>NC_091833.1:71100816-81100816 GCF_037783145.1 Equus przewalskii | reverse complement strand
AGTCAAGCATATACACTGGTTTTAATAACACAGAAGGAATGGGAGATCAATGACTAGTCCAGTGCTCGGTACTCAGAAGAGGGGATGTTCAAATGTTTGCTGGATATATATGGAGAGAATCTGGCAAGAACATCCATAGTGACTGAGGAGATGAGACAGTGAGATGCTAGGGAAACTGAGCATATTTGAAGAACATAAGGAGAAAACCAAAGTAGTATCTATGAGTGGGAAGATGGCAGTATATTCTCCCGTGTAGAAAAGTTCTCTCCAGAAAGTCTGGAATCATGTCTCCCTTCCTTGTCATTAAAGTGCTCAGTGCCCATCCCAGTGCCTGGAACATCATAGGCACGCTATAAATACTGCTTGAATGTATGAGCCAGAGTTGATCTAGTGCCCTTCCTACAAATTCCTTTTTTGATAAGTGATAACGTATTTTTAAACTTTTAATTTTGAAATATTTCAAGCTTAGAGAAAATCAAATAACATACACCCAGTTACTCCCCACGCAGACTTGACACAGGCTAACACTGCTCTTTCAACTTTTTTGAGTCTAACAGTAAATGCCCTTCCATGTCAGACAACCCTCAACACTCTAACAATAAACACATGTCTGGGAGAACACTGCCACTGTTCAAAATTCTTCATCCTAAGTTCAAAGTGAAGTAAAAAAATAATTCTGGTAAAATTCCAGGGCAGATTTGGAGATAAGGAAATTGAAACAATGGACTCACAACATATATATACACTCATATACACACAGACACAGACACACATATATACACAGATATATATACACACATACACGTATTTAAATCAGTTTGGAGTAAAATGGCAGTGCATGTTAGTGGTCAGACTAGTATCTATCTGAACTGTTCTCTCATATAGAGGAGGGGTGGGTATTCTGCTTTCAGCCAAACACTTAAGTGCTCATGAAAATAAACAAAAAGTCCTGTTGATCTGGGTTTTCAATTGGCTGTCTCCCTCGCACTCCCATCCAGCCCATTGTTTTCACCCCTTGAGACTTCCTAATGGTTTCAGGGGCACCCCCTATAAATTCTATATTGACCTAGAAGGGTCACTAAGTAAAACTAGGGCCCAAAGCTGCAGCAAATCCAAGGACCCGCACCCTTCAGCCTTTCAACCTCCCTGCTTCCAGTGGTCTTCAGCTGTGAGGACATGTGTTAAGAAGTCATACCTTCTTGCCAACTGAAAGTTGACAGATCTGCTTCTAAATGTCAAGCCCCAATTTGAAGGGGAGGCCAAAAACTAGTTATAAAAAGTGAGAGAAGTGAGTAGAGTAAGAAAGCAGAGCCCAGGAGTAGGGAATCATTACTAGAAATCAGAGTCTTTGTGGGGTTTCTGATTCACTTTAAATTTCCTGTGGGAGTCTACGTGGTCATCAGCTGCTCCTGCCCACTCTGTCTTCCTCCAGATAGCCAATCTAGAGAGAGCCACCTGTTTACACCATTTGGAGCTGTATTACATTGTCACTGAAACAAATTAACATAAAGGTGGCAAGATTCTTATAGGTCAGCAAAGTTCCTGGAAAGGTGAGAATAAGTTTTACTGAAAGAATAGACCGCCAAAGTAGCATGTGGCTATTTAGATGAACCTCATCTTTGCATCTTGGATAAAGTTTCCACTTTTGAAGCTGTGCTTTGTAGAGGAAGAAAGATAGCATCTGCCTGCAGATGGAGCCAAGAAAATGATCTATAGGAGCTGATGTTGAGTTGAAAGTAATGGTAATGATACTAAGCAATGTGGATTTATGGTCCATTCACAATGACACATTTGTTTCTGATTTAAGTTAATTAAGACCATTTTGTTTCTTTTCTGCTACCATATGCAGCCTTCAAAAAAGAAAAAGAAAACAGATATATACATTTTTGAAGGGATTCCAGACTTCAGCATTTTAATGTCAATGCAAAAAGAAAAAAAGCGGAATGCATCCCCTGACACGGTGATTGCATTTGTCAGCTGCTGTACTTACTACAGTTATTTGGACTGTTCGGGTCACAAAGAGAGCTACCACCACACGAATCAAGGCAGGAATTGTAGCGGCATCTTTGGTCACCTTCTTGACATGGAGTCTGACCTGGGGGGGAAAGGCACAGGCGCTTTCATCATCTGTAAATTCTTACACGAGGGTCGGAAGGATCGAGAACGCCTGGTGGAGCTGAGGAATGACACAGCTTTAATTTCCTTCCAGCTTCTCCAAAAATATTAAACACATGTTGAATAGGTACTTTCTGGATTAGTTTTCCTGGCAACTAAATACAACACAGTTATTCCAAAATGATTGTGTAAGAATGAAGAAATAAGAGGGAATCTGTCCTCTAAGAAAACAGGTTATTGTTGCTTTTCATGGAAAAAAAGCCAGTTTTATATTTACGCGGGTGCATATACTTGATTACAAAATAAAATGCAAGTGATTTGAGGGAGAGGCCAACATAAAGATCTTGACATTTTGAATCTTAAATTATGTTATTTTGAAGACTCATTTGCTCCCAATTCTAGTCTTCTCTCTAAGGAAAATGCTTTCCCTAATAATAAATAGGGCATGAACACCAATGCAATAAGGATATTTCACCATGGTCCAAGTTTTATGCAGCTGCTATTTATAGTTTCTGTATGTCCTTGGAAAGTATCATTGGCCTAGCTGTGAGGACCTGAGAATTGGGTTTCTTGTTTCCAAATGAATGACAACAGTAACATCAGCCTAATGGCTTTTCCTTAAGTTGTGTAGAGAGGAAACTGCTTTTCCCCTTGATTTCCTGGTCATTTGTGGATTGAATGGATAAGGTAATAAATTACTGCCCATTCTCTTTCTAGCTCTCCCCCATTATAGCCAATTACTTTCAGACGTGTCATCTGGATCTAGAAAATCTTGCAAGGCATTTTTAAGTATAAATAATAGTGTGTATGTACATATAAATATTCTTATCTATCATTCTAAGACAATGTTTATTATACAGGATTCTCTTCTTTCAAGTACCGTTAACATGCAACAGTATATATCAAAGCCTTGAATAAAAGAGATGGCACTCTTTTTTATCAATGTCATCAGGGTCAAACTGTTTTTACAAGGTAAGCTAGGCTGATTTCCATGAGTTTATTCTTTTAAATAAATTTTATTAAGACAACACGCATTCATTATTTCAGCAAGATACTAAATGCCTGGTACGTGACAAGCTTATATGACAAGCTAGGCAGTAAGCATTAAAAGATAAAAGAGCGTGATAGTTTATATTCTAATTAGGGATATAGTCATGAACAGAACCGTACAATGCTGTGTGAGCATCGCTCCACCAAAGGTACATGTAAGGAGCAGCAGAAGCAAATCAGGGCAGTGGGGGACTGCTTCTCAAAGGAATTTTTCAGGCAGATGGGGTAAGTTGGGCTAACAGGGAAGGATGGGTTTCCCAAGCAGACAGCAGAATACGCAAAGGCCTGGAGAGGGTAAGCGCACAGGCTGGAGTCACTGGAGCTTAAGGGAGACTAGACAGGAAGGCTGAGAGCAGAGCCTGAGAGTTGGGAAGGCCTGAATCTTCAATAGGGCCTACAACCCTGGGAGAAGTGGTCCCTGCTTCCCTCTCCAGCCTTGTCTGGCAGAAGCAGCTTGTGATCACTGTTGACAATTATTCTGTAGTGGCACACTCCCCTTCACTCTCAGCTCTCTAATCACAGTGGCCTTCTCCCAGCACCACAAACTTACCTTGCTCCTTCCCTCCTCGCGACCCTTGGCCAAGCAGTTCCTTGTGTCTGAAGTGCTTTCTCCAGCCCCACTCTCCTTTGTTAACTCCACTCATCCTTCAGATCTGAGCTCCAATCTCTCTTCCTCAGGGAAGTTTCCCTGAGGCTTTTTACCAGGGCGTGCATCCCATATATGGCCTCCTAGCACCCTGAATTTTCCCTCATGGCCTATGTCACCCCATGGTTAGACAATGACTTGCAGAATGATTTGTATGATGCCTATCTCCCCCAGGAGCCTGCAAGCTCTGTGAAGCATTTTGCTTGCCAACAAATTCCCAGTGGTTTGACCATGTATTAGCACCACAATATACATTTATTAAGTTGAATGCATTAAAGAAAATAATATAAAAGATGCTAAAATTTTACGTTTCGATCCATTTCATCATATGACTTTCTTACATCTCACACATGTCAGGAAATAATCTAAAACTCCTGCCATTGCCTAGTGAAGAATCCAAAATTATTTCAAACAGAGTTGAATTATGTAGAAAGAAAGAACAATATGATCCTAAGGAAGGTGCTTGGCTGATAGGCACACAGTAACTCATGTTACTAGAAATCCTAGAAAAGGATTTCCTTCTGAATTTTAGAATTGGTAAAATGAAGCACTCCTTATCTAATTTTGCATGTAAGAAGTCTGTGATTAAAAGGCTCTCTGTTTAGATCTGCAATGCTTTTTCATCAAGGCTATTCTAATGATCAATATTCATTATGACAAAACTAGTTTAGCTAGAAGTGACCAGTCTCATTAGCTGATGGGTGATAAACACAGCCCAAGATCTGCTTTAACACAATGACCACGTAATAAGAGCTAACATTTGTTGAGTGCTCACCACATGCCAACTCTACGAAGCAGTCGTCATTATTCTAAGTTTACAGACACAGACACGGAGACATAACAAGGTTAAGTTACTGGCATAAGGTCAACCAGATAGTGGGCAGCAGCACTGGGCTTGACCCCAGGCAACAGGGCTGCAACAACCACATTCTTAACAACGAGGCTGTGTCGGCAAGTGGCGAGATCACTTATAAATAAATGCAGTGATTTTCAAGCCGAGGGATATTCTTCCGAACCCTGTACTGAGAGAGGCTGCCATGCAAACTGGGGCTTAAAACAATCAGTGTGGAGCTTTCTTTTCTGACAGAAGTAGGCACACTTTAGAAACCACCTTATTTGATTTGCCTTTTCTTTGAGTTTTGCAGATGATATCAGACTCCTTTGAAAGTGTTCGTAAGCCTAGTGCTTCATAAGGTGAGGCATTAAACTGCTGCCCTAAACACGGTTATTTTAGGAAGCTGTTACACTTAATTTTGGAAGCCAATTCCTTCTAATTGGAATCTAATCCAATTGAATACCATATACTAAACCTTTCTCTCTATCACGGTGTTGCATTTCCCCAGGAAGAGTTAACTGAATCCACCCATGCTGTTGAAGTGTTTAACCTGTACTCTTCACCCTTAGGAATGATTTTCAGTGTAAGTTGGTCGAAAATAATACTTAACACAAGAAAGGGTTTTCTGGCTGCCCAGTGCTGTGGGGACCACTGTGTCAGGCAATCTGAAATTATTTATGTGGGAATCCTATTTAAGCATGAGGCAACTTCCAACACTTTGCTTTGTTCCCGAGGGAAGGTCCATCAGTAAGGAATGTTCCAGGGGCCGTAGCACACACTCACTGTCACCGCAGCTCTCCTCATCACTGCCATCCTTGCAGTCCTTGTCGCCATCGCACTGGAAAGTGCTGGGGATGCACTGGCCATTTCTGCATTCCACTAGACCCTGGCTGTGACAGGCTAGGGGAAGCCAGAATGACAGTCACTTTATTCATTAGTACTTCTGTCCGTCTGCAGATCACACAAATGATTCCCGTTTATCTGGCATCACCAAGAAATAAAGTGTTCTGAGTATCTGAATGTTCTGCATAAATGAATGAATCATTAATTTTTTAAATTCTAAGTATCTTTGAAATGGAAAATTTTCTTTGTCGAATTTCTAGTGCCTTATTAAATAGCGCTTACTGCAGAGTAACTTTTTTTGAGAACCACATGATGGGAAGTAGTAGTAATAATTACTACTAATTAATTACTAGTAATTAATAATTTCTACTAATATAAAAGCCACAATTTATTAAAGGCTTACTATATGGCAGTAACTGTGTGAGGAGTATTATGTATCTAATCTCAAATTCTCAAACGTGTAAAGCAAATATTATCAACGTTGTTTAAAATAAGGGAATTGAAGCTTAAAGAGTTGAGTGCACATCTCAAAGTCACACTGCTGTGAAAACGTAGGGCCAGGACATGCAGGTGAGCTTCCCTGGCTCCTCACCCCGAGATTTCATTCCATACAACCTGAGCTAATGGGCCAGTGAAATGCCATATGAGAAAGAACTTGCATAGTACCTAACACAATAAACACTTCATTTTGAAACTTGCTTATGATGTCTGATATTTGAAAGGGATCATCTAGTGGCCATTAACCTTCCAGTTCATGAAGCTTGTCTAATTTCTATCCCTACTGTGTTTAGGACATCAGAAACCTGTGCGTCATTGACCTCAGCCTTCCCTGAGTTACTGTCTAATACTAAAAGTCCCTAATCTTGAATCAAGGCTCCATACGAGAATTGTTATACTTGAGCACCATGTTCTTGCTTTCCCAAGATCCATGAAGATACCATCCTCTCTGTTCCACTGGGTCCACTAAGCAAGGACTCAGGTGATATTTCATTTCAAATTCAATTCAGGGCAGAGGAAAGCTGGGCATTGTATTTATTCATTAATTTATATGACTTGTCTTATATCAAAATAAAAACCATGCAACCCACATTTCTATTTTTGCCTCAAATTATAGGCAAATCAAATATTCAATCTCTTATGTATCAACTTTTCTACTTTTAATAGACAGCAAAAGATAGAATACAAAGTTTAATTAGTTCAAACATGCATAAAATGCATCACATGAACTCTTTCAGGTCAATATTCTTTTCTTTTAACACCTAGCTGCTTCTATTCAAGTATTTGACTATTCCCTACTGGGTATAGTGTAGTTTCCAGGGGAAAAAACAGAGTTAATTGCCATATTTGATTTCAGTAGCTAGGTAATGTAACAGCTACCCGAAGACTGTTCACTCGCCCAGACACAGAACAGGCTGTGACGTTCTCATTATTATCATATACTCTGTGTAAGTCTGTGAACATTCGAGACTCTCTTCTCTCTGGCAGTTCTCTCCATCTTCTCCCACAAATGGTGCCCGAGGATATGTTTGGAGGCTCCTGCAGGGGAGATCAACTACTCATATATTGTGTGCAGAAGAAAAGTCCCCAGCCTCTGGGAAGAACATCCCCTTTGACAAAGTCACAGATGCAGAAAGGAGATGCAAGGAGCAATGAGAGAGAAAACAGACACTCACTTAGCCAGACAAGCCAAATTAAGCTTGGAGTTTGAGTGAGAGAGTTGTGGAAGTTGGATACACTACACTGTTATTGTCATTACATCACTCGATTACTATCTTTATAGGCTAGGACCAAAGTATAAGAACCTTCTCTTTGAATGTTGCTTAGAGAGTGAAGCTTGAATATATTTGTCTAAACAGGCAGAAACAGAAAAGTAGGAGAAATGAAAATCCTCAGGGCACTCACAGCAATTGGCCTCATCAGACTTATCCACACAGTCATGGTCACCGTCACACACCCACTCTATTGCAATGCAGCGCCCATCTCCACAGCGATGCTCCTCAGTGGGATTGCAATCTGGAGAAAACAAAACTCATGAGGATGTAGAGAACCAGCATGACCAACACTTAGAATCATACGGCTCATGCTTCCAGCTGAAGAGAGTGTATTCCAATTATTCCAATACCTTCAGTAACTTTGCTATGATGGGTCTGGCATAATTAGAATGTCACCTCCCAACCAAGCATGTGGCCCACTGGCCACCATCACTATGAGGTAAGACCTGTCTGCTTTTCAGATGAGTAACAACTGTCAGCTTTCTCAGGACCCATTGTTTGTTCTTGCTGTTGTTTTTTGTTTTGTTTAGTCATTTTCTTTCCTCATGAAAAATTTTTGATTTTTACACTGGTTCAACTAAACAGAACTGTGTGATTTGGGTTTGACAATGTAGCTGATTTGATGTATTTATGGCAATTCTATCATGTTTCTAAGAACTGTAACTTACCTCTCTATGGGAAATTGGGAAGGCAAGTATCTCCTCCTGTCATCTTTTCTGAGGCTGGGCTTAGGTTTTTCTATTGAACTTTTTAAATATATAATTCATATTTTAAATAACTGTATATTTTAAAGAAATGCAAAATATTTACATTTTTTTCATGATTCTTTTTAGCCTGGATTTAATCTCTGTCCCAAACTATACTTTCCTGGGGAAAAAAGATAACTAAGTGATGTTTCTTCTCATAGAGGGCAGAATCTATAGGATTTTTTGCCATGAGACATTCAATAACCTTAATATAAACAACCTTTTAAAACATGTATATGGATTCATGAATACCAGATTTAATAATGAGGAACTATTATGAGTTTCTATTAACAGTGCCACTGTCATTGACAGACTCATGGAGGGACCATGGATCTTAAAGAGTATTTTGGAGCAATGTAGTGAAGTATATGGAAGATGAAGTACAGAGAAAAGAAGAAAAGACGCAATAGGTGAGATGCCTGGGCAAAACGCAGATGAGTCACCACATGCTCAGCCTGCTAAAGATGGGCAGCTGGGCAGAGACTGGTCTAAGGGAGCGTTGTAATTATTACCATTAGGCAAGGACAAAGTCACCCCAAGAGCACAAACTGCATGATATCCTACTGTCTTCAGAGTAATTATGTTGCATGGTAAGACCATTCTTTTTCACACACTGGCTATATGCTGGTCCTCTCCACTGACATATCCAACTTCCAAGCCACACTGTGCATTCCCCCACCCCTACCTCCCATTTTTCCTCTCTTTTCTCCAGTTATGGTAAAAAGAGGGTTGGATTAGATGATCTCTAAGGCCTCTTCCAAGCATAAATTCTATGATGTATACAACTACAACTGCCTCTCATTCTTTGTCCTAAGACTGATCAGTACCAGAAGATAATCCATATCTATCTAGTGACTCATAAGATGCTTTGTACATATACACATTTTCCACTATTTTTATGGATGCAGTGAGGGGCAGCTAGACAGGCACTTCTGGAAACTGCCTAGTTTCCCAGCATGGGGCCATTTCTGACACTCACCACTCTGAGGTGTTCCTCTGATCATACTTTGATCCTTCCCCACCACTCTTTTTGATATTCTCTAATGCTGAATATTATTTCACATCATTTGCCCAGTGTCTCTCCCCATCTCAGCTTGCAAAGTTCTATGTCACTCAATAATATACGACCTAAAAATTCTAAAGTTAATCAAAAAGTTAAATAAGCAAAAGGAGTTTTGCTGGTTTTAATTCATGAGATGGCATCAGAATTGAACACAACTCTTTAAAAGACAGGTTCATTCTTTTTTTTTTTTTTTTTTTTTGACATATAATTGACAACAGCATTGTGTAAATTTATGCCAAGTGAGGTAAGTCAGAAAGAGAAAGACAAATACTGTGTGCTATCATTTATATGTGGAATCTTAAAAAGCTGAATTTGTAAAAACAGAGAGTAGAATGGTGGTTACCAAGGGCTGGGGGTGGGGAATTGGGAAGGTGTTGTTTACAGGTACAAACTTGCAACTAGTAAGTAGGTTCACTCTTTAAAAGATAAGATCAGCTTTTGTACATAAAACAAATGTGCCGTCTTAATCCTAGGTGTTCCCACAGGAGGAGACCTCCCTGTAGAGCTTGGCAACAATATAAAGGAGGGGTTTTGGTTACATATAATAAGGGGGTGAGCACAGACAGTATATCTGTCTGCAAAGTTTTGCTCGACAGCTCAAAATCTAAACATGAGCCACGGGGTGTAACCAGAGAAGAAATAGAACACTTGCAAAGAGAAAAAATGTTAACAAACTTAACCCACCTTTCCACTCCACTTCTTTAGCATTTCCATAAGACTTTATGCAAGAAATGTTACATTTACATGTAAGACATGACTGAAACTAATAACTGAAAAAACCTCCTCTTTCTAAAAATTAAGAAACCAACCATTTTGTAATTTAACCTGCTAATCACCATTAACAAACAATGAGCTACAAGTTCTTCGTTGTAAATTTCTGCAATTTTAAACGAAAACGTTTAGGGAAAGAATGCTACTTACCACAGTTTTGCTCATCACTCAGGTCCCCACAGTCATCATACCCATCACACACGAGGCTGTAATTAAGGCACTTGCCCGTGTGACAATGAAACAGATCCTTACTGCAATCTGCAAATGAGAGAAGCCACTGATGTGTCACAGAACAGAACAGGATGTTACAGTAGTACTTTATTTAGCAAAACAATATACTGGGAGGAAAACTATAGTGGTAACCTGGTCCACACCTGTTGTTTCACAGGTGAGGAGACGGTGGTGCAGAGACATCCAATGACTTGCTCAAGTTCACACAACAAGTTACCGCAGAACCAGGACTAGGACCTCTGGCTCCCAAGCCAGTGCTCTCATCACTTTCTGAGAGTCTTTATCTGAGTTCCACTCTGTCACCTGAAAACTCCTTTATAGTCAAATATGAGAAAAGACATTCTCAACTCACCATAGTTCCTAAAGAAGTTCGTGATCATACAGAATGAATGATTTTAATAGAGGGTGAGTAATTATTTCCTAGAAATGTTTCCAACTCACCATAGTTCCTAATGAAGTTCATGATCATACAGAATGAATGATTTTAATACAGGGTGAGTAATTATTTCCCAGAAATGTTTCCTTTAAAATGAAAGCCTAGTTTTGTCAATGGTAGGCATAAACATCATGGAGAGAGAAAGTCATTTCTATTAGAGAGTTGTTACTTTCACACAAATGTTATTGCTTAATTGTCTTATAACATGACCCTCAGATAAGCAATACTGTCCTAGATTGTGGTGGCAAGATAAAAATAAGTGATATGGAACCTCAGGAAGCTTATAGTTTAATGTTGGAATAAACAACACGCAAGGAAATTTCAATCAGAAGATAGGTCTTATACTTGGGTAAACTGGAACTCTTATCCTGGTTCTGCCATCTACTAACTGTGGGAATTTGAGTGTACTGGTTAAAATCTACGAGTCTGTGAACTGATTTATGAAATTAGGATAAGATTAATTACTTAACTGGGTTTTGGAGAAAAGATTAATAAAATAAGGTGTGT
The DNA here is from genome assembly GCF_037783145.1 of Equus przewalskii. Taxonomy (NCBI): domain Eukaryota; kingdom Metazoa; phylum Chordata; class Mammalia; order Perissodactyla; family Equidae; genus Equus; species Equus przewalskii. Next base: position 81,089,801 of record NC_091833.1, on the reverse strand, counting down.
TAGATGCCAAGATAACTCAGTGGGGAAAGAATACTCTTCAACAAATTGTGTTGGGACAATTGGATTTCAAATGTGCAAAATTGAACTCTGACCATTACTTCAAATCATACACAAAAACTATCTCAAAATGGATCATAGACTTTAATATAAGAGCTAAAATTATGAAGCTTCTAGAAGAAAACATAGGAAAAAAAAACCTGTGACCTTGGGAGGCAAACAATTCTTGGATATAACAACAAAAGCACAATAAAAGAAAAAATTAATAAATGGGTTTCATTACAGTTAATATTTGTGCTTCAAAAGATGCTGTCAAGACGGGTCGGCCCAGTGGCACAGGGGTTAAGTTCGGGTGCTCCGCTTCAGTGGCCCGGGCTTCGCTGGTTCAGATCCTGGGTGCAGACCTGAGCACCATTTATCAAGCCATGCTGTGGCAGGCATCCCACATATAAAGTAGAGGAAGGTGGGCACGGATGTTAGCTCAGGGCCAGTCTTCCTCAGCAAAAAGAGGGGGATTGGCGGCAGATGTTAGCTCAGAGCTAATCTTCCTCAAAAAAAGATACTGTTAAGAAAATGAAAAGACAAGCCACAGACCGGAAAAAATATTTGCAAATCATGTATCTGATAAAGGACTTACATCCAGAGTATATATATATATATACAGAATCTTACAGTCAACAACAAAGCAAACAAACCAATTACAAATAGGCAAAAGACTTGCCTAGAAAGTCTTCAAGAAAGACATACAAATGGCTACCAAGCATATGAAAAGGTGCTCAATACAATTAGTCATTAAGGAAATGCAAATTAAAATCACAATAAGATGCTGTTATATATCCCTAAAATGACTATAATCAAAAAGACAAAGAATACCAAGTATTGGCAAGGATTTCAAGAAACTGAAACTCTCATACATAGTTGGTGGGGATGTAAAATAATGCCACTTTGGAAAGTAGTCTGGTGCCTTCTTATAAAGTTATTTATAACCTTATCCTACGATTCGTGAATTCCACTCTTAGAAATCTACCCAAGAGAAATGAAACATATATCCACACAAAGTCTTGTATGTGAGTGTTAATAGCAGCTTTATTCATAACAGCCAAAGACTAGAAACAATCCAAATGCTCAAGTACTGGTGAATGGATAAACAAAACATACCATAGCCGTACAATGGAATACTATTCAGCAATTAAAAGCATCCAACTGTGCAGGGATGGTTCAAGATCCGCAAATCTATCAACGTGATACACCACATTAACAAAATGAAGAATAAAAATCACATGATCATCTCAATGGATGCAGAGAAAGCATTTGACAAGATACAGCATCCATTTATGATAAAAACTCTAAATAAAATGGGTATAGAAGGAAAATACCTCAACATAATAAAGACCATATATGACAAACCCACAGCAAATATCATTCTCAATGGAGAAAAACTGAAAGCTAGCCCTCTAAGAACAGGAACCAGACAAGGATGCCCACTGTCACCACTCTTATTTAACATAGTATTGGAAGTCCTAGCCAGAGCAATCAGGCAAGAAAAAGAAATAAAAGGGATCCACATTGGAAAAGAAGAAGTGAAACTGTCACTCTTTGCAGATGACATGATTTTATATCTAGAAAACCCTAAAGAGTCCACTAAAAAACTTTTAGAAATAATAAAGAAATACAGTCAAGTTGCAGGATACAAAATCAATGTACAAAAATCAGTTGCGTTTCTATACACTAACAACGAAGTAGTAGAAAGAGAAATTAAGAATACAATCCCATTTACAATTGCAACAAAAAGAATAAAATACCTAGGAATAAACTTAAGGAAAGAGGTGAAAGATCTGTACATCAAAAACTATAAAACATTGTTGAAAGAAATCGAAGAAGGCACAAAGAAATGGAAAGATATTCCGTGCTCTTGGATTGGAAGAATTAACATTGTTAAAATGTCCATACTTCCTAAAGCAATCTATAGATTCAACGCAATCCCCATTAAAGTTCCAATGACACTTTTTACAGAAATAGAACAAAGAATCCTAAAATTTATATGGAACAACAAAAGACCCCGAATAGCCAAAGGATTCCTGAGAAAAAAGAACAAAGCTGGAGGTATCACACTCCCTGATTTCAAAATATACTACAAAGCCATAGTAACCAAAACAGCATGGTACTGGCACAAAAACAGACACACAGATCAATGGAACAAAATTGAGAGCCCAGAAGTAAACCCACATGTTTATGGACAGCTAATATTCGACAAGGGAGCCAAGAGCATACGATGGAGAAAGGAGAGTCTCTTCAATAAATGGTGTTGGGAAAACTGGACAGCCACATGCAAGAGAATGAAAGTAGAACATTCCCTTACACCATGCACAAAAATCAACTCAAAACGGATTAAAGACTTGAATGTAAGACCTGAAACCATGAGACTTCTAGAAGAAAACATAGGCAGTACGCTCTATGACATTGGTCTGAGCAGCATATTTTCAAGTCCCATGTCTGACCAGGCAAGGGAAACAAAAGAGAAAATGAACAAATGGGACTACATCAAACTCAAAAGCTTCTGCACAGCAAAGGAAACCATCAACAAAACGAAAAGACAACCTAACAATTGGGAGAAAATATTTGCAAACTACATATCAGATAAGGGATTAATATCCAAAATATACAAAGAACTCATACAGCTCAGCAACAAAAAAACCAACAATCCAATTAGAAAATGGGCAAAAGATCTGAACAGAGATTTCTCCAAAGAAGATATACAGATGGCCAATAGGCATATGAAAAGATGCTCAACATCATTAGCTATCAGGGAAATGCAAATCAAAACTACAATGAGGTATCACCTCACTACGATGGGAATGGCTATAATTAACAAGACAGGAAACAACAAATGTTGGAGAGGGTGTGGAGAGAAGGGAACCCTTGTTCACTGCTGGTGGCAGTGCAAACTGGTGTAGCCACTATGGAAAGCAGTATGGAGTATCCTCAGAAAATTAAGGCTAGATCTACCATATGATCCAGCTCTTCCACTGCTGGGTATTTATCCAAAGAACTTGAAAACACAAAGGCATAAAGATACTTGCACCCCTATGTTCATTGCGGCATTATACACAATAGCCAAGACATGGAAGCAACACATGGGAATTCGTGCCCATCAAGGGAGGAATGGATAAAGAAGGTGTGGTATTTATACACGATGGAGTACTACTCAGCCATAAGAAATGACTAAATCCGGCCATTTGTGACAACATGGATGGACCTTGAGGGTATTATGCTGAGTGAAATAAGTCAGAGGGAGAAAGTCAAATACCATATGATCTCACTCATAAGTAGAAGATAAAAACGACAAAAAAAAAAAAAACACACATAGCATTGGAGATTGGACTGGTGGTTACCATTGGGGAAGGGAGGAGGTGGGAGGGCAAAAGGGGTGATTAGGCTCACATGTGAGGGGATGCACTATAATCAGTGTTTGGACGGTGAACATGATGTAATGTATACAGAATTCGAAATATGATGTACATCCAAAAAAAATAAAACTTAAAAAAAAATAAATAAAAGCATCCAACTACCGACACGTGTGACAGCATAGGTGAACCTTAAAAACATTATGCTAAGTGAAAAAAACCAGATACAAAGACAACTTATTGTGTGACCCACTTATGAAATTTCTGGAAAAAGCAAACTTACAGATACAGAAATCTGAGCAGTGGTTATCTGTGGCCGAAGAGGTAGGAGTGGGGACTGACTGCAAATAGATGGGAGGGAAATTTGGGGGGAGATGAACAAGTTCTAGAGGTGGATTATGGTGACAGTTGCACAACCCTATAAATTTACTAAAAACCAATGGGTTAATTTTATGGTATGTAAATTATACCTCAATAAAGCTGCAAAGATGTTCAAAATTAATATATGTAAGGAACCCTGCATTTAATAGAAACTAGATTTCTTAAAAGTGTTATCTTTTCCCTTATTTAAGGTGAATTAAGTTCAAAAATAGATTCTTAAGGCTGGAGAGCGATGATGGAAGATGGGTAGAATTTCAGTAGAGTGGATAGGATGAAAACTTTAGCATGTTTCAAGTACAGGGAATAGCAAGAACAAAGAAAAGAGGTGCAAAATGGGGGCACGTTCAAGAATCAGTCTAGTTAGCTGACGAAGACCAGGAATGTAATGGTCAACGGTCCAGTTTCCTGAATTTCAGCTGTTTGTTTCTCCTCAAGCAGAAGTCTGCATCTCATACCACGGGTGATGCGTACCTCTTTAACATAAACATCCCAGACTCCATGAGAATTCATTATCAAAAGTCTTGGACATTGATTAAACTGTTAGCCACAGCAAAATATTATCCTTGTTATTTACATGAATCATAAATTTCTATTTCAAAAAGCGTTCTTCTAAAAAGAAGTTACTTAAGTACTTTTAGAATCACATCATTTTAGAAATGGAATGGGCCTGAGATCATCTGCTCAGTGCCTTCATTAAGAGGGTATGTATGTATAAACACAGACACACACATGTGTGTACACATCTGCTCACACTTATACACATACAGAACTTTGTAAGTACTTTTTATTTTTTTATTTCCCCTAGGCTGACTAATTTCCAAACAAGGAGAACTATCATAGGGGAAAAAATTTAAGAACTAAAAAGAGGTCTCAGTTTTCACCTTGACAGTACTATTTCCTCCCATTCAGCAGAGGGAGCTAACTCCCCACCCTGCGCCCCACCACTGACAGGGAGTACCACATACTTGCTTGCTGAGTCAAGCAAAGGTATGACTTTGATTCTCCTGCCCACTGAGCAGAGTTGCGGAATTTGTACATCAAGATGCACACATTTCTTTGGGAAGTTTTAAAAGGTCTTTTTGATTTTTGTTTTGTTTTAATCTAAATTACTCCTGTGGGAAGTGTTGAGCCAGTATGCTAGCATCAGTAATAACCAGGGTCCTTAACTTGACCCATCAGTGCAAAAGTACTTACATTCCCCAAAGAAGTGGGCAGGATAGAGGTGACATATTTTAAACCATATGAGTTAATTTTTTTTTTAAGCAATACACTTCACTTGTGTGTGTGTGTGAGGAAGATTGGCCCTGAGCTAACATTTGTTGCCAATCTTCCTCTTTTTGCTTGAGGAAGATTGTCACTGAGCTAACATCTGTGTCAGTCTTCCTGTATTTTATTTGGGACGCCACCACAGTATGCCCTGATGAGCAGTGCTAGATCCACACCCAGGATCCGAATCTGCACACCCCAGGCTGCCAAAGCAGAGCATGCAAACTTAATCACTATGTACCAGGCCAGTCCCTACACTTCACTTTTTTTGATGGTAGGACTGGGGAGTCAAACACGCTTTTCAGAGTCTGATTAACCTGAGAACACACCAAAAATTTCCAAAGACCCTCTTTGTGAGGCCCATTCTGGGATCTCTGATAATTCATCCTAAAACACCTCATTGGAGATATTTTTCAAATTAATGCTGTGATTTATTAAATTACTTCACAAATGGAGATGACTCAAGCATTTTAGAACACTCATTATTCACACAGGTGCTGATTCAACTTTCCACTGTTATGACTGACTTCTTTAGAAGCCATTTTCAGAGGTTAGATACAAAATTAGCTGCCTTTGGAAAACAACTTGTTACTTCCCTAAGGTCTGTGTGATTGGTAAACACACAAAACCTTAACCAGAGGCACTGCACAGCCAGAAATATATAGCAAATAGCAAAGATCACAGTGCCTCCTTTTATTGGAATAAATGTTTATTTGAACTGAAAAGAGATGTTGCACAATTTGGGGCCAACAAATCAAAATCCTCAAAAGCTGCTTGCTGCGATTATCTTGCTTAATACAAGCATAATTTTGCATAACCTAAGGTAGATGTTTTTCTAAATACAGATCTTTTTTTCTTAATGAGCGCTGGATACAAAATGTTACTTTTGAAGTTCTTGCATGTTAATATTTATTTCATTTGGCATCTTACACTATTAAGTTTTGTCCCTCAAAGTTATCATTAAATTAAAGGAGAAAACTAAGGAACAGAAACCTTTTCATCAAGAGCTTCATTCAATTTGCTCAGTCTCTGTGAGTCTCTAAACATAATTGTGTTGCCTCAACTCAAGATTCAAGTGTGGATGCTCAATTTCCACCCATAAACACCCTCATTTTGAGATGACTAGAGAGGTTAAATGGTTTTCCCACAGTTTCCCAGCTCATTAATAGCAGAGCTGTGAGTGAAGCCAGCTTTCTTGACCCCCCTGGGTTCTTTTGACTATTGACTTATTAGCTCTAAAGAAGGATTTCTCAACTGCGGTACTATTGACAGTTTAGACTGGGTGATCCTTTATTGTCGGGGGCCATCCTTTGCATTGTAGGATGTTGAGCAGCATCCCTGGTTTCAACTCACTAAATGTCAGTAGCACCGCCTCCGACCTCCCCAGTTGTGACAATCAAATACGTCTCCATACAGTGCAAAACGTCCCCTAGGGGGCGAAATTGCCCCTAGTTGGGAGCCCCCGTTCTACAGTATCCAAACACCACTGCAGTCCAAGGCCCAGCTTTAATCTCATCTTTCCCATGGGCTCTCTCCACACCAATGTGGCAGCTAATAGCCCTGCTCTCTTCTCTCCTCACAGGACCTCCCCTCCCTACATTTTTGTTTACACCAATCTTCTTTGGCTTTGTGACATTTCTTCTCTTATATTGTTCTAAAACAGCATACTTAATGTCTCTATGTTTATATGTTGGGTCCCTGATTAGACTAAAAGCCTCATGAAGAAGGAAACTGTCTTAACATTTTTTATATTTACTAGGTACCTAGAACATGCTTCACACAGAGCAGAAATTCAAGAATATTCAATAGTTTGATTCATTCACTATAATCAGATTGCCACTAAACAAGAAAATTTTCCAGACATCTGAAGCTTCTTCCGTCAGTGTAGAATGACATATTTTTATTTTTATTATTTTGATGGAAATCTTTCCAGTATTTATTTGCCTCTCTGTCTTAGTAAACAGAGTATGGAAAACACAGTCATTTTTAATGACACAGAAACATCAATTTTTATTTTGTGCTGTTTGGGTTGCTTTCTTTGTAAACTAGCTTCACGTGGTGCTGCTTTTAAAATTTTGTGTCTATTTTAGCGTTTCTCTCTCTTCTACAACGGATCACCTGACCTTTATCAGCTGTCCTCATGACTTCCAGTGGTCAGCTCTGCATCCTGGAGGTGAGAGGTGCTGGGAGGTGGGGGGAGTAGGCATGGTAGGCGGGTAGGGGGTAGGGGGTGTGTGAGGAACAACAGTAACAACCACCACAATCACATCATAAATCCTAACACTCTGTAAGAGTTATTGTATTGTAGACACTGGTCTACGTGCTCTACATCCAATGATTCATTCTGCATAACAATTCCAGCAATAGTTACTATTATTGCTTCTATTGCACTGACAAGGAAAGTGAGGCACAGAGAGATTGCATACCTTTCCCAAGTTCACAGACGCAGGAAATGGCAAAGAAGAGAGGGGCACCCAGGCAGCCTGTCTCAAGAACTTATATTATTAACCACTCCCCTGTGTTCCACTCAGTATAATTAGTTAACCACAGTCCTCAAAAATAAGTCAACCAATTTTACCAAAAATTCAGAGCAAATGATTTCCAGAAGTATTTGACGGTGGTTTTAGGTGGCATAAAGTGTATGAACTTTGTGGCAGTTACTGTGCTTGGGGCTTTCTTGACTTATTTGCTAAGCACCTGCTGTGTACCAGGCACTGTTCTAGAACTTCTTTTAGAATCAAAAGATTATAGACCGTTAGCACCAAAGGAGACACCAGACACCTTCTGATCCAGTGGTTTCACATCTGGCTACACATTAGAATCACCTGGGTGGCTTTGCTAAGGTGCTGTGTCTGGGCCCAGCGTCCTGAACAACTGAACTTGAATCCCTGCAGTTGGGGCCTCCCGGAGATGCTAACATGCAGCCAGACTTGATGACAGAGAAACTGAGGATTAGGGGAGCAGCCTGCCGAAAGTCACAGATCCGGAAGTTTTCAAAAGAAAACTTTTCCTAATTTTTAAAAATCTTTTCACTTCACCATTAAAAGTGTTCCAGGTGGTTGGAAATCTGTTCATTCCGCAAATACTTAGGAAGGGGCTGATAAACACAACAACATTAGTTAAAGTCAGCCGTCCCAGATCCTTGAGTGACGTGGTAATAGTCAATTGCCTCCCAAAGCGTAATGCAGGGTCCAAAACAGTTAAACGTTTTCCTGTCACGAGTGATCAGAATGTAATCGTTCACCAAATCTGAACTTTTATGGATAAGGGTAAGTCAAAGGCAGCAGAGTTTAGGGAAAATAGCAGTAGATTTGGAACACTGAAGAGCGGGTTCAAATCTAGCACTTGGAACAACTGGCAAATTTATTCGTGGCCCCAAGTCTCAGCTCTACACCTGCATAAAAGGGGCTAATACGTACTTTGCTGATAATCAAATCAGATCATGTAGCTACGTGCTTCCAGCACAGTTGATTAGGGAGCTCACAAATAATAAATCCCTTCCCTTCCTCCCTTTGAAGAGGACTAAAAAATAAATGAACAAGTCAATAAACTATACAACAGCCTAATTAGACCCGTGTCTTATAAAAGCAGATAAGAGGGGCTGGCCCTGTGGCCTAGCAGTTAAGTTCCCGTGCTCCGCTTCGGCGGCCCAGGGTTTTGACAATTCAGATCCTGGGCGAGGACATGGCACCATTCGTCAGGCCATGTTGAGGCAGCATCCCACATGCCACAACTAGAAGGACCCACAACTAAAATATACAACCACGTACTGGGGGGACTTGGGGAGAAAAAGAAAAAAGAAAAAAAAAGAAGCAGTTAAAAGACCATTAGCAAGAGACCATTTTTGCCTCTCATCCACAGAAGCATGATCTTTTCTGGCAGTCCTCCTCCTCGTGTACCTGCCAGAACCTTAGGAGCCCAGCACTTCCTTCTGCTCCTCCCTGGGAAAGCCCAATGAGGCAAAACCTTCTGCTCCCCTTACGAGTATCTGTGGGCTGCATTCATGCTCTGATTGCATCCACGCCCTAATTCAGGCTTACACTATTACTTCGCTGCTGGGTGGTGACAACAGGAGGGTGGCACCTTCTATAAAATGCATGCTGAAATGCCACAAGCTTTAACTGAATGTTAAAGCCTGGAGGTGGATGTTGTCCTTGGAATGTTAGAAACAACTGCATGCAAAGCTTTCGATACCTAACTGAGCATTTTCGTAGAAGTATTCCGAGGGAAAGTATTTTCTCAACTGACCAAACCAGATTGTTTTTGAGGTGTGTTCACAAGGAGAGCTCATATCTTCCTTAATAAACTCTTTGGCTCCCAGGACATTGCTGAATACCTCACAGAATAGTAATACCTTCTTTGCTCAGTCACTGACTAGGAGAATTTACTCCTTCAAATTCAATTTCAACAAATGCAGCAGAAAGCACTTACTATTTAAAATGCAATTCTCAGTGCAACTGTGGAACAGAAATGATAAAGCCAGAATGATAAATCGGCCCACCACGAGGGATAGAGGCACATGGGGAATATGAAGCATGCCATAACGTGGGCCATAATTGGTAGATAAACAACAGATTCCACCACAATTCCTATAAATTGGATATAATTTTATTGAATCACTTTAAATTCCCTACTGTGGTTGCTTTGCACAATATTTTCTCCTAAGTCCACAGCAATGCTCCCTAATGTAAATCTACGTCCTATAAAAATTCTTTTTGAGTAGAATCATGTTCCATAGGTTTTTCTGAAGAGAGTATTCCAAATTATAAGAACAAATGTATTAGTAAAAACATTTCTGAAAATATTCATGGTGTAACTAAAGTTCCACAGGATGCTAGATATGTAAAAAAATAAACTCATGAATGAATAAAGACAGAAAGACAGACGAAAGGAAGGAAGGAAGGAAGGGAGGAAGGAAGGAAGAAAGGAAAAAAGAAAGAAAGAAAAAGAAAGAGAAAGGAAGAAAGAAAGAAAAAGAAGGAAAGAAAGAAAGAGCGAGAGAAAGAAAGGAGGTGGGGGGTATATATAAACAAATAATTTTGAGGAAAGGCCAAGTTAAGCAAAATTAATGTCTCTTTTTACACTGCAAGATTTCTCAGAAGCTTTAACGCATGAATATGTGTTGTAACTCTCTAAGAAGTAGATCTGATAGGGAGTATTTCTCAAACTTTTTTTTTTCTCAAGCATTTTTCAAGACTCAGGTACTAGACACCAGTTTGGGAAACATTGACCTGAAATATTATCATAATATACTGCCTTTCAAAAGTTATGACAAATAAGCATCCTGACCTTCAGATGGAAGAAGAGTGGGTCCACCTGGCAAACAGACCAGAGGAAGCTCTCAACTGAGGTCAGCAATCATGAGCTCTTATAAAGCATTGGCAACTCCTGCATGATGTAAAACAGTTTCTCCCATAGTAACTACTGCTGGTCATATAACCGTGCAACAGCAATTAGAACACAATTGGATATAGTTCTGTTTTGGATGCAGATCCTGCAACGTATTCTTGAGGCTAATTTTTCTTTTTTATCTATTGCATAAGTGCAAAGCAACTTGAAATCTGAATATATATTTGTTATAGACTGAATGTTTGTGCCATCCCAAAATTCGTATGTTGAAGCTCTAACCCCCAACATTGAACTGGATTTGGAGACAGAGCCTGTGAGGAGGTGAAAGAGGTTAAATGAGGTCACAAGAGTGGAGCCCTAACCCAAGAGGGCTGGGATCCTGCCCTCCTTACCCCTCCCACTCCCCCTTCCCCCTCCTCCCTCTCCGTCTGTCTGTCTCTCTCCCTCCAAAGAGGTCAAGTGAGCACACAGGGAGGTGGCAGCTGCTTACAAGCCAGGAAGAGAACTCTCACCAGAAAGTGAACCCTGTTGGACCTTGATCTTGAACTTTCCAGCCTTCAGAACCATGAGAAAATAAATTTCTGCCTCTTACATCATGCAGTCTGTGGTATTTTGGATGGCAGCCCAAGCAGGCTAATATAGTATTGGACAAACCATCAACCCATTCAGTCAAAATGGCTAATCAAATCAGTGGCAAATACATTGAGGATGTTTAAGGCTGAATCTACGGGTCCATGAATTTAAAACAGTTCATGCCATCGACTATCTCCAGATTTAGAGGAAGCGTAGGCCAACAGGAGGCTTTGCATCTGCTGTGTTACGACCGTGAAGAATCATGAGGGTGAAAAGTTTTCCGATTAAAAATGTCCTTTTTTTAAAAAGTTGACCTTTCTACTCATAAGCTTTCAAAACAAAAACAAAAATCCTCATCCAAACAAAATAAACGAAAAGCCTTCTCCCAACTTTCAGACACCTTATGCCAAACCTCTCCAATCCCTGATCTGTTCCAAGGCAGCATCTAGCTGTTGAGTTCCTAATGAAATCACGCCTTTGAAAGGTGTGCAAACACTGCTCTCACACGGGGGAAGATGAACACAATTGCTCACTTAGAAAGGCCAACTGAAAGTAATCTGCGCAAATGCCGGCCGGTTGTCAGGATTTGACGGCAGAACAGCTTTGGTTTCCAGGCCCTGAATAGATCCCCGTGCGCCAGGACAACCCCACACAGCCCGGCACGTACTGCAATGAGCCTCATCACTCCAGTCGTCACAGTCGTTGTAGCCGTTACACTGCAGTTTCCTGGGGACGCAGATTCCACTGGCACACAGAAAGCTCTCGCTTTCTCCGCAGAGCACTAAAAAAAGGGCAGAAACAATGTCAGAAGAAGGGTTTTTTTGTCTTAAAATTAGGAGAGCCAGATAGCAAACAGAAAAACACCTTCCCATGCTATTCAACAGACTCATTTCCAAATTCCCTCAGTTTCACTGTCACCAATTTTTCTTTGATCCTCTAGGCCATTAACTGTGAAAGAATAATACAAAGAGTGTTCGCTTGAGAAAAGCAAAGAAAATCCACCCGTGGGCTTGCAGAGTGAGAGGCCCCCTGTTCAGAGCACAAGAGAATAGTCTCATCACTTGCACGATGTATGTGAGGAAAATACCAAATGAGAGCATTTTTCTTAATAACTGAAAAGTATTTCAGAGTGAAGTGTTATTAACTGAACAAACGTTAAAAAAAACCAACTCTCCTTCTACAACCACTCAATGTTGCACAGAGAAAGTTACAATAAAAAGAATAAATTGATGTGTGCTTGAAACAGGCATGGAGACCCTATGTCCTGTATTTGAACTGTATTTTACTTGTTTAATAAAAATGCCAGCTAAAAATGCCAGAGTCAATTATGGCATAAGAAATGTGAAATAGCATTGGCTAATAATATTTTCATTCTTGTCTTTTCCTTAACACAGTTACATTTTTGGTATTTTTTGCTTTTAGTAGATGGGGCTCTTTTTCTTCTCAAAATTCAACAAATATTCAATTGTTTCACAACTACAATAGACCATAAAAGTAAGATAAAAAGCTAGAAAGATTGCTTTTCAGGGAAACCATTAATGAAAGGACAAATCAGTTCAGGGACCAGCCCCTTGGCATAGTGGTTAAGTTCAGCGCTCTCCACTTTGGTGGCCTGAGTTCTCGGGTTTGGATCTCCAGCGAGGACCTACACCACTCAGCAGCCATGCTGAGGCAGCAACCAGGAGATAAAGTGGAGAAAGATTGGCACAGATTTTAGCTCAGGGCTAATCTTCTTCAGGAAAAAAAAGAGAAGGATAAATCAGTTCAACAAAATGGGTGTTAAAATACACTTAAATATTTGGTAATGTGCATCAACTGCCTTTTAAATGTGTAAAACCTTTGACCCAGCAATCTTATTTCTTCTTTCATAAAAGGAAATTATTATAAATAAGTGTAACTTTTTATTTTTAGGGATATTCATACCATCATGGTTGATAATGAGGAAACTGTGAAATAACAGATATGCACTACTAGCGGACAAGTTAAATACATTTGGGTACCTCCATGCTAAGGAATACCGTTACAGCCATCGAAAAATATACTGTAGAAAATACTTGATGTCCGGGGAAAAAGTTCAAGATAATTTAAGTGGAAAAACACCATTTGGTTCTAAAAAAGCACAATGTAATTTGGCCTGGAAAGAAGCATATCAAAAGTTACAATGATTATCCCTGGGATTAGGATTAAAAGTCATTTTTAGTTACTTCATTGTATTTCGCGATGTTCTTATAATGATCATGTATTACTTTTTTTTTAATCAGGAAAAAACTAACTTTTCTCATGAGTTCCCAATTCAGAACAACAGTAGATAAATACAACCTTTGAAGACATCTCTGTCTCTCTTTGTCTCCCTCTCCCCACAAAAGCTGTTGTGATCAGTTGTGTGGTCAGCTGCCTGTACACTGTCATAGTGCTGTATGTCACTAAAGCACATACTCCTTGACGAGACGAACCCTGTTGACTAACTAAAGGGAACCAGCAAATATGGCACGTTTTAACTCAGAGATTGAAATACAGAAAAGTGCAGCCCATGCCTGGCCCCAGCAGAGTGGCTGGCACTGAGGAGGTTTGCAATCAATATTTGACGGCACATCCGTCTCAATGGAGCAAAATATATGGCCAGAAAGCAAAGAAAAAAATGCAATGAATGAATTATTTTCCAATGCTATCAAGGAAATCAGAGTTTTGATTTGCTGAACATGAAGTACTAGTTGAACTGGTAAGTTTCTTATGCTACCACATCATGTGCAGTCTTCACAGACAAAAGTCTGGTTTTCCATTTTGTTTGTTGCCAACAGCAAAGCCTGGGGTACTAAGATTTCAGTATCAATATAAACGACATCTATGGACTTCAACTGTCAAGATATGAACCATGTTTATGTTTTGTATAGCCTTAGAGGATTCGGCACAGGACTGCAGTCCTATAGCCACAGAGATAGGCTCCTAAATGCTACACAGGAAACCAGATATAAAATGAAAATCCCAAACACTAAGATTTTACCAGCCAGTCTGTACAATGTCTTCTCTCCAGGGTTAAGAGGAAATTTCAAGGAATGGGTGTTTATCCTATTGTGAGATTGTTCCTGCACTATACTGGAGAGTGCAGGAATTCCATCTGTCTGCATTTCGGCAGCTGCAATGCCTCCGAAGAATTATTGCATTCCCCACCTTATGGCTCTGGTGATTCCTCAGGAGATGTAGCTGAAAGCTCAACAGTAAATAGCTCCCAATATCTCGTTTTCGTCTTTAAGACCCTATATATTTTACTCCAGTAAAGCCATTCTTGTGTATGGTTATGTCAAATCTGGATCAAATTTAAAACATGGCATTGCTTGCATTGTTTTGATTATCAATATCTCATGTCTTGGCTGATTCAGCAGAAACTGACTTCTTTTGTGTGGTTCCTCAGCGGGAGATGTGGCTGCCCTTGATTTTAGGACACTATAAATTTGTGTCTTTATTCTTATTCTTTTTTTAAGAAGTTCACAGTTTCATTAATCAACATTATTTTTGTAAAATTAGAATAACTTTTTGTATAGTCTCTGCTTGATTTCTCCTTAAACTGTATCCAGAATGTCCATTTTTATTTGTGTAAAACTGTTCAACTAGCAAAGTACTTCAAACACATCTTATCTGGACTTTCCAGGCAGCCCATAAAGTAGACAGGTGGGCATTCCAGCACAACGTCCTTGGGGGAGCTGATAGTTTACAAATAGAGGAACTGGAGAATTGTGTGCTCAAGACAGCAATTGCCCAAAGCCGTGTAGCTGGGAAGAGGTGAAAACCACCCCAGAATCACGAGGACAGGGCTTCAGTGTCCATCTGCCACACCACATCCAACCTCTGTTTCTGATACAGCGGTAGTTGTGTAGTCAGTTCAAGGGCACCAGGTTCAAGTACAAGTTCAAACTTGCCATATTTTTTTTCTCTAAACAAAAGATCAACGTCTGTCCTTCAGGGGAACTGGACTGGATGAGATGACATTCCATGTCAGCTCTGAGTTTTTCGGAGAACCCCCTGAGAGAGCTCTTAACAAGTTTCTGAAGAGATTTTTTTCA
Source organism: Equus przewalskii (assembly GCF_037783145.1). Taxonomy (NCBI): domain Eukaryota; kingdom Metazoa; phylum Chordata; class Mammalia; order Perissodactyla; family Equidae; genus Equus; species Equus przewalskii. The sequence continues at coordinate 81,074,773 of NC_091833.1, read as the reverse complement.
ACCATAAATTTCACTGTCTTATGCCAATCATCTTCCAACAGCCTTTAGACCTAATCCTTAAGATGACAAGGGAGATCCCCTGAGGTGAAGTCATGCTATACAATCTTGATACCATATCCACTAAAATCATCTATAATTCTTACAGGTATATTTTGGACTTTAAACCAATGGCAGATTGATCAATGGAAGATTCATTTGTTAAATGAACAAATACTTACTGAGTATCTACTACATGCTAGGCATTATTCTAGCACCTGGGGATACAGCAAAGAAGAAAATAAAAATAATTCCCCATCTTCATGTAGCATATATTCTACTGATCAGCATCTAATAAAGATATTTTACCAACTATAGATGGTTTACCAGCAAAGTTGACTTCCATTTACACATGTGACAATTAATATTAAGGCAACGATAAGGGTATACAAGGGTATATTGCCTAAGACACTAGTTTACATGACCAAATGGTGGGGACAATTATGAATAACCTGGACTTCAGAACTACATGGATTCTAAAGAGTATATACTCATGAAGATGATCAGCTCTTTTCAGAATTCTTGTCCCTGATAACAGACTGCTGAAATGACATCTACAGCCTGAGATGACCTTTAGATTTTCTGCAACTGTTTTCAGGCCTCTCAGTTCTCTCTGCCTGTGTATTACGGGCAGCATTGATATTGGTAAATGCTCTCACTACTCGTCACTAACTTTTAGAGTCTTTTTCAGAAATTACTCACCAATCTCTGACTGTATAGTTTCCTCATGCACCCTGCCTTTGAGCCCTTGTTTAAAGCCTGAAGCTCAGGTTCAACTCTACTTCTGAGGAGAAAGCTGACCGGGCATATTGGGTCATCACCTGAGCCTGAACTAAGAGCCTGTCAGTCCTTCATTCCACATGCTGCTCGACATTAAATTAGTATAAACCGCTGTTGCTTTACCTTTCACAACGTTATTTGACTAGATGAAAAAGAATGAGTGCAATCTTTTAGCAGCTGATACAAGAATTCCTCTTGGGGAGAGCATTGCATATCTTGGCATAATAGGTTGATAAAAAAGATTGAGGTGAGGGCCAGCCCTGGTGGCCTAGTGGTTAAGTTCGGTGCACTCCACTTCAGTGACCCAGGTTCAGTTCCCAGGCATGGACTTACACCACTTGTCTGTCAGTGGCCACGTGGTGGTGGCAGACCACATACAAAAAGAGGAAGACTGGCAACAGATGTTAGCTCAGGGCAACTCTTTCCCAGCAAAAAAACAAAAAAGACTGAGGTGAAACATAAGAGGTGAGAGAGGAGAGAGAAAATCCAAGGGTATGCTCAAGTGTCCAACTTGGTCCTTACCCAGCCTTCTAGGTCATACTAACTGGAAGGTCCTTCCTTGTGTTGAACATTAAGATGTTTGGGGTAGGCAAGTATGGGTATCAGAAAGCTCTGTGTATGAAAGGAGTGAGGATGCCCATGGGGAAAGAGAGAAGCCAGTGCAGCTGGGCACTGTCTTGGGAGAAAGGTAAGTAAAAAGAGTTGGTTGAGTCTCCTTGAGGCACACCATAAAGAGAAGACTCTCTGAAGACAGAAATATCTAGTTGGATGTTTCAAGTTGTTTTCTGAGGAATGGGAGGTGTAATCATTTCCTCTATCTGCCACATGGAATTGGCAAAGCTTATGACGCTCTCTAATTTTTTCACTCATTTATTTATCCAATTTGGCACTCTCCCAGGAGCTTGCAATATATCATTGAATACAGAATAGATCCTGCATTGTGGAGATATATTCTAGAGCAAAAAATAATACCAATAAATAAGACAATTGTTACATATTACATCAGAAGGTAATAAGTGCTATGAAAATAAGAAGAGTACAACAGATTAAGAGAGCTAGCAGATGTGGGCTTGGGTTAGGACAGGTGCCAAAATCAATTAGGGAGCTGGGGCAGGCCTCACTGAAAGCTGACATTTGAGCGACAATTTGAAAGAGGTGAGGGAGTTAACCAAATCTCGGGGGAAGATTTCAGCAGAAGGAAGTGCCAGTGCAAAGGCCCTCAGGCCAGAGCATGCCTGGCGGGTGTCAGAAACAGCAAGGAGACAGACCTGTGTGGCTACAGTAGAGAGAGTGAGGGAGAGAACAGCAAGAGATAAGGCAGAGCAGAAGGAAGGGCCCAAGCATGGAGGGCTTTATCAGGACTTTGTAACTTAGATAAAAAAACAAAGAGTCATTGCAAGATTTGAGTAAAGAGTGGCAAGATCATTTTCAAGGATCTCTGCCTGTTGTGTTGAAAATACTCCAGAAGAGCAAAGAAAACTGTAGGGAAACATTTAGGAGGTTATTCAAGTAATCCAGAAAGAGATGTTGCCGGCTCCCAGCAGGTAGCAGTGGAGGTTCTGAGACATTCTGGGATGCCGGATGTATTTTGAAGTAGAGCTAGTAGGGTTTCCTGGTCCATTAGACGGAAGTTGTGAGGGAAGATAAGAGCCAATGGTGACTTCAAGTTTTCAGCCAGACAGAAGACTGGAATGGCTATCCACTGAGATGGGCAAGGCTACTGGAGGAGCAAGATGGTGGGGAAATAATATAAATGTGTGAGTCATCAGAAAATCGATTTAAAGTCAGTGTGCCTGGATGAGATCACCAAGGGAATGGTTAGTGAAGAGTGAGAATTAGTGAGATGGTGAAGAGACGATGAATGAAGGCTGAGCTGTTAAACCCCATATTTAATAGCTATAAGGAAGAGGAGAACCCTGCAAAGAGACTGAGAAGGATTGGCCAGTGTGGTAGGAGGAAAACCAGCAGTGAGCGTGGTATCCTGGAAGCCAAGCGAAGGAAAGCGTATCAAAGAGGAAGAAATGATCAACCACGCCAAATGCTGCTGATGGGTAAGACGAAACTGAGAATTACAATCAGATTTGGCAATATGGAGGTCAGTGGGGACCCTGATAAGAGCAGTTTCAGTGGAGTGGTGAGGACAAAAATCTGGCTGGAGTACATTTAAGAGAGACTGAGGGAGAAAAAGTAGCTCAAAGAGAAAGGATAATTCTTTGTTTGCTGAAGAGAACAAATAAATGCAGTAGTATATTACAAGGGAAGTGGGATAAAAAAATAAGCATTTTTTAATGCTTTTGTGTGAGTACAGTACATTCTATGTGGAGAGCATAGTGTGGTTCAAAGTTCTGCCTACAAGTTGGTTAGGGTCAAAGTAACAACGGCCACTCTTGAGCTCAGGGATGGAGGATCATTGACATCAGGAATGTATTTACAATCTAAAAATGAAGCCAGCCTTTTATCTGTCTGTCTCACTAATCCCATGACTAAAATGTGGCTCCCTCCGAAGAACTGTCCATCTTCCAGGTGAGAAATCCTTCTTATTGTCTTCTGCATCTTCTTCAACATCTACTAGACATCTGTTAAACATGGCGCACCATGCTACTCACTTCTAATGGCACTGATGCTCAAGACCATTAGAACTGCAGCCTGCACAACACAAAAACAAAAAGCAAAACCCTGTTTCTTTATAACTCACATCATTTATATTAGTAGAAGATAGTCATTTGTTTGCTTATTGTCTCTCTCCCCCTCCTAGAATGTCAGCTCCTTGAGAGAAGGCTCTTTATCAGTTTTCCTCACTGCTGTGTCCTGAGTCTAGAATAGAATTAAATATTTGATGAATGACTAAATGAAGACTGAGAATATAAGGTGCCCAGCAGGAGTACATGATCATTCCTACTTCTTGGTCCTACATGTTTAAAGGCAATAAATATCTTACAATTTTATCCCTTTAATTGCTAGGGGAATAAACTGCTGATGAAATATTAAAATCCTTCTGTGTTACAGTGGGATACCCCCTCAAACCTGCAGGCAAGTCTGGCTTCTGAGCAGCATTTGCTCATGTGTCAGGACAATGAATATAAAAGATCCTTCTATATAAAATCATCTTCCCCACTGGCCTGTGATGACGTGTCTAGCATTCTCCCAACACTTACACCCACACTACCCACTCCTTAGGTTAAAATGGTGGTTTTCAGAAGAACTCTAGGATAGCAAGGAAAGGATTTGGAGGCCACATCATGGTTCACAGAGTGTCTTCAGTGCCCTATTCCACTTCAACCAGATAGCTCTACTGTGTTTGCTTTATACATTTGAGTCCAGGTAAAATTTCCTTTGAAAATGGATTTTTGTTCCCAGAAACAAGTTTAAAAACCCCTTCAACCTAAAAATTTTACGCATTCAGTTAAAGTCTGAGAGAGCTTACATTTCAATTCAATTTTTTAGCTATGAATATTTAGTTCTGAATTTAATTATAGATAGTTTAGCTTTTCATTATATTTAGACTTGAAAGAATGGGACCCAGGAGTAGTAACTTTTGAGGTGGGGCAGAGGGAGGCAGGACAGCTCAAGAAAGGTATAAAACGTGAGAAGAGTGAGAAGGGAGACCTGGAACCACAACTGAGCTCAGAATGGTCCTGCTCGAAGGTGCGGTGGGCATGGATCGAACTCTGTCACACTGAGGCGCAAGAAATGCCACATCATTTTGTTTTTCTAAATCAAATCAATTCACACTTCCCACTCAAAAAGGTGATAAGAAATATTCAGGCATGTTTTGCAAGGGCCTCTCCCTCCTTAGGGTGGAACAAGAATCTAAGGGAAGAACCAAGAAAGGGGCTCTAGCTTTCAATTCTTCAGAGAATTGCTGAGGGGCTCATGGTTCTAAGCTCTTAGGGTTTATGCTAGACAGACCACTCCATTATGACTGTGCCTCGCCAGGGTGCAGGGCCATGGTCCCCAACATCAGCTTTCCTGGCTGCCCCACTCAGCCATTCCCCTCTGAGATCCTGCCTCTTCTCCCAAGCAAGTGAGCACTAATTCCTGCTATGTGAGGGTCATCCCCAAACCCAGTCCCCATCCAAGCCTCAGGGGATGAATCCTACATCCTCTGTGTCCACCTCTACCCTCCAAACACCTCCCCTATGCCACTCCACTCTCGGCGATCCCACACCATCTCAGCTCACAACTTCTCTCCTCAATGCTGGTCTCCCTTTTCTGAGAATACATAGATGATAGCACACATCCTTTTTGTTTTCTTAGTAAATTGCTCTATTACACAGATTTTTCGTTCACTATCCAGGGAACAAAGGACTTTATTAGCATCTTTTAACTGACAGTTGTTCATTCTAACTTAGTACATGGTAAGTGGTCAGTAAATGCCTGTTGAATAAGTGCATTTAAAGGGCCCTTAACTTAGATATTCTAAAGATAGAAGTGCCACAGTGACTCCCTCTTTTATGACCTGTATGGCTACCTTGTTGTTAGGACAACCATCCCCTCACTACAGTCCAACTCTTTAGTGCCACGTCCCTCCGTGCCTCTTATATAACATGTTTTAATTAGAGAGAAACCATCTCTGTCAAACTAAAGTTCAAAGAAGTCCAAAACAACTCCCCTAATTAAACGTCCTCAAGTCTAAGTTCCTCCTTGACTCATTTTTTTCCCTCTGAAACGCCTTTGCTGAAATGAATGCTATGCTTGACTCAATGGAAACTTTGCCATCTGGCCTTCAGCTTAACTTCCTGAAAATAAGAGCTAAGTATACTTATTGCCTGTCCGACAGCATAATGGAAGAGCTATCATTCTATGGAAAAATCAGTCATTGTGAAATGATCTAAAAATCATTAACAGGAAACAAAAATAGATCTGTAACTGGTGGCACTCTGATAGGAGAGAGAATGTAAAGAGTTTAGAAAGCAGTTCTATGTCATCATTCAACATCTCAAGTAAAATCACAGTACAAAATACAGTTATACAAAACTCTGCTCGGTAGATTTTAAATCTAATTAGACAGAGGAGAAAGTAAAGAAAGAATAGAGTAAAAAGCAAGAACTCAAGCTTTATGATCAGAGACTGTCAGAAATACACTGCCAAGCAGAAATCTAAAGAAACTTTTTTAAAAAGAACCTTTATTCATCCAACATTTCAGAAGGAAAAGAAGAAAGGAAGGAGGAAAGGAAAGAAGGGAAGGAGGGAGGAAGGAAGGAAGAGAGGAAGAAGGGAGAGTAGGAAAGGAAGGAAGGAAGGGAAAGAAGAACAACTTCCAAACAGGAATTGTCTAACTAAAAGGATATACTAGTTTACTACCTTAAGTTTTAGTGTCTGAAAGTCGCAAATAGGACTCTGAAGCAATTTTGTCAAAAATCATTGGAAAATAAGATGTATTCCAAGACTCTGTTATTTATCATTTCCTGCAAATAAGTACAATAATATAATTTCAAGTTTTTAAAGAACACAGACAATCTAGAAACTGTATGCTTATAGTCTCTCCTCTCAACAAGGCAAGCAGAGATTTCTAAATTCAGAGATACTCAAACACATAGGGTTTTTTGGGGAGATGCTACTTTCTGAATTTGCCTTAGGAAATAAACACCTTATTTTCTAAATAAGTTGTTATCATTTAAAGGAACTTTAAAATATTTTTGAGATTTTCTCCAAACATAAAACTGTCTCAAATGATGTTTTGCAATTATTCACTGGGAATCACAAAATGATAATGATGGAACAATAAATACACTACCTTTGACAAATTTCAAACAAATGTAGTATGTCTTCTATAAAAGAGTTAGAGCTTGCAAATAAATCTAACAGAAATAAAGGAAATCGATATGATTTGCAAAGAAAATGGTCTCTTGCATGCATATGGTAGTACCTGAAAAGTGATCCATATAAACATTTTTCCAGACCTTTATTAAATGTGTAACTCAGTCACATCTATGAAAGACTTATGAGAAAGAGGAACAGAGAAAAGTAACCAGTTTGAAGAGCTATCCCCTGTGATTTTTCTTGCTTGTTGGGCTATACGGATTGCACTGATTTCATTTTATGGGTTTATAGTTTGTGGACTTCATTTTCAACTCTAAACCAAATTTAATTTTAATCCCACTTTCTTTTATTTTAGTCCATTTTTTGTATTTACAATCTAAAAGCTACAATAAATGGTCTACGACTTTGTAATACTGGGTGGCCTGAGACCCAGAAGTAGAATATACATATATATTTAGAATTTACTGTGAAAAGAACTTCAAAAAATACCTTCAAGAATAGATTACCATTCTACCCTAATGTCTAAAATTTCATTTCCAGTCCCATGAAGACTATCCTATATCATTTTTCCACCTACTCTCTATTGTTAATTACTGTAACTCAAGGTATTCCAAAGCATTATCATTCTTTGTGGGGTTTTTTGAGGAATATTAGCCCTGAGCTAACTACTGCCAATCCTCCTCTTTTTGCTGAGGAAGACTGGCCCTGAGCTAACATCCGTGCCCATCTTCCTCTACTTTATATGTGGGATGCCTGCCACAGCATGGCTTTCCAAGTAGTGCCACGTCCGCACCCGGGATGGATCCGGTGAACCCCGGGCCGCCAAAGCGGAATGTGCGCACTTAACTGCTGTGCCACCGGGGCGGTCCCCAGCATTATCATTCTTAAAAATTCACTGTCAGGATACTGTAGGATCTCACCTAACTTCCAGATCCCCCAGCCAGTAGCTGGATGCCAAGATTCTGAAGACCTAGGTTAGAACTCTGCCCAAGACCCTCTCTAATCTCCATGCTCTTAGCTGTTGGCAACAAATCCCACTCATTTGCCCCTGCACAGTAGCCCATGGGGACAGCAGGCATTCCAATGGCTGGGTCAAGGCAGTGTTGGGAAAACCTAGCTATCTGACCCTTCAAGCTTAAACCACCCCCAAACAATCACGTGACATTAATTACAAATGCTATTATGATTAAAAGAAAAGAAGTTAATGGTGAAGAAATTAGTTCATAAACATTCACCCTCATATCTATACTGCTATTGACTGGATCTACAGACAAGAAAAGTAATTATTCACAAAAATGACCCTGAGATACAAAAATAAAAGTTATTTTGTAAAAAAAAACAAACAAACTACAGATTTGGATTTAAATTAAGCTATCTATGCTACTTTGGGCAAGTTATTGAACCTTTTGGAGCTTCTTATCTGAATTCCGCCTGCTTTGGGATTGTCTTTGAGCATATTAATCAGTAACGATATAAAGCGCCTGGCACTGAATAGGGTAAAGCCCAGCATGTTCTGTTTACTATGGTTGGGAAGTGTGTAATTCACTTCTGAAAGATGGCCATCACAAAGAGTTGAAAAACGCATTGTGCTTAAAGGTTAACCAAAAATAGTTAGAGGGTCTCATTCTCCGACCTTGTGGACACAGCACTGCTTGCTCTGGTGTGGAATGAGAGAGCAACTGGACTCTTTGTAACAACTAAGATAACTGGAAAAGAACATGGTTCTAAAGAGATCAACACACACAGAAGCTAATATAACAACATCCAGAGACAGAATTCCTAAGTTTTCTTTGGCTCGTAGACAGAAAAGGAAGTCAATTGCTCCAGGAATGTTGACTTTAACTGTTAAATCGTTTGTGGCCTGTTATATGATTTACAAACTGGTAGAACACAGAGGTCCCTGAATTCCCTCTCCCATGCTTCCTCCACTTTTCTACCACCGCGTGCCTTTCACAGCACAGCTACGTAAAATCTCTCCGAGTATCCATAGTTACCAGGATTGTGTATAACAAAGCCACACAGACTAAACCTAACATGGAAAAAATCAACCTTGCCCAAAACTAAATATAAGCACCATTTAATTAACTTGCATTCCAGAGTCATAGCTGCCAACTTGCTGAGACCAGAAGATTGGGTACACAGCACCCAAGGGCTCAGAGGGAGGGGGAAAAATCTGCTAAAATTTTTTCCAGAATCTTCACAGGATTCATCTATTCCTTTGTACTGGTAAACAGGATTAATATCCCCTGTGAACAAGATATAGTGATCCAGTCGGGGGATAGAATGAGCCAAGGCAGGAAGAGGTGAAGTTTCAGGAGAGGCTGAAGTTTTGGGAGGGACAAAAAGAGACCAGAAATGTATAGCAACTAATCTGGCGTTGAGATCAGCCCTGAGTCAAATAGGGAGCAGTGCACGTTATCCCTGAGAGGAGAAAAGACGTTACCACGGATAACGGAAAGTCAAAAACAATATGCCTATCACTATAAACTGTCATTACTGCAATTTGAGCAGTGATGCAGTCTCATCTAAAAATACTCTACTGATCAACCTGCAGTGCTTAAATTAATCCTGGGAATTTTTATGATGTGAGAGTCAGTCAGTGGTGAATGGGTTGGGAGCAATATTGCTGGGAAAAGGTCCATTTTTCTCCCTCTTCCAAAAATGCAGGGAATGTGCAGTTTCTAAGCAGAATCACAAGATGGCAGCCATATTCAGCACACGGACCCTGTGAGGCACTACAGGGAGGAACTCAGCCGGAGACCCTCACCACCTAAGAGGTTTCGGAGACTCGGGGAGAATTCCAGCTGGGAAACTTCTGTTTTCCAAAGGGCATCCTTTGCTTGTGTCTACAACTGGTAATTTTTCAATAATGAAATCCCAATTCTGTCAATTATTACTACAAAGAATGGAAAAGCCCATCACAATTGATGCCTACTCATATCTTTTGCACATTTATCCATTGGTTTTCTTCCTTATTGATTTATCAGAACTCTTTTTGATGCAGCCATTTTCTCCCAAGCCATCACTTATTTGTCTTTTAAATTCAGAGTCTCTTTACCTATACAAAAGTTCCACATGCATATGACATCAAATATGTCAGTCTTTATGATTTACATCTTTACAAACCATATCTATACGTGTCATAGAACAGACACTCTGTCAGGGCAGTGATTTTTGTCTCTTGTTTTCTGCTATAGTCACAGGTCTTAGAAGAGTGGCGGGCACATAGAGTGGGCTAAACAAACTTTGCATTCAGTCCATAGCCTTCCCAGAGCAGATGGAAAATACTAAGGCCGAAATTAAGAGACACATTCTGGCCAAAATACAGGAGAAATAGGCCACAGAGATAGAGAAACCAGGTCAGATTTCCTAATAGTCAAAACTGATTTTGACATGGCCATAGAGGAAGGATACAGGCTGACTGATTGATTTTTGTTCAAATAAGAAAGCTTCCCATATCACTGAAATGGTCAAAATATAAAATACATAGCCTGATCTATATTTTATGGAATGGAATAAAAGACGTCTCCAGTTGCTTTCTAGATTCAAGGTTCAGCAAAATGCCAAAGAGGAGAAATTTGGTGACTACTTTCCAGCAAGTACCTTTCTTAACACCAACCACCAGACGGAAACCACATCATAAACTGAAGCACAGAGACGATAATACACTTGTGGGAAGTGTCCATGTGGGTGACAGTACTTGAAAACAATTGTATTATATGTGTTTTCAGTATTTATGTTAAAATAAAATCACATTTCTTTTAGAAATCATTTTTCATTTTAAATATAGCACATTATGGAACACTAATACGGACTTTGTGCATTTATTTCAGAATTGACTATTTCCATTCTCATAATAACCAATAATTTTAGAAATCCAATTATTACCCAGTCAGTTTTACTTCAAGTGGTTTTTTATGCATTTTTAGAATTTTAATTTGTACATATGTGATTTTTGTGGATTCGAGATGGATTTTTCAGCAGGTGATCTCATTTACAAGAAAATATCATTACAAATGCCTGTTAGAATGTCTCCCCATGGCACTTAGATTGAAATGAATCTCTTCACAGCTGTAGAAAAGTTCTTCTGAAATTTTGGTATCATAAGCTCCAAACTTCTCTGCTCTAAGAACTCTGAAAAGAACTGCCAATTTTTCTCAGTAACGATCCCAAGAAAAGTCTGTGACAGCCATTCCAGGGCCATTTACAAATAGACAGAAAAGGGGGCCAAATACTTCATAAAATTTGGCTTGATTCAAATGGCTCCAGGGAGGTCTCCCTGCCTGAAATATTTCTCAGCTGAAATTCCTCAGTTTGGATTTTACTCATTTAACTTAAGCCAAAAGTCCTCAATTAAAAGCCAGTTTCTGGGGACTCATTTATTCAACCAACCAAGAATTCTGGAGATTGTCTGCAGAAGGCACGATGCTAGCCATGGCAGAAATCATAAAGCCTTACAGAGACCATAAGAGACAAAGCTATTATCAGCGATTAATACTTCGGGAGAGAGTATTTATATATTTATCTGTTTTATTTATTTATTTATTTATTTCGATTTGAGAGAACAATTTCTTGTTATAATGAACCAGAAATACAAGATTCCACGGAAACTCGAACAGTTGACAGAATATGGGTGAACTTAAAACTTCAAGGGAAATAAGTAAAGGGTCAAACAAAGCCAATAAATAGAGAAGCCCCAGACTGGTTTGGGATAAACACAAGAATAGCATTTCAGCATGGGTATTTTCTGACCCCTCTCAGCAGGTTATCTGCCAACTTTCTCCCATTCTTTTCTCCTTCTGAAGCATCCACCAAACCAAATGGCTTATTCCTCTCTATGGCAAGTCTAAGTCAAGCCAATGGTACCTCTTTGGATATGATGCAAAGCCAAGAGGAAAGTTTATAAATCTCATTCCAAGACAGAATGTGTACATACACTACCCAGCACACTGGTTATGTGTCAATGTGCATGGTAGCAACTTTAATCAAATCAGAACTGCTACCATGTGTAACCTATTATGTGGCCCTGTAGCTATTTCAATGTTCCTAATTTACTACACTAAAATATCAACAAGGCATAACCCATTTCTGAGCTCCACGTTTTCTAAACACTTCTAAGAGGCTATTAAAGATGATGTAGAACAGACCTAACTCTCAGAAACCTATGCATTAGGGAGGAACACTGATGGGCTCCTTTCGGGGACTTGTTTCATGGGGGCACAGAAACCAACAGAGGAAATGTTAGAACATCAGTATAACAGGTGACAGGAGAAAGAGGTGGGAAGAGGGTGTCCTAGCCACAAGGCCAACACATTCACGTTCAAGGAGAAATTTCAGTGAAGGAAAAAAAAAAAAACCCCCAAACAACATAACAAAACAAAACCCAAGTCAGAGAAAAAAGGGTTTCATACAACACAGTATCAAAAAAGTAAAAGGAACACACTAAATGCACAAACTGGTGGCAAGTAAATCCACAGCCTATTGTGATAGGTCCTTCCAGCATCAATCAGGTTTCTTCTCATGTGTTATCTCAAGGTTATGTACAGATGTGGTGACTTTAACAAGAGTCTCTCACAGGAGGGCGGGTAGGCTTCAATCATTGGTTTCAGGATCTGTCTGTGCCACGTAGGCATCCAACTCAGCATCCAGGTGTCCTTTCGTTTTCGACATGTATGCATCCAACTGGTTGTCCAGCTGCTCCTTGGTCAGTACAGGGCGAGCAAGGGCACCTCTCCCTCGTCCACGGCCTCTGCCTCTGCCTCCAAAGCCCCCTCTTCCCCGACCTATCATACCCCGACCTCTACCACCGATTCCGCCACGACCCATAGCTCCGCGCCCTAGGCCCCCTCTCCCAGGACCTCCACGACCTCGAACACCACCTCTTCTTAAGCCCATTCGGGGAGCTACGGCTGTCCACCTCGGAGCAGGTTTTGACCTCGGAGCGACATCCCGCCCCTAAGTAGGGTTCTTGTGGCACGTCCCCCACGTAGTCCGCCTCTGGGCAAGCCTCTCTGGATTATGGGCAGGCCTCGTCCTCCGATTGCTCCCCTGGCCAGGGCCCCTGTGGGTCGGCCTAACCGTGCCTGGATGTTACTTTTACCTAGGCGCTGCTTTAAGCTCTGCTTAAGTTTTAATGCTGCCTGGACAGAGGGTCTATTCTCCATCTGCTGGGCCAGTCTTCTGTTTCTGGCACTGGCTAGCTGCTGTTGTTGCTGCATCGAAGCTCGAATATTCACTGGCATCGGCTGTTTGTTCTTCAGCATATTAGTAAAGCGCTCATTTAGAGACATCTTGGTGGTGCTTTTTAGCACAACTTTCGGCGCTGACTGTGCAGCCATCTTCAAATCCCGAGAATCGAAGGAAACAGACGCCAGTGCTCCTCCCGGGGCTGCCACCACGGTTGCGGCAGGCGGGCCGGCGGCCGGCCGGACCTGAGTGGCCGGTGGACGGGCTCGGCTTAAGTTGGTGGGCGGTTGGTCAGAGGTGTAAGCGGTAAATTGCTAGGTTAGTTCGTTGCCGTTGGCTGGCTGGCTGGCTGGTCGGCCGGTCCGCCTGCTCGCCCGGCCTGCCCTTGCCTGCCTTTCGTCTGTCCCACTACAGCTGCTACCGCCAACTCCCGCTCGCTGTCCAAAACACTGTTTTATTTATTTTTTTAAAAGGTATCAAAAATTAGTATGAAAAAATGGGAAAGGGCTCCCACCCCAAGGACATACCTGGGTAAAGGCCCTAGGAGACCAAGGGTCAACCCAGGGTCAGCAGGGGCCAAAGAAGTGGCAGCCATGAACTTCAGAGGAATAAGAGAGGAGGGGAAGTCCTTTGCCTCACTAAAAATTTCATCCAGGATCAGACATCCATGACTTCGTTTAAGCTAATACTTTCTATTTAGCAGGCAATGTCTTAAAGGCTTCGCTTTCACTTTTCCTTGGAACACAGCTATGAGATGATAACCTCATTTATCGGAGGATGAAACCAAGTCTTGGAAAGGTTAGTAACTTTCCCCTATTAACACAGCTAACAAGTGGCAGAGCTACTTAACCCAAACCCAGGCAGTTTGACTCCAGAGCCCACACTTTTAATATAAACACTGAAGCGTGCTGTATTAGGTTCCTATTGCTGCTGGAAAAAAATTATCCTTCAACTGGATAGCTGAAAACAGCAGGAATTTATTCTCCACAGGTCTGCAGGTCAGAAGCCTGACATGGGTCTCGCTGGGGTAAAATCAAGAGGCCGGCAAGGCTGTTCCTTTCAGGAGGCTCTAGGGCAGAAGCTGTTTCCTTGTCTTTCCCAGCTTCTAGTGGCTGACCTCACTCCTTGGCTCGTGCCTCCCTTCCTACATGTTTCAAGCCAGCAACGCAGCATCTCTCTGATCCTGTGTCTGTCATCACATCTCTGACTCTCCTCTTCTGCCTCCCTCTTCCCCTGTTAAGGACTCTGGTGATTACATTGGGGCCACCCAGATAATCCAGGAGAATCTCCCTATTTTAAGGTCAGATGAGTAGCACCCTTATTTCCATCCTCAACTTTAACTCCCCATTGCCATGTAACCTACTATATTCACAAATACCAGGCATTAAGATATCGACATCTTTGGGGGACCATTATCCTGCCTACCACAGATGCTTTGATGTTGTTTACTCATTTTTTTGTGTGACTCTTACATACAAACAACCACCTGCAAATGATTAGCTCAAACAAGTGTGCCTTCTCTCCCACCCGCTGATTACCCTCCTCCTCCCTCTTCCCTCTTCCCACCTCTGTTGGAGATGCTGTGGTTTGGAAACTCTCCAGTCACAAGCCTTGGTTCTAGCCTGATTCACTCAATTCTACTGCAGGAAGAGCCCAGGGGGTAGGCATCTTGGCCATACTGTACGAGATCACTGGGGGAAAATTGCTATTCAATTTTGCTCCTGTAATGAGCGTTCAAAAGGCTCAGGAATGATGCTCTAAAAATGTAAATGAATCTGATATCAGGTCTTTGTGCAACCAAGAGCTAGCTGTGTTTTTTAGCTGTCAGCTACCCGTGCTTTTGACTTTCCCAGAAGGCAAGAACCGAGCAAAGAAACAGAAGAGGACAGTGGCCTGAGGAAGAACTAGGCCTTGACTTCCTCTCTTTCTCATTTATCATTGGTAATCAAAATCCCTTAAAAACCTCAAAAGAGCTATAAGATTGAGGGCAAAGAAGAAGCTATGGGATTTCAAGCTATTCAGTAGCAGGCATAGCGAAGGCAGCAAATAGGTAGCTGCAGAAGGCTGAGTAGATAGCTAGGCCCACAGCCAGGACCAGCTACATAATTTGTGGGCCCAGTGGAAAATGAAGATGCAGGGCCCTAGTAAGAAAAGAAGTGCTTTAAAGATACTAAAATATAAACATTCTTTCCTCTAAAAATATTTTATTACTTATAAAACATAATCACAGTAATAGGGACACATGAAGAACAACATAAACTTACAAATTGCACAAAAAATAATATTTTATGTCAGAATTTAATACGATACAACAAATAGTACATTATTAATGTGACATCTTGATTGATCATAAGACTTTTCTGGCTCATTTTTCTGCAAATTCATTTATTAAGTCATCAAAAGTAGATTTTTAGCAACATTATTTTCAATCTATATAATTGAAAATGGCATCAGCAGCTCTACAAAGATGCAAGATTGCAAAAGATTTTTGTTAATTTTTAGTTTTGACAGAATATTTCTTCTGATGCAACTTCTACTGGAACTAAGAGTATGTTATAGGTTGTGACAACATTGGGATAAATTTCTGATAAATTATTTCAAAATACAAATTTTAGTATATCTAGAGCTGATGATCCTCATGGAGCAAATCTAATGAAATGTTTAACTCTTCACGTGAATTAGTTTTGTGTAAATCTGAATTTAATTTTAAACATAAATTTATACAATGGCATTTTAATGTTTCTTCTGAAATTTTTGGTAAATTGTGGAGGTCATTCAAGAAATCAAAAATGGCATCAAAAATTATATACCATTCAGAATGCCTGTTTATACATTCTATAGTTGTATTGTCAATTTTAAGAAAAATTTTCATTTTATATCGTCTTCCTTGTGAATAAATGGTTCATCTGAAGTTCACGCGAAAGTAATGTTCTTTTCCACTGACAGTGGTTAAATGTAATTTCTACTTCCAAGCCTGTGGATATTCATCTTGCAACGTTTCAGTATTCAATACCAAAGATTCTAAACTCTTTGAGGAATTCTAGTGACTCCCTGATAAATGCTTTATTGCATTGTTCATGTGTATGCATTTATTGTGTAATAATTTACTAACAAATTCTGTTGTCGGAGTGCCAGCGGCTCCTGTCCCAAGGTTCAGGCTGGAGAGTTAATATTTGTGCAGATGCCACATGGATGGGCTCCAGGGACAATGGCCAAGCCAGCCTCCCACAGGTCCCCATGTGGAACCCTCCTCCACCCCGGGGCCAAGGCCACCACTGCCACTCCTGCTGCTTCTGCTGTTGCTTCTGTGATTGTGAGGCCACCATGACCCCATGGGCCCAAGCCCGCTACCTTGGGGCTCTGTGGAGTCCCAGAGAGTCCTGAGGCACTTACAAGTGCCTTGGGTTGCTCAGCACCCACACCACCCAGCTGTGCTGGTTGGCATGTGCCCTCGTGTACACACACTACCACCTAACATATCTCTGCTGCTTACACACACGCTCCAAACCTCACTCAAAAAACACAAGTTTAAAGATAAAGCTATTAAGAATTCAAGATGGCGACAGCAGAGCATTAAACCAAGCCTGGAGCCCTCTGAGCACAAGGCACTGTACCATTGCACAGGTCACCCGCACATGAAGCCAGCCCTGCCCTCAGGCCTCCAGAGGAAAAAGGAAGACAGGGAGGGTGAGATGGAAATGAAAGCCTGTGACAAGTCCTGAAAAGTTACAATGGCAGGGGTCCCAGCCTCCCATCACCTCTCAAATCATAACCACTGTATCCATCCTCCACCCACATCTCTTCTGCCACACCCACCAAATTCCATGCTGTTGGAGTCACCGTCTAGACACAGCAACCACCACTGTGATAGAGCAGGGACTGCTGGTTGTTCACCCTAATGCACTCTCCACCTCTTTCATAGTAATGGAGTTTAAGGTGCACCCATGGTTGCCCAGCTAATGACTACATTTTCCAGGCTCTTCGTAGCTAAGTGTGGCCATCTTACTGAGTTCTCCACCCTATAACATAAGCCAATTCTTCTTCTACTTTACCTGCTTAAAAGGGACTTGCTGCCATGCACTTCCTCTCTTTGCCCTCCCACAAGCTGGAGCACAGATACAGGGTTCAGCTAGTTTCAATCACTCAGATAAGGACCACGGTCTAGGGATTAGTGAAGCAAAAAATGGATGGAACCCAAGTCTTTTGATGACTTCATAGGGCAAGGCTGACCCAGCAAATGGAAAATTCATCTTGGATCTACCACTTAGAGAAATAAAATGTGTTTCAGGATGTCTTTTGTTACAGCAGGTTAGTTTTCTATAACTAATACAGATGATTTGAAACTGGGGAGGTTTCATTCCCATTGTCCATCTGTTCATAAGACGAATCTGAGAATAAAGTCCAGTGCCTGGTATGAAAGTTAGGCCCCCAGGAAGAAAGTGGTCCATCACATCCCAATGAGGACTCTGGGTGTACCTTCCCACAGAGACACTCATTTACACATGTCAGCTATGAGTCTGACAGGCTTCGGTAATCCAGCCCAGTCTAGAAATGTACCCACTACATTCTTCTATGATATCTTTCATGTTTGAAATAACTGATTTGCAAACATATCTTTGAAATAGAGCCCATTTATTTGCTAAAGTCTGTGTGTAATACTGTATCTACCTTATAGAATTGTAGCAAAGATTAACTGAGATGATACGTGTAAACCATTAGCACAGTATCTGATGCCAAGTGAGCTTTCGATAAATTTAACCTTCTTTATTATTACTGACATTATTAAATCGACATCATAATATAGGCAGCCAAACCAAGAAGGTATTTATTTTAAGGAAGTATACTGCAACAGGCTTGGGGTATCAGTGGGCAACAACCCTCCCCCTCCCAGCCTTTGCACACAGAGTTATGAGGGATAAATTAGTCCAATGTTCCTAAATCTGTTAGCTTCCACAAGTAGTTCTAGCACATTTTTCCGAAAATAAATTGCATAAAATATTACCTCAAAAAACGTGTGAGGTGTTAAAATATTCCTCAAAGTAGTCAATTAGAAGTGCTGGGTTAGAGAGTCAACAGGGACAGAAATGCCTGTGCCTCAGAAAGAAGAAAGGAAGAATTGAGCACATGAGAGAAACAGAAAGAGCCAGCAAATCCGCTCCTCCCCTCCCGCCCCTTCTCCCCCCAACAAAAGTCTGGCGAGAGAAGAAAGAAGTTTACCTTCTATAAGATTAACTTTACAATCAGTGATACACAGTGGATCAGGGCAAGATGGTTTTTAAAAACTGAGGGGGAAAAATGGGCTTCTACTTTGAAAAAAAAGAATAAAAGGAAAACAAAATTTCTTTAAAGCTATAGGGAACAAAAAGAGATAACAGAAAATCTTAAGATTTAATTAGGTGTGGAAAAAATCTGGTAATGGAACCGAGAAGGCAGACTTTTAAGTAATTACTTATCTCTAGAGCGCTATTTTCAAGAGTGAACAATGAATAAGATAATAACAGAGAGCGGAAAAGTGAGATGAAATAGGTGAAAATCTGGAGAAAGCTTTCTTAGATAATCTGGACTTGGCAGTATTTCCTTTGTTCAGCATTTCTAAGGAAGGAAATATTCCACACAGCAAAATATTCTAATAGCTGAAGCAGATCCATTTAAGATTCTTAGTAGCTTTCATAATTTTACTAAAGTTCTGTGAAATAGAACACTCGTTCTCTTCTGAAATTGAGTGTGCTGATTGTTAACATTTCCTTGCTGCTCCAAGGTCTTTAGGATGAGCAGCAAAAATTTCCCAGCGCTGCTGGGAGGTTGCTGGGCTGAATTTGTCCCTATGCTAAGCTGCTAAAGACTGCTGCCTGCTTTAGGTGCTTGCTATTTATGTATTGTCCTCCCTCCTTCAATGCAGTCTCAGCCGTCAACATCTCCACGGTGTAGACACACCTGCACCAATAGTTTTATCCATCTCCATTTCCAACTCGTTTGCTATTAATTATAGAGATCTGGGGAAACAAAAGGAGCAAGTTTCTAGATTTGTTTGAAAAGTAAAAGTGAACAGGCTATGGAAAAAGGACCTCGGGTAATATTTTTAATGGCAGGAGTGAACATCTATTCGGTAGTTAATCTTTCTTGTTTTTTTACTTTTTAATCACTGGTTGTGTTCTGAATAATTTAGGTGGCAACATCTGGATGAGTGAAGTGCTACCATATGTTCAAATGACTGAATTAAAATAGAAGTGACACATGAAAAGAGACAGTGTTGCTTCAGTGGAAAGAGCATGGAGCTTTACCATTAGAACTGGGTTCAAGGCCCAGTTCCGCCTCTTACCAGCAGTGTGAACACACACCCACTATGCAGAGGTAGTTTGAAGGTTAAAGAGATAAGATAAAGTACTTGTCTCCATACTTGGCACATATAGAGCTCATATGGGCAAGCTATATTATTATTTTTATATCATTAAATATTTAGTGGAAATTTGGATGGGTATCTTATATACTCAGAAGGGATTACTACAAACCCCAAATTTAATCTGTAAGAAAATAACCAACTTTAAATTATGTTAGGTAAAATAGAATTAATTAGATTTCTGAAATTTTAAAGCTGGGAGAGACTGGCAATCACACAGTCCTGCCTCCCCGGCCTATAGATGAGGAAATCAAGGCCAGAGAGTCAACATGACTTGGCCAAGGTCACAAAGCTAGAATGGAGAGGCGGGAGTGGAACTCAGCTTTCTTAATGTCAAATCCAATGCTCTTAAGCAAATATGAATTCATCTAGAACAGAGGTCGGCAAACATTTTCTATAAGGGGCCAGAGGGTAAGTTTTTTAAGTTTGGAATGCATACAGTCTCTGTTGCAACTGTTCAACTATGCTGTTGTAGAGCCAAAGCAGCCCTAGATGATAGATAAATGATGGATGTGGCTGTGTTTCAATGAAACTTTATTTATAAAACAGGCTACAAGCTGTATCTGGCTCACAGGCTATAGTTTGCTGACTCCAATTTAGAACAAGTCGACAGACTCTTTAGCTAAAGGAAAATGATGGGTACAATTTTAAATCAACAAATCAGCTGTCAATGCAGTAAAAAACTGGATGACAATAAGAGATCTCAGGAGAGTGATTACGTATATATTTATATATATATATGTAAGTATGTTTTAAATGTTGATATTGTGACTAATGTTTTTAAATGATGTTTGATAAGGATCAGTCCTGGCTTCAAGATCATTTTATTATTTAGTAGTAATTGGGATACTATAAGAAAGAAGCTCTAAGAAAGCAAGACGATTGTCAAAGAATTGGAATTCTAAATTATCTTGGCTGAATAAGAACAGTGAAGAGAACTAAAATAGGAGGAAATATTAGGTGATATAATTTATTTCAGTTAGAATAGCTCAAACACAAAAAACTAAGGAAAGGACTCTAACCTAAAGAAATAAGTAAATATTGCCATCAAAATCTACTGATTACGACAAGCTGAAAGCATGTCATCATCTCACCAAGGGAACATCCTTAATATCAGAAACAAAGAGTATGATCATGGAGCCAGGAACAATCTACCACAAAGAAGAACACACCAGAAGTGTATCTGGTATTGTGTCAGGACCTCCTCATGATACTGGTTCCATGATCCTAACCTTCATAATATTCTTCAGACACACAAAGAGAGACCTCATGGAGGAAGGTGCACAAATGCCTTTTCTTCTCCACTAAGGACTAATGCAAAGAAATGCCTATGCTGCTATATGAAGCAGGGACACATTTCCTGTTCCTAAGAAGTATGAGAGAAGGGAATGGCTTTGCCAAGGAATATGGTTCAAGCTTCCTCTAGGGAGCCTTTGAGAGAGAAGTCTAAACTTTGCATCTGTTTGGCATGAGGTATCCTCCCTGAAGAGCAAGGAGAAAAGTAGAAGAATTTCAACAGCTGAATTTTAAGGGAGCTATTCAAATTGTCATTTGACATACTCAATTGAACTAAATGTAGTACTCTAATTTTCCCTAATGTTTATGTCGCTTCCTAGTAGTAAATTGGTTCTTTAAAAAGCACATCTACCCTTGGAGGCACTAAGAGTGATATATGATGAGAATGAGGTTCATTACATTACGCCGACTTGCTCCCAACATCTGTTCAGTTTATACAATGACTCATTCAGAATATTCAGTGCTTAGTGTGAACAACCATGATCTTCCAATATTTGATTTATCCTTGGGCTTTCACAGACCTAAACTTTGGTTCCACTGCATGATTTTGGAAGAACAAAGGCATAAAATGAAGCTATATCAATGAACAAGAGATTGAGTTATAACTGTGAAAGTTTTATGCATACAATGTTTGCAACTCATAGGTCTCTGAGTCAACATGATGGTGTTAGCCAAAAGGCATTTAAACACCTTTGCTCTCTGTCAGAAGCACAATTAGAGCTGTTACCTGAGCATCATGATCCATTGTCGTTTCCTATAACTGTTTCTTTATATAGCAAAGAAAAATTTTAACTTAATATATAAAGGATCACAGTCCAACATTAATGTTAAATAACATAGAATAGTGTTTTTCATATATATATAAAAATAGTACTTTATCTATTTGTATATGTGCACTTGCAATGTAGTTATAATTTATAACTAAATACAACTATGAGAAAAGCGTCAGTTTTTCAGTATAGATAATAGGCAATTTTATTTCTGTGCATCAGCTGAAAAAAAGAAGACTTCAATTATCAGACAAAAATGTTGATGCTTTACAAATATTACTAAAAAGTAAATTAAAATGAAGCCACTTTCACACTTGTTAAAAATAAAATGTTAATGGACAGAATAATGTGTTGGAAAATAGAGAGAGAGAACATATTCATTATAATGGAAAGGAAAGAAATACCTATTAGTTGTAACTGACGTTGTAAATAAAATTCCTATAGAAATAATACTATGAAACTAGGAACTAAAGCATATTTTTAAAAAGCAAATTATCAAGACCAAAAAGACGCCTGCCCCTTGAACAAGAGAAGTAGTGTTTAATTTGCTTGAAGGAAAGTAACGTTTTGTGTTGAACCTCAGAAATCTCAGAACCATGGATTTTTCTCATTTATTTTCCATTGTAATGTCCTTCAGGGTTTCTCACAGCAACAACAATGGATCTAATAGACAACTTAGGCATGCAAAACCAGTACATATTCAGTTTTATCAGTTGGTAAAAAATGTTTTTTCTCACCCACAGCTTTGACCAGGTCATCCCTCCCCGCGAGTGGCCTCTCTATTGTTCTCCTTATCAAACGCAGACTCCTCGTTCTTAGCTTCAAAGGCCCCCTCCAGGTTTCCCAGCTTTCATTTCCTCTCTAACCAGTCTGTATTCTTCCAGCCAAGAAATCCTTCATTCAGTCCTTTCATTCACTGCCCCCAATCTTTCATCCATACCATCTCTCACTCGTACAACACCAGCTCAGACCACTTTCAACTACTTACTTCTCCCCTAAAATGTGATGAAACCTAAATGACCAATTGCCTTTGTTTGCTTATTTTTATTTTTAAATCTAATGACATTTGTGCTGTACAAAAGAGATTATGAGATGGTGTTATGGAAACCGAAGTGGGTACCCTCCACCAGAAGCAGTTGTCTCACAAAGTAAAGTATATTTGCAGTAAATAGGAGACCACGAGGAGTCATTTCCAGAGTCATGGCGTCCCTGAACAAAGAGAAGCAGGGACATTTATTTCGGATGGGGGATGAATATTCAAAAGGAAGAGGTAGGTATTCCCTTGCACTGGCTCAGGTGGAAAATATGCTTCCACATACACTGCGGGTTACAGTGATAAGGCCTAAGTTCCTCCTGGGGAGATCTTAGCGTTAAAAATAAGACAAATGTCATAGGCGCAGCTCTCCTGGTGAGGCTTGGTCTGGTTCAGGGTGGTTGGTGACTGCATCTCCTTAACATAACAAAAGGAAAAAGAACAATTTGGAAAAACAGTTAAATATCCAAACCCACCCTTGAGTTCCTCAGGGTAACTACTGGGTGACAACGGGACCAGGATCCCAGTGACAAATTTCTCAAGTATTTTAGTCATTCATGTTCAATCTATTAGACCTATATCAGGCATAGCACAGAATAAAAAATAAAGCTTTTGCAACACATTTAAGTATAGGAAAAAAAAGACACTCTATTGCATTTACTGATTGCTGGTTGTAGGAATTTCAGTTGATATCGCTTCAGGGACCACGCCAAGACTGGAAGAAATTGGGAAGCTTAGGTACTAGATATGAGATGAGCAAAGACACAGATAGCCCCATATCATACCATGAAAGTAATAAACTGGCAACAAGCTGAGAAGGAGGAACACAGATAGGATACGGGAGGAGAAACCGGGTGGCAAATGAGCACAGTATCACAAGTAGAAATAAAAATAGACCAGAATTCAGCCTGCCAGACATAACTGCCTTTGGGCATCTCACTGGATGCCAAATGCCAAAATGGACACATAACATTAGTGACACGAATCACTATCTCATTAGATTCAGTTTCTCAGAGTCCATTCCCCTGTCTGCAATAACCATTACTTTTAGCATGCTGATTTTGTTGCTCATAATACCAATCCTAATGAGACTCCCAGCTGCAATGCCAAAGGTTGGGCTAATTTAGTGCCCCTTAAGGTATTTTCTTCATTACTGAAAGCATCTTCCTATCATTCAAAATTGTACTGAGTATCAAGGTTATTTTGTCAGGAAATATCCTGAAATGATGAGCCTCAGTTTCCTTATCCGTAAGATAAGGACAATAGCTTATACTCATTAGGTGGGGTTAAAAATTAAATAAGACAAAGCTATAAAGCACTTAATACAGTAATTGGAACCCAGCATGCATGCAATAAAAATCTGCTGTTATTGTTTTTATTATTATTATTACTATAAGAACCAGATGACAGTTGTCATTGTAGCCTAAATTTGAGCTATAAACTAATAAAATCTAATCTTTAAACCAAACAATGGTTATCTATATGCATTTTCTATCCTCCTATGAAATAAAATGAACCACATTTTTTTTCAAACAACTCTCCTGAGTCTAGCAGGGTGCTGGCTGTTTCATAATCAAGAGAAAAACACGAGAGACGAAGGAGAGGTGCTGAAGGAGCAGCGTTAGTATCCCTTAGTCCGTGCCACAGTTAAAGGCGAATCGGCTGAGCCATTTCCCACCACTCCTGTGGGTCTCAGATGAGGACGCATGTCATCAAAATTGCTTTTGCAACTTGCCCTTTAAATGTCCTGAAGTTTTGTCCTCTTTCTTCTTGTCTCCTTCCTTTCACTTCACGTTCACTCATCCACGCTTTTTATTTCAGCCCAGTGTATACACTAATGACCCCCAGGCTCTTGTTCCCCTCGGCTCACACCTCTCTCCTGAATTTCTGGTACCTCTACCCTGACGCAACCAGGGAATTCATGTGTCCGAATGCGTCTTTCTCCCAACTGTTCTTTGCCCTGTGGTCTACACCTTGGTGAGTAGTGAGACCCACACCTTCTACCTCCTCCCAACCAAACACCTGGTTGTCTTCATTCCTTCTACCCTTTTCTCTCCCCAGTGGATCACCAAATTCTCCATCGTGTGAGTCCTTGGGGACAGAGACTTTGTCTTGTTTACTCCCTAATCCTCAGTGCCTGAAACAACCCCCGCACATAGTAGGCACTCCATACACATCTTTTGTGTGCATGAATGGCACATAGTTGCTGCTGCATAACTGCTGAATGAAGGGGTGAATGTATTTTTTTGAGTTCTCAGAAAACAAGAAAAACATAGAAATAATTCTCTTTTACTGAAGTCTTTTTAGGAATTTGTTCTTCTAAACAAGGCTGTTAAATCATATGAAACAGTTTGTTTTCTATCAGAACAACAAGATACTATTTGTTTTGTTATAATGTTCAAATGTTAATCTTCTGGCTGTTGAGTTTCACAGTTAAGCAAGAGGTTTTCCAGTCTTCAGATTTTATCCTATAAAAATCTGAAAAAATCCTCTATTCAAAAGTTATACTTAGCAGGGAGTCCTCTGAAATCCAAATTGAAAAAAAATTGGAAACAGCTGAACAATCCCAAATAATATTTCATAAAATCCTATGGAGTGAAAAGGCAGATCTTGTGGGGGCCACTGGCTGGGTATATTAGACAATTTCAGAAAACGTTAACTCTTTCAGACCCTCTATATGCTATTCAGTGGACAGAAGTAACTGGTCAAATGTTCCCCAAGAATTTTAAATGATCAGCCCCACATTTCACATAAAATGTTCTGTCGTTCTGCCCTGTCCATTTGAACTAATTTTAGCAGAACAGGGTTCTAAAGGATAGATGTTGCTTTCTTGCTGGGAAGTATGTAGCCTTACATTTTACTTTCTATCAAGTCTCCAGCCAAATCAACTGGAGTTGATTGCTTTGCTTCATAAAAATAGCAAAAATGTGCTACAAATAACAGCAATAAATATGTAAAAGGTCAGTACATTCATGTCTGCATCTGTAAATTCACTTGCAAAATAAGAGACTTCATGACATAAAAATATTTCAAAGCTCTTTTATTTTTGTCACTACTATTCTATACCGGGAGG
The DNA here is from genome assembly GCF_037783145.1 of Equus przewalskii. Lineage (NCBI taxonomy): Eukaryota > Metazoa > Chordata > Mammalia > Perissodactyla > Equidae > Equus > Equus przewalskii. The sequence continues at coordinate 81,049,439 of NC_091833.1, read as the reverse complement.
ATCTGAGCATTACATGTTTCTTCAATTAGAAGCCTGCCAGCAGCCTGACTTATTTTCAGTGCAAAGTCTTAGCCTAAATTAAGCCATACATTTCTGACATCTTGTCTGAGTAGACTGAGAGCAAAACTCCAGAGTTCTTAACCAGATCAATATCAGCACTTCTAAACTAAATAGTTACTTTTTTTCTTGTGCTGAGATTTATTCAAACTGCCAACTATGAAACAAGAAACAGGAACATTCTCGTGAGGAAGAAAAGAGAGAGAAGCCAATTGGAGTGTGCGCAGGTAACATTGTTTATCCAATAACAAATTATAAGGTTAATGAACAGTATTTGTATATATAATGATGTGCTATATATGTATACAGCGAAATGTCCCTATACAACCTGTACTTTTTGTATAAAATAAACCATTCCCTTCTTGTGTGGGTCTAGTGATATAAGTCTAATCTTTAATCTATTCTAATTAAATGTTTGAAAGAAATTATTTAACTAAGTAGTCTTTGTACACAGAACCACTATTTTCTGCTAAGTTTGAATACTATTAAGTTAAATGTACACAGAAATCCTCTTTTCTCCTTTTAAAATGTGTGTGCTACGTTTTCCAACAGTGACCTTCTGGGTCTGTGAACTCTAACAGGCCCAGATTCAAGTGGGTTCAAATCACAGCTCTGCCCAGTCCTACCTCTGTAATCAAGCAAATTACTTTGGAGTGGGAAGGCTCTCAGTCAGTCTGTGCTGCTGCAACACCACCACGGACTGAGGGGCTTACACAACCAACATTTATTTCTCACAGTTCTGGAGGCTGCAAGTCCAAGATCAGGGCGCCAGCATGGTCAGGTTTGGGTGAAGACTCTCTTCCTGGCTATGTCCTCACATGGCCTTCCTTCGTGCCACAGAGGGAGGACAAGCTCTAGCCTCTTTCCTTACAAGGACACTAATCCCATCATGGGGATCCACCCTCACGACCTCATCTAAACCTAATTACCTCCCAAAGCCTCCACCTCTAATACCTTCGATTAGGAGTTTGGGTTTCAACATATGAATTTTGGGGGAACACAAACATGTAGTCCATGACCAGAAGAAAAACCATAATCCTCACAGTGCCGCTGTGAGGAGTAAATAAGATACTGCCTCTAAAACTTTTAACATGGCACTTCATATACAACAAGTGCTCAGCAAGTGCTATATTTTATTATTACTATTATAACAATATCATCATTAAACACTCTTATTAAAATACTATTATTTGGATTGGAAAGTCTGGCCACTGTTTCTTCTGTTTTGTTTTTTTATTTTTAATTCTGTAACTGCCTATTCACCAGAGAGAAGCTTCACTTAAAAGTAATTGATCTTTCCTTCTACAAATCTCTCGTGAAAGACCATTCCCACAGACTAGCCCCACCAGCCTCTAACATTTAGCTATTCTATCTGCACAATTACTCAGCACTTTTCTGTTCTTAATATTTATTCCACGTATTAATGCAATCACCTGTGTATGTGCATACGCATTTATGTGTTCCTTCTTATCCTATATGTGTCTGTTTCAACGTTTGATTATCATTTAAGCAGTAGAACCAGGAGAACAGCCAGGTCTGTTTGCTTCTCTTTGAAGTGTGGCATGTGTTTCCCTAGAGGGAAACAAAGTCTTTCCAAGGGAGTATACATGCAGAGACAGTTTTTAGGAATCAATTTCCACATCCTCAATTCCCTCTTTTCTATAATTGACCTACTTCTGGCCACATGCAAGGGGGGACTCATCAGTTTCCCTTTCCTACCTTGCCTTTCACAACGTCCCTTTTTCCAATGGATGAAAGAAAGACACGCCTCTTACCTGTTCCAACCCTGCCACAGTGCATAACCCCAGGGTGTGAAACATCTGGAGTCCCAAGCATGCAGACAGTTCAAAATCTCTTCCATTTAGCTATCTTCCATCCTCATCCCCCAAATGTCAGATAATATACTACATCTAAGAGAAACCCCTTGAAGGTAAAGTTAAACAAGCACAGACAAAAAATCCTGAAGGAGAGGGCACATTCATTCAGGCAACAAATTTGTGTCAAGGTATTGGGTTTAGTTTGTCTGCCTAATTATGTATCTTCTAATTAGAAGTAAAAAGTAACATTCTAAGCTTCCAGTTCCAGTTAAGATGGAATAAGAATGTTCCACCTCATCCCCTCTCTGATTATAACTAAAAATTGTGAACAGAAGACATAAAGCAACTATCTGCAGTATCCAAAAAGTAAAGAGTGGCAGGCAGATTGGGAAGGGAAATCAAGGCTTAAAAAAGTCTAATACAAATATGGAATTATTACGTTGTGCACCTGAAACTAATATAATGTTATATGTCAATTATACCTCAATTTTTTAAGAATGACTAATAAGGAAGTGTGTTTTCTAGTGTTTTTCTTTTTCTACCCCTATTTCCCCACATAGCATCAGAGCAGCAAAATCATGGAACTCTACGGCAGGCATGGCCAAGAAAACTACCCTCCCTGGTGAGAGTAATGTGGGGGAGGGGCCCTGCAAAACAAATAGAGTAGGGAATTCCCCTGGGTTGTTTTCTCTCTTGACCCTCCTCTGGAGAGGAGTACCAAGCCTGAAGCTGCACTCATGCAACAGTGGGAGCAGCAGCAGCCTAGGTTGCCTATTTGCCCCAGAGGTGGGATATGACAGTGACAGGATACTGAAACTACAGCTTTTTGGGCAGAAGACCAGAAGAAAGGGTCCCTGGGAGCTGGAGTTCCAGGAAGATCACAGAGAGGAGGGAGCTCAAGGAGAAAGTCTTGTAGAGCTGCATGAAGTCCTGCATGTGAAGTCTTGGGCTTATCCCCCAGGTACGCACACACAAAAATGATTTGAATAGAAAGGCTTTGAGAAGTAAACTACAATGTAGCCCGTGGCCCAGGTAGGGAGGATCCATATAGCACTTTGAAGGCCTTGAAAACTAAACTGACATTGGAACCAAAGCCCACAGAAGGTATAACTGGACTTGTGACCTAACTGGGTCAATTGACTACGAAAACAAACAAATATACAAACAAACAACAACATTCTCCAGAAAATGTTAACAGGGCCCAGAATCTCATAATATATTCAAAATGCCCAGGATATAATCCAAAATTAGTTGACATACAAAGAAACAGGAAATTCTTAGCAACTCCTAATTGAAAAGATAATCATTAGGCACCATCCCTGAGGTGACCTAGATGTTGGAATTATTTGACAAAGCCTTTAAAGCAGCTATTATACCCAGGCTCCATGAAGTAAGGGTCAACAAGTTTGAAATGAATGGAAGTTCTCAGTAGAGAAATAGTTTTAAGAATCAATCAAATGGAAATTTTAGAACTGAAAAACATAGTAAATAATTTTTTAGGAGCCAAGGAGTGGCAGAACGGAGATGACAATGGAAAGAGTCAGTGAACCTGAATATAGATTAACAGAAATTATACAACCTGAACAGAGAGAAAAAAGATTGAAAGAAAAGAACATAACTTCAGGGACCTGTTGGACACTATAAAAAGGTCTAACAATGTCATTAAAATCCAAGAAGGAAAGGGGAAACACTTCTACAAAAAAAAAAATTCAAAAAATTAATGACTAAAACCTCCTAAATCTAATGAAAGCTATAAATTCAGACTTTAGAAGCTCAGTAAAACCCAAATAGGATAAACTCAAAGAAAATCATACCTAGACACAAAATAATCAACAAAGTAGAGTTTATCCTGGGAATGCAAGGCTAGTCCAACATTCAAAAAGTAATAAATGTAATCCTCAGGTTAACAAACTAAAGAAAAACCATATGGTCAAGACAGTAGATGCAGAAAAAGCATTTGATAAAACTCACCTTTTTCATGATAAAAACTCTCAGGAAACCAGGAAAAGAAATTTAATCTAAGGTCTTGCTTGATTTGGTTAACCCTACCAAGGATACTCAACTTTTCTTAAAGTCAACTGTGTGATATAACCTAGCACAGGAGTGACCATCCCACCATAGTCACAGTTCATACCCACATTCAAAGGTAGGGAGATTACACAGGGTGAGTACACCAGGGGCCTAGAATCTTGGGGACCATCTTAGAATTTTGTTTACCATAACAAGCAATGAACACTAGGAAACCAATATTCTAAAAATAGTACCTTTTACAATAGCTCTAAAAGTACCTTACAAAATATGTGCAAGATCTATATAATGACAATGTTGCTAAAAGAATCATGGAAGATTTAATAAATGGAGAGATAAACCAAGTTCATAGTTTGAAAGATTCACTATGGCTAGGTTATCAAATTGACATCTCCCTAAATTAATCTATAGCTTTAACACAATTCCAATCAAAATCTCTGCAGGATTTTGTGACGAGCTGATTCTAAAACTTATATAGAAAGGCAAAGTACTACAGCTGAAAAATAAATTTTGAGCAAGAACACAGTTGAAAAATGCACACTACTAGATGTTTAGCCTTAATATAAAGCCATACTAATCAAGACAACATAGTTTTGGTTGAGGGAAAGATACATAGATAAATGGAATAGAATAAAGAGCCCAGAAATAGACCCACATGAATATGGTCAATAAAATCTTGACAAAGCTACAAAATCAATTTAATGGGGAAAGGATAGTTTTTTCAACAAATGGTCCTAAAAAAAACTGGGCATCCACTTGCCCTATATCTCACATCTTACGCAAAAATTAACTCACCATAGATCAGAATAAAATGAAAGCTATAAAAGTCCTGGGAGAAATTACAAGTGAAAATCTTTGTGCATATAGGTATGGCAAAGAGTTCTTATATGACACAAAAGCATGTTCCATACAAGAAAAAAATTGATAAGTTAGACTTTATCAAAATTAAAAACATTTGCTCAGTGAAAGTCTATGTGAAGAGAATGAAAAGACAAGTTACACACTAGGAGAAAATATTTCCAAACCACATATTCAGAAAAGGACTTGCTCCCAGAATATATAAAGAATTCTCAAAACTCACAATAAGAAATAAAACCTAAGAAAAAAATGAGCAACAGATATGAATAGATACTTCACTAAAGAGGATCTACTGATTGCAAATAATCACATTAAAAGACGCTCGTCACCAGTCATTAGAGAAATGCAAGTTAAAAGCACAATGAGATACTCTGCATGTCTATCAGAATGGCCAACACAAAAACAACAATAAAAATCAACCTGACAATACCAAGTGCTGGTGAGACAGTGGAGCAAGTGGAACTCACATACATTGTGATAGAAAGGAAAATAATACAGCCACTCTGGAAAACAGTTTGGCAGCTTCTTATAAAATAAAACATACACTTATGAATCTAGGTATTTATCCTAGAGAAATCTTCTTACAAAAACTTTAAGTGAATGTTTAGCAATCATTTTCATAACTGACAATATAACTGAAAAATGTCCTTCAGGACCTGGCCAGGAATCGTCAAGCAGCTGGTGTTGGGTGGACCGGGCCAAACTCGGGGCGCTGGGGCCTGGGGGCTGCTTGGGGTGAGGCCACCTTGGTTTGTGAAATACTGTCCTGAGCCTGGGGTCCAGGTATAAATTTTAAAAGAAAATTTTTTTAAACAAGTGAGTGAATAAACAAATTAGGGTGCATCCATTTAACAGAAAACTGCTAAACAGCAAAAAGGAAAAACCACTGATCCATGTAACAACATGGATGACTCTTAAAAGTATCATGCGAAGCAAAAGAAGCCAGTCTCCAAAGATAACATGATTCTATTTATACGACATTCTGGAAAAGCGTGAGTGTAGGATTGCAGAGCAGATCAGTGGTTTCCGGGGGTTTGGAGTGGGAAGGTGGGTTTGAGCACAAAGAACAACACGAGGACATATTTTCGGTGATAGAATGGTCTGTATCCTGATTGTGCTGGTGGCTACATAAATCTATGCACGTTTTGAAACTTACAGAACTACACACAAGAAAAAAGTGAAAATTACTGTATAAATTAAGAAGTAAAAAAAAGTAAGATTCTTATGATGGGGACACATATTACACACATATAAACTGAAAAATAAAGTCAGTCTATTTCTGTTAGAAAGTCACTCTACTTTGGCACATTAGGCTGACATTGAAGACTGGCTTTACCAATTAGGTAAATTCTATATAAATTGAAAGACTCGAATTAACAGCTCTGAAGTTTTGATACATATATTTAAAGCACATGATAATATGAAAAACTTTTAATAAAAAATATTGTATTTGCAAAGATTAATTGAAATTAGCAATATTTCAGTTTTCCCAATTCTTTCTGAGTATATGGGGGTAAACAAAGTGGCTCTCAGTGGAGTGATAAATATGACATTTGATAAATCCTGGTAAAGTTGAGACCATGAAGACTCTAGTGACTGGATAACAAATTCATGTGCAAGCAAGGTGCTTTCCAACTCTGCTTTCAAAAATGGAATGAGAATCTAGTCAACTTGTCCTCCAATCATTAAAAAAAACTTTAATGATAAATTACTACTATGTGACTTTTGACATTAAACTGGAAAGTTGTTCAAAGAATTGAATGTCATTATTATAATAAAACTTTGTTTATTTCTATGTACTTGATTATGTGAATAAGTTTGCAAAGCACTACAATCTAGAAGACAAAAAATAGGTATGGAATTGATGCCAAAATCTCTTACATTCTACACAAACCAGTTTTAAAAGAAAAGAAACCATACCATCTAATACATCAAGAGAAGAATTTCCAATAAATGTCACATTTAAGTTTAGTAATTATTTATAAACACTTATAATAGATTTAAATGACAATTATGATGATAAATTAATAAAAAAAATTGTTGACAGAGTCTCATGAGTGAAGGAAAATGTTTTAAAGTAATAATTTCCACTTTTACACATGGTTTTGTTCTAGAGATGTATAATAGGGAGATAAAAATATTTTATAAGCCTTAAAAAGAGACTACACCAGAATGAAATTCTGTGGAAAAAGGGGAAAAGAAATAAGAGTTCAGGGAGAAAGAGGAACTATGTAAAATTTGCTGAATGTTAAAAGAAGAGTTGTAATTTTTGAATGGTTGGTGAGTGCCAAGTCACTATGGTATTTAAATTCCATTGGACACATTTAAAAGAATAATATAACAGTTTCATTTTAAAATGTCAATTATTATAATATCCTTTAAATTGTATTCTTTGCCATTATTTATGTCCATGATTAAAACTTTTTAGATATTAACATAAAATTGTGCAAGGGCTGTATAATTTTTCAAAATCCTTTTTGGGATACACAAGCAAAAATATTTAGAAGACCTCTGCTCTAAAACACTATGTTACACTGCCTCCTCAATGGGAATTTAGCTCATTTTGTTTAAATGTGTTCAGGGGTTCAGACACAAAACAAACATATGGATTGAGCAGATGAAAATGGAGGCTGCAATTACATCTCAACTGCTGAGCTCAGTGGAATTGAACTTATGAAGATCACAATGCTATTTGGCATAACGAAGTCGTAATTTCAGAAGAGATTCACAGATTTTGATGTGATAGTTCTGAAGCACGCATTAGTTTCAGTGGCTGGCCCAGAGTTTAGAGTTGAAACTCTAAGATGTCTCAATTATTAGGCAATTGTCTCATCGTTGTAGCTCAATTTCCAGGAGAACTTATTGAGCTTAAAGAACTATGTCCACCGAAAAGACATAGATAGTATCCTATCTTGGGAATTTTGGAGACAAATATGAAACTTAGACCTAAGCTAATATTTCTATTACGTGGGGGGAAAAATAGCGATTTTTTTCAACTATATGATTCTGTAAAGATATATCTTATATGATTAAATTACTCACCATAGGGGCCTATAAAGCTAGATTTAGAATTAAAATAGATGATGTCTTGATGAGGTTTCATTCAGGGTGTGAATGGTCGGCATTCTTGTTGGAGTGATTGAACTGATTATTGACCAAAACAGGCTTAAGGCTATGTGCTTATGATTATATATATTGAAAAAAATCAGACTTTTGATGCTACAAATTCCTGTATTTGATTGCAATCTAGAAAACCACAAGTGTGGATTTCTGATTTTAAGGTGCAATATTGAACAAAAAGTGGATACCCTTGGTCTCCAGACCCTGAATAAAACAATACTCTGTAAAAAGCACAGGGATCAACCTATGCTCTTGGGTTTCTGAGTTATCAACCTCTAAGCCATACAGCTAACTTGTAAAGAGAAGGAGAAGAATGAATGCAAATGAGAAAAGGAAACCTCTATTATTTCTGTTTTAGGAACCACTGTGCCACCTCAGGCAAAGCAATATTTGGCAAAGAATAGAGACCTAATCTCAAATGACCTATAAACAAGAATTACTGAGCCCACAGAGAACAGGTGGCATTAGACTCAACAAGAAATCGATTTTGTTTGGCATGGCTTCTTTCTGCTGGGTATGTGGCAGAGTGAAGTCAAAACAAGACTGGGGTCCTCACAAAAAAGCAGTAGAAATCCACAAGATATGCATTTCTCTTGGTTCATAGATTGAAAGAAGTTGTTAGGGACTTTAAATGATTTTTTCAAACTTCAAGTTTCAATTCACAGCAAAAAGAAATTCAAATATCAGAGAAGTTGACCATGAAGTTTATTAAGAATTCTCCTGTGTCCTTAGTTCTGTCACTACCCTAATAACAACAACAATAATGGTAGCTGTTACTCATATAGCTTCTCTTCCTTACCTTATCTTCAGCCACTCTTTCTAATGTGCCCTATGTTACAGCCCTACAGACAGGTGCTTAAAAGAACTGAGAGGGGATATCTGGGGGAAGAGCATTGCAGGCAGACAGAAAAGAGTAGCTGGAACTTAGAGAGCAAAAAAGAAATTAAGAGAGAAGTCAGAGACGTAATGGGGGCCCAATTGTAGGGCAGTATGTCTATGTTGCACAACGCCAGGAGGCGCTATTTACATTGAATTCTGTGTGATTGGTGCTCCACTGGAGTTGTGCAATGCAACAACACTGATGAAGGGCCCTCAAGGTTCTAAAGATGGTAGCTTTTATAGTGAGTGAGATGGGAAGCCTTTAGAAAACTTGAAAAGGAGAGATGCGAATGCTTAAAAGATCAATAGAATTTGACTAGCAAAAAAGAACATTTTGCTGCTGTGTGGAGAATAGTGTGTGAGGACATAACGAGGCAGCAATAGGGAGCCGGAAGCATAATTCAGGCATGAGTTGAAGTGACTTGGACCAGGTAGTGGTTGTGGAGGGGGTGAGCACTGGTTGGATTAGATGCATCTTTTGACAGTACAGCCAATAGCGTTTGCTGACAGGTCAGATATAGTGTGGGAGAGAAAGAGTAGAGTCAAGGATGACCTAAAGTTTTTGGCTGGAACAACTGGAAGAATGAGATTGCTATTTACTAAGATGGGGAAAGCTGGGAGAGAAGCAGGTGTAGGGGCAATATCTGATCAGTTTTGTACATATTACATCAGACATGGCTTTTAGATGCTCAAGTGGAAATAAATAGGAGGCAGCGTGTGTGTGTGTGAGTGTGTGTGTGTGCCACAAGCATAAATATGCATGCAGGTCCAGAGTTCAGAGGAGATGCAGCCTTGAGACCCACATTGGTAGTTATCAGTGCAGGGTGGTGTTTAGTCATGAGTCTTAATTAGATCACCAAGACGAGAGACTCAAAGACTAAGCCCTGGGGTACTCAATGCGTAGAGGTCAGAGAAATGAGGAGAAATCACAAAGGAAGCTGAAAATAAGTGGCCAATTGGGAGGAAAACCTACGTGGAAGGCAAAGGAAGAGAGTTTATCAGGAAGGAGGGAGTGATTGAATGTGGCAAATGCTGCAGGAGGTCCAGTCTGAGGACAACTGAGAACTTCCCATGAGATTTAGCAACATGGGTGGAAATCCTTGGAGACCTGGAAAAAGTAGCTTTGCTCAAAAGGTTGGAATATGGGTCTGAAGCTTGGGGAAGTGGAGTAAAATCTGGGATGAAATATAGATTTAAGAGTCATCAGTACTTATGTGGTCAGAAGCAAGTATGAGATTTCCCAGAGAAAATATATAGAATGTTGAGGAAAGAGAATTGAGACTAGAATCCTACAGAATACCAACATTTAAGGGGTCAGCAGAGGAAAAGGAAAGAGACTAGAGTGTGGCCAGAGTGGCGGGAAGCAGACCACTCAAAACAGATCTGTGGTCTAGAAAACAAAGGCAGAGCACTCCAGATAAAGGAGAAATCAGCGGGGACAAAAGCTTCTCATTGCAGGGCACGGCCAACTTCTGTCCTTCCTCCTCCACAATCCCTTATCTCTGCTTTTACAGGACACTGTATTTATGGGTTGTGGCAGATACTATCAGTTTCAAAAGCTGCAGGAAGTAAGTGCATACCTCAGCTACATCATCTGTCTAGTGAGGTAATTCTAAGCCTTATGTTTTACTTCCCAGATTCTCCCATGAGATTAAGCTACAGTTGCACACTATGGTGTCTGGATTAATAATTTACCTTTATTGACCATCTTCTCTTCCCTGACTCACCTCCCCAGTCCCCGACTGTCCAATGACTCTCCCAAATACCCAATTTGTGCTCAAATCCTTGCCTCAGGCTCTGCCTCTGTGCTTAGCTGTCTCTCTCTCTCCAATGGCCTATGAGTTCTTTAAAAGTATGCATGCCATCTTTCCTTTTTCATTTCCTAGTAAACTACCTGGGACATAGAATAAGCTTCTAAAGGTCTGTTGAATTGAAGCATTTACATTTGCATAGTGCATTATGGCTTCCAAAATTCTTTCACACATACATTATCTCATTTAGCCCATAAAACAGTTCTACCACTCAGGTGTTATTACTCCTGTTGTAAAGTTGAGGAAAGAAAGGTTAAGAGTTTAAGAAACTTGCTCAAGACCACACAGTTATTAAGAAAACAGTCAGGACTCAAAGATAAGTCTTCAGACCTAAGTTTGGCGCCCTTCAAAGAAGCATCTACATATGGAAGAAAGAAAATGTTTTTATATTTAAATTTTTAAATAATTTAAAATTATACATGTAGGAAAATTTGAAGTTCTAGGGAAGTCTCATTTTATTCACTTATTCATTGTAATGAAAAGCACATGGTTAGTTTTTAGTAACTGCATGATACTATCTATAATCATCTATATCTGGCAAAACATTGATACTAAGTACTTACTCTCCCAAATGAACGCACAGCACAACAGGAGAAATTCAGAGTTGTGTTTACCAAGTCCTGAAACTACAATTTTACTGCTAATTCACCAAAATGGTTACTATCAGCAAGCAGAGCTAGGAAAGCAAATAAGATCCTAGGAAAAGGAAGAGGAAAACGAAAGAATAAACAGCTGAAGTTCCTTCCTGGCAGGGGGGAGCTCTTTAGACTCAGAGAAATATCGTCTAAAAACTACTTTCCATATACGATTACAGACAAGGTAGAGTAAAGGATTAGTCAGAAAGCTCAGAATGATTGATGGGCTTCGACCTTAAGCCCCCTGAGTTCTCACAACTCAACAATAGAAACACACACAAACGTTTATTTTAAAACCCTTAAAGAATAGTTCCCACAGCATTATCACTGTAGCACATTATTCACTTTACAGGGCCTAGCATCAAGAGAAGATAGAAAGGATAAGACAATTGTGTATCCTTCTACATGAGAATAAAATATTCTCGGAGTTATGACTGATTTAAAGGATGCTAAGAGAAGATGAATAGAGTTTACAGAGCTGTGCATTGGGAAAAACAGCTGTTACAAGTTGTGGGTTTTGGCTCGATTCAGTCTGAAAAGACATTTTGAAAGCTCTTGTGAGAAGGGGCTGTACCAGAGGGTAGCTTTCAAGGATTAGTAACTGAATCCCAGGATGGTCCCAGGATGGTGGACTATTGGGTAGAAAATACAGCCTGGGGAGATGGATTTAAAATAAGCTTGGAATGACATCCCTGAACCTCAGTTTCCTAATTTATAAAATGATGATAATACCTCAGAGATTTACTCTGGAAGCAAAATGAGCTAACAGCTGCGAAAGCACTTTGAAGGGAGAATGGGATCCATCAGGTAAAGGTGGGAATTACTGTTTTCTCAGGGCAAATGATTCCACAAGTGGGAAGGAGAAGACTAAGATGGGAGTCAACTTTTAATGATCATTCGTTTCATGAGCTACGTAGGAAGTTGACGGCCAACACAAGTTTACAGTGCTGAATGCCTGCCCCAGAACACCTTCTCTCCCTCTTTGCCAAGCGGGACCTTTGTCAAATATTCAGAATTCCTCTGTGTATTGACTCCACTCTACTCCAATGACATTTAACCTGTGCCCCTTTATAGTTTCTGTGTGACAGCATGTTGAGATGTAGTTACTAATGTTCTTTTAACTCTCGCCTATGAGTATACCAGATTAGACTTAACACTCCTTAAAGGCGGGAAGCAGGTTAAGAATTATTATTATTATTAGAAAGTACTTTGCAAAACATAAAGCCCTAGAGCAGGGTTTCTCAAAAGCAGCATTACTGACACTTTGGGCCACCCAGTGTTTTGCTGTGGGGGCCTGTTCTGCACATGGTAGAATGTTCAGCAGCATAATGGGCCTCTACCTACTAGGGACAGTAGCAATTCCTTCTGTCCCCAGAGTTGTGACAACCAAAACATCTACAGACATTGCCAGATGTTCCCAGGAGGGGGCTGCAAAATCATCCCTGATTGAAAACCACCACACTAGATGGGTATAAACTCATAATCACTGAAATTACTTTCATTCTTTCGGGTTACCTGGGATGATGCTCAGAACAGAGTAGGTACTCATTTAATATTTACTGAATAATGAGAAAAGAACTTCATCAGTTATATTTATAAGTGGCCCTACAGCATAAACCTGTTTATGATTAAGACTATATTACTTAGTAATACTTTTCTTGTTGGCACATAATATATTCTTAGTACATGAACATATTTTTAGGAACCATGTGTGAGTATGCCAGAGATTATATTCTTATGCATACACAAAGATCATAGCTAATGGTAGGTTTCTCTCTAGGATGTGAACTATGAACATATCTGTTATGCCTAGCATCCTGTTTATCCATCAAGCATGAGACAGAAAAATTATTTTAAATTCTAGGAAAATATGGTATCAAACACCAATTATCAGACTAATTTTAGAGAATTAATTCTACATGGAAAAAAATTACAACCAAGAATTCTAAAAAGACTATGGCAAGTAGAAGATCTCAGATGAGTGTACTTAGGAAATTTCTGTTCTCTTTAGACATAAGTTTTTAAATATAAATGTTTCATCAGTATTCCAAGACCCTTTCCAAGATCATCAATTTTTTCCAAGATCAGAAGATTTGTCCTATCTTCTGAGATTTGGAGAACCTATATTAAGCGGTATTTCAGCTTGAGACTGATGTTATTTTGATTTTCAAGAACTGATGATTTTTGACCATGTGTGTTAAAGAACATTGATGATGTTTTGATTTTCAAATTTTCTCTGTGGACTCTTAAATTTTGTATCAACAGGCTATATTTTCCAAATAACCACTAACAAAGTGTTCTTATCAAAACAGGAGCGATTGTAGCTGATAAAGAAAAGAACTGAGGGACTCCTCTTTCTGATACACTTACTCATCCTCTGATGGCTTAAGGCTGTACACCATCTTTTGGAAGGAATCCTAATTTAGCAGCAGGCCTCTACTAAACAGTGTGTTAAAAAGACATAAAACAAACTTCTACTTTTGGCTGCAATGTAGTAACTTGCAGCAGGTCCATGCTCTCATCAAGTAAAACTAGAAAAGCCAGACCAAACACAAGAAACATCTGTGTAAAGGCATTTGATAGCTGATGGGACTATTAGGAGGTGCAGTAGCTAAGGTCCCAGAGACAAAATAACTGCGGAACAAACAGTCTACACTATGTAGATGCTTTTTTCCTTGTGCAACTTACCAATTCTTGGCATGGTGCTAGACACTGAGAATCTACACATGGGGCCACTGCAGAGAGGCAGAGAAACCAGTAGAACTTTGGCAATCCCAAGGGGGCGGAGAGACAAAAATTAGAGTTTTGGTGCTGCCAAAGGAGTCAGGTACTAAGGGGCCAAGTATGCAGTGAGAAAAGAGACACAAACAAGTGGACCTATCACTTGGAAGGATTTTCCCACAATACATTTGTCACAAAGAGCGAGAGGTGAGGCTAAAGAGCTAAGCAGAAAACCTCTGCAAAGTAAAGTGGAGATTCCAGCCATCTTGTTGTTCTGAAAAGAAAAACTTACATGCACAAGAGGAAGGGGAAAACAGTAAACACCTCAGTTTCTCAGTTAGGCCCATGGGAGACATACACCCTCAGAATGGAAACAAACCAGAGGTAGTTGGAGCCTTATCCAAAATGAGCAAAATCAGCTCAGTCTCTGATTGGATTAAGGTGATCTGTTCCCACTCTATGTGCCTACCCTTCAGGAGGGGATTTATTGCCCCAGCTGTCAAGCAACAGCTTTTAGCTCCTTCAGGTTTTGCCTCAGCTTCAGAAACCCCCCACCCAAGGGCGCACCCTTCCTAAGAAGGACTACATCCAATGGCTAATTGAGGCAGGGATGTAAAGACTCAGCTACTTTGGCTCAACATGAAACAACTCTCTGAAGCTATATATGCTCCAGAGCACCCCATGCATTTAGCAAAAGAGGCTTTGATGGGCCTGGATCACATTTCAACTTTGCTGCCCAATCCTGCTCCCCTCTCCATCACACCAGTGCTGACGGCTAATAAATACCCTATACAACAAACTCCATCCCAGTGACTGCTTCTGGAAAGCCCAACTTGTGACAGTTATAGGAATTGGGCCAAGAAAGCAGGTGATATGATTGGGTTATTGATCTGGATCACTCACTGCTGGGACGGTGTTGAGGTTGCCATCATTTGTGGTAGGTGGAAATAGACATTCCCTGGGTGGTCCAATTGTTAAAACCCTCATCAGAGGTGAATTGGAATGGTACACCTATGGAAAGGAATGCACTGAATGGGGTAAGTTATCAAGTGTTTGAGAAGTACAGAGGAAAAGGTAAGGACAATGGATAGACAGAATTTGTATGACACTAATGGCACAAAGAAGGGGATAGGAAATAAAGCTACACAGAAGCAAAGTTTGTGTACTTGAAATTAAGTGGGTATTAATCTGAACTCGATTGTTATAACTTAATATGTTAATTGTAAGTCCCAGAGCAACCAGTAAGTCAAAAAATATAATCAAAGAAACAACAAAGAATTAAAATGGTATACTAGAAAAATATCTAATAGAAGGGAGGTAATGGAGGATAGAGAAATAAAGATATATAGAAAACAAATAGCAAAATAGGCGATATAGATTCTAACTTATCAGTAATTACATCAAAAGGAAATGAATTAAGAACTACAGTCAAAGGCAGAGATTTGCCTCTTGGACAAAAACATGATTCAACTACATGTTGTCTATAAGAGACTCAATTTACATTCAGAGATACAAATAGGTTGAAAGTAAAGAAAATGGAAATTTTTAGGTGAATACATGTTTACATATATTCTGCTGTTGTTGGATGCAGTGTTCTACACATGTCTGTTAAGTCAAGTTGGTTGATACAGTTTTTCAAGTCTTCTCTTTCCTCATTGATCTTCTACCTAGTTGTTCTATCCACTATTGAATGTGGAGAATTATTGTTGAATTGTCTATTTCTCCCTTCAAGTCTATCAGTTTTTGCTTAATGTATTCCTGGTCTCTGCTGTCAGGTTACATCTTCCTGATGGATTGACCTTTTTATCATTATAGAATGTCTTTCTTTGCCTCTAGTAATTATTTTACTGCAAAGCTATAACAATCAAAACAGTGGGTATTCGCATAAGAATAAACATACAGATCAATGAAAAAGAATTGAGAGTTCAAAATAAACCCATACATCTCTGGCCAATTGATTTTTGACAAGGGCACCAAGTCCATTCAATGGGAAAAGAATAGTTTCTTCAACAGTTGGTGTTGGAATAACTGGATGAAGTTAGACTCCTACTTCACGCCATATAAGAAAATTAATTCAAAATGGATCAATGACCTAAATACAAGAGTTGAAACCATAACACTCTTAGAAGAAAACACAGGAGTAAATATTAATGGCCTTGGGTTAGGCAATGATATTTTACACATGTTACTAAAAGCAGAAGTGACAAAAGAAAAGATAGATAAATTAGACTTCCTCAAAGTTAAAAAACACTTTTGTACTTCAAAGGACACAATCAAGAAAGTGAAAAGACACCCTACAGAATATAAGAAATATTTGCAAATCATATATCTGATAGGGGACTTAGATACTTATATCCAGAATAGATGAAGAACTCCTGTTTTTTTCTTCCTGAGGAAGATTTGCCCTGAGCTAACATGTGTGCCAATCTTCCTCTATTTTGTACGTGGGAAGCCACCACAGCATGGCTTGATAAGCAGTGTGTAGGTCCACGCCCAGGATCTGAACCAGTGAACCCTGGGCCACCGAAGAGGAGCATGCAAACTTAACCAATATGCCACCAGGCCAGTCCCCAAAGAACTCTTATAATTAACAATTAAAAGACAAATAACCTAATTTAAAAATGGTAAAAGTATCTGAGTAGATATTTCTAAAAAGAAGACACAAATAGCTTAGCTCATGAAATATTGAGTTATCAACATAAATAGTTGTTAGCAAAATGCAAAACAAAACCACAAAGAGATAACACTTCACATCCACCAGGATGATTATAATCAAAAAGGATAACAACAAGTGTTGGTGTTGATGTGGAGAAAGTGGTACCCTCCTACATTGCTGGTGGACTGGCATTTCCTCAAAATGTTAAATGTAGAGTTTTTACTAGTCACAGCAATTCCACTCCAAGAAAAACGCCAAAGAGAACTGAAAACGTATGTTCACACAAAAATTTGTGCATGAATGTTCATAGCAGCATTATTCATAATAATCGAGTAGCAACAACCCAAATGTTCCTCAACTAATGTATGGATTTTTAAAAATAGTATATTCATACAATGGAATATCAGTCGACAACAAAAATGAATGAGGTACTGATATATGCTACAACGTGGATGAACCTTAAAAACATTATGCTAAATGAAAGAAGCAAGTCACAAAAGGTCCCATATTATATAATTCCATTTGTAAGAAATGTCTAAAATAGTCAAATCCATAGAAACAGAAAGCATATTAGTGGTTGCCAGGGACCAGGGGAGGCAGAAATGGCAAGTTACTACTAATGGATACGGGGGTTTCTTTTTAGGGTGATGCAAATGTCCTGGAATTAGATGGTGGTGATAGTTGTGCAACTCTGTAAGTAAACTAAAAACCAGTTAATTATACATTTTAAAAGGGTGAATTTTATGGAATGTGAATTATATCTCACTACAGCTGATGTTTTAACATAATATGGAGAAGATCATATCTCAATAGGTGCAGGAAACATATTTGATGAAATTCAAAATCCATCCACAACTAAAAAAAAAAACACCCCTTAGCAAACCAAAAATAGAAAGGACTTCCTTAATCTGAAACAGAGTATCCATAAAAGTCCTTCAGCAAACATGATATTTAAAGGTGAAATGTTGGAAACTCTCTGGCAAAGAAGAAAGAGAAGGCATAATGGTTGGGAAAGAGGAAACACACGGTCATTATTTGCAGATGAAATGATGCCTACTTAGAAAATCCAAACGATTCTATAGAAAACTATACAAATCAATAAGCAACTTGTTTGTATACAAACAAACAGAAAAAGAAAATTTAAAGTTACTGTTTCCAATGACATCAAAAATACCAGATACCCATGAATAAATCTTGGGTTGGGTTGATGTGCAAGATCCCAAGTTTTGGTTAAAACTACAAAACATTACTGAGAGAATTAAAGCATGACCAATGTAAAATACCTAATTAAAGATTAACACAGTCTATAATTTTCATGGGTTGGAAGATCCAATGTTGTAAAGCAATTCTCCCCAAATTGATCTATGGATTTAATGCAATCTCAATTTAAAAAAAAAAAAAGAACAGCATTTGTGGAAATTGCAATGTGATTTGAAAAGTTATATAAAATGCAAAAGGCCAAAAGTAGGCAAACAATCTTAAAGAAAGCTGGATGACTTATTCTATTCAACATAAAGACTTATTATAAAATTATAGTAATCCAGACAGTGTTGTATTAGCTTAATTCTATACCAAGAGAGGGTCCAGAAATAAATATACACATAATCACTTGACTGGTAACAAAGGTGACCTTACAAGTAGTGCAGAGAGGAAGGATAGTCTTCTAAACAAATAAAAGGTAGTGCGTCAACTGAACATACACAGAGAAAAAAATTAATCCCTAGCTCTCACCACACCAGAAAAATAATTCCAGAATTACGGTAGATGTCAATGTGAATGCTAAAACAATAAAGCTTCAAGAAGAAAACACAGGAGCAAAACTGCTGTTTGGGGACAGGCAAAGATGTCTTAAATAAGACACTGAAAATGAATTACAAAAGAATGACTGATAACATGGACCCATTCAAATTAAGACTTTCTATTCCAAACAGACACTAACAAGGGGGCGGAAAGGCAAGCCACAGAGTGGGAGATCTTCATGATACATATATCCAACAGATGACTCACATCCAGAATGCATAAAGAACTCCCAATCGAGAGCAACAAGACAGAATACCTAACCAAACAGAGGGCAAAATACTTGGACAGATACTTCACAAAAAGGGATATTCAGATAACAAAAATAAATTTGAAAATTCAGTCAAATTCGTCAGAACAATGCAACTGACAACCACAAAGAGATACCACAATACTATCACCAGAACTGTTCAAATGAAAAAGACTGACAACGCCAAGTGCTGGGGAGGATGTAGAGCAACTGTAACTTTCACACATAGCTGGTAGGAGTATAAATTGGTACAACAACTTAAAAAATTTTTTTGGCTGAATAAATACATAACCATGTTCAATCAAAGACATGTACAAGATAGTCATAGCATCACTATTCATAACAGCTGGAAACAACCCAAGTGTCCATCAACAATAGAATAGAAAAATATATTGTGGAATAATCATGTATAAGAATACTATACAACAAAAAGAATGAATGAATGAATCACAACAAGATGAAAACATAATGAGTCTCTCAAACATAACATTGAGTAAATGAAGCTAAATATAAAAAGAGTGCTTTCTGTACAACTCCATTGATATGAAATTCAGAAGCAGGCAAAACTCTCCAAGGTGATAGAAGTCAGGAGAGAGATTCTTTTGGGAGCATGAAATTGTGTCTGGATTACTACATGACCAGGAGGGGGCTGCATTTCTTGGACACTATTAATATTGTATTTCTTTCTTTTTTTTTTTTTCTTTGAGGAAGATTAGCCCTGAGCTAACTACTGCCAATCCTTCTCTTTTTGCTGAGGAAGACTGGTCCTGAGCTAACATCCGTGCCCATTTTCCTCTCCTTTATACGTGGGACGCCTACCACAGCATTGCTTTTGCCAAGCGATGGCTTGTCCACACCTGGGATCCGAACCGGCGAACCCCTGACCCCCGAGAAGCAGAACGTGCGAACTTAACCACTGCGCCACCGGGCTGGCCCCAATATTGTATTTCTTCATTGGGGTGCTAGTTACATGGGTCTGGTCACTGTTAAAATTTCTTGAACTGTACTCACTATTTGTATACTTCCTTGTATGAATGGTATACTTCAATAAAAACTTCAAAACATGAAATGAAACAGAAACCTACATTGCTTTCCTTCTTCCTGCTGTGGGGAGAAGCAGATCCTGCTGACGTTGCTGCTTTCGGTTTGGTTTCTAAACTGGGAGCATTTGAGGAAATCGGGCCAAGAGGCGTTCACCATCCCCAGGACTGATTCACAGCCCTCTTTTGCAGCCTCACAGAAGGACCTACAGGGCAGGAGTCCATGGCTGCAAGAAAAGAGAAAGGTGAAAATTAATGTTTTTACAGACTACTTCTTGAAATAATAATGAAATTAAAGAAAAGTTGGCCACCAGTGCTGCAATATTATCTTAATTTATATTTACTATGGTTGACAACTTAAATTTCTACATTCTGTCCTATAACAAGGATTTCAGGCACCCTATTGTCATGATTCTAGGGAGAATAAGCTTGTTCCATACCAGATCATCTGACTATTTCTTGTAGAAGTATTTATCCCAAATGATTTTTTTAGATTTCCTGTGCCAAAGTAAACCTGTCAACCATAAAAGAGCTCTACTTCATATCGAAAGGAGTAAATTAACATGGAGATGAAGGCCCCCAAATTGGAAAGGCAGAAGTAGGTCACAAAATAGGTTAATCTCGTTTCTTTATCTTCCCTTTGAGAAATTCAAAGCATCTGTGGGAGGCAGACAGAGAGAAAGCTGTTCCTTAACCTCCATTGCCTCCCTGGAAAAGAAACATACAAACAAGTGGCAACTCAGTTATTTATCTACAGTTATAAAAAACTTATTTTTTATCTACAGTTTATAAACAGCTATTTATCGTCTCAGATTTCTATTTTGTCTTCTGTCAAATAGAAAAATAAAACGACCGTCCATTAATGGTAAAGTAATGATGCCTCTGGAGCTTGTCGCTACTCATCTGACATATAATCAAACACTCCTGGATCCACAGCTCTGTATGGGGACCAGGAAGCTGCAATGACAAGACCATGAACTTGTTCCCTTGAAGACCCAGGCGGCTTTTCTACTTTGCAGCCATAGACTGCATCTGTCACCCTGGCTGGTGATCTGGCAAAGCCATTTCAAGTGGTTTTTAAGGAAACTGGCAAAGAAAATATACACGTCAATCAAAGCAAAGCACGTACTTCACAAATGTAGGGTCACTGAGATATCACAGAATCATACAATTTTGGATCTGTAAGAAATCTTAAACAACATCTCATTCAAATCCTTCATTTGAGACAGGCCCAAGGAGATTCTGGGACAGACTCAAGGTCACACAGCTTCCTAATGGTAGCAGTGGAAAGAAAACCCAGATGTTTTGACTTGCAGTCCATGATCTATATTCTCTGTTATATTGTCTTTTCTCATATAAGGACCTAATAATTGGGCTTTAGAAACTCTGATCACTAAGCATATTTACCATTGCTCATTCATACTTTTACAGATAGAAACATAATGGGACGCACCAGCCACTGAGTTAAAATAGAACTGACAGAGTCTGTAAAAGAATCTTGGCAGAGAGAGCTTGTTATATATGAATATGTGGAAAGGGGTACTCAACCACTACATTCAGATACAAATACTTTTGATCTTCCTCTCAGAAACTGCCTTAAAACCAAGTATCTTTTAGAATCTTGATATTCACGTAACCATCTACTTACGTTAGTATGTGACAAAATGTATTAGTGAAGATGTGGAAAGAGAGGTTTTGCATTTGAAAGATTACCTTTAGGATATAAAATATGAATTGGTCGTCACAAGCATCTTGGTGTAAAGAAGACACCTGAACGCCTTTCAGGAAATATATTAGATATGTACAGGACTAAGAGAGTACCCATTAAGTAACATTTTTAAAAGATTTACTTTTCTAAATCTTATTCCAAAGAAGTTAGAGACTATATTTTCTCAAATAACACTGGGGAACACGGTTGAGGAATGTGGAAAGTGTAGAATTCCTATGCACACACTTACCCTTTGTTCTAAGTGCTCTGTTCTAGGTGCTTCATGCACGTAAACTCTTTATTTCTCACCACAGCCCTAAGTGACAGATACTATTACTATCATCCCTAATACACAAATAAGGAAGCTGAAGATGGAAAAATAAGAGACTCGTCCAAGGTCACTAGGGCAGTGAGTGTCAGAGCCAGGATTCAAACCCAGAGAGACTGATCCAAGAACCCATTCTATTAACTACTCTATCACATGCGAGTCCTTACTTCAGGAATGTATGTTCCAAAAGCACAATTCAAGGTTAGCTCCAAACTTGCTAAGCACTTTTCCAGTGAACCAACCATATACACAGTGGTTGGGTTCTTCCTTCATTCTACAAACATCTAGTTAACCTGCAACAAATCAGAATTTACTAAAGGGGCTAAGGACCACATGGGAAGGGTAAATGCATTTCTCTTTCTTTTCCAGGCATGAGAGAGCCCACCGTAAATATATCAGATATTTACAAGCCTATTAAGCTAGGCTTGGCTTTGGCATTCTTCCTTTCCCTCCCAGTCCCCCCCCATGGGTCTCAATGTCCTGATACCATCCTGGCACCCTGACTCCAGCGCCCACCTACACAGCCACCTCAACCAGAGCATTACTTGTTCTTACATATTTTCTTCCAGTCCTACAATCAAAACTACATTCCCCACGTGAGCTGATCACAGTTAGGCTTTCAAAGAAGAAAAGAAATGAAAAGAACACAGAGTAATACATAATAATAGTTGGACACTTAACCCTCGCAGGGGATTTTTGCATTGTTAGAAGAAGATGAGTTGCTGGAGCAAAGGAATCTCTAATGGATGGAATTAGGGTGCCATTTACAGGGAAAAAATTCATTCAACGTTGTGAGGTAGGGAAGATGACTGTAAAGCTAACCCTTGGGGCCCAACTCTCCCAAGTGGTTCCTGGACCTGTCCTCACTTCTGAACCCACATATTTTTGGATCACTCCACATCTTCTCTCAGAATCTTTCATGGTGAGAACAATGAAGGTTCATGCAGGGCCCCAGCAGACTGTTTTCAAGTTCCAAAGCCAATCTTGAACTCAGAAGCTACTTATTCGTTGACTCTTACCATGGTCATTTTCTCTAGGAAAGTGTAAGTTTATCACTCTAAAACTTTCACGCTCCTCACTGCCTGATGTTGGGCCAACAGTTCCCTCATACCAAGACTCAGTTTCCTCATTTGAAAAGCGATGAGTTTGGAAAAGCTGATTTTTCATGGTCCCTGTCCCATTAACATTCTGTACGTCAAAATTCATTCTTCAACACTATGCCTCTCAAGGGAGCACTGATAAACCCACCAGCTTTGCAAAGTTTCAAAAGGTAACAGACATTTTTTCTCGAGATTCGTTCTGGGAGTATACAGAGACATTAAAATACCATTAGGCCCTCCATTCTAAAAATAGGGCCTAAGAAAAATGTCTAGAGCGCTTCCAAATAACTCTCTTAAGAGGTGTAACCAACCGAGACCCATAAGCGCTAAACTGCTGGACAAGGGCACGTGAAATAGTGATAGAGTATTAATAACTAGCAGCCCTTTCAAACAGTGAGCAAAATGAGGAGCCATTTGTTCTTGCTTTGCATGAAATTCAACTGCCTGTGAGGGGCTGAAGTATCTTGCTTTTCATCACGTGGAACAGTGTGGTGAGACAGACCGCACTGTTTTGGAATGTAAGTGTTTATATCTAAGCAACAAGCCGACTGACATCCGAAAACAGTGTTCAGCACAGGGGACAAGTCAGATCTGCTATCTGGCTATTTTAGAAATGGTGATTATTTTCAATTGACGTGCGAACTGCATTTGGTGTTGTGCAAAAGTCCCTAACCCATTTCAATTAAAGTTTAAGCAGAAAACTCTTACATCACCTCTGTAATTATTTGTTGAAACAAATATATACAAACAAACATATAAATAATTCTACTATATAGTGATAGTGAGATTTTTATGGTATTTTCACTAGGAAGCATGTTCTAAACTCATTTATCTACCAAAAAATTGTAGATTTTACTTATACAAACTTTAACAAATATACTAAAATTTTTTCATTTATTTAACAAAAATTATAGATTTTCTCTTTCATGTACCCTTTGATCAACATTGCCCCCCAAAATTTATACATTTTACCTGCAAAAAAAAGTTCTGATAAAGCCATCAAGTCAAAGTTATTGAACTATATTAAACAACTAAATAATTAAGTAATAGAATAATGACTATTAAGTAACTACTTTATTGAAAAGCTACAGCCACAAGTAGGCTTATCTAGCAAATGGATTTTTAAGTTTTAGAAATCATTTTTTTCTAACTTTTTACTTTGAGCTACTTTTAGACTTACAGAAAAGTTATAAAAACAGCACAGAAAGTTTCCATGTAACCTTCATCCAGGCTCCCCCAAGGCAAATAACTTACATAATGACAGCATAATTATCAGAAACAGGAAACTAACACTGGTACAATGTCCTTAAAGTAAGGATTCTATTCAAACATTACCAAGATCTTCATTCAGAATCCCACATTATATTTAGTTCTCACTTTTTATTTTTGGCAAATAAACTAACCTTTAAATATATTAGGAGAGCTCAGGATTTAAAACTCTTTTTCCATGGAAAAAAAAAAGGGGTTGTGGCAGGCAGACTCTAAGATGGTCCCCAACAATCCCCACCCATGTTATTCACCCCCTGTGTAAGCCCTTCTCCTGGAGTGTGGGCCGGCCCAGTCATTTGCTTCAAGCCATTTGCTTCAAGCCAATAGGCTATCATTTCCATCATTAGGGTGCATAAGATGGTGATTTCTATCTTGCACGTAGTGGGAGCTCAACAAATACTTGGGACGAAATGCAGTGGTGTGCAAGTAGCTTGTTAAACTATTATTAGCTTGAAGTCTGGTAGGAGTGTTTATTCCACAGAAATCAGCACATGCTACAAATGATAGTTTTGTTTTGTTTTTCAGGGAGCCAGTTTACCAGCATACCACTAGGTGAAAGTATAAATCACATCATCTCCTACAGAAGGAAAACTGTTTTTGTCTCCACTGAAAGGAAAATTACTGTCGTGCACTTCTTGACCCAGATCAAAGACATTATGTCAATATTAACTCATTATCTCCCACCACCACCACCAGTCCTCTTTTGGTGTGCGTGGTTTTCTTGGTGGTAATACCATCCTCCAAGTCCTCAAGGCCTCACCCTCAACCTCACCAATCATATGCAATTAATCACTAAGTATTGCTAATTTTACTTTCTAAAACTACCTCAAATCTGTTTGTTCTTGCCCCATTTTATGTTCTAGTAAAATTAAACTAGTTATAGTTCTACTATATGATGGATCTAGGCTATTACTGTACCTTAAATGCCTTCTTTTCTTTCTTTCTTTCTTTTTTTTTTTGCTGAGGAAGATTTGCCCCAAGCTAACATCAGTGTCAATCTTCCTCTATTTTTTAGTATGTGGGCTGCCAGTACAGCATGGCTGCTAGCAGAGCTGTGTAGGTTCACACCCAGGAACCAAATCCTGGCTGCCAAAGCAGAACGTGCTGAACTTAACCAGTAGGCCACCAGGGCTGGCCCTGAAATGTCTTGTTTTCCCACCACGTCCACAAGTCAAACTTCTATACATCCTTCAAAACCCAATTCAACAGTTACTTCCTCCCTGAGAGCAGCCTTCCCTAATAATGCCGGATGGAAAGACTTCTTCCTCCTTCTCTCTGTTACCCCAACACCTTGTAAATTGATCACACTGTACAGCAATTTTTAATTGTTTTCATATCTGGTCCCCTATTATGTTGAATCTCTTGAAGGCAGAAGTGTGTTTTATTCATCTCTGCATCTCTAGCATCAAACTATGCACCTGCCACATTGTGGGTGCTAGTGAGTGTTTGCTAAAGGAATAAATAAACGATAACTTTCCAAACATCCTTGTTGAATGAACTGATGTCAGAAACTGAGAGGGAGCACCCAAGGTCTACATGTGCCTGGCAAGACCATCCACCCCCACTTACTTCTACCCCCAACACTCACATCCTTGACGACGGTATCTGCTTGCAGGATTCCATCATGCCCTCTTTCTCACTTACAGCCATCTAGTTACCATAGGATGCTCAAGATGGCTGGGTCTCCCTCACCGCCTGGATTCCCATATCCTCATGGATCAAATGTAACCTTCTCAGTGAGGTTTTCCTGAACAACACTCTGCTTAAAATTGTACCTCTTACCACCATACCGCTACTCTCCCAAAGCTTTCCACTTCCTTGCTGGATTTTTTCCATTGCACTTATCACCCTCTGATATACTGTTATTTATTTATTATCTATCTCTTTGCTTATTGCTCATGTCCCTACAATATAACGTAAGCTCCATGAGGTCAAAGATTCTTGTCTATTTTGTTTGCTGCTATATCCCTAAGTGTGAGCAGTTGGCACTCCAGAAATATATGTTGGAGAAATAAATTAATCACATGCAGAGGAAGATTTGGTGGCCTGCTTGGAATAAAGCGGTCAGTAGTAAAGCTGGGAGTGGAACCATCACCACCTAACTCCCAACTTAATGGATCGTACAAGAGCTCACGCCATCCCCGCTCACGTGATCCCCTCCACTCAGGTAGGCAAACTCTACACGTGCTGTTCAATCTTGAAATAATTCCCATGTAAAAGAAAATGTCAGTAAAATTGTTACAGATGAAAACCCTACAGATTAAGTGTCTCACTTATATGCCAATAGTAGTATGTCACTCTTAAAATAGAGAAACTTGAGGAAATACCAACAGATAAACACAGATGGAATTAAGACAGGTATGAATAATGTAAAACCACACAACCACCCCGAAAGAGAATATAAAATTCCATACCCTTCTACCCATCACAGTCCTGATTCTCATTAATACTTGGCACACTTACTAGGGCCCGTGGGATAGAGGATTAATAAACTGCAAAAGAAACTTGCAATTGTTAAATTATTTTTGCAGCTGTTTTGATTTTTGCACATCATGAAACGATGTCTTAAATATGGATCTTCGAATGAATCTGAATCATAAGTGTTCAATCTAAATTCTAGTCACGTCTACATAATATGAATGAATTATTGAAGAGAAAAGCCAACAAACCACTCCACCGAGCTTGATGAAATATGTGTGCTCAAGACACTGTCAGTGACATGACAAGGCATTTTCAGAAAGATTTGAGCTGCCATGGCCTGATTCTCTAGCTTTATATCTTTGTAAAATAGGAGTAATCTGAATTATCTGACTATATATTAGCCACACTTTGAACTATTTTGACTCATAAAATGGAACCCTACTTATTATTTGATATTTTACGTATAATGCCAAAAAGCAGACTAGACCACCCGTGTTGCTTGAGGTTAAAAAGAGAACTGTGATATAAGTGACCACCTAAACAGCCAGACACCCAGCTCTGGTGTGGCTAAAAGACTGCTGTTTGCAAGTTAGCCGATAATGTTTCCAAGTTAGTGGACAAAATCAGGGAAGGAAGGGGCAAATGACTTTCAGAATATTTAGTTGGTAATAGCAACAAAGCCTGTCTTTTTTATTTGATGATTGACATATATTAATTTTTTAAAAATAGTAATTATGAAAATGTTAATTCTATAATGTTTCCATTTATCCTCAAACGTGATACAACAGCGATCTTGGGACATAGATAAAATCTTTAGTAAAATAAATCAGTGGTATGTAATTATTCTCCATTTAGAAAAAATAAATGAAATAAGCTTCTGCTGACTTTACATAATTAATGAATTTCCCAAAAGATAAGTCAAGTCGTAGTTTCCAATTGGCCTTTAAGGTGATTTCAGGGTTAGATTTACATAGGAGATTGGCACATGATGTTTTATAAAAGAACATCTTTTAAGAACACAGTAAGCCTTCTAAAATTACACTATGAGCAGACCAGTTTATTACTTTTTTACTAAAACATAATCATCAAAATTCAACTCAGAAATGCTGTGGCAATAGAATGATGTGCAATAGTAGAAATTATGAGTATAAACTGGGTGGTCCGAAAGAGACTTTATAATTCTGGTAGAGTCCTTTTTTTTTAAATCATTCTGGTAACAACTTTGCTGCCCATCTTGATTGTTCATCTAGAGGCGATCTTAGACTTCTTTAGTACTATGATGAAGTCGGAACACGACAACCATATCATCTGTGCACTTGAAATAAATAAAACTTTTATTGTAACTTTAAATAATGGGAAATGGAACACAGGCTCATTTTTCCAGGGAACTCCGCCGCTTCAAAAGGAAGTCTTGGCATTTATAAGAAATGAACAAATTGTGCCTTCCAAAAAGGAAATTTTCAAACTCTCTTGTTTCTTTTAACATTTTTTTGTTGTTGTTACAGACTGGCACCTGAGCTAACAACTGTTGTCAGTCTTCTTTTCACTTATTTTGCTTTTTCTCCCCAAATCCCCCTAGTACATAGTTGTATATTTTAGTTGTGAGTCTTTCTAGTTGTGGCATGTGGGCTGCTGCCTCAGCATGGCCTGATGAGCGGTGCCATGTCTGCGCCCAGGGTCCGAACTGGCTAAACCCTGGGCTGCCAATGCTGAGCGCGCAAACTTAACCACTCGGCCAGAGGGCCAGCGCCTATTTTAACATTTTTTTTTATTCCTCCCTAGTCACTGAAACAAAAATATGCCCAGGACTTTCATTAACCTACCTAGGATTTTAGCAAAAGCTTAAAAAGTGAACGTAAGGTGAATGGAAGATAGAAACATAGCAGAATTCCAATCTTGATTTATCAAGATTTTAGAAGCAAAACTCACAAAATCAAGTGTGAGAAGCAGGGTGATGAGGGGGCAGAGCTTAATACCTGGAGTCAGAAGTTCTATTTTCTACCATGATTGTTTAACTCTGAGCAAGAGCCAAGACACCCAAGACACAGAGGTGTTCCAAGCAGATAATTTAGCACCTCCCCAAGGTGATACACTTTAAAGATTTGTTTAACTTTTATTTAGGTGAGAACCTGAGGGCTGCAATGGAGAGAAAGAGGGCTTCAGGTGGCAGGGTCCCAATTTGCAAACCCTACTTGGCAAAGCAGAAGTCTTGCAGTTAACTCAGCCCACTCTTTCCAAAGGCAGTTAGGTGACCATCTGTTGTTACTGGGTATGCCCTATGGGGTGTCAACACGATGCCCCACAAAGATCCCAACCGGATTCTCTCATTATTATTCCCAAAACAAATATAAAAGGGTTCCTGAAAAAAGTGATGGTAAATTTAATTTTCTTCATCTTTTTTCACATCTTTTTTCACATGTTTTTCACATGATGTTTTTCATCAGTGCCATGGGCCACTATGAATGGACTTACTCCTTAATCCAATGGGAAATTAATTTATTATAGGATGCTAGATTCCTTGCGACAGTGTCTCCAGTAAGCTCTCCATCAATTGATCTAAACACCTCCATCAATACCAACTCTCCATTTCCTGAGACAACAATAAAGTTGTATATATATCCATAAGTTCTTACTTTAGTTATGTTAGAACTTACTTCTCTATGATTTTCAACTACTGGTTCTATCCATGCCCTGTCGAAGCATACAGAAGTGTGCTCCTTCTTCCAGGCCATGGCCCAGAAACATGTGAAGATGGCCATGGTGCACCCACAGGATTACGCATCTCAAGGTCCCTCAACTGTTCTTCACATGAAAAGACTCTGAATCACCATCCTGGTCATTATCCTCTAGGCATTTTTATTATTGTTTTGTTTGTGCTTTTTCTATAAACCCTAAGTCTAAGATTTTCAACTAGAGTTGACCTAAAGTCTTTTTTTTTTTTTTTTTTTTTTTTGAGGAAGATTAGCCCTGAGCTAAAGTTTTCTCTGCAGAGATGTCTTTTGAGCAGAGGGCTTGGTGCAAGGGGACAGATGCTTCCAGGTAAAGGGAACAGTATGTGCAAAGGAAGTTGGAAAGAGGTTGGCATTTACGAGAAATAGAAAGGTTGATGCAGCCAGGACAGGGTTGATGACACTATAGAAGGAAGGAAGGCTTCAAAAGCCATGGCGAGGGATTTAGCTTGTAACCTAAGTCTAATGGAACGCCCCAGAAAGAGGAGAGGCAGGGAAATGACATCATCTAATTTGTGTTTTTAAATTATCACTTTGGCAGATAAGTGGGAAATGGATTAGAAGGTGGGAAGAATGTGAAAAATATGCAAATCTTGCCTATCTGAAAGAAGTGATGAAGTTTACACTCTCCTAGAAACTCACATACCATCTTTGACCACCATATCAGTAAAAGTAGTAACTATTTATGGAGCAGTTACTGTGTATCAGATAGTGTAGACCATGTATGAGCACTTCATATAAATCACTCTGTTTAACACACAGAAACAAACCCCATGAAGTAGGTATTATTACTCTCAATAATGAGGAAACTGAGGGTCAGCAAGTGCCCAGGGTCTTATAACTGGCAATTGACAGAGCTATAGTTTGAATCAGATTTCATCTGCCCCAAACTTTCAAGGTCATGCTCTGCAGTTACCAGATTAAATTCTCTAATCTCCAGTGAACGTACTTATTTGGGAAAAGTATAGCGCTTTTGAAGAAGCTCCTTTGAGGGGGCTCATTTGATCTTCACACCGCAATCCTTATAGGAATTGAGTACCTACAGAAAACTGTCCTGCAGTTCCCAGGTTTGAGATATAATCTTTAATCTCTAGTCATCTAGCTGGATGAAGAATTTTAGGTTCATTTCCACAGATATGAAGAATTTCTGCTAAGGATTTAGTGGCAAATCAGTGTTCCAAAGGAAAAAATCAATAGCAAATATGTCAAGTTCTTAATGTTAAGAACTCATTTCACGAGCACTGAGTTTCTCTCAATGGGGTGATGACCATCAGCAGGGTCTCCCGGGTGTCTTCTAAAAGCAAAGCCAAGGACGGACGCTCCAGGCCAATTAATCTGCCTCCAGTTTTGATAAAGTTATAGGCCTATTATTTAAACGAGGTGGGAAAGAGTGATGGTTATCCATCAAAAGCATGTGGCTGCAATGCCTGCTTCCTCTTCCAAACTCAGAGACCATAAGTGTACATTGTCTATCAAATGTCATCCAGAAGCACCTGTTATTCTCAGGCCTGGGAACTGTGAATTTCTCTCTAGCTACTCACTGATATTTTTAAGCTATTCCTTCTAATTCACATGTTTTTAGGGCTACCCAAATGGTTTATCAGCTCAATCTCTATATTTTGAGACATATTTTACTGAATCCATACAAATTATAGTCCACTTCAATGAGTCTGTGTTATAGTACATGATACACACATTTATTAAAAGCAAGCCTAGTCTAAAGTAGAAACTGCTAAAGTTCATTATTATATAATAAAGCTAATGAGTATTTGAGATCTTAATGGAATCAGGTTGAAAACTATACCATTTGTATATCCCACTAGATCTTTTTAAATTAAATTTTAAATGTAAAGTGGCTGCTTTCTCTAGGGTGGAATATAAGCAATTCTCCATAATTTGAATATTAGGGAAAATTAGTATAATGGGTGATACAAAATAGTGGAACCTAAGAAAAATATGTTTGGGTTTTTTTTAATTGCAGTAACATTGGATTATAACATTATATAGCTTTCAGGTGTACATCGTAATATATTTCGAATTCTGTGTAGATTACATCATGTTCACCACGCAAAAACTAATTATAGTCCATCCCCCCATATGTAAGCCTAATCATCCCTTTTGCCCTCCCAATCCCTTCCTCTATAGAAAAATATGTTTGACTTTAGAATTATTTTCCACAATACATTTTACCTTTCTGGACTTACTTGGCTTATTAAATTTAGCTTGCAGTTCCCAAGCACATAGTAAATGACACCAGGAAGCACCAGTCTGAAAGTGTAATTATAAAATTAAAGACGATAATAAATGTAATAATAAAAAATAGGGGGTTGGCCCAGTGGTGTAGTGGTTAAGTTCGCATGCTCTGCTTTGGCAGCCCAGGGTTCACGGATTTGGATCCCGGCACAGGCCTATGCACCACTCATCAAGCCATGCTGTGGTGGCATCCCACATACAAAATAGGGGAATATTGGCAGAGATGTTGGCTAAGGGATAATCTTCCTCTCCAAAAAAAAAAGAATAGGATACGTCCCCAAAGGATATCTGAAAACTAACTATAAATTATTATCCATTATAATAGAAAATCGAAAACTCTCATATGAGAGCATTTTTTGGCATGGACCAGATTAGGAGGAAAAAAAATTTTACCTAAGAGTTCCCCGAAGACTATGAGCAGTTTAACTAGAATTTTACAACTGATTTAACTGACAGCAGAGATTGAATTATAATAAGGATGATCAACACGAATTAAGAACCTCCTGGAGGCTGAATGCATTCTCTTCACTGTCTTATTTATGCACCCACATGAGTCTACAGAGAAATTAAAGCAAAGAGATGTGAGTGAAATTGTTTGAAATTAAGGAGAAATGGAACTAGAATACAATTTCAGCTGCCTTAAGTATTCTACCTAATTTTCCTTTAATCTATACAGTATTTTACACTTTTTTGGCAATCCTGCAATATTTAGTATATGTTAGAAATAGTTTTCTGTGCTCTTTCAGTTGCACTGGTACCACCTCTCCCTTTCAATCCACTATTTGCTGACGCTTACTGAGCTCTGTGTAAAAGCCAGGCACTGTTCCAAGCTCTCTCTGTCATTTAATTCTCACCTGAACATTGTAGAGTAAATACAACTATTATCTCTGTTTTACCGAGGAGAGGGCTGAGACGTGGCTCCATAGCCACTGTAGTGTGTTGAATGGTGACTCCCCCAAAAATGTGTCCATGTTCTAACTTCTGGAATCCATGAATTTTACTTTATTTGGAAAAAAGGTCTTTGCAGATAAGATTAAGTTAAGGACCTTGAGATGATGGGATCATCTTGGGTTATCTGGAAGGGCCCTAATCCAAAGACAAGCATCCTCAGCAGAGACAGAAGAGAAGACACAGACACACAGAGGAGAAGGCAATGTGAAGATGGCAGCAGAGACTGTGGGGTGTGGATACGACTCAAGGAATGCCCAAAACCACCAGAAGCTGGTAAAGGAGGGAAATGAGTTCTCCTCCCAGAACCCCCAGAGGGAGCACGGCGCTGCCAGATTTTGGACTTTAGCTTCTGGAACTGTGAGAGAATAAATTTCTCTTGTTTAAGCCTCCAGCTTGTAGTAATTGTTACAAAAGCCCTAGGAAACTAGTACAACCAGCATTACACGACCACCATCCTAGGAATATAAAGGGCCGCTTCACTACCATCTCTTAACTCACGAGAGAGATCTGGTAGAGTTTCTCCTTTCTTTTCCCGTGAAAGCACCCTCTGTCAATGATTCTTTCTGACAAATGTTTTCCTGAATGCTGTGTCTGCTAATAGTTCTTTACTTACTTCCACAATTCAGAATTTACTGTTTCTCTTCTATCTAGGTTTATTCTATGGCAACGCAGGCTTTCTCCAGTTAAAATAATAAATGCCTTTGCCCTATTCAAAATTTATTTTATGCCCTAATAAAATTAAGGTCAACAACATGGAACATATTGGCACTTGAAAATGCAATTCATTCTAACATTACAGTTCAGAAAAATTCGTAACATTTTAATTCAGAAAATAATTGATGTGGTTATATAGTTAACACATGCTGTGAAATTTTTAAAAAACTGTATTCATAGTGTTTCAAGTATTCCATGACATACTTTTCACTGATTTATTCTTATTTAAGATTTTTTCTAATCCTATTTGATACTGTGCTGGATGGTCTCTGTTTGTCCCTCTGCATCTACACTTCATCCTCCTCAGCCTGCTCTGGGTTTTAGTGTGGGCCATACGAACCTCCCAGCATCTCACCCATACCTGATTTAGAGGGACGTTTGAGCTGATGATACTTAGATGAGATTTGGGGTCTCATCTATTGAGCTCACAGGGATTGCACACCCTTACCCAATGGTTGTGGGTGAGTTCAGTTGGTGGGAGGCTCTGGGAAATGGGAGAGCAGGAGGAGAGTGAGGTCAGGGTGTTTATTCCTTCTTCGGTCTCCTGGTAGGACTGAAGGGCTGGCAGAGACTCTGTTCCTCTGCCCAGAGTTGTGCAGAACTTGGCCTGTTGGGAGACGTTGCCCGTAGCTACAACTCTCTCCAGGTGATGCTCGCCCTTTCCCCCTTCAAGTCTTGGGTGGTAGAACTAATCTCCTATCTCCTATGGCCTATGGTGAGATCCCAGTGCCTTCCATCACTTATTTGTTCTCTTAACCCTGCCCATATCCCCATAAATCTTCTCTTCAATAAAGTCTTTTCAGTCACCCCTTTGAGTGTGTTGTCTTCTGCCAGACTCTCACTGAAACAGCTATTGAGGATCCCAACTGACCGCCTCCATCTAATAGCCTGAATAATTTCCTCCCATAAATAAAATTATTCCAGGTTTTCAAAAAATTTCTGGTTTAAACGAATTACCACTGGCTATGAGTGGTGTGGGTTTTTTTCTCCCTTAACAACAACAAAAACAAAAAGTGATAGCCTGGGATGATTCTGTCCCTGTCAGACACTTCTGCTACAACTGACTCTTATCACTGAATGATTTTGGTTCCAAAATACCTGTCATCACCATCACCGATGCACTCAGGGAAGGCGAGGCTACAGCCGAAAAGCATGATATGTTGATAGCAACTGAGGCGCTGGAGGTATGTGAAGAACTTGAGGAACTTCTCCATTTCCATGTTTTTGATAATTGAGAGGAGAGGTGTTAGCGTGGTGCGGTAGGGCAGCATCTGACACTGGCTGTGGGTGATTCTCGTGCAGGCACCTAAGAAGCCAAGATAATTACATTTAGGGGCAGACATATCAGAAGTGTATGTTTACAAACTCATTTGACACAATAGGTTAACATGTTCATAAGATAAAACATATTCTGTAAGTAAGGATGATTATAGATATACAACCAGACACATAGATACATACATATGAGTGTATGTATGTGTGTATGATAATGACACCAAGCTACTAATATTCACAGAGGGATAGCATCTGTGTCCTGGGCAAATGTGTGGAAAAATACACTCTCACACCTAGCCAGTGGGCATATAAATTGGCAATCACTCTTTTAGATCACAGCTGGGCAGGGCAATATGTATCAAAAAAATCTTTTAAACATGCATATCCTTTGACATTGTAATATAATTTCTAAAAATTTATCCTAAGGAAATGATGATGGTTGTGAATGTGGATTTATCTACTTGGATCTTCATGTCTACATAGTTTATAATTTTTAAGAGATGGAAATCACCTAAACATTCAACAAAGAGAATTGGTTTAAAATATTGTGGAACAAACAACAGAATACTTAGCTATATGAAAGATGCTTTAGAAGACTATTTAATCATATAGACTGATGCTTACAACATAATAAATAAAAATAGCAAGTCACAAAATAATTTGTATACAATGACTCTGTTTTTAAAAATACATGATTATATAAGGTATATACATATGTCTATGTCAGCTGCTCAGGGTCAGCTCAGAGCCTCTGATTTCATTTTCTTTCAGAGCTGGCTCCTCTCCTGGGCACTATCACCTCCATGGCCTTTCCTTCTCCTTCATTCCATAATTTGCATGGTTGGTCTGATATAAATCAAAATATTAATATGGGACCATGTGATGGGATTTTAGGAGACTGTTAGATTTTTCTTTTTTTATTCTATATTCCTTTATTGGTTTATATAAAGATTGATTACTTTTATTAAAAAAAAAGGAGATGATTAAAATTTTGGTTATAGTTTAAGCAAGCTATTTAAAAACAGAATCTTCAGGCTTTGGAAATGCAGTGGAAGTATTAATTCTGGTTATGTTGGGGGGAGTAAGTAAGCAGGGAAAGAAGTTCAACAAGAATGGAAACATTTCTTCTGATCACTATATAATTCTCAGCCAAAGAAATGAAGAGGAAAACCTCTCCAGATCTAAGGCTAACTCCATTTCATTAAAAATAATGTTAAAAAATAAGGCTTCCTCTCTGACAAAATGGCCAAACTAACTCTTTGATCTGTAACACAGAATAATATACCCTATCACAGAAGGGTTCCCAACCCCCTTTTCTGCTTCATTCATTCAGATAGAGCACCTCAGAGTCTTCACTTCTCATCTTCTCACTGTCTTCTCCAGTCTACTTCTAGGTACACTTCCTGATCTCAATTTTCTTTCAAACCTCTCTGAAAACCACCCAAGCCCTGTAGGAAGTCTTTCCCCAAATGATCAGATTGTAGGCATTAGCCCTCACACTTCATGAAAAGACACAATTCTCCATTGTTAGATAATAGTTATTGATCACCCAAAATGTGCTGAGCTCATTGGGGCATGATCAAAACATGATTTCCACTTTCAAAGGCAACCAGTGACATGCAGAATTTTGCTGTACGCTAGACCTAGGATACACATGGCAAAAAATTTAAGGGTGCAACACTTTTTCTGGACCTCATCAAACTCAAAATACTAAATGGGAAAGAAAGGAATTAGAGAGGAAGAAAATCCTAATTAAAATATTCAGATAGATACATATATACATGAATTCAGCTTCACATGAGTGCTGAGGTGGGAAGTTCTGGGCAAATTTCATGAGTATAATACCCAAGTCATTTAACCAGAGAAGTTAAAATACATTTCCGTGTGGGACAGCATTACAGGCAGGGAGAACAGAGAGACAGTGGACTTCAAAATGACACAGTTGCATGTACTGTGCTAAAAGCAGAGATGCTTCCTTATAAGAAGTAAGAGTACATTTTTTCTCCATCAAAACTATGAAATCATAGTTCAGTGTCAAGAAAATATTTATTGAAAACCAACCTTGTGGTGGGCACTAAAACAGGTACTCAGATTCCTTCATTCACAAATGTCTCCTTTTCACAACCCAGTAAAGTGATATATTTATCTTATACACGAGGAAACTCAATTTCAGAAAGCCTAAGACAGCTGCCCAGGACTGCCTAGCTATCACGTGGAAATTCCAGATCTTCTAACCTATGTTTTCTGAGTAACTTCCACTTGGAGCCACCTTAGACTAACACAAAGGGGGTTATTGTGTTAAAAACAGTTCTTAAGATACGTAAGATGATTTTTCAACAATTCATATTCATGCTCAAGGATTTTGCTTGTTGTATCCTGTCTGCATTGTTCCTGCTATAACATTTAAGTTGTCAGCATTTTATATTTACTGAGGATTCACAGCCATCAAATAAAAACATCAAAGGGAAGTAACTCCCTTGTCACCAGTACATCAATCATAGCAGCTAAATTGCTCTCCAGGGGCAGGGAGCCACAGCAGAGGCCTGCTTCAGAGAACCAGCCTTCTCAGAGGACAGCAAAATTTTCCGTAAGCATCCCATCCAAAAGGCTCCTACATCTCTTTATAACATCATCCTGTTTTATTTTCATTACGGCATTAGGACTACCGAATAGGATCTTGTTTATTTACTTATTTATTCCTAGTATTCTCCCACATCAGAGTAGAGACTTTGTCTTGTCGCTAGAAATCACCGGGTTACCAAATAGT
The DNA here is from genome assembly GCF_037783145.1 of Equus przewalskii. Lineage (NCBI taxonomy): Eukaryota > Metazoa > Chordata > Mammalia > Perissodactyla > Equidae > Equus > Equus przewalskii. The sequence continues at coordinate 81,012,255 of NC_091833.1, read as the reverse complement.
AGACATCCAATAGTTAGTCACTGAATGAATGAGGAGATTAAACAGAACAAAGTCTTCACACTGAAAGATTTCTTACTGAAGAAGAAAGAAGCAGATATGAAAAAGCCAATATATCTGAGACCCGTGGGCACTAATGTTGATGGCTAATATTGCTACTATAGTTTTTAATAATCTGTTTCCTGGAACTTACCATGGCAATAGCCAGTCTTCCCATTTCCTCCACCAGATTAATTCCTATCTTGAACTCCCCTCTGGACTACAGTGCAGAACTAAATGTAAAAAAAGAGGAAGTGTTCTCCTCTAATAGTTATACCTTCTGCTATCATTAAGCATGCTCAATTGCTTTTAGCATGAGACCTCACCATAGTAGAGAAAAAAGGTGGATGTGCTTACAAGTTATAAAGGCTGGAGAAAAAGGAATAGATGAGCAGCTCTGAGGAGAATGGAGGTAAAAATGATAGCTGTAGCTGGCAAGAGTAGGACATTGTAAATTTTCAAAGTCGAAGCCAGCTACTCCAAGACTGAGCAACAGAAGCCAGGAGGCTCCACCGAGCCTGGGTCCCAACTCCAGGCCCACAAGGCTGTGTGACCTTGAAGCAATGACTTATTCTCTTAAAACCTCCTAATCTGTAAAGTCAAAACAGTAATAATGTTAATCATAGGGTTGTGAGGATCAAATTTGTCAACAGAGGTAAAGAACTTAATGCCTTCATACTGCTGATGATCAACTGATGTTCCAACAGCGTTGGTAGCTTCAGCAAGAAAAATATACAGTACAAGGAAAGACAGAAGGAGATGTTTGCTTTGTAATAAAAGCCTAAATAAACCATTAGTATCTAGTTAAGTTGTCTCTTAATATGAAAGATATTTTAAATTTCATTTCCATTTATTGTTTTATAGTGAAATAAAACAATTCAAAGATATGGGAGAAGATAAAAGATCCTTAAGTAACTTCCAGATTAGATGTTTGCTAGGTACTTTTTATACAGCACTTTATTTAACCCTCCTGCAATCCTATGAAAAAGCTGTTTTTACTCCCATTTTACAGATGATGAGACAGATTCAATGAGGGTGTGAAAGTATTCAAGGTCATACGATGTTAAATGGTAGAGTTGAAATTGAAACCAGGTCTTTCTGATCCCATAGCCTACTCTTTTCCACTGTATCATTCTGTCAAAAATACTATACCACTTCACACATTGTAAATTTACTTCATTCATGGTAATGATTTGATGAACCTCGAGGGATCCTAGCAATGAGCTGCTTCTCTGAGATGGTAAAAACTAAGCCTGCTCAAAGAAAATAATGAATCTTCTATTAAAAATCGTTTACCCTTCTTCACGGAGGGACCAAGTGGATTGGGAATGCTTAGTGTCTATTTCTGGCTGTACCACAAAGTCAACCCGGGTCAGCACTACAGCAGCAGCGTGGAATAATGGAGGCTGGTCTCTATTCTAGATAACTCACAGGAAAAGCAACATTTTGCCAGAATGATTTCTGGAACAAATCAATTTGAAAGGTTATTGTGTACTTAGGAAGATGCGCAAGAGGGTTACAATTAGATAAGAAGGAACAGGAAGCTAATGAAAGGGCCTCTCTATGAAGATCCTGGCTTCCTAACTAACTCTGTAAACATGTCTGAACCCAAACGTTGAACTTAACTATTTTACTTCTCATAAGAGAAAATTAAGGAGACAAAAGTAAGGCGCATTTTCTTAAGGAGTCAATTGTGACATTTGTAAAAAGTCTTTATAGACATAGTCAAGGTAAGCCAATATCTTGCTAATTTATGCAAAAAATGCATACTTAACTGCCTAGTGCAATGCTGTGTAAACTATCAGAGTTAAGTGAGAGCTAGCTACTCTTACAAGGAAAAACGTGAGGTTTGGGGTTTAATATCTTGTATATTAATGACATATTTTCCAGACTTAACATGTTAATGCAACGTCAAGTCTCTTGGTAAAGTCTCTTGTCAAGCTTCAAGCTTTCACATCCTACACGCACATATATACAACTAGGTCATTCTCTCCTATCCTTATTCATACACACACATCCATACTACTTGTTTCTAAGATGTTTAAATAGTAGCTAAATCTTCATAAGCTAATGCAATTCATTCATTCAAAAAAAATCTACTGTGGCAAGACTCTAAACCAGTGAAGGGTAATTATTTTATTGTAAATTAATTATTCACATTCCATAGTACTAAGTAAGCTGTAGCATTTCAGCTGTCACATCTTCATCTGTCATTTTTCATCAATTTTAGAAGAACTACATCTTGTTCCCATATAATCATCTACTTTAGAATTATGAATGATTGAGTAAGAACAATAATTCACATTTAGATGGTGCTTTCAAGTTTGTAAAAACTTTTCCCGTACATAGTATGGTGGTTCCACAGTCTGATTCAAATCCTGCCTGTATTATTCTATATTTATGTGGCTTTTGGTAAATTACTGAACTTCTCTGTTTATCAGTTTTGTCATCTGTAAAATGGGGATAATAATATCTGTGTTACGGGGTTATTGTCAGCATTAAATGATGTCTACACAATGCCTATCATGAGCACATACAATAAGCTATAAAAGTTTTTGCTACTATTATTATTTCATTTGTGACTCTCAAAAACTCTGTGAACTAGACAGAAGAGATGTTTGTATCCATGTTATGTAGGTAGCAAAACTGAGGCAGAGATGGTAAATTTTCATTCTGCCTTTCTCCTTTGAATTCCATGATGAATCCATTTGTAGAGGAAATAACTATTAATATATATATATATAGGATCAAAATTAAAAGTTTTATTAGTTAGTTTTGCTTACTTGTAAAATAAAACAATGCCGGATGTTATATCTTTTTTTAAAACACTCACTAAATGTTTAAAAACATTCGTTATTCATTGAGAAATATTTATTAAGTCCGTATTAAATAAAGGCACTGGGCTTGGTGCTGTAGAATTAAAAAATAAGAAACTGAAATTAGATCACATTTTATTTATTTAGCCAAAATGTACTTTAATACATATGAAAATTACTTGTTTTTTCATGCCTACAATGGTGAAGATACATTGTATAATGATGAGAGTTTAAGAAATTACTTAGTGGCACATCGTGTTCATTGAGGGTAGGATTTATCGTAAAATCAATATCTCACTTGCAGTTAGTTTTAAACTTTGCTGCTCACAAAGGCAATGAGATTTCAGCGGACTTCCCAGCTCTGTGTAGTTTTATTGGGAATCCCATTTTAGGTTAATAATAGTCAAGATTTAAGTAGTGGAAGAAGAAATGACAGAGCAGACCTGCATACTAAGGTCTGGATTATTCCAGCCAGGTAATGTGTTTCCTGTTGCAAAGTGCTCGTTCAGATAACCTTCCTTAAATAAGAATTCTCTGAATTTAAAATCTGTTCTAAGTCAGCCTCAAGCTGAGCTGATATTTACCTTTTTACTCTCTGAATTTACAAAGGAAGGTATTACAGGGAGGAAGACTGTACACGAAGGCATGCTCTACACACTCAAAAGGAAATATTCAAATAAGTTTCTAGTATAATTTTTTGGAATGCATACGAATACTATTTCTTTCTTTTTAGTAAATATGACTTTTATCTTATTACAAGGCAATGTCAGATTAGAAAGCAAAACAAAACATGAGCAACCACTCAACCAAAAAAAGGAGGGGGCATGGAATAATTCTCGCTGGATGTATCCTCAGCATTAACTCCCCAGACCCCTCACTAAAGAGCAGCCATGAAGTTTGGGAGGCTTTCCCTACCCCCCGCTCCAGGTATGGTCCTGACGGGCCCACGACAAGCAGCTCACGGCATTGCCTGGCACTGTGCTTAGTTCAAGGGCAGACAGAGACTGAAGGTGGTCCAATCACAGTAAAACCCAGGAGCAGAACGGGCTACAAAATTTGGCGCACCCAAGGTAAAATAAAAGATGTAGGGCCCTTGTTAAAAAAGTATATTTATATTATTTTATTTAATTATATTGTTATTCATAACACATATTTATTTATATTATTATTAATAACTTCAACAAGGCGACAACAGAGCATTAAACAAAGTGTGGAGTCCTTCTATGCTCAGGGATCCCTGCAACCACACAGGTTGGCGTGCTTATGAAGCCGGCCGATGATTAGAGAAGGAGATCTCCCTCCAGGAACCTCTATAACTCTCCACATCGGGATATTTGAGCAGCAGTCCCAGGATTGCTCCATAACATTAGGTAACAACTAAAGATGACCAGTTTAAGAGCTGTTGGGGCCTCCAATTCAGTCAGAGGACTTCTGTCTTTTTATATGACTTTAACGTACCGGGGCAGAGATAACCAAACACACAGGAATCCCCGGCTTTGTCTGCCCATTCAAACATTACATAAAAGTCGTGTGTCTCCCTGGGAAACCAGATGTGTCTGCACACTGCATTTCAACCCCAGCTTGGAGAGTCACATTTCTCCAGGGAAACTGCTCACAGTTGGGACTGATGAGGAGTCCCTGACCTGTCCTTGTACGCAGCCACTTCTCTCCCAAGTTTAGTCGGGAAAGAAAACATAGTCCAGTGTTCCACTATTGTGCTGAAATGTTTGCTGCCTGATACCTGCTTCTAAATTAGAGTGTCCACAGTAAGGCCAGTCCGCTGTGAGTCAGTCAGCTTGAGTTTTTGATACATAGGGAGTTTCTCAAGAAAATATTAATGGCTATACTACATGTCTACTAAGGACAGATTAGAGGAATTGGACCAAATTGTAATTGAAGGTATTTGTTGGGCACTAAGAAAAGTGTTTTTTCTTTATCAGGAAGATATGAACAGGAAATCTTGGCATATTTTTCTCCAACTTGCTACCAACTATTGTAGATAACGTCCATTCACTTCTCAGATGACAAAAAAAAAAAAGGACTCTGTGTGAAACCTGGCCTTGAAAACTTCTGAAACCCTTCTACCCCTGCCTTTTTCACATTAGGATGAGGACGATGAATCTGTTGCCCAAGAGATGTTATGGAAGTCTCGGATAATAAAGCCAAAAAAGAGAAACTTGGGAATTTTAAACATAGAAATGAATGTATGGAGTTGGAATCACAAAGAAGCAGAGTCAAAATTAGTGAGACTGCCCAGATTCAAATGGGTAAGTAGAGTGCTAACCTAGAGAGATGAAGATGTGAAGGGTGCAGTGGAATGCATGGAATAGTCAACACAAAAAATCCAAGATGGGAGTGTCAAGTCAATTTTGTTTCCAGGGACATTATAATTTTTCCTATAATTGGAAAATTTTGGAATATGAATCTTAATAATGATGAGTTAGATATTAATATAGGTTTAACCTATTTCTCTATAAAGCCTTTACTTTCTCCAGGTGATTTCTTAAAACTATGAAATAGAGTATTTTAATTAAAAACTAACTAATATAAAAATTCCTCTGTGCAAACAATACAGAGGACATCCCAATTCAATTATGGGAGCAAGTTTAAACTTACTACAAGAGGCACTAGAAAAAAAATGCTTTAAAAAAGATCCTGAGAAAATTTATAAAATGTTGATAAGCAGGGTGAGGGCCTGTGGGCATTCATTGTACTATTCACTCTACTTTTGTGTGTGGTTAAAAACTTCTATGTAAAAAGATGTTTTAAAAGAAAAGATTCTGAAATATTGTGGACTAAATTAACTGAAAGCCCACCCATCATAAACATCCAGAAATATTTTGTAAAATAAAACTTCTTTTGTGTAAATAGCTGAACTCTCCATAAAGAAAAGGAAATCTCAAGATTCCAGAAAAGCAGCAGTAAACGGAAAACAAGAGCAAGGAGTGAGTACATGAGATGACGTCACAGGAGTGAACATCACATGGACGGATATCCCATGAGCTGATGTGGCTGTGGGCCTGTCTTGGAGGAAGTTGTCAGTCTCAATAAAGAGATAAGGCCTTGAATCCACAGGAAGTACAAAGAGGAACTGAGACCCTCAAAAAAAGCAAGGACCTGGGTAGCTCAGGCGTATGATGAGGAAGCTTGTCTGACTCTGCCTAGACTCTAGTTTCAAACAAAAAGCTTTCTTTGGGTGCTTCTTACCACAGCCCTGACCTCCCCAGGGTTTGAATTTACAACTATATGTGTGATCCAGGAACCTCCCCACAAGCCAAAAATTAACATAAAAATTGGTCCTGGGACAGTGACACCTTGGAGTGCTTAGTCAAATCAAACACAAAATTGTCCTAGAGTGACGGACGTGTGCTGAATCCAAGGAAGTTTAAAATCCAAAGTCATAAAAGAAACAGGAAACTAATCCAATAGGAGAAAGAATAAGAAGTCATTAGTCATAACCAGCAGCAGTGTTAGAAGTCTGAGAACTTCAGACAACTGACAATCTGACAGGGGCTATCAAACAATTATGAATGAAACAACTAAAGACAAAAATGTAGTAATTAAAATCTTTTGAAAAGTATGGCACACAATAAATAAAGAACTGGAAGACTCGAAAAGAAATCAAATAGACCCTCTAGAAATGAAAAACATACATCAGCACTGAAATTTAAAACTCTGTGACTAGATTAAAACAGAAGATTAGAATCTGCTGAAAAGAGAATTAGGGAATTAAAAGACAAATCTGAGAAAACACATCGGAATTCAGCACAGAGATTTACAGAGGATGGATGAGAATGTTCAACCTAAGAGTAATTAGAGTCCCAAAAAGAGAGAATAGGGAGCTCAGAAGGGAGGTTATATTCACAGGGTTAATAGCTGAGAACTTTCCAAAATTGAAGAAAGACCTTGGGGCCAGCCCGGTGGCACAGCGGCTAAGTTTGCACTTTACACTTCGGCGGCCTGGGGTTCGCCAGTTCGGATCCTGGTTACGGACATGGCACAGCTTGGCAAGCCATGCTGTGGTAGGCGTCCCACATAGAAAATGGAGGAAGATGGGCACAGATGTTAGCTCAGGGCTAATCTTCCTCAAAAAAAAAAAAGAAAAGAAAGAAAGACCTCAATCTTCAGATTCAAAAAGCACATCTTCTAGACAAGAGATACAAAAAGAAATCCATATTCATTATATATGCATTATAGTGAAACCAGCAAAGGCAAAAAATAAAAAGCTTAAAGCATCCAAAGACAAAGTGCCAGTTGCCTACAAGGGAATAAAAATTAAATTGGCATTAAAGTTTCTAATACAGCAACACAAGAGTCCAGAAAAATGTGAAATAAAATTTTTAAATTAAGAGAAAAAACCTATCAACCTATAATTCTATACCTAGATAAACAATCATGCCATATTGAGGGGAAAATAAACATATTTTTAGAAAAACAAAAATTGAAATAGTTTCTGCTGAAGGAACTCCCAAGGAATATTTAATTCAGGAGAGAATTTAACCCAGAAGGAAGAAACAGACTCAAGAAGTAACAGTGATTATTATATTATGTGTACTTGAAATCTTTCATAATATTGAAAAAGAGTGCAAGAGCCACCTCTGTTTAAAGGCTTCTTTAGGGGCCGGCCTGGTGGCACAGCAGTTAAGTTCGCACGTTCTGCTTCTCAGCGGCCCAGTGTTCGCCGGTTCAGATCCTGGGTGCAAACATGGCACCACTTGGCAAAAGCCATGCTGTGGCAGGTGTCCCACATATAAAGTAGAGGAAGATGGACATGGATGTTAGCTCAGGGCCAGTCTTTCTCAGCAAAAAGAGGAGGATTGGCAATAGTTAGCTCAGTGCTAATCTTCCTCAAAAAAAAAAATTAATAAATAAAGGCTTCTTTAAATTGCCTCAAAATTTTGGAAGTTGAGTTGCACTGGCTACTTATTTATCTCTTTAAACCTAGGGCTTACTGCCTTGCTTGCTCAAAAACAAAGACTTATAAAGCATCCCTCAAATTTTGAAGTTTTAAAAAAAAGAAAACACTATACCTTGGATGCACAAAGAAACAGAGAATATGATATATGTTAAATTAAATCATATTATTGAATTATTCTAATTTCAGAACTTTAAACCATATATTTGTTGTCTATATTTCCATATCCTATGTAGATTTGAATTAAGTCCCTACTACCATAAAATGTGCAAAATTATCTATGTAATTTAGCAGTAAAATGAGGTAAGCAGAAGCGGGAATTTTTTTAAAAACAATTACAATGGTGATATCATTATTAAATCTGTACATTTTATTGTTTAGAATTTTTAATATTTATTTTATTACAAAACTATACAAAGTACTTGTGAAAGATAAAAGATGTGGGAAATACAGAATACGCAAAGAAAAATATAAAAGTTACCTATAGGACTATGACTCAGAGGTGATCATTGTAAGCATTTGGATATATGTCATTATTGAAGTCAAATGACCTCGACACAACTTCCAGATTCCTTACTCACTAACTTCATCGATCATACTTAAACTCTCTGAACATCATTTTTTTTACTGTAACATGGGGATATTAATAGTATCTACTTAATAGAGTTTTCATCTAAGGTATATAGCGCAATACTTGGCACACAATAAATTTGATTCATTATTTTGCTGGTCTTTTTTTCTTCCAAAAGATACACTGTATATTACTTAACATAACATGAATATATTTAGCATTACAATTCATTGTACATATACAGTGTACATATTATTTAGTAGCCTGCTTATTCACTCACTAATATTTCTACATATCAGTAAGTATTCTTCCACAGCATTATTTTCAATGGTTGCACCTTTACCCATCATATGATGGATTAAGAGACAGAGGGTGAAGAAGAATAAAAGACTGATTAAAAACCCATAAGAAAGAAAATACAGCCCAGAAACAGAAAAAAACAAAATCTTTATAAATCCCATATCATAAGAAAAAAAATGAGTTTAAAAAACAAGAACTCAAAGACAAAAGAAAAAAATATACTAAAAGAAAATTAAGACTATACCACTAAAAATATTAACTTAACACTAAAAGTATTTAAAAATAAATTAAGAATTGAAGAGGCTTAGGGTAACCATTATGAGCACGTTTAAAAAGATGTACATATGGGGGCTGGCCCCGTGGCCGAGTGGTTAAGTTCGCGCACTCCGCTGCAGGCGGCCCAGTGTTTCGTTGGTTCGAATCCTGGGCGCGGACATGGCACTGCTCATCAGACCACGCTGAGGCAGCGTCCCACATGCCACAACTAGAAGAACCCACAACGAAGAATATACAACTATGTACCGGGGGGCTTTGGGGAGAAAAAGGAAATAATAAAATCTTTAAAAAAAAAAAAAAAAAAAAAAAGATGCACATATGGGAGGCCGGCCCCGTGGCCAAGTGGTTAAGTTTGCGCGCTCCGCTGCAGCAGCCCATGTTTCGCTGGTTCAGATCCTGGGCGCGGACATGGCACTGCTCGTCAGGCCACCTTGAGGTGGTATCCCATATGCCACAACTAGAAGGACCTGCAACTAAGATATACAACTATGTGCCGGGGGGATTTGGGGAGATAAAGCAGAAAAAAAAAAAAAAGAAGATTGGCCACTGTTGTTAGCTCAGGTGCCAATCTTTAGAAAAAAAAGATGCACATATTATAAGGAAGAGAACAAGTCAACAAAATACATGCTTCTGAACTGAGAACCCAAAAAGTAGAAAAGTACTGAAAGATGCTATAAGGAAAAAAGATTTTCCTGAAATGAAGGAATAAATGAGTCTGCATATGCAAAGGGCAACCATACTTCATTATGACATCAGAATGATGGACATCAAGATATAACTGTTCATGTCAGTAAGCTTAATAGAAGAATTCTTCAAGAACTTAGGCTGAAACTGTGTAGGTCCACACCCAGGATCCAAACCGGTGAGCCCCAGGCCACCAAAACAGAACTCGAGAACTTAACCACTTAACATTCTACCCCTCGTCCCCCAAAATTCATGTCCTTCTCACATGCAGAATATATCCATTCTATCACAACACCCCAAAAGTCTTAAGTCATTCCAGCATCAACTCTAAAGTCCAAAGTCTCATCTAAATATCATCTAAATTAGATATGGGTAAGACACAAGGTATGATTCTCCCTGAGGGCAAAATTCCTCTCCAGCTGTGAACCTATGAACTAGACAAGTTATGTGATTCCAAAATACAATGGTAAGACAGGCATAGGATAGACATTCCCATTCCAAAAGGGAGAAACAGGAAAGAAGGAAAGGTGATGGGTCCCTATGTGAACATGGACAGTACTTGGTGTGTTCCTACACGTTACCTCTTCACTGACTCTCATGATTAGCTGTAATGTGGCCACCTGGCCAATCCTCAACCTCTAGAACAAGCAAAGACTTTTGATTTAAGGTCTTCATTTCTTCCCCATGGCAACCCTCCCATATTATTTATTTTTAAATTTTTTTGTTGACTTTAAAGGACACATAATATGATAGCATAGTCACTGTGGCTTAACAGCCATCAGGTCATCACAAATCAGTCTCCTGAAATGCATATCCTAAAGGCCTTTGTCCAGTGCATATTTACAAACATATAACGAAAGCAGAAACAAACTCTCTGAGCTTGATTACTTAATGAACAATGGGAGAATTAGAAAGTAATTCCAAGGAGAGAATTGTAGAATTCTAGACTTCGCACTTCTTGAAGTGGTAAAATTCTTGTTAATATCTATAAAAGCAAAATTGGCCCTCCCATATTCTATAGATAAAATTGAAACCCAAAGGCACTGTTCAATTTATCTAAGACAATTATACTATAAATAAGTTTTTAAATTTAAGAATAAAACAGTATAATCTGATTAAAAATGGAAACTCCAGGACAGACCTTTAAACTAAAATTTACTTTTATAATTGTAAATAAAACTTTACAATGTTTGGAAAAATGATGTATTTATTATAGCATTAAAATGGTATGAATTAGCAGTCTTGTCTTTTAAAGAAATAAGAATTGAAATGGATCTTGTTTTCTTCCATCTCTGAACCTCTCTTATAGAATTTCTTAAGCTGTAAATAATATGCTCATGTCTTAAGGCAGTTACTAGACAATTGGCTACTTGGGGAACAGGATTTCTATCTGATCCATCTTTATACTGGTCATAGCCAAAGGCCAGAGCTTGGCACCCAATAAATAGCTGCTGATGAACGAATGGTGCTTCCCAGAATAGGAATCTAGACTCTCAGGGACTGAGATGTCTCATAAAGCTTGGAAGATTACATAGGCATCAGAATGATGACTTCATTCATCAGAATGAATTTACACTAATTAACATAGTTATAAACAAGTACGTAAGTCTCATCAATTCAAACACCACACGTGAATATTAGGTTAGTGATGCAGAGCAGCAAAATGAAAAAATAAAATATGTTAACACTAAGGGACAAGGAATGGTTTGCATTAAACGTGAATTGATGCAAAGCTTTTGGCTTGGAAAACTCATTAGCATACTCATTTCAACTACAAGTAAGGGAAAAGGCATATTCTCCAAAGGCACGAGTAACAGCAAACAGATCCCACTGGTGGGATTTTTGCTCTCAACATAAAATTGTACAAAGACCAAAAACCTGAGACAGACAGCAAATTGAATGATTCAGGCAAAAGAGTATATACAGTGCCAATTTTCTTTCAGAACCAGAGAGTAAAGTAAGTAACAGTTTGGTGGTTTTTTTTAACTTTTATCTGAGACTCTGGCTTTTAAAAGATCATTTTTGTCCTTGAATTTGATCAGCACTGTTTCTGCAATGCTGTTATCAGCATGCTACTCTTTTTTCCTCCACGTGGATCAGTAGTACTGGGCTGTTCTTCCTGAAGAGGAAACTGTGATAATGAATCTAGAGAGGAAAATTTTGAGCCATGAGCCTTGTTGGCATGATGATTTATCTCTGACTGTATTTGCTCTATTACTGTGTTATGGGCACATTACCTTTGGGAGCACACGTCGCCTGTGGGCTGTGGCAGGATTCATTTCAGAGAGAGGGTCAGGAAGTCATACCCAGAAATCTCTGAGAAGGGAGGAATGGGACGGTAGCCAAAGAAAAGTGAAATAGGCACTGTTCCATTATCCCTTTCAAAAACCCAGCTCTGCAAATGATTGAGTCTGCTCTCTCTGGGAGGAACCCAATACATCCCAGGGACAGAGTCATCTAAAGATGGAATGAGGAGGAAGGAAAGGAGAGTGGGAGAAAAGAGAAAGAGAGTCCATTCCAACCTTCAAGTTTCCTTTCCCTCTCTCCCAAGAATTGTGCAGGTCTTTACTAGAATGCCACCATGCTAACCAGACAAGCATGCAACAATTATTTAAATGCTTCTCTTGTTCTTGCTTAGATGCTGATGTTAGCCAGAAGCCCATGTCTAAATCTCATAACTGTTCTTTAAGCCTGAAGAATATGATTTAACATATAGGAGAAAGCAACCGACTGGACTTGCACGTTGGAGTCCCTCACTGGTGTCCAGCAGAGCATATGAGGGGTGGTGTCCAGGGACATGACTACAGTAAATTTTGGAGTGGCAAATTCCTAATGAGGCTTAGGCAGGCCTCAGACTCTCCCCCCAAAATATTCTTTTCCTCTAGAGTAGGTGTTCTTAATCATAATCCAAAGACCCGTGAGCCCATACACAGAATTTAGGCTGTTTATGAACTTGAATGAGAGAAAAATTGCATCTCTATTTCCATTAACCTCCAACTGAAATTTAGCATAATTAAATTATCAATATAGGCAACAAATGTAGAAAAAATTTAGAAATCATAGCTATTTTCATATAAACATAGAGTTATTGTAGACATTTCAAAATATTATTTATGCTCATCTCTGTTATAAAGTTACAGTTACTGACCTAGTGCTAGATATCATTATTTACTGTAATAAATAGTACATGTATTACTACCTCATGAATTTATGTTTCTAATATTTTGATCTGATTTTAATATAATTGCTTTCTTTTGCGATTCTGATTAATTTATGTTAAGCACCAAAACCTTCTTCTGAGAAAGCATCTATAGGCTTCATCAGATTGCCAAAGGAATCCTCGGCACAAAAAAAGTTAAGGAGCTCTGTACAGAGCATTGCTGCATTTTCTGTGGATGTGACACAAATGGCTAGAACTCACGTACCCTAACGCAGTATTCCTCAAGCTGAAGAATTGTACAGGTTTTTTCACAGGAAGAAAGTTATGGAGGGATCCATAAAATCAGATATAAATCCCCTTGTGTCTATAGATTTAACATGACTATAAAATTAATATGTATAAATTAAATACAAACAAAACTACAAAGCTAATAAAATTTAAATTAATTATATTAATGAATTAATATTGACATTGTTCTGATAAAACACCATGAGGTACAAGTTCTTCTGCATCTGGGAAGCTTATATTATCACCATGTGTCCAGCTGAGTGTGTCAGTCACCATTTTTCTCTATTTGAACTGCCACAGAGACATCCTTTGTATCATATGCCAGTACATACTTTGTTCCGGGATTGAGAAGAATATCTATCAAGTTGGCCTCTGTTCCTTTCTTGATGGCTGGCAAATGTCTGCTGAAATAACTCTAGGCCCAAGATGGACCTGCTCCTTCCTAAGATGTCATGTCAGTAAACTGAATCTTAGATAATGTGCATGTTGCTGTAAATGCTCCGATTGACCAGAAATGCAGTGCAAATATCCAGTCCACCAATTCCCAAACGCCAAGCCAACTCTAGGCTCTATATGTATTTCCTTGTTCCTTCTCACTCCAAACAAGGCTGACTATGTGATCCCAGTCAATCAGATATTTTCCATTTTTCTCTTTCTGTTCTTTATTCTTTATCCTATAAAAGCTTCTGCCTGCTGCCCCACTTTGCAGGTCTTCAAAAGGAGACTGCCCATGTCATGAAGTGTTGAAGTTTACATGTATCACCTAAATCGTCTTCTTTAATCATTTTTTAACAGTCTAAGCAATATAGCTTAGCAGTAACATAATCACAAATAGAAATTCAAACACGGGCACCAAAATTGCAAATCAGTGCTTGTTGTAAGATGGTTATCCAGGTTATTAATTATTTATTATTATCATTGAAATGAAAGCATACGTTTAATAAATTTTTTTTTTTTTTTGAGGAAGATTAGCCCTGAGCTAACTACTGCCAATCCTCCTCTTTTTGCTGAGGAAGACTGGCCCTGAGCTAACACCTGTGCCCATCTTCCTCTACTTAATACATGGGACACCTACCACAGCATGGCTTTTGCTAAGCAGTGCCATGTCCACAACCAGGATCTGACCCAGTGAACCCCGGGCCGCAGAGAAACAGAACGTGCGAACTTAACCACTGCACCACTGGGCCAGCCCCTAAGAAATTCTTATAGAGAATTCTTGGATTCCCCAGAACACATCTGAGGCCCCTCAGACTGCACATGGAGAAATACTATCTAATAGCACAATAGGAATGACAAGGATACAACTCTCATGCACGTCTAAGCCATTTGCCCATCCACACTTACACATAGAAAGACAGACTCCCACTCCAAAACACATAATAATCTATAGTCAATAATCTACAGAAGTGGGTACACGACCCTGAGGGCAGTAGAAATGACTTTTGAAGAATATAATGAAGACATCCAGGGTTCCATTCCCAACAGGATTAAAAAATGTCAAGAAAAAAGGAGAAGAGCCTTTACCTGATTTCAGATGTCTAATTAGACCCCTCTTCCAAAATACCCCCTTGGATAGTTTCCTGATGAATAGTAATCCGGGTAAAACTACAAGACTTGCTCTGATCCTCTTAGCTTCATGTTCTTGCAGAGTTCACTTTCTTTTTTTTTTTTAAAGATTGGCACCTGGGCTAACCACTGCTGCCAATCTTTTTTTTTTTTCTGCTTTATTTCCCCAACCCCACCCCCACCCCGTACACAGTTGTATATCTTAGTTGCAGGTCCTTCTAGTTGTGGGATGCAGAGTTCACTTTCAAACTAATAGAAATACCATGTTAAAAACACAGAGCTATGAAGAAAGAAGAACCTTAGGGTTTCGGACTGGTGTATTAGCTTTCTACACTCAGCAAATTTTAAGTATGCGTTTAGGGCATTTTGGTACAGAGTTATCAGTGCTAAGAAATCACTGCTTTTTAGACAGCTTCACTGTCATGATCCAAGTCATTTTACTTTCAGAAGAGAGACTCTGTATAGTTCACTGAGGAAAAAAATGAAATATAAGGTGAATGCACATTATTAGGAGAATGGCTGAAATAAATGATGGTATAATGACAACATGGAATATTATTCAGTCATTGTAACAATGAATTAGAGATATTTACATGAAGTATTCATGAAGGAGAAAAACATTATGTTGAAAAATATATGTAATAAACGTGATTCCATTTTTTGAAAAACAAACAACGACAAAAATACCTCTATATGTATGTTATTCTGTGTGCATACATGTGTATACATGTTTATATATGATTGTATGGCATGAAGAAAACTATAAAATTACACACTCTAGGTTGTTAACATGGGTTAACTGTGGACAGGAATAGGGTAATATGATGCAAAAGGAAGGAGAAAGGATAAAGTGATTTATGAAAAAAAAAGAAGACTTCTATTTTAAAATAATATATACAATATAATAATATTTATGTATTATAAAAGGAAGAAAAATCAACTCCCAATGTTGGAGGAAATGAAAAAGAAACATTAGAGTAAATAAGGAAGGTACAAGTGATTGAGAGGTAGGAAGCACTTCCAAATGGCACAGTAAGATCCTCCAAAAATATGTTCCTCCATAAAAGTAGTAAAAACACTGGAAAAAAATTATCAGAATCAAATTTTTCAGAACTTAGGAATTTAACCAAAGGCTTGCATCAGAGGAACATTTATTCAAGAAAAAATGACTGAATCACAAGGAGAACTATGCCTTTGCAGCATTTTAACTTGTCCTCTTCCTAACACCCTCTCCCTACTTCTGTTGTGGCCCTGAAAACCAATGGCCTTGCAACCATGGTAGCTATGAAAACTAGACACCTAGGAGATGATAGAGGGGGAAGAAACGGTTTGAAGCTCCCCCAAAAGGCATCCCCAGAGAATTGTCACCATTCAACCTATCTGGAAGCTCCTGGAAGGGATCCATTCTCACAGTTTGTCTTTATTTGACTTGACTCAGCACTTTCTCTATGCAAACAGTTCTATTCCAGGAAACTTGTCAAAAACAACCTGTGGCAGTTGTTTAACATCACAGCTACCCAAGGCAAGAATACCTGTTGGAAATGAGAGGCTGACCAAAACACTTAAAAGGAAAAACTGGAGAAAGAGATGTTCAAAGGGGCCTTTGACAGGCTCTGACATATTCCATGGGATCTAGAAGGCCAGGGCTGTGCCCATATCCAAGAAAGATATGAGAAGCCAGTCACAGAAGCCGTATATTCATTGTTTGATGTCCTTTATATGAAGTGTTCAGAACAGACAAATCCACAAAGACAGAAAATACATTAGTTTTAGACACAGGCTGAGGAAAAGAGGAAATGAGGAATAATGGATACAACATTTCTTTTTGCAGGGATGAAAATGTTCTAAAATTAGTTAGTGGTAATGGTTACACAACTCTGTGAATATATATTAAAAATACTGAATTGTACATATTAGAGGGTGAATTTTATGGTATGTAGATTATATCTCAAAAAGTGGGGGTTTTTTAAGTAAAAGTGAGGTCTGATGCATTTTCATCTGACATAGAATATTTAGGAGCTGGTTACCAAAGAGCATAATGAGAGAACAAAACACTTTAAGCTTTCAGCAAATTAATCTACTCTGTTGTCATTTTAATTCCTGATCAGAGTTTCTAGGTTATTTTATTGTGTGCTATATTATTTTTAACTCAAATGCTCTTGGTTGGTCAAAGAGTTTTTCCCTTTCCTTAAAATTTAATTTATGTTTGAACACATAAAATATATGAAGAGAAAACGTGAAAATAAAAACCCAAATGCAGAATGCAACCTAGAAAAATCCCTTGCTGAAATATAGCATGAAAGCTAACTATGGATCTTTTCCCTTTCCATATTACAATTAGTTTTCAGAACACAACTAATGAAACTCCAGAAGTAACAGATGTCACATAAAGCCTATTCCACATTTACAGAGCCCAGCTCTGCCACAGAGTGTAATATGGAGGAATTTGTTCCAAACTGCAGTATTCTACGCTTTAGCATGATCTTAAGGACCCCTAGGAGGAAAGGTCTTAAAGGAAGGCGATTTCCCGGTACCTTTTGCCAGGAGTTCTCCCTTTGGTTTCCTACCCAGGATATTTGGGTAGGACAGAACGTCTGGCCACTTTATTTTTGGACTGCAGTGGACTTAAATAGCTTTTACACATGCCAGGAATTTAAAATGACATTTTAACTAGAGAATAATAAAAAAGAGAGATAAAAACAAATTCTCTGCCAGGTGTTGGTACAGATACAAGACATTCAATGATACTTTAAGTAAAATTGATTACACAAATATCAAGTGCAGAAGTATGATTAGGCATCACCAACCAAAAGTAATGAGACATTAAATTTTTGAAATGACCATAGTTCATTTATTTATTCATTCAACAAATATTTTATTGAGCCCTGGCTATACAGCAGTAAACAAAATAGACTTCTCTCCTTACTGTCCTGGAGCTTGAAATTTGCTCAGTAATGCTCCTGCTACTGCAAAAAGAACAATAAAATTAAATGAGGAAGGTGAAATACTTGAAAGAGTATCTAGGAGTCGCAAGATCTGAATCTCTATTCCATGTCTACTGATTACTAGACAAATGGTATTGGATATGTCAACTTAATTTCTCTAAGCCTCAATTTCATACCTTGAAAAATGGTGTATATTACCTGTCCTGCATACCTCATCAGTATATTATAAGGACCGCAGAGAAAATATTCAAATTATGCCCTGAAAACTACCAAAAGCTCTATAATGACAGGCTAGTAATATTACTGAAATGTATGAACAACTATCAAATCCCTTCAACAAATAATTTTAGTTAATATAGACCATCTCCTGCAGATCTGTGTGGTCAGATGGTAAAGCTCAGTGCTAACTGTCAAGTACATTAACAACATAGAATGACACACATTCAAAGGTTTTGACTTTTCTTCATTTAATCATTCTAATTTCACCTGGATTTCCTTTCCTTGTCAAATTACATTCATATTCTCAAGCAATGTTCCAACCATAGGAAGAAAAAATGAGTCAAACAGATTTCCATCAAACTTCCAAAATGGGCAACAAGTACCATATGTTTCTTTACTCTTCAGGGTATGTGTTTGTCACCTCTACTTGAATCTTAAATGACAGAACTTTCAAAATAGAGACAAATCCACTTAGTAAAAGAAAATAACAACTGCTGTAACGGCAGCCACATCAACTGAACTGAATTTTTGCTTAAATTACTTATGCACTTCTGATGAAAAACATTGCCCTTAAGAATAATGAAGTGCTTAAGATATGACTAAAATATTAAAAACCTCAAAATTAAACTCATGAGGAAAATTAATTTTACTTGGCGTAATTCAGGTTTGCAGTATTACTGTCACGTAATGAACATGAATCCGTATGAATCACTGGTGAACACCAAGCCTTAAGAAACAGTTAATACCTATAGGTACTGTGTGAAACAATGGAATCCAAACAATCTGTCTCTTTGGGGCTAGAGAAATAGAATAATCCTGCTTTTCTTCAGACACTGGCAAACGTGTACTGTGATAGCTAAGAATCAGCTTAATCCTTCCCTTCCTGGCCCAGAATGAAAATAAATACTCTGTCTTAGACCTACGATGTGATTTCCCTTTGTGGGTTTTCATGAAAGAGGGAGGAACAAATAAGAAAATGATCATGGATGGATGGGCTTTGTATAATTTCAATCACATAAGCTTGTTTTAGGAAGTAGAAAATAAAAATCGACAACTGCAGAGAAAGGTCTTACAGTGACTGCTCTGATCACATTTCATCAGTGCTAACTGGATCAGAGCGGAAGCTCTTTGTCACTTTCCACACAAATCCACCCCCACCAGCACTCTGGAAGTTTAACAACTTGACTAAAAACCTGAGGAGTATCGAGGGATGGAGTCACATGCCAGAGCATATTGTCTGCCACCATCTAACTGGCCCCATCTCCACATTTTCTGTCTTCTTGCTCTCTCCCAGCTCTTTTTTTGGAATAACTGACAAATCGTTCCATTTGTCCTCGTGCAGAAGTTTCACACATGCCACTTTCCTCACGGTGTGCTTATTGTCAGCCACCAACACGTAAAATAAATTGTACACCAAATAAACGAGGGAGAAGAGGGAAGTAAGGAGAAAAGAACACATGGATACTTCCAAAGCACCCGGGAGGACAGCTCCTGTTAAATCACTTGGCATTCTATTGTAGAACTGGGAGCCCTCCCACCCCTAGTGACAGAATAAGTAACTTACTTATTAGTTTAACCATCTCAAAATAAGTAACTTAAAACTTCAAAACAGAAGCACACTTTCAGAGGTGAACCACCACAAAATCAACCCCGCTAGATTGGGGCAAGCAGCCTAAATTTTCATGCCTCAGAAATGTTAAATGACATTGACACATTTTCATTACTTACTTGTGTCCCTATCTGAACAGCTGAGCCGACGCCATTTCATATTTAGGAACAGGGCACTCAGCTAGACTGGTCAGATAGCAGAGTGGAGCTTTGCCTGAGTGACCAATAAGATTGTGAATTAAGAGCATCGGTTGCCACACTTAAAAATCTACCTCTGGGTTCCACAGACATCAAAGGACGCTCGCATTCAGCACCTTCAGACTTACTTGTGTTCCTGTGGTTGTGGTCCTCTGGGAAAGAAGCATCCGTGGTCCAGGCTGGAATGTGTTGGCTGGGATGTGCAGTGGATGTCACAGGGCTCTCGTTATAAACTGTGTTTGTAAGAATAACATCAGACACTTGGACTTCACCATCAGTGACCAAAGGTTCACTCCCATTTGATTTAAAATAGGCCTTTTTTAATGTTCCTAAAGACAAAAAAATATATATTTTAAAACACTACTAAAAGCATTTATTTTAAAAAACTTATTAAGAAAACTCTAGAGCTACTTTCCAAAGTCTTATTCTATCCAGGCAAACACAAAGAAAAGGATGATGGCGAGCACAACGACCCACTTCACTGGGACAGCCAGGAGAGTGTCTCCTCTACCACAAATCACATAACCCTGTGAAGAAACTATTGCTTTCTCAAGAGCTGATAGAAACTGAGTCTCCCGTCTAGGTTCTGTGTGTCCAAAGAATTTAGGGCAATTCCACCGCGCCTGAGACTCACCAGAAATAAATAAAATGTGGTGAATCTTACAGTGTTTCCTCCCCGCTTTCTGTTTCTCAATTTCACCCATCACTTTATGCTACTCAGTACTCAGGACATAACATACACTCTCTGCATCTCTCTATCTGCCACCAAAGGACACAATAGTGTCTGCTTAGCTTCAGTCTTATATTTCTCCACATTTTGCACTGAATTTCAGTAAACTATGCATAACGGAAAAATAGAAATAACAGGGCTCATAAATTTACCTAGACTTATTTCATAGAAACCAAAATAAAGTAAAACTCTAATTCCAGCAAAACTAAAAGAAGAAACTACATTGTTTTCATGTTTGACTAGAAGCTATAAAATATAATTATAGGAAATAAGAAATAGTCATTCAACTAATATTATCAACTGGTCACTTTCAAGGTATTCATTCATTGACAAAATAGTCAAACCTAAGATTATTGGGAATCAGCTAGCTTTAGCTTTAGGCAAAAACTTTTAAAAACTTCGAAAGAGATGGTGTATTTTTAACTCAGTCAGAATAGACAACCGACTGTTTCCAAAATACAGCCCTGAAGTTGAGTATGTCACTAAAATAAATGAGTGTGATATTGATCCATTATAGAAATACTCAAGGGAGATCTTTTTTCTAAAAGCACTTACAGTGAATGCTGTAATTGGCTCTCAGATTTCCAAACAGCCATGGACCATTAAAAATAAAAGAAATATAAATAAAATGTTTAATATCAGTCTATGGAAAAAATTTCTCTACATGTGCTTGACACTTGGAAAATATTAACTACAAATCAAAATAGAAAAGCAGCTGTTTTCTAGCTAAGGTCAACAGTTTCATCTGCCAAAGGATTCTAAATAAAACAGGGGAGCGTAAAAGCTAAATCGTGACCATGTGGTACAGGTAACACCCTCTCCAAACTGTCTGTGTGATTATGAGTAAATATCAAATGCAGAAGGTGAAATAAAAGACTTCATTTCATTGGTTTTGAGTTTTAAAATGATTTAGAATTTATCCTAGATCAAAATAAATGTATGTGATAGATTTGATTACTATATAATACATACTTCATTCATACAGAAAAGTTTACTAATATCGGTTAGATATAATCTAATCAATTGGATATAATTTTATTTTCACCCATTTGTTAGTTGGTCTCTTCTTTCTTTATTTTGGCATAAAGAGACTTTTCATATAACATGTTATTTCCACTAATGTGGCTGGAATGAGTATATAAGGAGCAGAAAGTTGATTTATTTATCATGCTAACTCTGTGAGTGAGCATCTGGCTCTGTCAACAGACTTTTAGCAAATGCCAATTCCTCACAGTGATAGCCCTGAGTAATTCACTCAAAAGAGGATCCTTGTATAATACATTCCAACAGTTGTTCTTAACATTTCATTTGTAATGGTTAGCCTTATTAACACTCTTTCCTTTATCTTTTTCACCTAAGCACGGTGGTGAAAGTGTTAATAACATCTGTTGGCTCTAAGAAGTCCTTTGAAACACTGACTTTCTTAGGAAACTCTGACTCATGCAACAATTTCCTAGAAAAAAGGCAGCTTCCTGCTCTTAAACTCTACATATCAAAGCAAGTTGGCAGAATAGAGATAAAGACAATAAATGATATATGATAGCTGCTGGAGCTAAAGTCCCTAAAGTATATTTTTGAGAGATAGACAGACAGATTGACAGAGAGCGGGAACAAACCTAAAGGATGTGTCTTTAAAAGCCTGAATTCACTAAACAATTTGTTTTCAGGCATCTCTGGAAACTGATCAACTCTCAACTCACAGTTGTTCATCTGTTATGCATTTTTTAAAAAGCACAAAATTAGAACTCAATAAGACTAAATACTCTCCAGCTACACCATGACCAGCTATAAAAATGCTGAGAGTTATTAGTCTGAAGTAGAGTGTTCATTCTTCCAGTGTTGCCCCATCTTTTTCCACATTCCTATTTTTGTAGTGCTGTAGTTAAAAGTGCAGGTTCTGGGGCCGGCCTGATGGTGTAGTGGTTAAGTTTGCGTGCTTCACTTTGGTAGCCCAGGATTGGCAGGTTGGGATCCCAGGCAGAGATCTACACACCACTTGTCAAGCCATCTGTGGCAGCGTCCTACATATAAAGTAGAGGAAGACTGGCACAGATGTTAGCTCAGGGCCAATCTTCCTCCTCAAAAAGAAATTTTTTAAAAAGTGCAGGTTCTGCAGCCTGACCACCTGAGTTTAGATCCCATCTCTAGTACTTGCCAACCCTGAAACTTCAGGCAACTCTCAACATCCATAAAATAAGGAAAATAAAAGTACCTCCCTTATGGGGGTGGCCATCAGGATCAAATTAGTCAATACGTACATAAACACTTGGAACAGTTTCTGGCATACAGTAAGTTCTCAATGTCAGTCATTACTACACACTGATAGCAATGAAAATCAAATTGTCTTCCTTGGGGCTACTAAGGTACTTTTAAATAAATACCAATTTTCTTTTACTATAAGTGCAACTCAGCCATCAAAACGGCTAAGGAAATTTTCAAAAGTAAGTCACTTTATCCACTTTTAGAATGAAAGAATGGTGGCTCTTTCATGCTACGTTAATAAGAACAGGCCACACTGTATCAAGGTTGTATGGCTCAAAAGTGTTTCAGCTCTATCACACAGCTCGATTTAGCAATGTTTGAGAAATAGTCCATAATTCCAATAATAGTAGCCAAGCTTTACTGATCACTTACAATGAGTGGGTTGAACACCAAAGTAGGCAAAATAATGCTCCCCCAAAAATGTTCACATCCAGTCAGAACCTGTGACTGTGAACCTGTGAATATGTCACCTTACAAACCTTACATGGTAAAATGGATGTTGCAAATGTGAGTAAATTAAGGAATTTGAGATGGGGGAATTATCTTTGATTATTCAAGTGAGCCAAGGTAGCAACAGGGTCCTTATAAGCAGAAGAGGGAGGTGAGAGAGGGTGTATCAGAGTCATGCAGTGTGAGAAAGACTCAATGGGCTCATTTTGAAGATAGAAAGAGGCCACAAGCCAAGGAATGCGAGAAGCCTTGAGAAGCTGGAAAAGGCAAGAAACAGATTGTCCCCTAGCGTCTCCAGAAGGAATACAGCACTGCCAACACCTTACTTTCAGCCAGTGAGATCTACTTTGGACTTCTGACCTCCAAAACTCTGAGGTAATATATTTGTGCTGCTTTAAGCTACCAAGTTTGTGATTACTTGTTACAGCAGCGATAAGAAACTAATACAGGCGTCTTGTTAAGTATCCTCACTAAAGGCATCTACTGAGTTAGCCTTCCAAAAATCCTATGAACACAGGGGCTGTTATTAACTCTTCTGTATGGAGTTTCAGAGAGAAGGAAACTGAAGCTTACAAGAGTTACTGAAGTTATCCAGTAATTGAATTGGGACATGACACATACACCCACACCCACATCCACTTCTCACTTTGGACAAGGTATACAGGTTAAAAAAAATCAATCATCATAAGCACGTAAAAAAACTATCTTCTTATGATGTGAGTTTAAAATTGATTCCTTGTCTTTATATCTCGAACCATGTGGTAACACATTTACTTTGCATTTTCTATGTGCCAGCAACTTTGTATCTACTCTCTGCTGAGATCACAAAATTTAGTAAGCAGTTCTTATCATCGCATGTCTACAGATTAGTTGAGAGAGACAGGCATGCAGTCGAAAAATAGGAACCATGCTACAAGTGCTTTGAGAATGAAATCCATAGGACAATCTGGTGACAAAAAGTAGAGAAGTAGCTGTCATTCCATTTGAGAAAGTCAGGAAAAGTTACTTAGGGGAGAACGATCTTCAATGTGAATCTTAAAAGATGATTAGGGATTTTCTTAGGTTGAGCAAATATTTGTGGGGAAGAGGGAGGTGTGGTAACAGAGAATGGAGAACTTTCTAGACAGCACACAGGGGGGAAGATACACAAAAGCCTAGCAGCAAGTAATTAAACATAGCGAACACACAGGAGACTGGCCAGAGAAAGGGCTGGAAAGCGAGTAGAAGCCAGACTGGGAAGGGCACTTCCTGTTAAAGATTTGGAATTGATCTTGTTGTGATGGAGCACTTCTGAAGGGTCTTACACAGGGTGGAACGTAAGAATGGTCACTCTGGCAGCTGGAAAGGGGTCAAGTCTAGAGGACTGTTAGAAGGCTATTGAAGTAGTCCAAGGGGAAAAAGAGTAAGGCCTGACCCACGGCAAAAGCAGTGAGGACAAATGGAAGGTTTTGAGGGAGCTCTCAGGGGTAAAATTGTGAGAATATAAGGGAAAGAGTCAGAGGTCCCTTCAAGGTTTTTGATGTGGATTACTGGGTAAATGAAGGTACTCCCAACTGAGACAGGGTGGTAGGCAGTGCTATTCATCATATATTTTCAATTCTCTCCCATTCTACCAGGACACACGCTTGGGTTACATTCTTGGGTCTCATTCTCTGTCGCTTGACATCTTTGATGTCAGTCAATGCGTACAAATCTCCAGGTATAAGATGAATAAGTTCTGGGGATCTAATGTAAAGCATGGTGATTATTGTTAACAATACTGTATTACATACTTTTTTTAAAAAAAGAGCCTCTAGTGCTCTTTTTCTTTCTCTCTGGCACCATAATCACAAAGGTTCAAGATGATGGCTGGTCCATCAGTTTAGTCTCTGAAGGACTCAGTGAGCACAGCTGCCGTGCCATCTTGCAAAGGACGTATAGTATGAGTGAGAAATTGATCTTTGTTGTTTTTAAACCACTAGTATTTGGGGATTATTTTTGTTACACAGTATAGCATAGACTGTTCCAACTGACACAACAGAAAATAGAGAATGAAAAAGAGAATCTGCAGGAACTTACTTTTGTTATTGTTATTGGTGTAAATGCATTGAGTATAAAATGCATGTGAGGGGGCCGGCTCCGTGACCGAGTGGTTAAGTTCACGCACTCCCCTGCAGCCGCCCAGGGTTCGGATCCTGGGCGCAGACATGGCACTGCTCGTCAGGCCACATTGAGGTGGCGTCCCACATCCCACACCTAGAAGGACCTGCAGCTAAGATATACAACTATATACGGGGGGGAGGAGGGGAGAGATAAAGCAGAAAAAAAAAAAGGAAGAAGAAGATTGGCAACGGTTGTTAGCTCAGGTGCCAATCTTTAAAAAAAAATAGAAAAAAAAATGCATGTGAAACATTAAGGAGAAAATGTCTAAATCTGGAACAATCTAAATATTTCCTCCAGAATGCCTTGCCAGACTACTCCCCAAAATTTGTATCTTTGTGTTCCTAGAGCACACACTGCTTATATCACATATACTCTCAAGTGGAATTGTCTGTTTTCTTGTTTGAAGGTATTTTATGCATGTCTGCCTCTCAAGCACCCAGCAGAATGCTTGGCGCCTGTGTAGGCCTCAATAAATCTTTTTCGAATGTATGAATGATGAAGGAAGTCATGGGAGTGATGACATTGCCAAGAGAAGTATGGGTGTAAAGTGAGAAGAGAGCTTAGGACAGACGCTCTAACATTTAATGGATAGGTAAAGAAAGGTGAGCTTAAGGAGCTGGAGAAAGAGCAGCCAGAAATAGAAGGAAAAGCAGAAGTGATAATATGCAGGCAAAGCAGAAGAGCATTTCGAGAAGAAACGAGTAATCAAGACTGAGCAAGATCCTATCTGGGTGTCACCCCTGAATGGAAGAAAGCATTGCAGGCACTGACTGACAAGGAACATGCTCCTTCTGAATTGGTGTAAACAAACACAGAGAGAAAGAATAGGTTCTTCACTTTAAAGTCTCGTTCAATCACACATTAGTTTCAAATGTTGCATGTTGGATAAAAAGACATTGGCAGACTTGGTAAGAACAGATTTAGTAGCATGAAAAGAAGAAAAAGAGGGAAAGATCCGATTGCAGTGAGTTGAGTAGTGGAGAAAGGATAGAAATCATCTGGGGATCTTGTTAGATTGAAAATTCAGCAGGTCTGGAGTGGGGCCCCAGATTCCAGATTTTGCATTTCACACAAACTCCCAAGAGATGCTGATGCTGCTACTCCACAGACTATACTTTGAATACAAGGTTTTAGATTATCATTTCAAAAAGCTTTAGGGCCTGGTCTAGTGGTATAGTGATTGGGTTCGTGTGCTCAGCTTTGGCAGTCTGAGGGTTGCAGGTTCAGATCCCAAGTGTGGACCTACACACCTCTCATCAGGTCATGCTGTGGCAGCATCTCACATACAAAATAGAGGAAGACTGACAATAGATGTTAGCTCAGGGGCAATCTTCCTCACCAAAAAAAGAAAGAAAGAAAGAAAGAAAAAACTTTAGACATTAAGTAAATAATTAAGTAAAACATCAGCCTCAATGTTAAAGAAAAACTATTCTCAAGTTTTAGAACCCTCTCTTGATGAATCTGCCCCAGAAGGCAAAAGTTATTAAAGGAACTTGGAGATTTAAATAAGTAAGGTGGAGTCAGGTTATAAAAAATCATAGAGAATCTTAAATTTTTGTTGTAAGGAAATAAGGATCTGGAGGTTTTCCATTTTAAAATGATATTCAAAATACAACATTACAAGTTAGGAAGTTAAGATTCTTATAATTCCAAATTCTTGTAAAAGCCACAAGCTTCTAAGAAATTTGCTAAGAGAAAAACTATATTTAAATTCAATGATCTCTACCTCATCTAGCATTTTTGAAAAGGAAAGTCATTTTGTAGAGGAGTACTTCTCTTGAGTTCAAGAAAAAATGGATAGTTTACCATATTTCCTATACCCTCCACTACTATAATTTTTCTTTCTTCTTCCTTGCATGGCAAAAATAAAAAATTAACTGGCCACCCATAGACTTTTCATCATTTAAGAAAATTAAGAAGATCACTTTAGGCTGTTCTTCATAAGCTTGTGGCTAAAACAAAGCAAATTTGTTTTAGATGTGGATGAGTACAAGAGCCTGTGAAACCCAGTTTTCAAAAGCCTGGGAAGGAACAAGTAAGAAGTATTCTAATGAGATTTTTTTGGACCATAACATTGGTAAAATTAAATTGAGATGAACGATAGTTTGCAAAAATCAGTGCAGACCATGCCCCAAAGCAGCACATTTGTAGGACTCTTGCAATAACCTCCCATTTTTTCTCTCTGCTACATATTCTACCCACTTCAACCCTCTCTCCACACAACTGCCAGTGGCATCTTTTAAAAACCTCAACCACAGTAGAATACTACTCAGCCATAAAAAAGAGGAAATTTTGCCATTTGTGACAACATGGATAGACCCTGAGAGTATTATGCTAAATGAAATGAGTCAGATGGAAAAAGCCAAATACCATATGATTTCACTCATATATGGAAGATAAAACAACAACAACAAACAAACACATAGACACAGAGAATAAATTGGTAGCTACCAGAGGGGAAGGGGGTGTGGGGAGGGTGAAAGGGGTAAAGGCGTACATTTGTACGGTGACAGATGGCAACTAGATTTTTGGTGGTGAACATGATGTAGTCTACCCAGAAGTCAAAACATAATGATGCACACCTAAAATCAAAACTATATGACTATAAAGTATATATAACTTACATATAAATTATAAATTATAAACCAATGTCACCTCAATTACTCCGACATCCTCACTGTGGAGCTCATGTTTCAAGTGCCACTCCATCAGGGAAGCCTACCTCAGCTCAGACCAGGTTTGGTCCCCTGTCATAAGCTCTCATAGCAACCGTCTCTTCCGACATAGGAGTTACCTCTGCCATAATTAATTAATTGTGTGATTATTTTTGATGCCTCTCTCCTTCACTGAACTGTGGAGTCCACGAGGGTAGATTTTATTCAAGGCTGTGCCCAATGGCTGTAGTACACTGCTTTGCACATAACAGGCACTCAATAAATGCTTGTTAAAGAAATGAACAGTATCGAATTATATCTACAATTCTATTTCTGTTACATGTTTCTCCACATATCAAAATAATTTCATGATAAATGTTGCATATATATGTTTATATATTATTTACATATTTATACATAATTTCATGCAGGGATCCATTCAATCTCTGATAAAGTATTCTGTCGCATAAGCTGACTCTTCTAGTCATGTGATGACAGTACAACCTGCTGCCAGTTTAGTTCTTATAAGAAAGGAATTAGCCTCTGAAGGTAACTCTCAGGCCGAAGCATAAAAGTCACGAGAAACTTGCTATCATATTGCAAATACAACAGTCAGTCAACTTTAATCCTTTCTAGCTACTTTATCAACAATTAAAATATACTGTGGCAATGGCTTGGTTGTGTGGTTATGTGGTTATGGATTACGGGATTACTATGACAATGGATCATAGTACAAAGATTTTAGTTCTTATGGATTGAGTTAAAATGAGATAAACAATTTTTAGTCAATTTCTGAGTTTAACAAGACTATTTACTAACATTTTATCTGATATTAATAATATTCATTAGAAAAAACAATTATTTACTTTCATAATGAACTTTGTCATTTATAAAAATACTTTCATAAATAGTATTTCATTTGACTTCCATAACAATTCTGTGAAATGAATAAGAATTATATTCCTCATCTCACAAAGAAGGTAAAGCATTTGACCAAAAGTCACACACCCAGTAAATGGAGGACTAAGTCGCTAAACCCAGACCTCCTAGTGTCAAGTTAAAATTCTTTCTTATATGTTACATGGACCTTCAGATTAGATTATAATTGAAGAAATAAAAACCTAGGTATAACATTGTATCTTGCTCACTCTTCAATTTTCAACTTTATTCAAAAACCTGAATCTTTATTTTAGAGTCTAAATTTTGGAACCATAAGGACAACTCAGACTATCTGCTGATTTTAGAAATACTAAACTCAGCTAAACTAAACCAAACCTTTATACCCTAGCTTCAGTTAACGGGAGCAGAAGAAAAATAATTTGTTACTGCTCTCTTCTGTAACCTGCTGCTGAAATAATTATTCAGAAAGTCCAACTCGCTTATCTTCAGAAATCTTTTTACCATCTTGACTTTACACATGAGAGAAACCCAAACAGACAAAATGAGAGACACATAGCGCATCTGTGTTTGTTAGCATAAGGTTTTTATTATCTTTTCCTGATCAATAATGCTCTCACTACTATCTGTCTTTTGAAGACAGAGCTCCTGTTATTTAAACACAATTGGCATTCCAGCATCCCTTAGCAACACTTATGGACCCAGAAATAACTATAAAACTTTGAAAGAGCATGGAGTTATAAACTCAAACCAAACAGGACATTTTTAAAAGCAGAATTTAATGAGTTTTTTAAACAAAGCTATAAAATGGTTTTATTGCTCATTACAACAACAAACATCTCAGTTATAAAATGGGAAACGTTTATTTGGGCAGATATTACTTAATATGTCTGCATCAAACCATCTGGTACAAAACCTATGAAATGCTTTTGAAAGGTTTTGAAGAAAATGTCTGGGAAACCCTCACTTTCTAAAAGGTTACCTACACATAAGCCAAAATAGCACTTTAGAAGTGGCTACAAATCGGTACACTTCCTGATCCCATACATAAACAATAAAAACACTTCCACTCCTAGTTATAAACTCAAGAGAAATGAAAACATATGTCCACACAAAATCTTGTACGTGAATGTGCAGAGCAATATTATTCACAATAGCCAAAAGATGGAAACAACTAAAATGTCCATCCATTGACAAATGGATAAACGAAATACGGTAAATCCATACAATGCAATATTATTTGGCTATAAGAAGGAATGAAGTGCTGATACATACTACAACATGGATGAACCTTGAAAATATTATGCTAAGTGAAAGACGCCAGTCACAAAAACCACATATGGTCATACGAAATCTCCAGAATAGGGGAATCTATAGAGACAGAAAATAGATTGGTGGTTGCTTAGGGCTGGGGCAGGGGGAAGACAGAATGATAGCAGGGGACAGATAGCTAAAGGGAGTAGAGTTTCTTCTTAAGGTGATGAAAAGTTTCCAAAGTTAACTGTGTTGATGGTTGCCCTTATCTGTGAATATACTAAAAATTGTTGAATTGCACACTTCAAATGGGTGAATTGTATGCTTCGTGAATCATATTTCAATAAAGGTATAAAAAAATAAAAATAACCCACTTAAAGCACTGTTTTAACAGCACCTCCCCTCTGCTCAGAGGCCTCTAAGCACTGAAATACTTAGAAGTGTGTTTTAGAATCATATTAGCATTCTACCCTGAAAATGAAAGGGAATATTCTTCATTGTATGTGAGCCATTGAACACAGTATTATGAGAATCAGACTGTATTTGCTTGTCCCACAATGATCTAACTTAACATGTCCAAACCAAACCTCCAACCCACCCTCCATCTACCTACGACCTACTCTTCCACCTTTACTTCCTGCATGAATAGATGGCACCAAAATCAACCTGGTTGCCCAAGCCAGAAATCCGGGAGTCAACAATGACGCCTCCTTCTCTCACACACCAAAACCCAGTCGGCTTGATTTCTATTGATTTTAATGCACCAAATGCCTTAATTCAAGCCCTTATCTTTTACTTAGACCATAACCAAAGTCCCAAATTGGTCTGCTTGCCTTCACTTCTTTCTGACTCTAATCCTCTGTAGTGTATCCAGGTCTATTGTCTTTTGCAAATGCAAATATCACTAGATTTCTCCTTACTTGGAAAGATCCAATGTAAACCACCACCCATAACAGTAGTTTTCAAGCATTTTTGCAGCAGACAAATATTATTTTCAAGTAAATATCATATAAGATCCTAATATCACAAATAGATATGAGCTGTAGTTTATTGAGATTAATTTACTTTGTTGTAAATGTATAACTTATTAAAAACCAATCAATGAGAAAATAAAGTAGTTTTGCTGAAATTAAAAAAATCGAAATCATTGCTAATGCAATTAGATCAGAATCATCTTGATATTTATTTCTCTATTTTATTTGATTGCGCAATTTCAAAAAATCCTGATTCATAGCAATAGGTAACCACCAATGGTAATATTTTGAGGGTTTTCCGCCCCCCAACAGCTCACCTTTTAAACTTAGGATATTGTTCACTTAAAGAAAGATAGCAAGATCCAAATACAAGTGAATTAATCTGTCAGCATAGATTACTTGGTTGCTGGTCTCTGCTAGCTTAAAAATCGGTATGTAATATTTAGTTAGAGTGTGTGCTCAGGATCTATTTTTTATATTAGAAAGTCCAAGCGCACATTTGGGCAATCCTTGAGTCCCTCCTCAGAATCTTGGTTCCATAGAATAGAGTTTGAAAACCAATGACCTAGGTGCTAAAGCCCAAACCTCTTAGGAGGAATCCTAGATTCTGCGTCATTTGGACCTCATCTCTCAGTCTAGCTGCATTTCAAACAACTGCCAAAATTTCACCCATTTTCCTAAGTCCATCTCCATCTTTCATGTGGTTCTACTCTTGCACTTTCTATTTTCTCTGCCAGACCCAGGTACAACTGCCTTCTAACCTGAATTTCTACTAACTATTCCGAAGGTCAAAATGCTAATGCTCCATAAAGCCTTTGACTCCCCCGAAGCACCTTGTACGTACCTCCATCATCAACCTGTGTTGCACAATAATCATCTCGTCCTCTCAACTGTGAGTTCCTAAGAAAGCAGGACTAATTTAACCATCCTTAAGTTCTCAGGGACTTTCAAAGTGCTTGATACCTAGTAATCACTCCTTAAAAGCTTTGAATTAATTAATCTATTAATTAATATTAATAATAATAACTAGTCAAGTGATTACAGAGGCTGAAGCTACAAATCTGCATAAGATAATCAACAGACAACCCTCTTAATGAGTTGACACTTTAGGATAAATAAGTACTAAGTAGAAATCACCCTTATAAATCATGCTAATTTTAATTTCGACTTCATTTTTCTGTAATAATGGCATCACTCACCAACAAAGCAAAGCAGAACCACCAGCAGGACAATAAGAGCACAGATACATGGAATCAGGACCAGCAACAGGAAACGGAGAATATTAGCAGTCGCCAGCTTCTGCGAGCAGCCGTCACCCATGCTACCGTCATCGGCTCTCAAGACCTAAAGTAAAAGAGGAAGATAAAATATGGTTTTAATATTACAAAGCAATTCAATACATGGCATGAAATTTTAGAGTACAGCTGTCCATTCAGAGCAGCAGCATTCTGAGAGATTTTACTGTGTGTACTTTAGGGCATGAAATGAGGTTAGTCACCAAATCACGCTAATAAATGAACAAACCACATTCAGGGCAGAGCAAATGACCTATTTCTGAAACGTTTTTCAGGAGTACATAAACTTTTAATGATATTCCATCCTGATTTTTTAAACATATTTGCCAATTTGAGCTATTCCAAAGCGCTATGAATTACCATGGCAAGAACTCACATTGGTCCAGAGTTATAAGCAAAGACTGCCTAATACTGTGATAAAATATTGGTGAGTAGGTGTAGACAAGACATTATCCAGACTTCACTATTGTCTCGTTAGTCCTAACCCAAATCTGCATGAATCTGGATAAAATAAGTTTTCAGCCATTAATAATTCATCAAAGTTAAATATCACTGACCATGTATTTAGTGACAAGTTGAACAATAAAGAGCCTGTCCCCTTGGCCAGTTAGACATTGACGATCTCTCAGGACATCCTCTGCTGTCTGCACTGCCCCTGCAGCCCATCCATTTGCAAGAGGATGACGAGGTGCAATGTGATGGCTCAGATAAAGTTCTTGTCTTCAAATACTTTAAATTTTGCTTAGTTCAATCTCCTTCCAGAAATGATGTCTGGAAATTCATTTATTGCAAATGGCTAGCTTAAGGCAGTGACTTTTTCAGTAGGAGTCTGAGATAGAATTAAAAGTGATCTGAGTCACTCACTATGAGCCACTCTTCTGATCCCATTAACAAAGGCATTTCTCATGATTCTCTCTGGACTTCTGACTTTCCTTGCACTTTCTCCTCTGACAGTTTCAGAGTTTAACTACAACCTCTGTGCAACTATCTGCTCAATCTCTCTGAGCCCTGAACTTCCTTTTAAGTTATAGTATATATTTCCAGTGCCTAGTACTTAGCAACATCTCTTCTCAACACGTCCAAAACCAAACTATCTCCTTTTCTATCCCCACCTTCAAACTACTTCTTTCCTGACTTCTGTATTTGTGCTGACAGAAACTCCACTATTCCAATAACCCCAAGACTCCTCACTTCTCCATCCTGCTCTCACGCCATGCATGGCCGGGTCTTATTGGTTCTTCCCCTATAAGAAATATCTAATTTTGAAAAATGAATGACCTTTGAGATAGAGCCTTAACGTAAAAAAAAAGTTGTTTTAACAGAAAGGTCCTGTACTTGATCATTTCCAGTACATAACCAGCACCTGATAATTTCCCAAGGATAAAAAGGCAACTTTGCTGGGTTCTTCTAAATTGTGAAGCATATGTGATTCTCCATTTCTGCTTTATTCCCCCGTATCAGAATCAATTCTTGCTCACTAACACATATTGCAAGCAGTGTTCACTACATACACTGTGATGTGATGACACCCTCTTTTAAGAATTTTAAGAATTCTCTGTGAGAGACATCATTTGAAAGAACATATGTTAGCTTGAGAATGGCTTGATTTCCCAGGTTAATGTCTTTGCTGACCCATTTCCTCTGCAACTGGTTTAATCTACCAGCCAATGTGAGATCATTCAGAGTTAATTTACAATTTGATCTGCAAGAAGACATGGCACTGTATTGGAGGAGGTCATCGAAAGGACGTGGCTGCTAGTTGACCCTCGAGCTGTACCTGACTCCTCACCTCCTCCCGTGTCCTTGGAATGTATATTCGGCCCACTGTTCTCACAGCTGGAGCCTTTTTCAAGGATGCAGCCTTGAGAGAGTAATGCGTTGTTGAGACCATCTGGACAGCACACGTAACTGAACCTAGTTAAGGCCTCTACGTAAACTTTTAGGATTCTGGCAGGTAGGTGTGGAAATCTACTCCTCTTGCAGCCACCCAAGACAAGCCTCATACGTAATTCCCTTGTTTATTAAACCTGCTACCTACCAATCTAGAATGGTCCGCCTCTTTCTTCAGTATCTCCTTGCCCTCCGTGTGCAGCGGCCAGTTTCAGATTTTACCTGGGAAATTCCCACATTTGCAAACCACACACTGACATAATATAATATAAGATCTGCAATAGCACATTGATTACAACACCAACATTGGGTAGATGGTACCCTTTCAGGTCTGGAGATAACGTATACCTGTAAAAAGCAAGTGTGGGATTGCAGCCCAATGGAGACAGCATTACAATCAAATTTTTATTTCATTTACTCAACAATTAGTTAGTAAACACCTACTAATTATGATAAGCATAGTGATGGATATAACAATGATTTCAGACTAACTGTCCCTCAAAAGCTCACATTCTTGTGGAAGAGATATGTACACAAATAATATAACTACATTTCAAGGTAGCAAACGATAAGCACCATGAAACTTATAGCTAAAGTGCCATAGGAATGCAAAAGATGGGAATAGGATCTCTTGCTGGAGAACCAGGTAAGACATTGTAAGGAACCAGCGCTTGAACTAGACATAACTCTGTGAAAAGTACCCCTGAGAAGCCCTGTTACAGTTAAAAAAAAGAGTGGTAAAACACATCCAGAGAGACAAGGAATTATGCCACTTTGTCTGGCTTCTACAACAATGGAAAAGATTTTTTGTTAAGGTGGTCACAGGAACATTATAGGGATAATCTTCTTGGGTGGCAAATTCACAATGGCTTCAGTGCTATCTGCTTGAGTGGCTAAATACATGCCATTGAGTATCCGTAAGTGAAGAGTCAGTGGAGAAAGTGCTGGAAGTTCATTTTAATAGATCATGTAAGAATATATCAACAAGTTCTTGACCTCCAGAAACCATATTCATGATTAGTGCAGTTATTTTCCCCAGTGACTAGGAAATTGTTTGCTTTATCAAGGGGAGAAGAGAAAGAAATACTTAGAAGAAATTCAGCACTAAGAAAGACTTAGGAGAAATTTCAGCACTTTGTTCAAGTGCAGAGCTTTCCTCTTGCTTGCATGGCCAGAGGGCTGTGGCTGCAAATGTTGCATTATTCAGAGGCCCTTTGATGTTCCTCTGAATATAAGGCAACTCTGACTTTGCTATTGAGTGAACAATGCCACATGAGATAAACTGGTAGGACAATTCCTAAGCTTCATTTCAGCGGACTGAACAACCCTCTTTCCAGATGGCACCCTCTTCCAGAATCTACCCTCCACATTGCTTGAAACTGTCAGCCAAGCCCAGGCACAGCATTCCATGGTGCGGCTAGGGAAGGATGCACCTGATTGACCTGCACGTATTTCAAATATGTAATTCTTATGTTTTATTAATCCTGTTGGTGAAAACTCACTTCTTGTATCTTACGAACTACATTTATTTTAAAAGCTGTCATGTTGGTTTATGTAATATGTATGGATACAATCTACCTAACTAGAATATTTTCTTGAGTCAATTTGGTTCCATTGGGAGGCCTTCTCATCCTTCGTCTACATTCTTAACTCCTCCCAGCTTACTGATTCAACTATTTTCACAACAGCCATTCTCCTTCTCTTTTGGAACCTACTGGCCATTGATCCCTCTATCTCCTCCCAGTCTATCAACTCTCTCCTTTTATCATTTCCTTACATGTCTTATTTAGAATGTTTGGACTATTATTTAAATAATACTCTTGCTAACGCCCTGAACCCTCTTATCCCTCCAGATTTTCTTCTCACTCACCCTGTAAAAGCCAACACCAGATGAATCCAACAATCTACTCTCCATTCTCCTCTAACTACCTCTTCCCACTCTTCTGCCCTCACTATTAAAAGAGGACCCACTCCACTTCTCATCTTGCAGAGAAAATAAAAGCCATCAAATGGGAATTGCCTCACCTACCTAAATCTAAACCTACACTCCTGCCCATTTACACATCCTTCTCTCCTGTTACGATAGAGAAGTTATTTAAGACTCCTCCTTTTTAGGACTAATCCTCCTTATTTTGTTACAGACTCCATCTCCTTCTCCCTTCTCGGGGATTTTACATCTTAATTCTCCATTTAATCATATACCCACAATCTATCCATATCTCCCCCCCCCCCCGTGTCTCCCATATCACTGCCATCAGCTTTTTATCATTTTTAGGTCTCTCCTGGTTATTTTTTTATCCATCCTGAAGTCTATATCCCACTTCAGCCACTGTCCTGTCTGTCTTTTTCCTTCTCGTCCAAAATGCTCTACGAGTTGTTAATATTTGTTGTCCAAATTTCCTCACTCACTGTTTACTCTTGTGGCCACTACAATTTGGCACCCTTTTCTGTCACTGTACCAAAAGAGCTTTTGCAATTGTCACCAATGACCTGAATGTTGCTATATCCAAGTGATATTTTTCAGCCATCATTTTAATGACATCTCAGTATCATTTGAGAGATCAAATTCTCAGTTAGCCACTCCCGTCTTCTTCAAGCACTTTCTTCCTTTGGTTTCTCTTTCTCCTACCTCTCTGGTCATTGCTTCTCTTTCTGTAAACTCTTTTATCACATTCACTCTCTCCAGGAAATATCGCCTAAACAAACAGCATCAATGCCAGCCCTGCATGTGTGACTTACATCTTTAAATGGTAAGCATAGATCTTCCCTCTGAGCTCCAGACCTTTGTATCCAACTGGCCATTTGACATCTCCTCACTGGATGTTGCAAAAACACCTCAAACCCAGCATGTCTGAAACCAAATAAATTATCTTCATTCCCATATCTGGTGTTCTTCCAGGGTTTTTTATCTCAGGAAAAGGTAACTGAGCACCTATCATGTGCCAGGCACTGTTGGGGCACTTTGGATATATCGCTGTGCAAAGCAAAAATCTCCAGCCTCATAGATCCTCCATTCTAGTGAAAACTACCATCATGTCTCACCTGGAATACCGCAAACGCCTCCTCCCATCTGGTTTACCTATATCCATTCCTGCCCTCCCTGATTTGTTCTCCACACTGTAGCCAGAGTGAGAAAGAGGCTGTATGTCACTGGATGACAAGAAAAGGCAACGTGAAAAGTGATCTCCAAACTGAACTAGTTCAGGAGATTCAGAGCCTGGATCCAGAGAACTATGTGCCCAGTGGATTGGCAGAGATTTCGGAAGGACTTTGGATTTCCACAGGGGTGTATGGGGTTTCAAGTCCATTTCATTAAGATTTCAAAGCTCAAGGAGACCAGGGCTGGTATTTCAGTTACATTAACCTTTATCCTATTCTACCTCCCCGCAGCATTTGACTTTATTAACACGTGGTACATTCTTGGGAGTATTTCCACAGCTGTAAATGGCAGAAACTGCTTGAGAACAAGGAGACACCAGCCCGCTGATTCCTCAGATGGAAGATGCTCTCCTGAGGCCAGGGCCAGGACTTACCAAAGATCCACTGAACCAGAAATATCTGACTGGGGATATCAGTTGCCCCGCTAGGTAGGTTCACCCAGAGAATTCCAGAGAAGGAAATATGTGCCAACAATAGGTCACAATAAAGCAGAAGTTCAGCCCAGAAGGGCCCACTTGCCTTCTTAAGGGTAACAGCCTTACCCCCCTCATAACTCCCCACATTCAGAGTTGGGTAAGTGGCTGGGGGGCTGTCCAGACTGGCCCCTCACTCTTAGGTTGGGTTATGTAAGAACTATTTTTTAATCAGTTGGACCCTCCCACATAATAAATCTTACATTTTAAATATATAAAGCAGGGCTCAGCAAAGTACAGCCCACGGGCCAAACCCAGCCCACTGCCTGTTGTTGTACACCAAGTTTATTGGCAGACAGCCACGTTCATTTGTTTATATATTGTCTATAGCTGCTTTCCGGCTACATCAGCACTAAGTAGTTGCAACAGAGCCATATGGCCCACAAGGCCTAAAATATTTACCGTCTGGCCCTTTACAGAAAAAGTTTGCCAACCCCTGATATAAAATATTTATAGTGAAACCTAATATAATTGTACAAGTGGCAAACTGGCAGACAAAACTGCCTAATTGTTGCTGTAATACATGGTTACTCCCCAAAGGTTTCAAAGATAAAAACAGTCTTCAAAATAGGAAAAAAAAAGTATCAAGACTACATGTGTTTGGGGCCAGCCCCACGGCCGAGTGGTTGAGTTTGCACGCTCTGCTTCAGCAGCCCAGGGTTTCACTGGTTCGGATCCTGGGTGCAGACATGGCACTGCTCTTCAGGCCATGCTGAGGTGGCATCCCACAGGCCACAACTAGAAGGACCCACAGCTAAAATATACAACTATGTACTTGGGGGATTCAGGGAGAAAAATCAGAAACAAAAAAAAAAGAAGATTGGCAAGAGTTGTTAGCTCAGGTGTCAATCTTTAAAAAAGAAAAAAAGACTATATGTGTTATATTAGAAGAAAGAAAAGCACAAGTTTCAGAAATATTCAAACTGAAACAGTCCTACAACATGCATTGTAAACTATAGGAACCAACAAATACTTGTAAGATTATAGAGCTAGAAAGTACAAATTTATTTCTCCTTCTGTAAAAACATAATCATAGCATAAATAACAGTAATTCAGCTGTCTCTCTCTCTCTATGTATATATGCAAATATTGCCCTTTTCTTGTCGGTGTACGCCCAGCATCTAGAACAGCACCTGAACAGTCAGGAATGGATTAATACTGTTAAACAAGTGAATTAGTTAAGTCATCTAAACAAAAATTGCTCTGTATGTAATTAAGCAAATCACTGCTTCTCTTTTAAATGATATATGCCTTAAAAAGTCTATTCCTGAATCATCCAAAAATATTTAGAGGAGAAAAATCTATTTTTAAAAAAAAAGTAAAAATATTACCCTTTCATGGAAAATATACTAAAATTAATAAAATAAGTTTTTACTAGAACTATTAATACAATTCCATATTCACATTTCCTATTGTGAGCTTTGAAGCCAGAACATTTTGTGTTTCAAAAAGCAAATTGTCATGGATTTTATTATAGACAAAAATTTTTAACCACCACCTATGTTGAGAACATGAAAAGAAGTGGCCTGTAACTCCATTGAACCCCTAAATCAGAGATCCCAAGACATTCTTGGTTCACAGCACCTTCAGTGTCCAGGTAATTTCTTCAGTGATCCTAGTCCAAAAGAAATGCCTAAGAGTTTCATTTATTAAGTAGCTTGGTCCAACAATTTTATAAGTATTTATATCCTAAAAATTTAGTAGCCACTTGAAAAAATACTACACACAAATTAAAATAAAAAATATTTTCATGTCTTTCTTAAATACCCACAATTACTTACTAATGGGACATGTGCACCTGTTGGGCAGTGCACAACATCTCAAACCTTGGAATCAGAGTGGAAACCACCACCACTCATTGCCTGTCCCACATGGGTTCTTTTTTTTTTTTTGGTGAGTAAGACCTGCCCTGAGCTAACATCGGTTGCCACCCTTCCTATTTTTGCTTGAGGAAGAGTGGCCCTGAGCTAACATCTGTGCCCATCTTCCTCTATTTTGTATGTGGGATGCTGCCACAGCATGGCTTGACCAGTGGTGTGTAGGTCTGCACCCAGGATCTGAATCTGTGAACCCCGGGCTGCCAAGCAGAGCTTGCAAACTTAACCACTACACCACTGGGCCGGCCCCATCCACATGGATTTTTGCATGGTACGACTTTTCACACAGCAACCACCAAGAAACTAGCTTTATGAAGACAGAATGACATCATAAGGAATACAGCACAATCTAATGTTGAAACTGTCCACCACCACAAGCCAGTATTTTATCTGGTAACCAACAAATGTCAAGTATTGCTGGATTTCCCTTAAAAATTGTAAAGAAATGGCAGAGCCTCTGTGAGTCACCACAGTGTCTTGGGGTACCTCAGCACACAGTTTGGAAATCATGGTTCTAGACTATTTATTTCTCCCACATCCATCTGCATGAGTCCAAATCCTTAAAGAAGTAACTCGTATTTCACCTCATTCAGAAAGCCTTCCTTGATTACCCGGACAGAAGTGATCTCTCTCTGCCTCATCTGAATTTCTGGTATGTGGCAGAGACTATTGGGTCCCAGCATCTGTTCTTTCCTTTGATTTTAGAAACAGAACCCGAAATTTCAGCTGGACCAAAATATGACAGCCACTTAGAATAAATACAGCATTTCCTGGCTTCTCTTGCAGCTGTCTGAGACCATGTGACTGAGTTCTTGACCATGGGATGAAATTGGAAGTGGTAAATGTGATTTCCAGGAAGTGTTCTCCATGAGAGGGGTATTGTCCTTCCTTTTTCCTGCTGGCTGGAATATGGATGCAACAGCTGGAGCTCCAGCAACCATCTTAGACCCAGAAATGAAAGCTATACGCAGAGGATGACTGAGTAGCAAGAAAGAGGGAAACTGGATCCCTGATGGATCAGTAAAGCTGCCCTGTTAGCCCTGAACTGCTTACTCTCAGACTACATTTACATGTCAATCTGAAAATTCTATCACTTGCAGCTGAAGCAATTTTAACTGAACTATGGCACTTACCGCTTTCTACTTCATATAATGGCCATGTATTTACATACTAAAATTACTGAACTGTAATTTCAGGATGTAAAGAGCTGTGTTTAATTCATTCAACAAATAGCTATACCATGTACCCAGAACATTATTTTTATCCCTTAGTCAACTATTAAGTATCTAGTATATAGCAGGATCAAAATAAATATACATTCTCTCAAGTAAATGAATAATTCACAATTAAAGGCCAGCAAAATTTCCCAAGAAAGTTTTGGGTTTTTAATATACTTACTTTTGATGGAAGGAAGGAAAGAACCATTTAAACACCATACCTCTAGGCTTTTCATGCTAAGCAATGTAACTCTCGAGTTTGTTTATTTTTGACCATAATTAACAGCAACTCAGTGCAGCCACAGAGGATCATCTCCTGTTAATCAGAAGCCTGGGGTCATTTATATGTCTTCGATCAGGATAAACTCAGAAGAAAAAATTTACAACTGAGTAAATTACAACCTAGCAATTTTCAGTTACAAATTTCTAAGTACAGTGTGATAGCCCAAATGTTTTCAAACAGTGATTAATAGGGAGCAAACAATCAAAAGTAAGTTGGTCGAAATGCAGACAGTCACTGGACCAGGTCCTCTAGCAGTCCCCGCAGAGACCCCGCATTCTCTACCTACTTCAGCAATCTCCTACTGGTTTCCCCATATCCTCACCTGTCCCTTTCAACCTCCACACTGTAGCCCACATCACCTTTTCAAAATGCTCATTTGGATATATCACCTCCCAGCTTAAAACTCTCCAGAGACTTGAGAGACAAAGACTTCCCTAACATGATATAGAAGACAACGCTTCTCAAACTTCAATGTGCCTGTGAAGGAGAGTCCTTCGTGTGGGGAGAGGCTGATCCTGTAGGCCTAGGGTGGGGCCTGAGACTCTGCATTCCTTACCAGCTCCCAGATGATGCTGATGCTGGTGGCCTGAGGACCACACTTTGAGTAGCAGGATCTTCTAGATCTGCCCAGCCTATACCAGGCTCATTGCACACCACTCCTGGACCCAACCCGCCCCCTCTCTATGCTCCTGCCACCCGGCTCTTCTCAGGTCCTTATAAGTACTGTCTGCCTGGAATGGCCTCCCTCCAACTCCCAACCTGCCAGAGTCACTCAGGACTCACCCTTTATACATCAACTCATGACCCATGACTAGTTCTGGTCTTTCTGCCCTTTATCCCAGTTATAATTTATAGGTATTTGTGTGATTATGAGATTATGTTGGTTATTTCTGCCACACTCTGGGCTCCATGAGGTCAGGGACCATGTTGGGTTTTTTGTTTTGTTTCTGGTGAGGAAGATTGGCCTGAGCTAACATCTGTTGCCAATCTCTCTCTTTCTGCTGAGGAAGATTAGCTCTGAGCTAACATTGGTGCCAATCTTCCTCTATTTTCTATAAGAGATGCCGCCACAGTATGGTTTGATGAGCAGTGTGTAGGTCCACACCCAGAATCCAAACCTGTGAACCCCAGGCCACCAAAGTGGAGTGCACACACTTAACCACTACACCACCAGGCAGGCACCATGTTGGGTTTTGCTCACCGTTGTAGCCCCACTACTTAAAAAGGGCCTGGCTTGTAGTAGGCATTCTATAAAAATATTAAAATAATGTGTCAATAAACTCAACTAAATATGCCTTCCCATTGTCAGTAGAGTCTTAGAAACACAAAGAATTGAATGCTGCTCCATGTGTGAATAATTGCTACACTCATAACCATAATAGTAATGATAGCAATGCAGCAAGAAACCCACTGCACGTTTCCTGTGGGCCAGGAACTCCTCTAAACTTGTTGCATAGAGAAATGCTCTTAATCCTCAAAACAGCTCTACTAGGTGGATGCATACCCACTTACAGATGAGAAATTTGAGGCTCTTTGTGAGTAACTTAATAAAAATATTTCAAGACAATCAACAAAAAACGCAGAATCTAGGGGTCGGCCCAGTGGTGTACTGGTTAACTTCGCATGCTCCGCTTCAGCGGCCTGGGTTTCACAGGTTCAGATCCTGGGCACGGACTTCCCCACTGTTTATCAGGCCATGCTGTGGCAGCATCCCATATACAAAATAGAGGAAGATGGATGCAATGTTAGCTCAGGGCTAATCTTCCTCAGCGAAAAGGGGAATATTGGCAATGGATGTTAGCACATGTTCCTCACACACACACACGGACAAAAAGGATCTAAAGTGATATTCAATTTCCTTTTCTGAAATCCAGTAGGTGACTAGAGATCCCATGGTTTTTAGCCTTAATTCGGCACCATAACTTTCAGAGCTTCCTGGAACACACTATGCACTCTCCAGCTCTGTTTCTACAAAGATAGACAAAGCTTGAAAGCTCCCACTGAGTCATGCAGAGCTGACCATGGATGCCCCAAAGCCTATGAAGGACCATATCTCGTAGCATTCAACATAAGAGTTTCAAAACCATCCACTCCTCAATATCGCTGCCCTTTTAGGGGTAAGAAATAGACTTTTTCCTGAGTCTCCATGCTTCTGTGGCTCCTTCCAGGTCAGACAGGACATAATGGAGGATTACCACCTCACTGCAGCTGGACAACAAGATACATTTTAGAAATGGCCTCTCTGTGGTATTTTTCAATTTTTTTCTAGAGCTCACTTTTCACAATTATCTTAAAAACATTAAGCCAATTGTATGATAAAACTTTAATTACCAGGACTCTTTAGTTTCAGAAATATTCTATTCTCTATCTTTTAGAGAAATGGAAAATCATAAGAAAATAAGCAAATTATCAAGAATTAAATTTATAAAATATTACCAGAGAATGACATGGAATTCTGGAAAATGTGGGATCTTCTACAATTTCTATAGGTTAGAATATTTTGCCTTGAGAATGCCATGCAGGTATTGGCCTCGATCATCACTTTTCAAAGATGTGGATGCCGTTCTGCTTAGTACACGTAGATAACATAAGAAACATCATTTTCAATAGCAAAGATTAAAATAGAAAGAAGGTTCACGTTCCTATTTAATACATCAAAAACCTAACAACAATAACAAAAAACCCTATTCCCTGACCATTCCAAACTTTTGCTAAACATATACCATTCTTGGCCTACAACAGCTCTGGAAGTGATAACGTTCACTTAAACCTCCTGTCTACAAGGAGATTAAATCAGCTTTTAAGGTGCAGCATCGGACATAGAAATATGTTCATATTTTTATTTCAAATAGGATTGGTTTATATTATAACCAAAGATCAGGCAAACTTGAAGTAGTATATAAACTGTTTCTGACTAACAGTGCATTCTGAGATGTGAGGGTTAATTCTACTTTCATAATGTGACACTACACTACGGATTTTTTGAAATACCAAAATGATTATATTCTTAAATACAATTATGAAATTATGTAGACTTAGTTAATACAGGATGGTTAGTCAACACAGTCTATGAATTTTAGGTGCACAAATATCACTATTCAAAGGTTGTCCTAATTCATATGTCAATTTGGTGAATTTAGTAAAATTCTGTTTATTGCTTTGAAGTTTATGCTATGACCAAGTCAAAATATAGAAATATTTTTAAACCAAAATGACAGCATACATGCTAGCAGATGGGATTGTATGCAAAATTGTGGCGGAATTCAGTGACCATCTGCCCTACCACAAAAGATTTTATTACAATGTTAAAAGCAATTAAAAAGAAAAATCCTTCCGAAATCAACACTATGTATTGGTTTGAGACTAATTTAGCACCTTAGTTCTCTAGGCAGGAAGGTGTTGAACTGCAAATGCATTCACACTTTGCTGTTTCAGTGGAGCAGAGAACAGCCTGCAAGGATGACAAGGTTGTTCCAACTGGTGCGGCTTGAACAGGACATGGAAGCTCCCTCTCAACTCCGTGGGGATATTATGCTGTCACATGTTAATAGACTCGCAGTCCTGAAAAAATGCAGACAGAAGTCTTCCCTAGCTGCTAGATATTTGACTTGGAACACTGTCCTGCACAACCATCACTCCAAAATGCGATATGAATTGTTTTTTCAGTGTTAAG
Source organism: Equus przewalskii (assembly GCF_037783145.1). Classification (NCBI taxonomy): domain Eukaryota; kingdom Metazoa; phylum Chordata; class Mammalia; order Perissodactyla; family Equidae; genus Equus; species Equus przewalskii. Next base: position 80,967,443 of record NC_091833.1, on the reverse strand, counting down.
ATGGAGCTTCTCCAACTCGCCTCCACTCTGTCCACTGAGCAAAAAACGAGCCAATTGTTACCCACTTATTTAAGAAGATAATCTGCCAGTGCTAGATGTTTTCCTCTCTGTTCTCAATGAACTGTGAAAGCATTCCCCACATGAATTAAAAGTAGATTTTACGGAATGAGAGATCAATGATTTAGATACTTCTCAAACCAGGCATCTGCCAATTCTCCATAATATTAGCTCCCATTCTACCAATAAGCAAAATGCCTCCAAAACCATCCATCAGTGAATTATGCCAAACCCAAATGTCTCTCATTGTGATGTCTGCTTCTAACATCCCAAGAGGCGTGAAGAACAGGCATCTGCTTTTCAGTAAGTCTTTTCATCCCATGTTCTGGCATTTAATTGAAGCAGACAAAGTTCAAATAACTCATGCACTCTCTCAAAACGAAATTTTTCAGTTCACACCAGAACACATGGTTCTGCAAGCCAACTCGGCCCACATTTTCTCCTTTGAAAATTAACATCATAACAACAGCACCAGATAGTCCTTCCCTAAGCTTCACATTCACACATCCCAGGATGGATTTCAGTATGGAGACTAAATACCGACAAAATATTTTTCCTGTTGCGGAGACCAGATAATAATAATCCAGTCCCCAGGCAGTGTATCACTTGAGCGTTTCATTTTGAGGGTAGCATTGTTTAGCTGAAGTCTGACATATGAGAGAGAAGATTGGAATGTTTCAGAGGCAACTTGTACAATATTGTCTCCACCACTGACAATCTAGGTGACCTTATAAAGTCATCACCCTGTCCTAACCATACTTCCATATCCGCAAATAAGGCGTAGAAAATGAATGTCTTGCTCCAACCACAAATATTCCAAAAATAAACTGAAATTGGTAAAGCAAAAGAAAATTAATAATAATAATAATAATAATGTTTCTTTCAAGTTCAAAAAGTTGTAAGAGTCCTGATTTCTCTCTTGAACGCATAACATGGAGTTTGCTCAATTCAGTCTCCCTAGAGGAAAGTTATAATCTTTATTCATGTGAGATGTCTTCAGAGGCAAAAGGAGAAACTTTTAAGGAAACTGCATTTTCTTTAGAGCAAGGTGGGAAGGTCACATTTCTGTGACAGTTACGGGAGATGATCTTGGCAAGAAACAGCAGGCAACTCCATATCTAGACAAGATGGACAAATAGGACCCTGTGTCCTGTTTCAAGATGACTTTGCTCCCAATCTCAAACATGTCAGTGTTATCATTTTATGGCAGATACAAATGTTAAAGTAATAAAAGATTCCTTTTAAAGCTGATACAATATCAGAACTCTTTCTGCATAGATTGAAGAGTCTTAAAGGTCATTTTTTCACTATATTTTTTTGGAAACAATGGAGGCTACAGGGGAAAAAAGGAGGGTTGGGTTATCCATCCGTCAGGAAATTAAATATTTGACATTTATTCATAAAAGTGTTTTAAGTTTCACATCCTGATTATAAGTTACGACATTTCTAAGGAAGCTATGGCTAAACCCAGAGAAGCCTAACGTATTGCCAAATGAAGCCAAACCTATTTTTCATGCAGCACAAAGGAAGCTGTTGAATTTGTGCAAATCTTAGACACCTAATTGACTCGCTGATCCTATAACAATGGAAATGTTCTGACTTTTAGAAATTGAAACAGATTGGCAAAGTGAGTAGAGAACAAAAATATTGACTTTCTACAGCTGAAAATAATCAGGAAATGCATACAAGACAAAATGGATTTTATGCTCTGCAACAATCCATTTCAGGCATTTCAATGCAAAGTAAAGCATAAACAGATGTTGAAAACAGTTAACCTACTGAACTTACCTGCTGAAGGGAATCCTGCAGTAAAAGAAGGACAATAAGGATTTTACGTGTTAGATGAAGCAGCAATTTCTTTCTGAATACCTGGAGCAAAAGGATGCATTCCAAACTTTACGTTCATCATGTTTTCCTATATTTCATGAATATTCTAGTTGGAAAATACAGAGAAGTTCTGAGTTGAAGTTCCATTACAAAACATGTCTATGGTACATGTTATAATCTCACTAATTTGGTGTATTCCTCTCATGCTTATTTAGCACCTATTCTGTGCACAGCTGGGATACGGGAATATAAAGATGAGAAAGACAGTCCCTGCCCTCTGGGATTGACAACCTCCCTCCCAGGAGATACACAACTTCATGGGCAACTTAAAACCCTGTGAAGGACAGTAATGCAGATATGTAGAAAGGACTAACACAAGTCAACCATAGGGGCAGAGGGAATGAGGGCATGGTCAGAAAGAAAGAGAAATTCTTACTTTTGCACCAAGATGAAACAACAGTATTTCCTGAGCATTCATTCCCACGCGTCTCAAAGTATGTGTGTGTGTTGGTTGAGGGAGGAGCAAGGCCAAAGGGAAGCAACATAATAGACATTTAGAGCAGGACAGCTTTTCACTGACAGGATTCTCTAGGACATTTGGCATCCCTAGGCATCACCTAAGAAATGCCAGCAGTAACTCTCCCTCAACCCAGGCATCGTGACCCACAAGAAGTCCTCCATATTTCCAAATGTCCCCCAGGGCACCACCTTTCCTGGTTGAGAAGCACTTAGGCTATTCAGCAAGCATCTATTAAACACATACTGCATGGTCAGCTCTACGATCTGGACGTAAGGCACAGTTCTAAGTAAGCAAACTGTTCCCACCTTCTCCAGGCATTAACTAACATTAGGTCTCTGAGTAAACACTGAGAGTTTATGCCTTTTCTCTACAAAGAGATGGTATATTTTCTGAGATCAAACATTGTGCCTTTTCATTGTGACCATCACTCTATATGGCACATAAAAGAACACAGAATTTTAATGTCAACATCAATCAAAGAGGAGAGGCATAATTTATTAGGTCCTGCAAAACCTAACACCTACTACATTGAACCAGGAATCTTCAGGAAGAGTTAGGAGCCGTATTTGGGAAGAAAAATACACAACAGTGATTATTTCTAGGGCAGGAAGGGCATGAGCTTAAAGCTTTGAGGGACCTGTACCAAGCGTGGTCCATGTAGTCTCTGGACCAAAGTACATTTTAGACTTTCGGCAATCTATGCAGCCTCTGTCCCCAAGCTACACACGTGTAGCTTGGTCCAGTGAGTCAAGTTAAGGCTGAGGTAGGATCAAAGCTTTGTAGGTCCTGGAGGTGAGCAGAACAAAATGCTGCCTGAAAACCACAAAACAGCTGAGATCTTTTAGCTCTCCAGGAGCAGACATGAATTTCTAGACTTGATTATTTGTGTCAGTCTTAGAACAGGTATTAAAGAAAGGTTGCCCCAAATTCCATTCTTTATTATGTTGTTTTAAATTGCATTCAGGCCCATGGAAAGAAATCAACAAGTGGAGGTGCCAACACCTCAGATGCATGAGGCTTGTTCATAAGTTTCAGCTGTCCTCCATTATATGGTCCTAATTCACTCTGGATTTGTTAATTAAATAACCTCTGATCATGACTTTAGATTTTAGAAACCTAATTCATGGATTCAGTCAGAGAAAGGTGGCAGATTCTTTTTCAAAACAAAAAAAAGAATGGACAGGGGCCAGTTCCATGGCCTACTGGTTAAGCTTAGCACACTCAACTTTGGTGGCCCAGGTTCAGTTCCCGGGTATGGACCTACAACACTCATCAGCCACTGTGCTGTGGCAGCAACCCACGTACAAAATAGAGGAAGATTGGTAACAGATGTTAGCTCAGGGCAAATCTTCCTCAAAAAAAATGAATGGACAGCTTTATCATAGTGTAGTACATCTCCTTGAGGTGAAACAGGAACACAATTCAGTAAAATTTTTGCAAGTGCAAGGCTAAAAAGGCAATTTAAAAGGCCCATGCATTGAACATTCCGTCTTGATAGAATCAGTTTAACTCAGGAAGTCAGAGGAGACGTGGAATGGTTTGAAAATCATACATCAGTCTTATTTTCAAAACAGCAAACTGGTGAAGCTGGAGGAAGAGATCGATTTCCTTAAGAGGAAGGCTGAGCTTTGAGCTGATAGGCAGAGCAGATAGGAAGAAGAAAATGTGACTCTGAAGGTCTAGACAGACAGATGGAGGAGGGCAAAGAGTTGCACCAGATTTAATACTCTCAAAGAGGCTATTAGAAAGGGAGAGATGTTTTTGGTGGCTGCTAGATAATAATGTATGGCTGGAACCCAAAGAAATCAAACAAAGGAGGAGGGGCAAGATCTCAAAGAACAAATGAATTGACTGCCTCCAAGGAGGCAAGGACTGGGAAATTACTGAACAGAACCGAACACTGCCTTCTTAAAGCTACAGATAGACAGTTCACTGCAAGAACAATTAGGAAACCATGCCTTGAAGACTGAACCTATGCCAAGCAGCTCCTGAGAATAATATTCATGGAACATACAATCTATCAGTAGAGAAAGAGAGTAAATAGTTATATAAACATTCATTTAATTACAATTTCAGTAAGTCCTAAAAGAGTAAGTACTGGGCAAATAATTTGCGGTAATGTGAAAAATGAACTTATAAAACCAACTTCCATCTTTTTATTAAAACCTAGTATGTTCAACTCAACTACAACAGACACCAGTCTATTGAAAATACTTCAGTGACAAGGAATATTAACGAATATTTACCAATAAGCACTCAAAATTGAACTACTAGAATTATGATTTCAGCCATAATTAAATAGTTTACCTTCCAAGCTTCTGTCCACTAATGGTTTCAAATGTTCTTTAATATAATACATATTTACAGTATAAACTGTGCTGAATGTTTAATATTTATGATCAGAGACCCCAAAGTACTGAGAATCACATTTCCAAAAATTATAAGAAGTTGATAATAAAAGGAAAAGAAGGCTTTTGAGAGTATAGATCTCATTGGTCCATCCATCATATTTTTTAATTTTGTTTTGACATCTTTCCACAGTTAGTATTCCCAAGTAATAAAACATTTTAAAAATCATAATACAGTATTTCACAAAGAATAACACCTGTCAATTCTCTTGAGTTTCTTTCCAGCGCTGAAGTTGTCTGCGCTTTGAAAGAAAACCAAACTTATAAATGATAAATGTTTTAAAATATGTACAATATTATGTATGTATCTAACATGCTTATGAAAAGGCAAACCCCTGGATCCAAATTAAGACAGACTAAAATAATGAAAAAGATATTTTTTAAATATTTAATAATTGCCTAACCTTGATGTATTGACTTTTATCCTTTCCAAAAAAAAAATGCAATTAAGAATTATGACTGTGAATTAGTGATTATTAATAATCCTGTTTTCAGTTGAAGAAGTTAGAAAAAAACTTTCCTTTTGGAAATACAACATTAAATTGTATATTAACAGCCTTCTAAATTGCTTTTTAAAAAAAAGGTTGCCATGATTACGAAGATTACAAATAAGAATGTCTTAGAGTAGATACAAACATAAAAGTAAAAAAAACTCCTGAAATTATAAAACAAAATTTATTTACTTTTTAAAAAAGTTGGAAACAACCACATATTTATAGAAAGGTTGGAAGTACAATACAAAGAACTTTTTTTCTGAACCATCTGATACTAAGTTGTTAATTGAATGCCCTATCACTCTGGAATATGTTAGTGGGTATTTCCTACAAACAAGGACATTCTCCTACATAACCACAAGACAGCCATCAAAACCAGGAAATTATACTGATATACTGCTACCGTCTAATTCTCAGAACCCACTCGAGTTTGGCTAGTTGTCCCAATAACACCCCTTATACCAAAAGAGTCTAATTTAGAACCACATGTGATACTTAATTTTCATGTCTCTTTAGTCTCCTTCAGTCTTCCCTTGACTTCCGTGATGTCGACACTTTTGTAAATTACAGGCCCGTTATTTTGTAGAATGTTCCTTAATTGTGGTTTCAGATTAAATTCAGACATCTTTAGCAGAAATAGAGGCACAAAAGTGTTACTACATTCTTCTCATTGCATCCTATCAGCCTTTAATGATAATCACATCGATCACGTGACAAAGACAGTGTCTGCCACCTCTCCCTACTGCAATATTCCTCTCCTCCTCCCTCCACACTTGTGTGATCAATAAGCACTTTGTGGTGAGGTATTGAAATTATGTAAATATCCCATCCCTTCAAACTTCTAGTTTATCCTTATTTATTGACATATGCATGGACTCTTGATTTCCTGTTTTATTCAATGGCTTATACTCTGTTACCATCATTATTTATTTTTATGCTCAAATTGCCCTCCACTTGCCAGTGAGAGCCCCTTCAAGCTGGCCTCTGTGTCCTTTGAACATACACCCATCATTCTTTGAGGACTTCCTAGCTTTCTGGAACAAGATGTTTCAGACTCATTTTGTACTTTCCTTGCCTCACCCTTGGAATCAGCCATTTCTCCAAGAAGCCTAGTTTCTTTGGTGGAAAATGGTATTTAAAAACCAAGATCTGGGTGTCCCTTGGTATTCATTGCTCTTAGGTTGTGGCTGTTTCCAGTCTCTCTCAGCAGGCAGAGCTAGAGGGGAACTGTATTTATATAGTGTGTGCACTCACCTGTGTCTACACATACACACTTTTACATCTATATTTATTTCTATATCTATCTTAATACGTTGAAAACATACATTTACAACCCTGTCTGCAAGTCCAATCCCATATCATAGGGTTCTGGATCTAGTTTTCCACCTTTCTATATCTTTATAGATATAGAAACAGCAAGAAACCTTTTTCCAACAGCAAGAAACTTGGCTTATTCTTAGTTTAATGGATCAGTCCCCTAGTCTGTAAGGAATCTCCCATTGTCCCAGCCGCATCTCCCACATGGGGGCCTGGCTCATCCTGTCCGAGCTCCCACATCCTGCCCGGGACTCCCCTCAAGCGGATGCCTTCCTCCTCCTGCTCAGGCTCTGAACTGGCATCCTAGGCCAACCCCACAAACAGCCTCCTTACCCTACTTGGGTTCTGACACGTCCTGCTAGCCACCCCTCCATCGGATGCTCTGCTCACCCTGCAGGCTCCAGGCCACTGTGCTGCTCCTCCAGGCACCTCAGAACCGGCCTTCTCTGCCCACTGAACAAATTCAGGACTCGGTTGTTCATCAAGGGGTGAGGAAATGGAAAATCCAACCAAAGATTTGAAGTCTATAGAAAGCAATCAATGTTATTCCTTTTTTCACTTAGAACCCATATAAATTTAAGAGGAATAAAAGGACAAGATCTGGATGCTTCAGCCTCCTCAGCTATTTTTAAGTCAGTAGGTTGTGAGTGCATGGGTCCTGTTTAATGTTTTATGCTAGAGCAGCCAGACCATCACAGAAGCTCTGCATTCATTACTTCCTATCAGAGTTGAACTATTTCCAGACCTCACTGCAGAGCATTCAATACTTTATTAAGGGTAAAAAGGCCAAGTTGGATAATTTGTTATATTTTTCCTTTGTCTTTGAGAAATGAGTGGAGAAACAACATTTTAAAAGAAAAGCCTGCTTTTAAAACTTAAAAAAGTGATAATAAATTAAAATATTTTTATTTTAATTAAAAAATTAAAGTATCCCATGCATTTTGTTTACTTCCATTAGGGAGAATAAACAGTTTTTCTGAAAAGAAGATATTTCTCAACTGTTGGGAGAGCTCTTTCCAAGGAAGAAGGGGAAAGTTGCCCGCTTTTAGGAGTTTCTGACACAAAATGCTTGGAGAGTATTGTTAGATAGGAATATATATTTCTTATCCAGAGAGCATTTTTGTTCCTCTTACTGACATTCAGATAATAGAGGGAAACTGTTGGTGAGATCAGGAGAGAGTCAAGTACACGAGCTGAGGTTGTCACAAGGTGACCCAGACCATGGATGACGGCACATACAACACAGCTCTTGCAGGTCCTTCCAGGGAGCCACTTCATTTCTCACCAAGGACACCTTTGGAAACACTTATAGTTCAGAAAGTTTGGGAAGCTCAGCTTTATTGTTATGCAGAAGAAAGCAGAATAAAAATAAATCACCATAGGCCAGGTTTAGGACTATAGTTACCAAGCACAGAAATTATGTTAAAAAACCACAAAGACCCAGGAAGAGAGGGAGCTAGTCTCTGAAGTTTGTCTTGTCTTCTACACAATGAAACTGGACACAGCTGGGCTGTCCTTTAGCCATTCCTGGCTTGATCCTCCCACCTCCACCCCCACGCCGGGAACTGGTCACCCCAAGTGGGCAGCTGGGTGTGAGAGCTTTGAGGGGCCTCCCCAGGGCTATTTTTAACCCGCTATTTTCTGCTTATAGACTTTCCACTGGGGCAGCCCCAGGTCTGGGGGATTCACTCCAGCTGGGATATCTGAGAAGTCAGCTGGCCTGTGGCAAATGAGGTATTTTTAGCTGAGACTCGGGGATCTCAGGATTGTCATCCACTTTAGACCTCAGGGTGGGAGACACAAAACAGAGCCAAGCAAGAGGATCGGTGTGGACTCTGGAGTGCCTTAGCAACGACCGCTGAGCTTGTTGTTGGGAGAGGAGTCTGTGTGTGCCCTGGTGGGGGAGGGAAGGCCTGCCTGTGGGTCTTCCCAGCGATAGGGCTGCACCCTCCCAGTGGAGACAAGACCTGGGAGTCCCTTCTGCAGGCCAGGTATTCAGAGGGGCTCTCCCAATACCTACCTGCCCACCTGCCTGCCTGCTGCATTTGCATCACCTGGAACTTGTTACTTGGGCCCCACCCCAGACCTACTAAGTTAGAAACTGGCGGTGGGACGCAGCGCTCTGTGAAACTGGCAAAGTTAGCCATTGATGATTAAGTAGCTAGGAACTAAAGTTTTTTTCCTTTTTGCAATTGGTGATTATAGCATTTAGCTGTTTACCCACCCATTGTTAACTGTGCTGTTTAGGCAATATGACTCCCACTAGGTTCCTATAGATGACATCTCCCTGGAGCCTGGATTACCACGGTAGTGGGTGTTTGAGCTGTTTTTCAGGAGTTAGAAGCCCTTGTCTATTTCAGGCCAGTTGAGACCACCAACCCATCAACTGGGCCCATGCAGAAGTTCCTATGATAAGTGACCTTTTGATGTCAAGAGGCTAAAAACTCCACCCTCAGGTCATGCTAATGCCACCAATTTGTGAACACGCGTCCTATGAAGGGCCGTGAAGTCCAACCACGCTTGCACAGATCATCAATTACCTCACCTCTCCTCACCTCCAATCATCTATCTCCACATTTCAGACCACCTTGCCCCCCTACCTCATAAACATCCCTGAGTCCCTATTTTCAGGGAAGTGGATTTGAGACTCAGGCTCTCTCTTCCTCCCCTGGCTGCCTTGTAATTAAAACCCCCTCTCTGCTGCAATCTCCTTGGCTTGGTGTTTGGCCTTCCCGGCAGCCGGCAAAAAGGAACCTGGTTAGGTAACATCTGTGTTACCCTCCAGGTGATTCTCATGCACACTAAACTTTGAGAAGTACTGGCCTCATCATACATTCACTACCATTCATAGATAAAGGTATAAGAGTGAAACTTTATCCTTACCAAACCCACATAGAGCACATTTTTAAAAAATTAGCAGACATTATGTTTTAGCACATTTTCAGATTTATGACAACATTGAGCAGATAGTAGAGAAACTGTAATCTTTTCTAAACCTTTTTTCTCCTATGTACTGTGCCCTAATGTGAAAAACCTTTCTCCCCTGTTCATCCTCAAGGGCAGTGTTAAGACACCAGCTGAGTTTTGCTATCAAAGGCTGCGATCGAGTCAGAGTAGGAAACAGATCCCAGTGCTCAGCAAGGATGGCAGTGATGCACACCAACCCTAGGAACGACTGGACATGGGTACCTTAGGCCAAGCTGGGATGAAGCCAATTGCAATTGTCTAAGATGATGTAGCCAGGGGAACGCCCTCTCAAAACAGTCTTGGAAATGATGTTAATATTAGAGTATTCGCAATGAATTAGTTTCCTACAGCTGCTGTAACAAATTACCATAGTGGATCACAACAACACAAATTTATTCTCTTGTAATTCTGGAGGTCGGAAGTCTGAAATCAGTTTCACTGAGCTGAAGTCAAGACGTCGTCAGGGCGGCTTCCTTCTGAAGGCTCTGAGGGGAGGATCTGTTTCCTTGCCTTTTTCAGGTTAGTGGCTGCCTGTCTGTATTTCTTGGCTAGTGGCCCTTCCCGCATCTTGAAAGTACATCTCTGCAATCTCTACATCCATCATCTCATTGCCTTCTCCTCTGACTCCGACCCTCCCACCTTCCTCTTATAAGGACATTGTGATTACATCAGGTCCTCCCAGATAGTCCACAATAATCTCCCCATCTCAAAATCTTAACTAATCACACCTGCAAAGTCCCTTTTGCCATATAAGGTGGCATTCACAGGTCCCAGGGATTGGAACATGGATATATTTGAGGAGCCATCATTCAACCTCCAGATGGCCCTGTACTATCCAATACACCAGACACTAGCCACATGTGGTTATTGAGCGCTTGAAATGCAACCCATTGAATTGAGATGTACTGTAAGAGTATTGAAATTTGAAGACTTATTATGGAAAAAATAAGGTAATATATTTCATTAATAATTTTTATATTGGTTCCATCTTAAAATGATAAAATCTTGGATATAGTGAGTAATATAAAATATATTATTAAAATTAATCTATTTCTTTTTTGCTTTTTCAAATGTAGCTACTAGACAGTTTTAAATTATACATGTGGCCAATATTATATTTCTATTGGGCAGTGCTGCTATAGACCACAAAGGAAGCAGGATGATGTTAAATTTCAATTGTCCTGGGGCTGGCCCCGTGGCCGAGTGGTTAAGTTTGTGCGCTCCACTGCAGGCGGCCCAGTGTTTCGTTGGTTTGAATCCTGGGCTTTCGTTGGTTCGAATCCTGGGCGCGGACATGGCACTGCTCATCAAACCACGCTGAGGCAGCGTCCCACATGCCACAACTAGAAGGACCCACAACGAAGAATACACAACTATGTACTGGGGGGCTTTGGGGAGAAAAAGGAAAAATAAAATCTTTAAAAAAAAAAAAAATTTCAATTGTCCTATTTTTGTCTTGCTCATGCTTATAAGAAAGCCTAGCCTTTGAAAGCAATATTTCTTCTTTCAACCTTCTCTAGGGAGAGCAACCGACTACATAGAATTGAGATTTCAAATCAAGAAGGATATTATGTAGGGACACGCACAACTAAATTCTCCACTGGAAAACAGTAACCAAAAAAAAAAAAAAAGCCCACGTTTATCTAGCAACTTGTATTCTTACAAAGCACTTTTATAAAGCATTATTTCACTGAATCTTCCATCACAATCCTATAAAAGGGATATTGTTACCATTTTGCAGAGAAGGAAACTGAGCCTAAGGGAAATTTACTTGCTGGAGGAGCACCCAGCTAATAAGTGATGAGCAAGAACCCCAGCCAGGTCTGCAGGCCTCAGTGCCCAGGGCTGCCTGAAGTTTATTTCCTGGCTTGGCTTTAATGATTTCAGCAGGCTCACTCTACTTTCTGAATTATTTCATATCCAAACTTCCTAAATTTCAGAGATCCCAGAATTCTCCCTCTTTACCTGAAAATTTTGTTCCTTTGCTACTCTGAACACATTTTTATTATTTTTTATTTCCTAACTGAATGCAGAGGGGTGTCCATCCTGCTAGTTATTTAAGGAACAGGATTTTTCTCCTGTGTCAAACTCCTCCCCGGCTGCACCCGGAGGTGTACCTGGCTCCCAACTTGATCGTGGGCCATCTGTTGGAAGGCCTCCATTGACTGGCTCTCCCCATTCTTCCACCACCCACAAGCTGTATGCATAGGTGAAATGCTCAGTTCTGACCGAAACCAGAGAACTACCCTCAGGCAAACCTGGGCTCTGGTGATCAGATTTCCTCTGATCGGTCTTCCTTGGGATCAAACAGGCAATTTTGCACTTTGGCAGGAAGTCACTGTAAGAAGAATTAGCAAAGATCCACAAAGAGGGAAGCAGACTTCCAGGTCCTCTAGGCTGCCCCTTAGCCAGGCAGTGCTTCTCAACTGTCGGAAAGAGAAGAGAGAGAAAACAAGTAGAAGAGGACAACGGGCTGCTCGTTTTCTCTGCCATGTTAAAATTTCAGCTTCGAGATCTAGCAAGGCCCTTAGACGGTGTCTAGTACAAAGACCTCATTTTACACATGAGGAAACCAGGATCCAAAAGGTTAACTGACTTCTGTAAAGTCTCATAGCAATTTAGTATCAGATAAAGACTGGAACTCCCATTTCTGATTTTGTTCAACTTGGACAAAATTGTTTTAAAGGATGACCGAAAACTATTAAGTAAAATAATGTAGCCTTGATTTGCAAACCACACTACAGAGGAGCGGCATCTTGCTTGCAGGATGAGGCTCTGACATAGGCACACAAAGGTGAAAAATCAGATAGTCAAAATAATCCTTGAAAATCCTTAGGAAAGTGCCACAGTGGAGATCAATATAACTTCTACCAATAAATCCCTGATGGTCAGTTTTTCCAGAGATGGGACAGGCTCATCAGTGGAGTACCAGATTAATTGGCTTGAGGTTAGGGAACAAAAAGGCACGGATCTTTAAACACAGCTTCACAGGTAAAACTGCAAGATGGATACAAAAAAAAGGCACCAGGGCTCTAAACTAACAGAGATTCCCTTCTCTTATCTGATGCTTTCACTCCAGGGCACTGAAGAGAATGACAGGCAAAGTGACTCATACTATTTCAACAGTTATTTCCCTTCCCTGACTCCTGACTTCATGTTTACTGCTAAGTTAGAAGCTAAGCGTCACACGTGCACAGACCTTTATCTGTTTAGTTCACTGGTGTATCCCAAGTACGGGTCCTGTGCCTGGTACATCAAGTTTTGCTGAATAAATGGATAACTCTGTTCGTCTTTTTGTCCAGGCTGTCTAGTTGAATTCTCATAAGTTGAAGTTATTTAGGTCTAGCACATGGCTCTCAACTCTTGGGGTATTCTGGTGCCCTAGCCAGAAAAACTCACACTGAACTGTTCATAGAGATTTTCCACTACTCATGGGGTTCATGGAGCCCCAGGTTAAGATTTCCTGGTGCTATCAACCTTTAATATGCTGCTGTGACACTTTAGCAGAATGATGCTCATGGCTTTGGAGAGACTGACACCATTTACTTTCACAGTTGCACAAGGACTGTTCTTTAAAACTCTCCCAAGTACTGGAAACAAAAGGTACTCTTCAAATGCTGTCAACTAAAGGCTCAAAGGGGCCCTGGACTAAGCACAGAATAGTGGCACCAAAATGGTCTTCACAGCTCACCCCTGTATTTTCTGCCCTACTCCTAACCCAGCCTGTAAGCTGACTGGCCCTTCTTCACAGATGTCCTCCCGAGCTGCTTACAGAGCTTCAGCACTGATATTGAATGGCAAGATGGAACACCTACAGGACCACCCTGGATCCCCAACCAGCCCTATCTAACACTGACACTGCGCTTGTCACCACCAGCTCTGATGGTTTGGACATGTAGCAATGTACCGCAGGAGAATATTCAAACAGCTGCTGTAAGGTGAGCTGATGGGGGCAACTGCCAGCAGGCTGAGAGGAAAGCATAATTCACAGGCACCCTCCAGCAGAGCTCAGAGCTGAGCAAACACTGCTGCAGAATGCTCAGGGAGAGGCAGATAGACAAGCCAGTGCTCTAGGACAACAGGGGCTCCTTTCGAGCAAAGAAAAAGAAGTAGAGACTGGAGACAGGGATGGTGACAGGCTCAGGAAAGGGCAGCTGATTCAGCAACCCAAAGGTGAGCCATCCCACATACTCCACACCCACATGGAAAGCACACATAATCTCCCAGACCGCACCGTGATTGTCTGTCTGTAAGAATAATAAACATTATGGACTATACTTGCTCTAAAGCAGATTTAGCAAAGTCCCAGAAACAGAATAAACTCCCAGGGGGGTAAAGAATCAAGGCAGGGGAAGGATTACTTATCTATGCATCTGTTCTGGCTTGAATAGTGTCCCCTCCCCCACCACCACCAAATTCACATCCAGTGGAACCTCAGAATGTGACCTTACTTGGAAATAGAGTCTTAGCCTTTGTAATTAGTTAGGGTGAGGTCATACTGGATTAGGGTGAGCCCTAAATCCAATATGACTGGTATCCTTATAATAAGAAGAGAGGACACAAAGAAACAGGGAAGATAGACATGTGACTATGGAAGCAGAGATTGGAGTGATGCAACTATAAGCCAAGGAATGCCAAGGATTGCTGGCAACCACCAGAAGCTAGAAAGAGGGGAAGGAAGGATTCTTCCCTAGAGACGTGGCCCTGCCGACATCTTGATTTTGGACTTGTAGCCACCAGAACTGTGAGTGAATAAATCTCAGTTGTTTTAAGCCACCCAGTTTGTGGTAAATTGTTACAACGGCCCTAGGACACTAATACAGTATCTATCTATCTTAGCTAGTTCCAAATATATCTCTGTATAGTCTTTTATTGACAAATAGTAAGCACCCACTATGTCCCAGACACTATTCTGACAAAGAGCAAAAACATAGAAAAATCTCTGTCTCTGTGGATCTTATATCTTAGAGTAACAGGAGACAGAAAATAATCAAAAAAAGTACAATATGTAGTCTGTCAAAGGGTGAGAAGTTCAGTAAGGGGTCCTACAGAGTGAGGTGGAGCATTAGTTTCAAATCTGAATAAATTGAACACTCTCAGTGGATTTTGATCCAAACATTGAACCCAGTATTCTAGTCTTGTCATTCTTGTGAAAAGCGGTACAACACATAAAGGTATATGGGGAGAGAAGAGCTATTATTATATCAGAGTTATTATATCACAGTTTCTATCATATCAGAGTTTCTGCTCTAACACCAGGAAAACTATCAGTCATAAAGCTCAACGTGAAGGGAAAACAATAAAACGTTATCCAAAATCGTCAAGGCTGAGGGGAGAATTCCCAAGGACTTTGTGACTAATACACACTTGTTGGGTGATTTATGAATGAATCCACTCATTTGCCATTCCACAAATGCCCGGCAGAGTAAAAGACCTCAACCAAACAGAAGTGATTCAGCTATACAAAACCACTCCTTGAGAGAAACAGAAGCAAAGCAAGGTGCTGGACAGGAAAATTTTGATCATCCAAGAGTCTCACTAAATTATCACTCAAGCAAAAGAAAGCTCTAGATCTGTCTAAGAGAACATTCTGCAATGAAGGAGATGTTCTGTCTACACTGTCTAGTACGGTGCATGTGATTATTGAGCACTTGAAATGTGGCCAGTGAAACTGAAGAACTGAATTCTTAATTTGATTTAATTTTGATTAATTTAAATAACCACATTAACTAAATAACCACAGGTGGCCAGCAGCTACTCTATTGGAGAGCACAGCTCCAGAATCACAGAAGGCTGGCAGTGGAGAAAGGCCTCAGAGACTCATTGAGTCTGAGATGGGGCCAGCTCTGTAAGTAAACACATGTTAGGGAAACTTCATAGAATGTACAACTATTCTGTATAGTATTTCTGAGACATATTTATTTCCTTAATCCTCACAGTGCCCCTTACAGATGGTCAGTAGCATCATCTCCATTTGCTGGATGGGAAATCAAGGTTCAACAAGATTAGTTGACTTGCCCATGGCCTTGCTGCTTTTTAGGGGTAGAGCCAGAGATTTGAATTTAGCTTTGACACCAAAATCCATACTCTACCCAGCAAGGCACCATCCATGGCACCTTTCACTTGAAGTTTCTTCCATTCCCACCCACGCTGAAGACTCTAAAACCCAGAAAGGGGGGTGTGTGTATGTGTGTACATGTGTGTGTCTGAGTAGATTTTGCAGAACAGGTAAGTCTGGGGGTTACTTGAGGGCTTAGTGTGGATCTAGTATTCTACAGGTCAGTATCCTTTAGCCAACCAGCCCCATTTTCCACTTGGTCAGGCAAAGTGGAATGCCAAGAACGGTGATGGAGCAAACAGGATGCATGAACGCATACCTGTTGACTAACTTAATAAGGCCAGAGTGGCACAGTCAATAAACCCGTCTCCCTTGGACACACTCAGCAAATGTTTCACAGCTGAAACATAGCTATTTCACAGCTTTCCTGGTCCAAGTGTGCTCCCATTCCCCCAACAGTAGAGACACTCAGAAACCCTAAGGCTACGGTCTTTAAGTCATCAAGGGAGGCTAGAGGTAAGGGAAAGAGAAAAAACGATCAGCAGGGTATCTTGTTAACAGTATGGAGATTTGAACATACAGGTTTCAGAGAGAGATGGTGCTGACTCTCTGGAGATACTGGGCTGCGCAGCTTCTCCCCAACCGCTCGTTTGCTCCCAACAATGGAGAAGGGGAACTGAGGGCAATGCAGAAGGGCAATAGAGCAGCAAGTGCCGAAATCCAGATGAAGCTATGGTGGGAAACATGGCCCCATCAAAATAAAACCACAGCTGGTCTGTGGTGGAAGCCCCACTGCCTTCTGTGCTATGGCTATTAAGATTTCTGCAGCATTACGAGGAAGGTTTCTGATGGGAGTAATTTTGCACCTTTTTAAAAAGCTTTACTATGCCTGGAAATATACTTGATGAGGTCAATAAAGCAATTCTTATTTGTCTCTTTAACCTCCTGGAAGGTTAACCGAGTCTTTCATCATTGTATTGTAATCCTATCCTGCAAGGAACCTTCTGGGAAGAGCCCTTTTCCCCTAAATAAAGCTTTACAGCATCTTGAGGTTTTGAGGTTTATGTGATTCCACACCCAAATAACTCTAAAAATAGTTCATCCTAGTGCAACTCTTGGTGTCCTGGAAAGGATTCTGTGGAAACCCTGACTGCCCAGGCCAGCACTCCCACATGTCTACACAGACATCTAGTCTAACCTCTCAATCCCCAGGAGCGGGCTTTGGGGACTGATTCTTGGCCTAATTTCACACAACAAAACTATTGAGACCAAATAATACAAACAAGCTGTTGAATGTTGTGTTGTGACAGTGACAAAAATTGGTTTTATAACTTTTAAAAAATGCACTGTTTCTTCTCATTGTCTTCGAGTTATGCCAAAAATTAATGTTTTCAAGGATCTTTCATTTCAACAGCTTCAGCTAAAATGTGTGTGTTTGGATAATGATCAGTAAGTCCTGACTTATCTCCCTTTCGGGTAGCAGTCGGATATTCCTTTGCACAGTTTTACTTCCGTCAGTTAATAGCCTTACCAAAAAAAAAAAAATGCAAATTACATATGTGCATATAGAAGTCGCCGTAGTCCTTATAGTGCATTGTTCTCAGAAGTTTCTCACAGGAGGAAAGCCCTCCTTTATGAACTGCTGGGACAGCTTCCCTGGGAATGCCCAGCCCGGCCGCTTCCCTGACGAGCTCGCAGCTCGGAACGACCAGGGTTCGGTCCCGGGAATGACGAGCTGTGCAAAAAGCGCCTACATCGCCATCCACCGACCCCGAGCAGGTGGCACCCGGAGTGAGGCGCCCGCCACCGGAGCTGGGGAAGAGACCCAGCAAGATTTGACACAACACCACCTTCCTCCAACCCGTGCAGCCCTCCGTCCCTGCCCGCAAAGAGCGGTCACTGGTCCCCCACTGCGCGCAGCCGGGCCCGCCACAGTGGATTCCGGAAAGCTCCTGACACCGAGAGAGAACGGCAGCCGCAAATTAGACCTGGTTCCTGGGGACTCAGGCCGGGGAGGACTGTCCGTGGTGCTCTTCCCTAGCTTTCCTCTCCCCAGCGAAGGGCAACGCTGTCCCTTCCAAGGACAGGATCGGAGCCCGCCAAATCCGGAGCAGCTCAGAACCTGCGCCCCCCGGCGGCCGGTCCCCGGCGTCTGATGTGCCCAGGAGGGAATGCGCCGGAGACAAAGTTTGCGCGCAGGGGACGCAGGAGTTCCCAGCACCGTACAAGTGGGCCGGTTCTGAGATGCGAACTCTCAGAATGGTCCAAAGATCTCCGGGCACCAGCCGACCGCAGGGGAAGCGAGCGTGAGTCCTGGGTTTAAGCCGGACGGAGACCAAGGCGCGCGCCTTTGGGAAAGGAGGCTTACGTCTGGGGCAGGCAAGGCTGCTGCGCAGTCCTTCCAGATGCCGGGCGTCGGCGAGGCTGGCGCAGACAGGAAGCCGTGGGTCCCAGAGGGGCTGGTGCCGACAGCTCCTTCTGCAGCCTCCCCAGGCGCCCTCGCGCCGCCGAGTCCACTTGATGCGTAGAGGGCGCCGAGCGGAGGAGGGACTCTGCAGGAGACGTGGCATCGTCCCCGGCAAGGAGAGCGGGGTCTCCGGACCGACCCGACTCGAACGCCAAAGGAAATCCTCCCCATGACCCTGGGAGGGTCCCGGACCTTGGGCGACTCGTGCGCTGGGGGACTGGCCGCAGGGGGCTGAGCGCGGGGCTGGGGAAGTCGACGCTCACCGACGGCAGGGAAAAAAGGTGGCTCCCGAGGGGAAGAGGGGGCGGGGGCAGGAAGGGTTGACCCTGAATTCATCCCGACCGAGAGGTCATTCGACCTGTTTGCCGGCAGAGCGCGATTCGTGGATCTTACCCGCTCCGGGGCCCCGGCTGTGCGGTAGCGCTCTTCCCGAGCGAGGGCAGGGGACTGTTTCGAGGAGAACATGTCTCGCTTTTTTCCTGTCCACTCTTATCTTGGTCGCTTTTCTCTCCTCCGCGCGCCCCTGGGAGGGTCACCACGGATGCCTTGCTGCTCACTCAGGAAGAGGCGAGTTGACCCTCAAGGACAGGGGCCCCACATTTTGTCTGCTCGACAGATCCCACCCGCGGACCACTCCCTCCCCTCACTCCCGTCTCTCGGTCCCACCCATACGAACCTTTAATGACAGGTCCTCCGCAGCCCCACCTCTTTGCATTCCAAGAGGTTACTCTTCAGGGGCGGACGGCAAGCCACTGACTGCTGGTTCCCCCATCTCAAACTTACACCCCGCGACGGCAGCGCGACGAGAAGGAGCCCCGAAAATCTGCGCGGTGGGAGAGTATTCGGGAGCAAAGGAGTCACTTCTGGGCACTCCGAAATCTCCTTATCAAACCTTAGACCATTTTCGTATAGCCAGAGCATAGCCAAGGAAAAATCAAAATAACTGCAGGCACTGGCAACGAAAGGTCAAATTTATTATCTCAGAAAGACGTAATGTT
The DNA here is from genome assembly GCF_037783145.1 of Equus przewalskii. Classification (NCBI taxonomy): domain Eukaryota; kingdom Metazoa; phylum Chordata; class Mammalia; order Perissodactyla; family Equidae; genus Equus; species Equus przewalskii. The sequence goes on along the minus strand of NC_091833.1, from coordinate 80,948,330 downwards.
TCGAGGGCGAGCATTATTTGCATTAGGCAAATGGAAACTTGTTTTCTGTTATATGTTTAGTGAGGGAACTGCTTTTGCCAGACTGCCTGAGAGTTTGCTGCAGCTGCAGGGACGCGGGAGTTTCCAGCCTGAATCCATAAACGCAGCCCGCGGTTGCCCGCGGAGGGCATCCTCGGGCTGGACCGCAGGGCCCGGCAACCCTGTGCCCTTCCGTCCTTCGCTAGCAGCCGCTCTTTCTCGGCAGCGTCAAGGAGGGCACTACAGGTATTTATAAAGGTCCAAACTACCTTACCCTTTGAAACCCAGGACAGTCGTGAAATGTTTGGCAGAAAAAGAAAAAAAAAAAAAGGACTACACTGCGCTTTTCTCAGAAATTTTTTTTCATCCAACTTCAGTCAAGATCTAATGGAAATTTCAAAAATTACTCATGAGGCTTTTGAATAAATCTCTCTCCAACATTCTGGAGGAGGCCATGCATGGTCAACAAAATTGTATCAGGCACCTGTTCCTTGAACATTATAGCTGAGGGGAAAACGTAATTTGTAAAAAACGGGGGGGGGGGGGGGGAGGATCTCTCTTTTGTTGTTTCTGCAACGAAATGAGAAACTAGAAAATATTTTATGTATATAGTACAGTAGTGGAAACGTTGATTCCATCAGTGTTCCAAGTGTCAGACTTAGAATCCCGTATCTGACAAGTTTATCACAATTCACAAAAATTAAGGTGTTAGCATGTGGCAGGCTTTGTACAAAACACTTCACATGCATTCTCTCAGTTCCAGCAACCACTTTATGGGGTAGGTACTACTATTGTTTTAGAAATGAGAAAGATTTATCAAGTCGAAGTAACCAGCCTGAGTTGACACAGCCAGCAAGTGCTGAGCTGGGATTCTCCGGAGGCAGTGTAATTTCAGGACTCCGTTCTTCTTGCTAAGATACTGCCTCATTCCACGTCAGCAGCGCAGGGACCCAGCCTGCGAATCAAGAGCCTAGGCGCGAACAGTCAGCTCTACTGAGCAAATCACGCAGTCTTCCTGGGCCACAGTTAACTCGGTTTATTAAATAAGGGTTGGATTCAATCCTCAAGGTTTCTACAGGCATTCTGAAGCCAGGTATGACTTTCCACTTCACCCCCGTTCTCTTTCACTTTGTGCCCTCTGGTGGAGGTGCTGCAGGAACTATGACATTAAAGTAGCTAAATGTGACTTTGAGAGAGCCAGGGTGGATGTCTCCCTTTCTCTTCCACTACTACATTGTGTTCTTCTGAAAACTAAAGCTGATTGCACTGATGGTGTAACATAAGCATTCCTTAAACCCTTTTAGCAAGAAAACCCAACCAGTCTAGTTACCAATGGCATCAGAGTGGATACTTGAGGTATTCTTTGCATGAGGGTAAACAGCTATTTTTATATGCTTTGTAACAAACTTTTATAATGTGAGAAATCATAAAAATGTTAGAAGTCTCATAACATATTTGAACTAATTTAAATATGCAGAGAGCTCACAGTAATCTCTGACCTATTGGAATTATTCCGTTAGAAAAGGTTGACACATTTGCTTTTCAACTTGTTTTAAAGTGACAACCATCTAGTTTTTAAAATACTTTCATTCTACAAAAGAAATATTTCTAGACTTTTGAAATTTTTATTGTCTAGCATTTCAAGCATATATCCAACTATTTAGATGATTTAAAAGAAAAAAACAAACATTAAAGAGATCTATGAAAAAATTAACTGAAAAGTAGTGAATATATCTCTGCAAAGGGTGATTTTACAGATCAAACTTTGGTCACAGATCATATTACAGACCAATTTAGTGCTTAGTACTACAAATAAGGCAATTTGAGAACAAGAAAGAGCTTAGAGAAGCAGCCAGCATCCCAGGATGGTAACAGGCAAGCAGTGGCTAAAACAGATCTGCCACCCCATGGCTTATCTATTTAGCCATTCAATCAAATAATACTCATTTAGGACTTGCTAGCTGCCAGGTGAACAAAATAGAGTTCCTGCCCTCACAGAATTTTCAGTCTAGTGGAATAAATATGTTAAACATACAAATATGTAAACTATGGAAAAACACTTGAAAATAATGTGGGACTAGTTTTAGGGAATTAGAAAGTGATATTTTTAGCTGAGATCTAAAGATGCAAAACCTTTATAAAATAAAAAAAATTAAAGAATAGAGCAAAAAACAGGCAAACTAGACATTTACCTGTTGCAGGGGAGAGTTTATTTGAATTAAAAGGGGAAAACAACATACCCACATCGGCAGTAATGTATTGAAACATTCTATATATGATCAAAGTAGCCTGTGCAGACATTCTGTTTGCTGTATATAACATTTCTGGACATCAATCTCTTACTCTAATACAGCAGAGGAGTCATTGAGAAGAAGGTAAAAAGAACTGGCCCATAAAAAGTTTCAAAGAGGGGCAGCCCCAGTGGCCCAGTGGTTAAGTTCAGCACGCTCTGCTTTGGTGGCCTGAGTTCCGCTCCCAGGCACAGACATACACCACTGATCTGATAGGGCCATGCTGTGGTGGTAGCTCACATACAAAAAGAGGAAGATTGGCAGTGGATGTTAGTTCAGGGCAAATCTTCCTTAGCAAAGACAAAAAAGAAAAAGAAAGTTTCAAATAAATTTTATTTCTAGCACCCTCACACCTAGTGCTAGTTTCTGCCCCACAGCAATTTGGTTGCCCAAATGCCCCTACCTTTGGCCAGCATCCTGCCTAGTCTTCCCAGGGACAGTGACCCCTCAATGCAAATGAGCAAAACCTGAGGTGCCTCAGTTCACAATTTTTTTTCTGATTTGTGAATCAATTTGTAAGAAGTCTTAAAGTTATGAGATTGTCACATTTATCTATATTACTTTAGCTAAGAATTTCCAAGCACTGTGTGCCAGGCACCTGACAAAGTGACAAGTATATTTTCTCAGTTTTAAGTCTTGATACAAACCCAGTTTCCTTTGTTGCAAAATAAGAATAGTAACAGAACCACCTCATGGGCTGTTATGGGGATTAAATAAATATGTAGAGTGCTTTACAGTTGCAGACACATAATAATAGCTAACATCTATTTGGTACTTACTATCATTTCTCCTTGTTACAATTTTACAGAAGAGGAAGAAACTGAGACTGACAGAAGTTACATAATTATTAGTCCAAGATCTCAAAACTAGGAAGTGGCAGAACCGGAACTGGAGCCCGAGCAATCTGGAACTAGACTGAACTCTTAACCCCCACCTTCCATAGCACAATTATTAAGACAGTAAGAAAAATGCCCAAGGAGTCTACGGCCCAGAATGACACTGTGAATTCATTTGTCCATCAAATATTTATTGAACACTGTAGTGGGTTGAATAGTGTCCCTCCCCAAAATTAATGTCCACCCCGAACCTAAGAATGCAATCTTCCTTATTTAGAAATAGGGTCTTTGCAGATGTAATTATTTAAAATGAGATTATACTCAAAAGGGTGGGCCCTAAATACAGAGTGTCCTTGTATGAGACAGAAAAGGACAGAGACGTGGAGAAGAAGGTCTTGTGAAAATGGAGGTGAGATTAGAGTTATGTGTCTATAAGCCAAGAAACACCAAGGACTGACACCCACGACCAGAAGCAGCAGAGAAGCCTGGAACAGTTTCTCCTTCAGAGTTTCCAGAAGGAACCAATTCTGCTGACACTTTGATTTTGGACTTCTGGCCTCTTGAACTGTGAGAGAATAAATTTCATCTGTTTCAAGCCCCTCTGTTTGTGGTAATTTGTTACGGCAACCCTAGGAAACTACTACCAGTATCTACGCTGTGGCTAGGCATGGTTCCCCACTCTGGAGTTACAGCAGTAAACAAAACTGCACCCCTGAGGCTGGCCCGGTGGCGCAGCGGTTAGGTGCGCACGTTCCCCTTCAGTGGCCTGGGGTTCGCTGGTTCGGATCCTGGGTGCAGACATGGCACCACTTGGCAAGCCATGCTGTGGTAGGCGTCCCACATATAAAGCAGAGGAAGATGGGCAAAGATGTTAGCTCAGGGCCAGTCTTCCTCAGCAAAAAGAGGAGGATTGGTGGCAGATGCCAGCTCAGGGCTAATCTTCCTCAAAAAAAATAAAAACTGCACCCCTGCCCTCACAGAGCTTACACTCTAGTGAAGGAGATAGACGACAAAGAAACACATAATACAATGACAGTACTGTGGTGCTCCGAGAAAAAAATACTGTAAGAAGCTAGAGGACGTCCAGATGAGGGTGATAAGGGTGGTTAGGGAATCTCTCTAGAGGTGTTGTAACTCAAATAAATCTGGACTATGGAATTTCAGGCTGGACGTGGGTAATGCTATTTAAATTTGTGCCCCTACATTAATTGGAAAGAAAACTTAGCAAGAACAGAAGCTCAGCAATCAACAGACCTAAACTTGCTCAAGAGACCAAGATTCTGAAATATATGAAAATGGTTTCTCAGATGGACACCTGGTCTTTCTCCTCCCTTAAGAGTTTCTGGAAATGGGAGAGTTCCCAGCTCCTCCTGTCCCTCCCACATTTACATCTCTTCTAGAAGGTAATACCAGTACTTTTGCTCCTTCCTCCTTTTGCTGCATCCTCCCTCTGTGAAGCTCACCAACCTCATGCATAGACCCTAAGGCTCAAGGGTTAGGGTGATCTAATCATCGCCCTCAATAAAGATGGCAACCTCCACAGACCAGAGAAGAGTCATAGCTACCCTATGTCAACTCCAGCTCCAGAGCTTAAACATCTGTCTCACTTCCCAACACCCAAGAATGGGCAAACGTAACACCTGGCGGAGTCACCTGGGTCATTTGCAGTAACATGAAGAGCCAAAAAATTCTTAGAGGTCATCTTTAAACACTACTACAAATACTTATCTGTGTTTAAAATTTTTCACACTCACAGCCATGAAGTTCAAGCATCAGACTTCTTCGCAAAAACCAAACATTTTCAATGTTTTGCTTCAGTAAAGTTCCTTTGGCAATTCCAGCAAAGATAATACCAATTTATCTGAGATTATTTGAATTTAATTTACACTTGAAGAGTGAAATTAACTGAAATACAAACTCTAGGTGTTGGTCAATCCCTGAAAGTGTTTAAACTGAAAAACTTTGATGATTTCAATATAAATATTCCATAAATTTCAAATAGTAGCTAATAAACTTCTATAATAACACAAAGTAAATAGGAAAACAGGGCCATCACATTCACAGTTTTATCTATGCCATTCTTAGTGGCTACTCCTTTTTCCATTCCTTCTCTCATTCGCTCAGATTGAAGCAAAAAGGACAACATGTACTGCTTTATTTCCCTTAGGACAAATTAGTGTAGGTATTTAGACCAAATTTAACTTCTTTTGACCTTAAAGAACTTGTTTGTATCCTCTATCCCGTTTCCTTCATTCCCCTTCCGCTCATCATGCAGCGGTTTCCGGGGCCTCGTCCTGCCACTCACTGAGGGCGATGGGGGGAACTGGAGGTGCGCATGGCTGTTTCAGCACCACCAGCACCTCCACCCAGGGCTTTTACCCTTGTTCCCTTACAATCTTTTCTCCACACAGCAGCCAGAAATCTCCAAAAAGTAAAAACAAAAATATTCCCCCATGAAACCTTCCAATGCTGCCCACGGCAACTAGAACACCACCCCAATTTCTTACCATGGTCTATCAAGCACCACACGAGCTGGCCCAGCGCTCTCTCTCCCTCTCATTCATCAAGTTCCAGCCACGCCAGCCCTTCTTTCTGTTCCTGGGCCAGGCCAGCTTCTTCCAGTTCAGGGACTTGGTACTTGCTGCTTTCCCTCCCTCACAGACTTTTCCCTCAGATCTTCAAATGAAGGCCATGCAGGTCACAGCTCAAATGTCCCCATCTCAAGAGGGGCTTTCCCCATCTCAAGTAGCTAGTGTCCTTTCACCCCCCACTTTCACCACTTTCTGTACCATTTCTCATATTTTAACACTACTTATTACACATTAAATCATGCTCATTTTTCGTGTGTCTATTTCCTGCCTGCTCTCTGCACTCATGAGCAGCTCCCCAAGAGAAAGTTCACCACTATCTCTAGTATCTAGAAAGTATCTGTCACAGAGGAAACAGATCTGCTGACTGAAGAAATGAATGAATAGTTGTGTGACTTTGGTAAGATTAATTATAAGCTCTGAGCAACTAGCCAAGCAAATAAAAAACAGCAAACAGTTTAATTTATTATTCATTCAATCTTCTTCCTCCACTCACTAAATTCTTTCCCACATAAGAGAAAGAAACCTTAGCAAGGACAGAAGCCCAACAAACAGACATGAATTAGGCTTCAGGCTTGTTTAACAGGCCAAGATTCTGAAATACATGAAAACAGCTGCCCAGGCAGACACCTAGTCATTCATATCCTTCCATATTCATTTTAGAGCACAGTAAGGTAATGACTTGACTGGAGCAGCTCTAATTTAGAGCTTCTGAAAAGCATCAACACAGTAACTCTATCATTGGGAAAGGTTAAAAAAAAAATCTAAAATCAAAACACAAAGTTCATAAGGAAAGGCATGACTGCCCTTTAATTTCAGACACCAGCTAATACTTGGTTAATGAGCATGACATTAAAAAGATGAGTTAAATTTAGCAAAATTTAAAAACACTTCTTTGTACTTCTGTTTAAAACATACTTCTACCACTTTTTAGATCAATTACTATCTTTTGCTTCAAGTTTTGGAGTTTTAAACATTGATACGAATGCCTATCCTAAAATTATAGGCTCCTGAATATTTTAGATAATAGTAAATATTCTAGATTACAAATTCGGTATGAAAAATTTTAATGAAAACATTAATCATACAAAAATTAAATAGCAAAACCATTTAAAATGACTTACAATTCAAACAGATTTGGCTTACTGATATTTATCAGCTTGTTTTCATAACAACTGATTATTTTCAGCCGAAATCTACTGATAGGACGATCATGGTAACAAGAAATGAGAATAAAGTACATAAAGCTCATAAGCCCTGTGCTCAGCACATAGTGCTCATAAATATTAATTTTTCTTTTATTATTACTTTGAAAAGACACATAAGTTTTACAAAACATGCCAACTTCAGTTAAGAGCTTCTTACATAAGAAATAGCCACATATGAGGAATCTAGCCTGACATTTTCTGAAAACAGTATTTTGGAGGAACATACTACATAAAAATTTATTTCAATAACTGATAAAAATTCGTCACTAATAAACTGATTTCTGGAATCTAATTATATAGCTTCATGCTACAATTTCAGAGGTCTTTTAGAGAATCATTTTTTTTTAAAAAGTAGAAAGTTACATAATCAAGAAAAGTACCTTTTAATAAGTAACCAAAACATTGTGAAATATTCCTCTTACTGCACATACGGCTCAGTTTCATCTTAATTTTGCAAAAAAAAAAAAAATGTGGGTTTGAAATAGTAAATGAAACAACTATGTTAATAGAAGGAAGCACAACAAACAATAATATGTTACTCTGCCACGAGCTCTGCCTGTTGAAATACTTTACAATTTCAGTCATGCTTTTACTATCAAACAATGTTATCCTGCCACTTCTAGTATGCTAACGAAGATAAAGCTTAACACTCTGCCCTTCTAACAAGAGCTGGAAGAGAATACAGAGATGAATGTGAACCTATAGCATGTTCTACTATATACACTCTCTAATATTCCAAATTTAACAACTTATTGAAATCCAGTCTGAGGTATATTAACACATCAAAATGTTTTAATCCACATCATAGGCTATGTACCATGCAAACACTAGAACCACAACTGCACCCAATGGAAGGAGACAGTATCTGTATTTTTGCCACAGCGTTAGCTCAACTGCCACTTCATCTCTTTTTCTGTTCTTCTTCCGACGACCCTTCAGTCTGTTCTCAAAAGCCTCCAGTTCGGCCTAAATCAAAACAATATCATTTTTATTAAATTCAATACATACACTGATTTGAAATTTTCCACTTAGATGAAAATAAACAATTTGGGAAATGTCTTAATAGTAATGGAATATAATAAACATATTGACTTGATTTTTTTTTAAAAAACTTCTCTCCACTATTGATTATATTCAACAAATTCAGAGTTTAGGTAAGAAAGGGAACTGGGGAGTAATAAAAGTATTTCAGACCATAGGCCTGACTTTGACACTAAATATAGAAACGTTTGATTAAATCAGGGTGCCCTAAAATAAAGACATCAGTTTTATACTTCAACACCGTTAATCTACCGGGGCTCTACAATATACAACTTCTAGCAAGTGCTAAGAGATGCTGAGTGAGAATAAAGATACTTGTAATTCTAGTTTTTTTACAATGCTGGTAATAAACATTGGCAGCTTGTATGGAAGAAATTCAAGTAATGTCAAGAGAAAAAAGCCACCAGAAACTGATCCTTCTCTTTATCAAATACATTTATTCTTCAGGGGAAAAATGCTTCATGCTTTAAATCAGAATGAGTATTTTAGAAAGCAGAATTCTAAAAAGATGGTTCTAAAAAAGGATAACAATGACACTTACTATAAAAGGTAAATTTTTATTCTACTGTTAGAACTTATTAAACTTTAATATATGATAATGTCACATGATATACTACATTGCACTATTAACTAAAATGTGTTATTAACTAAAATATATATGTAATATCCACGCAAAATTCTGTAACTGTTTAACAAAAGGAAATACAAACTTCAGTTAAAATATTCATTACTTTGCCCATAAACCACATTTGAAGATGACCTAATCATATCCTTAATTTAATACAAAGCGGCATTTTTCAATAAACCAAAATGTCAGAATACTGTCAAGTGGTTGCTGATATATAGAAAAAAGGTCAAAATATATTAAAAGCAGCCAAACTTGAGAACTACTGACACAGTAAAATAACTGATGCTTTGATGACGGCCCACAGTCATCAGGTATAGCTTAAATTATGTTCTACATACTCTGTTTAAAAGGTCAGTAAATAGGGAATATATTTAAGATCTCCATCCATAATGGGGATGGGACATCCCAAACTATTCTTAATAATTTAATCTCCCAGGATTTCAGACAACCCACGTTTTACTGTATTAGTTCTGACAAGTTATTTTGGGATATTAAAAAAGGCGAAAGATTTATGCGATCTGAAGAGAAACCAGAATATTAAGCAAATCAACTTTATATCCCAAAAAATATCAAAGGTCATTCTGGCCACCTTTATTTACTACATGAATTGTTTCTAATGTTTTCCCTCAAGTCATGCAAGTTTCAACATTCTCATTCACAAAGGCAGAAGTTTAGCATATGACATACCCTACGTGATAAGTATAAAGCATCTCAAAATGCAAACTGACAAATAATTACATGTCCTTGTCAGAAAGTTAAGCCACTCTTTGGAGTATATGATCAATGCAGTATTTGAGCAAACAAGAAGTATCAGGAATGTACTTGTTATCTAGGTAACAACAAAGACAAGATAAGAATCCTGCATTTAAGAATCTAATAGGGAAATAGGGGAATGTATTACTAAAACAAATGTATTGGTTAGTAAACAGCACTTATTTTTTACAGATAATCTATAACTCAGTAAACTAGAACCCACATAACTTTAAATGAGTGAAGACACGGGCTCCAGGAAATGCCTTAAAATGGAGGCCAGCATATCCCAACCCTCACCCCTCAACCAAAGGAAGAGAGAAAACTCTCATGGCTGGAGAATGGATGGAATTGGCAAGGAAGTAAATTGGGAATATACAAGATATCTGGGACTATATGTGGTCTCACGCTTCTTCAGAGGTTTAGTATAACTGGATTGAAGTAAGTGAATGGCTAGTTTTTGTTCTGTAGGAACTAAACTATTTTCTGTCCAGAATAGAGATGATTAGCTCCTAGTCTGTACTCGGAATATACCTTGTGTTTGCATAAAAACTAACCGCGATGCCAAGAGACGTAAATCTGGGTATTTTGTTCAGTTACCTGTTGTCTTCGTTTTTCCTCTTCAAGAGCAGCTTTGGCTTCCGCTTCTTTTATCTGTTTACAGACATTTGCAAGTAAACTAACATTGTAATCATCAAATCTTATGTAGAATTTTAACATTCTATATAACTCTATACTAACTCTTCCCACTGAGACTCCACCAACCCATAACAACTTTGGGGGCTTTATATTGGAAGTTACTTTAAAAAATGCAAATGTTATACTGAAAAGTATTCCCAAGGCACTAACAGATTAGGGGTTGAGGGGAGGTGGAGTCATACTTATATAAACATTTCAGCTTCATAACTAAAATACATATTAGGTCACGATTCAAAGAGTTACATCATTGTAAACGGAAATGCTTTTAAAACTAGACTTTTTTCTCTTGAGCTGCCATACTCAGAATCTATAATTAATGGTTAAATACCACTCTTTGTCTACAGTTGAAATTGACCATTTGCCTCAAATGCCCTATCTGGAAGGAAATCCTTAGTTGCAAAAAAAATCAAGAGTTTATTCATTGATTAGGTTGACGGTGGGAAACAGTGACACCAGAGATAAATCAAAGAGCAAAGAATCCCAAAACTTTATTTTGTATTATTTTAAGCTAATTTTCAGGAGGCTTACCCTAACATTAAGATGAATGACCATGTCCCATAGCACATAACTAACTGGTACAGCGCACGGAAAAATTTAGTACACACTAGACAATAAAAAGCACATCTGAGGATTCAAAACAGGCCTATAAAACCAGGCTTTTATTTCAAAAGCAAAGAAGATGAGATTTTGATTTGTTTGTAATAAGCACATAAAGAAATGCACAAAATAAACAGGGAAAGGCCACTAGCACGTTAAAAATATTTAACCTGACATTACCTCAGATGCTTTCCGCTTCATTTCCTTGCATGTTGTGTCACATTCTATTGAAATCTGATTTTCACGCACTTTGTTGCACTGCAATTCCTACAAATAAAATTTTTTTTAAATTTCACATTTTAAAAGTTTTTTCCCTCAAAGTCCTAACTATATGCCATAAAAAAGCAAAATTTCTCTAACAGCTTAGGTTATGCACCCTATTTAACAGTCATGTTCATTAATATTTAATGATGATATGGTTACAAGCATTAAATGTCTTGGGTCAAAGAGTGATTATTACTTTATTTTCTCCTAACTGCAAAAAAGCAAATACCATAAAATTAAAATTATCCATTTAACAATTATTTACTAAGTACCACTATCAACTTGGCTTCAATCTTATTTTTATTCTTTACTTTTCTTTTGTTTCTTGTTATTCTTCTAAAACTTCCAGGGAATAAAATGGTCGAGAGCAGCAACATCCAACACAGCTTTCTGAGATCATGGAAATGTTCTCAGTCTGCACTACCCAATAGATTAGCACGAACCACATGTGGCTACTTAGCCCTAAAAATGTGGCTAGTGATAATCGAGGAAATGAATGCTCAATATTATTTAATATTGATTTATTAAAATTCAAACTTAAATAGCTACATGTGGCTAGTGGCCACCAAATTAGACAGTGCAATTCTAGACAGTTTTCTGGAGAGCTACAAATTTTTCTCTCAACTAGTAAATTTTTAAAAAGTTTACATGAAAATTGCTCCACAGTTTATATTTGCATTTCACTGCCTCCTAATAAAATAAAAAACCAATCTACTCTTTTCTTGACGATGTGACACCAATATTATGATCAATTTGTGTACTACGCTATAGTAAGTGGTCCTTATTTTAAACAGTCTTAGACTTTCCTTTTGTAGATCTCTGATCAACCTTTTATTCATTCCCTATTTCTTGCTGACAGATGTCACTCTTGCTCTAAATGTAGCTATTTCTATCAATTTCCCCTTTCTTACCACACTCTCAGACTCTAGTTTTTCAGTTCAAATCTACCAGAGTTAAGAAAGGAGATCATCAAATCCTGTGAGTAAAGTGCATATGTACTGTACTTTACTGAAAGCCCTTTATAGCATGGAATTTTATTACTTAAAGGGATTTTTCCTCCCCTTTAGTCTTCATTTTTGGCTGAGGTTGGTGATAAATACAGTCTTGTCCTCCAAGGATAGTCCAGAAAAAGGAAAAATAACATGAACACATATTAGAGACAAAAATAAATACTGTGTGTTTGTAGACATTAAGTCTATCAGCCTGGAAGAAGGAATCTTTTCTCATTCAAAAGGTACTTATAGAGTGCTTATTACATGCCAAGCACTGTGTTAGAAACAGGGGACACAATAAGGAAAAGTGTATAATAATATGGTAAGTGCTAAACTAATAATAATAGTTAGCAGCTACTACTGAACATAGCAGTCATTGTGCTGAATGCTATAGAAGCATTACCTCTTTTATTCCTTTCAATAAATCTACGTATGAACTCTATTCCATAGATGAGGAAACAAGGTTACCGACGTCCCTAGAATCACAAAGCTCTTAGTCATAAGCCTAAGACAAAGAAAGCCAAGAGGAAGGAGTACCTAAGTCTACCCAAGGGATTCAGGGGAAGGAAGACCTTCCCAAACAGGGAAATGCTTACACTGAGTATTACCAGGAGTCTAGTAAGCAGAGTGGTAAAGGAAAAAAAACATTGTATTTTGCACAGAAGAAGGAATGTTTATACTGCCACAAATTAAAAGGGAGTATAACATACGGCAGGACACTTAAGTAACAGATTCACAGAGGTGACTGCTAAAGGATGAAAGTGAACAAGCATGTACACTGGGTCTACATATACATACATTATTTCTTAGAAAAAGCATACTGTTTTCCCATGAATGAAGAATCAGTGAAGGACTCAGATACAGTGAAAGATTATGATTAGAGGCAAGGAAATCTGTTACAAAGCTGTTGTCAAAATCCAAGAATGAGTTGTTGCCAAGTTCTAATGAGTGATAAATTGTGCTTGGCTAATAACATGAGATTTGAGAGAAAATCTGAGACATTCCAGACTGAAAGTGGCTTGACTAAGAATTGATTTTCATGTAAAGGTGGTCCAATTTAAACATCTAAAACTTAAGGATTCAATGCCAGAAGAGGTCAAGCCTAGAAATTTAAATTCAGGACTTATCTGCCCTAGGAAACAATAGGAGGAGCTGTGAAATAAATGCAAAGATCCTCAATAAAAGCAAAAGATTCTCAATAAATTATTTGGTGAATGGATAAAGAAAAGAATGAATTTAAAGAGCAGAAAAGGAGACTAGCTTTAGGAAATAACCATAAGAACATGAAGAAAAAAGGAGTTACAACTCTGAGATAGGGAAAATCAGAGGTCAAGAAAGCAGCAAGCTTCAGGAGTCAACAGTGTCAACAGGGAGAGCAAGGCGAAGAGTGGAAAGAGACCTCTCAGCCCCCGCATCTGAGAACTCGCGACTCTTCCTCCCTAAGTTTTACTGAATGGGAGGTAGTTTGTTCCTCGAGCTTTCCAGTCTTTAGCTTTTGTCCTTTTACTTCTCCATTACCACTATCTTATCTTAAAATGAGTTCTCTCCAAGTTTGAATGTTATTTTATACTTTTATAAGGCTGTGCATGTGAGGTTTTTTTAAGGCAACATTTTCAAAACATAATACTGATGGCAAAACACAATTTTGTGAGAGCAACAAAGGTTAATTCCAGACTATTTCTTAAACCATGAAACTCATTTTATTACTCACATTGTGTTCCTTGTGCAAGAATCTAGAGGGAATTGATTCTGCCCAAAAAAGGGCACTGAACTTGGTTCCAACACAAAATAACCTTTTACCATCAAATTGCTGAAAACTAAACTGCCAAAGTTGATTTTTAAAATAAGCATTTACAGAAATAGATGGGCTAAAAAGATTCTCGGATGGGATAAAAACATTCTAGGAAATAAGACCCTAAAATTAAAAGGCAAAAAATAAAGCCAAAGAACTACCAAAACACCAAAAAAACAAACAAAAATTTACATAGAAAAGTATTTTTAATAACAAAATATTTACCTTTTTAATTCTTTTACAAGGACATCTAAGCTTTACCTTCTGGTTGCAATTAAAGGGACATTCACCAGGATGGCACATCTCTTTGCATCTGTGACCACAAGGAAGCTAAAATAAAGCCAGAATAAAGCAATTATATATTTATATTTTAGTCATACTCTACCTCCCGCTCCCCCCAACAACTATGTTAAGAAGGAGTCCATCACAATAGGGTCACTCAATACTGGATAATTGGCTAATTTTTCAACTTTTTTCTTTTAGATATAAATTACCTTAATTATACAGAAATTTTAAATATTCTCTCCGATTCTACTCCAAGAGTACATCTTACATCAGTCTTATAGCTCGTTATAGCCATGTGACTAAGTTCTGGCCAATGGAATGGACGCATTTAAGTGTTCTGTGCCTGAAAGCATTTCAAGAAGGCACATTCATGTTCTTCCCTTCCCAATGTGCTGGAAATGACATCTAGAGCAATAACGGAAACTCGGAAACATTTATTTTTGCCACTATAGCTGGCCAACCCAACTCAGTAATTGCCATGATGTGTATGTGCTCCCTGTCTTTAATTATCTACTTTCTTATCAAGCTTTCAGAGGAAACATTCTCTCCTTTCTATTCAAATCTTATCCAAACTTTGAGAGAGGGCTTAAATCACCATATAAGCATGATATGAGTTTGCCTACATTTGAATAAATAATGATAATTATGTAAAAATCTATTTCTAAATTGTTGTGACATTGCTTGCACTGCTTTGAATTCAAAAAATTCTTTTTAGGTACTTCATATATTTCTGTCTCTCCAACCGGAATGTAAATAAGACACCATTGGTTAGTGGTCAAATTCCAAAGTTAGATTGCCTGAATCACAGATTCCCTGTTTACTAACTGTGGGACCTTAGGCAAGTCACCTGACTTTTCTGTGCTTCACATGTAGAACTGGGAAGAGTAATAGTACTTTATAAAGCTCTTGTGAGGATTAAATGTGCTCAGTATAGTTAGGCATTATAATAAAAGTAATTACCACTTAGTTGAGGGCAAACGTCTTATATTTCTTTGTCTCTCTCATAATCACTAACAAAGACAACTTACAAATAGTAGATACCTCAATAAACATTTGAATTCTCCAAATTCTGATCTTTATGACTCACCAGAATGATCCTTCAAAGTATTAACTCCACTCAATTTAAAAAATTCAGAATCCTTTTCCATTGTCTTTAATCTCTCTCTGGTGTGCAACTGAGTTCCTTGCTCTTTAATTTTCGACTGAGACATTCACGCCAGACTAAGTTTGGATCACTCCCACTGTACGTTTTCACTAATGCTCTCACAGGGCGGAGTGCTGCTAGAATGAGTTTCACATTAGGCATTCCTGGACCATTTCGGTTCTGTTTTTCCCTACAGCTAATGCTAGGCCTGGAACACTGCTTAACAAGCTCAACATTTATTCGTTATCAAATACTTGCCTCACAGTGGTTGTTTCAAGGCTTTATAATTACTTAACTTCACTCTTACCTTCATTCCTGCCGGTGCCTCTAGCCTGACTTCATAGAGAAGGTAGGCATTTGGAATTAGCTCACCACCCATCTTCTCTCCCCCTCAAAATATGTCTCTATTGCCTCTTGTTCTTTCCTTAATCTGTGAGGCAATGACAGCAGTCATTTCTCTAAAAGTAACTAACCACTCTACTCTAGCTTTAAATCAATGATTCTAAAGGGGAAAGTGAACAGGGAAGCATATCAGAATCAATAAAGGAAGACCTTTTTGAAATTACAAAGAAGCCTGGTTATAGTGTGGCTTCTTACTAATCAGTGTTCTCTCTCTTCAATGTGTTGCGAGTTGATGAAAGGTCAAAAAACATTAGTGTAGATGTTTTATCTTTCTGCCTCCTAAAAGACCTCATGCTCACGCTTCACAATTTCACCAACAGCTTAAAAATCTCTCTTTTCTCTGGCTGGGTCTTCTGCCTTCAACACGTATGTCCTTTCTCTAAAGACTTCATTGGATCCTGTCACCGCATCTAACTATCATTCCATGAATCTCTTTGCCTTTCACATACAGTGCTGGCAGAAGTTGTAGAAGACATACACTGGGAAGGCTGCCTGGCTCACCACAACTCCCTCAGGAGCCACGGCCACGGCTATGCTGCCTGTTCCGGCACCCTGTCTGTTGCTGCCTGTGCCAAGGGAGGCCCTGGACCCAGGTAGGCCAATCAGATTTCCTCTCCTGATAATGTGAAAACTTGAGAGAGGTGGTGGTTTGAACAAAATCATCTCACTACCGAGCCCCGTGAGCTCCTGTTGCCAAGCCCCTGGGAGCTGCCCAGATCTCGCCCTGCCAAAAGGTTGGCTGTACGGCATTTCCTTCAGATTCTGTGAACTGTCCCCTGACATCCTCCAAATATATCTTTTTTGGCGATAAATTAGCCAAAAGTGATTTCTATAACTTGAAATCAATATGACACTATTTATGAAAGTCGAAATTATACATTCCCTATGACTAAGCAATTGCTCTACTATATGCCTGGAGAAATCTGTGGGTAACATACCAGGATGCACAAATAAGAATGTCCATAGCAGTATTTTTGATAACAACTCAAATTGGAAATAAACAATTTTAAACAAACAATTTACTATCCACAGTAAAACAAACAAACACTAGTATACGATGGAATAAATGACAGCCACATGCAATAGAAATGACAAACATAATAGAGAGCAAACTAAGCAAGTCACAGAAGTTCAAACTTTTGAACTCAATATAAAATGAGGCAAACCATCAATACTGTTTCCGGATACACATACAGGTAGTAAAAACTAGAATAAAATCAAGGAAATAATTACTTCAAATGGCAGATGGTGGTAACATACAGGATAAAGGGAGGGAAATGTAGTCAGACGGGGACTCTAGTAGACTTGAGAAATGGAATAATGCTGTACTTTTTGACCTGGGAGGAGTTAAAGGGTGTTCACTGTTTAGCTACTTGTTAAACTGTACATATATGTGTTAACGTTCTTTTCAGTATGTGATATTTCATTGTTTTAAAAAATCAAATCATTTGACAATTTCCCTGTTAGATGTACAAGTACGTGTCATCTCAAAAGCCAGGTTATATTCTTTAAAAGCTGAAAAGTAGTCACAAAGAAAACTGATCAGAATGCCTAATATATAGTGACTGAATCTTCATTATAGATTTCACAGCAAAAAATAGCGGTTTTTCTAAAACGTCTGACCCTGATGCTCACTTTGAAGATGAGATGCCCTCCCCATTGTACTCAAAGTGTGATGGTTTTCTTGAACCCTACTCACCCCTAACATCATTCTGCTGGCACTTCAGTAAGTCATATCAAATGGCTTACCAATAACTAGTAGCCAACGTCTAGTTCAAAATGCTCCATTTTAATTTCAACAATTAAAAAAGCTCTCTTTAAAAATAATTAAAGAAAGCTTACAAAACAACATTGTTTGTGGATAAATAACCATACCATCATCACCAGGGCTACACATATATAGCACTTACCATATTCTAAGACCTTTACATGTTACTAACTCATTTAAGACTCAGACAACACTCTGAACTGGCTATTATTATTGCCTCCATTTTACATATGAACAATTTGAGTTACAGAGAGGTTAAATAATTTGCCCAAGTAAAAAGTAGAAAAGTTTGCATGGGAATGATAAAACCAAATTCAGAAAAAAATTTAAAAGTAGAAATGTGTATGTGGGCAACAGTTTCAAGTTGGAGTTCTTAATGGTATCTTTATATTTTCTTTTAGTTAACTCCAAACCTAATTAAACAGCCCAGAAGACACACGGAGTGTATATTAGAGAAGCAGTGAAGCTGGAAGGATGTGCCTGTGCCATTCCCACAGTTCACTTTCATTCACATTCCATAAACATTACCCACTGCCTAATATGTACAACCAGGGAACCAGCAACTGCATACAAAGATAAACATGACACCTGCCCACACAGTCCCTGCCCAAAAGAAATCTACAGCATGGGGAGGGGAGGAGAAAGTAAACACAAATTTATCAGTACATCAGAACGTATCAGAATCCCACACTTTAATTCTGAGCACAAGATATCTACAGCAGCTTAAAGGAACACAGGTCTTGGCTGACACAGTTCTTGATTCTGTAGCCTAGTGGTTCTCAAAGTGTGGTCCCAGACTAACAGTGTCACTGTTACATAAGAGCTTATTAGAAACGCAAATTCTTGGGCCCCATTCCAGGCCCACAAAATCAGAAACTCTAGGGTGGGGCCCATCAATGTTTTAACAAGCCCTTGAAGTGATTCTGATGTGCACTGACGTTTGAGAACACTGCTGTAGCCTTACCAATATCAAGAGGCCATAAACTAGGATGAGTTCTACTGGACACAATGAAATTCACCTGTCCATTCCTAGGTTACTCCAAACTATAATAAGCATTTGGATTGTTCCCAGCCTACAGATATATTTTTCAAGAAAGCCCAAGAAGACTCTAGCAATACCAGGAGCTCCAGAATGGCCCAGAATCCTAAATCATGAGCATAGACAAATTTTTAAATAAACAGTGCCCATTCATCTAGTCCCACCAAATGTCATAACAGCATCACAACTGAATCACAGCCAAGGCAATGCTGAATTGCAAATTATCCTTAAGACAATTAAATTATCTTATTTTTAACTATAATATCATGCCAAGTTACTGTGTCAGATTAAAAATAAAACTCTCAACGACCTATTACTAGGATCCGAACTCGGACAGAAGAAAATTTATTTTAACAAGGGAAAACTCAAGATTTGAAGAATTCAGAAAATTAAATTTGAAATATTCTCTGCCCCTAGTTTTACTTATATTAACAAAGACAGGATTATTAAAATAATCATTTATTGCTTGAAATGGTCTCCTTTATATAATCTTACATAAATTTTGACATTCCCAGGTTCTTATTCCAACACTTCTTAAACAGAAATCATAAAAAGTCCCAAGTTTTAGTTAAAAGGAAATATGCATTGTTAACAAAAAGGCCTATCATGCATTGATTTCTGTTTTTATTTAACCAAAGAGACTACTATATTGAAGACTGTTGCCGTCTCTTCCTGACTCTAAATAGGATGAGAGACACTTAGATAAGTGTATAAAGACCAAGAATGAAAAGAAAAGAGGTACTATTAATAAGTCTATAAATCAAAAGGATTCCTTTATAAATGTCCACCCATACCAAATAATTGTCACTGCCCTACCCCCAACCAAAAAAAACGGGGCACCCTTACTTTTAGATTGGCCAAATACAGATGCACAACTTTGGTTTCTCAAAGTATTGTCATGATAAATCACTAGTGAGTTTTTACCTTTTTACTCTGAACAATTTTTTTAAACCACTTTTGATAATTTTAGTTTGAATACAATGCATATACAACCATCAGAATCTTTAAAAACAAAACTTTACACCATATGAATGCTTTATACTAATTAATTCAAAATAACAATGAACTTTCAAGTTCACACATACACATAGAGACGTATTTGTTTTTTTAAAAACCTACTATGGATTTACTGTCTAACTGCTTATGACCCACACAGTTCTTGATCTATCTATATTTTAAGTCTGAATCACATTCTGGGGAGGGGTAAGCATTAGGTCAAAATTTTAGTGTATAAAGTATACAAGGTACCTTTAAAATGCTTAAAAAAAAAATCTTCTAAGGGTCATTCCTATCCTTAATATCCCCAAATTTCATAAAGAGATGTGCATCTACCCTAACTATATGTATTACACTTTTACAGAGATCAATCACATTTTTCTTTCTGGACCCACATTTCCAGTGAAAGACCTGAAACAGGATGACCAAAGAAGAAAATAGAAAACCCAAGAGAAGCAATGCCCAAGAAATACAACTTAAAAGGGTCTATTAAAACTTACCTCTTTAGGACACTGATTTTTGCAACAACTGAGAAGGTTCTTTTCATTTACATCAGCTGTGGTTATTTTTCTAAAAACAGGAGAGGAAGTTTTGATAACATTTAAACCAAAGTCCATTTTAAAGCATAAGTTTCCAAAAATATTTCACAATCTCAAGCATATCCATAAAATTATCTTACTTATTTCATTTTCTCCTGAAAAATATTTTTAAGTGTGTCTCCATGACAATTACCTTCAAATTACTTAACCATTCTGATAAATCAAGCCATCCAGCCCTTTATCAACTATCAACAAATTAAATGCCAAAAGGGCAAGACTGCAAGAAGTACAAAACACACATGAAATAGCACCTGTGCCCGGCCTCTCTTTAACAGTTCCTGTACTATCTTTCCCTATAGCTCAATCATTATTCACAATTACAGTTCTTCTTAGAGGCTCTTCATAAAAGATTAAAAACTAGTGCTTTAATATGTTTCTTCAAATTGAAGGTAGTCAGTGGGAAATGAAGTAAGCTTATTAGAAAAGCTTTTTTCCAGTCATTTTTGGATAAGCCATCTATTAACGTTGGAAGTTCATTCATTTCAGATTAGATCATTTTAGATCAGTCTGTGCTTTTCTCTCTGACCCAGTAGGTAGGTAATTCAGAAAAAGTCACAAACACCAAGGAATAAAACTACTTTCCAACAGGTAGTTGAACAGAACCACCAGACACCGCATGAGTCAGCAGCTAGGGACAATCTAAAAACCCCTATCACATGGACCTCCTTTTCCTCTTCCCCATTACCTTCCTTCTCTTTCCTTGATACTTTCTTTTCCTGCTTCTATTTCCCTTCCAGACACAACTGCCAAAACATACCATAAGCTTAGCCTCATTAACCTCAAAATTATTATCTTAAGTATTTGTAACAAATTCGTTGTAAATGTACTCTAAGATAACATGCACTTTTCTTGGCAAAATTTCACTTAACAATATCACAGACTTTTTTATGCTGGCTGTACTAAAAATTGTATATTTTCATTCTTACAAGTATGGCACTCACTTCTGAACTTGCGTTAATATCATTTTGTTCCTGTTACTCTGTAATTAGGAATAAATTAATTACTTTTCAAGGCCTATATCTTTTATACCTAATTTCTATAAAACATAGTTACATGCAGCAGAAAAGGACTAAAAGGACAAGATGACTTATGAAATAACTCACTGAATTAAAGCAAATGAAATTATCAGAACAAATACTGAGACTGAAGAATTCTGCATGAAAACATGCACATTAAATATGTATTCAAGAAAAGGAAAAAGGAACTCTGGACAGCTGCGGTAACGGAAGCCAGCTCAATCCAAATGTATCCACACAACCCGCAAAAACCATTCAGCTGATCAATAACAAATAAAATCACTCAAATCCCAAGACCTCGGCATAATTAGAAGATCAAAATTTCCACAAACTTCAAATTACCTTTAAGTAGAAAAATAAATATCAATTCCTAGCAGAGATATTTCTCAAGCTCCCATAGTAAGTGCTATGAGAGAGCTAGTGAAGTTCTGGAAAAGCTAAGCAGAAAAAAGAAGAGGGGCAGAGCTAAAATCACACCAGAAAAAGAAAGCCCACCCTAAGTGTGAAAATACCGAAAAGTTTCAGCTGATCAGAGCACTAGCTAAAGGGCAGAGACTATTAAAAGTGCACAAGAATTAAGGAACCAATCTTGGAAAGGCAGCACTCCGGGAAGAAGGTACAAAGGGAAAGACGGCCTTTGGAGAGTACAGGATAAAGAGAAAAAGAAGCGAGAGGGGGAAATTTAGGACTCTGCAAGACCAAACAAAACCACCTCTTTTTGTCAGTATCCCCCATTAATATAGCAAAACTGCCCTCTTAACTCTCCCTAAAAACCTTCTAAAGCTATTTTTATTTTTAAAGATTGGCACCTGAGCTAACATAGGTTGCCAATCTTCTTTTCCCCGTCTTCTTCTCCCCAAAGCCCCCCAGCACATAGTTGCATACTCTAGTTGGAGGTCCCGCCGGTTGTGCTATGTGAGATGCTGCCTCAGCATGGCCTGATGAGCAGTGTCATGTCCGCGTCCAGGATCCAAATCTGCAAAGCCCCAGGCCACCGAAGTGGAGTGGGTGAACTTAACCACTTGGTCACGGGGCCAGCCCCCTAAAGCTAGTTTAGTTTTAACATTTTATTTTTAAACCTTCAATGAAATAATTTTAATATTTAAAAAGAATAAAATTTGACTTTTACAAGCGAACAAAGCATAAGTCTACAGTGTTAAGTGGCAAACACAAATTTAAGATAATATTAACAGACATTTTTCCAGAAGTACTTATGCTCAAAAAGTCAGAAATGAAGTCATATTCCCAAATTTAACTTGAGTAAAATATACTTACAAAAAGCCCACTTTATAGACTTGCATGAAATGGAGCTGAACAAGTTAGGTAAATTGTGTTAGACCATGATTAAATAGAAAAAAAATGTGAATTTTTTTCCCTCCACATAATCCACAAGCAAAAATTTGCATTTTTTTAAGTAAGGAAAATATAGAGGTCATACCCTCATATGATAAATGCTATAACAGCAACATTTTTAATAAGCAAAACCCTATCTTTTAAATCTATAATTTAAAAACTATGTCTAAGTAACTATGTGCAAGTCAATTTTCGATCCAAGAAAATTCTAGTTTGACACTGTTATTTGAATGATCTGTTACAGGAGTGTTTCTCCTATTTTTTTTCTTTTTCTTTCTTTTTTTCTCAGAGGAAGATTTGCTCTGACCTAACACACATGCCAATCTTCCTCTATTTTTCAGTATATGGGCTGCCAACACAGCATGGCCATTGACAGAGGAGTGTAGGTCCATGCCCAAGAGCGGGGCCTGGGCCACTGAAGTGGAGCATGCTAAACTTAACCACTAGGCCACCAGCGCTGGCTCTCTCCTATTTTTTTTTAAAAGCAGTGATACGACTTTTTTCCTAACAAAATCTTATACAAAATCCCCAAATGGAAGAAAGCAGAATTGCCCTCATTGAAATTCGGGTGAAGTACCTAGAAGGTGAAGTTTTCTATATGTCTTCCTTCCAGGTCTCTATGGGAAAACGTGGTCCTCCTGAGTCTAAGAAGCATACTGACAACTATTCCTTAAAGTATACAGTAGTGGGTCCTGAATTATAAAAGCACACCAATTAAACTAACTGTAGTAAAACAAGAATATTTCCTCAGTCCACTTACCTACATTCCACATACAGGCTTGTGATCTTGCAGTGACATTTTATTCTAAGCATCTGAACACAAGGAGGACATTCTCCAGGGTGACATGGCAAAACACACGGGTGAGGACAGCCTGGCGGCCGTGACTTAGAGCACCCTTCTTCACACTGCAGGCATTCTGGGCCAGCCTGATAAACAGCAAGAAAATAGAGCACCTAAGTACAGAAGTCTAACATTTTTATATGTTAAAGTTCTAAAATTTATATATATATTAGAAACACAGTCAACAAAATGGTACA
This sequence comes from Equus przewalskii, assembly GCF_037783145.1. Taxonomy (NCBI): domain Eukaryota; kingdom Metazoa; phylum Chordata; class Mammalia; order Perissodactyla; family Equidae; genus Equus; species Equus przewalskii. Next base: position 80,924,986 of record NC_091833.1, on the reverse strand, counting down.
TGCTTTCACTCATTTTAAAAATATTCAAAATGAAGAACAGCAAGAAAACCAATATGACCCTTATTCACAAAGATTTTTGTCCACAAAACTCATTAAATCAAACTGCGTCACCTTTAAAATGAACTTGATTATATGAAGTATCCCTACTAAAAATGTAAATTACTTCCTAAAGAATAGTCAGTGGCAGGAAAAAAACAGTAAAAAGTTACCAATTCACTTCCACCTGATAAGAATGATCATCACCAAACTAAAGAAATCAACACAGTTAAGGGATCAATAAAGATTCCCAAAGTACTCAATGTTCTGAAGATATTAATCTCATCCTCCCAAAGAGAAACACATATAGAGGGCAAAAAGGACAATGACCAGCAGTTTAATTCATTTTTTATGCACTTCAATGAACCAAAATTAAATTACATTTACAAATAAAGGAAGCTCAAAGTGTGTAATTAATAAGGCACCTCGCTGCTTTAGTAATTTAATAATTTAAGTATCTATCTACTAAAGAAGGTTAAATTTTTATTGCAGGATATTGTTTATTTTCACGTCATACATGAGGTAAAATAAGAGAGCTATAGACATGGACGCTTAGATCTTAAATGTTAAACATCTTTTATTATTCCTAAGTACAGCCATGAGTACAAAAGAATTATTAAATCAATAAAATTTTAGCTATTTTTGACACATGGGATTAAAAAAAGTGTTTAAAATTATGAAAACATTCTTCTATGAGTAATTTTTATTTTTTTAATTTTAAAAAGTATATTCATTCATTCCACAAATCCTTATTCAGCATTTATGTGCCAGGCACTGTTGCACACACTGGGAATATGCAAGATGGGAGAGATCCCTGACCTAAGGAAGGAACTTCATTTAAGTGGGGAAGGTAAAGAACATAATAGAATTGTCTTCATAAATACTCTGAAAAAAGACAAAACAGGATAAGAGAGAGTGATAGTAGCAACAAGAAGGAAGCCTGTCTGATAAAGGGCACAGTTGAACAGAAATTGAGTTAAGTAAGGGAGAGAGCCATAAGAATATGGAGCTTCAGAGAAAAGGAATAAGTAAGTGCAAAGGCTGTGAGGTAAGAATAAACTTGGGATGCTCAAAAAATAGCAAGAACAGAAGTAGAAGTCAGCAAGCAAGGGAGTGATGAGTGAAGAGGTGGGGAAGGTAGTCTGGAGCAGGGTCATTATAAAGCCTTATAGACCATCGTAAGGCCCTTGGATTCTACTCTCAGAGTGACTGAAAGCTACTGAAGGGTTTTGAGCGGGGAGACGACACTGGCTCACATTCTTAAAAGATGAATCTGCCTGATGTGATAAGACAAAAGAGGGAGTAGAAAGGTTGGCTGGGAAAATATTGGAGAAATCTAGGCAAGAGGTGATGGTGGCTTAGATGAAGATGTTAGCAACAGAAGTTATAAGAAATGGTGAGATTCGGGACCTATTTTGAAGATAAACCTAACAAGATTTGTGTGGGACAAGGACAATGAAGACAAAGAAATCAAGCAATGTTCCTATGTCTTTAATCCGCACAACTGGGTAAAAATGGTGATACAACCTTCTGAAACGAGAAAGACTGGAAGGATAGGCAATGAGTTACAAAATACACAAACGTAACCAAAGATAACACAGTCTATTCCATTTGTTTCTTCCTGGCTATGTGGTACATCTGCAATAACCTCCATTTAAATAACATGAGTAGAAGAGCTTACTGGGCTGGGAGTTAGGACATCAGCAATACTAATCTCCGAATTGCTACTCTCTTGTTGTGTAATCATGGACACATTACTAGACAAGGTTCAGTTTCCCTATCAGCAAAACAAGATTTATACTAATGATATGAAACTTCTTCCAGCTATTAAAAAAAAATCACTGAATCTGTACTTGCTAAACTATCTTCCTGGATAACTTCCAATATCAACTTCTATCCTCTAGGAGAGACTATCTTAACTAGGAAATACAGTAAGTCTGGCTGTCAAGTATCTTATGCAGTTCTCATAAAAAAAAAAAAAAACACGGGCTGGCCCACTGGCATAGTGGTTACATTCTCATGCTCCACTTTGTCAGCCCTGGATTTGCCAGTTTGAATCCTGGATGCAGACCTACACACCGCTCATCAAGCCATGCTGATGAGGCATCCCACACAGAAGAACTAGGAGGACATACAACTAGGATGTACAACTATATATTGGGGCTTCAGGGAGGAAAAAAAGAAAAAGAAGATTGGCAACAGATTTTAGCTCAGGGACAATCTTCATCACCAAAACAAAAAGGAACCATTACTTCCATTGAAAAAAAACACAGAAGTTTCAATCCAGGGAGCAATACTGGGATAATCCACAATAATTCCCCAATCAGTCACACCAGTTTTTGAAATGAGTTTTTTCTGATTCATTCAACTTTCTGGAAATCCAGGGAGGAGAGAGATCCTAGTGAGTCAGGGGATGGTGAAAGGAAAGCAGAATAAACATTTGGGTTATTATCACAAATTGGAAAACTAATCTTAATAAGTGAAATTCTTTTTTCCCATTTTAGTGAAATATATTAGACATTGTGTAAATTCAAGGTGCTCAACACATTTGATACATTTATGTACTGTAATATGATTGTAATTGTAGCGATAATTAGCACTTCTATCATATTACAGAATTATCCTTTCTTTTTAATGGTTGAAATAATTAGCAAGTTTGATGATAATAATGAAATTCTTTTTTTAAAAAATCAGTGAAACGTGACATATCACACGCACTGCCTTTAGCAGTGATTCTCAAACATTCTTGAACATGATTAATCACTTGGGAATCTTGTTAAAATGCTAGGTGGGGCCTGAGATTTTGCAGGTCTAACAAGATTCCAGGTGATGCCAGTGCTGAGGGTCTGCAGACAACATTCTGAGTGGCAAGGGTCTATAACATAATTATGTAGTAAATGTACGTGTAATTATGTACATATATTTTTTTCTCCCTTTTACTTATTTTTGGTGACAGATTTCCCCCAAAGAGAAAAGACCATCCTCATTACTGTATTTCTTCTTTCAGTGACTCAAAAAATATTTGAGGGGCTGGTCCAGTGGTGTAGTGGTTAAGTTCACACACTCCGCTTCGGCGGCCTGGGGTTCCCAGATTCTCATCCTCGGCACAGACCTAGCACCATTCATCAAGCCATGCTGTGGAAGCATCCCACATAAAATAGAGGAATACTGATACAGATGTTAGCTCAGTGACAATCTTCCTCCAGCAAAAAGAGGAAGAGTGGCAACAGATGTTAGCTCAGGGCCACTCTTCCTCACCAAAAAAAAAAAAAAAATTGAGACCATGTTTGCCTGGGAAACACACACCATTTCAATGGCCATTAGTCTCACCTGAACCTCACCCATCAATCACAGTTCCACTCACTACAGCCAATGAATTAGACAATAGGGCTATCTGTTGCTCATGGTAGCAATCAGAGCCATCACACATAACAATAGCCTTGATTGGACCGACATCTGAGGGTAAGGCCAGGAAAGGAGACCAGAGTAGAGTTAAAAGCAATAGAGCTTTGATTCCAGTGAATTCAATAAATGCTTATTGAACACCTGCCATGTTGTAGGCTCTGTGCTACAACTCAAGTTTAAAAACCGTATTACAAATTCCAGAAGCATGTGGATCAAGAGATACATACTAGAAGCCTTTCTCCAGTGGGTCTCAAATGAGGTGTTATCGTAAGGAATTAATTTTTAAAAGTTTCTGAATTATTTAGCTTTTAATATATAAATTAGAGTGATTGCAAAGTTATCCCCCAAATAACATAATTTTCACTCATTTGCACTGCAGTAGTCTTCCTTGAGTGGGAGACAGGAATGCACTTGTAGCTCAACTGAGAAGACCTGCACATACTTATAATCCATATCTTGCCACATCGCCTGCCCAGGAAGCAATGGTGGCATAATCCAAGAGAATTCCATCATTGTGATATCAGCTCTTAAAATGAGGTTTTCTTACTCATCTGATGTTCTGAAAATCTAGAGGAAAGCTGTACAGCAGCTATACCCTAACTAGTTAAAGTGGTTTTGAATCATTATAATTATTTGTTAGTTTCATTTTACAATTCCAATATGTTTTTCATTTTATCATGAGTACCTTTTTATTGAGGATCAAGGCACAGATCAATGAAGAAATTATAAAATATTTACATGTATGTCTGCACATGAGGAAGAATATTGCTGACATTTAGGTTGTCATATATTACAATTACTAAATCAAAGACAAAAAACCTAACAATGCAAGTGAAAATTTCAGTAACACAATTCATACTAATAATTTAAACATTCATAAATTTAATCTTACTTAATAAAAATGAAGCTTAAAATTTATGACTTATTCTTCATTATGCACACTTGCTAATATTATCATAATTGCCTATAGAATGGAAGTTTAGGAAAAACAATTATTTTAAAAATAGAATGTAATATTATTTAAAATTTGATTCGCTGCATTTGTTTTTCCTTGTAAAATGGCAATTTTAGAGATCTTTGAATGGCTAATTTCTCATATGCTTATAAAATGCTTTTACAGAATTTGACACACCCATACACACACCCCACATCTGTGATGCTATTTACCTTACTTTCAATGAAAGATTAGGAATTTATTAAAATTGTGAACATCATCTATCATACATGTCAGGTTTGAAAAATAGCTGGGAGCAAATGCTCCAGACTAAGTTCAGAAATATGAATGGACAGAACTAGAGGTGATATTGCCACCTACTATCAAGATACATAATTTCCGTACTTTTATCATAAAATCAAATCCTATGTAGTAGCACCATCACTGACTAATTGCCCCAAGGAACTCAAGGGTGGGTTGGAAGCATTTAACTGTTTAAGAGATGCAATTACCAACCACCCTAAACCAGACCAAGCCTCACCAGAAGAGCTACGCCTATGACTTCTGCCTCATTTTCAATGCTAAGATCTCTCCAGGACGATCTTAGGCCTTATTACCGTCACCTGCAGTGTATGTGGGAAGCATGCTTTCCAACTGAGCCTGTGCATGCAAATACCCACCTCTCCCTTTTGAATACTCATCCCCCAATGGAAATAAAAGGCCTCTGCTTTCCTTTGTTCAGGGACAGCCACAACTTCGGAAGTGATTCCACGTGGCCTCCTACTTGCTGCAAATAAGTTCTACTTTGTGTGACAACTACTTCTGGTCAAGAGTCTGATTTTAACTCTGCCAAGAGGCAAACCCACTTTTGGTTCAGTAACAACACAGGTACAATATGTAACGAATACCACATTAAAAGGCATACTGTTATGAGCCAGCACAAAGATATAGAGCCACATACAGTAAGCTGTTAGCGTTAATTCTCCTAGGAAAGCAAAGGAAGAAGGGATGAGGCAAGAAAGAGGAAAGAAGTTAATATCAAAATGGAAAAATATTTAAGACATAATTATTGAACAAAATGTTTCAAGCATACTATAAGCATATATACATTCGACCTAAAGACATTACCTTGTTTTTGCCAGTGCTGGCATCAACTTCAGTTACTTTGTGGCATTCCTTCATACACGTATGATTCTGACAACCTAAGGTTCGGCCACAAACTCTCTTGCAAGAGTAGGGTCCTACAGCATGGCATGGTAGTGGACTCACCTTTAAAAAAAAAAAAAGGAAAATCAGCACAACACACACACAAAACCTTCTGGACCCATGTTTCCAAAATGACTCTGTTATCATGTGAGAACAAGTTTCACAAAGGTCTAATTCATTTTCACTATAACAGTTATTATCAAAACCAAAGTAACCTATCAAAAAAAACCCAAAGAATGAACGCCAGCAAGCAAAACATTCTATTCCTAAAAGGGAGATTCAATGTAATGATTCTGTAGTGAATCCATATACATTGACTAAGTCTCAAATAAAAGCACCGTATATTTTTAAAATTAGCAAACTCTTGCCTTTGTAGCACTAAACTAATACTTCAACTTTGTTATTTCTAACAATCCTAGTAGAGAAGAGGTAGAGATTACAAGCTTTACTTAAAACTTGTGCCTATAACTCACCTCATGCTTCCCAAGGCATTCCCTGCAAGAGAAAAATAAAATGAAATGAAAATATTATAAATTCTTCAAAGATAATACCTAAACCAAAGAGGCTAACTCCACTAGTTTGTTTTATTAAGAATAAAAAATAAACACATATGGAAATAAGTGATTATAGAAAGGCTGCAGGATACAAAGTTAATATATAAAAGGCAAGAGCTTTCCCATATACCAGCAACGAGCTGGAATTTGAAATTAAAAGCATACCACCATTTATACTAGCACAAAAAAATGAGATACTTAGGTATACGGCTAACAAAATATATACAGATCTATATGAGGAAAACTACAAAACACTGATAAAAGAAATTAAAGAAGGTCTAAATAAATGGAGATATTCCGTGTTTGCCAATAGGCAAGTGCAATATTGTTAAGATATCACTTCTTCCCAACTTGATCTAGATTCTATACAATTCCAATCAAAATCCCAGCAAGTTATTTTGTGGATATTAATAAACTGATTCTAAGGCCTATACAGAGAGACAAAAAACCCCAATCCAGTAGTGAAGCAGAATGAAGTCAGAGGAATGAGACTACCCAACTTCAAGACTGGCTATAAAGCTACAGAGATCAAGACAGTGAAGAAAACAGGTTGGTGAAAACAGGTCAATGGAACAGAAATAAAGTCCCCAGAAATGGACCCACACAATTATAGTCAGTGGATCTCTGACAAAGGAGACAGGCAACTGAACGGGGAAAGAATAATCTTTTCTGAAAAGTAGTTGGTGCTGGAACACAGGGACATCTGCACAGAAAAAAAAAAATCGAGAGAGACTTTACACCTTTCATGAGAGTTAACTTGAACGGGTCGTACACCATAAAATGTATACTTGTAAAGAGTACAATTCAGTGGCTTTGAATATATTCACAAAGTTATACAACCATCACCACCATCTAATTCTAGAATATTTTCATAATCCCAAAGAGAACCCTATAACTATTAGAAGTCACTCCCACATGGTCCTCGACCCCTAGCTGCTGGGACAACCACTAATCTACTTTCTGTCTCTATGGATTTGTCAATTTTGAACACTGCACATAAATGGAATCAAACATTACGTGGTTTTTTGTGTTTGGCTTCTTTCACTTAGCATACTGTTTTCGAAGTTTATCCATGTTACAGCATGTATCAGTAAGTCACGCATTTTTATGGCTGAATAATATTCCACTGTATAACTAATCCACATTTTGTTTATCCATTCACCAGTTGACAGATAGCAGTAACTTGCCATTTCTTCCTCCCTCAGACCCTGGCAAACACTAATCTGCCTTCTGTTTCTATAGATTTGTCTATTTGGGAAATTTTGTATAAATGGAATCATATAATATGGGACCTTTTGTGACTTCTTCCATTTAGCATATTTTCAAGGTTCATTCATGTTATAGCGTATATCAGTACTTCATTCAATTTTATTGTCAATTAATATTCCATTGTATGAACATACTATTTTTTTTAAATGTATACCTTAGTTGAGGAACATCTGGGTTGTTTCCACTTTTTGGCTATTAATAGTGCTACTGTGAACGTTCAAGTTTTTTGTGAACACATATTTTTAATTCTCTTGGGTATACACCTACGAGTAAAACTGCTGGGTCATAAGGTAACTCTTTGTTCAGTTTCCTGAGGAACTGCCAAACTGTTTTCCAAAGTAGCCACGACATTTTATGTCGCCAGCAGCATTGTATGACGGTTCCGACTTCTCCATATCTTCACCAACACTTATTATATGTCTTTTTAATTTCCTAAATGGAATAAAATGGTATCTCATTGTGGTTTTGGTTTGCATTTCCCTTATAACTAATGATAATGAGCATCCTTTCACACGTATTTACCGGCCATTTGTAGATCTTCTTTGAAGAAATGTCTATTCAAAGGCTTTGCCCATTTTTCACTTGGATTATTTGTCTTTTTGTTTCTGAGTTTAAGAATTATATATATATTCTGGATAACACACTTTTACAAGACACATGACTTACAAACATTTTCTCCCATTCTGTGGGTTGTCTTTTCAATTTTTTGACAGTGTTCTTGAAGCACAATTTCTTGATAGCGCCCTCTGATTTGACTTAATTTTTATAAAGTTCAATTTTCGTTAGGTGTCATCTCTAACAAACCACTGCCTAGGGCACAAAGATTTACATCTACATTTTCTTCTAAGAGTTTAACAGTTTCAGCTCTTATTTGTAGGTCTTTGAACCATTTTGAGTTAATATTGATATATATTATGAGGTAGGGATCCAAATTCATTTTTTTCCATGTGAATATCCAGTGTCCCAGCACCATTTACTGGAAAAAAAAAAACATTCTTTCCTCCATTGAATTGTCTTGCCACTCTTGTAAAAAATCAATTGACTGTAAATATATGGGTTTCTTTCTAGACTCTCAATTTTATTTCATTGATCAGTATGTCTATCCTTATGCCAATACCACACATTCTTGATTACTGTAGTTTTGTACTAAATTTTAAAATCAGGAAACGTGAGCCCTCTAACGTTGACCTTTACTTTTAAGGCCATTTTAGTTATTCCAGATCACTCATATTTCCATATGAATTTTAGGGTCAACTTTTCAATTTCTGTAAAAAAAAGCCAGCTGTGCTTTTGACAGGGATGGCATTGAATCTGCAGATCAACACTATGTAAAATACATCAGAAAATGAATGAGGCTGAAGACAGAGAAGCTAGTGCACAGGCTAGGCCTGAAATAATGATAAACTGAACAAAGAGAAAAGGAAGAAGGTGACTTAAGACACGCTCTGAACTATGTCAAAAGATTTTTTTAAAAAAGCTAAAATTCTAATACTTACATAGGAATAGGAACTTGGCATGGAGGACAAGGTAATGCAGTCTGAATAAATGCTGGCTCAGAAGGCTGTTCCCAAGGGCCTGTAGGCTGGTGCTACAAGTAAAATATATAATTTTAAGTCAGAGAGATTAAATCATATGGCAATTACAAGAACCTAAGAAAATATGTCCATGTATCTTCCACTCAAGCAGGTTGAAATTTTTTCAAATAATCAACGAATTGTGCTCACTGAAATATTTTATTTCATCTGTATTCTATCACATTTTCCTCTCCACACACATCTGATATTAAAAATTGAGACAGACTCCAGTTTTTAAATTTCAGAACAAAGGCAGAGTAGCCTCTTTCACTTCTCATAAGCCAAAAGGAGAATGAGAAACAGATATGTAAATTCCAGCTTCCACCAGTAGAACATAATCTCCATTATTTTGTTCACTGTTCTATCCCCAGCACCTAGAAGAATGCTTAATACACAGTAAGGGCTCAATAAATATTCATTGAACATGTGAATAAATCTTTGAGGGAACCAGGAGATATCTATAACCCTAAACCACAATATATGAAGGAAGACTGACAAATTCATCTGTATCATCATTATAACATGCCTATCACACAGTATTTGCAGCACACATTTGTTTATTGATTTCTCTCCTTTTCTATATTGTGAGCTTCTTAAGATAAAAGACCAAGTCTTATTTACCTTGTACCCCAGCTCCTATCTCAGTCCTTAATACCCAATAAGTACTTAATCACTGTTTGTTGAATGACTAAGTAAAATTAAGAAAATATGACCCACAGCAATGCACTATCTCTTAATAATATTGTTCCCTTACCCTGCCAGTTTGCTTTATTAATGCTTGATCATGACATGGAGCAGGACACAAGTGACCACATTTCTCCAAAACTTTTTGGCAAGGTTGATGACATGGAGGACAAGAGCCAAAGTGACAGCGATGTTTTTCTTGACTTGTATGATGGCAAGTTGGTGGTCGACTAAATCATAAAGTACAATTTTTTAAATTACTTTTGATCACTGAACAATTATATCTAAAGTGCAGTTATCTATTTACATATCTTCTGATTCCATACAGAATGAGCATACTGTGAATACTAATATTTTAACACATTAAAACAAAATTGAAAATACTGACAATATAAAAAGTCATACAAACTTAAATTTGTAAGACGCCAGATGTACGTTTGTGCAGAGCTTCGTACCAACCTGCATTGCTCTTTGCATTTGGGCGGTCTCGTGGTGCGCTCTCGGCCACAGGGCACTGTCACCTTTGTATTGCCACAGCTGCACTTCACATCTACAGTTTCTGGGCAGGGATAGCAACTACCTGAAAACAAAGTCTGAAACTTAAAAAGAAATGTTCTTAACTACCCAAATGTCCATCAAGAGTAGAATCAGTAAGTTTCGTCTGTTTGCACAATGGGATACTGTACAAGGAGAATGAAGAAACTACAAGATATGAATGAACTTCACACACCTAACACTGAGCAAAAGAAGCCAGATACAAAGAACATGTAGTACACGATTCCATTTACATAAAGTAAGCAGCAAAAACTAACCTACAATGTTCAAAATCAGAATGATGGTTACAAAGGATATAAGGAGGGTTTTGGAAATGCTGGTAAATTCTGTTTAATGATCTGAATTCTGGTTACATGGTTATATTCAGTGTGTAAAAATTCAAGCTGTACACTTACGATTTGTATACTTTTCTATATCTACACTGGTACTTCAACGAAAAGTTTTAGAATTTGACTTAAAATTTGCCCAAAGTTTTGTTCTAAATAACAAATTTACCACATTACTCATTCAACACTACACAAGCAAAATGGATCTAAGTCTTTGGAAAACCTAATGTTAACAATAATCTTTTTGGCTTATTTTCATACATACTTCTATTCAAGTACATTATTTTTAGATAAATTCCCAATAAGAGTAACTTCTCTCATGAGGTTATCAACACGTACAGTCAATTTTCTACTACTCATGCTTTGTAAAAAGACTAAATTGTAAACCCTGATTTTAGCCTATATTTCCAAATACTCCTAAACATTCCAAAAGAAAAAGTTGTTTGGGTTTCAGCTTTTATCTTCTTTCGTTATGGTAAGTTGGTAGAAATACACACACAAAAAATGAAAAAACCTTTTTAAACAGCTATAAAGTTCTCCTTGAGGCTCTGACGTGATCTTAAGGGCTTTCTTCCAACTCTAGTTTTCCCAGTAAGGTACCCCACTAGAAATGAAATAGTAAGAAGGGAATAAGAGGCTTCAGCTAAGGAATGAATATCTTAAGAGACTGCTGCCTAGTGTCAGGACCAAGCAAAATAATGAATAGCAGTTAACCTAATAAGAAACAGATTAATGATGAAAAATAGTCTGGTTAAAGCCTTTAAAAGATCAAAATAGTTCCCTAAAACAAACAGGAGCTAGAATTTTGATTCAAATACTGAACACGGAAAAAGAAAACAACAGTAAAAAGCACCATAGGGAAAAAACATACCTGTATTGTACAAATTACCAAATTTATACTTTGGTGTTTTGATAAGTAAAGTGTAACCAAATGAAGTATTATCTTGATGGTAGCATAAGTCAAGCGATCCTGACCCGCATGATCAAATTTTGTTTTGATCTTTCAACAATGATAATTTTCATTCATCTTTAGCAATTCAAAGAGGAACTTATCAAACACGACCTTTATGCCACTCTAAAGTATAGCACCACTTTTCCCTTTTTAAAAAATTAAACCTTAAGAATAAGGGATAATTTCTCTGAATAGTCTTCCTGTTGATTAACAAAATTTGTTACACATACCTGTACAGCATGACAGATAAACTAAAATAGCTTCAGAGACAATATTTTTAAAGTGAAAAAGCAGCATAGAGAATATAACTATAGCGACCAGTTGGTCAATAGCCAAAAGGGGTATCAGTCCAGTAATTTCAGAACCATAAACACAGATGACCTAGAACTTAAAAGAATTGTAACTCAACCTTTCATATATTCACAGTACAAACATGCAGTTAGCGCCCTCTCCCTATGAGTGATGATGCCGTCTTTGATTATGAAGGTGTCTAGAATGATGGAAAATGGTATGAAATAACAATTATATATCTCTCACATAACTGAGGATTAAACAAATGGTGACAGTTGCACAACAGCATCTTGCACACACTTTCCATTAAGATAAATTTTGTTAGGGGCTAATAAGCTTTAAAAAAAAATAAACACTGCCAAAAAAAAATTTAACCTGGGTCTGATCAAACCTCTAAATCCCACTAACAATTTACAGGAAATATAGAGGAAAATTTCAAATAATACCACAGAGATGCAATCTGCAAAATCCAGACTCTGTAAAACTAAATAGAGGATCCTAGTTTCTTAAACAAATAAGTGACAAGGAAAAAAAAAAAGGAGATGGAGGAGGAAAATTATAGATTAACAGACTTTAGAGACATCAACCAATTACAACGTCAATCTTATTAGGTTTTTGAGTCATACAAACTGAAATAAAAAAATAAGATCTTTATGAGACAGACAGAAATTTGAACACCAGATATTTGCTGATACTAAGAAACATATTAACTTCTTTTAGGTTAAGAATCCATCTTTCAGAGATGAATACTGAAGTATTTATGGGATTTTCTCCAAAATAATCCCAGAGAGGGATACACTTTCAACACTTCTCCACTAAGTATGATGCTTGCTCTTACCTTTTGACACATAACTCTATATCAAGTTAAGGATGCTCCCTCCTATTTCTCATTAAGTTTTTATCATATACAGATGTTGAATTTTATCAACTATTTTTAGACATTTACTAAGATGATCTCATTTCTCCTTTAATCTGTTAATGTGGTGAATCACATTACCAGACTTACTAATATTAAACCAACCATACATTATTGGAATAAATCCAACTTGGTTATGATAGATTACGGCTTTGGATAGCTAATACTGTAGTATTGGATAGCTGCATGTGAGCAGCTAAAACTTTAATATTTCTAAAACATATTTATGAGTCAGGTTGGCTTGTAATTTTCTCTTACTTTCCTTGTCAGATGATATAAGTTGGGGCACATTCCTTTTTTACATATACTCTCAAATAGTTTACGAAGAGACTGAACTTATATATACCTGAACTGTTTATTTGTTAAAAGTTATGTGTAAAAATCAACTAGGCCTGGTGTTTTCTTGGTGAGAAAATTCTAAACTATTGAATTTTTTTAATGGTCATACAACCAGCCAGGTTTTCTACTCAAAGGCCAGTGTTTTAACAATGGTCTACAGTGCCCTACACATATTCTCCTTTCCCCAGCAATCCTTTATCCCATCATCTCTTTGACCTCATCTCCTACTGTTTATCCCCCTTGAGCACCTACTTTGGTCCTCCTTGCTGTTCCATCAAATGCTGTCTCAGGGCCTTTGCAATCACTGTTTTCTTGCCTGGAACACTACCCCACCCCCATTTCCACATGACCTGATCCCTTACTTCTTTCAGGACTCCCGGACTCCCCTCAAATATCACCCTTTCAGAGTCCTCCCCTGATCACACTACATAAAATAGTATTACCATCCCTACTATCACAACTTTAATTTCACTCTAATTTTCTTTCTATACTTGTTAATGATTGATATTCTTTACTTGTATTTTAACTGACAGGGAGTAAAAAAATAAGTTCCGTAAGAGTAGGCACTTTGTCAATATTCTTCACTCATGCAATCCCAGTGACTGGCACTTAGCAGACACTCAAAAATATTTATCGAATGAATTAATGACTAACTTTAGAATGTTAATGAACTTTAAGTTTAATTGGTCAATGATGCATTATGACTATAAGAGGAAATAAAATCCTTTTAGTGATTGTGAGAACTGAAAAAGTAGTTATAAACTTCACATTTTAAAGACACTGATGAATCAGAGAACATCCACAGGAAAATGTCTAAGGGGTTGACAGAATTTGCCACTTTTTCTAATTGGGAGGCAATGTTGTATAACAGAAATATCATTAAAGTTTGGGTTCAAATTCTGACCATGTAACTAGTTCTATGACCTTGAGCCAATAGTCTCTTTGCTTGTTTGCTTATTATACAAAACAATAGTAATGCCATATACCTTGAGAGAGATATCTGAGATGATTAAGAGATGAACTGAGATATTTAGCATCCTCCTAGTCACAAAGAAAGACAGGAAAACAGTACAGCACAGTAGTTTGTCCCAAGTCATAAAGTTAGTAAGTGGCTTGCCCCAGGACCTGTTACCCTAAGTCCGTGCTCTTCCCACTACCCTATACTATCTTTCAGTAGATTCCATTTTATATCCACATACTCCAGATGGGTAAAGTTAACTCAGTTTTCAATGTCTAATAACTTAGCCACCCATGAGACCTTACAGAGGGTCTGCAAGGTCTCATGTGTATAGTTTTCCAGAAGGTATGTGCCAAGTGACATCACAACAGATTGAATGCATTCAATAGATGTGAATCCAGCTATCTTCTATTAAGCTAGACGTTAAAGACATTTGCAAAAATGTAAAACAATACCATTCTTCCTGCTAAATTTTTTTCACAAAATATAGTTGTTTTTCACAAAAAATAAGTTATTGAATTAAGATGTAATGGGTTTATTATTACTGTTTTTAAGTAAAATAATAAATATTAATACACTTTATTTCAATTTCAAATACAAAAAACATCAATAGACAAAACCCACATTAGCAAAAGCTCTTTGGGTCCCAATACAGTGTAAAGGGTCTTGAGACCGAAAAGCTGGAGAATCACTGGCTTAGGATATATCCAATCCTTACTAGACTTAATTCCACATAAATGTCTAAAATTCAAAATAAAACTGAAAAATCTAAGAACATATTAATCAATTAAAAAACTGTGTGGGGGGGGCTGGCCCCGTGGCCGAGTGGTTGGGTTCGCGCGCTCCACTGCAGGCGGCCCAGTGTTTCGTTGGTTCGAATCCTGGGTGCAGACATGGCACTGCTCATCAGGCCACGCTGAGGCAGCGTCCCACATGCCACAACTAGAAGGACCCACAACGAAGAATATACAACTATGTACCAGAGGGGCTTTGGGGAGAAAAAGGAAAAAATAAAATCTTTAAAAAAAAAAAACTGTGTGGGGAAGGCTGAGAGGAAGTAAAGAAACAACATTGTGTTATAGAAAGAACAAAACTTTTATATTCAGAAGACCTAGGTTCAAATCTGGCCTATATTATTTTACTAGATGTTTCCTGAGTATGTCACTGAACCCTCTTTAGCTTCAACCTCCTTGTCCACAAAATAGGGTTCTTGGCAACTGCCCTAACTTCTCAAGGTTGTTAAGAGGACAAAGTAAGATAATGAATGTGAAAGCTCTCTATCAACTATAAAGCACTCTGTAAATAAAAACATAGAATTACAGCTATTGTTAAATTTTACCTCTGTGGCAGACGGATGGACACTTATGGTTTCTACATCCTAATGTCCGTCCACAGTTTTGATCACAAGGCGGACAGTTTCCAGGGCAACACTGAAGAGAAAGCAATATATAAAGAACAGGTCATTTGAAACCATGTATGATATGAATGCCATGACTAGTTATTCACAGAACAAAAAGCAAAAGATACTTCCTTTCACTATAAGAATAATGTATTCAAGAGTACCAACATTCTTCTTCTAAGTAGATATACCCTATTAAGAACTTATTAGTTTAAAAAGACAATGACCTAATTTAACGAAACCAAGCTAAATTTTCTCAGCCTTCAGTTAATTATTCTATGACTTAAAACATTCCCATAAGATAATTTCACTTCTACTTATCTATGCAGAGATTGACAACATTAACCAAAGGAATGGATCTGGTCAAATGCTATAGTCAATTCAGGCAATTAGTCTGGCTATTTTTAAAATTTAATTAAAATAAAACCAGTTCATTGTACAGATTAGTTTGGCAGTTATTTCAAACCATGGAATCAGAGACCAACTAAAGGAGAGAAGCAGAGACAGGCTATTTGCTTCTAGCTTTCTTTCTTTAGTTACTTCCCTTACTTCCAATCTGCCTGCGAGAAATATAGCCATCTACGACTTGTCCCAATTTTTATTCATCAACACAAGGCAACTACTTCAAGCCCATCTTGCCATTCTAACTCCTTCCTTGACTTGATCCACACTTTGGAAAGGAAATACAGACTACTATTGTTTTAAAGAAACTTAGAGTTGTAACCTACTTAAGAACAAGTTTCAGTAAATAAAAATAGCTCAAAACAAAATACTTATTATTGGAAAACAATCTGAAGTCAAAACAGTTCATTCAATTAGACAAATATTTACTAAGTGAGACTATGTGCTTATCATTTTGCCAGTGGCAGTAGGGGAAAAGGTTATATGGTCCATGACTTGAATAAGCCTGAAGACAGTTCTGACCATGATGGAATAACAATGACCAGATTTATTTTCCTGCTTTAAACAATTAGGAAATCAGGCAAAACATATGAAGCCACAGTTTTCAGACATTAGACAATTAGCACAAGACAACAATCTCTAAGAAAAGAGAAATAAAGTCCTAGGAAGCATCAGCTTAGACCTGGAGGTTTCCAGGTTGCAGCAGGAACAAGATCATAAGCAGAGTCCAGTGGTCTCATCAAGATGAGTAGATAAAAATCACAGTTCAGAGAGGCCACCGCAGCTAGAATGTGTGGAGAAGGGGTAGCAGTACAGAGAAAACTCCGGAGTACTCCAGAAGAGACCCCTTGAGTCTTTAGCGGAGTACTGGTCTGTACATGTGTGAGAGGAAACTATCCAAAACCTGAGAAAGAACTGCTGGAAGGAGAAGGCAGAATAATTTCCAGAGATTATTCAAAGCTGGAAATAGTTCATGTTCCCTACAGCCAGAGTGGAAGAACCTCCTAACACACAGGAATCAAGCAGAGTATTTAGAAGAGTTACTGCCTCAGTAGTAGGGCCAAATTAGCCCTAGATAACAGAGTAGTCTGGCCATGCTTTACAAAATCAAGCTGCAAAATGACCAAATGGTTTCAAAGTAACTTAACTTTGACCCAGAACAAAGCTTAAAAATATTTAAAGGAATACAAAAAAAACCAGCACCAAAAAATGTAAAGTTCACAATGTTTGGAAACCAATCAAAAATTACCCAGCAAGCAAAAAAGCAGGAAAATATAACCCAAAAGGAAAAGAAAAATCATCAACAGAAACAGACCCAGAAATGCCAGATAAGAGAATTAGTAGACAACACATTAAAAAAGGCATTCTAAGTACAGCCCATTCACATACTCAAGAAGATAAAGGAAAGCATGAGTGCATTAAGGAGAGACAAGGAAGATATGAAAAAAGACCCCAACTCAACTCTCAAAAATTAAAAGATATAATATCTGAGACAAGAAAACACAGGACGGGAAAACAATGGATTATGCAATGCAGAAGAAAATTAGTAAGATAAAGCTATATAAGCTAAAATAAAATGCAGAAATTAAAAGGACTGAATAATAAATGGAGCATCAGTGAGCTGTGGGACTTCAAGCAGCATAACATACATGTCATTGGAATCTCAGAAGGCATTGGGTGGGGGAACAATATTTGAAGAAATAAAGATTGACAATTTCACAAATTTGATGAAAACTATAAACAGATCCAAGAAGCCGAACAAACACCAAGCTAAAGAAACATGAAGAAAGCTATACCAAGGAACACCACAAATAAATTACTAAAAACTGGTGATAAAGAGAAAAATCTTTAAAAACAGCCAAAGAAAAATCATACAGAGGAACAAAAATAACAATCGCAGCACACTCTTTGTTAGAAAAAACGCAAGCTAAAAGATAGTGGAGCAACATCTTTAAAGTATGGAGAACATACCATCAAGCTAGAATTCCACAGTAAAAATATGTTTCACAGACAAAGGCTAAAGATAGTTTACAAAAAGTTGAAAGAATTCATGACTAGCACTACGAGAAATGTTAACAGAAGTCCTTCAGATAGACAGAAAATGAAACCAGACAGAAACCTGAATATATACAAAAGGATGAAAAGCACCAAAAATAATGAGTTTGATGGTAAATATAAAAGAGTACTTTTTCTTATTCTTTCAAACGCTTTAAAAAATACTTGACTAGTTAAAGCAAAAATAAAAGCAATGTATTTGGTGTTTATAAAATACATAGGCATAAAATGTGTGAGAATTGAATAAAGGAGTTAAAATGGAATCACTGAAAAACAACACTTTAAATAGAAGACACAAAATTGGGAAAACAAACAAAGAATAGACAGGCAAATAGAAAATAAATAGTAAAATGACAGATTTAAAATCTAACCATATTAAGGATCACATTAAATGTAAATAATCTACACCCAAATTAAACAACAAAGACTGTCCTCTTGGATAAAATAAAATAATATCTAAATGCTGTCTATAAGAAATCCACTTTATTTATTTATTTTTAAAATCCACTTTAAATAGAAAGACACAAGCAAGTTAAAAGTAAAATAACGGAAAAAGATAAACCGTGTTAACACTAAATAAAACAAAGTTGAAATCACTGTATTTCAATACACTTAAGAACAAGAAATCTTACCAGAGATAGAGGGATAATTCAAAATGATAAAAGGCAACTCAAAAAAACTGCAAGTCTACAGACACAATAATATCCTCCAGTCGACCCAATACTGAACCAAGTGTCTATAAATAAGATTTGAACAAGAGAAGTTAAGCCTCTACCACCAAACGAACTAACACTCTAACACAGCTTATGATGTTTTAAAGTTAGGGAACAGAAATAGCCCAAGAATCAAGTTGAAAGGAATATTCACAGGACAAAAAGAGACCCTTGACATTCAAAAGCCTTGGTAAGATTTTCCACTAATACAAACAAGTAGAATTAATCTGGAATATTTATTAATAGTTCATGTGGAAAGCAATGAATATGCCTGAACATTTGAGGCACTTATCATGGGCCCCCCAAAAAAATTCAAGAGAATTTTTAAACCAGTTTCCCAAGTTTATTACACATACCTTTCTCCTACACTGATGCTTCTGACAGTCCCGCATCTTAACACACTTAGTTTCACACAGATAAGGCTTATGACATGGCATTCGTTTTGTGTGCTTTCCACAGCGACATTGCTTTTCTACTTCCTGGAAGAATGAAATAAATGTTAATGAAACTGACTTTTGTTGACATGATTTTTTTCACACTGCAATCTCTATAATATATGCTAAAAAACAAAGGAGAAAAGTTTTACGAATCTTGTGAATGAAAGACTTTACCAAAAATAAAGCTGAATTTCCTAAGGTATTTCTTTGTAGCTTACTTTGTTCCAAAAAGGACTTCATAGAATTTCCATTATTAAATTTAGTAAAAATTTGCTATCAAGTAGTAAAACAATACCACACATTAAAATCACTCACATCTAGTTACACTATAACATCTGCACACCTAGTCCCAGGAGAACAAGAAAATTGGATTATCTAGCAGTATGGTCAAAACCAAAATGACATATGTAACTTTAAAGCCTTAATATTAATTCTAGGCATTCGTTTCTTTCCATCACTAGGTCTAATTTGTCATTGCTTTGAATGTCTTCTGGGAACAAACCACCCCACACCAGACTATAAAAATGACAACATCCAAACTTTTACTAAGCAAAAACAAACTAAAGGTAATTTTTAGATTTGATCACTGGCATACTCTCCTCCTCCTTCACCATAAATACTAGGTCACTAAACTCTTACATATCATGATATAGATTTTTAAAACTAAGTAATGGAAAACAATTACAGAACAATCCCATTTGATATATCATGATAGATAGCTCTTAAAAGTAATCATCACAGGAGATGACTAACTTGTCTACATGTTTCACAAGGACCTCGGTGACAACGCTGTGAACATCTATGGATCCCACATTCAAGTACTTTGTCACAACTGTCTCCACAAGTCGGTACATCTTCTGTACAAGGCAAAGAAAACTCTAAAAGCAGACAAAAGGTCAATGTTAATAACAAGATACATTATTATAAAGCACTAACAATAGGCCGTGTTCTTTTGGCTCCCTAAAGAATGATAGCCCTTTCAGACTATGAATTTTTGCACTTACCTACATAATTATTAGAAAAATTAACTTTACCGAAAATAATCCCTAATATTTGTACAGTTTATGCTTTTTAAAAAGAATTTGGGGGACGGCCCAGTGGCATAGTGGTTAAGTTCACACACTCTGCCTTAGCAGCCCGGGGGGTTCGCAGGTTTAGATCCTGGGTATGGACCTAGCACTGCTCATCAGGCCATGCTGTGGTGGCATCCCACATAATATAGAGGAAGACTGGCATAGACATTAGCTCAGTGACAATGTTCCTCAAGCAAAAAGAGGAAGATTGGTAACAGATGTTGGCTCAGGGCCAATCTTCCTCACAAAAAAAGAAGTGGTCACTTGTCATGTGTCACTCATCAAGGAGCACATTTTCATGTGCTAACTACTTCAGAAATACCTATCTAAAAAAATGAGTAAGACCACATAAACCTCTGTAAAGAATTCTACAATATATAAAGTTATTTTTAAAAATTTGCTCTTAACAATCTCATAGGATAAAAAAAAGATGTAGACTTAAAAATCTTATGAAACTGACCTTTAACATAAACATATTATGACAAGTGTTGGCAGTAATCTTATAAATATGTGTGCTGGTATTGGTGCAGAGGAGTCAAGGAAGTGGACTCAAACTGCAACCCCTCTATGCCTTTATCTCAAAGCAGCCAAAACTAAATGCACCTATAACCTAATACACAATAGCTTATGATTATTAGGTTTCCTTTATGTGCTAGGCACTACACTAAATACTCTATATGTATTTTATCATTTAATTCTCATAATTATCTTATAAATAAGGTACTATTACTGTCCCCATTTAACTTGAGAAAACCGTAACTCATGAAGGTGGGATTTCAACCCAGATATCCCTGACTCCAAAGTCTGAGTTCTTAATCCACCATGCTATATTGTCCTCTCATCCAAACGTACAGAAATCTAATATCGAATTTGTATTATTATTGAATTACATTACCAACTCCCAGAGAATCTAATTTAATTAGGAAAGTACTCTAGTTAGCATAATAAATAATCATATCCCATTAAAGGTTTAAAAAAAAAGTCTTACTTGACTTCTGACATGGACAGAACCGTTTCCCAGATCGAGGACATTCTCCACAAACACCAACATGGCAAACTCGCTCACATGTATGATTACCACATGGCAGTGTTTTCCCACATACCTAAAATTAAATGCAGTAAGCAACTACTGAAGGACTTAAAAGTTAACAAAGGAGACGCTGTACACAACATAATCCATTTTTCAATCACAAACAAGCAACTTATGTTCCTCATATTATTATACTTTACATCTTACATAGGTATCATATACATACACACAGACACACTGGTATCTGTACACATATGAGCACACATGTACACACATTTGTACATGTGTACACACATTTCCTATGCACCAAAGAGTATATCTTAAAAATATAATACAGGAAATTCTATAAAACATTCAAAGTAGATTTAATACCTTTCTTTTTCAAACTCTTCCAAAAAAATAAAAAGCAGGAAAAGCTTCCAAACGTATTTTATGAAGCCAGAATTACCTTGATACCAAAAGCAGACCAGGAGACCACAAAAAAAGAAAACTACAGGCTAATACCCTTGATGACCATTGTGCAAAAGTCCTCAACAAAATATTAGCGAACTGAATTCAACAATACATTAAAAGGATTATATACCATGATCAAGTGAGATTTATTCCAGGGATGCAAGGATGGTTCAATATCCACAAATCAATCAATGTGATATACCACATTAATAAAATGAAGGCTAAAAATCATATGATCATCTCAATAGATGCAGGAAAAGCATTCGACAAAATTCAACATCCATTTACGATGACTCTCAACAAACTGGGCATACAGGGAATGTCCCTCAAAATAATAAAGGCCATATATGACAAACCCACAGCTAACATAATACTCAACAGTTAAAAGCTTAAAGTTTTTTTTCTAAAATCTGGAACAAGACAAGGAGGCCCACTTTCACCACTTTTATTCAACAAGTACTGGAAGTCCCAGCCATAGCAATTAGGCAAGAAAAAGAAAAGGCATCCAAATTGGAAAGAAAGAAGTAAAACTGTCACTATTTGCAGATGACAAGATACTATATATAAAGAATACACCAAAAAAAGTATTAGAACTAATAAATGAATTCAGTTAAGTTGCAGGATACAAAATTAATATAAGAAATCCGTTGCATTTCTATACACTAATAATGAACAATCAGAAACAGAAATTAAGAAAACAATCCCATTACCATTGCATCAAAAAGCATAAAATACCTAGCAATAAATTTCACAAAAGACTGTACTCTGAAAACTGTAAGACACTGATGAAAGAAATTGAAGGAAACACAAATAAATAGAAAGATAAACCACGCTCATGAACTGGAAGAATTAATATTGTTAAAATGTCCATACTACCAAAGCAATCTATAGATTCAATCCAATCCCTACGAAAATACCAAAGGCATTTTTTACAGAACTAGAACAAACAATCCTAAAATTTGTATGGTACCACAAAAGACCCAGAATAGACAAAACAATCTGAGTAAAGAACAAAGCTGGAGGAATCATACTCCCTGATTTCAAACTATACTACAAAGCTATAGTAATCAAAATAGTATGTTACTGGCAGAGACACACACATAGATCAATGGAACAGAATAGAGAGCCCAGAAATAAACCCATGCTTATATATGGTCAATTAATCTACAACAAAGAAGACAAGAATATACAATGGGGAAAAGACAGTCTCTTCAATAAATGGTGCTGGGAAAACTGGACAGCTGCACACAAAAGAGTGAAACTAGGCCCAGTGGCACAATGGTTAAGTCTGTACACTCTGCTTCCACAGCTCAGGGTTCATGGGTTCGGATCCTGGGCACTGACCTACACACTGTTCATGAAGCCATGCTGTGGTGGCATCCCACATACAAAACAGAGGAAGATTGGCACAGATGTCAGCTCAAAGACAAACCTCCTCAAGCAAAAAGAGGAGAACTGACAACAGATGTTAGTTCAGGGCCAATCTTTCTCACCAAACGACAATGAAACTAGACCACTGTCTCACACCATATACAAAAATAAACTCAAAATGGATTAAAGACTTGAGTAAGACCCGAAACCATAAAACTCCTAGAAGAAAACACAGGCAATAAGCTCCTTCACATTGGTCTAAGCAATATTTTTCTGGATCTGTCTCCAGGCAGGGGCAACAAAAGCAAAAATAAATAAATGGGACTACATCCAGCTAAAAAGTTTCTGCACAGCAAAGGAAAGCATCAACAAAACAAAAAGACAACCTACTGACTGCGAAAAGATACTTGCAAATCATATATAAGGGATTAATATCCAAAATACAGAAAGCACTCATACAACTCAATATCAAAAAAAACAACAAGCTGATTAAAAAATAAACGGGCAGAGGACCTAAATACACATTTTTCCAAAGAAGATATATAGATGGCCAACAGGCACATGAAAAGATGCTCAACATGACTAATCATCAGGGAAATGCAAATCAAAACCACAATGAGATATCACCCCATACCTGTCAGCATGGCTATTATCAAAAAGATAAGAAATGACAAGTATTGGCAAGGGTGTAGAGAAAACAGAATCCTCAAGCACTGTTGGTGGGAATGTAAATTGGTGAACCACTACACAAAACAGTATGGAGGTTCCTCAAGAAATTAAAAATATGACTTAGCAATTCCACTTCTAGGTATTTATCCAAAGAACACAAAAGCACTAATTGAAAGATATATGCACATCTATGTTCACTGCAGCATTATTTACAATAGCCAAGATATGGAAACAACCTAAGTGTCCAAAGATGGACGAATAAATAAAGAAGATGTAGTGTACATACACACAAACACACACACACACACACACACACACACACACACAATGGAATACTACTCAGCCATAAAAAAAGAACGAAATCTTGCCATTTACGACATGGATGGACCTTAAGGGTATTAATGATAAGTGAAATAAGTCAGATGAAGAAAGTCAAATACCATATAATTTCACTCATATGTCGAATATAAGAAAAGCAAATAAACCAAAAATAAACTCATTTTATTTTATAAAAAATAAAATAAATTCTCTATACAGATGGTTACCAAAAGGGAAGGAGTTTGGAGGGGTGAAAGGGGTCGACTGTATGGTGACGGATGGTGACTAGACTTGTGGTGGTTATTGCCTTGTAGTGTATAGAGGTGTCGAGTTATAAAGCTTTACATCTGAAACTTACACAAAAACACAATTTTAAAAAATTTTAATTAAAAACATTACATATATATATAAATAATAAAGGAAAAGGGTACATCCAGCTTCATATGGCCATCCACCAAAGAGTTCCAAACGTTACCAAAACCACGCCAATCCTAGGACAAGCAAACTACCGAATCAATCCTACCTCCTTAATCAGATCAACTCAAGAAGGGAGGTATGTCAGCTGAAGACGGGGGAAAGAGAGAGGGAGAGCTAGCAAGAAAAAGAGGACATATGTACTGAATCCAAAATTCAACAAATAGCTGTTAACTTGAAAAAAAATTTCCTCCCAGTAATTAAAATAATATTACATTGAGAAATAGTTTCCTAAAATGTGAATATAATTCATCTGAGTTGCTATTTTTCCTCTCCTTTTATCTACTTAAATCTAAGTAGCATTTCTAATTGTTTAGGCTTTCCATGTTCTTCAATATCCACCCCTCAAAGTGCACACACACTCACTTGGTCGCAGTGCCACAATGGACTTGCACAGCTTCTTTCAGCTACTTGTTTGCCACAGACACACTTTTGTCTACTAACTCGTGGACAGGGTGGACAACTTCCTAAAATCACAATGATAAATTAGCACAGAAACATTATAAAAGCAAGAGAGACTGCTTTGACTTTAGCGTAAAGTGAGAACACCTGACAGGGATGACCTTTTACCTGCGTGACAAGGATTTTCACATTTATGCTGTCCACAAAGCAACTTCCGCCCACATGGCAGCTGACAGGACCATTCTTTGGCACTGCACCTACGAGGGATAGGTTTTGCTTTCTTACAGTAACAAGTGGTTGTGACCATCTTTGGACAAGGAGGACAGGGACCTGGAATCCAAGGAAATAAAAAACAAAAAAATCAGAAGTTAAAAGTTAAAACTTTCAATTCCCATACCTACCAGTAATTTCCAAAGCTCTCCTTACTGACACTTTAAAAGGCACTCCCTTCCAATATTTTCTTATGCAAAGTGAAGTTCCGAGTTCAACTTTCACAATTTTTTTTTTTTCGCCTTAACATAAGAAATAACCACCCACAAGAAATTAGAAATGTAATATATAACTCACCTGGATGACAGAGGAGTAAACACTTATGGCCACAAGGAGGTTTAAATTCTCTCTCACACACTTGGCCGCATGAATGAGGCACAAGCCATGGATCTAAAGGTGGGTCTTCTATTTTCCCACAATAGCAATAGTACCTACTAGGTGTGTCAGATCGCTTGTATTCAAACCGACATTTTGGACTACAAAAAAGAATGAAATTAGTGGAGTTAAATTTCATTTTTAAAAGTGACATGAGAGACAGGAATATAAATATAGTCAGTAATAGAATATACTCAGTTTTATGTTAATGCACTCCCTGCTCCATCTTTATATTAGTAAAAAACAAGACTTTACTAAAACCCGTTTCAATCATCTACAACATCTGTCCAATATAACGTCCTGAGATGATGGAACCATGTCCAGTACAGTAGCCATTAGCCACATGACTAGTGAGCACTTGAAATGTGGCTAATACATACAACTGAGGAAGGAACCAAATTTTTTATTTTATAAATTTTAAAAAGTTAAATAACCATGTGTGGCTAGTTGCTACTGTATTAAACAGCACACAGCTGGCTACAAAAAGAAAGTAACATTAGCTTTCTACTAACCACTTGAACTTTATTCTTGAGATGTTCGTTCCAATTTTTATAAAGCACAATGTTTTACAAGTTTGGTTGGGTGGTTTACAAATAAGCAAAATATATTAGCAACAGCAAACGGAAGAGAGAATCAGGTTATAGGTAGAGAATATGGCAGCAAGAAACACAACTAAAATCTAGAATTAAGGGGAAAAACATTTGAAAGCAAACAAAGAATTTCATATTTCTCAACATCCAATACAAAATAGATATATTTCAAATGGGCCTAAGTCAAAGAAAAGTTCAAATAACGTTTCATATCTCTGCTTAAGCAGAAAGGTTTTCACCTAGCAAGATTAAAACAAAGCAGTCTTGGTCCTAGAAATGTTAACCTTCAGATCTATCAAATTCACTTGTAGATCACAGATCATTCTCAAAAGATGCTTTAACCCTTACTATCTCCTAGACAAACGAGTACATTAGGGTACTCTACTAGAGAAACAGTTTTACATCATTGCTTAAATTTCTTTTGTATCATATACAATATATTTTCATTGTCCTGAGAACATGTTCTGTTTCCAAATAAACACCACATAAATATTCAGGATAACCAAAAGACAGCTGTTCTTGTCATTTAACATCAAAAACAAAATACCATGTCTCATGTGGAATAACTAGAAATTTGTTGGAAGAGTTAAAATTTTCCTTTACTAAAAAAACGTCTGCCATTCCTCTAAGCTAGTGGGGAGGGGAATGTGTCCTTCAAATAACCTTAGATAGATGGCTAAAAAGCAACCCACTACACCTTAAAACTGCCCATCAACACTGAGACTGAACTGTTCCAGGAGACTGGGGGAGGTGAGGGCAACACATGCAAATGCATGAGTTTTATTTAAAACAATGGAATGCCAAAAAGGAAATGTAATTACATCATACCTTGTATAAACAAGTACTATCTTAGTAAAATCATGTATTTTAAATATTTGATTTTCACAAAACAACTAATTTAAAACTATTAACATGTTCATCAACTTCTAGCTTCATCTTCATGAGGATTAAACAAAACCCAGAATAGCCACTTCTTTTCTTTCTTAAAAAATGTGAAATATAGGGGCCGGCTGAGTGGCGTAGTGGTTAAGTTGGCACACTCTACTTGGGTGGTCTGGGGTTCACAGGTTCGGATCCCATGCATGGACCTAGCACCGCTCTTCAAGCCCTGCTGTGGTGGCATCCCACACAAAATAGAGGAAGTCTGACACAGATGTTAGCTCAGCTACCATTTTCCTCACAAAAACAAAACGTGAAATATGGAATGCAAAAGTTACTATAAGGTTGAATTTTTGTTCCTTTTAGATTTAAGCAAATAGTAGTAGTTCATTCCTCTCTTAACTGGTACTTTCCATCCCTTATGGCAAAATGACCACTTAAATTAGAAAGTGAGAAGAGCAAGGGTGAGAAAAAGTACATGTAGGTTTAAATCTCTAAAATTAAACCAGAATATCTAGTTTAATTCTCGTCCTATTAAACACTAAAACCCCTCACAAATAAATAACATACAGTAGAAAAACAAAACAAACTTTGAAATTTTTTATTTTATTTGTTTTTGGTAAGATTGGCCCTGAGCTAACATGCACTGCCTATCTTCCTCTTTTTGCTTGAGGAGGATTGTCCCTGAGCTAACATCTGTGCCAATCTTCCTCTATTTTGCATCTGGGACACATGCACAGCATGGCTTAATGAGCAGTCCACACCAGGGCTCCAAACCCACAACCCCAGCCCACTGAAGCAGAGTACATGAACCCAACCACTACCCCACCAGGCTGGCCCTCTAAGACTGAAATTTTAAATGGTTTCAGAGAAGCTAATATTCAATGACAAGAAAACCAACAATATCTCTAAAAGTAATATTATAAGAGAACTCAGGAGAACAGAAGAAGTACTCAATTTAGAAGTCAGAAATCCTAGGTTTCAAATCCTAGCAGCACCACTTAAGGGTAAGAGAAGCCTGAGACATCATTTTGCTTCAACGAACTTCAATATCCCCATTGGTGACATGAGAATAAAATCTCCCACGGATGGCTGAGAATTATTTTTACAAAGTAACTAGTAGGTCTAAAATGTTTTTGAAAAACTACACTATCACAATTTTACAAATCTATCAGTATTTATGGCAATATGGGGAGGTCCGATATGGATCCAGGTTTTCTGATGCCTAAATCTTATACAATTTGGGGGCCTCTGTTAAGAAAAAGAACACAAAATTACAAATATAAAATTAGTTACAAAAGTGAATATTTATGTGAACACAGAGCCCCTGAAATTTATACTTCAATACTTTGACAATAAATCTACCTTCTGGGCTGCCAGTACGGATAAATTTTTATTGTGTTTATCTAGTAGAGATACAACTTTTCTACTCCCCAACTCTTTCTAGAAATATAACAGAAGTTCACAATCAAATATTCATCAATAATAAGCCAAACTAACAAAATAATTGTAGAAAAATTGATGAGACTGGATACAACACACTTGCAGTTTTGAGAGAGTTCAAGAATAAAATTCAGAAGCCTATGATCAAAATTGGGTAGACGGCAGTCTGGTATAATGTGATACTAATTAATGTACACTAATAGGAAATCCAGAAGAGAAGTACCAGAATTATGAAGAGTTTAGTCCTACAGAATTTTAAAGAAATGAAAGTTCTTTTCCAAAACGTATAATTAAGGAGTTGTTTTGCAGAGGAAAATATAAAGTCTGAATGATTTATTAGTTATTGAAAGGAACAAGTAGTTATACAAATTGGGGGCAGGGGGAAGCCATTACCAAAGTCCCATAACTTCACAAACCAAATGATTAATTGAAGGTCCAACATGAATCCTGAAACTGCCAATAAAACAATTTATGAGCTATAATTTTCATTTATTTTACAATTTAATATTCCAACCAAATTAGAAAAGTTACCAAGGCCAGGAATAATCTCTCTTCCCAAAATCATCATCTGTCAAAGGAGAAGAGATCAGAAACTGGCTGTCTTTAGCCCACTTCTGGATACAGGGCATGTGAAATATACAGAAACATCCTGAACAGCTCCAAACCTAAGACAGAGGTATCACAAATTAACATGCATGCAATGGTTTTCTTTGATAATTCCACAATACTTTAAAATGAGCATCACACTAAATTATTTTGAAGAGCTAGCTAAGAAGTAAAGAAAAAAATCTTGCCTCCCACTATAATAGCATAAACATTCTTTATAAAAATTTATCTCAGAGGCCGGCCCCGTGGCCAAGTGGTTAAGTTTACGCGCTCCGCTTTGGCAGCCCAGGGTTTCATCAGTTTGAATCCTAGGCGCAGACACGGCACCGCTCATAAGGCCACGTTGAGGCAGCGTCCCACATACCACAACTAGAAGGACACACAACTAAGATATACAGCTATGTACTTGGGGGATTTGGGGAGAAAAAGCAGAAAAGAAAAAAAAAAGAAGACTGGCAGCAGTTGTTAGCTCAGGTGCCAATCTTTAAAAAAAAATTATCTAAGTATAGAACACTTGCAAGAAAAATATTATTAATCACCCAGATTCATTTAGAACTACTACTAACATTCTGGATGGCATCCAATTTTTTTGTATATTTCATACTTTTCAAAAAATGAGGTCACATGACTGATATGTAACTTTATAGTCTCTTCTTTTAACATAGTATAACCATTTACCCTTGTCAAACACATTCATAAGATATGATGTTTATAGCAATACAGTATATCCTGTGGATTTATATATCATAATTTTTCTAACCAACATCTTCTTGGACATTTAGATTATTTCCAATTATAAGTAACACTACAAAGGAATCCTGAAACATAAATATGTACCTGTATCCATATATAGTTCTTTTATAATATAAAACCTATTAATTTAGCACTTAATAATGCTAAATTCTAAACATTAGGTGAGCAAAAAACTTGAGAATATATATATGATTTAAAAACTTAAGGAATAGTAGTAAATTAATTTTTAAAACCTGCCCACACTTTGATATAACCGACAAAAATCAGTTCTCCTTTCATTATAAATTTTCTAACTGTTTAATAAAATCAGACACGTAGTAGACTGCATAAACTGGCAACAGCATAAAAAAAAGAAGTCAACTTCTTAGTTTGAGTTCCGCTCAAAGCAGTGTCTGAAATTAGAATTGGGATGCAGGAATGAGGGGCCAAGATGAGGAAGAAGGAATACAAATAAATGGTATATTACCCACTAAGGGCCAAAGTTCACTCCGACTAGGGGCCCTCTGAAGAACCATGTGTGTTCATGCCTTGGACTACCCTTACCCCACCCCCTAGCAGAGAGGAGGCTGGAGCACTCAACGATCAATTCCACCTGGTGGAATGTTGCCCCAAGGGGCATTAACTCCCTTCTGCTTCTGCGCTACACCTGTGTACTACCTGACTTAGTTCCCAAGGAGAACGCACTGAGGTTAAAAAGCAAAAGAATCCACACACACAGTAAGTGTTTAAGGTCTAAGGTGGGACTATAACCACAGGCAGAAAGACAATTCATCCACTGCAGCTGAAATCAGAGTAAGCCAACCAGATGTGACTCCAGGCACCAAAGGTACCTGCATCTGCTACCGTGTGCCATCCAACGTATGTTCAATTTCTAACTCACTCTACATGACCAACTCTTTTCATCTGGCCTGATTTTCTTTCTCTAGGCAATGCTGCTATAATGTTGTCATGCGCCGTCAAGCCGGCTCCGAGTCCTGGCCACCCCATGAATGAGTGGTGTCCACAACATCCTGTCCTCAACAGCCCTACTCAGCTTCTGTAGACTCATGCCTATAGCTTCCTTTATGGAGTCAACCCATCTCATACACAGTCTTCCTCTTTTCCTGCTGCCTTCTACTTTCCAAAGAATTCTGCCTTCTCATGATGTGCTCAAAGTAAGACAGCCTCAGTTTTATCATTTTTGCCTCCAGCAACAGTTCAGGCTTAATTTGCTCTAATGCTGCAGTAATAGCAGTGGATTAATCTGAGGTCTAAATGTTGAGTCTATCACATTCAGCCATCACTTGCCCTTAATTGCTTCATTAATGCACTTTTAAATTTACATGTAGATAACTTCACCATTAGGCCAGAGCACCTCTAAGTACATGAGTTATATCTGAATCCATCTCTCCCCAGTGACCCTAGCCACTTTCCACAGTATCTTCAACACAAGAGAAGCTCCCTAATAAACCATAAGTGTCACTGCTGGGTTCTGTGTCCTTTAAAGCATGGACCATATATCTTTTGTTAAACCTACTGAAAGTAATGAAATACAGTGCATTTCAACATTTCAGTATTTGTGGGACTCTTTAAAGTACAGATGCTAAAAATGCTTTATCAAATTGACATATGTATGAAAACTGAAGATATTTGCTTTGGTCATATTAACAGTGTTAAAAATATTGAATGCTCACTTAGAGGTAATTTTTTAAATTAAAGATTTACAAAATAATGATCAATTCGTAAATAACATTCTCAAATGAAGCATTTCTAAACAAAAATAAGCATAAGAATAATAAATGGTTAAGTTCTGTAAATGGAAAATAAGGTACTTTGAGAAGATACATTAATAGAGATAAGGAAAAAAACTTACTGCTTGGTTTCTCTTCACTGAAGCAATACAAATTAAGCACGTCATAGCCCCTGCTTGAAAAGCTTCATTTACGTACTGTTTTGTTCGCTCTAATTCACGTATATCTCCATCTTGAAATTTAAAAATTGAAAACTTCACGTTAACCAACATCTGAAAATAACACAAACTCACTAACAGCACCACATTATGTGAGAAGTGTCCAGCAATACCAGTTGCTCAAAATATAGGTTAAAAATGAGAAGTTTTTAAAAAAAGCAACCAGTGAGCTGCCCAGAGGTCACAAAGTTCATGCATTAATCTTACGTACTTGATTCAAAAATAGTACCACGGCCTTCTTTCAGAGTATAACGCTATTACAGCAGTGTTATTGCTGTTACGGTCCTTAAGCAATGTGGTGGCGGCAGAGCCACAGGCAGGAGAAGCAAGATGTCAATAACACGGCCAGCACAGCAAAAAGCAAAGTGAAAGGAACTGAACGTCAAGCTCTGCACGTGTGTGTGTGTGTTTCTGTTTCACACACAGAATGTTCTTAATAAAAACTTGTTGAATGAAAAGATCTTGAGGTCATTACAGCACAACAGCCTTGTTTCATTAAGTCACACTCACTATTTCTCTTAAAAAGGTAGAATGAACTTCTTAGGAAAAATTACTAGATCATATTTTCTCTAAGCAATAACTGAGTATTTATCTGCTAGGCACTCTACTATTAGTATTTCAATAGGATTAAATGAGCTATTTTTGTCTTCATTTTACAGATGAGAAAAGGCAGGCATAGAACAATTAGGTAACTTCAGTGTGACTCCAAAGTGAGCCCTCTTATCCACCAGGTTACGCACAGCAAGGGGTTACTACAGGAGTGTCCAAGAAATAACACGTGACAGCAAAATGAAAGGCAGAAAAACTACCCCAAAGCACACATGACACCAAAAGGGCTGTAATCTCAGTCCCTTTGGCATAGGAAAAATAAACCTATATGCCTTTAGTAAAGATTGTCCAACAGAGCTTGACTAAGTGTCTAAGAAAAAGTAGATTAATAGCATACAGTATCATACATACGGAACTTACCATGGCAATACAATGGTTCAAACCAAACTTTAAGTTACCAAAAAAGAAAAATTAAATAAATAGGACACTTGGATAATTCTTTACTTTCTAACATCACCCATGTAAATACAGCACTTAGAAAAACTTGCCCTACCATAGTATAAACACAAATGTAATTTGGGATATAAATATAGATAAAATCACTCCCCAAACTATAAGATATTAAAAAGTCACTAGAGATAATTGCTTTACTTTAAATAAACATCGAAGTTTAAAGAGTATCCTTCAAGGCAGACTTAATAATCATATCGTGTGCGCTTATTTTGCTTTTCAGCATAGCTAGCTTTAACAAATACGTAACATTTTAAATTCCATCTAATTTAACAGCTAACATGTAAAATAGAAATTAAGAAAAAGATGGAATAGGCTTTAACAAAATAAAGTCTAACCTTGTATTTACTAAATTCATGTAAGATTTCTTTGGAAATTGTATTAAAGTTTGGCTGCAGCAATAAAGTATACTGCCCAAGATGTCATGGTAGATAACACGGCATTTGAAGTCGTGCATTTTGAAAAGATCACTCTGGCAACTAAAGAAAAATGAGTACGACGAGACCAAGACCGGAAGCATAAAGTACTGGATAAGAGGTAATTACAGCAGATAAAGCAAGAAACGACCTAGAGCAAGTTAACTAAGTGTCTGTCTCAGTTTTCTCATTTTTAAAATAATAAAAGTAGTCTCTACCTCACAGAGTTACTATGTAGAGTTAATCTACATATTAAACAGCTGTGGCAGCCTGAATTAAGGCAATGAGACTACGTGGGGAGGAGGGAGGTTTAAGAAATTTAAGAAGCAAAACTCAGCAGGACTTGGTGACAATCAGCTTGCGTTGCCTTCAAGAGTCAATGCTCCGGGCTGGCCCGGTGTCACAGTGGTTAAGTTCGTACGTTCACCTTCTCAGCGGCCCGGGGTTCACGGGTTCCGATCCCAGGTGCAGACATGGCACTGCTTGGCAAAAGCCATGCTGTGGTAGGTGTCCCACGTATAAAGCATAGGAAGATGGGCACGGATGTTAGCTCAGGGCCAGTCTTCCTCAGCAAAAAGAGGAGGATTGGCAATAGTTAGCTCAGGGCTAATCTTCCTCAAAAAAATAAAACAAAACAAAAAAAGTCAATGCTCATGTCAAGATTCAGAAGGAACGAGTGCTGTCTGACGAGATGTCTGCCACTGGCAGAGGGAGGAGTGGAGCTGAATGAAACACAC
The DNA here is from genome assembly GCF_037783145.1 of Equus przewalskii. Taxonomy (NCBI): domain Eukaryota; kingdom Metazoa; phylum Chordata; class Mammalia; order Perissodactyla; family Equidae; genus Equus; species Equus przewalskii. The sequence continues at coordinate 80,891,115 of NC_091833.1, read as the reverse complement.
TCAGGCCATCTATGTGCCATTCCTGCTCCCAGATTTCTGGCGTGGGCAAGTGACTGGGAAAATTCTGGTGCTGCTAACTGAGATAAAGAAAATATGAGAAGAAATAAGTTATCTTTCAACATATGTTTGAAGTGGCCATGGGCCAGCAAGACAGAGGTATCCATCAGCAAGTTGACTATGCAAGTCTGAAATTTGAAAGAAGGATCACAAACATGCAAAGGCTGTGCTCAGATTAAAAGCATGAACTGCTGGTGCCGGCCCAGTGGCGAAGTGGTTAAGTTCGCGTGTTCTGCTTCCGCAGCCTGAGGTTCACGGGTTCAGATCCTGGGCATGGACCTACACAGCGTTCATCAAGTCATGCTGTGGTGGCGTCTCACATACAAAATAGAGGAAGATTGGCACAGATGTTAGCTCAGGGTCAATCTTCTTCATAAAAAAAAGAACTGCTTTGGTAAAGTCCTGGTGTTCAATTCACTAACATGAGATGGGAACCACCTCATTACTCTGGCATTTATTTTCTTAAATCAGGTGGTCAGATTTCCTTACTTTGGTATAGGCAAAGTGCAGAACACAAAGGAGCAAGAATCAAAATATTTATGGATTTGACACAAAACAGCGTAAGAAAAATTGCCTTAACACTTTAAGATGAAAGTCAGATTAAAAATTAATAAAACTTACAAATGATGAATGCTTTCTAACCAATAGGAAGAAATACTGTGTTACATCACTAAATTTCCTATTTAAAAATAAAACCTGTCTCAGGGACCTAGCACCACTCACCAAGCCATGCTGAGGTGGCATCCCACATAGCAGAACTAGGAGAACCTACGACAAGAATATACAACTATGTACTGGAGGGCTTCGCAGGGAGGAGGAAAACAAAACAGACTGGCAACAGATGTTAGCTCAGGGCCAATCTTTAAAAAAAATAAAACCTGTCTATAGAGTGGCTTAAGTGAGGTCCTCCTGAAGGCAGGAAACTTCTTAAGGTTACTTTCTATGAAGTCCTCTAGAAGCAAGAAAGCTGAAAACCCTAATTTATCAAGTTTTACCTGGCTGAGTCAGATTTCTTAGTCAAGCTTCCTCATCTTGATTCCTCAGTAGATATGGTAAACTCCTTGGAAAGCCACTTGACGATGTGCCATCAACATACTCAGGCAACTAACTAATGTTGATAATACATGCAAGCATGTTTCTAATTAATGACTTTAAGTATAAAATGTGGAAAGTGTAAAAGCATTTATATTTATAAAATAATCTATTTTTACACTGAGTACCAAATCCTTCACAGCAGCGTCACTTTGACCCTCCCTCTCGTAAAAATATGTGACTTTAAGAGTAACCCAAATATACACAACATACAATTATATACAACATATAATATGATGGTACATGTCAAACCTGAGAAGATTTCATTAAAAAAAAAAAAAGAATGAAAATCAGAAGTTGTAAGATATAAAATAAAGGAATAAAGCCAAAAAATGAAATTGACTTCAAGATGCATTTACCATGATGTAAAAGAGAGAAAAATGAAGAAGAGATTTAAGAAGTATTCAAAGTCCTCAAGTCCAATCAAATCATAAGCAGAATGACTTGACCCCACTCATGTCACAGGGAGTTCTGGCACCCCCCTCCCAGCTCTCTAACGGAACGCCAATTAAACACACAGGAGAACTTCTAAGGCTGAGAGACACTGCTATTCTATTTGCTTTACAGAAAGATTAGTGTTATACCACATATAACTCAAGTAGTAAAATGTACTAAAGTTCAACTCTATAACACAAAAATGTTCATTTTTATGATGCAAAAACTATTCCATAGAGAGTAAGGGTGTTTTTAAAAAGTCAGGAATATATTTTCATTGATGTCAAAAAAGTTAAAATTTACAAGACCATACAGTACCTGTCTGAGTAGTGTAGGTTATAAACGTATTTGCAACTATTTTCCCCCGTTTTCCCTCAAAATCTTCGTCCCCTTCTTCTTCGGAGGAAGAGCTAAAGTGTTCTTCAACAAGTTTTTTGGCTGCAGCTTGATTAGCCTTCTTGATCTCCTCAAATTTCCTTTGAGACATGAGCTCTGCTTAAAAGAAAAAACATTGAGCTTCATTTCCACCACTCTCTCAAAAAGCAAGGCATGATGTACCAACACACTGCTTTAAAATACAGACTTAAAAGTCACCTTTGGAGCATTCTATTTTACTACCATGAAAAAACGTATTTTCAAATTTCTTGCTACACAACTAAAAAACAATACCACAATAAAATCTTTCACTTTGGTTAAATAGCCTGCTAAACACGGCAAATTGTTTTAGAAACAGAGTGACTAACAAATCAATGAAGAAAATTAGAAAGGTATGATAAAAGTATCAAAAAACTAGTGATCAACCTCAAAATAAGGACATTAACAAAAATTACAATAGGATGTTTAACAGTAAATTGTACACAGTGATGGGTGGGAAACAAGCCCGCAGAGAACACCTCCGAATCAGTGGAGGCCCGTGCTTTTTCAAACCACCTTCCTCCAAACTACAGCCCAGCCTGGCTTGGCCCACCAAAGACTGCACAAACAATATTCACGTACACCCACTATGTTTATAACCTGCTTCTAAGAAAGCTCAAGGACTTCCTGCCTTTATTAAAACGTGGTCACAAAACATACATATTCAATGTTAATCCACACAAAATGTTGCTCACATGGACAATGTGCTTCTCATAACAAATTCATTCTCAAAAGAAATGTTAACTAAGCTCTGGGTAGTTCTTCCACTATGCTCTTTAGCACTGTCTGTCCTTCTCATTTTGTTCCTTGGTTAAATAATAACGGAAAAAGAATCAGATTATTTCATAGCACATTCCCAATGAGACTTCAAACTCCTCAAGAGCCAGGAGCATGGGAATTTTCTTCAAGCACTAAGTCGGTGTTAATGAACTCTTATGGACAATAACTATAGTTTAAGAAAGGAACCACAAACACACTGAACTGATCTGAATTCATTAGTGCCCATATTGAGAGGATTTTAAATTTACTAAATTAAAATTCACTTTATGCTTGAAACTGATGAGCCATTACCGAGATAAAGTTTCTTATCTCAGGTGGTGTATTTGTACTTAATGATAATTTATCTTTTATTTCCCTCATGAAATGTTTTCCTTTTCTTGTTGCAGCCAGTTTGGTTGGAGATTATGTAGTATTTCAAGTAAAAGTGGAGGAAAATGTACAGTGCCTACATAGGAATCTTTGAGTGTCAGGAGAAGAGTAATGGCTATAAGATGTGACTCAAAACTTATACAGTAAGAGAGATAATAAACGTCATTAATTTGGGAAACTAGCGCTCAAGGATACACTTTTTAAATGGCTGAATTAGACGTATATAATAAAAAACATTCATAAACTGATCAATGTACCCACATAAGAGCATCTTAAGGAAAACTGACAAAGCAACCGTCCCACATATTATTTCTTACAATCAAATCTCAATTATCTAGGTGAAGGATGGTTGCTTTTCTATTATGCACAAAACCCAAGAAAGTCTACCAAAACTGTTCACAGGTCTCCAACTTGCACACCTTACCACCACCATAACATAAACTCAGTAACTGCAAGCTAAAAGAATACCACCTAACTTTAAAATTAGCTTAGGAGAAAACACCTGGAAGCTTAATTTGCTCCTTCCCCCAAAAAATATATTCTGAAAAATATACTCCAAAAACAAAAATACAATGATTGCGAGGATTATCCCCTTGGCCTCATGTACTCCTCCATGAGTATGGACAACTAAGAGCTGTCTGTGTGCTCCTAGGCTCCACTACACACAGCCTTGGATGAAGGATATTGACAGGCGGGAGGAGGCCACACCAGCTACATCCAGGAAAGGACGCGAAATTTGTGAATAGGAACCACACCACAAGCTCAAGCGCTTACAGGGCATAGACAATTAAAGTCACTAAAATAAGGCAATCAGGTAAAGATGCAAAATGACAACTGGTCCCAGAAGTAGGAGAGAGAATGCGAAATGGAGTGCCTAAACCCAATCTAAAGGGGATTTCTGCGCCTCAGTCCAGCCGACCGTTGCCACGCACAAAAGTACTAAAGCCGCAAGATCTTTTACAAGGAAAGTTGCTCACCAGATTTTTATCAGATTTTAAAAAGAAACAAAAAAATCGCAGGCAACCAATTCAGACAAAGGATTGTGTTAACCAAACCAAATTATAGGCTAAATCAGACCCCCGGGCCACAACTGGCAACTTTTGGTTTAGGGATTTAGTAGGCAAAAAGAGGGAAAGGCAGAAGACTAGACTGAGAAGTAACAAAGATCAATACGAAGTAAAATTAAAATGAAAGAGGTGTGATGGGAATCTGCCTAGAATGCCGAAAAGAGGAGCTGCGTGAAACGTGCGAGAAATGGGGCCCGTGATAAACTCCCGAAGGAGAAGAAAAGTGAGTGAGAGCAAGGGCGGAGGCAGCTCTGCCCGGCAAGCGCCTTGGTGAGCACGCAGGTGAGAGCGAGGACGGGAGCCATTCTCACCATTGGCCGCGGAAGGCTGCGGGGCTCCAGGTCCCGAGGGGCTGCGCCGGGCGGAGCTACCTGCAGCCGCGGCGGTCGCCGCTCCTCCGGGGCTGGGGCCAGGACCTGCAGCGCCCACCGACCCCTTCTCTCGCCCTCCTCCGGCGCCGCGGAGATGGACTCCATTTCCCGAGGAGGGGGCCGCGGTGGCCCGTCCTCGGGCTCGGCCTCGGCCACCGGCCACCTGGCGCCAGGAGGCTTCCATCCCTGTAGAAGGAAAAAAAAAAGGAGTGGAAGGAGCGTGAGCGCAGGGGCGCCGAGGCAGGGGAGAGGGGCGGTGGGGGAAGCCCGTCGGAGGGCCGAACCAGGAAGGTCTCCGCAGGGCAGGGACCGAGTTTGAGCAGGTCGCGGCCCTACGCTCCCGGAGGGCGAGTCCCCTCTAAGTCCGGGCGCTGGAGATGGACGGAGAGGGAGAGGGAGAGGACTGGGCAGAGAAATGAACTGCGGGGCAAGGAGCATCCAAGGAACCGGAGAGGGAGAGCCGGGGAGACGCTAACCGCCTCCTCAGCCTCAGGGGGACCGCGGTGGGGGAAGAGCTGCAGACTGACCCGGCGGCCCCCGCCGGGAACCAACTGCAGTAGCGGACCCTACGGAAAGCTACGTCTCCTTACCGACGGCGCCCGCCCCCAGCGACTACAACTCCCAGAAACCCCCGTCCACCGCCCGCAGAATGCGTGGCACCGCTGGCCGCTTCCTTATCCGGGAATGGGGGAGGGGCTCCGGGCGCGTGAGTTGACTGCGTCGGGCCTTCGGAAACTACAGTTCCCGGCGTGCTCTGGGGCTCAGGCGAGGTCGGCGCCCAGAGAGGGCGCAAGTGGGCGGAAGGTGAGTCGCCCCAGCAGCGTTGTTGATGTCGGAGGGTGCTTCTGGTTTCCTGCGGCTACCTTAAACCAAGCTGGGTATCAGGATTCTGTCCGGAGGGCCATAATTGACTGCCTGCCATCTCTAGCCTCGCCTTCGGGCTTTCAGGTGGCAGGAGGAGTCTCACTGACGGGAAAGTGAAAACGCTTCGGGGTCGGGAAAGAGGGAGGGAAAGCTGGGATACTGTTGCGGAAAATTGGATGGAGAAAGCGCCCTTTCTGGTTTGCTAAAGCAATGTAGAAGATAAATCTAACGCCTGTTATTATCATAGTCCTTTATAGTTTACAATATGCTTGTACTGAAGCAGGCCGATTTTTACCCTCACGACAGCTCCCTAAAGTAGATTTTATTAAGGAAAGTAGTTGAGAGCCAAGACCTAAATCGTCTCACTTCGCTGAGTTTTCCAATAAGGGACCTAGTTATAGAGAGAGAAATTTCAAAACTGTGGGAATCTGTCTGGGATTGAGAAATATAGTCATCGTGTTTGGGACTACACAATGCTTATACAACCCTTCACCTTGGGAATCAGGAATCATACTACTTTGGAATCGGAAAGAATCTTATGTGTTCTCTGAATGAGCATTTATGATAGTATCGTAGTAAAGTTTTGTAATGGAGAGCTAATATATATCATAATGTAGAGGTGTGTAAATTGAGAATGTGTTTTCAAAAGTTACCACTGCTGCTATTTCTACTTTGAAATTTCAGACAGTATTTGAGGAAAACAAGAGTTCTTTGTGTTTATCAAAAGGGAACATGGGGAGGCGGAGGGCGTGGCCAAGTGGTTAAAGTTCCGCCCGTGGCTTGGTCAGCCCGGAGTTTGCAGGTTAGGATCCTGGGCAGGACCTACTCTGCTCATCAGCCATGCTGTGGAGGCATCCCACGTACAAAATTCAGGAAGATTGGCATGGGTGTTAGTTCAGGGTGAATCTTCCTCATCCAAAAAAAAAGCGGGGGGAGAACATGAGAAATCTTGATCTGGGTAGTAGTTTCACTTGTGTGTACATATGTAAAAACTCAACAATTACACGTTTATGACTTGTGCAATTTACTATATGTATGATACACCTCAATTTTGAAAAGAATTCTAAAATAAAATATAGAAAAAAGATATCTGAATGCCTCTATTGTTCAGTCATTTGAAAAATGATTTAATTGTTTTTTCCATTACTGACGTAACCTCTTGATATGAATTCTTTTTGCTAGAATATCCATACACAACTCCCCAATTACATCTATCCTTGACAAATAAATCTGTACTTAGGTAAACACTGTGCCAGTTATCAACTTATTGCCTCTCAGGTCCAATTAACCCTTCACTATATTCTCTGTGATAATGGATAGGACTTCTTTAAAGATCTCCACGGATAGCACAATGTGAAGTTTTCTCAGCAGAGGGCGCTGGAGAGACACTGAAAGAAAGACCCTGTTCTGGTATTTCCCGCTGGTTCACAGCGGGTCAGCGAACTTGCAGCCTTGGCCCTGCCTGGCCTCACCCTTCCCAGCAGCCTTCTCAACATGGAAACTGGTCCGAAGGCCGCCTGCTCACACTGGTGCCTTGAGATGCCCCTTACTTGTTTCCTGACCCCCGCCCCTTGCATCTGCCATCACTCCCTCTGCAGACCCAGGCTCAGCTCACCTGTGCCTCAGCCCCATTTCCTCTGCACGCCCACCCCACTCAAGAGAGACTGCAGAACAGCTGCGGCCAGAAGGAACCAGTAAGGTTATCTGCTCTCCAGTGGGCTGAACTTCACCTTCTCCGATAAGATCTGAACCCCAGCCTTGGGGAGGGGGACCCTTCCAAGTTTGTCCTTCCTTGAGTACTGTCCCTCAGTCCTAGAGTAGCATATACTGTTTCCTCATCGTCATTCCTTTATGAGAGCTTAGTAATTCTTTGTTAAACTAAACCCCTGTGTGGTTTCTATTCCTGATTTGACCCAGACTGACAAAGGCGCTATAAACATTTTATATGTCAGTTGGCATACTGGGTATGACCCGCTCAGACTGCAACTAAAAAAAAAGGAAAAAGTGTTAAGTAAAATAAAGGATACAACATAAAGTGTAAAATATACCAGCCAAAATAAGTAAAAATGATGTTCTGCCATATGTGGGGCAGAGGAGAACTAGAAAAATTAAACAATCAGAATGATTTTCCTAGCCAGGTTAAAATGCATGTAACTTTAGGAGACTGATTCCTTTTTTGTTTTACTTAGTAATATTCAGAATTGAATGATAAAAATGGTATTGTATGATGCAAATTTCATGAGAATGAAAAAGAGAAATTTTTTTAACTGGGATATCATTTTACTTTTTTCAGGAAAACCTTCACAACAGAGACAAAGTCAACCAAACATTTATTCATATTTAATGTAAACTGTTTTCAAATATTCCACTGAATAATCTATCCGTCAATCTGTAGCTGAGTCTAACAAATACCCAACACTGTCAAGTGCCGGACATTCATAGTCAGAGATGAGAAGAGTTCACTAACTAAAGTACCAGGATAGGGATGAAGAGGCTCATGAAGATGCTGAGAACTGAGAAAATTGTTAAGGGTGGAGTAATATTTGAATGGGGTGGAAGGAGGTGTTCCAAGCCGTAGGGGCTGCATGGGCCAAAGCTTAGAAGTGAAAATAAACATGGCACATATTTGAACCAGAAAAGAGAAAATTCTGTTGAATCCCAAGGCAAAGGTAATAAACAGGGTTAAAGAGGCCTTGAAAATAGAAGTAGAAAATGTTGATCTCAATGTTGACAGTAAGTAGCTACTATGAGGTACAAGGGAAAGGAGGTAACATCATAAATCAAGGTTTTTCAGGAAAATTAATGTAAAAATAATAATGAAATTTGAGCTGGGAAGGGCCTTGTGGGAGAATGGCTACCTAGAATTAAACTATAGTCTCTGTGACTCTCAGTTTACAAACTTAGATGTGCAAATAATCACATTTCAGTAATCATAGTCTTTAACTTAATTTGAGCTCTGAGTTTTATCTTCCCAGGATTGGTTGGAAAATTCATGCATTCATTAATCCATTCAACAACTATTTATTTAAATTTTTTTCTTTTTATTTTTTTTGAGGAAGATTAGCGTTGAGCTAACATCTGCTGCCAATCCTCCTCTTTTTGCTGAGGAAGACTGGCCCTGAGCTAACATCCGTGTCCATCTTCCTCTACTTTATATGTGGGACGCCTACCACAGCATGGCTTGCCAAGCAATGCCTTGTCCACACCCAGGATCTGAACCAGTGAACCCTGGGCTGCCGAAGCGGAATGTGCGCACTTAACTGCTGTGCCACTGGGCCGGCCCCTCAACAACTATTTATAATTATGTCTCTATTATGCCCAAGACACTTTCTAGGCACTGGAAATAGAGCAATAATTAAAGTACATGGGACATATATATAAATCCAGGGGGTTTATTTCTAAAGAAAGAAGACAGATATTTCTGCTAGACTTTAGTATATTATAATAGAATATATTATGTATAAATATATATTTTTTATGTTAATATTGGTACCAAACCTCTTAATCTCAAGTTCGTGTGCCTGATGTGCAGTAAGCAAACACTGAGACATCAGTGCTGGGAGACAGAGAAAGGTTTATTCACATTGGCCAAGATGAGAAAGCAGGAGCATGGATTCTCTCAAATCTGCCTTAAGAGAAGAAGGCAGGGGGGTTTATAGAGCTAAGGGGTGTGGCAGGAGGAGGTTCAGAGAAACAAAAGAGTAATCCGTGTTTCTTTCATTCCAGATAAGCCCCTGGGCAATCTGACTTCTGGGCATTGGTGGCAGCTAGTGATACCTACTGACCCTGATATCAGTTTCCCTACATTAAACCCAGCATATATGGGGTTAAAACCAAAGCACTCATTCCCTGCTTACTCCCTGGCTTCCTGGCTCCAGAATCCACTATCCTCCATGGACACAGACACCACCAAGGACAAGCACCTGCATTCACTATCTCCTCCCTGCCACGGACATACAGGCTGCTGGGAAAGCTCCAACCAACAAGGCCATATGCACCCCCTCCCCTACCTAAAACCCCAAGTAAAAACCCTTCCTTTGAGCTTTTCGGGGAGTTTGGGATTTCAACGTTAGCTGCCCTCTCTGCTTGCTCAGCACTGTGCAATAATAAAATTTCTACTTTCTTCCACCACACCCGGTGTCAGAGATTGGCTTGCTGCATAACAGGTGAGCGAACTCACTTCAGGTTCAGTATCACGAGGGGCTGGTAATCTAGCGATCCTTGAAGCCATTCTTATCTTCTGTAAAACAAGCTCATAAATCCTTGTGACCCTTGAGTTACTCCTCAGGTTAAACAGGAAAACAGCTAATTGCCAAGATTAACTTCTTTTCATAACAAGGTCGAAAGCTAATCTTATTGAATATTTACTGTAAGCCTCAGGGACCCAGCTTCAGTATTATTATATATTGGATATACTATGTATGTTATCCTAATATTATGGGCATTATGTATATCTCATATATATTATTTATCCTATAGTAAACACCATATTGTTCCAGCCTCTTTTGCTGCTGAGTGTAGCCCAGCACCACACTGTAAGTTTTTCTCAGTGAGATGTAGGTGGAAGTGGGTTGTGTGACTTCTGGAAAGTGTCCTGAAGGGAGACAGGATCTCCTTCTTCCTGCCTTTCTCTTTCCCAATGCCTAAGGTGTGAATGGGACGGCAGGAGCTGGATTAGCCATCTCAGACCATGAAGTGATCTTAGGAGAGGACGCCTAGGGAATGGAGGCCAGACTGGTTGAAGCATCCACATAGAAGGAGCTTGTATCCCCGAGGACTTCATTGAGCAAAATGTCATGGCAGTCCTGGTCTGCCTACATCTGGACGTCAGCATGAGTAGTAAATATAGATCTATCATGTTTAAAGCACAGTTCCTGAATTCTGCTAAGCCACTATTCGCTTCTGTTTGCAGATGAACCAACTGCTAGACTAATACAAAGTACAAATAATCCAGTTTTGTGGAGGAAAGAAAGGCAATGATTCACTTTCAATAAATTTTATAATATAAACCTGTAATCAAATGTCATTAAAAGAGTTTTTTTTTAATTCAGAGGAGGGGCCGGCCTGGTGGTGCAGCGGTTAAGTTCACACGTTCCGCTTCTCGGCAGCCCGGGGTTCGCTGGTTCGGATCCCGGGTGCGGAAGTGGCACCACTTGGCAAAAGCCATGCTGTGGTAGGCATCCCACACATAAAGTAGAGGAAGATGGGCACCGATGTTAGCTCAGGGCTAATCTTCCTCAAAAAAAAAAAAAATTCAGAGGAAATGAGATGGTTGTCAGAGAATAGAATCACTAGCTAAAGGGGGTGATAAATTTTCAATTCCTGGAGATCTTTGCAATCGATTAGACATCATTTTGTTGGGTATTAATCAGGTGAGCTCAGCAGTAGTTAACCTGACATCTGAAGATGCTTTCTAGGATTGTTATTGGATTATTCTGTTATGTTTATTTTTCCAGGGTTTGCTTCAAAACCGTGACACTAGAAACCTATTAGTTCCTGCTATAGACTGATCCTGCCCCCAAACAGTGTCTAAGGCTCCTAAAGTTATTAGGTGCATTCATTTTCACAATTACTGTGTTTTCCTCTTGAAGAGAAAAAAAATCTGGGAAATTCTAGTTCAAGTAAACTCAACGTACCTTGTAAAAACATGCATGCCATTCACCTGCAATCTAGTAAAAGATTCAGTATTTTCTGAATGTGTTGAAAGAAAATTCTCTAAGCCCCTCAAAGTGGGATTGACATTCAGATATCACTTTAAAAAAGAAGAAGATAGGGGCTGGCCCGGTGTCATAGCGATTAAGTTCACACTCCACTTTGGCGGCCCCACCTTCACTGGTTCTGATCCCAGGTGCAGACCTGCACACCGCTCCTCAGGTCAGACTGTGGTGGTGTCCCATATACAAAAAATAGAGGAAGATTGCCACAGATGTTAGCTCAGTGACAATCTTCCTCAATTAAAAAAGAAGAAGATTGGTAACAGATGTTAGCTCAGGGCCAGTCTTCCTAACACACACAAAAAAGATATAACTGGCTGGGAGTGGAATAATTCACCAGTACTTTATGATCTCAAGAAATAACAAGCAACCACTCTAAATAAGCTGTGTTTCATTCCCACAAAAGCACTGTGAGGAGTTATCGTCCTGATGTTTCATATGAAAAGACTGCCACAACCTCCACTTTTGTGTATTTTCCCCTCCCCTTTCCCATTACATGATTTCCCTCAGCTCTGCCTAGGCTAACGTGAACTCTTTCCTCTTCTAGGCAATTCTACTTACCCTTCTCTGGAAAAGAGCTTTCTTTACAAATTTCCAGTAGTGACCCATTAATTAATCATTAAATCAATTTAGTAGTTTGCAACAAGCATTTTTTCAAAAGAACTAAAATAGAATAGATAAAAAAGGAAGTTCCTGAGTGCATTGCATGTTATAAGGGTAAGTATTCTTTTCTGAAAGGTTTGTTACAGCTGTGTGCTTTCTGGGTCACATAAAATGCATTTTATATGGGTCATTTACTGTGGGTCATAATCAAGGAAGTTGGAACAGACTGCCCTAGAAACAGCTACTCTCATTATTGCACCTGTCCTCTCTGCTCAGAAATAATATTTTTTTCTTTTCTTCAAAACTTTGCTGAATATTCGCTTTTAAGAATCATTTGCTCCCAGTGAGAACAGTTTTTGTACCATGTTGTCTGTAGTGTGTCTTAAAAGTGCAGCAAACACTCAGGAAAGTCCAAACAGTAAAGCAAAGTCAGGGGCTCCTGGATCGCTCCATTTCTCACATTTGGCTTCAGAGCTAGATGAGCTTTTAGGTGTCTTTCCACAGTGAGATTAGATGTTCCTTTTCTCTTAGTCGTCAAAGATAGGTCTGGGAATTTTCAGTTTCCCAGGGAACTTTACAGATGGAGTATCAGACGAATTAGTCAGTGGTAAGTCTTTCCATTCTCTTAATGATCATCTAGGTTTCTTTGCTTGTTGTTGTTTGGGGTTTTTTTAAGCATAAGAAATTCTGTCAGCTTTGTCTCTCTGGACTAGAGTCCCATGCTCCTTCCCCTACGGCCATTTATTCACACGTCACCCTTTTAGTCATTCTTAAGAGCTCATCCACCTCTAGTGAAATATATTCAGGGTTCACTAAACAGAAGTTCGGACAAGTTTCTAAGTTAGGATGCCTCATGATTTTCCACAAAGGCAAGAAAGTTTCTTCTTAAAACTTCCTAATGACATAGTCTTTTTGTGATCTTTTTGTAAATCCTCACTGGGAACGTTACAAGCTATAAAACATTACAAGCTCCTTATCTAGGCCTTTTCCGCATTTGATTGCTTAGATGCAATCATCTTAAAATTATAATTGGAATTATTTTACCCCCAGTGGAACTTCTCTATACTGAGGCTCATCCACTGGTTTTATGATCGTGTTTAAACATGTTAAGTACGACCAGTCCCATCAGGATCAATACATCGAGAATCTGTTTATCTTTATCTTTTACTGCATAATGTCTGTTCTAAATCTTATATACAATTTAAAGTTTGAGAGGATCATAGAATTTGAAGAGAGAGATCTTAACTGGGCTCAGGGGGCCAATGATTAATCCACGTTGCCAATATTCATGACGTACTATATTTGATTGTAGATAAGTGTTTGAAATGTAGTTAATCTATATTACGTATTTGTATTTTTTTGTGAGTTATTTTTGACCACCCTCTCTGAGCTGCCTTTAAGCAAAGCCTTGCTGGTTTGGCATGGAGGCCAGGGGAGCAGGCCCCCTTGGCAAGGAAAAAAATAGGGGGCCAGCCCCATGACCGAGTGGTTAAGTTTGCGTGCTCCGCTTGGGTGGCCCGGGGTTTCACTGGTTTGGATCCTGGGCACAGACTTAGCACCCCTCATCAAGCCATGCTGAGGTGGCATCCCACATAGCAGAGCCAGAAGGACATACAACTAGAATACACAACTATGTGCTAGGGGGCTTTGAGGAGAAGAAGAAAAAAAAATGATTGGCAACAGATGTTAGCTCAGGTGCCAATCTTTAAAAAGAAAGTGGTGGGGGGCACCGGCCCAGTGGCGCAGGGGTTAAGTTCGCACATTCTGCTTCAGCGGCCCAGGGTTCACCAGTTCAGATCCCCGGTGTGGACCTACACATGCTGTGGCAGGCATCCCACATGTAAAGTAGAGGAAGATGGGCATGGCTGTTAGCTCAGGGCCAGTCTTCCTCAAAACACAGAAAAATAAAAAAGGAAAAGATAGAAATGAGACTAGGTCAGTGGTGTTAAATCAAGAGGTCTATATTAAGGAATTTAGCACCAAAATCTCAATAAAGAATTTCTAAAAAGGGAAACAATATCCATTATTTCAGTACAGTAAAAAAAAAAAAAAACCTGTCATTTTTCTATCATGAAAGAATCGCCTCTTTAATCAATGAGTTCAAATGCCCAATTATTTTAAACATAAAAATAAAAGGTATATAATCAAAGCAAATGTCATGTTACCTTACTGATATGCTTCTTTGGGAGTTTTATATCTTTTGTGCTCTTTGAGCATTTTGAAATTATATCTGAAGGGAGCAATGGAAATACTTGTAATGTAGATTTATTAATTATCAGTATTTTTTTCAAACTAAGGAACTAAGAAGAGTGACTTATTACATTCAAAAATGAATGGAAAAAAATTACATTCCCATCCTAGAGGCCTCCTGATACTGGTAGGCAAGTGTTCATCCCTTGAGTGCCCCGGTGGCTCATCGGTTACTCTTTCTGCCGAGAGTAAGCAATGAGACCAACTGGGGGATATCAAGGAACACCATGGACTTTGGTGCCACCAGGATACCTATGCCCCTCAGCATCATGAATCTCTGTGACAACCCCAGGAAACAGGCTCCCTGCTCTCTGAAGAACTAATTCAAGTAGCTTCTTGGACCAAGTCCAACTGGCCAAAGCTCAGCCCAGATAACACAGAAATGAACCTAACCAAAAAGGAGAAACTGGCAATCTGACAAGAAATCCAATATCAACTCTTTTTAAAGGCCAACATTGTCAGCCCGATGAGTAATTTTGTGGTAAATTGCTATTTTCAGAATCCCAGAGGAATGCATTGGTGAAAAATGCATTCTTTCACCTCTAATTCATCAGGAAACCAAGAGCCAGACATGAGATGTAATTCTAGAAGGTATTGTCTCAAATTTACTCAATATGCGCTCTGACTGGCTTAAAGTGGAAACATACAGATAACAGGCATGTTCTCACCAAGGAGAACCCCATAAAGCACTCGACTTGGTCTGTGCAGATAGCAGTCAAGTACAACCTCATAGTGAAACAAACACTGAACCAGGGGTCAAAAGTTCAGGCTTTGCCACTAAACTAGCTGTGTGAATTCAGACTTAATTCCTCTACTCCTCTTTGTTTTTCTTCTTTGGAAATAGTTCAAATATACCAAAAATTATAGAAAGAAGGTATATACATAATTGTATATAAGTTTGTCAAATCTTAACATTTGGACTTATTTGCTTCAGATTGTTTTAAAAGATAGAAAACAGCACAGATAGTTGAAGTCCTATGAATTTCTCACCCTCTTTGCCATCCTATCCTCACCATCCCCCACAGAAGTAACCTCTGTTCTGGTTTCTGCTATGTGTCATTCCCATGCCTGTTATTAAACTGTTACATCACAGGTGCAGAGCCATCAACACTATCTAGTATTGGGTTGTATGTTTGTAAATTTTGTATGGATGATATTATAGGTACATAGGACAGTCAGCACAAATGGAAGGGTTAGGAGCAGGCACCTCTGGACCACATTGTCTGGGTTCAAATAGCGGTCGTTCCACTTCCTTCCTGTGGGCTTTGGGCAAATTACTTATACTCTCTGTGCCTCTCTTTCCTCATCTGTTAAACAGAGGACATGATGGAACCTTATAGGTTGTCATGAGGATTAAATGTATTGACATCTAGAAAGTACTTGGGGCAGTGCCTGGCATAAACCAAGCATTAGGTGTTGTCTGTTACTATTTAAACATTTTATAGAATTCCATTGTATGAATATATTCCAATTTATATATCTAGTCTCCTTTTGATGAACGTTTAGGCTGTTTCCAGTTTTTTACCATTATAAGCATTCTTCAACATGTCTCCTTGTGCATATGTGGCCGATTTTCTCTAGTGACTAATATCTAAGAATGAAATTGCTGGGTTTTAGGTCAGCCCAATGTTGGGCTCTAGCAGATATTAGCATATTGTTCTCAGATGTATGGTAAAATTCCCCAGTTTCACTCCAAGTCCCTGATACTCGACATCCTCAACAACTCATCATTTCTGTATTTGTAAAATGAGGAGGGTGAGCTAGGTGCTCTCCAGAGTGTTCTTGCATTTTCTATATTCTATGATTCTCTTTCCTTGAATTTCCTGCTTTCTCTCTTCCTCTAGAGGTAAACTAGTCCAGGGAATAGCAAACTATTTCTTCTTCTTGTAAGCCTGTTGTTCAGTATTTTATATTCTGAAAAGTCTAAAAACTAGGACATCCAATAGTACAATTTCAGTAATCATAAGGAAGAATATTACCTAAATCGACAGTGTCCTAGCCAGGCATGCTTTCAACACTGTTAAAACAGATCAGTAGTTTTCAAACTTTTTAAAGCAATGGATTTTTCTTTAATAAAAATATAAACTGAATTTCAATATAAATGCTGTTTTCTCCTTTTTTTCCCTTTTGCTTACCTCTACTATATATCTTACAAGTTAGCAAAAAGCTTCCTGTAATATAATTATCATTATCGCTTTGGTGAAATTAAGAAATATTGAAATGCTTCAATTTATCTTGTTACTTTATCCATTAAACTTGCATTTTAAATTTTATTTGACCATGTTTTCATCTTAGATTGGTTTACATTTGGCTATACTAAAATATTCTGGAAATATCCATGTTAGAAAAAAATTACCCGTTATTGCCAAAGAGCTCTGATTTTACTACCTATAATTTCTGTGGAGAAAAACAGCTTCAGACTTTGAAGTTATAATTGTAGACCAACATTGCCACCTAATGGTAAGAAGCTTAATCACATCATATTTCTAGTTGGAAAAACTGGTTTTAAAGAGAATATATACAAAATTTTGCAGTGATTTCTTCCGATGGGAACTTTACGTTATAATTGAGGTGGGAGGCAGGGTAAACACTTGTCAGATACGCCAGCAAGAGTGGGTGATGAGGTTTCTGCTTCCTCCCTGATCTGCCATCCATGAGTCCCAGACTTCTCTCTCCAATCTCCTCTCAGATGCAATTATTAAACATCTTTAAACTTCAGTCAGCCTTCCCTCGTCCTATGCCAAGCCTGTTCTAGCCTTGATGTGTTAAGATGCTAGTTCCAGAGAGCCACCTGGAGTCTGGAATGAGCCTGGAATACGGCTGGTGTCTGGACTGCTAAAAGGTGAGCTCATGCTTTGGCATCCACAAGTACCCAGGTCAGCACTCTTACCATGGATCACCCTCAAGCCACAGGTTTCCTGTCTTTTTAAAAAATCCCCTGATGAAGCTGGAAGCCAGCTGTAAACCTCTGCATTGCACCCCAGGTATCTAAACTGGAGCCCTCACTGCCACCTGTCCGAGTGTCTACCTGCAGGAGTCATGAGAAAGGAATTGGCTAAACCCTTCTTACCCCTGGCCTTTGAACCAAGAATCTGCCACCGTCCAATGTAAGCATCAGCAAGACTTGTAGAGCTTTGGGCCAGAGATCGTCAAATCAGAACCCTTGGATATGTCTCTAGCCCAGATCAGACTCAAAGTACCCACCCCCCTGGGTGCTGTGATGGGGGCTGCTTCTCCTCGGGAGCCAGCCCTGAGCCAGGTGTGTAACCCTCACTCCCTCCTATCTTACCAAATCTGCCTAATAGGAGTAGCCAGCAAGCCTCTTTACAGTGTCTTAGACATTTTTATAACAGGCAAGAAAGAGCACAAAGACAAAGAATAAAATGCAGGTGAAGGAGAAGGAATAAGAAGAATAAGAAAAAAAGAGAGGAAAAAGAGCATTTGTCTCAGGCAGAAACCGTGTTACATATAACTCACTGCCCACCCACTCCAGGACTAGCCACTTCCTCTGTAGTGAGGAAATACTTGCCTGCTGATATTAAAGAGATAGGCAAAATACAGAAAGGCAACATAGGATTGCAAAGACAATGTATAGTTCAATAGATATTCTATTCGAGGAGTAGAATAAATTGGCATACACTGATTGAGGTCTGTACAAATACCTGAAATGTCAAATTAATAAGAAGCCATATTAAGTCACGTTATTATAGGCAGGAATAGAAATCTTGTGTCAATTCTAGAAAGCCGTGTTGAGAAGAATTTTTGAACCATATCTGGGTTCAGCAGTAGAGAGTTGTATGATTGATGAGTCATGTCTTCCACAACCACGCTCCTGTCATATAGTTCCCTTTTCTAGAACCATCCTCCCATTATTTCCTTCCTGGTTCTCTAGATAGGTGCTTCTCAAGCTTTACTGTGGGTATGAATCACCTAGGGGTCTTGCTAAAATGCAGATTCAGAAACAGTAGGTAGGGCCTGAGACTCTGAATTTCTCAGAAGCTCCCAAGTGATACCCATGCAGGTCCACAGAACCCTCAGGTCTCCTTTTTTAACATTACACCAATTTCCTGTGTTAATCACTCATCAATATTATTACCTTTCTCTCTTTTTTTATTGCTGGCCAGTCAGAAAAGTAAATAGTAGCCACTGATGTCAGGTTTCAATAATCAGAGAATTTTAAAAATTTATTATAAAAGATTCCTACAACATATTTTCAATGTTATATATTTTATATATAACATATATGCATATACTTGTATAGTAAAGTCTGATTTGTCGCGCTTTTATCAATAAGAAGTTTCTCTCAAGCACCCTTCATAAGTCTTAGAGTACAAGGGTTAACGTCCTTAAAAAGACCCTGAAGCTCTCCAACTTCCTAAATCCCTACTAAATTATCAAATAAATAATATTCGCTATAGTTTTAGAATTTATTTTACTTTATTGCATTCTAATTCCTTTTAAATAGTACCCTGACCATGATGTACATGGTAATTCCCAGTCAGTGATGTAAATGATCTGAAAGTGAGGGATCCTTGTTCACTTTTATAAACATTATTCCATGAAGCGAGCATAGGTGAAAAAATCAGAGGATATAGATACTGACAAGTTAATCAGTTTATATCTTTGCACATTATCCATCATGGAAAGTCCTAACACACAATGATTCTTTAATCATAGTGCCCCACGAGTAAGTGTGTGGGCCTTATGCCCTGCACCAAAGCACATTTCCCTTATGGAAAAATTCCCCAGCAGAAGCTTCCTCTTCTTCCAACTTACAGTTGCCCTAATCACATCACCAAAAGGATCATGAGGCATGTCTTTATAGCCAGCTTTTCAGTCCTGCGTAGAGTCTGTGGGCCCACTTTCAGCTTCAATAGCTGAAAACTCTGTGTCAATAAGTGGTTTCAGAAATGTCTCAACCTTAGTTAGTCTTTGCTTCAGTTTTTGCTGCATTGACTCATACTCAGCCAGGATTCGAGCAAACCTTGTTTGCAGGAGGTCCACTGACCCCTCCATTCGCGTGACCTTCTCTTCAAGATCTTTAGGATCACTTCCAGCATTTGCAATATTTATATCAAGTAGACCATCTTTCATCAAGATTTGCTTCCCTTTCTCTTCTAGCATACCTTTGGCATCTGGGTACTCAGTTAGAGCCTCCATGAGGTCGTCTTTTGACAGACAGAACAGATCTGAGTAGCCAATGCTTTTAATATTGGCCGTTCTTCGATTGCCAGCTTTGCTGCCTTTAATGTTAAGGATGCTGATCTCACCAAAGTAGCTGCCATCACTCAATACCACAAACTGAGTGATTCCATCATCTGCCACCACAGCCAGTTTGCCTTCCTTAATGATATACATCTCTCGTCCAATATCCCCTTTCTTGCAAATGTAATCTCCAGGACTGTAGACTTGGGGTTGTAATTTCAAGACCAACTCCACCAACAGACCAGCTTCACAGTCAGCAAAAATGCGCACCTTTTTTAACGTGTCTAAGTGAACACTGATGGCAATCTCTGCTCTTAGTTTATCAGGTAGATACTTTAAGACTTCTCTCTCATCAACTGTTTTTTTGTTGGTCCACAGATAGTCGAACCATTTAATAACTCTCTTTTCCATATCTTTGCTTACATTTCGGAAATGCATATATTGCTTGATGGCATCAATTCTTGCTTGAAATTCTGCTCTGGCTGCATTCATGTTGGAAATCATGGAACCTATGTTACCAACAATGGTAGCAAAAATTAATACTCCAATTAAGAAATCAACCACCACAAAGACATACTCAGAATCCCTCACTGGAGGTGGTGTTTCACCAATGGTGGTCAAAGTCAGTGTAGACCAGTAAAGGCTGTATACATATTTTCTAGCCAAACGGCCAAATTCAGGATCATTAACGTCAGGATAGACCCATGTATCATTTCCAAATCCAATAGCTTTGGAAATAGAATAGTACACACATGCATTCCAGTGGATAATGATGATGATGTACATAACGAGGTTAGAAATCCTGAAGATGTTTGGGTAGTTTGTCCTTGTTTCTGTTCTCTGGAAGAACTCAAACATACGAGAGATCCTTAACAGTCTGTTTAACCTAATTTCTGGATAGTTCCACCCCAGCTTAAAATACAGCACATCAGTTGGTACCATTGATAGAACATCAAGTTTAAATTGCAAGTTTGATTTATATTTCTCTATGAGTTTAAGCTCTTCCTTCACCAGCAGTCCTTGTTCTAAATAACCTAAAATAGAAAAAGAAAAGTCAATTTAATGTTTTTCCTTTTTATGCCGTTGTGAATTTTTCTGAAGTAACTCTCAATGAACTTTGTTGAGTTGAAAACAAGAATTCACTTTCAATAAATATTCTTTTAGCAATGTAGTAAGATATGAGTACCAATCAACATATGGCTGTGGAAAATATTCTTTTGCAGGAATAAAAATCTTTATAGGTGCAAAAGTGAGAAATTATATGCAATGTATGTATACAAATCTCTCTAGAACCAGAATCCCTATCCAGGCAAAACCATTCCTTTTATGAACAGTGTTCTTGGAAAGTTTCCTGAACACCCTAGCACTGGGCCTAATGCCTCACACCACCCTCTTGTCAGAATCCCAGCCCCACCCTTGAAGCTTGGGTGCCTGCCTTGCTGTCTAACTATTATGCATATTCTTGCCTTGCCCCTTCAATGTGAAGCATAAGTGTTCATTGAGCCTGCATTTTCATCTCTCCTTCTTGACCCTTGGCTTCCTTAGACATCTGGGATCTTCTCTTCTCTTACACTGCTACCATAGGCCTTGTGCATTAAACCCAGAATTTCAGCACTCTGATACATTACACTAGGGAATTTGTTCCTCCTTCTATACTGGCTACCAGAGCTGCAAATAGGACAGAACAACTGGAGCATTTCTCCAGCGCACTGATATTTAGAGAATGTCCCTATTTTACATAATGATTCTTAAAAGCTATACTCCATGTACAATGGTTACATTTGCATGTGGAGGGCAGAGTAGAAACAATGAGCTTATTATACCTACTTAATAAGCATACTTCAAGTAGAAGCTATAAGATCCTGCTCCCTGGTCAATAATGCCTCACCATGGACCACAAAGTTCAGTTAAGGGTATGTTTCCTGTTTCTTATAAATGTTCTAGTACAGCTCTGCTGGGTACAATGACATTTTTCCCCATGCCTCTTCAAAGTATCTCTCTGTTAGGAAGCAATTACCCTTTCCCCACAGAGCTGGCAGACTATTTCTGCTCTCTCTATTCTTTTCACCTGGCATAAACTCAATGAACAGGATAAAGGAGAAAAGCTACCAATCCACATTCAAAAGGTTGCCTAGTAACGTCCTTCTGCATCAGGTGCAGTGGCCTAAGCCTGTGGGTGGGTATATGGTACTCTTGCTTTCAACTGTGCCTTTTCTTCTAAAACAGGATTTTGTGAGTTCATTTTGAAGAATACTTGAATTAGAAATTTTCAAATTATAGAGATAAAAGCCTGAAATTGCAAAATATCCAAAATTGAACATATTTACCTGTCCTTGTTCGTACAAACATATCGAGAAGATAAATAACATCTGATAAGTAATCAAAAATGAGCCAATATTCTAGGTAATCAGACTGAAGTTCATCAAAACATGCTCTGTAAAAGAAAAATTTGTTTAAATTAAATAAAGTGGGGGCCAATTTAGGTAAAAGTCCTCTTTCTATAATGTTTTTATTGACGTATGATTGACATATAATAGCCTATTAGTTTTAGGTATACAACACAGTAATTCAACATTTATATACATTATGAAATGGTCATCATGATAAGTCTAGTTACCATCTGTCATCATACAAAGTTATTATAATATGACTGACTATATTGCCTATGCTGTTCATTACATCCCTGTGACATTTATTTTATATCTAGAAGTTTGTACCCTCAATCTCCTTCACCTATTTCACCCAGCCCTCCAATACCTCCCCCTTTGGTATCCATGAGTTTGTTTCCTTTGTCTATGAATCTGTTTCTGTTTATTTTTGTATGTTCATTGATTTGTTTTTTAGATTCCACATATAAATGAAATCATACAGCATTTGTCTTTCTCTGTCTGACTTATTTCACTGAGCATTATACCTTCTAGGTCCATACATGTTGTTGCAAACAACAAGATTTCATTCTTTTTTATGAGTGAGTGATATTCCAGTATATGTGTGTGTGTGTGTACCACATTTTCTTTATACATTCATCTACCAGTGGACACTTAGGTTGCTTCCATATCTTGGCTATTGTAAATAATGTTACAATGAACATAGGTGTGCATACCTCTCTTGGTATTACTATTCTTAGCAATATTTTTTAGACCAGTTTCCTCAGGCAAGGACAACAAATGCAAAAATAAACAAAGGGAACTACATCAAACTAAAAAGCTCTTGCACAGTGAAAGAAACCATCAATAAAACGAAAAGGCAACCAACTGAATGGGAGAAGATACTGGAAATCATGCATCTGATAAGGAGTTAATATCCAAAATAAAAAGAACTTACACAACTTAATATCAAAAAAACCCAAACAACCCAATTAAAAAGGAGCAGAGGACTTGAATAGACATTTTTCCAAAGAAGACATTCAGATGGCCAATAGGCAAGTGAAAAGATGCTCAACATCACTAATTGCCAGGGAAATGCAAATCAAAACCACAATGAGATACCACTTCACACCTGTCAGAATGGCTATTATCAGAGAGACAGAAAATAAAAAATGTTGGCGAGAGTGGAGAAAAGGGAACTCTCGTACAGTGTTGCTGGGAATGTAAATTGGTGCAGCCGCTATGGAAAATAATATAAAGTTTCCTCAAGAAATTAAAAAGAGAACTTCCACATGATTCAGCAATTCTACTTCCGGGTATTTACCCAAAGAAAACAAAAACTCTTTGTTATCATGATGAGAAGTATAACATGCTAAGGTCCTTAGAGTCCATTTGATCAACCACGGCTTTCCCGAATCTTTCCAAGTGGTTCAATTTAGTTTTCTCACACTTCTGAATTCCAACATTATTTCCTTTATATTAGATGGCTTTCTTAAGAATAAATGGTCTCAAGCTAAGGTCAAAATATGTTGGATGTAACACATTAATAAACAGTTTCATATTGACTATCTGTAGCCAAAATGCCTCAGGAAATTGCATGTGGTCCTGGATGGCTGAGATGTTTACTGTCGAAAAGACAGGGAACTACAGTTCTATAGAAATCACTTGGGAAACACATCTTGCTCTCGAACCACCTAGATCCTTGATATTTTTCCACTCTTGGCAATATTTTTTTCTTGTAGGTCAAAGGAAATATAAAGGTTCTCCCAAAGTTCTAGTTAAATGATTGAGCAACCAAAAGTTTAAAAGTTTCCCTCCATCCCCCATCCCAGTACTAGATTCCCAAGTATACTGGGAACCAAGCACCTGCTCCTGATCTTAGGAAACCCACTGGAAATAATGTAGCCTCTCTTTACAACCTGTGGTGGAGAAAGGAGGGATGTCCTGAAGAGCTCTAGGTCAAACTATTTAGTCAGTTAACTTAGAAACTAGAAGTGGGCCAATATACACAAACATATATAAACACCTTGCAATAACCATAGTCCAGTTGTACATCACTGGTAAGGTGAT
Source organism: Equus przewalskii (assembly GCF_037783145.1). Classification (NCBI taxonomy): domain Eukaryota; kingdom Metazoa; phylum Chordata; class Mammalia; order Perissodactyla; family Equidae; genus Equus; species Equus przewalskii. The sequence continues at coordinate 80,867,458 of NC_091833.1, read as the reverse complement.
GCAAAACAGCCAGTTATAATATGTGTTTCCCGCCGGATCAATAACCATGACTTCTTTCTTCTCCCTAACAGCAATTAGAAATAAAGAGAAAGGTTATCAAGAAACAAGAGCATTTTTATTTTACATAGCAAATATGGGTATGCCCATCACCCACAATTAACAAAATAGAAGTAAGCTGAAGAAGCCCACTCTACAGCGGGAAAAGCAGCTTGGCATAAGTGCACTCGTCATAAGTAACTAGTGAGGAATAGATGGATAGTTAAATTGCTTAGTCTTACACTAAACCATGTATTCAACTTTTATTAAAGCCTTTGTTTTACTGTGATGCTGGCGACACTTCTACCACTCCAGCTATAAAGAGAGAATCATGGCTTAGATCATGCCAAACCCTGGGTATCCCACAGCCCACTTAGGTAGGTTCTGGGTGGTGGGAGAATGGTGGCTTTGCCACTCCCCCACCAGGTAACAAAACAACTAGGAGGGGAGGGGAAATTCACGGATTCTTTCTCATCTGTGTGGAAAGAATATACCACAATCTAATAAAAAGTGCTTGTTCCTAAGCATGTATGAAGCATTAAGAGAGGCAACAGAAGGCAAGAGGGAGGGAGGAAGAAAATATATGGTCAAATGGAAATTTAAAAAAATTTTCGGGTGTTGAGACTATATTTCTAAAGACTTTTCCCTTGACACAAACTTCAACAACTTTCTAACAGGCACAAATAATTAAACCACTGTGTGGTAAAGAGTTTTCTTTAAGTAAGTTTAGAAAACAATTTTCCCTTTAATAAAATGTAAAAAGGTAGCTTTGCAAATATCACTCAGCCTTACCCTCGTGAAAGTCTAACTCTCAAATGTTTGTTTTAAAAAGGATATTTCAAATGACCGATGTCTGGAAAGCATTTGCACTGCTTTCAAAATTAGGCGTGGCTTTGGCAATGGGACTTGTTTACTTTGTAGTACTTATACAGTATTTATGACTCAAAAATGTTAATCACATTATTAAATTTCTATTTCAGTTAAAAAAATTGACGCTAAGATCTTAAGAACCCAATTCTCCTTGGAACCTAAATATCTGCCAGTGGTAAGTTTATCTTGACCAGTGCTTGGTGAGAGTGAAAATTCTTGATGGGAAAACTAAGAATAAGGCTACTGTTGCTCATTTTAAGAAAATTAGAAAAAAGTTTTAATTTACATTTGATAATTTATTTAGGCTTTACATAGGGCCTTTTTACTATAAAGTTTCAGGAAATTAACCCTGCATCCAAAACCTATCACAAATTCATTTCTCATTTTAATGCTAATAAAAATACTTACTCTTCTTTCTTTTCCTGGCCTTTCTCCTCTTTCTTTTTCTTCTCTTTGTCCTTTTCTTTCTTCTTTTTCTTCTCTGGGTCCTTTTTATTTTCATTCTTATCATCTAACTTGCTGAAAAAGTGAGAGATGTAGTTAGTAGCAAAATACAAAAATGTTGTGAGCAGGAAAATGTGGGATCATTCATACCAAAGTCTAACTTACCTCTTTTTTTCTTTTTTCTTTTTCTTTTTTTCTTTTGGTTCTCTAAAGAAGAAACAATATCTCTGTCACATAACCAAATTACATTCTGACTTCCATTCATATTTATTTTCCTCCCCATTGAGCAAGAATTCTCAAAGACCGCCCCTATGCTCAGAAACCAGAAATCCAGTCTCCTAATGGAGAGTTCTACAAAAAATGGACATGTGGGCCAGCCCAGTGGTGTAGCAGTTAAGTTTGCATGCTCCACTTAGCGGCCCGGGGTTCACTGGTTCAGATCCAGGGTGCAGACCTACACACCACTTATCAAGCCATGCTGTGGCAGGCATCCTGCATATAAAGTAGAGGAAGATGGGCATGGATGTTAGCTCAGGGCCAATCTTCCTCAGCAAAAGAGGAGGATTGGTGGCAGATGTTAGCTCGGGCCTAATCTTCCTCAAAAAAAAAAGAAAAATGTACGTGCACTCAGATAATAAAACAAACAAAAATTCCTGGATTAGTGCATGTGGAAAACTGAAGAAAATGGAGGTGGATAAAGGCATGAACCCAAGGAGAGAAATGTAAGAAACAAAAGCTCCTAAAAGAGTGCATTTTCAAACTCTCAACATATGCAAAAAAATAGTTTCTATAATATGTTTCCTGATGTTATTTATATCTATCCTTGAATAACAGCTTTGAGAATTTCAAGAAAATGTCATCAATTTTCTTTTTTTAATGGTCTTGCGTGGTTTTTTTTTTGGTGAAGAAGATTGGCTCTGAGCTAACATCTGTTGGTAATCCTCCTCTTTTTGCTTGACAACAATTGTCCCTGAGCTAACATCCGAGCCAATCTTCCTCTATTTTGTATGTGGGAGGGTGCCACAGCATGGCTTGATTGAGTGGTGTATAGGTCCGTGCCCAGGATCTGACCCCATGAACCCCAGGCCGCCGAAGCAGAGCATGTGAACTTAGCCACTATGACACTGGGCTGGCCCCCCCATCAGTTTTCTTTAGAGGAGTAATCTTGACTGAAGCAGTATTTTATGAGTAGTCAAAAAGCTCTGTGATGACACAGTGAAATCCTTACTCTTAGAATCATTCACTGGATTTGAGATCACCTTTTTCTCTATATAAATTTCTTCTTGAATGGAGATTATGTGATTAGAGGCTTCTTTCTATGACTGGCTTTCTCATCAGCAGAGAAATGGAGTCTGCAGTCAGACAGATCTAAGGTCATAGCAGACTGCCACTGTTGGCTCGGATGTCTTGGGAAAATTTACTATTCAGACTTGAAAGAACAGGCATCACTCTATCACTAGGATCGTCAGAGAAGGCTGTTAAAGGGAGACAGGTCTAAACTTAGGCCTCAAAGTATGGGTAAGAGTTGGAGTTGGAGAGGCAGAAAAGAAGAGAGAGGGTGTTAAAGGGAGAGAAATTTTTAGGTGCAAATGTACAAACGAATGACCCAGCAGAAGTGGAAAGCTGTTATTGAGGAGAAGCGGGAGATAGAATTGACAAGTGAGATAAGGTTGGGCATCTAAAGTTGTCATGTACAAATGGGAACAGAACACAGAGTTGGATAAGGGAGAATTTATTGCTATCAGAGCACATTCCTGTGATAGAGGATTTCACACCCTAGCATAGATCCTGGGAGATGGCGCTGACACACTGCTTGGATGGCTCTTGGACGTTCAGAAAAGATGACGGCCCACACTGAGTGAAATAGAAATTACAAAATGCCATGACAGATGGGAGAGGAAGGCATCAAAAAGACTCAGAGAAGTGGTATGCAAAAGTGGATATACTACACAAGGAAGATAGCTCTCCAACTGATTATGTTCCCCAAGAAGACTCAGGAGATGCAAAAGTGGTAAGGAATGTGCTGGTGAGAGGGGCAACAGCATAACTGGAAGTAGTGCTATCCTTGGTAGGCCAGGGCCAATGATGAGAAATACTGGTACAGAACTGGGTTCCCCAAGAGCAATAGGGATGACAGGATCTAGAATAACAGAGACGAGTGGCATGCTTACCCATCAGAAGAGAAATGGGTCCCATAATTGTAATTTGAAGTAAGGTAAGCATAGTAGTAGGGGTAGCGGGCTTAACCCATAGAAAGCTATGGAAGAGGTTAATAGAACATTGTATTTCTTCATAGATGGGTATCCAGGTGCCTTGTTAGTGTATTGTTTAACATATACAATCAAAACAAATCAGGACTGGATGATCTTACCCAATAAAAAGTCACAACCCCTTGAACAGTTTCTAAACCTGAGCAAGTTCTCAGAAATGAAACCATTGACTGGAAGAGAAGCCAAGCTCCCATAAAGAAGGACTCTGCAACACCATAATAAGCATATTCTGTAATAATTTCCCAGTCTTTCCCCACAACAAAACCTATGGTCATTTACTTGGGTAACTGTACCCTGAGGCAAAAAGAATACCCAGATACATTAAAGACTTTTTGGTACAGGACCCTAGCTGATATTTAGACTCTGGGATTGAAGCATCATCACACCCCCCTATTAAAGTGGGGGGCATATGATAGCCTGGAAATAATAGCCTGTATGATACATGACTTTTGGGACATCCACTGGGTCTACAGGCCCACCTTGATGTCATTTCCCCAGTTCCTCAAAGTAAAAGTGGAATGTATATATTTAGTCATTAGAAGAACCCTCATCCTCACCAGTTGCTTGGCTTGTGGAGCAAGAGTTATCATAGTAGGGAGAACCAAGCGAAAAGCCTAAAACTGCCTCTTACTTGCTGGCCAAAAACAATATTGGTCCTGGCCAGAAAAGAAAATGCAATCCTTAAAGACCTAACGCATGCAGGGGTGATGGTCCCCATCAATACCCCCATTTAACTCAATGTCTGGCCCCTATAAAAACTAGATGGATTTTGATGGCAGTAGATTACCGCAAAATCAGCCATGTAGCAGCCCCAATTGCAGCTGCTGTGCCAGATGTGGAAAACGATGCACTCACCGGATCTATACCATATACCTAAGGCTCTGGGTCAGTCATGGTGAATGTGTTATTTTTCCTCACTGTCAGGGAAGAGGATCAGAAACCATTTGTATTCACACTGGATGGAAAACAGTACACATTTACAGTCTTTTCAGGGCTAAGTTAATTCTCCTGCCCACTGTCATGACATAGTCTAGAGGAACCTGGACCATGTAGACATTCCTCAGAACATCACGTTGGTCCACCACATCTGTATCAATGACAGTACATTAATCAGGCCCTGAAAGAGGATTATCTAACCATGGGACAGAAAATGACTGCCTACTGTGAGCTGGATTCTGTCAGAACTACCAAGTCATAAGGTTAGACAGCAATCTATCATATGACGTAGTGTTGTATCTGGGCTTGAGCATGAACCAGAGGGCATTAGTAAGCTGCCTAAACAGGTGGCTCAGCACTCTCTCTCCATGTCATCTACCACTGCTGCATCAGCACCTATCCCTTAATTCCCACCTATGGCCATATGTGGGGTCTTTTAGGAACAACTGTTGGAGCATGGTCTACAGATGGGTCAGCTTGGCATCTGGATGCAAGCCAAAATGGGCTATGTTTACACCATAGCCATACTTAGAAGTGGCCTTCAAAGACAGGGGTGAGGTTAATCTTCCCAACGTCACAGCTTCAAGCAGTTCACGTCATCTACTTTATGTGGAAAAAGAAATGGCCGAAATTAAGAATATATAAGGACTTGTAGGTAGTCCCAAAACCCTGGCTGGTTTGTCAGGGACCTGGAGGAAAGAGACTGAAAGATCAGGAAAAATAGATCTGGAGAACAAGCAGACTGAGTGGACTTATGGGCATGAGCACAAAATTTGAAAATATTTGTATTCCATGTTAATGCTCATCCAATAGCATGCACCATGGAGAAGGCACAAAACAACCAAGTAGACAGAATGACTCAACCAGCTGACAGAGCCAGTTTCTGTCATCAGCATCCCTAATGCTTGCACAATGTAGGTATTAATGGAGCAACCATGGTGGCAGAGATGGAGGCTATAAATGCACCTAAGACATGGGTTCCCATTCACCAAGGTGATCTAGCTGCTGTTGCTGAATGTCGAGCCTACCAATTATAGAGACCAATGCTATGACTTCAATATAGCATCATTACTTGAGGAAAGCAGTCAGTCACTTGATGGCAAGTTAATTACATTGGATCCCTTCCACCATGGAAGAAGCATCAAATATCTTGATTTGAATCAATATATATTGTGGGTACTAATTTGCTATTTTTGCCACAGGGCTTTGACCAGTGCTACTATCCAGGAGCTTATATAGTGTGATGCACTAACACAGAAAACTGCACAACTTCGCTTTGGACCAAGGGACTCACTTTGCAGCCAAAGAGATGTGGCATTGGATACTGACTGCAGGATCCAATGGCCTTATCATATGCTGTACCACTCAGAAGCTGCTGACCTGATAGAGTTATGGAGTGACCTTTTGAAGGCACAGCTGAGGTGCTGTCTTGGATTTGATACCCAAGGAAGACGAGGTGCCATCCTCCAGGATACTGTATATATGCTAAATCAATGACCCTTTATGCTCTAGACCTATATAGAATGCATAGGCCTGGGAACCAAGGAGTCTAAGTAGGAGTGACCCACAGAGAGAATGTATGCGTCCCACGCCTGCAGCTTTAAGCTTTAAGCTTCCCATCTAGAGATCCTGGTTTCCAGAGGGGTCACACTTCTGCCAGGGAACATAGAGCCCAATTAAACATTAAGCTATGACCACTCCCCAGCCACTTTGAGCCCCTCATGCCACAAAACCAATCAGCAAGGAAGGCAGTCATCATAATGGCAAAAGTAATGGATGTAGATCATCAGAAGTAGATAGTGCCGCTGTTACACAATGCGGGGAAGGAAAATATATTTGGCACCCAGGTGACCCACTGTGGTGTCTTTTGGTATTCCCTAGCCCAGTTTTAGTAGTAAATAGTAAGTACAATAGCTATGATTCGAGAAGGGCATGGTAACCAGGGCCTCATATCCTTCAGGGATGAGGGTCTGTATCACTCATTCTACCAGGGAAGTCATCTAGACCAGCAGAAGTGCCAGCCAAGGGTGAGAGGACTCTAGAATGAGTAGGAAAGGAGGGGGTGAGGAATTTCAGTTGAAGCCTCAAGACTAGCTGCAGCTGTCAGGGACTTTAATTGATCCCGTTAACCTTCCTCTTATAAGCTTCCCCAGGAAAAAAGAACAAGCGTCCTGGAGGAGGGATTCCCAAATGGCGTGAATTTTCTATAGGAAGAAAGTGGATCTTAGCAGTGCAAGAGCTATGCTATATGGATGCAGTTGTGCACACGACTCAGGCACTCATTCCCCACCCGCCAAGAGTGTTGGTTGCTGACAGCTCACAGTTTCCATCTCCCTTGGCTGGCCTTGGCTGGAGGAAGCTACCGTGCTCAAAGTTATACTCCCCTTCCTAGGTGCAGCCCTCATCCAATGATGTGCATGGGCGCAGGCCCAGTCCTGTTGCCTAACTGTGGGACAACTCTGAAGGACCAACTCTGCTCCAGAGCTCCCCATGGCATCACATGGCATCCCAACCCTCTCTAGTCTCTGAAGTTCAACTTTTCCCTCTGCCCATTCCTGCTCCCCAACTCCCTTCTAGGTACTGTTCCTGAGAGCACTCCCAATAAACCTCTGCACACAAACCTCCATCTCAGGGACTGTCTCCTGGGAAACTTGACCTTAGACACATTGGTTCTGAATGGAAAGGATTAACAATGTTTCATTTATTTTTGTCAGCCACCCTATCCACAAGGAGGGGCAATTGCATGTACACCATAGACATGGATTTTCTACATGTATTCAAATATATGAATAAATAAATACTACTTTTAATATGGGTAGCTACATTTTTCAGAAATAAATAACCAAACAAAAAAATAATACAATATCATTGCCATTTTATTAGATAGAATTTATCTAATAAATATCTGCCCTATAACAGATTCAAATATGTTCCTACCTTTTCACTGGTTTTCTTTAAAAACAAAGCTATGGTTTTCTATTGTAAATATACTTACTGGTCCTTATTGCTGCTGTTGTTAACATTGAAAAGTGCAATGGCACCAGGCAGGTACTGCTCCCTGGGAAATGAAAAAGTACAGTGAAATCATAATAGTCACCATCTGTATAATGTCCATGGTAAGCAAATAGTCTTAAAGAACAAACTCTTTCCAGTTTCTACTCATTACTAATGATTGCCTAGACAACTTTTGAAAATATACAGCCTTCCTGAAACATGAGTTGCTGATTATCAGTGCCATGAACCAAAGGGATTAGTAAACCCCTATTGACCAACGTCCACACCAAGAATTCACATCCTTCTTGGCGCTGAGTGATCCAACTTGGATGCTACTAACTCTCAGCAAGAAACCTAAGATTTAGATTGTCAGGGAAGACAGGAAGGGAGAAAAAGACTAATAAAAACAATGGACAAGCTGGCGGTCAGTGAGAAGAGAAATAGGAGGAGAAAAAGTAAATTTTTCCATAGGATGGGAATCACTGATCCACACCAACACCACACAACTTCCACACCCTTAGAGTCCCATGTCTGAAGTTTCCGTGACTCTTTATTTCCTGCTAAGGATGTTTAGCTTTCCTCTTCTAGCTACTCACTCCAGTGCTCTACTTCCCTGAAAGTAGGGTCAGGTGGCATGGAGCATTTTAGAGAATGACAGCCCACTCCTCTCACATACAATTGCTTCAGGACCCTGGAAGAAGGATCAGAAAGGAGGAAAGCAGAGAGGACTGGGGCATGAGTTTCTTAAGGGACAGACAAGGGTCTCAGGGAAAATGTTCAGCAAGAGTGTTCATGACTTGGAGCCCCATGGCCATGAAGGAGCATCAGGCAGTGGCAATTTCCAACAGGTGTAGCAAGTTACTCCCAAGACCCTGCATAGTGGCCAGGTAGCAGGAGCAATTGCCAAGCCCACTAAATAGAGGAATAGAATACCTTTCTCTCATCTAAATAATAGTTTAAAAACAGATATGGAGGGATAGATCATACTGCTCACCTCTGTGATGGTTGTCCCCTACTGTGTGAATTCTTTCTAAAGGAATCCCCTGCAGGGGGGTTTTTGTTCTCTGATTCTTCAAACATAGAGGCACTGTCATCATCATCGGAAAAGGAGCTGTGGTCCAATAGGAGGGAGAGATGAATTAGATCAATGTTTGAAACTGTTGCAGAGGAACATTTCTCCTTAGGAGGACTGTTGCCTCATCTCTTCTGCTTCCCCCTCAAACTAACGCATGTAACAATTTTTAATTAGAGTGAAATGAGAACTGTACAGAATACACAGTATTAGATAGAGTATATGCATAATTCAGTAAAATGCATGTAATTAAGGAACTACTTTCTAGGTCTTCCATATTTCATTTGTTTGATACATTAGTTAATGTTAATATTTATCAAGCGGAAAGTATGCTATCTGTGCTTTAGGTCATATCGTACATTTGTATGAACTAACTTGTAATAACATAAAATAAGTTCAACCACATTTATACACATTCTATTCATTTATAGGGTAACCACTTTATACTTTTAAAACATGTCAACGTTTCACACTCTATTTTTTTTCCACATTTATCGACGGCAATGTTATCCCTTTAAGATTTGAAATGTCCCATGAGGAAAGGTCTTGCCAGCGACTAAGGAAGTGTTTGGCATAGGTGCTTCTAAATAATACCCACAATAATATTTATGTTCATTTTGTTAGATAAGTTATGCTGTTCCAAAGTATAAACAAATTCACTAAATTAAATAAATTACAAAGTTCAAAGCTACAAATTAAAAGTTAAACTGAAATTAAATCTAGTTAAATTTAAGAACTGTGGCTGGTATTAAAAAACAGATGAAAAAATCCATGGATTTACCTGCATGCTCCATTTTCCATCCTTCTTATTTCCTTTTCAATATCTGGTACAATCACATTGGGAATATTTACAAAAGAATGCTGTGTATTGATAATATTTTTCTTCATGGTTAGTTTAATATCTGGGCAAAAAGAAGTCTTATTAGTAGGAAGACTTTTTATATATTTACCTATATAACCAAAAGTTTTGCTCAACATTTATTCTAAGTTTTATTTCCAGTTATATGTAGGAATTATTCTTTAATACAATACAGACTTGATCTGAGCCCCTAATTACCACTAGTCAGTATTTTCCATACTTTTTTAAATTCAAGAATATACTAGAGGTGTAGAACTTTTTTTTTAATTTTGGATTTACCTCAGCTTTGAAATATTCAGGCAATGTAAGTGTAGAACAAAACTAGAGGGACCTCACACACACATCAAACAAGTAACAACAAAAACTGGTAAAATAAAATACTAAAATGGGTGTAATCGGCTGTGAATTTCTACAGGCATTTAGAAAAGAAAGGTCTTGAGTGGCAGTCAAACTTTGGAGTGAATAAGGATGCGACTGGTCCACATTTTTAGCAAGTCCCCCTAAATTATTCTGAACCATATAGTGCTCAGCTTCCGGTGCAACCAGCTTGGGAATCGAAGAACGAAGAGATCCTAAATTGCCTCAAATACGTCCGACCCGGAGGCGGGTTCAAGCCCAATTTCACGCTCTTTGAGTTCAAGGTGAATGGCGCGCTGCACACAGCTCTTCGCCTTCCTGCAGGAGGCTCAGCCCGTGCTGGTGATGACGCCGCTGCGCTCATGACCGACCCCAAGTTCATCACTTGGTCCCCAGTGTGCCGCATCAACATCATCGGGAACTTCGAGAAGTTCCTAGTGGGCCCGGACCGCGTGCCTGTGCGCAGATACAGCCGCCACTGTCTGACCTTCGACATGGAGCCCGACGTGGAAGTCCTGCTGTCCCAGGGGCCCAGCTGTGCCTAGGGTGCCCCCTCTGGGGATTTCATCCGTGACGCTGTTTCCTTTAAACCTGCATGGAGCAAATGCCTGAGGTCCAGGAAAATCCCCGGAGATGGGCACTGGGTGTCCATCCCAGGCTCCTCTCTCCCGGACCAAGGCTCCTCGCTAATAAAGTGCTGGATGTCAGCAGAAAAGACAAACAATAAACATAGGAGCTGGTCACGGGTGCCAAGAACATGCCACAGTTTACCAGCTCTTGTCTTGAAGGTTCCGTGCCATCCTGCTGGTGAAGACCCAAAGAAGACCAACATGCTGCGAGGATGACCTCAGGATGCTGGCCAACTTCAACACCTCCCATAACTCCACTTTGTCCTGGATGGCTGGTCATCTACCCATCCCTCCCCGTCCCCCACAACACCCACACCCAGCCTGCACTCCCCGGTTTTCATTATATGGCTTGGGGATTTTTCCTTTTGTTATTTTTCTACCACTAATTTCCGGGTTTGGGTGGGAAACTTGCCTTTCTTATTAAGAAAATAGAAAACCAAAAACCAAAAAAAGGAAGAAAAAGAGGAAATCATTTGGTGTGGGGAAATATGTAAAATACATTTCATTTCTTGTAGTAAAATAAAGAATGAGTTGCATTTCATAAAGTATTAAATCTTCGAGTGAAGATAGCAATAAATAATGCTCTTTGTTTCATCCTAGTATTCAAACAGCTAATGAAAATAACTAGCAGCCTGTAGTCGGTAAATAGTAAAGAGAGAATTTTTGTGATGTTTGTTAATGAATGTACATACATTTTACAATATTAAAGCAATTTCTACTAAGAAATAATAGCTTTTTAGGAAGAGAATTGCTTCATTGGCTCCTTTTTAGCATCAGAATGGATGTGACTATTCTGGTTGTATTTACAGCATGCCAACTTCCTATTGTCATCAACGAACACTCTCTCTGAGAGACATCGTGCCTTATACTAGGAAGGGAAGAATGTATGACTATTTCATCCATCACAACATAGAAAAAATTATGTGAGTAAAAGATTAAATAAAGACAGAAAATATTATCCAATATTTCAGAACAAACCAAGCCTAGCTTTCCTTGGACCTGAAGAAAAAGAGAATCACTTCCCTTCGCTTATAATTTCTTCTTGGACTAAGTGTTCTACATAGGAAAAAACTTCTTGTATTACACAATCACTTTTTTCATACATAATCACTCTAGGGAAAAAACAGAAAACATAAATAGAAAAATAAAGACACTCAAAATTTCACTCCAGATTTTGTAGTTATTTATCACCGTATTTTCCCCACTGCTTTTCTGGTTTCCTTTTTCACATTTAAATTTTCTTTTTTGTTTGTTTTTGGTGAGAAAGATTGGCCCTGAGCTAAGATCTGTTGCCAGTCTTCCTTTTTTTTCTCCCCAAAGCCCCAGTACATAGTTGTATATCCTAGTTGTAAGTCCTGATAGTTCTTCTATGTGGGATGCCGTCACAGCATGGCTTGATAAGTGGTGCATAGGTCTGCACCCAGGATCTGAACCGGTGAACCCTGGCCCACCAAAGCAGAGCATGCAAACTTAACCACAATGCCACCGGGCCAGCCGCTCACAATTAAATTTTAATCTACCTCAACTTTACTTTGGTGTAAGGTGTGAGGTAGGGATTTAACTGTATATTTTCTGAATGGCTAACCAATATTCTAAATAGCACTTAATCAATAATAAAAAGTGCACCTTTTCCCTACTGATTTAAAATGTCATCATCCTGAACCTGCCTTGTCAACTATGGAGATTTTGATAGAGTTTGCATTAAAATCATAGAATAAGTTGGGAGATTATTTTCGTTTATGTTTTTGAAAAAGTTGGTACATACAGTTCTTGCATTTTTACTAATTCCTAGATGTTTTGTATTTTGGTTTCCATTGTCATTAGGATAGTTTCCCTTGATATATTTTAAATCATTGCTTTTGCTATGTCACAAAATTATTTTTGTTTATTTTTAAGCCAGACACCTTAACTCGCCTTTACAAAAATTATTTTTAATAGTTTTTCTGTTAAATAATTTCTGTTTTCAGTAGTACACTCATATTACTTACACAAAATTATCTTCTTTCCTCTTTTTTGAGAAGTATTTAACTTTGATGTCTAATTACCTTAACTAAAAATTCCAGAATATAAGAAATACCAGTGGCGATATTCTGATATCAAAACTATCTTAGCAGATACCTAGTGTGGTTCTTGGCTTTATAAGAATGTTTTTAGAGTTTTACTGTTAAGCATAGTATTGACTGTTGGTTTGAAAGAGATGCTTGATTCATGTTAAGGACGTCTCCATTTATTCCTATTTTACCAATTTTTTAAGAATTAGACATTGGAATGAATGTTGATTTTTATTAAAAGCTCTCTTGTTTTACAGAAATAATAATATTTTTCCTTTAATTTTTCCTATTAAAATGATGACCTTTATTAATAAATTATTTCTATAGTTATGGAATAAATTTTTCTTGATTGTGGTAAGTTCTTGTTTTCATATGCTATCGGATCCTAGCTGCTAATATTTTACTTTGAATTTTTTACCTTAAAAATTTTTGCCTTGTATTAGAAGGTAAAATTAGTCTGTAGTTTGAGAAAGAGTTTTTAGTAGCAATTGTTTATTTTTTTCATATAATTTTCAACTCTTTTGGTATCATAGGATTGTTAACAAGACATTTGAAAAGAACCAAAAGAGTCTTCCTTTAGAGAATTCATTGCTTTGCTAGTTTTTCTAAACATGAATCTTTAAATCAAAATTTACGGATCAAAGAGAAACAATTGCTTTTAGAAAATAAGTTACAGCACTGATCACTTAAGTGAGGATAAAAAAACTTCCCAAACATAAAGCAAACCAAATGATTGAGAAACTCTTACAGATAATTCAGGCAAAATTATTTGTAACATGAACTATGAATGCCCAGGAAGCAGTCTATTCTATTGTTTGACATCAGGCTCTGACGTGGGTTCAAAATTTGGCTCTACCACTTACTAGCTGAACGAACTCAAGTGAGTTTTTTAACCTTACTGAACATCAGTTTTCACATCTGTAAAATCAGCATAATAATATCTATTTCATACCAAATAGCAGAAAAGAGATGCTGTGCACCACCCACACAAACCCACACATACAAACATAATTACCTATGTAGCAGTGGTTCTCTAAAGTTAGTATGAATGATAGCTGTGAAGGTTGTTTAACGTGCTGATTCCAGGGCACTGCTCTCAGAGTATGAATGAAGTATGATGTGGGGCACATTGATCTACAATCTTACCAAGCTCCACAAGTAATTCTGTTTCAAACAGTTCCTGAATCACACATAAAGAAACATTACTCTATGCTATTACTCAATCATGTCTGTATTTCTGAATATAGTAGTGGGAGAGATAAAATAATGCTCAGGAAAAGCTTCGAGGTTGCTGTTACCTCTCTGACATTTCAGATCTACATGTCTGAAAACTGTAGGATCAGTTCTCAAAGACAAAACACACAAACGGCTATTATAACAAAAAGTCAATTTGACAACTTAGGATGAGAAATATGATTTAAATTGAAAAACAATCAATGAAATTCACTATATTAATAGAAAAAAGGAGAAAAACCATATGATCACTTCAAAAGATGTAGAAAAAGCATTTGACAAAATTCAGCCCCTATTCATAATAAAAACTCATAGCAAACAAGGAATAGAACTCAACCTGATAAAGAACATGTACAAAAAACCTACAGCTAACATCATACTTAGTGATGAAAGACTGAACATGTTCTCCCTAAAGTCGAGAACAAGGCAAGGCGATTTTAGAGTACATTCAACATTTCAGCAGGGTACTGGAGGTCCCAGCCCTTGCAGTAAGCCAAATAGAAAGAAAGAAAAGGCATCCACATTGGAAAGAAGTGCATCTTTACTTGCAGATGACATGATAGCATATGTAGACAACACTAAAGAAGCTACAAAAAATATTAGGACAAATAAGTGAACTTAGCAAGTTCACAGGACAAAAAGGCAATGTAAAAATTAATTTTATTTCTGTATGTTAGCAAAGAATAATTGGAAAATGAAATGAAAATGAAAAATATGCATACCAAGTGATTAATGTCTACGTCAAACTCAGTAAAAAAATGCCACGTACAAAGTTCTCTTCCAGATGCTGTGAGAAAGAAGCCCAAATATGACTATGGCCCCAAAGAGGTTACAGCTAGTAGTAGGGAACAAGACAAGAGCACCACACTGAACAAATGGCTTGGGATTCATAAAGAGAACTAAAATAAGGACTTATAATTGTCAATCACCTCTTCAATTTCTGAGATTATCCTTTCTTTGTTTCAAAATTAGTGGACATTGTAATAGTGTTATATTATGAGAAAAATATGATAGCTGGAATAACAGATATTTTTAAAATTCTAGGGGATTTTTAAAAAAGAAAAGAAAAGAGGGGCCGGCCCCATGGCCTAGTGCTCAAGTTCGGCGTGCTTTGTTTTGGCAGCCTGGGTTCCATACTTGGAAGCAGACCTACACCACTCATTGGCAGTCATGCCCTGGCAGTAACCCAGAAACAAAATAGAGGAAAATTGGCAACAGGTGTTAGCTTAGGGCAAATCTTTCTCAGGAAAAAAAAAGGGAAAGGAAAGAAAAATGCTTTTCAGCTAGACAGTGAAGAGAGGTTCATAAGGAAGATGGCACAGTAGAGATGCATGATTTAAATTAGGGTTCAATCAAAAAAATGGCCAAATCAGATGGTTCAATAGAGAGAATTTAATACAGAGAATTAATAACAAAGGTGTTGGGAAAACCTAAAGAGGAAAAGTGAAAAAACTCAGAGATGAGCAATAACAGGGCGCTGTTCCCACCCCTAGCGGGGAGACATAGAGGGCAGAGGGAGCTTACTAGAGCCTAAGGCCAGGGCTGCAGGCTGGAAAATGGGGAAATGCTACCGGAAGCAAAGAATGAGTGGGAGAAATGGCTTCACCTCTTCTCTGCCCTCCATCTTCCTCTAGTGCCTCCCAGTGGCCCAACCCAAAACAAAGCAGTGGAGCCTGGGAATGATAGGTTTCAGGGAAGAGTGGGCAAGGATCTAACGGCAAATAGAAAATGCGTGGGTGGGACTTAACAAGCAGAAATGGGCTGGTGAAAAGACCTTTCTTTCTTAAAGGGAATTCATGAGAAAAGTCATGGAGGTGAGAGAGGAAGCCTGCCAGGAGAATAGAGATTCATCTGCTTCAACTGGAGGACACAGAGAAACGTGGAAAATAGGTGTGGGTAAGTAAGAGGATTTTATCAAAATAGGTGCTCACTCTTCGTTCCACAGGAAATAGTAATGGAAGATTTGAAGGCATGAGAATGATATTATCCCAATGTACTTTAGGAAGATTAATCTGGTAGCCAAGTACAGAATAAAGCGGATTACATGCATTATCAGTTCTTGCTATGGAATCTCAGCTTGGCCCTTAATATTGCTCATCAATCCTCTACTTATATCCACAGAAGCTATTTCAAGCCTCCTCCATTAGTCTAAAGCCCTATTTCCAACCCCACCCCCAAAAGACATCCCCTACTTTACTAAACTCTAGCCCATTCACTGATAAAAATTACTATAGGAATGAGCCATGTCTTAGCTACCAGCCAGCGCCCCATAGCACCTGGTGAAGAGGTCTGTACAGAACAGGCGCATAGAAAATGACCACTGAATTGACTTAGGAGTCTGGACGAAGAGTCAGAGGCTGTCAGAAAACTAAATTAAGACAAGAAAACTGCTTGGTGACTATAGTCCTTCCAACTTTTTGACCTTCCTTTTGTTTTCCCTTCCCTCCCACCACAAATATTTATTCAACACCTACTAGCAGCAGGAAATGTGCTAAGTGCTATGAATACAGAGATTAACAAAAATATATGATACGTGCCTTCAAGAAATGCATATTATAGTTAATAAAACAGATAAGATATTTAATAGATAAGTAACACCCTTGAAGGAGGTTATCTTTAGGGTCCCAACAGAAAACAAAGGCACACTCAAAATGGAGTAATTCCATAAGAGGTTTTTTTCCATGGACTATTTACAAAGGTGTTAGTGTAAGGGAACGACAAAGCATAGCATAGTAACCTGGGGATAGTAACGGCCAGTCAGTTTCCATCCCTAGGCTCCAAACACAAGCAGAGGGAGTGGTCACCAGCCCTGGGAGGAGAGGAAGTTATGCAGAGTAACAACCCATGAGGCAGTGACTTACCACTGAAGGACACAGCCAGCGCAAGGCAAGCCTACAGAAGGACACCACCAGAGCATTCACTACCCTAAACTCATGTCTCCCTACTGCCCCCCAATCTCCTACTGGAGCTCTACACTGGATGACCTCAGAGAGCATCTGGATGCTTCCATGAAGGACAGTTCTCCCCTCGAGAATACAGAATGGACAAGGGGTTTGTTATGGATTGAATCGTGTCCTCCAAAAATGGTATCTTGAAGTCCTAACCCCCAGTACCTTAGAAGCTGACCTTATTTGGAAGTTGAGTCTTTCTAGAAGTAATCAGGTTAAAATGAGGTGTTGAAGATGGACCCTAATCCTGTATGACTGATGTCCTTATAAAAAGGGAAATGTGGACACACACAGACACAGAGGAAAAACTATCTGGAGATAGAGAGAACACTATGTGAAGATGGAGGATTGGAGCGATGCATCTACAAGTCAATAAATGCCTGCAGCCACCAGAAGCTAGAAAAGAAGCACAGAACAGATTCTTCCCTAGCGCCTTCAGAGGGAGCATGGCCCTACCAATACCTTGATTCGGTACTTCTGGCTTCTAGAACTGAGACAATAAATTTCTGTTGTTTTAAGTCACCAAGTTTGGGTTAGTTTGTTTTAGCAGTCTAGGAAACTAATACGTGATGGAAAGGGATCCAGAGGGTCAAAACAGCCAATATCCAGCACATAGAGGTAGGTCAGGGCCAGGGGTGTTATGGGAGCCAAGAGGAGATGCACTCAATCCTCTGCAGGGGCCTTGAGATAAAGCTTCCTGGAAAGGCAAGGCTAGAGCAATCTTGGACAGAAAACAGACACCTGCCAAGCATATTATGATGTGAAACAGGATTCTGGGTAGAAGCAGCAGCAAGTACAGAGAAACAAACATGTGACAGAGCCCCATGCCTTTGGGTAACCACAGCAGACCAAATCGTGGAGAATAGGTTTATGTCAGTAACTGACAAGAAAAGAGGTAGAGAGGAGGGGAGGGGTCAATTCACAAGATGCATTGAATGCTCTGTTATCCTGATGAGGATGAGGAGTTACTGGAGGATTCTAAGTGGAGACACTCCCAGTTTTCCAAAGCGGGTGAGAATTTAGGGAGAGTGGAACAGGGATGCACTAGCCACTGCAGACAACAGGAGGGAGCTGGGGTAAGAATCTGAGGAAGGATTATAGGGTATCCATGGGGCCCCGATTGATGCAATAGTGCACACAGTGCTGTGATTTTTCTCTCACCTTGCCCAGTAGTTCAGGTGGAAAGAGCCAAAAAAGCAGATATCTAGAACTGCCCAAGGTTGAGGTCAGCAGCTGGGGTAGAAGAACAAGGGTGCAAAGGAGGTAAAGAGGTTGTGAGAAACTCATCTAAATGACAAACCACGTGTCTTAGGCTGAAAGGAGAAGAAGGAGATGCTGGGAAGGGAGGATATATTAGGAAATTGAAGGTCAAGGAGACAAATATCTCAATAAGGTTGAAGAACGGGTCCAATAGGAAAGAGAGTAAGAGCTGGAAGGAGAGGAGGCTACGGTCAGGAAATAAGACACCGTACTGAAGGTTACAATCGTGGAGGTGAAGCAGTTCAGAGTCAAGGACACAGGCGACCACAGTGGAGAGGAGGAAGAAGAGGTCGCCAGGATTGTGGAAGATAAGAACCTGTGAAGGTAGGGACTCAGAGGTCTTGGGTGCATCATATTTCATAGGCATGGAAGTTGCCCAGAATGACACTGAGACTCAGTAGGAAAGGGATAATCTGTACAGTAGGTGCCAAATTATTTGATGAATATGGGGAAGGAATAAGGAGGTCAGTGGATGGCCAAGACAAAGATTAGGAAGACAAGCTTCAATGGAAAAAGAGAAGGGTGGGGTGACATATTTAGAAGTGCAGTTGGGAGGCAGGAAAATGTCAGCCTCTTTCTAAATAGATCAGGTGATTCTAGTCTGTGCATCATCAGAATCTGTCCAAATGCTAAACAGTTCTTCAGACTTGAAGTGAAACATTTCTGATCGCTTCTGTGAGAATGCCTCTAGGAAGTGTTAATGACTCCTTCACACAGTGGTGTGATAGATTTAGGTGGTATGAGAACAGGCAAGTGAAAAAGAAATTCTCTATGTTGTCCATTCTCTGCATCAGTCGACCTCTTTCAGCCTCTGTTCTTTCTGAGCATAGAGACAAAGAGAAAGGAAAGAAACATTTATTGAGTGTCTGCTATAGGTCAGGCATCATGTTAGGTTAGCACCTTTTTTTTTTCTGGGAAAGATTCTCCCTGAGGTGAGATCTGTTGCCAATCTTCCTCTTTTTTTTTTCTCCCCAAAGCCCCAGTACCTAGTTGTATCTTTAGTTGTAAGTCTTTCTAGTTCTTCTATGTGAGTCATCACCACAGCAAGGCTACTGACAGATGAGTGGTGTAGGTCCGTGCCTAGGAACTGACCCTGGGCTGCTGAAGCAGAGTGTGCCAAACTTTAACCACTAGGCCATCAGGGCTGGCCCAGGTTAGCACATTTAATCCACACAAGAACCTGAGTCATGGCCTTGTGCTCTTCATTTCACAGGGGAGGAGATGAAGCTCAGAGAGGTTAAATGATTTGCTCAAGGTCATATGACTTATTGTGGAGCTAGTATACAAAAACAGGCTGCAAAGCTCAAGCTCTTTCCATGGGGCTTGGAAAAGGCATGATATGGGAACTCAGTCACCAATTGCCCCAAGTGACACTTGTCCCTGTTTCGTTCCTATCACCATGGTCTTCTCTGTGACAGTGTGCCTTTTGCTTTCAGCCAGTTATTTACAATGCAGTAACATAAATTCAAAAAGCACTTTCTCCCAATGCATAAAATCCTGGTGTAGCGAGTCAGGATGGTAATAACACTCAAATCTGATGATCCTGTGGTCATTAGAAAGGTGGCATGGATGTGGCACTTACCTTTTCAACAATCAATAATAAATTCTGGACTGCTGAAGCTTCTAAGAGCCAGAGCTCTGTGTCTCCAGCAATTTTTTTCTCTGTGTCCTGCTATCTGTAATAGTAGTACCACATATTTTATAGAAATTAGTCATTTGTATAGTGCCACATTCAGCATCCTGCACTGCTGAGGAACAGACGGGCTCCTGCTTTCACTCATTTTCTTCAATAAAGTTCAACCTTCACTTCTATGCACATATCTCCCCAATTGCACATATCCAGCCCTGACCACCTTCCTCAGCTCTATCCTACATTTCATTCATTAATTCATTCCAAACATTTTGAATTCTTCCTATTAGCCAAGCTTCTTTCATTGAATTTCTGAAGCATTCACTTGAGAGCCATTTGTCCAGTATGTCCAAAAATGTGTTTCCACTTCTTTCCCTCTGCAACCAGCTCTTCTTTGACTTTCTTACTTCTCTTCACAGAGTCGCTGTCCTTTCATTCACTTAAATTCATGTAGAACTTGGAGTTAGTTGTCTTTGACTCTTTCTTTCCCATCCAGTCACTCTGGCAAGTTTTCCATATTCTATTTTGCAATTGCTCTTGCCTCCACTCCCACCTTTTCATTCTAATTATCACTAGGATTTGTCAGGTGCTTGTTACCACTTGTCTTTGATTAAGTCTTTTAACTGATTTATTCATTGCTAGTCTCTCTCCTGCCAATTCATCCTGCAAAGTACTCCCAAATTAATCTTCTTAAAGAACATCTACTATCACATTTCTGTTCTAGAACCTTCAAGATTTCACCGCTGTCTACTGAATTATTACCCTTTTGTCTGCAGTAGAGGCTCAATTTTCCCTCCTCCCTCTCCCTTTTTGCCTACCCTTTAATTCCTTCCAAAAAGATGTCGCATAGTATGCAATACTAGGGAGTCATTAAAAAGAGCAAGGCACTTTTATATGGACAGATATTGGAAGTCCTCAAAGATATAGTATACTATCATGTGTAGGAAAAAAAGGCTATATATATTCATGTGTGTGTGTGTAGAGAGAGAGATTGAGATGCAACAAGAAAGTGATATCAGTGATTAGCTGATCTGAAGAAAGGGAACTATGGTTGAGACTGGGCAATAGGAGTGGAAGGGGGAATATTTTGTACTTTTTAAATTTTGTATCATGTAAATTAATTACTTAGGGGGTATGCATAGTGACCCCGTTTCAAAGCGCAATATAAAAATTATATTATTTGTATTTCTACCACCAGGAACTGACAATGTTAACTTTTGTCTTTTGTCAAATTTGCTTCCACATTTTTTAGGACGTGAAAAAAAACAAAACTTTACACCTATAGTTAAAGCCCTTTTAACAAACTGCCCCCCGCCCAACCCCCTCCCAGTCCCATTCTTGTCTTCTCCCTTCCCTCTCTCTCCAGAAGCAATCACTACTGTAAGTTTGCTGTGTATCCTTTCAGGCCATTCTCCATTCTTTTATATACCTACGTAAGTGTCTATAATCAATGTATAGTTTTTGAGATGTTTATTAAGTATATAAAGCAGTATCTTCCTCTATGTATAGTTCTGCAACTTGCTTTTTTCACTCAAAATTATGTTTTGAAAATTATCTAAGCTAATACACATAGAGCTATTTCATCTTATAATATTGTTTGTTAACATTGTGTCATATCTACATATATATCATCTTTTCTTCCTCTTTTCTATTTGTATTTCCTCTTTCTGTTAATGGAAAATTGGTGCTTTCCAGTTTTGGGCTACTATAAACAGTGTTGCAATAAAAGCCTTTGCAGCCTCCTTAGACACCTGTGCAAGAGTGGTTCTTATGCATACATCCAGAAGTGGAATTGCTAGCTCTAGTTTGAGTTTATTAGAACCAGCCAAATTGCTGCCCAACGTTGTATATCATTTTATATTCTGCTAGCCCTATATCGGCATACCATTTCCGAAAACTTGACCAACCAAAATCTAATATTATTAGATTTTAAAGTTTTTCCCTAATTTGATGAGTGAAAATTTTTATTTGCACTATGGTTTTTGATTTGCATTTACTAGTGAAGTTGGAAAAACTCTCATGTGTCTATTAGTCATTTGGATTTCTTCCTTGTGAATTAGATGTTTATATACTTGATCCACTTTACTCAGTTGTATTCTTTCATCCATTCAACATTTAACACATATTTGATAAATGCCTGCCAAGTGGCAGGCATTATTTTATCCCCCAGGTGAATATGCGCCCCTGGCCCTCTAGCTATTAGTTGCGTTTTAGGTTTACCTTTCTGAAATAAGCATAAAATTCTGCTATCTACTAATGTCATGTGTGTACTTTTACTAACCAGTAAATCCCTTAAATCACATAGCAACAAATATTTGTTTACCAGTATATGGTTTACAAAGCAATCTAGCTTCTATAATCTTACTTATCATCATAACTATGTCGTGATTCATAATAGGCTGTATTATGTCACCGAAGCAGTGAACTATTTCTGGATAAAATTGAAAGCTGAGTTGAGGAATTCAGTTTGTAAGACTGACAGAGTACACAGACTTTAAAGCATCGCCTCTGAACAAGGATAGTTACATATGACGCAGCTTGCAGTACCCACGCCACTTAATTAGTTGAAGATGACCAAAGAAGATTCAACATGTATGGGGATTCCTGTATGTTGGTGCTTCTGGAGTGGAATTCTGTGTGAATGTGCCAAAGATTGTTATAAATGATGTTATTTGTTACTTATACATTATTTGTTATATTGACACTAATAAGTAAAATATGTACCTTTTACAAATAAATGATGCTCTCTTTGCCATTAGTGCAAAGATTTTCTAAGGAAGATACTCAAATATGCCAATGCAACCAGCAAAATTCAGGCCTAATAAAAATGTGCAGAACGCTACACACTAAACTGTAAACAATAGTTACCTCTGGAGCATAGATCTCTGTATTGTTTGAATTTTATACAATGAACATACATTAATTTTATAATAAAAGGATAAATTTTGATTTTTTCCTCAAAAGCACATTATTTAACAACTTGTAGAAATGTTCACGATATAGTAGTAAGTGGAAAAAGCAGATTGTTAAGCAATATTTATAGGATCATCTCATTTTATTAAAAATTGTGTATATGCGTATAGAAAGGACAGATATTTTAATGTTAAACATGTTAAATTTTTAGTGGAGAGATCATCAGTATTTTTGCTTTCTTCTTTGTGTTCCTCTGTATTTTCTCCTAATTTATTTATTTATTTACTTATTTATTTTGTGTGTGTGAGGAGGATTGGCTCTGAACTGACATCCGTTGCTGATCTTCCTCTTTTTGCTTGAGGAAGATTGTCACTGAGCTAACATCTGTGCCAATCTTCCTCTGTTTTATGTGAGATGCCACCACAGCATGGCTTGATGAGTGGTGCTAGGTCCATGCCCAGGATCCAAACCTGAGAACCCCAGGCCACCGAAGTGGAATGTGCACAAACTTAACCACTTTACCCCTGGTCTGGCCCCTAATTTATTTTTTTAATGACAGAAAGGGTCATTTTTTGAAAATGTACTTTTAAATGGGATTTTGTTTAGCAGCAAAAATAATTTGTCATCACTTTTGCTTTAAAATAATATTTTCCAGTCCTTGCCCAATCTCAGAGCTAAGGTTGTTTCTTAATATTTAGTAACGCTCCCAGAGTTGTATAACCATCCAGAACAGGCTGTGCCGGCTCTGCAACAGAGGCAGCCAGTGCCTCAGCCCTCTGCTGGTTGGCCAAGACTTGGATTCTAGCCCCAGCTCTTCACCAAACTGCCAGTGAGACCTTGGCAGAGATCTTTCTGAGCTTCAGTTTCCTCTTCTATAAAGTAGAGATGATAATACTGGCCCTGCTGTTGTAATGATTCTCTACGGGGAGCTAATGCAAAATATATATAAAGCAACACTGAAGGCTGTGAAAAGTTGTACAAATGCAAGTTGATGATATTATGTGATCCCCAACCTCAGAGAGAGACAGCTATCAACTTTCTTATGAGACAAAGAGAGCTAAAATGATTAAAATAATCTCCCTGTCACCCCTCCCCACTCAAACTACCACTTTAAGGAGTCAAATTTGTCAAAGCAACTAAGAAAGAAAAATAATAATTATTTTGACAGGATCATAAGCAACTGTAATTCCCATGAAAAACCAAAACAGAGCTGACACAACACCGTCGCTGCGTTTGCCCGCAGCAAGCACAGGAACCTGTCAAACTTGTTAATTCTGTTGTTATCAACGTATGAAGAAAACACAACACCCTCTCAGGTAGAAACAACTTCACCAAGGAGGGCATTATTATCATAATCATTATCATCACCTTCACAAGCCACAAAAAATTTACAAAGCAGCCATCATAAAATAAAATCTCGATTAATCAAAAGCCAATTAAGAAAAATCATCAAATAACCAAATATATTTTACAGTACTTTTTTTAACCAAAACATTTTATAAGAAAACAAGGGGACATAGTAGTGGCTTAGAAACAGAAAATGTAAGCATCAGAAGAGCAAGAATTCTGTTTTCTTCACTACTACATTCCCAGTGACTAGAACTGGGAATGTTTGTCAAAAAATACTTGTTAAATCAACATAAAAGATTGATTATAACTATAAAGTCATATATATTAAGGCCCTGGAGCATTACAAGATCCTACATCATCAAAGAAAGTTTTCTTTATAATCAACATTTTAATAACTGCATTTAAATGACTATTTAAGTGATGATATGGACACTTGTTATTCCCAGTTACCTTTAGAATAATTTTATCAAGTTCCCCAGAAAACTCACAATGTGCTTTAAAAAGAGATTTTACTAAATTTATGGATTAATTTTGAGAGAATCAACATGCTTGACATATTATAAATTTTTAAATCACAGGACAAGGGTGTCACCTCATTTATTATGGGTTTTAAAAAACTACTTTGTAAGTCTGTAATTTTCATTAAATAAACTATACACATTTCTTATTAAATCTATTCTCTGTACTTAAATTTTTCATTTATAAATAAGATCTTTTTTTACTATATTGTCTAACTAGTTATTCTGGTTTGTAGGAAAGCTATTAATTTATGCATTTATTTTGTAGCCTGTCATCTTACTGAACTTCTCATTAGTTTTTATAGTTTTTAAATTGATCCATTTGAGTTTTCTAGGTACCCAATCATATTATCTACAGGTAATGATAATTTTATCTCTTCAAAATATATATCTTATTTCTTTTTCTTGTCTTATGGTGTTTGATAGAAGTTATAGTACAATTTTAACAATAGATATTATATCAGCACTTGTCCTGTTTCAGTCTCTAGAAGTTCTCCTACTTTTGCCCATTGGTTTGAGATAAATTTTCTTTATTGTGTTAAGGAAATTTTCTTTTATTACTAATTTCCTATTTTATCGAGAATAAATGTTGAATGGTGACATTTGAGAGCCGTTAAGTGTAGCTATAAGCACTTGTCGCAAACTATAGAGTATCTAACATTAGCTAGTTCAAAATCTTGGCACAATGATCGCCTACTGATGAAAAAGTACTTTATATTTCTCCTTTAGAGGATGTAGGAAAGTACCAGCTTTGGAAAGTTTGGTTAGTGCCGTAGCCAAAAGTTAAAATATGGCAGCCAATTCTCACACACTCTCACCCAAGGTGAAAAGCTCTGGCATTATGTGTATTTATTCCTTTGATCTATCGATGGGGACATGGTAGGGAGCAAAGCAAAGTTTCTGCCTAAGACAATACCTGGCATATAATAGGCACTAAAGAAATATCTGTTGAGTAAATTAATGAGTAAAAAATATTTAGAGTAGAGAGGCTTTTTTTGGAGATAGTTCTTGGACACATTTTCCAATTTTGGCCATAAAGTTTCATCAATTTAATGTTTACTTCTTAATTTGAATTAGACATTTGTTTTTGCAGAAAATCTGTTTTATCCAGACTCTTTAGTTTTTAGTGAACATTAACTTCACAGCTTAAAAAACTGCCTCCCTAACAAAAGAGAAAGATCTGAAATCGCCATTTTCCTGTTATCTTGAATTAAAGAACTATTTGACGTTTCTTTTCCTTCCTCCTTTTTTTTATCTCTAAGGGGTAGGGTCCTTAATTTAAATTTTGCTTATTAATTTCTAACTTTATTTGACTGTGGCCAGGGAATGTGACCTATATACATTTTGCCTTATTGAGATTATTTTTGTGATCAATATTTATAAATATTCCAAGAGTAGAGGAAAAAGGTGTATTCTCTACGTGATATAAAATGTAATAGATAACTACTAGGTCTTTTATTTACAGTTACATCCTGATATTTCACCTCCTCCCCTTCCTCTTTTGTTTTTCTGCTTGATTTCACGTGATTTAACGTGAGTGACATCAGTGAGCAATGTTTATGGATGTTAGCTAAGTAAAAGAATGAATATAGTAGAACAAACTGATTAAAGGATATATAGGCCAAAAAGGTCAAAAAAGATAAGACATATCTTTATTAATAGAAATATTTTAAAAGCCTTGTTTACTAATGTCTAACTTTCTAATATAGAATGAAATCACAAGTATTTAAATCTTGGCACAACAAAAAATAATAAATAGTACTTTTTAAATTTATAAAAATAAAACCATGACAATAATTAACAACAGTTTTTAAAGGTCTAAACTAAAATACACATGCCTGTTACAGAGAATGAAAAGAGCTAACGTGGTTTAAGTCCTGGCTCTATCACGTAATAGCAATATGTTGCCTTGAGTGAGCCACTTAATCTCTTCAGACCACTTATTCCTCTCTCAGAGGGGGTGTGCAGGATGTTATAATAATGCTTATAAAGTGCCTAACACTTAAGAAGTTCTCATTGAGTCAGAGCTCATATTTTCAGGAGTTAATTCTTCATTAAGATTTACATGAATTTGATGGTGTTCTATCTTTAAATATTTTAAAGAGAAAGAAAGCCTAGTATATGATATTTCCTTTGGGGAAAGACACATTTGCCAAAGTTATTGTTTTTGACTTCTAAAAATGAACTTGCAATTTGCAAAAAGTAGGTAGTATTTGCTATGTTTTAATATTCAGATTAGCAGAATCATATTGCCAGGTCTTTATTTATTGTTATTTCTTAAACTAAAATTGTATTTTAGTAGAATATTCGTTTATTTGTCAAAAATACTGAGAAAATAAAAATGCAATCATCAACTGTAACTAGAAAGCTTGTAACATTCAAAACAAAGCAAATGCTTGATACATTAATCAATCCAAACAGAGGTGTAAACAGATGTGAAAACACAACTGTAATTACCACTGGGTTCTTACCTTTGGTTGTTAATATATCTGTGTCTTCTATAAACGGAAGTCAGTGGTGTATCCGAAACACACAGGGATGTAATGTAAATCTTGACATTGTCCAGATCCAGGACGTAATTTTTTTAAGTGATAAATATGTTGATCTTTTTCTTTTTAAACATGCATAAATGGCTAGTTTTCTTAATCATTCCCGGGGAAAGAAACAGTTCCGTGGCATTGACAAAGGAGGATTCTCATGAGTCAGTATTGGATTTTCGGATTTATGTGCGGATGAAAATGACAGCAACCAAATCGCCATTATCCTTCACTTGAACCCAAGCTTATTAATATGTATGAGAGTGAGGGATAAAATGCAGTTTCTCAAAACCATACCTGAACAAACTCGAAAGTAAACTTAAGCAAAGGTAATATTGCCTGATGATTTTATTATTATACTATCAATTTCACTCAAGGTTACAATCAAAGAATTGTCTAGGTTTTTACAAAGTATGATATGATTAGAATTTTAAATATAGTGCCTTCATATTAAAAACTGTTAAAATATAAATAAAGTGTACTTGTTTATTCAGTGACCTGTTTATTGTGTGTTTTGTAGAAGAATTGCATATTTGAAACATATCTGGTCAAGAGATAAAGTAGGATGAGGCTGAACTTGCCTGAAAGAATAATTCATACTTTAGATTAAGAAATAACAGTAAATAAAGACCTGGCAATATGATTCTGCTAATCTGAATATTAAAACATAGTAAATACTACCTGCTTTTTGCAAATTGCAAGTTCATTTTTAGAAGTCAAAAACAATAACTTTGACAAATGTGTCTTTCCCCAAAGGAAATATCATATACTAGGCTTTCTTTCTCTTTAAAATATTTAAATACATACATACTTTGTGCAAAAAACATCAAGATATGCCAGTTAGTATCTAAATGTTACTCGAATGACCTAAAAGTAAATATGCCTGGTAATTTTTTATGAAACATTTGACAGTCTACCTACTCTACAGCACAAGACTGACTATCTACACACAAAAGTTTTGCTTATGGTTGAAAATCAGAATGAAATAAATACTGTCTCCATTTAGCAAAACTGCCTTCATTTCTATTCATCAGCTCCAAAAAAAATGCATCATTCTTTCTCCAGTACTTGCAGTATTTGTCCTGATAAATAATTAGCTATTGAACAACCCAGTAACATTTATTGCCTCCATTAAATGGCTCCAGCTCCCAGTGGAGCTTGGAGGCTCTCAAAGGCAGAGATTCCCCAAGATGCCTGGAAAGGAAAATTAGTGCAGTACTGAGTACTCTTGGAAAACTGGCTTTGGGTTTTAGAATTTTTTAAACAATATTTTATTTTTAATTATAAAATAAAACATGTTTCCTAAAATTTGGATATTACAGAAAGGAAGAAAATAAACCAAACAGATTCTTACCATTCTTGGATAATCAATATTAACATTTTGGTATATATATTTTTAATAAAATCATTCTGATTTTATTTAACGTTATATTATTATTTTTATATTACTATATAACTAAAGCATCCTTTTTAAGATTGCATAATAATCTAGCATATTCCATAATTTATTTATTGATTTCTCTGTCATTGGACATTTATCCTCTGGTCCAAAATATTTCAAAATGAATGTTGTGATTCTTAAATCATTATGTACACCTATGATTATTTTGTATTTTCTTAGAAATGAGATTATCATATTAAAGTGTATTACCATTTTTATTACTTTAAATTTGTATTGCCAATATAATTTCCAGAAAATCCGTGTTTACCTGTTTGACTTTATAAAGTTAAATAAATGACTATCATTTGTAATTTATTGACTTTCAATTTTTCACTGATCAATCAATATTTTGCAAATATACTATTTTGACTTACTTTGTTGCATCTTGTACTTAAACACATACCCTTTAAGGTGCTTATATGCATGTTTTTCATAAATCCATTCCTGTTATAAACTTCCCCCAAACCACCCAATATAGCCACTTATATCAATTTAATTTCTGCTCAAACGTTATTGTGTCAGTCTCTTTATATTATGCTCCTCTTTAAGTAGAATTACATAATCTACTTAGGAAAATAAGCCCCTTGCTTTGAATAACATGGCTATATCTTAAATCCTTCTCTATGAAATTAACTGTGAACGTTTCAAAAAGCATGAAATGGTAATAAATGTTAAAATCACAGGTATAAAGTAAAATAAGTAATGAATAGACAGAGAAATTCTCAAAATGGGAAGGAATTGAACTTCTCTTAGCACTAAATAAATCCTTTAAATTCTAAAACAATCTTGTGAAGTAAATACTGTATTGACTTCATTTAGAGAGGAGGAAATGAAGGCTGGGAGCTGGAGTAATTTGCCCAGCATCACAATGGTTAGTATTGTATCAGAGTTGCTGGGAGCCACACCCAGATAGGCTAGCTAGATTTAGCAAATAAAAATACAGTATAAGTATGTCCCAAATATTGCATAAGACAAATCTATACTAAAAAATTACTTGATGTTTATCCAAAATTCAAATTTAACCAGGTGTTCTTTGCTTCATCTGGCAGCCTATGTAGGCCTATCTGACTCCACACTGCCTTAGTTATCTGGAAGGAAGGAGCATGAAAAATCAGGTCAAGTCACCCATGTCAGCAGTGTGTCTCTAACAGCGACAGCAAAGAGACACAGAGACAGCGGGAAGACACTGTTGTTTTTCACCAACAGTGATACTGTTTCCTCAGCTAGAAGTTGGACCCACCTGTAAACCCCTGAGCACATTACCTGTACATAAGTGATCAGAAGTGAAAGTTGCTATTATTACTTTTTATATTATTATTATGTCCTTCATACCTAAGAAATTTTGTCCTTGAAATATTTTAAATATTTCTTAACCACCCAGTTTGGATCTATCATTTGTGAAAATACTCAGACCCTCCCTGGACCTCCTTAATGTTTTCAGCTCAATATTACTTCTTGGGAGTAAAGGTTTTCACAAGATTACTACTTGTTGTCTAATATGGAAGACTCTCCTGTTCTTAAATCCAGTGTTCACTTCACCTCTGCCTTTTGTTTTTATGTTGAGGAAGACTGGCCCTTAGCTAACATCTGTGCCCATCTTCCTCTACTTTATATGTGGGACGCCTATCACAGCATGGCTTGCCAAGCGGTGCCATGACCGCAACCAGGATCTGAACCGGCGAACCCTGGGCCACCGAAGCGGAAAGTGTGCACTTAACTGCTGCACCACTGGGCCAGCCCCTCACCTCTGCCTCTCTTATGCCAACTATTGTCACCCACTTTTCGGTGGGATTGGTTCTGTGACACCATGCCAGGTTTAAATGCAGAGGCTTTGGAGTCAAAGACCCAAGTTCAAATCTCAGCTCCATTGTTCACTGTTCACTGAGATATAGTAATCTGAAGAATTTATTACAGTTCCCAAAGCATAGTAAACTTTTCATAAGTGGCTATTATTATAATTTTTAGACAAATAACAGGATTAAGCTTCATTTTTACAATAATTAACTTATTGTCATAAATTTGCCTGGTTTCCCTTAAAAGTTGAAAACACACATTCTATTTAGGAAATGTACTAGAGTATATTTAGCTATATTGGGGTATATTTAGGTATAGTTAGAGCAATCTTTTTTTAGTCCTAACTCATATACAAAAGATGTTACTAAAACAAATATACCTAAAAATAAAACAAGATGACAAGATTGGGAATTTGCTCCCACATACAGCCACGGAATATTCATTTTCTAATGGTTTGCTTACTATTTGAAACTTTCTTAAATGATTTAATGAATTGAATAAAATAGTCAGAGCAATGATTCTAATAAATCTTTCTTCCTTCTGTCAGTTTAACTCCTGAATGACATTGTGAAACTTCATAGAACTTACTATAAAACAGCTCTTGCCCTGATGAATCATACACACAGACACACACACATACACACACACACACACACACGAAATTCTTTACCTCTTTAGAATGACTCGTGTGTTTTATCCCACACATACCTCCCTTCACCAGCTCTCACATGCCCCTCATGCACCTTTCCCCTTCCAAAACTATAATTAAGGATGAACTGAATATTATTGATTTTTGGGATAACGCGTATTAGTTGTGTAGTCTTGAGAAAATGACAACCTTTCTGAACCTCAATCTCCTTACCTGTAAAATGGAAATATAATACCTACCTCATTAGATATTTGTGAGGATAATTGGAGCAAGATTATAGCATATCACACACTGTTGGTATATAAGAGGACAGGTAATAAATGTGCCCTCTCTTCCTTTCCCTTTCCTCTGAGCTCTCGGACAGCCCCTAAACTGGAACTTTGCAACATGTTACTCAGGCTTCGCCTGTTGGCACTTTTGATAGCCAGGTACATGTGGCTATTAAATGACTAACTTATGTAAAGGTACAGAACCATTATTTATACCTTGTTTCTAAACAAGTTACTATATAATTCTACCAAAATGTGACCAAATGAAATAATTCATTTCCATTCTTAATGAAACCTGTTTTATGTGTATAGAGTGCTTAAAAATGCAAATAATCTGTCATAAAGGCATAGAATTCATTCAAGTGTTTGTTCCTTCATTCACTATATAGTTCCTGAGCACCTACACTGTGCCCGGCACAGCTCCAAGGTCTGGGAGCACATGCCAGCCCTTTCCTTAGAGATTGTACAGAGGAGGAAGACAGGTAAAAGAAGCCATGCTTACAATACAGTGTCATCAAAAGCTGAGGAAGCACGTACAAGAAGCCTTAAAATTTTGGAAGGAAGCTGACTGGAAGACTTCTGGGGAAAATTTGTCTCTTCGCTGAAATTAAAAGTAGGAATTTTGT
Source organism: Equus przewalskii (assembly GCF_037783145.1). Classification (NCBI taxonomy): domain Eukaryota; kingdom Metazoa; phylum Chordata; class Mammalia; order Perissodactyla; family Equidae; genus Equus; species Equus przewalskii. The sequence goes on along the minus strand of NC_091833.1, from coordinate 80,835,772 downwards.
TTTCATATATAAAACATACAACGTAGGACATTTTTCTGCTTTACCCAAGTTTAAAAGAGTAAGAGTGCATTTCATTTTGCTTTCTTTTCCCCTCCAAAAGTGTGATTAGCTTGACCCAGACTATCTATCAATGGATTTCTTTTCCTGGGACCTGCAGTAACCTTGACTGGTGGAAAGAACACAGCCACATTGGATTATCTGTTTAGTAGGCTACTTTTAGTCTGGTTCCCAGTCCTGCTTTGTCAGCTCCCTCTAAATCTTTATAATCCTATTTAAACTGCCTCTAACTATGGATGTTCATTTGCATGACATTGACTGTTTTGTATTTTCATTTCAAAAATTACATAATTTGAGGGATTCTGGCTTTTGGTCCTAAATTATTAAATATTTGATATTCTGTCTTCCAGCACACTAAGACCTTCAGCCAGAGAGGTCAATGATGTCTTCTCAGTATCTATAACCCTAATAACTGAATGTCATTTATATAATGTGTGCTTTCCTGAGATCATCCATGATTTCCATCAATTTACCTCCACAAAATCACTAACATGTATCAATATAGTCATTTAATATATATTTATTAAGTACCTATTAACTTTTCTTTGTTTGAGAACTCAAAGTCCAAAATATATAAAATGCGCAAAATGAGAAAATGCTATTGTTTTTATTCTGTTAAAAAAAATTGGATAGTATCACATGCTAGGCCCTGGGCTAGCGAGTGTCCATAAGATCACCCGCCATGACAGGCAGTTTAGCACACTAGTCAGAAATACCAGCTTTGGACGTTAGACACACTTTGGTTCAAATCCCAGGTCTTCTGCTTTCTAGCTGTGTTACCTAGGGTAAGTTAGATAATTTCTCTATTTCTTAGTTGAATGATATATCTGACGTGGTAAACTGTCTTCCACAAATGAGGTGCTCAATATATGGCTAGATTTCTGTTAAGATCAAACCACCTTTGATTATAATTTAGCTTCTCAGGTAGATTTCTTTATAGGGAGAAAATTCACTAATTACAGAACGTGCGCATCCAATTTGTAAAACCAGATCACTGAATGAATAAATAAAATAGAATTTTAGAGCCTACAGAGTGGCAATGCTACCCTGGGAGTGTGCACCTACCAGGGCACCATCATTCTACGACAACCAAAATTATGAGACGCCCTCATAAATGATTATGCAACTTAAAATAAATAAAATATTTATTATTATGCCTGAATTTAACCAACCTTGAAAACTGATGGAATTTTTATTAATCCTCTTACGTATCTAGGAGAAGCTGAGTAATATAATTTTAGTATCCAGTGTTAATAGCTGCTTGGAATATTGGAAATTCAATAGACTTTGGAGTCAGACTAACGTAGACTTGCATCCTGGCTCTCCAGTAACCAACAGCATTGTGGCCTTGGGCAAATTATATAACTTCCCTAAGTTTTTTTAATCAGTGTAATGGGAGGAATCCTTTTTATCAGCTTATGGTAAGTAGAGAGAATCTACATAAAACTCTTCCCACAGTGTCTGGCACAAATCAGGTCCCCAATTATTGTAACTATTAAGATTATTGTTGGGCCAGCCAGGTGGCACAGCAGTTAAGTGCGCATGTTCCGCTTCAGCAGCCTGAGGTTGGCCGGTTCGGATCCCAGGCGTGGACATGGCACCACTTGGCAAGCCATGTTGTGGCAGGCATCCCACATATAAAGTAGAGGAAGATGGGCACGGATATTAGCTCAGGGCCAGTCTTCCTCAGAAAAAGAGGAGGATTGGCAGTGGATGTTATCAGGGCTAATCTTCCTCAAAAAAAAAAAAAAAAGATTATTGTTATTTTACTGAGAGAGAGTTCCTAGAGCTCACTATTAATTAATTAATAATTGACTGTTACAATATCAAATTTCTGGTTAAACAACATAATTAAATACACAAGGGCTCAAAGGGATTAAGAATAGAGAAGGAATCTATCACAGAGGGGTGTATGGTTATACCTGGAGATTTTAAGTTTTTTAGGTAAATACGAAAACATTCCAAACCTTGTAACTTTAGGTTTAAATATTCTAGACTTTTTCGCATTCTACAGTGGAAATGTGGTTGCTTATTGCCTTTCCCCAAAACTGGTTTTGGATTCAGCTTTCTCAGATATGCCAAATCATCTGTATGATGCCTAGCTAGTTAAATTTTGTTGTTGCTCCCACTTTTCCCAGAGGCCCATCCCTAACATTAGCAGGACAGAGGCAAGAGAACAAACAGAGGCCTACATACCATACACCTAAATATTTAAAATCAAGCTGATGAACTGTTAAATAAGATGTTTTGTCCTCACCTCGAAAAATATACCTTCATGACAAAAAATTACCATCAAATCTATAAAATGATGGTTTTAACATGATTGAAACTTGGCAAAATGTCAAAGACAACTGGATTTAATTATTATTGCATGTGTCTGGATGAGTCTATTGATGGACCAAGGATGTTCATATTAGTAATAAAATCGAGATAAATATAAATAAGTCATTGCATATTCCATATAATTTATTTTTCTGCCTTCTCATAAAAATTACTAAGTGTATTGTAATAATCAAGAATTTACATTATTTGTATTCTATTGACAATAGTGCCAAGTTAGATAACACTTCTTTAGTCATCATAGAGTTTAGATCATTTTATGAATTTCTATGTGGGAAAACTTTGCACTGTTTGCTTGTCAATACAGCTAATAAAATGATACTTAGATTCAAAACTAAATCATGAATTTTTTTTTTAAATCATGAATTTCAAATATCACGTTCAAACAATGCATTAGGCTGCCACAAATCACCTGTTCATAGACTGAGCTTTTGCTCTTGAAAAAGTAGCTTGACTCCAAATTGGACAAACCATATGAAACAACTGTCTTCAAAATATTGGGCAACAGGCAGCATAGGAGTGTGATACTTGAGAGAAGGGGAGAAAATGAGTTGAGCCCTACCCAGAGGCAATTTCTGACCTGTGACATGAGAAAAAGGAAACCAAGCAGAACTCAACAGTCTTGCTTAGTTGAGGAGTCAGAAATATGATCTTGGAGGTCTAAGTGGCTAGAATTTGCAGAGCAGAGTACTAGAGAGGAGGAAGCTGTGCCAAAAAAGAGTTCCAGAAATCTCCAGAGGATCTTTTCAAGTCTTCAGTGAAATATTGCACGTGACCAGGCTGAAATCCCACAGGCTGGGCAAAAAATAGCTGCCAGGGAACTAAGTGTTAAATAATTTCCAGAGTTCACACAAAGCTTGGAGTCAGTCAAATTTCTACCTGTCAGAATGGAAAGATCTCATTGAAGACCCAGGTTAATAGAGTACCCAGAAAAACCACATTAGTAGGGCTAAACTAGGTCCATGGTAAAGGATATTCTCAGTCTACCATAACAAATTTCAAATAAGCTTGTAAAGGATCTGGCTTTCCCCAAGTGACTTACCTTCTTTTCTTCTTTCAGGGAGGCAACAAAATACAAAAGCTTCACAATGTAACCTCATAATGTCTGGCACTCACTCAGAAATTACTAGACACACAAAGAAGCATGAAAGTGTGATCTATAATCATGAAAAAAAGAATCAGTCAATAGTTGCACACCTAGAAATGACAGAGATGATGGAATTAGCAAATAAGGATCTTAAAATATCTATTATAAACATGCTCAAGAATTCAAAATAAAACATATACATAATGAATAAACAAACGTGAAAGACATGAAAAAAACAACAAACAGAACTTCTAGAAATTAAAAGTAAACTATCTGAAATGAAAAATTTACCAGATGTCTATTCAGTACAATAGACAATACAGAAAAGATAAGTGAACTTGAAGATTTAGCAATAGAAGCTGCCCAAACTGAAGCAAGAGATAAAACATCAGTACCTCAGTGATTCATGAAACTATATTAAGTGGCTCAACATATGTATAACTGGTGTCCTGGAAGGGAGGAGGTAAAAACAAATATTTGAAGAAATAATGCCAACAATTTTCTGAATTTGATGAAAAGAAAATCCATATATTCAAGAATATCAATAAACCCATGCAGAATAAACACAAAGAAAATCATATCAAGGCAAACAAAAAGCAAATTATTGAAAATTAGTGGTAAAAAAAATTTTTTTTAAACAGCCAGAGGTAGAAAATAGGCACATTACACACAGTGGGAAAAAACCAAAAGGATAGTCACAGATTTCTAATAGAAGCAAAACTAGATGACAATGGAACAGTATCTTTAAAAGTGCTGAAAGAAAAATACTGTCAACTTCTGTACCAAGGAAAAATAGCTTTAAAAACAAAGACAAAATAAAGACTTTTTTTCAGACAAACAAAAAGAGAAAGAACCTATTGCTAGCAAATCTACACTATAAGAAATGGTAAAAGAATTTTTTTAGTTTTTCACCTAACCACATCAATAATTACACAATGTACAATCATACTAAAAAGGCTATAGAAGCAGAGATTGTCAGCTCAGTTAAAAAAGTAAAATGCATCTACATGTCATTTACTAGAAATAAGTTTTAAAGATAAGTTAGCGGTAAAGGTGCAGAAAAAGGTATGACATGTAAACTCTAATAACAAAACAGCTGGCTTAGCTATATTAACATGACACAGAGTAAATTCAAGTCAAAAACTATTACTAGAAATAAACAGGGACAGGGGCCGGCCCAATGGCCGAGTGGTTAAGTTCACGCGTTCCGCTTCGGCAGCCCAGGGTTCGGATCCTGGGCGCGGACATGACACCACTCATTAGGCCATGTTGAGGAGGCGTCCCACATGCCACAACTAGAAGTACCCACAACTAAAATATATAACTGTTTACTGGGGGGGATTTGGGGAGAAAAAAGCAGGGGAAAAAAAAAAGAAATAAACAGGGACATTTAATAATGATAAAAGCGTCAATTCATTAAGAAGACATAATAATCCTACTTGTATATGCATCTAATGACAAAGCTTCAAAATTCATGAAGCAAAAATGTACAGCATTAAATTTATAGACAAACTCATAATTACAGGTGATTTTAAGTCTTCTCAGTAATCGATAGAACAAATTTAAAAATCAGTAATAAACTAGATTTTGAGCAACCAATTTAACCTAATTGACATTTATAAAACACTATACCCATAACTACATAATATACATTCTTTTCAATTTCATTTGGAACATTTACCAAGATAATACATATGCCAGGCCATAAACCAAACCTCAATAAATTTCAGAGGACTGTTATTATACTGAATATGTTCCGTGTCCAAAACAGAATTAAATTAGAACTCAATAACAGAAGGATATCTAGAAAATCCCCAAATATTTGGAAATCAAGCAACATATTCCTAAATAACCATGGATCAAAGAAGAAATCACAGGGAAAATTTTAAAATATTTTGAATTAAATGATAAAAATATGACATATCAAAATTTGTGGGATGTATCTAAAGCAGTATTTGGAAGTAAATGTTAGCTTTAAATGCTTGTATTAGAAGAAATAAAGATTTAAAACCAAAGATCTATGTTTCTACCTTAGAAACTAGAAGAGGAAAAGCAAATTAAACTCAACGTGAAGAGAAAGAAATCATAAAAATAACAGCAGAAGTCAACAAAATTTTAAAAATCGGTAAGAAAATCAATAAGAGTAAGAGTGGGTTCTTGGGGGCTGCCCTGTGGCTGAGTGGTTAAGTTGGCACAATCCGCTTGGGTGGCCCAGGGTTTCGCCAGTTGGGATCCTGGGGGGCGGACATGGCACCGCTCATCAAGCCATGCTGAGGCAGCATCCCACACAGCACAACCAGAGGTACTCACAGCTAGAATACACAATTATGTACTGGGGGGATTTGAGGAGAAAAAGCGAAAAAAAAAAAAAAAAGTTGGTTCTTGGAAAGACTAATAAAATTGATAGCCTCCTAGCTAGAATGATTGAGAAAAAAATAAGGAATCACGAATTCTCAACAGCAGACTTGGCACAGTGCTAAGCAGGACTGGAACATTCCTGCAAATAGTCTCAAGTCCCCTCCCCAACTACCATCCCTCCCACTTAGTCACCCATCCCCTGCTCCAGGAACCTCTCCACGATCTTCTCCATGATCCAGCAAAGGAGAGGTTAAAGCTTCACAATGGGGTCCCTCTCAGACCCCGTGCTGCTCAAAGAACTAGTGGCCTTGTGTCTTGAGGCCTTAAGGCTCTGTTGATTGTTCCTATTAAGACCATCACTGCTGGGTCTAGGTGGCCTCACACAAAGACCAATAAGACAGTAGCTGACATTTTAGAGGATCTCACATGCTAAGGTTTGAGTTAGAGAAGGAATTTTCCCGGAGTCATGGAGTGGGCTAGTTAGAGATTTTTGAATGCTCCTCTTTTGGTTAAATAAACACCATGTTTTCTTGGTGAATAAAAGTCTCCAAAATTAATGTCACTCATGACAGTCTATGGTGCTGTAACTACATAACATCCAAAGTCATCTAGAAATAGTCAGTGAAGGACTGCCTAGTAACGCCTTCATTACTATGATGTTCTGCTGGGCAACATTTAAACTGGGAAAACAGTGATCCTAAGTTTAAATACTTTTTCTGAGTGTTTTTATTTTCAGAACTGAAAAACAAGAATTGTAACAAAGTGCCTCCTACCTGAAATAGACCTTTACTAAGAAACTGGAATTTGATTTTTATAAAAAAAATCATCTCAAAGTTACATTTTTAGAGTTTTTTTTTTTTTAAATATCCAGTTAGCAAACGGGTTAAGAACACAGACTCTGAAGCCAGACTTCCTTAGTTAGCATCTCAGCTTCACCACTTACTAGCTATGTGTCCACAGGCAAGTTACTTAATCTCTACGTGCCTCCCCTTCCTCATTTGTAAAGTGGGGATTAATAATAGTATCTATCTATTATGATGAATTAAAAAGCAAATATTTACATAGTGTTTGCCCACATAAATGTTATCTAAGTGTCAAATAAGTCATAAATGAACAATATTTTAGATCACATTTGCCGTCATCACCAATCTTCAATAAAGGCAAAATTTTCAAGTCTGATGTCCAAACAAAACGTTTAAATAGAAATCTAAGTTTGAAGTCTTGTTATCCAAATTTGGCATAAATCTCTCTCCCTTCCAAGTTTCACCTATTCTCCTCCCCACGCTACTCCTTCTCCACCAAGCCAACCACATGTGAAAGTGTGTGCCTTGTATTGTTAACTGATTATTCTTAACTCTTCTCTTATCAGCCTAAGAACAAGCAAAGCAAGATTGAGGTCTCTGCTACGAAATTCTTAGGTAATAAAGTTAATAGCACTGTTTGTGACTACTGTAGCAAAGGTAAGGGAAGCAAACAAGAGTATTTTCTTCAGTGCCGAAATCCCAGAGCACAAAGGCATCCCATTCTGTGAGGGTTTTAGCAGGAATTGTATCCATTTTGTGTTGCATAATAACCTGCTGCCAAGCCTGCTACCGACTAGTTGGTTGAGTTACTTAACCTCGCTCTTTGTCTCTGATCCTTCATTTGTAACTAAGGGTTAATACACTATGTTGTGAGATATAGTGAGCTAATACATACAAAGTGCCTACATATGCATGGTAAAATAAGAATATCATAATTGTTAGCTACTATTATTTTGTAGGAATAAGTCTTTCCAGTTTGAACATTGCCTTTACTTTAAGGTTTATTGCAAATAACTATATGCCTTAGAAAAAGGGGGCCGGAGTTTGAAGTCGGGGAACCACGGGAGAAGCTAATAATAGCATAGAAGGGCAAAGTCTGTTAGAAAGCCCCCAGAATGAACTTTAGCAGGGTAATCAGAGCAGAATCCCACTGGCCAGCAACTTCCGTGCAAAGCCGCTAACGCCCGAAGCAGGGCCCTCAGAACTCAGGACAGGAGACACGTCGACTCCAGAGGAGCCATTATAGGGCCTCAGCACAGCCTTTACTCCACTGGATTCTCGGACAGCTGCCTGGGCGGCCTCCGGGCTCCGAGACACGTCTTTCCTCTGGGCTGTGCCTTCCTTCTCCGCTGCGCGGCTCCAGCAGCCCGCATTGCGCTCAGAATTAGCGCCCAATCTCCGCCCTCGGGGGCTTGGCTCGCGCGGAGGCCCCACCCAGCCATCCCCATTGGCTGATGATGTCCGGGGGCGGGGTCAGAGCACGCACCTGTCCGAGACTCCTCAGCTCCACCCCAAAGCGTATCCACCGGGAGGAGAAGCCCAGGCGGGTAAGGAGCGAGCGCTTGCGCCCGGGAAGCCCCGTCCGGGGGCCATGGGGGAACAGCTGAGGCTGCCGCCGGGAGAACCCTGCCGAGAAGGTGAGTGTCGGCCCCGAGCCGGGGCCCCTGGCGTCTGGGTAGCGATGAGACCGGGTGGACGGTCCCGGGTCCTGTGGAGAAGAGTAAGGGATACACCCACTCTTAGTGCATTCATTCATGCATTTATTCTGTCGGCCAGCCAGCCGATCAACAAGTATTTATTGGTGCCTACAGTATGCCAGGCTCGATGGGAAAGCCTGAGTCCAACAAGACATACCATGTGGCTCCTGCTCCGGTGCGGAAGGCAGACCCATGTAAATTACAGGGTGCTGAGTATCGTGACGGGGAAGTTCAGGGTGGTGTGGTAAGACTCCCAAGTCTCGTCTGAGAAAGACGTTTCCTCTGACTCAAGACTCATACCCAGAGTCCGCGGTCGACATCACCCAGTGAGCAGAGAGAGTGTCCGGAGACCAGGCAGGAGTCCTGTGTACTCCCTGCTCTGGCTCCGCGAGGGTCAGATTCCGTGGAATGTCAGGCGCCCTGGTCTTCGGGGGAGGGCGCTGGACCCGCCTGGGCCGCCCACATCTCTCGTCTTTCTTCGAGATGAAAATCTCTCTTACCCCATTAGCCTCGCGGATGACTCTCACTGTGCAGTCACTTCTTGGCTGCTTAAAGTGCGAGCCTGACGGAAGAGGAGCCGGGAACTGGGCGTAGTCATTTGTGAGTTTCTCACTACTTGCTGGACTGTTTTCAGCCCCCACCCACAAGCTGTAAAACCACTGGGCGCTGCCCCTTGCCCTCTGCCGCGAAGTTACAACGCTGGCAGGGTTTCTACATTCTCAATGCAGAAGGCAGGGGTGAGCCCGGATAAAATAGGGACCGGGGGAGAGGGGCAGGGGGGTATGCGGACAGGAAGGGTGTGTATCAACTGAAATGATGGTTTTCACGATGTCACGGGGAAAGTCGATTTCTAATTTATCTGGTAATGACGTAAGGAGGGAGGGGGCAACGAGGGGCGTGGCAAGAACTATGCTTTCCCAAAGTTGCTGGCAACTTCCCGGGTTTTCTATCCTCCTGGCTCTTCCAGCTTACAACTTGATGTGGAGAGTCAAAAAAAAAAAAAAAAAAAAAAATGCAATGAACTAGTCAAAACAATGCGGGGCACAGGGGGAAGAGGACACACAAAGAAAGAGAAAACCCTTGTATAATTCACAAACTATTCAAAAGCCGAGGTTTTGGAAGTGGTTACTAAGGCAGCTGGATCTAGAATTATTTCCTAGATAGTCTACTTTGTCTCAGTAATTCCAAAACCATTAAGTCAGTCTTTTACTGACCCATCCACCCTTATTTACTTGAGGATATTTAAGTAAGGAGGGTGTGTGAATTACACCAATTGTTTGAACTTCCGGATGTTTTCCCTGCTTTGCTCATGCATTTAGTTCCGAAAAGAACTATTCAAGCTCTCTGCTTAATACGTGTGACTAACTGTGGTAATTAATCATGTGGGAGGCTGGTGGGGAAGACAAGAGAAATCAGAATCTACTATTATGAGTAGTGATGGAAAGAGCTTAGTTTTTGGCAGCAGGTTTCATGGCATTTGCCCATCTTCTCAGCTATGATTTAGCCTCCTTGAGTCTTTCTTCCACTATAAGTTGGGAATAATTTCTACAGTTGACAGTTGTGAGGAATATAGAGGGATTGCATATGAAACACACACAGTTCAGAGCCTGACATGGAGTAAAGGCTCAATTTTTCATTTATTCATTCATTTGAATAGCAAGAGTCCCATGTGCCAGGCGTTGGCCTAGTGCTGGTATAGAGGGATTTGCAAGACAGTCTTGTTCTAGACTCTACGACCAGGTACCTACTCCCAAGCAGCTTACTGTCTAGACGGCAGATAGTATGCAAGAAACAAATGAATAAAAAAGAAATTACAAAAGTGGTGAGTGCATGGATAATGTATTGAGAGAACTGGGGTGTTCAGATTGTGTACTCAGGAAAGGCCCCATGCAGGAAGTGACATACAAGCTGGGACCCTTTCCTACATCCTCATTCTTTCACTTTTCTTAACTTCAAGAGGATTTTTTGGGTTTTTTTTGAGGATTTAGGGACTTTCGTAATATAGAGAGTGTGAAGTGTGGAAACGTGCAGTTTGTGTAGGAGATCTGATGGTTTCCAGTCCTCCTAGAGTACTCTGCTTCTAAACACACTGAGAGTAGGAAGATCTTGCTTAGAAATACAGGTTTTTAACTTTTTAAGAAATTGACAGTATCTCTTCAATTTTATTTTGGTTAATTGAAATAATGGGCTTTTTACCCAACTCTATTGGAGTGTATGTGTAGATGTGTCTCCTATGACTTGAATTCCAACTTTGTTTAAAATTATTTCTCATTCTTGTTCTGCTCCAAATTTGTGCTAAGTTATTTCTCATTCCTATCCTGCTCCCCTAAGTCCTGTTAATTCCCTCACTAGAACTGTCGGCTCCGTGACAACAGAGAACTGTTCGTCTGTCTTGTCGATCACTATCCCGCCAGTTCTTAGAACAGGGCCTGGCACCCAGGGAGTGCTCAATAAGAATTTGCTAAGTGTTGAACAAATGAGTACCTAACCTGGGGCCTTACATGGCAGGTGTTCAACAACTATTTTTTTGATAGAATAAATGAAATAGCTATATGGATATACAGTGCTGTTATAAAGCCGTAATTAATCTGTAACAGGAAGTTTGTTTGATTGGCAGTATTCAATAGGGGGATATGAAGAAAAGTGACTGAGAAGTTCCTTTAGATTGGGAAGGCAGATAAGATCTTTCTAAAGAGGTGACATTTTAAGTGAGAGTTTAGTGACTGGAAGGAGCTAGCTATGGCGGCCACTACTCAGGCTGAGCAAGGGCTACTTAAGGTTTGAGGTGAGAAGGAACCTAGCCTATCAAAGGAACAGAAACAAACAAACAAACAGACAATAGTAAGGAGCAAGGTTAGAGAGAGAGCCTGAGGCAGGCTTCTGTAGGCCCTTGTAGACTGCAGTGGGCATTTTGGATTTTTTCTGAATGAGAAGGGGAGCCATTGGAATTTTGGAAGGAGAGAGAAAATGGAAAGGAGCCTTATCTAAAGGCTCGGTTCACCTGATCTTGCCCCCTACTGCTCTTCAACACCACCACCCCCACCCCCACATCTCCTACCACCTCTCCCCCACCCCTACTCCCATCCCTTCACCCCTCACCCCCACCCCCATCGCCCAACCCCCTGCATCTCATACCGTCTCTCTTCTCTCTTCCCTCTCGCCAGTCAGCCTGGCTGGTCACGGTTCCTTCCCCCCCTCAAGCAAATTCCCACCTCAGGGTTTTTCTATTTACACTTAGCAAAGGGGTTTTTCCATTTAATGCTGTTTTTTAAAAAGGATTCCTTTATGCTGCTTTTACTGCTTTCCGTGGCACTCCACATTTTATGTAGTTGTTAATTCACTGGTTTATTTGATTTCCCCCCATTATAATGAATACTAGAGAGCAGGAATTTTCTTTTATTCACCATTGTATCCCCAGCTTCTAGAAAATGCCTGACAGTTAACAGATACTCAAAAAGTATTTGTTGACTCAATGAGTGAAAAGATGATGTCGATGAAAATAATCCATAACCAATCTATAAATGAAAATTTGGATGAGTTTATTCTGAGCTTAAATCTGAGGATTATAACCTGGGAGAGTCTTTCCACAAAGGAACAGAGCACTCCAAAGAAGTGGGGGTATACAGGGTGGTTATATACCCTCAAAGAGTATGTTTCACATATGATTGAAATGTCCCTTTTACAATAGTCACGAGGCTGCTCCATCAGCACAGCGATTGATGGAAACAGCAGATAGGTCTGCTGTCTCAGTGAACGCGGCAGGGTGGCAGGTCTCTTGCCTCGAGCTGGGCGGTCACAGATGAGCGCTGCAATCAGTTCCCAGCCTAAAGAAAGATGCTTAATCTTTAAGCAGATGCCAATGTTGGGAGGGGAAGGGAAGTTGCACCTTTATCTCAAAATATCTAAGCAGATATACAATGCATGCTCAATGGCCACAGTCAGGCCCTCTTGGAAAAACAAAGTCAGGCCGAATTAGGTTTATACCAAATGGCTTCCTCATATACTCCAATATATCCTATTGCTTGCCATTTTTATTTGTCAATGACTAGTGTTGTTTCAGAGAATGAGTGACAGGGAGAGAGAGAAATGCAATATAATGTCAGAAGTGTGCAAGCTTCATATCATGTAAAGCTTTTAAAAGAGTCCAGGATTAGGAGTTTAAATTTTGTTATAATTGCAGTGAGCAGGGGGAGTGGGGGATTAAGCAGGGGAGTAGCATATTCTCATTGACGCTGTCTGATATTATTTGGAGATTAAATTGTAGGGGACAGAAAGAGATTTCATTTGTTCTTTCCTTTGCTGCTATGAATGGGCAGGTGTGTCAGTCCTCTGTTGCCACATATCACACAATCCAAAACCCAATGGCTAAAAACAACACTCACATATTCTTGCTTATGTGTCTGTAGGTCAGCTAATGGTTGACTGCCCTAGACTAGGTTCACCTGGATTTAGATTCTTTATGTGGGATGAGCTCATATCTGCTCCATGAGTTTTCATTCTGGGGCCCAGGCTGAAGGGGCAGCAGCTCCTCAGGGAAGCTCTATTCCTGACAAATACAGAGATGCAAGAGAGTAAACCCAGACCTGTTAGTACATTTGGAGCCCCACTGGCCACCAACTCACTTCCAGCCCAATATCAGGGGATGAATACTCTGTCCACATTGTGAGAGGTAAGGGAATGAATATTTGCTGAATAATAATCCAGACTAATACAGAGCAGATCATGAGACAATTATTTCCACAAACTGGAAACATCTTGCCGTGATTAAAAATATAGTTTTATACAATCACTGACTTCTTAGAAATCAGATATCCTACTCCATGTAATAAACTGAACAATTTAAATCACTATTTTCTATAGGCAAAGTGTACTTGAAAAAATTATTCAAAGCATTTCATCTTGGTGTAAACATTAATAATAATTTTCAACTGGCTTTGTTTGTACTCTATGTTTTTACTTTTCTTAAATACAAAAAATACTGGCCTTGGAATTGGATTATGTGGCGCTGGCTTTGGAAATTACACGACTTCGGCAAGTCACTTAATATCTTGGCCACAGGTGCTTTCAAATGTCTTCCAACTACAAGTACCTGTGAGTTTAGAGCTAGTCCATCAGCAACATTTGTGAGCTGCCAGGATTGTAACTAAGTTACTCTGGGAACAAAGATAGCTTGTGATCGAGCCGCAGAATTATAGAAGGCATCTTCAGAATCATCAAGTCAAACTCCTTCATTTTAGAAATGAGGAAACTGAAGCCAAGAGTGATTATTCAACTTGCCCATGATTATAGATAGTTAGTAATGGAGCTTAAGATGGGGAAAGGCATATAACCCAATAGAAATTTGAACTTTGTTTTAAAATTTTTAAGTTGTATATGTAAGTAAACTTTCACACCTGTACATAGAAGATACAGTTGAACCATGTGAAACTGCTATATTTGTAGGTTCAGAAATTGTCAAATATCATCAATTACATATGGTTCAGCGTAATTGAGGACATTGGCAGTAACGTTTGTAAGAGCAAAAACACTGTAAATTACCCAAATGTCCACCAACTATAAAATAGAAAAATTGATGGTGAGATAGTCATACAGTGGAATTCTATAAACTAGTGGCCGGAAAAACAAACTCTGAAGTACAGCCACATGCATCTACATTGATAAATATCAAAAACAAGCAAGTCACCAAAGAATACATACCGTATGCTTCCATTTTTATATGTGCAAAAAGAGGCAAAACTAAACAATTTATTATTTGAAGAAATAATCATATAGGGGAAATAATTTTTTTTAAAGCAAAAGAATGTCAAGCAGAAAATCAGGACAGTCATTACCTCTGAGGGGCAATGTTTTATTTCTTAAACTGGATGGTTTATATATTGGTGTATATTGAATTATTTTTCTTTCTAATCGACACATATTTCCTAAATATTAATTACTCAATATGTGGAAAAGTAAATAATAACAACATCAAAGAAGTAATACATGATTCCTACTGGCAGGAGTATAAATTGGTAAAATTGCTTTAGAGGGCTATTCACAGTGTCTATTAAAATGAAAAATAATGAATGTAATAGATTTTCTCTTTCTTTGTTGAATAAATTCTAGGTTAAACTCCCTGAATAATTATTTTGCTTGCTCAAATCTTAGGAAGCCAGCTCTGATTTTGAGGTCCCTCTGATTCCTCTGAAACACTGCAGAGTCCCTGCCTCACCCACCCCTCCCCTCCTGCTCTTCCCCGCTCCAAACCCACCAACCCACCATCCACTTTCTTACTCCCTCACCCCCTCCTTCAATCACATCTGCCATAGTCTCTCTTCTTAATATGCTTCCAAACCATATAACAATTAAAGTTCTAAGGTCGGTGGCCCGACAAGATTTTTATTATTTTTCCTTCCATAAAATTGCAGCATTAATGTCTGCTGCTTACAATGGAAACTTACAAAATGCAACAAAGATTACTTGCTCTCTCTCCCTTATCACCCTTTGCCCCTATGGCCCATAAAATGTCGGAAACATTTTGCTATGTCAACAGCTGAGAAAGAATATTGTTTCACTGGAATGAGATCCACCCACACTATTTTCAGAGATAAAGTTTTGAAATGGTTATGTTAACTACGTAGTAAGGGACACTAATGCAGCCATGGAATTCACTGGAAAGTCAAGTCGGATGTTTTCTCAGGAATTAATGCAGCTGAAATTCTTACTATCAGAAATTGCTTTCCACTCTTGGGGTTTAGATGAGGTGAACAGTGCCCAGAACAAGGTTGCTAAGGGTGAACTTGTTTGAAATTTTGTAGCAATTCTTGTTAAAACAACCTGCCTGAAAATTCCTTGACCTTATAGAATATCCCTGAAGTAATACAATTCTCCTTGGAATATTTAGAAGTTTTGTCTTAGAAAACTTTTATCCTGTATCTCTGAATCGAAGTTGGTTCATTTTCAAGTTACAGAGATAAATGAAATTATGATCATGAAAAGCTTGAATTCAATTATTTTACCTTTTTCTAGAACTGAACCTTATGGTTGTTTTTTAAGTCTGTATGTAATAAAATTCAGATGACCTCATAAGGTTTTGCCAGGGAACCATAGATCCAATGTTTTGTTTCTAAGACATTATTTGGTCTTTTGTTGTTTTGTTTTGTCTTTGTTTTGTTATTTCTTCTTAAGATTTTTGAGATGGAAAACTGATTTTTGTCCTCAAATTCTAAAATTGTACTTGATTAATTTTTCTTTGCCCTTTTTTGTTTAGCATAATTCATAATGGGAAAATATGCCTTTTAAAAGGAAAAAAAAGTTGAAAATGCAATCAGAAAATCTAGCCACAATGTCACATTGTCGACAGCTTTTCAAGTGGAGAACAGATTGTACAAAGTTTCTTATATAGTGTAAAATATTTTCTTTTTTGTGTTTTAATTTTACCTCAAAATTCCCAAGTACTTATAATAATGGGTCTGGTTCAGTGTATTTACATACTCTTTTGAGTCCTATTTTTAAAAAAGCCTACTGATGTTTAATTCACTTTTCTCCTAGATTCCATTTTGTTTAGGAGAAAGTGAATTAATAGACCTGAAAATCACGCTCTTCAGGGACAGATAGTACAGAAAACTAAGCCCACTTAAAAATATGTTTTCTGAAATGCACGATTCATACTCCACCAAATGGGTTAGCTCAATTCCTCCAGCGTGGTGATTTCTAGACCAGTGAGTTTGTTGCGCCCTTTCCCTATGTCACAAACACTGCTTTCCAGGAGACAGGCTGATGATGTGAAGGAGTGAAGTGGATGTGGGGGGCTGTGATGAATTGCTGAGCCCAAGCCAGTTCTAAAAAGCTACACGCTGCTCCAGCAGGATGCTCTTTTGCTAGAACAAAGAACCAAGTATTGCCAGATTCTCCAATTTATAAGAGGAATCCAGACTTTCATGCGAAACCTCTCCTTTTAAATGATGACAACTAAATAATTTTTTAAACATTTTTGAGAACCTGTATGAGCCAAACTCAACGTGTCCACAGGCCTGTGGACCACCCACCAGGGACTTCCCTTCATTCAGCAAAAACAGTGTTTCAGTACCATCTACGCAACTTTCTATTTCCTGCAGAGAGGGAGTAAATAAACATTAATGCATCTCCCTTTCCTTTGCTGACATTTGTTTCTTTCCTTTTTCCAGGCTACGTGCTGTCTCTGGTCTGTCCTAACTCCTCCCAGGCTTGGTGTGAGATCACAAATGTGTCACAGCCGTTGGCTTCTCCTGTCCTCTACAGGGACCTGAATTCCAGCATAACCAACTTGAGCATTTCTGCAAATGTAGAAAACAAATACAATCTTTATGTGGGCCTGGTACTGGCAGTGAGTTCCAGTGTTTTTATTGGCTCCAGCTTCGTATTGAAAAAGAAGGGCCTCTTGCAACTGGCCAACAAGGGTGTTACTAGAGCTGGTAAGAAACGGATGCAACTAACGAATTTAAGTTTCTAACTGCAGAATTAATGCCATTGTAAGACCATAATGCTATAGTAATAATATTTTGCTCTCTCTGTATATCTTAGCCTCTGTCTTCCTTCTTAGCAATTCTCTTATCAGCAGTTTCCAGGATTGAGCCAGTTATATCTCCTTTAGAGCGAGACCAAAATTCTTGCTTCAAGAGGTTTCTGTGTGGTGTGGGTTCCTCTTTCATAGCTTAGACTGGAGCTGCAGTATTCAAAGTCAGATCATGCTGCTCCCTTTCTTAAAACATGTCAGTGACTTTTCTTTGCACTCAGAATAAAATCCAAGCATCTTTCCACAGCCTCAGACCTCCTGCATGAAATAGCCCGGCTACCTCTCCAGCTTCCTCTTCTGCTACCCTCCCAGTCACCGACTTTTCTCTGGTTCCTCCAGTATACCAAGTTCTTTGCCACCTCCAGGTCTTTTCCCTTTGCCTGGAGCTCTCGTCTCCTCCCCTTCATTTGGCTGATTCATCCTTCAGACTTCAGCTTACACATCACCACCCTAGAAAGGCCTTCCTCGACCCTCCTCTCAGGAGAGGTCCCCCTCACCACCACCCCTGTTACTCATGGCACTAATGCTTTCCTTCATCGTGCTGAGAATAAGTCGTCATGGTACATTTATTGTTTATTGACTTGTTGTCAACAGGTTTGCTTGTTTATTGATAGTAGGGTCACAGGAGCAAGAATCTTCCTACCATAGTGCTTGACACCCAGTAAATGTTTGTTAAATCAATAAACGGACAGCAGTAGAATTGGGTTTCTATTTATTTTAAGTCACACAAATTTTTTTATTTTATTTATTATTTTTTAATATTATTATTTAATTTTAATATTTTTATTATTAATTATATTATATATTATATATAATAATATATATTAACATTATATTAAATAATATTATTATTTAATTTTAAATTTTATTTTATTATTTTAAGTCACACTTCCCATGCTGGGTAGCTCTGCTTGACTATCCTTCATTAACTCTGACTTTTCCATCATTCTTATCAAGAATAATACCATAAAAGAGCTAAATAATATTCTAAAGTTCATTTGGAGAAATAAACAGCTATGAATTGTGCAAACAAGTTTCTAAAAGAGCACTATTGAGGGGAGATTTGCACTATCAGAAAATAAAACATACTATAATGCTATATTAATTAAAAGTTTGGTACTGGCATTAAAAAATAGACAAAATAGTAAAAAATAATTGAAAACTTATAAGAGGACCTAAGTACATATAACAATTTAATATATGATTTTTGAAAGTGGCGTTTCATTCTACTGGAGAAGGGATAGATTATTCAATCAAAGGTATGGAGAAAATTGGAAAAAATTAGAGGAGAAAAATCTGAGAGTTCTAATTCATGCCATTCAGCAAAATAAATTCCACATAGTTCCGAGTTGAATTTAAAATGAAATAATTTTTTAAAAACCTAAAAGAAGGCTTTTTTAAACATAAAGATAAAGGAAGAATCTATTCTATATAAAGGAAGAGATTATCTGGATTGACAAAAAAAATTCATATATGGAAACACTTTTAACTAAAACTGAAAAGGAAATGACATACAGGGAGAAATTTTCAAAATACATGAAAAAGGGTAGTTAAGATCCACAATATATAAAAAGTGACTATAGTCATTAAGAAAAAGATTAGTACTGTCAACGAAAATAATCCATAACCAATCTATAAATGAAAATTTGCATGAGTTTATTCTGAGCTAAAATGTGAGGACCATGGCCCGGGGCTTTCTTCCCGAAGGAAGAAAGGGCACCAAAGAAGTGGTGTGCACAGAGTGGTTATATACCCCCAAAGAGGATGTTTCACATATGATTGAAATGTCCCTTTTACAATAGTCTCGAGACTGCTCTGTCGGCACAGCGATTGATGGACACAGCAGGTAGGTCTGCTGTCTCAGTGGACACAGCAGGGTGGCAGGTCTGCTATCTCCAGCTGGGTGGTCACAGGTGAGCACAGCAATCAGTTCCTAGCCTAAGGAAAGATGCTTATCCTTAAGGAAATGCCAATGTGGGGGGAAGTTGCACCTTTATCTTAAGGCCATTTGTTCTTGTCATAGTAAATGTTTATAGCAGATATACAATGCATGCTCTATGGCCATGTCAGGCCCTTTTGGAAAAAACAAAGTCAGGCTGAATTAGGTTTACACCAAATGGCTTCCTCATATACTCCAATGTGTTCTATTGCTTGCCATTTCTATTTGCCAGTACTTTGACAAAAAATAGGCAAAGCACATAAATAAGAAACTCACAAAATAAGAAATGCAAGTGGCTGATAAACATAAATAAGTAAATGTTATTTCACTAGTACCCAACGAGATATCAACTGTGTAACAATGAGCTCCTAGGTTCTTGCCTACCATTTTAACAAGATTTTGTGGGGGTTTTTTTAAAGATAATGCCGTATGTTGGTAAGGGACTTTGGGAAATAAATAGCCCTCCCAAACATAGCTAGAGGCAGTATAAATGGGTACAAACTTCCCTGAGAGAATTTGAGAAATCTTAAAAATGTTAATGTCTTAAAACCAATCATTCCACTTTTGGGAATTTTTCTTAAGAAGTGAACAAGGATACCACCTAGATTTATATACCAGGATATTTATTTAAGGGTCTTATATAATGAGAACAAAACTAGAAAGAGTATATATATATACACATATATATATATATGTATATGTATATATATAATGGCATACAGGTCAAGTAAAGAATTATATGCCAGATTTGGGAATATTCAACCATTAATTAAGGACATGAGAAAATATTTGTGATATTAAGTTTTTAAAAGGATTATAAAATCATATTGTAATATGATTCCAATTTAGTCATTTGCAAGTTTTGTAAGGGGAAAATCCTAAATAAACATAGTTAACTACCTTGCAAGATAATCTTCACAGCTAATGTATCCTGTTTAGTTTAACTGTAACAAAATCAGATAGGCCAAATCCACAGGGTTAAGTGTGTTAAAATTGATGAGACAATTCGGTTTTCTATAGCAAACATAACAATGACCTAAGGTCACAGAGTACAGTAGTGGGAGGATAAGTCTTTGAATAGCTTAGGAAAGCTTTTTGTCCATTTCAGTAGACGAGGCGCAAATTGAGTTTCATGATGCCACAGTAGGCAATGAGCAGAGTCCAGCTGGCAAGTGCTCATTATCCTCTGTCTGACTATCCAAAACCTCTAAAGCTCTTATGTCAGTCATCATCTTCTCTTTAAGGTCCTCATTAGGTACCAATGTAACTTATGATTTACAGTTTGCTGTCTTGAATTTTAACTGTGACTGAAAAAAAAGTGTTTAAGGCCTATGATACTCTATCCACATTTCCGAATGGCATAAATATAGTAAACATGATAATGAAATAAAATTTTCCTGCAAATGGAAAATGTTACTTTCTGTAGAAATCAAAGGTGACGTAATAGGAAGTGTTAGAAGATCTTTGGAAATGACCAAGTAAATAATTTAAGCTAAAAGAATAGATATACTAACTTGGCCTTAAGTCTTGCCTTTTCCAACCATGTTCCAGTTACCTTTCCTAGAAGTCAATTCTTCGAAGCTTCTTCCTCCACTTTAAAACTTAATTTTTATTTTTATTGTTTTCCTAGGACAAGGTGGGCATTCTTACCTCAAAGAATGGCTCTGGTGGGCAGGATTACTCTCAAGTAAGTCCTTAATGCTGAGAATAGTGTTTGCTTGTAAAATGATAAATAAATTATATGGAATTGTTCAAAATTGATTAATTTACCTTCCTGGTAAGGACGGCGTTTAAGTCCAGAAATTTTTGTGCAGTTATAATATATAACTTATATATATAAATATTGTCTTATATATAAAATAAGTCATATGTAACAGACATTTCTCCAAAGAAGATATACGGATGGCCAATAGACACATGAAAAGGTGCTCGTCATCACTAATCATCAGGGAAATGCAAATCAAAACTACACTAAGATATCACCTTACACCTGTTAGAATGGCAAAAATATCCAAAACCAAGAGTGACAAATGTTGGAGAGGCTGTGGAGAAAAGGGAACCCTCATACACTGTTGGTGGGAATGCAAACTGGTGCAGCCACTGTGGAAAACAGTATGGAGATTCCTCAAAAAGTTAAGAACAGAAATACCTTATGACCCAGCCATCCCACTACTGGGTATATATCCTAAGAACCTGAAATCAGCAATTTCAGAAGCTCCGTGCACCCCTATCTTCATTGCAGCATTATTCACAATAGCCAAGTCATGGAACCAACCCAAAAGCCCAGCAACTGATGACTGGATAAAGAAGTTGTGGTATATATATACAATAGAATACTACTCAGCCATAAAAAAGGACAAAGTTGTCCCATTCACAACAACATGGATAGACCTTGAGAGTATTATGTTGAGTGAAATAAGCCAGACAGAGAAAGATGAACTCTGTATGACTCCACTCATAGGTGGTAGTTAACATATGGACAAAGAGAACTGATCGGTGGCTGCCAGGGGAAAGGGGGTGGGGGAAGGGCACTAGGGGTGAAGCGGTGTACCTACAACATGACTAATAATGATGTACAACTGTAATTTCACAAGGATGTTAGCTTTTATAACCTTAATAAAAAAAAATAAGTCATATGTATTTAGAACTGATTTTTACTCTTCCTTCCCCCCACCCCGACGTGCCCAATTCTGTCTTGGAATGCAAGGAAAAAAGTTAACATTTGAAATATTATATTGTGTTACAAACTTATCCTTCTCTTGTATTTTATTCCCCATAACAATTAAGGAAAATTCTTTCCTCCCACATTTTCCCAGCTCCAAATTCGAATTTGTGACTATTTTAGCGGCATGTATTGTAAGGAATGGGTCCATTTTCCTGGCCAGGACCAAACCTTGGGTAAATTAAAGTCCCCTCTGGCTGCTTGGTGCTGAACAAAAGGAGAAAAGATGAAGGTTGGCAGCACTCCCCTTGCTTCCAGACTGCCCTGAGGATTGAATGAGACTGCGGGCACCGAAGCCCTTTCTAAATGCTGCTGTGATGTCCGCAGAGAAGGCAGTGTTAGCTCCCTCAGGCACTTTGTCAGATTCCTATCTCCCTCTTAACTCCTCGGAACTTTGTTAAATCCCAAACCTAAAACTTCCAAAGAAAGAACCTCATAAACTGTTGTTTCATGCAGAAGCCTTAAAATTTCCATTTATTTTCCCATATAAAGTAACCCATTTCAGTATTTGTGAGATCCTGTGAAAACAAAGAATTGGAAAACTTTTCTTTAATAAATGGTGGAATCTAAAAGGGTGATGAATAAAAATAATTTATATTTGTATAACTCTTTCAGTTTTTAAAGTGTTCTCACATCTGTTTTTTTACTTCATGTGAAAAAAAGCTGACAAGGGCTGTACTGGGAAGATTCCAGAAAGATATTTGAAGAAGTCTTTCCCCTTTTCTCTCTCTCACTTACTTGCATGTCCTCACCCTCTACTCGCACAATAGAGTGAAAATATAGGTAGAATATTATATGGCTATATTTAAAGGGTTATTCTCATCATATACAAAGTTTATGCCAGTATTGAAGAGAGAAAAGCATAAGTCTTCAACATTAGAGATTTTATCTAGTAACAAACATATAGTACTATAATCATGAAATCAATATTTTCCTAGAAAGCTGTCAATAAAGATAAAAATGTAAATAATATGAAGTATTCAAGCAAAGCTTAATATTCTAAGGAAACTGCCATGGCTCTTCTTAAGAGAGCAACCTCCTAATTGTTCTGTAAGTTTCCGTTTGTTTTATGATGTTTTCTGGAAGCTAAGTCCTCCTGTAGATTTGGGGTTGGGAGGAAGCAGAATATAACAGCCAGAGGGAAAAAGTAAGAGTGTGCTGGTGTCTTTTGGGTGTTCCAGAAGCTCTTTCTACAATAAGTGTTTGCTTGGCGTAGTTTGCCAGCATGAAATACTAAATTCTGTGTGCAAGCTTCAGTTGTGACCTGTGAGAATAATTTGCCCCCAGTACAAGAGTCCAGCTCTTGGAGGGGTTTTCCCTCACTCTAGAAGTTATTTGTCTCACAGTATCTCATGGATGTCTAGAGTCCTCAGATAAGAAATAGATTGCAGGAGCACATTGTTATGCCTTTAAAGCAGCTGCTAGGATCTCCTTGCCCTACTAAGACGCTATTAGCTGCTTGCAGATCACCTGCAATTCAGCGATGCCTGTCCGCATGGGCCTCAGTGTTTCTGCCTGTCCCCAGCCCAGACATTAGATCTCTACAAAGCCTTCTAATCTTACAAGTTGTTTTATTGTTAATTTGCCTAAAAGTAGGTATTCTTGAGCAAACAGAATGATTCTCTACTTAATACAAAATTACAACTGCTAGATTTCATCAGAGTGACCAAATACGTTTTTGATCCTGAAGAAGCTAAAATCTCTATTGAAAGTCATTGAAAATGGGTATTCATGTGTCACCACTGTTTGCATTAGTTGAGTTGGTCTCATCAGGTAATTACAGGTTATCTGCATCCCTTCAAACCAATCATCTTCCCCCATAAAAAAAGTTGAATCGTTCCTTCTCGATGCATCCATCAGTGTCTTTGGGATAAGAGTCTCCTGCCTTGCATGCATCATTTGTTTTTCTCTTCTGATAAACAAGTCCATCTTTTTAATATTAATACTGCTGCTTGCTTTCCAGTGGGAGCAGGGGAGGCTGCGAATTTTGCAGCCTATGCTTTTGCACCTGCCACCTTGGTCACCCCACTAGGCGCTCTGAGCGTTCTCATAAGGTACGTGAGCGATCGGAGCCTGGCTTCTCCATGATGAACTTAAGTCACAGAAAATATATGGTTCAGCATATGTCAAAACAAAATTAAAAATCTCAAAAATAATTTGAGAAGACTACACAATAATTATCAGTGGAAATAGGAATTAAATAGATTGTCTTGTTTAGAAAACCTTTGTGAGAATGAGCCGGTTTCCTGCTAACATAAAGTAATTGCATGTTATTTTTGTGACGATTCGATCAAGCCTAGCAGATTTTTTCTCTCTCTCACCTGAACAAATTGCCACAGCCCTGTTAATCTTTTCTTTTGTCATAGTGGTTAATGACCATAGTTATTAGAAGACTTTAAAAAGCATAGCGTTTTTCTGTTGGTTTGGGGGGTTTTTTTGGCTTTTTATTGAAATATAGTTGACATACAACATTATGTTAGTTTCAGGTGTACGACATAGTGATTCGACGTTTATATTCATTATGAAATGATCGCCACAATAAGTTTAGTAACCATCTGAGTTTCACTTATATGTGGAATCTGAAAAACAAAACAAAACAGAAACAGTCTCATAGAAACAGAGGGGAGGAGCATAGAGGGTTACGTGAAATAGGTGAAGGGGATTAAGAGGTACAGACTTCGAGTTCTGTGAATGTCACGGGGATGTGACATAAAGCATAGGGAATATAGTCCATAATATCGTAAAAAGCGTAGTGTTTGTGTTAAATTTCAACTTTCACCAAAAGTCTTCCATTGTCTGCTAGTACTTCCGTTTAGAGACCTCTTAGTTTCTTTTAGTACTGGAAACAGGAATAATTTTCCTGTTCATAGAATGTGGATCTAATTTTTCTGAGCTGGTCTTTTTATGATCGCAAATGAATGTGTTCAATGAGCCCATGAAGTCTTTTATTTTGTAGCTTAGCAACTGTTTTGTTTGTTGTCTTTTTCTTTTCCTCTTATCTCCATTCATTATCAACCGCTAGTAGAAAGCTTATGAGTAGGCCTACCCCCTTATTTTCATCTTATTTGTAGAAGAAGTGTTGTGGGAATTAAATGAGTTAATACACATACATACACGTAAAGCAATGAATGATAGCTGTTACTAGCGTTTTCACCGAGGCTGCAGTCCTCACAAGTGGCCACACGAGGGCGACTCTAGGAAATCACCTCTAAGTGACCACAATCTTGGGGTCAAATGGGTACCGATAATGACCTGATGGGAGTGCCAGGGCATCAGGGGAAGGAGGTTGGTGCGCAGGAGCTGCTGCAGACCTACTGGTGGGGCAGTGGAAGGTCATACTTTGGTGTCCATGGTGGTGCCAATCTAGATCTTCCTGAAGCCAGGGCAAGTGAAGCAGTGGGGGCATTAGATGGTGAAAGTATCAGGACCGCAGCAGCTGGTAAGGAAATATTTCAGTGTTTTTGACAACCCATATTATTGTACTTGTGTGTATAGTCGTCCCTCGATATCCCTCGATATCCTTGATATCGGTGAGGAATTGGTTCCAGGCACCCACGGATACCAAACTCTGCGGATGTTCAAGCCCCTTAGTAGCCCCACTGTATCTACGGGTTCCGCATCCGCGATTCAAGCAACTGCGGATTGCAAGCATAGCGCATTATCTGCGGTTGGTGGAATCCACGGATATCAAGAGCCCACTCTTCTAGTTAAATATCAGCCCTGAGCAGAGTGATTCTTCTTTAGGCATGTATCTTTCTTTGAAGCATTCATGAGCAGACGTATTCTGAATGTATCATTCCAGTAAGATGGGAAAGATCTTCCATTTTGTTTGGCCTTAGAGGAGAAGATGGAAAAATTAAAAATGAATTGAGTAGGACCTGTTGGAAAGTCATGGGAAAATTACAGGGGTGTAAATTGTCTATGATAACTGTTTAGATATAAAAGCAATAAAGCAAATTTGATTGACCATCATTTCTGAGTTTTAAAATTATCAGGTTTTTCAGTGTCACATGGCACAATCAGATCAGTTAATGGGGACACAGAGTGGCATGTTCCACAGTGTGACTTCTAAGCTGCTATGGAATCAAAAGGTAATCGAACAAGAGTGATTTTTTTTTCTTCTCCCAACAGTGCAATATTGTCTTCCTATTTTTTAAATGAGCGCTTGAACATTCATGGAAAAATAGGCTGCATATTAAGTATATTGGGGTCAACTGTGATGGTTATCCACGCTCCGCAAGAAGAGGAAGTCACATCTTTGCACGAAATGGAAATGAAATTGAGAGACCCAGGTCTGTGATTCAACTGAAAGAAACACTCAAATTCTGCTCCACTTTCTCTCCTCATCAAATGATATTCGTAATAATATCTCACAGGCTCCCTACAAGACTAGTTATGGGTTGTGAGATATAGTGAGGTTTGATTGAGTATCACAAGTCTTCTGAAAAAGCGACACAACTTATTTTTGTGTTTGTGCTTCCCCTCTACAAAAGGAAAGGAAGAGATGGGGATATGAGAGGCAAAGGACTTATAGTCCAATCCAAACTTTGGCCAGTTTCTCCCTCTGAAAATAAAAAGTCAGTCAGACAATGTCTGTCATACCTCATAGTGGTATCTGTGAGATTCAAATAATATGTTTGTGAAAGTTCATTGTAACATATTGAGAGCCATGCAGGAAAATGTTATTGTCCTTGTCTTTTAATTTAATCTCTCTTTTCTTTCCAAAACACCTGTGCTCTTAAACTCATGACTGACAGGATTTCACAAAGGCATGATCCTATTAGCATTTTCTGAAGTCTTAATTCTTTTCTCTTCCTAACAGGATTTATTTCCTTTGCTGTGATCATAACTGTGATCTCTTTGGTGCTGATTTTGATCGTGGCTCCCAAGAAAGGACAGACCAATATATTGGTTTACATTTCAATCTGTTCATTGATTGGGGCATTTTCAGTTTCCTCTGTCAAGGGCCTGGGAATTGCCATTAAGGAACTATTGGAATGGAAGCCAGTTTACAAGCATCCCCTGGTCTTTGTTTTGCTGGCTGTACTTGTGCTTTCAGTGACAACACAGATTAACTATCTCAACAAGGCCCTGGACACCTTTAATACATCGCTTGTGACTCCCATTTATTATGTGTTCTTCACATCCATGGTAGTGACTTGCTCTGCCATCTTATTCCAAGAATGGTATGGTATGAAAGCTGGAGATGTCATTGGGACCTTGAGTGGGTTCTTCACCATTATCAATGGCATCTTCCTTCTACATGCTTTTAAAAACACTGACATTACCTGGAGTGAGCTGACATCCACTAAGAAAGAAGTCTTCTCTCTGAATGGCAGTGAAGACAAATATGTGTTACTAGAGAACAGAGAATGTTCAGCCCCAGAATACAGTGATGACATTACCTTGTTTAGCAGGACTGATGATTGAAGTATCTAGAAACCCTGAACTTTAATCAATATGAGGCACTTGGAGAGGAGAAAAATACCTGATTCTTGGATGAACTACTAAGAAAGCTGGCATTTTTAAGTTCTAACTAATAATTTGGATGTGAGGCCAAATAAAAACACCTTCATTTTTGGCCATCAGCTTTGAAGAGCAAGGTTTTGATCCTCCTCCAGAAGACTTCTGATGCTTTTCATTTCTGCAAACTTGAAATATTCCCTGTGCACGAAAGAAGTTAAAGAGTTAGATGAGTCTCAGATCATCTCTTTCTTCTGGTCACAATGTCTTTGGCTCTGCCAGACGGCTCTCCATTTCTTTGGCTGCTCTTCCTAGTCTCACAGTAATTCACAGGTGAACTTCACTGTGTGCTGAGAAGTCACCACTCTCTGATGAGTCATAGTTTCACATCGTTAAAACTGAGCTGCGAGATCACTGCTGCTCTTCCTCCCCCTCCACAACTTCCTTCTTCCTAAGCTAGATAGCTAAAGAGGAGAGCCTGAAAGGAAAAAAATAGGCCTTCCTTGGAAATCTGTTCCGTGGTGGGCTCGAATGTACAAGACAGAAGTACCGATGAAGGGCTTATGAACTGTAGTTTATTGACATATCATAGAATTTTATTACTAATTAAAAAGAGGAGAATGGAGGAGGGAGAAAAATGTTTTATATTTTAGATAAATGAAACACATCTCTTTTTTCTTTTCAGGAAAACAAAAAACAAACACAAATGATTATGTTTGTGGGGTTTTTTTAACTCAGACCTGGACAATATAAGACAAAGTTGAGTTTCTGGAGAAGTCCAAGCGAATTCAGCTTTCGAGTTACTTATCTTCATTTAGTTCCTTTCTTTTACTACTATACCAAAGGTCATTTGTTGTTGTTGTTGACGTAGAGACTTTTGTAAATAATTGCTACATTATTTTAGGATTATATGGTACACTTCCATTTTTCTCAAATGTTTAATCCCCAAAAGGTGGGTTTTCCATAGACTGTTTGGAAACAACTAGAAAAATCTTTGTGAAAAACCTGAATGGGTTGTCATAATTGTTCTCTTGAAATTTGGCACTTTCACTCTTATTAAGGAAATTATAATTAGCTGCCAACCGTTTTAAAAATGTATATATCCTACCACAATATGTGGTAGATTATCTTTTTCTGTTAAATTTCATCTTGATCATGTTTTCCATACATTTTTTTAGGTGTTTTGGGAGAATAGAAAGGGAAGTTAACTTCTTAGAAAACAGAATATTCAGACCTCAAGGATCACTACAGGAAAATACATTTTGCTTATTAAAACTTACATAAAATTTTTCTGTCTCCAAGGGCATGGCAGGAATAATATTTTTGGTGGTCTTTAATGTTTATGGACAGATTTCTCCTCATTAATTTAATGAAAAGACATTAGCTATCTGATTTCTAGACCAACCTTACTTCTCTCAAAATAAAACAGAAATCCTAATCAGAAAGTTGCATCATTTAAAAAAAAGGAAGAAAAACCCTTCAGGGTGACTGGATTTTCTGTTCAACATCAAACGTTATTAGTTTTGTTTGTAATCTAGCTCAAGTATATCCAGGGTAGAAATAATTGTAAATTCTATTATTCAGAATTCTGTCAAGCTGACCTCAGCATTTTTCCAGTTCTATTGAACTGTGCCTGATGTTCACAGTGATGGCCTGAGGTTACTGCATTATAATTTCTTCAGTGTAGGTTAGTGTTAAGTGCAATTTAGTGCATTCCAAATTTTTGAAAAGTGATAATCCCTGGAAGATACACGGGTTGATACCTCAGGTCAAATATGTGTTTACTCTGTCGATTGCTATTTCACTTGAATAGAATATCAGATATATAAGCTATGAACACAAGTTTGTAGGAAAAGTATTTTCTGGAAAGGTAGTGTTTGGAAATTGTAGAAATTCTTTTAAAGTTTTTCTTTTTTCTATTGAGAACTCTGTTGGTTTCTCTGGGACATCTTCTTGGGGAAGAAATTAATGGCATCCAACCTGAGGCTGTGGTAATAGTTCTGCACGCTAGTGAATTTTAGTGTCGGTTCTCAAATGTCACCTGTTACAAAGCTTTGCCTGCGGTATATTGCACCCAGGTGGAACATTCTTGGAATCCAAGAACCCATGTGTACTCTGGATTGAAAAATGAACTGGTGTTGACACATATGCCCAGGAGAAAGGCTGAGAAAGATTTAATGAGTTGAAACACATTGAGAAACAATGAAATATTTGAAAAACTCTGAAAATCTCTGGTGGGCATATGCATTGAAAAACCAAACTGTTATTGCAAATCTAAAACTAAGGATTAATTTTTCCCAAATATGAAGATGTTATTTAAGGAAGTATAAAATGCTGGATCCCTGTATTCAGATTAACTATGTTAGTCTTAACTGGTAGTTTTGTATATGTATATATTTTAATATTTATACTTTATTTGTGTCACATAGATATCTTCTTAAGATTTATTATGTAAATATCTGCACGTGTCATTAAGGATTACAAAGTTGTGCTCACACAGCCAAATTGAAAACTTTTCCTAATTCTGTAAACGTAATACTTTCATTTTATTTTTTGACTTATGATTTTATTCTTAGCTCAATGGTTAATGATTTTTTAGTTCAGATTGCAGAAAGTTCATAAAACCCTTTAGATTTAGCCGCATGAAATTAAATTAACACCTATGTTTTAAGAGTACTAAATTAAATACATGGAAAACACCATGTGTTATGCCTCATATATAATAGGCATTTAACAAAATTTAGTTCTCTTTGAATCAACAGTTTAATTCCTATGGAGTTATTACTGGATAGGTAAGGACCATTGATTGCCAGTTTTCATACATTCTTCATCTTTTCTCAATTTGTCTCACATTAGCTCATTTTAAATAATCCAAGTGAAAATGAATTCCATCATTATACCTATCGCAACATCAATACAAAATGATTCCAACAAAAATATTTTCTGTTTCTTACTTAAAACTGAACTAAATGTAATCTTCACATTCCAAGAAAACTTTGTGGAAAAGTAATTTATATGAATATATGTGAAATGTTCTCCAATATTTTGAATAAACTCTATGGTTGTGAAATTTTCTGTTTTTCAAATGTTTGTGAATACTGTTCATTTTAGAAAGTTTACAAATTTTAAATTAATGTTTCTGTATATTTTTCATTTGCAATAAAATAATGTGGTTTCATTATGCTTGGAGTTCAATTTTTAGTTTATGAAAGGTAAGCATACGTAATGGCAAAAAATATCCCCATTTAGTTTTGAGATTAAAGAGAAAGTTTTGAAGTTTAAAAAAAAACTCTGCACTTAGGTTTTGCTTTGTCATTTTTCTTGAAATTGAAATCTATTTTTCAGAAGAAAGCTATCCGCAAAACCATCTCCTGTATAACTGCTTTGACACCTGAAAGAAAGGTGGAAGAAACTCATTTCTTTCAATAATTTTATTGAACAAGATAGGAGCTCAAGTCAGTATAATGAAATCTCCCTCAGTTCAGAAATTTAAAAGAAGAAGGAGGAACAGAAGAAAGCGTTATAAAAATACTTGGTAGCATTGCATTACCTTAAATTTACGTTTACAAACAGCAAATTGAAGAAGAGGGAGAGGAGAAAGCATTAGAAAAATATTTGGTAGCATTGCGTTACGTCAAGATTTACGTTTACACACCCTCCGACTTTCCTTCTTAGCCCCTCGATTCGTGTATTGACCACGTCACCTTGATTGACTTCAGCAGTTTTCCCTGTTTCGATTTGAACTCGTGTTTAACTCTCTCCGTTGTTTCTGTGGAAATGAATTGTCTAGGGTAGAGAAGCCCTCTTTCTTACCTGTGTCTCACACCCCCCCTTTCCTGCCATTTTACAAATGAAGAAACAGAAATAACATGCAATTCCCTAAATCACAGAGTTACTTAGGGCCAGAAATGAGGACCAAAATCCAAGCCCCCCAACACCCCAAACTACTCAATCCACGGAATGGAGGCATCTCTAAGGAGGGCTTGTGGACTGGGCTATGCGTAGAAACAGCACATCTCAGCTGACTCAGAACAATCTGCGATCTTCTCCCGTAAGCTGTGTTTGTGTAGATCAAACGTTTCAGCACTCCGGCTGCAGTGTACAGGACGCCTCTAAGAGAAAAGCTCAGGTCACAAAGAGTCTTGAATTTGATTTATAACAATAAGCAACATTTTCCCCAACTCAAAGCTTTGATTGGTTGCAAATTGCAAAACAAAAAGGTTTTTGAGAGAGCTGACTACCTGAGCCACCCTTTTCCCTCTTCAGTTACAAATTGTGCAAAACCTTTCTTCTTGAGGGAAAGCTGAATCGCTATAAACATCATTAGTAGAGGAGAAAACCTTTGAGTGGAAGGCTGAGTTTTTATATGCAGAACCTCCCCTGTGGCTGTGGGGGAAGCGGGTCAGGGATCTCTGCCGGCCACGTTGTACCAGCCTCAGGAGCAGGTCCAGCCCTCAGGCGACAAGGCCTGGCACCAGCTTTCTCCACTAGGACATTCATAAGACCACGTGGACCTCATTCTCACCGGGCCATGGGTAGGCCCCAGCCACTACTTGACTCGGGGAAGCAGAAGGACAGACTTGGTAGTAGAAATAAAGAAGTCGTGCTCTGAGTACCCTGTTCCCAGAATCCCCTGCCACTTTCTGCCTCCTGTGATCCAGCCAGGAACTGCTGACTGCCAGTGACTAACACGCGACTCAACCTGGCCCAAAAAAAAGCTTGTGGACTGCTTTGTGAATGCCTTCTATAGTGGCTCACTGACCACAGAAACCAAATATAGGGCTCTGACGGTTTAGTCTCTATGGAGAAAGCTTCTAGATCTCCCCTAGAAGGGAAACTGGGTAATGATATGTGGCTCCTCCTTGAGTTAATTGTGCCTAACAAATTAACTCCAGAAGATAAACTCAAGGACGTTCCACAGTCTAAGCCCAATAAAACAGATGGTTTCATAGACCAGGAATGGGCAAAATAACCGTCTGTCTCAGGGTCTCCCTATCTCTCAATCAGCTTTTGCTTTGTTTTCACTGTTAAAATTTCATCCTATTACTAGAAGAGTTTTAAATAAAATATATTTGAATAAAAGAGCTCTCTCTTCTCCTTAACCCATGAAACAGTAAGGCTGGGTTATAATGGGCAAGCCTTGGAGGAAATAGACAGAAAATAAATTCCTATGGGTGGCCTTGGGCTTTATTACCCTTGTTCCTTGCTTGAACTTAATTCCTTCTGAGTAATCTTGCATGCACAGAAAACAGGTCAAGGCTTTCCACCAGTTTTGAGAGTCTGCTTACAGGATTGCAGGGTGTAAACGTCCACACTGCAGAGATTCAGTCCTTTCAGCAAGTCCTGAGACAGACACTCAGCACAGAGGCTGCTGGATTGAGTATATGTGGACAACAAGGAGGGCCAACATCAGCGGCATCGCGATGCTGTCTTACTGTGAAAACCAAACTGGTTTAGAATCTGACAGACTTAAGGAATTCAGTGCAATTCAGGTTACACACAACAGCTCCACTTCTTATAGGGAGGCGACTGCTGATTGCCTGTAGCAAAAGGAAAAATAAAAAGTGTGGAGGAACTGGTCCAGCAAGATCAAGTGTGGCATGATTCATTTTGCTGCACAGTGTGGACGAGCTGAGCCGGATGGAACAGGTCCCCACCACACGAGCACATGATCCACTTTCATAACATCAGAACAACTTCCAGTCCAACAAAGTGAAGATTAACCACTTCCACCACACACATTTGCGTGTCCAGTGTGTCTCAATGGCCATGCCTTCAGAATCCTGAATGAGACATAAAGGGTGAGATCTAAAATATGTAGCTAAGCAGAAACACTTCAACTTGGTTACCAAGCAGACAAGAAAATGAGGCTTACTTCAAGGTCAGAAGGAAGCTCACCTGATATTCATGTTCTCCAATCAACCAGCAGACTTCACAAACCAAAAAACCCCTTTTTAAAATATTTGAACCTCTGGCTCTTTCCTGAAGTTTCTTGGAGTTCTGTGTGTAGTATGGCCCCCTGCTGAAGTATACAGAGTAGAAACCTACCCTTTTCTGAGCACCTTTCATTATCTTCTCCAGAGACCTGCTAGTGCTGAAATCAAATGAGCAGGTCCCTGCTCTCGGTCTCTGGCTCTTTGGAAAAAGGCGTTGTATTTCCTCTGCTCACCTTTGCTTTGATCCATAGCCATTCTGATGGCTGACAGTGAAATGGCAGGCAGGCTAGCTAAGTCATGGGTTATGAATTAGCAAGGGACAAATAAAAATGGCAAGTAATAGGATATATTGGAGTATAGAGGAAGCCATTTTGTGTAAACCTAATTCAGCCTGACCTTGTCTTTCCAAAAGGGCCTAACAGAGGCCGTTGAGCATACATTGTATATCTGCTTTAGATATTCCCTATGGCAAGAGCAAAGGCCGTTGAAATAAAGGTGCAACTTCCCTCCCCCTCCCAACATTGGCATTCCCTTAAGGATTAAGCATCTTTCCTTAGGCTAGGAATTGATTGCTGAGCTCACCTGTGACCACCCAGCTCAAGACAATAGACTTGCCTCCTGCTACTCCCGCCAAGATAGCAGACCCACTACCTGCTGTGTCCATCAAGTGCTGTGCTGACAGGGCAATCTTGTGTCTATTGTGGGAGGGACATTTCAATCATATGTGAAACATCCTGTATGGGGGTATATAACCACTCTGTATACCTCACTTCTTTGGTGCCCTTTCTTCCTTCAGGAATAAAGACCCCGGGCCATGATCCTCAGATTTCAGCTCAGAATAAACTCACCCAAAGTTTCATTTATACATTGGTTATGGATTATTTTCATCAACACAAGGGACAGCCTGTTGAACACTGGCACCTAGTCATCAGGCATTGATGGAACATCTGTCTTGTTCTCCCTTTGTTCCGCCTTTTAATAAACTTCACAAGCAGCCTTGACCCATAGTAAACATATGGATAGGTACATAACGTATTTTATCTAATGCAATCATTTTTGGCCCTGGCTGTACATTACTTTCACCTGAGGAGGCTTGTTAAAATTACCATGCCTGGGCCCCACCAATTAAAAAGAACATCTTAGCATGGGGTAGGGGCAACAATATTTGTTAAAAGCTCCCCAGATGGTTTTAATATGCAGCCAGGGTTGAGAACCACAGATCTAATCAAAGACCCCACCTATTATAAGTCACATCCCAATTTCAAAGTTGTTTTAAAAGTGCTCAAACATAATATATACAAATTTTGTGGTTGTGGTTGTTCTCAGTTTCTTAGACAGATTTCAACCATCTCTGAAACAAGGTACAAAATCTGTACCTAAGCAGAAGTGTATAACACAATATACCAACAGAAGGGTCTGCAGAGATGTATCATTCAGGCATGAGCTTGGCTTCAGGTAATTGAACATCTGACTTAAGGAAATACTTAAAGAAATAAGGGTTCATTTGACTCCTGCAACAAGAAGTCTGGAAACGGGCAAATTCAGAGTTGGTGCAGTGGCTCAGCAACGCTAGCAGGGATCCAGGTTTCCTTCTGCTCTGTAGACAGGGTTGCCAGCTTTAACAACAACAACAAAAATACAAGACACCCAGTTAAATCTGAATTTCAGACAAACAACAAATAAATTTAATATAAGTATGCCCCCTGCAATCTTTGGAACATACTTCCTGTAATAAAGAGTCTGACTCCATCTTTGATGTTTGTTGACAGTTTTCAAGCCCTGTCAGGCCCCCCTTTCCCTTCTGCCCCACACTGAGCAAGCTGATAAGAGATGCTGGGAGCTCCCGCCCTTGGTACTGGCAGGAAGTTCAAACTTCCGGAGCCCAGCCCCTTCAGCCCCACCCCTCATCACCACAAAACCAATTGCCCTCTCTGAATCCTCTTCCCCTGCAGCAGGGGAGGGGTACAAATGTCCTCTGGGAAGAAGGATATGATCCAAGGACCTGCACCTTGGACCCCAGCTGGGAGCTCGTTAGAAATGCAGAATCTGAGGTCCCACCTCGGATCTACTGAGTCAGAACCTGCATTTTAACAAAATCCTCAGGCCATTGTAGGTACATCAAAGTTTGAGAAGAACTGGCCTAGAACACTGATTCTTGCATTTGGCTGCCATCGAAATAACCCAAGGAACTTTAAAAAATACTGCCCCAGAGATTCTGATTTAATTAGTCTAGAGTGCAGGAGTTTGGGAAGCTCTCCAGATGATTCTAATAAACAGTGAAGTTTGAGAACCACTGGCCAAGAACAGTGGCTCTGAACCCTGGGTAGGAATCACTGGGGGTACTTTGTGTTAAAAACCACCAACGCCTGGGTCTCCCTCAGAACAGTTAAATCAGAATGGGAAGAGGGGTGAAGAGGTGGGAACTATGTGCGCAACAGTATGTTTGAAAAGCTCTCAGATCATTCTATTATGTCATTGGAATGTGTAATTCTAATCATTTAAACCATGCCAGGAAGTGGAAGTGAAAATTTCACATCCTCTGGCCCAGTGGTTTGTGGGAAAAGGGAGAGCGGTAGAAGGGTTGAAGGTACCACTGAGGCAGGAGGGCCGGGTGGAGGGTACTGCCAGGGCAGGAGGGGCTTTTGCTCTGATTCCTGTTTCAGACTCCTGGAGGGGATTATCTCACCAACAGTCTCTGCCAAGTCTGGAAAGCAGCGATGGTGAGATAAACTGTGCAGCCCAGCGTGATTAAGCAGGCTGCGGACAGGGATGGGAGGAGAGTTGAGTTGTAGAGTTTTCACGTTCTGAGCTATTCTCAGTTCCCATGTGGTTGGGGTGGAACCCAGAAGTTCCCAGTGTGCTCAAGATGGGACTCAGGAAGCAGCTGACTTGAGAGCCAGGAGCACTGTCATGGCACCTGCTATTCAGGGGCAAGGTGACCTGCGGCCTCTGCTATGACACCAGCAGCCCAGGCTGAGGGGCAAATGTAGGGCATAGCACAGTCTAAGAGGGGCCTACAGTGCCAGTAAGAGCTGGGGTGAGGCCGAGTCAGCCAGCAAGGGCTTCTGTGCCCTAACCAAGTCAGGAGAGACCAGTCCACACAGCCACCAACTTGATCTGCAAATGCCAGCAGGGCGAGCAGCAACCAGGCTGATAAGAAATGTCGTTGGGACCGGAGGTGCCCAGGGACACTGTTCCAATCCAAACAATCCTCCCATTCACGTCACCACTTTGAGGTCACCTTGCCAGAGCTGATAGTCACAGTCTGCATGACAAGGGTTGGACTGATTATTGGCAGTCAGCATCCATTCTGATTGGTCTGGGCCTGTGCCAAATCAGTTGTTAAATATTTTGAATATCACCCCTAGATAAAGCCATCCCTCTCCCTTCTATATCCAGATGCTCCCTTGGCGGAAACAGAGGGAAAGGCAAGATCTGAGAGACCACCCACTTCACCTATGGAGAATATCTTCATTTTTGCACAAGACTAAAGTTACAGAATTAAGCTAAATTGAGTTTTCCCAGCACTGCTCAGCCCGTAGGGCCACATGAGGAAAATAGGATAGTTGTAGACAAAATGAAGTCACTAGAGGTGTCTGCACATCTGGCAGCAGCATGAGGAGATTTCCATCCTTGCCATAGACGTAAGGATAATCTACTTCCTCTGTTAAGTATGTATCTGTCTCTACGGATTTATGTTTCTCTGTAGATTTATTCAGGTATCTTTTTTCTATTAACCTGATGTCAATCTCTAACATAATGTATTTTTCTCTATGTAAATAGGGAAAGGGAGATATAGAAAATTATGTATAAGTCAAATTGTTCTGGGAAAAATAAGATTTCTACCAAAAAGAAGGACTGCTGACTCCCTGAGGTTGTACATTACAACCAGAAGGAAAAGTGGTTCTCCATTGTGTGCAAAAGCAGTGGAACAGCCCAGAATCCCAAGAGAAGAGCTGCTTTCCAGACTAGACCCCCATTCTGGGAGATGCAGCTTCTGGATTAATCCCACTACTTTCATTTCTTGGGGTCATTCTGTGAAAATTATTTAGTTTAACTCTGTGTCAGACCCTGTCCTGGTGATGAGGATTTTTAGGCTGGTTACTTTTAAAACTGCAGATGAGAAGCAGGCTCTGAGGAGCAGAGTTTGCTTGCCCTTTGTTGGGAAACATTTACATTTGTAAGGGACACCTCCATCTGTAAAGATGCCTCCCTCTCTGTGCCAGGAAGAAGGGAGATGACCTTATCTCTAGAAACTCTTAATGGGGAAGGCAAGGACTTAAGTTGGTTACTGTCTGGCAATCTCATGTAACTGACCCCCCAACCCCAACATCCTCCTTTGTCTTTAGCTGAGGATAGTATTTAGGGTGGTGGCTTCTGGCCTTTACTTAATCCAATTTGATTCTTATCTAAAAGTTGTGGGACCACCCAATGGCCAGACCCCACTTGCATTGATACCATTTTAACTTTTTTACATGTTCTTTCCTTTGTCATGTAAAGAGATGGCTCACATACCTATGCCTTAAATTTAGCCTTACTCTCCACCCATGTTTGCAGCAGCAGCGGTGGGCAGCAGCAGCAGCTCCCCATGCCAGCAACACCTCCTCCTACCTGTGGGCCCTGTCCCCATGCAGCAGCTCTGATTGCCCATAGGTCCTGTCCCCATGCTATTCCACACTATTCTCTAAATAAAAGAGCACTACTGCCAGATCTTGAGAGTCCAAGAAATCTTTCTTTCGACTCCTCGGCTCACCGACCCCGCATCACTGGGACCTGGGGAAACAGCAGTGAACAAAACAGACACAGTACCTGACCTCACACATGGTACCGTGCAGGGGAAGGGGGACAGACAATAGACCAAATAAGTAAGTAGAAATACGGGATTTGTTATGCCATGTTAAGAGCTATAGAGGAAAATTATACAGAAAAGGGAGACAGGGAATGTCCATGGTTGAGTTATAATTTTAAATAGGGTGATTACAGAAAACCTCACAGAGGGAGTGACATTTGAGCAACAAGCTGGAGAAGATGAGGAAGCAAGCCATGGAGATATCCAGGAGAAGTGCTCCCAGTAAATGGAACAGCAGGTACAGAGGCTCTGAGAGAAGAAGGTACCTGGGATGTGCAAGGGGCAGCATGGGCAAACGGGAGAGCAGCAGATGAGGTCAGTGAGGTATAGGTACAAGTGACAGAAGGACACAGAGCCCGCTGCTCCAATACCAGCAGCTTCTTCACCTGCACTTTCACTTTCCCAGACTGCTGAACACAGCGGAAGTCACCAAACCCGCCATGACTTGCACCAAAGGAAGGCGCCTGCATAGGATTTTCAGTTTTTTCTTAAGATCCTCATATATTGCGAAAGCTTTCTCTTTATGAGAAACCTTACCCCAGATCATTGCAAAATACTAAAGTGCCGGAGAAAACTGAACCTGGCCAACTAGCACTTAATATTGACAAAATTTCCCAATTTACCCATCCTGTTTGAGCTAATCTGCATTAAAGAAATATGGACCATAGCTGGTCGAC
The DNA here is from genome assembly GCF_037783145.1 of Equus przewalskii. Taxonomy (NCBI): domain Eukaryota; kingdom Metazoa; phylum Chordata; class Mammalia; order Perissodactyla; family Equidae; genus Equus; species Equus przewalskii. The sequence goes on along the minus strand of NC_091833.1, from coordinate 80,797,311 downwards.
TCCAATTTGTCACTAGAGAACATGGTGGACCACATGTTAAATGGCCAGAAAGCAAGAGAGTAATTGGGAAGAGAAGAACGGTGAACATTTGTTGATTATCATTCCAGCATCTATTACTCACCCCTCCCTTCCCCTCCCCAGAGCTCTCACTTTCTATCTCCAAGTGGTTGCAGGTAAATAGATTCCGTCCCTGACTCTTGTGGGAATGTGTGACCCAGGAGAAGCCAAGCAAAGCATTCCATGCCCCGAGCAGCAGAGATTTGTTCGAGGAGGCATGTGGATCAGATCCAGTCAGAGTGAATCTCAGGACTGGTGGAAATGCTGGGTTGAAGATGTTTTCTCCCTTTGGATGGTATGGCATGTCAAGCTGAGGTATGTGGCTACAGCAGCCACTTTTCATCAAGGCGTGAGGAGACGAGGAAGGAGAGGCAGCCTGAGGACCAAGAAATGGAGCCGGAACTATGATAACAAGGTGAATTTCTGCCTCCCTGGACTCCACAGTCATGTGGTCCCTATTCAATCTCAGTACTATTGACATTTTAAACTGGATAATTCTTTGTTGTGGGAGGTGTGCTGTGTGCTCTAGGACGCTTAGCAGCATCAATGGTCTCTATCCACTAGATGCCAGTAGCACCCTCCTACCAGTGGTGATGGTCAAAAATGCTAGTCCGAATTGGGTGTTCTCTGTCTTCTTGTTTTGGAAGCGTAATGGAGCCACCCTGGCCTCCGGAGAGGTTTGATTCACCCACTTTCTCTCCCTCCAACGATCCCGGTGTGACAGCTCTGGAGGAAAAGAAAGGCTGAAATGCTCGTCTGGAGCCAGACTCCTGGCAGATTGGAGGGGCTGAATGGCATCCAACCTCTCTCTGCTGCCAAACGTGGGAGCAACTGAGACTCTACTCATCACACCCAGGGTCCCACCACGGGGGCACAAGGCAGATGAAAAAGAGGACCTGCAAACCAGAACAGAGGACCAGCCTTAACAATGTATGGAAAGTGGGGAGGGAGATGGCTCTGAGATGAAAAGGGCCTGGACAGATATGCACAGTGGGGAATCAGCCCACAGGACTGGCCAAAATTAAATCTTCATGACACCTCTTTTAAGGCAGTGATAAGCAGCTGATCGGTTGTGTGTGGCCCAGCAGAGACCTTGCCAGATTCAGAAATTCTGTTTGATACAGAGGTTCTTAATTTTTTTATGCTACAAATCACTTTGGAAATCTGGGGAAGCGTTTACACCCCTTCTTGGAATGTTTTTAAATGCATAAAATAAAAATACATGGAACTAATAGGGTAGTCAATTATACTGCAAGAAAGTTATCAAAATATTTTAAAAACATTTGCCTTATTAATATGTCTTTTTTATTGAGTTAAATGAGATCCAGTGGCAATTCAAAAAGCTTTGTGACTTTGAAGTCGTGATGAATGCAAATTCTCTCTTAAGAAAACTGAAACAACTCCCACACGATATGAAAATAACAATTTTTCACATATGACAAAGTCAAAGGAACTGCTAATATAAGGTACTTTTGCCTACATTTAGAATTACAAGAAATGCTAAGTTTTAGTTAGAAGTTAGTAAAAATAAAGGTGTGAATCTTTTTTTTCCGTTCGGGTTAATGGATCTCTTTGATCCCAGGTCAAGAACATTCTGTAACTAGATCAGTGTGTCTTAACCAAGGGCGATTTTGCCCCTTATGGGACATTTGGCAATGTTCTAGAGACACTGTTGCTTGTCACCACTAGAGGGGATGGGCGTGCTACTGGCATCTAGTGAGTAGAGGCCAAGGATTCTGCTAAATATCCTACAAGGCACAGCACATCCCTCCACAACAAAGAATTATCCAGCCCAAAATGTCAATAGCACCAAGACTAAGAAGCCCTGAACTAGAGGAAGAACCCTTGGGTCTGGAAAAATGGGAGTCAGGATGAAAAATATTTTCTGAAGGGAGTTGGAAAGTCTGTCCCTTGCCCAAACCACACCCCTAGTCGTTAGGAAGCCTGATAAGCATATAGCCCCTTTACCCTGAATGCCGTTATGTTTGGAAGATAATTCCAAGGGAACATAGTTCAGGGCAGACACGAGGAAAGAGCAGAAGGACAATATTGACGGGCAAGGGTATAGGGTAAGTTATTAAAAGAAAAGCAATCAACTCGTGAAAAGGCCTTTGTGCTTTGATTTTGTTTTGGTTGGTTTTCTATAGGAACTTCATCGAGAAATCATAAAGTGTCTCCTTCTCCACTGTCATCCCAAAAGAAAGAGGCAGGACTGTGATTCTAAAGGTCTGTGCTCCTTAGGACACCTAAACTTCCAGGATGGAAATAAATAGCATTTGAGGTTTAGATTCAATGAGGGCAATTATGCTGGATGTCACAAAAAGAGAGAAGGTGGAGCCTGGCACTTAGAGAGGAAGTATAGAAATGGGCTGATCTGTGGGCGAGAGGCTGGCTTCCCTGAGACTGGCAGCTGGTGTGATGGGTAGTGACAGAGTCCCTCCTTGACGCAATCTTAGTCAGGTTCCTCTGAGCCCTCGTCTGATGGCTCAGCCTTTGGGCCTGTCCTTGGCCTGCCTTCAGCAAGAATTCCGTCAGGCCAGTTCAGCAAGGACCCTTCTACCCTTGATATCTCCTCTTAGTAGCTGTCCATCTACTGACCCACTCACTCTGGCTATACACCCCCAGCTATCTTTGCAGTTGAGTTCAGCCTCTCTCCTCTATTGCAATCATCTTGAATAAAGTGTCCCTTACCGTTTTAACAAGTGTCAAATAATTTTTCTCTAAAAGTCAAGGCTCAAGTTCTGCAGTGCTGAGGATGGGGAAATGGCCACAGGATATGCAGGGAGGCTGAGCACTAGTGGAAATGGCCTTGTAGAGAAGAGTGGTGAGGCTTTCTGTAGCTGAGCCCCCTGTCAGCAGGGAGGACTCCTGAGAGGGGAATCTCTGCGCCTGACAGAAGCAGAGGACCATGGCCAGCTGCATCCTAAAAGAGAAGGAGTCACAGAACACTTAGGGCCCAGGACAGCCCTCCCTCCACAGTCATCCCTCATCTCGATTTTCCATGGAGCACATAAGTCCAAGATTCTTATACCTCCTTGGGAATTTAGGCCTAGCATCTCCTCGCAAAAGGCATTTCTCACCAACCATAGAAAGGGAGAGACTCAGAACTCGATTTACTTTCATTCAGAAAAAGAATGTTATACTTCTTACACTGAGTGTTGGGCAGTGAATTTACACTTGCTGTGTGTGAGTGTGTATCTGTCTTATGTGGTTCTCTGGTTAATGTCCAATTCTTCTCTACAAAACAACTGAGAAACTCTTCTCCACTGTGGCTCGGGGAAGTGGCGCCAGCCTGGTCCTTGTCTATGCTTTTCTTATTTCATTGTATCGTTGGCTGATGCTTGTCTGTTACACATTCTCTTCTTCATCTCATACCATTTATGTTTGGATTAAACTCCTTGATTCTCCCGGTTATCCAGGTTGCTGGGAAGTTGAGTATCTGTAACCCAGATGTTAGCTGAGCTTCTTCCTAGCCTCAAAATCAAGTTAAATTGGCTGGAAAGACCTTCACCCCAACTTCAGTGTAGCAACTGCACAACTGATATACAACCAACGCTTTATCCAAGATTTAGACAAATTCTCAGGGGGCTTATGTGCTTAGAGCTTCTTCTGCTTCCCAGGCTTCTACACATTTCATATGGCTCTGCCCCATGCCATGTAGAACCAGAAGTGAAATACATACCGTCACTTCCCACACCCTATAAAACCCACTCAACCACGCATTCCTGAGTCTCACTGACCCTACTGAATAGCTGGGGGTAATGGGGATGGGATGGTTACATCATGGACAACATAAGATAACAGACATTTATGCTCCCCTGGGTCTTTTACTGAATCAGGCAATGTCGTCCCTCCAGCTCTTTTATCTGCTTCTCTCCCCCGCTGCCCTTCTCTGGTTTCTCTACAGGTCAAGCAGTGCATCTGTCTCCAGTGCCAACCCCCAAACTTGTTTTGCCAAACCTATAAAATTTCTCATCAAGTCATGGCCTTCTGATTAATAAGACCCCCCGTCCATGGAAAGAAATTAGAGATACAAATAGGAGGGGTGTGTGTGTGTGTGTGTGTGTGTGTGTGTGTGCATCTGTCCATCCCACAGATGACGGGAAACCCACATCTTTCATAATATCTCCAGATCCAAGTTCTTGTTTCTGTCAAATTCCCCCCTCTGCTCTGCATGACATCACTAATATTTTCCTTTTGTATCACCCCAATCATTCAGTCTTCTCAAATGCTATCTAATTTAGGTTGTGCGTGTAGCATACTGCTATGCTGACAACAGAGTGGGGGACAGAGATTATATGGTAGCACCAGCTCCACAAACAACTTAAAATCAAATACGAGACACCCTTGTCCATAAAAACTCTTTAGTCATTGTAACGGCCAAGACGATTCCAAACGTTGTTGAGGATGTGAAGCAACTGGAACACTCATACTCTGCTGCTCGTTGTGGCCTTCGTTATACCCACTTAGGAAAACTGTTCGGCACTACTTACAAACGCTAAACATACACATAATTTTTGGCCCCGCAATTCCACTCCTAAGCATACATGTAACAGAAATATATACATATTTTCGCCAAAAGATATGTAGAAAAATGTGCATGGCAGAGGCTAATAGGCAAAAATTGGTAACGACCCAAATATCCATCAAGAGTAGAAGAGATAAATAATCTGCGGTATAACTATACAGTGGAAGACCACACAGAAATGAGAAAGAATGCAACATAGCTACACACAACATGGATGGATCACACAAACATATCAAGTGAAAGAAGCAAGGCACAAAAGAGTACATACCATAGGATCCTATGTACGGAAAATTCAAAAGTAGCCCATACTAATTCATGGTGTTGGAAATAAGGATGTGGATTACTAATGGGTCAATGAGTTGAATAGGGAATGAGAATGGCTTTTGAAATTCTGAAATGTTCCATTTCTTGATCTGAGTGCTAGTTACACAGATATACTCACTTTGTGAAAATTAAGCTATGTACACATGATTTGTGTACTTCTATTTATGTATATGTGAGTAAAGGGTCAACAGCGGGCCTGTACTCTTTTTCTCTCAGACCTAGACCTGCCTTGGAGGGTTATAGTTTGCTTTCTCCCAGCACCAGTCCCTTGGATATATCCCAAGTTAAGCTAAATTCGGAATGTTGAGTACCAGGGCCAGACACATGTTTCGTATGCTTTGAAATCTCTGGTCTGTGAGACAGCACATGGGCTGGGAGACCTGTGAACTGTACGCCTACATAACTGATGGGGAACCAAGGGAAAAGCTTCTTTGCATCAAGATGAACCCCATACACTATGGCCTTATCGCCAGCAATCATACACACTCTCCAGGCAGATGAGGAGGGACTCAAGCATCTATGCACATGGAGAATTGGAAGTCTTCCATTGAGACTGAAGGGCTGTGCATGCTTTCTTTCCTGTCCTGTAACCTTACAAAAAGCTAAGCAAACTTAGTGCTGGATTAAATGCTGTTGTGTCTTGTGAGTTTGATTGCCAGCCAAACATGGTGCCAATGCAACGGTGGAACCATGTATTGTACTTCAGTAAAAAGTTTACTAAAGAAAAACAATTCCTTTGGTTGTTTTGCCTTAAATGTTATTTATACTTATTGTATCTTCCCCTTGGCCTCCAAATTCTTCCCTTTTTTCTGAGCTTCCTTTCTCTCCTTTGATCTCCTGTCTTCTCCTTTTTGAGGGCTCTCACCCACAACTAACCCCTAAACTTCGTATTTATTTCTTATGCAGAGCTATTTATTGCAATGCCTCACCCCAGAGTAGTTAAGCTACTCACGGAGAGGTCACATCAATAACTAACATTAAGACTGGTTGCAAAACGTAGTTTCCTTCCGTAAGTTGTGTGGCTACCTCTTAAAGAAATTTTTTCTTTTGTTAGATGAGAGTGTTGAACTGCTGTCCATAATCATTCCACATTCACACATTATCTGGAGTCTTAGTTACTTATATGATAGCTCCAGTTATTCCTGTTCCTAATTTGGTATCTCAAACTTTCTTACATGTTAAAAGGAATAGAGCTCGCCTGCCACTGCCAATATATGCTCTTAGAGTGCCAACTGCTGCCATATAACCCCCAGGAACGACTTACATCTGGTATCACTCTGTGCTCTGTATTCTGTCTCCCTGCATTGCATCTCTAGACATGGGAAATGCTCTATAGTCAGTCCTAGCTTTTCAGTGTTTGGGTTTTGCTTTTTTCTTTTTGGGGGAGAGTAGGGACTTCCAAGCCTAGTAAAACCTGAGAAGGACACCTTACTGCATATATTGGTATTATTTTATTTCCTATGTAATAACATTACCTTCCCTCCCTTTGCTTTTGCTGTTAAATAGTCTCATGCCCTCTTGAGCTAGATTTTCACACATTTTACTTGAACTAAGGTCTCAGTCATAGGATCTCCTGTCTCACCTCCCCATAGCAGGAGTCATGAGGAAAAGGGGTGTCATAGTCTCAGACACAGCACAGTATCTCATACAAACATTTCTGAGACCACCACTTGAATCAGCAAGGTTGATAACTCTTGTGCCTGATGCTCATTATTTTAATGCACATTTATTGAATACCATTGATATCCAAAGATATCATTCTTGGAGTGGGGAAATATGATTTAAAAGTTACAACCACTGATGGCCAGCAACTTAGAATTTAATGAGAATCATAAAACATGTTCCCCCAGGACCATGATGCAGAGTGGGACAATATACAAACAGTAGGCTCCCATTTGTTGTTAAACTCCATGGCGATGACGCTGGTGCTTTCTGCAGCACCCTTCCTCCTGTGGTACTTCTGAAGCACTCAGAATGATAAAGATCAATTTCCAATCATTCCTACAAACAGTGCATGAGAAATTAAGATTTAATTATGATTACTAGTTATTTCACCTTGAATTCAAAACCCTGGACTACGGAAATAACAGAGCTTTATGTAACATTTGGACATCTTGTTTTTGCTTCCTCTTGTTCTTGTGGAAAGACCAACTCATCCTCTAGAAATAAACAGGAGGTACTTTTTATGACAAAATAAGGTTTCTTAAATTGTCCAATTTCACGTGTACAAAGTGTGAAATCTCAGAATTGAGACTCAGGTTCTGAATTGTCCCTGACAATGGATATCACTAGAAATAGAAATGTCACCAGGACCTATTCAAAGAAGAACTTTGATTATGTCCTAAAACAGTGTTTAAAACTGGAATACAAGAAACTGTCTGCAAACTAATGAGATATGTACAAAAACAATTTCTTAAATAACATGGGGAAGACTGTAAAAGACAGTTCCAGAATGCTCACATTCATGTCGTTTGTTAAGGTGCATTTTCTGTAAAGATCTGTACAGCTCAAAGGCATGAAATTCTACAGAGGAGTCTCCTTTATTCCATGAGTTGGCAGAATTCCTTTTCATCTTCTGTGCATGGAACACTCCCCTTCAGGAAATGTCACTCAGAATGTCACTCCCCTTCAGGAAAGAAATGTCCTCAGCCCTGGAAAGGGTCAGGTTGTCGCATACCCTCAGGGGCTCTCAGGGCTATTCTCGTGAAGAGAGCCACTATGAAGACTGCTACAGAGCATTTTTTCCTTCTTCACATATGGGACATGAAGAATATCACAGAAAAATCAGAGTTCAGAAGTTCCTCTCAAATATACAGGTAGAAAAACTGTCAGAATATTCTTAAATTTTAAAAAGTTTGAAAAGCCTGTGATCTTTGCGCTGTTTCCAAGCGTCAGCAACTCTAAAGGAAGATAGTCACTATCGGTGACCCTACACAGGATTTCCTTTTGTGACAGTTTTGCAAGATGATCCTCTGGGGTGCCATTCCATTCAGGTCACCAGGTTTCTGCAATCTCTGTGAGAACCTGCAGCAGCTCAGTGAACGTAGGGCGGCCTTTGGGTTTCTGGAAAAGGGAAACAGGTGGTCAGCCCAGCTTAAGACTCACTCAGACACCAGCTCTGGGACCTGCTGGCAGGGACTGGATCTAGGCTGGTTCTCCACAAACAGAAGAGAAAGCTATCTTGGCTGACGCACAGGGCGTGATTGGCAGCTGGGCAAGGCACGAGTGTGAAAATGTAAGAGAAGAGAGCCCTGCGAAGTTAAAATGGCTAGAGCTGCAGACAGCCATATGTGGCTATTTAAATTTAAATTAGTTAAAATTAAATAAATGTTTAAATTCAGTTCTCTGTCACACCACCCACTTTTCAGGTCTTCAATGACCAGGTGTGGCTACCCAATTTGACGGCACAGACAAAGCACATTTCCATTCTCACAGAAAGTTCTATTGGACCTCACTGCCCTAGTGATTGACTTGGATGACTTGATATGTACGGGAAAAGGAAGAGCTGGGAGAGATGGAGCATCGAGAGTATCAGACTCCCGGGCTCAGTCCAGTTATTTACTCTACCTGATCCCCTGTGGGAAGAAGGATTTCAGCCAGAAAGCAAAATGCATGTTTTCATGAGGGACTTTGCAGGTCCTGGAGCACAGGCTGCTCTGTCCTAAGGCTCAGTCAACAAAAAATCTGGCCACGCAGCCAAGGACTGGAGCATTTTTCCTATTTCACTGTGGGATGTGGTTTGGCTTTGGCTCCATGAGGAAGAAGAGATGACCCTGTTGGCATCTTTGAAGTCCATGGGAAATAGAACTCCTCATGGGAGCCATAGTCTCATAAAGATCACTGGCAGCAGGGTTAGTGGGGAGACACCACACTTAGTGGCTTATCAACAAAGGACATCAATAAAAAGGACAGAACAGAAGAATTTGTGAGCACTCGTGAGAGTCCTTCCTGAGACCCCGAGGATCAGTTGTGGAGCTTTCTGCAGGGGCTAGGGTTCCGCAGGTAGCAGGGCCTGTGAAACGTGCGTGTCAATGCTAATATCACATTGAATCTAGAGATGCCTAAGCACTTGGGGCTTTTAGATTACATTAAAAAGTTGTAGGAAACATCAACTTTTGCAAACAAATAAATTAACATACCAAAACGTTTTAATCCACGTTCCCACTGCAGTTTGAGACTGACGTCATATATTTGGTCCTCTTGTCAGCATACTATTTACTCCTTTCTCTGTCTCCTCTTCACAGATATACAAAATCTCAATAGGTATTATATTATATGCACGTGCTTCATATACAATATGTATTCCTGAGCTATTTGTGTAATTATTGCAAAGATGCTCTTAAGACATCTATTTGCCACTGACCGCTTATTTAACCTTTTTTTATGTCTCAAGATTCCTTGCCGATTAGTTAACCATATGTAAAATATTTTCATACATTGGGGATATTTATAAAATTAATATTTGTCTGGAATATGAACAACCATATCGCTCTTAAAATATTGAATTTTCCAGTATTTGTGGGATGAGAATCAAGTGATTTCATTTTCAGCCAGGAGGAAACTGCTCCCCCAGCTGTGGCTTTTCTGGGCTAAAACTGTCAGCTGGAAAGAGAGAGGAGCCGTCAAAATCACAGGGGCAGCTGCAGAGCCGGCCAGGGGCGGAGCAGTTAAGTTTGTGCACTCCACTTGGGCGGCCCAGGGTTCACCGATTTGGATCCATGCACCACTTATCACGCAATGCTGTGGCAGGCGTCCCACATATAAAATAGAGGAAGATGGGCACAGATGTTAGCTCAGAGCTAATCTTCCTCAAAAAAAAATCACAGGGGAGTCTGCTACGAAGGGGAGGGCTGTGCTGAGTCAGGGCCCAAAAAAGACAGAGGTGGAAGGTGAACCCCTCTGGCTTGGTTTTTAAGCCTGGCATTTCTAGAAAAAGAGAAACGGGGCTCCCAAGAGATAATTTCCCAAGTAGAATTTCCTGGCACACTTTCTGCCTTCATTGCTATTCTGGTTTCATCTCTCTATCAGGAGTCTTGAGTGCCACAATAAAGATGAAACCCATTACTTTTAGACTTGGAAAAGCAAGACAAATTAGAGTGAAATAAACAAAAACAGCACCCTTCTCTTTCAGTGTGGAAGCTTAATAAACCTAACTCTACCCTTAGTTTCCTCCTACCAGTTCTTAAAAGGAGTAAACCATCTGATCGCTGAGGCTTTCACAACATCAAGAGTTTCTACAAGAACCAGAGAGATAAGACTTGGAAAATGCACTGAATTCCTCAGATGAAAGGCCATTGTTAGAAACAAAATGGATTAATGACTTTGTCATGGGAGTTTCAGACAGAAATGGTACTTCTGCTCGCTCTCAGGGATCATTACCAAAAAACAGACACGTTTTCCTGCCGTGATGGAGTCCTGGGGTAAGATTTGTGATAATCGGGTCTGTTCTCAGATGCTGGGACTACAAACCTTCACAGGAAAGTAAGGGACACTCACCTCATGCCAGCAGCTGTACATGACTTCGTATACGGACATTGGTGCCAGGCGAGGGCGGTATAGTCTGAAGCCATTAGAAATGGCTTCCACAACTTGCAAATTTGACTTATTTTCAAAAGGCATTTTTCCTTCTGTAAAAACTTCCCACATTAAGACTCCTGCAAATAAAATGCATGAAAACAAAAGGTTAGAGAGAAATAGTTACTTGGAACTGAAAGAACTATTTTAAAATACAAGGCATTATTTTCCTCTTCCAGCTTTTGAGTTATAACCATCCAGAATCACAGCAGTTCCATCTAAGAAGCAGACCATGTGCAGCTTAGTTTCTGAGCAGGCCTGTAAGCTGAAAAACTTTCGAGGGAAACAATGCCTTTCTTTTTCCATTGGTCTTGACTGTCGCCCTACTGGAATAAAGTGCTGGCAGCATTTTCATTTCTATGTATGCTCATGTCCCCACACCCTGAAATCAACAAACCCTTCTGCCATTCAATAGAGAATGACAGAGGCAAAGCAATCCTGAGGAAAAAAACAAAGCTCGAGGCATCACAATCTCTGACTTCAAAATAACTACAAAGCTATAGTAATCAAAACAGCATGGTACTGGCAGGAAAATCAGACACAGAGATCAATGGAACAGCATTGAGAGCCCAGAAATAAACCCACACATATATGGACAGCTAATTTTCGACAAAGGAGATAAAAACACACAACGGAGAAATAGTGTTGGGAAAACTGGACAGCCACATGCAAAAGAATGAAAGTAGACCATTATCTTACACCATACACAAAAATTAACTCAAAGTGGATTACAGATTTAAATGTAAGACTGGAAACCATAAAACTCCTATGTCTATAAAACATAGACAGTATGCTCTTTGACATCAGTTCTTGCAGAATCTTTTTGAATATCCTATCTCCTTAAGCAAGAGAAACAAAAGAAAACATAAACAAATGGGACTACATCAAACTTAAAATCTTCTGCAGGGCAAAGGAAACCATCAACAAAATTAAAAGACAACCTACCAACTGGGAGAAAATATTTGCAATTCATATATCCAATAAGGGGTTAATATCCAAAATATATAAACAACTCATACAATTCAACAACAAAAAAACAAACAACCCAATCAATAAATGGGCAGAGGATATGAACAGACATTTTTCCAAAGAAAATATACAGATGGCCAACAGGCACATGAAAAGATGTTCAACATCACTAATTGTTAGGGAAATGCAAATCAAAACCACAATGAGATATCGCCTCACATCCATCAGAATGGCTATTATTAAAAAAACATGAAATAACCAGTATTGGAGAGGATGTGGAGAAAAGGGAACTATCACACACTGATGGTAGGAATGAAAACTGGTGCAGCCACTGTGAAAAATAGTATGGAGATTCCTCAATAAATTAAAAATAGAAATACCATATGATCCAGCTATTTCACTTCTGGGTATTTATCCAAAGAACACTAATTCAAAAAGATATATGCACCCCTACGTTCATTGCAGCATTATTTACAATAGCCAACTCAAGTGCCCGTCACCAGAAGAATGGATAAAGAAGACGCAGTGTATATATAATGGAATACTACTCAGCCGTAAAAAAGATGAGACCTTGCCATTTGTGACAACACAAATGGACCTTGAGAGTATTACACTAAGTGAAAGAGGTCAGATGAAGAAAGACAATTACTATATGACTTCATTCATATGTGCAAGATAAACAAACATAGATATAGAGAGCAAAGTGGAGGTTACCAGAGAAGAAGGGGACAGAGGAGGGCGAAAGGAGTAAAGGGGCACATGTGTATGGTGACAGATGGCAACTAAACTTTTGGTGGTGAACACAATGCAGTCTATACAGAAGTAGAATTATAACGATTACACCCGAAATTCATATAATGTTATAAACCAATGTGACCTCAAGAAAATTTTTTAAAAAAAGGAAAACGGCAGAATTGTGTGAGCCTCTGCTGCTTGCCAAGGCCAAGAGTTTACCAGCCAGTAGATGGCATGTGTTCCCTTCCTCCCACTGAAAGATTAGACTGCCGAGTAGAGCCCCAGAATATCTAGCAGGGGCTCTCTACAGAAGTAGGTGTTCAATAATCATTGATTGATTGATTGATTGATGACTGAAACTCTTTCAAGGCTCCCAATTTGAGTTCCTTTAATTATTCACTTATTCTACAAATATGTATTAGGTATTGATTAGAGGCTGGGCCTATGCTAGAGCCAAAGGATCCTTAAGAATGAGACCAGTTCATGTGCTCAAGAAGCTCACTGTCTAGTGGGGAAGCAAGACAAGTGGTCAAGCCAAGCTCAAGGAGTTCTCATTGTTCTGCAACCACTTGATGAGGTTCTTGTGTTGCCATCCACTGGTCTCATAACTCAACAGCTCTCCGGTAGAGCTTAAGATGTCGCTTGCCTAGACTACCACATGTCAGTGGAGAGCTAATGAGGTCAATGATACAAGTTTAACTTTACGTGGACAATAAAATTCACACCCTTCTGAGGGGGCACAGCTGTCTCTCCAAACCCAAAAAGCCTTCCAGGAAGGTCTGGGTGAAAGAAAATAGATTATGACACATTTATTGCCACTTTTTGAAAATCAACTCAAAGAAAAAACCCCAGTGGACATGGGTCTATAGTGTCTCTGTCTCCAAGAAGAACATTACCCAATATAAATGCCAATTGATGGATGCCAAGGATGCCTATGTCTAAATTCCACAAAATTTGAAGGTAATGAAGTGAATGAGGTGGTGCTAGTAGTTAGACAATGAAGTTTATTAATTACACTCAAAATTCAAGATTGTCATGTAATCAGTTTTCCTTGGAAATCTCTGTGGCGTGGAAAAGTTGGCCGAGTTTGTTTTCTAGATCAGTAGGCTCTTTGTTATGGTTTTATAGCAAGTGCTCAATGAGAAAGGAAAAGATCCAAAGGCACAGTTCTGTAAGAAGGTGTTTGACATCAGTTACCAAAGACAGCCTGGATGTGTTTAGAATACCTAAGACAGAAGCACAGTTATAAGAAGACTTTTTTAAAATGCTACATCATATTAAGAATTCAAAGTTAAAAGAGAATGGCCTGTTTCATTAAATCAAGCTCCATCAAATTCACTCACCGAATGACCAGACATCAGATTTGCTGCTGTACTTGTTGAAATGGAAAACTTCAGGAGGGGACCACTTGACTGGGAACTTGGCTCCAGAAGAACAGATATATTCATCATCCAAAACATACCTACAGTCATCAGATTCAAAGCACATTGTGTTCATTACCTCCAAGTTTTGTTTACTTCAAATTCCTTTAGTTAACTCCAAGATCGAACAAATTATTTTGGGCCAGAAAGGTTCTGTACACCTTCTCTTCTTGTTATTAAAGTGGGAAAGTATCCATTATAGTGTTTCTTCCCTAAACCAACCTTCAATTGTGTTTATTTTATCTGGGTCTCAGAAAACCATAGCAATTCTTCAGTCGAAAACATACTCTACCGATTACATTAATTATGATAAATTTTGAATTCTGCAAAGAAACACGCTGAATGTTCTAACAACAAAAGTTATAAAAAGGAAATAAAAGAGAAATATATAATGGAAAAGAGTAAATTCAAAGTTGGATTCCTTATTTTTTTTCTTTATGCATATATTTTTCCGTGGGGCAGAGAGAGAGGGGAAATGAAAGTATTTGAACATAATACATTTTGATGTGAAAAATCTCCAATGCATTAGAATGGTCCTATATGGAAAGAAGTCAATAATAACCACCATCTCCTTTAAAAAATAATTTAAAAAATTAAACCCGCTCTCTTTTTTGAGAATTGTATGCAGGAACATCCAACTGTGGGAATCTGGAGAATAGAGATGATAGCCAACTTGTGCTATGTAGCCCCTTAAGGATGCAGTAGAGTATTTTTTAATTACTGATTAATGCTTCCCCACACTCCCACTTTTTTTTTTCACATGCCTTACCTTACCCCATCTTTAAGCCCTTTATTGAGCCAGAGGTCATTCTACTAGGGGAAAGAAGGAGTAATAGAAAACAAAAGGCTTTTCCTTTTCCTCTTTTAGCCATTTTTCATAGCTTTTGAGTTTCAAAAAGCTTTCCAGAGAAGGACTGAGTTATTAACAAAATATTTGGGAGAACAGATCATGAATAAGACTGAGATCTCCCCACCACCACCACTGTCCATCCCTCTGGAAGATCCCGTGAGTTGGGATTGGAGGAAAATTGAAGGGAAAAGGAAGGCATATTAGAAATCAGTGGGTAGCTGAGGTAGGGTCCTGTACCCTGCACCCTACAAGGGCTGCCCAGGCAGAAAGATTCCAGAGAACAAATAGCCTGTGGATGTGCCTAGGTAAACAGGGCCTCAGATAGCTCCACGGAGTTTTCTAATCATGGAGAGTGTCCGATATGAAGGAATCTTGCAGGCAGAAATTTAAGATAAGTCAGCGGCCACCTGTGTGGATGGCCAACCAAGGACAAAACAGGAAAAGGGTGGTTGCAAAGAAGCCAGTTTCAATGGATACCAACAAGGACCAGACAGGCCATCTCCCTACCAGTACCATGGCCCCATGATACACACGGAACTTAGATTTTGACCCTGAAGAGAGTCAGGGAGAAACCCCACATTCACTGGGATTAGATTTCTATCAACCTGAAGGAAAAGGGGCTCAAAACAGAAACTGCATCGAGTTCTAGAAAATAAGTTTAGATTTTCCACACTCTTGAGTTGTGGACTTAAAGTCAACCACTACACTTGATAATGGAAATGCATGACGATGACATAGAAAAGTCAGAACTAAGCAAACAAAGTTATACTTTTCTCTTTCAGAAATACACATATATCAGAAAAGCTTTTTTCTTAACCTTCCACATATGATGAATAGACTGAGAAATTCTTTTTAATTTTAAAATATGCCACGGTTTTCTTAATAATGGCCTGAGAGAAGACCAGAGGAAGAGCCCCCAGTACCCATTTACCACACTGCTGGAACTGGCGCATGTCCTAAAGTTCAAAGTGGGTGAGCAGGCCATGTAACCACATTAACACCTCCCCCAGAGGAAAGAAGAGAGCAACGCGCTTAACATTTCAGTTTGTCAGTAGACAAATGTAAGATTCCCTCTTAGGAGTAAACAACAACAAAAAAATCATGTACCTTGTCATTCCAAAGTCCGAAATTTTTACTACACTTGTAGAACTGACCAAACAATTCCTTGCTGCCTATAGAAAGAAGAGAAGAGCCCAAGTTTGAACACAGGATTTTCTTTCAAGAGTTTCTACTCTCCTTTTCCTTAGTGTGCTAGGGCTCCCGCACTACTTCTCCGTGTAGGCGGCCAGGCTATTTTTATGGTGATGCCTGTCAATGCTATCCACGATTCAACGTGTCTGCCCTCACATGATGGATTTTCATGATTCTTCAAAGAAATTTAAAAATATAAAGAAATTTTAACGTTTTTTCCTTTTCAAAATTTTTAATCTTTCTCAAGAAATATCCTTGATAAATATGAGGATTAACTCAATCTAAGAGAAGATAAACTATGAATCTTGACATAGAAAAATAATGTGTATTTTAAAATTTATCATCATAAATAAAAAGTGAAAAGCCCACTATGCATGGAAAAGGGATAGTCATTACATATCTTTGGGATTTATAATTGCTAATAAAAATTAAGAAATTATATTTAAAAACTTTAAAAACTATACATTTCATTGAATATAATTATTTACAATGACAATTTCACATTTCTTAAAATTACCACAGTGAACTAAATATGGTACTATACAATGCAGGGACAATCGATTTGATGCCAAAACAATCCATTTCCAGTCAGCTTAGTCAAGAGAATCATTGATTTGGGTACTTAACCTCACGTAGGTCAATGGTTTGATCAATTTTTCTCTTTTCAGCTAATTTATGGTTCAGTTAGTCCAGAAACAAAAGTAAGAAGCTTGAAGCAGTAAACCAAAGGAACCAGTTTGGAAGATGTTGACAAGCACCAGCAATGATCCCAAAGCCGAACCACAAGGCAAGCTCTTGACAAGGAAAAGACTCATTGTTAGCTGATATATTTTAAGTAGCATGTAGGTGCATAAAACAGAACACTAAAGAAAGTGATCAAGGAAGAAACCAAGGATAGGAGGTTCTTCAAGAAGCCACCTGGAGCAAATAGAATGACCCAAACCGTCACCCTGTTGAGTTTTTAATTCTAATCCTTATTAAAAAAGACAAACCTGCAGAGCGCAGGAAAGTGAGCTAGGTGGAACAGATGCCATATCCATCCATTCAAAAATTTACTCATAGCTCCTGTGTGCTAGACACTGGAGAATGTGCATGAGGGATGCCAAACAATGGTCTAGCTATGTAATAACAATAGTTAGCATTGCTGAGCTCTTCTACGTGCCAGGCACCGTTTTATGTGCTTACACATATTAATTCATGCAATCCTCCCGACAAGTCCATATGAGGGGGGTGCAATAATTAATACCACTTTACTAGTTAACTAGCTTGCCCAAAGTCACACAGTTAGTAAGAAACAGAGTCGAGATTTCAACCCAGGCTATCTAGCTCTAAAGTGGTTCTCAATCCTTTACTGCACACTGGGCTCACCCAGGGAGATTTAAAAAAATACTGGTGGCTAGATTCCACTCCCAGAGATTCTGATTTAATCGGTCTGGAGTACGGTCTGGGTATTGTGATATTTTAAAAGCTCCCAGGTGATTCTAATGTACAGCTAAGTTTGAGAACCATTGCTCTGTAACCTGTGTTCTCATCACACTGTGCTGCAGCTCAGAAGTCTGGGCCTTGATATCAAGGAGTTTAGCATCTAATAGTTATGTAAACAATGTAAACGATTAACTATTACAGGAAGTAGTAAATAACAAATGCCATGAGAACTCTAAGTCATGTGTAGGACAAGCAATGGTGTGTGTAATTACCAGGGGTCAATATAATTATCCTCCTTTCTCTCCCCAAAATATTCCAGCCTGAATCTTGAATAATATAGTCACCCTGGTTATGGGTGATGGAAGTACAGGATTATCTCTAGGTGACAGTCAGTATCAGGGACTTCTAATAGAATTCTCAAATCTCACTGGAGTTAATTTTTGGACTTAGACATAAGACATGGAAGGACATAGAAGGAATAGTATGAATATCAGAAATAAATGTGGAGTGAATAGAAAATGTTTTTCAAGGGGAGGTAGCGAGGCAAGAAAGCAGAGCGATTAGCATTTGGGGCAAGACAAGCTTCAATCTTTTTTTTTTTTTTTTTTTTTGGTAAGACTGTTGTGAGCGTTACAGAACAGAATGATTTAGGGTTTCTGATCCTTCTCAATACGGCAGTAATGCTGCTGTGATACTGTTAGAACCAAACCACCTTCACAGGGGGCAGTTTCACCCTTGGGAGAGAACAAGGGGAGCTTGTTCTTCACTATTGTATCTCCAGAGCCTGGCAGAATGGTTGGCATATACCAGGCACTCAATACATACACTGGGCACTTAATACATGTATGAGGTACTCAATACATATTTGATTATTGGGTGGAAGGAAGGAAAGAAGAGGAAAGAAGAGAGGGAAAGAAAATTAGTTCTAGTTAGTTGATTAGTGTGATGGTTAACTAGTTCAAGGCATATTTAGAGTAACACCTACTTGGCTACAGCGTCAATGGGCAATTAAAAATAAAGTTATATTTCACAACGAATTTCATGAATAGGAAAATGTTTAAAAATTAAGCCAAAGGATGCATTATTCAAAGTATGGAAAGTTCTAAATTTTCATTCTTTCTGAAAGTAAGTATAATACATAAAATAACAGGAATTTGCACCATACTTACTAAATCCCTGTGAATAAAGCAGTTTCTCTCCAGATACTCCATTCCTTCACATATATCCTGGCACACACTCAGTAGCATTTCCTTCCTAAGCTTGCCTTTTCTCTCTCTGAGGTAGTTAAGCAGGCAGCCATTTTCCATAAATTCTGTCACAATGTAAAGAGGCTTCTGCTGTGTACATACGCCATAAAGCTGAACTAGCCTTGAATGAGATAATTTCCTGGTGAAGAAAAACATACAACGGTAAGCAGTATCATTTCTTCATTTTAAAGCATTTGGACCCAACTGGTGATATTTACCATCTCTATGTAATTTTTATCATCCAGATATGATAAAAATTAACCCAACCACAGAGAAAGTAGAGAAGTTTCCTTTCCACTTTACGTGCTGAGAAAATGGGGTCAAGAGTTTAGGCAGTACTTCCTAAGTCGTTGTAGATACATGTCCCATGAGCTATTTTTTTCTGCTTCCCATTTGGAAGCCTTTTGCTTCCTCATTACTGCTACTCCTTGCCCAGGTCTTACAGAGTTTCTGTTCCTTGAATTTCAACCTTTCTAACTGCAGCCCCTCAGACAAAAAATTCTGTACAGACAGGAGCAAAGAAAGAGTGATTGATGC
This sequence comes from Equus przewalskii, assembly GCF_037783145.1. NCBI lineage: Eukaryota > Metazoa > Chordata > Mammalia > Perissodactyla > Equidae > Equus > Equus przewalskii. The sequence continues at coordinate 80,778,453 of NC_091833.1, read as the reverse complement.
ATATAAATAAGAAAATTAAATTCTAAAGAATAAAGGCATTTAAAAGGGAATTTTTGGATACAGTTGGAGGCTGAAAAACATTTACCAAAATGAAATCTCTGTATTTACTACACACACACACACACACACAGTTCCTTGAATGTTGCCTATTAAAACACACACAGAACTTCTTAGTCATCTAATTTATCATGTTTTATTGTTTCTTCCGGAATATACCATTCACTCCCTAAAGGCCTTTTATGCCAGCTAGATAATTTGAATATGGAAAAAAATTCAAATTAATGTTTGTGATTTTAGAAGATGTTTAACAAGCCAATTCTTTGTTAGTCGAAAGTATCTTGTAATGTTACCTCTTTTCATTCATAACGATAAAATAAAATCAATGACTCAGGGAAATTATTTACCTTAAAACAATGTGTATGAGGGGTTAATTGACACATTACCACACAATTAGCTTTCAAAAACACTCCACTTAGTGGGGAAGAGAGGCCTTCAGAGAATCTATACACGATTTTAATTTTTAGCTATATATTATATATATTTTTTTTGTCTAATTTGCCTTTCTAATTCATAAAGCATACTTTCAGTTAAGGGGTGTGGTTTAGATGTAAGTAGAATAATGGCAGGAAAGCAACTCCTGAAATGAAATATTAATTTGCCATGAGAAATCCACCAAGTCGATACCCACATGTAAGCATTTGAGAATTGGAACATTACACTGCATTTGCTTAGCAAGATCACTGGCAAAAATCTATCAGAAATAAGACAAAAACAAATAAATAAACCTTTATGTAAGTGGTTCACTCTAACAAACAAGACAAATATTTCCCAGGGGGATAGAAAGATGCAAACAGAAAACGTATCTTCTTGTTTGCTGTAACTTTACTACCTATTCATACAATTTTTTCTCAGTCTAGAAAAGTGTATATGACTCATCATAGGGTAAATGTCATATTTATTTAAATTTGTTATTTAAATATTGTCACACTCAGCAGGCTTCTCCTCTCCTCCTCTTCTAATTATTCTCTTTCCCTAAGTGATCCCATTGAGTCTTGGGGTTTTAAATGTCATCTCTGGTGACCATACTGACCTCTTTCCTGAACTCCAGATTCATATAATTACCTGACCTCTTGGTCACACTTGGCTATCTAAGAGGCTTCTCAAATTCAACATGCCCAAAGCAGAATTCTTGATTTTTCCTCCAAACCTGCTCCTCCACCAGTCTTCCTCCAGCTCAGTAAATGGTGCCACCCTCTGCCTAATAGTGCACGCCAAAACCCTGGTTTTGCACCTGTGTTTCCCTAGTTTTCTCCCATGAACTGCCACATCTACTGTATCAGCAAGTCCTGATGACACTGTCTCAAAAACGGATGCTGAAACTATTCTCTTCTCTCTCTCTCCACGCTCCTCCCCCCACCATCATCTTCTACCCAAACCATTGCAATAGTTTCCAACCTATCTGGCCACCCCCACTTTTGATTCCCAAAAATCATTCTCCACTTAGTGGCCAGCATGGCCTATTTAAAATATAAACCAGATCATTTTTCTGCTCAGAACACGTCAAATCTCCCTTGACCATCCAATCTAATTGAGGCTCCAACCCATCCTTGTGTCTCTATCACTTCATTCTGTTTTGTAGTCTTAGCCCTCACCTCTCTTTGAAATTATATTGTTCATGTATTTATTAGTTTGCTGTCTGTTTCCCTTCCCATCCTTCCACTAGAAAATATCCGTAACACAAGCCCTTTAAGAATAGGAACCTTACCTGTCTTACTTATCATCGTATTTCCAGTACTTAGAACACTGCTTGGCACATAGCAATAGATAAGTGTTGAACAAATGAATGAATGAATATAAGAAAACTGAATGATGCCATTGATTTTTAAACATATTTAATATTTGGAGAGCTCAATAATACTTCATTTATTATTAGAATATTAAATAAAAATCATTTAAATGAAATCATATTTAAATAATAAGGCCTAGGAATCCAACTAAAAACTTTTATTATCAATATTAATTACCCCTGGAGAAAGACACTTTGAGAGGTGGAGGCGAGATAGGAGCATTTTCCATTTTTACTTTATTCATTTTTGTGTAATATGAATTTATAATGTTAAAGCTTTTCTTTCAAAATCTAAGATATTTTGGCATGAAGACATGATGTAGAAATAATGAATGGGTGAATTCCAAGATGGCGCCGTGAGTAGTCCTCTTTGTCTCTCGCCCTTCGAGTCTACAATTATTTGGACACTTATCGCTTGACAAAGGATATCCAGACAGCATCTCAGGACGTCTGAGACACCCACGCGACTATACATCGGAAGGCGGACGGACTTTCCTCCGGGAGGATGTGGAAATAGGTGAAAACTCTCCGACCCCGACGGGCAGCCTAGTACCCGCAAGCGGCTTTCTTCCAACGGACGCCCCCAGAGGATCCACACACATCTAGGGCAGGAGCGAGAACACAACAGAGGAGCGACGGTGGAAACAGGTGACCAGAACCCTACCTAAACCCCCCGCAATTACTCCTAAACGCAGAGGGAAACTTTGGAGTTGCACACCTGAGCCCGCGGGGAGAGTCTCTCCCCGCCATTGGCGGGGAGACCCGGCCTGGTGCTCGGGGCGCCCGGAGGGTCCCAGAGAGAGACACGGAGGGCACGGAGGTCTCCCAGCTGCCGTTGCCCGCCCCGTGGGACTAGGGATTGCCGGAGATCTCGGAGAGGACCGGGGCGGGGGAACTTTCAAAGGCGGGTCCGGCGACCCGGTGGGGAAGCGCCGGAGCTCCGCCAGGCAGCAGACAAAACTCTCTGTCTGCCGGTAGCAGAGGGGCCACGCTGAGCACTCAGGGCTCCCGGCAGAGGCCCGGAGAGAAGCCCAGAGGGCGGGGCGACCCCCAGCTGCCGTTGCCCGCCCCGTGGGACTAGGGATTGCCGGAGATCTCGGAGAGGACCGGGGCGGGGGAACTTTCAAAGGCCGGATCGGCGACCCGGAGGGGAAGTGCCAGAGCTCCCCCAGGCAGCAGACAAAACTCTCTGTCTGCCGGTAGCAGAGGGGCCACGCTGAGCACTCAGGGCTCCCGGCAGAGGCCCGGAGAGAAGCCCAGAGGGCGGGGCGACCCCCAGCTGCCGTTGCCCGCCCCGTGGGACTAGGGATTGCCGGAGATCTCGGAGAGGACCGGGGTGGGGGAACTTTCAAAGGCGGGTCCGGCGACCCGGTGGAGAAGCGCCGGAGCTCCGCCCGGGCAGCAGACAAAACTCTCTGTCTGCCATTAGCAGAGGGGCCACGCCCAGCATTCAGGGCTCCCGGCAGAGGCTCGGACAGAAGCCCAGAGGGCGGGGCGTCCCCCAGCTGCCGTTGCCCGCCCCGTGGGACTAGGGATTGCCGGAGATCTCGGAGAGGACCGGGGCGGGGGAACTTTCAAAGGCGGGTCCGGCGACCCGGAGGGGAAGCGCCGGAGCTCCGCCAGGCAGCAGACAAAACTCTCTGTCTGCCGGTAGCAGAGGGGCCACGCTGAGCATTCAGAGCTCCCGGCAGAGGCCCGGAGAGAAGCCCAGAGGGTGGGGCGACCCCCAGCTGCCGTTGCCCACGCGGTGAGGCTAGGGATTGCCGGAGATCTCGGAGAGGACTGGGGCTGGAGAGAGTTCCAGAGACCCAGCTTAGTAGCCTAGGGGGAAACCCTACAGGCTCACAGAAGCCTTAGGGAAAGCCTCTGCACAGCACAAGTAGAAGGCACCCAGCCGCCAGCCACAAGGCTGGAAGACCCCAGGGCAAAAGCAGCATAGCTAGGTGTACTAACCACAGACTGTAGAAGATGCCAATAGCTCTCCTGCGACCCATAGAGGACAAGTGAGATTTGGTGGGTGCCGACAGCAACCGAGCGACAAATAAAAGTGATCCCACCCCTGGCCGCTGGAAAAGCCCATAACACCGTTGCAGACCCCAAGGAGAGAGCGCATCTAGGTGGGCAACAACAGTAGGCACCTGCAGCCTGAAGCCCCCCGTGACGGCCCCCACGGCAGAGGAGGGAATCCAAAGGGCCACTGTGGCTACGAAGAGGGGCCCAGGCCCAGTTAGCAACTACGGACAGGGTTCCTGGTTGGTGAAGTATAAACAGCTGCTCCCCCCACCGCAGCAGCTGAAACAAGTGAAAGGAGCAACTAAACTCTATCTCCATGCGGAGGCACAAATCAACATCATCAAGCAATATGAAAAAATACATTAAATCTCCAGAACAGAAAGAAAGTAACAAATACACAGAAAACAATCCCAAAGAAAATGAGATATATAACCTAAATGATGATGACTTCAAAACAGCCATCATTAAAATACTCACTGAGTTAAGAGAGAATTCTGACCGACAACTCAACGAGTTCAGGAGCTATGTCACAAAAGAGTTTGATACGATAAAGAAGAACCAAACAGAAATACTGGAAATGAAGAACACAATAGAGGAGATTAAGAAAAATCTAGATGCTCTGAACAGTAGGGCCGATAATATGGAGGAAAGAATTAGCAATTTGGAAGATGGCAATATAGAATTGTTGCAGGCAGAGGAGGAGAGAGAAGCAAGACTTAAAAGAAATGAAGAAACTCTCCGAGAATTATCAGACACAATTAGGAGATGCAACGTAAGGATTATAGGTATACCAGAGGGAGAAGAGAAGGAGAAAGGGGCAGAAAACCTATTCAAAGAAATAATGGCTGAGAACTTCCCAAATCTGGTGAGGGAGATGGATCTTCAGGTGACAGAAGCCAATAGATCTCCAAACTTTATCAATGCAAGAAGACCAACTCCACGGCATATAGTAGTGAAGCTAGCAAAAGTCAACGACAAGGAGAAAATATTAAGGACAGCCAGGCAAAAGAAACTAACCTACAAAGGAACCCCCATCAGGCTATCAGCAGATTTCTCAGCAGAAACTTTACAGGCTAGAAGAGAGTGGAATGATATATTCAAAAATCTGAAGGACAAAAACCTACAGCCGAGAATTCTCTACCCAGCGAAAATATCCTTCAAATACGATGGAGAAATAAAAACTTTCCCAGATAAACAAAAATTAAGGGAGTTCATTGCCACAAAACCTCCTCTTCAGGAAATCCTCAGGAAAACCCTCATTCCTGAAAAATCCAAAAAAGGAAAGGGGCTACAAAACCAAGAGCAGAGGAGATAAGTAGAAGGACAACAACAGAGAGTAGCAGCTCTACATCAGAACAGATTAAACCATGGGACGAGAAACAAAGGAAACTGAAGAAAACCAGAAAACAAGACACAATATGGTAGTGGTAGGCCCCCACGTCTCAATAATCACTCTAAATGTAAACGGATTGAACTCCCCAATCAAAAGACACAGAGTGGCAGGATGGATCAAAGAACAAGATCCAACAATATGCTGCCTCCAGGAAACACACCTCAGCCCCAAAGACAAACACAGACTCAGAGTGAAGGGATGGAGAACAATACTCCAAGCTAATAATGAACAAAAGAAAGCAGGTGTCGCTATACTAATATCAGACAAGGTAGATTTCAAAGCAAAACAGATAAAGAAAGACAAAGAGGGACAGTATATAATGATAAAAGGGACTCTCCACCAAGAAGACATAACACTTATAAATATATACGCACCCAACACAGGAGCACCAAAATTTGTAAAGCAACTCTTAATAGAACTAAAAGAAGACATCAACAACAATACAATAATAGTAGGGGACCTCAACACACCATTAACACCAATGGACAGAACATCCAGACAGAAAATCAACAAGGAAATAATAGAATTAAATGAAAAATTAGACCAGATGGACTTAATAGATATATATAGAACACTTCATCCAAAAACAGCAGGTTACACATTCTTCTCAAGTGCACATGGAACATTCTCAAGGATTGACCATATTTTGGGAACCAAAGCAAACATCAATAAATACAAGAGAGTTGAAATAATATCAAGCATCTTTTCTGATCATAACGCTATTAAACTAGAAATCAACTACAAGAAAAAAGCAGAGAAAGGTGCAAAAATGTGGAGACTAAACAACACGCTTCTCAACAAACAATGGATCATTGAAGAAATTAAAGAAGAAATCAAATATTATCTGGAGACAAATGAAAATGAGAACACGACATACCAAATCATTTGGGATGCAGCAAAAGCAGTCCTAAGAGGGAAATTCATCGCAATACAGGCTCACCTCACTAAACAAGAAAAAGCTCACGTAAGCAACCTCAAACGACACCTAACAGAACTAGAAAAAGAAGAACAAACAAGGCCCAGAGTCAGTAGAAGGAGGGAAATAATAAAAATAAGAGCAGAAATAAACGATATTGAAACAAAAAAGACAATAGAAAGGATCAATGAAACAAAGAGTTGGTTCTTCGAAAGAATTAACAAAATTGACAAACCCCTAGCCAGACTCACCAAGAAAAGAAGAGAGAAATCGCAAATTAATAAAATCAGGAATGACAGAGGAGAAATCACAACAGATACCAATGAAATACAAGAGATCATAAGAGAATACTATGAAAAACTATATGCCAACAAATTGAACAACCTGGAAGAAATGGACAAATTCCTAGACTCCTACAATCTCCCCAAACTGAATCAGGAAGAAATGGAGAATCTGAATAGACCAATCACAAGTAAGGAAATAGAAACGGTAATCAAAAACCTCCCCAAAAATAAGAGTCCAGGACCAGACGGCTTCTCTGGAGAATTCTACCAAACATTCAAAGAAGACTTAATACCTATTCTCCTCAAACTGTTCCAGAAAATTGAGAAAGATGGAGAACTCCCTAACACATTCTATGAAGCCAACATCACTCTGATCCCCAAACCTGACAAGGACAACACAAAGAAGGAGAACTACAGGCCGATATCACTGATGAACATAGATGCAAAAATCCTCAACAAAATTTTGGCAAACCGATTACAGCAATACATCAAAAAGATTATACACCATGATCAAGTGGGATTTATACCAGGGACACAGGGATGGTTCAACATCCGCAAGTCAATCAACGTGATACACTACATTAACAAAATGAAAACCAAAAACCACATGATCATCTCAATAGATGCAGAGAAAGCATTCGACAAGATCCAACACCCATTTATGATAAAAACCCTCAGTAAAATGGGTATAGATGGAAAGTACCTCAACATAATAAAGGCCATATATGATAGACCCACAGCCAACATCATACTCAATGGACAAAAGCTGAAAGCCATCCCTCTGAGGACAGGAACAAGACAAGGGTGCCCACTTTCACCACTCCTATTCAACATAGTTCTGGAGGTGCTGGCCAGAGCAATTCGGCAGGAAAAAGAAATAAAAGGAATCCAAATAGGTAACGAAGAAGTAAAACTCTCGTTGTTGGCAGACGACATGATCTTATACATAGAAAACCCCAAAGAATCCACAGAAAAACTATTAGAAATAATCAACAACTACAGCAAAGTAGCAGGGTATAAAATTAACGTGCATAAATCAGTAGCATTTCTATACACTAACAATAAACTAACAGAAAAAGAACTCAAGAACTCTATCCCATTCACAATCGCAACGAAAAGAATAAAATACCTTGGGATAAACTTAACCAAGGAAGTGAAGGATCTATACAATGAAAACTACAAGACTTTCTTGAAAGAAATAGGCGATGACATAAAGAGATGGAAAGACATCCCTTGCACATGGATTGGTAGAATAAACATAGTTAAAATGTCCATACTACCTAAAGCAATATACAGATTCAATGCTATCCCAATCAGAATCCCAAGAACATTTTTCACAGAAATTGAACAAACAATCCTAAAATTCATATGGGGCAACAAAAGACCGCGAATTGCTAAAGCAATCCTGAGCAAGAAAAACAAAGCCGGCGGAATCACAATCCCCGATTTCAAAACATACTACAAAGCTACAGTGATCAAAACAGCATGGTACTGGTACAAAAACAGGTCCACAGATCAATGGAACAGAATTGAAAGCCCAGAGATAAAACCACACATCTATGGACAGCTAATCTTCGACAAAGGAGCAGAGGGCCTACAATGGAGAAAAGAAAGTCTCTTCAACAAATGGTGCTGGGAAAACTGGACAGCCACATGCAAAAGATTGAAAATTGACCATTCTTTTTCACCACACACCAAAATAAACTCAAAATGGATCAAAGACCTAAAGATTAGGCCTGAGACAATAAGTCTTTTGGAAGAGAATATAGGCAGTACACTCTTTGACATCAGTTTCAAAAGAATCTTTTCGGACACTGCAACTCCTCAGTTGAGGGAAACAATAGAAAGAATAAACAAATGGGACTTCATCAGACTAAAGAGCTTCTTCAAGGCAAGGGAAAACAGGATTGAAACAAAAAAACAGCTCACTAATTGGGAAAAAATATTTACAAGCCACTTATCCGACAAAGGGTTAATCTCCATAATATACAAAGAACTCACACTGCTTAACAACAAAAAAACAAACAACCCGATCAAAAAATGGGCAGAGGACATGAACAGACATTTCTCAAAAGAAGATATGAATATGGCCAATAGACACATGAAAAGATGTTCATCATCGCTAATCATCAGGGAAATGCAAATCAAAACTACACTAAGATATCACCTTACCCCCGTTAGATTGGCAAAAATATCCAAAACCAAGAACGACAAATGTTGGAGAGGTTGTGGAGAAAGAGGAACCCTCATACACTGTTGGTGGGAATGCAAACTGGTACAGCCACTATGGAAAACAGTATGGAGATTTCTCAAAAAGTTAAAAATAGAAATACCCTATGACCCAGCCATCCCATTACTGGGTATCTATCCTAAGAACCTGATATCAGATATCTCAAGAGTCCGTTGCACCCCTATGTTCATTGCAGCATTATTTACAATAGCCAAGACGTGGAACCAGCCTACATGCCCAGAAACTAATGATTGGATAAAGAAGATGTGGTATATATACACAATGGAATACTACTCAGCCATAAAAAAAGACGAAATTGGCCCATTCACAACAATGTGGATGGACCTCGAGGGTATTATGTTAAGCGAAATAAGTCAGTCAGAGAAAGACGAACTCTATATGACTCCACTCATAGGTGGAAATTAGTATATTGAGAAGGAGATCTGATTGGTGGTTACCAGGGAAAAGGGGGGGTGGGGGGAGGGTACGGAGGGGGAAGTGGTGTACCCACAACATGACTAACAAAAATGTACAACTGAAATCTCACAAGGTTGTAATCTATCATAACATTAATTAAAAAAAAAAAAAAAAAAAGAAATAATGAATGAAATAAAATGAAATGAGATGCAAGTGAAAAGGTTCTTAGATAAATTAAAATTACTTACATATGTATATTTTTATAGTTATAAATATAATTACCTCACATAGCTCAGACATGCTCTGCTGCTAATAAGCTACATCCACGGACAAACTCATGATTCAACAATTACAATGAAGAATCCTTTAAAGGCAATGCAGTGTTGTAATACTTTAAAGAAAATGTGATACTCCTAGTCAAAAGAGCTGAATGCAAGTTTTTGTTTTATCTCCTATTGACTGCGTGACCAAGGGCAACTCATTCAAGATTTCTAAGCTTCAATCTTTTACATGTGAAATGGGGAGAATAGAACCTGTCCTTCTTCCTTCCAATGAACGTTAAATGAGATCATGTACGTGAACATACTACAAAAAGTATACACCAAAGTTAAGATAAAAGATACAATTTTAAAGTTTAGTAGGATTTTATGGGCTGAAGTTGTCTAAGAGGAAAAGACTGTTGCCATTTTTTTCCATTCTTCTAAACAACCTTTAGCAGATGTTCTGGAAACCCCATGAGTACAGGCCTCTAATTTAGGCGACACCCTTGAAATACGGTGATGAAGAGCACAGGAGAGATTTACAGTTGCTCCTCTACTGCACTGGGAACGCTACACAGAGTGACAACAATTTTGGTTAACAGTTACAGCCACTACTATAAGATCTGGCATATAATAGCTGCCCAAAAAATATGTGTTGATTATGGATGGACATATTACCTAAGACCATGGGCTTTGTGCCCAGACAGTTCACAGTTCTGATTTCCACTAGAAACTCTACCAATATTTTCTTGTGGGACTGTAGGCAAATTAGGTAAGTTTTCAACATTTCCTTTTTCTCCTCTATTAAATTGGGATCTTAATAGAACCTATCTCATAGAATTGTGGTGAGGATTCATTAACTCATTCAATAACCCACAAATACTTTTTGAACCCCAACCACATGCTAGTCATCATTTTAGACACTCACCAAGTTTTAAGAGAACAAAATAAGGCCCTATTATTATGTTCTAGTGGGAGAGGAACAAAACAAATACACATGAAGCTTTGGAGTAGTGACAAGGGCTTTGATGGAACTAATACAAAGTGATACATAGAAAGCAATTGGGTTAGGAGTGCCAATTAAACAGGGTAGTTGGGGAAGACCTCCTGGAGGAGGTGACATTTAAACTACACACTTACAAAAAAGAAGGTAATATATACCAAGCTGTATATGTTTGGTAGATAAAGCACAATGTGTGTCAGCTATTTAATTTTTTAAAGATAAATGTATTTGCAACTGGACATTAGAATGCAACTTTTCCTGCCTCACTTTCAAAAGATCAGGAAAAAATTGACTATGTTCAAACCCAAAAACATATTAAGTCCATCTGAATTGACTTAAAAATAAGCCCTTAGCCTCATGCCTGCCTCCATAAACTGCTAGGAACTCTCTCTTCCATTGTCCTCAAAATATTATCATCAGAGATCCTGACCCAAAATGCCCAATCAGGCTTGAACATTTCAAGAATCCCCTCATCATGATGGTAGACATGTCTAATTCTTTCTCGATAAGGATTCCAATACGACTTCAAATTCCCCTGAATCACGTCTCCCCTTCATTCTTTTCTTATTATGCCTATTTAATCCAACACCCAGGAATATAGATTTTATCTGGACATGAAAACATAGGAAATGAATATCACAGGAGATGAAGACATAGGAAAACCATGGTCTGATATAGGTAGTGTCAGGGAGCAAAGGCCACTAGGGTAACCTAAGGGAACAAAAAATGTTTTTGGGAAGTTGATGTCACTAGCTTGGGCAGAGTTGTGATACAAATCCAGGTGTAATGGACCCCCAAACCCAGGATCTTTCCAGGACATCAGTATATTGTATGATACTTATCTGGGTGTTCCTTACACTTACGTCATCACTTTGGCCTCTTCGATGAAATCCTCTTCAGACATGGAGCCTTCATTGATGGCCTTGATGGCTACCTGGATGTGTGATCGCCACTTGCCTAAATGCACCACCCCAAACTGACCACTTCCAATCTCCTCTACAAAAGCCAACTCAGATGGATCGATCTCCCACTTTTCTGCAAAAGTAAAACATCTGTGTTACAAGTAGGGAAAAGGATGTTAAAATTTTAGAGCAAGAAAAGATCTAGGAATTATCTGCACCTATCCTCTTGTTTTACAGAGAGGTTAAAAAATTTACAGATGAGTGGAGACGAGCTGTAACCATTTTTAATACTCTCACTGTGGCTTAAATGTGTAATTCCAGAATTCAAGTTTAAAAAGACAAACTTTACTTACTTGGAGAAGAATTATAGATATCAAAACATGCCTTCTTTTTCTAGAGAGACCGAGGATGAACCACAGTTCTGTACTTTTCTAAACTAAACCTACCAAACCTAGATCTGTGACCCAACATACTCATGTTTCCAGTTTGTTTATGTCCTGGTGAGTAACTTTGTGAGGCAGGTAAAATTTGGGCTGCCCGGCTCCATTTCAGATCCCTCTGCTGCTCCTACACCCACTCCCAGCACTAAAGGGCTTTTCTGCCCTGGTCTGCTTAGGGAAAAGTCTAATCAATGCGTCTAATGAGTCCAATGTCAGGATTCTAACCCTCATATATGTAATTGTATGTTTGAAGTGAACTTTGTGTTACTGTATATTTCTCATTCTATAGAATCAATCAGGAACAAAGAGCTCTTTTTAAAATAACCCTCTCGAAAACTCTCACTCAGATCTGTTTTTACTATCTCCTTTTATATAACAATACCGCCCTCTGCTGGAAGTTCAGAATAATGCATTCGAAAGAATTGTAAGGGCTGATGGCCCCTTGTACCAGCTTTGCAAAGTACTCCACCTCCCAATAGTAGGCGTCTTTTTAAAGCAGCATGGAAAATATATTCATGACCTTGGGATTGGCATAGATTTATTCAATAGAATATAACCATAAAGGAAAATATTGGTAAATTCATTAAAATCCTGCTCATCAAAAACACCTCATTAAGAGAGTGAAAAGGCAAGCACTGACTGGGAGAAGATATTTCTAAAACACAAAACCAACAAAGAATTCCTATTCAGAATATGAACAATTTAGAAAAAGGTAGATATCCGGTTTTTTAAGGGTTAAAAGAACTCAAATAGAGTATTCTCTCACAAAAGAGCATACCCAAATGGTCACTAAACCTATGAAAAGTTGACCAACGTAATTAGTCACCAGGGAAATGTGTATTTAATCCATAATGATATACCACTACACAATCACCAGATTGGCTAAAGTGGAAAAAAAAAACCCACACACATACCAAATTTGGCAAGGGCAACTGTATGGAGCAGCTGGAACACATATACACTGTTGATTGAAATGTAATTTGGTACAAGCTCTTCAGAAAAGTAACTAAATTTTGTTAACTCTTTGGAAAACTGACTAAATCTGCGTGTGTACATACCCCATGACCTGGCAATTTACTCTTCAGTATATAGCCAACATTGCTGGAGCATAGATATGTACTGAACTTCATTAAAAGACAGGCAAAAATATTCATAACAATATTATTTATAAGAGACAAAAATTGGTTACAACCCAAATGGTCATCTAAAGGATGGGTAAATCAATTGTAATACAGTCATGCAATGGAGCACTATGCCACAATGAAAATGAACCAACCACACCCAACCCCATGGGTTACTTCACACGTGGAATGATGAGAGAAAGAAGCCAGACACAAAAGACTGCACAGCATCCAATTCCATTTATATGAAGTACTCAAAACTAGGCAAAATTAATACAGCTATAGATTTTTGAAGTGTGCACTGTTCTGGATGCTAAAAAATGGAAAAGTTTATTTGTTTTTAATTAAAGAGGTCTGTGTTTAACGTAGGTAAATTGTTAAGGGTAGAACTTTTATTATATATAGTACTTATAGGAAAGAGGAATAAGTCAGTCACCCATGCCCTCCTGAAATCACCCTTCCATCCCGATTAACATAGAAACCCTGAGTCCTGGTTACTTATTACAAAATATAATTGTGTTATATATTTTTTCTTTTAGTATATTTTGAATCCCACTAATGAGAGAAATTTAAGGAAATAAATTGTTACCAAATCAGAAAACAGGATTCTTTGACTCTTATTTATTCTCACAGATTTGTAAATACCACATTTGCTGGAAAATAATTCAAATCAAACTCTGTACAAGTTCTATTTGAAAAAGGTGAAGAGGACACTTTTAGCAGCTCATCTGAGCTGGTTCTCGTGGGGAGCAATCATTTCCCAGTCACCCACGCAACGAGAGAGCAACAACCCAAACACTCAAATAGAAAGAATTGTCGTGTGTCAAAAGGGCTCCTAATAATGTATAATGAATTTAAAATAAAAGTGCAACATTTTCCCCCAAAGTTTAAATTGCCCCTATGAGATACATTTATTTAAATATCTCAGAAGGTGGATTTAAACTTTGAGAAGAAATATATCTAGATAGATATCTCAAAAGAGCTGAAAACTTGAGGAACGTTGAGGGAGGCTGAGGTAGATTCCTGAGAGGATCTGATATTCTACTTGAGCACACATGCATACTCTACCATAGCTGAAACCAGCCGTGGCTGGCAAACAATTGCCCATCAGCCCAACTGGGTAGCGGAGACGCGTCATGAGACCTAGGGAGAAAGAGAAATCAGCATTTCAATCCTAGTTACAATATAAAAGAAAAAAAACGAATATACTAGAAGATAGCACCATTCTTTAAATAAATTAGTCAAAAAAGTATGGTACAAAAACCAGTCAAAAAAGTATTCTGTTTGCTTATTCTTCCTATTTGAAAAACATTTTTCATTGAACACAAATTAAAGAATCCAGGGAAATATAAAGATGAAATAAAGGTCTCTCACAAAATCTTAGCATCCAGAGACATATTGTTATCATTTTTGTGAACACCTTTGCAAAAATCTCCATACGTGTATTTGAAAGCATGTATATATCCAATGTTTCACAAAAGCGTAAATATTTTGCTATAAGCTTTTTGCACTCAATATGTAATTGATATATGTCAATGATGATAAACAGATACTGAAGTTATTCCCAAGATTGCACTATTGTAAAATATACTGTATGCTCTTGAGCATACATTTGCATGCGCCTCTCAAATGATTGCCTCAGGATAAATTCCTTAAAATGTGATTTCCTGATCAAAGAATGTCTAGAAAGATTGCACTAATTCATTCAACCACCAACAGTTTTTAAGCATAGAAATTTTGACACTCTGTTCTTTGAGAGTAGTTTATTTAAAAAAAAAAAAAAAGCATGGTAGAGTAAATGATTTTTTTGTTTGTTTGGGTCAACATGTAGTATTCTACACAGTCAATTTCAGTTTGGTTCAACAAGCATTTATTATTCATTTCTTCAGATAATATTTATTGAGGCCCTGGTATGCGTCAAGCATTATATAGATGGTGGGAGATAGCAGTGACTAAGACAGTGATGGCACCTGCTCTCATGGAGCTTACATTCTAGTGGGGGAAGAGAAAATAAACAAGTACATGCACACACTGGAAAAAGCAGAAGATGATGAGTGCAAGGCAGAGTAGATGGAATATAGCTGCTCTAGAGTGGGTGCTCAGGGAAGGCCCTTCTGACAAGATGACAGCAATGCTGGCATTGATGGACAAGGAGCCACCTTACAAAGATCACAAGGAAGAGCATTCCAGGCAGATGGAAGAGCATGTGCAAAGGCTAGAAGACAGAAACAAGCTTGGCCAGTAAAAGAACAGAAAGAAGCATTACTAAGTGCCTATTGTATGCAAGACGCTCTTCTAGGTAGTTCCCAAAGATCCCAGAGGATCCAAATATGAGTAAATGAGGACTCTGCACACAGGACCTCCATCTCAGTGAAGGAAGAGGCAGAGAGAGGCAATTCCAATGTAAAAGGAATAAGTTCTGTGCTGGAGATACACAAGGTGCTCTGGGACACAGAGGAAGAGCACCTCACATATTGTTGGATTCAAAGAAGTTCTGGGAGGAAATGATACCTGAGATGAATCTGACCAATGGAGTTAACCCATGAGGAGAATCTATGAAGGACATTCTAGGCACAGGTAACGGCATGAGATGATACTTAGAGGTGTGAGGCAGGCAGGATGGGGGGTACTTAAGCAAAAAGCAAGAGGCAAGGAGGGGCAAGAAATTACTCTTGAGAGGTAGATAGTATTCTGGTTATGATGGGCCTTGTAAGCCATGCTAAGGAGTATTTTGTCTTCATGCAGGTGAAAAGGAGCCATTGAAAGCTCCCAAACAAGGGAGTGGCATGACCAGACTTACATTTTCAATAGATCGTTCTGGCATTAGCATAAAGGATGGATTAACAGGAAGTCAACATCAGAGACAAGATGAGTTAAGAGGCCATTGCAATTGTCAAAGTGAGCAATGATTAAGGCAGCAGTACTGGACAGGGAGAGGCAGGGACATATACAAGACACACTTAGGATATGAAATTAATTGCATTTGATAATTAATCAGAAGTTAGACATTAAGAAGAATGGAAGCATCTATTGTGACTCCTGTATTTCCAGCCCCTGTAATTGGCAGGATGATGATACCATTATCTGAGACAGGCAATAGGAAAAGGAGTCGGTGTGGAGGGAGAGCAATGGTATAAGATGAAGAGTTCCATTTTATCGTTGAAGTTCAGGGCCTGTGAGACTGCAAGTCCTGTGTCTACCAGGCAGAAGAATTATGCAAAGGGAAATGTCTCGGGGGAGAAGAGAAGTGATGATGGATGCCTGCAGAACACCAATGTTTAAAGGAAGAGTAGAAGTAGTACTCACTGGAAAGATCCATAAGGAAGGATCTGAGTTAGAGAAGAACAAGAAAGGGTGGTCTCAAAACATCTAGGGAGCAGGGAAGTTCAAGGCAACGCTATCAAATGTAGCAGAGTGGACTTGAAAATATGAGAACTAGAAAGCACCACCATATGGTGGTCACTTTGAAAAACAAATGGAAAGTGACCAAATGGAGACAGTGGATGTGGGCACATTTTTCCAAAAGTGTGATTTAAAAGAGCAATATCTAAAGGAAAGAAGGACCAAGGGAGGGTTTTGGTTTTGTTTTTCGAACGGGAAAGTCTTAAATGTGTTTACAGACTGAAGGGAGGCCAGAAGAAACGGAAAAGATACAAGAGAGAAAGGAGAGTGGATGGTGGGTGGTCCCAATGGGAGAGGAGTGGTGGGAACAGGAGCACAGGCTTGGCCTTACCACTCCCAGGGGGAATGAGGTGAGGATGAGAGCATGACAGTAGGAGGACAAGATTGAGGTAGCTCATGCCTGGTGGCTTCAATTTTCCTAATGTACAGACAGTGAGGTGATGTGCTGGGAGGGCAGTGGATAATGTTGGGGAAAAGAGGAGAAGGGTAAAAGTTTAAACAGAGAACAGGAAAGGACGTTTACCAGTAACTCTGAAGACCTAGTTGAGGTTAGAGCTCTCATCTAGTTGGGTCTCTACAACACATAATCCAAATAAAGAACAAAAAAAAGAATTTCCTTAAGACCCTAACACTTTCCTCTGACTTCAAAGTTTTTATTTGTCAAATACTTTTAGTCTATGAATTGCTACCAATGGTTTAGTGATTGAAGTGATTTAGCAAAAGAAGTCTGTCACTCTCTTTGCATTATCCTTACTTCTGGTAAGGAGACAGATTGTCATGGGCTAAATTAAGCAAAGGTCAAAAAATATACAGGATAGTCAAAGTTCCAATTCACTGTCTCTTCTAAAACTGTACGCTCCAAAATATCCTCCAGTGACATGATTTAACTCTTTCTGGAGGAGAAAGCAGTAGTTGAATACAAGTAGTTGAATACTAGACTCTGGTTCCAGTATGTTCAGCGGCTCCAATGGTTTCAAAGATTTCTGTGAGTTCAAATCTCAGTGCAGATATTTATTAACTGTGTAACCTTGAGCAAGTTACCTCAAAACTCATGCCTCAGTTTCCTCATTTGTACAATGGAGATATCAACAGCGCTTACCTCATAGGATTGCTCTGAAGATTAAACAAATAATATGCATAAAAGCACTCAGAACAGGTCTGGCCCAAAGTAAATCTACAACAAATATCAGCTATTTCTGGTCCCATGACTTTCCTCTTATCATCCTTCTTTCTTGTTGCCGTATTTCTTTTCTACTTTCTTTCCTCTCTAATAAATAGTAGCCATAGTTATAAATTTTCAACCCCTGTTTTTTATTTCATTTTATTTTTTATTTCTAAATTTTTATTTTTTATTTTTATTTATCTTATTTATACATTTATTGTTTGATCCAATTTTTTATTTTAAAACTTGTCTATATGGTATTTTATACATTATAAGAATAATTTATGTAAGATAAAAAAATCAAAGCTTAAAGCAATCTGTAAAGTGGAAAATAAAAGCTGCCCGTACCCCCAGTTGCATTCCCCACACGTAAACATTAGCAGTTTGTAGTCTGTTATAGTCTTATTAGTATTAAATCATTACCTAAAGTTTAACAGAGCTTTTCTATGCACACATATATGTGTGAATGTGTATTTTTTTTTTATGAAGTGGGACTATACTCTAAATATACTGCTTTGCACTTCTGGTTTTTTTTTTTTTACTAAACAACTTATCACTAACATCTTTTCATGTCAGCACATCCTGATCTACTTCGGTATTTTTTTTAACCTCACCATCATAACAACTCTGTTTCTTAGATTTTTTTTCTTTGAAGGAAGGGGAGAGAGGCGTGTGAAGGAGAAAACTCAGAACTCGTCTCCTGATTTGAAAGGTTTCTATCTCTGGCCACAAATTCATCCTGCCTGGCCCCACCTAGATGCATTGCCACTTTCTGTCTAACCAAACTCCCAGTGACCATCTGGAATATCCATGTGGACTCATTCCTTCAGTGGATAAAAATTTCCTTGGATTTATTTCTGATATTTAGAACCAACGTAATGGAAAAGTGGCCACTTTCCCAAAGGGATGTTTTATCAACACACTTTTCATGAGAGAAATCTAAAAAAGCACTGCCTGACAAGAAGTCAAAACAACTTGAGAAGTTACAATGGATTCCAAATTCTATAATGCTGAGGCAAGAAGATTCTCCCATGGGCTCAAAGTGGTCTGGCAGAGGTGGGGTGAGGGCTAAAGTCCAGAGCTGTGATTATAATTGTGGTGGAACTTTCTGGAATCCTACATCTTTCCATAGATGATAGGTTTGCAGAAATAGCAATTATTGCAAACCACTGCTGGGGAAGGGGGTTAAATATGCCTCTGGTATATTTTGGTCAAACTGTAATTGTGAAAGGCTGTGTCCTGTGTAACTTTTTCTCTTCTTCAAACAAGAAAGATCAGAGAATGAGAGATTTAAGAGTAATCTTCTATGGCAATTGTCTAAAGTAGGGAGCAAATTTATGGAGGCAAAGAGGAGGAAGCATCATTGTTTAGGGCATCTGAAGTCCTATTACATTTAGCCCTCTGTAAATCTCAAGAACAAATGCATAACGACTAAGTGGCCTCTTGCTTCCCTGTCATCTATCATTTTTCTAACCTGGCAGAAATGTAAAACGTCAACCTACTTCTTGCCCCCTGACTAGAAAAACAAAGAATCATCAACAAAGAGAATTGCTCAGACGACAGGTTTTATTTCAAGCTCGTAAACATTTCTACAGGGATATTTGCTCCTGTTAAGTATCTGAAACCAAAGATGCATTGCCTGTCTGAGGTCTGGCTCTCCAACTCTCCCAGCCTGAAGTTCCTGACTTACCGGCTGCATTGTGCTGGTGATACCAGATCAAATCAGGGATTGATTCAAAGAGGTGCCTTTCAGCCACGTACCACTGTCCAGAGTCATTCCTTTTAATCTGATAATGTTTGATGGTAGCCTCCATACTTCTACAATCAATAAAATGTGAATTCATAAACAAGTAAAAGATCACTTTGGAACTAAGCTAATTCATTAAACAAAAGGATCCCACCTCTAAAACTCTTATCCTAGCAACACGACATTCTGAAGAGTGGACTGGATTAAATTAAACAGATGCCTTACCATCCTGGGAAAATTCCTCAGCTACCTCACCAGGGCCTTAGTTTCAACCACAACTTCAGTCAAAGTTGTCTAGGTGACAAGTCCAGTGTCCAAAAAGTAGAGCTCATGATGGACACTTACAGGTATTTATTGAATATCAGGCATCATTGAATGAATGAACAAATGCACCATGAGGGGTGTGAGCAGATACGAGACAAAGGGAGGAAAACCAATATAAAGTGCATTGATGAGCAGGTTTGCCATGGGCGACTGGTTAATCCCGCTAGGAAGCTATGAGAAACTGTGGAACACACCTCAGAATTGTCTCACTACAGTGCAAAGGAGCTGAGGGACTTACCCTCCATTCCTCGTTAACAGAGGGTTGTGCCTAGGATACTAGCGCTGAGGCACTTCAGGTCTACCCATGGGGTACACGAGTTCCCACAGGGAGAGAACATCCCCAGGCAGAGAGATACCGGAAGGTTTCTGAGTGTGGGAGAACTCTGCAGGTAAACCCCAGGGTAAACCAAGGAATATGAGGAAAGCACCACTAGTATCTGCTATACCTAATCTAACCTCCTCACTTGATAGTTGAGAAAAGGAGATGAGAGACGTTAAGTAACTTATCCATTATCACACTCGGAGCTTGTTAGGGATACAGCTTGAACTGATTAGTTGCCCTAACTTCCAGGCTAGCAATCTGGCCTCTTACATTAGGCTCTTGCTTACATTTTCTACGTGATGGTGTCTCCATTAAAAAGACTGTCCCAGGGATTGTTATTTCTAAAGTGATCAAAACCACCATTGCTTACCTTCTAGCTCTTATAAACACAGAAATTGTGTAGGATCCCAAATGCCTTGAATCTCTGACAATGAATGCTCCTTCTTTAGCCTGCAAAATCATTCATTCATTGTATAAGTTTATTCCTTATTAGGGAGAAAGACAAACCTACAGCTCAGTTATGATCACAAAGCTATACTGACTTACTATAAAAGATGGGATTGTTTTTACACATACATACAATCTTCTCTCCCTTACAGGTTTAGAAGTCATACCTGTAAAATAAAATATAATTGGGACAAGAATTTGTAACGTATGAGTATTTTAAAACTTTGCCCTGATTCTTCTAAGAAAAATTCTGCATTTGACAACCTTGTACCCAACCATTTAGTTATTTTTGTTATGTTGATCAAGATAATAGATTAAAGTAGCTCACGAATAGGAAGAAATCTGAGACAGACTGAAAGGACTGTACTTTGGAAGGAAAGATGGGCCAGCTCCGTGGCCTAGTGGTTAAGTTTGCGCGCTCCGCTGCGGCAGCCCAGGGTTCGGATCCTGGGTACAGACATGGCACTGCTCGTCAGGCCACGTTGAGGTGGCATCCCCCATCCCACAACTAGAAGGACATGCAACTAAGATATACAACTGTGTACAGGGGGGGTTGGGGGGAGATAAAGCAGAAAAAAAAAAAAAGATTGGCAACAGTTGTTAGCCCAGGTGCCAATCTTTAAAAAAAAAAAAGAAAAGAAACAACATGGCAGGTGAGTGTGAGGGAGACAGGGAGAAATGCATCTAGAGAGGCTGGGAGTGGGAAAAGAGACCAGAGTTAGTGATAAAAATGGACAGAGAATAGATTTGGAGGAGTCTGGAGAGAAAAGCAAGACGAGACATTTTAGTTGCTGTAGGAGTACGGGAGAGAGGAAAAGAGAAATGGCAGGTAGAAGAATATTCTAAGCTGATGTTAGGTTATGAATTGGATCTTCATTGACATTCTTTGAGAAACTCCAATAAAGCTGTAAATTGCTTTCAAATAATCTTGAATGTTGGACTCTTTTATTTGGTTGGTTTATTCAATACTGCAAAAAGTTTCCGCTTGACTGAGTGTGCTTACACTTGTGAAGAGCCCAAGTGTAAATATCTCAGAATCTTCTCAAACCCATGAAAGTTTATGCTTAGGAATATCTGATGAGTTGCTTGAGAACTGCACAAGCAAAACAGTGTGGTCTGACCCTCAAGGCAAACAGGACACATTAAGCAAAGTCTTCTCCTGCTCCTTCTAGCTCACCAAGAGACAAGCTTCATTTTCTAGTTGAGTTTTTCAACCAAAGAATCTCTTATAGCCATCTAAAATGATAAAAATCTAGCTTTCATTGAATTCCTACTGTGTGCAAGGGTTGCGTTACATACCGCAGGAGACACAAGATGTAAAAAACAGAGATGTAAAAAGCAAAGAGGTATGTATGTAGTATATATGCATATACATATATATAATATGCATATAATTAAGTTGTATATGTAGTGATCTCTTCTAAAGCTTCAGAGTAGAATGAATATAAACAACATTCATGACCACAAGCAACAGAACTAAAAATTAATAACAAACTCCAAAGTAAAAAGCCCCAACAACCTATAAATTTTTAAATTCTCTTTTGTAAAACTCAAGTAAATTCAAGTAAAAGTGCAAAATATCTAGAAAATAATAAGGCAACACTACGTATCAGAAACTTTGCTATATAATTCAAGCAGTACTCAGAAGTAAATTCATAGTCTTATTACTTATCTCAATAAAGGAATACAAATAAGTGTATCCAACTCAAGAAGTTAGAATAAGAACTATAAAGTAAACTCAAGTAAAGGAGAAGAAATTAATAGAGACAAAAGCAGAAAATAATAAATCTTTTATAATAATTTACATATTTTAATATGTATTACTATATGTATAATACTTTAATATTTTATAATCATTTAAATATTATTTACATAAAATATAATATACTACAGTTAGTAATTAAACAAAATACAATACACCTTGTAATTCAAAATCTGTTTGTCTAGGGAAAAACAATAAAATAGATAAACTACTAATTAACCTAATCAATAAATAATGAGAAAAATCAATCAAAAATAAGTTACAGGATCCAGAAAAAAATTAAGAATCTTCTTGACTCTATACAATAAATTTTAAAGCTTCAATGAAATGCATAATTAACTAGCAAAACATAACACTTATCAAAATGGATTCCAGAAGAGCTAGAAATCTTAATGGATCTACTGAACTGAAAAGTTTTAAAACTGGATAGTTTTAAAACAGCTACAACATTAAAAAACATTACCGTACACGTTGTGATGTTGCCAAATCTTAAATTTAAGAAATGGTAGACAGGTTAACCAAGAGATCCAGAGCAAATGAAAAGAAGAAAAACTTCTAAATTTCATACAAAGTGAGCTTAAGATCAAGACCAACAATACAGCAAAGATCGTGGACAAAAGGGAAAACTAATAACCAGTCTTCAGTCATATCAATACAAAAATCCTAAATAAATATTAACAAACCACACCCAGTAGCACAATAAAGGAATAATGCACCTATCCCAAGAGGGATTGCACACATGAGGGCAAGAGTAATTCGATATTCGGGATTTCATTAATATAATGAATCGTATTAATAGATCTGAGGAGAAAAACTCCAAGAACAACTCCATAAATGTTGAAAAGGCATTTGACAAATTTTAACTTCTAGTATCAATGTTTAGAAATTCTTGATAACATACGAATATATATGTACTTCCTCAACACAATAGCGCTTATTTACTTTATTCCCAAGTCCAGCATCATGCGTTAGGTGAAAATCGTTCCAACTAAAATCAGAAATGCCCACTGCCAGCACTGGTATTTAACACTGTTCTGAGATAATAGCCAACGCAATTAAGTGAGAGGCAAAAACTAGAAATACTGTATTAAAATTATAAAAGAGTGGGGCTGGCCCCGTGGCGCAGCGGTTAAATTCACACGTTCCGCTTTTCCGAGGCCTGGGGTTTGCCGGTTCGCATCCCGGGTGCGGACATGGCACCACTTGGCACACCATGCTGTGGTGGGCGTTCCATGTATAAAGTAGAGGAAGATGGGCATGGATGTTACCTCAGGGCCAGTCTTCCTCAGCAAAAAGAGGAGGATTGGCAGTAGTTAGCTCAGGGCTAATCTTCCTCAAAAAAAAAAAATTATAAAAGAGGAGTTGAAATCATCACTATTTGCTGCTGATAAAATTATGTACTTGAAACCCAAGAGGCTCAACTGAAAAACTACTAAAAAAAAAAATTGGAATTCCCCAAAATTGTCAGTTACAAAATTAATTCACAGAAATCAAGAGCTTTCATAAGTATAAACAATAAGATCTACCCATTTATAATAGGAACAGAAAGGAAAAAATACCTTAAAATAAACTTTAATATAAATGTGCAAGAGCTGTATGAAGAAAAAATGCTGCTGAAGAATACAAAAGTGTTCGTTTTTCTCATTAGGCCTGTAATCCATCTAAAGTTTATTTTTACTTGAGATAGGGGTCTAATTTTAATTTTTTCTAGATGAATAATCAATATATGAGTCCCAAACAAATTAGTCCCAAACCCCACTGATTTGTGATGCCTGACAATTTTCCCTAAATCAATCGGTAAATTCAATGCAACCAACAGGAAGTTTTTTTAAACTAGGAGAAGTAATTCTGAAGTTCATATGGGCAAAACATATACCCAGAATATTTCTGAAACAGAAGCATGATGAGGAGGCTAGCCACACCAGACGAAGCGTCAGTATTTAAAGCGTCAGAATTTAACGGCAGCAGGTGAATGGACAAGCTGATCGATGAAACTAAGTAGAAAGTGCAGTATAGTTCAGACTATGAACAGTGTTTATGATGAGATTGGCATCTCAAATCAATACAGAAAAGACGGACACTTGGTAACCATCTAGAAAAGAACGAAGTCGGATCCATACTTCTCTCTTTACAGCTGGAAAAATTACAAATGCATCAAACATGCATATGTAAAAAATAAAAAATAAACTAAAGCAATCAAGAAACATAGGAGATTTTTTTTTATACCCTTGGAGTGAGCAAGGCAATTCTAACCTGATAAACCCTAAGGCCTCATTTTTGTCTGAAAAATTCAAATACATAACATTCAAATACTATTCATGGCAAAAAAAAAAAGTGTAAGATAATTAAAAAACTGGGAAAAGTATTGCCACATATCACAATGACTAATTTCCTTAATCTAGTTACATAGGTCCTAGAAATTGTGAGAAAAGCATCAAAAACCAAATAGTAAAACTTGCAAAGGATATGAACAGACAGCTCATGGAAAAGGAAACCAATATATAAAATTTAATATATAAAAAGATGCTTAACATTCCCAGAATAAGAGAATGCAAATTAAATCCACACTGAGATGGGATGTCAGACAGCAAAGTTCCAGATGTTTCATTAAAACAGTTGTGGGAAAATAGGCACTTTTTTACACTTCTAGTCGGTATATAAATGCACACAACTCTTAGAGGGCATTTTAACATCTATCAAAGTTAGAAATGTACATTCCCTTTGACCCAGAATTTCTACCTTTGGGGATTTATTCTACAAATGTACTCACATAAATAGGAAAAGAGGTGTGTGTAGGTCACCTACGGCAGCATTGTCTTAATGGCAAAAGAGTGTACACCACTTAACTGTCCATAATGAAAGATTGGTTAAACAAATCGTGACACATCCACACTAAGAAATACTATGCAGGTGTAAAACAAATGAGGACACTTTTTTTGTACTGATGTGAAAAGATTCCCAATATATATCAAGTGAAAAAACTACAGAAGAGTAATGTTACCATTTGTGCAAAAGCGACACGAGAAAATATATTTTACTGCTTGTGTATGTATTAAATATGTCTGAAAGGATGCAAAATAAACTAATAATAGTAGTTTGTCTCTAGAGAGAGGAATTGATGGCTTGGGGACAAGGGTGAAAGAAAACTTTTCAAAATCTTTTGATTTTTGAACCACGTGAACATACCAATTATTGAAATAGGCAATAAAAATTATAATATACTTCCATGAATAATTTATGCAATAAATTTGAAAATAATATAAAGTAGGCAATTCTCCAGGTAAATATAAATTATCAAACATCTCGAGAAAAAAAGAAAATTAAATCAGTAGTCGAATATCCATCTGTTTGAAAAAGCAGCAGGTCCAGACTATTTTACTAGAGATTTACCTAACCTTCAAAGAGCAAACAACTTCTAATATAAACTAGTCCAGAGATTGAAAAAAAGAGACAAAGCCCCACTCCTCGACTCATTTTATGATGCCTAGTATAACCTTTATAATAAAACCAGACAAAGAGGAGAGAACATTAGCAGCCAGGCTTATTTTGAACATAACAGGACAAATGTTAAATAAAATATTAGGAAACCCAAACCAGCAATATATATTTTTAATTCCTCATAACCAAGTAGGATTTAACCCAGGCATATTTTAAAAAATAAAAATTAGAAAATATGTAAATTATTTAAAAAACACTTTAAGATATACAGGAAAAATATGTATATTTTTAAAATAGACACACACTTCAGACAGATTAAAGATCAAAATGTGAAAAGCAAATCTTTAAGACATTTAAAGGAATATATAAA
Organism: Equus przewalskii; assembly: GCF_037783145.1. Taxonomy (NCBI): domain Eukaryota; kingdom Metazoa; phylum Chordata; class Mammalia; order Perissodactyla; family Equidae; genus Equus; species Equus przewalskii. The sequence goes on along the minus strand of NC_091833.1, from coordinate 80,752,654 downwards.
ATCCCTTTATTACTTCAGGAGAGAGAAGAATTTCTTATAGTAAACAAACAAACAAAAAAATCGAGGTTATAAAGCAAAATATTGAGAAATTTGACATTAACATTTTAAAAAATTCTATATGAGGAAAGAAAATAGCAAGTTTTTTAAAAAGCCAGAAACCAGAAGAATGTAGTAGTAACACATAACTGACAAAAGATTGGTATTCAGAATATATATATATATATATATATATATTTTTTTTTTTTTTTTTTTTTTTGCTGAGGAAGATTCACTCTGAGCTAACATCTGCGCCAATCTTCCTCTATTTCGTATGTGAGTCGCCACCACAGCATGGGCACTGACAGGTGGTGCAGGTCCGTGCCTAGGAACTGAGCCCAGGACACCAAAGCAGAGAGTGCCAAACTTAACCATTAGGCTACAGAGTTGGCCTCCAGAATATATTTTTAAAATATGTAGTAGTTACAAAAGCAAACACACTACAGACAAATGTGCAAAGGATATTAACAGGTATATAACAGCAGAGGAAGCACAACCAGCCCATAGACATATGAAAAGTTACTCAATCAAACTGTTTATCAAGGAAATGCACATTTTAAAATACATATATAGGTGCCAGCCTGGTGGCGTAGTGGTTGGGTTTGCGTGCACGAGTTCAGATCCCAGGTGCAGACCTACACACTGCTCATCAAGCCATGCTGTGGCGGTGTCCCAATATAAAGTGGAGGAAGATTGGCATGCATGTACGCTCAGGGAGCATCTTCCTCAAGCAAAAAAAAAAAAAAAATGGGGGAGAAGATTGGCAACAGATGTTAGCTCAGGGCCAATCTTCCTCACACACACACACAAAAATATATGTATATATATAAATAAAATTTCTCACACAATGACTTGAAAAAAGGTGTGAAACTACCAACTGCTGGGAAGAATGCAGGGAACCAGTCTTCTTATTCCCTGTAAGAGTATAAACTAGAACAAATACTTTGAGTCATGATTTGAAAATATCTACTAATGTTAAATCTGCACATACTCTCTGACCACATCGTTCCATTTCTGGGTATAACCAAAAGAAACCCTTGCTCTTGTGGACAAGATGACATGTACAAGTTTTTAGTAGCACTGTTTGTAATAGTAATAAATTACAAACAATTTGAACGTTTATCAGTAGTGAAATGGGTATGTTTTGGTATACTCATATAATGAAATGTTATACAACAGTTAAAGGAATGTGTTTCATCTATATCTACCCATATGAATGAAATCAAAAATATAACGTTTAATTAAAAAATCAATACATATGATCTCCTTTATGTCAAAAACTAAAACACAAAGTAACACCATAGGTTGTTTATCCACATATATACCATAAAAATATAAACAAGGGGACAAAATGGGAACACACCCATCTCTTATTGTGCTTGCCTCTGGGGAGTGGGGGAGGACAAGAAAGATGAGGGGATGGGCTTCACCTGTAACTGTAATGTTTTATTTCCTGAAAAATGTTATGGCCAAATGTCACCATTTGTGCTATCTGGCTTGTGGGTGTGCGGCATTTGTTATGCAAGTCCCTGTTCTAATCTCCGTAGGGAGGTCAGACCCTCGTTCTGTTCTGGCTTCCTCTCAGACGCAGAACCTCTCATGCTGAAGCTCAGAGTCCAGTGATTCTGGCTATGCTACCTGTGACCAACTTGCTTCCTGTGGCCCTACTCCTGGACTTTTCTTCTCTGGTCCTGCCTGCCTGTCATAACGTCATCTTTGTCCATTCTGGACCAACTACTGTCACTTTACAGATGGCCACCTGCTGATATCATACCAAGCAGATATCACATTTGCTACCACGCTCCATTTCCTCATAGCCAGTGAAGCCAGGCCTGATCTCCAACCTCCATCCCCATGGCCACCTGAGGCTGGCTCTGTGTGCCTCATACTCTGCCCATCCCCAGCTATTAACTGGACCATCCCTGTGTCCTGAGCCATTCCTGGCATTGAGTTTTCAGTTACAGAACTGATTCTTTCTCACTCTTTTATTTCTAGATTTCCTCAACATCCGACAGCAGCGCATAATGACATACGTACCTCTTACCTAGTTTCTAGTTTTGACTCTGCGTTTACCCACAGTTAATGTTTACCGTCAGTTGGAAAATTAAACTATATGCAGTTTTGTTTTGTTTTAACCTAAATGAGCAGTTTTGATCTGAGTTCGATATTTTGGCTACCCTTCTCTTCCCTGTGTTCTCAAAGAACAAGGAAAGTGCAGCATTGTATATTTTTCTATATTTGTGTTTTTTAATGAGCCTAAGCTAAGCTTATGCGGATAGAGTATATAATTGATTGGCATTGATGCAAAGGTAGATGAGCCATTCAAATACAGACTCCACTGGCAGAAGGCGCTTTGGAGAGAATGAAGAAGTTTTAGTATGTTAGAGTTGAAATCATTTGAGAAGAAACACATTTCTGAAATTATAATGAAAGGCTATGGAAAACAGGATCTGATACAAATACACCTAGTTTATGACTTAGAAAATGTGTAGTAGAGATGAAACTGTAATAATATTTTAGAACTAAAAAGAACAGGAAATAACAAAACTTATTGGTTGTGTAAAACCTTTCTTTATAATATACGTCTCTCAGAAATTTTGAAAATATTCAGAGATTTATTCATGAATAAACTGAATTACCTCTTGTCTCAAAAGACGTTCTGCCTGATTTCTGGTAATGTTTCTATGGTACCACCTGCGAAAGCAATAAAAATAATTTTGAAATTTTATACTCCATTTTTTTCCAGAAAAAGCCTGCTCTACTTACTTCATTTTTAAGAACTTACTCCAGGACTGATCTTAGAAAATTGAATGTTTTTTAATTTAGCTAAACAATAATGTACTATTACATGTCAATTAATTTAGTTTAATAGCGTTTTATGAGTTGCAAGCCAATATCTAGTTTATTCTGTCATATCTCAATTCGACTTTCTGACGTACACTTAGTATATAATTTTAAACAATTTAACCTCCTGAAAATTTCCATGAAAGGTTTGTGGTTAAGAAGTCATCATCTTCAATAAACACTTTACTGAGATTTGGTAGACAAACTAAAAAATCCCCATTTCTTTGTCTCTTCTCAGGAACTTTCTATTGGCATACTTTTATAAGTGCTATGTTACCTTTCCAAAATCAAAACTCATTCTAACTTCTTTGACTCTCCAAAGTACATTAATGTGTAGTAAAGTCAGTAGTTTAGTAGAATAAATGGAACAACCAGCATGTAACCCCTGCTCCAGCAGCCCCTCCGGCCTCCTCTTTCTCCTCACTCTCTCCTCACTCACTAAGCTTCAGCCACACTGGGATTCCTTCCTTCCTCACATTCACCAAGCCCTTTTCTGCCTCCAATCTTGCTGTTACTTCTGCGAAATACATGGCATTACATGTCGTGAGACTATCAGAACTACACACAGTAAACATAATTAAATAATATTCTAATATAAACATATAGTTAGCCACGACACTGACCTAGTCAGTAAGCAGACGTTGCACAGGAAAGAGAAAGGAAACAATAGAACAAAGGAGAGAGAAAGAAAAATGGAAAAGCTTTCATTTCAAAACAAGATTTTAAAAAGGAGTTAATCTAATATTACCAGAAACACTATTTTTGTGGACAGTGGAAGGAAGAATGCGTATGTCGCCGGGCATTGAGTCACAGTGGGTGGGCCAGATGGTGGCTAAATGAAACCCATACCTGACTTTGAGGATGGAACCTATCTCACCACGTGGATTTCCCCTAATCTTCAGTAGCAGGAAGCTGCCACTAAATTAGAATGGTCAAGTATTAAAAATACTAATGCCTTCAAACTGAAAATGAGCTTTTAAAAAGATGAACCATAGAGAATAGGGAATGAGTACAGATGATTATAGACAAAGTAATATGTCTACTTATCACTAGTGGGAACGAGAGTAACTGCGATGCTAAACTGTGAATATCATTCAGTACTTTTTAATGAATATTCATCTTAGGGAAGGGATTTTCAAGATGAGTCTGAGACTTCTTGTAGAAAGAAGAAATTCTTTCAAAATAAATGAGGCAGAGTTAAAGACACAGGGGACCAGTTAAAGGGGCCCCACTGGCTAACTTGTCAAATGAGGTTACTGAAAGGAGAATAATGATTATGGCTCACTAAAATATGTTGAAACTATGAAAAGCCAAGACTGCATAATGATCCTTCAAAAAAAGAAGTGTTAACCTAAATTGCGTTTTTTCTAAATAATGTTTTTTACCTATCCTATGGGTGTTAATTTTGTTGCTTGGTACCTATTTATTATAGTGACAAATAATATAAGTAAATACATTATTTTCATTTAAATAGAAATTAAAAATCCATCCATGTGTAGATGTTATTAGAACGACTTCAAAGCAGTAACTGAAGAGCCAGATAAAGGAATACGATGAAGTTAGGATCATTCAAAATAATACAGAATTCCATCAGGCGGGAAAGAGAGTGGATGAATGCAATTTAGGGGAGGCTGAAGGCATAGGATTTCAGAATTTCATCTATTTAAGATGGTCAAAGTTAAAAGAGTTTAAAAAAAAAATAAGTAAGCCTGTAACTCTTATACCTAGACAACACTGATTATAAAAATAATACTTGATGATGTGGACACAGGACTTGGGGCAGGGCTTCTATTGACATTTTTTAAAAAGTCCAACATGTCCAGCTGTGGTTGAGTACAAACATCTTGTATGTAAGTAAGCCTTGGGGCCCAGGGCCCAGTCTTAGATTTCTGATCACTAAGTAACAATATTGTGGTCTTGAGTTTTCAACCTAGAAACCTGAGAAGATTAGATCTGAAAAGGTAAATCTGCTTCTTAGTAAGTGACTTTCTAACCCTGAGAAGATTAAGCATGCAGTGTAAAGATAATGAGATAATCAGACTCATACTTCTGTAAAGTTCACAATAAGCAATATGTTAGATATTTAAAATATCTATCATTTTATGAGAATCTGGCATATTAGATTTTTGCCTCTGATTTAAAATTTATAATTTTAAATTTTAAATTTATTATTTGAAGTTTAAGGGAATTTGACTGATTTTTAAATATTTGTATGGTTAAGGAAACTTGACTTACCACATTTATAAGTTTAATTTATTAGATTTCCAGGGTCTTGAAAGGACTTACAAAGGGCTATTTAAGTTGCAAATTTGCCCTGTCAGGCATGTGAAATACTTAAACAGCAAATTGAATTTATTCAGTTTACTAAGGCAAGTTAAATGTTTCAGGAAATTTAATTAACTGAGCTTATAAATAGGACAGATTGTTTAAGGAGACAGTATGCCAAGTTTGAATTAAGGTGATTGTTCTTATTATTTTAGATTTACAAATGGTATATGAAGATTTACAAGTTAAATTTGAAGGCTTACTGAAAAGTAAGTTTTTACGTTGTAATGTTGATAATTTGGATATTAATTTAAAAACTAAAGTAGCCATAAATATTTCTATGTTTAAAAGTTCCCCTGAGATGTCTCAAGCCCACACTGACATAGCCTTTCTTCCCCCATCCACCCCCTGACTACCTCCCACCACCATTAGGCCTCACGTCACTTCCTCAGAAAGTTCTTCTCCAGCTCAACACCCTCGTCCAAATTCTATCCCCATCCCTGTTGTTTTCTCCCAGTGTCTCATACTGTCCTTCATAACTCCACCATTTAAAATTATACATCTATTTGTGAATTTGGAGTTGTTTAATGTCTATTTTCCCGTGAAACTGTAACTTCCATTGAAGACGGGGGCTGCTTTTGTGTGTTCCACGTTGTGTCTCCAGTACCTAGAACAGCTAACATCTGTACATCGTAAGTGTGTAATAAATAAAGATTGAAAAAGGAAAGTGACTCAGGGGCTGAAGTCACCGTGGAATGTAGTAGACCTGTAACACTAGGTGAGGTGGGCCAGACCGTGAATGCCTTTCCTATTAGTTTCACAGTTCAAGGAAATTGCTAGAATTTACTATGTGCTGTATGAGACAGGTATTACTGTCCCCAGTTTTCAGATCATTCAGAGGTTTGGAGACATTAGTGACTTTGTCCAAAGCCAAAGCACTAGTCATTGGGGGTGCCAAGATTTGAACCTAGATTTCTCTGATTTCTAAGCCGACACTACAGTATTTCAACCTAGGGCAGTAATTTCTGTACAGTCATTAGAACAGGGTGTGGTACATAGTTAGAAGTCAATAAATTTTAGTGTTTATATTGATAATTATTATATTTATCTTTTAATAAACCTTTTTAAAAAAGAAACAGCAATAAAATTTAAAAACTAGCCACCAGACACTGTGTTAAATTCCTTTCCATATATCTGCTTTAATCTCTTGGAAAATACGATGTGGGAAATAAAGTCTTATTTTTCTAATTTTTCTAGCAGGAGATTTCCAAACCAAACTTCCTCTGACTTGGCCTTCAGAGAGATGTTTGTTTTGGGTGGCTTCAGCTGGGGATAGTGGTGGGCTACCCATGAGGCATGCTTGAGTCACTGTAGACAGTTGTGGATCTGTTTTCTAAGGAAGGAAGGTTCAGCCACCTCGGGACTTTGTTTTACTGAGGGAAGATTGGAATTTCGGGGCAGAGCTAAATTACCTGGGTCAAGACAAGCTGAGAGAAGGGGGAGAGAAGTGAGAAGAGACCCTGTGATGAAGCTGAGGAGAGTGACTTTAGAGAGAGAACAGAAATAGCTAATAGAGAAGTCTGGTAAAGTTCCATAGGTGTCATGAATCCTGTGGCCATCTCCTTCTCCCCTCCAATAAAGTCTGCATTATTCACCAATGCTTTTAGAATGGGAATTGTTTTAGGGGAGGGGTATGCCGAGTCTGGCCTCCAGGTGGGCTTAAATTAGTAGCAAGGCCGACCAAGGTGGGTGCTTTCATTCAATTTATATCTGCTTCCTGGTTCTCAGAGAAGCACTTGTCTTATTGCCTCAACTCTCATCACCTACCGCCACCTGCTGGAAGCCTATGCAAATTGCAAAACCAGGATCTAAGTAGGGGGAGGGCACTGAAGAGCTAAATAGCAAACCCAAATTTACAAAACACTAGGGCCACTCCCAGCTCTGCCACTATCTGTAAATTAATCCCTCGCCCTTAGTTTCTGATCTGCAGAACGTGGGGCTAAGAAAGCAATTGCTGAGATCTCCTCCATCTTCCAAATCTCTAATTGTAACAAGAATAGATTTCTAAGCAGAACTCTAGTGAACATGGCAAAAGTTCTTCCAAACTACAGCATTAGCCAACTTCTCATCTTCAGCTAGTTCTAAAACATTTCAAACCATGAGCCAAAATATAACAATGTGTCTATATTAAGTCCAATTTAGCACTCGTTGAAAGATTAACATCATATTTTTAAAAATTACTTTTCCGTTGAGAACATATAGTAAAACAAGTGCCAGATGAGTGTTCGGTTTCATGCTGTCGCTGTTAAGACAAAAGAAGTGGCCATACAAAACCAAACAAAAATAAGTTTAAGAAAAGGAAGTTTCTGAATCAATCATTATAAAGATCAAAGATCTCCTAAGCTAAAGCTGTCAAGTGTATTACTTTCTTTTCCTTTTAGAGACCAAAAACGGTATCAATACGTACTATCTGCGCAACTGTACCTGATTTTCATAGATTAACCACAGGGAATATTTTGGAGAACACTTACTCATATATTTCTAAATTGGTTAATTTGTTTTCAGTCACGTAGTTGCTTGGGATTAAGCCTTCATTCCTACAACAAAAGACAAAGCAAAATCAAAATGTTTGGCATGTTTGTGACCTTATCGTGGCAACAATCTTTTTAAAACCTCAAGGATGTTGGGAAAAATCAAATTCATTTTACAAAATAAATTATTAAAAGAAGAAAAAAGTTTTTTCATTTTGATGTTCAACTAACATCTCTAAACGATGAATACGAAGATTCTGACTTTTAATGTGAGTTGTTTAAGATGTTTCATGACATCAAAATCTTTGCAAAGAGGAAAAAGGGCAACTTAAATAATCATTGGGATGTCATAGTGACTATATTAAAAACACAGTAATTGCAAAGATAGCAACTTAATTCTTTTTAATTGCTGCAGAGTAGTCCATAGAACATTCTAGTTTACCCACGCCCCTATTGCAGCAACGCTGTAAAGAAATACTTGAACACGACTTCTTGTGCACAAGTAAGAGTATTTCTCTAAGACAGATACTAAGTAGGGAAATTGCTAGGTCGCCAAATATGTGCATCTTTCAGTAGATACAGCAAATTGCCATTGAAGGAAAATATACCAATTTACACACCCCTCAGTAGGGTAGGAGTTTTTCTTTTCCTCTACATTCACTAACAAAATTTGAAATTATGAAAAGATCTCTAAGACACATTATTGAGAAATACAAGCAAGTTGCAGAGCAATGCATAAAGTGTGGTAAGACTTAGGTAAATTAAATCTGCAAACAATACCATATATTTCAATATGTGTATGAAAGGTGCTTTGAAAATGATCTGGAATAGTACTCACTAAATGAATAATGATGCTTGCTTTTGGGAAAGACTGAGTTTGGAGGTGTGGCAAAGCAGAATTTTAGCATTATCATGTTTGCATATTATAAACAAGTATATTAACTTATTAATTCTGAAGTTAAAAATTAATTGGATTTTTTTTTAAGTTTGAGTCATGCCAATAGGCCACCTGCAGGAGTGGCTAATTACAGAGCCCCAAACCTAGTAACATCTCTTTTCCCACTGAAAAGTCTCCATTACATGATGAGTCTAAACAAGGACAGGTAGGAGAGCCAAATCATCAGGAAAATATAAAGAAAGAAGTATGTAATTTAGATACTTCTAATACTTAGATACTTATAATCTCCAAATCTTGACAAAGCTCAGAAATGCCAGCATTCTCTCCCAGGGAGCCAGATACTCCTTACAGCTTTCTCTACCCAGGACTCCAGTCAGGTATTAACGATCTATTGGCAACTGACGCCATGAAGTCTGTTTGCATCCCTTTTCTCTTTCCAATTTAATTCAGCAACTATTACAATGTTTACTTCCAAAACTAGTCCTTGTAGAAATACGAAAATGAGTAAGATACTATTTCTGTTCCTACCTTAGAGCTTAACTGGAAAAAAAAGTCAAAGTCCCAAAGAAAGTATAAATCAGAGTAAGAACCTATCTGGTAGGAATTATTATTCCCATTTTACAAATAAACAAATACTCGTTAAAAATAGAACTATCATATGATCCAGCAATTCTACTTCTGGGTATTTTTCCAAAGAAAACAAAAAAGATATATGCACCCCATGTTCATTGCAGCACTGTTTACAATAGCCAAGATATGGAAATAAGCTAAGTGTCCATTTATGGATGAAAGGATAAAGAAAATGTGGTATATATATATATATACAATGGAATATTATTCACTTATTAAAAAAGAAAATGAAATCTTGCCATTTTCAACAACATGGATGAAACTTGAGGGCATTATGCCAAGAGAAATAAGTCAGAGAAAGACAAATACACTTACATCTCACTTATATGTGAAACCTAAAAAATAAATATATCAAGTTAAACAAAAGAACAAGCTAACAGATACAGAGAATAGATTAGTGGTTGCCAGAGATGGGGTGGGGAGGAGGAATGGGTGAAAGGGCTCAAAAGACATAAACTTCCAGTTACAAAACAAATAAGTCATGGAGATGCAATGTACAGTGTAGGCACTATAGTTAATAATACTGTATTGCATATTTGAAAGTTGCTACGAGAGTAAACCTTAAAGTTCTCTCACAAAAAAAAGTTCTCATCACAAGTAACTATTTACGGTAATGAATGTTAACTACACACATTGTGGTGGTCATTTTGTAATATATACAAACACCGAATCATTATGTTGTACACCTGAAGCTAATATATTATATGTCAATTATATCTCAATTAAAAAAAAGAAAGAAATGAAAACTCAGAATTGGTAGGTGACTTGCCCAACGACACACAGTAAGTGGCAGCTTCGGGATGTGAAGTCACGTGCATCTAATTATGAGAGTCTATCTGAAATCACAGTGTTATGATGCTCTTTCATACGGATGAGGAGGTGTGGAGACAGGTGCTATTTCACGCAGAAGGGAGAGTTATAAACCTGGAGAAAATGAGCCACTAAGCAGTCTTCCTTATGCTTCAGACATCTTTAGAGGATAAAAGAGAAGGAAATTGATAAGGACCGGGCCACCAGTCTTACCCCAAACGGTCTCTTGCCTTCCACCAGTGAGGATTGTACTTCTCCAATATCAGGTATTCCTCTGCTCTCTTTAATGCTAAATCACAGGGCTCTCTGGGCAGAAAATCATACAGAGCTTTCACTTGGATCTTCTCTTCAGCAACCTCAGAGAGTGGGAGGGGAGGCAGCGGCTTGCGTTTTGACGGTTGCACGCGGCCCCTGTCGGACTGTGAAAACCAAGGAGTGAGCTGCTGTGCTATTGTTTCAGTAATCTGCACTAACAAAGAATAGGGATATAGCATATTTGCCCGCTGCCTCGCTTCTCCCGTCTAGCTGCACCAAAGCAGAAGCTAGGATGGGATAAACGTGGCAAACCACTAATTATAAAACAACTTTCAGATCCAGCAACATGCTCACCATTTTGTAAATTTTCAAGACCACAAATTCTCTTGCCAGTAACACATTGGATTTTTTTCACATCGCAATTCATTTTTTTTTAAATTTTTTTTTCCTTTTTCTCCCCAAAGCACCCCTGGTACACAGTTGTATATTTTCAGTTGTGGGTCCTTCTAGTTGTGGCATGTGGGATGCCGCCTCAGCATAGCTTGATGAGCGGTGCCATGTCCGCGCCCAGGATAGGAACCAGCGAAACCCTGGGCCGCCAAAGCAGAGCGCGAGAACTTAACCACTCGGCCACGGGGCCGGCCCCACACATCACAATTCTTAAAATTTGATTTCCTCCCCAACAGATTCACTTTAAGGATTTTTCTCTCTTGGAAAAAGAAAACCAGCCCTTCCCTTTCATGTGCTGTTAGCTTGTGCTTGGGTTTACCACACTTCCTAAGAACACTGTTTCTCACAACACAGCACTGAAAATTAATCCTGGCCTCAAAATGGCAGTAGCCAGAATAAATTTTTTTCCTATTCACTGTCCAGTTTCCAATTCTGCCAAAACATAGCAGAGCAGACTATTTTAACTGGTCTTTTTTTCTTTCCCTTTCTTCTAGAACATTCATTCACTATATGTTTATTGGGCACTTATGTGCAAGCACGATTCGAGGTTCTGGGCATGGCAGCAAACAGGACCTCATGGAGCATAGAACCTAAAAAGGCAAGCTTCTTCCACCCTCCTCCCCATCAAAATGATTGATACTCACTTGCTTCTTACTTGACAATTCGCTGAACCACGGCCTGCGACGCTGAGGACATTTTTCTGAAAGTTCTTCATCTTTACTTAGGCTTATTTGTGTTCTCACTTGCCTGACATTGAAAAACAATCATGTTATGAATGATTATTTGTATTCAGGTTATTTATAAATCCACCAGATTATCACAAAACTAGTAGAAAAATCCAGGTCTCTGCAAGTGCTTTTTTATTTAGAAGGCTTTCTAACTCCATTTCTTTGGGCAAGTTACTACCTCTCGGAACTTCATTTTTCTTATCTGGGAACTAGAGATGCTGGAACATATGGAGTTGTTATGAAATAAAATTGAGAAGACATATGTCACATGCCCAGTGTAGAGTCTGGTCCATATTAAGTGCATGAAATTATAATCAAGGTAATGAAAAACTCACTCTGTTCAGGCACAGTGTTTATCATTTCACACGCGTTACCTCATTTGCTGGTATCCATTGTTGTAAGTAGACATGGTATAGTATTAAGAACATGAGTTTGAATCCCATCTCTACCATTTCATGATGTGGCCTTGCATAAACAATGGAACCTCGCTAAGCCTCAATTTCCTCATCTGTAAAATGGGGATTATGAAAAACCAGAAGTGGCTTTGAGAGTTACTTGAGCTAATTAATGCAAACCTCTTAGCACAGTCTGACACATAGGACACTCCCATTAAATGTCAGCTCTTACAATCGTCATGGTGTCTTGGATTTTATTCTTATACAACTATTTGCTGGGCACCGAAGTGTAAGACACACTGATAGTTTTGGGGAAATATTCAAATAAATAAGACAGAATTCTTGCCCCTAAAGGATAAAAATTACAGAGTGAAACACAGACATACAAACAGCATATGTGAAATAAATATTAAAAAGAGAATCAAGCCGCATGCTGTAGGAACACAATGGAAGGAGCAATTAAAGCCAAGAAGATCCAGGAAGGCTCACAGAAGACCTGATATTTGACCTAGGCCTTTAAATGAATGGGCATTCAACAGGGAGACCATGGGAGAAGGGTTTCCCAGGCAAAGAGAACAGCAGATACAAAGAGACATGGAGACTCAATAGACAATAAAGAAATGGAATGAGTCAATTTCCGAGAAGTTACCCTCAGAAGTAGACTTACCGCTTCTGCACGGAACAGCAACAGCAGCAACAGAAAATTGACTGGATGGTATTATCTGAAAAGCAGATCATTCTCAACCATTAGAAAGCCATGAGACCATGATAGTGGATAGATGAGGCTGATGGTGCTATTCCAAAGGAGGAAATCCTCAAAGACAGGGGTGATGAGAATTATTATAAAGCATACGCAAAATCTTGACCATGCCCTCCTTCACTAGTGGAAGATAAAGAATGTCAGTAAAGCAAAAATAAGTTACTGGCACCCTGGCCAATGTGGTTTCCCTTCTCAGGCTCTTCTCCCCGGCTCTGGGTTACGCATTTCCTCCGTCTGCGATGATAAATGACCATTGTAGTCTACTCTATCTCGGGCAGGGCTAATGTCAGCTAACAAAATGTGCAAAAGAACATGATTCCAAAAAGAATGTTCTCCTAGGAAGTCTGTCAGCAGGGATTTTGAATTAGGTCCATCACATTTCTTTAAAAAACATATTTTTAATATATATATGTATATATTTATATAAAATTACATGTTATATTTAATATAATATATTGTATAGCAATATGATTTAATATATTTAGATATAAAATATTTTTCTATATTTATTTTATATGTAAATATATATATAATTTTTTGGTTCTCAATTTTTCTATGGATTAAGTCCAAATATAAGCTGCATGTTTAAAGAAAGAACTAGCTAGCTAGTAAATCTAGGTCATGCTTACCCTTTCATTGTCAAGCTTAATCTTTATTTGATTTAAGTTAGATAATTTGCCTTTTTTAAGACCATAAATAAATTTCAAACTTATCAGAAGGGTGTTTTGTGTTCATATAATTTGCATTTCACAGTCAGCTCTTTCTCATACTGACACCTGAAGATGGAGCAGTATTAAGGAAGCAAAGTACATTAGAGATGAGCATTCACTTTGAGGTTAGACAGACCTGAGTTTGAACGCTAGCTGTGGGACTGACTATATCTTGGATAAGTGCCTTTACTTCTCCAAGTCTTTGTTTTCTTATCTGTAAAATGAGATAATCATACCTACCCCCTTTGAAAAGCCTTATAGGGCAGAGGTTAGCCTCTAACTTTGTCACTTTGGGCAAGTTACTTAACTATTCTCTGCTTCAGTTTCCTCATCAGTAAAATGGGAATAATAGGATACTTAGCATGTAAGGTTATTGTGAGGATTAATTGAGTTGATTTATGTAAAGCACCTAGAACAACGTCAGGTAAACAGTAAGAGAGTAATCAAGAAGACATTATTATTATAGCATTGTTGAGCAGATTAAATTAGATACTATCTCTAAAGTCCTTGGAACATAGAAGAGGGGTGCAAACAGAAGACACTCAGTAAAGTCCAGCCCTCAGCATCCATTCCATGTCCCCAGAACGGGAGACACAACAGAATCCCATCAGCTACCATATTATCACAAGGTGATGTCAATTTGGTCATACTTCCCCCTGAAACCTAGTATATTAACCACAAGCAAGAATCTTTAAGTAAGGTAGAGAAAGAAATGAGGAGAAAAGAAGAGTAACATAAAATATGGGTGCTACAATGCCCACCTCTGTAGCTGTCCTGAGTCCTAAGTTGATGATCATAGATACTCTCTGTCACCATCCATTCCATGTTCCCCCCTGCCTCTGCCAACACTTTGGCTGAAGGAGGTGCCTTATCTGGTGGAATAACCCAAATGTTCATTCCTGTGGGATTTCGGTCTTTAGTAGGTCTTGTCTTTTAGGGTTACTACAGTTTTCCACTGACCAAGACTATCAAGAATATTAAGAAATAAAGCTAGCAAATTTCCTGAGTTTCAAACTCCTTTTTGTCCTCATTGTGAAGCACCAATCTACTTCCTTCCTGGTGATCAGGACACTCACTTCAGCCACATTGACCCCCTTCTGTGCCTATCAATTCAGTGATAGAAAGAATCCCAAAATGTATAGAAGGCAGTCTCAACTTCCAATATTCCTTAAGAAAAGAATTCTTCTTTGGGGCACTAGAATCTCAAAACCCATCAAACCCAAGGTCACAGGGAAAGAGAACAACAATATTCCAGTGGGTTGTTAGGTGAAATGGCCAGAGAGGCCACTCCAGTCTTCACTCCTCAGTTCCCAGACTCATGCCTCCTGGCTATGGGGAAACAACACCATATTTGATGCTGATTTAAGACATTTATTCCATTCTATAGAACACCATTCCAATTTTGCAAGATATTGTCTCCCAGATATCACAGTAGTTGAATCTTCAGCAGGCCATTCATCTGTTCTATCAAGCCAGATGCCTCTGAGTTATGGGACACGTGGTAAGAGTATTCAGAGAACCAGTGAGCAAACATCAGTGAAACTAAGAAAAGGCTACCTGACTCCAAAGAATGGATCATCTTATAGATCTCAGTTCTATCTTCCCATTCAGTCCCTTTCCAAGAGTTTCAACCACATTTTTTTCCTTGCCACAAATCTCCCAATTCTGTTCTTTCAATGTTCCCAACTAGCAGGCCAATTTTTTTTTCCATTGCCCATGAGTCCATGTAGATCAATGGCTCAGACTATCTCTCCCTAAGGAAGTGAATAACTGGCGTACTGCTTAAAGTTCTGGAAGGATTTTATTTTAATAGAGATTTCGAGACAAGGACTAACATGATCTGACCTAGGTTTTAAATTAATCACTCTGGCTGTTGTGCTGAGAATAAACCATAGGGAGTTAAGGGTAGAAGCAAGAAGTCAGGAGGCTGTTGGTATAATCCAGATGAGATGATGGTGGCTTAGACCAGGGCACTAGCAGAAGGGTGGGGGAAAAGCAATAAGATTCAGTGTGTGTGTGTGTGTATTTAAGTTGTGGTGAAATACACATAACATAAAATTTACCATTTTAACCACTTGTAAATGAACAGTCCCGGGGCATTAAGTACATTCACATCTTGTACAACCATCACTACTATCCATCTTCAGAACTTTCTCATATCCCAAACTGAAACACTTGGATGTATTTTTAAGGCAGAGTCAGCATGCTTTCCTGACAGATTGGACTGAGGTGTGAGAGAGAGGAGTCGAAGATGACTCCTGGATTATTGACCTGAGCAACTGGAAACATGGAATTGCTACTGACTAGATGGAGAAGGATGGGTAGAGCAAGACTGAGTAGGAAGGAAGAGAAGGAGTTCAGATTTCTTCATTTTAATTTGAGGTGTCCTCCAGATATCCAAGTGGAGAATTCAAGAATGCATTTGAGTATGCAAGTCTGAAATTCATTAGAACTGGGCTAAAGGTGTACATTTGGGTGTCATCAGCAGATAGATGGTTTTTAAGACACAGGAAGGAATGAGATAATCAAGGGAATGGATGAGACAGAGAAAAGAAGAGAAGAGATCAAAAGCTTTGGGGCAGTCTTACGTTAGACCCAGTCGAACAGGTTAGGGAGGTAGAGGAGAGAGCAGAAAAGATGACTGAGAGGAAGGAACACCAGGAGCATGTGGTGTCGAATGCTACTGAGAGGTCAAGTAAGAGGAGGATTTGGAATTGACTATTGGATATAGTGGTGCGTAAATCACTGGTGCCCCAACAAGAGCAGTTTTGGGGAAGTGGTAGGGACAAAAGCTTGATGGAATGAGTTAAGAGAAAATGGAAGGAGAAGAATTGGAGGCAGCAGGTAAAGACTACTCACTTCTAGATTTTACTTTAAATGGGGAACAAAGCTGATGGAGGAAATAAGATCAAGAGTAGTTTGTTTTGTTTTGTTTTTGATGGGTGAAGTAACAGCATATCTAAGTGCAGATGAAAATGATCCAGTAGAGAGGGAAAAAAAGGTGATGTAGGAGAGGGAGGAAGTGTTGCAAGAATTTTGAATTTGAAAACCTCTCCGTGGGGCTTTGGCACAGCATTTTGCCACAATCTGCACCATACTCTGCCCCGCTTCAGTAGTTTATGTAACCTACATTTGACTTTGCATCCCCTGGCCTGGATAGATACAGATCTATATGGGGCTCTAAAACAACACTGGAATAAATTGGTAAGCATGCAAATTAGGCCCACTCCTGCCAAAGTAGGCAGAGCCCTCAGTGCTAATGCACCCTCTTTCTGAGGAAGGTTTTTGGCAATTTGCTCACGTAGACACCACCAGATGAAAATTGACAGTCAGAAGCAGCTGAAATCCAAAAACCTAATAATACGTAATGTAGTGTAGATTTTTGGGACTCATAATTTATTTTATTTAAGTCTCAAGAAATCAACCTTGAGATGGTCCTTAGAAAATGTATGGTTTCTGGGTGCAGGCAAAGGAAGAGAGAAAATTATTAAATCAGGGGTGAGTGGTGAAACACCTGTGGGAGCAAAGATGAGTCCTTGCCTGCGGTGGGACTAGAACTATCTCCACGGTAGAAATAAGAAGTTTACCCTGGATCACCAATGCGTCGGTAGCCCGAAGATTGAGCAATGGTAATGTCCCAAATCAGAGAAAGGCAAGTAAATAGTGCAGGAATCTAGGTTCAGAAGGTCAACTTCTGTGAAAGGAAAGGGAACTAATATATATTGATTACTATGCCAGATAACTCTACTCCTCTCCACCCTATTCTGTTCTAGAAGGATGACCTGTAGGGATTAAATGTGATAGCCAGCCTCTAAGACGGTTTAGTGAGCCCAGCCTCTTGGTATTCATTCTTCTCTACCTTGTAGTCTGACCTGGAAAAGTAATCTGTATGGTTTGGTTCAACATGCTTCCAAACATCTGGCTTCTGGCTGGATTATACCCTTGGGGACCCTGGAAGTTGTGGAGAGGTTGCCTTGAGTGAGCATGTCCCTCAAAAGCAGATCATATCTCCCATCCAAGTAGTCTCTGCTCCACTCGACTCTCTCCCTTTCCTGGTCCTTGTGGACCTAGGGATGGTGACAGTTCCACTACTACTGGACTCAGGTTCCTGCACATCCTATGTGGTTCCCATACCCCATCTACACCTTTGTAATTCGTCCCTTTGTAAATAAAACTTGAAAAAAATTATTCTAATTTAAGTATGTTGTGTTTCCTGTTGGAACCCTGAGTGATACAGAAATTCGTATCAGAAATGGCTCTAGGAAACAGAGTCAAAATTAGATCTAGAATTTGTTTAGTCATATATTTAAGGGTCCATGGATAGCTTCATTGCTGGGAGAAATAACAATTATTACTTGAATTATCATTGATGGGAGCCTGGGATGAAGTGCAAAGGGAGGGCAAGATGCTGGCTGTATGGAGCTTCTGGAAAGTCCCAATATGAGAATCACAGCCTAAAGCCCCAGGAGTTTGGAGTATTGCCTTGACTCTGTGCTGATAACTATTTTCCATTTGAAAAGTAGGTCCTGGCTTGCTTTTGGTGAAGACTGAATGCTAGACCATGGATCACGAAATATTTATGTGATCCAAACTGCCTATCATGAGCTGAGCTATCTGATTCACTGAACCACAAAATTGGGAATGCATAGCAGTAATCCCTCATAATACGGTAGTGGTATATACGAAAGTGAGCCCCAGTAGATCCAGAAGGCTCAAGAAAACTTCATGAACAGATGACTCATATTCACGTAGTACCTATTCTTTCTGCTTCTCCTTCAACTTACACCAGAGGCCTTAAGGGGAGTTCCTCATCAGCTAATGGAGGAGGAAAGAGCTCAGGCTTGATTTACAGATAGATCTGAAACTTGAGCCCACACCAATGGGAAATAAACAGCCATTGTGCTACAGTCCCTTTCAGAGGTGGCCAGAAAGATAGTGTTAAATGGTTCCCCATTTCACTGAGAACTATAGCCAAATTTCTCACAATAGCCTATAAAAACCCCCCAGGATCTGGTCTCCTGTCGCCTCCCATCTTCTCTCCAATGCTTTTGCTCATTTCACCACAGCCACACTGCTCTCATGGCTGCTCCTGGAGCACACCAGGCCTGTTCTCACCATAGCTTCTTTGCTTTCGCTTTGCCTAGACAACTCTTCCCCCAGGTATCAACCTTCTTAACTCTCTCCACTCCTTCAAGTCTGCTGAAATCGCACCTTCTCAATGAAGAGCACCCCAATCGATTATCTTTGCCACCTGCGTCCCCTAATTTTTAGATTCCCTACTTTGCTCTACTTTTCTTTTCTTTTCTTCTTAATGGCATTTATCACCTTCTAGCATACTATGCAATTTATTTGTTTATCTTTTTTTTTTACTGTCTGTCTCCCTACTAGAATGTTAACAGGGATCTTTCTCTATTTTGTTCAGTTATTTCCCAAGAGGCTAGAACAGTTTTTGACACATAATACTTATTCAAACATTTGTTGAGTGAATGAATATATGAATCAATTGGTTTGAAGCAGCCTCAAATTATAACCATTTCAGAACACCCACCTGTCTTGACCCAGTCCTTACGGGAAATAAAAATTGTATTTGGGGACAGAATAAGCAGGTACAATAGGAAGCAGTGAACAATAAGAGTGGGGATGTAGGATTAGATCATGAAAGTCCTTGAATTAAGGGAAAACAGTACTTTGAGTGCTTATGTAGTAGGAAAATTACTATCAGATACTGAAGAAGAAGAACAATTTGGCCACAGGCCAAAACAGAGTAAACTCTGTACTCAGCCTAGAAACCTCTGTAAGTTGGCCCAGCAAGGTGAGCGATGACCATCTACGACCTCATGTTTTAATATAAACTAAAACCATTTAATACCATCAAGGCCAAGATACGTCTAATGGTCACATCACTCCTTGAACAGTCACTGGCATGTTATATTATTCTCTACATTTTTCCATATGCTTGAAATATTTCAAAACTAAAATTTGTAGATGAAAACATGAAATCCCCCAGAAAATCAGGTAGGCCTGTGGTTGGATAGTTAAGTGACTATTCTAGGATTGATAACTTTTTACACATATGTGATTTTTAGTGATAGATGCAAAAGGCTTTTATTTTTAACTCAGCCACTGTCTTATCTTTTATTCAACCAGAATTATCATCTTCCTTGCTAGCCCCAATAAGAAAACTATTCTATCAGTTCCCCTTTCCAATTTTCCCATGTCTGGGTATGAGTCCACCAAAGAAACCTTGGATTCTTCCTGAACTCCATCCTTTATATCCAATCTGCCATTAATCTGTTCAAATGGTTTGGTTTTTTACTTCTTATCTCCTCTGCTCCCAACCTAGTCCAAGCCCTCATCAGCCCACACCTGTATTTCTGCATTAATTCATTTAATCCTCACAATGACCCTATGAAGTAGGTGGCACTTTACAGCTGAGGAGTCTGAAACATACAGAGAATCCACCCTGCTGAGAGTCAAAGTGCTAGTGAGTGGACAGCCAGGGCTGGAAACCTGGCAGCTAACTCTAGAGACCCTGCTCTTAACCGTTGTGCAACCAGGGTTTATTCATGGACTGAATGAATTGGCCAAATGTCCTGCCTCTGAGTTCTCTCTCCTTCAATCCATTCTATCTATTCATTTCCCTAAAAGTCTGTCTCAACCAACTGCTCCACATCTTCAGCATCTAAAAAGACTCGACTACATATGATGTCAAAATTATATCTTGGGGGCCAGCTCCGTGGCCTAGTGGTTAAGTTCCACATGCTCCACTTCAGCAGCCCAGATTCAGTTCCCGAGTGCAGACCTACACCACTTGTTGGCAGCCATGTTTTGGTGGCGACCCACATGAAAACTAGAGGGAGATTGACACAGATGTTAGATCAGGGTGAATCTTCCTCAGCCAAAACAAAAAACAAAAAAAAATTATATTTTCCCAAGGCCTTTCATAATCTGGCCAACCTCCCTCCCCTCCCCCCCCAACTCTTAGTGTTCACCAGTTCCTTTTGCACTTGCTTCTTCCACTTGGTCTATCCTCACAGACACCTCACACACTTCTGCCTCTGGTCTGAAAAGGGCCTCTGTTGCAACCCACTCCCATCTAATCTTCTTTTGGGTTCCCAGAGCACATGTGAGCTGCCCTGCCCTGTGGTTCTTAATTCGGTACCACCTGAGATGGTCTTTTAAATTTTTGTGTGTAGGCTTCAGCATTCAGGGGGTTTCTCAGTTGCACCACTAGTGACATTTTAGATTGAACAATTCTTTGTTGTGAAGGGCTGTCTTGTATTGCAGCATGTTTAGCAGCATCCCTGGCCTCTATGCACTAGGTGCCAGCAGCCACACCCCCTCACCCTTCTAACACCCACCTTCCCCTCCCAGTTGTGAAACCAAAACGTTTTCAGGCATTGTCAGAAGTCCCCTGGGGGCAAAATCACCCCCTAGTTGAGAACCACTGAGCTAGATTGCAAACTTTTCATTTCCAGGGACTGCATCTTCTACTTTTTGTCTTGTCCGTAGTGTCCAGCATCAGTGCCTGGCACACAGCAAGAACTCAATAAGAAGCTGTTAAGGCCGCACCAGTATCACACCATCACATTACATCAGGGCTCTACTTTTCAGTAACTCCTTCTACCACAGCATCTCAGCTCGATGCTGGCCGCAGAGAAAGCTAGGTTGACCACGACCTTTTGACTAAGTGGAAGAGCAAAGCTGAAGAACGCTGAGCTTCCGGAGCTTCAGCTAGCACTTGTAGTGGGTCCTAAGTCTAAACCTTTTGTTCTAGATATATTAAAAAAAAAAACGCTTGTCCAAAATCAAGCATCAAACCACGAGATAACAAATGAGATGGCTAAAATCTCTCTCATTTTTTTCTGTATTAGGACAGCACATGAGTTGGGCAGGCTTTAGGGTCAGACTAACCAGAAGTCAAATCATGGCTCCACTTTCTTGTAGCAACAAGGAGGGGGATTCTGGGCAATTACATAGGAGCCTCATCTGGAAAATGTAGGAAATAAAAATCTATCTTCTAGGAAAGGCAGTTCCCCACTCCTACCAACACAGCCCTCGCCACACGCAGGCACTACACTACGATCTCACCATACTACACTAACTTACTCCCTACACATTGAAATAGGCCCTATCACTATCTCCATTTTACAGATACAGAAACTGAGTAACAGAGAGGATCGATAATTTGTCCAAAGCCACAGAACTAAAAAGTTGTTGAACCAGAATGCAAGCCCAGAGAGTTTGGCTCAGAGTCCATGAGCATAATAACAAGATTATTCTTCTGGATGAGAAGGTTAAATAAGATAGCAGAGGCGAAATGCCTAGAACACAGCAGTTATTCATTTAATTTCCAACCTTTTCCCTCACCCAGTTTCCTAGGAGTCATTCAGCAGTTATTGTTTGGGTACTCGCAGGCTATATTTACGGTAAACAGATAAAAGCAGATGTGGTTCTCCTTCCGAAGACAAAACAGGGGAAGAAGGCCAAGTAAGCCAAAGCTGATCTTCAGCCCCCAGCTCCTCTGTTTGAGCCCATTCTCTCTACCCCTGACTCAAAGGCAAATATTCCCTTCATTCAGGACTCTAATGGGCTCTCTGTCCACTATCAAAACAGCTTTCAGAAGAGGCTCTGAAAGTTATTCTTGGCAAGGTGTCAATGAAACAGTAAACAGAATAGTAAGCCTGTATTGCAGTGCTTCTTTTAAAGGCATTTTCATGTTTGTAAGCATGACACTTGTATTAGGGTGAACAGAGAGATTTATTTTTAAGGAACTGGCTCACACAATTGTGGGGACTGGCAAATCCAAACTTTGAGGGGGTGGGCTGGCAGGGTGGAGACTCAGGGAAGAGCTGCAGTTGGAGTCCAAAGGCACTCTATTAGCAGAATTCCTTCTTGCTCAGGGGAAGTCGGTCCTTGGTCTATGAAGACCTTCAACTGATCAGATAAGGCCCACCCACATATTGGAAAGTAATCTGTTTTAACTCAAAGTCCACCAAGTTAAACGTCAATCTTATCCTAAAAAACGCCTTCATAGAGGGGCTGGCCCCGTGGCTGTGTGGTTAAGTTCGCGCGCTCCACTGCAGGCAACCCAGTGTTTTGTTGGTTCAAATCCTGGGCACAGACATGGCATTGCTCATCAAACCACGCTGAGGCAGCGTCCCACATGCCACAACTAGAAGGACCCACAACGAAGAATATACAACTATGTACCGGGGGGATTTGGGGAGAAAAAGGAAAAAAATAAAATCTTTAAAAAAAGAAAAAAAAAAAAAACGCCTTCATAGAAACATCCAGATAATGTTTAATCAAATATCTGGGCATCAAGGCCCAGTCAAGTTGAACCGTAAAATTAACCACCATAGTATCTTAAATTTAAATACACAGAACTTTCTAAGAGAAATTGCTGGTATCAGTCAGCAGGCAGTGATGATATTTGGGGACTAGGAAATGGCCTTCCCCTGTTCACGGAACTCACAATACAAGACTACACACCAGTAGAGTGGATTTTGAACCCAACGACATTTCCTTCATTACCTTTGCTCTCTTCCGCAGCCTGGAATTTAGGAGAAAGCCTTTTCAAAAGTACACATTTTTCCTGATTCAATAGCAAAGATAATTGCCTCCAAAAAAAGTATACAGATCTATGCCACCACTGCTTTAATTACAGTCAGTTTTTGTTCTCTCTCCCCTGAAGGCGAAGAGCAGCTAGGAGCAGGAAAGCCAACTTCTGCCTTGTTTACGGTTCTACCCCTTCTGGCCAGCACAGTTGCTGCCTAATAAATCATTGTTAAGTGAGTGAAAGTAAATCGTGAAAGCTGAACAGCTCCCTGGTGTTCCTTTGTTTGGCATGACTTTCCAAGACACTAGGCATCATTAGTGGTAGACTGAAGAATGCACTTACTCCAAAGCAGGTAGCAATGATCATTAGATTCATGGTCACTTTCCATTCACAGCATCACACGTCTTCCAGGTGAGTGAATAAACGGAGAGCCACTTCCACAGGCATCCTGTCATTACAGAAAACATTCTTGGAATTGTTTTGCTGATTAATCTGCAGAGAGAAAGCTGTTCTGCACCTTCGGAAAATTCCCAGTTCAGGCAGAAACTCATATCAAGGGCCTTTGCCAGAAAAGACTAAAATGCCCCAGAGATGGCCAGTGACTATTTGCCCGCTGGAAGGATGCATTCAGGGTTGAGGATCATCACAGGAAGGAGCCAGAGCTTCCTCTCCCAAGTTCACATCTGCGCTGTTCTTTTCATCTGCTTATTCCCCAGCAAATATCTTTAATTATGTGTCATGTACCAACAAATCAGGAAAAGGGCATCGCATCCCGTCGTAATCTCTGTGACCTTTGGGAAGTCGTACGTCTCTCATTGGTTAGCGGTCGAACATCTCATTGTATTTGGTATTCAGGTTCTTCTGGGAAGGCTTGCCCCCCTTCTCTCACGGGTGCGAGACTCCTGTTAGCATTCCTTCCACCTCCGGACGTGTGTGGGCGGCCACAGCCGCGGGGCGTCTGGGAAAGGGTTTCCACCAGGGGGCACTGGAAGGGAGCGAATGTGAGAAGCGCCACTTCTGAGAACAGCTTCCAAGGCCAGCTTTCAGCACAACAAATAAACGTCAGATGAAAAGCTGGTGGCCGCTGCTGTCTGGAAAGCAAAACTGATGGCGTTCCTTCCGCTTCTAATGTTTTGAGGTTTACATCAGCGTAACCCCGCGTTCATCCCCTGGCATTTCCGATGTCAGAGTTTCGTTCTGAATCAGTGCCTCAAGTGAAATTCATTCCTACTGAATTTGGTCATAATAACTGGCAGATGGCTGGTGATTTTTATTTGAAAACATGAATAACTGGCTCAGTTTCAGGAGCTGCCCTGAACCAAAGACCCGGTTAGTCGCTCAACCCACGCGTTCCAGGTCGTGGGGTTAAGACAGGAATTCTGGGGCCAGCGGCGTTTGCAGCTGAAGGGCGGGGAGAGTGGGACACCCTTGAAAACCTGTGGCTTTGGAAAAATGGCTCTGGGTGATTAGAGCTGAGCCTCTAAGTTCACCACAAGATATGCCTTATTTTTTTTTCCAGAAATTTACAGAAAGGCCAAACTGCCTCATTACTGTCATGAATTCCCACCATTAGATCTGTTTCTTAAGGGCTTTTTGGAAACAGACACATTTTAAAGGACTTACCCCATGTTATCTAGGAGGTGTGACACATAGCTAGCTTTTCTTTAGCATGGATTTTTACCTCTGAAGAGGCATCAGAAAAGGCTTTCCAGATGCCAAAGTAGGAACTCACACCAATAAGGGAAAAGAAAGAGAGAAAACAAGAAGGAAAGAGAGAAAGGCGCTGAGTTTTTCATAGAAATTTTTTCAATTTAGAAAGCTATCTTTCATTCTGAGTTTAGGCTCTTTATATATTTGAGGGGTTAAACTATCCTTGTTTTCTGTGTGTGCCTCCTTTTGATATTAACTGGACACTCATAACAGGAATGCTAAAAGAACACTCCTGTGTATGTTTCCTTTTGATATTAAAATGTACATTCTTCTAAGAAATGATAGTCACCAGAGATGTTATCTTTTTTAATGTATCGACAAAATAAGTTAACAACCCTATGTTAGATCCCAAACTGGTTTTTTGACCTTCTCCTTGTCTGTGAAACCTTAAAGTAAGAGGAATACCTACACTGGGGTATTCATTGGTTACTCACAGACAAGAGACACCTAGCTCAGGGGACAGTAAACTAATAGCTTTCGGTAGAAGATAAGAATGGTGCTTGGCCTGAAGAGGCGCTGTGTGTGGGGAAGGGGTGAGGAGATTGGAAGCCTGGATGGGGCACGGGGCACCAGGGGAGATGGTGTTTCAGGGAGTAAAGGGTGCTGAAAGGCAGTCTCCCTAAAGACTGCTCAGTCTGTTCACAGCTTCAGCCAGAGCAAACCCCAAGACACCAAGCATTCCACAGGCAGTCTTTAAGATGGCCCCCCATGATGCCCTTGTCTACACTATGCAGGAATTTTTATTTCTTCCCAGTAACCAGCTGATGTGAGGTGGACTTTGCAGTTATCTTGCACACAATTCCTCTCGGCTCCAAGGCCTCAGAGCAGCGTTTCCTAGAAGATCGTTCTCTGTGAGCTCAGTTCGTGACAAGCTCACAGGGAGCACACCTAAGACATCTGGCCAGCTTGTGATGTAAAGAAGTGTGTGGCCACAAGACCCACTGTTACAGCTGGCACTGTGTCAGAAGCTGTGCTGCCTGACCCTCAGTGGGCAGAAGGTGGACAGACGATTCTGACCAGGTGGGTTTCACCAAGGAGCAAGAGGGGAACCTGCAGGTTAGCACATGAGAAGGCATGGAAGCCTTATAGACGTAGTTCGAAATGGTTATCATTATTGCTACAGACTTCCGGCAGTTGCAGGGGGATGAAAGTGTACTAATTTGGAAACAAAAGACACATGTACTAGTGTCCACTCAGTTAACACTGAGCCTATTTTTAAGAAAGGAGACCAACTCCCGCCTGAGGCAAAATGGTGGTGATAGCGGCCAAGTTTGTTTCGGGCCCATGGCTCTCCCTGCTTTTGCCACTGAATTAGTTATCTATTGTTGGAAACAAATTATCTCCAAACTTATAGGCTTTAAACATTTATCATCTCACAGTTGGTGTGGGCCAGGAGTCCAGGCACAGCTTAGCCGTGTGCCTCTGGCTCAAGGTTGGGAAGTTCACGAAGCTTACGAACTTATAGTTAAGCGGAGTTGGACTGAGCTGGAGAATTCACTTCCGAGTTCTCTCACACAGCTGTCGGCTGGCCTTGGTGCTGGCTTCCCCCTGATGGGGATTCTCCATAGGCTGCCTGAGACCCCTCACAGCATGGCAGCCGGTTATCCAAGAGACAGCGAGCCCAGGAGCTCTAAGACAGAAGCTCCAGTTTTTTTACAACCTAATGTCTGAGGTAACACTCCATCCTCCTTACCAGAGTCTTGTCACAAGAAGTGAGTTACTAGGTCCAGCTCCTACTCAAGGAGAGGGATTGCACACGGGTGTGAATACCAAGAGGCGGACACCATGGGGGCCATCTTAGAGACTGCCTGTGCAGCTCCCCTCCTTATCTCCACATGCAGAATAATAATGGAAGGTAGAACTTAGTGGGGGTGGGTGTGGGAATCGAATACAATAAGGAATGAGAGGGCTTTGAAAACAGAGGCCCTAGAAAGGCAGTATGATCAAGGGGTCCTTACCTCACTCTCAGATCGAATTCTGGAGATGAGTCCAGAAACCTGCATCTTCACAGCGTCCCAGGCATGCTTCCGGCACACCAAGACTTAAGAACCGCTCATATAAATTATTATTAGTTTTCCTTCTACTTTATAAATTGGGATGAAAAGAAGGGCAGAGAAATTAAATGAAAATGAGGTGGAGGGGAGGTAAGAGGTGAGCTTTTCAAACCTCCAGCTCTTCTTCCTGGGCCCCGTCCTCTAAATGACTCTCCTGGGCTGGGTCTGTTCTCAGGGCAACAGTGAGTTGGTAGAATGCTGGCAATACCAGTTACATTTCACCAACTGAACCTCACTGGGGCAGGGCCCTGATTCCTCACTCAGGCTCTCCCCATCCTTCAGAATGATTAATAGGTCAGCCTCCACAGTGATCTCCTCCTGCCCCACAGCAGCCTAGGAGGCCAGACTTCTACAACAGCTCTTCAAATGACAAATGTATTTGGCAAATGACTCTGGCCTGGCAAATACATACAAACATTTTTTGCTTAGCAGTAATACACCTTGAGGCCTCTCTCGACTTTCTCTTGTCAACAGTAAGCACTCACGGTTTTACCCACAAGAAAATGGTGCCACCTCGAGATACGGTTTATGGGAGAAATAAACAGGTGATTCTTACCATCAAGTCAAATGATTAGAAGCTGGAAGGGACAGTGAGAGGTTTGTCAAATCCACGCCTCTCCAGGCCAGACAGAATGATCCTCAAAGTATCTCCACCAATAGGTAGTCTCTTATTTAATCCCGTAGGCAATCTAATCCTTGTCTCAACTCTCACCACTATTTATTTTATATATAACGTAATCTTTCCTGTTATAATTTATAGCCTTTTCTCTAGTTCTGACCTCAGGAGAAATGAAGAACAGATGCTCACATAGCTTTTAATAAAAAAGTTCTTATTAAGTCACTACTCATCTTTGTCCTCCATTGTGGGAGGTGGGGACACAGGTTGCTGCTTCTTTGCTCTTTCTGCTTTGCTCTGCTTGGCCTGTATTTCTGATAACAGGTAGCCCCGTTTTTATCTACCAGTGGATCAAGACTGTACGTTACATTCAGGTCAGTACAACTGGAATAGCCTAGTTTATTTTTTACAGATTCTACCGACAAGCGTTAGGTCCTAAGATGTGATTCGGCTTAAAAAGATGACATTTAAAAAGTGCAATCAGCTTCTCCTATTGACAGTTAAAAGTCAGAGATGTAAAAACTTTCTTAGCTGGCCTTTGATTGCTTTTATCTGATATGACTGAGTTCGTTACAGCTGGGTTCCGTAATCAACCAGAATTAAAATCAGATAGTGTTTTTCTTCTTTATTTTTTAATGACTTGCATGGTACGGCCTTTTGAGTGATAGAGCTAAATTATTAAGTACTTCCAAAAAATTGCACATGGGACTGACCAGTCTTCCAGAGCAACTCCAAAATTAAGTTCATGAAGGACCCGTCATTTTTATTTATTGTTTCTTTATGATATCTTGTTGGGAGGTGGGCAAAAAGAGAGTCCCATTTTACAGATGGGGACCTGATATAAAGAAGTTGCCCCCCCCCACCCCCGCCAAGGCTGCAGCAAATCCAGAACTAGAACTTGGTCTCCTAGCCTTCAGCCCGGAGTTCTTTACACTAAATATTATTCTAAAAAACAAACACTTTCCAAACTGCATTTCTACTCACACATACAGCTTTAAGGACACCATTTTCGTTTTGTTTTCTTTTGCATTCTCAATGCTGACATTTACTAAAATTACATCATCACAATGGTTATTTAAATAACAAACAAAACCCTGTCACGATATCTGGGGAAATCATCCTCATAATTTCACAGGCCCCACGCCTTAGAGGAAACTTCCTCTCGTGTTCAAGAATAAGTAACATGTCCCAAAGAAGCCCTGAGGAGAAATGACAAAGCCATCTTACTTACAGGTGGAAAGAATCATGGCTACACCTCTGCAGGGAGTGTACAAAACAGTCCTGAGTTCTTCAGCGGTGCACCCGTCACAAAAACACATCTTTCAACTGAAATCATAGCTCACCCAATGCGTTTCTCACGGGCAAAGTTAACCCCACCTATTTTCCTGTTCTGAAAACCTCAGAGAAGTGTGTGAATGACAACCCAATGGCCTATCTAAGAAAGTTCAATAATCTGCATCCAGATCTCTGAGGGTGGTTGCTGTTAGTTCCTCATTCCCAACTGTGTAGGTGACTCCAGCAAACAACATTTTCAAGAAATCACAAGATTTTGGTAAAAGGAACCTTAAAAGTCACTAATTCAAACGACCTCTCTGGACAGAGAAGGAAATGGTGGCACAGATAGGATAAGGGACACAGTTAGTGGTAGAAACAGAATTAGATTCTAGGTTTTGGAGTACCAAGCCTAGAATGTTCTGTCTTCCCACTCTAATGACACTTCAGGGATCATTTGAGGAAACTTTATTTTTTGTTTGGGCGGGGGAGTCCATCCAATAACACACCTAAAAGGTGACTGGGGCGTGGCCAAGAAATACAAACACAACATCAACAATCAAAAATACACCTAGGAAAACATAACCAAAAATTCAAACTAAAAGGAACAACTCTAATGAAGACAGCATACTTGTGTTGCCCTTCCTATTTCCTGCCTTATAGATTAAGATCTCTTTGAGCATTCTGGGTGGATTCTTCTCATTTTACTTCACCTTTTGCCTTAGTTTTACATAAAAACTTTTTTTAAGTTTCAGTGAAATATTTAAAGATTTTTGAAGAAAATGTTTCCCAATGTTGCCAAGTATTATCCATCTCGTTTTCCACATCAACAGTATACGGAACCCTTAGTGAAAGGACTATACTTTCTCCTCACTCTCTTCATTGCCATCTGGCACTTTGAATATAGCTCCTTAAGGTGAAAAGGGAAGGATGGGATGGGACAGGGAGGCAGAAGGAGTCAAGGTGAGGGAGGAAGGAAGGAGAAAAGGTGTAGCTCGAGTATGACCAACGCCTTGAACACACTATAATTCAGTTAAAAGGTTTGTACATTTTTGTGATGGGGGTACAGTTAAACAGGAAGATGAGGAGGAAGATGACAAACAGACTATGACCAGACTTAGGATAAGTATTTTATTTTTTCCAGTATAAGGAGGATAAGGAAGAATAAGAGACAGCCTTCAGTGGATGGATGGACCAGAGGGAAAGAGATGATTCTCCAGGGTCACACTGAAGGTGCTGCTCAGAGCAGCTAACAATGCTGTGTGTTCACACAACGCTCTCACGTACAGCGGACACCACAGCAGTCCCAGAGCAGATGAACTCCTGAAGAAAGGCCTCGTGTCTTTCTCTGATTTCTACCCCCAATACCAAGAGCAGTGTGTGGGGCGATACACGGCCTCTGTTATCGATGATGGAGACTGTTTCTGTTCCCTGGGCTCATGAGGAAAAAGGAAGGCTCTAACTCAGCTAATGTCTTAGTCAGAGACTGTAAGGGGTAGAAACCCACTCAAACAAACTTGATCGTGAGGTCTACTGTGAGGCTGTAATAGATAATCTTGCTGATCCAAGAACCCAAGTCCAACCAGGCCTCCTGAAAACCATCTGGGAGACAGCTCAATACACCATGCTCTCCCTATTTCCTGGTCTCTCTGCCAGAACTTGAGCTCGCTCATGAGTCTTGCCGTTGTAGTGAACGTCACCTGATCCTTCTGCTGCAGAGCCTGGCACCTCCACTTACAGCATCTACGTCCTGGAGCATATTCTTAAGACATGGAAAACGACTGATTCCCCCTTGTTCAATTTTCCACCTAACTCTAATTAGCTGTGGATACCATGTGGGCAGGATCACTTAGCCCAAACACAGGCCCTGTCGGGGCTTAAGCTGGACAGACGCCCTCAAACAAGTCTACCCAAATGAGGAGGGGGCATTAGCGATAGAAGGGTCCAGCCTTTTCTCTCTTCAGTAAGGAATATTTGATCCCCAGGGGAAAAGGAGTTGACAGCTGTAAGGCACAGTCCCTAGTCGGAAGAAGGTTAGCTTCTATATTATAGAATTAAAAGTTTCGGGGGCTGGCGCCGTGGCCCAGTGGTTAAGTTCGCGCGCTCCGCTGCAGGCGGCCCAGTGTTTCGTTGGTTCGAATCCTGGGCGCGGACATGGCACTGCTCATGAAACCACACTGAGGCAGCATCCCACATGCCACAACTAGAAGGACCCACAACGAAGAATATACAACTATGTACCAGGGAGCTTTGGGGAGAAAAAGGAAAAAATAAAAAATCTTAAAAAAAAAAAAAAACTAAAAAAAAAAAGTTTCAGTTAAAACACAATTCATGTTTCTTATAAAATATATAATTTTATATATTATATATATGTATAATATATACAGCATACAAATATTTTTAATGTAATACTAATGGCAGTCTTGAAAACAGATGTTTTCAAAACAGAAGATAGGTAGTTCTCCAAGGTGGATTCCTGATTCATCCAGAACCCACATTCTAGACAATACTCCAGGCCCAGAATTCTGTAGAAGTCAAAAGGAAGAGGGTGGTTGTTGGAACCTGGCCCTAATACCCTTCCCTTCCCAAATTCCCTGGCCTTCCACTGGCAACTAACATGGCCCTGTGTGCACCCTGAAAATGGGCAAACTCTGGGGCCTGGGCACAGTGCCTGGCACATAGTGGGTACTCAAGTACTTGTGTGAGTACTTTTAATAACCATCTCCAAGGCAACATTTCCATAATCCAGAAGATTCAGTCACAGAGCTAATGCTGGTCTAGAAGCAAACCCTTTAGGTGTTTCCTCTTTATAAGTAAAACAATCTACACGTCCAAGTGCTAAATAAATTAAAAGTTAGCACCAAGTGCCATTTCTTCCTCGTGCTTTGGAATGTGGAAGCCACTGGTCACAACACCACTTATCTTCCAAAAGTTTCTTCACTCTCGACTAGTTCATCTATCGTGCGAAGCAAATCTTCAAAGGAAGGCCTTCCCTCTGGTTTCTACAATTCAAAATCAAAGAGAAGCGGTGGGTTCCAGAATCCATTCCAAACATAATTTCTCACTGCTCAAAGTCAGATAACAGCGCGTACTAGTGCAAGGTGCTCATTGCTTTCGGACGGGAAAATGCAGGCGTCTCAAATGGCTCAGACCTTTCCTGCAGGCACTGCTGCCAGACTAACCTTTCTGCCACACTGCTTTCGTGTCCCTGTTTGAGACCCTAACAGAGCTCCTTACCGCCTGCAACATCCAGTTCTGCTAATCTGCAGTGCCCTCTATGACCTGCCCCCGCCCCGCTACCCAATTTCATTTCCCACAAAACCCTCACATGGCCTCTCTGCTCAATCAAACCAATCTCCAGCCTCACGTACACACACCATGGTCATTACCACCTCCTTACCCTTGCTCACGCTATGCTCTCTCCCCCAGCACCACTTCCTGACCAGAAGGCTCTGCCCATCCCAATGACTGCTCTTGGGAAGCGTTATAGCAAGTGACCGAGAGTATGGGCTTTCGAGTCAGACAGGACTCTGCTTCTCTGTAGCTACATGGCCTTGGGCAAGTATCAACTTCATGAGCCTTGGTACTCTCCTCCAAAGAGGGATCATAGTAAAAGTATCCACACCTCAAAGGGTTATTTTGAGAACTAAATCTAAAGCGCTTAGTATAATGCCAGGCACACAATACACGTTAACTAACATTATTATAATCTTTCAAAAATCATCTTGGTGTCTAATTGCTTCTACGAAGTGACATCTTAATACATAGGGAAGGAAAACTTCCAAAGGCTGTGAGTAAAGAGACCTGAGGAAGTTGAGGTTTGGAGATAAAAACCCTCTTTGGGGAAAGAGTAACACTTCAATAACACAAGAGCTCCACTGAGAGAAGAGCTACTTCTCCGGGTTTATTCCCTGAGTCCCTAACTCAGGCAACTGTGGCAGGATTCCCACTTGGGAGTGGGGTGGCAGCCTGAATTTATTATCTTAATTATCAGCATTTTCCACTTCTTCACATTCTTCTTCCCATTATTCAGAACTGAGTAGAGAGGGTTGGCTCCCCACCTAGAGTTTGAAATCATATAAACCATGCACCGACTCATTAGCCTATAAAGACTACACATTATTAATCTACCAAGCCCAGATTTCTAAGTGTTTTAGATGATTCAAAAAGAAAGCACAAAAAAATTTTATACCTCCTGCCAACATCTCAGCATCAACTCATACACATATTTGCATGCCAATTTCGGCCGGTAGAGTCGGTGGCCACGAGTAACCATGGTTACCACTTCATAGTTGGTGTTTTTCTCAAAGGGCATTCTGCCTTCAGTGAATACTTCCCACATTAACACACCTGGAAAAGGATAAGGATTAGCAAATGATGTATTCGCTTCCTCTTCAGAGCAGATTTGAGGAGAAATGGACCACGGGTCTTACCAAATGACCAGACATCTGATTTGCTGCTAAAGCGGCTGTAATTAAACACCTCAGGCGGACACCACTTCACAGGAAATTTAGCACCGGAAGAACTTGTGTATTGATCATCCAGAACGTACCTAGAGCAAGACACACCATAGGTTTACACCTCTGCGTTACAATCTGTATTTTGTACACGTTGTTTCTCTTTTTTTTCCCCTCAGAATCAAAAACACAGTTGACTGAAGTCCAACAAGCTTCCGGTTGAAGGTACATGTTTGCCTCAGTGGCCACGCCTGGTGATTTCCCATCTTCCTCTCAGCCTCATTTAAGTGCTGGAGATGGATGCATTGTAACATTAGTATCTGCACTTTGATTTTTCTGATTGTTTTTCTCCTTTATAAGGCAACAGAGGCAGAATAGAATAAAATAGTTGGCAAACTTTTTTTGAAAGCAATTTGTTCTTTAAACAAAATCTTACCCGAAAGCCCCACAAATAAAACATCTAAAGCAGAGCTGCTCTAAAGGAAGTGGTGCAAACTGTTTGGAGACACATGTGCTTTTAGCTCCCACAATTCCTCAGAGCACAATTTTAAACTACAGAAAATGAAAAAAGCAAATTGCAAAATGACATACATAAATGGTAGAGTATAAATTTATATGCCATGACATCCCTTCCCCCCACACACACACTCAAACCATATTATATAATTTTTCTATGGGCGCATACTTACTTCCTTCTAGAAGGACACACACAAACTGGTAACACTGGCTACCTCTGGGGAGGATCTTCAATGGGGCTGGTAAATATGGAGACTTCAGCCCTTTCTGTAATGTGTTCAGTGTGTATTTACAACAGGAATGTGTTTATGTATTATATGAACAAAAAAAGTTAATTTCTAAAAGCTGCATGAGAAAATATTCAAAGAACTGCACAAACTTCCTTTGCTGTATAGACAAAGATGGTGACAATACCACCATGGGCTGGGATCAACTTGTTTGTCAGTCAGGGGAGTCTGAATTTAGTGAATGATGAGTATTTTAGAGGGGTGGATGCAAAAGGACAGATTTTTCTGAAAGCCAAACGTGAAATGAGAGGACTGCCTGCCAGATACCAACATTTTCACATAAAGCAAATACGGAGCAGCGGGTAATTAATGTCCGCACAGTCAGCTTTCTGACAGTAACAGCTCTCTAACCTCCCTGGGCCTGAGTTTCCTTAGGACCTAAACTTAGCCTGTACGACCTGGTCCTCACCTTCCTTTATAACTGTTCCTCGCACTGGCCATGGGCCAGCCACCCTGGCCCTCTTTCCATTCCTTGAACAGGCCAAGCTTGTCCCCGATTTCAAGTTTTTATACATGCCGTTCTTTCTACTTGGAATATTTTATCCTCAGATTTTCACCTACCTGGCTACTTCCTGCCTTTTTCATCTCTGTTCAAATATCCCAGTCTCAAAGGTCCTTCCAGAGCATCAGGTTTAAAGTAGCCACCATCACGCCGCCCCACACCATCACTCAACTCCCCCACAACCCACCTCAAGCTATCTCTATCATAGGGGTGGGCAAACTTTGTTCGTAAAGGGCCAGATAATGAATATTTTAGATTTTCAGGCCAGACTGTCTCTGTCACAAGGACTCAACTCAGTCTTTGTCATGTGAAAACAGCCACAGACAACACATAAGTGAATGAGCAAGGCTATGTCCCAATAATACTTTAAGAATGAATGTCTGGATGAAGGAACAAACAGACAGAAGAAGGAAAAGAACAAACTTAATAGTTTTTAAAGGTCTAACACTCTACTAAAACTACAAAAATTAAGAGAATAAAAACACTACAGGGCACCCGCCAGGTGGCGCAGTGGTTAAGTTCACACGTTCCGCTTCGGCAGCCTGGGGTTCGCCAGTTCGGATCCTGGGTGCGGACATGGCACTGCTTGGCAAATGCCATGCTGTGGCAGGCATCCCACATATAAAGGCGAGGAAGATGGGCACAGATGTTAGCTCAGGGCCAGTCTTCCTCAGCAAAAAGAGGAGAATTGGCAGCAGATGTTAGCTCAGGGCTAATCTTCCTCAAAAACAAAAAGCAAAAAATAAACAAAAAAAACCACTATAGATTTGGGTATTCTAACAACTTTACCCCCAAACACATTGCTGTGAAAACAAAAGATTCTAGAAACCTAATCCACAGCCGGGGAAAAAAGAAAGCAGCGTATTTAACAGGCTATACTACCACCTAGTGGAGAGAATTATTAACAGTAATTAACACAATGCATACTTGGTTATTTTAACCAATTTATTTATCTCAGAACAGCTAACAACATTCCCTTTTTGCTTCATCAGTGCAGATTGTTCCCATGCTTATTAATTCTACAAACTAATGTGCATATCACCGAAAGCTATATAATAAAGCATTAAGCAATCATAATTTCTCAACAGTTTACCTGAGAAAAAGCCAAAACTAATGGTAAAAAGACAAACTCACAAAGAAATCTTTCAAAATATAAATAATCTAATTTCTTTATGACCTTTTACCAAAAACACTAAGAAGAAGAAAAATCAATTTGTTCCCCTATAAAAATGATGGGTACTACAAATATTTGCTAAAGGAACAAAAGATGTTTCAAAACAGCTCTTAAATAGGCTTCAGAGGAAGAAGTTGACAAACTGCAAAGAAAAAGTCAGGCTTTCTCTACTGTCCATGTAAAGGTCACGGTCTTACATTAATTTAATCCAAAATTTATAGAAAATGTTCACATATACTCAGCCTTACCTGGCCATTCCAAAATCAGATACTTTCACAATTCCTGCCTCATTTACGAGACAATTTCTGGCAGCCTGGAAAACATTATAATGGCATATTAGCTACAAAGTTCCACAATAAAAACAGAAAAATCTAAGTTCCTTTTATATTAAATTTAGTGTAACCCAGTCAACACTTGCAGAGGTGTCTCTACAAATTTTTTTTACCCTCTATGGAAATGTCTTCAACATATTATTTGAAAGAACAGAGAGAAAGATAGGTGGAAAGTCATATGTGCCATAAGACATTGTTACATAATCTTCACCAACTGCCATAGCTAAATGAGGACTTACAGAAGGGGCAATCAGCTTTTTTCCCTCCCATTTCTATTCTTATTAAACTATCTGATTTTCTTATTGATAGTGACAACATCTCTTGAAGTCCTTAATCCAGGTACTTAGTAGTGAGCTTAGCAACAACCAGCAAAGTGACGGGTGAACAATCTTTTACCCAGTGGCTTTGCTCAGTGATTGTTCGTCCCGATCCCAAGCAGTGACGGCAGCAGCCATGGTAACATAGTCTGCTTTGTCGTTTATCATGTTTCCAGTATATTATAACACGATATACTAAATTGCTCAAATACGATTCTGGATTATTTCATTTACATTTTCTTTCCCATTCCTTAAGGTTACAAGGTTCAAGAAAACAGTTTGGTAAAAAGACATAGTATTTCTCAGAAAGCTGACATGATAATAATCTTTTTAACACCATAACCCATGGACTAAGAAGTATTTTTCTTCCTGACATTTCAGAATTTTATTTTCTGTATGCGGCAATTCCACTGACAGGATGTTATTTCCTACTGAATGCATTTTAAGAGTCTCTTCTAAAATGACAGTTAATATCCATTCCCTGAAATGCCTCCATCTTTCTATGAAGATACCCTACAATGCTTTCACTTGATGGTCACCAGAATTCTTTGCCCAGGACACAGGAGCATCAGAATCTTCCCTTAAGGGGTGACACAAACCTACCAAAATAATGTCAACATCATGGGCACAAACATATCAAAATTGCTTTCACCAAGATATGGTCTGTATGGACAGGGGTAGTCTCCCATATTGATGTAGATATTCCATTTTCATCAGTTTTAAAAGTACAAAAAGAGGAAGGTGCTTAGTTCACAAGTTTCAACACGACAAAGAGATGTTCTTTGTTATCACCGAGCATAACAACAACTGAAGTTATACATAACACATCTTCTATTTTACAAAGTCCTTTGCCCCAATCATATAATGCGAACTTTAAAACGGTCTTATGAAAAAAAAAGCCCAGGACCACATGGCTTCACTGGTGAATTCTACCAAACATTTAAAGAATTAACACCAAACCTGAGATCTCAAACTCTTCCTAAAAATAAAAGGAGGGAACACACTCAATCTCATTTTATTAGGTCAAAATTACCCTGACACCAAAGCCAGACAAGCACACTAACAAGAAAAGAAAATTATAGGCCAATATTCCTGAGGAACATAGATGCAAAAATCCTCAACAAAATATTAGCAAACAGAATTCAACAGCATATTAAAAGGATCAGGGGCTGGCCCCATGGCCAAGCAGTTAAGCTCCTTTGCCCCGCTTTGGCAGCCCAGGGTTTCACTGGTTTGGATCCTGGGTGCAGACATGGCACCACTCATCAAGCCATGCTGAGGCAGTGTCCCACACAGTATAACCAGAGGCACTCACAACTAGAATATATAACAATGTACTGGGGGGCTTTGGGGAGAAGAAGAAGAAGAAGAAGAAGGGGTAAAAAAAGAAGATTGGGAACAGATTTTAGCTCAGGTGCCAGTCTTTAAAAAAAAAAGATCATACACCATGATCCAGTCAGATTTATTCCCAGGATGCAAGGATGGTTAAACATATGCAAATCAATCAATGTGATACATCACTTTAACACAATGAAGGATAAAAATCATAAGATCATCTCAAAAGATGCAGAGAAAGCATTTGACAAAATTCAACATCCTTTCATGATTAAATACTCTCAATAAGTTAGGTACAGAAGGAATGTACCTCAACATGATAACAGTCATGTAGGACAAGCCCACAGCCAACATCATACTCAATGATGAAAAGCTAAAAGCTTTTACTCTAAGATCATGATAAGAAAGTTAAAATGAAAATATGGAAGAGTCCCAGGTGAGAATCACATTCTTTTTGGTGAAAGAAACATCTTCGAGGTTTAACAGGGACTGATGGTTCTGCAAAAGCTGAAAGTAGACACATTTGGAAAGAACAGGCAGAGAAGAAAATGAGAAAGAAAAGAAGAATGGAGAGAGGGAGAAAAATAGAGTAAAAGAGAGGGAAAATTAAGAAGTGTCTCCATCATAATAATTTAGAACCAATAATAAAAGATTACTTTTTTCTATTTTCAGGAGTTAACAGGGGCCTCCATCTTTTCCCAGTGATTTGAGAGTAAAGAAAATGACCCAAAGGATTTCTGTTCTAGTTTCCGCTTACAGTGTATAAGGTAGAAAAGAGATTAGGATTTAGTCAAAGGATGAATCAACCCTTAACTTTCCCGTTTATCACCAAATGCAAGTCATTTCACTTCTCTGGAGCTAATGTTCTTATCTGTAAAACAATGATGGTCAGAAAAATCTGTTATGACCAGCTATCTCATGGGATTCTTATGGAGATCACACTTAATCTTAGCCAAAAGGCCGAGAAGCAATCTCTTATGGAGATCAAATAATTAATGCACGAAAACTTACTTGGAAATATCACCTATGTAATTATGTATTATTTATGCAGTTGCCTATATAATTATGTATTGATTGTATGCATAAAGATCTTTCTGTTAAAATTATGGGGCAAGTTAATCTTACCAAGTTTGAAAGTAATGGTGAAATATAGTTGAGAACAAAAATTGAGTATGAATATATCATTGCTCATTTGCTGACCCAATGTTACAAAGGAATTCAGCCAATGAATGGGAATATGCGTAGTTTATCATTACCAGATCTCTGTGGATGAAGCTGTTTCTCTCCAGGTATTCCATCCCTTCACACACATCTTGACACATGCTCAGCAGCACATCTCTACTAAAATGACCTTGTCTCTGTCGGAGGAAATTCAGAAGACAGCCCCTTTCCATGAACTCAGTAACAATGTAAATTGGTTTCTGCTGGGTGCATACACCATAAAGCTGCACTAATTTCGGGTGTGTCAGTTTCCTGGGAGGGAAGTCAAGCATACACATAGTCACTAAAGGAAAAGAAACCACGGCAGGTATTAGCTGGGGAGGGGCCACTTTTTAATACAAAAAGAGGAACCAGAAAGAACACAGTAACTTACATCATCACTTTAGCTTCTTCTATAAAGTCCTCCTCACACATGGCGCCTTCCCTAATGGCTTTGATTGCTACTTTGTACTGAGCTCGCCACTTGCCAAGCCTCACCACTCCGAACAGTCCGCTCCCCAATTCCCTCATAAAGGTCAGCTCTGAAGGGTTAATCTCCCATTTTTCTGCAAGACAGAGGGGGAGAGTGATAAAATTTAATCAGGCAAACGCAGCATGAACCAGTGGGAAACAAAGAAACTATAACCAAGGTCAATCTCAAAGTTACAGTTTCCGCTAAGACACAGAGCAGACTTGCACCCTGCATCTAACCTGAAAAATGCAGCTTCCCACCCTCTGGGAAGGATGCACTCCTTCTAAGCTGTCACAGTACAAGCAAAGTGAACTGAAGAAGGCAAGAAGATGCTGCCTAATAGGCTAATAATAGTATAGCTTGAAAGTTAAAGGTATTTTTAAAAAAATTCCTCCTTTACCACTCTTGGCCCTTGGGGTTTTGTTGGATTTTTTCAACTCCATCCACTTGGAAGGAATTTAACCTACTATTTAAAAGGCTTTTGCCGGAAGCAACAAAGACAATCAATTGGATGCCTTCTTGGTTACTCCATCCTTGTTTTCCTGGGAGTAACCAACAAAGCCGGTGAGAACCAGGAACGGCTTTGATTTATTTTAGATGTAATGTGGTAGTGCTTATTTTTCACTGACGGACAGATTTCTGCTGAATTATGAATAATGACGAGAACAGAAAAACCATGGGTTACTACAGCTGTAAGTATAATTATTTAAAAACCCATACTACAGTTATAAAAACAATTCCACTATGTGCAATTCTACACATCCAAATTGGTCTTGTGATAATGGATTCTTTTCAAGGAAAACTAGCCAATGTAACTACAAAATGAGTTACCGTAGCTGAATCCTGCAGTGGTTGGTGCATTCTTCTCCTTCGCACTAACTGGGTACCGCAGCCTTGTCACAAGTCCTAGAAATCAAAGTATTGCAGTCAAATTCATCCTTAATCACTCTGAATGGTGAAGCGCTAAACTAGAAACTCACTTATAAAATTCACTCATTTATTCACTTCACGCTCATCCTCTGTGTGGACATGCAGGACAGTGCTATATGCTTGCAAAAATAAAAAGAGAGGAAGGCAGGAAGGAAGAAGATGCCCCCACTCTGAGTTGACAATTTCATATTTTTATGAAACATGAAAAATTAAAATATATAAAAGCTTTTATTCATTCTACATTTTCTCTTAAATACTACAGTGTTTATCAGGCATCATGCTGGCATATTCTCTTCTCAAACATTTTAAAGGATGTTATAAGGTTTCTAACAGTTACTATCAATCATTATTTCACATTCTTTTCCAATGAGAAAAGTATGAAAGGGAATTACAGGAGTCTACTAAAAATTAAAATGATTCACCAGACACAACTCAGGTTTGTTATGAGTTATAACTCATAGCAATGTTAGTATAAAAATCGGGCTTTAAAATATCAACAACTGGGAATACCAACTATTGGAAATCAGTGAGGTATGCTAAATCTTTTAATCTAAGTTGCTTACAGTACTAAATAGAAAGAAATGGCTGGTATTTCCTCTATAAACACCCACAGCACTCTGTACTTCTTCTATCTCATAGTAACTTAATATTGTTATATTTCTCTGTCTTTCCCGCCAAATGGTAAGATCTGAGAGAGACAAGATCACTGACTGTCTAGTCTACCACAGTCTCCCTAGAACCTGGCACAGTTCCTGGCACGCAGTAGGCACTTAGCACATGTTTGTTAAATGAATGAATTGAAATAATGGTGAAGAAGAAAATTTATACAAGAACATCAAAGAAAGAAACAGGGGAATGTGAACAGTGAAAAAGAAGATAGACTAAGAGATAAGTAAAAGTTCTTTGGGGGTAAATCAATACGAAATTAGTTCCTCCAATGTTAAACAGAGAGTTACCAGATGACCCAGGAAAACCATTCCCAGGTTAGTAACAAGGAAAAATGAAACATGTTTCCATGCAAAAACTCGTACACAAATACTCATAGCAGCATTATTCATAATAGCCAGAATGTGGAAACAACCCAAATGTCCATCAACTGATGAATGATAACTAAATGGATAAACAAATCCAGACAGTGGATTATTATTCATCAATAAAAAGGAATGGAGTACTTATACATGCTACAACGTGGACGGATGTCAAAAACATTATGCTAAGTTAAAGGATTTAGTCACAACAGACCACATATTGTATGATTCCTTTTATATGAACTGTCCAAGAATAGGCAAATCTGTAGAGACAGAAAGTAGATTAGTGGTTGCCTAGGGCTGGGCTGGCAAAGGGGGTATGTGTGGCATGACTGCTAATGGGTACGAGATTTTTTCTGAGATGATGAAAATGTTCTTAGATTATGGTAACAGTTGGCACAACTCTAAATATACTAATAACCACTGAATTGTACGCTTTAAATGGGTGAACTTTATGGTATGAAAATTATATGTAACTGTTCCTATCATTATCTGAGAACAGTGAACAGAGTCACAAATAACAACAGACTTTGCAAAACCTTTGATAAAACTTGAAAAATTAATTGTCATTAATTGGGTTAGACACAGCTATCTTCTGCTCAGTGACATCTTTAAGTAAAAAGCTAGAAATCTTTCTGTCTCACCCTGTGGAGTCTCAGTGGGCATAAATGTGGTTTCTGTTTTTGTTTTTGGTGTTTGGTTTGTTCCCCCTCTGCTGGTAAGTGTAGCAGAGACTCAGGAAGACGGAAAATTTGTCTAGGACATCATTATGCTAGTCTTTGCAAGTCTACAGGCCTAAACCCTGAGCTCATCTGACAGCTTCTGTGATAACTCTGACATTGACAAACATCTTGGCTTTTAATTTAGTATTGTTAAGGGAAAAAAATATGCAATGACACTTTTAAAGATGGCATGGCAGACTATTTATTTAGGCCCATTGTGGTAGGTTTAGGGACCACTGTGATAGGATTCTAGAGTAGGGAAGAGAGATTGGGCTCAAGTCCGCAGACAGCGTGGGCAAGTGGGAATTTACAGCCAAAGAGCAGGATGGGGGTCAGTGGAAGGAAAACTACGAAGGAAACATTAGGGATAATGTAGAGGTGGGTTCTAGCTAAACCAATCTAACAGGATTCTTGCTGAAGATAATTCAGGGTGACCAGACATCAGCTGGGGGATGGTGGAGGATGAGCAAGTTGATCAGATATGGAGGGTGATCAGGTATCAGATTCTGAGGGTAGCAGGTTCTGGTTAAACTGATAGCAGGGTTCTTGCTAAAACTGGATTTTACAAGAAAGTATACAGATGGGTCTAGGAGATAGTTCAGGAGCCTGACTAAAGTTTGGTCAAGCAAAGAATCTTTGTCAATGCCAAAGATATAAACCACAGAAATGTCAACATTTACTACATATGATAAGAAGAACTCACGTCCCAAGGTCAAGACAGAGTTTTTTATGAAACTTGGTATTACTTCTGATTTTTTGTGTATACATCACTTCCTTAACGTACAATAATTTTAAATCAATCACATTCTATAATTACCTTCAAAATAAAACTGCTCAAGGAAGAATTTATTACAATGTCTGATGATTTTAATCACTGCCTTATATTTGAAACAGGTTTCAACAGCTCACTTACCTGCCGCATTGTGCTTATGATATTCAATAATCTCAGGAATTGAACCAAATGCATGTTTTTCTGCCAGATAATATTTCTTTGGGGATGTTGTTGTTTCTTTTATATGATAATGCCTGAAACCTGATGAGCCTTCTCTAAAACAAAAATCGAAATGTGTTAGAACCAAGTTGGAACAATGTAACTTTACTCTTAAGATATTTTCTACCAGCTAACCACAGGGTCCCTACATATGGCCCCTTCGATTATCTGCACAAATTTCATTTTTCCCCCAAGTTCTTCTTAGCTTCGCCTTTCACATTAACAGGTGGAGTTTTTAAAGTGGCCGCTGATAACATACTTGGTCCCTTGCAGGAGATAACGAGAGAGAACATTTACAACTCCATTTACCAACAGTTAAGTCTAAAAATAGCTATGAGCTGCCTACTGCTTTGTGCCCCTGCTGTTGGTGTTAACCTGCAAATGTCTAGAGGACTCACATCTCTAAAATAAATGAAGAAACTAGACTTATGAAAAATGTACAAATTATATTTTAGCTATCTTTCTACAATACAGATCTTTTCAAATCATCTCTTGCTAAAAATCCTTTCACGAGCACTCCCGCAGCTCTTAAAATAAAGCTCAGACTCCTTGGCACTGACATAACCTGACCTCCACTTTCATCTCACAGGCCTCTCTCTCCTCCCTTCACCTCCCATTCTAAAATCCAGCTACAATACACTTTTGTCAGTTGCTCAAAATCACCACATCCTCCCTCATTTCTGAGTCCAGGCAGTTTCCTGGATCAGAAACACTCTTTCTCCTCCATACAACTTCCGCCAGTCTCACCTGTCAGATCTCAGCTTAGATGTCACTAGACAACATTAACGAGTAACCCAGATGTGTCTGGGCTGCGTACCCCGCCTCTCCCACACACACTGCCCTCCGAGCATAGCACTTATTCATATACCACCCTAACTGCCCGTCTGCTTGTCTGAAGCCGTCCCTAAGCTATCGGAGGGCAGGGTCTGTGTCTACTCTGCTCTCTGTGGTATGTTTAGGGCTTAGCGCACTGAGCAGTAATGATCTGTTGAATGTAGCTAAAGCTTCTATAGCCATTCTCAACAAAGATATATATATGGAGAACTATGAGAAAAATCACTGAAATGTAAATATGAAAAATATTATAAGAATAACTAGCAGAACTTCCAACTAAAATATACAACTACGTACTGGGGCTTTGGGGAGAAAAAAAAGGAAGACTGGCAACAAATGTTAGCTCAGGGCCACTCTTCCTCACCAAAAAGCATACCTTAAAAAAAACGTATTGACTTTAGAAATCAAGTTCAGGGTTTCTTTTCTAATGCTGAAATGCAGCACATTTTTTGAAAATTAGGAATCCATACAAACTATACAGGAACTTTATTTAAAAAATTTAAATAAATTGGAGAAAAAAGAGAGAGTGGGATTACTTACCCTCCAAACTTTGTATACAGGGAGACTGTGTACATGCCCGGTTGACTGGAATCCCGTACCATAAAACCACCTTCTTTATCCTAAAATCCAAATTAAGAACATTTTTTCAGTCCGATAACAAATATCAATGCCATGGAAATGATTCAAGAACGC
Source organism: Equus przewalskii (assembly GCF_037783145.1). Classification (NCBI taxonomy): domain Eukaryota; kingdom Metazoa; phylum Chordata; class Mammalia; order Perissodactyla; family Equidae; genus Equus; species Equus przewalskii. Next base: position 80,708,338 of record NC_091833.1, on the reverse strand, counting down.
AGTCTTACAATTTTACGATTATTATGCTTTGCCTAGAGAAGGCTTTGGAGAAGCACAACTTAGCAACGGGGTGCATCCACATGACTTTCCACTTCATGTTACTGGGCAGTGAGATGAGTTAAAGAAAATACACTCACACTGCCTCACAATCACAAATCTTCACACACACCAGCAGGAGACATTTCAACAAAATAATCTCTCAGGGCCCTTCCGGAACGAACGAACAAGATTTTGCAATTCCTTTAAGTGCGGGACACATGGGGAAACAGTTACTGAAAAACTATTTCTTAATGACTGGGTTTCATTTTATACATTTCTCATATTTGCTATAAGCTTTAAATCCTGACTCAATATCATCTTCTATCCACACAGCACTTTTCCTGTAAATATCTCAGTGCTCTTTATAAGAATCCTTTTGAAAAAAAAATCCTTAATTCCCCTGGAAATTGATGTTAAATATCATCTTTTACAGAAGGAGAGATGGAGGCACAAGTAACTTCAGCAGAGAAAGCCAAAAGGCAGAAACAACGCTGAATGACTAAGGGATAAATCCTTATTAGTTTCCAAAACAGAGAGCAAGAAACAGAAGCTAGAGACCACGTCTCCACCAGTAACACCACAATCAGCCTCCAGCACTGAAACTGCTGTAAGACGAAAGTGTTTTTCACAGTTGAAAAATAAAATAAATTTTATTCTTATTCATAGGAAAGACAATGGAATTAAATACAGCCCCCCAAATAAATCTGATAAGAACAGTTAGGGACAATATTATAATAGTTAATCAATCAGTAAAAAGTGTAATAGCTATGTTTATTGAGAACTTATTCTGTTTTAATATCTTCTAATACGTGGTTTACTTAATCCTCAAAACGGTGTTATCCCCACTTTACTTCACAGGTAAGGAAATGGGGCACAGAATGGTTGAATAACTTGCCCTAGGTCACAGAGCTAGTAAGGAGCAGAGCCAGAATTTGGACCCCAGGCCTTCTGGCCACCCACTCCCCAAGAGCTGCCTCTCACTCTGGGGTCACCAAGGAGGCATTTGAGAATCCTGTGGCAGAAGAGGCATGGTTACCTATTACTTGAATCACACAAAGTCACCTGCTAGTCTCCTAAACCACAGAAACAAGTGCCCAAGGAAACCTTGACTGGGGTTAATAAGCAGGAGATAAAGTGAGAAAGCAAGGGTTTCAAAGATTGGGAGCGATTACTAAATCGAATAACTAGGTCAAAAATGCAGAGAATTGTAGCAATTATCTTCTGATCCAACCTCTTTATCTTACAGATGCGAAAAACACACTAGAAAAGTCACAGCTGGACTTGGGTCTCCTTACTCAGTCCACTGTAGTTTCCTCTGTACAGTCATGCACCGCTTAACGACGGGGCTACGTCTGAGAGATGCAGCCTTGGGCGATTTTGTTGTGCGAACATCACAGCGATAGCGTATACTCACACAAACCTTGACGGTACAGCCTACTACACACCTAGATTATATGGTACTAATCTTATGGGACCACCATCATATACGTGGTCTGTCGTTGACCAAAATGTCATTATACAGCACACAACAGGACTACATTTTATCCTGTTATTTCTTTCTAAAGTGTAAGAATTTTAGCACATTTATTTCTAAGGCAACTGAATATTTTATTAAAACTTCATTTATAAAAGATGTCACATATTGGGGGCTGGCCCTATGGCTGAGTGGTTAAAGTTCTGTGTGTTCTGCTTTGGTGGCCCATGTTCATGGGTTCAGATCCTGGGCAGGGACCTACTCCACTCATCAGCCATGCTGTGGAGGCATCCCACATACAAAATAGAGGGAGACTGGCAAAGATGTTAGCTCAGGGCTAATCTTACTCAAGCAAAAAAATAATAAAAAGAGGAAGGTTGGCAACAGATATTAGCTCAGGGCAAATCTTCCTCACTGAAAAAAAAAGATATCACATATTGATATACATTACTTTAAAACAAATAACTTCAAGCAAAAAGGAAAAACACATTTAAGTACTAAGAAGGTAACAAATGATAAATCCGTAAGAAAAAGAGTAAAGAAACTGTTACCCATGTATAGCTATTACCTATTGTTCTGGGTCTAATTCTTCCCCTCAAAAAAAATATGCTGGAGTCCCAACCCCCAGTGCTTCCAAGGTGACCTTCATTGGAGATTTACAGAAGGAACCAAGTTATAATGTGGTAACTAAGGCAGGCCCTAACCCAATATGAATGGAGTCCTTAAAAATAGGAAATTTGGACACAGAGACAGACATGCACAGAGGGAAGAAACCCAGGGAGAAATGGAGGGAGGCTGGGAAGAGATCCTTCTCTACAGCCCTCAGAAGGAGCAAGCCTGCTGGCATCTTGATTGCAGACTTCTGACCTCTAGAACCATAAAACAATACATTTCTGCTGTTTAAGCCACTCAGTTTGTGGTCCTTTGTTACAGCAGCCCCAAGAAACTAATACACCAGCGTTCACTTTTAAATGACTTAAAAAAACCCAAAACCCGTACTTACATCATAGTATTTTTTAGGTTTTAGAAACAAAGGTACATGGAATTACTTATTAGGGATTCATTACAATTAATTGGTGCTGAAACCAAATCCATGAAACAAGTGCAAACACTTACTTCACTTCTGAGGAGTTGCTCTGCTTTGCTTCTGTTCATATTTCTGCAATACCATCTGAACAGAAAAAGATACTTTTAAGGCAGTTTTAAAAATTATTTTTTATTCTTTTTAAGAAAGTAATACTGGGGCCAGCCCCGTGGCATGGAGGTTAAGTTCAGTGTGCTCCACTTCAGCGCCCCAGGTTCACGGGTTCAGATCCCAGGTGTGGACCTACATCACGCGTCAGCCATGCTGTGGCAGCAACCCACATATAAAGTAGAGGAATACTGGCACAGATGTTGGCTCAGGGCTAATCTTCCTCAAGCAAAACAAGAGGAAGATTGGCAACAGATGTTAGCTCAGGGCAAATCTTCCTCAGCACACAAAAAAAGAGGGGGTGATATTGCTATCAGTAACAAATACAATAAATATCACTCATAATTTCAATAATCAATAAGAGATCACTGATAATCTCAATAATATAGACAACCACTGGTAACATGTGGGTGTACATACTTTCATACTTTTTCTACTGATATTTTTATGAAAACATATATATATGAATTCTTATTTTTTATTAAAGTGGAATAAAACTATACTTGCTATATCATAACCTGAATTTTTCATATAACAGTATATGATAGACATCTTTGCAAAGCAATATAGGCCTATGCATGATGGTATGGATGTGCCATAATTTACTCAAGTGATTCTTCATTATTCAACATAAAGCTCATTTCTAGTTTTTCACTGTTATAATAACAGCAAGAATGAATTTTACTCCACAGACTCAAACATGCAGGAAATGTCACTTTATATTATTGTCTTAATTAAAATTAAATCTTATCCCAAGCCCCCATCTGACCAATAGGCAGTAGATTCCATCTCAAGTCATTACAGAGGCTCCCACATTGAATTTCACGAAGGTCCCAAGAGTCAAAAGAAACAGCAAAACAGAAGAGCAGGCCCCTGGGTCTTCCAGACTTACCAGTTCTAGCGCAGCCCCAAGCCCTGGTGGTCACCGAGGCTCTACTATAGGAATCCCACCGTGGCCAGGCAGCAGTGCCCACCTCCCCATCAGGTCCCACCACCACTCTGTGCCACATCCCCAGCCCCTGCAGATCTGTGCCCCTTCTTTCCCAAGGAAAGATGGATCCTGCCATCTCCCGCCTCATCCTCAGAGGTAGTCCCCTCTCCCTGCTTCCCCTAGCCCAGTCTCTCGAGAGATTATAAACCTGTTCAGCCTGTTTTCTTGGCCATCAGTTTTAACCTTGGGTGTTTTTTTTTGGTTTTTGTTTGTTTGTTTTAGATGCCCTTTAGTGGGTAGAGAGTCCTCCACCACAGTCATCTTTCCTGAGGCTTCCAATAGTATGAAACTAGCTTCGCCCGTCTGGACATCTGAATTTTCCACCCCTAGCTCAGCCTCTTATAAAAAAAACCATCACCTGCTTTTGGCCCAGCAAACACCCTGAGACAGACGAACACAAAGGCCTTCTCTGACTGAGGAAGGGAAAAATACAAAGAACAAACTACAATGTAAGATCTTTTTTTGTCTGGATTCTTCCATGCAGTTGTAGTGGCCAAACACCAATTACAATCTCAATACAAGCTGATGAGTGTTATTTTATTTGTGGCCTGAGGTGATTAACCAGGCCTCAGAATTACGGGTACTAAGGTCTCATTGCTGTGGACCTCACTTCCTGAACTGAGACCAAGTCCAACAAAATTGCAGTTCTGATCTGAATCCAATTGAGAAATACAATAAACAAGAAGAACAGAATGGATTCTGTCTCAAAAGGGTTTCCAGTGATACAAGAAACATTTGGCAGGATGCCAAAAACAGTTATAAAAATTAATTAAGGAAAGGTAACTGGAGTTCTCATTATGCATTATAAACCAGCAGGATCTGAAAGATTAAAAAAATTCTCTTTGGGGCCAGCCTAGCGGCACAGTGGTTAAGTCTGCACATTCCTTCAGTGGCCTAGGGTTCACGGGTTCAGATCCCAGGCGCGGACCTACACACCGCTCATCCAGCCATGCTGTGGTGGCATCCCACATACAAAAAAATAGAGGAAGACTGGCAACAGATGTTAGCTCAGGGCCAATCTTCCTCACACACACACAAAAATTCTCTTTATTAATAACAGAAGATCCAACCCCACATCTTCACAGTAAGAGTAAGCAACAGAGGTTTAGTCTCACGTTCAGATGCAAGAAATCAGTAGAGCTAAACTGTAGCTCTCAAGAGGAAATTAGGTATGAGATACTCAGAGAAAGAAAGAGGTCTTTTAGTCACCTGGTATACACAAGCTCCCTTGGAAGGGATAAAGGAAATAAGGAAAGAAAAGGAATCCACTGCACAAAGGGCAGGCTCTTCAAAATCCTGTTCCCAGGGGTCATTTTTATGGCATTTGCAGATTCTCCAGACAGAATGTTTTCCCTCCTTAGTATATAAACTCAGACCTTTCAGAGTATGTTGAAGGAGGAAAGGAGGAAGGAGTGATGAACAAATAAACCGATGAATCAACTCGTGGTGAGTATTTCCTAACAGTTCTTTGTGGCTTCTGTCCCTCTTCTATGATGCCCAGCACCAGGCGAGAAGGGAAAGACAGTAGTGGCTCTGCTGAGTTCATCCCGTCGGGAAGGACCACACACATGGGTAAAATGTGAAGGAGCCCACGTGGTGGGCAGGGGAGCACCGCCACACAGATGCCAGCCCACGGACATCTCTCACAGCCCGTCACAGAAATGTTCTGTTAGAGGCTGGTTAGCTCCTCTGGATGAAGGAACTACCTATCTAGGAAGAATGCCCAGGATGTGTGAGTAACTTGTCATTCCATTCTTAGATATCAAAACTCTAATGTGAATGAGGTTTTCAGATTGGCTAGTCACTTCAAAACACTCCAGAGGAATAGGACTTCACAGTGGTGTCTGAACAGAGGGTAAAAAAGATTTGGGGACACACAGTCCTGTCTGGAAAGGTTGGATCCTGGCCAAGTTTCCTGGGGAGTGTGGGTTGGACAAATCATAAAAAGAAGACAAGGGGTAAAAATGAAGGAAAAATAGAAACCAACCAACCAAGCAACCAGCTATAAGTCTTTTCAATTCTCTAATTTGGCCCTCGCCTCCTATGCCACCCACTCAAAGCCTTATGCTAGACTTTTTCTGCTCTAAACACCCTTTCATTTCTGTCACCTTCTTCCTTTAACATCTTTCCAGCAAGAACATCTTATTGACCATCACAATGAACCCTTTTCTTTCCTGCAGCACTTCCTCTGATCCTCTCCTCCCCAAACTGTTACGTGGGTGCAGAGGTCAGAACTAGGTTACTGATAGCCCCCGGAGCTGCGGGCCTGGCAACCCTGTGTCCAGCCCAGTGCGCCGTCTGTTGCCTGGGACGACTCCTAGGCCCAAACAAACAGAAGAGCTCTTGATTCAACAAAAGGCTTTTTAACTCTTGGGATACTTAAGATGTGTCACAGGATGAGCTGTAGCAAACAACAGCACACACCACGGAGTGGGAAGACAGCAGGAGACGAGGGGCACTCTGACTGTCCACCCTGAGAACAGGTTTCCCCTTTCTCACCTAGCACAATGCCATCGGGAATCCCTGACCGCTGGGCAGATGGCTGAGGAGACTCCCGGACCGGAGACTGTACACAGCAGGTGAATTCACTTAGTCACGCAGAGGAGGAGAAAAAATTTCACCTATCCAAAAAACTCATGGCAATGAATCATAAACTTCTTAAGATTCTTATCTGTAATCCCATGAGTCTTAAGGGGAGTTCTCACATTCAGATAAGGATTATCTGGTTTCCAAGCACATCCCTCCCCAAATTATCAGCTAGTTCTCAGATCACTTTAAAATCAGGTCCAACTTTTCACCTTTTAGTATCTTCCCTAATTCTAAGGATTTTGCTATATTTTCCTAAAATTTATTTAAGAACAGAAATACTATTTTATTTACATATTTTTTATACCATCACCTACTTCTAAAACAACTTTGAGGGATCACACCACTGAGTGCTGTGACTTTTGAACCTATTAATCCTTTTCTAGATTTGAAGGTATACTCACATTACAGGGACTGACATGGACAGTTTTTTGGTGTTTTTTTTGGCTAGTGGTGGTGGTGGTCTTTTGAAAGAAGTGAATGAAGTATCAACACACCACCTCCGAAGGACTACAAAAGAGTATTTGGTATATATGAGCCTCTCATTAAAACTTGGCCTTGTACTGCTAGTGGGCATATAAATAGTATGCCCATTATGTTCTCTGGAAAGCAATGTGATGGCATGCATTAGGAGTCTTAACAAGTTCATTCCTAGTCTTTAGCCCAGCAGATTCTTAGAGATATAGTATAACCACAGGCTCTCTAGGACCAGTTCAACTGACCCCATCTTTTATCAACAGAGTGATTAAGAATTGTCTTTCAGAAAATGTGCAAAGTCTCGTAGCCAGAGCATGCGCAGAGAAAGAAGTCTTGACCTGAAATGACTGCAGAACCAAAGATCTGGAACCAAAGACAAGGACACGACTGGAATTTAAAAGTAGGACTCTTCTCAGAAGCAAGGGGTCCCTCATTCAGGAAGACTCGGTGTTAAAATTCCTTCCCCACCTCATTGAAAATGTTTAGAACCCTATCATAAAAGTTGAGAACCTCATCATAAGTGTTTAGAACCCTGTCATAAATATTTTAAACTTTACCATAAAGGCTTGAAGCCCACCAATCAAAACCTGTCCCGCCAGCGTTTCCACATGCCAGCCTGTTCTCCCTAACCTCTTAAATTTCACCCCAAATCCTGAATCGGGGAGGCAGACCTGAGGGCATGTGCCCCCTGTCTCCCTGTAGGTCAATCTCACAGAGTAAAGCTGATCTCTTTTCCCACAGGCTGATGCCGTAATTAACGGGCCACTTATGCACATCAGGCAAGAGAACCCCAATTTTGTGCAGTAACACTAGTTTAAGACTAGATAAAGCAGGAAGAAGTCCCAGTTATTTTTACATAGCAAAGCTGCCTAAACAACATAACGCCACACAAGTAAGTAAATGATTATATAAATTATTGCACATCCATGTGCCATATGCCTGGTTATACAGTTCCTGATACATGCTAAGACCTCGGTAAATATTTGATGAATTTATGACTGAATGAAATATAATGCACTTATGAAAATGTTTTCAAAGAATACACAATGGTATAAAGAAATACACTTGTAGTACTGTTAAGTGGAACAAATAGGATATAAAACAGCATATACAGCATGACCTTATTTTTTTAAAAAAAGAGTAAAAAGATTGAAAGAAAATATACTAATGTTGACAGAGGCCAACTCTAGTTGACTCATGAGTAATTTTTCTTATTAACATTTTTCATACTTTCAAACAATTTTAAAACAATAATCATATATTATTATAATTAAAAAAAATAAATGTTTTTCTAAAGGCCACACTGGGAAACTGAATTCTGATTTGTTGAATAAATGAACAGTGATCGATATTTCAAAGTCAGCTAAGATGTGATTTGTTTTAAATCAATTGCTTGTGTATCTCCATATATAGTACCCTCGGGTAAAGTGTATTACAGAAACTAATTCTCACAACGTCGTTTACCACCCTAGACAACTGAGTTAAGACTGTGTCAGTGCCACCTTCTAAAGATAATGAAAGCTATCCACTAATCTCCAAAATGCCTTACATAATTAGGAAAATGAAAACATTTTCTCATTTTTCAAATTCACAAAATAACCATTTACTTACTCATACTGATCTAAGTTGTTTGATTTCTTTCCCGTTACATAATTACTTGGGATATATCCTTCACTCCTAGAAATAAGAGAAATACTTTAGGTAAGCTGAAATTATCTTAGTGAGAGGTTATTAAAAGAAAAATTATTGCCTTTCTCAAATAATTAGAGCATAATATTTCCTAAATCTTATAAGAAAGACTAGGTGACCCCCAATAATTCAATGTATCTATAGCATTTGATGCTTTACAAAATACTTCCTCATTTGATCTTCACAAAAATTCTGAGGTAGACAGGCATTACTGTACTGACCTTCTTGTGAGGAAACCAAGGCTTAGAAAGATTAACAGACTTTCTCAAGGTCCCAAAGCTAGCCAGCAACAGGGCCAGAAGTGGAACTCTGAACTGGTGACTAGGTTCAGAGCGTTCCTGATACCCCAAGATGCTTCTCTTAAATTCACAATTTCTTGGGATGCTTTAAGGAAACCACTACTTCAGAAAAGTTAAAGTATTGGATAAAAACACCCGTCACTCCAATACCTCATCTAGAGGCTTGTTTCACAGAGGGTAGTCCCTGACGTCTACATCAGTAGCATCTGGGTCGCTTGTTAAAAAGGCAAATTCTTGCATCATATCCCAAAAGACTTGAATTGAGAAGGTCTCTTTGGGGCCAAGCAATCTTCAGTTTTACCCCAGATGACTCTTAGGTACACTGCAGTTTAAGAAGCACTCAGAGCAGGCAGAATTTGGTAGGAGCCAAGATTTTCAGCATAAGATAAAAGAGATACACGTATAAAATTTAAAAATTGAGTTAAAACCTTGTAATCTTAAGTTTGAACTTGAACTATGAGTAAGAACTCACAAAACACAACACACACACGAGTGTATATAGGTAGCTGTGTTGAACTGAGAAGGGCCTAGAAGCAATGACAATCCGGTAACAATTAGAATCCTAGCACCCTAACTGTTGTCTCTAAATACTATTTGTGACTAAAAGGAGCCAGCACATCTTGGAAAAATGGCAAATTGAAGGTTTGTCCAGGAAAAACACAAGATGAACTTAAGCCATTTTATTTTACCCAGAAAGCAAGGAAGCTAAGACTAAAGGGGTCCCCAACCAAAACAGCTACCACTGACCTAAGATGGGACAATTCAAGCCAAATGAATAATGACTGCAATGATTAAAACCAAATATATAAGCACCCATAATAACACTAAAAAAATTATTGGTTACCATTGCTATCACTAGAGGAAGCTCAGTCATCAACTTATTATTCTGAAAATTGGTAAAAGGAAAAAATCAAAAATTTATCTGGCCTTTCCTGCATGAACTGGTTGATGAGGCAGTTCTTCATTAGAAAATTAATAAATTAAAAAATTAATAAATGCAGATGGAATGACAGAATTAGAAAATCATTTGGCAATCCCTAATGAAATAATGAATGTAAGCAATAATCATTAATGATGCCAAAATCATTAGGTGAAACACTGATGAAGAACTTTATGATGGAGAAACAAGGTTGACACCTGAACCACTGAGCAATCTTCATATCATTAGAAGTGGGAAAACCAGGGATCAACTTCCAAATGTGATCAAGCCTCTTGATTACAGTTGACAGGAAATATAGGACATAAAGACATATTAAATGACGCCACTTGTAAGCAATTAGCTTAACCTAGAGTGTGGCTCATTTCATAGGGTAAATTATCTGGTTTCATCAGTAAGTCAAAAATGAAAAAAAGGATGGAGACTGCTGTGGAATAAAAGAGAGACATAAGACACATATCAGCCAAAAGACAATATGTGGACCTTGTTTTAATCTTGATAAAACTGTAAAAATACATATTAGAGCTAATCAGAGGACACTCAAATTACATACAGTCATGGATCGCTTAACAACAGGGATACATTCTGAGAAATGCATCATTGGATGATTTCATCATTGTGCGAACATGATAGTGTCCTTACACAAACCTAGACGGTGTAGCCTACTATCCACTTAGGCTATATGGTACTAATCTTATGGGACCACCATCGTATATGTGGTCCATAACTGAACAAAACATCAGTATGCAGCACATGACCGTAACTGGCACATCCTTAGACCTGTGCCAGAGGGACACCTGCTCTGCCCTCACACTTTCAAGAGCATGCCATGTTCCCTCAGCCCTCTTCTAGACCACCATCTGGGTAACTAGGACCCCAGAATTCTCTGCCAATTGCCAAGGCCTACATGAGCCTTTCCAGTGGGTTCGTCCTCTGAAAAGCCAAGTATGCTACTCATATGTACCTCCTTCCACCCCAGGTCCAAGAGGTGGTCATGTTGGGGGGTAGCTGTTGCAAGCAATCTAGACAGGGCTTGGATGACAGCTGTGAGATGAAGTGTGGGACAGAACGGAAGAGAGAAGGGAGGCACCCTGGGAGGTAGCCCTCTGTGCGCTGTCACATTCTGGCACAGAACCCTCAAGCTCGGCCTTGTCATTTTGAAGGTATGTTTGTCAAGTTAGAGGATAAGTTATATTTTATTTACCAGTTTGTTAGCTTGACTTATAACTACTAAATACTAAGATATGTGCTATCTGGGCTTCATTCATACTCTTCTTCCAGTCCCAAAAATGGTAGGGAAAAGTCTATAGTTAACTGTTAAATATGACAATGACACAGAAGTTGTTTTAAAAAAATCTTTAGCAGTTAGACTTTGGCGTGAAATGATATGATAATTTAAGTTTACTTTTAAATATTGTAGGAAAAAACAATTGGGAGGATTGGTAAATCAAGACATTAACTATTGGTAATTTTTGAAGTCAAGTTACAAGAGGCTCCATTATACTATTATGTACTTTTATGGATGTTTGAAGATTTCTAAATAAAAAAATAAAAGTCAATCTTCTACAGTGTTTGGCAAAGAAAAGCAGTGACAACCTCCTTGTAAACATAGAACAAAAGGTTAGGAGCTCTCAAGAAGGTAAAAAGGCACAGCAAACCAGCACTCAGGAGATGTACCGTTGCTGAGAAATGAGCAGACGAGAAGGACCTGCCTAACCCAGGGGCTTCCAGTGCTTCTCCCGAAGTGGACTGAGGAATGGAGAATTGGAATTGGGGGTGGGGCAGGGAGGCGAGAAAGCAGACTTGCAGGGAGGGTGTGCTCTGGACAGGACAAAAAGTCCTCCTCTTCTTATCCATGGGAACTCAGAATATCAACAGGGTTATATTTCAGAGGCAAGCAGAGGATACAGGATTTCTTAATGAAGTCTAAAAGATACTCATCCCCTAAGTTTATCCCTATTTACCCATTTTTTTATCGATAATAAGGGTTGAAAGGACTGTTCCCTTTAAATCCTTAATTATCTTCTATAAATCATGCTTGTTTTTAAATTTCTTGCTTGTACGTGTACACACATACACCTATGTACATACATATAGACATACATGTATTCTCCCTCTCTCTCTCTCTTAGAAAAATCTAAGATTATTTACTTACCTCAGGGAGGAAAAAAATAAAATCTAATTTCCCCCAAACTCAAAATAATCCAATTAAACATATGATGGACCAGAAAGAGACCAGTGTAATGTATTCTAATTTCTAGAAAGAGGTAGTTGATCCATTTACATTTATTGAATCACCACTAAGAATACATTGTGTTACTGCAAATAATAATGTGCACTTTCACTTATGGCTGGCTGAACTAGTCTCATAACATGATAGTTGGAGATTATCCTCTTCTCACTCAGCACTTAACTCCCACGTACCCACTGTGTGTCATGCACAGACTGGGAATACTTACCCGTATTTATCTCTCGCTCTCCACCAATGAACATCATTCTTCTCTAATATGATATACTCTTGGCCTCTCTCTAATCTGAGGTCATGTGCTTCTGTCGCTTGGAAATCATACATAGCTACAACTATTTCTTCACTATTATCTTCTTCTTCAATTGGAATTGGTGGGGGAGGCCTTCGCTAAGAAAAGAGCATGACACATGAAAGTTTAGTCTTCTGCTTCAAAACTGGATGTGAAGTACAACACTAAATGATTCACACATCACCACAGAATAAAGCAGAAATCTCAAGTCTACCCAATACAATCTGGTGAAGCTTCCCAGGAGTTTGATGATGTTGATGCTATCGGACCTCTCATGGGTTTCAGAATACAGGACATGAGCAAAAGTTGTCTCTAAACATCAGAAGGCTGCTGCTCAGTGTCAGGGCGAGCTTTCCAGGGAGAGGTAAGAGTAATACGTGAGGAGCAGCCAGGAGGACTAAAGGTGGACCCACTGTTCAAATGCCCTGCAATGGGGAAAAAGCACACTACGGAGTGGAGTCTTCTATCAGGTCTCTTCCCACTCAAAGGAATCTGCACTTCTTTGTGCCTACTATGTGCAAGGCTCCTTGGCACCTAACACAGTTTTTCTCTTAATACTGATCCCATGAAGTAGAGTATATAATTCCCATTTTACAATTGAGAAAACAATGATTTAAGTAACCCACCAAAGGTCACTCATATCAGATTCACGTTGGATCAATACCTGTCTGGGTCCAAACTACATGTTTTCCACCATAGCCTACTCTTCAAAGGCATATCATTAAATCACTGAAGTCAGTCACAACACTATGGTCTTAAGACTGAAATATTCCTTTGAAGTCCCACACCTCTTATATAATTCTTGAAGCCAAAATACAGGCAAAATGCCAGATGATAAAAGGGCCCCCAATTATATATCATACCATTAAATTAAAATTATTTGACACCAAGATAAACAACCAAATAAGACATAGCATTTCTGTTTCTGATATGACCTTGGGGGTAGGGGTGGGGAACAGCATCACATGAATGAATGCAAACATACTCAATAAACTGAAAATGCTCCCAAAAGTTGAAGACCACCTACCTTCTTTGTTTCTGGTGCTGGAGGTAGTGCTTTTCTTATACCTGAAAATGACAACAACAAAAATAGGTCAAAACCCCATCTACCAACGATTGATAGTTTTAAGGAAAAGTGAAAATGAACACATAAACAAGAAGCCCACTCTGACTCTCGCTCTGGTGCATGGTGCTTGTATCACTATTTAAGAACAGAATTTTAAAATGCTATTAAAGCTGGTTTGTATTTCTGCCTTCCTGAACAGACTGTAAATGTCATAGGGGTTGGGGCCATGTCTCGTTCTTTATAAACAAGTGGAAATACATCAAACTAAAAAGCTTCTGCTCAGCAAAGGAAATCATCAACAAAATGAAAAGGCAGCCTACAGAAGGGGAGAAAATATTTGCAAACTACATATCTGATAAGGAGTTAATACCCAAAATATACAAGGAACTCATACAACTCAATAGCAAAAAAATCAAATAACTCCACTAAAAATGAGCAGAGGATCTGAGTAGACATTTTTCCAAAGAAGACATACAAATGGCCAGCAGGTAAATAAAAGGGTGCTCAACATCACTAATCATTAGAGAAATGCAAATCAAAACCACAATGAGATATCACCTCACACCTGTCAGGATGGCTGTTATCAAAAACACAAGAGATAAATGCTGGCGAGGATGTGGAGAAAAGGGAAGCCTTGTACACTGTTGGTGGGGATGCAAATTGTGCAGCCACTATGGAAAACAGTTAGAGGTTCCTCAAGAAATTAAAAATAGAACTACCATATTGACCCAGCAATCCTCCTTCTGGGTATATACACAAAGGAAACGAAATCAGTACCTCAAAGAGATATCTGCACGCCTACGTTCACTGCAGCATTATTCACAATAGCCAAGACATGGAAACAACCCCAGTGTCCATCAACAGATGCATGGATAAGAAAATATGGTGTGTGTATATATATCATGGAATATTATTCAGTCTTAAAAAAAGGAAGAAAATCCTACCATTTGCAACAACATGGGTGAACTTGGAAGACATTACACTAAATGAAATAGGTCAGACAGAGAAAGACAAATACCTCATGGTATCATTTATATGTGGAATCTTAAAAAAAAAAAAGTCAAACTTATAGAAACAGAAAGTAGAAAAGTGGTTGCCAGCGGCTGGGGAGTGGAGTAGGTGAAATACAGATGTTGCTAAAAGGGGACAACTTTCAGTTATAAGATGAATGAGGTCTGAGGATCTGAAGTCTAACATGGTGACTATAGTTGGTAACACTGTACTGTATAATTAAAATTTACTAAGAGTATAGAACTTAAATGTTCTCATACACACACACACACACACACACACACACACACACACACACAAAGGTAAACACATGAGGTGATGGATGTGTTAATTAACTCAGTGGGAGGAATCCTTGCACAATGCACAAGTATATCAAACTATCACGTTGTACACTTAAATATCTTACAATTTTATTTGTCAATTATATCTCAATAAAGCTGAGAAAAAAAGCAAAGAAAAGCTGCTGATGGTACCACATTAGGATCACACTTTTAATAGAGTTATTTTTAGCAGGCTTCCATATTGTGATAAAAGCTCCCCAAAATAGACCTTTTGGTTCCAATGGATAGTCCCACTGCTAACTAAATATAATTATTCTCACAAAATATACCTACCCCACATTTACACTGTACTAGCAAATGTGAAGGCCGTACTTAACCAACATCAAAATCAAAATCATGTCACTTTCTTGCTAGACTAATAATATGTACATCCTGGGCACAATATAATCACAGAATAAAATGAATACTTACTACTCTCAAAAAGATTATATTTTTCACAACCAGGTGCTAGTTTTTCAGTTTGTCTGCAACACTGATAACTTCCATCTGTCCAAAATTTAGGATGATATTTAATCATAATATTATTGTTGTTCTTTATTTCTGTAATTCATAGATACATGAAATGATTAGTGAAATAAAACAAACATAACAAAATGTTTCATAAGTAACACTGTCAATCATTGTTTATTTCTTGGATACCATGTTCATTGTGAGAACACCCTCATAACATCATACAACTCAGAATTCAGAAAATCCATATGGTTCTCTTTCATCTCCTTTTTTGGTGAAGCACCCTTGTTAACAGAAGTGACCTTTGCTACTCCGTGATGGATAAACACCAAAGTCAGCCCACCACCATTTTGTTCCGCAGAAGAAGCAATGAGAATTGTGCAAGACAAATGCCCCATTTAAACACTTTATGCACAAGTCAATTCATTCACACCAAATGTTGACTACATAGGAAATTTCTTAGAAAATACCAAATCTTATTATGATAAAAGCCCAGCGCTCTATCATCTTCAAATGTATTACACATTAAATGAAAGCATGCTTTTCTCAGAAACTATGTATATGCTACTAGAAGGAATCAGATTTAAAAAAAGGAAATTATCTTCAGTATGTATCACTAACAGTAACAGAATGTCCTTGGAGAAACATTTTTTGTAGATTAAAAGATTATAAATGCAAGATATATTACTGTATTTCTGTTTTAGTGATAACAATGTTATATCCTAAAATTATGCACAGATTAATATTTCAATACATGGGTTTTACCTTCTTTTAACTTCTTCACCCACCGGTCTCTGCTTTGTGCACTAGGTGCAAAAACGTAAAGTGTGTTAGCATCATGAACAACCTAAAACATAACAAAAGATGCAAGAGGTGAGAAATACTTAGACACAGCACTTCTGTCTAGCACAGAGCTCTCGGTACCACCGACACCAATAAATGATTCTGAAATGACTGAAAAAAGTCAATTACTTCAGATCCAAAGAACCTAGATTCCTTTCTTATAAAAGCACATCTATTTTTTCCTGTCTACATTGAGTGGAACACACTTCTTACAAAGGACAGTGTCTTCGTAGAAAAAAAATATATACAGAGGCCAGGATGCTTCACTTATCTTGTCATTTCTTGCAATCTAAGTAACTAAAGTTCCTCAGGTAAACTTGGTGTAATAGGGATTATTCTAATCTAGCATTTTTCTGAATAATATTTTAGATGAACGGACTCATCTTTCGGCATCATTCCTATAGCTTCCTTTTGAGACTTTAAATAATTGCAGTAGCTAACTTTATTAAGCACCAAGTACTCCAACTCTATGCTGTGCGCTTTACAGACATTAACTCAATTAATCCTACCATCAAGGTTTTAGTAATTCCATTTCACAGAGGAAGAGACTCAGGTCTATCCACTGCCCCGCCACTCCCGTATAACTCCAGGAGGCACCATTCACATACAATGCACTGCAAATGGCGCTCGCTAATGGCATGCTTCTCAACCTGCCCATCACCATTTGGTTGGTAACCCAGAAAGCCAGGATCCTGACTCCAGAGCCCAAACTTTTAACCACAAACTCACTAACTCCCAAGGAGTAATTTAACAGTCTTATTCTTAATATCTTTAATATTAATAATAAAATTAAGCCTGGGAAACTAATCCAAGAATTTTGTCTTTGATCTATCACTTTCCCTTAATGGTCGGTCGCAAAGCAGAAACACTTTAATTGGCTAAAAAGAAATATATGGCTAGAAACTTCCCTTTACCATGTCAACAGCCACTGGATTGAACACAAATAGCTCTTTCATTGATAAACGGCTGTTCCTGACCATATTCAATAGGTAATTCCTTTCCATTCATCATATAAATGCAGTCTAACAGCAATGTGCACGCCATAGAACAAATGATGTTATATTCCATTCAGTGATTAATTCATTCAACTAGCACTTTGCTGGGACTACATAAGATACAAAAATAAATCAAACATGAAGCCTATTTCCAAGACATGTATAGCAATTTCTTATTACAAAACAGAAAGTAAGGCATGATAGAGAGGTAAAGATAAGTGCTAAGAGACTTGGGGATATACGCTGCCCCATTTGGTTCATAATTTTCACATTTGTAATACTGTGATTTTGTACTAAGAAATATATATTTGTTCTTCATCCCAGTTCCAGACACAGAGCTCCTAAAACCCTTGGAATTTCCTGCGCTGAGACTGATAAAGATATATTTTGTTATGCTAATGAGATGGCTTTTGGAAAACACCTACAGATGAGGACTGGCCAGTGAAGCCAACCATGTGATTAGAGGGTTGGAACTTTCAGTTCCACTCACCCACTTCCGGGAGGGGCGAGGGGTTAGAGATTGAGCTCAATCACCCATGGCCAATGATGTAATCAATCATGCCTATGTAATGAAGCTGCCATTAAAACTCAAAAAGGAGAGGGGTCAGAGAGCTTCCAGGTTGGTGAACACATGGAGATCTGGGGAGGGCATGGAAGCTTTGTGTCATTTCCCCATACCTTCTCCTGTGCAGCTCTTCCATCTGGCTATTCCTGAGTTACATCCTTTTATAGCAAACCAGTGATGTAGTAAGTAAAATGTTTCTCTGAGTTCTGTGAGCTGCTCTAGCAAATTAATGGAACCTGAGGCAGCGATTGTGGGAAACTCCGATCTATAGCCAGTAAGTTAGAAGCACAGTCGACAACCTGGACTGGCAATTGGCACTGGAAGTCGGGGCAGTCTTGTGGGGCTGAGCCCTTAATCTGTGGAATCTGATGCTATCTCTGGGTAGAACAGTGTTGGAACTGAGTTGAATTGTAGGACACCAAGCTGGTCAGAGAATTGCTTGGTGGTGTGTTAAAAAAACAAACACATTGGAATTGAGAGTCAGAATCTTAACACCTCACCCAGGTTAGTCCATGCAATCAACTCCATACGGAAGAATTAGGTTAAAATGCACCATAAAACCATCATTCTGAATTGACACGGAGGTATCCAGAAAGAACTGCCAGGGCTTGGAACTTTCCGGAAACCTAGGTGTCTCATAATAAGTTATTACAATAGTTTACTTTACTGAGTCTTTACGTTGGGCTAAGCACTTTACACACACGGCCTAGTTTAATCCATCTAGCAGCCCATGTCTCTATTAGCATTAGGATCCTCATTTTCCAAATGAGAAAACCAAAGTGGGTGAGGTGAAGTCATCTGAGCAGGATCTGTTTGATCTCCTAAGGCTCTTCTTATTCATGTTTCCTCTGAACAGCTTCATGGCCCCTTGACTGTTCCCTTCCTAGAATCCGCCTCTTCAGGCTCCAAACAGTCTAACTGCTCCGCGAAACTCCCTCACGTCAGCACTGTGAGCTTGTAATTTTGTTAAAGCTTGTTAAAGACCAGCTAATCAGAAGAAAATTAATCCAAATTCAGAGTTTTGATAACCAAGACTAGATATATTACTGAGCTAACTCAGGGCATTTGTATTTCTATAAGAAATTTTTAGAAATAGCAACGTAAGCTCAAATAATAAACGTCTACATCTGGCATCTCAGGTAGTTTGGCAGGCTGCCAGGTGAGACATCTGGGGTCCAGGATCCTTCCCTCAGCAAGTCCCGATGGCACCTGTAGGCCACCTCCCATGTCTTCCATACGGACAGCTGACAGTGACAGAGAGAATCTGGGGAGCCTTGTTTCTTGTGTGTCTCGCATCTTCTGTGAGTCAGCCTTTCACAGGAGAGGCTGTCAGGGAAGGAAGAGCTCTGCAGACCTTGAGGCACAGAAGCCATTTCAACAAGGTGGAAATATACTCTCCTTTGGTAACACTGCCAACTTACTAGTTACCCGCCCTGCTATTTATATCTTCATTCACTCATTCATTTATCCAACAGACTTTTAATAACAGTGTGCTGTAGGAAAAACAGCACAGATGTTATATAGACACACAGATCTGGGTTCAAAACCCAAGAAAGAAACGCCGGCTTCTGGGGAACTCCTGGCTGCCACCAGAAACGATTCATCCAAGAAAGCAGTGAAGTGGTACCTCACCAGGCAGCCAGTCCCTCCCTATGCTCTCTGTCCCTTCCTAGGGCTAGAACATGCTGGAAGAGGAAGCAACCTTCTTTTTTCTTTTGGTGTCTTCTGAAAATGTCTTCTACTTTTTTTTTTTGACCCTGCATCTGAAGGTGATGCAGACTTTCACCGTGAAAGTGTGACTAGAATCTAGACTTTCTTAAGTTATGGTTAAGTTATAATAAGAGAGGATATTTTTCATCTTTCAAATCTTGCTGGTTTAAATTACGTAGTTAAAGCTCAAGTTTACCTCTTCTTAACTTTTAAGATTGCTTTTTAACAAACGTCCTCAACCAGAGCAGGGAGTGGCTAGGTGCAGCGAGGGGTCATGTGCTAGCTGCTGCAAGCTCTGGGATGGCGGGGGCCAGCTCTGCACTCCTGAGTCCTCAAGGCTTGTGTGCAGGATGCCACACCTCCCACCGTGGGAGTGACAGGAGCTGAGGACGTGTTCTAGGGAGGCTTTTCATTCACAAAATGACCTTGCACAAGTTGTTTAACATCTGTGAGCCTCAATTTCCCCAGTCATAGATGAGAATAGTATGGTATTCATCTCCCTAGTCTAACACGATCATTGCAAGGAAAAAAATGGAATAAGGTAACCTTTTAAAAAAGTATGGCTTTGGGGCCGGCCTGGTGGCACAGGAGTTAAGTTCACATGTTGCACATCGGTGGCCCAGGGTTCCCCAGTTCGGATCCCAGGTGCGGACATGGCACCGCTTGGCAAGCCATGCTGTGGCAGGCATCCCATATATAAAATAGAGGAAGATGGGCACAGATGTTAGCTCAGGGCCAGTCTTCCTCAGCAAAAAAGAGGAGGATTGGCAGCAGATGTTAGCTCAGGGCTCATCTTCCTCAAAAGAAAAAAAAGTACGGCTTTATATATAATGCTAATATATTCTGCATCACAAGCAGCCTTTTAATCTCATTTCTGCTCAAGGAGCTCACTCCTGCCCTTTCTCAGTTTCTCAAGTTCACAGAGAACACCTCATCCCACTTTTTTCAGTCTCAATCCCCACTCCTTATCCTGACTTTTCTGTGATAAATCTGAGTAATAGCAAATTAGGTCTGGGGTTTACATACTCTGGGTGTTGGCAGAATCTAACAGACCACAGAAAGAAGAAGCTAATGTTTCCACCAACACTTAAACTGTTCATGAAGAAAAGTAATTATTATTAAAGTACAAATGAACCTAAAAATCAACTACCGCATGATCCAGCAGTCCCATTTCTGGGTCTCTATCCACAGGAAATGAAATCTGGATCTTGAAGAGATATCTGCCTGCCCCTGTTCCGTTCAGCATTATTTGCAATAGCCCAGATATGGAAACAACCTAAATGTTCATCAACAGATGAATGGATAAAGACAATGAGGTGTGTATATATACAATGGAATATTATTCATCTTTAAAAAAAAACCAGAAATCTTGCCATTCACAATAACATGGATGAACTCAGAGGACATTATGCTAAGTGAAATAAACCAGACACAGAAAGAGAAATACTGCATTATCTCACTTACATGTGGAATTTAAAATAGCCAAACTCATAGAAGCAGAAAGTAGAATGATGGTTGCCAGGGGCAGACAGGAGGAAGAAATGGGTGAGATGCTGGTCAAAGGGTACAAAGTTTCAGTTATACAAGATAAATGGGTTCTGGAGATCTGACGTACAGCAAGGTGACTGCAGCCAACAATACTGTACTGTATACTGGAAATCTGCTAAGAAGGTAGACCTTCTTAAGTGTTCTCACCACAAAAATAAAAATGGAAGAAAACGGTAACCAGGTGAAGTGATGGATATGTTAACTTGATTGTGGTGATCATTTCACAATGTATACATAGATCAAACCATCAGCTTGTACACCTTAAATATATACAATTCCTGTGTCAATTATACCTCAAGAAAGACGAAAAAAAATTTTAAATCAAACAACAAAGCAATGACAAGAAACTATGATGTCAAATAGTAAGCATGACTAAAAACCCACAGTTATACTGCTGCAAAAATATGCCAGCTCACCTGAAATGGATATTTATTTTGACAGGGAATGACACCGTCATCATTCTTCACTATTTCCACACACTTGATTTTTGAAACATCAATAAATCCCTTTCTGTATTTTTTCTGTTAAAAGAAAAAAGTGGGGGGAGGGAGAACCATTACAATCACAAGATATTAAAAAAATGTTATTAATAGTAATATTTGTTAATGAAATCCCCGATTCAAAATATTACTATTTCCGTAATAATTATCTAAATCATGGCTCCCTCTACTGTTAAAACTGTTCAAAATACTAACACTGTGAAGACAGTAATCAAACTAATTAAGTCCTTTAATTTCTAAAGATGTTCTGTTCCTTCCCCAAAAAACCTCTAGAACAGCAATGGATTCTCTTTTATTGTCACCTTCCCCATCACACATACGCCTTACCTTCTTCAACTTCTTGATGACAACCCCCCTGAAGAAAACATCAAAGTCCAAACCAAGCAAACTTCCACGTACTCCATCACAGCCACACACTCCAGCCGGTTACATCTTCCCCTCCAGCACACAGAACTCACGGCGTTCATACTGAAGCCTCCATTCACTCTCTCTTATCGAATGCTCTACTTTTCCTCCCTGTCGCCCTCCCTCCCTGCTCTCTGCAAATTCCCCTGCAGGAAGTAACCAATGACACATGAAGACACCCCTCCCCAAATCAGCCACACCCTCCAGCACAGTAATCTTACCTCTGAGAATTTCTCCCAGGGAAAAATCCAAAAGAATGCAAAGCAGTATGTGCAAAGATAATTTGATACACCATATCCATTAAAAAGTATTACAAACACAATGTAGAAATAAAAATGTTTACTGAATAATAGTAACTGATGCGTTCCACTCAAAAAGCTGTATAAAGGCTAAGGTTACATTTTTGAGGTGGGGTAGATATTTATATGATAAAGAGCAGAAGAGAAAGTAGAGAAATGAAGAATGTTCTAGTATTTGGGGTGACTCAGCCATTTCCTGGCCCTGGTCATTCAAAATTGCTTCATCTAATACTTTGAAATTCCCTTCTGGCCACAACCTTTGGGACCCCTACGCTGCTCCCAGGAACCTGCTCTGCATCTTCACTGTCACCATAAGACTTTCAGACCTGCCGACTCTCCCAGGCCGTCAGCTCCCACCTGATACCTGACTAGACTACTCTGGCTGTCATTTCACCAGTGCATCCTCTCTCTCTTCCACACACACTCACACACACACACACACACACACACACATCCCATACTCCCTTGACATGTTTGTGAGTCCCCAGTTCTATCCATACCTTCCCCTATTCCTGCACACCTGGCTGCAGAAGGTCACGAAACAATCCTGTCTATCTTCTCTGTGCTCAGCTAGGCCTTCACTGCTGCTCTCCTTCCTTCTGTGCTTTCATGGAGACCACCAGTCTCATCAGCTCTACAGTCCCTTCCCATTCCCCTGGTCCAGTGGACAAGGTCCTTCACTACTTTATGGAGAAGCAGCAGCCATCTCATGAACACACTCCCAACTTCTTCCTTCTGCAGGTCAAAAGCACCCTAAGTTTTACCCTTTTTCCTTCTCTTTCATCTTGTGTTGAAGAGAAAGTTAAAAGGACACAACAGTTAAGACATGGTAGCTGGCACTTAACAGACGTTATTTCATTTTATGCTCACAAAAGTCTCCCCACTTTACAGATGAGGCACTGCAGCCCAGACAAGTTAAATAATCTCCCCAAGGACCCCAACTGACCCCAAAGCCCACCAGACCCCGGGATGCCTCAGCTGCAAACAGGTGACAGAATTATTGAAGCCAAGTCCCCAAGGGGGCAACAAGGATTCTGAGCATGGACTGAGCTTCAGCCAGGACAGGAAAGGGGACATTCTCCGTAGTGGTGCTCTTCCAAGGCATTTACTTCTCTGCCTGTAGACACATTCAGGCCCCTCCCACCCAAACCAAGAACCCTTCTTGTGGCCCCGCGACTGCCCTAACTCTTCTCTTCCCTTCCTGAAAACGATTACACCTTCAGCCTTCATTTCCTTTCCACCCACTCCTTCTTAACCACTTGCAATCTGCCTCCCACCTCACCACAGCCTGCTAACGCCACTCTCAAAAACATCATCAGTGACCAAACCTGGTGGTCTTTGCTCAGTTTCCACCCGCTCAAACCTTTATGAGGCATTTGAGAGTGCCGACACTCTCTTTTCCCTTAGTGGTCTTGATTTTGGGTCATTCTGGTTTTCCTTGTCTCCCTTCCCCTCAGTTTCCCACTGGACAATACCTATAGTTTCACACAGGACTATATTCCTGAGCATACGGTCCAAATATTGTGCCATTTAATCTTCACAGCCACTCTGTGAGAGAAGTAGTATTAGACACATCTTCCACAAGGAAGAAACTAAAATTAAGTACCTTGCCCAAGTTTACCTGTGGGCGAGACATACACAGTAATTATTTATTATACAATGTAGTAAGTACTGTAATATAAAAAGATAGTAAGAGAACATAGAGGAACTAAGGCTTAAATGACAATTTCAGAAAAGAAATTCTGATATATGATAGGAAATGAACAGCACATGCAAAGAAAAACCTATTCCAGAATGACCTCAGTTGCCTCATCTGTAAACTGGGAATAATTATAGTATCTACTTCATAGATACTATTACCTAGTTATGAGAATTAAAATGAGAGTATTTGCAAAGTGCTTAGAAGAGTATCTGGCCTGTAGCATGATATCTCTGAGTGTTTGCTACATAAATAAATAAGTAACAAAAAAAGATCAGTGTGGCTGAAGCACAAAGTACATGAGGCAGGATGGAAAGACCAGCAGGGACCAGCTTGTGAAGAACCTGGTGCAAAGTGTTAAGAGGTCTGGTTAGACAGGGCCACCCACCCTGGTCCTGGAGCCTGCACCCTTAATGGGCAGACGAAATTGCCAGAGCATCATCCTCCTGTTAACAAGCCACACATGTTCCTTATAGAAACCTTATAAAATACTAACAGCACAAGGAGAATGAAATAACCCTTACTCCCCCAACCCTGAAGAAAATCACTGTTGACCTCACGGAGTTTTCAGACATTGCTCTCAGGGGTCATTTATCACCAGCCAGCTCACTTGGTCCTCAAGCAGCAAGTTATAGTCTGCTTCCAAGATGCCCACCACCTGCCCCTGCTATTAAAAGCAGCTGTTAGATCTGCATCAATCTATACAGGAAAATTCGGGATGACTTGTGTACTGGGTTGGCTTATGTCCCCTAAATTCATGTTCTGTATTATAGTCTATATTCATGTACTGTACTAATATTTGGGCTTATTAATCCAAATATCTTGCTCTGAAGTTTGCAAATAAAGGTTCAAATTGAAGTTGCTCATTCATTATTCTATCTATCCCATCACGGAACACTGATCAAACACCAAGCACAGAGCTACGTGCTAGAGCTTCAAAGTCACAGAAGGGGGTTGACGGTCTCCTCAAGAGGAGTTCCTAACACCAGGGTGGGGAAGGGGAAGAGGGGAATGATTCATAATCAAATAATGACGAAGTCAGTGAGCTCAAGGTGTGCTACAGAGTGGGGCAGTGGTTGGGCCAGGAGTCGGGCAAGTTTCAGGGAAGGTGACATTTTGATTGGGTTTTTACAACATAAGTAGGAATTCTTCTGTAGTGAAAGTGGAGATGAGAGTTCCAGGCAGCAAAAACAACAAAGCTCTGATTTAGGGAACAGAAAGAAATTCACTATGGCCAAAGCTCAGGGTGGTTCAGAGGAAGTGAAGGAAATGACTCAAAAGGTTATTTGAAACCGAATCAAGAAGATGCTTATATGCCAGACTTAGGAGTTTGGATTTATCCTGAGTGGTTTTAAGTGGGGAATGAGGAGGGCTGGGTTGAGGTGTGTTTTTGAAAAAACGATTATTGGGGCCGGCCCGGTGGTGCAGTGGTTAAGTGCGCACGTTCTGCTTCTCGGTGGCCCGGGGTTCGCCAGTTCAGATCCCGGGTGTGGACATGGCACCGCTTGGCAAGCCATGCTGTGGTAGGCGTCCCACGTATAAAGTAGAGGAAGATGGGCATGGATGTTAGCTCAGGGCCAGTCTTCCTCAGCAAAAAGAGGAGGATTGGCAGTAGTTAGCTCAGGGCTAATCTTCCTCAAAAAATAATAATTATTATTAATGGCAGTGTAACAAATGGGTGGAGACAGAGAGGCTGGCTGGGAGACTGCTGCAGCATTCAGGCGAGGGCTAATGGGGTTGTGAACCCAGTCAATGGCAGTAAGCAGGTGAGGAAAGCAGGGAGGTCAGAGTCTTAGGAGGCAGAGGCCACACAACTTTGGGAGCAGTGAGAAGTGGGGATTAAGAGAGGAGTCAGGGAGCCTGAGGCATTCTGAGTTAGAGCAACCGGTAGACACGGATACCATGAACAATAATAAACACAGAAGAGAATCAGGTTGGAGAAGGCAAGGTTGGGAACTGTTGTTTGAGTTGACCGTTGGACAACCAGGTGAAAATGTATGAAAAGAATTGAAAATATGGGGCTCAAACTCAGAAATGCTTAGCATTTTCTTTATAGATAAAGAGAATCCTTCTTTTCAAGACACATATATGGTATATTCAGTAGAGTCTTTTTCTAGCCACACCTGGGGGTAACCCTGGGAGGCAAAGCAGGGACAAGGAAGAAGAGGTTTGCAATGAGTGAGAGACTCATCAGAGGGAATCCAGAGAGTCACCGGAAGCACCAGATGCCCTCTTAACACCTGGTCTCTCAACACCTGGTCTGCACACTTTGCTTGTTTTTTCTCCATTTAGACTATTTAGAATTTCTTCAATAAGGAAATTACTTCGTGATTACTGAAGTATGCTATATATTATTGTCAATATTGTGGCCCAAGGAGAAATATCTAAAGTCATTACTTTTTTCATGCAAAGTTTCCCTTCTATTTCTATAGCCTTCGCCCTGCCCACTAGACTGAAAAATCACGATTAAGCTGAGACCTCCTCTTACTCATCTTTGAATCCTCCAGGTGCAGAAGACTGCCTGGCACTTAGTAGATGTTTATTAAAAAGTGTGCTGAGCCAGTCTGAAAAGAAGGATGAGTGACACTGTGTGTGTGCATGTGTAGGATATATACTTCTCTTCTCTTTCACATCCTCTGTATATTTCACAAAGCTTGAAAATGAGGTAATCCTGGCCACTTTACACATTTGTAAACCAGCATAAATGGGGAAACTAGACAGAGGGATGAAATAAAACTTGCTTAAAACCACACATCAACTGAGTGGAGAACTGGGAGTTAGACATAAGAGATCCTGTCCCACCTGCAACTAGGATATACAACTATCCACTGAGGGGGCTTCGGGGAGAAGAAGAAAACAAAAAAAAGAGATCCCGTCCCTCGGCAAGTCTTACAAGGTATGCTGTTTTTCTTTCATTGCCAGAATACTCAGTATTTTTAAAATATCAATATCAATCCTAATTTAATAAAATTAATTTTTTTAATGTATATAAATAACCAGGGTTGGCCCCATGTGAATCTGGGACATTTATCTTCAGGACACCCTCATATCCTCCTTCCACACCGTCCTCCCTAGGCATCCTGAGTCTCCATTACGCACAGTGAGAGACCTAAAAGAACTTCCCGCCAATATTCCAAACGGTCCCTCCCTTTCCCCCATCACAACTTTTGTGTGATGTGGCTATTCCCAGCTGCCTGCCTCAGAAGAATTTCACTGCAATGGGACCTCCGGTAGGTAGCACAAGCCTTGGAGACAGGCAGATCCTGATTCCAGCCTCTGTTTTGCCACTTAGAAGTCGGATGGCCTAGGGTAAGCTCTGTCTCCACTTAGTTCCCTTGTCTGTAGGAACAGGATACCACTACTCACTTTGCTAAGCTTTTAGCAGGAATAAAGATAATGTACATAGGTGCTTAGTACAGTGTCTGGCACATGGAAGTCACTCCCTAAATGGCAGCATTTACTATTAATTAGCTTTCACAGTAATCCTGGGAAGTTGTTAGGAAACTAAGCATCTGAGAAGGTATGAGATTGTCAGAGGCTGGGCCAGAACTGAACCCAGATCTCTCAAAAGATGAAAGCTTTTATCTGACACCAGGCCTCTCAAGCTTGAAATTTCTGACTCTTATTATAGAAAAGAAAATTATCTTACGTCAAAATCTAACAGTTATAGAGCACTCACGATGAGCCAGGCACTATGTTAACCTCTTCAATGGATAACTCAATGAATCCTCACAGCATTATAAAAACTGTCGTCACCCCATTTAACAGATGAAGACATCAAGACTTGGAGAGTATAATTAACCTGCCAAAAGTCACATAACAAAACAGGATTTGAACTCTGTCTGTCTAATTCCAATCCTGAGTGCCACATACACTTGAATAACTTGATATCATTTAACTAAGTACAAACAAACTAGGTGGAAATCTCTGCTCATAGCTGTTAACAACTATAAGACCAAAGCAGCTCACAAATTAGATCCAAATAAAGTTAGACAACAAATGAGATTTAAATTAACAACATTACTTGACTGTGATGGATGGGGCGTTTGCTGGAACAGAATCCCTCTCCCGAAGCCAGTTGTTTCTATATCCACATGCTCGCATTACTGTGTGCCACGTGACTCCGTCTTCCACCTCTTCTCTCACTTTCAACTATGGGCACCTCTGTTGGCACACACACTGCCATCCTATCATCAGCCTCCATTTGGCACCACTAAATTGTCTAGTGTTCACTCAGCCTCTGTTCTTTCTCAAGAGGCCACAACAATTAAAACAGATCATAAATACAAACCCAAAGATGGGCTCCTGGCATGACATGCTTAACGACAAGAGACCATGCAGAGAATACAGACAAAAAGCAAATATTTTATATGTATACATACAGACACACACATACCCTATATTGCTGGGGGGGGGGGGGGACGGTGCTATGAAATAGTGTCATCAAAGTAAGAACCCAGAATTTACAATTCTTAGAACTTGCAGTCTTCGGCAGACAGACAGCACCAAAACTTGCTGTTAACATTCAGTGTTCACTGCGTTCCATCATAACAATTCCTTCATTCAGCCTCATCTGTCAAATGTTGATTCCCGCTTCCTTCCACCATCGACAAGGCACAGACACCGAAGGGCCATGATGGAGATTAGAAAGCACACAATTTCTTGCCCTTAAGGAACTTAAAACCAGACATTTGCTAAAGGTTAGGAGGAACAATAATGTTTTGTTTTGTTTTGTTTTTAAAGATTGGCACCTGGGCTAACAACTGTTGCCAATCTTCCTTTTTTTTTCCCAAAGATTGGCACTTGTGCTAACAACTGTTGCCAATTTTTTTTTTTCTGCTTTATCTCCCCAAACACCTCCTGTACACAGTTGTATATCTTGGTTGCACATCCTTCTAGTTGTGGGATGTGGGACGCCGCCTCAACGTGGCCTGACGAGCGGTGCCACGTCCGTGCCCAGGATCCGAACCCCGGGCCGCCGCAGCAGAGCGCGCAAACTTAACCACTGGGCCACGGAGCCAGCCCCAACAATAATGTTTACAATGAAAGTTCAGATGGGTCAAAACTGAAAGGCTAAAGAGTTCCAGTCAACTCTCGAAAATGAAAGAAAGAAAATGACACAATTCTACTAAAAATCTCAAACGAGCCAAAAGGCCTATTCTATACACAGGAGCAGCTCTTTTCACCTTCAACTCAGAACAGAGTTAAAAGAATGGGCCTCAAGTGCTGTAGGACATGTTAATCAGGAGAAATAAGGAAACCTCAGGACTGATCTGGCATTTTTCTTGTGGCTACTGGGAATAATTTTGATGTAGATTTTTCTGGCATCAGGAGAAGCAGAATAAACAAAATTTAAAGTCATTTCCAACTTGGTGATTCTATGATAAAATGTTCCCTCTTTACTAAGGACTAAATTCTAGTGAAAAATTAAAGAAAAAAAAAAGAAAAACTTGACATGCTAATATTTTTTTCCTCCCTTTTAACCAGCTCATAATAATAACTGACATAGGTGCTGTACATTTTGTAAAGTGCTTTTACACTAAAAAAAAAAGCACTTTTAAATCAAGAAGCTAGTAGTTACATACATAAGCATGGTTTAATTCTGAAGATTATAGTGTTTAACATAATATCCAGGAAAAAAACAGAATGTTGAAAAAAATCTCTATAAATTATAAGGAATCTGAAAGCAGAAAATTCCAGTCCTGAAATCACAGAATAATTTTCACATAAGATTGTGCTGATGTAGGCAATTACAACGTTTCCGGAGATATTTTTTCACTATATTTAAAGCTAAAGATTTTTTTTCCTGAGTGGGCATTTCCCCTTTTTCTATGCTTCTATATTTTCCCAGCTCCCTTTTGTGGCCCAAGGGCACATCTAGAAACTATTACCAGGTGAATTTTATTACAGTTGAAAGCAAAACTTACTATAACACATGTGCTTTGAAATAAGTCTAAAAGTGATTTACCTAGTTTAACTCAAAATCAGTAAAAATTGGAATGACTTGTATAGAAATAAATGTATAGGGATCCTTTCATAAATTTTACGTAACAGACTTCTGAATTCAAGGAATTTTAGAATTAACAAATTTAATCCAAAGGTTATAAATCCCTTGGAGCAGAGACAATACCAGTGACCATGGATTGCCACATCTTCCTCCTCTTCCTGGGTGCCCAGCTGCACTGCATTTCCCATCTCCATGCATTTAGGTGAGGCCACATGACTGAGCTCTAGTCAAGGGAGTGCATGTGGAAGTGATGTAACACCACTTCCTGTCCTCCAAAACATGGACCAAAAGACAATGGACTGCTAACGGGTACAAGATTTTTTTGGGGGAGGTGATGAATATGCTCTAAAATTGACTGCAGTGATGGCTGCACAACTCTGTGAACATACTAAAAACCAGTGACTTGCACAATTTAAATGGATGAATTGTATGGTATGGGAATTAGATCTCAATAAAGCTGTTTTTAAAAACCAATAAACAAACATAAAAGACAATGAAGCTATTAGATGGAAGGAGCCTGGATCCCTGAGTCACCATGTGGACAGTAGTTATACATAATATGAGCAGGAAATAAACTTCCTATTGTGTTCAGGCATTGGGTTTTCGGGGACTTTATGTTAAAGCAGTTAGCTACCTTGAGTAATACATTCTTGAACAAGAAGACCCCCCATCTTAGCTACTCAATACTTCAGATTCCTTATATATAAAGGGCACACACTGAACTAAATCAGTATTTCCCAAATTATGCTACAGTGGTATCTGAGGTGGTTTTAGGGGGAACTCGGACAAACATTTGTTTTTATTGTATTTAGTTTTATAGTTACCTTGTAGTAATGGTTTTCTATTTACTGATACAGTTTCCTTTCAACATAAGTGTATTTAAGGGAAAAAATGTGAAGTTAAGGGAAAGCACAGTACTTTACAGATGGTACATATATGTGTCACGATCATGTAAGCAGTATACAGAATGGCCAAAGGGTGGACAAGACTGGGTTATATTCTCTCTGTTTATTTCAAATTCTAACACTCCTTGATTTTTGTTATTGTGTACCTGTCACTGTATTCCCCCACCACCTGGCCTGCCTGGCACAGCTCCCACTACGTGAGTCAGGTGTACAGCGGGGTTATTGACTTGTGTGTGTGACAAGATTCCATGCACAGGTATGCATGCAGCTAAAGCCCCATGAATGTGACCCATGAGGATTCTCAGCCACCTCTCCTCAGAGACCAGCATTCCTGCACAAATTCCACAAGCCTACTTGTTCCCACC
Organism: Equus przewalskii; assembly: GCF_037783145.1. Lineage (NCBI taxonomy): Eukaryota > Metazoa > Chordata > Mammalia > Perissodactyla > Equidae > Equus > Equus przewalskii. The sequence continues at coordinate 80,677,408 of NC_091833.1, read as the reverse complement.
CCAACGAAGTTTCCGATTCCTTACTGATAAGAAGACACAGAAAATGCAGAAACAGAGAATGGATTTTTGTGGCAACATTTGGCTTCTGGGGCACAGCTTCCACCTGGACATATTTCCTGCCTAGACTGATACACAGGGAAACATTTTACTTGGAAACAAGAGCTTATATAAAACTCCGGGTTGGGCTTGAGCTCTGAATCTGCAGCATAGGTACAAAACGATTAGATTCCCTGGGGTGAACTTAAATATATTAAATCAGAGTGTCTGAGTTAACCCGTATTTGAATAATAAACATAATACGCAACCTTAATTGGCACTGTGTGCCAGGTACTACCTCATGGAGTTACACAAATTAGCTCATTTAAGCATTCCTATAACCACCCCACCTCTGCAAAAATGCCAAGAGCAAAAACACCTGTGGGAAATCACGGACTGGGTCACAGTGGCAGAGAAGGCTCCCACATGGCAGATCTGTGAGGGAGGACAGCCCCTGACCAGTATCTAGTATGCAAAACGCCCACCATATGCTTACACACTGAGCTAGACATCATGGAAAGTCAGGGTGCTTACCACCATGACATACTTTAATATTTAGGTCTGCAAGCACGACACCATGGAAATACTTCATTCTCTTAGTAACTTCCTGTGATTAAAGTATATATGCAAATATCTGGAGCCTTGTTTCATATGGTCTGAAACGTAGGTGAGTGTTTCATAACCACGAATTGTCCAGTTTTTAAAACATAATTCTGTTAATTGCTACACCGAAACACTAAGCTGTCATGAAGCCAACTTTTAAAGAAATAGAAGCCCACAAAGATGCCTTGTACACTAGATTCTGACTAATTTGTCACCCTCAGATTTAAAAAGCCCACATACTTCCAAATGTTTGTAAAATGTTCTCCCCAGGTTCATGTGGAATCTTACTGAGAGAGAAATTCCTCTGTAACTCCAGGATTTCAGGCTAGTGGGATGTCAGAAGCCTCTTTAGCAAGAACTAAAAAAATAAGGGATATACCCTCCTACCTGCAAAGACCTTATAATCTAGGTGGGACATAAGACATGCACATCATTTTGATGCCTTAACAGGCCTAATGAGGTTTCCCAGCCAAGAGTTATTTAAAATTGCAGGCAAGAAATAGAAGAGAAATCACAGACAAAGCATTATCTGTGGGTCTGCTGGATCTGCAGAGGGCCAAACAGCCACAAGTCCAAGAGACAACGGGGTGGTTCCATTGGTAAAGAAAAAAGGGACTGGACATTTCTGTCTACCTGCGAACTCTCCCTGACAGGTGACTGGAAACAGAGTGGCCAATGCAAGCGATGGGAAGAGGACAAAAGTTTGCTTTAAATATAAAGTCAGGGGTTATTAGGAAAGCAACTTGTCAAGTTGATTAACTTTTAGGGAAATCTGTGTGAATAATGTACAGAGCAATTGGCGATACTGCTAGAATCTCTTTGCCTACATGGACTTTTTTTTAAACTTATTGAACATGCCACAGTTATTCTGAGTATTGTTTCAATGTTTGAACATAGCAGAGTCAATGTGTCCTAATGGTTGAGAGAACAGCTTCAGTGTCAGGCAGACCTGCGTTTAAATGCCAACTCTGTGGCCCCATGCAAATTAATTAACCTCTGTTGGTCTCTATTTCCTCCCTCATCTGTAAAATGGGGATATGAAAATAACCTATGCCCTAGATTATTAAGAGGATTAATTGTCATACAATCATAGAGTACTCAGTACATATCTGGCCCATTGGAATCACTAATATAAGTTTTTTAGTGTAACTGTCTTTCTCTTTAAATTTAAGATTTCTAAAATTTTTCAGCATTTAAACTCTTTTTTTCCCATAAATAGATCCTTAATTTTTTTCCACACTATATCCTCCAACTTTGTTACAGAATTCAACAAGAAAAAGGATTTAACAGAGAGATCTTTTAACTATTTTACTGGCTTTTACACTGTTTCTTTAGGTAACAAACCAGTATTTCCTTACTTTCTCCTTAGAGGAATTCAGTAAATACTCCGGGAACTCAAAAAATACAGGAGTAGGCAATTAAGCTTGACTTTAGTGCACAAAATATCATAGAACAAACTAGAGAAAAAGGACAATAGCAGAACCACTCTCTCTTGAAACAAAATAATATTTTCAAGACCTATTTTTAAAAGTAATTTAGTCTTATCTATCAATTACCATAGAAGCAGAGGAAAAGGACCGCAACTTCTTAGGACAATATTTCCTGTGCATCTACTATATGCTAGATAATGTGCTAAGCATAAAAAATGTGAAGATTAAAAAATATGGCCACTGTATTTACCCAAGAGAAATAAAGGCACCTGACCACACAAAGACTTGTACAAGAATTTCCATTGCAGCTTTATCTGTAATAGCTAAAAACGGGAAACAACCCAAATGTCTATCAACAGGTGAACGTTTAAACAAATTGTGGTATATCCATACAATGAATACTTCACAGTAATAAAAAGAAAGGCAATATTGATAGAACAAAATGGATGTATTTCAAAATAATATGTTCGATGAAAGAAGCTAGTCTAAAACGAGAACATGCTGCATGAGTTTGTTTTTTCTAGAATTCTAATACACACAAACTAATTTCTAACATCAAAAATCATATCAGTGATTACCTAGGGATGGTGGGAATGAAAGGGGAGGTTATGAATCACAAAAGGGAAGGAGGAAATTTAGGGGGTGACGAATATGTTCATTATTTTTATGGTAGTGATGGTTCACAGCTGTCAAAACTCATCAAATAATAAAATTTAAATATATGCAATTTATTGTGCATTGCTTATACCTCAATAAAGCTGAAAAAAAAATATGGCCCCAGGCATGAGGGATCTTGAAGTTTGAGAACACTTGGAAACCAGGAAATTCTTTGCTAATTATTTAGTGTTCTAAATCACAGACTTAAAAAAAGAAAAACCAACAAAAGAGAAAAATAGGTACAAAGATTAAGCAAAATAAGTTCAGTTTTATACTAGGCCAGTTTATAGTAGATAGTCAGTCAACTCTCATTTAAATGAAGGCTCTGCCTTAGTACTTATTCCAGTTTAGAAAGAACTCGTCCATCCATCTAATTCATCAGTACTAAATGAATTTCTAGTTAAGAAATAAATAAATTGAACACCTTCCCCCCAAACGGGTGCCTGGTCCTACCCTCCTCTTTCTTCCCCTCTCCTCACCCGCTTCTTTGACGCAGGCTGATGAAGGTCACCAACTGGAAGCTCAGTGAAGACATTCACACTGCCCCCCCAGCACCTGCAACAGTGCCTGGCATGTGAGAGCCTGGCATCTGGCAGGTGCCCAGTGCCTTGGTTGAATAGGTCAGTGAATGAGCAAGGACATGAATGAATAGGAGGGGCTCCAGCTTAGTGGAGTGGAGGCCCTTCTCAGGTTTAATTTCACAATATCCAGTGAGAGCCACCACTGGACTATACTGTTTCAGAGAAGAGTTTCAGCTGTTTTTATTTTTGCCGCTGCTCTCTCAGACGTTTCCCATACCAGGGGGGCACAGGCGTGCCAAGAATCACCAGGACTTAAGAGGCCCTGCCTCTCTGCCCCCCGGTCTATGGAAGTGCACTGCTGCATGTGTGGTACCCAGTTAACAGGGTAACCATCCTGCTATAATCCTTAAAGATGCTCATCACTCCTGTCAAGGGACGCCCTCCTCAACGCCTGCCTCAAGAGGGGGCAATCACGGGATATGTCGCTGCGAATCTCTTTGCTTTTTTTTAAGCAGTAAAAGAGAAGGAAGGCCCTTTAACCCAGGTTGCAGTTCTGGGGTTTCTATGGTTAACACTGACTAGTAGCACTTTGCTTCTGCACCAGGGATTCTGTGTGCCTGTGTGTATGGGGGTGGGGGTGCGGTGTGTGTGTTCTGAGGCTCTCCAGAGGACACTTCATGGGTTCCTGGTGTGTTTTTTTTAATGACACTTCATATCTTTATGAACGTGGAAATACCTAGAATCACATGAACACGATGTCTTATCAAGAGGAACTTGGGGGAGGTAAGTCTTCTGAGTTTTGGGTGTGTGAGGGTTACAGACAGCAAACAGGGCAAGACAGAAAATGCAATTTCCGGGATAGGAGGTGGGTAGCAGTGGCTACCAGTAAGGCAAACGCACAAGGGCACACTCTGTGGCTTTTGCATGTGGTATGAACCTGCAACCACAGCACAAGTAGGGGCACAATTCCCACCCCCACCCTCAATATCCCCACCATGGCCGAATGGATTGATGAAGTGATAATCCAGAGAAGTGACAGCCCTGGGAGTGGTAAGCCGCTATGGCAACCACCCCACAGCCTCACCCCATGAGGCTGACTGGTGAGTTACAGGCAGGACTGGGTTTCTGGACAGGCGAAAAGTGGGGAGGCTCCTTACTTCCACACTGCCCACACCAGACCAGTGCCTCCACTAAGAAAGACCACTGTCTCCGCTAATCTGATGTTCATGGAGGGCAAAGATGCAGGCATAAAGTATGAGCTGGAGCCATGGTTGACTTGAAATTGAACCAAACTTTGCTAGGGGACTGCAAAAGCAGAGCATTAACCTGGTCTCTAAATAAGCCTCTCCTGGACCATTTATAATATCGCTCTAGTTCTCCCCAGTGTTAAAGAAATCACACCGCAGTTTGTTTTCTAAATACCTTTAAAATATTAAACTGCATATGCTGGCAGCTTCCCTATACTGCTTGCTGCCCCTGAGAGAGCAACATCCCCTCCTTTTTTTTTTCAATAAAGATAATCAGCTGTACTGGGAAAAGTTCCTCCCTTTTTCTTCCAGGGGGGCCAAGAGGGCAGGAGGTGGAGTGAGAGTGAGGGGGAGAGGGCGGAGGTGGACATGGGGAGAAGGAATCCCTATGAGAACACTGGCAAGAGAGAGAAAATGCGTATCTCAGATCCAGGTCTCTAGTAAAGGAGATGACTACCCATCAATTCTCCTCCCAGTAAGATATTCACAGAGAAATATACAGACTTGCCCAGTTCCGTAAGTTTCTGTGGGCCTCATGGGTGTCAATCACCGCTTTTACTATGGTTTCTATATGAATATTCACTGTGTGTTACAATTAATCAATTGACAGAAAACTTTTGTAGCACAACTTCTCAATTGAGAACATTCTATACATAAAATCATTTTTAAAACAATTTCTTCCCCTGGCTGGGTATGCTTGACGACATCAAGGAAGTTCTGCTGACATATTTTGAGGTGTGCTGACAGCAGTAAGGTTCTACTTAAGATGGAGGGACTCCTTGCCTTTTGGAGGTGGACAGTGAAGCATCTGTGGAAGAAATGACGTGACTTCTACAAGATAACGGGAGTGAGGGATTTGCTACAAGTAATGGAGGGGGAGGGAATTGTGACTCAGGGTTATTTGGCTGGGTGCTGGGTGTATGGGGGTCACTGAACTACTCTGTCTACTCTTGAGTATGTCTGAAACTTTCCATAATAAGAGTCTAAAAAATACCTCTGTCCATTACATTTTTTAAAATCCTGATGAAAGTCATAGTTGGATCTACTTACAAAAATTTTTTGTGAGAATATAGAAAGGGTCCATTATAAACTGGTAAAAAGTAGAGATGGGCACATTACTTAATTGCTGCTGATGAAGCATCAGCTATCCTTGTGGTAACATACACTGGATTCAGAAGAGGAAACAACAATTCCTGATATTTACACAATCCTTCTTGGAGCTCATGTTTCCACAGCTCCTTGCATCCATCAATCTCAAAGTGCCTGGTAATTCATTACAGAACTACTGACACTGCTGAAGTAATGAGCTACTTAGCATCTGCGTTTTACAGTTAGGTAAACAGGGCACTAAGGTTAAACAAATGGACCACGGGCAAATGAAGAGGACACAGAACTCTGGGCTACATTGCTCTGCTCTTTATTGGCCATCACAGCGAGGGCCATATTTAAACTAGTCAGCCCCTCTTAGTTTGCTATTGGTATTTAATTAACTCTCAAATACTCTAGGAAAACTTAATCCAAGTTGCAGAATATATGGACAATCCAAGAGACGCCCCCAATGCAAAATACAAGACCCCCACGGCCCAACAGCCAGGCCACTCATTGTGAGCCCACCAGCACCCGCGATGGGGGCATTATTTGTTTGATTTTCTATTCCTTACCCCGTCACCTCCCTTCCTGGGGTGCAGAGGTACCACGTCACACCACCTTGACAGCAACCAGCCTCGGAAGACTTTCGAGGAACTTGTAGAAGTTACTGTGGTAACTCCAGTGAGTATATCTGAAACCTCCATACTACCAAGCACGGGCTTTTAAGTGGATTCAGAAAGAGAAGTCGCCTTTCTCCTCAATTCTCTAAGGTAATATTAGGTCAAACTATAACAAATTGCCATTTTCGTAAATCAAAGATGATCAAATATTGATAATTTCAGATGGCTCAATTTAGTACATTTAGGGTATTTGGTCCTAGTCACACACTTCACATTCGGAATCAGAAGCAGCCTTTTTTCTAACTTCTACAAATCATAAATGCAGTTGTTACTTGCAAGACTCCTGTTGGACAGCTGACGCCCATAGTGGACGGAACGACTCACCATCAGTACCCAGCACAGTCAGAACTCAATCGAGATTTGGTGTGGACAAGCCAGGAAAATGCTGGAATCTGAATTAAATTTAACTTAGCCAAATTAAAACGTCAGACAGTTAACCCAGAATAATAGCAATTATTTTAAATCATACACTATCTCAGTTGCCGAATTAATAGTCGTTTCACTGTGGCATGTTTCGTGGATATCATGATTGTGAACTTCAGAATTTGTAAACTTTCCATTCCTACTTAGGAAAGGGCGCAGGTCACACTGAATAGTTCATGCCCCCAAATTAAAAAGCCTTACACCCCACAGACAGGATAGTAAACGACATCAGCAGTTAACTCAAATGCCCTCACACCTTTCTCTTATCTCTCCTACTCAGCTCTTCAGTCACAATGTATGGAGCATCTGCTCTTGTCCTCAGGAATTTGCAACTGACTGGGAAGAGGTGATTACCCATAAGGTAGGATGGAAAGTTCTTTATTGAACAGAATCCAGTGAGACACAAAGGAAGAGGAGGTTATTTCTTCCAGAAGAGTCAAAGAAGGCTACACCAAGGAGGTGCCTCTGAGCTGAGCCTTGAATCACGAATGAGGGATTTCCCAGCAAAGCACAGGGAAAAGAGTATTACAAAGTGACAAATAAAAATGGCAAGTAATAGGATATATTGGAATATATGAGGAAGCCATTTGGTGTAAACCTAATTTGGCCTGACCTTGTCTTTCCAAAAGGGCCTGACCGTGGCCGTTGAGCATGCATTGTATATCTGCTTTAGAGATTCCCTATGGTAAGAGCAAAAGGGCCTTGAGATAAAGGTGCAACTTCCCTCCCCCTCCCAACGTTGGCATCTCCTTAAGGATTAAGTATCTTTCCTTAGGCTAGAAACCGATTGCTGCGACACCTGTGACCACCCAGCCTGAGACAATAGACTTGCCTCCTGCTACGCCCACCAAGATAGCAGACCCACTACCTGCTGTGTCCATCAAGTGCTGTGCAGACAGGGCAATCTTGTGACTATTGCGGGAGGGACATTTCAATCATATGTGAAACACCCTCTTTGAGGGTATATAACCACCCTGTGTACCCTCACTTCTTTGGAGTGCTCTGTTCCTTTGTGGAAAGACTCTCCCGGGTTATAATCCTAAGATTTAAGCTCAGAATAAACTCACCCAAATTTTCATTTATAGATTGGTTGTGGATTATTTTCATCGACAAAAGAAAACATCACAAGCAAAGGGCGGCAGAGACAAAAAGCACGGCAAGTCTGGGGACTGCAAGCATGTCAGCGAGCCGGCATGTAGAGAGGCATTCAGATGAACAGATGGAAGAGGCAGGAGAGGAGAACGGGAGGGAGGAAGGACGAGATTACGAAGGGCTCTGCATGTAGTGCTAAGGGGTTGCACCTACTCTTCAAGGCAATGAGGAACCATGGCCTTAAATGATTATATTTTGGCATGCAAGGGCCCAGGCCCTCCTTCTTTGGAGGAAGAAAAAATGGGTAGCTTTTGAAAAATAAAAATAAAAGGACAAACCACTTTATTTTGCTTTACATATCTTATATCTCATTAGACTAAGACCCAGCTGGACTCTAACAAGAGCTTACTGCTGCTTGCTTGCTGTGTCTCCTTGGACAAGTTATTTAACCTCTCTGTGCTTCAGTTTCTTTAGCTACACAACGGGATGAATAATAGCAGCACAGCTTCATAAGTCTGTCGTAAGAATTAAGAGAGTGAATTCCCGTTAAGCTCTCAGAACAAAGCTGACAAACGCTAAGTGCTTGATAAATTTAGCTATTAGTATGATTTCTCAAATAGTATTAGCCCTTAGGGAAAATAAAAGCAAAAGCCACTAGCTCTGTTTAAGGAAAATCCCTCACACCCACCTTCCAGACTCCAAGAAAGATCTGAGAAGTGAGGTCAAATGTGACTGTGTCTTATTAAATAAAATGGCATAAATGAGATTCTTCCCTGGGCCACGACAAATAACCAGTTCCCTAAAATTACGATAGGACATAATAGAAATGACCAGTGTCTACCAATAGCCACACATTTCGGCCAAAAAAGAGATTAACCTTTACTTCATGGGTCTTGCAATTCTTTTTTTAAAAAGGACAGTTGATGCTTCATATGACCGTCCTATTTTTACCCTTTAAGGCTGTTATTTTAGCTGTCTTACAGTATGAAACCAATACTGAATCAGCAAGCGATATATTAGCACTTCCTTTTTACGTTAGAAACAGTTGATCTCTGGAAATTCACAGCCTTAAAACACGATAGCAGAGAGCACCTTTCGTCAAAAATTTCTCTTCCTTCAAAGTATAACAGTGATATGACAAAGATACACTTTTACCAGTTTGTTAGGCTTTCTTGAGGGCTAATGCATGTTCTGGTGAACATAAACATAAGTCTGATCCTTATGTAAATACACAATTTAGCCAGCCAAAAAGTATCACGAAATTACCCAGAAGCAGTGCAGTGTCATGGTTCAGAGGTCGAGAATCACACAGCGCAGGCTGGCTTCCTGGCGCTGCCACGCAGGATAACCTCAGGCGAGGGACTCAACCTCTCTGGCCTCTGGTTTCCGTATCTGTAAAATGGGAATGATAACCACACCTACCTTATAAAGTTAAGAAGATTAAAGTTAATACTTACAAAGCACATAGACCATGCATAACACAGGGTAGCACTACAGAGTATTTGGTAAATTAAAAAATAAATAAAAGCCTACAGAATGCTCCAAAACCCTTCTGTTCCCAAGCCCAGGAGACCCTCTCGATTTTCACTGGGCAAAAGGATGTGTATTCAGGATGACCAGGAAATGATAAAAAGAACAGTCTCTGTCTTTAAAGTAGAAAAATCTCCCTTCTTAAAGTGTTTTTTGAACCAACAGACAGAAGAGTTTGTAATATTCTTTCTGCATACAAATGGCCTTACTGGGTAGGTATTTTCTCCACTTACAGAGAAAGAAACTGAGGCTCAGAGAGTTCTATCAACTGCCCAATGTCGCAGCTGGTAGACGACAGATCCAGGATTCAGGGCAGGTCTGTCTGGCTCCAAAGCCCACTGCATGCCCCTTCCTTTTAGGATAAACAGCACTAAATGGACAAGATCTGGTGATTTCAAATTTACTTCTCTAATCCCAACTTCTCATATGTGCCTGATTGTATCTCTGACTACCTAGCAAGACATCACTCCTTACGTCTTTCATTTACATCTCTTGAACATGATTCAAAATAAATCCATCCTATCCATCCTTGAACCTGGAGCCTGCTCAATCATTCAACAACCATCTATTATTTCCCACAGGTCAAGTGCTGTGCTAAGCACTGCCTTCAACTTGTGAAGCTTACAGATGAGGGAGGGAGAGAGAGACTGAAAAAATAATTGTACAAACAATTTATTAAACAGAGATAGGTGGCACAAAGTAAAAGCACAAGATGCTATGATACAGGGAAAACTAATGTATCCTGGAAGATCAGAGAGGCTGTACTGAGGGACAACCTGAAACCTGAAGGAGGAGAAGCATGCCGGTCAAGCGAGGGGAGACAGGGATTCCAGACAGAGGATATAGCTAAAGTACATGCTCCAAGGTGGAAAGGAGCTGGCGGCCTTCAAAGAACAGAAAGACTGGTGAGCTGGAAGGGTGGAAGCGAGGAAGAGAAGGCAGTGCAAATCAATGCAAACAGGTGGGCAGGCTGCTGGACCACAGGCTATGTTGAGGACTCTTGAGATCTAAACTGGGGATAATGGGAAGCTCTTGAAGGGTTTTAAGCAGGGGAGGGACATGATCATATTGATGTTTTTAAAAGATCACTGTGGCCATTGTGTGCAACAGACAGGAGAGGACAAGAGTGGAAAGAGGAGCCTATTCAGATGTGACAGAGATCCCTAGTTGTCTACCCACAATATCCACTCCTCATCAGTAACGGAACTCTGACTTTTAGTTGGGTACATTGATACTTAGAATAAGAGTCAATTTCTCAATACCTTTGCAGCTAAGTATGGCCATGCACTAAGTTCTAGTCAATGAGATCTAGGCAGAAACCTCATGTGGAACATAAGGGAAGGCTGTTGACTAGAGCGACCCAGGTGGGAGATGTCCTTTCTTGCTTTTCTGTCTTTCTTCCTTCTTCCAGCCTGCAATTCAGACAAGATGGCTGGAGCTCCAGCAGCCATCTTGGGCCAATATAAAAGATAAAAGCTAGCATGATGGAAGGGAAAGACAGGATCCAGGATCCAGGATCCCTGAGTTGGATCCACCATACTAGTTCAGATCAGCCTGACTCCAGCCTTTTTTTTGCCTCATGAAAGGAGAAAAAATAATCTTATTTTGTTTAAGCTACTATCAATTAGGAGTTTTCTATGATACACAACCCAACTCAACCCTAACTGATACAGAGGCTATTATATCCACCCAGAAAGAGGCACAGGTGGCTTGGTGGTTGAGACAGAGAAAAGTGGCAGGACTGAGATATATTTAGAAGGCAGAATCAACAAGATCTATTGAGAGTCCAGATGTGAGAGAGGAGAGGGGTAAGTTTAGACCAACTCCCAAGTTTCTGGCACAAGCAACTGGGTAGACCGTGGTACAATTACTGAGCTACAGATAGTAGAGACATTTTGAGTTTCTTTTCAGACATTTCGAATTTGAGATGCCTCTAGAAACCCAGATCTCAGAACAGATAGCAGGCTGGGAAATAAAGATTGGAAAGTCATCAGCACATAGATGCTAACCCAAAGCCACCGGAATGGATGCCTCCTAAGGCGAGTGCAGAGTGAGAAAAGAGGCTCTACAACAGAACGTTGAGAAACACCAATTCTTTATTTTATTTTATTTTACTGAGGTCATATTGACTTATAACACTGTATAAATTTCAAGTGTACATTATTATATTTCAGATTCTGTATAGACTGCATCATGGTCATCATGAATAGTGTAGTTTTTATCCATCACCACCCATATGTGCCCCTTATCTCCCCTGCACCCTCTCCCCATTCCCTTCTTCTCTGGTAACCACTAATCTGTTCTCCTTATCTATGGAAACCCCGTTTCTTGAGGGAGACCAGAAGGAGCACCAGAAAGGAAGCCGGGAAACCATGGAGTTCACATTAGGAGATAAATACGTGAACAAGAAGGACTAGGGGCCATCCAAGAGGCCATCCAAGAGGCAGGGAGATTGCTGCCAGCTGGTGCTGGAAGAACAAGGAGGCAGGATCTAAGAGACACAGATGGCAGGAGGAGGAGGAAGAAAGAGGAGAGAGGAACGGGGAACAGGGCAGGCAGAATGTTCTGAGAGTCTGGCACGGTGGGAGGAGGCTCTGAGACTTGGGGGAGACTTTAGGGGCCTACAATCCAGCGGAGGGGGAGGAGAAATCATCCCCCCCTCACCCCAGGAAACCAACAGCCCAGTCAGTGGCTTCTCAGCTCACAAAGTCAGAGAGAGTCACAGGTGGAGCCGCAGGCACATGGTGGCTTATTTTAAGGTGGACAGGCTTTCATCAACACACTGGAACTTCTTTCAAACAATTATCTTAAATTTTCCATTGTCAATTAAATAAACTTTTAAAGGAGTGCAAGGTAGAGGGTAAGGATTTTTATTTAATCAAATCAGCATGAGCAGTCAAAAAGAAAGAGCAGAGTTTTCTATACCAAGGATTAACAATAACGGCAATATTACTAACGTTTCTTCAAGGCTCCCTATATGGCAGATGTTGCTTTAAATTCATTTAGTGCATGTTTTAGATGCATTATCTCAACTTATTCCCACAACAACCCTACAAGGCAGTAACTATTTACTGTCCCCGTTCCACAGATGAGTAAACTGAGGCACAAAGTGGTTAAGTTCACTTGTCCAGCATCATATAAGCTAGTGAGTGACAAAGCCTGGGATTTGAACACTGGCCATCTGACATCAGAACCAACAATACTTATCTGAGTCAGAAAATTTGCTTTTCTTGACTCTGAAAAAGAACATTTCCAGCCATTACATGAAAGTAATTGGTAGAAAAATAATTATGCAAAGCCATAAGCAGGAAAATAATTTCTACTTCCCAAGAGAACTGAGAGAACTGGCGAAAGAGAAGGTACATTGTTTTTCTTTTCTTTAAGTGGTCTGTCTGGTAACTCAGAATAAAAAGAACCCGGTTTTAGTCAGTTCGTGGTAGCCTGGTCGGCTCGTTCCCAGAACTGTTTTCTACGGCAGAGGCCCCTTGAATGTGCTGTGACAACTCGATGCAGCGCAGACACGGTCAGCCTCTGCCCACGAGAACAAAGGAAGGTGTGACCCCAACATGTGACCCAGACACGGAGGAGGCCAGGTGGAGGAAGCTGTTCCTCTTTCAGTCAAAGCTCACCAAGGTAAAAGTGAGTCTGAGGCAGTGTGTCTGGGGCACTGGAACAAAAGAACCAATATTTCCACTGGAGACACAAATAGCAGACGTCAGTGTTTCAAATGAAGGCTTTTCAAGAGAGAAAAGACACTAAGAATTCAGAGCCGGGGTTGCAAAGCTACACGGAGAGACGCCTGGGCTAAGTAGTTATAATGCACCATGATCTGGAGGTTCCGGGTTAACCCAGAGAACCTTTCTAGCAAAGAGGCTTTAGAAGCGGCACAGACACGCACAGGAGCTGAGGATCAGCAAGCATCCGCACAACTCAGGGAGCCATTATTAGCAACCCACCATGTATCAAGCTCTCTGCAGGCACTGGGAGGGGAAGGGAGATATGAGGATAAGCAGACATGATCTCTGCCCATTCTCAATTTTCTTTCCTATTTTTGCCTTTGGTGAGTGTGCAGAAAACAGTTAACCCAGCAGGCTCAAGACTGCTCTTCTCAGAAACGCCTACTTGTGGGGCTGGCCCAGTGGTGTAGTGGTTAAGTTCGTGCGCTCCACTTCAGCAGTCTGGGGTTCGCAGGCTGGGATCCTGGGCGCGGACCTAGCACCGCTTGTCAGGCCACATAGTGGTGGCGTCCCACATAAAATAGAGGAAGACTGGCACAGAAGTTAGCTCAGGGACAACCTTCCTCACACAAAAAAGAAAAGAAAAGAAAAGAAAGGCCTATTTGCCTCTCTTCCATTGGCCCTTGGCTGGCATCTGGGAACTCGGACTTTGGGAAGTTCCCACCATACCCAGCACTGGTATGAATAGCTCATTGTGCCTAAACTGTTTGTACAAACAATACGGTTTATGCTGAACACCTGCATTCCTTCTGGAGCCTGGAATTTGGGTACATGCAAGGCAGGAGGTGAATATATAGCCAACGAGTCCCCAATAAAAAACGGTGGGCACTGAGTCTCTATGAACTTCCCATTTTTGGTTGTTAGTGCTGTTGAGTTGATCTGGACTCCTAGCAACCCTGTGTAGAGCGGAGCAGAACCCTGCCTGGTCTTTTGCATCATCCTCTCATCTTCCAGTGCTATAACAGACAATGATCTGCTGCTACTCATAGGGTTTTCATGGTCAATTTTTTCACAAGTGGGTGTGCAGGTCCTTCTCCCTAGTCTGTCTTAGTCTGGAAGCTCTGCTCAAACCTGTCCACCACGGGTGACCCGGCTGGTATTTGAAATACCGGCGGTTTAACTTTCAGCAACACGCAACCACAACAGGATGACCACTGACAGACAGGTAGTGTGGTTCCCTGACTGGGAAATGAACCCAGTGCAGTGAAAGCACCAAATCATAACCACCAGACCATCAGCCCAGGCTAACGAGCTTCCCAATAGGCAATATTTCACAGGTGCTGCCACAACTCATTGCTGGAGTTGTTTTAAGCACGTCCTATGTAACTTCACTAAGAAAGGACTCTTGCAAGCTTGTGCCTGGTTTCCTCCAGACTTCGCCCCATGTGCCTTTTCCCTTTGCTGATTTTGCTTTGTATCCTTTTGCTGTAATAGATGATAGTCATAATTATAACAACATGCTGAGTCCTGTGAGTACCCCCAGCAATTAACTGAACCTGGAGGTGGTCTTGGAGAGCCCTTCATCCCTCCTAAACAGTTGGTAAACTGGAATGAGCTTCCGAGTAAGAAAGACCTTATTAAAATCCCAACTTTGACATTTATTAACTGTGAATCACTGAATAAGTTCCCTAAGCCTTGGATTTCTCTGAAAGTAAGTCAGTAAAACCTGCCTCAGAATGTTGTGGTGAAGATTAAATATGTGGTAGACACTCAATAGATATTATATCCTTTTCCCTTTAGACTAACATGCGAATGGCACCCCTACGGTTGTGCAGTGCCCAGCCTGCACAATACCAGGCAGCCCTAATGAGGCTCACTTCACCCCTGCCTCCTTTCCACTGATGTGTTGGTCAGCTCGTGCCAGTTCATGTAAGCCTATTGTGAGCATCATTTCCCTGCTCCACTCTCAATGTCATCTTGGTGGCCAGCAATCTGCCATGGTGAGAGTACTTACACCATGGAAATTGGCAAATGCTAAAAATCAGAGCTTCTTCGCGACTCCCACGTACTAAACATTTGCTAGCACACCATCATAAGTTCCCACGATAAAAAAATCAAACAAAGATGAAGCTCCTGCCAGACAGGTTTTATTGCCTAACCAAAGACAGCTATCATATATGCATTTTACAAAGAAACAGGCTACATGAAAAGATGCTCAACATTATTGGTCATAAGGGAAATGCTAAGCAAAACCACAATGAGATACCACTTCACACCAGCTAGGATGGCTAGTCTCAGCCCCTTTGGAAACAGTCTAGCAGTTCCTGAAAATGTTAAACATAGTTACTCAATGACCCAGCAAGAGAAACGAAAACATATGTCCACACATAAACTTGTATATGAATATTCATGGCAACTCTATTCACAATAGCCAAAAAGTGGTCCACACATAAACTTGTATATGAATATTCATGGCAACTCTATTCACAATAGCCAAAAAGTGGAAACCACCCAAATATCCATCAACGGATGAGTGAATAAACAAAATGTAGTATACCACATTTGTTGTAAGCACTGTCAAGTCGATTCCGACTCCTAGCAACGCTGCGTGCAGCAGAGCAGAGCCCTGCCCAGTCTTTTCGCACCGTCTTCTCACCTTCAGGTGCCGTATCAGACAGTGCTCTGCAGCTATTTATAGGCCAATTTTTTCAGAAGTAGGTGGCCAGGTCTCCTTCCTAGTCTGTCTTAGTCTGGAAGACATAGATTTTTGTATCTATATAATGGAATATTATTTAGTTATAAAAAGGAATGAGGTACTGACACATGCTACAACATGAATGAACCTTGAAAACATTACGTGAAGTGAAAGAAGCCTGACACAAAAAGTAACATATTGTATGATTCTCTTTATATGAAATATTCCGAACAGGCAAATCCATAGAAACAGGACGCAGATGAGTGATTGGGAGGAAGCGGGAACAGGGACTGACTACTTAATGAGTATGAGGTTTCTTTTCTCTTTTTCCCTAAAGATCCATTGCTTTCCTTTCTTGGTTTTCCTCGTACCAGCCCTTAGGACTCTATGACGTTTAGTCTATTCCTTTACACTGGCAGCCCTTCCCTTTGAACGCTTCAGTGACCCTTCTTGATAGTTTCCAGCTGCTTTATTTTTTGGCTTGAGGAATGAGCAAAGCTAGATGTAGTTTTTCAGGTGTTAATAATATAATTTTGTGCCACCTGGATTTATATGATCTAATATTTTCTGACTTTTCAGATGATTTATAGATAATGGCAATCAAATCAGCATTAAGTGATAATGATTAATTTTTTTAAATGCAAAATGTGTTTTCATTACGATTTTTTAATTAGATTTTCACAACTGTGTGAAATAGGTGAGGAAGATGCTATTCTCCCCTTTTTATGCACAAGATTATTGAAGTTCAGAGTAATTATGTGACTCTCTGGTCCCAGAGAACAAACAAGCACTAGATGTCCCATTCTTTTTTTTTTTAAAGATTTTATTTTTTCCTTTTTCTCCCCAAAGCCCCCTGGTACATAGTTGCATATTCTTCACTGTGGGTCCTTCTAGTTGTGGCATGTGGGACGCTGCCTCAGCGTGGTTTGATGAGCAATGCCATGTCCGCACCCAGGATTCGAACCGACGAAACACTGGGCCGCCTGCAGCGGAGCACGCGAACTTAACCACTCGGCCACGGGGCCAGCCCCTAGATGTCCCATTCTTATATTTGATAGTCTTAGAAACTATCAAAAGATAGAGGTACAAGCACAGGATGTTAAATGTGGAGGTTAGTAATTTAAATTCATGGACTACAAACTATTATTAGCATAGAATCTAATTAAACTTCTTTCTAAATAAAAATAAACAAAACAAAAAATATTTCTAGTGGTGTGCCAGTGTCCCTATGGAGGAAATGAAAGCTACATGTTGACATGCTAAGTAAGCTTCATTTAGGTTTCTTTTGTGTAGTATTTGTGACTCTTAGTGCTGAGAAAATTTTATTGCAATTTAGGAATCAACCGATTACCTCAGAATGTATGGAAAAGCAGCTCACTTTTCCTTTCAAAAGACACTTTAATGAATTTCTTTATGTAAAATAAAGGAAACTATGAATTCTAAGTTTTATCGTGATTTCTTTTTTCTTTGCCCCTATCACTTTTTAAATTTATTTTTTACTTTTTTGAATATCTAATACCCCCTTCACCCATTTCTCCCACCCCTCCCCAACCCCCACCTCTGGCGACCACCAATCTGTTCTCCACATCTATAAGCTTGGTTTATTTATTTTTTTAAGATTCCACATATAAAAGAGATCACATGGTATTTGTCTTTCTCTGACTGACATTTCACTTTAGCATAATGCCCTCAGGATCATCCATGTTGTCAAAAATGGCAAGATTTTATTCCTTTTTACAGCTGAATAATATTCCATTCCATATACATATTCCACAATTCTCTATCCATTCATCCATTGATGGACTCACAGGTTGTTTCCATATCTTGGCTATTGTAAATAACACTGCAATGAACACAGGGGTGCATATATCTTTTT
Organism: Equus przewalskii; assembly: GCF_037783145.1. NCBI lineage: Eukaryota > Metazoa > Chordata > Mammalia > Perissodactyla > Equidae > Equus > Equus przewalskii. The sequence goes on along the minus strand of NC_091833.1, from coordinate 80,659,852 downwards.
GAGTTAGTATTTTTGTTTCCTTCAGATAAAAACCCAGAAGTAAAACTGCTGGATTAGGGGCCGGCCCCGTGGCAAAATGGTTAAGTTTGCGTGCTCTGCTTCGGCGGCCCAGGTTTTCCCCGGTTCGGATCCTGGGCCCGGACATGGCACCACTCATCAGGCCATGCTGAGGCGGCATCCCACATGCCACAACTAGGACTCACAATTAAAAATATACAACTATCTACCAGGGGACTTTGGGGAGAAAAAGGAAAAAAAATAAAATCTTAAAAAAAAAGAAACTGCTGGATTATATAGTAGTTCTATTTCTAATTTTTTGATAAACTGCTATACAGTTTTCCATAATAGTGGCATCAATTTACATTCCCACCAGCAGCATACAAGGGTTCCCTTTTTGCCACATCCTTGCCAATACGTGTTATTTCTTGTTTTTTTAATAAAAGCCATTCTAACAGGTAAGAAGTGATATCTTATTGTGGTTTTGATTTGCATTTCCCTGATGATTAGCGATGTTGAGCAGCTTTTCATGTACCTGTTGGCCATGTGTATGTCTTCTTTGGAAAAATGTCTACTGGGATCTTCTGCCCATTTTTTTTCTCCCCAAAGACCCCCAGTACATAGCTGTATATCCTAGTTGCAGGTTCTTCTAGTTCTATGTGGGACAGCGCCTCAGCATGGCTTGACAAGCGGTGCCAGGTCCACACCCAGGACCCGAACCAGCGAACCCCAGAACCGCCGAAGCAGAGCGTGCAAACCTAACCACTCAGCCATGGGGACTGCCCCACCTTTTTTAATTGGACTGTTTGGTTTTGGGCTGTTGAGTTGAATGCATTCTTTACATATTTTTGATATTAACTCCTTATCAGATATATGATGTACAAATGTTTTCTCACACTCAGTTTGTTGCCTTTTCGTTTTGTTGATGGTTTCCTTGGCTGTGCACAAGATTTTTAGTTTGATGGAGTCCCACTTGTTTATTTTTGCTTTTACTATCTTTACTTTGGGTGTCAGATTCAAAAAGTCATCACCAAGACCCATGTCAAGGAGCTTACTGCCTATGTTTTCTTCTAGAGGTGTTATGTTTTCAGGTCTCACATTCAAGTTTTTAATCCATTTTGAGTTAATTTTTAAGTATGGTGTAAGACAGTGGTCCAGTTTCATTCTTTTGCGTGTGGCTGTCTAGTTTAACCAACCCCATTTACTGAAGAGAATGTCCTTGCCCCATTGTATATTCTTGGCTTTGTCATAAATTAATCAACCACTACATGCGTAGGTTTATGTCTGGGCTCTCTATTCTGTTCCATTGATCTATGTGTCTGTTTTTATGTCAGTACCACACTGTTTTAATTACTATAGCTTTGTAATATAGTTTGAAATCAGGAAGCATGATGCCTCCAGCTTTGTTCTTCTTTCTCAAGAATGCTTTGGCTATTCGGGTTCTTTCATGGTTCCATTCAAATTTTAGGACTGTTTGTTCTAGTTCTGTGAAGAGTACCATTGGAATTTTGATAGAGATTACACTGAATCTGTAAATTGTTTTGGATAGTATGGACGTTTTAACAATATTAATTCTTCCAATCTGAGAGCACAGAATATCTTTCCATTTCTTTGTGTCTGCTTTCATTTCTTTCATTAATGTCCTGTAGTTTTCAGTAAACAGGGCTTCCACTTCCTTGGTTAAATTTACTTCTAGATATTTTACTCTTTTTGATGCAATTGTAAATAGGATTGTTTTCTTAATTTCTCTTTCTGATAGTGCATTATTAATGCATACAAACACAACAGATCTTTGTGTACTAATTTTGTATCCTGTAACTTTACTGAGTTTATTACTTCTAACAGTTTTTTGATAGGGTCTTTAGGGTTTTCTATATATAATATCATGTTCTTTGCAAATAGTGACAGTTTTACTTCTTCCTTTCCAATTTGGATGCCCTTTACTTCTTTTTCTTGCCTAATTGCTCTGGCTAGGACTTCCAATACTATGTTGAATACCAGTGGCAAGAATGGACATCCTTATCTTGTTCCTGATCTTAAAGGAAAAGCTTTCAGTTTTTACCATTGAGTATGATGTTAGCTGTGGGCTTGTCACATATGGTCTTTATTATGTTGAGGTACATTCCCTTTATACCCACTTCGTTGAGAGTTTTTACCATAAAAGGATGCTGAATTTTGTCAAATATTTTTTTCTGCATCTATTAATATGATCATACAATTTTTATCCTTCATTTTGTTAAGACGGTGTATCACACTGACTGATTTGCAGATGTTGATCCGTCCCTGGAATAAATCCCACTTGATCATGGCAGATGATTTTTTAATGTATTGTTGAATCCAATTTGCTAATATTTTGTTGAGAATTTTTGCATCTATGTTCATCAATCCCTGATGGCCTGTAATTTTCTTTTCTTTTGGCATCTTTGGTTTTGGTATCAGGGTAATGCTTGTTTCATAAAATGAGTTTGGAAGAGTTCTTTCCTCTTCTTTTTTTAGAATCATTTGAGAAGGATTAGTACTAATTCTTGTTTGAATGTTTGGTAGAATTCCCCAGTCAAGCCATCTGGTTCTGCACTTTTGTTTGTTGGGAGGTTTTTGGTTAATGATTCAATCTCCTTACTAGTAATCAGTCTGGTCATATGTTGTATTTTTTCATGATTCAGTCTTGGTAGGCTGTATGTTTCTAGAAATGTATCCATTTCTTCTAGGTTGTCCAATTTGTTGGCATATAATTGTTCATAGTAGTCTCTTGGATCCTTGTATTTCTGTGGTATCAGTTTTAACATCTCTTCTTTTATTTCTGATTTTATTTGAGTCCTCTTTCTTGTTTTCTTGGTAAGTCTAGCTAAAGGTTTCATCAATTATTAATTATGTTCTCAAAAATCAGCTCTTAATTTCATTGATCTTTTCTATTGTCTTCTTAGTCTCTATTTCCTTTATTTCTGCTCTAATCACTTTTATTTCCTTTCTTCTACTAACTTTGGGCTCATTTGTTCTTTTTCTAGTTCCTTGAGGTATAAAGCTAGGTTGTTTATTTCAGACTTTTATTGTTTCTTCAGACAGGCATTTATTGCTATGCACTTCTCTCTTAGAACTGCTTTTGCTGTACCCCACAAAATTTGGTATATTATATTTCCATTTTGTTTGTCTCAAGGTATTTTTCCTCCTAGGTATTTTTTTCTCTTTTTATTTTTTCTTTGAACCATTTGTTGTTCAGTAGCATGCTGTTTAATCTCCATATATTTGTGAATTTTCCAGTTCTCTTCATGTAACTGATTTCTAGTTTCATACCACTATAATAGGAAAAGATGCTTGATATGATTTAAATCCTCATAAATTTATGAAAGGTTGTTTTGTGGCCTAACATATGATCTATCCCAGAAAAGAGCTTATCCCAGAAAATACCTTATACGTTCATCTGGGGCCTAGAGTTTTGTGACTGCCATCCAAGGACACCTCCAGATTGCTTGGCTCTGGTAGCTAACAGGGCTTATACTTGCAGTCCCATACGACTATCTACATTTACATACTTTTTAAAGCTGCTGCCTGTGGGTTTGGCTTCCAATCAGAGTGAATCTAGGTGCTGACATCCTCCCTTTTGGGACACGGACAGGTCCTGGAACATCCTCAACTACTGCGAGCTATTAAAAATGTAACAGGCTACTTGGACAAGCACAAAGTTTAAGAGACAACCAGGAGCTGGGGCAAGATTGAATGACAAGTACCTCTAACACAAGGCCTCTCCTTCAAGACTGGGAGAGGTGGTTATTTCATCTACTGCATAGAAACCATCAGAGAGAATCAAGAAAAATGAAGAAACAGAGAATATGTTACAAATGAATGAACAAGATAAAACCTCAAAAAAGAAAAAACTTTAATGAAATGGAGACAAGTAATTTACCTGATAAAGAGTTCAAAGTAATGGTCATAAAGATGCTCACCAAACTGGGGAGAAGAATGGAAGCACGCCATGAGAACTTCAACAAAGAGACGGAAGATATAAGAAAATACCAAACAGAAGTCACAGAGGTGAGGAATACAACAACTGAACTAAAAGAATACTCTAGAGAAGTTCAAAAACAGACTAGATGAAGCAGAAGAAAGGATCAGTGAACTCGAAGACAAGGCAGTAGAACTCACATAATTAGAGCAGCGGAAAGAAAACAGAATGAAAAAAAGTAAAGATAGCTTGAAGGAATTATGGGACAATATCAAATGAACTAACATTCACATTATAGGGCTCCCAGAAGCAGAAAAAAGAGAGAAAGGGGCAGAAACCTTGCTTGAAGAAACAATAACTGACACTTCCATAACCTGGAGAAGGAAACAGACATCCAGATCCAGTAAACTCAGAGAGGACCAAATAAGATGAATGAAAAAGACCTCCACCAAGATACATTATAATTAAAATGTCAAAAGTTGAAGACAAAGAAAAAAATCTTAAAAGCAGCAAGAGAAAAATAACTTGTTACATACAAGGGAACCCCCATGAGACTATCAGCAGATTTTTCAGCAGAAATTTCACAGGCCAGAAGGGAGTGGCAGGATATATTCAAAGTGCTGAAAGAAAAAACTTCCAACCAAGAATATTCTACTTAGCAAAACTATCATTCAGAATTGAAGAAGCGATGAAGAGTTTTCCAGACAGGCAAAAGCTAAAGAAGTTCATCACCACTAAACTGGCCTTACAAGAAATGTTAAAGGGACTTCTTTAAGCTGAAAAGAAAGGTTGCCAATTAGCAACAAGAAAACATATGAAAGAATAAATCTCTATAAAAGTAAACATATAGCAAAGATAGTGGATTAATCACTTATAAAGCTAGTATGAAGATTAAAAGACAAAAGTAGTAAAAATAACAATAATTAAAATTATTAGTTAAGGGATACACAAGATAAAAAGATGCAAAAAGTGACATAAAAAAACATTAAGCATGGGGGGCAGCAAAAATCTTCAGCTTTATAATGTTATCAAACTTAAGTTATCGACTTAAATTAGACTGCTATAGATTTAAGTTGTTAGCTGTATGCCTCATGATAACCACAAAGCAAAAATCTATGGTAAATACATAAAAGATAAAGTAATATAAGCATACCACTAAAGAAAGTCATCAAATCACAAAGGAGGAGAGCAAGAAAGGAAGAAAGGAGTAGAGTAGACAGGAATTACAGAAACAGCCAGAAAACAATTAACAAATGGCAGTAAGTATCAATAATTACTTTAAATGTAAATGGACTAAATTCTCCAATCAAAAAACATAGAGCGGCCGAATGAATAAAAAAACAAGACTCATCTATATGCTGCCTATAAGAGACTCACTTTAGATGTAAGGACAAACACAGACTAAAAGTGAAGAGACAGAAAAAAATATTCCACATAAACGGAAACCAAAAGAAAGCTGGGGTAGCTACACTTATATCAGACAAAATGGACTTTAAAACAAAGACTGTAGTAAGAGACAAAGACAAGTGTTACATAATGAGAAAGGGGTCAATCCAACAAGAGGATATAACATTTATAAGTATTTATGCACCCAATAGGAGCACCTAAATATATAAAGCAAATATTAACAGAAGAACTAGCAATACACTCGTAGTAAGGGACTTTAATACCGCCTTTACATCAATGGATAGATCATCCAGACAGAAAATCAGTAAGGAAACATCAGCCTTAAATGACACATAAGACAAGATGGACTTAACAGATATATACAGAAATTCCATCCAAAAGCAACAGAATACATATTCTTCTTAAAAGCACATGGAACATCATTGAGGTTTCTGTTGGGAGTGATGAAAAAGTTCTGGAACTGGACAGTGGTGATTGCTGCACAATATTATGAATGTACTTAATGCCACCGAACAATACACTTTAAAATGGTTACAACAGTAAATTTTATATTACGTGTATTTTACCACAATAAGAGAAAAGATATCATTAAGAAAGTTAAAAGACAAGCCACAAAGTATAAACAAGTATTTACAAAGTATATATGGATAGTGGGTTTGATTCAAGATACATATTTTAGGACTGGCCCAGTGACATAGGGGTTAAGTTCGCACGCTCCACTTTAGCGGCCTGGGGTTCGTGGGTTCGGATCCCAGGCACAGACTTACACCCTGCTCGTCAAACCATGCTGTGGTGGCAGCCCACATACAAAATAGAGGAAGACTGGGAAAGATGTGAGCTCAGGGACAATCTTCCTCAAGCAAAAAGGAGGAAGATTGGCAACAGATGTTAGCTCAGCGCCAATCTTCCTTACCCCCCCCCAAAAAAAAAGTAGCTCTCAAAATACATATTTTATATCTTTTAAAAATAAATAAGGGGGCCAGCCCCATGGCCGAGTGGTTAAGTTCGCACACTCTGCTTCAGTGGCCCAGGGTTTTGCTGGTTCAGATCCTGGGCACGGACATGGCACCACTCATCAGGCCATGCTGAGGTGGCATCCCACATAGCACAACCAGAAGGACCTACAACTAGAATACACAACTATGTACTGGGAGGCTTTGCGGAGAAGAAGAAGGAAAAAAAAAAGCAGCTAGGCAACAGATGTTAGCTCAGGTGCCAATCTTTAAAAAAATTTTTTAAATAATAAATAAATAAGAAAAGGCAGAAAACTGAATAGAAAAAAGAGGAAAAATACGTAAATGGGCACTTCAATAGAGAGTAAATGCCAACAGACACGAAAATATGCAGACTTGCTCGCCCTCTTTAGTATTCAGAGAAATGCAGGCTGAAAAGACAGTGAAACACCACTACACAGACACCAGACACCAGAACTTGGCCACCCAGAGGCAGGGGTGAGAGAGGGGTGAGGCTCAGGGCTAAGAACAGGGAAGGTCCAAGTCTGAGCAGAGGGTGGGGAGGGCCAAGTCTCCTCTTCTATCCCACATAGCCACAACCACTGCCAATATATGTGAGTGTTTAATAACTACTTTATGATCTGAGAGTCACATTTGGCCATGAAAGGGATTCTTGTGATCACATAATCCAATTTCCTCATTTTGGGGTGGAAACTGAGGCACTGACTGCATAAATGACCTCCCCAAGGTCACACTGGCTAACAGAGCCATAACTAAACCTCAGACCTTCTAACCGCTGTGGAAATTAATAAACAGAAACCTCATTCAATTGGAGACAGGAGGCCAAAAAGGGGAGCTCCCATGTCCTATGGTCTTAGCGGACCCCAACAGGAAGAAGAGGGACTTCCTCTTCTTGACTGGCAAGAAGCTCAGCCAATGAGAGACTGTCACAACTCAGCCAATGAAAAGCCACTACACCTCAAACTCTTTGTTTACAATAGCTCTCCCAACTTCCTTTTCCTCTCCATAAAAGAGTTTCTCTTCCCCTTGTTACTCAGGACTTGCACATGGTTCACCATTGTTGCAGACCCACCCCAAATTGCAATTCTTTGCTGATTCCAAATAAACCCAATTTTGCTGGAGAAATAACTGGCTGGCTGTTTAAGGTCAACACTGCCAATTCATGGTCCACTGTGCCCCAGTGTCTTGATGTGCAGGAATATAAGGGCCAAACTTCGTCAGTCCCCACTCATAACCCTCCCAAACCTTCCTTTCACATTATAAAAGAAAAAATCCAGTGTCTGTTCCATGGCCCACAAAGCCATCCATGCATGACCTTGCTCAGGTCTCCACCTCCTCACCTACGACGCCCCACCCATTCCACTTCAGCCCCTTGGCCTCTCCGCGCTGTTCCTTGATCAAAGAAACACCTCCTGCCTCCCTCGGGCCTTGCATTCCTGGCTTCCCCTGCTGGAGTGCCCTCTCCCAGGCTTCCACTTGGCCTGCCTTGCTCTTTTAAGGTCTCCGTTACCTGACCACCTAGAAACGCAAAACACAAGCACACCAGGCCCCAGCCCTCCCATCCTGCTTCACTTTCTCCACAGCAGGTGGCTATTTACTGGTGTATCTGTATGCTGTCTGTCTTTCTCCTCGAGAAGGTAAAGTCCATGGAAGCAGGACATTTGCTTTATATACTCGTGTCCCCAGAGCCTAGAACAGTATCTGCCACAAAGTAGGCACTTAAAATATTCTTGTTAAATTAAGTGATAAAGTAAAAAAGAATTTTGGGGGCCAGGAAATTAGGGTAGAGATGTCTGAGGGAGCCTTCCAAGTCACATGGCCTGGGTTTGAATCTTATTATTCCACCAATTGGTAGGGGTTATGAATTATAAATCTAGGTTTCTCTACTTCTAAATTTTATATTTAAGTTGATTCAGAAAGTTTAATGTTATGGTTATGTACGGTCTTCCACCATCCCCCATCAACACCTCAGTACACATAGTCTATAACTTTCTCAGCAAAAAAAACATTTAATCCCACTCTTTCAGGTTTTCCTGTTTAGGATTTTAAATGCTTTTATTTTCCTTAATATTTTTAAAAAATTGTTTTCTGCTCATAATTTGAATTAAATTTAATAGAAAATAACTCTTTTATAGCAAAATTGGTGACAGAAAACTATAGCTCTTTCTAAAATTTAGAAATAGCATAGTATAGTGGTTGGTTACAATATAGATTTATAAAAATCAGGAGCTTGATTACCTAACAGCAATATCTAATTACAATAAACGTATCGTGAAAAGTAACCTATTCACAAAAATAATTACAACCATAAAATATTCAGGAAGACATTTAACAAGAAAAGCATGGGCCTTTAAAACACAACTCTGACGCTATTAAAGGGAAATAAATTTAATGGATTAAAGCAGACATATACCACTTTGTTCCTGAAAGGAAGACTTTTAAGAATATACACCAAGTATAAATGTGCTTGTTTTTAGCTGTTTTACAGCAGAGATGCTTGGGGGCATTTCACTGGCAGAATCTGTAGATACTGTCAGAGATTAGAACAAATGAAGTCTTCCGGGCTCTGCAGATGCAGACCCAGGTTTTGAGTGACCTGAAGCTTACACACTTTTGGGAGAAGCTTCTCTTTTCTTGAGTGCAAAATTATGAATCCGAAACTGCTAGGGCCCTTCCAGGGGCCTCAGAAAGGGCTAGGGAATTGAAAAGCTTTAACGTTTATTCTTTAACTTCACAATAGATCCACATCTTGTGTTACGAAATGTAAAACTGAAGCAACGCCACATTTATCACAACCGGCAGCCCGTCTTGTGCCCCACGGACAAACATCCAGACAAAAACATCCAAAGCAGACAGCTCCCAACCTGGCAACCAAAGTTCCACCAACGCAGGCTCAGGGATGCTGAGAATTCCAAACAGCCCTACCCTGAGGCACGCATTTCCACCAGTTACCAGAACTCCACAAAGTAACCAGACTCAAGCGACAGAGAGCAATTTAAAGAGTGAACCACCTGTGACTAGTGACTTAATGAAACCAGTAATGCTTATTGCAAAAATGTCTCTATCTGGGAAAAGCCAGATCCAAGAGCAGAAGCTGAAATACATTATACAAAAAAAGACAAAAGTGGGTGACGATGCAATCTACCTATAACAATAACAGCTGCTGATACTTACAATGGCACTTACTATATGCCAGGAACCATCCTAACTATTTCATACATAGTGATTCATTCGCTCCTCACAAAAACCTATGAGGGAAATACTATTATTTGCCCCAGTTTAGAGATGAGGAAAATGAGGCACAGAGAGATTAAGTAAATTGTCCAAGGTCATACCACTAACAAGTAACAAATTTAGGAAGTGCAACCAGGTGATCTGGCTCCAGAGTCCACAGTCCACTCTCTAACGCACAGAACTTCTAAGTCAGAGATGGACCTCAGGTCACAACTGAAGTTTCCTATAAAAGGAGAAGGAACAGAAAACTGCTGATAAACTGGTTCTAGAACCTCAAGAAACACATTATCTCATCCAGTGGATGTTGGTCTCGTTTCCTACAGATACTGTAGTCCTAACATCCATCGTTAAGACGTGACGGTGTGACATCTGAAAATAAAGGAATGATCCTGTTCAGAAAAAAAATCTGAATTTCATATTTGATCTTTAGCATCTAGGTACTCATCTTTTTCCAACAAAATTCAAATTTCAACCATTTATTTTGATATTGTACTATCATCAATCCTAGTCAAGACTGAATTAACCTAAAAATCAGCTTACTTTATTATTCAAAAAAGTGTTAAACTAACTTACTAATATATTGCAGTAGATTTATAGGGGTCCTTTTCAACTGTGACATTGGTCTCTACTGCTGGGATAGACTATGAACATGAATAAATTTGCCTTTGTTACTCACGAGTTTTCTCTGTGAAGAATCATTTAAAGTAATTATGAAATCAATTATTTAAGCAAACCCACTTTAAAGTCCTTAAGGGTTACAACCTGATTATAACCCCTTTGAGCTTCTTTCATATAAGCGTTCACAGAAACGTTTTCTTTCTGTGGGACTCTTTTCTGCATAACTAATTTACTGAAATGCATAGGGTTCCCACCACCTCAGAGGGGTGCAGCGAGGAAAAAACAAACAAGGATCAACAACTGTTAAAAGAACACCCTTGTGAAAGTCTGACATATAAAGTCAAAGGGGAAGGAAGAAGGAAATGTATGTATAAGGGTGGTCAGTGAAGTTACTGTTTAAAGAAGTGCCCCTTTGTAGGAAGTAGCACAATGTGGTTTAACAGACAGCACACCAGCCAGAAAGATAAGACATCTTGGTCCACCTAGTTAAATGGAATGTCCCTTCAGAGAAGGTGCCTAGCTTAACTGTCCCCCAGTTTCTTCATTTGTAAATTGAGGGTGGAAAAATGTGTTGGTTATCTACATACACGCTCTTTGCAGATGCTAATGAGAACAGAGCATTGCAAGTATGCATGCAAAACCCCTGTACTTTTGTGAAATCTATGCTATGTAAAATTCAAGAACAGCAGAAAACCTTGAAATCCTGTAGATGCAAGTGCCGCATATTACACTTGGAAACCCAAGGGCCAGTGAAGTTGAGAGTCCCAGGTAATCCAGAAATGCATGGGAAAGTGTAAATAGCATTGGCACACAAGGGTAAGAACACCAGGTCTCAAGAGGCCCCCTTCACAACAGAGTGGATGCAGCATAAGGAAGCCTGCCATTACGAACCCATAGAAGTAGAACCATAGCTTTCTCAGACCGTCAGCGCGGCAAAGCCAGAATCACTCATCTTTTAATTCCTCCATCCCCAGCATATTGTATATACTCGCTAAATCTTTGCAGTACAGATGATAAAGAAACTAAAACAAATGAGCTGAGTCCCATATAACAGATAAAATTGTGTGGACTCTCTTTAGCCAGGAAATATAAACATATAGATTTATATATAGATATACATATATATAAACATATATTAATATATAAAATATAACATTCCTCTAAAAGGAGCGAAATTCACATACAATCTCATGAGTAGGGAATGACACCTATCCATGCTGCTTTTTGCAGTGGCAAATAAAATGAAGAAACAGCTATACCTATGTGATTACTTGGAATACAGACAGAACTTTTTCCAAAAGTTTTCTTATACAATTAGGAAAAGGGCGGAGGGTGCTTTTCCCACACTCTATTAAAAACCACTAGAGATTTCATTTAAGTGTCTTACTCATTTAATTTTCTTTAACAATTATATTGCACATATTTTGTGCAATTTTTCATTTCAGGTGTTTACCAATGTGGAATCATGCAAATATTATATCCAGTTGTCTAACATTAAAAATAAAAAAGGTAAATGAAGAGCTTTGGTAAGAAGACTGTAACAACGTTCTTAATTATCTGAAGTAACAATCATCACACTTTAATACCATATTCAAAAACCCAAAGGCTAATAATGTCAGGACTTCTAAAACAGTCATAGAATTAACTGCCGAATCACAGAGGGGTTTCTACACGCCCTTCTGCAGATACTCCTCCACATGCACCTGACCAGCAGCCACAACCAGTGGCTAAGAGCACGTCCTAAATAGTTCTAGAACAACTCAAAATGTAGTTTCACTTTCTCAAATTTGCAGTGTGATTTCTTCTGGCAGTTCATACTCTCCTGTTTCTAATAATGCCCACACTTTAGTATGGGGGAGAGACTGATACTAATAAATACTAAATAAAAACTTAGTTTTGTTTCTAAATTTAAATAATGCATCTCCTCAAAAAAACAAAATGGAACAAAATTGCATGGGAAACAACTATCACAATATCTCTAAAGATCTTTTTGCTTACTTGAAATACTAACTAATCATCACCATTGTAATTATTACCAACAAAGACTTCTTTGAGGGCCTAATGGGTGCAAGATATTGCATAATGTTTAAATTATGGGACAACAACTTCTGCCCTCAAAAAGATTATTATTTAGTTGGTAAGAAAAAAAGTAATAATAATAATAATAACATATAAATGTAACAGTAATTAAGAAAGGGCAAGGTATTTACAACCAGATGGGGGTGGACAAGGTCTCCCGCTTAAGAGGACTTGAGATGGGACTCAGATAAATAGAAGGAGAACTGTTAGGCACAGCAAGAGCAAAGTTTCAAACACAGAAAAGTGACAAGTGTTTTTAAACAAAGGGGTCTGAACAGTCACTAGATGGTCTCCATTCTGTGGACAACCATATTATTTAAGCTGTATAAGTACCCTCACCTACCTGGACAACCCAGACACATCCTTTCCAAAACTAAGGCAGTGAAATCAGAGGCTGATCCAGGAACACTCAGATCTGAGTTTTGGTCCAGGGTTATAAGGTGGCCTCAAACAAATCATCTCCTTATCCTCAGTTTCCACAAGCGAAAAATCTGGAGGCCTTCTTTTAAGTTCCTTCAAGCTCTAAAATTATATGATTCTTCTTTATTACTAACAAATCAATTATCCCCCTGTATGGGTAATTATCAATTATACAAATCTAGATAGGTCTAGAGCAGAACAGTTCCAGAAACACACCAAGCTTACCCCTCACCCCAGGACCTTTGCCCATGACATTCCCTCTGTATGGAATGGGCTCTCTGCTCAACATTGCTCAAACTCCAACCCTTGGCCAAACAGAAGCCTTCCCCAATCCCTCCGCAACCTCTACCCCACCCCCAAAAAAGCTATAGTCTATATATATATATAGTCTATATTTTTGCCACCAAATCTTCCTCTACTCATATAATGTGGTCTCTTTTTTAACTCTCCCTCAGGATAAGTGTGATCATACCTATCCCCATCAACAAACATGTAACAGAAACTACTAATTACAGAAGTAGCTTCAAAGATTTCTAAGAATCCCCAGCCCAGTAGTTCATGATGCAACAGAGAAGTAAAACTCAGGTTAGAAAAATCAATATGTCAAATGTAGTTCTTTTTTTAAAAATTGCAACAAGTTACTCACATTTTTGATTAAGGCAAGTTTCTTTCAAGATAGGCAGGTGGGAAAAGAGGGGTGTGGAGAAATACTATGTTTATTTCGACTATAATGCCATTTCCCAAACATTCTGGGAGCTGTTCTTGTCATAATTGCCTTCAGTGCCTACAGCACAGTCTTTTGAATATATTCAGTGGAAAAATAGCTAAATAAAACTTTGATGGAAATTTGACTTTTTGATATCGCTGAAAATTTCTGAGAGCTAAGTCTTATGAATAAAATAAACTAGGTAATACCATTTCTGAACAAAAACACCGATTTTTCTTTCAGCCTTTTGTCTCTCTCATCATAATACAAATAATCAATGAATAAATCACAACTACCATAGTCTATCCAAGAGGGTTTTTCAAGATCTAGGAACATTTTATTATTTCTACTTTTGGGAGGGGGGGCGGGGTTTGAAAAGATTGGCCCTGAACCAACATCTGTTGCCAATCTTCCTCTTTTTTGTTTTGAGAAAGATTGTCCCTGAGCTAAGATCTGTGCCAATTTTCCTCTGTTTTGTATGTAGGACACTGCCACAGCATGGCTTGACGAGCAGTGTGTAGGTCCACACCCAGGATCCCAGGCCACTGAAGCAGAGTGCACAAACTCAACCACTACATAGCACAAGGACCAAACCTTTGATTAAATTCCCTCTTCATTTACTAGTAATTACTAATCCTGTACTCTTCTCCATAAAATACTTTACATGCCTAACAACTGTTTAACACAGAATAAAAAGTTAAAACTAAAGGGGGGAGAGAGAGATGAAAACACGTGTAATGATTTTTTATTCATCCTAGTAGACCAGGCTAAAATAATTTCTTTAGGAACAAGGGGGTCTTCAGCTCCTAATGATGACCATGAGTATGAGAGTAGAAGAAAAGACTATGATGATTTTTAAGTCCAATTTCATGTTTGCGGACTCTCATATACAACCACTGAGTATTCATGAAATAGTTGGCATCTTATAGTATGTAACAATGGACAGCATTTCTCCTCTACATTTCTCACCATGAACATTTAACAACTTTACATCTTGACCAACTAAATGCAATGTGTGATCAGAGATTAGATCCTGGACTTGGGCAAGCGGAGGAGGTTGAGAAATAGCTATGAAGACATGAGTGGAATGATTCATGAGATTTGACTGTAGATTCTGAATTCGATAATAGTCATGTCAGTGTTAAATGTCCTGATTTTGATCATCGTACTGTGGTTCTAAAAGAGAATGTTCTTGTTCCTAGACAATACACAACAACCTATTTAGTGGTAAAAAGGGCAATGTCTACAACTTACTCTCAAATGGTTCATAAAATAACGTGCATATAAACAGAAAGAGAGAGAGACCAAGAGAATGATAGAGCAAACGGGGCAAAACCATAGGCAATTTGTGAATCTGAGTAAAGGTTATTCGAGAGTTCCTTGTACTATTCTTACAACTCTTCTGTAAGCTTGAAACTAAAACAAAATAAGAAGTTACCAAAAATTTTTAAGAGTGTGGATGGAGGAAATGGTATTCTCCTCCTGTTCCATCTTACATAGGTTTCAGTTTCCTAGAGAAAAAAAAGTAAGAATTATTAAATGAAAATAGATAATTTGGCAAAGTAATGGGGTGAGTCAGACTCTAGGACTTCAGACTGGCATCTTGGCACTTTGAAGCGATTAATGACGAGAAAGTTCAGATCCAGGAGAGCAGAATAAGACGACAGACATGAATCACAAGTAGGAGGAGAGACATAAGAAAGGAAAGTGAGACACAAGACAGGAAGTTGTTGATACTGCCTCACTTCAGAAACAAGGAAACTCAACTGTCAATGAGAAAATGAGTTGTCACGAGATAATATAGTTGAGAATTTTCAGAGCCAACAAAACCCCCTAATACTAATCACTGTACTGTCTATGGAGTATTTGGAGCTGTACCACATTTTACAAGCTGGTGAACTATCTGGGAATCTCTAAAGTCAGATGCAAATGCTTCCAATTACCGTGTAGTAAAAGAAACTATTTTTTCTACCCCACAATCCTAGAATTGTGGCTTCTAGGCTTCCCGCCGAGGTTCCATCGTCTACGGGTACAACCAAGAGAGAAACATCAGACCATCTCAGAACTTTAATAGGTGTTTCTCCCCATATCACTAAGAGTCTCCAGGTTCCCAGGGCTGGTCAAGAAAACAACCCTCTACGATCCAGAAGACCCTATAGAAATACGAGCACTTGTCCAGGCTGTTTAAGAGACTCATGTCATCATACTTGTAACTGGTTGCCTCAACCATCCTGTCAGATAACCTGGGTAAAAGATTAAAATTTCAAGCATCTCATTACAAAGAATGTTCGATTTCAATATAATCGGAGAAAATGATAAGGGAGGCACCTGTGGCATTATGGGAAGAGCACTGAACTTAGAGTCAGACTATGAAGGTTCAAATGCTGATGTCTACTTATTAGCAGTGTGAAACCTTTCTGCTTGTCATGGTTCACGATGTAAATTTAAGATAAACCTGCCCTGCCTGCTTCTAAGGATTGAGGTCTCCTCATCTCTCCTTCAACCCATCTAGCCATCCAATGTGCACCATGTACCCCTCTACACTGGGACCTTGGAAATACAAAGATGGATAAGCTGTAAACACTGCCCTCAAAGAGCTTAACGTCCAATGGGGGACACAGATACGTAAATAAAGTCAGGCAATCAAGATGCCATGATAAAAATATGTACGAGGCACAGAGGGCTGAGGTGGGGTAGGGATTCGACATTTGGAAGAATGGTAGGAAGGATGAATGGTGGGAAGGATGCAGGAAAGGCTTCAGAGAAGGTGGGGATCGAGCTGAGTCAGAGAAGATGAGTGTTCAGGAGGCACTCAACAAGTTTTTGATGAATAAAAGGTAGTGGATGGATAGACAGATCCTGGCAGGAATGGAGAAAAGTACATCACTCCAAGAAGACTAAACAACATTATTAGCAAAGGCACGCTGTGAAAGAGCAACTGCAGGAAGAAGACATGGCCGGGGATGGAGGAAGGAGGGGTAGAAGATAAGGAAATTACATCAAATACCTTGTAGTCCAAGCTAAGGAGTTTTAATTTGATCCTAGAGAAGATCTGAAGCTACAGGCTTTTAATATCCCTCTGGTGGCTCTAGAGATGAAAGGGCAGTAACGCACCTAAGAGAATGGGCCTGGGAGCTGCAATAAGATTGTACCGAGGGAAGGAGAATTCACAGGACTTGGTAATAGATCAGATGTGTGCTGGTGATGAAACAGTGATGACAAAGGAGGAGTTAAGAGGGTAAAGGGACAGACAATGTAAGTGAAAGTAATTTTTAAACTATATACAAAGTGAAGAACACCAACTAGACAGTGGCAGAGCCAGGAGAAAAACCTTGTCTCGAGTTAATTTTCTTCTACCACAAAGAAAAATCATAACTGAAAGTACTAAATAAAAATATCCTCAGAAGCTTTAAAATAAAACTTTATTGTACTATAGAGAAATTTAATAGATTTTTTTTCTAATTTTCTGTGGAGTATCAAGGTTGTTTCAAAGATGGGCTTTGAAGAAATAACCCTACAATTCATTAGATGTATGATTTTGTGCAAGTTTTTAAACTTTCTAAGCCTCATGTCACTGATGTTTGAAATGGACAGTAACACTTAATATAGCACTGTTTTGAGCAATAAAAGAAATAATGCATGGAAAGCACAGTGCCTGGCATGTATTTGGTGCTCAACAATTTGTATCATTATTACTACTAATGTGTGGAAAAGAGTTAACATAGCAGGCCTTTGAGACCACTCTCCCGGGAAAGGCCTGCCTACAAGGTTGGCCCTTGGCTGGCATCTGGGAACTCAGACTTTGGGAAAATCCCACCATTCCCAGCACTGATAAGAATAGCTCATTGTTCCTAAATCATTTGTGCGAACAATATGGTTTATGCTGAACACCTTCTTTCCTTCTGGAGTCTGGAATTGGGGCATATGTTAGACAGTGGGTGTTTATGTGACCAGCCTCCAACAAAAACCTTGAGCACTGAGTCTCTAAGGAGCTTCCCTGGTAGACAACATTTCACAATTGTCACAATTCAATGCTGGAGGAATTATACGCACCCTTTGTGACTCCACTGAGAAAGGACTCTTGCAAGCTTGTGCCCGGGCTCCTCCAGAGTGGCCCTATGCACCTTGTCTCTTTGCTAATTTTGCTTTGTCTCCTTTCATGTAATAAATCACAGCTGTGAGTATCACTATATGCTGAGTCCTGTGAGGCCTTAGTGGATCAGTGAGCCTGGGGGTGGCCTTGGGGATCCCTGACACAACTAGTCTCCCTACTCCTCGACTTCATAAACCATTTCCCACTTTCCACACTGCAGCAGTATTACAGACAACAAACCAGCCACCTTGGTCATACCAAAATCCAATTGTAAAAGGTTCCTGATTTCTTAGTTAAGGATAGTTGCAGATTTACCTATTACTTGAAATTTTTTTTATTCAACATCTCAACATACAGGAATCTCTCCACTCCCTGTTTTCTCACCATTATTTAATAAGCCTTTTTCCTGACTAAACTTCAGGCCTGCTCTTCCCTGGATTCCATCTTAAATACCAGATGGGTCCTCCACTGAACTATCAGGTAGTCTAACCCATGTGTCCTTGTGCTCCCTGACCAGAAAGCAAGACCACTTACAAAACCCCCAGTGTCCTTTGCTCTGTATTATTATAGGTAAGAGCAAATAATATAAATTGCCAGGAAGACTCTTTACCAGTTGACTAGAACATGCAGAAACATGAGTTAATTTTGACACATGAGTAATACATGAGTTAATTGTGAGCCATAAGAGCAAGGTGGACAAACCAAAGAACGGCCCACGGTGGAAAGTGAAACACAAGTTTTCCCATATCAGACTTGGAAGAAAGGCTTAACTGAATTTCTCGTCAACTAGAAGAGAATTCCTCAGCATACTTCGAAAAATGTAATAAACTGTACTTAATAGGAAGAATTTCAATAAAAGCTTGTTGCCGTCATGTTGAAGGAGCTGGGGTCCCAAGAACCAGGAGAGGATGGATGTCTGTCTCACATTATGATTAACTGAGAGTTTTCATAAAGCATCAGTGGCAATTAATTGTTAAGAACAAACTAGGGGGGCCAGCCTGGGGGCACAGCGGTTAAGTGTGCACGTTCCGCTTTGGTGGCCCAGGGTTCGCCGATTCAGATCCCAGGTGTGGACATGGCACTGCTTGGAAAGCCATGCTGTGGTAGGCGTCCCCCATATAAAACAGAGGAGGATGGGCACGGATTTTAGCTCAGGGCCAGTCTTCCTCAGCAAAAAGAGGAGGATTGGCAGCAGTTAGTTCAGGGCTAATCTTTCTCAAAAAAAAAAAAGAAACTAGGAATCAGAGCTGCTAGATCAATCAATAGCCTACTCATTGTTTTTCTTTTAAAAACAGAACTGTGAACAACTAAAATAAGTATCTCCAGGACTATTTATTTTAACCCCTGAAGGGCCCCCATGGTTCTTCTAATCCACCTCTAGTGACTGATATTTTTAAAATATTTTTTAAATACCTGTTGATTCTCATGGGTTGCCCACATCACAGCCCTTCTTAGATCTCAGCCTCCAGGGCTAGGGAGATGAAAACCAGAACATTCATCCACGGAAAACAAAGTACTGAGCATAGTACCCAAACAGGGAAGAGATACACAGTGAGGTGCTACTGGGCTTACCCAGAAGGTAGGCAGAGAGTTGTCACACAAGAATTCAGCCCAGTATTTTCAGAACTTGGGTTTTTCAAGAATTCAGATTCTTATCTTAGAATTCCTAACTTTTTAACATTGACAACTGTTTATTCTTAACTGTGAGAGACAAACAAATCTGTGATTCAAGCTGAAGGTCATAAGTATGCTAATAACTGTCAGAAACCAGGAGGGATCAAAATGCCCAGCACATCAGAGGAGTGGGGGTGAAGGCAGGAATTAAGCTAATAGGACTATGCTCCCTGGGCCGGCCATCAGTGGCCAGGAAGGAGACAGATTCTGATGTTAAGTATCAGAGGCTGTGTTTTTACATGTTGTAACAACCTCCTCATTCTGTCCTTTCTGGTTCTCACAGCGACTGAGGCTGCTCCCAAGCAAGACAGCAGGCCAGATTCTGAAATGACAGGTTCCACTATTCTCTTTATTCTGTTTAAGCTAAAGCAATTAGGGCTCATTAACTTTGTGCACTTAGTATCTTCAAAGTAACTTAATTCCAACATATTTCAGTTGTATCAGTTCATATTTCAAAGCAGATAATGCAGGTTTCTGAGGGTTTTTTGGTTAGTAAAACCACATTTTACCACTTTCAGTGTTATATTTCTATTCTTTTCTTAGACTTACTATATTAAATTCAAATTATAACATAACATTACCAAACAGCAAAAATTTATTAATGTTTCCCCTTACAATCTATTTTAGGTTTTAAAATAATTCTTATTTCTGGTCCTATCTGAAACCCTTTTGGAACTCTGAATTTTTCAGATTTAACAAATGAAATATGGCACATATACCATATATTACATACCACTCCCAGCACGGCCTGGGGTAGCCCCACATAATTAAACACATTGATATTTATGCATATATATACACAAAAGATTCATACTGAGTAGGATAAACAAAGACTAAACATAGCCTCATCTCCAGTCCAGTTTTGCAACTAAAAGATCTTCTGAAGTTTTGGTCTTCAGCATTTTGGGGATTTAGGAAGGTGGATAAAGGACTATAGTCGTAAATTACATGAACCTGCAGAATTCCACAGGTTGCAATGACAAGCTACAGCAGAAATTAACAGAGTTGAGGACCACCAGTGAGAAGCAATGCCGTTCTGTCTGAATTGGGGGAACCAAAACACAGAGAAATCAGTGGGAGTAAAAAAAAAACAAAATGAAAACAAGTAAATCAATTTCTGAGGAACGCACTCTAGGAAAAATGTAGAATTAAATTAAGTAAAACCAAACATCAAGATTACCAACAACCTGGGGGCCAGCCCTGTAGCTGAGTGGTTAAGTCTACTGGCTCCGCTTCGGCAGCCCAGGGCTTCACTGGTCAGGATCCTGGCCACGGACCTAGTACCACTCATCAAGCCATGCTGAGGCAGCATCCCACATAGCTCAACCAGAAGGACCTAGAACTAGAATATACAACTATGTACTGGGGGGCTTTGGGGAGGAGAAGAAAAAAAAGATTGGCAACCTATTAGCTCAGGTGACAATCTTTAAAAAAAAAAAATTACCGACAACCCACTGTAACCAACAAGACAATAATAGCATGGGGTCAACAAGAACAAATTAGTCTCCAGCCACTGCCTGGAACCCAAGAATATTTCTCATACGGAGGAGCATAGCTGGACCTGCAGTACCAGACAATGCATTCCCACCATGCCAGGAGAAAAAAGGTGGGCCAGAGGTGATGACACATTTATGCACCTCATCTAGTGGTAGAACGAGAGGCTAAAGCAATTGGAGAATCAGGAGGAGCTCGCTGACAACACGCTTTCCCTGTGCAACATGCTCACTGACCAGGTTTTTAGCGAGCTGCTTTTCCCTGCTCCCATCAAAGGAACTTTGCAGTAGCTGTTGACCACAAAAAAGGTAAACAGTTCTGCCTTGGGTAAACTTGAGTAATGTGTTAGGTCCACTAAATCACTAACCTGTTTTAAGTAACTTTCACTTAATAATGAAGACATATTCGTATAAAGCAATGGGCATAGACACAGTTTCTACGTGTTAAAGAAAACTTCCACATAATATGATAGTTTATGGGAAGGAACCATGTATACAATATACTTAATGAATTCCATAAGAATCTAAAACTGATGTAGGAATCTGTTTTCTCTAACAATTTAATTCAGTAAACCCATATAAAATGTACACTCATAGTTACTAAACCCATAATTAACAGACTTGTGAATAATTTCTATCCATACTCAAAACTTATCTTTCAAATCCAAATGATAACAAATCAATACCTTAATTTCATTAACCTAAAGCTTACTCCATAAGATTTGGGGGAGGAGGGTTATTATAAAATAGTATCAACACAGAAAGCAGCAAAGTAAATTTTGATTGTCTCCTACCTCTGCTCGACCCTCATAGTAGGTTAACATGGACTTTGTTAGTACAAAAAGTCTCTCTTTGTAGTTTAAGGGCGATGTCTTCTTTTTCTGCTGTGACCTTTTAATAAGAATCTCTTCTAGAATAGTGTTAAAATTCATCTCGGTCTTCTGATCACTCCTTCTCCTGCCATTGAAGATCCCAGTATTCTAAAGTGAGAAAATAAACAGTTGACATAAAATGTGACAATTTAGTTTTCCAAAGATGTTGTCATTTCAAATTACCAAAATAGACTTCACCCTCCCCGCCGCTGGAGTCAATGAATGTTACTCGCTGCGCCTGGATTGAGAACGCCAGAGCACAAAAGCTCAGCCTCCCTCCTTCCCCAGTCTCCATCTTGCTCCTCATATCCCAGCATTTCACAAGAAAAGCTAAGTAAGGCTTGCCGTGACGATGGTTCCCTCCTTTGTCCTCCCCAGCATCCTTCAGCTTTCTGGCATGCTCTTCTGCTATTTGATTTCAGGGAAACAAATATCTTAGATGGAAAAGTATATTTCATCACCTGCATGGCTGGTTTGGGCTGGGATTGAAGTTGCCTCAGAATCTTGGTACACAAAATGGATGAGCACGTAGACATGGTAGACTTACGAACAAGTGAATCACCACAGTGGTAGATATAATTCAGTCTCCAGCTCTGATAAGGATGTGATCCTGATCAAGTGTCCTAGTCACCCGGGCCATGAGGATGTTCTCTGCTATCTACACTACCCCGGCTCCACAGTTCCCTTCCCTATGGCTTCTATCTCAATGACAAGAGAAAAGGAAACCCACTCAGTCACAGTTAACCCTACTCAGCTAACTTACCCTACACAGCTAACCCTCAGCCAACCCTGTATCACCCTGCCTACTCAGGGCAGATCTCGGCTGTATAAGGTCCTCAGCCCTATATTTGGAGCCCCCAAATCCAGACCATCCATACCTAGACCAAGCCTTCCAAAATTCAACAAAATTTAACTATCCAAAAACCCAAAGATACTCAGAAGATTCTTATTTGAGACAAATTAATTGACAACAGCCTCTTCTCTTCCATTCGCCACACGCTTATGAGAAGTCATTGTAAATCAAACCATAGAGGCAACAGGAGTCATGTGAAGAGCATAAGTGGTTATCTGAGAACATAGCCAGAAACTTGACACTGAGTTTGCTACTGAGGAAATTCTACCATCTTCATACCTAAGCTGATACCTCAGAAGCACCCTTGCAACTCCCTACTGCTGATCTGTCGTCATCTAATCAGGCCCCTCCATTTTCTGTAAGGTTACTTTCCAACAGCTTAACCTCTGAACAGCAGTTCGTTCATTTATAAAATATGGAGGTAAATACCACAAGGTTATTGTAAGGTTTAATGAGATGTGAGAAAGAACTTACTTATGAAAACACTATACAAATGTTTATCATCATTATTTTTTAAATTCTATTGCTATTTTCCTAGCTCAGAGCATTATGATCTGGACCATGATAGTAGCTTTCAAACCAGTCTTCCTTTCCCCAAGCTTTTGCTTCATTTTATTCAAACTACATACCCCTCATTCCCATTGGATCAATCTTCAAAGAGACCACTTTCATGGAGCCATTTCATTCATCAGAAAGCCCCAATAATGCCTCCTCAAAGCCTCCTCACCATCTGCGGGATAAAGTCGAAACTCCTCAATTTGACCCTGGAGATGGTCCACAATCTGGCTGCAACCTAACATCCAATCTGTACTCCCACCGCTCCCCAAACACTCCACACCCCAGTGAAAATAGCCGGCATTCATTTCCTGACCTAGAGTCCCCTCTCTCCAGCTATGAAAACTCTACTAGCTCAACACTCACTCCTTGATGAAGCCTTTCCTGATTATTCCAGTTAGTTAAAAACCTTTCAATTCCTGAATCCAAGATCTCTGTATCACCCATCATAGAGCTCATCATTGTCTTTCATGTTCTATAGCAATTGATGTAAATATTCTAACTTCTCTACCTAATTTTAAACTCCTAAAAGAAACAGTTTGCAACCTTAAGTGCACCTTAGAATCACGTAGGGAGATTCTTTTTTAATACAATGTCCAGAACCCGCACCCAGATACTTTGATTCAATTGGTCTGAGGTACGGCCAGGGCATCATGATTTAATGTGCAGGTAGAATTGAGAGCCACTATCTTAAAGGAGGAGATTGGGCTCTTAGACTAACTCTTTATACCACTCTTATTTACCATAGCCTCTCAATAAGCAAGTGGATAACAAACCCAATTAACCCATTAGCTATCCTAAGCTGGTAAATCAGAGAAAAGCTCTTGTTCCTTTGCATCTTAATTTGTCCTCCTTATTCTAAATCAAAATTTCCCAAGAAACTGTCGATGTGTAAATACCACTTATTTGGAAGTCATCTTTTCATGTTTGTGCAACATATTTTCAATGCAAGGTAAAAATGATGACTTACAAGAATGATGTATAAGGGGAAAAAAGTAAGCTTCATCCTGGAAACAGGCCATAGGCAAATGTGTAGTTTCCAACCCACTGAGCAATACCTTAGTTACCAAATGGAAGGTAGACTTTTGGAAGGCCCAGGAGGGTAAGTGGGGTGTGGCTCACTTGCAGTTCTAGAAGCAAAAGGTCTCAACATCAGGGATGGGAAAATATTTCATGCTGAATGCATTGAAAAGAATAATAACCTTATCTAATTTACATGAGATTAATAGTCTTATAAAGAATCATACCATTTGAGTGGAAAGGAATCCTAGTCATTACCTAATCTATCTCATCCATTTCACAAATTAACAAGCTGAGGGTTAGAAAGTTTAGCGACTTGCCCATGGTCCAGGAAAAAAAGCCTCCTGGTTCCAAGCGAAGGGGTCTCTCCACCATTCTGTACCATACAGTAGAAAGTTCACTGTTGTTTTAAGAATTCATTGGTCAAGGGAAATCTTGGCCAAAGAAATCAGTTAAAGTTCACGGAGATAAAAAGGAAGGAAAATTCTCCTCATACAGACTTCCAGCGAAAGGTGGAGGGTTGAATGCACACATTAGCAATGGCTCCCCTCTGAAATCCTATTAAAATCAGTTCTTTCCTTTTATTGCTGTTGCCATTATTAAGGAATTAACTCTCAAAGAAATAGAAAACAGGACAGGAGATAACAACAAACTTTTGGAAACTGGAAAGCAAATAAACGTGGTGGGTTCAGCTGGGAGGAAGTCTTGAAACGACCCAATTTATGCTGCAAAACCTCCAAATAGCTCAAGGATCAGGAGAACCTGTTATGTCTAAGAGAGGTGGTAAAGAACGACTTACTGCAAAAGAATTGTGTGCAGGTCTGTTTAAGAAATAGACTCCCTTAATCCCCTCTCCTATGCTATATAGCTAGATGACTAACCCTCCCCAACCTTGGCAGAGAAAAAGAAGTTTATTTTCTAAAGGCTATAAAACAGAGCGTCTCTCTACTAGGTGAGACTATCAACAGCTGAGGCTCGAGTACCATACTGCAAACAGAGGCTTAAGTGAACCCGTACAAGGGGATATACTCAATGTTGACATCACTCAGCTCTCTTCTCCCACCTGGTTCCAGGACACTGGATAAGAGGAAAGATCTAAACATACAGACACAAGAAAGTTTTCAAACAGAAATGGCCCAGCCAGATCACCCTATAACGTTCACAGTCAGCAAGATCCACCCACAAGCACAAAGCTTGCAATTGACTTTGTGGAGCCTCTCTCTTATAAATGAGAGAAAGCCAAGGATCACCAGACAACTAAGGGAAGATTCTAACATGAATTCCAGGTCAGACAACAAGTGGAGAAGAAAGCAACTTGGACGAAACAAATCCTATGCAGAGAAAAGAAAATGCTTAAAAAAAGAAGACTCGATAAAATCAAAGAGTTAAGAGAAGACACTGTAACGCATGAAACAAGGTCAGGATGTAGCCAAAATAAAAAACACAGAACCAAAAAAGAGACGCATTGGAAAAAATAAGATAGCAGAAATGAAAAACTCAACAGAAGAGTTAGAATATAAAGGTAGGAAATCTCTCAAGAAATAAAACCAAAAGTAAAAACAAAAAACAAAAATTGGAGTGGAAATATAACAAAATGAGAGGACCCACCCAGAAAGTTCAGCATCTCAAAAATAGGAGTTCTAAAAGGAGAAGCAAAGAAGACAGTGAGAAAAAAATCAAAGAAGCGATTTAGGAAAATTTCCTCAAACTGAAGGTTATTTCCAACTTGAAACAGAACCAAATCAAGGCTCATCTCGTAAAATTTCAAAACTATGGGGACAAGCAGAAGATTCAGCAAGCTTAAAAGGAGGTTTCATAGAAAAGATCAAAATTCAGAGTGGCAATCATCAATATCAATAGTGGAAGCTAGATTCCAAAGGAAATTGATTTCTAATCTAAAATTTTACACTCAGCCCAATTATCAATGAGTACAGTGCCAGGAGAATAAAGATATTTTTCAAATATGCAAGGCTTTAGAAATTTTACCTCCTACTCACCCTTCTCAAAAAGCTACTTGAGGATGTACTCTACCAAAATAAAGCAGTAGACCACAAA
The DNA here is from genome assembly GCF_037783145.1 of Equus przewalskii. Classification (NCBI taxonomy): domain Eukaryota; kingdom Metazoa; phylum Chordata; class Mammalia; order Perissodactyla; family Equidae; genus Equus; species Equus przewalskii. The sequence continues at coordinate 80,633,862 of NC_091833.1, read as the reverse complement.
ATACATGGAATCCAAGAAACAAGAGTTCCAACACAAAAGAGAGGTAAAGAGAATATCCCTGATGACGGTGAAGGGAAATCCTAAGATGACATTGAGTAGTGGGCCAAGAGAGCAATGGGGCCAAATTAGATCTAGTTAGAAGGTTCTTGGGAAGAATTCTTCCAGGAGATGAAATTGAAGGTACTGGGAGGAGATCTACAATAAACTAGTAAAACTGAGCCAAATTAAAAAAATAAATCAATCAATTCCAGGGAAAACAAAAAATGACGCAGGAAAAATAATCACAGTATACTACAGAGTTCAGCCAAAAATAAGATCTACAACATTATAATAAGGTAAACAATAAATAATAATATTACTACTAACGTAAATAGATTGGGGGCGAGTGCAGGAAATGTGCTTGTGTGTGGGTGGGAAGTGTGTTGAGAAAGAGAACTACCTCCTCCGCAGTGGTAGTGGGAAGTCAGTAGATCAGACCTAAAATCAAAAAAGCAAGAAGTGGCAACATAAGCGTGTTACTTAGAGATTGACCATACCACAATGGTTTAGAAAAATAAAAGTAGTTGCCTCTGAGAGTCAGAAAATTCTTGGAAGATGGCAGTGTAAAGGTGTGTGTTCTCTACTCTCCTCCCCTAAAACTCTACTAAATCAACAGAACATGAAAACCAGAGGAAGATAACCCCATCTTCAATGAAACAAAAAGATGACCTTCAACCCCAAACTACAAACTATGAAACACATACATCTGCCAAATATTGTCAAAACTGCAGCAACATAGAGGAGGAGGCTGAGAGCAGATTGCCCTAAAAGCAAACATCATCATCCTGAAAGGTCATACCAACGAGCTTCTGACAAGACCAACGAAATCCAGAGGTATAATCCAGAGGTATAGACCATATGAGAACCAGGGAAGATCCCTATAGAATTATTATTTATACAGAAAAATAATAAAAATTATAATTAGCATTATCAAGCTTTTACTATTTTGCTATATGTTAGCACTGTTCTAAGCACTGAGCACTTCAGATATAGCAAATAACTTAATTCAACAAACCATCTGAAGTAGGTACTATTACTGTCTATATTTTACAAGTCACACAGTAAGAATAAGAGCCAGGTGTGAATACAGGCAGTCTAACCACAGAGCCTACGCTATTAACCACTATGCTACACAGACTGTCTCGGGGAAGGAACGGGAGATCTGAAGGGAAAGCATAAAGACAGGCCACTTTCAGCCTCTTAATTTAAGGAGACTGCTAAAAGCAAGTGGATTCAATCTCCAGATTTCAACAGAGATCATCTATGACTTCCAAGGCATCACGAAGAGCCATACCAACCTCTCACTACAAAAAACTGAAGGGAGATGCTCTCTTGGAATGAAGGAAATAATAGGCTTGATGTTCTAAAGTAGAAAACAAAGATGCACAACATTTTAGAGTATCCCAGCTTATCCTCCCTGCCATTCTCCACGCTACATATGGCTGACCCATTCAGAAAGAAGAATCACAAAGAAACCAACTCTGGGTTACAAATTTCTTCTTTAAATAAAACTCAAAGCTGCAGTTTAATTCCCTTTTCTCCATGCCTCAGTGGAGTCGAACATAAGCACACTATTCTCTTTACTCTGGCTGCTAATTGTTACAACTTGGGAAAATAACGCATTAGTCTCTGAACACTCATATTCTGAAGTAGATCACAGAAACTGTCACTGTTTCACCCATGAGAAATCCAAACCACCACCAAGTCATATTCTCTGTCCACTGTTAGAAGTCTGAGTAGCAGACCAATGGTTCTCGGTTTCATGGTCTGGCAATGTTAGCCAAAAGATGTCAGAACCTTTTTCATCATGAAAGGTTCTGCCTGGGGAAAAAAAAAAATTTTTGTAAGTGGCTACCAGGGCTGTCCATCCTAGTCTATACAACCTTTCACAACATTTTTAATCAAGGGAACAGAGGGGCTAACCAGGAAATGCAGTCAGAGACAGATGAAAACAAGGCAACTGTGAGCTCCCCAATGATATGCTGGTGAGAGATGTAGTAAATAAGAAACAAACAGCCCAGTTATCAGGGGACAGAATGAATGAGCTCCTTAGGGGAAGGAGCAAAGTGTGATTTGAGGTTGCTGAAATTCTCATCTCAACTAGGTTAAGCTATATGAAATTGCTGATATCCAACAATATTTAACTACAAAATCAGTAATATTGTATAATTCAATCTAATGCTTGGTAATGCCCTTAAGATTAGTAGAGTTAAGTTAAAGCCCTTGGTTTCAGAACTTCTATATCAGAACACATTGCCTGTTACACATCTTATAGGTTTATGACAAAGTTAGTGTCTGTTTGCAATTTTAAGAAATCTAGCATGGATAAACATTAGACTGACATTTATCTGAGAAATCAAACACTGTGTGCCTGTCAAAAGTATCTGTAGGTTATATTTCAATTCAAAAGTTCTTAAAACTGGTGGCTATCGTATAAGAACAAATCTCACCATGCTCTCTTCCGCAATGAACACTCCCAGCTTAAGCCCTAATTTCCTTTTGTAAAAGGGGAATTAAGTAGCAGACATAGAAGCAAAAGAAAAATTGCTAGGCTGACTTCTCAGAATAAAGGACACATTCTAGGCTTCCCGTTTAACATCATGATTGGAGCTATTCCAGGATTAGGCAACATTTTAGCTCTCAGAAGAAAGTAACACTGTACCCCTCTATCTTCCTCATCTATTAAACAGTGATAATCTCTAGTTTCTCTTTTTTTTTTTTTAAAGATTTTATTTTCCTTTTTCTCCCAAAGCCTCCCGGTACATAGTTGTGTGTTTTTAGTTGTGGGTCTTTCCAGTTGTGGCATGTGGGATGCCGCCTCAGCATGGCCTGATGAGCAGTGCCATGTCCACGCCCATGATTCAAACTGGCGAAACCCTGGGCCACCGCAGCGGAGGGCTCGAATTTAAACACTTGGTCACGGGGCCAGCCCCCAATAATCTCTAGTTTCTTAAAGTCTTAACTATTCCTTCTTTCAGCCAGTTGCTACGTAGTAGGTACAAAGTTTAGAGTACTTGTCTGATGACCTACTGAAGCTGGACTGGTGAGGAATCAAGCATCAAGATATCTTACCATTGAGTACCAACATCATCTAAACAGAAAATAGAAGACTTGTGGAACAAAAGGTAAAAGTTATAGAGGCCAGCTGACTCATCTCATCTCTCCTGAGAATGTACCCCCACCTCAGCCCACTGCCATACGGTGAGCGATTGGGTTGGGAGGCTAGTGAACCTGGAAACAGACTGGCCAGTGTTGCGCTAAAGACACTTGTTTCTTATGGTCCATATAATACAGGTCTATGCATTGATTTAACAAGTACTCTTTAAGACAGTTTTAGGTCTCACACTGCAGGTCTCCCCTCTGTGGTCTTTGGCTGCAATTGGGGTTGGGGCCAACCCAGTGGTAAAAAGGAAGGAAAAAAAAAGAAAAAAAAAGAGTGATAGAGAAAGAAGTTTTAGAAAAGAAACCACATGTAATACTTCCAAGAATCAACAAACATATTTACCATACAGGAGATTCATAGTTAAGTGGTTCTAGAGAGAAGCAAAATTTGTCATAACATAAAAATATTCATTAATCAACTGACCACGGAGACCCCAGTCAAACATCCCTTCCACATTCCTAGGTTCTGCTTCTCTGCTGGTTATTCCCTCTCACTGAATGAGGGAATGCGATAGTCAATGCGATAGAAAATGAAATACCAAATATTCGAAAGATGAGAGTTTTCAAGAAGTCAAAGAGTGATGTTGGAGAATTGCTCCAGTCACACTCAATGCTACTGGTAAATAAGGATCTTGTAGTTAGTTAGCTAGTAAAAATAAATAAAATAAAATAACACAATAGAAGTGTCAAAACAGAATATAGATTTACAATTAAAATATTAAGATACACTGTGGCAGACTGCTTTTTGCTCCCTTCTCCAACCATCCCCTCTTCCCACACCAATCCATTCCACCCTTCTTCCTGGACACATGGGCTAGAGATGATATTTCCCAGCCTTCTTTGCAGTTAGGTGTGGCCATCTAAGTTAAAGCCAAAGGGATGTGTGCAGAAGCGTATGTGGGCCATCTTCAACTTAAAGACAAGCTACTTTCCCTGGATTTAGGGCATTTTCCACCTTCCCACCAGCTGGAAAATGCACATGGCAGAGTCAACTCTCCTTATGCATTCAAGGAATCACCCTAGGGAATGAGGAGGAACAAGGCAGAACTAGAACCTGGTCCTTGAATGACTTCATGGAGTAGAGCTGCCCCACCAGCCTACACTGGCTAATCTACTTTGTGGGAGAGAAATACACTTCTATCTTATTTTAGAAATTACATACAAAATGGTTTCTTTGCTATAGTGGCTTAACCTTTATTCTACCTAATAGTTATACCCTTGCAAAAACTGGTAAAGCTTTCTGATGCTTTTGGAAAAAATGGTCCTCTTTAGAACTGTGCTGACAAATTCAAATGTAAAGTGAAGCCAAATTTTTTATCATGTATTTTCATCAGAAAAATTATCTCAAGAAAACAATTAATACTTGATTCACTCTTTGTTCTAAGAGTTAGCTATTATAATCTAAATGGTGCCAAATATGAGATAAATTTAACATCTTCACTTTAGTTTTCAGGATAAAGTCTGAATCATATCGCATTGTTTTTTTTTTCTTTTACTACTTACTATGAAATTTACGTCTATTCACTTTGTGACAATATTCTGGCACTACTCCTCAGATGAGGGAATTTCTGATATAAAACAAATATTTCTCTTTCTGCTTCTTGCCACTTCAGAAGAAACAATCACCAGTGAAAGCAAGGCACGAATAACAACTTTCTCAAGTGGATAAAATGATTTTCAGCACCTTTTAATAGGAGAAAACATGAGAATAAAGAAAAGTAATTTGGAAATTATATATAAAATAATCAAATATCAATATGCATTCCTTGGCTACAGTAGTCTAAATTATTTTTAGTGAGAAACATTCATCTATGGCAATATATTCTTCTCTTGTTTTTAAAGTAGGAATAAAGAATCCAAGTCATTGTTACATTCAATTCTTTTACAGAAGGAGAAACTCTAACAAAAATTTCAAGAACAAAAATGGAAAGAGATTGAAGAGGATCCAATCGATTTTAAGTCTTAAGAGACATCTCACCCCATTGAAATGGACGAGACAACTGTGACAACTAGATAACGATGATATTACGTCTGTTGATAAGATTCGTTTGATGATATTAAGAGACTGTTAAGTTGTTTTGGAGTTTTTTGGGGTGTGATAATGGAATTTTGACTGTATTTTTAAGAGTTCTTATCTTTTAGATATACACACTGAAAAACTTACAGATAAAATAATGTCTGTGATTTGCTTCATAATCTGGTAAGGGGTATGTGGGAGTACAGATGAAATAAAATTGTTCTTGAGTTGATAACTATTGAAATTGAGTAATGGATACAAGGGGTTCACTATTCTATCCTATTTTTGTTTATGTTTGAAATTTTCCATAATAAAAAGTTTTTAAAATATGTTTAAAGTGACGAGCATGGTTTTCCATGTCCCTGTCATCTGAACCTTTTGGAACTGGTAAGAAAGAGACTAGAAAAAGGTGAAAGAAGGAAGAGAAGGGAGGAGGGGTGAGGAAGAGCCAAGGCAAACAAATAAAAGTAGAAAAAAGTGAGTGGACTCTCTTCCTCTTATTACAACCCTACCTAGCTCTTCACGAAAGCTCTTCCAGTGACACGAAGGATTCCTGAGTCAGCTGAGCTTCACGATAATGCACTGTAGCCTCATGATAATGTAACGTGACACTATCTCTTCTCTGACAAACAGGAATATGTGGTTTCTAGCAGCCAAAAATAAAACCGCAGTCTAGGCAACATCTGTCCTCGTTATAACTCCCCTCTTCCCTCTATTTCCTTTCCTTTCCCCTATTCAAATGTTATGGAAACAGAAGCTTGCTGTCAAGTCTACAGCATAATAAAAGGAAAATTCTGTACAAATTAACAAATCACCAAAGCACAGTAGGTAGTCACGCAAAGGGCATATATATTCAAATTGCAGGGGTTTTTTTTTTATTTTCCTTTCCTTCCCCCCAAAGCCCCAGTACACAGTTGTATATCCTAGTTGTAAGTCATTCTAGTTCTATATAGGACGCCACCACAGCATGGCTTGATAAACAGTGTGTAGGTCCGTGCCCAGGGTACCAACCAGTGAACCCTGGGCTGCCAAAGCAGAGTGCACAAACCTAACCGCTACACCACTGGGCCGGCCCCTGCAGTTTTTCAATAAAAGAATCATAAAAAGATCACCAAAGTTGGACATCACAACTGAAACTACAGGGCATACTAAAACAAGAAGGCAAATTTGACTAGAAAACTGGTTACCCTTAATTCTAAGGTTTGTGGGGCTCAGTTAATGAAGAATTTACAAAACTGAAATGCCAGCTGTATATACCCGATCTCTAAGAGGAAAAAAGTAAACTGATAAAAGTACTAATTCCTTAGAAAACATTTTCATATATCACTTGTAACAAATAAAAATTATCAACTACATTCAAAAAGTATCATAGGTATAAGCTGTTCAGAAAATGTCCAGTGACCTTTTTCACATGTCCTATCTCTAACGAAGTAATTGATAATATACTTTCCTGTTCTTTGCTCTACCCATCAGTGTCATTATCTGACATAGTTATGATATGTAATACTGCTGTTTTTAAAAATAGATGCAAATTTATTGACACTCCTCCCATTAAGAGTCAAGGTCTACATCTCGTTCTCTTGAATTTGAGTGGGCTTTTTACTCCTTCGACTAATACTGTACAGCCGAAGGGATACTATGTAATCTCTAAGGCTAGGCCAGAAAAGGTTAAGTAGCTCCTGCCTGGTTCTTTTAGACTTCTCAACTCTTTGCACAGTCCCTCTTGGAACCTAGCCACCATACTGAGAGAAGCTCCCATGGAGAAGCCACATATAGATGTTCTAGAACAGAATTCCAGCAGAGCCCGGACTTCAAATCATCCCAGCCCAGGAGCCAGACATACGTGTGAGAGAACTTTCAGATGATTCCAGCCTCAAGTCATCCGAGTCACTCCCACTTGATAACTTAATAAGTTTTCCAAGAAAAGAGCAAGTTTCCAAGAAATGAGCAACAACACTGTAGAGTAGACATAAGACATTCCCACTGTGCTGTCCAATTCTTGACCTACGCAATCCATGAGTGTGATAAAACGGTAGTTGTTGTGTGCCTTTAAGCTTTGGGTGGTTTGTTACATAGCAATAGAGAGCTGAGACAAATAATATATTATCACATTCTTGACCACTCCATTCTCATTTCATTCATCTCTAATCCTTCTCAACTTTCTTCCTTCCCTTAAATGTTTCCTCCTCTTTACTCATCCATCTTTTCAGCATTATCAGTTCATGAGCCAATTTGTCCACAGGAATAGTTCCAGGCATTCATGTAATCATTCATTCTGATGTTTATTGCATAGCCATGATGTATAAAGAACTATGCATGAGGCACTGAGGTGGTTACAAAACGAACAAGACGTCGTCTTTGCTCTAGGGAGGCATGGGAAAAAATGACTTAAAAACAAAGAGCTACAATACAATCTGTTAGGAGCTATAAAAGTGGTATGGGCCAAGTGTTTTGGAACATGAATAGCCCCTAGAAATCACTAATATGTAATCACTAAAGAGGAAACAATTCATACTCTTTAAAGTATTGTGGACCACTTCAAGGAGAAAATGACATATGACAGAATTTTGAGAGATGACTAGAGATACATCAACATATGCATAAAAGTAGATGTTAATGTTCTGGTCTTTACAATCACTTCCTCACATAATGCACATGAAAATTCTTTCTCAAAAGTTGTCTGATTTTAATCAGAATTGTAAACAGGAAATAAAAGTAAAAAATGGCATGTGTACATTATGTCATTTTCTAAAGTTTTACACTGGCTCTCCACCAGGAGTTTTAATTTTGAGTGTTTTGTTAGTATAAAACAGAAGTTAGGGGCCAGCCCCATGGCCGAGTGGTTAAGTTCGCACGCTCCCCTTCAGTGGCCCAGGGTTTCACTGGTTTGAATCCTGGGCACGGACATGGCACCACTCATCGGGCCATGCTGAAGCAGCGTCCCACATGCCACAACTAGGGGACCCAGAACTAAAAATACACAACTATGTACCGGGCGGCTTTGGAGAGAAAAAGGAAAAATAAAATCTTTTAAAAAATAAAGAAGTTAAACTGAAAAGCAACAACCTTAGTTATAGAAGAATGACTTTTTTAATTACCCATATTCTTCACTTTACAGACCAGATGCAATCCAAGTGTATGGCGGAAATTAAAATAAATTTTAACTAGAATGATTTTTCCATTTGGGTTAAATTATAGAATCAAAACTATATTCCCACAGAGAAAAACATTATTCAGTGCACATGGTACAAAACTTTAGAAAGAAACAAGTAAACGATATTGGGATACAGGCCATCTGAATTGAGGAATGGTTTCACAGAACTTCCAGAATTTTTCAAAAGTTTGAACAAAAATCTAGTATTTTACAAAACTCTCCCTTCATCATCGCTCTACTGCCTTTTAGTACCTTCTCCAAAACACACCCCCTGACCCTCCAAAGATCTTCAAACTAGACGCTTCTCTTTTTGAGGTGACACCTGAGCATTCACCCTCAATATCAAGTTTTGCCAACAGATGATCACATATTTCAGTAAGCCCGAAAATTCCATGATTTGAGAAATCATATTCTATAAAATAAATCAATGCCTAATTTTTTCAGTGCTGTGTGAAATTCTAAAAATCAAATCTACTTATATAAATGATACTGATATTTAGATAACCACAAAAGAAAAATTAGTTAATATGTGTGTGTGTGTGTGTAGGTGTGCGTACACATACATTATACATACATATAAATCTCCATTCTGTTTCATAGCAATTTCTCAAAAGCGTATTTCCGAATATTTCTTTTCCCTCTGAATACTCCACCTTACACAAATCAAGCAAAAGAAAGTATAATATTTGGTGTGCTCTAACAACCAGTACACTGTCTGAAACACAAGAGGTATTCAATAAGTAGTATTGGGTGACTTCATGATTTCACTTTACTTAAGCCTTGATGGCATTTACCTCACAAACTAGACCTCAAGGGTAACAGAAGCATCTACTTCAGATCCTTTACCATTTTTAGTTTCTCTCATTGTCACTGGACAGACTTGAAAAAAAAAGTCCTATTTCAAAAGTATCTGCATATGAAATCAGCAGGGTCTTAGAATCATTAACAAACAACTAACAGGATCCCTTTTTCCTCTGAGATGCTCCTGAAGATGAATCTTGTCCTATGCAAGAGATTCTTATTTCCGAAAGGGCTGGCAGCTCAGGGTTTACTCATCCCAGAGGCCCAGGCCAGAGTTTCACACATCTCTTGATGTGTGAAATGAAGGTGTTTCCACCACTCTCCTACTCTCATCTCTTTAATGTGACAGGTCTTTGTCCACCAGGATTCTGAATCCCCTGCTGACATACCCAAGTGAGCCTCATGGTGCAGAGGAAGCTTCTCTGCCCTTAACTGACAACGCAACTGAGAGCAGAACTCACAAACTCTGAGGGCCCTGTGATGACATCTCTAAGATTCATGAACCAAAGCTGATGTCTCCAATGTAGTCTTCAGCCCTAAAATCCTACATAGCTTGACATTCTAGAAACCCACTTGTTCCCCATATTACTACTGTCTTAAACATAGAAAATTCAACCATCTAGAACACAGGCCTGTACCTTTTGATATATTAGAATACCCAAAATTTTAATTTGTCTCCTGACAGCGCGGGAGAAGATATAAACAATGGTTCTTTAAACATTATCCTACAGATTTCTTTCCCTATGTCACCCTCCATTGTCTTATTTCATCAATTATTTACACTGGAACTTCTGGCTAAGCAGCATGCTTTGGGGGAAGGAGTCTGAACTTTGGAGTCTAATTGACTTGGCTCTAAATCTCAGCTTTGCCATTTATTAGCTGTATTTATGCATGTTACTTAACCCCTTTAAGATTATTCCCTTATCCACAAAATAAGGATAATGATATCAACCTTAAAAGAGTATCAAGAGGTATAAACCAGAAAATGCACATCAAGCTTCTTACACACAGCAAACAGGAAAGCAACTGGTCAGGTGGTTGTTGCCACACCTTTGTTCTGAAGTGACAGACATTTACATATTCAACAACGTTCATGGAGCATCTGCTAAGTGCCAGGTATGTTATCAGGCTCTGGGACACGAAATAAAGCACAAGACACAGCCAATAAGGTGCCCACAGCCTGGGAGAGCAGACAGATATAACAGAGGCTAACAATTTCATCACTACGTGGTAAGTGCTATATCATAGATGGATACAAGCTTCAACTCTGGAGCCTGGAGGTGGAAAATGGCAAGATAATTAGAGAAAATGATATCTGAGCTGGGCTAAAGGCTGAGTTAGTTGTCACCCATGGAAGACGATAGAGCAGGGGCACATCTCAGACCAAGGGTTCAGCATCACAAAAGGGGGGTGTGAAGAAAAACAAACACTAAAAACAGCTTCCATTAATTTAAATATAGCCTGTTTCAATAATCCTTCCCTTCCCCCACTGTCACCCAAATACACACACAAACTCCCAAAGGAGAAAATGCTATTTCCACTATTAAAAAGAAATCAAAACTGAAAATGATTCATTTCCAGCCTTCTGTTTATTTGTTCCTTCATTTTTCAACCAAACAATATTTAAAATCTACTCTACATCAGGCACTGTGACACGATACAACAGTGCCACGGAAAACACAGGCTCTGCCTTCATGGAGCCTACACTCCAGCAGGGTTTTGACCTGATGCCTTAAAGAGTCTTCTCCTGCAACATCCCTCTTCTCAACTGCCACACAGAGGACAGGGAGAGATTGTACCCAGAATATTACATTTAATTACAGAAAATGAGAGACAGACACTCTAATAATTAGAGATCACTGGGTCCAAATCTCTCAATTGAGAGATGAAAAAATTCAAGTCCAAAAAAGCTGAGTTGACAAATACTACCTCCTCCTCTTTCTTCATTAATGCCATTATTAACACCTTAATTTTTGAAAATTACTCACCATAGCTATTTTTTGAGAACTCTAGGTTAAAACTATGGGAGTTTTTTCAAATGTCTCTCAAAAGGTAAGGTTTCACACACACATGCAATCACACAATCCTTTAACTTTTTTTTTCAAGGAAGATTATCCGTGAGCTAACATCTGCTGCCAATCCTCCTCTTTTTGCTGAGGCAGACCGGCCCTGAGCTAACATCCGTGCCCATCCTCCTCTACTCTATATGTGGGACGCCTGCCACAGCATGGCTTGATAAGTGGTATGTAGGTCCATGCCCAGGATCTGAACCAGCGAACCCCAGGCCGTCGAAGCTGAGCATGTGAACTTAACTACTGCACCACTGGGCCGGCCTCAGTCCTTTAAGATTTAAAACTTCACCCCACTTAGTATTTAATTTCATTAAATAAGTTAATACACATAAAACATTCAGAACAGTACCTGCACATAAGTGCCATGTAAGTGTTTGCTATCAGCATTGTCATTTTAATTTAATTTTCATAGTGTTACTATTAATCACTAAGAAATTAAAATGTGCAGGAGTATATGGTACCTTGGCAGGTGTCATTTTATAAATAAATAAATAAAAGCAAAGAGAATGTAACAGAAATAGTAATAGTTTTGAGACTAGAAATCTAATTTGCGTCCTTACTCCCAGACTTCTAGAGTAAAAGTCTGGCTGCATTAAATAGCTGAAGAGCTATATTAAACACATTTATTTTTTATTGATTTATAATTTATCCCATGTGTACATCCAGATAGAAATTGAGAAACCTAAAAATAAAAATATGTGAACAAATTTAACCAAGAAAGTGCAAGACTTATGCAGTGAAAACTACAAAATGTTGTTGAAAGAAATTAATGAAGACCTAAACAAATGGAAAGATATCTGTATTCATGGACTCAAAGACTTAATAGTTCCAAAACAGCAATACTTTCCAAACGGATCTACAGATTCAAAGCAATCTCTATCAAAGTTCCAACTGCCTTTATTTTTTTTTTACAAAAATGGACAAGCTGATCCTTAAATTCATACAGTCATGCTGAATAGCCAAATCAATCTCGAAAAATAGGAACAAAGTCAGAGGATTCACACTCCCAATTTCAAAACTTACTACAATATTATAGTAACCTAAACAGTGTAGCACTACATAAGGACAGGTATATAGACAACGATAAAGAATTAAGAGTCCAGAAATAAATCCATACATCCATGGTGAGTTGATTTTTGATGGGGCTGCCAAGATCACTCAAAGAGGAAAAATAGCCTTTTCAACAAATGGTGCTAGGACAGCTATATACGAATGAATTTGGACCCCTACTTCACATCATACACAAAAATGACCTCAAATGGATCAAAGGCTTATTAATCTAAGAACTGAAACTATAAAACTCTTAGAAGGAAACAAAGCTGTAAATTTTTGTGACTTTAGATTAGTCAATAGCTTCTTAAAAATGACGCCAAGAGCATAAGCAACAAAAATAAATGTATAAATTGGACTTTATCAACTTAAAAATTTTTGTATGTCAAGACACTACCAAAAGAATGAAACGACAATCCACAGAAAGGGAGAAAATATTTGCAGAAGATATATCTGATAAGTGTCTAGTATCTGGAATATATAAAGAACATTTACCATTGAACAATAAAAGAAAAACAATCTAAAAATGGGTAAAGGACTTAAACGGACATTTCTCCAAAGAACATGTACAAATGGCCAATAAACACATGAAAAGATTCTCGACATCATTAGTCATAAGGAAAATGTAAATCAAAACCACAGTGACATACTACTTCACACGCACTAGAATAGCTATAATGCAAAAAAAATTGAAAAATAAGAAGTATGGGCAAGAATGTGGAGAAATCAGAACCCTCACATATTGCCGGTAGGAATGTAAAATGGTGTGGCCACTGTGAAAAACAGTTTGGTAGTTCCTCAAAAGTTAAACATAGAGTTATCATATGATTCAGCATTTCCACTCCTGAGTATATACCCAACAGAACTGAAAACATAAAAACTTGTACACAAATGCTCATAGTGGTATTACTCATAATAGCCAAAAAGTAGAAACAACCCAAATGTCCATCAACTGATGAATGGATATGTATATCCATACAACGGAATGTTACTCCACCATAATAGGGACTGAAGTATGGATAGATGGTACAACATGGATGAACTTTGAAACCATTATGCTAAGAAAAGAAGCTAGACACAAAAGGCCACATGTCCTGTTGATTCCATTTATACGAAATGTCCGGTAGAGGCAAATCCACACAGATAGAAAGTAGAATTCTATTTGGATGGGAAGAGGGAAGAACTGAGGGGTATGGGTTTCTCTTTGGAGGGACAGAAATCTTTTGGAATTAGATAGTGGTGATGGTTGCACAACATTGTAAATATATTAAAAACCACTGGATTGTACTCTTAACACGGTTCAAATGATGAATTTTATGTTATCTGAATTTATTCTCAATAAAAGAAATTTAAGAAATATACATATTAAAGAATACATGTACAATAGGCAAATAATACACAGATGAAAATTAAAAATAAAAGGAGAAATCAGAAACCAAAAGGCAGAAAAAATTAGGGTGAAACCAAAGCTTATTTAGGGCTTGGTTCTCATGTCAGCACATATGGCAAAAATGGAATATAGTCAAAATCAGCCTTCAATATTCCACAGAAACACAGCCACAGTGGAGACTGACATACTGTCTCTGGGTGAGTCCAACACACATCAGCAGAAACGTCCACTAGTGCTGAAACATATATGTTAGCATTTGATGAAAACAACAACAACCAAAAAACTCCACCCCATAATTAGGAGCATAAAACAATATAAATGTATTCTTTCTCAGGATTCCATAGATTGGGTGGGCAATTCTGGTCTCGATGTCTAGGATGGCCTTACTCACATTTCTGGCACTTGCAGGCTATCGGCCAAGGCACCTCAGTTCCCTCCCATGTGGCCTCCTCAGCAGCACAACTTGGTTTTATGCATATAGTTCTCAGGGCTCCAAGAGCAGCAAGAGAGAGCAAGCCCCAATACATAACACATTCACGTCTTTGAATACTTTACCTTGCTATTGTCTCACAGGCCAAACCAAGTCACATGGCCAGGTCAGTATGGGAGGTGACTACTCAAGGTGGAGTAAATATGTGGAGGTGAATGAGGAGGCCTTTTTGCAAACAACCTAGCACAGAAAAAAAAATCGATTTTTGGTATTTTGGCATAGCCTTAGATAAAGTAATTGGCCTGGACTTAGAGGACAGTTGTGTGAAAAAGTACTTATTTTTAACCACTAAAATCATATTCAGCACTGAGATGCTCATGCAAAAACCTTTGCAAACTAAGACAGATGAGGGAGCAGCAGGTTCCCACATGCCCCAGCCCTCCCCCTGCTCTGGGGCATATGCTCATCGAATGGAATGGAGAATAGAATCACCCACGCTCTTTAAAACTGTTGTTTCTTTTTCTCTTTTCTTTGTTGACCCATAGAGAACTCTGAGACGTTTATTGCCATTGTGCAATAAATTTGGAGCTTCTCAAAATCCAGGGAACAAAGGAAACATAAAGCCTCATAGAATAATAATTTTTTATGATACACACCAATTTACCAAAAGAAAAACTTTGCCTGTCATTAAATTCTAAGGAGAAACTAGTTTATGGGGTCATAAAGGATAATGAAAGAGAGTAGATGATACATCTTCAATAGAAGTTTAGGCAGAAATTATACAAATAATCCTCATCTGGCTGCTTCTCATATTAACACTCGATAATGGCTTAGTAAATAAAGCCTTGGGAAAAGCATTTCTATGTGGTTACATTCTTATTAACTCAAGAAATAGGAATAAAGTATAGAAATAGTTAGGTAATATGATCCTTGGTCTATATCTGTTAAATATTATCTTAAGATCATTTTTGGCAAAAGTTGAACAAAATTCAGTTTAAGATTTACTCTTCAGTATGTGACACAAATGTAAATATTATACTAATATAATATAAACAACATATTTGTTGTAAAAAACTTTTAAAGGCTAATATGATAGGCCAAGCATTTTCAGCTGTACCCTCCTGAATGACCCAATGCATCAGAGAACCAACAGTCACAGAGATCTACAGCGTCACACCAGAAGCATTTACATTTTGAGATTCCGACTTCATCTGACTTAAGCCCTGCTTCTTGACTTGGTGTTATTTCTGCTATCACTGAGCTAACATTCCTCAGATTGCTGTAGAGAAGAATAACTAAGACCCTGGCAGGTGTCCTTTTCAGTATTATTTCTGCCAAACGAGAAAGCTCTAAAAGGCAGAGTGGCGACAGGTGTGGTTCTCAGTTTACGGCATGAATTACACAAGTAGACACAATAATATTTTAAATGAGTGAAACAGCAAAGCAAATTCAAAGCACTTAACAAAAATCCTCCAAGGCTGTTAGGACACTCCTAGATAGGGTACTGCATCTTTTCACACCACCACCCTCTCTCACACACAGAGAACATACCGCAAGAGGGCTGATGAAAATAGATGCTTAAATACCACCAAATGTATACTTGAACTTAAACAAAATACATTTTAAATCACCATTTATTTAATACATTTGCATTACATTACACTTTAAAATTGGAGTTACACTCCTTAAAAAGCATACGAAGCAAAACTTCTATCGCTCAGCTGGAATTCCAGAATGTGTGCCTTGTCTAGGATCTACTGCACTAGGCAATCACCCTAAAGTCTGCTAGTCTATGCATACATGGTAATACCTGCATGCTGGGTGCAACTGGTTCTTTATATTGATCAAAACATCAAGTCAAACTGGTATAAGAACCTGGACTAGGAAGTAGCACATTCATTCACATTCCCTTCTTAGTTCTGCCCAGGACCTGCCCAACTAGTTACCCATATCAAAATCTAAGAAATTGCATGTATCAGTTTCATTATAAGAAACACCGAGCACCACCTACCAAGACAGAATAATTCCAAAGAGGTCTCTCCTCTACAACAGTAGAGTGAGCCTAATACTCAGGGATTCCACCTGCGCAGTGTGACAAGAGAACTCATATATACTTTCCTATTCCGGATGATGGCTGAAACTGTTCCAATAGCGGATATACCCTTTCATTCCAAAATTAGAAAGAAAATGTAGAACCCAAATACCCCTGAAGAAAGTAATTCACAATGACTAAAGTTTATTCTGAATACTCAATCCCATCCTCTCTTGCTATCGCAAACGTTTCTGGCCTGCAGTTTCCCCCTCTCTTTGGGGCACTGTACCCTCTCTACTGGATCATTCCCTTTGGCACAGTAGCATCACTTACATTCCCAAACATAAACCATTCCCTTTACCCACATTCACCTCCAACTACCAGGTCACTTCTGAGTCCCTTTAGAAGGGATTAAGGTTACTGTCCCTCTTTCTCACCTCATGTGCTTTCCTCAAACCACTCCAGCTGGGCTTCCAACATTCTCCTAAGACTGCATTTGTCAAGGTCACCAAGGACCTCTTTGTTGCCGAACCCAGTGGTCACTTATCTTACTTGACCTCCCAGCAATGTTCAACACAGCTGACCATTCTCTCCTTGAAATGGTTAGTTTCTCTTGGTTCTCTGTGACACCAAAGTTTCCTGGATTTTTCTCCAATCTTAGATATTGCATCTTCTCAGTCTCCTTTGCTGGCTTCTATTTTTCTGCTTCACCTCTAAACACTGGTGTGCGCCAGGGCTCTGTCCTGGGCTTGCTTTGCTTCTTCATCTATATATTCTCCTCAGAGGTGGCCTCACCCAGTTCCATGGCTTGAAATACCATCGATATGTTGATAACTCCGAAATCTATATCTTCAGCCCTGTCCCCAAGAACCTCAGATTTATATATCCAGTTGCAAACCTAACATCTTAGATATTTGAATATCTAACAGGTATCTCAAATATAACACAGCTAAAACAGAACTCTAGATATCTCCTAAAACTTGCTCTTTGCCTAGTCTTTGCCATCTGAGCCTCATCATCTCCCCAGATGCTCAGCCAAAAATGTAAGAGTTATCTTTGATTCATTCCTCTCTCTCATACCACAAATCTAATCCATCAGCATGCTCTTTGGACTATACTTACAAAATATTCTAAACCTGAATATTCAAGTCTCTACTTCACTCTTCTCCCATTAGTGCAACTGATTGCCCTAATGGCCCTGATTTTTCAAACCTCCCTGTATCTTTTCACACCTCTCTGTGTCCCTGCCCTTTGGTGATGCCCTCCCACACTAAGTGTAGATGTACCCATGTAACCTTGACCCTTGCCCTGACCAAGTGGGACAGTAGCAAAATGACACAATCTAAAGCTTAAAAATCTGCTTGCTTGTTTCTTCTTCTCTCTTGCTTCTTTGCAATCACCATGAGAATATGACTGGGCTAGCCTGAGAATAAGTCCAGGCTAACAGAGAGATGGAACATAAACACAGAGGAGAGCAGAGCTGTCCCAGCCATCTCCTCTGAGGCCATCCTAGACAGCTGACAGTCAGCTGGCCCTCCCAAACACATCAGAGAACCCAGGCAACATCGCAGAGCTGCCTACCTGACCCGCAGCTGATCACAGACACATGGACAAGCCTAGCCAAGATCAGCTGAGCCTGGCGCTAATCAGCAGAACTACCCAATCATGCCATCACCTCATGAGCAAAAATAAATCCTTATTCTCGTATGCCACTGAGTTTATGGGGATGTTTGTTACATGGCATTACTGCAGCAATAACTGATAGAGCCGCCATCATCCCTTGTCAGGACTATTGCAATATCTTCCTAATAGGTCTCCTACTTGCTTATCTTCTTATAATTCTTTCTCCATTCATCGATCAACAAAAACTTTTAAAAACATAAAGCAGTTCATGTCCTCAGTTCTGCTTAAACTCTCCAATGGCTTCCCTGCACTTAGACTAAAACCCAGTCTCCTTAACCTAGCATACCACCTACTTGCCCAACCACATCTAGTATCACTCTCCCCCCGGCCGACTTTGAGTCAACCACACCAGCCTTCTTCCTGTTCTTCAAACACAGCAAACTCATGGCATAGCGGGCTCTTTGCACATGATGTTCCCTCCACCTAGAAAATCATCCCACCTGCTCTCCCTCGCTCGCTCTCTAGCCAACAACTTCTTGTAACTCAAATCTCAGCTTAAATGTCACTTTGGCAAAAGGCCTTCCCTTGACTACTCAATCTAAAGTAGACAACCAGTCACTCTCAGATCCCTATTTTAATTCTTAGCACGATACTTATCACTACATGACATTTTTCTTTATTATTTTTGTATGTGTGTGTTCTCCCCACTGACTGCAAGTTTCACACAAGCAGGAACCTAATCTGTATATTCACCGCTGGATCCTCGGCTCCTAAAACAGTCCCTTCACATAGTAGGTTCTCATTTTGATGACTGCTACCTGCCTTACGGAATAAAGGAATGATCAGATCCTTTCTGAGATGAGGTTTTTACAAAGAATGAGGAGCTAAGCAAGTAATTCCATTCCAGAGCACAAACAGGAATATCTAAACATGTTAACTCAAGGCTTCCCAAACTGCATTTCTCAGAACACTAGGACCTGTCAGATCACACCAGACCATAATCTCATAAGGGCAGGGACATCAGCTAATTTTATTCTCTACTGTAGACCAGCACAGTGCCCAAAACACACTCTCATAGTATGTGCTTACTGCATGCTTGTTGAATGAGTGAATGAACAAACATATTTGGGAAAAGCTGGGTTAAATAACATCAAACTGGCTTCTTGTATGGATTTCTCAGAGCCTTTAATACGTGAACAGGCTCTATGAATCATATAGAATGCAATGTTTCCTAACCTTATTTGATCAGAGAACTCATTCCATTTCCCTTGAACCATCATGACATTTCCCAGTTGCAGTAGCCTATAAAATAGCTTGAGAAAAGTCTTAAGCTTATATAATTTAAGTCATTTTTACCATCATGAAATAAGTTACCTTATACATAAAGTAATTAAAAGACCAACTAATTCGATTCATATCTAGTATGCAGCTGTTTCCTCCCAAAGCCTACATCTTCAATCTCCCATCACCAGGCAGGGCCTCGATCGCGCCTACCTCCGAAGCAGCAGGCATCTTTCTTGGTTTCTCTGCTGCTCATAACCAATCTGCTCTGCAAATCCCTCCATCTTTTCTTCCACTATCCCTTCTCTCTACATCCCTAGTCTTACTATGAACTTTCTTAAACTGCTCTAATTATTCCTCTTCTCCTTTAACAATCAACCCAATCAAGTTTCAATCCTGTAATTTATTATATCATCCCACCTCTGAAAACTTTTCAAAGTTCAGTAGTTGCCCCTTATCTGTGGGAGATACATTCCAAGACCCCCCAGTGGGTGCCTGAAAACACAAATAGTATGGAACCCCATATATACTACATTTTCTTCTTATACATATATATCCATTATAAAGTTTAATTTCTAAATTAGGCACAGTAAGAGATTAACAACAATAACTAACAATAAAATAAAACAATTATAGTAATATGCTGCAATGAAAGTTACTGTAGATTTAGCAACCTCAGCATATAATTTTTTTCTTTCCTTGTTAAGTCGAGAACTTTCACCTTTTCACTTAAAAGAAGCACTTTACGGCCTCTCTTTGGCATATATGAATTGCCAGTATCACTACTCTTGCACTTTGGGGCCATTATTAAGTAAAAATAAGGGTTACTTGAACACGAGCACTGTGATACTGTAACAGTCCATCTAATAACCTAGATGGCTACTAAGTGACTAACGGATGGGTAGCGCATACAGCGTGGGTACACTGGACAAAGGGATGATTCATGATGCGGGGTCGGTGAGCCGAGGAGTCAAAAGAAAGATTTCTTGGACTCTCAAGATCTGGCAGTAGTGCTCTTTTATTTAGAGAATAGTGTGGAATAGCATGGGGACAGGACCCATGGGCAGGCAGAGCTGCTGCGTGGGGACAGGGCCCACGGGCAGGAGGAGCTGCTGCTGCTGCCAACATGGGTGGAGAGTAGGGCTAAATTTAAGGCATAGGTATGTGAGTTATTTCTTTACAAGACAAAGGAGAGAATATGTAAAAAGAGTTGTTAAAATGGTATCAGTGCCAGTAGGGTCTGGTTATTGGGTGGTCCTATAACTTTTAGATAAGAATCAAACCAGACTGAGTAAATGGCAGAAGTCACCCGTTTAAATATTATCTTCAGCTAAAGACAAAGGAGGATTTTTTGGGGGGGGGGGGGGGCGTCAGTTACATGAAGTTGCCAGACAGTAAACAACTTAAGTTCTTGCCTTTGGCATTGATTAAGAGTTTCTAGAGACAAGGTCATCCCCCTTCTTCCTGGCACAGAGAGGAGGCATCTTTACAGATGGAGGTTTCCCTTACAAATGTAAATGTTTCCCAACAAAGGGCAAGCAAACTCCACTCCTCAGAGTTGCTTTTATTAAAGGTAACCAGCCCCCTCCTCATCTGCAGTTTTAAAAGTAACCAGCCTAAAATAATCCTCATCAATTCACATCCCAGATGGGATGGAGCAAGACTGCGCAAGATTTTTACCACGCTACTCAGAATGGCACACAATTTAAAACTCATGAATTATTTATTTCTGGAATTTTCCATTTAATATTTTCAGACCATGGTTGACCAAGGGTAACTGAACCCACGCAACGCAAAACCAAGGACAAGGAGGAACTACTATACTTCTTCTCCCTTTTATAATAAAGGCTGTTCCTTCTCATGCATTCTCCAAATTGGACCTCGTTAGAGTCATTCCTTAATCTTAACTAAATACAATCATGTCAAATCCAACCTGGGTTCCCTGTTCACTTACTACCACTTTTTTCCAAGGGCTCAAGTGGGTAAATACACCGGGCCTTTTCATATCCCCATGCCCTGCTTCTGTTGTTCTCTCTACCTGGAAGAGCACTTGTTGAAATCCTACTCATTTTTTAAGGTCCTGATCACAGGTAACCCCTTTTATGAAGTCTCCCTTATTTTCCACTCCTGCCACAATTAACTACTAACTTTATCTATGCCAAGGCAATCGCACAACTTATATAGACATACAAAGTTAGTTGCACATAGGAATGTAGAGATGGCAGAGCTGGGAGAGAAGACCGTGAACCAGATGAGTCTATCAGGGAGAATGACGGAGAGGTTGGTGACAAAAGGAGAGACCAGGAGGGCATTTGCATGAAAGGCTTGAACTCTAAAGGAGAAAGGGTTTCAGCATGACCTGGAAACCAGAATGTTACAGCAGAGAGAGCTGCAGAGTAGGGAGTGTTCGCATTCTCTGAGGTGGCTGGGGTGTGGGAGAGTTGATTCACAATGGAACAATGCCCTCAGAGGGCCGGAAAGATTTGGAAGGAAGCCAGCAGAAGGATGGAAGTTCAGAATCACCGGGGAACTGAGAGTACATAAGAAGACAGCTGATCAGAGAGGCTGGGAGCCAAGGAAACTGGGAATAAGAGGCAAAGCCTTGGCCTAAGCTGGCTGAGATCCCAGATGGGGTCAGAGGCCAGAGGAGTTAAGTGTTGACAGTCTTTGATCAGCATTCAAAAGTAAGTTGATGAGTAATTTTTCTAATGTCTATGAAGAACAGACTTCTCTAATGCTCCACTCCAGAGACAATCCTCATCCCTGCGTGTGGGCTGTGCCATGGGGGTAGAGGGTGAGGGCAGCGGTGAGGAGGGATTGGGTGTGGCATCTCCTTTCACTGGGGCAGGGGTCATGGACCTAAATGGGATGAAGCAGACTTACCATATACAGAGTCTACAGGGATCAAAAGCCTCCAGGCAAAGAGCAGGCAACAGTAGGCACCAAGGCCCAAGAGATCATCAGCTCATCCAAAGGGTACACAGACAATGGCAATGGGAAATCCAAGACAAAAATATTCATCTTGTGAAAAGTCTGCATATCAGGCAGGGCTCGTTTGATTGCAAATAACTAGATTTAAGCAAACAACAACAAAGGGAATATGTCTGCTCACATAACCAAGAAGTCCTGGGACGCTGGCACATCTGAATCCTGGGGTTCAAATGACACTATCTGTGTTCTCACCACCTCTCAGTGCTACCTCACATGGCATGCCAGCCTTGTTCATTCTCTCCTACTTCAAACAGCTTCCCCCACGTAGCAGGGAAAGATGGCCCCCAGGAGCTCCAAGTTACATCACTCTAGCAGCAAAAACTCCCAGAGGAAAAGAATGCCTCCTGCCTTAAACTGGAGCAGAAAAGCAGCCTGATTGGGCAAGCCTGGGTCATGTGGTAACCTCTGAACCAATCACTAGGTCAGGTGGAGGCACTTCTCAGATTGGCCAAAGCTAAGTTACATGACCACACCCCCACCCCGGAGTTAGTGTCCACCCCACCCAAACCACATGAATTGGAGACAGAGAAGTTCCCCAAAGGGGAACTTGGGAAGGAACAAAGGAAGGAAATCTGGGCAGACAAATAATAAGTCCACTACAGTGTGGTCACTTGTCAGTTAGGCCCCAGGTTCCAAAAGAGAAGCCCAGTCCTGCTACTTAGGGCACAGAAAGGCTTTGAAGTCAGACAGAACTGGTTTTAAATTTCAGCTTTGACACTTACGAACTGTGTGACCTTAATTTCTCAGTGCCTCAGTTTCCTCATTATAAAATGGGAATAATAATAGTACCCACCTCCTAGAGATGTCTGGAAAGATTACATGAAATAATGCACACAAACTGCTAAGCACAATGCTTGACACAAAGTGATCAATAAACGGTAGCTGTTATTAGTAATAATAACAATCATGACAATTATTAGTTAGAACAAGGATACCACACGAAGGCTGAGCTGTGACTGGGTGAAAGAGAGAGCCAAGTCAGTGCTCGGATAAATCAGCCCTGGGTCAAGTTTTGCGTTTTTTTTTTTTTTTTGAGCAAGATTAACCCTGAGCTAACTACTGCCAATCCTCCTCTTTTTGCTGAGGAAGACTGGCCCTGAGCTAACATCCTTGCCCACCTTCTTCTACTTTATATGTGGGACGCCTACCACAGCATGGTGTGCCAAGCGGTGTCATGTCCGCACCCGGGATCCGAACTGGCGAACCCCGGGCTGCTGAGAAGCAGAACGTGCGAACTTAACTGCTGCGCCACCGGGCCGGCTCCTCAAGTTTCATCAAAGGCAACTTAGGACACAGTACAGAGGCCCCAGTGAACATTAAGATAACAATTCAAATCAATAAATGTGTTAAATACCTACTGTGTGCCAGACACTGGGACTACAATTACAAATAAGACACACGGCTCCCAGGTAAACTACCATGAAAAGTGACTATGGCTTCGTGACAATATTTTTGGAGGAGGAGAGGTTGTCTGAAGCTGCTTTGTTACTTCCAGCCACAGGCTGTGGACACTGGGAAAGTACCGGGCATACAAGAGAACAATGCCTGGGCCCAAATGTTGTAACGCTAGGAAGGAACAGAATGGCTATAATCACCTCCCAAAAAAATGAGTTGGCATGAATAAGGAAAAAATGTCTCCTCCTTTAAAAACTTTACTTCCATCTTCCAAAAAACTGTCACAGTAAATAAACAAATCTACCAGATCTACAATGTGAATGACATCCCAGAGTTTTGCAGTGTATAACCTGTACAGCTGTACATGGCAGCCTTGAGCATAGGCAGGGAAGATGAGCTGGGGGCTGAGAGGGTTCAGGAGATAGGGGTGGGGATGGGGAATCTGGGAGTCCCTGGGTCTTTGGAGACAGAGAATAACTTTTGCTACAGAGCTGGACTGATCAATATGGTAGCCACTCACCACAAATAGCTCCTGAGCCCTTGAAATGTGGCTAGTGCAAATGAGGAACTAAATGTTTTATTTTTATTTAATTTTAATTCATTTTAAAATTTAGAACTAAAGCAGTATAAATATGTTTCCATTAATCACAACTTTCCTGTTTGGTCAGACTACTTTTCACTCTATCCACTGCACTGCGTAAGACATTGTGTTGCATTGCATTGTACTACATGGCTCATATCAAGCTCCTCAGCTTTTTCTGGTTCCTCATTAATAATTTTTACATGATAATATGGTGAAATTGTAATATTTTTATATCCTGGGTTACACAAACTATATTATTACAATTAATTTCACCTGTTGCATTTTGCTTTTTTCAATGTGGCTCCTAGAAACTTTTAAATTACATATCTGGCTCACAGAATATTTCTATTGGACCGTGCTGCTATGAAGACGTTTTAGGATCTACAGGGTCAAGGGGCGTGGAGTGATACCCAGAGGAACTGATTGCTTCCGTTCTGTTTGAAGCAGACCTTTATGTTTTCTTCTAGGTGTCCTCTGTTTACCAGGAGGTAAATTAAGAGAGGGGGAGGGAAGGAGGATACCCCAGTGCATATAGGTCAGTAGAGCTCGGACGGCTTGCTCTGGAGTCAGACTGTTCTGTTCTGAACTCTGGCTCCACCACTTCAGCAAATCTCCCTGAATCTCCCTGATCTTCAGGCTCTTCATCAGGAAAATGTTGAAAATAATCTTGCCATACTTCACAGAGCTGTTGGGAGGATCACATGAGATAATCTATGCAAAGAGTTTAGCATGGAGCCTGGCACATCTTACGCACCCAATACACATTAACTACTGGGAGCAGGCAGGCATTATTTGAGAATAAAGAAGGTGCGGATGAATGGTCTCCGGGTGTCACTGAGCTCGGTTTGACGTGGCACAAGACGGCGCACCCTGTCCGCGTGTCTCCTCAGGAAAGACCAAGCAACTGGTCTTTCTAGACCAAAGAGTTGGATGGGAGTATTTCATTCAATCTTCTATGCCACTGATAAATATATTTGCTTTTCTCTAAGTCCATTATGTCTAAGTACATTGACAAAACTCAGATGCTGAAGCACCATGAAAACGAGTAAGATAGCATTTATGAATTATCTGTAACAACAGCTAAGATTTACTTAGCTTTTTCGTTCCAAGTCATATACTTAGTGAATGTCTTAAGAGTTTACAATAATATCTGAATCTCTTTCTTGAGTAAAAAACTAGAATGTCCATCTGCATGTACAGATAGATTCACTTTACCTAAATGCACTCTTTACCACTCCCCTGCCAATGTGCAGAGACTTGAGACCAACAGTTTGGCTTTTTAGTGTCCCAGCAGTTTGTTGACTGTAAACTTGGAGTTTCCGCTGTGTACTCCCTGTTCTACATCGTCTATTTCAAAAAATAATAATGAGACTAATTTACTCCCATTTGTATCCTGAGAAATGTCCACCTACGTCTAAGCTTTGTTGTGTCTTTCCCCCCTGTTCCTGATTTGTAAAAACGTTTCTCCCAGCCTCCCACTGACTCAATTGATTTAATTGCCTTTGTGCAGTCTTTTCAAAATCACTTCGAAAATCACAGTTTATCCCTAGCTTCCACAATTATTTAATGCTCTTTAAGAACTCTAGTGAACTTGCCAAACATGATTCCCCCTTACAAAGAAGAAGCCTATCCCCCTGAAAGGTTCTATTTGCTTAAAAACTGGAAAATCCACTTTCCTGACACATACACACTCATGCAGAATTTATTTTAGATTCCACTTGTTCCACAAAGTCCAAGAAAAACTCCACAGGTACTACATTAAATTTACCCTTGGATTCTCAGCAAGCCACTACGCTCCATGAGGCTCACTTTTCTCATCTATAAAATGGGCATAATATAGACGCCCTTTGCCAAAGAGAGTGAGCCAACCCATTATTCATGAATGTGCATAAAACACTCTGAGTATAAAACACTTAAAGTCCTTTACAAGCATTAGGCCATGAATCTTTCTGAAGTGGACTGTTAATTATGCATCATTATGCTTTGTTTAATAGATGGAAAACCTGAGGCGGGGTAACATAATACCAGTTAATAGCTAACTTAGAAATCCAGCCCAGGCTTTAAACATTAGACAGAAAGGTGTCAGGGGGAAAATCTGAATAGGAATTCACTCTGCTCTGGTTCTTTATCAAGAAACTACATCAACGCGCAAACTCCCTAACGTTGCTGGCTGTCCTGCCACCTACTTCCTCATGCAGTCCAGGAATGGGAAAGTGGGTGGGAAGGTTGGAGCTCCCTATGCAAGAATTTATAATGCCTTCCTCTGCTTACTGGAAGGTTTGTGAACCCTAGACCAGGTACTGAGGTCAAATGTAGTTTCACAGGTGTCATAACAACCTCTGCACCTTTTGTTACTGATCCCTGGGAACTCTTCCTACCAGACATCCACCAAATGAAATGAGGCTATAGACATTACCAACAAAAGCACGGCCTCTGCAAATGGAGAACCCTCTGTCAGGTTACTCTGGCTTTATTATCTGACCTACAACTGAGTACATAACATGCCTCAATAGCTCCAGCTAAACCTTGGTCTTCACACAAAGGTGATAACAGTTGATCTGAAAGGTCAAGAAAGAAGATAATGGAAACTTTGTATAACTTTATGCAGCTAGTGAGCTTTTTCAAATTATTATTTTATGTCCTTCTGACAATGATTAACAGAAGTTAGAAATCCTTAATCCCAGAGTGATATTTTGAGAAATAGTCCCCAAGGAAATAATCTCCAAAAGGGAAAAAGTATACCAACACTACTTAAAAATAAATAACATAACCCCAAATGTTCAGCAATTGGGGAGTGTTTCAAAATAGCATTGCATAGTAACAAGACAGACTATCACCCAGCTGTTAAAAATGATAATCAGGGGCTGGCCCGGTGGCCCAGCGGTTAAGTGCACACATTCCGCTTCGGTGGCCCGAGGTTTGCCGTTTTGGATCCCGGGTGTGGATATGGCACGACTTGGCACACCATGCTGTGGCAGGCGTCCCACATATAACGTAGAGGAAGATGGACACAGATGTTAGCTCAGGGCCAGTCTTCCTCAGCAAAAAGAGGAGGATTGGCAGCAGACGTTAGCTCAGGGCTAATCTTCCTCCAAAAAATATAAATAAATAAAAAACTTTTTAAAAAAATGATAATCATTCCTACAAGAAAATGCCTATACGAAATAATGTTACCCAAAGAACATTATGTCTAAACTAATTATAACCTTATAAAGTAATTACATATATATATATATATATATATATCAACATTATAGAATTTTGAGTTACATAAACAGTTGCACGCAATGCTCCTTAGGTTAATTACTACATAGACAGTTGCTAAAGACTTTTAAAAAGTCAAATGATGACAGAGATGACTGAGAGGGAGTTCACCAAGATTCTCTCAGGAATGGTTTTGGCATCATTTTTAATTTCTTCTTTGTAAGCTTCAGTATTGTTTACATTTTTTATCAATGAATATATAAAACAACAATTTTCTTTTTTCTTAATGACGGCAGGGAGAATCCAAAGAGCACACTGAGAATCGGAGAATCTCAGTGGCATCTCGAGATCTACCATTGTCTGGGGGAGGCGGGAGGTTGCACCACCAGCTCTGAGTCCAAAAAACCTCTTTCAGCTACAACTCCAGAACCTACGAACAAGAATTCTTTCAGGCAATGCTTCTATATCTGGTTTAAATATGTAACAAATAAGTTGACAATCCTTAAAAAAAATTTTTAGTATTCATACCTAAATTTACATATCTAACAGCATTCATTACTCAGTTAAATTGTATTTCTGTTTCAATGCATGGTTAAAGGATCAAGCACTTTTATCACTCAAAGCAGGAAAATAAAAAAGAAAACCTACTGCCTTCTATGAAACAAAAATAACCCCAATGGTAAAAACTAACTTCGCTGCATGCTTAAATTATATTTGCAGAAAAATAAACCTTAAAATCACTCCTTTGTAGGGGGAAAAAAAAAAAGCCACAGCTTCATTTTCAGGGCAGTCACGTGGAGATCTCACAAGTTGTGGCTGAAACATAATATTGGGGAATCCATGAGGATGTGAGAGTTTCTAAGGAAAGAGTAACAAAAAGACAGTGGGGGAACGCTATTAGAGACAAAGAGAAGACGTTAAAATGTTCTCTTGTTAAATTAGGCTAGAACTTCACAAAAATCAAAGATAAAGGGAGTAGGATATTTGACAAGGAGTTCTACATTATAAGTATCTCATACAGTATACAACAGTTTAAAGTCTGTCGCTTTGATACACTGTAGCTAAACTTCTCAAGAGCTTTTAACCTTAAAAAATAAATGACGTTTTGTTACAAAAGGACAAATATGTATATTGCTGAAATCCAAAGAGGTCTTCCTCCTCCAGAAACATAAAACTCAGAGAACTGGACAACCTCATCAGCACATACTTCCCTCCCTCCTCCAAAGCCACTCTTCTTAGCCACAAAATCCAAGACAATCACAACGCTATGCTAAGAAAAAAACATATGGATGGAAAATAATAATAATAAATAATATGAGAAATAACACACTTAGGAAAACTTACATTGAATGCCCTAAGCTTCAGTCTATATAGCCAAAGTGAAGCTAAACTTTAATCAAGAATTTAATAACTTTAGGCTATTAGGTACAACTTAGATAATTATGATCAAGTATCTTTTTTTTCCTTAACTGTCAAGTAGCCACAAATATGTGGAAAGTTCATTTGGTACATTGATCAAGTATTTATTAGGCGCTGTGCTCTTCCCTAGGAGAGTTTACAACCCAGCTGAGAAGACAAAAAGGACTTATGTAAAGCACTCAGTACATTAGAGAAACACTATACTGCATGGAAACAGAGGCTGCGACGGCTTCAAAGGTTCTATTTAGAAAAGGGAAGGATGCCTGTGGAAGGAAGCACAGAGGGAGAGACGAACCCTGCAGGGATTCCCATTTGCCAAGCTTTCGTTCATAGTGGAACCCAGTAAGTTCCAGCTGAGTAAGTGTTTTCTAACCATCTTATCCTTCGCTGTCATCCTCCAGAAAGCAAGTCACTACTGCACACGCTCCACTATAGCAATTGCCACCACCGATGTTTTCTGGATTTCCAATACATAGCCAACATCCCGGCAGTATAGAGCTTTGCATTTTCTGCGCAGATAAGAGGGTTTGGGAACAATGCTCTTCCTACTTCAGTGGAAGCTGACTCTTGTGGTCATGACTCTGTATGTAAGCATAAATTCATGTTGATGTTATCAAGCTACTGCGATAGAATGCTGGAAGGTTACACTGCATTAAGGGAGCCTAAGGAATGACTCAACTGGTTAAAACAGGGTTGGGAAAATTGTGATCATCCATGAGGAGCAGGATAGGTCAGTCATCTCTGCTCAGCCCAGCCAGAAACAGGAACTTGGTGCATTCCAAGAAGGGCATGAGTTTTGAAACAGGAAGAGAGGAAGCTGCTGCTGGTAAGGCAATCGTGTGATAAACTGGCCTCCAGAAGGAAATAATGATAACCTCATTGAGACCACATGGCCACCAATGACACCAGACCCACCTTTCAGATTAAAATATTAGACTTACAGAAGCTGAGCTTCACTGAAGGGTAAGACAGTCAGAGGCCAAGGGGACAGAATGAGTCCTCCAAGACAAAGTGAATTTGAGAAATAGAAACAAGGGCTCTACAAGCAACAAGCTATACACTACCCAAGCTAGGGCTAGAGAGAGGTTTTGCCTCCTATGACAACTGTGACCAATTGGTAGTGGATGCTTAGAGTGGTATAAGGAACCTGAGGTCCAAACTGGGCTCAGTGAAAGAATATGCCCAGACTGGTCAGAAAATGTTTACTGCTGGTAAAGGTAGGGGAAATGGCAGCACCGTGCCAGGGCTGAACCATGCTAGTCTCTCAGTCGAGGTTGGTTAAGAAATCTATATTCCAGGGGCCAGCCCAGTGGTGCAGTGGTTAAGTTCACATGCTCCACTTTGGCAGCCTGGGGTTCGCAGGTTCAGATCCCAGGTGCAGACCTACACACAGCTCATCAAGCCATGCTGTGGCGGCAGCCCACATACAAAATAAAGGAAGATTGGCACAGATGCTAGCTCAGTGACAATCTTCCTCAAACAAAAAGAGGAAGATTGGCAATAGATATTAGCTCAGGGCCAATCCTCCTCACAAAATAAGAAAGAATGAAAGAAATCTATATTCCAGGCACCAATGGCAGATTGAATGAAACCCTCTACTTTCTCTCCCTCCTGAAAGTCCAATAAAGGAATTTTTTTTTCTTTAATGTATAAATCCACAAGGATGGGGAGAATGAGAGAAGAGACAACAGTAAAAACATTTTGGTGGGTGAGGTGAAGCCAAGAAACAACCTGATCTATACCACAGAATCTCCAAAATGCTCAATAATCAAAGGCATTGGGACCCTCTACAGGGAGAGGGGTAGGCTAAAATAAAGTGGATTGAAAGCCTCTTTAAAAAGCAGCTGGACCTCCCAGATCCCTTCAGCCACTCTGAGCAGATAGCTGATTGCCCCCTACCTACCCCAGCAAGAACCCCTGGAGTTTCTTCCCCACCTTCTCCCCGAGAGAGGGTAAAAAAGAGAGGGTTTCTGGATTGGGATACATCAGGCACAGCTCTGGTGTTTTCCTGGGAACACCGTGGAGGGGAATATGAAGATGCGGGAGCTAAGACTTCCAGCCCTCTTCTCCACCTCATTGCCATCACTGGCAGCCAGCTTCTCCCCTGCCGTCCAGGAAATGACTGGAAGAGCCTTTCAAGGGCTCTCACCAGCTCAAGATGGAATGACATCAGAGGTTCCCCAAATAAAGACAGCCAGGTCACCCTAAAGCCCAGTTCCCAGTCGACAAGCACATCATCTCTTCAGCTTTTGAATCGCCCACTCAAGCATGGGCAGACAACCAAGGTATTAGAAAAATGAGAAAAGCCTCTAACATGAAAGGTAGAGACCTAAACAATTGAACAGACAGAGGCAACCTGGGGAAGCTGAGTCTGTGCAGGAAGGAACAAACTTCCATACAGAAAATCATTAAGCTCTGCAGGGAGATAAGAGCAGACACTGAAAACATAAAACAAAAGCAAGAAAGAAATAGATGCACACACACCACACACACTGATACATGTGAATAAAAAAAGGAGCTTTTGACTTAAAATACTAAGTCATGAAAAACTCAGTGGAAGGATGATAAAATTGAGAAAATCTCCCCCAAAAGTAGAACCAAGAAATAAAAAGATAGATATTAGGAAAGAAAAGTTAAGAAAATTAGAGGCTCAGTCAAAAATACTTAATATCTGAACAATAAGAGTTTCTGAAAGAGACGTCACAGAAAATAAAGGAGGAAATTACCAGTGAGATAATTTAAGAAAATTTCCCAAACTGGAGGATGTAAGTTTCTGGATTCAAAGAGCCTAGCACAATGGATGAAAGCAGACCCATACCAAGACACGGCATCAGGAAATTTCAGGATTTTTGTAACCTATACATTTGTTACAGGCAAAAATTGAGGAATCAGAACAGTTCTGAACTTCTCACGGGTTGGGAGAAGTTTAACAGCCACAAGCTAGGAGGTGATGGAACAATGCTTTCAAAATTTCCATCCTAGAGTCTAAACTATCAATTTTCAGTGGAAAAAAGATAGTTTCAGGCATTTATTGTCTCAAAAAATAGACATCCCTTGCATCTTCGCCAGGGAGCTCCTTGAGAATGTGCTCTACCAAAACAAAGGAGCCCACCAAGATGGAGGAAGATGGGCCACAGGCAACAGAGATCAAACACAGAAGACAGATGATGGGGATCCTCAGGATGATGCCGAAGGGAAGTCCTCAGGGTGACAACTGTGCCCCATGTGTAGAGGGCAACCAGGCCAGATTAGAGCAAGCCAGTAGGCTCAGGGACAGGTTCTTCTCGAAAATGAAACTGATAGACTATCCGATGCATCTGAGGGAAGATTTAGAAAACCAGCCAAGAGTTTAGGATTGAATTAATGATGAGAACATAAAAAACTAAGCAAATGAACAAAGCAAGCAATTATTAAGTCCAAGGAAAACAAAACATTGTACTTGGCTTAGCTACGAATATTGATCTAACCAAAACTACTGTTTAACTAACGCAAGGATGGGAAAAGAAGGAAGCTGTGGTTGTGTTGTGGGTTAGAGGAAAAAAGAGAGCCAACTCATCATCTTCCACAATGGGAAGTCAACAGGTAACGCTTCAAACGGAAACACTCAACCACAAGCAATAAGTATCAAAATGACCAGCTCAAAGAATCATGAGTGGCTGTTGCTGGAGAGGGAGAAATGTAACTTGGATAAAAGTTTAAAACTAAAAATTAAAACAAAACACTGGCTTCAACCCACACACACACACATTTTCCCATTATTTGCTTTTTCTTTGTTTTCCTAATAACAATTTGTTTGGAAAAATTCCACCCTTGTTTAGCCTAAACAAAAGAAAATGTAATTTTCTACATGCAGACCACAGTAGCTGTGGTCATCTGAGCTCTGAGCAGTCAAACGTGGTGGGAAAGTTAACAGAATCCAGTCCAAGGAAGGACTAGTTGAGCTAAGGCAGAGAATAAAAGCAAGCCCAGGTGGAGGCGAGCTGGGAGGTGCAGGTGAGCTGGGAGGTGGAGGCAACTACTAAGGCCCTCTCCTCTGGGGATCTTTTCAACAAAGCTATTCTCATGGCATAATCACAAGGTGCAGGGTAATTTTACAATTGCCAGTGACCATGGGCCAATTTCACTCCTTTCTAACAGGTTCCCATGCCCAGTTTATGACCCTAATCCAACCAAGGCAGCTGGCCCCAAAGCAGTTGATCTGGGTTCAACCTCAGTCACTCCACTTTGCCTGTGTAGCCTGGATAAGAGAGCACAGTATCTGAAACAGATGATACTGTCATCAACAGATATTTGATGATACTGAGCATCCAATGCTGAGATACTGAGCATCCACGGGGAACCCAGCACTAGGCTGAGGGTCCACACCCCTGTCAACTATGTGGACCAAGTCTCCCTGCCCTAAACAATAATTCTCCCTAGGGATGGGAATCCAGAGAGAGGTGGAGTAGGGTGGAGGCTAAGGAGCTGGAAAAGCTGGGAAGGGGATGGGAGGCACCAGCCTGATCAACCTGGAGGAACCTGTAGGCAGAGGTGTGCTTGGAGGCCCAAGGCCCAGGCTCCCAAAACTCCAGACACCCAGAGGAAGACAAGGAGACCAACAATTCTTCCCCAAGCAGAAAAGTGGCCAGACACTGCCCACAACCCTTCCAACCACCCCGTCAAGGGTCAACCTCAGGGAGCAAAGGTCTCCATTCTCTGACCTTTACCATGATTTGATAAAACATAGTCGCTGCCCTTGAGCAACAAGCTGCTGAGAAAACATGATGACTATCTTGATCTCAATACAGAATAAGTACATAAACAGGTTGAAAGTGACAGAGCAGACATTAATATTCTAGATTCCTTCCTATTTGGGAATATGTGAAAATTTTAGTTCACGGAACTATGTGGAGCAAAGGTATTGACAACTAGAGCACAGCACTGATTTGCATGATTTACGTTACAACACTTGCCCTATACAGTTCCCCAAGCCAAAATGTACACATCCTTGTGGGAAGGATCAAGATCGTTAACATAAACATGCTGAAGGAAGCAAGATGAGTTGGCAAGAGTAGTAACATATTGATCAGATGAATTGGGCTATGGGGAAATTATAGGTCTTTCCTAAACACTGAAAATGTAACTACACCCCAAAATACTTTCAAAGATATATTGAGAAAATTACACACTTTTCTCCATATAAATCATGACATTCTATAACACGTGACTCTTGCCAACTAAGGAGCTACCAGTGTCACAAACCAACCTGTTAAATCCTAAGCTTATTTGGGAAACCCATTGGTTTGTTGGGGTTGTTTTTTTTCTCCCCACCTCCTTAGGGCAGAATCATGCAAAAGAGAGTAAATGCTCAGAATTTCCTAAGAGGAAAATGGGCACTCACTGGAAAAATACACAGTATATGCTCAAAACGCTTAACTATTTTGGATAACCTTCAAACCACTTAGCCACCAGCCATCCTGTTGTTCCAAGTTAACACTGAGATCAACCCTTCTAATCAAATATTCCAGTTTCCAAAGAACGGCAACAGATGAGCCTGTTTCCGTACCCGGTGCACAGCAACATGTTATTCTTCCATGAAAAGTAAAAATCAAATCAAAAGGACACTTAGGAACCGAGGAAAAGTGCACACTCCCGGGTCAAGGCTCTAGTTTTTGCAATACATGCATTCAGCAAATCGCTGTTTTCAAGATTCAAACACAATTTCCCAGATTAAAAAAAAAAAATGTGAGGTTGGTGGGGTGAGGCGCTCGGACACGCGCAATTGTGGAATGTTTCCGTCCACTTTGCCAACTTGCAATCAAGACTGCGCTACTGCCCAAGCAAAGAGGAGGAATCAACCTTGCCTCGCAGCTGGAAAGTGAACCCAACGCTGAACTTGCCGCAGGGCGGCCTCGGCCCAGGGACCCAAGGGGAAAAGAGGCGGGTTCCTCGGCAGAGCCCAGCGCCGGAGCCCGGGAGGCGGAGAGCCAGCGGCCGCCCGGAAGGCACGGCTCCGCTGGGACGCGCACCTGTCTGTTCTTCCCGGACCGAAGGGGACGGGATCCCTCAACTGGCGCGACGCCCCGCGCTCACGGTGATGCGAAGAGTAAAAAATCCTTCCTCGTTCCACGAGGGTCAGTTTGTGAGCTTGCGGGACGCACGTCTGGCCGTGCGCATCCCAGTCCTGACCCTTCCCCGCCCGGATCCCGCCGTCTCGAGGCCGCCCCTGCCGGCCCACGGCGTCCTTACCTGGCTGGAGCACGCCGGCTGCGCGGAGCCCGGGACAGTGTGCCCCGCCGCCGGCGCCGCGGAGTCCCGAGCCTGACGCCCGCCGGCCCCGCCCCCTCTCGCTCCGGCCCGCCCCCGCAGGTCCCGCCCCCGCTCGCCCCGCCCCGCCCCGCCGCGGCCCCGCTCGCCCTGCCCCGCCCCGACCGGTTCCCACTGCCCTGGCCCGGGCTCAGAGACCAGAAGCCGGGCGGTGGGCGGTGCGTCCCCGCTCCCGCGACCCACCCGGAGTTTCTGGGAAGTCGCAGGAGTGTCCCTTGTATTCCAGGACGTGGCGCTGGACCTCCCTAGGCTCGGCCTTCCTACGCCAGGAGCACCGCCCCTCGAGGGCTCGGACGTCCCGGCCGCCGCAGAACCCCGAGCAGTGCCGCCTGTGGGTGACTGGGGACTTTGTCGGAATTAGGGGCCGCACCTCCCCTTCCGCTAAGTGGTGGCAGGCCAGGCAGGTGACGCGGTGCCATGGAGCGAAGCAGTGAGTTTTACCAAAAGAATAAGTGTTTACTGTCCAACCTGAGGCAGTGGAGCAAATCGGATACACTTATAGGGTCACGTGTCCTCACTCTTAATATAGTAACGCCTGCTTATTCATTGAAGAACTGAAAACTGCACTTATATAAGTCTATGTGCCAGGCACTGTTCTAGGAACTTGATATGTGTTAACATTTCTATGAGGTATATGTTATCACAATCCCCCATTTTATATGTGGTGAAAGTGAGCCATGGAGAAGTTAAATAACCTGCCTAATGTCACCTAACCAGTAGGTTGAAAGACTAGGGTTCAAATCCAGGTAGTCCTCTTCCAGAACCTGGGCTCTAAACCACTGCTATCTTGACTTACCAAAATTTGGGAGTCCGTCATGTCCCATGAACTGCTGCAGGCCTGGGGAATACAAGACTAGGACTCTGCCCTCAACAGCTTTTAGTCTAGTCGGGGGAGAAGGACAATAAGTAATCAGTAGGAAAGTAAAAAGTGAAGCCATGCGTGCGGCCGGCCAGGTGGCCCAGCGGTTAAGTTCGCATGTTCTGCTTCGGTGGTGGCCGGGGGTTTGCCGGTTGGGATCCCCGGTGTGGACATGGCACGCTTGGAAAGCCATGCTGTGGTAGGCATCCCACGATTGGCATCGGATGTTAGCTCAGGGCTAATCTCAAAAAAAAAAAAAATGAAGCCATGCACGTGTGAGAAGTGTCTTGACTG
This sequence comes from Equus przewalskii, assembly GCF_037783145.1. Classification (NCBI taxonomy): domain Eukaryota; kingdom Metazoa; phylum Chordata; class Mammalia; order Perissodactyla; family Equidae; genus Equus; species Equus przewalskii. The sequence goes on along the minus strand of NC_091833.1, from coordinate 80,597,760 downwards.
AAATAAAGCAGAGTGATGGAATTGGGAGTGATGGGGAGGGAGAGGCCATTTTAGATGTAGTGGTTCTGGAGGCTTCTCTGAGAAAGTGATGGTGGAGCTGAAGGCTGAAGAATAGCAGAGGCAGTCAAGCTGAAGATGAAGCTGAAGGAATGGCAAGTGCATTAATAATTATCATGCTTCATGCTTCTTTAGGACTTAAAAATATGCCTTTCTATATTGTCTGTCCTTTGATCATGCAATAACACTGAGAAGAAGCTGGACAAGAGTCCATTTTACAGGGAAAAAAAAAATCTAATGATCATAATGGTTTACTGACTTGCCTAAAGTCATACAATTAACTAGGAAAAGGGCACGTGGTGGGGATGGGAAGAAGGCATGGATTTGAGTCAAGATGAATGAATCTAGTAAAATTTCTCTTTTGTGACCTACTGTCCCCTCCCAGCTCCACTCTCTTCTGTCTGTTATCCAGTTCAGATCCTTGTGTGGACTAATTAACATAGTTTCCCCCAGGGCAGGTGTTTTTGAGGGAGCAGAGGCCAGGAAACTTCTGAAATTCTATGCCAAAAGAAAATGTGTGTGAAGGAGAGGGAGAGTTGTAGTTATGGAATTATGGTAAACAAATAAAAAAGTTGGTTTTCTCCCCAAAAAAATGCTCAAGTATGTATACATGTAAGTGAGAGGACTTGAAATCTTCATCAAATGGACTGATCCCAAAAAAGTAAGAGCCTCTGTCCTAGGGGATTAAGTGATATTGTGGTGATTAAAAGAAATGGTTTCCAACTCCCTCGGTCTGTTCCAGCTGGGTGACTCTGGTGGCTCATATTTCTGACTTAGCGGAAAGGAGGCTCTCAAAGTTTATGAAGTTTGATTGAAAGGGCAGCAAACCCACACCCTCTCTAATCCCTTCACAAAGTTTAAGGTTAAAAGAGAGGAAAATGGTCTCAAGAAAACCAGAGGACTGACCTGTAAACAGAACAGCTAGATCAATAGAAGTCCTTATCATTGATAATGGGGGTGGTTTCCATAACATTATACTACTTCCTGAAGAAAGCTTGTATTATATTATCACATAGGTTAAGTAGGTGGTGCCCACAGGTGTGTCATCCCAAAGCATGATAAATTGATAATTGTTTTCATGAGGGTGTTGAGAAGAGAGAAAGAGAGTGAGACTATCAGAGAACTTCAACTACATCAATGAAAAAGTGTCAAACTGAACTCAGGATGTGGTAGGCTAAAAAAAAAGTTAAATCTCATTATTTCTTTTTTTTTTTTAAAGATTGGCACCTGAGCTAACAACTGTTGCCAATTTTTTTTTCTGCTTTTTCTCCCCAAATCCCCCCAGTACATAGTTGTATATTTTAGTTGTGGGTCCTTGTAGTTGTGGCATGTGGGATGCCGCCTCAGCATGGCTTGATGAGCGGTGCCATGTCCGTGCCCAGGATCCGAACCAGCAAAACCCTGGGCCGCTGAAGTGGAGCACGCGAACTTAACCACTGGGCCACGGGGCCAGCCCCTCATTATTATTATTTTTTTTTTTTTTTGAGGAAGATTAGCCCTGAGTTAATTGCTGCCAATCCTCCTCTTTTTGCTGAGGAAGACTGGCCCTGAGCTAACGTCTGTGCCCATCTTCCTCTACTTTATACATGGGACGCCTACCACAGAATGGCTTGCCAAGCTGTGCCACGTCTGCACCCAGGATCCGAACTGGCAAACCCTGGGCCACCGAAGTGGATTGTGGGCACTTAACCACTGCACCACCAGGCCAGCCCCCCCCCCTCATTATTTCTTATGTGAAAAGTTCAAAAGCTTTAATAGAAAAGAGCATACAAAGTTTAGGCCTATATAACTCAAAACTTTTACATTGAGCCCTCATCAAAAAAAGGAATCTGTTGGTGGACTTAGAAAGATTTCTCCTGGGACCAGCCAGGTGGCGCAGCAGTTAAGTGTGCACCTTCTGCTTTGGCAGGCTGGGGTTCCCTGGTTCAGACCGCAGGTGCAGACATGGCACCGCTTGGCAAGCCGTGCTGTGGTAGGCATCCCACATACAAAGTAGAGGAAGATGGGCACAGATGTTAGCTCAGGGCCAGTCTTCCTCAGCAAAAAGAGGAGAATTGGCAGTAGATGTTAGCTCAGGGCTAATCTTCCTCAAAAAAAAAAAAAGAAAAAAAAAGATTTCTCCCTTCAGCTCTAAGGAGAAGATTCAAACAATACGATGACTGCCTTCATTATTTTAATAAAATTGAGGTACAGAATAAAAGGCATTTATATATTCTTCTTGGGAACATGGACTCCCTTCTTACAAGATATCCCCATGGCTTCTATAAAATTGGTGTGTTTAGATGAGCAATATCAGATTGACATAATTTTAGTTCCTTGAGAGAAGAAACTGCCTCTCTCTTTTTTTTTTATTTTTGAGGAAGATTAGCCCTGAGCTAACATCCACTGCCAATCGTCCTCTTTTTGCTGAGGAATATTGGCCCTGAGCTAAGATCTATGCCCATCTTCCTCTATTTTATATGTGGGACGCCTGCCACAGCATGGCTTGATGAGCGGTGCGTAGGTCCACACCCAGATCTGAACCGGCAGGGTGCCAAAGTGGAGCAGGCAAACTTAGCCACTATGCCACCAGCCGGCCGGCCCCATGCCTCTTTTTAACTTGCATACAGATTCCACATTGTGCATAAGAAGACACACAGGATCAATCTGAAAGGTTTGTAAATAAAGTGGTGTTTGTATTTGGAGCTTCTCACACTCTAGGGGACCTAGCCCATTATAGGTGAATAATACATGTTTGTTGAATGAATGAATGATGACAACAATGATGATAATAACGCAGACCTTGTCAGTCTTGTATCAAGAGTCTGTTCCTATGTGAAGATGACATCATCGTGATGGTGTAATGTCTGCCTCTCTTTCCATCATGTACTGAAGGTAGTTACTTCTTTGGAACTATATAGAAGGAAGGAGAGAGTTTTAATTGTTGGACACAAAATCAAAAATTACACTCCCGGGAACAGTTGCTGAATGAATAACTCAAAAGAAAGAAAAAGCACCATATGCAAAGTATGTTTATAAGATTATCACTTAGAATAATAAAATAATTAAATGTCCAATAATAGAGAAATGTTTAAGTAAGATATCTCAGTAGCATGGAATGTTAGTCTATCATTAAAAATGCTATCTATGTTAATAAAATAGAAATGTGGAGGAAAGCTTATGACCATTAAATGAAAAAAGTAGAACACTTTCGTTTTTTAATGCATCCTATGATTACAACTAAATAAAAATTATGTGGGAAAAAAATATTGGATTGAAAATTAGAACTATGATGAACAGTTATTGAGGGGGTGGGTTCCTAGGTGCCAGGCTCTGTTTTAAGTGGATTAGATTAATTCGTCTAATTCTCACAATAACTGCATGAAGTAGGTACAGTTGTTATCTTTCTTTTACAGATGAAGAAACTGAGGCAGAGCAGGTCTAAGCAATCTGCCCAAAGTCGCACAGTTAGTGAGTGGCAGAGCCAGGATGTGAACATACAGACATACAGTCCAGAGTTTACAATCTTAACCGTGTAAAGCTGCCAGAGAAAATAACATTTGAATCGTGGATCATGGTTTTTTAAAAATATTTCCTTGTATAATATTTTTATGTTGATTTGATAGTAAGCAAAAACTTTTTAAATTACAGAGTCAGAGAAGGTATCATAGAGGTGAAACCAGATTATGCTCCGAAGAAGAAACAGATTCAAAGGTAAGGATGAGAAAGACGTTGAGGGAAATCATCTGGGTCTGGCCAATTTATGTTTTGGATTGGGATCTAAATAGTGTTTCGAATGGGTCCATTATATAAGTGACTTGATAGTTCATGAAGATTGAAATAAAATGAGCTATGTTACAATAAAATGATATATTCAGTATTATGAGTATGACTAAAATTTGTGTTCTGGCCTGATGGCTTGCACTTGCTCTTTCTTCTGCCTAGAATGCTTTACCCCCAGATCTTTTTGAATCTGCCTTCTTCTCCGCAGTGGCAGTTATGAAAATGTGACCATCACTGCATTAGCAGGAAGCTGAGAAAACACTGGTGAGCGATCACAACAAAACTCTCTGCTGGGGAGGCCGGCTCCATGGCCAGTGGTTAAGTTCGCACACTCTACTTCGGTGGCCGGGGTTTCATCAGTTCAAATCCTGGGCACGGACATGGCACTGCTCATCAAGTCATACTGAGGTGGCATCCCACATGCCACAACTAGAAGGACCCACAACTAAGATATACAACTATGTACCCGGGGGGCTTTGGGGAGAAAAAGGAAAAAAAACCTCTCTGCTGGGGCCAGTCCCGTGGCCAAGTGGTTAAGTTCGCACGCTCCATTTCAGCAGCCCGGGGTTTTGCAGGTTTGCATCCTGGGTGCAGACATGGCACCGCTCGTCAGGCCGCACTGAGGCGGCGTCCCACAAAGCACAACTGGAAGGACCTACAACTAGAATGTACAACTATGTACTGGGGGGTTTGGGGAGAAAAAGAAAAAGAAAACTCTCTGCTATGGTGGAACTTGCATTCTGGCAAGATTGTTAGTCATTTAAAATTTGATTTAGCTGTGAGTAAGGAACATGCCCTTGGGGGACGCTAAATAAAGGCCCGTCAAACATATCCACATCTTAAATCCCCAGAAGTCATGAAGATGTTGACTTACCTGGCAAAAGGGACTTTGTAGATGTGAGTAAGTGGAGGATCTTGATATGGGGAGACTACCGTGCATTATCCAGGTGAGCCAATGTCATCACAAGGGTCTTATGAGAGGGAGGCAGGAAGGTCAGAGTCAGAGTCTGTCCTCATCAGATGTGATGAGAGAAGCAGAGGACAGACAGAGAGCAAGAGGGAGATTTGAAGAAACACACTGCTGGCTTTGAAGTTGAAGGAAGGGACAACAAGTCAAGGAATGCAGGCAGCTTCTAGAAGGTGACAATAGCAAGAAAACAAATTCTTCCCTAGAGCCTCCAGTGGGAGCCAGCTCTGCCAACATCTGGGTCTCAGCCCAGTGAAACTGCTTTTGGACTCCTGACATCCAGAACTGTAAGAGAACACATTTGTGTTGTTGGAAGCCAACAAGTTTGTGGTAATATGTTACTGCAGCCATTGGAAAATAATGGAGTCCTTAATAGGAGTTTATTTTCCTCTGATGTGGAGGCAGTCAGTGTCAGGCTGGCATGATGTTCCCTAGCGTGAGGGCCCCAGCTTCTGTCTATCTTTTCATGTAGGTGAGAGAACCTAGAGGGAAGCATGAATATCTCCAGGGACTCACTATATAGCATCAAGCCATGTAGTCACCCATGTCAGTGTTTCTCAAACTTGAGTAAAGAATGAAGCCCTTTTAAACAGAACATTTTTATCATAATTCACTTAAATATATATAAATACAAAACTAGTTATGCATTATTTGTGTTTAGGGCATTTCTATTTAAAACCAAAATAAATTTACAAAATAAATTCAAACAGGACTACACAACCAATTACTGAGGCCACACACATCCCCACCCCATGGTGTTACTGGAGGCCATGTGGGGAGTTGGAACTCCCAACCCCACCCAGCAGTAACAAGGAGCATCTCCCCTTGATTGTCAATGGAGGAAGAGTGGGAAACCTGACTTTCCAACCCTAACTGGTAGTAGATTGTGGAGACAGTGTCCCCCTCCTTCCTGAGCCAAAGCAGCATCACAAGAAGGCCTTTAAAACAAATGGCTTAGGGGCCAGGCCCGTGGCCGCATGGTTAAGTTCGTGTACTCTGCTTCGGTGGCCCAGGGTTTCGCTGGTCCAGATCCTGGCAGACATGGCACTGCTTGTCAGGCCATGCTGAGGCGGCATCACGCATGCCACAACTAGAAGGACCCACAACTAAAAACAATATACAACTATATACTAGAGGAATTTGGAGAGTAAAAGCAGGAAAAAAAATTAGCAACAGTTATTAGCTCAGGTGCCAATCTTTAAAACAAATGGCTTAAATAAAATCCAGAATTTCATAACATAATACCCCAAAAGTCCTGGTTTTAACTGAAAATAATTCACTACACCAAGAAACAAGAAGGTCTCAAACTGAATGAAAAAAAATCAATAGATGCCAACACCAAGATGACAAAGATGTTAGAATTAGGTGACAAAGATTTTAAAGTAGCATCATAAGCAATTACAAACACGTTTGAAACAAATTTTTTTAAAAATAGGAAGTCTCAGCCAAAAAATAAAAAGTCTCAGTAAAGTAATGGAAGATATAAAAATGAACCAAATGGAAATTCTAGACCTGAAAATGCAATAGCCAAGTTTTTAAAACTCCATGGATAGGCTTCAGGAGAATAGATAGGGTAGAGGAAAGAATCAGTGAACTGGGTAGAGCACTAGAAGTTACTCAACTTGAACAACAGAAACAAAAGCAAAACAAAAAAATAGTTACAGTTATAAGACTATAATAAAAGATCTACTATTTATGTCACTAGAGTCTCAGGAGAGGAGAAAGAGGGAAGGACCAAAAAAATACTCAGAGAAATAATAGCTAAAAATTGTCCATATTTGGCAAAATCTGTAAACCTACAGATCAAGAAGTTAAGCAAACTTCATAGGATAAAGGCAAAGAAATCCATGCTAAGATCCATCATAGTCAAACTTCGTAAAACTAAAGACAAAAAAAATCTTAAAAGCAGCAAAAGACTGATGACACCTTACCTATAGGGAGGAAAGCAATTCGAATGACAGCAGATTTCTCATCAGAAACCAGGCAGAAGACAGTAGAATGACAGTCTTTGAGTGCTGAAATAAAAAGAACTGTCAGCCAGCTCACAAGCCTATACCCAGCAAAAATATCCTTCAAAAATGAGGGGGAAATCAAGACATTCTTAGATAAAGGAAAATTAAGATAATTTTATCCACCAACCTACTCTAAGAGAATGGCTAAAGGAAATTCGCTAAATAGAAAGGAATCAGTAAAACAAAGAATCTTGGAAGATCAGGAAAGAAGAAAGAACACAGTAAACAAAAATATTAGTAAAGACAGACTTTCCTTCTCTTCTTGCTTCTTCTAAATTATGATGGATTGTTGAAGCAAAGATTATAACACCGTCCAAGTGGTTCTAAAAGTATATGAAGGGAATATTTAGGACAATTATAAATGGGGAGGGTAAAAGTATGTAAAGGAAGCTAAAGTTTCTACGCTTCCCTGAAACTGGTAAAATGATGACACCAGTAGAAGTTATATATACATAATTTAAAACCTAGAGCACCCACTAAAAAAGCTATCCAAAGAGATATACTCGAAAACAGTAGAGGCCGGCCCGGTGGCACAGCAGTTAAGTTCACATGTTCTGCTTCTTGGTGGCCCAGGGTTTGCTGGTTCAGATCCTGGGTGTGGACATGGCACCGCTTGGCATGCCATGCTGTGGTAGGCATCCCACATATAAAGTGGAGGAAGATGGGCACGGATGTTAGCTCAGGGCCAGTCTTCCTCAGCAAAAAGAGGAGGGTTGGCAGCAGGGCTAATCTTCCTCGGAAAAAAAAAAAGTTAAAAAAAAAGGACATTTAAATTGAAACGGAATTCTAAAAATAACTCTCTCAACAGTTGATAGAACAAGCAGACAGAAGACTATAAGAATATAGAAGAGCCCAACAGCATCATCAACCCACAGGATGTAATTGACACTTGCAGAACACGCCACTCAATAGCTGAATACACGTTCTTTTCAAGTGTCCACAGAACACATATCAAGATAGACTCTATTCTGGGCCATGAAACAAACCACAACAAATTTAAAATAACTGAAATCATGCAGAGAATGTTTTCTAATCAAAATGAAATCAAGCCAGTAATCAGTAACAGAAAGATACCAGGAAAGTCATCAAACAAACACTTGGAAACTAAACAAGTTACTTGTAAATAATCCACGGATCAAAGAGGAAGTCATAAGGGAAAACAAAAATGTAATATGAATGGAATAAAAATGAAAATACGACATATCAAAATTTGTGGGGCACAGCTAACTAGTGCTGAGAGAGAAATTTATAGCAGTAAATGCATATGCATACACCAGAAAAGAGAAAAAGTCTCAAATCAATAATCTAAGCTCCTACTGCAGGAACCTAGAAAAAGAAAAGCAACATAAATCCAAAGCAAACAGAAAGAAGGAAATAATAAAGATAAAAGCAGAAATCAATGCAATTGAAAGCAGAAAAACGATAGAGAAAATCAGTGAAAGAGCTAGTTACTTGAAAAGATCAATAAGACAGACAAATACCTAGCAAGATTGTCAAAGACAAAAGGAAGACCCAAGTTATTAATATCAGGAATAAAACAGTGGAGCATCATTATAGACCGCTGGGACATCAAAAATATAATTAAGGCATACCGCAAACAACTCTGCATACATAAACTTGACAATTTAGATGAAATAGACCAATTCACCAAAAAGTACAAATTACCACAATGCAACCAATATGAAATAATTAAGTGGAAAATCCCTATAACTATTAAGGAATTAAAGATGTAATTTAAAAAGTCCTCAAATAGAAATCTTCAGACTCGGATGGTTTCACTGGGGAATTCTAACAAATGTTTAAAGAAGAATTAACACTATTTCTTCACAATCTCTACCAGAAAATGGAAGAGGAAGGGACCCTTCCCAATTTATTTTACAAAGCTAGTGTTACCCTGATGCCAAAACCAGAAAAAGATAGTACCAAAAAAAGAGAATTACAGACCAATATCCCTCATGAATATAGACACAAAAATCCTTTATGAAATATTAACAAACAGACCTTGGTAATAGATAAAAAGAATTATACACTATGGCCAAGTGGAGGTTATTCCAGGAATGCAAGACTGGTTCAATATTTGAAAAACAAAAGCTGTTGCACTGTAGAAAACAGTTTTTCAGTCCCTCAAAAAGTTAAACATAGAATTAACATATGACCCAGCAATTTCACTCCTAGGTATATACCCCAAAGAATTGAGAACAGGTACTTGTCCGTGAACAAATACTTGTCCATGTTTGTTCATGGCAGCATTATTTGAATAGCCAAGAAGTGGAAACCATCCAAATGTCCATCAGCTGATGAATGGATAAACAAAATGTAGCGTATCTATACAACAGAATATTTTCCCACCATTAAAAGAGATGAAGTGCTGACGCATGCTGCAACATGGATGAATCTTGAAAAAATTATGCTAAGTGAAATAAGCCAGACATGAAAGACTATATGTTGTATTGGTTCCATTTACATGAAATGTCCAGCGTAGGAAAATCCATAAAGACAGAGAGTAGATTACTGGTTGCCAAGGGATGGAGGAAGGGAGGGGATTTAGGACTAACTGCTAATAGGTATGGGGTGATGGAAATGTTGTGGAATTAGATAGTGGGGATGTTTACACAGCATAGTGAATATACTAAACACCTACAGAAGTGTACACTTTAAAATGGTGAATTTTGTGTCATGTGAATTATGTCTCACTTAAATAAAACTTTTGCTTTGTGAAAGACTCTGTTAACAGGATGAAAAGACAAACTAGAGACTGGAAGAAAATATATGCAAAATGCATATCTGACAAAGACTAGTATCTAGACCATATAAGGAGATTTCAAAACTCAATAGTAGGAAAACAAACATCCAATTAAAAAATGGGGAAAAGACATGAAGAGACATTTCACCAAAGAATATACTCAGATAGCAAATAAGCACATGAAAAGATCTTCAACATGATTAAATACTTGGTAAATGCAAATTAAAATGACAATGAGAAATCACTACACAACTATCAGAATGGCTAAAATAAAACATAGTGACAACATCAAATGCAGGTGAGGATGTGAAGAAATTTGATCACATACATTTCTGGAGGGAATAAAAAAATAAACATTTAACTATCCTATAACCAGGCAATTGTATTAGGCATTTGTCCTGGAGAAATGAAAACTTAAGTTCACACAAAGACCTGTACCCAAAGATTGTAGTAGCTTTCTTCATAATAGCCAAAACCTGGGAAACCCATATGTCCTTCAATGGTTATAGAATAGTTAAATTGTAGTATAGCACACCAAGGAATACTACTCAGTAATAAAAAGGAACAAACTATTGATACATACAACATTCTGGATAAATCTCCAGAGAATTATGCTGAGAGAAAAGAGCCAACAAAAATAGCTATGATATGATTCTGCTTATATAACATTCTTGAAATAACATTATCGAAATGAAGAACAGATTAGTGGTTACTAACAAGTGGATGGGGGCAGGACAAAGTGGGCATGGCTATAAAGGGGCAATATGAGACATTCTTATGGTGATGGAAATGTTCTGTGCCTTGACTGTATCAATATCCATAACCTGGCTGTGATATTGTACTATAGTTTTGCAAGATGTTATCACTGGGGAAAACTTGGAAATATGAGGCCTTTCTATATTTTTTCTTACAATTGCATGTGAATCTATAATTATCTCAAAATTAAGTTTAATTAAAATTTTAATTAACAGCTGTTAATGACATTAGTCAACAATTATTGAGTACTTAATGCTAAGTACAGTTCTAAGCACTTGATCCACTTAATCCTCCCAACAACCCTATGATGTACGTACAATCATTAGTTCCATTCTAGAGATGAGAAAACTGGAGTCAGAGAATATTTGAGTAACTTGCCCAAGGTTACATAGTTAATACGTTATTGATAGAGCTATGATTCAAATTCAGGCCACCTGGCTCCAGAGCCTATGCACTTAACCACCATGCTAATAACCAGGAACTTCACATATACTCAGGCTTCTCAGCTTTCCTTGAAATCTGCATTGACATCCTACTATGCCACAGTTGCCTGAAGATCAGTAGCTGCTGCCCACTTTAGGCAGGGCGTTGCTACACGTTTATCACAATGCCACTACTCTCTATTCAGTAGAGTCTATTTTATTACTCCCAGTTCACTTCACCCATTGACGTTAACCACCAGGTCCTGTAGACATTGAAGTTTTCAGACCCTGTCATACAAGTTTACCTTGTGCCTACAAGATGAAAAAGCCATGGAGAGGGAAAAAAAAATATTAAAAGAACATTGATTTAAACCTAATAAAGACGAACCACTAGAATTAATATAAAGTGTGAATTGTAGAATATTTTTACAGTAACTATAATAAAACACATGCAAATAATACTGCTATTATTGCAGCATATTTATTGATTTTTAAAAAATAAAATAAAATCTTCCATGGGCCAGTTCTGCTCTTACTATTAATTACTTAGTTCCTCCCTCTTCCAAACTAACTGCTGTTACTCTCCTTTCCCTACTTCACCCCCCTGTAGTAGCTGTCAGCGTCCCTTATACGTCCCCTTGGCATTCACCTTTCCCTTAGATGTGCTAGGTCATCCTTGGGCAACTTCTGCCTGAGAGCTTTCTCTTGGCTCTCCTGTAGGGAAGAGGTCAGAAATGCCAGAACAGTTAACACCCCCAGAGAGCTGCCACCACTCAATGATGGATGAGGACTGGAAGATAAATACCCTAGTTTCTCTGCCTTTGGGTGAGACAATTCTGAGGCATGTTCCCAGTGGTACCCAGAAGGACTGAGGCCCAGTTGCCCTCAGCGATATTCTGCTCACTAGCCTATAGTCACTTCTTTCCCTTCTACATCTCTTTCCTTATGAGTTCCTTCTGCAGTCCCCTCCCAGATAAACCATTTGCATTAAAATCCTTGTCTTAGGTCTGATGAGCATCCACCCTAGATTAAGACACCCATCCCAGGAAAGAAAGCTCAGCATGGTATCTTTAAAAACACAGCCTCATCCAGGAGGAAAGTAGTTTGGCTGTTTCTAATCCATTGAAAAGGATTAACCTAGATGGTGTTAGATAAAGAGATAATAAGGTCTGGATGGGGAGGTCCAGGGAGAAGATGAAAGCAGAAGCAAATGAAATCCCAACTCATACCCTTTTCTCCTCACCTCTGAATTCATCCATGAATGAATTCCCAGTCACTTACACTCACGAGTTTGTTCTCGAGTCTGGGACTCCAGTTAACTCCTCCAAGGGCAACTTTTATGGACTGAATTGTGTCGTGTCCCCTTCCCCACCCCCAAAATTCATAGTTTGAAGCCCTAAACCCCAATGTGACTGTACTAGGAGACTGGGCCTTTAAGGAGGTAGTTAAGTTTCAATGAGGTCATAGGGTGGGGCCCTAATCCAAAAGGACTGATGTCCTTACAAGAAGGGGAAGAAACACCAGGAGTGTTTGCACAGACAAAAGGCCGGGTGAGGACACAGCAAGAAGGTGGCCATGTATAAGCCAAGAAGAGAGGGCTCAGGAGAAACCAAACCAGTTGACACCTTGATTTTAGACTTCTAGCCTCCAGAACCGTGAGAAAATATATCTCTATTGTTTAAGTCACCCAGTCTGGGTATTATTTATGGCAGTCCAAGCAGACTAGCACAGCAACCCCTGACAAGTGGGGATGATATCTGATATATATATGAATTTTTCTACCTCCAGTCCTTTGAGCAGATAATTCTGGAAGGCACTTTGTATGCTGCTCAGGAAGTTTCAGTTGAATCAAAGCCTTGTTGCCCAAAGTATTGACCTCTATAGCACACCTCATGTTGGCTTTTCCTCTTCATGTTGTCTCACTCTCGCCACCAGCTCACTCCTGTGTCCTACGATCACCCTAAGTACACTGCTTGCATAAAAGTCCTTATCACAAGCTCTGCTTTTGGGGGAACCCAAGCTAAGACAGGGCCTGCCTCTAGGCTCAAAGTAGGATCTGGTTCTAGGAATGGCAACCATCAGGGTCCCATTCATGTCCAGCACCCAGAATGGGTGTTGGTAGCTCCTCCAAGTGGACTCAGGGATGCACCAAGCAAAGGTCTACTTCATTCACCACAGTCTTGCCCACCAGAGTACCGGCAATCAGCAGCCACTTCAGGGAGAAGAATCTGCGGGAATGAAGTCAATGTGCGAGGTCTAGAATGGGCCCCTTCCCAAAGTTCCTGGGACAATGTAGCCCTGTCATTCTTGTACGATTCCTTGGAGGGGAGGAAAGGGTTTGAATAATAGCTGACATTTGATTTCCTGCTAGGTAAACAGATAAAGGACTCAAAGCTGATAACATTCAGTTTAGAAAAAGAAGGATTATGATATATCCTACAGCCTGGTGTTGTGGGCTCAATAATAGCTGCAACTGGTTGTGTAAGAAACTGAGATCGAGGCATGTTCCACGCCATCTCCCAGAGGTCACCATCCAGAGATGCGCAGCCAAATTAATTCCGAATTAAGGACACTTTGTATTATGTGTATTTATAAAACGGAAGACACATTTTTGCCTCTTATGTTCCCTCTTCCCCCAGGACTCATTTAAATACAGAATAAATAAAGAGGTTATGAAGAGCTCTCTTTTGCCGTGCTTGTTTTTCTAACATCACGTTATTTTATAACATTGACAACACAATATGATGACCAAAAACAGCGAGGCTTCTTTAATTCAACTTAATTCTTGGCTTCTAAACAATAGTGGGAACAAAGCCCATAGGAAAATTTTGCCTGCCAGACACACTGTTGATAGGGAGTCCGCTAGAATTGATGGCAGGCCTCTTGGTCTTTTTTAAGAGGTAAAAATTAACATCTTTCTCTTCTAAAAGGAATTTCTTCCCCTATTTGCTAATTTTGAGTTTCTCCGTTTTGAAGTTTTCAGATATGTGCTAGAAATTGTCTTCTGTGAGATTTCTTCTTAACTGCCTACAAGATGTCAAGAAGTTAGCACCTACTGTATACCTTCACCTGGCACCTAGCTGGGAGACTCTCATCAAATGGACAAGTGAGTGAATAAGTAAATAAATATCTCTTTGTCGAAGTTAGTGAACTCAATTCTATCTTCAAAATTGCCTTCTTTCTAAGGCTGTTTTTCTGCTCTCTATCATTTCCTGCATTGTTAACTTTAACAGGAAAAATGTCCTCAGTAGAACTCTTGTACACTATTTAAGCAGACGGTTCTTGAACATCATTCCATAATAATTCAGCTTGTGTCCTCAGGGGCTGATAGAAACATTCCAAAGGACAACTTAGCCTATACCAACTCCTCTATGGCTTGCAAGTGTAGGGACTTTGATTAAGTGTCAATAGCAATGTAGTATGAGGACATGACAGCTGCAGTGTAGACAGGAAAGAAAGAGTGTGGGCAGAGAAGTTAGCTTCTCTCCTTCCTTGAATGGTCCAAAGCCAGCTATCTACTGACATGATGGAGAAAATGAACCCTGGGCTGTATTTAGTATGAAACAGAAAAGTTAAGGATTCACAATAAAGAACAGTGAATAATACAGTATTTATATCAACGATTTTATTCAAAGAATCTTAAGTAAACAGTCACCATGACATAAAAAACAAACTTCAGTTGTCATATTGATGTATCTACAGACTTGCCTGTACTAATATATTTTTTAATTTGCTCGCTTTTTTTCACATAAATAAATCTGCTTAAGGAAACTGAAAGTGCAAAGATCTGTTATTTCCTTCCACTACCTCATCTGCTTTCAACCCCAGACTCAGCCCAGCCCTCAGCACTGAGCTCCCAACACAGCCCCCTGCTGTTGGCCATCAGATAAATCCTCACTCTGAGCTACAGTCTTCTTTTGCGGTCCCAGGTTTAACTCCCAGCATGCTGTGGGAGGGGAGTGTTGGGATGGACAGGAGCTCTTCCAAGTGGTGTCTGTCCAGAGCAGCACTACCCGATAGAAACATAAGGTGTACCACAAACGCAGCCACATATGTAATCAACGTGTTCTAATAGCCACCTTGAAAAAAGTAAAAAGAAATAGGCGAAATTAATGTTAATAATGTGTGATTTAACCCAATTTATCCAAAATATGATCTTTTCAACATGTGATGAGTACAAAAAATTACTAGTGAGACATTTTACATTCTTTTCTTTTGTTTTGTTTTTGTACTAACTTTTCAAACTTTGGTGTATATTTTACACTTATAGCACATATCAATTTGTATTAGCCACTGTCAAGTATTCAACACCCGTATGTGCCAAGTGGCCCCATACTGGACAGCATGGGTCCAGAGCATACCATGGTAAAACATTCACAGAGGTGCAGGCAGGGAAAATGGCATTGCCTTAAAGACCCCTGGCATCACACTTTGGGAAACACTGCCACTGGAGTTTCCTTAGCCTGAGTTCATGATATTAAGGGACCCCTAGTCATCTCTTAGGCTGAATGAGATTCCATAATTGACCCCAGAACTGCTGGCAACCTTCTGGGAGGTGTTTCAGGGACCTCCAGACTAGGGTTTGATTATCCCATCTTAGAACAGATCCTTCAAACTGGAACAGACTCATTGGGATTCACTTTGGTCTGAACTGCAACTCCTTTGGGCCGTTGCTGAAACGAGACAAAATTCTGGACTAGATGCCGAAGAGCACTTTGTTAGATAACGGATTTTGGTTTTTTCCTCTTTCTCCTGGCAATTGCTGTGATTTTACAAGCCAAGCTTTCAAAGCTGTTGATTGTCAACGAGCTACCCCTGTAGTATTTCTCCTGTACTCTAATTCTATTTCAGGCCATGTGCATAGTCAACATGGAGTGTGAAAAAGACTGTTTAAAACATAGAGTGTTTTTGAAAAATTATCCTCACTACATGTAAAAATAGCCTACCTTCTGTCATCTTGAGCAAGGGTTGTTTAGTCACACAGCTCTGCCGTCTGAATCCATTACACTAGATAACTACTCAACTCTGTTTGCCTTTTACAATATAGGTCTGGCCTAAATGTTCCAGTTCCATTTTATTTTAAGTTTTTCTTGAAATAAAGGAATCAATATTTAAATATGAAAAATAACTAGTTTTGAATTTTTTGGCATTTGTGGGCCGAGTCATAAAATCATAAAATTACATACCTTTAAAGATAGTGAAAAGGTTAGAGGCCCTCCAAGCAAAACCTCTCATATTGTGGATCAGGTCAATTTCCTTTAAAAGCATCTAAAAGTCTTGATCTGGGTTTTAATCCAAAGATTTTTCAAAAATCGAGATATTTCAAATTATTCATATTCTTAAGAAATGATCACTATTCTAAAATCTTAAACTTTAATTCACTTATTTAATAAGTGAACTATTTCTATTATAGTTTCAGCCTATATGCTTTTTAGGGATGACTTCCAAATGTTTGTATTGTAATATAAATTTAAATTTGTTGGCCTTACTCTATAGATAATACGTGTCAAGCTTGATAATGTTTTTCAATACCCAATGGAATGTTGATCTATTAGCATCCATTTAGCACAGTGCTATCCAATAGATAACCATTAATCTGACTAAATTTAAATTTTTATCTATAAGAAAGTAAAAAATGAGTTAAAATGCTTTTACATGCATAAATTACAGAGGCTTCATCAATGTTGAAATTCATAACATAAAAAAATAGAAATGATTAGATATACTTATGTATATTGTGGCCTAACCCTGTGATAGCATATATAAATGTAAGGACATTTTAGATATAATGATGTTTTAGAAGAATATTTAGTGATATAGTGAAATGTTATACCAAAAAAGATATAGTAAAAAATAAATTTATAAAACAGATGGACTTTATGATCTCATCTTTGGTTAAAATGTGTTGATGTATGCATAGAAAAAAGACTGAAATTATATACTAAAATATTAATAGCTGTTGCTTCTGAGTGATTTGCTTATAGATTTTTTTTTTGAGGAAGATTGGCCCTTAGCTAACATCCGTACCCATCTTCCTCTACTTTATATGTGGGACACCCACTACAGTGTGGCTTGCCAAGCCGTGCCGAGTCCACACCCAGGATCCGAACCAGTGAACCCCGGGCCGCTGAATCGGAACCTGCGCGCTTAACCCCTGGCGCCACCAGACCAGCCCCTGCTTATAGATTTTTATATTCTTTATTTTTTTGTATTTTTTAAATATGTTCTACAATCAGTATATATTCTTTCTGTGATCAGATTTTCAGTTACTATTTTTTAAAAACTCTTTAACAGTTTCACTAAATTTAAACTAAGGATTTTATATAAGAAATAAAAATTCAATTGCTTAAGAATAAAAACAGTCCTTAATACAGGCTAGTGAAATTATCGTGAAAAATAAAGCAAGCCTCACATACAAACATGAAAGAAAGCACTAAAAGGAAGTGATCGCTTGAAACAGGTTTCTCTCTGCCCCACCTCTCTGGAAGTTCAGCGTCTATGAGAATCAGTATGTAGGGGTATAATTTTTAGTATTAGCAATGATTAGTAGGTTGATCTTTAAAGCAGTTTACATAAAGGAAAATTTACTGAGGATTTTAAAGCTTGGGTTGATTCAGCCAGATAGTCTTAGGGAGAAAGTAACTTTTCTAGTTCTCACAGTCATTATAAAGGAAACGATGTTACCTTTTTCTTTCCTGTGAAAGCAAGTTAGTACATACATCAACTTTGCATCCATCCTACCATTCAAGCATTCCGCAAGGCAGTTGGCTGTGAGCTGTTTCGTGTGGATATGAAAAGTAGCCACCCATCTAATCCTTCCAGGAAAGAAATTTCTTAACATATGGCAAAGTGTGAGGCATCAGGTGTTACAAAACGCCAGCTGTCACCCACGGAATTAGCAAGATGTTATGAGAACTATCCTGGCAATTCCTATCGGGTAATGTGACTCAAGACAATATTTCTTTGTTAAATTTTTTCTCCTTTTTAAAGAGTAGCATATTTCAGATTACTAATACTCCTCATTTGCATCAAAAGCATATTTTTTAGGAATGACGTGAATGGTGATAACTGTTAAGCAACAAAAGCCCGTCTACCTGGTTCAACCCCTGCCCTCCCCAGAACAAAACAAAGCAAAAAAGGACACTCAAGCTCTGAGTCGGTGAGACCCTCCTCCATTTACCCCAGGGAAAACGTTTGCCTAAAGTGCAGCTGCTTACGGCCAGTCTTGAGATTTCCATCTATGTTCAATCTCTAAGAATTCGTCTCAATTTCTTCTTCTTCCATAGGCACTGGCAGAGACATAGACCAGGGAATGTGCAGCACAGACAAATAGGTCTCATCCAGGTATACTCGCTAAGTAATGCCGATTGTCTGGTCTTCAAGACACAGAACAAATGACATTATATGGTTAATAATTTTAGCTACATTACATTTAAAACTTCTCTTTATCCAAAGCACTATAAACGAAGTGACCAATTTACAGGTGGGAGAAAGTGTTTGCAAGGAACAGAACAAAGGATTAAAATCCCTAATAAATAAAGAACTCTTACAAAGAAAATGACAAACAACCAAATAAAAATGGGCAAAGGATATAAACAGGTATATTACAGAGAAAGAAAATCCATTGGCAAAAACATAATAAAAGAACCTCTGCCAATTTAAGAAAAACAATTTAAACAGTAACGAGATAATAATTCACATCCTTCCAATCAGAAACAAAGTATGTAGAAAGTCCTATAACTCCAAGTATAGGAGAGGATGTGAGTTGCCGATAGGAATATAAACCATTGGAACAACCACCTGGAAAACAATTTGGCAATACCTAGTAAAACTGAGGATGTGATTACACCATGACTCAGGGGTTTTCTTTATTCCAGAGAAGCTTGCCCAACCTATATACAAGGAAGAATGTACAAGGATATTTTTTAAACCCTTTGAAGCAGCAATAAGTAAATAAAAATTAAAACAGTCTAATTCTCCATCAATTGGGAAATGAATAAACAATATGTAATTATTCCCATATATGATTATTCTCATTTTTTCTCTATGTGAATTTACATATAGTAGTTAAAAGCAGTAAATCATATGTACCAAGGTGGGTAAATTTCAAAAATATTACACTAAGTAAAAATTAAATAGTAATAGGATACATTCAATATGATACAATTTGTGTATAATTTTACATGCATAAAACAATGTTATATGTCTATATGTATATATACTACATATATTATATGTATTATCTATTATACATTATATTATTATATATTCTATTAATATGTTATATATTTATTATACATATATATTATACAGATTATATATATTATACATATATATAATTTATTTATTTATTTAGAGAAAAAACATTCTGAAGCAAAGATGGCAAAGTATAAACATCATTTAAATTCAGGTGGTGAGTAAACAGTTGTCTGTAATATTATTTTCCATATGTTTGAAATATTTAATAATTAAATAATTTTTATTTGAGTTATTATTAATGAAAACACTCAAATTTATTTGGATGAATACAAAAGCAAAGCATATAGAAGCAATCTTACAAGGCTAGAATTTATTACTAGAGTTCATTTCATCCCTATAAGTTCTTGATGTGACAGTCAGCTCCAATTAAACCCTCAAGAACATCCTTTTTCGAGCTTACATTGGGTAGGGGATCCTTTTTATTATCCCCCAAGACAAATGTGACAAATAAAATTCAAAGGGTTTCTCAAGCTTTCTTCACCTTACATTTACTGGTCGAAAGACAGGTTTAGGCAACGAGAGACTTGCTCATTCATACTTCTAATTAGTTTTGTTATTTATGCAAATTGCTTATTTGCCACTTAGCCTTTTGGGGTTGCTGATTTGAGCTGTTTGATCTTCTGTGGCATTGTATACATTTTATGAAAATGCAAACAAATATATTTGAAGAAAATCCAAACTAAAGAATCACTTTGTCCCGCCACTTGGTAACCATCACAGTAAGTATTGGTTCAGTCAAAAATCATGAATGGATGCTAAAACCAGTGAGTGAAAGTTTGATGAGAAAGAGGATGTAATCTGAAAGCATTTCCCCACAAATTACTTTTTAATTACAAAGGGAAAAGCTAGTAACTTTGCAGTGGTGAGCCCAGTCAGACATCACTTTAACACAAATAATGAAAGTTAATATCATGACTACCAGGACACATCAATATCGTGTGAACTGATGTGTGTATGACACAATGCACTGAGAACACAGCATCACGTCAGACAAACCCAAATTGAGGGACGTTCTACAAAGTAACTGGCCTGATGCTTCAAAAATGTCAAAGTCTGGGACCAGCCTGGTGGCACAGCAGTTAAGTGCGCACATTCTGCTTCTGGCGGCCCGGGATTCGCTGGTTTGGATCCTGGGTGCGGACATGGCACTGCTTGGCAAGCCATGCTGGGGTAGGCATCCCACATATAAAGTAGAGGAAGATGGGCACAGATGTTAGCTCAGGGCCACTCTTCCTCAGCAAAAGAAGAGGAGGATTGGCAGCAGTTAGCTCAGGGCTAATCTTCCTAAAAAAAAAAGTCAAAGTCTATATGAAAGACAAAGAAAACCTGAGGAATTATTCCAGATGAAAGAATACCAAAGTGACATGACAACTAAATGCAATACGTGATATGGGATTGCATTGGATCTGGGACCAAAAATTATTTTTCTTTTGCTATGAATGACATCAATGGATAATTAGTGATTTTGAATAATTTTTTCCAACTTCTTGCTTTTAAGAAGCCTCAGAATGCAAATTTAATATAAAATACTTTGAATATCTGCATCATATAATGAGAATAAAGCATGAAAACATTTCAGTCTCATCTTGCTACTCCACAAAAATGTAACAATTTAAAAAGAGAGTTCTCCATACTCTGCTCTCAAGAATTACCAACAACTCTGTCATGGTAAGATTGACAGAGAATTTCTTCTATATATTTAGGCCTGGTCTGCAGATTCCATATCACAAATTTGGGAACTAATGGCAGAACTGATTAGCTGATCTATTCTACTGTAAAGCTGAAAAAAGAGAAAGATGATTAATAAAGCTGTTGGGGCCAAATGACATTGGATTTCACATCTTACATCAGCTTCCAGAATTGCATGTAGACATACAGCAGTGGTCAGTCCAGCACTTTGGCTTTGATGCAATGCATCCTACTTCCTGTATCATTTTAACTTAGTGGAATTGTTTTAGAGATGAGTGTTATATATCTCAGTTTCTTGGATAGTGTTCTCCATAATTTTAATATATTAACTGCAACTGTTTTTAGCTTTAGTTAAAAGTGAGCTTGTTTCTCATTAACCATCTGACTTGAAGTTAATTACTTGGCTTCGTTGAGCCCAAGAGCTTTAACTTGCTAACTGACAGGATCAGACTCTTGTCTCAGATTCTTTTCCATTTTAGTTGAGGGTTGTTCTAGTTCTTTAGCCAATAGTTAGAGTATCAGTAAAAGAAAACCTATCTTCTTTAAAAGCCATTCCTTATGTTAGTTTGTTTTATGCAGTATTTTAGATGCATAAAAATGTGTAATTAAGAATAGAACAAACTTCCATATACCCACTATGCAGCTAAAATATAGAACATTACAGTTTTTAATCAATCATGATGAAATTCTTAAGTTTGACAAAATACTTTATTGGCAAGTCTGCAGGGGAACAGGCACTTCCATACATTGCTTGTGGGAACGCAGAAATGGCATAAGGGGAATTTGGCGATATCTAGCAAAATTGTACATGCATTTAACCTTGGATACCTAATCGCCCTTCTATAAATCTATCTAAAAAATATATAGGCAGAAATATGAAATGATGTATGCACAAGGTTATTTATTGTAGCATTATCTGTAATAGCAAAAGACTGGACACCATCCAAATGTTCATCAATAAAGGGACTGGTTTAAGAAGCAATGGCACATCCATATGATGAAGTCCTATGCCATTGTAAAAAATGCTGCACAAAATGCTATGGGATATGCACATTACAATACCTTTTGTGTAATAAAGGGGGACTATAAATATGTTGTTTGTGTGTACTACAGTTTTTAAAAGTAACAATAGAAGGATAACCCGAAAGCCAATTAAAAGTTGGTTAACTATAGTGAAAGGAAAAAACAGAAGGCAAGGGATGGCAAATGACACATATGAAAAGGTGCTCAACATCATACGTCATTAAGGAATTGCAAATTAAAATAACAATGAGATGACACCATACACATATTAGAATGGCTAAAATCCAAAGCACTGACAACACCAAATTTTGGCGAGGGAGTGGAGTAACAGGAACTCTCACTCGTTTCTGGTGGGAATGCAAAATGGTACAGCCAGTCTGGAAAACAGTTTGGCAGTTTCTTACAAAACTAAGCATACTCTTAGCATATGATCCAGCAATTGCACCCCTTGGTATTTACCCAAATGACTTGAAAACTTATGTTCACACAAAATCCTGCACACGAATGTTTACAGCAGCTTTATTCATAATTGCTAAAACTTGGTAGCAACCAAGATGTCCTTCGGTAGGTGAATGGATAAACAAATTGTGGTACATCCAGACAATGGAATATTATTCAGTAATAAAGAGAAATGAGTTATCAGCCACAAAAATACATGAAGGAATCTTAAATGCATATTGCTAACTTAAAAAAGCAAATATTAAAGACGACATACTATAATCATTCCAATTATATGACATTCTGGAAAAGGCAAAACTATGGAGACAGTAAAAAGATCAATGGTTGCTAGGAGTTCTGGGGGAAGAGTGTAGGAAGGAGAGAAGGATGCAAAAGCAGAGCACAGGGGATTTTTAGGACCATGAAACTATTCTGTATCACATTTTAATGGTGGACACGTGTCATTATACGTGTGTCAAACCCCATAAAAATGTACAACACAAAGAATGAACAGTGTAAACCATGGTCTTTACTTAATAATAATGTATCAGTATTGGCTCCTCAGTTGTAACAAATGTACCACACAAACATAAGATGTTAATAATAGGGGAAAAGGGTTGGGTGGCAGAGCAAGGGGAAGGGAGTATAGGGGAACTCTCTGCTCTTCCTGTCCATTTTTTTGTAAACCTAAAATTGCTTTCAAAAAATAAAATCTATTAATTAAAAACAAAATGAAACAGGAGGCAGGGGGCAGGGATGGAAATAACCCCTTCTGAATGAAATTTGTCATATGGTTTTGACTTTGGAACCATGTAAACATGGTTATTAAATGACTTAAAAAACAAAGTTAGGGGCCAGCCCCGTGGTGTAGTGGCTAAGTCCAGTGCATTCTGCTTCAGTAGCCCAGGTTTGTGGGTTCAGATCCCAGGTACAGACCTACACCACCTGCCAGCCATGCTGTGGAGGCATCCCACATACAAAATAGAGGAAGACTGGCACAGATGTTAGCTCAGGGCAAATCTTCCTCAGCAAAAAAGAGGAAAATTGGTAACATATGTTAGCTCAGAGCGAACTTTCCTCACACACACACACACACAAAAATTAATTTAAAAAGAACAATGGAACCCCTAAAAATCTAAACAAAATTGAAACAAGTGAACCTAACTTTACATCAAGTTGGTGCCATGACCAGAGAAGAGCTATTTCAAGCATCCGTGAAAGCAGCATTTAGACTTTACACTTTCTGTGGGAAATCTTAACCTGTATTTCGTTGTTTTATTGATAATTACAATATTGGGATTTCTATTTTCAAACTGTCATTTTTAACAGTACATATGTACATACATCCTAATATAAATATTAATAATTAATAACTATTTATTTGCTTTTTCCTATCTTATATATTTCAATCCTTTATGAAAACAAATAATTATGTTAATTTTATAAAAACCAAAAATTTTAGGGGTCGGCTCCGTGGCCGAGTGGTTAAGTTTGTGTGCTCCGCTGCGGCAGCCCAGGGTTCGGATCCTGGGCGCGGACATGGCACTGCTCGTCAGGCCACGTTGAGGCGGCGTCCCACATCCCACAACTAGAAGGACCTGCAACTAGGATATACAACTGTGTACAGGGGGCTTTGGGGAGATAAAGCAGAAAAAGAAAAAAAAAAAAAAAGGATTGGCAACACTTGTTAGCCCAGGTGCCAATCCTTAAAAAAAAAAAAAATTTTAGCTTGAGAACAGAGATAAAATATAAAATAAAAAATTAAGTGAAATTTCTAATCTTTAATTTAAATAGAAAATATCAGTATGAACTCATTATTCATTTTTCTCTTCCTAAAAAACAGTTATTTTCTAGTTTTGCCAACTGGAAAGGTATAATAACTTACTACCAACAAGCACCTCTAGTGCCCAGATTGCAGTCTCAAAATAGCAAGGAAACAAAGTGTTTGGAGAAATGGCTCTTGCCTAGGAAGTATACACAGTGAGCCTGGGGTATCTTGTTGTGCCTGAGAGCCAAGAAGCTATCAGGTGCTACTAGGGTTATGTCAAAATGACAAAAGAGCCGAACTGAAGAGGCTCTGCTGGCTAAAACTGGCAACAGTGTGAGCCTCAAAAAGAATAACAAAACCATATAATCTAGTTGAGTAAAAGGATGCAGAGAAATTATTCCATTTTTAGAAATTTCTAGAAAAATAGAATCTAATCTATACACAGAAAGCTGAGCAGTGGTTGCGTAGGGCCAGGGATGGAGTGGGAGTAAGACTGACTGCAAAGGGCACAAAGGAACTTTTTGAAGCGATGGAAATGTTCTATATCCTGACTGTGGTGGTAGTTACATAGGTGTAAACAGTTTTCAAAATTCATTCAGTGGTATATTTTTTAAATGAGTGCATTTTATTGCATGCAAATTACACCTCAAGACCTTTTTTTAAAAGGAATAATGACTGCAATGGATAGAAATCAGATATGCAAAAATCTTGGAGTTCTTAGAAATTCTTTAAAAAAAAAATAAAAACCTCTTTGGTCACCAAATTGCTAGGATACCAATTCATTATTCTAAAAATTAATAAATTGATGTTATCATACACTCACTCTGCTTTTGTTATATGGGCGCTAACTCAAAGGTCTTAGTGACTGATGAGGGAAAGTTCTTTACAGAAGAATTGCAGTTATAAGTTCAGAAGAAATGGTAAAATTAGAAGATTACTATTTTTCAATCTTTGATGAAATGATGGATCTAAGCAAAAATCTCGATGGTTGCAAAAACCATTAGTTGAAAGATCAATGAGGAGCCTTATTATTATATATATTGATGGATCAGGTCAAACACTCTGAACCTATGGATCAACAACCAGCATTATGTGCTTCTTGATGTAATACAGTAGAAATATATAGCATCGTGCATGAAGTATCCATGCCTAAATAAATAAACTTGAATCTAAATCAAACCTCTAAATCTAACCATAGGTTGATAGGAAATACTGTAAACTTTGTTTCCATTCCACACTATTGAAATGGTAAAACTTGATATGTCTAACCTTGGCAAGCGTGGTGAAGATGTGGATGGAACTTTGGAAACTATCTCACCCTGCTGATAGGTATACTAATTGGCCCAAGGAATTCAAATTCGATGATCCTTAAACGATGGGGAAAATCTTCTTGCCACTAGATGGTGCTTATTGGCTTTTGAGTAGTTTACTGCGTTGTCTTCTACTACATTGCTGTATTTCTCTTATTACTCCTTGTGCATAATTGGAGGAAGGGATTGGGCACTGGCACTTGAGCCTCACCAAGAAGTTGAAATCCGGATCCAGGCAGCTGTATCTGCTTTCTGGCCATCGCACCATGTTGGCACTGGGGGACACATCTCTGAAGCTTGCTGTCTCCCCAAGACACTTATTTTATTTAGTTCCTTAGCAATATCTATCTCTAGTACTGTATCAAGGGTATTTTTTCTGAGGAATATGTTTTTCAATATTTAATAGCTACATTCTCTATTTAAAATTTTTTTTTTAGTTTGAGATCAAAGTTATAGAAAATGGTACAAAGAAATTTTGTATATGCTTCGCTCAGGACCCAGGTTCCCTGCTTATTAATATTTTACCGTTCTCTCCCTTTCTCTCTTTCCCTGTCTTTCTCATTATCTCACATATATGAATATATAAGACACTATTAGTTAAGTATAATTTTTTAAACCATTTAAGAGTAAGTTGCAGACATGTTGCCTCATTGACCTTATCAACAAGGGCATTATTCTACAAAACTACAGCATACCTATCAAAATCAAAACAGTTCCTCAGGCTGTCCTTGTCTTTTTATAATTATACTGTTTTTGAAGACCGGGTACTTTGTATGACCTTCAATTTGGGTTTCTCATGGTACTTCCTCATGATTAGATTCAAATTATGATTTGAGAGGCAGGAATAACACGAATGGAATGCTATGTTCTCAGTGCATGATATCAGGAGGCACACTGTTAATTCGTACTCCTACTGGTAATATTAACCTTTCTCATTTTGTTTCCCCACAGAAGAACTAATAAAAAAATATTTTGTAGTTATTAATTAACATAATTTGCAAGTGTTTTGTGGGGAGATACTTTGGGACTATGTAAATATCCTTTTTCTCATCAAACTTTCACTCACTATTTTTCCTGAATCAATTCTTACTGTGGTTGTTACCAAATAGTGATTTTCTAATTCTATTATTCCTTCTATTAATTAGCTGCCATTCTACTGTAAGGTAGAATTTTATTTATTCTATTTATTTATTTATTCAATTCTCTATATCAGTATAGACTCATGGATTCCTATTTTATTTAATGGTTTATAATCCGTTACTAATATTATTTATTTTGATGCTCGAATTGTCTCATATTTGGCCAGTGGGAGCCCCTGCTGGTTGAGTCCTGTATCCTTTAACATATTCCCAACATACTTTGAGAGCTTCCTTATTTTCTGGAGCAAGAAGATGTTTCAGACTCATCTTGCACTTTCCTTGGCACAGCCCTGAAACGGGCAACTTATCCAATGAACCATGGTTCCTTTTAATAAAGCATTTAGAAAACAAGATCCGGGTGCTAAGTTTGCTCTTTGCTACAAAGGTATCATTGCTTCCAGGCCTCTAACCAAAAAGAGCCAGGAAACGCATCTATATCTATGCCTATGTCTACATCTATATATTAAAACAACCCTGAGTTCACAGCAATACCTATAATTCTAATCCAATACCATGTAATTTATTCTAGCCTTCTCCCTTTCCATAATTGTACTCCCTTCTCTGACAGTAAGAAAATTGCCTCCCACAAATGACTGGATAAAGAAGATATGATACACACACACACACACACACACACACACACACACACACACACACGGCAATATTATTCAGCCATTAAAAGGGAGGAGATCCTGCCATTAACAACAACAGGAATGGACCTTGAGGGCATTATGCTAAGTGAAATACATCAGACAGAGAAAGACAAATACTGTATGATCTCACTTAAATGCGGAATCTTAAAAAACAAACAAACAAACAAAACTCTTAGAAAAAGAGATAAGATTTGTAGTTACCAGAGGCAGGAAGTGGGAAGAGGGGAAATTGGATGAAGATGGTCAAAAGGTGCAAACTTTCAGTTATAAGATAAATAAGTACTAGGAATGTAATGTACAACACAATGACTATAGTTAACATTACTATATGGTATATATGAAAGTTAAGAGAGTAAATCCTAAGAGTTCTCGTCACAAGGAAAAATATATATATACATATTTTTAAATTTATATCAGATGATGAATTTTAACTAAACTTATTGTGGTAATAATTTTTCCATATAAGTAAAATCATTATGCTGTACACCTTAAACTTATACACTGATGTATGTTAATTATATCTCAGTAAAACTGGAACAAAAACCATTTTGGAGCAGAAAGAAAGAAGGAAGGAAGGAAGGAAAGAAAGAAAGAGAGAGATAGAGAGAAAGAAAGAAGGAAGGAAGGAAGAAAAGGAAGGAAGGGAAGGAAGGAAGGAAGGAAGAAAAGAAAGGGAAAGAAAGAAAGAAAAAGACAGAAAGAGAAAAGGAAGGAAGGAAAGAAGAAAGAAGGAAGGAAAGAAAATTGTCTCGCATTATCAAAATATTTATTTTCCCTGTAGGTACCCAATATCCAGGTCAAGTGAGACATCTCCTACATTTCTTTGGCTGACTCCACCAGGCCAAATTCACAGGTTACCTCCTCAGCCCCAGCTCTGCCATAGCTGCTAGGTACACTACTTTAGTCCCTCTGATCCCAAACAGTCCCTAGTCATTCATGATTCCTCCCTCCCCCTCATTGTGCACATATGATCAACCCCAAGCCCTGCCTCCTAACTGTTTCCTGAATCTGTCTCCTTCCCTATATTCTTTCTACATGATTGTATGACTGGGAAAACTGTATCAAATGCCTAGAAATTGTTGATGTAGTTGAGGGAGCTAGTATATTTTTTTCCCTCTCCCTCTAATGTTTTTTGGCTAATGACCAATTATTAAGGGCCTTATTAACCATGGTTAAAGAGCAACATTTTCCCCAGGCCATACTTGTTCTCTTTCTAATAATTATTTGGAGCGCCCAAAAATTGGACAGGAGAAGTTAAGCCCTGGTCTTAGCCCACAAAGTAGAGTGATGCTCAGATGCTAGAACTGTTCTGATTGAAGGATGAAGTGGCAGATGAGAGGCCCATCTCTTTCCATTCAGCCTCACTGATGATGCAACATCTTCTAGCTTCCAGTCCTAACCTGTAAAGGGCAAAACTGAAAGCTCAGCTCTTCTCTGCTATGCTGACAAGTATTAAATTCAGCATTAATGGCTACAAACTAATTGCTGAGTTACTACGGGTAGGTGAGTGCAGCTCAGGTTGATGCTGTGCCCACCTTTCTGGTAGTTTGCTCGAGTCCAGTTAACTGTATCTGTCTTTTAGCTACTTTGGATTGTCAATGACCCTGCCTTATCACCTCATAGTTGATCTAAGAGGTGTAGGTAGGCTAGGATTGGGAAAAGCGTCTTTTCTCCTCATTATAAAAGAAATCATTACATTCTGGGAATTTTGGAAAAATGAAAATAAAATGAAGAAAACAAAAATTACGCCAAATACTACAACTCTCTGATATAATTTCTTGAAGTTTTTTCTGTGCTGTTATAAAACAAACTTGAGATTATAATGTGTTTATTTTTGTATCTTATTCTTTCTTAATATTATCAGATAATCATTCTTTCATTTCATTCAAAATTGCTTGAAACATCATTAATAAAAACATAGATGTGTCCTAATTTAACAATGTCCTAATTTTTTACATTGAAGTTGTTTCTATTTTTTTACAATTAGAAATATTACTGGAATAAACATTTGTGTACTTTAATCTTTGTCCACATTGATAAATATTTTCTGTGGTTAGATTACCAGATGCAGAATATCTGGCCCAAAGTCTATGAGCACAGTTAAGCTTCTGGAGCATATTGTCAAATTGTTTTCCAAAAAGCTTGATGTAATTTACACTTTCATCAGCCATGTATGAACGTGAGTGCCTTTCTCACTCCGACACAACTGCATCTTAGAGGACAGGATAAGAAGTAAGAATAGGATGATAAAAAGGAAGATAAATGGAAAAGAGAACTCAAGTAGTTGCTTGAGGAAGAAGATTCATTTCTAACTTCTATCTTTCTACACAAGGATACGATGGTGATATTTAACCATTCTTATCTTCTCGAGAGCTATTAGTCTTATCCTGTGTATACATCTAGGCAAAGAGAAGATCCTAAATGGTAAGATGCTCTGGAGAGGTTGGACATTCAGCTTTATCATTTGGTAGGAAGATGAAGGAAATTGATTGCCCAAGCTGGACACTTTAGAGCATCCTCCTTCCCTCCTCCTCTCTCACATTTGATCAATCAACAAACCCAGCCACTCTGCCTCCTCTCTATCTCTCACTACCTCTTCACCTCTCTCAGTTTCTCCAGTTCAGACTGTCATCCTTCACCTGAATAAATGCAATAGCCCCCTAACAGATCTCTCTCAAATCATCCTTCACATAGAGTAATCTGCCCAAAGCACAACTCCAGCCATCTCATCCCCCCTGTTTAAACACCCTCAAGGATACCTCATTGCTCACAGAATAATGATCAAGCTCTTTATCCTGAAGACAAAGGTCTACTGACCTATTCCCCACCTGTCACTACTGCTTCATCTCTCACTTTCTCCTGCCTTGAGCCTTATACTTCATCGATAGCAAGCTATTTATAGTTACTGCCCAAATACCATTCTATTTCTTGCCTCTAATTTGCTCATCCCCACTACCCAACATACATTCTCCCCACCCCACCCCAAGTAATGGCCAGGATACATCTTATTCTTCTTCAAAAATAGTAATTGCCCCTCCTCGGGGAAATATCCTACTTCCCTGCTCGACAGATCAGATTTGCCACCTGATTTTTTTTCAGCTGGGAATGTCTGAGCACAGTTATGTTTGCCACTTCCAAGTATAAGCTTTAAGAGTCAGGCTGTGGCTTGCTATGCTCTTTTTTTTTCCCCCTTGAAATGAGATCAGTAATGTTCCAGGTGGAGGCTGC
Source organism: Equus przewalskii (assembly GCF_037783145.1). Classification (NCBI taxonomy): domain Eukaryota; kingdom Metazoa; phylum Chordata; class Mammalia; order Perissodactyla; family Equidae; genus Equus; species Equus przewalskii. The sequence goes on along the minus strand of NC_091833.1, from coordinate 80,567,534 downwards.
TTCATCAGCCTGGATCCTAAAGTGAGGACAATATGGACTATCTGCAATGGATGTGAGTGAGAAACAAACCTTTGTTGCTGCAAACCACTAAGATTTTGGAGTTAGTTGTTATTGTGCATAAAGAATCTTATCCTAACCGATATACTTGCCATCTCCTGATTATCCTTTCCTACAGGGTACTACTTTTAGTGAGGTTCTATGGTAGGAGTATGGCTGCCCATTACTTGAAGATATAAATAAACTTCCTGTTTGGGGAAGCCACCATTGCATGAGTTTTGGCAGGTGGCAGTTTCTGCCTCCCACTAAGGAAGGTGAAAAGAACCAATACTTCTCCTCCCAGATTCCTCACAGCTAGGGAATAAGCATGTGACCTAAGTTCCAAATAACCTAAGTCATTTGGAAGCTCCCTACTCAGAAATTTGAGTCTTGATACAAAGAAGCAACAACAGTATATCAAGCATTATTTCTGTTGCTGGTGGCAGCAGCTAGTGTCCAGTGGAGTGACAGCAGTGAGAGCAGAGTCAAGGGGTGTAACAGTGAGTGTTTAGTTGTGGCAAGATAAGCAAACTGTTGTGGTGCTGAGGTCTGGCTGTCTTCCAGGCTGCCTAGTGCCCTCATTCCTGCTCATTTTCTGATCCTGCTTTTCCAGTGTTCCTAACAATTTTTCGATGTACCTCATATTCTTCCATTCAACCCATTTTTGTCTTAAATTACCAGAGTTGTTTTCTGCTGTCTGCAACCAAAAATCTTATTCCTACTAATTCCCAGGGCTCCAAGTGACCTGGTTCCACATGGAGTCACATTTTAAAAGCCCAATCCTGCATCCTAAAAGAATTTTAAAAAGAGTCCCAATCTTTATCTAATGTCTCTAAAGAACCTTAAAAGGGATCCTACTTATGACCTGTATTCACCCACACTTATTCATACTTTTGCCTCATCTACCTCCACCTGGGAAGGTTTCTCACACTTCGAGCTTCCCTGGAGACACCCACTTGCAACCCGCCCACTCTGCCCACCTGGACTGCCCAGCTCTGGGACTTCTTTTCCTCTTCCTCTCTTTCTCTCCCAGCTCTTTGTTATCTAGATCATCTTACCCTGTCTAGTTAGGGCCTTATATATTTTATTTCACCTCCCAGACCTTGCTTCTCTCTGCTTATTTTTTCAATTCTGCATCACCAATTCTGCAAAAGGTCTGGGAATCAAGCTGGCCAAGACAAACTCCCGTTAAAGTACAGGTGGCAAGATGGCAGCCCACTAACCACATCCAGCCCTGCAACTTAATTTCTGTTGTAAAGTGTTGTTTAAGCTGTAGAATGTTGTGCTTATCTTTATTGAGTTACTTGCCAAGAGTTAACAGTGTGAGAATTTCACCTAAAAATCTGGATTTCCAGATCTTCTGAAAAATCGAAAGACCTGGCAATATTGGGATTCTCCATGGTAAGAATCAACCGGAGTTTGGGAGCAGCCGCCCCCTTTTGTGAGGCATCACTCCAGTTCTCCATCATCCCATCCCAGTTTTCCTCACTCAAATTACCTTTCTGGCTCCTGTGGGCATTTGAATTTGCAACCCCTGCTCTCCAGGGTACGCCAGGAAGGATAGCAAGCATCTGTGAGTTGAAAGAGCATATCTTCTTTAGAGATGGGGGCATAGAGTGGAAGGAAAGATACAGGAGGGGAACACTTACACATTGTAAATCCTGTGTTGCTACAATAGGAGAAAAGGGGGAGAGACTGATGAAAGAAGAAATGTACAGGAGAAAGTAAGGCAGCTTCAGAGTGTGTAGTGGGTGGGGGGCAAGGCAAATGGATTAAGGTGCCTAGCTGGTGAGAAGAATAAAAGTACAATGTTAAAATTCTTCCAGGAGCTTGTATTTTGGAGAATGTCTCTCTCTTCTTATCCTCCACCCCTGCCAACCTGACTCCCTTCTCTGTACTTGAAAGCTGTCGTCCTTGAAGTCCCTCTGAGCTGCAGAGGAAGAGGTATAACACTCATAAGCAAGAAGCAAACTGCATTTGATTCCACTTTAAATGTATGGGGGAGAAAGCTTTTGAAAGGAATCATAAGGCAAAATATTTTGAAAAGCATATTTACCTTCCAAAGCTTGCTTGTATTTCTTTTAATCCCAATTTTCATATGCGTGTTAGATTTGTTTAAAGTTAGAGGCATCTAAATTATCAAACAATTGAACTAAAATTTTTTACACCAAACTCACTGTTTTCTCACAACTTTACAAGTTTTTCACTGAGAAAACTTACTTGAGGTCTATATCTCTACAGTATTACCTACATCTGTACATGAAACAAGGTTTCAACTTTTTAATACTTCACAGGTTGTGAGTGAAAACAAAATAGCAGATTTCAGGCTGGTAGAGAAAAAAATGTACGGTAATGTTTAAGGAAGAGAAGGGTCAATGAAACACTGGACTGTGAAGGAACTCCACTTTAACATGTCACTCTCTGAAAAAAATTCAGGGATTTTACTATTTGTAGTAATATAATCACATTCATGCTTTTCAGGGGATATCTAAGTGTTGAACATAGCTTAGATGGAAAAGAAGGAGAGGAAAGTTGAGAGTGAAGAAATGCTGTGTTTCATGTCTGTTGCATGTACTTAAAACAAAGAATTTATAAATGGCAAACTTGGGTTACTTTAGTATTGTTTCCATTTCTTCTCTTGTCATTTTATTCTCCTTTCTTGTATTGTTTATTTTGTATATTGTAATCATAGACAGTAGAATTTTTTTAGAAACTGATTTCTTGAAAGTACAATGATATAACTGTTTTGGAGAATAACTGGGAACAGCTAGTTAGTTTGAAGATACACATACCATATGACCCAGAATTTCCTCCTATAGGTAAATACCCTAGAGAAACTGTTGCACATTATCATATGGAAACCTGTCCAAGTGTGTACCTGCGGTATCGTTCATTATAGCCTCTATTAATAGTAGAATGGACAAATGAATTATGGCCTATTCACTGAACAGAACACCATACACTAATGAAAAGGAATGAACTAGGGCTACAAGTTTCTTTATGGGGAAATCTCACAAAAGTAATGTTGAAGGGAAAAACAGATTGCAAAAAAACCCACAGTGTAACAGTATAGCAGCATTTGAAACAGTGTAGCATAGTCATGCAGATACTCTGGAGTCAGACTGCTGAATTCAAACCCATCTCTACTATTTACTAACTATGTGACCTCGGCAAGTCACTTAACCTCTATTGGCCTCCATTTCCTTATCTGTAAAGTGGGGATAATAATTGCTTCTACTTCATATGGTCATTGTGAAAATGAAAATGAGTTAGTACTAAAGTACAAGAAGAATACATGGTATCACTATTTTTCATACAGTGTATATTCAGCCTAAAATTATACACAAAATACTGTGTATTATGTAAGAATGTATATATGTTAGGAAAAGCACATATACATCAATGGGAATGAAAATACAAAATCATGACAGCAGTTGTCTCCTGGACAGAAGGATATTTCTTGAGCTGTGGTGGATACATGATTGTTTGTTAGTATACTTCTTATGCCTTTGTGTATGGCTGAATTAGATAAATTTTAAATCAAATGATTGAAATGTACTTTTTAAACTATACATACAGTGTAACCAAATTTCTGAAAAATTGGAAAATAGAGGAAAAATCACCCCAAATTACACCATTTTAACCCACAATTTAAAAAATTGTGATTCTTTCAACATCTGAGTGAGGTTGATGAATAAGAATGCTGTTTCTACAGCATTATTCATAATAGCCAAAATCAACTCAAATGGCCATCTTAAGCAAATGGCTAAACAAAATATGGTATATCCATACAATGGAAGGAAATTCAGCAATAAAAAAGGAATGAAAGACTGATGATATATGTTACAACTTGGATGAAATTCAAAAACATTACTCTCAGTAAAAGGAACCAGAAACAAAAGACCACATATTGTATAATTCCATTTATATGAAATGTCTGGAAAGGCCAAAAACGTGCCAAAATAGATTAGTGGTTGCCTGAGGCTGTGGCGGAGGGAACAGGGAGAGACTGCAAATGAGTACCAAAGATTTTTAGGGGGTGATGGAAATATTCAATGATTGGATGGTGGTGATGGTTGCACGACTTAGTGTATTTACTAAAACTCCTTGAATTGTACACCTAAAATGAGTGAATGTTATTATATGTAACTTAAATGTCAAAAACTCCTTTAAAAAACAGTGTTTATAGAAGAAATACTTATGCTTGGGAGAGAGGGGAAGGAATGTTATTTCAGTTTATAGACATGAACATGGAAATCTATAAATCTGAAAAAGGACCCAGAACCTTATCCCATTAAACGATGTCAGTAGAAACCTTCCAGGTAGGTTGAGGTGGAGGCTGAAAGCAAAGGTTCCTTTCTGTCAGGGTCTCAGGGAGGATGCCACCCTGTAGGAAGACCCTTAACAGCATGGAACAGCCATAGTAGAAAAAAAAAATAGTAATGGTTTCTCTTGTTAGGCAGAGAGAAATCTGAAGATGGTGCTCCCTGTTTTTCATGTTCTGTGGGTGACTTACAGGAGACTCAAAAGTTCCTGCATGCCCTGATTTGGGGAGGGTGGGCACCAAGGCCTGAGAAAAAGAGTAAACTGAAAGAAGCCTGGAGATTAGGATTCTGGGACCAAATATCATGTATATGTTTATGATCCCCAAATTTACATCTCTAACTTAGATCTCGAATTAACTCTAGGCTCCCATCTCCAGTGGCCAACTTGATATCTACCCTGGGTTATTGCACAGAAATATCAAACTAAACAGCCTCAAATGGCAATCTTGATTTCTAGAACCCCAAACCCCCATCCTACCACTCTCCCAGGTTGCTACCCACCCCCCTCCCCCCATACACAGCCACTGTCCCAGACTCCTCAGTACATGGAATTCACTTTCTCTATCTCCAGTGCCACCACCTGTTCTTGGCCACCATCATTTTTCTCCTGGACAAAGCAACAACCTCTTAACTGGCCTCTCTGCTTCCACTTTTGCTTTCTTCCAACTCATCCTCCATACAACAGTGAAACTTGTTTTCTTAAATGTAAATTGGGTCCTGTCACTCAAATTCTTAAAACTCTTCAATAGCCTCCCATTGTGTGTGGAATAAATGCAAACTCCTTAGCTTGCCTGGTGAGGCCCTGAATAACCTGGCTCCTGCCCAAGTCCCCATTGCACTACCTGGCATTCTTCCCCTAACTGCATTTATTCACATTTGTTCTTTAGATTTTCACATTTCCTGAGCTCTTCTCATTTCGAGGATTTGGCACTTACTGTTCCTTTGATTTGTATGGCTCTTCTGCCTTCTCATCCTTCGCATTTCAGCTTAAATATGCCTCTCTCAAAGTCACCTTCTCCGCTCACTCTGTGAAAGGTAGCCTCCCTTTTTATTCTCCGCCTTCATCCCTTTTTTGTTGTCTTCATAGCACTTCTCACAATTTGCAACTATTATGGGTTGGTTTACTTATATTTTAGGCTGCTTTTCTTATGAGAATGGAAACGCTATGAACCATATGCTGTTTATTATTGTAGCCCCAGCATCCAGCATAATACCTGGAATGTCGTAGAGGCTCCACAAAGATTTGTTGAAAGAAAGCACTTAGAAAAACACTTGAATATTTCCCCCTATTGTTCAATTTTCAGAAAGAAACAGATTTTCTTGGCTGTTTCAGGACTATTTTGATTACAAGTAACGGAAGCCCATTTAAGCCTAAATAAAAGGGAGATTTATTATGCAGACACGGGGTTCTTTCAGGAAGCTGAAGGGCAAAGGAACAGGTGTGTGTTAGGAAAGAACCCAAAACAGGAACTGGGGTAATTTAAGGGACCCAAGGATTTTACCCTACCTGCAAGCTAGCTAGTTAGCCTACCATGATTTCATGCATTCTGACAGAAGACACAAGCTTCCTGCATTAGAGACAAAAAACAATGTATCATTCATACCAATGGTAGTAGCCAGTGTATCAACATTTGCACTGGTTCCAACCTCCAATTCCCACAGGATGACATGAAGAGAGCCAGGTGGTGCTTACACATCCAGTGGGCTGTGTTACAGGTGAGAAATTCCTAATTTAGGAAACCCAAATCTTTTTATAATGGGCAGTATGCATGCCTGACCTTGGCCCTGGAGAAAAGACATTATCTTTATCACATCGGATAGTAAACAAACCTGCTCTTTGCTCTAGGGAGAGACAATATCTCTATATTTCAAGGCTGTTTACTATATAAACATCCTTGAAAAAATAATCCAGAACAAGGGCAGTTAGTGCCTCACTCACAAGATATGCAGAAATGCAAGAGATCCAGGGAGAAATGTCTCCCACCAAGAGGTGGGGGAGGGGGAGAGGACGAGCTAAGCAGAAAAAACTACAGACATCCACCATCTGTACGTCTCTAGACTGTAGTAGCTTTTAGAATGGTTAAGGGAATAAGTTTAGCACTTTTCACAAATGAATTCACAGAATATTTACTAATTTGTATGTTATAAAACCTTTACCATTAGATCTGTTTTTCTTAAGAAAAACACTGCTATCTCTTTCTAAAAGGTATAGAATATTTTGAAAACAATATTAACATGTTTTCACAACTACTGGTATGGAGGAGAACAGTTTAAATTCCTGGCAACGATGCATTTGAAATAATTCTTTAAAAATAGTTTCTCTCTTTTTTCTGTTTCTGTTTTTTAAAGAGAAGATTGTGGCAAAGGGTCAAGTGGGGTATTGTTTTATATTTTTCCTGCGTAAGGGAATCTGAACTATTCTGGTTCTGTATGAATAAAAACAAACCTTGGAACATTTACTGCTATCTTTAAAAGAAATTCGAGGCAGTACTAAGGGAGTTAAATGCCCCTATTTAATTCCCCATAACCATTTCAAATATTTTTAAACTATATTTGTACATGAATTTGAAATTCTGATTACCCAGAATTCTGTGGATGAAGAAAGTCATACAGTCTTAGGAAATAAACCAGGAGTCAAGGCTTACTGCTACCAGAGTAACCTTATTCCACAATTTTGCTTTGATCAATGACTGTAGAATGGTAGTTATAAACAAATCAATGATTGATTCATTGTTTCTTCAGTTATACTTGTTGATACATTTGTCTTGGATGATGAGACCATAAAATATTGGGCTTAAATCAGTTTAATTCATTTTATGGAGAACTTAGCATAGCAACTAAGCACTTAAATGCTTGCTAAATTTAAAAAACGTTCTTCAAATCAATTACAGAAACACAATTTCATTTTATTTTATCAATTAATTAATTAATTATTGCTGAAGAAGATTTGCCCTGAGCTGACACGTGTGCCAGTCTTACTCTATTTTGTAGGTGGGTGGCCACCACAGCTTTGCTGTCAGCAAGTGGTGTAAGTCCGCACCCAGGGACCACACCTGGGCCACCAAAGCAGAGTGCATTGAAGTTAGCCGGTAGGCCACGTGGCCAGCCCTGAAACCATGATTTTAGGTCTTAATGAAAAGTAAATATTTAGAAGCACCCTTCCCTCTAATTCAGCATTAATACTTTTTTATTGTCTTCCTGTCTCTGAAATTTAAGAAAAATAATTCCCTTTTCCCCATGTTTCTCCCATTTCTAACCCAAGAGAAAATCAAACCTATTTCAGCCATATTTAAGCAGTAGAGCTAATCTGTAATAGCAAATCTAAATAGAACAAATTACGTATTATTTTTCATGTGATGAAATATGTTCTTAAACTAGAGAATTATTTCAATCAACAAAGGCTTATTAGAAACTGCATGTAGGGGCTGGCCCAGTGGTGCACTGGTTAAGTTCGCACGTTCTGCTTCAGCAGCTTGGGGTTCTCCCATTTGGATCCCGGGTGTGGACATGGCACTGCTTGGCAAGCCATGCTGTGGTAGAATCCCAGATATAAAGTAGAGGAATATGGCATGGATGTCAGTTCAGGGCCAGTCTTCCTCAGCGAAAAGAGGAGGATTGGCCCAGATGTTAGCTCAGGGTTAATCGTCCTCAAAAAAAAAAAGAAAAAAAGAAAGAAACTACATGCAGGACACTAAGCTTGTTTAATGAGAAGAGTGAGAAAAGTAAAAACAACAACAACATAACTTCATATTCTTTAATATTTCAGAATATGAAATGCCATTAATCTGCTATCATTACTATAAAATTTAGCTACTATTTATTTAGATAAGTGAGTTTTTGTACAGCGCTATTTAAAGCGTGGAACTGTTTGTTACTGCTGCGTGATAAGTACAGAAATTGAGACTAAGCATTTAGAAACTTTTATAGCAGTTTGACAGAGTAATTTTCTGTATGTTGAACCTAATAATAAAAAATTTAGGCTTCAATTTTGTTTATCATTTTAAATTTAATTTTTCTAGGAATTCATTTTTACTGTATTTTACAAAAGTATCATTTTCCTACAGCTTGGAAATAAAAATTAGAAAACTGGTCCTTACCACAGATAGTTTTCGAAGCTCCGTTTTAGCGTAAAGCATTATAAAGTCATCTAATATTAGGGCTGCTCTTAAGTGGTTACTGGGCACTCCAGCAGTATGATAGGATTAGAGGTTTCTTTTACCAAACATACTAGATTTATTGACTGTTACGTGTGTGTTGAGAACCCAAAATATTTGAGGTGTCCGATGAAGTTGTGCTCTAGGATCCTGTTCGCCTCCGTCCCCGGGCTCAGCTTGCTCTACCCCAGTGGACTAACATTAGTCAGCCTAATAATACGTGAGTCTACTGTTACCTCCCCCGAGAATCTGGAATTGGGATGCTGAGAGACTGAATGATTAGGTCATAGTGGGCACATGAACTCAAATGTCAACAGTTGTTACAACACCAAACCACATGGAAGCCACATGGAAGCTGATGTTGTGAGGGGAACACAGAAGCCATGAGTAAGCAGAAGTTTTGAGAGACTAAGCAGGATGGAGCAACTGACAAACATGCAAGAGGCGGAGGAGAGGAATCTTCTTCAACTGTAATTCAAATCACGTCACTCTTTGGTTCAAAATGCTCCCTTTTCTTCTCGTCTTACTCAGAGCAAAAAGTCAAAGTTTTTACAACTGCCTGCTAGGCCCTATAGAATCGTTGCTCACCTCTCTGACTTCGTCTCCCGTGACTCCTCCCCTCACTCACTCCAGTTGAGCCACACAGATCTTGTTCTTCCTTGAAACCAGGCACATTGTGGCCTCGGGGCCTCTGTATGTGCTATTCTGCTTGGCATGTTCTTCCCTAGTTATCTGCATACCTTGCTCTCTTACCTCCTTCAGACCTTTGCTCAAATGCCTTCTCTGCCACGCCCTCCCTGACCACTCTATTTAAAATTGCAACCCCACCCCCACCCCTCTCCTTATCTTCTTCCCTGATTTATTTTTCCCCACGGCACTATCATCATGTGGCATATTATACATTTTACTTACGTATTTATTGTCTGCTGCCCATCACTAACATGTAAGCTCCATGAGGTCAGGTCTTTTCACTCTCTTTTAGCCTTTGCAATACGCCCAATGCCTACAACAGCTCCTGGTACATAGTAAGTACTCAATAAATATGTTGGCTAAATGAATGAATGAATGACTCAAGGAAATGGAAGACCTTGCCATCGTTTCTTACTTTGTAGTGCTAGTCCTGAAGTGGCCTGGTTACTCTATCACCTATCATCAGATATTATAATACCACTTCTTCTTCTTTTTTTTTTGCTGAGGAAGATTCACCCTGAGCTAACATCTGTCACCAGTTTTCCTCTTTTTGCTTGAGGAAGATTGGCCCAAAGCTAACAACTGTTGCCAGTCATCCTCTATGTTGTATATGGGTCATCGTCACAGCATGGCCACTGATGAGTGGTGTAAGTCCATGCCTGGGAACCGAACCCAGGCTGCCAAAGCAGAGCATACTGAACTTAAAAACTAGGCCACCAGGCTGGCCCCATAATACTACTTTTGCGTAGCTCCTCCTTTTTTCTTTTTGATTTTTGTTTTTTAATCATGTAAATATTTACATGGTTCCAAAGTCAAAACTAAGTTATAAGATAAACTCAAGATGAATTCTATTTCTATGCCCTCCACTCTGTTTCCTTCTTCCCCATTTGGTCACCATTTTTATTGATTTTTTTTTTTTTTTGAGAAAGATTAGCCCTGAGCTAATATCTGCCGCCAATCCTCCTCTTTTCTTTGCTGAGGAAGATTGTCCCTGAGCTAACATCCATGCCCATCTTCCTCTACTTTATATGTGGGATGTCTGCCACAGCATGGCTTGGTAAGCAGTGCATAGGTCCACATCTGGGATCCAAACTGGTGAACCCTGGCCCGCCACAGCAGAGAGTGCAAACTTAACCACTGCGCCACTGGGCCAGCCCCAGATTTTTGGTTTATTCTTCTATTGTTTCTTTTTGCAAATATAAGCATATATGTATATATTTTATATCCCTCCCCACTTCTTACAATGAATGCAGCATGCCATCAGCACCATTCGGAACCAGTTATCCTGGAGACATATGGAGATCTGCCTCTTTCCTTTTTACTGAGCCATAGTCCTCTGTTGTGTGGATGTATCATACTTTTGCCAACTAGTCCCATATTGATAACATTTGGATTACTCTTAGTCTTTTACTATTGCAAATAATGGCATAATAAATAGCCTTGAGCATAGGTCTGTTTATATTTTTGCCAGTTTACTTTTGCAATAGATTCTCAGAAGTGAGATGAGTGAAAAACCTCCTTTTTTAATGGAGGTAATTCGAGTGGTTTTCTGTTCATTACAACCCAGAAGTCAATATTAAGACAGCTACCTAATCGTGAAGTCTCAAATTATACTGCTTCTGGGAATTCTTATTATCCTAGACAGAAGGAATCTACATCTATTCCCCTAATACTCTCTCAAAAAAAAAAAAAAAACCTGAAAAGAAAAATTAAAGGAAAAAACCCCCACAGAAACCCCTCGTATTCTCTCTTGTCCACATTGCTCACATGATACTTTTCACATGTGGCTAGGTATATGTAGTTATCTGTGTATATCTCATCTCTTCAAGTGGATAATAAGCTGCTGCAGAGCAAGAAGCACATTCCTTATGACCTTTATCATCTCTGGCCCCTGACAGTGTATCTTGAACTAGTAACAATGACTGAATGAATAAATACAGTAGGTCAATCCAGCACATGATGGTGCCCCATATAAAAGTGTCCATTTAGAGTTATGCCTCACATAACACACCAGAATAAATCTCAGGTGAGCTAAAAAGTTGAATGTAAAGATCATAAGAAACTATAAGAGAGCCAGGCCCAATGGCCTGGTGGTTAAAGTTTGGTGCGCTCTGCTTGGGCAGCCTGGGTTTGGTTCCTGGGTGTGGAACCACACCTCTTGTCTGTCAGTAGCCATCCTGTGGCAGCAGCTCACATAGCAGAACCAGAAAGACTAACAACTATACACAACTATGTACTGGGGCTTTGAGGGAGGGAAAGGAAGAGAAAAGTTGGAAGATTGGCAACAGACGTTATCTTAGGGTGAATCTTCTCCTGCAAAAAAAAACCCAAAAAAACCTCCAGAAACTATAAGGAAAAAAGAAGTGACATTTATCATTCGTGTGGAGGTCAGGGAAAGGACTCTCTGAACTTTGTGCCGTTAAACTAGACTGATCCAATAAAGCTGAGCTTGGAGCCCTCCAGGACAACTTTTTGGATCGTCTCACATAGCTCCTCACCATGTTCTCTGCTCATAGTACCAATTCCAGCTGATGCCACTGCTGGGCTGGTCCTTCAAGGGATTATTGAATGTTCTTGCCCAAATCTAAGGCTCCAGAGTCAAGCCATTGCTACAGTCATGTGGAAGGTCTGGCAACTACATTATTGTGTGCAGGGAGCACATCGGCTGCTGTGTGGAGGTGGTGACCTTTGTTAGCCTTTTGGCTGAGTGTAGGAGGAGTTGTTTTTCCTACTTGGACTCTAATAGGCTACGCCCACTCTTGGAGGGGACCTTGTGCAACATTATGATGTAGCTCTGAATGCATCTGAGGTGGAGAGGTAGCAACGCATCTCTTTTATCCTGCCTGTCAGAGAGGTGGGAGAAATTCATTTCCTTCCATGCAGTCTGCAATCCCATCTTTGAAAGACATACACACTCCCCCACTATCCCATAGTATACATAACCCTCTCCCTGCCAGGATGAGCACAGTCAGCACCATGATCTGTCCTGCTGTCAATGCACAGTGAAATTTTGGTGGTTTTCTCAAGAGCTGTCTATAAATAATACCACATCATAACTTGGGTCCAATATTCAAGGACTCAGAGGATGCTTAAGCAGAACTCCTAAGTGATAGCTGTGCATGACTTAAGGTTGCCTAAATACCTGGCCACACCTCCTGATCAACTGACCTGGGCCTCAAAAACAGGCAATAGTAAAAGCTCAAACATTTAGGAGAATGGTGGTAATAGAAAACAGGAAACAAGACTTCCATTAATGTGAGTAGACAACCATGCCAACAGATAGAGCAGCTCTGTTTGAACTGTGAGCCACCACTCCATGTGCAGGTGCCCTATCTGAGGTAAACCATACCCACTGATAACAGGGGAACCACCTGTGCCACGCCCTACTCCTCATCTCTTTCCTGCCCTGCCCAACACCCTACCCTCATTTCTCTAGACTGGAGTGCAGATGTGAGATGAGGGCTATCTGGTTTCCAGGGACTTTGGGGAGCCGGAATTTATTTACACATCTACACAACGGCGGACTCTTGCGTATCAGAGAGCTTTGCAGATTGGGCCCTGGTCCAGCATATCTGGTTACCAACTTGTCCCAAGGCTAGAAACTCACAACCCTGCCAGGCAACAGCATCACTGGCCCTTTAAATGCAACTGTTCCTCCTACGCAACGTGCTACAGAGGGCATGGAAAGGCAACTGCCTACAATCACTTAGTTTTTAGCACATGCCAAGAATCACCCTCTCATCTACTATTGAACCCACTGCTCCTTGCTCTCTTCTGTTTCCCTGGCTCAATACTTTGTCTTTTGATATCTGCTTCCAGGCTTCCTTATTTCAGGACTGGATCAAATTTTCCTTCTCTCGTGTATAGACCTAGGACTCTTGCCACTGAATTTTGACTCTTAACTTCATGTTTTGTTGATTTGGGTGGTACTACTGCCCTGGGTAAGAGACTCTCTCCACTAACTTCTGTCCCATAAAACCCCTACAGGCGGGACTAGTTGACCAGTCTTTCCAATGAGCAGCTCAGATGCTGAAGCTTCATCTTAGCAAACTGCTGACTGGGGGGTCTTCAGGCCTCCCCCACTCACCTCTCCAGCACCTGAAGTACTGTTTAAGCAAACGGCCTTCCAAAAATGGAAGTCTTTTGAGCAAGAGATAAAGGAATTACCTCCTTCTCTAAGAAACAGATTGTTTCAATATGTTGGGTCCCAGAGGTGCTGAGACTTCAAAACTGGCAAACTTGCTCTTAGCATGAGATGACTGACTTGTTAGGTATCATAAAGGCAGTAACCCTTGCCCTCAATTGTCCCCCAAGCCTCATCCCAGATGGTAGCTGACTGAGGTACCAATACTCTTTTAGGAAATCAACAGAGAACACATTTTGGTCATGGACTATCGGGGATTGTGAGTGCAGATTCTGAAGTCAGCCCACCTGTGTTCAAATCCAGTTCTACTACTTCCTGGCTATGGGATCTTGGGAAATTATTTACCTTCTCTGCCTGAGTTTCCTCATTTGTATAATAGAGATGATGATACAAATAGCAGCAACCTCAAAGTACTATAGTGAGTTTTAAATGAATTATTACATATCATAAAAGTGGTCAATAATTGTTACCTACTATAATTATTGGGCCAATTCAGAAAGACCTGGATATATACAGAGTTAAATTTCCAGGGTACACATAACTTTGTTTACATAAAGATGATGACAGCTAAGAAAGAAAATTTCTAGACATGCTTCAGCAAATTGAATAGTTGATGATGTCTTTCAATCTGTGTAATATTCCAGGAGTATCCCAAAGACTCGGGAATGAAATATTCTACAACTTCCTAGATAGAAGAGTAATTATAAAAATATCTCAATGACAGTTTAATTTACTTTAGCTTAATATGAGCCTATATTCATAGTCTACCATCTCTATAGCATCTCTAAGTCAATTCTTGGAATGACATATTATAAATCTTAGATCAAGATTATTGGGATTTGTTTTATTGGCTTGGAGATTTGGGTGATTCTTAATACTTTTTCTGCTATCTTTGAATAGTAGGTTCTCTAGAACATCATGGATATTCAGAAGTGGTTCATATTCCACTTTTCCAACTTCATTGTCCTGCTTGTATACTACTTAAAGAAAAGAGGAAATAATAAATGTTATTTAACAATCTTATCTTCCCACTTGCTACCACAAAAAGGGTGGGAGATAAGGTATTGTTTCCTTTGACACAGCAGCCTCGTAAGAGTTCAAAAATCTGTTCACCTCTGCCCTGATCATTGACCTCCCCGCCCCTACAGCAATATAACACATGCCCCCAACAGTGTGATAGGGGGCACCCTCTGGCCAGAGGTCCTCCCTAGGGAAGTGATGCATGCCATTGTGGCCACTTTTGAGGAATCTCATAACTGTAAGCTCTGATGGATGCTGACTGGAAAGACTCTAGGTCCAAATCCCGGGCCTCTCTTCTGTTTTGCCCCAAAGATTTCAATTCACAATCTCTTATATACCTATCCTTTAAAGATCCTAGGATTCCTTCTTAAAATTGCACGTGTCAGGACAGTGAACAAGAGGTCCCTTGATAGACCAGAGGGAGGTACATCCTGGGGAAGGATGCTGGTGAGGAATAAGTGAGAGAGGACACATAGGAAATGACCAGCCAAGTGTGTGCTTGTGAAGATAAAACAGATATTGGGTAGTAAAGGTTTCTTTGAAGAATTTGAGCATTTTTTAAACAAATGCAAATATTTCTGTAAGTGCCTAGCAATTTCTGTACTACTTTTGGGCAGGTGCTCATTCAAGCACACACACATGCATACAAAAAACACACACACATCTTGACTTAGGATTTTAGGACTGCTAAATATCTTTAAGCCATTGGGTAATAGTTTTTCACTCTAAATACTTTTAGTGGTTTGTAATATTTTCCACTTGGTCAGGAGTTTCACCAAGAGCTAACATGCAAGTAGGAGCAAGTTATGGAAAGGGCCACACCTACTTAGAAAAGAAGCGACTCCTTCATCAGCAACAAAGCAAGCTTATGGTAAAAGACACCTGAAAAACTAGTTGGGATAACTGTGACACATACCACAGACACCTACCTATCTACATAAGACAGTCCCTTTCAGAGTGACTTTTTATAAAACACGCTCTAACACTTCTGAGTCACCAGAGAAAACAATATCATAGTTAACCTGAAAGAGAAGGACCCTCGCAAAGTTTAAGATAGGATGGAAACATTCTTGTCCTCATTCTTCTCAGTGAGAACCTAAGACTTCCTCTCCTCAGCAATTCTTAAGGGCTGTTGGCACTCAGGAAGTGGAGAATGACCTAGTTTTGAGGCTGACATATATAGTGTAACATGTTGCTCTTTTGGAAGAGGAAAATGTAATTAAAAAAATCAACCATTCAATATTATTAGGAATTTCTATTTTCATGATTTGAGATACAACAAACACATTTATCTGAAATTCTCTGTTAGGAGGCTTCACTTGACCTAAATCTACTCATTCACTCAACATGTACTGAGCACCTACCATAAGGTAGGCACTGGCGATACAGCCGTAAACCCTGGTCTCACACAGTTCACATTCCACTGGGGAGAGAGAGACAATAAACAAAGAAAGAAAGAGATGGTGTGTCTGAGGAAAAATGAAATAATCTAAGAGGACGGGGAATGATAGGGATGCTATTTTACGAGGGTCATAATAATGACGATGGTGAACTTAGGTAGTGATATTTGAGCTGAGACCTGAATGAAGGGAAAGAATCAGTAATGTGACAATGTGGAGGAAGATTACATCTTAGACAGAGGGAATAGCAAGTGCAAAGTTCCTAAAGTAAAAACTTGCTTGGCATGTTTGAAGAACATCAAAAAGGCCAGTGTGGCTGGAGGAGAGGGATGGAGGGGAAGAGTGGTAGTCAATGAGATACTTGCAGAAGTTGCCAAGTATCCAGTCTTATTGGCTAGGGAAAGGACTTGGGATTTTAATCACGTTGGGAAGCACACAGAGGATTCCTAGCAGGAGAGCGGTAATCTGATTTACACAAAGGATCATCTGGTTGCTGTGTGCATCACAGACTGTAAGCAGCAAAGTGGAAGAGCCCATTAAGAGGGTACCACAGTAAGCTAGACAAGAAAAGACAGCAAGTTGAACTAGAGTTGTACTAGTGGAGGTGCTAAGAAGTACTCAGACATATTTTGAGTACAGAGTTAGCATGATCTGCTTAAGGTTCAGAGATTAAGACAAGCACCACATTTGTGGTATAGCTGGAATCTGCCATCAGGCCTTCTGATTCTTCATTCATTGCTCCACATTACACCAACCTCTCCTCGCCCTGTGGAATATTAGCATTTAACTTTATAATGTCATATGAACTATTCTTTTCAAGGAATATATTTGAAGTGTTCTCGTTACAGAACCTGGCTAATGAGAATTTATTTCACAAACCACTAAATGCAAGTGAAAAGTGCTATATGTGAAGCAGTCATGATGTTTAACCCTCTAGCAACTAGTTCAGACATGTCAAGAGACAGCAATGATATTTAGATGTGCATTATATAGATAATACATATTACTTCACAATTATTGTGTATTAGCCAACAAAGACATCCTTTGACTAGGTTTGCATAGCTAGGAAAATAGTCAGCAAATTTGAAAATACTCAATGCTTTTTTTTCACTATGAATAAACATCTATCTGGTCCTTGACCTGTCAGAATTTACATTCTTTTGTTTTTCCTTTTCAGGAAAATTAGCCCTGAGCTAACTTCTGCCAGTCCTCCTCTTTTTGCTGAGGAAGACTGACCCTGAGCTAACATCCGTGCCCATCTTCCTCTACTTTATACGTGGAATGCCTACCACAGCATGGCTTGCCAAGGGGTGCCACGTCCACACCCAGGATCCCAACTGGCGAACCCCAGGCGGTGGAAGCGGAACCTGCGCACTTAACCCCTGCACTACCAGTGGCCCCCACATTCTTCTCAACTTTCAACAAACCAGGTATTGAATGTCCACCGTGTCAGATACTATACTAGACATGGGAAACAAAAATGAATGATCCCTTTTCATCACGTATACAGACAAAAACAAACAAAAAACTTAGAAGACAGAAAAAGAAGCAATTTTTTAAAAGTGCAAACGTCTGTTGAAAATTATTGATCAGGTGATGCTAAAGTAAACAGAACAACTAGATCTTTGTAGAATTGTCAGGGAAAGGTTTCCTGGATGGCTGAGTACAAGTTTTAAGAGAAGGAATCAGATTTGGCAGGCAGAACATTCTAGGCAAGGAAAATACAGCACAGAAAGGATAAAGGGTGGAAGCAAGTAAGCCATGGCATATAAGCCCACACCCAAGTGTAATAGAACTGGATCATTACTGGCTAAGGGTGGAGGAGGCAATTAGAGGAAAGCTGGAAACACAAGTAGCTCACCACTGACATCTGAAGAACAACGAATGTGGTCAAAACAAAGCATCTGAGTATTTTTTGTTTTGTTTTGCCATCAGTGGTACACATACCTGGTGCCACTGAAGGCAGATCTTTACATTCATACATCTTTCAGCATTCATCCGTATATGTCATGTTAAGTACTTTTGTATACAACTTTATATACTTTTAATATAAAACTTTATATACTTTTAATATACAACTTTTTAAAAGTCAAGACACACTACAAAAAAGTTTTTCCGAAGAAAACGACCCAAAGAGCAGATGATGCATCAATGAACAGACAAAGGCGAGGGGAGAAGAGCAGTTTTCCACCCTCCGCTTCCATGCCAGTGCGCAGCAAACTTTAAGTCGGGAAAACTGTTTTAATCGCTAAGATAATACCTTTAAAGTGCTTAGCACAGTGTTTAGCCTGTAGTAAGTACTCAACAATTTATGGTTATTTTGATCTTAGACCTCGCTTCACCATTTGGGATTCTGTTTTCTCATTTTCAGAGGAAGAAACGGGTGACAGAAAGTCTCTGAGGCTCCTGCCAGCTCTGACACTCTCCTATTTCAAGTAGGCATCGAACAAATATTTGCTGAACAGACGAAGTAAACCGTCTCTCCACCGGCCCTGGCTGAGAGCCCATCTGAGAACCAGCCGGGAGGGAAGACAGGATTGGCCCGCTGGTCCCACACGTCCGTGTTTGGGGGTGGAGAGCACACTACACGCCCCTCATCCAAGACCAATAGGCGTGGCTGAGCGAGAGCTCCCGTTTGCGATCTCAGCCCCACCCGCGCCCCAGTCCCCACCCCTCCCGGGCGGCGGCGCGCCTATCTCCCCAGCTCAGGCCCAGCCTGCGGTCGGAATCGCTCTTCCCAGCCAGCCTAGCAGCGTCCCCCAATCCGCCGGCGCCCGGGCACGCCCCTTCCGGCCGAGGCCCCGCCCCCCCGCGGCCCCGCCCCGCGGCGAGCTGGGCGCCGGGTCCTCTCAGCGCCGGCCGGCGGCCTGGCCCTCCCCCGACGCTCTGAGGTCACCGACGGGGCCGGCCTACGGGGGGCGGAGGGACGGAGGGAAGATGGCGGCCGAGGCCGGATATTGGCGCCGCCTCCCCCAATCCTGGAGCCGGCGCAGATGAGGCGGCTCGGCTGGGGCCAGCGGCGCTTGGGAACCGGAGCTGGGGGGACCCTGGCGGTGGGGCCTGGTCCTGCTATGTGCCGGTGCCTCCGCTAGAGTGAGCGGCGGCGGCGGCGACGCCTCTTTCCTCCGGCTGTTTCGCTAGTGCGGGCCGGCGGCGGGCGGCAGATTCGGCGGGGCCGGGATGGAGGACGTTAACTCCAACGTGAACGCGGACCAGGAGGTGCGGAAGCTGCAGGAGCTGGTGAAGAAGCTGGAGAAGCAGAACGAACAGCTGAGGAGCCGCTCGGGGGCCGTGCAGGGCGCCGGCTCGCTCGGGCCGGGCAGCCCGGTTCGGGCCGGCGCGTCCACTCCCTCCTCCGGCACCGCGTCCCCTCGCGGCTTCCCCTTGGGCCTCGGCGCCAAGTCGGGCAGCGGGGCGGGCTCGGGCCCGAGACGGACGAGCAGCGAGGAGCTGCGGGACGCCACCTCCTTGCTGGCCGCGGGCGAGGGCGGCTTGCTGGACGAGGTGGAGCCGCTGCGGCCCGAGGAGCTGGAGCGCCTGTCAGGCTGGGAGGAGGAGGAGGAGAGCTGGTGAGCGCGGGGCGCCGGGCCGGGGCTGGGCGGGGACGGGCCGGGGGCGGAGAGCGTTCTCCGAGGGTCCCCGCGGTGGGACACGTCGCTTTGTGTAGTCGGATCCGCGCTCTGACGGGGACCCGTGACTGTTTTTGCTTTTGGCTGCGGAAAGGTCAGCTGGAGTTGGGCAGTCGAGGCGTGCCAGGGGAACAGGGTTGGCAGCTAGTTCTCCTCTGGGTCGTGGACCCCAGTGGGTTCTGTGGGCTGGCGCAACCTGGGGAGGGCTACTCTGCTTTATAGGAAGGGATCCTGCTTTGTGTGAAATCCTGGCTTTCGGATGGTGGCCTGGGCATTTTGGACGTCGGGGAGGAGTCTGCTTGATCGGGTATCACCGGTGCGGGGAGCAGCCAGAGTGGGCTACGTCTGTGCCGTGGTCGGGGTTTTGGATCAGTGGGAGATGGGTACATTCCTGGCGGTGATGGGGAGACGGTGTGAATCAGCACTCTCCTTTGGGTAGTAGGGCAAAGCCTGCTTTGTGTGAAGAGGGCAGAGGATGGTGCTGCTTTGTGTGAAGAGTCCAGGGTGGAACGAGAGCCCTGGCTCTTGTTTTTTAAACAAGAATCGGGGCTGGCGTTTTCCGGATCTGTGAAGTGACAGTTATCACGTCTGTCTTTCGTTTCCCTGTCATCCTAGGGGTAGAGAAAGAGAGCCCTATTTAAAAATCTAAACCAAAGGTTGTATCGCCGTAGGCCACTTCTGGGTAAAATTGTGACCCGCACCGTAATATCGCCTCCATAAATAGAAAGGACATGGGAGGCGTTTTTCCTCGTAGTTTATTGCAAGCGTATAAAGATGTCCGTGTGAAATTCTTTGTCTTAATTTATCCCTGTTTAAAGTTTTAACTTTTGGCTAAAATGTCTCTACTCTCCGTTGAAATGGAAACTTCTAACTTAGTGAAATCGAAATCCTGCATGGACTCTGGTATTGCAGGGCTGCAACTCAGTGCACTGAGGTGGTTAAGAGCTTTGCCTGGATTCAGGCCCTGGCTCTGCCACTTACTAGTTGTATGACCTTGGGCAAGTTACTCTGAGCTTCACTTTCTATCTGATGGAGAAAAGAATAGTTCTTACTCTGTGGAGTTGTGAAGATTATGGGAGATAATGCACGTATACTTTTAGCACTGGGTCTGGCGTATAGTAACCTCTCCAAGACTAGCTGCTGTTATTCTCAAGCCTGGTTATTTAAGTCAAGAAATATTTAGTGAGTTCTTGGAAGATCTAGCGGAAGATTCTAAAGATAAAAGGATTCTCCAGATTAAAGATTCTTGAGTGTTGATCCCTGTTCATTAAGGCAGTGACAGTCTTATTGGGAGCCAAGTTTATATAAGCCAGGACATATACAGTGAATTGCTAAAAAGAGTGATAGGAACAAAATGTATTGAGAGTGCTCAGAAATTGGGAAGAAAATAGTTTAAAGTAGTTGGGGCAAACTTTGAGGAGAGGTTGCTTTGGAGCCTGGGGGTGGGGAAAGAGTGGGAAGGGCGGTTTATACTCTTGACAACTGCCAGAGCAGGGTCAGAGATATTTGTAACCCCCAATTAGGAAGGTTTGAAATACAGGGATACTCTTGAATACATGATGTCAAGCCTTTATTTTATTACCAAGTGATACCAAATATTATTAGAACTGACTGCGGTAGTGACAGTTTCTCATATTAGTGTGAAATCACGTCCTCCCAAAGGAATCCTGGGTATGTGTACGGTTTAAAAGAGCCCAGAATCATCTAAATATCATCACATGCCTCTTCCAAGTGATGATGATAATGATGCTCTTAATAATGAGGATTAGCTGCACCCATCAGCCCATTTTAGATTATGTATTATTAGAACACATTGGCTCCACTTGGAGAAGTTGTCCTTTGCTGCTTTGGTTTCTGAGCATAGGGTTTGTTTAGGTAAAGCGAGTCTTCTTAAATACTATGCCAGAAGTTTCTTTTGACCAAATGGTTCCTGCTTACTGCTTTGATCCTAGCTATGTAGCTTGATATTGTAGATGTCCTACACTTTTTCTGAAAAGATTTGTGTGAATTTAAAGTTTCATAAATCATATTTAAAGTGTTTTGGAGTATGTGTTAGGAGTATAAGTTGAAAGGGGTGGATGTTGGTGGCAGGAGGAGGAAGATTCAAAGAGTCAAGAGTTTTTTTCTTGGCAAGCTAAAAATCTTTATTTATACCCGTTGTACCTTCTTTTTCATCTAGGGGAATGTTTTTCCTCAAGTGTGTAACACCAAATGCTAGTCCTGAAGGTGTTAGTAGATATTGTGTGAAAAATAATGATAGATCTGAGGTCATGTATATGTGGGAAAAACGAGGTTCAACAAAAATAAACAGGTTTCTTTAATGCTGGACTTTTTGATATGCTACTGTGTATTAAATATGGTAAACCTCTAAGTGGTATGGTTTGTTTCCTAAACTTATTTGAGCTCCCAAGGAACTAGTATCTATAGAACACACTTAGAAAACAATGCTCTAGAGCAGTGGCTTTCACAGCTCCCTTTTTTTTTTTTTGGCCCAGCTTCATGATAAGAAATACATTTTACATCATAGCCCAGTACACACATGTATATGAATAATTGAAACAAAAGTTTCACAAAACTATAGTTACTTTTAGTACATGTGCTAAGTTCTAATATTTTCTGTTCTGTTTCTTTAGAAAAAAATGTTGGTTACAGCCCACTAAGCTGATTTTGTGACTCGTCAATGGGTTGTAACTTTTTGAAAAACACTGTTCTAGAACAACTCAGAAAAGTCTAGAGAAGGGAACTAACATCATAGTGTATCACGGTGTGTTGGGCTATGCCAGGCAGCTTATAAACACTTTTGTTCTTAATTGCATTTAATTTTTATCCATTTATGAGGTAGGTATCATTTTCTAGATAAGGAAGCTTAATCTCTAAGCATCAAATAACACACAGTAGATGATGGAGCCAGGGTCTGAACATCAAAGCCTATGCTGTTCCCACTATATTTTGTTTTTTCCAAGTATAATCCCTTTTCCATGTGAATGGCCCCTTAAAATATTTGAAGACTACTATCCTCCTGCTGATCCCTTCTCTCCACCACATACACATTCTCATCACTTCTTCAGAGTAAGGCAATCCCAGTTTATTTAATCATTCCTGAGATAATGTAACTCTCTGATCCTTCAACCATGGCCATTTTTCTCATAATGAATTTCTAGTTGCTGTTGTCATTAAACATGGTACTCGGAACTGTATTTTGCATTTTAGATGGTACCTGACCAGAAAGTGTTTGGTGGATATACCTTGCTTGAGCTAAATGCTATTATTTTGAAATATTTTATTAATAGTTTTAACCTCTGTTACTTCTGCTTAATATAAGCTAGGAGTGTCAGTTACGCTCTGTATCTTTTATACATAAGTTGTTAAACTAAGTCTCCCTCACCCTGTTTTTGTGTAATGAATTTTTTTAGCATAAATATTAGGCTTTTATATTTCATTTTGTTAGTCTTGATCTAGCCACTTAATATTATCTATTCTTTCTCATTTTTTTGTCATTTTCATATTTGGTATGCATACCTATTGGGTCTTCATTCAAGTTGTTAATAAAAATATTAAAATGACAGCAGAAAGGGCTCTGAAGTGTGCAGCTCGACTGGACTCCCTCCAGATTAACATCAATCCATTAATCAACATGCATTGTGGTTGTTAAATAACTATTAGTTCCACTTATTATTGTCAAGCCCTTATGCCATTTTTTGTGTATGAATATTATGAAAGATTTTGCCAAATGACTTGCTGTAATTAGGCTATACTGTGCCTGCAGGGTTCTTACCTGCAATGAAGTACACCTATTAAAATAGAAATTGTAGTTAATTTGGTTTGACTTGTTCAGGGTGAACTCTCTGACTTTTTCCTTTTCTAACTTCACAAACATTTTGTTGAAGCCAGTTTTGAATTTTGCAAGGAATAAGTTTGGTTTGGAATTTCTAGACACTACTTATTTTTCTCTTGAGGAATGATCATATTTCCTCTCATCCAGGCTTTTGACCCTGCCATGATGTTTCAGATCAACAATAACTGGTAATAAAATTTCAATTCTTTTCCATTATTTGGAGGGGTAGGCCTAAGCCTGTTTCAAGCTACATTCCAGGGACTGGGCCCATGGCCAAGTGGTTAAGTTTGCACACTTTGCTTCGGCAGCCCAGGGTTTTGTTGGTTCGGATCCTGGGCGCGGACCTAGCACCACTCATCAAGCCGTGCTGAGGCGGTGTCCCACATAGCTCAACCAGAAGGATCACAACTACATATACAAGTATGTACTGGGGAGCTTTGGAGAGAGGGAAAAAAAAAGAGGAAGACTGGCAACAGATGTTAGCTCAGGGCCAAACTTTTTTTAAAAAAAACAGCTGCATTCCAGCTTACTTTGTCATCTTGCCTCATTTGAACTTCAGTTTCCTTCGAAGAATGTTTATTCAACCTGTCCATTTGAACAGACTATTGGTAGAAAAACAGAAGCTAAAGAATAATTTCTGCCTTCCCTTTGTCATTTAGTATCATTGCATATTTTACTCCAAGACTTTTTTGTACTAATGCTCTCAATGTAATTTTTTTCTCGTTGAGTTTCTATTTGTTGAGATATAATTCACATACAATGAAATTTGCCCTCTTAAAGTTTGTAATTCAGTGCTTTTTAGTGTATTCACAAAGTTGTGCAACTGTTATCACTATCTAATTCCAGAACATCTTCATCATACCCCCAAAAAACTGCAGCCCACTATCAGTCACTTCCCATTTCCCTCTCATCCCGCCTTCACTTATCTACTTTGTGTCGATGGAATTGCCCATTCTGGTTATTTCATGTAAATGAAAGCATATAATATGTGGCTTTTTGTGTCTGGCTTCTTTCATTTAGTATGATGTTTTCAGGGTTCATCCATGTTGTAGCACGTATCAAAACATTCCCTTTCTTTGTTCTATTTTATATCTGAATAATATTACCACATTTTGTTTATCCATTCCTCAGTTGATGGACATTTGATTTGTTTCCAGCTTTTAGCTATTATGAAAAATGCTGCTGTGAACATTTCTTCTCAGGTTTTTATATTGTCATGTTTTCATTTTTTCTTGGGTACATATACCTGGGAATGAAATTACTAGGGCAAATGGTAGCTTCATGTTTAACTTTTTGAGAAACTGCCACACTGTTTTCTGTGGCTGCACCATTTTACATTCCCACCAGCGATACACAAGGGTTCCAATTTCACCACATCCTCATTGACACTTGTTATTGTCTGTCTGTTTTGTTATATAGCCATGCTACTGATATATCATTGTGATTCTGATTTGCATTTCTCTGATGACTAAAGATGTTGAGCATCTTTTCATGTATTTGTTGGCCGTTTGTATATCTTCCTTGGAGAAATGTCTATTCAAACCATTTACTCATTTTCTAATTGGGTTACCTGTCTTTATGTTAAGTTGTAAGAGTTTTTTATATATTCCTTGTGAGATACATGATTTGCAAATATTTTCTCCTGTTCTGTGTTGTTTTTTCACTTTGTTTTTGGAACTCTTTGAAGCATAGAGTTTTCAATATTATTAAATTTGATTTATCTATTTTTTCTTTTGTTACTTGTGCTTTTCCTGTCATATCTAAGAAACCTCTGCCTTATCCAAGATGATGAGATTTACTCGTATCTTTTCTTCTAGAAGGTTTATAATTTAGCTCTTACATTTAGGTCTTTGATCCATTTTTTTTATTGTGTTAAAATATACATAACATCAAATTTACTGTGTTAACCATTTTTAAGTATATAGTTCAGTGGCATTAAGTACATGCACATTGTTGTGCAACCATTTGTCTCCAGAACTTTTTCATCTTCCCAAACTGGAACTCCGTGCTCATTAAACAATAACTCTCCATCTCCTGCTTCCCACAGCCCCGGACAGCCATCCTTCTGCTTTGTCTCTGTGAGTTTGACTGCTCTAGGTAACTCGTATGTATGGAATCATACAATATGTGCACTTTTGTGACTGGCTTATTTCACTTAGCACAATGTCTTCAAGATTCATACATGTTGTAGCATGTCTCAGAATTCTCTGAAGCTTTATTTAGTCTCATAATTCTCAATGGGCAAGAGAAAACAGCACTTAAATCTTTCTATCCCAAACCTAAGCTTGTATGATGAGTATATGATGTTCATATTTAAATATGGAATTTATATGTATATGCTTTTTTGTGCATGTGACAAAAAACCCCAAAACTCATGGAAAATTCAGCCTCTCAACAGTTTCTAAGTGTACGGTTCAATATCGTCAACCACATGCACATTGTTGTGCAGCAGATCCCCAGAATCTTCCCATCCTGCATGACTGAAACTCTGTACCCACAGAACAGTGACTCTTTACCTCCCCTTCTCCCAGCCTCTGGCAACTACCATTCCACTTTGTTTCTATAAGTTTAACTACTTTAGATACCTCATAAGTGGAATCATTATAGTATTTGTCTTTTTATGACTAGCTTATTTTTACTTGGCGTAATGTCCTCAAGATTCATCCATGTTGTAGCATATGCCATGGTTTCCTTCTTTTTTAAGGCTGGATAATATTCCATTGTATGTATATACCACATTTTCTTTATCCATACATCTGTTGATACCTCTTGGCTATTGTGAATAATGCTGCTATGAACATGGGTGTACGAATATCTGTTCAAGTGCTTGCTTTCACTTCTTTGGGGTATATACCCAGAAGTGGAATTGCCAGATCAAATGGTAATTCTATGTTTAATTTTTTGAGGAGCCACAATACTGTTTTCCACAGCAGCTGCACTGTTTTACATTCTGACCAGCATTATACAAGGGCTTCAGTTTTTCCACATCCTTGCTGACATTTCTTTTGATCCTTTTTGAGTTTTTATATAGTGTGAGGTAGGGGGTCCAACTTCATTCTTTTTGCATGTGGATATCCAGTTCTCCCCATACCATTTGTTGAAAAGACTTTTCTGACCCCATTAAATTGTCTTGGCACCCTTGCTGAAAATCAGTTGCCCATAAATGTATGGGTTTATTTCAGGACTCTCAATTCTGTTCCATTTATTGATGACTATCCTTATGCCGGTACTGCACAGTTGTGATTACTGTAGCTTTTTAGAAAGTTTTGAAATTGGAAAGTGTGAGTCCTACAATTTTGTTCTTTTTCAAGATTGTTTTGGTTTTTCAAGGTCCCTTGTATTTCCATATGAGTTTTAAAATCAGCTTGTAAATTTCGTCAAAAAAAGGCAGCTAGAGTTTTGGTAGAGCTTATATTGAATCTGTAGATCGCTTGAGGCATCTTAACAATATTGATTCTTTCAATCCATGGAAATTGGATGTCTTTCCATTCACTTAGGTCTTCTTTAATTTCTTTCAACTATGTTTTATAATTTTCAGTGTTTGAGTCTTGCATTTCTTTTTAAAATTTTATTCCTAGGTATTTTATTCTTTTTTGATGCCATTGTAAATGGAATTGTTTTTCTTAATTTCACTTTTGGATTGTTCATTCCTATTGTGTAATGCAGTTGTATATATATAAATATATATAAATTGTGTATACAGTTTTGTATATTGATATCTTTGTATCCTGCAGTGTTGCTTAGGTCATTTATTAGCTGTGACAGATTTGTGTGTATGTGGATTCCTTGGGATTCTTTTATATATAAGATCCTGTCATCTGCTAATAGAGAAAATTCTACTTATTCGTTCCCATCTGAATGCCTTTTTTTTTTTTTTTTTTCTGGTGAGGAAGACTCACCCTGAGCTAACATCCATTGCCAATCTTCCCCTTTTTGCTTGAGGAAGATTAGCTCTGAGCTAACATCTATGCCAGTCTTCCTCTATTTTGTACATGGGATGCCTCCACAGCATGACTGATGAGTGGTGTGTAGGTCTGTGCCTGGGATCTGAACCCATGAACCTGGGCCACAGAAGCGGAGCACGCCAATGTTAACCACTCAGCCATGGGGCCAGCCCCAAATGTTTAATTAATTAATTAACTATTTAATTAATCAATTTTGAGGAAGATTAGCCCTGAGCTAACATCTGCCACCAATCCTCCTCTTTTTGCTGAGGAAGACTGACCCTGAGCTAACATCCGTGCCCAGCTTCCTCTATGTTATATGTGGGATGCCTGCCACAGTGTGGCTTGACAAGCAGTGCCTAGAGCCACACCCAGGATCTGAACTGGCGAACCCCAGGCCGCTGAAGTGGAACGTGTGAATTTAACTACTACACCACTGGGCCAGCCCCTTGGATGCTTTTTGTTTCAACTTCTTGCCTAATTGCCCTGGCTAGCATATCTAATATAATGTTGGGTACAAATGGTGAAAGTGGACATCCCTTAATGTGATTTTTTTTTTTTTTTTTTGGTAAAGAAGATTGACCATGAGCTAATATCTGTTACCAATCTTCCTCTTTTTGCTTGAGGAAGATTGTTGCTGAGCTAACATCTGTGCGTCTTCCTCTATTTTGTGTGTGGTATGCTGCCACAGCATGGCTTCATGAGCAGTGTGTAGGTCTGCACCTGGGATCTGAACCCACAAACCCCAGACCACCGAAGCAGAGTGAGTGAACTTAACTACTGTGCCACTAGGCTGGCCGCTCAACGTGATTTTTTTTTTTTTTTTTTTAAGATTAGCACCTGAGCTAACAACTGTTGCCAATCTTCTTTTTTTCTTTTTCTCCTTTTTCTCTCCAAATCCCCCCAGTACATAGTTGTATGTTTTAGTTGTGGGTCCTTCTAGTTGTGGCATGTGGGAGGCTGCCTCACCATGGCCTGATGAGTGGTGCCGTGTCTGCGCCCAGGATCTGAACTGGCGAAACCCTGGGCCGCCAAAGCAGAGCGCAAGAACTTAACCACTTGGCCACGGGGCCAGCCCCCTCAATTTGATTTTTATTGCTCTTTTATTTTTAATAATAGCTAACAATTATTTATTGCATTAACATGTGACAGATACTAAGCACTTTATATAAAGTGTTTTATCTTCCTAATAACCCAGTATGATCAAACTGTTATTAACCCCATTTTAAAGATGGGGAAATTAAAGTTTAGGTTAAATAACTTGCTCATAGTCACTCAAGTATATGGCTGAGCTAGGATTGGAACCTAATTAGCCTGACTTTATATTTAAAAATTTTCAACCCTTACCTAATTCTAATTATCTGTATTTTTTATGTTATTCTTAAAAGATTTATACTGTTAGGTGATATCTCAGTGTAGTTTGGATTTGCATTTTCCTGATGATTAGTGATGTTGAACATCTTTTCATGTGCCTGTTGGCCATCTGTCTATCTTCTTTGGAAAAATGTTCAGATCCTCTGCCCATTTTTTGATTGGGTTCTTTGTTTTTTTGTTGAGTTGTATGAATTCTTTCTTTATTTTGGAGATTAACCCCTTGTCAGATATGTGATTTGCAAATATTTTCTCCCAGTTGGTGGGTTGTCTTTACGTTTTGATCTTGGTTTCTTTTGCCTTGCAGAAGCTCTTTAGTCTAATGAAGTCCCATTTATTTACTTTTTTCTTTTGTTTCCCTTGTGCGAGTAGACATGGTAGTCAAAAAGATCTTTCTAAGACTGATGTCAAAGAGTGTGCTGCCTGTGTTTTCTTCCAGGAGTTTTATGCTTTAACGTCTTACCTTCAAGTCTTTGATCCATTTTGAGTTAATTTTTGTGTATGGCACAAGACAATGGTTGTGTATGGCCTTCATTATGTTGAGGTACTTTCCTTCTATATCCATTTTATTGAGAGTTTCATAAATGGGTGCTGAATCTTGATGATTGCTTTCTCTGCATCGATCGAGATCATCATGTGGTTTTTATTCCTCATTTTGTTAATGCACATCACATTGATTGATTTGCAGATGTTGAACCATCCCTGTGTCCCTGGTATAAGTCCCACTTGATATGATGTGTGATCCTTTTAATGTATTGCTGTATTCGGTATGCCAGTATTTTGTTGAGGATTTTTGCATCTCTGTTCATCAGCAGTATTGGCCTGTAATTTTCCTTCTTTGTGTTGCCCTCGTGGGGCTTTGGGATCAGGGTGATGTTGGTCTTGTAAAATGAGTTAGGAAGTTTTCTGTCTTCTTCAATTTTTTGGAATAGTTTGAGAAGGATAGGTATTAAATCTTCTTTGAATGTTTGGTAGAATTCTCCAGAGAAGCCATTTGGTCCTAGACTTTTATTTTTTTGGAGGTTTCTGATTACTGTTTCAATTTCTTGTGATTGGTCTATTCAGATTCTCTGTTTCTTCTTGATTCAGTTTTGGGAGGTTGTGTGAGCCTAAGAATTTATTTCTTTCTTCTAGATTGTCCAATTTGTAGGCATATAGTTTTTCATAGTATTTGAAAATTTGAAATCCTTTGTATTTCTATGGTAGCTGTTGTAATTTCTCCTCTTAATTTCTAATTTTATTTATTTGAGCCTTCTCTCTTCTTTTCTTAGTGAGTCTGGCTAAGGGTTTGTCAATGTTGTTTATCTTCTCAAAGAACCAGCTCTTAGTTTTGTTGATCCTTTCTACGGGGCTTTTTTGTTTGTTTGTTTCAATTTCACTTATTTCTGCTCTAATTTGTATTATTTCCCTCCTTCTGCTGACTTTGGTCTTTGTTCTTCTTTTTCTAGTTCTGTTAGGTGTGGTTTAAGATTACTTATTTGAGATTTTTCTTGTTTGTTAAGGTGGCCCTATATTACTGTGAATTTCCCTCTTAGGACTGCTTTTGCTGCATCCCGTATGAGTTGATATGGTGTATTTTCATTTGTCTAGAGATATTTTTTAATTTCTCCTTTAATGTCTTCAGTGATCCATTGGTTGTTCAGTACCATGTTGTTTAGTCTCCATACATTTGTCACTTTCCCAACTTTTTTGTTGTAGTTGATTTCTAGTTTCATAGTATTATGGTCAGAAAAGATGCTTGATATGATTTCAGTCTTCTTAAATTTATTGAGGCTTGCCTTGTTACCCAACATATGGTCTATCTTTGGGAATATTCCATGTACACTTGAGAAGAATGTGTATTCTGCTGTTTTTGGATGGAGTGTCCTATAAATCTGTTAAGTCCATGTGGTCTAGTTTTTCATTTAATTCCACTATTTCCTTGTTGACTTTCTGTCTGGTTGATCTCTCCATTGATGTAAGTGGGGTCTTAAGAACCTCTACTGTTATTGTGTTGCTGTTAATATTTCCTTGTATATTTGTTAAAAGTTGCTTTATGTACTTTGGTGCTCCTGTCTTGGGTGCATATATATTTATAAGTGTCAATGTCTTCTTGGTGGAGTGTTCCTTTTATCATTATACACTGCCCCTCTTTGTCTCTCATTGCCTTTTTTCTTTTGTTTTTAAAAAGGTTGGCACCTGAGCTAACAACTGTTGCCAATCTTTTTTTTTTTTTTTTTTTTCTGGTTTATCTCCCCAAATCCCCGCTGGTACATAGTTGTATGTCTTAGTTGCAGGTCCTTCTAGTTGTGGTGTGTGGGATGCCACCTCAACATGGCCTGATGAATGGTGCCATGTCTGCACCCAGGATCCAAACTGGCGAAACCCTGGGTGCCACAGCGGAGCGCACAAACTTAACCACTTGGCCGTGGGGCCAGCGGCCCCTACCTTTTTTATCTTGAAGTCTACTTTCTCTGATATAAGTATGGCAACACCTGCTTTTGTTTGCCATTCGCTTGAGTATCGTCTTCCATCCCTTCACTCTGAGGCTGTGTTTGTCTTTAGAGCTGAGATGTGTTTCCTGGAGGTAGCCTACTGTTGGGTCTTGTTTTTTAATCTATCCAGCCATTCTGTCTTTTGATTGGAGAATTCAGTCCATCTACATTTACAGTGATTATTGATATATGAGGGCTTAATGCTGCCCTTTTATCACTTGTTTTCCAGTTGTTCTGTATTTCCCTTGTTTCTCATCCCGTATATTTAGGACTGCCATTTCAGTTTGGTAGTTCTCTATGTTGGTTTTCTCATTTTCTCTTTATTTATCGTTTGTGTCCTTGTTCTGATTATTTGTTTAGTGTTTTTGTGAGGTTTGTGTAAAAAGTCTTATAGATAGTCCATTTTCTGATAGCCTCTTATTTTCTTAGTTTAAGCAGGTTCTGTCTCTTTCCTCTTCCCCTTCTAAGTGATTGTTGTCACACCTTAGTCTGTTTTGTGTTGCGAATTTGTGGTTAAAATGACAAGCTTGTAGTTATTTTTGATGTTTTCCCTTCCTTTATCTTTAGTGTTATAATTGTTTGTTAACCTGTTCTGATAGCTGCAATTTTCTGATTTTGTCTGCCTATTTATCTCCTTGCTCAAGGCTTTGTGAATCTCCCTCTTTTTTCAGGTATAAGGGCCTTCTTGGTCATTTCTTATTGGGGGGGGGGGGTCGCATGGCAATGAACTCCCTCAGCTTTTGTTTATCTGGGAAAGTTTTTATTTCTCCATCATATCTAAAGGGTATTTTTGCTGGATAGAGTATTCTTGGCTGAAAATTTTTGTCTTTCAGAATTTTTAATATATCATTCCACTCTCTCCTAGCCTGTGAAGTTTCTGCTGAGACATCTGCTGAAAGCCTCATAGGGGTTCCTTTGTAAGTTCTTTTCTTCTGCATTGCTGCCCTTAATATTTTTTCTTTGTCATTGAGTTCTGCCAATTTTACCAGTATATGCCTTGGAGAAGGTCTTTTTACACTGATGTAATTAGGAGTTATGTTAGCTTCTTTTACTTGTAATTCCAGCTCCTTCCTCAGGTTTGGGAAGTTCTCATCTATTATTTCTTTGAACAAGCTTTCTGCTCCTTCCTCCCTGTCTTCTCTCTCTGGAATACCTATAATCCTTATATTGCATTCCCTAATTGAATTGGATATTTCTTGGAGAATTTCTTCATTTCTTTTTAGTCTTAGTTCTCCTCCTCCATCTGAAGCAGTTCTATATTTTTGTCCCCCAAACTGCTAATTCTGTCCTCCATGATATCAGCTCTATTATTCAAGGACTCCAGATTTTTGTTTATTTCATCCATTGTGGTTTTTCATCTCCAACATTTCTGATTGGCTTTTCTTTATAGTTTCAATCTCTTGTGAAGAATTCCCTCTGTTCATTAATTTTATTCCTGATTCCATTGAATCGTGTTTCTGAGTTTTCTTGTATCTTGCTGAGTTTTTTTAATGATAGTTATTTTGAATTCTCTGACATTTAGATTGTAAATTTATGTGGCTTCAGGATTGATTTCTGCTTGTCATTTCCCTTCTTGTCTGGAGTATTAATATATTTCTTCATACTATTTGATGGGGTGGATTTGTGCCTTTGCATAGTGATAGTATCTGTTTGCAGATTCCGCTTGCCCCCACTGGGGAGGGTCAGGAGCTGTGTATTCAGAGCTTGTTGCCATCCCTGGCATCTGTGCCTGTCCTTTGGAATCTGTGCTGACAGGACCTGTCTGTGATTGCCTGCTCACACTGCTTCTTTACAAATGCATGCACTTTGGTGGTGGTCCCTCGCCCTGGCTGACTGGCTGAGGTGGTGTGCCAGGTGGGGGTAGGGGTGCTTTCTTTTGCATGCATAATCCCTGGGACATTCTCGCCCTGCCCTCACTGTGTGCTCTCCTCCGGTGCTGGCTTTATGATGACACCCCTCGCAATTGCTTAGCCTCCTCTGTCTGCAGCTTTCCCAGTGCTGGGAGGCAACTCAGAGAGCAAAGGCATTCCTGCAGTGAGCTGCCCTTCCGCCCGCCACCCCCTTTTCAGGGCTGTACGTGTTCCTGTGCCCTAGGTTGCTGCTGGGGAGGGCGAGGAGATCCCCTTACCTCCTACCACTTCCTCCTGGGGGTGTCCAGCACCTCCACCTTCAGATGTATGGATCTCTCAGACATCTGTTGTGTGAATATTCTCTGTTGGTCTATGAATGTCCTTTTCGTTATATCTTGGGGGGAGAGAGGACACTTTTTAAACGTAATCATTATACCAATTTCACCTCCCAATTAAAAATCTTTAATATTATCAAATGTGTTCTGGATGTTTTTAGATCAAATTTTCTTTTTTACTTTATTTATTTTTTTGAAGAAGATTAGCCCTGAGCTAACATCTGCTGCCAATCTCATCCTCTTTTTGCTGAGGAAGACTGGCCCTGAGCTAACATCTGTGCCCCTCTTCCTCTACTTTATATGTGGGATGCCTACCACACCATGGCTTGCCACGCGGTGCCATGTCCGCATCCAGGATCTGAACTGGTGGACCCTGGGCCGCCGAAGCAGAACGTGCCTACTTAACTGCTGCACCACTGGGCCGGCCCCTAGATCAAATTTTCTAAAACTTGGTTTGCACATCTATGTTTAGCATTTTCTTTCTATTCTGTTATAAACTCTAAGATGAAATTGGCTGCTTCCAGCATTTTGATCATTTTTATATCACCAGTTAATTTGTTGATGATGGTCAAAACAGGTTCAGTTCTTCTTTCTTCCCTAGCCTTTTGAGAAATTAAATTGTTGGGGTGAATCAAGAATTTCTTGAGTGTTCTGCTGTGTGCAGGGTGAAGCTTTCAGGAGATGTCTGACTACTCCAAGTCCATATCACTGTTATATCCTTGTACTAGAATTAGAATTTTATTATTTATATCTTCCCTTGGCCTTTTGGCCTGTAATCCACTTCCATAATATCATTCTTATTTTCACATTTATAATTATTTAAGATTTTTAGTTAAATTTGGTTTTAGTGTCTCTGTACTTTGACCCATGAATTTGTACTCTCAGGCTCCTACTTCTTTTTTTTTATTTTGAGGAAGATTAGCCCTGAGCTAACTACTGCCAGTCATCCTCTTTTTTGCTGAGGAAGCCTGGCCCTGAGCTAACATCATGCTCATCTTCCTCTGCTTTATATGTGGGACGCCTACCACAGCATGGCGTGCCAAGCAGTGCCATGTCTGCACCCAGGATCCAAACCAGTGAACCCCGGGCCACCGAGAAGCGGAACGTGTGAACTTAACTGCTGCGCCGCCGGGCCTGCCCCCACTCCTACGTTTTTGTAGAACAAAGTAATTTTAGTCTAATTTTCCCTAAGTCTACGTTTTCTTCATTAAATTTATCTAAAATGTTTCTTTCCTGAGGAAGGGAACAGTCTTGGGTCTCAAAGAAAGGATCCTTTATTAATGGTTTTCATTGGAATTTCTCAAAGGCCTCATATAAAAGAATGAACAAATGCATATAATACATAAAAGTCTTTATATTACTATTTAAAATATTTGTTGTTGAGGTAAAGGGTTAGGAGCTGACTTCTCCATCTCTTTAAGTCTCATAAGATTGTTGTCTCCATCCCTACTGTTAATTGTACTAATCGAAGAGAAATTTACATGTGGGCAAAAGGGGAGTGTATGTGTGAAATACTTTTTAAATGAGTTTTAGATTGTTTATTCATCTACTCTGCACTGATGTAGATGAAAGTTTACTGTTGCATATATATTCATAAAGACTGCATTATCTAATCAGTATTTGCTAGTTAAAATTAATTGTTAGCATCCAGCAGTTTGTTTTATTTTTCCCCCTTTTTCTTACCTTTGAGAGATCCATTATTGCTGGCATAAACCCCGTATATCTGTAGTGGAGACAATAGATTGAGAATAGAGATGTTAGGGAAAATTGATATGAATTGTCAGGCTCTTTGTAGGGCCTCTAGGAACTTTTGCAGAATATAAAATCATAGAAAAGGAAATTAGAAATGGACTTTCAGATTAGGTGCTCATTCCTCTTGTTTTTAAGCTGTTTAATATTCAAGCTGGCTGAGGCAGATGGTTTCTTAAAAATTTTTGAGATTGGAAATATAAGTTTCTCATATTCTGTTAAATCCATTTTACTTTAAATCAGTTTTCTCAAATTTTTGAAGATACTTTAAACTCGAACTGACTTCTTATCAATAAATTTTATTGATAAACTTCCCCAACTAGATAGGTATGTGGTTT
This sequence comes from Equus przewalskii, assembly GCF_037783145.1. Taxonomy (NCBI): domain Eukaryota; kingdom Metazoa; phylum Chordata; class Mammalia; order Perissodactyla; family Equidae; genus Equus; species Equus przewalskii. Next base: position 80,532,240 of record NC_091833.1, on the reverse strand, counting down.
TTACTTACTGTGTTTTTTTACTCATAGCCCTTCTCTTCTGAGAATAGTCTTTATTACATGACCTCTGTTTTATGTATGCTTTTTGTAGGGGGCTATTCGTAGAATTAGCCGTAATTTAATATGATAAGCCTAGGTTAATAAAGCAGTTTAATTTGTGTAATTATCACCACTTATCTGAATATTTTGGAAGTCACTCACTGATTAACATCTTGAAGTTTTGTTTACTAGATTGTTCTGTACAAGGAGATGTTACTTTAAAGGAAGGTGTGAGTGTTTTAAATAAATCAGATGTTATACATCTGGGTGAGCATTTTGTTCCCTTCTTAGCAGTGTTTTCTCAAGTAATTCTAACACGGCTTTAAATTTTTTTCATTAATCTAACAAATACTTAAAGCTCCTATGTGTGAGCTGTGCAATATTGGAAACACTGAAAGACATGATAATGCAGGTCCTTGCTTTCTTAAAAAATGGAATTTGGCCCAGAAGGGCCACATGGTTCATAAAGTATATTATAATCACTATTGTTCGTGCACATTCTGTATGCTCAGTATTGTATAAGCCATTTTGTGCATGTTAAATCATTTAATCTGCACAATTTTGAGTTATAGCTATTGTTATCCCCATTTTTTTATTGTGGTAAAATATACAAAACAAAAAATTTACCATTTTAACCATTTTTTGAGTGTACAGTTCAGTGGCATATTAAGTACATTTACATTGTTGTGCAGTTATCACCACCATCCATCTCTGGAACTTTTTATCTTTCCAAATTAAAACTGTGTAACAGTAACTCCTCATTCTCCTGTTCTCCCTGCCCTTAGCCCCTGGCAACCACCATTCTACTTTCTGTGTCTACAAATTTGACCATTCTAGATACCTCATGTAAGTAGAATAATACAGTATTTGTCCTTTTGTGTCTGGTTCATTTCCTTTAGCATTGTGTCTTCAAAGTTCATCCATGTTGTAGCATGTGTTATGTTATCCCCATTTTACAGGTAAGGAAACTAAACTCAAAATCACATAGCTAATATAGTGAATGAATTGAGATTCATAGCAAGCCTGAAAATCATGCCTAAAGAAAACGTTTGATCTTGATTTATTTAACCTGTAGATATTTAGCTTTGACAATACTTTTTAAATATTTGAAGTACTATAATAAGGTTTATTAGACTTATTCTGTATAATTCTGGAGATCATTACTAGAACAATAGATATCAGGGAGGCAAATTTTTATTTAATATAATGAAGAATTTTCTTTTTTCTTTTTTCCTTTTTTTTTGGTGAGGAAGATTGTCCCTGAGCTAACATCTGTGCCAATCCTCCTCCACTTTGTATGTGGGACGCTGCCACAGCATGGCTTGATAAGTGGTGTGTAGGTCCACGGCCGGCATCTGAACCCATGAACCCCGGGCTGCCAAAATGGAGCACGTGAACTTAACCACCACGCAACCAGGCCGGCCCCAAGAATTTTCTAATAGAGCTATTCCTAGATGGTATGGACCCCCTTTAAAAAGTGTTATAAGTAATCTTCAGCAGTAAGGACTACTGAATGGTCCTGTGGCAAGAGATGTTACAAAGAGGTAAAAAGTTGAATTAGTTTACTTCTAAGTGTCTTTTAAACTCTGTGTTTCTGTGATTAAAATATTACAGTCTGTTTGGGAGTGTAAGATACCTTCAAGACAAAGTGTTAAGCATAAATGTGGGAGAGATTTTTTAGCAATGGAAGCATCATGGATGTTTCTTTTCTAAATCTATGGTACGATTTTTTGAATATCCTCAGCAACGGCAAATTCTTTTCCTCTTGAGGTTTGAGTTTTGAAAACTATTAAAAGTCATTATTATGCCTAGTGAACAAAAATGGATTAGCAAGATATTTAAAGTCCTCAGCAGTCCAACTTCAATTTACCTTTTTCCTAGATTTACTTGCTATTGCCAGAAAACATCATGAACATTCATGCCTGTTAGCTTTTGATGTTCATTCTGCATAGAGTACCTTTTTTCTCTCTTTCATGAAATTCTAAATTTCCCACTTGGTTTCCTTCCTCTTCAACGTTACCTAGCACTGTTTATATATCCTTTTTAGAGTGTGTGTAACATGACAGCCTTGTACTTTGGTCTGTCTAGATTGTGAGCAATTTAAGCAGGGGGCAGTATCATATTTAACTTTGGTGTCTGAATAGACTTTCAGTATCTTGTATCTAGTAAGAGTTCAGTTACATTAAATTAAATTAAATCAATCTTATTGTCAATAATGTTAGGTTGAAATGAGGTGAAGCTATAAAATTACAAGACCAAATTTCTTGCATGATTTGCATGACCCTTATGCCAGTTACAGATGAGGAATTTCACACATACTCTCCATAATGGCAGTATTGAATCTGTACTTTCCCATGATGAATTAAGAAAATACTGTCTAGATACAGTGTCTGATTTTAAAAGTCAGTTTTAAAATTAATCAAAATAGTGATATCTCTATCTTTGATAGGATAACAGATGCACCTTGTTTTAAACTTTTTTGTACTTTTTGTGATTTCTAAATTTCCACTTATGAACACAGATTGCTTTTGTAATTAAAAAACATCCTATTGATTTAAATCAGTTTCGTTATTCTTTGGTCACATGGGTAGGGATCATACTATAACATGATACATTAAAAAGCCGTTGATGTTTCTCTTGTTACTTGGTGGTGTAAGATTATATGTCACAGATGGAGAAATTTTGGTTCTAGTAAGTTTAGACATGCATGTTTGATAAAACTGGAGCCCAAGTCAGCTGATGTGTATGATCCTATCTATTGTTTTTAATTTTGCATTTTAAAAATGAAATTCCACAAATATAAATATCACCAAGTTTATCAGATTTACCTAAATTGTCTATTTTTGTGGGGGAGACCCCAAAACTTCTTTATTTTCCAGGAATATCAGATAAGAAACCCTAAAGCTGTGTAACTTACATCCTGTGAGCCTTCTGGGTCACTGATGTGCTTGCTCTCCTCAGTCCCGTCTTTGGAACTACCCTGCACACAAACCCCTATGTCAGACTTCCCAGGGAACCTGGTGTTGATGCCCTAGTAGCCCAAAAGGGTTCCTTCCCTTCTTCCTCCACTTACCCAGACCCCTGCTTCCTTGCCTTTCTGCCAGGAACATATCTATAACTGTATCTGTAAATTAGTTTGATTTTGACATGACTTTTTTAAAAGGAGACAATTTGGATAGTAAATAGCAGGATTAAATAGTGTCTTAATGTAAATGGGTTGAGTTACAATAATGTACTGTTCCTTACAGTAAGTGCTTGTACTAGCCAGAGCACAAAACACGTTGACTCTTGTGGTGTTAGTTTAGTAGCAAAAGTGAACTTGTAAAAGCATGTACGTTTTAAGGCTTTCAGTAATCTAAGTTCTTATTTTTCCTGTTCCGTTTACTCAAAATCACATCCTCTGGGAGCTTTCATTTGGGAATCTAAAGTATGGTGGAAATGGACACCTTCAGGAACAAACTAGCTTATTTAAGAGGAAGGCTTTTAAACTAGGTCTTTAAACTAGGTGTGGCTCAAAAAATGCAAAACATACAGTTTGCTTTGATCTTGGAAAAGGCTCAAATTCTGGAATAAAATTGAAATGTCTTAAGCGTGTTAAAGGACTGTAAGAAGAAAAAGAAAAAGCGATTGCATCGCTTTGAAATGTGAGAAATAATAGAAGCAAGATAATGCAGTGCTGTAATATCTGATATGAAGTTTGTGAAAATATTTGGAAAGATAAGATGAAGAGGAAGGTAGTGTTTAGTTAAAAATTAGAAGTTTAGGGGCCGGCTCCATGGCCAAGTGGTTAAGTTCGCGCGCTCTGCTGTGGTGGCCCAGGGTTCGGATCCTGGGAGCAGACATGGCACCGCTTGTCAGGCCACGTTGAGGTGGCATCCCACATCCCACAACTAGAAAGACATGCAGCTAAGATATGCAACTGTGTACAGGGGGGTTTGGGGAGATAAAGCAGAAAAAAAAAAAAAGGAAGATTGGCAACAGTTGTTAGCCCAGGTGCCAATCTTTAATAAAAAAAAAAATTACAAGTTTAGATTTCATAGAGGTGAATCAAACCATCTCCCACTCCTACAGTTTACTAGAAAGAAACCCCTCCCGTACACAGCCCTCCACTCCTCCATTCAGGAGCTTCGACTCATCTCCCTGTGAGAGAGTAAAAAAGAGTAGTTAACCATGTGTGGCTGTTAAGGGTGGTTTTATTTGGAAGGTGTGAATAAGAAGCAGGGCTGGGCCAGGCTAAGTATGTAAGTGACCTGTGAGTCTGATAAGCTTGAAGAATGGGATTTAATAGATGCTTTCAAATTAGTAAGAAAGTTTTTAAATATGCATTTAGTGCCTAATTAGCACTATATTTTAAAATTATATTGAGATTAGATTGTATGTCTTTAATTTAGTATTTTTAGCATACGAATATCTTTTTTTCTTCATCTTTTTCCTTCTTTCTTTCTTTTCTTTTGTTTTTTTTTTTACAGGGGAAGATTCACCCTGAGCTAACGGCTGTTGTCCGTTTCTCCCCCACCCAGCTCTTCCCCCTCTGCCCAAAGCCCCAGTACATAGTTGTTAGTTCTGTGTGAGCTGCTGCCACAGTATGACTGCTGACAAATGAGTGATGTGGTTCCACACCTGGGAACTAAACCCAGGCTGCTGAAGTGGAGCACGTGGAACTATAACCTCTAGGCCATCAGGGATGGCTCAGGATATGAATAACTTTTGAGTGGACTGACTGATTTACCCTCTAAGAGGGACATAATGGGTTTTGCTGTTGACTTGTCATAGTGAAATTCTTGTTTGCTACTGGTTATTCTTAGCCAGGGCTGATCTGGAGAGGATTAAAAAACAAAATCCAAAAAACTGGTGAATCTTTGAAACCTGGATCTGGAGGTTTGGAACTTGATGAGCAGGCACTGTAGGTCTTGATGATAGTACAGTCTATGAATGACAGAGGCTAACAACCAGCACTATGTGAGGTACGATCTTCTAGTTTTTGTCTTAATTCAGCTTTGAATTCCTCTGTAGCACCATACTTGGCCAATGGTAGCTGCTATATGAATATTTGTTTAAATGACTGTGTGGAGCTTGGTATTAAGCTTTCAGGGTGCTTAGAGTTTGGAGACAGAATAAACAGAATTCGGTTCTCTCTGAAACCAATAATGAGTCCATGGAAGAAAGGTTTATATGTTCTTGAATTTGAGAGCTGGGACTTAGGATTTAGGTACAGATGGAAGGGTATTTCTTCCTGTTCTGTCAGAATCAAAGAGTGCAGGGAAAAGAATCAGTGCTGCATTTGAGTAGGGTAAAGAGAGAGCCAATGAAGATGCTTAGGTAAAGTTTGTTGGGAAACAAGTGAGAAATAAAGTTGAATGATTGGGTAGGGGACCATACTGTGGATGGCCTCTGAAATCTAGGAGGAGATTTTTTGAGTGTTGGAATATTCTTAACAAAATGGTGTTTTGGAAAGATTAGTGTGGCAGTATGTAGATGGGAACAGAAGACACAGCTACCTTTTAGGGCTAGAAAACTGAGCCTCTGAGCTTTGCATACCTCTTGTGCCCAGAAGCACATGGCAAAACTGGAATTCAGACCAAAATGTTGAGTTGATAGTGATATTCTTTCCATTTCATCCTAACTACTTATAATTAATTACATGAAAATCATCATATCAAGGTAAATGATTAAAGATCATATTTATTTAGTTCCTTTTATAAAACATCCACGTTGTTTAAAAATATCATTTTGATCTTAACTCTCTTCTATGAGGATATTGACATTTTGGGTGCTGTCCTGTGTATTGTAGGATGTCTAGCAGCATCCCTGGCCAAACAAAAATGTCTCCAGGCATTGCCAGATGTCCACTGGAGACAAGTATTGCTTTAAAGCATACTTAAGGTATGGTGTCAGCCTAACCAGAAATATTTAGTGCTATATTGCAGGAATTAGTATCATATTCTAGTAACTTTGCTCCACTTATATTCCTAAGTTATAAAATAGTAATGTTCTGAAAATTAGGGAAAACTAAAGTGATTGTGTAATTTATTTGTACAAACTTGGACAGTTTGCAAATCAAGGGAGTGCTGGGATGCCAAAACAATAGACTTAAATTAGGACTTCCCTGGGCAGACTGAGATGAACGGTCACTCTAGGAGTAATCATCAAACATTTATTGAGTACCTACTGTGAGCAGAGCATTATGTTAAGATAATAAGGAGTAATCATAAGAACTGTGGCAATTGGAAAGCCTCGTGAAAAAGCTAAGTCTTGAATTGGTCTTGAAGTAAGGCTTGAGTTAGACAAGGAAAATGGAAAGGAAATTCTTTTTTCTCCCCCGGTAGTAAAAAGAACTTATGAACAAAGGCATCTGTGGTTTAACTGTCTATAACGCATGGAGTGAACATTTATTTGGTCAGTTTGACTAGACAAGAGGATTTTTTTCCTGAAGTGCTTGGGAGAGAGGATCAAAGGACAAAGTTTTGGATCCGGTAACACAGAATCTTGAAAATTAAGCTGGGGACTGTATCCAGTGGGAAGGTTTTTGAGCTGTGAAACAACGTTACACTGATCTCTGTCTTAGAGAGCTGAGTGATAGGGGCTGGTGGATGGATTGGAGGGATGCGAGTCTGGTAGGTAATGGGAAACCAGTAGAGAGTGTTGTAATAATAGCCTATGTTGTGTGAGATGAGGGTCTAAGCTAGAGTGAGGTCAGCGGAAATGAAAAGGAAAGGATGGATTTGAGGGCATTAATGAATTAATAGAATATGTTGACTGAATACATGGAGAGAGAAAACAGTCAAGGTTAGTGTAAAAATTTTCATTTGTTGACTGGAAAAAACAATGGTGTCATTTTAGGTCTGTTCGGGAATATTTGATTTTGGGGGGGATGTGTGTAGTAAGCGGTTAGAGCTCTGTGACTAACACCCAGGAGAAAGATTAGGGCTAGAACTATTAGAAAATCATGTATGTCCAAAAAGTGATAGTTGGTTATGATGAAACAAAAAAACCCTTCAAATTATAAAAGTTTCTGATAAACATAGAATAAAATAGTAGGAACAAAGAAATAGTTGTATCTTGTGAGGGAGCAGCTGATAAAATAACAAAAATCATGTGATATAAAAAGTGTGTGAAGAAATGGAAGAGCTCAGTTTTTACATTTATACTGTGTTTTCAAACCCTCATGTCATCACTTCTAGCTTTGGTAATTAAACTTTAATAAGTTATGTGGAAAAAACTGATGGGAAAGAGAAGAAAGTTAAGAGACTGGAGAATAGGTTGAATTTAGCCTCTTAAAGACACGGAGATAATTTGATTACTGTCACTTGGGAGAGATTCTGGTTAGTTGTTATGGGTATTTTGAAAGGAATGAATAAGGTGGAATGGCTGTGAATTAAAATAGGAAAAATTTAGTTCTGCTGATCTTACAACTGGAGTAACCAGATGGTACAATCAAGAATAACTGTAGAATTTCCATGGTTAATTTTTCAGGAAAAAATGCAGTGCTCTATTATGAATTCTTTGTCATTATATTCGTTTTCTCCTATGTGCCAGACAGTTTTCTTTGGGGGTGAGAATGGGGCATAAGAGATCAGGTGAAATATTCTTATTCCTGCCCTTGAGATGCTTGGAGTCCCATATGAGAGACAGTTATATAATTATGTGTAAATTGTATATATACATGCAACTGCAAACTAACAATGGAGGGCTAGATTAAGTTTTCTCTCTAGGACAATGCCAGTTCTAAAAGTATTATCCCTCCCTCTCCCTAAATGTATTTTATGCATTCTGACCCCCTCAGTATACAGGGCACTTCAGGAATCCTCGCATACCCACTCTTATCTTTCTTTCTATGAAACTCAAAAGAAAAAAAGAAGAGAATGTCTGGACTGGTCTTCTTAACATTAACTTTAGTTCTATAAGCAGAGTACAGGGTACCATTCTCTCTTACTTCCTCCTCTGGTGTATAACGTAAAAATATTGCCAAATTTTCTGTAGCACTTCAATTACCTGATATTTTAGGCTGATCTATTGTTGAGGTTAAGCACATATATTTACAAATATATGTATTTAAATATATTTGGTTTATATTTTTCTTATTTGATTCATATTTTCCTATTCTTATTTGGTTCATATTTTCACAAAGTGGATAAAATATTGTAATATTATACTAATTCAAGAAACCAATTTTAGATTCTGTAGGAATACTGCAAATAGAAATTCTCTGAGAGGACACTTGCTTAATCTTTATTGTATTAATAAACCTTTGTTATCAGTGTGCTGTGGATTCTAACTTTATGCTCTCATACCTTTTCTCAGAATTTTGTAGAAACCTTCTCAACAATAAGAAAAGTATATTAATTTTTAAAAACCTAACGTTAGTTGACAAACTATTAAAAGTCATTATAGTATGCATTATTATTATTTGCGAATTGAAGGATGTATCATTTGCTAAAACTTATGACTTTTTAGCTATAGGTACCATGGTTTCTACAATTAAGATCTTGTTTAAGGCATTTCACAGATAAAGTTAGCTATTGATGAGCAAGGTACTCTAAAAGAATTAGTGTGAATTACACACACATTTCATATATATGTAACACATATATCTGTATGTGTATATATATATATATATGTATATACATATACCCATGTATTTTTTCTGTGGACTAAAAAATTCCGCTATCAGTAGTAATTGCTATCTATTTATGTGGTTGTGGCTGGAAAGATGTGTACTAATCAGTATACATAAAGACTGTCTCTTGCTTTGCAGCGGTTGCCACAATTTGCAGCATCTGATGTAGTTTGAGACATTCTTCCTGATGTCTTTTCTCAGAAAGAACTCAGTTTCTGGTTGCTGTGCTCTCATTCAGTCTTACTGCAACTGTTTTTTTGTTATGCCTCATGGCTATGCCTCAACACTAGAAGTTTCTCTTTTTTTTATTTATTTTTATTTTTTTTATTTTTATTTTTTAAAGATTTTATTTTTGCCTTTTTCTCCCCAAAGCTCCCCCCCCCGGTACATAGTTGTATATTCTTCGTTGTGGGTCCTTCTAGTTGTGGTATGTGGGACGCCGCCTCAGCGTGGTTTGATGAGCAGTGTCATGTCCGCACCCAGGATTCGAACCAACGAAACACTGGGCTGCCTGCAGCGGAACGCGCGAACTTAACCACTCGGCCACGGGGCCAGCCCCCTAGAAGTTTCTCTTTTTAAAGAAGTAATTTCCAACCTCAGTTTTGTGGCATCCCAGGGAATATAAAAATTATTTTTATTTTCTTAAAATTAACAAACCCATGCCATACCAGAATGAAAATCAAGAGAGTCATGAAATGAAAATGAAAGAGTAGACTATCACTGTTAAAAGTTTGGGATTCACTGCTTTAAAGCTTTTCTTCAGTCTGCTCTGCTTGCTCTGCCCTGTTTTTTGGTTCATCATGTGTTCTACTGTCGTACCTGCTGTTTGTATATGTATCCTACCCTGCAGCTAATGTCACCTCAGTGCTTGTAAATTGTTCTCTTCTAAGACTTTATTCATGAATTCACTTTGTTAGTAATTACCATTATTATTGGTAATACTGGTGATGATCTTTTAAAAACCAGAAAGATTTATTTCTTGATATAAATATCATATGCTTTTAAGTCACCTAGTGGGCCAAATATAATAGTAAATGGCATGATGATCAATCTAAAATTTCAAGAAATTTGAACCGAAGATATTTTTCTTCACTTGAGTTGTGATTTTTTATTATAATAGCAGGATAAATTACAACTTTATGTTTTATGGTTGGTAGGGTTTACGAGAAGAGAGCAGAACAGCAAGAGGCTGTTAGATGATTACTATATTGAAGTCTTTAACTTAAGGATCTTTTGCATTCTTTTTTAACAATGGTATTAGACAGTAAAGTATAATAGTTAAGAGCACAGGTTCTGGAGCGGTCCTGGTTTTGCCACGCAATAGCTCTGCTACCTTGGACGAGTCATTTATCTCAGTGTGCCTCAGTGACCTCATCTGTAACACGGATTATTAATAGTACCTATCTCACAGATTTGTTGTGAAGATTGAAGGAGTTAGTATATTTAAAGTACTGAAACATGCCTGGTATGTAATAAGCACTTGATAAAATATAAATAATAATAATAATGTTTATTATTATTGCCACATCATCTAAGAAAGCTTGTTAGGGGTCAGCCTGGTGGCATAGTGGTTAAGTTCACACATTCCGCTTCGGCGGCCCAGGGTTCCCGGGCCTACACACTGCTTATTATCAAGCCATGCTGTGGCAGGTGTCCCACATATAAAGTAGAGGAAGATGGACACAGATGTTAGCTCAGGGCCAGTCTTCCTTAGCAAAAAGAGGAGGATTGGCGGCAGATGTTAGCTCAAGGCTAATCTTCCTCAAAAAAAAAAAAAAAAAGCAAGCTTGTTAAATCATTATAAAGCAATGTATCCCAATAGTTTAGAATTATTGAATTATATTTAGTTGTGGGTGAAACCAAAGATACTTTTATTAGCTAAAGCTTTTAAAAAACATAAAATTATAAAAATAGAAACAATTAGAATCTCAAAATGGTCACTTTGATATTATTTACTTTGGTATGTTGTTTCCTTTATCTTTTTTATGTGCATTTTTAAACATTGTAAATATGGTTGTTTTATTCAGTGTTCATTCAGATGCAAATATTTGATCATCTCTAAATGTCAGTCACTATGCCGGGGATTATGTATTGAACTTTGTGAAGACAGAGGCTCTGTTCTTTTGCCTTGAATATGCCTAACTCAATAAATAGATAGAAAAGGACGATTTTGAGGTATTAAAATTTGATTATTTTCCTTGGCCTGTAAAGTTTGCATACTAGTCTAAAGAAATTTATTTCAATAACAATTTTAATATATCTTTATTTTTCCTTAAGTTAAATCTTTGTTGTTATTAGCTTCACTAGACTACTTTCTGCTGACTACAATATGAAAAGTGATTACTATGGTTACCAGAAATTCAGCAAAGTGACTCCAGTCTCCTTTCCTATCTCCATTCGTTTAATTATATCTCTACTATATGTGGATGCATAGAAAAGTCAGGAGAGACATACTTGGAACTATAAATAACTTTGGAGGATAGAATTGGTGGGGTGAGGGAAATTATCATCACCCCTTACATTTATGCATTTCTATATTACTGAAAGTTGTTACACTTTTAAAAAAATAATAAAGTTATATTCTTAGTTTTTATCACCAATCATTTTATATAGGCGTGTGTGACATATAGGTCACAATATGACTTCTTATTGTCAGTTTCATAATATTCATACTCTTAATTACCTTTCTACTAGTTCTCTCAGTATTTAACAGTATACATAATTATATTTAATGGTGTTAATTCCTTGGTAATGATTGTTCTAAGGGAAAAAGTGATATCTTGAAAGACTAGTTTATTTCTAACAGCTTTTTTAAACAGCTGTTTTGAGGTATAATTTACATAGCCTAAAATCCACCTGTTTGTATGATGCTTTGTAGTATTTAGTGATTTCTAGTATATTTACAGAATACTAGAACCATCATCATAATCTTGTTTTAGAATGTTTTCAACATCCCCTAAAGAAACCTTGTATACCCATTAGCAGTCACTTCCTATTCCTCTTCTCCCTGCCCCCTCTCCCGTCCCTAGGCAACCACTGATCCACTTTCTGTCTCATGGATTTGCCTATTCTAGACATTCCATATAAATGGTGTCATACAATATGTGGTCTTTTGTGGCTGGCTTCTTTTACTTAGCATAATGTTTTTGAGGTTCATCCATATTGTAGCATTTTTATTGCCTTTAACACAATTTTTTAAATCTCTTTTCAACCTATAAATACCAACTCAAAAACTTCAAACAGGACAAAAATGAATAAAATATAAAGTAAGTCTCCTGTAATTAGAATGAGGGTTAGAGATGGAATTTCCTTTTTGATGGCGCATATCTAAGTGACTGCAAAGATGCTTTGTTAAAACACTTTGTTTTACCATGTAATACGTAGTGGGGCACCTAATATAACCTTCTGAGAAGTGTTCAAGGGAGCTTTCCTTGAAGAAATGACATTTAAGCTGAAGCTCAGTAATGAGAGCTGAAGTTGGGCAGGGGACGTTGAGGTAAGCGAGAAGTGGAATTGAGCTTGTTTCAGGCAAGGGGAACAGCATGCACAAATGAACTAAAAGCAAGTGTTGGGCTTTCCAGGAATAGAAATTAGTACCATATGGCTGTTATTTAGATTTGGATGATGGAGGAGGGTGAGAAATGTAGCTGAAAAAAATACTGCAACAGTTAGATCATTGCTCACATCTCAAGGGCCGTCAGGGCCAGTTTTTGGAAAAGACTCTCTCCTAAGGACAAAAGGAAGCTGGCACAGACTTTTTAGCAGATGAATATTAATAAAGTCAGATTCATATTTTAGAAAACAATTTGGCTGTAGTATATGGAATGGATTGGAAGGGAGCAAGACCAGAGCTTTTCAAATTAAAAAAAAAAAGATTTTGTCTTTTGCAAAATTGTTTTGGCCATTCTTTGTGCTTTATATTTTCATATAACTTTTAGAATCAGCTTGTCAATTTCTATAAAAATGACTGCTGAGATTTTTTAGGGATTATGTTGATTCTGTAGATAACTTAGGAAGAATTGACATCTTGACAGTATTGAGTCCTGAGATCTATGAACATGGTACGTCTCTCCGTTTGTCTTTAATTTCTCTCAGCAGTGCTTTATTGTTGCCAGTGTACAACTCTTGTACTTTGTTTGTTAAATTTATTTGTAAGTGTTTTCTTTTTGATGCTGTTGTGAATGGAATTGTATTTATTTCATATTCAAATTGTTCATTGATAATATATAGAAATACAGTTCTGTTTTTGCCTGTCAATATCTTGTGACCTTGCTAAACACATTTATTAATTCTAGTTGGTTTTTTGTTGTGTTTATTGTTTTTTGTAGATTCCTACAAAGGATTTTCTATATATGGGATCATGTTGTCTGTGAATAAAGACGCTTTTACTTCTGTCTTTCCAAATGGATGCCTTTGATTTCTTTTTCTTGCCTTTTTGCACTGATTCTAGTACAGCATTGAATAGAAATGATGAGCGTCTACATCCTTAACTTTGTTCTCAGTCTTAGAAGAAGCATTCATTCACCGTTCGAGCTATTTTTGTGAGAGTTTGTGTAGGATTGGTGTTTTTTTTCCCCTTAGTATTGATAAAATTAATAAGTTAAGACTTTTGGGTCTGGGCTTTTCTTTGTAGGAAGATTTCTAATTACTGATTCAATTTCTTCTTAGTAAATCTCTTCAGATTATCTGTTTCTTCTTGAGTCCCGTTTGGTAACTTATATCTTTCTAGGAATTTGTCTATCTTACCTAAGTTATCTATTTTGTTGGCATAAAGTTGTTGATAATGTTCCCTTATAATCCTTTTATTATTGTTAATGTTTGTAGCAATGTTCACCCTTTATTTCTGATTTTGGTATTTCATTTTTTCTGTCTTTTTTCTAGGTAAAGCTAAAGATTGATCAGTTTTTTAATTTTTTGAAAGAATGAACTTTGATTTTTTCTCTATTGTTTTTCTGTTTCATTGATTTCTACCAATGTTTAAAATCTCCTTCCTTCTGACTGCCTTGGGTTTAATTACTCTTCTTGTTTTATAATTTTTATGCTGAGATTGATTTTCTTTCCTAATATGTGTTTAAAATTATAAATTTTCCTCTGAGTACTTTGTTAGCTTCATCATGTAATTAGTGGTTATGTTATATTTTTGCTTTTATTCAGTTCAAGATATTTTCTAATTTCTCTTGTGATATCCTTTCACCTGTGGTTATTTGTAAGTATGTTTAATTTCCAAATATTTGGGATTTACTAAATTTTTTTGTTGTTCGTTTCTAATTTAATTCTATTGTGGTTGAACAGACTTTGGAGAATTTTAATTCTTTTACATTCAGAAAGGCTTTTTTATGGTCTGGATGATGATCTGTCCTGGAGAATGTTCTGTGTGCGTAAAAAGAATGTATATCTTGTTATTGTTGGGTGGAGTGTCTCGTAAATGTCAATTAAGTAAAGTTGATTGATAATGTTATTCAAGTCTTCTATATCCTTACCGATTCTGCATGTAGTTCTTTTTGCAGTTATTGAGTGGGGGCTATTGAAAACGCCAAACAAAATTTCTGAATTATCTCTTTTTTCTTTCAGTTTTACTACTGTTATTAGGTATATTTACATTTAATTTTTATATCTTCCTGATGTATTGATATGTCTTGTTTGTCTCTAGTAATATTTCTTAAACTCCAGCTCTCTTATGGTTACTATTATGCATAGTGTATCTTTTCCTGTCCTTTTATTTTCAACCTATTTGTGACTTTGAATCTAAGCTGTTTCTTTTGTAGACAACATATGGTTGGGTCTTGTTTTTTTTAATCCAGTCTGACCATCTCTGTCTTTTGAGTAGAATGCTTAGTCCATTCACATTTAATGTAATTATTGGTGTGGTTGGATTTATGTCTGCCATTTTTTTTGTTTGTTTTCAATGTGACTCAATTTCCTTTCTGTTCTTTCTGCCTCCTTTAACTGTGTGCTTGGTATGATGAGTGAGTTCCACTTGTATCTTGGACATTCTAGGTGTTATGTTGTGAGACTCATAATCATATTTCTTCTTTTTTAGTAGGCAGTTAGTCACCTTGTTTAGGTGTAAGTGGATGGGCCTGGATAGGGGTGGATGTTCAGCCAGGCCCTGCTGATACCACCTTGGCAAAAGTAGAGCACTGCCTCACACTACCTCCTTCCAGATGGATGGGGTGTAAGATCAGCTCCCTACTGAGCCCTACTGACACATGGAGGGTAAGGAAAAGAGAGAGGAGTTGTCCCACTTCCACTTGTCTCTGCCTCATTATTGCTGGGCAGGGATGGAGTCTCAGCACCCCACTGGACCTCTGTGACTTAATTTTAGCAGAAATAGAGTAATGAAGTAATATCTTTCAAGTTTTCTTGGCAAGTAAAAACTTAACAAAACTCAACCTGTTGTAAGTTGCATTAGCCATCAATAAACTGGCTGCATCCATCAGAACTAAGTCCCTCTTGATTAAACCATATATTATTATACAAGAAATTCAAAAGTGTCAGAGTGAAAAAAATGGTTTTAGTAGGCAAAATAGTTATTTTGAAGAGGTCTATGTGTTTTTAAGAAATGAGCAAAGGAGATGATATATGTAGTTATTGCAAATATTTTTACTTGGAATTTTCTTTAAAATTCAGGGACCAACACACCTAGGTCTTGCTAAAGGAGGATCCAGTTATATGCTACAACCCAACTCATGTGTCCTCTGGCCAGTTGAGAAGCACTTTGAAACCTCAGTTGAAGGTTTTCTGATTGAAGAATAATTTTGTGCCAATACTGTAAGGGCCAAAGCCCTCCATTTTTAGTCTTGGGGGTAGTGATAGGGCACCAAAATAAGAGAATAGAGTGATCGAAGATGGCATAAGCAGGAGTTATTGAATCAGTCTCCCCCTTTTCATCACTCTAGGAATGGACAGGTTGCTACATTAACTTCTATCTGTTAGTGGAAAGAAGGAGCATTCTCTATTGCCAGTTAGAGTATTAAATATGGGAATAGTGGGGGGAAATGTAGTTTATATGTGTAGAATCAGTAGGACTTAGTGACAGATTATTGATGAGGGTAGGAAATAAAAAAGATGAAGGAACCCAAAATTACTGTTAAGTTTTTAGCTTTTGTAACTGAAAGAATTATATTGCCATTGACAAAAACAGGAAAACTACCATTCATTGAATATAGGAGAAATGATGATGTTTTAGTTTAATTGATTTTGAATTGTTGATGTTTTATTCATTTACCTTATAGTAGTTTCTATATTTTTAAATATGCTAAAAGCACCTTACAACTTTTTCATAGACAGCTTTATCAGGATATAATTTACATACTATAAAATTTACCTGTAGCTATGTAATTTATGTACCATAAAATTAAGTGTATATTTTGATGAATTCAGTGTATTTACAATCGTGACACTGTTACTACAAACAACACCACCATGTAATTTTAGAACTTTTATATCACCCTGAAGAGGAACCTTTTCCCCATTCCTACCTCCATCTCTAAGCAATAACTAATCTACTTTCTGCTCCATGTTCTTTTCTAGACGTTTCATATAAATGGAATCATACAATATGTGTTTTTTTGTGTCTGTCTTCTTTCACTGAGCATGTTTTTGAGGCTCGCTCATGTATCTTGCACTTTTTAAAATGAGTTTTATAGTTAATAGTAGAGAAACATATTAAGTACATGTGAGTCATGGGGGTAAATTGTGTGAAAAACCAGTCAGTATACGGAAAAGTTATATATTGGAAGAGTGGCGATGATGTCATAAAGTGATTTCATTGTCTATCATTAGTCTATAGAGGATTCGCTTGCTAAATATTTGCTAACATAGAATATCAGTATATGATAATTATCATAATTAAAGGGAATGCTGAGGTAGAGATTTGTTGTGAAACATTTGTAGTATTTAAGTTGGAAAGGGAATGAACTCCATTGGTTTCATTTTCATTTTGAATTTTTAATAAGTTGTTTAACAAGTTGAGATTGTATTTCATTATTTCTGTCCGAATGAATATGAATTGAGGACCAGAGAAATGACTGTTCACCCTATTGTCTTGATTATCTTGATCAGAGCTAAATAATTGATGTGACAGACCTAAGTTATAGATAGGGGAGATGAAAGAATGGACGGAAAATGTACATTTTGCCACTGGGAAGTAGTTTGTCAATTATGGTACTGTAGAGATATATTTAAATATTTACACCAGAACACACTTCACTTTATTGCCGTAACTTGACTAATGTAAAATATGAAATTATTAACTGCCTGCCTTATTGAGACATTTGACTGTATAGATATATCAAAGCATAATTTTGTTTACTTCATAAATTCCACTTAAAGTATCTTAATTTGGAAACTACTCTGGTTAGAATTCAAGTAACTTCACATTTTCCATATGGGGTCGCATTTGAAATAAATTAATATCAGTTGACATAATCTGGACTAATCTGAGGAAATACTATAAAGTAGGCAATTTAAGTACACCCTTTCCCTATCTTCTCGCCTTTTTCTTTTCATATATCTTCTCCAGGAGCTTATAAAATACTGTCTCTTTCTTCTTTCCTGAGACTGAAGTAATTTCACAAATTGATTCATATTAAATTATTAAGAATTTAAAATAGTGCTTTTCTCTGATGTTTCATCATTTGAAAAGTGGGCTACAAAATGGTTACTGCTTAACTGAAAGGAGTGAGTTACTAATGGTAGATTTTTGTGTGGTTTGTGGTAGGAAGGCATTATATTAGGGAGTTAGTCGAGTACTATTGTAAATAGAATAAACCATTGTAAGGATAAATGTTTCCTCATAGTTTTTTGTAATGAGAGTAAAAGAGACATTTTAGGATTGGACAGTTGGGCTCATTTGAGTTCATTTAATAGTTGAGATTTGGGTTTATGTTGATCGTTGTAGTGTCATTTTCTTCCTGTGCACAAAGTAACTGTGGGTGATTTTAAAATACTCTGTCACTTTTACTCCCCACCCAAATATAAATCTATCCAAAAGGATCCCTATCTTATAACCTTGTGCTTAATAATGAATGTTACCCTTTTGTTTTTTGTTTTCTTCTAGGCTGTACTCATCACCAAAGAAAAAACTTACACCAATGCAGAAATCGGTTAGTCCATTAGTTTGGTGCAGGCAAGTTTTGGATTACCCAAGTCCTGATGTTGAATGTGCTAAAAAGTCTCTTATCCACAAACTTGATCAAACTATGTCAGGTATGTCTATAACTTTACTTGTGAATTCATCTCTTTGCTTTCTTTAATCAAAAAACAGATAAATGTTGAGTGGTATGTTTTTAGGAAGGCAATTATTTGCTTGGATAGTGTTTTTTGAACCTCATTGTGCATACCATCATGAGTTTTTGCCATATGCACATAACCTGTTCTGTTATTTACTTAATAGATTTCTTTTCTTCAGCCTCCTTATTTTTATTTAGCTTCATCCTAAAGAAAAATAGCCATGAAATAATGGATTTTATGTGATAGCTGTTTTTCTAATACAAGTTAAAACAAATACCTATTTTAAAAAATGTTTGTCTGGTATCATCTAAAATCATCTCACTTCCTACCCTCAGGGAAATTGTGATGTGGTAGAAAGATAACAGGTTGAGAGCCAGAGTTAGACCTTATTCTTCTTCTAGCACTTGGTTACTGTCTGACTCTGCGCATTATTTAACTTCTGTGAGCTCAGATTTCTCATAAGAATCATGAACCTTAAAAGGTTATTTTGAAGATTACATGATCTTTATGAAAGAGCCTGTCATGTTTTTCTGGCTCATAGTAGATTCTTAATAAATGTATTCATTTCCTTGTTATGTTGTTCTTGTTTTTTTTCTTTAATTTGGTGTTTAGATTTAAATTCTTTTTATCTTCTTTTGTTTAATAGCATTCACAAAGCTGACAAAATATATCTGTCACTATGTATGGCCTTTAATGGAGCATGCCAGTATGGGGTAGAAATGTAGGAGAAATATTGGCTCTTTCTTGGAATTTATCTCAGTATCTTAAGAATGTTACTGTTTTCTGGAATACTCACATAGTAAAGGATTGATGCATGATTACTGATTCTAAATAGCTTTTTGTTTTTGTTTTTTGCATTGTATTTACTTGGCACCCATGTACTTAAAATTGCTTATTTTGGCTTTGTTATTGAAATATGTACTCTCTTGTTTAGAGTGTAAGCTGAAAATGGTCAGAGGACTCAAAGGGGAGATTAAAAAGTTAAACTGTCTTACTAAAAAAGCGTAGTTCGCTTGGCTGTAAGGAGTAATGATTATTATATGAAAATAACATATAGGATGTGACGGAGCTTCTCAGTCTGTTTTGACATTAAAGTCCTACTTTTCCTCTGTGTAGAGAATCTCTTTTGAAAAAGCAATAGCCTTTATGTAATTTTTAAACATGTTTTTGTCTGAATATCAAGTGTTTTTAGAATTGTATCCTGGAGGTTGGTTAAAATCATATTCATAAGAGAGTATTAGAAATAGGTAGACAAGCTAGTAGACAATTTGAAATAAGTGGAAAATTTATAACTCAGATGATATTATTTAGACATTTATTAAAAATAGTTTTAGAACCAGCCCTGATGGCCTAGTGGTTAAAGTTTGGTGTATTCTGCTTCAGTGGCCTAGGTTTGGTTCCCGGGCACACAACCATACCATTCTTCTGTCAGTAGCTATGCTGTGGTAGTGGCTCACATGGAGGAACTAGAAGGACTTACAACTAGAATGTGCAGCTATGTCCTGCGGCTTTGGGGAGGAAAACAAAAAAAGAGAGAGAGAGGAAGGTTGGCAACAGAAGGTTAGCTCAGGGCGAATCTTTCCCAGCAAAAAATATATATGTATTTTTTAGTAACAATTTTCCAGTACTCTGTCTTACCTTAGAAATACTCTAAGTATATTTTACAGTTTAATTAGGAATTTTCATTATTGAACAGTGTATGTTCATAACCTACTATGTGCTAGGCATTATTCTCAACTCTGAGGATATAGCAATGAATAAAATAGACCAAAACATCCCTTACCTCCTGGAGCTTGTATTCTAATGGGGGAGGCAGACAATAAACAGAATAAGTTAAACATATAAAACAGAGGTTGGCAAACTTTTTCTGTAAAAAGTCAGATAGTGAACAATTTAGGCTTTGTGGGCTATAAGGTCTCTGTTGCAGTTACTCAGCTTTGCCCTTATTGCACACAAACAGCCATAAATAAGACATTAATGAATGGGCATGGCTGTGTTCCAATAAAATTTTATTTACAAACAGGTGGCAAGCTGGATTTGGCTCACAGGCTATAGTTTACCAATCCCTGGCTTAAAACATCCTAAGGAATAGGAAATATTAGCAATTGATAATTAGTAACTTGGACTTAGGAGAGAAAACCAAAGCTGTTGCACCTCAAAAATAGCAATTTGAGTGAGTGGTTTTTTGCTTTATTATAACAAGGATATTGAAGATAGTAGGAGTGTGTAGGAAATCCTGTTACTCTTGAACCAAAACTAGATGCAATCAAGTGCAGGACCTTTTTAACAGTGTTTAAACTTTATAGCTATATGCACAGAGCAGTAGCTACAGCTGTCAATATAATGTCTATTTAAAGGAAAAATAACTTGGCTATTGCAAGTTTGAACCTTGTAGTCCTAAACCTCCCTTTTCCCAAGTTAGAGGGGAGTTTTTGTTTGTTTGTTTGTTTGTTTTTTAAAGATTGGCACCTGAGCTAACAACTGTTGCCAATCTTCTTTTTTTTTTTTTCCTGCTTTTTCTCCCCAAATCCCTCCAGTATATAGTTGTATATTTTAGTTGTGGGTCCTTCTAGTGGTGGCATGTGGGATGCTGCCTCAACGTGGCCTGACGAGCGTTGCCATGTCCTCGCCCAGGATCCAAACCAGTGAAACCCCAGGCCGCCGAAGCAGAGCTTGCAAA
Organism: Equus przewalskii; assembly: GCF_037783145.1. Classification (NCBI taxonomy): domain Eukaryota; kingdom Metazoa; phylum Chordata; class Mammalia; order Perissodactyla; family Equidae; genus Equus; species Equus przewalskii. Next base: position 80,511,673 of record NC_091833.1, on the reverse strand, counting down.
CTTAACCACTCGGCCGTGGGGCCGGCCCCGGGAGATTGTTTTTTAATTGTATTTTTGGATAAGGCAAAACTTTCTGGGACTATTGTATTCTAGCGGAACAGTTTCTGCTCCATCACACTCAGGCACTACCTCTTGTTCCTAAGCTGTTCTTCTCTTGTTTTTTATGATTGTGCATTATCTTTTTCACCCTGTCTTACCCTCCCTGCTGTGTTCAGTTTATGTTGAAGATTTTTCCTTCTCTGCCCATCTTTTTTTTATTGTGGCAAAATTTATATAACATAAAATTTCCCACTTTAATAACCATTTTTAAATATACAGGTTGGTGGCATTAAGTACATTCATATTGCTGTGCAACCATCACCATTGTCCATCTCCAGAACTTTTTTATGGTCTTATACTAAAATTCTGTACCCATTAAACTTCCCATTCCCCCTTGCCCCCATCTGCCCATCTTTCAAGTTTAGGATACCCTAGGTCTCTTTTGCCCCTCTTCTCTCTGTTTTGATGATTTCATCCATTCATATGTTGTCCAGGATTATCTCTATTCAAATTAATCTCATTCATTCATGCATATATTCCATTAATATTTGTTGAGAGCCTGTTATGTATTAGGCTTTGGGGAAAAGTTGAAGGATACATGATGGGGAAGAACTAACACTGTTCCTGCAGTCATGGAGTTTATCATCTAAAGGGGGAAACATATTAATACAAATAATTTTTATAACTGGTGATAAGTAATAGAAGAATATGTAATAAATACAGTGCTTTGAGAAATAGGTCAAACATCAGGAGATAAAATTCCTGAGTCATAAAGAAAAATTTAAGTAGGGTAAGGGGGAAGGAGAAAGAGTAGGGTGTTGCAGGTAGAGAAAACAGCATGTGCAGAGGCTTTGTGAGAAGCCTGTGGCTGCATGTGGAGGGAGCATGACATGCATGAGGAACTGGACCAAGCCAGGGTGGCTAGAGAACAGTAAGGAAGGGAGAGACGTGAGATAAGGCCAGAAAGATATGTAGGAGCCAGACTCTGCAAAGCTTTATAGGCCATGTTAAATATTTTGGACTTTATTCTAAAAGCAATGGGAAGATATTGAAGGGCTTTATCAAGGGTCTGGTGTGTGTCGGTGGGAAGACATGATCACATTGCTGATTTTTTTTTTTTAGTTTTTATTGAGTTTATGATAGTTTATACCCTTGTGAAATTTCAGTTGTACGTTATTGCTTGTCAGCTATGTTGTAGGTGCACCACTTCACCCTTTGTGCTCACCCTCCGTCTCCCCTTTCTCCTTGTAGCCACTAATCTGTTCTTTGTCTACATATTTAACTTCCACATGTGAGTGGAGTCATACAGAGATTGTCTTTCTCTATCTGACTTATTTCACTTAACATAATTCCCTCAAGGTCCATCCATGTTGTTGTGAATGGGACGATTTTATTCTTTTTCATGGCTGAGTAGTATCCCATTGTGTGTATACACACACACACACACACACACACACACACACACACACACCCCATATCTTCTTTATCCAGTCATCAGTTGTGGGCACTTAGGTTGCTTCCATGTCTTGGCTATTGTAAATAATGCTGCAATAAACATAGGGGTGCATGGGACTTTTGGAATTGGTGACTTCAGGCTCTTTGGATAGATACCCAGTAGTGGGATGGCTGGGTCATATGGTATTTCTATTTTTAATTTTTTGAGAAATCTCCATACTGTTTTCCATAGTGGCTGCACCAGTTTGCATTCCTACCAGCAGTGTATGAGGGTTCCTTTTTCTCCACAACCTCTCCAACAATGTTACTTTTTGTTTTGGTTATTTTTGCCATTCTAATGAGTGTAAGGTGATATCTTAGTGTAGTTTTGATTTGCATTTCCCTGATGATCAGTGATGATGAGCATCTTTTCATGTGCCTGTTGGCTATCCGTATATCTTCTTTGGAGAAATGTCTGTTCATGTCTCCTGCCCATTTTTTGATCAGGTTGATTGATTTTTTTTGTTGTTGAGTTGTGTGAGTTCTTTACATATTATGGATATTAACTCTTTGTTGGATATATGACTTGCAAATATTTTTTCCCAATTAGTGGGTTGTTTTTTTGTTTCAATCCTGTGTTCCCTTTCCTTGAAGAAGCTGTTTAGTCTGATGAAGTCCCATTTGTTTATTCTTTCTATTGTTTCCCTTCTCTGAGAGACATGGTGTCTGAAAAGATCCTTTTAATACTGATGTCAAAGAGTGTACTGCCTATATTTTCTTCTAGAAGGCTTGTGGTTGCAGGTCTTACCTTTAGGTCTTTGATCCATTTTGAGTTTATTTTTGTGAACGGTGAAAAAGAATGGTCAATTTTCATTCTTTTACATGTGGCTTTCCAGTTTTTCCAGCACCATTTGTTGAAAAGACTTTCTTTTCTCCATTGTAGGCCCTCAGTTCCTTTGTCCAAGATTAGCTGTCAACAGATGTGTGGTTTTGTTTCTGGGCTTTCAAGTCTGTTCCATTGATCTGTGCACCTGTTTTTGTACCAATACCATGCTGTTTTGATTTCTGTAGCTTTGTTGTATGTTTTGAAGTCGGGGATTGTGATGCCTGCAGCTTTGTTCTTTTTTCTCAGGATTGCTTTAGCAATTCGGGGTCTTTTGTTGCTCCATATTGCATTGCATTTTGATAAAGTCATGCCTAGCTTTAGTATGGAGAGTAGAGTGGAATGTAGGACGCTTTTGAGGGGAATTGATGATTGTAGCTGGGCAGGGTGTGTTAAGGGGAAAGAGTGGTAGTGGAAAGGAAAAGATATATAAGGAAAAAGGAATGAGCCAAGTATGAGGAAATGAGCAAGAAGAAAGTATCAACAGTAGTTTCTAGGTTTCCAGCCTGTATAACAGGATGAATGTTATCATCCTGCTATAGGGACCCCAGAAAAAGAATTTGACTGTAGCAGGCAAATGATGAGTGTGGATTTGGACATGTTGGCTCTGGGGTACGTTTGCAGTACCCACAGGGGAGACGTTAAATGGGCAGCTTATATGGCACTGAAGCTAAGGAAAATTTAGGACTAGAGATATAAGTAATGGAAAGGACTGAGGACTTGAAATGCTAGTGATTAGATAAATAACCAAGTAAAAGAGAATAAGCTTCAAAGGAGATCAAAGAGTAAAGAGATTAGGAAGAAATTAGCACCTCTGTTTCTGCTCAGGTTGATATTTCTGAGATCATGCTGCATACTACATACTAAATGTTTAAAATGTGGTCTCTTGTCTCATAGTGAATATGTATAAAACTACACTGTCCAGCTTCCTGCACTATCCAACTAAACAGAAAACATATGTTCCTCCTCCCAAAACCACTACCCTTCCAGTAGGCAAACCAGAAACTTATCTTATTTTTTTTCCCTTTAGTAATCCTTTTTGGTTTTTAATATCTATCCTTTTTTTTTCCTTTTTTTAATTTGTCGCTTGTACTGCCTAGTTCAATCTAATCTATCAACATCAAAATTTCCATCAGATTTTTTCCTACAGTGATTGGATCATATCACTGTTACTCAGAAATCACTGATGGCGTTATCATTCCTACTCAATAGAGTTCAGACTCCTGAGCATGGTGTTCCAGGCCTTCCATCATGTGGCCCCAGCTGGTTTTTCCTGTGTTGTCCCTCATCATGTGCTTTACCTTTCTAGAGTGCTCACTGTCATTCCCGGAACATACTGTGCATTTTCAAGACACTGCTTTTGTTCATGTTATAAACACAGATGAAAACACATATTTTCTCCACTTTGAATGGCCTATCAAATTCCTCCGCATCCTCTCAAGACTGCTCTAGTGCCTCTCCTTCCAAAAAGCCTTACCTAGTTTCTCGCAGTTGTAATGAATTAACTCCTATCTCATCATTTCCACAGGCCTTTGCACCTTTATGATAGTACTTATTTTATTTTGGCTTGAGATCCTGTTTTTTCTGCCTTCACCACTTAGCTATAGGCCCCTTGAGAAAAAGCACCGTGTCACACTTGTCTATGTTTTCCACACAGTGCTTGCCAGTGGTCATAAATACTGAATAAGCCGTGGATTTTAGAATAGGGTGGAATTAAGAAATACTGTCTTAAGTATTAAGTTTTCTTGTATGTAATTGTACTTGATACTTATCACTATCTTTATATTTCTATAATTTGATATGCATGGCATAATTTTTTTTCCTTTTTTTGACAGAAGTATTCTCCGTAGGTCAGAAAATGGGGGTAGGGTGAGCTTTTTTCTTGTTAAAAAGAGAATTCTTGCACGTTTTGACGTTAACCTGGCCTAAATAGTCAGTATTACTTTATCTTTTAAAAAATTCAAGCTTTGGGGCCGGCCCCTTGGCCAAGTGGTTAAGTTCGCGCACTCCGCTTCAGCGGCCCAGGGTTTCGCCGGTTCGGATCCTGGGCGCGGACATGGCACCGCTCATCAGCCCTTGCTGAGGTGGCGTCCCACATGGCACAACCAGAGGCACTCACAGTTAGAATACACAACTATGTACTGGGGGGCTTCAGGGAGAAGAAGAAGAAGAAGGAAAAAAACAAATCAACCAAGATTGGTAACAGATGTTAGCTCAGGTGCCAATCTTTTAAAAAAAAAAAAAAATCCCAAACTTTGGAAAGGCTGTTTTTAAAACTCATTATTTCATAGTTTTTTTGGGGGGAGGGGGCAATATATTTGTTATAGAAAAATGAGAACACAAATATGCTTTTACATTCATTTTATTTTTAAAAGCCATTTAGGGTTGATACAGTTGGAATAAACTTTCTAACAAGATAGAAGTAAATTAATTTTGTGGTTAAGAATTTGTCGAGATTGTCTTGCTGTGATATTATTTTTGTTGTTTGGTGTGGCTATTATTTGCCTAACGCAATTTAAGATAGTGGGAATATTTTGTTGGGATTATTAATATGATATATTTTCCCCACTATTATAAGATGTCTCTGTATTTAAGTTGAGATAGATAATGACTTAATGAATTTCCTAATAGGAAAAATTTTGAAATAAAATGTTAACTCTTCCTCAGTTACTAAATTTGATTTCCCCCTTTCTTATTAATGCAGCTCTCAAGAGGCAGAATTTATATAATAATCCTTTCAACTCTGTGAGTTACACAAGTCCTTACAGTCCAAATGCAAGTAGCCCATACAGCAGTGGTTTCAATTCTCCATCTTCAACCCCGGTGCGACCTCCTATAGTCAAACAGCTAATACTTCCTGGAAATTCAGGTAAGGAGAAAATGAATTGAAGTAATTAAGGAATGGTTTTTAACTTACTGTCCTACCTCAGAAAATAACTTATTCATTAGCAGTTCAAGTTTTTTTATTTATGCAACTTTTAACTGGTTAGAGAAAATAGCATTGAGGAGCTACTTGGCACTAAGTACTGTACAAGGCACCAGGGATTCGGATAAGCCAGGTTACATCCGCAAAGTTTGCTTTAGCATGTGCTTAAATGTTTCTAATCTGGCTTGATTAAATAGGGTCACAAGCATGCTTCTTTTAACCAGTAGATGCTTAGTGAATAACTTGCTTGGGTTGTAATAGTCACAGAGTTTAAAACTTTTTTTATATGAGTTTTCATAAGGTTTGGTATTGCACTTAAATAATAGTGCAAGGCTATATATCAGTGTGCCAAAAGAGTGTTTGGAGCCCTAAATGATATGGGAAGGGGGATAAATTGCTGTAAATTGGGGTCAGAATGTTCTGCTGTGATTCTGTGACTAAGACTGTTACTTTGTAGCTTACTTTTCTTTAGAATTCACTCAGTTATTACTGTACTCTTTTTTTTTTTTTTTGAGGATGATTAACCCTGAGCTAACTACTGCCAATCCTCCTCTTTTTTCTGAGGAAGGACTGGCCCTGAGCTAACATCCGTGCCCATCTTCCTCCACTTTATACGTGGGATGCCTACCACAGCATGGCTTGCCAAGCAGTGCCATGTCTGCACCTGGGATCCGAACCGGTGAACCCCAGGCCGCCAAGAAGCGGAACATGCACACTTAACCACTGCGCCACCGGGCCGGCCCCTTACTGTACTCTTATTGCTGCTATTCTTATGGCTAATTATATTAGCTTCCTTAAAAATTAGAGTATTGTTAACTGCTTCAGATTTTTGACCTGTGGCCTCTGTAGTCTAATGACTTTATTGACCCTGCCCTTTACTTTGCACATAGGTTGTTAGGTGCTACTTATTTCACCTATGACTGTCATACTAAAAAGTTTAATCTGCTATATTTGTTTAGCAGAATAAAGAGTTTTATTCAGATACTATGTGAGCCTGACCTTATAGTATTTTTCCTATCATGTGTGCTATGCTCTTCTTGATGATATAAGCATTAACTATTTTGTATTCTTCTTGCTCTTCTTATGTTCCTTTCATTTTGGAGCTGATTCTTTTGGTGAAGAATTCTGGAAAAAAAATCGTTTCAAATAAGTCTGTTAGAAATATTAGTGACAGTGTTGTAATTTTATTATTCTTCACTAGAAGGTGATGATCTGGTGAAAGCATTTCCTTAGAAACAAGTTAGACTCTTCTGCACATGTATATCCTTTATTCCTCTGACCTGTCTTCTATCCCCTTTTAGAGTGATAAAGTACTTTTTTTAATCTAGTAATTTTCTTCATCCCATCTTTGTGCTTTACTACTAAACTTCAGAGGACTCCTTGGATCCCCATTACTAGTTTGGCAAAGGAATTTTATAAATATGGCATAATGTAGGAGAAATGAGCCTGGTGTCCTTTTTTGGTTTGTTCCTAAATCTCTAAGGAATCCTGATTTTCCTCAAATTATAGTTTTCTTGTTTAGGAAAAGTAGATGCTTTTATTCAAGGGAAAAGATGATGGTGTTTGCTAATGACTATGAATTTGGGAGGGGGAAAACACCACATCATGAATTCATCTATTCATTGGTTTCTTTGGTTATCTTGTAAAAGTTGAAATCCTCTAACATATATTTATTGAACACTAACTTCTTGCCAGGCACTGTGGTGAAAGCTTAGTTATTTCATAAGAAGATAGATAAGTTATAGTTAAATGAAAATTTGTTTCGCCATAGTACTTGGAGGAATCTCTGTAGCCCTCTTTATTCTTAATAAGGTCAATTTTTAATTTCAATATTTGGAATTTTTACCAACAGAAAAGGCAAAATAATATTGAACTGAATCACAAGATATAATATCAAGTTAATTGCATCAGATGTTTATTCAATTTTTGTTTCACTAAAGTTTGAATCTTTTTCTTTTTTTAAGGTAATTTGAAAAGTTCATCAGATAGAAATCCTCCGCTCAGTCCTCAATCCTCTATAGACAGTGAGTTAAGTGCTTCAGAATTAGATGAAGATTCAATCGGATCGAATTATAAGCTAAATGATGTAACCGATGTGCAGATTCTAGCTCGGATGCAAGAAGAAAGTAAGTATTTTCATTGTTAAAGTTGAGGTCTTTCATTACTGCATAATTTTGTTGTGGGTATTAAATATGTCTTACAGTGTCGTGGAATAGTACTGTCATAAGAGTAGAAATGTTACAATTTCAGAGACTTCTTCCATACATGGACTCGTTTGTTCATTAGCTTGTTTTCAGAGTCTGTGTTATGTAGAACAGTTTACTTTGATGGTAATCCTACCCTGCATGGTCTCTACACTGGCACTCACTGCGGTAGTTATTACTGTTACACTGTGTTTTCTTAGTGTAGACCAGTGTTTCTCAACTTTTTTCATTATTGCCCCCCTAAGGATCCTTTTTAGATACTTTTTTTTCCTTTTTGCCAACTACCCTCCTCCATGAAATTTTAATACCACAGATATACTCTATATCTCTTTATGTACTATGAGGGCCACAAACTATTATGATATCTAAGATTTTTTTCACACCCCAGGAACCAATTTTTGCCCCCTTAGGGGCAAATATCACCTCTCTTAGAATGTATGGTATAAACTATAAAAAAAGACCTTTGTGAGAAAAATTGGAACTGTGATGTTAAATTAAACAAAGCATGTGATACTGCTTTGCAAAGTGGTCCTTTCAACTTTTTAGGTCACAGACACTTTTGAGAATCCAATAAAAATGATGTCTCTGTCATCCCCAAAATGTACATATGCACAAAATTTTTCATACTATTTTAAGGGTTCCTGTATGCCCTGGCTGTCATCTGAATGTAAGCAGTTGTGATAGTACTCTTATTGCCTGTACATTTTATTGTAAGATGCCATGGGCTTAACTGGGAAATAAGTAATCTCTCTGAAGTGATCCCTTTAACCTTTACAATGAAAAGACCTTTGAAGCACACATTTCAGAGTCTCAACAATTGGCTGAGGGTAATGGAGCATTGCTGTCATTCAGTTCAAGAGCTTTCTGTTTTGGGCCCTTGCTTTTAGGGAAATATGTAGTAAGTTTTATCAAGCTATAACATTTGTTAAGAAACTGCAGAATGTTTCTTACTCTGCTGATTCATTTCCCATTTTCACACAGCTTCCCTTAGACAGATAGAAAGACTTGGCACTTGCTTCATTTATGTTTAGCTCTAGAAACTAATAGAATGGAACCCTTTTCTTCTTCTGTAATTTTGTTTAACTCCTCACCGAGACTGTGTGATTGTCAGCTAGTGGGCTGCTGGTTGTTGTGGATGTGAAACGAGGATAAAGAATGCTGCTTAACTGTAACTTAGAGTAAACTCACTCGTTTCTTCTTTGAACCCTGACTTCTTACACCCCGGTATTTTGTTAGAAACTCAACCAGCCATTTGCTGTAGCTTTCATGTTGTGTTTTGATACCAAATAACAGAAACTTTAGCTTTACTTTAATAATCCTTTCTTAACTGTCAACCTACACAAATATTTCTTTTCCTGCTCAATAAAAAAAGATGCTAAAAATGTGTGTGATACCTCCATGAAAATGCCAGCTTTTTTTTTTTTTTAAGAGAATGATTTTCCTTTTTATAACATTGTTTATTGAGTGTTTTTGCTAACAGAAGTGTAGAGTTACAGATTTGGGCTGTTGCCTGGTTAAGCCCCCTCATTTTTAAGATGGGAAACACACAATCCCACAGTGAATGTGACTTCCTTAGGATCCCCTTGTTAGTGGAGAGCTTACATCAAGATCTGGATTTTTCTTTTCTAAGATACTGCTCTTTTCACAGCTCTGTTGTCTTTAGTTAGGTGACATTAGTGCTACATTTGCTATAACGATATAACAAGACACTACATAACTTGTTGGATACCACAGTGGTTCCCAAAGGCCTAGATGGGCCCCAGGAATCTGTAGTTTTACAGATACCCTGGTGTGATTCTCATCCACTGCTTTGGGGAAACCATAGTGATAGCACTTTCTGTGTATGAATATATAACTTAAAAATTTGAATACTATTCTATAACAGATCTTTTAGGCTAGACTGCCAGTAGTTATCAGAACTTGCTCAAAATATTATCTAAATTCCGCACATTTTTTAATTGTAGTTTTTTTCCTTGTTTAATGTGTGTCAACATTTGTTTTTTGTTTGTTTCTTTTTTAAAGATTTTATTTTTCCTTTTTCTCCCCAAACCCCCCTGGTACATAGGTGTATAGTTTTAGTTGTGGGTCCTTCTAGTTGTGGCATGTGGGATGCTGCCTCAGCATGGCCTGACAAGCGGTGCCATGTCCGCGCCCAGGATCTGAACCTGCGAAACCCTGGGCCACCACAGCAGAGCGCATGAACTTTAACCTCTTGGCCACGGGGCGGCCCTCAACGTTTGTTTTTGTTCTAGAAGTTTTTATGCTATTTGAAGGGCTCCTAAGGTTACTTGAGTGTTTCTGGAGGTATCAAGATACATGAAGGACTCCTTTGAAAATTCTTACTTTGATGGCTTAGAATTTAAGCTTGTTTTATTGAAAACTCTTGGGTTATGAAGCAATCGAAATTTCATTTATGCCCAACTGTTGAATTCCTAAGGGCAAGATAGAAGTTTCCTTCATCATCTTCACAAATAAGACTAACTCAAGAGTTCAGCATCCAGGGAGTTTATTTACTCACTGCTGTATTCTTTTCCCTGGTTGGGTAGTAATTGTTTTTCCTCAATATTCCTTTAATGTTAATCTCAAATTTGGATTACTGTCTTTAGTAGTAGAAATATTTTTAAGTTTATGATTCCACTTGTAATACAGATTTTAGATTCAAGAAGAAATGTTGAAATTGGGCAGAAGTTTATAGAATGTCATTCAATTTAAAAATAACCTTTAGATGTGATTATGGGAGGATGTCCATGATGATTCAAGTGAGAAGGGAGTTTTCCTTTATACTTTGTACCCTATTTTAATTTCTCAATGATAATCTTTTGCTTTTAAACCTTAAATATTTAAATGTTTAAAAATGTAATTAAATAAATAACACGTTCATTGTTGTCAGGTCTCCGACAGGAATATGCAGCCACCGCATCTCGGCGCAGTTCTGGTTCATCTTGCAATTCTACAAGACGGGGTACTTTTAGTGATCAGGAACTTGATGCACAAAGTTTAGATGATGAAGATGACAATATGCATCATGCAGTATACCCTGCTGTTAACAGGTTCTCGCCATCACCACGCAATTCACCTCGACCATCACCTAAGCAGTCACCCAGAAATTCACCTCGTTCACGATCTCCTGCTCGGGGAATAGAATATAGTAGAGTGTCCCCACAGCCTATGATTAGCCGCTTACAGCAGCCTCGCCTTTCACTTCAAGGCCATCCCACAGATTTACAGACAAGCAATGTTAAAAATGAAGGTAATTAGAATGTTTCTGGAAAAAAAGTTGTCCTTCGTATTTCAGTATGAAAGTAACACAATTTTTACCAAGGTCTTGTATTTCAGATACGTAGATCAAGAATTCAGTTTACCATTTTGTTAGTAGTGAACCAATACAAAAGTAAAGGAGAAAGTGAATTTAATTTTGCTTGATTATGTTAGTTTTGCTTTATTCCTCTCATGAAGTGATCTGTATATAGATTGTGATTTAAATAAATAATTTAGGGACCAGCCTGGTGGCGCAGCAGTTAAGCTCACACGTTCCGCTTTGGCGATCAGGGGTCTGCCAGTTTGGATCCCGGGTGTAGACATGGCACTGCTCGTCAAGTCATGCTGTGGCAGGCGTCCCACATATAAAGTAGAGGAAGATGGGCACGATGTTACCTCAGGGCCAGTCTTCCTCAGCAAAAAGAGGAGGATTGGCAGATGTCAGCTCAGGGCTGTTCTTCCTCAAAAAAAAAAAATTAAAAAAATTTTAAAAATAAAATAATTTATAATTCTTTTTAAAGATTCTCTTATTCTACCCTTTTATAGAATCTAGGTTGAGTTGTTTGTTTTTTTATAAGGCATGTACTTCCTGTTAGCTCTTCTAAAATATGCAGAATGCTTCAATAAAGAATTTGATTTTGAATGATAATTAATATTTTAGTTTTCTCCATTTGAACAAATGGTTTGATTTTTTTTTTCAATTAAAATTCTGTTGTCAGAAAAACTAAGACGCAGTCTTCCAAACCTGTCCCGAACATCTAATACACAAGTTGACTCTGTGAAGAGCAGCAGAAGTGACTCAAATTTCCAAGTGCCAAATGGAGGAATACCTCGCATGCAACCTCAGGCTTCAGCCAGTAAGTATCTTTCATGTGTTAGTTATTTAAAGGAAAATGAAAATTAGATATTCTTTGCTGGTAGGTATATTAAACTATATCTGTAGTACAATATGATTAGTAATTGCTATAAGATAATCATAGCTATATTAAAATTTAAAATTTGTCCCTCTAAGATACCCAGTTGCATCAGTAATTATATTTACATGAGACTCCGATCTCTCCAGAATTTTAAAATAAGCAAAGTCTAGCTATTTAATATATAAATATATATTTCTTAAAAACCTCACATTCTGCAATACTGCACATTAAAAATGACAGGATTTTGAGAGGAAATAATCCTAGAACAGAACACTTAAAACCCAAGCAGCTTTCTTACTAGAGCATTAGTAAAAACCATAATGATCCTATAAAAATGCTAGCACAATTAAAGGCATGTTAAATTCTTCATAAAATAAATACTCCAGCAAATATAGAACTTCATTAAAAAAATTAAAGTTGAAGATAACTTGATGGAAGGGAAGGGTTGAGACTATTGAATTAAGGAGACATATGCAACATAAACAAAGATCAGAGAGAATCATGCAGAAAGAACTTCTGAGACAAAGTGGCCAAACTGAGCCAAGAAGTGATGTAGCAGTAGGTACCACTGTGTACTTTACTGTACAAGGTGATTAAAAAAGAATTGAACACTTTCCAAATAGTATTGCTTATGGGGGCTGGCCCAGTGGCACAGCAGTTGAATTTGTGTGCTTCGCTTCTGCAGCCCAGGGTTCGCTGGTTTGGATCCGACTCACCACTTATCAAGCCATGCTGTGGCGGGCGTCCCACTTAGAGAGGAAGATGGGCACAGATGTTAGCTCAGGGCTGGTCTTCCTCAGCAAAAAGAGAAGGATTAGCAGTGGAGGTTAGCTCAGGGCTAATCTTCCTTTGGGAAAAAAAAGTATTACTTATTGACTAGGATAGATATGAGCATGTAGTCAAATCAATTTTAAATGAACTTTCTCAGTTATTTCTGTAGTCTTAGAAATGCTCACTGTGTGTGCTTTGTATCCCACAGCTTACATCAGTCCTGTAGTCTGATTCACTCAGTTCCTTTGTAGCATATTACCAATGGTTGAAGTGGTGGCTGTGATGTGTTCCTTCATTTCCTCAAACCTTTGAGGAAGAAGTGATACAAACATGAGATTATTGACTGTCTGTTCATCTATAACTTGTTTATTGAGTAACACGACTTTTGAAAGCATTCAATTCTTTTTTAATTCCCTGTCCTCTTCCTTGGCTCTGTTGTGTTTAGCTGACTTTGTATACTTTGTATGAAGCTGCTGTTAGCTGGTAGCTCAAAAATCAACAGAGAGGAAAAAGTACATTTGAACCAAAATGACTTTTGTGATAATATTGATAAATTTTCCTTCTTTACCAGTTGCATATATTATTATTTATGTTACAGAAACTCACATTATACTGTACTGTACATGCATAATCCTATTTAATCCTCAGAACAATTCTATGAGGTAGGTACAGTTAACACATTTTACAAATTAGGAAATTTAAGCTTTGAATGGTTAAATAACTTGTGTATGATCGTACGGCTTATAAGTGGCAAGTTAGGACTCAAACCCATGTTGATCCTGCTCAAGAGCCCAAGTCCACCTAGAGAGATTTGTCACATTCGTGATTTAGTAGGAAGACATAAAAATTATCCAGAAATATTATTTCTCTCTTTCATAAGGTAAACTCTAAAATTTAAGGCACTGTGGAAAATTGTTACCTAGAGATTTGTGTACCTCATTTTTTTCACTTCGATATATACGAAAAACATGTTTTTGTACCAAATTAAATTTTAAAATTAGTACTCCAATATTCTTCGTATTCCAGTATACACAACTCTTATGAGCTGTGTCATTGAGTGCCATTATGATACTCATACGGTATTCATAACTGGTATAGAAAATAGGGAATCACAAAACTTTAAAAATGAAAGTAAAGATACAATCTAAAGTCTGTTATCCCTGGAATGGTGAATGATAGGTTTTGTGCCTTTAAACCTACAAATTAAGTTAATTTGACACTTGAGACAATCTTGTTTCTGGTCACCCCCGCTCCCCACCTCGCGCCCCCCCCCCCCCCCCCCCCCCCCCCCCCCGCACCATGCCCTTGGTATAGTTGCCTGAAACAAAAAGCAATCCACGATGTTAGTATAAGAGGAAAGAAAATGTTATATCATTAAGAAGATGAAGTAATAAAACTCCCGTATATTATAAGCTACACTTTTATAACCTATGCACAAGTAATCCAAAACATCATTTGTACTTGGGTTGCAAAGGTGTTTCATACTTAGTTTGAATTGTTAAGTTCCAATTTCTCAAAACTTTACATGATACATCTCCAAACAGCTTCCTAGCTGTTTGATAAAACCAGCTAGATCTACGTTCTCTTTGCCTCATTCCATTATTGTCAGTACTAACTTTTTACTCAGGGTTGTTCCCTCATGCCCTCATACATGCTCTTTATTTGAACTATTCTAGCACCTCAATGCTGTATGGAAATGAAAAACAATTTTTCACAAAAATAGAATAAAATAGAAAAGTTGAGAACCTAGGATAAAAATGTTTATAATAGAAGAATATATTGACCATATCCTAAACTTTATGGTAATTAGCTCACCTTCGCTAGTGGTAGAATTAGGGTTGTAATCACCTGCTGATTCCCTAGAATTTTTTTCTGTGCGTGAATTATTTTTCCTTCTTCCCCAGAAGTTGATAATTAAGAAAAATATATAGGGAAACATAATGAGGTTCTAATCACTGATTTACTTATAAGTGGAAAATGTAGTTTCATAATGGTGTATTTCAATATTTGAATAATGTACAGGTAGAAGAGAAAGTAAGGTACCGTCTTTTTTTTTAAGTGCATATGCTTGTTTATGTTTATATTTGTAGCTGTGGTGAAGCTTATTTATACTTAAAATGTCACAAACATTTGTTTTAGTGTAGAATCACACTATTCACAAAAATGTATTTGGAAAGTAGTAAATCCAGAATATTAGGAAGTTTGAAACTTAATATTGTTTATTTTATAAAAATATTTAAAGCTTTATGTTTAAAGTTAATACATTATGAAGCAAAATGTTAGTCTCTTTCTCTTAAAAGTTTGCATATATCTTTGATACATAAAAGTGTGTATGCTTTCTTTTAGTGTTATTTGTATATAAATATATACTGTTTTCATAGTGCCTTTTAAATTTTGATAATCATGTACAAATATTATAATAGCAAGTTTCATACATTCTATACATGAATTATTATTATTTTTTGTATAAACCAGTTAGTATAATAGATGTTGCATTTTGGGTTTTTTTAAGCATTTGTTTTTCCAGCTCTTAAGTGGTAAAGCTTTGGTTCTTACTTGCTGGTCTGCATGAACCTAACTTTGCAAGGTTGCTGTTATTTCCACCTAAGGGACCACTTCTTTTGCCTTGTTACTGTGCCAATCACTATTTTTATATGCTTATTTGCTGTGGCTGCATTATTGTGGATGCTGGCATTCAAATATGAATATTATGAGAGTTCTAATATATTTTCATTTTTATAGCTATTACAATTTTCAACTTTTATATTTCAAAAATGTGAGTAACTTAAAAAGTTTAAGAAAACCAGAGCACTGCAGAGGTCATGGGTACATGTCATTTTCTCAGTTTCTCCAATTAAAAGAAGGAATGTGTGTCAGGGGTAGAGTTCTTAGAAAGACTAGTGCCTTGCTTGCTTTCTAAGACTACTAGAACACAGGTTAAGTAGCAAGTTTTGTTTTCAGAAAAATACAGGAATTTTTGGTTCAGAAATAAGGAAAGAGAAGGGAGAAAAACCTAAGACAATCTGCTGGTTTAAAAAAAGTAATAATACTCAAACTTTGGTTAGTATTTTTAACTGTTTACTTTCACATATATTATCTCAGTTGAACCTCACAACAACCCATTTCTTATTTTTAGAGAGAGCAGAAATCCATATAAATTATATATATAATTTCACAAAACTAGATAAGTGGCAAAACCAAACCAAATTACTCCCAACTCCTCCCTGAGTCTCCTGATGTCCTCCCAATCATTGTTTGAATTACATCATGCTGACCTAACTGCAAATGAGTAGGCATCTTGGAAAATATTCTTGGATGACTCTATTGGAGTGTGATTTGAGGTTGAACTATAAATACTTTGTAAATTACCACAAAAGAGTAAAATAATTCAATGTAATATTTATCCATTTGCTTACGTTTAGCCAAATGGAAGATTTTTTCTTTTCTTTTTCTTTATTTTTTGAGGAAGATTAACCCTGAGCTAACATCTTCCTCTATTTTATATGTGGGACGCCTGCCACAGCATGGCTTGATAAGCAGTGTGTAGGTCCATGCCCGGGATCTGAACCCATGAACCCTGAGCCACCAAAGCAGAGTGCATGAACTTAACCACTATGCTGCAGTGCCAGCCCCAAGAATATTTTTGCATAGAATACAGAGTATACTTCCAGAAAAAAGGCATATAGGATCAATAGTGTACTCTGGACATCTCACTGAAGAGGGAGTATCCAGGGTAATTGTCAGCTTATGCATAGCGATGCTGCACTGAGGCCCGTGGGGAAGGAATTCTCATCCAGATTTT
The DNA here is from genome assembly GCF_037783145.1 of Equus przewalskii. Lineage (NCBI taxonomy): Eukaryota > Metazoa > Chordata > Mammalia > Perissodactyla > Equidae > Equus > Equus przewalskii. The sequence continues at coordinate 80,495,439 of NC_091833.1, read as the reverse complement.
CCTTGGAACCAAAACACTAAAAGATTACACTTGAATTTTACATAATTATGAAACATAAATTGAAGTAAGTAATTCATGATAAATCTTTGTAATGGGCTAATGTAAGAATGAATGAAATATTTGTAGAACTTCTGTTTAAAGATAAGTAGTGCAGTGAGGTTGGGTCAATTATCTGATCATGAAGAGATTTTATAAATGTAGTTTTTCTGGCCCTTCTGGAAATTTTGATTGAATATATTTGGGATGAGGACCCAGCATCTCTGTTTTTAGAAGTATTTCAGCTGATCCTGGGGCACATTCAAGTTTCAGACCCTTTGGATTAGACCTCAACTATGGAGGATCTTGAATGCTTAGTTTAGATCTCTGGATTTTACCCAACAATCAGTCACTTATGTGGTCCTTAATTTTTCAACCGGTATTTATTGTGTGTATGTTACATTCCAAGCACTGGGAGTGTAAATGTGAATGAGACGACTTGTGCCCTTCACTAGCAGGGAGTGATAGGCAGGAACTTCTGTGGGAACAGAGGAGAGGCATCAAATTCAGTGTGAAGAGGTTTTCAGGAAAGATATTGAGAGAGATATCAACCAGCTCAAGAGGAGCTCGTGAGTTGCTACATGAAGAAAGAAGGTATAGGTTTTCCCAACAGTGGCATCAATAATGAAATCTTAAGAATGGCACCCTGATGATAGTAGTTTTGTATGACTAAAGTGTAGGGTGCAGTGATGAAGGACGAGAGGTGTAGGTAGGGAACAGATTGTGGGAGTTTTTTTATTATCATATTAAAGGATTTGGATTTCATCTGTAAGAGTAGGGAGCCATGGTAGGGTTTTAATCAAGGTTGCTTAGAAAATTCAATCTAATGGCAATGTGGAGAAGGGATTAAAGTTGAGGAGAGACTAGAATCCAGGCAAGAGATGAAGATCTGAACAAGGCAGTAGTGCAGAGGGTGATGAGATCTGGATGAATTTAAAAAATGAAGTGAAGATATGTGGCTTGGTAACGTTGAGATGCTTGGAGATGGAGAGGGAGAGAGGACTGAAGGATGACTGTGAATGAGAATTTGTAAGCAATAAAAGGTTTGAAATAAAAATGTCATGGTAGGGGGACGGGGACAAGGATCATTTTACATAGTAGTAATTAACATTCATTTCTAGTGGGTTATGCTTACTTAGTATTTGGCATCTAGAGATTATTCTTAATGTCCCCCCATATGACAAAATTATATTTGATAGTAATCATCAAATGGAATTATAATAATAATGGCCAAGAAAAAAGGCAGAAAATGAAAATGTTCTTTTATTGACCTATTTTATAACTGTGTCAAAAAAATAATAAAATCAACATTATGATACCAAAAAAAAAAGTTAATGGGTTAATACTTTTAAGTTACATTAATCATTTTTTTAAAAAGGAAAAATATACTTTTACATATTGGTCTTTTACAGTAGTGAATATTTACTTATTTACTTATTATTTATTACTTATGAATATTTACTTATCTGCTTCTGCAGATGTCAATAATTTCTTCAGAATTGATCTTTGCATCTTGCAGTTCAGTACACACTATAGCCAGATTTATCAATTTATCTTCACTCATATCAATTGAAGAACAGTCTTCAATTTTTAGTTCTGAAAGGTTTTGATTTTTTTTTTCCCATGGAGCAACTGCTATACAAATAGGAAAAATCTTCAACATAAGGGTAAGTTTGGCAGAGATTCATACAATCCATTTTAGAATAAATTCCAGAAATTGCCATACTGTCCATATCTTTGTTCCTTTGGGGATCAAGTCTAATGATTTTTAAATGTCTTCACAGTTGAAAAATTTTAAATACATACTCAAAGTCACATATAACAACAGAATTAAAGTAACTGACATTGTTTCATTGATTTTATAATCACTATACCATCATTGTTTATTTCTGATTTGTCTAAATATAGGAATATATTATTGTACCATAGATATTGGAGGCATATACTCTGCTGAATTGAGCTTGATTTCAAATTGCTACAAACTTGCTCAGGAAAAAAAACATGTAGCTGAATCCACCTCTTTCAGGGGAAACTATATAACTGAGAGTTATCCTAGTTGTCTTTCATGTGAAATGCAATGGTTATTAAAGGATAGGTATTAAAAATGTGCTAATTTAAAGCTAATATGTTATTAAAACTCAACACTACCTACAGCAGTTGTTTATAACTTAGGCCAACAAGTTATTTTCTTCAGAGAGGAGCATTTTATCACTGACATTGATTTTTTTTTTTTTTTTTTTTAAGATTGGCACCTGAGCTAACAACTGTTGCCAATCTTTTTTTTTTTTTTTCTTTATTCTTCTTCTCCCCAAAGCCTCCCAGTACATAGTTGTATATTCTAGTTGTGAGTGCCTCTGGTTGTGCTGTGTGGGACGCCGCCTCAGCATGGCCTGACGAGTGGTGCCATGTCTGCACCCGGGATCCGAACCGGTGAAACCCCAGGCCACCGAAACGGAGCGCACGAACTTAACTGCTCAGCCACGGGGCCTACCCCACTGACATTGATTATTATTGCTGGGACATGATAATGAAAAAACAGACCAAACTTGTTTTATTTTTGTTTCTGAATTCCCTGCAAACAGTACACTCACTTATTGCCTGCTTTTGGGGGAGTAGAGGGCAACACTTTCACCACCTTTCCCTTGATGTACATGAAGGAAGTGAAAGAACTTGGATGTAGGGAGATCCAGAAGGACCCTGTTCTGGTCCAAAAATAGAGTGATGAAGGTCTGAATTAGGACTTTAGGAGACAATGGGGATAGAAAGGAAGGGATAGATCTACAGAACTACGGAGATGAATAAATGGAGTTTAAAGTAAGAAAACTTTGAGCTAGAATGATTTGGAAAATGGTGGTATATGTTTAACAGAAATACAGAGAGTTTTGGAGTTGGTTTGTGGAGAAGACATTAACCTACATAATGGTAACATGAGAGAATAATATTTTCACTGTACCATCTTTGCCTCTCACAGTGGGATCTTGCTAATTTGAAATTATGTAAATATTAAAAAAGAAACCAGGGAAACCATACGTATTTTAAAACAACTAACACATTGAATTCTATTATTTTAGAGAGATTTGGAGACTTTCAGTTTAACTACTTACACTTTATCATTTAAAAAATGTTTTTGTCCTTAGAAAACTGATCAAATTAAGATTGATAATTTGGATAAAAATTAAGGTTTTGCTCTATTTGGGTAACATCATGTGACTATGTGGTATCTTATGAAAATCATTCATTTCATTCTGTCTGTATCAGGCAAATTTAGAGTACACTGCCTGATTGTATTTGCATTCTGACTCTTTGAATTAGCGTATGATAGTTTTCACTTGTCTATAGGTGCTGTTCTTGTGACATCACCTATGAAACTTGAGGGATAAGTAAGGTTCGTTGGAGTCATCGTAGCTATTAATTTAAATAGGACCTTTCCAAAACAGATGATTATAGTTGGTATTAAGCCCTCATTTAAAAAAATTGAATAGTTAATAGATATTGTGGATTGTTAGCGTACATACAGTTGGTAACCTTTTGCCCTCATGTACTCCAGTCACAGTGGCCTACTTTCTGTTCTTCAGACATTCTGGGCACACTCCTACCTCAGGTTCTTTACCATTGCTTTTCCTTCTGTCTAGGATGCTTTCCTCAGATATCTATATGGCTCACTTCCTCTCTTCAGATCTTTGTGCAGATATCATCCTAGGAAAATCTTTCCTGATCACCCTGTTTGTAATTGCAATTTAAATCTCCTACTTCCTGTTTTCCTTTTCTATTCAGTTTTCTCCTTAGCAGCTATCACCATCTGGCAGGCCATATATTTTACTCTTTGTTTATTGTCTATTTTTCCTTTCCTAGAATGCTAGTTCCAGGAGAGTAGGAAATTTGTCTGTCTCATTGGCTAATGAATCCATTGTACCTAAAACGGCACCTGGAGTAAAGTAGATAATTAACTATTTGAAAGAATGAAAGAAAGCAGGAATGAATGAATGAAAATATGAAGGGGATGAAAGCATGTATGAATAAATATGTAAATGAAGACTATTCACTGATAGCATCCTGTATTTCTGTGGGAGATATAGTAGGCAATGAAATTATAAAACTGATTTTTTTTTTAGGTTTGGAGAATTTTTTGCAGATCTGCTTAGCATAAAATATTACTTAGCTACAGTAATGTGTGGAGTGCTGTAAAATTTGAAGTCAAATACATTTGTTACTTTTAAAAAATGTTTACTATCAGACAGTGAGAAAACAGTTTTTCAGTGTTGGTAGGGTTAAGCAATAGAGCATAGGAAAAATTCTCCTTAATTCTCCGATGATATATCAAGTATCCCTTTATCCCTGCAATGATTTTTTTAAACTAAGGCCAGATTTATGGTTGTGGGATCTCCTTTTTTTTTTTTTTGCATATCAATCGTAGAGATAATATGAAGTTTGACTTTCAAATCGGTAGACGTTTTAGAGCCACTTAAATAGGTGACTTAAATAGGTGTAGGACTCATCAGTTCATTGGAGCCATAGTGATCTTTAACTCTGGATGGCTCTGGGCTGCTGCTTACATGCCAGTTTTGAGAGTTTCATTGCAGTTAATAGATTAAGAGTTTTGAATAAAGCTTAGAATTCCCCATTGATCACTTTAACAAACAGATGCTCTGACTCCTCCAAACCCCTCAACCATAGTCACACACACACACACACACACCCCTACCCACCCCATATGCATATATGCACAGCCCAGATATGTTGCTACCCAAAGTCTAAAGTACAAATTAGTTGTATTCTACAGCAAGATGATATTGAACACATTAAAGTCTCCAGATTGTGACTCCCTTGAGGACCTGCCTCGTTCTGAGTTTTCTTCTTTTTGAGTTTGGGAATTACTGTTTCATGTTAGGGCAATTCATCTAACAATAACTGCTTTGCCAAAGTCCGCTTCTTTGCATTGAACAAGTATTACATTTATTTTATTGTATACTATGTGCTTGTGTTCATCACTTTTACTTAATTAGCTTTGTATTCTTTGCATCCTGTAGCATGTTTGCTGGTGATTTGTTTTCTCTTTGGTATTTTGATCAGTTTACATACTGTAGATTTTGTCATCTAGAAGAAACTATTTCTGAAAGTATGCACTTTGCACTAAAGATTTCTATCCCCTTTCCTTTCCAACTTAATGCACTAAGCATCACTTTAAAATTCTTCTGCTTCTGGGATTCTAACACATTTTCACCTTATGGTTTCTATTCCTTGACAAATTTTCAGGTTTGTATTAAAATATTCAAGTTTACAGAAGCTATAGCCGTTATCTTGTCCTTTCAGGCAAATATTACAGTTCCTTATTTTTCAACAGCTTCGCAAAGGCTGAAAAATTTGCCTCGTACTTCCCTCAAAGCCAAACAGTTGCTTCAAACTTCATCTACAAAAAGAGGTAACTACAGCCTCTTACTAAGTTTTAAATTTCAGCACTGGTTAAGTTAGCTAAATCTTATACCTTTTGACCTACTGAGTCAGTGATGTCTGTAGGGCACGTTTTAGTTTTCTTTTTAACAAAAACAATAAAATAAAATAATGTGGATTCATTCTCTGTTATTGGATAAATGCAGAAGAAACTCCTTTTCTACAGAGGTATGTATTGAGTTGCTATTCTGTTCGGAATGAATGATATATAGGTTTAATATTAGAGAATTTATCATTTTTCTTACCAACCTAAAACTGAAGGTCATTGTTTTAGCTTAATGTTAGATGAACTATTAAATGCTTTAAAATGAACTGGATGTCAGACATCATGTATGTAATACGTTTTCTCCTGACTGATTTTTGGATTTATTTATCTGTAGGATGAAATGGAATTCTTTCACATTAGAAGTTGATTGACTTTAAGTCAGAAGTTGTTATGGTTAACTGATAATGTTTGGAATATTTAGGGAGTGGTAGCTTCTGTAAGAACTGAGAGTTGAAGAAGTACAGGAAGATTGGACATCAAAGCTGTCATATTAGTTCCAAGAGATTGGATGTATGGGCAGCTAGAAACAAGTAGAACTGGGAGAAATACTGTGGGATTGGGTAGACCAGCAGGAATAAGAATGAATAGAATTCTCAGAGGAAATGGGATGGAACAAACATAGGCAATGAGGAAAAATATTTCCCCTATCGAGGACATGGAGATTTCCTGATAGCTTCAGAACTCAATAAACAACAAAGATATATAAGGAAGATAAAGCGCTAAAAGACATTATGTGGAAAGAGGAGGTTTCAGATTTGATTTGTTGAAGAAAAGATTTAGTTAATATGGTTACAAAAGTACTGAAATAGATGTTTTAACAAGTTCATTAAGGCAAATGTTTTAGGATTGATTTGGTGGATTAAGTATAATTTAAGGAAATAGTTTCAGATAATAGAATCTGAAGGAAAGAGAATAGTTGAAAAGTAGGATATGTGAATGTTCGTGTTTTGAATATCAGAAGTTGATCATAGGCCTCCAATACACGTGTCTTTTGGTGCCACTGTCAGAAATTATAGGCTGGATAGATTATGTTATTTGGATGGAGAACAAGATGATTTATTAGGGATTATTATAGAAAAGGATTTTTATAGAAATTATTTGAGGACTTCAGGCTTCTTTTATGAGACTTCTAGGTATTTTTAAGTACTTTTAGGGGTGGGAGGTAGGTGAAAACAGATGATCATGAAAGGATTGTGGTGTCTAAAACAGGGCAAGAGTTAACTATACCATAAAAAAGTGGAGGATTGTAAGTTTACATAAATTTTATTTGCTGTCTGCTTCTGTAAGCTGCTTCATAATGTTTTTTGGAATCAGGTAGGTTTAAATCATTGTAAATTGTTGTTTAGATTTTAGGTTGTTGTTTATTAGGTTAAGAAGATCATAACTTCTGACTTTTTAAAAAAGTTTGCCTATGGTTCCATTATTTTTGTGACTCTAAGCACCAAACTGCCCACCCTCCATGATAAGATGACAGGAAAACCCAATCTCAAAATTCTTGGTACCTCCAGCTGTCTAGTTGACTTAGTAAAGGGAGAGAAGTCTCTAAGTGTGTGTGTTTGGTTTTCTTCTGTGTTGTTTCATTTTGTTTAATCTCTTACTTATTTAACTTAATCCTGACTCTCATATTTTCTGGTTGGTATGATCATTTTACACTATAAGTTCTGAACCAATTGAAAAATGGACACAAGTATACAGTAGGATTTAAAATATTAGTAATTACTGGTAAAGCTGAGTTGGAGAATACCTCTTGGATTCAAGGCCAAAATGGATTTTTGAACTTTCCCTCATATCCAGACTTTAAGAGAGAGGGATCTGCATGGGACTGTGGAATTCTCTGCCGTTGTAGGGTAACTTTGGCACGTTAGACCATTAGTAGAGAGTAGGCACATTAGTAGAGAAACACGGACTATATAGTAAATTGTCGCATCAATCAATTGTCCCCTCCTGAAGATGAGTCTATAACATTTCCTAGAAAGCTGATGTACTTATTTTAAGGACTCACAGCATCATGGGAAGAGGAAGAAAAGGTACACAATTGGAAATATGATCACTTTGATTTTAATTGCATTTAGTAGTAGCTGGAGTATGAAGATGAGAAGGGAAGTAAAAACTGTGTTACCTGGCACCAAGAGACACACCATAAACATTTGTTAAATGAACACAGTCATTCACACTCACACTCAAGAAAGGCTGGACACGTTCCTCTTTGTGTTTTCCTCTTGCAAGGTTTTTGTGTTTCTTTAGCCCATCCTTCTCTTTGAGGAAAAGAATCCATTGTGTATTTTAAGGCTTCGTGGAAGTGACTGCTAAAACAAACTGCTTTGACAAAGAGATTATTCATTCGCAGTTGTTGGGAACTCAGTCAAGTGGAGGTAAACAGGGTTCAGACCTCACCAAGTCAGGGAAAGAAAATGAAGACTCGTTAGAAAAAGTGAATGTGGAGAATCAGGACAAATTAAAATATAGAAACATTTTTATTTAGAAGGAAAAAGGCAACTAAGGAGGAGTTAGTGATGGTAGTTGTCTAATAACTTCTTTAATTCGCTATATTTTCAGATATTCAAGGTCAGATAAATAAGTTTATAATAGGCCTTGTTGATTTGAGTTTAAAATACTGTTTGATATCAGACTGTCTGAAAATGGAGAACCCAGGAATTACGTGATTATCCTGGATCCAAAATTTAAAATTTCTTGTGTTCCCCTTTCTATCAACAAGTATTTATTGAATCTGTATCAGAAACAGGATACGCTCATTATATCCTTTCCTTCCCCCCCCCCCCCCCCCCCCCCCCGTTCTAGCCCCTCTTTACTTTCTCTTCTGTCATAGGTGTGGTCAAAGCCAGCCTCTGCCATAAATAGAGTTTCTAGATCCAGTTAAAGTGATAGGAGTTGCTCCCCCTCCCATAGCTTTGTTACGTACAATTGGGAATGGGAAGGGAGAGAGCATGGGGGCTATTCCTGGGGCTCCCTCCAAACACAGAAATTCCTGTTAGACCATTTCATGCTATTTGATAATTGAATAGATTATTTGCATTTGGACATGGTAAGGCTTTTATGATTTTCCAAGATCTTTCTTTCCTCTTTGGTTAAATCTTGACTGCATCTATAAATTTCCTTTGCTGAGTAAGTCCTAGATCAGAATTTTCTCCTCTGTGAAATTTGTGCCTTGATTTTTTCCAGATTAAATACTGGCTGCATTTTAGAATGTTAGTTACAGCTATAAGGTTTAAAGACCTAATTCCAAGTAACATCATTATATTTTTTATTCCTCCCTAGCCCAAAGTTTATAGATAAAGTAGAATGCTGCTACCATTAGAGGAAACATTTTTTGCAAATCATCTTCTCTAGTTTTCCTTCAACTTATACATTAACCTTGTTAAAGTATTTCTCTCCATATCTTGAGATTGTAGAACTTTTTGACTTGTCCTTTCATGGACTCTAGTGCACTTATCTAAGAATTGAAGGATTAATAAATTTAAAAGGATTTCTAATTTATAAACCTGTTTTTTAAACTTTTTAAAAAAATATAACACACCTTCAGAAAACTGTGTAATACATAGCTTAATGAATTCTTATCAGGCAACCCCCTAGTAACCACCATCCGTATCAGAAGATGAGAACTTGCTACCTCAGACACTCTCCACCTGTCTGCTTCCAAACATAATCCTCTCTTGATCCCCCTCCCCTCAGACTAGCCATTCTTCCGAATTTTTATAGGAATCATTTCCTTACCTCTCTATATGATTTTTATCATCCAAGTAATGAAACTATAGTTTTGCTTCTTTAATAATACGTCTTTTTGAGTTTCTCTTAGTTTACAGTTTTCTTCCATCTCTTTACTCTCCCTTGTTTGTTTGCTGAAGAAACCAAAAAGATCATTTGTCCTGTAGATGTTCACACAGGCTGGATTTTGCTGGCATCTTTTCCATGGTGTCATTTAGCAGGTTCCTCTGTACTTCCTGTAAGTTGATAGTTGGATCTAGATGCTTAATTAGATTCAGTTTTGTTATTTTGGGTGAGACTGCTTTTATAGGTGGTGCTGCTTCTTCAGCCAAAGGTGCATCACATCTTTTTTGTGTTGTTAACAGCCATTGACACTTAATGCCCATATCCTTACTTTATCAGGTATCACAGAGCTGGATTATTCCAATTCTAACATTCCTTTTTTTATTTGTCAAAATGCTTCTGTAAAGAGGAACTTTTCTTAATTATTTGGTCACCCAGCAATACAGTTTCATTAGGAAATTCAGAATAAATACTTGTTCTTTCCCTTTATTTACCAGTTTACAAAATAAAAAATTGGCAACCTAGCATCCTGCAAAGGTGACCAATATTTTTCTTAAATATATATCATTATAAACTTGTAAATGTAAATCTTTTTATGTGTTTCGATCCATTCTGGATATTTTCCCAGCTTTGGTGGAAGCTGCTTCAAGTTGGCTTTCAAGTCTTTCTGACACAACCCTAGTAGTCTTTGATAACTTCTTGCTAACTGGTATGACAAGATAGACTCACCTTGTACATTTCCTGCTGCAGACCTGGATTTAGTCATTTCTTCAGAAAGACTGGTTTTGAAGGTAGGAATTGGTATTTTAAAACCAAAATCCAAGTTTTCAGCTGTGCTCGTTGGTACCAGGTTGGTCGTTGTTTCTAGGTCTTTTCAGTTACTAGAGCTAGTAAATATATGTGTAGATTTGTCTTTGTGTATTTTTAAAGATTGAATGCTCTAATGAGTTCATTCTGCTACTTCCTATTCAAATTCAGGGCTTGAGGGTAAATACTTAACCTCTTTTAATTTACATCTGTATCTCTTATTTTGCTCTGAGAATCCTATCTATCAGCAACACACAAAATTACAGTATCATTTAATAATTTGTTTTATCCCATATTACACACAAAATCTTGTAGGGATGATATTAGCATAATACCATACGATATTATTATTGAAAACAGTTTATGAAACTTTTTGCGCATGCTCCCTCCATTTTTTTTTTTTTAGTTATGCTATATCTCCATTGTCAGATTAAATAGCTATTACTCTCCTTTATATGCCTTATTTATTTAGTCTTAGTTCTACATTTAAATATATATTTGATCCTTGCTACCAGTCTGTATGTTATTGTCTCCCCAGTCATTTTTCTTGTTTGAATCTCATTCTCTAGTAGATTCCTCAAGAAGGCCTTGTGGGAACAAAATCCATTCCCTCAGTTTTTGCGTGTTGATGAGAGCCTGTCTGCTGTTTTTATATTTGAAAGTCATTAGCTAGATATGAGATCTTTGGCTCACATTTTCTTTCTTTGAGTATATTAAATATATCAGTCTATTTTTGTCAGGAATAAAGAATTTTGTCTGTTAGAATCATTTGGTCTTTGGATGTCCAAAGAATGTTTTAAAGTTCAATAATTTATGAGAGTATCTCTTAGTATTGGTCATTCTGAATTAATTTTCGCGGATATGTGGTGTGTCCTTTCAATCTGGAGTTGTAAATGTTTTTAAATTTTAGACAAATTCTTTTGGATTATAATTTTTAGTATTCTGTTCTCTTGCCTTTGTTTTCTTTCTGGTAGGGATTTCTGTTGTACACAAGTTGGATATTCTTTTGCCTGTCTTCTGTATCTGTTGACTTCTCTTGAATCTTTTTCATCTTTCTTCATTTCTTCTTGTTCTATAAAGTTTCTTTTCATTGTCTATTTCTGTTAAAGCATAATCTTTGTATACCATGACTCTTGTGTTCCTTCTATCTTAAACTTCATTGTGAAAGGATTTATTTTATGTCTCATTCTTTGCTGTGTTCCATTGCCTCATTTTCGAGTGTTTCCCATTCTGATTTACGATGTTCTTTCATATCTTGTATCATTTTCTTGAATGGCTTTAGAATTTGAAATAGTAGATTGTGATTTTTGTATGTACATGGTGGACATGATTTCTGGCAAGTTTCCATCATTAGTAGAAATGTTATTCTGTTGCTTTCTCTCTTTTTTCTTATAATAACTTTATGTGGGATTTGACCTCAACCTTTTTCTGTTACTCATTTTTTCCATGAAATTCATTTTTCTAAACATTTAGAAAAGGAGCTTGATTTAAGATTTTCTAATTTTGTGGGTCTAGAGTTCCCTCTTCTGTTGTTTTGGGGAACTCTTCAAAAATATGGCTACTTATTTTCTGATATTTCTTGCCTTTTTTATTCACTTTCTGCTACTTTTAAAATATACAACTCATTGTTTTTTAGTATATTCCTAGAATTGAGCAGCTGTTACTGTTGTTTGATGTTAGAGATGTTCATCACGCCCTTAAGAAACACCATACCCATTAACAGTCACTCTCCATTCCCCACTCCTTCCAGTCCCTGGCAACCACTAATCTTTCTGTCTCTTTGGATTTTCCTGTGCTGAGCATTTCATATAAATGGAATCATACAATATGTGATCTTTGTGACTGGCTTCTTTCACTTAGCATATTTCTGAAGTCCCTCATATTGTAGCATATGTTAGTACTTTGCTTCTTTTTATTGCCAAGTAGTATTCCAGTGTATGGATATACCACATTTTGTTTATCCATTCATCAGCTGGTGGACATTTGAGTTGTTTCCACTTTTTCCCTATTGTGAATAATGCTGCTAATGCTGCAAATGTTTGCTGGAGCTTATTTATTTATATCTATCAATCCTTTTGTATGTATGGAAGAAAAGCTAGTAAGCCCATTCCCAGAGGTTTCTTCTACCCTTATGTTTAATAAATCCTCTCTTGGGGCCAGCCCCATGGTGTAGTGGTTAAGTTTGGCACCCTCCATTTTGGCAGCCTGGGTTCACAGCTTCAGATCCTGGGTGTGGACCTATACCACTCGTTAGCCATGCTATGGTGGCAACCCACATATAAAGTGGAGAAAGATTGGCGCAGATGTTAGCTCAGGGCTAATCTTCCTCAGGAAAAAAAAATCCTCTCAATAACTGTATGCTTGCAGAAATAATGGTGAGTCATGTACGCTAATGGAAGAAGAAATTAAAGCTTCTATGACTTGTTATTTTTTTGTGATTTGTCAGCCATTACAAATTCACTATGCCTTGGTGTCATATCTAATGACACCTGCCTGGGATACTAGCCCCACAAATAAACTTTCTGAGTCTAGTTGAAAGTTAAAATGGTGAAGATAACATTTTAATATCTACTCCCAGAGGTATTTCTCTTTTTGGTTTCCAGTAAAGAATGCCAATCAGGGAATCAGGGGACCTGGGTTCAAGTCCTGACTGTCCTCTGTATTTGCTCAATTGATCTCTGTGATTGTGGCAGTTTTCCTTCTCTGTACAGTGAAAAGGTTGGAGTAGATAGTCACTAGGAACTCTTAACAAGGATTCTTTAACTCTGTAATGAGAGAATCATATGTACTTCATCTCGGTGGTCTTTAGTAACCGGAACTTATTTTTAAGTGGTTATTATGTCAGTAACCTTTTACTATCTTTGATGGGGCATAGACCATTGAGCGTCTGGGATGTAACTTAACATAGTAAGGGATAGTTGACAAGGAAGCATTTTTGTCGTTATTCTTTGTTAAATAATTGAATGACATATGTATTTTAATAAATGTTTTTCTCCCCATTAGTCATGGTGGCCAGTGTTTGGCAATGTGTGCATTTTTATTGCAAACTACATATTTATTGGATATTTACACATTTTTAAAAATCATAGAATTCATGTAATTTATAGTTTGGACAGATCACTATGAAGACAATAACTTGGAGTGTCAAATTTTTATAGTGCCAGATACACATGGGATATATTATTTATAATACATTTTATATTCAGTGAATAATTATCAAGCTAAAAACAGTATATAATTAACTCAATTTCTCCATTTTAGAGTTGTTTTAAGTGCCTGCTGAGTTGTCTAAACCTTGATTAGAAAACAAATACCATTTTTATTAAATGCTTATTAAAAGACAAAAATGAATATTTTAAAAATGTGAATCCTCATATTCCATTTTAGTTGTGACTTAACAAGATTAGCATTCTTAGTCATATGTCAGTTTTATAAATAGAGTTCTAATTCTTGCTCAGAGCAGATAACACTTCTTCATTTTATGCCTTGATTCAAGTGTAATTCTTAGTATCCCAAATGAGTAAAGAGAAATTATAACCTACTGTCATAATTACTTTGGACAATAGAGCCTAATTTACTTAATCGCTTTATTTTAGTTAATTTATAAGGACAGCCTATGAGACTGTCCTCAGTGGCATTGTTTGAGTATCTTTCCACAGAACTCAGCTGCAGCAGGATGAAAGGCACCATATTTCTTAGGTAAGGAATGCACAGATATGATAATATTTTACAATTTGTGTAATATTTTACATTTTACCAACAGTTTACACACACGTTATTCTTTTGATCCTTGTAGCTAACCGATGATATTTGATGATACTTGTTTTATTAGATTTACATCTAAGTGTTTCTTTTCTCTTTTTGGGGCGCAATGCAAAGGATATTGCATTTTTTATTTTGATTTCCATACATTCATTGCAGGTATATAGAAATACAGTTGATTTTTGTATATTAACCTTCCATCCTGTGACTTTAGTGAACTCAATATTTCTGTAAGTTGTTTTTTTAGTAGGTTCTTTGGGATTTACTATGTAAACAATCATGGAGACAGTTTTTCTTTCTTTCTAATCTAAATGCCTTTTATTTCCTTTTCTTGCTTATGGCACTGGCTAGAACTTCCAGCACTATGTTAAATGAGAGTGCTGAGAGCATATATCTTGCCTTGTTCCTTATCTTAGAGGGGAAACATTCAGTCTTTGACTATTAAGTATCGTGTTAGCTGTAGATTTTTTGTAGATGCTCTTTATCAGGTTGAAGTTCCCCCTTCTCCTCTTTTTATGAGAATTTGTATCATGAATATGTGTTGAATTTTGTCAGATGCTTTTTTGCTTCAATAAGTGTCATCATGTGATTTTTCTTCTTTATCTTGCTATTGTAGTGGATTGTATTGACTTTTCAAATATCGAACCAACTTTATATCCTGGATTAAACCCCACTTGATCATGATATCTAATTATTTTTTATATATCACTGAGTTCTATTTGCTAATATTTTGTTAAGGAGTTTTATGTCTATATTCATGAGGGATATTGGTCTGTAGTTTTCTTTTTTGATACTGTCTTTTTCTGGTTTTAGTATCAGGGTAATACTAGCTTCGTAAAATGAATTGGGATGTGTTCCCTCCTCTTCTGTTTTCTGGTAGAGAGTATGTAGAATTGATGTTAATTCTTCTTTTAACGTTTGGTACAATTTCCAAGTGAAACCATCTGGGCGTGAAGATTTCTTTTTTCGAGGGTTTTGGAATTATGAAATCAGTTTTCCTAATAATTGTATGGCCATTCAATTTATCTATTATGTATCAAATAAGTTGTGGTAGTTTGTACATTTTGAGGCATTAGTCTATTCATCTAAGTTGTCAAATTAGTGTGTGTAGGGTTGTTCATAGTGCTCCCTTATGATCCTTCTGATGTCTTCAGGGTCTGCAGTGATATCCCATTTCATTACTGAGATTGGTAATTTGTGTTTTCTCTCTTTTTTTTCTTTGTCAGGCTTGTCAATTTTATTGTCCTTTTGAAAGAACCAGCCCTTCATTTCATTGATTTTTCTCTATTTTTCTAATTTTCTATTTTGGGGTTTTGTTGTTTTCTGCTCTTTATTATTTCCTCTACTTGCTTTGAGTTTAACTCTTTTTTTCTAGGCTTTTGAAGTAGGAATTTGGATTATTAACTTAAGACTTTTTCTTCTTTCTAATTATGACCTACAGATTTTGATATTTTGTATTTTAATTTTTATTCAGTTCTCTGTATTTTAAAATTTCCATTGAGAAGTGTATTTAGTTTTCGAGTGATTTTCCTGTTATCCTTCTGTCATCTTTTAGTTATTGATTTCTAGTTTGATTGTATTATGATCAGAGAAAGTATTCTTTATAATTTCAGTTCTTTTTAAAGTGTTGACGTTTGCTTTATGGCCCGGGATACAGTCTATCTTGGTGTATATATTGTGGGCACCTAAAAGAATGTGTGTTCTGCTGTGATGAGTGGATTGTTCTCTAAATATCAAGTAGATCCTGTGGTTGATGGTGGTGTTGAATTCTTTTATATCTTTGCTGATTTTCTATCTATCAGTTGTTGACATGGGGATGTTGAAGTCTCCAACTATAGTTGTGGATTTGTGTCTTTCTCATTTCATTTCTTTACATTTTTCTTCACATATTTACAGCTCTGTTATTTGGTACATACACATTGAGGGTTGTTATATCTTCTTGGTAGTTTGACCATGTTATCATTAGATATTATCCCTCTTTGTCCCTTGCAATTTTCTTTTAAATTATCTGTTATTAATATAGCCACTCTTGCTTTCCTTTTGTATTGTTTGCATGGTATATCTTTTTCCGTCCCTTTGCTTTCCACCTCCCTGTTTTGTTGCATTTGAAGTGACTTTCTTGTAGACAAGCATAAGGGTAGGCCATGTTTTTTAATGCACTCTGCCAACTCTCTGTCTTATAAATGATGTAGGTAGACCATTTACATTTCATGTAATTATTGATATGTTTAGGTCTGCCACTTTAGTTGTTGTTTCCTGTTTGTTTCCTCTATTTTATTTTTCCTGCCTTCCTCTGGGTAGTTGAATGTTCTTTAGAGTTCCATTTTGACTTACCTAGTGTTTTTGAGTGTATATATTTGCACAGTTATTGGAGTGGTTGCATTACATTCAATTTTGTATACATAACTTACATAATATACATATCACAGTCTATTGGTGTTATCATTCTACCAGTTCAAGTCAAGTATATAAACCTTACTTTCCTTCATGTCCCTTTACCTTGCCCCATTTATAATTGTCTTAAATAGATCCTCTACATACATTTCCAACCACCTCTGTGTTACTTTTTCTTCACCCTTCATGTAATTTTGAAAATTCAAGGAGAGAGACAGCCTATTGTATTTGTCCATATTTTTACTTACCCTTTGCATATCTTCCTTTCTGATATTCTAAGGTTCCTTCTTTTTATCATTTCCTTTCTGTTTAGAGGGTTCATTTAGCCATTCTTTTGGGGTGGGTCTACTGGCCACAAATTCTCTTGGTTTTCTTTTGTCTGAGAATCTCTTGATTTTCCCTTAATTCTTGTAGGATATTTTCCCTGGGTATAGGACTCTGGGTTGACATTTCTTTTCTTGGGACTCTTGACAAATATTGTGACACTTTCTTCTGGCCTCTTTGGATTATGATGAAAATCCACTGTCATTAGAATTGTTTTTCCCCTATAGATTAGGTGTTATTTTTCTCTCTGATTTCGAGGATTTTTTCTTGTCTTTACTTTTCAGACGTTTGACTGTGATGTGTCTTGGTATGAGTTTCTTTGGATTTATCTTGTTTGGTGTTTGCTCAGCTTCTTGAAGCTGTAGGTTTATGTCTTTTGCCAAATGTGGGAAGTTTTCAGTCATTATTTCTCAGAGTACATTTTGTCCTCTCTTTCTCCTTTCCTTCCTGACTCTGATGACATGCAAATGTTAGGTCTTTTGTTATAGTCCCACATGTCCTTGAAGCTCTGTTCATTTGTTTTTTTCCATCTATTTTCTCTGTGTTGTTCAGATTGGGTAATTTCTTCTGTTCTATCTTCTAGTTCACTCATTTTTCTCTGTCCTCTCTGTTCTGCTGTTGAACTCAACCTTTGAGTTTTTTATTTTGGTTAATGTATCTTTCAATTGTAAAATTTCTGTTTGGTACTTTATATCTTCTATTTCTTTTCTGAGAGTTTCTATTTTTGCATGTTTCAAACACTCAGAATTACTCATTCAGTTTTATGATGACTACTTTAAAATATTTGTCAGATAATTCTAACATCTCTGTCATCTTAGTGTTGACATTTATTGATTCTCTTTTTTTGTTTAGTTTAAGATCTTCCTGGTTCTTGGTATGATGAGTTACTTTTCATTGAAATGTGGACGTTTTTTGAATTATGAGATTCTGGATCTTATTTAAACCTTCTCTTTTTTTTGAGGAAGATTAGCCCAGAGCTAACTGCTTCTAATCTTCCTCTTTTTGCTGAGGAAGACTGGCCCTGAGCTAACATCCATGCCCGTCTTCCTCTACTTTATATGTGGGACGCCTACTACAGCATGGCATGCCAAGCGGTGCCATGTCCGCACCCGGGATCTGAACTGCCGAACCCCAGGCTGCTGAAGTGGAATGTGTGCACTTAATTGCTGCGCGACCAGGCCGTCCCCTAAACCTTCTCTTTTATATTTCTTTCTCTGACACCACTTAGGGTTTTGATGGATTGGGGGTGGGGGCATTTTATTACTGCTAGATGAGAATAGAAGCCCAAGTTCTCTACTCAGACTCTGTTGACACCCAAGGGAGAGGGGCTAGCTGGGTGGAGGTAAGAGTTCTGACTCTCCATAAGGTCTCCACTCACACTGTGGTGGGGATGTCTTGTTACCACTGAGCAGTCATAAAACTAACTCTCCACTAGCCCTCTTCTGACACCAACCCAAGAAGAGGGGGAAGAGCACTTCATTCATTACTGCCTTCTCTGACACCTCCCTTGAGGGGTGTTGTGGTGCCTTGTCAAGCCTCACAAGGATAGAATTCTAGGCTACCCATTGGCCATTGTTGGCATGGGTGGGAGTAGGGCCACAGATTTTTCTGTGGTGTTTAGCTGGAGTAGAGCAGTTACTCTCTAAAAATTTTATTTCCTAGTCATTTGGCTGGAGAGAGCAGGGATTTTTTTCATACCCAATGGTGTTTCCAAGTTGCCGGTTTCTTCAGCTCCAATCTGGGTTATATGAGGGAAAATGAAAACCCTGGGAACTCATTACCATGTCATCCCTCAGGTTGCAAGGTCCCTAGGTGGTTTTTCTTTCTTCTCTCTACTCTTCAGAGTTATCTTATGTCTTTTTTATATATAGTACCGTTGTTTTAAATTATAGTTAAAGGGATAAATAGGGAAAAATACATCTATTCCATTTTTCCAAGTGAAAGTCTGAGATTCATATTTTTGAAAATTTCAGGAGACAACTATTTCCCTGGCATGACTATTAATAGTTAAAATGTTGGTCAGAAGTTTTTCTAGAGGAAACGATACTTTTTTACAAAGCCTATTTTCAAGATAGGATTTGGGTAAGCCATTCAAAAGATTATAGATATAGGGGCTGGCCCCGTGGCCAAGTGGTTAAGTTCACGCGCTCCGCTGCAGGCGGCCCAGTGTTTCGTTGGTTCGAATCCTGGGTGTGGACATGGCACTGCTCATCAAACCACGCTGAGGCGGCGTCCCGCATGCCACAGCTAGAAGGACCCACAACGAAGAATATACAACTATGTACTGGGGGGCTTTGGGGAGAAAAAGGAAAAAATAAAATCTTTAAAAAAAATTAAAAAAAAAAAAGATTATAGATATATTCCAATATTTATAAGTATGTCATGTGGAAATGAAACACTCTTAGCCTCATCAATATAATCTGCCTAATTACACCATACCTTTTACATCGGTCACCATAAGAAGGAAGCCTAGGACTCCTTGGTCATACTTCATCTACCAGATTGTCATTCACAGTGTCAGTGCATCTCTTAATCTGACTTCATTTCCATCTATCCCCAACTCCCCAGACTTCCAAAATACTCTTTGGAACTCATGCTCCTCCTCTGAACTTTACTCTTCTTTTTCCTACCTGAAAACTGCCTCTCTACCTAAATAAAACCCTGGTCAAAGGCTCCCAACTATGGTAAAAGCTAGGACTGAAGATGGCTTTTCTGGAATTGGTACTGGAAGGTCCAGACCCCACCCTTAGTAGCGAGAGTATTAGAGACATGGAGCCTTGGTTATCCGGTGAGCCTCCAGGAAGACAGTGAAACAACTTGGGTAGACACTGGTCTGGCAAGGGAGACATAGGTGGGACTGTAGAGAATGGAATTGAGAAAATGTTTTTATAGTCACTTATAGAAAAGGGAATATGGATTATATAAGGTAAAAAAAATCTGTGAAGTTCATGGGATTTGCAGTTCAGGGGTACTTGGGCCCTGTGGACAACTTCAGTTTTCTACCAGAGAAGACTGTAACAATTGTTAGAAACCAGGACATGTTGATTTGAGAGCTATTATTCTCAACTATGGCTCTACTTTAGAATCCCTTATGGAATTTTTTTAAAATCAAGTTTATTCAGGTGGAATTTTAAATGAATAATTTGAATTTCAGCAAAAGTATGCATTTATGTAACCACCTGCACAGTAAATTCATAGAACATTTTCACCAGCCCCAAAAGTTCTCTTGAACTCCTTTCCCAGTCATCCTCCCACCCCAGGGAAATAATCGGATCTGCTTTCTGTTATCATAAATTAGATTTGCCTTTTCTAGAATTTTATGTAAATGGAATTCTACAGTATGTCCTGTTTTGTGTCTGGCACTTGATTCACTCAGTATAACGTTTGAGAGTCATCCTTATTGTATCAGCAGTTTACTCCTTTTTATTGCTGAGTAGTATTCTGTGGTGTGGATATATCACAATTTGTTTACCCAGTCACCTGCTGTGGACATTTGAGCTGTGTCCGGTTGAGTGGAGTGTTCTATAAATGTCAGACCAACTTAATTGGTGGTGCTGCTCATGTCTTCTACTTCCTTTCTGATTTTCTTCCTATTTGTTTCATCAGTTACTGAGAAAGCAGCATTGAAGTGTCTGTTTTTTAATTTTTATTTAATTTTTTTTTATTTTTGAAGAAGATTAGCCCTGAGCTAACATCTGCTGCCAATCCTTTTCTTTTTGCTGAGGAATATTGGCACTGAGCTAACATGCATGCCCATCTTCCTCTATTTTATATGTGAGATGCCTGCCACAGCAGAGAACCCTGGCTGCCAAAGTGGAACATGCGAACTTAACCACTGCACCACAAGGCTGGCCCTGAAATGTCTAACTCTAATTTTGGACTTCCCCCCCCACACACACACCTTTGAGTTATGTCAGTTTGTTTCGTGTGTTTTGTATATCGATTTTGGGCTATACACAGATAGAGTTCTTATGTCCTTTTGCTGAATCAAGCCCTTTAACGTTATGAACTTTATCTCTGGTGGTAATCTTTTTTCCTGATATTATTATAGACAGTGCAGCTTTTTCATGATCAGTTTTATATGGTGTATCTTTTTCTGTCCTTTTAACCTACATCTTTATATCTAAAATGTGTTTCTTTTAGATGGCATGTTGCTCTTGCTTTTTGTCCATGGTGACAATCTTTACCTTTTTTTATTTTTATTTTTTGGTGAGGAAAATTGTCCCTGAGCTAACATCTGTGCCACTCTTCCTCTGTTTTGTATGTGGGACACCATCACAGCATGGCTTGTTGAGCAATGTGTAGGTCCGTGCCTGGGATCCGAACCCGCAAACCCCAGGCCACCAAAGCAGAGCACACAAACTTAACCACTACACCACCAGGCTGGCCCCAATCTTTACCTTTTAATTGGAGTGATTACTGTTCACATTAAATTCAGTTATCAGTATGGTCGGTTTAAAATCTACCATTTCATGGTTTGTTTTCTCTTTGTCCCTTCAGATCTTTGGTCCTTTTCCCCCTCCTCTTTCTTTTCTTTCTTTTGGAATAGCTGAGTACTTTTTTTTTTTTTTGCTGAGGAAGGTTAGCCCTGAGCTAACATCTGTGCCAGTCTTCCTCTATTTTATATGTGGGCTGCCGCCACAGCATGACTGAGATGGTGTAGATCTCTGCCTGGGATCTGAACCCATGAAACTGGGCCACCGAAGCAGAATGCACTGAACTTAACCACTACACCTTGGAGCCGGCCCCATGGAATAGCTGAGTACTTTTTAACATTCCATTTTATTTTCACTCTTTGCTTATTTTCTACATATTTCTTATTGTTTTGCTTTTTATTAAGTGGTTGCTCTAGAGTGTGCAGTGTGCATATCTAACTTACTACAGTTTACCTTCAAGTAATATGCCACTTCTCTTAAGATGTAAGAGCCTTGTGGCAGTATGTTTTCATTCCTCCCCGTTCTTTGTGCTACATTTGTCATTTATTTTAACTCTACATATGTATTAAATCCCAAAGTACGTTTTTATTATTTTTATTTTAAATAGTTAATTATCTTTTAGTGAAACTTAAAAATGATTTGTTAAAGATCTTTTATGTTTCCCAACATATTTACCATTCCTGGTACTACTTATTGCTGTATGTAGATCAGGGTTGCCCTTTAGTATCACTTTCCTTCTACTTGAAGAACTTCCTTTAACATTACTTTTAGTGAAGGACTGTTGGCAACGGATTTTCTCAGCTTTTGTTTGTCTTTAAAAGTCTTTATTTTTATTTTAGTTTTGAAAGATAATTTTGCTAGATATATATAACTTTAGATTGACGGGCTTTTAAGTACATTAACAGTGTTATTCCATTGTCTTTGATTTACCTCATTTCTGTTGAGAAGTCTATGATACTTTATCTTTGTTCTTCTGTTAAAAAAATCTGGGGCCGGCCCGGTGGCGCAGCAGTTAAGTTCGCACGTTCCGCTTCTCTGCGGCCCAGGGTTTGCTGGTTCGGATCTCAGGTACGGACATGGCACTGCTTGGCAGGCCATGCTATGGTAGGCGTCCCATGTATAAAGTAGAGGAAGATGGGCACGATGTTACCTCAGGGCCAGGCTTCCTCAGCAAAAAAGAGAAGGACTGGCAGTAGTTAGCTCAGGGCTAATCTTCACCCAAAAAAAGAAAATTAAGATTTTTTAATTAGTCACTTTTAGAAATTTGATCATGATGTTCCTTGGTATGATGTTCCCTGTGTTGGCCCTACTTGGGGTCTTTTTCCCTTCTTGGGGTGTTTTTGAACTACTTAGATATGTGAGTTCATTATAGTTATCATCAAATTTGGAAAATTTTCTGCCATTCTTCCTTCAAGTCATTTCTGTCCCATTCATACTCCCCCCTGCTCCATCTGGGACTCCGGTTGCTTATATTAGACCACATGATATTGACCTGTAGGTCAGAGGCTTTACTGTTTTATTTTTGAATCTTTTTGTTTTCTATATGCTTTAGTTTGGAAAATTCTTATTGTTAGGTCTTCAGGTGCCTCTTCTTCTGTAGCATCTAAACTGCTAATAATTGCCATCTAGTGAACTTAGCATTTTGCATATATGGTAAGCTTTTCATCTTTCAAAGTTTTATCCAGTTCTTTTGAAAGTCTTTTATTTCTCATCTCTTTTATGTTTATACTTTTGTTTATATCCCTAAGCATATATGTAATAGTTCTTTTAAAGTCTTTGCCTGCTAATCCAGTCGTCTCTTTGACTTCCTGATCGTTTCTGTTGACTAATTTTTATCCTGATTTTAGTTATGATTTTTCTATTTCTTTATATGTCTACTAATTTTTTATTGGATAGTGGACATTGTGCAGTTTTATGTTGTTCTTTGCTAGATGTTATCTTTTAAATAGTGTTGTGGCAAGCACTTGTTTATGAATTAGTTTGATTCTTTATAGCAGGGATCAGCAAACACTTTCTTAAAGGGCCAGATAGTAAATATTTTAGGATTGTGGGTAATATGGTCTCTGTTGTAACTCCTCAACTCTGCTTTTATAGCTGGAAAGCAACCATAGACGATAAATAAACACATGGGTGTTGCTATGTTCTTATAAAGCTTTATTTATAAAAACAGTTGAGGGGCCAGCCCCATGGCCAAGTGGTTAAGTTCGCGCGCTCCACTTCAGCAGCCCAGGGTTTCGTTGATTCGGATCCTGGGTGTGGACATGGCACCGTTCATTAGGCCATGCTGAGGCAGCGTCCCACATGCCACAACTAGAAGGACCCACAACTAGAATATACAACTATGTACTGGGGGGCTTTGTATAGAAAAAGCAGGGGAAAAAAAAAGATTGGCAATAGTTGTTAGCTCAGGTGCCAATCTTTAAAAAAAAAAGTTGATTTGCCCATAGGTGGTAGTTTGCTGACCCCTGCTTTAGAGGCTTATTTTTAAGTTTTTAGAGTAGCTTTATTCTAGGGCAAGTTTATTCCTTTTGGGGTGTTTCTTGATTGCCCTGTGTGTTTGGCAAGGATTCTCTTCTCTTGCTGGTTGAAACTCAGATGTCTTTTAGTCCTGTATGAGCTTTGGAAACTGTTGAGTTTACAGTGCTCCAGTCCTCCTTTGCCCAGTTTCATAGAGCTTTACTCGGTACATGCACAGTTCAATAGTCAACAAAGAGTCAAGCAGACCCCTAAGCTGAGTTATAGAGGTCTTCTGGAGCAACTCCCTCCTTCAAGGTACTCCACCTCTCAAATTCCAATTTTTGTCTTCTCACCTCAGCAAGATAACTAAGATCTGTTCCAGATCCTCCTCCTTACTCTGTAGTCCAAAAAGTATCTCCAGACTCCCCACCTGACCCCCCACAAAAGCCAGAGTGCTCATAGGACTCACCACATTTATTTTCCTTCTCTCAGGGATTATAGTCCTGTACTGCCTGTTGTCCAGTATTTGAAAACTGTTTTATATATTTTGTCCAGTTTTATAGCTCCTTCCCAGTTTTGCCATCATGGCTAGAAGCGCCTATGGTGGTTTTAAAAGAAATATCCGAGTTCCATTTCAGACTAGATTCTCGAACGGTGGTGCCTGGGCTTCTGTGTATATTTTAAAAGCCCCTCAGGATTCTGACACACAGTCAGGTTTGAGAATCATGGCTCTAGAGGTTTGGGAGTCAAGCAGAGATGATTTGAGCTCATCAGGTACTGGGACCTAGTATATCTTATGTACAGAGGTGCTGACAATTGGGACTTTGATCAGACAGAAAGCAGGGAAGATCAGTTGGGAAGGAAGGAGGCTATGTACAAAAAAATCTCATTAAAAGGAAAGTAGGAGATGAATTTCCCCTATTTTTCAGTTTTGAAGCTAAAGCTTATCCTCTTGTCTTCCAGACACCGGGTAAAAATAGTGGCCAGATTCATCCATTCTTTCCTATTCTATTCCCTACTGTGGTAGACTTTACTGTTACTTACATCCTTTAGACGGATTAGTAGAAATGAGGAGGATGGAGTTGTGTATAATAATCCATTTCTGTGGTCTTAGGACAAAGTCCCTGGCCCAAGCTTTCCCCCCCTTCACATCCTCCCCAAACTAATGGAGTTTGGGAAAGAATAGGGTGACCTCTTTCTGCCTCTGATCCGTTTCTTCCCCACTCTGTCCCCTCTCACCCCCATTCTCTCTGAACCCCACCCGAGAGTTCTTTGTTAGATAAAGCATGTTACAGTAATATTTTTTATTTACATTGTCTGTAGCCATCCACGGGCATTTGGAGAAACTAAACTTGATGCTCTTTCAGAAGTGATTTATCCAAACAGAATAAACAGGGAAGGATGAATGTGTTTCCTGGGAGATATGAGCTTATAATGCTAAGGGACCACCACAATAATAAAATTTATTTGAAGTCTTATTTTGGCTTAAAAGTTAATGCAAATTGTACTTTTTATTCTTTCATGTATCAGTATTTGTTTAATATGCGTGTCTTAGAGCCAACCCTGGTGACCTCTATTGGTTAAAGTCCGGTGCTTTCACCGCTTCAGTGACCCGGGTTCATTTCCCAGGCAGGGAACCACACCACCCATCTGTCAGTTGCCATGCTGTGACAGCAGTTCACATAGAAGAACTAGAAGGACTTACAACTAGGATATACAGCCATGCACTGGGGCTTTGGGGAGGAGGAACAAAAGAAAAACAGGAATATTGGCAACAGATGTTAGCTCAGGGTGAATCTTGCCCTGCAAAAAAAAAAAAAGTGTTTTAACTTACTACTTAGTAGAATTGACATTCCAGAAAAATGTACCGCCTTTAGCCTGTGACTTCATGTACCTCTTGATATGCCCCTGGGTTTCTAACTTTCCTGCTTGGTGAAGCACAACAGTAGAAGCAGTCTATTTAAAAAATAATTTTTAGTTTCTAAATTTTAAGTACACTGTAGGTGATATAGGACTTGGAGGCACACCCACCAGATACTTGATACGTTTTGTTTTTTTGCATATTCTTTTTTTTTTTTCCCTAAGATTTTATTTTTCCTTTTTCTCTCCAAAGCTCCCAGGTACATAGTAGTGTATTTTTGGTTGTGGGTCCTTCTAGTTGTGGCATGTGGGACGCAGCCTCAGCACAGCCTGATGAGCGGTGCCATGTCCATGCCCAGGATCCGAACCAGTGAAACCCTGGTCCGCTGAAGCACAGCGCGCGAACTCAACCACCCGGCCACGGGGCCGGCCCCACTTGATGCATATTTACATGAATGTTTCTTTGAAGGGAAAGTGTGTTTCGGATTCTAGTCAACCATCTGATAGTTGACCCTTTTTTTAACCTTTAGAATATGGCCAGGTTAGTTGCTAGTGAAACAGAATCCTGCAGTTCCTTTTCTCTTCTGGTATAGTGGATTCCTAGCTGGCCTAGTTAAAACACTGTTGTCAAGGATAGTTGCAATCCTCTGAGTAAGCACTTGGTTATTTAGGACTTACCAATTTTTTTTTTAAGCCCAGAAATATTCTTTATTCCTTGCATTTCTATAGAGTGAGTTTTCATGAATACAGATGTACTGGTGCCCAGTCATCAAGTGTAACATAAAGCAGTGGTTTAACTTATACTTGGTTTTCACTGAAAACATTGATTTTTCTTTGCCATTTGCAGTACCTTCTCCAGGCAAATTCCGCTCCCCTGCAGCACCGTCTCCTTTGGCTCTCCGGCAACCAGTAAAAGCATTTAGTAACCATGGCTCTGGTTCTCCTGGTAGCCAAGAAACAACACAGCTCACACACGCCACCTCCTCACCTGGACCTCCCATGGTTCAGAACACAGTCCCAGCAAATCCTCCCAGCAATATCAACAGCACTACTCTAACCAGACCTGCAGGGACAACCGCGATGAGAAGTGGCTTGCCCAGACCCAGTGCCCCTTCTGCTGGGGGTATACCAGTGCCTCGCAGCAAACTTGCACAGCCTGTTCGCAGGTAAGTGGCAAATGCTCTCTTTCAACATTCTTGAGCATAGGAAAGTGAGTAGACTGCAATTACCCTCATCTCTGCATTTGGTAGTGAACATAGCAGGTCCTAATGGGTTCCCACTAGAGTCTTAGTACAATTTGAATAAAACATTACTTAATTGTTTTAAAGAAATCCTCACTTGAAGTATTCAAGTATTATGCCACTTTGATTCAGATTAAATTTGCCCAGATACCTAATATGATTAAGCATCTCAGAAAACTCCTAGAAAATCGTTAAAACCACTCAATTTGGTTGTGATGTTTGTTCATTTTGAATATAATGATATTCAATAAAGATAATAAAAGTATATTAAAACCTAGAATGAGATTTAAGATAACACTTCTAGCTACCAAGTCTAGAGCTACCAATCTACCTGGCATGTAATCCAGGAGGGTGGTTTTCAAATCTTGCTACAATTAAGAATCTTCTCTAGAATTTATGTAAGTATATAGAGGCCTAAGTTTTACCCCCAGAGAGTAGATCTGATATGAGGCCCAGAATCTGTTAGTATGCTGGTTTTTGTCTGTTTGTTTGATATTCGGGTGATTCTGAGCCCAGCCAGGTTGGGAACCATGCATCTGTAATCTTTATCTACTTTCAGGAATGTGATTGCCACCATCAGTAAACTTATGGGTCAAATATAATTAAACTTTATTTATCTACATGAAAATAAATTCTTTCTTCCCATAGGCATTTAAAATTATCTCTACTACTTTTATTCTAAGATAAACATAGTACATTTCTGAATTCAGTAGTAGAGTACAACAGCTTTTTGTTATGCACTATGCTAATTGGCTTATACATACCTTATTTAATTTTTACAATAATATTAAACATGTAGGTACTGTTGTTATTCCTATTTTTCAGAGGAGAATGTTGAAATTTAACGAGGTTATGTAATTTGCCAAAGACTACACAACTAGTAAGACCTTCAGTTCCAAGTATGTCTGACTAAAAAGTCCTTTTTTTTGGAGGAAGATTAGCCCTGAGCTAACATCTGTGTTCATCTTCCTCTATTTTATATGTGGGATGCCTACCACAGCATGGCTTTTGCCAAGCGGTGCCATGTCCACACCCGGGATCCGAACCAGCAAACCCCAGGCCGCTGAGAAGCGGAACGTGCGCACTTAACTGCTGTGCCACCGGGCCAGCCCCTAAAAAGTCCTTTTAGGTGCTGTCCCATTCTGTCTCTCTAGTCATGGTGACACTAAGCCTTTTATCACATTCATCACTCTGCCCCTCAAATAAGTGAAGTTGGTGATCCATGTGGTTGGAAAAGATGAGAGAATTTTTTCCTTTCTTTTACTCCAGTAGCTGTGTTAACAAAAGAGGTGGAGTCAGGTGGTGCCCAGTGAAACTTGACAGTTGTGGAAATGCTGAGTGTTGGAGGGTTGGGTTGTACTAATAGCTGTTTAGAACTTTGATCTCAGTGGTCCCCTGAAACAGGCTTCACTGGATCGTGATGCTACCAGCAAAGTAATTAATATATATGGGAGATAATATGATAATGTTTCCTAAAGCCTTGCAAATCACTTTATAAAATTGCTTTATTTCAGATCCTTGCCAGCTCCTAAAACCTATGGTAGCATGAAAGATGACAGTTGGAAAGATGGCTGTTATTGACCAGCAAAGACAAGAATGCAGAGGTCCACAGCTTCATGGATACCCGATACCCCTTCACCAGGCTAAAAGACAACTTTTATATGCAGACTGTTCAGATAAGACTCTTGGGATTTATAAAATCCCAGCCCTCTCTGTCTTGATTAGCACAAACTGACAGAGATGATCAAGCAGCACTTTAATGACATTTAACATCAGATGTGTTTGGTAATCATACAATCACTCTCTATGGAATCACTTTTAGTTTTGTTTAATGGAAACTAAGTTGATTTTTAAATATTTGACAGAGGCCAATATCTGGGCAAAAAACTAATGGATGCCAAAGAGAAATGCCCATTTGTAAATGAGAGAGTACCTTTGTGCACAAGAAAATGGTGAATTCAAGCTATCCAAAACTTCACGTTCAACCTAATTTACTGTATGAATAGTATCAATAAATATTTGTGTTAATGAGAACCAATATTCTGACTAATTATCTAAAATGTTTCACTAGTACTCCAAGAAACTAGATTGAGATGGAGGTGGGGGAGCGGAAAGAAACCTGGGCTAGAGATTTAAAACATGATACCTAAATTTGGGAGAATTCTATAAATTATTTTTGCAGATTCATTGGAAAAATTGTCGTTTTGTTTAATCTTAAGTTTTGGATGTAGCTCACATATCACCACCACCAGATAGTGTTATGCTGTGCATCCATCATGTTGCATTGACACATCGGACTTCTGTGTGTTTGTTTTGATTGCCAAAAGGGCTTGATATCAGTTGTACAATCTTTCTAAACTTTATAGCTCCTGGCTCAGGAAAGATAGCCTTTGCTATTGAAGCCAACTTCTTCACATGCTGTTATCTGTAGCAGAACCTAAGAGATCTTGTTTTTATTGGCAGGTTTCCATGATGGGAAAAAGCAAGTAGTATGTGTCTTTATTCTTGATATAAATAACGCCACCTCAGTGCTTACAACCTGGAACAAAACCATACAGTGAAAGAGCAGGGGAAATCTATGCACTTAACTTACGAAATCTCTGGTAATGACAGTTGTATTGTTACTATTAATTGACACAACGGTCTGTTGTATGGTAGGAAAATGTAGCCTGCTGAATCCTACTTAAGTTGATCCACTTTAAACTGAGTAACTGTATAAAACATCCTTTGAAAATACTGTCCCTTTTGACTTAGATTCTGCCTTTCATCAGTTTTGGCATTTTTGGTAACAGATGAAACCTACTACATGCGACTCTAACCTGTTAAATACTTGCTCTCTAATGGCCCTTATGTATATCCTAGAAATCACTTGTTTCGGTTTTATTAGACAATTACCAGACTAAAATTTCCTTCTGCAGCAGGCTTCTCATTTTTCATAGTGAAGTCTGTTTTAAAATATTTAATTTGAACAGCTCTAAAATATTCCCAATCAGGTCACCTAAAGGATTTTAGAGATTTGAACATAAGTTCTTTTCCTATCAGTCAAAGACATTCTGTAAGTTGGCAAAGGAAACTGAGAGAGAAATGGGAAGCTTGATATTCAGAATCACATTGAGGTTGATAGGTTGAGAGAATGATAAAACTTTTACAGCCAAGCCCCCTGTTCTGCCATGACTGACACTGTGGTATCTTTATTAGCTTGACCAATAGGGAGTCAGTCAGCACAGCAGCTGGAGACTGATACTGCCAGCGCTAATGTATTTTGGTGTATAATGCAAGGAAGACATTTTATCCTTGAGTTTGAGGGTGAATGGGTGTGGGTCAGGAAAGGATGGCACCAGCATTCCACATGATGATGAACTAAGAAAATGTTGCTTTTCAGAGGAACATAAAGAAAGCATCTGCTTCAGGTAGGGGGGTATCTCATGTAAAAATTTAAGTGAAAGAAAGAATTAGCCACTGTCTCTTTTTAAAACAACATGTACACAAAACAAAATAAGTCTCAGTTTTCAGTGCAACGTTGCAAAAAAAATGCTGCAATCTAATAATTAAAAAGAATTTTAACTCTATTATGAAAAACCCATTACATTTTTAAGTTAGGTTTTCAGTTTCAAAAGGAGTATTCAGGTTATTTAACTTTGTTTTTAAATGGCTGCATCAGAAAAAAAAAGTCTATTTTTTTTAATTAAAATATTTCATCACTTGTTAAAAGAATATTTGGATCTGAGTAGGGTAAAGTATTATTTTACCTGCTGTTGTACTACCACAGACTATTGGCTTTTAGTTTCCTAAAGAGAAAAATTGCCTTTTTACTAGAAAGCCTTTGTGTATTGCCAATTTTTCTGTTTGGGAAAATCTAAGGATTCACTGTGGTTAGTTTTACAGAAGAAATGTGGATTTGATAAACTAGTGCCTATGATTTTAACTTATGTTTGATATATAGTAGTAAGGGTTTTATGAATGTTGATTATTTTTTTGTGCCAACAGCCCAGAGTTGTCACTTATATGTAAGCAGAAAGCTATGAGCTCTGCTTCCAAAGTTATTTAATTTTCTCAGTGTTTGAATGTTATTTTTTTGTGTGTTAATAAAAGTGTAAAGAATTGGAAAAAATATAAATATTCTTAACTCAAGCATTTGCTGGATCATTTTTCTACAAAACTTGTTTGTATAATATAAACACTCTCTGAAGAGTTGACTCTTTTCAGTTTTCATACCCTGGAAATCACATTTTGTAAAACTAGGGACCATTCATAATAGTCAGATACTTTTTAAAATTATTATCTCAATACATCACTTTTATAAAAAAAGTTTTTTTGGAAAGGAAATTAGATACATATGTGTCCCCAGATGTTTGTGTAACTCTAGAATGATCTAGATGTGTATGTTTAACTTTTTATTGAATGTACAGGCGTCCATTTTTGCCATTACGCATGGTCCTTTTAGATCACATGAAGTTTGATTTACAAACATTTCTATAGCCGAACTTGTATGTGTGGTTGCCTCCTTAATAAACAGCCTGACCATAATGTTTATTATTAAATTTATATTTGTTTTTTAAGTGTTTTATTAATTTCTGGCTATAAGATTGCCCCCCACCCTCCAGTTGCCCACAATTGGTTTTAATAAATTTCTCTTGTGATTTTTTTAAACACGCAAACCCAAATCATGTTGCCCTTTCAGACTCGATCTTCATGAGGTTGGAATATATCATGTTATATTCTCTCCATCCTGGTTATTTCATATGTGGATTACTTGGAGTAAATTTATAGTTTACTCAAAACTGGTGTGTTCCTGGAACTTTTTCACCTGTTTGAATTGATACCTAGTTAGAAAAAGCTAACATATATAAAACAAGCAAAAAGCCATTACATAAGAGTTTCCAAGAGGAAAAATTAATGCAGTTTCAAGCCAAATATGAATATTTAGTTGATCATGTGCATCTTTTCTCTTATGGATGAATGGGAAAAGTCAAGAATTGTACACTGTTTAATTGTTCCCAACATTCCGTTTGGAAGTTTTTACTGTCCTCCGTGTAATTAGTCTCACTGATGAGGCATAGAGAAATGACATCATGTTTGAATTTTTCTCCCAAGCCCAACCTAAAAACTTTTAAGAACCATTTAAAATGTCACTATTCTTCTAAGTCAATTAATAGAAGTTAACTTAAACTTGTAATATACATAGTGCAACAGGAAAACCCATGTTCTTGTAAAGTATTTGCTGTATCAAAGTTTAGCTTTGAGTTACAAAAGCAGAATAAATGATAGAGAAACCACCCTGGAGGGAGGTAGTGAACAGGATATTCATATGAGCATGAAACGGCAGTTAGCAGCCCTTAATGTATTTTGAATGATCCTAAATATAAATCAACCACTCTCATTACTAGTCTGAAGATGGAACAGATTTCACTTATGGGCCTTACTTAATACAACTTGGTTAAAACTGTGTTAAGTGCATGGCAATTTTTAGAGCAATTCTTTATCTACACTGGGTAACTTTAATATTTTTTCTTTAAACAGAAGAAAGAATCAGAAAATAAAGCTTGATCCCACATTTTACCTTGGGATCCCACAATCCCATCATCCAGAAATAAATATTTATGTGCTGACCCGACATGATTATAAAATATTAAATGAAAGAGTAGAAAGTCTCTGTTCAAGATGAGAAACTATTTTTCACTTACAATGCTGACATGAGTTTGCTTGTGAACAGAGGTATACATTAACTGCTATTGACACACGTCTTTCAATTCCTGATTGCAGATATTCGTTGATTTATTTTTACCAGTCATGTTGTTTATATCTTTATAACATTAATTGATTTTCCTTATGAAAAATTGTTTTTTATTGAAAACCAAATTATATAGAAGAAAAAGCACTTAATGTCATAGGTACTCGACCACTTAAATTTGAGGATATTGTCTTTTTATTTTCTTATGAAATTAGGATCATAGTCATAGTTGACAGTGTAACTTTTTCTGGACTCTGACGTCACTGATGACTGCTATGATTTAGGTGAATTCTGCAAAAAAAAAAAAAACTTCCAGAAAGAGTATACAAACATCAATCTTTACCAAGCCTGTATTATCATAGTTCTTTATATAGTATCTCTTATTGATACTTGAACTGCTCCACAGGGTCTACCAAGCCATGAATTGACAGTATTGATTAATACAATTCCAGTTTTAAAACAAATTACCTTTGAAGAAATAATAGACAACCAAATAAAGAATCAAGATACTCTATATTAGGGTTCTCAAACTTTAGAATCACCCGACAGGTTGTTGAAACACAGATTTCTGCGCCCCACCCTAAGCGTGCCTATTAAAAAATAGAACTCTGGTCCCAAGAACAAAAATTCTAGGACTAGGAGTCCCCAGCGTAAGTCAGGTGCCCATCACTAGACTAATTGACTGTGGCCAGGTGTTTGGGGTTAAGTAGGAACTATGTAGCTCCTATGAAAACCATCTGGATGGAATGAGGGAAGACCATTTTCCCTGAAAGTGGTGCTGTCCCCAGTAAATGGGCCTAGTCTGGGGCAAACAAAACAACAGGTGCACACCACGAATGTCTCAGTGCATATTATACAAAATGGTTGTTTCATGTCAGTGGTCGTATTTTCCTGGAGGTGCATTTGTAGTGAGAGAGGAGGTTCAGATAGTATTTGAGCCCTTGGCTCAGTTGTTCATGAGACCCAGTATCATCCTGTCCTTGAATTCCATGAAACAACAAAGTATCCTTATTATAAATTCCCCTTAGTATGTAGGTCAATTTAAGCTAAGATTCTGTCATTTTTCCCAGAAGGAAGAGTAAATTTTTCTGATGTTTTTTAAATTGATACATAAAATATGCACAGAAAAGTGTACAAAACGAATGTTCAGCTAAATGAATTATTGTGACTACAGTGTAACCACCATGTAGGCAAGAAGTAGACTGTTCCCAGCACCCCAGAAGCTCTCCTGACGCCACCTGCCAGTCACTACTTCCTCCTCTTCCAAGATAACAGCTATCCTGACTTCTACATTATAATTTAATTTTGCCTATTTTTGAACTTTATATAAATGGAACCATTCTCTTTGTCATTTTTTTCTGTAAATTTTATTTTGATTAAAGGCTAAAAATGTTTCTCTGAGACTCAGAGACTAAATGACAAAAATAACGTGAAGTTCACCCATGTTGCTGATGTCACTGTAGTTTGTTCATTCTCATTGCCATATTATATGCTATTGTTTAAATAGATCACGATTTGTTCATTCTAATGGTGAATGAATGTTGAAGGACAGTTGGATTGTTTCCTGTTTGGGTCTCTTAAAAATAATGCGACTTTGGACTTCAGGCGTAGTCAGGGTGAGTATGCCCTCAAAAGCCTCTCTCTCCCACTTACAAATGAAAATTTTGGGAAGAATGCAAAAGGCAACTAACTGATGACACTGGAAAGTAAACAAAAGCAGGCAGATTGGGGAAAAGCATCAAACCTGGAGAGGGTGAGTTTCCTGTTTTTCCCCTCTGTTCTCTCTCGGCCTCGAGCCAGGAAAAGAGCACCCAGCAGAGCTGTCATAGTGAATCCCTGGACAGGTTAAACCAGAGGAAACTGTGAGGAAACACCTATGGAAGAAAAACTCTAAAAGACAAGAAAAAAAGGAGCTCCTGGAAGCTAGAGCATGTTGGGGGGTTCATTTCCTTCCTCTTCTCTCATGGCATGTCACTGGTAAGCCCACAGCTAAGCCCTGGTAGCCAGCAGTGCCAACAGTTAAAATAGATGGAAACCCTGTCTTTCTAGACAGAGGAAATGGGGAAGAGTGTGAAGATAATCCCCGTTTTTCTCTTATTTTCTCTACTGTCTTTGTCGTGAAAGGGGCCTGAATTTTGGGAACTGCACAGCAACAGTGGTGGAATTAAAATTCCAAGAGAAACCCCATATATCTAGTCGAAGGACAGGGCAGGGGCCCTGTGGGACAAGGAAGGATCCCAGAGAGAGGAGAGCTGGAGAAGGGAGGCCTTTCATTGGCACAAGCTCCAAGCTTACCCTGAGCTACACATACTCAGAAAAGACCAAAGCAGCATAGCAAAGCCTTTGAGAACCGAACTACAATTTAAACCACTGAACATGACACAGACTAACTACTGAGTAGTGCACGTGTGAGAGAGAGCCAATATAGCATAACAAAGCCTGTGTAAACTGAGCAGGAGTTGGAACCACAGCCAGCAGAAGATGGAACAGAACTTAGAGTCTGAACCTGTCTGGGTTGATGGTTAACTAAAAATCATCATTGTCTGGAATATTTTGCCAGGACCTGGAGTGTAAACTATAATATTCAAAATGTCCAGCATATAATCTTAAAATTACTCAATGTATAAAGAACCAGGAAAATGTGATCAGTTCTCAAGAAGAAAAGCAGCAAATGTCAACACCAAGATGATCCAGATGTTAGAATTGTCAGAAAGAAGTTAAAGCAGCTGTTGTAACTATAATATGAGGTAAAAGAAACTGCTCTAGAGATGAATGGAACTACAGAAGTTCTCAAGAGAGTAGAATTTTAAAAAAATGGAAATTTTAGAACTGAAACCGCTGAAATTTTAAAAATTTGCTAGATGGATTTAGTAGCTGACTGAAGACACAAGAGTCAGTGAAGTTGAAGAGAAATCAATAGGGTTTTTTCAATCTGGAGAACAGAGAGACAAAATAGCAAAAATGAGCAGAGTTTCAGAAAGCAGAGGACCAAAATCAAAAGGTCTAACATTTGTGTGACTGGAGTCCAGTGGTAAACTGGCTCTCAGAAAAAAGCCCTTGTTTGTAGTGTTTTCCAATGTCTGGATGTAAATATTCCCACCATGGCCATTTTCAAGCTATCAACATGACATCGCTGAATGTGGAGTAGGGAGGAGATGTGCAGAATCAACTCTTGTGAGCTGATACAAGCATACTCCAGCACACCATGTTAGAATACCAGGAAAAGAAGAGAAAGGGTAAGTACGGAAAAATTATTTGAAGAAATAATGGTTAAGACTTCCCAAATTTGTTGAAAGACATAAATTTACAGATTCAAGAATCTCAGTGATTGAACCTATCTGGGTTAATAACAGGATAAACTCAAAGAAAACCACACTCAGACACATCATAAACTGCTTAACTCAAAGAAAACAGTACAGACTCAAACACACCTGGACACATCATAAACTGCTGAAAACCAGAGAGAAAGGGAAAAAATCTTGAAAGATGCTAGATAAAAACATTATATACAGTGGAACAACTATTCAACTGAACACAGATTTCTCATCAGAAACCCTGGAGATCAGAAGATAGTGAACAATATCTTTAAAGTGCTGAAAAAAAGAATTATCAACTCAATTTTCTATCTAGTGAAAATTTTCTTCAGGAATCAAGGCAAAATAAAGACATTTTTCAAGTGAGGGAAAACTAAGAATTTATTGTCTGCAGACTTGCTTTTAAAGTAAATGATGCCAGAGGGAAACATAGAATTACAAGAATGAAGGAAAAGCAACGTAAGTGTTAAATATATGGTAAATATAAAAAACAAGTTTTATAAATTCTTTAAAATATGTATGTTGAAAGCAAAACAATAATGTCAAGAGAAGTTTTCAGTGCATTTTGGAACAATGCAGGTGACAACTGTAAGAAGGGTAAAGGGACCTATATAACTGTAAGACGTAAATTTTACTTGAACTGGTAAAATATTAATTCTAAGTACACTATGAAAGATTAGGTATGTTTATTGCAATCCCTAGAGCATGTATCTTGCAGTTGCAATTGAGAGAAAGGATAGATAAGTTATAATAATAAATAGATTCAAATAATCCAAAAGAAGCCAGGAAAGGTAGAATGGAAAAACAAAAACAGAGGACAAACAGAAAACAAATATTAAAATGGTAGACCTAAATCCATCTATACCAATAATTACATTAAATGTAAATGATCTAAACACATCAAATTAAAAGAGATTGTCAGATTGCATAAGGGCAAGACCCAATGATATGCTGTTATAACTTTATGCTTTATATAAATATGAAGACAAGTTAGAAGCAAAAGGATGTACAATGCAAACATCAATTGAAAGAAAGCTGGAGGTACTATATTATCAAACAAAGTAGACTTCTGAAGAAGGAATGTTGTCAGGGATAAAAAGGAAAATCGCATAATGATAAAAGGTCAATTCACCAAGAAGATATAACAGTCCTAAAAATGTACACTTAATAACAGATCTTCAATTTCATGAAGCAAAAACTGATAGAATTGAAAGGAGAAATAGACAAATCCACAATTATAATTGATAGAACAAGTAGACAAAATTAGAATATGGAAGACTTCAACAACACTATCAACCAACTTGACCGAATGGACATTTAAAGAATACTCAATCTGGGCCGGCCCAGTGGTGCAGCAGTTAAGTGTGCACATTCTGCTTCTCGGCGGCCTGGGCTTTGCTAGTTTGGATCCCGGGTGCAGACATGGCACCACTTGGCAAAAGCCATGCTGTGGCAGGCGTCCCACATATAAAATAGAGGAAGATAGGCACGGATGTTAGCTCAGGGCCAATCTTCCTCAGCAAAAAGAGGAGGATTGGCAGTAGTTAGCTCAGGGCTAATCTTCCTCAAAAAAAAAAAAAAAAAAAAGAATACTCAATCCAATAACAGCAGAATATGCCTTCTTTTTTAAGTGCATGTGGAATATTCACTAAAACATTATATGTTGGGTCATAAAACAAACTTAACAAGTTTTCTTCTCTGAATCAAAGTTAAAGCAGAAATCAATTACAGGCATACCTAGGAGATACTGTGGGTTCGAGACCACTGCAATAAAGTGGACGTTGTGATCAAGTCACACGAATTTTTTGGTTTTCTAGTGCATATAAAAGTTATGTTTACAATATACTATAGTCTATTAAGTGTGCAATGGTATTATGTCTAAAAAAACAATGTATATAATTAAAAAATACTTTATTGCTAAAAAATGCTAAATGTCATCTGAGGCTTCAGTAAGCCGTAATCGTTTTGCTGGTGGAGGGTCTGGTAAAAAAGGTAACATCCGTGAAGCACAATAAAGCAAAGCACGGTAAAATGAGGTGCCTGTCCAGCAAGATAGATAGCTGGAAACACAACTATTTGGAAACTTGAAAACATACTTTTAAATAACCCATTCATCAAAAACAAAGTCACAAGAGAAATTAGAAAATATTTTGAGTTGATCGAAAATGAAGGTCCAAAACGCTAGAGTAACTAGAAGGAAATTTATAGTCTTAAGTGCTTATATTAGGAAAAAATGTGGTTGGCAGAATAATAGCCCTCCAAAGAGCTAGCATCCTAATGCTTTGAACCCGTGAATATGTTAGTTACACGGCAAAGGGCAATTAAGGTTGCAGGTGGAATTCAGGTTGTTAATCAGCTGACTTGGAGATGTGGAGATTATCCAGGTGTGTCCAACACAAACACAAGGGTCCTTATCCATGGAGGAGGGAGACAAAAGACGGAGAGCCCGAGAGAGGGCAGCGTGAGGACTCAGCCCAGCATTGCTGGAGGAATGAGGCCATAAGCCGTGCAATACGGGCCGTCTCCAGAAACTAGAAAAGGCAATAAAGCCCTGCTGGCCCCTTGAGTTTAGCACGGTGAGAGTAGTTTCAGACTTCTGGTCTCCAGAACTGTGAGATAATACATTTGTGTTGTTTTAA
Source organism: Equus przewalskii (assembly GCF_037783145.1). NCBI lineage: Eukaryota > Metazoa > Chordata > Mammalia > Perissodactyla > Equidae > Equus > Equus przewalskii. The sequence continues at coordinate 80,457,158 of NC_091833.1, read as the reverse complement.
GCCACTAAGTTTGTAGTAATTTGTTACAGCAGCCGTAGGAAACTAATAAAAGAAGGTCTTCAAATCAATGATGAGCTTCCACCTTAAGAAATTAGAAAAAGAAAAGCAGAAGGAAAGAAAGAATGAAGAGCAGAAAGCGAAACTGAAAACAAAACAATTGAGAAAATCAATGAAGTCAAAGTAATGCCGCTATGAATTTTCTTGTACATGTGCATGGATTTCTGCTGGGCATATATATAAAAGTGGAATTGCTGAGTAAAATGGTGTGCATATGTGTAACATTCACACGTTTTCCAAGCTGATTTTCAAAGTGGTTGTACCAGCTTACATTCCCACCTGCAGTGTGCAAATATTCCCATTGCTCCACATCCTTGCCAATGTTTGGTCTTGACAGTCCTTTTTATTGTAGTCATTCTGAGTATGTGGTGATATCTTTGTGCATTTATTTTTCATTTCCTTGATCACTTATGATAGGTGAGAACTTTTTCATATGCTTATTGACCATTTGGATATCCTCTTGTGAAGTCTGTTCAAATAGCTTGCCTGATTTTCTATTGTCTCTTTCTCTTACTGATTTGTAGGAGTTCTATATGTGTCCTAGATAAATAAATATATATAGTTGTTAGTAAAGTTTTTCATGGTTCTTTTTAATGAATGCATAATCTGAAGTGCTGTCCTTTTCGTCCCGCATACTGATATCAGTGTGTTTGTGCATTCTCCCTCTCCCTCTCTCTCCCCTTTCCTCTTATCAGTTTCACCAGGAGTTTCTCAATTTTATTCTTGCAGCTATTAATATGATGTGTCCCAGGAACCAGTCCTTGGTCCACTGCTCTTTCTGCACTCACTCAGTGATTCATGCCTTAGAAATCATCTATTATACATGTCTGGAATTCAGGCCCATCTCCTGAACTCCAGATTTACATACCCAACTGCTGACTCAGCATCTTCACTTGGATACCCAATAGATATCTTGGGGTGTACATGTGCAAAACCAAACTTCTGATCTTGCGAACCTGCTTTATCCATCTTGGCTGATGGCAACAAGTTGAACACTTGGGAGTAATTCTTGATAACTCTTCTCTTTCTCTCATGCACGCACACACACACACAATATAAGCTTCATAGGAGCAGAGAACTTTGATTTGCTTATCATTTTATCTCAAGTGCCCAGAACAGTGTCTAGCACATTGTAGGAGCTCACATATTGAATTAAAGCATTGCTGAGAGTCTCTTTAGAGAGCAACTTGTAACAAAATTTAAAATGTACCTTTAGATCCAGGGATTCAACGTCTAGGAATTTATCTTAGATATACCTGCACATGTGTTTGTGTAAATGTGAAAACAAGGATATATTTTATAGGATAATTTGTGGCAAAGGCTGAACTTAAATGACAATCAATAGGAAACTGGTTAAATTATGATACAATATTCACTGAAATATTATGCAGCATAAGGAAGACCAAGATACAACAGCTCTATATGTAATGATGGAATTGGGTGGAATGACACCCAAGATACATTGTTAAAAGTAAAAATGAGATGCCAAGCAGTGCCATTTGTGGAATAAAACAGTTCGTGTGTGATATCTGCTTGATTAGCAATGACCATCTGAGAATACAAAAGAAACTGGTGACTGGCTACCTGTGGAGAGGGTAATTGGGGACTACGTTAATAATGGTAAGAAGACTTCTTTTACCTGAATTTTTTTGTTTGTTTTTTTTTGCTTGTCTGGAAAACTCTTTCTCTCTCCTTCCATTCTGAATGATAACCTTGGTGGGTATTCTTTGCTGTAGGTTTTTTTCTTTTAGCACTTTAAATATATCATGCCAGTCCTTTCTAGCCTGTAAGGTTTCTGCTAAGAAGTCAGCTGATAGCCTTATGGGGTTTCCTTTGTGTGTAACTTGCCTTTCTCTTGCAGTTTTTAGGATTCTCTATTTATCTTTCATTCTTGACAGTTTAATTATAATGTGTCTCAGTGTGGGCCTCTTTGGGTTTATCTTGTTTGGTGCTCTCTGTGCTTCCTGTACCTGGATGTCTGTTTCCTTCCTTAGGTTAGGACAGTTCTCAGCTATGATTTCTTCAAATGGATTCTCTGCCCCTTTGGCTCTCTTTTCTCCTTCTGGGATGTTAATAATATGGATGTTAGTGTGCTTGATGTTGTCTCAGAGGTCCCTTAGACTGAGCTTGTTCTTTTTTAATTCTTTTTCTTTTATCTGTTCAGCTTGGGTGCTTTCCTTTAGTCTTTCATCCAGTTCGCTGATCCATTCTTCTGTATCATCTACTCTATTCTTGAGTCCCTCTAGTGAATTTTTCATTTCCGTTATTGTATTCTTCATTTCTGATTGGTCCTTTTTTATATTTTCCCATTCTTTATTGAACTTCTCATTGAATTCATCCATTCTTCTCCCAAGATCAGTGAGTATCCTCATGACTATTAGTTTGTACTCTTTGTCAGATTGTTTATCTGTGTTTCGTTTAGTTCTTTTTCAGAGGATTTGTCCTGTTCCCTTGCTTGGAACATATCCCTTTGTCTCCTCATCTTGCCTATTCCTCCGTGCTTATATCTGTGTTTTAGGTAGATCAACTGTGGCTCGCAATCTTGGAGCAGTGGCCTCATGTAAGAGATGCCTTACCAGGCCCAGCAGTGTACTTCCTCTTCTCACCAGTTCAGAATGTTCCAGGAGTGTCCCTGTGTGGGCTACATGTGTCCTTCTGTTGTGGCAGAGTTTCTTTCACTGCAGGTGCATGGGGAGGCTGGGCTGTCCCCCTGCCCAGCTGGTTGTAATGCTCAGCTGCGTGTGGCTGCTATGGTCCCTTCAGTCACTTTATTGGGCATGGGGAGCCCCAGCCCAGTTGGCTGCAAGGTCTAGTAGCACATTTCTGCTGCAGTTTTTCTGTTAGGTGTGTAGGCCCCCAGTGTGACTGGTTGCTAGGCTCAGGGGCTTACAATTGCTGTAGGCCTCCAGTCTGCAAAGCTGTTGTCAGCTCTTTCAGGAGTGCAGCTGGGTGGAGCCAGCCCCAGGCATGGTAGCACACAATTGTTTCAGGCACTAGAAGGTGGGGCCAATCCCCTGTGTGGCTGTCAGCTCTTCTGTTGCTGATAAGCCCCATGGCCCAAGGTCCACACACCCTGTCAACACTGCCCTGCCCTGTGCACACACCCTGACCCACTGAAGCAGACCCACTCACCCCACTGCAAAGTTCCCATACACCCCACATATTCAGGCCCACAAGCTACCCTAGGGTTTGCTGTTGGGTGGGACCAGTCCCTAGGGCTGGCTGCCTGCTCTGGCTGAGCTGGATTAAATTGGTGCTCTAGTGGATGGGGCAAAGCCCTGCACTAACTGGCCAGGGGAAGAACTCCAATGGCGTCTGCCAGTGTCTGTGTCAGCACGCCTATATTAGGTCACAATAATGGCTGCCACCAAAGTCTCAGTCCCTTCAGAAGTGAGCCCAGCCTGGGGATCTCTCACCTCTTGCTGAGATGCGCCCAGAGCCTATCAAGTGAGTCTCTTTTCACCAAAGGACTGTGCAGCTTTCTGGTGATTTTAGGTTGCTTTCCAAAATGGGTGAATTTGTGCATGGGCCCTTTAAGAGCAGGCTTTTTTCCCCTTATGTCCCATAGCTTTTCTGGGAGTATTCCCTCTTGTTAATAGCCACAAAGCCAGATATTATGACATTTGCCGTGGTTGTGGCTGAGTTCAAAAGCTGCTTATTGTGGCAAAGCTCTCCCGCTCAGATCCCCCACTCCTCCAGGAAGAGCTTCCTACCTTAAGATCACTCCTGGCTGTGAAGTGCCACAGCTTGTGAAGGTGGCTTCTTTCTCTCCAGAAAGGCATTTCTTCCCCTTCCACCTCAGTCAGCACTGTCCCTTGTTGTGAGGGTTCCTTTTATCCACTTTTCAGTTCTCTCTCAGGGGTAATTTTTCCAAGAGTAGTTGTAAATTTGTTGTGTCTATAGAAGGAGGTGAGTTCAGAGTCCTCCTGTGCTGCCATCTTGACCAGTACCAGTGAATATTTTTTTGTACTGTTTGAATTCTTTACCATGTGCATATGTACACCCACTGGTTTCTCTTTTTTTCTTTTTTTTTGAGGAAGATTAGCCCTGAGCTAACATCTGCTCCCAATCCTCCTCTTTTTGCTGAGGAAGACTGGCCCTGAGCTAACATCCGTGCCCATCTTCCTCTGTTTTATATGTGGGACGCCTACCACAGCATGGCTTGATGAGTGGTGCGTAGGTCTGCTCCCGGGATCCAGATTGGTGAACCCTGGGCCACTGAAGTAGAACATGCAAACTTAACCACTGCATCACCAGCCCAGCCCCACCCACTGGTTTTTCAAAAAGTAAAAGAGAAATATAATTCTTCTCCTAACTTCCCCACCATCTCCCAAAAAACCTATCGTCTGACTTAGCTAAATGAGTAGAATCAGGTCTGTGAGATGTGCTCTTCATTTTTTTAGCCCTCTCATTTATGTCATCTTAAGTTTATATATTTGGGCTACAAAAAACATTTTCATAAATTTTACTTTAATGTTATGCTTCGAGTCTTATCAAGGATTTTATAAAGAACAACCACAAAAGCTGCTTCTGCCTCTGGTGTAAAATTATCAAGAGCATTGCTCGTTATGTTGCTCAACACCGTCTACATAAGGGTCTGTTCAAGCACTTTATTTTAGAATGCAGTGCCTGGAAAATCACTGTCCCTCTCGAGGAACTGGGGCTCCCTGTCTTGGATACAAGACCTGTGTGCTCTACCATGTTTGCGTTTTTGTTCCGGTTGCAGGAAAGTTTAGATCTATATATGATGCTCAATTGTAGTAACTGAATTTATTTATTTATTTATTTATTTTTTGAGAAAGATTAGCCCTGAGCTAACATCTGCCACCAATCCTCCTCTTTCTGCTGAGGAAGACTGGCCCTGAGCTAACATCCATGCCCATCTTCCTCCACTCTATATGTGTGACTCCTGCCACAGAATGGCTTGACAAGCGCCATGATCCAGCAAACCCCAGGCTGCCAAAGTGGAATGTGTGAACTCAACTGCTGCGCCACCAGGCTAGCCCCTGAATTTATTTTTTTTAGCCTGCCTTGGTCCAAAAATTTTAAGGTGGTTTACATAAATACAATTTTTTTTTAAATTGACACCTGCACTAACATCTGTTGCCAATCTTTTTCTTCTTCTTCTTCTTCTTCTTCTTCTTCTTCTCCCCAAAGCCTCCTGGTACATAGTTGTATATTCTAGTTGTGCGTGCCTCTGGTTGTGCTATGTGGGATGCCGCCTCAGCATGGCTTGATGAACTGTTCCATGTCTGCACCCGGGATCTGAACCAGTGAAACCCTGGGCCGGCAAAGTGGAGCGCACAAACTTAACCACTCAGCCACGGGGCAGGCCCCAAGAAGTTTTTAATTAGACAGAAAAACATCATGAACCTAAGGAGAATAGGAGAAACCTCATGTGGCATATTTGCTTCCTCTTCCTTTCCAGAGCCTGGATCATATTTCTATTTTATAATATAAATATTCCCTTAGAAAGAAGGTGAACATAAGTGAAGAGGCCGTATTTATATTTTTTATCCAAATATTAAATTTTTCTACCTATTTTCGTTCTTCAGCAAGCAAGCAAGACTTCTGTAAGTTTAACTTACTTTGCACAGCCCTTTGCTGTGGACTGAGAAAAAATCAGTTCTGGTAATATAATTTTATAGTCAAATTATAATTATTGGTTTCATAGTAAATAAAGGAGACTATGACTACTAAATAAGTCTAAGCAGGGACTGGCCCCGTGGCAGAGTGGTTATGTTCGCCCACTCCGCTTCAGCGGCCCAGGGTTTTGCCGGTTCAGATCCCAGGTGTGGACATGGCACTGCTCATCAGGCCATGCTGAGGCGGCGTCCCACATAGCAGAGCCAGAGGCACTCACAACTAGAATATACAACTATGTGCTGGGGGGCTTTGGGGAGAAGAAGAAAAAAAAGATTGGCAGCAGATTTTAGCTCAGGTGCCAATCTCTAAAAAAAAGAAAAAAATGTGTAAGCAAAATTTGTCAAAGTCCTTTTACAAAAAACAAAAAAATTAGAAACTATACGAGTTTCTTTGTCTTGATTACTTTTTTCTTTTTTTTTTTTTTTTTGAGGGAGGAAGATTGGCCCTGAGCTAACATCTGTTGCCAAGCTTCTTCTATTTTGCTTGTGGGACACTGCCGCAGTGTGGCTTGACAAGCGGTGTGTAGGTCCGTGCCTGGGATCCAAACTTGCAAACCTCAGGCTGTGAAGTAGAGCGCACAAACTTAGCCACTACACCACCAGGCTGGCCCCTGTCTTGATTACTTTTATATAACATGAAAAAGTTTTAATTAGAGAACTCAGGTTTCTGTGGGAGACATCCTTCTTTTAATATACACTTTTAGAAAGTTGGGATGGAGGGGGAAACTATATTTGAGAATTGATAATTTGGCTGGCAGCTACTTAGAGTGTTTACACTTCAAACATCTTTTAGATAAAAGGAGGTACCTATACGTTATTCCCTTGTAGATACCAGCAAACCAGACAGATTTATAAACATCTAGGAAGAGTTCCTTTAATGCTTTCTCTTTTATTTATTTGCTTTTTATTTTTATTTAGGTATAACTGACATATTATATTAGTTTCAGGTGCACAACATAATGATTTGATATTTGTATATATGGTGAAACGATCACCACAATAATCTAGTGAACGCCCGTCACCACACGTAACTACAAAATTTTTTTTCTTGTGATGAAAACTTTTAAGATCTACTCTCTTAGCAAGTTTCAAATATGCTGTACAGTACTATTAGCTATAGTCCCCATGCTGTACATTACTTCCCTATTACTTCTTTATTTTATACCTGGGAGTTCGTACTTTTTAACCGCCTTCAGCCATTTTGCCCACCCCCCGCAACCCCTCTCCCCGCCTCTGGTAACCATCAATCTGTTTTCTATGTCCATGGGCTTGGTTTGGTCGGTTGGCTGGTTTTGGGGTTTTGTTTTGTGTTGTTTTTTAAGTTCCACATATAAGCGAGATCATATAGTATTTGTCTTTCTCTGTCTGACTTATTTCACTTAGCACAGTGCCCTCAAGGTCCATTCATGTTGTTGCAAATGGCAAGATTCCCCACTTTTTATGGCTGAATTATATACATATACACACACACTCATACATACACATATATTATACACATAATATAATATGTGTATATTATATTATACACATATTATATACATACACACACATAATATATACATAAACCACATTTTCATTATCCATCTATACATCAATGGACACTTAGGTTTCTTCCATTTCTTGGCTATTGTAAATAATGTGGCAATGAAAGTGGGGGTGCATATATCTTTTCGAATTAGTGTTTTTGTTTCCTCCAGTTAGATACCCATAAGTGGAATTGCTGGATCTTATGGTAGTTCTATTTTTAATTTTTTGAGGAACTTGCATACCGTTTTCCATAGTGGTTGCACCAATTTGTATTCCCACCAACAGTGCATAAGGGTTCTCTTTTCTCCACATCCTTGCCAACACATGTCATTTCTTGTCTTTTTGATGATAGCCATTCTAACAGGTGTGAGGTGATATCTCATTGTGGTTTTGATTTGTACTTCCCTGATTATTAGTGATGGTGAGCACCTTTTCATATATCTGTTGGTTATCTTAATGTCTTTTTTGGAAAAATGTCTATTCAGATCATCCACCCATTTTTTTAATTGGATTGCTTGGTTTTTTGCTACTGATTTGTACGTGTTCCTTATATACTTTAGAGATTAATCCCTTATCAGGTATATGATTTGCAAATACTTTCTCTTATTTGGTAGGTTTCCTTTTCACTTTGTTCATGGTTTTCTTTGCTGTGCAGAAGATTTTCGTTTGATGTAGTCCCACTGTTTGTTTTTGCTTTTATTGCCTTTGCTTTAGGTGTCAAATTCAAATAATCATTGCCAAGACTGATGTCAGGGAACATGCTGCTTATGTTTTTCTCTAGGAGTTTTATGGTTTCAGGTCATGTTCAAATCTTTGATGCATTTTGAGTTAATTTTTGTGTGTGATGTAAGACAGTGGTCCAATTTCATTCTTTTGCATGCGTCTGTCCAATTTTTCCAACACCATTTATTAAAGAGACTGTCCTTTCTCCATTGTATATTTTTGGCTTCTTTGTCATAAATTAATTGACCATATATGTGTGGGTTTATTTCTGGGCTCTCTATTCTGTTCCATTGATCTATGTGTCTGTTTTTATGCCAATACCATGCCATTTTGATTACTATGTCTTCGTAATATAGTTTGAAATCAGGGAGCATGATGCCTCCAGCTTTATGCTTCTTTCTCAAAATGGCTTTGGTTATTTGCAGTCTTTTATGATTCCATACCGATTTTAGGATTGTTTGTTCTATTTCTGTGAAGACTGCCATTGGAATTTTGATAAGGATTGCGTTGAACCTGTAGATTGCTTTGGGTAGTATGGACATTTTAACAATATTAATTCTTCCAGTCCACGAGCATGGAATATCTTTTCATTTTTTTGCATCTCTTCACTTTCTTTCATCAATGTCTTATAGCATTCATTGTAAAAGTCTTTCACCTCATTGGTTAAATTTATTCCTAGATATTTTATTCTTTTTGGTGCAATTGTAAATAGGATTGTTTTCTTAATTTCTCTTTCTGATAGCTCATTATCAGTGTACAGAAACACAACAGATTTTTGTATATTGATTTAGTATCCTGCAACTTTACTGAATTTTTTAATTAGTTCTAACAGTTTTTTGGTGAAGTCTTTAGGGTTTTCACTAGTTAATATCATGTCATCTGCAAATAATGACAGTTTTACTTCTTCCTTCTGATTTGGATGCCTTTTATTTCTTTTTCTTGCCCAATTGCTCTGGCTGGGACTTCCAATACTAAGTTGAATAAAAGTGACAAGAGTGAGCCTCCTTTTCTTGTTTCTGATCTTAGAGGAAAAACTTCAGCTTTTCACCATTGAGTATGACGTTAGCTGTGGGCTCGTCATATGTGGCCTTTATTATGTTGAGGTACATTCCCTCCATACCCACTTCATTAAGAGTTTTTATTATAAATGGATGTCCTAAATTTCTCTTTTAAATACAAGATGTTTCCATGATAATCTGAAGCACAACAACTCATTTTCACTGAATCTTAAGTTTCTTTCTCTCAAAATCTCGAGGAGATCTGTGAGTGTCCATTAGAAGACAATGGTTACTAACATTTGAGAGAGAGGAAGAGAGAGAATGATTTTGAAATTTCTAAATCTGAGTCAGGAAAGAATTATAAGAGAAATATTCATTCAATAGAATATTATTCAGCAACTTCTACATGCCAGACTTGTGTTATGTGCAATTTTCATGGAGTAGGAAACTCTTACATTGGTGAGTATACATCCTAAGTTATTTCAGTTTTTCCCAAACGCCCTCAAATGCTACTATCTCACTGAAGACTTGGTTGTGATTAAGTCTACTACCTTATCTAGCAGCAGCTCCCAGCTGCACTCTCCCTGACCTGAGAAGCCAGTTTTCAGACATTTGATATAAAGGGATTCCTGCGTAGGGTAACAAAACTGAAACTCAAACCACGTCCTCAAGCCTTTACAATATAGCTTCTCTGAAAATTGACTGAAATGGCATCCTTGTTCATAGAAATGTTAAGTGCCAATATCCTTTGACTAATTCACCAATTGTAAATTTGATAGGCTTCCTCATTAAATGTCAGAGCAAAGAGATTAATCAGAAATCAATAAAATGAATAGGAAATCTCAATAAAGTTAATAATATAGCATTTTCACAAATTTATTATAAATGTTTAGAACATTCTAAGTTGTTCTCAGTGTGAGTCATACAGATTTTCAAACCCCTTATAAAGGGGCAATTGTTCTTATTATATACATGGCTGAAAAACCACCTAATAAGACAGTAGACAAGGGCAAGACATCGGGACTGGTAGGGACAGACAGAATGCCTGGTTTTTAATAGTTTTCATTTGTTGAAGCATTTTGCTCTTCTAGAATTCGGCTATTTAGGTTTCATTGCCCAAAAGAGAGCAAAGTCCTTAAAGAGCATGGGATGTGGTTAGCTGAGATGATAATACTAACAGTAGCAACCATGTATTAAGTAGATACTATTATTTTTTCCCACTTTTATTAAAAATTTTTACCTTATATAGGTCAAGCTACTTGTCCTTCATAGTTGAAAGTTCCAAGCAAAGAATTGATAGAATAAGATGATGATGGTTGGCTTTGGGGGGAAAAATGTTAAGATAGGGTTGAAAAAAACCATTATGTTTAAGCCACTGACATTCCAACAGAGAGTTATAGGGTATTATTGACGCAATTGTGAGACCTAAATAAGTTGTAGAAATCACCCAGAGTTTCAGGGATAAAAACATTGTTATAATTTATTAACATTTAGTGTTGGTAATTGCAAGCCTACCATCACTGAGATTCAATTGCTGATGGAAAAATTCACTAACTTGAGTATAAAAGTTATATAACAGCAAGATCCTCAGGATGAAATATAATGAGCTGAGACAGGGAAATGGTAAATGGAGTAATGAAAAACAAATTTTAAGGGCTGGCCTGGTGGCATAGTGGTTAAGTTCATGCTCTCCGCTTCAGCAACCCGGGGTTCCCGGGTTCACATCCTGGGCACGGACCTACACTCTGGTCATCAAACCACACTGTGGTGGTGTCCCACATACAAAGAAGAGGAAGATGGGCACAGATGTTAGCTCAGTAACAATCTTCTTCAAGCAAAAAGAAGAAGATTAGCAACAGATGTTAGCTCAGGGCCAGTCTTCCTCACCAAAAAAAAAAAAAAAAAAAGAAAAAGAAAGAAAGAAAAGAAAAGAAAAAACAATTTTACCCATGAAGAAAATCATTAGGAAAACACAAGAGCTGTCAGACCAGCCTGGTCTATAAAAACTTAATGCTGTAATTCTCATTTTTTAGCAAAGGTTTGGGAAGCTATGAGACAAGAAACATAGAAAACTAGATCCTACAGATAAAATGTATGTAAAAAAATTATAAGTGGTGGTCTTCAACACTGTTGTGGGAAATGACACTAAGTTCATGGCAGAGTGGATAAGAGCACTTATCCAGAGAGTGGAGAAGTGATGTTATCAGGTTACTTAACTTCCTTAAACTCCAGAATCTCCCTCCATCCCTGAAAAAAGGGCTTGATCATAAGATCTATATCATGAACTTGCGGTGCATATTAAAAGAGCCAAAGTATATAAAAAGCTTCACATAGTGCCTGGGCCTTAGTAACCATTAATTATTGTAATTATTAATACTAAAAATAATATTTAGGAGTAATATTAATTGGTCAGTATATAATATATTGGGCTTCAAGTAACAGAAAACTTGATTTTCAGAGGCAGAGTACTCAGGAAGTCCAAGTTAGTTCATTGGCGGTGTTGGTTCAGTATTCATCAATAATTTCAGTGATGCAGGCTTTTTCTAACTTTCTGCCCCATCATTCTTAGAGTTGAATTTTGTCTTCATTCTTGTTGCCTCATGGTTCTTTATAACTGCTGCAGATCCAGCCATCACATCTTTACTGAAGATAGGAATATGAGGGAAAGGGGCAGTGTCAGGGATAGCTGATCCCTTTCATCAAGAAAGCAAAAGTTTCCCAAAAGGCCCAGCAGATTTCTGCTTGTATCTCATCAGCCAAAACTTCATCACAAAGCAACTCCTGCTAAAGGAAGCTGAGAAAGTGAGTATTTAATTGAGTACATTGCCTTCCCAAATAAATGAGTTTTGTTCGTGGAAGAAGAGGGGAAATGGATGTTACATTAGCAATTAACAGGGTCTGCCACAAATAAATGAATTTTCTAAAGAACAGAAACTTAGCCAAGTTCCAAAAACCTTTTAAATTTTAGTTATTTTTAGTGAAAATCTTTTTCTGGTGCTTTCATAAACAGAAGATGCTGATCACAATCATGTGGATGTTGCTTAATGATGAAGCTCGTCGGTAAAATCAATGGCTATATTCCGTGTTCAGTACATTTCTTTCCTCCTGCCTGCCAGCTGTCAATCCTCCTGCCAGAAGCCAGTGGTGCTATCTTTTTTCTGCTGAGCCAAATCAGATAATCCAAATTATTAGAGTTACATATAAGAATAGTCAGGAAGTTCTTAGCTATGCCTATTTCTACACGGATGCCTCGTTTCTGTTTATCCATCTTTGGGACAGGTATTTCACAGGCCTCTTTTAGCATGCTTTTTGATGTTGCACTATGTTCAAATGTTTGAATAGCCAGACATCTGATATCCAGTAATTGGGGAGGGAAGCGGAGGGAGAGGGAAAAAGTGCTGCTAACCGTAGTGCTCATCAAGCCCAGTCAAGCAGACAGACAGCTGTTGAGGATAATAATATACACAGGGATTGAATGCCTTACCTTTCAGATTCATTAATCTTGCTTAACGAATATAAAAGAATGTAACCCCACAGAAAACTGCTCATTCAGGCCTTGACTACCTATTCTGTAGAAGGCCCTGTAGGGTGTGATATCGATTGCCAATTTTGTAGGCTTTTTTTTTTTTTTTGGTGAGGAAGACTGTCAACAGCTGTTAGCTTACAGCCAATCCTCCTCTTTTTGCTTGCGAAGATTGTCGCTGAGCTAACATCTGTGCCAGTCTTTCCCTATTTTGTACGTGGGACACCACCTCAGCATGGCTTGATGAGCAGTATGTAGGTCCACATCTGGGATCCGAACCCGTGAACCCCGGGCCACCAAAGTGGAGTTCGCAAACTTAACCATTACGCCACCAGACCAGCCCTGCAGGCTTTTAACATGAACACCTGCCAGGTCCAAGGCTCCTTCTCTTTTCAAGGATATTTGTGGTTGAGGTTGTTCGCCATTTTTGTTAGTAATTGACTGTGTCTACTCTTTCTATGATGATATTTAAACTATGATGTTTATTATCATTTCCAAAATATACTTTTTTACAAAGATTTATTCTTCAGCATTGATGCTGTGTTGGAAAGTCAAGTGCTATTTTCTATTACAACACTAGAGGGAGATCTTGTCTTCTCTTGGAGTTTTTAAAAATCTCAACTCACCCTCAGGTTGCTCTGAATTCAATTTATCTTCAGTCCAAGGGAATCCGTGAGATTTTCATATTCGTCAAAATAAAACGAGGACACGAGGACTAAATGTAACGTGGTATCTTGTGTGGGATCCTGAAACAGAAAAAGGACATTAGGCAAAAACTAAGGAAATCTGAATAAAGTATGGACTTTGGTTAATAACAATGTATCAATACTGGTTCATTAATTGTGACAAAGATCCCATAGTAATGTAAGACGTTAACAATAGGGGAAGCTGGGCGTAGGGTAAATGAGAACTTTGTACTTACTATCTTTGCAAGTTTTTTTTTTTTCAAGATTTTATTTTTTCCTTTTTCTCCCCAAAGCCCCCCCGGTACATTGTTGTGTATTTTAGTTGTGGGTCCTTCTGGTTGTGGCATGCGGGACGCCGCCTCAGCGTGGCCCGATGAGCGGTGCCATGTCTGCGCCCAGGATCTGAACCAGCGAAACCCTGGGCCGCCACAGCAGAGCACCTGAACTTAACGTCTTGGCCACAGGGCCACCCCCTCTTTGCAACTTTTCTGTAAGTCTAAACTATGCCAATATCAAAAGTTTATTAAAAAAATACATTTAAAAAAAAGTGAGACCAGAACCTAATTTCCATTCTATTTCTTTTTGGAACCATGGAAAATACTTTAAAAACAATATATTTGCAGGACGAATTGAATATTGGAAAGAAGAACTTTGCTGAGTGAGCTATAAGTATTTGAAGATATCATTAAATAGGATTAGACATATTTAAAATACTTAAATATTAAAAAAAAATTGTTATCTGAGCTTCTCAAACTCCTAGCAAAGAACCCTCCCAGCAGAGCAGAGGACAGAGGACGGGAGCAGGGCAGCTCGCTTGGAGGGCCGAGTGTCTGGGAAAGTCCTTGGCTTCTCTTGCTAATTCACAAGTGTGGGCTCCCTGAGGCCTGGCTCACCCTGCTGGTCCATCTCGAAGGAATGTAACAAAAGTCTGTTAAAGTTTCTTAAGGAGTATCAGAGAGCCGTCTCTGGTGTGTTGTTATGTGGCGCCCACCCCCAGGAGTTCCTGCAAATCTGATTCAGACTTCTCTCACGCTCTCCAAGCTCCCACTTCCCAAAGGAACTCATTTCTCTCCTCGCTCTCAAAATCCACACCTACTGTCCATGTCCCTGGACTCATGGCTCCCTTCCCTTCCTCTGGCCTTCTCCTTATTCCCTCCTCCAGGACCCATTTGTTCCTCTTTCAATTGGCTCCACTCCACTTCTTCTCTAAAGCCATGGCTTCTTTCCCTGTGGTTGGGAGGGTGGCCACCAACTCGTCAACACACCCCTCCTCCTCCGCCTGGGCACAAGGTAGGATGGCATGGCCCTGCTCATTCCCCTGCTTCAGCCAATGGAACACAAGCAGGAGTGACATATCTTATTTCTGGACAGGAGCCTGTAAGAGCTGACTTTTCCTTCCCCCTCCCATGGAAAACACTGTCATTGCAGGTGATGGAGTCTCCCCCAGTTTGCAGGCTTCAGTGAGGACAACGAGGAGCCCACAGTCAACCCGCAGGGACATACATCACGCGAAAGAAAAATGTCTTTGTGATTTTAAGCCACTAAGATTTCGGGGTTGTTGAGCAACATAACCTAGCTCATCCTGACCATCCACCATCTCTCCAAGCAAGACATCCCGTCATCGTCCCTGATTTACTTGTGAAGAAACTGAGGTACTGGAGATTAAGTAGCTTGCCCAGTATTACCTAGCTACAGAGTAGTAAAGCCAGGAGTGAAACCTAGGAAGGAGGGCTCTGGTGACTGTGCCTTAAATAACCATCCCCTAGAGACTCTCAGAGAAAAAATACAAGAACACATCAGAGAATCTGTCTTCTGTTTCCTGGCCCCTGAACAGCACCATTCTGCTGCTCCCATCGGCCCGGGTTGTTTGCTCAGCCGGCTGTGTAGCTGTTGTCCTGAGATTGGCCTGTTAGAACCTTTTCCTAGATCCATGGGTTTTCTCTCTTAGTTCACTCCCTTGTTCTGCTGAAACTTTCTAAGAGGCTTATAGGAAAGGGTACATGAAAGGTAAACTTCTGGAGGCCCTGAATTTTTGAAAATGTTTTATTCTTCCCTTATTATGATAGTTAATGTTATGTGTCAACTTGGCTAGGCCACAGTGCCCAAACATGTGTCAAACATTATTCTGGATGTTTCTGTGAGAGTGTATTTGAATGTGATTAACATTTCCATGGGTGCACTTTGAGTACAGCAGGTTGCCCTCCATAATGTGGTGGGCCTCATCCAATCAGTTGAAGGCCTAAACAGAACAAAAGACTAGCCTCCCCCAAGGAAGAGAGAATTCTGCCCACAAATGGATTTTGGACTAGAACTGCAATATTGGCTCTTCCTTGGGTCGCCAGCCTACTGGCCTGCTCTGCAGATTATGGACTTGAGAGCATCCATAATCACATAAGACAGTTCCTTAAAGTAAATCTCTTTCTATCTAAATATACATCCTATTGGTTCTGTTTCTCTGGAGAAGCTAATACATGCATACATAGCTGATAGTTTGAAGGATATAGTATTCTCCCTTGAAAACAGTAGTTCATCCAAACATTGAAGGCATTCCTCTATGGTCTTCAAATTTTTAGGGTTAATATTGAAAGTCTTACCATCATTCTATTTGTTCCTTTGAATGTGGACTTCCCCTCTGCCCACCCCTGAAACAAAAAGGTATTTTCTTTGTCCCAAGTGTTTTGATAGTTCATCATATTTTTTTCTTGATTAAGGTCTTCAAAATCGTTGTGGGCCTTTTCACCTCGGAGATTCACATTCTTCGGTTCTGCAAGATTTTCTTCTTTCCCCATGAGTGTACTTCACTGGACTGGAAGCTTTGTGGAGGCAGGGGCCAGACAGATCTTGCTCCTCATTCATTTATGGTGCCTAGTGTAGTGTAGTACTTGGAGCCCAATGTCTATGTGAATGAATGAATGAATGAATGCAGGAGAAGAACATGTACACTTTGGGAAGAAGAGATTGAGCTGAGTTTTGGCCATATGGAGCATGAGGTGCACGCTGTACGTAAAGCTTGGAGTCTGAGTCAGGTGTCAGGGCTGGAAAGGTAGACTGAGGACTCAACTGCATATATTTGGGAAACGAAGCCCTGGTCGTGAAATGATCTGGAAGAGTGTACGGAGAAAGAGAAGCAAAGACAGTGGGTGGCAGAGGGCTGTAAAGTAGATGATTCCTCTGAACAAAGAAAAAAATCTGTTCCCCAACTCTTCCTAACAACAGGAAAGCTGGAGGAAGATGTTCTCTTATCCCAGGGCGTTCTGTGCCGCCCAGCAGATTCTGTGTATTCTTTGAGAAACACGGTACTAGGAGACACTAATTATTAGGGTCCGCCTTCAAAACTCACCTCTTTCTATATCCACAGTTCAAATAAGCAGAGAGGAGACACACATGGGTTGAAAACAGAAATGGCAAAGAGGAAAAGTGGACAGATCAGAAAAGTTGCCAGAAGAGAGATATAGGTCAACAGTTCTGGCCCACCGAGCCCTCCGGGTCCTCTGAGCTGTTCAGATCCTCGGCCCCAGGCCCTCTGCTCCTGAAAACCCTGCTGCTGAACGCGTCCCCAAATAACCCCCGTCTATGCAGATAATCCGTAGTCAATCTAGAAAGCAAAACTGAGGGTGAGTTATGATGAGTCAGTATTACAGTCTGAGGATTACAGCCCCAAAGGCTTCCTTCCCCAAGGAAGGGGGCACGGCAAAGAAGTGGGGTCAACAGAGGGGGTGTATACAAAGAGCATACATCACACGTGACTGGAATGCTCCTTTTAGTACTGTCATGAGATGCTCAGCTGGCACAGCAGGTCAGTGGTCACAAGGTGAGCACAGCAACTTGGTAATGAATCCTTAGTTTCCAGGAAGAGATACTTATCCTTAAGGAAATGCTGATATGGCAGGAAGCCACGCCTCTATCTTTAAGGGCATCATTCTTGTCTTTGGGACGTGGTAAAGGTTAAAGCAGATGTACAATACATGCTCAACAGGCACGTCAGGCCCTTTTGGAGAAACAAGGTCAGGCTGAATTCGTTTTAAATCAGATGGCTTCCTCATAGACTCCAATAGCTCCTGTTGTTTGTCGTTTACTCATCATCGCGATTCCACCCCTGCCATTAGCAACTATTTCTTGCAGGCCCAGCTTCTGCTCTCTTAACCATGCCCACAGCCCACTTTCCACCAAGTCTAAATCATTCTCTAAGAAGGCTCTAGTCTCTTCTTAGTAAGCCTAGCCTGAACTGAAACCACTGTCCCCAATTCTAGCTGAAGTTAGTTGACTTCTCTAATCACTGGATATTTAGGGCCCCCTCTAGTTGCCTGTATCACCAGCGAAATCACCTGGCGGGAGCTGACTCTCAGTGCGGGTTCTCTCTCTGCCTCGCCCTTCATATTTCTCTGCAAGCTCCACAGTGTCTCAGAACGAAGCTCTCAGGGACCCCCGCCCTGCACGGTATCTTCCTGCCAGAACATGCTTGCAGATGAGCTCACAATCGAATTTGTTTATTTTAATGGTTGGGGTTTGGACACCTGGGAGCCAATTTTAGAAAATGTACTGCCTGTTGCATGAGATGATGAAGTCCAGATCTAGCACGCAGTTCTGAGCCTCCACCACCGGGCTAGCTGACTGGAGTGTTCCAAGGAAGTAGAGAGACGGTTTGTGTGTCGTAACATCCTTCACAAACAGGAATTCAGGTTCCAGTAATCACGGGCTAGATAATGAGCACCAACCTTTTCTCTAAAATGAGACGTTTTGGATAAAATATATTTACAGTCACATTAAAAACAATGAAAACTTGAAAAGACAGCGGGAACTGCCATGCTAAATTATGGGAGAAAGCCTGACTGGAAGTCCGCAGAAAGAACCTGAGCGCCAAAGCCGCCTTGTGCTTAAGGGTGTTAGCTGACGCTGAACACTGAGTCTTGAGTTGTCCACCCTTGGGCAGCCTGTGGCAAAAGGGACAGAGTCAAGGCCAGGGCCCACCCAAGAAGAGGAAACTTAGGGCTAACGTTCTCTACCTCACAGGGATCCCAAAAGGCTGATTTATAGTAAATATGCATTTGGTCTTCATCCTTGTTTCTGGCACAGGGGGCCTAAAACCACTGGAATTTCTTAAGTGATGAGAGCCAAAAAGGTGTCTTTTGTTATGTTAATGAAGTGACTTTTAGAAAGCCCCTATGTCACCTAAGGATGGGGGCCAGGGGAACCAACCGTGTCATTCGAGAATTGGAACTTTCAGTCCCACCCCCTGATTTCCAGGGAGGGGAGAGGGGCTGGAGGCCGAATCAATTGCCAGTGGCCAATGATGTCATCAATCACGCCTATGCAATGAAGCCGCCAGAAAAACCCAAAAATGGGTGGGGCTCGGAGAGCTTCCAGGTTGGTGAACACTTGGAGATTTGGAGAGTGGCCTGCTCAGAGAGGGCATGGAAGCTCCACGCCCTGTCCTTGCCCTGTGCATCTCCTCCATTTGGCTGTTCCTGAGTTATACCCTTTCATAATAAACTGGTAATTTGGTAAGTACAGTGTTTCTCTGAGGTCTGCGAGCCGCTCTAGCAAAGAAATTGCACCTGAGGAGGGGGTTGTTGGAAGCTCAATCTGTAGCCAACTGGTCAGAAGCACAGGCGGCAATCTGGACTTGTTATTGGCACCTGAAATGTGGGTGGGGGACAGTCTTGTAGGACTGAGCCCTTAACCAATGGGATCTGAAAATAGTGGTGTCAGAGAATTGCTAGGTGGTGTGGCACCCACCACACCCCCAAAACACACATTGGAACTGGTGATCAGAATCACTACCTTATGATTTCTGATCCTGCTTAAAACAAAACAGTCTTCATTTAAAAATAAACCATTAATATCATCAGGCATTTATTAAATATCAGGCATCAGGCAAATATTAAAGTGAGTGTTTCATAATTTAATGAAAGTCTTTAAGGAAAACATCCACAAGAGACATTTTACTTAGTTTCAAATTTAAAAGACTGAAAAAACTCGTTATTTAAGCCCTTTAAAATAGCTTGGTATCAATTAGCAAAATCATGATTCAATTCAGCTACATGATCACTTTAACCCTTGAAAGCACAGATATAGACAGAAGAACCCAGGACTTTATTTTCTGGGCAAACTTCCAACCTGAAGCTTAACAATGGTTAATAAATTTCGTGTGTCAGGGTCATATGAATTCTTTTAAGACTGCAGTAGAAGTGTTGGCAGAATTTCTTCTAATGGTACAGGCTCTAAAATAAGTATCTAGTGAAATTAATGCTGTAATTGACCCCACCTGACTTTGTAACACTGCTAAGTGCAGCCAGTCATAAGGGGAGAATGGAATGGCTGAGACAAATGGCATCACAGATTGACGTCATGAATTTCATTTCCTGGAATTACTCGAATCATCAAATTGTAACTGACCAATCAGACAAGAAGGGGGAAACCATCCTTTCAGCATGTTTTTCAACAACTGATGGATATCCTGAATGTCTTATTGAGCATCCTCTCTCCCTCATAAAGACAGCCTTTATTTGGGATGGTGGAAATTCCCAGGAACAAAGGTGACAGTAGGACTTCCCTCCTCTGAGGCTTGCTTGGCAATCAGCTCTGGGATAATATCACTGAAGGAAAGATTTGCAGACTACGGGGCAACAGGCAGAGCATTTCTCTGTGGATGTTTTCATTAGAAGACCTGTTGGCTTTTAATCCCACAATTTCACAGAGTGCAGCTTCTCAATACGTTTTTCAGCTGAAGTTTGTAGAGAAAAGATTTTTTATTTATGTCCCCAAATTCAATATTTTAAACAAAATGATACATAAGTAAAGTCTCAAATTACTTCCAAAAACAATTAGGAGACGTCAGAATGGCATGAGGATGGTTTGAAAAGGGCACCAAGCGTGCAGGCTTGCATGTGGCTGGATTTCACAAGTCAGCTGTTCATAACAGTTTTATTAATTGCAAGGTACCCAGTACGTGCTGTTTTAATCAGTATTCTTCCTAGCATGGGGGTTTATTACTTACATGCAGGTGTGTAGGTGTTTCACCAAGTTTGATTTTAGGAAATTGATTGAGTTCTGGAAACGTTTAGGAAAAGAATGAGTTCTAGGAAAGAGATGGCTGACTGACCACAACTCGGGGCATCTGGCAGGGCTGCAGGGTGGAACATACAGATTGTCATGAAAAATAGTGTCAAAGGGAGCGGGATGCCCTGTATTTCTTGCTTCTAAGATCATAAGATCTACCTCTCACTCTCAGGAGTAGGTCAAACCCCTTGGAGAGGATGAGCTCCTTAGCTGACCCTGCATGGACATGGAGGGGAGAACAGGAATTTTTATAGCAATGGTCAAGAAAAGTCAGTACACACATTCTGCTAAGTGAAATAAATCAGATGGAGAAAGACAAGTACTGAATGATCTCACTTACATGTGGAATCTAAAAATGCTGAACTCACAGAAACGGAGAGCAGACTGGTGGTTGCCAGGGGCTGGCAGGTGGGGGAAATGGGGAGATGTTGGTCAAAGGGTACAAACTGCCAATTGTGAGATGAGCAAATTCTGGGGATCTAATGCACAGCATGGTGACTGCAGTTAACAATACTATATTATATACTTAAATGTTCTCACCACTCCAAAAAAAAAAAAGACAACTATGTGAGGTGATGGAGGTGTTAACTAACCTTATTTTGTGGTAATCATTTCACAATATATACATGTATCAAATCATCATGTTGTATACCTTAAACTTAAACAATAGTATGTCAATTTTATCTCAAAAAATTTGGGAAGTAAAACAAAAACAAAGCAACAACAAAAAAGAAGAGTCAATACAGAGAATATGGCCGGGCATTCTGTCTTCAGGTAAAAAAAAAAGAAACAGTTGAATGATGGCAGGGATCTTGGTGATGACAGCTATCAGTGTGTCTGTCCCTTGAATCATACTTCTCCAATATAGACAGGTTTCCTCTATGCCAGGGGCACAGCTGTCATCCTGGCACCTCCTTTCACTATCTTCCTGGAGATCCATTTGTGTCTCTCCCAGTTTAATCTCCTGTTTTCTGTTTTGCACGTTTTTGATTTACTGTTTGATTTTGATGGACCACGTCCTCCAGTATCTCCATCAGAAAGGGTGCAGGGGAGGTAAGTTTTTTGAAACATTGCCTGTCGAAAACCTCTTTGTCCTAGTAAAGGCTGGTAATTTATTAATAGTTTAGCTGGGTATAGAATTTCAGGTCAGCAATCATTTTCCTTCTGAATGGTGAAGGCATGACTTTACTATCTTTTGATTTTTATTTTGTTTATTTTTTACTTTTTTTTTTTTAAAAGATTGGCCTTGAGCTAACATCTGTTGCTAATCTATTTTTTTCTTCTTCTCCCCAAAACTCCCCATACATAGTTGCATATTCCAGTTGTAGGTCCTTCTAGTTCTGCGATGTGGGACGCCGTCTCAGCATGGCTTGATGAGCAGTGCTAGGTCTGCGCCCAGGATCCAAACTGGGCAAAACCCTGGGCTGCTGAAGCAGAGCATGCGAACTTAACCACTCGGCCATGGGGCTGGCCCCTCCTGTCTTTTTTTTTTTTAACTTCATGTATTTTTCATTTCTGGAAATTCACTTTGGTTCTTTTTCAAAACCGCTGTGTCATTTTCAGAATCCTTGATTCCTGAAGATATTTTTAAGTTGAATTCTTTAGTTCTTTAAACTTAGTAAGCATAGCTGCTTAAAGCTCAGGACCAATCATTCCAACACCTGTTCTCGTTCAAGTTCGTGTTTTGTTTTCTGGTGTGCTTCTGCTGCTTGCTGGGCACTACCCTAGAAAAATGACTTTTAGTGGTTCTCTGGGGTCTGGACAGCAGAGCTGTGCCTTCCTGCAGAGCTTTCCATTTGTTTCTGCCAGATGCCTAAGGGCACCATTAGAAAGGACCACATGAGGTTTGCAGCTCCTGACCCACCCAGGTTACATGTCTTCTGAGGATGATTTCATTTGAGGACCTGTCCATTGACCTCCCTAGGACAGCTTCTTTCCCTTTTTTCCTCCTTTTTTTCTCTCCTGCTCCCCAAGGTAGCACCAAGGCAGCCCTCCCCACAGTTCCCTGCAGACCAGGGGAAGGACGGTAAGGCTAGCTCAGGTTTGCCACTGTTGCTCTGATGTTCTGCTTGCCTCTCTGGTTACAAGTTCCCATCTGAAAAGGGACCTGAGAGTTCCCAACTGTCTTTTTATGCCTTTAATGATTTTAAGGTATTTTTATTTTCAAAATTTTTATTTTCAGCAGGAGAATAGCCCAGCTTCCTAGCCTGTCATTACTGGAAACTGAAATGCTCCAATGATTTACTTCCAGTATTACTGTTAGGAAGTCCAAAGCCATTCTGATTCCTGATCCTTTAGATAAGATCAGTTTGTGTTGTTGTTTTTACTTTCTCTTTCTCTGGAATCTAATAAACTTTGATGCTAATATTGTTTAACTTCATAATGATGTGCTTTGAGGTGAGTCTGTTTTATCCATTGTGCTGGGCTATCCGTGGGCCCTTTCAGTCTGCAAATCACATCCTTAGATCCTGAGAAATGTCCTTGAATTACTTCACTGAAGATTTGCTTTGCTCAGCTTTCTCTGTTCTTCCTTCCAGGAATGCCTATTAGATATTACACCTATGGACTCTGTGGTGGACTGAATGTTTGTGTCACCCCAAAATCCATAGGTTGAACTCTAATCTAATGTGATGGTATTAGGAGATGGGACACTTGGAGGGTAATTAGGTCACGAGGGTAGAGCCCTTACGAATGGGATTAGTGCTTTTATAAGAAGAGGCCAAGGAGCTAGCTTGCTCTCTTTTGCCATGTGAGGCTATAACAAGAAGTCTGTAACCCTGAAGAGGGCTCTTACCAGAACCCAGCCATGCTGGCACCCTGATCTTGGACTTCCACCCTCCAGAACTGTGAGGGATAAATTTCTGTTGTTTATAAGCTAACCAGTCTACAGTACTTCATTATAGCAGCCTGAACTATGACTATTATAATCTTTCTTTCCTATGTTCTGCCTCTGTCATTTTGTTTTACTTTGTAGAAAAAGTTATGTTCCAACTTTCCTATTGAGTGTTTCATTTCTGCCTCCATAGTTTTCATTTTTAAGACTTCCTCTTTTTGTTGTTCTCTAAATGTTCCTTTTTATAGCATACTGTTCTTGTTTTGTGATTGCAATACCTATGTCTGAAAGTTTCTTTTTTTTTTTTTTTTTGCTGGGAAAGATTCGCCCTGAGCTAACATCTGTTGCCAATCTTCCCCTTTTTTTCTCCCCAAAGCCCCAGTACATTGTCATATATTCTAGTTGTAGGTCCTTCTAGCTCTTCCATGTGAGCCGCCACCACAGCATGGCTACTGATGATGAGTAGTGTGATTCTGCACCGAGGAACTGAACCTGGGCTGCCGAGGCGGAGAGTGCCAAACTTTAACCACTAGGCCAACAGGCCTGGCTCTGAAATGGTCTTTTTTAACTTTGAAAGGTTCTATTTCCCCTGCTTGGTTTCTATTTTTTATATTGCTTTCTTGCTTGCTTGTCTGTGTGGGTCTCTAGCTTCCACATTGGAGGTTTTCCTTAGATGTCTGGTAATCTTTGGTTGTGTGCTCATGCTTAAGAGAGGGAGACTAAACAGCTGACCAGAAGCTCTGAGCACATGGGTGGGACTTGCCTTCCCTTTAGGGTGATCTGGCTGGGACATTTTATTAGGGAAACTCCAGTGTCATTATCTTTTGACTCTAGCTGCCAAGTTTTGGGGACAAAGTGAGGAGAAGACTAGAGTAGTCACAGTATTTTGTGTGCACACATTCACCTATTGCTTTTGCTTATTGTATTTGTACCTTCGACTATGTCTGATATCTCCCAGTATGGAGAATCTCTTATGCTCTCCAGAGAGGGAACCTCTAGTCTAGAGGAGCTTGTCTAGAGACATAAACCGGGGAGTAGATCTGGACATTTCACCCCTTCTCCTCCTCTTCCTCTCCTCCTCCTTTTCTTCTTCTTCGAAAAAATTTTTACTGAGATATAATTTATATACAGAGAAATGCACAGATCTTCAGGGTGGACCTGACTAGCTGCTTCTCAAATGATCCTAATTTTAGCCCATCCTTCACGCCGTCTTCCTGAAGTATACAGTGCTGCCCATTCTGGAGCCTTTGGGGATTCTGGGTGTCAGTTGAGTTAATAGTGTAATCAGACCCCAATCTGGGTGCGAGAAGGGCTGATTCTGAAAACTAATTCTCTCTCTAATTCTAATTCGAATTCTCTAATTCCCCTAAATTCTCTCAGGGGACATATCTTTCCCTTTCTTTCCTTCCTCAGCACCTAGACTGGAACAAAGAGGTTACCTTTTCCCATGGTTTGTCTTTGCTAAGGGACAGACAGTGTTCTCTCCTACCTTTTTGAAGAGGGTGTGGCTCTTCTAGATTCCTGACATTCTGTGGGTGTCTACTTCCAACTCCCCAGCTTGTGGCACCTGAGGCTCTGTCTCCTGGGTCCTGTCCCCAACACACCCCTACCCAGCCTCGCCCCAGGACTCTGGGGTCCCAGTTTTGGCAAACACCCTCAAGACAACATGGGCTTCAGCACGAGCTCACCGTTCTATGTTCCTGGTTTTCAAAGGATATTTGTTGTTCTTAGTTTAGCAGTTTGGGTGTTTGTAACTGGATGATTTTTCATAAAATCTAGTCTAGAGTATTGCTGATAACAGTTCGTCTTGTTAAACACTACTCATCTTTAAAAGTTCAATTCAAAGGTCACCTTTTGTGTGACAGCTTTCCACCTTTCTCCTGGAGGAGTGAGACCCTCCTTCTCTAAGCTCCCACAGTCTTCATGACCCTCCTCCTGCAGTGCTCTCACTTGCAAAGCTGCTCTGTGTACTTACGTATTTGTCTCTATCACCAGTTACGAGCTCCTCAGGGCAGCCACTTTGGGGGGCACCTCTTATCTTCTGCCTCTAGCAGAGAGCCTGCCACCTGAGGGGTACTGCATACTCACTGAATTCAAACTATGAACTATGGACTATGTGCTAATGTCATAGTTCAAAATCTGCTGAGGCTTCCAATCGTGTCTGTTAGGAAAGACTTGCTACCCACGTATTTATTGCAAACATGTATTGGTTGTCTTCATTCTGTCCCTGAAACATGCCAAGCTTATTCCTATCCCAAGGTCTTTGCATTACTGTCCTTCTGCTTGGAATGCTCTTCCCCTGGCTGTTTACATGGCTACCACCCTCCTCTTATGTAGATCTCAACTTGAATGCTGCCTCCACAGAGGAGGCTCCACTAACCACCCCCACCCATGTGTCCAGTCACATTATCCTATTTTCTCTTCTTAAGAGCATTTATTACAACATGTGATTCTGTAATCACCTAAAATTAACTTGTTTATTCATGTATTTAAAAAATAAACATATAAATGCAATCTATGTAGTAGCACTCCCAGACCTAGAACGACGCCTGCCACGTGATAGATATTCAATAAGTAATTTGTTGACTGACTGCCTAACATGTACAGGTGCAAAAAAATGTAGAAACTGAGTGATTGGCCCTGACAGGCTCATTGAAAAGTTCATTTGATCAAAAATGGATGTTCTTTTGGGCCACTGTTGAGAATTCTCTGAGTGTGGTAGACAACTAGTAATATCTGCCTTTTTCTAGGCCTAAGCTATCTAACTTACACTCTGTAATTCTGGGGACCTCTCTGACCATCTAGTCATATGTCAGAGCAGGTTTAACGTGTTTTCCTAAGCAAAGTCCTGGCTTTGTCTGTAGGTGGCACTAGCTTTGGTCCCTCCAGTCACGGAGTTGAGTTCAAGTCCTTCCAAGTGGGAATTAGGTTCAGCCCACCAGTTTCCCCTAAAGGATGTCCCCTCGCACCTGCTTATCCCTACCCCTCTGCTGAAGCTAGGGCGGAAGGAGGCACGAGATTGTGGATGAGGGGAACACACTGCAGCGGGGGTTTAGGAAAACAAGATGGCACGAGGCACCAGGGGTTTGAAGACAGGAAGGCCTAAGAAGTAGGATAAAGGGGAAAAAGCGAAATGGAAAGATCTCAGAAATGACTGAGACCAACTTTGATATTCAGTCCAGGGGCAGCTTTGCTCAGAATTGGTCTGAAAAGATGCAGTTCCTCTTGACTTATCTGGGCAAGAAAACTTGTGTGAAAGCGGGGGAAGGAAAGAGGCACTTTTGTCCTGGGACATGAGCTTCTTACCTCACAAGGAGTACAGTGAAGCAGGGCATCAGTTTCTCCTTTAGTTCTAAAAATGCTATTATCTCTGGAGCTCGGTGACCACGTTCTCCCTTTCCCCGACTACAAGCCACGGCATGGCATAAACAAGGTTTGCTCTGCATGATAAATAAATGTTCTTTGGAAGTGGCTTGCCCACATCTAGCCACACATGCACGTGGCTACCAGCCGTGGTCCTTCAGCTTTAGTGTGCAAAGAGGTTTATTAAAAACGCCAATTCTGGGGCCAGCCCCGTGGCACAGCGGTTAAGTGCACATGTTCCACTTTGCTGGCCCCAGGTTCGCCGGTTTTGATCCCGGGTGCGGACATGGCACCGCTTGGCATGCCATGCTGTGGTAGGCATCCCACATATAAAGTAGAGGAAGATGGGCACAGATGTTAGCTCAGGGCCAGGCTTCCTCAGCGAAAAGAGGAGGATTGGCAGCAGTTAGCTCAGGGCTAATCTTCCTAAAAAAAAAAATGCCGATTCTCCCTCAGAGGTTCTGATTCGGTAGATTTGATGGAAGCCCAGCTATCCACATTCTAACCTAGCACCACAGTGATTCGGAAAAAGGGATGTGTGGACCACTATTTTAGAAAATTGGCTTTTAGAAAATTACAGTAATAATACTTAGCATTTACTAAATTGACCCAGGCATTGTGCTAATACTTTATGTGTACTGTCTCTCTGAATCCTCACAAGAGCTCACTAGCTGGTCGGAGACTATCATTAGCTGAAGAAACAGGCTGGGAGGTCAGGTGTAATTTGTAGGTGGCGAATCACGGACTTAAACCCAAAGGTCTCTGATTTCAAAGCCCACACTCCTTCATCGGGCTGGGATCTCTGTAGGATTCTCCGATCCCTTGCTACTCCAAGAGCGGTCCTTCAGTACACATCACCTGGGAACTTGTTAGAAATATAGACTCTCAGGCCACTCCCCAGACCATGTGCATCAGAATCTGTAGTTTAACAAGATCCCCAGGTGAGGTCTATACCCATTAAAGTTTGAGAAGCACTGTTCTAATATATTTTACTTATTCATTTGTACTCCATCTCACGCCAAAATAAATTAGAAGTATGTTTTCCTATTACATATATCATGGAAATGCCTTACATCTTGAGCAATGTGATTCAAATTGGTTTATGAGCTTTAATTCATCCATTCAACTAGATTTAGCTGAACTAATTTTATTATTCTTCACCCAGACTATTACAATTATCTCTTATTTAATTTATCTGCCTCTACTCTCTTCTATCTTCTGTACATTTTGGCAAGCAAGTTTTTTTAAGCAATGAAACCCCTTATTGAAACAAAATTTTGGTGAAAGATCTACAATAATAAAAGCGCAGCTGCTCTGGTTGAAATGTGTGTATTGGCGGGGGGCGGGGCAGTCAGAGCTCTGTCTTCTTAGTTCTCCCTGCCGACCTCTGGTTCCCAAGACACCTCCCCTAAAGCCCCAGGTTTCTGTGGAGCACAGATGACTATCCTTGCACTAGCCTTTCTCACCCGTGGCATTGTAACTCTTTCGTGATCAATCATGAGGTGCATTGCCAATAATTTAGTAATAATTGAAGTACCAAAGTTTGTGACAAATTTAGTTTAAAATAACTTGGAGTGGATCCAAGTCAAGCTCACATTGCATTTCCGTGTGCTTTCTCGAGGATGAAAGCCCCTGTATTAGTTACACATGGGAATATGGGGAGTTGTCAACACGGACGTCATAGTGGAAAAAGGTCCAGAGTCATGGATTCGGGCTGGCCTCCATGTTGCTGCCAGAGCGTTTCCTTAAAAGCATCACCCTCCTTGCTTATAAACTCAGCCCTCCACAGCCTACACATTAAGACCAATCTGCTTACGTGTATTTCTCTCTCTCACCTCTTGTCATTTCTCCCTGTAAGCCCTCCAGGGCTCTAGGACTCCCGTCTCCTCATACATGAACACGGCAGACCCTTCCACGATTCTCTGTCTGCACAAGTGCTCTTCCTCTGCCTGGAAGTAGGAAAGACACGGAGAGAACAGCGGATTTCTGACCTTGAGTGCCTGCCTCTGATCGCTCCTGGGCTCCAGCTCTTCTTCCCGCCCTTGCATTCTTTGATGCTCTTTGACACCCTCACATTGGGCTCTATCTCATCCTTCTTCATCTGTCGTGAGATCTCCTCTTACTTTTGTACCCTCAGAGCCTGGAAAGCAATGAGACAACATGTTATTTCTTCCTTTTTTAATAGAGCAAATCAAAGAAAACTATCTTGTATTTTAGGGTTTTTAGATTACTTCTCTTTCTTTGACTCAAGGTGACACTTGAAAATACTCCTTTGAGTGAAAATAAAATACAACATGCTCCTCAGGGCTTTAACTTAACACAAAGACTTTTCCAGTTCTAGTTTTTTTCTATACGAACAAGAACTTTTTATGTTGACTCCCTGAAGAAGCAGCAGTACTCTATCATCCCAATCATTTTCCATTTGCGTGCGATAATCAGCAGGAATTTCCTTCTTCGTGCCAAACCCAGCAGTGCAGAGAGCCAGGCTTTTTAAAAAGTAATTCATTAGTTTGCAAATAGGAAGTGACAAGAGGTAATTGATCTCTTTCAATTTGCTTTCAGAGCAGATAGTTTTTATTTCTTTGCCCCATGGCCCCTTTTGAGTTAGTGTATGTATTTTCCAGAAAATTTGTATCGTTTTTTCAATTCAATGGGGAGCACTGAGACTATTGTAAATCACAAATGGAGACCTCTCAGTCTTAATGTCTGCTTTCCTATTATAACTAAATATAGCAATTAGGCAATACCAAGGTCTTCTCTCTTGCCCCTGCTCTCATCTCAGCATTCGGTCCAACCTTCTTTATTCTCTGCTTTCCCCTCCCCCACAGAGATTTTAATTTTGTTAAAACGTTGTTACTGCGGCTGTGACTCAAGCAGCTCAGCTAGCTGCAGAAACACAATGTCATTTAATATTCCAACCCACAGCCCAGACAGTTTCACATCGGGTCATCTGGAGCAGGGCTGTGGAGGCTGCTTTATGACAATGATTGGCAACACCCTGCTATTGAAAAACAGACAGCATGAAAACCAGCTAGTGTGCTCTGAGCAATAATTCCGTTTTCAATACCACACTATAAATTGCAGCCAATTTAAAAGACATGAATATTGTCACCAGAAGATGATATAACACTAAAGCCACACTCTTGATTCCCTCTGAGTTGGCAGAATAAACCACATCCAATCATTAATCCATCCGCCCATTCATTCACCTATATTCAAAGTGGGCCTGTTTCCGGATGGGAGCCAGGCAAAGGCAATGCTTAGGACCCAAAACAGCGCCAGCACAGCTTCTGCTACTAGCATCCCAGTGGTCTACTGGAGAGGGTAGACTTCAAAAAAAAATTTACAAATACAGGTGAGGCCCATCATGGTAATCTGGGAAACCAAAGAGATAGCACCTAACACTAACAGGGAAACCAAAGGCAAGTTGAAGGGGCTTACGGAGGAAGCAAGATTTGAAGTAAATTTTAAGGGATGAACTGGATATTTCAGGGTGGATGTATTCTGGAGTCAATGTCTACAGTTCACAGCAAAAGCCAGGTGAGAGGCCGACCCCTGTGGCCAGGTGGTTAAGTTCTCATACGCCGCTTCACAGGTTCAAATCCTGGGGTGGACATGGCACCACCTTGTCAAGCCATGCTGAGACGGCATCCCACATGCCACAACTAGAAGGACCCACAACTGAAAATGCACAGCTATGTACCGGGGGGCTTTGGGGAGAAAAAGGAGAAATAAAATCTTAAAAAAAAAAAAAAAGCCAGGTGTGTTAATGAAATCACCTAAGAATGTGCAAAGTGAGAAGAAAAAAGAGCCCATGACCGAATTCTAGGAACAGCCACATTTAAGGATATGACTGAGGCAAAGGAACACACAAGGGAGTCTGAAGAAGAGTTACGGGAGTACAGATATAGAAGCGTGTGGGATACACAAGGCACCTGCTTTTACAGAAACCACCTTCCCCATTTTTGTATCCCTAGCACCTGACATTCATTCAGATATCTGCTAAATGAATGATTTTAGATCTTATTTGGTTTTCGTTTTTTTTTTAAAGATTGGCCCTGAGCTAATATCTGTTGCCAATGTTTTCTATTTTTTCCTTCTTCTCCCCAAAGCCCCCCAGTACATAGTTGCATATTCCAGTTGTAGGTCCCTCTAGTTCTGCTATGTGGGAGGCCCCCTCAGCGTGGCCTGATGAGCAGTGCTAGGTCTGTGCCCAGGATCTGAACTGGTGAAACCCTGGGCCGCTGAAGTCGAGCGCACAAACTTAACCACTCGGCCATAGGGCCGGCCCCAGATATTATCCAGCTTAATTTTATCTTAGAAATGAGAAGAGTAAAGCCAACATTGTATAATTTGTGTAGTTAAGATAGTCTCTTTATTTATTTTGCATTTTTGCTATCACATGTCTAGATATGGATTTATGTCTATTTACCCTTCCCAGGACTCACTATGCTTCTTGAATATGGATTTGTGTCTTTCTTTAAGTCTGGTAAACTTTTAGCTATTACATTTTAAAATATTCCTTCTTGCACATTCTTTCCTTCTGGAATGCCCATTAGATGTATGTGGAGGTTTTCCATTTACTCTGTTGTGGACTTGTCTACGCCTCTAAGAGGAGGTTTATTATCTTCTATGCAGCCTATCTGAGTATTCTTGGTAACAGAAGGATTTTCAGCTTATTGAGTCAGTCATATTACCAGAAAGTGGAGGTGTAACAATTGCCATCAGTCTGACTGCTAATTTATATCTGTTTCAAGTTCTCTCTGCAAGGCTTCAGAACTAAAGTTCATTTGCATATTAGACTCCAACAGGTCATTCCAAACGTCCTACCCAACACATCTATAACCTGAATCTCAAACTTGCTTCTTTGCCCACGTTCTGTATCTCATTTAATATCATCACCATCCATCCAGTCTTCCAAATTAGAGCCTAATTGTGCTTTGAGTCATGTCTCTTCTTCACCACAAATGTTTCTTCTCCTCTTAATTTCCATGCTTATTCTCTACTATAAGCTGGCATTATTTTCCATTGGAATTATCATAATAGCTTCTTAATTTGATTCTCTCGATGTTCTTTATGCCTGTTCCTATCCATTTACCCAGATCTTCTGGAATTGTCTTTCTGAGTCTTGAATCTGATATGTCACTTCCCTGCTTAGAAAACTTCTCTAACTTTCTGATGTCAACAGAATAAAGTTTAAGATCTTTACATGGCACTATAATAATAATTTGCCTCCACTACCCTTCCACATCTTGTTTCTTGTCCTTGCCACTTTGTTTATAGTCTCTCTCCCCCTACGGAAGTAGTGTATTCCCATGACTTTGTTCAAACTGTTCTCCTTTCCTGGAATGTCCTTTGCCTTCCTTTACATGTTGAAAGTCTAGTACTCATTAGTTAATAAAGCTTAGGATCCTTAGACAGAATTCGTCACTCTCATCTCTATTTGTACCTGAATATATAAAGTTCATCACAAAATGCCTTGCATTTGTATACTTAGCTGTAAACATAGATGGCGCAACAAGGTCCTTGAGAACAGGAAACATACTTTATATTCCTCTCTATCATTCTACTGACTAGCAAAACAGTGGGAAATTAATACACAGTTGTTGAATTGTTATAATGCAATATTACAAAAAAACTCTGAAATTTTAGGAATCCATGTCTACTAATACAGACAACTCTGAAGGGTCTGGAGTAATAGAAGAAAGTGTGTATATACACATATACTTTGCCTATATATACATGTATTACACATACACATGTATACGTATGCATGTCATACATATATATTTCAAAATATCAGATTTTTTTGAAAAGTCATTTATATTTGGCCAGTTAAGAGAGTCTAGGGGCTGGCCCCGTGGCTGAGTGATTAAGTTCGCGTGTTCCACTTTGGTGGCCCAGGGTTTCGCCTGTTTGGATCCTGGGCGCAGACATGGCACCGCTCATCAGGCCATGCTGAGGCAGCATCCCACATGCCACAACTAGAAGGACCCACAACTAAAATACACAACTATGTACTGAGGGGCTTTGGGGAGAAGAAGGAAAGATAAAAACAATTGAAAAAATCTTTTTTTTTTAAAAAAAAAAAGAGTCCAAGCAAGTATGATAAAAATACTAGTACCAATTTTTAATCCCCCCATCTCCAGCCCCCATTAAGGCCTCTCTTTGCATGATTTTGCAAAAGTAGGGGAGAGGAGGAAGCTGTGACCTTATCTACTATCCCCCAATCAATATTTTAGACAAGTAGGGCAATGGATATCAATGTAAGTAGCAGCCATGGGTAATAATTCTCAGATCTATTGAATGGCAAGGCTATTTCAATATTGAGATTAAGCAAAGAACGTATGAAATATAAAATTAAGACCACACTCCTTTCTTAGGATCACATGAAACCAACATTAATTACTATTCTGCCAACACATATCATTACTTACCAAGGTTAAATGAGTGAGCAAGAGGTTGGTTTTACGATTTGCTTCTTGCATAATGGGCAAGAAGTTTTAAATTATTCCAAGAGAAATCCACCTTTAAAGAATGTTTCAAAATAACACTTCCTAAATTCAGAAATGTTAATGCTGCTTCTACTTTGTATGGAGTGATGGAAAATTAAAAAAAACCAAACACCCAAATCCAAACCAATTAGCGGAGTTTAATTTTAATAAAATTTCTTTTAAAAGAAATCTCAGTTTTGCTACTTACTGCATTGTCTGTTCTACTTAACAAGAGGTAATTTCTCAGTAGTGGGCCTTGAAAAATATTACTAGAGACTTTTTTCATGTTTAGATCAAATAAATTCTCAGTTTAATATCCTGCTAGAGCTTTGTGGATACGGTTTTTTCCTTTTCACGTTATCAGATGACAAATGCCTCTGATACGAGGCTTTATGCTACACAAAGATCGCTATGTGAAGTCCCCAGGAAAGGCTTTCATGCATTAAAACAAGCTGAAATGTTAGAACTGCAAGAAAGCACTGGCTCTCCCACTTCTCAGGTTAGTTGGCAGTGATAGGAAAGTTAAAGAATAGGTGAAAACAAGGATGGAACTGATTAAAGAACAGAATATTAGCAGAGAAAAGAGAGAGAGAACCATCTTCCCAGGTAAAGCAAACCCTTATTGTTAAATCATTGAGGAGGTGTGTGGAAAGCTGTGGGCTCCTCTGGTACAGACTTTGAGATAATACGGAAAGGAGGACCTGGATTAAATCACATCTCCATGGATGCCTTTTGGTAGAGACTAGGAAGCGCACAAGTGACTCACATGATTCCAGAGCAGAAGAGACGATACTTTGTTACAAAGATGGCTGCAGTATGAGATCTGAGGTGTTGTCAGAATAGGCAATATAGACTGGGGAAAGTCATGCCAGGACGCAAGGAATCATAGCCTCAAATAACGTAGCACAAGATTTGGAAACAACAGCTACACACACCAACTGAAGATACCAAGATCATTTCAATGCAGGAGCTTAGGTTCGTTAGGTCAGTTACTGTATTCAGTAACAGTAATATGGTCTCTAGGTATGGAAAGCTGATAGCGGAAAGATGATAGATTTAGCTGTTAACAACCGCCTACTTTGTGCAACAATTTAACTCAGCCTGTTCTTCCCCTGGCCACATGAGCTTGGGGCTGCAATCCAGGAATGTGAGTTATACTGAAACTAGCAAAATAATAGCCTTTGACTCCCAAACGCCACCTGTAAAATTACTGGATAACTAATTGCCAATTTTTTCCCGTTTGGTGAAAATGGTCTTCCTATTTAGGGACTGCAGTTGCAGCTTGAACTAGCTTGGCTAAAAGGGGAGCTATATTAGCTCGCATAACCAGGAAGATGAGGAGTGCTGTTGGGAAGGACCAGAACAGGGACCTGGTGTTGCCTGCATTTTCTCTCTTCATCTCTCATCCGCTTTATTTGGGCTTTTATTTTTGGCTTTATCCTCCCAAGCTGGGTGATCTGATAAAATGGAACCACGGTTAGTATCAGTTTCAGGGCTCACAACTTCCCAGGTTCTTAAGAAGAGAAAAAAGGGCTGTTCCCGCATAGCTCTCATTTATAAAATAAAATTAAAAAGAAATCACAGGGAAGAACCCTAATTGGCCTGAGTTGGATCACTTTCTACTCCCTGGATCAGTACCGAGCTTAGGATATTGGTTCCTGGAGTCAGATCATATGCACAAATTAACTTTCACGAATTCAGCTATGAGAGTTAAACGGGGGAAAAACAAGAGAGACGATGGATACATGTGGGTGATGCTGTCGGCCACTGAGCACAGTGAGTCTGAGTGCAGAGATGTGACTCTGCTCTTCCCGAGGTCAGTCTCAACTCCCAGTGTTTGTAATGGCCTGAGAACCTGGAGCAAAGGTCCAGAAAGTAATTTCATATAACATGGCCCATAAATGCAAGCTTGCCACTCCCTCTGGTACTCAGCTGGAGAAACAGTAATCGGTTTCAATACTGGGGGAAGAAATGTCACAGTGGCCTTCACGAGAAGAAGATAATTATACCGTATGGGTGTTGAAAGGATTTTCAAGGACAGTTTTAACTACACTTGAATTTCTTCCCACAAGCTGACATTAAAACCTAGGCCCTGTTTAGGATTACTCCGAACTCTATTAACATGGGTCTGGGGGCCCATCCCTCAACCAGTGGTGCTGTCCTTTAGGAAGGGAATGGCGGCTTCCATTTGGACTTAAAGGTAATAGCAATTGGAGGTGCAATTCCCCCCAAAGGGAGGGTCCATCTCCAGGAGAGTAGGGGAGGAGTGCTTGGGAGCAAAACAACAGAGATCCTTTACACTGACTTCAGATATTCGGACTTCTATGCCAATTGTGTAAATGTAATATTGCAGATTAGTAAATGTTTTAAGTGTGGTATGCTTTTTGGACACAGATAATAGTCCCTGGTTATATCTATCATTAACTAGTTATTAAAGTATAATTAACATTGTTAGAAACTGACATTATTCTGTAAAATAGACTTAATTATATAAATCAAGTGTAATTACCAGGCCATGTTGCTTTTAGATACAAGCCAGCTAAGAGCAATATTCTAGTCAATTCTCCTGTTTGACAGATCTCTATTAAAAGAAAACCTTCCAGCTTCCTTTCAACAAAAGTGGCCAAACATTACTGTAATTCAAGTTACTTCAATGAACTTAGAAAACTTACCTGTTTTACTACTTAAAACCCACTATATCTTCAATATACTTGTTTGATTATTTCAAACAGTTTCTTTGGGGGGGTGAGATTGGAGATAAAGAGATTATAAGAATACGAAAATCATCCACTGTCCAAAATATATTGGTATATATTGGTCCAATATTTTTGAAAGCAAATATAGAAATATTTTTTTAAAAATTAGGGCTAGGGGCTGGCCCAGTGGTGCAGAGATTAAGTGTGCACGTTCCACTTCTCGGCGGCCCGGAGTTCTCCGGTTCAGATCCCGGGTGCGGACATGGCACCGCTTGGCATGCCATGCTGTGGTAGGCATCCCACATATAAAGTGGAGGAAGATGGGCATGGAGTTTAGCTCAGGGCCAGTCTTCCTCAGCAAAAAGAGGAGGATTGGCAGCAGATGTTAGCTCAGGGCTAATCTTCCTCAAAAAAAAAAAATTAGGCTAGAGTGTACATTCTGTTATATAACGTGCTTTTCTCACATCAGAGTATATTATGAAACTTTTTAATATTTGCGTAGTATTACATTATATGAACAAAGAATAATTCATTCAAACAACTGCATATTGTTGGATATTTAAATTCTTTTGTTCTTCTCTTAGCACAGTCTTATTTTAGCTTTGAGCATAAATAGTCTGCAATTCAGGTGATTTCCCTAAGTCAACACGGTGAGCACCTATTGCTTTGCTTGCCTGGCATCCATTTTTCCTCCTTCTGTTAACAGCACCCAACATTCCTTTGGGGAATCCCTTACCCAAATCTGAGTTCACGTGTCTTGAGTGGGGATGAGATCACTCCCAACTGGAGTAGAGCATTCCAGCCCATGGCCACAACGACTGTCTCAAAGATAGGCACAGTTCCCCTGCCTGGGCCAGGTGAAGTCCAGAACTTTTATGGGAATTATTGGGACCTAGGCATTCTTGCCACAGGAGGTTCTAAGCTGGTAGGATAGATCTGAAATTGCTGAGCCCCCCTATGGAGAAAGCATACATGAAAATAAAGATGACACAGAGGAAAGCAGGGCTGAGAAATGGAGAGACTGAGTCCTCGTTTTAACCCTGAAAGCCAATACACCTGGAGATTTTTCATTTTCATGAGTCAATAAATTGTTTTTCTGGCTTAAACCAATTTGATTTAGGGTTTCTGGAACTTCATTTGAAGTAATCCTAATTTTAAAAAATATTCAGAAGCAGAACTGTATTTTCAAATTATTTTCCCTAGAAGTTGTATCAAGTATCACACCACCAACAAAGATGAGTCTTCTATTGCATTTCCAGCATTAAATGTTGTTACTTTGAGAATCTTTGTCAACTTGATTTTTTTTTTGAGGAATATTAGCCCTGAGCTAACATCTGACACTAATCCTCCTCGTTTTCGCTGAGGAAGATTGGCCCTAAGCTAACATCTATGCCCATCTTCCTCTACTTTATATGTGGGATGCCTATCACAGCATGGCTTGATAAGCGGTATGTATGTCGCACCTGGGGTCCAAACTGGCGAAGCCCAGATGCCAAAATGGAGTGTATGAACTTAACCGCTGCACCACCGGGCCGGCCCTTATTTGATTTTTTTAAAGTCTCATATTTTGTGTTTAACGGCCAGTGAAGTAAAATTTAATGTTTAATAATTGTAAACATTTAATAATTTATTTAATAAATACAATATAATTTGTCTGTTGTAAATTATGTGTCTCTCTTGCCTATTTTTTTCTATCAACCTATCGTCTATGGATTGATTACAGTGATTTACTCTTTGACACTTGTAGAATGTATTTTTCCTCTGGATTTTATACTCTAAAAAAATAGGGGCCAGTCCCGTGGCCGAGTGGTCAAGTTCCCGCTTCACTGTTCGGATCCTGGGTGCAGACATGGCACCACTCATCCGGCCATGCTGAGGTCGCGTCCCACATGCCACAACTAGAAGGACCCACAACTGAAAATATACAACTATGTACCAGGGGGCTTTGGGGGGAAAAGGAAAAACTTTAAAAAAAAAAAAAGTTTATATTTTTCTGATTATAAAATATATTTATGGCAGAAATTTGGAAAACACAGTAAAATACAAACAAGAAAGCAAAAATCACTTTTAATACCACTACTCCCATGTAGTCTACATTGGGGAAATTCCCTCTAAATTTATATGTATTTAATATATTACTAGATTATAAGTGAATGTGTTTGTGTGTTTATAGCTTTTTAACTTATTTTATCACTTAAGATTACTTCACAGGAATTTCCCCCTTGTCATTAAATATTCCTCTAAATAGATCTTGAGTCCTCTCAGGAACCTGAGAAAAGCCAAGGACTCATTTTTCAGAAAAAAAAGAAGTCACATATCGAAAAGTCGAAGCATCATTTCAGGAGGTCCTGGAGTCGTCCATGGACTCTAGACTAGGAACTCTGGTTGTAAATGCACTAGGTAGCGTCTGCAGAGCAGTCTCCTGTATGAGTGCCCTGCAATTTGTTTAACCACGTCACATCAGGCGTGGGAGTATGGACTTTGGGATCCAAAAGCTTGGGTTCGAATCCTGACTCTACCCCTGCTAGGGGGTGATCAGGCAAATTTCTAAGCTTGTGAAGCCTATGATAAGGATTAAATGAGATGATCCATGTAAAGGCTTTGAAGATTGTGTGCTACCTAGTAAGCTCTCAATGTAGCTCCCTTTTAAAAATTTCCCTGATTGTTTCCTTAGGATAAACTCCTAGAAATATAATTACTGAGTCAAAGAAGATGCACATTCTTAGGGCTATCGTCATCTACTACCAACTTTTCTTCTAGAAAGGGTTCACCACTAGCAGGATGAGAGAGTGCCCAGTTGAGAGTATCCTTGCCACCATAACATAATATCATCTATTTCGGTCTTTTCCAATAGTGAAAAAATGGCATCTAATTGCTTCAATTTAATTTCTTTGGTTACAAGTGAGTGTGACTATTTTTTATATTTTGGTGACTCAAATTCCTTTTGTGATCTTGTGTGTCTTTTCATATCATTTGCCTTTTTTCCTATGGTGGTGTTTGTTCTTATTAATTTACAAAGCCGTTTTACAAGTTAGTGATATTAGCTCTTGGCTTTATATATGTTGCAAATATTTTTTCTCACTTTGTAACTTGCTTTTAACTTTTTTCAATGCTGTTTTTACTATACCAAAGCTTAACCTTCTTATGTAGCCTTATCTGCTGAGCTTTCCATTATGATTTCTTCCGTTACTTTTTTGCTTAGGAAGGTTTTCCCTACCCAAAGATGAGATACATTCTGGCCAATATTTTTCTTCATTATTTTGTTGCATTATTATTGTTATTATAATTAACTCTTTAATTTATCTGGAATTAATTTTGGTGTATGATGTGCACAAGGCTCTAAATTTATTTTCCCAAAAATAGCATATTTCTGAGCGCTATGTTGTTGTCTCTCCCTTCTGTGTACTCTCTCCCCTCTGGGTGGGCCAGACCCTCCTTCGTGGCAGCCAGAGTAAAGGGAGAGCAATCCACAAAGCTAAGTGACCCAAGCCAGCTCCCCAGTGTCACCACACCTGGAGAAGGAACTCTGTTTCCTCATCCCGGGGTTTTCCCCTAAATAGTGAAGGAGATCAGAAAGAAGAGGGGAGGGAGCAATATCTGCTTGCTTCACATTGACAGTAACCTCATCCGCAGAGAGACAGCAGGCCTACAGGCCCCAAGAAGCCCTCAAGACTGCAGGTGCAGCGTGATCCTGCTGATTTACAATCCAAATCCATCTTTTCTGCTTTTTGCTCTTCGCCCATTGCACAAACCGCCTCCCAGATTCCTCCCCGATTCCTCCCGGAGCCCCGAGAGGAGCTAGTCGGATGACTTGGTCTGCCTCTGATTACTGCTTATTTGATTTGATTGTGGATTTTAACATCGTTAACACGAGGACGGGGCAAATAGGAGCGGTGCCGGCAGAGTTGGGCTTCAGCTCATCCTCTGCCATTTGTCTTCGTCCCTTATCTCATCCTGTGGTTTCACGTGTAAGACTCAGTGTTGCCTCCTCCTCATCGTGTCAGTTTCTCTAACCACTCCCCTGGATACACTCACTTAAGGCAAGTATTCAGGTGGCATGATTCATTGTATATCTGAGTACCTTTCTTTTGTTTATATAAGCTTAAATGAAAACTTGGAATATTTTTGGTCACATCCCACTTCCTTCAAAGCTGTATGGATGTTACGGCATTGTTTTCTTGGGTTTACTGTTTTGGGAAGCATGAGGGTGTGTTATTTTCCTAAATGCTTTTGGAAGCACTGCCCTTTGGAATTTATGGTCTCATGGAGAAGAAGTACATGATTCATTTGTGATGAAGAATGCAATATGCTGTGAATTTAGTCTTATTTTTTATATTCTCTGTCATTTTCATGAGGTTCGGGGAGGAGAAAATATAAACACACGGGCGCAGTCCACCATTGGGAAATGGAAATCCCCCAGCTTCCTGTGATGTCAGAAAAAGGGGCAGGGACAAGCCCCCAGGAAGAAGAGGAAGATTCTCTCTGGGATCTTGGCTCGGCTAAGGCTAAGACCTCGGCCTAGAAATTCCTACTGTTGGCTTTCACAGCTCAGCTGGCTGTCACTTTACGGTCACTCCAGACAGCCAGAGGCTTTCTCAGACGCAGGAGGTCCCTTTCCTTTGCAGATGCATCTGGTGACTGACGTAAACTTGTTGGGTCAACATTCCCAAGAACTCTGAATTTGATTTGTTTGGGGATAAATCTGTCTGAAGCAGTGAAGCTCACCACTTTATTTCTTTTCAGGCCCTTAATCCTAACGCCAGGGCTATGCTCCCAATGCTTCATAAATCTCTGGCCACTGAAATATTCTCTCCCCATCTGCCATTTCTCACGGAGACTTTTCTTAGCAGAGCTCTTCCTTGCGCTCTTTCAAGACACATCACCTTTCACATTCAGCGGGTCCTTGTGGGTTTGCTTGATGAGTCATAGAGACTTCCCTGTGCCTCAGTTTTCTTGGGTGTAAAAATCGAGCTAATAGTATCTTTCCCACGGCTCTGCTGTGAGAATCAAATGAACAATGCACACTCGCACAACACTTGGCTCAAAAAACACTGGTGGTGTGTTACTTTCTACATTAAATTCGAACATAAAGATCTTGTGCAAAAGTTGTTTGCAAATTAAAACCAGATATTGTGTCTTGCTATCAGAGAACCGCACATACGCAGTCAAGCGCCCCTCTCGATGCTGAGGGTTGCCGGCCATTTGAACAGCGTATATGGTGTATTTGCGTGCACAGATAAGCTTATTATTATTTTTTTTACTCTATGTGTCTGAGTCTCTAGATTTCATTATCTAAGAGGCAGAGCCCATCAGAGAACTTGATCAGCAGCCAGGCACGGTTTTTTCTTCTTCTTGTCCTTTGTCAGGTCTTTGTTCCGCCCCTGGCTACACTCTAACAGAACCACTTACTGGTGATTAAAAGGAGGGACTTGGCGGCGGGGCGGGGCCTGCGGGCGCGGGGCCCGGCGATTGGGTTCACCCCGGGGGGCCGCGCTCTCTTAAGTGCCAGCCAGCTGGCGTCGCCGACCCCGGAGCCGGGGACCGACCCGCCGCATCCGACGCCGCGGAGACGTCAACGGCGAGCGGCCGAGGCTTGCAACCGAGCCGCGTTTGGCGGCTGCGACGGACGGACAGACGGACGGACGGCGGCGGCGATCGAAGGACGGAGCGCGGCGGGAGGGAACAGAAACGCAGCCCTGCCGCCTCCCGCCGGCAGCGCCATGGACGGCTCCGACAACGCAACCCTGCTCTTCGCCCTGTCTTCCCTGCAGCCGGACAACTACACGCTGCCGCCCAATGCCAGCAGCCTGAGCCCCGGCCCGGACGTCCCCGGCGCTCCTGCCTCCAGCGCCGGCCCCAGCGCCGCGCTCAGCCTCGGGCCGGGTCCCGGCGCCAGTCTCAGCCCCGGCCCCACGCCGACCCCGAAGCCGACGGGCAGCAGCCTGGCGGGCGGCGCGGAGGGCCTGGGCGCTTCCCCGTTCCCCCGGCCCGGGGCCCCCCACGAGCCCCCGTTCTGGGACACGCCGCTGAACCACGGGCTGAACGTGTTGGTGGGCGCCGCCCTGTGCATCACCATGCTGGGGCTGGGCTGCACCGTGGACGTGAACCACTTCGGGGCGCACGTCCGCCGGCCCCTGGGCGCCGGGCTGGCCGCGCTCTGCCAGTTCGGCATCCTGCCGCTGCTGGCCTTCCTGCTGGCCCTCGTCTTCTCGCTGAACGAGGTGGCCGCCGTGGCGGTGCTCCTGTGTGGCTGCTGTCCCGGCGGGAATCTCTCCAACCTTATGTCCCTGCTGGTTGACGGCGACATGAACCTCAGGTACGGGGCTGTCTGTTCCTTGGGCATCTTTCGCATCCCAACCAACCGCGTTTAGAGCCAGGGGTGAAGACGGAGGAGCAAGGAAGGGGAGGCGGTTGGAATGAGGCGTGGAAGAGGGAAAGAGAGAGTGGAGGAAGATGTTGACGCCCGGGCTTTAGAAGTCAAGGCGGACCAAGAAGAGGTAGTGTTGTAGGGGGAAAGATCTAGACGGGGACGGAGCTGCTCTAAGGGTCTTGAGGTTTCAGCCACAGCTCTGTCAGCATCCTCCCTGAGCGTCGGGCTGTCAGCGCAGGTCTTCGACCCCTGGAAGACAAAGGGAACTGGGAAGTCTGAAGCTAGGACTCTTAGGAAATGCAAAAGCGAAATAGGGCTCTTGGCCCTGCTAAAGAGAGTAATCTCACATATAGGACAATATAATTGAGTTCTATCTGACAAGTAGTAAGTATTCAGCAGCTGTACCTTATCTCACAGGGTGCTTTGGAGGATTAAAAAAGAAGAGGAAAGAAAAAATGTTGCTTGCCCTCAAAATCATCCAGACTATAGCCAGCTCAGTAGGCTTTGTGAAGCTGGAGGCAGCAGTCCTGAGATTTTGTGTTCTTGCCTGGGGTTCCTGTGTCCGTTGGGCCTGGACCTGCTGCTCTCTTGTGCTCCCCTCTGGTAAAGTAGGTTCTCACAGACTGCAAGCTGGGGGACTTGCGGTCTCCCCCTTTTCCAGATCCCCAGTGTACAAGAGAGAGGTTACCCCGTGTTCAAGAGAACCTCTTTGGCTCAAAGCCCTCTCTGACTCCTGTTCATTCCCTTTTCTGCAGCATCATCATGACCATCTCCTCCACGCTTCTGGCCCTGGTCTTGATGCCCCTGTGCCTGTGGATCTATAGCCGGGCTTGGATCAACACCCCACTGGTGCAGTTGTTGCCCCTGGGGGCAATGACGCTGACGCTCTGCAGCACGCTCATCCCCATTGGTTTGGGTGTCTTCATTCGATACAAATACAACCGGGTGGCTGACTACATTGTGAAGGTAAGGTCACTCTTCCCTTTAGATGCTCTACACGCTTGCAGGGTCCTGGGTCTCTGACCCACGGCTGCAATGCTAAGAAGTTTGGGAAAGAGGAGAAAGGAATGAAAAGGACTTGTCAGCCTTGCATGGATAAACTTAAAAAAGAAGTTTATGCCACAAAGATAATTTCGACCTTTGGAACTTCACAAATTATAGCTTTAATGAAAGCAGAGCTTAATTAAAAACGGCGTAAGAGAACTATCAGTACTCATAGGCGGAAACATATCATCGGGGGAGGGGGGGAAGATGGCAGTGCAATTAGATGGCAACATATTTCCCACTAGCAAATTGTATATTACTAAAAATCAAAGCAGATTAAATACAATTATTTTACTAGAATTTGTGCAGTATTTTAGAAATGAATTACTAATTTCTTAAACTGGAACTCTAATTCTGAGAAACTCTGTAGAAGTTTCCGTTAAAATGTTTTATTAATTTTCTAAAAATAAGTTGACACTAATAAGACTAAAAGTAATTTAAAAATTGCATCTTGGCAATATAATACAATACACTAAATATTGGCTTTAAAGCACAAAATAAAATAGTCCTGGATGAATAAAGCAGAATATATTGCCACTGCTAAATGTGTGTGTTTCTTTTCCTTCCCCATTGCGGTATGTCAAGTGGTTTCTATAGGTAGTGAGAGGATGGGGATTTTTATTATTTTGTGCAATATTTCTAGTATTGTTTTATTCTTAAAAAAAGATGGTTTTTACAGCAGTAGAGATTTTTCTAATAGTGGACTGGAGAAAAATTTAAATAGTTGTAAATTAGGCTTTCTTTGAAAACTCAAAAATCATAGTAAATAAGAGTAAACCATGAATAGGATTCTTATTTTAGGAAGTCAGTCAAATTAGATATGTAACTAATTACTATAGCATGCAAGGGAAATTCCTTTAGACAAATGAAGAGAAAAAGAGCCATTCCAATATTTCAGTTATGTAGATTTAGAAGACATAATCTTTTGTGTTTTACTTATACTAGCTTATTTTCTACAGTGATCTAATTATACAGAGGGGCTAACTTTTATTAATATGAAAAACAGAGTTCTTTTGTGTACATATATCCAGCCTGAGTAAAAGAAATTGTGCTCTATAATAAACATATATATCTGAATGTAATAAATATACATGGTTATGTAAATATACATATATGTTATATATTATGTATAATATACTCATAGATAATCTTGAGATGCATTAAGAACTTATTAAGCTTAATCATTAAAGCTAATACTATTAATGTGATGACATTTACTATAAAACCTTAGGAATTCTAGAGAAAGTCAATCAAATGAGCTATTTCAATGCTAAAAACATAAACATAAAAACATATATTTAGGTAACAGACAGTTCAATAAGACTGGCTAAGTTTAAGGTAAACCTATCTCTATTCCTTAGCCAGCACACAAGTAAGATGCGGTTTATAACATTTTTATATTTTGCAAATACTTTAAAATGAGCATTCGGTGTCAAAGCTCACCCAAATGATTTAAAATAGTTCGAAGGAAACTTTGGAGCCAATATTTTCACAATGAAGAACCAGATTTCCTGTCAAAGCTTTTAATGTGGACACACTTTGAAACTTAATA
Organism: Equus przewalskii; assembly: GCF_037783145.1. Classification (NCBI taxonomy): domain Eukaryota; kingdom Metazoa; phylum Chordata; class Mammalia; order Perissodactyla; family Equidae; genus Equus; species Equus przewalskii. The sequence goes on along the minus strand of NC_091833.1, from coordinate 80,412,588 downwards.
TAAGAAAAGTTTCTGGGCTGGCCCGGTGGCACAGCGGTTAAGTGCGCACATTCCGCTTTCGTGGCCCGGGGTTCACCAGCCCAGATCCCGGGTGTGGACCTTGCTCTGCTTGTCAAGCCATGCTGTGGTAGCCGTCGCACATATAAAGTAGAGGAAGATGGGCACAGATGTTAGCTCAGGGCCAGTCTTTCTCAGCGAAAAGAGGAGGATTGGCAGCAGATGTTAGCTCAGGGCTATTCTTCCTCAAAAAAAGAAAAGTTTTGATTTATAATAGTTTGGTTTCTGCCAATTGTACATTTGTAGCATGAGTACCTTACATAATAATTATTTCAGCATCCTCTAGGGTAGACTTTTTGACCAGCCCAGATAAATTTTAAATAATTTTTAAAGAGTATAAAGTATATGCCAATCCCACAGACCCCAAAGGGATTTCCTCCCAGATATCCAGGGAACAGGAGCAACACTTAAACTGTTCTTCTGGATCTGCAGTCTCCTTCACAAATGCCCACTCCCCCGTTCTAAGAAAACAAGCTAACTACCAATCTGAAGGAGAAATAGGAGAGGAATCTTTAGGTTTCCATCTTACCATTTACACAGCCTGTCTTACTTGAATGAGTGGAATGTACTAGTCAGACATCAAGATGACACAATGTTTCATACAGTCAGTTGTTTTATATCTAAAAGCCATCTATTATATATAATGATTCTTAACCATCTAGAGACTTACAGGTGGGAGGTGTCTCATGAACAGATGAAAAGAGGGGAAGTTGCAGAATTGCAAAGAATTCCTCACATGTTACTTTTCCCCCCCTCTTACATAATCTAGAAATTGGTAATTGGTTTGATATTGCTAACAATCCTCTGAGATATAAAGTATTTTAAAGGTTAAAAATATCACACACTAAGTTTCATAAATTTTAATAGTATTTTCTCTCATGTGTAAAACCGGAATTAATTTCTTATGGGAAACATGGGGTCCTGTTCACGGAAAGTCATGTCCATTTGCCCACTCTATGCATGAGACCATACCTGGTGTGTCGGGTTCAGTTGTAAGTGCTCTGTTTTTAAGAGGTGCATTTACAAATTAAAAGCATGCTCCGAACAGTCAGGACTCCAAACCAGTTATATGGTGGAGGCTGAAAGCCTGGGGACAATCTGCCTGGAGAAGATAGCAGTTTTTTAAACTTTTGAAGGCTATTTTGCAAGGGGAGTAGTCTGGTCTGTGTTGTTCCTGAGGGCCTATCCAAGACAATGGCTAGCAGTTACAGTTACAGAAGGAGAATTGTTACTAGATATAGTGGGCCTCCAGACAATTAGAGCTGTGACGGTAGGTCCAGATGCCTCCTCAAGAGGTGATCTACCCATCTTCAGAAAGATTCTGGCAAAGACTTTTTACGGCAAAGATCTCCATTCTGTGCAGGAGGTCAGACTAGATGGGTCTCTTCTTCCAAGCACCTGGATATCTCCTGCCTGAATTCGTCTCCAACTATCTATTTTTGATGGCTTGTTTATCCATTTTCTATTACTAGGTTTCCCTGTGGTCTCTGCTAGTGACGCTGGTGGTCCTTTTCATAATGACTGGCACTATGTTAGGACCTGAACTGCTGGCACGTATTCCTGCAGCTGTTTATGTGGTAGCAATTTTTATGCCTTTGGCTGGCTACGCCTCTGGCTACGGCTTAGCGACGCTCTTCCATCTTCCACCCAATTGTAAGAGGACGATATGCCTGGAAACAGGGAGCCAGAATGTGCAGCTCTGTACCGCCATTCTAAAGCTGGCCTTTCCACCACGATTCATAGGGAGTATGTACATGTTTCCCTTGCTTTATGCGCTTTTCCAGTCGGCAGAAGCAGGGATTTTTGTTTTAATCTATAAAATGTATGGAAGTGAAATACTGCACAAGCAAGATCCTCTAGATGAAGATGAAGATACGGATATTTCTTACAAGAAACTAAAAGAAGAGGAAATGGCAGACACTTCGTACGGCACAGTGAAAACAGATAATTTAATGATGATGGAAACCACTCAGACTTCACTGTAAACATGGAGATACACAGGAGCCTCTATCTTGCTGAAGTATTACTTCATATTTATGGTCTGTGATAGAGTATATGGTTTACATAAAGGATAACAATTAGTTCACATTATCGTACATGTAACAATTTTGATTTTCCCATTGTAAGGTTGCATGGTATATTAGCCAAACGTTTTCACAAATTACAAATCAATGTCGTAATATAACTTGCACCTGGGACTGCTGAAGTGACTTCTGAACAAGTTAAATCTGCCCTTTGGTTTTCACTGTTACTAATTTCTATAACTGTTTCCAGTATGTTAACTCTTAGAAAACAGGGTCTTGGAAATGTAGATTTTTGGTGCACTATCTGATATGAAAAAAACACGAGCTATATTTGTAAAGCATAAGTGAGTTTAATGTAATTGTTGTTTAAAAAAAACTGTGCTTGCTCCACTTATAAATCCTTGACACTGTTGAATTTTGACCTGTATTCAGAAAAATCCTCACAGGTCAATTAAACAATGAAATAGAGTATTTTATTGTCAAACCTGTATCAAATCAGAGCAAAATTACATTAATGTATTCGATTACTTAATCTGGTCTATTGGTAAAGAACAGCCAACATTTTCGCAGCGGACGAAGCATTTCCATTTCAATTGGGGACTGATTTTGGTTCTTCTGCATTTAGGTAAACACACCCCAAATCAATTTATCTTTTGGAGGGATGATTTGGTTAGGAAAATCTGTAGAACTATGCACCCCAGAGAAGAGCAATAGTCATCAGCACCTCGTGGTCCTCAACACAACCTCGTGGTCTCCATTGGGAGGGTGGGGGAAGGGGGAGGAAGGACGTTCCCCAGGGGAGAAAACAGCCTAACTAGATAGGGATGCCCTAGAGGGCTTTCCCTATGACCAACTGAGAGGGTTCAGTGGGTAGGCTTCTCAGAGCAGCTCTGAGATAGTTTAACTATAATTTGAGGTCATAGGTAGCAGACCCAAAGCAGTTCGGTAAAACCTCGCGTTTTTGCTCACTCGCCAGAGGCACCAGCCTCGCCTCAGCTTTCCGGGCGGCGCAGACACCTGCAATCAGCAGGGCATAGGAACCACCTGGAACAGCTGGTTCTCTTGGAATCCTCTTCTCCGCGGGCAAGTTCACTTACAAATCAGTTCTTGCAGCACAAAGAAAACCTTCTCTCCAGATCATCCAAGGGCATTTGTGCCCACCTCTGAGTGTGGAAAATTTCCACGCAGAGAAGATCGAGGTGGGGCCCCCTCGGCGGGGACGCGGGGACCCGGGCCGGCGGCGGGAAGGGTGCGGGGGGCCGCGCGCGAGCGGTGGTGGGGCGGGCGCTCGCTGCCTCCGCGGGGCCGCCTATTTAGGGCGCGGCGGGCTGCACGGCCGGGCTGCGCCTATGGCTGCCCTGGGGGACGAGGGGCTGGACGGTTACATGTACCCGGCGTGCGCCCCCTGCTCATACCCGATCCCCTACCTGCCCGCCGCTAAGGGCAAGGGCGCGGCGGGCGGGGCCGACTGGCGGCACCGGGGCGGGAGCTACCCTCCCGCCTCCTCCTCGTCGTCGTCATCCTCGGCCGGGGCGGCCCCGGCGGCTCTCCCGGGCTGCGGGCAGCTGTCGGCCGCCGACTACTTCGACAGCTACCAGCGGGCGCAGCTCATGGCCCTTCTGTCGCAAGTGAGCCCGAGCCTGGCCCCGGCACTGCGCAGGGCCGGCGGCCGCGACGTGGCGGTGCAGGTGAACCCGCGCCGCGACGTCTCGGTGCAGTGCTCGCTGGGGCGGCGCACGCTGCCGCGCCGGGCCCGCGACCCCGGCTCCCCGGCCGGCCCCGGGCCTGGACCCCTCCCCGAGGGCGCGGGCGGCGGCTCAGCGTCCCCGCAGCCGGCGCGCCAGGGCCCCGGGCGGGGCAGCCCCCCGAGCAGCGCGCCGCGGCCCGTGCGCTTCCCGCGCACCGTCGCCGTGTACTCGCCGGTGGCCTCCCGCCGCCTCACCACCCTCCTGGAAGGGGCCGGGGGCGCGGCGGGGGAGCGAGGGCCGCCCTCTCCGAGGCCCCGAGGCCCCGAGGCGGGAGAGACGTCGGTGAGGACGGCACCCCAGCAGCCGCAGCCGCAGGACGAGGAGGAGGAGGACGAGGCCCAGGGCGCGGGGTCTGGGCTGCCGCCGCGGGAGGCACCGGGAGGGGAGGCGGCCCCGGGGCGCGCGCCGAGCAGCCTGGAGCAGCCCCCGCCGGGCGGTATGGCCCAGGCTGCCACGGGCGAGAGGCCGTCGCTGCGGAGCCCCGAGCCGGGCAAGGAGCGCCTGCGCTTCCAGGTGAGTCCCAGTCGGGCTGGGGGCCTGGCCGGGGCAGGAGAGCCCGGCGCGCGGCGTCCCCGGTCCCTGGGCTGCCCTCGTCCTCCGCCGCTCCGGGCACGTGGAGGCGCCGGGCTCCCCTGGGGCGGGCCGCGGCGGGGCCGCAGCGGCTTCCGCAGTAGAAGGAAAGCGAGCGTAGGCTGCTTGTTGTTTGCGGTGCTGTGCAGCGAGTCGTGCTTTTAACATTCTTATTCTGAGCGTATCCGCAGTATAAGACCCTGACCGTGACCCTGTGGTCCTGTGTTGATCCCGCATGTGGATGATTTAGGATGAGTACGCAGCGGAACATCGGAAGGTGACCTTACTGGCAGGAGAGCTAGTTCCCAAGGACTCCACTTACTTTTCCGAATTCGATGTGGCAAAGCTGGAATAGTCGACTACTGGGGTCGTGGTCGGCTCTGCCCCACCTGACTTTTGCCCGCATTTCCCAAGCTTCTTTTGGAAGCTAGAACTGCTGAAGTGCCTGCCTTAGGATCTTTCCTTGCTCTTAAAAAGCGCCCTTGTTAGAAACCTCATCCTGCTGGAGCGCTTGGGCGGTTGTGTGTTGCTGCCTGAGAGAGCAGCGGGCTTGGAGGGCCAGCTCGCCCCGGCTGAGCCCTGCAGGGCTGGAGTACACTGAGGTGGTTGTAACCTGGGGCAGTGGGAAGGCTGAGAGGGTGGAGGAGGCCTTTGGGGTCCCTTCCACAGTCCCCCCAGGGCTGTTTGGTTGCGGGGGAGGGAGTGGTGGGGTTGCGAATCAAGCAGTTTATACACCAGCTATGTGTGATCTTAAGTAACCTTCCTAAAGGCCTAACTCCAAAAACTTGTTTATAACTTATTTCTCACTGAGAGGGAAGAAGATAAGCTTAAGAGTAAGATAATACTACTTTAGTTCATGGTAAGTGTGAATTCTGGCTTATCCACAGCTGAGAAGCACTGCTGTCCCATGGAAATTTAACTAGCAGCATAATCTTGGGTGAACACCTCAAAGTATTTTAGGATGCTGAGTCTTACTTCTTCAGTGTAACCACTTCCATATGTGTATGTCCTACAATCAAACTTTATCCTCCAGAGAAAAGGCCTCCCTTAAAGAATCTCAAGGTTCAGGAACCCTGGATGTTTGGCTTTTCCCTTGTGGGTCTGAGGGAAACACCTACTTAGTAATCTGTCAATTACTTTGCTTTATGAACCAAGTTAATGATGGCGTATCAACTTCCGTGGGCCCATGCTTGCTTATCTGCTTGATTAAGCTGTTAGCTCACCCAATTATTATGTTGTAGAGACTAACTCGAACCTGATCCTACTTTCCTCCAGGATCTGAACTGAAGTTGTCAGTTTTAAGTATCACATAGACCGTTCCCAGCTTCTGAAATAAAGGACAGTTGAGATGCCATGTTGGTTGAACTTGGGTCTCCTTTGGTTCAGTTCCTAGAGCAGAAGTATGGCTATTACCACTGCAAGGACTGCAACATCCGGTGGGAAAGTGCCTACGTGTGGTGTGTACAGGGCACGAACAAGGTAAGAACACGAGCTGACATCTTCTGGACAAAAGGGTCGGGAGGGTTTTGCTTTAAGTTTTCCCTCTCTCCCATCCCAGGTCTACTTCAAGCAGTTTTGCAGAACTTGTCAGAAGTCTTACAACCCTTACCGAGTGGAGGACATCACCTGTCAAGTAAATCGAATGTTTGCATCTTGTGTCTGAACTGGGGAGCGAGAGAAGGGCTTCAGGCAGTTTCTTGAATGTGTTTCCTTAGCGAGGACAGGTTCCCAGCAACCTAAGGTTTTGGTTGCTTTTTGGCAGAAGTCAGCGAAGTGTAATACTCAGTTGGGAAGTGGGGCCTTGGGCCTGGTTTCCTTCTCCCTTGCAAATCTCGCCCATGGTAGCATCTTCAGAGCCTGTCACCTCGTGTGCAGTCTAGAAGAATGCTTGCCTTACCTGCGACTCAGTCTAATAGATGAGAAAGCAAACTGAGCAGAATTCCTTTCTACGAATGTGAGGTGGTGAAGGTTGACTATTTACACAACTGCATTTTATAAAGCATGTACCCGAGTTAAAGTATTGAATGTAGGCATGGAGTTTTAAAGTTTGCCTCTCCTGAGAGTTTGCAAAGGGATTTGTTTTAAAGAAAATCCAAGTTGCTCAGCTTTATGGGGTTAACTGGTAACATGATCGTTTACTAGTAAGCAAGCACTGCTGCATGGCACTAAAGGGCTTAGATAATCTAAGAGAAAAGAAGTGACTAAACTTGCCTGTTACCACGCAGCTGGTGGAGCCTGACTTGCCAGCTGAGACAGCCTAGTCGATGCACTTGACTCCAGTCAGACATTGGAAGCATTAACGCCGTAGGGTGGGTGGAGGGAAACTAAGCATGGAAAACTTGGACTGAGACTGCGGGTGGAGTAGAGTACGGTTCTGATGTAGGCTGCCTTAACCGCTCTGCTCTTGGCTCAGCAGTTGCTGCTCTGCCGTCTGCCTCAGCTTGAGGTCATTTGCAGCAGGTGGAGGGCCACGGTCAGCCACCAATGCCAGGCCTGACCCACACCGGCCTCGCACCTTTAGCTTTCCTGGTCAAACGCCTCTCTCCCACTCATTTGTCCTTCACCCTTCTAGTGCAGGAAAAGATTTCCTTTTAGACAATTGTTTCAAAAGAAGCTTCACAATTCAGAATCGTGTGCACATGGGACCACGACCCCATGGTGAAACACCCTCTATTCCTAATCTTGTCATTACTAGGAAGGGATCTAGACAGAACAAGATTGCATAGGGCCTTGCTTAGAGTGCATTCAGTAAGTATTCGAATGGACTAGAAAAATAACCTTGGAGTTCTAGGAAGTCACCAAGGGTTTATCTTCTGTATGTACTTCTCATTTTGATTTCAGAGTTGTAAACAGACTAGATGCTCCTGCCCAGTAAAGCTTCGCCACATTGACCCCAAAAGGCCTCATCGTCAGGACCTGTGTGGGAGATGCAAAGGCAAACGCCTGTCCTGTGACAGCACTTTCAGCTTCAAGTATATCATTTAGATGAAAGTCAAAGAGGGGGAAAAAAGGTCCTGCTGGATGTGTGCTAGTGGGACAGCTAAGTTAGCTTTTTCCGTGCTCCTCCTTTCTGCCTCTCCCTTCTCAAGATATGTCAGGAAAGGCTGTGTTTTTGGCAAAGCCTTTAAATAAAAGTATTGCAAAACAATTGATAAATTGCATACAATCTTATTTTTTAAAATAAAGGCTCAGGAGAGCTCATCTTGTGCTCACAGTCTGGACCTGTCACTCTATCTCTAATATGATTCATTCATTGCATACGGAGTGGCTGGGCTCAGAAACTCATAAGCAAGATATTAACTGAAAAGCCGTCTAACCATTAAAATATTCTTCTGGGGAGATGGAGGCAGAGCCATGGCTTGATGTGTGAGATGACACTCTGGGTTATGCCCAACTCAGAACCCTGAGTGGCTGCCTGGCTGGGTGGCGGTGGGGGGGGGGGAGCTTCAGTGGGTACAGGTGATCTTAGTTAATAGGTAACTACTTGGGGAGGGAGGCTGGGAGAGCTAACCTGACTTGTTAATCACAATGTTACAGGTGTGGAACGGTGGCTAAGGGCAGCTTAAGGTGGTGAATAACGTCATCGATGGACTTCAGGTGGTAGCTTTTGTTTAAAAATATAGGCCTAAATGTACTTAACCCGAATTAGTTGGACAGGCAGTTTTGGCCTTTCTTGTCACTGGCAGCTCTGTAACTGGAACCGGTGTTTCTCGCCCTATAACATGGGGGTTCTCCTCCTCACTGTACCTCCAAGCTTCCTACCTGATTCCCAAGAGAATAGGGAGGCCCAGCCCCAGAGCTCCCGTGGTCCGTGGGTTGCAGGATGGTATTTCGGTTACAACCTCCGGGACTCAGATGAAATCAGAGTTTGAAGGCTGCTATTGGTTTCCTGGCTATGAAAACAACATAATTGGAACCAGGTGCTAATTATGCATCCTTCCAATTTTCTAACCAGCCTGTTTAGGTTAACCCTTCCTACCTTAGAGGGGCCATGGGAGGACATCTGTTAGCATCTTGGATGCTTGTGTCTAGATAAATACAGGGAATAAAAGAACCTGAAGTGAGTTTGGGGTCTCCAGAACCCATAGAGTGAGGGGAAAGGCCTCTGCATCCACATGGACCTAGGCAGGTGCTGGTAAAGATTCCTAGGCCCCCATCCCTACTGAATCACTGTCTGGAGTGAAGCACCCCAGGTGTTGCTTATGGAACTGAAGTGTGAAAACCATCAAGTGAGTCAGCCTTACTTGAGAAAAATATGGACGTGGCCTCTGCCCTTATGGAGCTTCCAGTTCAGTGGATAGATGGCCATTAATTCCTGCATTAAAAAAAATGGAAGTTCTACCACGTAATATGGAAGAGGTACTTAGTTAAGTGCCTGTAATAAACAGGGGATCTGACTTGGGGAGGTCAGGGAAGGCTTTCCTAAAAAATGACACTTCAGCTGAGCTGAAGTTCGGATGAGTTGAATTAGGCAGAGGGGAAGGAGAGGTTTTCCAGACTATGTTAACAACATGTGCAGAGGCCCAGCGGTAAAGAAAACCAGGAGGAGGCCACAGTGGTAGAATGCTCTGGAGAATGGGGTGGACATGCGGGCAGGCGAGACTGTTAGGCCCAGACAGGGAGGGCTTCTTAAAGCTTGCTCGGGAGGACTGGTGTTAATCGGTCATCAGTGAGAGTCCACTGAAAGGTTTTAAAGCTGTGGTGGGGCATGGTGACAAACAAATTCACCTTTAAAAAGAAATAATCACTCTGGCTGTACAGTGCATGCCTGTCAACCAGGAAGGAGACTTGCAGAGATCAGATAAAATGGTGGCGGGGCCAAAGAGAGATGAACGACAAGAACTGTAGGTCTGGGTGAAGGTGAGGTTTCATTCTAACACCTGTTACTACTGATTTGACTCGCGTGGCATGCAAGTGGTACCTCATATGCACTCAATGGGCATTTGCTGAATGAATGAGGGAACAATAGAGATATACCTGCACTGAGTCCTAAGACAAATTCAATCGCTATTAATATGGCTGTTAATCTTTAAGCTTAATATTGCTTGCCATTAATTTTCCCAATAGAGCAGCTAACCCTATTTTACAGTTGAGGACAGCAAGGATCAAAGTATGTTTTACTTAGTGGGCATTCAGACATTGAACAAAGTGGTACAGAAACTCACGGTGAGTTATGGTGATATGCTAGCAATGAGAAGGCACTGTCGAACTGTGTACCATTGGAAATTTATAAAATGTAATTTTTTTTCAAGCGAGAGATTGAGAGGCTAGAAGGAAATACCCTTGAATACTGTTGTCTTTGGATGTCAAGAGAAGTTACTCTACTTTTCTTCATATTTCCTACATTTGCTAAAGTGACAATGGATTACTTTGAAAATTTTTTTAAAATGCCATAAAGTACAATTTTAATTACATTGATTTGAGGTTGTGCTGGCATGGTGTATGAGCACTTCTCATAGGCCTAAAGGAGGGGAGCTCAGCCTGGCTTTGGTGAGTCTGTTCTTAGAGAAAATGTTAACTATTTCCTCAAGGTAGACCATGGGTTGTACTGCATCCTCTGTTTTTTTTTTAAAGATTTTATTTTTTCTTTTTCTTCCAAAGCCCCCAGTTCGTAGTTGTGTATTTTTAGTTGTGGGTCCTTCCAGTTGTGGCCTCAGCGTAGCTTGACGAGCAGTGCCATGTCATCGCCCAGGATTTGAACCGGCAAAACCCTGGGTCACTGAAGTGAAGCACGCAAACTTAACCACTCGGCCATGGGGCCGGCCCCGCATACTCTGTTTTCTATCACTACAAGTAGAAAATATTTTCTAAATTGTGTAAAAATCCTTTGGCTTTCTATTTTAGAAGCAGCATGAAGAAACTGCCAGATCTCTTCTCTTGGTGTTATTTTACAGACTTACTATTTAAAAATTATAAATTTAGTGGGCAAAAGAAAAAGATGGTATGAGCAAAAACTGGGCTCTGATTGGAAATAAAATGTTTAATAAATTAAGCATTTGATATATTTTGTTAATAAATGCAAATTTTGGATTCAAAGGATAAGGAGCAAGGAAGTATAGGTCTGAAGAAAATCCAGTTGCAAAAGGACAATCTTAATGACTATATTTGCATCTTGTTTTCTGCAGGTGTATTCATTTTTATTATATTATTAATAGACTTAGCTGCATATAAATAATATGAAAAGGCAATTTCAGCTGTTTGAAAGGTGATGACCACCTTTTGATTTTTGTTTTCCCCCTTGAAGGGGAACAATTTTATTCTCCCCCTTTACGGAAAGTTATATTTAAGAATAATGAAAGTGACATTTCAAAAGTTTCTAAATGATGCACATTATAATCATTCATCCTTTCTTAAAATACAACACAAGCCAACAGCTACAATGCTTTTTATTTTAACAAAAAGGATATAAGGAGGGTGAGAAAAATAGGGGATGGTAAGATAGGATGTAAAGTGTGGTGTGTCTCTGGACACCATCCTTCTCTTCCTGCCCCACACCCAAAAGTTATTAAATAATTTAAAGGACACCATTTACAGTACCAGAACACCATCAAAATAATTGTTTTTATCAGGGTCAAAAAATACAGTGATTATGAATGTGCCGTGACCAGTTACGGAATTTTACAGGTAACATAACTATAGTCAGCAGTCCAACGGCGTGCACAGTGCCTTCAATTAATGCACTTGAGCATAATTACATTTCTGGCAGGGTCCACACCCCCAAGAAAAGGCAAAGCTAAGCATTTCATTTCTACATTCTAAACTCTGGAATCACAGAGCCCAGTTTAAAAGAAAAGTCACAGTGGATAAGAGATGCATATAAAAAATACAAGGTGTTCCTTTCAAATCAGAGGAATTGTGGGACTACATTCATTTCTTTTACAAAATGCTATTTAAAAAAGGACAGAGAATCCAGTTCATGTTATGCTGCAGACCTAGACAGTGAATGAGTATATTGCATGTTTTGGTAGTCGGTCTTCAGGCTTCCTTTCATTTTCCCCCATAGCCCCAGGTTCCTTTAGGGTGAAACATGTGAGTCCTGAATAAACATATAAAAATGCATTTGCATCTCTCTTCTTGAATTCTGCAGACTTCAGAGCCCGCAAGTCATATATTCTACCATCCATGACCACAATTTTTTTCTTTAGCTTTGTACACCTATTCTTGTATAACAGTGCATTGCACAAATGTACAAGAAAATACTGGTTTTAATCTATACAGTTTCTATAATAATTATGGAGTAAAATAAGTTAACTTTTCTAATGAGAATAGCTGACGGGCAGCATACATCTTTATTTTACATTTTAAAGTCTCTGCAGGCATCTACTTTGGTTAGTTATCAACATTGTAACATAAGCACTGATCAGAGAACTGAGCAGCATTCCAATAACGTTAACAGATATATTATTTCTTTTCGAAATACTGGGAAAGCCCAGTTTTAAAATATTATTAAAATGTTCTAACATTTACACACTATGAAGAGTTAGATCTAATAAAATAAAATTTCTTCAAAAATAATCTTGCAGTGCTCTTTTAGGCATGCTCTGAGACGTTATCACCAAACATCCATACCTTGAAAATATGACTATCACATATTCACACATCCCAGCTCACACACACATAATTCCTTATACAGCCCCAAAAACAAAACACCCACACCCTTATCCCACATGTTGAAAAATCAGTGGTTTTTGCAAAGAAGTGTATGTATATCTATCCGACTGGATGTTCCTCATGTGGATGATTCAGCATTAATTGTAGAGTCTGCTTATGGCCGCTAGAAAGCCAAGCACTCTGCAGGTCTTCAGCTAAAACGAACCAGCCTCGATTTCAGCCTCATGTCACCTGCTTTCCCACGTCTCAGTATTAGAGGCCATTATTGCAAATGTTCTTAAAATTCCTTTCTTTCTCCAGAAAGTAATGTATTTGTATGCATCACTTTTAGCCCTTTTCACGTCGGTTGAATAATCAAAAAATTCTTTCTTCATACAGTTATTGTGGGAGGTATTGGCAGCTGTTAAACAATTAGATTTTTTTCCTTCAGATCTTTGATTTTGACATTCTTTATCTTGAGAAAGTCTGACATTAGTTACACTGTGGTTGTGGATGCTGCCAGAAAAAGTTATCAGTGAATTGCAAGGGTTCATAAAAGGTGCTTGTTAATATTCTTAAATCATCTTCAGTTTAGTTTCTTTCCTGAAAGGCTGAAGTTTCTCAGAATCCAGTGCTCACCAAACTTCCAATTGGTTTGGCCTGTGCTAGAAGTTGGTATGACTGCACCATGCGTAAAGACTCTCTTATTTCTAGATTAAGTTCCATCAGTTTGTAGTTGGCTTCTGACATGTCCAGGTCGGAGCCTATAACTGCAAAGCTTCCTGTCTGGCCCAGCGTCTGGTGATGGAAATATATGTGTAACAGCGTCTGCACAGGGTCATCTTCACAACTGCCAAAGATATCATTGGGCCAGAGAGACCTGAAAATACACAATATTTTTAAGTCCTGAGACTCAATCAAGCATTTCCTATGATTAACTCCGTTTTAAGTTAATACCTATAACAACAACAACAAAATTTCCTTGTGAATCACTGAGGATTTGTTTTAATATTTGAGCAAATATCTTACTGAAAGTATCACTGAGAGTGAACAAAATCTAAAATTGGTGTCACTTCAGTGGTAACTGTAGAAAATAATGTCAGGCCTTCCTTTCACAAAGCCATGATTTGGAAACATAAAGTAGGACCCAAACCCAGTGCTTGTACACCCCCAGCCCGCGTCTAAAGGCATCACCTTTAAATCCCTTCATGTTTTACCTGAAAGCTTTCACTTGTGCTACAGCCAACAGAAATTCCTTATTTTTCAAAGTTTCAATCAAAGAATGAATGGCAGTTTCTATCGTCGTTTGTGCAGCTTTGGCAATGTCCATTTCTTCGTTTTCTGAAGCAGACTCAGCTTCCTTGAGGATACTTTCCAGCTGGGCAAGTTCCTCAGACATATTGATGACCTAAAACAAATAAATACACCTTCAAAGGACCTATTTGTATATTCAATAATAAAAAGAGCATTTAATCGGCTGTAACGACACATCAGACGGTAGTAGTATTTTATTTTCAAATGTTAAACTTAGTAGTTAAGGGCAGTTAATATTTCAAGTTCTCTATTCAGTAGGGATAAATAATTTCAGCCACCAAGTAGTGGTCTTTAAATACCCTTGATAAAACAACAGATTTTAGTAAGTGTAATAAAACAGGTTGTAACCAATGTTTATATTGGTTTTAACATATGGTCTAGACTACGTCTTGCATAGCAAAAATACATTCACTGTTATGGGGGGTCATGAAATTTTTTTTTGACAGTAAAGGAAAGTCTTTATATTTTAAAAGGTTATTTACCAAGGGTATTTTATAAAAAACCAGTATGTGTATATATATATTTTAATTTATTTAACTATTAAAAAAAATTAAATCATTTCCCCAGTGATAGTTTCAGTACCAGCAATTGACAAGGGGGAAAAAAGATTGAAGTCACTACCTCTGAACCTGTTCATGACATGATTTCCAACACTTAAAGTGTTTTTTGACGCATTTATTTTTGTGTTCATTACAAGAACTAGAGAAACATGTGGACAAGGTGTTGGGGGGTTCATGATGGGATTTTGTGTCTCCATTGAATTGATATGCTTTACTTGACTTTCGATTACAGATGATCTGTCGCTGCTACTGCAACCTTGAAAGTCTTGAACCTTTATGGCATCCAGCTATATCCTATCTTATTTACCAATAGGTCCTGAAGTAGTACATCATTTCAAGAAACAATTCTGAAAAAAAACAATTCGCTATAGTGACTTTTGACATAAGCTCTCCTATAAGGCATATATGTATTGTATATATTTTAATTTCCTAGAATCAGTTACTGATGCCTCGTATAACTGAATATTTACCTCTGCTTCATTTTTTATTGTATTTACTTGGTTGATGAGTTTACAGTAGGCTTGGAACAGAAGCAGCAGTTGAAAATGCAGTTTGTATAGCCTTCGGCAGAGCTCCAGTTCCTAGAGATAAATGACAATGCATCAAATTTAGGTGCTATTTTCCAGGATATTTGAGTAGATGTTGTATTTCCAATAAAAATTTATAAATAAATAAATGTTAAAATTGCCTTGGCATTTATTTTGCTATAGTAAGCAAGTTAATATGACTTGAAGCTGATGAAAGATAGATGAAAGATGCTTTGAAGACTGGGATTAAGGTAATTTATTGTTGGTTACATAATTCATTTTTAGTGTGAAGCACATTTTCACATTAGACAAACAGAATTTTTCAGCAGGCAATATATAGGATGCTTTGAAAATGATTCACTACAACTGAAAACTTCAAATTCATAATGAAAAGACTTTACAAATGCACATGCTTTCGCCCATCAAGATGATTATTTTATTGCATTTATCAACAAGTGCCTGATAAAGCAAAGTGAAATTGGTAACCTCTTGCCTAAAAATGAATTCATTTTTCTAAAAAAACACTTCATAATCTCACTGAAGTGAGATAAGTTAAGATATGCACTTTGATTTTTAAAATTAAGATTTAAAAGGCGATGTTAGTTAAAGATGTACAAAAAGGCGACTGCTAGTCGTACGTATTAATGATAAAATCTCATTATTTTTATAGGACCAGCATTTCATGGATTAGGGCTATGCAAAACTGAGGCAAACACCACCCTTAAAGTAATCACAATGGTAAGTGAAAACCAGTTTGTCTGACATGGATAAGTAGTCTATAAATTAAGACAGGTCACTTACTGCTAGAATTTCCATTTGCTAAGCAAGAAGGTGATCGGGTCACAAAAAATACAAAGGAAGAAAAAGACCAAGAATTAGTGTAAGAAATCATTGTAACTAGGGTCACAGATGTCCCAGGGAAACTGAAGAACATTTAATTACACCCCAAAGAGAAATTCATGATGCTATTTCCAGAATAAAACTGTTTAGACATTTACTGTAACAATCCAGGGTGTTTTAAATTCTTTGCCAAATAATAACTAAATTACATTTAGGCTATATTTCAGTGTAAAAGTCACAAAGAATAAAATCGAACTAAGGTGATTCTTGGGAAACTTTACTATTATAAGTGATCTTCTATCTAGGTTTTTATAGCCTTTAAAAACAGAAAGTCAAGTGTAATAAAATTTCTATTAGTAAAACAGAAAAATTCTGATTAGAAAATAAGTGAATTACTGTTCTCAGAAAAGAATTGGGTTATAATCTTATAAATACTTACCCATGAGATTCTCTCTGGTGTGGCTCATTCTAGGCCTCCTACCCCTTACTGCCTAATTAGGTCCTATGTTGTCATAATCGGTGCTGAGTCAGAAGGTAAAATATCAAAAGTAGATGTGTGTTTTAAGTTGCATTCCAAATGTAATTTAGGAAACTTCAGAAATTCAACCCAACTAGGTTTGAATCAAATGAGATAATGTATGTAAAATAGATAGGGAAACATCTAGTTTATGAACTATTTTAAAGCTATCACATTAAAATATCTACAGCAACTTGGACCTAGTCTCATAAATGGAGAAGAATGACTTCTAATTAAAACAGCAATGGCCGTAATGTAAATATTGCTTCTAAAAGTCCCTTTGGAAGCCTGCTTTTCTAAATAGTTTCCTCTGAAGGACTGTTTATATAACATTTATTCCTATCAATTTAGAAGGGATTTGCTAAGCAAACGTGAACTTAGCTCCCTCCAGCTTACTATAAATTACACGGAGGGTCAGTCAGTGAACACCAGGTGAGCACAATCCAACCGCAAACATATTAGCATATCTAAATTTCTGAGGTTTTACTTTCTATGGTTGTATATGGAAACCACTATTTGAGTTCTAAATACTTTCTCAGGAGAACTCATTCTACATGCATAGATCCACAGCCTCTACTTTGGGATGTAATGGAAAAGAAATCACTGATAAAGTTTATGATCACCACGATGGTAGGAAGTAACACAAACGTAATTAAGTCTATAGCTCGGAATTACTAGAAATTACACTAAATATGCTAACATTGTACATTTTCAATTATTGCTTTTTAAAGTATATGAAAATTTGCATACATATTCTCTTCACTTATTTTTTAGCAAATATTTAATGACTGCTTATTATGCAAAGGAGTATACTGCTACACGGGGACAGATAGTAGATAATGTTGTGTAAAAAGGGCCCCCCACTCTCAAGGAGCTGAAGATGAAAGGAGAGGTAAGATATGAATGGAAGTCTTAAATGTGCAGAGTCTCTAGTTTTCACTTAGTGAGGGAACCTTAAACTATATGAACAGACGCAGACTCTTGGAGATGGAACTCATTTTCTTCAAGGTAGAAGGGATATAAGGAATCACTTAGTCTAACATCTAATTTATACAGGACAAAAGGAGTTTCTTACGTGCTTAAGCCATGTGGTGAAATAGTGGCAAAGACAGATTTAGAGCCAAAGGATCTAATTCTAGTCTAGGGTTAATTCCTTATCTTTCCTCATTTCTTTCTTTACAGAGGTGATTTGACAATTTCTTTGTAAAATAGTGCACGATTTGGAGTCAGCCTGCCTAGGTTTAAATCTCAATTCTAACTAACTGATTTTAGATAAATTAGCTTCTCAGAGCCTCATTTCCTCATCTGCAAAATGGGGACGATTATAGCATCTACTAGACAGAGTTGGAAGGACAGAGATAATGGGTGTGAAATGCTCAGTATAGTGCCTGGCAAACAGCTGACATTTATTGAGAGTATCCTATTTTCTCAACATTTCAGTTTTTTAAAAACTTCAAATTTTTATTATAATAGTACAACAGCTTTTACAGTGACCAGAAATCTGTAACAATCTGACACTGAAAAAGATTAGAATTCTGATGTCAAACACAGAGGTTGTTGAGAGATGAATGAATGCATCCTCCCCGGATGAAGTTGCACTCCTATTGGACGAATTTGTAGGTCTTAATTTATCCTCCCTTAATATAATGTATGTATTATATATGTGCACTTTTCTCTAGTAAAATATATTACTATTATTTTCACTGAGTTTTATACTAGCAAAAAACATAATTCACCTAATCAGAATTTCCCCTTTAGAAAACTAATATGAATGTATATAATATCACTCTCAGGTTTGCTTTCCGGACCAATTTATCTGCAGAATACTAATGCAGAACAACATTTTTTTTAAAGAGGCAGATACAACTAAAAGCTGACCCGGATTGTCCAGATATCCATCAAGTTTACCTACTGGATGTTATTAAGCTTCAGTCACAGCTGATCGTTCATTTTTATTAAAGTGAATTTTTCATTACTAAGCCAATATTTCATTGAACCTAACTTTTACAAAGATTGTTCTGATATAAAAAATGAAAAGTGTTATAAATATTCTTTATTTCTAGGAATATCAAATAAGAACATTTGAGCATATGTATTATTTTACCTGATGTAGAAATATAGCAAAACTAAGAATAAGAAACTTACTTGTGCATCTGTGTTTATCCTGTACATGTCTTCTTTGGCACCAAATGTCCTCTTACAATTGTCTAACCACTAGAGAAATAAGTAACAGTAAATTTTAATAGACATTGCACAATACACAATGAAATTGGTAATATAACAGCCAGCGCATATAAAACAACAAACTTAAAAGTGAACTTGAGGGGCTGGCCCAGTGGCGTAGTGTTTAAGTTCATATGTTCTGCTTCAGCAGCCCAGGATTCACGGGTTCAGATCCTGGGCACGGACCCACACACTGCTCATCAAGCAATGCTGAGGCAGTGTGCCACATACAAAAAAGAGGAAGATTGGCACAGATGTTAGCTCAGGGCCAATCTTCCTCACACACAAAAAAGTGAACTTGAATTTCTAGGATTGGTTGTAGACATAAAATATCCCCACTCGAGCCTAATCATTTATATACAACAAACCAAAGCACATGATGCATCAGCGTAACCAGATGTGCACTTGTGACAGTCTACCAACAAACACAAACGATCTTCTGCTCCAGGGACTAGTGGTGCCCACTTCAGGAAAGAATATTCTTCATTTTGCAGATTTTATTGGAAACCTCCACAATCTATACCTGACCTCTGTCTAACGTGAGATGGGAAATGACAGATGTGCTTCCCTCTGGTCAATTTAATAAAGGCAACTTAGAACTCACCAGGTCCCTTTGCTTATCAGGAGTGTAATTCTCAGAAGACTGGTGTCAGTTTTAATTAGTGAAACAGAAACCAAAATCCATTTTAAATCTTATTTGTTTTGCTTTTTCTTCCTTTTTGGACAGTAATGAATGACAAACCTGTTACCTCCAAAGAATATTGAATACAGAAGCCAAATGTGGTTTTCCCTTAGCCAGGGGCTATTCCTAAAGATAGATATTTATTTAAGGTACCTTTTTTTCAGTCAAATAAAAATAAAATAATAGCATTGTGGTTTAGCAGGAAAAAACACTGGATTCACAGAATGTCCAAGCAGAAGTGAAAGCTAAGAGCTTTCAAGTTAAGCAGCTGGGTTTTGATAGTTTGATATTATTATTATCAGTTCTTATGACTTCCTATTTCTTTGTGTGTGATATATATACTAGTTTTATTATGTTAAATCTAAGAAACCATTAGGACTTTTTAAATTAGGACTTTGAGAAAAACTACTAGCTACATCAATTTATTCTTTGAAAATACTTCAGCACTGGGCATTTAAAATTCCCAATTGTAGTATAACATTCTACATGCAAAGAATTAAAATTAGACATCTTGGTTATTTCAAAACAATCTCTTTGACCTTAGGTCCCTTTTATCCCAGTCTCTGAGACTGTACAGGCGCTTAGGCTCTTTGCTTGACAGCATCTCTGAAGAAAAACATGTTAGGCCTTTCTAGTGAGATACAGCTGCTGGCAGCTATTGTCAAAAGCTCTCCAGCAGATTTCTTTATATCAGCAAAATACAGTTGACATCTATCACGGAACTGCTACGTTAGTCTTTAGTCACACAAAATGTTAAAATGCCTATACACTTAATCATCATCACTAATCCAGTCCAATTTGTCTAAGTATACTAATACATTTGGAAAAAAAATAATTTCAATTGATTAGTGGCTGCTTATTAAATATTTTTTTTTATACTGTATGCCTAGTGATACAGCATATTAGGGGCACTATTTAACATAATTATTTCTGATTTTTATTCTGTTAAAAGACAAGCCCCAACCCTATAGTCTCATGGCCGCATACTGGCCTGAAAAGTACAGATACACACCTTTCCAGCCAGTGTATGTAAGACACAGTAGATCACTGGTGTACAGAATACCCTCCAGTTCACACCTAGTCAGTCTTCCTGTCATGATGTCTTCTTTACTCTGAGCTCCAATGAAGGTTAAAATTTAACTGGAGAGGTTTGGCTTCTGGGCGTGATGGAGGAGCTTGCGTAAGGCCAATCCTCCAAGGACAACTAGAGAAGCTGAAAACCATTGTCCAGGACTTAGAGAGGAAGAGGAAAGTACTGAAGCAAGCCCTACATGGACACCAGTGTTTACTCCGGAGGATTTGCTTATTCATGTCCATAGGCATAAGAGGCTGAACAGAAAGTGGCGGCCTACAGTTTCACTGGGCCGGAAAAACGGTTATCAAAGGTAGTGAGGTACTGAGGGCCAAGATCCTGGAGAAAAGGGCACTGCAGAGAAGGGAGCTTGTGTGCATTTCTCCTTGGGGCACTTGCTCTTCCTGTTGATTATGTGCAGGAGGACAGGCTAAGAAGCCAAGTAGCAGCGTCTGGGAGGCTAAAGAGGTAAGTGAAGATTTCTGGTCTTTTGGTGCTGGGGAGACAAATTGTTCAATTCCTGCCAAGATGGCGGGGTCCTGATAAATATCTCAGGCTTTCACTCGTGATCCTTAGAAGACACAAGGAATAATGAAAGAATGTATAACTTAAAAAACTATTACAGGGAAAAAAGTGAATAATAAAAAATACTTGGTTGTAAAGTTAAAAATAGAAATACCCTATGACCCAGCCATCCCATTACTGGGTATCTATCCTAAGAACCTGATATCAGAAATCTCAAGAGTCCGTTGCACCCCTATGTTCATCGCAGCATTATTTACAATAGCCAAGACGTGGAACCAGCCTACATGCCCAGAAACTGATGATTGGATAAAGAAGATGTGGTAATATATACACAATGGAATACTACTCAGCCATAAAAAAAGACAAAATTGGCCCATTCACAACAACGTGGATGGACCTCGAGGGTATTATGTTAAGCGAAATAAGCCAGTCAGAGAAAGATGAACTCTATATGACTCCACTCATAGGTGGAAATTAGTATATTGAAAAGGAGATCTGATTGGTGGTTACCAGGGAAAAGGGGGGGTGGGGGGAGGGCACAGAGGGGGAAGTGGTGTACCCACAACATGACTAACAAAAATGTACAACTGAAATCTCACAAGGTTGTAATCTATCATAACATTAATAAAAAAAAAATACTTGGTTGATAGAAAAGAAGACAAGGAAGAAAAAAGTAACAGAGAACAGAAGGGACAAGCAATAGTGAGATGGTAGCTCAGGAAGGAATCAAAGTTCATTTTACCCCCATATAAATATTTAGTTGATTCAGCACAATTTACTGAAAAGAATATTCTTTTCTCACTGCACTGCAATAGCGCCTTTGCTGTAAATTATGTGATTATATATGTGTGGGTCTCATGTTTCATTGGTCTATTTGTCTGTTCTTATATGAGTACTACACTTTTGAGGTTTTTAATAGGTCTTACTGGCTGGAAGTCTAGCTCTGTTGTGTAGACCTTGTTGTTGTTCTTTGTGGACAAGGTTTGGAAAATTTCTTCTGTAAAGGGCAGATAGTAAATATTTTAGTTGTTGCAAACCATATATTCTCTGTTGCAAGTATTTAATTCTGTGTTGCAGTGTAAAAATAGCCATAGACAACATGTAAACAAATGGGACGGCTATGTTCCAAAAAACTATTCACAGAAACAGGCCAGATGTGACCTGAGGGCTCTAGTTTGCTGACTGTGTTCAAGAAGATTGTGAGCGCTATTATTAACCACTCGTATTTCCATATAAATCATAGAATCAGTCTGTCAATTCCCATTAATATACTGTCTGAGATTTTGAATGAGATTGCCTTAAATCTACAGATCATTTTGTGGAAAAATGACATCTTTACACTAGTGTGTTTTCTGCTTCATGAACATGGTATAGCCCTCCATGTATTTAGGTGGCCTTTAATTTCTCTCGGTGATATTTGAAGTTTTCTGTGTGGAGGTTTAGCACATCTCTGACTAGGTTTATCTGTAGGTATTTGATGTTTTCCTATTGTAAATGTATCTATTGCTGTATAACCAACCACCCTAAAACTTAATGGCTTAAAACAACAAGACAAATCTCTGTGTTGGCTGGGAGTTTCTTCTGGTCTTGCCGAGGGTCACTCATGAGGCTACAGTCATGTGATGGCCTGACTGGGGCTGAACTTACTCATATGCCTGCCAGGCTGGCTGTCAGCTGGGACGCCGCCATTCTCCTCCACGTGGCCTCTTATCCTCCAGTAGGCTGGAGGTCAAATAGTTTTCCAGAGTTTATCCCAATTTACACCCTGACCAACATGGTGGCTAATGCAGAAGCTGCAAAAGGCCTCTCAGGTTCTACTCTCAGAAGCTGTACAGCATCACTTCTGACTTTGGTCCAAACAAGTGACAAGACCACCCCAGACTTAAGAGGTGGGAGAATAGGCTCCAATCTCCTGATGGGAGGGACAGCAAAGTCATGTTGCAAAGAGGTGTGGACAGAGAGGCATGATTCATCAGGACTGTTATGTAACACTCTACCACAGCTTCTAGGATAGCAAAGGTTTCTGAAGACATGAAAGGCACTAACCATAATGGGAAAGACTGATAACTTGGACTTAATTAAAACTAAAAACTTCTGTTTATAGAAAGAGGCTATTAAGATAGTAAAAATGCTAGCCACAGAGAGGGGAAGAAAAATTTGTAATACATATATCCAATAAAAGGCTTGTGTTTAGAATAAGGAACACCTACAAATCAATAAGAAAACCACAAATGACTCATTTACAAAAATGGGCAAGGTATCTGAAGGCAAAATAGACAAAATGTCTAAATGAAGATATCTATATGAAAAGGTGCTCAAACAGTCATCAGGGAGGTGCAAAATAATATCATGAAAAACTACCACATACCCACCAGAATGGCTAAAATTTTAAAAATTGGCAATACCAAGCAGTGGCAAAGATTAAGCAATGGTAACTCTTGTACACACTTCTGATGGGATTGTAAATTGATACAATGTCTTCTAGAAAACTGCTTGGCAGAATCTACTAAAGCTGTACATGTGTCTAGAGTGTGATCCAGCAATTCCACTCCTAGATAGATACTCAACAGGTATCTGAGCATATATATGTAAAAGACATGTAGAAGAATGGACATAGCAATGTTATTTGTTAGATGACCAGATGTTGGACGATCCTTTCTTCATGTTGAAAACTCTTTCCTCTTCTCCAATCTGTCATTATTCTTTCAATCCAAATATAAGATCACTATCCCCTTACAAGGGGAGAAAGCCTTAATGTAAGTATTTTCTCATACCGTATTCTTTCTCTGAAATAATCCCTCCATCTAAAATTACCATCTGTCAGGCCTAAGGTCATGTCTCTGTTCCGTGAAGTTTTCCTATCAGTCCAAAGTGACCGGTCTCTGGAAATCGTAGCATTTGGTCTGCATCAGTTCTCTGTTAGACCCGAACGATCTTGAGATGTGTCTTTCATTGCCAGTACTTTTATTTATAGCTACAATTTAAGTGATTCTTTCCTTTGGTTACTAGTTATTCACACACAGTATTTGTGCTTTATATTCCTACCTAGAATATTTAGGGAATAAGAACCAGGTTTTAGGCTTCATTTTTCAGAGGCCTTTACATGTGATAGATATTTAATGCTTATTAATGAAAGACCCATCTCCTATCTAGAAAAAGAAAGCCTACTCAATGCATTTTGTGTGAAAAGGAGAAGCATTTTTTCTTCAAGTTCTTCTACTCCTGCCAATTGAAAACATACTGGATGTTCCCTCAGGGAAGAGAACTCCTGTGTTTTGTAGTGCCAGATTGGAGTTGAAGAAACATTTCTTCGCAGGTAATACCTATAATCTACTACCCTTTACCCACATACATACACACCACAGGGAAAAGATCCAACTTCATCACAGGTGCAGATTTTCTGGACACAATATCATAACGCATTCTCAGAGAAATGCTGCTTTCATTTCCCCACTTGCAATGTTGACAGCAGCTACATAGTCTCCACACAGAAGCTTTTTATAAAGCTATAGCTTTCCATTGTGCTCTTAGCTCTTACAGGGCCAATTTCTAAAAGCCAAAAACAGGAATTCACTGGACAGAGAGCTCAAAGGCCCTACCATTCTCAGTAAAACCCAGAGGCCAGTGTTAAGAGGCTCTCTTCTCTATCTCAGCTATCCAGCTGCCATCTTAACACTTATAGTGTCAAAAGAAAACTACTTTTTTCACATGGTAAAAAGAGACTGACCTGTTCAGCTGCTTCTCTTTTGGCATTGTATGTATCCAGGTGTTCTTGCAACTCCAAAACACTGAACTTGAGTGTTTCTAGCAAACCACAGGACATCAGCTGTAAAATCAGAAACACAGTGATCCAGGTTATCATTTCTGATCGCAATCATGAGACTGACAACTTTTGGATCATGGAATTTCTGCTGGTTGGTTTTCAACCCAACTTGGTGCTGGTGTCTCTAACTGTACTCTGTCCCTCACTAAGGGCTGACCTTTCACTGAAACAGAGTGGGAGTGCAGTGGGATTTCAGGGATGTCAGCAAGGGCAAGCACATCTTGAAATGCTTTCAAAAACTGGCTCAGTGAAGAAATGGTAGGTCAGACTAGAATATGCCATAAAGGTAACATCCTTGAAGCTTTTTAAACCTTAATTCTTTAACTATCTTAATAATCTACAGGTGTGCTTAGAAACAAGCCAAGTGGGGAGACCAAGGAGCTCTGGGTTGTTCCCAGGGGAAGGTCTAGCCCTCTTCTATCCACTTTCATTGAGGAATTGAGAAGAGTTCACATCTCTAGAACATGACGTTTTACCCTCTCCATCTAGGACTCTGTGGAGAGTGAGGGCAGGTGGGGGAGGGTGAGAATCAGAAATAGTCACAAGTCACTACATATAATATACTGGAATTGCATTTTGCTAGATATTTATAGTCAAGTGGAAAATATGAACCATTACACTTTAAAATTCTGAATTATATTTTAAAAAGACCATTTACATTGGTGATGTTTAGATTTGACATCAAAAGCAAAGGCAACAAAAGTAAAAATAAACAAGTGAGACTACATCAAACTAAAAAGCTTCTGCACAGCAAAGGAAACCATCAGCAAAATGAAAAGGCAAACTACTGAATGGGAGAAAATATTTGCAAATCATATATTAGATAAAGGGTTAATATCCAAAATATATAAAGAACACATACAACTCAATAGCAAAAGAACCAATCTGACTGAAAAATGGCAGAGGATCTGAATAGACATTTTTCCAAAGAAGACATATAGATGGCCAACAGGTACATGAAAAGGTGCTCAATATCCCTAATTATCAGGAAAATGCAAATTAAAACCACAATGAGATATTACCTCCCACCTGTTAGAATAGCTATTATCAAAAAGACAAGAAATAATAAGTGTTGGCGAGGATGTGGAGAAAAGAAGAGAAAATGTGGAGAAAAGGATGCACTGTTGGTGGGAATGTAAATTGGTGTAGTCACTATGGAAAAACAGTATAGAGGTTCCTCAAAAAATTAAAAGTAGAAATACCATATGATCCAGCAATTCCACTCATGGGTATTTATCCAGAAGAAACAAAAACACTAACTTGAAAAGATACATGCACCTTCACGTTCACTGCAACATTATTTACAACAGCCAAGAAATGGAAACAATCTAAATGTCTGTTAACATATGAATAAAGAAAATGTAGTGTATATATACAATGGAATATAACTCAGCTGTAAAAAAGGAAATCTTGCCATTTGCGATAACATGGATGGACCTTGAGGGCATTATGCTATGTGAAATAAGGCAGAGAGAGAAAGACAAATACTGTCTGATCTCACTTAAATGTGGAATCTAAAAAAAAATCCCCCAAACGAAGCTCATAGATACAGAGAACAGGCTGGTAGTGGCCAGAGGCAAGGATGGGGGGTGGGTGAAATGAGCGAAGGGGATAAAAACATACAAAATTCCAGTTGTAAAATAAATAACTTCTGGGGATGTACTGCACAGCATGGTGACCACAGTTAATAATACTGTGTTGCATATTTGAAAATTGCTAAGGGAGGAAACCTTAAACGTTCTCATGACAAGAAAAAACAATTCTCTAACGGTGTATGGTGATGGATGTTAACTAGACTGATTGTGGTGATCATTTTGCAAAATATACAAATACTGAATCATTATGTTATGCATCTGAAACTAAACATAATGTTGTATGTCAATTATACCTTAATGATGCCATTCAGATTTAGTCTTTATAAAAAGCCCTCATGTAAAAGACTTACTGTTTCAGCATCCACAAAGACTGTTGGGCATTCTGAACACATCATCATCACCTCCAACGAACTTTTAAACTTGGTACCGATGCGCTGCAGACTCTCACCAAGAAAGCTAACGGCCTCGTTAGTTATGTCTCCAAACTTTCTTTGAATTGTCTACGGAGAAAAGCATAAGAAAAAGTTTAGTATTTCATAAGAAGGGCTTTTTTCATCTTTAAGTAAAGAAGCGTAATTTATAATTAGGGCAAATTATTATTCTAGTGGTATATAATGTGACAATGATATATAATTATGGTGACAACAACTGATCTGTAAATCCATGTTTTTAGGCACTTCTTTAGGAAATGGTTTAATTTCTAAAAAAAGATCAAAGATTTACAAAATAGTATTACTGAAAAAAGAAAACAGTGATAGATGCCATTCGTCTCCTCATTCCTGAGATCTTTTCATTAGGAGAGACAGAAGGAACACATGCTGCACGTCCTTGGCAACAAAGTCCTCACATGCCTGAGGAATTAGCTCTTCTGAAGTTAAGTTCTACCCGAGAGAAACTTTCGGTAAAAGCTGCCTTCTGACTTTAACATCAAAAAAATGCATCAAGTGTAGTAGCTTCTCAGAACTTAAGAATATTCATTTACGTATAACCGACAGTGCGTGACCCACTCAATGAATTAGGCTATATTATCAATAATATAATTATACAAATAGTTAATGTGTACCTACATTATGTGTAGCACTGTTAGGTGTTATTAATTTAAAAAAAAAAAAGGCATAAGCCACAATCCCAGACATCAAGAAACTTACCATATCACTGTAAAGAAAAAAATATACATAGAAAACCAAGTAGTAATGCAAAAACCACAGAATCAAATAAATAAATGCTCCAGTTAATGAGCACCAAAGAACCTCCCAGAGGGAGACTGGAGGTCGGAGGAGTTGGGAAAGCCTCAGGGAGCACATGTACTTAGCTGGGTCTTCCAACATGGGCAAACTCTGCTTAGGTAGGGCGGGAAGACGGTAGGTAGTTCAGAGGATAAGGACTGAAATGGTGGTTTTTCTCTGTGCCTTAGTTTCTCTGGCCACAGAACGTTAAAAATATCTCTACATTCCATAGGTCTGTTGTAAGAATTATCTACTTAATGTAAAGCATTTAGCATAATGCCTAGCAGGTAGTGAGTAGTCAATAAATGGTAGCTCATATTATTCTTATTTTCAGGGTTGGGAGCAACCTTAACTAAAATTTTTAAGGTCTCCACACAGTAACGAAAGTGCCAATGAATTTAACACTTTATTATAAACTGTTTTATGGTATTGACTGTGAGCTCGCTGAAGGCAGGGACCAAACTTTATATTTCTTTGGCATCCCTGATGGTGCCTAGCATACTGCAGAAAATTTAACAGATGTTTTGAAATTCTAGTAATTACCTTAGGGGAGATACCTGTACTAGTCATTATATAATGTATCAGCAATACTACAATGTCAAAATGTAAATTTAAATAATATCATTATCTTAGGAAAAAAAATCAGTGGAAATATTAATATTTGAGATACTGATTTTAGACCCCCCCAAACCCATAATTTTATCAGGTAACTATAATATGAATTCAGAAACCTTAAAGCTCACTGACCTGAAACAACCTAGAAAACACATGAAAAGTAAACACTGCACAGGATCCGTCAGTGTCAGACAGCATCTGATTGACATGGCAGCGCCAGGCTTCTTCTTCATCATCATAAGCTACTGGCTGAAAAGCGGCTATTATGGCAGAAAGAAATGGGGACGGTAGAGGTGATGTCTGTACTTCTGGAAAACCATCTTGTTCTTCTTCGTCTTGACTGTTAACAAAAATATCACAGTAATCATAATACTATCTCAACAGACTCAATTACTTAAAACAGTTTGGTTTAAGTCATCCACACACACACACACATTTATACACACACACACACACACACACACACATTCATACACACACACACACATTCATATACACACACACACATCCATATACACACACACACATCCATATACACACACACACACATTCATACACACACACATTCATATACACACACATTCATAAACACACACACACATTCCTATACACACATTGATTTAGAAAATGTACGATAACCTAAACTGTGTAAGGAAGCATTAATAATCAGATTTCTGTGTTTTTCTATTTAGCATCTTTGGTATTAGAAGTCTAATTTCACACGACTACCTTGAAACAACCCAAGTCCTATAATATGCCAGCACCATGGAATAATTTCAGTAACTTCTGTGAATACTTCAGATTAGAATGCTTGCATTTTAAATGGTCAGTTTTGGAGGTTTTTATTTGAACAGGCCCAAACTGATGATGAGAATATTTAAAAAGTTCTGGGCATGTACTTTTGTGTCACAGGCTGTGTTAGGGGCTCTCTATGGATTGTTTAGTTCAATCTTCACAGCAACTCTCTGAGGGTTTGGTACTACATTTTCCTGATGAGGGAAAAAAAAAGGTTCAGTGCGGTTAAATAATGTGCCTAGGTTATTGGGTAGGAAATGACAGAATCAGAATTTGAATCCAGGACTATGAGTGCAAACCCAATATTAAAAGCCATGACATGATGCCAGCTCAGCTATTTCATGAGTGCACATGTGTGCCTAGCAGTATAGCAGGAACAGATTGGACTCAAAAGAAACACAAGACCTAGCCATCTTCTTTGAAGAATTTATAATCCCAACCATGAGATAATACAAACAAAAATGGAACAATGAAAAAAGACGAAGATGTATTCGGGTTGGACGTTCTAGGAAGAAGGTGTAACTCTGAGTCTTAAAGATGAAGACGTGTTTGAGTCAGAAAACTCCATAAAAAAAAGTGTTACTCAAGGTCTTAAGATTGCATGTTTCACATTATAAGATAGCTCTACAAGGCTTTACAGAAATTATGGAGCATTTCTTACAGAAGAGAGGGATCTGAGTAAAGATTGGGGGAAAAAATCAAAATAAAGCCGACATTTGAAGTGAAAACTTAAATTATACCTCAAAAAGATTAATTTTTAAAATGTCATTGTGGCGACTAATTTGAAGAAAGTGTATCCTGTGAGCTTGAGTAGATGCCTCTCTATTTAGGAGATGCTCTATTCTACTTCAGCTTCAGTACTTGCCAAAGTCAACTATGTGGCTTCAGCCTTTCAGAAAGCTAAAGAGCTGAATATCCACCTCCACATCATTTCTGGCATCCATGAACTTGTGTATGATCAATGAATGAGCGAGTGACTGCAAAGGCTACTGTCATATCCAAATCAATAATAGGAACAAGGTGTGTCACCAAGACATGTTGTCAATATCTCAATGTACACTTTCAAATATAGGTGAGCATTCTAGACACAGAGAGTGAAAAATTTCCTTATGTGTTGTATATGTTAAAACTCTATCACCACTTGAAGTATAAATGAATAATTTTTATTGTAAGAGTAAAACTCAAATTCTTGATTACTAAATATTAATTTTTGTATGAAAATAATTATCAAGGAGCTTCAAATTGCTGAATAGGGAAATAGACTGAGAGTGCAGTAAGTTAGATACCTTTATAAAGTACGTTATTTTGAGCCACAAATATTTATAAAATTTAAATAATAATAAAAGCAAAATAGTAGATAGTAGATTATATAATTCTAATCACTATAGAATTGTTTGGTATACAAGTTTCACAGCAGCCACCAAAATTTCCTTTACAAACTAGATGTCATAATTGGTTATTCAACTCAGTTAGCTCATGAGTGAAGAAACAGTCCTCTTTGGGAATTCTTCATACTTTGTGATAATACATTTTTTATTATTATTATTTAAAATTTTTTATTGCAGTAACATTGGTTTATAACATTATATAAATTTCAGGTGTACATTGATATATATATCGATTTTTGTGTAGATTACATCATGTTCACCACCCAAAGACTATTTACAATCCATCACCACATACATGTGCCTAATGTGATGATAAATTTTGAATGTGCAGAGCATAAACATTTAAAACAGGACTGAGAAAATTATCTGACTACTAAGAAATCATCACTTTTGCCCATTAAATGTCTAGCTTTAAAAATCTGACCATTGATAATGAAACTGTAAAATAATTTAGGGATATAGTTCAGATTTATTCTGACATCACAGAAGTTCATCTTATGATTCTGATACTCAGATCTGGCCCTGGCCCAGAATTGATTTTAACACCTGGCCATTAGGCATTTTGCCAAGATCGATATTTGGTGTGCTTCCCAGTGTAGAATGCCATTCACTAGTGCCTTGAGAATGGCCTACTTGTTTTTCTTTAAAAGAATGTCACTAACAGAAATGAACCCATCATGTTAAGTCATTTTATCTTTAAAAATGAAGACAGTATGGGGGTGGCCCCGTGGCCGAGTGGTTAAGTTCGCGTGCTGTGCTGCACGCGGCCCAGTGTTTCGTTGGTTTGAATCCTGGGCATGGACATGGCACTGCTCATCAAACCACACTGAGGCAGTCAGTGTTCCACACACCACAACTAGAAGTACCCACGACGAAGAATATACAACCATGTACCGGGGGGCTTTGGGGAGAAAAAGAAAAAAAATAAAATCTTTAAAAAAAAAAAATGAAGACAGTATGATTATGGACTAAAACATACACACATAAGTAAACTGGAATCGAGGGTCATATTTGGGAGGGAATGGCATAGAAAATATCACTTCATTATAGTGTTTGTCATACTGTATTCTCACCTCGACAGTCCAGAGAAATCGGCTTCTTCTTCTTCACATCTCTCATCTAGTTCTTTCAAAGCTAAGGTCACATCCTCTTCACAGATGGACTCGGGGTAGCTCTCAGGAGCGAGAGGCTCTGGCACTTCAGTTTCCTCTAAATCGAGAATTCCTTGACACACAAGAGAATCTTGCTGTTCTTGAATTATATATGACCCTTCATCTTCAAAGCTTGTAATAACCTGTTCCTCCTTTAATACTGAACTGGTATCCTGTAAAACAATCGTATTTTTTATGGACTTTACAAACTTTAAAAAAAAAGAATTTTATCAACATAGAAAAAATGATCATTGCCAACAACGTAATCTATTTTATTAAGTAGTCTTCATTTACATAGTTTAATTTTTGGACTTTGTGGACTCTGATTATATAAGACTGTTTTTTAAAAAACAATACAAGGTTTTACAAATTTTGAAATTAAAATGTATCACCTACTGCCACATAAAAATAGCAAGGCGACTTTTTTTCTCTTAATAGACTTTAGTTGTTTCCTTAGAAATATATCCTTTGGTAAAATATCTTCTCTCATACATACTCTAATTCTACATTAGTAGAATTTTACATTACTACTATAAAATTCTCTCTTATTTGCAATGTCATTTCTTTCATTATACCAAAACATTATATCCAGTGAGTTCTGGATATAAGAGGAGATAATTCAAAATGGTTAACCTGCTGGTCTTGTGTTGCTGCCATGAATCAGGAACAGGTCCTGACCAATCAGGAGGATGCTGAACTGAAACAAAGGCAGCCTTACTGGTATACATGAGCTGAATACTTGTGATGTAAGAGTTGCTTTCAAGTCATAAGGCCACAATAACTCATTGCAGGTTTGAATAATGCTTCATCACCGAGTTACAGTTCAAGCTCATTTATCAAAAACAGTGACTGCGTTCTCCTAACCCTCAGCAAATGATAATGAGAATGTGTGTTACAGTGTACACTCATGGTTTTACCTTCCTATCCATTGTAACATTACTGAAGTACGGTTGCTACATGCCTGACATGGAGTAGAAGCCCAACAGATATGGGTTAAATAAATGAACTACCACTATTAAAAAAGAGAAATACTTCTAAGGTGTATATCGTGACAGTATCAATACTAATTTTAATATGCATGTATGGATATTAGTTTAATCAGTTTGAAAATAACCACTCATGGTCTCACAGTTTTAGGAACAAAGATCAGCTTCTTTCAGTACTTAGACCTAAGTTACTAGTTAGTTGTACAGTAGTTTCTTATCTCTTTTTCATGAGTAAAAACCGAATTTTCTTTCCAAAATATGAAAAATGAAAGAGCCCCTGACCTTAGACCAGCCTGGGCCTTAGTTTATTCATCTGTAAAATTCATCTATAGTCATGCATTGCATATGTCATTTTCGTCGATGATGCACCGCATATATGATCGTGGTCCCATAAGATTAGTACCATACACCCTAGGTGTGCAGTAGGCTATACCATCTAGGTTTGTGTAAGTGCACTCTATGATGTTCACACAATGACAAAATCACCTAACGACATATTTCTCAGAACGTATCCCCATTGTTAAATGATGCATGACTGTATAACAAAATAAAAAGAAGGATTTTGACCAGATTCTGGGCTGAGTGGTCTGGGATAAATTAATAACTAACTACACTTGGTTTATAACCTAATAATGGGGTTAGCCTAATATGCAAATGACAATAATATATAGTAAAGTATCGTAAGTGTAATGTCAATATCAGCAATATACAAGGACTACTGGTACTCAAAGAAGGGAAAGATCACATCTGGTTGAGGCAGAAGACTAGTCTCTTTGGAGGAAACAACACATGATGGGCTTTGACAAAGATAGGGTAGCAATAGGGTTATGGATGGAATGTTTTTGTTCCCTCAAAATTCATATGTTGAAAACCTAACCCCCAATGCGATGGTTTTAGGAGGTGGGGCCTTTGGGAGGTGATTAGGTCATGAGGGTAGAGACCTCGTGAATGGGATTAGTACCCTTATAAGAAGATGCCAGAGGGCTATAGAGCTCTTTTCCCACCATGTGAGGACATAGCAGGAAGACAGCGTTTGCTACCAGGAAGCAGGCCCTCACCCAGAGTGAATCGGCTGGCACCTTGATCTTGGATTTCCTGGCCTCTAGAACTGTGAGAAATAAATTTCTATTGTCGATAAGCCACCCAAGTTTACGGTATTTTGTTACAGCAGCCAAAGCTGACTAAGACAGATAGTATTTCAGGGAAAAGGAATGAGAAGATGTCAAAGGCACAGAAATACTGCAGGAAAACACAAAATGGATTAAGGGAACATTGGTCTGGAGTTAGTTAAGCAAGGAAAGCAGCACACTCTTGCATCCTCACAGAATTGCACTTCTTAAATAATAGAGTACAATCATTCCTTAATCACTCCAACAGCTCATGTTCAATACATCCTATTTAAGGTTTCCATCTGAAATTTTCCTTTTTAACGATCTGGCCATGAAAGGCATAAGTATTAGTTATTTGGAAAGACAGTTAACGTTACAGTCCTAGAGACACATCTACACCTAGGATTTTTATTGGTATTAATTTTTCCTTCTACGGCAATTTGAACATACCATGTTGAAATAACCCACCAAACTTTACAGTGTCTTGGAAGTGGGCCCAATAAATATTGTTTGATGAATGAATGCCCCATCTGAAATAACACAATTTCCCATATATATGGAAGTTTGCATTAATTTCCAATTCATTTCCAATAATTATGAATTATTTCTGAGAAGTAGTTTATGCACTATGATTAAAGCTATTTTAATAATAAAAATTAAAAGATTTCCCCATTTGTTAATTAAATAAAATTAAAATACACGACCATTAACCACACTGCTTTTGTTAAGAAGGTATTTCTAGTATCAGTCTGCTGTTTACCACTGTTTCTAATGAGAATGTCTGTTGACCTTTTAACATGCTATGATCTAAACTAGACACAGCAGATTAGATTATTAACTAGTAGTTACTGTTCACTTTAACAAGCCTCCCAGCAACTGAAAGGACTATAGTCTACTTCAGGTGCATCTCTAAGTCCTGTCAGTTCTCTCCTGTAACCACTTCCCATGCTCACCCGCTGGGTCTTAGTTCAGGCCCCCTTTATCTCTTGCTAATGTTCTTCTAGCTTATCTCCACATCCCGGCCTCCTCCAGTCCACCCTTCTTCACACCTCCATCACAGAGACTTTACTGAAACACAATCAGACTGTAACCTTTCCCTGGTGATAGGTGCCCAGACTGCAGGCTCCATGTGGCAGGTACCAGAACCTACTTTCCTTTTTCCACAAAAAAAGCTGAGATTTTAAGAAATAAACATAATCAGATCATAAGCTTCTTCTGCTTAAAATCCTCCAGTGGTTACCTGCTGTGTGGCTCATAAGACCGACCTTGAGAGCACCTTGGCCATCCCCATCTCCTTCTCCCTCCATCGCTCATGTTCACCGGGCTCCTGCCCCCCTGGCCAGCTTGTCGTTCTTCAGATACACCTCTGCCTTTCTAACTGCTGCTTCCTCAGCCTGGAACGGAGTTCTTCCTCCACATCTTCAAGGGTTGGCTCCTTCCTGTCACTTAGGTTTCACCTCAAATGCCACCCTATCCCACCTTCCCCTTCACCAAGTCCACCTTACTGTTAGATTTTCTTAGTATGAATAAGAAGATGATCACTTTCTATTATTTATATTTTGTTTTATCTGTTTATGATGTCTCTCCTACTAGAATTAAGCTCCGTACAACCAGGAGCCTTTGTCTGTTTCACACAGTGCTGTAGGCCTGGCGCCTAGAATAGCGCCCAGCATGTGGTAGGTGCTCAATAAATACTGGCTAAGTGACTGAATGCTCGTATGCCCTGTATTCCCATCTAGGTATCTGGTACAGTGCTTGTCACAAGATAGGTATCTTTCGAAAGAATGAAAATTCATGACTTCCTCTCTTATCAAGATGAAGTCTTAGTATGGCACGCAGGGCCCTCCATGTCTTAGACCCTGCCCATCTTTCCTCTTGCTCTTCTGCCTTCTCCCATTTTAGTCTCTAGAAATACTGAATTTCCTGCTGTTACCTGAACATACCATGCTATTTCACGTTGTTGTGTCTTCCCACATGGAGTCCCTCTGTCTGGAATGTCCCAGTGGCCACGAAGCCTGTCCTTTACCACCACCATCCCCAATGCCCAACTGATCAGTCTCTCCTCTGAGTTTTCACAAAGCCTTGAACATGTCTATTATTGAGTTTCTCATATGGACATGTACTGCTTTTTTTTTTTTTTTAACCTTCTCTGTCTGCCTTAATAGACAATGCACTCCCTGAGAACAGGGGTCATACCTTCTTCATCTTTCTAGCACCTGACGGAATGCCTGGCAGCTAGTAAAATCTCAATTAATATTTGTGGAAATGAATTATCCAAACTTCAGCCATTCTAGCGTGAGCATTTAAAAAACTGCCAAAATGCCTTCATTTCAAAATATGTCTGCTTACTGTTAAAAATGTTAAATACATTGCCGGCTTAATAAGAACATGAGAATTCAACTTCCTAAAATAATCAGATCTAATAACTGTTTAATTTGGTTAACACTGAAAAAATATAGTATTTTCCTACTACTTACCAAGCCATAATGACACAGCTATAGCAATTACAGTTAGGAAAAAAGTATCTATAATAATCTTAAAAGAAAAACACTAAGAAAACTAATACTTACTTATTTTTGGTCAGTCATTAGCTTGGAATGTGGCTTACTTCTCACAGGTCTTTCCAAGAAACATAATACTAGTAGTTCCAAAGTCTTTTTAAAACGTTTCATTTAACCAACTGCTAACACAGCTGGCCTGAGGTTTTAATCCCAATCATAGCATCAATCACATAAACCAAAACACAAAGCAAAGAGAGAAGGAGAAACAAAAGCGGTCCTTCAAAGAAGATACAGCGCCACAGATGATGCTCACCATCCCCAGAGAAGCGTCTATACATTAAACTAATCACATTCTGCAACTCAAAATGCTCATTAAAAACACTCAAGGTTATTTTTAACCTGTAGGTCATTTCCTTAATCCATCAACTTTCTGTATCATCAGATTTGACTATCTCATCTGAAACAACCCAACAGGTTAGAAATACTGGAAACAAATCAAATAATTAGTGTATCAGATGAAAACTCTTTTGGAAGAAAAGCGAGGGATGAAATAGTGCTAAAAGGAGCCCAGATTGGCCATGCACCAGCCCCCAACTCTCCCCACCTCAGGCAGCTGGCTGTTAGCATTATCTAGAGAAGCCTCCAAAGTTGGGGTCTCATCTCTGATTTGAAGCACTTCTTCTGTCGAGACGCTGCCAGTGGAGTCTTGAGACTGAAGAAGTAAATCCGGATGGTCTGGCATGGTTTCATCGGCAGCAGAATCATTGTTTAACTAAAAGGAGAATACAATAAGGAATTCCTTTATGAGTCAGGGATGGTCACTGAAGCATATTCTACATCATAAGATACTTTGGGGGCTTACTTATAAAGAGCTTCTTAGACTTCATAGGATTACCTCCCCCGACCCTTTAGTCTACCCCAGAATTGGTGCTGTTAATGCAGGCAGCTAACCCATCAACAGAACTGAAACATCCATTAATATAGGTTAAATTTTGCCAAACAAGAAATAGCCAAGTGGAAGAGCTCTATGTAACCATGTTTATCTTGAACTGAAATTCCTATCTTTACAATGTTTTGTGTTTTCAGTTGGTCTGAGGATTTGTCAGGGCTCTTTGACCTCCCTGTGGCCTCAACGCCAAGCAGGCAGCGGATTCTTAAGAAGCAGCATTAATTCGGAGGCAGGCACGTAAGTCTCAACAGGCCATTCACTCATTTAAGCAAAAATCAATACCACAAAACTTCAATAAGACAAAAAGAATTGGGACGATAAAGTTGTTGTAATGGCAGTCCATCATTAGTGGGTTTATAGTCTTTAAAAACTAGTTGTAATTTAATTAGAAGAAAATATATTACAATTTTTCCTCTTTTAGGCAAGATTATAAATTTTTCATGGTCAATATTTGACATAAGAAATATCAAGTTTATGCTTCAGAGTAGGTAAAGGCAAAAACTAACTGTTTTCCCTCTGAGGAGGAAGCAACTTAAAATTCTTTTTTACCTCACTACCCTTATGACTAGAGCTGGCTTTATAAGGAGACAGTCAATTCTGCCCCAAGGCTCTCAGGAGAGCTAACCTATATTAAGCACTTAGAGTAGGCTAGGTGGCTTTCCTCCTCATGAAATTCCCATGAGGCAGATACCACCAGGAGCCCTGTTTTAAAGGAGAGGTTAGGTAACTTGACCACAGTCACACAGCAGGTTGGTGGCCTGATGCCAGCCTCTGAGCCCATAGTCTGGCTCAGGGAGGGCCTGTGCCTCATTCAGTCAGTCACTATTGCCAGTAGCTCAACCATTCCTTTAAATGAAAACACTCGCATGGACACCCAAGCCTTAGGTGGCATGGATCTGGGGGCAGACTGCCCGGTTCAAATTCAATTACCTGCTGCGTGTCCTGGGACCAGAACTGAAATAACTGTACTTACTTCGTGTGGTTGGGGGCAGAGTTCTAGTGACTAATCCATGTAAAACAGCTTGAACAGAAACTGGCACATCTTAAACACTCAGTGAGTGATAACTATTGCTATTGTTATCAGCAACGGCTTATCATTTAATACTTAAATGGGGAGTTCGTTGAAAGACATTGGGCAACAGTGAGATGTCAAAAACAGGAGAGATGACAGGCAGCCAACCACAAGCTGACAACTTGACATTATGTCTAAAGCCAGCTCAGCCCCCGCCATTCAACATCGCCACTGTGTAACTGTAGCTGACACCTGGTCTACACTGGTTGCTCCCTTACCACATGTATCATGGTAGCTATTCCATACCTTCTACGCCTTCTCTCTCCTCATACTGCCATCTTGAAGTTCCAACCCACTACCCTGCATCTTTATCCTTCCTCTCAACCTCACATTTCTGAAATGAAGGCTACTCTTGCAGTCTTCATTTTCTCATTTTTCACTCACTCTTTAAATCTTTGTCATCTAGCCCTTGGGATACAAGTCAGAACCCCCATATCAATGACTTGATCTTGAAAGAGACCAAAACTGTGCTCTATCTTTGCACATCAACTAGGAAAGAAGAGCGGGTAGTGAATTAAGTATCCTTCAAGATGAGGGCCTCTGATTGTGCACAGAACAACCGCCATGACGAGGAGAAAAGCAATATAAAATATGTCTTAGCTGCTAAGGGGAGCACAGTATCAACAAATGTTTAGTTCTGTCATGAATAATAGAATACTCCATTACAGCTGCAATTTTGTATTTTCATTTCAGTGTGTGCATTTTAACCAAACTGAAACGAAAATCAGAAAATCAAGAAACATTAATGGCCAAGTTGGAGGTTAAGAGGAAAACAAGACCGACTGTCACCGTATAAAAAGGTAGTGTACCATCTGCGTGCGTGAGAGTATCTGGCTTGCAGTGAGGGCCGCTTCCTCTTCTGAGGACTCATCTGTATCCTCCTGGTTTGTCAGGTTCAGGCTGGGCGTGCTGCTGGAGCACTGGTACTCCTGGAGGGATGGAGTGTCCCCTTTGTCAATACTGTCCAGTGAGCGCCTGCGGACTCCCCAGTTGAAATTGTCCATACTTTCTCCCTGGAAATGTAAGACATGATTTCTAAATCCTCAAATACATGCTTATAAATATGGTAAATGCAATAACACTAGGAAAACATACACTGAGATGAAAGATACTTAATGCATCGTCATAAGCAGAGTTTCAATCAGCCCTTCAATTTCTTGAAACGGTTAAAACATCATTAAATATTTATACTTAAAGAGATCAAAATATTTGGTTGATAACCTATTTTAACTAAATAATTTTCTTAACTTCCTATCTTGTATTACTGGGGACCAACTAAATCTACTATCTAGGCCATTTCTATTCTAACACACAAACACAAATGAGACTACCAAGACAAGTACGTCACAGACGACAACAAAGAAACAATCCACAACACCAGGCTGCAACTTACCTGCAGCTCCTGGTTAGCAAAAAGGAAAACACACAGAATTAGAAAGAACGAAGACAAACATTTAAATATACGCTACACTTTTGGGGAAAATTCTTTGTGATTTCTCACACCCAAAGACTGATTCAAGCTCTGGATTAAGCTTTGAGCAGGAAGCAACATGTGATTCAAATTACTTTTTTTATGCAAAATATATTGTGAAAAAGTCAGAGACAGACACTTAAAACAACATTTCTATGATACACTTTGGCAACACAAACTCTAAGAAAATCTTCAAAATTTACATAGATTGAATACTTGATACAAGGCAAAACTGACTTAAAATATCCACACTCAGTTGACAACATACAGGGTCACAATTATTTTAGTCTGTAGGATGGCTCTGGCTAAATCCAATGGTCATTTTTTACTATAAAATAATTTAAAATCAAGATTACAGCTATCAAAACATAACCTTTGCCAACTTCCAAAGGTCAAGAGGAAAATACGACAAATTTCTATTTCACCCCAATAACGGATTTATGTAAATTATGTTTCTGTTATTCTAAGCTGATCCTCCTTTTGTAAGGATATAATTCTTTCTTAAGCCCTGATATGACAAATCACAGTGAGTTAGCTAGCAGACTATGATTTATTAGTGTTCCTTTACTCAAGAGGGATTGTTCAGAATAGAGGTTTTCAAATCTTTTTCTTTTTTTTATTGAATAAAGCAGAGGAATACTTATTTCAAATAAAATTTAAGATGCAAGTCAACTGGGCAAAACTGACAAACAAAACCAGAGCTGCTCTGGTTAAAAAAGGTGGCCAGGAGGTCTGCCCATTTGGCCCTTGGATCTTTCCCTGTTCTCAGGGTATCCTAGAAAACAGGGCTCTGCAATCAGGGTTTGAAAAGCCACGTTCCTAAAACATTTCAAATATTATTATGTAGCATAACACATAACAATGGCCACAACACTCGATATATATTTGGTGAATGAATGAATACACACTGTGGGCTTTCAAGGTTAGGGATACTTTGGAAGTGTCATTAGAATTAATTCATTTATTATTTTGTAGCAAAGTATTTCCTGTTACTATGTTTTAAGCACGACTATATTTAGGTTTTAGAAAATCTCTGTCATTTGATTTGGCCTAATTCTTAGGCATAAATTAGCACCACCTTCCCCAAATTACGGTGACTTGAATCAAAGACAGGAGGATAATAAGCGTCTTTAATTCAGTCTACGGTTCTATTTAAAAGCCACATTTATTACTACTGACATTTTAAAGTACTGGATGAACTTGGAAGCATTTACAGTGTTCTTAGAGAAAAAAAGCAAACAGAAAAAAATAACCTTACCATTACAAAAATGTCAAGAGCCTGCCTTTGGAAATTTTAAATTCTGAACTGAAAAAAGCAAGTAACTACAGAAGAATTTCGCAGCTGCTCATGCCCTTGGGGCAGGGCCGCAGGTCCCTTCAACTCATAACGCTTTTTTGCCTGATTATGCAAGTCTAGCCTGTTTCCTACATGTTTTCCAAATTGTGGGAGTGAAGTCAATCTTAGAGGGTGGTGACTTGCCCTTTTTGAAAAAAACAGAAACGAAAAGAAGAGAATAGAAAACATCGATATGCATGGCATAGAGTAAGGATGCATATTCTTGAATTTTTTAAAATGTGTGTCTATATATCTACATGGATGTGATATAAAATGTTATTAACTATGAATTACAGTCAAAAAAAGTTTAAAAGCCACTGCCCTATAAGGTGCTGAATAATACTTGTTCTTGGGCTCCTATGAACCTGTACAACTGTGGGAATGTATAAATGGTTAACTATTATATAGGAGCCTTCTAGCTCATATCTGCAGGGGATGCCGAAGCATACAGGAGGCCCTCCCTAAACTGGTCTCCTATCAACAACCAACAGTGTGACACGGCACAGGCCATTACATTTCATTCCTCCGCCTCACCTAGTAGCACTAAAGGAAACATCCCTTCAAGAGAGTTGATGAATGCATACGAATTATATGAGTGTTTAAATTCTTCGGAGAGACATATATCAATGACATGGTATGGATACTTGATAATAAGGCATTTTGGGCTCCTCACGTATAGATATTTGTAAAAGTTTTAGAATGAACATTTTTTGACCTATTTGACATAAACTTTCTAGCTTTAGGAGACTGTGGTTTATGGGACTGACATTAGCTATAGGAATTCATTCTGAATAGTCTAAGACAACCAGGGCGATCTATTCTCTTTGCCACAATGATTGTTTTAGAAATTGGCACATGTGCCAGCTTGGGCCAATGAGATATGACAAGTATGCTAAAAGCATTTAGGAGAACAACTTCTTCACTTTTATGAGAGCGTTTCTGGAAGCAGCCCTCACTTCCTCTGACCAGTACTGTCTGTGGACATAACCATCTCGCCACTGTCTGAGCTGACTGGTAGAGAAGGGCAGAACCTAGGGAACTACAGAGAAATAACCAGAGACCTCACTGAGCCATATCTAAATAAGTAATAACTCCAGATCATCTAAATTTTGTGAACTAATAAATCCACTTTTGGTGTTGGATTTTCCACTTAGAAAGCATCTAAACTGACACAACTATCAGTTTAATTAAACAATCATTTTAGAGGAGAAAGCCCTTTGGGCATGAAATGAAGTGAAGCATTTGAGAGAGCTGGGTATGTCATAAAGAAGAGAGTGGTGAGGAATGTCATAGGAAGAACCTCAGCCATTTGCCATGGGAAAGAGTTCTGGAGAGCCAAAGCCTTCTTAATCATCAATTTAGTAGCAGTGTTTAGATTTATACTTTAAAATTGTTTGATAAATTTTAATATAATTTTTTACTATTTTGCTGCACATTAATTTGTATAGCTCATGTAAAACAGGATCTAAGTAGATCCTAAATTAGAAAAACACTTGTGAAGAAATCCATTTTTTTTACTCTATAGTGTTAAAGATAAAGATGAAAAATTAGATTTTCCTCTTATTTCAGACTTATTCTGCTGTTGACTAATTATACTAATCACATTCAGTTCCCAACTTAGATGTTGACCTTTTTGACCTTACACTGACTTTAATAAGGGAAGAGTCTATGGTCAAATCCTTAATTCTCATACAGTTGCAACTCTTCTATAATACCCTAACGGAAAGCCCATATCCTTACCTCTGCATCTTCCAATTCAACATCTAAAAAGTCAAAATCCTTAAAAACACCAAACTGTTGTTCACTGCTATTATCTTCCACAGCTACTTCTTCCTCCTGAATTATGTCTTCTGTTGCAGAAATTAGGCTAGTCTGCTGGTCACCGACTTCCAGATCTTCATTGGAGGAAAATACAACCTGACCCCACCAGAGGGGGAAAAAAAAAAAGGCCATGCATCAGCTTGTCACTCTGCACACGAGACATCAGTGCCCTGAGAACCACTGCCGGGCATATCTGTCAATGAATCCAGAGCTTTAATTTGGTCTTCATGTTAACATCTAACTGGCTGAATACTTAATTAGCAGAGCTGCCAAGTGTCACAAAGACAAGTAATATTTTTTTCAT
Organism: Equus przewalskii; assembly: GCF_037783145.1. Classification (NCBI taxonomy): domain Eukaryota; kingdom Metazoa; phylum Chordata; class Mammalia; order Perissodactyla; family Equidae; genus Equus; species Equus przewalskii. The sequence continues at coordinate 80,370,197 of NC_091833.1, read as the reverse complement.
TCTTAGTTAATACCATAAGTGAGGTAAGTCAGAAAAAGGTAAGCAAGGAGACAGAATAATTTCCATTTCTTCGTGGACTAACATGATTTTTTTAAACCTTTACACATGCCTTCCCGATTACTCACAGATGGATTCTTCGGAAGGCCAGATTCTGGACCACAGAGAGAAAGCACATTCATTAGCTTTTCTCTTGTTCTTCGCTAAAGAAAAAAAAAAATTCAAGTGTTAGTATTACTGATATAATAAGATAAATTCTCGAGTGTTCACACAGACAACAAAATTGATTCTTCTATTCCATAAATATTCATTTTGATATGCTTTTACATACCTGTGATAACTGTGGCCTTTTCCAGCTGACAGGGACCAAGGCATTAGAATTCGAACCCGAAGAAGTTGAAGAAGTACTTCTAGTAACAGCAATAACTTTCGGCTTCCCATTTCTTCCGGCTGCGCTATGCTGATCACCATATTTATTTCCAATAATTGGGGTCTACATAGAAACAAAATGCCAGTGTCTGACTTACATAATTCAACATAAAAGGGTTAATAGTGTATCAATAATGACATTTTTTTACAAACAAAAAACAGCATAAGGAGAAAGATTACTTAGCACGAGGCAGATGTTACAAAAATCAAAGGTAATGATGTCTTTTTTTTTAATTAAGTGATTTCACTTTTTTGGAAATGAGTCTCTGAGAAGACTATCTGAGAGCTTATTCCTATTTTAAAGATAGATCTGCTTTCTTTAAGAACTACCACCTCCGGCTTTCCCCCCGTGGTTGTAAAATATATCCTGTTTGAGAGCTCAGAAAACATAAAAATTATTTTAAAAAATCACCAGTAATCTCACCACTCAGATTTAATCTCTGTTAACATTCTGCTGTTTCTTCAATGCATATTGTTAAGTGTGCTTCAGTAATGTGCTTTCGCAAATATTAAAGATAAGTAACAACTCCGAAGAGGAAGATATCTATATAGTGTCTTACTACAAATCTGATGTATAATACTTCCAAAATTATTTCGGTAAAAGTTCTATGATGATCTAAAACTCACTTATATTTATTTGGCTTTGTGAAGTGTCTTGAATTTTCATTTGAATATTCAAGCTCATTTGCATGTTATACAGTCCCTTTATGATCTGGTTCCTGCTTATCTCCCTAACCTCAACTTCTCCCACTCCCTCCTGAACTTCACACTCCAGCAAACTGAACTTCCTGTTGTTTTCCAAACATACTGTGCTTTTATGGACCTGTGTTTTGGCACATGCTGCCCCCTCTGCATGGAATATTCACCAAGCTTCTCAGGTCTCAGTTTATTTTAGCTTTGTTTTTCCTTCCACAATTTCAACTAAAAATCCTTTAAGAGTTCCTACTGCTTCAAGATAAAACCATCTTGTTACTATGGCAGGCAAGGTCCCTGATCTTGCCCCCCTTATGCTTTCAGCCTCATCTCTCATCACACTCTACCGCCATTCTCTGTACCCTGCTTCCGTGCTATGGCAGTTTCCAGAGCACCATGCTTTCTCACACTTACAAGCCTTCATTCACACATGTTGCCTTTTCTTGGATTTAATCTCTCCTCCCCAAATTTCAATATATGCCCGTCTAGGGTTATTTATCTTTCGACACTCAGCTCAGATTAGATGTACATGCTATATATTTCTATAGTACTTCTAACTTACTTCCAGCCAAAGCACTTACCACAATGTTTATTTGCCTATTTCCCCAAGAGACTGTAAGCATCCTGAGAGTAACCCTTCTCCCTACCCCCACCCTGTTTTCTCAGCACCTACCACAGCATCTGCTACTGAGTATCAGCTCAATCAGTGCTTGTTGAACGGGAGAATGAATAAATGAACAAAAGAAAATTTCTAACAGAACACTTGTATCAATTCCTGAGCGTCTTACCTCAGATATATCAAAATGAAAATCTAAGGTCTTCCCAGGCAACTCCTTAGAGACATTATTAAAAATCTTAGTGAAGGATATTTCCGGGGAACCTATGTCTCCTCCATAGGTCTTGGGAATATCGCTGGGCACAACAAGACTTGCAGAGCGAGACACCACGAGTTTTAATATGTTAAGGGCTTCCTTCCAATAAGGACTCTGGTTTAAAAAAAGAAGAGAAATATAAAGGTTACAAATACATTATTTACCTATGAACAAAATTTAGTGTGGACTGTAGACAATGAAAATACTGTTTCTACAAAAACTCTTGAAAACTATTCATTTTTACTTTGAGGTCCTTCACAGAGGGTCTGAGTTACAAAAGGAAAGAAAACAAGTTATTATTTGTGCTGTTAGATTTACAAGTCCCCAAATACATAATAATGCTACCAATTCAGAATACTTTGCATTTCTCCCCAATGAGCGCTTTATAAATACTATTAATTTCCAAAGTCTGATACCGTCATCTGGCATTAGTGGTAAACAAAGGGGTTGTGTACGTGTCAACTTTCTAGATGAATGAAGTTTATGGCTTTAAGACTCTAAACTTTAGATATGTTAAGCCTTGGACATAAACAATTTTTAATGCATACTTTCTTTTTTAGACATAAAAATATTAAAATACTAAAAACATTTTAGATTTTTCTTGATGACCCAAGCCCCAAATAATAAGCACAAACACTGTGCTAAAGAGATGCTCTCAGGGATTACTGAGTTGCATAGGGTGAGTTTTTTTCTCCTACCTATATGATGGCTATGTTTTTTGAGTTACTGTTCTGCTTTTAGTTTTGTATATTTCTACCAACATAATTTAGGAATGATTTACATGACAGATGTATATATGGGGAAGAATCAATGTCTAATAAAGAATTTATATTTATCTTTTACCATCTACTGAAAAGAATAGACAACATAAAAAAACTACTTTTTTGCTTATTTATGGTACCAAAATCACATCTCAACCTTGTATGACATATGTTGTTTCACAGCTGACAATTCTAGGGTAGGAAAAAATGCCACGAGAAAAAGGAAGTGAAAAATCTTTGGCAGAACAGAGTCATCCAGTTTAGTTAATAACATCTTAATATGAAGACACCTAAAGCACAAAATATTTAATAACAATAGAACTGTCCGTATTATGACATTTTAAGCATATCATTGTAAAAATCAGTTTGTTTCCATTTAACAAAGTTATGGCTAAGTAGAAATCATCATCTTTTTTTTCTGACAGAGATAATTAGAAACTCTGGGCATTGTGAGGTGCTCCAACATTTCCAGGGATGTTTCCATAAATTACATTGGTAGCTGTGTTCCAAATGTAAACGACTATCAGGAGTTCAATTCTGTAAAATGTTTAATGTTGGAATAAAGCAAAGTCACTATCTGTGATGACCCGTCAGCTAAATATGACCTTGGTTCACACAACATCTAAAAATAAACTTGAAAAGAAATTTGAGTCACCATTTTGAAATTAGGAGATTTTACAGCAGAACCCAGATTTCTAGCTTCTTTTTAAAAATTCGAAGTTCTGGCCACCCTGGACCAGTCCTCCAACATGGCAACTGTTAGAGGAAGCCAGGTTGTGCCGTTCCTTTTAGATGGGGAACGTGCAATTCACTGAGTCATAAGTCTATGCCCTCCTTTGGTTACTTGCTTTCTCAGTGGGCATGTGGGCTTGTGGTTCTGAACAAAATAAATGTATTTATATTTTATAAATTAGTAACTCAATGTGTTTATGTTTCTGTGGAAGATCCAGCAAATATTTGATGAGTTAACTTCTTTACACTTTAAGAAGAAAAGAGAAATGTGCTTTAGGAAAAAAATACAATTGTTATTTGGTGAAGCCTTCCTCAATAAGAGATAAGGTAGAGAAGATACAGGGGGTCACCAAAGAATCTTAGGTTCTTTTGAATATTTGCAATCACCAATTTTCAAGGGAATCTGAAAAGTAATCTGGATTACCTAACTGAATAATGGAAAACATTTAAATCCAGTTTTATTACTTTCAGATACAGACTAGGACACAAACTCATTCCTAGTCAAGTATTTCCATTTGTAAGTTTTGCTTTAGTGAATGCAAATATAACTGGAATAGAAACATAGAATATTAATCTGTGAAGGTTCTTAAAGAGTTTGCTCTCTGATAAGTTGTATCCACAATACTGATCTGCTCAGCAAAGCCTTTCTTAACAGATAGTTCACAGGTGAAATTTAGAACAGACCAGGTTGATATGACATCACTTAGATTAAAACTTTCTACTTTCTAAACTTCTGGTGCTTTTATCAGACACAGAAAGCAACTCTAAAATACAGACTCTTCAAAGGGCTCTTCTGTTTCTAAGAGTAATATTTGTTTATTAATTATGTAGAATCTGATTAAAAATAGGAAGGTACAGGGGCCAGGCCCTGTAGTATAGTGGTTAAGTTCAGTGTGCTCTGCTTCAGCGGCACAGGTTCACAAGTTCGGATTCTGGGCACAGACCTACACCACTTGTCAGCCATCCTGTAGCAGGTGACCCACATATAAAACAGAGGAAGACTGGCACAGATGTTAGCTCAGGGAGAATCTTCCGCAGCCAAAAAGTAAAATAAAGTAAAAGGAAGGTGCAAAGAGTCACAATTCTAATTGTACTGTCTAAAGATGGTGACTGCTGCCATTTTGAACATCCTTTCTAGTCATTACTGAAATGTATATTAGTAGATGTAATGGTTAAAATTCAAATTAGGAATTAGACCAATGTTACCATTCAGATTCTGCTTGTTGTCACTTACAAGGAGAACGTTTTTCCACATTGTAAATATTCCTGAAAACATGATTTATGGACTAGCCACTTCCCTACTCTTGAACATTTAAGATGTTTCTGATTTTTATGATTATAAATCGTTTTGAGATGAATATTTCTATACATAAGTTTTGTGGTCACTCACCTGTACGTATTTGCCAATAATCTTTATGATCTCCAGATTAAACTGCTTGACGGGGGCAGCAGAGAGGTCAATGTGACTCAGAAGACTGTAGATGATCTGTAGTAGCGACTGCTGCATACTGGACAACCCTTTTTCTAACAGCTAAAAGCAAAATTAAAAGGTGTGCTTTAATCAAGTTAAAGAAAATTCACTATTTAGATTTATGATGTTGAAAAACAACAGATTTAAACCATGAATTTATAGCTAGATGACTAGAAATCCAGAGACTAATAAAGGTAAAAGGTGGTATCTATTTATTGTTATTTGTCCTCAGTTCAGAAAAGAAAGTAGATATTTTTCATCTTAATCTTAGCATTTTCTTTTATTTCCTTAACTAATTTAGTTGAACACCATTTACTTTAGGTTAAGAAGAACACCACTATACCACCATCCCCAAAGAGTGCCTCCCCCAAACCATTCATGCCAGCCACTTATTAGCCATGTGATCTTGGACATGTTTCTTAACTTCTCCAAGCCTGATTTTTTAAAATAAAATAGCGGTAACACCTACTTCATGCAGTTTGCAGGACAATCAAATTAAATATACGTAGTTTTAAATATACGTAACTAGCTTTAGAACTGTTGGTAGTAATACTTTGAGAGTTATTAATAATAATACAACAAGGACAATTTACACCAGTAAGAGCAACATTTGGGGCAAAGCAGTCTCTCTACCGAGTGGACAAATGTTGCCCTAATGTGATGCAAACAGGCTGCACTGTGCCAGTCCCAGACCTTGGAACCCCACGATTAGATCCTCAGGGAGTACTACTGTGACTTTAGTGGTGAGCTTTATGATGGCTCATGTGAAGCTCAATGTGAAGCTGGTCTAAGGCACTGCAATTCAAAGCCAATTAAGGAGGTTAGGCCTGGTTTATGTTGGCCCTGGTCCTAAAGGTACAGGTGTAAGATAAACCTAGGGACTTGCATTCACTCGGGTTAGGAAGCTGTCAGGCAGACAGCTCACACTGTCAGCTCCCTTGAGTCTAAAGCTGACAGGAGCAAACCTATCAAAATCAATGCTTTAAAAAAATTCACACCAGTCCTGAAGCATTTCATGATATTCAACATCAGTGACGTAGCTAAGGTAAACAGTCTGATGAGCAATACGTAAAATATTTATCGAGTTGTGAATAATTTCTTTTAAGTTTACAGTGTTTTAGGTTTAATTTCTATAGGCCGACTTTTTAAAAAGGAAGCTATTACTTTATTATATGCTGATAAACATTCTTAGCGACCAAGAATTTCTTCCTTTTGAGGTTCTCCTTGTGGCTATCGACTCAGTAATTCACTTTTCTAAGCATGAAGTTACTCCCTCAAGAAACATTAACTTTTTATGCCGTTCTAGGGCTAGTTTTTTAAATAATTTCATTTTTAGCCACCAAAATCATATTTTAGATTAGGAAGCAAATGTATCATCAAAATAAAGAATTACCCAGCAGAAATGCCTTTGCATGCTGTATTATTCTAGAAGGGATTTCAGAGTCAAGAAGGAATTTTGTGGAAACAAAAATAATAGCCATTCTCTAGGATCAAGACCAGTAAAAACCCATTTTCCATTTGAATTAAAATTACATTATTTTGAGTTTTATGTCACTTAAGGACAGTGAATGAGGAAATACACTCAAAAACCCATTTTCCATTTTAAATAAAGTTGAGGTTTGCATTATTTTGAGTTTATATCACTGAAGGGCGGTGAATGAAGAAATAAACACTGAAAACGGAAAAAAAAAACTTTATAAAAACTTCCTTTATCCTTGAAAGGAACTACCCATATTTTTCTTTTAAAAAAGATGTTATCTATATTCCCTCTCAAAGACAGTTTGAAGATTAGTTAGCATCAGTGCTGCTTCTAGAAATAAGTCTACTTGAAAATTTTGCCACAGAGCGGCTAAACAGCCCCCTGCCCGGTTTTCTTGTAAATTTACCTCTGCAAGATAAGTCACCAGATTGAACGTAGTCTCCGAGAAGGAGTCATGCAGGTATCTACACACTACGTTGATCCAGTTAGAACAGTCTCGGGAATACGTGTGTGTACTGTACAAACTCATCATGTGAGCCAGATTGACAAGCGTTGGGCATTTTTCTTCTGCACAAACCTAAAAACACCAAAAAAAAAAAAATTTTATCCACCTAAAATAAAGATATAAGTTTAAACTTGATTTTATACTAAAGGTATTTAATGAAAATGTTAGATGTATATGTTGAAGCTTTAATGCATTTTATTTCAGTACAGAAGAGTTAGAAGAGAAGAAAAGCACAAGGCATTCTTAAGAGAACGACAGACAACATGGAAAGATGATTAACACGTCAAGCACTTTCACAGGTGTTAAACAGTATGGCTTTTTTCAGTCTGATGCTCTGTAAGACCTTCTTTGGTAAAAACCCATACGTGGTTTTGTGAACCATATATGTTATTTTGTACCTTTTGAAAAAAAGAGTTTTGTTTTGTAAAATCTATGGTTCAGGGCACAAGGAAACATGCTGGCTCAACCTGGGAATTCTCAGCGAGGTTCAGAGCTGCTGTGCCAACAAAGAAACGCTTCGGTCTCAAGCTCCCCAGGGTCTCTCAGTAGAGCAGTCAAGTACAGACAGCCTCAACACGTGTGAGGTATTCAGAGGACCTCACTGGAGCTCTGATAATACTCTGAGTCTTGCAGCTCCAATGAATGGCAGTCTGCAGGGTGGACCCCAAACGGCTCTTCAGGAAATCACCTAAAGCTCTTCAGGTTCTTGGTCAGTCATGTAGAGGCCACTTCAAAATGTATTGACTTCTAGAGTTTCTTTGACACAGTACTACGGAATCTGAATCAACAAACGTTTGGGAGGATCTTACTGACCAAATGCACCTTCTTAGTCTGTTCCTTGAGTTATTGGTGAGGACGTTCCTGAGCCTCCTCTGGGGGACACCTGAACCATGCAGAACTAGAAAAGGGCCATGCTAGTCTTTCATCCCTATCTATCAGAAAAGGCCAGCCTCAGGAGGCCACCCCATGGCTGAGTGGTTAAGTTCGCGCTCCACTTTGGTGGCCCAGGGTTTCACTGGTTCAGATCCTGGGCGCGGACCTAGAACCGCTCATCAGGCCTTGCTGAGGCACCGGCCCACGTAGCACAACTAGAAAGACCTACAACTATTGACTGAGGGTATTTAAGGAGGAGGAGAAGAAGAAGAAGAAGAAGAAGGAAGATTGGCAACAGATGTTAGCTCAGGTGCCAATCTTTAAAAAAAAAGAAAAAAGAAAAAAAGGCCAGCCTCACTGACATTGCTTTTAGTTTTCCTTTTTTCTTTTTCCTTGCTTAATCTTCCATCTTATTGATGTGTTATATGTATTCTCACAAACTGCCTAGAACATTCAATAAAGAAAGTAGAGTGTTACCTTTTTAAATATATATATTTTCAACTTTCAGAAGAATATAACTGACTTTTCTTTTGATTCATCATGTGGACATTATCACTGGACAGGTCTGGGACACAAAGTTGTGCAAGATTGTGCACAGACTATTAACACAGTAGCTTAGAAGCTATTTTATAAAATCATTAAAAGAAGCTGATTTCATGCATTAGCCTTTTACCCATAAAACAGACACCAGGAAGAAAAAAGAAAAATTTGGTTGATATTTCTTATCTGTATTTCAAAATATAACAATATTTTTAAAAATCACATAATTTTATAATTTCACAAAAATTTGTTACTCTTCTGGAAAATTTTTTTTTCTGCTTTTTTCTCCCCAAATCCCCCAAGTACATAGTTGTATAGTTTTAGTTGTGGGTCCTTCTAGTTGTGGCATGTGGGACGCCACCTCAACGTGGCCTGACGAGTGGCGCCATGTCCATGCCCAGGATCCGAACCAGTGAAACCCTGGGCTGCTGAAGTGGAGCACCCGAACTTAACCACTCGGCCACGGGGCTGGCCCCAGGAAAAACATTTACACTTTAAATTCTTTATAGTAAATTTTTTAATTTAAAATTTTTTAAAGTAAAATTTTAAAATATAAAATTTTTGCTGAAGAATAAAAACATTGATAGAATTCTTATATTCTTAAAGAATTTTTTTTTAGAGAATGATTTTTTAAAACGTATTTTTGAAAAGACAGAAAATTCCTAGGAATACATGCTGTGCAATTATATAATAAAGCCAATGGTTACAATTTAGTTTTGAAATTTCTGAATTACCAAGTTAAAATATGATCCCAAGAGTATGTTTATAAGAAACTTTTTTAGCATACTATTTTTGCCATATGAATAGCTAAAAAGGACAATATTTGTCCTAAGTGTTGCCTCGTTTTGAAATTTCGTGCTCTCCAAGGGTGCAAACAGCAGGGCTAAGGATATTTGCATAATGAGGAAGCACATAATGGCAGAAAATTACTCTCGACAGTTTAAGTGAGAGAATAATTAAGGAATCAATTTAATCCACATCCTGCAGGTTGCTGAAAGCACACGCAAGGAGCCTTTGTGTGCTGCTCAACAGGAAGAAAACAGAGTTAAAAACAGTTTCTGACTCACAGGAAGCCATATTTGATTTCTTAAAAACAAAAAAGATATTTGGGAATTTCCCGTGCTTGGCCTTGGTCATGACAGCAGAGGCTCAACACCCCAGGGGCTCCTGCGTGGGCCAGGCCAGGCGAGGCTGTGCTCCTCACGTAGCCCAGAATTTGGCAGAAGTTATGCAACACGTGTCAGCTGCCACCCTTAAATGCTTCTACTTCCCTTATTATAGGGGATTCATGCTTTTCTTCATACCTCAAAGTAAGCCAAAATACTTTTTTTCCTCATGTTTTCTTTCTTACCCCTCATGTAGGAAAAAACTACTTGTTTACAACATTTTTCAAATGATGTGTCATTAGAATATTAAAATGAAAGTCATTTTAATAAATTATTTATTTTGTATCACTTTTAGACCTCCTTAATGCAAACACATATTGATGAAGCTTTTTTTTAGGCAAATGATCATTTTCAAAACTAAGATCTTTCCGGGGCTGGCCCCGTGGCCGAGTGGTTAAGTTCGCGTGCTCCGCTGCAGGCGGCCCAGTGTTTCGTTTGTTCGAATCCTAGGTGCGGACATGGCACTGCTCATCAAACCATGCTGAGGCAGCATCCCACATGCCACAACTAGGTGGACCCACAACGAAGAATATACAACTATGTAACGGCGGGGGGCTTTGGGGAGAAAAAGGAAAAAAATAAAATCTTTAAAAAAAAAAAAAAACTAAGATCTTTCCATTGATTATAATAATGGCTCTTTTTTTTTCCCCCTGCTGAGGAAAATTTGCCCTGAGCCAACATCCATTGCCAGTCTTCGTCTATTTTGTATGTGAGCTACTGCCACAGCATGGCCACTGACAGATGAATGGTGTAGGTCCACGCCCGGGAACCAAACCCGGGTCGCCAAAGCGGAGCACGCTGAATGTAATCACAGGGCCCCCAGGGCTGGCCCAATAATGGCTCTTCTTTTTAAATACATGGTTTTAAAATGATTATGTTAAGAATATCTCCATATCTAATTTATTTAGAAATTTAATTAGGGGTGGATTCAACAGATATTTTATTAAATATTTTCTTGTCATTTATTAAATATTATCTATCAAGATAATGAAAAGGTTTTATTCTTGTTCCTGTAAATGTGACCAGTTGGGTTGGTTGTATTTTCCCACTACATTTGCACCCAGAGATAAAGCTGCACTTACCAGTGTTGAAATCTGGTCCATGGAAAGGGGGGTGTTTTATCTGGCTTTCTACATGCTTGCTGTTTCCAATTACTGCTGTGCTACTTGTTAACTGAATCTTAGTTTTTAAAAACTTGCCTATATAAAAAGTTCTTCCAGAGAAGTTTACTTGCTTGTTCCCTTCTGTTGCAAACTTCTCTGACTGTTCTCCCAGGGCTGTAGCTAGATCCTCTTACTGATCTTGCTATTCACTCACCTCCTCCAGGTCACCCAATTTCCTGTGGTATGTATATTACTTGTAACTTTATATAACTCCTTCTTGTAACTATTTTTATTTTCAGTCTGAATAGCCTTTTCCCAAGACTCAATGACTGACCAAAAAAAAAAAGTTAAGAATTAAGTTTAAGCAGAATTCAAGGTACTTGAGAGATCTTTACTGTTCTTAAGAGGGGAAATTATTAAAAATATAAAATGTCAATATCATATTCTTTTAAAATTAAGAGCTATAACGCTTTTAAGCAAATGTTAACAGACAATTTAAAAATAGCTAATGTTCTTGTTTCAGAACTGTATGGTGGGAGGGAAGGAGCCAAAGAAGGAAGAAAAAAGAATGAAGGGAGTAGAGAGAGAAGATGAAGACAGTGTTAAAAGGAAAACGGCAAACACAGGGAAAGAAAACTTTCAGAATCCCAAACTCCATTATGCTCTCTTCTTCCTCAGGGTCTTTGCACGTGCAATTTCTCCTGCCTAGAAAACTCCTACACTCAGTCCTGCTCTTTGTTTCTCACCCAGAGATCTTACTTTGTTTATTCCTATTCAGCCTTCAACGTCTGCTTATATATGACTTCCTCGACGAAGACTTCTGCTTTATGTGTCCCTAGAGGACTCCGCCTTCCATTGCACTTATCAGACTCTGCTGGGATTGTCTTCTTACTTGACTGCAGTCCCACTATAAGGCCCATGAGGTAAGCAGTCTATCTACTTTGACTATCATTGTATTTCCACACCTAACCCAGTGCTCAGTAAATATTTGGTAGCGAATAAATGAATGAATCAGAAAGTGACAGAGAGGTAGAGGATAAAGTAGGGAAACGGAGCAGAAAAAGACTCAGACTCAGAGAAGAGTTACTCTAATTAAGCAATTTTATTCACTGTCATTTGATCAGTTGTAATTTACATCATTACTATGCAACTCCTTTATATGAATAAGAATAAAAGTTTAGATGTAAAATTCACATAGGAAGTGACAGTATAAGGATTTTTAAGAGAGTTCCCCCCTTAAGATAAACTCCAGAAAAACTTCCCTTTAGTGTTATCTTTCAGTGTAACATTGGCTTACCTTTGCTATTCGACTAGCTGTTTCTTTGCAAAACTGAGTTGGGCTGTCAAAATGCTGGATTAAGTGAGGCAATAAGCAAAGGATGTTAAGAGGAAAGCCTATCAGGAAAAAAAAAGCAAACAATAACCAATTTTATTGCACATTATTTTAAAAGTTAAAGGTATTTTTTTCAATGGTTCACGGAAACCATTTTCTTTTTATTTCCTGGGGTACTCGATCTTCTAAATTCTTTTTTTCGCTTTTACCAAAGAATTTAAGCTACCTCCCATTAAAAAAAAAATGACTATAACTGTTTGTGGAAAAGCAGAAATTAGTAGATTTTCAAACAAATGGTTAGTTTACATTTCACTACATTAAAAAGCAAAGAGTTGGTGCAATTCTATTAACGTCACCTGACAACTGGGAAGGATCCACCAAGGTGTGTTTGGAGACAGCGATGAGTTTACTGAGGAGGTGCACGGTCATTTCTTGTGTAGATACTGAGGTAAAGCCCTTCAGGAAGAGCTGCTGAAGGCCTGGGAAATTATTCCATTTCAATTTACTTTGTACATTTTCAATCTTCTCTCGACTCTCTGATTTATCCAAAGGCAAATGGATAAGCAGTTTGTTGAGAAGCCTGAGAGCCAGGAGGTATTCATATTCATAATCTGATTCTAATAAAGATGCTGCTATCCAAAAAATGGTGGCCATCAAGTTGGTAGGCTCAGTAGTGGACTGCACATCATACATTCCTTTCTCTCGTAGAGAGGAAAGGCTTCTCGTCCTTGCTAAACTACTGCTATGGTTTATCCGTCCATCCATTATATCCAGTGTGTTACTCCGCCGCCGGTCACCTCTTCGGTCACCAATTGAACTTAATCTCAAAGAGTTACTTCTTGCATTGCTGTTATATCCCAAATAACTGCTACTATTAATGGGACTTGTGCTTAGATTGAGTTGTCCAGTGCTTTTCCTGTTAGCTGCATACTTGTTTCCCATTATAGGATCATGGTATGAGGTTCTTCAAAAAAAAAAAAAAAAAAGAAAAGAAAAGATGAATGCATGCACAACCACTTCTTTTGCTATGTTAATTTTACTCTCAAAAACACTGAAAAACCGTCACTGTTACCAGGAAAAATCATTTTTAAGTATATCTGACTTTGCTTAATCCGATTTCATTTCTTTCCTCCATATTAAAATAAAATGCACAACAGTATCTTTTCTATTGTGGCCAACTGTTTCCTTTGAGTTGGATGACGTTGAGCTCGAAGTACAGATTCTGCGACAGCAATTACTGATAACTTTCAGCTCCAGAATTTAGTAAACAGGTCCAAAGCATCATTTATCTTATCCCCGAACTTGATGGTCCCGATGTTCCTATTCTCTCAATGCAGATTCTTTCCCAAAGAACCAAGCTCAAAAATTTATTTTTGATTTCTCCTTCTCCCTCAAATCCAATTATCAGTGATGAAAAATATAATTACAGAATACTTTCACTATGTGTCAGCAGTATGTGAAATGCAAGGAGTATCAGACAGAGTCTATTGGGGGAGACTGATATGTAAATGGATAAATTTATATAGCCTGTTAATTGCTGTTATTAAAATAATGAAGAAAAAAACCTATGAGAACCCAAAGGATGAAATAATTAGCACTATCCTGGGGGACTGAAAAATGCTTAGCTAGGAGGGGCTATTTAGGATGGACCTGAAGATAAATCAACTCTGGGATTTGCAAGGAAGAGAAAGTGGAAGGAGAGGCTACGCCAGGGAGAAGGAACACCATGTGGAGGGTATGAGTCCTCAGGGGACTGGCCTGCTAGGTGGGCAATGGGATGTTGAGGGTGGCAGGATGGAGCTTGTCAGTGAAGTCACGTAGCACAGCAGAGAGATCTCTGACCAGGACTTAGAGGAACAGCACTGCCACTTATTAGTTGTGACTTTTCTCAAATCCTCACTGTCTGAGGTTCATTTTCCCACTGGTATTATTATTTTTGGTATTATTCTTACTTACTAATATTACAATATAATATTTTAGTTATACATATTCAGCTACTGAAGTTCTATGTACAACCCTCCAGGTTGCCAGGTTTAAATTCTTACTGAGAAAGGGCAGAAAGAAGATCATAATGCTTCATGGTTTCAGCCAAAGTGTCAATTGCAGACTCCAACGTGAGAAGAAGCTCAATCACAAATCCCTAGAAAAAAGGGCAGATTTTAATTAATTTTGCTCTGGGAAAAAACAAATTGCAATGGACTTCCCAAGGAGATTTAAAAATAGACAGATTCCACCTTAATACTACAAAATGATTAAACTCTTGAGCAACATGCTGCTGCTGACTGATGAAAACTCATCAAACTAATGGTATAAACTGATTATAATGACATCACAATTCATTCAAAATTGCTCAGGCCAGGAAGCCAGGAACCAGCCTTGTTACTTTCTCTCACGTCTAAATCAAATCCATCAGCAAGTCTCGAAAATATTATTTTAAAAATATATCCTAAAAAATCTGACCCCTTTTCTCTACCTCCATAGCTTTCCTTAATCTAAGCTACCACTATTTCAGCCTGGACTCTGACCACAGCCTCTGAACTGACCCCTCTTGCCCTCCTAAGGACTCCACCTGGCCGCCAGAGGGAATTTTTTTAAAAAGCAAATCATATCCATCACCCTCATCTCAAAACTTTCGAGTGGCTTCCCATCTAGTTTCCCTACTAGACCCCACATGATCGGGACCTGCCTACCTCCTCAAACTCCGGCCTCTGGACGCCCCCATCCAACACGCTCCAGCCACAGTGCTTTACCTCATGTTCCTCAAAAAACCCTATTGCTTTTGCCTCAGGAACCTTGCACTTGCCAGTCCTATTTCCCTCTGCCTGAAACGTTCTGCGCCAAATTATAACAGGACTCTCACTTCATTTAAGTACGTGTTCAAAAATCACCTTCTCAGATGATCCTACATAAAACAACTCCTTCTGCCTCATCACCCTTAACCCATTACGCTACCTTATTGTTTTCACAGCATCTGTCTAAGCAAAACTGAGTTATGTATTACAGGCAAATTAAAGGCTTGTTTTCCCAATAAAATGTGAGCTCCTGAATGCCAGGAACTTTGTCTGCCTCACTACCATATTCCCAGTGTCTAGAACGATGCTAATAAAATCATCACTCTGTATAGACTTAAGTTCGCAAGTGCAATATTTCACTTACTTTATCTTAAAAATGAAATCTCATGTTCGACGTTACATTTAAATTTCACTTCCTGTCTCTTTTACTTTGTGATCATCCTACGATAATACCCAGGGAGGAGTGTGTAAATGTCAAGCTTTCTCTGATAGGCACTAAATGATTCGATTCAATTAGTGTGTTATTAAATATTAATTACAAAACTGTACTTAATTCTTTGCCTGCTTGTTAACCTCTGCCATTAATAATTCTATATCGCTATAATTACGCTCTAGCTGCAGTGATCTGTGTTTGGCAGTAAGCCTTGACAATGAGCAGCTGCTCCAGAACTGCGGAGGGAACTTCATGAAATACCTGTGCATCTTCCCCTGGGTCCCCCACAGTTTCTACAAGTCTGGAGAGAACATCAGAAAGCGTAGTTGCAGACAGAGGCTGCTTTAGTGCCCTGAAAATCTGAAAGGATCTCCCAGCATAGTGTCGAGAAGAACAAGAAAGTGCTGTTTGCAGAGCAACTTCGCTAAGATGATGTTCCAAATGAATTCCTTCTGTGAAAACAAAGGAAACAAGTAAGCAGTCCTAGTTTTTCAGAATATAGGGGTTATAATCAGAGGCTAATTTTTCTTTTTTTAAAGATCATCTTTTTTTTTGGTCTGCTTTTTCTCCCCAAATCGCCCAGTACGTAGTTGTATATTTTAGTTGTGAGTCCTTCCAGTTGTGGCATGTGGGAGGCTACCTCAGCATGGCCTGACGAGTGGTGCCACGTGGTGCCCAGGATCTGAACCAGTGAAACCGTGGGCCACTGAAGCAGAGCATGTGAATTTAACCACTTGGCCACGGGGCCAGCCCCCAGAGGCTAACTATTTTAAACCCAGTGCCAAGCAGTCTCTGGCAAACCGGGTAGGCACTCAAATTTTATGTCAATGCTTTTTCTTGTCATTAAACTCCATTTGCATTTTAGATGACTCTTCATTCTAATCCCCAGGGAAGGAATCCTTGACAACAGGGTTTCTCAACCTCAGCACTATAGACATTGTGACCAGAGAGTTCTTTACTGTAAGGGGTGTCCTGCAGTGTATGATGTTCAGCAGCATCCCTGGCCTCTACTCAACTAGACACCAGTAGGAACCACTTGCCCCTGCTCCTCGATTGTGACACAACGTCTCCAGATATTGCCAGGTGGCTCGAGGGGCAAAATCACCCTTCATTGAGAACTCTTGCTTTAGATATACATGTTTTTACTACAATTTTCAGAATTTTAGATCATAGAAGCCTGTACCAGTATAAAAAAGAATTTTTAAGTTTGTTATCTCTACATGTTCCTTTAATGTCACTGTTTCATAATGCGTTGTAATTTTATGATGCCACCATACACAAAACTAAGAAGCCCAGCATGTCACAAGTAGCTTCCTTATTTTTAAGTAGTAACTTAATTTGTCTTCAACCCACACAAATCCGTTATCACTGATAAGTTAAAAACAAAAAACCTATCTAAAACTTTTTAATTTAGACATAACAGCTAACTTTTTGCTAACCATTATCAGAAGTTTCGACATCACATTAAAATATCTCATTGAAAGTAAATATTATCTGAAATATTTATTGAAAGATACCTGAGCTCGACTGCTTAAAAACGGAGACCACATGTTTTAAAAACGTGGTTAACTGCTCAGCACTCTTTATGCTAGGATTCTTGGCAGAAACATCCTCATGGTTCCAAAGGGGTCCTCTTTTTCTGAAAACAGAGAATAGATTAAGTCCCCTGGTTTTTAACTTATGTTGACAGTTCTACTCGCCTAACATGTGCCTTTGCAATTAGAAAGGAGAGTAGTTGAAGAAATCTAATGGCATGCCACACAGTCTATAGCTTACGTGCATGGATCGATCTGTAATGATCTATAGCAGGCAGAGGGAGACTCAAGCCACATATAATTTCAAAGTCTCCCATCGTTAACGTCAAATTCTTTCAGCAGTAGTAGGAAGAGATAACAAACTTTGCCAAGTGAGAAGAGTACTAGTTATTGCTTTATAAGTCAAAACACTATAATTTGTAGAGGCTGGATTGTATTTAGATTGTAATGCAAAGAAAATAATTTACTAGCTACAACTACAGGCAAAGTTTAGGACAGAATAACATCCTGTTGATTCTTTCTTGGAACTGTCTTTGCATTTTCAAGGCCACCACCTTGCTTAATAAGGGTTAAGGCCGTTATTACCACAGGCCCCAAGTGCCCTGGAGACCTTTCACATGGTCACGCCGCCTCCAGGCCCTTCTGCCTCTGATTCATCCTCCTCACTGCTACAAGGCTGATTTTCTCAACATACTTATTTAATTGTGCCTCCCACCCTCCCCATCCAGCTCAGAGATCTTCAACAGGGCCTCCTTTCTTGGAAAATAAAAGATCTGTAACGCAAGGCCTAAGCTTCATTGCCCTCCAGTTTGAATCTTCCCAAACTTTCTCATCTAGAAAGCCCCTTTCCTCAGCACCGCAGCTGGACCGGGTCCCTCATTATCCCAACACACTTCTCTTCTCACGCCCCTGTGACTCTGCTTTCCCTGCAGAACACAAGCCCTTTTCTCCTCATCTATGTTTCTTCCTTACTTATAGTGCCTTGCAAACAGTAGACCATAAGTAAACATGTGATGACTGACTGATAATGTAGCTAATGGAAGTGGAACATGTATTCAGATAATACTGTATTCTCTTTGGGCACTTGGCATCCAGACACAATTAAGGCCCTCCTTAAGTATAGCCGTGTGAGCGCAGAAGAAGAAAGTCTTTGGTGGCATCAAATCTTCTGAATATCGCACAATACAAACCCATGTATTTCAAATCAATGGCACTTCAGAAAACAAAAATGTGGTTCACCGTAGCTGACGAATGAGGGAACAGCCTAACACACACGTGTGTTGCTGGAACGGTAAGAGCTGCAAGTGTTACCTTGAGGTGATGAATTCCATGAGGGTTTTGACTTTTCCATCCTGCTCGACTGAGATGTCGACCTCGCTGAGGAGAGTGGTGTGTAGATGCGACACGGCCGCGCTGCTATTTCCTAAGCTGATACTAGACGAGGTAGAACTTGAACTAAGCCCTGAGTCAGTCATAGGGGAGGGCTGGTAATCAGGTGTAAAATCATTAACGCCTGCTGGGAGAGAGATGGCCAGCCATCAATACCCAAACACAGAAGAATCTCACACAGCACTGAAAGCACTCAACTATTGTTCCTTATAGATTGTATGGGACACCCAGGGACGCTGTTAGCACAGGTTGATGCAGATCAGCGCTCCTTCTGTTGGGGCCTCATAAGCACCACATGACATCAGGCGAGTTTTTGGGCAAACATTATTTTCATAGCCAATTATTAAAACTCAACTGCTTGGATTTACTGTGCAGTCCTCTGCTGCCATCTGCTGAAGGAAGTTGAAAGTGGCAGTTTCCTACGATTTTGGCATATTTCCTCAACATGTGTCAAGTCAGTCACATTTCTATAATGTGAACTGACTTTTTAATTTCTTATGGAAAGGATTCTTCTATACTTTCTGCTTCATTTTCCTTAAGGAAAGATTATTTTAAAGCCAATTTGTAACATTTATATTATTTCAATATTAAACAAATAATTTTAAAGGTTATTACCAATGCCCGTATTTACAAAATGGCAAAAGCAGCCTTAAAAACAAACTATGAAATTTTAAATAAAGATTCTTTAACATAAAAAATGCAGTAAACTTTTTCCATTCAGCTTTGAATCATAGTTTTAAAAGGTAAAAAAGTTTCCTAATAATTGTTTTCTTACCAACTATAGGGTCTTAAGTATATAACAGGGTTTTAACTAATAACTTTAAAATTCATTAACCCTGTACCTGACATTATATGACTAGGAAAAAAATATTATTTCAATTTTTAAAAATAATTATTTTCTATACCATCTATTATTAACCTGATAATACTGATGAATGGAATAAATAAGTTAGAGCTAGTAGGAATGAAGAAAATATAGCTTCCAAAGTTAAAAAAAAAAACTACTCAGGGGCTGGCCTGGTGACGCAGCGGTTAAGTTCGCACGTTCTGCTTCTCGGCAGTCCAGGGTTTGCTGGTTCAGATCCCGGGTGCGCACATGGCACCACTTGGCAAGCCATGCTGTGGTAGGCATCCCACATATAAAGTAGAGGAAGATGGACACAGATGTTAGCTCAGGGCTAATTTTCCTCAAAAAAGAAAAAAAAATACTCAATAATTAAATAAATTTTATATTCTCATTAGTTTGTACCTCATTACTTCACAATGTTTTTTTTCTCTTTCTGGTGAGGAAGATTGGCCCTGAGCTAACATCTGTGCCAATCTTCTTCTATTTTATGTGGGATGCCGCCACAGCACGGCTTGACAAGTGGTGCTAGGTCTGTGCACAGGATCCAAACCTGCAAACCCTGGGCTGCTGAAGAGGAGCGCGCAAACCCAACCACTATGCCACCAGGCCAGCCCCCATGTTATTATTATTATTTTTTGCTGAGGAAGATTAGCCCTGAGTTAACATCTGTGCCAATCTTCTTTCACTTTACATGTGGGTCCTGCCACAGCATGGCTGATGAGTGGTGTAGGTCTGTGCCTGGGATCTGAACCCACAAACCTGGGCAGCTGAAGCAGAGTGCGCCAAACTTAACCATCACATCATGGGCCTGGCCCCAAAATGTATAACATTTTAACTGCAGTAAATATAATCAAGTGAATAAAAAATTTTAAATGTCTATCATTGTCAGTTTTTCAGATCTTGAGAGTAGGAGGAAGCTAATATAAGTTCGACACCTTTTTCATAACTAGTGGTCAATAAATTAAGCATTCTTTCATTGTATCTTCAACTTACACGTTCAGAACTTAAAATTTTATGACAAAGATTCTTAAAAGCAATATGGACTCAAATCCTGCAAGTTCAATTCCTTCTTTAACTGGTTAATAAATGATGTAAATGGTGCTTAAAATAATAAAACTATATTCATAAAAATGTTCTCTAGTATTTCAACTTTTATTTAGTTGACTTTCTCTATTGTAGGATTCCAAATTAAGGAAGTACGATTCCACTTTCAAATTGTATTTTTAAAGCAAATACCTGTGAAGGTATAATCTAAGTGTGTAATTTGTTTGACTGTAAGCACCCTGGGCTCATTAAACTCCTTGTTCCTGAGAAGGACAGAAGCAACAGTTCGGATGTTACTGCTGGATCCCATTACTATTAGTAAGTGCAGAAGCAGGCGTTTACAATGTTCATAGACCTCAGGGTGGCAGTGGTCAAACCCTAAAAAGGATAGTAGAAAATAATCATCAATAAAGAGAAATAATGAGTCTTCTTGCAATCAAAGTCATATTTTAAAGAAAAGCAGAAATTATATGAAATATTTTGTGGAAGATCATGTACCACATAAAGATTTTTTGTTGGCCTAGGGTTCACATATGCTTTTCTAATAGTCTATTGTACTAGGGAGAATCAAGATAAGTTCTCAATGTGTTTTATGTCTAAAATTTAGTACTCTTTTAGAAATTATTACCGTTACATAACACTAGATGTAGATGAATTTTAAAAAGGCAAGGATTTTTGGAGCCTAGCACATAATACAAAGACAATTTATGTTTGATTACTGAAGGAATGAAGTAATAAATATATAATAAGTGTGCATTATCAGGAAAACTTAGGAGAAGATGACTATGTTGATTTGCTTCAGGAAGCCAATCCTAGAAGCTTAAGAAGTGTTGCCAATGTGATGGATCCCACGTGTTTGTTACAATGGGCACAATGGAGTGTCAGCTGTGATAAGCAGAGTGTCCACAATCCAATTCTTTTGGGACTTGGAACTCATTTCAATTTCCCAATTACTCTGAAAGTTCCAAGCCCCAGAGGTGAATTAATTTTACTCTTGCTATGGCTACAGAATTTTTTCTGCTAGAGGGTTTACGTGTTTGTGTGTGTGGTGAGAGAGGCAGTAGGATAGGAATAGGAGTGGGGATAATAGACTTGTTTGTAGTTAAAAGAAAGGCTAGAAATAACTTCCCACTAGACCACGAGAATCACAGTAAAAAGTGTCATGGAAATAACATACAGAAAACGGGAACAGAAACATGTAGAAACTTTCTTAAAACTATATTGCCTTTAAATTATCACAAAAATATGAAATGAAGGAATTAGAACCAATATTTATTACCTATAAAAATTGCATGAAGAAGAAGATGGAGGTAGCTTCCCCATTCCACCTTCACACTATGATCAATGATCAGATCAGTCAAAAGGATTACGGCTATGTTACACCTGTGACAAATCAGAGAGTTATTAACATTTTACTAGGGTAAACCTAGAGAAAATCTTATGTAAATTACTTGAAAACTTTAATATTGTATTTTATGGAAAAATACAACTTCTCAAGAAAAAAAGAGGAAAAGAGATACAGGCAAAGAAACCGTTAAGTGATAGTTTTAGAAAAAATATATCTACTAAGAGCTCCTCGAAGTCAAGGGCCATATTTTCTTCATCTTCAACCTTGAGAGCTTAGCACACTGCTTGCCACATAGTAGGTGTTCAATTCACGTTTGGTACATTAATAAATTCTGAAAGAATGCAGTTAACTGTTCTGTTGTGATTTTGCTAAGTAGAATTCAGTTTAACTCAATTCAAAATAATAGTGCCTACTACCATAAAGCAATATTTTTCAGATGTAGTAACTGGGTCCCAGAAAGGTCAAGTAACTATGCCAGACACCCAGAAAAGCAGCAGCAGAATTATATTTAATATTATTAAATGTAAACAGAATTCTAGTTTTTAGATCTCTGAAAATCTAAACACAGTGATCTAATTTGTTGCAATATCTAAAGAAAGAAGATTGCTTTTATCCTGTGTCATCAGATAGCATAAAGAAAGCTGAAAGTGTTAAGCGGCAATTTGGCTCATATGAAATAGGAATGACGCTGTAGTCCACCTGTGAAGAGGTAATCCAGGTGATGATGTTTCAGGCAAGTAATCCACCAGTGGTGACCAGCAGCCTCCAGCTGGTGGGAAGGGTAGTGGCTCTCCTTGATTATGCTCCATCACTTTCAGTCGCCAATTAGAATAAAGTGGCATTGAATCACCTATCAAAATAAAATGATCTCATTTTCTACACCATCTATTTTCTGCCAATATAAGCAAACTCTAGTAAGACGCCAACTATTTATAGCATTGGAAAGTGCTAAAAAATAGTTTCCCACTACTTGACATATATTTGCTAGCGAGACCTGAGTACAATGATCAAATTAAGCAAATCAGAGAGAGAAAGCGTTATCAATTCAGGTTCCATCCTTTATATCAAAGCAAAACTACATTAGCACTTCATTATGACTCCATAATTGATGTCCAAGCCGAGAGACCACATTATAGGTACAGCTGCCTTGTAGCAAGGGCCTTCTGGTAAGTTACTCAATTCTAAATTTCCTGAGATAGGGCCAACACAAACCTATTTTAAAAGGAAATCAGCTCTACCACAATGGGGCTGCAGGGTGCAGTAAATAATGCAATCAGGAAATGTGAATTCTGTGTGACGTGGGTAAGTCACTTAACCTCTCTGGACCTCAGTTCCATCATGTGTAAAATGAGGATATTGGACCAGATCATCTTCAGGGTCCCTTCCCAGTTGGAAGGCTTGTGTTTTGATTCCACCCTACCTCAGTGTTACAGTGAGACTTCGGCAGATTACTCACTTTGCAATTGCAAGGGAGAACTTTTTAGGAAAACGTGAGTCCAATGGAGAAAGCGCAAACCTGTTCAAGAAAGCAGCCTGGTGCTAGTGTCTGTTCTCTGATGCTTCTTGAGAACCGATTCTTACGTTTCCTTTGATTTATCTACAGGGAACCTGCGCTTTTAAAACAAATTTCCCCCACTCATGCTGCTTCTTAAAATCAAGATATTTCAGACTATGTCAGAACACCACTAGTGGCACTTAAATACTCTTCTTAAAAACAATTTATTGGAAAAAATATATTGATTCACTCTAATATAATTAATAAAACACCTCGCCATTGTAGTTATTAAAAAAACATTTGGAACTTATTACTTTTTTCTTCTTCATAAGATCCTCCAGAGCTGCTACTGTATCGAGATTCTAGTCTGTGATGTTGACGGTTTAAATGACTGTTTAGTCCACTGTAGATGTCTAGGTGCACATAGCTACGGGAATGATCATCGCAGTTAGTCAAGGTCAAGGTAAAATGGTATTTGCACTTTATATTTCACTTTCTATGTTTAAAAAAGAACACAGTACACAAAATATTAACAAAAGTTTACTACATATTAATATTTACTATGTAGTAATATATTTATATTATTTACATATAATTATTAATATTAATATATAATATTAATATATATTAATTTCCATCTTACAATTCAAAAGCTTAAGCTTTTAAGTCAATTATTTCTACCTGAAGATTTTCCTAAATTGTTGTGGTAATAATGTCTGATGAAACTTATTTTCTACCAAACAGGCAGAGTAAATATCCATTTAGACGAGTTTAAAAATGCAGCAACACAAAATGTGCCTGACCATATTCCACGTCTTCCTCCATTCAAGCAGATGAAAGAATCTAGCATGTCAGCACCTTTAATGGTGAGACAGTCAATGTGGAAAAATCCCAAAATGCAAATGTATTTCTTCACTAGAATTTTAACACAATGAAATACGCATTCCAATGCAGAAATTACCATTTATTCTGATGACAGTCAGCGTCTGTCAAACTGAAAGGCTAATGAGGGACAGAGAAGGACTTACCCCTCTTCCATATTCTCTTTTATGGGCTTATTATCAAGATTGCCCTCTGTGGGAGCTACCATCGTATTGCTACTGGAAGTAGTTCCTGTAATCAGAAATAAAACAGTATCTGTGAATTTAAAGCCAGTGATAACTCAATAAGAACAAAAGACTTCAAATTACAGATGTTAAAACTCCACTAAACTGAGAGCAAGGTGATTTTTTTACAAAGGAATGTATTCATAATGACCAAGAGGGAAAGGAGACAACAGCAACAAAATTTTGGATGCTGGAAAACCAATGGACAAGAAGTAAGTGTTAAGAGGGCTGAATCCAAAGCTGGTAGTGGGGGAAACAAAGAAGCTTCCATATCTATGTTGCTGAACCTCCCAAAGGCTCAGGAATTAGTGGCATCAACGACCTCTGGAAGCAGGGGTTGAAGGTGGCACTAAAAATGGCAAGATTGGTTGAGAATCTATTTCAGAAGTAGGTGGTCCCTAAGACCTATGCCCTTCCCTCTTGTAACTGGGTGGCTGTCTCTGTCCACTTCTAGACGTCCTTTCTGATGAAGACTAAATCAGAAGATTTCTGGACTAGGGCACACCACATCCAACTGAAGGAGCAACTCTTTACTGGGAACAAGAGGATTAGGTGAAAATATACACACCCAAATTTGAGACTGTATCCCCATGTAGCTTTCTTACCCCACGGGGCTAAGGGCAGGCTTGAAGACCATGATGTGTGTGTGTGTGTGTGTGAGTCTACAGATTCTACATATTTGTACAAACACACACACACATACACTCACAGCCCTACACCTCTACTTTAGGCAGATGACTAGTAGAGTTTTCTCTGGGGAATCTGATTAGTGCAAGAAAAAAGATCTATGGACACTTACATCAGTGAAATCATTGCACAACAAATAACAAGTCCATAAATTCCTTATATACCTACAAAACATTCAATCCACTTTTTAATACTCCACTCTTTATGAAAAGACAGATCCAGAATTGGTAGGCTTTTGAGAAAAGCACTTACTAAGACAAATCAAAACAAACAGCAATATAGAGAAAATAGGAACTTTTCTTGGGAGAAGAAAACTTTATCAGATATAGAAAATAATCCAACCATGGAACATGAATAGGGCACTCAAAAAAATTCTATTTTTTTTAAAAAAAAACCTCTTTGGAATTAAAAACATTCTGGCAGATAAGAAAAATTCAGTAGAAGCATTATTAGATGTTGACTAGAAAGGAGAACAAAAAGCCTAAGAGATGAAAATGGATAACAAAAAATAAATTATAAAGATATAAAAGATCTCTAATTATACAGATAATGTTGTTATTAACATACTGAAAACATTTAATATAAACTGTTTAATATAAACTGAATGACAGAGTTTCATCGAAATTTAATCTACAATAGCCTAAATATTATACTGATTTTCAATGGAAGTTATTCCACCAGGGACATAGTTTCTTCGACTCAAAATATTACAATCATCATAATATATGTATTTACATAAAAGTATAGACACTCACATGATTGGATACTATGCATGATATATGCCCAATAATTCTAGTATGAAATTACAGACTAATTTCAATACGTAAGCATTTTCTATATTGAACACTAATTATATTCATCACAGAATGCATTTGTTAGATAAGGAGACATAAATCTATATTCCAGTTCTGAATAAGTATGTAAATACATTTCCCGTCTGTAACATTAAGAACCCTTACAATGTCAAATTTCTTTACTCATATGAGGATTTACAAAGTCTCGAGTTAATTACCATATATGACTCAGGTTTGCCTTCGTTTTCTTGATGATGAGGTTTAAAGCAAACCCTTGCTAAAAGGAACAGTTATGTGAAGCTTCTCTTTGGGGACAAGTGATCAGTTCTAAATGACTTCCCACCTGAGGTGACGGAAGGGATCTTATAGCTGGAAGTGATGCGGTAATACGGGGGGTTATCCATGTGAGTGACGCCCGAACTGACAGGATCCGTCAGCTGCAGTTCACTCACCAGTTCTTCGAGCAGCTGCATTGTTTTATCTCTACCTAAATATACAATAACTTTCTTTACCTGCCGCAAAAGAAGAAGCAAAAGTCTTATCTCATAAGTTTATCTTGAGACAAATTTTATCAAAGTAACTTTAAGTAGTAGATGAATTAAGTACAATCTAAATTTGAATAGACATTGATCAGCAATAAGACATTAATCTGCTTTACAAATACTGTGCTCCCTCTAGCCCTCAACATTATATATAATTAGGATGACCTGGATACATTGTTTAATGGTTTCCACAATGTTATCTACTTCCTTTACTTTTTGGCTTTTTTTTTTTTTAAGAAAAGCAAAAGAGAGTTTGCTTTCCTATAAGCCAGTTTCTTTTCTTTTTTCTTTTCTTTTTTTTTTTAAAGATTTTATTTTTTTCCTTTTTCTCCCCAAAGCCCCCTGGTACATAGTTGTATATCTTCGCTGTGGGTCCTTCTAGTTGTGGCATGTGGGACGCCGCCTCAGCGTGGTTTGATGAGCGGCGCCATGTCCGCGCCCAGGACTCGAACCAGCGAAACACTGGGCCGCCTGCAGCGGAGCGCGCGAACTTAACCACTCGGCCACGGGGCCAGCCCCTAAGCCAGTTTCTTTTCAATGGAAAAGCTTTTGATTAGTATCATCCTAAGGTTTTCCCTCATATTTTAAGTCAGCCAGCCCTTAAACCCAGGATTTATCTTTTATTCTATCTTCCTCATTCTGTATATCCAACACAGCAGTACCGAGTAGTGATTAAGAGTAAGGATCTAGAGCTAAACTAGAACTCAAACTACACAGCCTGGCCTGGAACGCAGATCTAACACTTACTAGCTATGTGATCTGGAAAGTGACTCTCGGTTTTCTCTTCCGCAAATGGGGACAATAGCATCTACTTCATACAGTTTTTAGGATGAAATAAGTTAAGATTTATAAAGCACTTTAAAAATGCCTAGTACATAATATGAGTTAAATAAGTGAAAACAAAATTTTTGTATGCATTATATGCATGTTTTAGTAATATGTATTAGAGAAAGAGCTTACTAACTGATCAGCCTATCTCTTTTTTTCTCCCTCCTTTCTTTTTTTTTTTTTCCAGGAAGATTAGCCCTGAGCTAACTACTGCCAATCCTCCTCTTTTGGCTGAGGAAGACTGGCCCTGAGCTAACATCCATGCCCATCTTCCTCTGCTTTATACATGGGATGTCTACCACAGTATGGCTTTTTGCCAAGCAGTGTCATGTCCGCACCTGGGATCTGAACTGGCGAACCCCGGCCACTGAGAAGCGGAAGGTGTGAACTCAAATCACTGTGCCACCAGGCCGGCCCCATCCCTCCTTTTTTTTTAATTCTTACTACTCAAAATGTGGTCCTAGTAGCATAGGCAATATCATCTGGAACTTGCTCGAAATACAGAATCTTGGGCCCCACCCTCACCTCCAGAATGAGAACTAGAACAAGATCACCAGGTGACTCCCATACATACAGATGGATGCGAAGCTGTGCTTCAGATGACCCCTGGACAAATCTTAAAACATTACATCATACCAAAAATCTTACAGTGCTTACTCATCAATAACGGTCCTACACACAGCTCTTCATCCAACCCCCTCCATCTATTTGCTAATTCTCTGTTCTCAGATCAGCCTCCTCTGACCATGCCAGGTGCATTCCTGCCTCTGTGCCTTTGTTATGACTGTGAACACCTCCAGCTGACACTCCTGACCCTAATCCTGTCAAGTCTTCCAGCCCCCCCCCCCCCCCCAACTGTGCTGCGTTCACATGAAGCTTTCACTGACTTTTCCCAAACCATCTGACTTGGAATTCCAGCTCTAAGAAGTGATACAGCTAAATGGCTGCGTGACTCTGAGGAAATTACTCTTCTCTCAGCCTTGTTTTATTCACCTGTGAAAATGCTATAATAATCTTACCAAACTCACAGATATCTTCTGAGAATTAAATGAAATAATGTAGATAAAGTTCATGAATCATGCCTGGCTTATAACAAGTGCTTAAGAAATAATAATTAAGAAATTAATATTATCGTCATTAAAAATGGCTCTTTTTAAATTCCTGGAAAATGCCTATTTTCTGAATTTCATCTTGGCATGAATTATAACTTCATACCTGTTTCTAGTTCCAGCCCCAGTTCACTCATTCATCTAACTAATGGGCACCTTCTAAGTGCCAGGCACTCTTCTAGGCTCTGGCCAGACAGCTATGAACCCAGTAGACAAAAATTCCTGCTCTTAAGGAGCTCACAATCACCTGGGTTGATTGAGGCAAAAATAATGAGGCAAACAGGTAAAATATACAATATGTTTGACAACAAGTGTGAGGAAAATCAATGAAGCAGGGAAAGGAAAAAGAAGAGTAGGAGTGTGGGGCAGGGCATCTGTAGTTGTAGATAGGATAACCAGCCAAGGTCTCAATAAGCGGACGTTTGAAGAAAGCTCCAAGGAGGTGAGGGAGTGAGCAATGTGGCTACCTGGGGAGAGAGGAAAAGTACGTGCAAAGGCCCAGAGGTGGGAATGCCTGGTGTGAGAGCAGGGTAGCAAGGGGGTCAGCAGAGCTTAGGGGGAGGGAGCCTGAGGGAGAATATCAGCAGATGTGGTCAGAGAGGTAATGTGGATCATGTTGTTCTGTCCCATACACCGACCTTGCTTTAAGTGCTTCTCAACGAATATTAATCCTGTGACATGCCTCCAGAACAATTCTTTCAGTAGTCAGGTTAACTCAGGCAACGCTGGGTAAAGCAAAGCTATTCAATGGTGTGTTTAAAATAGAATCTGTAAGAACTTTTAGAGCAACATTCTGCAGCTAGTCTTCTGTGGAACACACTTTTAGGGAATGCTACCACGGGATGGATAGCTCTATCTATGCACACACACATACGTGTGTTTGCACACATGTGAGTATATTCAGTTTAACCCTCATGTTTGATGGTTTCATATTGTTCTCTTAACTTGAGCAGATTTTAGTACTGCTTTCCCCCTAGAAGGCAAAGACTGTTATATTGTTCATTGTATATCTCTTACTGTGCTTTTCCCTTGCTTCCAGAAGCCTTAGGTGCAATTCTACAGGCACTGAGCCCTCACTCACCATCCTGCTCTAATATCCCAATGCCAGCTCCTGCCTAGCAGAAACTATAAACATCCTCAATTTTGTGGTCTCTTCTTCACTATCACTTTCTCTCGAGCAGCATCTCTAAACCTCCCAGACGGCTGTGGTTCCCAGATCATTCCCTCTCAGTACTCTGCAATTTTCCCTTGTAGCCCTTATCAAGACTGCACTTTATTAACTTACTGATTTATTCATTAAATAAATCAGGTGTAGGTTCAGAAAATAAAATCTGTATCACCCATCAGATTGTAATGCCCAGAATCTAGAAGAGCAGCTGGCCTGTGATGAAACTAGAAAATACTGGTTGAATGCATCAATGAGTAAATCCATGTGCGATTTCCTGACTGTCCTCATCCTGGCCCTGGCTTTGCCTCTGCTGGTCTACTGCGGCCCATGCTCTGAGATTATAAGACACCAGGTAAATATTTTTGAAAAAAAAAGTCAAATGAACTTGAATACATACGTAAGGCAAAAGGCTTGGTTCACTATTCACTCCACAAATGCTGATCAAAAAGTGCAAAATTATTTTCAGGTTTTTTGGCCAGCCATCTGCAAGTGTGGTCCACACATTCTCCACCTCTGACCAGGCCAGCTCATCACCATACTAGATGCAGGAAGCACAAGACATACTTCAGTAATGACTGTCTATTAAATTCCCAACTTGTCACATCATGCAATATCAGAAAATAACATTTTTATGGACAGCTTTAATTGTTTCCATGCTTTAGAGGAATAAGCATTTTTTTCAACAAATCTGTACATAAATATCATTAATCGCATATGATTTTAGCTCCCTCCCCAAAAAGATATTTTATATCTACTGAGATATTTTTTAAAGACAGGAATTTATAACGTACATATGCTTATCACAGGATTATCTAATCTCTTCATCTATTTCTAACCTTGTTGACTCCTCGTAACTCAGTAATTTTGGGCAGCAACTGGAAACACAAACTCCATTTTACCTTTGCTGTCATGTACATCAGATTGTTCAAAACCATTGCAGTGGCTTGTGGGGAGCCCCAGCCTTCTCCTCGTAACCAGCGCCGGCTAGTCACCATAAGTTCTCGATCTTTTAAGGAATCATCTTCATCTTCATCATGTCGCCTTGCTGTGGGCAAAGGTTTTAAATCTACCAACTCAATGTTGTTCATCCATGGTAAGAGGTAATGCAGCATGACTTGCCTCCCAGCGGGGTGAGCTGTCTGAATTCTCTGGCTTATCTCTGTAATTGCAAACAAGCCAAAAGAGGGAACAATTGATAGAATTTTGGTTTTCGTTGATTTGTAATTAATTTCAACATCTCATTCTTAAAGAATAGGAAGCCAGATTTTACTCATTATACTTAAAAATTATGAGTACTGTTTCCCCTTTTAATAAATTTGACCTTGGTGACATCGTAAAGAAAAGTAACAGCTAGCATATATCACGTACTTACTTTTTATATAAAATACCATTGATGGTTAAGATAAATAAATACGTACTGTCGGTGGGATTGTAAAATGGTGCAAACACTATGGAAAACAGTATAGTGGTGCGTCAAAAAATTAGAAAGAGGGCTGGCCCCGTGGCCGAGTGGTTAAGTTCACGCACTCCGCTGCAGGCGGCCCAGTGTTTTGTCAGTTCGAATCCTGGGCGCGGACATGGCACTGCTCATCAAACCACGCTGAGGCAGCGTCCCACATGCTACAACTAGAAGGACCCACAACTAAGAATATGCAACTATGTACCGGGGGGCTTTGGGGAGAAAAAGGAAAAAAAATAAAAAAATCTTTAAAAAAAAAAAATTAGAAAGAGAATTACCATACAATCTAGCAGTCCCAATTCTGAGTATATACCCAAAAGAACCGAAAGCAGGGTCTCGAAGAGATACTTGCACATCTATGTTCATAGCAGCATTATTCACAATAGCCAAGAAGTGGAAGCAACCCAAGTGCCCACTGACGAATGGATAATCAAAATGTGGTACATTCATATAATGGAATACTACACAGCCTTAAAAAGGAAGGAAATTTTGTCACTTGCTACAACATGGATGAACCCTGAGGACATTATGCTAAATGAAATAAGCCAGTCACAGAAACACAAATACTGTATGATTGCACTTACGTGAGGTATCTAAAGTAGTCAAATGCATAGAAATAGAAAGTAGAATGGTAGTTAGCAAGGGCTGGGGCAAGAGGAAAAAGGGAGTTAATTGTTTAGTGGGTAGAGTTTCAGTTCTGCAGGATGAAAAATTTCTTGAGATCTATTTCACAATGATGTAAACACACAACTGTTGAACTGTATAGTTAAAATGATTAATATGGTAAATTTTATTATATGTGCTTTTTACCAAAATAAATAAATGCAATTTTAAGATAAAAGACAATCTTTATACATGGATTAAATTAAACTGACCCATGAAGAACCTCAGGTTTTGGTTCTATCTAGGGGAGACTCCTATGATGTGCTTCTTACTTTTACATTCACCTCATTTCATGCTCATGACAAACCCGTGAGGTGGACAGAGTCAGGGTAACTTGCCGGAGGTCAGATAGTAGCAAGTGGCAGAGGATTCAAACACAAGGTTACTTTCAAAGCCCATGAGTTTTTATATACTGTTTAATTTCCATAAACAACTTTAAATAAAAATCTTCTTTCTCCTCAGGCCCCTACCCCTTTTAGATCTTGCACTTACTTACTCACTAGAAGGAGTGAATGTGGAAGCACAGTGATTCGGAACTGGGCTCTGGAATCACACACACCTGGGTCTGAACCCCAGCTCTACCACAAACAAGCTGCCTGACCTGAGGCCAAACTGTCAACCTCTGATCCTCAATTTATTGTTCTGTAAAAAGAGGGTAACAAACTAGTTGCCTCATGGAGTTATTGTGCAAATTCAATATAGTGCCAATGAAGTGCTGAGTCCAATGCCTTGCAAAGAATTCTGCGCAATTCTAACTTTTTCCAAGAATCCCTCTGTTAATACATCAGTGTTATTGCCTCTAGAATGAAATATTAGACCTGGAGCTCTGAAAGTAGTTGAATGAAGAGATCTTGTCTGGGGGAGAGTCCCACAGTGTGTGCGGGAGCTGGGGCCACAGCACTACCAGCTGCCATCCTGACCAATTTCATGACCTTTGGGACCCAGCTGGATTTCTCTGCCTTCTGTGCAGGGGCCTCTAGAAGAAGCCCAGCAGCCCCTAAAAATCAGCATTCACAATGGTGACTACTTTGTGCTGATGACCATCCACGTACATCTTAAAAAGGCTGGCGGGACTGTGCGAGTTGGGGAACAAAGAGGGGCGTGATTGCTGCCATCTACCACTGCAAACCAAAGAGGTAAGCTGCTTTCAGACTGAATGTCAAAAGAACTTAAGTTGCTTTTTCCCCAGTCTGGTCAACTAGGGATGGGAAACAAGCTATTTCCACTGCTGAAATAGGCACTGTGGAAAGACTCCCAAAGAAGGCTAAGGTCACTATGGCTGGAGCCCAAATGAAAGAAAGGATCCACAGCAGAATCTTGCCATCCCCTGGATGCCAATTTTGGTGCATGCCCAGTACTCAGGCGAGACCAAGATCTTGCTGCAGATGAAAGGCAGAAAAGCTAGGGACTGTCTTTCGTGTTACAATTACTTTTCAATTCAAGGGGGTATTTGCAATAGTATGTTCATTAGGCAGAAGGTTAAACTAGATGGATCCCCAAACTGTCCTAAATTTGAGTCCTGGGAGACCCAGATAGATATGACATCTTGCCTGACAACACACATCCCTCATGTTCTAGAAAGGAACCCCTAACAGGAATCTTTCTTGGCCCCAAGGAAAAGAAAGTAGACCAGAAATCAATGTGGGATCCCAGCAATAGTTCTGCTTAAGGCACTGCAGGACCTTTCCCTGTGATTACAGTTTTACTTACACAAAGAAACCTGTATCCTTATGCCAGCCCATCTTTATTACTAAAGACAGGCCAATACATAAGATACACACACTAGAAGATTCAGGAAGTTCTATATCAAAGAAACATTTGTAAATTGCATATGAAGCCCCCTACCCCCTACATTTTTTGTTGTTTGTTTTTTTTTGTGCTGGGGTAGGGTAGAGAAGGGAGGGCAAAGTGTGAAGCCCTGTAAGAAATCTAAATATCATGATAGACTAGTATAAGAGTTGTTATTAAAGAAAAAAAATTCTCTTCTATAAAGACATGTTCTGTTTCGATTCAACCTTAAATTTAATATATTTAAAATTTCCCAAAAGTAGTTTTTTAGAAATGATTGCTAAAGAAAAACTACTAGCCAGTTAGTTCAATGATCATACCTGAGAATATGGCGAGAGTTAGCTCAGGATATGCCCTTGCTAATTCCTCAGACAACTGATAATATGAAACCGAATACAGATGTGGCAGAGGAGACAGCTGGCTGAGTACTCCATCTGTTCTCTGAACCTCCAATTTGTGAGCATAGCGAAACATCTTCGGTTCCAGGATCTACGGGAATGTAATTCCATCAATTTAAGATTCTATGGGTCCTCTAAATTTCAGCTATAATTAAAAAATTACAGTCTTCTACCAAGAAATATTCCAGTTTAAAAAAATATAGTAATATATATTGTACTTAAGATGTTAATTCCTAACTCCAAGAATGTTTGCAAAAGACTCTAACTGTTTACAAGGCTTTACATTCCTCATGTTTGATGGTTTGGGTTAGTAGCATAATCAGAAAACAACTTCAGCGACTTAATACACAATTACTTGAAAAAGATTTACCACTTTTCTAGTTAAAAAATATGACTAGATTTTGTACACAAGATGTATAAATGAAAAACAAATCTTCAAACAGATCTTAGTTAATCACAGATTAAATATGGAATATAAACGAAAAGTCTTTTTGGCATTACACTACGTAAAGAGCTACGCTACTGAACTTTCCTGTTAATTAATCAAAACATTAGGGTATAATTCCTAAGACGGTCCCTACCAGCACCAGTACCACTTCAAACCCTCTGAAAAATCAGCATCTACTTAAATCCCATCCTTAACCTTTGGTTAAGAGTGAAGAGCCTCGTGTTATTATCAATTAGTTAAATATTGTATAATAATGATACATCCACACTTGGTAAGTTAACATTCTAGGTTACTCTCCTCAGTCTAATAAAGACAAAGTATACAAGGTTATCATTAAAGAGCTAATTACTTTCCACTTGGTTCTCAAAAATAATTTGACTCATATTGTTCTTATCTGGTAAACAGAAAATGTTACCTGTACGCACAGGCCCTAACCACTCGATTTTTATAAGTACTCTCACACACCTACAAGTGTGTGTGTGGGATCATAAACATAATCCCTCTATAATACACTTCTGAATATTCATATTATTTATAGACTTAAATGACCCATATCATCTTTGTCTTCTATTTCTAACAATAATCAGGAATTGATACCACACCTCATTATTAAAAATAAAGCTGAATATTAGTATACTTTCAAGGTAAGAACAGATAATTGCACTTCATCAAATCCTGAATAAAAAATTTTTTAATTAACATTTGTTTACAGACCTGTAAAAGTTGCATAGCAACTTCATAGATACCTCGAGAAGAATCAGCTGCTTTAAACAGTATCAGATTTAGGAGCATCACTGTGTCACACTGATAATCCCTAGGGACAAATTTTACATGTTAGGTAAATAATGTTCAGAGGTTTTCAACAAGTTAATAAATATGATATTCAAAGGGCAAGGCTACAGGCATGCAGCTGCTCAGCCTCTGAGAGGACCGGGCTTTTTTTAAGGCAAAAGGAACGACAACAGATGCATGGTGACCATTATCCTTAGAGCTTAAGGAGAGAAAATACTGATTTCTTAGTATTTCTGAATTCAACAGGAAATAATTTCTTTAAAAAAAAAATCTAGGGGCTGGCCCCATGGCTGAGTGGTTAAGTTCACATGCTCCACTTCTGGGGCCCGGGGTTCACCAGTTCGGATCCCAGGCGTGGACCTACATACTGCTCATCAAGCCATGCTGTGGTGGTGTCCCACATGGAGGAACTAGAATAATGTGCAGCTAGATTACACAACTATGTACTGGGGCTTTGGGGAGAAGAAAAAAATAAAAAGATGAATGGGGCTGGCCCCGTGGCTGAGTGGTTAAGTTCACGCACTCCTCTTCAGCAGCCCAGGGTTTTGCCAGTTTGGATCTTGGGCATGGACCTAGCACCGCTCATCAAGCCATGCTGAGGTGGTGTCCCACATAGCACAACCAGAAAGATCTACAACTCAAATATACAACTATGTACTGGGGGGCTTTGGGGAGAAGAAGAAACAAACGAACAAACAAAAAAGAAGATTAGCAACAGATGTTAGCTCAGGTAATAATCTTAAAGAAAAAAAAGGAGGAACATTGGCAACAGATGTTAGCTCAGGGCCAATCTTCCTCACAAAAAAAAAAAAAGAAAAAGAAGAAAGCCAAGGAGAGCAGAGATTAAAAAAAAAAATCTAAATAACACATGAAAGACAGTATCTTGGGTACCTGTTCTGGAATACATTAGCTATGGCTTTAAAGCAGCCAGCTGCCACCCTCTTGGAACCAGTGTAACATCGATCCACAGCCCAGTACATCAGGTTGCTCTGATCCGGGTTCAGCTCCAGCAGTAATGTAACTGCTTCACAGCCCAACTGATGAACCTAAGTACAGGTCATAGAATTGCCCAGGAGAGAGAAAGTTATACATCATTTAATTGTCTACTTCACATTTTTACTAACATACTCCATATATTTCTTATATTTAATCACAAAATTCAGTCTCTTTTCGTTCAACTTCTTTTCATTTTATTTAGCCAGAAGAAAAAACAAAATGACATGGATAAATTATATTTGGTCTCCTGCCTTTCACACAAGTCTCTTAGTGGTACAATTCTCTCCTCCAGCAGAGCCCCAAGGGTGGCTGATGAATGTGAACAGTGATTAAGTGCTTTCAGCAAAGTGAGTTATTAACCTCTCCAATTACTTTCATCAAGCTGTATTCTTGCTTTTGATAACCCACCAGAAAATATTCTGAGCGAAAAAACCTAAGTCCTATTTTAAATTGTGAAGCCTATGTGTACATAGTATGAGAGTAAGGAGGGCAAGGAGTAAGCAGGGCAAGAAAGAATGATTAACTGGAGAGTGGTCAAAAAGAAAAACAAAAGGAATTAAACATAGCAAATAACATATTTCTTCCTAGGAGACCAATGTATTCTACATTAATATTTTACTTACAGACTTAGAACCCTATTGTGAGAGATATACAACACTACCGTATTAATCCTATAATGTAAAAGGGAAATTAAAACTATTCAAATGAGTAATAAATAAGAATTAGAAAGTTCTTACACTATGGCATCCTATTTAATTTTACACAATATGTTTTCTGCATATCATTCTAACCTATCTTATTAAAAAAAGACATTTTCAGTGAGCCATACAATAACGCCAAAGGCAATGCAATTTCTTATGAAATTTTAAGGGTGTTGTCAAATTACCTTTTTGTCCAGAGAGTCCAAAATGTTATCCAACCATTTGTACAAATAGCCATCTGATGAAAGTCCTACATTATCTGCAACAGGGCCACAACACAGTACAGCAGACATAGCCTTCAAACAATAATATTAGAATTACATTTAAAACATTTAGGAGGTTAAATGTTGGTTGCTTAATGAGAAGAGGCAGGATATTTTTACTTATGCTTATGTAGCCACAATATCTTTAATATTTTTCTTTACAAAGAAAAACGTCATAATTTTGAAACCAAGAAATTTATTGTAAGTAGTAAATAAATATAACGATACCCAATTAGAGTTTGAACAGTACTGGAAGAGAAGGGAAAGAAAAAAAAAGACCAAGAGCAAGTACTTAAGTAGGAAAAAAATAGGTATTTCTTCAAGGTAATCCTCAGTTCATTAGGAAAATGGCATTCAAATTTTGGTAGATTCTGGAACTTCTTTGCATTGTATATCATGCATTTAAATAAACCTACTGTATATGTATTTGAATGCAGCAAGCAAATATAAATTCTAATACTCTCAGGTATTTTGAAGAAATTTCTGTCCTCTTTATAATACCAGGTACTGAGAGAGACAAAAAAATTGAACTCTACTCTTAACATAAGAAAAAACAAAACAGATTTCTAAGTAAATACCTTCAGTGCACAGTACTGATGTCTGTTAATTTGCATATTTCTGTCACTGTATCTGTCCAAGGGCGTAAACATGATGCTAAAAGGCCCTGCCCAGTGACTGAACAGCATAAACAGACTGTGACGAAGGCTCTGTTGAGGAAAAATACTTCTTCTCTGGTGCACTGTAAATAAAAAATAGACGAAAAAGAAATTTAGTTCCTTTTTACTTTAAACATGCATGTCAACTTATTTGTTATTGAATATGTATGTGATGTAAAAAAGAAAGCAAAAGTTTTGATTTTAATCTACCAAAAACCTCCATAGTAACAGAAATCATTTACATATATGCAAGTCACAGAAACAAACTTGCAGTCTTTGTCACCATGTAACACAGCATTATATGAGATACAGCATCTGTGCACACAGGATTTCCTGGCAGGGACAGCGCTGCCCGGAGGCCTGCAGAGAGCTGGGCGTCAGGACCCTGCTTCTCCTTGGGCTGTTGCTAGCTACATGATGAACTTGGCCAAAACATGAACACAAACACACTCTGGACCTCAGTTTGGTGGTAAGAGAGGGCTTTGGACTAGATTAGCTATTTTTAAATTTGTATGTTCTCAGCAGCGGAGCTGTCTTTATAAAAGAATCCTTACATGGGATCTTGATATACAAAACAGACGAAAGGGGAGCTGCTTGACCTGCAGTCAGGTGTGAGGCCTGGCGTGCAAACCCACTCTGCTGCCTCTTGCTGATGGTGCCAACATGATCTCCAAGGATTCTTTCCACTTTAAAATTCACCATTTTCCCCTAAAGTTCAAAACAGAGCTCCTGCACTTCAAATTAATGCACCTAAACAGGTGCTTACACGAACATGTTATAAAACACAACCCATGCTCTTACTTTAAAAGTCAGCTGCTTGCATACACTTTTTCAGGTAACAAAATAACTTTCATGTTTTTTCAGAAAGAAGAAAAAACACTTGTATCTACATTGTATACCAAAGACTATAACAACCTTTTTATATTTTACACTTGTAAATAATTTACAACTTTTTAAAATGTAATTACATGTATCAATCTTCCTG
Source organism: Equus przewalskii (assembly GCF_037783145.1). Taxonomy (NCBI): domain Eukaryota; kingdom Metazoa; phylum Chordata; class Mammalia; order Perissodactyla; family Equidae; genus Equus; species Equus przewalskii. Next base: position 80,331,976 of record NC_091833.1, on the reverse strand, counting down.
TTGCCTAAACAAGTACCTGGAATACAGTATGTGCTCAATAAGAGGCACAACCATCTGTGAAAGGACTCAATCAGTAACACTGTATCCTTGTTATTCGTTACATCTGTGGTCCACACCTTTCTCTCATTATTCAAAGGTATCTCGTTAATCCTATTCTCAATTACCATTGGGAGTATTATGCTTCTTGGGTCTAGAACAAGTTTGTCCAAAGAGCTTATTCTACTGATTTCTTCAAATTTTTGTGTCAGTGTCTTTTTTTTTTTCTTTTTTGAGAAAGATTGGCCCTGAGCTAACATCTGCTGCCAATCCTCTTCTTTTTGCTGAGGAAGACTGGCTCTGAGCTAACATCCGTGCCTATCTTCTTCTATTTTATATGTGGGACGCCTGCCACAGCATGGCTTGCCAAGCAGTGCCATGTCTGCACCTGGGATCCGAACTGGTGAACACCAGGCCGCTGAAGCAGAACTTGTGCACTTAACCGCTGCACCACCGGGCTGGCCCCTGTGTTAGTGTCTTGATTGCTGTCATTGAAAACCTAAGCTGGGCTCCTTTTTGATTTCTAATCACTGACACTAATTCAAAGGTAAAACAAACTCTTGCCATCCATGCGATGCTGAGATATTTTTCCAGTATGTTCACATGCTGTTTTATCAACTTAGATTACAAAACCTCAGGGGAAGAAAAAATATGATGGTCCCTGAATATTTAATAATGGTTTAAGAAACTGAAAATCATACCTGGAACATTCTGAATGATATTCGCCACTAAGGCACTAAAATGGCATCGTATATCCTTCAGTGTGTCAGAGTCTTTTTCATTTTCTGCTTCCAGGAGTTGTCTAGTCAAATCTACATACTCCAATAAAGTGTTGTTGAGGAAATGTGTTTCATTATCAAGGCCACCACTTGCACTGAAAATATGGAAGGAAATAAATGATAAAGAAAACGTGATTTTGAATTATAATTTAAATCAAAACAAATTCCTAGTAGTCAAAATCAGAATAATATATATTGAAGTTTGCATGGTCACGGTAGTATGCAACTTAATATACAAAAATTAAATGAACATGATTTTGGCCCTCGTAAATATAAAAATAGACAGTACCTCTCAATCAAAGGAACTGCTACTGAAATTTGTATTATTCAACCCCATATCCACCTTTAATCAACTACTCAGTGCTAAGGTTACTCCCTCTCCATCGAAATATGTAGCTCTTCAAAATAAGGAGGCATATGAGATATGGAGGGTCAGCTGAGAGAGGCAGAAAGAAGAAAGACTAGTTCTATATGTTCTCATAGTTGCCATGCATATTCATATTATGGCCTTTAGCATAATCAATAAAATACCCATTAGGTACTTATTCTCAGCAAGACCCTAGGATAGGGATTACTGGAGTTACAAAAATTTAAGAGAATTCAAGTAAGAGTGCTGGTTTTCAAATCTTCCATCTAGATCTATGGAGTTGCTTCAAGAATCTCTGCAGTCAGATTCTCTTTGAGGCAAGGGTTCTGTGCCTGGAAACCTGACTGGAAGGGGGTCACTTGGTTAGAGTCAGAAATCTCAGAACGCAGTCTTGTTCCATCAGTTATTAAGCATGTGACCAGTATCTACTTCAGAGCATTTCAGTATGAATATGAATGAGTCACCATCTATAAACGTCCTAGGAAGCTGTAAGTGCTGTATAAATGATTAGCTATTACATTCACATTTATTTGCGTCAGCTTTTCCTTCTTACATTGCAAAGGACTTCTAAAACGTATGATTTTAAAAGTAAAAACAATTTTTTAAATAGATGTCAATAGCTTCTTATAAACATCCTAAAGCCATGAAAACAAGTGTAAGGAGTCACAATGATACCACAGTATATCAAAAATATCAGTCTAGTAAAAATATGTTGAATGAATTCATGATGAAATTTTTTTCTTTATTCCTTAAACAAGTGTTTTTAATCTCTGGGTCATGACTTATTAGTGGATGGGAAACCAATTCAGTAGATTGCAACCTGGCCCAGAATAAAACATTCCTTTAACAAATATTCATTGAGTACCTATTGTGCATCAGGCACAGAGAATCGATTGGGTGAGCAAAGCAAAGACCTCTATACCTTCTTGGCATTCAGACTTCATCCTTTTTTCCCTTAACCAAGGAAATAAAAAGTCCATAATAGTGAAAGCCTTATATTCATTTCTCTTAAAAAAACAAAACTGACGGAATTTTCCTCAAGGGACTGTCCTTTTATTACAACCGCAGCCCCAGGTTTTATGTTTTCATTTGCAAAAAGTGGAAACAGTTAAGAACTAGGTTTGTGGATTTCATAATTTTCCCAGCAGGACAGATTAACAGTTGATTGGAATAAATTTACAAACCTTATAATGTTTAGCCTTTAAATATATGATTTCTTTTTACAAGTCCAGAAGAAATAGATCTTAAAAATGAGATAAGAAATAGTTGAATCAGTCACACACAAAAAAGGCTACTGTCCACTTACCTAGATTACTAGATTCCAACAAACATCAAAATCATCGCAACATTATATCCAATTTTTGCGTGAAGCAATCCAGCACTAGTGTTTCAATACATTTGTTAACCATTAGTTAATTTGCTGGATGCATCTTTGACTGCTAAATAATGTTTACCGTGATGCAGACAGGGATTTTTTGTTGCAAAGGTGCTTTTCTGTTTCTCTGTAGTTCATGAGAGAAAAAATATTATGTTCCCTGATCATTCCAAAGTTTTAAAAATCAAAATCCAATACCAACCTGTGACTAATGACACCAGCATCTGCCAGCAGTTCAAATATTCGTACCAGTTGTACTCGTAAAATATCTCGACGCCTGCGCCGTTTCATATTCTATTCCAAAGATACAAAGATATTAATGAAAAGCCCTTCAGGGAAATTGATAGCAAACTTGTTAGTGTAACTTGGAGAGAACAATGTGAATGTCTGAGAGTTAGCAAAATTATGTAGCTTGTGTAATGTAGATTTTGACCATTCTGGTAGCTACTGCATCAAAGAGATATGTGCTGATGGTTTGAAATTAACAAGCCAAATAAAATCACATGACATTTTACATGGTGATACCCCTTATGTGGGGTACAAATAAAACTCCACAGTTACTTTTAGGTGATTTGCCTGTCTGACATCTTTAGAAGAAGTGAAGTGGTTAGCAAACTGTTCTCATTGAATGATAAAAAAAACTCCCTAAGATACTCCCCAAAACATAACAGAAAAACAGGGAAAATATTGTGAAGGGGACTGAAGAAACCCTACAGATTTTGCTCATGCCAAAGTTTTCCACTTAACAGTTAATTTTGGCACAAAAAATAAATACAAACAAAAACAAAAGAAAAAATTTCTTTGATCATTATGGTATGAATAAACATGCTTGTCTTCCTAGGGCCAAAGTCCTAATGCCTAGAGTAACAGCTGTAATGCCTCGACTTGATTCTGCTTCCAACAGTAACTCATATAGCAGTAACATACAGATCTCCTATCTCACTCTCTTCTGTAGCTCATGATTTCATTGAGGACGTCATTTGCATAGTACAGAGCAATTCAAGATATATTTATTAGTCTTTCACTTTAGTGCCCACAATCCAGTTTTCTGTCTTCCATAAGCAGCCAATTTGCTGATAACCAATTCATTAAATTTACTCTTTCTTTTACCTCTTTATAAAGTTTACAGCAATTTATATTGGAAAGGATAGTTTCTTAACAGCCTTTGGGGACTTCTGCAAAGTTTTAGCTAACCCATTTTCATTCTGTCTCCATAGGAAGACTGTGAGTCTAACGCTCTCTGACTATAACTCAGTGAAAGCCCATTGCTGTACACAGCTAATCACTTGGAGATAACTTTTTTCCCCTGAAACTCAGAAGTATAAAAATACTGCCACTTAATTTTGTTTCCAATTCTACTTCCCTCTAATAAATCATCCTGCATTGTAACCAAAATGATCGCTCTGCAACAAATCTAATCAATTACAAAATGGGGATGCTATCACTACTCCGCAGGGCTGAATTAAAGAAAGGGAGTGAAGAATTACAGATGGTGTTTTAAAGCCTCTGAAAGAGTAGCTATTGTCACCATCTCCGTCTCCCGCTTAAATTCCTCAGTGGATCTCCAACGTTAACAGCAGAGACTCTCAAAAAGTGTTCTGCACCAGCCTCATCTAAGGTGCTTAAAAAAAAAAGAAAAAGTTTTCTAGGCTCCACTCCAGGGATTCTCATTCTACGGGTCCAGTAATCGGTAGTTTTTAGCAACCTCTTCTGGTAATTCTCAGACGCCACTGGCATAAGCTGACCACTGGTCTACTTGATAAAGCTGAAACCAGGAGTCTTTCAGGAAACAGTTCCTATCTTGCTTTCCAGCCTAACCGATCACTTTCCCCATAAGATAATCACACGAAAGAATGTGCAATGTCTAAATTCTTTTATAAAGTGTGCAAATGCTGTTCCTCTGCCTAGAATGTCTTTCTCTTGCTTGTCCACTGGGGAACATGCTTTAAAATTCACCTCAAATGTCAGTGCTTCATCTGTAATGCCTTCTCTTACTCCACAGGCAGAGTCAGAGGCTTTCCTCCCTGTAGCTTGTGTAACCTGTTATCTATGACTTTGAGTGTGTCATACATTGTTATAATTATGGTTTACATATCAGTCTGTCCCACCAGATCTTTGGTTTCTAAAAGTTGCTCAAAACCCACACAGATCTGTAGGTTTAGGGATCTAGAGCCGGGGTTGGCAAAATATGGCCCTCGGGCCAGATCTGGCCCACTGCTGCCTGTTACTGTAAATAAAAGTTTTATTGGAATATAGCCACACCCACTTGTTTAGTAGTCTATGCAGCAAAATTGAGTAGTTGCAAGAGAGACAGTATGGCCTGCAAAAAGGAAAATATTTACTATATGGCCATTTATAGAAAAGGTTTGCCAACTGCAGTCTAGACTCTGACTGTCCTCACTTCAGCTAGAGCATTTTAACATCTGTTTTCAATAACGGGTTTCTGCATGAGATCTCCTGTGGGGGACAAAAAAAGAGTTCTCTATATTAAAAAAATGTTGAAAACTGCACTAAATAATCTTTTACATATTTCTGAATTTCTAACTTTTGGCATAATGTGTAGAATATAGAAGAGAGGTAAGTGTTGGCCAAATATTTAATGATAGAATACCACACAGCTTACCTCTGGCCTTCTTTCAAGTGCTTCTTTAATTATGGGATGCAATTCCTCTATCAGTTCCCTAGAAGAAAAATGGTATTCGTTCACTTAATTAAAGCTGAACAGATCACTCAGACATGTGCGAATATGTAAATATAATGATGTAAACTGATAAGTGTTAACCCTAACCCTATTGTTTTAAACACAACTTTTGTTGTTTTGTTTTACTTATAAAATAACAAATGCACACTGAAGAACACTTGGAAAACAGAAAAAATGGTACAGGCCACTTATTCTCATTTTTAGACATAAGTACTATCAAGATTTCTGTTCAATCATTTTGCAGCCCACATACATTTTACATAATTGAAACCCTATCAGATGTAAGATGGTACCTTTTTTCCTTTACATAATATTAGCATAATCACTTTCACATATCATTAGTTAATTCATAACATTCCATTATACGGTAGGATACCATAAATTTCCTAACCATTTTCATTTATTACTGATTTATTAAATTTTATATAATTTTTGTTATTATAAATAATGCTTCAGTGAATATCTTTGTCTTCATTTCTGATTATCTCCTTAGGATTAATTCTTACAAATTAAAATTAATGAGTCAAAGGGTATGAACTTTATGAAAATGATAATTAATCTTTGCTTATACTCTGATTTTAAGTGGAAAATGTGCTCATTGTAGAAGACTGGGATAATACAAAAGGTATAAGAAGAAAATAAAATCTGCCCACAATTTCATCATCTATAGAAACTACTGCGGACATTTGAAGTGTCTGCCTCAGAACTGTGTGTTTATGCAAATTTGTTTTTTCAGAAGTTGAGATTATTTTTGTATCCCGTTTTTTCTATTACCACAATAGTGTATTTACTTGTCACAAAATAATCTTCCAAAACTTCATTTATAATGAATGCTATCCCATATCTATAGACAAATTACAATTTATTAACCTATTCTCTACTGTACATTATCCTGGAGATAAAACATCAAACATCACCTCATATCAATAGAGGACAATCTTAAAAGAATAAATTCAGGGACCAGCAGGCAGTAATAAGGCAGAACCTCAGGCAAAAATGAAAAATTTCCTTCATTAACATCAAAAACATCAAGAATGATATAAAATATATACATAAATAATGCTTTTAAAAATAGTCTAATTCTCTTAAACAAGAAGGGGAAAAACTGTAGTTTTCACCAACGGATCAAGATTACAAATTAATAGAATCACTGTGTAAATAAATCAAATAGGAAAATATTAAAGATTTACATGGCGTTTTATTTCTGGAACATATTTATACAGTCTATATTTGATTTTAATAATCGTTCTGTGAAGAAAACAGGGTAAATCTTATTTACTCAATCAAAATGGGAAAATAAAGGCTCAAATAACTTAAATGACTTGTTAAATGTTACACAGCTGGTTAAGCCATAAAAGTCAGAACAGTTACGCACCCGTCCTGATGATAAGTACTCCACCCGCGCCATCTCTCCAAGTAGTCACATTTGCTATTTTAGTGTGTAGAGAAAACAGAAAGATACTTACCTAAAAGCTCCTGGGTTGGTCCTGCCAAGACCGAGAACAAGGGATTCTGTGATTTCCATGCTCTCAGAGCGCATCATGGGAACTATGTGCTTAAACAAGGATGAAGGGGATGGGATGCCAATAATCTGGAAAAATAATGTTATATTTATAACAGCACTAATGGTAGTACATCCAACTAAATAATGTGACATTTCAACAATATTTGGTCAAGGACAATGCACAGAGGAAATTTTAGTATGAACGGTGCTTCAAAATTCGCCTGTTGTGCACATAACCTGAAAAGGTTAAACGATTTGTCCAATGACTCATTGCAAGTGTGCTAACAGACTTGGGCTCTGCGACTCTTAATTTCTTATAGATACTTACCATCCCCTAATAGGCTGACTCCCTCCATCAGACCGTCACTGTCTTTTGATCCGTAAAAGTGAGTAGAAAACAACTACTTCTAAAGGAGTCATCGGTGTTGAAGTTAGACACCCAGGTCTTAAATTTTGTAAATTTCCTTCAACTACCTCAGAATATTTTGTATTGTATCAGAGACTATATAGCTGTTGTTACCAAGTATCATTTGTACCACTACATAATTTAGGCAAATTCTAAAAAGGTAATTATTTAAACGACTCCTTTTGGATATGGAAAAGTGTGAGAACTACAGGAAATAGAATAAAGGAAGACAAGGATGAAAATTACTTTAAAAATATTCATTAACAGGGGCCAGCCCAGTGGCATAGTGGTTGGGTTCACACGCTCTACTTAGGCAGCCCAGGGTCTGCGGGTTCGGATCCCGGGTGTGGACCTACATACTGCTCATCAAGCCATGCTGTGGCAGCATCCCACATGCAAAATGGAGGAAGACTGGCACTGATGTTAGCTCAGTGATAATCTTCCTTAAGCAAAAAGAGGAAGACTGGCAACAGACGTTAGCTCAGGGCCACATCTTCCTCACCAAAAAAAAAAAAAAAAAAAAAAATCATTATGATAATTTAATGAGCAAATGAGCATGGTCGTTTCTGCCCAAGAACAAACTATACATATTATTGATTCCAACTAGGAATCCATAAAAATAGTAATGGGATTTCTTGAACTACTTTCATTATTAATGCAAGTAACTAATACCCTTTTCAACCAAGTTACTTCATTGTCCTGGAAAGAAATTTTAAAACATTACTACTTCTATGGTGCCATTCAGATTCAATGACAGATCTGAAAAACTTACTTTAGAATCAATGCTATAGCCACTGTCCGGGGTAGACGCCAGCGTCTCAGGAGGAGAACACCTTACAGAACCTGCAGATGCTGAAGACGAGGTGGATGTTGCTGCACTGCAGCAAAGAAGCAGGTAGTTCCTCCACAGGCCAATGTAGGAGTCACTGCTCGTGGTAGTATTTACTTTCTTAGCATTGATGGGGCTACTAAGGAAAAAAAAAGAAGAAGAAAAACAGGTAGATATAAATAATACAACATATTTTAAAATGTTTTCTTTAACTAATGCTAAGTTTCTATCATTTTAGGGGAGATCGTTCTCATCTAGTTTTCATTAGTACTAAATCTTTGTGGAATGATACGAGATATAAATGAATACAATATTAGATCGAAAATTAAAACGTATTACAGGATCATTTTAACACTACTATTCCTGTGAAAAAACTTAATATTTTATCAGGCCACATTTTATAACTAATTATATGTGTTTAGTGTAGAACAAAATAAAAATTACCTTTACTGCCACACCAAAATAAGCACTGTATATTCTTCTACACACCTTTAGTTCATATATATGTACATATAAATGCATGAATACCTCTCTTTTAACATATAAAAAGTGAATAATATTGTTTCTTTTGTTTTATATTCACTTTTTGTATTAAACACATATTTTTAACATCTTCCATGTAAATTAATATACTTCCATGACATTATTTTTGATGACCATATGCTATATCAATATAGAGATTACCTAACTTTTATATGGCCAAACTTTCATTGTTGGACATTTTATTTTCTTTTGTTTTCTCCCCCAAGCCCCAGTACATAGTTATATATTGTAGTTGTGAGTTGTTCTAGTTCTTCTATGTGGGATGCGGCCACAGCATGGCCTGATGAGCAGGTGCAGGTCCAGGCCGAGGATCCGAACTGATGAACCCCAGGCCACCAAAGCAGAGCGTGTAATCTTAACCACTCGGCCACAGAGTCAGCCCCCTGGACATTTTAGCTAATAGCAATTTCCCCCTATTATATACAACATTATACATTTGCATATATGCTTAATTATAATAAAAGGTGAATTAGTTTCTTGGGTAAATTCCTGAAAAGAGAATTTGAGAGTCAAAACAATATCCACATTTTTAAGGCTTCTGTCAAATTTCTGTCTTAAAAGATTAGACCAAGAAACTATTTTGAAACCATTCCATAAATCTTCCCAAACACCAAAATTCCATTGGGATTAAGGACTGAGAACAAAACAAAAACAGGAAAAATACTGATACACACTAGTTGCCTTCAGTCAATTTATAACATATTAAGATAATATGTATACACACCACTTCATTAATTCCACAACAGTGTCTTAGTGTGTTAGAAAATGTTCTGAGCACTGATGACAGTAGTGGGAAAAAAACCTGTAAAAAAACCACCGCCATAGTGTGTGCTGGGGGAGACATACAATAAAGAAACAAATAATGTCAGATGGTGCTAAGTTTGATGAAGAAGAATAGAGTAGAAAGGGGAGAGAGGGAGTAGTCATAGGAGAGGGGCTTATAATTTAAAATATGGTAATTAGGGGAGACCATAAATAAGATCACGTCATGAATGCTATGCAAGGTGGCGAGCGTCAATCTTCATTAAAAAAATAACACCCAATATACACAATACCTGAGAATCTACATAGATATATAATTAGCATGTACATACAGAAATACCAAAAATATATATACTAAAATCTAAAAGAAGGAATGATTACTCTGGGTTGGAGATGTAAAAGGTGGCTTGAAAAATAAGGTGGAATTTGAGATATGTCAGATATGGACATGGGGGGTTGGGGAGACAAAAGGCATTCTAGGCACATGTGAACAAAAGCTCATAGAATGGAAACTGTGGCCCACGGTTAGTGAGCTTCAAGAGGTTCATTTTGGTTCCAACATAAGAGTACATGGATGGCAGTGACAGAAAATGAGGAAAAAAGTACAAACTGAGCCAGGTTTTGAAAGCCTTTAATGTGAGCCTAAGGTGTTAGATTTATCCAGGTGCTGGGTTTATATGGGCAAGTTATACGATGAAAGGACTCATTCCATGCAATCTGATCAACGGCGTACTGGATAGATGAAATCAGGAACTCAAACTCAGGTTCAAAAATTCTCTTCTATATTTAAGAACAAGAAGAAATTAACTCCAGTTTATAGTGACCTTGGTCAACTCTCCATCACATACTCAGTTACTGCAAATCTTTATGATTATCCTCAAAACCACAACCCAATGTCATTATCACTAATCTCCGTTAGCAGATGGCCGTTCTTATAATGTCATCAGGAAAAGTAAGGTCCTTAGCTCGGTTTCTCTTTACTTCTCAGCCTTTGTCTGCAAACTTATCTATATCCACATCCATACTCATCTTCAGATCCTTTCATCATTAATTCTTTCATTCAAAATACATTCACTGGGGCCAGCCCGGTGGCACAGTAGTTAAGCGCGCATGTTCTGCTTTGGTGGCCTGGGGTTCACCGGTTCGAATCCTGGGTGTGGACATGGCACCGCTTGGCAAGCCATGCTGTGGTAGGTGTCCCACATATAAAAACAGAGGAAGGTGGAAACAGATGTTAGCTCAGGGCCAGTCTTCCTCAGCAAAAAGAGGAGGATTGGCAGATGTTAGCTCAGGGCCAGTTTTCCTCAAAAAAAAAAACATGCACTGGACACATACTCTGTACCAAGCACTGTGTCATTAAGTAAACTAACAATTACAATTTGTTGAGACTAAATTATATGAAAAGGATTATGAGACTATATCCTTCACAACGTTCATCTCTCTCCTTAATACATCAATACATTATGGCCTGTTACTTACGGGTTTCCAATTTGTACAACTTTTCAAATACATACGTTATGAAAACTGATAGTCTATACATTTTAAAATTTACATTAGGAAAATAACTTACTTTATATCAACTTGTGGGGACAATAACTGGAGTCTTGTGTATGCAAACATCCAAGCATAGCTCACAGCTGTGGAGCAGTGTTTCGGAAGGTTTTCTTGCTTTAAAAAACTGGAGAGACTTATAATCCATGGGTCTTGGCCTTGGGTCACATGTGCAAATATCCATATGTGTGATGGACTGATCACATCAAACTGGTGGCTGATAGGAGAAGAGTTCCATTCTGCTAACGTCTGTAAATCTATTGAGCTAGGGCAATACAGCAAAGTCGTCTACGCAGAGAAAAAAAAAATTGATTATTGCACATTTCAATAACTTTCAAAGTTTTGCCATATGAATTGCTTTAAACTGTAAGTTGTCTATTGGTAGTTTCTAGAACAGAGGTTCTAAAACAGGGGAAATAGGAGGTTCAAGTTGGGTTTAAGGAAGGGGATGAAAAGCTCCATTAGCCACACCATGCTTGAAGGGAGTAGTTTGAGTAGTAAATTCCTGAAATGGCATGTGAGGTTTTTGTGCATGTGCATACATGCTTTTTTCTGGAGAGACATTCCACAGCTTTCATTACTCTCAAAAAGATCTATAACCCAAAAAGGTTAAGAACCACTACTTACGTAATTCACATATGAATATGCAACTTTCATGGGCATACTGAAGCTGCTAGAGAACTCAAAAATGAACCATTAACTTCCATGCTGATGCACCCTATATAGGCATAAGTGGAACAGACTGGAAAATGGGCTCCTCTCTAGAGGTATATATTCTTAAATTTTTGCTCAATAATACTCTGAGCTCTTATACTGAAGAGATAAAAATTTACCTTCAGAGCAAAACATATATATATACATTTCTGCAACAACAACAATGAAAAATGGAATCTTAAACTGAACACAGGCTCAATTCATTCTATCATTCAACAGATATTTATAAAGCATCTGCTATGAGCCAGGCACAGCTTTAAGCACCAGAAGAGAGTCATTCACGACTCCTTTTGTTGGCATAATTCATGGTTAGTAATCTAAAACAGAATTCTTTAAATGTACAGATTTATAATCATCTCTTAGATTTATAAAATTTTATTATTATTTTTCTTGGTTACACATAACTCATGAGTTCTAAGAGCCAAATGTTATGCCGAAAGCACAGAAACTTCTTGTCCATGTATTCCAAGACAGGAAGAAAAAAATTTCAAGTAGTAAAGTTTGATAGTTATTCCTACATCAATCGAAATATTGATATATGGCCCTTTTTTTTTCAAATCCAGCTAAGAGTTTGCGTAAGCTTTCTCAGCAATGTGTTTGTTGACAAAGTTTTTTTCTTCATTTTAATGCGTCAAATTACATAAGACTCACATAAAATACTACATATTTACCCCATTGCTCTTATGTGTCAAAGCAAACAAATATACTCATTGAAGGTGAGGGTACAATTTTTTGCTTTGAATTTCAACAAATATCTTTTTCCATAGCATTTTAACCAGTATATATATGTCAAGAATATTATATGCCATAATAACTAGCAGATAGTAGTCAATAGTAACACTAGATTTAAGAGAAGCTTCTCAGGTTGGAAAGATTGAGATTTTACAAAGATAAAGTATTTTTATTTCTATGGGGAAGAGTAATGACCATAGCATAAACTAGTGTCACTTCGTCTGTGTGTGTGCCACCTTTTTAAAATTACTTTTTATTTTTAAGGCAATTTACAGTTTTCAAAAATACTTTCTAGCATTACATTTGTAAAGGAAATTCACGTATGTATGTATGTATGTCATAAGTTCCAAAACAAGACTGAACAACATGAAATCAGCATAGTTACCTGATCAGCCCCAGTAAGATGTATGAAGCTCTCAAGAATGGATGGGCTCAGCCTGTCCATCACATCTATGGCTAATTCATCATCACCCTATAAAAGAGACATCATGTGTCTAAAAAAATTTAGGAATGTTTAAGAAAAGTAGCCAAACCTAAGTAAACATTAAAAACTCAGTTTAGCCTTATTTGTTACAAATGGAATGGAGGGCAGGCGGGTTAATTTAGACTCTGTCAAAAAGACTTTGTTAAAAAGTTATATCTGTGCAGTAGTAACAGAAATACAGAATAAGGATGGACAAAAGGACAGTTTTTAAGTACTTTCATTAGGTAACAAAATGAAATGCCTAAGTCTTACCTTAGGTATTTCCAAAAGTGCAAATAAAGCCCGTATTTCCCTAAGGACACTGACGGCTAATCTCCGAGTGGCCGGTCGACTGCTACAGAGAATGACGAGTGCAAACCCTTCGACCACATGGAATACATTGGAAAACGGGCTCCTTTCCAGAGGCGGGGGATGAGAAGCTCCATTAGCCACACCATGCTTGAAAAATAAAGAGAATTTTAAAATAAAATAAAATGTATGCATACACATCCCAGTCAAACAATTAATAAAGGGTAAAGCAAATCATAAAAATTATGGCCATACGTCTGCCTCAGCTCAAACAATTTAAGTAATATTTAATTTATAAAAATGTAATCATATACGCAGGGAAGAAAATCCATTTAATTGGCAGTCTGAATATGAATTCTGTACCTAACTTCTATCATTCTCTGGCTACTCTGTAACCTTGGAGCTGACACTATTAACTACTCTTGGTCTAACATTTCTATGTGAAAAATGTAGGGGCTGGATTGGAGCCTTTGTACTCAAAGTGTGGACCAGTGGCAAGACTTCACCTAGGAGCTTGTTAGAAATAGAGATTCTCAGGCCCCTGCTGATGTGTATGCTCATTAAAGGTTGAGAAACTGGGTGGCTTAGATGATCCAGCTCTAAAATTCCAAGGATCTATAACTTAGACATTATCAAAAGTCAATAATTTGAGCACATTTATGGTTAAGAAGCCCAGATACTGTATTTAGGAAACAAGGACTGGTATCATGGATAACATAATCAAATAAGTCAAATGGAAGGCTACCAAAAATTTTCACTGTATCGGATTTAAACATATTGGAAACAACCTAAATGTGAGCTAGAATTGCCTCTACTTTCTATGTTCATCCAAACCTAACTGTTACCAAAGGAAGACGGGTGGAAAGGTTAGATGCACAAACGCTATATATTTAATATATGAACTATAGGAAAGTTCAGCTTAAGGGATGAGAAACACTTTTAAAGTGACTAAAACTAATAAAATTTTTAGTTTTTGAGAAAGTCAAGATATAGAACATCATTATTGGTCATTTACATACAAAGGGACAGTGAGAAAGAATTTGGTACCTGTGAGTCCTGATTTTTGTTATGCATTTGGGTTGCTTGTTTCCACTGATTTATTAATTGTACCAACATTCTTACAGCGCTATCGAGAAGCGTGGGATGGACATCAGTCACTTCACGAACAATAAAATAAACAAATCCTGAAAGAACATCCTCCCGCCAATCTGGAAAATCAAGCATTAGTGCCTGCAGAGTATTGAAAGCCAGAGCACGCAGTTCTTCATCCATATGAACTGTGAGCCTACCAAGAACAAAATTCCATTAGCGAACCTCCAAACCTTCCAAATGGCTTCAGCATCTAGAACTTAAAACTAACAACTTAAAAAACATGTCCTCTTAATTGGTTTGTAAGAACTATGAAGACAGGAACCAATGTTCACTTTTTTTGTGCTATATTCATCCTTATGTTAGTCTTTACTCATTGCTTAAATTCACATATGAATCTATTGATATTATTTGGTATTTTTACTGTAATTCAGAACATTAAGTTTGATCATAATTCAAATGCTGTACTTTAGAAAATAAAGGTTGACATATTAGAATTACATTAAAAAATTCTTTAATTCTTCAAATACCATGTGTTATCCTATAATCCATCAAAAATTATGCCCAATCATATAATACCTTAGGACTATCACAGTTATTTAGTCCTTTATATCACTAGAAAAGACGAGAAAAGACGTGATTTATCTCTATCATTCCTTTCATGCTGCTGAGGTTACAGTTAAACATCAAATGGCTGATTGTGAAGAAGGAAATACAAATTAAGATGGAATCAATTTAACAGAAATAATTCTTGAAGGTGAGAATGAGAATAAACTTAGGAGTAATATCATAAATGGGGTATGCCTAGAAAAAAATGTGTTGAACTAACACAGAAGGCCCTAAAGAGAGTTCAAGTCTAAATAAGTTAGAGGAGAGGCTACATAAAATTACCTTTTAAAGACATCAAAACAATATGAGGATATGAACAAAATATTAAAGGATTTTAACAGAACATAAAGAAGAGAATGATGAACAAGAAAACTATAAAAGATGGCTGCAGTGGTGAAGCCACCAAACACAATGCTATACG
Organism: Equus przewalskii; assembly: GCF_037783145.1. NCBI lineage: Eukaryota > Metazoa > Chordata > Mammalia > Perissodactyla > Equidae > Equus > Equus przewalskii. Next base: position 80,316,786 of record NC_091833.1, on the reverse strand, counting down.
CATAAGAGTTTCTGATTTAGGGCTGAAAAGGATTATTTGAGTGATTAACCATCAAGACAAATGCATTAGAGCTGGAAACAGCCTGAATGAATAAGATAAGTAGGTAATATTAAAAATATGCCACAATTACATGCTTGGGAAGCTGGGAGGATGGAGTTATCCACAATGACAGAGGAGGAAAGCTGTGTGGTTTAGGTGAAAGGAGATATCACAGTCTTCACCCTGCTGAACTCAGTTCTGGTCTTCACTAAGCCAACCTTCAACTGACAATGAGACTGAAGAGAAAATTTATTACAGCTAGACAGACTCGGGAGTAAGCCACGAAGCAGCAGCAGTTATAGAAGCACATAGGAAATACCATATAGGGTCAGATTAAGGATCTCTAGCCCAGTGTCTGTCTCTGATAGTGGCACCAAAGCAGCTACTGTGGGAGAGGAGAGTGACTGTCTCTATGATGCTGATTTTAAAGGTGATTTCAACTTCCCTTATTAAATCCACGAATGTGTAAATATCATCTTAACCTATTTGTGTGACTCTGGGTACATATGCATGAGAACAACAATGCAGCCTGGCTAATTCAAGGCAGGGGAACTAATTAACTTTCCTGAGAGACAGCACACAGGTCTACAAATTTACTGCCTATCTTTGACTTGTTTGTTTGCTTGCTTTATTTTTAAGTAAATAAGTTTTAGTCATCACAATTCCAAATGATAGGAATAGAGGACAAAATAGAATGGACCTTAGAATCTTTCTCTCTGCTGAAGTAAATTAATTAGTAAATGAATATCACCGGGGGAAAAAGCAAAGTACACAGCAAAGCAAATTGTCATCCACTGTTCAGGAGTTCTCTCCTCTAGGCTCCCCCATCCTGCCCCTCCTAGATGCTGCTTCATTTTGGTGGGGGATATGGGATCACTATCCACAGAGATGTACGTGAGTTAAATTGAGGTGGGAGGAGTACAAACAGAATTGAATGATACTTGTTTACTGCTTTCCCAAGGAATAACATTATAAACAATGAAACTCCTTTTCTCTCCCTAATGCTGATTATCAACTTTGTAACTCTGCAATCTACTTCACAGCAAAAATTAAGAGACACAGTGGGAAAGGCTGAATTTCTTTCATGGTGCATTTTCAAAGTAACTCCTCCCTCTCCTCATAATCCTAAAAAGAGACAAATAGCATTCTATCTCTGATGGCAGCCTGCAACAGTTGAGGGTAGGGTTGTGCATGGGTGTGTCAAATGCCAGGTTTTTCAAGGAGGTAGAAAGGGTTGCTGGAGCTATCTATTAACTGTTTATTCATTGTGAATTTAACTGAAGGCTTAGTGACAAGTGCTAAGCAACCAGTAAATGTCTTTCAATATAGCCAAGTATCACTGCTCTAGGATAGTCATCTACTTGGCTTTTCATTTAGGCAGGGCTGGCAAACTATGGCTAAGGGCCAAATCCAGCCAGGCGCCTGCTGGAACACAGTCACGCCCGTTTCTTTACATGGTGTCTACAGCTGCTTTTATACTACAAAGGCAGCATTGAGTAGCTGTGACCAAGACCATATGATCTGCAATCCTAAGAGATTTATTATTTGGTCCTTGACAGAAAAAAGTTTGCTGACTCTTTACCAAGAGAATCCCTAAATACATCAACAAACCAGTTTTTCCATAAGCCATCACCTCAACTTAGAATTAGTTTTGGGAGCTAGTATTTCAGTTTGGTTATTATGCTATTTACTCATTTTATAGAGATATGACATGCCGAATAGAGGAAAAAGAGACACAAACTCGAACCCTGTGGGGACTACAATAACAAAAAAGTGCAAAGGAGACCTGGTCACCACCCTGGGTGCAAAGGAAATGACTGAAGGAGTCAACACAATAATTAATTGTCTAATGGGTATCATTATACCTGATAAGGCTCACATGCTAGGGGATGATGGGTTCCATAAATCCCAAGAAACAGTACTTGATGGAAAGCTAGGGAATTGAAAAATAGGATTTGTAGGGGAATCCAAAAATTTAAAAGTTAAAAATGAGTGGGGAGAACGTGTTTAACAAAACATAAAAGAGAAAATGGGAGTTTAGAAGGTAAATCAAATAAAGGATTAAAAATGTCTTTATTATTACTTTTTTCATAACAGTAACAAGGCTGTGCTAGAAATTAAAAGGTATCAAAAAAGAAAAATTAACATAGCAAACAGCAATTCTTATTTACCTTGCTAATAATTCAATGAGGTCAGTTCTACTCATGCCATCAGGAATCAACCTTGGAATAGCAGCAATGCAAGTTCGAAACAAATCAATTTTGGGTTTTCTTTCTCCCCTGAAAAATAAATCACAACAGGACTTAATAAGAAGTGTATTATATATGTTAAACAATGAAAGCAAACTTGGAAAAATAACTATAGAAAATAGGAGCTCATCTCTGAAAGTTTAATGTATTTAATATAAAAAGAGTGCACACAAATCCAGTAAATAACTATCAGTTTATAAATGGGCAAAAGAATACAGAGATAACTCGGGAAAAGACAGAGTTAGCAGGCAAAAAAAGGTTTTCAGGATTTAGAAAATAAGCATAGGAACTATTATGTTAAAATAATAAACATTATTTAGGTAAATTATGATACAGTTATTTCAAATTAACAAATAAAATTTATAATATTTAGGCTTTAATAAATAATACTTAATTATTAAATAACACTAAATAATATTGGTTATTTGGGGGGGCCTAGAAAATTAACAAAAAGATTTTTTTCATTTAATATCATTTACTAACAAGGGTCTTGGAAAACGCATATTCTCATAAACCACTGTTGGCATTGCCTGTTCCTGTCTTTTTATTTTACTTCAGGACATACGAACACGTATACCCAAACATACATATTTAAAATTTTTATGTAATAAAATGTGTCAATTTTTTGAAAATTCTCTGGTTCTTTCAGAGGCTTAATACAATTTTATTCTACTCTTTTTTCTTTGAGTTATCCAATGACTTTATTTATTTTAAATATCTAACCTCTTAATACACTGATTTTTATTTTGGTCTCTATTTCAAGGTGAGGTTTTAAGGTAATTTATTTTATCTAAATTGTTCTTTAGTTGGCCTAATTAAATAATTCTCATGTAGAAAAGAATTTGAATCTTTTAAGCATTTTGGGTCAGTATTCCTTATAGTGGCAATGGGCTTGCTACCCACTTTTAGAGATTTTATATAGTCGGTCTTCTCTTTGCATGGTTCCAATATGCATGAATTTTAGTTACCACAATTTAGTTAAATAACACCAGACCCCAAAGCATGGTTCAGTTTTCAGTTACTACATGCTAACTATAAGTAATTGCATAAAGAAGCTTCCCCGTTGGCTCTTCATTCCACAAATCATGATGTGAATAACAGATGTACATCATAATCAGGGACAATCACGTCACTTTTTTCAAAATCTGCACGTTATTCGGTTCACACACAGCAAAGTGTGTAGTGGTGTTGCTTCCTTGTCTCCAGCAATAAATTCAGGTGACATTTTACAACAATGGATAATCGAAAGAGGAAACTGGCCAACAAAGATTAAAGTGCAGCAAAGAAAGGAAAGTGATGTCACTGGTAGCGAAATTGGAATCAAACATTAATGGAGTTACAGAAGAAATAGCTGAGCGGGCAATGCTGACACTGCTATCGTTGGAGACTGTACATATGCAGCCAGAGGAACTTAGTGAGGGCAAACTTATTGACATAAATGAGGAAAGTGGTTGTGACGAAAAGGATGAAGATGTCCCAGAAGAGGTAACGCAGGAAAAAACCTTCACATTAGAGAAACTCTCAGAGATATTAGCATATACTAGTACATAATAACTGTGTATTAATTAAATTGAGAGATCCAATATCCAATTTGCTAATCTGAGACCTATAATGCAGATATTAATATCTAAAAAAAATGCCCTCCCTTATAGAGAATATGTAGCTACTTCTTAGCAAATAAAAGAAGTTATTGCCATAAAATGCATCCTCCTGAGGACGAAGTTCCTAACAGTAAAGAAAAAAGATGCTGGGATGACAAGCAGCGACAAGGCTGGGGATGGGGTAGGGTGGGATAAAGTACTGTTTTGAAAATCCATTCATACATTATTCCCCTCTGTACCCCTGGCTCCCAGGAGATATTCAGGTTTTTTTGTGGGTTTTTATGCTGTTGTTTATCAGGGCTCTAAAAATAAGAGCATTTGTTTGACTTAATAAACCAATCATGTCCAGACACACATGGGTTAACTGGGATTTATCTATCGCTCACGGAATAACTACAGGGCTTTGTGACTGACAACAAACTAGACTGGGATCCAGGATGACTTTTGCTGTCTCTTCTAGTTTGACAGCACTTTAAAGAATAAAACTGAGCATGTGGAAGGAATAGCCGCAGCAGCTGGCAATACAGGAGAACTCCAGAGAGAAAGGAAGGAAATCAGTAAGCAAGAATCAACCATCTATACTTTTCTATGAAAACTGAAACAGCAATGAAGAAAAATAATTTACTACATACGTGATCATATCTTCAGGCTCCTTGTTAGACATCTGCACGCTAGTCATACACATTGGCCTCCCAACTTCTTTGTCCAAATGTCTGAGAATGCTATCTAATGCTTTTCTCACTTGAGGATAGTAAACTGACATTCCTAGGGGAAAAAACCTCACAGTTATAAAATTTCAGATATTAGATAAAGAATAGTTACAGTTACCTTCTGTAAAAATAAAAGCCTATTAATCTTTAAATGACATTAGATTATTATTGTTATAAAAGAAGGAATTTCGACTGTGATATACTTTATCCCTGATGATCAGTTTCAGCATTTTGGAGAAAAATGCGCAAAAATTATGCAGAGAACTAAAATTAATTTGAAGGAAGGACAAAATGCAGTGAATAGTATCTTTCAAAAAATAAGGATTTTAGCAGAAGACTCCTAACATGAAGACATATAGGTGTTATCAAAAATGTATTCATTTTTGTATCACTCTTTATACCAGAATAACAATTATTAGGCAAATACACACATTTTAGATTTGATCTAAGCTTTTAAAAAAGAATATTAAACTGTAACACAAAGCAATTTATTTATTCCAGTTAACACTAACCTATGACTTTTGCTTCTTCATCTGTCAAGGTTTTATTGAGAAAAATTTTCTTTACACGAAGAGTGTTTCCCGAGGGAAGAATGACCCCTGTCGTCGGCATTGGTGGCTCGCCATCTTTCTGCTGCAAGCTGTCTGCTATTACCAGGAAGACTCGGAGGCCTATGTTCATTCTCTTCAGAGAAAAAAGTTCCAAAATAAAGAAGTCAGAGTGTCAGAAAACATCTTTTTTTTTTTTTAAAGGGGATGTTTATTTATTTATTTATTTATTTCTTGCGGAAGATTAGCCCTGAGCTAACTACTGCCAATCCTTCCTCTTTTTGCTGAGGAAGACTGGCCCTGAGCTAACATCCATGCCCATCTTCCTCTATTTTATATGTGGGATGCCTACCACAGCATGGCTTTTGCCAAGCGGTGCCATGTCTGCACCTGGGATCCGAACCAGTGAACCCTGGGCCACCGAAAAGCAGAACATGTGCACTTAACCACTGCGCCACGGGGCCAGCCCCCCAGAAAACATCTTTTTTTCATGTTAAAAACATCTCATCAAGTAACACTGCAGGATGGAAGTAGGACAGCAGGAAAACTAACCTTTCTGTCCAGTATTTTTTAACTAGTCCAGGCATTAGAGTTTGCTTTAATATCAAACTTCCAAATGCCACCCACTCAGTTCAGAGGTCAACTGGCTCTCCTATTCTCCACAAAGCTTATTTTAAACCTCTTCTGTCCTTGTGTAACTTTCCTACACTCCTACCATCCCCTCCTTCTCTCTCGCCAGATGATTTGTCTCCTACTTTACAGAAAGAAAAAACCATCACCTTTCCTCAATCTCGCACCTGAATACATACCAGTCTACTTAAATCTGCACCTCCTTCCCCACTCCTTTGCTCTCCTTGCAGATGAGGGGGTGCTGGTCTTCCCAGCTGTTAGAATCCCATCTGCTCTTGTTTCTTCAAGAACATTACACTATCAATTATCCCTTCCCTTTCTTGTATCTTCAATATTTCCCTTTCAACTGAATATATTCCATTTCTGTTAACTGTCCTCAACTGTCTTTAATGGAATAAGCCCTCCCCATAATACTTCTCTGATGCAACTCTCACTCATCAGTGACGATTCTGCTCAAACGGTGGGCACCTTTCCTGCATCCTGTTTGACTTTTGAGCAGCACAGGACACTGTCAAGTATTCCTTCTTTCCTGAAACACTCCCTTCCTTCGATATGTCCATGCCACTGCTGGCTGCGTCATCTCTGCCCACGTTTCAGGTTTAGCCTTCTTTATCTGGATGTTCAATGCTACACTGCTTCAAGACAAGGTCCTAGGCTGCCTTCTCCTATCATTATGTATTCTCTCCTGAAGTAATTTCATGTGTATACGTGGCTTCATTTACCACCAGGACCAGATCACCCACTAATTTTAAGCCTCACTTCTCTGAACTCGGACTCTCAGACTCATTTGACATCTCTACTTGAATGTCAAAAAGATACCCCAGATTAGATACGCTCACACCAAATGCACTTTCCCCTCAAACTTAATCCCTTCTCAATGTTTCTTTTCTCAGTAAATGATCTTCTCTCCATCTGTACCATGCTATTTCAGCCCAAGCTGCCGTTATCACTGACCTACACCGGTGATCTCTAAAATGGGTATGTGCATCCCAGTGGGTGTGCAAGATAGTTCACTGGAATACAGAGAGAAAGTAAAACTTTTATTTATGTATTTTTTGTTACCTAAATAAGATTAAGGTTTTAAGCTTTACTCATCTTTATATATGACACAGTAATGGTGCCCTCCCTTGGTCTAAATATCAGATGGTCACAATACATAGTCAGAGAAGACATCCTGGAGGGAGATGGACAGCTCCACAATGCACTGGGGTTCACAGAGGTGCCCGCACTTACTCATTCTTTCAGTGTTGCAATTTACAAGTATTTGATTAAATGGATTAATGGATAATTTATCTGGCTTTAACTAAACTAACTCTCATAAGCTTAAAAAGATTCCTGAAAAGAAAATACAGATTGGAGATAATCCTAATAAAGTAAGCCTAAATGAGTAACAACAACAAAAGAGCAGAGCTGACGCTTTTTCTATTCCTAGTATGACAGCTTCAGCGAGGAGAAAACATTGTCAGAAATAAACTTGTTCAATAGAGAGAATATTTTTGAAAATGGATGTTCAAGAAAATGTCTTTCGTTATGTAATTTTTCTTGCTGAAAAGCATGTTAAGTATGTCATCTATAAAAACACTCACGTCTGCTCACTTTAAAAATCTGGAAACAATTACTGACTGATCTTTAAAATCCTACAAATGAAAAGCTTCAATAGCTTTCTAATCCATTTGTGAATTACATAAATACATATCTTAGGATTTGATTACGAGAAGGACCAGGATAGTAATTTAAAAGAAATAAGAAAAAGGATAACCTTATTTTGCCTTCTTATATTCTCGTATGTTGTTAGATTGTGCTAGTTAGTTTGCAAAATATTTTTTTTTTCTTCTTCGTCTTCTCCTCCCCAAAGCCCCCCAGTACATAGTTGTATATTCTAGTTGTCAGTGCCTGTGGTTATGCTATGTGGGATGCCACCTCAGCAAGACCTGATGAGCAGTGACACGTCCACGCCCAGGATCTAAATCAGCAAAACCCTGGGTGCCAAAGCAGAGCAGAAAATTAACCACTTGGCCACAGGGCTGGCTCCTGCAAAATATTTGTAAACAATCTCAATTTAACATCTACAGAGCGAATTAGAGTTCACTAGTGAATAACAAGGCTGTAAAAGTAGGAAATAACATTTTTTTTTTTTTGGTCTGTTTTTTTATTGTAAGCTCCATCTGGGGAAAAGGATTTTTGTCTGTTTTGTCTCTAACACCTAAAACAGCGCCCAACACACTTTAGGTGCTCAATAAGTGTTGTATCAGTATTTATTAAAGAATATCTTTTTTTTTTTTAAAGATTTTATTTTTTCCTTTTTCTTCCCAAAGCCCCCCAGTACATAGTTGTATATTCTTCGTCGTGGGTCCTTCTAGTTGTGGCATGTGGGACGCTGCCTCAGCGTGGTTTGATGAGCAGTGCCATGTCCGCGCCCAGGATTCAAACCAATGAAACACTGGGCTGCCTGCAGCGGAGCGCGCGAACTTAACCACTTGGCCACAGGGCCAGCCCCTAAAGAATATCTTAAATATAAGTCATTTGAAGTGAAAGAAACCTGAGCTCATGTTACAACTTCCACAACTCTGAAAACTTCCTCTCTCAATTGTCTTCTACCATGCTTAAGACTACAATAAACCATTCAGCCAGCCATCAGAAAGGTTAAATAACTTGTCCCAGATCACACTTGTAGTTACAAGTAAAGCTTCTAACTAGGGATTTGAGCCTAAGAGTTCTGATTCCAGAAACTGTGCTCTAAAAAAAAAAAATAAAACAAAAAAATTGTATAAGATAGCACATTACTACATTATAATTTTTCTACCTCTGGATTAATGGTGAAAGTTTTAGCAGATTTTCCAACACTGAGAAGATCAAATATTATTTCTTTCATTGCAAAATCCAAACGTTCCTAGAAAAAGAAAACAATAAATCCTTATAATTCATTACTATTATACGTTAGATATCATGTTAAAAATTGCACTTATAATGGCAACAACACAGGTCTGTACCCATAAGAAGTTCATAAACCTAGTCTGACAGAAGAAAAATACAAATGAATTAAGATTTAAAAATATGATTATAAATATATTATTTAATTATCAAATGATGTATTTAATACCCCAACCAATAGGACAAAAATTTTAAATACTCATTCACCAAAGTCATAGTCAAAATCTAAGAAGGATAATCATCAGGGAAATGCAAATCAAAACCACACTAAGAAACCACCTTACACCTGTTAAAATGGCTATAATCACTAACACTAAAAATAACAAATGTTAGAGAGGGCATGGATAAAAGGGAACCCTCATACACCAACGGTGGGAATGCAAACTGGTGCAGCCACTATGGAAAACAGTATGGAATTCCTCAAAAAACTAAAAATAGAACTACCATACGATCCAGCCATCCCACTACTGGCTATCTACATAAACAACTTGAAATCAACAATCCATAGTAACGTATGCACCCCTATGCTCATTACAGCACTATTCACAATAGCCAAGACATGAAAGCAAGCCAAGTGCCCAAGTTCTAACTGCTCACTCAGAATAAAAGACAAAAATCATCCTATTTGCAACAACATGGATGGACCTGGAGGGAATTATGCTAAGCGAAATAAGCCAGACTGAGAAAGACAAACACCAGATGATTTCACTCATATGCAGAATATAAACAAATACATGGACAAAGAAAACAGTTCAGTGGTTACCAGGGGAAGGGGGCTGGAGGGTGGGCACAGGGGGTGAAGGGGAGCACTTAGGTGGTGACAGACAAGGAATAATGTACAAGTGAAATTTCACAATGATGTAAACTATTATGAACTCAATAATAACAATAAAAAATCTAAGTGAAGGAATTCCCAGAATGATGATGACAGGAAGTCCCAAGACAATAGCTCTGCAGCAGACTTAGCGAGCAGTGAGTTCATACTGGGACAGAAAGAACAGGGCTCCAGGAAGGAAACCTCTAAGACAAAAAATAAATAAATAAATAAAAATAACTGATAAGATTAACTGATGTTTGAGAGGAGTTTTATAGTTCTGGCGCAGTATTCGTGTGAGGTGATTAAACCCAAGGGAGTCAGTAAGTTCCCAGAGAAAAAAAGGGGGAAGAGAGACATCTTAATGGCAAAAGTTTTCTGAACAGTAGATCTAAAGCACAATTTGCTTTCATTCATCTTATTGACACATAAGTAATTATCGTTAGGTTTGTGCTCCAGTAAACAGATACATTAATTTTATTTAAATATTCCTATTCACTGTCCAAATTAATTACATTATGGATAATCTAAATTGTTACAGTTTTAGTTCAGAGAGAATGCAATGAATATTCTGGAATCAAATTATTTTCCTAAATTGAGAAGATAACCCTACCTATGTTTCTCCAGGGCTCGTGTCCCAAAAGGGAATGTGACCAAAAGCTTGGATTTGCTCACTCAACACCCATTTAACGCCCTTGTAATACACCTTCCTTTACTGCAGAGGCTAGGAAGCTAAAATGGTATTTCCTGGGATTCCTTATAACAGTAGGCTGCAGGATGTGATTTAGACCCTGCCAAATGGTATTTAGACCCTACTCATGCGAATCTTTGGGAACAGGGGTACATGAGGAAGAGGAGGAGGGAGGAAGGAAGGTTTTACTGATGGGGATCATGGCAGGAGAACGATGCTGAAGCACCTGTAGCGACTTCCTAATTTGGCAGCTTTTTGATTGTGGCAGAGGCAGAAGCTTCCTTGACAGCCCAATTCTGCAATTTCCTGTTAATCATTCAAATTAGTCCTATTAGTGATTCTATGAACTATCTATATTCCTTAAAAGATCCCTTTGGGTTCAACTAGCTACAGTGGATTCCAGTATCTGTACCTAAGAACCTAGATTAATGCGGACTATGAGAATAATTTTCCAAAAATCTTTCGAGATACTCAGGAGGTAATTAGTAAATGAACTAACACTAGGATCAGAGACACTTTCTTGACCTTTCCTAAATTAAGTGCTTCCACTTGTGGGTCTCCTTTCCTCCTCCAAGTGTGTAGCTTAATGATTTAAATTTATATCGTCACAAAAAATTAATAGCATCTTTTTTTTCCAAAGATTGGCACCTGAGCTAACATCTCTTGCCAATCTTCTTCTTCTTTTTTGCTTTCCTTTTCTTCTTCCTCTTCCCAAAGACTCCCAGTACATAGTCTAGTTGTAGGTCCTTCTGGTTGTGCTATATGGGGTGGTGCCTCAGCATGGCCTGACGAATGGTGCCAGGTCGGTGGCCAGGATCCAAACCGGAGAAATCCCGGGTAGCCAAAGTGGAGCGCGAGAACTTAACCACTCAGCCACAGGGCTGGCCCTAGCATCTTTTATTTCTTACTTTTTAAAGCATACTTTTATTTTCACTATTCAATATTAATAAATGTTTTGTTATCATGCTTTTAGATGTGTAACAAGTTTTAAAACTCCAAGTTACTACAGTAGAGTACTCTTGTAACTTCATGTGTATATGTGTCATGAGGTGAAGCACTCACCTGAGCAATGAACTGAATAATCTTCACAAATATATTGAGAGGTGTGTCACGAGGAACCACACTACGTGAACCTTTTGGAAAAAGTGCTGACACTATGCTCATAAGACGACTATAAGAAAAAAAAGATTTAGTCATAATAAGGCAATGAAATGAACAGCAAACCATTCTTCTTACTCTGCATAATAGGTCAAGAGAATTCATACTCCTCCCTCAAGGTAATTATAATGTTCACTAAAATTCCAATCATGTGATTTTTTTTTACCAAGATTTTATTTTATTTTAAATACACTTTAATACAAAGGCACTCACCTTTGAGTTACAGTGTTGCTTTCACATTTTATTCTAATTACATAAACCCACAACAATCTATACAAAGATTCCAGTGCAACTCGAGACATTTTAGGATCTTTATTCTGTTTAAAAACAAAAGAGAATAAAAATAAACTTATTTCTTTAATTACTTGCAATCACTTAAGATCAAATGCATTCTCTGTCAAAACTTAAAAGCCCTCACCCATCCCCCATTTTGGATTCAATCTAAAACAGGTTTAAATATATATGTATATGCATATATATATATATATTCGGCATACAGTAAGTACAGATAGCTCAAAAGTAACCATAGATAAAAATTCTGAGCCATTCCTGATACTCTCAAAATGAAACAGTAAAATATCAGACTTATATTATCATTTCTAATAATTCCTAAATTACACACACATCAACTTACTTGATGGCAAACGGTTCACACAACACTGGTAGAATGAGGGAAGGATTACTCCTTTGGAATTCACTGCAGCCCATACACAGTAAAATTTAGAACACCAAATGTTACTAAAGATATATGTATTTGTGAAATAAAGCAAAATATTGAGTGATTATCCTTACAAGAGGGAATATGGGATAGTGGGTGAAGAGCATGGACTCTGAAATTAGGAATGACTGGCCAACCCCCATCCTTGGGCACTGTTATATATCACTGGTGACACAATTTCCTCATCTGTAAAAGGGAGATGAAATGGTACCTACCTCACACATTAAGGAAGTTATTATGTGAAAAGCACTTGGAACACTGCCTGGCACATGCTAAATGCTCAACAAATGTTAAGTGTTAGACCTTTAATTTTTATTTAGAATGAAAACATTATTATTTAGATTATTATTATTTAGGATCAGAAAAGTATTCCATTTCAATCACAATTTTATCAGCAAATTTTTTCTTCACACTAGCTATAACAAAAAGTGAAGTTCTCAAATGACCAGAGTCATGTAATGAGATTAAATTGTGAGTTTTGAAAATGCACCTAATAATCACCTTTTATTAGGAGAAACCCTTTATGCATTTGTTAATTGGCTGTAGGATGCATTGATTGCTATAAATTAGCATTGATTTAATTTGGTTTGGAGGATTTCTTATTGTTAAACAATTATTCTATATTGTTAAATAACAATTGTTAAATGACTATTATATAGCAACTGACAAAAGGTAATTTTAAAATACTAAGTAATTTAGTCATTCTATTTTATGTTTTCTTAAGATACAGAATAATGGACATCTACTCTGTAAGATTAAAAGCAATGCAAAAAGATAACAACTGAGGATGTTTCAAATAAAAAGAAACAACCTCTAGAATATATTATTTTGTACATCTATCTATACGAAGATTTGATAAAATTAAGAATGGAATGTCAATTACTCTGCTGGTCAGAGTCTGAATATCAATCCCTCCCACCAGATCCATAATGATGCCAAATCTTAACAACACTCCCCAAGTCGTTCTCTGTTAATTTCTTACTAATGGAACTAAGTAACATATAAAGTATCATATAGTGTATGTATGCTACTAATAACAACCAAGTTTTTTCTAGTATTTTCTTCCCTATCATTTAGTTCAAGATATCAGATATCAAAATATAAGTTCAATTAGTTTTATGTATACTCCAAGTAATATATATTCAAAATATGATCAATACCAATTAAGATATAATAAATTGTATATTGAAATATTTAAGTCCAATTCCACATAAAAACTATTTTCATATAAATGGTTAATGATGTAAAATTTAAGTGCTGAGGTACCTGGCATGAAAAAAAAAAAAACCTTAATTTTCAAGCTTTCCAAGATGGACTACTATGTTTACAAAGCAGACTTACTTTATACTGAACAATGCCAAAACAAGATGAAAAGTGATAAAAATCAATTATTAATTGTCTATTCAGTCACTACAATGCTGCTATACATGTCTGAATAATAAAAACATCCTAAATTGATCTGAGCCTTAAACAGAGACAGATAATTCCCTAGTTACAATTTTGGTCTAATTTGCATAATCAGATTGTTATATAAATTAAAATCCAATAGTATTAATATACAATAAAGTTTTGATATGTCAAATATGCTCTTTGGCAGCAATCATTTTAATGTTTCTTCCCCATTTTTCTACTGTGAACCAAAAACAAAGTGATTTGCTTAAAACCCAAACCAAAAGGATAGAAGTTTTAAAAAGTCATACATCAAAATCATATTCAAAATCTAAGCTACTGTCTCCTTAATTTCATTGGAAATGTTTTTAAAACTCTCATTTATAACAGCTAATATAAATTAAATAGAATATTTTAAAATTGAGGACTCTGGTGAAGAATCAACATCCATTATCATTTCTCTCTCTTAAATTCATCTTCTTGGGGTCACATTACTATTAAGCCTGTGGAATGTTCCTGCTGTGTGCTACTCTTCTTTTACAATATGAAAAGCAGGTTTGAATAAATACATTAGACATGCAATGCAACAATGGGTAAAGAAAAAAAAGGCCACACTTAAAGGAGATAAAGCGATATTTTACTTTGTAACATCAACACAACTCACCTGGAGTGTTTCTATTTGTTTTCTGATACTGTTGTTAGATGGCATCTAAATAAAGCAATGTGAGACAGCAAACATAAACATGAGATGCAGCACATGCATGTTAGATGAAAATAAGCACAAAACAAGACAGCTCCTCACCAAGGTCTCTATTTAGAAGAAATTTGAAATTTCCAAGATGGTGGCTAGAAACACTAAGAAAAAAAAATCCTATAATTTGGGCATCACGGTACACATCTTAATAATCAAACTAAGAGAAAACAGTTAAAATTTTTAACTACCTAATTTTTCCTCTCAAAGCACTGCATTTGAGTTCAAACAAGTTTAAATTTTTAAAAGAAAATAAGCACACACTGCAGAAAAAAATCTTCAAATTGTTTCTACATGATATCTACTCTTATTATTATTCTCTCCCTCTCTCTAATTTTCTTTAGAAACTTTAAAATCATTTTTTACATTATGACCTCAATTGATATAAAGATAGGGGAATGGGAAACTACCAAATTCTGTTTGGGACAAAAATAACAGATTTCACATTTTCTGTGAAAATAAACTGATGCTCTCTCATGCTGTTTATGGGCCTATAGGACTAGAGCCCATTTTTCATGGTCACCAACTTCAAAAACTAGTATGGTAATCTTTAAAAAATTGCACAATATCTTAAAATGCCTTGAAAATGTTATCATATTTATTCTTATGACTCTAGAGGATAATGCCTTAATATCCCAGAATTATAGCCAAAATATTTTCTTAAAATATTCAGTACGACATTTCTCATAGTACATTAAAAGGTAACATGGTGGACCAGAAAGAGCAAAGCATATGGAACTACATGGACCTAGTTGTAAATCCTATCTCTATCACTTTTTGGTTCCCTAACATGGGTTACTTATTTATCTTCTCTCAGCCTCCGTTACAGATAGAATTAAATGAGATACTGTATTTAGAGAATCTAGCATATAGTTAATATTAATAAAAATCAGTTTTAAGAAGCAGTAGTTTTGATAAATGGAAAGCTGTTACAGATTTTTTTTCAAATCAAGAGATTACTTGAATCTCAAAACAAAATAAATTTAGGTAAGGCCTTTATCTTGGACCAATTTTTCCTACATATAAAACAAATAAATTATACCTATTATAACAGATAACTAGCACAGTTTTCCCCTGAATGCTCAAATCCTTACCTCAACTCTGCAGCAGAGCCACAGTATCTAAAACTCAAGAAACAGGAGCCAATTCATAAAATTTCTGCTGAATAGAGCCTTAATGTAAGTTAAGGGTTAATGGCCAAGACAACTATATTCCAAATACTCATGCTAAGGGGCTCTTATCTCCTTTAGACTGGCAGATTGACATAGCCATTAATGAAAATGGACAATATGCCAGAAATATTTAACAGGAGGTAAGGGTTCGAAGAAAACAGAGCATTTTAAATGAAAGCCTTAAGACAAAAAAAAAAAAAAAGTTAAGGTACTGCGAAAGAATTGCAAATATGTTAGGTGGAAACGTATATATATATATAAAAAAATTCCAACAAGCAACAGAAAAGTATGAATTGTCGTGAAACAAAGCAACCTTCCAGAAAACACTTAAATGCATTCCTTAAAATATTCTATTCAAAGCATGAAAAATCCTACTACCCAGAAAATGATCAATTATCAAAGGAAGGACAGAAAACAGTATAATGTAATTAATTAAATAAAACATTTTCTGGTTGCATGACATAAAGAGTTTAGTCCGCTTGATTTGGTCCCGGGAATTTTCATAAATAAAGTAAAGAGAATATATCAATTCTCATCCAAACATGAATAATATCAACGCATTTCTAGGAAGAAAATAGCCAAAAATGTTTTTCAAAGACTTAGATTTTTTTTAATATATACCTTACTAAGAAATGAAGGCATTTTTGAAAAGGATACATAAAATCATGAAAAAGATATATATAGGATAATGTTGTCCAATGGATCATTCCTATAGTGGGAAAGAGCCAGATCTATTTCTCACAATAACACAATGAGCTGTAGGGCCAGAGACAATCATTTAATCTATCTGTGCCTTGCTTTCACGATCTTCAAAGTATAAGGTTCTCAGTCTTAATCCTAACTTGGAGGAGTAACAGGAAATGAAATGTCATGTCTACCACGTTTCTATAACTTGTAAGAGATTTTCAAATATATTCGTCTATATATCAAAACCAGTATTCAAATCAAGCATTCACATGACACGCAGATGAGAAATATTCCCATGTTCTGTGTCAGACATTAACTGTGCTCCTATCCACAGAAGGAAAGAAGATTCTGTAGACCTTGTAGCAGAGCATCCTGGGAAGAAAATGACCCTTCCATCTCACAGTTTTGTTTTCAATACTAAGAGAGACCAGACATGGATGTGCCAAACAGCGTTAGAACAATTATCCCTTGATTCAAGTCAGAATCATTTCAGGAGCTTTTACATCCACGTGGATCCAGTATCACACGTGTAGATTTGTCCGGGCATACTTACATTAAATGTACCTTTAGTGATATTCTACTATCAAGGCTTTTTTCATATTATTCAGACTTGAGCCAACATTACTGAATTTTGTCAAAACAAAACACAAAATATGTATATGGAAAGTTTTGTAGGATTAATTAACAATTAATTAATTCTAAAGGAATTTATTAACAAATAGTGCTAGATCTAAGATAATATAAAAAACAATCATTAAAAAATGTACAATTTTGCATTCAATAAGACAAACTAAATTTTCAATCAAAAGGTCATTCATGTCTATACATGATTCCCTATAGAAGGAATGAAGTATGTATAAAATATGTGGCAAAGTATTTCTTTTCAAATGTACCAATAGTAATGAAAGTTTTATTATATACTGTTCAATGTATATGCATCAGTGAATATATTACAATCAGTATTTACATGTCATAAATGAGATTACATCTTACCTTTAAATGCGACAAACAGTTCTGTAGGAAAATATGCCAGTTATTTAAAAAAAACTGTTTCTGACTGACACATAAAAGGCAGGTAATTAGTGGATACAAAGCCTATAGGAAACAGGGAAAAGAGAATTAACATTTTTCATGGAAAAGCACTAGACTCGTAAATTATATTTCTTTTATTCTCCTAAACACAGAAAAATTCTTTTATGCAGTTTTCCCATTTGAAATAAGAAAGAGGATCTCATGGAGCAATCTAACAAAGAATGGTAAAGGGCAAATTTTCCATAAAAACAATTCCTTGACCAGTAACAATTCCCTGAGTTAAAATGTGCTATTATTTCTCCCCAGACTCATTACTTTCTCAAGCAGTGGTTATAAACATAGGCCCTGGGATGAGACGACAGACTGGCAGTGAAGTTTCCGCTTTCTGAAACTAAAAATTTACAGAAAAATCCTTCAAAGTTACATGAAATTAGCGGTTCCGTGGAAAGAAATGCCTTAAGTCACTGAATAGAAACAATGTAATCAGACAGACAATGGCTCCTAAATAATCTGATGCTTGAGAATGCAATTTATTATCATGTAAAATCAAGGAATTTATGGTTTAGTGTAAGAGTACATTCACCTTTCCCATATTATAATATACAGTTTAAAGCACCTGTCAAGACAGGTAAATGCCTAGAATGAAGTCTGAATAACCTATCAAATGCAGAGCTAAAAAAATTAAGAATAGAAAGTTTTAAAAAGAGCAGGAGAAAATATACAAAATTTGCCCTCATATTATACTTTGGATATTTTATAATTTCAAGTTTTACAGTTATCTTAAATCTCCATTGAATTCATAAATCAATTACTAAACTCCTAATTGAATATGTAAAGGTTTGAAATGTTTCTCAATACCAATGAATGCTTCTTTCTGGAGCTCAGTTCAAAAGTAGTCTGATAAAGCATCTCCACAAAATTTTTCAAACAGGGAACATTCACTTCATTTTTAACAGCCTATGTAAAAAATAACACAAACAGAAAGAAAATGGTTACAAACAGATTAAACTATGCAAGGATTACAAGAACTTTCTGTAAGATTTGAAATTAGTTAATAATTCACTGAGTGTCTCTCTGAAGTGCTAGAATGCGCCAAATAACCAAATGTTAATAAACCTGGTCCCTGCCCTGAGCGAACAGGCAGACAGCACAGGCAAGGGAACAGGTATGTGGTACAACAGACACTGTAAGAGGAAATGCTCTGTGCTCTTGGAGCACTCAGAAGGGGCCCTATGGAAAAACTCTACAAGGAAGTAACATCCAAACTGAATCCAGCATCTCTTACCTGAAATATAGCAATAGCCTCCTATTTAAGCTCTCTGGCCTTATCTCCCACTACTCTGCCCCCTACACTGGGATCCAGCCACACCAGCTAGGTGAGAGTTAGGGTTAGGACTAGGGTGAGGGTTAGGGTTAGGGCTAGGGCCAGGGCTAGGGCTAGGGTTAGGGCTAGCTTCCTTGCTGTTCCTAGAACACATCATGTGTGCTCTTGCTTCAGGACGTCTGCGCTTGTTCCTTCTGCCTAAGAAGCTCTTCTCCCAGGTGTAGTATGTCTTACTCCCTCATCCCTTTAGTCTTTGCTCAATTGTCACCATCTGTTTCAAGGTGATGGTCTTTGCTAATCACTATTTAAAATAGTGATTATCCCTTCAGTAATTCTTATCCCCACCCTGCTTTACATTTCTCCACAGCACTTACCACCATCTATGTATCTTACACACTAGTTTATTGCCTATTATCCACACTAGAAGGGAGCTCTTAAAAGCAGGGAGTCTTTCCTGCCTTGATCATTGTTGTATTCCCTGTGCATAGAAGAGGCCCTGGCCGACAGAAAGCACTCAGTACATATAATGAATAAATAACTAGAGTCCAACCAGGCAAAAAGGGGGGAGGTTATTAGAGAGGCAAGAATGCTCCAGACAGAAGGAGCTCTATGTGCAGAGGCAGGTGTTATGAGTCGAACTGTGTCCCTACAAAATTCATATACTGAAGTTCCAACCCTGATCCTTCATAATGTGACCTTATTTGGAAATAGGTCTTTGCAGACATAATTAGTTAAGATGAGGTCATAGTGGAGTAGGGGGACCCCCTACTCCAACATGACTGTCCTTAAAAAAAGGGAGCGACATGGACAAAGATATACACACGGGAGAATGCCATGTGGAGATGAAGGGCAAAGATCAGGTGATGGTTCTTTAAGTCAAGGAACACCAAAGATGTCAGTAAACCACTAGAAGCTAGCTGAGACGCACAGAACAGACTTCCTCACAGCCCTCGGCAGGACTCAACCAGCCAACACCATGGTCTCAGACATCTAGCCTCCATAACTGTGAGACAGTAAGTTTTTGTTGTTTAAGCCACCTAGCGTGTGGTACTTTGTTAAGGCTACCTTAGCAAACAAATAAACCACAAAAGCAAACATGGTACAAAAGAACAAGGTGGGGCCAGCCCTGTGGCCTAGTGGTTGAGTTTAGCACGTTCTACTTCAGTGGCCTCAGTTCGTGGGTTCGGATCCCTGGTGTGGACTTACACCACTCATCAGCTATGCTGTGGTGGCAACCCACATATAAAAAACGGAGGGAGATTGGCACAGATATTAGCTCAGGGCTAATCTTACTCAGCAAAAAAAAAAAAAAAAAAGGAAGTAGAAGAAGAATTAGGCAATGTAGTAATAATGGACAATTGTCAAGGGTCTTTCTTCCTACAACCTGCTGCTTTTGATGAACTACCTTAAAAACTACAACCTAATCCCAGTTAGATATCTGGCAAAAATAGATTTTCAGACAAGGGGGAAATAAAAATGACAATTTGGGATAGATCGGCAGTAATTCAAACCATTTCTAGGAAAAGAAATTCAAGCACATGTACTAATGATAATAGACTAAAGCTGACATGGTTTTATAAATGATAAAAATGAACCTACTACATGCTAAGAACTGGGGTAAGGGGTGGGGGGCTATCTGACTCAAACTACCTGCAAAGCTATGATTCATGACTTTTACTTGTACCCATTAAAATAATCTTCAAACATTTAACTATAAGTAAACATTCAAGAAAGGTAAACAAATCATGCCAATTACTATGTCATCAATATTTTAAATTTTTAACTTTTCTTACAATCCCTGTCCACCTTTTCGAAACACACTCTAAAGATAGGACCTAAACACCACATACCCATACATATGAACACATTGATCACAAGTCAATTAGTTCAATATTTAAAAGTGAAAGCCAAAACAGTTCAATTTGATTCTCAACATGAAAATAAATTTCTTCATTAAAAAAATTTTTTTTTTCTTGGTGAGGAAGATGGGCACTGAGCTAACATCTGTTGCCAATCTTCCTATTTTCGCTTGAGGAAGATTGGCCCTGAGCTAACATTTGTGCCAATCTTCCTCTATTTTGTATGTGAGATGCTGCCATAGCATGACTTGATGAGCAGTGTGTAGGTCTGCACCTGGGATCCAAACCTGCAACCCCAGGCCACCAAAGCAGAGAGTGTGAACTTAACCACTATGCCACTGGGCTGGCCCCATTTTGTTTTTAAAATTTTTAAATAGAATAAAACCTGAATAAACGGAATGTTACTAACTTCCATTTCTAGCCAAGATGGCGTAAAGGGGGCTGGATTTACCCTACCATCTGAAACAAACAAAAAACAAACAAAATATATGAAATGATATGCAAAACACTGCATATCAGTCAATAAAAGAAAGTAACCCCTAAGGAACGGAAAATAAATGAGGTGAACCCTTCATGGTCCCACCTTACTACCTTGCAAGAGTTTTCAGGGAAGAAATGGAAGCATATGTATGATATAACTACCCACGTATGGTATAACACCGCTTGAGGTAGAGAGTGATAAGTTAAAGATGTATACCATAAACAATAAAGTGCCAAAACAATGAGATATAACTAGTAAGCCAACAAAGGAGATAAAAGAATCATGAAAGTATTCAATTAATCCAAAAGAAAGCAGAAAAAAAGGAGAAAAAGGGAACAAAGAATAGATGGGAAAAATAAAAAACGTAATCAGAAGATAAAAGATTTAAAATAACTGTATCAATAATCATATTAAATGAATGTGGTCCCCAATTGAAAGGCAGAGATTGACAGACTAGATAAAAAAGCAAGATCAAACCATATTCTGCCTACAAAAAAAGGTACTTTAAATACAAAACCACAAGTAGGTTAAAAGTAAAAGAATGCAAAAAGATATACTATCCTTACACAACCAAAAGAAAGCTGGAGTGGCTATATTAATATCAGACAAAGTAGATTTCAGAGCAAAGTGAAAAGAGGCAAGGAAGTCTGCTCTCTTCATTTCTATTTATCATTTTACTAAAAGTCCTCACCAGTGCAATAAGGCAAAAGTAAAATAAAACATACACACTGAAAAGTATTTTGAACACCCAGATAGCATAAAAATATGAAATGCCTAGGGGTAAATTTTACAAAATATGTTCAAGATCTGTACGCTGAAAAATACAAAACATTGTTCACAGAAAATAAAGACTTAAGTAAAAGGAGAGAGATATTATCTTCATGAATAGCAAAAATCTATGTTAAGATGTCTGTCCTCCCAATTTACTTATTAATTGAATGAAATTCCAATTCAAATCCCAGCAGTTTTTTTAATTGGCGAGGTGATTCTAAAATTCATATGGAAGCGCAACGGACCTAGAACAGCCAAAATAATATTGAAAACGTATAAAGTTGCAAGATGTACACCACCTGTCTTCTAAACTTAATACAGTAATTAAGATAGTGTGCTACTGCTGTGAGAATATACACATAGATATTAGAACAGAATACAGTCAGAAATACACTCACACACATAAAGTCAACTGATTTCTCAGACAAAGGAACTAAATTACTTGAAAAGAATCTCTTCTCAACAAATGGTCAAATGGTGCTGGAACAACTGAACACCATATGCAAAAAACAAAACAAAGAATTAAACAAAACACAGCAAAATTTCAATCCATACCTCATACCTTACACAAAATTAACTCAAAATGGATCATTCAACTAAAAGCAAACTCTAAAACTGAAATATAGGAGAAAACCTTTGCAACCTTGGGTTAGGTAGACTTCTTAGGTATGATACCAAAAGCACAATCTGTAAAAGAACAAATTGATAAATCAGACTTCATCAAAATTAAAAACTTCTCTTCCAAAGACTTAGTTAAGAGAATGAAAAAACAAATCCAGAGCTAGGAGAAAATATTCATGAAGCACTATCTGATAAAATCCTTGTACCCGCAGTGTATAAAAAATATATCTCTCAAAACTTGATCAGAAAACAAATTCCCAATTTAAAAATGGGAAAAAAGATTTCAACACACATTTCACCAAAGAAAATATATGGACGGCAAATAAGGACATGAAAAGATGCTCAAAATCATGTCATTCGGGAAATGCAAATTAAAAACCACAATGAGATATCACGACACACCTATTTCAATGGCTACAACTAAAAAGACTGGCCAAAGCAAGTGCTGGTGAGGATTTGGAGGAACTAGAACTCTCAGACGCTGCTTGTGGAATGCAAAATGATACAGCTGCTTTGGAATATAGTTTGGCAATTTCTTTAAGAGTTAAAGCTACTATTTGGTCCAGCAATTCCATTCCTCTACATTTACTCAAAGGAAATAAAAGCATATGTCCATCCACAGACTTGTACATGAATGTTCACAGCAGATTTATTTGTAACAGCCAAAAACTGGAAACAACCCAAATGTCCAAAAACAGATGAACACATAACCAAACTGTGGTATATCCATACAAACGAAATACTACTCCAGAATGAAAAAGGAATAAACTACTGACATACTCTACAACACAGCTGAAATTCAAAATAATTATGCAGAGTGAAAGAAGCTGGAAAAAAGAGTTCGTACTTTTTTTTTTTTTTTTTTGAGGAAGATTAGCCCTGAGCTAACTATTGCCAATCCTCCTCTTTTCGCTGAGGAAGACTGGCCCTGAGCTAACATCCACACCCATCTTCCTCTACTTTATTCGTGGGATGCCTACCACAGCATGGCTTTTGCCAAGCAGTGCCATGTCTGAACCCAGGATCCGAACCAGCGAACCCTGGGCCACCAAGAAGCGGAACGTGTGCACTTAACCGCTGTGCCACCGGGCCGGCCCAGAGTTTGTACTGTTAAGATTCCCTTATTACAAAATTCTAGGAAATCCCAAACTAACGTAAAGGGATAAAAAGAAGATCACTGGTTGCCTGAGACGGCGGGGTGAGTCGGAGGGAGGGATTAAAAAAGAATATGAAGAAAATTTTAGGGTGTGATCGATATGTACATTATCTTGACTGTGGCGATGGTTTCACAGGCATATACATGTCATATTGTACCTAGAACAGCCAAAATAACTTTGAAAAAGCATAAAGTTGGAAGATGTACACTACCTGCTTTCCAAAGTTTAAATACGTGTAATTCATTGCAGGTCAATTTTACCTCCATAAGTCTTCTTGAAAATAAAATCATAATACATATAAAAAAAGAATATAATTTATACAGTAATGTGTAGTGTACTGAAAGTGAGTAGCATATCACATACCATACGGAAAAACTGCGTGGGGAAAAAACCCAGGAAACAAAAAGAAACGAGCATGTCTCTAAGTAATCTAAAATCACGGAATCCTGCTTATAGTATATGTTACTAGTAATTGCAAAATTATTTTTGAATAACACACTGCATTTACACCAAGAAAAGCTTCTATAAATCTGCTTCCCTAGAAGTTACTGCAATCATAATTATAGCAATCATAATTTCTAGTTTAGAATACATCTTTTTACAGGTATGATAAATAGCATGGCGACTATAGAACAGAACATTAAAATCGAGACAGTGCTGTAAATTCCAGGACATGTGTCACAGTACTTTTAAATTCTTCAGAGGCTGTTAAAATGACTGCCATTTTGTGAGGAGCACAAGCCACGAGTAAATGCAGCACGTTGTATTGAGCTACTCTGGGCACCGATTACCGCCAGGACGCAAATACTCCATCTCTGAATCTTAAGGGCTTGGGCTCGTTCTTTTAATGAAAAGATTGATCAATGCTCTTCTGCTATTTGTCTAACAACCGTTTTCCCCATACCCACATTACATTCCAAGTTTCTGCTTCATTGTCTCTGAGATTACCAGAAAGTAAGAATATGTATTTCATGTGGTAGCATCTTCAGTGAAAAGGTACTTTCAAAATATAGTATAAAAATATACTTACAGCAGCTACAGGGATAAGAATCTCCACAAATAAACCAGCAAGTGCATGTTTTATATCTTTATCTTTTACTTCTAAGAAATACTGAGCACATTCCTGGAGGGGGGGGAAAGGTACATTAGATTAACAAAAGAGGAAGATTAAAGAATTTTTAATATCACAATAATTTTGTAAATACTCTGCAATTTTACCAAAACACAAAAGTCAAAACATGCTCATATTAAAAAAAAAAAAAAGGTAATTCATACTTGTGACATCTTAACATTTGGAATAAGGAAATAACAACAATGTCATTACTTTGTATACATTTTGCTTCTTCAAAAAGCCACGAACAAGAACCACCACCATCAGGTGGGTTTTAATTACTGCAAGTGGGAAGGCCCATCACCTGCATGAACTGAAACGATGCTTCAAAATCTTCCACAGGATACATCTTCACTCGGAAGAACTTCATTCCCATTATTAAGCTGATGACACTTTGTACCACATGTGGACTTTGCTCCTTTTGTCGCAGTTCTTTTAATTCTGTCACAAACTTCTTCCTCACAGCCTGAAACCTTTAATATACATGGATAAATCATTTGAATGTGAATTAAAAACACAATTTCCCCCATGATAATTAACGTTGAAATCAAAAGGTGTTTTATCTAAACATCATCTCCTTTCTCTGCCCTCATCAAAATTACCAGAAAAGCATTCAGAGGGAAACAAAATTATTTGTTATTTTAAATTTGCCGTTCATTTATTTTAAAATCAGAACTTCCTTATGGGGAAATAACAGGATTTCTTTATTCCTATAATATCATCAATACAGCACCATTACCATTTAATAATTAATAATCATCATAAAAATAAGATCAAATAATCCACCCATAAAACATCCCCATGTAAATCAGAGTGTCTCTAAATTTTAAGGCTCCTTTTTACAGAGTCTGAAATTTGAGTTACATGGAGAGTAGATTGGAGACTACACATTTGTTCAGAGATAAATCAATCAGTTGTAGGCTACTAATATCCCCTTACACTGCAGGAAAGCTGAAGAGGAGTTGAGGGACGCTGGTCTCAGAATGTGAATAAGCTAAAGAATCCAAATGTGAGCTTTCAAAATGTGAGTACCATCCTGGATGTAAATGACCACAACTGTTAAGGCTACTAAGTTTTTCCCTTGTTTACATTGGAAAAAGATATCTGATAGTTTATTAATCAATAATTCTTCATTTTCTCCTTCTCTATATTGTGAAACAACTAAAGATTTTATTGTTAATGTTATTTGGAGAAACCAGTTCCTGAAAGTTAAAATGACAAAGGAAGCATACTTTCCAATGGTCACTGACTACAGTGGGGAAAAAGTAAATTACATATTAATGAAATATAGATACAGGATAGCAAATATTACTTATCTATTTCCATTTGAGTTTTGGAGCATACGATACCATTTTCCATTAAAGTATTCTTTTCCATTTTATAAAGAAAATATAAAGTGGATAAAAAATCTTCCTATTGCAATAATATTAGAATCCAAGGGTTTTTTCTTTTATTTTTTTTCTTTCTCATAATAATCATTAGTCACTGCAATCAAAGGACATGTATACACAAGATTCTAATACACCACCTAGCCTCTCTTTCTCCTCTCCCCTTTACCACCCCACTACTTGTCCCCTCAAATGTCGATGCTAACAGCCTCACGTAATGTGGATCCATCCATGTTTTCTCCCATGCTCATTATACGTATGGATGGAAAACACCTCAACAGTGCTCCAAGTGCCATTTCTCTCACAATTAGACTAGTGAGGCTGAGCGTCATTTCGTAAATTTACTGCCCACTTGGATTTACCATCCTTAATGTCCCAGATTTAACTTAGTTGTGATATAGTGTTGTCCTGGACCCAACTTGCTGATGTATTCGTTAGAATTTCTAATCTATATTCTTGATAGAAATTTATTTTTGATCAAAATTAAAATATCGTGAACTATTATGCCATAGAAGGAAATATATCATTGCTCATGTTATGTTTTTGTGACTATATTCCTGATCAGGGATTCATTATTGATTAAATATAAATGAGAGATTAAGATATTACTGCCAATGTCTGAATCATTTAAAATTCTCAAATTATGTTCTAAGTTCTATAGCATTGGTTAGACAAAGATCCCTAGTGTATGAACAAAAGATAAAAAATACACAAAATAAAATACACTACTTAATATTAAAATCTAACCTACTAAACATTAATAATAATTGTGCTTGCCTTCTTAGAATTTAGAAAGGTTTTCAGATGGTGATTTCAGGGCCAAAGACTCTAAATAGCATCCAAGAAAATGTGAGCTGATACTTTTTACCTTAGAAATTTCCCAGTAGCAACAGAGGAAATTTGAAATCTTCCTCAGCCTTTAGAGCAACCACAAGATACTAAAGATCATCTTGTTTCATTGTTTACTACAATGATAGTTCAACACAACTCATTGAGTGTAACTCCTAATGAATAACACTTTTTATGGAGTAATATAGTATCTTTTATCTTTCCTTTTTGCTATCTCTTCTACCTATTTAAAACTCTGGTTAGTACTAAGACAAATAAGATGATTAGAAGGAAGACATTATGTTGCTGTTTCAGAAATAAAAACACTCAACTGGAGAGTATTAAAAGTAATTATTAGCTCTGTACAAAGTTCTAAAATGAAGACATTTTAAAACACTTCTCATAGAATTGTAAAAATAGGGAACAAGGTAATGTTCTGACTATTTCGGCAATTTTTGACTTCCTCAATTCAGACATTTATGGAAAACCCCAAATAAATGAAAACAGGTTATAAAATTAAGGTATGGGTGTTACTTAAAAATCCTCTAAGGAACAGAGGCGTTGAGTAATAAAAGGTGGAGCAGATTTCATAATAACTATGAAAAAAATAGTAGCTCTAAAACTATCAGTGTCTATTAGTTAGTAATAAAGCATTCTAAAACGCAAAGCAAATCAAAATCAGTGGTTTTTAAAACTTACTTTGATTGGGCAAGAACCCCTATCACCTCTGCATATAGATCTGCAATAATATGCACATTCCCAGTGTTGGTTCCTGAATATCTAAAATAAAAAGAGAACAAACGTAAGATTTCATTAAATATTCTACAAACTTAGTAAATTGGAAAATTCCTTATCAGAGTGTTATATAATTTTCTCTGAAGATTCGTTTAGGGGATGAAAAAACCACAAGAATTTTCTTCTATCTCTAGATTTTAATTTGCCATGAAATGTAACCTTCCAATTCTTATAAGTCCAATCAATGGTTTTAAGAACTGTTTTTACAAAATCTTTCCTATAAGCATTTTGTGTGAATTCAATAAAGATAGGAAGATAATTGCTTTGAACTCTATAAATAAATGATCAATGAGAATCCAAATTCTACTTAAAGAGTCTAAACCCGGACTGCAGAGAAAAGCAACAGTTCCTAGTTAGTATTTCACTTACCCTTCCTTATGTTTAAAGTGCTTAAAAGCTAAGTTTAGAACTTCATGAACTAAGGGATCAGGCACAGGATGAACAGGAATCTAGAATAAAAAAAATTATCAGGTAAGAAAAAGCTAAATGGGTTCTAACTCTTTTGAGTGTTCTCAATATCTCAACTAAATCAATTCTAAATGTCATGATATGATCTATTACTAAGAAGTCAATCTTCCCTTTTTCTAAGAATGCTATTATTTCCTCTAAGAATTTAGTTACTCGTCAAATTTAACAACCTCTAGATTTAAGAATATTAGCTTCAAAATCACAAGTCCTTGAACTATGGACCACGTAGCGGAAAAAGCAGTCATTATTAGTGTTGTTACAATTGTTACTGTCAGAAAGTTGAGAAAGACACTCATGTATAACTCTCTGCACCATCTACAGGAAAACAACCTTTGACTGAGCCAGCCCCACGTTCCACACAGAAAATCCATTTTCTATCATGAACAGAAAACAAAAAGGACACCAACTAACCCAACATTTTTTAAACTATTTATGGCTTTATTGGTATTAGAAATTTGTCATTTAAACTTCTTTGTTTTGTTTTGTTCTTTGAAAATTACATGCCAGTTCCTAATACACAAAAGAAATCAAACTATTTAAACCAGAAAGTAAAACCCCTGCCCCTTTCCCCATTATAATCACTATTAACAACTTGCTGTATATCCTTCCAGACGGTTTCCTACACACACCAACACACCCTTTTTTTCCCATTGAGGTACAATTGACATACAAATTATATTAGTTTCAGGTGTACAACATAATAATTCAATATTTGCATATATTGCGAAATGACCACCACAATAATTCTAGTTAATATCTGTCACCATACATAGTTACAGAATTTTTTTCTTGTGATGAGAACTTTTCAGAGTTACTCTGAGTAACTTTTGAATACGCAATACAGTGTTATTAACTATAGTTGTCATGCTGTATATTACAGCTCCATAACTTATTTATTTTATAACTGGAAGTCTGTTCCTTTTGACTCCCTTCACCCATTTTGCCCAATTTCCACATCTCTGCCTCTGGCAACCACCAATCTCTTCTCTGCATCTATGAGCTTGGTTTTTTGTTTCGTTTTGTTCTTTTGAGATTCTAGGTATAAGGCACACATCTTATTTTTACTTTAAAGAATAACACATCTTTGCATGTCAGTACTTACAGCAACTCCTTATACTTTTTAACAGTCATGTAATACTCAGCATACACATTTTAATTTACTTAATGAGCTCCCTGTTAATGAACATTTCATTCCAAATTTTCAATATCCAACATATATAACGTTATACAATATACATCTTCTGCATTTAACATTATATACTTGTATAGTTCCATCAGAGAGTCCAAAAGGAGGAACTGATAGGTCAAAGAGTACACAGGTCACCATTGGAATACATTCTATATAAGTGTGGGTCTGTTTTTGAGCTCTCTATTCTGATCTACCAATTTGTTTATGTCTGTACCAAAACCACGCGGTCTTAATTATGAGACCTTAATAATAAGCTCTGATGTCTCATACTGCAAGTTCCCCCTTATTTTTACTTCAGACACAGCTTGGCTGTTCTTGGCCCATTGTTCTTCCATATTCAATTTATAGTCATCTTTTCCAGCTCCACAAAAACTGTTAGGATTGTTATTGGAGTTGCAATGCATCTATAGACCAATTTCAGGATAACTGTGTTGCCGCATTTACATGGAATACCTTTGCACTTCTTTAAAGGCTTTCAGCAAAGTTTTATAATTTTCTGTTTTTGTCCTGTGTTATACTTATTCCTAAGACAATAACATATGAAGAGATGCTTGATTTTATCAATAATAAGGAGAATAATAATACACAAGATATCATTTTACACCTATTCAATGGGAAAAAGTTAAGTCTGACAATACAAACAGTAGAGAGAACGTAAATGAATGAGGTTTCGTATACATTGCTGGTGGAAGTTTAAATCAATCTTTCGCAAAGCCTGCAATCTAGTGAAGGGGATCAAAGCATGACATCACAAAATATGGCACTTTGGCATAAGGATTATTTTGAACTGAAGGCAACTGAGAAACAGCAGATGCAGGAAAAGCTCTCTACCTTTCTACGTCTCAATGAATCTTTTAAAAGCAACCTGATGATACAGGAAAGAAATGAAGTTTATTCATCAGTCTGTAAAGCTGAGATTTTTTAAATCCCATGTTAGTAATAGGGCAAAAACTGAATTTATTCCACATAATAAAGTTCAAGAATTCAGAGACTCGAGGAGAATAATCTTAACCTTTGTCCCATATTGGTAAACTGAAATTTTAAACCCAGAATTTCTCTAGCAATTAGGGATACTTACCTAGGAACTTGAACAATGACTGCATAATTACAAGAAGCTTTTCAATCTTTTACAGGCAAACGCATCCCATCATTATAAAAGGGTAACAATCACATCTTATTGATACAGGAATTTCAGGGTTGATCGATTAAGTTGCGGCATGGCAATCTTTTACTTGGTACCCTGAGTACCTCTTTTTAGGACCACATTATTCATCTCATAATAAGAAGAAACTAAAAACCACATCCCCAAAGTACTCCTGTATATCCACACCAAGCTGTGCAATTTATCACAGGGAAACTCTAATCAAACCTTTATACGATAAATAAAAGCATTTCCTTCATTATAATGAGAAAAGCGTAGAAAGACCATGGATTTTGGATTAGTCTAATCAAATCAAAGCCTCTTTTCTTTTTACTAGTTATGTAACCTTGAGGAAGTTTCCACTTGCTCACCTGTAAAATGTAGAGAATAGAAGTCTAAGATTACCAGCCCTGAGAGAGTGCAAAATTGAGTGTATTACAATTGGAGACTGATTCCTGTTCTCTCACTTTTTCTATCTTTTTCTAAAAGGCACCAGACCAAAATTCTTACTTCCCGAGAATGTAGGGCAGATAAAGGGACTAGAACATAGGATGCAGATACTGATGGGAAGCCCTCGTAGGGAAAAACGGCAGGACACCAGAGCCCGTTAGAGAAGCAGGGAGGAAGATGGATCCTCCTAGCCTGACCTTCCCCGCACTGGGCCACGAGACAGGCCCCACCAGAATCACTGCTGTTGCCCTGTACGTCCCAGTCCCCATGTGGCTATCCCATTGAGAGCTAAAACAGAGCAGACATCTACCACTAGGTGATGCCAAACTTTAGCTAGGAATAGGCCATATTTAGATCAAGCAGCCGGACTCCCAGAACTTATTCCAGAACTCACAGAGCTAATCACGCAGGCTGGCCCCAGACGTCTCAACAACCTGGCAGTCATGCAACACTCCAATTTACATGATTTAATTTTTTGTACCCCACTTACTGTCCTGTGTTGTGGTTTTACCACACTGATTTCCCCACAGGGATGTTTGGTGTACTCTAGACCAGAGATATAAAAATCAAGGTGACTTAAACCTATAATTTCTCCTAGTCTTTGTTTGCTCCAGTTATGCCTGAAGTCTAACAAGGACAAGAGGGACACTACTTAGCCATGCTGTGTGCTTTTCACCACTACCCTAGTCCTGCCACTATCAATACTTTCTACACGTCTACGTGCCAGGTACTGGTTAGGCATTTCTATATACATTATTTATAAACACTTACAACAGCCTTACAAGGTAGATATTTGTCCCCTAACTTACAGATGAGGGAACTAAAGTTCGGTAGTGCATACTTCTCTAGAATATACTGTGTGCCCAGTTTCTGATATATGAAAATGCACTCAATAGATGAAACAAATGAGGAAAGAAAACTTTCAGTTTTATATTATAGCTGGAAAAGAGATGGGGAAACAGAAGTGAAAGAAGAAATATATTTTTACTTTTTGGAAGAAGAAGAGCACAATCTCTAAAAATTTTATTTAAAGAATAAACATCAGAACGCACACACATCCTTGAACTCTCTCTTTCTCCCCTTGTTTTCAATAGCAAAAAAAATTCCCAAACCAAATCTCAAAAAAAAAGGGCCCGGGGGGCGGGGGGGGGGGGGGGGGGAAGAATCCCATTGCAGTATATAGGGAAGAAGTTCTACTTTCATGGGATGATATTCCCATCTTTTGTATCAAGAATTTTTCACAGCTTGTCATTCGTGTGATTTTAGAAGCAGCTCTAATTTTACCTGAACATTCAAGAAGGATATACTTAGTAGACTCTAAAGAATACTCAGGGGTGATTCCAAGGCTAGTCCCACCACCACTTCCAAAATTTAAAGTTTTTATCACAACATGAAAGTGAAAAACAACCAAATCAGGTTAAGATAGGGAAACTGTGGAGTCAGTGAGGCTCGCTCGTTACCTAAAGGACCAGGCCTCAACGCAAAGGGGAGGGAATAAATTCATGCCTCAGCAAAATCACAAATAACTCTACAAGCTCCAGGGCTGCCCATCAACATCTAAAGTGCTAATGTTAAATCTAAAAATATGAAGGATCCACTCCACCTTGTGATACTTTAGAACAGCACGGATAAAACCAAGCCAAGAGCTCGAAATGGCTCACAAGCCTGTTTCCCAATGTTCTTGTTTGTTTTGATGAATAAATGTTTCACTAAAACTCCATATAAAAAGAAAATTGCTTCAAAGTTTCTAAATGCTATATTGCTGTTTAAATAGACTTTTATCATGGATTTGCAAGCCTTTGGTACCAACACACTAAAATCTGTAGTGGCCATGACCCCAAAATTACTATTCTGATTTTCTAGAAAAAATTAAATTAGTCCTCTATCACCCTGAATTAAGTTTGTTCCCATGGCAAATCACACTGTTTAATTTCATCATATTCTACTAATTCAATTATTTCTCTAACTTGTTATGATTAAAACTTTAATTTCATAAAATCCTGGCCATTTCACCTAATTTTGTATTACTGATTTTACCAATAAGAATAATTTTATTTTTATTATTAAAGGGAGAAAACTTGGAGTAAAAAAGTGAAGTCACTTTATAATCTTCAGCAAATCACTACAACCAAGAAAATTTCTTTATCTGCAAAATGAAAGTAACAGACAACATTTATTGGGCACTTTTCATGTCTCAGGCATTATTGTTTTAATTCTCATGATTCTCCAAAAATGGTACTATTACCATCCCTCTTTTACAGAGGAGGAATGAGTTAGTGGGTAATAACTTGCCCAAGTCACACAGAAAGTAAATGATACAGCTAGGATGGAAACACTTGTCATGCATATCTCCCAGGCTATTATAATGACAGCTGCTACAAAGGACTTAGAGTCTTTATGTATTACAAAGAGTTCTAAACATGTGTGATTATTACTAAAGTTATGACAAATTATTCAAGAAACAAAAAATTTACAAAACACAAGGTCAAAGACTGATCCACAAAGAATATTTACTCCTCCTTAAGACTGAACTATCCATGTATAATACTTCCAATGCTCCCAGGACTGTCCACCTCATCAAAATAAAACTGAATCACATTTTAATATGTGTATATTATCTGGGACAAAACTAAAAGTCCTATTAAATTCAAGATATATTACATTGATTACTCTCTGGATCTATTAAACCCTATATCACCTTGACATGGAAGAAAATTGGGTTAGTTTGTCATGATATTTCAGAAAGTTCTATTGATTTTTACTTCATTTTCTGTGGTTTTACAGGTTTTGAAGAAGCTAAAAAGACTTGCCTTTTACTAGGAAAGAGAAACCCATATAACATTTTAAATGAATAAAAGTAGATCTATGTTCTTGGTGATATATTTTATTCTTTGATGGGTACATTTGAATGAAAGTCTGAGGATAACGGTAAAAGGGAGAAAAGGTAAGTGGAAAGGAAACTGTAGGTTGGAACAACATGGCGACAGAACCAAAGGCAAAGATGAGCTATTAGAGCCACTGTATTTCTCTTTTTCACACTTTGAGTCCATGTGAACCACGGGTCTGAAAGGATTCTGTGCAGTGGACTTGAAAAATGAGCCCACTGAAAGAATGTTCTTGAGTTTATAGATGCTGATGTTTTTTTATACCAGAAGAGCTATCTGGATTATAGTTTAAAAGAAGGAGGATAAAGATCAAGAAGATGGGGAGGGAAAAAAGACAGGGAAGGAGGGAGGGGAAGACGAGAAAGAAAAACCTTCACAGGGTTGTCTATGCATTGAAGTTCTAAAGCCAGTGCAATTAGGGGCAACTTTTAGACAAGAAGAGAGACTGATTGCTAGGCAGAAGAACGTCACGGGAAACAAAGGAGAAAAGGCACAAAGGAGCCGGATCAGGGAGGGCCCTGGATGTCAGGGTAGGGAGTTTGCAACTTCTCCTGCTGGAAGAAGAAACCCTGTACTATTTATTTAACTAAGCAAAGAAGTGCAAACGCTGGTGACCTAACCACTTCAATGACCTACAGTTAGTACTTAACTGACCTACATTTAGCATACAAGAGATGCTAGAGATCAACCAGGATGAGCCCTAGTCAAAGTCCATTCATGGTCTATGGCGTTTCTGCTCCTCAGCTCCTCCAAGCCCTCGTTACTTCGGATTTAGGGTCTTAGGATCCC
This sequence comes from Equus przewalskii, assembly GCF_037783145.1. NCBI lineage: Eukaryota > Metazoa > Chordata > Mammalia > Perissodactyla > Equidae > Equus > Equus przewalskii. Next base: position 80,282,409 of record NC_091833.1, on the reverse strand, counting down.
AGCTAGCCTGAGAGATCACAGAGCAAATCTGGCTTGTTAGCACAACTCCCAGAGGAAATTTCCTTCTCACATCCACTAAAAAACCTTAAAGAAAGGTACAAATTAAAGTGATTTTACCTTTCATTAACTCATTTATTTATTTTTACATATTTAAAATTATTTTTATTTTCAGATTTCAATGTCTTTTTGCATATATTGTAAAAACAAATGCAAAGTAAAAATGATCACATAATTCAAATGTTTTTATATTGGCTAGCTCAAAAAATAGACTATCAATTAACTTTTATATCTTACATTTTCTCTTTATTGTCATATTATATATTCTATTTCATTTTATATAACAGAAACAAAATCCACTGTCCAAACAAGTCATACGCAAGATGTGATTTTTTTTTCTTTTAGGTTTCCTAACTTTTTTCAAAACATTACAATGTGCATAGTTGGAAATATATAGATTATCTTTGAATTATATATAACGTTTTAAAGACTACAAACTATAAAAAAAATACTATCAAAATCAGTACAGGTATTTATATGTATATTCGTACTGATTTCGAACAGTAAAAATATACATGGTAGATTATATTATGTACTTATATCTTTACTGTCTATGCCATTCAGATGTTAGCTTCTTGAGTGTAGTGCCTAGAGCAATGCCAGCGAACAGTAGGCATTCTAATACTCACTGAATGAATAAACATAAATAATTTATTACCCTGAGATATTTTCACTTGTCTGAGAACCATTTGCACTTGACAGTTCAGCTTTACCCATGTCAGATCACCTCCATTCCTCAACTGTAACTGCTCAACCATTCCACGTTGGAATGTAGGCTTGAGGGCTTTGGAAGACAAATTCTTAGAAAGTGGATTGAAGGAGGTGAATGACAGGCAGACTGTATTTGCAGCCAACAGACCTTATTTAACACAATTTCTATTCAGCCCAATTTTGCTAACAAGATTTCACATCTTAGATGGCATACAAAGTAAAAAGAATGGCAGTGATAGGTACAGCATACGAAAGCCCCAGGCAACTGAACGAAGTGTAATTGAATTACAGGAATTTAGTTGATGTGGACCAGAATTTTAGAGGTGACATCTTAAATAAGGTAACTAAAACACAAAGGCATAAGCAAAGAATAAGAAATTTAGACTTTGTGGAAATAAAAGAGCTTACCTGCTTTAGAACTTCAACTAAAACTAAACAGAAAATGAAATCTACTGCTAAGTCTCTCCTTTCAAGAAGATAATCTCTTTCACGTTGCTGTTCATCCCTGAAACAAGAACAAATTGGGATGGCATCAAGACTCAAGTTGTAAAGTGACTATTGGTTAGTAGCTCACGTTATGTCCTGAATTCCTAATAAATACGGTGTTCCACAGCAATTGTTAGTACAAGTTTTTTTCATAACCCAACGCATGTATTACATGTTCTCACATTCTCTCTCTTTTTGTACATTAGGTATTTATATACACATTTCACTATTATATCTATCAGAAACTAAACCTAATCTAAAAGAATTAGTAAGAGGAAGAAAAATATTTCAAATTTCATTTAGAAAACCTAACATTGCTCCATATTCGATTAGTACTTTTTTTTTTATTAAGAACTGAAATAAAAGTAATAATTTTCTGAGGAAAATACAATGCCAGGTAACTTTCTCACAAATCTAAGTTGAAAAATCATGAGTTGCATCTACTAAAGTTCAATTCCAAACCACGGACCATCACTTTGAACACAAAGAGATGTTTTATGAAAAGTCAAGATCTCCCAGAGACATTTGAAGGAGGTGAAGACAATTCTAGGATTTGGGCACCAAGAAGAGTCCCTAGTATTATAATGCAGGGTTTGGGCCATCTTCTTGTATCACAACAATTGCCTCCCTTCACAAACCACGTGAATGGGACCTTCTTTGAATATTTTCTTAACAACTATTAAAGCTATTAAAACTATCAAAATTGAAAATTTACTCACTGAACTGCTGAAAGGGCACTCCTGTCTTTGCATGACTAGTACTGCAGAGCTGCACCTAGCTTAGCTGGTACTTTCCTTTGACTTACAATTTAAGTAAGGACTACCCTTTCCTCTTACTGCCACCTTCATACCAAAAGTAATCAATGTTTTTGCTTAGAAACCAAAAAATAACAATCTTCAGTTGATAACACTATCATAGCCCCTTCATTGGAAATGTTTTGATTCCAGGTAGAACAGTGGAAAATAAGCCACTTACCCCTTAGACTTTGTGCTAGATCGAGGCCTATACTCATAAGATTCATCTTCAGTTCCATTCTGGCGTCTGTACCAGTCAAACAAGGTGCGAAGTAAGGAAGGGAGACAGTGCTCTGCTACTGAGCTCATAGAGCTTATCAACTGAAAAGACAAGACATTACCCGAAAATAAAATACAACATTGAAGTACCACACTCCTAACTCTATTAGTAATCATCTAGAAATGATTAACATTTGTAGAATAAACATAGTAATTCAAATGCAGTAAGCGTGTTTTAAAATAAAAATAAGGGCTAAGGGTTTAGCCAAGCAATAAAGTGGGCTAAGAAGTTTAACCCACTATCAAACTTTACTAAACCCATTCAGTGGCTGTCAACCTTTCTGCTGCCACCACATGCCATTCACGTGTAAAAACACGCCATCGGTAACATCCCTGATTATACAAATGGATATCTCTGGGAGAACTGTCATGTATAACATGAAAAAACCATATCTACTTCCTGCCCCAGCCAGTTCCTCTGTGCTCATGTGAATTAAAAGGTTCTAAAATGTTGCCACTAGAATGGATGAGGAGATGTAGAAACAAAGATGACTACACTATGATAGAACTCTGGGAAAAGCTCCAATTTACTCTGTACTGCTGCTACGACACAGAACAGAGAATTATAATTAATTTGTGATACCCGCAAATAAACATAGCAGAAATGTATTGTAAACGAGCTTTTAAAGCTTAGAATATAAAAATGGACACATAAAGATAAATGTAGTGGGATGAACAGTTGCTACTCAATTTGAGGCATCACTGAAACTATTCGAATTTTAGGTGAATATCAGATTTAATCCATGAATGAACCCAACTTGCCTGCAGTTGTGGTAAGAGGTACACCAGCTACCTTTAGTAATCCCTAAGGTCACTCTTCATCTTGAGGATCGCAAGAAAAGAATTCTCTCTTCATAAGAATTTCTGTATCTGATTCAACCCATTGCTCATAAAATTAATATTCTTTTTTTTTTTTTTTTTTTTGAGGAAGACTGGCCCTGAGATAACATCTGTGCCCATCTTGCTCTATTTTATATATGGGACGCCTGTCACAGCATGGCTTGATAAGCAGTGCTTAGGTCCGTGCCCAGGATCCAAACCAGTGAACCCTGGGCCGCTGAAGTAGAGCATGTGAACTTAACCACTACACAACCAGGCTGGCCCCTAAGATTAACATTCTAAAATCAGCATACAGTCAAACATGCTTCATTTTTTTTTCTTAACTAAAAAACTATGGGTTGCAGGAATACTCAAGGCCTTTCAGTTCCATGACTATAGGAAGAGGGAGATAAAGAAGATAAACTGATACCAATAGGAATCAAACATGTAATTTTCCTAATGTTTTAAATTCTTTATATAACTTCAAAATGTACTTCATCCAGGAAAATAAAAAAGAATGAGTTTATCTGATTGTGTAGGCTGTTCTCTTTTTCATTGTCTCTGCTTTTCTTTAATCATGCTTTTATTTATAAATTACCATAATTTCAAAGGTAAATAGTTTGTAATACAGGGAATTAAAATAAAAACAAGATCCTATGGGGCCAGCCTGGTGGCATGGTGGTTAAGTTTGTGTGCTCCGCTTCGGTGGCCTGGGGTTCACGAGTTCACCTCCTAGAACATACGCACCGCTTGTCAAGCCATGCTGTGGTGGCACCCCACATACAAAGTAGAGGAAGATTGGCATGGATGTTAGCTCAGGGACAATCTTCCTCACCAAAAAGAAAACAAGAAGAAGAAAAAAAAAGATTCTAATTTTATTTAACTGTTTTATTAAGAATGAATAGCGTCATTCAAAAGAAATCGCTTTTAATATCTAAAGAAAAATAAAACACCACCTGCCACTATAAATATATATTAAAACAATTTATAACATGCATAGCTTTTTACTGTGGAAAAAAAAATCAAGCTATGAGGCATCATCATTTATAATTTTATTAATCATTTACATAAGAAAACAATTGGAAATTTGCCTTAAAATGTTGTTTAATAGGATTTCAAATTCTGAATGTACATTCATTCATCATTAGTGAAGTAGATTAGACATGTGAATAATCTAAATACCTTTAAAATAATATATTAATAGATAAATAAGTAATAATTAGTAATAATTGATACCTTTTGTAGTGGAATTAAGATTTGAATATTAAGATTATAATTAACATTAAGATTATAATTAACATTAAGATTATAATTAAGATTATATAAGGTTATCTTCATATTACTGTTAACAGAGGACTAGCCTTCCTATTCATGGTTTCTTCGTAGACCAGTGGCTATTTACTAAGTGTAGGCATCAGAATCGCTTAGGGAGCTATGGGAAAACACAGGTGGCAGGGCACTGCTCTGGGTGATTCTGATTCAGCAGAACTGGACTGGGAGCCAGAAACACAGTATTCTGGTAAGTCTCCACCAAGTAATTCTAACCAGTCAGCTTGATCTAGTCAATTAAACTCATATGAACATTAACTTCTATTTCCTAGATACATAATAATGAGAAAAGTACTAGATGGCAGAGAAAACTAATCTGGGTTATTGGTTTTTTGCCAACAACACATAATAATTCTTGAGCAAACATAATTATGATAAAATAACACTTGATCAAACGTTCAATCTCAGCCAAGAGGAAAGAATTAACACTAGAGGAATACTACATCAATTTTTAGATACTGGCATTCTATATAAAGGTTCTAATATCACAATCGGAAAAAATAAATGTTAAAAGGTAAAATACTATTATGTAAAAACTGGTACACAAGGAAAGATTGAGGGCTATAATTGGAAACATTCTGAGAAAATTTCAAATGGCACAGAAGAGAGATTAACAATGAAAAGTAAAACATTTTAAAATGCTAAATGAACAGAAATCAATAAAGTTCACAGCTCATCCTATGAACTATAAAGTTCACAGTTCATGCGAACTTTTTCACATGTTTTGTTAAAAAACAAACTACCAATTCTAGACTGATTCTAGTGTATAAAGATATGTAGGATCACTAAACAAAATAAAGACATTTCTTAATATTGGATATATTCAGACTAGACTGTTACAATGAACATTTTCCTTTCAGGAAAAAATATTCCCCCCAAATTGGCATACCTGGTCAAACTGAAGATCTTCACCCCTCTGAAGAGATCTAGATAATGGCTTCTCCTACAATTAAAAAAAAGTATATATACAAAATATTAGAAATCTTATATATGATACGCAGTTTAGATTTGTGAATTGGTTTTGTTTTTGTTTTCATTTGTAATTAGATTGTTTTAAAGAAAGGTAGGCCTCCCGCTTGCCCAGGGTCACAAAACTAGGATTCAAGCCTGAGTGTGGCTCCAGAGCCAGAGCTCTCTCCAGGATACCCTCCAAAAAGAGTGGCCATAAGTCCTATAACTGGGGCGGGGGGGGGGGGGGGGGGTGGGGATGAGAAAGTAACTACAGGAGGAGACAGAAAAGAGGTAGCGGGGTGACTCTTAGGTTTCCAGTTTGCACACATGGATGATGGATGGTGGTACTGCTCTCTGAAAGGGGGAATACAACGGGAAGACAAAGTTTAAACGGAAGGACATATTCTGGTGACATTGAGTTTAAAGTCCCTATAAGCCATACTAGAGAAGATGTTGACTAATAGGGGCTTGAAGAATACAGAAGAGCAGACTAGCCTGGAGAGAGAAATTTGGAAGCCATCACTATATAGAAAGTAACCAAGTTCATGAAACAAAGTCAACTACCTAGGAAGACATAGGTAAGACGAGGTCCTAGATTTAAATTTTGAGAAATTCTAACAGTTAATGTTTATGTACTCAGCCTCACAAAGATTATCAACATTCCCTAAATTCTATAAATTTAACATGACCTCCTGGTAAAAACAGAAATTTTTTAATCCAATAAGCTGATTAAATGTTCATATGGAGAAATAAATGATTCTTGATTATGCCAAGTCACTATATCAGTAAAGAAAATACAGAAATAGACACAAATACAGATGGGAAAATAACAAGGGCAGAAATTCAAATATTGTAGCAAAGATGGAAAACTTAATATATAGCATTGGGATAATTAGATTGTCTGCAGGAAATATTAAGTGACATCATTACCTCAATGAATCCTAAGTGTTTTTTAAAATTTTAAAACAAAATCATCAAAATCCTAGAAAAAAAATCCTAGAAGAAAGGTGGTAGGTTTTTCTTGAGTTCATAATAGTTTACATCATTGGGAAATTTCAGTTGTACATTATTTCTTGTCTGTCACCACATAGGTGCTCCCCTTCACCCCCTGTGCCCACCCCCTACTCTCCTTCCCCTGGTAACCACTGAAATGTTTTCTTTGTCCATGTGCTTGTTTATATTCCACATATGAGTGAATTCATCTGGTGTTTGCCTTTCTCAGTTTGGCTTATTTCGCTTAGCATAATTCTCACCAGGTCCATCCATGTTGTTGCAAATGGGATGATTTTGTCTTTTTTTATGGCTGAGTAGTATTCCATTGTATATATATACCACATCATCTTTATCCAATCATCGGTCAATGGGCATTTAGGTTGCTTCCATGTCTTGGCTATTGTGAATAGTGCTGCAATGAACATAGGGGTACATATGTTACTATGGATTGTTGATTTCAAGTTGTTTGGGTAGATACCCAGTAATGGGATAGCTGGGTCCTATGGTAGTTCTATTTTTAGTTTTTTGAAGAATCTCCATACTGTTTCCCATAGTGGCTGCACCAGTTTGCATTCCCACCAGTAGTGTATGAGGGTTCCCTTCTCTCCACACCCTCTCCAACATTTATTTTTAGTCTTAGAGATTATAGCCATTTTAACAGACATAAGGTGGTATCTTAGTGTAGTTTTGATTTGCATTTCCCTGATGATTAGCATGATCATCTTTTCATGTGTTTATTGGCCATCTGTATATCTTCTTTGGAAAAATGTTCACATCCTCTGCCCATTTTTTGATTAGATTGTTTCTTATTTTGTTGTTCAGTTGTGTGAGTTCCTTATATATTATGGACATTAACCCCTTATCAGACACATGATTTGCAAAAATTTTCTCCCCGTTGGTGGGCTGTCTTTTGGTTTTGATCCTAGTTTCTTTCGCCTTGCAGAAGCTCTTTAGTCTCTTTTTCTTTTGGTTCCCTTGTCTGAGAAAACATGGTATTCGAAAAGATCCTTTTATGTTTGATGTCAAAGAGTGTACTACCTATGTTATCTTCCAGGAGTTTTACAGTTTCAGGACTTATCCTAAGGTCTTTGATCCATTTTGAGTTTATTTTTGTGTAGGGTGTGAGATAATGGTCTACTTTCATTCTTTTGCACGTGGCTGTCCAGTTTTCCCAACACCACTTATTGAAGAAACTGTCTTTTCTCCATTGCACGTTCTTGGCACCTTTGTTGAAGATTAGCTGTCTGTATATGTGCGGTTATATTTCTGGTCTTTCAGTTCTCTTCCATTGATCTGTGTGCCTGTTTTTGTCCCAGTACCAGCTGTTTTGATCACTATGGCTTTGTAGTACATTTTGAAGTCAGGGATTGTGATGCCTCCGGCTTTGTTCTTCTTTCTCAGTATTGCTTTAGCAATTCGGGGTCTTTGGTTGCCCCATATGAATTTTAGGATTTTTTGCTCTATTTCTGTGAAGAATGTCCTTAGGATTGTGATTGGGATTGTACTAAATCTGTACATTGCTCTGGAAGGTATGGACATTTTAACTACGTTTATTCTTCCAATCCATGTACCTGGAATCTCTTTCCACCTCTTTATGTCCTTATCTATTTCTTTCAATAATGTCTTATAGTTTTCATTGTATAAGTCCTTCACCTCCTTTGTTAAATTTATTCCTAGGTACTTTATTCTTTTTGTTGCAATTGTAAATGGAATTGTATTCTTGAGTTCTCTTTCTGTAAGTTCATTATTAGAGAAGAGAAATGCAACTGATTTTTGTAAGTTGATTTTGTACCCTGCAACTTTATTGTAGTTGTTAATTATTTCTAATAGTTTTCCTATGGAGTCTTTAGGGTTTTCTATATATAAGATCATGTGATCTGCAAACAGCAAGAGTTTCACTTCTTCACTCCCTATTTGGATTCCTTTTATTCCTTTCTCTTGCCTTATTGCTCTGGCCAAAACCTCCAGTACTATGCTGAATAAGAGTGGTGATAGTAGGCATCCTTGTCTTGTTCTTGTTCTCAGGGGGATGGCGTTCAGTTTTTCCCCATTGAGTATGATGTTGGCTGTGGGTTTGTGTATATGGCCTTCATTAAGTTGAGGTAATTTCCTTCTATCCCCATTTTGTTAAGAGTTCTTATCATAAATGGCTGTTGGATCTTGTCAAATGTTTTCTCTGTATCTAATGAGATGTTCATGTGGGTTTTATTCCTCATTTTGTTAATGTGGTGCATCACACTGATTAATTTGCAGATGTTGAACCATCCCTGTGTCCCTGGAATACATCCCACTTGATCATGATGTATGATCTTTTTGATGTATTGCTGTAGGTAGTCTTTTTTTTTAACAATCTCAGACTTTTCTAAATATGATACAAAATGCAGAAACAAACAAAAATAGTAAATTCAACCACATATAAATAAAAAAGTATATGCATAGTAAAAAAAAAAAGAATGAAGGTCAAATGACAAAATAGGAAAAATAGTTGTAATAGATATTATAAACAAAGGTCTAATTTCCTTAACATACAAAGAGTTCCTATAGATCATTAAGGGAAAAATTCAATAACCCAACAGAAAAAAATGTACAAAGAATCAACAGATAGTTCACAAAAAGGAAATGCTTATAGCTCCTAAATATCTGTTCATATACTTAACCTCACTCAGAAGAGAAATGCAATTTAAAAACACAAAGAAGTACTCCCTATCTATCAGATTTGCAAAGTTCAAAAAGTCTGCCAGCATGATGTTTTGGTGAGGTTACTTTCAAATGGTGAGAGTCCTCTCAAATAATGCCAATGAGAAAGTAAATAGATAACAACATCCTTCGAATACCATTTGGCAATATTTGTCAAAATTTTAAAACGTCCACATCCTTTGACCCAGCAAAAGTTCCACTCATAAGTATCTATCTTACACACATAATCACATCTGTAAAATGATTTTCATAAAATATTCACTACAGCTTCATCTGCAACAGCAAAGATTAGAAATAACTAAAGTCTACCTATATTATGATACATCCATAGAATAGAAAGAATACCGTGACGACTTTTAAACGAATCACATAGCTCTCTATATATTAACATGGAATAATCTCCTAGGTATAATGAGAGCGTGCTATACACACACACTCACATTTGCTATTAAATACATAGACTATCTCGTTAAAAAAAAGAGAGAAAGAAAGAAATGTGTTTGCAAGTGGGGAGAGAAATTGGACAATTAGGAAAAGGGGTTAGGAGTGGAAGGTTGTTCCTGTACAGATTTTTGTACCATTTGAACTTCCATGATACAACACAAGCCAAGGGAAAAGAATACTTCACAAAGAAAGAAACAGTGTATTGACAGTAAAATACAATACTTTCATGAGGTGACCTTTCAGTATGGTTGCTTCCTATTAATTTAAATGGTATCAAGAGAAGCTTCTGATTTAGTGTTGCATCTTGCTTCAGCACACAGCATTACTGGAATGCTTTTTTTTTTTAACTTTCCATCTGTTCTGTTAATTTGTTTACCTAAAAAACACATGAGTTCCTACTATGGGCAAGCAATATCTGTGACCTAAAGATGGTGCGGTGGGACTCACTGTGGAAAGCTTAGACTCTTTACCCTTCAACCACTGGGTCTGCAGGGCATAATGGATACTATGGCCTCTCCACCCTCTCTCATCTGCACATGAAATCATTCTTGCTTGTAAGAAGACATGCCCATGAAAGGGTCATTCTAGATCACTGTCTCAAGTTAGAATAGAAAGATCACCCTTGCTACATACAGAGGCCTCTATCAAAGGAGTGAAGGAATGGGTTATGATACTTTGTTGCCCTAGGTTGAGAGGAAGAGGGATTAAAGAAAACCCTGGACAGATAAAAGTTTTGATGGACACTGGACATTATGATGGTTAATTTTATGTGTTAACTTGACTGAGCCCAAATATTTGGTCAACATCATTCTGGATGTGTCTGTGAGGGTCTTTTTGGATGAGATTAACATTTGAATTGCTAGACTGAGTAAAGCACATTGCCCTCCCTAAAGTGAGTGGCCCTCATCTGATTAGCTGAAGGCCTGAAAAGAACAAAAAAGGCTCGCTATCTCTGGAGTAAGAAAGAACTCCCCTTGCCTGTCTGCAGTGAGCCGGGACATCAGTCCAGACCTGCCTTTCTTCCTATCTCAAACTGATGCATCGGCTCTTCCCGGGTCTGCTGGCTTTCAGACTGGAACCGACACCATCAGCTCCCCTGGGTCTCCAGCTCGCCCACTGCAGATCTCGGGACTTCCTAGCCTCTATGATCATGTGAGCCAATTCCTAAATTCTTTTTATATATACATACACACACTCCTTATCAGTTCTGCTTCTCTGGAGAATGCTGACTAATATAAACATCATTTCAGATTTAATTTCCTCTTTGATCCAAGGAAAGAATATGTCCCAGGGAAAAGAAATGTGTCCACATTTACAAAAGGTGGATAGAAGGACATTCACTGTAAACAGTAAAAACTGAAAGCAACATCAATGCACAACAGTGGATAATCTGAGTTAAAAAATCATGGTATATCAATAAATTAGAATATTGCAAAGCCAGTAAAATGACAGGAAGAACTAAATTTATAGATTAGGCAAACATCTTCAATGTATTAACTAAATTAATAATAGATATAATACTCTTATAAAAGGATAGAATGTATATATGGTGGTATACACATATAAGTAAATTTAAAGCTCTAGAAATATATATATATATACACCATACACTAATAATAAGAACCAGGAATATAGATTGTTTCGTGGTTGTACTATTACTAGCTTATTTTTATTTTCTGAGTTTTCTACAAAGAACATAGATTACTTCTTCACATTCTTAAACTTGAGGGTTGCTGTTGGGTTTCCAGTGCTTGGTGGTATCTAGCAAATCCATTTAATGATAGAACTAAGACAGTAAAATCAAGAGAATTATGGTTACAGAACAGAAGTGGGTTTTTTTTAATGCTTTTTTTGGTGAGGATGATTGGTCCCGAACTAACATCTGTTGCCAATCTTCCTCTTTTTTTTTCTCCCTCCCCAAAGCCCCAGTACATAGTTGTATGCCTTAGTTGTAAGTCATTCTAGTTCTTCTATGTGGGACGCTGCCAACAGCCTGGCTTGATGAGTGGTGCGTAGGTCTGTGCCCATGATCCGAACCTGCGAACCCTGGGCCACCAAACCGGAGCCCGCGAACTGAACCACTATGCCATCAGGCCAGCCCCTGTATATATGTTAATGTTTACATTTAGCTTTAAAGATCTCTTACCTATTCTCTCTGTAAAAGAAACATTTGTCTGAAATTCAGAAACTAAATCATTTTAGTTTCAGTTTACTTTTGTTCTGTTAATTCAAACAAAATTTACCATTATTAGTTTAATTTAAAATAACATATTTAGTGTTATCCCTTTTGTCAGTTTTTCTACCTACTTGCCTTGATGGCTACCCCAAATTTAGTTACGTAACTTGCTGAATATGAGCTGCCTGGGATTATGTTCAAATATATGATGACTGATTCTTCTGTTGAGATTTTTAGAATGATCTTCTAAACTTTCTACTATGCTTTTTGAAAGTTATTTTTTATTTTTCTTTTATTTATTTATTTATTTGAGGAAGATGAGCCCTGAGCTAACATCTGCCACCAATCCTCCTCTTTTTACTGAGGAAGACTGGCCCTGAGCTCACATCTGTGCCCATCTTCCTCTCCTTTACATGTGGGATGCCTACCATAGCAAAGTTTGACAAGTGGTGAGTAGGTTCACACCTGGGATCTGAACCGGCAAACCCCAGGCCACAGAAGTGGAGTGTGCAAACTTAACCACTGCACCACTGGGCTGACCCCCAGAAATGATTTTTGAATGCAAAAGGATACTCATGTCACCATTAGTACAACATGAAATAAGTGTATTGCATTAAATATAAATTCCTAACGAGGAACTTTGTATTAACCTCTCAGTGTCATTATAGTGTGGCTGAGGATGCCCTAATCAAGGTCCAAGCAGATGTACTGTCTTTTGCTAAGAGATTTTGAAAAGATGAACCATTCAAAAATATGTTTATAGTACATGCAAGCCATTATCACAACAACAAAAAGGATACAAATTATTCTCTATATTCACATATATATGAATGCAAAGACTTATGTACAAGAATGTTTACTGTGGCATTTTTTTCCCAGAGTTGTCCCAAATTGAGGTAAGTCCCAAACTGCCTACCAACAAATAATGATAAAAAAAAAACTTTGTGGTAGTTTTATTGAAATAATATTAAATTGTTAGGAAGAAAGAGACAAATTGATATGGGCTGATATAGAACATCTCCAATCTATATCACTAAATAAAAATATCTAGGTACAGGAAAAAAAATTATATATATATATATATATATACATACACACAGACATATATATAGATAAAACTTCCCATTTGTGCTTTTAAAAAGGTGGCAGGTGCTACAGAGATAGATAAATAACAGACACAAACAATGGTAGACTAAAAATTGTGGACAGAGATTATCTTGATTCAGAATGGAAGGAAGAGTCACTACTTTTATTACATAACCTTTAGAACTATTTCCACTTTTTATAATGTCATTATTTCATAATAATATAAAAAATTAATAATGACACTAAGGCTCACAATCTTTTATAGTCTAAATTGGTTATTTAACTAGGATATATGTATAGAGCACCAATAGCAACATGTAGCTTCCAGGGAAAGCCACAGAGTTTATTGAAAAGATTTTGATAGCATAACAATGATACTGAAATATTTCAATAATTTGCAATTAAAGATGGTAGGGTGAACGCACACGCTTAAAATCCCACTTAAAAAGCTTAAAACCAAAAGTTCAGAGAGAACGGGAGAAGAGGTAAAAAGCAGATGGAAGAGCATAACTATCTATCTCACCAAACAACAGCGAGTCCAAAGCAGGCAAGGGGAAAAGTCAAGACATCTGTTCATTCCTGCAGCTACTCATCCGTTCACCTGAACCATCTACTGAGTGTACAGTACAGTAGGAACAGCTCTCAGCTCTGGAGACACAGCCACGAACACAATGGAAAACAATCCCTGTCCTCACAGAGCTAAAAGTCTAATGAGAAAGCAAAGAAAATATATATTATCTTAGGTAGACTTTAGGATAGGACATTGGAATGGGGGTTGAGATTTTAGATAGAAGGACCACTGAGAAGATGACACTTGAGTCACAATGGGAGGGAAGTGAATGAGCTGGCCATGCAGAGTGAAGGAAAGATAATCCAGGTGACACTCAGAACTCCCAAAAGTCTCAGGATGGAGAACTTCAGCACTCTGAAAGTGTGGGTGAAGGTGAAGCTAAAAGTAAGAGGGCTGGGGCCAGCCTGGTGGTGTAGTGATTACGTCCGCATGCTCTGCTTTGGCGGCCCAGGGTTCATGGTTTTGGATCCCAGGCATGGACCTACACACTGCTCATCAAGCCATGCTGTGGCAGTGTCCCACATACAAAATAGAGGAAGACTGCCACAGATGTTAGCTCAGGGCCAATCCTCCTTAAACAGAAAGAGGAGGATTGGCAGCAGATGTTAGCTCAGGGCCAACCTTCCTCACCCAAAAAAAAAAAAAAAAAAGTAAGAGGGCTGATTGAAGGATTGTTTAAGAAAGATTAGAAAGATTTAGACCCTCCCTCTTGTTCCCTTCACTCACTCTGCTTAGCAGGTTGACTGTCCCTCCACCTTACCCACGCAGGAATTGCCCTTTTTAGGAAGGGGCAAAAAAGATAAACACTGACTGAGGGATAGTACAGTTGAAGATAAAGTTATCATACTGAAGTCAGAGAGCTTAGTAAAAATTTATACACCAAATATCACAAAACCCAGTTATCTTCTGCCTCTAGAGACCCAGAATGCTAGCAGCCAAGCCTAAACCCTCCCATTTAGGGTACTGGGGGAAGCTTCTCTGGGGATTCTGACTAGCCCCCAGAAAGAGAGGCAACACTGATGGTTCAGCTGATTACACACTGAAGACCAAGTCAAAAAGGCCCCAGTCAGATGCTTAGTGCCTCAGTCATAAACTATAACATGTTACAATAAACATGTAAGGAGAAAGCAAAATTTTTGGAAGAAATAAGAGATCATATGGGGAGAAGACATTTTTAAATATATATATATATATATATTTACTATTCTCAAAAAATAGCAGAGTTGTAAAAATGCTGGTCTAAACCAAATACAGAAAGTCTAAACCAGCAGGTGATTGGTTAAAGCATTTTTTCCCATCTTCTTTTCTAGTCACTGGCCATCTAAAAGATTAACAGATAAGCTTGGATGTGCCTGGATCATCACCCAGGATTGATTCACCTCCTTTAAGGAAGAAAGAAACCTAAGGCATTGGATTGCATAGTTTGCAAGCTGCAATTTCAATCAATGACTGCCCATCATTCCTGAATCTTCCTTCTAAAATGAAAATGAATTGTGGCTAAAAATCAAGCTCAGCTACTCTTTGAACCTTTTGGCCTCCTTAACGTCCTTTCATTAAGGCTTCTAATATGAGAATAAAGACGCCGGTTCTCTCATTTTAGTGGTAGATTAAAATCTGTTTGCAAAAGCCATTCTCATGTGTGCTTCTAAGATTTTTTGGAACCTGCTGTCCAACTGAGCATAGGATGTGCCAGTCTCCTTGTATCTAACAATCCATGAATGCTATTTTCTTTCCAGTGACCCTGCAAGAGTTTCATTTGAAAACTCAAGAGAGTCCTCTTGGATGGTTGTTTATTACCTAAAAGGGTACAGAGTCAACTTTAAAATAAATGAAATCACAGTAAATGCATCTGAAGCTATAATAAAAGCATTATGACAGTATCAGATTAAATGTATTTTCATTATTTAATCTTGATGCTGGGTAGATAATACACAATCTACCCAGACTTGGATATAAGTCAAACAAAGGTGGCAGAGATCTGATGCAGATAAGAAGAAATTATGCTGGTATACAGGAATATAGGGGTAAAAAATCTAGAAAATATGGGGATTTTCTCAGCCAGTATTTGCCTTTGGCTGCTGCAGCCCACGACATTGGGGGTCTTCCTGGTGTGTGAGGAAGAGTAAGCAGGACTGACTCTTCTAGGTGTGGGGATGGGGGAGAAACATCTATTTTCTGATGGAATCCTCACCACTATTCATTAGTTTATGAATAATTTCATAAAACTATTCATGATAATTTTATCATCTCATCTTAGATTTACATAACAGATGTTTCTGAAATTAGCTACTAAATGAATGAATAAAATACAGTCAGCATCAGACTATTCTGAAAGAACTATTAGAAACCCTGGCTAGAACAATGACATTATGCTTTGTTAGAAGACCAAAGGACACATGCCACAGAATGGCCTTAGGGCTCAATTCAACTTAAAATACAAACCTTTACTAAGAACCTTCTACTAAGCACCTACCACCACGGGCGGTGCTGCAGAGAGAGGGGCAACAAGCAGCTCACATCAGAGGAAACAAACACGTAAGCAATCAACCATAATATGGCAATGTCAGAATCTAGGAGTACAAACAAATTATTATGGTACTACAAAGATTCATTTAGCTTGGAGGACGATCACTACGTTAGAGGGAACATATGGGAGGTTGGAAGGATGAGTAAAGGTTTAAAAAACAGGGGAGTTAAAAGCATTTTAGACCAAGAGAAAAACAAGAACAAACACATCAGGGCAAAAGAACACACAGAGGAAACATTAAGCGTCACAGCATCCAACAGGATGGGAGAACTGAGAGACAGTATACAAAGAGTAAGAAGACTGTGAAGAGGCTGGAAGGTCCCACCAAGAACTTGAATTTATTTCATAGCAATGAAAAGTGAGCGAGATTTTTAAAGAGGAATGGTGCTAATACTTGTTTTAGATATAGAAAAGTCTGGCGAGAGCAAGGAAAATGGAAAGGCGATAGATCACCTCTTGACTGGTTGGAAGGCCACTGCAGAACCTATGACAGTGACAGCGGCATCAGAAGAAAAAGGAAGGAGAAACACACAAAATCACCATTTTACTGACTCAGTCAAATGAGGGAATTTCACCTATATTATCTTTTAATATTCTAACTCTCAAGGCCTTTACATTTCAAAATTAAAATTCCTTTAAGAATATATAACATTCGAGAGCTGACAGGACCATACCACATGGTGCTGTTTATAAAATGTTTTATAAAATAGGTAATAAAGTGTTTTAAAAACGTGCTGTGCGAGTTGAAAACTGCTGAAGCTAGGTGATGGGCCTGGGGGGTTAATTATACTATAATCTGTACTTTTATCAAAGTTCGAAATTTTTCATAAACTTTTTTTTTCTTTTTTCAGGTTTATTGAGATATAACTGACAAACAAAATTGAAATATATTGAAAGTGTACAATGAGAGGGTTTGGTATATGTACACATTGTGAAACAATCCCACCACTGAGTTAATTAACACATCCATCACCTCACATATTAACCTTTTTTGGGGGTGAGAACACAAGTTCTACTCTCTTAGCAAATTTCAATTATACAATACAGTATTATCAACTATAGTCACCATGTTCCATAAATGTTTTTTAATGTGTATTTTTTAAAAAGTAGTTCCCTTTCTTACCGTTGCTGTTTAAGTAGGTTAGTGTAGCAATCTATCATGTAATTCACAGGCTATTGATGGAGAAAATTAACTTTTTATAGATTAAGTGCATCTATAATCAAATCTTATAATCATTAATTCATATCTATAAGCTCTTGTAAACCTTATTTCTAAAACAGAACTTTGTATTATATGTGTGCTATAAAATATATATACACTGGTATAAAAATAATCATTACTTTGTTATGTGGAAAGCAATCATGGAATGATTTAAATTGAATAGAGTGAGCTACACAGTTTTGAAATATACATGTTGGCTAATTATCTTTTACATACTATTATTTTTCAAACTTCAAATACATTATTTCATAGATGCTTTTCTCAGAGTAGTTTCCTTTCTCTACTTAATGATCAGGAAGAAACTCACTCACATGCAGGCACATCCTCACTCACATACTTTCACAATCTTAGCAATCTTAGTTAAGCCCTACTTCACTAAGAAAAGTAAGAACACATAACGATACCTTCTTCAACTTCCCTCCTTTCTTAGGTCATCAGCTATTCTCTCTTTTGTTCCTTTCCTCCCTTCCTTCTGAGGAAGTATAGCAGATTGAGTAAGCCAACAGGTTCTGAAGCCATTATTGTGCCTAACTCCTCACTCTGCCACTTACTGGCTTTGAGCTTCAGATAAGTAACAAACCCTCTGAGTCTCAAATTGGCGGTGAATACCTATCTCTAATGCAGCTGTGTAAGGAATAAATGAATTTCAGCTGTCACGTTCTCCACCTCCATCTTCTTTATGATCATCTCACTTCTAACCTACAAATGATCTTGGTACATCACATATCCACTCCCTTCAAATCCAAAGACTTACTTCCTAAAGTTCTATCATCCTGCTAAAACCGTTCTCAGGTTAATTTCCAAATCCAATAAAATTTTCTCAGTGTTCATTGTAGTGCCTGTCTATATTATTTGACAATAATAATGCTATTCTATACTCTCTTTCCTTTGATATCATCATCTGTTCTTTTGGCTTTGATTATCACCCTCATGTAGAAGATGCCAAAATCTCTATTTCTGGTCACCATCTCTTGTGAGTTCCCCAAAAGAATTTCCAGCTATCAAATAATTCCATGTGGTTTAGATCACCAGTATCTCAAGCTTAACAAACGAAAGAAAAATCACCCTATTTACTTTTCCTACTGCAACAATATTCCTGTGTTCTTTACCTAGGTATATAGATTACCATCTTTTTGAACACTTCAAAGAACCCCTAACTCTTCACTTTCACTCAAAACACCTACTTGTATTTATTTGTCAAGATCCACTGATTCTACTTTTGTTATTTGTCTCACTTTCTTCTGCCACCATCTTCATGGTTAATGCCCTAGTTGAAGACCCTTGCATTCCAGCTTGAATCCTATACAATAGCTAAAAAGTCTCTACCTTTAATCTCTTCTCCCTCTTATTGTGCAACAACTGTATCTACAACAGCCTTCACAATTCTTCAGAATCTGACTCAAACATTTGTCTTCAGTCTTCCTCTTCCTCCCTCGTCACTAGAAGCTCAAATCACATAGAGCCCCTCTTATTCTTTAATATGTTTCATGTACTATACATACATTTAAAAATAAGTTTACTTGTTTATTACAAGTTTGGCTACTGCCATATCATCAACTTGCAGAATGTTCTAGATTTTCCTTTTTTTCTCTTATGTTTTATCTGTCTCCACAATTCCCATTGGTGAAATCCATTTTTGTTCTTTGGTGACCTGCAGTAACTTATCAAAGTAGATTCCAAAGTCATTACAGCTTTCTAAGTCACTACTTTACTACTAACCTAGCCCTTAATTTTTTATGATTTTACTTTTTTAGAGCAGTTTTAGCAAAAGTGAGCTAAAGGGACAGATTTTCCCAAATACCCCCTCACCCTACACATGCATAGCCTCCCTCATTATCAACATCCCCCACCAGAGTGTTGCATTTGCTACAGGTGATGAACCTACAAGTGACACATCTTAATCATCCACAGTCCAGAGTTTACGTTAGGGTTCACTCTTGGTGTTGTACATTCTATGGGTTTGGACAAATGTATAATGACATGTATCCATCACTATAGTATCATACAGAGTATTTTCACTGCCCTAAAAATCCTCTGTGCTCCGTCTATTCATCCCTCCACCCCCAACCAACTCCTGATCTTTTTACCGTCTCTATAGTTTTGCCTTTTCCAGAATGTCATATAGTTGGAATTATCAGTATGTAGCCTCTTTAGACTTGCTTCCTTCAATATTTTTTTCAAGTATATTATTTCCTTGGGAAAATTTGTATTACAATGGTTAATACAAAAGTCAAGAAAATATTTCAGATTTATAGGTCAGCTCTACTCACCAAGGGTTCAGCCATTACAACTTCAATTTTCTTTTCAGCTTGAACAGCAAATTCTGCGAAGAGGCTCTTGATGACATATTCACCAGGCTTGACATCTGGGTCAATTGTAATGCTTGACATGATGAAATTCTTTTTTCCCAAAGTGGAATGAAAGTTGGAAGAAGTGCAGTATTTATTCACTTTGCTGACTGGTGCTGAAGCTGAAAATAAAAGAAACAAAAGAACTCTACTTTAATAATCAACTCAATGAGGCCTACCATAACCATCCTCTTTAATATGCATCCTGTCCCTAAACCCCATCCAGATCTCCCAATCTGTATGACCGTACTCTCCGTCTATTACACTTGCTGCCTTCCAACATACTGCTCAAAGTAACTATAATTTAGTTATGTATTTTGTTTATTATATACTGTTTTTCTATCCTAGTAATGTGCATTCCATAAGAACAGGGATTCTCTTTTGTCTTTTTTGTTCATTGATGAATCCCAAGTACCTAGAACAATGTCTGCATATACTAGTTATATGATAAATACATATTGAATGAGTGAACTCTAAACAAAGTCATGTGCAATGAAGGAAACAAAACATGTGAATAAACGAAACAGGGATTGGTTAGGGGACTGAAATACTACTTTAGAAAGCATGCTCAGGAAAGGTCCCACTGAAGAAGCCACATTTGAACTCAGATCTAGATGATGAAAAAGAGACAGCAAGGCAAAGCACCAAGAACAGAAAGCACCAGTGTGGCTGGAGCTCAAGAGAGCAAGCAGGGGTGGAGGGAAATGTGAGATGAGGTCAGAATCATTAGTCAGGGATCAAAGTTTTAGAACTTTGTAGGGAAATTAGATTTAACTCTAAAGGCAATTAACATTCAGTCGGAAGTATTAACTTGGAGAGGGATAGGATCTGGCTTCTCCTTAAAAGATCTCTCTGGCTCCCCTGGAGAATGGATTGGAAGAGGGCAAATGAAGAATCAGGAAAGCCATTACAGAAATCCAAGTGAGATGATCAGAGCCTGGGCTAAGACGATGGCAATGGCACAGGAGGAAAGGAAAAGGATTTGAGATTTATCACGTCAGTGGGTTGGATATCAAAGAGAAGGAAAGGAATTAATGATGACTCACAGATTTTTATTTGAATCGCTCAAAGGATAGTGGTGCCCTTTACTCAGATAGGGATGTCATGGTGCTTGGCAAACACTATGTTGCACCAGATGTGGCATAAAGAGAGCACACACCACTGCATGCTGTTGATCTTCACCTGCTCTGTTCTGTTGACTGCCTGGGCAGCCTACCTGGCTTTCTATCGAGTTTATCCAGTCACCATGATCTTCCAGCCTGCTGCATAATTCAGACCCTTCCATTCTCTAACTTCAGCTTATGTCATCCCTTTGGCCTAGAATACCCATGGAGAATCTGCAAGATGGTACTCCTCTACCTCAACTTGATCTCCAGATATTGTCCTTTCATATGCTGTCTTATAAGTAATCCCCTCCTTGAAAAGGGAAGCAGAACTCAATTCTCAAACACTGAATTTCTGTCTATATGTATGTGTATGTATCACTATAGGTCATATCCTACATGTATACACTCCAAACTCATAAGGAATTGTTTGTCAACTATAAAAATCCACTCTACCAAACACAGTATGTCAAGACATATACATTTATAAAAATAACCTAAAGAATATTACAAATTGTTAATATTGTACCTAAAATAAATACCTTTGTATTAAATTAAAATACAATATGTATTGTATTCTAGAACTAAAATTATATAATAAGAACAAATCAAAACAAAAATTCACAGTCCTTTGAACACAGTGCACACTATTTATTTTAAACAATGACTTGTTTGTTTACTGATTCATGATCCAACACTGTGTATTATAAAGCAGAGAATCTGTTAACAAATGGCATGGTGGAAAAAGGAGATCTTAAATTTTAAAAAATTATTTTGGATCATTACGATACTCTATATTTCATACCCATATTATGTTGGATAACTTTAGAGAATTATAAAATAGTGAAAAAGATACTCAGTTTCCAGAATTTTAATTTAGATTTTAAAAATAAAAATGAGAATAAGACATTTTCAACATTCTGACTTACGGTACTAGATACAAAACATACATTGTCCACTAGTTAAGATTTGCAAGCCTTAATTAAGATTCATAAGATCATAAGAGAGTTACAAAGTTTCTTTGGCTTTAACTTTACAATAAATGTAACTACAAGAAACCTTATAATAGACCTAGGTACTAAATTCTAGACTATGACAAGGTACAAACTTCTTAAATGACATTTTAGTCTTTGAATAGTCTCTTCACAAAGAAAAACAAAGCTTTATTTAGTTAAAATGATTTCTCAAATAACTCGCCTTTACTTTCTTCTACTTCCTAAAAAGCATAAACATAAATATTCCTAGGTATAATAAGTGCATATTTTAAGAAATTTGCCAATAAAGCCAAAAGTTTTAGGAAAATCATTATTTATCTTCCAAACATCTGGATTGTCTTCCAAAATAAAAATATTTCAAGTTTAAAAAAATCCAATTTTTATGAAAAGCAAATGTTTTTGATCAAATAAAATAATCTACTGCAACTGTCTTTCTTAATAAGTGTTTAATAAATGCTTGTTGAATTTATTAATACTAAAAAGCAACACTGAACAGATCCAATGATTGAAATTTCAGGTCACAAAACCACCTAATGTTGGTAACATGGGATTAGTAAAATAAATTATTTTTATAATCTAAAAAATAGAATACTATAAAAGACAGCTGAAACAACATATAGAATTAAGTGAAAAGAGATCATAAGACAGTATGTATATAAAACCAAAATAAAATTAAAAGGCAGGAAAAAATATCTTCAGCCTGGAATAAACATAGAGTTCATCGCTTTTATCTCCATGCACAAAACTCTAATGACATCAATTAGAAAAAGACCCAGGCCCCCAAACTGAAAACTGGATAAAAGCCATGAACAGACAAGTTACAAAGAATAAAACAGAAGAGGCCAATAAACATGAAAATAACATTTAACCTCACTAATATTTTAAAAGCAAGTAAAAATTAGGCAACACTGTTCACCTATTAAATGGTTCCCCCCTCAATCTTGTATTTCGCCATAATGTTCAACCTTGGTGAAGGTATGTGAATTTTTCTCATATTATGCTAAAGTTAAGAAAAAGGAATGATCAGTCCAAGCAGGGTGAGAAGGCTAGTTTCCACATAACTAGATTAACTTGACGTCACTTGACTGCTTGAGTTAAATATTTTATAACGTTAAAGAGTAATATTTCCTTACATGCTATTATAAAATTCTGAAAAATTTATGCAAGCTTATGAGAGAATAAAGACATAATACATATTTTAGAGTGTAATTCTGAAGAACACTGACAACACTCTGAACGTTCTTAAGAACATTCAGCCATTGAATTACAAATTGTAAAAACCCAATGTCATATTATATATCCTTGGAATATAAATCTACTAAACTCTAACTGAATAATTAAAATACAGGAATTAAAAGCTAGCACATCTAGGCTTTCTCTTAAAGTACGAATAAAAGTAAATATGGTATTTTTAGATGGTTTACTCTATATATAGCATTGTATTTAGCATATTTAATGAAACAATTATTATCTTGTTCACGCTCACAGGACTCCTATACCCTGAGAAATTTAAATTCAGTCAAGGAGAAGAGACAAGTAAGAAGAGACATAAAACCCCTAAAGTGATGCATGTTTGGTTTCATTACTTTCCAGCAGCAGTTCGCAGCCTCTCTTTTCTGCCTCTACTATTATCTTATGTGCTACACTCTAAATAGTGACATTCCTCAAAATACACAATGATTCTCAATAATTCGGGTGCTTTAGACAGGGATGGGTAGGGACAGGTATATATACTTTAAAGACACCCCACTGCAGTGTGGGAAAGCTGTCTGAAGCCTCTCATCCCCCAGGACAGGTCTTTAGGGAGAAAAATTAGTACTTTATAGCCACAAACTTATATATATATATATATATACATGCATATTACATGCATATATTTATGCACAGATTTATATAACGCAGACGTGTAACAAAGTACCATACGCTTGCTCACTAGTATAATAATTATTACTTATACTGGCTAACAGTAAGATTTTGATGACCACCTAAGAAAGAAAAGGTGTAAGGCAAATGACCTTGGAACAAGAACAGAAGTCAAAAATGCCTCTGAATTAAAAAAAGCAAAAGCAAAATTCTTAGTTTAAAAAAGAAGCCTATGCCAGCAAGTTACTTTGTGGATATCAACAAACTGATTCTAAAGTTTATATGGAAAGGCAAAAGACCCAGAACAGCCAACACCATATTGAAGGAGATGAACAAAGTTGGATGACCGACACTCCCTTACTATAAAGCTACTGTAATCAAGACAGTGTGGTATTGGTGAAAGAATAACAGATCAATGGGACAGAATAGAGAGCCCAGAAATAGACCCCCATAAATACAGTCAACTGATCTTTGACAAAGGAGCAAGAGCAATACAATGAAACAAAGATAGTCTTTTCAACAAATGGTGCTGGAAAAACTGGACATCCACAGGCCAAAAAAAAAAAAAAAAAAGGATCCAGACACAGACCCTACAACTTTCACAAAAATTAACTCAAAAAGAATCATAGATCTAAATATAAAACACAAAACTATAAAGCTCCCAGAATATAAGTTAGGAGATAATCTAGGAGTTCTTGGGTTTAGTGATGACTTTTTGGATACAACACCAAAGCACAACCCATGAAAGAAAAATTGATAAATTGAACTTCATTAAAATTAATAACTTCAGCTCTGCAAAAGACACCTTTAAGAAAATGAAAAGAGAAGATACAGATTGGGAGAAAAACCTTTGCAAAACACATATCTGATAAAGGACTGGTATCCAAAATACATAAAGAATTCTTAAAACTCAACAATAGGAAGACAAACAATCCAATTAAAAAACAGGCAAAAGATCTGAATTGGACCCTCACCAAAAAAGACATACAGATAATAAATAAGCATATGAAAAGATACTCCATATCATATGTCTTCAGGGAATTGCAAATTAAAACAACAATGAGGGGCCGGCCCAGTGGCACAGCGGTTAAGTGTGCACGTTCTGCTTCAGCGGCCCTGGGGTTCACCGGTTCGGATCCCAGGTGCGGACATGGCACCGCTTGGCAAGCCATGCTGTGGTGGACATCCCACATATAAAGTAGAGGAGGATGGGCACAGATGTTAGCTCAGGGCCAGTCTTCCTCAGAAAAAAAAAAAAAAAGAGGAAGATTGGCAGATGTTAGCTCAGGGCTAATCTTCCCCGAAACAAAACAAAACAAAACAATGAGATAACACTGTAATACACTTATTACAATAGGTAAAACCCAGAACACTGACAACACCAAATGCTGGAGAAGATATGGAACAACAGAACCTTGCATTCATCCCTGGAATGCAGAATGGTACAGCCACTTTGGAAGACAGTTTGAAAGTTTCTTACAAAACCAAACATATTCTTATCATATGATTCAGCATTGGACTCCTTGGCATTTAACCAAAGGAGTTGAAAACATGTCCACACAAAAACCTGAACATAGATGTTAATAGCAGCTTTATTCATAATTGCCAAAACTTGGATCCAATCAAGATGTCCTTCAATAGGTGAGTGGATAAATAAACTGTGGTATATCCAGACAGTGGAATATTACTCAGCAATAAAAAAGAAATGAATTATCACGCCATTAAAAGAAGTGGCAGAAACTTAAATGCATATTACTGAGTGAAAGAAGAACTATGAAAAGGTTGCATACTATAGGATTCCAATTATATGACATTATGGAAAAATAAAACTATGGATCAGTGGTTGCCAGGAGTTCAGGTTGGGGAGAGAAAGAAAGGGAAGGATGAAAAGGGGAGCAAAGGAAATTTTAAGGCCATAAACTATTATGTATGGTCCTGAAATGATGGACACATGTCACTATATTTGTCAAAATCCATGGAATGTACAACATAAGGGGTGAATACTAACATAAATTATGGACTTTGGGTGACTAGGATGTGTCAACGCAGGTTCATCAATTATAACAAATGTACCACACTAAGGTAAAATGTTAAAATAGGAGAAACTGGGGGCAGGCAAGGCCACTCTCTACTCTCTGCTCAAATTTTTTTGAAAACTTGCAACGGCTCTAAAAAATAAGGTCTTTTAATTTTAAAAACACAAAAAGAAAAGAAAGAGAGAAAAGCCTATTTTAGCCCTGTCAGCCAGCACCAAAGATGCCTGGGAAGAGTGAAAATAAACAACAGCTCACGCTCAAGCATAAAACAATAACATCCTTGGATCACTCAGAGAAAGGAAACGGTTTATAAGTCCATTACAGATAAAAAGTCAAAAATAAAATCAGATTATATGGTAGATACATTGAAAGCACAAAGAAAGAACAAAATCAGGATTAGGGAATAATAGCAAATTTCCACTTCTGGGAGGCCAGGTGGATTGGTGTACCTTTCAACCAACAAGCCAGAGGAAGACTGGACATTTGAAACCAACCATAGCTGACGAGGAAAAAAGAAAACATAAGGAATGTGCATGTTGTGGGTGTTGAGAGATACAATACGAAAGCACCATTTGATGACTCAGTGCACAAACAGTTTGCTATAAGGCAAGATATGCCTCAAAATTCCTTCATGAATGAAGGACATTCACACCAGACACTGTTTATTTCGGATGAAAATGAAACACTAATACTTTATTAAAGCATTTTGCATATTATCTCATTTTATCCTAACAAACCTATTCTTATTTGAAGTGAGATGCTGGCATGTGGCTCTTTCAAAAAAAGAAAAGTCCTGATTTGTGGCATTTGCCAATTTCCATTGTGAAAAGTCGCTCATCGCTCATCGTGACTGATTTCAAGCCACCAATGGTTTTAACAACTAGCTGGTAAAATTCCTGCCAGGAACTAGACCCAAAACTCCACTTCCAGTTATCATCCAGTGATAATGAGGAAATTGACTCCTAATTAAAGTCCCTTGTCACATGAGAGGGGAATGTGAACTCAGGTCCTGAGTCTCTAAGAACTTTCAGATCAGAGGCTTTATTTCCTTCAGAATCGCCAGATTTTGATATATCCTGTTTTCTCCTTTAAAGGTCTAGATTACTAACACACTATTTGCTTAGAATAACTATTTCCCAAATCAAATACTTTGGTTTCATCTTCAAATTCATTTACATAAAATGGGCTTAAAAAGAAAAGGCTTCCCCACTTTGATTAGATTTATATTTACCAATATTGTACCTCTTTTTTAGTTCATTTTATTTATTCCATTTAAATCTGTCATCCAACTGGAATTTATTTGGGTGGTATGCAATAAAGATGTTATTTTATTTTTCTTCCCAATATTTAATCAATTCTTCTCAGTTCCTTTACTGAAATTCTGTCACTGATTTTATTCACCATCATAAACTGAATCCATACTCAAATATGCTTTCTGGGCTTTCTATTCTGCTCATTAACACTCTGTTTTGTGTCAGTAGCATACTTTTTTTCTCAATTTAAAAAAAATTTTTTCTTTTTGAGGAAGATTAGCCCTGAGTTAACATCTGTCACCAATCCTCCTCTTTTTGCTGAGGAAGACTGGCCCTGAGCTAACATCCGTGCCCATCTTCCTCTACTTTATACATGGGATGCCTGCCACAGCATGGCTTGACAAGCGGTGCTAGGTCCATACACGGGATCCGCACTGGCGAGCCCCGGGCCACCAAAACAGAACATATGCGAACTTAACCACTGCACCACTGGGCCAGCCCCCTCATACTTTTAATTATTGTAGCTTTACAATAGGTTTTATTGTCTGTTGGCACAAATACCCCTTTTTAGTCATCATCTTCAGTACTTTCTCAGCTAATGCCACTCACTTATACGTCTAAGCTTATGCATAGCTTCACAAATTAATTATAAGAAAACTGATGTCTTAATCAAGACTTCTTGTCTAAAACCTGGCATATCCTTATTAATGTGTCTTCTTTAGCATACTCAAAGAAAAATGGACATTTTCCTTCATAGGAGATCTATCTAATTCTCATTCATTCTATTCCTAACTACTTTTTAAGTTTCTATTCTGTGTGAATGAAATCATTTTCCCCCACTATTCAGTGCAACTTTTTTTACTTTTGGTTGAATTTCAATGGACAGAAAAACTAAGACTTTCTCTTGTTCTTTGGACAGCTGTTCTTAAAATGTTTATTTATCCAAGTCTAAACTGTTCCTATTAAAAACAATTTCTAAACATAGAAGTCCTATGACATTTTTGGCACATCTCCAATGTTTTTTACTTGAAATCTACTACAGAAATATCACTTATTATAAAACTCAAGAAAAATGACCTATCATCTAAACAATCCATTATTCACTCAGCTAGAGTCTCACTGAGGTTAATATTTTCTTGTACTCTTGAACCTTCAGAAGCTTAACTAAGAAACTCTTCTAAAAATCTAGAAATAATGTGGTACTTTTTAAAACATGCATGAACTTAGGAGTCAGAAGACAAGGGCCCTAGACTTGACTTGGCTACTTAGTGTGATTATAATCTTGGTCACATTATTTAATCTCCCTAAGCTTTTGATAGAAAATGAACAAGTTGAGTTATAACTCAACCATGGATCTGTATCAGAAGCAACAAGAAAGATGTTTTCACTTTTGTTCTCTGCTCCTCTGCCAATAAAAATATTTGCTGCCCATTAAAAACCACCTACTGTGGCAAACCTTCCTCCTCTAGCCAAACGTGAGCCTGGGACCAGCACAGGAAAGCCCTGAAGTGAACATCTGAACAAGAGAATCCTACAGAACTTCATCCAGGAGGCATGCCTAGACTCAGGGCCTGGGACAGGGAAATAACTGCATATGGATATGTAGCCATCTTCTTTGACCTCAAAGAAGTTGAGTAAAATCTAAATAGGTGGGCTGAGTCCTCTCTGCTTCAGGCTGAGATGATGTAAGAAGACAAAGAGCAAAGGGGCTTCCTCCTAACATCCTAACTGGTCGTTAAAAGAGGCTCACAGAGGCTGAGACTGCTTTCCCTTCCAGCACTCTTGTGGTTACACTTGAAAATACTCTAGCTGTTTGGCCCACACTCAATTAGCAGACAAGGAAATACAACTGCACATCTGCTGGTATCCAGCAGCCAGAGACAAAGAAAATAAAATATTTACCAAATACCAGCAGCGAATACCATTACAGATTTCAAAACACCGAACCTATTTCAATGGAAACAGAAACTAAACAAAGATACTGATTCTTGCCTTATTATTCAGCACCATCCTGGAGGTTATGGGATAATATAAGTAAATGTGATAGAAGAAAATGAAATCATTGTTATAAATATTAAAAAAAAAGACATGAAACTTTCTATATTAACTAGCAATAACTACCTAGCAATGAAAACGGATAAATATCTATTTACAAATATAAAATAGGTGAGGATAAATTTAATAACAAAAGTATAGGACTTACATGGACGAAATTACAAGAACTTCTTAAAGGTCATAAAAAAAGATCTGAGCAAATGGAAAGATATATTTGTAGATGGAAGCGCTGTTATAATGTCAATTCTCACAAATTATTTTATTAATTAGTACAATTCCAATTAAGATTTCAATACTATTTTGTTCAGGTTGTATTGGCTAAAATCATCTTAAAGTATACTTGGAGGAAAAGCTAAAAAAAAATCATTTTAAAAAAATACAAAGAATATTTTCTAAATCAGAAGATAATACAACTATAATCAAAACAGATTATAACTATAATCAAAACATCATATCAAAACATATGACTATATCATAACATAATATAAGTAATCAACTCAGTGAACTTAAATGTAGATAAATCAGATTAATGTAAAAGATTAAAGAATCCCGCAAAAGTCCCAGAATAAGAATTCAACAGAGGCAAAATCCAAGGGAGGAGGATGATTTATTTAGTAATAATATTAAAATATCTGGCTATTCATCTGGGGAAAAATAAGTAAAATATATTCAGAAACTAATCTCCAGATGGACACGAAGTTAAGAGTTAATTTTCAAAAGTCTGAGAAAAAAAATTCAGAGTCAACATGTATAATCCAGGGGAAAAGAGACCTCAGCCAAGACATAAAGCTCAAAATTATGAAAAAGATGAATGCATTCAACCGAATAAAAATTTAAACTATTTATAAGGCAGATGATATCATAAACAAGAAAGGACAAAGCTTGAAAAAAATATAATTCAGATGACAGAAAATATAAAACATTCAAAGAGCTCTTACAAAATAAGAAGAAAAAGACAACACAATAGAGAAAAATTGGCACATTATAATTAGGCAATTCACATAAGAACCAATCTGAAAAGACAACAAACAAAAAAAATACTCAAACTTTGTAGTGCCCAAAAAATGCACATTAAACTAGCAATGAGCTTTCATTTTATACACATCAGACTGGCAAATATTAAAAAAGAATAATTAGATCTACTGCTGGCAAGGTAAAGGGAAAGTGAACACAACACGATGCTCAGAGAAATGCAATGACCACCTAAGTACAGTCCAGTAGGCTGGACAAAAGGATGAGTATTTTGGCCCCTATAGAAAAGCAACACAGATACAAATTTCTTTGATGTTTAGGCTCTCCGTGTGACTTTCTGATTACAATTTAGCTTTGTATGACCTACCCCACAAGGAGAGCAAAGGAGGGTCTGCCAGCTCTAGCATTAACATTCACTTGGCATATCACTCATTGTAAATTAGTAAATTGGCAAACATAGAAGCTTGTCCCTGTCAGACTGTTGATTATGATTCCACCCCTGGAAAAAGATTTCATATCCACTCTCAGCATTCTGGCAAAGTCAAGTTTTCTGACCTGATTCCAGTCTTTGCTGGCCTTCTCAGGCAATTCCTCAAATCAAAATCAAACTCTTTGGAGTGAGGCCCAGGCATCTGTATGTTTTTGAAAACTCCCCAATATGACTCTAATGTGCAGCAAGGGCTAAGAACCACGGCCTTACACTACTCTTCTAAAGTGGAAGAGTTGGTTCTATACAATGATTTTATTTAAAACTAAGTCTGACCACTAAAAAGTTTCAAAAACATCATAAATAAGGAAACCCATTTATATAATACCACAAATAATATCCATCAAGCAACTCAGAGAGAGTTAAACAAATGCATGTCAGGGGCAAAACTCTAGGAAGCAAAGTGAAGGATCAATAAAACAATTCAAAGACCTAATTTTAAAAAATCATACAGGGTTTTCCCAGTTCACACTAGAAATCTTGATAAACTGATTTTTCTCTCCGGTTTCAGTCACTTGACTTTATTCACTGTCTGCGCCCCAAACCACATACCTTGGCGCCCTGTCAACTCTCTGCCTTTGGTTATGCATGATTACAAAGGGTGAAATTTCAATGACGTAAACTTTGGAACCACTATTGATTCTTCCCTGTGCCTTATATTCTATACCTAGCCTAGCCATCAAAGTCCATCACTGCTGAAAGTAATCCCCATTCTTCTTTCTGCATAGCTAAATTTTAAGTTCCAATCCTATTAACAGTCTATGTAGACTCCTGAAAAATATTCCTTCATAGTTATCCCTGCCTCTTAGCAGAGGAAACAACTTTACACAGCAGCCAAAGCAATTACTTTCCATTTGAACCCTTTCTATTTGAACCTTACTAGGCCCTATACATCAACCCAGGGCCATACACTGCCTTTGTACTCTGCATAGGAACACACTGCTAACCTTATCTTCAAGATGATTACTAAAGCTGTTTTTTTGGAATCATCATTTTCTTTTCTTCCATAGTCTCCCTACAATAAGAATGACTCACTCATATACTGCTCCAAAATTTTATGTGAAGCTTTTTCTTTTTTTAACTTCATCTTCTTTTTGTTTTTTAAAGGCTATTTTTTTAGTTCTAGGTTCACAGCAAAACTGAGAGGAAGGTACAGCAATATCCCATATACCACACATGGACACATGTTGCCACACATGCACAGCCTCTCTCATTATCTACATCTGCCAACAGAGTGGTACATTTGTTACAAATGATGAACTTGCATTGACGCATCATTATCACCCAAAGTCCACAGTTTACATTAGGATTCACTCTTTGTGTTGTAAATTCTATGAGTTTGAACAAATGTATCCATCATTATAGTATCACACAGAGAAGTTTCATTGCCCTAAAAATCCTCCTTCTCCCTAGCCCCTGGCAAGCACTCATCTTTTTACTGTCTCCATAGTTTTGTCTCTTCCAGAATGTCATATTGTTGGAATTAAATAGTATGTAGCCTTTTCAAACTGGCTTATTTCACTTAGTAACCAGCGTTTAAGTTTCCTACAAGTCTTTTCATGGCTTGATAGCTCATTTCATTTTAGCACTGAATACTATTCCATTGTCGGGATGCACCACATTTATTTATCCATTTACCTACTGAAGCACCTCTTGGTTTCTTCCAAGTTTTGATAATTATGAATAAAGCTGGTGGAAACATCAGTGAAGCCTTTTTTAAACAAAAAAGATCCATTTAATGCATCTAATATAAATCTGTATTTTGTTATTATGTTATACTGTTACTATATTACATGTTGATGGATATTAAGTCATTCTTCATTTTTTATGAATGCCTTTGCTAACTAGTTTCTGTATCACATGTCAATAAATATAACTGAAAATTCAGCTTCTAAAACAATTCATATGATTTTCTACTATGAACTACCATCACATTTACAATTCATCATCTTCTAGTAAAAACAGGTCTGACAGTTTGGAATTTGGCTTCTACAGCCTTTCCCATTCAAACGAATTTCTCTTTAATTCTCTTTTTGTAAAAACCCTTAAAACTTTACTCATTTTAGAAAATTTTTTTTAAATTGGGAAATAGCATGCTTAATGAAAACCAACTAGTAGACTCAAAATGAAATTGTGAGAAATCCCACTGAACAAGCAACATCCTGTTGACATCATGCATTAACAGGTGATTAGAAGGAGAAATAATTGAGAACACAGCCTATTCCATCCTGCAAAACGCTAGTAAACTATGTCCTATCAATGGGTCAGAGAGACTATAAGCATAGCTACTTCCAGAAAGGAAGTCTAAGAGCGTGGCCAGTAGTGGAACAAGCCAGAACTCAATGACATGGGGCCTAACCAGGATAATAGGCCAGACACCTGTCAGGTGTCATATTTAAAATATTCAGCTATCAGTACAGAGGACAATCAGAACAGCTTCTGGCTGTAAATACCAGTACAGTCATAAGGATGCATAATGGCTGAATATCAGCAATGTTGGAGATAACGAGAAAGCCAGTAATGAGAGCAGAAAATGGTATCTAAAGAGCATGACAAAAGGTAAAATCTTGGATCTTGGATCAGGAAGACCCAAGAAAGAACAGATATGCCAGCAAACAGATATATAATGTAAAGTCTAAGGACAGGAAATATGTGGACATGCAGTTGGAGAGGCAGGTTTAATAAATTAGGCCAAAACTTGTAGTGAGCTTGGGCTGACGTGGAGTCGTCTGGACTGGTGAGCTAGGGCTCTCCCAATCTCCCCATCTTAGTGCAGGTTAGGACCCAGGGCCTGACAGAAGACTGAGTCTACACATGACTACGACAGAAGGACAAAAGGGGAGGGGTTATGACATCAAGATTTATGAAACAGTGTGTCTGAAACTTACCATAGATATTACACCGATCTTTTTGAATACTCTCAGACACCTAAGAACACTGTGACCCTCTGTTAGATTTTCCTGATTTTGAATTTTCTCACATTATTAAACAATGTGTCTTTATTCTAAT
Organism: Equus przewalskii; assembly: GCF_037783145.1. Classification (NCBI taxonomy): domain Eukaryota; kingdom Metazoa; phylum Chordata; class Mammalia; order Perissodactyla; family Equidae; genus Equus; species Equus przewalskii. The sequence continues at coordinate 80,249,146 of NC_091833.1, read as the reverse complement.
ATTTACCAATAAAAAATTTTAAAACAAATCATGAAACCAAATACTTAATGAGTTAGACAATCAGCTGTACATCTCACAACACAAAATGTTTAGTTTTGAAGATGAAATGTCTCTTTGGTCAAATGAGGTACACCTAGCTGAACGAGTTAGAATATTAAAATATATATATATATATATATATATATATATATATATATATGGATAAAGCAGGCTTGTGATTCCTAATTCAATGATATCCGGAGCTGGGAACTCCAAATTCAGGGACCATCACAGAGTTCACACTGTTCACGTAACAGCACTATGAGTTGGCTTCCTTGTCCAGCTTCATATCCTAAAGTGGACAGATCTCTCTGGGGGATGAGAGGGTATTCTTGGCAATGAGCAGGAGGTGATTCTTTTCCACTACGACTCATGTTAACTCTCAATGGATGCATCTCTGAAATTAACGTCAATGAGAACATAAATTTCTCTACCAAATCCATTCTATGAAAACCTAGTTAAAAATTTCCTTCACCTCCCATATTTAACCGAGGACCTATTATTCCCACCTCTTAAATATTTCCCATATCCATAATTAAATGAGTTAATATTCTGTAAAGCACTTAAAAGAGTAGCTAGCCATGTGGTAGGCATTACATACAAGTTTGCTAAATTAATAAATAACATTTCTCCATTTGTTCAACTTTCATCTCCAATCTGGTCCACTGCAACAGCATCCCAACTCATCTCCCTGCAGACACTGTACTGCTGTCTCGTCCCTTCTCTCTGCCTCATCCCATGAAAAATGAAAGCCTGTCAACTACTGTCACAAAGTCCAGCAATGGTTCCCCATGTATTTTAGGTTTAAGACCAAAATCCATAACAAGGCCCTCAAAATTCCACAAAGACTGTCCCCTGCCTACCTTTCCAGCTCATTCCCTCCCTCCTTCCAGGCCTCTCTGTTCCAGCCAAACTGGCCACACTTCCTCCAGCCTCCAGCGCATGACATCCTTTCTTTTCTGCCCATCCACCCTCCCCTCAAACTGTTAACTATTTCTTCCTTCGTACTTTTATGAAGTATCACCAGGTCAGGGAAACCTTTAAATTGAAATATGAAGGATTAAAGTAAGTTAGCTAAAGAATTTGAGTGGGTTTTTGGGGGGGGGGGGAGGGGGTATTCTCAGCACACTTTAACTTACCTGAGCCCCAATTTTCTCTTCTATGAAAACAGCAATTTATCAACTGATTAATGGATAGACAAAATGTGGTATATCCATACAATGGAATATTACTGAGCCCATGAAAAGTAATGAAGTGCCAATACTTACTAAAAATGGATGAACCTTGGAAATAGGATAAGTGAAAGAAAACAGTTACAAAGAAACACCTATAGTATGATTCCATTTATACGGAATGCCCAGAATAGACAAATCCATAGAGACAGAAAACAAATTTATGAGTATGAGGGCTCTTTTTGGGGTGATGAAAATGTCTGAAAATTTGAGAGTGGTGATAGCTGTACAACTCTGTGAGTACACTAAAAACTACTGAATTGTACACTTTAAAAGGATGGATTTTATGGTGTGTAACTTATATCACAATAAATCTATTTTTAAAAAGCAGCAGTAATCTGGGGCTGGCCCCGTGGCCGAGTGGTTAAGTTCGCGCGCTCCGCTGCAGGCGGCCCAGTGTTTCATTGGTTCAAATCCTGGGCGCGGACATGGCACTGCTCATCAGACCATGCTGAGGCAGCGTCCCACATGCCACAACTGGAAGAGCCCACAACGAAGAATACACAACTATGTACCGGGGGGCTTTGGGGAGAAAAAGGAAAAAATAAAATCTTTTAAAAAAAAAAAAAAAAGCAGCAGTAATAGTATTCCTTAGATTTTCATGATGATTACATGAGATTTAATAATTGTATTGTGTATCTGATTGTACACATGCACATGTACAACATGTACTTACCACAATACTCAACCCATAAGTACTTGAGTAAATGCTAAGTATTATATTAATCAAATAACTCAGACTTTAACAGAAATTTATAAAAATGCTTAATTGTGCTTTTTAGGGTTGGCTTTTTACCATTTTTGCAATCCAGGAAAAACATCTCTGAGGTTTAAAAAGTCTGTTTGTGAATTTTTTGCATTGTTTAAAAATCCAAGAAATTTATGCAAATTTAGTTTCTTAACATACCATATCTTATTCACATTTTAATTTATAAAATCATAGTTAAAATAAGTCAATTTACCTCTTCTAGTTCTGATAAAAACCGAATTCTTTGAAACACTAGTTGTCAAAAAATTATATACGCAAAATAACTTCTATAAATATGTTTATTAGAGGTATGATATTAATAAATGCATCTGTGATCATAATTAACATTGCAGATATAGAACTGGATAGTTCTCAGTACTGAACCTTGTCGTCTCACCAATTTTAGGGAACTAAGCCAATCTTTTAAAGGATAACATCCTTACTACACAGCTGGTTTAACAGAATGTTCCTGATCCCGTTTTTAAAAGAAGTAATGCCTAAAACTGTTGGCACAAAGATAAAATCCTGAATTTAGGCCATATGAATGTCACTTCATTGTTGTTACTGAAAGACAGAAGCTCAACTATAATCAAACTTCAGCAGCACTGCAACAACATTCTGCCAGCTAAGCAGGCCTTGAAACCAGAGGGCCTCTAGCGATTAATACACTGTCAAATGTGGCATTTAACATTAATACAAATCAGGAAAAATCTATCTTATAAACATGAAACATTATTATATTTAATGATAAAGAATAATACACATTGCTATTGTTATGTTCAATGACAAAAACCAGATTTCTTTTTTCTTTTTCCTTTTTTTCTTTAGGAGGGTAGGGGCCTCCCAAAATTTGAAATATATAACTTATTTAATGGAAAACTTATTTTCCATTTTATTTCTTTTTACAAAGGCTATTAATAAACCAGGTTTTTCTCTGTTCTTCCCAAGAAATTCACTGAAGAGAATTTAATGAAACATTAATTCTTTTGAAATCACTAAGGTATTTATACATTCCTGCTTCAGGAACTATTCCCCTGAGAGACATCACTAGAACAATAATAATCACATACTATAAGAGGGGTCATATATTTAACCTCCTACCTTCTTTCCAATTATTAATCTATTCCAACAAAAATGACTGCATCCCTAAGTTTTACCTTAGTTGCCTGCACATTTCCCGAAACTTGATGAAGCATCAAGTATATAAAGATGAACAAACACACCATCAATCTATGCCCTCCAAGAGCTTACACTCAAGTAGCAGAGAAAGACACGAACAGGGGGATAAGAACAATGATACAACGATGTTTAAAGTGAAGGACAGAGCAGACGAAGCATTTAGTATCTGGCTGACTCAAGAAAGGATGGGTCTTCAAACACAAGTAAGAGTTCATTGAGAAGCAGACAACGGGAGGAGGAGGGTAGGGGGTGCATTCTAGGCAAAGGTAGCAACAAATAGAAAGGCACCAACAAATATAAAGGCACCACATGCTCTAGGAACGGGGTAAGTATGGCGAGAGAGGAGACTGAAAAATGAGCAAGGGTACATGATGAAAGGCTTCATCATACGGGGGATAGAAGGACTGTTAAGTAAGGAAGGGAGAGACTTTAAGAGCAGATGTTTAGAAGGAACCCTTGGCAGCAACGTGGAAGATCCAAACAGGACAAAAAGAAACTATGGCACTAATCCAGGTGATAATGAAAAGAGAGAGGTCTGAACCAAGGCAAGTTAAGTGGCTCTGGCAACAGAAGGCAGGAGAGACTTAGGAAATTTTAGAAGGTAGAATGCCAAGTCTTGGTAAATGACTGAAAGGGGTGGGATGTGGGGTCCAGGGGTGAGACAGGGGTGCTGACCCACCCCTGGTTTCTGGCTCAGGGAGACTGGATGGCAGTACTGCCTGCCACCAAGGGGAACATCCTACCATTCGAAACAGAACTCAAACAGATTCCTTTCCCTCTAAGTCTTCTCTGTCCCCTGTGGTTCAATGATTCCTTCCATCTCTGTACACTCTGTTCTTTTCCTGTGTAACAGTTACTTGGTAAGTCATAACGTATATGCAACATCTCTCATTTAACTTCCTTACTGTTAACTTTTTATGTATATTTACCCTCTGACTAAACTAGAAGCTCCTTATGTGCAAAGGTCACATCTATTTGTTACAGCACAGTACCTGCTCAATAAATGTTCGCTGATTCAAGTGTTGGAATCATGGAAACATCCCTAGGAAGAGACAGATAACTCCTTAACTGCCCCTTTCTGAGCTCTTAGAAATATTTCAATCCTCTCTCTCTCTTTTTTAAATACAATAGGGCTAAGTGAAGACCTAGAAAGACACCCACAGACGCCGGGGAAAGAAAAACATTCTCCCACTTTTCAGAGCGAGGGCAGACGTGGTTAGGGACTCACTGAACAGTAAGACTTATCATTTCTTTTCAGTATTAACCTACCGCTGTACGACTGTAAAAATGCCTTCAAGAGATTTGTACTATGAATACCCAAGGGCAATGGGATTCCCACAAACTCAATCATTATATTACTAACAGCTAACAACAAAGGCTTCACAAACATCTGTTTTTGGTTCACTCCTGGATTCAGGGAATATGATTACACGAGATTTGGCTGTGGCTGGTTATAGGGTTCAGGGAATGACATGTAGAAATGTTTAAATGGTCACAAAACAACCACATAGTTCACAAGTATCTAAGCAAACTAAGTTTTTACAAGACAAACTGCTATGATATAATCTAATACATTGTTCCTCTATAGGAACCCATTAATTATAGCCTCATTCTCACTATAAAACTCTCTTACTGTTTAAAAAAATGTACACGATGAGGATGGGGGAAGGAAGGAGAAGGAGGGGGAGGGAGGAAGTAAAGATGGATTAGAACCCATAGTCTAGTTTATTTTAGTAAAAATGTATTCTAGAATACCCTTTTAAGCAGTAAAAGTATTTAATTTAAATTAGTCAGTAATTATAATTCTCCCAATATTTTAACTATGTATATTCACTTAGAAACTTTCCTAGAACTAAGACAATTTTCTGCCATCTGGCACAACAATATCTCCATATGGAAGAATTACTTACAGATCAAAAATAAAAGACATGCAGAGATTGTAAATGCAGTAAATTTGGCATAATACAACTCTCCTCTAATTATAATCTATAAGGCTTTATCTTAAGAGGTCTTTTTCCCCCATATCAACATTTGGTCTCTTATATTATTTGCTTATAAAACAAAACTACACTAAATAAATATTTGGGTAAGGAGTTAACTGGAAAAAATTAAATTTAGTCTCTCATATTTTATTCATTACTTTGCTCAGGCACTGGCAGCACAGTTGGGAGCAAGAACAAGTGGGTTCTAATTCTAGTTCTTTGCCACCGTATGACCTTGGAAAAGTCACATTTTTTTCTATATTTCAATTTTCTTGGGCAAAACAGATACTATAAGAGAATCTTTGTTTACTTCATTAGTTTAGTATCATATTACTAAGATAATTTCAGCAAAAAAAAAAAAAAAAAAAACACAAAAAACCCAGCTATGGTAATAAATAATTTCCATTAAGTGCTTTGAGATCTTCAGAGAAAAGTACCATTGGAAATTACTGGAAATACAGAAGAAAATCAATATTTCTGCCAAATCCACATATTAGGAAAGGAGTTAAAATAATGGCTCAATGATATTAGTTTTGTTGACTTACTTCAACTTTGAAACATAAGTATATCATCCTGAATGTTCTTTATCATACAGAAAATTACTCATTGTAACTTCAATGACAGGAATAGGGGAAAGATATGATTGTTATATTAAATCATCTGATGTCTTAAGATAACTGATGTTGCTTCAAACAAACATTTCATGCTAACAGAACTGTGGAATAGTACTGGTATCAGATAACCCTGCAGACATCAGAGTCTATTTGTCATCTTTTTCCCCCATTTTTGACCAATGGAGAGAAACTTTTCCAGAATGACACAAATTAACAAGAAAACTAAGGCTAGTCAAAGAATATTTAACTACCAATATTACAACTGTCCTGTGTGTGCACATCTAGATTTTCTATCTTACTAACTGCCATTCAGGAAAAGAATTCTTCATGTTATTTTTAACAGCTTTTATTCTATTCGGATTGGTCTAAAGAACTAGCATGCAAGGAATGGTAACGATCATAGCTCAGCATTTCTCCCATTTAGGCATGTATACTTACAGCTGCTGCTCCAGGACTTTAACAAGGACTTTATGCTAATTTCAAAAAACACAGAATCCTGTAGACTCAACATTGTGTCTCAATTGGCTGCAATAGCAGCAGCAGCAGCAGCAGCAGCAGCAGCAGCAGTAGCAGCAGCAACGGATTTGTTGATCTATCTCCCCGGCCGCTGTCCCTTCTCTTCTCACAGGCAGCAGAGTTTTGGCCCACAGTGCCTTGGCTTCATTACCATGCAGTCTCGCAGTGACGCACAACTATAGTGGAAACGCTGCTGAATGCAGATGAACTATCCAGTTGAATAAAGGCTTACGAGTTTATTCTAAGTGTCCTGAAGGACACCCTCACCTTTCTTTATGGAGACATACACGTGGCCGCAATGATCTTCTCTAAGTCCGTGTTATCAGTTTTGATGAGCTGTGTCTCCAACTGCTTTCAGTGTAGTCACTACTGCTAGTAAACAGACAAGGGTAGAGCTCTGCCCTCGGATGCCAACTTTTCTCATTAGCTAAGGACCTTAGAAATACAAAATGAATTTGGATCTAGCATAAAGTCTTTAAATCTCTTCCTGTAAAAGCTGACCAAAAAAAAAAAAATCGGTGGCATTTATCACACTCCAACATCAGTTTTTTCCTAGATGATTTTAGTAGTAAATTCTCTCCACTGCTCTACACACCCAGGCAGTGAGCAGTGACTCTCAGCATGCTTACGATGATGCAGAGGCCACTGCCTCACTTAACCCACCGGAGAGAACGCTGGCTAATGGAATGAAAAGATGATGTAATGAACACCATGGCTGAGCCTCCATCAGCCCTCTAAAACTGCTCAGCTCAGGACAAAGTTTCCTCTGCTGAATGCAACTTATTCAAAAGAGAGAACTCTATTATAATAATGAGATTATTATAAAACATAGGGTCTTCTATTCTTAATAAAGTGCATGATTCCCCTGAAAGCCTTACAGTCAGAAAAGTCAATGAAAAGTGAGAAATCCTCTGGTCAAATAAAATGCACATTTTTAAAACTTTACTCTATAGAAACTATTTTAAAACTGAAAACTGACACTATTAAAAGCCTAACTGCTCTTCAAAATAGTAGAAAAATTTCATAATCAAACACAGCCAGTATTATTTCATGTTATATCAGAGGAAAAATGTCTTGACCTCATAATTAGTTTACTGTGACTTTGAAGGTCAGCGAGGTATGTGTTTTCCATACGTGGTAATACATTTGTATTCATCCATCTATACTACTGTATCCTTTAAATACTCTAAGTAATAAATAAATTCAGTGATCAAAGTCATAACCAAATAAATTTACTCATAGCCAAATGGCTAGGCACTGTATTAAAAGCTAAAAGGGAAAAAAAGAAAAAAAAGCTAGAAGAACTTCCTTCCATACTCAAGTATCATATACTAAGGGAAAAAGATAATTGTACTCCATAAGACATATTCAGAATAACAGTATTGTTCAGTGAGTGTCATTTCAAGCTTGTATTTTTTCATAGTGGTCCAAGAAATTTGGAATGAATCTGGGCTATTCCTATTCCTGAACAGGCCCAAAACCTAAATTCAAGCCAGAGCTGCAAGGCTAACCACAGAGAACCTCAATACTACAACCCCATTGTTTGAGTGCATCTTCTTGATCAGAGACATCTCAGGATAAGTTGAGAGCAGGGTTTCCCCTGGTCCAATGGAACACAAACGCCTCAAGGTGTCGCATGAACAAAGGGCATTCCACAGTCCCAAAATACTACCTATTACATGCCATTCTTGTACATTACCAATGTATGTCAACAAGCAAAAGGCTCTGAGTTGTACACAAAGTGGTTTGATTTTTCTTTTTAATTAAAGTATATCTCAAAGTGATTTGACAATACAATCCTCGTTTCATCAAACAGCTGTCAGCAGATTCAGGGAATAAGCTGATCGAGACCCAAACAAACTACACCATTAAATGCCAAGACTCAGAACTGAATCATGTCAGCAAGCAGACAAGTTCGGAGGCATATGCCCAGATATTCTGCCACATTTTTTCTACCCCTATTGAGCTAAGTCTTTTAGTCTCACACAAATCTTAAAAGTTACTTAATACTATTTGGCTACAATGTCCCACCAAAGTAACCAAGCTTCATTCCTAGCAAACCTTCATAAACGACAACAAGCAAAACTACCTGTCATACAGAACGTCAGAGTAGGATAACCTTTTTGGGTGTGGGTGTGGGGGTTAAATAATAGGTGACTTTCTCACAATCTTAAAAAAAAAAAAAAAAAGGTTTTCTTCTGTTTGTTTTCTCTACATAGACCTAAAAGAATAAATCAGAACCTAAAGTTTCTATTCTATCGAACCAGTCTGTTACTATGTATATACAGCCAAAGCAAATCAACAATTTCTTTGGGACTTAGATGCATAGAATTAATTTCAGGGCTGATTTTGGAATTTTACACCAGGTCTTTCTTGTAGACAGAGGGTGAGCAAACGTAGCATTTTCCATTTTTATGGAAAATAATTCAATAGGCCCATGTGTGCAGGGCCTGGGCTCTGAACTTTATTCCACAATATAAAGAATAAAATAAGCAGTGTTACTATTCCAACTATTAATCACAGCTTTCACAAAGGTTAATGGAATTAGGTATTTCCTTTCTAACCTTTCCTAAACTTTTATCACCCAAATCGCTAAAGTGAGTAACCAGGAGACATAGGCACCCAACGATCCTTTTAGAAGATCGAGGCAGAGCTCCCTTGTATTCTGAATCTTTTCTCAATCCCTCAATTACTAAACATATTTTTAAATTACACAAATAATACTCCTACCATTCTTCAAGTGAGTTCTCTATCCTTAACCTTTCAATTAATCACAGAAACAAACGCATAGCGTGGAGTTCCCTGCAAGCTTGCCAAAAGACCAGTCTAAATGTCAGTCTTCTATTTTATTCTTTCTATAAATTCAGAATTCTCCAAGTTGTGTCACACATATATATTTTTTGGTCTCATCACCTTAAAAAGATAGCCACAGAAATCATTTCTCAATGGCATATCCTTGGCAAAGCAGAAACATCTATTCTGGATAATTTCCTTCAACTATATTCCTCTCCATCTTTTAGATTAATGTAATATATTGAAGAATGCTTTTAAAATGATAAGATTTAGAATATTTTTAAGAAATTCACAATTTCACTATTGTCAGCCTTTGCTGAGGTCCTCCCGGCATGGGCCAGCTACCATACAGCACTGGGCACAAAAGATGACTGTGGCAGTTCTCTCGCCCTCACGGAGTTAGAAAGTAGGTTTCCCTCTTTCTTTTCATCAGTTTCCATTTAATTCTATGCCCTTTCCTCTGGCATTTTAAGGATTCATGGAATTAGTTACTTGCTTTACATTTCTAAGTAGAAGGGAGATAGAGGTACATTCTAATACACCAAAAGAATGTGTACCAGGAAAAATTCTCAGTAAATCTTACAAAAATATTGCCATTTAGATATAGGATCCAAACAAAATGTTCCTCAATATATAATAAAGTTTGGATTCAACTGAAAATATACAACACAATTCACTGGAATTTAATGTTCCACCTACCCAAAAGGAAATGAAAGTCTTCAATTATTAAAATTCTTAGGAAGAATGCAAATATATGGATTATTCCTCATATTAACACCTTTTTAAATAACGCAAAAATTATTAAACTGGTATCTAAAACAATCAGAAGATGGAAAAGAATAGACACCGGGCAAGTTTTTCGATAGAAAATGTCAAATATCCTGTCACTCCTAGAACCTTCTGTAGTCCCACAGATTTCAGCCTCTTCAAAAAGGCCTATCTTTTCCGGAGTTTAGCAAAGAGATAGAAAGGTTTTAGGTATGGAAGGAAAGATGCTCTCAAGTCTGTTAGGTAATTAACACCACACATGAAATACAAAAAAAATAATAATAGTTGTAAAAATCACTTTGTATTTTGCTTTGAAACCTTATTAAATAATGTAACAGATATTAACACAGTAACTATCTATAATCATATCAATAGTTAACATTTACTTCTTACTGCAATTACTTTACTTACTTCTTCCCATATTTCCCAAATTTTCTACAGTGAATTGTTTTAACATTTAAAAAGGAAGCAGAGCTGCTTGGAGAAATGGCTGATTCTAGATCTGGAGCATGGAACCCATAAGATAAATCTAGAGTATCTGGTGGTGCCAGAAAGCAGGAAAGGGCTCAAAAAACAAATAATGTGGGGATGTCAAAGAGATACAGGAGCCAACTGAAGGAGCTGCCAATGGCCAAAGCTAACAACTTGAGCAACAAAATAAACAACGTAGTTTTGGAATATAACCCAGAGTATATAATAAATATCCATGAGTCTATACTGATATAAATAAATGATTAAATAAATAAATAAGGGAGAAGAGACAAATCTCACATTGTACAGAAAAGAGTTAACCTAGTAGGCCTGACTGGTATCCTTTGAAAGGCCTGCTTACAAGATGGGCCCTTGGCTAGCACCTAAGAACTTAGATTTTAAGAGGGTCCCACCACCCCTAGAATTACTAAGAGTGGCTTACTATGCCTAAACTGTTGCTACAAAGAATATTTTTACTGCTGAACATCTGCTTTCCTTCGGGGAGTCTAAAATTTGAGTATGTGCCAGGCAGGGGGTACCTATGTGATCAGCCCCAATAAAAATCCCGGGCGTTGAATGTCTAACAAGCTTCCCTGGTTGGTAAGATTTTATCTGTGGTTTGCAGCTCCCTGCAGGGGAATCAATTGCAAGGGAACCCCCTCCATGATGCTACTGAAAGACACTGAAAGCTTGCAGCAGGTTTCCCCTGGATTTCGCCCCACATGCCTTTTACACTTTGCTGATTATGCTTAGCATCCTTCAGCTGTAATGAATCATAGCTATGAGTATAACTATATGCTGTGTCCTGTGAGTCATTCTAACAGATCATTAAATGCGATGATGGTCTTGGGGACCTCTGACACATCTTCAGACGAATTCCAAATAATTTATGTAGATACTTCACCCTCAAGAGTGAGGAGCAATACTTCTCAACATTTCAAAGTGTGGGCTACACTTGCGACTCCCTTCCAAAAGGTACTGTATAGAAAGCAGGGCGGAAAGAGTAATCTTACTGTGGAAAAATCTGACAAACACTACTTCAGCCAGGAGATCAAGGTTAACATTATCAGTAATAAATCAAGAGTATATGTTCTTGATACGATATGATGAAAATGGCACTTTACCTCTGTGTTTTTCCTCCCCAAAACCCATAACCCCAGTCTAACCATGAAAAAAAATCACATAAACTCAAACTGAACAATCTACAAAATACCCAACCAATACTTCTGAACACTATCAAGGTCATCACAAACAAGGAAAATTTGGGAAACTATTACAATGAATACCCAGTGCATTCTGTAGATACTCCACAAAGGTCACGCCTTATTAGTGGAACTAAAAGCTACTTTAAATCCTCCTTAACATAGCTTCAAAGGATCCAAAACAAGCCTCAAATGATTAAGCTATCTACAAGTAACTGCCTTCCCCAAACAAAGAACAACACTCTTCAAAAGAATGTAACAAAATTCAGCTCTCAACAACTGTGTCACATATACAGCGGCATCCAATTAAAAATTACTAGACATGTCAAGAAGCAGAAAAATGTGGCCTATAAAATCAGTCAATAGAGCAGATCTAGAAATGATGGAGATGATGGAATTAGCTATGGGCTCTTAAAAAAACTATTATAAATATGCTCAAGGACTTAAAGGAAAAAATAAACAAAATGAGAAGAAAATAGAAGGTACAAAAATAGAATATAAAAATAGACTCAAACAGAACTTTGAGGGATAAAATATACAATATCTAAGTCACTGGGTGGGAACAAGAGAAGATTAGATTCTGCAGAAGAAAAGGTCAGTAAACTTGGAGAAATGGAAATAGTAACTCTCCAAAGTGAAGCACAGAAGACAAAACAAGGGGAAAAAATGCACAAAGTCTCAGTGACCTTTGGAACAACATCAAATGACCTAACATATGTGTAACTGGAATCTCAGAGGAGTGAACATAAAACACTATTTGAAGAAATAATGATCAAAAATTTTCTAAAATTGATGGACTATGAACCCACAAATCCAAAACTCTCATTAAACCTCAATCAAGAATAACACACAGATTAAACCATGGGACGAGAAACAAAGGAAACTGAAGAAAACCGGAAAACAAGACACAAAATGGTAGTGGTAGGTCCCCACGTCTCAATAATCACTCTAAATGTAAATGGATTGAACTCCCCAATCAAAAGACACAGAGTGGCAGGATGGATCAAAGAACAAGATCCAACAATATGCTGCCTCCAGGAAACACACCTCAGCCCCAAAGACAAACACAGACTCAGAGTGAAGGGATGGAGAACAATACTCCAAGCTAATAATGAACAAAAGAAAGCAGGTGTCGCTATACTAATATCAGACAAGGTAGATTTCAAAGCAAAACAGATAAAGAAAGACAAAGAGGGACAGTATATAATGATAAAAGGGACTCTCCACCAAGAAGACATAACACTTATAAATATATACGCACCCAACACAGGAGCACCAAAATTTGTAAAGCAACTCTTAATAGAACTAAAAGAAGACATCAACAACAATACAATAATAGTAGGGGGCCTCAACACACCATTAACACCAATGGACAGAACATCCAGACAGAAAATCAACAAGGAAATAATAGAATTAAATGAAAAATTAGACCAGATGGACTTAATAGATATATATAGAACACTTCATCCAAAAACAGCAGGTTACACATTCTTCTCAAGTGCACATGGAACATTCTCAAGGATTGACCATATTTTGGGAACCAAAGCAAACATCAATAAATACAAGAGAGTTGAAATAATATCAAGCATCTTTTCTGATCATAACGCTATTAAACTAGAAATCAACTACAAGAAAAAAGCAGAGAAAGGTGCAAAAATGTGGAGACTAAACAACACGCTTCTCAACAAACAATGGATCATTGAAGAAATTAAAGAAGAAATCAAATATTATCTGGAGACAAATGAAAATGAGAACACGACATACCAAATCATTTGGGATGCAGCAAAAGCAGTCCTAAGAGGGAAATTCATCGCAATACAGGCTCACCTCACTAAACAAGAAAAAGCTCACGTAAGCAACCTCAAACGACACCTAACAGAACTAGAAAAAGAAGAACAAACAAGGCCCAGAGTCAGTAGAAGGAGGGAAATAATAAAAATAAGAGCAGAAATAAACGATATTGAAACAAAAAAGACAATAGAAAGGATCAATGAAACAAAGAGTTGGTTCTTCGAAAGAATTAACAAAATTGACAAACCCCTAGCCAGACTCACCAAGAAAAGAAGAGAGAAATCGCAAATTAATAAAATCAGGAATGACAGAGGAGAAATCACAACAGATACCAATGAAATACAAGAGATCATAAGAGAATACTATGAAAAACTATATGCCAACAAATTGAACAACCTGGAAGAAATGGACAAATTCCTAGACTCCTACAATCTCCCCAAACTGAATCAGGAAGAAATGGAGAATCTGAATAGACCAATCACAAGTAAGGAAATAGAAACGGTAATCAAAAACCTCCCCAAAAATAAGAGTCCAGGACCAGACGGCTTCTCTGGAGAATTCTACCAAACATTCAAAGAAGACTTAATACCTATTCTCCTCAAACTGTTCCAGAAAATTGAGAAAGATGGAGAACTCCCTAACACATTCTATGAAGCCAACATCACTCTGATCCCCAAACCTGACAAGGACAACACAAAGAAGGAGAACTACAGGCCGATATCACTGATGAACATAGATGCAAAAATCCTCAACAAAATTTTGGCTAACCGATTACAGCAATACATCAAAAAGATTATACACCATGATCAAGTGGGATTTATACCAGGGACACAGGGATGGTTCAACATCCGCAAGTCAATCAACGTGATACACTACATCAACAAAATGAAAACCAAAAACCACATGATCATCTCAATAGATGCAGAGAAAGCATTCGACAAGATCCAACACCCATTTATGATAAAAACCCTCAGTAAAATGGGTATAGAAGGAAAGTACCTCAACATAATAAAGGCCATATATGATAGACCCACAGCCAACATCATACTCAATGGACAAAAGCTGAAAGCCATCCCTCTGAGGACAGGAACAAGACAAGGGTGCCCACTTTCACCACTCCTATTCAACATAGTTCTGGAGGTGCTGGCCAGAGCAATTCGGCAGGAAAAAGAAATAAAAGGAATCCAAATAGGTAACGAAGAAGTAAAACTCTCGTTGTTTGCAGACGACATGATCTTATACATAGAAAACCCCAAAGAATCCACAGAAAAACTATTAGAAATAATCAACAACTACAGCAAAGTAGCAGGGTATAAAATTAACGTGCATAAATCAGTAGCATTTCTATACACTAACAATAAACTAACAGAAAAAGAACTCAAGAACTCTATCCCATTCACAATCGCAACGAAAAGAATAAAATACCTTGGGATAAACTTAACCAAGGAAGTGAAGGATCTATACAATGAAAACTACAAGACTTTCTTGAAAGAAATAGGCGATGACATAAAGAGATGGAAAAACATTCCTTGCACATGGATTGGAAGAATAAACATAGTTAAAATGTCCATACTACCTAAAGCAATATACAGGTTCAATGCTATCCCAATCAGAATCCCAAGAACATTCTTCACAGAAATTGAACAAACAATCCTAAAATTCATATGGGGCAACAAAAGACCGCGAATTGCTAAAGCAATCCTGAGCAAGAAAAACAAAGCCGGCGGAATCACAATCCCCGATTTCAAAACATACTACAAAGCTACAGTGATCAAAACAGCATGGTACTGGTACAAAAACAGGTCCACAGATCAATGGAACAGAATTGAAAGCCCAGAGATAAAACCACACATCTATGGACAGCTAATCTTCGACAAAGGAGCAGAGGGCCTACAATGGAGAAAAGAAAGTCTCTTCAACAAATGGTGCTGGGAAAACTGGACAGCCACATGCAAAAGATTGAAAATTGACCATTCTTTTTCACCACACACCAAAATAAACTCAAAATGGATCAAAGACCTAAAGATTAGGCCTGAGACAATAAGTCTTTTGGAAGAGAATATAGGCAGTACACTCTTTGACATCAGTTTCAAAAGAATCTTTTCGGACACTGCAACTCCTCAGTTGAGGGAAACAATAGAAAGAATAAACAAATGGGACTTCATCAGACTAAAGAGCTTCTTCAAGGCAAGGGAAAACAGGATTGAAACAAAAAAACAGCTCACTAATTGGGAAAAAATATTTACAAGCCACTTATCTGACAAAGGGTTAATCTCCATAATATACAAAGAACTCACACTGCTTAACAACAAAAAAACAAACAACCCGATCAAAAAATGGGCAGAGGACATGAACAGACATTTCTCAAAAGAAGATATGAATATGGCCAATAGACACATGAAAAGATGTTCATCATCGCTAATCATCAGGGAAATGCAAATCAAAACTACACTAAGATATCACCTTACCCCCGTTAGATTGGCAAAAACATCCAAAACCAAGAACGACAAATGTTGGAGAGGTTGTGGAGAAAGAGGAACCCTCATACACTGTTGGTGGGAATGCAAACTGGTACAGCCACTATGGAAAACAGTATGGAGATTTCTCAAAAAGTTAAAAATAGAAATACCCTATGACCCAGCCATCCCATTACTGGGTATCTATCCTAAGAACCTGATATCAGATATCTCAAGAGTCCGTTGCACCCCTATGTTCATCGCAGCATTATTTACAATAGCCAAGACGTGGAACCAGCCTACATGCCCAGAAACTGATGATTGGATAAAGAAGATGTGGTATATATACACAATGGAATACTACTCAGCCATAAAAAAAGACGAAATTGGCCCATTCACAACAATGTGGATGGACCTCGAGGGCATTATGTTAAGCGAAATAAGTCAGTCAGAGAAAGACGAACTCTATATGACTCCACTCATAGGTGGAAATTAGCATATTGATAAGGAGATCTGATCGGTGGTTACCAGGGAAAAGGGGGGGTGGGGGGAGGGTACGGAGGGGGAAGTGGTGTACCCACAACATGACTAACAAAAATGTACAACTGAAATCTCACAAGGTTGTAATCTATCATAACATTAATAAAAAAAAAAAAAAAAAAAAAGAATAACACACATACCAAGGCACATCATAATCAAACTACTGCAAACCAATAACAAAGAGAAAATCTTAAAGGCAGTCAAAGAAAATGATTCATTACATACAGAGGAGCAAAGATAAAAAATAAACACAGATGTTTAATCTGAAACTATACAACACAGAAGTTGGAATGACGGCACTGAAAAGCTTAAACACAAAACTGATGACCTATAATTCTATATACAGTGAAAATATGTTGCAAAGATATGAGCAAAAAATTTTCCAAGACACATAAAAGCTGAAAGAATTTGTCACCAATGGATCTGCATACAAAAAATGTTAAAGAAAGTTCTTCGGCAGAAAGAAAATTATACAAGATGAAAACTTGAATCCACACAAACAATGAAGAGTGCCAGAACTGACAGATTTGCAGGTGAGAAGAGGACCTTTTATTTCTCATTTTAAATTTTAAGTTAATTGATTGCTTAAAGCAAAGTGGTTAACAATGTACTGTCAGGTTTATAACACATGTAGAAATAAAACATTTGACTACAATAGCACAAACGATGAAGGGGAGAAAGATAAGTATAACGTTTCAGGTTCTTAGATTATAAATGAAATCATATGCTATTATTTGAAAGTAGACAGTGATAAGTTGAAATTCATTTTGTAAACCCTAAAGCAACTAGTTTAAAAAAGAGAGAGATAATAAGCCAATAAAAGAATAAATTAGAATACTAGAAAATATACAATTAATTCAAGAGAAAGCAAGGAAAGAGAGGAAAAAAGAAAACACAACAGATGCGACAAATAGGAAATATAAGCAAGACAGATTTAAACCCAACCATGTCACTAGTTACATTAAATATAAATGGTCTAAACACCATGTGGAGCATCATGCCAGGTGCTAAAGGACAATTTAGTGAATAAAACAGATCTTTTTGCCCTTGGAAAGGTTAGGATCCAAAGGTGGAGATAAAAAGTGTGCTTGTGGGGGGCGGGTGTCCCCATATATATACATGCAAATATAAAATTACAAATTGTGATTAAATGCTGTGAAGGTAATAAAGGGGGTATAGTGAAAGAGAAAAACCAGATGAGGCCCTACGGACAAAGGGTGATCAGGGATGGCCACCCTGAGGGAACACTATCAAATTGAAATCTGTTCAGCAGTGGATCTTCTTTTGAAGAATCAATCTTTTTTTTTTTTCCTGAGGAAGATTACCCTTGAGCTAACATCTGCTGCCAATCCTCCTCTTTTCTTTTGCTTGAGAACAATTAGCCCTGAGCTAACATCTGTCCCAATCTTCTTCTTCTTTATATGTGGGTTGCCATCAAAGTGTGGCTGACTAGTGGTGTAGGTCCATGCCCAGGATCTGAACCCACAAACCCAGGCCATCAAAGCAGAGCATGCAGAACTTAACCACTGTGCCACTGAGGGGAGGAGGAAGGGCGGAGGACGACGGCTGAAGAATGAATATGTTTAATCCCCAAAAGGAAAATAGATTAAAATCAAAGTAACTCTGGCTGACCAGGGTTAGAGCACCAGAGTCCTACCCACTTGGCTCAGGAGATTCTCAAAGAACCCCTGAAATATCCACAAGGCTCCAAGAAACATTGAAGTTGATAACTGGATGCTGTAGAAAAGTTTGATCAGGAACAAGGTCAGACAGACCACTTGATTGGTTAGCTGGAGAATGGACTTGAGGAGAACACAACGGAAGTCAATGGGCTATTTAAATTGCTGAGGTGAGTGATAATCAAGAAAAAAATAAATAGTATACTTAGAATAATTTGGTAAAAGGCAATAAGGATGGGAATAAGAAGACAGATCTCAATTTTTCCTAATAGATACCTCTTGATGTATTTGGCAACTAAATGGATAGAAAAAAGTAAAGCTGAAATACTCAAAAGTGACCCCTAGGCTTAGGTGACTGGGTGGACAGAATTATTAAATATGGAATAGCCAGGTGTAGGTAACACGAAGAAGAGTTTTGGCTACATAAATCTAAAGTACAAACGAGAGTCAGGACTAGAGATAAGAGGAGGACAAAGAGACAGAAGAGAAGGAGATGGACAACGAGTCCCACGAGCTCTCCAGCTGTCTTCTCCCTTTATTGGGGGGAAAAATTAAATTTACTTTTTTAAGCACTTGCTAACCAACAATAACCACAAATTAATGGATTCAGCTGACCTGAAGGAAAATAAAACAAACAAAAAAGAGACAATAATTCAAATAGAGCAAATGAAATAAGCAAGCGAGCAATGAGGAGAATCTGCTCCTGAAAGACACAGACTAGAATTCCATCCAGACTTCTGGATGGAAAGATTTCAGGTCACGTCCAAATTAACTACTGATTTTAGAAGTATAAATCAAGTTTCTGAATTAATGGTCATAGCTATAAAAGGGTTTCTAATAAAGGTAAGTTTTATAAAAATGTCGCAGATTAGACCAATGCATCAATATATTCACAAATTAGCAACATAAAACCAGTAGAGAAGCATTTTAACCAAGCTCTCTAATTTTGGGAGTGGTTACCTATGCAGCAATTACATTACTTGGGTATGCCACAAGGTACAATTACTGTTACCTTCCTGACACAGGATATTTATTAATAGCCCAACTTGTTCTTAGCTATTGGTTTAAGTTCTTTTTATATATTTCACACATAAAACAAAAAAAATTTTTTCCTCTGCTTAAAATGAAGCAATCCAGACCCTGTAATCATACTTTCTTCTTTGCCCTCACAAACCAAACCAATTTGCTGTAATTTGGCGCAGTGCTAAGATATTATTATTTCTTGAATGAGAAAAGAAAATCTGCTGTTTCTGAATATATTTAAAATTGATTCTTGAGATCCTAAGAACTCGAGACATCAGAAATTATTTTTAATTGCTTGAAATAATTTTTGAAGGTACCGTTATTCAAAAGGGGACTAGTTTTTGGATTTGTATTTTTACAACACACACAATGCATATTCACCACCCCAAAAGAAACTGGAATTGCTAATACTAGGATACTTTCATTGTCAATACACACAGACAGACGGAACTGAGAAGGAAAGGGTATATGCATTACCATTGGTCAATCCTAATGGGAAAGAATAGGTAAAATTCTATGAAGCATGAAGAGGTTGAATATACAATGTATTGTCCACAGCAGGACTTTTTTGAGCACTATTAACAACAGGCCAGAACAGAGATGTAAACCATCAACTGTCCAGGGTCCATGGAGACCTTTGGTTAACTTATCCCTGAAGCACCCATCACAAAGTAAAGGCTCACTATTTCCTGCCAACACCTGCCTTTCTGGATTTTTCCAACATTGTCAGTAGCATAATAAATTTTCAACCAACTAGAGGTTTTTATTGTAGAGCCACCTCTGATATGACTCTTAGTTTTAAAACAAAAGGGTAAGTCAGCAAGGCTGTAATAAAGTATAAAAGGAAGACCCTAAGTCAGGAAAGGAAAGAAAGCATCAATAAGCTGCAGAGGTAACCAACTGTAAAGACCAAAATCACACTTAGGAAGTAGGGTACCAGTAGTGTCAGGAAGAAAAGACGAAGAGATTGTTCAGTAGAATTCAATGGGCAAGCCCAAAACACAGGAAAATGTTTATGCATGGTGAAGCTTAATCATAATGTACTATATTAAAAGTAAACTGAAAGGAGCTACCTGCATAATCTTAACATTCCTTAAAGGCCCACCCTAAACCTAGCAATAAAACCTCTAGGTCATTCTTATGCACATTAAACTTTAAGAAGAGCTACTTTCAAATTATACTAATATAAAAATATCACTATCTTGTTTATGTCATTTTTCGCATACATCTATACCTATACTTATTTAAAAAGAGAGACTGGGAAAATTCAGAAGCCTAAGAAATAGTAAAGAGAAATTTTCTGTATTCCTTACAAAGAACTTTTCAGAGTTCTTTAGAGTGTCTTTATCTTGTAGACTAGAAATATATACCAACTTACATTTCATCTTGAGAAGAGTATAAGAAATTATCAGACAGCTTACATAACCTTAAACAATTCACTCTTTAGAAACAGAAAAATCTATCAAAAGTCTAAGTGAAAGAAGAATTTAGAATTTAGGTAGGGTGACTATAATTTACATCTGTAATATTTAAAACTATTTGGATTGTTCATCTTTAACAGTTTAAATGAATAAATCAATCATGGCATGTTCCCTTTGCTGATACAGAAGTTAGAAAAATATAATACTTAAAAGACAGATTGACCCTCATCTTGATTGCCAGCTTTCTACAAAGAATTACTTGAGATTGTCTAGGTTACTTCTACAGCTAATTTATTCTTCTAAACAAACAAAAAAAACCGACTAGGCTTAATAAATTTTACGATTAAAGTAAGGCAGTGTGTATTCTATCCGCTTGTGTGGCAGGATAGGGTGACAGGGACGGGTAAAGGTATGGCCTAGTGGACAATGAGTTCCATTGTGGAGATGTCCATAAAACATAACGATGGAAGAAAGCAACCATTTCAGAACTCCACATCAGGATACTGTACTGAAGACAAACAGGAAATGTGATAAGCCAACAATTGTTATCTTTAAAGAATAAACCATCTGGCCTTCCACAAACAGTCACAGAATCACATATTTTTTCTTAACTGGAGAGTCTGTGATGATAACATCATCCCTTCAATTTTAGATGAGACATCTCAAGCCCAGGGAGAATAAGTAATATCGTTAGATCCCAAATAAAAGCAATAAATATTTATTGAACATCTACTACAGATAAAACACTATTCTAAGAGTTATAGAAAATATAAATAAGTATAATATTGGATCCCATCTTCGAAGCTTCCATTCTCTGCTTCCCAGGTAAGATACCCGCATGAAGCTCTCTGATGTCAGCAAAATTCTTTTCCATATTCTAGGTTGGGGTTGGAACCCTTTGGTCCAGAGGCCAAATCTGGTTCATCACTTGTTTTTTACATAGAGTTGTGCTGGACGTGGCCACAGACATTCATTCATGTACCATCTAGGCAACTTTTGCTCTACGAAATCAGAGCTGACTAATTGTGACAGAAACTTGTGGCCTGCAAAGCCAAAAACATTTACTACCCGGCCCTTTACAGAAAAAGTTTGTTAACCTCTGTTCTAGATCATTATTTGCTCAATATGAGGGGTTTTTTTTCTTTTTTCATTTTGAAACTAATGGAAAGGTGATTTTGCCTCCAAACCACTGCCCACCGCCTACTGTAGTAGATGGTTTTGAAGGAAAAGTCAGTGGGCTAAATATGGCAACTGACAGCAGCTCTCAGCAACAAAACTTGCTCTGGCACATACAGGACAAGAATGAAAGGACTGAGGACTCTAACATTCAACAAAAATTTACCAACTGCTCAGTAAGTGCCTGCCATTGGGCTAAGTTCTGGGGCTACCCACATAAAGAAGAACAACTCAGTTCTCAAAGAACTCACTATCTCGTAAACTCATTATCCAGTAGAAGAAACAATCCCTTTATATCAAAAATAGAAGCTAGTGGACAATGAGTTAGAGTCCTGACACACAGAATAATTAACTAAGGTTGGGAGTGGGGGAAATTATTCAACCCCAAAGAGCGTCACACAGAGACTTCTGCTCCCCCTGCAGAGTTCCAGTTGCAGGAATTCACCAGGATTGGAAGCTTGTAACTACCTATCGTTGCCTCAACCCAAAGGCTACTACTTGTACACAGGTGGAGTTGACCCTTGGACTGTACGTTGCTTCCTGAATTCTTTTTATAGCACGTTTTATTTTTGTTTAACTTTTCTAGTATATTCCTTTAGTTACATTTTAATCTTACATTTAGTTTTAGTCATCTTAACCTATTTTACTGTGGTTTTTTTTTAACCTCATCTCCATTATTCACTTTAGTATCTTCCAATATAGATATTATTTTTTTATCATCCTATTCATCTTTTCACACCTTTATTATTTCAGTACGTTTTGCCTAATATTTATTCAGTTATATACTTTTCTTATCCCCTTTTGTTTCAACTATTTTACCTTAGACACAATACCTCCTTCCTTTTGCTTCTTAAGTGAGGAATAAGCAGGGGTGATCATTGACATAGTGAGCCACCAGGAAGGTAACTGAACAATTCAAGCAAGCCCAGCCTCAGAGCGAAGGTGGGTTCCAGGGCAGGACATGTGCCTAGGACTTATCCTTTAGTTGATGAAACCTGGGGTGGTCCCAGAGGGTCCTGGGGTTGGGGCAGGAGGACTGAAGCAGCAGGAACATTTCGGACAGGAGATGGAGCAGTAGCTAAATGTCAACTGATACGAGGAATAATAAATATTTTAACAACCAGGATCACCCTGCCAGTACCTACTGGATAAATATCAGTTCTGTGATTAGGAAACAGCAGAGTAAGCGGGACAGAGAGGAAGCTATTCCAGGCCCCTTAAAAAGGGAGACACATGCATTTACTTCCATTGTTTCTTGCAAGTCTTTTCTAAAAGCCAAAGAAGACCCTGATCCTAACTCTAGACATACTTAACTGTTCCAATTTTAAAAAATATACATCTATATAACTTGAGAAGACAGTCTAAAATGATCCTTCTTAAGAAGTGTTAGGCTAATTTCAAAAACAGCCAAGAGAAACTACTGAAGCAATACTGTTGTGCTAACTTCTAGATGCCTTTGTATCTGAACCACACAATCGTTTGGCAGGAATTATTTGGAAGAGCACCCACTGTGGACAGAGAAGGAAGCACAGGAAAAGGTGTTGCAACTCAAGCTCCCATGAACTGTCACGTAGCTATAAATCACATGCTAACTCTTTTTGGAATTATGCACAATAAGAGACCTGGATCCAAATTCCTGGAATATTTTCTATGATGGAATGCTCTAAGGATAAATTCTAGTTAAATTTATCTACCTCCAAGTCAGAAATCCAAAAGCTTTTATAAATAATAAAAGCCACCATGTTTTGAACTATGTGCCAACTTTGCTGCTATTTTTTATAATCTTGAAAACAATGCTACAAAAACGGTATCAAGTTGATAGGTGAGGTTAACTGGCCTCAGAGAGATTAAGTAGGCTGTTCAAGGACACACAGCTAGTCACTGGAAGAGCTCAGCTCAGTCTGGACCAAAGCCCCATTCCACTCCTTTCTCAGTACTTCACTGCCTCTCTCTCATCACGTTGTAGGTCTTCCCCGTATCTCTGCTCAATCATGAGATTCTCATAGATTCAGAGAAGGCATGAATATAAAAACCCAATGAGGCCTCTCCTATATCCTCCCATGATTACAGCCTGAAAAGTACTCCAAAGGTCTTCTTAAGTAAGCCAACGCACTATGAAAGCCCAATGCTTCCGAATCTCATTTGTATAAGCAAGAAGAGTTCCTGAACTCCTTCACACACTTACACAGTAAGCGCAAGGCATCATTTGGACCAGACCAGAAATTCCAGAGCAGATATTATTTGGACCTCAGGTTCTTCCATGACATTGCCCTGCCCAGCAACCTTTTTATCACATTTCAATTCCAAACGCTTCTGCATCTCCTTTGGTCTGTGATCGCTACGAGCATGTGAAGTGTCAGAAGAAAATCTCATCTTAATTTTCTCCCAGGACCTTCTCTAAATTCCCTGTGAATAGTCCAGTCTCTGAGGAAGACTTAAATGACTCATTACTCATCTCACTCCCTTCTAAAAAGAAACTGGCCTGCCAGGCTGTTCCCCTACCCAATATAGGGCATATCAAACAAAACGGAGCTATTCTGGAGATACAAAATTTAACCATTGAGAGCAATGGTTCTGCAAAAACAAAGCTGAAAAGATCACTTATTAAGGAAATCCAGTTAGTAACAGTTAGCTAATATAGATAGCAGCCTTTAAAATTCAACCAAAAGGCACTTGGAATTTTATAACAAGTGCCACATTTTGGTTTGTCCCCGATAGTAAGCTGTGCTGAATACCTCAAGAGAGGTAAACCAGCATACTATTCAAATGTTTATATCCTGTGGAGTCATTAATACTTTGTAATGAAATGGAAATGGTTATCTCAATGTGTGTCTCTTAATTATTTTTGTAAAAGTCATGTGAAACAGCTATTCACTTAATCAGCTTATCTAACCAGTGTTATAAAAAATTATCATCTGTTCATTAAAGCAAAACACAGGGCCTCAAAGAGTAATGCTTAATATACACTGAAATTAAAATCTTTTCCTATTGAAGTTTAGCTACTAATTAAAATGAGAGCACCAAAAACAGTGACGTTCTTTAATGGAACTAATAAACTTGATTGATACACTAGTCTTTAAAAAAATGTTTTAGGGCCAGCCCCATGGCCTAGTGGTTAAGCTCAGCATGCTCGGCTTTGGTAGCCTGAATCCGATCCCAGGGCACGGACCTACACTACTCGTTGGTGGCCATGCTGCGGCGGTGGCTCACATACAAAATAGAGGAAGACTGGCACGGATATTAGCTCAGAGCAAATCTTCCTCAGGAAAAACAAATTATATGTAAAGATTCAAAAACATCAAACATTGCAGTGAAGTGGAGCAGAAGGAGCAAATGCCTGACTTTAAAACAATGGCATGGCTATACCACTTAGTAGCTGAAAAACCTCAGATAATTTTTTAAAACTTTGTATAACAACCTATCTCACCAGGTTTTCAAGAGGACTTAGATAACATCTGCTCATTCAACCAACATTTATTGAACAACTGTTATGTTCCAAGCCCTGGAACACATCAGTAGGCACAGCAAACCCCATGCTCAACTTACATTCTATTTCAGGAGGAAAGGGGACTGGAAAGCACTAAAGAGGCAGATAAATGAGACCATTTAAGTTAATGGTAAAACAAAACAAGAAAACAGTATGCAGAATACAGAACGTGCTCAAAAGTTTCTTTCATCTTTAATGCTGACATATACTTAGTATATATCATTATCTCTGTTCTTAGTGAATTATAAAAAAAATCAATCTTATACTATATTTACACTCATTTATTCTTGACTACAAACAGAATGAACAACAACAACAAAA
The DNA here is from genome assembly GCF_037783145.1 of Equus przewalskii. NCBI lineage: Eukaryota > Metazoa > Chordata > Mammalia > Perissodactyla > Equidae > Equus > Equus przewalskii. The sequence continues at coordinate 80,223,708 of NC_091833.1, read as the reverse complement.
TTAAGGTTGATTCCATCAGAATAAAAATAACCCAATCCTGGAGATACAAGGACTTTGCAGCTGTCACAACAGAAGCCTGTGGAAAAACACTGCCTGATTCTTAGGATCTGACTCATGACTATGCCTAACATTCATTGTTCTTCAATGGTCAGACAACCATGTAGTACATTCTAAATCAGTGAAGGGCATTTTCTCCCCACCAACTTTTATGCCTGAAGATAAATGAGTAGAATTGTCATAAATAATATCTATCAGTGAGTAGTCTTTGAAGACATGATTAGGACTCTACACAAAAAAATACATGGATATTTAAGCATCTTATGAAGAAGATTACATTACATGAATACATGAACACTTTGATTTCTTTTTTTTTATTAAGGAAGTGGGGGGAAAATAAATGATTTACTTCTTTAAGAAAACTGCAACATTTCACATCAATATACAATAGAGTCCTTTGACTGTAAATTACAACTGTTAGCTAATCATTTAGTCAAATAGCTCCATTAAACTAGGAATCAGAGGAATAAAAGAACAACAGGTCCACTAAAGATTTTACTTTAGCTTAAAATATAAAACCTGCTTTATTCCCTAGCCTTTTGATATAGTGCCAATCGTTGTCTCTTAAGGTGAAGTTGCTGACTACACCATTGTCTTTCTTGCCTAAAATTCAACCCATGTACGTCATCTGCGATTTCCAGTTTCAATTTCTTCAAAGCAGAGTGGGAAGTTGAAGGTATGTGAGGGCAAATCCTTCCAATCTTGTACACTTCTCTGGCCCACATGTAATTCAAAAGCAAATTTACGGAGTCTGACCAAAGCATTCAACTTCACTTACACCGAAACAACTCTTTTCAGACTCTTTTCATACTTCACTCAACTATGTAATACCTAATTAAATTACATGATCACAATTACAAGCATAATCGGCAAAAACAGGTTTGGTTTAAAACACAACTAACTCTTGGTAAGCCCACAACTCAACCTGCTGGGAGCAGAAATGATGGCAGGGGTCTGAACAGTGAGCAGCGTACTACAGGCATTTGTTAATATATTTTATAGAGAAATAGAGGATTTCTGGTAAATTCACGGTGGGTTATTTGAGAATTTCCATAAAAATTTTAAAATATGAAATAAATTAATATTTAGAGAAAGTGAAAAAATGAAAAAATTTATCAAAAGCCAAGAAAAATGCTCTTCAAAATATCAACCCCTGCAATACCTCAAAATTCTATGCATATTCCTGTTAAAGAAATCATAAGCATCTGTAAATACTTCTGGAGCTAAAAGTAGCAGGTAAATTTCTATATACTGCAAACTACCTTATTCTCAATTGATCCTTTCACAAAAGTACAATTGTCAATCCATATTGCAATCTTGTCTAACATTCCTTAGAAATAACTTTTTAAATTTTGAATTAATAATGAAGGAGGTTGGAACCCACTGATTTAAGTACAAAGCTACGGGATTACAGATCAGTTTCCCTCAAAAAGAATAGTTCCTTCTTTGCATTACTGATATGAAATCTCTTCATACTCTTGATTTCTCCTTTCATTAAATGAACAAAACCCTAACGCCCCTTAGAAGAACTGTACTCAGTCATACTTGCGGAACATCTGGCTAAACTATTGCATTATCTCTAACACCCAGAACCACCAGTAAACAGGAAGTAAAATCTATTCACGCTGAGTTGCGAGTAACCTATGTATAGGCTAGTGCAAACCATGTGGGTTTGATTCTTATAATACAATATAAATTTAGTATCAAATCTTGAGATTCGAGAAAAGGACTTTGATTAGTAAATTTAAATTTAACAACCAGACACTTTAAAACCAAATCTTCAACAGAAATTGCCAAAGAAGACCTCGAAATTAATTTTAATAGTCATTCCCTAAAGTGGAATTCTACTTTTGAAGAAAATATTAAGCAAGAGTTATTCCACAAAGGACCTGTAGCCTCTGGAATTTCAGACAACAGATTCTTCAGTACTCCATGACTGTGCTTTGCTTTGACCGTGATTGGTAAAAACACATGAACTATGGAAATTTTTAATTATTAAATTGAGTGCTTATTTGAAACTTAACAAATTACAAAATCTAATTGGTACACTTTATAACATGTACGCTATTTTCAAAAATGTGTAAGATAGCCTTCAAAAAAAAGGAGCCATTTTAAACTGATGGGCATAGCATATTGCATTTAAATACCAAGTCCAACCACATAGGCTGAGGTACAGTAAAGAAAACAACTAAATGATTCAAGACTGAAAGTTAAAGGAAAAGTAAATTTTTAATAACTTAAATAACTGCACATATTAATATATCTATATTTTTCACTTATGCCTGCATACACTATAGAACCAAAACTAAGTGCTCAATGATTTACAGATTTTAATTGAAACTAAACGGCACTAACTTATCAATGGCCTCACCTCCCTTTCAACTCCCCAAATGAGTGAAGAGTATAAAAACATGACTTCCAATACCGGTATAGTGTAGATATCAATATATATTTCTCTATAAAGCTTAGAAACTCCTTCTCCTTTCTTTTACATAATTCATATTTTTAAAACAGAAAGTATGGCTTCTCATAGCTATGATTCTATTTTCTAAACTGACAAGAAACTATGTTAGGGAGACTAGAAAGAACTAGGGACACTCCTATCCTGCCCTGGGGAGCTTAAATTGAAATATTTTTAAAGGTAACTTGGCACTGTCTATCAAAACTTTAAATGCACACAGAAATTTATACTAAAAAGCAATTAAAGGCATAAAGCGATATATAAATGGATATTTATTACATAATTATTTTTAATAACTAAAAATTAAAGTCATTCTAAATGTGCTTCAATAAGGGACTGATTGAATAAATTATTATATCCACACAATGGAGTGCATTTTAAATGAGACTGAAAGATGTTTACGATGTATTAAACGAAAAAGCAAGTCTCCGAACAGTTGGGGTAGTAAATCTCATTTTTAAATTCTATAAATAAAAATGTCTATGTGCATATTAAAATATGCATAGAAAACAGCTATAAGAATATATATTGAGTGGCCGGCCCGTGGCGAGTGGTTAGGTTCACGGGCTCCACTCCAGCGGCCCAGGGTTTCGCTGGTTTGGATCCTGGACTCGGACATGGCACCGCTCACCAGGCCATGCTGAGTCTGCGTCCCAGCTAGCACAACCAGAGGCACTCACAACTAGAACACACAACTATGTACTGGTGGGGGGGTAGGGGAGCAGCAGAAGGAAAAAGAAGATGACTGGCAACAGATGTTAGCTCAGGTGTCAATCTTTAAAAAGATCTCTATAATATATATATATTGAACTTGCAGAGGATTTACAGAAACTCTCTTCTTTCAACTAAATATAACATTAATTTTGTAAGAGTAATTTATTCCCTAAAAGAAAAAAATTCATAATTATCTGGAACATTTTAACATTTTAAAGTGTTTTAGTCAAAAATTTCAAAACTTAAAGCACTTTCCATCTTCTTCCTAAAGAATTTTCCTTTCAATATTGGCTAGTTACTATATGCAAAACCGATTTTTATCCTAACACGTAATGAATATCACCCTCTCAAACTTTAAAAATCATTAAACTTAACTTTGCAGAATTATCCGAAACAAAAGTACTGTGATGCAAAATAATCATTATATTCAAAGATGTGACTTTTTTTATATTTCATTCCAAATATTCATTTTCTTTAGGACAAAAGAATGGGACATAATTTTGAAGCAAAATTTAACTAATAAGTAAAATTCAATTTTTTTAATTTACATATCCTACAGGTTATAACAATAACATTTTCCAACAAGTATAACACTTCATTATCAAAATGTTCTCCAAAGTTCACCAAACTGCTAACTTTATTAATGGTTTTATCTTGATGCATAATATCAATATTTCTCCATCTAAACTCAAAGCAAAAATTCTGATACTTAAAAATATTTAGACTACGTATTTATTGTAGTAAACATTTTTTAATATTTAAACCTGAGTTTCAAAATAAAGATTTATGCTCACTAGAATTCATACTTACAAAAATAATTTTACTTTTCTAAAATGTTTTTTTAAAGGATTGAAAATAATATATTTTTACTTTACCCAGTCGACGACGTTGATTATCGTAATTACTACGACAGATACTGATTCTGTCTTCTCCATCTACAGTCTTCTCTGATGAAGGCAAGCTAAGGCGTCTCATCTTAAGTAATCTTGGGGAACTTTCCTGAAAACTCTCTTTAGTATCCAAAACCACATCTCCCGAAAGAATGGGAGGAACGACTTTCTTTAAAAAATCCATTTTAAAGTTATCCTACATTACTAGACCCACAAGCACACAAAAAGGAGCTTGTACCAACTTCCTTGATGAGAAGGTGAGGTACACTATTTGCGTCAGAGAGCAAAGAAACGTCATGTGAATTTAGGTGGTGCTAAACACCAGGAGGTCAGCTGCCAGCTGTTTTGAAGCTGATTTCCAAGACCTTTGCTGTTCACACTGATAACAGACCCAACAGCTACAGACCATGAAACTGTACTTTATATACATGGACGTGTACACCTACGATGGGTGTGTTAACAGCAGTATCGAGACTATAAAATGTTTAGCATTCACCTAGTTTAATATTTAGACTTTGAAAACCTACACTGTGATAATGTTAAGACAAATTTACTTTGGAGTGAGGTGTGTGTGCCTTTCAAATAAACTTATGGCTAAAGTGTGAAACAGTAACTTGTATTCAAAAGATAATTCTTACCATTCTGAAAATTCCCTAATGCACCTCAGGGACCTCAAGTTTTATGGGACATGAAAAGGAACAATGTAAAACTTTATATTGAATTATGAATATTCCAATACACTTTTTAAACACAAAAAACCTCCTCATTACAATGAATCATAATTATTAACAGTAGTGATAGAAACCTTGGCATGAATTACCAAAAACATAATTGATAATTTAAAATAAATGGACCTAAGAATATAAAGTTGAAGAATTTAAAGTATGAATATTTAATTCAATAAACCCAGTAATCAACCTTACATAATTTATTTCCAAATAACTGAACATTCTACTAACTATTTTAAAACAGCAAAAGTAGTGGATCCTACTGCTTTAATGTAACCCAGAAACATGACAAAATACGCCAGGGAAAGGTGCCTACATAAGACTTTGAGAACTGAAATTAATCTCTTTTCTCCTTTCCTTTGCCTGCCCTCTGGTGGGGGTACTGAGTGAGCAACAAGGAAATGAAAAAGCAAAGGGAACAGATAAAGCGTGAACTCCCTAAGTAATCAAATTGATAACTTTGAAGGATATACATTTTAATAATAAAAAAAAAATTTGATTCACTTAGGAAACACAAGTACAACCTCATTGTTCCAATACTCAACATGAAGAAAATCACTTACATATTTGAAAGATGAAGTATAAAATTGTCTATATAGGTAGGAAAAATTGTTGTAATGTGAAAACAAGTAATTTCTGGTTCTGAACTGCTGAGTTTTTAATCCTTATTCTTCTACCACAGAAATTATGAAGCCAATTATTCCTGAGCTTATTCCTTTAAAAGATTAATTGAAGGTCATCTACACATAAAGCATTAATATTAAGGTTCAGAGAAAATTTAGAGGATTTATTAATGCAAAACCTATCTCAGGGAATCTTACAGCAAAAAGGAAGGAAAAACAAGAAAGTTAAAGACTTAAATTTGTTGCCCTGAAGTAGGACTGTACCTTCTAAAAAAAAATGTTGACTTTTAAAAAAAAAGCTTCTAGGAAGTAGATTCTCTCTTAACCCTTGAGCATAAAAGGATAAAAATTCATATCTGATCAGCCTATTGCCCATATACAGAAAAAACCGGTTAGAACCACTGTCTGTATGCCTTAATATAGAAGTTATTACTGTGTCTTCCAGGTTGTTTTTTTACCTCTTTACAGATATGATATCATGTTTGTTACAACTTATGTTTGTGGTTTCCCTCAGGTCCCTCTGCAGGTCTTCCTTACGTATGGAACCCGGAAATAGTATATGTAACACATGCCGATTATAGAGGGCAAGTTACCTTCACATTTGTTCATGATATGCAGGGCAACCACCTGTGTCACTGTGAAGCCCACCTTCTAACCTGCACTTTCAACTGGGGAGAGGAAGGGCAAGGATTAGGTGCAACAGAAGAGACCACAGGATTCTTCTCACATCTCCTTCATTCAACGAATATCTGCTGAGCAGCTTCTATAATGCCATGTGCAAAACGCCAAGGCACCGAAGATATGTCTCTATTCCCAAGCAGCTTACTGTTTACGAAGGAAAAGAAACTCTCACAACTACAATACTCCCTGCAGAGCTGGCCAAGGCTTTGTTGAGCCTGTGTTCCAGTTCAGTGCCCTCTGCTCAACCTGCTTCCTAACCCCCTCTCTTCATGGGTGGTGATCTCGAACAAACATTCTGGAAGCCAAACTCCTTTTAAGCAGCAGCTTCGGGAGGACCCACCCTCAGACAGACAGCAAGGGGAAAAGCATGGCATTCCAGAGACAAAACTGTATCCATTACTAGCTGAATCTACGAGGAGGAAATGCCACAAAGCCTTGTTTGCATGTTGGTTTTTCTAAGATCTCTGGTTGACTTATCACAACTTTGAACTCCTGGTATAATAGTTACAGGATTAAAAAATTGTAATAGGAGCTAGGTGCTCAAATACGGCTTTTAAAAATCTTTTTAGACCTCATAGTCACTATCTAGCCTTTAGAATATTTATTATGATCTTACCGTAGAACTCAGGACAGTAATTTCTTGGTGGTAACTCGGATCATCTAATCCTGACTGTGGGACTCGAGCAGTTTTGAGAATTAAGCATTTAGGTGTTAATCATCCAAGATTCAAATAAATGGCTTCGGCTCTGAAGAAAAACAAAAGGCAACATTTACACATTAGATATGTTAATAACAAGTACATCTGTATGTCACTCATATCTATCCTTACTTCTTAATATATTATATAGCAACATCACTAGTGATGCAATTATCTTCTCCCGATGTTGCATTACATTTTTTCTAATTTTTATTATGAAAAATTTCAAAGTAATGCAAAATTATTGAGAATAGTAAAATGAACCCACCATTATTAACTCATGGAAAATCATGTTTCACTTATTATCTCCACCCACCCCCTCAACCCCTATCCCACCACTCTGGATTATTCTGAAGCAAATTCCAGACATCATACCACTTCATCTATAGATAATTCCATATGTCGCTCTCTAAGAGAAAGATTTGCTTTTTAAACATAAATCGATATTATAAAATGTACAATAAATAATTTCTTTATAACATCAACTACCAATCAGTGCTCAAATTTCCACAAGTGTCTCATAAGTGTTTTTGTAAACAGTTTGTTCCCAACTCAGATCTAAACAAAATTCATACAAGCAATTGTTACCATGTCTCTTTTTTTTTTTTAAAGATTGGCACCTGAGCCAATCTTTACCTGTTGCCAATCTTTTATTTTTTGTTTATTTATTTATTTTTTTCTTCTTCTTCTCCCCAAAGGCCCCCAGCACATTGTTGCATATTGTAGTTGTAGCCCTTCTGGTTCTGCTACATGGGACGCTGCCTCAGCACGGCTTGATGAGTGGTGCCATGTCCATGCCCAGGATCTGAACTGGCGAAACCCTGGGCCGCCGAAGCAGAGTGCATGAACTTAACCACTTGGCCAAGGGGCCAGCCCGACCATGTCTCTTAAATTCCTTTTAATTTATAGCTTTCCTCATTTCTTCCTTCTCTTTGTAGTGACAAATAATGTTTTTACTAGCCAATGATTGAACTAATACATCAATACCTTAATATATCAATAATTTAATAATACATTTGATACATTTTTATTTTATTCACTAAAATAAACAGACTTGCAAAGTAGTTCACATATCCGCTAGGCCCAATATTTATCCCATTACAGACAATGTTTGGCATACATATTTTTCAAAGTCCAATTATAATAACTCTGAGGGAGTCATGGATTGTGAACTGTATCATATCTGTAATAATTTGATGGTTACTAAGAATGAAACTAACGACCACAGGGAGTTATCCTTTTACCATATATAAGGACTCACATATAATGGTACACATTCCATGTTTTTATTACCATTAAACATCTTGGCATTTTTCAACAGTTAAATAGACCACATTTTAAATCTGGTATTTAAATTCAAATTAACCTCATTTTAGATCACATCTGGTTTCTTACTATTTTTTGCTGTTGTTGTTAAATGAATTTAATCCCCAACCCAAGAGAAAGGACTAACTACTCTCTAAAGTATTAATTTTGTACTTAAACTTCTTAATTTGAAATTCCTTTAGCCAAGTTAGAAAAATATAATATTCCAGTTACTTACAGGCATAATCAACTAAATCATGATTAAAACCAAATCTTTGAAGCCAAAAAATTGGTAAATATGAATAAAATACTAATTTATATGCACTTGTTCATAATCAATATCATCCAGACTTCCCAGAATTTTTGAGTGCCAACCAAATATTTCTGAATCTACTAACAACATGACATCTACAATTCTGCCATAATTCTTGACACTTTTTTTTATCTTAGGTTCATGGAATCATTTCTCCTTCCAAGCAAACAAAGCTTATGTGACAAACAGCATATCATTTCTGTAGATGTTGGGTAGTACAATCATGCATTGGTCTATATTTAATGAAATTTAAACTATTTTTCACTATCTTCTAGGACAAATCACAAAACCAATTACTACTGTAATACAAGGCAGTTTTAGGAATACTGAAACAATTTCAAATAGGATTGAGTTGTACCACCATGTCTAGGTCTTTCGTTTTGCTTCACTTTTGAATAACTTTCTGTTCAGGCATAGCAAGGGCTAATGCCATGCTTTTTATATGTTTTCTCTTCTTGTAACCACACCATCAGAGCACTGTATCATTTTAAGACTTTCCAGTGTTCATCTAGAATTTTCAGGATCTCTTTAATAGATACACAACCTTTTTATTTTCAACTTTTTTTGATAAAATAAACATACGTCTTTGGTTACCCTGGAAAATATTTGGTTTATACTCCTCTGTCTTTCTTTATAAGTTATAACCATTTTTAGCAGGGATGGGTTTTTCTTGTTTTTGTCTTGGTTTGGGGTTTTTTTTCACGTCAATTTCTTTTTCATCTTGTCTCCATATACCTATTACTTAACATGGGACTCATTTTTATTTTCATTTCACTTGATTAATTTGGAGAATATTTTATCTACAAGAAAAGTAATTTTTATTACTACTTTTACAAAACTACTTTTGAGATGGTCAAGGTCAGAGAGGTTAGGTAACTGCGGTCATGGTGTACACATGATCGATGCTGTTGTTTCTTATTTTAAAAGAAAAAAGTCATAAGCAAGAGTGACTTGAGGAGGTCAGTTGGTTTTTGACAACACTAAAGAGAAGAGTGTAAATAGTCAAATAGCAAAAGCTTTGAAGGGGCAAGGCTGCAGCAAAAGTAATGATCTAGTAGCTTCCATGTGCAATAAAGAGAACAGTTGCCCAGCTCTGGCGCTTGGGAGGATCTCGGGTCAAATGAGGTCCTCCAGGGAGAGCATTGCTTCACTCAGGCCAGAAAGTAAAAGAGAAAGTTGAATGGTGTTCAGATAGCACATTAACCTCATTTCCTTTCTAAACAGAGCTACTAGAATAACAAAGAACAGAAATGCCACAAATTTAATGTATCTTAATTGTAATAAGACACTTGATATATATGTCTCTCATATACACTGATACAGAAAATAATAATCTTAAGCAAATAGAGCACAAATTAAGAGTAAATGAATCTCAGTGATGTTCATTATAATATTCTCAATACTTGTCTGTATACTTCGTAATTTGAAAAGGAGAACAAGGAAGTTATGGTGCCTAGCACAAGGTAGATGAATTCAACATACAGAAGAATAACTTAATTATTGCACAATTAATGAAAAGTCTGCATCATAAAGATATGAAGTCCCTGCTCACTGAGATTTTAGGCAAAGGTTCTCAGAAAGGGTTATATCCCACTGCGTAAAAAGATTAGGCTAAATTACTTCAAAGATCCCAACTCAAAACTCTAAAGCTGACTTCAAAAGGTACTTTATACTTATACTTGAATTGAACCATGTGGTGACCTAGAAACTCAGTGTATGTCAAGTAAAGAAAGAAACCACATTGCAAGATACGGAATCTATGAGAGCAAATTCCTGCCTTCCATTAAAATTATTCTAAGAATCTTGCAAGGCTTCTTCAAATGATGCAAAAGACTAAATGATGGAAAAGTTCTGACAGTCTTTTAGAGTAAGGATGCAATGGTTTTCAAATAAATTTAGAATAATCATAGGTCCTATTCACAATAGCAAAACAATTATGGAAAATAAAATGTAGTACTTTTTTAATCTGCCAAAGATTATATAAAATGTAAAAAATCTACTCACAAATAATCAAGTGCAGGCAGCAAACAATTATTCAAATATCTTTTATGTCTGACTGGTAAGAATAAAGAATTTACAATCACCCCTTTAATTAACCAAGAAAATTGATGATTCATAAGAGTAAAACTGGTTCCATCACACTCGAATTTTTAGAAATTCACTTTTTCTCTTATTTTAGAAATGATATACTTAAAAAAAAATTTTTAAATGGAATTGCATCTTAACTTCCCTGTCATTCTTTTTAACCTTCTCCTAAATGTCAATTTTAAAAAGTACAGAAACTCATTACGCTGGCTAATGTAATCACAGACTACTCTATATCTATCACCTGCTAAAAATGCTGTATAATGGTAATGAGCTAGAATAATTGGGCTTCACTGCAAAAATCTAAATCTCTTGCTGATAAAGCAATGTTCTCTGCAGTTAAATTTTGTTGATTTTACATTTTTAGCCAGATTATCAGTTATTGCCATACTACTTGATCTAATGAAAACAATTATAAAAATTTTCCATTCACAAACTTAAGGGGAAGTTTTTTATAAAGGTTTCATTCATTGAATCAAATGAAAACAGCATCAGAATACAACATTTTCTGAGATACTGATGAAGGGATATGTATTGTTTAAAGTAATTTTCCTACTACATTTCCACGTTGGCACAGAAAAAAGGAAGGAAGGAAGGAATTCAACCACAAAATTATCATACAAATGCTCTACCTACTTAACTAGACTTCAACACCAAGAGAAAATTTTTGAACAAATGTAGGAACAGACCATAACACATCAACCTCACTAAGTCTGGAAGGTACTCCCATCCCTAAATTCTAAAAACCCAGGACTATAACTATGACACATATAATTCACAGAAATTCTATATTCAACAAATACTTATTGATCAGAACTACGTGCCAGTAACCAGGGACAGGGGAGTGAATAAAATAGACAAAAAGCCCTAGCTTCATGGAGCTTACATTCCAGCAGGAACTTGAGCTTTTTTTGGAGTCATTCCTATAAGAATCTGAAAAAAGCACTTGGAGGCCTCTCCTTCCAAAATGCACATAGACCTAATTTCACAAGGTTATCAAACTTTCTAATCCAATCATTAATTATGGATTAAGAACCTCTGATAAAAACCCTCCTTATATTTATTTTCTATCATTTATCATAGATAGCTTCATAATTTTACTATTCATAATAAAAAGAATAGTACTTTTTTTTCCATTAAAATACTCATGGCTTTCAAATTTCAATGGAATGTTTTCTATTTATTCCATTTGAACCTCTCACAAATTTCTAGGCTGTCAGATTATCCTTTATCAATCTTGGTCTTTCCAGAAAACTTAATCCTAACCTCTTTGGCAGCTTCATAGGGAAATTTTCTTTCATTCATTCATTATTCTCTGGATCCCCTTAAATTAAAATCCCCCTCCCCTGCCCAAATTGTCGGTTAAATTCATTGTAGAAGTCACTTCCAGAGTCTCTGGAAGAAGATATGCTCAAGAGAAACCACAATAAAACTTTAATCATTTAACACAAACCAACAATTAATTAACCAAAAATTTTTCTGTTTTTGCTTGTCACAAAAAGAGAGTAAGCAACCCCCTAGAGAGAACTGTCTTTTTAATTAAAAAATGCAACATCTAAAACACTTTCTAGGGTCATTATAATCTCTAATCAATGTGTTATACCTTTTATAGCTATAATTTTAAAAATTTACAATGGAAATTTTTCTACCTAATTATGATCCTGAGGTCCCCATGCAAATCTGATACGTATATTTTCAATGTTTTTATAAAACTATTCGCAATAAAAAGTTTCTGGGCTAATCTAAATTTTAAGTTAATCAGAAAAATGAGGAAGTAATTGCTGAAGGTCATAGAGCAAGTAAGTGCCCACGATTTGATCTCTAAAGTTGGTCTCTCCTCTCTTTCTCTGCGTTTACTGTCTCCGGCAGGCTTAGAGAAGCCTGACTTTTATAAGGGCAACTAAGAAAGCACCAATTCCCATTGATGTTTAGATGACCTATTTCTCCCAAATTTATAGCCGCAAAACAACTTCTCTAAACGTAAGAAGGAATGATCACTTGTGACCTGCAATCTCACAGCCTGTATAAAGCCTTTAAAATGTTTGCGTTCTTGACTCAATAATTCCATTACTAAGAGCTTTTTCTAGGACGATAGTCAGAAATGCTCATGCAGATTTATTCACAAAGATGTTCATTGTACCATTATTCCTATGAGCAGAATCATGCAGGGGAGACAGAACAAAAACAAGGAACCAGTTGAAGAGATCATGGTTTATCCCCAAGATGAAAAGTTATCTATCAATGAAAAAATGTATTTTTTACTAATATGTCACCATATTCACTATATATTTCTAGGTAAGAAGTAAAAAACCAAAACTATTTATAGTATCTTCACAATTGTTGGAGATAAAACCACATTTAGAAGCAAAGAATAAACTTAGAAGGATAGAACCAAAGTGTCTAGGTACTCAATCTCTCTGTGCCTCCATTTTCTCATCTATAAAACAAGGATAATAAAACCACTGGGGCTATTGTGAGAATTAAGTGTAAAAGATAAAAAGTGCTTCAATAGTGCTTGACACGGTAAGTACTCAATAAATGTTCATTGTTGTTTAACATATCACATATGCTGACAAATACACAACACTTCCAAAAAATAGTACTGAAGAAATCAAACTCACTCATAATTCTAATACCCAGAGATAGCCACTATTAGTGCATGTTAATATCTGGGTTAATTTCCTTCAGGTCTTTTAATACGTATTACACATTTTATAAAGTTAGTATCATATTGTATCATTTCTAGCGGTTACAAAATATCTCAATATTTTATGAATACATTATGTGTATTTAATCATTCCACTATTATTAGGTCCAATTTTTCACTGCTATAATTAATATTACAGTAAATACCTCGATTGGCAGTCTTTGTACACATCTTTGATTTTTCCCTCAAGAAAGAGTCTAGAAGCAGAATTTCTATCTCAAATGGTCTGAAATACACTTGGCTTTACTCCCCTACTGACCTATTATACGGAATGTAGGCACATACCACGTGTTTTAAAATGCCGATTTCTCTCTTTTCTCCATGGATACTTAAAGGCTATTAATTGGCTTTTCCATTGTAACCTTTCTATTGTTTTTTTGTTACAACTGCTTATCAGGTATTTCTCTTTTTCCATTTATTCCATTTAAAGGATCTCATTTTTCCTTTATGTCACTCTAACATCCCAAATACAATTTGAGTGTTAATTACTTCAGTACCTCTCTCAAAAAGGTTCTTACGATTCTACTTTATGTCTAGAAATGGAAATCCTTGTCTTTCAGAAATACATCTTGAAACATTTACAGATGATGTTTTATGAAAGAGGAACTACATCAAAATAAGTGGGAACTGGGGGAAAGGAGTGGGTAGAGATAACGAAGAGCTGAAAAATGTTGAAGCTGAAGAATGGGCATGTAAATATTCATTCTACCATTCTCTCTATTTAAATATTTTTAAAACTATCTTTAGTGGGAAGAAACTGCTTTAAAATAAATCTTTAAAAGAAGATATAATTATTAAAATCTATAAAACAATTGTGGTTTACCTTCTACCACAGGTCTTAGAGAACAATAATTCAAGGATTATAAAAAAAAAAATAACAAGACCAAAAATATTTAAGCCAAATTCAAAAGTGAAGTAAACAACTACAGTATTTAGAATCTCTCAATTACACTTGCCAGTAATTCCCACAGATAAAAACATACTACAATGCCTTTTTCCAAACCATGGCTTCAGCTTAGCATGCTGATTCTCCGAAACAATATTAGTATTTATATTGTGCATTACAAGAACACAATTTTGCCTCTGTATGTGCCCACATGAATATTTGATAAGTACTTTTATTATGTACTAGTATTAAATAATCCAAATTCTCTCAGTGCTTAAATCACATCTTGGTACCAAGTTAGGCACATCATAAACAATACTTACAGATTAGCAGTTAGGTCCACCAAAGCGTTTATTTGTACCCAGAGGCATGCAAGCAAGACCAGCATAACGGAAAAACCACCTCGCTGCACATCTTTTATTAAGACGTATTGTGGGAAAATATCACCTGCGTATATTTCTACCTCTGCAGAAATATACCTTGGCGTCAGGTTATGATAACAAGAGAGCTTAGCAAAAAGAGTAAGAACAAATCTAGGGATAGGGGATCAACGGCCGTTCAGTGGATTTAAAGGGTGAAATGGACAGGTTAAACACATGCTTTCTAAACTCTTTTCACTGCAGTAAAAAAATACATTTTATATAAATGTACTTACAATATATTTTATATAACAACCCCAGTATATATACACCCACATGATACATTTGAAATAATCTGCAATACATTTTGATAGTCTCCAAACTATTTCTTTTTAAAAGTGTTATTTTCGAGTCACTACCCACTAAAATAATTTCTTGACTTCATAGATTTAAATCTCAGGACTAAAAAATTGGCCTGGGAAAAACAGCCTGCTTATCCTCCTGTTCATCAGTCGAAGGAGATGGAAGAGAACATCTGACAAACTAGACATTTCATGCCACCCAAGCATTCATCTGCCTGAATTCCTGTCTGCCCTGCACAGAAAATGACATCATTACATGTATGGGAGGATGGGGAGTGGGGACAGGAGACACTGAAGTGGGCAGGAATCAGACGACCACTGCTTAAACACACATACACACACACACAGCCCTAAGAGAAGATAATCTCTTAAATTTCTTCCAGTTCTAAAATTCTGTAGTTCTAAGAGTTGGCTCTGAGATTATAAGTCCCTAAAGGGTAAGAAATTCATTGCTACATCTCCCACAGTGCCTAGCAAACTGACTTTCATAAAAATAACAGAGCACTACATAGAAATTAAACTCAATTAACAATATGCAAACTAAGCATAAATGTAAAGGTTCCTGTCATTTAAACGTATGTTTTCCACACACTGTTAGATGTAAAAATCAATGCTATTGTATATTATTTGAAAACTCATAAGCATAAAAATGCTAAAATATATATATAGCGGATGTATATGTATGTGTGTGTATATATAATACATATGCCACAAATACTATTCCTGTTACTTTATCCATAAAAGGTATAAAACAATTCACTGTAAAATTATTCTAAAACTCAGAATGGAATTAAATTACTAACTTTTAGTTTGAATTAAACCTTTTTTTCTGTCTGCTTAATGATACTACATTAATGGCAGAGAAATAAGCAAAACATGGGCCTAGTACAAAAGAAAAGTAACAGCAGAGGACTAGACAATATAGAACTTTCACAACCATGTAGTACTCTAAAGGCTACCAGTTTGGGCCCAATGGTCTCCTCTGCTTTTATCTTAGAAGGAATAGTTTTCATCAAAAAAATTTTAATGACATCGAAGTGTTTCCATATATATATTAACTTTCACTAAATTATTATGGTTTAATTGAAGTGAGAGAGAAGGCGAAAAAGGAGTCTTCAAAAAAGACTTCCAACTTCAAATCACAATATCCTTATGCCTTTTATATAATGTTATAAAATGCCATATGATGCAAAAAAAGACAACTTTCTCATGAACCTGAAAATTACACACAACTCTTTCTTTCCATAAGCTTTACCTAAAATTCCATTACTTTGAGGTGCTGGATTAAATTATTTGGAAAAAATCTAGGATTTTACCAAAATTAATATAATTTCTGATTTTTAAATGAGGAAAATGTTTACAAATATACTTTTGTTACTTAAAAGAATAATGCACTTTAATGGGCCAATTCCAAATTTCCAGTTCTGCTTAACATTTCTCACCAGTTCTTGGATTTCTAAATTTAATTACTACTAACTAAAACATACCTTTCAAAAGCTTTATGGAGAAGGACCTGAATTTGTTCCTTGAAAGAAATAAGGGAATTAGAGAATCTGCATTGGCAGAGGAGAAAGAAACAAGACTGGGAACGACAGAGGTGGTACAGGAGACAGGATAGGATTAGCCTCTCTAGAGATTATTCATTAAAGAACTGTTAAAGATAACGTCAGACAATATAACTGGACCAGTGACTGTTGAGGAGTCTCCACAAGCCACAGGGAGATGAACACCTAACACTGACTGAGGGTCAACCCTGAACTCCCAGAATCAGCACGAAGTGGCACTTAGACACAACGGCAACCTTCCAGGAGTTTACAGATCCGCTGGAAGAGAGACACACGCGATGACGTGTTTTAGGTGATTTGAAAGAGGTTACCTAAATATGTTCAAGCTACAATCAGGTCCAAGCGAGACAGTCATCAATTTAAGCGGAGGAGGGGACAGGAAAGACTTTGTCAAGGAAGTGGTGCTCACAGCTCCATTGCCAGAAGAGTAACTGGAGCAACAATCTACAACTACACGAATGGCTTTTTGCCTCTCTTTGAGGAGCTGGCTAGCTGTTGACAGAAGAGCTGTTTGAGTGGCACATTAAGGCTTAACAAATATGACTATTTCACTGCAGCCTCCAAGCCATAACTTCCCAATGTGACAGGCTCCAAAGTTGGGTGCTATCACATACCCTTTTAGTTACACAACAGGACCTGGCTTCATCCCAAAAATGGTTATCCTGGGATTGCCTCTTCCTCATGTTTATGAACAGAAGTATTGTGTCCAGTAAGGTTTACACTGATGGACTGTTCCTCTCACTCTAGAAATGTAGAAAGGATAATAAGCAATTTATTCAGATCAAGATCCTCTGTACAGAAAATAACACATTTCAAAGTTAGTAACAAAACAACATTCCAAATCAGTTTGGTCACTATGGATGACCATATAGAACACGCCACAAAGCTTAATCCTTCACATTCCAGTACATCCAGTGACTCTAAAAGGACTGCACACAAAAGTCAAAAAGCCCCACCCTACTCCACCAACAGGCTTTATTCTTCACAGTGATTAAGTCAGTCTGAACATTTTACAAATACAGAAGGGTAGAATTCAGAATTGGTTCACTGCACCCTAAGAAATGGTGCTCTGGAAATCCAAATTAATTAAGTACCCAATAATAATAATAACAACAACACTCATCACTGAGGCCCTACTATGTGTGAGAAACCAAGTTAGGTGCTTTACACACATTACTTCAGTTTAACCCAAACAAACCCATAACTTCTGTAAATGTTCAACTTTGCAGCTGTGGAAACTGGCAAAGCTAGTAAATGAACTGAGAAATACTGCACATCTGGATTCTTTTATATCTTGAAAAAATAAGCTGTTATATGGAGTTACATTAGATGAAGTTCTCAAATTAAAATGCAATTATGATTTCAATGTTTTTATACTGATTCTGAATCTCAGAACAAAAGCTAGAGATCTCTTTAAAAAAAGGATAATTAAACATAATTAACACACAATTTATCTTAAATATTCCATAAAGAATAAATTTGCCTCATCAACAGTAAAAAATAGGGGGGCCAGCCCAGTGGCATAGTGGTTAACATTGCACGCTCCATTTCAGCGGCCCAGGGTTCACAGTTCCGATGCCAGGGGCAAACCTACATCACTCATCAAGCCAGGCTGTGGTGGCAGCAACCCACATTCAAAACAGAGGAAGACTGGCACAGATGTTAGCTCAGGGACAATCTTCCTCAAGCAAAAAGGAGAAGATTGGCAACAGATGTCAGCTCAAGACCAATCTTCCTCACCAAAAAAAAGTAAAAAGTAGGGAGAAAAAGGAGAAACCATTTATAACCAACAAATCGCAGAAATGCTTATACTGAGACTAAATTCAATCCTCTTCTGTTAATGTCTTACTATTAATTTAAAAGTCCAAGCACAACTTTATAAAGGAAAGTGACATCCTCCTGTTTCAGCCAGAATTCTTAAAACAATCTTTAACCTAAAATGTATGTTTCCCAAAGATGGATGCTCACAATTTAACCACAGTGAAATTTAACCAGCTGCAAAATTCTGTATCAGGACTTTCTACATTACAGAGAAAACCTGACAACGTATGCAAGTATCAATTGTCATATCTGTGGTTTAAAATGAAACTCCCTCCCCTCAACTCAAATCATCCTTTCTCTCTGGGTCCCTGCATGCCTCTTTTCCTTTATTCCTGCTCTATGTTGAGAGAATATTTGGTCCCTAGCTCAGTTTAGTCAAGTTCAGAGTCATGGGAATAATACCTTTTTAATGTTGTCTCTGGATCAACTTCCAAATTTAGGTTATGCTCTTCTTCTCATTAAAAACTTTAATATAAATTCAAATCATATTAAGACGGGATGTAAATGCTAACTGCAAGATTTATCAGAATAAAGCAAAAACAAAAATAAAAATTTTTAAGCTTTCTAGAAACCCAATACCAGGTACAGTATAATAAATAAAAACAGACATAATTCTACCACCTTCACTGAGCTCAACTGTATATCAAGCTCGGTAGTGAAGGACACAAACAATGAATAGGACATTGGCTATGACCCTAAGGAATTTGTTGTGTGGTGTGACTCATCCAGCTCTAGGACCATCCCTCCTAAACTGCTGTAGAAGGAGAGTGTGGTAGAAAGTTCCAATATGGTACAAATGGAGTTATTACAAAACAGCAAATGCTTATCTTCTAATATATCAGGCTTCTGAATTAATGTTGTGATCATATTTGAAGGTATGACACTCATGTAGGATTTGAAATGAGAGAGGAAATAAGATGTGGGGAGTGCAGCGTGAGGAACTGAGTCATTTCTCCCACCTTGCCAGGTTTTTTCACCCTTGCTATTAGTTACATAAATCCTATGTGGAATGCAATATTTCACTTATGACAATTTTACCTTTTAAGCCTTTCATAAACCTGTCAAACTACGAGCTACATGGACCAATTTTTGTTTTATAGATTCTCAGTTTTAAAAATAAAAGCTTGTTCATCCCTCCAAACTAAATGCATTATGATTGAAGATCACAGTACCAAATGATCATTTGATTCTTACCGATAAGTACCTGTCCTGATTAATGTTTCAAAGTAATTTAAAAAAAAAAACAAACACAAAAACATATTCCAGAAAATAAGACAATGTGCTAATTTAACCCTAAGCAAGCTCATTTAAAATTCTCATTAAGAGATTTTTACTTTAAAATCATACAACCAAAATACTTCTCATTAGTTAATATTGTTGAAACATCAAAAATTTCAAATGCGACTTTAGGAAACTTACTTTTAAAATAGGTTTAAAAAGGTTTAGTCCCTACTGCATCTCCAATGACAAAAATAAATCCCATTCAGTATGGAACCAAAATTATTATAATCTCCTGACCCTTTTATTTAAAATCGCATACAAAAGAAATCTGTATAAACCCTATTTCAATTATAATTTCAGAGAAATGATCTCACATGAGAAAGCAGCACAATGTATGTAGCGCAGTTACACAATAGTAAGCTATATTAACTCAAAGTGAGTTAACCTCATTTACAAGAAGAAAAGGAGAGAGGGAAGAAGAGGAGAGAGGAAAATTTATAAGAACAAAAAAAGATACAGTACATAAAATCATTTTGCAAGTTTATAGACAGTAAACGATAGTCCCCTGTCTTCATCAAAGAAAACATGCTGGCTGGCCCTGATACACAAACAAAAGCACATGGGCGAATCAAGTATATTAATCTCTGTCAACATGCAGACTACGACCTTTAACCTAGCAGGATGCCTGGTAAGTTAGCCAAGCAGACAGTTAGTCCACAAAACACCGCAGGTAAAAGCAGAGGTACATTTAGACATGCTGCATATTTATGATTTTACTGCCCATTCTCCACCATCATGGAAACTGAGTATTTAATACTCTAAACATGCCATTACCCCCAGTAAGTCATAAGAACTCTCTGATATTGCCATAAAAACATATTTTTGTCAAACTAGTGTAGAGAGTATAAGTATTATTTGATGTTCACTGAACTGCAGACTGTTTCAAAAGGCAAGTAAGATATTCCCCTCTAAATGAGGTCACTCTCTGAAGGTTCAATACAAGATACTCGCAAAATTGTACTTGAGACTTGTTTCTTTTACAAGAGATTGCCAGTGAGTATCTACCACATGGAATGCTCCCTAATCTCATCCAATTCAATTCGACAAATATCTCGAGTTCCTATGAATTACAAAAACGAAAAATACACAAGTCTTTGCACTCCAAATACACGAATATAGTAATACAACACAGACTCTGATGAATCCTAGAACCAACACATCAACAAAGGAAAATAGGGTATGTGGGTTAAAAGTCAACCAAACTGAGAGGATTTAAGAAGGAATAGGGGAATAGTGAGGATTTAAGAAGGAAGAGGGGAATAGTTAGGATTTGAGTGGAGCCTTTAGGAAAAAGAAAAAAGAAAGAGGAAACAGCATTCTGGAGGTGGAGATGTCATGACACAAGATGAAGATGAGCTAAAGAAAAGAGGTAAAAAAAGTATCAGTCTGGTTGCCTAAAAGAAAGTAGTCTCAGAGGAGCAGACCATGAAGCTCAAGGAAAATAATAAAGGCTTCAATTTCAAGTGGGCTTTCACTTTTCCACAATGAAGGAGTCTATTAGTCAGGGTTCAGAGACTACAGAGAAACAGAACCACTAAGATATACATCCATGTGCCACGTTAACGACGTTTCAGTCAATGATGAACCACACATGTAATGGTGGTTCCATTAAGATTAGTACCATAAAGCCTAGGTGTGTAGTTAGCTATACCATCTCATACTGTAGGGAAGGAAGAAATTTTCCTCGACTCTTATAGGTTATTCCAGCTGGTCTAAGAATTGAATTGACATGAGAGAGATTAACGGAGAAAAACAAACAAAAGTTTAGTAACATTCGTATATGGGAGAACCAAGTAACTCGTCAAAATGGCCAAAGCCCTCACCTTAAACACCATCGTCAGCTAAAGACAAAAGAAGATGTTGGGGTTGGGGAAAGACTTCAAAGGGAAGGAAGGCAATTCACAAAAGGAGCAAGTACTTGGAAAACAAGTATTTGGCCACACAGAAACAGAAGAACACAGAGGGAGCCCAACAAACAGGTTTTTCTAGATTCCTCCTGTCTACCACCCAGTTCATGTTATGCTAAGGTGATAGCTCGCTTCCTGAAACAAATGGAATTCCTTTTTTAGGCAGTTAAGGGAGAGGTAACAAGAAAAACTTTCTGAGCCTTTTGTTCCTTAAAAATAATCAGCCTAAAATAATAACCACGTTAAAGAGACATATTTTTGGATGGCAAATTTTGCTCCCCCTCAGTACAATCTGTGATGTTCACACAACAAAGAAATCCCATAATGATGCATTTCCCAGAACATACCCCATCATTAAGTGACACAGGACTGTAAATAGACATACAAGAGGAGATTTATTATGGGAATTAGCTTACATGATTATGGAGGCTGAGAAGTCCTACGATATGCCATGTGCAAGCTGGAGAACCATGAAAGCCAGTGGTGTAATTCAGTGGGAATCCGAAGGCCTGAGAAGTAGGGGAGCAGATGGTGTAACTCCCAGTCCAAAGGCCAAAGAGGGTGGAGGGTGCTACCAGTCCAAGTTTTGGAATCCAAAGGCCCCAGAACCAGGAGCTCAAATGTCTGAGGGCAGGAGAAGATGGAAGTCCCGGCTCAAGGAGAGAGAGCAAATTCACTCTTCCTCCATCTTTTTGTCCTATCTGGATCCTCAACCAATTGGATGATGCCCACCCACACAGGTGAGGGTGGTTCTTCTTCAGTCTACTGATTCTAATGCTAATCTCTTCTGGAAACACCCTCACAGACAGATCCAGAAATAATGTTTTACCAGCTCTCTGGGCATCGTTTAGCCCAGTCAAGTGAGCTAAATGCTTGACACATGAAATTAACCATCACAGGGAGCCACCATGAGTTTTTGAGAAAGAAAGTGATATAAATAGACCTGAGAGTTCTAAAAGCTATCTTTTGAAGCATATTGGATGGGAAACAGAGACTAAAACAGAGTGGGGCCAATTTTTAAAAATCCATCATAGTAGTAGAGAGAACTTTCCGAACTAGTGGGGTGGATATAGAAATATGGGAAGAATGAGCAAAGCGCTAAAGTAGAACTGAAAAAGTCCTCCAACTGAACAAATGTGGCACCATCCCTTTCACAATTACTCTCTCAGTCTTCTAACCAGGCTCCTAAACAACTTCTACACACACCCCTTTCCAACATACTCTCCCCACCACGGCAGAGTGACCATTTTACAAAGCAAGCCAGATCACATCTCATGGCCCTCTACCCCTTCTCCCTATCGGCCAGCAACCCTGGTCTTTTCATTTCCTAGAAGTTCAACTTCTTTCCTGACTCAGGATCCTTCCACACACAGTTTCCTATACCTGGAAACTGGCACCTCGGCTTTTTTTCACCACATTAACCATAAAAGACCTTCAAATCTCAGTTCAAATTTCGCAAAGAGGCTATTCCTAACCTCTCCAATCTAATCATGTATCCCAATCTTTAAATTCTCTCTTGAAACGCAGTCATCAAACACAGGCATACCACATTTTACTGCACTTCACTTTATTGTGCTTTGCAGATATTGCGTTTTGTAGATATTGTGTTTTTTTACAAATTGAAGGTTTATGGCAACCCCGAATCGAGCAAGTCTATCAGTACCATTTTTCCAACAGCATTTGCTCACTTCGTGTGTCTGTCACATTTTGGCCATTCTCACAATATTTCAAACTTTTTCATTATCATTATATTTGTTATGGCAATCTATGATTAGTGATCTTAGCTGCTACTATTGTAATTGTTTGGAGGCGCCAGGAACCGCACCCATATAAGACAGTGAATTTAATTGATACATGTTGTGTGTGTTCTGACTATTCCACCAACAGGCTGTTCCCCTGTCTCTCTCCCTCTCCTTAGGCCTTGCTATTCCCTGAGACACAACAATATTGAAATTAGGCCAGTTAACAACCCTACAACGGCCTCTAAGTGTTCAAGTGAAAGGAAGACTTGCACGTCTCTCACTTTAAATCAAAAACTAGAAATAATGAAGCTCAGTGAAGAAGGCAAGTCAAAAGTCGAGATAGGCTGAAACTAGGCCTCTTGTGCCAAACAATTAGCCAAGTTGTGAATTCAAAGGAAAAGTTCTTGAAGGAAATTCAAAGTGCTACTCTAGTAAATACACAAATGAGAAGAAAGTGAACCAGCCTTATTACTGATATAGAGAAAGTTTTAGTGGTCTGAATGGAAGATCAAACCAGCCACAACATTCCCTTAAGCCAAAAACTAATGCAGAGCAAGGCCCTAACTCTTCTCAATTCTACGAAGACAGAGAGGTGAGGAAGCTGCAGAAGAAAAGTCTGAAGGTAGCAGAGGTTGGTTTATAAGGTTTAAGAAAGAAGCCGTTTCCATAAGATGAAAGTGCAAGGTGAAGCAGCCAGTGTTGACGTAGAAGCTACAGCAGTTTATCCAGTAGATCTAGCTAAGATAATTAATGAAGGTGGCTACACTAAACAACAGATTTTCAAGGTAGACAAAAGAAGAAGATGCCATCTAGGACTTTCATAGCTGAAGAGGAGAAGTCAATGCCTGGCTTCAAAGCTTCAAAGGACAGGCTGACTCTCCCATTAAGGGCTAACGCAGCTGGCGACTTTAAGTTGAAGTCAATGCTCTTTTACCACCCCAAAGATCCTACGGCCCTTAAGAATTATGCTAAATCTACTCTGCCAGAGCTCTCTAAAAGGAACAAGAAAGCATGGATGACAGCGCATCTGTTAACTACATAGTTGACTAAATATTTTAAAACCATTGTTGAGACCTACGACTCAAAAAAAGATTCCTTTTGAAATACTACTGCTCATTGACAATGCACCTTATCACCCAAGAGCTTTGATGGAGATGTACAATGAGACTAATGTTGTTTTCATGCCTGCTAACACAACATCCAGTCTGCAGCCCATAGATCAAGGAGTAATTTCGACTTTCAAGTTCTATTATTTAAGAAATACATTTTATAAGGCTATAGCTGCCACAGATGCTGATTCTTCTGATGGATCTGTGCAAAGTAAATTAAAAACCTTCTAGGAGCCAGCCTGGTGGCACAGCAGTTAAGTTTGCACATTCCACTTCTCGGCGGCCCAGGGTTCACCACTTCAGATCCCGGGTACGGACATGGCACTGCTTGGCAAAAAGTCATGCTGTGGCAGGCATCCCACGTATAAAGTAGAGGAAGATGGGCATGGATGTTAGCTCAGGGCCAGTCTTCCTCAGCCAAAAGAGGAGGATTGGCAGTAGTTAGCTCAGGGCTAATCTTCCTCAAAATAAATAAAAAATAAAAATAAAAACCTTGTAGAAAGGATTCACCATTTTAGATGCCATTAAGAACATTTGTGAGGAGCCAGCCCCGTGGCCGAGTAGTTAAGTTTATGCGCACTGCTTCAGTGGCCTAGGTTTTCCCCAGTTCGAATCCTGGGCACAGACATGGCACTGCTCATCGAGCCATGCTGAGGTGGCATCCCACATGCCACAACTAGAAGGACCTACAACTAAAAATACACAACTATGTACCGGGGGGCTTTGGGGAGAAAAAGGAAAAATAAAATATTTAAAAAACAAAAAAAAGAGCATTTGTGATTCATGGGAAGAGGTCGAAACATCAACATTAACGGGAGTTTAGAAGAAGTTGATTCCAACTTTCACAGATGACTTTGAGGAGTTCAAGATTTCAGTGGAGGAAGTAACTGCAGATGTGGCAGAAATAGCAAGAGAACTAGAATTAAAAGTGGAGTCTGAACATGGGACTGAATTGCTGCCATCTCATGATAAAACTTTAATGGATAAGAAATTGCTTCTTGTGGATGAGCAAAGAAAGTGACTTCTTGAGATAGAATCTACTCCTGGTGAAGATGTTGTGAAGACTGTGGAAATAACAACAAGGAATTAAGGATGTTACATAAACGTAGTTGATGAAGCAGCAGCAGGGTTTGAGAGGATTGACTCCAATTCTGAAAGGAGTTCTACTGTGGGTAAGATGCTTTCAAACAGCATCGCACGCTACAGAGAAATCATTTGTAAAAGGAGGAGTCAATCAATGTGGCAAACTTCACTGTTGTCTTATTTTAAGAAATTGCCACAGTCACTTCAATCTTCAGCAACCACCACTCTGATCAGTCAGCTGCTATCAACATCAAAGCAATACCCTCCACCAGCAAAAAGATTACAATTCAGGGAAAGCTCAGATGATGGTTAGCGTTTTTTAGCAATAAACTATCTCTTAATTAGGGTATGTATATATTTTTTTAGACATAATGCTATTGCACACTTAATAGACTACATTATGGTGTAAACATAACTTTTTTTTTTTGGCTGAGGAAGATTTGCCCTGAGCTAACATCCACTGCCAATCGTCCTCTTTTTGTATGTGAGTTGCCACCACAGCATGACCAACGATAGACGAGTGGTGTAGGTCTGCGCCCAGGAACCAAACCCAGGCCACTGAAGCAGGGCACATGAAGCTTAACCACTAGGCCACCGGGGCTGGCCCTAAACATAACTTTTATAAGCATCGGGAAACCAAAAAATTTTCATGACTCACTTTATTGTGGTGGTCTCAAACCAAACCCACAATATCTCCAAGGTATGCCTATACTGAATATATCACTTAGCGAGAAGAATAAATGTAACATTAATGGAAAGGGATGATAAGCAAAATAAAGCAAACTAAAAGCAGATTAGACAATACCACTCTTTAACTGGCAGGAAGAAGAAAACAAATAGACAAAAGGTTGATATAGGTACACAGCTTATAAAATAGAAAATACCAACAAATCCACAGAAAAGAGGGCTAAAAAATGGACAGGTAACAGGAAAAGAAATGCAAATGTCTCAATCATATAAAAAGATATTCTATCTCATTCATAATGAGAGATGGGAATTAACACTATGATGAGATTCCATTTGGCAAAACAAGACAAAAGTTTGACAAAATATTCTGTTGACAAGGTTATGTATAAACAAATAGGCACTTTCATATGTTACTGATAGAAACACAAAAATGTACACATAATTCTTAGGGGATAAATTTGGCAATATCTAGTAAAATTGCATACTCATTTACCCTTTGAAACTATAATTCCTCATCTAGGAATCTGTCCCAAATATACAATAACAAAATATAAAAAGACATATATATGAACAGGGTTTTTCATTGCAGTGCTATTTACATACAAAAAATTAGAAACAATCCAAAGGTCCATCAACTGGGAACTGTTTAAATAAACTATGGTACATTCATTCAATGGAATATTATGTAGCTATAAAAATGAATGAATAATATACTACTAAGAAGTGATCTCCAGGATATAGTAAGTGAAAAAAAGCAAAGTATATAGTACTCTATCATTTACTTAAGAACAGAGGGATAAGAATATATAGCCTTATATTAAAAAAATAGATAAGAATAAACTGAAGTTTTTCGCAAATTGTTATTCCCCTTAGAAGGGGAAGAAGAGTAAAGGATAGAGAAAACAGATAGAAGCTAGAGTCCTTTAAATAAACTTTGTTTTGTGATTTGACTTTGGAACCATGAAACTATTATACATGATTATAAAACAAAATTACATTCTACAACAGTTATTAAATATCAAAAATAAAATAAATGAACTTAAACGTATATCCAGTTGGTAGCATAACTATACAGAGAAAAATTAAGACTGACTTAAACAGTGTGGCATGGTAGGTGGCCTCTGTGAGGGCCCAACGATCCCCACCTCCTGGT
Organism: Equus przewalskii; assembly: GCF_037783145.1. Taxonomy (NCBI): domain Eukaryota; kingdom Metazoa; phylum Chordata; class Mammalia; order Perissodactyla; family Equidae; genus Equus; species Equus przewalskii. The sequence goes on along the minus strand of NC_091833.1, from coordinate 80,196,492 downwards.
ATTCACACCCTTATGTAATTATTTCCTCTTCATCATGGACTCAATTTAGAGACTTGCTTCTAAGAATAGAATGCGGCAGAACATCAAGGTTTACAGCAGAGTTATCCACAACGGCCAAAAGGAGAAAACAAACGTCCATCGATGGATGCATGGATAAACAAAATGTGGTAGATACACACAGTGGAATATCATTCAACCTTAAAAAGGAATGAAATTCTGATGCACGCTATAACTTGGATGAATCTTAAAGACATTCTGCTGAGTGAAATCAGCCAGTCACAAACGGCCAAATATTCTATGACTCCACTTAGGAAGTGTGTAGAGTGGTCAAACTCAGAGACAGAAAGTAGAATGGTGGATGCCAAGGGCTGGGGGAAGAGGGGAATGGGGAGTTGTTGTTTAATGGGTATAGTGTTTCAGTATAGAAAGATGGAAAAAGTTCTGGAGATTGATGGTGGTGATGATCGCACGACAATGTGAATTTACTTAATGCCAATCATCTATATACCTAAAAATGGTCAAAGTGGTAAATTTTGTTATGTATATTTTACCACAATAATTAAACAAAAAAGAATGCAGCATATATGATGGGTTGTCACTCTAAGAAGAGGTTACAAAAAGGCCATGGCTTCCATCTTGGATACCCTTTCTCCCTTGCTCCAAGCCAACAACCAGCTGCCATGTTGTTAGCTGCCCTGTGGAGAGGCCCAAGGAACTGGTCTCTGGCCAACAGCCAGAAAGGACCTAGGACCTGTCAAGAATCACAGGAATCTGCTTGAAAGCACTCCAGAAGGCTCCTTTGTGCCCCCTTTAACTGAGCCTTGGGACGAATATGGCACCAGCTGACACCTAGATTGCAGCCTTATGACCAATCCTGAGCTGGAGTTAAGATACACCCCACAGAAACTGACCCATAGCAACTGCGAGATAATAATGTTTGCTGTATTAAGCCACTAAGTTTTGGGGTGATTTGTTACACATCAATAGATAACTAACACACACAGTGTTTAACTAAACATTCCTAGGGGGGCGTGCCCTAAGTCCAAAACAGAATTGCAGATTCCATTGCTGGGTATATGTCCAAAAAGAACCCAGCACAATGTCCAACAAAAGACATACACAAGAGTGTTCATAGCAACTTTATTCATAAAAGTCCCAAACTAGAAACAACTCAAATATCCATCAACTGGAGAATGGATAAATAAATTATTGTATTTCACACAATGCAATACTGCGCAGCAAGCAAAAAAACTCCACTGTTTCATAAAACAACATGGATAAATCTCACAGACATAATATTGAGCAAAAGAAGGCAGAAAGAGACAAAACTATAATGTTGGTATTGCTATTCTGAAATTGCTATGTGTATAATGGGGTGCTATAAATGAGTAATTACGTAATGTTTTAATTGTATTATTTCTAGTGTCACTGAGAACCAGGATTCTCAGCTGAGAAAAAGATACAGATGTAAAATAAAAAAGATTAAGTAAAAATCTGGTGGTGCTGAAACTGAACTAGAAGTATTAGTATGAACTCATGAGGTACCTATCTTTAAAAATATTTTTTCTGGGGCCAGCCCCGTGGCCGACTGGTCAAGTTCACGCACTCTACTTTAGTGGCCCAGGGTTTCACTGGTTCAGATCCTGGGTGCGGACGTGGCACTGCTCATCAGGCCATGCTGAGTCAGCGTCCCACAGAGCACAACTGGAAGGACCCACAAATAAAATATGCAACTATGTACTGGGGAGGTTTGGGAAGAAAAAGTAGAAAAAAAATTTTTTTTTCCTAGTTCTGAGTACTAAAAAGGCCTAGAAACATGATAAGTCCGTTATCAACAAGAAGCCCTAGAGCTCGGATTGTAGCTTTGAAGTTCCATTCCCCAGTAAGGAATTGGGGCTCCCTTGAGAACTTGCTAATACCAGGTGTGGGGAGGCAACGTACATGATGAGCCTGGAACTGCCTGTCATACCAGATAATCAAGAAGCTATCAAAAACTACTAGAGACACGTCAAAATAACTCAGTAAGCAACTTTAAAAGGTTCGTACTGGCCAAAGATTAATTTAAGCATCAGTAAGGATAATAACTACAATCAATTTTTTAAAAACACCCAATATGTTTAAATTTAAGAGTCCATAATGAATCCAGGAGAGAAGGGGAGAAGCCTAATACAACCAACTCGCTATTTTAAAATTAGTAAGCCAAGGGAAACTATCAAGCTTTTATCCAACCTTTCCTATACAAACCTTACTACTAAGTAACAAACAGTACATAAGGAACAGTTTCTCTTTACAGAATATTCTAACTAATAAATGAACAGTAAAGTTATAGTATTAACTATCACTATTCTCCAACCTCTAACGATTAACAGACCTAAAGCAGAGTCTACCGTCTACTTTTTTTTAATCCTTATTTAAAAAAATTTTTTTTTGAGGAAGATTAGCCCTGAGCTAACATCTGCTGCCAATCCCCCTATTTTTGCTGAGGAAAACTGGCCCTGAGCTAACATCTGTGCCCATCTTCCTCTTGACAAGCGGTGCCATGTCTGCACCCGGGATGTGAACCGGCAAACCACAGGCCACCAAATCAAAACGTGCAAACTTAACCACTGCGCCACTGGGCCAGCCCCTCTATCATCTGTTTCTGTAAATAAAGTTTTATTGGAATACAGTCATGTCCATGCATTTACATTTTGCCTCTGGCTGCTTTCTCATTACAACATCAGTTTAGTAGTTGCAGCAGAGGAGACAAAACGGCCCATGGACCCTGAAACATACACTATCTGCCCCCTTACAGAAAATCATTGCCAACCCGATCTAAAGCATTGAGTACAAATGGCAACAAATTAGCAAGAAAATAGAGACACTGTCTGCACCAGACAGACACCTGCCAAAAGACAGACACTTTCCAAAAGAAATCAAACCTGAATCTGAGCAAGTCTCTAAATCCAAACGCCAATTAATAGGAGATAAAAAGGACAGATGAGTATGACGTTTAATCGCTTCACAGGAATGTACTCAGGAACATCCACATCAACAGGACAAAGGCCCAATTTGTTCAACAAATAAATTTTAAAGACAAAGATGTGGAGGGAGGCATTGGGACAGGGATGAGACACCACACAACCTTAAGAGAAAAATCAACCAATTGCAATGGGAGGCAGGTGACCCAATCAGGTCAATTGTTTTTAAAATGTATGAAAGAATTAAAATTAACACTGACTGGATATTTGATTACATTGGAAGTCTTGCTGATTTTGTTGTTCGATTTGTTTTGTTTTTTTGCCGAGGAAGATTAGCCCTGAGCTAACATCTGTTGCCAATCTTCCTCTTTTTTTGCTTGAGGAAGACTAGCTCTGAGATAATATCTATGCCAATCTTCCTCCACTTTCTATGTGGGTTGCTGCCACAGCATGGCTGACAGGTGGTGTAGGATCCCACGCCTGGGATCTGAATGCACGAACCTGGGCCACCAAAGCAGAGCATGCCAAACTTAACCACTACACCATGGGACCGGCTCCTTGTTGCTGCGTTTTTAAGGGGGATAATGGTTTTGTGGTTATATTTTTTAAAAAGAAAGTCTTATACTTTAAGGATACGTAGTGAAATACAAATAAATTATATGATGTCTAGGATTTCCTTTAAAATAATACAAGAGTGGGAGGGAAGTCAGCAGGAAATAAATAATTTGGCCATGATTTGATAATTACTGAACCTGAGTGATGACTACAAGGGGATTATAATAATCTGTTTACTTTTACATATGTTTTAAATTTTTCATAAGTAAAACCTTAAAATTAGGCAAAACATTTCTTCTTCAGACACAAGAAAAAATCTGGAGTATGAAGAAGAACAGGTCAAGAAGTATGCTAGATAACCCCAAAGAAGCAACATGACAGTGACAAGGGTAGGGTCTTCTACGGAAGGGTAAAAAGCCAAGTTTGAAAAGAACCAGTTTAGAGACCAAGCAAATGATTGCTGAATAGATTCCAAACTTAGTTAAGTGACCTTTTCCAACTGCATCGAGCAGTGAGAACTAGGAAAAAAGGCTATATATGGCAAATTAACTTAGGTACGGGATTTGGTAAAACAGATTCCTCAGGAGGAAAAGGGCAAGAGAACGTAAGATGCTGCTGCAAGTATGATCATGGGGCTTGGGTGAGCAAAACGCCAATGAGGCTAGGAAATAGCTAACTTGATTAGAAAAGCATGGAAATGCCAAGAAAGTACAAGTCATAACAAAGACAAAGAACAGACTCAGAAAGCGTGACATGATAGAGGGTTATGATCACGAGAGGGAACTTTTCAAGACCTCAGAAGTGGAAGTGTTCCAGGTGATGATGAGAAGTGATGGGGTATGAAAAGTGCACAGAAGTTTGGGGCTCCAGTCCTGCTAAACTAATGCTGGTTTACTAACTGCTTCCGGCCACCTGCCAAGAATCACACCTCTGTCCCAGGATCATTTCAGAAGATATCCGTATTTTTTAAAAGGGTCCCAGGATTGGAACCACTAGTTTACAATTTAGTAACCCTGGAAAATGACTAAGGTGAAAATGATGGATGTCAGTCAGGTCAAGGAAGCACGATGAGAGCCACTAATATAAGAGACAGAAGGGGAGCATCTGAATCAAATGAAGAAAAATTCTAGAGGTCAACAGAGGATAAAAATGTAGAGAGAAAAGAATAAAAGACATCAACTTCAAAAGAAAACAATTAATTGAAAAATGTTCTAATAGTGAGGACATTATTCTAACCCCATAACTCAAAGAAAATAGTCTAAAAATATCTCTATCGGATAGATTAGGGAAGAAAAGGTATCCCCAAAAAAACAAAAATCAATTTGTTCATTACAATCATAAAGTGCTGGGTGTATGAAAGCACCAAAAAAACCTTATAAATCATTTAGTTTAATTCACTCATTTCATAGAGAAAACCAAGGTGCACCAAGGCTAATTAACTTGCACCCAAGAACATTACGCAGTTAATGAACAGAACTCAAGTTAAAGTGTACCCCGTTCTTCCCCCAACCTCCCTGCCTCGCACTCTCATCTAACACCTTGGTTTCCATCTCGTGACTCACTTCTTTTCAATGCTAAATGTCATTATATATTTTCACTCATAAATAGCAAGCATTTGGTAAATATTTGTTGACTGGCACTCAAAATGAGCCTACTTCAGTAATTTTATTTTAAAGGTCTCCTATAGCAGCAACTTGTTCCGCTCAATTTTACTCTTCTGTCTCCCTCGGTCCCCTCCCCAAAATATGTTCTGAGTAAATCTCAGAGATGTTCAGAAAATGTGTTGGCTAACTAGCACCTATGCTTCCAAAAAATGTTAGAACATGAAAAGGCACACATAGTGCCATGCTATAAAAAGAAGAGCTGGCATTATACACTTCTCTCATCATTTCCATAAATGCGTACATAATTTACAATTGCTATGAAGTAAGAAGATGTTCTGGACCCAGGGGACTCCAAATACCTAAATAGACAGGAAAAAACAGGATAAACTACCTCAGCCTTACAATAAAGGATTATAGAGTACACAAAGTACACATACATAAAGATGTTTATACATTTCTATATTTATTCTCTATAAATATTACATATTATACTCCACCCAGAATATAATATGGAAAGAACATTTTGAAGCTTCCACAAACCTGATGTTACTGCTATTTTTAGAAGAGATTTTTAAAATATTAACCAAAAAAAAAAGTGCAGATATCACTCATATGTAAAAAGAGAAGAAGACACAAAAAAGGGGAAGGCAATCTAAACAAAAATTGTGTTACAAATTTCTATTATTCTTAAAAAAAAAGGTACATATTCTTACCACTTAGAAACGGTTGTTGAGGCACAGAGTTTGTAGAAAAGACACCAAATTTGGAAAGGATCCATCTAGAAGCTTTTTCAATCGGGAGCTTGTACTTTATAGGCACACAAGTGGGCACACCGGTGCACAGCAGTAGGCATTCACCATGTACAAAGCAGAATATGGAATGTCAAAGGCTGGAAGACAAAAAGAGAGAGGAAAGAAAGAAATATGGTTGGTTAATAGTAATAGCCATGTTTAAACCCAAAATTTAGCAGTTTTCATATATCATGTATCATTATTGATTAGTTTTTATAAGGAAGAATCTGGCCAAGAACTTACTTATCAAAAAATTTCAGCAATTTTTTAACAGGAAAAGAAGCTATCTGGAGAGAGAAAACAAGAAAATGAGAATAACTCTTTTAAAGGTCCTAATTTAAATACTTTTTCGCCACCCATAACATCTTTCTCAGGTATATTATAAATTTCTTCACCGTCTGAAAATAATTACCTGTTTTTTGATGACAGAAGGGCCATCATCATAAGAGTGCTTACACAGTATTTGAGGACATAAACATTATGGGACTTGGGGTAATGACCCTAGAACTACCTTTCTTTCAAAGGTACCCCAAGAAAGAAGTGAACTCTCTGTCGCTGGTGGCAGTGCCAATACCTACAAAATTAGGAATGTATCTATCCTTTGACCCAACAATCCTTCTTCTGGGACATTCTCCTACAGATATAATTCCATACTCACAAAATAAAGTGTACAGTATGATTATTACGGGATTATTTATAAAAGTGAAACACTGAAAATAACCCGAGGACAAATAAAAATACCTATGAGACATCCGTAAGAAGGAACACCATGCAGCTGTAAAAATGAATAAGGAAGCACCCTCTGTGCTTCTATGAAAAGGCCAGAAAAAGAACTCAGCCACGATGCTGTGAGAAAGCCCAAGCCACATCGGGAGGCAAAAAAAAAAAAGGTCAGAATATATTAAACAAGCAAGATACAGAATTTATATACACAGTATGCTATATTCTGTGTTTAAAAAAGGGAAGGGGGGAGGGAAGTAAGAATATCTATCCTTATTTGTTAAAAAAATGCACTGTATAGATACATAAGAAATTGGTTAAAATGGTTACCTATAAAGGACAGTAAGGAACCAGGGATAGGCACTAAGACTTCTCCGTCTGTCATTTTGACTTCTAAAACATGTAAATGTTCAAACAAAATTAAATTTAAAACAAGTCCCCTAAATACTTGATTCTTACTCTTTCATCCCTTATTCATAAAAATTTGAGCTGTTATATGATCAGTATAACACATTACTTTCCTGAAAAATCAAATGATAAGTTATTTTCTTATCCTTCAGAAAAACCCTTCTCTTTGCTACTGGTAGCAATTCAATATATACTGAGTGCCTGCTATGCACCAGCACTATATGCATCTGTGAACAAAACTGAAAAATCCCTGCTCTGGTGATCTTAAAAGTGAACTGTTATCCATTTACTCATTGCTAGTGAAGGTACAGTAAGAAACGCATAAATATACATTTCTAGAGAAAATATAAATTTGTCAACCATTCTGGAAAGCAATTTGTGAATACATAACAAAAATCTTTAAAATGTTCATAGCTACTGACTCAGCAACTACACTTCTGAGAACTCAAAATGCAGACATAACTTTATATACAAATGTTTTGTACATTATTTATAATGAAAAATTGTAAGAAATCTAAATGTCCAAAATTAACTAAACTATGATGTACTCAGCAGATGGAATACTATGCTGCAGTTAACCGAGAAGTCATTTCCAGTTAAACGTGGTGGATTAACCACAAATATTTATCCCCACTCTGTCCCTGGGTTCCTCTGAAATAATTGTAAAAAAAAATTAAAGAAATTTAAAATTAAATAAATAAAAGAACACAAAAGCAAGAAGAACAGAAGAGACATTCTCTGATAGGATAAAACTAAAATGTGATTTCCAAAAATAACATGAGGAAACAATGTTAAAAAAGGCAAGACTCAATCACATATAATTTTGGCCATACTTTTTAAATTACATTAAAATGTGGAGGAAAAAACACTAAATATTATTTCTAAATAGTGATTTAAAATAAGTGATTTTTATTCTTTTATTCTTTTCTATATTTTCCAAAATATCTCCAAAGAGCATTTATTACTGTTATAGTCAGAAAAATAAAATCACTTTAAAAACATATATATACCTACTAGGATGGCTATAACCAAAAAGATAAGTATTGGCAAGTGTACAGTTGGAACACTCACACACTGCTGGTGAGAATATAAAATGGTACAGGCATGTCGGAAAATAGTTCCTCAAAAGTTAAACATGACTCAGACATTCTACTCCCAGGGACACACCAAGAGAAACAAAAAAATGCATCCATGAAAAATACATATGCAAATATTCGTAGTAGCGTTATTTGTAATAGCCAAAAGGCAGAAATGACACAAATGTCATCAACTGATGAATGGATAAATCAAAGTAGTATATTCACCCAACAGAATATTGTTCTGCCTTAAAAAGGAATGAAGTACTGATACATATTACAACATAGATGAATCTTAAAAACATTATGCTAAATGAAGGAAAGCAGTCACAAAAGGCCACCTATTACATGATTCCATTTATATGAAATGTCTAAAATAGACAAATAGAGATAAAATAGATTAGTGGTTGCCTAGGGCCAGGAGGGAGAAGATAGGGAGTGTCTGCTAACGGATACAGGTTTTCTTTTGGCAATGATGAAAACGTTTTAAAATCAGTTGTGATAATGGTTACACAATTCTGTGAACATACAAAAACCCTGAATTGTACATTTTAATCTGGTGATTTGCATGGTATATGAATTATATCTCAGCAAAGCTGCTATACTAAAAAAAACCCTATAGTCTGTAACTTCTTCACCGCTAACTAATATTTCACTTCTTAGTCCTTATCACCTTGCAACACTACATAATGGGAAAAGCATTGGATTCAAAGATAAAACCAGACTCTTGCCAATCCTAAGACCATGGACAAGCCACAACTTCCCAGCTTCAGTTTCTTTTTCAGGGAGTGGGGAGGCCTCTCTGGTACACCATCTCATTTTTCTCCCAACAACTGAGTTGCATGCCTACCAAGAGCAAATTATATTTGTTCCAAAATCTGTTTATGCCAGTTGTATTTACTATAATTATGTAATTTAGTAAAATATTACATAAAAAATATGAGCACAAAAAGAACATGCTTTGTCTCTGAAAATCAAGCTGTACAATTTGAAAAAGGCAAGTCACTTTAAAAATGTCCTCAAGAGAAGGCCTCAGCTATACATCAAGATGGATGAAGTATAATCATTTATATAGTTAACAATTATAAAATATTTAAAGTATGTATCTTTCTTATGATTCCTCATTTTAAACAAATTTTCTGTTTAACCAACCCAACCACTGGTTGGTTATACAACCACTATTGTGTAAGAGAGAGATTCTACTCTACATAAGCTATTTGTGTAAAAGACTAACAAAAGAACACCATTGTGATTCTAGCTCATGCTCTAAAGAGTGACAGTGGACTCTAGCGAGTTCCCTCTTACAGAGGTTGAAATTTCTCCACCCTTCAAGGCCCAGGCCCACTAGGTTCTGTCTTCTCTACAGATACTTTGTTTCTTAAAGTGAAAGAGGATGCCTAATGTAAACTCTTCAAATTCAATTCAGGCTGCTAAAGTCCCTTTTCCTGTGCTCTTAGGCTCTCCAAATCCTCCTGATCAAAGCTAAACCTACACCTGACCCATGTATTCAGATGACCATTAAGCACCGCCCCCCCCCCCCCCAAAATCTTACACTCATGCTCCACAGACTCCTTTTTTTACTTCCTATTACCACACATTTGGGCCTCTACTTTTCTCACCTACCAACTTACCCTCCATTGCCAGTCATTTGGACTCTGATCCCAACCACTGGAACACTAAAATAGTCTTCCTAATGACTTCGAAAGAATTCCAAGTGGTCATTCTAACTTGTCCCTAACTTCTCCTCTCTCACTACTCCGATGCACCTCAGGTATTGCTGCCAAATGCACCTTCCTAACGCACAACACTCATCACAAAACTGCTGGCTTGGTAATTCAGTGGTACTCCCACTGCCTACAAAGTCCAGAAATTCAATAGCCTGAGAGTCAAGGTCCTAAGAGGAGAAAATAAACTGCTAGCCCATCTCCCTAATGTTCTCCAGACCACAGTCAGGCTCTGTGAAACACACCCCATTCATTCCTACACATAGATCTTTCTTCCACCTAGAATGTCCTCCCTTCATTTCTACGCACTGAAACCCTATAATCATTTTCAAAGTAGAAAATCACTTACCAACTCAGAGACTGGAGTTTCTCAACTGTAACACCTTCAAGGGTCATTTTACAAGGATTATAAAGTGTTGCAAGTATTAGAAGTATTATCAAGTATAATCTTAGAACAATAGCCAGCAGATATCACTCAGCAAATGTTACTGTTGCTCATGCAACACAATGAGCACTCAATAAAATATTTTCTAAATTGACATACAAAACCAAAAAAAGTCTTTTCCGGCCACACTGTACTCTTTGCTCTAAAAGCAACAGTTTAAGGCTTGAAATCTCTGGAAATTAAGATGATGAAAATTTCTGATAAAGTTTTCACTTTATGGCACTCTCACACAGATTCGTGATGCAAGAACAGCAACCCACTATTTCATGATTTAACCAAGAACAGCTCGATTCACTAACATCTACCAAACGAGGAGAGGGAAGGCAAGCTTTACAAAAATAGGTTAGTTCTATCATTCACTTCTTTTAAAAATTGTGGTAAAATACAGATAACGTACCATTTTTAAGTGTACAGCTCAGTGGCATTAAGTACATTCACACTATCTTGCAACCATCACCCTCATCCATCTCCAGAACTCTTTCCATCATGCAAAACTGAAACTCTGTACTCATTAACAACAACTTCCCACTCGCCTTCCCCCATCCCCTGGCCACAAGCAGTCTACTTTCTGTTTCTATGAGTTTGACTGCTCTAGATACTCATCTAAGTGGAATCATACAGTATTTGTCCTTTTGTGACTGGCTTACTTCACTAAAAGCATGATGTCCTCAAGGTTCATTCGTGTTATTCAATTTTTCAACAAGAACTTCAAAACCACATAAAGGACATGGGCTAAAAATACTCTAGTTCAAACTCCTGGTTTAAATATACTCTATATCGTATGGCACTACTCCACAGATTTGGATGGCTCAATTACAAAAAAAAAAAAGGGAAAAGGAGAATAATAGACTTGATAATCCGGTATGATGCCAGGTATTCTGCTAGGTGCATTTCACACACTTAAGTCCACCCAATTTGAAGGAGGTAGGTTTTTACTACTCCCAACTGGTAAATGATAAAAAGGAGGTTCAGAGCCACTCAGTATCAAGCAGGCCTCTCATGTCACGAGCCTATTTTCATCTTGTTTGCATAGAAATTACCACTATCTGACATACATCCATTTATTTCCTTATGTGCAAATTATATGTAGATCAAAAAAAAGGTTGAGAATCTCTACAGTAGTGGAATGGTCACATTTATACAACAAAGTTCTATCTATGATACAACATAGCCTTGAATCTAAATATCTTAGAATCCCTAGCTTTTCTAAGATTTCAGTCCATAGATACATTTGTTAGATACTCGGAAATTTGGAGACTCTATTAACTACCAAAGATATATTCAGAGATTTTTTTTTCTTCTTTTTTTAAGCAGAGATGGGAAGTGGGAGGTATTGGAGGACAAAGGTAGAGGATAAAATTCCAACCGAGAAGTCCAAGGGTTCAGGAAGACTGGTCTCCGGTGAGTCTAAATTTACTATAACACCCTCATTGTCTACAGATTTTGTTGTTTTTAATCAAACTTCACCTGAGGAATTTTCTACTAATCATGGATTTACAGTGGGAAGGGAGATACTAAGTTGTGGTATATAGTCCACTTACACTTTAAATATATTCTCACTATAATATTAGCTACATTTACAGTAATATGGATTTCCTTCTTCTGCTTCAGAATGAATGTAAATATTCACACCATCCTGTATTGCGACATTTTCTCCCTTAAAATTAGTTAAAACTTTTTAAGACATTACAAAATAACTAAATACCTAGCTTCTAACCTGCTTAACCTATATTTTTTCATAATTTAAATTATGGCAAATATCTCCACAATTAAAAGACTTTAAAAGGTTAGGGAGAGAAATCATATATATATATATATATATATATATATATATATATATATTTTTTTTTTTTTTTTTTTTTTTGGTGAGGAAGATTTGCCCTGAGCTAGTATCTGTGCCACTCTTCCTCTATTTCATATGTGGGATGCCTCCACAGCATGGCTGTTGAGTGGAGTAGGTCCATACCCAGGATCCGAACCTGTGAACCTAGGCAGCTGAAGGAGAGTACACAGAACTTTAATCACTCAGTCATGGGACCTGCCCCAAGAAATCAGATTTTTTTAAGGGCTCTCACTAAATAAATCCCCACTTGTAACAAAGTCTACATTTCGCATTAACTTACTGTTTTCATAAATAATTTCTTTTGATCACAGTATGAAAAATGTTACTCACAAAAGGAGTACTGTGTTCACAAAATAATTATATCTTCACTGATGTAACAAGAAGTCAGTGGTTTCCTTTTTGTGGTAAACAATGGGCCTTGGGAAACACATTCCCCATTAAATGTCTTTTACATTTTTTTATACACAATTGGTTCCACTTCCTAATAATCACCATTTACCAGAAATGTGAAAGATAAAAATCTATCAAGATACACAATAAGACTAAGCAAGCCAAAAGGAGAAAAATAAAATTACAAAGGCTCTCTGAAGAGGGTGGGGTAGAGAAAACTTCCAACCCAACACCAACCATCTCCAAACTACTTTTTAAAACTGAGAATATCAGTTTCAAGGAGACAAAAATCTCACATCTTTTCTCTCTATTACTAAAGGATCACGCCCATCAGTATCCAAACATACTATAATGATCGCCCACCATAAAGAAAACAAAAGGAGAGGGCCCTCTTTGACCACAAAACCCCTGTCAGTGACGGCACAATTTCTCCGCTCCCCTTTATAATAAAAGTCCTCCACAGTTGCCTCTATTTGGTATTTCACTAGCTTCCCTTCTTCATCCCATTCTCCTATTCACTCCAAGGCTTGCCACCTCCACCACTCCACAGGACTGCCTGTCTCTAATGACCTCCACACCTCACGAAATCCAAAGGTCAATACTCAGTCCGCATCTTAGCTGACTCAACAGGAGCATTTCTCTCCCTACTTTTTGAAACACCGTCTTCATCTGGATTGCAAAATGCCACACTCTCCTGGTTTTCTTTCTTTTCCTCATGAGCTGCTCTGTCTCTGCCCAGGGTCAGTCCCTGGCCCTCTTCTCCACTGACATTTACCTCTACACGACCTTATCCCATCGAGAAGCCTCAAATTCAAATTTGGGATTTGCCAGCATATAGACAGCATCTCCAACCCAGACCTTTCTCTCCAGAGCACTAACCTTGCAAATTCAACTATCTGACTGTACATCTAGTAGGATCTCAACCACGACTCTTAATACATCCCCCTACATCTTTGCCTATGCCCAAAGCTGCACCTCAGTAAAGAATGCCGTCATTCTTCTAGTCACTTAGTCCAATAATCTGGCAGTCATTTTTATTCCCTTCTTTACCTCACACCCTCCCATCTAATCCATCAACAGCTTCTGTAAACCCTATTTTCAAAATACTGCTACTCCTGCATCTACTCATTCCCTAATTCTCCACATAGTAACCAGAGTGATCTGTGTAGAAGACAAATTTATTCATTCCACTCATGCTCAAAAATCCTCCAGTAGTTTCCCACCAAACGCAGAAAAATATCCACCCTCTCTCTAAGCTTTTTTTCCTCTATTCTAGCCATGCCAGCTTTCTTGCAATTTCTCAAGCTCAAGAAGCTTATTCCCACATGGGGCCTATGTATTTACTAATCCCTCTGCCTGGAAAGTTCTCTCCCTTGAGTATGATTTGCTCCCTCCCTTCATTCAGATGGCTGCAGATGCTACCCTCCACAAAGAGCCCTTCCCCACACCCTATCTGAAAAAGTCCACACCCATCATTCTCTAGCCAAACTTACTTTTTCATCACAGAGTTTAGCAGTCAACATTTGCTTAATGTTTGCCTATGTGACTAAAAAGCAAGCTCCCAGGAGGGCAGAGACTGTCTTGTTTACCTTTATGGTCCCCAGCACCACCTCCTGGCTCACAGGTGCACAAGAAATATTTGTTGACTACATAAACGACGCCAATGATAGTACCTGATATGCACTAAAAAAAAAAAAAATCAATTTATAGACTTTCATTTTATTCAACAAAAGGAATATTAACAAATACATAAATTTCCATTTTACAACCTTTAGAGGAGATCAGAGTAGTACAGAATAACAGAGGAAGAGAGGTGAACTTCTGGTCTTCAGCACATAAATCCAATCTGTTCACGGAGGCTACTTTATATTCATTTCGAGATATAACCTAAAGTTTCCAGAAAATAGCAGGTTTTAAACTATTTCCTTTCTTCCTGTTAAATACCTGAATCAACCTCTATTCAAACAAGCTTAAGGAGAAGCAATACTCACACGATAACCTAAAAATACATATTCGATTAGCTCCCTGTTCCCCCGAGACGACTCAATCAACATAAAAGGGAAAACTCAAGCAACAGTAGAAATTAGAAAGGAGTATCACCATACACCTCAAATTTTGAGCTTCTACCAAGATTTTTTAAGGTAAGAATAATGGGAAACAAGTGGCAACCTGCCCACTCTCAGCCATTATCTGCTGTGTTCCGAGAACCTGCTTGCCAGCCCACTCCACTTAGGTGACCCTAGAAGAAAGTGGTCCATGCTCAACCCCTCCCTCCATCACATTCACTGGGCTAAACACTAACTGCAGTCTTCAGACTCTGACTAGCCTTTCAGAGAAGAGGAAGAGAGAAGAAAACCTCATGCCAGGCTGTGACAGAGCATGTACTATTCATCAATAATACACAATATACACATACATACAATATATATTTACATATACACATATACATATACATAATAAACATTTTCATATACGCAATATACACAGAATAATGTGTATATGAAAAAATCACTATTCTTAAGAGGAGACGACAGACATAGGACAGATCAAATTCTGAGATCTCATTAAAGTTCTGAATTCCAAGGATATTTACCTGGGTAAAATTCTAAACACAGATGTGAAAGGCGAAACCATTTGCTTTTCTAAGATATTCACTCTTTGGGGGAGAATGGAGGCTTACCAAAGGCATGTCTATAATCAGGGTGAGACACTTTAGGAACTCTTTCTCTCAAAAAACAAATCAACTAGTCAAAAATAAATAAATAAAGATATAGAGATATTAACAACATGATCCAGTACCACTCTCTTGGGCATAATGGTGAACTACACTTTCCTTCTCCTTCTTGAAGTTAAGCATGGTCTTGTGACTTGCGTTGGCCAATGAAATGTGAGTAGAATTGATATATAAATTTCCAATGGAAGCATTTAATTGTCAGTCCTCAGCTCTGTACCTCTCCTCCACTGTCTCATGGAGGCAGGTGTTGATATGGAAGTGCAATGCCAAACCTGTAGAGAAGACAACTTACACAAAAGGCATGGAGTTGACATGAGTGAGCAATAAATTTTTACGTTTTAAGTACTGATAATTTGAGGAGTGTTTTCATTGCAGCATAATCTAACCTAATTTGATTTGTATTTAACAATTCCAATAAAATTAACTAAAATTCAGCAAATCCAGAAAATTGGACAAGGGAGAAGGAGTTTCAGAGATGGACAGGGAAACACGCTAACAGGACATCATAATGAGAAATGGATTATAACTGCAGAAATAGAGGACTTTAATGGAATGTGCCCTCAAAAATCAATAATTTCATCTCACTTAAAAAAATTTTAAGAGGCCGGCCTGGTGACACAGCAGCTAAGTTCACACGTTCCGCTTCTTGGCGGCCTGGGGTTCGCCGGTTTGGATCCCAGGTGCGGACATGGCACTGCCTGGCAAAAGCCATGCTATGGTAGGCGTCCCACGTATAAAATAGAGGAAGATGGGCACGGATGTTAGCAAAGGGCCAGGCTCCCTCAGCAAAAAGAGGAGGATTGGCAGTAGTTAGCTCAGGGCTAATCTTCCTCAAAAAAAAAAAAAAAAATTTAAGAATAGTACGCTCTCTTTGGAAGGATGCAAAAGAAACTCATAATACTGGTTGTCTCCAGGAAAGGAAACTGTATGGCAAGAGAAAAAGTGAGAAGGAAAGACTTCCAGTTTCCAGTCCTGCAGGAAAGATGCTTAGAAGTCACCACTCTGGGGCTGGCCCCGTGACCAAGTGGTTAAGTTCGCACACTCTGCTTTGGTGGCCCAGGGTTTTCCCGGTTCGGATCCTGAGTGCAGACATGGCACCACTCATCAGGCCATGCTGAGGCAGCGTCCCACATGCCACAACTAGAAGGACCCACAACTAAAATACGCAACTATATACTGGGGGTATTTGGGGAGAAAAAGCAGAAAAAAAAAAAAAGATTGGCAACAGTCGTGAGCTCAGGTGCCAATCTTTAAAAAAAAAAAAAGAAGTCACCACTCTGTCTTAACAGAAAGTAAAAAAGATGAACAAACTGAAAAGCAACAAGTCTTCGTAGATCCATAAGGGAAGTGAGGTCATGGGGCAAACCGCTACTCCCAAAAGTGGAGAGACAGATAGGCAAATACAGAGAATCACAAATTATGGGAACAGAAACCCATGAGCAGAAACTTCCGTGGGAACCAGTGCCAGGGTGAGAAAATCTGAACTCTAGTTGACAAACTGTTATAGGCTCAGAGTGGACATTTCTGAGAGTCAAAGACTCCAGGGGGACCCAGTTATGGGGGGACCCCACACTTTTGTGAGGTTTATCTCCAAGAACTTGACCTGGTTCTCATAGCAAATATCAGAGAAAAATCCCCTTGTGCTTCTGGCAGGTGGAGGGGGAAAGGAACCATTTCGAAATACTCCAAAGCATTCTGTTCTTAAAGCCTGCCCTCAGGAGAAACGATTTAACCAGAGTCTAACTTACCAAGGGGAGAGAAATACAAAACTCCAGGCCCCCTAACCATCCTTTCCCACCTACAGTGGGGAAAAAACTGAGAAGTACTTGAGAAGTTCACAGTCCAGAGGCACAGGCTGACTAAACTACTGTAATCCTACCATAGGACTACAGACTGCCTCCTCTGCCCCAACATCTCACCACCACATTACTGAAGCCCTATTTAAAGCAGTCCCTTTTACTTGGTACATCATGTCCAACTACCAAGAAAAATTACAAGGCATATTAAAAGACAAAAGCACAGTTTGAAGAGACACAGCAAGCATCGGAACCAACCTCAGATATGGCAGGATGTTGGAATTATCAGACTGGAAATTCAAAACAACTGTGATTAATATGTTAAGGGCTCTAAAGGATAAAGTAGAAAGCATGCAAGAAAAGATGGGAAATGCAAGCAGAGAGATGGAAATTCTACAAAAGAATCAAAAAGAAACACGAGTAGGGGCAGGACCAGTGGCATAGTGGTTAAGTTTACATGCTCCACTTTGGCAGCCCTGGGTTCGCAGGTTCGGATCCCAGGCATGGACCTAGCACCACTTGTCAAGCCCACTGTGGCGGCATCCCACATAAAAGAAAGGAATATTGGAACAGATGTTACCTCAGAGACAACATTCCTCAAGCAAAAAGGGGAAGATTGGCAACAGATGTTAGCTTAAGCTTAATCTTCCTCAAAAAAAAAAAAAAGAAAGAAACACTAGTGATCAAAAATACTGTAACGGAAACGAAGAACGCCTGTGATGGGCTTATTAGTAGACTGGCCATGGCTAAGGAAGGAATCTCTGAGCTTGAGGATATCTCAATAGAAATCTGAAAAAAAAAAGAAGAACAAAAAACTGAAAAGCAAAGAGAAAAAAGACCAGGGGAAAAAAACAAAACAGGGCCCAGCCCCACGGCTGAGTGGTTAAAGTTCACATGCTCCACTTTGGCAGCCTGGGTTCACAGGTTTGGATCCAGGCGTGGACCTGCTCCACTCGTCTGCCATGCTGTGGAGGTGTCCCATATACAAGGTGGAGGAAGACTGGCACAGACGTTAGCTCAGGGCTAATCTTCCTCAAGCAAAAAAAGAGGAAGACTGGCAATGCATGTTAGGTCAGGGCAAATCTTCCTCACCAGAAAAAAACAGAACAATAGCCAAGAACTGTGAGACAACTATAAAAGATGTAACATACACATAATGGGAATACCAGAAGGAGAAGAAAGAGAGAAAGGAACAAAAGAAATTATTGAAACAAAAATGACTGCGAATTTTCCCCAAATTAATATCAAATACCAAAACCACAGATCCAGGAAGCTGAGAAAACACCAAGCAGGATAAATACCAAAAAAAAAAAAAAAACCCCACACCCAGGCATATCATATTTAAAATCAAAGATAAAGAAAAGGGGCCGGCCCCCTGGCAGAGTGGTTAACTTCGCACGCTCCACTTTGGCGGCCCAGGGTTTCGCCAGTTCAGATCCTGGGCGTGGACATGGCACTGCTCATCAAGCCATGCTGAGGTGGCGTCCCACATGCCACAACCAGAAGGACCCACAACTAAAACTATACAACTATGTACTGGGGGCCTTTAGGGAGAAAAAGGAAAAATAAAATCTTTAAAAAAAAAAAATCCTGAAAGAAGCTGGGACACACACACAAACACACATACACATGACACAATACACCCTACCTATAGAGGAACAAAGACAAGAATTACATCCAACTTCTCCTCAGAAACCATGCAAGGAAGAACAGAGTAGAGTGAAATATTTAAAATGTTGAGGGTGAAAAGAAAAACCACCCAGAATTCTGAAGTATAATTGATATGCTAAGAAAGGAAAGAAAACAGAATTACATAAAATAGTCAAATTAAAGTCATAAAAGGTAGAAAAAGATTGGAAGGGGAAAAAAGGAACAAAGAACAAGGGCAACAAATAGAAAACAATGACAGATATTAATTCAACTATATCAATAATCACTTTGAACATCAATGGTCTAAATGAACCAATTAAAAGACAAAGATTGTCACAATGGATAAAAAAACAAGACCCAACTACATTACCTAAGAAACCCACTTTATATATAAAGACACATATAGATTAAAAGTAAATGGATGGAGAAAGATCCACTATGCTAACACTAACCAAAAGAAAGATACAGTAGTTATTAATCCCATACAGAGCAGACTTAAAAGCAGGGAAAGTTATCAAGGATAAAGAGAATCATACATAATGGTAAAAGAGTCAGTTCTCCAAGGCAGACAACAAGAGTCCTCAACGTGTATATGCCTAACAAGAGAGCATCAAAATACGTGAGGCAAAAACTGACAGAACTGTAAGGAGAAATAGATGAATCCACTGTTATAGTGGGAAACTTCAACACCCTTCTGTCAGAAATGGACAGATATAGCAGGCAGAAAATCAATAAGGACATAGCTGAGCTCAACACCACCATCAATCAACTTGATATAACTGACATCAATAGACTATTTCATTCAACAACAGCAGAGTGCCAGCCCCGTGGCCGAGTGGTTAAGTTCGCACACTCCACTTAGGCAGCCCAGGGTTTCACTGGTTCGGATCCTGGGCACATACATGGCACCACTCATCAAGCCATGCTGAGGCAGCATCCCACATGCCACAACCAGAGGCACTCACAACTAGAATATATAACTATGTACTGGGGGTCTTTGGGGAGAAGAATTTAAAAATAAAAAAAGATTGGCAACAGATGTTGGCTCAGGTGCCAATCTTTAAACAACAGCAGAATACACATTCTTTTCAAGCTCACCCCAAAAGATTCACTAAGACAGACCACATTCTGGGACATAAAATACACCTTAACAAATTGAATAGAAATCATACAGTGTCTCCTCAGATCACAATGGACTTAAACTAGAAATCAATGACGGGGAGACAACTGGAAAATCCGAAAATATATGAAGATTAAACAATACATTTCTAAATAACACATGGGTCAAAGAAAAAAAAATCAAGAGAAATTTAAAAATATTTTGACTAAATGAAAATACCACTTATCAAAATGTGTGGGATGCAGCAAAAGCAATGCCTAGAGAGAAATTTATAGCACTGAATGCATATATTAGAAAAGAAGATCTAAAAATCAATCCAAGTTTCCACTTTAGGAAAATAAAAAAAAAGAGCAAATTAAATGCAAAATAAGGAAAAGAATAATATAAATTAAACAGGGGGCCAGCCCAGTGGTGCAGTGGTTAACTTCCCACATTCCGCTTCGGTGGCCCAGGGTTCGCTGGTTCAGATCCTGGGAGCGAACCTCCACACCACTTGTCAAGCCATGCTGTGGCACGCATCCCACATATAAAGTAGAGGAAGATGGCACGGATGTTAGCTCAGGGCCCATCTTCCTCAGCAAAAAGAGGAGGCTTGGTGGTAGATGTTAGCTCAGGGCTAATCTTCCTCAAAAAAAAGGAAAGAAAGAAAAGAAAAATCAAACAGAAATCAATAAAAGTGAAAACATGAAAATTAATAGAGAAAAATCAATGAGACAAAAGCTGGAAGAAAGAAAGAGAGTCCGCCAAGTGGACACCAGGAGTAGGAGTGTTCCAGCCATGGGGAAGAGCCAACACAAAGACCCTAAGGCAGGAACACGCCTGGCACCTTAGAGCAAGATCCAGGGCGATTAGAGCAGATGAACGAGAGAAAGAGTACTAGGAAAAAAGGATCAGAGAGGTAGCTAGGGGCCAACTCAGGTGGGGCCTGTAGACAACAGTGCTCTAAATGAGCTGGGGAGCCACTAGAGGGTTTGCAGAAAGAGTAACATGAGCATGGTACATTTGAAAGGATTGTCTGGCTACTGTATAAAGAACAGACTGTAGGGGGGAAGCACAGAAGCAGGGGACCTCTCAGGAGGAGGCTATTTGTGACTGAAGTGTTAGCAAAACCCTTGTCTTCCAGCATAAGAAACTGCTCTTGGATTCAGTTAACTTTCTAGCTCTGTTCCCCTGGAAACCATACAGGCAGAGTGTCAGCTGTGTTACTAGGCAACACTGCTTACGGTAAAAATGACCTATTGGTAAATTGCTTGGAACTGAGAGGAACTTTAAACACCTGGTGAGTGGCCACAAGTTTGTGCTTCTCTTAGTGTGGTGACTCTTGTAATTGGGCACACACCTTGTAGGGATCCTGGAAACTATGCTCATGGGTTGTTATACAAGATAATGGCTTTTGTGGAACATGGGGTTCCTAAGCCAGGTTAATTACATACTCACTCATGTAAGCCTCATTACTGACATCCAAGCTTCACCTGGAAGGAGAGGAGAGTCATAGAGAACAATTCTGGTTGTTCTCTTTGTGGACTGCCACGAGGACCCCAAAGAAAGAGAACATCTGATGCCTCCCTGCGGGTAAGCTGTGTTTCCTGTCCCATATCCTCCTAAGTGAATCTGACGTCAAAAGTGGTCTATTGGTCATCCACCGGTCTGTCTACTTGAGCCCTACGTAAATTCCCTGGAAAGGCACTGCTCTACTGCAGTAACCCAGCAAGAAACGGTAGTGGCTTGGACCAGGATGGTAGTGGTATAAACAGAAAAAAGTAGTAAGATTGTAAATATAATTTTTTTTTAAGATTTTGTTTTTCCTTTTTTTCCCCAAAGCCCCCCTGGTACATAGTTGTGTATTTTTAGTTGTGGGTCCTTCCAGTTGTGGCATGTGGGATACCACCTCAGTGTGGCTTGATGAGCAATGCCATGTCCGCACCCAGGATCCAAACCAGTAAAACCCTGGACCGCCAAAGTGGAGCGCGCGCACTTAACCACTCGGCTATGGGGCCGGCCCCTGTAAGCATAATTTAAAGAGGGAGCTTACAGGGTCTTCTAACAAATAGAATATAGGCTATGAGGGAAAGAATAAAGTTAGGGATAATGGCAAGACTTTTGGCCTAAGCAACTGGAAAGATGGAGTGAAAAATTTGGGGAAGGGAGTACTTGAGGTTAGGAATTCAATGTCAGACAATTTTGAGTTGAAGGTCATTCATCATCTCAGTTTCTTCTCAATGACCCGAGATGGCTGCAACAGCTCTAAGTATCATGCCCTTACTTGACCACATCCAGAAGAAGGAGTGTGTCTTCATAAAGTGAAGGAAGCCAGACTCCCAGGAGACTTTCCCTGACGTGTCACCATGCCTAAAACCAATCACTGGCCAGGAGAACAGAACTAACACAATTGAATTTAGGCTGAGCGACATCCACAAATTGCCTCTTTGGGCTGGGGAGGAGTTGAGGAAGCAGATGAGTACTGAATACCTGAGCAGACCTGGGCTTCTCTTAGCAAGGAAAGAGGAATGACTAACAGGTGCAGCGTCTGTCAGAGGTATTATCAAGGGTATTGGATGAACCATCCACATCGTTGATGTTAAAATCACCCAGAATAAAAGAAGTAAGACCAGTAAAAAGGTACAGGTACAAAATAAGACAGGGAGACAGGTGAGAAATGAATGAGAGGAATTGACCTACCTTCTGTTTCATGAAAAAAAAAAATCTAGACAAATCATGTGAAATTTCATAACCACCAAGACGATCTGAGGAAAAAACAAGAGTTAAGAATTGGACTAAAGGGGCCGGGCTGGTGGCACAGCAGTTGGGTTCACATGTTCTGCTTTGGCGGCCCGGGGTTCACCAGTTCAGATCCTGGGTGCAGACATGGCATCACTTGGCACATCACACTGTGGTAGGTGTCCCACATATAAAGTAGAGGAAGATGAGCATGGATGTTAGCTCAGGGCCAGTCTTCTTCAGCAAAAAGAGGAGGATTGGCAGCAGTTAGCTCAGGGCTAATCTTCCTCAAAAAAAAAAAAGAATCAGACCAAAATCTGAAACTCTCAGTGGTAGAAGACAGAGACTGTCTCAAAAATTTCCAGAGTGAAATAATTCTGACCTAGATTTTTATATCCAAATGATCAATCAAGTGAGAAGGCAGTATAAAGACGTGTTCAGACACTAGCGAACAAGAACGAAAACCAATAAAATAGATGTGAGAACACAAGGAATAGTGGAAACAATCCAAGAGTGAAATGAAAAAGAAGTCCCGGGATGGCAGCTGTGCAGCAGGACTAGACAATAATTCATCCTACTAAAACAGAAAATTAGTGAACTCCATGAAAGGAAGAAAGGAATGGATTCCGTTCAAAAGACAGAATAACTAAGAAGCTGGTTTAATGACAGGAAGGCATATGTCTCTTTTCTCAATAAAAGAAGAAGACATGCACCAGAAAACTCCAGCAGACTGCTGCTGATTGACTATCCACAGCTTCAGTCCCTTATTCCTCGCTCAAGAAAACTAACTTTTTTCTTTTTTTGTTAAGGTATCAGGTGAGACGCACATGATTAGAAAAGGTAGCCCCTCTCCCAGACCCATGAGATGAATCACTACATGTCTAGACTAAGCCTGGAAATCCCATTCTCCTTTGCCAGCAACTGGCCTGAGCAACTGCTCCTGTCCCATTGTGGACAAGCAATTCAGTTCAGGTCAATGAGACATACAGGAAAGTCATCTGGGGAGCTTCTTAAAAGATTTTCCTCCAAGATAAAAAGAGAGATCTCATCAGGGGAAATTTGCTAAAGGAACATTACAGGGAAAACGGTGAATTTGAATAGGGACTGTATATTAGATAATAGTATTGTATTGTGGTAGACATGGAGAGGTACCACTCACATCCAAAACTCACCACCAGGTGTGAGGAATGTGGTTAAGCTATTAGCTTCATCGGAGTTGGCTTCAGCTTTCAAGAGAGTCTCACTGTTCTCTGGAAAGCTCCCAGCCCATAAGTGAGAAAGGAAAGGTACGTGCCAACACAGAACTCCTCTAACGAACAATCTTGACTCCAGATCTGCTCCTTGTGCCAACAGACAGGGTATCATCACAATCTGACAGCTCTACCTGCCCAACCCTGCTTCCTCCCTTTACTTTTGTGTCATCCTAATTCTGGCTCAGCAGCTGCTTCCCAGAGAACTCAATCTGTGACAGTTAACAACATTAAATTTCCTGAACTTGATCATCATTCCAGCATCACATGAGAAAAAGTCCTTTTCTTAGGTGGTAAGTGGTGAAGGATTTAAGAGTAAAGAGTGATGATCTCTGCAACTTTCTCTCAAAAGATTCACCAAAATAAAAACTACTCTAGATCTAGATAGACAAAGATAAGGAAAGGAAAAAGCAAATGGAGCAAAATGTTTATAACTGATGAATCTGGGTGAAAGACAAGAGTTCATATTACTATTTTCACAACTTTTCAATAAATTTTAAATTTTTTCAAAAACATGTTTTAAGAGGGGGAAGAGCCAAAAGAAGCAACACCCATGCTATTCCCTTCTTCCTGCCTTGTAGTAACTAAGAAAAACATGCCTGGAGCTACAGCAGCCACTGGCAATAAGAGAAAGGTCAGGACAATCGAATATGTCACCTGCGGTTGGATATTCTGTCAAATGCTGCCAAAAACAACCAACATGATACATCAGGAAAAACAAAAGAGCTATTCAAGGAAGTCATCATTCAAATGTGAAAAAAATGTATATATGACATGATTTTGAGTAACTGATGAATTACAGGAAAAGAAAATCCATTTGTCTTTGATACTAAGAACATCATCCTTCCATTGGCATGGGGTCATGGCACTGGCATGCAGAGAAGGCAACGTAATCGTAACTCACTACTCTGCTCTGCAGTGAATATCTGCACAATTAAAAGATGTAGGACCAACATAAAACAAAGCACCAAAGACCTCATTAAATTTACAGAAGAGAATGTAAATGTTTTTAGCCTTGCTAGTGTAAAAGGTACAGCTGATACAAGTTGGGAGATGGAGTCGGGGAGAGCAAAAGAGAAAAAGAGAAGCAGCGAAAAAGAGTAGGATTTCAATTTTGAATGCTCTAAGACTGGAAATTTGTAAACATATTCCACATGACTTATTGATAACAGTTTGTATAGAGATATAATTCATATACCATAAAATTCACCAATTTATTCACCATTTTAATTAGGTTATCTTTTTATCATTGAGTTGTGAGAATTCTTTATATATTCTAAGATACAAGTCTCTTATTAGATATGACTTGCCAATATTTCCTCCCATTTTGTGGATTGTTGTTTCACTTTCTGAAGGTGTCCTTTGAGGCATAAAAGTTTTGAATTTTGATGAAGTCCAATTTATTTTATTTTTTGTTGCTTGTGCTTTTATTGTCATATCTAAGAAGGCTTTGCCTAACCCAAGGTCACTATGATTTACTCATATTTTCTTGCATGAATTTTATAATTTTATCTGTTACATTTAGATCTATGAGCCATTTTTAGTTAGTTTTTGTGTACAGTATGAGAAAGGGGGTCAAATTTGCTCTTTTGCACGTAGATATCCAAGTGTCTCAGTACCATTTGCTGAAAAGATTATTCTTTCCCTATTGAATTGTCTTGGCACCTTTGTCAAAAAAAATTTATATATATATATATATATACACACACACACATATATATATCAATCAATTAATCATAGGGTTCATTCATTTCTGGACTGAATACTATTCAATTGATTTATATATACGGACCTTTTTTTTAATTAAGGTAAAACCCATATAAAATATAATTAACTATTTTAAAGTGTACAATTCAATTGCATTTAATATATTCACAACGTTTTGCAGCCAACACCTCTATCTAGTTCCATAACATTTTCATCACCCCAAAAGGAAACCTGCACCCATTAAGCAGTCACTCCCCACTATCCATGCCCCTGGCAACCACTAATCTGCTTTATGTCTCTATAGATTTACCTGTCCTGGCTATTTTATATCAATAGAATCACACAATATGTGATCTTTTGTGTCCAGCTTCCTTCACTTAGCATAATGTTTTTGAGTTTCACGCACTTTGTAGCATTTATCATTTTTGCAGCTGTACAATATTCCATCGTATGAATACACCATATTTTGGTTATCCATTCATCAGTTAACGGACAATTGGGTTATTTCTACCTTTTGCTAATGTTAACAGTGCTATGAATGAGCATTCATGTACAAGTATTTGTTTGAATACCTATTTTCAATTCTTTTGGGTATATACCTAGGAGTGGAATATCTGGGTCATATGGTAATTCTAGGTTTAACTGTTTGAGGAGCCACCAAATTGTTTTCCATAGCAACTGCACTATTCTACATCCCTACCAGCAAGGCATGAGGGTTCCAACTTCTCCATATCCTCGCCAACACATTTTCTGTTTTCTGGCTCATTTTCAAATGTGACATCCAGAACCCAACACAATACTCCAGGTATAATCTGGATAATACAAAACAAAGTAAGACTAACACACTTCCCTTCTGAACTTCTTCCTCCTATTAGTCCAGACAATGGTTCTATGAAGCCTTTGCGGTAGTCACAATACGTTTTATATCCACATTGAGTTTATTACAGTAAGAAAGACACCTAAGTTGTTTAACTACATCTCCCTCACCGCTATAATTATGTGGCTGTTTTCTGAACCCATATATAGGACCTTCCCATCAAGCTCCATTAAAAGATCTTGTTAGCCTCCGCCCACCTTTGCAGTCAGAAATATTCTTTTCAAAAGTTATCCATAAAAATTTCATTTCATCCAAAAATTTGACAAGCATAGTTATCAATGTTTTCATTCACATCATTCCAAAAATATGGACAGCGACCTTCAGCATGTCACTAGAAATTTGTCTCCAGTTGTTATCAATTCGCTGTTGATTAATTTTTGGAGGTGCTAGTGAACCAATCACATTTCCACCTAATTGAGTGGTCAGTCAGCCCATACTCTTCCCCCTTGTCAACAGAAAGAAACGTTACAAAATGTCTGGCTGAAATCCGCTTATGCCGTTTCTTCTGCATTCTCTTGACCCACAGTCTAACAATCCTATCTAAAAAGAACTAAGGTTAGTCTAACCTAACTGTCTTTTGTGAGCCCCAGTAATACTTTCCTTTAAAATGAAATCATAATCAATGTTTTTAGCACATAAAACACAATGAACTCAGAGTAGATCATCCCAGGTTTGAAATAATATTTTGAGATTTTTATAGCAACATCTTTTTATTTAATCCTTACAACTCTATGAGAGAAATCATGTTTTACATGTTTCATACATGAGGAATCTGAGGCTACCCATGGCACTTCTAGAGACTCCAAATAACCGACCCCAAAGTGCTGGGCTTACAGGAGATGCTACTGTACGTGTTTGTGGAACTGAGTCAGCAGAACCAGCGTTCAGTTGGCACAGACTCCACTGGCCTGTTTCTAACCCTCACCGCTCTCTTCCTATTCATGTGTGTGTCTGTACACTGGAGTGAGGGGGAATGCACAAAACGTACGGCTTTTCTTGCCCCCTACTTCAAACAAAACCGTCTCTCCTTTCATCACTTGATATTTGAGATTTCAGGGCATGATTTTGTTTAAAGAAATGGTTTTGAAATCTCTACACACCATGCCACTTTCCTTTTAGGCTTTGGTGAAGTCATATGTTAAGAAATAAGGCAAAATTATGTGAAAAGGTGACATATCAGATGTGAAAATCCAACGCATTTATGTATCTCTGAATCAGCTCAACAATTTTAGATGAATTATAGAGTTTAAATTTATAGATTCCTTCCTAAAGTATACATTTTTGGGTTCCAGATTTGAACACATAAATTACTTTTATAGCTATTTCAAGCATTCAGATAAACTCCCCAAAGTCCAATAGATTGGATAAGAGATTATCAACATTTTAATATATCTTGACACAAATAATCCATTATTTTTCAGGATCCCATCAACCATATGGGAATGTATCCTTTTTAAAAAGCAATTATTGGGATGATATAATTGACTTCCAAGCATCCCTTCTCATCTAATAATCAACTCTTATGATGTTCCTTGGCTCTTCCCCAAGCACTGGGGTAACAATAATTTTCTTTTTATGTCCTGAAAAAAGGATGGAGATCAGAGATGGGGTCTGTGACTGACTGCAGAAGTCTTGGTATTAAATGGCTGGCAGCTATCTTGATTGAACCTACTCCCCTGGAGCAGCCACTTTTAATCTTTCCTGGGTCACAGCCTCCGCTTTGAGAATCTGAAGAATCTATGGACCTCTCACTAGAAAAGTGCAGATGAACAAACTCAAAATTTTCCGTACAACTTATTTTATTGCTTTTAAATCAATTGCCAACACAGGCCATATAAAATCAGTCTTTGCAAGGATATCTGTATGTCTCATTTTTGGTTTTGTGCTGAAATTTGCTACACCCAGGAATAAAATCCAAAGTATGCAATAAAACAAACCAAACTTTATTTTTGACAAAAAGATACCAAAGTAGTGATGAGCGCTGGCTATAGAGCCTCTGGCATCAGAGAAGAGTTCTACAAGAAAGCCCACCTCTTCCACATTCTTCTCCAGGGTGAGCCGGGGAAAACACAGGTGCTAGACAGAGAGAAGGCTCGGGTGCCAGCAGTAAGGGAAGAATAACGTTGGCAGAATTTAATGAGGGTTTCCCAAAACAATAACATTTTATACTTGTATTTACTTATAAAAAGGAAAAATATGGTTTCAGAAATTGGGAGATATTAAGATAAATTTAAAATTTTTGAAAAATCATACCAGACCTACTATGTTCCTACTACTTAATCATTTGAAATGTATGAAGTTCAAAGTGGAACAAGTGCATGCACTGCTCAGAGGTGGGCTAATCAAGCCAAGAGAGTGAAAATACTAGCAGATTATACATATGCGTTACCTTAAACTTGAAATTTGAGCTTTACTAATATTCAGTATGTGAGATTGATACCAGCAGCTTCTCTTGATCCTGCGTCAGGCTGCTTCAGTCTCGTGGCATTTATGTGAAGTATGCAGGATCCCACAGACTGCCTCTCCTGACCTCCAGTCTACCTACAGGCAATTTGAAAGGCACCTTTTCAGTTGTTGGAGGGGCAAGCACAGTTGTGGAAATGTGCGATTTCTCTACAGCATCATTCCAATGTCCATCCTCCAGCTTCTCGGTGACGAGAAGCACTGTGGTGGCAGCAGCAGCAGCAGAGGCTTCTGGATCTGACTTCCTAATTCTGGACTGCAGCTATGGGTCTGTCCTACAGACTCTCCAGCATCTGGAGGCACGTGCAACAGCAACGGAGGTGGCACGAGCTCTGGATTCCAGCAGAGCTACCCTAGTGGGTTACTTCGGTATTGGCACCCTAAAACCTGCTGTCAGGATCTTCTAACAATTCTGTAAGCCCTTAATACCCTGCATTAAGTCTCTTCTATCTTAAAATACTCAGAAGGGTTTCTGTGACACTGAACACACACAATATTACAGTAGGTAAAGGTCTCCTAATGGAAAGGTGGCCGTTGCACACTCTGGGGAGGTTGGTTGTGATGTCCCCACTTGTCTGCTCACTTTCAGCATACTGCAATACCCTACAACTTACATGTGCCCAAGAGAGCAGATTTGCAGTTATCATCAGAATTATGACATCACCCACAAATAGATTTTTTAAAGATTTTTGCAAAGAAAGGCACATTAAACATAAATAAAGCAAAACACAAGCAAGCAAGAAAACGGTAGAGCTGACAACTACTTTATTACCAGTAACGGTGCTTTATCAAAAATTGTAAGGTAAGAAAGTGATTACCTTGTAAAATGTAAAACCATAAAACTTTTAGAAGAAAAATTGGAAAAAAACCTTCAAGACATAGGACTAGATGAAAAGGTCATAGACATGACACCATAAGAACAATTTTAAAAAAGGGAAAAAAATAATTGAATGCACTACATGAAAATTTAAAACTTTTTTGCTCTGTAAAAGACCCTGTTCAGAGGATGAAAAGATAAGCTATGGGGGCCGGCCCGGTAGTGTAGAGTGAAGTTCATGTGCTCCGGTTCAGCAGCCTGGGTTCATAGGCTGGGATCCTGGTGCAGACGTACACACTGCTTATCAAACCATGCTTGACACAGATTTGAGCTCAGCGACAATCTTCCTCAAGCAAAAAGAGGACGATTGGCAATGGATGTTAGCTCAGGGTCAATGTTCCTCAGCAAAAAAACAGAAGGAAAGAAAAGAAAAGAAAAGCTATGGATGGGAAGAAAATTTCTGCAAACTGACTACCTGACAAAGGGTTTATATCTAGAATATATGAAGAACTCTCAAAACTCAACAATGAAAAACAACCCAATTTGCTCATTAGGGAAACAATTAATTTACCCATTAGGGAAAGGCAAACTACAACCACAATGAGATATTACTACATTCACCATTAGAATAGCTAAAATTTAAAAATAATGAAAATACCAAATTCTGGTAAGGATATAGAGAAACTGGATCTTCCATACATTGCTGGTGGAAATATACAGCCACTCTGGAAAATAGTCAAGCAGTTTCTTATAAAACTAAACATACACTTACACTATAATCCAGCAATTGCACTCTTGGGCACTGATCCTGGAGAAATGAATACTTATGTTTACACAAAAACCTATACATGAATGTTTACAGCAACTTTATTCATAACAGCCAAAAACTGGAAACAACTCATATGTTCTTCAACAGGTGAATAGCTAAACTGTGTACTGTGATATATCCATACAATGAATACTACTCAGCAATAAAGAGAGATAACCTACTACTACATAAGTACTTAATACATAATAGTACATAATACACAAGAATTTGGATGGTTCTCTATACCACTGTATTGAGTGAAAAAAGTCAGTCCCAAAAGGCTATGTACAGAATGATTCCATTTATGTAACATTCTCTGAATGACACAGTTATAGAGATGAAAAACAAATTAGTGGCTGCCAGTTAATAGGGATGGGGAGGTTGGGGAAGGGGGGGACCTTGAGCCGCATGAGAGTTTCTTGGTAGTGACAGAACTGTATCTTAATTGCAGTGGTAGTTACATGAAACTAGACATGCTATCAAATTGCATAGAACTGTACCCACACACACATGAATGAGTGCACTAAAAACCATGAAATCCGAATATGGCTGCTTAACAGTATTGGACCAATGTCAGTTTCCTGGTTTAACATTGTTATTAATATGTCATATAAGATATTACAACAAGGGGATGTTCATGAAGATTACACAGGACTCCTGTACTATTTTTGCAACTTCCCGTGAGT
This sequence comes from Equus przewalskii, assembly GCF_037783145.1. Lineage (NCBI taxonomy): Eukaryota > Metazoa > Chordata > Mammalia > Perissodactyla > Equidae > Equus > Equus przewalskii. The sequence continues at coordinate 80,165,350 of NC_091833.1, read as the reverse complement.
CTATAATTATTTTAAAATAAAAAGTTTTTTTAAGTGATGACATTCAGTCATACTTATCTAATTTTAAAAATTACCATTTAAAGTGGAATCAAAAACATGGAACTAATACATTTTAAAGTTTTCTAAAATGTTTTTCATCGTTACCTCATTTTTTGTTAATGTCTCATTATGTACAAAATATGTAGTATATACTTTTAAACAAACGTATCTTGGGAATGCAGACACAATTTTTTATACTGCTGGGTGTGACATAAAATTTTTGCAGACCAGACCTCTGTTATAGAGGCTACAGAAGTCTAAGATTCTACCCACCTCTTAAAAATTTTACTTGGGGAAGCATATACTAGAAGACGAAAAACACTGCACTAAGAATCAAAAAGAACTCAATTCTATTCAAGTTTAAACAAGTCCCAATCTCATCCTCATCTACAAAATGCAGGCATTGTATCAGATCTTTCCCCACGACATTCCAGCTCTCAAAGCATTGTAACTCCATGAGCTCCACAACAGGAAAGAGTGAAGCAACCCTAAAGAAACGCACGACAAAAACTCGAACCAGTATTTATTCAAAGTGTACTAAGGGTTCAATATTGCCAAAAACACTAAATACAAGACATAGTCTAAGTTATCATCAACACAGACACAGAAAAGGGCGTCTACAAAGACAGTTTTACCTCAAAGAAAACAGATTACCAAAAGAACCAGTTTAAATATAAATATCTAGACACCAGGCATATGTGGCTACTTTACAGGCAACCTCACAGTTCTTTAAGGCTTCTAATTTCTATTCACGAAAATTAAGATTACGTTCTGTACTGCAACAAACAATATACCAGCGCATACAAGTATCCTAGTGTACAAGCTTGGGGGTTGTGATGGTTCTTGCAAGAAGTAGAATATCAAGACATCCAAGAAAGAATTATTTTCCATCTACATGAGTTAAGACTTAATAAGACAGAATTTTAAGAGGTCCATTATTCAAGGGAAATTAAACATCCACAAGGTAATTATACCACCCTGTTACACCCCCTTCTGCTTTCCAGAAACATCACCTACCTCAAACAGAGCCCAAAACTAGGAAAGAAGAAAGAGTCCTCTAAGCAGTAAAAACCAACATAACAAGGGCCTAGCACTAAAGCTCCATGCACAGGAAGTCCTGTGGTTCCTCACTCAGAACCTTCTATCATTTTGATCGACCATTCAACAAGTGTGCTATGGGTTCTCTTCTCATAGCACAGTGAAAACATCAAATTAGAAAAACAAAGAAACCTCTACAGGTAGGTGTAATGAGAGCACACAGAGAGATACAACTAACAGTAAAGTAAAGAGCAAATCGACCCCAAAACAACACATGATTTACAAAGGAATGGTTTTACCAACACATGAACAAAATATGGTGGCCTGTATACTGCTGACCAAGGAGACTAATGGCTGGAGTTTCTTCTGCAAATAAATGGTTATGAGTTCATTCACACCCCAGACACACGAATGGAACCACCAAAGTACTATCTTTTTACCAGTGCTATAGACAGCATAATCCATCTTAGATTTTTAAATGGAGAACAAAACTGCAAACTGCCTTTAAATGATCTCTCCAGCATTCTTTAGTATTGAACTAAACTATATCACATTTGAAGGTTACCGTGAAATAAAGAGACATACCAAAAAACAAAACAGAACAAAACAAAACAAAGAATCCTGAGAAGTTGAAATATTATGTTGAAATCCATTCGGCAACAAAGCACACATATGACTATTTTATAACCTAAAAAAATGAGGTTGTATTGCAGTAAGTGAACATACTAATAACCCTTTCTCATCAATTCTCAGACACTTTTTAAAAACAACACTTTAATCTCTCTAAAGTATGGATGCTCCGAAATAAGAGACGTTATCTTACAATGCTGTCATCCAAGAGCAGGATGTAGTTGCTGAAAACCTTATGTTGACATCTCTTGGAAAGATCAAGAAAGCATCAGCATCAAAGTGCCTGAGGTTTGATAAAAAATGGCCATTCAAAATAATCTAAAAAAGACAAAGAAATGATCAGAAACTTGTGAAACTACAATCAATGGAGATAATTACAGAAAATTCTCAAAAGTAAATTGCATCCTTTTACCTTAAAAGATAGTACATATGAAGTACTTATCACATTACTTAGTAAGCACTCAATAAATTTAGCTACTATTATTATTACAAGATGGAAAATAAGGACTCATAGAGCTGATAAAAATATCTATGATCACAGTGACCAGGCAATCAATAAGCACTTATTAAGTGCCTACGAGGCCACCAGCATTGTGCAGGAGCAATACAAGCGCATCATGATCAACCTAGGAGGCACTATTTTTTATCAAATAAATGGTGATTTGCACAATACAACAGTTTCAACCAATAAGATAAACATCACATTATCTTCAGCAACGATTAGAGCTTATGAAGTACTTTCGACTTCTTTTGAAGTACTGTCTTTTATTTAAGTCCAGCATGCAGAACTTGTGGTATAAACCATTTAGGGGCCGGCCCCGTGGCAAGTGGTTAAGCTTGCCTGCTCTGCTTTGGAGGCCCACGGTTTCACCAGTTCAGATCCTGGGCACGGACATGGCACCACTCATCAAGCCATGCTGAGGCGGCGTCCCACATGCCACAACTAGAAGGACCCACTACTAAAAATACACAACTATGTACCGGGGGCCTTTGGGGAGAAAAAGGAAAAATAAAATCTTTAAAAAAAAAAATGTTTACTGAAGAGTCACCAAATGATTAAATGAATATAAAGAAGTGTCACCAAAATGAGTCTTATAATTTTCATCGGTGGGAAAAAAATCTCTTTTCCCATTACTCTCCAGGCGTAGGTAGAATAAGGATTTATATAAATTCTCTCTTAAAGAAAATATTTCTGAACTTGGAGCTACACACATCATGAAAAGACCCTCTCTACTCCTAGGATTTATACACATTTACAGGGACCAATTTATACAGGAATGCACATTTATTAAAATGTTATATTTCACTTATATGAAATGTCCAGAAATGGCAAATGTTACAGAGATGGAATGTAGATTAGTGGTTGCCCAGGGCTGGGAAGGGAGGTGGGGAAGACGATGGGGTGATGAAAAAGTTCTAAAATCGATTGTGGCAGTGATGTACAACTCTGGAATATGCTGAAAACCACTGAATTATGCCCTTTAAGTAGGTGAGTTGTATGGTATGTAAATTATATCTCAATAAAGCTGTCATTTTAAAATCTTAACTCTTCATGAAACTTGACAAATTATAACTGTTGCATTACAGTCAAACGCCATAGGCCGTACCTACCCCTCTGTCAGACTCTTCCCTGGCCTGGGTGGATTCCATCAATGACAGTCCTACAAAGTCCCTTTCTTAGTAATCCAATTCCTTCCCCAGAAATACAAAGATCGAGCAAAGGGGCAGGGGTGAGGGGGGGGACGATGACGACACAGTCTATTGTGTAAAAGTTAAAAATACTTCAGACTGTATTTTATACAAGCAACTTTTCAAAATAATAATTATTTTCATAACATTAAAGAAAAATCCTGATTAAGGAATATATTTATTATAACATTTTGAGTTTAAAAGAACATGTTACTACTCTATCAGCAAACTATGAATTATCTGATTATCTGCTAGGATACAGACGTAGTCTCACAATGGTTGTCTTTGAAATGGATGATCCTTGTAGAGTACAAAGAAATCAATGTATGCAGAATTTCAGAAATATTTTGCCCCAAAAGAACAGCAGTGTTTGAAATTAAAAAAAAAAAAAAATTCTAGAGCGGACGGATTTAATTTAAAAGGCTCCCTGGACCCCAACCCACCTCCTATGGAAGACCAGGTTCGTTTGCTAGGAGACTTTGGAAAAAGCTTTGCAGAACAATAAACACGAGTGAATCATAAATTCACCTAGCTGTGCCCTTTGTTTACACTACCTTTAATCCACATGTACCACTCTATTTAAGGATCCTATTCAGAGGCGCTCTTAGCTTGTGGTAGAAACAGACTTAATCTTATTCTCAATGCCTAGCACGGTGCTTAGAGTAGGTGCAGTTCTCAAGAAAAATTTGCTGAACGAACGGAGATTTCTCAGCTGACTAGGCCAACTGGCTGCTTACAGCTGGGCTTTCTATTCAGGAACCTTTGGAAAACCTTTTTCCTCTCTGAGTTGGCTTAAAGAAGCTCCTAGAACAACAGAATCTTATCACCTACTTCACTGGCCTAAATTGTAGCTCCCTTTTCAAAATGAGCAACAGGAGGTGAGAGTAAAACCTCTGGATATGATTTGATCATGAACAAATGTCTTCCTACATTCCTCCTTGGGCTACGATGAAGAGTGCCTGTTGGCAGCCTCAAAGCAATTTTTAATGCTCTCTAGAGATGAGGAGAATCAAGAAATGAAAAGAGATTATGCCTAGAGCATGTACTCCAAAAAATGTTTAGGGTAAAGGCAGGTAAACTGTTCAGGGACACAGGCTTTGATGAATTTTTTTTTCAAGGAACATTAGCCCTGAGCTAACTGCTGCCAATCCTCCTCTTTTTGCTGAGGAAGCCTGGCCCTGAACTAACATCCATGCCCATATTCCTCTCCTTTATATGCGGGACACCTGCCACAGCATGGCTTACCAAGCAGTGCCATGTCCACACCTGGGATCCAAACCGACGAACCCTGGGCCACCAAAGCAGAATGTGCGCACTTAACTGCCACACCACCAGGCCAGGCCCCGGCTTTGATCAATTTTTGAAATGATTATGAAGGCTATATTTTGAACACACACACACTGGTAGCAGCCTTGTATCTCAAGAAAAGGTAAAAGAATCAGAATTACTGAGCCGGGAGAAATTAATAATAAATAAGTGTGTAAAAATCTATTATTTTTCTCCATTCCCAGTAAACAACTACTTCAGGAAAAATTTCAAGTATGATAGTTTAAGGCAGTCCTATCTGAAGGTAATAAAAGAAAAGGAAAGAACTGGAAGAATAAACACCAAACCATTACTAATAGTTATAATATGCTAAGGGCAGCGTTATGGGGGCACTTTTAATTTCTAAATTATATATTTCTTTCACATCAATATTCTGCAATGAGCATGTGAAACTTTGGTGATAAGGAAAAAAATGGTCTTGCCTTCAAACATACATATACACTTTCCCCAAGTAAAATAATTTGAACTTCTTTACGGCTTATAGTTTTACAGAATACTGGTGGGCTAATAAAACTCACGTACTTTAGGCAACAGTAAAAAAGGGAGGGAGGAGGTCCAACTTTTGTTAATGGCTTTTACCAAAGTCCACAATCTAATGAAGAAATACATAATCATACTGTAAGTCAGAGTATGGCTTGTACTGTGAAAGTGTTTTACAGGAGCGAGAGGAAAGAGCATCACTTATGACTAGAACAGAAGAAGAGCTTGCAGAAAAGGCGACAGTTGAGCTGGGTTAGATGGATGATCTCTCTGGTGAGGTAACAATAGTTGAAATTCAGAGCACATGCTCTGTCCCCAAAAAATATTTTGTAGATAAAAATAGTTCAAGTTAGGGAACATACACCCAGCCAACCCCCAAACATATTTTTCTTAAATCTATTTTAAAATATATCACAAAATCTGCTATATAAAGCAAAGAAAACTTTCCCACCTCATCTCGGTTTCTTCTCTCATTCGACTATTCCTTTACCATTTTGGCGTGAATCCTGTGTGACTGGTACTTCACACCAGTTTCTGTGCTGAGATACACATTGTCTTTTTCCTATGGATGATAATTTTGCATCTCCTCATTAAACTGCATACCTTTGAGAGCAATGGCGGTCATCCATTTCTACTTTATCTTTCCATGATACTCCTTAAATAAGTACTCAACAGATGTTGTTGACAGATTAAACCTAGTTCTAATAATTGCGACAAGTTATTGATATCACAAAAGATGTCTGTGAAACAGATACTATAAACAATAAAATCACATTTTTGTATAGAACAAAAAGCGTCTTGATTAATATATCTTCCCCAGACACTAACCCAATTGCTGTTCTTTGGTGTAATCTGTTCAGAAACGTGTTTATTAAAAAAAAAAAATTAAGTCTCTTAAGCAGCCTCTATTGAACATTATCTTTTTTTGTCACAAAGACCTAAGACAACACATTTATTGGGCACTAGAAAGGCACTAGGTGACACACTGAATTTGCACAGAAATGGTGGACAGTCCCAGTTCCCAAGGATCTCAAAGGACAGTTCACAACTCAAGAAACGACTTGGCAATGTATATATACAAGACAATGTGTTTAAAACAATGTGAAAAGTACACAGGAAAAAACATGTTTTCCAGGAAACATGTCCTAGATATTTCAAAGGTAATTCTTTCTGAATGTTTTCTTTACATGTGCTTTTAAAAGTTCAGAAATTCTCTCCTCGATTGTTTAAATAAGCTAGTAAGTAAACAAAGATAGAAATTTGGAAACTTGTTTAAATCTTCTACTTTCTATTATAAAATGGAAAGGAAGATTCTGCCCGCAAGCTTGCCTGACAATCCTTATCACAGAAGAGGATGAAAGAGGGTGGGGGCAATATTAGGTGTGACAATGCCAGATACCATCAAGATTACTACAACATGTTTTGCGTGTCTAAATTTCCTAAATTCTGTAGTAAGAATAGAGTCTCTCTCAAACATTATTATCTGAAATCAGCTTTCAGTTGCCCAAGTATAGTTTCTCCTTTGTTGCTGTTGCTGAGCCTGTGAATTTAGGCTATAATGTTTCACCCCACTCAAAAAGTTACTAAACAGTGAGTTAATCAATGAACACTTTGGAAAGTAGTTAGTATTGCTTTAAAAAACAACAAAACACTGGGCCAGGGTTCCAACAAAACTCACTCTTCTAGAGAAGTGTTTTACAAAATAACTCAAAATGGAAGAAAAGACAGGATGGAATGCTATTTTTGATAATGAGTAGCAAAAAAAAAGAAAAGAAAAGAAAAGAAAGACTACAGAATAACACACCCACTGCTACTTTGTTTATAGGCCTGTAACTTGCACATGCAAGTACTCTACAAAGTACTGCACAAGAAGAAACTGTCAAAAATGAATGCTTATGAAAACATTCCTTCTCTATATTAGGTCTCTAACCAGGAATGTGCTGTTTCTAAATATGACGACTTCAGCAAGTATTGACAGGTATAGCAGAGCAATAATGCTCAAGATGGAAAAAAAATCTTACATGTACTTGTTTTTGTTTTATCAATAGTAAAAGTTGCTGTTACCAATTATAATACCTATGGTCTCAGTAGTAGAAATTAACTTTACGGAAGATATCTGCTAGGCAGAACAGTATTTTACAAACTAATTTTATTTCTACCAAAAGTCTAGTTTTTTTCCTAATCCAATACGCCCTAGCAACCTGGGGGTTTTTTTGTTTTGCTTTTTCCCCCTTCCAAAAGAGCCTCCGCCAGTAAGTCGAAGTAATACTTTCCACAGTTCAAAGGTTAAGGCAAATTCGGCTCTACGTAGAGTCTTGCCCCTCATCAGCAATACCCACCCCTCGCCCCCGCCTTTTTGTTGTTGTTCTTTTCAAATTTTCTTGGCCTGAGAGAAGTTAATGCTCTCATATGATTGCAAATCCACGACACAAGCGATTTCAGGTGCCGAGGAACAAAACTGGGATGGGAGGAAAGAACGACAGCAATCAAGAACCATTGCGCCCTTGAAATGAGCCTCTCCAGAACGCAGGAAACGAGATTATGCCCAAAGAACCTGCCGCCCGGAAGCCACAACTTCCATCAATCAGCAAAGAAAAGTTGCTAGGAGGAGCTCAGCGCCCAGGCAGCCGGCGCCGGAGCGGAGACCGAGAGCAGCACAGACACTCCAAGGCCCGGACCGCCCCGGACGGCAGGCGGCAGCTGCGGCTGCGGCGTCCGGGGGGCCGACTCCGGAAGGCTCCGGGTCTCGGGGTGCGCAACCGGCCCGGAGCGGCGCGGGCACAGCGCCCGAACGCGCACCCCTCCCCACGACCACGAGCAGTGGGCGGAGAGACGGGAGCAAAGGAAAAGCGGGACAATGCTGGGCCGGACTGGCGACTCCGCGCGCTCCAGGGGTCCCCAGCGCCCCTTTCCGCCCTGGGGCCGCCGGCCGCCGCGCTAAGTTCGCTCCTCGGCCCTCGCTTCAGGGTTGGGGCGGCGAAACCGTGGCGCCGACCTCCCTCCGCCTGGCCGCCGCCGCCTTTCTCTCCGCGGGGCGGCTCCTGCGAGTCCGCGAGGAGGCGGCGCGCGAGCAGAAGGGAGCGCGCGCGGGGAAGGGGGCGCGCAAGGCAGCGGCGCGCGGGGGAGCGGGGCGCGCGGCGCTCCCCGAGGACCCGCTGCCGCTCCGGCGGCTTTTCGGTTGAGGCGGGGGCTGCGCCGCGGTTTAGCGTCCGTTACGAGTCTTGGCCCGGGCGGCGCAGCTTGCCAGCCATCCTGGCCCGCTTCCCCCTCGGCTCCCATCAGGAAGGGCAGCCGAAAGGGCCGGCGACCGTCTCCCGCCAGGGCTGCGGCCGCCGGTCGGCGGGCATCCCGGCGCCTGCCCCTAGGGCTGGAAGAGAAAGTAAAATGAAGTGCCTTTCCCCAGGCGACACCTACCCGTCCCCAGTCCAAGTGCAGCTGCCTCGCTCCTCAGGCGCCGCCGGTCCCCGCCCTCGGGCCCCAGGCTCCGTTCTCTTGACAATGGCGCGTCCCCTTTAAGGAATAATCCGATCGGAACCGATCTGTGGTTAAACCTCCCTCCGACTCTGATTTTAACCGGATTTCTCTCTCTCTCCCAGAGCCCGACGGGCGCCCGGCGGTGCTGCGAGCTCTTCCCACCCCTTCCCCGCCCCGCCCACTCCCTCGCCTTCCTGATTGGCGAGCAACACTACAACAGGAACAGCAACCCTCGCACTCCACTGGCCAGTCCAGCCGCCGCTCAGAATTACCCCCACCCCCACCGCGCCCCTTTTCCTGGGTTGGTCCTACCTCCAATCACTCTATGTCCTCTATTCTATCGTTGCTTTGGAGAACTGGCAGTCAAGGCTCACCCTCCCGCCTCCGGAAAGCGAACTTTATTTTTATTGGTAAAAGGACATCTTCCTGTGCACCTGATTGGGCAAGGAAGGAGCTAGTCTGCACGCCCCTCACCCATTATCGCTCTCCCTTTACGGGTTTGAGAAATACAGCCGCAAAGTCCTCCCTACTTTGCCTTCTTCTAAGCGCCTTTCCCATTAAATGTTGGAGGAGTCGTGGACAAACCTCACAGCCGGTGTTGGGAAAAGCTGGAAAGAGAGAAGAGAAAAATTCAAAATCTTCTGCAATGAGTAATGTATCCTGAGCTGGAGCTGGGATCCTGCGGAACCTCACCATGAGGTCTAGTGAATGGAGTGGTTAGAATGAGTTTGTATACCTGAAATTTGAGTGCTAACTCTTCCTGAGAGTCACTCAACAAGTTTTCACTCACTGTCCACTCTACTCCTACCGTCGGTTCCACTGGCATTTGGCCACCCGGAAGAGCTTTAATAAAAGTATCTGCAAACCTGGCGTTTCCTTGTGTGTCTCGCAATCGTTCATTTAAAAAGTATTTAAATTATTTCCATTAACAATTACCTTTTAGTCACGTCCTCTGCGTTATGCCGGCGTTTGTCACGAGACATAAGTTACTTTTCTGAAAAGATTGAATAGGTGGTCCCACTTACGCCAATCTCAAAGTCGAAGACGTCCATCTCCCTTCCTCGAACGGTAGCAGGGAGAGCCCCGAGTGAGCCCAAGCGATACCAGAAGGCTATTCCTTGGGGGAAAGAGGGAGTCTGGCACCGGAAGCTTGACCCTGCAGCAAAACCTCACGCATGAAAAGACGAGAAATTCTGTGGCAGCCTGGTGGCATCTGCATTAGGATTTCCCCAGTTTCCCACCGGAGCTGTAAGAATCGAAAGGATTGTAACTACTAAAACTGGGTACAGTTCGTGCTTTGGTACCCATCTAAGAATGTCAGGGGAAGACGATTAAGTGTCCTGATCCTCTTTGCCAATGAACTTTGAGAGACTTTGGACCACAGGATGTTTAGTGTATTTGCAGTGATAGCCCCGGCGGAAACCAGTGGTGCCAAGAACGTGGCGGCGCTCAGCAGTACCCTAGAAGGGGGTTTCGTGCCAGAAAAGGGAAAATAAACATAGATAGTCCATAGGACTTTTCCGGTGAAAAATCTCCTGGGAATACCCATAAATATCGAAGAATGAGAAAAGGGAATGTTGTGGGTGGGTTACGTGTTGCTAAAGGGGGCAAGAGACAAGGAAGTATCTGGATTATATTTACATAACCTTCACAGACATATATATATATACATTATATATATTATATATATATAATATATATAAATCTCTTAAGTGTCTATCACTAAACCCCTATTTTCAGCCTATTCCATTTATTACTTTTTTTTTACTACAACCAAGGTAAATTAAGACTCCTGGTTTTCTCCTGATTTACTACTCTCAAGCTTTGAGATGCTTCGGGGTTCTGATACTCTATATTAGAATATAATCAGAATAAGAATATTCTATATTTGGGCCGGCCTGGTGGTGCAGCCCTTAAGTTTGCACATTCTGCTTTGGTGGCGGGTTGGCGGGTTCGGATCCTGGGTGCGGATCCCGGGTGTGGACATGGCACTGCTTTGCAAGTCATGCTGTGGCAGGCGTCCCACATATAAAGCAGAGGAAGATAGGCACGGATGCTAGCTCAGGGCCAGTCTTCCCCAGCAAAAAAAGGAGGATTGGCAGCAGATGTTAGCTCAGGGCTAATCTTCCTCAAAAAAAAAAAACAAAGAATATTCTATATTCTAATATCTAGTATGATCTTCTGGAAACAAAGACATCTAGTATTTCAGATGTGTGGCAACTGCACATAACTGCAAGTCTTGTTCAAGATCTAGGTGATATTTTCAACTTGTTTGTAAAACAGCTGCTCTATGATGTTCAGATTGTTTTGTTATACTAACACATTGGGCTCATAACTCCAGAAAGCAATCTACAGTAACCTCTAGATTCTCTTTCTTATACTAACCAACCATGCTGAGATCATCACCCCTCAAATATAATTTATATTATTTTTTTCTCTATTTCACCCTTGCCCACAATAGGATTATTTATCACTTTTTAGCCCATACACCCAGCCTCCTGGTACTAACATTCCTATTGGTATTTCACATTAAGGAAGAATTTTGAACATCTGCAAACCTGAAGCTTCCAATAGGCAGGTCATTTTTCAGAATGTTCAGAGTTACTGAACACAGTGCAAATTCTAACACTGCGGAAATTTACAATTGGCACTTTCCCCTTCCGAGAAACTTTATCTCCTACCTTTGTTCCTATCTCTAAGTCAGACTATTCTTTTTTTCTCTCTCTCTTTTCTTCAGGGGAAGATTCACCCCAAGCTAACATCTGTTGCCAATCTCCCTCCTGCCTTTTTCATCCTTCTTTTCCCCCCACTAAAGCCCCAGTACATAGTTGTGTATAGTTGCATGTTCTGGTTCTTCTACGTGAGCCACCACCACAGCATGGCTACTGACAGACTAGCGGCATGGTTCCATGCCTGAGAACTGAACCCAGGCTGCCAAAGGGAGAATGCAGAAGTTTAGCCACTAGGCCATCAGGGCTGATTCAGACCCCACCCTTTAAACAGAAATATCCCCTGTAATGTGCCCATATGACTAAAGCTTTTTAACATCCTTGTGTGTAGATCTTTGGTAAAGTCTTTGAAAGGGTGAAATGCATTATGATCACTTGTTCTCCCTGTTTATATACAAAGATAAACCACATAAAAGAACTACCATAGTTTAGGGGGCTGGCTCCATGGCCGAGTGGTTAAGTTCGCGCGCTCCGCTGCAAGCGGCCCAGTGTTTCGTTGGTTCGAATCCTGGGCGTGGACATGGCACTGCTCCTCAGACCACGCTGAGGCAGCATCCCACATGCCACAACTAGAAGGACCCACAACGAAGAATATACAACTATGTACTGGGGGGCTTTGGGGAGAAAAAGGAAAAAATAAAATCTTTAAAAAAAAAAGAACTACCATAGTTTAATCACTAATTAGTTTCCTCAGAAAAATTATGTTACCAATTACATTGCAAATTCTTTTCAGTTCACCATACGTATACACAGTAGCTATTATGTGCTAAGTAAAGAATAGGGAAAGGGGCCAGCCCTGTGGCCAAGTGGTTAAGTTTGAGTGATCAGCTTCAGCAGCCCAGGGTTTTGCTGGTTCGGATCCTGGGTGTGGACATGGCACCACTCATCAGTCCATGCTGAGGCAGTGTCTCACATACCACAGCTAGAAGTACCCATGACTAAAATATACAACTATGTACTGGGGGGATTTGGGGAGAAAAAGCAGAAGAAAAAAAAAGATTGGCAACAGTTGTTAGCTCAGGTGCCAATCTTAAAAAAAAAAAAAAAGGAATAGGGAAAAAATGATGAATAAATGATGAATATACTGTCATTCTCATAAAATGAATCTCCAAATTCCATCTCTAAGGGTCACAATTTTACTCTTTACTCAGCACATAGGTGGATACCATCTATTAACCAGTGATTTTCTACAGTAAAATTAAGAAAAATCCAATTGCTAGAAGCTGTCAACCAAAATGTCTTCCCCCAGCCCCTTACTAATATTCACAAGCATGAGTCGAATTAAGAGAAAATAAGTTTATAGTAATTTGATTTTATAAAGAAACTTCAAGAAATATTTCCTGGGTCCTTATGGAAGAGGCCCACATCCTCCACCTTCTATCCTTCAATGTGTTCAATGTAAAATGAGAACTGATGTTCAATGAGAATATCACTGAAAGATCTTCAATCATCAGTAAAAGATTCAGTTATGTTCAATGTATTCTACTATGGCAGAAGGGAGATACCAATACATTTTTAGGAAGATTTCCAATTCTCTCCTTCTTAAAACCCTTCAAAGATTATCTAGGCACATGTCAAATATGGTTCAAGCATCTCAGCAAAATATGCAAGCCCCTTTATAATTTGATTCCAGGCTCCTTCTCACGTTTCTTCTCTGGCCGCTCCTTTATTTGACACTTGAAATGGCTGCTCCATCAGTATCAATGATCCTGCTCTTTCAAGCCTCAATGCCTTTGGGCACATGGTTCCCTTTGTGTAGAATAGCCTTCCCCTCCACGTTCACCTGCAGGACTCTCCCATCCATCACGCAAAACCCAACAGAAGCGTTACTTTGTTTATGAAGCTTTCTCTGACCACAACCCTTTCCCTGACTTCATATTTCTCTACCACACACACACATCTATGATTCTGATTACAGATATCACATTGAAGAGAGATCTTAAAGGTTTCTTTGTCTATCTCTTGCACTAATCTAGTCGGTTCTTGAAAAGCAAAGGCCATGCTTATGCATCTTTGCATGGGTGTCACTTAAGACGATGACCGGCATAACTGAAGGCTTTCAATAATGCACATCAAATTGAGTCAAATGAGCACGGCTGAAATGAAAAGGTTAACCCATAATGGGAAAACCTTATTAACTAGAATAGTATTCTAGGAGCAGTCTAATTATGTATTATTTTATTATAAATCTATCTTATCAATTAGTCCAGGTCACTGGTTCCCAGACTTTTCTATTTCAAGGACTGGTAAAATTGCCAAGGAATTTTTGACATAGGCTTAACAACTTTCTGTTTTGCATAGTAAAGATATAAAAATAAATATATGTGAATCTTCTATCTATTCTCCCCATTATTTCATAAAATAAGAAAAACTAAAAACTGAAAATTGGGCAGCTTCTAACTTCAAAATGAAAGTTCTTCGAACAAATCTGACGTTATGAAGAACTTACACAAACCTCCACTTGAATCTAGAATATTCACTACACTTCATGCTACTTGATCTGATGCTTCTTTTCATCTAATTTAAAAGATGGTTTAGAAATGAAAATATTCCTAAGGTTTTTTCCCCCATAATTATCCATAAGGGGGGAGAAACTATTTGACTTTTTGTTGATTTTTACTCTACCCGTGAGTCAACACTAGTGTCATCGCTAATTGACTTGCTAGTTTCCTGCTGGAATATTTGTAGGGAAACTCATCGTTTATAGAAGCCCTTGCAAAATGCTTCTTGAATTCCTTTTTGCATCTACCATGTCTTACAGAGTTCCTCTCCTTTTCTTTTGGGAAGCCTTTTCATCTTTAAAACCCATTGTTTAATGCTTAGAAAGTTCCCCCATTGTTTGTCAGTGAGTCAAACAATAAAAATTTAAGTACTCTTTTAAAAATTTTTTTTACCCATGTAACACACACATTCTCTGAGCTTCCAAAAACTCGGGTTAAGTGCCTGATAACCATCAATGAATATTATAGTGTCTATCCTGTGTCACAGTTATAATAATGATAATATGAGCCATATTAAAGCACATGGAGAAAGGTTTGTGTTATATTGCTGCAAATATAATATATTTTTATATATGTAAGTGCTTTCTTAAATAGTGTAACCCAATCATATGTAAGTTCTTTATGATAGGGTAGCTCATAATGGCTAAGCATCCTAAAGAAGAAATCTTCTGATGCCATGGTAAAGGTCTAGAAATATCACCTTCTAAACTGGGTCAAATAATTGCTTTTCTTGCTCTGTGAGATACATAAATAATGTACATGATACCATCTTCCATTAATAAAATATTCTATTTATTTTGTCTTACTTCAATTTCTATACCTATTTTAGATAATTTGGGAACTTTATATTTTAATGCTACTTTTATTAATCGGGATACCTTTATGAATAAGATCTTAACTTTATCCAAAATATCTTACTGCTGGTATGTTGGTATTCTGCCTAATCTTTCCTTTCATCGTTACAAGGGGAATTCCAATCTAAATAGATCTATTGGGTGAAAATGTGAATTTAAAGAAGAGATAGGGGCCGGCCCCGGTGCCACAGCGGTTAAGTGCGCATGTTCTGCTTCTCGGCGGCCCAGGGTTCGCTGGTTCGGATCCCAGGTGCAGACATGGCACCGTGTGGCAAGCCATGCTGGGGTAGGCGTCCCACACATAAAGTAGAGGAAGATGGGCATGGATGTTAGCTCAGGGCCAGTCTTCCTCAGCGAAAAGAGGAGGATTGGCAGTAGTTAGCTCAGGGCTAATCTTCCCCCCCCCCAAAAAAAATAAATAAAAATAAAGCAGAGATAAATGAAGGATTAAATACTGACTTTATAAGTGAATTACTCTGAGGCATTTTTTAGAATATTATTCAACTTAAATCTATTTCCACTCACAAACTGGTTTTTAGAAGTAAAAGGTATTATATAAAGAAAGACACCTATATTCAGTACAATCCCCTTTGTCTACTCTATCACTAAAAATATCTTTGAATTCAGCAGCCAAGAGCATATACAGTGGTTACATTTCAGACTAGATGTTTAAATTAAATCATTTAAAGGAATCAACAGTTCATCTGTTCCTGTTGGGATGGTTATCTAGTACTACAGTGAAATCACTTTGAAACTATCTTAAAACCTTGTTAGATTTTAATGTGTATTTTAAAGTGTCGCTCTGGTAAGTAAGCATTTGTACTGGAAAGGGATATAGTCCTTCTAAAAGAAGAGAGACAGCAGTTTTTAAGCCGTTCCCAGTTTATGAGTTGAAGGAAAGTTGGTAGGAAAATGTAGGCACTGTATTTAAATTCATTGCTACCACCTATCAGCTCATTATCTTATTTAAGAAAGGAATTCATGAATTAGCCAAAGAAAGAGGAAATCTTCTGATTTGGGGGGAAAAACAGTTACATGATCACACCACTTGCAAAGGAGTACACCATATGACTGATCCCCTTTGGGGGCTTCTGTCTGTTGATGGAGAAGCAGAAAAACAAAGGACAAAGGAAAGTCTCTTTAATTAATCCTACCAACTAAGCAAAATAAATAGATCACTTGTTTCAGCAATAGAAGCAAACTGTTAACCATTGAGAAAAGCCACCTGCAGGTGCTTTTGTACACAAGCTGCCCCAGAGCTCAGAATTACTATTGTTTAACACAAGGGTCTGCAAACTTCTTCTGTAAAAGCCCAGAGAGTAAGTATTTTTAGCTTTGTGGGCCATATGGCCTCTTTCACAACAACTCAACTCTGCCACTGTAGCACGAAAGCGGTCATAGAGAATACATAAATGAATATGCAGGGCTAGGTTCCAATAAAACTTTATGGACATTGAAATAAAATTTTATTTAATTTTCATGTGACAAAATGTATTATTCTTCTTTTGATTTTTTGCAATCATTTAAAAATATAAAAACCATTCTTAGCTTGCAGGTCATACAAAAAAGAGGTAGGGGGCCAGATTTGCCTATGGGCTGTAGTACTGACTCCTGATCTAACATAACTAATTCACTAAAAACAATTTTCTGGGGGCCGGCCCGGTGGCGCAGCAGTTAAGTTCGCATGTTCCGCTTCGGCAGCCTGGGGTTCGCCGTTTTGGATCCTGGGTGCGGACACGGCATCGTTTGGCAAGCCATGCTGTGGTAGGCATCCCACATATAAAGTAGAAGAAGAAGGGCATGGATGTTAGCTCAGGGCCAGTCTTCCTCAGCAAAAAGAGGAGGATTGGCAGTGGTTAGCTAAGGGCTAATCTTCCTCAAAAAAACAAAAAAAAACCAATTCTTTTTGGTTCAGTACCTAGCATGTGTCAGGTGCTATAGTAGGCCTGGGGACTATAATGGCTAACAAGATAGACATGGTCCCTGTCCTGATGGAGTTTATGATTTAATAATCACACAAATATATAATTAGAAACTGTAATAAATGGCTGTAAAGGAAAAGTACAGGGTGCTCTAAACTATGAGTTGTAATCTAGACTAGGAGGTCAGGGAAGCCTTCCCGTTTGACAGGGACTGAAAAATGAGTGTGAATTGACATGGTGAATTTGGGGGTGGGGCGGAGGAAAAGGCACAGCGTGTGCAGCACCTCGATGGCACGGAAAGGTGTGGAAAATACAAAGCGAAGGCAAGAGAGACAAGCAGTTAAGTTGGAGAAATAGGTAAAAGCAAACGTACTCAGGGCCCAGTGGGTCTTTACTCAGAATCATTGAAGGCTTTAAATCAAAGCCATGACATGGTCAGGTTTGCGTTTTTGAAAGGTCACTAGCTAATATATGGAGAATAGATTAGTGAAGGGCAACAGTGGTGACTACAATTGTCAAAGGATTCTAGACCCTAGATTCTAGGGCGTAGAGCCAAACATCGCTGCTACCTATGCCAGGTACTGTTCTTAGTACTTTACATATATTAACTCATTGAAGTTTCACAGCCCCATCAGGAGGCATTATCATCTTCCTTTTATGGAGGAGGAGACTTAACCACGTGCTGCCTCTCAGTTTCTTCTCTTAGTTTATAGAATTGCAGGAAGTAATTATAGGAGAAAGGTAAGAGTGAGAAGGAAAGAGGAGGCAGAAAGAAATGAAGAAGGTATGTTCCATGGGACCATTGCCTTGGCTTAGATCCCAGTCTGTTTTCCAAGAAATTATATTGTTTACTGGGAATGAGGCCCAAATTCAATGAGGTAGCTCCCTTGGGTATCTGTGGAAGCCCTCGTGAGAAGACTCATTGCTACAAAAACATACTCCATGCAATATTTGGGACATACCTATACTAAAAAAGTCCCCCCTTGCATTATCTAAAATGTAAATAAATCTAACTGGGCATCCTGTATTTTATCTGGCAAGCCTACACTAAGGAAACAAACACTTTCCCTCTCATAAAATCTAGATGTCAGCTGGAGACACCTGGCCCCTTAAGATTTAGAAGATCAGCCTGAATAGTTTATACAAGTTCAAAAGCCTTTCCAAGGATTTTTGTGCATTACCAGGGCAAGGGTGTGGGATGGGGGATTCTGTTTTCACCTTTGCCTCCAGGCTCATTCTTTCTCCCTGAAGACTCACTTCTGAGCTCTTCCAATGTCAAGAAAACCAAAAAACCCATCGAAACATTGCAAGAGTGGTAGATTGCACAGAAAAGCTGGGAGCTGGGAGCTAAAGGAAGCAAGCAGCCCCATCAGGAACAGGCTGAAGAACAACTCAAAGTAGTATTTTGTTACACTCTCTTCTTTAAAGTCCTTTCAGCCACCTACCACCAATGGTTTCTCATGCCCCTCTGCCATGATCCTGGGTCATGCTCACCCTCTTGACAGGCCCTTTCCCTCCTCTGTCTAGATCTTCTTGACATTCTCCTAGCAGCCAAGAATTTCTCTCCTCCTGGAGAGCAAATTCCCAAACTAAGCAGTTTTGACTCCCTCTCTAAAGCTTCGTCATCAGCTGATATCCAAGACCTCAGGGTCTCAATCACTTATTGAGGCATTCTTTCAAAACAAAGACAGTTTGAAATTCTCCCTAGGAAGAATTCTGATGCCAGCAGTTGAGACAATAATCAGTTTTTCTTAAGTTGTTGCAATGATACTGTTTTGTGCAAGCTGGCAGGAAAAAGAAGGATATCTCTTTTGGTTGTATCCAGTGGGGCCCATTTTTACTAGTTCCATCATCATTTTCTTGGGGGAAACTCAGTTGCTTCTTACCCCGTGACCAGTACATCAAAAGCTCAGGGAAAACCTAACGGGCAGCATTTTGGATTCCACTATGGATTTCAGATAAGCCTGTTTTTTCTCTGCCTTTAAATCTGATTCAAAATTAAAGCCGAATACTTTTTTCAAGGTAAAGAAAGAAGGTTTGGGTAAACACACTACAATTTGCTGTAGCTGGAAGCCTGATCTGATCTTTAAAAAATGAAAAAAAAGAATGAAATGTACTATCAGGTAAATTCCTCAAGTAAGAGTGAGGAGAGAAGAAGCAGAAAGGTATGAAAAAAGTGGTCTCTGTGGAACCATAGCATTGGACTCTATTCCTTTATCTTTTCCAAGTTTGTCTTCTAAATTTAGCTTTACTTGCCTATTTACTGATTCCTAGATACTGCAAAAACCAATAAAACTGCACAGATATAGTAATCCTGCTAGTCAATTAGAATAATAATGATAATACAAAGATTTACAAATACGAATTTCTGTGAGGTCATTATAGAAAAATGGAATATAGAATCTGATCAATCATATAAATACATTTAAAAAAAGCTTTGCTACAATTATCTCAATATTTAGTCACCTATTGATTAGAGTCTGTTTTTTGGTTTGAACTATCCAATTAAAAGCCTCAATATTTTACTCCCTTTCTGCAAATGTAAATTTGGCCTGAATTTCAATGTATTGATAACTGACATTGAGACTATATATACATATATATTTATATTTATATATTACCCACATAGAGACTATATATACATATATATTTATATTTATATATTACCCACATATTAATTATATAAATGATGAGCTGATTAGTAATATAGAAGCCACACTCTGGTAATATGGCAATACATTAGAAATTGTTTATCTTCTACATATAATAAAACTACCAGTGTACTAAAGATTTTTACAAACCAACTAAAAAATAAAATCCTCTTTCAGTAAACTACTTCTTTAACATAGAAAAAAGTCCATAATAACCGAACAATATTCTAAATTGTCCTTCAAAGGTACATTACCTTTAGAGAATTATGCTCTTTCACTCAATCAGTGAAGCAATGTACATCTTTCATCTGTGAGAGGATTTTTCCCCTCAAGAAAATTCTCAACTTTCCATATCTCAGTACTTTAGCAGGTCACATTTTCCATAAGACAAGTTTTACAAACCATATGTACATATCTGATGGCTTTTGTGAAATCCCACTCGATACAATTTAGTATTTTGGATCTATTTATAGAAGTCCTGCTATGTGAACATTTTTAGCCTGTACGATGTCAGCCTGGTAATTTTCATGCAAGTAAGAAAACAATTTGTTCTAGCCTCCAAAATGCTACTGACATCAAATGCGTCCTTCACATGGGAGAACTTGTGACTGAAGAACTTCCAGTAAAAGCAGTAAAAATGGTGGCAATAGCAAGTCTGCAGTGGCAGTGCTAATGGGAGAGCAGTGGCTCTTGCTGGCCAATATAATGGAATCAGCAGGCATTGTTGAGTGATAGTGAGGTAGAAAGCATCTGGGCTTCAAGTTTATCTCTTTCCTGACATGGAGATTCTGCCAACCTGTGAGAATCTGCATTGTTACTCTTGTTTTTAATGGCAATTCCATTACTGACCCCAACCCATTTTTCCTGCACCATCTCCCACTTATTCTGTAATATTCAGGTCAAATTGATCTACATGCTATTCCCCAGATTCCTCCATTGCCCTTGGCTACATCACTGAGAAGGTTCTCAGAAGAGTAGGGTTCAAGAAATGGTAACAGAGAAATCAAGAGAGTAGTATTTAATAATGGTGGCATTAGAGCAGCTGAGATAGGAAAGCATGGCTGGCGTCGGCCCGGTGGCACAGCGGTTAAGTGCACACGTTCCACTTTGGCGGCCCATGGTTCACCAGTTCGGATCCCAGGTGTGGACATGGCACCGCTTGGCAAGCCATGCTGGGATGGCGTTCCACATATAAAGTAGAGAAAGATGGACTCGGATGTTAGCTCAGGGCCAGTGTTCCTCAGCAAAAAGAGGAGGATTGGTAGCAGTTAGCTCAGGGCTAATCTTCCTCAAAAGAAAAGAAAAGAAAAGAAAAGCACGGCTGCAGCCCCTATAAATTTCCCTAAGAAATCTATAAATGAATCTGAGGAGAGTGAGAATAGGACAGACAACAGAGTCATTAAGACCTCTCAGCTTATTCAGTACCCATGAACAGACAAGCCAAGTAGAGCATAAACTACTGTCAGTGTTTGGAAACTGCATTGAAGTGGCCTAAAGGAATCTGGAAATGAAAGAGGTCTAAAGGTCATCTTGGAGTTCATTGTAACCAACATGTAATGGATCAGAGAGGAGAAATACAAAATCACTGTAAAGAGAATGGCTCCCAACCCTACAAGTCATGTCTGAATAGGATAAAATGTGCCATCATATCTAAAGAGATGAGTCCATCAGAATGGGGATGGTTAGCCAAGGAGGCGGAGAAATAGGAGAGTCACAGAAAACTGCTGACAGCCTTCAAGCCCTTACAGAGAGAGAAGACCTTGATTTGAAGGAGTCAATTTGTCAATCCCAGTGGCAGGAATACTATTATTACATGTGTTCTACATGTGCTAACTTACTGATTCCTCAAAAATACTATTGATGCTGAATTGGTCAAGGTTCTCTTGTTGCAAATGGCAGAAACCAACCCTAACTAGCTTAAGCAAGAAGAGGAGCTTTACGAGAGAACCCAGGGATGTCACCAGAAAAGGTACAGCCCCTGAGCCTCTGTAGGACCTGGAAAAGGGAGCTGGCAGGCACTGCTCCCAGGCTCTCTCTCTCTCTGATGCCTATGGTCCTAGTCTCTACTTCCCTAGGCAAGTCTGCTTCACTCCTCTCTCCCTTTCTCTGCAGACCAGCCTCAACTCACTCTGGCAGCACATGGACGGGCATCATTACTCTACAGCAGCAGCCTCCAGTCCCAAGTTTACATCACTTCACTCAAGCAAACAGATCAGACTGGATGGAATCTCTGGGTCTAAATTGCAAATTCCTAGGAGACAGAATTGATTGGCCTAACTAAACAAGGAGTCCATCTCTCATCTATTTCCCTGTGGACAACAGTACAAGGTCATAACATAAAAACACAGATATTGGAGGCCTAAATTTATGGAAGGAGGGAGGGATGGAGAGAAGGTGGTTATTCTTAAAGGAAGTGAACCAGTGACCTATGAAGACATCCCAAAAAGTATCTTCTACAGGTTGGGACCGTCATTATCCCCACTTTATAGATGAGAAATTAAGCATTCAGAGCTTAAGTAATTTGCCCAAAGTCACAGAGCTAGTTTACAGATGAGAAATTAAGAATTCAGAGCTTAAGTAATTTGCCCAAAGTCACAGAGCTAGTTGGTGGCAGGCTTAAGTGATCTGAAGCGAAGTCTAAGTCTTAATCATTATGTTGTAATGCATCTCCAATCCCCGTTCACCAAGCAAGCTTATTTGATATAGCTTCTTATGAAGGTCTACCTACAGGCAGTACTGATTATACAGACTTCATCTGTTCTAATTCTTGTGATGATTATAGTTCTCATGATAAACTAATAGATTGGCATTCTAGTTCATATGTCATTATTGTGAGTTTGGGTAATGTCAGTCCAGTTCTAAGAAATGGATCTACTCTAACTATGTTGATAAAATTGGGTATCAGAGCCTGTTAAGGCTAAGACTGAGACCCTTGACATCTATGGCTGTGAGGGTTGTAAATTCCACCATTGGGTTAATGCATGCTTTTAGGAAGTTCCTTAAAGGACAGTTGCTGGCCTTTCTGTCATGATAGTCTTCTTCTTACCACATGAAACATTTTGATTTCTACAAAGATTGGATATTTTTCTCTTTTAGGCCATAACAACAACAACAACAAAGTGCTAGGTTTTGTTTGCAAACTGGGGAATTTCTATTCTCCATTCATCCATGCATTCCACAATCATTAATGTCAATTATGTGCCAAGCAACGTGCTAGGTACTGTCAATGCAGTGAACAACATAGGCATGGCTTTTGTCCGCAGGTTGCTTGTAGTGTAGATTAGTTTAGAATTTGAGGCAAGTAAAATTTCTCCTAACAAGCTTTGGGAGGAGAATGAGAATGAAGAGAAAAGAGAAAAAAATGTAAAAGAGGTGTGTGGGCCTTTTCCTACAGGAGAGATGAAGAAAGAAGCAGTAAAGAAGAAGAAAAATCCTGGGTTGATTTAAAAATAACAGAGAGATAGACTTCATGAGTGCTTATAAATATATTAATCATGAGAGCAATGTATTTCATCTCCCATCCTACTGGAAAAAAGAAGTATATTGTGATATAAATAATCCAAATCAAGGCAATTTTGGCTAAAGAGCAACTAACATCAGCAACAGCCAAAGGACTGTTTGATTAAGAGCTTTCTGACATGTCCATGGAGTTCACTACCTCATCAGCAATCAATCGACAAATATAGATAAGATTGCAAATGAAATTTGATTCAACTGATAGATCCAGCTGAGACCCAGCATGCTTAATTAATCAGAACACTGCTAAGTTTTTGTCTATCCTAAAAGCAAAATTAGATTCTCTACAAGCTATATTCTACCCCCACCTTCTGCCCCCATGACAGGAACAAGTTTGACGTGTTCAAAGAAGGGCAGGAAGTCCAAGTTGCTAAATGAGAGTAAAGGGGAGGAAGAGTTACAGGGATGAGGTCAGAGAGCTGGGCCAGGTCACTGGGGCCTTGTAAACATAGGCGAAGACTGGGTTAGTATTCTAAACGCAGTGGAAAACCACTGTGGAACTGTACTCTGGTGAATGACATGATCTGATTTACCAATTGAAGAAGATCATTCTGGAGTCTGTATAAAGAAGAAATTGTGTGACAGCAAGAATTGAGCCAGAGAGACTTGTTAGAAGAATATTGCAAAAGACTGGAGGAGAGATTATGTTAGCCTGGACTTGAGTGGTAACAATGGAGATTGTGAGATTTCAGTGGATCCTGACAGGACTTGCTGATGGATTGAATACAATGGAAAGAAAACTGAGGGTGACTCTCAGGTCAATGGAGCGAAAGGAGAATGCTAATTACAGAGAAGGGGAACACATGGAAAGGAACAGGTCTGAGGGAGAAAATAAAGAAGGAAAGTTGGAGATATCAAGTGGACATACAAGAGGAGTCATCAAGTAGGAGCTAGTGTATGAATCTGGAGCTCAGGAGAGTGATTACGGCCAGAGAGATTAAATTGGGTGGCTTCAATATATAGATGATATTTAAGGTCATATGACTAGGTGAAGGCATCTAGGAAATGAGCATAAATGAGCACAGATAAAGAAAAGGCCAACAACTGATCCCTGATGTGCTCCAACATTTAACAGTCTTAGAAAAATTGGCCAGCAAAGTAGGAGAATCAGAAAAGAGATGTGAGGGGCCAGCCCAGTGGTGCAGCGGTTAAGTGCGCACGTTCCACTTCTCAGCGGCCCACGGTTTGCTGGTTCGGATCCCAGGTGCGGACATGGCACTGCTTGGCAAAAGCCAGCTGTGGTAGGCATCCCACGTATAAAGTAGAGGAAGATGGGCATGGATGTTAGCTCAGGGCCAGGCTTCCTCAGCAAAAAGAGGAGGATTGGCAGTAGTTAGCTCAGGGCTAATCTTCCTCAAAAAAAAAAAAAAAAAAAGAGGTGATATGGAAGCCAAGTGAAGAAATGTTTAAGAAGGGAATGATTATCAACTCAAATGCTGTCAGGAGGCTAAGCAAGGTGAGAACTGAGACACGACCACTGGATTTGACAAGAAAGGGGTTATTATTTGATCTTGACAAGGGTATTCTTGGAGGAATAGTCAGTGCAAATGCCTGAAATGGAGTGAGTTGAAAATATGAGGTACAAAGTGGAGACAGTAATAATAGACAATTTTAAATGGACTATTGCAATAAAGAGTAGGAAAATGTGACATTAGTTGAGGGGGACAAGGACACTAGAGAGAATTTACATCCTGCTTGTATGCTGATGGGAATGATCGAGAAGAAAAAATTGTGGATGCAGGGGAGAGATGGGATATTGCTGGATTGAGATCACTGATGGGCCAAAAGGGCAGAATCTGATGCACATGTGGAAATGTTGGCTTCAGGTGGGAGCACTGATGGTTTACACAGAGCGACAGAAGGGAAGGCAAAGTACATAGGTACAGATGCTGGCAGGCTGGTACATATAATTAAGAAAAAAATAGTTTTCTTCCAACTGCTTCTATTTTCTCAGTCAAATTAGAAGAGTGGTCATTATCTAAATGTGAGAAGTGGGGTGGGGATGTTTGAGGTTTGAAAATAGGGGAGAAGTTGTGAAATAATTATCTAGGAAAGTGGGAAAGACTAGGGAAATGTAGCAAGACTGTTGAACAGGGTAAGGCTGACTTGAATTTTATGGTTAAAAAGTTTCCGCAGTAAGAGCAGTCAACAGGGTTGAATATTGTTCTCTAGCCATGTTCAACAGCTCAGTGCTGATGTGAAGCAGACAAAGAACTGCGTTTAAGACAGGACTGGGTTCTTCTAGTGAGTAAGATGGAAAGTGCAAGAGGCAAGGCCACTGTAGGTGTATGCAATGGAGTGATTGATTACAGTAAGCCACATAAGGAGAAAAGACAGTAACACAAGTGGAAAATGGACAGTGAAGAAGAGGTAGACCACTCGATCGGCTGCTCCAAAGGGGTTGACTGGGGGAGGGAGTGATGGCAGAACTAAAAAGTTAAGAGATGATTGGTCAAAAGAGTATGCAATACTGGAAACCAAGATTTTTGGAGGTGATACAGTGACATGGTAAGAAGAAGTTTTCTAGGGCATATGACCATGGTAGGGTTTTGCTGAAATGTAGCAGAGGAAAATAATATTGGAAGTGAGAAGATTAAGGAACTCAGATGCTGGAGTGTTTCCATGGAAAATTTTTGTGGACGCTGAAGTCACCAAGCATAGGAGTATAGAGTAGTGGTGGAGAGAAAGACAGAAGACTGGAATCTAAAATCTCCACTGAAAAAGGAAGAGTTAACAAGAGGCTAGTAGGTGACTCAATAAAGAGGGATAGTGGTTTGATAGCATGTACTTCAAAAAAGCTGATTTTGTGGTGGTGGTTGTTTTTTAGAGAAGAAAAATAAAAATATCTAAAAGCAGCAATGAGAAACAAGGACATCATTTCCAGGTCCTCTGTAAGTGGGATGTAGGAGAAAACACAGCTACCACTTGAAAGAGTGAGGAGGGCATAGCATCTTCAAAGACTAGCCAAGGGGGCCGGCCCGGTGGTGCAGCATTCAAGTTTGCGTGTTCTACTTCGGCAGCCCGGGGTTCGCCGGTTCGGATCCCCGGTGCGGACATGGCACCGCTTGTCAAGCCATGCTGTCGCAGGTGTACCACATAGAAAGTAGAGGAAGATGGGCACAGATGTTAGCTCAGGGCCAGTCTTCCTCAGCAAAAAGAGGAGAATTAGTGGCAGATGTTAGCTCAGAGTTAATCTTACTCAAAAAAAAAAAAAAAAAAAAAAGGCTAGCCAAGCTTCACTTAAAGAAAGAGGGACCATAAATTCCAAAGGACACAGTGCAAGGGTTTGTCTAGTTAGGGAGGAGTGGGAGATTGATTCAAATCAGTGGATGTACTAAACTCAATGAATGGTAATCAATGACCCAGGGGCTAGGACTTCTGTTTGTGCTGCTGAAGTATATAAGGCATTTGGCATAATGAGATTAATTCTGATGGTCTCTTAAGAGAAGGTGTGTATCAATCTTCATTGTAGCCTTGGCTTTATGCCTGATTTCTTACACTTTGTAGGAGAGAGGCAGGTGGTCTTGTGATCATTGCTAAGTGGCAGCCTTGCCAGCTGTGTGGCCCTCCCTTCAATCTTTTTTTTTTTTTTGAGGAAGATTAGCCCTGAGCTAACTACTGCCGATCCCCCTCTTTTTGCTGAGGAAGACTGGCCCTGAGCTAACATCCATGCCCATCTTCCTCCACTTTACACGTGGGACGCCTACCACAGCATGGCTGATTTTGCCCTGCCTTCAGTCTTGCTGAAGGTGGTATGAGAGGAGGGAGAGGGCTGATTTTACCAAGGCCAAAGGAGTTCTCGCGGCCTTGCTTAAATCCTTTGAGCCTTTCCACAGATATATTCCATTGAGCCATCAAGAACACATCCCCTTGGAAAATTCCTTCCTTCAATGTGCAAAAGCATATGTTGTGGATCCCAGGCACATCAATTAACAGCTTAATCAGTTCTACTGTAGCCTGCTCACCCTAGGAATCCTCCAGTATTGAGATGAAAAGGAATGACCTAGGAATGGCATTGGCCTTTCCTCGATTACACCAGTGAAAACTGATGTATGTAATGGCTCTGTTCCAAAGGATTTAAAACAAGTCACTAAGAAAAAAGTCTCATAACTGATGTGCATTAAACTCCTTAAATTCCATAATAAAAAATAACATGTATGAAAATAACAAAGTATGTTTACTTTAAGTATATTTAAAGTATTATTTATTTAAAGTATATTATTTTCTTTTTGACAGTTGCGATCTTACTTTCCGGCATGCTCCAACACACGTGAACATTCCCCATTAGTCTGGATATAGTTTAAAAATACAAAGCAGCTCAGTGCTAAATAAATTAGTAACAATATTGCAAAACAACAAGAGACCTCTTAGAGGCTGCTAGGTGTTTATCCAGCAATTAACTATTCTGGATAAATAGTAGGAGAACTAGAGTTCAAAGAGTTGGAACCCCTGTCCCAACAAGCTAAAAGCTATTGAAAGAGCCTGAGTAACAGCCTTTCACCTCTACCCCAACACCTCTCAACATAAATTCACGACACAGAATGATGTTTGAAACAATGGGTGTTTTGTTCAAGTCCAAGGACTTGGACATAAACGTTCCAGCCCAAGGTGTTCACGCTTACTACCGGAGTCTGGAATGCCCAGATGGTTGGGCTCAACTGATTCAACCTGCCTGAGTCTTGTTCAGACACGACATAAGATTAACGCCGGTGGTCAAAGCAGACAGTCAATTTTAAAATACACTCTTGTATAATGATTTTGAGTAGGTCTTAATGAAAGCTAAATTCAAAAGTATAGTGGAGAGACAGATGAAAAATAAAATTTAATTAACAGGACTTGAACTAGAAAGGTTCCACAAAAGTTTAAAACAGATGACTCTGGTAGGCTCAAACTTTCCCATTTTTATAACTCCACCTAGGTATATTGTATAGTCATTATTCCCCTTGAGAAAAGCCTCTTCTCCAGATTTTTTTCCTCCTCAAGTCCTTTCCCAAAGCTGCTGCCAAAATCAACTTCCTCTGTTGTCATTCTGACAATGTCACTCCCTTCTTAAAATTCCCTTTAATGGTCTTTGCTGGTCTTGGTGTGAGCGGCAGGCTTCTCGCCCTGAGTTTAGGACAAACACGCTATTCCTGCCCAGATTTATTTAAGGCTCCTCCCCATTTTGACAAACCCACATGCCATTTTCCTCTCTGTGAAGACTGATTACCTTTCAGCTTCTCAACTTCTTTATGTTCATTAATGTTTAAACATTTTATTCAGTTTTGGTCAATAAGAGTTCCTCATTTTACCTCTACCCTCCCTATCCCCTCCACCCCAACACAAATACATACACACTAAAAATCTCTAGAGCTATGTGCCTTATTCAAATTTCTCCTGAAATCTGATTACTTTTGTAAGAACTACACAATTATCCACAGTGAAACTTTTTGTCCAATGAAAACCAAACAACGGCAAAAACAAAATACTCGTAAAAGATGAAAATAATATGTGGAATTTCCCTAAGGAGTGAAAAGATTTTTCAGAATGAGTCACAGGAAAAAATATCTAATATTATTATCACGGGCAACTTCTAGGAAAAAGGTTCTCCTCATTCTGAAACAGCACCAATGCTATGTTCTTTGTTCTTCTTCATCTTTTTGTTGTTGTTGTTTTAAACCAAGAAGATCTGAACTCAAGTCCCAGCTTGGTTATTTGCAAATTCTATTATTTTTGTCATTTAACTTCTTTGAGCATGAGCTTCTTGTTTGTAAAGTGGAAATAACAATACCCATATGAGCGTTTCTGACGATTCAATAGCATTTGTTCAAAATGCTTTGTAAAGAGCGCTACACAAATACAAGACATTATTATTACTTCCTTCGAATGTTCCCTTTTGACTGAGAACTTTCCCAGGATTTCCCCTTTCCCATGCATCTGGAGACAAATCTGGTAGTGTAGTTATAGACCTACCTTCTAAATGGGAAACTGTATTAAATCTTTCAGAGAGAGTGAATATTGTTACTGATAATTTCTTCCTTTATTATTGTGTTTTGTAGAAAACCAGATACAATAATCTCATTTTTTAATAATTATAACTTTTAAAATACAGAATGTATATAGAAGGAAATAAAATTTATCAGTAACCTTACTACCCAAAAAAACAAGTATTGAAATTTTGGTGTATTTTTTCATATCTTTTCCTAATGCATATGTATAACCTTTATGGAGTGTTTATATGTGCCAGATGCTTTAGATGAATTATCTAATTGATTCTTCACCACAGCCTTGTGAGGTAGGTACTATGGGCATCTACCTTTCATGGAGGAAAACCAGTTCAGAGCTTAACTAGCCGAAGCTCCTATAAGTTAGGAGGCTGCCTGATGCTGAACTCCCTTCTAAGAAGCACTCCATTTTTCTATCTACAATACTATGATGCTACTGCGCCACTTGTGTGCCACTTTTTTGACTTACCATAAAATAGTGACCATTTTACTATGTTATTATACATTCATTAAAAGCACGATTTTAAATAATCTTTGTTGTTTGGATGTGTCATGATTTATTTAACTACCCCCCTATTGTGGAATACTTAGTTTATTTCCAAGTTTTCACTATCACATTCACTTTTTTTAGTGATAATTAAATACATGCTTGAAACGCAAAATTTTTTTAAATAAGGAAATGTATAGAAAGTAAAAATTCCCTGTGCCACATTCTCCGAAGAGAAACTCTACTCCCCCTCTTTTTTTTTTTTTTTGAGATAATCACTTCTAACAGTTTTGCATATATTCTTCCAGGATTGTTTTTCTTGTTTTATGTGGTTTTTTTGTTCTTTTGTTTTTTGAGGAAGATTAGCTCTTAGCTAACATCTGCCACCAATCCTCTGTTTTATTTTTGCTAAGGAAGACTGGCCCTGAGCCAACATCCATGCCCATCTTCCTCTACTTTTCTTAATACGTGGGACACCTGCCACAGCATGGCTTGCCAAGCAATGCGTATGTCTGCACTCGGGATCTGAACTGGCGAACCTCTGGCCACCGAAGTGGAATGCGGAAACTGAACCACTGTGCCACCAGGCCAGCCCTTGTTTTTCTCATTTTAATTTTATTTAATTTTTTGACAAAAAATGGAATCATCCTATATGTATTTTGCATCTCATCTTGCTTTTGTCTTTGCAGTATTCGTGGACATCTTTCCATGTCAGTCCATGTGTTAATCAGGACTCTTTCTGTGGCAAGAATTAGATACCAATTCAAACCAAATTAGATTAAAAAAGGATTTCCGTTTTTGCTCATGTAGCTGCAAAGTCCAGAGGTAGATCTGCGTTTGCTGTGCAGCTGGATTCCAGTACTCTAAAGATAGCATCGAGAAACCCTCTCTCTCTCTTTCTCTTCCTCTCTGGTCTCTGCCTTCCTTCGCAGTGGCTTCCTTCCCAGGTGGGCACCAGCAACTTAGCAACCCTAGTGGAAGCTGTGTGCCTGTTTCCCAATACTTTCCGCCAAAATCCCAGTATAGACAATCATCGGCTCAGCTTGAGTCGTAGGCCCATAGCTGGAACTGAGGGGTGGAGTCAGCCTCAAGCTCACCACACCCACTGCGAGTGAGTAACACTTGGTTTCACAAAGGAAGATCAGGCATTGCTACCAAAGAAGGAAGAAAGGACGATGAAAGCAGGTAAACAATAAACGTTTGCTATGGTATGTATAGACTTCTCTCACAGCGTGTGATAGTTTCTTGGAGATTGGGTCATAATTTGTTTAGACTAATCTGTTGAGCAGTTTAGCTATTCTTATCAAATAGTCTAAACTAATATATTTTATACTTACGTTGTCTAATTTTTACTTTAAGCATCTTTAGTACCAAACTGCTTTAATATTTGTTACATAATATATCATAGCCTTCTCATTAATTTGGCAGTGCTCCACATGGAAATAAAGACACCATGAGTTATAGGTTGATATGTGTACCCCCAAAATATGTGGAAATCTTCACCCTCCGTACTTCAGAATGTGGCTTTATTTGGCAATAGGGTCTTTAGAGCGGTAATCAAGTTAAAATGAGGTCATTAGAGTGGGCCATAATCAGTAGGACTGGTGTCCTTATACAAGGTGGAAATTTGGACGAGACAGACACACAGCGGGAGACCATGTGGAAACATAGGGAGAAGACAGACATGTGACTCAGTGATGCATCTACAAGCCAAGGAACACCAAGGATTGCTGGCGAATACCAGAGGCTTCAAGAGGCAAGAAAGGATTCTTCTCTAGAGCTGTCAGAGAGGGCACGACCCTACTGACACCATGATTCCAGATTTCTAGCTTCTAGAACAGTGAAACAATAAATTTCTAGTTTTAAGCCATCCAATTTTTGGTACTTTGTTATGGCATCCTTAGGAAACTAATGCAATGTCCTTACCCTACTTCAAAATGTCAGTGAAATGCAAATAAAAACAACAATGAGATCATTACTTCATGACTAAAAGATTGGCAACAATTAGTATTATGGGTACTGCCAAGAGTTGGAGGGGATGTGGTAATGTATATATATCTGAAGTCTCATTGCACTGCTGCTGGAAGCACAGGCTGGGGCAGCGATCCTGGAGAGCTGTCTGACAGTGCTTTGTCCAATAAAGAACATGCATAGCCATTCTCCTCCTGGGATTATGGGTTCCAAAGAACTCTCACATACGTCCTCGAGGGGATGCGTTCAAGGAGGTTTGCGGTATCACTACTCGGGGTGGTGAGAAGTGTGAAGTAGCCTGTGTTTCCATGCCAGGTAGGTGAGCGCAAAGGCAAAATGTGATGAATACATCCCATGGACTACTATGTGGCCGTTACAAACAACAGACTATATATTCACACAGCAACATGGATGGATTTAGGAACATAATACTGAATTTGAAAAAAACAAACCAGTGACTTTTGGCGAAGATGTTCAGAGGAGACGTGGGGGTAAGAGACAGTAGTTTGAGGGATGAACGGGAAGCAAGATCTTGGAGAAATGGAAGGTAAACGGCTTTTTCCAGAAAAATGCACTATCATCGAATTGACAGACAACTCTGATATTAAACTGTAGTTTTACATGACAGGGACTGTGGTGGATTTAAAATACGTCCATAAGGGCTTTGATACTCCTCCTTTCAAGAGGTGAAGCTGAGTTTCCCCTCCCCTTGAATGCAGGCTAGATTTAGCGACTTCCTTCTAACAAACAAAGATGGAGGAAGTGACAGCGGTGGACCCTGATACTAGGTCATAAAAGGCATTGCAGCTTCCTCCTTTTCTCTCGTAGACTATTTGCTCTGTAGAAGCCAGCTGCCTGATCATGAGGACACTCAGGCAGCCCTATGGAGAGGCCCTTGTCAGCAACCATGCGAGTAAGCTGTCTTAGAAATGGAGCCTCCAGCCCCAAGTGTAGCCCTCAGATGACTGTAACCCCAACCTACATTTTAGGGGCTAACCCACTCCAAAGTTCTTGACCTGCAAAAACTATGAGACAATAAATGTATATTGTTTTAAGCTGCTAAACTTGAGGGTAATTTGTTACATAACAACAGATAGCTAAGACAGGGCCTATACAGATAGCAAACAAGCCGAATCCTTGTATGGCTAATACTGTGACTTACTTCGGATAGATCTGAAAAGAGACATATCACATAAGATTTGTGAGAAATCTCCCTTGTCTCTCCTATCCAAATTTGTCTGTATATCCATGTTCGTTTAGTTTGCAGTTATTTAGGAGAAAATTATATCATTTACATTTAAGTGGTGAACTATTTAATTTTTTTATTACATGGGTATGTGGACATTCCACATTTTATGCTAGTTTTATAAATTAATGATCTCTAGAAAAGACAATATCCCTGTCTTCTAAAATTAGAACTATCCACATTTTATTCATTCACAGTTTCATGTCTGGCTTTAGCATTTGTCATTAAAATTTGGTAAAATATTTGAAAGTAATCAATTTTTCTTCCTTTCATTAGAACATTTTCCTTGTCAACTTTGGGAACGGACTTTACTGATTTTCATCCTTTCCCTAAATTGCTTTTATCATTTTCTTTATCTTCTCTCTACCCAGAAAGACTACTTTTTCTTTAGATTTACAGAGTACATTTTAAAAAATCATTTCAAATTGTGTCTTTTAAAAAATTTATTGGGGGTGCCAGCCCAGTGGTGTAGTGGTTAAGTTTGCACACTCTGCTTTGGAGGCCTGGGGTTTGTGGGTTCAGTTTCCAGGTACAGACCTATACACCACTCATCAAGCTATGCTGTGGAGCATCCTACCTACAAAATAGAGGAAGATTGCCACTGATGTTAGCTCAGCAACAATCTTCCTCAAGCAAAAAGAGGAAGATTGGCAACAGATGTCATCTCAGAGCCAATCTTCCTCACTTAAAAAAAACAATTAGACCACAAATACACAGAATTAGATTGATTTGACTAATCACACTCTGGCTGATTGCTCAGTATCATCACCGGCCGCTCCCCCGGACCTTTTTTTTACAATTAACTTTAGTCACTTTTTTTTAATTGAGGTTACATTGGTCTATAACATTATATAAATTTCAAGCGTACCTCGTTAAATTTTGATTTCTGTGTAGCACTTTAGTCACTTTTAATGCTCATACCCCGCAACGAGTTTCTTCCTTGCCCAGATCTCACACCCAAAGATTCTGCTTGAATTTGTTTGGGGTGGAACCTGGGCCTCATTACTTTTTAAAATCTATCCAGGCGATTCTAGTAGTAACCAAGTTGAGAACCAGTGTGGGGGTGGACCCTTGCTATTCAAAAGTGATTCTAAGACCAGCAGTACTGGCTTCACCTGGGAGTTTGTTACACATGCAGAATCTCAGTTCGTACCCCAGACCCACTCAATCAGCCTCTGCTTTTTAAACAAATCGCCAGGTGATTGTAAGCACTAAGTACTAATTTAGAGCATGGGCGAGATTCAAATCCTAGCTCTATCACTTATTAGCTATGTGACCTCAAATAAGTTACTCGACCTCCCTGTGCCTCAAATCCCACATCTGTAAAGTCAAGATAATAATAGTA
Source organism: Equus przewalskii (assembly GCF_037783145.1). Lineage (NCBI taxonomy): Eukaryota > Metazoa > Chordata > Mammalia > Perissodactyla > Equidae > Equus > Equus przewalskii. Next base: position 80,131,468 of record NC_091833.1, on the reverse strand, counting down.
CCTACTAGCTATAGAGTTATTGTAAGGATTTATTATGATATTGACCTAAAATGTTTAGGATCGTGCCTGATTTATAGTAAGTGAACAACAAACGTTAGGTATTATTATTAATTACCTTTTCTTGCCTCTTTGTTCAAGTAATACTTCTTGGTCTTTTCTATCCATCATTTTAATCACTGGTTCCCAGTTGCCTCTTTGGCATGCTGCAGGCTAGCCCCAGGAGAATCAACTGGGAGCTTTTACAAGTATATAGATCCCTCAGTCTCATCTCTGAAGACTTAGATTCAGTAGGTTTAGAGAGGGCTCCAGCAACTCTTTTTCGTGTGTGTGTGTGCTAAGGGAGATTAGCTCTGAGCCAACATCTGTTGCCAATCTTCTTCTTTTTTCGCTTGAGGAAGATTAGCCCTGAGCTAACGACTGTGCCAGTCTTCCTCCACTTTATATGTGGGTCATGGCCACAGTATGGCTGATGAGTGGCGTAGGTCTGCACCCAGGACCCGAACCCATGAACTGGGCCCTCAAAGTGGATCACACCAAACTTAACCACCCCAATTGAATATATATTTTTAAAACTTCCCCAGGTGATCTGATGTTCAAAGTCCTCAGACTGAGAATCATTGCTTTAAATGCTGGTATTTCCCACATTCGTTCCACTCATCCACTGCCATGACACCAGCTCCATCGATGGCCTGATGACTCTAGCCCAGATCTCTTTCTGAGCTACAGATCAATATATCTAATACCCACTGCAACCCTCTACTTGGGTATCCTGTAGACACTGTAAAATCTGCATGTCCAAATTCAGCCCTCCATCAAAATTTCCCCCTCCAGTATTCTCTGAGAGTTAGTTGTTCCACCATCCAACACTTACCAAAGCCACAAACCTAGGAGTTATTCTTGTCCTCTTCCTCTTTAACCACCCTATGTAGTTGGTGACAATGTCTTTTTGATTATTCATGTTATTATTCCTGAAATCCGTTCTCCTGTCTTTGTCACTATTTCAGTCATCTTAGTTCAGGCTTTGATCCTTTCTTCCTTGGATTAAAACATTTAATTAGGGGCCAGCCCAGTGGCGCAGCGGTTGAGTGTGCATGTTCTGCTTTGGCGGCCCCGGGTTCACCAGCTTGGATCCCGGGTGCAGACATGGCACCGCTTGGCAAGCTATGCTGTGGTAGGCGTCCCACATATAAAGTAGAGGAAGATGGGCACGGATGTTAGCTCAGGGCCAGTCTTCCTCAGCAAAAAAAGGAGGATTGGCAGCAGATGTTAGCTCAGGGTTAATCTTCCTCAAAACAAAACAAAACATTTAATTAATGTAGCTGCTCTCCTTGCCTTTAATTTAACCTGTTACCTACACAGCTGATAGTGATTTTTCTGACATTCAAATCTGATCTTATTTCCTTTCCCTTATTTAAAATCCATCTATGCTTTCCCTATTGCCTTCAAGATAAACTGTAAAATCCTTCCTGTGACATACCCTTTATGGTATGGCCTCTGTCTACTACTCTTATCACTTTTTCTCTACCACTTTCTTCTCTAGCTATAACTAATAACACTACTTTTTAAATGCCCAAAGTCCCCTCTCTCTCCCCTGTTGGTGCACATGCTGCAATTTCTGCCTTGAGCACCCATTCCCTTGTTCTTCCTTTGGCTAACTCATTTGTCTCTCGCAATTACCTCTTCCAGAAAGTCTGCCCTACTATGTTTCCCTGTGATGCCCTAGGATCCCCTTAATTATAGTAATGATTTTATTGCATTGTAAATTGCACAATTAAGTAATTAAGCATATGGGTTCTGGAGTCAGACTGTATAGATCTGAATCGTGGTATGCCTGGTTTATAACATTGAGTGTGCTACTTAATTTCTGTGCTTTTGGTCCTTCATTTTTAAAAATATTATTTTAATAGTATTCATCCCTTGTTCTGAGAGTTAAATGATATGACACATGTAACATTCTTAGAACAGTGCCTGGCACAAAGTAAGTGCTTGACAAATATTAGATATTATTATGATCTCTGCCAGCAAACTTAGCTTTTTAGCAGTAGAGGCTGTGTTTGTGTTTAATTGTGTTTCTGTCTTGTTTTTTTGTTTTTGTTGTTTTTCTAAAGTTGATTTTTATTGAGTTCATAATAGTTTACATCATTGTGAAGTTTCAGTTGTACATTATTTCTTGTCTATCCCCACATAAGCACTCCCCTTCACCCTCTGTGCCCACCCCCCAGCCCCCTTCCCCTGGTAACCCCTGAGCTGTTCTCTTTGTCCGTGTGTTTGTTTATCTTGCACATAAGAGTGAAATCATCTGGTGTTTGTCTTTCTCAGTCTGGCTTATTTCACTTAACATAATACACTCCAGGTCCATCCATGTTGTTGCAAATAGAATGATTTTGTCTTTTTTATGGCTGAGTAGTATTCCATTGTATATATACACCACATTTCTTTATCCAATCTTTGGTGGATGGGCATTGTTTTGTAACCTCTGTGCTCTTTATCCAGTCCCTGGTATATGGTATATACTCATTAGAGACTATAATTCTTTTATCCATTCAATCTTTTAACAATTATTAGTTGAGCACCTATGTGTCAGGCACTGTTCTAGGCACTAGGTATACATTAGTGAAAAAATTAAAGTCCTGCCCTCATAGTGCTGACTTATAGGCAGAAAAAGAATAAGTAAAACAATAGGTGAAGTGGTGATAAGAGCTATGGAAGGGTAAAAAAAGGCAGCGATAGGGAGGGATAGGAAATGCTAGTGATGAGTAAGGGCTGAGGATGGGAGAGAAGGAAGAGAGGGGTTACAATTCTCTCAGTCAGCAGAATGATCAAGAAAGCCTCATTGAGAAATGACATTTCAGCAAAGACCTGAATTAGATGAGAGACAGAATTATGCAGGTATTCTGGGCACTCAGATATCCCACCCAGAGGAGGAAACAATTACATGGATCCTAAGACGGGCACCTGGTGTACATATACAATGGATTACTACTCAGCTTGGCATGGTCGAGAAAATGCAAGAGCAGAATTGCTGTAGTGTAGTTAGTAAGGGAAGAGTAATAGATATGAGGTCTAGAAGGGAGGTAGAGAAAGACTGCAGGGCCTTGTATGCCATGTAAGGACATTGTCTCTTATTGGAGAGACATGGGAAGCCATGGGAGGGTTCTGAGTGAAGAGTGAATACCTGACTTGGATTTTAGAAAGATCAGTGTGGCTGCTATGTTAAGAGTAAACTGAAGCAAGGCAGGCAGAGCAGTTATGGGACTTGTGCAATAATTTAAGCCAAAGACGGTGATGACGTGGGCCAGGGTGGTAGTAGTGGGTCTAATGAAAAGGGGTCAGACTATGACTACGCCTTGAAGATAGAGCCAGTAGGATTTGCCAAGAACGTGTATGTAGGGTGTGAGATAAAAAAAGAGTCATGGATGCCTCCAATGATTTTAGCCTAATAAACTGGAAAGAGGAATTGCCTTCAAGTGAGATGGAGAAGACTGGAAATAAGAGATTCATTTTTTTCTGTTGTGGAGTTGGAAATAAGGAATTTGGTTTGGGGTATATAAAGTTTGAGATGCCAGTTAGATATATAGACAGATATATGAGTCTGGAGTTCCAGAGAGAGAGGTCTATACTAGAAAAATAAACTGGGAGTTATCAGAGTATAGATGTTATTTAAACCTCGAAATTGGATGAGATTACCAAGAAAGTGACTACAGAGACGTCCAAAGTCTGAATCCAAGGGCACCCCAAAACTTAGAAGTCCAAGAGATGAGGAGGAACTAGCAAAGAGACTGAGAAAGAGCAGCCAGTAAGACAGGAAGAAAAAAAAAGGAAAAGTGGAATATTTTGGAACCAAGTGAAGAAAATGTTTAAATAAGGAGTGATCAGTTGTGCCAAATGCTTTAGAAAAGGTTAAGTAATACAAGGACTGAGAATTGAAAAATCAGTTTAGTAACATGAAGGTCATGGGGACTTTTACAAGGGCATTTGCTGTGGAAGAGGAAGGGAAAAAACAAGCTTGAAGTAGGTCCAAGAGAGACAGGGGGAACAGGAATTGGAGAGGAGACAGGAAGTATAGACAGTTCTTTCAAGGAGTTTTGCCATAAAAGAGTAAATAGGGCTGGCCTGGTGGCACAGCACTTAAGTTCCCATGTTCCGCTTCTTGGCGGCCCTGGGTTCACCAGTTCGGATCCCTGGTGCAGACGTGGCACCGCTTGGCAAGCCATGTTGTGGTAGGTGTCCCATGTATAAAGTAGAGGAAGATGGGCGTGGATATTAGCTAAAGCAGAGAAAGATGGGCATGGATATTAGCTCAAGGCCAGTCTTCTTCAGCAAAAAGAGGAGGATTGGCAGCAGTTAGCTCAGGGTTAATCTTCCTCAAAAAAAAAAAAAAGAGCAAATAAATGGGATGCGGGGTCAAGAGAACTTTTGGGGTTTTGCTGTTGTTGTTTGTTAAAGGTGTGAGAATTATAGCTTGTTTATAAGCTGATGGGAATTTGTCCACAGTGAAGGGAGATCAGGGGCGTGGGAGACAGTGAGTAGAATTGCTGAAGGGATGTCCTTGAGTAGATGAGACAGGACGGGGTCTACCTCACAAGCGTAGGGCTGGTCTTGGATAGGAGCACAGGCAGGAGATCCACAGCGACAGGAGGAAAGACAGACTATACGGGCACAGCTGCAGGCAAGCATGCAGATGTAAGCGCCTGTGGTTCTGACTGCATCTCTTAAAGGCCCTTTCAAGAAATATCAGAATACCTTTTCTATTACATACATAAATGACTTTCAATTTAACTAAACATTATTAAAAGAGCCTAGTATGCATAATACTGTTGATATAAACAGAGTGGGGAAAGTCCGTTTTCTTGCAAGGATCTGTATTGTGGGTAAAATAGGTAAACAAATAATTGTGGTGTGGTGGGTGCTATCAAAAAGGCACACAAAATGCTGCAGGAGCTAAGGCTGAGAAAAACCTTGAACAGAATTTTCATAGAACTTAAGTATGCAGCCAGGACTAATTTCCTATGGTTTAATAATCTGGATCAGCAAGCTTTTTAAATTCTATAGTATAACATCATAAGAATGTGAAAATGCTCCGTAGACAAATAAGTAAATACTGTATTCGTCTTTTGGTCAATTTGAGGTTGATATAGGGAAACTGGCCTGAAGCTGTTAATATCTTAGATTTCTAGCCTGCAAACTTCTAGCATCTCTACAGCAGACATCAAACTTGCTTCCATATCTGAAAGTACTCGGTTCTTGAGTCAAAAATTTTTAAACATTTTTTTCATGCGATACGTTTTCTTAAGAGGAACTCATGAATAATTATTTAAATATTTATAGTTGGCTTGAGTTTTAAACATTTGATGGGAGTTGGTAAAATATATCTTCTTTAAATTTTCAGAGAACAGAATTTTAAGGCTCACTCTCTTATTATTATAAAATGAAGTAGTCACTTTGTGGTTCAAATTCATAAAAAAATAACTTCAAAACTGAGATTGACGTGTAGGACCCAGCTGCAAAAATTCAAAATAAGCTACATGCAGCTGCACTTGGTTTTCCTAATTCATCTAACAGCTTTTAGTGGGTTCTCTAAGTGACTTTAGAAAAGACACAGCAGATGTGCAAGATGGCTCCTGAAATCTAAAGTGGGACAGATGGTTCTCTGGTTGATTGACAGCAGGAGGAACACTGCAGAGGGTCACCTCCTGGGGAGAACTTTCCCCCCACCTGCTTCTGCCTGCAAATGAAACTGTCATACAAGAAAGAAAAGCAGGGATGGCTATTCAGAAAGCCTTTGTTTTCAAATATTCATTGTAGTAAAAAGATTCTCAGCAAAAGAAAGAGTCTCCTGGATGTGGAAAAAAACTCTCCTTCTCTGACCTTTGACAAAGTCTCTTTGCACAGTTACAAGGAAGTAGACAATTCATGTTTGAACATGATACTTAGGAGACTGGAGATAGAGCTGAGATTAATGAAAGAATAAAGAAATAATATAATTGGGATTTACAAGCCACCAAATAGCATCGATTAGTACCAGACTATTTCATCATTGGAAGCCCTATATTGCCCTGAAAAATAAACTTCTTGTTTTAAATTTTAATTAGAAAGCTGGACAACTATTTCCAGTTGTTAACCAGGAATTAACAGTCTAGCCTGCATCACCTGTACACTTACCCCCTCTCTCTTTCTCTCTTTCTCTTGTCTTTTCTAAAAAAATTCCTTTCTAGTACTTCAAATCTGCACGAAAAGTAAAAAAGAACTTATTTATTGCATGAAAACTAAATGCTGGACCCTGTGCAAGGTGTTTTCTTATAACTTTATACAATTTCAGATCTCAGAGATATTAATCCACTCTTTTTCTTAGGTTCATATTAATACAGAGACATGGGCCCCTAATTTTATTGATGTTTCTCTTTACCTCTTCTGCTGTAAAAGGGAAACCAAGCACAAAATACGCCCCAGGAAAATATGTCTAAGCATAAGTTCAGATGCATGTTAGGATTCCAAGATTTCTGCCTTCAATCTAGCTCTAGAAGAAATTTATACAGTGGCAGATGCAAGAATTCTCTGTAGAAGAAACTCAGGAATGGCAATGTGTTTGCAAGGACGAGCTGGGGGGTAACTTGTCTTGAAACTTCATTTGCCTAAAATCAGGCTTATTTGGAGTGATCTGCCAAAACTGCCAGTGACTTCATATGCCCGGGGAAACCTGATTTTTGGAGGATCTTCAAGAAATGCTACACTTTGGTAAAAGTCTGAAAACTACAGTGGATCTTATATATGATTAAATCTAGACTTTACCCCTGGGGCTCATGACCTAAACTGGGTTCTGACGATCTGGACAGCAATCTCCCCGTTATCTCCTTCCATTCTCAAGCAGCGCCACTTCAGCTCCTGTAAAGTCCTCAAATTCCTACTCTACTGGCCAGGAGGAAATCAAATTGTGGAACTGCAGCTCAGAAGCCCCGGCCACCACACATTTCTTTATCCTCCCTTTCATTTCCCATCATCTCTATTTTAATGATGACAAAGCCTTCTGTGGTGGTGGTGGAAATCGATTCAATAGGAATATTTACATTCCACCATCTGGTCAACATCTTCTTCCTGCTCTCCTACCCAGAAAAACCCACAAACACCTGTGCTTTGACGTCATAGTGACTGCCAGGTCTTTGATACCCTGTATACCTATCTGATTGTGTTCGCTCTTTCCCCACCCAACTTTGATTCCATTGCCCATGATTTCAACCATTCTTTTGCCAATATCCTCCGCTCCCTTGTCTTTTTATCACAAATGTATGAACTGGCCTGCATTTTGTAACTTTCATTACCTTGTTCCTCCCTGTTTCAAAGGATAGGTAAATCCTTTACACTGATCCATCCACCTGTGCCCTGTCCTGTCTCTCCCTCTGCTCAAAAATCTATGCAAGGATCTCCCAACCTTTTTTACATCATGGCAAACAGAAAAATGACAATATTTGTGCACTTCACTAGAATAAAATGAAGGGATTGACGTATTTATATAGGGCTTCTATATATATAGGGTAAATATAGATATCCTCAACTATTTACATGTATTGCTATATATTTATTTATAGCATAATTTTGATAAAATAAAATACAAAATATAAGGGAATAGAATAAATATTGACTTTTTGGATTAGATATTGAATTGTATAAAACTTCCAAATACTATCTTTTTAAACTTAGGCTTGCTTCTCTACATATCACTTTTAAATATTAGGTTTAAATTTGAAAGGGCTACACAAATTTCCTGAAACTTTTTAATAATAATCTAACTCCTTTTTTTTTTTTTTGAGGAACATTAGCCCTGAGCTAACTGCTGCCAATTCTCCTCTTTTTTCTGAGGAAGACTGGCCCTGAGCTCACATCCATGCCCATCTTCCTCTACTTTATATGTGGGACACCTACCACAGCATGGCTTGCCAAGTGGTGCCATGTCCGCACCCAGGATCTGAACCAGCGAACCCCAGGCTACCAAAGCGGAACGTGTGCACTTAACTGCTGCACCACCAGGCTGGCCCCTTAATGATAATCTAATTCTTAATAGTTCCCACCAATGAGAAATTTATTTTACTTTATTTTATTTTATTTTATTTTATTTTATTTTATTTTAAGGAAGCTTAGCCCTGAGCTAACATCTGCCGCCAATCCTCCTCCTTTTTTTGCTGAGGAAGACTGGCCCTGAGCTAACATCCGTGCCCATCTTCCTCTACTTTATATGTGGGATGCCTGCCACAGCACGACTTGCCAAGCAGTGCCATGTCCACACCTAGGATCTGAACCGGTGAACCCCGGGCTGCCGAAGTGGAACGTGAGAACTTAACTGCTGCACCACTCGGCCGCCCACAAAAAATTTTAAATGTAATCACCATTCGATGTTTACAATTGAAATTTTATCTAAAGAGTCTAACAGTTCTTTCTTATCTTTCATTAACAAATGTAACATGGAAATGTCCTGTGATAATCCAAGTGAATTTTGAAGCCAAATGAACATTTTAATTTCAAGTATATCAAAATAATGAGGAACTCCAAGTTGCATTGTTCAAGCAGTCCCCTGCAGCTGGTCTGGACACCACAAAAAGGACATATCAGCTACAAAAGACCAGATATGTCCAATTAACATGAAGACTGAGATTTAGGGCTGCTCCTTGAACTGCAACTGCCAGGAGCCCCGGTCCTGTCTCCTTGTGCCTCCACCCTACCAGCTGCGCCTTGGCATGGCTGCCATGCTCCCTGGGCATCTAGAACATAAATATCTCCAGCAACCCCAAGGGTTCCTTGCCTATGATGGGCAGTAACGTCCCTTGGGCTGAATTTTCTGACATTTAGGTTGAAGAAGAGCTGAATGTTGCCCATTGTTCTCATCACCTGTGGAGTACATGGTCAGACCGTTAGGCCTTATTCCCTACTAGTTACTCTCAGGGGACCTCAAAGAACGTTACTCAGGCTAAAGGCAACTGGCCCCGGGCTCTGCCCACAGCTCATCCCAAAGGCTGAGTGGATCAATAGCTTGTGGCATACCTATAGCACATCCACAGAACACCATTTGTGAAATCTGCCTTATGCCATTAACTATCCCTTCTCACTCCCTTATTTTCCACTCTTCTTTTTACTGGTTCTTCACCTTTAACAATTACAGTCAAGTCTCTATCCAATTAAAAAACCAAAACTAACCTTCATTCATTCCTTATTTTCCCCCCAGCTAATACCCTGCCTTCCTTTCACCAAATAACTAAGCTTTCAGAAAGAGTAGTCTACACTTTTCTCCACATTATTTCTAATCACTCTTTTCTCAACTCATTGCAATCTAAATTTTAATGAAATCACTTTTGCAAAAGTTATAAATAACCTATTGCAATATTTAATGGATAGTCCTCCATCCTGATCAGCCTTTGACATGATTGACCATTCCTTCCTTCTTGGAACATTCTCTTTCCTTGGCTTCTATGACATTACATTTTTAGCAATAAATACGTATTGAACACTGGATAGTCTATGGTGAACAAATAAGACACAATCTCTACCCCATGGAACATAAATGGAAATATGCTAAATAATAACATGGGTTTCATTTATATGAATGAATGAGTACTCTCAACAACTCCTTTATAATTAATTTTTTTTAAGTTATGTCTAACAAGTGGACATTTCTTATGGTGACATTTCATTAGATCTTAACTCAGTGGAGGTATTCTGAAGTGAATTGATTTAATGTAATCCAGGTAGATTGATTTCTGGTGATCTCACAGTTCAAGATTAAAGCACCAAGGGTGTGAATTGGCTAATAAATCCTGTAGCCTCTTTTATCAAATGTGAACTAGATTTCAGTAAGGCTTTGATTCTTAACCAATTTATGTTTGAGTTCTTTGATTGTTGCATTGCCCAAATTACCTATGGACTCAATAACCTCTAAAGCCAACACAGAAAATGAAAATTTACCTTGAATGTTTAGAATCCTATTTATTCCCACAGAAAGAGCACCATACTCTTTCATCAATAGAAATCTAATTTATTAACTGACTTGATTGCTGAGAAATATGTGGGCAACTCATCAATATCTACAAAGTGCCATGTGTTAGGCCTGGCTCTGTAAATATAAAGAATATGATAAATCTGGATTCTGGAATCTTATAATCTAGTCAGAAAGCAAACAGTAGATTTTGCTTTAGCATAAAGCTTGCCCGGTATTACTTCTAATTATCTTATTTTTGTTTCTTCTGTTACAAAAGTGTACTCAATAAATTCACCTAAGGAATATTTGTTGATTTCACACTATGTGCTAATATTTTGATGCCAGACAGGCTGCTACTCTCAAAGATCTTTTACATTAGTGAGTGAAGAGAGACAATAAACAAACAAATAATTATTTTAGATCATGATGAGTGCTATGAAAATAATAAATGAGGTAATATGGAGAATGACAAGGGTACTATTTTAATTGGGTGATTGGGGAAAGCCTCTTTGATGTGGTGACATCAGCTGCAACCTGAGACGAGAAGCCATGTACACAGCTGGAAGAACAGTGTTCTTGAAGAGGAAACAGCAATTGCAAAAGCTGTGAGCCCAGAACCAGCTTAGCACATCCCAGGAACAAAATGAATATTAATTATTAATACTGATTATCTTAGGGATACATTTGAGAGTATAAAGATTTATAAGCCAAGGTCTCTGTCCTAAAGAAGCTCTGTAACAGAGATAGACATAAGCAAAAAGATCACAATACAGTGCAGAACTACATTGCAATCAAAGAAGTATGTACAAAGTGAACAGGTGCTAGGATGGAGGAGTGACTTATTCTCTAGGCTGTGTTTCAGAGAAGGCTTCACAAAGGAAGTAACGTAAAAGCAGGATTTTGAAATATCAACAGAGTTGACAAGGCAGGGAGGAGGGCTGTGCCAGGGGAAACAGCATACAGGAAACAGTGAGTGCAAAGGGCTGCAGGTTGTTTCTTATCGGTGAAAACTACAATAGAAGAAAGTGAGGCTCAAGAGGACAGAGGCCAAGCTGTGAAGGACCTTATATTCCGTGCATGATGGGAGCTATGAAAAGGCTCTAAGGAAGGAACCATAGGGTTGAATTTGTGTTTTAGATGGATCACCATAGGCTGTCTCTCTTAAATGTGTCTGTGGGAGAATAAATTTGGGGCAGCTCCGGAGGCAGTGTAAAAGATGAAATGAGGATAGTGGCCGAAGGGCTCAGAAAGAGGTGAGAAATCTGAGAGGTTTTTAGGAGATGATGAAACAAACGGGTAGGGCTCATTGTTCTCTGCTGAATCACCAATAACTTTCAGTATCTGGCTCATAGCAGGCACTCAATAAATATTTGTAGAATGAATGAATGAATGAATGAATGGTGGCTGGCTGTGGCAACATGATTCTGATGAACGGAAGTCATAAGCCCCGCATTCAAATACAGACTTTCCCATTAACAGAACCATTGAGCGCTTAAGCTTCCTCTTAGGTGTGTTGCCTTAATCCTAACAACCCTATGAGGTAGGTGCTATTTCTGTTTTTCAGATGAGAAAAACCCGAGGCTCAGAGAGGACCCTTACCAGGCCTGAGGTTCTAAAACTAGTCAGAAGCTGGACTCACAACAGTCTGACAGCCAACTGCGCATGCTTAATAATTACTTTATACTACTTAGCCTAGAGGCTCAAAGAATGAAATGAATTATGTAAAACCTAAAAACAGAGAAATCCAAGAAAAGCCGGTAACTCTCAACAAGAGGATAAAAGGGGGTTCCAGCACGGTCCTGTCAGCCGGTCACTGGAATATCAGAGTCGGCCATCAGAACAGCCTGAAACCAAGCGTCCCCCGGAGGTCCAGGGAGAGGGCGAGCCGAGTTCCCCGTCCGCAGGGGCGGCAAGCGCAGCCTCAGTGCAGCTCGTGAGCGCCGCGGCCTGGGGGGTAAACAGAGGAGGGACCAGCAGAGGAAGACCGGGCCGGCAGGCGCAGGCGCATGCCTCTGCGTCTATTCCGAAGCTGCTCGCCTTTAGACTCCGCGGGGCACACTTGACGTCATTTCCGTCCGCAGGTGGCCAGTGCTTCCGGGTTGCGGTCATTTTGCGCCCATATCTGGGTGACTTCTAGGCGGCCGAGTCGCTGTCCGTTCCCCACCCCCAACTCTGCTGGGGTCGTGCGCGCCTCCAGATTTCCGCGCATTTTTCCCCCTCCCTGACCCCTCTCGGGTCCCCTCCGGGCCTTCTGCCCGTGACCGCCCGGCTGGCCGTGCCACCGCCCGCCGTCGTCGTCGGGAGGTGGGTGAGGTGACGCAGACAGCCCCGTTCCGCCCCCCACCTCGCCACTCACCGCCTCAGCGCGGCCCGCCGCGATCCCGCGCCTTCCGCCATTTTCCCGTCTGTGAGGGTGGGCTGAGCGCGCTGCTGGGTTCGGGCTCCTGGGTGCCGGTGACCGGGGGAGGTGAGGGAGTGTTCCAGGGGGGTGTGGATGGGAAAAATTCATGGTGACGGGGGTGTAGGGGGGTTGTTGCAGGTGGGAGACGCGGATGTAGCGGGTGAGGGATGGAGTGCTGCAGTCGACGGTCGTAGGGCGACGAGGGTTCAGCTCAGTTTTTTTCTTTGGGATTAAGAGATTCAAATGATGTTATGTAGAGGGGCCTTGTCATTCCTGACAGTCTCTTTGTAGGGTTTCTAGGTAGGATGCTGTTGTGGGAAGTAAGAGGGTTTCATTACTCTTTACGGTTGTTTTAGGATATAAGTATGTGGTTTATTCAGCCAGCTCCATGCATCCGTGGATTCCTCTTACCCTGTCTCTCCTTTTCCCTCGCTAAGGGATTGGCATGTAGTAGGCCCTCAGGGCTGTCTTACTGAGTAAGTGAACTATGGAAGGGCCCCAGTTGCTATCCTCATCGCGTAGGCCGTTTCCCGTTTTCATGTAAATTTCGTGTTTTTAAGGTGGGAATAATCATGATCCCATGTGAGCGTTCTGTAAAATAGATAATTATCTACTGTGTTGGTCTCCTAAGTCCTCTGAGGCAGGGGTTGAAAAACAAAGAAACAAAAATAAAAGTGTGTGTTTTGAAATGTTATGCATTTTTTATATCTCGTATGTTCTTCTAAGTCTCTATTTGGGGAGAGAGGGAAGTTTGGAGGATACAGAATTTGCTGTTAGCTTTACACCACAGGGAGAAGGACGTGACGTCTTTGTTATTCCATTTTTTTGGAGTACTGCTTTGTGGGAGAGGTTCTGTGTTTCCTGATGATTATCATATTTTTTAAAAATGAAAGCCCAGAAAGGACTTTTGAGATTTTTCTGCTTGTATTTTGGGGAATTATCCTAATCATTGGGCTTTCATTTCTGAAAGGATCCAAACATAGAATAATGTGAAATAAACTAGCTTCAGGAGGAAAAATATGTCTACTAAAATTCTTTTGTATCTTAACTTGGTATCAGTTGATAAATACTTATAAAGCATCTGTTATTCTTTTTCAGTTAAAGGATTTAAGGTGAATAATCAGTTCCAGATTAGTTAATAAGTGTGACTTTATTATTTAACTTTTTTATGTCAAGTACTTCAAATGAAGTAGTGTTTGGTAAATATTTGTTGATTGATTGTTATGTAGACTGGTAATTTTACTATGCTACATCTTGATTTACTTTGCCCTATCTTGTAATCATTTCTAATACTTAATATAAATGTTTTTGATGCAGGAAAGATGAATGGGAGGGCTGATTTTCGAGAGCCGAATGCAGAAGTTCCGAGACCAATTCCCCGTAACTATCAATTAAGTATTTATAATTAGAAGCACTTCCTGTGTAGAGAAATTTTTGCTGCCTTGAGTAACAGTAGCAGCTGGGCTGGCTTGATGGTTTTGTGACCTGTGCAGTCACACAGTGACCCACACTTGGTTTAATGATCTACAATTGCCGTCTTGAACTTTATAATTTGTACAAGGGGTCCCAAATTTTCATTTTGTGCCAGATCCAGCACATTATATAGCTAGTCCTGACAGCAGATAATATCTCTAACTTCTTTTTGAAGTCAAATTTATTAAAAGTTTATAAGCCATTTGTTAAATTACTTCCTTAGAAAGAAAGCCGAATACATTGTGTTAATGTTTAGACTAAGGTAATTTTTTAGACTTAGTTTTTCCATGGACCTTTTAATGTTTGCTACTTTTCTTTGGTAAAAAGACATAGGGGCTGATTACATTCCAACAGAGGAAGAAAGAAGAGTCTTTGCAGAATGCAACGATGAAAGCTTCTGGTTCAGATGTAAGTTAAATTTTCTAAGCAACAAAATTTGACCTTTAGTATCTGAAATTATAATGACTTCATATAGCAAAAATTGCACACTTTTGGCATATTGTGGTTATTACTAAAAGAGGTTGATTAAAGAAGTAGAATTGTACACATTTTGAAGTAATAATTTCTAGAACTTTTTTCAAAACCACAATATTTTTGTTAGTAATAGTAATAGTATTTACTGTGTGTACATGGATTATATAGAAACAACCCAATAAGGTTGAAAACTATCATCCTCACTTTACAGATGAAGAAATTGAGGTTTGGAGATGTTTAATGAGTTATCTAGTGTTACACAATGGGTAAGTTGTGATGTGTGGACTTGAAGCCAAGTCTGAAACAGAAGCTCATGATTTTAACTCTTACACTTTAACTGTTACATGGTAAAGACTGATTAGTTCTCATTTTATCACTGTGAAATGTTACTACACTACCAGCTCTTGATTTCTGACTAGAGACTTTGTACATGGAGATTTTGCTTTTTAAATACAGAGAATGTGGAAAGCAACATAAAACATAATCTTGCTTTTGAACAGAACCCTGGTGTTGCTTCACTTGATCACTGCAGTCCTTTCAGATAAGGTAATTCTCACAAAAAGGCAGGATGGAATTTTAAAAAAGGGAGAGAGTGACTTAAGTCATTAAAGAGGTTGTACGTTTCCATCAGTCGGCCTGGTATTTATGCTCACGGAGTGTAAGGTACTATGCTTGGAAGATAAGTTTTATGAGACACAGTCTTTATCCTAAAGTAATTTTATACTGTAGTTGAGTCAAAGCTAACTCATGAAACATTTTGAGAAAGATTAAGTGTATAACAGCAATAGGAATTTTAAAAAGAGATAAATTAATTGGAATTGATTTAGCTAAAAAAGACTTTATTAAACAAGTGAGATTTAACAACTAGTAGGACTTTAGGTACATGAAGAATAGTGGAGGAGCATTTACAAGAAAGGAATGGTGAACAAAGGTAGAGTCTACAATAACTTGATGGCTACTAGAGTCATGAGGTTTCACTGACTGGGGCAGAGGTCTTTTGTTGGGGGTAGAAAATAAACATACTACAAAGGAGTTAAAGGTTTGATTCATTATGTACTGTAGGTTCTTGGGCCAAGGGAATGATATATAAATTTTTTTGAAGAAAGATTAGTTAGCAGTGTGTAGGATGGGTTAGAAGGATGAGGAGTTGTACTTGGTGAAATCTGTTCTGAGCTTTTGGCAATAGCTCAGGTATATAGTCATTGAGGAGACAGTTGATTGAAGTGTTATTTGGACTAGAGAAGATGGGATGACAATGGAAGGTTTTTTAAAAGACGCTTAATGGGATTTCTAAATAGATTAAGAAGGAATGAAGGAAATATTAACTTCAGGATATCCAGCTTAGGACGCTGACTAATGATGACATTGCCATTTGAAAGGTGTAGTTTGACGTTCTTGTTCAAGGGGGGAAACAAGTTTAATTTGGACATTTGAGTATATGGTGCAACATTTGATAGTGGAAGATGTGTAAGCAAGTAGAGAGAAACAAAGGTATATGTGAGAAATTAGGGTTTGTGGTGTGGTTGTGTTAGTGAATTCACCAAGAAATTAAGTGTAGAAATAAAAGCATAAAATGGATGATAGTATTTATCATGTGGTTAATATTTAGGAATGATGGAATAAATGACAGTTTGGGTAGTACCAGGGTAAGGGAACAAGTGGTGGTAAAGAAATCAACAAAGATCAAGAAAGAGCAGTTAAGCTAACAGGAGCTCTGATAGAATCCTTTGCATTTTATCCTCAGTCTAATATTCAGAGACTTACAGAGGTTTCAAGCTAGAAATAACCTGAGTAAGAATTAGGTGATGACACATATCTCCAAGTGAGAATAATTTTTTTAGAGGCATAGTCATCATGGATCAAAGACTTTAAAAAATTTGCCTGGCTCTTGGTATGGGAATAATTTCTCAGACAACAAAATTGTACTCTGACAACAGATTTTTTATCTTCGAGGATCGCATAGAGGAGATAGAATAAAGTGATTTATTTTTAATCTGTTGATACAGGATTAAGAAAAAGGCAAGTCTGATAGACAGGGTTTGAGGTCATTGTAGTGTTAGGCTAATGACCACATAGGTACTGTGGTGTCCAAATTTATTTCTTAGGTGATAAATTTTTGCTGCTGTACATGTATAACATTCCAAATAGCTACAACAGCATTGTGCTAAAAGTACATTGAAGGGCAGTGATCAGTGGGCAGGGTACCCTTGTATGCCTGTTAAAAGTAGGACCTGTGGTATATGAATAATAGAATCCTAAGTAATTCTGTGTATTAGACCAGATTAGTCACAAGTTGGACAGAAAGCATGTAATAAGGACAGGCTTAAAAAATAGCTTGTTGTATACCATGTCTGAATTACTGGGAAATTACAACAGCCAAAAAATTAATGTATTAATAAGTAGTGATTACTCTTAGAGATAACCTAGATGTTGCATATCATAATGACAGGAAAGACTAAATAATCATGCATTAGGAAATTTTTTACTTTTAACATATGTATCTTCAAATATGGATATTCTGTGCAGTATGTGTGTTTACATATATTTATGTAAACGAATAACGGAATCTCTGTTACTTTGGAGAGTATCATCTAGTGCCTATTGATTTAAAAAAGTTGTGATGAAAGTAGAAATGTCTAGAAAAAGTGCTTACTATGGTAATTTTTACACATTTTGTAAGTCTGTTAAATATATTCATCTTGGTTTAAAATTAGACTTGTTGATCTAGGGACAATTCTCTTTCTTTAAGGTAACTGTTTATTTCTACTCCAATCTACTGTTCATCTTCAAGTGTAGCTAAGCAGGCATCTTATTTCCCATTGCTTAAAATTGTGGCCCTGTGCACTGACAAAAAAACAGTTGTATCTGTGCCCAAACATACAGGCAATGAAAGAATTTACACAAAAGGGTCATTCTAATGTGTATTAAATGCTACAGTAGTTTTCAGCCTCTGGAATTACTAAAAAGGTGTATGAATTCACATTTATGTCATGTATCCATTATAGATTTTGTGAATGGTAGTTTATGCATGTGTACTACTGGTTTTCAAATGAGACAGTGCAGTAAATGATAAGAGCATAGACTCTGAGGCCTGCTTGTCTGGATTCAAATCCCAGCTCCATCATGTATTAGCTGTGAGATTTTGGGTAAATTCTTAATGTCTCTATGCCTCAGTTTCTTTATCTGTAAAATGGGGATAATAATTCA
The DNA here is from genome assembly GCF_037783145.1 of Equus przewalskii. Classification (NCBI taxonomy): domain Eukaryota; kingdom Metazoa; phylum Chordata; class Mammalia; order Perissodactyla; family Equidae; genus Equus; species Equus przewalskii. The sequence continues at coordinate 80,113,952 of NC_091833.1, read as the reverse complement.
CCAATCTCATGGGACTATTGTGGAGATTAATTCAATTTGATTTATTACGTAAGTGTTAAACTATCTTTATTAAATGGCTGTTAATATTGTGATAAATAAAAGTTTCAGTTCAAAACAATTATGAATTTAGAGTAGCATTTTGCTATTGTAAGGGGAGAAGAGTTAAAGGAATTTTAGGGGCCCGTGTATTGGATATGGTTGAGACTGTAGTCATAAAGCAGAATAGCTTTTGGTCAGCAGTGTTATTGCTTTGCCTACAGAAACATTATTTTATGAAGTAGGAGTCACGTAGTACAGTGTTGAAAAGGCCACTGATGTGAGAGTCAGGAGTGTTGGGTTTTGATCTAAGCTCTACCTCCAACTAACCATCTTTGTTGCTTTTAGCAACTGCCTTTATCCTTTCTGGGCATTAGTTTACTCTGATTAGGGTGAAGACTAGATAATCTCTGAAGTCCCCTTCAGTTTTGCCTTCTCTTTTTCTGTGACAGAATACATGATTTAGAAAGAGACCTTAGTTCTAATCCATTACCCTTGATAGCATGAAAAGAAGTTGAGATTTATGCGGATGTAGTGGTAAATGGCAGAACTAGCACTAGGATCACCTTAACCAGACTGCTACTTTTCGCATTGTACCAACTTGGCCTGAGAAAAAAGTGGCATGAAGAAAACATTGTCCGTTGTGGAGCTGGCCAGCTAACTCATTGTATTTGTCCTTGTATGACTCTTCAGTTCTTCATGTTGAAGTTCTTGAACCAACCTGAAGGAGAAAAATGATTGCAAATTGTACAAATGCTGTAATTGAAAGGGAGTTGTCCTTTGAAAAACCTTAAATAGTAATACATGAAGGCATTCTAACCAACCAACATTAGAGAAAGCATTTTTCCACCAAAGGTAAAATCTCTTAGTAAGTAGTAGAGCAAGGATTCAAAACGTAGGGTTTCTGCAAGTTGTGTCTGATGACAAAGCTCTACTGCCCTATTCCAGAGTTAATGGATTTTAATCATGAAATCTCTCTAATAATTCAAATGTCTTCATAATTACTTTGGTCCTTAAATTGCCCGTGTATAATCTAGACCAGAGTTGAGCAAACCACAGCCGAAGAGCCAAATCAGTTTTTGTGTGGCTATGAGCTAAGAATGGTTTTTACATTTTTAAGTGGTTAAAAAAATCAAAAGAATATTTTGTTACATGTGAAAATTATATGAACTTCATATTTCTGCATCCGTAAATAAAGTTTTATTGGAGCACAGCTCTGTTCATTTGTTTATGTATTGTCTCAGTGCTTTTACTTTAAAATAGCAGTTGAGTAGTTGGGACAGAGGCTGTGGCCCCCAAAACATAAAATATTTGCCATTTCAGCTTTTTACAGAGCGTTTCCCAACCCCTGGTCTGGAACTGACTGCAGAGTCCAGTGTGGCAGCCACATGTAGCTATTTAAGTTTAAAATAATTTACAGTTGAAAGGATACAAAGCAAAATCAGCAGAGAAAGGATGTGGGGTGAAGTCCAGAGAGACCAGTCACAAGCTTCCGAGAGTTCTCTCCCAGTAGAGTCACACATGAAGGACATGCTGAATCTCTCCAGTTGCATGTTGTAATAACATGTGTGAAGTGTTGTCTACCAAAGAATCTCATTAGAGACTTAGCGCTTAGGGTTTTTATTGGGGGCTGGTCACCTAGGCCCCCTCAGCCCAGCTGGTAGCAAAATTCCAGACTCCTAGGAGAAAAGCAGGAATTTGGTATAAACTATTTGTACAAGTAGTCTAGGCACAGTGAGCCACTTTTCATTCAGGTAAAGTTTTGTATCAGTTTAGCAGTCCAGTTCCCAGATACCAGCCAAGGACCAACCTTGCAAGCTGGCCTTTCTAAGGAGAGCAGTCTCAGGGCTGCTATGTGAAATCACACTATCTAACTGGAAAGCACAGATGTAGACTACTCCCATTATCACAGAAAGTTCTACTGGACATTGCTGGTATAGAAAACAGTGATTTTTAAATTATGAGCCGCTTTGAGATTAGGAGATTTTGGATTTTTCACTCTGGATTAATACACGCACATATATATATATATATATATATATGTATGTGTATATATATATACACACACGTAATATTTTCATTTAGTTTCACAGAATTCACTGGTTTAGAAGAAGGAACGTTAGTATTTAAAATAAATGCTTTTTAATTCTTGCCCCAATCACTGTATGATTTCGGGCAAATATACCTTGTGTTTTGGTTCATGCAGTGTAATACAGAACTTAAAAATTTGAGATCTAGTATAAGACAGACTTCATTAGAATCTGGAACCTACTGTTGAAGTGACTGTGTGGCCTTGAGCAAATTACTTAACATCTCTAAGCTTCTATTTCCTTATCTTTAAAAATGGTAGTAATAATACCTACATTATAGAGATACGATATGAAGTAAATGAGATAATGCACATAAGGCACTTAGCATGGTGCGTGGAATTTAGCAATTACTCAGTAATGTCTCTTATTATTTGTAATATGCTTTTTGCCTCCCTCTTCCATTTTTGCCCCTTTCACTAACTCCATAAGTAACTTTTGGTTTCTATTATGTTGTTTTAATTGATGATATTAATGAATGTCTCTTTTAAGGCCTCAGTCTAGGCAGTTCTTGAATTATATCGTTTAATAATTTGTAATGGTTTCTTAATGTGCTTGTTTTATATTTCCACTGTCTATACACAGTACAGCTTTTAAAAGTGGAAAAATTTCTTTTAAACGTCTTAATTGGGCACCATACTTCCGGGCTGGTTTTAACTGATATGCATTTACCTATCCTAATGAACTCAGACAAAATCTTCCTTTTTTGGTGTTGACAAGTTCTTTTTTCTCCTATAGCTGTGCCTTTGGCTGCAACAAGTATGTTGATTACTCAAGGACTGATTAGTAAAGGTAAGTATTTAAACTTCAAATTTATGTAGCGTTTTGGATATCATCATGTTTTTATGTGTTATTTTCCTGATGTTTAGATAAAGTAACTATGACAATGCATCATATTAAACATTATCACTGATGAATTTCTACAACCTCAGAAGAGTTATGTCTCCATGGTCCCACTAACTCAAGTATCTTGATTTAAGAATTTGATGTCCTCCTGCACTGTAGCAACATTAACAATCTATAAGAGCAAGAAAGTAACTAAAAGCCTGCAATGGTTTACAGGGAGGCAGAGAGACAAACCTGGTCTAGGTAGGCCTCTACATTACCATCACCTAGGAGCTTGTTAGAAATGCAAATTTGTGGGCCCCATCCCAGACCTACTGAGTCACAGTCTCTGAGTGAGGGCCCCAGAATCTGTGTTTTCACAAACTCCAAGTGATTCTTATATCTTATGCACTGGTTTAAAGATCAGTAGCTTCCTAGCTCTCCCGCTCCCTAACTCAGCTTTGTCTTATAATAGTGGGGAAGTAGAGATACTTTCTTTTTCCAAATTGTGTTGGCTTAAATAGTGCAGTGTATTCATATGTGGAATTGAGTTTACATTAAGTATTAAATGTATCAGTCTCTAAATCATAAAATTTAGTGATGTAAGCAATAGAAATGTTCATTACATTTATTTTGTAAACTATCTTCTTAGAATGAGAAGATGTCCCAGAAAAGATTGGTGACTTAGGATGGCCTCCACATATCCTAAAAACCTGTTCTTTTAACTAGCTAGCTCCTTCTAAAATGTGATTGTGATAGGAAGTCATAACCTTTTCTTTTTTTTTTTTTTAAGATTTTATTTTTCCTTTTTCTCCCCAAAGCCCCCTGGTACATAGTTGTGTATTTTTAGTTGTGGGTCCTTGTAGTTGTGGCATTTGGGATGCCGCCTCAGCGTGGCCTGATGAGCGGTGTCATGTCTGCACCCAGGATTCAAACGGGCGAAACCCTGGGCCGCCGAAGCCGAGCGTGTGAACTTACCACTTGGCCACGGGGCCAGCCCCCAGTTTTAGCCTTTTCACATTAGCGGTATGAAATATTTAGACAGTAGTATTGACACAAATAGTTGAGAAAAGTACTTTTAGAGGAAAATGGGAGAATTTGGGAGGATAAAATTTTGTTTATTTAAAGAATTCCCAAACAACCTCATTACAGTATACTGCCATGATGGGAATCTTAAAAATGCAAGAAGTCAAGATATATATGCACTTACATGTCCTTTTGGACTAAGTTGTTTTAGACTGGGATTATTTTATAGCGTAAAACAAAAAGCATTTTGGGGCTGGCCCGGTGGCATAGTGGTTAAGTTCGCGTGCTCCACTTCAGAGGCCTGGGGTTTGCAAGTTCGGATCCTGAGCGCAGACCTGCACACCCACTCATCAGGCCATGCTGAGGCAGCGTCCCACATACAAAATAGAGGAAGATGGGCACAGATGTTAGCTCAGGGACAGTCTTCCTCAAGCAAAAAGAGGAAGATTGGCAACAGATGTTAGCTTAGAGCCGAATCTTCCTCTCTCTCACACACAAAACCCCCCAAAACAAAATCATTTTAATCACATTACTTTTAGGGGAAAACTATGATACAGGGAATTATGAACAGAGAAATTATAGTGTCTGTTATTGTACTGCTCATTTTATCTATCTTAATCCAGTTTGTCATTTAACTAATAACAATTGGATCTAGGCATGGGGGGAATTATATAAGAGAAATGAAGAGCTATTGGTAGTTCATCTGAGGAAACAATATGAACGCAATGTTGAGGCGAATAGAGAATATAATTAAATACTTAAAAAGCTACTAAGGGGGCCGGCTCCGTGGCTGAGTGGTAAGTTCGTGCGCTCCGCTTCGGCGGCCCAGGGTTTCGCCGCTTTGAATCCTGGACGCGGACATGGCACTGCTCATCAGGCCATGCTGAGGCGGCGTCCCACATGCCACAACTAGAAGGACCCACAACTAAGAATATACAACTATGTACCGGGGGGCTTTGGGGAGAAAAAGGGAAAATAAAATCTTAACAAAAGCTACTAAGTTGTGTAGTAGAAACTCCAAGTGCTGTAGGTTTTCAAAGAAAGAGCTCTGTAGGGCTGCTATAATCAAGGAAAATTTTTGGAAGAACTGTATTTTGGAGACGAGTAGGACTTAGATTAAAGGAGAGGGAAGAATATCTCAGGAACCAGGGACCTGGTTATCAAAATAATAAGCATGGCTCTTGGGAGGGGCAATCAGGAGACTGATGGGTAGAGTGGCAAAGTCATGCAGGGAGGAGTGAAAATGCCATTGAAGAGCTAAAGTAGAACCAGGAGAAATGATCATTTTGATTAGATACAGAGATGGTAAATTTTGGAGTTCTGGGCCTTAGGTAGAGTAGGAGACTTTGGAGAGCTTGAAGGTAAGGCAGAAGTGGTCAAAATTGAGAGGGTCAGATTGCACCTACTCATTTAAACAGACCTTACATCTTCAACAGTAAAGTCCCACCACTGCTTGGTGGTTTTTTTCTGCCTGGCTGGAGAATGTCTTGTTCCTGCTCATAACTAATTAATACACATAACCAAACCAGACAAAGAAATTTCCTTTTTCTAATTCCAGATACATTCTGATAGGATTGTTCTCGTACAGTTAGAGTGCATCCTACTGAAAACATTAGGACCTTTTACTTAGGAGACAAATTATTCTTGTAGCCAGAATTGTCATGGATTCTTAGTCACCATTTGGTGATTAATTATTTGACTTGTCATTGATGTAATAACTCTATGATTTCATTTGCAAAATTCGTGCCATGAGCAACAGCAGTGTTCCAACATCTTCCTCTGTAATTGTTCCTAATGACTGAGCCTGTAGCCTTTCAGTGGAATTCCATTTTTTAGAAAGGTTAAATTGCTGAAAGTGATTTATCCTAATTTGTGGAATAGTGTTATTTTCTATTGAGCATGTCACATGTCATCTTTATAACGTTGTCAGTGTTGTTTCAGTATTGTTGGTGTTTTGAAACTTTGAATAAAAAATACAGAAAAGAACATTGAATGATATATTACTCATGTAACTATCTCCCAGAATTAAGGGCTTTTATTATTCTTGAAATTGTATTGGAGTTTTGCTTTTTGGGGTGGAGTATTCTAATAAAAAAGTCAATCTCAAAAAAAAAGAGAGAGAAAGACTTCAGAAAAGGAATTTAGAATCCACCAAGACATTTTGCATTTAATCAAAATGCCTGATATTTTGTGTATGCTTTCACAGTGTGTCATACCCAGCATCATGTTAGCTGCTCCCTCTCTCATTCCTTTTCTATCAAAACATTTAAACACGCTCAGGTCTGTTCTAACTCTACAACGCGGAAGAGAAAAATCTTCCCTCGTAGCCCTTTCCACCTGCTCTGACTGTGTTGCATTTGAAGCCAGACTTCATGGATGAGCATTTCTCTTTTACCCATTGAAGTCTGTGTCCTAGATTATGCGTATATTCTAAGATGTATCAAAACTTTTAAAAAGGTTACTAACACCACCTCTTTGTTGCTTAAATTCAATGAACTGTTTTTGTTTGTGACCATTATACAACTTTAACCATTCCTTCTTGAAACATTTTCTTCCTTTGGCTTTCATGAAAGCACAATCTTCCGATTTTTCTCCTATCTCAGGCAACTCCTCCATTTTTCCATATGTTTTTTGAGTGTCTGATATGTACTATACACTGTTTTTGCTATATAGCACTAAAAGACAAAAAACCATGACCACTTGGTGCTTGTATTCTAGTCTGTGTTTTCCAGAGTTTTACTTTGACTTTCAGTTTTCAGCCTGTATACTATTACCCAGCAATAATATGGGCTTCAGTGACCATTTATTGCTCTGAATCCCCATGATTATCTCTAGCCTAGATAACTGCTCCAGAACCGTATTTTGCATATCTCCACATGGATGGCCGCTCCTACAGCCTACTCAAACTGAACTCAGTTCATCTCAAACTGAATTCATTTCTCCCCAGACCAATTCCTCCGTTTTCCCCTGTCTGAATGGCATCACTATCCATCCAGGAAACTAAGGCATTATTTTTCACTTCTATCCCTTATTTACTTTGTCTACTAATTGTCTATTGTAGTTCAGCTCTTAAATATGTTTGTAAACTGTCTGCCTCCACCTGCACTGCCACTTTAATTAATGGAACCGTCTATTGCCAGAAGTATTGCATTAGCCTTCAACAAGTCTGTTTGCCTCCATTCTTGCTACTTCCCTGTAGAAAACGGGCTATCTCCAGCGCCTGACAGAGGGTATAATGCACTGCTAGATACTCAAATATTTGAGTGGATGAATAGCAACTATCACACTGTGTTCTGTTTGTCTTCATTCCCTCTCTAGACTGTAAACCCTGTGAGGGTAAAGAGAGTGTCTTGTTTACTGTTACATCCCTACCTCCTAGCATGTAGTTCCTATGTGTTGTAAGTGGGCTATATAACTATTTGGTGACAGAATGAAGGAACAGCTTTTTTGTGTAAATGTATGTATTGTTTCCATCTTCCTTTTTCTCCTCCTTATCCTCTCAGTGTATAAATGAAGGAATTGGAGCTATCAGTGTGTCAGTTCTGTTTTTATAGTTTATTTACATAAAATCATACAATTAAATATTCTTTTGTGTGCCCTCTTTAAACGTTGTGAGATTCATGCAGTGGTGTGCTGGAACTGGCCGGTACCAGCTCTGGAGAACTGATTGTTAAAATTTCAGGAGCTTATTATTTAGCAAGCTGGTTTTTAAGCCACTGTTAGCTTGAAATTGGGCATGGTGCAAGTATGTATGCCATGGAAATTGACATTACAAATCAGGGCTTTTTATTTGGAGACCTGGTTTATCGGCACATCTCTAGATTCCTCCACATTGTTGCGTGTAGTTGTAGATTGTATATTCTCATTGCCATAGAGTTCCACTGTGTGAATATACCACAGCAATTTACCCATTCTATTGTACATTGACAGTTGGGTAGTTTCCACTTCTGACTATTACAAATAGTTCTGCCATGAAAACAATGTTTCTTAGTGAACATTTTGCTGGATCATAGATAATGTATATGTTCAGCTTTGGTAGATACTGCCAAACAACTGTTTGGACCAATTTACTCTCCCACTTACAATTTATCAGTAAGGTTCTATTGTCACATTATCACCAACACTTGCTATTTTTGTGTCTCTTGAATTTTAGCCATAGTGGTGAGTGAACGATGATATTGATTGCATTGTGGTTTTAATTTGCATCTCCCTGAGAGCTAATGAAGTTGAGGATCTTTTTCTTTTGTTTATAGCCTATTTGAATACCTCTTTTTTGTCACGTATGTGTTCAAGCCTGTTGTCCATTTTTCCATTGGATTGTTTTCTTTTTCCTATTGGTTTTGTGAGAGTTCTCTATCCTAGAAGTGTCTTTTCTCAGATATAAATATTGCAATTTTTCTCCCACTCTGATTAACTGTAGTTCTTAATGTAATAGTGTCCAATTTATCAGATCTCTTCTTTATGATGAGGGCTTTTTGTGGTCTGTTAAGATCTTTATCTATTATAAGAACATGAAGAATCTCTTATGCTTTCTTTTATGAGCATTATTTTTCATATTTAAATTTTCATGTATCTGAAGTTGGTTTTGAATATTGTGAGAGGAAGGATCAAGGCACATTTTCCCCTCTTATGGATATGTAGCTGACTCAGCACTCTATTTTGAAAGGACTGTTCTTTATTCCCTGCAGTACAATGTTGCCTCTGTTATAAGTCAGATGACTGTATGTGTGGATCTGTTTCTGGACTCTCTTTTGATTTTGGTCAGTTTATTCTTATTGTACTTAGACTGTCTTAATTACTATATCTTTATCATAGGTCTCGATATCTGTTGGTAGTCAGGTCTCCAATTTTGTTCTTCAGTATTACCATGGTTATTCTTGGCTTTTTGTATTTGCACATGGTTTTTAGAATAAGCTTTTCAATTTTGGAGAAAACTTTCTGTGATTTTCATTGGGATTGCCTTGAATTTATAGGTGAATTTTTGGAGAATTGCCATATTTACAATATTCTTTCAATTCATGGATGTGGTTTATTCTTCCATTTATTTAGCTTTCATTTCTCTCAGTAAGTTTTGTAGTTTTCAGTATAGAGATCGTTCATATTTTTTCATTAGATTACTAGTTGGTCTTTGATGTTTTTGGTGCTATAATAAATTGTACCTTTTTCAAAAGCTTGGCACTTTTTGTTTGTTCCTGGTATATAGAAATAATATATTTTTGTTTATTGACCTTGTATCAAGTGTTCTTGCTTAATGCACCTATTCTAATAGATTGTAGAATCCTTTGGATTTTCTTCATATTTCTGTTGATATTGAACTTACTTGGTTCTCTCTTTTAAATAGCTTTAAACTTCTCTGGGGTTATAGAAAAAGCTGATGTTGGGTAATCTTTAAAGATAGTTTGTATTGATTTTACCTTATATCTTTGTGGGTTGCCTGAAGCTGCTGAGAAATAGATATATCTTACTTTACACTGCATTGCTACACTTATTACTACTTTTGCTTCCCATTAGAAGAGATCAGATGACTAACAGAAATAGTTGCCTTGTTTTTTTCCCCCCCGAGGAAGATTAGCCCTGAGCTAATATCTGTTGCCAGTCTTCTTTTTTTGCTTGAGGAAGATAGCCCTGAGCTAACATCTATGCCAGTCTTCCTCCACTTTTTATATGTGGGTTGCCACCACAGCATGGCTGACGAGTGGTGTAGGTCCACGCCCAGGATCTGAATCCGTGAACCTGGGCTGTTGAAGTGGAGGGTGCCAAACTTAACCACTACGCCATGGGGGCAGCGCCTCCTTGTATTTTTTACCATAATTTCTGTGTCATTTTCTTATATACTTTTAAACTTGGCATAAACCTATTCTTTTACCTTAATAAAAGAGAAAACATCTTATCATAATTATGTAAATGTGTCCTTCTGTTACAGTTAGTGTAACTCAGTAATATTTACTCTTTTGTCTTTAGGAATCCTTTCAAGTCATCCTAAATATGGGTCCATCCCTAAACTTATATGTAAGTATGAACACCACTAGTTTTCTTAGCTTTTCTGCCTAAATAAAATAATTAGTTTTTACCAAATGTTTTGTCTTGCTTAACTCATAGTAGTTATTTGGTTATTTGCTTTGACAAATCAGTTTGTTTAAGCTTTTCATGAAGGGGTCTACTTGGACGTTTTGTTGTTAGCGTTAAAAATCATGACTTACTTGAAGCATCTTTTTCTCTTTGTAATGTGATAGAACGTTAAAATTATTTTGTAAAGATATGGTATTTGAAAATAAATTCTCTTTGTCTATGAGGAAAGAAAGTTATTCAGATATTCTGATTAATCAAATAAAGTATTTTAAAATTAAGCTTAATAAAAAAATAAATCTCTTTTAATTTGCATTTAACTTACATTTATAAGCATAACTTATTTACTTGTATATGGTTAATAGGAAAGAAGCCAAATTGCTCTTAAAAAAAGTACCTGAGGCTTTTTCTGAATCTTTCCAAGTTAACCCCTCTTTTGTATTGGAAACAGACACATGATGCAACAAAGCTGTATTTAGGTAGCATTTCACAATTCATTATTTTAAGAGGTTTGTTGCACCTAATTTTAAAAACAATCCTATGATATTAGCTGGGCAAATGATATGATTCCCATTTAATAGGACAAGAAATAGCCTAAATCCCTGGGAGTAGGCTAAAACTTTGATGTTTTGATTCCTCATTTTTACACCTTTAGCTTATCTTTCCTGTCAGTATTAATAAAGTAATTAGTAAAGTAGAGTTTATTTAACTTATAGCAACTTTATTTGGGCGTATTTTATTTTGTGAAAGTGAGTTATATCCACAGAATCTTTTTCTGAACTCTGAATGTGATCTAATGTGGTCTTTTTACCATTATTTCAATAAATTTCTCTCTTCCACACCAAAAAATTTAGAATCACATTTTGAAAAAATGTACTTTTAGAAAAGATTTTTGTCTAAAAGGGCACGTTGAGTCACACTTTGTTTGTTCTTACAAAAAAGTTGCTTGTATCATGGGATACTTTGCTGGAAAGCTTTCTTACGTGAAAACTTGCCAAGAGAAGTTCAAGAATCTTGAGAATTCCCCTCTTGGAGAAGCTTTACGATCAGGACAGGCACGACGATCTTCGCCACCTGGGTAGGCCAGATTTTGATCTTTCTTAAAGGTTTTCAAATTTAGCTAAAAAGTTCTTACTGGATATTGTCGTAATTCAGGGCGTGAAACATTGCCTAACTGAAGGACTATTGGAAACTTGCCATTGTGCTGCAAGCTAAGGCTAATTTTGTTTTAAAGTGGAGCAAGATTTATCTACGTTTGTTTTAAATATACAGTTGCATCCTGTTGGAAGTGCGTGTCCCAGAATAAGGAATTTTAATTTGGCAAACACCTTTGGTTACTCTATTTTGGACTTTTCTTTTGAATTCCCAAATTTTATCAATGCCATCACTAAATAATTTTCACCTTTTTAATCCTTGTGTTTAAAATAGTAGGGAAATTGTGTAAGTATAAGTAAATGGATCTTTCTGTCTGGATAGGTAGATAAATAATAAGATGACTAAGTAGATTTGGTAGATAAATTGTCATATCATAAATGGCAAGCAGCATCAACCCCGTGAGAGCTAAGAGCTAGCATTACTTATATCTGCTTTAGCGAAACAGTGTTTATGGACTGCTAGCTGTGGAAGTAACTTGCAAATTAATATGGAAAGGGATACATTTTCTATCTGGAGTACTTTTTCCCCCAAGAACTTTAAACACATTAAAATGATCTCTGAAGCCTAGTAATTAAAAAAGTGGATCTACTTTTTCTCTTCTCTATATTAAGAGAGACAATTTTTAAGTTGTGTAAGTGGGTCAGAACATATTTTTAATGTTTTTGTGGCAGAAAGAAACAGACCTCATTTTACCGTTTTAAATAACTATGTTAAAATTATATGATTTCTTTAGAAAATAACTAGTTTTCATACCTTAACACACTTCTTTAAAAGGTATAGGCAATAACTCGTGTTTCTTATACAATATGATTTTCTTTTACAGGCACTATTCTCAAAAGTCGAAATACGACTCAAATGTGAGTGGTCATTCCTCTTTTGTGACATCCCCAGCAGCAGACAACATAGAAAGGGAGATGCTTCCTCCTTATGAGCCAATTCCATTCAGTGCTTCTATGAATGAATCTACTCCCACTGGTATTACTGATCATATTGCCCAAGGTAGAAACTTCTCTTGAAATGAATTTCAGCATTTTATGGTCCAACGTATGTATAAACTTTATTTGACAACCTTTTCTGCTGGACATCACCTGTATGTTCCACCATCAGCCTAAACTCAGCATGTTTGTTTGTTTGTTTATTCGTATCTTCATTCATTCAGCAGTTTTTGAGGTCCAGTAGGTGTGAGGCACTCTACTAGGTATAGAAGAGGTAAAGATGAATAAGACCTGGTTCTTGTCCCTAAGAACTCTCTCAGACTATTAGAAGATACAGAAATATAAGGATAAATTACTAATATGTTCCATTAATTGAAAATACCAAGTTTAGTGGAATAGCAAAGGAGAATTGATAAATTGTGCCTCAAGGAAGCTTTTTAAAGGTTACCTTTGTTAGGCTGGTCTTAAAGGCTTTCAGCTTCTTTGTCTGTAATGTTAGAAAAATAATAATTAACTGCCTTACAGAACTATTGTCAAGTGAGAAAATCCATGTGAAAATGCTTTATGAAGTCTGTGTAAATACTAGATTTGAAGATCACATAATGTAAGTGAAACATCAACTTTGGATTAAGACCTGGATTTGAATTATGATTGACATTTGCTAGCTATGTGACTTTGGGCAAGTAACTGTAATTTGTGATCCTTCAGTTCTTGATCTCTCAATTGGAGATGCAAATACTCTCTCTTAAAGAACTTTTGGAATGAGATGAAATAATCAGAGGTAATGCCTGGCAAGTAATAGGCTCTCAGCAAGTGTTAGTTTCCTTCCTTCCTTTGGTCTAGTTTGCAGTGAAAGGTGTGAGGAATTAGAAAGTACAAGTCTGCAGTTCCTTATCTAAAATTGTAAAACCAAAAAAGCTTTGAAAACCAGTTTTTTTAATAAGTAACTAGTGATGAAATCTGACCTGAACTCATTTCAAACCCTGCCATAAACTGACATGTCTCTTTATAATTATTTACCTTAATATGATTTTTCCTGCATTTTGTTGTAGAAATATTAAAGTGTTTGCTTATGCTTTGCTGCTCCAAGCCACTGAATAGATGGATATTAAGTAATATAAAGGCTCTATACTACAGTATTTTTCTAAAATCTGAGAAACTGCATTTGAAACATTTCTGACTCTAAGGGTGTGGATGAGGGATTGTGGACTTCATAGAGTAGTCTTTGAAAATGCTTGCTTTGAAGCAAATGCAATAAGCCAGTAACTATGGGGAACAAAGTTAAAGGAGCATTTGGGTTCTGTTTCTTTTGTTTAAGATGGAGATTTGAATCTATGTGTAGGTTAAAGGGAGGAGATACAGTAGAAAGAGTGAAGTTGATTATAGGTCAGTTAAGGTTCCAGAGGATGCAGAAAGGGGTCTAGGTAGGTCAGGATATAAAGTAGCCACTGGCTAAATATGGCCATTTAAATTAATTAAAGTTAAATCAGATTGAAAATTCAATTCTTTAGTTGCATTGGCAGCACTTTAAATGCTCAGTAGCCACATGCGCTAGTGGCTACCGTGTTGGACTGTGCAGATACACAACATTCTCGTTGTTACAGACAATTCTACTGGACAGCTTTGCTTTGGAGCGTAAGTCAGGGAGTTGGGGATCAGGGGTGAGTGTTAGAGACAAGAGAGAATGGAAGTAAAGATGAGTAAAGAGATTCTTAAGTGGATGAAAGTTGTTGCGAATCTCTTAATCCTCGGCTTCTTTTTTTTTTTTTTCCTGAATGGTTGGAAGCAAAGACACCAATTAGTCAGAAAGGGAAGGAGGTGGGCAGATGAAGAGAGAGTGGTTAAAGCCATTATTTTATCTCCAAAGGCAGCTGTCCTTGTCCCTTACTGCATCTCTCATTTTCTCAGTCTCAAGTTCAAATCCATTCTTCTTGTACTCTAGCTGGGCACCCACTCTTCCCTTGTAATGACTTGCATCCCTCCTTCTGTTTGCATTAGAAAATTCCATTCCATGTTATATAATTTCTTTTCCAAATAAAAGGAAACAAACAAAAAGGCCTTTGGTATCTGCCCAAAGACTACAGCAAGGCCCGTATTTTAATATATTTTATGTCCTCCACAGCAGCCATCCATTTGTCCACTGCTCTGCTTTCTCACCTGCTGCTGTAAGTCCAGGTTGCACTCTGCTTGCCACATGGGCCAGCAGTGGCCTCCTTTACTTTCTCCAGCTGTTGTCCTCCCTTATTACCAGGACACCGTCTGCTTTGTTTAAGTCCTACTTGCCCTCTTTAGTTCTGCTTTCTCTTACCAGGAATTAAAAGAGTTACTAACCTTTCGAAGTAGAAAATGCTTCTTCATAGTTGTTAGGAGACTTATTATAGATAGTTTATGACAGTTAGATTTAAATCAGTGCTGTTTTACATTTTCTTATTCCTTCCAGCTCTTTATAATCTTCCCAAAGTAGTAAATTATGCTCCCTATACCATGCAGGATATCTTCATTGGGCTTTTATAAGTGGAAAAAATTCTCCCTAATTGTCTGATTTATGTTTTCATTATTTGTAGCAGAATTTCAGAAGAATGGAAAATTTTTACTTTCGATAAGAAAAACTATTAGACCTGGAAGGAACTTTAGAGATAGATCATCTAGTCAGACTACTCTGTGTCACAATTGAGAAAATCAAGGTTCAGAGAAGCTTAGTGATTTGCCCAAGGATGTTCACTAATTGGCAGCAGAGTGGGAGTGAGAACCTAGGGTTCCTGACTAATCTAGTCTGCATGGTCTCTTTCAGAATTTTATATGGTGAAGAGAAATGAGTTCAGTAATTACTTATTACTAATGAAATGCAAAGTGGTTTTAAACCCAGTATTTTTCTTTGCATTCTTTTTTGGCAAGAAAAACTTAGATTTCACACACGGTATACTATTAGAACTAAATAGTAGAAATTTAGATCCTGTTTGTTTTGTATCAGTGCAGTATACTTTGTAGCAAATAAAAGATTATGGATGAAAACATTTTAATACATTATACATTATACTATACAGTTAAGTTGCTTTGAAATTTCTGATTATTCACAGGGACCTTACCATTGAGATCCAAAATAGGCCACTTAGAAAAATTGTCTTTTATAAAATTAATATATTATTAAAATGATATGCCCAATTTGTATGTCTCATTAAAAACCGCTTTGAAAAATACTGCTTTTGGAGTGGTCTGTAAGACTTCCGAAGTTAGTAGTTATGAATGTCATGTTAGCAATGATTAATGTCTTTAAAAATGTGTATATGGCCTTTTTTGCTGGTAATACATTTTATATTCAATATTTGGTCCTACCAACTAATATTAAGCGTAATGACTTCCTTATTTTTACATCAGTATTTCACTATTTGATAATATGTATTCATACTTTGACTCTCTGTGGGAGAGAGAAAGAATAAATGCTGGTTCCCTGGCCGAAATTATAGTTGCCACTTTCTTCTGCCTCAGTATTGCCTCTGTTAGACCTAAGTGAAAATGATGCTGACTATAATTAAAGATTATGTTTTATACTTTTCAATAGCTATTTTCAAGTACTTTTGTTTAAATATAAAGATGATAAAATAAATATTTTTTTTATGTAGGCTCTGATTGTAGGAACATTTAACTATGGAAATATTACTAAATGAAATCTACACTATGTCAAGTTTTGTTCAGTTGTCACTAGTAGAATATATTTCTCTTTAATTATATCAACAGTATGACTAACTTTCCAGGTTAAAACTCTAGCATTTTAATGAGTCTAGATTGTACTGGTATATATTATGATATCTGTTATTCTTCTAGCCATGGTTAGTTTTTAATTTTTTTTTTTTTAATTTTAGAAATAAAGCTGTATTAAAAGTGTAAGAGGAAGTAGATTTTAGTTTTATAATTACCTTGGGGAAATATAGTCCCTTTGGAATGGTGGTGGTAATTTGATCCTTTATTTCACTTTATTGTTTTTTTATTATAGGTAAGGAGCATTTATAAAACTTAGTTGCTTTTGGATTTATTCAAATCCTTTTATCGCCATTTATTAACTGTTTGTTGTTTTAGGACCTGATCCCAACCTTGAAGAAAGTCCCAAAAGAAAAAATATTACATATGAGGAATTAAGGAATAAGAACAGAGAGTCATATGAAGTAACTTTAACACATAAGACTGACCCCTCAGTCAGGCCTATGCAGGAAAGAATGCCAAAAAAAGAAGGTATGGTAGTTGAGTCTGATTCCCTTTGCTCTTTAGGATTGGAAACTGCAGAATTAGTTGCAAACATTAATTATACTAATATGTGGTTTAATTCCTCAAGCAATTAACCAAAATAACATTTTTTAAAAAGAATAGCCATTTCACAGTTATCAGTTCTTCCTTTTTTAAGGTGTTCCAAAGTCCATTTTGTGTTAGAAAATAATGAAGTCCAGATAGGAGTATGACTTAAGACAGTAAGACTAGTTTTGTAATACAATGTAGAAATTATACTTCCATCTGACTGTTTTCTTAAAGAAGTTACCTTGGGAATTCATATCATTTTTTTAATGATGCATCTATTGCAGAAAACCAGATCTGGTGACATGAGGTTGATAATTGGGCTGTAATGCCACATAATCATGCTCAAATAATGAAATTGATTTTCTTAGATGTTTGGGAAACTGAGGTAGAGTTGTATGCTTTACAAACCAGCTTTTAGGACATTTCCAAAAGAGGAACTTAACTTTTTTTTAACAATGCTGTTGCTCTATAATTAATTATAAATTTTTAAGTCACAGTTTCTTTTAAGCCCTTTTGGAAGAGCTATACGTTACCCAAAGTAAAATTTCTGACAAGTTTACCTCTAAAGTAACAGAGCATTTTGAATAGGGGTTTGTAGCTATTTCAATATAAAATTTTATGATATCTCTCCTGAGGAATTTTAGAGGCTGTGTCATTGTCTCAAGGTTTTCTATTTACTTCTTTAAAAGTCAAAGGAAGGAATAGGTCCTCGGTACCTTGTTATGCCACAGAGATTGCAAAAATACATAAAAATCTTTAGTATTTTTTATTATGATTGTTCTTTTAGATCCAATTTTATTTCTAATTGTTAGTGGTTGCTTCGTTTAGAATTCTGTTTTCATAACAATAATGGATAATATCTGTCATATTATTGATGTAAAAAAATCTGACTTTAAAGTGGATTTGTAATGAACAATACATACTTGTTAATGTTTGTCATTAAAAAAATTTAGCATTCAGTGGCCATTACTCTGTAATATGTAGACTTACTGGTACTTTGTTATGCTAATTACTTTGAGGAGTTAGACTGTAAGCTCCGTGGGGGCAGGCAGTAGTATTTTTCTTATTTTTAGAACCTTTTCTACTGTATGTCTGCACAGTATAGTACCATGCACTGATACATCAAAAATGGAGTGTTTTGGTTGGGTCTTCTATAGTAATAAAGGTTAAGAAAAGGAAATATGGTAGACTTTTGGCATTTGCTGGACTTTAACATTTGTGGTTTTGACTGAACAGTCTTAAAATTCTGTTACATGACACAGTAATGAGAAATAATGTTTTTCCTTGTAAAAAAGGAAGCTGATTTTTTTGTGCTTTATAATTTAAAGAAAAAAACAGTTATGTAATAGTTTCAGTGATTTCCTAGAATGTTTTGTTCTAGAATCTAGACAGAACAGCATAAATTCACTGAGGCAGTATCACTTACAGTTTTCAGCGTTAGTTTGTGTGGATTATATTTATTGATATTTATCTAATTAGAAATTAAGACTGAGAAATTTTTTAAATATAAGCACATTATCAGTTAGCTGTCAGAGCAGTGATGTTGCCACACATTCTGTAGCTTCCAGAAAACTCTACTTTGTACACCTGAGGGAATGAAGGTAAAGAGGAAAAAGGCAAAGTATGAGGGAAAAGGGCATATAATGTCTTAGTAAACAATGAAATAGTTCTGACTCTACGGACACCCTGAAATAGTTTTGGGGAAGGGGTCCCTAGTCCATGCGTTAACTGCTTCTCTGCATGGTTGTGGAGACCTGAGTCTTCTGAAGAGTTGTAATTCACAAATAAAGGCTATGTAGAAGAGAGGCTAAAAAGAGAAGACGGAGGAGCATGTTTCAAAATCTAGTTTCATGTAAAATGCAGGAATTTTGGAAACTGTTTCCTTCTTGTACTAATATAACAGCTCATGGGAGAGAAGATTGAATTAACCACAATCTGAAGACTTGCCTGTTTCTATTACTTTATTTTTTTCTGAAAAGCAAAATTCAAATGTTTGTTATTATTCTTTATTTCCTGGTAATTTTTTTGTATGTGTTGTAACATATACCCCATTTACTTAGGTACTATGATAAAGTTGTAAGACATCCAGACTTTGGGCCTAAACAGACCTGTATTCAGATTTTAGTTCTTCTGGTTTTATTAGGCTTATACCTTGGGCAAGTTACTAATCTGTTTTCTCAACCTTAAAATGAGGATTGTTTTTACTTTATAAGGTTGTTATGAGGATCAAATATTTATGTAAAGTTCTTGATAGAGTGCATTATTTTTTATGTCCAACTTCCAGTTTGCAAATATCTGGCCAGCCCCTTTTTATAATGACTCATGTGCATTTATTCAAATGAGAGAGAAACGTAACTTTTCATCATAATAGCAAACTTAAAATAGTGCCTTTATTTATTACCATTTGGCATCATCAATTATTTGTGCTTTTTTCCTAGTCAAAGTAAACAAATATGGAGATACTTGGGATGAGTGAAAAATTGCATCATTGGACCTACTGAAGGAGTTTCAATATCCAACTTCATCTAGGTGGTCATGAATATCTGCATGCTCTGAGCTCAGCAGCAGTCTTCATAAACACATTTACAACTAGAACCTGGGTTTTTGTGGTTTGGCTTATTAAAATGATGTTTCAGAAACACAGAATTTAGTGTTAATATTGTGTGAATGTATTCACCTTTGGGAACTATATGAATGATGGTATTAGACCAGTTTGTGAAATTGTTTTAAGTTACAGGGCAAGGATATTCTCATAAAGCTGTTGAGATTGTAATCCTCTAGATTCAGCATATATGAACATAAATGATATCTGCATGTTGAATTGGGGTGGGTGGGGGGCAAGCATAATTTTAAGTGCTAAGCTTTACATTCAAAAATTATTAAAAGCCTTTCTCCAGTGTTTGCTGTATTCTCTTAATGTTTATGGTAAATAAAATATAAAGGAACATGCATCTTCATTGATTTCATGATTTTATTGTTTGCAATCTATTTTTAAGTACAATTGTAAGTAAGTGGTGTTTTGTAGGGATAGGAAATAAAGTCATTTATCTCTGGATATTTAATAATGATACGATGAATGTGACTCATAAATAACATACAGTGTAAATACCCTGGTACCTTAAAAAAGTTTGAAAAATTTGCAAATTCTGGGGGAATAAGAATTTAATATATACTTTTTTCATTTTTGACTTAATATTTGTTTCTGCTTTAGATGACGGGAAAATGAAATTGTAGTCTCATCTAAATTCTGCTTATTTATATTAGATTTCTGCCAGAAACCTAGTGTTTCAATTAGCTATTGCTGCAAATCATCCCAAAACTTGGTGGCTTAAAAACAACAATCATTTATGATCTCAGTTTTTTTGTGGGTCACGAATGAAGGAAGGATTCGGCTGAGTTGGCTCTGGATCGCTTGAGTATGTAGTCAGATGCTGGATGGAGCTGAAACAGCAGGGAGCTAGAGCAGCTGGGGCCTAGCCAGGGCGTCTCTCCATTTAGTTTCAAGACCTTGCACGTTGTCTCCATTGGATAGTGTGGGCTCCTCACAATATGGTGTGTGTTCAGGGCAACAGACTGCTTACATGACCACTTAGGGCTTTAGTGTGAGTGTTCCAGCAAGCATGTCAAAAGCTGCATTGCCTGGTATTTATGATCTAGCTTCAGAAGTCGTGTAGCATCAATTCTGCACAAGCCTGCCTGTCAAAGGCCAGGAATGGGACTCCCCACCGTGTCACATTTTTAAAAGGACACGGGGGATAGAAGGTGTTGCAGCTATCTTTTCAGTCCACTATTTGAGCACAGTAATTCACATTCCTCCCACGTGCAAAATAAACATACTTTTCCCAGGACCTCCAATTCATATCCCATTGTAATAGCTAAGAGTGCAGGAGCTCCTCATCCAATCAGGTCCAGGTATAGATGAGGCGCTTGGGTAAAAGGCCTTGAGTACCATTCCTTTCAGTCTGAAGACTTAAGAAGAAAGGGGTTACCTGCCCTGTTCACCCGAAATACCTAGGAGGCATAACATCACTTCTCTAGACATTCCCATTCAAAAAGGGGGAAATGAGAGGCGTACGCCAGTCACTTGTCCATAGCAATTCTGAGGTCCAGCCAGACTCCTTGCCGGTTCTTTGACAAGGGTTCAAGCATATCCCCCTGGGGATCGCCGTGGTTCTTGGTCTTGCCTCTCCCACAAAGGTAGTTCATGTTTGCAGCTGAGTAGTTTTCTCAATCTGCTCCCTGCCCATAGAAATCAGGAATCCCAAGGCCTATTTTTATACTATCCCTGTCCAAACTGATAGACTTTTTTAAGCCTGTGGCGTTCTTACGTATTCGTTTATAATCCACTGTTACACAAAAGCCACCCATGTCTATTGGAAACAGTCCCTTTTCTATGTTGGGCTTCCTGAAGCCTGATGAACAAGAACATCCCTAAGATTCTTAGAAACCTTGGGCAGGGTCTACAAGGTTTTGCCTTTAAGACATGTAGAGGGCCATTTGTGTGTCCGAAATGTCCTGTGAGGCACTGTCAACTTTCTGTGGTCTTGAACAGAAAATGCTACTGCCCCACTCTCGATTTGGTCTTTGCCCAGAAGTCATCTCTGAATGTGAGAACCCTTTGCTGGCTTAAAAGACTCTTATGAGCCTTGATATTTTCTACAAATCACATTTGGAAATGGAGTAATTTGTTTTTTATATTATGTCTCTCATCTCTCATTTTAGAAAAAGCCAGGTGGCACCCTCGGCGCTGCCCAGAAATCTTAGCTGGATCATCAGCTTCGTTAGGTGCATTTTCTATTTTCCATGTTACCACAGGTAACAGTTGTGCTAATCTTTACTACATAGAGTGTCTTCCAGCTTCCAATAACATATTCCTCTCTCTTATAATCCCTCCTTGACAGTCTCCTTGGAAGCTCTTTAGGCTTCTAACAACACCCTTGTCCAGGCCCTTTAGGTTTTCACTGACAATCTCCTCAAGCTTCTGCCAGCATCCGTCTGCCACTTGCGCACCAAACCAATGCCACGTGTTTTAGGTTTTTGTAATGGCAGTACCCCACTTCCTGCATTAAAGTGTGATAGAAGAGCAGACCTGCTGTGAATGATAGAGAGTAAGGGGTCGATCATAGGGATTAGATCTTAAGGGCAATTGTGGAACTGATGGGTCAGTCTGCAGGCTATAGCCTCTGCATCTAGTACCGGGCATGTTCTTATGGTCACGACAGAGACAAGTGGAAACACTCAGGTCTCTTTCAGCCTAAATTTGGAACTGGCACATCTTTATTTCTGCCTCACCTTTTGCCTAAAGCAAGTCATATGGACAAACCCCAGGTCAAGAGATAGGTAAGTAGGCCCCACTCACAGTGGGAAGGAAATGCAAAATTACATGACAAAACGCATGGCTGTAAGGACAGGTAAAGAATTGGGCCAGTAATAGAATCTACAAGGGCACCAAAAGTAACCACTGCTGTCCCTGCATTCTAGTGGCGTTTAGTTTGTGTGTATCTCACACACACATTACATCATGTTGTATTGTAGCTATTTATTCACATATCTCCTCCACTTACCTCTTTGACGGTTAGGAACTATTAGTCATGAAAGCACCCCTATTTCTTCTAGCACACTGCTTCACATATGGTAGGTATTGAAAAATATTGTCGAATTAGTGAATTAAGCCATTTCTGGGCTTCCAAATCATAAGGCCTATAGTGACAGCCCTGATTTTCAAAATTTTATTCAGGGAGGTTCCTTTTTTGATACCTCTTTCCCCACCATTGTTGAAGTCTACTTCCCAGCTCTCTCCTCTCTTGTCACTCTCCCATTCCAACCCTCATTCCTATCCCACCCACAGCTAGAGACGAGAGAATCTCTCTCATAAACGGAACTACTATTTGAGGTTTTTGTTTTTATTTTTTAAGATTTTATTTTTCCTTTTTCTCCTCAAAGCCCTCTGGTACATAGTTGTATATTTTAGTTGTGGGTCCTTCTAGTTGTGGCATGTGGGACGCCGCCTCAACGTGGCCTGATAAACAGTGCCACGTTGGCACCTGGGATCCAAACCAGCAAAACCGTGGGCTGCCTCTGGAGTGCGCGAACTCAACCACTTGGCCATGGGGCCGGCCCCTTGAGGTTTTTATTTTATGATAAATTCTCCTTCAAGACAATCATCAGTCAACAAAGATTGTTTGTGCACTTACCGTAAACACTATACATTAAGAAACCAAAGGGGTAAATGGAGTATTTTCCAGTGCAGGTGACACGATACTCATCTGTTGAATCACAAATTTTAGACTGAAGAGGACAGACAATTGGGCCTGAAAATAGCCTTATAAAATTGAAAAGAGGTAAGTGTATGATGAGTTACACTGAAGTTCAGAACGACCAGCTGCATAAACATAAAATGGGGAGACTTCAAGTTAGGTGATGTGAAAAAGCCTACCGGAGGCCACAAGTGGACACACACACACTTTTGGACTGCATTAGCAGTCATAGTAGTAGTAATAGCTAACATCCATGGAGTGGTTACTCTGAGCCACGTACTGTTCTAAGCATTGTATAAGTATTAGCTCATTTAATTCTCATGAACAACCTATCAGGTAAGTCTAAAATTTTTCCATTTTACCAATGAAAGTGAGGCCCAGAGCAGTTAAATAACTCACTCAATGTCAGGTAGCCAGTAACTGGTGGGGCCTGGATTTGAGCACAGGGTCGATACAGAGCAACCCTTGCTATCAGTTCAGGTGCCTGAAACAAAGAGCATGATAATCCTGCTCTCCTCTGAACTGGTCAGTCCATTTCTGGAGTCTTAGGGTGTGAAGACATCAACATCACCAACCAAGGTGTGTGCCACACCAGGATGTGACAGAGCTGGGAACCCACTCCAATGGTTGAAAACACGGGGGCCTCAGCCAGAATTCTGAAAGGAACGTGCTTTCCAGTATTTAAAGGCTATTATATGAAAGAAGAACAAAAATTCCATTTTGTAGCCACAGGGCAATTACAGATTTAGGCTGACAAACGTTTACGAAGTGCCTATATCCGGCCAAGAACTCTGGTTGGGGCTGGAGATTCAGAGATAAGTAAAAAAAAGATAGACTTCCTGTCCTGGAGGAGCTTCCAGTCCAGAGGGGAGGAAGGCAAACCTGGGCTCCCACAGCCCTTTCTGAATAGTTTAGCAGCTGGGCAGTGTACTGGGCTGCACCGTGGAGGAGCAGGTGTCCTTGCCTCAGAAGCACGAATGCAGGTCCTGCCCAGACACAGAGGATTTCCCCAGTGGGTGGGAGGCTGGGTTGGATCTCAAGCCACAAACTGGTGATGAGGACATAAGCTCCAGGAAGATGGAATTTTGTTGGTTGTGTGCACTGCTACATTCCCAGGAACTCAGACAGTGCCTGGCACAGAGTGGGTGCTTGATTGTCGAATATATGGAAGAATGAACATTTAAAGACCAGAATATTTCCATAAAAGCCTGCACTTGTCTTTTATTTTATTTTGAGGAAGATTAGCCCTGAGCTAACTACTGCCAATCCTCGTCTTTTTGCTGAGGAAGGCTGGCCCTAAGCTAACATCCATGCCCATCTTCCTCTACTTTATATGTGGAATGCCTACCACAGCATGGGTTTTGCCAAGCGGTGCCATGTCCACACCCGGGATCCGAACCGGCGAACCCCAGGCCACCGAGAAGCAGAACATGAGAATTTAACCGCTGTGCCACTGGGCCAGCCCTGCACTTTTCTTTTAAAACCAGGAGATTTGACAACAGTGGGCCCACATATTCATCTGTGTGGAAGTGAAGAATACACTTGTGTTTAATATCTCCCTAGTCCAGCCTCACTCAATTACATTATTTGTCTGATTCTGGACTTCGCAGTCTCTGGGTTAATCACTGAAATCTCAGCCAACTCTAAATGGCTGTGAAATCAAATTCTATAGTTTAAATTTGGGGGCAGAGTTCCAAGCTGGAAAAGTTTTCTGTCGATTAATAGACTGCATTATTTGAATATCAAAAAAGTTGTCTACATGGCATTTTCATTACTTAATCAAGTCATTCAAGATAAATTTTATTATTATCATAATATTAACAGAAAATATATAAATCATCTATTCCTACAGCAAGGGAAGGGACTATCTTTGCTTAAATGAGAATTTTAAAAATATGCTAGCATTATATACAGTGCGTTATGTATATACATTGATGATATGTGAATAGATGATATATGGAGATGAGATATATAGAGATGAGATATATTTTGTTTTCCTGGCAATTCTGGTCTACTTTGATAAGAGAACCAGATGCAAAAGGATTATTTTACTATTTTTTAAATTGTGAAATGTACATTTCAGACGGAAAATACTTTCACCCCAGCAATAACTTTTGAACTCCGGGATCACACAAACTGAAGCAAAATTTAGAAATGAATGGTTACCTTAGCTAACAGTGGGTAGGACATTTGAGCAATATCTTAGAATTTAAAAATATCTTGATAGAATCCTTTCTAATCATCCATTCATATATAACCCAAGAAAGAAACACACTTCTAGGCATTACTTGGGTGTCACAGGATGCATGGGAGTAACATAAATCATTTCAATGTTGTTTTCTGTTTGGATAAGGATCATCCTTACTCTCATTAGTGTCATTCTCCTCTGTTAAGAACAGCTTACTATGCTCTCTAGATAAGGTACAAATGCATGACAAGCCTTGTTGGTTTCAGGTCTCAAGTTTGTCTTTTTTTGTTTTGTTTTTTGATGAGGAAGATTGGCTCTGAGCTAACATCTGTACCAATCTTCCTCTGTTTTGTATGTGGGACGCTGCCACAGCATGGCTTGATGAGCAGTGTGTAGGTCCATGCCTGGGATCTGAACCTGCAAACTCCAGGCTGCCAAAGCAGAGCACACAAACTTAACCACTATGCCACCAGGCTGGCCCCAAGTTTGTCTCTTTTTATACGTACATCCAGGGAAAGGGTAGCCAGATGTTACATTTAAATTCCATTAACCAAATGTGAAATAATGGAATATTTTCCATTTTCTTCATTCTAGAATATTAGTCCATATCATAATAGGGAAAGGTTGCCAATAAAATTGGTTAAACATTCGTCTTTTTACTATAGAGTCTCATCAGTTCTCTCCTTTATACAAATTTATCTACAATTTTATGCTGGGGTTTTTTTGCCAAGATTTTTTGTGGGTTTTTTCCTTCTTTTCTTTTTTCATCATGAAGGTACCGCTTTCATAAGCTTATGACCACCTTGGAGACGAGTGTTGGTACTTGCTAAAAGGCAAACGCTGCTCCTTTAACACATCTTCCTACAAGAAACAGACATTCTCCCCCAGGTTACATGCTTCTTAATATGTACAATAGATAATGCAGCAAAATATTCAAGATTTCTTGGATGACCTTCTAGTTTTTTCTTTATTGATTTCCTTTGACACTAAGATCACTGTGATAAACTGCTTCAATGAGTAACTATCTACTTAGGAGAAGCAGAGCGTCCAAACAATAAACCCAATCTGATTCAGAACTATGAAGATGTCAGCAGTAAAAACAATGTGCCTTTTCAACAATAATAGATTCATCTTTTCCCAGTACCCAGGGACCGATTTCAACATTGACTTGCTGTGCTTAGCAATGTGAAAATGTTCTCATCCTTGGAAAATCATTCTCTGGGATTCAGGAAAAAATGTGCCCAATTCTGAATTTTTGCCAAGAGCTGAGATAACAAAGAGCCAGCAATTGCTGGTTGTCAGAGCCAAGAGTTAAACCGCATCCAAGAAGCTAGGATGTTGGCTCTGTGTTCCGATTTACAGAAATAGAACTTTATCAACTAAAAAACCAGGATATATAATTTATAAAAAGAAACTTACTCAAAATCACTCCATTTTATACAATTAATGTCCATGTAAAAATAAAAACTTCCAAATATTTTTGACATTTGAAATAAAATATTTCATATCAAGTATTAACTTCTGATGAGGTTTCACTTTCTACCTCCATGGTATAGATTTCAAAATATATTAAGTAAAACGCAAATGTGTACACACACACACACACACACACCCAATATACAAATGGTGACGAATGCAAAGGTTCAGGAGAAGTTTTCACGTAGGGCTCAGACAACCTGCCATAAAACAAAAGGTCCCCACTGGAAGAGTTTTGGGGGTTTTTTTAATGCAAAAAGGCTGGTAAGATAGGAATCTAACTCTTGGGGTTGGATTGGCTGCTTCTCAGCTCCCTACAGCCCTAAAAGTTTATCAATCTATGAATTCATTCTTCCAGGGTTGCTCCCATAAATCAACTGTTCCTTGGGAGAAGGAGGGAGAGTTTGGGAAGCTGTGTTTGCTCTCTCAGGCCACTAGAGGTATATTAAAGAACCCAGTTCGTGAGTGCTGACCGTGAGCATGGACCCGTCAGCTCAGCCAGGGATCTAAGGACAATGGGATTTTTTCCAAAACTCTACCATACCAACGAGGCATCAAGTCACCGAGGTCACCAAAAGGACAGTTGATTCATATTGTGACTCTTCCGAACGAAAAATTTTTCATTAAGTTAAAAATCTTGGATCCTACCTTTTAGAAAGTACTTCCCATACCTACAAGACACAATCTTTCCTGCCCTGTGTTTCTATCTCCACACACATTGATTTTCTTTGGGGCATGACTTCCCAAGTTTCTCATCATGCATTTCTATCTTCTATCCGAGATCTTAAAACCCTGAATGAAAGCAGAGTGAAAGAACGGATGGGGGTGAATCAGAGAAGATCTAAATTCTTTTATTAGGCTGTAAGCAAGTTAGGGTGCAACATAATTTCTTTTTGCTGGGTGAGGGCTCCCGATGCGTCCTTAAATAGCAGAAAAACACATAATGCTTAATTCAATTGAGACTCTTGCAGAGAAAGCATTTCAACTGGGTGAGAGAATCACAATGTTTCGGTTCCACCATAAGTATATCATTTTAAAGTACACTTGAAATTTTAAATGTCTACAAATTCAGAGGTTTAAGAAACTTCAAAAGCCAGAGAAACAGTGTTTAGGAAGCCGAAGGCTGTGAACTTCCTTTCTCACTTAATCCATGCTTAATTTTGCATTCCTCACAGGTAAGCAGGCAGTGCCTAGAATAGAAACAAAAATAGTGGTTTACACGTTGACAGTACAAGTTCCGGTCAAAACACAGTATTATTTAGAGACTTTCTTATGCTAAGGTTCACAAGCCTATTTTTTTCAGGAATAATAGCTGTTTCTTGGTTTGAGAAACCCACAATTTCATCCAAAAAAAGGCCAATAATGATCTTCACGTCCAATGTTGTTTTCGCAGTACGGTATTGCCTCTCACGTAGAATCCTCTAGGACAAGTGAGGGTCTTTAGAGAAACGTGTCCCCAGCACTAGTCCTGTCATGCTGTAGTAGAAATTGAGTGCTTCCTGAGTGTCAGGAATAATCATTTCGATTCCTTATAACATCCCATGAAAACAATTCTGATCACCATTTTATACGGATGAGAAAACTGAGGATTAGAGAGTTTAAGAAACTTGTTCAAGGTCACACAGCTTAGTAAGTGGTAGAACTGGTTTTCAACCCACGTACTCCAACAGCAGAGTTAACGCTGTTCACTCCAGAGTCCTACTGCCTATATCCCCTAAAGAGATCACGATATGTATTAACATAGTAAAGGCTCTGAGAAGTCCTGCAGTAAAGAAATCTGTTTAAATTTCGGGTAACCCTGTGACGGTAGGAGCCATGTCTGCTCATTAAGATATTCTTCAGAGTCTTGCACGATGCCTTGAACATAGTTGGTACTCACTACATATTTGTTGAGCAAATAAAATAGGGAACTACCTTAAATAATAATTATTGTTGAAGTTGAACAGCAACAATCCCCCAATTTTTTTTCTTCTTCTTCTTATCCCCAAAGCCCCCAGTACATAGTTGTATATTTTTAGTTGTGAGTGCCTCTGGTTGTGCTATGTGGGACGCCTCCTCAGCATGGCCTGATGAGCGGTGCCATGTCTGTGGCCGGGATCTGAACCAGTGAAACCCTGGGCTGCCAAAGTGGGGCACGCCAACTTAACCACTCAGCCACAGGGCCAGCCCCATCAACCACTCAAAATGTGAGGGCTAAAGAGTTTTTTCCCCAACATATGGATGTTAAATTGTTTAATATTATAAATGGTGAATGATCTTTTATAATTTTTCTTCCTTACAATCTCTCAAGCAAACAAATTACAAACCTGTTATGCCCTGGACCAAAACCAGCCCCACGGAGCTGATCTTCAAAGGAATAGAATTTACTCCGGCAGGCACCTATGTAGGACAACTTTCCAAGGCCGAATCCCAAGATACCAGCAACTGTAAAAGCAGGGGAGAAAAGATAGATAATGTAAAGCTTCAGAGTCTCCTCCAGTAATTATCTTCTAGAACTTTATTAACAGTATTAATTTTTATATTAAAAGTACTGTGATAAATCAGTGAACAAAAACTGAGAACGAAGCGCCCTATTCAAGAGGAGCACTGGGGACTGGAGACTTTCTCGTCTCCCCAGATTTGAACTGGCGGTCGAAGGGCCAGGATGGAGGAAGCGAAGGTGCTGTCCCAGAGACAGGCAAACAGACAAAGGCCCAGCTGGCCGACAAATGTCTGAGGCTACCAGGGGAGGAAGCGGGGAGCAGGGGTTTAGGTTGTGACTATGGGTGGCCTCCAAATCACTGGGTAGGAGAGCCCCTTAACTGTCTTTACGGATCGGAGTTTGGGGAGCCGCAGTCTGTCTTGCCTGTATGGGAGACAGGTCACGAGGCAGAGGGAACCTCCTCTGGAAGAAATCTCCCACCCGCTCCTCCCGCTGGGAATGAGGTTTCAGACCGTGAAGGGAATGCATCCCCTCTGAACATGAAAGGTCCGTGTATAACGAATGGAAGAAGATGGAAATCCAAGGTTGTGGGAAATGTGTTATTACAAAGCCCCTGATTTTAAAAAAACATTCTTCATGTCCATTATGGAAAATATTTTGAAAAAACTGGCCAAAGGAAGAAAACTTCAATCCCTAATGGATCTATCCCTCGAGGCTCTGCTGTTGATATCCTCCTGCCGGAGGTCCTGCCAGTCCCTCCTAGTCCGCGCTTTAACGAGGACGGTCGGAGGGGAAGTCCCTATTGCCCAGCTTTACATCAGAAAGAGTTGGATGAACTAAGCACTGCAAAGTGGCAGAAAATGCAGACTAATTCTCAGAGAGCCAATACAGGCAATTTAGTTAACCTGGATATTCATACCTTGTTATAAAGTTAAGAAGTTATAACAACTTTTTAAAAAAATGAATCTTTTTTTTTTACGTCTGTCACTTACGTGCAACTTTAGGCAATGATCCAAATCTTGGGTTAGCTGCTAAATAACCTAAGGAGTAATATATAAACACATTACTATTTCATTTTATAACATTTAAACTTATAAATTATAAAGAAAACCTTCAAAGTTTAAGATATACACAGATTCTTTTTTTTTGAGGAAGATTAGCCCTGAGCTAACACCTGCTGCCAATCCTCTTCTTTTTGCTGAGGAAGACTGGCCCTGAGCTAACATCCATGCCCATCTTCCTCTACATTATATGTGGGACGCCTACCACAGCATGGCTTGATAAGCGGTGCCATGTCCCCACCCAGGATCCGAACCGGTGAACCCCGGGCTGCCTGAAGCGGAACGTGCACACTTAACCATTGCACCACCGGGTGGCCCCTATACACAGATTCTTAATCTAAAGAGATGATCTTAAAAGAATTATAATTCAATTCTTGATTGGATTTAACTCTCAAATAGCCATTTTTGGCAAGCAGTAGCTTTAAAAGAATGTGAAATAGACAATTCAAAACTGATATCCAGATGTCAAAGCAAAGATGGAGCTAAGAACTTAGTTCCAAGCAATTAGTCAGTGCCCCCTCTCCTTTTTAATTAAGTCAAAAAGAGTTTCAACTTAGAGATTCACAGTATATATATCACAATTTTTAAATGAAAACATTACAACCTGTGGTGGGTAGGCCTCCTAAATAATGGCCTCCTAAAGATGTCCACACCCCAAAGCTCAGAGACTATGAATATGTTATCTTACATACTAAAGGGGAATTAAACTAGAAAATGGAATTAAGATTGCCAATCAGATGACTTTAAAATAGGGAAATTATCCTGGATTACTATGACCTTTGAATGAGGAAGAAGGATTTGGAGACAGATGGCAGTGTGAGAAGAACTTCGCTCAACCCCGTTTGCTGGTTTTACACACAGAGGAAGGGGCCATGAGCCAAGGAATGTGGGTGGTCTCCAGAAGCTGGAAAGGGAAAGGAAAGTCCAAAGCCCCTGGAAAAGAACGCAGCTCTGCTGACACTTCGCTTTCAGCCCACTGAGACCCATTTTGGACTTCTGATCTCCAGAACGCTAAGAAAATAAATTTGTATTGTTTTAAACCAGTATGTTTGTGGTAATTTGTTACAGCAGCCATTAGAAAACTAATACACCACCCTAGAAAAGCATATTCGCACACATGCAAGAGACAGTAGATTATGAATATGCAGTTTTTAATATTTATAAAACATAATCCCTATTGGGGTCAGCCCCACGGCCCAGTGGTTAAGTTTATGTGCTACGCTTCAGCAGCCTGTTGTTTGCTGGTTCAGATCCTGGGTGCAGACCTACACACCACTCATCAAGCCATGCTGTGGAGGCATCCCACATGGGAGGACTAGAATGACCTACAACTAAGATATACAACTATGTACTGGGGTTTTGGAGAAAAGGGGAAAAAAAAAAAAAGATGAAGATCGGCAACAGATGTTAGCTCAGGGCCAATCTTCCTCAAAGAAAAAAAGAGAGAACATAATTCCTATAGATGTTGTGGCCACATTTTTTTGTTGTCCAAAATGGTCTGACAAAGGCTCATTACTGATTGATGAATATACTTCTATAAAAAGACTATCTTCAAGTTATAAAAATGAAATCATATTTAATAAATCACCTGTAACGACAAGAATAACATTGATTGAAATGGGGTTCTCTGGGACCCCTGTGGCCAAGTGGTTAAGTTCACATGCTCTGCTTCAGCAGCCCAGGGTTTCGCCAGTATGGATCCTGGGCGCAGATGTGGCACTGCTCATCAGACCATGCTGAGGTGGCATCCCACGTACCACTACTAGAAGGACCCACTAACTAAACTATACAACTATGTACTGGGGGGATTTGGGGAGAAAAAAGCAGAAAAAAAAAAAAGATTGGCAACAGTTGTTAGCTCAGGTGACAATCTAAAAAAAAAAAGAAATGGGGTTCTCCTAGATATATGACACATGTGGCCTTTAAGACCCAAAACAAAGCTAGAACATTGTCCCTTATGTTTAATGGGTACAAATGCTCTTTAAAATCCTGGTAATCAGGGGGCCGGCCCCGTGGCTGAGTGGTTAAGTTTGTGTACTCCGCTTCAGTGGCCCAGGGTTTTGCTGGTTCAGATCCTGGGCATGGACATGGCACAGCTCGTCAGGCACATTTGTCACCTTACAGTTCTAGAGGTCAGAAGCTCAAAATAGGTCTCACTGGGTGTCTTAGTCCGTTCAGGCTGCTATAACAAAAATACCACAGACTGGGTGACTTCTAAACAACAGAAATTGATTTCTCACAGTTCTGGAGGCTGAAGTGTCAGCACGGTCAGGTGAGGGCCCTCTCTGGGGTCTCAGGCTTCACATTGTATGTCCCATGGTGGAAAGAGCTAGGGGTCTCTTTTACAAGGGCACTAATCCCATTCATGAGGGCTCCACCCTCACGACCTAATCACCTCCCAAAGGCCCCACCTCCCAATACCAACACGTTGGGGGTTGGCATTCCAACTCGTGAATCTGGGGGGACCACAAACATTCGGCCCACAGCACTGGGCTAAAATCAGCGTGCTGGCAGAGCTGTGTGCCCTTCTGGAGACTCTAGAGCTTCTTGCCTTTCCAGCTTCAAGAGGACTCACATTTCTGGCTGCGTGGCCCCTTCCTCCGTCTTCAAAGCCAGCAATGCTGAGCTGAGTCCTTCTTACGCTGCCAACTCTCTGGTTCTGTCTTCTGATCCACTCTTTCATTTTTAAGGACCCTTTAATTACACTGGGCCCATCTGGATGATCCAGAATAATCTCTCTATTTTAAGGTCAGCCGATTAACAACGTTAATTCCATCTGCAACTTTAATTTCCCTTTGCCGTGTAACCTCATATAGTCATTCTTTCTGGGGATGAGGAGATCATCGGGAGGGGGTGACTTTAGGCTGAAAATAGGCAAAAACCTGTGTAAATAAACCCTCCACCAAAAAATAAATGCCAAGTGCCAAAAAGCTGCCAGGAGGGTCACAGAAAATTGGGCTCTCTTAAGTTAAATTAGTTAATGAATATTGAATCTTACCTTGGTGGACTAGTCCTTGGGTCACAAGCATGCTTACAAGAGAAAAAGGCAGAGCTGTAAAACAAAAATGCCCTTCAATATTGGTATTTTACAGCATGGCACTTCACCTAGAAGTCAGGGAGAATGACTAAGATTTTTCTCTTACTTACCTTGGCAATGATTTCTTAGTCATGTTATTTTACTTATTCAACACATATTTATTAAGCAGCGCGTGGGGAATTTTCTTGAGATCTGCCTCAGGCACTCAACCCGATGCACAGCATTAATCTGACAAACTAAACCCCATCCCACTCCAGCTCTGACACCCACTTTTCCTGAATGCCCACCATGTACCAGGTTCTGATCATTACATGCAACACACGCATCTCAGTGTCTGTGCACTTAGCTGTTGAATTTGGGAGTTGCCTCCAGCTACATATTTTGAAATTTCCAATCTTACATAAAAGTTAAAAAATAGCACAACAAACTCCTGCATACTCTATCTAGGATAGTTCCCTGCTTTTGTCTTTTATGACATTTTGTTGCACAATTTGGATACGTCTGTTTCCTGAAGATTATAACAGTACCACAACATTCATGTTAAAAATGGGCAATATCTAGCTATGATTTTTAAAACAGGCAAATTAGTCTGGCAAAGGCACTTTCTAGTTCTGTCAAAATGTGTCAAATGACTTCTATCAGAAGCAGAGAGCAGTGATAAACACGTAGCTCTTCCTAGCAACCAAGACAAATCAAACAGCAACCGATTTTTCCACTCTTATCCACCTAATGGTAGGCAAATGGGTCATATCGAAATGTTAACCTACTAGGGCTCCATTAAATTACTTAGTCAGAGCTTGTCAGAAAAGATGAATTTCTAGGAGCACGATCATGATGATAGTAATCCATAATGAATATCAACTTCTAAAGAGTGTTACTTCCAAATTGATACTGAATTTGAATGATTTCAGAAATCAACATGAGTATTTCAAAGTATAAATTATCTCTACATCAGCAATGTTGCAAAATATTGGGACTATACCCATAGGCTCTATTATGACATTTTCAAACGACACATCACGAATTTTTTAACTTGGAAGAGACCTTAACACACAGCCTGAATTCACACCCTTGTCTTACATAAGGCAGTCCCAGAAAGAGGAAGTGACTCGGCAGAAAAGGTTATTTCAGAGACATTGCAAGAGACATGCTAATGGAATGCTGCCAGTTTTCATTCACTCCACAAATATTTAACAGGTATTTTCTATGAGTGAAGCACTCACTGTGCTTGGCACTGGGATGAATCAATGACCTTGACATTATCTCTGAACTCAGTGAAGGTTAGAGTCTAGTGGCATTTAGAAAGGTCTACTCTTCGAAGAACTTGTAAATAACACTCTCGGTACAATTCTCAGTCACATGAAGGAAAGCGTTATGTGTGCCTCGCTTTTTGCTAAGTGAGGTACAGTGTTCCTACATCAGATTTTATCTCTGCCCTTAAAAGGGTCTCAACATGGATTCAAACTCTAAGTAGCCCCAGATATCAAAGTTCTTCAGAGAATTATGCAAAGTCCCACCCCAAAATAAATTATTACCACAATTCTAATACGATATTTAGGCAGTTTATTGCAGCAAAGAGAGTGTTAACAAAGATAAAGAGGAGTGAAATTACCTCTCTTCCAGAAACTTTCTTCTTGACATTCACGGATAATCTTAGAAATCTCCGCTCTCTGGATGTGCAGCTTTGATTTTGGACAAAACAACAGGCTCTGTAAGGAAAGCTCTATGGTGAGTTGACTGAAATCATGAGAAAAGCACCAGCTCTGTTTCTCTGGAGAAGGGCAGTGAGTGCCTGTGTGCTGTGCTGGCTGCCACCACACAGCAATGACCAGTTTCAGCCAGTGCTTTCCAGCTGGGAACGCTGGATGGACTCAGGCAAGGAGAGAAGCCCAGGTGGAGAAGAAGGGTAATTCATTGACCACAGAGCATGGAGCAGGTATCCAGTCAGAACGAATTACTGCTGAGGCCACACTTACTTTCTTCCCTCCAGCCTCTGTCGCTGCAGGGCACTATCTCTGCAAAGCTACTCCCTCTGTATCCCTGGTCTCCTGATGACCCAGTTCAATGTTGCCTCCTGGATGAAGAGAGATTTCCCCTACAGCATAATATTTACCCATCTGGGAGGGCTCTCAGAGCAGCGTGTTACAAGTTATTTACTCACAGATCTGTATTCTAATTTACCTATGTATACTTCCGTATGCATTTTTAGACTATGAACTCATCAACAGACTGCTTTTTCTTTTTCTACATACTTTACTTTCTATCTTAACAGTTTTTTTACACATTTGTAAGCGGGCTGCACATAATTTCTGGTAGAACTACTGACACAGTTGACATAATTATTTTGAATAGTCTATCGTATTTTTTAACCATGTTGATATGCTATAATCTGGATTAACTCCTATCTTTTATGATCCCTCCCCTGTTGTAGGTATGTATGGGGTATTTACTCACTCATCCACATTCTCCATTTTCATTGCCCTTTGCCCATCACCAGCATTCCGGGTGTTTAATGTAGATCTTTTGTAGCTAAGCATTTTTGCATGATGTTCATTGTTTTGGGTGCATGCATCTTTTAAAAATGTAAATGGCATTGTTTTCTCTACTTAATTTTATTTAAAAACGTATTTTCAACTCAGCTGTATGCTTTTGAGAGCCATCCCTGCTGCTCCATCCATCTAGGCCACTGCTTCTGACTGCTGCAGAAGCCTCCGGGGTGCCTCCAAGTCCCCACCGCCACATGTCCCCTCAACCCACGTGACAACATTTTTCAGACATATATCTAGAATTAAAATATAGGGCATGCGTCTTCCCAGCCTGACAAAGTCCTGATACACTGCCCTCCCCAGTGGCTGTACCCCACCCCCACCACAGCAGTGCGTGAACATTCCTCTGCCCTCAGACCCTGCGTAAGGCGAGTTAATGCTGGATTCCAAGCAGGTCAGAGTAAAGGAAGGCTTTTGTAAACTTGGCACTACCCAGTTTTCTAAATTTCCACAGTCTAATAGGTATAAAGTAATATTTTATTGCCTTATTTGTCTGATAACTGATGGGTTTGAACAATTCTACATATTCTTCAGCCAGACTGCCCTTCTCCCCTAGGGTTGAGGAAATCCTTGTAGCCAGACCTGGGTTATAATCTTTTGTTATATATTGACTCATTAATTTTTTATGGTGGTAAAATACAGGTAACATAATATTTACCATTTTACGTTTTTGAATACAATTCAGTGGCCTTAAGTACATCCACAAGGTATAGCCATCACCACCATCTAGTTCCTGAACTTTTTCATCATCCCCAAAGGAAATCCCATAACCATTAAGCAGTCTCTCCTGATTCTCTCCTCCCTCTGCCCACTGGCAACCACTAATATGCTTTCTGTCTCTACGGATTTGCCTATTCTGGAATTTTTTTTTTTTAAGGTATTGCTTTTGTTGGTGAGGAACATTGGCCCTGAGCTAACATCTGTTGCCAATCTTCCTCTTTCTTTGTTTTTTTCTCCCCAAAGCCCCAGTACATAGTTGTATATTCTAGTTCTAAGTCATTCTAGTTCTTCTATGTGGGATGCTGCCACAGCATGGCTTGATGAGCAGCGTGTAGGTCCACGCCCAGGATCCAAACCAGTGAACCCTGGGCTGCTGAAGAAGAGCATGCAAACTTAACCACTATGCCACCAAGCTGGCCCCTGGATATTTTGTATAAATGGTATCATACAATATGTGACCTTTGTGACTGGCTTTCTTCTGCACAATGTTTTCAAGGTTCATCCATGTTGTGGCATATAACAGTATTTCATTCCTTTTTATGGCTCAATAATATTCCATTATATGGCTATATCACACTTTGTTTACCCATTCATTGATTGATGGATATTTGGGTTGTTTCCACCTTTTGGCTATTGTGAATAGAGCCACTTTGAACATTACTGTACAAGTTTTTGTTTGAACACCTGTTTTCAATTCTGCCAGGCCATATGGTAATTCTGTTTAATTTAATGAGAAATTGCCAAACTGTTTTCCACAGTAGCTGCACCATTTTACAATTCCATCAACAAAGTATGAGAGTTCCAATTTCTCCACATCCTTGTCAACACTTGCTATTTTCTGTTCTGTTTTTGTTTTTAATTATGGTCATGCTAGTGGGTATCTCACTGTGGTTTTGATTTGCATTTCCCTAACGACTGATGACGTTGAGCATCTTTTCATTTACTTGTTGGTGATTTCTACATCTTCTTTGGAGAAATATCTATTCAAGTCCTTTGCCCATTTTTTAATTGGGTTTTTTGTCTTTTTGTTGTTGAGTTGTAAGAGTTCTTTACATATTCTAGATACTAGACCCTGATCAGATATATGATTTGCAAATAATTTTTCCCTTTTTGTGGGTTGTTCATTCATTTTTTAAAAACAAATTTTATTTAATTTGTTGCTTACTATAAAAGCCACACTTATATTTCCTTGCTTGTGAATTATTTATGTAGGTCCTCTGCCATTTATTTCTTGGAGTTTTAGTGTTTTTCTTATTGAGATGCAGCCCTTTTGCTTTAGATTTTGCTCCCAGCATAGCATAGGGAGGTGGTGGTCAGGCTGAGCACAGCGATGAGTGGAGGAGGTGTTCTCAGCCTCCACTTACCCTAGCTCCTCAGCAAGCACTCCTCCTTATCCTCATGTAAATAACTCTTGCTTCGGTTGTGGCTGTGGCGGAAACAAGGAACACCTCTCTCCCTCCCCTCCCCCAAACACATACATACACACACATCCCGGGTCAGGGACCCTGACCATACAGCTGCTGTGAGTCCTGCGGTCAACACTGCAGTTCCTGCAGAGTCGCCCACGGGAGCCTGGTGACCCTTTTCTGTAGAGCTGTAAATGCTTTATGGCTCTCAATTTCACACAGGCATCTCGGGTGTCTAAATTCTTTTCCTTGTGACTTGATATCATTTGTCTGTTTGCGTCTCCTAAACTTTGCTCCTTAAACGTTCCATCCTCCATAAGCTATTTTTAGCTTGAAAAGTCGACCCCAGAGAACATGAACTCCATTTACCCATCACAATAATTTCTCTTTTCTTCATTTATGTGTCCCTGAAACACGTAATATTCATTCTTAACAAGTTGAAAAGTTGTGCCCATGTTAACACTTGGCTTCTCAATCTGATGGCTAACTTAGTAATAAGGACTCCACCATCCTGAACAGGAACACCCATCAGCATATACTTAATATGATCAGCTTTGGCAACAAAAATGTAAAAACAAGCATCATGCGTCATTCCACTAGGTTCAACTAAGAGTTTTGCTCTGCTAATGGAAACCTCTTCAGTCACTGACAGCCTACATAAGAGTTAGTTAAGCTCGATTCTAATCAAGGAAGAGTAAAGAAAGGATTTTGTAAATAAAAATTTAAAAGTCTCCTTTTCAAGGCAGCCAAAAACACACTTTTCTTCCCCATTCCATGTTCCCTGAACCCATCCATCAAAGGGCTGGATTGAAAGAAGTTAGTAAGATGACTGGTGAAGGATGAGGTTTAAGGAAAGTCCCGTATGATGTTCCTCCTTAGACGGCAGACTTCAAATTAAAAGTATACCTGCTTGCTTGGCGGTGGCAAATGGGGCCCTTTATCTTGGTTTTCATGAGTAGACACTGAAGCCATGATGACTCTGTCTTTGCTTCCCTTCTAGCGGAGTGCAGGCACTGTCTATGGAAAGTAGAAGAGGGTCACTAAGCCATAACTGACTGTTTACATCAACATTAAAACACTCTTAGTTAGGGGCTGGCCCCGTGGCCGAGCAGTTACGTTCGCGCGCTCCGCTGCAGGCGGCCCAGTGTTTCATTGGTTCGAATCCTGGGCGAATCCTGGGCGCGGACATGGCACTGCTCATCCGACCACGCTGAGGCGGCGTCCCACATGCCACAACTAGAAGAACCCACAACGAAGAATACACAACTATGTACCGGGGGGCTTTGGGGAGAAAAAGGAAAAAATAAACAAACAAACAAACAAAAACACTCTTAGTTAGCAACTCACCTATTTGGGAAACTTATTTTCATTTGTCCTAGGTCTTAATCTGCAACCACCTGAAACCTCACTTTCTAATGCTCCTCTCCCCTAACACACACACACACTCACTAATGGTGACAGACCAGACTTAGAGGGGAGTGAAATGTCACACTGTACACAGCAAAATGTTTGACTACCTATAGATTATGTCCTTAAAAAAGTTTCAATGCATTAGAAGGTCATTAACTACACAAATATTTACTGAGTGTCTATTATGTGCCAGCCCAGGGGATAGAAAGAAGGATAAGACAACATCAGTGCTAAAGGCACTCATGGTCTAAAGAAGGCAGACAAGTCAGCAGTTATACAACATGCAAAGGGCTCCACTAGGGGTATGCACAGGGTGCTAAGGAAGGAGAGTGAGAAAGATCTATTCTGTCTGGCCAGGTCTGAAGATACCAAAGACTAAGACACCTGAGCTTTCAAGAGCTTTGCAGAGGGGCAGGCCGGGTGGCGCAGTGATTAAGTGCGCATGTTCCGCTTCCGCAGCCCAGGGCTCGCGGGTTCCAATCCCGAGTGGGGACATGGCACTGCTTGGCAAGCCATGCTGTGGTAGGCGTCCCACATATAAAGTAGAGGAGGATGGGCATGGATGTTAGCTCAGGGCCAGTCTGCCTCAGCAAAAAAGAGGAAGATTGGCAGATGTTAGCTTAGGGCTAATCTTCCTCCAAAAAAAAAAAAAAAAAGCTTTGCAGAGGGTGGATGGACTCCAGGTCCAGGAGGACCAGGAGCAGATGCTGAAATAGGGCAGGCAAGGAAAGAGACCTGAGCCAAGACCCTGGTAGAAAGGATAGAGATGATTAAT
Organism: Equus przewalskii; assembly: GCF_037783145.1. Lineage (NCBI taxonomy): Eukaryota > Metazoa > Chordata > Mammalia > Perissodactyla > Equidae > Equus > Equus przewalskii. The sequence goes on along the minus strand of NC_091833.1, from coordinate 80,074,237 downwards.
TTGGGTTTGGAAAGGTTGGATTTGGGTCTGGAATTACAGATTAGGAGTAGGCTGGAGAGATAATTTGGGAGTTGCTATCATAGAGATGACAAGTAGAGCAAGAAACATGAACAAAATAGTCTAAAAAGAGTATTGGAGAGAGCCAGCCCTGATGGCCTAGTGGTTAAAGTTTGGCATGCTCCACTTCAGAGGGCTGGGTTTGGTTCCTGGGAGCAGAACCACACCACTCGTCTGTCGGTAGCCATGCTGTGGTGGCAGCTCACACAGAACTAGAAGGACTTACAACTACAATACACAACTATGTACTGGGGCTTTGGGGAGAAAAAAAAAAGAGGTAAGATTGACAACAGATGTTAACTCAGGGTGACTCTTTCCCACATTAAAAAAAAAAGAGTACTGGACAATGTGAACATTGAGGCCAAGGGAATATCAACAAGAGAAGAACAAAACAAAACAAAACCCCGCCAAAGAAATGGCTGAGAAAGAATAGCTGATACAGAGGGGAGGGTGTTTCTCAAGGAGGGAATGAATCATCGGTGTTACGTGGCTCAGAAATGTGATTTGGCCATGATGGGCACAGTCCAGGTGGACTACGAGCCCTTGCCACAGGCCACTGCACGCAGCAGCCCTAGACTCCAGGACTGCCACTAATTTCCCTGCAAAGTGAACATCTTATCATACACAATTCTGTTCTTACTAAACTGCCTGTATACGAGCCAAGGGGACCCTTCCTTGTACCAAGTTTCACCCTAGCTGCCTAATGTTCTTGTAGAGGCAGCAGGATGCCCTACAGTGGAAAGTCGGCGAATCAGAAAGACCTGAGTTCAGATCCTGACTCTACTCCTTGCTAGCCCTGTGCTTTGGGGAAAGTGTCTTAAGGTGTCTGTGCCTCACCTTTCTTACCTGTTAAGTGGGGGTAATGGACATAACCTTGAGGGGCTGTTGCAAGGAGGAGAGAAGAGGAGGAGGGATGAGGAGGAGGGATGAGGAGAAGGGAAAAGGAGGAGGAGGGAAGAGGAGGAGGGATGAGGAGGAGAGAAGAGGAAGAGGAATGAGGAAGAGGAGGGAAGAGGAGGAGGGATGAGGAGGAAGGATGAGGAGCGGGGGGAGGAGGAGGGTTGAGGTCCACAAAGCCCCAGCTCAGCACTCAGCACACAGTGAGCGTGTGGGCAGTAAGGGGCGGCTGTCAGAGTGGCCCTGGGCACCCAATTTCTTGAGTACCTGGAGGAAAGCTTTCCTGACTTAAGGCCACATTAGATTATCTTTACTTAGTCAAGCGTTATGCCGTTGCCTCAAATCAGGAAGTAAAGACACCACATCTCAGCCTTCGTGATCAGGTCCCCTTGCATCCAATTAATCATCAGCCCTCACCTAATTAAGCCTTCTGAGGGTCTTGCCTTCTAGGTGCAGCTCCTACCACCATGCCCCAGTCTGGTCTGGGACCCCTCTGCTTCTTGGGGCAGGGGCGGTAAGGCTGAGAAGCGGTGGGCAGGAGATGCGCAGCAGGAGGCGCGCAGCAGGAGGCGGGGGCGCGTGGTGGGATGACAGCTGGAGGGGGTCACCGCACTTTCCGGTCGGCGGGAAAGCCCGGAATCAGCCTGCTGAAATCCACCGCCCCCAGCCTCCAGCGGCCGCCTGCACGACCTCAAGGCCCCCACCCTTGCCCGGGTCGCTGCCGGAGCCCAAGCCAGGTGGGGAGGGGGTGGAAGAGGCGGCTCTAGGCGCCCGCGGCCGACCCGCGCAGCCTGCGAAGGACCCTCGTCCCCGAGGTCCCAGGAAGTAAAGCGGGCAGAGGAGGCCACCCCTTCCTCGCCGTCCCTCCTGCTGACCCCAGCTGGGCCGGCTCACCTGCGCGGGTGAGGATCGCGTCGCACGCCACGTCCCCGGTGCTCGCTGAACCGAGCTCGCCTCCCTCCGCGGCGGCCGCTTCCTCCGGGACCGCTGCCCGCCGCCCCGTCCCCGCCTCCCGGCGCCACAGCCTCCCCGCCGCCCAGTCCCCGCCTCCCGGCGCCCGCGGGCCGAAGCGCCCTCTCCCTCCGCGCTTCCCCGGCGCTCACCTCTCTTCCCCGAGCTTCCCTCCTGCTTCCTACTTCCTCTTGCTCCGCCCTCGCTCGCTGCTCCTCGTCTACTCGCTGAAGTCTCTCAACAAGTGCGCCCCCATCCCCCACCCCGCAGTCCCTTTCTCTGTTGATGGCTTCGGCACCCACACCCCACCGCTCAGGATGAAACCCCGCTTTTGCTAGAACTCCCACCCCGCGCCCAAGCCTTGTCATGACACCTGGTGGATTCTCCCACCGTGAGGTCTTTCAAATAACTCCTTCCCTCCCAACAATGACAGCAACAACCATTTATTGAACAGGCGTCGACACATTCCCTTGTCTGCAGTCCGGTTGTTTTGTTTTGTTTGGGGGGTATAACTGACATATAACATTGTATTAATTTCAGGTGTACAACATAATGATTCAATGTTTGTATACGTTGGGAGATGATCACTATAAGTCCAGTTAACATCCATCATTATACATGGTTACCAAAGAAAATTCTTTTTTCCTTGAGATGAGGACTTTCAGGCTCTGCTCTCTTAGCAGCTTCCGAGTATGCAGTACAGTATTGTTAACTATAGTCTTCATGCTGTACGTGACATCCTCATAGTTTGTCTTTTATGACTGAAAGTTTGTACCCTTTGACCCCCTTCACCCGTTTCGCCCCCACCCGTGCAATCTTTTTTACAGAGCTTTAGAGTGAGTGCTATTATCCTCATTTTGTAGATGAGGCAACTGAATTGTGCAAAGGCCACACTGGGAGTTTGGAGTCAAAGCCCATCAGCTTGGCTCCCAGGACTTCTCTTTCCATTGTTCTTTGTCCGTGGGCGCCTGCCTCCTGCCACTCCCAACCTCTGACATGGTGGGGGGGGGGGGGAGATGCTGGGTGCCTTTACCACCTATGTCACTCACCCCAACCTCAGCTGAGGTTCTTCCCTGGGACATGCCACTGAACCTGAATGGAGTATGTTGAGTTGGAAGAGAGGTAGGCCCTCCCCATTTCTCTGCTGTCCTAATTGGGCTCTGTGCCTCTGGCCTCAGCCCCTCCACAAAGCTCATCCCCTCCCTTCCCCCTCCACTATCCACAGGGGCCTCCTTCCTGTACCTCATGTCCACCCAGCTCCTTCCACCTGAGCCCTCTATGAAGGCTCCTCCTACCTGAAGCCCCCTCCCCATCCATCTTGTCCTGGCTTCTTCCTACTCATCCTTCTCTGACTCTTCCTCGAAAAGGCTTGCCTTGACCCCCACCCAGCCTAAAGTAGGTCTCTTTTCTTCTCTTTCATAGCAAGCCGCCCTGTTTTCTTTCGTTGTGTTTCTCACCAGTTGTTATTACAGTCCTCCCTCCGTATCCGGGGGTTGTGCGTCTGGGGATTCAATCCACTGCAGATGGAAAGGCACACAATGGTTGCTGAACATGTACAGACTTTTTTTCTTGTCGTTATTCCCTAAACAATACAGTATAACGACTATTTACATACCATTTACATTTTATTAGGTATTGTAAGTAACCTAGAGATGATTTAAAGTATACAAGGAAGATTTGCATAGGTTATATGCAAATACTACGCCATTTATATAAGGTACTTGAGCTTCGGTGGGTTTTGGTATCGGTAGGGGTCCTGGAACCAATCCCCTGTGGATACCAAGGGACGACTGTGTAAACTTATTAGTGTGTTTATTAGTTTCAAGCCTGTTTCCCCTGTTTTAGTGTAATCTTCATGAGGTACAGAACAAGATGGTGTCTAATTTGTTCACTGTTGTATACTTAGCATCTCAGATACATAAGGGGCTCAATCAATGTCTGTTGAAGGAAGGAACAAAGGAATGAATGAATAAATGAGGCTTGGGTTCAAAGACTGTCGAGACACTGTTGTTATGGAGGGTCCATGTTCCCCAGCTTGTCCCCCAGACCACATTCTTTCATGAGATTCACTGGTTTCTTTTCTTCCCCCTCTGCTTCCTCCAAATGAAAGGGGGTATAATTCTACTGCTAATTGTACATTGTGCTACCGGAAGTCAGAAATAACCCTCAGCCATTTTGGGGTCTGAAAGGAACAGCTTTCCAGTCGGCTCTGTGACAGAAATGAAAAGTACCTCCCTTACACCAAGGTCTGACTTCCAACAAATACCTCAAGGGTATTCGTCCTTTGACATCTCGCTACAATAAAGTCTGTGCCCGACCCTCAATTCTACTTTCCACTAGAATGTTCCTGTTAATTGCTTAAATAACTAGAAGTTACCATATATAATGTGCATGGATTATATGAATTCATCACTTGGTATTAGCTGGACAAATCTCATATGCCCACATGTTGTTCTAGGCACTTTCAAGATAAAAGAGAAAAGACCTGGGTCCTTCCCACAAAGGATTTATCAATTCCCAAAGAATCAGAATCAAATAAAATATATTTGGCTCTAGAAGTGTATACCACTGAACAGAGCTTTTCTTAGGTTTTGCTTTAGCATCCTACAGGACCTCAGGATCACAACCACGAAGTTGATTACCACCGGCCATGGTAATGCTGTGAAAAATGTGGCTGATTTAGAAAGTGCCAAAATGTTCCTGGCAGGCTTCAGCTTGAACTATTTCTGTAGCCCTGCAGGGTCCTCAGGCAAGATTCAAATTCATTAGCAGGGCCCTGCATGATTCAGCACCTGCCTGCCTGTCCAGCACATCTATCTAGCCCCTCAGGGGCCTGTGGAGTGACTGATGGTCTCCCTCCTCATGCGTTTGCATGTGCTGGAGCGTCAGTCTTCCTCCGCTTCTCCACCCCCTCTCTTTTTTTTTTTAAAGATTGGCACCTGAGCTAACATCTGTTGCCAATCTTTTTCTCCCCCAAAAGTCCCTCAGTACATAGTTGTATATTCTAGTTGTAGGTCCTTCTGGCTCTGCTGTGTGGGACGCTGCCTCAGCATGGCTTGATGAGTGGTGCCCTGTCTGTGCCCAGGATCCAAACCAGCATTACCCTAGGCCACTGAAGCAGAGCACACGAACTTAACCACTTGGCCACAGGGCTGGCCCCTCTCTCATTCATTCTTAAAGACTGGGCCCAGGGGTCACTTCCTCTTGGCAGCCCTGCCAGACTCAAGTTTACTTTTCCACCTTCTGTGCTCCTATCACACTCTCCAGTGGGTACCTGTTATGCATATGTGTGTGTACATATATATGTATCTATTATGCATATGTATGTATGTGAGTTTAACATTCAAAGCTAACATCTATTAAACACTATGTATCAGGCACTCTTCTGGTCTCTCTTCACCTTTGAACTCCATCCTCACAGCAACCCTTTGAGGGAGCTGCTAGTAACTTACTGGGTCACATAGCCAGGAAGTGACAGAATCAGAATTTGAACCCAGGCTCCAGAGCCATGCGCTTCAGAGCAATGCCATCCTGCTGTCCCTCGGCTGCTATCACACTGTGTTACAATTGTTGTCATTCTTTGTCACTCTCTCTTGACTGTCAGCTCTTTGAGGGCAGGGACTGGTCTTGTTCAGCAACTGAAACATTGTATGAACTCAGGAATGACTAAATGAGTTAATGAGGCACAGAATGAAAAATAAATAATGCATGATCCTTTATTTCAAGGGGCTCACAGTCTCTTTTCCTCCTTTCTTTCCACCCTCCCTCCTTCTTCCATTCCTTCCTTTGCAAAATAATTGCAGGGCCTTTTAAACAACCTGAGAAACTGGTAGTGTTATTCCACTTTACGTGCAAGAAAAATGAGGCCTAGAGAAGTTAAGTTATATGGCCAAGGTCATACTGGGGAATGACCTTGGGAGACAAACAGCTTTCTAATTGGCTTTGTGATGAAAATGAATAGCCCTCCGTTATACTAAAGTCTGACTTCCAACAAATACCCTAAGTGGCATTTGTCCTTTAATAGCTTGCTACAGCCAGACACAGCCAGGATTCAGACCTCAGAGGCCTGGCTCAGGACTTGTGCTCTAAACCTCCACAACATATATGTCCCCAATAGCCTCATTGGGCGGAAGAGACACATAAACTGATACAAAACAAGAGACAGGTACAGAAGCCTGAGCAGCAGGGGAGGGAGAGGGACCCTGACAAGCTGTTTGGGGGAGGCAGGAGAGAGGACCATGCCATGTGGCTGGCTGAAGAGTAGGCTCTCGGGGCTGGGGGGGCGGGGGGGGGGGGGAAGGGTGGGGATGGATTAAGAACAAATGCAGGTGGGAGTCTAGATCAGCACCACAGGGAGCTCGAGGCTCATTCACAACCATCTCACCTCTGCCAAGTAAAAGGGGCTCACTGGTTTCCTGGTGGGGAGGTGGGTGTGTGTGTATGTGTGTAGGGGTGCATCTTGGATGATCTCAGAGAAGCCAGCACAGCCCTTACCCGCCTGCCATCCCTTTTCTTGTCCCAGCACTTCGCTTACCATCTGCCCAGCTCTGTGAGAGGCTCTGTGAATCGCAAGATCTCGTGAGTCACTCATTCCCTCTCTGAGGAATAAATAACGTCAAGTCTCACAAAGGCAGAGCAGTCGGTTGAAATGAGGCGTCACACAAAGATGGAGCCTGGGGTCTGCTTTCTGTTATGAACTGGCACTGCTGTCAGGAGAGGCGTGTTGCCAGGCTCTCAGCTTGAGCTTTTGGGCCATCGACCCAGGGCTCTGGCTGCTTCGGGTTCATCTGGATTTGATGTTCAGACTGCCAGACTCAGCAAGAGGCAAAGCCATCCCCAGAGATCATGATTTTGGCCTAACTAGGGAACATCTGAAATGTGAAGATGAGTACGCATCAATTTGGTTGTGTCTCCAGTCTTCCCTGAGACAGGCCTATCCTTTATTTCACTCATGAATGCTGATGATAGCCATCCCCACAGTAAATTTAGTACTTAGAACATTCCAACACTGCTTTCCACAGTCTATGACATGTAAAGTCCTTTGAATGCACAAAACAGAATTCTCCTGGTGTAGCAGAGAGAACATGTGGTCAACTGGAGGCCAGTAATATCTTGTGGCAGATTTTTTGACCTCATTCCAAGAGTGTGTTGTCGTCTTCATGTCCTGGTGTCTGTCCCGAGCCTCTCTCTGGAGCAGCCTCCCAACCTGGCTAGAGTCAGGGTAGGAGAAAAGCAATTTGATTTTCTGGTGAAAAATACTCACAACAGGGTGTAAACCCTTGCACAGATTTACTCCTTGCAGGGCATAATTCCATTTTAGAAGACAGGCTTGTGAATCAAAATCTAATTGATAGAAGGTTGGGCAGGACTTTTTTTTTTTAAAATAGACATTATTTTTTAGAGCAATTTTAGATTCACAGCAAAATTGAGTGGAAGGTATAGAGATTTCCCATATCCCCCCTTCTCCCCATTCATGCATAGCCTCCCCTATTATCAGCATCCCTCACCAGAATGGTACATTTATTACAGGATGTTACCATTGATGAACCTACATTGGCAGAGCATCATCACCGAGTCCAATACAGTTCACTCTTGATGTTGTACACTCTGTGGGTTTGGACAAAAGTATAATGACGTATACCCACCATTATAATATCATACAGAGCATTTTCACTGCCCTCAAAATCCTCTGTGCTCTATCTAGTCGTCCCTCTCTCCTCCTGGCAACCACTGATCTTTTTTATTGTCTCCATAGTTTTACCTCTTCCAGAATGTCATATAGTTGGAATCATACAGTATAAAGTCTTTTCAGATTGGCTTCTTTCACTTAGTAATATGCATTTAAGGTCCCTCTATGTCTTTTCCTGGCTTGATAGCTCATCTCTTTTCAGCAGTGAATAATATCCCATAGTCTAGGTGTACCGCAGTATCTACCTATTCACCTACTGAAGGACATCTTTTTTTTTTTTTTTGAGGAAGATTAGCCCTGAGCTAACTGCTGCCAATCCTCCTCTTTTTTGCTGAGGAAGACTGGCCCTGAGCTAACATCCATGCCCATCTTCCTCTACTTTTATATGTGGGACACCTACCACAGCATGGCTTGCCAAGCGGTGTCATGTCCGCACCTGGGATCCGAACCAGCGAACCCCGGCCACTGAAGCAGAACGTGTGCACATAACCACTGTGCCACCAGGCCGGCGCCAACTTCAGAACATCTTGATTGCTTCCGAGTTCTGGAAATTATGAATAAAACTGTTAATAAACATCTGTCTGCAGGTTTTTATGTGAATATGAAGTTTCAACTCTTTTGGGTAAGTACCAAGGAGCATGATTGCCGGAGCATATGGTAAGGGAATGTTTAGTTTGTAAGAAACCACCAAACTGTCTTCCAAAGTGCTCGTAGCACGTTGCATTCCCACCAGCAATGGGTGAGAGTTCCTGTTGCTCTACATCCTCCACAGCATCTGGTGTTGTCAGTGCAGATTCCCTTTTGAGGGGGATTTTCTGAAATCCCTTCCTTACCCGAGTAGCCCTCCTCACCAGATTGGCCTCTGTTAGCCTTAGCGAGAAGAGCATCAGTATCCTTGCTGGTCTACTTCTGGAGGGTTGCTGGGACCTTAGCCCTTACTGTTTCAGATAGTTCAACTCCAACTTCCCTCTTCATGGCACCTCCCAGGGCTCTTTCACACTGTTCCACCCTACCCAACCCTCACACACCTACACTGTGCCACGGCAAGCTTGTAGTTATTTTTCAGTTCTCATTGAAGATATCCATAGAGCCTAGGAATTCAGGTCCTGGACTCTGGAGCTGGATTGCCTGGGTTCTAATTATAAGCCCACTGTCTATGTATATCTATATAAATAATTTCTTGGAGCAGTGCCTGGTACATAGGTAGGGAGTGGTATTTAAGAGTTCATAATCACTTCCTCCAGAAAAACCCCTCCCAGCCCCTGGTGCAGGGATTCCTCCTGTGTGCTATATTTTAATGACCTCTTTATTTGATCTCTATTCTAAGATGTGAGATCTCTGAAGGCAGGGACTGTCTTTCTCACCTTCATATCTGTGGTTAGAAAACCACCTCCAGATATTAATTTATATGTTGTGCTCATTCAGCAGCCTGAACAAATAATAGATATTTTCCCTTTCCCATTCCAAGATAGTCGCTGTGGGTGTCCTTACCTCCAGATTCTCTTTTTTGCTGAGGAATATTGGCCCTGAGCTAACATCTGTGCCAGTCTTCCTCTATTTTGTGTGTGGGTTGCCACCACAGCGTGAATGACAAGTGGTGTAGGTCCACGCCTGGGAACTGAACCCAGGCTGCCAAAGCAGAGGGTGCTGAACTTAAGTACTATGCCATGGGGCCAGCCTCCAGATTCTTAATGACTTTTGTATTATAGGGATAAGAAAAGGGTCTATAAATAAAGCATGAAACAGGCATCCAGAATATTATCCCTGTGTAGCATTTTATTGTAGAAAGAGAGGAAGTAGACCCATCCTAGAGGGAAGATTTTGAGCTTTTCCAGAAACTAGGAAGGGAGCAGAGGTGTGCAGGTTTGTAGAGTAGTGGAGACCAGCACTTCACTCCCTCCTATAGCTCTGGTCTGTGGAAGGGCCTCATGGCAAAAAAAGCTGCAAGGTGTCCTGAGCAAGGAGGCTCACTAAGCATATGGCTTCCCAGCCTTCAAAAGATCTGGGGCTGGGGCCACTGCTTTCAACGGACCATGTGGATTTTGACATTGAATAGAGGCCAGAGGGGATCACAGGGCCTTCTAAAATGGCCTGGACAGTGCCAGATCCCCAGATGCCCCCTTCTGACCCTACAGAGATGGGTTACCTCCCCACCTTGCCCCCACCAAATTCATGAGATTGAATTTCTTGAGTGGATAGAGGCTCTGAACAAATGTACCTTTATTTGGGACACAAAGGAATGCGGCTTATTTTTAACTCTAGTGAAGTGAGCTAAAATTCATACCCGTAATATGTCCATGGTCCTGGCAAAAGTGGGCACATAGACTATTTGGTGAGTAGATAAAAGCCGGAAGTACCTTGAAATGTATCCAGACTGTTTTAATGATACCATAGAAACGGTTTTTGCTTACTGACCTTGAATAAAGGTTTTCCAGGGCTATTTCCTGAATATTTAAAGCACATTCAAATGAATTGTCTTTGAACAAAGATTCAAAAGACTTTCGTGACTGCGAAATAGCAACAAGTTGAACTTATAACTCATCAGTCTTAAACATTGTTGGTTGCCTAAGCAACCAAGCCTGGCAGCTTTACACTTTGAAAAGACTGGAGTCTCCCATCAGAACTTGTCTCAAAGCCCCACCTAATCCGACAAAGCCTGGTAGACACAAAAAACAAAGTCCTACTTTGCATATTGGTATCCTTTTCACAAAGCTGCCTTGTACCTAACAATCCTAGTCCTTGCTCACAACGAAAGTTGTTTAAGCTGTTGTTTTTTTCTACTCTCGATCACTTGTGGTCGTTCTTCCAGGAATTGCTCAAATGAATTAAATCTAGAGATAATCCTAAAATGTTTCTTCAGTCATTGGTTTCTGCTCAGTCCCCTCTTCAATCTTCAGAGGTTCTTTCTAGGCTGCTATAATGGCCTGTAGACCTGATTTATTTTCTTGCCCTTCTAAGTATCAGAAGAGCATCCAAAAAGCAGATAATAAATGGAAAGGTAGGAACAAGCTAAACACCATGACAGAACATTCAGGCAAATCTTGAAGGTGAGGCAGTTGGACCAATTTCACTGGACAGCTGTCCTGGACTCTCAGTAAATTGGTGCCATAAGAACAGAGGGTGTTAGAAAAAAATTGAAGGACCCCAGAGAGCCCTGACTAATACACGATGTGAGATAACTTTGTAAATGTATCCCCCCAAGCAAATCTGACACATGATGATTCAGGACCACCGTTTATCTTTGTCATTAACAAAATAGAAAGAGGGTAAATAGGACTTTGTAACTATGTTTTAGGTTTTCAGTCAGATAAATACCGTACTTCAATCAATATTCCAAATGGCTTTATTTTTTCAATGTTTCATGCCAATTTTGGATCTTTAGTACAGCTTAATAACTTTTTTTTTTGGTGAGGAAGATCAGCCCTGAGCTAACATCTGTTGCCAATCTTCCTCTTTTTGCTTGAGGAATATTGTCCCTGAACTAACATCTGTGGCAGTCTTCCTCTATTTTGTAGGTGGGACACCACCACAGCATGGCTTGATGAGTGATGTGTATGTCCGTGCCCGGGATCTGAACCCACGAATGCCTGGCCGCTGAAGCCAAGCACACAAACTTAACTACTACACCACTGGGCCAGCCCCATAACTTTTTTTTTAACTCCTTTTTTTGCTCCAATATAAACACAGAGAGCTTTTGAGAAGCTGTAAGGGCTTTATGACATGTTACAACAGCACATTTATCTTTGATTCTAGAGTAAGCTGGAAACTTCAGGATTAAATGAGTGTGTACCATAGAAAGTCCTAAATGCTTAGGTTCAAGTTTACAGTCATGAAAAATTATGAAAATCATTCATCTTGTAAGGCCTGCACTACCAAACTAACAGCCTCAGAAGTGAGAACATTAACTGCTATGATGTTCCAACATCAAAATTTCACAAAAGCAAAACATTGTTTAAAATATACGTATAAGCAATTTAAATCCCCTGACACTGAATGACAAGAATTGTGCCGCAGGGCTTCCCATGAGACGTCTCTCTGGGGACTTCTCACAGTGAACCAGGGTTCTTTCATGCCTCTTTCCCTCGAGGGAACTGACACCCTGACAGGTTGAATGACGGGCCCAAGACCGTATGGCAGCTGCTATAAAGGCAGGATTGAAATTCAGAGTCGATGACTCATTCTCCATTCAACCAGCGTTTACTGAGCACTTACTAGGTGTCAGGCTCAGTTCTCGGTTCTGGGGACACTGAAATGAATAAAACATCAGAATCTGTGCTGTGGGTCTCAGGAACACAGCGGAGTTTAACAGGTAGAATTGATAACTATGCTCCATCGCTAGGCAGCATTCCAGCTGTCCATGGGGAAGTTTTGCCCTATAAGTTGGTTTGTTTTTCCTGAAGGAAAAAGGCCCCCAGACTCATCCTAAGTCTCTGAAGAGTGGAAGTCAGGATTACAGCTGAACTCTTTCAGAAAAAAAAAAAAATGTCTTGAAGTAGTTACTTTCTTTAAAAAACAAACGAATAAACAACCAGCCAACACACACACACACAGACAAGTTCCTCTATAGCTTTTCAAAGCATCCTCCACTCTAGGCAAACTAAATAAATATAGAACAATACTTTTACAATTCAAGATTCCCAGGCCAGTGGACTATTCTTCCCTGTTGTAGATATCCAGTTGGGACAATTTCCATACATTTCACTAAAAAGGACATCACAGTGCATTTCTGTAGTACTGTGGCCTGAATTCGCTGGGAGGGCCTGTAGTTCCTCAGGTAAGGCTTTCACTCCCTTAGCAACCAAACTGCTCTGGTGCTGCAATGTACGACACTTCTGCAATGGCCTGACCTACTTGGGGAGCCCGAAGCAAGCCCACCTTGGTGTCTGAACACCATAGCCCTACACACATCCAACGCACAATTCATGGCTCGGGGTTGCTGCTTGTTATGTTATATGGGCAAATAGCCTCAGTAAGCAATTTAAAAAGTCAAGATTTCCCTGTAGACAGTTACCTAAACTTTCTATACTTTAAAGTATAGCACTAGCTTTTCATGCCGAAAAGCACTGGGATAAGAAAATAAATTGGATGGCTATCTAGAATTGAAAAACCACTACTATTATACTATATACGTTTATAATGAAGAGCAAAGTCTTTATTTCTATTTTCAAACATGATGATTTATGATCTTTATATTTGAGTCCTATTTTACAGCCTTAATACACACATATTACATTATAGGAAGTGAAAGAATCTTGAAATAAGATTTCCCCCTCCTCTGGGTTTCTGAAGCTAGCACTCATTTCTTTTTCCATTCATTGAGAAAAAATTCATATGATTCATGGTAATGTAGGATTTTTTTTTAACAATGCCTAGGAGGTTTGAGCTGTGCATAAATAATTTAAAACAGACATCATTAGGATACTGGAGTTTATATTCACGTAAAAACTATCTAGTTTTCTTGCATTTTAAGAAAGTAAAAAGCTAAATGTCCCTAAACAGAGAGACTTGCTAACTCTAGCGCCGTGGACTTAGATAGACGGGAGATTTCAATGTGAAGTATCTCATCGTGAAGGGTACAGAGAGAGGTGACGAAGCCCTCACTTTACATCATTTAGAGAATTGACTGCTGTCTTCTCCTTGAACACTCCATCTTTTTACTGCCACCTTGTAATCCTGGCTGTGAAATGGACGTGTGTATTATGTTTTTGTTTCTTATTGTTGGTAGAGGGTTTTTTTTTCCCTCTCCTTCTTGGCACTAGGGAAAAGTTGATGACAAACTGAAAAACAGGCCATTGGATAGATAAAGGCTTTGGACTGAAAAGAAAGAGAATGGGGGTTCCAGTTCCAGCTCTGGGTGACCTGCCTACATTTGTGTCATAGGACAAAATATTCCATCCCTCTGGGCCTCAGTTCCCTACCTGTAAAAGGGACAGCAGGAGATCACATTGTCTTTGAAGTTTCCATTTTGGCTGCAAAGCTCTATGATTTAAATCTCATTTTAGCTATGACAATTAAGAAGTAAAATGGTAAGAAGCTCTAAGAGGCCAACTATTGCATATTCTGTAACGCCAGATTCATAAAGCAAAAATGTAATTGGCGCTCCTTCAAGAGTAGTCTAATTGCCCATGGGGCAGTACTGTTGCAAGCGTAATGTTATTCCTCACTCAACGTCTCCCTTCATTTGAAGGGCTATCCATAACTGTGACCCTCCTGGCATTTCTCTGCATCTGTCACTCAGTCTTTTCTTGAGAAGGTGCAGTGACTTGTCTAACTGGTGACTTTAGAAGAGAATCTGGATAGAGTAGCCAGTCCTTCCCTCTGGAGTCCTCCTGGAGCTGGTGTACCTGCAGAGAATGTGTGTCCTGCTCTGTTCCTCCACGTTGTGGGTTTCTCAGGCCAAGACCCCACCTGGGGAGGTCTGTAGTCATCCACGGGTAAGTGTGCCTGGTTCTGGGGTTTAGTGTTAAGAAAACATTTTGCTTTTAAATCTAAGCTACATTCTGTAATATCAGCTTTCTTAGTAGTAAACACAGAATTTTGATTTCCTTGTGTCTTATTTTTTTGGTCTAGTCTCAAGTAGTTCAGAATTTGGATAGGGTGCTATTTTTGGGGATCCCTGAAGTCCCAATGAGCAGCACTAGATTGTAATAAAAAATGACTTTGACAATGAACTTTCCACTTAGATTCTTCTCCCAGCCTCCACGGTCTCTGGTAAGGCCTTGACAACATCACTGCAAATTCTGGCCTTCCGAATGCCAGACGTCATTGTCTTAGCCAGCAATTACACAGCTGCCTGGCACTCGTGGTTCTAAAATGGAAGCCAAATATTTAAACAATCACCATGTGCTTTAAATATATTGCACCCAGCTTATTACAGAGCTGAATCAACACGGGAAGGAAGAGGTTCTTATTATGTGACTCAGGATGTTGGCTGAAATTTGAATAACCAGTCTACCCTTTTTACAACTTGTTTTCCCCATGAATCCAGAAAGAAGGGCTTCAGTCACAGGAGGTATGTAATTTAATAAATACTTGAGGGCCTAGTGTGGTAGCTGGACTTCTCTAGGTACTAAGGCGTACAACAGTGGACCATATAGACAAAAAGCCATATTCTCAAGGAGCTTGTATTTTAGTGGGAGAAGACGCACAATAACAAAAATAAATCAGTAAATAAATCAATACAATAATATAGTGTAGTGGCATAGTGCCTGGAGTCAAACAGCCTGAGATCAAAGCCTGACTCCATCGTTTACAAGCTGTACAAACTTTGGGAAAGTTCTTAACCTCTCTGTGCCTCAGTTTTCTCATCAGTGAAATGGATTTAACAAACGTTTGTAGGTTCGTCATGAGGTTTGCGTTTAATGAATGTTAAGCATTTATAACAGTGCCTGGCACACTTAAAGCACTTTATAGGTACTTGCTATTATTGTGTTAAATAGTGCTAAAACAACAAAGGGAAAAAGGGTGTGTTGGGTGGGTTTGTCATTTTTAATGAGCAGTAAGAGAAGACCTCAACGAAAAAGTGGCATTTGAGTAAAGACCTGAAGTTGCTGAGGGAGTCAATCACTCAGGTATCTGGGAGAAAGTGTTCCAGGCAAAAGGAACAGCAAGTACAAAGACCCTGAGGCTGGCACATGTCTAGGGTTCTAGGAACTGCAGGAGGGCAATGTGGCTGGAAGGGAGAATGCAACAGAAAAAGGTTGTAGACTGGGACTTCTTAGAAGAAGAGCCTAAGACAGGAATTCAAGTGTCTATGATTTATTGAGGACGTGCTCTCAGGAAAAAGGGAGAGAGGAGAGCAGAAGGGTGCAGGTGACAGAGCTAAGCAAGGACGTGACCTCAGCTGGAACGGCCTGGCCCACGGGGTGCTCTGGAGCAAGAACTGCACTACAGTGTGTCTCTCCTCGAGACAAGTGGGCTGGCCTTTTGTCCTCTCATATCACTGAGTCACTGGCAGCAGGCTGCCAAGGGAGGTGGTTTCTTAGTCCCTGCGGGTTGCTATAACAAAACCCACAGAGTGGGTGGCTTTTCAACGACAGGCATTTATTTGTCACAGTTCAGGAGGCTGGAAGTCTGAGATCGGAGTGCCAGCATCCTAGGGGAAGCCCCCTTCTGGGTTGCAGACTTCTTGCTGTATCTTCACACGGCAGAAGGGGCTAAGGATCCATCTCTACGGGGTTTCTTTTATAAAGGCACTAATGCCATTCATGAGGGCTTCACCCCCATGACCTAATCACCTCCCAAAGGCCCTCCCTACCAATACTGTCACACTGGGGCTTAGGATTGCAACATGCGAGTTTGGGGAGGGACACAAAGATTCAGACCACAGCAGCTGGCTCCCATTGGCCAAGGGCAGTTCCCAGGAGAAGGAGCAGCTGGAAGGTGGTGCGCTGGCCTGGAGAAGGGCATCAGAGCAGGACAAAGCAGTGTCCACCACAGGAGAGTAATAGGACAGAAAGTCACTTTTTCTAGGGGACTTACAGACATTTTGTAGTATAGTTCTAAAAGACTGGACTCTGTCTACGTTCCAGGAACAGAATCTCAGCAGCAGGAGGGCCGCAGTCTTTTCACTTCTAGCCTCCTGCTTCTGGAAAACTACACAGCGGGGGCAGCTTGGTGCCTCTATAAATTCCTGGCTTCTGACTTTTGTTAGGCCCTCGATACTGCTGGAAAATTCTTCAGGATGTATCTCCCTGGTCAGGTCCTGCTTCCTGCTTCTCAGCATCTATTCTGCACACCAACTGCTCTTCTCAAGTCTCTGCCTCACCATCTCCTTCTGCATCCTCAGCAATGAACCCGAAGGACAGCGCTCACTCTAGAACCGACTGGCCCGTGGGAGTTACAGGTCACGAGGCTGGATGATAATAAGGGGGTTCTCAGCCCTTGGCAGGGGCACACTTGGGAGGGATCTCGCCGTGGGTTCAGGGCAAGCTGGACTGATGAGAGAGAGAGAGTTTCCTCAGACAAGTGGAGGCTTCACCTGTAGGGGTCCTTTCTCCAAATGGGGCAGCAGGTGTGAACACCCCCACTCCAGGAAGCCTTGGAGAGCTCGCCTGTCCTTTTTCAGACAAGCCAGGGAAGGGATGCAGGACCAACCTGAGCCACCTCTCTACCTCATTGACTTTTCTGGGGGAGACGGAAGCTTGTGTCCGTACGTGAACCATTCCTGTGGGACTCTGTTTCCAGACAGACCCAGAGAACCTCATGGGAGGCAGGCTATCTCAGGCCTAAACTGTTGGAGGGAATCTCAGTGCTGCTAACTACTCCTAGGAAGGGAGCCAAGGACACCGCCAACCCAAGAAAATCCCCCAGAAACCCTATTTGGAAGGAAAGTGCATCAGATGGGTACCATCATGTGTCGGAGCGGTCTCCTAGGATTCCTACAGGCTGGTTATAGGCCTGATAAGGAATCACTCTCTACTGAGCCTCAATGGAAGATTCAAGACCTTCTGGTCCTGGTTTAAAATCAGATCAGGGGAATCATGCTGAGGATCTCTCCCTGAGTGCATCCTCCCAGGTAATCATGGATAAGTAAGTGGATAGGCTTCTAGAGTCCTTTGTATATTGGGAACTACTCTAAACACTTCAGATGTGTTAACGTATTTACCCTCATTACATCCATATTTAATAGGTATTGTTATTATGCTCCATTTTACAGATGAGGAAACTGAGGCACTGAAAAGTTGGGTTACTCACCCAAGGTTGCCCAGCTTGTGAGTTGTGGAGCCTAATTTGAACCTTTGCAGGCTGGCTCTAGAATCTGTGCTCTTAAACTCAACACCACTCTGCCTCCAGAGCTACTCTCTCTACCTGCTGGATGGAGTTCTGTTCACCCAGCTTCCCCCGAATCCAGTGGTTAGATAAAGTGGAGTCAGAGTCTGACCATCAGCTGTTCCAGGCAGGCTGACAATTTGGTGCTTCTCCAAATTCTTCTTTTTCCTTTCTTTCTTTGAAGGCAACCTAAATTTATTTTTTCATCTAATTTTTAAATATGTAAAACACTAAAATTGCTCAAAAACCAAACTGTATACAAAGATAAGTTTGAAAACTCTGGTTCTCACCCCAGTCTTTGTCCACCACATTCCTGCCACCCTCCACCTACCATATTAGTTTCTTTTTCTTTTTTTTTTTGGAGGAAGATTAGCCCCGAGTAACATATGCTGTCAATCCTCCTCTTTTTGCTGAGGAAGACTGGCCCCAAGCTAACATCTGTACCCATCATCCTCCACTTTGTATGTGGGATGCCACCACAGCATGGCTTGATAAGTGGTGCGTAGGTCTGCGCTCAGGATCTGAACTGGTGAACCGTGGGCCACCAAAGCAGAGTCTGTGAACTTAACTGCCATGCCACCAGGCAGCCCCCTTATTAGTTTCTTGTATCCTTTTGATGTTTTACGAACATATGAGCAAATCTAAATATGTGTAATGTTCCTCTTTATCTTACATAAAATTTAGTGTACTATAGGGGGGCCGGCCCAGTGGCACAGTGGTTAAGTTCACACGCACTTCGGTGGCCCAGGGTTTGCTGGTTCGGATCCCGGGTGCGGACATGGCACTGCTTGGCAAGCCATTCTGTGGTAGACATCCCACATATAAAGTAGAGGAAGATGGGCATGGATGTGAGCTCAGGGCCAGTCTTCCTCAGCAAAAAGAGGAGGATTGGCAGCAGTTAGCTCAGGGCTAATCTTCCTCAGAAAAAAATTTTTTAGCATACTATAAACATTGTTCTGCACCTACCTTTTTTTCTTTCTTTCTTCCTTCTTCTTTTTTTCCTTTTTAACCTATCCCAGAGGTCTTTCTACATCAGGGCAATGAGAACTTTCTTATTCTTTTTTCTTAGCTTCATAGAATTCCATCATGTGGATGTACCACAGGGTATTTAACCAGATCCCCATAGATGGATGCTAGGGTTGTTTCTAATTTTTGCTTATGCTGCCATGAATACATTTGTAGCAGAATGGTGCACATGTGTGGGGATGTACAAGTTCACACAGTCAGTAAGTGGTGAGGCCAAAATTCTCAGCAGTGGGATTACTGGCTCAAAGGCTAAGTGCATTTATAATTTCCATAGCTATTACAGATTTCTCTGCAAACCTGCCTTCTGTAAGTGGTTCCAGGTTTATTTCTAGGGAAGCTGAGCCCTGCAGCAGGCAAAGGCAGTGAAGAAGAGCTGCAGGGACACATTGCTGCCTCGGCTCCGGGGTCCTCGAGGATCCACACAAAGCAACAGTCCTGCAGGCAGATAGCCCCACATCCTCAGAAGGCAGCATAGGAATCATGGATTGTAACTGGAGCTAGAGCCTTGGGTGTCTTACACTTTACGCCAAGCTGCTGTCAACCCACTGCTTCCAGCCACACAGTGTTTGTCCCTGAGAGGAGATGTGGTGGCTTTGTACAATGTCACCTTAACTAAATTGGAACTACACTTCCCAGACACCTAAATGTGGGAATGCCCTGTGTGGTTGAGTTACGGTTGCCACAAAGACGTTTGTGTGATATTTGAGAGGCAGAAATAAACTAGCAGCCATTACATTTCGAAGGTTGGTAGAGGTGGTTAGGGACGGCCACAGAGAAGCCAGTCGGTGTCACTCTCTCTTGATTTTCCTGACTCCAAGTCCAGCTCTTCTTCCCAACTGCTGGCCCTACTGACCAGCGGTGACCCTAGATCCACCATGAAATGCTTTGTGCTGAGCTCACAGAGGGGGAAGCCGCAAAGAGCTGACAGCCTTCCATAGACTCCTTCCCCATCCCCTTCATGGCTTCTCTCTAACAGTTGCTTTCACCCAGCATCCAACAAGCTCTGACTTGTCCCCCCGCACCAGAGCTGGTTAGTGGCTTTTCTCTGACGCTCTTTGGACCTTTTCTTCAGCTCCATGCCAAACAGTGTAAGGTCTAACTCATAATAAATAATCTACCCCATAACACTTGTAGTGGTCGTTTTGCTCTGAATGAACCCTACTGGTACAGGAGGGAAAATTTATTATCTTCATCCTAACATTTCCAGGGACATTTTCTCATTCCTTATAGATTGCCACACCAGACACCTTTCTGGCTGGCTGTCCTCGAATGTAATCAATATATATCAACATAATTAATGTGACATTGAATACAAGGTCCTTGAATGTCTGGTAGGGAAGGCACAAAAGGACTGTTTTCAGAAGAACCTTAATAAAAATCCTAACCAGTGAGAGACACAGAAACTGGCTGCTAGAGATGCACTGGAGGCAAATTCTCCCCTCATATTGAGCACGGACCTAAAAAGCTTCTCCCATCTCCAGGGCTGGACCTGTCACCTCCTAGTTTCTGCTCCTTGTTCTGGGCTTGAGTCTTTCTCCCTCATCACATAGCACCATGCTGAAGAGAGGCCAGCAAGACTTAATTCAGTCACCAAATGGCTAAATTTACTCATTCATAATCTCATAGTATAATGGGAAGCGTGTTGGCCTGTGGCTCAGAGGATCTGGTTTCTGGTCTCAACCGCGAAGAACCCTCTGTGGGATTAGGGGAAAGTCATGCTGCCTCTCTGAGCTTCAGTTTCTCTATAATTTGTTCATAATAGCAAGGCTAATTGAATAGATTTTGGATCTTCTGCCACATCCTTAACTTCATTGCTTTTGTAAAAGCCTTTTTAGAAGCTTGCATTTGAGTTATTTATATTAGAGTTCTACAGAGCAAGGCACGTGCATCCCGGGAGGGTTATAATGTTAAATGCATGCATTGATGCAGTGCCCTCACCTGACCCCCCTGTCAGATGGTGTGTGACGTGGATGTGTCACACACGGAGCCACCCTGAGGGAAGAGGGGGAGCCCCAGGGCTCAGAGGGGTTGCGGGCAGTTTCCTCCCTCTTTTATTTGCTTTCTGCACAGTACGACGTATATTATCATAACTGTTTTCAGGTAACATTCTCTGGCTTTAACTTTCCTAAAGTAGGCAAATGGCTTAAAAAGGATTTCCTGCAAAGAACCCATGGACTGAAGCGAAAACAATAATCTGAGTGCAAGCAAATAAGCAACAGTAAAAATGGCAGAGCAGACACTCTTACTCCTAGAACCAACTCTTTGCAATCCACATTAACAGGTAAAAAATAATGAGGAGCAAATCAGATCTGAGAAAAATATTCAAAATTATCAAGAGATGGTTTACAGTTTGGATTTACGTCTGCTAGATTCACATCTACTATCATTAATGAGGAGCCTCTCCTTAAGGGCATATTGTGTCTTGAAATATTAGCTAATGTAGTCTGATGCCATCATGATTAGCAAGACATTTAACAACAGGATTTATTTCATCTTTTTATTTTCTTTTCTGCGCACTTATTACAATGCTTATAACACCTTGGTAAGTATACACATCGGAAGTATGCACTGAAAACTTCTTACTGAAGAGAGGGGTGTGACCAAAAAAGCTGGAGACTACTGATTTGGGCTGAGACTGACATGTCCATATGCCCTTCTGACTTATGAAGAAGAGTTGTGGGTGGTGGCCCAGCTTGGCGTCTGCACTTCAAGATTGTAAGACATTTATCCTTCTGCTTTTTATGATCTATGACGTAATTACAGGAATTAAGGAAAGGACTTTACTTTAGAAATTCAGATAAGCGTTTTCACTTTAACCATCAGGAAACCCATCTCCACTCCCACCTCTGCCCCCTGCAACTTCTAGAAAAAATTAGACCAGGTTTAATAATCTTTCAGTGAGTTTGCTTTCTTTCTTACTTTCAGCTGGTTCAACATCTAAGTAAATCATCACTGCTAACCTGTTAGTTTTTTGGAAGAAAAGGAATCTAAAGATTTTTCAGATTTAGGGAAGAATATTGTTGGGGTATTAAATATGTGCAATATTTATTTTTAAGTGTACTTTACAGGTCTAAAGTTACTTTTGTTCAGGAACAAAAAAAAAATCCTCTTGGTTTGCTCATAGAATGATTATTTATGGTATAGTTTTTTTTTTTTTTTTTTTTGGTGAGGAAGATTGCCCCTGAGCTAACAGCTGTGCCCGTCTTCCTCTATTTTTTGTATATGGGATGCCACCACAGCATGGCTTGATGAGTTGTGTGTAGGTCCGTGCCCAGGATCTGAACCCAAGAACCCTGGTCCACTGAAGCAGAGTACAGGAATTTAACCACTATGCTACTGGCCTGGCCCCTATGGTATACTATTTAAGTGTACTTTATGCAGAAAATAGTCATATTTAATGCTAAGTTATTTTTAAATTTTGCAAAATATAGTCGGGAGACAGAAAAGAAACAGGGTGTAAATGTGGGCTAAACTGTGCACCAGTAAGAGACCCCCTAGATCTTAGTGACTCAGCGCCTTAAAAGTTTATGTGTTACTCATACTGCATGTCTGATGCAGCTTGGCGGGTAGGGTTCTGCTCATTGAAATCTCTCCGAGACTGTGATAGACAGAGTAATGGCCCCCAAAGATAACCACGTTCTAACACCCAGAACCTGTTAATATATACCTTATATGGCAAAAGGTGCTTTGCTGAAGTGATTAAAGTTCTTTACAAGGGGAGCGTACCTTGGAGTATGCAGGTGGGTCCAATGTGATCACATGGGCTCTTAAGGAGGCAACAGGTGCAAGGCAGTAGTAAGAGATGTTACCATGGAAGGAAGAGGTTAGAGAAATATGAGGGAGGGCCACAAACCAAGGAGCACAGGAAGCCTCTGGACACCACAAAAGGCAAAGGAATGGATTCTCCCCTGAAGCCTCTAGAAAGAATCAGCCCTGTTGACAGCTGACTTTAGCCCAGTCAGACTGGTTTAGGACTTCTGACCTCCAAAGCTGCATGATGATAAATTTGTATTGATTGTTTGTTTGTTGGTGGTGAGGAAGATTCACTCTGAGCTAACATCTGTGCCGGTCTTCCTCTATTTTTTATGTGGGTTGCTGCCACAGCATGGCCTGCTAAGTGGTGTAGGTCTGCGCCTGGGATCCAAACCCAGGAACCTGGGCCACTGAAGTGGAGTGCACCGGACTTAACCACTATGCCATGGGGCCCATCCCAAATTTGTATTGTTTTAAGCCACTAAATTTGTGGTAATTTGTTACAGAAGCAATAGGAAACTAATACAGAGACCTATGTTCCATCTTGACAAATGCTTTCATGGTCCCTAAGGCAGAAAACAGAAAAATGGTGAATTATGTGCTGGCTCTTAAAGCTTCAACTAGACACAACACTGTATTGCTTGTGCTTACATTTCATTGATCACTGCAAGTCACATGTTCACATCTGACTTCAAGGGAGGTAGGGCATGCAATGCTGCCATGTGCCTAGAGTAGAGAGCCAGAGCATTTATGACGAGCTCTAGGGACTAACACACAAGCAGAGAAGAACTGGAAAGAATAGGGCTGAGAACAGTAAAAATGTGACTCATGGAAGGAACACTCAGTAGGTGACTGAGTGCACACAATCAGGACATTTTTTTTTTTTGAGGAAGATTAGCCCTGAGCTAACATCTGCTGCTAATCCTCCTCTTTTTGCTGAGGAAGGCTGGCCCTGAGCTAACATCTGTGCCCATCTTCCTCCACTCTATGAGTGGGATGCCTGCCACAGCATGGCATGCCAAGCGGTGCCATGTCCTCACCTGGATCCAAACTAGTGAACCCTGGGCCGCAGAAGCAGAACGTGTGCACTTAACCGCTGAGCCACCTGGCCAGCCCTGGCCCCCACAATCAGAATTTTTTAAAAAGCAGTTCAGAATTTCTCACTACTAGATTTGGAGTAGACACTGGTGAATGGGGCAGTGGCTACCCAGACTTCATCTAAATCCCAAAGACAGGAAGATTCCACCACTCCTATGCTCTGTAGAGCTAGAAGCAACAGCTCAGCCCTGACAAGAGGAGAGGGGCCCCTGAACATCAGGGTTAATGGACTCAAACTGCTTTAGGCTGCCTGCAGTCCCCAGGTTCCCAGGTTAGCTGGTTTCTGGCTGGGTTTGGCCAATGGGAGACACTAGTTCGAAATTGATTGGTGGGAGGAGCCAGGATATTTCTCCCTCTTTTTTTCTCCTTGGGCAGAGACAGGGACAGTGTGTCTTCGTGTCTCCTGCCTCTGCTGGATCAGCCTGTTTTCAACTTCCAGCTTCTACCAGGTGACCCTGAGCCCTGAACTCTGGTAACTCATCTCCTCCTTTGTCCCTCCAGCCTAGGGATGGGAATAAACTTGATGCATTTGCTGATCTGTGGGTTACTTCATTGTTTCCTGTCTTTCAAGGCTCTTGCATCATCTGTTTAACTGATTCCCTACATTAACATTCCAGTTGGTTTCTGGTTTCCTGGCTGGGCCCTGGCTGAAACACTGAGTAACCCAGAATCTGACAAGCACACTGTCCACAAGGGCAACCCTGGGTAAGGAAACATCCTTGAGGTTCTAAGCAATAGGTGGGAAAAGACTAGTGAAAAGGACCCAAGTCTGCAGGATTCAAGGCAGAGTGGATACAGATACAGGGTTGCCAGAAAAAATGCAGGTATGTCTCTTACAATATATAGACTATATAATTCTTTGTTGTCAGGGCTGTCTTGTGCATTGTAGGATGTTTAGTGATATTTGGGACACACTTATACTAAAAGATTACTCATTGTTTATCTGAAATTCGAATTGAACTGGGTGTCTTACATTTTTATTTGCTAAATCTGGCAACCTTAATAGAGAACGAGCTCGTGTTGAGAGCTGGTTTTAATGCTGGGCTGTGCAGCAATAAATATGGGAGCAGGCAGGATCAGTTTTGAAAAAAATTGGGTGCTGGAACCCGATGTTGACTGAAGTCTTTGTTAGAGGCTACTGTGACTGAGGCAATTGTGACATATGGATTAGTCCAGAGGACCTGTGAGAGTGAAGACTCAGAAAAATGCGTGCGCATATGTATTTGTGTGTGTATAAATAGTTACGGAAACTTACCTGAAACAATGGTCCAGATTCAGCTAGAGAAACATTCTCAATTATTCGTGAGTTTAAAGATACACAGATGGTGAACTAGCATGTGTTGTTTTTTGAGGACAATAACGGAAGACAAAAGTATCTTCCAAAGACCAAAAGTCCAAACTTGGTGATCTGTCTAAACCAGTAGTTCTCAGCTGGAGGCAGTTTTGTGCCCCAGGGAATACTCGGGAATGCGTGAATACACTTTGTCACAAATGGTGGGAGGTGCTGCTGGCATCTGGTGGGTGGAGGCCAGCTAACCATCCTGCAATGCACAGGACAGCTTCCAAAACAAAGAATCATCCAGTCCAGAAGGTCAATAGCACCACTGTTGAGAAACCCTGGTGTAAACTCATGGAAAGTTAGTAGTCAGCACACGTTCAGGAAAGGCATACACAAAATGTGCCATCCTAAGAGTGAAACCAGATAACGAGGCTGAAATTCAATGAGGACAGATTCTAAGCTAAAATAGAAGCAGCTGGCACCACACAGGCCCCTCATTTGTCATCCCATATCTGGGATTTAGCCACCTCTGCGGACAGACAATGAATCATGACTGAGTGGTATGCGCGTGGCATTGCTATCCTGTGTATATTTAATCAGTATTCCTAAATTTTTTAACCAGAATATGGTGCCATTGTTTCTTCAAGGTGGTTTATTTCTGCGTGATTCAAGAGATGGATATATGAATGGCGATACGGTTCAAGTTCAAGGAGTTCATTGGGGGAAGTTGTGAGCTAAACCTGGCCAGGCCTGGCTAAAAACCAAGGGAATTCTCATTTCCTGAGGCAGGGAACCAAGAATGTTTATTAAAGCTCTGTCAATTGTAGGGGACATAAAACCAACCCAACTGGCTTGAAAGCAGCAGAGGCTATGTTGTTTCACGGAACCGATCGTGTTGCTGGGGCATCTCAGAGAACAGGAGGAGGAGCCGCATGCACCAGCGCCTGCTCCTGGACTGGGCGCCGTGGGGCTCTCTCGTTCTCTCTGTCCATTTCTCATCTGCAACTGCATCTTGCAGACAGGCTTTCTCCACAGGGTCATGGTAGGGAGGATGGCTACTGGCAGCCTAGATGTCACATCCTCCTAGCTTGGGACTTCTCTTTCCTGTTTTCCACATGTTAGACTCAGGAAAGGTCTGTTTGGCTCTACTTGGGTCGTTGCCCACTCCTGGATCACTCGCTGTGTCCAGGGAATGGTATTCTGATCGGCCAAGTCTGTGTGATGGGTCCACCTCTGTCATCAGGAGTGAGGTTACACTTTTAAATAGTAGAGGGGAAATTAGAATGACCTTCCTTGGGCCACATTACTATGCCTTTTCTAGTCCTGACTGCTCTTGAATGCAGTGGCTGGCACCTGACTGCTGGAAGGAGCTGGATTGCTGAGGATTTTCATCCCTGGCTGTGCAGGGCCACATGGGAGAGACTACCCTGAGCTGTTTGGCAAAGGACTGACCCTCTTCACCTGGGGAGATTGTCCTGGACTTGTGAGCTTTTTGTATTAGAGAATCACAGAAACCCAATCACATGGCAGGAGCTCAATGATGCATGGGGTTTGGTTATAGGCATTGGGGTGTTTTGGTTCCCAAGTTTTATTCAAGAACTCATACAAAGCATTCCATATAAGTAAGTTTTAATCCTCATCTTTCTCCTCTTCTTCATCCTGGTTAGTCCGGATGTAACATAATCCATAACTCTCTTTGCTGTTAGCAACTACATGCAACCAATCACATCAATTAGTCTTCTTCAAATGTTTTTTTGTGAGATATTTCAAACGTCTTTTGGAAAGAGACACCTCAGAAGTGATGGTAATCTTGCTCTTGCTCCTTAAGTGGTTACATCCTTCCACCAAGATTCCAAGCATTTCTGGTCACTTTGATCCTTTCCTGAAGAAATTGGCAGCATCCGTGATTCCATCTTCTACAGGGTGGGTGCAGTCAAGGGTGAACTGCAGAACCTACTTCTTTTTTTGCCCCCCTCACCACAAGCTTTTTTTTTTCTCCAGGAAGATTAGCCCTGAGCTAACATCTGCCGCCAATCCTCCTCTTTTTTTTTGGCTGAGGAAGACTGGCCCTGAGCTAACATCTGTGCCTATCTTCCTCTATTTTATATGTGGGATGCCTGCCACAGCATGGTTTGACAAACGATGTGTAGGTCCACACCCAGGATCTGAACCAGTGAACCCCAGGCCGCTGAAGTGGAATGTGCAAACTTACCTACTGTGCCACCCGGCCAGCCCCACCACAAGCTTTTTCATGGGTGCCATGATGGCAGTGGAGGCAAAAAAAGGATTAACGCAGGCATTTCAATACTCTAGATGATGCATGTAGGTAGTAGGTAAAACACTCTGCAAGGCCCGCCTTGGCCCTCACGGCCTCCTGCAGTCATTCGAGTGATGTGAGGGAAGAAGCAGTCTATGGAGTCCAATAGACTGAGCTCCATCCCCTGCTTTACCACATGCTAGCTGAGTGGCCCTCTGGACATCTCTAAACCATCTGCAAAATGGGCCAATAATCCCCGCCTCTCAAGGATTCTGAGATAATATCAGGTTATCTATGTGTAGGGCCTGCATACAGTAAGTGCTCCAAAATGCTCTGTCCTCTCTCTCCTCTCCTGCAGATTTTGGCCCACTTTTAGCAAAATCTAAAGATGCTGGATTTCTTTAAATTCAGCGATATATAGCTCCAGCTGTAGGGACATTTTTGAATGTTGAAAATAACACTCAGGTAATATATTTGAAAATATCTATAGAAATTGTACTCTAAAATACAAGACATCACATATGATAATTTGGTAAGGAAACTGAGTTAATCGTAATTCAACTTTTATGTTCCTGAACAAAATGACTTTAGATCTTAAAGGATGTTAAAAACAAATATTGGAAAAAATTCCATTCGTTTCACCCCATACTTCCAAGGGTCAAATTCTATTTTCACTCTGAAGTTTCAAAATATCTATAAATTTCTCTTCTCTGGTGTGCAAATGTCTTACCAAATGCTAACTCGTAGCACTGTCTGTCAGTACTGCAGCCCAAGTTACTAAGAATAAAGAACATGGAGCCTTTCTACAGCAGTGCTATTTGAATAAATATTCTGGGGAAAGCACTTTGAGAACTGACGGTATTTCTAAAGATTTCTTAGTAATGATAATTTCTCCCAGCATGAGCAAGAATAGAAATTTGTACATCAGAATAAATGGATAATGTGTCCTAGCAACCTGGAATTTCAAACTTTTTATTAGTCTTCCTCTGCATTTGGCACATCTGAGGGGAGAAACACAAACATCATTAAACAGAGAATTTATGTGTAAGATGTGAAGTATAAGAACTCTTAATTTTCTACTGCAGCTGAGTAACCCTTTGTCTGGAGTGTTGATTGGCATACACAAAATGAAATGTGCAATCAAATTATGGCCTGACAAGTTTTATTTACCCAAAGGAAGTCTTAATTCTTGTTGTTGATTTTTTTCTATTTCAGTTAGCTTACATATAAAGCTAGTACATTTATGCAACTATGTCAAATTTATGAAACTTATTTCTCCTTTTATTTATCACCCTACTTCAAAAGAAGAAAGAAAATAAACAAAGAAATGCATACAATGCTTAATTATTTATTTGGCTGGGTAAGAGTCAACAGGGGGAACTAATTTATAGGGATTATCTAGAATTCTTTATTACCTTAATTTAAACTGTAGTTGATTTCTCCTCCTAAAGAATGATTTCCTTTCTTTCTGAACCAAAGACCGTTATAAAGATTAAATGAAATAACATATGTTCAGTACTGGCATAGAGCAAGTTTTCAATAAATGTTGCTTCTCTTTTCAGCCCCTTCCAATAGTCATCATGCCTGTTGACAGCAGAACAAGTAGCTCTCAAATTTCAAAGCATATCAGAATCATCCTGGAAATTTGTGAACTATACCACCACCTGGTTCCCACTTTGGCACCATAGGATTAGAATTTCCAGGACTAGATCTAACAAGTTCTGATGGACACCGGATCTCAAAACCACTGATTATTGCTTTGTTTAAGTCAGAGCCTACAACAATTTCTGGGTTGGTTTCTTTGGCTCCCATGTCTTGAACGAATTCTGCATCAAATATAAAGAGAAATTTGGAGCTAGACAGGAACCTGGGGAGTATTTATTCCAACTCCATCTTTTGCAGCTGAAACTGAATCCCAGAAAGTCTAAGTGACTTGCCAAGGACATCCACTTGGTGGCTGTGCATGATGTGGTTGTCCCTGGGCCTTGTCCCACAACAGTGCTGGCTTTGAGCATTAAGTACTTCTGGGCTTCATGTAGTAGAAACATTTACTCTGGGATTAGATTTGCCTACTTTTGCTGCTTATACAGCTCCACCCTGAAAATGTCATGCTGACCCTGTACTTTGAAGCTGTACTTTGTGCAAAAATAGCTTCCCACTTCTCCTGGCTGGCTATTTCTCACTTTTATTACCTGGTATAATTGTCCTCGCCCGGTCTCCTATGTGGTTATGTGATTCATGACTGTTATTAGCAGCAGACCTGAATGCACTTTGAAATCATGAGCAAAGATTCTTTACCAAGTACCATACAATCCCACTTGATTATTTTAATGTCTCAGAAGCATCAAAGGTTTATGTAGATACCTTTTGAAAAGATTGTTTTCTTTTTATTAACTTCAAGTCAAGTTGGCTTTTGGGAGCATTAAGTTGTCCCACTTTTTAAATATAGGGACAAAATTCATAAATGCCCACCCATCTATTTTAGAATTCTACTATATGGTCTTTGGATGAGAGACCATCATATATGATTCAGAGTGATGTTTTTGAAGTTGAATTCCTAAAATTGAGTGAGTATCTCAAGATAAGGTAGAATGAATGTGTCTCTCTTTTTCAATTCTCTGAATTGGTCTATCCCACTTGTGGGTCAAATTACTCTTCCTGGAAACTAGTCCCTCTCAGGCTGTCCTTTTGTGCTTTG
Organism: Equus przewalskii; assembly: GCF_037783145.1. Classification (NCBI taxonomy): domain Eukaryota; kingdom Metazoa; phylum Chordata; class Mammalia; order Perissodactyla; family Equidae; genus Equus; species Equus przewalskii. The sequence continues at coordinate 80,044,761 of NC_091833.1, read as the reverse complement.
GGAGCTATCCCCAGGGTGTACTTCTCATCTTCCCACCTGTGCCTCTTGCTGTGGCCTTGTCTGCGGCTGCCCCTCATGGGATTCTTCTGTTGGTTGAGTCTTCTCCTGCTAACTGATGCTCTTCCCACCACTGTGTGTAGGTGAAGGGGATGCTGCTTACAATCCTGCCTCTTCATCCCCTGTGCCTCTATTGTGAGGATAGTTTCCTGAAGCTTTGATAATAATGAAACAGATGTACAGTGCAGCAGAGAAAGACCAGACCAGTACTGTTTCTCTAATAGGGCTTAGGCTCCCTGCTTAGCCCCAGCTCTCTCCTCACGACGCTGGGGCAGTGAAGGTTCTAAATGCTTCAGGGTTTGTGTCAACTATCTTCCACCCCTAGAGAGAAAAGGAAGTTTCTTCTTCACTTGTGTCTTCGGCCTACTTGTCTTAGACAATTAACCTGCTGCCTGAATGATTGAGAGTTGCAAACGCTCATTCCCTGCCAAGGAAACTATACAGAGAGAATCTGGCCCGGTGGCCGCGACAAGATAATCCTTCATGGCCTGATGTTAGTATATTTACCCAAAGCTACATTATTCAGTCTCAAATAAAACCACATATGAAGTATCAAGAACCCAATCCAAGTTTAGTTGTTCCAAGTTTAATCCAGATAACTCCATCTCTTTTCTTTAAGGGTTCATAAACGGGTAGAGTTAGATGTCTAGTCTTCCCTGAAGTCATTTTGTTATACAGAGAAACATCCCTCAGTAACTCTTTTCTGAGTATGGAAATAAAAGTACCTTCACTGTGAAAGCCATGCTCTGGGGATCCCTCCCCACCATGCCCTCCATGCACGTTCCTCCCAAAGCTGCAGGCCTGGTTGGACAAGGAAGCCCAGTGGGAAAGTCCCTAGAGGTCAGCCTCCTGGGACACAGAGCACAGCAGAAAAGGGCAGAGAATGGATTTGAGGGGACAAAGGGAGAATAATCAGCACAGGGCCTGAGGTAGGAGTATGTAGGGAGGTTCTGATTCCCTGCTGGAAACTCTAGAACTCAACCAACACCTGGGATTTTCCTGAAGACTGGATTCCTGACTGTGAACTGCTGTGTCTGCGTGTGTGTGTGTGTACGGTGTGTGTGTGTGTGTACGTGTGTGTGTGTGTACGTGTGTGTGTGTACGTGTGTGTGTCTGCGTGTGTGTGTGTGTACGTGTGTGTGTCTGCGTGTGTGTGTGTGTACGTGTGTGTGTACGTGTGTGTGTGTACGTGTGTGTGTGTCTCTGTGTGTATGTATATGGGTTTGTCTATGTGTGTGTGTCTTTGTATTTATGCGTGAGTATATGTACGTCCGTGCGTGTCCCTGTATATATCTGTGTATATATGTCTCTGTATATGTATGTGTGTGTCTGTCTCTGTATGTATTATGTGTCCCCCTGTATGTCTGTGTGTATATATCTGTCTGTGTGTGTTTCCCTGAAAGCAGGGGCTTTGGCTGGGACCGAGAAGAGAGGAACTTCTGGGACAGAAGACTCAGAACTCACACACTGTGATGGTTTTGAGTCTGTGAGGCAGTGGACGGCCCATCTTGGGGGCTGCCCGGCACCCAGGAAAGGGGCCTTGGGAGTCTAAATGACTGTGACTTTGTTTATGCAAGGCCAATCTTGGCATGGCGCAATAGGATTATCCTTCTTAGAAGAATCATCAGGCCAGTACTACCCCTGATACTTGAGGGGCCCAGGGCAATAGCATAAACGAAAGCCTGCATACCGTATAATTCTAAATATTCAGAAATTGTAAATCAGCAACATTGCAGCCTAGCCCTTGTACCCAACATAGCCGCGGTGCTCCCCAGGGGTTGTCTTTGCTGGAGGCTAAAGGAGCCACACCCTCCCCCTCCCTGCCTGCAAGTAGTCGCCCAGCTCTCCTGGGGGCGCAGGACAGACAGGCCAGGGCAGAACAGGGGCTGGGCGCAGACTCCTGTGAGTGAGTTCACCAGCCTGAACCAAGGACAGTCACTGACCTGGGCCAAGCTTCCTGGGGGGTTATCAGCTCTCAGTACCTCCGCCACTAAAGCAGAAGGACCCTATTGTCGAATTGCTTTGGGAAATTCCACATACCAACTCCCCCGCTCACCCTCTTGGAGATTCACAATTTATATTACAGCATATAGTAAAGATTCTGACAGGTCGTATGATGAGAAAATCTGCTTAACTTTGTTTAACTCAGCCTTTCCTGAATGGAGCACTTTTTTCGGGAACCTTCCTTCCTTAAGCCTGGGTAATTACTCCCAGCACCAGAGTTCTCCAGCACACCTAAGGAATTGCTTTTTTTGGAAGAGTTTTGCAGTGGACTGAATGACTAACACTCCTCAGTTTGTAGCACGTAACTACCCTCCGGTCATGCGAGGCCCCTCTCTCGTCCATTCATTTGCTTATCCAGAGCTGACTCACCACTGGGCACAGTATGCACAGTGTGTCAGAGCTCGCAATACTTTTCGGGGCCCACAAAAATGGTTTAATTTCTTTTGAATCAGAAGTAAAAATGTGCTTTCAGGTCAAAGAAGATGTTTTCATATGTAATAATATATTTCTCTTTATGCCAATGCAGTTGTAAAACATGATTTTTAATACTTTTCTTACCCATGAAAGGATCCACGAATGCAAACGGCCTAAGGGCCCAAGGAAATAAGAATAGGGCCCTGCATTTACTTGTCTCTTTTACCCTCTATCTCAGTTCTATCGTCCTCAATAAGCAACCCTGTTAATGTGTATATTTATTTCTATTTGAATGGGATTTTTTATTTGTTTGTTTTTAGGAAGATCAGCCCTGAGCTCACATCTGCTGCCAATCCTCCTCTTTTTGCTGAGGAAGACTGGCCCTGAGCTAACATCCGTGCCCATCTTCCTCCACTTTATATGTGGGACACCTGCCACAGCATGGCCTGCCAAGCTGTGCCATGTCCAAACCTGGGATCTGACCCAGCAAATCCCGAGCCACCAAGCTGAATGTGCGAACTTAACCGCTGCACCACTGGGCTGGCCCCTAAATGTGTTTTTGAAAAATGTATATTGTTGCTTTGTGTAAAGTATTTTTCATTTAAGTGATATTGTAGTGTTCTGTTTCCTGCTTTTTTCACTAAGCACCATGTTTCTTTGAGGAAGATTAGCCCTGAGCTAACATCTGCCACCAACCCTCCTCTTTTTGCTGAGGAAGACTGGCCCTGAGCTAACATTCGTGCCCATCTTCCTCTACTTTATATGTGGGACTCCTACCACAGCATGGCTTCCCAAGCGGTGCATAGGTTCACGCCTGGGATCTGAACCAGTGAACCCCGGGCCACAGAAGCAGAACATGCGAACTTAACCGCTGTGGCACCTGGCCGGCCCCAGCACCATGTTGTTAAGATCAATCCATGGTGCTATAATTATGTAAGTATGTCCGGCTCATTGCTTTTACCTGCTGCAAAATACTCCGTCGTGTGCCCGCAGCTTTTATCCATCACTCTCCCAGAGATGCACTTTCAGGTCTCTAGCTCCCAGCCACCGTGGTGCTGCAGTGACCCGCCATGCAGGTTTCCCTCGTGGACCTGGATGGGAGTGTCCCCAGGATATATCGCAGCAGTTAAGTTCTGAGCCAGAGGGTACACACATACTTAATTTGGCTAAGTAATACCAAAAGGCTCTCTGGAGGAAATGCTGTTTTCATATTTTTCTCTTTTTGCACTAGTAATGCCAGGGTTCACTATCAGTATGTTAGCTGCATAAAATAAATTGGGTAGATTTTTAAAATATTCTGAAGCAATTTATATTGCATGAGAATTAACTTCTTTGAAAGTGTGAGAATACAGGCAGTATGACAGTGTTGCTTGGTGCTAAAGCCCATTTGTATAGGCAATTCTCTGAAAGTGTTTTCAATTTCTTCCTTGGGTATTGGTTCTAATTTTTTTTTTTTGAGGAAGATTAGCTCTGAGCTAACGTCTGCGGCCAATCCTCCTCTTTTTGCTGAGGAAGACTGAGCTAACATCCGTGCCCATCTTCCTCCACTTTATATGTGGGACACCTGCTACAGCATGACCTGCCAAGCTGTGCCATGTCTGAACCCAGGATCTGAACCAGCGAACCCCGGGCCACCAAGCTGAACATGTGAAATTAACTGCTGTGCCACCGGGCCGGCCCCCTTTTTTTTTTTTAAAGATTGGTACCTGAGCTAACATCTGATGCCAATCTTTTTTTTCCTCTTCTTCTTCCCAAAGCCCCCCAGTACATAGTTGCATATTCTAGTTGTGAGTGCCTCTGGTTGTGCTATGTGGGGCGCCACCTCAGCATGGCCTGATGAGAGGTGCCATGTCCACGCCCAGGATCAGAACCAGCGAAACCCCAGACCATCGAAGCGGAGCCTGCAAACCTAACCACTCGGCCACGAGGCGGCCCTGGTTCTAGTAAATTTTAATGGTTCTCAATCTGATGTTGGCACCTAGGCAGGAATTACTGGGTCCATGTGATACCAAGATGTATCTTTCTGTTATTTATTACTTTGTAACTTGCTGTAATACCTGAGGAGGATGCTCTGTGCGCAGTGGATGCTCAGCAACACTTGATGGACTTGCAGTTAAGTGGCTTCCAAATGCACGGAGTAGAATTTCATTCTCTGTATGTCACATAAGCCTGCTCTGGTCAATGAATGGGCTTTTTCCCTTTTTTTCATGCTCTCAAGTATTTTGCTTTTAAATTGACAGTGATGTCATGTACTTTTTGGCATTAGTTTGGCATATAGATATATATATATATAAATTCTCAAGGATTTTTCCCTCCTGAGCAAGCCAAGGCTGGCAAATTACTTCTTATAAATCAAGTGATACTTTTGGAGTCTGAATCATTCTGACTATCCAGAGAACATTTCTTTCCTTCCTTAATAATAGTCATTCCAAAATTGAACTTGTGTCACAAAACTGTCCTTTTCTGAATCTGTTTCAGGAACAACTAGTTCAGTGAGTGTGTGCCCCGTTCCTGACTAGTCACTGTGGTTAAGATTAGCACGTTTCCAAAAAGGAAGCTAAGCCTAAAAATAATTTAAAAAGTAAATCTTTTTCATTTCTCAAGTTTACTTGCCAAGTTACGTTACACAGGTATCCTCCATTTTAAACAAGCCCACTGGGGCTGGCCCAGTGGTGCAGTGGTTAAATGCGCACGTTCGGCTTCTCCGTGGCCCGGGGTTCGCCGGTTCAGATCCCCACCGCGGACATGGCACTGCTTGTCAAGCCATGCTGTGGTAGGCGTTCCACATATAAAGTAGAGGAAGATGGGCATGGATGTGAGCTCAGGGCCAGTCTTCCTCAGCAAAAAGAGGAGGACTGGCAGTAGTTAGCTCAGGGCTAATCTTCCTCAAAAAAAACAAAAAACAAGCCCACTGTACCTATGTTAAAATGTATGCAATCATGTAGAGGGATGCTCAAGGGTCTTCTGAAGAGTTTTTAATTGGATCTAACAAATGATTCCCTCCTCCCACCCGAGAAGTATACCACTAATTTTCTTAGTCGTTGAGAGAATAAGATTCACGCTTCAGATATTAATACTATAACTTATTTTGCTGGAATACAATTATTATATAAAAGAAAAGATATGACAGTTGGATACTAGGATCCAAAGTGTCTCAGATGCCAAAGTTTTTCCCTTTCTCTGACATTTTCCAAAAGTAACCCAAAATCCTAGATGTTTGAGAAAAGTTTCCAGAAGAAAATCCTGATATGAAAGCAACTTTGTGGACTTCATCTCATTAATTCTGGGAAGAAAAGCACACAGTCCATTTTCTAATCTTAATTTGTTGTGCTTGAGTATCTTGTGGCGGCTTTTGGTATCAGTGGGAATTTGGTGCCTTAATCTATTAAATGATTCAGCAAGCATTTATTACTTTAATTATTTATTTACATTTATTTATTCCAACAGAGACATCTACTCTATATCAGGGATACAGTGGTGGACAAGTTCAACCACAAAAAACAGTCCCTGACCTTCTCAAGCTTACATGCTAAGAGAGGGAATAGACAGCCAAGAAACAAAGGATCCAGGACTGTTAGAGCTCCTTGGGGCTGCTGTGTAGAGCCTGGAATGTGATGGGGGGGTGACAGGGAGGGGTGAAGAGCAGTAACAGTGACAGCAGACAGAGATGACCAAGACAGACAAATGGTGGTTCGGATGAGAATGGTAGCAGCGGAGATGGAGAGAAATGGACAGATTTGGAATATAATTTGAAATGGAGCTACACATCTCAAGGAGACTGTTTTATGTCAGGCCGCTTAGGTTAGGCTCCCTGGAAACAGACTCCGAGGTGGAGATGGGGGCCGGAGTTTCTTGAGGCGTGCTCTTGGAACACCTTAAAGGAGTGAGGAAAGTGTAACCGTGGGCTCTCCAAGACCATTTCAACTGACCCCATCTTATCAACAGAGTAATTAAGAGTTGTCTTTCAGGAACTAAGGCCCCTTGTCCAGTTCAGGCCAGGTGAGACCACCAATCCATCAACGGGGCCTGCACAAATGCTTGATAAGTGACCTTTTTGACATCAAGGAGCTGAAAACTCCACCCTTAGATCGTGGTAGGACTCCGTTTTGTGAACACGCATCCTCTGAAGAAGCGTGCAGCTTGACTGCGCGTGCACAGATCATCAGCCACCTCACCTCGCCTCACCTGCAGTCTTCTGTCTCCACCCTTTAGACCACACTGCTCTTCATCCCATAAATTGTGCGCCAAGCCCTGGATGGAGGGGACAGATCTGAGGGCACGTGCCCCCTGTCTCTTTGCAGATTAATCTTACAAAATAAAGCTACATTTCTTTTCCCAAAAACTGATGCCACGATAATTGTCTTTTTTAATGTGCATCAGGCAAGAGAACCTCAATTTTGTACGGCAACAAAAGCAGAGTAGGGTAGACGGAGAAGTGGAAATGCACTCATGACAGAGGCCTCAGCTGATGTCAGAGGGAGATCTGAAGCTGAATGGCCCTTCTGATATGGCCCAAAGTGAAGCAAGGAAAGGATAGGTCTTTGTCCCCTCCCGGACCAGTCATTAGAAACGGGCTGCTCCTGGAGAGAGGACATGACCTTGGGCAAGGCAGCTCCCTTCAGAGGAGGGCAATTCCTGGAGAGAGACTCAGCTGGGAGTTGTCAGGAGCCAACGCTACCAGTGGCTGGGGAAATGAGAGCCTAGATCCTAAACTGAGCATTTGGGTGGCTCATCCCACCATCCACTGGAGTACCCATAACCCTCACTTACAGAGGAAGTGGATAAGATGCTGTATTTGGACCCAGGCTGATGAAATGCTAATCTCTCATTTTAGATTCTCAAATTTGAGTGAGCATCAGAATCACCTGAGAAGTAACGTGCAGATTGCTAGACCCAATCCCTCAGGAGACTGATTCAGAGGTCTGTGGTGTGACCAGAGAATCTTCGGTATTAACGAGTATTTTAGGTTATTCTTATGTGGGAACCTGCAGATATCACTGTGAGCGAAAAAAGCATCTCACAGGATTCTGTGAATCCCCACAGATTCTGTCAGAATTCTAAGAAGCCCCCAAGATTTCCTGCCCCTCGTGTACACACCCCACACAATCCCAGGATTGTGAGTTTGGTGGATTTCACTCCTGTGATTAGATTGTATTATATGGCACAGTTGATCTTAAAGTAGGGAGATTGGTCCAGGTGGGCCTGACCTGATCATACAAACTCTTTAAAAGTGGAGAGTTTTCTCTGGCTGGTGGCAGAAGAGGGTGTCAGAGATGAGAAGAGCCAGTAGTGTTCAATGTGCTGTTGATGGCTCGAAGGGGAGGGAGTGGTAAGGAATGTGGGCAGCCTCTAGGAATGGCTTTCAGAATGGCTCCCAGCTGACAGACAGCCATGAAGCAGGGACCTCAGTCCTACAACAGCAAGGACCTGGATTCTACCGTGACAAGAATGATCTTGGAAATGACTTTTTCTCAGTGTCAGTTGACACTTTGATTAGAGCCTTGTGATACCCAGAGCAGAGAGCCCAACCACAGGCGTGCTGGACTCTGACCTACAGATCTGAGCGAATAAATGGGTGTTATTTTAAGCCACTGAGTTGGCAGTATTTGTTATGCAGCAATGGAAAATCAATATAAAAACCATTGCATTAAGCACATCCTGGAGACAGAACAGAGTAGAAATAAAGAGACTTGATTCTACCACTAGCTGTATAGGTGAGAGCATGGCAGAGAAGGGAACCTCCCTTGAGGTTCTTCCTGGTAAAATGGAGGTGACATGCCCACTCTGCCTGCCTCATGGAATTGTGGGGGGATGCAAATCAGGTACAAGCATAAGATATGAAGAACTGAATCGTTATTACAATGTGAGCTCCAGGACTTTCATAGATTCTTCATAGGGATTCCTCTAAATTGAATGTATAGGTTTTTAAATGAAAAAATTTTTTTCTGCTTTTTTCTCCCCAAATCCTCCCAGTACATAGTTGTATATTTTTAGTTGTCGGTTCTTCCGGTTGTGCTATGTGGAACACCACCTCAGCGTGGCCTGACAAGCGGTGCCATGTCCACGTCCAGGATCCGAACCAGCGAAACCCTGGGCATCGGAAGCAGAGCATGGGAACTTACCCACTCGGCCACGGGGGCCAGCCCTGAAAAATTTCTTTGCATCCCAAAGATATACAGAAAGTACTTCTCCTGACATTAAAACAAATAATAGAGTACCAAGCTACCCACTGGGGCTTGCCCGCCACGTGCCAACAGACTGTGGTACCCCAGTGAGCATAGATTCAAGTGCACACGGATCCTGGGAATCCTCTTCCTTGCACCTCATAAGGCTGGGTCAAGACCCTGTTAATGGGAGCAACAGGAGGCCGAGCGGGGGTCAACAGGGAGTGGAGTTACTGTATCAATCAGGATCCAGCCAGGAAATCAGAAGCCACATTAGCTATTACAACAGAGAGAATATAATGTAGAGAATACGTGTCCACTGAAGGAGCAAGAGGAAACACTGGCGTGAACAGAAATAGCTACAGGAGTAGCTACTGCCTCCTGCTGCTGGACCAAAAGGAAGAGGTTGGGATCATCAGAGTCTAGAAATTCAGAGGAGGGGCCTCTTGGAGCTGGGATGCAGATCTTTGAGGGAGAAGCCACGCCCTATGGGTGCTGTTTCTGAGTATCATGAAAAAGCTGGAGTCTGGAGCAATTGCCACTGGGGCAAACAGCGCTGCTAGCCGTGGACTCTCTCTAGTACCCTCTATGGGCAGAACCCAATAGAGGAGCAAGCAGGCAAAAGAAAAGTATCATTTGCAGAGTCCAGCCACAGCATCGCAAAGCAGTTTATGAAAGGGTGGGTTTGGAGCTGAGAAACAATACCTTCATAACCAGCACAGGTGGTTTCCAATGCAGCCAGAGACGCCCAGGCTCACCCGCAGGACTCAAAGACGGTGTCTGGGGTAGCGAGTGAGAGGGTTGGCTTATTATCAACTCCCCTTTTGCCCTAAGAAGAGATCCACGATCTAAGGTCATCTCAAAGGAACAGCTTTCTCTCACGATGGAAACCCTGGGATGGAGATAGAGGCGTAGGGTGGGGCTCGAGAGTACTTGTTAGTCAAGTTCCTGTGAATGATGTTCTCCTGCAGAGCTGGGCTGATGGACTAAGCTTTTGCTAGAATCTCTAACAAGGTGGCTTGTCCCCTGGAGGGCACAGAGAAGAATGCCAGGAAGGGTATGAAACTATAGGAAAATCATTGTGCATTTTCTTGGAATTTCCATTTTTTCTGGAAAGTTTTTAGGGAAAATACTTTCATATTAAGAAAATGTTTTACATAATGGGGTACAAGATTTACTTTTAAAGATAATGTATCAGATATCGAAGCAATGTGTGTTTGCAGTAGGCCACTTCAACTGCCACCTCTCCTCCCAGAGCCCTTGATAAGTTTGGGAATCACTCCTAGTATCAAGATCTGTCATCTGAATTTTTTAACACTCAAGGAGGGGGTCTTTTTGTCTGAAAAGGACTATTTATAGTATCTTTTTTTTGTATTTGAAATTACAAATATTTAAAAGTTAATTTTCCTAAGCTTTATGTTAAATTCAGAAATCTGGTTAGACTTTTTGTAAACTTAATAAACAAGAACAATCATCTTTAATCCTTCTCAGATTAATGTTAGATTAACTCAATTTGAACAGATTAAATTCTCCCAAACATTGGTCCCACTTACAAACTTAATTAAATCCCCTGAAACATTTTAAACTGCATTTATACATATAATATATTTAATTTTCTTAAGTGCTTCAAATGGCCAACAAGGCTAGTTTATGACCTAACAAGTGAAACTTTTCTAAGCACTTAGATAACTCTTGTACATTCAGTAAATTAAATTAAATATGGTTATCTTTTTGTTCTTTTAAATGCTTCGATATTTGTTAAATATTTCTTTGTCTTTTTTTAAGAGGAAGGAGAACAAGCTCTGTCTCTTCTTTTTTGAAGATTGGCACCTGAGCTGACATCTGTTGCCAATCTTCTTTTCTTCTTCTTCCTCTTCCTCTTCCTCTTCTTCTCCCCAAAGCCCCCCAGCATATAGTTGTATATTCTAGTTGTGAGTGCCTCTGGTTGTGCTACGTGGGATGCCTCCTCAGCATGGCCTGATGAGCAGTGCCATGTCCACCCCCAGGATGAGAACCCGCGAAGCCCTGGGCCGCCGAAGTGGAGGAGCGCGCGAACTTAACCACTCAGCCACGGGGCCGGTCCCTCTTTTGCTTTCCAACCTAAAATTACAAGTCAAAAACCAATTGCACCTTCCAACTGAAGTCACGAGCTAATCCATCAGATTTTCTAATCTGTCATATCTCTACACTTTGAATAACCCTTTAAATAATACCTGCAGATTGTCCTAGGGATTACAAAACCGCTTCCTGCAGTGAATATGAAGCTGTTAGCTCTACGGCTTTGAGTTGCTTCTTCATCTCTATTCTATTCTAGTCTTTTCCAGGGTTAAAAGGCATTCACCCAATTACAGGGAGCAATTGTACCATCTTGGATGGGTCCAGATTACAGGAATAACCATTCCTGACTATGACATTGTTGGGATTTAGACCAGGCTCCATGTCACAGACCCTTTTTATAACATTTGTGGAGATGGAGTTTTGCAACCCCCTCTGGGGGTTTAACCAATTTATTTTCTGGCTCCTTCAGTTCTATATTCTTCCCTTTTCTTCTCTTCTCTGATATTTTAGCACCTTCTCTTGTCTGAGTCTGGTCACAGTTTAAAGACATTTTAATTTCTTATCTTCCGGCTCTTCCAACAGAGCATTGTATTCTTGCTAGCAGCAAGATGGCAGATGTGGGTACCAGTGGGAGATGGCCTTCAATCTCTGCCTCCGGACATAACCTCAGGTGCAAAAAATAAATGCTTACTCAATGCAAATGAGCCAGTGCATTCACTGGAGGAGCAAGGAGAAGCACGAGTCAGCATCCCTCTCCCACTCTTATTTTCCTTCCCGTTGTTGCCATTGAAGGGATGTAAAATTTGTGCTAATCAGGCAGGGCAGAAGAGAATAAGCGGGGCCGGCCCCGTGGCCGACTGGTTGGGTTCACGCACTCCGCTTCGGCAGCCCAGGATTTGGCTAGACCTGATCCTGGGCACAGACATGGCACCGCTCATCAGGCTATGCTGAGGTGATGTCCCACATGCCACAACTAGAGAGACCCACAACTAGAATACACAACTATGTACTGGGGGCAATTTGGGGAGAAGAAGGTACAGTAAAAAATTAAAACAAACAAACAAACAAAAAAAGAAGAGAATAAGGGGCTTGGCTCTAAAAACGCCTCCTGACATATCCCAGGAGGGGTTAGAGCTTGGGGTATGGCTTCAAACAGATGGGGATTTGAATCTTGTGCCCACTACTTGAGAAAAGCATGACTATGGGAAAGTCATCAAACCTCTCCTATCCTATTTTCTCAACCTTAAAGTACCCAATTCACGGGATTATTGTTATAATCCTTTGAAATTATGTACATAAAGCAGACAGCATTTGGGTCCTGGCACATGGTTTACTGCAATGCCAATTTATCGATTCACTTTTGTAGTCCATATACATCTTGCTCAGTGTGCTTTCCCCAGCACCTAGTGATAAGGATCCAGGCTGCCCCAGGGAGAGAAGCCAAGGTGTCCTGGCCTACATGCCGATCTATACCACCCTCCAGGAAGTACAGGACGTCCTGACCCGATTCATCCTGACCTGATTCATCCTTACCTGATTCATATCTAAAGTTATATGACCACCCGATAACTAGACCCCACCTGCACTGATACCATTTTAGTGACTTTTTTACATGATCTTTTGTTTGTCTAGTAAAAAATAACTCACATACCTGTGCCTTATAAATTTAGCCCTACCCTCAACCCATTGCAGCTCTTCACTGCCCCTGGGTCCTGTCCCCATGCTATTCTGAGAATAAAGGAGCACCAATACCAGACTTTGAGAGTCCAAGAAATCTTTCCTTCGACTCTTCGGCTCACCGAGCCCGCATCACCTAGCTCAGGGCCTGGTACCAGGACTAGTTTGGGCTATCCTATCCATGACAATATGTGGGCCATTCTTCTTCAGCTGCTGGAGCTGTTGATGTTGGATATTACTTGTACCTGAACGACTTGCTTAGGGGCTGTATATGGAGCATTGGTGCTACGTCAGTGCTATGGTGACTGTTTTGTGTAATGCATGTTTACGCTGTTGGAATAAGGGCAAAGCCACAGTGATGTGTATAAGGAGTGAGGTCATACCTGAGGGCGGGACCTCTATTCCGGAATTGGGTTGGAGAAGTGTAGGTGGGTGGCAGAATGGGGATCTTTCTTTCTCTTGGACTTGACCACGGAGATGTCAAGATGACTGGGGTGAGACTGTGAGCAGGAGGTCTTTACATGACACCCTCTGCATGGCCTCCTTCTCTCTTGAGTCCCCACCCTACCTTATTCTAATTGCCACGTGAGATAGCGACACTGGCTCCAACGGCCTGGGACCTCTCCTCTCTCTTGGCCCTTAACCTGTGACCCCGGATTCTCGGCTTCATAGCTGTTGATTCTTTGTTTCAGGGAGCTGTCGTGGGAGTTGTAGGAGGGTTAGCAGCACGCTATTGTTGGAACTGGAGCAGGGACGAAGTGAATGCTCTCCTCACTAGATGCCAGTAGCAGCTCTCCAGTTGTAACTGTAAAAAATGTCTCCAGGGGCCAGCCCAGTGGCGTAGCAGTTAAGTGCACACGTTCCACTTTGGCGGCTTGGGGTTCACTGGTTTGGGTCCAGGTGCGGACATGGCACCATTCAGCAAGCCATGCTGTGGCAGGTGTCCCACATATAAAGTAGAGGAAGATGGGCACGGATGTTAGCTCAGGGCCAGTCTTCCTCAGCAAAAAAGAGGAAGATTGGCAGCAGATGTTAGCTCAGGGCTAATCTTCCTCAAAAAAAAAAAAGTCTCTAGACATTGCCAAGTGTTTCCCAGGGAAATACGGTTGAGAACCGCTGAACTAGACTTGTTTCGTAGGTTTTCTGTGTTTACTTCCCCTGTGTGCACTTTGACATTTTGTAAAGTCTTCTCAAAAATTCTATCCTTTCTCAACTGTGCTAAGGAGTAAGGAAGTGTTTCCTGGATATGCACAAACCAGGTCCTTACAGGAGGAACAAGCAGACCTTGGAAGTGACTCGGGTTGATGGTGACCATAGGCATCAAAGCGAAAGAATCTTGAGGAAATGAAACACACCTGTTTCCCGCCTGCAGCTTCTCTTCAGACTTTGACACTTTGAGAGGGATGGTGGTTTTGCTTATGTCATTCCTCTCATGAGTTTTTAGATTGTTTTTTTCACTAGAGGCAGGTGCACATTCCAGAAGTTCTGAATAAATGTTGCGCCACTTTACTGAGTCCTAATTAGAGCTGAGTTTTATAGTTTTTAACTGGGAGGGGAAAAGACAAAGGGTAAAAGTTTAACATGGCTGAAAGCCCAAGAAATAAATTTGCAAAGCCCTTTATGGCCTTTCCAGCTATAGCAGAAATTAAGAGAGAATGACGGTGCCGCTTCCTGATGGCCAAGCATCTGGAAATGTTTTTGCCTTGTTTTCGTGGGCACCATGGTTGACTCACAAGGGACCGCCCCCCCCGGCATCTTTTACATGGAGTACTACTTGCAACTCGTTGGCACAAAGAAGATTTACGAATCTTTCAGTCCCCGCACTTTCCTTTCTTTGTCTTGTGAAACATCCCATCCAGGCCCTGAAATGTGAGCCAACATAACAACACAGTGGGGTGGCGTGCAAAGCAGGTGCGAAGTTTTGGAAAACTTTGCCAATACAAGTATCTCTGGACAGATGACAACTCAATAAATGTGTGTCCTAGGGCTAATAGGAATTTTTTAAACTTGAAATATTGTGGAATAGGTAAGGGTTTAGCTACGGGACAGTTTTCATATTAAGTTGAGTTCAAGAAACATTATTAAATGATGCAAGGGTTTGGGCTAGACATTGGATAGGGGAGGGGAGGTTGGTCAGGCAAGATTGCTTTCGGGAACACACTCAATTTGTAAGGGAGTGAAGTCAGGCATGAATATAACTATGATGTACTTTAATACTCTGTAGCTGGCCAAAGGCTATGGGAGAGACGAGGAGGGAAGAGACTCTTTCTGGTCCAGAAGGATGTGAGATGGCCCCGTGGAGGAGGAAGCATTTGAGCTGAGTCCTGAAGCTGTGTAGGAATTTGTCAAATGGCTGGCGGTGGATGGGCCCTGCCGCAGGGAAGAACGGAATAGGATAAGCAAGGGAACAGAGACGGGAAGGAGCAGGACATTGGCGTTTAAGATAGGTTAAAGTGGTGCTTTTTTTATCCACTACAGATAGTAGTGGAAGATAAGGCTGGATAGACACATAATAGGTGTTCAATAAATATCTGTTAAATGAATACATTAAAAGTACGTTGTAGTCGTATTACAGAGGCTTTGAATGCCAAATTAAAGGGTTTGGACTTTCTCCTGTAAGCAGTGTGGGGCAGAGAGCGTTGAAAACTTTCGAGCAGGAAGGTAACATCAGATTTTTACTTTAGGAAGATTAAATTGGCAAATGCAGGTAGCACGGATTGCAGCAGAGTTTCCAAAATATGGTAGGTGCACCACTGGTGGTACACAGGATGATTTTAGGTGGGCTGTGCAGGGCTGACGCTCAGCTGGTAAGAAACGACAGAGACCTACTGCTCGATCAGGGCACCTCTGCCATCTGGACTGTAAATGTTTCCTGTATCACCCCTAGGCACATGGACACATTTAAAGTGTTAATAGTTATATTCAACTGTGAACTTAAAAACTACTGTATAATATAAAATTTTCTCTTAAAACACATTTATTTATGAAGAAAAATGAGTTAATGTAAAGAAAAAATTAAATAATAGAATATAGGTGGTGTAGGGGATCAGAATTAGCCACCCCAAAATGTGTCTCTTTGCCTTGACTATTTTTTTTTTGCTGAAGATTTGCCTTGAGCTAACATCTGTGCCAATCTTCCTCTATTTTGTATGTGGATCACTGCCACAGCATGGCTGCCAGTGGGTGGTGCAGGTCTCTGCCCAGAAACCGAACCCAGGCCACCAAAGCAGAGCACGCCAAACTTAACTACTAGCCCATGGGGCTGGCCCCTGCCTTGATTATTTTTAAGAACAGAAGACTCTGAAAGAAACTTTGACCTTCCCTGTAACTGCTTAAAAGAATTTAAGATAAAAGGCCTATCCCCAGGACAGGCCATCACCATAGATAACTCTAGGTATCAATAGATTGCGAGGGTCCTTGCTAAGCTCATTCTCTCTCTCTTTTTTCCCCCAGAGGAAGATTAGTCATAAGCTAACATCTGTGCCAACCTTCCTCTATTTTATGTGGGATGCCACCACAGCATGGCTTGATGAGCAGTGCATAGGTCTGCACCCAGGATCCAAACCCATGAGCCCTGGACCACCAAAGCAGACTGCATGAACTTAAACACTTGCCACCAGGCTGCCCTTATGAGCCCATTCTTATCAAAGTTCTGTCTACCAAACATATGTTTTTCCATTTCCATGTGAATTGCCTTCCTCCCCTTTGAAGACCCAAACCACTACCCCCAAAGCCCTCCTTTGTCTTGAGCTGAAGATGGTATTTAGGTGGTGGGATTCAGCCATTCTGACGAGTTACTCAGTTTTCCTGGGTTCCTTCCATGTATGCATGTTATAAAGCTGTGTTTGATTTTCTCCTGTTATTCTGTCTCATGTCAATTTAATTCTTAGACCAACCAGACGACCTAGAGGGTAGAGGAATTGTCTTCCTCCCCTTTAGTGGATAAGCAAAAGTCCTGAAGACGGCATGTGAATGGTTGAAGTTTGGGAAACACTGGATCAGAAGGACAAGAGATTAGAGGAAGATGACCGGTTAACAGCCATTTGGTCTACCTTCTGAGCAGTCAGCTAGATCATGACCAGTCTTTGGCCTGTGGTATAACAAATTTGCAGGGTTGAGCCCACCCAACATGTTTGTGTGGGGGACTGGAATTGGCCACCCCAAGATATGTCTCTTTGGCATGAGGATTATTTGGGGCTGGTTACTTTTAAAAACAACAGCAGACAGGAAAGACACGCTGAAAAGTAGAATTTACTTACCCTTTGTTAAGAGACATTTACGTTTGTAAAGGAAATCTCCATCTGTAAAGGTATCTCCCTCTCTGTACCAGGAAAAAGGGGTGATGACCTTATCTCTAGAAACTCTTAATCAATGCAGAAGGCAAGGACTTAAATCTGCATAATAACCTTACTCTTGTTTACTGTACTTGTCTGGTAATCTCCCGTAACTGACTCCCCCCACCCCCAACATCCTCCTTTGTCTTTAGCTAAAGATGATATTTAAGGTGGTGGCTTCAGCCATTTTGGCCAGTTGCTCAGGTTGCCTGAGCCTCTCCCATGTATACATGTTATAAAGCTTTGTTTAATTTTCTCCTGTTTTTCTGTCTCATGTGAATTTAATTCATTCTCCAGCCAGAAGGACCCAGAGCAGGTAGAGGAAATGTCTTCCTCCTCTACAATTGCGTTTTACCTTTACTGTGCAAGAAAAGCTCTATTCCAGTTAAAGGCATTTTAGGCATTAGGGAGCAAAGTGGAGAAAACTTGTGGGGCCAGAGGAATCCCAAAATATCAGGTTAGGTTTTTGACTATGGGAAGGCAAAAGTTAAGACCCTTTTAGACTGAATTTGTGGGGAGCGGAGGTAGCTAGAAGGAAAGTCTTTAGTCTCTTCTCTCCAAGGGTAACTGCTCACCCAGAGAACCATCCCCACCCAGCTCTGGTTGGATCTCTATCTGCCTGTGTATGCATAAACTCTCTCTCCAAGCACATGCAAGAGGTCCACCACTGTGGTTGCCCCTGGGGCAGGGAAACTAACAACAGGCATGGGAAGAGGATTACTTTACACTTATCTTCTACGTTCTTTATGATACGCGTGTATTTTCTGTTCAAAATGCAAATTTTAAAAATTAAAATTCAAACATATGTATTACACATATGTTTGATAAAGTTGAGGTCATACTTTGTACACTGTTTTGTATCTTCCTTGACCATTTAAGATAATTTCATGAGCATTTCCCCATATTCGATACCCTTTCAAAAATATCTTCCAGGGGTTGGCCTGGTGGCGCAGTGGTTAAGTGTGCACATTCCACTTCAGGGGTCCGGGATTCGCTGGTTCGGATCCCAGGTGGGGACATGGCACAGCTTGGCAGGCGATGCTGTGTCGGGCGTCCCACATATAAAGTAGAGGAAGATGGGCATGGATGTTAACTCAGGGACAGTCTTCCTCAGCAAAAAGAGGAGGATTGGCAGCAGATGTTAGCTCAGGGCTGATCTTCCTCAAAAAAAAAAAAAAAATTTCCATTTGGAAGTGTGTACCATAATTTAGTCATTCCCAGTGTTGGACCTTTATATTGTACCCAATGTTTTGGACAGATAATGAAGTTGTTAGAAATAAGGGGCCGGCCTGATGGCACAGCCGGTTAAATTTGCACGTTCCGCTTCGGTGGCCCGGGGTTCGCTGGTTCAGATCCCGGGTGTGGACGTGGCACTGCTTGTCAAGCCATGCTGTGGTAGGCGTCCCACATATAAAGTAGAGGAAGATGGGCACGAATGTTAGCTCAGGGCCAGTCTTCCTCAGCAAAAAGAGGAGGACTGGCAGTAGTTAGCTCAGATCTAATCTTCCTCAAAAAAACAAAACAAAAAAAAGAACACGAATGAATCTCTATAGACTTTAAGGACGGTTTCTTAAGTAAAATGAAAAGAGTCTCCCTCATTTTAGCATTACAATTGGCCAAATAATTCCTGCTTTTGGGGGGTTTGACAAAAGGAAGGGTGGCAGGGGACTTAGTGGGTTGGAGAGAAACCTCTTTGCCTGGGTGTTCAAGTTCTTGTTGTTAGCGAAACGAAAGTGGGTTCCCTCCTGGGGAGTTAAATCAGACTCTCCACCAGAAGCAGTGTCTCACAATGTACATTTGTGGCCAATAGGAGACCAGGAGGAATCATTTCCAGAGTCATGGAGTCCCCGAACAAAGGGAAGCAGGGACATTTATTTTGGATGCGGGATGAATATTCAAAAGGGAGAGGTGAGTATCCTCTTGCGCAGGCTCAGTTGGAAACATGTTTCCATATACACTGCAGGTGACTGTAGTAAGCCCTAAGCTCCTCCTGGAGAGATCTTAATATTAAAAATAAGGCAAAGGTCATAGCCGTAGCTCTCTGGTGAGGCTTGGTCTGGTTCAGGGTGGTTGGTGACTGCATCTCCTTAACGTAACAACAGGAAAAAAAACAGTTTGGAAAAACAGTTAAAATATCCAAACCCACTCTTGAGTTCCTTGGGGTGACTAGTCAGTGACATTGTCAGGAATAGATATTTATTTATTTTTCTGCCCCATCTCCCCAACCCCCCATACATAGTTGTATATCTTAGTTGCAGGTCCTAGTTGTGGCATGTGGGATGCCACCTCAACACAGCCCAACGAGCGGGGCCGTGTCCTCGCCCAGGATCCGAACCAGCGAAACCCTGGGCCACCGCAGTGGAGCACGGGAACTTAACCACTCGGCCACGGGGCCAGCCCCAGGAATAGATATTTAAAAAGCACATCTTTATTAAGATATAATTTACATAGCATAAAGTCCACCTTCTTAAAATGCACAATTCAGTGGGTTTCTAAAAAAATGTGTATTTACAAAATAGCACAACCATCAACACTCATTCCAGAACATGCTCATCATCATCCCCAAAAGAAACCCATACTCATTGGTAGTCTTTCCCCATTTCCACCTCCCCTTGCCCCTGACAATCACAAATCTACTTTCTGCCTCTATGGACTTGCCCATTCTGGACATTTCACATACATAGAATCACACAATAGCTGGCCTTTTATGACTGGCTTCTTTCACTTAATATAATGTTTGCAAGATTCATTCATGCGGTAGCATATATTAGG
Source organism: Equus przewalskii (assembly GCF_037783145.1). Taxonomy (NCBI): domain Eukaryota; kingdom Metazoa; phylum Chordata; class Mammalia; order Perissodactyla; family Equidae; genus Equus; species Equus przewalskii. The sequence goes on along the minus strand of NC_091833.1, from coordinate 80,025,281 downwards.
AAAGCAATTTTTAAAAAACCACTTGTCTTCTTCATTAAAAAAAGCCAATTTCTAATTAGCTTCTGAGAGGCATAACAGCCCTGCGTTCTTCCCGGAGAGGTGGCTCCTCTCCCCCCCACCCCGCTTCCCCTCTCCTCCTCCCTCCCTCCCACTCTCTTTCTTTCTTATGGAAAATAACCATCTGCCTGCTCAGAGTTCTCCAGGTCTTAGCACATTTCAAACATCCCGTCCTTCACCTCTTTCTCCTTTTCTGCCCCAGTCCCCATTTTCTCCAGGCTAATTTTAAAAAACAAGAAGGAACAACCTCTTTTTTTAGCACAGAGCTTTCTCGGCTGTATCTGCTGACTGGCCATAGGGAAACTCACCTTACTCTGGGAATACCAGTGGAGGTCTTCCTCCCCAGACAACGTTGTATGAAGGGCAGGCAAGCACTTTTTGTGCAGAAAGCCAGAATTTTCTTAACTAACCTAGAAACATGCGTTTACTCAGTACATGGGACTATATAAAATGCTCTATGAAATATAAAGATGAGAAAACCAAAGACCTGCTTTAGGTAGCTTATATTCTATGAAAGCATCTAAAACATTCTTGATAATATTACTTCATAGGTGTTCATGGACTATACTCCTTCTAGATAGTGAAGTCCTCAAGGGCTGGAACCATGTTCTATGAATATTTCCAATACCTATAGTGCTTTGCACAAATCTTTACAATGCGAGGCCTTCTTTTTGTTAGGATGCCCTAAAGTAAATGTACATGGAAGTGCTGAGAAAGGTCAGATGAGGGATGGGTTACTCCTGGCTGGAAAGATCCAAGAAGGCTTCATGGAGAAAATGGTTTCTGTGGTAAGCTGTGAAGGATGAATGGGATTCAGGCACATGGAGTTGGAAAGAGACTTCTAGGAAAAGAGGAAATGTACAGAGGCGAAACAGTGTGAGGCATGAGCAAAGGGAACGAAGACTTAATTTTGCAATGAAAAAGGAGAGTTGAGAAAGTCATGTCAGATGACCTAAACTTCCAAGCAAGGAAAGAAGCAGGGGTGTCTTCAAAGAAGGAAAGCAGCTGGGGTGGAATTTGGGTCTAAAGGGGTGTGGAAAAGGTTAGATTGTAGGATGTGGGCTAGAAACTCTAACAGACATTAAGACACGAGATCTTGAGGTGTTAGTGGGTCACACAAATGGAGGTGTCTACAAATATGGGATCATCTATGCTATAATTCAACTGATTTCTTAAGTATATTGGTGGATATAATATTTTAAATTTTAATAATTTACATTCTATTAAAAATTAAAATACACAGTCATTTACTCATCATTTATTCAACAAGTATTATTAAACACTGTTTCAGACTCTGAGGGCACAGCAGTGAACAAAATAGATAAGATTCCTGCATTTTTAAACATTTACATCTAGTAGGGAGAGGCAGACAAAAAAAAAAAAAAAACCCAAGTAGCACAAACGTGTATAATATTAGCAGAAACCAGTAGAGTTAAACATCATTAATTCAAAACTGCTTATTCATAATAATAGACAAATATTAGCAAGGGCTGTTTTCTAGCTAACTAATAAAAAATTGTTTCCTAATACAAGTATTAGAAAATCCAAACAGTTCCTTCAAAGTCTGTTTTCTCTAGAGCTTCCTGTGTCAAATTAACAAGGTTTCATTGCATTAAGGCAGGAAGTTATTCAGCACAATATGAAAGACAATTTTAAATTGTTCGGGACACTTCAGCACAAAGTATATTTGTAATGAGTGTCCAGAGAATCATGCTGGCAGTCCATAAAGTCTTGGTAACAATACATAACGCTGTAATTTTTTCTTCTTGAATGTATTTATCTACAAGTCTAGACCCCTAAGATGCAAAGATACGTAAGACACCATTTCTACTTTCAAAGCGCTCCCAGTCTGGAGGAGAAAAGAATCCATTAGAAAGCTAACAAAATACACTGTATAATAACTGATCCCAGGACTGAGGAAGGCGTGCTGAGCTTGCCTTGAGGGCTAGGCAGCCGTCACGACTCTCACAATAACTACTGAATCTGGCCCTGAAGGACGGGGGTGGAGAGGTCCATCTGCTCAGGTCGAAGGAACTGCATCAACAAAGGTGAGGAGGAAGCAGGTCTAGAGAAAAGGAGCTAATATTTATTGAGTTCCATGCACGTTTGGAACATAGTAGATACATTATAAACGTTTGTTCAGTGAATAGGCGTCCTTGCTAGGAAAGGATCATTACGGCCATTTGGTAGATAAAGAAACCGAGGTGCAGAGAGATTAAGTAATAGTTCTAAAGTCACATAGCTACGTGTGGTAGTGTTAGATATTGACCTCAGGCTGTCTGCCTAAGAAATATAAGTTTCTTTGTCCTGTCCTGTTGTGTGGCTCAAGTGCCCACGTGTGGCTAAAGTACAGGGTGTCTAGTGAGGGAGTAGAGTAGGCATTGTAGCCAGAGGTGAACTTAGAAACCAAGTTGGGACATTTACTGCAGCAGTCCCTGAAAGACATTCTAAAGAATGTACACTGTCCTTAATGGGAAGCCACCAAAGATCTTGAAGTAGGGCAGTGACGTCATCAATATTTTTTTCAGGAAGACAAGTGTGATGGATTGGAAGTTGGGGGGGCGGTGGGGATGCGGGCAGTGGCTATGACAGTAGATTGGTAGACAAGCTAAGAAATGCTATCGCACAGAGCTGGTGAGGAGCAATGTGAGACTGAGCGGCGGCTGTGGCCGTGGAAATGGAGACTAAGGGGGTCGACGCCTGGAGAGTTATCAGAGGAGGAGTCACCAGCACTCACCAGCCAGATCATTCGAGGACAGGGAAAGGATGCCTGAGGCTGCTGGGATTTCTAGCTCTGGTGAAGGAAGATCCCATTAGCTGAAATGGGATATAAGAAGAGGAATGCAGAGGCTGGCCCAGTGGCATAGTAGGTAAGTTTGCACACTCCACTTTGGTGGCTGGGGATTTGTGGGCCCAGATCCCAGGTGCAGACCTACACGCAGTTCATCAAGCTATGCTGCAGGAGCATCCTGCATACAAAACAGAGGAAGATGGGCACAGATGCTAGCTCAGCAACAATCTGCTTCAAGCAAAAAGAGGAAAGATTGGCAACACATGTTAGCTCAGGGCCAATCTTTCTCACCAAAAAAAAGAAAGAAAGAAAGAAAAGAAAAGGAATGCATTTGGTGGGCAGAAGATAATATTTTGGACAGTTTGAGTGGAGACATCCAAAGAGAGATGTATAATGGACAGTGGGAAATATGAGATGAGAGCAAAGGAGAGTGGCTGGATTAAGAAAATGTTGGGAATCATCAGTCTCTACGAGACAGTTGAGGCCAGAAGGATGAGAGGGCCGGGGGAGGTGTAGAATGGGAGAAGAGATGAGAAGACAAGGGGAAGTCAGCAAATGAAGCTAGGGAAGAAAGGACAGAGTTGTAGAAGGAGAACCAGAGGGAGATGGGTTATGGAAGCCAAGGGAAGAGGCTAGGAGAGGTGAACTGGGCTGAATGAAGGTTCTTGGTGACCTCTCCGAGCCCGGCTTCCCAGGAGAGCATGGGACAGAAGCTGGGTTTAGGATTGAGGACTGAGTGGATGCTTAGGCAGCAGGAAATGTGAGTACAGTCTATTCTCCAAATATTGCACAGCAACAAACTCTGGATAACTCGAGAGGAGTAGAGAGTAGAGAGAAATCTTAGTGAGATCCCTTGGGAAGTTTTGGAGCTGGCAGCTGCCTTGGTCAGCCACTGCAGAAGAAAAGCGAGTCAAGCAGAGTCCTCTCTGCTCCACTCTTGGGCAAGGCGGCTTTCCTAACATGGAGGGGAGAATCAGACTTAGCAGGAGCCTCCTTTTCATCACTGTTAAAAGACTGCAATATTGCTGTTCCCCAGGCATGTCCTACTGATTGTTTTATAATGGTGTTCTCTTTGGAAGGGATAAAGATAGGACTGGACTCGTAGCAGAGGGCAGAAGCAGGTAGCTTAGTGCCTCAGTTCGTCAGCCAGGCTGCCTAGACTCAAAGCCCGGCTCTGTCACTTACTGTGTGAACTTAGGTAAGTTACGTAAGCTCTCTGTGGCCCAGTTTCATCATCTGAAAACAGGAGTCATAATAATGCCACCTCAGGGGCTTGTTGGGAGCATTATTTGATTTAATAAATCAATAAGAAGAACTCAGAACAGAGTCAGAACCTGGCATACAGTCAGCCCCATGAAAGTATTAGCTACTATTGTTAATAGTTATTCCAAGCATTTGGGGCATCAGTGTTGGAAAGACCCTGGGGTCTTTCCACCTGTCACCAGCCTGTGCTGCTGCTCTGATTGCTTTGGCTATTCTTCAACAACATGAAGTTCTTTTAGTTTTGCGTATAACAGACCCTGCAAATTAATATTTGCTTTTCAAGATTAGCAGAGGCTGTTCTTAGGTGGAAAAACAATGGCTTCTCCTGCGGAGTAAGAAGGAAGAAGACACCTGTTAGGAGAAACTGGTTTTGGTGCAGTAAAACTCTGAAGCACGGTGCTTATGACAAAACCAAACAATTATAATATGGGTGGGGGTCTGTGTGCTATGAAATGTGACTCTTTTGGTATATTTTAACTAGCTGGGGAAGCTATATTTTTGCTTCTTATCTCTCTTAAAGCATTCACCCTCTAGAATACTCCAAGCACTAAAGTTAAACATCTGGTGCCAGGCAGGATGCAAAAATAACCTTTTATCTCGCTGCTATTTTTGATGGCAACCGGGCTGTTAGATGTTTGGAATTGCTCTCCCTCACTGCCACCTGCTGGTGAAGGCCCAGCACAACCCTCATTCCACCAACCGCACTGGTGGGCTTCTGATCGAATGCCCCGCAGAGGCTGCAAAAAGAGACCCTGATTTCTTCCTATTAAGAAAATACATTGTCGGGGTTTTTTGTTTTGTTTTAGGATTGGCACCTGAGCTAACAACTGTTGCCAATCTTTTTTTTGTTTCTGTTTTATCTCCCCAAATCCCCCCGGTATGTAGCTGTATATCTTAATTGCAGGTCCTTCTAGTTGTGGCATGTGGGACTCCGCCTCAACATGTGCCATATCTGTGCCCAGGACCCGAGCTGGTGAAACCCCGGGCCACCAAAGCAGAGCGTGCAAAGTTAACCACTGGGCCACCGGGCTGGCCCCATACATGGTCGTTTTAACTTACATCCAGGGCCAGCTCCTGCTTTTGTGGGACCTGTAGCTTATTCATTTGAGGGACAGTCTTTAAGGTGAAAGAATACCAACTCACAAATACAGAATCAGGTACGGCAGAGATGATCTATTTTAAAATGAGAAAAGATGTGAGAGCAAATTTTCTTTACAGTGTCTAATCTTGAATACCGTTTGAACTGACAGCACTTATTAACCAGTTTGTCTCCATGACCCCCTCGTGTGGGTACACTATGATTTCTGTTATATTTTGAGATGGCAGTATTTCATGTCAAATTAGCAAGAAGGTTAAATATTTTCCCAATAAAATATACTTTTACCGCTCTTCATTGATGGGATTATCAAACAATCTGAAGACTGCTTTATTTCTTCTATCTGAAATCTGTCTCTTCCTCTTGATGACTTACTGCTTTTGCTATAATCTGAATTTTTTGGGTCACAATTTGCATCTCAATGTCAGACTAATTTCTATTCATTTTATTCTTCATAGTAACCTCTTTTGTTTCATATTCCACTAATTTTTTACCTGAGTGTTCTCTCAAAATGCTAACTATGTGAGGTGATGTATGTGTCAACTAACTTTATTGTGGTAATCATTTCACAATAAATATGTATATCATATCATCACCTTGTACACCTTAAATTTATACAACTTTGATGCTACTCAGCCGTAAAAAAAGATGAAATCGTCCCATTCACAATCACATGGATGGACCTGGAGGGCATTACGTTCAGCGAAATAAGCCAGATAGAGAAAGACAAACACTGTATGATTTCACTCACATGTGGAAGAGAAACAAACTTACGGACAAAGAGAGCAGATTAGTGGTTACTGCGGGGAGGGGGTGGAGGGTGGGCACAAGTGGTGAAGGGGCACACTTATATGGCGTATGACAAATAATAATGTACAACTGAAAGTTCACAATGTTGTAAACTATTATGACTGCAATGAAAAAAAGAACGCTCGCACACTTTTCACTCTAAAAAAAAATTTATACAACTTTGTCAGTTATATCTTGGTAAAGCTAGGAAAAAAATGTTCTTTCAGTTCTTTAACAAATAAATGATAAGAAGTCAAATGATGTCTGTCGCTTCTCACTTGTTTTCCTGAAACTTTGCAGAACAACTTTCAAAACTACAGCTGACACCAGACACGCTCCACTCAATTTCTCCTTAGCAGGATCCCAAAACTGCCTGCAGCCACTTTAATGCCCTTGATGAGGGAAATGTGACAGATAGGAAGCCGGAGTGGAAAGGGACAGCTGTCTGAACCCATTGTGGCTGAAATACCTTACTTTTGAAAATGTTATGTAAATGTATGGCCCTGTGAGCCCATTCCCGGGGTCAGCACGGGGGTCGTTGACTCCATCGGACACCTTCTGCACCTCACTGTTCATCCTTCTGTGCCCAGGAGGTGCCAGGGTTTAGGGATCATTTTTTATTACTTATGATTCCATTCTGTTGCTTCTGTCCGTGCAGAAGACTGCTTTAATTTAGGTCAAATGGATGGAATATCAGTCTAAAATAGAGAAAATGTGGAATTAGGAAATACTTTTAAGTGTACATTTTAAGGTGTGAACTAAAAAACAAGAGACTGGTCTGTTTTCGTCCATGCAATAACTTGACCTTGGATAAGTCACTTATTCGTCTGTAAAGTGAGAGAGCTGGGGTATCTGCTGAGCTAAATGCTCATAAACGCTGGTAAAAAAATTTAGCTACAGTCAGCTACATGCTGATCTTAGATGATTTCTGAGATCCCTTTAAATTGTAAAATTCCGTGAACTTGATGTACATATAGAACGCACTAAGCGGTTTCCGAGAAGACAGCAAATCAGAATTTTTTTTAAAGAAAATAAACTTGTAATATTATTTGTAATTAGTGTGATCATTTCTAGTTTATTTATTTATTTATTTTGAGGAGGATTAGCCCTGAGCTAACTGCCGCCAATCCTCCTCTTTTTGCTGAGGAAGACTGGCCCTGAGCTAACATCCGTGCCCATCTTCCTCTACTTTATATGTGGGACGCCTACCACAGCATGGCTTGCCGAGCAGTGCCATGTCTGCACCCAGGATCCAAACTGGTGAACCCTGGGCTGGTGAAGTGGAATGTGCAAACTTAACCACTGCGCTACCGGCCTGGCCCTGTTTGATCATTTCCATTGGTATGCTGCTAGGCTTGAAAATTTTGGTTTTAATAAATGGGCTAAACATTTGCTCTAATCGGAACATCGTATATATTATTAATTGGCCTAGAAACCCACATTCTTCTGTTATGGTATACAGCCCACTTCCACAGTGGTTACCACTGATTAAATATCGTCAAGTTAACATTGTGCGTATATATGTATATACTACCAGGCAAAAATAATATACATATATATTACCTAATCCTTGTATCATTAGGCTTTCTTTTTACTTTTGAAAATTTGCTGCCTTCTAGGGAAAAAGTACTGTTTTAAAAATAATTTAAATGAAAATGTCTTTTTGTCATAATCTGCTTTGTAGTCCCAAATTTTATAGCCTCTTGGAAAAGACTGATGCTATTTCCACCATGGCCAGCCAGTTTACAAGGCTTTAGCTTCCTGAAGGCAGGTGTTGAGGCCCCTGTGTGTTGGGGCACCTGTTCATTCTTTCTCATAAGGCCCCGGGCTCCGAATGCACATTAACTCCAGCCCTCCCCGGCAACCTGGTTTGCATTCTAGAGATCTCTGGGAAGAACAGTGCCAGAATTCCTTCTGATATACCCTTTGTCTTCCTCTAAGGCCTCCTGGACAGTGCATTTCACAACTAGGAGGGGGTGATCACATGATTCTTAGCAGGACAGAAAGGTGCGCTGCAGCTCCCATCGCCAGACAAAGCGCCAGCTGGAACAACTGAGCACATTTGCTCAATGGCCTCTTGTTTCAAGTTGGCCTTGGTAAGTGGCCTATTACATAGACAACACATGGCTAGTAATGTCACATATGGGGGGTACTTCTTGGCTCCTAGGGACACTTGCTAGGGTAACACATCCGTCCTCTCATGCCACCTTGCTCAGATTTCTCCCCAGGAGATGCTGGTGGTTTGGGAAGGAGTTGCTGGCATTCAGCCCTCAGACTTTCCTCCTTCCCTTCTCTCTAGGGTTGGCCTGCAGAAAGCATCTGCTCTGTTCTGCAGTTGGCCAGCCAACAAAGGCTCTGCCCGATGGGGTGAGGCCTGCCGTTTCCTAGAGCTGCTTGTGGCTGTGTGGGTGAGTCTGTCTAATTCTCAGGTTCGGTTATTAGGACACTCATTGTTGCTGCATATCTAAACCACATGCTTCCATTCAGCTTTTACCAGTAATTAAGCTGCTAATTTTTTGATCTCCATCTGCTTGCTTCCTTTATGTCTCGCAGATGGTTCAGAGATTGGGTGGGCAAGAAGGGTGCTATTTATTGACTCTCTCAAACCTCCACACTATGTGCCAAGACACGGGGAACTAAATTAATCAAGACACAGTTCCTTCCCGGGGTGAGTGGACAATCTAGGAACTATGAAGACGTAAAAATTAGGAATTTGCAGGGGTAACACACACCCAAAACTGGGCAATCCCAACGCTTTCCCTTTCTATCCACCAGCACAAGTTATTCCAGCTCTGGATGAGTCATCACACATTATCCTAGACTTAACTGCACATAATGAAGCTAAGGGTGTGGGTGATATTGCAAAATGTTTTCTATGTGTGTCTTGGAATGGGAGAGAGTACACAGTGAGGTGAGGGAAGAGGAGGAGGAAGCCCCTGGAAACATTTCAGGGAGACTTAGGTGCTGAATTCATTTTAACTTGCCTGGGAGCAGTGGAGTGCATCGTCACATCTGGCTTGACCAGTTCGTGTAAGTCAGCAAACTTCATTCGAGCATGTTCTAAGTGGCAGGTACATTTCACATCCTTTAAGTCCTTGGATTCAAGGTCCCTTCATTAGGCTGTGCTGGGATGCTTGGTGAAACTTCTGTTTTAGACCAACTGATTACTCCCTGAACCCCAAATACAACTTCCCTTTTCCTGACTTTGTCCCTTTTCTAGGTCGCGCTCTGTTCACCTGGAATAGTCTTTCTCCGATCCCTGCCCTTTGTAATCTTCTCCATCCTTCCACGTCCATCTGTCTTGATCACCTTAGTGGATGTGAGCTTTTGCTCTGTATAAGAGGGACCCTTCCGTTGCTATTTCTATATCTGCTTTTTTTATGAGCTACCTGCTGAATTTCATTTTCTTCTCTAGGTTTCTCCTTTGGGGCCCCTGAATTGGCTTCTCGTAGTTCTGTCACGGCAGGAGTCTAATATAAAATGACTTCGTGGACACAGAAGCAACCTCTCACACTTCTCAAAAGACACATGTAGAGATACCTATTTGATTCATTTGTTCATGTGTCTTGTTTCAGCTCAGTGATAGACTCTTGGAGGGATGTATATTTCGTACCTTCTAAGATTCTTATTTAACAACTGATCTTCAATTAACAGCACAAGAGAATGAAGAAATTCCCTCCAGAATTCTGGAAGACATATATCAAAAAGTGTACTAGGAGCCCCATATTCTTTATCCTAAAACTTCATAAGCATTTTGCCTCCTTCTCTGTAGCATACCCATGTTTGTTTTTAACATAAAAATGTTATGAATTGTTTGCACTGAGTAAACAATGCTTTGAAAAGATGTGCGCTATTGAATTGCTAAGCTTATATATCCTCTGATACACTGCTGCTCACCACTGTTGTTTATTCCAGATGAAAAGCATGGCTAATAAATGCTCAATAAATATTTGTTAGATGAGTAAATGGATGAAAAATCTGATAATAATAATAGGATTCTTGTAGCTCCTTCCAGAAATGTATATATTGAATCACAGCTTTCCAAGGGAGCTAACCCACGGCGATACAAGTTTGATCTCTATCTCCTTCAAGTCAGACCAGTCAGTGCAGGGACGCTATAACTCCTTAAGGTTCTCTAATTAGCTTCATTTTACAGCTGGGAAAGTGGAGGCTTAGGCAGGTAAATGAGCACCGCAATTATCCATGAGTAAGTAGACCCTAACAGCCGTGACTCCAAGGGCCCCAGGCCGGCTCCCTCCTGCCAGCCCCCAGGCAGGCCCTCCTGCCTCCATTGCAGCTCTTCTCACAGTGGCTGTGATGACCTGAGCACTTCAGTCTCCATGCTGGGCCTTGAGCTCCTCCTTGCTGGGACCGTGTCTTGATCATATCTGTGCGCTCAGGATTGATGACAGGCCCTCCCACACAGGCACCCAGGAAATGTCAGAATGAATAAGTAAAAATGTACAAATCAAAGAAACTGCTGAGTGATTCCTGATTCTCCAGGCCTGTCTTCTATGTAAGCCTTTTTTTCCCCCCAAACTGTGCTAAGACGGTGCTCTTGATTGTAAGTCTAAATGAAAGAAAACCTAATGCTTATATTAGAATGTGAACTCAACGTTTCTCAAGACTTTCTTATTCTATTTTTACCGTATTGAAAATGTTCGGGGTTGGCCCAGTGGCACAGTGGTTAAGTTCACACATTCTGCTTCGGCAGTCCGGGGATGCCGGTTCGGATCCTGGGTGCGGACAGGGCACTGCTTGGCAAGCCATGCTGTGGTAGGCGTCTCGCATATAAAGTGGAGGAAGATGGGCACGGATGTGAGCTCAGGGCCAGTCTTCCTCAGCAAAAAGAGGAGGATTGGCAGCAGATGTTAGCTCAGGGCTAATCTTCCTCAAAAATACAAAAACAAAAAAAAAACAGGCAAAAGAAAAGAAGGAAAAAGAAAATGTTCACTCAGTCAGATCCTCTTTACTTTGGGGGGCCCAATGTTATTGAGTCACTTCCAACTCTTTGAGAAACCCTGTGTCCTAGGGCACAGGGATTGCTTTTGTTGGTCTCTGAGAACAGGCGCTCCCCGCTCTGCTGATTCAGGAACACAACTTGCTTTGTCTTCTGTGGGGATAATATTAGTTGTCTTTTTTTTCTTTTGAGGAAGATTAGCCCTGAGCTAACTGCTGCCAATCCTCCTCTTTTTGCTGAGGAAGACTGGCCCTGAGTTAACATCCATGCCCATCTTCCTCCACTTTATATGTGTGGATGCCTACCACAGCATGGCTTGCCAAGCGGTGCCATGTCCGCACCGGGGATCCAAACCAGCGAACCCCGGGCCACCGAAGTGGAAAGTGCGCACTTAACTGCTGTGCCACCCTGACAGCCAGATATTAGTTGTCTTAGTCAGTACTCTTACAGGTCCCCAAGTTTAAATCAGCTCCAGATAGACATAACGAGAGTCCCTTGCTAACTCTTTTACAGGTACAGATAACAATTCTATGACTTATAACAGTTTTTAAAAACAGCTGCATTGAGATATAGTTAACACACAAAAAAATCACCTATTTAAACTATGCACTTCAATGGCTTTTGATGTATTCACAGAGTTGTGCGACCATCACCACTCTCAATTCCGGAACATTTTCATCACCCCCAAAAGAAACCTCATACCCTTTAGCTATCACTTCCCAACTACTCCCTCTGGGAAACTAGCCATGTGCACAATGAGAAAGCTCTGTTGCAATTACAAAAAGCTACTTTGTTTGAATATGAATTAGTCAAGATTATTGTCTTTTCAAGTGAGAGAAATCCCAATCGAACTGGCTTGGGCAAAGGGAGGATTTACTGACCAATAGGATCCATGGAAGTGTTGAACAAGGAAACTATGGCTCGGGCATACATGCAGCTGGGTCTTGGAGACAAACTGAATGAGGGGCTTGCCACGACTCTTCTTTCTTCTTTGCCCTTCTTTTCACGTAGTGTTCATTTTTTCTCAGTGCAAAATATTTTCCTCTACGTGGTGGGAAACACGCAGCGTCTCCCCTGCCTTCCGTTGCATGGCCTCCACCACTGAGGAAGCCAAAAATAATTTGGAAGCCTAAAGCCACCAACGCGGACAAAGCTCCCCCGGAAGACGACCAGGCCACCCTTCAAATATCATTACTGATTTGCGGGGTGGCTTTTCTTCTGGAGGATATGGTCATGTTGTGCTTCAAACTTAGTATAACCTATAAAACAGAAGTGGTGTTTGGGGACAGCCAACATCTGGGTTACAAATTAAAGATATAAAGGTAATAAAAATTAAAAGGCATGTTTACTTCACACCATGTGCTTAAAATCTAATTATAGTAATGATGCAGATATTTAGGCACAATAAAATCTATGGGAGGTATCGTACAAATAAGGTTAAAAACAAGGATAAAAACTGATAGGATATTAATGCAATTGCCTGATTAAGTTCTGGTCAATGGTCAATGGGATGTAGGTTGAAGGAGTGTGTGCAACTTTCAGGAAATGTCTTTCAGAGTTGTTCCTTTCCCTGTCTCCTTCCCTTTTCTTTTTCTTGTTGGTTTGCATGAGGACTCAAAGCCTGGAGCTGAAGCAGTCATCTTGAATCAGGAAGTGGAATCTGCCTGTCGAGGATGGTGAGCAACAAGATAGAAAGAGCCTGGGTTCCTGATGACTGTGGGGCCATCATGCCAGCTTGGGATTACTTATGCCAATGTTTATGTGAGAAGACAAAATTTCAGTCTTGTTCAAGCCACTGTTATTTTGGAATTTTGGTCACAATTGGTCAAACCTTGGGATAAATGGTGCAATAAGGTGTTTTCTATTCTAATAATTTTTCAATCTCAGTGGATTGTGCCGACTGGGTAGGATAAGGACATTTGTAGATAAAGCCTCAAAAAAGCCTTACTTCATATAACTCAGCAACAAAGAAATGAACAACTTGATCAAAAAGTGGGCAGAGAATATGAACAGGCATTTTTCCAAAGAAGATATACAGATGGCCAACAGGCACACGAAAAGATGCTCAACATCACTAATCATCAGGGAAATGCAAATCAAAACTACAATGAGATATCACCTAACACCCGTCAGAATGACTTTAACTAACAAGACAAGAAATAACAAGTGTTGGAGAAGATGTGGAGAAAAGGGAACTCTCAAACACTGCTGGTGGGAATGCAAACTGGTGCAGCCACTACAGAAAACAGTGTAGAGATTTCCCCAAATATTAAAAACAGAAATACCATATAATCCAGCTATTTCACTAGTGGATATTTACCCAAAGAACAGGAAATCATTAATTCAAAAACATTTATGCACCACTATGTTCATTGCAGGATTATTCACAATAACCAAGGCCTTGGAAGCAACCCAAGTGCTCATCAACAGATGAAGGGATAAAGAAGATGTGGGGTGCTGGCCCTGTGGCCGAGTGGTTGAAGTTCCATGTGTTCCACTTCAGCAGCCCGGGCTTGTAGGTTGGGATCCAGGCATGGACCTAATCCATTCATCAGCCGTGCTGTGGAGGCACCCCACATACAAATAGAGGAGGATGGCACAGACGTTAGCTCAGGGCTAATCTTCCTCAAGCAAAAAAAGAGGAAGATTGGTAACAGATGTTAGCTCAGGGTGAATCTTCCTAACCAAAAAAAAAAAAAAAAAGAAGATGTCATATACATATACAGTGGAATACTACTCAGCCGTAAAAAAGGACAAAATTGTGCCATTTGTGACAACATGGATGGACCCTGAGAGGAGGATGATAAGCAAAATAAGTCAGACAGAGAAAGACAAATACCATATAATTTCATTCATATGTGGAAGAGAAACAAACAAACACATAGATAAGGAGAACAGACTAGCCATTACCAGAGGATAAGGGGGTGGGGGAGGGTGAAAGGGTTAAAGGGACACATGTTTAGGGAGATGGATAGAAACAAGACTATCCATGGTGAACACAATGGAGTCTATACAGAAACTGAACTATAATAATGTACAGCCGAAATTTACCCAATGTGATAAGGCAATATGACCTCAATAAAATTTTTTTAAAAACCCTTACTTGCTATGCACTCTTTCTCAGGAAGCCATTGGAGTAAATCAGTTAAGAGGAAGACATGCTCCTGGAAACAGGGAGTCCAATACAGGACAGAGGGGAAAGCAGTTTCTTAAACAGGGCTGAAGGGAAGCTCCAGGACAAGGGCTTGCAGCAAGCCGGGAGAGCAGCTAGTCCAGACCGCAGCAGAAGAGTAGAGGCACCAGGAGAGGTGATTCCCGGGAAGAAAGGAAACTGGTGTGAGACCTTATGGGTTTGACCATCATGAGGTTTTACAGCTCTGGGGATGGTTTGGGAACGAATTTGTGATTGTCACAGGTAAGTAAATGAAAAAAACAAATCAATGGTAAGCTAAAGAGGACACAAAAATTATATGAGAAATAAAATCTAATTACAGTATTCTGCATGGCTTAGCAGCGACATATCCTAATACAATAAACATGCTACTGATTCAATAAAAATCTGTGAACCAAATGAAACAACTATATTGGATGAAGGAGGTGACGCGTGTGTGTGTATGTGTGTGCACGTGTGTGCACGTGTCTGTAAGGAGAAGAGATTTAAACCCCCATCTTTCACGATAATAAAACCAATAAAGTCTAAATTTTTTTAAAAAGTCAAGAAATAGAAATATCTCAAGTAAATACCAAAGACACAGCTAAGAAGTTGAGACTGGTTGCCTCTGAGGAATGGGGATGAGGATGAGGAGAGGTGCCCCAGGGGAAAGATGTTCTGTCTTTACCACGTGACTCTTAAAACTACGCAGTATACTACTTCAATAAGAATAAAAATTAAATTAATGAAATAAAATAAAACTGTTTGACTATATAATCTCTAAACTCCTTAGAGAGATTGGATTGAATGCAAGAACATTAGGAAAAAATAAGGAGAAGGGAGGACATTATTAGGAAAAATGAGTCTGCAAACCAAAATTGTAGTTTAAAATGATTTACGCAGCTTTGTCTTCATTATCTATCAATGAGGAAAATGCCACGGTCCTTATTGAGGGCCAGGCCTACAAAGAGGAACATGGCTCAGCGCCCACCCCCAGAGTGTTTGCACATGAATCTCGGTGCACCATACTGTGTTCACTACAAGGTAACTACAGCATTGTTATCTTCTCAGAGCCCACTCTGGGCCAATCATCTTCTATATAGGAAGGCAAATCCTCACAATAACTGTGCAAAGGGGGCTTTACAGATGAGGAAACTGAGGCTCAGAAAGGTTAAGTCACTTGCCCAATTTCACTGGAAGGCTGGAGCCAAGATCTAAACCCAGGAGAGATTGACTGCACAACTCGTTCTCCTTCTGTCCCCCTCCCTGACATTCTCAGCGTGGTTAGTGTGGACAGCAGCTTCTGTGCATCCCGTGCCTCTGCTGCACCAGGCACTGGGCTATGTGCATCACGTGCTTTACAGTCATTTGTTTTGACCTATATTCTGTGGTGCTGAGGATGCCAGTCGCTTGCTCCCCCAGGCTTTCTTGCAGCAAGGGCACATGGTCTACTCACCACCAATCAGACTTTGACTCAGGAGCCAGTGATGCCAAAGGAAAAGACAAGAACACTCCTTTGGCAGCACAGAGGTGTGCCACTCAGATCTCCCTGCAATGAACCTGCTGTGAGGAGGGTAACTAACTGACAGCCTTCGGCATTTGCCGCAGCATTCATTCCACGTCTCTGCTCTGACCAGGAGCTCTGTTCACTGAATGGGAACAGAGCATAGAGGAGCTGGGACATTCCTCTCCAATGCAGGTTACTCTAATAGGCTGGTGTTCTGCCTGGCTGAGACTTTCCCAGAGGTCCCTACAGTCTGAGGCTCTCCCCATCCAATCCGCTTTCCTTCCCTCTCTCCTTTCACAGGTGTCAGACCTGCGTCACAGTCTGAATGCTCTCTCTGCCTACTCCTGCTCCCTCCCCCTTTGCCTGTCACAGGTGTTTCCCTCATAAATCTCTTTCACTTCTAATTCTGTCTTGGTGTCTGCTTCCCAAGAGGCCTAAACTGACCCACCTTCTCTGAAGATGGTGGCAGGGATGGCAGGTGAAAAGGCAAGGTTTGAGGGCAGTGGTGACTTTGATGCTGGTAGCAGGAACAGTTGCAAGATAGCTGAGTTCCTAGCATGGACATGGCAGTGGAGCAAACTATGGTGTCCAGTGCTCAATGCAGTGGAGGTTTCTGCCTCAAATCAGTTATATAGCATGGTTTTTGGCTATTGTTCTTGGAAGTCTAGCCATGAGCTAGTCCCTGGTTGAGCTGAGATTTGAATACAGATTGGTTTATTTCCAAAGCCCCATTCTTAATAGTTGCATTATATTCCCCATTTTTCCAGTTCAAAAGAATGTGGTGATCTCAGGGCTGGCCTGGTGGCATAGTGGTTAAGTTTGCATGCTCCACTTTGGCAGCCCGGAGTTGTGGGTTTGGATCTCTGGCACGGACCTACACACCACTCATCAAGCCATGTTGTGGTGGTGTCCCATACACAAAGTGGAGGAAGATGGGCACAAATATTAGCTCAGGGACAATCTTCCTCACAAAACAAACAAACAAAAAATATGTAGTGATTTCACATATAACTTCAGCTGAAAATCTGACAGGGACTCTGGGAGTTGGGGGGACTGATTTCCCTGGATGTGTTTAACAAATATTCCTCTGGGGCAGCATAACAATTCCTACAGGAGAAATTAGTTCAAGCACTACACTCACACATTGTAACCTGGTTCTTCTTCTTTCTCTCTTCCCTGTGCCTAGAGGGGCATACGATGAATGCTCGATGGCATTCCCTTTCTTTTTTTTTTTAAAGATTTTATTTTTCCTTCTCCTCCCCAAAGCCCCCTGGTACATAGTTGTATATTCTACCTGTGGGTCCTCCTAGTTGTCCTACGTGTGATGCCACCTCAGCATGGCCTGATGAGCGGTGCCATGTCCACGCCCAACATCCCAACCAGCAAAACCCTGGGCCACAGAGGTGGAGCGCATGAACCCAACCACTTGGCCACAGAGTCGGCCCCCCCTTTCATTTTTACAGCCCCTTAACCTCTGGGGAAAAACTGGATGTGGGTGTATTGGTTAGGGCAATGCTAATTCTGTAACAAACAAGCCCCAACCTTTCAGTGGCCGATCACACACAATAGTCCAAGGCCAGTGTTCCCAGTCAGCTTTCCTCCTGGTGGTGATTCAAGGACCTAGGCTCCCTTCCTCCTGTGGCTCAGCCTTTCCCCAGGGCCTCACTATCCCAAGCAGAAGAGGAGAAAGGCAGCATTTTTTAACCTCCTTGTCTGGCAGAGACACACACATCCTTTGGTCACATTCTGTTGGCGAGAGAGTCACACAAGACCCCATGGAGATGCCAGGGGAGCTGAGAAATGCAGCCCTTGGCTGGCAGCTCCTTTCCAGTAACATCTCTGTTCCATGGACAGTGGGGGACAATCGGGAATGTTTCGTAGATACTCAACATTTTCTGCCATGGGGAGCTTGCACTTCTTCCCATTCAAGGAAAGACGCTTACTTGTCCAAATGGAAGAGAGGCAAGCGAAGTGTACTCCTCCGTTTCTTCACAGCCACAAGCTGAAGTCTGATGATCTCAAGCCAAAGCCAGTGCCTTGAAGACTTAGGCTGAAACAGAGCTGAAGACCATCAGCTTCTTAGAGAAGTTCACTACCTTTTCATTTTGTTGGAGACATGTAACTTCTGTCTTTTAAATGAACTGGATAGCAAAAAAGAAAAATGTGTTCATGTTTTCTAGGTAGGGAGTCTGTTTATTTGAATATTACCACAAACAAAGCAATGTACATATCCATCAAAAGGGGAATGGTCAAGTAAATTATATACAACCATGATAGGGAATAATATACAGCCACTGAAAGTCACATTGCAGAGGAATGTTAATTGACACGAGAAAATATACTTAACGTGTTCGGCTGAAAGAAGCAGGTAATCAAAGATAATAATTAAACAACTACTAATCAATTATGAATTAAAATTAAAAGAATTAACAGAACTACACACTCTTATTAAAAAAAAGAGGACTGTGATAGATTGCATTATTGTTCAAAAACACTCCCTGCCTTTTTTGTATAGGCTCCTCCCCATTGAGGTCAGCTTGGCCACTGTATTTGCTGAGCAGCAGCTGAAGTGATGTGGTCCTCCAGGAGACCCGCAGGTGGAGACTGCTTCTCCATCCTGAGTCCCAGATTCATGACGGTGGAGCAAAGCTGTAGCTGACCCACTGTGGACAGGTGATGCAAGCGAGAAATAAACATTGTCATCGTAAAACATGAATTTAGCTTATCCTAAAGTGGCACAGATGCTTCTTAAAAAATTAATGAGCATAACTGAGAGCTTGAAGCGACACGAAGGGGTTTCTTTTTATTTCGCCTCTTCAAAGAGAAATGTTTCTGTTTTTTGCTAGACCAGAAGATCTTTATTATACCATAAAAAGTATTATCTGCTAGTAGACATTCTTTTCTTCTGATAAAAAGAAAAATAATCTCAGCATGTTCTGACTGAACTTGACGTGTTCATGCTCCCAGAAGTCAGAGAGGAAGAGGCAGTGGGCAGTGCCTTAATGGGCTTCATCCTTTTCCAAGAATGCAAATAGCAATTTGAGTTCAAAAAAGAGATTCTGACAAAAATGAAAAGACCACGGCCTTTGAAATTAAATTAAAACCAGGCAGATCGTAAATAGTATAAAAACCAAGGTCACAGTAATGAATTTACATATGATGGATGCATTCACAGAGCAGGTCAAACTGAAGGATGCTGTTATCAGTTTAGCCAGTAACGCAGATCCTTCATGTAACAGGTAAAAATTATACAGTAATTGTAATTAAGTAGCAATGAAATTAAACGGAAAGTAAGGTAAGTAAAAGCTCATATGAGCATTCTATTGGACTTACGATATTTGTGAATAATATTAAAAGCAACTTCATGAAAAGGAACCCTCATACACTGCTGGTGGGAATGCAAACTGGTGCAGCCACTATGGAAAACAGTATGGAGATTCCTCAAAAAACTAAAAATAGAACTACCATACGTTCCAGCCTTCCCACTACTGGGTATTTATCCAAAGAGCCTGAAGTCAGGAATCCCAAAAGTCCTGTGCACCCCAATGTTTATTGCAGCACTGTTTACAATAGCCAAGACATGGAAGCAACCTAAGTGCCCATCAACAGACGAATGGATAAAGAAGATGTGGTACATATATACAATGGAATACTACTCAGCTGCAAAACAGAACAAAATCATTCCATTTGCAATAACATGGATGGCCCTTGAGAGAATTATGTTAAGTGAAATAAGCCAGGGAGAGAAAGATAATCTGTGTATGACTCCACTCATATGAGGAATTTAAAACTATGGACCAAGAACAGTTTAGTGGATACCAGGGGAAAGGTGGGGTGGGGGGTGGGCACAAAGGGTGAAGTGGTGCACCTACAACATGACTGACAAACATTAATGTACAATTGAAATTTCACAAGATTGTAACCTATCAATAACTCAATAAAAAAATAATAATAAAAATAAATAAATAAATAAAAAGGAAAAAAAAAGCAACTTCATGATTAACTGGTTATGGGAATAATAATTCAAACTTACAAGCTACACAGGAAAGGATCAGGGACCATGGTAAATTTTCCCACAATGTGTCACAGAGGGACAAAATGGTAAATCAGAAAAATTATTGCAAACACAATTGAAACATTATTATTCTTTTGTAGTAGGGGAGGTGAAAAAAACCTCTGATGAAATTTCCCCTGGCACACTGAGTGCGACTTTTGTTTGGGCAGTTGGGAAAAAGTCAGAATGAGTTAGAGAAAGACCAGAGAAGGCAATTAAAATGATCTCAGGATGGAGAGGCTATTGATGTAATGGCCAAACACGTACTTACCTACCATACGCTGAGCACGAGGCCAACATTATGAGGGGTATACAAATAATAATGCCAGTTACCATTTGCTGAATACTGTGAATACCATAGGTGACATGCCGAGCACCTTAGTATTTGATCTATTTAAACCTCAAAACAGCACTATGTACACAGTAGGTTTTAATAGCAGAGACGGACAGCTGCTCACCAAAACTTGGTTTCTTTCCTTTCTGGGCTCACAGCTAGACCGCATTTTCCAGATTCCTTGCAGTTAGCTATGATCAAACTGCTAAAGAGAAAAAAACCCACAAAGACTAAAGATTGAGCTCTGAGTGGAAGAGAGAGCACACTGCATCCTCGGTAGGAGCAAAGGTTTTCTTAGCACTTAGCTTCAAAAAGGGACAAACTGGGCACACACAGCACTGAATTAGATGCTTTTCATACGGGTGCAGGAAAAGTAAACCGACGTGGGCAAAGAGGAAGGAAAATGCAGCGTCTGATGTTTTTAGTCACTGAAGTCTTTCACACGTTGAAGAATGTCTGATACTAAAAAACTGGAACCCAGCCAAAAAGTTTTTTACAAAATATAACTACTCATGTTTTAAACTGCCTTCCCCATTTAGCATGTGCAATGCAATGCTTTTAGTATATTCACAGAGTTGTGCAACCAATGCCACAATCTAATTTTAGAACATTTTCATCCCCCTTAAAAAAAACTATATAACCGTCAATGGCAATTAACCCCTTTCCCTCACCATTTGTGTCCCCAGCCCCAAGCAAACACTAATCTACTCTCAGGCACTATAAGTTTGCTTATTCAGAATATTTCATATAAATGGAATCATACAACATGTGATTTATTTTGTGACTGGCTTCTTTCACCTAGTAAAATGTTTTCAAGGTTCATCCATGTTGTAGCATATATCAGTACTTCATTCTTTTTATTGTTGAATCATATTCTATTGTATGGATACACCACATTTTGTTTATCCATTCATCAGTTGTTGCACATTTGGGTTGTTTCCACTTTTTGGCTATTGTGAGTAATGCTTCTATGAACATTTGTGCACAAATTCTGTGCGTTTTCATTTCTCTTTGGTATATATTCCTAGGAGTAGAATTGTTGGTCACAGAGTAACTCCATGTTTAATCATCTGAGGAACAAGAGACTGTTTCCCAAAGTGGCTACACCACTTTACATTTCCACCAGCAACATTGGAGGGTTCCATTTTCTCCACATCCTGTCAACACTTGTTATTATCTGACTTTTTGATTACAGCCATCTCAGTGAGTGTGAAGTGGTATCTCTTTGTGGTTTTAATTTGTACTTCCCTAATGAAATGATATTGAATATCTTTTCTTGTGCTTATTTGCTACTTGTATATTTTCTTTGGAGAAAGGTCTATCCAATCCTTTGTTCACCTTTTAATTGTCTCTTTATTATTAACTGTAATTTTTTTTGAGTTTAAAAGCATTTTATTTTTAGAAAACCTACATGACATGCTTTTTCCTTAAAAACAATGCCTCTGCTCCAAATAAATTAAGGTCAAAATAAATGAAGAGCTCAAGATGACATCAGTCCCATTTGTCTAAGTCCTGGTGTTGTGTGGATGAAAGCAGCAGCCAGTTACGACAGGTGCAGATCCAAAGTTATAGCCAAATTTGTTAACATTTTTCCATTTCTAAACCATCCTTCAAGAAAATCATATATGGGGTTACACCATCCACACAGCAGTCCAGCAGAGCAGCCATGCCATCTGGATTCATGTTTTCACCAGCAAAGAACTGGCAGTTTTTGAAATTAGCAAGGATGGGCTTCATTGGTTCCGCAGCCCCTGTCACAAAAGGTTTTACTCTTTCTGGTCTCTGTTCTTCAAGTTCGCCTTTGATTGAGTTCACGGAATCTTGGTTGTACTTCTTGTAGGCTTCTTTTGTGAAGCTGGTTTCCTGCAAGTGATGGCTCATGATGAATCCTAATTTTTTTAAATATATTTTGGTACCAGTTCATTACCAGATGTACGATTTAAAAATATTTTCTCCCATTCTGTGCTTTGTCTTTTCACTTCCTCGAGAGTGTCCTTTGAAGCACAAAAGCCTTTAATTTTAAGAAATTCCAATTTATCTATTATTTCTTTTGAAACTTGTGCTTTTGGTTTTGTTGCCAAGAACTCATTGCCTAACTAAACATCATGAAGATTTACTCCTGTTTTCTTCCAAGATTTTTATAGTTTTATCTCTTACATTTAGGTCTTAAATCCATTTTGAGTTAATTTTTGTATATGCTGTGAGATGGGGGTCATATTTTCTTCTTTTTCATGGGGATATTCAGTTGTCCTAGAACCATTTGTTGAAGACTATCCTTTTCCCCACGTAATTGTCTTGGCAAGCTTGTTGAAAATCATTTGACCCTAAATGAGACTGTTTATTTTCGGACTCTCAGTTCTGTTCCAATGATCTATATGTCTATCCTGTGACAAAGAGTACTAGTAAGTAATTAAGTGACTTGGAACTCTGCTCAAAACTGTTGTGGGCTTATAGCAATAATTGCTCCTAGCGATTCCTATACTTTTAGGCAACTCATCGTTTGCTTTAGAGTAAACTTTCCAAAAGTGATAAATGATAAACTCTCCCAAAAAAATCAAAGTGAATTAAGCTAAATTCCTTTGAGAAGGTTCTAAAAAAGTTCAAGACATTCTTGGGTATGGCAATATTTGAGCGAGAAATAACAGGCCTAGTTCACTCGCTCCATTGTTAACTAGAACGTCTCTCCCCCTCTCCTTAGGGACGAGCATGCTCAAAGATGATCATCGCTAAAGTTGAGAAGGGCAAAATTTCCACTCGCATCAATTATTTTCTCTCCCTTGACCAAGCGTTGCGACGTCTCTAAAAGCCACAGAAAGTCCTGTAGCCTCTAGATGTTTTTGACCACCTTTCCAGAATGCAATTTGTTTCCTACCAAAGCTGAGAAGGAGGCGCGCAGTCACGCGATTCTTGCCCAGGCCCGCTCGTCTCCGGAGCGTCGCCCAGGCCTTAGGAACGCCAGGGTCCTGTTCGCCCAGAGCGCCACAGCCGGCCTCACCGCCCCTCTGCAGCTGGGGCTGCCCCTCGGGTCTCCCTCTGTCTCCTCGCAGCGCGCTCCCGTGGCCTCGCCAAAACATGCGCACGACCAGGCCAAAGTTGCGCTTGTTCCCGCCCTCCTGGGCGCTGGCAGCGTCCATCCCGGGGCTGCTCGGCGAGCGAGCAGGGCACCCTGGGTTTTGCCCGACCGCGGGGCCCGAGGCCGCCAGCTCCCTGCGCCGGGACACTTGTCCTCTGCAGCGCGCAGTGGCGACGGCGGCTCAGAGACCCGAGGCGCCTGCGGCGGGGGAGCGCGCACAGGCGGCGCGGAGCCTGGCGGGCTGGACGGGGTGTGGCGGGGCGGAGGCGGACGCGCCGGGCACCACCCTCGCCTCGGCACACGGGCGGCGGCGGCGGCAGCGGCGGGCTCGGCTAGGGGACGCGCGGCGCAGACGCAGGCCGGGAGGACGCGGGGCTGCCGGGGCGCGCGGTGTGCGCGCGAGGAGGCGCGCGCTGCTTTCCTAGAAAGCGCCGCTCCACGCGCGGCCATGGGCTCCCTGTGGCGAGAAGTCCTCCTGGAGACCGTCCTGGGTAAGCCGAGGCCGCCCTCGCCGCGCGTTCGCGAGTGCCCGCTCCGCATGGCCCTGCCCCGGGCCGCGGCGCTTGGCCCGGGAGGGAGAAAAGCGCGCCCGGTGCCCAGAATAGAGATGCTTATCGTCCCCTGGGAATTTTGCTACGGAAGGAAAAAAACAAAAGACTCAGATTGAGGTTCCAAACCTGAGGCTTTGGCGAGGCGGGTGCGGGAGCCGGTGCGGGAGCCGGTGCGGGAGCCGGTGCTTCCCCAGCGGCCACGCTACCCTCGGATTGCGCCCACGGGGCGCGAATTCTCCACGTGCCGCCGGCTTGGAACCGGCGCGGCTGGTACCGCCCCCTAGTACTCCCACCCGCGACCTTTAAGTTAAACTTAATAAGATTTAGTACTGAACTTTGACTTTCAGGAAGACAGGGCACTCGTCCCCGTTCCTCCGCCCCCCGACCCCCGCGGCTGTAGGTGAGCACACAGGGCAGTAGACGCTGCTTGCGTTGGCCCGGCACAAGTGGCCTTGGTGGCCGCTGCTCATTTGGGATTTGGCGAAAACCATCAAACTCGAGTCCCATGTGCTCACTTAGCAAAATGTCCCAAGAACAATTATTGGTGTAATTCTCTCGGAGCTGTATGATTAAAATCAGAATTCCCAGACCAACGCTTGGGAAATGGCTAGAATCTCGCTGTTCATTATGAAACAAGCATTCCTCCGGCTTGGGAGGGGCGCCCTCCTAGGAACCTGATTTTGGGGGGGTTAGTAACGCTTGGGAGGACCCATTGTTCTGGCGCAGACAGCATCTCATAAGTACGTCGGGCGTGTAAAGCGAATTACCTTGCGTTAAGTATCGAGGGCACTAGGTGCTCTGTGCCTGATCTCATTTAATCCTAACAACTCCGAGAAGTGGTTAAAAGTACAATTTTGCTGATCAAGAAGGGGAGGCTGAGCGGTACCTTGGGAGAAAGGTACAACACTCGGTGGTTAGACAGCTACGTTTGGAGCCAGACTGCTTGGGTCTACGTTCACTCTGCTGTTTGCTACTTTCATGACCTTAGGCAATTACGTAACTTTCTGAGTTTCAGGAGTCTTTTCTTGTTTTTGCATTTGTAAGTGGGGAATAGACATAGTGTTAATTTCATAGGACATGGGTTGTGTGAGGAATAAGAGAGATGACCCCTGTAAATACTTAGCGCAGAGCCTAGCACATGGTATAAGTGTCCAGTCGTTAATTATCGTTATTCTAGAAGATTGCAGTCAGGAGTTGACGGAGGTGAAACTGACTTCGGATCTGGCTATTCCACTACCTGGTACTGTCTCCTAAGGGTTGGGTTTACAATAGTCTACTCACAAGAAACCGATGGTTGCGTCACTAACCTGCCTTTGGGTGTCGTCTGGAGTGGAAGGGGTCCTGCTGTTTGTTGCTCTTTTTGATTTTCATGATATTTCTCCTTATAGAAGAGGAGACCCAGGTAAGGAAATGTTATCACTTCAGGGTCCTGACAGGAAACCAAATTCAACAAAGATGGTCTAAATGAAGAGGCTTTCATAAAGGGACTACCTGCGAGGGTTAAAGGAACGAAGGAGGGTTGCTGAGGACCCGCAACAGCAGGAAGCCATTTTCCTCCTTGATGGACGTGATGGCGAGGGGAGGAATTCTAGTTAAGACCAGAGTCATGAAGGAGGCCGGCCAGCCGAGCGGTGGGGGTGCAGCAGCCTGGCTGCTGTTTGAAACAATGACAAAGTTACACTTTCTCTCTCTCTTTAAAAAAATTTTTTTCTAGGGTATGTCTTTTGGTCTCTCTGCCATGATATGGGACCAGTGATCTTTTACTTTCCTCTGCAAACCCTCGAACTCACTGGGCTTGAAGGTTTTGGCATAGCATTTCTTTCTCCAATATTCCTAACCATTAGTCCTTTCTGGAAATTGGTTAACAAGAAGTGGATGCTAACCCTGCTGCGGATGATTACTGTTGGTAAGATTTAAGATGTTTTTTACTTAAAAATCAAGTAAAATTATGTATACTGCTCTTTGAATACTACATTATTAAAAAAAGATTTCTCTTTCTCTTACTGCTACCTTGAAGAGTTTTAGTAGAGCTGGGAGGCTAGACCAAGTCAATGTATTTTACATTTCTCACTTTGCTGTCGGATTAGAAAAGCCTAAAAATCACTGAAGCGAGGAGAGGAAAGATACCTTGGTGAACAAGTCAACACTTGAACATATTGTGTTCTTTTTTCCAACTATGACTCAAAACTCAGAAGCCATTAAAAAAATTGTTAAATGATACTGCATGAAAATATGAAAATTATGCATGATGAACACCACAGTAAGCAAAGTCAAACAGCAAATTAGGAAAAATATTTGCAACTCTTTTAGTCAAAGGGCTTATTTCAGTAATATGTAGAATTTTTATAAATCAATAATAAAAAAGACCAACAACTCAATAGAAAAGGAAGCAACAGATACAATCAGTTTACTGGAAAGGAAATATAATTGGTTCTTAAAAATATATTAAAATGTGTAGAATACAAATTATATATACACCCACACATATTTATACATAGTTTCACATACCGGATTGGCAAAGAACAAAGTCTGATAATGCTGTATTGGAAGGGTGGGAAAACAGGTTCTTATACGTTGCTGGTGTGAATGTAAGTTGGGACAACTTCTGCAGAGGATAATTTAGCAATATTTATCAAAGTTACAAATATGTATATATTCTTTTACTCAGCAATTCCACTTCTAGGAATATATCCTACAGATACACTCATATGTGTAACATGATAAAAATACAATATTACTTAATCATTGCAGCAATATTTATAATAGCAAGATTAGAAATAACCCAAATGTCATCTATATAGATAGGTTAAATAAATTATGATTATGAAATTCGGAATACTATGCAGCTATATAAAAGAATGAGACCATTGTTTATGTAAGGAAGTGTAATGTTCTTCAAAATATTAGGCGAGAAAAAGGAAGCACTAAACAGTGCGTGAAGAATACTAACACTTGGGTTAGATGAAAATGTATTTAGTATTTAGTTGAACATGCGTTAAATAGCTCTAGAAGGATTTTTTAAAAAGCAACTGATAGCATTTTAGTTGCTTCCAGGGAGAAGAAAATGGTACCTAGAGACAAGTATGAAGGGCAACTTTGCACTGTATACCTTTTGAATTCTGAATTTGAGTATGTTACATTGCCAAAAACTAGCAACTGAAAAAATTTTAAATGTATATTTGCTATCACAAAAAATTGAGATTCTTAATATTGGTATTGAGAGACCTTGGAGAAGTCCTGGTAGTGAAAAACTCAGGAGGTGAGGTCATGGAGAAAAGATTTAAAAAACAAAAACACCAGACTCCAGTCTGGGTGAATCTGTAGCTAAAAACTCTGCATGTCTTGCCCTTCTGCAATAATGCAGTTGGTTTGTCTGAGTTTTCCAAGTGCATTTGTTCATGAACCGGGCTGTATGTTTCTTCTGTCTGGAAACAGTCGTTTGACTTTTTTCAGAAACAGTAACAGGAATCGCTAGGTAGCTGCCTTCTGCTTTTCTGTGCATCAGACCCAAAGAAGACAGAATACAGTTAGTGCGGTGAGTTCTGTGTCTGCCCACAAAGGTGGAGAGCTCCGGCTTTTAAAGAGCTTGGGCTCAGAAAGAAAAGTGGTAAATGCCACTGAAAAATGCACCCTTTACAAAGATGGTGTGCATAGGAATGGAAAGACAATATTTGACCATGAAATGTTCATCTCCAGAAGTAAGAGAAGTGAAACTTTCTACCCTGATTTGAGTAGATGGTCACTGAGTGAAACCGTCTTTGGCTTACTGTATCCTTCTATGAATTACTACGGCCTGAGTGTTGCAAGTTTCAGTTTCTCATCACATTCCTTGGCTGGCATTTACGAGAGTGATCTCATCAGTGACACGTTTTGGTTGCCTTTGCTCCGTGCTTATGGTGCCAGGCTTACCTACGAAGCCACTGACTGAGCAGTTCCTGGGACCGTGTTTTATTAAGTCCAGTTCCGGCCCAGTAACTTGTGGTGGCTGTAAGGGATGTGATATTAAATGAGTCTGGGGAGGGTATGGTATTTGGGATGCTTCCTGTTGTCCCCCTTCCACCTCCTTCCTCCGTGAAAACCCATCACCTTGAGTAGAGGTAGAATTATATTTGAGAAGGTGGAGTAGGTGGGAAATGACTCGGAGTTGAGGATGAAGAGGCCCATTTCTGCCAGATACCCTTCCAGGTAACCCCTGAGTCTTGCTGATGCTCAACAGCGGCTGAAGTAAGCCATGACGTGACTTAAAACTCCCTTCAGATGCTTCTCAAGGCAAGGAAACAACTGGTTTTTGAAGATTCCTAAGGTATCCTTACATAATACGGAGAAGATCTGAGTGTTACCTGCCTCCTCATATCTGTCGTCTCAGATATTTTAGCTTAATTACTGTGTAGTTAACTATTAAATTCGTTCATACTCCTTTTGATTCAGGTCATTTTTGACCTTAAAGATTTTGACCCACTAGAATGGCTATAATCAAAAAGACAGACCATAACGAGTGTTGGCAAGGACATGGAGAAATTGGACCCCTCACATATTGCTGGTGGGAATGTAAAATGGTGCACCTGCTTTGGAAAACAGTTTGACAGTTCCTCAAAATGTTGAACAGAGCTGTCATATGACCTGACAGCTCCGCTCCTTGGTATATGCCCAAGAAAAATCAAAACATACATTCACACAGTACCTTGTACACAAATGTTTATAGCAACACTATTCATAATAGCCAAAAAGTGGAAACAACCTGAATGCCCAACAACTGATGAATGGAGAAATGAAATGCTGTATATCCATGCCATGGAATCCTTGCAGTGGAATATTATTGAGCCATAAAAAGGAATGACATACCAATACATGCTACAACATGGATGAACCTTGAAAACGTTGTGCTAAGTGAAAGAAGCCGGTCACAGAAGGCTACATATTGTATGATTCTATTTATCTGAAATGCCCAGAATAGGAAAAGTCCATACAGCAGGAAGTAGATTAGTGATTGCCAGGGGCTGGGAGTCGGGCAGGGAGGAGGAAAAGGGAGTGGCTGCTAATAGGTATGGGTTTCTTCTTAGGGTGATTGAAAATATTCTGGAATTAGATATTGGTAAAAGTTGCACAACTTTGTAAATACATTAAAAACCATTGAGTTGTATACTTTAACATGATGAACTTTATGGTATGAATGATATCTCAATAAAAATTTTTTAAAAGATTTATACACACACAATTATATATTCACTCTATCTTCCTGAGTATAAAGATGGTATCAGACACAACAGTTATCAATGCAGATCACCGAGTACCAGTGCATGATTGTCAGAAACATTCAGCTCTCCTTAATTTGTTTGTAGGCAGCATAGCCTCCTTCCAGGCTCCGAATGCCAAACTTCGGATAGTGGTCCTCGCGCTTGGTGTGTCTTCGTCTCTGATAGTGCAATCTGTGACATGGTGGACAGGAAGTGGTTTGCAAAGGTATGGTTCGTCTCTTAGACCTGTAGACAAGCAAGTGTGATTAGTCACCAAAGGGAAAGTCGGGACCCAGAGTTCCAGTTTCGTATTTACCTTGCATATGGCCTTGTAGAAGTCTCATTTATTTCCTTTTCACAAAACCACGATGTGAATACTTGCCATTAGTTTTAATAATGTTTTCAGAATTAAAGAATTAGAAGAAGTCGCCTAGGTAATGGGCTTTATAAAGGCTATGTCATGTACATTCCTGCAAGTTACCAATAAGACTATTTCCTATGCTCATTCTATGAAACTGGAATTCGTAGAATTTCAATGGACATAGTACATTGAAACCACATAAAAAGTATGTTACAAATACTTTTGTACTTACAGGTATCTCAGAATCTGGGGATTTATTTTAGGACAGATTCTTCTTCTTGTTCTTCGCATATGGTACACTTCACTAAACCCAATCTGGAGTTATCAGGTGTCCAACAGAGTGATCCTGACCTTAAGTACCATAGCCACCCTTGATCGCATCTTCACAGGTAAGAGTATATCCAGTTTCTTTAAGGATTTTCTCTCTTGCGTAGTTTACCTTTCTTACCTGAATGTGACACATCTTGAAAGATAAAAATTATCTTTCTGTGCTATGTCTCCATTTCAGCTTTTTCCCCTGAAATAGTCACTGGCACAGTCATGGTGGACTGTTATCTAAGCAGAAGGCACCTTTTTCTTGCCATTACAGAGGATGATAATAAAAAGCTGACTGTATCACTGGGCAGTGGGGGAGTAGAACCCGGCCTCATACTCCCAGCTGGCTTTCAGCTCTTTCTCCTCTTTCCCTCTGGACAGGCCTTCCAGGGTGGGATCCGTCACCCCCCTCCCTCCGTACTGACCCCAGTGTAGCTCTAACACTGTGGACTGTTATCTGTGAGCTGGGGCCATGGGAACTACCTGGCATTGTTTTTTTTCCAGGTGTCTGAATATATTTAAACTCCAAGTCTAAAACTTGAAAAGAAAGAAAGTCTTGCCTATTCACACCACCTTTCAAATACCCTGTCGCTGTCTGGAGCTGACTTTCTCGGAGACAGGCACACACCCAGCTTGATGTTTGCTTCATATGCTAACTCGAGACCCTTCTGAAAAGAAGAGAGAAGTGTTACTAGATTCTAATTAACTTGCTCCTGGCTTTTTGTGTCACTCTCACTGAGTCACTGTTCTTTTGTAAATACAAGGAGAAATCTCACAGACTGATGGAAGTGTAGAGGGTTTTGGCTCAGTGCGAACAGAATGCTGTATAATCCCCCTTTGGCCCCAATTTTGGCATGATATGAGGGTAGTGAGAAGAGGGGGACATCACGCAAGTAAATTACTCAAGTGACGTTAGTATTAGTTGGAGCATTTAGACCTCCGTCTAGTGCCCTAATATGTTCTATATTTTATAAAACACTAACATCTAGAGGTGGAAACTCAGGCAGCAAATTTCACAGGTACAGCCTGATAAGGATCTGAACTTGGGGTGTAATTTACATTTCCTGACTTGAGTTTTCTTCTGTCTCGCCTCTTGTAAATTTACATGACCCAGTTGTTGCTCCCTTCCTGTTTTTGCCCTGTGCCCCATTTACAAAACTCAAGACTTCTCGCCAGCTTCTCTAGCATTTCTGATGTTACCAGGAGTTTTTTGTAGTTTTATTGAAGATCGGCTGGGTCCTGGGGGAGGGGTCACCCGCCGTAATACACAGCAAATTCGTTTTAGATATCTCTCTTCTCCGAAGACTGTCTGCTTAGCCTCCAGGCCCTGGCCACCCTTCTGTCTGTACCACCCTGTGCCTCATCCCCATAGCTTTCAGCTCTGCTCCTCCTTCCTTTGACTCCTTTTTTGGCAGAGTGGCTTTCTTCCTCCTTGTAAAATAGGGCTGCCAGCCCCCCAGGCAGACCCTGAGGCTTCCTTCTATCCCGCAGAGGGCTTCACAGCGTCACAAGCATCTGCCCAACAGCCTCTCTGTTCCTACAGAGAAATTCTCCTGCCAGCATTTTCTCCAGGTGTTACATTATGTGAAGTCAGTGGTGCAGTGAATTGAGACCTGTTGGTTCAACAGTCCCCTGAAGTGTATGGTATAGCTCAGTACACAGGTGCTGGAGCCAGACTGCCTAAATTCCAGCCCCACTTTCTCTTTACTAGCTGTGTGATCTTGGACAAGTTACTTGTTCTCTCTGTGCCTCAGTTTTCTAACCGGTAATGGGATTAGTAATAGAGCCTGCCTCATGAAGTTGTGAAAGTTAAGTGAGCTCCTATAAAGGGCTTGAAAGAGGGCGTGGCACGCAGTCTCTGCTCAGGCAATGCGCTGTTAGGACTCTGGATACACAGAGCGTTAGGTGGAAGCCCTCTTCTTTTGGGAGGGAGCAGCCTGGTGTACTGGAAATTTTCCACTCAAGCAGGACTGCATTTGTCCCCTGAACATACCGTTCACTGTTTCTGCATATATTTTTGCTCCTGCTGTGAACTTCACATGAAGTAAATAACTTTCCGCCTTTTCACTTGTCAAATTCCAAGATGCTCTGTTCCCTCTAAAGCCTGCCTGATCCAGCCTGCCTGAGGTCCTCGCTCTCTGCCCAGCTCTCAGCACGTTCTGCTTTGTGTTGTAGGTTCATGTGTCGTCTCCCCTTCTAAAGTAAGCTCCTGGAAGCCAGTCACATTTCTTACTTGCTAAAGTCTGTTAAATGCAGAGGGTAAATTTCCATGTAACTGACCCTTTTCCATTTTTGTTCTAGATGGTGACTGCAGTAAACCTGAGGGGAAAAAGACTGGCGAGGCAGCCAAGGGGATGGCCTCTAGACCTAACTGGTTGTTGGCGGGGGCTGCCTTTGGCACTCTCATATTCCTCACCCACTGGGTGTTTGGAGAGGTCTCCCTCGTTTCCAGATGGGCAGTGAGTGGCCATCCCCATCCAGGGCCGGATCCTAACCCGTTTGGGTGAGTTTGGGTTTGGAAGCAATCAAGAAATTGGCTGTTATGGTTGAGGGAAGAAATACCTCCTTGGTTGAGCAGCTAGATCTGTGCTAGCCAGATATTTCATATTCCACTCTCCCTAGATATCAGAAACATTGAGTAAGAGGTTCTGGGAGCCCCTGCCAGGGAGTAGGAGAGCATTCTTAGTGGCCGGAAGGCATGACGTTCTCTGTTCTTTTCCTCTAGACTCCCTCCCCACACCCCCTACTGCTGCCTCGCCACCATTACAGTTATTGGTATTTGGTAGGGCAAGACCAGAGTGTACTGATGGGAGATACAGGATTGGCAGCCTGAGCATAGCTCTCTGTTCTCTCCGAAGGAGGGAGCCTGGGAGATCTCTGATCCTCTGGTAGTTTGGGACTTGCTCCAACCACGGGGCACCTAGGGAGGTAGCAGTCTTGCATTTAAGTGTTAGTCCATGTGTTCTGTCCTCATCAACCCTTTGTGTGTTCTTCCTGGCACTTCTTTTTTCCCATGCCAGACCCAGTCTTTCGTGTAAAAAGATTCGAGAAACCCTTAAAGCATCTGCCTCAGATACCTGTTTTTTCTTAAAGTGCTGAAATTCCCACATTTGGATCTTTCCCCAGCAGACATCTGGGCATATCCCACCGGCTTCTCATACTCAGCATGTCCAAGTCTGGACTCAGGAGTTCCCAGGCTCCAAACATGTTGCTCCTCCTCCAGGCCTTGGTTCACTCTATCCATCCACCCCATCATCTGAGCCAGAAACCACAAGTCATCCTTGAGTTCTGTGTCTTCCTCCTTTTCTGCATCTTTGGCATTAAGTCCAGTTGATTCTACCACTTCTTTCAGATCTGTGCCTCCCTCCCTTTCCCCAACCATATCTGCCTTAGGGGAGTCCTTACCATCTTTCATCCAGGCTCTTGCTGTTTCTCCTGATGGTCCCTCTCCAGAATGATCTCTCTAAAATGCAAATCTGACTCCATCACTCCCTTGCTTAAAATCTGTCAGCAGTTTTTTTTACCCCCAATACCAGGTCATATGAGACTGGATCTGCCCCGCACCGTCCGCTTTTACAAATGCTCCCTGCCTTATCTCTGTGCTGCACCTGGGCTGAAAGCACTTGCAGTTCCTTAGAAGTGCCAGACTGTTCCACTCCTCCATCTGCGTGTATGTGCTCTTTCGTCTGCCTATCCTCCCTTGTCTTCCTTAAGGTCTTGGCAAGCTCTTATTCACCCTTCAAAACCCAGCTCAAGCATCTCTTCCGTGAAGTCTTCTCTGATTATCCCAGGGGTCCCTTTATGCCACATACTATCTTGAATCCCCCCCAATATCTCTTATTATTATTCTGTATTACACATTTTTTAATATTACAGTTATTTTACACCTTTCTTCCTCTCTAGACACTAACCTCCTTGAGGACAGGGAGTGAGAGAAGAACTAATGTTTGTGATGTACTCTGTGTCAGACACTGAGCTAGGAAGTTTACATATGTTATCTCATTCAGAGTCTGTGTCTTTTTGATCTTGGATACTCAGCATACTTGGGAGGAAGAGAGAGAAAGAAGAAAGGCACAAAGGAAGAGATGGGAAGGGAAGGAGTTTATTCTCGTATTAAAGCTTTGTCTCCAAAGTTCCCTGTGAAAACAAGCATAAGAGGTGTGAAAGAGCAAAAGGAGAGCCGGACCAGGAATCCAAGGTGGGGCTCGAGGGCTGGAGTCGTGGTTGGCCAACAGCAACTCACCATTCAACCTTGGACCAGTCACATTACATCCCTGGCCTTGTTTTTCTCACCTGTAAAATGAGAGTTTTCTGTTCAGACATCTTATGATTCTGTATGTTAGAGTGAGACATTGAAGGTGGAAATGCAACCCATGAGATCGGTGGAAGATTGGTTTCTTGAGATGTCAATAGCTACTCTAAGAGAAAAAAAGTCTTCTAGATCAAATAGGTTTATAAAATATTGCATTTTATATTCCTTTCTTTGTGATTCACAATGCGTGTTATAGCATATTAGAGACTCTAGAGAATTTCTCAAACTTATTTGAAGATGAAATTCCTGTTTTTTTTTTTTTGCTGAGCAAGATTAGCCCTGAGCTAACATCTGTGCCAGTATTCCTCTATTTTATATGTGGGTCACCACCACAGCATGGCTGACAAGTAGTGTAAATCTGCACCCAGGATCTGAACCCACGAACCTGTGAGCTGAGGTGGAGCACACAGAACTTCACCACTAGGCTAGGGCGCCAGCCCCTGTTTCTAGAACACCTATTAACATCTCATAAAATTGCTGTTTCTCAGAACCCTGTTTGAGAAATGTTGCATAAGACCGTCGTCACCCATGACCATCAGAGTAGGAACTGCTTTCTAAAATTCACTAGATTCTACTCAAGGGAATGGGTCATAGATAAGTTTTGATGGGATAAAGATGTGAGAGATGGGTGAAAGGGGAGAGAGAGGCTCAGAGGGTGTTGAAGGGACTCTGGGGGACCAAAGGATCAGTGCCGACCATAGCTCCTGGGAGAAGAGGGAGCCGGACAAACGGTGTCTTAGTCACTTGTTCCAGCTTCCCATCAGCCCACCCCAGCACTCCGGACCTGTTACTCTTACTCTTCTGTAGCACTTTCCATCTTCTGATATCCTGTGTTGCTTGCTAATTGTGTTTATTGTCTGTGTCCCCCTCCCCCCCACTAGAATGTGAGCCCTGTGGAGAAAAGGGCTCTTTGTTCGTTGATATATCCTGAGCCCCTAGAACAGAGCCTGGCACATAGTAGGTACTTGTAAACGTTTGTTGTTGAATTGAGGATAGAGAAAGATCACCTGTCCTCCATGGCCTTTCCTCACATCTGGTCTTCTGTAGACCCTGGACGATCCTTAACCTTAGGAGGTCGGGGGAGGTGGGAGGGCAGCTGAGAGCCTCACTCCAGAGCCTGAGGGCCTTTTTTTTTTTTTTGAGGAAGATTAGCCCTGAGCTAACATCTACCACCGATCCTCCTCTTTTTGCTGAGGAAGACTGGCCCTGAGCTAACATCCGTGCCCATCTTCCTCTACTTTATATGTGGGACGCCTACCACAGCATGGCTTGCCAAGCTGTGCCATGTCTGCACCCAGGATCCGAACTGGTGAACCCTGGACCACCGAAGCAGAACATGTGCACTTAACCACTGTGCCACCAGGCCGGCCTCTGAGGGCCCTTTGTGGATTCTCAGTCCCACGTGGGCCACTATGTGTGACGTCAGGCAGGTTACCTAAGTGGTCTTTCCCCCAGTGTCCTCCTCTGCAAAATGGGGATAATAATAGCATTTGTCTTAGAGAGTTGTGAGGATTAAGTGAGCTAAAATATGTAAAAATCTTAAAACAGTGCCTGGTGTGTAGTAAGTGCTATGTTTTTTAGCTTAATTTATGTTATAACTACTTAATTGAGTGCCATGTCATAAGCTATTATTGCTGTTGGATTTTTCCCTAAAGTTCGGTTAAATTCTTTTTTTCTCCTCCTCCTAATTTTTGCCAAAGTAGCTAAAGAATGAGATAGCTTGTAGTTGTTTTAAAAAACACAACTCTCATTTATCAAGCTGACACCAGTCCCAGGAAGGCAGTGACTGTAGATGAAAGCAGTGTTGAGGTAGAGAAAAGAAAGAAAACAGGCAAACTGAAGAGAAACTGTTCCCAATGACTTTTTCTTTTGGTGTTTGGCAGTCATTTAAAATGTCACTTGGCCAATATGGACTATAATTTAATAGTCTGAGAAAACTCAATTACTGTGTTTGCGTTGACCATGAAAGATGACTATGAAAGATAGCACTTTTCTCAAGTTGGAGTAGTTATTACTTTAATGTTCTGAATGTATATAATCTTGGTCCCCAATGGGCGCTCATCTCATTGGTTGTTCCACACTCATGTTATGTCTTGGATGTTCCAAGAGGTAGGAGATATATTTCTGTTTTCTATTTGAGACAATGAAATATTAATAATGTCAGATGTCCTGTAGCCTGTCATTTTTTCACAGAGGTGTAATTCTGCTGTGCTTGGCGAGCGGATTGATGCTCTCGGCTTGTTCACGGTTTCCTGGTACCGGTGTAATCTGGTGGGTTACAGGTATGTGGAGCTGACCTGCAGATATGCCCGTCGTTCAGCTCAGCTGTCCAGTTCACTTGCAGGCATGTGCACCTAGACTGGAAGTAGATGACCCAGGCAGCCGTACAAATAGGTGCTGTTGCCACGTGGTCTATTCTAAACAGCTACAGCTGCTAGAATCCATATGTCACCATGATTTCCAGTGACTCCTGGCTCCAGGTTCCTACTTCCTCCATTTCATTTTCCCTCTCCTCCTGTAGCTGTCTCCTTCCCCCCGACTATGCTGACATGATCTCCCCCATCTCCCCATACGTGTGTCAGTCACAGATTTACCGCAGGTCTGAGAAGGTGGAGGGTTGTACATCGCCACGTTGCCAGCCCTCTTCCCCTCTCCGAGATCCCTCTCTTCTCTGGTTTTCAGGAACGCCCTCCATTGGAACTCCATCATGCAGTTCAATTTCCTTTTCTCTTTTACGTGGAAGAGTTTAGCTCCTCACCCGTCTGCTCAGCTTTGGGGTCCATGTTTGCTTATTCAAAGGCTTGGACCCTCTGCTCCCCATCACTGCCTTTAGGATCACAGAATATTGGTGAAAACTATCATATTTCAGGAGCAATCTATTTACTTTCCCACAGCTGAATTATGCCACTCTTCTCCCTTCCCCTTGAAAGGCAGAAATGATTAGAGTCAGTTTTGGTGTTAAGTTAAAAACCCCCCATTCTGTGACAGAGCAAGTACTATATTTGGTTTCTGTGAGGAGAAACGTCCTTATACACATTAATTAAGCAGGTGGTTCAGAGTGTTGCACTAGAGGCTGTGTGTGGGTTGTGAGACTATGTATATCGGTAACAGAAGATGTGGGTTGAATAAGAATGAGTAAATTTCTGTGCGCTCTGAGGTCCACCGCCCTTGCATGGAAACGTGTGTAATGAGTTAGGCTGCTCAGTTAATGAGGTTCACCAGGCCCTCGACCTCCTGGGGATGTGTGAACACACTGTTGCAGTTGTGTTGAGCTGTTTTCACTTGCTCCTGTGTTTTCTAGTAGGCGTTCCATATGGACTCTGTGGAAGTTTGTGTGAATATAATATAGGAGTAACCTTTCTTCTTACCAGAGATACGCCTCATGAGATTCCTCAAGAAAGGGCCAGATCACTTTGTAAATGCTGTTTGCGTTGAGCATAGATAGCTTTTTAATCTGTTTGCAATTGGGAAAAGGAAGGTGAGCTACAATGAAAGATTGTTCGGCATTTATAGCATGCTGAATATAAGCAAAATGCCGGGCAGGTGATTATCAGCTTCATTTTAGACATGGGAAACCTGAGATTCACAGAAACGTGAACTATTAGTTAAGGAACAGAAAAGCTGTGAATTTATAGTATTATGCTTATACTTATTTCCCCAGATAAGAAAGGTCCTAGCCTTGAGAGTCCAACCTAATCTCTTTGAAGTATTAAATAGTAGTTTAAAAGGCCCTTGGGACAAGCAGATTTAAGGCTTCTAATAGGCTATTTGCAGTAGACAGGAAAGCAGGGCCATAATTCGTCTGTTTCGTCTCCCTCTCTGATCGCCTGCTCACCTGAAATAAGTTGGAGCTCACACTTAATTATCTAAAGATGGTGCCCACTTTTTCACTGTGATTCATTTCTGGAAACCACATCATAAAGCAGAGTGTAGAAAAAGCAATCATATCTTTTCATTGTACAGTTAAAGTTGGCGAGCCCAACTGGGTCTCGGCATGAAATTAATTATGGCAGTGACCAATAGAATTTCATAAATGCAAACATACAGGAGCTTTAAATCTTGATGGCAATTAAATTAGGAAAATCAAAGCCCTATTGAAAAAAAAGACATGTGTAAACGCATTGATAGGACCCCAGTGTACTATGTAGTGTGCCTACAACTTCATTGTATAAACAATTTGATCTGTGGAAAGCTAACACGCTGGTTATTATAAGTATTGGAGTATTCAGTTACCGTTAATTCTACTTTGTGTCTTAGATGTTGTAAAGATTTAGGGGACAGTATTTGGAAGGACTCAGTCTCAAACAAAAAACAGTTGAAGTAGACAGTCAAGTGAAAAAGGCAGAGTGACTGACAGTGTGTGTCATATGCCACCACTGGTGCACAAAAAGGGAGGGGAATGCACATGTATGTATTTCTTCCGATGCATAGGAAGGATGCAGAAGAAGATGCTAACATTGGTTGCCTTTACAAAGGGGAACTAGTGGGTGACAGGGGTCAGAGGGACTCTTTTGTGTGTGTGTGAGGAAGATTGGCCTGAGCTAATGTCTGTGCCAATCTTCCTGTTTTTGCTTGAGGAAGATTGTCCCTGAGCTAACATCTGTGGCAGTCTTCCTCTACTTTGTCTGTGGGACACCACTACAGCGTGGCTTGATGAGCGATGTGTAGGTCCACACCCGGGATCCAAACTCGTGAACCCCGGGCCACTGAAGTGGAGTGCACAAACTTAACTACTGCACCACCAGGCCAGCCCCAGAGGGACTCTTTTTTTACCTTTTGAATTTATAACCTATTTAAAAATACAATTTTAGTGGATTTAAAAATATACAGCCTATTTAAAAGTAGTATTTAAATTAAAAATAAAAGCAATAACAGTCAAGGGAAATTTGAAGAAATGTTTTCTTTCCCTCCAGATAATTCTTTGTAGTAACACAGAAGCAACAAAGTCATTCTGATGTCTTTAGAATATCAAATGAGGACTCATTCTTCTAAAAAATAGTCATTGTAAGTTGGTAAATAGGAAAAATTTACTTCCACTAATAATCAAATAAGTGAAATTCAAAATGTGATACTATTTTCATCATTAATTTGGCAAAGATTTTCAGAAAGAAATAATTCTTTTTAAA
This sequence comes from Equus przewalskii, assembly GCF_037783145.1. Lineage (NCBI taxonomy): Eukaryota > Metazoa > Chordata > Mammalia > Perissodactyla > Equidae > Equus > Equus przewalskii. The sequence goes on along the minus strand of NC_091833.1, from coordinate 79,986,307 downwards.
GATTCATCCTGAGCTAACATCTGTTGCAAATCTTCCTCTCTTTTTTTTTCACCCTCTCCAAAGCCCCGGTACACAGTTGTATATTCTAGTTGAAAGTCCCTCTAGTTCTTCTGTGTGAGCTGCTGCCACAGCATGGCTACTGACAGATGAGTGTGGTTCTGCACCCGGGAACCAAACCCGGGCTGCCAAAGTGGAACACGCCAAACTTTAACTACTAGGCCATGGGGGCTGGCTCTAGAAAGAAATAATTTTGGCATGGTTCAAAAGGTGAGTTTCTGGAGGAAATGGAGACTGGTGTAACCTCTCAGGAAAGCAGTTGACCACAAGTAATGACTCTTTAAGATGCCTTTAGGGGCCAGCCAGGTGGCGGAGCAGTTAAGTTCGCACATTCTGCTTCTTGCTGGCCCAGGGTTCACCAGTTCAGATCCCAGGTGCGGACATGGCACCGCTTAGCAAAAGCCACGCTGTGGCAGGCATCCCACATATAAAGTAGAGGAAGATGGGCATGGTTGTTAGCTCAGAGCCAGTCTTCCTCAGAAAAAAGAGGAGGATTGGCAGTAGTTGGCTCAGGGCTAATCTTCTTCCAAAAAGAGAAAAAAAATAAATAAAATGCTTTTACCTCTTGACACAGTAGTTGTACCTCTAAGAATCTTTTTAAGAATTATTTTAAGGAAATAATCAAACATGTAGTAAGAGATTAATGGACAAAGAAAGATGTTCCTCACAGTGTCAGAAGCTTCAGAAAAGGCCAACAATAGGAAAATGGTTGCTTATATTGTAGTGTATTTATCCAGTGGAATAGTATATATACTAAAAATGTTTTAGAAACAAACATTAATAACATGAGAAATGTTCTTGATATAATGTCACATAGAAAGCAGAATATAGTCCTCAATACGTGGTATGATTCCACTTACCTAAAAATACTTCCATATATATGTAGAAAAAGACAGTGGAAATATGTTGGACTGTTGGCTGTGATCATCTCAATCTGAGGCAATCCTTAATTGCTTCCTTTCAGTTTTGTATTTTTAAAATTTCTATAGTGAAAAGGCATTGCATTTGTTTATTTCAAAAAAAAAAAAAAAAAAAAATTTGTTATTAAAATAACCATTGTCGGATCTAAGTATTTGAAGGTCTAACTGCAGCATTAAAGTCCATGGGTTGTAGAGGGCCCTGCCGTCTGGTTCTCAGGTTCATCTGGGTGATGCCTTCTTTGAAGTGGGGAAGAATAGATAGTCACGTGGCATTATCCTGTGAGATGCAAGTGGGACTTACTCATGGATGAGCGCACTGGGGCACTGAGAAGCTGCCTGGATCCGCTTCTTGCTCTCCACTCCTCCTTTTCTGGAGTTCTTGCCCCAAGCAGTGAAGAGTCTGCTGTAGGCATCCTTGAAGGGTGGGTCACAATTATACAACACTGATTGAAATGTCTAGGAAATGTCCTAGTCTATGGAAAGATGTTATATGGATGGCTCCAAAGTGAGGTGTTGTAAGACCCTGATGTGCTGTCTCAAAGCTGATTTCACAGGAATTGGGAGAAATGTTATATTTCCTCAGGTTTGACTCAGCAAATTAGCAAACATTTACTAAGTGCCTGCTGTGGACCAGGCAGACTGCACAGCGTCCAGCATCTCCTAGGCTGTTGGATAACAGGGAACGGACTGCAGAACTGCTAACGCAGTGAGTCCCATGCTGTCTCAGTCATGTCTTCTTTTAGGGCTATGTGGAAATGAAATGGATGGAAATTCCTTTAGAAAGTTCTTTAACAAAAACGTTGTAGAGACCACACTGACAGATTTTCTAATGTCCTAGATCCAGCTGGTTAAATTAAAAGGAGATATTTTTGGTGTCATAGGTAATTTCAGTTCTTTCCTTTTTCACCATTAGGATCTTAACGGAAATAAGCTAAATATGCCTTCTTCCCTCCCGCTGCCCTTCCTGAAGAAATAGCACTGGCTGGAGATTTACTAGATCCACATTCCACTTCCAGTTGTACAAGTAACTAGCTGTGTGACCTTGAGCAAATCACGTTAACCTTGAGAGACTTCAGTTTCTCATCAGCCTGGAGATTGGGCCAGTATGCTCCTGAGGTCCCTCTGGTTCTAAACAGCTATAAATCGGTCATCTTATAAGCTTATTACACCACCCCCCTACACACACACACACACACGTGGTTTTTTTTAAAAGAAAATGGTAGAGACTATGACTGCTTTCCTGTCTGATTCTTTTTCTTTCTTTCTCTCAAACAGGAGTGGCTTCAGCTGTGGGTCTCCTTTACCTGCCCACGTGGGCAGCCGCTGTTTCTGGCTGTGTGCTTGCCCTCTTCACAGCGTCCATGTGGCCTCCAGTGCTTGGACACCTTGTTAGCTCTGGGTCAAGACCTGGGAAAGCCATGACCATCGCCATGATATTTTATCTTCTAGAAATACATTTCTGTGCATGGTGCACAGCTTTTAAATTTGTCCCAGGAGGGGTATATGCTAGAGAAAGATCTGATGTGCTTTTGGGTGAGTACATTTGAAAGATCTGGATTAAAGTAACTACTCGAAAATACCCTTCAGCACTGACTAGGATTTAGCACTTTACGTGACTGGTGGAAATAAATAGGATTATTTAGCCTTTCTATTAAAATAGACTCTCTTGATTAAAAAGGAAACTGAAGGAATGTCTAAATTACTACTTAAAAATCAGTTTCTTAATTCATCCATGAGTTTCAGTAATATTTGCTACTGCAAAGACCTTTTAAGTGAATTAGTTGTGATAACAACTAAGTTTAATCTGTAATAAAGTATAAAAGAGGTGCCATGTAACACTTGTGTTCTATGATATGTTAGGAGAAAATACGATCATGATGCTTACGTTGCTACTTCAGTGGTAGGCTCGTAAAAATATACAGAAATTGTGATTTTTTTTTTTGGTTCTCCTGAATTTAATCTGATTTTTATTTACCATATTTTTACCAATAAAATATATCTGGCATATATGAATCTTAGTGTAAATAAATTTCCAAATCACAGGGTAAATACATTTTCCATTTCAGTGGTTATGAGCTTATATGCCAAAATTAAAACTTCATAAACTCAGCTCAGTTTAATATTTGAAAAATTGTCTTCTAGCAATACTGAAATTACCAATGTATGATATATGTATACTGATGTATAATTACTACCGTAATTACTATCATTTCAGTTTCAGTAAAGCATGTCAGATGCTTCCAGGATACGATCTTTGACAAATGAGGAGACAAAACATGTTAACAGGGAATTCAGTTCTTGTTTACACATTCACTTTTCCATTTGTTCATTTATTCATTAAAAAATTATTGCTCACCTGCTGTGTTCCAGGCACAGTGCCAGGTGCTGGGGATTTAAGAGACATAGAGTCTGTGCCCACCTGGAGCCTCAGTGTAGCAGGAGGAACACTAGGCATGAAGTTAGACCTGTACTGTGGAATTACAGTTGTGTGAGGGCAGCGCAGAAGTCTAGGCTCCTGCTCGTGTTTCTTTGCACTTCCCCGTCATGTCCTACTACGCTGTCCATTGTCGCATGAACTTTTCTACTCCATGAGCTAGGCATCTGTCAGGACAGGCTATTTTGAAAGATATATTTTTAAACCAAATGGAATATTTTTAAACAACTATTGAGAATTTGATATGTCTGGTAAACACCCAACTCTCATCCAATTCGAGACATACATTGCTGCATTTCCTCTGCAATAATCTTGGCTTTGTGAACTTTGTGTTTCTTCTGGTTTCTTTCAGGTGTGTGCACTCTGTCCTGCTCTATCTTGCTGTCTGATGCTCTGCTTTTTTCTTACTCCACCTTGCTTGGGGGTCTGCCGTGTGGAGAAAGCGAACGAAAGTAAGAGCCACTCTCAACATAAGTTGATTTCTTTAGAATGTTAGGAATGATGTGCTTTTTGAATTCCTTCCTGCTGCGTCTGGGGTTGCAGAACAGTGTGTCAGTACAGCTTCCAACAACTAAGAACTTGCTTTAGTAAGAATGATGTTATGTTGATAAGGCCACAAAAACTAAGGAATGTTGGTAATGTTCAGAGTAGCTTTTAATACAATTGAAAAGAATCTGTATTAAATCAGAAACTAGTATAAATTTATTGTCTGGGTTTCTCCTGGCTTTCCACCTAAGTTAACTTTTGCTTGACATTTCCTAATTTATGTATTATTCAATCATACCTCTGTTTCTATTCTTATTATATACAATTTTAGAAGTATGTAAACTTTACATATAAGCTGCATTGTAATGCATCCCAGTTGACTGGCTGGCCTTATTGGCGCAGTGTGAGTACTAGCGTGCATCCTCTGTGAGACCCACACCCCAGCCGGAATGATTGCCAACATTGCCGTATTAAGAACTTCCATATCCTCCTTTTGTGCTCCTCAACTTGGTGCACTTGAAGTCTCTTTGGTGGGGAAGATTGAGCCCTGAAGCAGTTCAGAAGGCTTCTTTCTCTTGTGCTCCGCCCTCCCCTGCACTATCGACAGTCAGTGACATATACTGTTACCAACATAACAACTAGGAAGCACTCAGGAAATTAGAAGAACTAAATCCCTCATGAGGGAAAGGCTGAGTCTTCTTATTTGAAGTGTGGTTCCTAGAACCCCAGATGATTTCTCATGATCATCTCGATTATCAAAAGTACTACCAGAGATATGTTAACTCAATAACTGAATTTTCAGGGTATGTCCATTTCAACAAAACCTAGGCTCATAGAATTTACTATTGGAAAGATTTTCAGATTAAAATGTGATATATTCTTTCTCTTTTAACAGGGACGGTGATGCTAATCATTGGGCTGAATATGCTATTTGGTCCTAAGAAAAGCCTTGACTTTCTTCTTCAAGCAAAAAACAGTCCTAAAGCGCTTTTCAGAAAGAGTGAAAAATGCATGAAACTTTGTAAGTATGGTTTTGCTGTCTTTTTTTAAAAGCATTTTATTATAAATATAAATTTTCAGACATGTATGGAATTAAAGAGTATAATGAACCCTCATGTATCCATCACCCAGTTCCAACAATTGTTAACATTTTGCCCATGTTGTTAACAGCTATCTTCGTTACTTGTTTTTGTCGAAATACTTTAAAGCAAATCTCTGATAACGTGTCATTTCAACCATAGATGCTGTGTATTAGTTTTGCTTCAGTTGTAATGTGGATATGGTGATTTAACAGGTAGAATTTCCAAAACACTTTGTTCTAATCGTTGACACTATTTATTTCATTTCTTGTTCTCCTTTTTTGGGAGATTAAATATGTTAGCATTTGGAATGTTGATGAATTAGCAACTCAAACGTGAAATTAGTTTACTGTTCAATCTGTCTTATTTCAAGTGGACTGGATTAAGTAAAAATGTTCATTGAATGTATAACATTTGCAGATAGTGTATTAGAATTCAGTACACTACGTGACTACATGGTGTTAGGTAGGATGTGGACATGTAAAAACTGGTCCCCACCCTCAATGACCTGATACTTTACTAAAGAAGACAAAGTTATAGTGTAAAGAGATAGGAAACAATTAAGAAGCTAAAAGAAATATCACAAAGCAGTAAGACCGTTATATAAACACCTACATGTATGTTCTATCATAATTTGAAAAAATTGTAGTAAAGTTTAGGGGAAATTTTTTTAATTTAGAGTTTTGTGTGTGTGTTCTTATGTTTTAGGTATGTCCCTTGAAACCAGGATCTGGCAATTTTTGTTTGTTTCTATTTAATCCTGACAATCTTTGTCTTTATTTTTACTAAGAACCATAATTCTTTAACTCATTCATCAACTTGAGGCATTTGGAACAATTTATTTACAAAGTTGTTTGGACAGTTTTGTGTGACTCTTTTTTTGTGTGTGTGAGGAAGATTGTCACTGAGCTGACATCTGTACCAATCTTAGTCTATTTTTGTATGCGGCATGCCATCACAGCATGGCTTGATGAGCAGCGTGTAGGTCCATGCCCAGGGTCCAAACTGGCGAACCCTGGGCCACCAAAGCAGAGCACACAAACTTAATCACTATGCCACTGGGCTGGCCCTGTGTGATTTTTTTTTTAATAGACTTTATTTTTTAGAACCATTTTAGATTCACAGCAAAACTGAGCAGAAAGCAGAGAGATTTCCCGTGTACTCTCTGACCACACAGCCTCCCCCACTGTCAACGTCCCCCATGAGAGCGGTCCATTTATTGCAATTGATGAACCTACACTGACACGTCGCTATCACCCGAAGTCCACTGTCTCCTTTAGGGCTCACTTTTGGTGTTATACATCTGTGGATTTTGACAAATTTATAATGACATGTATCCACTATTATAGTATCATGCAGAGCAGTTTCACTGCCTTAAAAATGCTCTGTGCTCACATTTATCCACCATTACAGTATCATACAGGATAGTTTTGCTACCCTAAATATCACCTGTGCTCCAGGTACTCATCTTTTTAGTCTCCATTGTTTTGCCTTTTCTAGAATGTTAATCTTTGTCTTTTAACTTGAAAACATAATCTATATTTGTTGTGATTGCTCACATATTATGATTTATTTCTATCGTTTTACTTTGCTTTCGCTTTTTCTACTTTCTCTAGGTATATTTTTCCCTCTTTTTCTTCTTGCTTGCTTTTGCATTGATTGAGTTTCCTTTTTTTCTTATCCCCTTCCTCCCCACTCCTCTTTCTAGTTTGGAAATTACACCTTCTGTTTTTCTTCTTTTAGTAGTTGGTTATTTTTTTCTCAGCACATTAAAGATTTTGTTTCCCTGTCACCTGGCTTCCATTTTTGCTGTTGCAAAGTCAGCTGTCATTGTAATCTTTGCTCCTTTGAAGATAATCTGTCTTTTCCTTCTGGCAGCTCTTAAGATTTCCCTTTGTTTTGGTGGTCTGAAATTTCACTGTGATGTATCTGGATGTGGAGCGCCCCGACCTCCCATCTTGCTTGTTTGTGTTTGGGCTTTCTGAATCTGAAGAGTCATGTCTTTTGTCAATTCTGGAAAATTCTCAGGATTATTTCTGCAAATATTGCCTCTTTCCCATTCTTTCTCTTCTCTCTTTTTTGACTCCAATTGGATATGTGTTGGATCTTCTTACACTCTTTCATATTCTCTACCTCTGTTTTTGAGCTGCCTCTTGCACTAATTCTCTGTTCAGCTTTGTATAACCTGCTGTTTATCTTGTCTCTTGAGTTTCTAATTTCAATGATTATTATATGATTTTATTTCTAGAAGTCTATTTGATTTCTTTACACATTTTCCTGATTGTTAATTTAATTTCATATTCCTTAGTCATCATATTGAATACCCTCTTTGATTTTTCTAAACATGTTAAGTATGCTTATTTTATATTCTGATGCTAAAAGTTCCAACATCTAAAGTATTTGTGGGCTTGATCCTGCAGGGTGTTTTTCCTGCTGGTTCCTCTTGTGGAGACTTGTTTTCTTGTGTATATTTATGATTTATTTTTACTCTAAGCTCATCATCCTTGGAACGTTTTTAGGGGAAGATTCTTTGAAGCCTGAGTTTAAAGTATGGGTTATGTATGCATGTCACCCAGGAAAGTTTACCCAGGAATTAGGCACTTTTCCCTTTGCATTGAATCCTAATAGATTCAATAATTTCGTAAACATTATTTTTTTAAAAACAAACTTGGTTTCTTTAACACGATTTCTTCTCTCTGTTTAGTTTTGTGGCTGCTTGTTGGTGTGGGGTTGCTGGGATTAGGAGTACGGCATAAAACCTATGGGAGGAAACTGGGCAAAGGGGTAAGTAATGAACAATTTTGATTTAGAACTTTATATGCTATATATGTGTATCCATACATTTGTACACGTCACCATTACGATTGAACTCTAGCCCTGGGTCTGATGACTTCAGGGCGCAGGATCTCCCCTCTTTAATTCTCAGGTCCCAGGCTGGTAACATAGTGGAGTTATTTTATGAAGCTGGGTTCTTGGGACAGGACGGGCCCGTATATTAGGGGCATACTGCTCATGATTTTGTTGTATGCAGTTATTTTGTCCATGATTTAACATATCTAAACTATGAAATAACTATTTTATAAGGGGCTTCTTTCTCCTGTTTGGTAGATATTGCTGAAGGCAACAATATGAGATTCTTTGATTTAAGAAAAATCCTACAGGTAATTTTTGATTTTGTAGATTATGGATAGTTTGTGTATGGATGGGTCATGGAAGTTTTCTTGTCTCTTCCTTTTTTCTCTTGCTTGAATGTTTTATTGTCCCTTTCTCTTCTAGACAGGTGGGCAGAAGCAAGAGTAAGTGTTTGCAATGTTGTGTTTTCTGTATGCTCTGATAAAAAGTTGGATGTGCTTCATAATGCAGTTAGAGTTACAGTTCTGGCTAAAACAGAATTTGAGGCTAAAACTTTGAATTTTAGCAATCTGTATTACCAGGCAAGTGTTTCATATTAAATAAAAAGCTATACTGAGGGTGGAGACCACGCTTCTCTTATTTACCTTTGTATTCCCAGTACCTCATAGAGTGCCTGGCTCATATTCAGAACTCAGTAACTATTTCTGAATAAGTAATAATTCATTGCATGGTCTCTTTCCTTTGCCCCTTAATTGTTAGTTGTTATTATTGCAATATAACATCAGTCAGAAGAGGATACCTAATGTCAGCCAGGGGTTCTTTTCAAAAGGAGTCATTGCAGTTGGATTTAATACCTGTTCTTTTCTTTATTTGTTCATTCATTCATCCATTTTATACGCTTCTTGAATGTCTCTTGTGTGTCTGGTGCCATGGATACAGAGATAACCAAGTTGGACAAGATCCCTGCCTTCATAGAGTTTACATTCTGGTAGGGGAGAAATACGGTATTCAGAGGAACAAATAGATAAAGGCTATCACTTTAGATCAGGCTGCTCTGAAGCAAATAAGATTATGGAGTAGAGAGTAACTGGGTCCGGGTGGTTGGAGAAGGCTGCTCTGAGGACGTGACATTTAAGTTGAGACTTGAAAGTTGAGAAAAAGCCAGTTCAGAGAGCTAGGGGTAAAGGATTCAGGCGGAGAGAACATGTGTAACACCTGAGGGGACACAGGCTTGGTGTGTTTGAGGAGCATCAGCGGACAGTGGGGCTGAAGTTTGGTGAGCAAGGGGAAGAGTGATAGAAGATGAGGATGGAGAGGCTGATGAAGCTCTTACAGAGCACAGGAAGCAGTTCTGATTTGATTTTACTTGCAGTGGAAGCCACCAGAGTGTTTCAAGCAGGAGCATGAAGAAACACGGTATATAACAATGTGGCTGCTCTTTGAAGAATGGAGTGTAGAGTGGAAGCAGGGAGATAAATTATGAGGTTTTTTTAGTCGCCCAGTGGAAGTTTGGATGGGCCAGTGGCAGTGGGGTTGAAGAGAAGCAGGTAGGCTGAGAATATATTTTGAAAGTATAGCTCATAGGATCTGCTGATGGGTTAGATGTTGCTGGATGAGGTGAAGGAAGGAATCAAGGATGACTTCTATGTTTTTGTCTTAAGCAACTGGATGGAGGGTGGTGACATTTACTGACATGGGAAGAATGAGGGAATAACAGGTTTTGGAGTAATGAAATCCGGAGTTAATTATAGACATATAGTTACGTGAAAAGGGATAGCTTGATGAGTATAATCGTGCCTCCTGAAATCTCTGTTGATGTTTCTGTTCTCTTTATATGACATTCACTAAATTGAATAATGTTCTTGTATAAAGATGAAATGCCCAGCTCTTTGTCGGTAGCATGTTGAACTGTTTATGTTAAGTAGCAGCCCTCCTATGCAAAGCGGTTGCTACTTATCCTTCTCCCAACCTGAACTTGTGTGGTCCACTTTGAGTTGTTTTTTCACTGTGGTGTTGGGTTTGGCTAATCCAGCCATACTCTTTCGCAGGATCCCTGTTGTAGACCAGTAGGTATTAGTTTGAGGTGGATGATTAGGGTTGGGCAATGCATTCTCTGGCTGAGCCCAGGAACCCAAAAGAGGAACTCTCAAAGGGGTGGGCTCCTGTCCCTTGGCCTTGCCAGTACAGTAGGGGAGTGACACCATTTATAACTCGGTTATATTGGCAGACCACTGTACAAATATATTATAAGCCTCTATGTATCCCCCTCTGTGATCTTAGTCTTCTCCAGTGCAAAGGTAACCTCTATCCTGAATCTGCTGTTTGTCATTTTCATGCATCTCTTTATATTGTTAGTACATACTATATATCCCTAGACAATATTGTTTTTTCCTTTTTTTTTTTTAAAGATTGGCCCCTGAGCTAACATCTGTTGCCAATCTTCTTTTTTTCTCTCCCTTCTTCTTCTCCCCAAAGCCCCCCAGTACATAGGTGTGTATTCTAGTTGTAGGTCCTTCTGGTTGTGCTGTGTGGGATGCCACCTCAGCATGGCTTGATGAGTGGTGCCACGTCCGTACCCAGGATCTGAACCGGTGAAACCCTGGGCCGCCGAGGCAGAGCGTGCGAACTTAACCACTCAGCCATGGGGCTGGCTCCTTTCATGTTTTTAACTTTATCTAAATGACATCTGACGTATATATTTTGCAACGTTTTTACTTAAAATCACCTTTGTGAGATTCATCCATATGGAAATATGTAGTCCTAACTCATTTATTAGGGCTGTGTAGTATTCTGTTATATGTTTGTGAAACCATTTATTTATTCATTTTCCTGTTGAAACAACAGCCAGATTGTTTAGAATTTTTTGCTATTATAAACAATACTTATTATAAATGCTCACTTTCCAAACAGTCCTCCTACCTTCCAAGCTTAAGCTAGAAGTTCACAGAAGATTTATTATGAGAATACCATCTAGCAAATATTTCCTTATTTTTATGAATTAAACGTGGGCAAATGTCTAAGGAAATTTCGTTGCTGAAATATGAATCTTGGAAGAGAGAGGTGGAGATAACTGGGTCACTGAAACTGCCATTGTTCAGTTATCCTAAATTACCATTAACTATTCCTCAGGCACCAGCCACAGAGATCTCTGCCGCCATCTGGGCTTTCAGGTTTGGCTACGACAATGAAGGATGGTCTAGCCTAGAAAGATCAGCCCAACTGCTCAGTCAAACAGGTAAGTCTTATTGGATTTAGTTCCAGGTACTGTTGTTACTTTTATTTTGAGCAAGATCATAAGTAATAGGAGGAGGGTTTGCTGGGTCATAAACTAATCTTTTAAAAAGGCTTTACTTTGGTGGGCATCTACAGGAGGATTAAGCTTCTGTAGCCACATCTGTCTGTTTGAGAGCAATTAATTCAGTTGAGTCTGAACAGAGCCTCATACTGGGTATCTGCAGGGGATTCTTGTCATGCCTTTGCTCTTAGAGATGCCCTTGCTGGTGGCTTCTGTCAATTGGAGGCCCACTGTTGGGGACCAGAAAACTGTCAGATTGAAAGGCAGAATGGGTCAGGGTGATGCTCGTTTGCAAGCAAGTTGCTTTCAAGAACGTACGGGCCAATTTGTAAGTTTCCGTGCCCTGGGGTGCATTCATCTCTGTATGAAGCATCCTTTAAAATATGTGGGCGTTGAGTTCTTAGATCAACTACGTGGAACGTGGAGCAAGATATGTAAAGGGCTGAACTGTTCTGGTTATGCCTGCTGATAAGCATGTCTCCTGAGAAACTGCTGAGGGTCTGTATGATTCTAATGCTGCTAAAAAATGTCCTTGGCTCTTAGTCCTTTAGTCCTTATTATAGGCCTCTAAAGCACATCTGGCCAGAGTCTGAAAAAACCAATAAACTTATTTCCGTGCCAACATCACAGAAGTGTTTGCCCAGGAATAAAACACTATTGTGCACCACTCTATGGTTTCTGAACATAAATTGGGTATTTGAGAGAGGCATTAAGCTTATTTGAAATTTTGGGAAAGATGTTAAGAATATTTGAAGATTTAGAAAAGTTACACTTTTATCCTTTCCTGCATTTCCTCAAGGTGTCCCATGTTTTCATTACATTCTAAAAATGGGAAAATTCCCTTGTAGCTCAGATTTGAGCCACTTTAGTGACTCATTAGGAATTTTTTTTTTGACTTCTGAGTAAAGGCAAAGGGTTACAGAATCAAATTTTGCTAACTCTTTTTGCATTTCTGTACTTAATCACTATGTGCATTTTTTTTTGAACAGGTGCAGATTTCATAACAGTTTTGGAGAGCGATGCTTCTAAGCCCTTTATTGGGAACAATGACTTAACTATGTGGTTAGGGGAGAAGTTGGGTTTCTATACCGACTTTGGTCCAAGCACAAGGGATCACACTTGGGGGTGAGTGTACCTGGCGAATTAACGCTGAACATAGCCCTGAAAGACTAGGCAGCATAGGCCTGGAGTAGCAAGTTGCCCCAGGGCTGCTTCCTGGGGGATGAGGAGGTGCTGAGGATGTGCAAATTCCAGTAATTGCCTTACTGGTTTCCCTGTTGCTGGATATTTTCAATTCTTCACCGTTATAGACCATTCAGTGTAGGAGCTGAGGTTACAGCACCAAGCATGTCTGGCTTGGATGCTGTCCTCATGGAGCTTACATTGTGGTGTGAAGAGACAGAAAACAAATGTGTGCACAGAAATAAATAAGATAATTTGAGACAGTAGTAAGTGCTACGTAGAAAAGGAAAGTGAGTGGGTGGGCAGGGGCGATGGGGGGTGCAGCTGTAAGTAGGGTGGTCAGGAGGGTCTCTCTGAAGACCTCATGATGAAAAGGACCCGGGACCTATGGGAAGAGCTGAGGGAACCGCCAGTATAGACTTGAGGCAGGATCAAGCTTGGCGTGCCTGAATGTGGGGATTGAGGGGGAACTGGTAAAAAGATGAGGTCAGGCGTGGGCACCTGATCTTAGAGGGCCCCATGGTCCATACTTAGGCTGATTTAATTCCGTTTTCATGGGAAACCACTGGGGGATTATAACCCATGGGAGAGATCGGACCTGATTTACTTTTTTAAAAGATCATTCTGGATGTTCCCAGAAGAACAGATTGTTGGGGGCAAGAGCGGGAGCAGGGAGACAGGTGATGAAGTAGATGTGCCAGCACAGGTGAGAGATGACAGTGGGAGCTGGGGAGATGGGGAGAAGGGGACAAATTCAGGAGCTATTTTAGAACAGAGCTGATATGACTTACTGATGGTTCCTGGTCAGGGGCCGGGAAGTGACAAGGGTAACATCTAGGTTTTTTACCAGAATACCTGATAGGAGATGAGGCCGTTTCATGAGATGGGAATGACCAGGTGAGCAGCAGGATTGTGCTAAATTTGAGATGCCCTCGGACAGTCAAGTGACATACAGTAAGCAGTTTTGTGCAGCCTGGAGGTCCAATGAGACAGGACAACCTGGACATGTAAATTCTGGTATTATCCCTGTCGAGATGGCCCTGTCGGAGGGACTCCACGAGGGCACCAGAGCGGTAGTGCACACGGCCAGGGAAGAGAAGCTGGCTGAGGTCTGAGCTCTGCTTGTCTTTTTTGTATGTAGTACTTTGACTTAGCATGAGGTGAAACATGTTTTCATGTCTTTATTGGACAGTTTGTCATTTCTAAGTTTGTAAATTGTTACTCTCTGTCCTTGCTAGCAAGATTGTACATTCCCAAATGTGTTGATTAATATTAGAATTGTTTACGCACATGTTGCCAGAGTAACAATGCAAGTAAAATGGATTTTGTGTATTACCAATTCTGCTCTTTTCGTGTCTCCATAGCTCTTATTAAAACAGAGTTGATAGCATTGTATTAATGACACAGAGATGTTCTGGATAGCAGAGATGCAGTGAGCTGTCAGACTGCCACACACATCTCCGCCACAGTATTGCTCTGAATGGCCCTCAGTGAGATGCTTGAAGTGTGACACATCCCTTTTTAATGCATTTGCATAGTCCTGTCTGCATGATATGGTGGGACCAACGGTGACGCACGTTTCTTTTCATTCCAATACAGGATTATGGCTTTGTCAAGATACCCAATTGTGAAATCAGAGCATCACCTTCTTCCGTCACCAGAGGGCGAGATCGCACCAGCCATAACGCTGACTGTTAACATCTCAGACAGACTGGTGGATTTTGTTGTGACACACTTTGGGAATCACGAGTGGGTTTCTTTGGTCTTTCTAATAGTACGCAAAGGCCAAGAAACACTGTTAACACATTACTTTGATTTCCGTGCATTGACTTTTATTTCTTTCTTCTTTTTTTTCTCCGAAAGTATCTTTTTTCTGTTTTGCTGGTTTTAAAAATCAGGCATGAAAACATTTGAGATGCAGGCAGTCCTTAATGATGGTACAGGGCAGCAGTGATGACTATGTTAGCCAGCAGTTGCTGAGCAGGTGCTGTGCTAAGTGCATTCTTTTATTTAATCTTCACTCTGTATAAAGTTAGTACTATCGTAGCCCCATTTTACAAATAAAGAAACAAAACTGGAGGTTAGATGACTTGGCCAACCAGGGTCACACAGCTAGGAGTTAGGTAGACCCAACTCAGAGCCTGCAAGTGCTTGGAACCGCATGGCAAACCAGACTGCAGAAAAATGAAATTCCCTTCTACAGGGTCACTACAATGGGAGTACTGTTGGGATTTGAGGGTACTAAATGACATTCCTTTTCCCCTCGTGCTGTCACAATCAGCTGATAGGTAGGCAGAGGAATCTGGCAGGGAGGCCAAATATCTCTTTTAATTCTGATAAACCTATGTAGACAACATGGGTTAAGTGTGTCCACATGGACCTGCTAATCTATCCCGTTACGTACACGAAACCGGCTCCGCCAGAGCAGCAGACCCACAGAGCAGCGGCAGAGTCTGCCCTGCCCAACTCTCCCCTTGGTGGAGAGAATGTGCCAGAAGACACCCAGTCTGCAAACTGGGAGGTTCCAAGGAGAAGAGAGAGGAAGGATTTGAGACAAGCATGCCTGGTTAATTCTTCCAAACTTAATTAATTAGAAAAGTCTTCCCAAAAAGTAAAGAGTGAAAGCGAGGCCAGAGATAGTTTCCTAAGAAAGTTGCTCTACAAGGAGGCACGAGGAAGGCAGAATGAGTTTATCCCCAAAGAATAACATTCACAACCAGTCGCTTAGCCCTAAAAAAAAGTCATGAATAATGCCAACAATATATTGTAAAAGCAAAGATAAAAGTATATAATTTATGCTCTACCATACTAAACGTTCTGTAACAATAATTGAAAACACTAATGTAAGTGCTTAGTGCTGTAAAATATGACGCACAGATCCTGTCCATGTTAATGACACAAGAGGCCCCAGAACTTTAAAGTGACAAACAGAACGTTAGGAAAACCACGTTGTTGTCCTGTCAGTTTCACCTGAACAAAACTAATGTGCCTGCTACCCTTATTTTCCTGTCACCTCACTTTTTCTCACAGTGTTATATGGATCTGTGAAAGCATACTTGAATATTTTCTAAAATTAGTTGGAGCATAATTAATATAAACAAACTCCAAATGTCATTAATGTGAGCCCTTTGCTCGTTGGACCCTTGCTTGTCTCCTTAGAAATAAGAAGGGTGTTTGGGGATGGATAATATAGATGGTTCATATCCTATTCATAAGCTGTTTGTGGAAATGCCTCTGTTTGTCCTGGTAATTTTCACGTAGCAAGTATAGGCATTCAAAAATCATTCCACTGACCTTAAGTTGCACTCGAATTAGGTTTATCTTGTAAAAAATAGGCACTTTTGTATTTAAAGATTGCAGAATCTCAACCTAAGAAACAGTTGAGTCCACTCCTTCCCATTGTTCCTTTGCGTTTTTCCCTGCAACTCCCTCCAGCCTCCTCCACTCGAAAGGGAAGAGAAGAGAAAAAGTTAGCCCTCAGAATGTGGTTTGGAAAAGATGAGAGAAGGATTACCTTTGCTAACTTTCTGTGAACCACATATTTAAAACTCTCTGGTTAACACCGTATCCTTTAGTTGCTGTCTTACTCACTTGATTTAATAATAATGACAACAACAGCAGTAAGAATAATAGCTAACACTTACAGAGGAGATGTAACTCGAGGGCAAGGAGTAACATAGTTTAATGGTTAGAAGCATGGAGTTCCAGAACCTGGGGCTAGAGAAGCTGGTTTCGATCCTAATTCAAGATATATCCTCTCACCAAGTTATTGATCTACGTTGAGCCTTGGTTTCCTCATCTGTAAGTCAGGAACAATAATCCTACCAAATCATAGGGTCCTTGGGAGAATTAAATGAGATATATTACTTCATGCAAAGTACATGAATACACTAAGTGCTCAATTAACGCTGGTCATTGTTGA
This sequence comes from Equus przewalskii, assembly GCF_037783145.1. Lineage (NCBI taxonomy): Eukaryota > Metazoa > Chordata > Mammalia > Perissodactyla > Equidae > Equus > Equus przewalskii. The sequence continues at coordinate 79,970,079 of NC_091833.1, read as the reverse complement.
AGCTTATCAGCCAGTTCTAAATGTCAGGTATATTGGGCAGCTCAAAACAGAATTCATTCATCAAACATAAATCAAGCACCTGCTGTTCCCAAGCACAGTAGGAGGTATAGTCTTTTCCCTTAGAGCCACAGCTCTGATGTCATTCCTTAGAAGCCCTGTCCATGCACACTGTGGCCTGCCAACCAGCGACATGAGAAAGTTCATCTTCGAATAGTTTGTGAAGCCATCATTACATATTTTTGCTTGCCTTTGTTTTCTACAAGACTGGATAAAAAGTTCTTCCTGTGACTAAATATTTAGAGATTTCATTTTCTGGTGATTATGGCGTACAAACATGAAATCATATTAGGAATGAATTACAGAATGCTTACGCGTGTTGTTGGCTGATTCAACAAGATTTTCTAAATTACTGACTACACAAATATCTCTGTACAACCAATAAGTAGGAAATAGCGACATTCCTTAGAAGTCAGTTAGGTACACACCGTAACTGAGATAATTTTAGGTAATTAACTGAGCCACCAGAACCATCATTCTTTTTTTTTTCATGTATTTCTCTGCATAAATGTACAGAGAAGAAAGAGCACAGAACTTGTAGTCTGTAGTTAGTTTGGGTTCTGTTGTAAGATAATCTGCAAGAGTTCGTTTCTCTTGTCTCTGAAAATCAGATAAAATTATTTTTTTAGCCCACAAATAGGGTTATTGGGCAAAATATTGATCAAATATTAACAGATAAGGAAACATAAAATGTATTTTCTCTCTCTCTCTTCCTTCCTCTCTCACCCTCCCTCCCTCGCCTTCTCTCTTTCCCTCTCTCCCCCTCTTTCTTTATACCCATACATATACTTTTTATTCTTATTATTATTACTGGATAAAATTTATCTCCTGAGAAAATTTAAGACCAAATTCATAGATTATTTTCCAATTATATATTGCTAAAATATATTTGAATGAAAGCCCTATCTGTGGTGCAGTGACTTTGGAATTCTCTAGACCAGATTTGAATGTCGGTTGTATGTATCGGAAGGAACAGACCTAATGAAGGGACTACTTACCAAGATGTTGGAAGGGTCAGAGGAACAGATGAGAAATGTTGAGTGACTCAGACACTAGTAACTAGTGTACACTACTAGTAACTAGTAGTGGGGAGTCATTACCATCCTGAGGGCTGAAGGGACAGGCAGAGGGAGTAGTGTTCCCAGGGCCCCATGAGATCTGGAGCCAGGAAGAAGGGCCCCTAGGCATGAGGAATGCAGCTACTGGGGAAGAAATACCCCGACTTCTCTCTCCTCTCACCTTTTCATCTCCTGGTGTCGCCAGTGGCCAAACCTAACTGGAAATCAGCAGACAAAGGAGCCCAGGAGATGAAGTTCGCAGGGGTCAGCCTCCCAGGGCATGGAGTAGGCCAAGAATGGATGTAGGCAGGGGAGATGGAAAATCACCTTAGGTATGTTTCTTAATCTCGTTTAAAAATAGAGCTAATGCCTGCCTCTCAGTTATTATGAGCATTCCGTATCAAGGATGTTTAACAAATGGTCATTCTTTTCACTCTTCTGTTTCTCGAGGCATCTTTTAATAGTACTCAGCTGTCTACACATTCTTACTAAGCTTAGTTCTGTCTTCGGGTCTTAGCTCAGGGAGGTTTCTCTGGTCTTCTCAGTCCTTGGTGATCTCCCTCTGTCTTCCTTTGTCATTGTTTTTTTTCTTAACGATCATTTATTAGCTATCTTTCTCTGTAAACGCTTGTGTTGATCTACTGCCTGTTAGCTCTTCGATCCATTCCTGGCTCATCTCCCTCTCGGCTGCACCCTGCAGGGAGCCACACTTCCCAGAGTCTGTTGCCTTCTGCCTCCTGGGTGGGTTTCACTAATGGGAGGCACTAGTGCAAGGTGGAGGGCAGGAGGCGGGACGAAGGCAGGGTAGTTCTCCTTCTCTCTTTCTTTTCTTTGTCTATTGTGACGCAGCAGCTGAATCTCTTCTGTGGCCCCAGCTCCTTCTGGGCAGCGTTCTCCGTAGTGCCATCTCCAGTCAGGGCTGGCTTCTGGACTCTGGGAATATCATCTCCCCCTGTTCCTCTAGCCCTGGAAGTGGTACTGGTTTCTCATTGTTGCTAAACTCTGGTTGCCTCACTGACTCCTGTTTGACTTCCCGTCGCCTCGCTAATCATTTCCCAGTGTTAAATTCACTTGGTTTGAAACACCTAGAGTGGTTTCAGTTTTCCTGGCTGCATCATGTCAGATATGATCTGCCTATTTTTTCCCAAACAGACTGACCATAAACCACCCAAAAGTTTGATGTACCTGCCTAATTATCTCAGTTATACATCTGCAGTGCTTAGCATAATAAAAACATCATGTGTAGCCAGTATTTGACCAGCAGAGCCAGCGAGGCTTTTAGAAGGTGTTCAGCTGAAGGAGCTGAGTAGGTTATATAAGCCTGGTATGTTCTGTGAAGGTTAGGATTCTCCCTCTACCAGTACTTTAGGATCTTTTTTTTTTCTTTTTTGACTACTAGTCTTTAGATGTCATACTGATGACCAGGTCTGATGAAAAATCAAACAAATGCTATTTTTAGAGTTGATATTTAAATCAACTCGATTCCAAATGATTTGTGGGGAAAGATCATGTTGTTCTTAGTCAGAATTTGTTGGCTTACTCTGTGGAAACAGTGTCTCTGCCTTGTTCGTTTGTACATTAAGACATTTGCCGAAGCAGGAGTGACTCTGGTTTTGTGCACTGCTTGAAGATATTCTTTGGGAACTTAGGAACCTAAGACTTTTTAAAAATTGTTTTTGCAAATACGATAAAGAGGTACATTTTTGCATTTTTTTAGAGATGACCTCGACAGGAAACTTCAGGCTATTGCTGTTTCAAAACTACTGAAAAGTAGCTCTAATCGAGTGATATTTCTGGGATATGTCACTTCAGCACCTGGTTCCAGGGATTATCTGCAGCTTGTTGAACACGGTAATGTGAAGGTAACACAATCTTAATACGATTTCTGATTTATTAAGTAAAATGTTTCTCCATGTTTAAAAAAAAATCCCACTCCAACTATTTAATATGTATTCTGATTACCTACTGGTGCATAGAAAACCACTGAAAAACATACTGGTTTTAAATAACAGTAGTCATCTATTTGCTCATGAATCTGCCATTTGGACAGGGCTCAGTGGGGACAGCTCATTTCTGCTCCGTGCCGCTAGATGGCTCCACTGGGGCCTGCAGGAGCCATTTTGCAGATGACTCAGAAGTGGCAAGTTGCTGGCTGTTGAATACAAGATCCCCTGGGGCTTTGGGCTTGGGGTCCTGGGTGGCATCCATGAGCTACTTGGACTTCCTCCTTGCATGATGGCTGGCTTCCAAGAGTGTGTGTCCCAAGAGAACCAGGAAGAAGCTGTATTGCCTTGTATGACCTAGCCTTGTAAGTCATGTAGTGTGACTTCTGCCATTGTCACAGCTTGCTCACATTCAAGTGAGAGAAACATAAACTCCATCAACGAGTATCTAAGTCACTTTATAAGAATACCATATGGAAAGTCAGTTACTCTAGCCATGTTTAGAAAATACAATCTGCCACGTTATGCAAGTTAATTATGATGCTGAGAGTAAAAGATGAAATGAAATGGCACACAGACAGGCTGGCTGACCAGCCAGACAGGGCCTCACTAAATGACACTGAATTAGAACTTACCTGTTCAGATCCAAAACAGTCGAGTTTGTCACTGTACCCAGATACAGTCATGCTCTGGGGAACTGACACACAAATCAAATCTTGGAGACTGCTATATGATATATGCTGTACAACTGGAGTGTTAAATGCCTTAATTTATAATGAGAAATATAATTGTTATATTTAGTTAAGCCCTAAGTAGATTTCTTGGTCCTTTACATTTTATTTTTGACTTCATTGTCTTGAGATAATATCTGCAGACAAAAAAGCTTATCCATCTTATCAAGTGCTTTGAAAGATAGGTGAGAGAGAGCATGGTGTGATGAGGGTTTTCTCCATGAGACAGAAAACACAAAATGGCAGTGGTTTAACTAAGAGAAGTATATTTATGTAGAAGTCTGGGCAGGTGAGTCAGCACTGGTGTGGCATCCTGTGGTATCCGGAGTGTGCTCCTTCTGTCTTGGGGCTCCACTTTATGAGGCCTCCATTCCCAAGTTTGCCTCCCAGTCCAAGATGGCAACATCCGTGTTCTAGTTAGCAAGACAGAGGAAAGGATAAAGAAGGGGCCAAGAGCATATGCAAGAAATCTCTAAAGGAAAATTCCAGGAAACTGACCTCCAGCACTTGTACTTATATTTTATTGACTGGAATTTAGTCATATGGCCACACCCTACCATACAGGAAGTTGGGAGTTGCAATATTTAACCTCGATACCTAGTTAAAAATACTACACCTTTGGAAGAAGGGCCAGGCAGATACTGGGGAGATGAGTTCATCTCTGCCCTAGAGGATAAGGCAGAAAGTGTGGCCAGTACAGACTCCGGATTTTGGCTTTAGTCAGAGAGCTCATGATGGTGACATTTGTTATTATAGGAAATTCATAAGTAAGAAGAATTTTGCAAAGAAGATGATGAGTTCAGCTTTAGGTTGAGTTGAGGTATCTGTGGGATATTAATGGAAATTGCCATCAGGCAGCTGGATATGTGGATCTGGAATTGAGAAGGGCAACTAGGACTAGAGATACAGATTAAGGAGGTGACATCATCTAGCTGACCGTTGAAACCATGGAAACAGATAACATTGCTCATGAGGTTAGAGAATTGCAAAAATAAGACGAAAGAAAACCCCTGATAAAGCCACATTTAATGTGGCTATCATGGGGGTGATGGGTGAGGGAAGAGAAGGGAGATTATCTCAGGACAGCGATTAAGGAAAGGTCAGAAGAGTAAAGGGAAAATCTGGAGAGTGTGGAATCACAGAGGTTGTGTTAGTTATTTATCACTGTGTAACAAACCACCTGAAACCTTAGTGACTTAAGCAGCAGTGGTTTAATAGTCTCCTGCTTCTGTGGGTCGACTGGGTGGTTTTCTGTTCTTGCCTGGATTCACTCGTGCAGTCAGCTGGTGGCTCGCTTGTGGCTGGGGGTGTCCAAGATGGCCCCACTCACGTCTGTGGCTTTGGTGCTGGTTCTTGGCTGGGGCTCCCTCTCTGTATGGTCTCTCATCGTTCACTAGCGTAGCTGGTGCTGTATTTCTCAGCTGTGTGAACTTGGAGCAAATTATTTCACCTTTCTGGGGACTGAGGTCTGTGGACCTCAACGTCCACATGTGTAGAGTGGTGATGGTAATATCTACTGTATCATAGGGTTGTTATGAGGATGGACTATAAGATAATGCCTGCAAAGTCCTCAGCCTTGTGTGTAGGAGGCACTCGATGAGTGGTAGCTATATGTACATATTATGTGCGTCTGGCTGTATGTATAAAATCAAATAAGATAAATGTCCAAATACACGGTCTATAAAGTACAAAAGAATATTAGACAAGATGATATTTGGCAAGTCTAAGGAAAAATCACATCATAATAAGGGAAGGATTCTTACATTGTGTGTGTGTGTGCGTGTGTGTGTAAGGGATATGCATGGTGTTAGGAAAGAGGAATTTTATTTGATTTTTATTTAATCTTCTGTTGGTTTCCACTGTCACAGTCAGAAGCTGTGTCAAGACTGGCAGTGGATTCTTATATGGCTTTTTTCTATTGGGAAGTTTATTAATGCAGAGAGCAATTTTAATCATAAATGCTTGGATGAACAGATTTTTCTCTTTAAGAAATGAGTATTTAAATTCTGCCATCTTAAAATTTGACAGCATCTTCTAAAAACCTAGTAAAATAAAATGATAGTTAAACATATTCATAATTTATTATTCCCAATATATACAGCAGAATGACTAAATTTTTATTTCTTCCCAAGGCAAATCAGAACAGTACTTTCAATTTATTTGCTTTTTCATCATTAAATTTTTTTAATTTAATGTTTAACATTTATTATAATTTTTTCATGTATACAAAAGGCCTATGTATGTGTGTGATATAAGAGTAATCGAAAAGATTAATTAACAAGCATCCATGTGTCCACCACTAAGCTTATGAAAAAAAATTGAGAAATAGATAATAAATTGTGGTGTATTCTTTTAGTGATTTAAAAATATGGTTTTTTATTTTGAGGAAGATCAGTGCTAAGCTAGTGTCTGCCGCCAATCCTCCTTATTTTGCTGAGGAAGACTGGCCCTGAGCTAACATCCATGCCCATCTTCCTCTACTTTATATGTGGGATGCCTGCCACAGCATGGCTTGATAAGTGATGTGTAGGTCCACGCCTGGGATTCGAACCAGTGAACCCCAGGCTGCCAAAGTAGAACGGGTAAACTTAACTGCTGCACCACCAGGCAGGACATTGTTTTAAATTATGTATTTAAAATACGTTTTAAATTAAATTTTAATAGTAAAATTGAGAAATGGGAAAAAGTCAGATGTGTTTTTTATTTATGAGATGTTTTAAAAGTAGAAAATGGAAATTTCTTCAGTATAAAAGCTCCATATTGAGAGTTTTCCCAACACGTTATAGAAAAAGAACATGTTTATGTTCTGGTTCTCTGATGAAAAATAACCCTGGTCTCAAGCTTTCAACATCAAAAAGACTCATGATTACTTCCCAAATGTGTTTATTTCCAGTGATTCAATTTAACAAACACAGATTGAGTGCCTGCCGAATGCCAGGCTTCATGCTAAGTACCAGGGAGCCAAAGTGATTAAGAATCCCTCTGCTCAGGAGGGGAGGGTGGAGACATATAAACAAATAGCTGTACAGAATGGTGTAGCTGGTGTGCAGAAAGTACTGCATAGGATGACCGATGAGGATGCCGTAAATTCTGCTTGGGATGAGGGACCTGGAAAGCTGTAGGGAGCCAGCGACTGTATTGTAACCGCTGATTTACCTGCCTCGCTCCGGATCTAGACCACTTTCCTCCTTGTATTCCCAGCTTCTAGTACAGGGGCTGGATGGACACATAGTAGGTGCTCCAGAAATATCTGTAGAATGAATAAACAATTTGGACCTTATCCGATCAGTAGGAGCCAGACCGAGAAAATAGCATGCACAAAGCCGTATTTATTACTGTAGCTCACATGTTTTCTTGGCAGTTCAGAATAGAGCACTATTTTTTATGCTTTAAACATTCTCTTTTCTGTTCTTTATTAGGATATTGACAGCACAGATCAAGACAGATGGTGTGAATACATTATGTATCGAGGGCTGATCAGGTGAGCATAGGTGTTTGTTAGTTTTTTTTTTTAATCTGTTGACTGGGATCTTTGGGGTCTATCTTGAAAGGAAAAACTTTATGGAAGCAATTAGTTCCTTTTTTAACTTTTTCTTTAAATAAAGTGAAGAAAAGTTTAATACCAAAAAAAGGGACTGACCATTCATTCTTTCATTCATTCATTTATTCAACAAGTATTTATTATATACCTATTATGTGCCAGGTGTTCTTCTAGGCAGTGGGGATATAAGAGGAACAAAACAAAATCCTTGTTCATATAGCCTCCATTCCAGTGGAAAAAGACAGAAAATAAGCACATAAGAAATAGAATAGGAGAGGTGGTGATAAATGTGTTGAAAAAGAAGAATGAAACCAGGTAAGAAGGATGAGGGTACCGGGGGTGGCTGTGGTGTGTTACATAGAATGGACAGAGTAGCGTCTCTGATGGAGTGATGTCCAGGCGGCAGCCCGACTGGAATGAGGGATTCCAACTGCCTATATCCTGGAAGAGCTCTCGAGACAGAGGGAATAGCAGGTACAGAATTTGAGTGGAGCTGGCTTGGTGTTTTTATAATAGCAAGGAGGCCTGCGTGCCTGGAGTAGAGTGAGATGGGAGGTGACATGAGAGAGGCAAGGGGGGCAGATCATCTAGACAGTGATTTGATTCACAGGTCCCTCCACTTTCAGGGTTCCTCAGTGGAGGGAACGTGCTGGAGGCCATCCCCGAAACTCACCAGGCTCCTCCTATTAGTACAGAATCTGTTTGGAGATGTTTGACTTGAGGCCTCTGACTACCCTCCTTGGGACGGTGCTGGGAACTCTACTGTGGGCTTCTAAGATGGACCTCTCTGGGCCTTAGTCCCCTCTCCGTACAGAGCACTTCATCACCCAGAGGAGTCTTGGCATTGCCTACCGGAAGACGGGCTGATGTTGACCTGATCACTCCTTAAGTAAGCTTATATTCTGAGATCTGTGGTCTACATTTATGAAGGAAAATGGTTGCCTTCTAGGAATAAAATAGAATTGCAGGGTCGACTTCTCTCCTATTGGAGATATGGCTTGTTCAGTTCTGCGTTATAGCCCAGTGAAAGCAAACTGTTAGGTTCTCCTGTTCTTTACTCCATTTGTCATTCAACTAGTATAGATGGAGCACAGTGCATGTCAGGCACTGGGGGTATAGCAGTAAACAAAACGGAGAAGGATCCTTACCCTGGCAGAGGGAAGATAGACAATGATTGGCATGATGGAATCAGTAATGTCATGATAGCATATTTTAGGAGGTGATGAGTGTGGTGGGAAGAAGTTGAGCAGGGTAAGGAGCATCTGGAATATGGAGGTGGGGTTGTGATTGTAAATAGGAGGATTGGTAGGTCTTATTGAGATGACATTGGAGCTGAGATTTGAAGGAGTGGGCCATCTTGCTACCTGGGAGAAGACCCTTCCAGGTATAAGGACCAGCTAGTGCAAAAGCCCAAATGCTGGAGTGCTGATATGTTTGAAGAAAAATGAGGCTAGTGGGGCTGGAGTGTGTGCAGGTGGGATGGTGGTAGAGGAGGTGAGGGGGAGTGTACAGGCAGGGAGGGAGGGGAGCACGTAAGGTCCTGGGGACTCTTACTAAGGACTTTGGATGTTACCTAGTAAAATGGTGGCCTTTTTTGGTTCCTGGATGACTCCATCAGTTCATATGCTTACTGAGGTGAGCCAAGGAGGCCCTCAAGATGCTAAGATCCTTCCGGTTATATTAATAATTCAGAAACTCTAAAAAGAAACTCAGCACATGCCCACGTGGCTGCAGGAGAGATGGCTTGACTATTATCTTGGTATCCCCAAAGGGCTAAGCTGGGAGGGAGTGTGCCGAAGTGTTAGGTTTGTGAAGTATTCGATACCTCAGATTGAAAACACTGTTTCTGTTTAAATTGAAATTAAAGTGTTTTAATAGGGATATTAGAATTTCCAGAAATCAGTTTATGATATAGAGTGAGATAGGTCTAAGTTCAAGTTGTCAAAAGTGCTAGTTGCCGAGGAACAGTGGTCTTTATAGCACCAGTGCCCCTAATTGCTAATCCCTGGGCTCTCTTTGTACATTGGTGGCCCGAGACCTTTATTGCCTCTCCCTAGGAGAGTGGGATGGCAGATTATATGTGTGTGTGTGTACACTAAATGTGACTGTCAAAGATGGTATATTTGTCAGCTCCGGCTGCCAGAACAAAATACCATAGACTGGCTGGCTTAAACCACAGAAATTTATTTTCTCACAGTGCTGGAGACAGAGAGAAAGAGCACACGTGAGCACACATGCTCTGTTGCATCTCCTCTTATAAGGACGCTAATCCTGTTGGATCAGGGTCCCCCCCTTGTGACTTTATTTAACTCATTTGCTTCCTTAGAGGCCCCATCTCCCAGTATGGCCACACAGGGGGTTAGGGCTGCAACATATGAATTTGGGGGGGACACAAGCATTCAGTCTACAGCAGCTGGGAAGGTAATTTTGAAAATACCCAAATTAATGAAGTTAGGGACAACTGTTTTTCAGTTTCTGTCCACAAACCAATTCTGTAGGCTTTATCTCAGTCATCTAATTCAGTGTCCTGCACTTAGTAGGCACTTAATATATACTTACTGGACCACAGGGAGAGATCCCCTGTTTTAGTAGAAGATTGGATTTTCAGTTTCCTCATTTTCAAGGACTTTGGGAAGCTCCTTTGAAGGCAGTATCTATGAAACAGATTAGAATTTGATCGTAGAGATTTGGGAAATAAATAACTTAGATTTACTAGGGACAGGGACCTGCATGGATTTGGGCCCTGAGCTTAGACAAGTACACCAACCTGTCGGACAGCTTGGACCCCATTCTGTTGCCATCACTGCTCTTCTCTTACCCTTCACGGCAGGCAGACTTGCTGTCTCCACTTGCCTGGCTCTGAGTTTCTGTCACTATTTTTCAAGTCATTGCAGGCTTTGTTTTAAGTTCCTCCTCCTGCCACCTAGCCCAAGCCCCTAGCGTCTTTCACCTAAATTATTGCAGGGGCCTCCTAACTGGTCTCCTGGCTACCACCCTTTGCCTGGAGTCTGTTCTCCACACGGTAGCCATCGCATCTCTGCACAAAAGCCTCTGCATTCCCATCACACTCTCAGAACTTATCTGAAGTCCTTGTAGCAACCTGCAAGGGTTTGCATCATCTGCCACCCCCACTCCCTATGCAAACTCAGGTTCCCCCTTATGCACTCCACTCCAGTCGTTGCAGAGCTGGTCCTCAAAAAAGCGGAGCACATTCTACCTCCGAACCTTTGCATTTGCTGTCCCCTTTCCCTAGAACTCCTTTCCTCTGATATCTGTATGTCTGCTCCCTCACTTCATTCAGTTCTTTGCTCAAATGTCACTTTGTCGGAGAGGGATGCTCTGACCATCCACCATAAAATAGCGACCTCTGCCACCTAGCATTCCCCACCCTCTTTCCTCTGTTTATGCCCCCTTAGTGCTCAGGCTCTTATCACCACCTGATAGACTTTATACACACATACATGCATATTTAATTTGTCCTCCTCAACTAGAATGAAAGCTCTATGAGGGCAAGGGCTTTGATTTGTTCAGTTTATCCCCCATACCTAGAACAATGCCTACATGTAGTAGGGACTTCATATATACTTGTTCACTGAATAATGAATGACTGAAGCTGACAATTCTTTCTTTCTTTCTTTTTTTCATGAGGAAGATTGGCCCTGAGCTAACGTCTGTTGCCAATCTTCCTCTTTTTGCTTGAGGAACATTATCTGTGAGCTAACATCTGTGCCAATCTTCCTCTATTTTGTATGTGGAATGCCACCACAGCATGGCCTGATGAGTGATACGTAGGTGTGCACCTGGGATCTGAATCTGTAAACCCCAGGCCACCAAAGCAGATTGCACAAACTTAACCACTACACCACCGGTCCGGCCCCTAACAATTCTTTCTCTCTCTCTCTTTTTTTTTTTTTTGAGGAAGATTAGCCCTGAGCTAACTACTGCCAATCCTCCTCTTTTTTCTGAGGAAGACTGGCCCTGAGCTAACATCCATGCCCATCTTCCTCTATTTTATATGTGGGACGCCTACAACAGCATGGCTTTTTGCCAAGCGGTGCCATGTCCTCACCCAGGATCTGAATCGGCGAACCCCGGGCCACCGAGAAGCGGAACATGAGAACTTAACCGCTGCGCCACCTGGCCTGCCCCAAATTATTTCTTTTGAAGAGGCAAAATATAAATAAAATAAAATGAATTCTTGGGGCCGTCCAGGTAGTGCAGTGGTTAACTTCCCTTGCTCCGCTTCAGTGGTCTGGGTTTCGCCGGTTTGGATCCTGGGTGCAGACCTACACACTGCTTGTCAAGCCATGCAGTGGTGGCATCCCACATAGAAGAACTAGAAGGACATACAACTAGGATATACAACTATGTACCAAGGGTGAGGGGAGGAAAAAAAAAGAGGAAGATTGGCAACAGATGTTAGCTCAGGGCCAATCTTCCTCACCAAAACAAAAACAAAAACAAAGAAAAGGAAAGGAATTCTTGGCTGCTCACAATTCTCTCATTTTTCCACCTGAGCTTCTCCATAATTATTTGGATAACATCCATAAAGTGCTTTGATTTTCTGGAGAACTGAAAGCTCTAAGCAAAACCAGGATGTGCCATTTTTTCAGATATATAAAATCTTTTATTTTAGACTTGTTAGCGTGGATGGAAATTTGCATGTGGTATTTGGATTTTTAAAGGTAAGAAATGATTTAGGCATATGCTCCTATCATTCTGAAGAATTCTTGTTATTGACTCAAAACATAATTGTGTAAGAGGCAATTTGTGTAGGCAGAATATTCATTGGTGTAAAAAAGTAGAGTAAAGTTGTCAAGTATGTTTAGTTAATTAAATCTATGTGCATGTTCCTTATTCATTTATATCATAAAAGCAATATTTTGATAAATATTTAGAGTATTAAATCAAATTAATTCTAGTGATGTACAAGGTAGAGTTAGAAATGGGAAATTGGCTAATAATGAGGGTATCTCATCAGATTTCTGTATGATGATAAAACCTTTACAAAGCATTTCTATTTCTGCCACAGATTGGGTTATGCAAGAATCTCCCATGCTGGACTGAGTGACTCTGAAATTCAGATGGCTAAATTTAGCATCCCTGATGACCCCGTTGATTATAGAGACAACCAGAAAGTGGTCACAGACCCCAGGGAAGTTCCTGAGAAAATTCATTTCAATCCCAGGTGAGTGAGTTCCTTTATGTTGTAGACTACAGTTACGAGGCAATGCATCCCCTCTAGGGACCTAAATATTATCCCACCATGAGCTACAAGTTATATTTGGTTCTGGAGGTTCATTCAGGTAAGCGAGCTCATGGTAAAGATGATCAAAGCCTGCTTGGGTTGAAGTGATGGTCTCTGCTTTCTGGGGCAGAGAACCGTGTTACAGGACCAAGCTCAGGCCAAAAGATCACATCAGCATCATCCTCGCCATCACCGTCCTTAGCACCATATTTGAGTGTTCTGTGTCCCAGACCCTGTTCAGTGCTCTGTGTCTTATCTCGATTAATCCTCGTTGGGTTGGTACTCTTGTTATCCCCATTTTATAGGTAAAAAAGCTCAGGCTGAGGAACGTGAAATAACTTCCCTAGGGTTACGTGGCCAGTGCCGGACAGAGCCACGTGGGAAGAAAGCCTCTTAGCATCGCTGGCTTGCTGTGACTCTCAGCGCTGGCTGCACATTAGACTCACTTGGAGAGCTTTTAGAAACTACCACTTCCTGGGCCCCACCCTAGACCAATTCATCAGCATCTCTTTGTTGTCTGGGCTTTGGGGTTTGAAAAATCTTTCCAGGTTATTCTAATGGGCAGTTAGTGTTGAGACTGTGGCGAGCGGATAATTCGTTTCCATTGCAGATAGTCTACCGTGTGAAATATGTTGGGTTTTGTTTAGTTTTAAATAGAGATTATCTGAGAAGTCCATTTGCAGTAAAACATGTGATTTGGAGTACGTGCGCTTTTCTCCTCCCATGACTGGATAATGAGAGGAAACGTTTGCACAAAACCAAACCCAGAACATGTCCTATCCATTACTATTATTTGACATTTCTACTACTCTTACCAGCTAATGGCTCTAGAGACTTCTCAGACATCATTTTGTTTGGGGGAAAAATGACATTTATCCATTCTCTTTTTCTTCCTTGTCTCTCTTTACAACAAGAAAAAACTGTACCAAAGTGTGGGCAGTGAATGTAAGGAGAGCTGTAACCCAGCCTTGATTTGCTTCCGTTCCTGTATTTGATCTTGCCCTGTGTAGCGAGTGCAATGGAGTTGTGAAGTGCATGGGCTCTGGGGTCAGGCTGCCCCGTGCAAATCCTCACTCTTGCCAGTGAACAGCTGTGTCACTGTGGGCAACTTGTTTAACCTCTCCAAGCCTCAAATCTCTCATCTACCAAAAGGGAAAAATAGTAGTGGCTAACTCTTAAAGTTAGTTGAGGTTTGAGTGACACATAAAGTTCTTAGAATAGTGTGTGGTGAATGCTCAGTAGCCAGCAGCTGCAATAGCAGCAAAGTATTTGTAGCAGTAACAGTAGAAGTAAAATAAAACGTTTCCTTTTTGGGGCCAGCCTGGTGGCACAACGGTTAAGTTTGCATGTTCCGCTTTGGTGGCCCAGGGTTTGCTGGTTCAGATCCCGGGTGCGGACATGGCACCACTTGGCACGCCATGCTGTGGCAGGTGCCCCACATAGAAAGTAGAGGAAGATGGGCAACGGATGTTAGCTCAGGGCCAGTCTTCCTCAGCAAAAAGAGGAGGATTGGCAGCAGATGTTAGCTCAGGGCTAATCTTCCTCAAAAAAAAAAAAAGTTTCCTTCTTTATGTTGATTGAGGTAAGTTTTTTTTACATTTTATTTATTTATTATTTTTAATTAATTTATTTATTTTCGGCTGTACATCATAATATATTTCAAATTCTGTGTAGATTACGTCATGTTCACCACCTGAAAACTAATTATAGTTCATACCCTCACATGTGAGCCTAATCACCCCTTTTGCCCTCCCCCCTTCCCCCTTCCCCTGTGGTAACCACCAATCCAATCTCCAGTGCTATGTGTTTGTTTCTTGTTGTTTTTATCTTCTACTTATGAGTGAGATAATATGGTATTTGACTTTCTCCCTCTGACATATCTTACTCAGCAAAATAGCCTCAAGGTCCATCCATGTTGTCACAAATGGCCGGATTCCATCATTTCTTATGGCTGAGTAGTAGTCCATCGTGTATAAATACCACATCTTCTTTATCCATCCATCCCTTGATGGGCACCTAGGTTGCTTCCAAGTCTTGGCTATTGTGTATAATGCTGCAACGAACATAGGGGTGCAAGTATCCTTACGCCTTTGTGTTTTCAGGTTCTTTGGGTAAATATCCAGCAGTGGGATAGCTGGATCATATGGTAGCTCTATCCTTAGTTTTCTGAGGATACTCCATACTGCTTTCCATAGTGGCTGTACCAGTTTGCAATACCACCAGCAGTGTAACAAGGGTTCCCTTCTCTCTACATCCTCTCCAACATTTGCTGTTTCCTGTCTTGTTAATTATAGCCATTCTGACCGGAGTGAGGTGATACCTCATTGTAGTTTTGATTTGCATTTCCCTGATAGCTAGTGATGTCGAGCATCTTTTCATATGCCTGTTGGCCATCCGTATATCTTCTTTGGAGAAATCTCTGTTCAGATCTTTTGCCCATTTTCTAATTGGATGTTGAGCTGTATTAGTTCTTTGTATATTTTGGATATTAACCCCTTATCTGATATATGGTTTGCAAATATCTTCTCTCAATTGTTAGGTTGTCTTTTCGTTTTGTTGATGGTTTCCTTTGCTGTGCAGAAGTTTTTTAGTTTGATGTGGTCCCATATGTTCATTTTTTCTTTTGTTTCCCTTGCCCGGTCAGATATGGGACTTGAAAATATGCTGCTCAGACCGATGTCAAAGAGCGTACTGCCTATGTTTTCTTCTAGAAGTCTCATGGTTTCGGGTCTTACATTCAAGTCTTTAATCCATTTTGAGTTGATTTTTGTGCATGGTGTAAGGGAATGGTCTACTTTCATTCTTTTGCATGTGGCTGTCCAGTTTTCCCAACACCACTTATTGAAGGGACTCTGCTTTCTCCATCGTATGCTCTTGACTCCCTTGTCGACTATTAGCTGTCCATAAACGTGCAGGTTTACTTCTGGGCTCTCAGTTCTGTTCCATTGATCTGTGTGTCTGTTTTTGTGCCAGTACCATGCTGTTTTGCTTACTATGGCTTTGTAGTATAATTTGAAATCAGGGAGTGTGATTCCTCCAGCTTTGTTCTTTTTTCTCAGGACTCCTTTGGCTATTCGGGGTCTTTTGTTGTTCCATATAAATTTTAGGATTCTTTGTTCTATTTCTGTGAAAAATGTTGTTGGAACTTTGATAGGGATTGCGTAGAATCTATAGATTGCTTTAGGAAGTATGGGCATTTTAACAATCTTAATTCTTCCACTCCAAGAGCGCGGAATATCTTTCCTTTTCTTTGTGTCTTCTTCGATTTCTTTCAACAATGTTTTATAGTTTTCGGTGTACAGATTTTTCACCTCTTTGGTTAAGTTTATTCCTAGCTATTTCTTTTTGTTGCAATTGTAATTGGGATTGTATTCTTAATTTCTCTTTCTGCTACTTCATTGTTAGTGTATAGAAACCCAACCGATTTTTGTATGTTGATTTTGTATCCCGCAACTTGACTGTGTTCCTTTATTGTTTCTAAAAGTTTGTTAGTGGGATGTTTAGGGTTTTCTAGATATAAAATCACGTCATCTGCAAAGAGTGACAGTTTCACTTTTTCTTTTCTAATGTGGATCCCTTTTATTTCTTTTGCTTGCCTGATTGCTCTGGCTAGGACTTCCAATACTATGTTAAATAAGGTGGTGACAGTGGGCATCTTTGTCTGGTTCCTGTTCTTAGAGGGATAGCTTTCAATTTTTCTCCATTGAGAATGATATTTCCTGTGGGTTTGTCGTATATGGCCTTTATTATGTTGAGGTATTTTCCTTCTATACCCATTTTATTTAGAGTTTTTATCATAAATAGATGCTGTATCTTGTTAAATGCTTTCTTTGCATCTATTGAGAGGATCATGTGATTTTTATTCTTCATTTTGTTAATGTGGTGTATCATGTTGATAGATTTGTGGATGTTGAACCATCCCTGCATCCCTGGAATGAAACCCACTTGATCATGATGTATGATCTTTTTAATGTATTGTTGTATTCGATTTGCTAGTATTTTGTTGAGGATTTTTGCATCGATGTTCATCAGTGATATTGGCCTGTAATTTCCTTTTTTTGTGTTGTCCTTGTCTGGTTTTGGTATCAGGATAATGTTGGCTTCATAGAAGGAGTTAGGAAGCTTCCCTTCCTCTTCAATTTTTTGGAAGAGTTTGAGAAGGATAGGTATTAAGTCTTCTTTGAATGATTGGTAGAATTCACCAGGGAAGCCATCTGGTCCTGGACTTTTATTTTTGGGGAGGTTTTTGATTGCTGTTTCAATCTCCTTACTGGTGATTGGTCTATTCAAATTTTCTGCTTCTTCTTGGTCCAGTTTTGGAAGGTTGTATGTGTCTAATAATTTATCCATTTCTTCTAGATTATCCAATTTGTTGGCATCTAGCTTTTCCTAGTATTCTCTTATTATCTTTTGTATTTCTGAGGTGTCTGTTGTAATCTCCCCTCTTTCGTTTCTGATTTTATTTATTTGAGCCTTCTCTCTTTTTTTTCTTGGTGACTCTAGCTAAGGGTTTGTCAATTCTGTTTATCTTTTCAAAGAACCAGCTCTTGGTTTCATTAATTTTTTCTACTGTTTTTTCAGTCTCTGTTTCGTTTATTTCTGCTCTGATTTTTATTATTTCCTTCCTTCTGCTGATTTTGGGCTTTGTTTGTTGTTCTTTTTCCAGTACCTTTAGATGCGCTTTTAGATTGTCTATTTGAGATTTTTCTTCTTTGTTGAGGTAGGCCTGAATTGCTGTAAACTTCCCTCTTAGAGCCACTTTTGCTGTATCCCACAGATTTTGGCATGTCGTGTTTTCATTTTCATTTGTCTCCAGGAATTTTTTGATTTCTTCTTTGATTTCTTCATTGACCCAATCATTGTTCAGTAGCATTTTGTTTATCTCCACATTTTTGTGGCTTTTCTGGTTTTCTTCCTGTAGTTGATTTCTAGTTTCATACCTTTGTGGTCAGAAAAGATGCATAGTGCTATTTTAATCTTCTTAAATTTATTGAGACTTGTTTTGTGGCCTAATGTGTGATCACTTCTGGAGAATGTTCCATGGGCATTTGAAAAGAATGTGTATTCTGTGGTTTTTGGATGGAATGTTCTGTATATATCTAAGTCCATCTGGTCTAATGCGTCCTTTAAGGCCAGTGTTTCCTTATTGATCTTCTGTTTGGATGATCTGTCCATTGGTGTAAATGAAGTGTTAAAGTCCCCTACTATTATTGTGTTACTATCTATTTCTCCTCTTATGTCTGTTAATAATTGCTTTATATATTTAGGTGCTCCTATGTTGGGTGCATAGATATTTACAAGTGTTATATTTTCTTGTTGGATTGTTCCCTTTATCATTATGTAGTGCCCTTCTTTGTCTCTTGTTACAGTTTTTGTTTTTGTTTTAAAGTCTATTTTGTCTGATACAAGTATTGCTACCCCTGCTTTCTTTTCTTTGCTATTTGCATAGAATATCTTTTTCCATCCTTTCACTTTGAGTTTTTGAGTGTCTTTAGGTCTGAAGTATGTCTCTTGTATGCAGCATATATATGGGTCTTGTTTTTTTATCCACTTGGCCACCTTATGGCATTTGATTGGAGCATTTAGTCCATTGACATTTAAAGTAGCTATTGATAAATATGTATTTATTGCCATTTTGTCCCTATTTTTTTTTCTGAGTGTTTTAGTAGTTCTTCTCTGTTCCTTCTTTTTCTCTTGCTCTCCTCCCTTGTGTTTTGATGGCTATCTTTAGTAATATGATTGATTTCTTTTGTCTTACTTTTTTTCTTGCTCGTTATAGGTTTCTGATTTGTGATTACCATGAGGATCCTATTTAATATTCTATGCATATAACAGTCTGTATTGAGTTGATAGACTCTTTAGCTCGACCTCTTTTAAAAGCTCTACTTTTTCACTCCCCTCCTCCCACATTATATGTTTTTCAAATCATATATAGTCTCTTGTTTAGTGTTTGTCTATCCATTACCCTCTTATCATTGAAATAGGTGATTTTAGTACATTTGTCGTTTAACCTTCATATTATCTTCACAGGTAGTCGATCTGCTACCTTAACTGTATTTTTACCTTACAAGTGATTTTATTGCCTGGTTTTTTGTTGTTGTTGTTTTGTTTTTTTAATAATTTTTTTAAATCTCTATTTGTGGTCATTGCTTTCCCCCTTAAATAAGTCCCTTCAGCATTTCTTGCAGAGCTGGTTTCTTGGTGATAAACTCCTTTAATTTTTGCTTGTCTGGGAAGCTCTTTATCTCCCCTTCCATCCTGAATGACAACCTTGATGGATAGAGTATTCTTGGCTGTAGGTCTTTTCCTTTTAGCACTTTAAATTCGTGCCATTCTCTTCTCACCTGTAGGGACTCAGCTGAGAAGTCTGCTGATAACCTGATGGGTTTCCCTTTATATGTCACTTGTGGCCTTTCTCTTGCTGCTTTTAGGATTCTCTCTTTGTCTTTCATTCTTGACAGTTTAATTATAATATGTCTTGGTGGGCCTCTTTGGGCTTATCTTGTTTGGAGCTCTCTGTGCTTCCTGAATTTGGATGTCTGTTTCCTTCCTCAGGTTAGGAAAATTTTCATCTATTATTTCTACAAATAAATTTTCTGCCCCTTTGTCTCTCTCTTCTCCTTCTGGGACACCTATAATCCAAATGTTAGCACACTTGATATTGTCCCAGAGTTCCCTTAGACTGTTGTCATTCTGTCTAATTCTTTTTTCTCTTTTCTGTTCTGCTTGGGTGATTTTGAGGTAACTTCTTAAATGGAAGCTGGAAGATCCGGGAAGAAAAAAAATTTCCCTATTTCCTTATTCTTCATTTACCAGGAGTGTGAGAAATCCAAATAAAATATTTTAGGGGCTGGCCTGGTGGCACAGCAGTTAAGTTTGCATATTCCACTTCTCAGCAGCCCAGAGTTTGCCGGTTCAGATCCCAGGTGCGGACATGGCACTGCTTAGCATGCCATGCTGTGGTCGGCATCCCACATATAAAGTAGAGGAAGATGGGCATGATGTTAGCTCAGGGCAGGCTTCCTCAGCAAAAAAGAGGAGGACGGGCAGTAGTTAGCTCAGGGCTAATCTTCCTCAAAAAAAAAAAATTTTAGGCTGATCAGATCTGCAGCTTGATCCACACCAACTGTGAAGGGAGCTACATCTGCTTTCCCACTCAGTTTACTTATGAGAATAACAGAAGCATAAGTAGGACTCCTGCCTTACTTTTAAAATTCCTTCTTACAAAATATATACATATGAAAATTTATAAAATAGAAACAAGGAATACTAAGTTCACCAAAAATCCCATTCCTTTATTCAACAAATATTCACTGAGTACCACGATCCCAGCACCATGCCAGGCCTTGTGCTAGATACTGAGGACAGAGTAATGAATAAGACCAAGTCTTGTCCTGTGGAGCTTATGTTGCAGTGGGGTGAGAAGCACTTCAAAGGTTATTGCTGGTAATGTTTTTGGATACATCTTTGCTTTTTATATGCAAGTATATCTATATATCACACAATTATCTCACCTTTGTAAGTATCTGAACATATATACATATATGTATGCATATGTGTATGTGTAGTCAGTCTATTTGTTAATCTGGTTTCTTTCATCCAAATAGTATATGATGAATTCCTTCCATAATAAAGTATTCTTCTGAAAATATTTTTTTTAATATTATGCTATTTTATTAATATTTATTTTTCCTTTTTTTGTTTTGTTTGGGCAAGGGAGATCAATGTTTTTGTTTTTGTTTTTGTTTTTGAGAACAATTAGCCCTAAGCTAACATCTGCTGCCAATCCTCCTCTTTTTGCTGAGGAAGACTGGCCCTGAGCTAACATCCGTGCCCATCTTCCTCTACTTTATACGTGGGACGCCTGCCACAGCATGGCTTGCCAAGTGGTGCCATGTCCGCACCTGGGATTCAAACCAGCGAACCCCAGGCCACCAAAGCAGAACATGGGCACTTAACCACTGCGCCACCAGGCTGGTCCCTGAAAATATTTTTAATGATTGCATAATAGTCCATTGTGTGGATGTACCAAACTTAGCTAACCAATTTAGCTGTTTTTGCACATTTATTCTTTCATTATTATAGAGACTCTTCCAGCGGCTCCTTATTATATCTTTGGGTATATCTTTGATTACTTCCTCAGGACTCAGTTCTAGTCATGGAATAGCAGACGGAAGGTTATGCAAAATTTTAATATTCTTTATTATTGTTTTGAGATGAGAAAGTAAACAGAACTCCTCTCTTCTACAGTATGGAGGTTACTTGAATATTGCAGTTTCTGATAAAGAAGAGAAAGTCAATGGCTTCGTGTGCTCAGGTCTTAGCTTCCTTCATATTTCGTCATACCAACCAGAGCTATATAATTAAATAATTATTCATCAGGAGAGTAAACCATTAATCTGTAGCACCTGAACACTTCTAGAAGCCTTAGAACTTGAAATTGTGCCAAAATAGATTCTATATATGTGTAAATGTAACATGAATAACATTTCAGGTGTCACCATCACTTTACCTATAAAATGAATATTATTCAAACTGATGACTAGAGAGAAAATCCAGACTTGTTTTTCACCAATATCTTCCGCCAATAATTCTTAAACAGCTGTGCTTTTGGAATGATCCATAACCATGGGAAGAGGCCTTCGAAGGCTAAAATTTTAGTTTGCCTTTCCCATATGCATGAATCCTTTATTTCTTTGCTATTTTATAAGTTGATCACATCTCTCCTGGTCTTATGATAGATAAGCAAAACCACAATAGATTATGGTTGAAATTTGACATAAGAACATAGTTTTCTGAATGGTGTTTACATGCCAATTACTTTTTTTTAGGTTTGGATCCTACAAGGAAGGACACAATTTTGAGAACAACCATCATTTTCATATGAGTACTCCCAAATACTTTTTATGAGCTATTTAAAACAAGAATTCATTGACTGGGCAAGTCTAAGGAAAACAAAAGTATGCAAGATAAAAAGAAGAGATGAATGAAAGTGGGAAACCACATACAAAGAATGAAAAATATGCTATCTATACAGGGGGATAATCCATCAATTTATAAAATATATTGTGTAATAAAAGCATTTCTCCAAGTTGTTTTCCTTAAGTTTTTGATAAAAAATAGAATATGGGGGTAATATAAGAAAGTTTTGCTATTAGAGATAAAACAATAAAAGTGTCTTACCTTCTTAATGCTTAAAAATAGAAAATTGATTTATTGATGAGCTAGAAGGACTACTCACAAAAGTCAAGCAGACTTAAATCCTTCTTGGGACAAAGGAGGAAAAAAATGTTTAAAGATCAAGACTACTTGTTAGAAGAAGACGTGTATATATAGCCATTGCTGACCCAGCAGCAGCAGCACCATGCCCCTCACCGTCCTTCTCTGAGCTCTGGTGGAATCATCTGTCTTTCCTCCCAAACTTATATCACTCCCCACATGACACGCTGTTCTGTTGTCTCCGGTCAGTCAGGCCACCAGATGTCAGGGAGCACACCTCAACACACACAGGGGTCCCACAGAGTGAATTTCTTTTTTTGGCATTCAAGGCTTTTTTTTTTTTTTTTTTTGAGAAAGATTAGCCCTGAGCTAACATCTGCTGCCAATCCTCCTCTTTTTGCTGAGGAAGACTGGCCCTGAGCTCACATCCATGCCCCTCTTCCTCCACTTTATATGTGGGACACCTACCACAGCATGGCTTTTGCCAGGTGGTGCCATGTCCGCACCCAGGATACAAACCGGCGAACCCCTGGCCACCAAAGCAGAATGTGTGCACTTAATGGCTGCGCCACTGGGCCAGCCCAAGGCTTTATTTAAAAAACTATTTTACTAAGGTCATATTGGCTTATGACATTGTGTACATTTCAGGTGTACATTATTATATATCAGTTTCTGTATAGACTGCCTTGTGTTCATCACCAATAGTCTTGTCTTTCTCTGTCACCATAGATGTGTGCCCCTTTACCCCTTTTGCCCTCCCCTCACTCCCTTCCCCTCCGGTAACCACTAACCTGTTCTTGTCCATGCATTTGTTTATCTTCCACATATGAGTGAAATCATGCGGTATTTGTCTTTGTCTGACTTATTTCACTTAGCATAATACCTTCAAGGTGCATCCATGTTGTTGCAAATGGCACGCTTTTGTCTTTTTTTATGGATGAGTAGTGTTCCATTGTGTATATATACCACATCTTCTTTGTCCATTCATCTGTTGATGGGCGTTTGGGCTGCTTCCACATCTTGGCTATTGTGAATAATGCCGCGATGAACATAGGGGTGCATAAATGTCTTTGAATGTTGATTTCATCCTCTTTGTATGAATACCCAGAAGTGGACTAGCTGGATCATATGGTAGTTCTATTTTTAATTTTTTGAGACATCTCGATACTGTTTTCCCTCGTGGCTGCACCAGTTTGCATTCCCACCTGCAGTGTAATTTTCTTCCCCAAACCTAGCAGGTCAGTGATGGGGAGAATCCGACCCAAGAGCACCGTCTCCACAGGGAATAGTGATTTGACTGTTGTTCAGGGAGGCACATAACATCTTACAACTGGAAAGGGCTCTGAATGTTGTTTTATCATTTTGGGCAGAGATAAAAATTACAAGAGAATTTGCAAAGGTTTTATGTTGCAGTCTCAGGTTCCTTGGATCTATTTAGTAAACACATTTTGAGCACACTGCCGTATGTAAAACATTACATCCCAGTGATGGTTTTAAAAATATATCCACAAATGATTTGGCACTTCCTTCAAAAGCTGGAACCTAATTCACCTCTTTTTGAATTTGGGCTGGACTTAGTGACCCACTTCTGGTGAAAAAAATAAAGTGAAAGAGATGACATGCAACTTCCAAGCTTAGGTTAAAGAAAAATATTGTGGCTCCTGCCTTAATTCTCACCCTCTTGGCTCTGGGAGAAGCCAGCCATGTCCTGAGCAGCCCTGTGGAAAGATGGTGAGGACCTGAGGCCTCTTCTTGCCAACAGCCATGTGAATGAGCCACCGTCGACGTGGAACCTCCAGCCCCAGCCACATTTCAGATTGTACTTCAGCCCCAGCGGACATCTTGACCTAAGCCCAACCATCTAGTTTAGCCGCTCCTGAATTCTTAACAGATAATAACTATTGTTTTAAGCCAACTGTGTATTGGGGTAATTTGCTATGCCTCTATAGATAACTAATACAGTCCTGAACCTATTCATATTTGAGAAACTTTGAGAGCCCGACAACAACAAATGTATTTACTTAGTGTCTCTTATATCCATAGTACTGTGCTAGGCACGTGGTGGCAGTAGCAGGTGTCACTTAACTGAAAAGACATTGCCCTTTCCTCTGGATCCTAATTGCCAAGTTCGGGAGACAGAAAGATACAAAGACAGCTTGAATGGTAACTACTGACTGTTGACACTCTATTGAGCCAAGTACTTTAGCAACATCATCTCTGACAACAATACTGTAAGGTTATGTAACCCAGATGCCAACTGGGGTCTCCTTACGTTTCAGCTCTGGATAAGATGGCCAGAACCCCGATTCCACTTCCTCCTGAACACAGTGTCCTCCCCAAGATTTCTGTGAATTGTGGGAAGTTAAGGGCAAGATTCACATTTTTACGGTCACTTCTCTCACTGATCTCCTTCTACTGTCACAGTTCAGTTCATAGGTGGTCTTACTCTTGCATTTCTCACATTTGGATTATGCTACAATGCAAGGTAAATACAAGGAGAGAATGCATTTAATGCACCTAGCCAGTGCCCAGCTCTCAGGAGGTGCTTAGTATTTCCCAAAGTTCTGGGAGGCAGATCCACACGCAGACAGCAAGTGCCGTCTCTACTGTGCCCAGCAAACGTAGAATCAGTTCTTTCCTTGACTTCCTCAAAACAAAGAAGAACAAAACACTCTCACCGTGTGTTTTAGTGGGTAGCGTATTTTACTGAACGTTTGGGAAGACAGAGAGGGGATTTACATTACGAAAACTCAAAACGTCTTCGAACACCATAACCTGATACTCCCTTGATTTACAAATCTTTTGTCTCCACATCGTGTAGTTTAGGCATCTCCCTCTTCTCTGGTTTTCCATACCTCCTCCAAATTTCTATTAATTTGTAATGCAAATCAGATTAACTATCTTTCTCTCGTCTTTTCTTTTAAGGGTTGATACTTCCTGCACTGAAAACATTTTCCGTTACTATTAACCAGCTCCGGGAGGTGAGCGTGTGGGGAAGAGAGCAGTGTCCTACGTTGACTTCGCTTGTAACCAGTGGGATGACTTAGCCAAAAGCAGTCTGCTCTTAAATATCTTGACTGCCCTCTAAGCTGTTGAAAGAAAGGTCAGCATTTGGAGGGGAATAACAACATTAGTAATAACAGTAACAATAATGTGTGAAAATCAGGTAGTGATAGAGTAATAATAATAATATCAATAACCACAAGATGAATAACAAGAGAATGAAACTGTTAACAATGATAATAATACCTTGCATTTAAGAAGTTATTATGACGTTAAAACGCTTCCAAATATGTCATCTGTTTTCACAGATAACCCTCACAACAGCCTTGTGTGGGAGGTAGGTATTATTATCCTCATTTTACTGATGAGGAAACTAAGGCACACCAAGGTCAAATGACTTGCCCAAGGTTGTACAAGTAGTTGAGTCAAGAAGGAAACCCTGAGGGCCAGCCCTGTGGCTGAGTAGTTAAGTTCTCACGCTCCGCTTCAGCAGCCCCGGGTTTCGCCGGTTCGAATCCTGGCCGTGGACATGGCACTGCTCATCAGGCCATGCTGAGGTGGTGTCCCATATGTCACAACTAGAAGGACCCACAACTAAAAATTCACAATTATGTACCGGGGGGTGTTGGGGAGAAAAAGGAAAAATAAAATCTTTAAAAAGAAAAAAAGAAAAGAAAAAGCCCTGGTCCCCTGACTCTCAGACCTGTGCTTTTTCCATACAAACACCATTCTGCCTCTATATCTAAACCAAAGCCAAGAAGTTCTGTATGATGAGTCATTGTACAAAAGGGGTTTCCATAAGAGGGACTGGACGTGCCCTACATTCTTTCATTTGGAGGGACAAGTTGTAATGGGCCATCCAATCTCTGCTTAAGTCTATTGGGTCACAAAGGCTCCATATTTGGGGTAAAGTTTGTGGCCATGAGTAAAGCTGCCCTCTGTGTGAAGTAAGCTGAAATCAGTTCACAGTTCACTGTGACCATGGTTTATTACCAAGATTTTTTTTTTTTGGAGGAAGATCAGCCCTGAGCTAACTACTGCCAATCCTCCTCTTTTTGCTGAGGAAGACTGGCCCTGAGCTAACATCTGTGCCCATCTTCCTCCACTTTATATGTGGGGCGCCTACCACAGCGTGGCATGCCAAGCAGTGCCATGTCTGCACCCAGGATCCGAACCCAAGAACCCTGGGCTGCCGAAGCAGAATGTGCGAACTTAACAGCTGTGCCACCAGGCCAGCCCCCAAGGTTGTTTTTTAATTGCCCTTCAGAAGTTTTATATCAATTTTTACTAGTAAATACTGTTTAAGAAACTGCCTCTGAGTTAAAAATTACACCTTAGAGAATATATTAGAGAATATATATATCAAAATTTAATTACAGAAAACAAAGTTAGACGATAGGTATTAGTATTAATTATATAATTAATGATTAACATTAATCATGCTAATGGTATTATGAGATATTGTATTTTTTGAATACTGTTTTATTTATTACATAAAGCATTATTACAATTAAGTCTCACCGTGGATCACAATTTTTATCAATAAAAAATAACTTTGCTCTCCTAAGTGCTTTTTTTCTTGAATTCTACATTTATAGTAACATTTCTCCCTTCATTTCTTTTCGTTTGAGTGTATTTGCTATATTTTCTCATCACTTCCCTTTATTAAAACTTTCTCTTTTTTTTGTTTTTCTTTTGTTTTGTTTTTTAAGGAAGATTAGCCCTGAGCAAACATCTGCCACCAATCCTCCTCTTTTTGCTGAGGAAGACTGGCCCTGAGCTAACATCTGTGCTCTGTGCCCATCTTCCTCTACTTTCTTTTTTTCTTTTTTGAGGAAGATTAGCCCTGAGCTAACTACTGCCAGTCCTCCTCTTTTTGCTGAGGAAGACTGGCCCTGAGCTAACATCTGTGCCCACCTTTCTCTACTTTCTATGTGGGACACCTGCCACAGCATGGCTTGACAAGCAGTGCATAGGTCCGTACCCAGGTTCCAAACCAGCGAACCCTGGGCCATTGAAGCAGAACGTATGAACTTTGCCGCGCCACCGGACTAGCCCCCAACCTTGCACTAGTTCTAACAGAAAGTACATGGAGGATGGGTATTATGTAATCCCCTTTAACCTGATGGGGATTATTCCAATGCAAGCATAGTAACTCAGAGTGCCTCTAACCCTTTCAGCCTGGCACATGCTTGCCGTTGTTGAGTCCGGAGGTAAAATAAAGATTCTGCTGTTTTGGGTGGGGTGGGGGTGTGGCTGACCACAGTTTCTCTGATTGCTCAGCCCTTTTGAGAAGACCCTTGGCCTGCCTTGGAGTAGGAGGCTAAGGCTGGTGGGAAATTGGTGGGAGGGCAGGTTGCCATCCTGAGAACTCAAGGGGACGGCTTTGGAGACTTGGATGATGTGGTTGAACTTGAAACGATTGGTAAACGAGTATAATCTGTCCATCCAGCAAAATACAGCATGCTCTTAACTCTCCCCACTTTTAAGGTCTCTGAGGAAATCGGTAGATTAGAAATGAAACCGATTCTGTGGAAGTTTACAGTTCTTGTTAGTGATAACACCAGAGTCCATATTCTATAATTGGATCCAGGAGGATTTGATTCCTCTTCAGTTCCAGTTTACTTTGTAGGGAAGGAAAGTGTCCAGATGCCTTGTGTTTGCAATGCTTCCTAGTAGAGTAAACACCGTATAAACATTTCTCTGGGCTTTTTTTCTTTTTCTTTTTTGGCACAACAGAAATGTTCTAACCATATCTCTGTAAACATTTTTTATCATTTCGGGCAGTTTTCCACTTAGATTTTTTTTTTCCTTTAAAAAATTTAGCTAGCTAGCAAGATGTTGAATATGGTTTTTGTTTTCTTTTTTTCTAGATTCTCTTTAAATTTAAGATGAGAATTCATCTGTTTCTTGAGTATGTCCTTAGGGGGACAGGTATTATGGACTGAATGTTTCTGTCCCCCCCAAATTCATATTTTGAAATCCTAACCCCTAATGTAGTGGTATTAAGTGGTGGAGCCTTTGAGAGGTAATTAAGTCATGAGACTGGAGCTGTCATGGGTGGGATTAGTGGCCTTATAAGATGAGACATGAGAGCTTTCTCTCTCTGCTCTCCGCCATATGAGGATACAAGGAGAAGATGGCCACCTGCCAATCAGGGAGGGGGCCCTCATCAGATACCGGATCTGCCGGCACCTTCATCTTGTACTTCCAGGTCTCTGGAGCTGCGAGAAATATTTACTGCCATTCGGTCTGTGGTAGTTTGTTACAGCAGCCCAACTGACTAGGAGAACAGGTCTGATAACACAGTGACGCCCAGCCTGGGGTGGGAGTGGTCTGTAGAGTGAGGAAGGCATTTCTCCAGGGGAAAACGAAAACTTGCAAATCTCTCCCCCTACTTTGCAGTGGACATACTCTTCACAGTTGATGTCTCCTCCGCTCTGGAGACCAAGGTCTTTTCTTCCCTAGCTGCTCGTCAGCCAATTTTCCACTTAGAGCAATCTGGCAGTTCAAGAGTTGTGTCCTCTTGGCTCCCATTTCCTGTTTGTTTTTTGAATTCCAGTACACTTTTTAGATGATCAGATAGATTCCAGGGACCATGGAAGAGACAAGACAAAAGGGAAAAGTGCTTATCTGCTGTATTGTGGACTGGTGAATTTATCCTATTTTATACAGTTGGGTCAGTAGCTATTTTCATTCCCATGTATTTGGGAAGCATCTGATTATTTTAGCTATAGCTTCCTCTGAGCTAATAACCCAGTCTCTCTCTTTTCTCTCTCTCATAGTTAGATTACCTTAATCTGTACCAAGGAGTTCTAGAAGAGTTAATGCCTTGAGCTGCCTTCATTATGTGAGCAGCTAATAGGAGCAGTAATCTAGTTAAGTAATTTCAGAGTAAAGACATTAAAGAAGACTCTAGAATGAGAACCACTTAGTCAAACATTGATTGATAACACAAATAAGCAGACACCCTTCATAAACTGTAATTTTTCCCTGCACTCAATTTTTAGGCATAAGAGGCAAATCATAAGAGAGCATGACCATTTCGGAATCCTGGAATTCATAATCACAGGGCGGGAAGGGAACCTAGAGATTATGTCAGTCAGCTCTCTCGTTCTGCACGTGAGAAAACTGAATTCAGAGGCACTAGGTGACTTACACAAGGACACAGCTAAATAATAGAGAAGCTGGAACGAGAATAGTTTTCTTGACTGCCTGTTCCAGCATGCTACCTTCCATATGATATTGCCTCTTATAAAACTTGGTGGGGAAAGCATTTCCAGGGTCTTTCATGAGGATCTGATAGGTAGTCCAAATCTCTACACCATGGAAACCGGTGTTCCAAATTGAGTTGTCTATCTGTCTTAACGTGTCTCAGATACACAGACATTGCCCCAGCCCTGAACTCACCACCCTACTGGGACCTTCCATCTGCATCCATTTCTCCCCACCCTGAACCCCCACTAGTGCAGTGTCCGTATCTCCAGTGGAGATGCCTTTCCCACCCACTTCTTTGACCTCATTTCTCCCCTTCACTTTATTAGTCCTAGTGTCAGCATCTCTGTGGAAATTCTACCTCCCCACACCTTGTGAGGTCCCCTGACCAGAGGAGCCCGAGCCCACTCGCTGGCTAACTTTGTCACTGAGAGTTTCCCTGGCTGGCCGGTTGGCTATTAGAATTCTCCCCGCTCCCTCACTCTCCCTCCCTCTTCCACCCCTCCAATGTCATTCCCTTCTTGAGGATCTCGTCTCTGCTGGAGGCTAGACAGACAGAGACTCAAGCTCCTTCTCGTGTCTAAGGACGTTTAGCTCCCTCTACCCACAGCTGGGCTCCTTCTTTGAGGTCAGGGTCTACTTCTGCCCTTGCCTTGGTTCCAGTGACTTATTTGAAGGATTAGGTCAATGTTCTCCAAACGTTTTGATGTGTGCAGCCCTATCAAAAAAAAAAAAAATTGGAACATGCACTCTCAATATATTTACTTATAACTTATACACATGTACTACTATAAATCCATAAATCAAATGTACATAAAGCTTTGTTTCTCTCCAATATTTCTGGATAAAAAGAAATATAAATAGAAGTTGTAATAGGTTCTCCTTGTATGTCCTCTCTTGTCCTGCCACTCCCCTAAATTGCTGAATTGGGCAGTGGATAATCTGGGAGCCACACATGAGATAAGTCTGTGTTCGGCAATAGTAATAATAATTGCTGCCACTTTTTGAGCACTTGCTGTATGCCGGTGGTGGTCTAGGGGTTAAGATTTGGCACTCTCACCCCCATGGCCTAGGTTCATTTTCCAGTCAGGGAACCACACCACCTGTCTGTGGGTTGTCATACTGTGGCTGAGTGTTGCTGTGATGCTGAAAGCTATGCCACTGGTATTTCAAGTACCAGCAGGGTCACTTATGGTGGACAGGTTTCAGCAGAGCTTCCAGACTAAGACAGACTAGGAATAAGGACCTGGCCACCCACTTCCAAAAACGTTGGCCATGAAAACCCTATAGATAACAGTGGAGCATTGTTTGGTATAGCCTGGAAAGTGCGACAATAGCACAAAAAGACCAGGCAGGGTTCCTCTCTGCTGTACACAAGGCCAATGGGAATTGGAATCGACGGGACAGCACTAACAACAACGAACTGTGTGCCAGGTATGGTACCGAGACTTTACAGAAAATGTTGCGTTGAGTTTTTGTAGGAGCTCCATGTGGTAGGCACTACTGAGTCTCATTTTATTGTTGAACAAACTGAGGCTTAGAGATGCTGAGCTTTGCCCACTGTTGTCGCTAGAGCAGGTTGTTGCAAGAGCAGGGCAGAATCAAAGCTAGTTCTCTCTGACTTGAAGCCCGTCTTAGTCTCTGTGCCCTGCTGCTTCAGGGACCCACAGCAAACATTTGTTGAGTGCTAGGCACTGTGCTGAGGCCCAGACATACACAGGGCTCAGGGATGCAGACCCTGTCCTCTTCAAGCTGCCACCTTCATGGGCTCTGACATCCTCAGGGCTCCCTAGATCTGACGAAAAGGGTTGGATAGTGTTGAGTATATTTTATGAGGCTTTAAGAAAAAGAATCTGTGAATAGAATTGGTTATGGGAATTGTTTTTAAACCTTAAAATGTATAACTATGGAGTATTCTAGCACATTTGGAATTCTATTGGCTTTGTGTCTTGGAATCTTATTATTGTTTACAGCATTATCTCAATGGGAAAATGCATTTTAAGTTTCAAATACTCAACTTTAAATTAACTTTTCACAATCTTTTCAAGAATTTGGATTTCCTGAATGACTTACTAAGGCAAGAAAGTTACTACAGCGTTTTGGAAAGATTTTCAACAGGAAGCATTGAGGAAATTTTCAAATAATTAGAGTACCATGTTCTTTGAATATCCTGGTTAATTGAGATTATTATTTCAAAATGCTCTGAGGTGAATATGTTCACAGGAAAAGAAAACAAATCATTGTTCCGAATTCCTTAACGAAATGAATAACTTAAAGCCCGATGGTGTATTCTTTCCTCAGCTGGAGTTTGCATTAGGATCCCTTACTCACAAAGCTCTGGCCCTCATCAAAGTAAAGAACTAGAAGTTGAATGTATTTCTTTTCATGTCTACCACTGTCACAGATGGCAACTGACTTAGCATCCCCAAACAGAAATTACAAATGTCACAAAAATTAATTGTAAACACCTGTGTTCAGAGACTATGTTTTTGCATAATATTGACAAAATATGTCGCTTTTGTAGTTTACAAGTCCTTTTCTATCTACAGTTTCTTTTTGATCGTCATAGTCATCTTTTTTATCTAATGTTCTGATTATCTATTACTGTATAATAAACTATGTCTCATGATTTTGTGGGTCAGAAATTTGGGCAGAACCTGGCTGGACAATCCTGTTCCATGACTTTGGCACTGACGGGGGTCATTGCTGGCATGTGGATGGTGGCTGTGCTGGACCAGAGGGTACAAGCTGGCTTTACTTACATGGCAGTGCCCAATGAGGATGGCTGGAAGGATGGACTCAGCTGAGCCCCTTAGCTATTTTCTCCATGTTGTTGGGTTGTTGGACTTTATATATGGCAGCTCAGAGCTCCCAAAATGAATATTCCAGGAGGGAGAAAATGGAAGCTTCCAGAAGAGTAAGGCCTAGGCTCATAAATTGGAATAATGTCACTTCTACTATATCCTATTCACCAAAGGAGTTGCTAAATCCAAGGATAGGGAACCATGACCCCACCTCTCAATAGGAGAGGTGTCAGAAAGTGTGTGGCCATCTTTAATCTGCCACAGCTAGATTTCAGGAGGTGTTATTTGCATTTTCCAGATGAGGAAACTAATACTCAGACTAATTGAGTTGACTTGTCCAGAATGGCACATCTAGTAAGTAGGGGAAGGTGGGACATACCCCAGGACTGCTGGTTCCAAGGCCAGTATATATATCTTGTTGGACTCAAAGAAATATCTTTTGAACAACATAATATGCTAACACTGCTTCTTGTTGCTCCTCCTCTTTTAAAAGTTATTGGGAGAGTGGGGCTGGCCCGGTGGTATAGTGGTTAAGTTCACATGCTCTGCTTCGGTGGCCCAGGTTTGTGGGTTTGGACCTATACACCGCTCATCAAGCCATGCTATGGCAGCGACCCACATACAAAATAGAGGAAGATGGGCACAGATGTTAGCTCAACAACAATCTTCCTCAAGCAAAAAGAGGAAGACTGGCAACAGATGTTAGCTCAGGGTCAACCTTCCCTACACAGACACACACACACACACAAGTTATTGGGGGCATCCAAGGCATCTGAGGTCCCAGAAGGGCCCTCAAGTATTTGTGTTTCTGATGGTACGTGTTCCCAGTGTCTCTATTTTCCAATTTGACCTATTTCCTTTATGAGGCAGGAATGAGATGAGGTGCAAGATAGAAAGGGTGGAAGACTTTCCATAAGATTTAGATAGATAATTGCAGTAGCTCCAGATGCTGCCCTTAGTGTATGCTGCTGGATTAATATTAGCTTGAGTTCTGAGCAAGCAAGGGGCGTAACCTGTGGAAGAAGCACCATTTATATGAAATTCATGGGGATGGGAAACTAGTCAGGAAATATATACCTATGGGGCAAAGAAATAAGTACGAGCCATTTTGTTGACCAATATAAATCAATCCTTTGGAATCTGGCTTTAAATGGAGACATTATCCAACAAAAGCCGAGCGTGTTTCACAGCAGTTTTCCTGTACACTATAAATGGCTTTTTGAAAAGCACCTCCCAGTACATGACATTTGCTCTATCGCTCAGATTTGGTCACAGGAAATCCTGAGGTTATCTCTGGTAGAAGGCGCTTTGTCTTGACTAATAAGCTGTGCTTCCACTTTCCTTTATCAGCATTTCAAAAGATGCTTCTTTTCTCTTCCAGTGAAGCAATGGCTGTATTAACCCTCTCCTTTTCTCTTATTACAGTTGAGCCTTTTGCTACATTATATAATATTATTTTATATTATAATATTATTAATTATATGTTATTTTACTTATATATAATTATACTGCTGTAATAGCCTATTGCTATTGCTACTATAGCCTATTTCTATAGTGTCCTTTAGATTTAAATTTATGCGCCGAGTCTTTCAAACACCGTGTCTCTCCTCTTTCAAAGTGCTGGGATATGTTTCATTGACTGCATATAAACCTGCTCCATTTTTCACCAAACAGTAAAAGCACTGAAGAAATCTACAAAAGGACCTGGAAATCTACATCATATGTGAGCAGGGAAAAATTCCCTTCTAAGTGCTTCTGAATGTAATCATGCTGAACAGCATGTCGCTTACGCAGAGCCAGGACTTCAAAGTAACAGCAAAATTAAAGTTCAATCAAAGCATCGTTCACTCGGAACATTTTTGCTTTGTGGATATCAAGTACCACGTCTACTTGCAGTGGCTAGAATTTCCATAAAAGGAACAACAGGAGTGCTAGATTGCATTTCCTAAAAGTGATGGTAGCTGTTAACACAAAGGGAAAGGAATTAAAGCAGAGGAGAGATGATAGGAGTAGAGCCAGAGGAATATGAAAGGCAGAGTGCACTTGAGCACTATGGGGGAACATTAGTGGGACTGTGAGCTGCGCTCATCTGATGTGTCCCTTTATTATCTCCTTTATACCCAATTTCTGCTGTTTGGAAATCTATGATTTATGAAGTGCCACCTAGCTTGCCTCTCTGGAAATGAAAGCCAGCGTGGCTCAGCGTAGTGCCGTGGTTTCCAAAATGGGTTTTTTTTTTTAATCGTGGGGTTGTATGAGACAATTATCCGGGGTGCAGGAAAAGTATGAATTAGAATGACTATTTAGTTCCATAGTATTTTAGTGTTTTAAATTTCTATTGTGGGGTTATGCTTATTGCAATGCTATTGAGGGTGAGGTCCATCACAGACAGCATCCGTGTCACCTGGGAACCGGTTAGAAATGCAAATTCTTGAGTCCTGTCTCAAACATACTGAATCTCTGAGCTCTAGGGGTGGGGCCCGATGATCTGTGCTTGAACAACTCTCCAAGTGATTCTGATTCCCCCTAAAGTTTGAAGAGCTGACTGGTTTCTAACGTATATAACATATTTATAAATAAATATACGCATATGGAGATGCACTCAGAAGTTTTTACTGATGGGGTGCTCAAATCAAAAAGTTTGAAGATGATGCTGTGGTAGAAATGTGCTGCCTCAAGAACCACAGATTCTCTTCTCCCCTTTTGTTTCTATTTTGCTAATTAACCTTGGGGTGGGGAGGGTCAGTCAGATTCTTTTACTTCCTGGGTGAGCTTAAGCAAGTTACCTAATCACTCTGGAAAATGAGAATAAAATGCGATGTCACTCTCTCGCGGGACTGTTCTGAGAGTTCAATGAGCTCATGTACCTGGAAGCACGTAGTTAGCCTTGAGCACAACATGGATGCTCGGTTCCTCTTTTTCCCTGTGGGCTGTGGACCCTGGAGCATAGCAGTTTAAGCTCTTCTGCCTATTGAGGTAGATCTATTAGTCTCCAGACAATCAGTATGTTATATGTGTGGAAGCCAAAAAAATCTCTTACAATCTACAGACTATAACCTGATGTATTACACTTTGTGAAGCCTTGACATAAGAAAGGTAAAGGGGGCAGCAAATGAGTTTATTCAAAATATTTACCCTTTCCAAGAGTTGCATGTGATTTTCCATCAAAATCCAAGCTGCAGAGAATAGCAGCGTCGGTGATGCTGTAGACTGTAACAGCTCAGAATCACACTGCTGTGAGGAACAGCTAGGAAAACCACGTTACTGATTATCCTGACAGAGCCAGTAGCCTCTGCCTTAAGCTGTGCATGCTTCAGCCTGGCAAGTGGACACAGTTGAGTTAGTTCATGGGAGATGATGAAAAGTGTTGGCCAAAGCTTTCCCTAAGAGACCTGGGAAGTGCTCCTAACCTTTAGTGTTTGTAAGAATCACCTGGACAGCTTGTGAAATCGGCACATTTCTGGGCCTCACCCCCAGAGAGTTTTGTTCTATTGGTATGAAGGGGACCTAGGAATCTGCTTTGTTAACAAGTTTCCCAGGTGATTCTTCTGCAAGTGGTTCACGCAGAAGAGAATTTATATGCCCTGAATCGCAGATGTTTTTGAGCTGATAATCACTTTAGAGCTCATTTGGTGTACAATTTCTTAACCTTTTTCCCTTCGTAAGAGCCAAGACAATTACCATTAAGATAAATGCATGACGCTTTCTCATTAATCTATTCACATTTGACAAAACCACAAGTGTTGGGAAGGACTAAAAAATGCCACAACTATTAGCAGCAGTAATTCACGACAGACTAAGCAGCAATAAGATTACGTTTTACTCATTTCCCTACTGTTGAACTTAACACCAGCTCTCAAGAAAACTTCTCAGAATACAAGGCAGAGACAGTAAGTGTTAACACAGGGATGACCTGGAATTCATTCACGTTTTTAAAATAATTCATTAGTAATCTTGAGTACTTTATTAGTAATAGATTTCCTGGTGATACAAATCACAATGAGACATACCATTATGGCAGAACCTGCTAGCTGTCACCTAGAATTTATTTTTCTCTGGTCTCTGTAAGAATCTCCAAATGTTAGTGGGGCACATGGACATCCAGAAAAAAAGATTACGTTTTCCAGCCTCTCTTGCAGCTTGGAGTGATCATGTTCTTGACAACAGGATATAAGAAGAAGTATTGTGTAAGACTGCCAGGCAGTGTCCTTAAAGGGAGGGCCATGCCTTTTCTTCTTTCTGTGGCTGGAATGTGGGGGTGAAAGCTAGAGCAGCCATCTTGGACCATGATGGAGAAAGCATGTGTGGAGGGTAGCAGAGGAAAGAACCAAGTAGAAGAAGCCTGGATCCCTGCAGATGCTGGAGTTGTCATGGGAGTCTTGGGCTGCCTATGTTATGTGTGAGAGAATTGTGTTTCTATCTTGTTTAAGCTATTGTTATTTCTGGCCTTTTGTCACACATTGCAGCCCCAAGTTTGAGAGCCCCTAATCTGGCCAACTTGCTTATTTTTTACATGAGAGCACGAAACCCAGGGGAGGTGAGTGGCTTGATGGAAATTGCATAGCTAGTGAGGCACAGACCTGGAAGTAGAACCTAGGTCTCTTGGTTTCTGGATCAGTTCCCTTTTCACCACCCTAGGCTTTCTCAAGTACACTGTTAGAAGCCATGCCTAGAATTGAGATCATAGTTCTGCAATTGAATCAAGATGATAGACTAAACCCACGTGCCTATCCGCCTCCCGTCGAAAGTCTCATTGAAAAGGTACAGAAAACATTTCTTAAAAGAATAAATCCATAATAGTACGGGAATACAAGAAATGGTATTATTAGCAGATCAGAGATTTTTAGCTTTCCTGGGAATATTACTGAGAAGTTTATGAAAGGTAGAAAATAGATGGGATTGGAACAATGGATGTAGCAGCTTGCTACCTGCGTCCACATCCCCTTGCCTATCTCTGATTTCAGTACCACTCAAGTACGCTCTGCATGTCTCTCCACTTTTCTGCCTCAAGGTTTTCCCAGAAGCAGTGAGAGCTTGAGCAATTCTCCTGGAGGAGTAGGAATGATGGCACTCTTGGAGACCCTTTTCCAACTGAGGCAGGAGCCAATGGATTAAGTCCCCAGCCTTATGTCTTTTGGTTCCAGCAGAGTTGAGCCCCTGATGCCCACGGTAGCCTTGATATTGCACTCTTTATTGGCTTTTCCTCTCTGCTTGTGTCATTTTTCACTACTCTCTTCTCCTTCTTCCTCAGATTGCCTCCTACATAAACTACCTGCCACAAATCCTTGTCTCATGCTCTGCTTTTGTGGGAACTCAAAGTATGACAATGAAGAATCAAGGCCAGAGAAACCACAGCCTGAAACACACGTAGGAGAAAATTACTAAAGAGGTAAGCAGCTTTCCAGGGGTCAAGAGGCACAAAGAACAAAAGGGGGCCTTGAGAACTTATCGGGGTAATTAATTAAAGTTCTTTATTCAGAATACGTGGCTCCATTCAGACTCCCCCTTATATTGAACTTCTAAGTGACTTTTCTCCAGACGAAAGTCTCCCAAAGTACTTTCTAATCAAAGTGAATGTCTATCTGATGTGAGCTCCTAGTATGGGGGCAGGGGAGAGAGAGCAGGGCAGGAAAAGCAAAGCCAGTACATCACAAACCAGGGCAACAGAGGAACAAATGGAAGGGGAGCAGCTGACTTGGTCATTTGGGTCCAAGATTGCTCAGTTTTCAATAATCCCACAGTGGCTTTTGTTCCACCAGGTGCAGCTCCACCTACCCCCTCAAGCTCAGAGGCTTGGTACCCTCAGGCAAGTGAGCGTAGCATCTGAGCCACAGGAGCAGGCAGGGGCCACAAGTCCCACAGGCGACAGGAGAAGGATGGGGCAGAAGGTGGCACTGGTGTCCTGAGAGTCCACCATGCGGATAAACATATGCTGGACAGGGGTCCTTGAAGTTGAAGCCTCTTTGGCCACCAGGCTGCAGAGGGGTAGAATTAAAATCCAAGGAGAGTGACAGGTCCTGACATACATATGACAAGGCTGAGATGGGCAAGGGCTTAGAGCAGAAAGCTGTAGGGTAAAGAAAGGAAGGTAAGTTCTCTATGTCTATTGCTTGCAATGCTAAGAAATCCAGGCACTGGCCTTGCGTGCCACCTCCCAGTGTGGTGTTGAAGGAGGGGCTGGGTCCAGGTGAAGCTATGACTGCAGCCTACAATGATGCACTGAGGCTGATTCAGGATAGAATGCAGCGAGGAGACTTTACCCCCTATCTCAGTCTACTCAGGCTGCCAAGACAAAATACCACAAACCAGCTTAAGCAACAGACATTTATTTCTCACAGTTCTGGAGGTTAGAAGTCCAAGATCAGGGTGCTGGCAGATTTGGTTCCTGGTGAGAGCCCTCTTCCTGGCTTGCAGACGGCTGCCTTCTCGCTGTGTCCTCGCATGATGGAGAGAGAGGAGGCTCTTCCTCTTCTTCTAAGGACACCAATTGCATCATGGCGGCTCCACCTTCATGATGTCATCTAAACCTAATTACCTTCCCAAGGCTCCACCTCCAACTATCATATCACTGGGGGTTAGAGCTTCAACAAATGAATTTTAGGGGGGCATAAACGTTACATCCATAGTGACTCCCCATGCCAGAATCTGACTCAGGGAAATTTGAGAAGATATTATATCCATAAAACAAGGGGAGAAAACCCTTCACCAATGAGTTATTAAATAGCACACAGCTGAAGATTAAATTAGTGAGCTGGAAGATCAAGCCCAGAGATTTGCCCAGAACTCAATAGAAATGATTAAAGAGAGCGAACGAGGGGAGAAAAACTTAAGACACATGGTGGATAGATCCAGAGGTTTATGCATTCGTGTAGAAGTAAATAATGAAGAGAATGGAGGGGAGGAAATAATGAAAGGAATAACAGAAGAAAGATTTCCAGGTCTGAAAACAGAGGAACTTTCTGATTGAACATATCCTCCAAATCCTGAATAGGATGAAGGAGACTAAACCCACATCAAGAGACACCTTGGCAACATTTCAGAAATCACAGCCCTTGTTGCCACAGGATCCAGAGAGATTTCAAATTGCTTCAGACTGTGGGGTTGGTATTGCTTCAGTGCCTTGACTCCTGAAATAACTCTCCTATACTCTGTTCTTAAGGCATAGAACAAGCAGCCAATGAATGTGTCTTGATGGGTGTGCTTCAAGAGCAATATGCCCAGAAACATTATAAATTTAGATTCCAGCAATAGCGTCACATATAACAATGCAAAACAACAGTAAAGGAGATAAACAGTAATTCATAGAAGAAAATAACTATTTTATATCTATGCCTGCTGTTGAAGCCCCACACACATCTCATCAGGGAAACATGCAGCTTATGCAAGTTGAGTTTATTGAAATTGCTGAGCGAGGAAAAACATGACCTTGACAGAGTCTCGAAGGGTCTCCAAAGAGGGAAATCAGGGAAGGATGTTTATAGAGTTGGGAGGACTGGAGTTAGTCAGAGGGTGGTGGTTTAGGTCAAGGATTGATAGAATTTGTAAATCTGGCAGCTTGCTAGAACTGTCCGTGATCTTTGGAACACGTAAATCCATGTGGAGGTATCGTTACTATGGTCTTATCGTGGAATGCATGGGTCTGAACAAGCTGGTGTTAAAATAATTTGAGTTGAGACAGTTTATGTTGCACGTTATGGTTTGGTATAGTTAATCTATTTTGCAAATCACAATACAGTTTTTTTTTTTTTTTGCAAACTGTGGTTTCCACTTCTTTTCTCAGTGTGGTATCTAGCATAGTGCCTGGATAGGCACTCAATAAGTGTTTGGTTGAACAAATTAGTAAATTAGTTATTAAAGAGGAATCAAAGACAAAAGGAATGGCCTCAAATGTTTACACACTAAAGTATATGGCAATGGTGCTTAATAAAAATGCAGATTCCTAGGGTCACCCCCCAGATAGTTTGAATCAGTGGGTCTGCATTTGGGGCTGGTGATTTTGAGGCAAGAGGTCCACAGATTTCACTTTTGAGAAACACTAGCATAGTGGCATGGTGCCAAACAAAGTGGGCTTGAGATGCTAACATGTGGAAGGAAATAAGACCTTATAGGTATCTTTGAGACTTGGTAAAATAGGATTGATAATTGAACTAAAGAAATAAAAAAAAAAAAGAGTCCGCTTCAAAATAAGCCAGCTGATAGAAAAGGAAGCAGGATGAATTGTTTATCTACAAGTACAGACCTACCTGACAATCTATGCATCCTAATGTGATACACAGTGCAAGTGTGACCACTTCGTTGAGAATTAAAGAAAAATAGAAGCAATATCGTTATGGTAAAGAACTTTAGATTACAGTGTCTTAACAGTTTGAGATGTGTTACTTGGTGATTTCTTATTAACAATAAAATGCCTACATTTAAATACTTTGTTTTTTTATTGAGATGAAATTAACATGGCATGAGATAAACCGTTTTAGAGTGAACAATTCGGTGGCATTTAGAACATTCACAATGTTGTGCAACCACTACCTCTATCTAATTCCAAAATGTTTTCATCACCCTACACTAAAACCCTGTACCCATTAAGCAGTTACTCCTCACTTCCTCCTCCCCTCAGCTCTTGGCCACCACAGATCTACACTGTCTCTATAGATTTATCCATTCTGGATGTTTCACGTAAATGGAATCATGCAATATGTGACCTTTAGTAAAAGTCTACCTTTTTCGTGTAGCAAAATGTTTCCAAGGTTCATCCATATTTTAGCATGTATCATTCCCTTTTATGGCTAATAAAATTCCATTGTATGCACGTACCACAATTTGTTTATTCATTCATACATCCATGGATATTTGGGTTGTTTCCACCTTTTGGCTACTGTAAATAGTGCTGCTGTTTGTGTACAAGTATATACCTAGGAGTGTGTACTTTTATATGTATACCTAGGAGTGCAATTGCTGGATCCTATGATAATTGTATGTTTCGCTTCTTAAGGAACTGCCAAACTATTTTCTGCAATGACTGAACCATTTAACATCCCTACCAGAAATGGATGAGGGTTCCAATTTCTCTACATCCTCACCCATGCTTGTTATTTATTTATTTTTATGTACTTATATTTTATATCTATTTACATATATAATATATATGTTATAAATATTTTATATAAATATTTTATGTATTATATATATAATATATAAATATGCTATAGCTATAAATAGATATATTTAAAATATTTAAATATTTGCATTTCCTTATGATTAATGATGTTGGGCATCTTTTCATTTGCTTGTTGGTCATTTGTAAAACTTATTTGGAAAAATATCTATTCAAGTCCTTTGCCCGTTTTAAAATTTGGTTGTTTGTCTTTTTGTTGTTGAGTTATAAGAGTTCTTTATATATTCTGGATAGCAGGCCCTCATCAGATATATGGTTAGAAAATATTTTCCCTAATTCTGTAGATTGTATTGGGTTTTTTAAAAAAATTAATTGAATAAATTCAAAATTATCTTTATACTGACATCCGTTTCATTCCCTTGCATTCTAATATGCTTTCTTAAGTGGAAGACCTAGTTAGGGCCATGAATACATATAAACCTATGGTATACATTGCCTCACTCCTAATCTTAATATGTTTGTGGGAACAAGTTGTTCATGGGAATATATTTTTCAGGTGTATCACGGCAAGAAAAAAGACTGAGAATCACTTTTCTGGACCAAGTGTCCAGATTCAAGAACAGGATGACGTATTC
Organism: Equus przewalskii; assembly: GCF_037783145.1. Classification (NCBI taxonomy): domain Eukaryota; kingdom Metazoa; phylum Chordata; class Mammalia; order Perissodactyla; family Equidae; genus Equus; species Equus przewalskii. Next base: position 79,928,513 of record NC_091833.1, on the reverse strand, counting down.
CTGATTCTTGCATGTCAAAAACTGGTACAAAGGTATGAAATAATAGCAGGAGGAACACCAACTAACCTGACGTATAGGAAGTCTCCTCGGCCACATTGACTTTGCTGGTCCTCAACCCTTGGATCTCGAGATACAATGAAGAAAAGCGACCTAATTCTGTAATTCTTTATCCCAAATGTTGGCTTATTCAGCAGCCTCCATTGGACAGTCTACATCTCAAGCCAATAGAGTTTGGCTTATTAAAAGGGGACATGAGTCTCACAAAGCCTCAAATACCAGGTTTTTAAACAAAACTAACAGCAGCCGCATGAGATGTAGCGTGAAGCCAAAATTCTTCAGGCCCTGGAGTTGGAGAAGAAGGATGTGCCTGGAAGAGTGATTGCCCTTAATCTGGGAAAAATACAAAGATCAATGGGAAAGCAGACTTCCTGGCTGACAAAACCTCAGAGGCTTTCAAGTGGCCTGACAGCCCTAGACAGAGCCCTAAGTAGATATTGAGCACAGAGTGAAAACCGTCTGTAGCATTCAGCTATAGGCTTTCAGATCTGGAAAGTGCTTCATCTTAAAGCTGGCCCACTGGCACGCAGCTCACAGAGACAGAATAAAAGCTGCAAACTCTTCCTTATGAAATCAATCCCACTAGCTATTCTCAACCAAACTCTAGACAAATCAAAGTCATCTATTTGTATAAGTATAAGCTGGAGACTGCATACCCTCAGAACCAGTGGAACCATGGATGAACTTGTGGATGCTGAGAGAAGGACAGAAAAGCCACTCTGTCCTCTAATACTTCACCACTTCTTCCAGACATGGTAGACAAAAAGACCACCAGCAGAGAGTTAATCAACTCTTGATTCATGAAATGTTTACTGAGTTTCTGTTACATGCTGGAGACAGTGCCAGATCATCAAAGACAGCTCCTGCTCTGAAGGTGAGGTGGCCATACAGAGGAACGGTCTCTAACGTGGGGCCTGGTAGAATGGGGTGGCCCCCTGAATTTGGAAGGAAGGAGAGCTGAACCAGCTTCACTCTATGAGCCAGGACTTTCCTGGTTGCAAGTGACAGAAAACTAATTTGAAGTACAAAGAGGGAATGCATTGTCATGAAACCAATCCTCTGGAAGGATCAGCTAGTCTTCAGAACTGACTGGAAGCAGAGACTAGATTGCCATCAAGACAAGGCCACTGCATGGGCTGTTTCATGTCCGGGAAGCTCTTCTCTCCACTTAGTTTATCTGCTACTCATTATTCATGTTTTTCCAGTCACCTCCTCGGGGGAGCCTCCCTCTTCCCCCACTCATCTCCCTAACTGGATCACACCCAGAGTCCTGGCTGGTCTAGTCAAGCCTTAGGGGCAAATTACAAAAAGGCGACTCTTTAGGGTGGACAGTGCCAGTGTGTGAAGAACAAGGTGCCCCTTCTTCTGGGCAAATACAGCTTCACGCCAGACCTCATGGATTGGTGAACAGACTGTAAGTGGGATTTCAGCCCACTTACCCCCTCAGCTGTGCTTCTTTGTGCAGTGCACAAATTGTACAACTGTACAGAGTAGGTGAGCCAGATTCCCCATTACACGTACTCAGAAGACTGTGTACCTTTTCTCCTCACTACTTGTCAAAATAGTAGTTTTACTTTACTTGCATGATTATTTAAAAAATCTCTCCCTGCAAGCTCATAAGCCTCACAAGGGCAGCAATTGGGTCTCAACATGTTATTCCTGGAGCCCAGCAGTGTCTGGCACATGGAAGGCCCTTGAAAAATAATGGTTGTTTCATGAATAAATGAACGAGCAAGCAAATGAATGTTCATTTCTTTATTTCTCTTGGACTGGCTTTTTCTATGGGGTGGCAGCCATGCTTGCTGGCAGCTTCTGAGCCCACAGACAGAGAAGGCTGAGTCTCCTTAATTCTGATTTTTAAAATTCCAGAGAAGGATGCTAATTGGTCCAGCTGAGATCATATGCTCACTGGGAGTGGAAGGCATGCTGATTGGCAACCCCTCTCAAAGCTCTGTTTGATGAATGATGGGGTGAGCAGTTCCCCAAAAGAAGGGGGGCTCTTCCTAGTGGAAGAGGGGAGGCCTGGGCAGAGACAACTCCAGATGGCCCCTATCCTGCCATTGACTTGCCAATGGGTCAGGTGTTCAGGTCACTTCTGTGTCTTCGTTTCCTCACCTGGGAAAAGGGGGAATATGCTGAGTTCATCTCTGAGATGGTCCAGCTCAACATTCTATTCCCTTTGTTCTGGTTCTGGTTCTGATTCTGGTTCTCCCTGCTAAGTTCTGTTCTAGTGCTCCAGGTGCTCAATGGAAAAAGACATGACCGAGAGCAGCCTGAGTCAAGGAAGGCTTAATGGAGGTGAGCTTTAATCTGAGTCGAAAGCTGAGGAGAAGTTGTAATGGAGAAAGGAAGGAGGGGAGAAGACCTCCCACGTCTAAGGGTCGGGGGTTGGCTGGGGGAAGTGTGTTAGGTATTGGTGTTGAGCCATCTGGTTGTCAAGAGTCTTTTTTTTCTTAATGTAAATATCTTTGTAAGGAGTACTATGTTAACTCGTCTACATTTTCCCCTGACTTAGTTTATCCAAGAACAGCAAGCCGGTCATCCACAACGATCTGAGGGAATGAGACATTGGACAGGTAAGTTTTGATAATCCAAATAGGTCCTGAGTACAAGCCTCTCTAGGGTGCATGAATTAGGCTGGTCACCTCGGGGTCTACACTTTGCGTGTGTGCTGCAGGGCAGCGGGGGTAGTTTTGCTCCAATAGTGGGAGAGTGACTCAGGGAGGCAGAGCAGGAAGTAAGTGTCTCCATTCCACGATGTTAAAATGTCATGAGGCTCTTACACCCACCATTGTCCCTAAACCCTTCCCAGGGTCAAGCACAATAACCTCTTGGCGCCTGTCTGTTCCCCTTCCAATCCTCAGCCCAGCCCTCTGTAGCTTTCCTCAAGGATGTTCTTTAAGCTCATTTCAATCTTCTTCCTATCGGGGAGCAGTGAAGTTTGCCTTCACTAGCTAAGGATGGTCCTCATCCTGAAAATGGGGGCGGTCTGTCCAGGAGATCATCCACCAGGCACCACCATGGGAGCCCTGGGCACCTGGAAGGGGAGCTGGAAAAGGGAGAGAAACTTCACCAAAGGGAAGTGGGAGGAGGGGGCAAGTGGTGCAGTTTTGACCCGGGTACACTGGCAATCCTTTAAAGCCGCATTGCCTGTAACAACACTGCTCCTTTGGGCCCTACTCTTACTTACCCCAACATGGAGTCCTATTGCCAGATCCCCAAATCTGTTTAACAAGGAAGAGAATGAAGTTCCATGCTCTGGAAATGGGGAAACTGTGTTTCATGTTACCACTAATGATGGACAGAAAGAACACAGGACATTTACCCTGGCCCCCTAGAGCTGTGCGAGGTGTGACTGCCTACTGGTGCTAGAAAAATAGGTACAGCTTCCACATTAAAGGACTTGGAGTGTGTGTCAGGGGAGGGGGAAGGGTGGGCAAGCAGCCCTGTGTAAAATGCTACCCAAAGAAGCAATATAGCCTAGTGAATAAAAATACAGATCTGAGGGCTGGCCCCGTGGCCAAGTGGTTGGGTTCGCGCACTCCGCTGCAGGCAGCCCAGTGTTTCATTTGTTTGGGTCCTGGGCGCGGACATGGCACTGCTCATCAAGCCACGCTGAGGCAGCGTCCCACATGCCACAGCTGGAAGGGCCCACAATGAAGAATGTACAACTATGTACCAGGGGGACTTTGGGGAGAAAAAGGAAAAAAATAAAATCTTAAAAAAAAAAAAAATCAAACAAATCTGAAGCCAGTCTGCTTGAGTTTAATTCTCCCAGTTCTGCCTCTTACTAGCTGTATGACTTTGGGTAAGTTACTTCACCTATATGTGCCTTAGTCTCACCTGTAAAATGGGTTTAACAAAAGTTTCTACCTCTTGGGATCGTTGGGAGGATTAAATGAGTTAATACCAGCACTAGAACAGTACCTGGTGCCAAGTGAGTGTGTTGGCTAATATTGATATTCCCCAGTCTATTGGCTGTGAATTTGAAATGTTTCCCAAAGCTAAAGTTACATAAAATTTGAATGGAGACTTAAACAGACTAAGGTTGTGGGGATGGAGCTTCAAAGCCAGAAAAAGTGATTGAGAGATAGAAGGCTGAAGAATAAAACAGAAGCAGGTGTAGAGGCTCAAGGTGGGACCCTCAGGATAAACTGACCAGACTTGGGGGGGTGCAGGCAGGATGGCTGGGAGGCCTAGAGTGCAGTGGGAGCTGATCAGGGCCTTAGGCGGGGGGATGAGAGGGTGAAGCAGTTAGATAAGAGAGAAGGCAAAGGGCAACTGTGGGCAGAGTAGAACTCAGAGTCTAGGTGTGGGTGGTTGCAGAAAAAGCAATTTTGACTACAACCCAGTTTGGAATTGGAGGTGAGCAAAATTTGGAAAGAGATGAAGTTTATTTTTGGCATCTCCTCTCCAAAGAGCGCTGCTCCTGTCTTGCTCTTTGTCCAATGTCTCTATCCTGCCTTGGAAATTCTGCACCACCACCCCCCTCCCCCGCAAGATAAGCCTCCCCTCCTCTCCCACTGCTCCACAGCCTGGAACTGCTCACCTCACCCACCAGTTCCCTAACAAAATTCCCCTTATGAGCATAGGCTCAGATGTCAGAGGAAAGCTAACAGAGTGGAACTCATCTCTCACTAACAAAATTACTGACAGGCACTGGCTAGTCCCTAGTGCACCTGGATTTTGAAAAGGAAATCTTTGTAAACTCAAATGAATGCCTAATCTAAGAATTCTTAATTTAGGGGTGATGGGGTGGGTATAGGTGCATTTCAGGCGGTTGACAGAGAGTCATCATTTTCAATGATTCTTAAAGGGGCTTGTGACTCCCAAAATGTTCAGGGCATTTGCTTTAACTTATTTTGGCTAAGACAGTGTAACAAAGAAAAAGGTAAGCATTCAGGTGAGTTGGAAGAAAATATTTTTCAATTGTGTAAATTAGTGATGTGTGTGTCTCTCCAAATTCTTTTCTCTTTCTATTTTGGAACTATAGTTTGTTTTTTAATGGTTGGATTCATAGCTTTCCTCCCACCAACGTGGCTCCTGTAGTAGCTTCAATTGGGGGTTCAAGTGTGAGTGTCGGGAGTTGTAGGGTAGCTGAGGTAGGTGTAACCAGGTTACAGGAGCTGAAATCTGCTTAGTCATAGGTTTTTCACAGCCTACATCCTCTTCCTTTCTAGAACAGGAAGTTCTTACTTCCATAACATGTTCTCATCACCAAGGAAGTGAGCATATATTTTCCACAGCTCCCGTCCTCCTCTTCCCTCCCCCACTTCCTATTGCTGTCTGCTGTCTCCATCCACTCTCCCAGAATGCTTCACTTTGCCATAATGAGATGCTCGGCTGCTGTGCAGCCACCGACGTCTGGAGATGGATGGGGCCTCCTGTACTGCCCTGAGAGGGATGTTAAAAAGACATTGTATTCATGGAAGCAGGCTAGAAAAGGCGAGGAGAAATGAAGAGCCTGACAACACACAGAAGCCACTGTCCAAGTAAAATGGTTATTCTTTCTGTCCATCCCCTGCTAGCTGGAATAACTGAAGCAATGCTATATTTATGAAAGTCACTATAAAGGTCACGCATTGTTTACATTCAATTGGAAAATTATACCTTCTGAGATCGAATTTAATGGCAACATCATTAAGACTTGATTAGCTCAATGCGAATAAGGTGAAAATACCCAATTCAGAGAAGCACATATGGTAATGAATGAATACATTTTTATTCAAATACTGTTAAATCCCTAGGCAGGTGTGATTTTGTAAAACAAAAGACCCTGAGTGAAAAAGAAAAGCGTCAGTTTAAACATCCTATAGTTGTGCTGGAGAAAAAGATCAGCAAAAAAAGGCTTCTTAATGCTGCCCTCTTAGTCATGTGTCAAGAAATCTTGGAAATTAGAAATAGTTTTAAAAATAAATGAAATTTCCTCTGCATCTAGGAGAGGCAAAAAACATTCATTGCTAAATGAAATTTAAATTGAAACACTGATGTCAAATCTCAGTATAATTGGAAAATTCTTAGCTTTTCTGAGAGATCTCTAATATGGCTGCTTCATAAAGAGAAAGAGCAGGATTTTTAGAAATTTAGAAATACAGACTCCTTTTTTCTTGAAAGCATGAAAGTTAGCCAACTTACCTCACAAGATTGCAGTAGGTTCATAAGGAAATATGTGGCAGCATCACATTGGTGCTCACGCGTTCATTCCTGCTTCCCTTTCCTGTGTCTATAATGGTTTTACATATTTTATTTAGCCCTTATTTATCCCTTGAAGGTATTGATGTGGGGTCGGTGAGCCGAGGAGTCAAAAGAAAGATTTCTTAGGCTCTCAAGATCTGGCAGTAGTGCTCTTTTATTTAGAGAATAGTGTGGAATAGCATGGGGACAGGACCCATGGGCAGTCAGAGCTTCTGCTGCCCTGAGTTGAGGGTTAGGGCTAATTTTATAAGGCATGGGTACGTGACTTATTTTTACTGGAAAAAAAGAAAAGATGATGTAAAAAGTCATTAAATGATTTCAGTGCAGATGGGGTCTGGTTATCATGCGGTCATATAACTTTAGATACGAATCTGGCCATATAGATCGGCATGCAGGTGAGGATACCCCGGGCTTCTCTCCCTGGGGCAGTCCTAATTCATACCATAAAAAAAGTCCACTGGGTCACATAGTTTGGCATGTAGGCCAGGTCACCTTGGGCTTCTCTGGCTGGGGCAGCCTTAATCCACATCAGTATTACTCCTATTTTTATAGATAAAGGAACTGAAGCCCAGATAATTTTAATGCCCGTTCAAGGGTTTAAATAGTGGGATTTGAGTCTTAATCTAGGCTGGCCCAAGGGCAATATTTAAAGACATTTTTGCCTTTGCCTCTGGTATACCAGATTAAAAATCTTTTATATCAGTGGCTGTGGCTCTCAGGGAAAAGTAATATTACTTCAAAGTACAAAGAAGAGAAATTATTCATTATGGGAACACAATATATGTCTGTATTCCTGTAGAATCCCCCGTAATTTTTTACAATCTTTTACAGTCAAGTTTACTTGTTTAGGATGCCTTCTTTCTACATTCACAGGAATTTCCTATGTCCATGTGAACGTCCAGTCTCAATCAATTTTCACTGAACTAGTTTTAAGCTAGCACAAACTCCCACTGGAGTTTGAACATCGAGGTATTGCTATTGGGTACTCATTTTTTTCTTTATTGTGTAAAGTCTCACATTTAGTTCCAAACTAGGCTGATCTCACACTGGTGGCACGTCCTGCAGAAGGAGGCTTTTGTATCCTAACTCAATGTTCACCAGAGAACTCTAGAAGGGAGGGAGGAAGCCAGGTTCATAAAACAGAGTGACTGTGGAGTCAGGGACTGGTTTAGCGGAAAAGACAGATTTGGGATGACCAGCCGGATGTGAGGGGAAGAGTTTATTGAAGAATGTGATGACTACTGGAGAGCGTCATGACAACACCAGTAGCTAACGTTCATTGAGCCTCACTGTGTGCCAGGTACTTTTAAGTGCTTTACTTGTATTTATTCATTCATTTATTCCTCACAACATACCTATGAGGAAGGTGCTCTTATTTTCACTATTTTGCAGATGAGGAAACCAAGACACAGAGGCATGAAGTAATTCATCTTCTTAAGTGGTGGAGCCAATGGGATTTTAATCCGGGCCATCTGGCTCCAGAAAGCCTAAATTCTGCTTCAGAAAAATTGGCGAAAGTGCTCCCAAGGCTAAAATACCCAGTGTAGAGTTGGTTCCAGAAAATTCCATCTGTTAAGGTTTTTTATATTGGGTTACATATTATAGACCCAATGGAGGCTGATGAAAAAATAGAAGTCTCTTGAATATGCATTATAAGCCCATGGGACAGGAGCATATCAATTCTGTGAAGTAACCTGTAGTGATTATAAAGAGGTTACTTGCTCATGTTTAACAGTGCTCTGACCTCTAGCATAGGACCGGCAGGGGAAAAGGAAGCTGAAATGTCTACTTCTATGCTTTTTCCATTAACCTGATAACTGGGACCTGACTGTATGCAGGTATTGCAAAACGAAACCAACATTTTTATTACCCTAGTAGCATCTGGCAAGTGACTATTTGCAAAACTGTTCTGTGTATGTATGTGAAAAGCAACACATGTTACAGTGACATTCTTATGTAAATAAAAGCTTAAGCGCGGAAACTGCTTCCCAATAACACAGGCCTCAATGGTTAGAAGGTTAATTCCAGCAGGCTGAAGAGGCTGCCCGCTCTCACTGACAGATCAGAGCGGAGAACTTACTGGATTCAGCAGAGCCTCATTAGATACTCTGGATAAACAGTGTCATTAATAATATACCATAAAGCGAATAGTTGCTGTTGAAATATGACCAAAAGGATAAAATAAATAAGAAAGCTGCGGTAACCTGGAAATAATCTTTCGGACCCATATTTTTCATAATATATATCTACAAAGACAGACTGAGTTATTCAACCTGAGCCTAGATATTCAAGTCTAGAAAGAGGTCAGTTTTCAGTTTCTATCTTTTAAAAGCACATTCACATCCAAATTATTGTATCCTTATAAATAAATCTCTCGGGTATGTGGGGCATATATTAACCTGATTAAAAAGAGAGGGAACTGAAGCCCGGCATGGGAACGTTATAACAGGGAGTTTAGCTACTTCAGGGCACTATTACTTACTCGCTGAGTGGCAAATTACTGGAGCGCTATAAGCCTGAGCTAATTTATCTGTACAGTGGGAATAACAGTAGTGCCCCTTTGGAGTGGTATGATGTTAGGTGGAATAATTTGCAGGCAAAGTACTGTAAGAGTAGTGCCTATCACAATAGAAGCACTGGAAAAAGTTGTCATCATTTGGGTCAGCAAACTGTCAGTTGGTTATGAGTTTGGAGGAAGAAACTATCCTGACCTCTATGGATATATTTACTTTTTGTTTGTTTGTTTGTTTCCATATCTTGGAAACCCACTTAGCTTGACTTTTTGTAACCAGTGGAGTTCTACATACTCTCTCACTGTAATCTGAGGCTGAATTAACTCCTCCCTGCCATGTGTTCTTTCTCGTTCTCTTCAGATCTTACCAGGAGCACATTTCTCTATTTGTCTGAGCAAGCTCCACTTTATTTCTTGAGGACTACACCGTTCTCCATTCTGTACTCCCAACCCCAACACACGTAGTAAAAGCGTGCTATAGGGGGGTCTGTGGAATTTGGGGAAAAGTTTTAAAATCTGATTAAAGAGCTCTGCTGTTCTTTCTCTCACTAGATTTTTCCACATCAAATTTTAATCTAGGCTTAGGGTATTTAACAATATGTGTGATTAAAATTAATATTGTACAACTAATGAAACAGAAATATTCCAATTCAATTAAGTATCAGTGGACACAAGGTAACTTGCTTTAATATTACTTTAATACAGTAACCAGGTGAAGCAAAATGACATAGAGACTGCATTCCCAAATATCTCTAGCCATCACAGTCCCAAGACAATTATCAACTTGTTTCTCCAATGATTCGAATATAAATGCACAGAGCGTAATATTATTATGGCAGCAAACATCCCCATAGGGATGAAGTTATTTTGGAATGCTACCAATGAGAAAAAATAGAAATGTATTATATATTGAAAAAACTCTTTACTGAATTTCATAAAAAAGAAGGCAAGATTCCAGCTATGAAGTATAGAATTTGTATTAGATTGATATAGTGACGTTCAAATGGGAAGAGAGAGTGGTTTACCCATCTTCGGAATTTGAATCTTTGATATTGGACAGTGTGGTTCAGGGGAAAAGACCTGGTCTAGGAGTTGGGAAACTTGAGATTAATTAACGCTTTGTTATTAACTAGCTGAGTGACTTGGACTAGACATTTAACCCTTTTGGACCTCAAGTCTCATACTCTTAAAATGAAGAGGTTGGATTTGATCATCTCCAAGGATCTTTCTCGATCTAAAATTTCACCCTACAGTCAACATTCGGTTCACTTTAAGGAACAGTAGACTAGTATGTACTATTTGAAAGCACGGTACTAGGTGTGAGGAACATAAAGATGAATATAACAACTTTCCTGCCCTCAAAGGTTTATAATCTTGTGGATTATTAAAATGACCTGTTAATATTTGCAGAAGATTATATAGTCATTTAATTATACCTGTTTTGTTATTCATAAAACATGTGGGGCAGTGAGGCTTAGCAGACCAAGAATGGGCTTTGCCTCTCAATCTCCAGCCTGTAGCTGATCCACTACAAGGATCTCTGTAAATTACTCTCCATTTTTCATTTGAAAATAATCATACTAACCCAACTGAAACTGATGCTGAGAAATAACAAAGGTTGTACATTCTATAAATTTTTATGGACAGCATGTGCCAGCAGAGTCCTGGGTGCTAAAGGCAGAGCAGCTAGCAGGTCCCTCATGCAGCTTAACCATGACATACATTATTACAAAGTTTGCCGCAAATCAACATAGCAAATGGCTACCTAAAACAAATTAATTGTAGGCTTATTTTAATTTAGAGGTGTCAAGAAGCAAACCCATTTCTGTGCAAAATAACGTGTCTCAGCCCTTGAAGTACCATGATAAGCAAAACACAAGTACAAACATTATATATATGAAATGTTATGAACTTGTATCAACTATATAAAATTTATTATTTCCAAAAGGTAGAATAGGTTGAAAACATAAATGGGATAAAGAATGTAGGAGCAGCTTTTCTGCTCAGAGTAAGGACTGACATTCTCACAGTTAGATCTGTCCATCAAGGAATGGCCTATCTCAGAGTCCAGAGGTACCTACCCATCTCCGTGGGGCCTAGCTGATGCTCAGTGAGGTGACAGGTCACTGATATGGATGAGATTCTTCTCTTCAGAAGGAACCTTAAGTGGAAAAATTCAGGTTCAATTCTGAGATTCTGTGATTAGGTGAAGTGATTCATAAATGTTTGAATGATAGAAATACAATAGATATAAAATTATAAAGATGCAATTTATTAAGGAGACATTAGGGATTAACAGGCTTGGAGCATATTACAACTGGAGTGGTGTGGGACAGAGGAACTGGTTTAATCCCATTCTTTCAAATATCTTATTTTTGACATAACATTTACGCCCAGGTTTGAAACCTAAATTTCAGAACCCTGAAACAAAAGTCTTGGTTGCAGAAATCTAAAACCAAAACGACTGATGTTTTGTTACCAGTTGTTTGTGGTGTCATCCATTCTCTGAGGCAGGATCTGTATAATGCTCTTGCTGACGGCTGGGGCAGGGCCTTGGGATACAGGCAAGCGGTATTACATGTGCTGTGGTTGGGGTAGGAGGAGACAATCCTCTATTAATATCTCAAAATAGTACTCTGCTGCAATAATCTGGAGAGTGTGATAAATTGGTTTGAAACCACTGAAAAAACTGGTCGGAACTCATGAAAATGGTTCGAATTCTTGATTTAGAAAATTCAGTGGTCAGAATTCACCTAAATTAACGCCTTCCTCTGCCAAATAACAGACAATGTTGTTTTCTGGACGGCCTCTCAGCATCAATGACTTAGGTTCTCTTAGCTTACGCTTCGTTGTCGACAACTTCGAGGGCTGGTGACCCGACCCCTAGGCTTGCCGACGTGTCAGTCTGAGCCCCAATCTCAGAGCATGGCACTGGGTTTCCTGTATGCAGTCTGAGGCGTACAGATGTTTGTATGACGGACAATGCCTGCAGCATTCGAAGCCTTTAGAACAGCCCATTTCTGATGAAGGGACAAGAAGTGTGTTGATTCTGAAAAAGAAGTGCATTTCGAAATCGGGGAGAGGATGGACTGTTGTACAAAAAACGGGAATTTGTCCTTCACCAGAGGATTTGCTGGAAATGAAGACGCAGCAATTCTTTATCCAGTTTCCAGCTGGAGGAAACAGCTAGCAAGAGAAGTCCCAGTCCAAGTTCGGCGCCGACTGGGCTCCTGCAGAAAGCCGCTGTGAGCGGGCGAGACAAGTGGGAAACCCGGACGCGCCGCCACGGACTGACTCCCTTACTCCGTGCAGCGGGATCCAAGCTGCCCCAACGGCGCTTCCTCTTCTCGGTTCTTCAGGGAACACTTCGCGTGCTTTGTTTCAGACGCCGACCCATCTTTCTCGGTTGGTTTGCAGCTCCACCAATCCCGCCCGCGACGGGGCGGGGCTTGAGGGTCAAGGTGGGCCAATTCCCCAGCCTCGCCTCTACACGCGCTTTCGGACCCCCGAGGATGAGTGACAGCAGCCGGGTCCAACCAGCTACTCGAGAGCGTGGCCTCCGCCAGGGGCGTTACGGGGACGAGGGGCCGGGACCAATCGCATTAGACCTCAGGGGGCGGGGCCGCTTTGCCAGCTCCAGACCGGCGCTCCCCGCACTCCTTTAGTCAAATGAGAGTCGCGGAGGGGCGGTCCCTCAACCGAGGTTCAGCCAATGGAGGAGGCGAAGTGGGCGGGCCGGGGGTGCCTGGCGGCGAGTCCTCAGCTCCCAGCCGAGGTGCGGCGAGCCGGTGGGGGGACCGCGAGGCGAGCGCGGGAGCCTGGGCGGCGAGCGGGGTGTGAGCTGCCCGAAAATGCACTCGGATGCCGCCGCTGTCAGTGAGTAACAGAGAGCGAGCGGGCCGGGGCCGGGCGGCTGCCAACACTCTCCACTGGGCTCCCGCAGTCCCCGCCCCGCGCCTCCTGTCCCAAAACGCGCCGGGAGCCCCTGCCCGGGAGCCACCCCTTCCCCTCCCGGGGCCGGGGCGGGCGGTGACGCTGCGGGCGGCGCGGGGCGGGGGCGGGCCGTGGGGGAGGGGGCCGGCCTGCCGGGGGAGGGCGGAGGTGAGGGGGGTGGGGACTGGCTCCATTTCAGTGTTGGGGGCAGGGGAGGCGGGACGTGCGATGAAGGGCTGGGACCGGAGTGTCTGGGGTGAATGGAGGTGGAGGCGGCGGCGGGCGGCTGGCTAGCGGGCAGGGCCGGGGGGGCGGTGGCACCGGCACGGAGGAGAGAAGCAGGGAGCGAGCGAGCGGGGCGCAGGGGTGAGGATTTCCTAGGGGCTGAGTGGTGCGGGCGGCTCGGTGAGAAAGGCGGGTGAGTGCGAGGGGAGCGCGGGGGCGGGGACAATGGGAAGAAGGGCTGGATGGCGGGGGTGGGGGGAACAATGAGGTGGGGGAATGGGGGCAGCGGCCGAGCGGGGCAGGAGGGCAGGCAAGGAGATGAGGGCTGATGTAACGGGAGAGCGAGATGGTGGGAGGGATTGGGGTGTGATGGGATAGTTGGGGAGTCCGGCGGGCGGGAGGGGCTTGGGCAGGGTGGTGGGGTAACTGGGAGCGGTGAGAGGGGGCAGACGTCGGGGTAATAGGATGGAGCAGGTATTGGGAAGATAGGGTAATTGGGAGTAAGAGGAGAGGGAGGAGGGGAGGGTTTGGGGTGACAGGATGGGGGCAGGGGTAGAGGAGGTGCGGTGCGGGTGAAGAGCTAGTTGGAGGAAGGGGAGGTTGGGAGGGGCTGGGGCAGAGGGAGAACTGTCATGTCCAGATTCGGTCAGCGCGGGGCTGGCGGGGAAGGTGTCAGACTATGTGTTTCTGGGAGGTGTGGCCCCCTCCCCGATCAAGGTAGGGTCCCTGGAGCGGGGAGCCCTGAGCTTCGGGATGCGGGGAGAGGAGTGGGCGGGGCTGAGCTGGAGAGGGGGAGGTGCCCCGAGGTTGGCGCTGGCCGCGGTTCCCCCCGAGCGGCGGGAAGCGAGGTTAGCACTGGCGCGGGCTCTGGCTGCGGGGCTTGGAGGCGGGGCAGGAGCGCGGGTTGCCGCGGCGGGAGCCGGAGGGGTCGGGCCCTGGAGGCCAGGTCGGGGGCTTTGCGCAGGGGAGGTGTCGGGGTCCCTGGCGGTCCGTGGGTTTGGCAGTCTGTGACGCAGTTGTCTAATTTCTGGTCGTCAGGTGTGGAGGCTGGTGCCTCGGGACCCGCTTCCCTGCAGGGAACACCGGGCGGGAGCCCCAGCGCAGCGCCTGGTGGGGCACGACTTCTCCCAGGCGTGCAGGAAGGGTGCTTTAGGGGTATCCTTTAGGGTCTGGCTCCAGTCGCCGGGTGTGAAGGGGAAAGGTAGTCCCGCGGATTTCTGGGACTTGTAGTCCGGGCCGCGGTTGGGTTGGGTGCACGTGGGTAACTGTGGAAACGAGTCCCAGAATGCAGCGCGGCGCTCGGAGCCTCCCTGCTCTGCTGCCTCGTGCTTTATTCCCGGCAGACTGGAGCGCGCTCTCGGGAGGCGCTCCTGTACCTTGGGGCCGGAGAGGTTTAGTAGACCACCTTGTGTCAACGGGAGGGGGAGAACCAAGCCAAGTGCAGTCCTTTCACACTAGAGTTCTTGAACCCCTAATTGATTATTTCCCCCTGCATTTGGTGGCCTTATTTGTAGAGTAAATGCTTAGTCTTGAACCATCTAGCACATAGGTTGTGGGAAAAACATTCAAGATGTCCACAATCTAAAGCAGCATTTAGAATAGTGTATTTATTGTGGCATCTAGTGTATGTAAACCCTAGGTTAAAAGGTTCGGTTTTATATAAATCAGGGAACGCAGTGGAGACACATGTAGCCCTTGTGAAGGTAATATAAATTATGTTTGTATTTCTTGGACTGTTTGGATTGCCCAAGAGTAAGGGGACTTTTTGAAGAAAGATGGTCTTGAAATGAATTGAGTGATGGAGACAGCTTAATGACTTTTAGGTGGAAATGGTCTCATTCACCAAGCCAGTGTGAAAATGTGAAGATGAGTAAAGGTAATATATGATGTCCCGTTTTCAAAGAAGCATGCAAAGCAAATGAGACTAGAGGAGCGTAAATCAGTGGAGGACTTTTAGAGGTGTTCGTGTGTTTTTGTATTTTGTTTTTAGCTGCGGCCTATAGTTTTTTCTCTCTGCCTCTTTAATGTTAGAGACGGTCCTCTCGGTCTGTAGAGTCCCCAGTGTCACATCCTTTGCTGGTTCCCTTTACCATTTGTATGTGATGACTCCCAAATCTGTAAGGTAGAGGGCCATAAGACTAGCTCAGAGATGACAGATTATTTTTCTGTGATGTGTAAGGGATTATGAAACTATAGATAGCATAGTCATTAGAAGAATATTATAATGATCCTAATGGTAAAAATTTTACCAGAAAGCTCTAAGATTTGGAAACCTTCTAGTATGGTTACAAATATACTGAATTTGCTTACCTGATTGAATGATGATTCTCTTCTTAATATATGAGAAATTGAGCAATGTGTGTTTTTTTCGGGAAATGATCAGTCTTCTATTTTACTTAAGCTTGTGGTGAAATATCCAGGAAACCCTTTGTGATATGTAAATATGTGCTATGAACGTGTTTTTTTTAAATGTGCCTTTAATCCTGGAATTTGCTCTTGTGAAGGGTAAAGTGTATGAGGTTGAAAAAAAGAGTTGTAATCGTCTTTAGGCTGCTGTTTTTAAGGAAAGTATTAGGCTAGTCATTTCTTTCCCTTTTTCTTTTTTCTGTTACATCCCCAAAGGACTCTTTACACATACACAGCCCCCACCCCCAGCTTCCCAAACCCTAGTTTTCTATATATCATCACCTTACACTTTCTGCTCTGGTTTTTAGGTTCCTCTTTGATTTTTGGCCTCTGGGGAAGTCCTTTATTTTCTTGTGAACTTAGCTATGCATTGAAACAGATGTTTCTTACACTTTACCTAGAATTTTTTGACTCTTATATTGGGAAGGATTTTTAGGTTATCTTGGCTATAACATTGTCAGAAAAGAAAGTCTCCCTCATTTTCTCCACCTTAGAGGACTTCTGTACATTTGCTCTTTTCTTCTATTCATGCCTCCAAGAGTGACTCTTCTAACACTTGATGACGTTTCTTCAAATGTTATTTATTATATCCTTTCCTGTTGTCATCATTACCTGCTCCCAGCAGCTCTTATTAGCTTATTGCTTTCTTCCTGACTACTAATACATGTTTGCATTATTTTCATCTCAGTAATAATAGTCTTGTTAACTCAGCACTGTAAAAATCAACCTGTCAGAAGCTGACCTCATGATGACCTCTGTTGTATCAGGATGCCTCTGAAAAGTAAAAATACTCAACAAATGGCTTAAGTAATAGAGCTTATGATTGTCTAGTAATAAGAAATCTAGAGATAGATGGTTCCAAGGTTGATGCAGTGTCTTGATGATGTCTTTTAAGAATCCAGACTCTTTGCATCCCTTTCTTTCTCTATTCTTAGTATTTTGGCTCATCAAAAGCCTCAGGCTCATTGCCTCCTGTTTGCAATATGGTTGCTGCAGCACCAGACATCATGCCTGTGTAAGAAGGGCAGGGAAGAATGTTTCCTTACAACTCCCCCTTAACAGAGAGGAGTCTTTTCCACAAGGTCACCTTGGACACTTCCCCTTCTCTCTCATTGGGTAGAACTGATCTCATGCTAGTACTAGTTGTGAGGGAGGCTGAGAAAGTGAAAGTCTGACATTTTTTAGCTTCTCTTGTGGAATGTGGCCTTTACTAGGGTGGAAGAAGGGTAAGGAGAATGAATGCTCTGGGCTGGCAGCCTACAGGTTATCTCTCTGAACCAGCTACTTTGTTCAGCTGTCTCTGGTCTGGTCTCAATCTTTTTATCTGTTGATTTATTTTCTGCTTCATTCTAAAATAATTGGAGGTGACTACATATAGATAAAATCCTTTCAAGAGAAGCAAAATAAACTATGGATTTATAGGCTGCACATAAGTGCTTGCCATATGTTAGAAATAGGCCATATATTTGGCTCTGAGCTTCCTAGGAGCCAAAACAAAGAGGAAAACAAGACCAATTAATTTTATTCATTTGGTTAATGAAACTGCAGTTCATTTAGTAACCCAAGCTGGAAGCCTAGACATTTCTCATGCTCTCCTTCTCTGGTGGGGAGTGAGAGTCCATCTCTTCCCAGGCCTATCCTCTCTTTCCCATACCTGTTGCCATTGCCCTAGGTCTGATCCATTCTTTCTTACATTCTAATCACCAGTAATCCTTTTACCAGGCTCAGCCTCCTGTAACTTGATCTTCTCTGTCACCAGTTGAATTATCTTTGTCCTTAGGATTTCCCTACCCAGAAACCTCCAGGACTCCCAGTTGCTTACTGAAATGTAGACTCCTCAGAACCAGGGGTTGAACCAGCTTCTGTAATGTGAGCTCAGTCTCCTTCCTGTGGACTGCGCCTCCTCGCCCATCGCCTTCACTGCAGCTTCCGTGGAACTTTTCTTTATTGAGTTCCCATTCCCTCTCGAGTGGACTCTCTCTCCCACCATTGAATCTCCAAAGCACTGTTCACTTCTCGTCTCAGTTTTATCTTACGTAGCGATACGTGCTTGTTTACTTATTTATCCCCTCCCCAATTTTGGATTGTTACCCCTTGACATCTGGGACTGTGCCTTACTTAGTATCCACGTCATGGTCTGGCATGATGCCTTGCTTAGGTCCTCAAGTATATATTGAATTGGACTTAAATGGTCAACTCTTGAATATTTAGTGAATTATCTGGAAAATTTTAATTCTTCCTCCTTCTATCCAGCATGCTTTTCTGAGTTGTCTTTCATTATTTTGTCTAGATTTTTCTTCAGCAAATGCAAACTTTCACTTATTCATTTTCTGCTTTTTTTGACAAAGTCAGCTATATGCAAACCAATTTAAATAATATTTCTTTTTAAATACATGCAGATACCAGTTTTGAAAAATGTGTATGGCATGGAGAAATTCTCAAGGAGAGAGTAAAATGCTGGTGATGTGCTGTGGGACCAGGAGTCTGTGTGAAAGTGCATGTGTCCGTTTCAGATCTGGAGTGTAACAGTCCTATGTGGAGAAGGCTTGACAGCTCTGACCTTGAGGGGCCTGGAGTATTTCTGTTTCTCTCCTCTTTTTGTTTTATGACTAGATTCTGGTCCTAAGGGTTTATTTCTTAATATTAACAATACATTGAGATCGCTGAAAAGCGTTCTTTATTTAGAAAGTAAGCTCTGTTAGTTGGAGGTGAATTTTCTGAGAATCTGACATTAACGCTGATGTCTTTTTGTAGTTGGTCAGCATGAATTAGTGTTGATAGCTTTTCGTAGCTTGTTCTTTCTTATTCTGATATTCGGTTTAAAAGAAGTACCTCTTGAGAATTCTTGTAAGCAGAACATACATTTAAAAATATGTTTTAAGTACGAAAAGGTCTTGGAGTACGTTTTAAATAGAATCCTGTATTTTAACAATCATCGCAGGACTGTTTGAGATGTAAGCATCTTTTTTCCATACTGTCCAGTATTCTAGCAGACCGGGTATCTGCTGCTTCAGATTTGAATTCTTTTTCTTTTAAATGGAAAATGCTGTTGAGTTATTTTCAATCTAGGAAGGTAGGCTTGTAGTTTTTGAAATTAATTAATATACTGAGTAAAACACTAAGTTATATGAACAAGACCTTCACCCTTGCCAAATAGCGTTACCTCTGGGTATGATTCTTTTTAGTTCCATCTTTGAGGATTTTTTCCTGTGAATATTTTTTTGGGAAAACCTTTTGTTCCTTGCTGGCCTGTATCAGTGGTATTCACAGAGGTGTGTCATCCATTCATGTCCGCGGTTGGTGCCATCAGTCTTCAGGGCCCTGGCTCTTCCTCTCGTTGGGGAATTCCTGCCTTAGTGGGCAGAGCTGCGCAGACACACCCACCTCAGAGTGTGAATCTGAAGCTGGGGGCCAGTGATGGGAAGAAGCCGAAAGTGCCTGGAGGCCGTTTGGAGGGGATGAACAGTAGTGGCAGCTGTTTCTAGAGGCTGTGGAGGCTGCCACACTCCCAAGGGCCAGGCTGGTTCTGGCTGTGTCTGTGCATTGTACTCTGCTGTGTGCCCTTAGGCATTGTTTTGGTGATGTAGCCAATACATTTGTTTCTCTGGATTTCTTAAGAGATTCTATGCATTTTCCAATAGCCCTTTTAAAAAAAAATCACTATTCTGGGCCAGCCCTGGTAGCCTAGTAAATAAGTTGGGCATGTTCCGCTTTGGCAGCCCAGGTTTGGTTCCTGGGCGCAGACTACACCACTTGTCTCTCTGTGGCCATGCTGTGGCAGTGGCTCACATACAAAAAGAGGAAGATTGGCAACAGATGTTAGCTCGGGGCAAATCTTCCTCAGCAAAAAGCAAAAAAAAAAAAATGTCACTATTCTGTTTAAATTAGCTAGTTGGTCTCTGATGCTTGCAGTTAAGAATTCTGACAGATTCGATATCCAGACCCATCACTGGTCAATGGGTGGCAGAGGCCCTTGTGGAGAAGAGCAGTGATCTGCCGTTGTACCCTGGCTGGACTCTGTTCAGAGTCCAAGTGTCCTGTGTCCTGGCCAGAGATGGACCAAAGAGCTGAAGGAGCGCACAGGCCATGTCAGTTGTGGGAGCTGCCTTTGCTGGTGGTCAGGCAGGACTCTGAGCCACCCCGCTGGATCTCACATGGGGCTCTTTACTGCTGTCTTTTCCTAATTACCTGTTTGTCCCCAAAAGAAAAAAAATCGAGAGCCGTGACGTTAAGGAGCTAGTGCTTGACTTCTTGTGTATCTTTTTGGATCTTACTTGAGGATATTAGCTATGGAAATAATATTTGTAGCTTTTTTTTGGTGGAATATTTGTTCAGCCAAAGTTCGTATCTGATAGTCCTAATTGCTTTTTAGTCAATTTTATTGAATATAATTTACATACTATAAAATTGTTCCTATTTTAAGTGTACAGTTTGATGAATTTTGATAAATATCTATACTGGTGTAACCACTACTAAAATTAAGATATAGAACATTTTTGTTACTCCAAAAAGTTCCCCTGTGCCCCCTCACTGTGCTTCTCTACCTCCCACCACAGTTTTTGGCTTTTAATGTGTATCTTCTTTGGTCTCCTCCATGTTAGTTGATGATTTGTTGGTTTGCTGTTCATGGAGATGGTACAGTGTAAAAGGTATGATCAATCTCTCTCTCTCTCACCGAACTATTAAATCCAAAGAAAAGCTATCAGTGCTGTATAAATTATAAATCTGATAATTAGTACTTTACCACGGGGAACTGTCTAGAGTTAGATTTGTTCCCTTGAAAGGTTTTCCCCTGGATGGCTTTTCTTGCTTCTCTGTGGTCCAAAGACATACAATGCTGGGATTTGCTCCGTGGATGTGGTGATGTCTCTTATTTGTTATCTGGGACAGGTCGGGAGGCAGGAAACCATAGCAGTGAAGTGTGGTCAAAATATCTAGAGTCAAAATATCTGGGTTCAGATCCTTGCTCTGCCGTCTGTTAGCTGTGTGACCGTGGGTAAGTTACTCCACTTCTGTGTGTGCTTCAGAGTCCTCATGTAGAAGAACCTCCTGCAGGGTGTGAGTTGTTCAGGCAACAGTATTTATTAAGCACCTGCTGTATACCAGTCCCTGTTCCTCATCTTTTGTGAAGTTTTCATTCTAGTAAGGGGGAGGAAGCAAATAGTAAACAGGTGAATCATGTGGAATGTCAGGTGCTGATAAGTTCTGTAGAGAAAAATAAAGCAGGGAAGGGGGAGAGGGAGTGGGAGCAGAGGATGTTGTAATTTTATGGCCTGATGAGCGGTGCCATGTCCGTGCCCAGGATCCGAACCAGCAAAACCCTGGCCCCGAAAGGGAGCATGGGGACTCAACCACTGGGCCACGGGCCAGCCTCGGGTGTTGTAATTTTAAACAGCATAGTCAGGGAAGGCCTCACTAAGAAGGTTTTACGCTAAGACCTGAGGGAGGTGAGGAGGCAGTCAATGCAGAGGGAACACAAATGCAGAGGCTCCGAGGGGGAGCAGGCCTGTATGTGAGGAACAGCAAAGATGCTGGTGTGCCTGGAGTGGAGGTGGGGGTTGCGCAGAGAGAAAGAAGTAGGCAAGAGCAGAAGTGATCCTGAGGATTAAATGAGATAGAACACATAAAGTGTTTAGAGAAGTGTTTGCCACTTTTCTGTTTTGTTGCTAATGATTACTGTGTAATGACAGTCTCCTCATTAGGCTTTAAAAGGAGACCCTCGAGTGGAAAAGAGGTTATAAGAAAGAAAACAACCAAGTGAGGCTTTCCCTCACTCAGCCATTCAGCAAACATTTGAGGTTTTTCTTGTTGCCAGGCACTGCTGTAACAAACATGACTCAGTGGGGGGCCTTGTGTTTAAGGACTTCCTTCCAGCAGCTTTAGTGGTGGAGGCCCACAAGTAACGGATGTCCAGGCGTGCTTTGGGAACAAATGGGGAGTCATCAAAATTAGACTTCAGGGAGGGGTTAGCAATTCCCATGTGGGTTCAGCTCTTGAAATTTTATTATATGAAGAAGAGGGTCTGAGTGTGCTTGAGGGGTGCTTTCCAGGCAGAGGGACCAGCCTGGGTGAGAAGACAGGGCTGTGGCAGTAGAATGGCAGTTTGGGAGGCCAGAGGGGAGGGGGAGGGGGAGCCACATGGCGAAGGGCTGAAGAGAGGCACCAGGGAGAGGCACCGTGAGTGGGAAGAAGTGAGAAGGAAAGAGAGAAGTCTGAGAAAGTGGGGTGCAGGGAGAGAGGAGGGGCTGACACACAAACGGTGATTATTCTGGGACTGCTCCAACTGCTTTGCCTGCAGTAACTCATTTACTCCTCACAATCGCCCTCTGAAGTAGGTTATAGCTACTGTCATCATCCCCATTTTACAGATAAGGAAGCTGAGGTGCAGAAAGGTTAACTAACCTTCTCAAGGTCACACAGCTTGTGAGTGATGAGTTGAGATTCTAAGTCCAGGGTCTAAGTGCCCCGCCATTGTCCGTGAAATAATTTTCAGCATTTTATTTATGCTTTTCATTTAATCCTTTTGGTAACCCTGCAGGTATATTGGAATTGCATATGTTGTCACTGGCCTCTGAATGATGATGTGAGTGCCAGTTGATAGGATTATCTCCATTTTGCTTTTGGTTCCTTTCTTCTTGGAATTGGTCCCAGGGGGATTGGGATCTAGGATGACTCTCTCCTTTCCCACTCCCCTTCTTACCCTTATTTCTGCCATCTTACAATGACAGCGGGCATTTAGAAACAGATTCCAACTGGGCAACTGATGGTGGCAAAGAAAAGTATTTCCATACTTTTTCTTAACTCACTAGTGACATAGTCATTTTTAGTCTTCTTAGATTTTATTTTAAATAGACATGTATATTAAATGCTTTTTTTTTTCTCCCTAAAGCCCAAGTACATAGTGTACATATCCTACATGTACGTCATTCTAGCTCTTCTATGTGGGTTGCCACCACAGCATGGCCTGATGAGCTGTGTGTAGGTCTGCACCCAGGATCTGAACCAGGGAACCCTGGCCGCTGAAGCAGAGCACGTGAACTTAACCACTCGGCCATGAGGTGGCCCCTTAAATGCTTTTTAAACACACATTTTTAATATTATTTTTTAAGTATAGGAGAGCTCAAACAACTTTGCAGAAAAACCAGAAAACATAAAACTTACCTTTTAGTTGAGCTCCTAATGTAGTTTTTATGTAACATCTTTGAAATTGTTTTCTTCTCTTTTTCTGTAGTTGAGGATGAGTCTTTTTCCCCTTTCTGCAGATGCCATTCCCACGGACCAAAATTAGATCAAGGATTATTTGTTCTTAATTAAACAGGAAGCTGAGGATAGTTGTACGTTCAAGTCCAGGCAACTGGCTACTGGAGTCAGTTTTAAAGACCTGACACCTTGTCATCCCTTCTGCTGTCTTTACTTTTTGATCTTCCCGGTTCAGTCTGTCCTAGTCTCTTCTTCGTTCTGATCATAATAGGCATTAGAATAATGATCCCTTATTGGTGCATCGTTGGGGCCAACTCTGTGCTCTGCGCTTAGCATCCCCATTTACTTAATCCTCACAGTAGCCTTGTGAAAAGGGGCCTGCTACTTGGCTGTGCAGATGAGGACACTGAGGCTGGGTGAGGGTGGGTAACGGGCAGGGCCACTCAGCTGGGATGCCACAGAGCTGGGACTCTGACCCAGGGCTTTCTGATGCCAGAGCTGCACTCTTTAACCCAAATCTGGGCTCTTGTAACATTAGTGAGATTAAAGGATGATTTTACTCTGAACTGCCGAGTGGATCTGTGTTCTTCAGTGGGTAGGGTGGGGTGAAGGGAATGAATCTAGGGCCCTTTGTACCTTGTCACAGTTGGAGTGCAGCCAGCCCCGGTGTCCTGAAGTGGCTGACTCCTTTGAGATGGCACCCGCAGCCCCAGCAGTGCGATGGATGACGGGTGCTAGGTGGCACGCCGGCTCTCTTGGGTTTCTCCTCCCAGCCTCTTTTATGCGTCCTGTGCGAGTTAGGAGGAAAAAGCCAGCAGCCATATGCTTGGATGGCTTTAACTTTGGATCTCGTGCTCGGTGAAAACGCTGAGTCACCTGCAGTGACCTGCTTCCCACCCCTTATCAGTTTTCCCTTTTCTGCCTCACCTTTTTGGCTTTTGTGCCTTGTAAATAGCAAGTATTTACTGATGGGGAGAATGATGTTAACACCTTCCTTCCTCCCTGCTACTTTGTTTCTTTTCATTTTTGCCTGGCTTCTCTGCCTTGAAAAGCCTGGCTCTGGGTCTTTTTCTCACGTGCTGATGGAGTACTGGTGAGTGCGTCGGATTCCTGTCTGCTCTGTGCTGAGGTTCTTCCAGGAGAGGCTTGGGGGCACAGGATGGGCATTGAGTCAGGGTGGGAATGGGACTCCCCTGTCTGGTTGCACATTAGGAGCATCTGGGCTGCTTGAGAAAAGCTCGACTACCCCCATTTTCATTAGATTGATCTGGATTGGTGCCCTGGCACTGGCATTTTTTCAGGCTCCGCAGGTGACTCTGATGTGCAGCCACTGGATTAGTTTTAGATAGGTTAATTTGTGAGCTGGGTTCAGGTAGGCTTTGGGGAAGCGGGCTCAAAAGACGCAGCAGCTCTTCCCTGGGCCCTGCGCTCAGCGAATAGCACAGACTGTTCCTGCTCACCGCGTCACGTCATAGCCAGCGCTCAGGTTGTGCTTACTCGGGCGAGGCACTGTTCTAAGCACGTTGCAGCATCAACTCATTTAATCCTCACAGTATCCTTGTGAGACAAGCACTGTTGTTACTCATTTTATGGAGAAAGAGATTCCTGCTTCTGACAGTGAGGGGCATGTAGTATGAAGCTGACCCACAATCCTGGCTTTTGGTTTCTCCTAGTTTTGTGGTGTAGAAAACTCATTTCAAACATTTGTGTTTTAGTAATTTGGCCTTAAATGTGAATATATTTGTTTTTACAGATGAGAAATATACCTGTGCTATCTCATAAGTAAATGATTGTCAACTGGTATGCATAGGTGTAAATTGGTATTGTAGATCATTTAAAACACTGCTGCTTTTTTTTGGTGAGGAAAATTGGCTCTGAGCTAACACCTGTAGCCAGTCTTTTTGCTTGAGGAAGGTTGTTGCTGAGCTAGTATCTGTGCCAGTCTTCCTCTGTTTTGTATGTGTGATGCCGTCACAGCATGGCTTGACGAGCGGTATGTAGGTCCATGCCCGGGATCTGAACTGGTGAACCCCGGGCTGCCAAAGTGGAGTGTGTGAATTTAATGACTACACCACTGGGCCGGCCCGTAAAACACTACTTTTTATGATGTCAAAAAAAGTTCACTTCACTTTATGGTAGATTTTATATTTCAAGTCATTTTGAGATAGAATTCATTTTTAATCACTTTTTTTATTTAAAATTGCATTTCCTACTTTTCATTTAAAATCACATGTATTGTGTATGTTTGAGCTCATATGTAGATCTATACTGACTTGTGGTCCGACCTGCTCTTTACACTCTGGCTACTGTAACCTTCCAGGATACTCAGCACATCTAGTATCAGCATTTTACACGTGCTCAAGTCTCATCATCATGAACCCTAAACTGGACATTCCCTCAACCCCAGGTGCACTTCTAGTCCCCCCATCCTAGTCAGACTTCTGGGACAAGTTGCTTTAGCTTGACTCAGCCTGTTCCCTCATCTCCTGCTGTATCCTTAGCTCGCTTCATTCTGACCTCAGTCCTGGCGTCTCAGTCTTCGCCAAGGTTACAGAGTAACCTCCAGGATGCTAAATCTAGTGAGGACTTTTGAAGCATTCTTTCCCACGTTCGCCGGTCCCTGTCGTGTGTTAGGCTTGTGCTCTTCTAGGTGTTAGGATACGGTGGTGAACAAAGCAAAAGACGGTCCCTGTCCTCCTGGAGCTTGGGCTCTAGGAAGAGTGACAAAGGACAAAGATGTAAATATATAAAATACAATGTCAGCATCACAAAAGACCTCATGTTGTATGATTCCGTTGCTATAAAATGCCTAGAATAGGCAAATCTGTAGAGACAGAAAGTGGGTTAGTGGTTGCCTAGTGCTAAAGAGGCGAGGGGAGAAGTGGGGAGGTACACCTAATGGGGTGATAAAAATACTTTAAGATTAGGCTCTGGTGATGGTTGCACAGCTCTGTGACTTTACTAAAAACCGTTGAATTGTGCACTTTAAATGGGTGTATTGTATGGTATGTGAATTATATCTCAAGAAAGCTGTTAAAGAATGTCAGAAAGTGACGAGTACTATGCAAAAATCTAAATTGTGTGGGGATGGAGGTGCTGCTTTGGATAGGGAAGTCAGAAGAGACCTCTGACGAGGTGACATTTGAGTAGATATTTCAGTGGAGTCAACTGTCAGGCCTTGGGAACATCAGAGGTCATCAAGGCAGAAGGTATATTAAATGCAGAAGCCCTGAGGTAGGAATTCACTTGAGTATTCAAGGAAGAGTGTGGCTGGAATGGAGTGAGCAAGGATAATGGAATGAGATGACTTAGGTCAGATCATGTAGGGCCTTGTAAGGACTTGCTGAAGACTCAGATGTTTTTCTTTTATGCTGCAGTAACAAATCCAGAATCTGAGTGATTTGAAATCAAAAGTTGTGACATGCCCTCTGCAGGTTGGCAAGGGTCTCTGCTTGACGTCATTGACACGCTCACCCTCAGTCTATCTGAAACCCGTAGGAAAGAGGCCTCCTGTTTCTAGAAGGAAGGAGACAAGGCAAACCTAAAAAATGGCTCTCAACTACAGTACACTGTTGGCTTTAACAACAACACTTTTTTCTTTTTCCGTGTCGCTGAATAAAGTTGGTGTTTCAGGATGGGCCGTGTAAGCCGTGGCTTAGAGAACCCCAAGCGTTCCATGCTGAATCCCACTGGAGAGGCCAGCCCCGCTCCACTGGATCCTGTTCTTGTTCTCTCCCAGAAGCGTTTACGATGATCGCTGATATTGATAACCTTTAGTTTTGTCCAATTTTCTTTCACCCTTTTGGCACTAACGTGGTCATTATTCTGTACCACCCTGCCAAGAGCCTTCACTGGTTTAGTTTATCATTCTCATTGTCATCAAAAAGTGTTTATGAAGTGCATGTCTGTGCATAGTGCTGCATTAAAACTTTTGTACCTGAGAGCATTGTTCACTGACTGGCCAACTGGGGTTCAGCTAATAATGAAATACTTTTATGACTCTTTAGTGAACAGAAGAAAGAAGTGTGCTTGCAATAGACATTGTGTTATTGATGGTATCTGTTCTGCACATCTTTTTTCTTTAAAAAAATTGGTAAATTGTTTTAGATTTAGCTAGTTTTATTAACTTAAAAAAATATTACTCTTAAGTTTGTGTGCTTGATTATTAACAGCTTTGGGTGGGAAATGCTGTTTTTTCCCTTTATGGAACAGGAAGATAGATCAGTTTTTGCTCTGATCAGAAATAAGCTACAATGGAGGATGGACTTTGGATTGGGAACGAGAAGATGTGACTTGTTCCCAGCTTGGCCCCAGCTAGCTGTCTGGTCCTGCTTGAGCTAATAAAACGAGGAGAATTGGACGAAAGGACATGAAATGTTGAACTCCACTCTCTCATCTCCAGAAGGCGATCTTCGTGGTTTTTCCTTATAGCACAAGCACAGATTTTATATAGAAGTTAGTTCTAAAGTCCATATGTAAGGTGAAAATCACCTATATTAAAAATAGCACTGGAGGGGCTGGCCTGGTGGGGCAGTGGTTAGTTCACACGTTCTGCTTCTTGGCGGCCTGGGATTTGCCGGTTTGGATCCCGGGTGTGGACTTGGCACTGCTTGGCAAAAGCCATGCTGTGGTAGGCATCCCAGGTATAAAGTAGGGGAAGATGGGCATGGATGTTAGCTCAGGGCCAGTCTTCCTCAGCAAAAGGAGGAGGATTGGCAGTAGTTAGCTCAGGGCTAATCTTCCTCAAAAAAAGCACTGGAAATACGTTCAGAAGGTGTCCGTTGGAGATGGTCTTGCATAAAACCAGCACAGGCAACTCTTCCTCCTGTAGTTGGAACCGATCTCTGGCTCTGGAGCTGAGCACCAGTTGAAGCAGCTGGTATGCATTTGGGGACCCTGTTTTATGAAAAATACGTCTTTAAATACTAGACTTACACAGTGTTGTGTGAGATACACAAAATGTGATTGGCACATGGAAGCTGAGACGGACCGAGTGACTGTGGGATTCATGTTGCCCGCCTCCTGCTCATTGAGTGGAAGGGAAGGCAGTCCAGGACGTTTGAAATTTCTTTTCTTCTCTCTCTCTCTCTTTTTTTTTGCCGAGTGAGTGAAGTTGAATTTGTGTGAGTTAAAAGTGAGTATTCTACGATCCTGCTGTACTAGGATTTCTCCTCTCCGCTTTTATTGCCACAGTCTAACTTAAGGCTCTAATCACTTCCTACTTGAGTCACTTCCAGGAATCTTCATGAAGGGCCCCTCTAAATCCAGGCCACCCATTGTCCACGCCACACATTTGCCATAGAGGGATCTTTCTAAAAAACTGATGTACACACTTCCGTGGCCCCCAGAGTCACAGCAGTGCTTCTTGAACCTCTCCCAGCACTCTGCTGTGGCTGAGGGTGAGTGTGTTAGCTACTCTCGGTCCTGGAGCATAGTTGGGTGTGGTGAGCTTTCTTTAAAGTCTTGTACTATAACCATGTTTTTGTTTTTATGTAAAATTGTTGTAGGTGAATTACCATTGAGTAAAATTGGTGCTGCCTGAATTTGCCCTGTTTGTTACATTTGCATGCCCTTGGGTGGCTCAACTGGAAATACAAGTCCTTAGGAGATTAAATCTCAACTCTTAAACAGGGTTCACAGATCCTTCATTTTCTGACCTTTGCCTTCTGTTTGCGTCTCCTCTTTTATCATGCTGCTTCTCACATTTGAAGATCTAATGGTGTGGATGCACTTGAAAAGCCTGAGTATGTCAAATTTAAGACTTGTGTCTTTGTACTTGCATTCATTCATTCATTGTGGTGTTTACTGAGCACCTAATATGTGCCAGGCGTTGTTCCAGGTACTAGGGATATAGCAGTGGACAAGACCAAGTCCTGGCCTTCGTGAAACTTACATTCTAATGGGAGAGGAAGATGACAAACAAATATATAAAGAAAGGTAAAAGAAAAAGAAAGGTAAAGCAGGTGATAAAAAGTGAAGAGGAAGTTTTTGTTTGTTAGCGAGGTTCTGTAAGAAGGTGATATTGTCATGACAACCTGATGAAGTGTGAGAACAAGCCGTGTTACCATGTTATTATTAGAAGGAAGAGGGCTCAACACAAAGACAACAGCATGTGCAAAGGCCCTGAGGTAGGAGTGTGCTTGGAGTGTTCACAGAACAGCAGGAAGTTCAGTGTGACTTACAAGAGTGAGTGAGGGGAAAATGAGTAGGAGATAAGATTGGATAGATGGGTAGAGGCAGAAGAGTGCAGGACCCTGAGTCTATAAGGACTTTTCTTTTGCCTTGAATGCCTTCCCCTTTCATCTGTAACTTTTGGGTGAGGTTGGAATTAATTTTAATTTGTTCACATGCTAGCTAGTTTTCTTCTCTCTTTACTAAATAATTCTCTTCCTCATTGATTTGAAAGGTCATTTTATCATATATTAGTTGTATGTGTGTTTAGACGTACATATATTCTTGCATGCATACATATGTTTATCAGCTCTCTTCCATTGATTTGTCTTCTTGTACACATACCATACTGTTAAAATTACTGTACCTTTATCTCAGGCATTGGTGGACTATAGCCCAGGGACCAAATCTGTCCCACCACCTAGTTTTCATAAATAAAGTTTTATTGGAACACAGCTATGCTCAGTTGTTTCCGTATTGCTATGGCTGCTTTTGAGTTACAATGGCAAAGTAGTTAGAACAGAGATGGGATGGCCCACAAAGCCTAAAATATTTACGATCTGGCCCTGTGCAGAGTTTACCAACCTCTGCTTGATGCTGTGTATTGATATCTGATAGGGCACGTTCTTCCTCATTCTTCTTTTTCAACAATTTCTTGGCAAGTCTGGCATGTTTGTTCTTTCACATGAACTTTAGAATCAATCTGCCAAGCTTGCTCAACTCCCTTCCTTTTCCCCACCTCTTTTTTTGGAGGGTGGGGGATCTTGGAGGCTGAGAGAATAGGAATTTGATTGCATTTAATTTGTAGTTAGTAAAGGGAGAAGCCATCTCTTTATGATACTAGGTCTTTCCGTTCCAGGAATATACTATCTCTACATTTATGTCTTTCAGTAAACTTTTATTGTTTCTTCATTGTGTGTTGTGTATTTGAGTTTATTCCTGTAAGTATTATTGCTTTTTGTTGCTATTGTAATTGAGATCACCTCCCAGCTATGTTTAACAAGTGACTATTTATGGTATAAAGGAAAGGTTTTGATTTTTATGTATTTAAATTGTTTTTGACCCTTTTACACAAGTAAACTTTTTTAGGACTGTTAATTTTTTAAGTTTGATTCTTTTGGTTGACAGTCATTGTCTGAACTTACCAATAATTTGTTCCTTTCCTAATGTTTGCGTCTCCGTCTATATGGTGGGATTCTGTGCCCAGGGTAATTTAGGGGAGTGGACGTGGACCCTCTCGGTGGCATTCCTTTTTTTTCTTTTATGTTATGTAGGTCACTGCAAATGGTAATTACAAGAAAAAAACCCCAAATCAGAAAAATTTATGCCCAGTCCACATTTGTTGCTAGTTTTAAGAATACTTGGAAGATAATTTAGGTGAGCTGTTTATCGAGCAGGCTGTGCCTTTTTGCAGAGCCATTCGTGGCCTTTAATACAGGATATAGGGTTTGCCTGTCATACTGAACACGCACACCCTTGTGACATGCACGGGTTTATTGCTTTTCTGTGGAGAGCCATTTGATCATGGAATGAAGTTGACTTAACCTAGCATTTATCTGCTGGAATTGAAACGTGAGCAGAAGGAGACTTCTCTGAATAAGTTAGTGCTTTCCTAAATACGTTCTCTGTAAAGCCTCGGATCTTTACCCTTAATATCCGTTCCTTAAGGATGTGAAATCTGTTGTAGATTTCAAGGTCTGTTACTTGCCCTGAGCACTGAACAGATGAACCATAAATTCAATAGATGTT
This sequence comes from Equus przewalskii, assembly GCF_037783145.1. Lineage (NCBI taxonomy): Eukaryota > Metazoa > Chordata > Mammalia > Perissodactyla > Equidae > Equus > Equus przewalskii. The sequence goes on along the minus strand of NC_091833.1, from coordinate 79,898,065 downwards.
AACCTTTGTGGATTTATCTTTTAAGGCCATTTTTGTCTTTTCTCCCTGAATTTGAGTCTCTGCCTTAGATTCTTATCGAAACTAAAGATAAATTACTCGTGTTGCTTGTTCCTTTTGTTTTTCCTTTTTTCTTTTTGGTGAAGTGATGATGGGGTGGTGATGGTAGTAGACTTTGGGTATGGAAACGGAGAACTGCTGACGTATGTGATTTGTGAAATGTACTTTGTTACTCTCATTGCCTGTAAAGTGAAGCTTCATATTTAGAACCTGGTCCTAAATGCTCCTGTGTATTGTCTCCACTGTGTTGTGATCCGTTTCAACCATCATGAACATCACCTGGTGGTGTATGAATGTGCAGTCTGTAGAGATGTATCAGGTGGCATGCCTCAATCAGAGAGGGAGCTCCAACTTGGGGATTTTTGATGTGGGGCTTGACTTGGACTTCCGGAAGTTAGAGACCATTTAGATAGCTGTGGGGTGTGGAAAATAGTATAAGCGAATATAGTGGTAATTGATTTCTTTTATTGAGCGCTTATTATGGTCCAGGCATTGTAATGGATGTCTGCCACATCTAGGCATTGTAGTCTCCCTTTACAGATGAGGACATGAAGGTTTAGGTGAAGTAACCGTTAGACCTGAGATTCAAACCAGCTGTCAGACTCCGGAGTCGGGTTGTAAAGCACAGCGGTATTTTGGCAGGAACTGTGTATGTGTAGAAGGATTTTGCGGTTTTAATTCATTTAGATTTTCTTATGTGAATTTTGACGATTGAGTTAACATCGAGGTGGTGAAAAAAGCATAGCATGTCGGGGTTTAGAGACCTCATTGCTTGAATGATCTTTGGCAAGCCACTTTCTTCTCTCCCATGTGGCCTCAGTGAAAAGAGAATCTAGATCCTTAAGTTTTCTCAGTTTTGTTTTTGTTTTTGGCGGGGCTCAGGAGTTTAATTTTTATTTCGAGATCATAATGGATTTCAATTGAGAGTGCAAAGACAGGGGTTATGGCTTGGTAGGAGACGCATGGAAGGGCTGATGTCTGTGGGAGCTCCCCGTTGCCTCTTGCAGGTCAGGAGAGGATGGCGCTTCTGGCTTTAGAGACCTCATCCATGTTTATTAAATACAAACATGAGTAAATAAATACACACACACATACATACAGTCACACACCCCAAATGCTTTTTAAGCCTTTTCCATGCAGGTGCACTAATTAAGATGGAAAATAGAGTTTTGTGCCACATTCTCATCATTTACCTTAAATGTGGCTAAACCATTCAGATGCCAAACAGTTAACACTTATCTGTATTCAAGGCCCATTTGGAGCCTGAGACCCTGCTCTGGTTGTCTCTCAGCCAAAAACTCTTGTTCTTTGGACCATTCTCCTTGTCTGTGACGGTGGTGTCAGGCTGCTGGCTGCCGCTGGGTGGGCCAGAGCAGTGCATGTGTACTTGGACATGTATGGCCTGCTGCTCCTGACAGTGTTGGGGCTCTGCTGCCTGTCTGCCCTTCTGCCCTGCAGATCAGCCCAGAACTGGATTGCTGCGCGATTTAGAAAAGAAAGTACATAATGCTTTCTAAATACTGGCAGGGAAGTCACCCTGCTTTCCAGATTCGGAACAGTAGCCCAGAGCACAGCCCCTGCACAGACAACTTGTACTGTAGCGGCTGCTCTTTGCATCTGATACATGTCCCAAATAAAATATTCCAGTGCAGGGCCGATTTTTTTTTTCTTTTTTATCAGAATGGCATAACTTGGAGAGTTACAGTGTCTTTTCAAGGTTACATTCAGACTAACCTTTATGATAGTAAAGAAAAGGAACTAATGTAAATCCTGATATTTTATTAAAATACTTCTGTTGATGCTTGTTCAAATATGAAATTATTCATAGACTTTTAACTTGTATTTGCATAGCCTAATATGTATGTAAGCATACTTAACTTTCCAAAAGACATTTGAAATTGGAGATTCGAAAGCCTAACAGTTTAAAGTTTTATGTTGTGCAGGATTCTAAGGTGGAGCAACTTAATTCATGTGGTGTGTGTGATTTAGTGTGTAAGGCTGAAATCATCAGAGGTGATGCGTGGTGCATTCTTGGATCTGGACATGTTTCTCCGGGAGTGTGACTTCTGCTCTGTGTGTCTGTTCTGTGGAACATTTTAATGTTGCAGTGCAGATGACTGTGGGCTCCATCACAGGGCTCTGGCCTTAGGCACAGAGCTTGCAGCCTAAATAGTTCTTTGATTTGTCTGTATTTGTGTAACAGGAGAGGGAGGGGCTTAGATTCCATTTTTTGCTCTCTCTGTTGTAGAAGAGCCAACAAAATAAATACATTGTAAGAAATGCCGAATGGTTGCCATGCTTTCCTATTATTTTCTTGCCAGAAGCTTGATATTGTACTAGTAATTCTGGGGAAGAGAAAGGGAAAGAGAAAGCGAACATGTTTCATTTGAGATCTGTCTTCTATTTGTGTGACTTCTTTAATTTGTTAACATTATTGATATTTTTCTCTTAAGTTCAAGTTCATTACTGGTAGGATTTTACAACTACGGAAGTATTTTTGTTTTACCTTAACAATTCAAATGGAAATTTCATCAACTTTAACATGTGGTTGGGAATTTAACTTTATTGTTAGACTCTACTTCTAGGGGATAGGTCATTAGTTGCATCTTGTATTTTATTTAATAAATATCAAATTAATGGACATCATATTCAGTTGTATCAAAACATTTGTTTGTCTTCACTTCTGAGCCTTCTTTTTTTACATTCTTTTTGCAGTGTGGGAAATAAATAACACTGAATTTTCCCCTTTTTCTTTTAAAGACTTTCAGCTGAACTCTCATCTCTCAACACTGGCAAATATTCATAAGATCTACCACACCCTTAATAAACTAGTAAGTCAATCTTTTAAAGACAGAAGTACCAACTATTTAAAGTAATTGTTCTAAGTGTATTTGATAGAAATTTAGATAATGGATGTTAAGATAGCTATTTATGAAACTATTGAATTTTAAAACTTGCTGTATGGTTTGTGATTCCTTGGTAATAATGAACATATTTCTTGCAGAATCTAACAGAAGACGTTGGCCAAGACGATCACCAAACAGGTATCTGTAAATGCTTACACCCTTAATTTTAAACAAGCTTTGTAATTGAAAGTTAGGAAGGAGAGATTCTAGCTGAGAATGGTCTACATTGTTGTCATCCCCTCCAATAACAAGATGTTACTTTGTCGAGGATGTTTTTCAGAGTGTTCGAGGCTGCCATGGTACAGCTGCTTCCCGGGAGGTGATCTGTTCCGGGCCTCTGGTTGACGACAGAGCACTTCAGTCCCTTTAAAGGGGCTGGGGATTCTCCCCAGTAGTTTCAAGATATTGTTTCTCTACTGAACTGTTTTAGTTTATACTAAAAAGTTACTGCAGTAATGCAGTTTGAAAGGTATTCCATAAATGTTTGTTGAATTGAGATAAAAATGACTTGATAGCTAGGTAGGGATGTGTGTGTGTGTTATATAGGTCCTGAGGATTTATGAATGGGAAAATTGAAAATTAGTGTAAATGATTCTCTAGCCCTGTGGTTCTCAAACTTTAGCTAGCATTATAATCACCTGGGGAGAGCTTGTTACAACAGATTACCAGGCTCCACCCCCAGGGTTTCCAATTCTGTAGGTTTGGGGTGGGGCCCCAGAGTTTGCATTTCTAACAAGCTCCCAGATGATGCTGATGCAGCTGTTCTGGAGACCACACTTTGAGAACCACTTCTCTAAACTGCTGATTCAATTATAAAGTTCAGAAACTTGGATTTGATCTATAGTTATTAAAACTTTCAAGAAAAATTATTAAAATATATTTTAAATTATTTTGGAAGTCACCATAGTGATATATGAATATATGCTTGTTGGAGAATTTTGAATAGCGCAAAAGTAAGTGGAGTAAAAAGTGACAGTGCTCCTCTGTCTCTCAGTCTAGCCGTTCTGTCTCCTCCAATACGCTGTTTAATTTTATTCTTTCAGCCATTTTTTTTTAAACTTTTTTTTTTTTAAAGATTTTATTTTTTCCTTTTTCTCCCCAAAGCCCCCCGGTACATAGGTACATAGTTGTATATTCTTCGTTGTGGGTCCTTCTAGTTGTGGCATGTGGGATGCTGCCTCAGGGTGGCTTGACAAGCAGTGCCATGTCCACGCCCAGGATTCGAACCAACGAAATACTGGGCTGCCCGCAGTGGAGCGCGTGAACCCAACCACTTGGCCACGGGCCCAGCCCTCTTTCAGCCATTTTTATTCATGCATATGTTTTTATAGTACTGGCTTTTTATTTAGCATCAATGAGATCACACTGTACATACTATACAGCATCTTTCTTTTTTCATTTAATGGTATGTCTTGGAGGTTTTTGGGATTTAGAACCCTCCCCAGCCTCCCCTCCAAATGGGTTCAGAATGAATTGAAAATTAGGCAGAATATGGAGGTTGAAGTAACAGTTTTGTTGGAAAACACAGTTTAGATGTGCAGCAAGAATGCAGAGGCTTTTCAGTGTTTCACCTGAATTAGAAGCCTCACACCCAATCACTGTCACACCTGTATAAGCACAGGCCAGCACACCCGCTGTCCCCCTCTCACCCGCGACTAAGACAGTGGCACGGTCTGAGCTTCTGCTGACAGGTGGTTCTGAAAGGGAGTTTGGAATGGGCTGGGCCCCTCTGCTCGGTTCTTTCTCCCTGGGTCATGAGTTAAATCAGACACTCCTGCCAGAGGAAGGAGTGAGAGAAGTGGGCAGGGACTCTGCCAGAGTGTTCTAGAAGACGAGGCCACAGCGGCTCCCTTCACCTGACCTTTCTGTGTCAGTAAATATAGATCAACTCAAGGGCAGTCAAAAACAGATTCCTTAATGATTTTAAAAGCAATGTGTGCACATGGTTTTAAAAGAAGTGTTGAAAAGGTATGAAACAAAAAGTGGAGGTTTCTATTTCATTTTATTACCTCTAGGTCCCTCCTATCGCCCACTAGTACTCTGCATTTGACTCTCCAGAAGTAACTTTTATATTCTTTTGTTTCCCAAATGATGATGATGGTGGTGATGATGAAGATATTTTTTTCCCCCAATACAGTATTATACATTTGTATGTGCTTCTTGTTTTTGTCACTCAGTGTTTCTTGGAGATCTTTTCATAGTAGAACATTTATAAAGCATCTGCTTTATATTTTAACGTCTGCACAATTTTCTAATTCCTGGATATATCATAGTATGTTTCTCCAGCCTTCTATTGATATACATTTAAGTGTGTTTAACTTTTAGCTACTACCAACAATGCTGAAATAAAATTTTCAGGGCCAGTTTTGATAGGTAAGAAATAAACTACAGTTCTCTCCTATTCTGGAACAATATCTTGGCGAGCTTTGAGCATTCTTTAAACTTAAGAGTTAATGTAGTTTTGATTTTTAAAGCTGAATTTTGTATTTGTAAAGCCTTTTTAGGTCATCTTTCCCTTAGCTGAGGTAACAAAACCTCTAAGTTCTGAATCTTGTACATTATGTGGTTAACTTTAAACTTCGGATTTAAATCAATATTATTACTATAGTAATTTCACATCTAAATATTTAACCTGAATGTGGCAATTTAATAACTGTAAGCTATAATTAAGGAAAACGAAAGTGGAAAGTGTATTTGGCCTTATGCCTCCTCTTTCGCCCTTGGGGACAGCGGCTGTGTCTGATGTTTGGAGTGTAACATGCTGGTGCCGGGTGCCTTGTAAGTGCTAGTCAGTGTCAATTAGCATTAGTAATTTCGTAGAGTAGTCCATTTCATTACCATTTTCCCATTTGATTATAGCATCACTTGTGATTACCATACCTGACAGAGTGTACTTTAAAAATTAAACAACGTAAAGTCTATAATGTTTGGAGATCTGAGAAAGTTAATCACTGTAGTGCTGCTTCGAATCTTTTAGCCCACAGTAGTCTGAGCAGTATCTGTGACAAACTGTCTACGGAAGAGCCACAACTAAGTGCAAGGGAGGTCAGTGTCTTCTTGCTCTGTCTCCTCCAACACTTTTCTTTGATGCTCTCAATCTTCCTCCCACCAGAAAAAAAGAGAGAGACAGAGTTAACTTTGGAGAAATAGCCCAAAATACACCATACATGTAGGGAGTGAATAAAAATTGCCAAACAGAGAGGACAAAAAAATGAGCAAAGAAGAAGATGGTAGATGTTGGAAGTCAGTATTATTTGGAGGGAAAGGAAAGGAATTTTTTTTTTTCTTAAATAGTAGGATAAAAATTGTACATTTAGACTCTAATAGTTTCAAGGAAGTAGTTCAATGATCTGTTCAAGAAAATGAAATAAAATACTAGTTACTGGTAAGATGTCTTAAAATGGAATCTATCAAATTACTCTATGTTGTGACATGGTTCAGTGTAAAGTGAGGTGAAATAGCTGTATAAAAAGTATTGAAGTGGCAGAATGAACTGTGTAAAATGTTATTAAGTGAAACAAGGTTATGATACAGCGAACTCAATAAAATGAAAAATTAGTGAGATTTTTGTATTGGAACATGCATTTATACTAAGTTTGGAAAAGTCAGAAAATTTCTCTAATTTTATAAACCTCTTGTTTGGGGGTGACTAGAAATTGGGCACACAATTTAATGTCTTACAGAAAATGAACCCTGAACAGGATTTTTCTAACTTGAGGCCCACAAGTGAAAAGATTTACCAAAAAAAAGAGGCAGTGGAGCGCCTACTTAGATACTATTTATTAAGAATAACATGCTTAGTTAAATTATTATGAAAACAAGCTGGATAGACGTCAAAGGACCTTTGGTCTGATCCAGGTGAACTCCAGTTGCTCTTTAAAATTGATTTTCTGAGGCCAAATATTAGAATAAACTTGTTGAAAAATGTTGGCAGTATTTCTCGTTGTTTAATATGGGAAGAATGGCTATATCCATTGACTACCCAATTTATTTGAAAGTGCGGTCGGTCAGTTAGTAGAATATTTCATTTGTTCTCTTTAAACACTGAACCAAGAAGAAATGAACCTGAACTCAAATCTTAACCCTTGCGTAAAAAATATATAGACAATTTTGGGGGCTGGCCCCGTGGCCCAGTGGTTAAGTTCCCGTGCTCCGCTGCAGGCGGCCCAGTGTTTCGTTGGTTCGAATCCTGGGCGCGGACAGGGCACCGCTCATCAAACCACGGTGAGGCATCGTCCCACATACCACAACTAGAAGGACCCACAACTAAGAATATACAACTATGTACTGGGGGGCTTTGGGGAGAAAAAGGAAAAAATAAAATCTTAAAAAAAAATATAGAGAGACAATTTTTATTGCCTTCCTAAGGATCGTGTTAAACACCCCAGCATCAAAGAAGAGCTTGTAGTGATGGGAGAGTTGGGAGGGTTGATTTCAGACTCCCTGTCCATCTGTGTAGACAGACCGAACACCAGATCGTCAATCATGATAATGTTACGGAGCACAGATTATAGTTTAGGATTACTAGTTGAGATTTTTCTCCTCCTCTTCTTCCCTGTTTGTTATTATTATAAAAAGGCTTTTCTTCTTTCATATGTACTTGCCAAATATTTCTAACAAGATTTCAGATGGATCCCTAAAATCTTTTTCATCCCTGCTTTTTCTTGGATGATTGGCAAAGAATGCAAACTTGCAGCTCTGATCATTTCAAATAAATTACTGGATTTCTTACAGTTCATTAGGGAGTCAGTTTTATTTGTTAAGTATTTTTTGATCTAGGAACTTTTAGGGGCTCAACTTTATGGGTCAGTTTCTTATCCGTAGAATTGGGATGGTAATCACAACCCCTTAAATTTGCGAAGATAACTTTGAAAGTGCTCTGTAGTTATTATTTAAAACATCAGCCTTAATCTTTTGCATCTACCTGTAATGTCAGATAGCTCATTCTTTGAAGGAGATAAACATTTTGTAACATTCTTGTTAATATTATTTACCCCCTAAATTTTTTTTGAGTTTAAAGATAAAGTGTTTAATTGAAGTAGATTAAGTGATACAAGGTCTGAGTCAAGTCTAAATTTAACAATATGAATAAATACAAGTTTGTAAAACATATTCATTTAGGTTTAAGTATTTTTATTATAAAACCACTTATCACAGTTATTTTAAGAAGCAAACATTCTCAAATATTTGTGTTTAAAAAAATTTCTACCTGCCGGGAAACAAAGTCGGGTGCTTGTTTTCCTGAGAACTGGGGGAAAAATTCGATGGTGTATTATCTATTCATAGATGTTTTAAGTCTCTGGAAAGGTACTGATTTTTCAGCAAAATTTGGTTTACACATGTGCTAGGAACACATTTATTCAACAAATACTTATGGAGAGTCCACTGTAGGACTCACAATAATGTCTATATCTTATCATTAGTGTACTATGATACTGTACATGCACAGGTGGACCCAGCAGGCCCTGCAAACCAAGGTGTCCCTTTGCACGTGCACTTAAAAACCCTGGTTGTTTCTCTTGCTCAGGTCTGTCCTCGGAGCCGTGATGGGTATGGGGGAGCAGGTTTGGGGCAAACAAGCCTTGAGTTGTGTATTCTCTGTATTTTGTTGATTTGGTTCATATTGTCAAATTATCTTAAGTAAACTTGTTCTCAGCATTAAAAAGTTGCTTGTTACGTAGGCCGAAACTTTTCACTGTCACCATGGGTTCTAGGGTTCTATCTGTGGAGCTGCGACGTGTAGTCGTTGGTAACCTCACTGGGTGAGTTTGACTCGTCCTTCCTGTGAGGCGGGAGTGAGAGGGCGGTGAGCCGGTGAAGGCCCAAGCTGTACTGGACAGCAGGGAGCTGAACAGATGTCGCTTCTTTGTGAAAGATGGCCCCATAGCGTCGCTTATGCCGGTGATTGGATGGAGAGAGCTACACAAAGCCATGGTTCTTAGCTAGAAGTTAGAAGTTTTGAATAAATGAAAGAATAAAATGCCAATTTTGGGGTGATTTGGGGCCCAAAGATGAATGTTTTACACAAACATGAGAAAAAGTGGTTTGTGAAACTTTTTAACAAAGCATTCATCAGTAAGGAAAAAAATAAAAAGTTGGAAAAGTTGGTTAACTTATGTTAGTATGTTTACCAAAAACGTGATACTTTTAACAAGTAGAATTCAGTGAAAGCCAGACATTATATGTTTCTATGAAGAAGCAGATAATGGAAGAGCTGGCAGATTAACCTTTATTGGTGAATATTGGTGAGGACACTATTTTAAATAGTGTTCATCATCCCACAAACTGCAGAGATAAGTGCATTTTCCTCTGTGTTCTGCAAAAACTGGTGGAAGGGAGAGGTTACTGCCAGACCAGATGCTTGGAACCAAACCATGAGCCGTACTGGAAGAAAATGTCTTTTCTTCACACATACACATCCAAGAAGGGAGAAGCAAGCCCCAGGTTTAAGACATTGTTATTTTTGAGCAGTGTGGCAGGCTTTCTACCTAGGAGGGTGTACTTTTTCATTCTGCAGGCCTCACCCCAAGGCATTAATGGACATGAATTAATCTTTTTCTTGTATGTTGGCCGTCTGCAAAAGCTTGGGTCACTCTGCAACTCTTTGGAACTTTTTGTATGCTTTAGTGTTGTTTGTAAACAGGATCACCATTTTATATGGAAGATGAATGGGGTGTCTGTGTGCTGGGCAGCGCCTTCTCTGGCTCTTTCTCTTCCAGTTCTTGCTGCTGTTGTGGGGAGTGAGATATGGGTGTGTGTGGTGTCTCTGAAGAACTCTCCTTCCACTCTGGGGAGGACAGGGCCTGTTTGGGCCCCTTGGAAAGGTGGCTGACGGTCGTCCGGTTAGCCCTGTGGGGTCTGCTTCTGTGCTAAAGGAATAGGCAGGATCCTTAGGCTCATGCAGTGTGCGGTACCTGGCACCGAGCAGACGCCTCATTTGGGCTGTAGTCCTGGTTTATAACAGAAAAGGTGCTTTTGTCTGGTATGGCCCTGAAGTGTATCACCCTGGAAACTTAGTAAAATGATGGAAGCCTAACTGGGAGCCAGGATTTAGGTTCCAGTCCTGATCATTGCTCTTACCAGGGTTGTGACTATTAGCTACTGACAACTGTCTCCCTGCCTTCAGAGCAGGTTTCTTGAAAGAGTTGTCCATGATCATGTGTTCACTCCCTCACCCCACGTCCTTCCCACCCCGTTGCAGTCTAGCTTCCACCCTCACCAGCCCATTGCTGCCATACTTCATTGCTCAATCCATCGTGTGCCTTTGCTCCTTCCTGAGCCGTCCTCTGTGTGCACACTCTCCACCTCTGGCTTCTAGAACATTACAGTCTCTTAGATTTTTCTCGCAACCCAGGTTTTTACCTTCTTTTCCCAGTCCCTTAAATATCCACACTCCCCAGGGCTCTGTCCTTACTTCTCTGCTTCTCAGTCTCTGCTTTGATGACCTAGTAGAGGCAGCAGGAAATAGTCGCTGAGAGCTTGGGCTTTGTTGCTGGGCTGCTTGGATTCGATCATCGATTTCACTTATGCTTTCCAGCTGTTACTTAATCTCTCTGCTTCAGTTTCTTCATTTGTAAAAATGGAGCTGCTGACAATACCTACATCCAAGGGTTGTTGTACGGATTCACTTGCGAGGTCCAGCCTGAGCACTGCCTGCAAACCTCTGTTAGGGCCCTCGGAAAGTGTATATCCCTATCATCTACCTACACACAATGCTTGGCACCTAAAAACTTACTCAGTGGATGTTTTTTCCTCATAAAAATCCTGAGAGGTAGATATCACAGTTCTCATTCTTCAAATGATGAACCAGAATAGGTCAGTGATTGACCAAGCCATGTGGTTAGGTGAGGAGCTGGAACTCAGTGGATGCAGATCACTGGAACCCCAGCACCCCTGTGCTTGCTCCTGTCGTGGTGACTCATTGAGAGCCCAGGGCCTACCAAAGGACCAGTGGAAGAAGAGACGTGGAGTCCAGAATGCACCGCTTAACACTTCTGAGATCTTGGAAAGAAACTCGAATGCCTGAGCCTTAGCTTTTCCCATCTGTCAACTAGAGATAATTATCTCTGCCCTGCCTGTCATTCAGGGTTATTGTGGGAACCAAGCGACATAATATATATGATAGCACTTGTGCCAAGATGGGGTATTTTAATTATATTATAATTGTTTTGTAATTTATAATAGTTTAAGACGGTCTGAAGCAAGACCGTCTGGATTTAAAGCCCAACTCTGCCTCTGTTTTCTCATTTGCATTGGCAGTAATGATGGTTCTCTGTTCATAAGCTTGTTGTGAGGTTGACTCAATACTGGTAAGTGTTGAGAACAGGGCCTGGCTCACAGTAAGGTCTCAGTAAGTGTTCCACGTTGTTGTCTGTTGTTATTACATTTTACTATCTTTTACCAAATGAAAGTTTACTTCTGAAAACTGTGACTGAAAGTGGCAGAAACAAACTAAAAATTATTAGGAAATTTTGCTCGAGATTATGTTAGGCTTCTGCCCCAAAAGTCCCAATCCTGGTTTTTTAAAATCAGATATCCCTTGAAGCTTAAGAGTATTGGGACTGATGTGCTTGTGTTATTTTAGATGGAAGGTTACCGGTTGAGCTGGCCTTGCCTAATGAAGGACATAAATGAGGTGGCGGTGCAGTTCCTTCTGAGGGAACACGGCCGTGTAAAAGGAGCTGAAAGCTCGGGGGTTTATATTAGTATTTGGGGGGAGTAAATTGAAGTGGTGATAACTTCCATTTCTGGTGTGGTTTTAGGGGGAAAGTGTTAACTTATTTGTGTCATTGAGAAGTTTATTTCTTGACTATAACATTTTCTCAAAAGAGGAGGTAAAAGCTATTTTTTCACTTATAGCATTTGCAATAGCATCTAAACCCTTTACAGTGCAAAGCAGGGAAGTTTTAATTTGCTGGTGATATTCTTCGGACGTGTCATGACGTGGCATTCCTTAACGTGGCGCTCTTGCCTCTGTGTTTTGTAGGAAGTCTGCGGTCTTGCAGTTCTTCGGACTGCTTTAGCAAAGTGATGCCGCCAAGGAAAAAGAGAAGACCTGCCTCTGGAGATGATTTATCTGCCAAGAAAAGTAGACACGATAGGTATGTTGCAGAGACAGGAGATCAAAATGGATGACACACGTGTCGAACAGGCACATTTCTACCTAATCCAGTGTGGGTCTTCTAAGTGTGCAGATGGCAACTGGAAAATTGCTTTGGGTTCTGCCAGGAAAACTTTCAAAGTGTAGTTATTTAGTGATACTTTACATGTGGGTTTATAAAACAAAAACAAATTAGGTAATTTGAGTTCTTAGAAATTAAAGTTTTATCTTAGTCCATTGGTCCACCAAAACTGGTGTAGAGTTTCTTTCTTTCCTTTTAAGGGCTTGCCATCTGTGCCTGTTGGGGACCACAGGATTGGTATGTATCTGTTCCCTAAGAGGGTCTCACTCACTAAATACATCACAGTAGTCCCGTCCTTGTCTTTGCAAGGGCCTTGGGCTGGGCGGTCAGAGAGGGCTGCCTGTACTGAACACTCGGAGGCTGCCTGGAGTACTAGCTGAGCTGAGGTTTATTCTCAGAAGAGTGAGAATTTGTTAGAAACTGTGAAAAACAAGAAGACTATTTAAACCACTTTCTTTTACACAAGTGAACTGTTAAATGTGGTAACTCCAGAGCTCTTTTAGACTTGTTTATTTCGGGCATCTTTATTGTTTCCCTCTGATTTTAGTAAGTCATTTTTCCTTCTTGTTCTTTTTTTTAAACAATGAACAACAAGCATCATAGTTTTAATTTTTTCTACCTTTGTCCTTCTTCCTCCATTCTAGCTCTGCAGGTCACTTCACTGATAGGCCTGAGTTCCACGTCTATAAATCCGGGGGATTAGATGAGATTGTTCTGTTTCTTTCTTGCTGTCATACTTCATATGCTACAAGTCAGTTGGAGGGTTAGAGATGGACTCTGAAAATGTGAAAATAATATCACTATTCATATCCCAGATGAGTAGAAGATATCATCTAAAAGAAGATAGCAGTGATTTAGAAGATAATCACTGAAGATGATGTTTAGACTGATGGTTTTCAGCTTTGGGAAGCCATGTTATTTGATACTTCTTTGGTGGTATTATCAGGGAATTGTTAAATTCTAATAATCACATACCATTTTGTGACTATATATAACACTGATTTTCCCACCATACTCTAATACAATTTAATACAATAAAGCCAGTTTAAAAACTGGTCGTTGAGTTGCAAAAGGCTGTGAGGTACCTTAGTGATAGCATTTCAGTGTCACCAGAGGCAAAGGGATCTCTAGCATTATCTGAGTTTCATTCTTGGTCTTTTTTGTTTTAAACAGCTGTATTTACCTACTGTAACGTTCATCCATTTTAAGTGTACAATTCAGTGATTTCTTACTAAGTTATTAGAGTTGTGCAACTACCACTACACATCAGTTTTAGGAAATTTCCATCACTCTGATTAGATCCTGATGCCCATTCACAGTCACGTCTTCTTCCCACCCCAGTCCTAGGCAACCTTGAATCTACTTTCTGTCTCTACAGATTTGCCTTTTCTGGATATTTCATATAAATGGTCTTTTTGTATCTTGCTTCTTTCACTTAGCATAATGTTTTTGAGGCTCATCCATGTAATAACATGTATCAGTATTTTGTTTCTTTTATTTGCTGAATAGTATTCCATTGTCCTTTTTTATGTAGAGTGTTTTTAGTAATTCAAATATTACAGTGTCTTATATAGGCCTTCAGGTTATTGACCATTACAGACTTTGAGCTGAGATAGGCATATCCAAGCCCAGGACTGGAGCATATCTGTTCGAACCCTTAGCCAGTATCTGCCTCTATTTCCAGGAAGTATGAATACCTTTTATAGAAGAAATACAGAAGTGGTGGTTTGCAGTTTCAGTATCTTAACACCCTGTAACTCTATTCTTTTTTGGTATTAAAACCCACAGTCTCTAATCAGAGGTATATACAGATAGTCTGGTGAATGTCTAGGCATGAATAAATGCTCATCAAAAAAGAATTATATATGATTTTTACATTATGTACAATGCAAATAAAAATCTATTCATGGGGGCTGGCCCTGTGGCTGAGTGGTTAAGTTCGCATGCTCCGCTTCCTGGGCTGGGGGTTCATGGGTTAGGATCCTGGGCGTGGGCCTACAGACCACTCATCAAGCCGTGCTGTGATGGCATCCCACATAGAAGAACTAGAATGACTTACAACTAGGGTATACGACTATGTACTGGGGCTTTGGGGAGGAAAAAAAAAGAGGAGGATTGGCAACAGATGTTAGCTCAGGGCCAATCTTCCTCACCAAAAAGCATGCCTTAAAAAGGAAAATAAAGGGCCAGCCCCGGGACACAGGAGTTAAGTTCACATGTTCTGCTTCAGCAGCCAGGGGTTCGCTGGTTCAGAACCCAGGTGTGGACCTGCGCACCATCTGTCAAGCTGTGCTGTGGCAGGTGTCCCACATATAAAGTAGAGGAAGATGGGCACGGATGTTAGCTCAGGGGCAGTCTTCCTCAGTAAAAAGAGGAGGATTGGCAGCAGATGTTAGCTCAGGGCTGATCGTCCTTAAAAAAAAAAAGGAAAAAAAAGTCTGTTCTTGAAAAAAAGAAAAACTATATTCATAAGTGTTTATAACTATTTAGGCAATTTTTACATAAAGAATGGATAAAAAAAGTATATACGCATTTTTTCTAGTGAAATCACTATTTTAAAGGTAGTGCCGGAGCTGGCCCTGTGGCCCAGTGGTTAAGTTCACATGCTGTACTTTGGCGGCCCAGGGTTTTGCTGGTTTGGATCCTGGGTGCGGACATGGCACCACTCGTCAGGCCACGCTGAGGTGGTGTCCCACATACCACAACTAGAAGGACCCACAACTGAAATATACAACTGTGTCCTGGGGGGATTTGAGGAGAGAAAAAAAAAAAGTAGTGCCTCCTCCCCTCCCTGTGTAAGGAATGTCTTGGTTCTGAGCCCCAGGTCAACATGAAATAAGGAATTCCTGCAGGAGGTTGCAGTGTTGCAGGAGGAGGATGTGTATTTTCTGGTTCAGTTCTCCAGTTTATGCTGGCTATTTCCACAATACTTGGAGATTATACAAGAATGGCAGAAGCCTGGGTTTCTCTGTGCTTTTCTCTCCTGAGGTTTTTTTTCCTGGAGGCTTGAACATAATTTGATGTTTCTTTTTATTTGCTTAATGTTCCCTTGAGGTGTCTGATATTGACAGGTTCTTCCTTAGACTGTGCTCTGTGCCCAGCCTGGCTTGTAAGACACAGAGGTCAGGAGAACTTAATGTGGAGACATGAGTGAGTTCTGGGGTCAGCGATTGAAGAAAACACTTTAGACGTTTCTTGCTGTATCTCACTACCAGTTTGTAGTTAGCTCTGGCTGGTGAGGTAGAAGGGAGAATATCAAATACCCATCCTATTCAGTTCTTACTGATTATTTGTTGATCAGAGAAAAACCTGTATTAAATGCTTATCATTTAATTCTATCTTGGATGTGACTGTGTTTAAAACTGTAGTTATAAAAGCTGAAGGTTCTGAGTGCAGGAAGTAAAATGTTTAAAGTATACTTGAAATACTGATTGAATAGATGTCTGGTTTGAGTAAAATAATAAAAACTATCTGCTACTTAAAAAGAACTCCGTATGTTTACTTTAAATAACTTGAAACTGCTTTCTCAATTTCTAGCATGTATAGAAAATATGATTCAACTAGAATAAAGACTGAAGAAGAAGCGTTTTCAAGTAAGAGGTGCTTAGAGTGGTTCTATGAATATGCAGGTAGGTAATCAGATCATCTAAGACTGGTCCTCATGAAAATGAGGGGTACCATAGAGGAGATTAAAGAATTAAAAATGTGTCCTTTTTGAATTTGGTGTGTATGTGTCTCCCTGTTTGAGGAAGGGAGCATAGTTGAAACAAATCACCAATGTCCTATTTATAGCCAGCAGCTAAGCCAAAGAATTCAGAACACTGGAAGGGAGCTGAAAAGATGAAATGCACTTGGGAGGAATACTTCAGATTGCTAGGAAACCTATTTTGAATGCTGGTAATGGGTGATTATTTGGTTTACGCATGAAAGTTAAAATAAGCTTTGCTGCTTTGAACCTTTATGTAGTGCAGCGGAATTTCTTCTATTAAGTGTCTCTATTCTGCAAGATTTTTTTGGCAGAAAATGTTTGTTTTGTCTTAAATGTCTTAAATTCAGTCCCATTTTTGCAACTTATTATAATTGGTTAGGTAATGTAATATTGAAACCTAGGGGTTTTTGTTACTGTGGCTGTGTATGGTGTAAAAAGAGAAAAAGAAAATTCTTCAGACCAGTTTGAGGGGAAGGCTCTTGACCTTTCCTCTCCTCCATCTTCATTTCCGGCCCTCTCATAAGCTATCAGCTTGATTATTCCAGCAACCTTCACACGAGTTTTCCTGTCGTCAGTCTCTGTTCCCAACCAGGTTCCATGTGCCTCCTGTTGTCATATTTAAAAAAAAATAAACAATAGATCATACATGTCATTTCCTAGCAATCCACTCTACCCTCGGCCCCCGCTTAAAAACCCCTGCCACCACAGGGTAAAAGACAACCATCTTGGTGCCGTCCCCTTGCCTGGCGTGTTTTTCTCCATTTTTCCATCTGACAAGCTGCTATCCATCTTTTAAGGCCCCTGAATAGCCTTCTTTGTACTTGCACAGGACATTTTTCATAAGTAGTTTTAATACCCTTTTATAAAGTGACGATTCATCCTGTGGCCTGATCTTGCTGTTTTTCTCTCTACCAATACCTTTTTTCTGATCAGAGCCTTGCTCTTTTGGCCACAGAGGTTGTTCCAGGGGGCTGGCAGGTAACCCAGGCAGGGCCAGTCAGATGAAGTTTCCTGGGATTTTCACATTGAAGCCAGGAGAAGAGTGTCCTTCTTTCCTAGTGCGCACTTGAAAGGAGGCGCTCCTGATTCCACTAGTTCTGTGTACTTTGTGAGCTACCCCAATGTCTTTCTAGTGAATTCTCCTTTGCTGCTTGAACTAGTTTGAGCTGGATTTATTTGCAGGGCATGAACCCTAATATAGACACTTACATAATATTAGAATTATCTGTTTTCATGTGTAGATCATGAGAACATGAGTCTCTTGGAGACGTTTTTTATTAGTAAAGTGGTGGCACCTTCTAGGTTTTCATTACAAGATGATGAATGAATGAAGAGTCTTCTCGTAATGGTATCACTTTGATTATGAAGATTTTTTTGCTTGCCTATGTTGGGTCACATTTATTTTTATGAAAGTATATTATAAAAAGGAAGTTTTAAACAGAAAAAGTACACTTAATCCCACCATCGTAGCACAGCTATTTTGATTTTTTTGTGTGTCTTCCTTTACAAGCAAATAGAAATTTTTCCATAGTATAAGCCACACTTCTCTTTTCTTTGAAGAGAGAGCGGGCTATAATTTTCCTTCTTGTTTGCTTTTCTCTGGCTGCAGAAAGGTGGCATTTGGGATAAAGATTAAGCCACATTCTTTGGGTTCCTTGAGATCCCTGCTGGGTAGTTCCTTGGTTTCAGCCAGGCAAGAAGCTTCTGTGGGAGTGGCTATCCCTATTTTTACACCCCTCTCTGGTTTTTTTGGCCTCTTTTCCTATATCTTATCAGTAGGGAAAATGGCTTGAAATGGGAATAATTAAAAGCCCCAACTGGCACCTGCTTTCACTTAATATCCCACCTGCATGAATAAAAGCTATAGGTCAGTATTATTCAAGAAAAACTAGTGAGCAGAGCCAGGCTGACTGACAGGTTGTGCTGTAGGATGAGTTTGGGAGCAGGCTGTGAGGCCACAGGCCCCCCGAGATGCTGGAAGGAGGAAGGCGTTACCCCCCGTGGTGTGTTCCTTTTCCCTAGGAGAGAGCCAGCTGGCTTTGCCGACTCCCCGCACTTTAATGCAGAGTGGAGTGGAGGGGCCGGAGGGGCCTCTGGGGGTGCACTTGTTCCCTAAGGGTGGACCTTTAGTTCTTCCATGTTTAATTCTACAGGTCAATCGATAAATTTAGTGTAAATACAACCATAAGCCCAATGAATAATGTGATTACAACTAGATCTAAATGTGGATGTGGGAAACAAGAAAAAAGGAAAAGTTGTTTTAGGTAGCTGGATTATGGGTAGCTTGTAAATAATGTTGATTGACTAACTGTATTTTAATATTTTTAGAATAAAATATTATTTTTGGTAGAGTCATGCCATTGCAAATAGTACTGTTGAAAACTTGCTCTTTTAAAACACACAGAGGCAAGTGTGTACAAGTAATACAATAATGGCATTGCATAAAATGTGGGAAAAAGAAAAAAGCATGGATAACTTAACATTACCATTGCACAGTATACCTCAGCAAACCTTTAAGGGCTTGCTACATGCCAGGCCCAGGGGTGCAGTCAGCGGAAACACTGCCCAGAGCTCATTTTGTAGTGTGACAAACAGACAGACAAATTGAGAAGCATCGCCTTTGTAATGAGTATTGACAGAGGAGGTGGTAGCCGGGTTGGAGGGTATGAGAGTGGGAGAGCAAGCTGGGAGACACCAGGCCTGTGCATAGGCACGGGAAATGCAGGTGGCTTGCTGGGCTCAAGAAGAGATTGCAGCAAAGGAGCTTTTTAGATCAAGAAGAATAGAAACCAATGGGGCTGACCCAGTGGCGCAGAGGTTAAGTTCGCATGTTCAACTTCAGCGGCCCAGGGTTCCCTGGTTCAGATCCTGGGTGTGGACCCATGCACCACTTGGCAAGCCAGGCTGTGGCAAGCGTCCCACATAAAATACAGGAAGATGGGGACGAATGTTAACTAAGGCCAGTCTTCTTCAGCAGAAAGAGGAGGATTGGTGGCCCATGTTAGCTCAGGGCTAATCTTCCTCAAAAAAAAAAAAGAATAGAAACCAAAGACAGAGGAATTTTAAAAGATTATAAAGCAACTTCTTTTTTCTCAGCTCTGTGCAACCACCTCCCAAAGAGTCTTATCAGTAGATACCAAAAAAGCATCTGTTCCTAAAAACAAACCTCCTAGCAAAATCGGAATAGATGGATATTTCCATATGAGAATAATTCTTTAATCTCACAGCCTGAGTACTTTACAGTAATGGAATGATGAAAAGAACTATGAATCATGGAGACACACACATGTATTCACATACTATGGAGTAACAGAAAATGTGACCGCTAACAAGGATAAAGTAGATGTATAGGGACTCTCACAGGAACATTATCAGGCACATTCAGTGAAAAAAGCAAGGTGTAGAATTTATAGGTACAGCATGTGCCTATGTGTGTAAATAAATTTACCACTATGTTTCACTGTATTTTTGCCCATATAAATACATAGCAGAAAGGTCTGGGAGGATAGGAAAGGGAGAAGGCAGCCTTTCTCTTTGCCTCTATTTTACTGGGACTTTGTCTAGTTGAACATTTTACGTGTGAATGTAATAATATGTCGTTTGTGTAATAAATACATGAGTGTGCCCATGTGGGTAAGTGTTCTCTCAGACCCAAAGCTAGTAACTAATCACATGATAAAGTGCTAAATGCATTCCCGTGTGAGTCAGCAGTGAAATAAGGATGCCCACTCTCTTATTCTTATTCGCTGTTGTTTGGGAAGTTGTTAGCCAGTGTTGGTAGATAAGAGAAAGAAAGAAGGGGCATAAATACAGGAAAAGAGGAGGCAAAAATGATCATTCACTGAAGATAAAATGATTAAATTATTGTATACCTGGAAAGCCAAGGAGAATTGCCTGGACAAAGTTAGAAACACTAAGTAAATAGGTATATTTTCCTTGCATATAGAATTATATAAAATGGCTTCCCCTTAGGGGAAGATTCTTAAAGAAGCTCTTTAGTAAATGATTGTCTTTGCGGAGTAGGGAAACTTAGAGGGGAAACTTTCGCTTTTTAAACATTCTTTCACTTTCACTTTTTTTTTGGTGAGGAAGATTGGCCCTGAGCTAACATCTGTTGCCAATCTTCCTCTGTTTTTGCTTGAGGAAGATTAGCCCTGAGCTAACATCCGTGCCAGTCTTCCTCTATTTTGTATGTGAGTCACCGCCACAGCATGGCTGATGAGTGGTGTGGGTCCTCGCCCAGGATCCAAACCCACAAACCCTGGGCCACCGAAGCAGAGTGCACAAACTTAACAACTAAGCTATGGGGCCGGCCTCTTCACTTTCACTTTTAAGTGAAATTTTTGTGTCATATTCATGTATTAATATAGCCCGAAAAACCTAAATTAAAAATTAACTTTTATTTGATTTTTTGCTAATAATCAAGATTAAAAAATTTAAGAATACATAGAAAAACATGTAAAATAAAAGGAGAAAAAAAGGAAATCTCAGAAAAAGGTAACAGATTTGAATATATGAAACAAACCGTTTTGTAACAAAATAGCACATTTATGATTAAAAGGGAAATAACAGGGCACAGAAAAAGTATTTGCTCTGGCCAGATGATGAGGAAGAGCCTGAGTCTGGACTTTAGGAGGAGCCAAGGATTTGAAGCAGAGAAGTGTTCGTCCTTTGTTGAGAACAACCACCTTATACTTTTACTGTAGTCTAGTTGTTACTTTGTATTGAAATTTCTCTCCCACTTTGTCTCTTTTCCTGGAGGACAGGGACCATGATTTATTCATCTTTGGCAGCTTCTACAGTGCATAGTTCCAGGACATGTCCGGAAAATGCTATCTGAATGAAACTGAGACATGTTAAGATAGTAGATTCTGCTGGACTTGGAAACTTGCTAGTTCTAGAGGCTGTGAGAAGATTGTAGAGTGATTCCTGTGTTCCGGTATTCATTCAGTAAACTTTATTGAGCAACTGTTCCATGCCGGGTGGTATGCTGAGGTTATAAAAAGAATAAAATAGCTCTTACTCTCAAGGAACTTAGAGAGAAAGACAGATGAGCTGGGACATAAGGCACATGTGCTAAATGTGGAAAAGTGTTCTTAGCAGTGCATGGGGTCGCACAGGACTGCCTGACCCGGCCTCTGCTGGGAATGGGCGATTCGTAGGACTGCCCGCCTGGGTTAGTCTTAAAGACTGAGTAAGTTAGCCAGGTAGGGTGGGGAGGGGAGGGGAAGATGGGCTGCAGCCGCAAAGAGCAGTGTGGTGTTGGGTGTGCGTCAGGATGTGTGTGCAGAGCGAGCCACAGGTAAGAGTTTCTGGATCTTAATTTTTGTTCATTCAGCAATATTTATTGATTCATTTATTTCCAAGAAACTTGATTTGAAGGTGGAAAGTGTTGAGGCTGAAGAGGAAGGGAGGCCCTAGATCATAGGGAACCTTATTTAATATGCCAGAGACATGGGACTTCAGGTAGTTGGGAGCCATTGAAGGATTTTAAGCCAGCATGGGGTTTATGTATGAGATGGACCCTTTAGATAACCGTGTGCAGGGGTCAGCAGGGGACGAGGCTCTGGAATTGGGGAGATCCTGAGGAGACTCCTGGGGTAATGTCAGTGAGAAGAAAGCCTGGACAGGTTAGTGCAGAACAGGTGCAGTGAAGAAATATTTGGAAGGTAAAATTGGCAGAACATGTGATAGTTGATTGGATGTGGGGAGTGTAGGAGAAGGGAGGAATCCAGGAGACTCCCAGGCTTCTGTTTTCAATGGCGCCACCAGTTGAGAGAGAATACAGGAGGGTAAGCAGGCTTGCCCTCCTGTGAGGATAAGGGAGAGATGATTGGCTCACTGAGGTGGTGGCTGAAAATCTGAAAGGCAGGAGGAAGAGATTTGAGGCAGAATGTAAGTTTAGTTGTGGCAGTTAAACAGGAGGTGGGGTAGCTGGACGGTGATGTGGTAGACAGTTCAAAGTAAGGGCAAAGCCTGGGCTGGAGAGAGATCTGGGTAGTACCTGAAGCCTTGAGCATGGCTGACATTTCCTAGGGAGACTGGATAGAATGGACTAGAAGAGGTTTGAGCACGGAGCTCTTCACATCAAATGTAACAAGTTGAGAGAAGCAGAGGAGCCCGTAAAGAAGCCAAAAGAGAGCCAGGAGGAAAACCAGATGAGAGGGGCGCTTCCAGAAGCAGTGGGGGGAGACGGTTGTGTGAAGAAAGAACTGCTCCAGACTTTCAGATATCACAGAAAGGTCAGATAAAGTAACGGTTGACTGCGTCTGTTAGATTTGGTGATTGGGGGGTTATTGGTGACCTTGGGAAGAAGAGGGTCAGTGGAGAGAGAGGAGCAGAAACCAAATTGCAGAGGTTGAAGAATGAATGGGAGATGAAGTAGAGGTGGGACATGTGGGCAGTTCTTTAAGGAAAAACGACTAAAGCTAGACTGGGAAGGAGGAGGCTCTATTGCCTTATCCAGAACAAAACGACTACTTGGTTTTTTTCTGTGTAGAAGAAACAATTATGTTATTTCCCAATTAATTTTATAAAGAATATTATGTAGTTCTTTTGTGTCTCCAAAAATTATTGTATGTATTGAAATTACTACCAAAATAAGAATAGAGGTTTAAGCCACTTTAAAGAGCAGGAATTGAACTCATGTTAGCCTTGTCTTTCGACACACGATATCTGTACATATGTCCATCGGTTGAAGGACATGGTGATAAATTAACTTAAATGATTGTGCAGGCCAGAATACTTTAAAGACATAACTGAAATTCCAGAATACTTTTCGCTTTATACTTTGATGATTTCTTTCTTTGGAAAGGAGTTATGGCTTTTAAATGTTACTTGATTTTAGTTTACTTTAATAATGAATATTTTGACAGTATAATACTATTACAGTGGTAGTAGTGTACATGGTTAGATTTAACTTATATAAAATTGCATTTCACCACAGGTACTGATGATGTTGTAGGTCCTGAAGGCATGGAGAAATTTTGTGAAGACATTGGTGTTGAACCAGAAAATGTAAGTCTAACTTACTAAGTTGGGTCAATCACTTGATTATTTTTCTTAAATCTTGTGTCCCTTAACAAATAAAGCAATGATAAGGAATGGCATGTTAGTTTTTATGAGGCAATATAAAAAATTATTTCCAATTCTAATTTTATTTGTTAGCAAAATTTTTTGTTGTAATTGCTATGGTGTAACTACAGTCAGTTATTTTTTTCTCTCATTACATTTCTTATATCTAAAAGGTACAGTAACAAAAAGTAATTAAACTAGATGTTTAGAAAGTGGTGCGGGCATGTGTATGGCAGATCAACTAGGGGACCAAATCACTGTGCATTGTGTACCTTAGTCCCCCTCCGTAGTTGTTCCAGACTAATGTAGTTTCTCCAGGACTTGGAATAATTAATTATTCATGAGGATTTTGGGTAGGTTGTAATTTTCAAGAATTTTTCACAGGTCTTGTACTTCCTATTAAATTTAGCTCAGAAAGTGATAGCTTTTTAATGTAAAGGCCTTAAGTATTTCCTTTAAAAAATTTAATTAGAAGTTATATTGTATGCTTAATATTTTTCTCTAATTCTTATCATCATGTTATTGTTGAATATTTTTTCCTGTTTCCATATCTTCTCTCTTACATTAAAATGAAAAATTTTGCTCATACAAGTGTTCTGGCTCATTAACTGTGCAGTTTAACATTACA
The DNA here is from genome assembly GCF_037783145.1 of Equus przewalskii. Lineage (NCBI taxonomy): Eukaryota > Metazoa > Chordata > Mammalia > Perissodactyla > Equidae > Equus > Equus przewalskii. The sequence continues at coordinate 79,874,509 of NC_091833.1, read as the reverse complement.
TTAGCCTCCAGTTTAATGAAAATGTCTTAGATGCTAAGTGAATTTATGATCTGGAAGAGATCTCAAGAGATCATCCCCTTCATTCAGACTGTTTGCAGGATTTCTGGTGCCCATGCATGTATGTCATGCTCCTAAAGAAAACTAGGAGTTGAAAGTTCACACTTTTTTACCCTTAGAATTTCTATGCCTCCACCCCTGGTGCCCCCCGCTGACCCCCAATAATACTTCAAATTTTCTAGAGAGCCTTTGGAATCTCTTTAACTCATTGTTACATGGGTTTTTTCCTTGTATATTTTTATTTTAATGTGATGTAGTTCAGGTATCTTGATAAATTATTCAACTTGGGGACAATGGGTCAGTTAAATTTTGCCTGGTCTAGTCTGTGGACTAGTCGTAGACATAGAAAAGACCATTTCACTGACTTTTAGAAGGGAGTTTTCTGCTGGGAGCTGAGCCACCTTGGCGGAGTGCCTTCTGAACAGTATCATAAGAGGCCAGAGTGAGTTGAGCCTGAGAGGGGATGCAGAGTTTCCCCCTAGAGTACAGTGATGAGCACATGATCAGAGGAGTGGGCAGCAGGGCCCCGCAGTGAGGAGACTGGGCAGCAAACATCAGGCAGCAGGTGTGCGAGGATTAGGTGAGCATTGTACTCGGAGGCACAAAGGTCTGTCAGGGGAGGGAATGCTGATGTTGATTCTATCTGAAAAAAAAGGGAGGCACAGCCCTTCCAAGTTCCTCACCCCTAAATACCAGTACTCAGTGAAAGGGAGATGGTATTCCTCTCCTTTAGTTCTCTGTTTCTGTAGGAATAGAAATAGTCTTGAAATGTTGAACTCTGTTGAAGACTAAAAGACCAAAGTCAGAATATTACTCCAAAATATTTATTACTGTACTTCAATTCTGAGACACCACCAGTAGAAGTTGTATTATTCTATATCATCACTAAAAAGGAAAAAATCTTGCTATAATAAACTCTGATATGTCATGATTGTGGATTCATCCCAATTTCAGAGACATTTGAAAAACAGCATTAGAAAAACAAGTGGTAAAATAGTGTTTTAAAGCCCTGTCTGCGTTGATGAGTAAGCACTTTGAAGTATTTAAAACTCACACCTTGCCCGATATTTATAGCTTATGAAATTTAAGCAGGCTTGTAAAATTCAAGTCTGCTTTCATTTACTAAAGTAATAGCAAATTCTTTATTTAAGTAGCTATCTTAATGAAAGGTCCATTTTGTGTAAGGAAATACCCATTGTGAATATCTGCTTTGTCTGTTTAGCCATATTTCATGCATATTTGTATGTGTGTTCCTGTGCCCTAACCATTTTTTTTTAACTTAAATGGTTATGTGGAATTTTAAATCTTTCTAATGAGGACTGAGTATAGATATAGTTTGAGAATATACCAAGCTTGAATTAAAAAATGTGGGTTAGTTCACCCAGGTAAATTGAGATACAGGAGTCAGAATTCCAAGAAAAGCTGAAGGATGAGGAGAAAATCCACTAACGTGTGAATAGTTTGAAGAACATGTAACCTCTTCTTTTTGGGAGATTCTTCTGAATAGCCCATTGGTCTCTTTTAAGTTCCCATTTTTTAACTTATTTAACAATTGTATTTTGTGACAATGCACATAATATGTGGAAACATTGGTTTACCAATCAGTCCTAGTAATCTACCTAATAATCTAGATTTTTAAAATCTAAAAAACCTAGTAACTTTTAAAAAGTTGATATGTACTGATTTAATTAATATTTGATGAAAGATCCTAGAGATTTAGTGGGTTCTCACTGATATTTTTTTCCAAAATGGAAAACCATAAAGTCAGGCATTAAGAGGGAGCTTTTCATCTTGTGGTTATAAATTAGACAGAGCTGGAGGTTTTCGGTGCACAAACTAGCTTTTTGGCAAACAAATAAGAGGACAGACCTTCTGAACCTCCTAAATACCATTGTTCTGGGGCTCTTAATGTACATGTTGGCTCTTGGAGGCTAATTAAATCCTCTAAAGGGATTTCTAACTGACTACCTACCTCGTTATTTCATGTTAGATAATCCTGACTCCTCATCACCACCCCATCTGACCCAGTTGGGCACATGGACGATGAGTCTGATGGTTTGGGACAGTTCTAGTTGGAATGAAGCCTTAGGTCCCGTGTAAAGAAACCAAATTAACTGCCAAATGTGGAGCAGGCTAATCCCTGGCCAACTTATTACAGAAGCATCTATTTTCTTCCCATTGCCTTTTTTTGTTAGAACAAATGGAGATAGCCTATCATCAGTGTATACGCGATCCCCACTTTAGGGCTAGGGTGTCCCTTATGTGTGAATGACTGTGCAGAGATCGCCAGCCCTGCAGAGTGGCAGGATGCTCCTAAGAAGGCCCTGTCCCTCTTCTTTACCTCTCTAGGACTGACATACTTTCTTTTTTAGTTACTTCTCATCTTATCTTGGGTCTTGGAGGTAGATGAGATGGGAAGGCTTCCTCCTCTTCCCCAATCACAGATGGCCTCAGCTCTGTCCCTGTGAAGAGCCCTGGATAGCTTGACGGTGGATGCACTTTTGAAATGTAATTTTGTCTTTACACCTCCAGGTATTTATTAAACTCACCATCAGAATCTCTGGGCCGTCTTTTCTCTAAAGCAGCCAATTAAACGAGTGTAAGCAGTGCCATAAACTAGAGTTGTGGCAGCTCCTGACACCTGCAGAATGTCAGAAGATTCCCTAAAGCAGGCGTGGTGCCCACCGAGAAGTGATTGGGCCGCACCCCTCGTCCTGTGCTCAGTCCAGGCACGGTACTATTTAAGTGGAATGTTGGCCTACTTTAAAGTAATTTCCCCCAGTGTATATAGATGAGTTCACAAACATTAATGTAATTGTCGTACAACTTCACTGCATATGTCCCATCATCCACCTTTTTATTTTATTTTTATTCTTATTTTTAGTAGCCACATAGGTATTTTTATTGAAGAAAGATGAATATGCCTCACCCCTTTTGGCACAAAAATAATTTTGAGTAAAAGGTTAAAACCTTCATGTTATATCAGTGAGAACCGTTCCATTATTCCAAGAATGATTGATGGGAAAATACTCCACTTACAGGAAAATCACAGTGATACAACACAATACAATATAAGTACAATCCACTTTTTTTCCCCCCACCTTTTTATTTTTTAACACTGTTCTGCACCTTGTTCTTTTCACTTAAATCTTTGAGGCTGTTCCCTCAGTACCTATAGCTCTGCTTCATTTGTCTTAATGGTGGCATAGTATTCCTTGTGTGGGATGTATTCAGCAAAGAAGTATTTAACTAATTCCTCATTAATAGATGTTTGGTTGTTTCTAATCTTTTACTACTACAAATAGTCCTGCAGTAAATCTTGTTAAATACACATCTTCGTGTGCATGTGCAGGTATGTCTACAAGATAACTTGCCATAGGTGGAATTGTGGAGTCAAGAGCTCATTCTGATTTTGATAGATATTGCAAAATTGCCTTCTGTAGAGGTTCGTCACTTTATACTTCCTCCATCGTGCGTCATAAGAATTCTTGTTTCTCCAGACCCTTGTCAACGGACTGAATTATCAAACTTTTAGATGTTTACCAAACTAGAACTCATGTTTGAGATAACCCTGTTCATACTTCAGTGACCAAACCACCGTGAACAGAAAGCATTTGGCCAGATGTTAATGTTTCAATCCTGAGATCTGTGATTCTGATTTGACTGTCTTTCTGGTTTTTTTTTTTATTATTTTTTAAACAGGTAGTTATGCTTGTCCTAGCTTGGAAATTGGATGCACAGAACATGGGTTATTTTACTCTACAGGAATGGTTAAAAGGAATGACTTCTCTACAGTAAGTCCTGAGGCTGCGCTGGGTGGTCGAGGGTGGGGGGGCGCGGTCCCTGCTCTCCCCAGCTGGCTGCCTCCTCCCTGAATCTCAGCAAGCCTGCAGTGGATGGCTGGAGGAAAGCCAGGTGATGGGCAGGCTTCACCTGTGGTGGCCATAGGTATAAAGACCAGGCCTTGTTTTTGTATGATGAGGAGGGCTATTGTGGATGAATTTTAGCAATTAAAGTTTTTATGTAATGTGTGTTGTTTTATTTTACTGTTCTAGAGCACCTCTGCTCAATAGAAATAGACCAACCATTTCTCATATATGTGGGCCACATATGTAATGTGAAATTTTCTAATAGCCACATTAAAAACAGTAAAAAGAAACAGCTAAAATTAATTTTATTATATTTAACCAAAAATTCTATCATTCCAACATGTAATCAGTATTTTTAAAATCAGTGAACTATTTCACATTCTTTTTTCATATTAAATCTTAAAAATCTGGTGTATATTTTACATTTATGGTGCATCTCAATTTGCATTAGCTGCCTTTCAAGTGCTCAGTAGCCACGTGTATCTAGTGGCTACTGTATTGGAAAGCACAGGATTAGAGCTTAAAAAGCAAAGGCTTATTAGCATCTGGTATATAGTTAGAAAAAATTGAATAAAGTATAACTTGTAAGTGAAAATATTTGATATCTTCTATTTTATATATTCTGATTTTAGCTTTGTACAAAATTGAAACTTCATTACTCTAGTGTTCAAAAAAAAATAATAGTAATAATAATAATGAGGGGCCAGCCTGGCAGTATAGTGGTTGGGTTCGTGTGCTCTACTTCGGCAGCCTGGGGTTTGTGGGTTCAGATCCTGGGTGCAGACCTACACATCACTCATCAAGCCATGCTGTGGTGGCATCTACATATAAAATAGAGGAGGATTGGCACAGATGTTAGCTCAGGGCAGTCTTCCTCACCAAAAATAATAATAATAATAATAATAATGATAATAATAAAAATTCTGTTTGTATTACCTGGCCCAGAATAAAAAACAAATAGTGGTTTTATGTGTTCACTTTGTGCTTGCATACGTGTGTGTGTGTATGTGTGTGTGTGTGTATGTGTGTGTGTGTTTGCTAAGAGTTTCATGCAAGAAAACATACGTTGTTATTCTGTTATGCATTGAAGGACACAGTTGAGGTGGACGACCGAACATTTCAAATGCTACTGGAAGACGAAGTGCTGATTCTTAACTTTGATCTGAAGTACTTGGAGTGACTTCTCTTTTTCTTTTCATTTTAACTAGGAATAATAGACTTTGATTTTTACTGGATTAAAATTAGAGTTGACAAGGTTTTCTGGTTTTGTTTAAGTAATTTTGGAATTTGTCAGCTTTTAGTACCATTGTCTGTTTTTGTTATTGGCAATAATGCTTTATTTGCATTTTGCTTTGGTAGTGTGTACAGCCTGTTCACTGTTCTCCCATTTGAGCCTTGCGGCTACCTTGTAAGGAGGACAGATCTGGCTTTATCCTGCACGTTTTACAAATGAGGAAACTGAGGCTCAGAGGGGATGTGTGGTTTGTGAAAGTAACTGGCAGAGATGGGAAGAAAACTCGAGGCTTCTGGTTCTTAAGTCACATTCTTCCTCTAACAACTATTGTCTGATGGCAAATGTTTTGGGGAAAAGCCAAGTCACCCTTTTACAAATGCACTTTCCTTGCAGCGTGCTCTAGAATTTTAGGGTTGAGTCTCTGAAATCTCTTTAAGATTGTGTTTCTCATGTTGGGGAACATCTTATGATTTTAAGTGTCGTAACTCTTGCATTGTGTTCCTCTCTACCTTTCTTTGTTGCTTTCCAAATAAAGCACATGATGGCTGCTCTTTTTAAGCGTCCTTTTAATGATGAATGCTATATCAAAATTTTATTTCAAGGCTTTGGAAGAGGCACCGTTAATATTTTTTCAGGCGTATTTTTATTTGCCTTAACAGAGTATAATGTCCAGTTTTGTATACTTCTAGACTCTTTACATTTGTCTTTACAAAAGAATGTCGCATGATGCCAGGCCTTGCCCATGTGTTTTGAGGGCCATATCTCTTGGGAAGTGAAATATGTGGTTTCCTGGGAGAGGTCCACGTCTCATTCTGGGCGGGGGGAGGGTGACACACTCTGCAGGCTCTGTGTTGAGAACTCTGCTTGCCACTTTGTGTGACACAGGTGGTGGCAGGTGAGTTCCAATAGAATGCTGCCACTTGGTCCTTGGTCCTTGATTCAGGCTGTAGTGACAATCCGGATCCACTGGAAAGGCATTGAGGAATCTGCTTTCTTTTTGTAATATAAAGTTCTGAGATTGGTTCCCTCATCCATGAGGTGGAGATAATTACTCAGAATAACCTTTAAGGTTCTTTGTAGTTTTAAAAATAGTCCAACTTCAAATTTTAAGAACCTGGCCCCCTCTCCTTTCAGCCTCCCTCGATTCGTCATTTGTTCAGCAAATATTTGAATGGCAATGATGTATTCTAGGTCCTGGGAAACAAAACCCACGAATAAGATAAAGTCTTGTTTGGGTCAGGGGCTTGGAAGCAATGTTCAGGCAAAAGATCCCAAAGTAATAAGGTCAGTTCTCTTTAGCTCCTTGAATTGACTAAATAGGTACTGTATTTGTAAGGTACGTGCACCCAATAAATAAGAATACTCAAGAGGCTGATTATTTATATGCTCTAAAGATGGAAAGTAGTCCATCTTCTGAATTATCTGTTTTGTCTTCTATTTTGTTTTTGCTCATTTTTGGTTTTATTAAACCTGCCCAGTGAAATGGACCCAAATTACAGATAAAATGTATGTGACAAAACCTGTACTTGTATATTTTCGTACATTTGATTAAAATGTTAAGTTTTGGGACCGGCACCATGGCGTAGTGGTTAAGTTTGGCATGCCCCACTTCAGTGGCCCAGGTTTGGTTCCCGGGCATGGACCTACACCACTTGTTGGTAACCATGCTATGGCAGTGACCCACATACAAAATAGAGGTGGACTGGTGACAGATGTTAACTCAGGGTGAACATTCCTCAGCAAAAGAAAAAGTTAAAAAAAAAAGTTACAATCCAATGGGAGTGTGCTAGAAATGGAGAGCCCATGGGTTTTGGAACCAGACTTTTGAATCAGTTCTGCCACTTCCTGGGTGTCTTTGGTAGTGTCTCTAAAACCAGGAAGGTGAAGTGGTGAAATGTGGCTTACACCTGGGCGCTCAGAGCTCACTCTCCTTGACGCTGTCTATAGGAGCTGTGTGCATGGCCTGTCCAAGGCTGGTGTTTGTGAGCATGTTGGAGAAGTGACAGCAGCTGGTAGGGAACGTCCATCCCCAAGCTCCCTAGACCATTCTCAGTCAGAGAAGGCACAGCTCGTTTTTGTTGTTGTTGTTTATTTTGTTTGCTGAGGAAGATTAGCCCTGAGCTAACATCTGTGCCAGTCTTGCTCTACTTTATATGGGGGTTGCTGCCACAGCACGGCTGACAAGTGGTGTAGGTCCATGCGTGGGATCCAAACCCACACACCCAGGCTGCTGAAGTGGAGCGCGCCAAACTTAACCACCAGACCACGGGGCCACCCCAAACCCAGCTCTTGTTTTCATTGACTATTTGGTTTATTGCCTCATTCCAGCATGTGAATTTAAGTTTATGTCTGATGAATTAAGCTTATAAGGAAGTTTAAGCTAAAGAAAGCAAAACACGTGTGTTTAGAGTTATAGCTAACTGCATAGAACTGATGATGGGCTGGAAAAATACGTTTGATTAAGTGAGGAAAGGAGGGTCCCCTGGGTAATGGGGGAGAACTGCCTCTCATCTGACTTGATCTGGTTTGAGGACTATTGCCCTGATTTCTCTTGCATCTAAATCTGTTAGAGCAGCAGAACTCTAATAAGAAATGATCCCACACTATGAGCTCATTTTGTTTTGGGAAGTGATGCTCCTTAGCGGTGTGGCACTGTCACTGTACGACTTCTGTGAGTTTCCTCATATATGGTACACGGAAAAGCAGGGGGAAGCAGGGGAAGATGTGGCTGCTTTCTGAAAAGTCAGGCTGCTCGCCTAAACTTCTCCAGCCTGTTTGTTCCCCGGCGCTTTGTTACAACCAAGTCCCTCTGCAGATGTTCTTGTGGAGTGGCCACTAGATGGCAGCATATGGTTCAGACTGGGTGACTCAGAGGCCTGTTTCCCTAATGGGGGTTAGTCCAGGGCCCCTTTTAAAGCAGATCAAACTCTTTATTGACAATATTAGCTCTAACCCATGTAACCATCCTTAGTAGATACAGGAAGTGAACTGTTACTTTGTGCATTTTATGCTTAAAACATTGAGAACTGTTAGTTTCCTACACTCCAGATGAGATCTCTGAGCGTCTTTCAAACACAGGCACATCTTTTGCCAGGATGGCTGGACTCACTCCCAGGCGTGCTGTAGAACTTCACATTTTCCCTTGCAGCTCTACCCAAAGACTTGCAGCTACTTTATTATCTTTTAGCTCTGTAGTGGTTATCTAAATGAGTGGTCCCTGCTCTTGAGTCTGCTGAAACGAACAGCTGCTCTTCTTCCTCTCATTGGGCAGGGCTAAACTGGACCGCCGGCCAAAATCTGGCCAATTCCTGTCACTTTGGCCCTTGACCTTCCTTTCCAGTGAAGATCAGGGACCTGGGCCTTATATGGTTTTGAGTTAGCTGATTTCCCTCCTCTTTGACCCTCCCCCATATTATTTTTAATAAATTACTATTAGTTTTATACATGGTAAAAAAAAAAATCAAACCATACAGCAGAGTGCCCAATGCAAAGTAAGCGGGGCTCTCACTCCTGTGCCCCGACTCCCACTTACTGTCTTCCTGTGTATTTTCCTACCCTCCATCACCCTTCATTTGGATTTAAGCCCTAGATCTCTAACTAGGCTTCAGTATCTCTTTTTTTCCTTCCCCAGACCCCTCTCCAGGGAGATCCAAAACGAGCTTTTCAAGATGCAAGCCTGATTGTGGTCTCTTCCCTGGTAAAAGGTGGCTTTCATTGTTTCTAAGATTCAGTGAAAAAGCAAAACACTGTGGGCCACAAAAACCCTTTATGGTCTGGCCCCACCTCCATTTCAGCCTCATCTTGTACCACTTCCCCTCTTATTCTACCCAGTCTAGTCTTAGGGGTTTTGTTTTAGTGTTTGGACTTGCCATGCTCCCTTCTGTCACTGGGCCTTTGCCCATGCTGTTCCTTTTATCTGGAAAGCCCTCCCCTCCAAAAACATGTAGTTTCTGCTTATCTTTCAGCTCTCAGCTTACATGTCAGTCCCTTAAAGAAGGCTTTTCTGACTTCTAAAATAGTCTAATTTTAATCTTTTTTTTTCTTTTTCACTGAGGAATATTAGCCCTGAGCTAACATCTGTTGCCAATCTTCCCCTTTTTAACTTTGCTTGAAAAGATTCTCTCTGAGCAAACATCTGTGCCAGTCTTCCTCCACTTTAGATGTGGGTCACCGCCACAGCACGGCTGACAAGTGATGTAGGTCCACCCCTGAGATCCACGTCCTCCAACCCGGGCTGCCGAAGTGGAGTGTGCTGAACTTGACCACTATACCACGGGGCCGGCCCCTAATTTTAATCTGTTTTAGTTTTCAAACATCAGGAAGAAATAAAGGACATTCTAAATTGTTATAGACTCATAGAAATGAATCATTTACTCTAATTTTGGCTTTTAGATATTTTATCATCTCACTAGATCATGGGGACTATTTTGTAGTTAGCTACAAAAAAGAAGCTTTTGCAAATTTATTGCTAAAAATAGATCAATGTGCTCTATTTTGAATCATATTTTAGTTTATAAAGTATGTAAAATATTTATGTTGATAATACTTGTAATATATATTACTTATACTTAGTAGTAGGTAAAAGCTCTCCAGAGAAATATAAGGAAACACATCCAACATTGAGAAGCTTTAATATTGCTGGCAAAAATGGTAACTTTTGGTTCTCATTTTTAAGGACTAGATATTAAGAATGAAAAATCAGTTTGTAAAAATAACCAATTAGTGGGCCAGCCAAGGTGGCCTAGTGGTTAAATTTGGCATGCTCTGCTTTGGTGGCCCAGGTTCGGTTCCCAGGTGCAGACCTATACCACTCATCTGTCAGTGGCCATGCTATGGTGGTGGCTCACATACAAAAAGAGGAAGATTGGCAACAGATGTTAGCTCAGGGCAAATCTTCTTCAGCAAAGGAAAAAAAAACCCAGTTAGTCTACTTTCTTAGGAAAAATAAACAGTGTGTCACTTACCTCTAAAAATAGGTTATCATCAGAGACCGGCCTGGTGGTGTAGCGTTTAAGTTCGTGTGCTCTGCTGCAGTGGCCTGGGGTTCACTGGTTCAGATCCTGAGCATGGACTTATACCCTGCTTATCAAGCCATGCTGAGGCAGGCATCCCACATATAAAGTAGAGGAAGATGGACATAGGTGTTAGCTCAGGGCCAATCTTCCTCAGTGAAAAAGAGGAGGATTGGCAGTGGATGTTAGCTCAGGGCTAATCTTCCTCAAAAAAAAAAAAGTAGGTTATCATCAGCAGGACTCCCTGGAGAAATAGCTGATTTCAAGTCTAGGGTGGGGTGAGTACAAGGTGAGCTGGAGTATCTTGTGCCAGAAGCAAGGACATGCTCAAAGACCGATGGGGACATGTCACAAGGACACTGGAGTCAGCCTGAAGGATCCACTGCCCAAATGAGGACAATTTTTACATCAAAAAGAATAAATACAGTAGCATTATAACATGGAATAAAAAGCAAAACTCCTTCAGTCCAGAAAATAATAAAGATAGTTAGTACAGCTCTTTTTTATAGAAGAATTCAGCCAATAAATTTAAAAGGCATGACAGAGTTAGAAAAACCACCGTTGTGCATCTTCAAATGTAAAGTCGGTTCAGGCAGGTATCATCAATGGATGCTAAAACCACTGGCTGAAGGTTATTGAGGAACAGGATAGTCGCAGTCTCAAGATTATGTACTGTTTCAAAGGGGGAAAAGTACCTTTAGCTGGAGAATCTGGTGGACACTGCCTTAATCAAGTGAATCAACTTAATATCACCAATAATGGGACGGACTGATGTTATGAGCCTCCTCGTCGGGGCCACTGAGAAAGCACATCACGTGTAGCGTTCCTGTCAAAAATATTTAGCCTAAATAGAATTATAGGGAAATTATCTGACAAATTGAGATTCAAAATTGACATTGTCAAGAGAGACAGAAAAAAGATGGGACACCCTTCTTGAGACTAAGGAGACATCTCAACTAAGAGCAATGCATGAGTCTTGGTTGGATCCTGGATTGAAAAAAAACAGCAGCTATAAGGAAAATTGGGGAAACAATTGAGATATTTGCATGTAAGTTGTATATTAGCTAAGAAAGTTAACGTTGATACAGTATTAAGAATGATAATGGTATTAAGTGTTTTGGGGTGAAGGGTCACTGTATTTGCAACTTACTTTGAAATGGTACACGGAAAAAGCACACCTATGTGAAAGAGCACAATGTGGGAAGGTTCCTTATGAATGGAGGGGTGGGTATTTGGATGCTTATTTACTATTCTTTCAACTTTTGTGTACATTGGCAATTTTTTAAAATAAAAAGTGTAGGAAAAAATAGGTCATTGTGGCCTCAGGGTTTTATTCTGTCTTTTGGTGTTGTGTGTCCAATTAAGGAAAAAACTCAGGTTATAATTTACCTTTATTCTGTTTTTCTAGATGTGATACAACAGAAAAACTCAGAAATACTTTGGATTACTTAAGATCATTATTAAATGATTCTACAAACTTTAAACTTATTTACAGATATGCGTTTGACTTTGCACGGGTGAGTTCTCTGGAGCCTATCCAGATGTGTCCCTGCCCCCCCTCCCCTTCTTTACTGCCATTTGAGGTTGGTTTTTACATGGTACAGCCAAAGAAGTTGAATAAGTTACTCCCAGGATGCTAGTTAGAATTTCTTTGTATACATGTACGCTTTCTCAGCTAACTCTGATCCTGGGCAAAAATGTAGTTATGTTAAGCAAAAAGGTGTAGTGGCAGACCTTTAATAGCTCTTGGGATTGGCTCAGAAGTAATCTGTAAATAGGCATGTCGTAGGCAGGGTTCTCAATGTCTCTTAGATAGCCTGGGAAAGCTTTTCCTTCTCACAAAACAACAGACCTTCACCCGTTGAGTTTATTGGAATAAGCTAATCAGATCTAATCCGGTTTCACTTTGGGTGCTATACCGCATTTGGAAATCATTTTCAAACCTAAGCTAATTTCAGTGAACATTATTCAAACAGGTTCTAATCATCATTTTGAAAGGTGATCATCTTGTTTGTCACGTAGTGAGCAGGGTCCAAATATGTGACAGTGGTTCTATTGGAGTGAAATACAGTCTTTTCAGCCTGGTCACCATAGGTAGTGAATTGGAAGGCACCCGTTGGCATTGCTTCCTTCCCACACAGTCCACAGCCCCGCAGCTGCACTTTATTCAGGAATGGGCTTCTCATGTTTGTGTGTTTGGTGGACTCAGGTGACTAGGCTTTCTTGATTGATTGCATTTTTTAGTGATTTTTTTTTTTTTAAGCAGAGAACTCAGTGGCAAATGATTTTTTTTGTCTACCACCATGCTGATGTTTTTCACTTTTTACCTGCTTTGGCTCTGCTAGTTCAGCAAAGGTTTATTCGGTGGTGAATTCTGCTGCATCTCCAACAACATTTAGTAGTTCTCTGTGCTGTCCTCATTCGTGACTTTTTGCCTTGTCACAACCTTCAGATAAAATCACAACTTGCATGAGAATTTATAGATGTTAGAGATGATAAGGTGAAATTCAGGTACAGTGTTTTACTAAATGGCATTTGTGTAATTGTATATAGAAGTTATTTGCCAGATGCTTTTAGAATAGATCTGTAGTCTCTAGGATAAATACTTTATTACATGAGATTTTTTCCTCTCACAGTCAGCTATTTCTTATTGTATGGGTGAAAGTTAGTTTAGAAGCATTATACCTTTTCACCAAAAAGAGCCCTATTTTCTAACTTCCCTGTTTGGAGGTCAAATTTCCCCTGTAACTGCTGCGTTGGAGCCAGGTTCCATTTTCCTGGCCCATGGCTTTCCATCCCCTTCTTGGTCAGCCACCATCTTGCAAGGGCTCCTTTGGTCCTTTCTTTCTTGGTGCTTTCACCACAGCCCTGCCTTCTCAAGGCCCTTTTTGCCTCCTGAGTCCCCTGCTATGGTAGCCTTCTTTCCACATCCATTCGCTTCTCATCCAGCGTTCCCATTGGTGGGGCATCGTTCACCTGCCTTCAGCCCCAGGATCACTCGGCCACCTTCAAGCTCACGAAGCCTCCAGTCCCACTTCCTTCATATTAACATAGTGCTCTGCCATGTGGACGGTACGACTGTTCCCACCACAACTGTGAGTGACAGACAGGGACCGTTTCAGTCTGCTTCACAGAGCAGGAAAGTGAGCCTCTGAGAAGTGGAGAAATTGGACCATGGTCACATTGTTAATCAACAGGAGATCCAGGACTCAAACCCAGGTTCTGGCGCCGCGTCCAGTCTGCAGGTCACTCCAGACCCTCACGTCGAGTCCCAAGCTTCCTCTCCCACCCGATGCCTGTACTGTGGTGAAGTCAGATTAGCTGTTGACTGAGCCTGCCGCCTGCCTTTTGTCATGCTGGACCTCTCCCTGGAGCCCTGTTTGTACTCCCACAGCTCTCTCCAGCGTCAGGCTTCTGGGCCCAAGCCACATGCTCCCACTTTTCACACAGTCTCCCGGTTCCTCCTGTCCCAGAGGACACTCTTACATAGCCCTCACGTCCCCTCTAGCTTGCCTTTGGAGTTTGGCACAGGCCTTAATTTTTTGTAGCAGATTAAGGGACTACGTGTTTTCTTTCTTCATATCCCTAGTAGCAGCCAGCAGAGTTCTTTGCTTTTAAGGAGAGTATCAACAAGTACCAGTGAATTAAGCCCTTTTATGTAAGGATGAATAACCACCCACAGTTAATCACTGCCGCATAGATTCAGTTCAGCTGAGATATGCTCTAAGGTAAATTTGTGACTGAATCCTTTGTTTTGTTTAGCTGTATCCCACAAGTTTTGAGATGTTGTGTTCATTTGGATTCAGTTCAAAATATCTTCCAGTTTCCCTTGTGATTTCTTTTTTGACCGATTTGTCATTTAGAAATGTGTTGTTTGTGTTATTTTCCAAGTATTTAGGATTTTCCAAGTAATCTTCTATTATTGATACCTAGTATAATTCCATTGTGGTCAGAGAACGTACCGTGTATAATTGCAGTCCCCTTAAATGTGTAGAGTCTTGATTCATGGTCCAGGCTATGGCCTGCTGTGATGGACATTTTATGCGTACCTGCGAAGAGTGAGTGTTCTGCTGCTGTTCAGTGGAGTGTGTTATAAATGTCAGTCACGTCAGGTTGGTTGTTCTCCTCTGTCCTTATTGATTTCTGCCCACTGTTCTCCCAGTTACTGAGAGAGGAATGTGGAACTCTCCAACTATAATTGTTTCTCCTGTCACTTCTGTCATTTTTTTTGTTTCATGTATTTTTGAAGCATGGATATTTGGATTTAGATACACTTACCATTGTTATGTCCTCTTGAAGAATTGACCCTTTAGCGTTATGAAACGTCTTTATCTCTGGTAGTGTTCCTTGTTTTGAAGTCTACTTTGTCTGATACAAATATAGCCATTCCTACTTTCTTTTGATTGAGTCTGCATATGTCTTTTTCCATCCTTTTATTTTAAAACTACTTGTGTCTTTATATTTGAAGTGGGTTTCTTATAGAGAGCATATAGTTGGGTCTGACAGTATCTATCTTAATTGGGCTGCTTAAACCGTTTACTTTTAATGTAACTATTGGTATTGTTAAGTTTAATCTCCTATTTTGCTATTTTTTCCCGTTTGTCCCATCTGTTTTTGTTCCTCTTTTCTTCTTTTTATGACTTCTTTTGGATTGAGTTTTTTTAAATGATTCCATTTTAATCATTCCTTTCCTCTGTTGCCTTATTAGCAGTTTAATTTTCTTGTGGTTCTCTAGGCTTTCCAGTATACATCTTTAAATATCACAGTCTGTCTGCAAATAATCTTATACTGCTTCACGTACAATGCAAGAACCTTTACAACAGTGTACTTTCATTTTGCCCTCCCATACTTTTTGCTTGTTGTCGTATATTTTACTTACATATTTGCTATAAATTTCACAATATATTGTCTTAGTCTATTCAGGCTGCTGTAACAAAATACCAGAGTCTATGTAGCTCATAATTAATAGAAATTTATTTCTCACGGTTCTGGAGGCTGGGAAGTCCAAGATCCAGGTGCCGGCAGATTAGGTGTGTGGTGAGGGCTCCCTTCCCAGGTGGCTGTCTTTTCGGTGTGGCCTCACATGGCAGAGGGAGGAGAGCTCTTTATAAGGGCGCTAATCCATAATCATGAGGGCTCTGCCCTCATGGCCTGATCACCTTCTAAAGGCCCCACCTCCTAATGCCGTCACCTTGCGGGGTAGGATTTCTACATCTGAATTTTAGGGGGACACAAACATTCAGACTGTAGCATATATTATCATTTTTGCTTTAAATAGGCAAAAATATCTTTTATATTTACCCAAATATATACCATTTCTTTCTCTTTATTCCTTTTGTGCAGATCCGGATTTCTGTCTGTATCCTTTGCCTTCTGGCTAAAAAATTTCCTTTAATTTTTCTCGTAGTACAGAGAACTGTATTGGTGATGAATTCTCTAAGCTTTTATTTTGCCTTCAATTTAGAAGATACTTCTCTGGATAAAAGATTCTAGAATGACCATTTATTCTTTCAGTACTTAAATGGTAGCTGTTGTCTTCTGTCGTGTGTGGTTTCTGACGATAAGTCTGGTGTTCATTATTCCTCTGGATAGTGTCTTGTTTTGTTTTGTAACTGCTTTTATTCTCTTTTCACTGCTTTTCAGCAAGTCGATTATGATATACCTTGACAGAATTTTCCTTATCTTTATTATGGTGGGGGTTTGTTGAGTTTTTTAGATCTGTGGACTTATAGTTTGTATTAAGTAGGGAAAATTTTCAGCTCTTATTTCTTCTAATATTTTTTTCTACTCTCCCTCTGCCCTCCTTCTGACACTACAGACGTACTTATGTTAGGTGCTTGATGTTGTCCCACAGGCCACTGATGATGCCATGTTCAATTTTTTGTATTTTTTCCTCCTTTCTGTTTCCCTTTGGATAATATTTATTACTATGTCTTCTAATACTAATATTTTCTTCTGCAGTGTCAAATCTGCTGTTAATCTTAGTGTATTTTTCATTTCAAATACTGTATTTTTCATCTCTAGAAGTTTCATTTGAGTCTTTTTAATATCTGTTTCTCTCCTCATCATGATACTATTTTCTTTTACCTTCATGAACATCTAGAACATGTGTATAACAGGTTTTTTAACAATTTTGTCTTCTGGTTCCATCATCTCTGTCATTTCTGGGTCTAGTCTATTGATTAATTTGGTTTTTGTTTTTTTGTGAAGAAGATTGGCCCTGACCTAGCATCTGTGCCAATCTTCCTCTATTTTATGTGGTATGCTGCCACAGCGTGGCTTGACGAGTTGTACTAGGTCTGTGCAATAGAAGTGGTTGTGTGGAGGCAGCAGACACGGGTCTGGCGGGGTGGGGGGGGTGGGTGAGACCTCGTGCTGAGAGGCGGTCATGTGAGGGTGAGTCTGTTACGAGCCAGTCCTCCCCGCCTGTGCCTTGATTGGCTCACTCTTCCAGCAGTAGGTGCCACTGCTTTTACTTGCCACCTCTGAGGAGGTGTTTCAGGAAGACGTAGGAGGTCACACAGGTGAACGCTGAGGCATCGTCTTCCCTCTGAGTAAAGCAGCAGCTGAGTCATGTCCATTTAAAGTGGAAGTGTTAGTGATGTCACTCACAGAACTCGCTGAGGAGGGTTTTGCTGGGTCTTGTGTTCAACAGCCCCTGTTAACAGAGGATTCTGCCCGATTCCAGCCTACGTCTGTCATGACCGTCTGAGTCCCTTCCTCTTCTGGCTTGACTCAGTTTCTCACTTCGTAACCAATGTATCTGTCTAGTTGCCCTCTCCACACCGCCCCCCAACACACACCCCTCTCTACTTTTTCTCATATTTTCACTGTAAATTATGAAGAAAACAGAAGGTGGGCCTGGGTGAGACAAAAGTAGGAAGAATATATAGTCGTCTAATCACAAGTCCATTATCCTGAAAATCTTGTCAGTTTTGTCCGTAAGATTGCTCTTCAGTTACTGCGGAGTCACACGGATTTGCTCAGCAGTTATTTATAACGCTAATTGGACGATATGTCTCTTAATATTTAAATCTTGCTTCCTCATTACTTCTCAGGGAAGTGATGTATGGTCCACACTCAGGCTTGGGGTCTGACTTCCTTGTTCAAGTCCCAGCTCTGCCACTTGTTGACTGTCATTTAACTCCCTATGCCTCAGTTTCCTTATTTATAAATTGGGGATTCTAATAATGGTTATCCTAACAGAGTTGTTGTATTAAATGAGTTTAAGGATAAGGCACTTAGAACAATTTCTGGCTCGGATTAGGTTGTCGATAAAAGTTACCCATAGAATTAGCAATAGTTTTTCAAATATCCTTCACTGTTATTACTTAGGTGTCTACAAATGTCAACTTTCAAATAATGCCTTTTTTTCCCCCGTTAAGTAGTACTTAACAGTAATAGAATCTGTGCCAAATAAAATGACAGGGAAAGGCTGTGCCTGTTGGCAGATTTTTTTCTTTTGTTTTAAAGGAAATGTCAGTAGTTGAGCTTAATTGCCTTGTAAACATTGTCGTCTGTAAACTAATGCTGGGTAAGTTCTAAGAGCACACTTACTTAGTTTCATTTTTCCCAATGGGAGGACAATCTTGAGTTTTATGACATTTTGCTTGTTTTTAATGTGTATTAAAAAAAAAAAAACAGCTCCTGTTCAAAAACCTGATTGTCTATGCATATTTTCAGTTTTATAAACTGAACCACATTAGGATTCGAGTCCCTGGGTGCTATTTTTACTTATGTTTGCTTACCTAGGTAGCTGTGTTAAGGAGGACTGCATTTTCTTTATTTTTTGTGATCCCTATGGTCTCAAATGAGAATTCTGTGATGTGTATCGTAGGTCTTCAGTTCGGGCCTTTTGGTTTCACCTACCAATTTCTGACTCAATTGTCACCATTTATGTTTGTGAATCATGGTCACTTATGTACTATTTCTTGAGTTCAACTA
Organism: Equus przewalskii; assembly: GCF_037783145.1. NCBI lineage: Eukaryota > Metazoa > Chordata > Mammalia > Perissodactyla > Equidae > Equus > Equus przewalskii. Next base: position 79,856,393 of record NC_091833.1, on the reverse strand, counting down.
GTTGCTCTCAAAAATCTTAGGGATTTTTTTCCTGCTGTTGGAGGTCTTTTTCCTTTATACTTTTAATAATTCAATGTTTCACTTTTCACGTACAAGTCTTAAGCTATTAAAACTTGGTGAAAATTGGAAATAGATCATCTGAAATCATTGGGGGCCTCTGATAGAGCATCTGGGAACCTAGATGTTTAAAGATTCATTTTTGTAGTTATGTTTACAATTAACTCTTTAACTGCTCTGTTTCAGTTACTGTTTCTGAAGTCACTTGTGACATTTAAGGAAAAAAGGGCTTGATTTTCACATCTTACAGGAAGACCTATACTGGAACAGTCTTAGGGACTGGGTTTTTTTTTCATATTAGAACTTCAAATCATACCTTAATAAAACTTCATTATTCTCTGCTCTACATTAGCTGTTATTAGTCTTTAGCTTGAGAAGGGCATTTATTCCATATGCGGACATAACTTGTTGGAATATTTGGGGTAGGACCCTTTGGTTTTACAGCTGTACCACTAAGAGGCCTGGTCTCATCTGTGACTGCTTTTAAAATCTGTGTTTAAGAAAGATAACCAGGCAGAATCTAGTTGTGTTTTGTAGGAGGTTAGTACATCTTTGGTGTATAGAACCTATTTAGCTTCTATTATTATTTGAAAAATAAAATTGTTTTTAATTTCTTATTTTAGAAAATGAAAGTTTATGAAATACATATCTATGCATCTTGGGGCAAGAGGTGGGCAGGGAGAAAAGTCTCATTTCTTCTCCTTTAACCTGATGGGCCTTCTGGGGACGCTGAGTGACTCTTGACTGTCTCAAGGTACTTTCTGCTTAGATTCTAACCTTGGGATGCAGAAACCTGCCCCTTGCTCCTTGGTGCTTCATGAGCAGAGGATCACAGGGTCAGTGTTGACAGTGTACTATTTTAATTTCTTGCGAGGAGCTTCTGGATGTCTTTGCTGTACTCCTTGAATTTGTTAAGGTAATTTTTTTTTTATGCCCATTATGATGATGGCTGCTTCATAGCATCCTGGGAGATTCATTTCACTTTTAATTGAGAACCTTTTGCAGAGAATGCCATTAGGATCATTGTCAGACAACCCCCTGGACGTATCTCCATTTTGCTGTTTAGTAGATGTTTGCTGTGGGATCTCTCAACTGTGCTGTTCCCAGGAATTTCGAGTGTTTGTAGTTATGGTCATTTGCACTTGGCCTCAAATCCACCCACAGGCAATGTTGGTTATCAGTGAGATGCCACTGTTAAGATCGTGAGTGCATCCATAATATCTTTCTCTTATTTGCTAGGCAGAAGATGGTGTTAGTGATTGCGAGCTGCTGGCTGGCACCCTTGCAGAGCAGGAGTAAGTGAGTGCTGTTCAGCTTTCCGGTCCTGTGAGTCTGATGCCTTTCCTCCATGTTTTGGCATCACTGCCAAACACATGCATTGAAATCCTTCATGATCATCAGTTTGTCAGATGATTATATTGTTGCAAAGAGTCTGTCCAGGTCCTTGTATCTTTTTTTTTTGTCACTTTAGTGTATGTCCATTGTGCTGGGGACAGAGGCATTGATGATGTTGGAAGAAGGCATAATATGTATCAAGGCAAGACTAGCGATTTTAGGTTTAGTGAAGCATTATAAACTCCTCAAAGGGAAAGCTTTTCCAGAGTGCCCATGCCATCAGCTCAGTGCTGTGTGAGCTGTTGTTCCACAGATGAACTTGGGCCCAGTCCTGTGGTGCCACATGTGTTTTCAACAGTTTACTCATTTTTCTTGTGGATTTCTTCATAGTGTGGTTTTGCTGTTGCCGTCTGCCACACCTATGTTACAGGGTAAAAGGAAGTTTTCCATTTGCTTGCACAGTGCATCCCAGAAGTATGAGCCCATGAAATGCAACAAACCAATGAGGCTTGGTTGGCAAAAAGTGGGCAATCTCTAGAGCACCTTTTCTGCTGTCCTTCTCTCCATGGGAGTGAGTACTGCAGCCCTGGGCAGGACGGTCTGCATGGCCAAGGGACAGGCAGAGAACCCTGTGGAAATTCGGAAGCCCCACCTGTTTGCCTTGAACTGTGGAACTGGGATACTTCCGCCATCATCAGACTTAAGTTGTGTGGCCTGCAACAGAGAAGGGTGACTCGGAGCCATCTGACCTGATCTATTCATGAATAGTCGTTAAGCTTTACGACTGTGACCAAAAGACAGACCTTTCGCACATCTTCCTGTATCTTCATCTACCTTGTTTGCTGTTGTTGAGTGAGGCCCTTACATTTGCTGTATTGTTTAAGTCCTTCACTCTTAAAATCAGTGTCATGGCCAGAAATGCTCTGTGTACTAAAGAACACTTCACTGTTAGAGTCCTCGAGGTCATAATTTATTTTGTCGGGAGGTACGTGTGGGCTACGTATGTGGCTGACAGTGGTGGTCAAAACATCATCCCTTAATTTGGTGAACATTTAGATTCCACCCCACAGGGCATAGCCGGGCACTTTCTCCCTTCATAGGAAAGTACTTTTGTAAATTTCCACTGTAGTTGATACCACGAGGAGGCTAGCTTTGCATATGTGATTTCTTTTCTGGTTTCCTTGTGAAATGTTGTCTTTCACTTGGCTACTAGTTAGGGGTAGTCTGCTAGGAGATTTCACATCTAACAAATCCAAGGTAAGAAGGACTGTAATAGGTGGACAGACTACTTTCCCCCAGAGTGGGTGGATGAATTCTTACTGGGAGAGAATCTCCAAAGCCCCAACAGTTTATTGTGAGCTGAATTTAATTCCAACATTTGTAGGCACAAGAAAAACATTTACCAGTGAAATAAAATTGTTGGGAAAATGATTTTTATTAAGAAAACCTGATTCCTAAGCATGGAAATCAAAACCTTTAACTTTAGTTAGTTAAGTTATGGGCTTTGGGGTCAACCATTATGATTTTGATAATTATCATAAATGTCAAACAGCAAATGATTGAGTTATAGATTTTTATTTATCCCGTGAAATAATAATAGATATTTTTACTACATCATTAATTGATTTTGCATTAGAGTGATCATTCGATTGACATGAATCTTTCTCACAGTAAATTTATACAATACTGAAACCATTAAGCCTTCCGTGGTGTTTGACTACTCGCCCTCTCCCACCTTAGTGTTGATTCAGGGTTTTTATGGTGTATGATAAATGAGCTGTTTACTAATTTCTTGTTGAAGTGAAATAGAAATTTGGATTATTGGAATTTATTATTTGGGGGCATCTGGCTCATCCTTGTTTTTGTTTGTTAAACAGGAAAAGGACCAGCGCAGCCTAGACATAAACACTGCCAAATGCATGTTGGGACTGTTATTAGGAAAAATCTGGCCCCTTTTTCCAGTTTTTCACCAATTCTTAGAGGTACCAAATTGTTATTTTATGGAATGTATGTTTGCTTGCTTAGAACTACCAAGTATACTGTAACAATTTTATGTAAATTTCTGTTTGTTGTGCTTTTCTGCCCATAGGAATAATGGTGACGTCATTGCTGTTTTCCCCGTGTTTGCATTTACTGTTTTGCTGCATAACCCCCGTACGAACACGTCAGACACAGCTGCAGCTCTGTCCCTTCCTTTCTCGTCCCCACTTTAAAAGCTTGACTTTGGTTTAGACTTCCTACTCTCTCTAACAGTAGTAAAACAGAATTTACTTTGTTTTGTGGCTGTAGGTGAATTTCCACTTTTATTAAGCAAAAGTTAAAAAACAGCCATCTGCCTTCTTACTAAAATTAGTTTCTAATGTATCCTTATGTACTCTTATCTCCAAGTAACTTGGGGACCTAGATCAATCTAAGTGTTAGGCACCTGACAGTATCTCCTTCAGTTTAAATTTTCTTTGTATTTGTATTAGGAATAATCCAGCACTTTACGCCATCATTGTTGTTTGTTTGCTTTAAGTATTAATGATCAAAAATTTTGAGCCTCTGGTTATGAGGAGCTGGTTTTGATGCGCTGTGATACTAGAGGACCTGAAAGTGTGTGAGCTCTAAGTTTGAGTTACTTGGGTTGTCATATCTGGCATGCTTCTTGCCCTCCAGCCCCAAAGCCCTTAAAAAATGCCCTTTGCTTGAAGGGATAAGGGTGTTGGGTCTTTGAGAAAATCCTGGGCCTTAGCCCGACTCCAGCTTCACTCTTGAAATAGTCTTTGTTCCAACTTACTTTATGTAATGGTCCAGAAAAACTTCCAACTGATATGTGAATCTTTGAGGACTGCTATTAAAAATTACTTGTAACATTCCTAACTGGAACTCCTGAAGAGAGATATAAAAACTAGTTTTCATAAAAGAAATATTTGTTTACATGATAATCCATATCTACACGTGATCTGTTTTGATTTCTCTGACAACCCCATGAAATGTTAGCTTTATTTGGAAAATAAGTAGAAATAAGTTCTTGTTCTCAGAGAGTTTAGCAGAATTTGAGCCCGAGTGTCATGGATTCTTGAGCTGAAAGACCTTGCCAAAAGCAAATTTTACTACACAATTCCAGAAGCATCATCAACTGTTTCAATGACTGGTTTTCGCTTTTAGTTGCTTAGAAAGTTAAACGTGTAGTTTGTGCTTTGTTCTCTCTTTATATCGGTTTGCATTTTTCTTTTAAAAGGGCACAGTAATCCTTTCATTTGGGCTTTTCTTATGTTTGCATCCTTAAAACCGCTGGCTCAACTCTTTGCTTTTTAGGTACTTGTATTATTTTCCAATGTTCCTGATTTTAGTGGTTAGGATTTAAAATTGTTGGATCTAGGTTTTATTTTTAAATCTTTATACAGGAATACTGTATTTTAAAATATACACCTGGCATATTTCTTGTCTAAGAGAAATACAAAAAATACCCCATGGCACTTCTGATTTCTTTTATGTTCCAATTCAAATTCTGAATTATTAGAACAGTGCTTTTCGTCAGTGGCCAGAACAGCTGGTTCAGAGAGTGCTTAAGGCACTTAGGAGGTTCTCGTCGTGTCACCCACTGCTGCACGTACCCTCAGCTGACGACGGACAGTGAGCGTGCTGATCGTTTCAGGGATGGTTAATGGGAGCTGCTCTTCATTAGCACTTACTTTGAGCCAAGCACTGAATGAAGTGCTTTGGATAAATTATGTGAATTCTCTCTTTGAATCCTTGCAGCATCTCTATGAAGAAGGTATTCTCCCCATTTTATATAAAAGGGCTTTTGCAGTCTAGAAATTTCACTTCCAGGGATATAAAATTGTTTTTCTTTTATGTGCGTGTCATTTTGTGTTGAGCCCCTATAATATTTTTGTAATGAAAATTGTCATCGTAAGTTCTACTCTTGCTCTCCCTCACCCTTCTCCTAGATTGGTGCTTAACACCCCTCAAATGGAAAGAGTCAACCTTCATGAACTTTCTCAAGTTGATTCATGCAGCAGTTGAAACCATACCGTTTGTTGATCATGTCAGTAATTCATATTACTTTTCCCTCCATCAGCAATCAAAATATAAAGTTATTAACAAAGACCAGTGGTGCAATGTGCTAGAATTTAGCAGAACAATTAATCTTGACCTCAGCAACTACGATGAAGACGGAGCATGTAAGTACTGGTCCTGGGTGTTCGCTCACTCTTCCCCTCACTGTACATTTTGCACAGCTTCCTCCTGTGAGAAGCCTCACAGCCCTGTTGTTCTCTCTCTCTCTCTCTTTCTCTCCAGGGCCGGTTTTGTTGGATGAGTTTGTGGAGTGGTATAAAGACAAACAGATGTCCTAGGACTTTATGCATAGCAGCGAGAGAGTCACTGTTACCACAGTTATGTCAACCATTAGCCATAAATTGCTGTTTGTATCCAAGCGCATGCTGCTTTTCTTGCACTGTCTCCCTTTTGCAGGGACGTTTTGGTGTTTGCGATTGAATGGGCCGGCTCTGCCTCCTGTGTAGCATTGTTCTCTTGGAAGGCTGCTTTGCAGTTTGTATTTACACTACAGATTGGTGAATTTGCCAACGTCCTCACTGTGATTATGTGTATATTGCTGTTTAAATTTTGTATATGTGTATAAAAAGAAAAAGCTTCACCTAGAGATTATTTCTGCAAAAATGTATTGTAAAAATAATTTTTGTGGCATATTTCTAGTCCCTTTTTTCAAATGAACCAATTATGCTTTATTTGGTCTCAAATGTAGCATTTCAGAAAACAAGACAACTGTTACCATAAGCAAATGTTGCCAGAATTTACCTTATTGTTTAAGAGGCCAACTTGTGGAAGGGGGTGGGGTCTTAACTTTTCAGAGGCATATGCCAAGTATAATTTGGTCTACTTAAATGTTAGCATTTTTAAATGAGGAAAGTTATAATTATTTGAACTTATAGACATGTACCATGCCACAAATCATTTCCACCATGCAGGGTATAGGTTTTTATTTTCTAATGTTAACGCTGTAGTAGTTTGAATATAGGTACAAATGAACAAAGTAAAATTGCACCTTTTTTAAAATGGGTTTTAAACTCTTATAAACTTTCTTTAGTGTTTTTTTTTCTTTTGCATTGTTCTAGTCAGTGTTTGGTCTGCTGATGCTTTCTCCGCCATTCTAAGTAAAATTTATTTTGCCTCCTCTGTGAAAACCTAATGGTTTGCTGGCAATTTATAACTGCAGAGCACTTTTAGTTGTGGCTTGAATTTTGAGTTAAGCTTTCATGGTGTCTAGTTTTCTAGTTTTTTGGAAAAAGAACTATACTATAAATGAGAGGTGTTTTGTTTTGTTTTGTTTTCCTTTTTTGTTTCTTTCACGCTAGGCTTTTCCTGGCAGCATGTCCACTGCAGGCAGTGGACACGAAACCACCAGCAGCGAGCTAACTCTGTTACATGCTAGGACCTTTCCTGGAGGGCCGCTCGTCATCACCTGAGTAATTTGTACAGAAAGGTGATAGCCATTATTTATGTGGATGAGGAAGCGAGAGTAAACAAGATGGTATTTTTAGGTTTGTATTTTATGTCTTTTTTTTTTTTTTCCTTGCCTTACCCTTCTTGAGGAAATGTATAGATAACATGTTTTCCCCTCAACTATCTGGTGCTATTGAATGACTAATTTAGTCCCTAAAGTTTTGTGAAAACACAAAAGTCTAATGATTTAAACCAAGTAAAAAAGTTAATGGTGCATTTGAACAAGTGAATGCTATAGTTGTCAGCAAGATTCATGATTGAACATAGAATGATTGGAAGAGGTTTGGATTATTTCAAAATATGGCCAAAAAAAACTTTTGGATTAAACGTGAACCTTTAAAAGGCATGAAATGAGTAAAGCACACAGACAATGCTACTCGTGACCACTATTTCACAGTTTCTTTGCTAACAGTGTTCAGATTTTCTTTATTTTTTCCCCTAACTGAACCACCAAAGACAGAAATTTCCTATGTATATACAGTGTGTGTGCATATACAAAATCATGATATGGTAGAATGAAATTACTTCCTTTTTCTACCAAATAGAAAAGTTTGGTTTGCTGTGAAATAAATCAGAAGTTTGAAAAACTCTGTAGTAATTAAGCATACTTAATCATTCCTTCTTTAGGAATTGTAGGCTCACTTCCACCTTACACATTCATACCAGTTTGCACAAATCAATATCTGAAAAGAATAGAAGATGTTGATGGCAAGCACAGCACTTGAGACCGATGTGTTGAAAGGGGTTCCGTTGCGACAGATGCCTGTGGCTTCCAAGGGCGATTGGCCATAGGCAGGTTCAAATCTGTGGAGAACTTGATTCGTTTTCAGAAGTATCCCATAAAGTTAAAGAATCACACTTTAAAGGCAACAGTTCCTAAATTTGATCTATAGTTTTGTTGAAAGCAAATATAAATCATAGTGAAATTATTTTAAAAGTTATTGTTAGAAACTGGAGAATTTTTTAACCACTAAGCACAGTGCATCCTAAAATAAAAGGATTGTTACGGGGGTACTGCTGCGTTTCATCTGCAGTGACCGTTTCTATGATGGGAGGACAGTCCGAGTAAAACTAGTTTATGATGCACAATATGAAAGTAAGGGTTCCAAAGGGATAAATGTGCATGTTTGGAAAACTCCAAATAATCTTTCAACTCTCTTGAAAAATAAACCTCTGTGGCTGCAGAGTGCTTGCCCTTGGTTTTCTTGATTTTATGCATTTATTTTTAAGAGGAGAAAAAAGGGGTCAGACAGAGTAATAAGATACTTTTTCTTAAAAAATTCCTAAGTTACCTACAACTGAGTGATCATTAAGCACTTGTTTACTGGCTACTGTTAAAGAAATTAGGGTGCCTTCCTCTGGTTTTTTTATTACCTGAGTCTACACCCCCTCTCTCTTTCCCTTGTGTTTTGAACTCACATTGCAATACTCTGTCATATTGGAATACAACTTTTGATGTTTACTGCTTTGGTAGGTCAGAAATTTCATTATTTGATTTGCCATAAACACCCACTGTAATGTTACGTGCAGCTTTTTTGAAGCATGAACTCTGAATTAAGTTTTTATAAATCTGACTAGATAAACCCCTAGATTCTGGTTTAACAACAGATTTCTGTTGCCTCTCAGTATCCGTTTTAACAGTGCTTTTGAAGTTTATACAGAAAGCTTTAAAAGTTAGTTTGTGCCCTTGGTTTTTATTCTTACAACTGCTAAAATACCTCTGTAAGCCTTATCTTTTACTCTTTCATATGTTGTATAATAAATGTATAGAATTCATTGACCAACTAAAATGTTGGGTGTCTGTAAATGAGACCAAAACGTGGGTTGCTTTTTTTCATAAAATAATTTCTCTTGGAGGTTACTGTTAAATGAACAGCAGGTAACCTGTAACTGTGAATGCTTCGTGTCGTCAGTATTTGCATTACATTCATAAACGTGTGCAAGTCCTGTGACTCCCAGCTTAACTAAAATACTGTTATGCCACCTAACTTGAGTACAGCAAACTGGTTTTAGGTTTTAATGGAATTGATGTAAAATGATATCCCATAAATAAAAAGTATTTGTGTTTGGTTTCAGAACTGATTTGTGAATTCTTTCTTCTCTTCTCTGGCTTTTTCTTTGACAACCACTTAAAGTGGCTCCAAAGCTACAGAGCAACATGTAGGAACAGTGTAAGGAACACCCATATGCCTGTCACCTAGGTTCTCCAGTTGTTAATGTTTTGCCATGTTTTCTGTGCCCCTCAGAGTGTGTGTGTGTGTGTGTGTGTACTTTTCTCTGTAGATAGGTAGACTTTTTTCTGAACCATCTGAGAGTAAATTACATTATGATACTTCGCACCTAATCTTTTGAAACAAGGACATTCTTAAAACCACAATACTGTGTGATCACACTCAAGAGGTTTAAAATTGATCTAATACTATTACCTAATATGGGGCCAGATTAAAATCTCCCCATTTGTACCAATAATGTCCTTGATAGCTATTTTATTTTTAATCCAGGGACAAGCATAGCATTTAGTCATCGTGCTACTTTTGTCTCTTTTAATCCAGAACATTTCCAGATACAGTATTTTAATGATTAAAGACAGTACAAACACTCCTCAACAAAAAAAAAGAAAATTAAAAATTTACTATCCTATGTTAATATATTTCTAAACATTGAGCTAATAATTGAGTACTTACCGTGTACCTGGATCCAGGCAGAAATGACCATTTTTACTACCTCCAGGGCTGCCCCCAGTTAGTCCGTAGGTGTGTGTGAGCCCTGGTTACCACGGTCTGAAATGGTCTTTCATAGATGTCAGCTCCCTGATGGCAGGACCGCTGGTGGACAAGTGGATGCCCAGGTAGCATACATGGACAGAAGCAAGAGACAGAGTTCCCGTTTGGCAAAGAATTGTCAAGACCTGAGAAACCTCATGTAAAGATCAGAGAATCCAGGAAAGACTGATACCAACTTAAAGATTTTTAGAAGCTTGAAAGCAGGAAAGGAGGTAAAAAAAACAGAGACCAAAAAACAGAATCCAGGTGCACATTGTTTAAATTGGTGATATAGGTGGTTCTTTCAACTATAATTTGGGCCAAAAGCTGAGGATCAAACCCAGAGAATCTCTGGTCTTCCAGACACCCACAAAGATTGGGAATGGATGGTGGGTGGAGATAAAGGAAAAAGCTGGGGCCAGCTCGTGGCTAAGTGGTTAAGTTTGCATGCTCTGCTTCGGCACCCAGGGTTTTGCTGGTTCAGATCCTGGGCATGGACATGGCACCACTCATCAGGCCACGCTGAGGTGGCATTCCACATGCCACAACTAGAAGGACCCACAACTAAAAATATAAAACTATGTACTGGAGGGATTTGGGGAGAAGAAGAAGAAGGAAAAAAAAGATTGGCAATAGATGTTAGCTCAGGTGCCAATCTTTAAAAAAGGAAAAAGCTTAATCCTAAATTGACAGAAAGGAGTGGGAGGTGACAAACCTTAGGACAGGGAATTCTTAACCCGGGCTATGACAAACAGAAAGTCATGAGGCACATTATCCAGTAGAAGAAAACAGGAACGTGAGATGTATTCTCCAGGCAGGACTTGTAGTCCACATAAAAATTCACAGGAATTAAAAGTTCTCCAGCAATGTAATTGGAACAAGATAGACTGGAGAGAGGTCAAGTCACTAACACCTGCTCTGGACAATGCAGCTGACATCCCTAAGGGGACAACAAGAAAGATTGCTCCAAAGGAAAGGCATTTTTAAAGATAGCTTTTTGAAATAATGGGATGAAGAGGAAAGTGAACTAAAAAGTGAAAAACATTACCCGCAGAGAAAAATGGCAGATCATTGGGTCAGCCCCAGGGCTAAAGAAGTGAGGAGGGAGGGGCCTGCCCTGTGGCCTAGTGGTTAAGTTCAGCGTGCTCTGCTTTGGCAGTCTGGGTTCAGTTCCCAGGAGTGGACCTACACCACTCGTCAGCAGCCCTGCTATGGCAGTGACTCACAAACAAAATAGAAGAAGACTGGCACAGATGTTAACTCAGCAAATCTTCCTCAGCAAGCAAAAAAAGTGAGGAGGAAAATTAGCTACTTCTGGAGAGCAACTTTTCTGGATTTGTTTGAACCTACAGGAAGGCAGGGCATTTTTTCTGTGGTGCTATAATGTGTGTGACATCATACTGAAATGAGTCATTTGAACGTTGTCCTCAAATCCTGGTGTGATGAACAACTTTTAGGCAGAAGGTGAGAGAAAAGCTTTTATGATTTCTTTAGAAAAGAATTGCCTTTGGAGCTTCGTTATAGCTAGAAAAGAAAAAAACTATCACTTGAGGAAATAATACATCGAACTTTGTGACCCTGTCTGCTTAGCTAAGCTTGTAGGGCAGAAGACATTCCCGGATAGGGCCCGCTCACCACTTCTTTTGGCACATTCAGCAGAAAATCATTTGGCGTTTCTCTCTCTGGAATTTGTTCTTAACATTTATGTTCAGTTGCCTGAACAAAATAAAATCATCCCGTGTACAGAAGTACCTGCTTAGAAATCATGGTGAGTAAGTAGGTTATGCTGAGAATAATAATTGGAAACTGAAAAACAAAAATGGACCATAGTAATTAAATGGAGATTTTTAAAAACATCATTTGGAATGTAAATCTCTTCTGAAGAAATGTATTCAGTCCTTTGAAAGAGATTCCTTTGCAATCACTCTCTGAAGAGTGTGGATTGTGAAGAACCCTGGCAAGGAGAAAGTAAGCTGAAGAGGGTTTGTTTCTTCCTCTGACACTTTCCAGTAGCAACGTCTCAGAAATGCCTAAATTTGAATATCTGAAATTCAAACTAGTGTTCTCTAGAAATCTTAGGATAAATGTGTGATGATAAAGGGAGCTGCAGCTGTACTCATTACCAGTGAACTAAGTCACCAAAAAGTTTTGAGCCAACTTTCAATAGTCTGCTGAAAGCCACTGCATTTTGTCTCAACTTGCTGCTTATTTATTTTGGCTTCATCACTTGTAGTAGCTCCTACATACTCCATCTTGAGGACTGGACTTGGACAAAAGTTGTGATCCTGTCACAGATATTCCCAAAATCGTTGAATAAAATCATAGGTGCCTTTTAGCGACTACTTTGCATGTCGCAAAGTGCTCATAAATCCTTCAAGTCTTTATTCCTCGTACATCTAGGTTGATTTTCAGATTCTCAGTATAATCGTTGTGTCAACAAACTTTAATTGTATGTTAGGCAGAATTCCTGTGTGAAATTGGAAACACAAGCATTAAAATTTATAAGTGTGTGGAGAGAGGGGACTGGGGTAAATAGAAAATCAACAGACTGAAGAATTAGCAAGGACCTCTGGATGGAAGGTCTTATGCCCATTGGGTATAAGTGGCATCAACTGCTTATAAATAGTAGACCAGAAAGACACCGACTCAGTTGGAGCTGGGAGTTCCTTTTGGAGAGTACAACATTATAGGGGGAAAGGGGGTTCAGCACAGGACTCTCCTTAGGGCGGTCTGCAGTGTACACAAACATGGCAATAGAGGCAGCAGAGGAGTTAGGCTTCTCAGGACAGAAGAGTTGGTGGTTGTCACCAAGAAATAGCAACATAATTGATGCAAAGATGCCAACAGAAGAAATATTCTTAATGATGAAGGATATGGAATGTACTGAGGCAGCTACGTAGAGCAGGAGATGGTAATGCATGTTCCCTGGTGGAGGAGATGCTTTTCAGATCCCTGAAGTTCACTATGAGGATGTCCAACCATAGTTGAAAACCCCCACACAGTGTGAGGATTCTACCAGGCCTGAAATACACCATTTACCTCCTCACAAGGGATTTAACTCTGCCGTCCTCTGGAGACTGGCCATAAGCCTGCCCGCTCACCACACGGAAGTAACTGGTGCAGAACACCCCAGCACGTTCCCCGAAGGATGGGGGATCGGAAGGTCAGTTTTCCAGGAGCATCCCTCCCCAGGCCCAGCCTCCCCTCCTTTTCTAGAGGGGAGGATACCCATGGGAAGAAGATGCCAAGATTCTGGGAGGGGCCTGGGAAGCCCCATGCTGGGAGGTGAGAATGGTCAGAGTATGGCCCAGAGATTTGGTGGAGGGGAACCTCAGGGGGAAGACAGGGAGCAAGCTGGGCTTGAGGTGTGGATGAGACTGGGAAGACAGGGCTGGGAGAGCAGGAAGCTCACCTGTAACAAATTGCAGAGACCCCAAGCTCATACTATGTTTGGACTGACGACAAATAAGAGGCATAAACTGCAAGAGAAGCAAAAAATTCATCTGGGGTCTCAGAATTGCAATTCAGGGAGCAAAGATTTCAGGTAGAAACTCAAAACGTGTCCTGCCAGGGAGTAAAGTCAGAGGCTTTTAAAGGTAAAGAAAGGAGGTTGTATTGCAAAGAATTTTAGTCAGAGTTGGAGGCAGAGAGCTGGTCTTGGCTAAACGTTGACTGACTATTGATTCTATCTTCAGAAAGTCTTCAGTCTTTGTGACCAGGATGTCCATTCTCCTGCTGACTTGTCAAACAATTGCTTGTAAAACAATTGCCATTTTGGCCCAGTCCAAAGGGTTGGCCCAGCTCAAGGTTCAAGACAGGAAAGCAGTTTCTCTGGGAAGGCAGCTCTGACTCCACTTAAAATGGCTCCACTATTGTCAGTTTTGATGGGCTCAAATCTCCCGGGGAGGCATTGGCTGCCAGCCTTCAGTTCAGTCACGGGGAGAGTGCAGGCTAGCGGAGACCCTAGCACTCTCCTCTTCATCAGAATTGACGCAGTTTTCCCACAGCCTCTGTTTTTCTGGGCAGTTGGATTGTCAAAATGTTTGCCACTAAGCAGTTGCATTGCTTAGGTCTCCCCCTGTCCCTACCCCATCCCCTGCCCCAACCTCAAAATAGCAGGGTTATGTTTTTAATCCTGCTAAAAGAATAGGTTGCTAAAAGGCACCTGCAACCATCTGTCTCTTGCGCCAGCATGGAAATTTGAAGATAAGAGAGCAGACTTTTGTGGGTCTTTTAGGCGGAGTACTTTTTGAATTCTGACCGTTATGAGATGACAGACTCAGGATACTGAACAAGAAAAAAATTAGACTTTTTATCTTTCTGGTTCAACACGGTCATATTCATGACTTTAGCACTGATGTCACGTGCGCATGCACACATGTTGTTTTGAGAGTTGGTTGCCAGCAAAACGTAATGGATTTGAGGGATGTAGTCAGAAAGGCCAGCTGGCGGCTTACTGACACCATTTAGCTCCTTTCAGAAGAGAAGGCGGCCAGCCAGGCAATGTGCTTACCCTGGTCTTGAACACCTTTTGACAATCTTGGGAAGTGTGTGGAGGAAACTGAGCTTCAGAGCATTCAAATAACCTCGTAAGTCACATAGCTGGAAGGGGGGACTGAGGTTCACACTCGGCTCGATGTCTCCACCCCAGCAATTTGCTGAGGAGGCCACATGGTGTAGAGAAAAGTTTGCCAAGAGTAGGAGAGTGAGGCAAGTCAGCTGTCTGTGTGCTGCTTGGTTCTCTGATGGACTTACTGCCCGTCTCCTGCTAATTCATAGAGAGTTTGTGAGAAACACGGCTCAGGGATTGGCCAGTTTTTCAGAAGTGGGAATGTTTAGAGATTGCTTGAGCTTCAGTCCAGGAACTGAGCTCACTGGAGAGAGGCGATGGCTGATTGGCCACCTCTCTCAAGTGTGGGGCTCCCGCAGGTTAAGGGCTCAGTCCACAGACTACCCCCCCCATGCCAATCACAAGTCCAGGTTGTCACCTGTGCTTCTCACCAACTGGCTGTAAGTTAGAGGTTCTCACATTCCTTCCTCAAGTTTGATTAATTTGCTGGAATGGCTCATAGAACTCATAGAAACATTTACTTACGTTTATCAGTTTGTTATAAAAGGATATGACTCAGGAACAGCCAGATGAAAGAGATGAACAGGGCAAGGTATGTGGGAAGGGGCGCGGAGCTTCCATGCTCCCTGAGGGTGCCACTCTCCCCAAATCTCCATGTGTTCACCTACCTGGAAGCTCTCTGAACCCCATCCGTTGGGGTTTTTACGGCGGCTTCATTACATAGGCATGCTTGATGACATCATTGGCCATTGGCGATTGAGCTCAATCTCCAGCCCCTCTATGGGGGTGGAGGGTGGGGTGTGGAATGGAATGTTCCAACCTTCTAATCACATGGTTGGTTCTCCTGGCAATCAGCCCCCATCCTTGAGTGACCTAGGGGTTTTCCGAAAGTCACCTCATTAATATAAGAAAAGACACCTTAATCACTCTCATCAGTTAGGATATTCCAAGAGTTTTAGGAGCTCTGTGCCGGGAACAGGATGAAAAATCACAACATCGCACATAAGTACTTGATACATAGCTGTCATTGATCAACTGGGACAAGTTTAAAACCAGTTCTAGTGGTTACCTGTTACCATGGCCAGTGAATAGTCAGATTTACCCCCCCTCCCCCTTTTCTTGAATTTGGAGTATAAGAACTTTTCATTTTCAAAGGGGAGAGAGGAGATGATGGATGGAATGAAGGACTGAAGGAAACAGGAGGAAGGACTCCAAAGCACAGCTGGAGGGGCCAGTTTTCCTCTGTGATAAGCAGAAGGCAGGAGATGTTTGTCAATGGATACGAGGTAGTTGAGAGTCCTCACCCCACGGCCTTGATTTTCTCAGGGACTGATTCAAAGATTTCTGCTGAGAGGGAGAAAGGAGAAGTAGGAGGTTCAAGGAGAGAGATGGAAGTTTGGAAGAGCCCCTGAAGGAGTGAGAAAAGATGACTAAGGAATAGGTCTTGGGGCCGGCCCAGTGGCGCAGCGGTTAAGTTTGCACATTCCGCTTAGGCGGCCTGGGGTTCGCCAGTTCGGATCCCGGGCGCGGACATGGCACCGCTTGGCAAACCATGCTGTGGCAGGCGTCCCATGTATTAAGTAGAGGAAGATGGGCATGGATGTTAGCTCAGGGCCAATCTTCCTCAGCAAAAAGAAGACGATTGGCAGCAGATGTTAGCTCAGGGCTAATCTTCCTCAAAAAAAAAAAAAAAAAAGAATAGGTCTCATTGCCTTAAGATAAATAAAAGGTAAAAATAAGACTAGGCCATGTAACTGTGGCACAGCAAGAAGTTATGGATCGCAGACGTCGCCATTAGATCCAGGTGATATGGCTGACAGCCTCCAGCCTAAATGGGTGTAAAAGAGAGCAGGATTTGGGCACTGGGCTCCTCTGAGCTGGGAGAGTCCTCTCTCTTTGCAGACTGCTGAGACCACCCGCCTCTGGGTGTATCTTCTGAAAAATAAAGGAGATTCAGTGAAGCCATGTCCACTGGCTTTAACGATCATGTATCCTTGAATGCTTGCATATACTTTGCATTGTTTTCTAGATAAAAGGATGGTAAAACAAAGTGGAGTTGCCATTCTTATCAGTCTTCAAATCTAGACCAGCCCTGTGGTCAGCCTGTCCTGTGGAATGGTCAACAGAATTGGGCAGAATGACCTCATGTGTAAGAAGGTATCAAGGAAAGATAGGCAAGCATGAGAACACTCCTAAATTACTGGAGTGGTGTAATCCATCCAGTCGCTTTCTGTGGCTTTTAAGCTGCAAGCATAATGAAAGATGGGCGTCTGTGGCATTATTCTGGGGTGTTAGAGGGTATCACCTGCTGGGTTAAAAAGAAAAAGTGGGACAGGACAAGGGGCAAGCTGTGTCTCAGAATTACAATACCAGGAATACCAGACTACTCCTTACTAATTTGGAACAAACATAGAAGAGGTGAAAATCTTCCAAGGTTATAGTTAAGCCCTTAGCAGGGAGAAGGATGCTAAGGTGGAAGGACAGTTTATGACCACTTAGGTAAAGAGGACTCACCCAGTGGTGCTCCAGTTTCCTCCTGTGGGCCATCCTTAGGCCTGGATCCCTGCCTGGCATGCAGGAGATCCTGAAGGATGTTCTGGAGGGTGGAAGTGTAGGAGACTGAGAGTCTAACTAGGTAGGAGACAAGCCGTCCTTCGGGGAGCAATCTAGAAATACAACTGATGGTGAGTGAAACTGAAGAGCGGGTCTGGTGGCCTTACCCCAGGACTATAACATCATCATAGGCATCGCAACACATTTAAGACATAGAGAGGAGCTGGCCCCATGGCCGAGTTGTTGGGTTCGTGCACTCCACTTCCGTGGCCCAGGGTTTCACTGGTTCGGATCCTGGGCGCGGACATGGCACTGCTCATCAAACCACGCTGGGGCAGCATCCCACATGCCACACTAGAAGGACCCACAACTAAGAATATACAACTGTGTACTGGGGGGCTTTGGGGAGAAAAAGGAAAAAAATAAAATCTTAAAAAAAAAAGTAAAATAAAATAAAATAAAGAAGTTAACAACAGCAAAACCTTCCTACAAAACAAAATAAAGCAAAACTTCAAGCCTAGGTGGCTCCACCCATGAATTCTTCCAGATATTTAAGGAAGAGATAACACTAACATATTGAATTTTGTTTTATCATGTCAATGTAACCTAAGAACTTTAGGAGAAAGAATGTTGTAGGCCACTTTCTTTTATGACATAGGTGCAAAAATCTTAAACAAAATATCAAATTGAAATGAGTAAAAACTTAAAGATCATCAAATTGGGTTTATTCCAGGAATAAAAGTTTATTTTAACTTTTGGAAATCAATCAGTGCAATCTACTGTATTTATAAAATAAAGAAAAAAATAATCTCAATAGATACCAAAAAAAAATTTCATGCAATTGGGCAGCTGAGATTCATTAATTAAGCATCTGGTGATTCATACAGTTAATCATCTGAGAAATGCAAATCAGAATCCCATTCTGGCTAAAATTAAAAGTAAAATGACTGACAATGCCTGGTTTTGGTGAGGATGTGGAGCAACTGAAACTCTTATATGTGGCCAGCATGAGTATACCTTGGTACAAATACTGTGGAAAAGTGTTTGGCGTTATCTACAAAAGTTGAACATACACACACCCTGGGATTCATCATTTCCCCTCTAGGTATGTGGTCATTGGAAATGCTTACGTAAGTGTACCAAATGACCTAGAAATGAATGTTCACAGCTAACCACCCCTCCATGCGACAGCATAGGTGATTATTACAGTTCTAATATCAAATGAAAGAAGGAAGATGCAATTCTTTCTTTGTAATTCCATTTATATAAGGTTCAAAAATGGGAAAACTAATTCATAGGGTAGAAGTCAGGGCAGTGGTTCCCTCTGAGGAAGAGGGAAAGTCATCCTTTGGAGAGACAGTGGATGGTGGGGTGAAGTTCTAAGGTTCTGGGAGTGACTTTGTCTTAGGATGATGGTTGTATAGGTGTCTTCACTTTGTGATAACTCATGGAGCTGTACACTTAAAATCTGTGCCCTTTTTGGGAATACGTATTCTACTTCAATAAAATAATGTATATTATTAACATGATAGCATAGGAAATTGTCCATTTCACTGAAATTCTAAATCTTTGAATTGCTATGCGAATACTGTCCAATAGTTCTTGTTCTGAAAGGCAGCAACAGTTCATCCTATGAATCCAGGCAAGAGTCAGGCCAACGAGCACAGTGCAGAGCTTTAGATGTGGTATGTGGAGCAGCCGGATCCCTGGGCTGTCACACTGGAACTACGGAGGTGCCGGGGACCTCGAAGACCAGAGGATATTTAGGAAAATTTTTTGTGAAGCAGGGGCTTCAAAGAAGGCTCCGTTAACACATCCCTTGTGGGAACTCAGATGCTCGTCCTCCACTGACTGGTAGAGGACTCCTCATGGATCACGAGCAACTGGGACATGAATAGTTTGCCACCAAAATCATCAGAGGTAACATCTGCCGAGTGTTTTTTATGACCCAGGTCCTGTTCTCAGCTCTTTGCTGGCAATAACTTACTTAGTCCTCACTACAACCTTATTATTCTCACCGCACAGGTGAAAATATCAGAGGCAGGTATAGCAGTTTCCTTAAGGTCATAGATAAGAAGTGAAGAGGCAAGATTTGAACCTGGGCCATCTGGCCACAGAGCACATGCTCAACTTCTATTCACACCGCTCCTCCTGGCTAATTAGCAGCTTTACAAACTGCTCGTGCGTACATGCTCAGTAATGGTATGGAAGGAAGACAATTTTTTATGCACTGGAGGAATGTTCTTCCAGCCCAAAGAAAATATTATTTTTATCTCCGCTAGCTGTGGTTAAAACTCATCTGTGTGAAAAGCTTTTGCTTTTCCACATGGCAGCTTTTCAACAGAAAACTTTTTGTGCTGTCTAGTCAAAGGGGAAAGTTGGAATTAGGGGAGGCTGCTGACCAACGAGAAGATTCCATGACAACTAGACATCTTGAGTTTGGCTGTGGCAGTGAGTAACTCTACTCATTTCTGGAAGCAGTAGGAGCACTCTCTTTGCAAAGTCCTGTTCTGTTCAAGACCTTGTCCTGTTCAAACCCTAATTCCTTAGGAAGAAGGGAGATTATAGACTGCATGTCATTTTGCAACATCAGACTTTTCTCAGTGGGAGTTGCTGATGAGCAACTGGGCCAACGTGGGAGCCAGCGACCCAGATTTTGGCACTTCTCCCCTCCTTTAAGCTATTAAGAACATGCTGCATTTCCAAAGTTTCAAATTTCTGCTTGGTCTGATCTCATCTTATCGCAAGTGAAAGCTAGTTATTTCTTCAAATTAAGTTCTAAGCAACCGAATGGGAAATGTCCAAGGAATTCACTAACAGCTAAAATGTTACACATATCACTGTGACTCATTTCTTTCTGTAAATGTGTTTCTGGAAATGCTCGATTAAAGAAAGTGATTCAAGGGAAGACAAGTAGAACCCTGATGTGGCTCAGATGGTTCAGGGGTGCCGGGCTGTCTGGGAACTCTATGATTCCAACCTAGGTAACTGTTGGGTGTCAGCAGATGGCAAAGTGTTTGTTTGCTGGAATGAAACGCGACTGAGGCCAACATGAATTGTTGTAACTGATGCGATGTTTCTGCTTGTCCAGGCAGTGATCTCAACACGTGAGATCTGCTACGCGTTGCTGATCTCACACACTTTAATTATATGAATCCTAATTTTAAGGATACTCTTAGACGCCAACTTGGTGCCACAAGCGACTCAAATGTTTTTAGTCATCGAATAGATAAAAAAGAGACACAGAAACGCCAAGTTTATAATGAGCCAGCACTTCCTGGCCTTCTAATTTCTGTTTCTTGGAGAGGAACCGATTTAAATTCTCTCAATGGGACAGATTTGGTTCTGTTGTTTTCATGTTATGTCCTCAAACTGCAGAGCAACCAACAACGCATGGGTCGGATTCTTTGCCTATTGCTCTGACTTAGTGATCAGTAAGAATTTTTGTCCTTTCATAATTTTAAAAGATTTTAATCAAAGGAGTGTATGAACATGGTTATGAATTATATAATTCAGAAAGGATTCTAATGAAAACCAAGTCATCTGTCCACTCATTCCCAGCTCAGTTCACTCCTTATCATGTTTTTATATCCAAGAGGTTTCTCTTGTTGGTTGATAGTTTGTTCTTCAGTTTATCTGTTTACTATGGAATCATTTTGTTCAGTTGGTTTATCACGGTCTTTCTCTTCAATGTTTTAGGCCTTAACTAAATAAGTGATGATCTGCCAAAAAAAATCCACAAATTCGCAACTTTTCTTGAACCTATCAGAGAGCCGAGGCTGCAGGTCAACCAACTAACTTGAAATCTAAGGACAGACAGGCACCTCCAAAGAGGAATGGGCTGGGAGCACTCGCTTGGCCAGGGCACACGCTGCTAGATGCGTACAAGCTGGTAAGAAGAATCCAGCTAAGATTTTTAATGAATTGCTGAAGGCAGAGTGTGGCTCAGGTAAGAATACAGAACCCCTTGGAGCTACAGGATGTGCACAGAGTGTGTACAGAATTGGCAGGTTCTTCACTGGGCCTGACCAGGGGCTCACAGGAGACGCTGGGCAAAGGGCGAGAATGGTTTGTGTCATGGCCAAAGAACGCTGAGCTGAGGGAGTCACCTCTTTCATAGCAAGCCTGCTCTTTGTCTGGGAGATGTTACCTCATCCCTCAGGCTGCTCCCTGTCAACAAAACCCTGAGAAGTGGCCAGGGGAAGGGGTGAGAGCCTTGCATTCTTGGCACACCCAGTAAGAACCTGCAGGGACCCACACAGCAGATCGCCTCTCCTAACAAGGACAAGAACCAGTCTCAGAGGACCTGCCCAGGGATTTCTTCCATTGAATGGGGAAGATCCCTTTTCTGCCCAGCATGCTAGGCCAGAGCTTGCTGTTGAGGACAGGGGATAGGAAATAGTAGAAGTGAAAATTTGCCTTTCTGGTCTTGAGGGATTGTAGGAGGTGATAAGGGAGGAAGTAGGAGAAGAGGAGTGAGATGAGCTTCTTCAGTATGCAGGGAGGGACTTGGACTGGATGAGACCAGGAAAATGCTGAGGGCATCAGTTGGGACTCTGGGAGGGGGGTCATCTCAGGTACCCATACACCCCAACCTGGGGCCATCAGAGCCAAGCAGACTCAGCTGTACAGCAGGTTAGGAGATGGGGGGGCGGGAAGTTAGCTTTCCAGCTGCTCTTCGCACTCTTGTGGGGCGGCTCAGACCCAAACAATCCCACCATGACCCAGGGGGTGTGCTGGACCTAATTTCTGTGCCTCCCCAGATTCCTTTGGTCAAGTGCTCCTAGGCCCAGTCATGGGGCCGCTGCCAGCCACACTGGACCCTTTCCGTCCTCTGCCACTTTTTTCTTATTGTAGGCAGCTTGGGCCAGGTACAGTGGCCACTTGTCCAGCTCAGCCTGCAGTGACATGGCCTGAGCATGCACCTGGCCCTGGGTTGTGCTATTGACCTCACTCTCTAACTGTCCGAAATGTGGGCCCTATGGGAGCCGTTGCAGCTAAAGCCAGAGCCCCTCCATTTTCAAGTTCAGTTGCAGCACAATTTGACAAGGATTTGGTTTCTCTCAGTGCTGCATGGAGGGCCTGGGAACACAGCCCAGAAGTGCAATATAGTTCTGACTTGTGGGATGAAGTTTGAACAGGGAGAGACAGGAACTGGGAAGGAGCCAGTGGACACATTCCTGGCCCTTCCTCCTCTCCCCTTTACCCCATATCCCCCTCCCATGGCCTATGCCAAGACTCAGAGATTTCATGCAGCCTTTCCAGAGACGCCCATGTACTGAGAACCCAGTTGTGGGTCCCTGTGCATGTTCTGGTGCAGTGGTCTCCTCTCACCGGCAGGGGATACATTCCAAGACCTCCAGTGGATGCCTGAAATGTTCTGGATGGACATAGTGCTGAACCCCATGTATACTGTGTTTTTTCCTATACATTCTTACCTTTGATAAAGTTTAATTTATAAATTAGGCACAGTAAGAAACTGACAGCAATAACTTCTCTTTGGCATATCTGAATTGCCAGCATCACCACTCTTGCGCTTTGGGGCCATTATTAAGTAAAATAAGGGTTACTTGAACACAAGCACTGTGATACAGCGACAGTCAATCTGATAACAGAGACAGCTACTAAGTGACTAGCGGACAGGTAGTACACAGTATGGATACGCTGGACAAAGGGATGCTTCACATCCTGGGCAGGACAAAGTGGACAGTGTGAGATTCAGAACAGTGTGCGATTTAAAACTTATGAATTATTTCTGGAATTTTCCATTTAATATTTTCAGACTGCAGTTGACCAGTAACTGAAACCATGGAAAGCAAAACCGCTGATAAGAGAGGACCACTGTATTTGCAGTCCCTTGTCCCCTGTTTTAGTTATCTTTTCCTCTCACTCTGGCTTCCCTGGGATTGCTCCCCGTCCCATCCCTCCCTGCCAATAATGCACTGGGTTTTAGGTTTTACTGCAGACTCTTTTCCTGGGGACCCGAGGCTCAGGCAGCATGTCTGGAGGTGAGTTAAGGGTTTGCCTGGGGACCTTGCGGAAGAAGATCAGAGACGGGGCGGGGTGGCCCTCAGTGTAGGGCTTTAGAGATGGATGTGCAGGGGAGTTAGTCAGACCTCAGTGTCTGTGAAGGCCTGGGGGAGGGGACAGTGAGGGACAGACCTGGACAAAGCCAAGACAAGTGAGAGCCAGAGAATGACAACAAGATGAGCAGCCATTGGGCAGTCCAGGGGCCCCTCCCGCGAAGCCTAATTTGAGAACCCTTTCTCTCCAACGCCTCAGAGACAGAGTGTGGCCCTCATGTACCCAGACACTAACCTGAGGAAAAGAATGGAGAGGAGACGAAAACCAGAGAGATGAAATCGTGCCGACGAGACTGCTTAAACCAGTCCTGAGACGAAGTTCAATTACTTTTCACCAAACTGAAGTTCCTAACAGAGAGAAGACAATTTAGATTGGAAGAGAGAGAAATACTTTTCACCGGCAAGTCTAAGTTGTTTCTGCTCTCCGAGAAGGATATCAGTTCTGGGTGAAAGGAAGAAATTCCATTTGCTCTGCGAGTCTGCGTGCCCTGTGAGTGATTTTGTGGCCCTGGACGGGCAGCCAGCCAGCAAGCTGTTAACTGACTTTGTGATTGGGAAGTAATTCTTTATCTTGAAATGTGGCTGTCTGGCCGGATCCGTGATTCTAAGGCAGGGGTCGCAGACTGCAAATGCCCACTGGGGCCAGGCAGGTAATGTAAGTGGGTGAAGAGGACTTGACGGGAACCGTGTCAAATTGGGGCGTTTCCTCCATATAAACCGGCCAGCTACTGCTCGACTCCTGCAGTGTTCCCAGATAATAGCTTACCTTCATTGAGGCAAATAGATGATCTCATTTTAAGCTCACAATTACCTTATGCGGGAGGTTCTATTATCATCCCTATTTTTCAGATGAAGAAAATAACTTGAGTTACTTTGAGTCCTGAGGCACGGAGGTTAAATAACTTTAAGGTCAAACAAGTAGAAAGTGGCAGAGCTGGGATTCAGACTCAGGCAGTAAAAGAATAGCATAATTCTGCTGATTTTTCATGATCAGTCAGGAATTGAGGTTTTTTTTCTTAGTTTAAATCGCTGGATTTAAATATTCAGGGTATTTGAAAAAAAACTCTGCAGGGGCTGGCCCCGTGGCCGAGTGGTTAAGTTCACGTACTCTGCTTTGGCGGCCCGGTGTTTCACTCGTTGGGATCCTGGGTGTGGACATGGCATCACTCATCAGGCCATGCTGAGGTGGCATCCCACATGCCACAACTAGAAGGACCCACAACTAAAAATATACAACTATGTACCAGGGCACTTTGGGGAGAAAAAGGAAAAATAAAATCTTAAAAAAAAAAATACTCTGCAAACCAAAGAAAACCAAAGTGTGGGCCAAGTTCTGGCCTGTGGGTTGCCAGCCTGTGTTTGGCGTTCCAAGAGAGTAAGTCACGAGGCATCCTTGGAAAGCCTGTTTTTGTTTTTGGGTTTTTTCCCCCAAATATTCATAGCAGAGTTTGAACTTGTAGATTTTCCTTCAGAGTAGTCAAGTTGGGCACCTACACACTTTTACCGATAATGCTCTGGTTGCTCAAAATATTTCCACAATTCCTCTTTTGGAATTGCCTTCAGAAAAGTTTACAAATCAGCTATATTATTTTGTAGCTATATCTCCTTTTTTTGATGAAACTAGCATTTCCTTGAGTGATTCCAATCATCTTCACCAGATGTGGCTCGGAATCACTGTTAGTTATTTCCAGAATCATGTCCATTCTGAGTGCATGGCGGTTTACTGCCCGGGGAGTCACTCAAAAGAATGTGTTCCCAAAATCATTAAAATACGCTTATAGCCTTTAAGATAACGAGGTTTAAAAGGACACATCAGTTCACCTCTTTACGTTCTTATTGGTTAAAAAACCAGGGACTTATGTTAGATTTCATCTCATTTATATTACCTGGGTTGGATATTCTGAGTGATGCTGTGATATTAACCCTTGTAAATTCTGCCTTGTGATATCAATTGTCTCTCTCTCTCTTTGGTGCTAAGAATTTTGAACAAGGGACAGAAACTTGAATGGTTTTAGGTCTATGATAGGATATCATCTAGAATCTTGAAAAGCTAACAGTGTGCATTACATTATTTTTTCTAGACTTCTGCCATGTATGAGGCAGCTCTGCGTAGCATAGCCTTTCTAAATACACCTGTTCTGTGCAGTTTTCCCTTAGTTCCTGTGTTCTGAAACAAATTCCAGTGTAGCTGTTAGCTACATTGGCTATAAGTTACTTAAACGGGAAAAATTCTAAAGAGGAATATGAAATAAAAAAGAATATAAAATATGACCAGTTGAATAGATGATTCTGTGTCTGTTGCCTCCATTCTCAACTCGCGGCCTCACTGGAAGTGGGGTGGGTAAGACAGGGTGCTACTCTGTGCCCTCTGATATCCATCCATCTGCTCTCCCTCCTAGATTAGAGTTAGTGGGACTGGCTTTGAGCTAGCCGATCTATTATTCTGTGTCTATTACACCTATGATAGAATCAATTTCTTTTTTTTTTAAATACATTCTGTTCTTACCCCTAAGCAAGTGTTAGTGTACTTACTGCTCTTTCCTGTCCAGTAGATTTCTAGTCTTGGATTTCATGACCTGAAATTTTTCTTTTAACTGCAGAGACTGACATAGCAATGTCAAATTTTAATTTTTCCATGTCAGGATATTTTTAAAAAAATATCATCTACGATTGCCATCATTTGGTGAACGAAAGGAGATTTTAACCTTCAGAAAAGTAAGAAAAGACAAATCCTAGAATAAAGGATGATGGAATAAATTTATCTTTTCACACCCTACATGATCACACCCATTAGAATGGCTACTATCAAAAAAAGAGAAAATAACAAGTGTTGGCGATGATGTGGAGATCCTAGAACTTTTGTGCGCTGTTGGTGGGAATGTAAAATGGTGCAGCTGCTATGAAAAACAATACAGTGGTTCCTCAAAAAATTGAAAATAGAATTACCATATGATCCAGCCGTTCTGCTTTTGGGTATTTACCCCAAAGAATTGAAAGCAAGGTCTTGAAGAGATGTCTATACACCCACATTCATAGCGGTATTATTTATTTATTTATTTATTTATTTATTTGGTGAAGAAGATTGGTTCTGAGCTGACATCTGTGCCAATCTTCCTCTATTTTTTTTGTATGCAGTGTGCCACCACAGCATGACTTGATGAGTCGTATGTAGGTCTGCACCCGGGATCCAAACCCATGAACCCCAGGCTGCCGAAGTAGAGCATGTGACCTTAACCACTATGCACTGGGCCGGCCCCCACAGCAGCATTATTCACAATAGCCAAAAGATGGAAGCAACCTAAATGTCCATTGACAGATAAATGGATGAAAAAAATGTGGTATATACATACCACATCATATACATATAAAAAGGAATGAAATTCTGACACATGCTACAATGTAAGTAACCTTGAGGACCTTATTCTAACTGAAATAAGCCAGTCACAAAAAGGACAAGTACTGTGTGATTCCACTTATATGAGGTCCCTAGAGTAGTCAAACTCAGAGACAGGTGTAGAATGGTGGCTGCCAAAGGCTGGGGGTGGGGGTTACGGGGAGTTGTTGTTTAACGGGTACAGAGTTTCAGTTTCACACAATGAAAAAGTTCTGGAGATGTGTTGCACAGCAATGTGTATATACTTAACACTGCACTGTACACTTAATAGTGGTTAAGATGGAAAGTTTTATGTTATATGTATTTCACTACAATAAAATATAAAATAAAATAAAATAAATGAAGCCATCATTCTCCTCTTCCAAACAAAACCAAACCAAACCCACCCTACATGAGTGTGTCTCTTGCATCACTCACATCTCAGCAGGCTGGTAAACCTCCATCACAGATGGCCCTGATCCTCAGTGACTGTTTGGGAATCCCTGGGCCAGGAGGCCTCATGCTTCTAGGAGGGGGCCCAGGTTCTAGGCTACAAACAGCGAAGGAGAAGTGAAGTGTCCTTGGCCTCAACCAAGGGAGTTAGTTTCCCTGGGACAGGGCAGCTCCGTAGG
Source organism: Equus przewalskii (assembly GCF_037783145.1). NCBI lineage: Eukaryota > Metazoa > Chordata > Mammalia > Perissodactyla > Equidae > Equus > Equus przewalskii. The sequence goes on along the minus strand of NC_091833.1, from coordinate 79,829,517 downwards.
AGGATCCTGCCGGTCTCTGGCCACTCTTAACTTCAGATGAGGAATGTGAGCCACAGAATGTATAATCTTATTTATTCCCCTTAGCGTGGGGTAATATTCAACTGTTATGACAAGCACTGATCAGTTGAGTGGATGCTTGCTGAGCGTTAGGCAGGGATCTAGAGCTCCCCATGCTGCTAGCAGGTGCTCTGCCTTTGGTGGGGGGCCTTCACAGGGCTTGGGGAAGCTGGTACAGAAGTGTTTCAATCTTTTCCCCCAGCTTTATTGAGGTGTCATTGACAAATAAAAATTATATATATTTACAGTGTACAATGCAATGTTTTGGTATATGTATTTATTGGAAAATGATAACCAAATCGACTCAATTAACATATCCATCCTCTCACATAGTTATCATTTGTGTGTATATGTGTGGTGAGAACATTTAAGATTTACTCTCTTAGCAAAATTCAAGTACACAATACAGTATTATTACCTATAGTTACCAGACTGTACGTTAGATCTCTAGAATTTGTTCATCCTTAAGTGAAACTTTGCACCCTTTGACCAACATCACCTCATTTCTCCCCCACCCAACCCCTGACAACCACCATTCTACTCTCTGCTTCTGAGGTTGACTTTTTTAGATTTCACATATAAGTGAGATCATGCAGTTTCTGTCTTTCTGTGCCTTGCTTATTTCACTTAGCATAGTGTCCTCAAGGTTCATTCAGTTGTTGCACATGACAGGATTTCTTTCTTTTTAAGGCTGAATAATATTCCAGTGTGTGTGTGTGTGTGTGTGTATACACACTACATTTTCTTTATCCATTCATGCATTGGTGGACATTTAGGTTGATTGCATATCTTGGCTATTGTGAATAATACTGCAATGAACATGGGAGTGCAGATATCTCTCCAAGATCCTGATTTCATTTCCTTTGGATATATACCCAGAAGTGGGATTTGAGGATCATATGGTAGCTCTATTTTTAATTTTTTTGGGGACTCTCCATACTGTTTTCCATAGTGGCTGCACCAATTTACATTCCCACCAACAGTGCACAAGGGTTCCCTTTTCTCCATATCCAACACTTACCTTTTGTCTTTTTGATAATAGCCATTCTAGCAGGTGTGAGGTGACGTCTCATTGTGGTTTTGGTTTGTGTTTCCCTAATGATTAATGATGTTGAGTATTTTCCATATATGTCTTCCCTTGAGAAATGTGTATTTAGCTCTTTTGCCTGTTTTTTAATAGAATTATTTGTCTTCTTGCTATTGAGTTGTTTGAGTTCCTGATATACATTGAATATTAACCCCTTATCAGATGTATAGTTTGCAAATATTTTCTCCTGTTACAAGGATTGTCTCTTCACTCTGTTGATTATTTCCTTTGCTATGCAGAAGCTTTTTAGTTTGATGCAATTCCATTTGTCTATTTTTGGTTTGTTGCCTGTGATTTTGGGGTCATATTCAAAAAATCATTGCCCAGACCAATGTCAAGAAGCTTTTCCCCCATGTTTTCTTCCAATAGTTTTACAGTTTCAGGTCTTATGTTTAGGTCTGTAATCAATTTTGAGGTGATTTTTGTATATGCTGTGAGATAAGGATCTAATTTCATTCTTTTGCATGTGGACATCCAGCTTTCCCAACACATTTACTGAAGAGACTGTCCTTTTCTTATTGTGTGTTCTGGGACCTTCAGCAAAGATCAGTTGACTGTAAATGCATTGATTTATTTCTAGACTCTCTATTCTATTCCATACATCTGTTTTTATGCCAGTATCATACCGTTTTGATAACTTTGTATTATATTTTGAAATCAGGAAGTGTGATAACCTCCATCTTTGTTCCTTTTGTTCAAGATTGATTTGACTATTTGGGTTTTTTGTGGTTCCATGTGAATTTTAGGATTTTTTTTTCCTATTTCTGTGAAAAATGCCACTGGGATTTTGATAGTGATTGCATTGAACCTGTAGATCGCTTTGGATAGTATAGATATTTTAATCATATTAATTCTTCTAATCTGTCAACACGGGGTATTTTTCCATTTATTTGTGTCTTTCTCAATTCCTTTCATCAATGTTTTATAGTTTCAAGTGTACATATATTTCACCTCCTTGGTTAAATTGATTCCTAAGTATTTTATCCTTTTTGATGCTATCGTAAATGGGATTGTTTTCTTAATTTCTTTTTCGGATAGTTTGTTGTTAGTGTATAGAAATGCTACTGATTTTTGTATGTTGATTTTGCATCCTTCAACTTTACTGAATTTATTTGTTATTTCGAACAGTTTTTTGGTGGAATCTTCAGGGTTTTCTACATACAAAATCACATCATTTGCAAAATTTCAATATCTTTATAACCAGTAGGATTATACTGGTGAATACTAGCTCCATACTAGCTTGCCCTTTAGGATCTACAAACTCTGCTGCCCTGGACTGAGGGAGGAGATTTGTCTGTACCTGGAGCAAGTTAGCTGGGGAGGACAGAGTGGCCTAGATCAGGTTGATGGGTTTAGGGGAATCAGGAGGAGGGTTTGTGAGCAGTTGGCCCGCTGGAACATCAGGGAATAGCCAGCTAAGCTGTGGTAAGGATGTGGGCAGAAAGGAGAAGGTGGAAAGAGTAAGTGGAGAAGGCCTCCCCCCGCCTCCCTCAAGGGAGTGTGCAGAACCCTCGCAGAAATAATGAACCTTGCGAACTTTAGAAGTAAGGACAGTTCATAGTTTCATCTTCCTCCCACCGCTCTGTAGGAGCTCATAGCAAATCACAAAGCAGATTTCCTGAAGCCAGCAAGCCAAATAAATAGCTGGTTCATTCAGCAAGAGTTCGCTTTTGTACACATGCAGGCTCATAGCCTTTTGACATCTCGTGGGCACAATCTCAGTATAACCTCCTTTCCCTTCTTCCATCGCGAGGTGATGATATTGACAGACAAGAACAGCTGAAAGCCAAACAGGAAGTAGACGAGGCAGCAAAGGGCCTGGAGGGCATCCAGGAAGAACTGAGTGGTGGACAGCACCTTCCGTGGGACAAGCTTTGACCTTCACAGTTTAAACCTGAGAATCCTCCCCACACGGCTGGTGGCGTATGTGTGTGAGTGCACTTGTGCTCGTACACACACACAGGTGCAGCTGCTCCTGTTTTGCTGATGCATAAACAGAGGCACGTAGAGAATGTCACATTTCCAGGACAACAAAGAATCAGTGGAGGAGCCAGGAATAAAGTCCAGTCCGTGAGGTGGTGAAGTAGTTCTTCACAGCCCCATTTGCTCGATATTTCCCTTCCTCTCCTTCACATCCCCCTTCCTCCTCTCCCCTCATTCACAGAATCTATGATCCCGAATAGGTCCACAGTAGAGTTGGGTTTGGGAAAATTATTATAGATAGTAGGAAAGTATGGGAAAATTGATGTAGGGAGATCTACCTGGAGCATGGCAGGGCTGAATATAATGTTTGATGAATGAATGAATGATAGGTTAGAATGGAAATAGCTTGGAGGTACTGGACCAGTTAGGAGGGGCGAAATAACAGCAATGACATTGAGCACTCTATGCCAGATGCTTCCTGGGAACCTTACATACATTATCTTTTAACTTGCACAACAACCCTACAGGGTAAATACTGTTGTCATCCCCATTACCTGGAAGAAGAAACTAAGGCTTACAGGCAGAAGTGTGCTGGTAGGTGTTTAATAGCTTGGGGAGGGAGGGGGATGCTAACTTGTAGTGTTTGCCAATGTCCATGATGTAAAACATCAGCATGACCAATTTCAGTCTGCCATCAGGAAGCCATTGAACACAGAGTTAGGAAAAGATGCACAAAATTTGCTCCCATTTGCCGGCTCGAGCCTGCTCTAGCACGTCTCTGCTTAGAGGAGTCAAGCAACTTCCCCCAAAGCATTTCTCTGCACACTGATGTCAGAGTAGGGTTCAAACCCAGGTCTCACCCTAAACTACCCTTTTAACCAATGCTCTATAGCGCCTCTGTGTTAAATCAGCCCGGATGTAAAAAGGTCCACCTTGGGGAGGAGGCAGTGGCAAGCGCAGGAAAGGATGGATGAGAGACTTTTTGGAGAAAGCACTCTAAAAGACATGCTTTTCGTTCCTCTCAGTGCAGCAGTCTGAAAAAGCAGAGTTCAAAGGCCAATGGCTCATTAATATCCTGCTGCCTAGAGAGAACAGTGCTTTGACCTTAGCAGAAAGTTACATAGTCTCTCCCTCGGCAAGAGTCTTCTCAGGGAGAATTAAGAGGTGACACAGAGTTCGTTTGGGATGAACTAGAGAAACTTTCTATTTAATCTCTAGAATTCCATTCGAAGCTGTGGTAGGTGGAGCACAGAGGCAGACCTCGGTGACAGCTCCTGACCTTCTGGAATCAAAGACTCTAATACGTGTTCTTTCATATCTTCTGTAGCTGTTCGAAAGCCAAAGACAGTGGGATGGTGGTGGTGGTGGAGGTAATTTCCAGATCTTCCATTAAGCTTCTGTGTTGCCTTCTGGACCCAAGCTCCATTGTTGCAGTAAAGACGCAGGCCTGATCAGGGCCACGGGCACGTGGTGCTTTATTTGATAAGCACGGAGCACACTACGGCATGTCAGAAAGAGCTCTGGGCTGGATTCTAGTCCCAGCCCTGCCATGATGGGCTGGCTGACCTTGGCAATGCTACTCTGAGCCTGTTTTTGTCATTTAGATCACAAAAGGATTGGACTAGCTTAATTTTAAAAAATTCTTTCCTGGGGCCAGCCCTGTGGCCAAGTGGTTAAGTTCGCGTGCTCCGCTTTGCTGGCCAGGGTTTTGCCAGTTCAGATCCTGGGCGCGGATATGGCACTGCTCGTCAAGCCATGCTGAGGCGGCGTCCCACATGCCACAACTAGAAGGACCCACAACTAAAATATACAATTATGTCCTGGGGGGATTTGGGGGGAAAAAGAAAAATAAAATCTTTAAAAAAAAAATTCATTCCAGCTCTAAAAGGCTATGATTCCGTGACATTTAAACATTTTCATTTCTTAAGGGCTGTGCTTCACAAAGAAACTTTGATGAAAGGAATCTAACTTGGAAAGAGAATAACAATAAACATTTACACAGTGCTTATTATTGCCAGGCACTGTTTTAAGTGCTTTACATATGTTAAATCATTTAATCCTTACAGCATTCATTTGAAATATGTAATATTATGTGAGATCATGGATGTTAACTAAACTTATTGTGGTAATCATTTCCCAATATATGTAAGTCAAAACGGTATACTGTATACTTTAAATTTATACAGTGCTGTATGTTAATTATATCTCATTAAACTGGAAAAAAAGAAATAGGTACTATTATTTTCTTCCTTTTGCAGATGAGGAAACTGAGGCACAAAGTGGTTACGTCAGCCTATGGGAAGGGTGCTATTCTTATCCCTGTTACAGGGATGAAGAAACTAAGGCTTACAGGCAGTGATGTGCTGCTAGCTTGTGGCAGAGAAGGGAAAGCGTCCAGCGTGGCTGGCAGCAGCCCCGTGACTGGGCCCGGAAGTACAAGGCCAAAGGAATCTGGGAAGGCACGGAAATTAGGTCCAGTACACGCCCTGGGTCATGGTAGGATTGTTTGGGTCTGAGCCACCCCACAAGGGTACAAAGAGCAGCTCTGGAAAGCTGACTTCCTGTCCCCCATGTCCTAACCTGCTGCACAGTTGAGTCAGCTTGGCTCTCATGGCCCTGGGTCACTGGGGTGGGGGGTGTGGGTGTCTGAGATGACCCTCTCCCAGACTCTTTTTTTTTTTTGGAGAAAGATTAGCCCTGAGCTAACTACTGCCAATCCTTCCTCTTTTTGCTGAGGAAGACTGGCCCTGAGCTAACATCCGTGCCCCTCTTCCTCTACTTTATATGTGGGATGCCTACCACAGCATGGCTTCTGCCCAGCGGTGCCATGTCCGCACCTGGGATCCGAACCGGCAAACCTCGGGCCAGCAAGAACTTAACCGCTGTGCCACCAGGCTGGGCCCCCTCCCAGAGTCTTAACTGACGCCCTCAGCATTTTCCTGGTCTCATCCAACCCAAGTCCCTCCCCCCATACTGAGGATGCGCATCTCACTCCTGCTCTCCTACTTCCTCTCTTATTACCTCCTACAATCCCTCAAGACCAGAAGGGGCACCTTCCAACCTTTCACTTCTACCATTTCATGTCCTCCTGTCCTCAGTCGCAAGCTCTGGCCTAGCGTGCTGGGCAGAAAAGGGATCTTCCCCATTCAATGGAAGGACTCCCCGGGCAGGTCCTCTGAGACTGGTTCTTGACCTTGTTGGGAGAGTCCGTCCGCCATGTGGGTCCCAGCAGGTTCTTACTGGGTGTCCCAAGAATGCAAGGCTCTCACCTCTTCCCCTAGCCACTTCTCAGGGTTTTGTTGACAGGGAGCAGCCTGAGGGATGAGGTAACATCTTCCCCTAGACAAAAGGCAGGTTTGCTATGAAAGAGATGACTCCCTCAACTTGTTACTGGACCAAACACGAGTCCCCTTCTTGGTGAATTAATCAAACTGCAGCAGAAGTAGTTGTTTCCCAAAGCAGAAATTTTATTTGCGGCATGCAGCAAAGAAAATGGAGACCATAACGGATAATTTCACAAAGCTAGGGCTCCCTGAGCACGGAGAGGTGGGTACCTTTATTTGGGGTAGGGAATGAGTATTCAAGGGGGAAGTTTTCTCATTGCATGTAGAGGTGGGCATAAGCTTGCACACATGTGATTTGAAATCACGCTTTACATACATTACATGATGTAAAAATGGCTGCTTCGCCCCTCCCAGAGGTGGAGAATTTACGATGTTTATGAGGGCAGGTTGCTTTGGTCTAACTCTGCCTGTCTGCGCAGGGGTCATTTTTGTGGTTGCCGTCTGGGCTGGTCTGGCCGGGTTCAGAGTGGTTGGGTCCAGAATGGTTGTCCTTAGAGCTTCTTCGTGGAACAGCTGAAACTGCATAAACTTAAGCCCCCAAAGTTGTTAGAGAAAGGAACATCTGAACCTTTTGACAAGACAAGAGAATTAGGTCAAACAAGACGAGAGAAAAAAAGACAGAGTTTAGGCAAGACAAGAGAAGCAAGTTAGAGTCCATGCTGATGAGAAACTCCGTGTTCCCTGGCTGTGACACAAACCATTCCCGCCCTTTCCCAGGTGTTTCTTGTGAGCACCTGGTCAGGTCCAGTGAAGAATTTGGAGGTGAGGGGGCTTATTTGTAGCAGTTGCCTCTTTTCTCACCATGGCAGCTTGAATCAGCGGCTGCCATGGAACCTGAACATGTACAAAGCCAGGTGGTTAACTGTTTCCAGAAAACAACCAGCTATTTGTTGGCTTCCTGGCTCCAGATAACCGGATCTGTGATTTGACATAAGCTCCAACAGAGCAGGGAGGAAAATGAAACTATTAGCGTGTCCTTATTTTTAAAGTTTTCAAGATTATTTATTTATGACAGGGTTGTGCACACTCCCTTTAAAAGACTTTTCAAGATAGCAAAAGAGATGGAAGATCACACAATTAGACCAGGGAGGGAGGCCCTCGGGGGGCTGGCGGTCCCCACCAGCCCAGTTTTGTAGACTGAGGTGTTGTACTAAGAGGATTATATGAAAGTGCTCCTTGCCCTTGAGGAGCGCTAAAACTCAAGCCATGCTCGCTGGTGAGACCAAGGGAAGATTATAATAAAAGGCTTCCACTGACTGAATCAAAGCCTTCCATTGATGACTGTGCACTTAGGCACATGAGTCATATGGAAATCAAGGTCGTGTCCTGCTATGGGTGAAAAGCCAGGGCGAGTACAGGACTTTGGTTAAAGCGCTGAAAGAGGCCGAGGAAGGTATGTCAGACTCAAGAGACGAAAGGCGAGGGTGGATACCACTGGCGGCCTAGAAATCCCGGGAATCCTTACCCAACCGCTTGAAAAATACACTTACAGGTGTGTTTCCTTTCACCAAAGCATATAAAAATTGGGTCAAAGCAGCTGTCTTCCAAGGGTGAAAATTGTCAGAGAGCTAGTACTTGGTAGCCCTATCTATTGGAATTTTATGAAAATGTTTTCAGTGAAGAAAAGTTAGACTGAAAGTCAGGAATAGTAAGCATCCTTCTCCTAATTTTTAAGTTTTCTAGAACATGGGGATTCTTCCCAATAAATCAAATACAGTTATTATTAGAGGAGATTGAATGATTTTTCTTTAGTTGTTTCTGAAAGTGAACAGTCTGGGACCTGGTTCCTGTCATTGATATGTGTGCCCTTTCTAATATAAGTATATTGAAAAGCACTGTTTCTGGTTTATCTGGAGTTGAAATTTATTTATTCAATCAAAAAGTGTTTGCTGAGCATCTACCCTGTGCCAGGCACTGTCCTTCGCTCTAGTGATGCCATAGTGACCAAGATAATAAGATTTTTGCCCTTATTGGGAAGACAGACAATAAGACAAAGAAACACTTAAACAAACAAGATTTTTATAGATAATTTTAGGAAGTATGAAGACAGCACCAAAATGTGATAAAGAATGCTTTGCATGGGGTGTGCTACTTTAGATGGAATAAGATGGAAAGGCCTGTCTGTGCAGGTGAGAGTTGAGCTGAGATCTTTATTACAGTAAGAAACCATGGTGCGAACTACAAGCAACACATTCCATGCAGAGGAAACAGTAAACCAAAAAGGCCCTGTAGTGGCACCAAGCTTGGCGTAGTCCGGGAGCAGAGAGGAGCCACTGTGGCCAAAGTGGTGAAACAGGGAGAAGAGCAGGTGGTGACGTTGGTGAGGAGGTGGGCGTGCGGGTGACCTGGGGGTGCTGTGGGCCAAGGATCGAACCGAGCTGGAAGATTTTCTACCGGACAGTGGCATGGTCTGGCTGCTGAGTGGAAACTGTGTTCCAGCTGTGTTTTCACAGAGAATTCCAAAAGAGCAATCTGTACATTTACTTCCGGGTCAGGATTCACATTTTTTTAAAAGAAACGTTTTATGTTTTGTTTAGTGAGAATCTTATTCACACAAATAGTTCTTTTGAATTCAATTTAACATCTATTATTTCGATATGTGGTCTAAATAATGCACTGACACTCTTTGTGCACATATCCTTAAATTACTTTACAATATGGACAAAAGTCTAGCGTGCATATGTCCCCTCTCCCTAGCTTCCCATTCGCACCCCCCCTCCCCCGCCTCCACCCCTCCCTTCCCAGACATGGGATTGATTTCTCTGGACAGCCGTGTTGGCACTTCTGGTGCGGGAAGATTATCTTTGTGAGTCTTTCCCTCTGGATGCTCAGCGCGCCGAGGGTAGGACTGCGTTGGTCCAGCCCCGCTCTCATCCTCCCTCACACCTCATACTCCGCCCTCACTGGGGGACTTGCACAGCACTTTGCACATTAGAGGCATTCAGTTGAATTGTGTGGTAAATACAAGTGTCTCTGTGCATATGTGTGTACAATTTAGCAAGCCAAAGTAGTGCTTACGGTATTTTTAAATGCGCCACTGAGTTAACTGAAAGTCATTCATTCCAGGCTGCTGAGTCAGCCAAAGGAAAGGCCAGTGCCTTTTGAAGCCATGAAGTGGGGCGAAGATGGAATATGTGTGTGAGTGGTGTGACCACTAGTGGCAGAATTCACAGAATGGCAGGACCTCAGGAAGGCTGTCCTTTTGGAATATCAAGCTTTTGCGTAATCCACTCTCCCTACAAGTAACTCTTTGCTTCTGTGAAAGGAAACACTTTTGCAACTGTTTGGTTTTGCCACTGGTTTATTTTGTTTTTTGCTTGGCAACTTCAGGCAAGACACGGTGTTCTGGGTTTTCCCTCCCCTGGATTTGGGTGTGAGTGAATTTCCATTTTTACTGCTTTGTAAATCATTGCCTGGGCTCTGAGGAGGAAGTGTCTGCGGCCGGCATGTGCTGCATGCCTCATGAAGAACATACCAGACAGCGAATCACTTCTTTGCTGCAGCAGACATAACTCCCGATGTTCGCTTTCCTCCACCCCTGCTGCAACTGCAGGCTCTTTCCTACCTTGCCTGGAAGATTTTTCAGTTCATTTTATTTGAGTATTAAAATAGGGTTGCCAGGTAAAATACAGGTCACTCAGTTGAATCTGAATTTTAGATAAGCATCGAATAAATTTTAGTCTAAACAGGTCCCAAATATTGCACGGGACATACTAGGAAAGTATGTGGTGTTTACCTGAAAGGCAAACTCAGCGGGGCGTCCTGTGTTTTTATTTGCTCAATCTGGCAGCCCTAATTGCAATCACACTGGCAGCCAGCGCTGCTGGCTCGTGTGCTCCCTCAGTAAACGGGGAGACGAGGACTGGGCCCTTTCTCTTTTTTCCAGGTCTTCGGTGGCCACCGGTGTTTCCTGTCCCAGTGAGGGGGAGCCAGGCCCGGGGTGCAGCCGCCAGCCGGTGCTGGGACGAGGCATGGAGGCTGATACCAGAGCAAACGGGGCTGCTGCCGGCTGGGTCGGGCTGTCTTCTGTAGCAGCAGCGACTCCACAGCAAACACACGCCAGCTGCTGAAATTTTTAAGAAGGTTGGGTGGGGAGCAATTGGGTGGTGTAGCCGTCACCGCTCTTGTGAGCATAGAGGTTTCCTGCTGACCTGGGACTGTGTGCGCCCGGCCCTGGAGGGGAAGGAACTGGAGGGGAAGGCATTGCAGGCTCGGGCTCGGGCGGGCCGCAGGGCTCCCTGGGATCCCGAGGGAGCGATGGAGAGCGAGAAATCCTGACCGTCGGAGCCCATCTCCCATGGCACGACGGTGAAGGTCAGACCGGAACTGTGAAAAGCACAGCGCCACGTCAAACCGCTGGGTACCAGCCCTGTCCCGGTGAGTGAAGCGTTTGCTGCAGCAGGCGGCGGGGTTTCTTGGGAAGGAGCGGCTGGAAGATGCTGTGACATCCTGGAAAGAATGTTTTCTAAATCTCCCGGGCGGCAGGGCCTCGCTGTCAGGCAAGCCAGCCAAGCCAGGAGGCAAGCAGCAGAGTGGTGGAGGAAAGGAGAAGAATTGTCCTCACCGTGGGGGAATTCTGGTTGGAAACAAGCACTAGCTGGGTGACCTTGGCACATAAATTGACTACCCTGTGCTTCCGTTTCCTCATCTACGGAATGAGGTTGGAATAACTGGTGGCCTCTTCCAGATTTGATCTCATTATTGACCTGGAAACTGCTCCAAATTCCACGGTTTAGTAGCCTACACCATCTATAGGAAAGAACAGAATGACAAATTTAGGAAAGAAAAAGGAAGGGAAGGGAATTGCTATTTCCTGCATAATTGTCAACATTATTTTCATCGTCCAGCATCAAAAATTCATTCCCCTTGCTGAAGGGTGTGTGGATGGCATTCAGGGAATGTGAAGCATTAATAAATTAATCCTGAGGCAACAACGTTTCTATAGTGATTTTGGTATCTACAACGTGTCATAGAATCTGAAAACATAGATAATACTGGTTTGCTTTTTGTCAGATTGAAGGTATTTGTGACAATATTATGTATATTTACCTGTGTTTCTGGATTTTATGGACTCTCTGAATATATATATCTCATATATATTATATATATATAATCTCAGAGAGAAAGCAAATATGGCAAAAATTTTAGTTAGTGAATCTGAAAATAGTCAAGGAAGATGTATGTAACTCTAGGTTTTTCACAGGTATATTGATGTAACTGCTATTTAAACAAAGCATTGCATTTGATGGAAGGTAAGCTTTTAAATCAATGAGATATAAGAATTAGCCCCAATATTTACACTAGTTATTAAGGGCATTAAGTATAGAGAAAGAATTGACTTAACATGAATGCAAAGAATTTATGGGAAATATCCAGTATTGATAAAATGTTCTGTTTTCCAAAAATAGACAGTGAGGGATTATTTTTAATTTTTGTTCACTTTGGAACTTTACATTTGATTTGAATAGCATTTCTAACTTCTACAGCAGGTCCTAGGCAAAAATTGCAGGAACCCATGGTTCACCCCTTCCAGTTACATCGGCTATTGAATGGGTTACAATAGTCGACCCAGAATTGCTAATTCTTCTTGTTTATTACTATACCTAACTACTTTTCATTAAAACTGAAGAGTCAATTCTTTATTTACTTTATTTTGATGAAATAATTCACCAAATAAGGATTATTTGGAATTTGACTTTTCCTTAAGTTCTGTTCACTATTTGATCCTGGAATGTAGGGCAGTGGGTGTTATGTATAAACATGATCCTTGCTCTCAACGGGCTTACAGTCCAGATGCTACAGGACACAGACTGTGTTAGGACTGACTTTCCAGTTCTGGGCATGGAATTGGAGGCACGTTCTTTTTTCTGTAAAGGAGTGGATCTTTATGCAGCCCCAGGAGGTATGGGTAAAAACCCCAGGAAGCTTCAAGGCCATCTGCGGCCTTCTTGGGTAGAACCTAGAGTGTTGTTAGAGAAGAGAAGGAAGAAGGAGTTGTTCTGACAGCCTGGAGTCCCAAGTGGTACCCGGTGCATCACCCAGTGCACATCCTTGTGCTTTGGGCTACCCTGCAGAGAAAGTCAGAGGGCGCTCTCTTTTTATGGGGTCAATGGTGTAGTCCTGACCCATATCAAGAGAGGCCAGCTTTAAGGGCCTGGGCTGCGCTGGCACGATAGCCCACCAATCCCATAAAAATATATGGCAAAAAGTCACACACTTACATTTAAAACATAACACTGGGGCCTAAATCTAAGCTGTCATTTAGCAATCAAATTTCCTGAGCGAGCTTTTTATCTCACTAAATTTGGGGGACAACTGATGACTAAAGGAAGCAAGTCTAAGGTCCTGTTGTCACATGATGTTTTGAGGGAAGCTCCCAAAGGGGATTATCCAGGGACCTCTTCCAAGACACAGCTGTGTCAGAAAAATAATGGCGTGTAAGGCAGGATGGAATAAAGTCTATCTGGAATGATAAGGTATGCATTTGGAGAGGAATGAAGAAGACTGATTCTGGAACAACGCGGAGAGGCTCCATAAAGAGGGGAGCAGCCTCTTCGAGCTGGGTCCTGAAGGGTGGGTGGGATAGTCACAGGTAGGTAATGGAGAAACATGATTCTTGGGCGCAGGCCCAGCAAGAATTCCAAATACTCGGTGGGATAAAATACTAGGAGGAAGCAAATGGCCAAATCCAGAATGTGGGTCACCCTGTGGGACAATTTATCCTATTTTTCTAAGCAAGTCAATGGCGTGGAAAGAGGTGGTGGTGAAACGAGAATTAGTCTAGATTTAAAAAGACCTGCTGCATCTCACTGTAGCAGAATTGCCTTCCCGCTTCATTTCTTCATTTATGTGTCTGATGCATGTCTATCCAGCACTCACTATGTGACAAGCCCTGGGTTAGTTCGTTGACACTGTGGATCCTGCGCGTAGACTGTCTCTCCAGGTGGCCCTTTCATTTCTGCCTCTCCTCCCCCCTTCGTTAACTAAGGCCCAGATCCTGTCAGCAGTCTCCATGGTGATCCCACTCCCTCCACTCTCGTAGCTTTTCCACAATCTGTAAAGCTAATGGAAGAGTTGTTCTGCAATCAACAAATCCCACAGAGCCTGGACAGAAGCCACCCAGAAGGGCCCTGTGTAGGAGGCCCGCACGGTTGAAGGCCTATATGGAACTCCACGGAAGGGGCTCCGTGGAAGACAGGTCACAGACGAGAACTATGAGATATGTGGTGAAGTCACATGGCAAGAAGACAAATACAAGATTACACACTCCAGAGAAATATAAGCCACTTTTCGAGAAAAATAAGAAACAGAAAAAAATTTCAGTATCTTTAAGAAAGGAATATGTCTTGGTACTGGCCCCGTGGCTGAGTGGTTGGGTTCGCGCACTCTGCTGCAGGCGGCCCAGTGTTTCGTTGGTTCGAATCCTGGGTGCGGACATGGCACTGCTCATCAAACCATGCTGAGGCAGCGTCCCACATACCACAACTAGAAGGACCCACAATGAAGAATATACAACTATGTACTGGGGGGCTTTGGGAAGAAAAAGGAAAAAAATAAAATGTTAAAATAATAAAAAAAAAAAAAAGAAAGGAATATGTCTTAATTAAAAGGCACTATAAATGGGGGCCAGCCCGGTGGTGTAGTGGTTAAGTTCACACCTACTGCTTTGGCAGTCCGGGGTTTAGGGGTTTGGATCCCGGGTGCAGACCTGTGCACCACTCATCAAGCCGTGCTTTGGCAGCATCCCACAGAAAAATAAGAGGAAGACTGGCACAGATGTTAGCTCAGCAATGATCTTCCTCAAGCAAAAAGAGGAAGATTGGCAACAGATGTTAGCTCAGGGCCAATCTTCCTCACCAAAAAAAAAAAAAAAAAAAAGAAAGGAACTAGAAGCAAACTCTCTTGCACCTCACTGTACATTTGTTTAATTGGGCATTTTATGTACATAATATCTCTTTGAGGAAGAGAGAAGGTGCTGTAACTAGGTGCATATTTGCTAAGTAATAGGGTTGAGATAAAGTCTCAGGTTGGGGAGACTGCCCTGTCCCTGGTGACAATTCTCTCTAGCTGTTTCCTGGCCATTCAGTGTAAAGTCGTCAGAATGCTCCTGTTAGCAAATTGGTTTATGATCAAAGTTTCCTTCTACTCACATGAAATGTTTGTTTGTTTGTCAATAATCATGAAACATTCTAGAGAAGTTTAAAAAGTCACAAAACACAGCTAAGGTAAGAGATATAGATGATAAATGTAAATAAACTTGAAACAAGTTATGTTTTCTCTTTTCTCTACTAAAAGGTATTTCTGGTTTTACCAGTACCTTAGAAAGCACGTTATAATTTCTGGTATTTGAAATAGCAGCAGTGGTAAAAATAAGTCTTTCAAGCAATCTCAACCTCAACACAACAGGAAGCTGTGTTTATGTTTGCACTCCAGTAAATCAAAACACAGGACTTTGAGTAGCGATCAGTGATAGCATATTTCCAAATGTGGCACCAAACACTGCAACGCTAAATCTTATTGTTCATCCAGTCGCTTTAATGTCTGTGTTAATATTAACACTTTTTACTTTGGACTTATTTTGTGTAGAAGGACAAAACGAATACTTACATTATTTTAAGTTATAAATAATTCTATGGCTTGGTAAATTATGAAAGAAAAGAAGTTAAAATTAAAATTTGGAATAGGAACTAAAATTGTTAGTAGTTATGTCCTAGAGCAAAACCAAAACTAACCTAAAAGTATTAGTGTGAACTCATGTACACAAAGATCTTTTCTTGCTGTGCCCCTAAATAGCCCAGCAACAGTTACCCAACACTCCACTCCACGCAAATCACCTGTTCTGCATTCTCGTGCCTAATTTTTATACGCTGGTACAGTATATTCCTCTATGTCCTGGTTAACTATGTATAAACAAACCACCCTGAAATTTAGTGGCTTAAAACAATTTACTGTTATTTCTCACAGTTCTGGAGGTTGACAGTGTCGACCTTAAAAATAGAACAGCCAGTTATTTTATCAACAAAATGGGTGTAGCTGTAAATGGCAGAAGAATTGCAATTTGGGACATGCAGTCTATGGCTAAACCATAGACAAGTCTGACAAACAAAGGAGAGAAATTTTGCTTTATGGAGAAAAAAGGAGGAAGTTGGGAGGGGCTGTGCTGAATGAACATCCATTGGAGGAAAGTGAGAGTTCAGGGTGGGGACACTTTGTCATTGGCTGAGTTGTGATATTTTCTCATTGGCTGAGCTTGTTGCTGGGCAAGGAGAAAGTCTTCCTTTTTCCTGCTGGAATAGCAAAGTAAGCTCCTTCCTGTTGAAGATGCAAGGTACAGTCTCTTCTTGTTTGGGGTCTGCAGACAGAAACGCCCCCTACAGGGCTTCCTGACTCCTTTTTTTTTTTTTTTGGTGAGGAAGATTGGCCCTGTGCTAACATCTTTCTCTTTTTTTTCTCCCCAAAGACTCAGTACATAGTGGTATAGCCTAGTTGTAAGTCCTTCTAATTCTTCTGCCACAGCATGTAGGTCCGCACCTAAGATCCGAACCTGCGAATCCTGGGCTGATGAAGTGGAGCGTGTGAACTTAACCACTATGCCACTGGGCCGGCCCCACTCACTGCATTTTTAATGAGTCTTCCTTTATTAATTTTCACACCAGTTCAGCTGAGTTGTTCTTGCTTTGAGTCTTACAGGGTCGCAGTCAGGGGGTGACTGTGGCAGAAGTCATCATCTTTATTTCAGTGTCTGGCATTTGGGCTGGGATATCTAAACACTTGGGAGCTGGCAGCGCATCTCTCTCTCCGTACAGGCTTCCTTACAGTATAGCGGTCGTAGGTGATTAGACTTCTTACATGGTGGCTCGCTTTGTCCAGAGCAAGCCTTCCAAGACACCCTGGCAGAATCTGCAAAACTCGTGACAATCTTAGAAGTCCTGCAGTGTCACTCCCGCTGCTGTCTGTTAGTTAAAGCAGTCTCAAGTCAGCTCAGATTCCAGGCAGTGGCAGAGAGCCCTCACCTCCCAATGTGCCCCGCGTGTGCAAAGAGGGATGAAATCGATGGTTTCACAAAGCATGCTTCTGCAATGTGAATTAGTTCATATGTGATTAGAGAATCATGTCAGTCTGACCTAGAAGTCAAGTTCAATCATATCAGATTTTTTCTAGGCAAGGGGAGCCAGAAGAGCAAGAATAGAATTAGAAGCTTCAGCAGGAAAGAAAAAAAATCCCGCAACTCAGTGGCTGTACCCAGAGCAGAATTCCTTTAGCTGTGTTTTAAGAAAATTGAAAATGAGCTGCTGCGCCAGATTCTCTGGGGAGGCCCAGGATGGTACGTCCAGGCTTGTGTCACTCTTGGCTGCTGTGGCCGGGAAGCTCCTGGCTCTGAGCCCTTCAGTCTGCGTTGTCCCAGTGCCCCCAGCTCTGCTCTAAGTACACTGTGGCCAGTGTCTCTGCTCAAGGGTCCTTGTGAATTTTCAGTATCTACTGTTGTAGCTTCTAGCCTTGCCCACCTGCCTGCCTGGGCCGTCCAAGGTGATTTCCAAGGCACCGATGATTGTTTTCCTTGGTGCTCTGGTTCAAGGTTGCCTATCTTTTGAGTGGTCTCCCCAGCTTTATTTATCCCATGAGCCCATGGCTTTTAATGTGTGATTTTACAGAATGTGAGCTTTTTCAGTAATGCAAATTTCACATTATAGTGGAAAAACCTGAACAATTTATTCTCCGCTAAAAGAAAGGCAGCTTCTTGGAAAGAAGCTTATTCCATTCTTGAGGTAATGTGCTAGACTGGCTTGGAACATTTATTGCCAGAAAGCAATGATGCTTTAGAAATTTTGGAGAAGGACACAGAAACCAGCTTAAAGAGGAATCTATTGGCCAAGTTGCAACAATTTGAGTATCAAAAAATAAAAAGTTATGGTTATGTAAAATATTTTGATTCATGAAAAGCCAGAATCAATAATGATATTCAAGGAAAACGAATGAGAATTTTCTTTTCAAATAACAAGTATTATATTTGGGTTGTATTTATTCAAATGAGCAAAGATATTATTCACGTTTAATCATACAAATTGCTTCAGGATTGTAGATACGTAGACACACCAAGGGGGACGAAATACGTGTCAGCAAAAGACTGAAAAAATTTCTTGCCCAGGTTTGAGACGTCCTTGTCCATTATAGCGATAAAGGGCCATTTGTCATATGCTAAATTATAGAGATTCCAAAGCTTTAAAATTTAGTAACACTTTCATTGCCGATATCACCTAGAATTTTCAGATAGTAGTAAAATATTAAAGTGGGAATTTGAAAAACATAAACTGGCTAAAGTGTGTGCAGAAACTAGATTCAGACGGCCAGAGTCGTGTCCTCAAGCTCCCGTGAACACAGGATTTTCAGGCAGCAGAAACACAGCACTCTCGCCCCTTACTTCTTAGTGGACGAGCTTGTGAGTCCTCCTGCTGTAAGTCCACGGCTGCCACCGACAGTTATTTGATCACTTATTAATCTGGTATAAACGATGAATGAAATTCATCAAAGCTGTTCATTCAATAGCTAAAGAACCCCTTCTCCCTCTCCCACCTCCATCTCCCTTGGGTCTGAAGACACTTCAAAGAAAACGTGTAGCCTTGAGTGGAGTAGATTTGTCTTTTGAATAGACTGGAAATGTGGAGACATCTGCTTGCTTGTGTTCATTTGCTGTTTGGTGGTTCTAACAGCTGCTCCTCATTGCTCGCTTGATTTTCCCCCTGCCCTGCATGGCCACTGAAAAGAACTGGAGGAGAGAGAGAGAGGCCAAAGACCCCACATTTTGGAATGTTCTAGAGGGTAAGAGGAGAAGTTTTGTCAATCTGATCAAAAATGAGTTTATTGAAGCTGAAGGTTTGTAGGAGGTAACATTAAAAATACAGTTCAGAGCCTGCCCTGTGGCCTTGTGGTTAAAATTTGGTGCTGTCACCACTTCGGCAGCCCAAGTTCGTTTCCAGGTCGTGGAACCACACCACCTGTCTTGTCAGTTGCCGTGTTGTGGGGGCGGCTCACATAGACAAACTAGAAGGACTTACAACTAGGATACACAGCACTGGGGCTTTGGGAGGAGGAAGAAAGAGAGAGAGGGAAAGATTGGCAATAGATGTTAGCTTAGGGCGAATCTTTCCCTGAAAAAAAAAAACAAACAAAAACCAAAAACTACTTTTAGTAGTAGGAAAAAAAAAAAGAATTCATTTATGGTACTAGTTCCTCTTCAAGAAGAATAAGATTTTTTTCCAGTTTTATTGAGGCTTAATTGACATGCAACACTGTGTAAGTTTAAGGTATACGGCATAATGACTTGTCTTAAAGAAGAAGTTTTTAATGTTTCATATATTGGGTTTGCCACCTTGGTCCAAGATGTACCTAATAGTTTTAGAAACATGTAAAGGTAAATTATACCAGGGATTTTTCAAATGTTTCTTAGACAAAAATATGCTATTATGGAATTGTTAGGCTGATAAAAATTTGAGTTACTCTGCTAAAGAAATGCAAAAAGACTTATCTTAATGAAAAGTAAGATAAGTTTTAAAGATCATTTATGTAATAATAGAACTAGAGAAATAATCAAAATAAGTGAAACTAAGAGGGAAGAACTGGGGTGAGGGGCGCTGTGGAGCTCAGCTGGTTTAACGGGAGGCAGTTTGCGGGCAGACCCCAAAGCCCAGATGCTTGGGCCCCTGGAAGTGCAGGCTCAGATCTCACTCCCGCCAGGCACCGTTAGCCAAGCTGACAGCCGGCATGTTGAGAGGGGTTTTAAATTTTGCTTTTACAAGCGCTTGCTGGGAAAGGGAGCTACTTAACTGCAATGCCCATGAGGTTTATGCCCCATTACCAGAAGCTTTTTTTCCCAGAAGTGTGAATAAAAACAAACAAAGTAGTCAAAATTGTATATACTTTTTTCTTGGTGCTGCTGGAATAGAAAGCGATTTTTCACTTTATATAATAGCTGCCACCTCTGAGATGATTTTCATCTTCAGGGACTCTATGTCAGAACTGGATTTCACCCAACGATTGGAAGTTGGCCGACAAAAGAGTCTCTGGTAGAACTCAGCCAAGCGGTGTGAAGCCTTGTTTCTGCCACAACACACAACGGTGCAGTGGGAGCCAAGGGACGAAGGGAGTGGTCCGTTCTCCTTGGGTGGAATGAGGCGAGAAAGGCTCCTGGAGGAGGTGACCCGTCAATAGTGTCTTGAAAGAAGAGTAGACATGTACCAGGTAGGTGAGGCAGGGCTTGGTGGGGAGGCCAGACGTGCACCCCAGAAAGCGGGAGCACGTGGGCTATGGCGTGTGGGGTGCCGTAGTCCAGTATGGTCGTAACTTTGAGGTCAGGAATGAGGTAGGGCACAATGAAACACATACTAGATGGAAAGCAGGGCCAGATCATGGACATCCTTGCATATTGTACTGAAGAGTTTGTTTTCATTCATTTATTTGATAAATCCATGTATTGAGAACCTAATAAATGCCAGGCCTCGGGGAGACAAGACACATTTTTTTGTTCTCATGGAGGTTATAGTATAAAAGGGGCAGGCAGACATTAAATCAATAATCACACAAATAATGATTTAATTTTACTGGTAATAAGCTCTCCTCTGTGAAGGACAATGTAATGGAAGAGTTTCTAGTAGGGAAGTCTGCCTTTGTCTGGGGGTCCACGAAGGCCTCTCTGAGGAAGCGGCAACTCACCTGAGAACGAAGTAGGAGCTCCTGAGCTTAAGGAGGGCTTGTTTGGGTGAGGTTGTTGGGGGCGGTGTTGGGGAGGTTGGAAAGACCATTTCAGGCAGATGCGACACGCGCAAAGGCCTGGAGATGGGGAGTTATGTGGAGCTTTAGAGAAATAGGAGAGCCTGTAGCCTATGGATGGACTCTAATCAGGGGAGCCACATGGTCATATTTACATTTTAGAAACCACCCCTGGCTGTAGTGTGGGAATAATAAAGGCACGTAGGACGGGAGATAAAGAAACTAGTTTGTGTGCTGTTATCGTAGATCTGGTGTCGGAGTGTCAGCCGAGGTGAGAGCTGGAGCTGTGACACTGTGGACAGAGAAGAGGGAATGGATTTGACAGATATTTAGGGGCTAGAATTGGCTGTACTTAATGACCAATGAATTTGATGTGGGGAGTGAGGAGAGGGAAGTCAAATGAGTGACTCCGCGTTTCTGAATGGAGCACTGGTGCAGTTTTTGTTTATTTGGGGTTTTTTTTGAGGAAGATTAGCCCTTAGCTAACCTCTGCTGCCAACCCTCCTCTTTTTGCTGAGGAAGACTGGCCCTGAGCTAACATCTGTGCCCATCTTCCTCCACTTTATATGTGGGACACCTGCCACAGCATGGCTTGCCAAGCGGTGCCATGTCTGCACCCGGGATCTGAACCAGTGAACCCCGGGGTGCCGAAGTGGCATGTGTGAACCTAACCACTGCGCCACCGGGCCGCCACCCCCTTACCGCCACCCCCCCCCCCCGCCCCCTGCCCCCTGCCCCCTGCCCCGTGCACTGTTTTGAGGGAGCTGCCGGTGGTGTCTTCTTCCTTGGATTTTGGTGTGGAAGGGACTGGAGCGTGCTTATAGCCTGCGGGAAGCAGCCATTAGATGAAGAAGGCTGAGAAGCGCCGGAACAGAAACGTGAACGGGTCCATGCCGGGACTGCAGCAAGAGCAGCGGCAGGGGGGAACAGTGCCCGCGGAATGCTGGTTTCTTCTTAGATTGGAGGAAAGTAGTGAGTGTAGATTTAAATGTAAAAGTGCTTACTGCTTTGGGGCAGGGGAGCGAGGGAGGTATTTCCTAATAGCTGAAATTTTCTCAGTGAAAGTTTAAGGACAAGGAATTTCAAAATAGCCCTTGTGCACAAGGAGGGAGAAACTGATCAGGGACTAGGGAAGGCCTCAGGTCTGCTGAAATAAATGATGGCTGTAAACGCTGTAAAGCAGAATATAGAATGTGTGGTGCAGTGCCAATGTCACGAGATGAAGCTGGAAAGGGAGGATGTGTTTAGATTATGGAACTTGGTCTTTATCTAGGCAATGGGGAGTTATTAAAGGTTTTGCGTAGAGAGATGCATAGGATATAAGATCATTTGGGAGTGAGCAGGTCAAGGAGAAGTACTACAGGTCACAAAGAGGCCTTAACATAATCTAGGTGCTAGCCAAGGACGTGCCTTATTTGGGGCTTGAGAGCAGAGAGTACAAAGTCAAGAGTTGCTGAGGAGCTAGATCCCTCACAGGACTAGTGCTAATGCCAACAGTTGGATCCTTCGGGTCCTTCCCACAACTCACAATCACCTTCCGTCTTAGTCTACCCTCAATAAATGTACCCTCTAAGTAAAAACAGGGTGCTGTCTACGCAAACACTGGTTTCCCACAAATTGCCTAGCCCCCATCCAGACTGTCATACTTAAACATCTCACTGTATAGATCGACACACAGACACTTCCACTGCCTAGAGCTTAGAGGCCACTCAGATTTAGGAAATGAAAGAGAAGGAGTCAGAGATAAATCAGAAGTTTTAACCGGCTTTACTGGGTGGATGTCATGACACTATTGACCAAGAAAGAGAACGTGGGAGATCACATTGGTGAGGAAAAGGAGGAATTTTAGGTCCCAGAAGGCTCTATGTGGATTTGGACAACTGGGGTGGACAAGGTGAGTCTGGAGCTTGGGAAGGACGTTGGTCTTGTCATGCAGACCTGGACCTCATGTACAGAGCTGCTCATGAGGCAGTGGGGTCCAAGGAGAGAGGTAAAGGGATGCAAAGGAAGACTGGGAATAGACCTTTGAGGAATGCTCTTTAAGAGGGCAAGCAGGAGGGGCTGGCCTGGTGGTACAGTGGTTAGTTTGCAAGCTCTGCTTCGGTAGTCTGGAGTTTGCTTGTTTGGATCCCGGCCATGGACCTACACACTGCTCATCAATCAATGCTGTGGAGGTGTCCCATATATGAAATAGAGGAAGATTGGCATGGATGTTAGCTCAGGGACAGTCTTCCTCACCAAGGAAAAAAAAAAGGCAAGCAGAGGAGGAGTGTCAGGAAGGAAAAGGAGAAAATGTTGGAGAAGCAGGAGGATAAACAGGAGAACACAGCTCATGAGAGCCCAAATTGGAGAGTCACACCAAGGAAAGGTTAGTCAAGGATAATGGTAGAGTACCTTTTTCTTTGACAAAAAACTTCTCTCCTCTTCTTGAAAATTGATTTTTAATTTACATTTAGTTCTAGAAAATGGTCCCTCTTTTAACATAACTTATTACAAAATATTTAGGATTGTTCTGAATCCTTCCAATTTTGCAGTTTCACAATAAACCTCCAAAAAGTTGTGCTGTTCTTTGTGCAGACTTTGTAAAAATCTGTCCAGCAGTTCCATCTAAGTGCTTCAATCTGTACTAAAAATGTTATTTGAATTCCCTTTGACTTTCAAGTTGGACGTCCTTGTCTTCGTCATAGTAACATTGGTCCTCAAGTAGATTGTCAGCTCCCATCGAGTTGCTCTGGGTCTGCATTTGAGTATAAAGATCAGAATCATCTTTTTCTGACTGCAACAGATTCTCCTGTGAGTATTTACCCCAGTCTCTGTCACTGAAGGGCTCCTGTGATCTTAGTGAACTGGCGTCATTTGCAAGCTCTGGTAATAATGGTACCTGGCTCTTGGAACCATCTTCAAAATATTCGCCCCCTCCTCTTTCACACTGAACAGCAGATTCATCACCACAGAATTGGAACAATTGTGTTTGGCTTATAACTCTTCTGGAATCATGGTTCTCGGGAGGACTTACAAACCTCTCATTTGCATCAGTTTCCATTAGGTTGGAATTCACGTTGGCCTCTTCAAAATCTTGTTGTGAAGGTCTTAAGTTTTCCCCAGTAGTGATCTTGAAGGGACTATGGTTTCGAGCTGTGTCTGTTTCCTGAATGAAAGGTTCATCCTTACAAGTGTTTGAGTCTCTTTCACGACAGGCACTCTTACTAGGATCTGAGGGAACTTCGTCAGAACGAGGTGGTGTTTGTGGTAAAATATCCACATATGAAAATTCTAAGTCTTTAAGTGAGTAAAGCCACTCTACCACCTCAGGTTGAAGAGCTGTGACCCAATCATGACTGAACTCCTCTGGGGTCTCATCAGTGAAAGGACTATTGCCCAGTGACTCGGGCAAGGTCAATGGATCCTCAAATTTATTGGTGTTAGAGCCACTTTCCAGATGAGTTTCATGCCAACCAGAGTCTGGACCAGAAGTTAGAGGTTTCTCAAAATGATCTTCTTGATTCTCACATTTCCCCAGAACCTTCTGGAAGGTGATGTCATTGTCAAGACTCTCTAATGACATAACATTGTCCTTGCTCATTCCTGAGTCCTGGTCCTCTGGGGCCTCACTGGCTCTACGGCTCTCCTCACCATGTGCCTCTTCTTCAGTCATATTTCTTGCATCCTCTGAACTTATTGAACTTAGAGTAAATAAAGACCCCTCATCAGAATCGTAGTCGGTGTCCAACTCGTACTGAGTGTCAGGAGGGTGTTCCTGCCCTGGTTCCTTGTTAGCAGGAGTGACATGCAGGTCCCTCCCCCATCCTGGAGGGAAGACGGGTGGGGATGGGTCCGTATCTTCTGGGTCACTGAGTGTGACTGCACTGTAGTAGGTGGAAAGCTCTTCCTCAGCACTGGACCCCTTGAGCCTTTGCTGCTGTGCGCTCAGCAAATTAACGTAAGTGCTTGCTTGCATTTCTTTAGAGAACTCTGAGGGTAATTGTTCAGTGACCCCTCTTCCCTCATGCTCTCCAGTCCTCTGTGCTTTCGGATGTGTTAGCATTTGCGAGAGAGAAGCCGTTGTTTCTCTCAACAGTGATGGGTCTAATTCACTGGAATCATTATGGATTGAGCTAGAGACAGTTTGCGACCTGCCCACTACTGCAGGGACGCCCACTGACAGCTCACTGAGAGGATCTTCCTGGGCTACAGTTTCATAATTTATTTCTCCAAGAATGGCATTGCTGTAGATGTGGTCCTGTGCAGCTGAAGATCGTGCATTCTGATCAGCATTTGGCTGTCCGCGGAGAAGGGCCCCGGCTGCACTGTCACTTGGAAGCATGTAATCCTTGCTACTTCCTGCCCCGTTGTTGTCGTCGAGTTGTTCCCTGCTCTGCCGACTGTCAGGCTCCTTTCTGCTCGTGTTCAGGGTTCTATCAGGAATGATGGCGGCGTGTGGGCTGGCTCCTGTCACCAAGAAAGAGTCTTGGTTCTCATAGAGCTTTAGATCACAGCAAGGTTGGTGCTGACCTACCCTTGGGTGCTGCGTGTTCTCTGCAGCTTCCACGTCATCGCAGAAGCCCTCGTTTGAATACGCAGTATCCGAACCAGGGCCTTTCTTCCGGCATCTCTGTTGCCACAGCCTGTCAACATAAGGCCTTGCAAAAGCCCCCAGGCAGAAAGCCACAAAGAATGTGATGAAAACCGCCAGACAGACGGCCAGGGCAAGGTCCTGGGAAGCGTCTTGCTTTCTATCAGGAGTTTGCACATCATCCCCATCTCTCCTGACCCGTCTTGGCAGCTGTCTCTGCATGGCATCGTCCTTCCTCCCCAGTGGGGAAAAGTGCGTGTACTGCCCTTCCCGGGGCCTCTCGGTTTTGCTCATCACGAGACTTCTCATAGGATTCGATTCAGTGTGAGGAAGGTGAGTCTCCCTGGAAATTCTCCTTTTGGGAGTCCACCAATATACCTTCTCATTCCCTGAAAATAGGGGATAAAAAACACATACTGAGTAGGCATTGAAATAAGATTCCAGTGGTTTTAAAAGCTTCCATGAGTCCTGCTCAGTCCTGATCTGGCTGTATTTAAGCTCTTTATTACACGATGATAAGCAGCTTTACTGATGGATTGGCTAATGCCAATAATATGTACCTGCTCGGTGTGCTTTTACACACGGCCATCAGGCTCGGGTCTGCTGCTCACGGGCCTAGGAGGCCGTATGTTCCTTAGGCTTCTTGCCTCACTGCTGCCCATGGAAGGAGAAATCCAGAATGGAGGGGCAGCCACACCGCTTCTCCTTCCTCCACAACCTCACCTACTGCACGTTTGCCACAACATTCCATCAACCCTCTGCAAAGTCTGCCTCAGCCCTACTCATGTTTGCAATATCATTTCCTCACCATTCTCCAGTGTCGGTAAGCAGCAAACATATTCAGGTTTCTCTACTGGTTCCTGACCTTCTGTCCTCCACACTCAGAAGGCTGGTTATGGCTTTTAGAGAGGATGAAATAAGTGTGGCTGACAATATTCGCTATGATCTTCACGGATTTCTACTAAACCTGGTAAGCAGGGCTGTGTTTCTACTTTGAGGCCAGTCCTGAATAGAACAGAGGCCAGGACTCATTTAAAAAAAAAAAAAATCTGACTGTCTCCCCCACAGTTAGTTCTGAGATTTAGCCGAGAGAGTTAACAGTGAAAAAAGCTTCCAGAATGTTCAACTCCGTAACATATTCTAGCTCTCCGGGAGAGTGGCAGAGAACAAATCAAAGAAAAATATGCTTTTGAAATATGTGTGTTTTGTGTATGTACACGATTACACTTTCAGAGGGTTCACAAGCATTTTAAATAACCGTGGCTCAAGTTTTAAAAGTTCTCTCTTTGATTGATTATTTGTTAAGAATTAGGATAAAAACATGACCTTTTGAGGCTTTAGGGAAAAATTCTCTCCTTGTGAAATTTCTGTTTTTGACCGAATCCAGTGGTTTCTAAGCTATCTGAACTAGGTTTCTTGGACCACGTGAAGAAAGTCATCCATGAACCGAGGATAACAGGTAGGTACCAGCGACTACTCTGCGATGCAGCCCAGGGCTGGCTAAGGAACGCCAGGGATCAGCACCCTTGCTTTCAGGGGCCCTGTCATTGTTTCAAATGAGACTAAATTTTTCATGTGCTTGTTTCAGTTTAAATGGAACCATTTCAGAGAGAAGAGGCACCACTGACTGACCTATAGACTTGTTGCAAATTTCATTCCACTTTTTCCTCCAGGATTCAGAAATGAAATTTTGGAAGACTGCCACATTATAGTCACACTCCCACTGGTTATCAGCCAAGTCAACCTCCAGATGGGGAAATTCTAGAGCAATGATCATCATCGGAAGGATGGTGGTCAGAGCATTGTTGCTGAGGTCCACAACCTGTTTGAGAAGAAACAAATTTAGGACAGTCTGTGAATAAGGACATTTAGAGACAAAATAAATGGGTTACAGATATTGCTTACACCTCAGTGGATGCAATATGAAGTTGGCACGCATTTGAGTGTCGGAGAATATTGGGTTTAAATCTCTGCTCTGCCCCTAATAACTCTGTGAGCCTCAGCAAACCGTTTATTTTCTCTGAGCCTGCCTCCCAGGGTTTTTGTAAGGATTAAATATATGTGAAAGCTTTAAGAGTGGTGCCTATCTTACATACCCAATCATTTCCCCTTCCTTCTCTCCTATGAGTTATAATTTGTACTGTGAGATAAAACCTAGGCTCCCTGTTGTTATCAAGGTCTAGATTAAATACCAGCGCTGGAATGTCTAGAAACTCTGTGATCTTGGAATTGACAGAAGATACTGGATGATGAGGACAAAGAACACAAAAGAACTGTGGTTGACCAGAAGTAGCAAAGGGAAATCTTTTGCATCAAGTATTATCTCAAGGGTAGCAGTACATTTATCTCCCTCCGTGTCTACTCAGTATATACAACATGACTAATTTTTCTAGTCTAATCAGAAATGAAGGGGAAACCAGGGAACAAAAAGGATTCGGTGGCTCTGGAAATGCAGAGCAGGACCTGTTGAAGGTGGGTAAAGCAGTTGCCTGACACGACAGGGAAAGCGTAGTTAGGTGTAGCTCCAGTTACCTTTCGCAGAGCACTGCTGTGGACCAGGTATTCTACTGGGTGTCTTACATACGTTATGGCTAATCCTCCCGACAATGTCCTCATTTTCCCATTTACAGGAGGAAACTGGGCTGGGTCTCACAGTATATCCCACACAGCCCCTATGACTAGGGCCTGGGACAGAGCAGGTGCTCAGTAAATAATGGAGAAAGGAATGAATGAATGAAATTGCAGAGTTGAGATCTGACCAGGCTTCACAGCTGTGTGCCCTCCACTCCGGAATATACCCTCCAGAGCCTGGGCTCCCGCTGCACTGGAGCGAGGAGCTGGGGGGAAGAGGCCGGAGCAGGAGGCACCAGGGTCGGGTAATGGGGTTTGGAGAGGGGCAGGTGGTTAGTAGAAGAAGAGAAAATCATAAAACAGAGAACACAAACCTTCTTGGGGGAAAAAAAGGAAAAGAGAGCCATGGATGAAAACCAAAAGGCCGTATGTTATCAAGGCAAGGTGTTTTAGAAACATTGGTGAGAAAGCAGCATTGACATCTTAGATTACATAAATTCCTAAGAAGAGCTGATTCAAACAAGCAATCAAACAGCACCGTAACCCAGACCACTACATGTAGCGGCAGAATTCTCCCTGAATTTAGGTCGGGAGAGTGACCTTTCCAGTGTTAAGTAACCAAGCAGTCTCGACTCTTCTGATTCTAGTACCAATTCCGACATGTGGACTTTGTCCCCACACATTAGGCAATTCCTGGACACCGGCTGAGTGTCCCACAATTCAACCCACTTCTGGTGCTATCTCCCTGGAAATAGTGTTACATCTCACAAGTTAAGGGCTCAGTCCCACAAAACTGCCCCTTTACCCCGATGCTTTAGATGCCAATCACAAGTTCAGGTTACCACCTCTGCTTCTGACCTACCGACTATAGATCCGAGGTCCCAACGATATCCTCCTTGGGTTCAAGCAATTTGCTAGAGTGGCTCACAGAACTCAGAGAAAGAGTTTACTCACTAGATTAGCAGTTTATTATAAAAAAGATATAACTCGGGGGCTGGCCCGGTGGCCGAGTGGTTAAGTTCGCGCGCTCCACTGCAGGCGGCCCAGTGTTTCGTTAGTTCGAATCCTGGGTGCGGACATGGCACTGCTCATCAGACCACGCTGAGGCGGCGTCCCACATGCCACAACTAGAAGGACCCACAACGAAGAAGATACAGCTATGTACCGGGGGGCTTTGGGGAGAAAAAGGAAAAAATAAAATCTTTAAAAAAAAAGATATAACTCAGGAACAGCTGGGTGGGTGAGATGCACAAGGCAAGGTACAGGGAAAGGGCGTGGAGCTTCCATGCCCTCTCTGAGCCTGCCACTTTCCCCACATTTCCACGTGTTCACCAACCTGGAAGGTCTCCAACCCATTCTTTTGGGTTTTTTGGAGGCTTCATTACATAGGCAAGATTGATTACTTCATTAGCCATTGGTGGTTGACTCAACTTCCAGCGCCTTTCCCCTCCCTGGAGGTCAGGGGGGCGGGACAGAAAGGCTTTCTAATCCAGGGCTAGCTCCGCTGGCAATCAGCCCCCCTACTTAAGTGCTTTTTCAGTCCCTTTCTTAACATAACAAAAGACACTTTTATGGCGCTCATCATTTGGGAAATGTCAAGGGTTTTAGGAGCTCTGTGCCTGAAAAGGTGACAGAGACCAAATATATATTTCTTATTGTAAATCACAATATCACAACTCCCAAAGGAAAGGTGCCAAAAATAGGAACTAGGTGACTGGGATTGGGAAGGAAAAAACCTTTGCTTTGGCCTGGCTTGGCCTAGGATCAATAGCTTTCTTATTTACCCTTCCTCAACAAGAGAGTAAAATATTGTAACGTTTTTCAGGTAGTTGAAACCTGCAGAGAGTTAGCCATTGGTGATTAAGTAGCTAGGAACTAAAGGTTTTTTTCCTTTTTGCAGTTACTGATTACGGCCTTTAGCTGTTTACCCGCCCATTGTTAACTGTGCTGCTTAGGAAATATGCTCTCTGACTCCCACTAGGCTCCTATAGATAACATCTCCCTGGAGACTGGGTCACCATGGTAATGGGTGTGTGAGCTGTGCTTCAGGAATTAGAACCCCTTTGTCCACTCCAGGCCAGCTGAGACTGATGAGGATTATTTTGGGCTGGTTACTTTTAAAAACTGAAGACAGGAGGGAAACTGAAAAGTAGAATTTGCTTGCCCTTTGTTAAGAGACATTTACATTTGTAAAGAAAATCTCCATCTGTGAGGCTGTCTCCCTCTCTGCACCAGGAGGAAGGGGGGATGACCTTATCTCTAGAAACTCTTAATGGGGAGGCAAGGACTTAAATCTGCATAATAATCTTGCTCTTGTTTGCTGTACTTGTCTGGTAACCTCATGTAACTGACCCCCCCCCCCCCAACACCCTCCTTTGTCTTTAGCTGAAGATGATATTTAAGGTGGTGGCTTCAACCATTTACTTAATCCGATCTGATTCTTATCTAAAGTTATAGGACCACCCAATAACCAGACCCCACCTGCACTGATACCATTTTAATGACTTTTTTCTTTAACATATTCTTTCCTTTGTCTTGTAAGGAGATAACTCACATACCTATGCCTTAAATTAGCCCGACCCTCAACCCATGTTTTTGCAGCTCTTCCTGCCCATGGGTCCTGTCCCCATGCTACTCCATGCTATTCTCTGAATGAAAGAGCACTACTGCCAGGCCTTGAGAGTCCAAGAAATCTTTCTTTCGACTCCTCGACTCACTGAGCCAGCACTAGAGACCACTAACTCATCAACTGGGCCCAAGCAGATGTTGGATTGGGGACCTTTTGATGTCAAGAGGCTAAAAACTCTACCCTCTGATCATGCTAATGCTGCCATTTTGTGAACACGCGTCCTATGAAGAGGCATGAAGTCTGACTATGCCTGTGCAGATCATCATTACCTCACCTCTCCTCACCTCCAATAACTTCTCTCCACCTTTCAGACCATCTTGCTCCCATCCCATAAATATCCCTTGAGTCCCTATTTTTGGAGAAGCAGATTTGAGACTCATGCTCTTGCTTCCACACATGGCTATGGAGTATTAAAGTGTGGCTAGTCCAAATGGGATGTGCGGTAAGTGTAAAATACACACCAGGTTTGAAGGCTTAGTAGGAAACAGTGAAGGTAAACTATCTCAGTAAGAATTTTTATATTAATTACATGTGTACAAGATGATATTTGGGTATTTTGGGTTAAAAATATATTACTGAGTGAAATTCACCTGCTTAATTTTACTTTCTGAATCTACTTACTAGAATATCTAAAATAGCATATGTGGCTCACATTATGTTTTTATTGAAAGATACCAGCCTACATAAAGAATGGAGTTCAGGGGCTCAACTTGGTGGTGTAGTGGTTAAGTTTGTGTGCTCTGCTTTGGTGGCCCAGGGTTTGTGGGTTCGGATCGTAGGGGAGGGAGACGTTTCCTCTACCCTCTCTGGGTTCATCTGGTCGGAGAATGAATTAAATTCACACGAGACAGAATAGCAGGAGAAAATTAAACAAAGCTTTATAACATGTATACATGGGAGAGGCTCAGGCAAGCTGAGCAACTCACCAAAATGGCTGAAGCCACCACCTTAAATATCATATCCAGCTAAAGACAAAGGAGGATATTGGGGGTGGGGGGAATCAGTTACAGGAGGTTACCAGAAACAGGAATAAGATTATTATGCAGATTTAAGTCCTTGCCTTTGGTATTGATTAAGAGTTTCTAGAGATAAAGTCATCCCCCTCTTCTTCCTGGTATAGAGAGGGAGGGACATTTACAGATGGAGATTTCCTTTACAATGTAAATGTCTCTTAACAAAAGGCAAGCAAGTTCCACTCCTCAGAGCCTCCTTCCCTGTCCCAGTTTATCAAAAGCAACCAGCCCCAAATAATCCTCATGCCAAAGAGACATATCTTGGCATGGCCAAGACCAGACCCCCACAGGATCTTGGGTATGGACCTACACACCGCTCAACTCATCATCATGTTGTGATGGTGTCCCACATACAAAATAGAGGAAGATTGGCACAGATGTTAGCTCAGGGCCAATCTTTATCACCAAAAAACCCCCAAAATAAACAAAAGAATGGAGTTCAATTTCATTTTTCTGCATGTATTTCTCCAGTTTTCCCAGCACCATTTGTTGAAGAGAATATCCTTTCCCCCTTGGGTGCTCTTGGCTCTCTTGTAGAATATTAATTGACTATAAATGCTAGGATTTAATTCTGGGCTCTCTATTCTGTTCCAGTGGTCTACATGTCTATTTTTGTACCAGTACCATACTGTTTTTACTACTGTGGCTTGTGGTATAATTTGAACTTGGGAAGTGTGATACCTCCAGCTTTATTCTTTTTTCTCAGTATTGCTTTGGCTATTCGGGGTCTTTTGTGGTTCTACACAAATTTTAGGATTGTTTCCTCTATTTCTGTGAATAATGTTTTTGGTATTTTGATGGAAGCTGCTTTGAATCTGTGGATGAGACAGCATTGGGTAATAGGGTCATTTTAATAATATTTATTCTTCTGATCCATGAACACAGAATGTCTTTTATTTGTTTGTGTCTGCTTTGATTTCTTTCAGCAAAGTCTTATTGTTTTTCATTGTACAGATCTTTCACTTCCTTGGTTAAATTTATTCCTAAGTACTTTATTGTCTTTTATGCTACTGTGAATTGGATAGTTTTCTTTCTTTCTTTTTCTGATGTTTCATCGTTGGTGTAAAGGAATGCCAGTGATTTCTGTAAGTTGATTTTGTAACTTGCCACTTTACTGAAATCACTGATTCATTTCAACTGTTTTTTGATTGACTCTGGGATTTTCTGTATATAAGATCAGCACATTATGCTAAGCGAGATAAGTCAGACAGAGAAAGATAAGTACTGTATGATATTACTTATATGTGGAATCTTAAAAAAAAAAAAAGTCAAACCTATAAAATGACAGAGAGTAAAATGGTGGTTACCAGGGGATGGGGGTTGGGAGGATGAGACTGATAGTGTTTAAGGGTGCAAACTTGTAATAAGTAGTAAGCCATAAGATCTAATAAGCCACAGAGATCTAAAGCACATGAATATAGTCAATAATACTGTACTAGAATGATGTTATGTGATATTGTTTCAATGGCAATCATATTACAATATATAAATGTATCAAAGTAATGCTGTACACCTTAAATTTACAAATTGTAACGTGTCCAATTGATTAAATGAAAAAATAAATTAATTTAGTTCACCAAGCAAAAAAAAAAAAAAAAGAATCGGGGTGTGTGATGGAGGTTAGGGGGAAGAGGACTAAATCTTCTCCTCAGCTGTCTCTAGGTGCCACACTGGAGGCCACCTGGGTGTTTCTGAGGGAGCCCTGAGGGGAGATTTTACAGTATCCCCTCAAAGAGGAGGCGGGTGGAGGAAATAGCTTGGAGAAGGGGCGGCAGCTGCCAAGACTGGAGCCGGGCTGTGGGGGTTCCCCATCCTCACAGCTGTCAAGACTGCAGTGAGATTAACTGCAAGGTGCCTGGGAGACGGGCCCTACGGCTCCAAAGGGTGACCTGGGTGCCCCCAACATGGGTCTGACATTTACAACAGTGGGTGGTATGGGGTGAGTGCTCTACAAGAATGAGCTCTTAGCGTTGTCATTTGTGTTCTGTACCCAATTGTGGTATGGAAGCAACAGGTCATTGGCCTTCAGAGGCCCATACAGTCCTGGGTTGTTGACATCTCAGCATCAACCATGTGTTCCAGATTGCGTAAGACCCCAGGAACCTCTGACTGACCTTGCGGCTCTGCGATGGAGCCTCACTAATAAGTAAGATTTAATTTCTTCATAACTGGTAAGTGGAAACTTGGAGTTAGGTTTAATTTGATTGAGAAGAATAATGTGCCAATTCTTGCTGTGGCGTATTATGTTCGAGCAAAATTCATGTCCATTACAGAGGCTTTTGATTTTTGAGGCAAGTGAGAGACTTCAGTGATTTTAGGGGAATCTTAAAATAGACTTCTGTTTTTTGATTAATAGCCAGTACTGCTGGGTGTGAAGAAATTCTTTCATGGAAATATTCATCTAATGTAATTGCCCATATATCTGCATATTTGAAATATTATTAAAATTATTTTATAACCTGTAATTTTTTGAGGTCCTTGAAGGCTTCTGGATGAATTCTGAATATCCTGTTGCTCTGTAAGTTGAGGTTCTCCAGTCGCAGGCAGTTATGAAAATCAGATGAACCAATTTGTGATATCTTATTGAATGACAGATCCAAACTCTGTAATGACTTCAGCTTCCACAGTCCTGTTTAAATTAAAAAGCAAACTAAAATATAAACTGATGATATTTACTGCAGCATTGTTTGTAATGGTGAAAAATTGGAGACAACCTAAGTGGTTCTCAACAGAGAAATGGTTAAACAAAGTATGGTATATTAATACTACAAAATACTATACAGTTTTAAAAGAGAATGAGGCCGATTGACATGAACTGATGGAACAGGAAGGAAAATGTTAAGTTGCAGAATAGTATTGAGTATGATTCCAATGTATTTGGAAAAACAGACCCATACGCAAACATATGCATATATTTTGAGTGAGCAGAGAAGAGGGCGTGGCAGGAGATGAACTAAGTAAGCTATCAGTAACAGTTACAATTAGGAGTAGGATGGTGGGGGGAGGTGGGGTGGGATAAAGAGGGAAATTTTGTTTTTATTTTATACACTTTTGAATTCTTTCAATGAGCATGTGCTAATTTCTTTCTTTCTTTCTTTGGTGAGGAAGATTGGCCCTGAGATAACACCTGTTGCCAATCCTCCTCTTTTTGCTTGAGGAAGATTGTCTTGAGCTAACATCTGTGCCAGTCTTCCACTGTTTTGTATGTGGGATGCCGCCACAGCATGCCTTGATGAGTGGTGTGTACGTCCGTGCCAGGGGTTCCAAACCTGCAAACCCCAGGCTACTGAAGCAAAGTGCACTGAACTTAACCACTGTGTCACTGGGCCAGACCAAGCATATGCTAATTTTATAATAAAAGCATCAATTAAAAAAATCTAAATTTTATTGAAGGAGGTGATGAGTAAACATTTGTTTATTTGATTGAACTATGGGTAAAACTGAATACCGTTTTGATGATTTATTTATATGGATGAGCTCTTTGAGTTTTAAAATGTTCTTATTCTATTTTATAGCTATATTCTTTCTTATTGTTGATATTATAACTATTTCCTGGGCATTCTTGTATTTTTCAAAGGTAATAAGTTGTAGCTAGGTTTGTTTTCCAGCAAAATAATCTAATTGAGTTTTGGTCTCTGCCTTTGTGTTTCGCTCAGTTCCAGAGAGAAACCATTTGGCACTGAAAATAAAGATTGAGAAAGAGGTGCCAGTCATAGCAGTCTTCCAAATTTGATTTCCCATATGAGTCTTGCAAGGAAGCTCTGCATTTTTACATTTCCTTCTGCTCTGTTCTCACATGTAGCCTGTGTCTTTGACCAACTACTACATAACAGATCAGGTTGGTTCAATTCCAGAAGGGTTTATTCCTTGCCTACTGTCTGCAAGGTACTTATCGTAAGACTGATTATGCAGAGATCATGACTTAATTGAAATGGCTGTACGTCTATGTCTCATGTTCATTTCAGTTGCACAGACTAAGCAAGAGATCTTTGGGACAACAGGTCAATTAAAACATTGTGAGCAGGCGCTTGGTGCTGAGGACAAATAAGCATAGACTCCTTGTGTCTGATTGAGCGGTAAGACATACACATAAGAAAAATTACTGGTTATACAAAGCAGTTATACCCCACCATCCGACTATAAAATTAACTGTTGTTTGTCTGTCAGATTCTCCATCAGATGGTTAGTCCCTTCAGGGCAGAATTCACATCTTTGTGAACTCCTGCAATGCCTGGAGTATAATATGCATTCAATAAGCCAGAGGTCACGGTGTTTGGCCTGTACAGATTTAAAAATTATCGAGCCAACAATAAAGATTCAATACAAAAGTTTGTATTTCCAGCTTCTCTTGAAAAATTGGAAGTTCCAGCTGGCACAAGACGTTTGGCTGGAGCTGAATGAGGGCTGCCTGCTTTAGACAACACATGTGAAATATGATTTCTTTGTGCTCATATCTCTATCAAAAATAGGAAAACAAAGGATAGGCCAAGAAACCTGCATGTTTAAACAAGTGGGAGAGAACCAAGGCTGATATTCAGCTAGCATAAGCTAGTAAGAAATTCTTCCATATTGATTTGGGAATAGCCATTTCCGAGCCCCGTGTGCTGCCCCACTGCCTGAGGCATCTCAGTGTATCCCCCGTCCACTTCCCGCCCCCAGCAAGATTCTGTTCTATCACTACAGCCAGGAAGCATCCAACTGTGGCGTCCAGGCGAAAGGCCAATTGTTAAATACTTTGAACATAACCCCTGGAGAAAATGTATTTCTTTGTGGAGCAAAGAATATTCCTACAGGGGCTGGCTCCGTGGCCGAATGCTTACGTTCGTGCACTCTGCTGCGGCGGCCCAGGGTTTGGATCCTGGGCGTGGACATGGCACCGCTCGTCAGGCCATGTTGAGGTGGCATCCCACATCCCACAACTGGAAGGACCTGCAACTAAGATATACAGCTATATACGGGGAGGTTGGGTAGATAAAGTAGGAAAAAAAAAAAGAATATTCCTACATGTTTTAATATGCAAACATATAGGTTTGCGAGAAAAAGATGCAAGACAAGACATCAATATGAAAGAAGCCATAGGTTCCTTAACATTTTCCTGATGTCTGCCTGGTGGCCTACATAAGAATGTGAACTTATGGTTCCTGCAATTTCTTAGTGCTTAATTGAATACATACTCTACGAGTTCAGAGGAGGGGGAGATCATGCCTAGCTTTTGAGTGAAGGGAAGAAAATAGTTTAAAACTCCTAGTTAATTGTGTACTCTTTTATGCTCTAAACATTTCACAGGCATCTCCTTTTAATCCTCACAAATCCCTGGGCGTTATTACCAGTTTGCAAATGACAAAACCTTGGTGCAGTGAAGTTAATTAAGAACTTGCCCAATGTCGTGAGGGGTAGAGCTGTGGAGCTGGGACTGAAACTTAGATCTCTTAACCATTATCCTTTATCCATGCACATTTTGTACAGAAGAAGGAAAAGATGAGGAAGGAGAAGGAGGAGAAGGAGAAGAAAGGGAGGAAGGAGAAGGGGAGGAAGAAGAAGGGGAGGAGGAGAAGAGGGGGAAGGAGGGGGAGGATGGGGAGGAGGAGGGGGAGGAGGAGGACAGGGAGGAGGAGAAGGAGGAGGAGGAGAATAAGAAGAAGAAATACATGAGCAAGGCCATGAAAGATTACTTGAATTTAGAAAGAGGAAAAGGAGGCTGAGGGGCAGGGCTCTAGGCATAAGAATGGTATGGACCGTAGAATACATGAAATTGCCAAATATATATTGGGAGTTGTTTAGTGATTCTACTTGTCATGTAGTTAATAGGGTCCCAGAGAGGGACTTAAGATAGTGAGTTTGTTCCAGCTCTATTTGTGACTTTTGACGGGAATCAGCGAGTATCGCTTGAGGTCTCCATGCCTCATTGTTTCTTGCAGGTGGAATTGGGATCTGTCTTTGTCTATGATCTTCAAGTATTCTGAGCTCAGTGAAGCCCAGGTGTAGTAGTTTAGATTATTGCTCGGCAAATATTCACTCTCCTGTGGGCACAGTATACTTCCTCATCCCATTGAGTTGAGTTTGGCCGTGTGACTTGCTTTGGCCAATGAAATGTTAGCAGACATGATGTGAACAAAGATTTAAAATGTGCTAATGTGGTGGGGCTTGCTCTCTTGGCTTCTTCCAGGAATGCTGTGATGCAAAGAACATGCCCTGACTAGCCTGCTGATCCAAAGACAATGAGATATATGTGGAGCAGACTTGGACCCAACACGTGGCTCTGGAGAAATAGGTACAATTCCTTGAGGAATAAAAACTAACTGTATAAGAGTAAGGTTGGAGCTGCTCTTGGCTGCTGAAATATTTGTCTTATTTATAGAATCAAAGCCCTTGAGTGAGAACTGGCACATGAGAGCTACCAGCCTCAGATGACTGTGTGTGGATTATGCTGGACTAAATTTTGTAAATGCAGACATACTGTCTTGTGACACTGAGATGAAGATGAGACAGAAGCTGTTGATGGGCTAGCATCAAATATAGCTTACCAATTCTGGTCTATGGAAAACCCAGGACATGATATCCAGCTGGTCCTGACTGAGTGGGTCTGGGGTGCTCTGAGGACAAGGTTTCAGGAGAAGAGCTCCTGATAAAGTAGTCTGATCTGGATGAATTCCAGAGATCAACTGCAGATGACATTCTGATCCCCACACAACAAAATAAATTCCAGTTGGATTAAAAGTATAGTCTGCTTGAAAAATTTTCTCAGACAGTATTGCTGTCCATGGGGTGTGAAGCACATGTAAATAAGAACATGGTGGAGTTGAACTTGAGGGGAAGCTGTTTTTGAGAATAAAAGCAAAGGAAGAAATTATAAAGAAAAATATTAATAAATTTGACTGCAAAAAATTAAATTGAATGTAGGTCAAGAATATCATAAAAGGAACACAGATAAGGATGACAGTAGATTTCTTACTGGAAACAATGCAAATTGAAGACAATGGAGCAAAATTTAAAAAAATACTAAAACAATTTTGCCAAACTAGAACTCTTTACTGAGTGACAAAATATTTTTAAAATAAAGGCAAATAAAGAATTTTCAGATATACAAGATCTGAAAGAATTCATCACCAGCAAACCCACACTAGAAGAAATGTTAAAGGATGTCTTTCAACTAGAAGAAAAATGAAATCAGATGGAAGTCTGGATCTCCACAAAAGAACAAAGAGCTCTAGAAATGGTAATTATGTGGGTTAATATAAATATTTTTTTCTCATCTAGATCTCTTTAAAAGGTAACAAACTCTTTAAAGCAAAAATAGTATAAAAATGTATTGTGGGATTTATAACATATGTAGGAGTAAAATGTATGACAGTACTAGTACAAAGCCTAGGAGAGGAGACTAATGTGCTAAGTTTCTTGTGTTATAGGCAAGCAGTATAATACTACATAAAAATAATCCGTGAGGGGCTGGCCCCATGGCCAAGTGGCTAAGTTCGCATGCTCCACTTTGGTGGTTTGGGGTTCGCTGGTTCAGATCCTAGGCATGGACCTACACACTGCTCATCAAGCCATGCTGTGGCGGCATCCCACATAGAAGAAGTAGAATGACCTACAGCTAGGATACACAACTATGTACTGGGGCTTTGGGGAGGAACAAAACAAAACAAAAAGGAGGAAGATTAGCAACAGATGTTAGCTCAGGGCCAATCTACCTCACCCCACTCCAAAAAATAAAAAAATAAAAAGATGAATAGGATACATGTAAACGGATGGAAAAAACAGCCTTTTCAACAAATGGTGCTGGAACAATTGGATATCCATATACAACAAAAAAAGGGGGGGGGAACTTGGATCCATACCTCACATTACATCCTCACAAAAATTAACTCAGAATGAATCATAGATGTAAATGCAATACCTAAAACTATGATACTTCTAGAAGAAAACATAAAATATTTGTGACCTTGAGTTAGGCAAAAAAAATTTGAGACATGACACCAAAACACAACCCATCAAAGAACAAACGGACAAATTTAACTCCATCAAAATTGAAAACTTCTGCTCTTCAAAAGACACTATTAACAGAATAAAAACACAAGCCGCAGACTGGGAGAAAAATTTTTGCCAAGGATGTATCTTGCATCCAGGATACATTTTTTAAAACTCTCAAAACTCAATAAGAAAGCAAACAATCCAATTTTTTTTTCCTTTTGAGGAAGATCAGCCCTGAGCTGACATCTGCTGCCAATCCTCCTCTTTTTGCTGAGGAAGACTGGCCCTGAGCTAACATCTGTGCCCATCTTCCTCTACTTTCTATGTGGGACACCTACCACAGCATGGCTTTTGCCAAGAGATGCCATGTCCTCATCTGGGATCCGAACCAGCGAACCCCAGGCCGCCCAAAGCAGAACGTGTGCACTTAACTGCTGAGCCACCGGGCCAGCCTGAGACCATATTTTTAAAAGAGTTCAAGACACATAAAATATGTTCTTGGGCCAGGATGATTAGAAATCAATAACAGAAAGATCTCTGGGAAACCCTAGTTATTGGAAACTAATAACACTTCTAAATAACCCACAGAGAAGAAATCCAAAGGGAAATAAAGTATTTAACTACTCTTTTTAATTTTTTTATTTACTTTTGTTGTGAAAGACACAAACTACCACTACACTCACTCAAGAAGAAATAGATAATCTGAATACTCCTATATTATTAAAGAAAAAACTACACTTGTAGTTAAATACTTTCCCACAAAGAAAACTCCAGGTTCCGATGGCTCCACTGAAGAACTATACCAAACGTTTATGGAAGATATAAAAACAATTCTAAACAAATTTTTTCAGAAAATTGAAGAGGGAGTATTTCTCAACTCCTTTTATGAGATCCGCATTGCTGTGAGAGCAAAACTAGACACTGACATTACAAGGAAGAAAACTACAATCCAATATCCCTCATGAACATAGACACAAAAATTCTTAAAATTTTAGCAAACTGAATCCAACAATATGTAAAAAAAATATATATAATACGTCATGACTTAGTGGAATTCAGCCCAGGAAGGCCAGTTTGATTTAACATTAGAAAATTTATATAATTCTCCATATTAACAGACTAAAAGTCATCTTGATCGATCCAGAAAAAACATTTGACAAAATCTAACATCTGTTCCTGATAAAAACTCTCAGCAAACTAGGAATAGAAAGAATTTCTTCATCCCAACACAGAGCATCCATAAAAAACCCATAGCCAACATCATACTTAACAGTGAAAGACTGAATGTTTTCCCCCATATATCAGGAAGAAGACAGGGGTATACACTGTAACTGCTTCCATTCAGCATTGTAGTGGAGGTTCTAGTCAGTACAATAGGCAAGGAAAAAAAGGCATCCTGAATGCAAAGAAGTACACCGTCTTTATTTACAGATGTCCTGATTGTCTTTGTAGAAAATCCTGTGGAATCTACCAAAAAAAAAAGAAAAAAAAAAAAAAAGAAAAGAAAGAAAGAAAGAAAGAAAGAAAAACAACAAGAACTGAAAAGTGAGTTTGGTAAGGTTGCAAGATAAAAGATAAATATATAGAAGACAACTGTATTTCTACATACTAGGAATAAATAATCTGAAATTGAAATTTTAAAAATAATTTCATTTGAAACAGCATAAGAAATCTGAAATACATAGGGATAAATCTGACTAAATATGTGCAAGACATGTCTAGTGAAAACTACAGGACATTGTTGAAACTGGAGACCTCAATAAAAGGAGAGATGTACTGTGTTCATGTATCAGAAGACCAACTATTGTTAAAATGTCAGTTTTCCCCAAATTGATCTATAGATTCAACACAGACCCAATAGAAATTCCAGCAGGATTTTCAGTAGAAATTGACAAGCTGACTCTAAAATTCATATGTAAATGAAAACAACCTAGTATAGTCAAAATAACTTTGAAAAAGAAGAAGGTGGAGGACTTACATTGTCTGACTTTATTACAAAGCTAGAGAAATCAAGATACTGTTGTATTGGTGTCAAACTAGACAAAGAGATCATTGGAAGAGAATAGGTTCAGAAATAGTCCCACTCATATTGATCTTTGACACGAGTGAAAAGCAATTCAGCGGAGAAAGAATCTTTTCAACAAATGGTCCTGGGACAATTGCACATCTTTAAAACTTCTATATGTTACTCACAACACACACAAAAATGAAGTCAATGGATAATAAACCTAAATGTAAAACCTAAGTTTAAAACTAAATGTATTTAGATCATAAATCTAAAATGTAAAATGTAAAAAAAAGTAAAGTTAGAAAACTTCCAGAAGAAATTAGAGGAGAAAAATCTTGGTGATTTTCGGATAGGCAAAGACTTTTTAGATATGACAATAAAACATGATCTGTACACTAACAAATTGGTGAATTGCACTTCATAAAAATTAAAAACTTCTGCTCTTTGAAAGATGTCATTAAGGTAAGGAATACCAAAGCCACAGATTGGGAGAAAATATCTGCAAATCACATATCAGTTAAAGGACTTGTATACAGGATATATAAAGAAGTCTCAAAACTCAATAATTTTTTAAAAATTTAAAAATTGGCCAAAGATTTGTACATATCACCAAAGATATAGAGATGGCAAATAAGCACATAGAAAGATGTTCAATATCATTAGTTATTAGGGAAATTCAAATTAAAACCACAATGATATACCACTATACATCCGTTGTATGCCTAAAATTAAAAAGATTGACCATACTTGGTGTGGGTAAGGATGTAGGACAACTGAACTTCTTCTACAGTGCTGGTGGGAATTTCAAATGTTACAATGACTTTGCAAAGCATTTTGGCGATTTCTTCAAAAGTTAAACATATACTTAACATCCAACTCAGCCATTCTATTCCTACATTATTTACCCAAGAGAAATGAAAGCATACGTTGCCACAAAGACTTTGTTTCATCATTCTTTTAACGTCAATGGGAACAGTAGTGAAGATCCCTCTTTCATCTCTGTATTGGCAATTTGTGTCTTCTCTTTTCTTGGTTAGTTTGGCTGAGGAATTATCAATTTTATCTTTTCAAAGAACCAGATTTTGGGTTTGTGGAGTTTCTCTATGTTTTCCTGTTTTAAATTTCAAGGATTCTACTGTAATTTTTATTATTTCTTTTCTTCTACTTGCTTTAGGCTTCCAAGCTCATCTTCTTAAATTTCCTACGGTTGAAGCTTATGTTATTGATTTTAGATTTTTCTTCTTTCCTACTGTATTCTTTTAATGCCATAAATTTTCCTCTAACCGTTGCTTTTGCTGCATCCCACAAATTTTAATAAGTTGCATTTTCATTTTAATTTAGCTCAAAATATTTTAAAATTCCTCTTGAGACTTCTTCTTTGATACATGCGTTATTTAGTTTCCAAAGATTTGAGGAGTTTGCAGCTTTCTGTTATCGATTTCTACTTTAATTCTGTTGTAATCTGAGAACATACTTTGTATGATTTCTATTCTTTCAAGTTTGTTAAGATGTATTTTATGGCCCAGAATGTGGCCTATCTTGGTAAATGTTTCATGTAAGCTTGAGAAAAACGTGTATTCTTCTGTTGTTGGAGGGAGTATTCTATACCTGTCAATTAGATCAAGTTGATTGATAGTGCTATTCAGCTACATCCT
This sequence comes from Equus przewalskii, assembly GCF_037783145.1. NCBI lineage: Eukaryota > Metazoa > Chordata > Mammalia > Perissodactyla > Equidae > Equus > Equus przewalskii. The sequence goes on along the minus strand of NC_091833.1, from coordinate 79,786,922 downwards.
TATTGATTACCCGCCTGCTTGATCTGTCAATTGACAGGGGGATGTTGGTGTCTCCAACTATAATAGTGGATTTGTTTATTTCTCTTTTCAGGTCTGTCAGCTTCTCCCTCACATATTTTAATGCTCTGTTGTTAGGTGCATTCATGTTTAGAATTATTATGTCTTCTTCAAAAATTGACCCTTTTATCATTATGTAGTATCCTTCCTTATCCCACATAATTTTCCTTATTCTGAAGTTTGCTTTGTCTGAAATTAATACAGCTACTACACCTTTCTCTCGGCTAGTGTTTATCTAGTGGTTTATCTTTCTCCACCCTTTTAACTAGCAGCTTTATTCGTAACAGCCAAAAAAGATAGTCTACGTGTCCATTGACAGGTAAATGCCAAGTAGAAATCCACACAATGGAATTCTACTTGGCAATAAAAAGGAATGAACTATTAATACATACAACAACATGGAAGAATTTCAAAATGATTATGCTGAATAAAAGAAGCTACACCAAAAATAAAAGGAGGTATTGTATAATTGCATTTATGTAAAATGATAGAAAATGCAAACAAATCTATAGTGACAGAAAGGAGATCAGTGGTTACTTGGGCAGGGGAGTGGGGATGGGTGGGAAAGACAGATTACAAAGGGGGATGAGGAAACTTTTGGGGGTAATGGATAGTTCATAATCTTGCCAATGGTGATGGTCTCATGGGTCAGTGTGGTTCAGAGAGTCAGAGGACAGATCAGAGTGTGCTCAGAACATGGAGGAGCAGGGGACTCCAACATTGTACACACCTATAGAAGTATGAACAGCGGTAACAAGATTGTTGATGAAAATTCTGAACTTCATAGAAACTCTGAACATTTGCAGAAAGAGAATGAAAATCACCTTCAGTTTACCCATTGTACTTGAAATCAAGGAAATGACCATTATGGCAAAGACTGGGATGGGAAACAGAATTAGAGACTCAGGATGATCCAACGGCTAACAGGATACTAACCTTTTTTGAGCACCTGTTACATACCAGGAACTGTGAGAGATGTTTTGCATATATCATCACTCTGTGCGTTCCAGTTTTACAAACACTATCTCTAATCCTCACATCAACCCTGAATATATCATGATCTCTTGTTAAACATAAGGACCAGGAGGCTTTTATAGGTTAAGTGACTTCCTTGAGGGCAATAAACAAGTGAGTAGAGTAACATAAAAGTTCTAAGAGTATAGAAGGAGAAGTATAAGAGTAAATAAGAGGACTGGGACCAGAACATGCCCAAGCATGGGGGAGGTTTTGAATGCACAGAGTTACAAGGGTATCCTATTATTCGACTCCCTTCATAATATCAAGCTAAGGCCCTCAAGAACAAGGTAGACTTCTTCTGCAGATGGGCAGTAAGACTGTTAAGTTCAGTTACTCTGCCCACATGAAGATTTTCCCTCTACCTCCAGTTTTAGAGAGTTGATTTTATTAAGAGAACTGGTGGAGTGCTACAAGACTTTGTTTGTTTAGGGTCTCTCAGGATAAGTTGGGAAATTTGAGTAAACTCTTCCATGAGACTTGGCTGCATTTCTCAATGGGGGAAAATGTGTTCTTCTAAAAATTTTGCATGGTAAATCAATGTTGAGGGGGTACTCAGGTGAGTGAAAGAGGTCAGGAGGTGCATTAACAGCTGGGGTTTGGACATCAGAGGGTAGATTCCATGTCTCCAGAGAGGAGAGTTGAATGTTGGGAGGAAAATATGGAGGCATTTTTGTGGAGACGGAATTAGTTATTGAACTGCTTTCTGATGATCACATAGGCCACGGGAGGCAGGAATTTGATTAGCTTTTGCATTTAAGCGGCCAGAGGCAGTTTTATTATTTCCAAGAAATTATCTCAGTGTCTATTACAATAAACCCACAGAGGGTATGCCCAGACATTACACGACCTTAGAAATATTCCTTTGGACTATGAACTTCTTAAATGCTCTCCTAAGTGTGATGACCTGATAACATAAGTGATATTCAAGGGTTATGGCTTTAAGTTCAAAGAGTATTAAGAATTGGTTGGGGTTGGCCTGGTGGCACAGTGGTTAAGTTTGCATGTTCCGCTTCAGTGGCCCGGGGTTTGCCCATTTGGATCCCGGGTGCAGACATGACACCGGTTGGCAAGCCATGCTGTGGTAGGTGTCCCACACAGAAAGTAGAGGAAGATGGGCATGGATGTTAGCTCAGGGCCAGTCTTCCTCAGCAAAAAGAGGAGGATTGGCAGCAGATGTTAACTCAGGGCTAATCTTCCTCAAAAAAAAAAAAAAGCTAACTTAAAAAAAAAGAATTGGAATAGAGTCTGGAATGGTCTTAGATAAGATATTTGATTCATAAGGTCAGCCCTTAATGTTGTCAAATTTATACAGGTGAGCCAAAGACCTTGCCCTCTTAGCTTAGTGACAGACATTCACTTTGTTATTTTAGAAGCTGAATTGGCTTTGAGAACACTGGTTATTGGTATTTCCATAATCCAGTAGCAATCAGGATGAAATGTTTAATTCCCTACGAGTGAAAAGAATACATTTGTTTTTACAATATATCGATTATGTTCTCCTTACTTCACCAGTTTCAAAAGTCAGGTATTATTTCATCTTGTTTCTAACAAATTTATCTCTTGGGTTCTGGAATTTAGTGTGTTAATGTCAGGCTGTCACATCTGGCCTGTCACCCTAACTGGAATCCCAACAAAATGTTGGTCCTGAGATATTTCCAGGTACTCTGTGAGCACTCCGAAAATACTGCTTGATGAGGGTGGGATAGTCTAACTGGAGACCCATCCCATTGCTTTACATTTTTTAAAACTGATTTTTCTCTTATTAACGTTGCACTACAAAAGCATGGGAGGAAAGAGGAATGATTGTTAAGGTTAAATTCATGGCTAGCTTCTGTTTTGTAAATTGCATTGGCTGGCACCTCCTCTGGGTGTTTCCCCAATATGGAGCTCATTGGTGACGTCACAGCTGATTCTGAAGACAGGGGATCAGCTGTCTTTGGGTTAGTCAATGTGATATTTCACCCTTACCAAAAGTGGGCTTTCCTGAGTGAACGCAACTGTTTGTTGGCTCTGTAAACTGTCACCATTTTAAGACATGTGGGATGTGATTTATAAAGGCAGACTTGTGCTACAAGGCCAGTTGCTTGGTGGCTGCTTTCTGAAATATCTCTAATTTATTACTATTTTAGATGAGAATAAACACCTGTATAAACAGTTAGACACAACTGATTCTCTGTTCGTGAATTATAGTGGGCTCGGAGTCTCATCTACTGTAACAGTTATTCAACATTTTAAAAGATAACTTGAGATTCAGACAAAAGCAAATTTATTTGTTTCTAACTAGACTGCTATTCTCAATTTGTGCCAAGAGAATAATAATAATGAATATTTGCAAACTACTTTACAAGCTTACAAAGTACTTTTCATATATTTTAATAGCTACCATTTATTATGCCAAATACTGTGTTAAGAAGTGAGGCTCCTGAGGTACATTTTTCCTTTAATCCTCACAACAATTCTATGAGTCAATATTACATTACCCAGATGTTACCTTTAAAGAGGCTTAGAATAAAGGAATCAAAAGAACAAAGGAAAGGTCAGAGATAGCCTGACACTCCAGGCAGCACCCTTCTCTTCCCAGCTTCCTCCCTCCAAAGTGGGATTTCAAAGTCAGAGTTACCCAGTCACAGAGTCATAAAAGGGGAAGGCATGTTAAAGGAGACTCAGCTTAGTAAAAATGGAAATGTATGATGATTACAGGAGAATAATTCAAATCACAAAATGCTATGGATAAAAGAACTCGGAGTTATATCCAATTCCATTGGACTTCCATCACCTATCCGTTTCATCCATCTCTCTATGGTTTCATTTGCTAGAATTCGAATAGAATTTCAGATACAAGATTTGCTCATTTCACTTCCTTTTTTTTTTTTTTCTCCTTTGCAAGTTTAACATTTCTCCTGATATTTTGGGAGGCAGAAGTTTAACTTGGAAAAGGAAAGTGGGGCTATATCTACATTTTATAGGGATATTTGGTCCTCAAATGGAATTGCAGTTGCCCTAATCTCCAATTAGCTCTGGGGAATTCATCTGTCTTAAGGAGATATGCTCAGCATTTCTCTATTTGCTCTTGTGGTGGGATAGTATTTTGACATTGAATATTTTACTTCTATTTTCCTCGTTCCCTTTTTCTCCATTCAAGCTGAAAGTAGGCTCTGTGTTGATTGTCCCGGGGGAGGCATATTGCAAGGCAGAAAGCAGAGGAGTCTACTAGTCTTTCTGGCTTTTGTTTCCAAAGGCCTAAATCTTTAGAGGAAAGGAATTTCTAGAACTAGACACAGGGTTTTGAAGAAACAAAAAGGGGCAAGAATTTTCTCCAAACTGAAAAGACTGAAAAGAAATATTCTCTGGCTAGCAGGGGTAAGGGATACAAACACACACACACACACACACAGACTTTGATGCTTTGTCAGGGTATATGATTCTAGCGCTGTGGTACTAATCTGGGAAGAGTTAGAGGAGAGTCCATGAAAGATTGATTGAAAGTACCCCTACACCCCACTCACAACTGACCCTAGTAGAATGGGTGCTCAGAAGCAGAAATGATGTTGAGTTATAGACAATAGAAGGTTAGATCTCTAGTACACTTGAATTTGTGGGTTGAGATTCATCCCTACCATACTAGTTAAAAATATGTTATATCATATGGATATGTGTAGCTATAATGATGTTCATTAAAGAATTATAGCAAACAAAATGGAAATAATCTAAATGTTGTTTGATTAAGCCAATCATAATATATGTATATATGAAAACTATTCAAGTATTTAAAACATTATTTATGAGATTGCTTAATTATATAAAGATGTTCAAAATAGTCTGTTATGAAAACATATTATGAAGTAGTGTGGAAAGTATGATCCAATTTTGGAAGAAATATATACATAGGCATAAAGAATAAACTTGGAGAATATATATATTACATGGGGGACCTTTTTCTTTTTTGCTTTTTCTCCCCAATCCCCCCAGTACATAGTTATATATTTTAGTTGTGGGTCCTTCTAGTTGTGGCATGTGGGACACCGCCTCAACATGGCCTGATGAGCGGCGCCATGTCCGCGCCTAGTATCCGAACCAGTGAAACCCTGGGCCGCCAAAGCAGAGCGCACGAACTTAACTGCCACGGGCCGGCCCCCTACCTGAGGGACTATAATTTTTCCTTTAGATTTTTCTTTAATTCCTAATGTTCTACAAATAACAGGTACTCCTTTTATAATAAGAACAATACCATAAAAATTATAAAATCCAATTAGTTTACACTCTACCCTGAAAATACTACACACTGCTTTTATGGAAAAGGTCAGGGAGAGAAGACTTCTCTCCTTCTCACACAATTCTGCTAATATGGTGACTGGGATAGTCATTCCTTCACCTGCCAGTCTATTATTGTCAAAATGATGCTTAAAACAAGACCAGAAGCTGGAGAAAGAGCAAAAAAATAAAAATGTGAAAGAACTGGAAAATGAGAAAAACTAAATATACATAATTTGGGATGGAGAAAAATGACAATATCCTTACACTTTCTTTTTTAGCATAGTGTCTTACATAAAGTACTTAGCAAATAGTGACCAAGACTAAAAACAAACAAAGAAAGGAAATTGTCTAGCACTCCTGAATATAAGAAGGGCAAAGGAAGCTCTGGCTTATGAACCTGATACATTTTCTAAATAAAACATTGGTGGGGGCCAACCCCGTGGCTGAGAGGTTAAGTTCACATACTCGGCTTCGGCAGCCCAGGGTTTCACCGGTTCGGATCTTGGGCGTGGACATGGCACCACTCATTAGGCCATGCTAATGAGAAAAAGCAGAAAAAAAAAAAAAGACTGGCAACAGTTTTTAGCTCAGGTGCCAATTTTTAAAACAAATAAATAAAAAATAAATAAATAAAACATTGGGGATTAGTTAAGGAACTCCAACATTTAGATTATTGAATGTCAGAATGAATGAGAATTTATTATAATAGGAGGATATGTGGAAGATCCTGTTAGAAACCAGGATAAGGAATTCTGATTTTGACTTGATAAGAAGAAAGTTTACATACTAATATATAATATTAGCATAGTATTTCTAGTCTACATTTGGAGGACAACTAGATAAGTAGATGCAAAATGTATTCTAAGAAAACAGAAACCATAAATACATTAACATTTAATATGAATTGTGTTACATATTAAAAGTATCTGAATTAGTTATTTCTTAGTGCTTTTCTATACTTAGTAACAAATATATGATAAAAGTGGGTAATTTAAAATCATGCATTATTATTTAGCACTTAAATACGTCCTAGAGTCTATCGACAAATCCATGTAACATTAATGTAACTGATAGTAATGGGAGATTAAATTGCATTGACTATAAATTCCACATATTATAACTTCAAATTCCATTAAGAAACTCCTTTTATTATATTGCCCTCATCAAATTGTTTTACTTTCAGCTGTTTTCTTGAAACTGAAAACAAACATGGAATTCTTACTGACATTAAACATTAACTCTCCACATGCTCATTGTTTCTTGGTCTAGTCCATCTTTTAAAATCGTACTTACCCTTGGGAATGTCACTGAGTTTATTTCTTTGAAGAATTAGCAACTTTAGAAATGGAAGCCCATTTCTGAAGCCGCCTCTGTGCCGTTTCACCCATGAGGACCTAAGACTGGGTAGATCCAATGAGATGGAGCAGATGGCATTGTTGCTCAGGTTTAATGTTTCCAAAGCATGGACAGGAGCAAGAGGGCTTGAGGTTATTTTTGATATGAGGTTGTTACTGAGGTCCAGATGTTTTATATTCCATTCTTCTTTTTTTGTGTGAGACTGTAAGAGAGCCCTAAAGAAACTGGAACTTGCATCCACTGTAGCTGCTGTCTGTGATATGTCCACAGGTATCTCATGCTTTTGAGTAAAAGAACAGTTTGTCAGAAGATATCCATTCCACTGGCATTTAGAATTGAATAAAATATTACTTTTTCTTGATGAGTTTGTCATTGTTTGAGTAACATAAAGACCTACAACTATGGTAACGATTCGGAAACACGGGTTTTTCATAATGCCTGGAGAAAGGAAAATGAATTGACTTATTCAAAATAACATGTAAAAACAACAGCAAATAAGCAGAAAATTTAATTTTCAATTTAAGATTTAGGAAAGTTATCTTGCCTTGATTGCCAATTTAAGTAAATGTTTTATTTCTTAGAATTTAGGACATCAAAATGTAGCTACCAAAATGGTATAGCTACAGTATAAAATTACATCTATATCGTATTTTAAAGGAAGAACTCGTCTCATTTTTCAGAAAATACATATTCACTTGGCCTCACCTCTGTGTCTGCTTTTCCAGGATCATTCGCCCAGCAGTCTGCTTTGGAGTGAGGCAAACCTACCAAGATTAGATTAAAGACTTCTCTGCTTCCTTGTTGGTCATGAGTACTGAGCAAAGTCTATTCTGCTTATCTACAACACCCTAATCAGCCGTGTGATTCATTACGTGAATGACAGGCCATCCAGTTACACTAAACTGTGGAACTGTATGGGTGAAAAGTTCAACTCACAAGAGACTTAATTTTTTTAAAAGACTAGAAGAACTACAAGCTTTGTCTTTGTGACTTTTCAAATCCTTTTGAAATCATTTAGATATATACAACATAAAAGGGGTTATAAAAAGGATGCTCTGCCTCAGAACCATGAAGATGTAAAAAGATACAGAGACATCAAGTATCTTTTTCAGAAAGATTCTTGAGAAACAATTCAAAGTTTCAAAACAAATATCTACAAATCACAATGGCTAAATGTATACAAAAAAACTTTTTTTAAGAAAAATAAATGGATAATTTTTGTGATTTAATTAAACTAAATTCCATTAAAAAAACCAGTGTGTGTACATTATTCAGTAGATAGATTTACAACAAATCATCCCTCCATTCTGTTCTAACGGCACCAGTCTAGTTCTCATCTGAAATCCTAGTTAACCTGGCTGAACTATTTTTCCTGCCACTGCCTCCTGATTTTCCTTTTTCTTGATTCATCCTACAAGATTCCAAAGGGTTGTTTCCCCACAGTACTGTTTTCCTCATGTCATTCCCTCATTCAGAATCCTCTAAGGGCTCCTTAGTGCCTGTAGTCCACATCCCTCAGGTTGGCATTCAAGGCTTTGAAAGCTAACCTCATGAACTTGTCTGATAAGTACATGTGGAGCAACCACAAGATGTGGCTTGTGCACAGCAGTACCTATGCACATCTCATGCTAAAATTAGCTCTTAGCTCATTCCCAATTCCAAGCTCAATGCCTTTTCCTCTCCTCAGTCCAAATCCTACATATCCTTCCAGACCCATCTCAAATCCTATGGCTTGAAGACCCTTTTTCCTGCTTTAGCCTCTATTTTGTCTTTATGTTTTCAGAAATCTTTCAGGAGATATTTATTGAGTGAGTGAATGAATGTGCATTAGTAACATTCAGTTTGACAGAATATCAATACTATCCTGTGTTGCTATTGCTTTATGTCTGTTTTACACTCCCCAAAAGATAAGCTTCAGAAGGGCCATGTTTTCCATGCAAGATAAATTTATATATATATACTTTGTCCCCATGTTTTATATTTTTAATAGTCTGCAGTCTGTCACAGGGCTATGCTCTGTTTGGACGAATGAATGCACAGAGTGAATGAAACTTACCATGTAACTTTTTAAACTCAGGTTTCATACAAGGTCAATTCTCCCATATTTTGAAGGGCATCTAAATTCAGGTACACGTGCCTGTGAACTGCAAAGGTGCCCTTGCAGCATGGAGGAGTGATTTATTTTTGTAGTGTGCCTCTTATGCAATACCAGACATTGAATTAATTTGTACAGTCAGACAGATATTTGTTTCTATACAGTCATGTGTTGCATAATGAGGTCTTGGTTAATGACAGACCACACATATAATGGTGATCCCATAAGATTAGTACCGTAGAGCCTAGGTGTGTCATGGGCCATACCATCCAGGTTTGTTTAAATATACCATATGATGTCCGCACAATGACAAAATGACCTAACAATGCATTTCTCAGAATGCATCCCCATCGTTAAGTGATGCATGGATTGTATTCAAAGCTGCAATCATTAAATATACAATTGTATACCACGCTAATGTAACAATATCAGCAATGTCATAGCCCTGTGACAAATTGCAGACTATTAAAAATATAAAACATGGGGGGAAAATATATATCACATGGAAAACATGGCCTTTACCCTCTGGTAGTTTACAATCTTTTGGGGAGTTTAAAACAGACACAGATTGATTCAGATACCATTCACAGGTACATTACTTTGCAGTATTGAAGAGAAACATGGTTGAAAAATACTTAAGAGGACATAAGTTAAAGATTTTCACTGACCTGGTTCTTTCTAAGTTAAAGAGATTTATACATTAACTAATAGATTTGAGTTCAAAACAGCTAGATAAGTATAATCTTACATTTTAAAGTGAAAAGTAGTAATTTGTAGAGAAAAATTATACGTACCACATATAAACTTATATGTATTAGGTAAGAAACCCTGAAGAACTCCAGAAACATTTTCTGAGGAAACTGGAAACAATTAGGTAACATGCAAATCTTTAAATGGACATATTCAAGCTGAAGTATGAGGAAGCACTTAGAAATATTGGGAGTGAGCATACGTGTCAGAGAATAAGAGAGCTAGGGAGAAGGCAGTAGAAAAAGCCGAAAGGAAATAAAGAGTCCATTCTTATATAAAAGAAAGAGAAGTTAAAACAACCAGAAGAAAAAAAGCAGAAGAGGCTCTTTTTGATCAGATGTGAAAAGAACACAACAGTCACACTGTTTCTGAGGCATACCTTCAGATCCTTAGATAGTTTTCAAATGGGTCTCTATCTGGATCAAGCCAGGTGGGCATTTGAGAGCTGAGCTTTTGAGGCTCCACCCATGTGCCCATGGAGCATGTGCTGTGGTAAACCTTCAACCCTTTCCTCTCCGGGCTCTGGCCTCTTGCCTCAGTGACAGCCCTGGGACAAGGGGGGAAGAGCCACTGGAGAGAGGCCTCCTGCAGTGCACAGAGATTAGGACCATCCAGACCCGGACTGCACCACTTCTGACTTTGAACTCCAGCATTCCAGAGAGATCACTTAAATACTGTATCCCAGTCTCAGGCTATATTTAAATTCATCATGTTTCTATGATTAAGTAGTAACCTGCTAATATTTTAATCATTGAAAAATTAACAGCAAACAATTTAGAGAATCTTTATTGTAAACAGAGTTCATTAATAGGTATTACAAACTGAATTAACCAAAACTCAAATTAGTAACCTGAAACAGATTTACAGGTTTATTTTTGCATGGCATAATTTGCAATCTTTGCCCCCTCAACACTTTAAAAAAGATTACTAAAATTATCAACATTTTAACGGTCTCTTTTTTGTCAAGTTTAGCACCATAACATTCTCACCCTCTTAAAAAAAACGCATTCAAAACTAGGTAGAACTTCCACCTTTCATCATCAAAACTATCACACAAAATTTATTTTTTCATAACACAAAATAATACAAATAAGTATATTTTTAAATACTGCAGACCATATATAGGCAGTCCTCACTTTGTGGTGTTTGGCATTTTTCCTATCTGCTCATTTCTAAAATATCCTGTTTTCATTTAATCTGTCCCCTGTCACTGCAATTCACCTCTAAGGTATTGCAGTTATTTAAACAAGCACATATCCGCCCTACTCTCCTGGGATCCTGTCTGTCATCTACCTCCCCAAAGTCTGCTGCTTGTCATATCAGTGCTCAACACACAGGAGAAATAACCAGCAGAAAGAGGCAAAGTTAACATTTCAGTTTGTAGAAAAACACCATCTGGTGGTGAGAATGAGTAGCTGATGCTTTACTGTTATGTAAAATAGGTCACAGGTAAAATGGACTGTTTGTTCTTGTTCTGCTTTCCAGGTCTACAAGTCAGTGAAAAGGCCAGGGCTGCCTGTAAACTGTCCTAAAATCCTGTACCTGTTACCTTAATGATCAGTTCTATAAAAACATCAAAATAGCCTCTCATGTCAAAAGCACTTAATGGAAATGTATCAAAAACAAATATTTCTCAAAGAGGAGTAAAAATAGATTATTTCATGAATTACATTCAATAAATAATACTTTGAACATAGTGTTCTGTGGTTTTTGTAAAAATACATATCAAAGAAACCTTCAAAACAAATCTAAATAGGACAAACAAGTAATGAATACAAAATTTAAAAATATACTCAGTATCTGAATGAAAATTCCAACAGATTTTTTCTGAATATCATTCAGATATTAAATAATACTGAATATATTCAAATAGATTCTGATATCACTACAACTAATAACACTCAGAGGTCATACATTTCACTTTTTTTTCCTTCATTTAAAAACTGTACTCAGTATTATATAGTAAGTCAATCTATTTTGGTATACTTTAATGACTATTCCTAATGTCCAAGCATTTGGTTTTTATGTCAGGGAGAACTGTGACAATATTGAATACAAATTTGTCTTGTACTGATTTTCTCATCTACACAGTTCAAAGTGACCATGACAGAACACGATACACTTGGATGCAGAGTGGGGCCTATGATTTATCTCTACTGCCTACTTTACAGCAAGGTACTTTGAAGTCTCTGTCCCTGATGTGTGTGTCTTAATGATACCAGAGAGTTCCTTTCAAGTCAAATATAAAATACATTAAAAATCAACTGGCTTGAGGGTCGTAAATCATTACAATGGGATAGTGATATTAGCAGCAGAGATCAATTCTCATACTTAAACATTACTTGTATTATTTCCTGCATTAGCACCCTTTAGTCCAGTGCTTCCCAACTTTTTTCAAGGCATGGCACACATCAGAAAGGGTAATATTTGCATGGCACACTGGGGGGAACCCACCAGGCCATTCCTGGCCAGCAGGACTTACCTGGGGCCATGGCCTCCCCACTTCCCACTGTGTTGCCCTGAAGACTGAGAGTATATCTTGGCAACCCTTTCACCCAGTCAGGTACTCCAAGGTGCCAAAGCCCACCTGTTGGGAAACCAGGGTAACCCACAACTAGGGTAATTTGATCTCTCAATAGTACCATATGTTGGAATTGGCTTAAGATAGTTTAAAATCTGACAGTGATTGGTCATATTTTTTTGACATGAGATTGATTTAGTATTATTTTTTAACTAGACTAGCAACTGTTTTGTTTGATTCTTATTTGCTTAGGCAAGTTTGAATTAGTCTTTCTTCATCTTTCTAGAGTTTCATATAATTAAAACTTCAGTGCAGATAGTGAAAAGAACATGGTATTTGCAAGCAGGTACATATAGGTTTGAACCACACCTGAATTCCAATCCCAACCCTGCTTTTCCTGTGTGACATTAGGCAAATTTCTTAACTTCTCTGATCCTCAGTTTCCTAACAGGTAAAACTGGGATAATAAGACCTACTTACAGAGTTGTGGTGAGAATTAGAGACATCACACATGTAATGCCTAGGACAATGCCTCGGATGTATAAGATGCTCAATAAATGACAGCTAGCATCATTATTTAGAAGTTAAAGCTGAGATGGTGTTTTAATTTCTACCACATTGTGAACACTTAATATTTATCAATATTTAACGAGTAAACATCCTGTTACAGAGTGTTTTCCTCCTAGTGCAAACCTAAGGAACCATAGTTTCTTACTATCTCACATACGTGAAGTCTTTAATGATTTCACTTGTGTGTGAGAATTGGGCTGAAAGTTAACACACTAAAAATCTATCTTTCCTGAGCCAGCATCGATGGCCTAGCAGTTAAAGTTTGGTGCATTCCTCTTCGGGAGCCTGGGCCTGCTTCCCAGGTAAACCACACCACCTGTCTATCAGGAGCCATACTGTGGAGGTGGCTCACATAGAAGAATTAGAAGCACTTAGAACTAGAATATACAGCTATGTACTGGGGCTTTGGCAGGGGGGAAAAAAAGAGAGGAAGATTAGCAACAGATGTTAGCTCAGGGCAAATCTTTCTCAGCCAAAAAAAAAAAAAAAGGAAAGCAATATTATATATATATATATATATAAAAATCTGTCTTTCCTCTCAGAAACCAGGAGACAGAGCATGTAACATTTACTAACAGTGTACCTTTTAAAAATCTTCAGTGGGTCTATCCCCATTAGTTACCAAAAACTTGCTTATAGTGAGTCTGAACAGTTGCTTCAGCCCTCCATCCTTTAGACAAGGAATAGTGGAATTTAAAAAACCACTTCTTTAAATATTAATTTTGATTTTATTCACTTCTGATAATTATTTTAGAGACTATAATTTGAAGCTCAGTGCAACTTAATGAAATGTATTAGAATTTAGGATCTCTGAGAATATTTTAAATATGGAGATTATATAACAGACACAGCAGTGCTCTGCAGATAAAATAATTATAAGTTATCACAAACTCTGTAAAAATATGATTTGCATGCATATCCTTTAAAAAAAAAGTCAAGTCAAGATAGGAACACATTGATAACCTCTCGGGTTCTTCTAATGAGTGTTTCCACAGGGGTTGTCTGAGATCTGGCAGCCCATGTTCTGGCCTGTTACTGGTACTTTGAAGAGAGTTCCATCAGCACACACACAGAGCTTGTAGCGCACCCAGTCGCCAGAACCAAACTGGTCTCCACTGGAGGAACTGGGGAGGCGAGTTGTGTTAACCATCACAGTTCCATTTAGGATGATGCTGTTTTCCTATTAGGAGAACAACAATATGATTTATTTACCTCCACAAGTGGGAATTGAACAAAGTTAATAAAGAAAACTTACTGGAATATTAACAAGAAAAGAAAGAGTAAAGTCATGACCAAGACAACAAAGAAAACAAAACCAATGTCAAGATTCAACTAGTGATCTCTTAGTAATAGTTTACTATGTATATCAATACACTTGTGACACAATTTATCTCTCAATTAGTTAAAATTACATCAAAATTCCTAAGTGCACAATAAGACTTATGTTGATAAAGTCTCAGATCATTTTCACTTGTTACTTCCTAAGAGAGTTCTAATAAAGTTACTGATTGATGAGTTTTGGACAATGAGAAGAAAAAGACTTTTTCTCTCAGAGAAAATCAATTTTAACCTCCAATGTTTTTGCAACACTACAAATGAAGATTTGAGCCATATAATTTTGAAGACCAGGCATTCAAAGGAAACTGCCTGGAGGCTCTCTTCTTCAAGCCCACTGTTCCCAGAACATTCTTGTATTGTAGGCCTGTTCTTTTTAGGAAGGCCTAAACCTCTCTCTCCTTTCCTCCCTCCTTCTTAGCTTTTCTTCTTCTCATTCATTCAACAAATACCATTAAATGTCTACTATGTGTTAGGTACTATTCTAGGTGCTGAGGATACAGCAGACAACAGACAAGCAAAGTCCAAGTTCTCACCGTTGATATTTTAATGGGGAGGGATAGGCAACGAACTCATGAACAGGTAAACAAAATAGGACATCATCTGAGAGGAAGAAGTCAGGGTACATAGACAGAGGGTGACCAGGCAGGAGTTCTACTTTACACAGGGTGGTCAGAGAAGGCCTTGCTGATAAGGTTACAGGCTAACGGAAACTGGATGATGCGAAGAAGTAAGCCATGTGGGTAACCTGGGACAGGCACTCCAGGGAGAGGACATAATACACAAAGGCCCCAAGGCGAAGATGTGCTTGGTGTTCCAGGAGCAGACAGGAGGGCAGCATGGCTGAAGCAGAGACGGAGGGGGTCGACTGGTAGGAGACAAGTCAAAGAAATAACTAGGGCCAGATGTAAGGCCAGGGAATGGACTCTGGGTTTTGTTTGGAATTAGATGGGAAGACATTTGGAGGGTTCTGAAGAGGGAAGTGACGTGATCTTTTATAAAGGATCACTCTGGCTGCTGTAGAGAACTGACCACAGGGGTGAAAGCAGCAGCAGGGAGACCACCTAGGAGGCTGTTCCAACAGTGCAGGCAGGAAATGACGGTGCTTTACACCACAGTGGTGGTGGCGGTGGTGCTGGAAGTGCTGAGGAGCAGCCAGATTCTGTGCATCTTCTGAAGGGAGAGCCAGAAGGCTTTGCTAATGGACTGATGGGTGCCATTTAACAAGACTGGGACACTGAGAGAAATGCATGTTTGAAGAAGGAGGGAGGATATGAAGATTTTAGACATTTAGTTTGAGATGCCTATGAGATAATGAAGGGGAGAAGGTAAGAAGGCAGTTGTGTATGTGAATCTTAGTTCAGAGAAGATTAAAGCAGGAGTTCCAAACTTGAGAGTCATCAACTTACAGAGGGTATTTAAAGCAATGAAAGAAAGTTGGTTATGAAGTCATGGAAATGGCTAATGGACTATGTAGTGATAGTATATGGAATAACTATCATTCCTGTGATGAATTTTCGAATTTTGTTCCAATGCTGCCATCTTGTGGTCATTTAATTTTACTCTCTTTTTTCTTAAAAGCAGTTTAATTGATAAAATTCTAATGATTAGCTGTGGACTTAAAAACTAACCGCTGATATTAACTGAATTATAAAGCTAACTATCTTTTCAATACTGGCTTCTTTTTCTTTAACCGTGGAGAAATTGGTATATGTGTATGTGTATTTCAAAGTATTTTAATATTTGTCATATTAATGACAGGTAGAATTTTCAGGTGGAAAAAATAAAAGATTTAGGTAACTCGCTAATGGCTATATAAATATCTAACACATCTCTTGCTTCTTTGAGTTTCTAGTGCAGAGAACAACAGTCCCACCATAACATTCTCCAACACTATGCTTAGAGGAATGGCTTCTTACTACAATACAGCTAAAAAACACTCAGTATTACTATTGAGTTTCTGGCAAGAATCACGTTTTATCTTCATCTTTATTATTTAGAGATTGGAAGATGTGCTTTGGGGAGGAAAAGCTGTTTATAAAAGTGAAAGAATTTAATTTTTTAAACTTTATTTTTTCTAAGAACTATGAAATTGAATTTTAAAAAAAGGAAAAAATTATTTTGTAAGTCCTTAGGTTTAAGTTCACTTTTGCTATTTACTGCTTGATAAAACAAATTTAATTAGCTTTAGTTAAGTAGTACATAGCTGGGACCCAAAGACATTCTGAATAAATGTGCTTTGACCAGAATTGTGAGCAGGTAAAATGCTTCTGGACTTATGGCTCCCTTATAAGAAATATTTTATCTATTAAAGTTCAGATATAATCTGTGAAGCACAAAGAAAATTTCACTTTTTAACAGCTACGATAAAGGCAAAATCTTTTCCCTTTACAATTAATAATAGATGTATAAATAAAAATACATTTTATACCTTTGCTAATTGATTTTCACATTACCGGATATAACATCCAGGAAGGGATATGAAAATATTTAACTGAAAAAAGACCCAACAACTTCAGGGAATGGATACCTACTTTCATCTTCCAGAATTCTCTTTTGGAAGGTTTTTTTTTTTTTTGCTTTTTAAAATAATACAGATATCATTATGCAAAAAAGAAAAAGAATTTTTTAGAAACTAACAGGCAAGCAAAAATAAAAAAATTAAAATCATTTGTTATCCTACTACCCATAGCCAGCCATTGTTGACATTTTGACATACCCTTCCAGGTGTTTATAAACATACAAATATTCTGAAAACTAAAAATGAGACATTTCACAAGTTGTTTTGTAACTTTCTTTCACTTCACAATCCATTTTGAACATCTTTCCATGTCAAAAATTATACAACTACATTACCATTTTTAATAATTCCATACTATTCCATATATGGATTTATATACCCAAGAATCTAATAATTCTCTTAAACTCTTAAAAAATACTCACTGCCTTTAATTCCATGTTACCAGCCATGTGAAATTCAATGGTTTTTCCCATAATGAATACTCCTTCGTTTCCACGCACAATAGCACGTCCATCAACTTTTATATTTAAATCACTAGTAGCATTGCTGGTAATCTGAAAATAAAAAAAAAAGCGGTGAAAATAGTTTCTAAATTAAAGTGAGAATTATTATTAGAGCTAGAGGAATAGGAGTTTCAACCAGGAAATATGAAAGGAAAGTGTCTTCAATTACATTTTATAGATGTTGAGGTCAAGAGAGATGCCTTGATAATGATCACATAAGGTAGTAGTTAATGACAAATCTAGAAGTAATCTTTTCCACTGTTCTGAAATTTATTCTTGCATACCACTATAAATCAGTAAAACTCCTCTCTCCCTTTGTAACTTTAGACAACAATTCTCTTCCATTAATAAAACAAAGAAAATAAATCATACCCTTTCAGTAGATGCTTTTTGAACATTCAAACTCTTCACTCCACTCGGCAAATGAAACTCATGAGTTTCATAGTCTGTGCTGAATAAGATATTTTGAGTCCTTGGGTCGAAAAACTGCATACCAATGTCACTTGTAATAGAAGTTTTGTTCTTTTCTACACTGAGCTTTGTTGTCCCTTGCTGAAAAACAATCTTCAGAGAAACATTTTATTATGAATATGTTTTCAAGGAAGACAGCATCCAAAATTGATCAAGAACATTATAAAAAACACTCTATAACAATAGACTAACTTCAAATAATTTTAACTGTGTCTGTCTGTCCTTCCTCCACCCACTTTGGAAAACGAAGGCTCATTTGCTTATTTGCTTATACTGCTCTGCACAAGGACAAGGGTCACAGGACACATGGACCTAGGCCTAAGATGGGCAGGTGGCAGTAATACCTCCTTGAGGTTCTAGTCAGTTGAAAACCTAAGTCACAGCAGCTGCTAGGCATGAGCTCCCAACACTAGATTGGCATATTCTCCTCCAGACTCCCAGAAAGTAGAGGGTATTCTAACCCGGGAAGGTGCTTTTTTAAATGGTCTCCTCATATGGAGGAGAAAAGAGTAAACTATGTATTCTTATAGTAATTTTATCTATCACAGAAAATGCTACCATGGAAGAAGATCCAGAATATTAAGAAAGCATCTAATATTAATAGATTATAATACCAACAATATTATTAAATATACTTATGAATTTTCTCTAAAGGAAAATATCCATTTCCAATAATCAACTTTAGGTTTTATCAAAGAATTTTTCTCTAATGTTCCTCAATTAATGTGGTAACTTACAGGCTGGTTATTGCCAGTGATGACCAAATTCTCATTTCGCCTTCCTCCTACTGTGCTCTTATAAAGAGGACGTATAACTCCCATGTCAGATACTTGTTTAAAGCGAAGTAGACCAGTTTCATGAAACTCCATGCTGTCACAGCCATTTGGTCCAATGCGAATCACAGCCCAGATAACAAGCGTTATCTAAAAAAGAAAACAAGCCCACTGTTGATAGGTAGCATACATGTAACATCATTGGAAAACAAATAGAAAAGATAATCGCCAAAGAATTAAACCTCTTAAATGTTTCATCAGTGAGATGGACATAGCAGTTGGTTTTCTACTTGTAAACAAAATCAATTTTATTTTTTATCAAGGTATGCAACTAGCTAAAAGTCAAAAAGTGCTAAAAGGTCTACAATAAAAAGAAGAGCAGTTTCTTATTTCTTTTACTCCCACCATTTTTCATCCAGGGAAAACCACTTTCAAAACTTCTAGCTTATTTTGTCCAGAATTTATCTCCATGTTTCCAAATATGTGTATATATTTCTTCACTCATGAATTTTAGGTTTTATCTATTAAATTTCTATTTTAGCAGATGACAATTTTAGCTCATTTATACTTCTTCACCCCAACTCCAATCTCAAGTTTTGGTTAAATCCATGTGCCGTATTTTCATTATTATGACCATATAAATATTGGTCACTGCTAAGCCAAATACTGCACTATGACGGCAGTTCCTTTCCTGTACTTTGTGTCTTTTGGAGTTTACTATTTGTCTGTCTTTCATTTGCTTAGTTTCTTTGGAAATCTGACTAAATCTTTTCAAACCTTCCAACATTTCTATCAAATGTCTCTTAATAAAGTGTTTTAAAAATCCAAGCCTCTCAGATAATTTATTAGTTCTACTTTTCTCTCCCAGGAAATCTTTCTGGAACTCCTCTCTTTTTGCGCCATCTGGACTACTACACAGCTGTAATCATGAACTCCTCCTTCACGTCCACGCTGGAACTTCCTTTTGTCGTTCTCCCACACTAGACACCCAGTTTCCTGTATCCTTATCTTCAACTTTCTTGGCTCAGTACCTTCCTTTGGTAGAGCACATCCTCCAGTGGCTTCCTTAGAAAGCATGTATGTGAAGTAGATTTTTTTGAGAGTGTACATGGCTAAAAAGTATCTTTATACCTCTCACATTTGACTGATAGTCTATCTTGGTACACATTTCTAGACTTGAAATTACTTTTTCTGTGAATTTTGGAGGCCCTTGCTTTCTTGTCTTCTGATTTCCAGTGCTGCTTTTGAGAGGTCCGATGCCACTGATTTTGTACCCTTTATGCATAACCTTTTTTCCCTCTGGAGGATTTTAGGGTCTTTGCTTTATCCCCAGTTTTCCTAAATTTCACAGTAATGGCCTTGGTGTGAGTTTGTATGCATTACACTGGACCCAGAATGGTAGTTTTCAATTTGTTCTAGGCAGTTTTCTTGATTTATATCATTTGATAACTTTCTTCCCAGAATGAGAGAAGAACTCTCTTCTCTCTTTCTGAAACTCCTCTTAACAGAATGTTACAATTCCTGGATTGATTCTTTAATTCTGTTGAACTTTCTGGAGGAGTTCCTTTTTTGTTATCTTCCAATATCTATCTTTCTATCATCCTATCTATCTATCTACCCATCCATTCCTGTGCTTGTATTTCCATAAGTTCTTCCTTATTCTTGAATAGCTCCTTTTTATTGGCATGTTATCCTTGTTTCATGGATGCAATATCCTTTTATTTCTCTGAAGATATCGATTTAAAAATTTTTTTTTAAGTTTTCTGTCATTCGTTGCATTTTCTCTATCTCCCTGAATTCCTACTTCCACCATGGTTTGGGTATTTTGGGTCTCTATCATTTTTCAATTCTTGGAGCTCTCCAAAAAAAAAAAAAAAATCTATTGATCCCTGGCAGCGCATATTTAACAGTGAGTTTGTAAAAAGTCCATAGAAAGTACTCTGTGTGGGGTGGGGCTTGTGACTGACAGGCTTCACAGTAGGAAGATTAGGTGGCTTTTTCACTGGGACCAGCCAAGTGTCAGTATCTTCAGGTCTTTTCTCTAGGTGCTTCAGTTTCTCCAGAGAAGGCTATTTTCTCTCTTGCCTGGAGGATATAAGCCTCGTGCCAGGAAGCTAGAGGTGGAGGATGAGGATAGGGAGCCTGCGAAAGGGGGTCTCAGCGCTCAGGATGCAGACTTCTCTGCTTTCAGTGTGGAAGCCCATCCATCCCTACCCTCCTCTGTGCAATACCCTCAGGCAGCAGGAATCCCCTACGGGTCAGTGTGTCCAGAGGCACACTAGTTTTGTGCAGGGTTAGAGGGGTAGCTGCTTAACTGCTGGCTGGAAGGGAGAGGAAGGCTACGGATCCCATGGCTCCTTCTACAGACTCTTCGAACAAGCTCTCTGTTTTCAGTTCCCGCCTCACTCCTGCTTTTCAAGGTACTGTACTTCCAACTTCTGAGGCTTTTCAGGATTCTGCAAGGACTTTCACCAACACCTTCTGCAACCCCGTCCCCAACACACACAAGCACTTTCTCTTCTCTGATAAGTTATTTGCCACTCCTCCTCCTACTTTTCGTCTTCATATATTAGGGTTCAGGATTTTGGTTGCCTCTCACTTTCTCCCAAAGTATATCTGTTTCTTGACATTGTGATCTTGGGATGAGCTTTTTAAGAGAAAATGTTTTTATTATGCCATCTTAACCAAAAGTTTCTAATAAAATAAATTTATAAAATAAATTCAGAACACGTTTTCCTAGTAAAGTTATTTATAGAATTCTTTTCAATTTAAGTGAAGAATTAGACACAAATGTTTTGGATGTACATAAAATGCAAAGGACTGGCTTGAGAGTATTAGAAGTCAAAAATAAAGTAAATGGAATCACTTGAGAACCACTGTAGTCCATGGTCACGATCAGTCTTAGGTACACCGATAATCACTCTCTGAAATAACAACCCCCACATGCCAGATGGTTTCATATTTAACCCCCAGATAGTTAGAACCTTGGATGAAAAGTCTTCTTCTTTAAAAAAGCAAATATCTTTGGAAAAGGCAACATACCAGGTCGTCAGTCCTTAATGTAAACCAGCTCACCCCATCCTTTCATTCTGTAACAAGAGAGATTTAACACTACAAAATGTAGCCCTCACTGCCATCCGAGGCTTTACAATTTTAAAATCCAGCTGAAGAGGGAAGACTAATGCACAAAAAGTTGAATGAAAACAGAAAGGACTATATTTTTTAGGAGAGGTGAAGGCAATAAAATCATCTTGGCAAAGGTCTCTTCTATTGAGTTGACTTTACCCTTTTTAAAGTTAAGTCCTTTAAAGGGAAGAATCCATGAACATTTTTTTTCTAAATAAAATTAATACATGGCAATATTGGCATACTAGGTTTTTTCACATATAAAATATTAAATCTCAGTAAAGAGATGAAACATGAATAGAAGAACAAAAAGAGGGTGCCAAAAGAAATTATAGAAACAAAGTCCATGATTTCACTGAAAAACAGACGAAAAATTCCCCATGGTAAATAAAAAACAAATATTCTGTACTGTATACTCACAATTAAATTGATAACGGCCAGGATGAACAAGAGGATAATCACACAGATGGCTAAGTTGCCTTTTCTCCCCCTCAGCCCCGTTTTATGGAGGCGCTCTTCATCAATCGGAATATATCCGGCTTTGAAGTTACTATTGTGCTCTTTATTGACATTCCTTCTCTCAACAGCCTTCTCACGCATGGACTTCTTTACAGGTCCATTGGAACTTTGCTAAAAACAAAATACAACACAATGGAACAGCTATACCCTCTCTTTTTGATGCATTTATTTATTAAGTGCAAATTCCTAACTAAAGAAAGTTGAACTGGTTAGTGATATATTTTCCAAAATAAACCTCAAGTCATGTTTTGTTGCAGGCTGTGAATAAGGATATTAACGTGCTTAGAGGCAGAGTAGGGACGAACCTTCACTGTGACTATTTGATAACGTATTTCTACTCTCCGCTTTGAACAGTCCTAGTGTCAGTAAAGCGTACAGCTAGCTCATTTGCGGGAAGAGTTGATAGATACATTCTATGGTGGGAAATCTTTTCATTAACGATTTATAATGATTTAATTATATATATTTTTTCAATTATATGAAAAGAATTTGGACAGGCTGACACACTTAGTTATTTATCACTCCAACAAGACCAGGAGTTTCAAAGTATGGACTGGAGAGTCCTGGAGGGGCCCCTTGAAACCTATCAGGGGTCCGGACGGTGAAAAATATTTTCAAAATAACACTAAGATGTTATTTTCCTTTTTTACTCTCCTTCTTTCATGAAGGTACAGTGGAGTTTTCTGAGGCTACATGACTATACGCTATGACATCACTGCTTTAATAGCAAATGAAATGTGCGCTTGTGTATTGTTGTGTTTAAAAAATTTCTCAGTTTTAATTTCTAATATGGTAAATATCAATAGCTACAACCCACATAAACCAAAGCTCTTTGGGATCCTCAGTAATTTTTAAGAGTATAAAGAGAACCCGAGACCAAAAAGTTTGAGAACCTCTGACTTAGACTATGGTTGAATGACATTTTAGGTAATAATCTGGTACATCACAAACAACAAAAGGAATGGGTAGAAAT
The DNA here is from genome assembly GCF_037783145.1 of Equus przewalskii. Classification (NCBI taxonomy): domain Eukaryota; kingdom Metazoa; phylum Chordata; class Mammalia; order Perissodactyla; family Equidae; genus Equus; species Equus przewalskii. The sequence continues at coordinate 79,764,081 of NC_091833.1, read as the reverse complement.
GGATACTGCCCAACTTACATATTTTTCAGAGCTCTGAGAAAATTCATTTATTGAATGAACCTAATTTTATGCATAAACACTAATACCATAAATAGAAATACAAAAGAAATATAGGACAGGATCCTTATCCTTTAGAAAATACAAAATGTGATTTGGGTACATGAAATAGTTAACAATGCAATCAAGTACTCTGTATGTTCAGGTGCCAAAATCAATAGTATAGACAATACAAGCTGTGGAGTTCAAGGGGAGGAGAGACAAGATGGCTTGGAGTTGTCAGGGAAACCAGAAGGAGTAGGTGGGTCAGATCTGCAATGCAGGGAGAATAAAGTTGGAAAAGTACAGCAGGTTGCGAAAGTTCTTAGACAGCTAGGTACAAATTCTAGTTTTTATGTCTGTTTCATTGGAAGTCCCTGGAGGTTTCTGAATATGAATGACATATGTCTCAGAATGCTAAATGTGTGGGCATTTGTGGGAGAGACAGCAAAGAGGAATATAGGTTTCCCCGCTATCTGAAAGTAGAGTGCTCCCATGAAACCTTTCATAAGCCAAAATGGTGTAAAGCGAGGAAGCAATTACCATTAATTTATATGGGAAAAATTTTTGAGCATTCCCTGCCCCAAAAAATAACCTACCAAAATAAACTGAGATAAAGCACAGATGCTCACAGGCACCGTTCAAACGTATCAAACGTACGGTGGCTTGATGCTGAGATGCTGAGTGTAGTTCCTAGGGACGGAGCTTGACAGTGCCACTTTTGCTCCTCGGGGTGCGCGCTCCCTCTATAAGGGCTCACTGCAAAATAAATGCTGAACACTATTTTCACTTTTAACCTTTTCTCATAAAAGTGAAAATCCTCTTTGAATTTCTTTTGGTTAGCAAAAACAGGTACCAATGTAGGTCTTTTGTAAAAGCAAAGTGGTGTAAAGTGAATTTTCGGATAGTAGGGGAAATCTGTACCCGTAAGTAGGCTGTTAGGGATGCTGTAGTAAAGGAGGTTTGAGGTAACGAGGGCCTAAACTAAGGTGGGATGAAAAAGGATAAATTAAAAAGATACTTCAGGAAAAGAGTTAACCGAATTTGTAGCCAGGTTCAAAAAGAGGATCTCATGTTTACTGAATGGTGACTAGTTAAACATGGGGAATGAAGAAGGGAGAGAATTCTACATAGGTTGCATTTGAAATGAATGTGAAATAACCACATGCCTCAAAGGCAACGGGAAGGATGTGATGGGATGTTAGGTCAGTCAGGACTAGAAATACAGATTGAGAGTCCTCAACCTCGGGGTAAGTCAAATCTATGAGACCGCATCAGTTCACTGTGAAAAACAGTACAGAGGGAAGAGAACAAAGAGCCAAGGATATGGTCTTGAGAAACTTTAAATGTGCAGGGACAATGGAAAATGAGAAATACAATGAATGGTAAAAAAAAAACAAGGATGTGCAGTGTTGCTGAACTTGATTTGTCAAGAAGTTCCTCCATAACCTTCAAAGATGACCTCTGAGTAGCAAATTGGTAAGCAGGAAACAGTCCCAAAGAGATGCCAGCATGTATACATCTATTTTCGAGTCCAGAAGGTGAAAAGAGGAAAGAGAGAAGAGTAGCTAAAGAATTATATACTGTCAGAGGAAAATTGTGCTTTTTGTTGTTGTTATTCTCTCTCCCCACTCCCTCCATTTGGGGGAAGACTTGTATGTTCGATGGCAGAGGAAAAGATACCAAGAGGAGATGCCAAAGATCTCAGAGCAGGGCAGGATCATGTGGGAAATGAGATCCTTTAGGAGGCAGGAAAGAAAGCGATATGGAATACAGGAGAAAAGAATAGTCTTAAGGGGTGGGCTCCCATTTCACTGAAATGGTTCACACCGAGGCAAAGTTTTCTTCTTTTTCCTAGGGATGTAAAAGGCAAAGTTACCTGCCAAGAAAGAGTGGAGAGGGCTATTAGAATCTTATCATGGTGGCAGGGATAGCAGGCTGGTTGAGGGTTTATGGAAAATGGAAAAAGACAGGAATAATCATTGTGAGTTATGTGGCAGATAAAAACTGTAAAATTCCACAAAGCAGTAAGGAAGGCTCTGTAAAAGACAATTCAATCTACTCAACAGATTTGATCACAAAACAGGTTGCTGAAGACAGTTGCGTAGGTTGTGTACCTGCATGAGGTGCAATATCTAGGAGGGTGCACTGACACTGCAGATATTTTAGTGTTGAATATGGATTTTAAAAGCTTTCTTGCTGAAGGCAGTAAAACACCTTAAGGGAGGTGGGCTTTCTTTTAATTTTCATGGACTAATATGGGCTTGTGGCAGCGCTGATAGATGGGCAATTGAAAAGTCTTGGCCAGAGTTTGAATACAGGTCTACATAACAGAGAGACAGGGCAGAATTCATCCCTCCTGGGATGCATTCTCTACTCTTCTCTGCTAATTCATGTACACTATTACATTCAATTTGATGCTTTTATCATTTATTGAAGAGTTAATATAAGCCAGGTGCTCCAGACTACCAAGATGAGCAAGACACAGCACCCACCGTCAAGGAACTTACTGACCGGCCAGTAGATTAGACAGACAGGGTCACTAACAATTGCAGTTCAACACGGCAAATGCCATAGCAGAGCAATACACACAATACTGAAAGGGTACAGAGGAGGAATGCAACTCCACTCAGTAAGCAAGGGTATCAGCTAAAGGCTTTTAAGAAAAGTTGAGATTTTGGTCGAATCTTGAAGGATAAACAGGAGTTAGTCAGGCAAAAGCAGAGAGAAAGCCACTCCAGGCAGAGGGAATAGCATCATTTGTGGGGTCTGGAGCGCAAAAGAAAATACGGAGCCCTTTGTTCAAATATCAAGCCTGGGACAGCAGAGCATTAAACCAAGTGTGGGTCCCTTCTGAGCTCCCTTAAGTGGGCCTAGCTCCCAGGTTTCTGGCTAGATTAACCAAGTGAATGGATGGCGCTGTAGCCCTTTTAATGGTGAATATGACACAATCCAGTTTTGAACCTTTTAGAGTTTGAAGCGCCTGTGGACAATTCAGTTAAGTTCAGGCTGGAGAAGTAAATGCCTAACTCTGAAGCAGAGACTGAGGAATGGATCAGATTGTCCGGTTTATGTGTAAAGCAAGAAAAGAATCTTGGTGGAATCTCAAGAGCATCAATAGGTGATGTAGATGAAAAAAGAAACGCCTAGAACAGGAGCTGATTAATCAGGAAAGCCAAGGAACAATTCTATTCTCAACAACTCCAAGAAGCTTTGTCTCCTTTCACTTCCTCTCATTCCTTTAGATTTTATTTTACTGTTGTGATCTGTAGCTTACCTGTTGTCTTTAGCTGATTTTTCTACATTTATTTGACATTGGACTTTAAGCTCCTTGAAGGCAGACTTCATGTCTTCTATCTTTCACGCCCCTTAGAATGACTGTTCCAGCGATATATATAACAAGTCTCTAAAAGCAGTTAATTACCTAAGAAAATCTTTCCGGAAAAGATATTCTGGAAACAGAATGTTGGCAACTTCCTCAGATTTGTTTTTTCAACAATGTTGAAGAATGAGACTTTTTCAAAAGAAACTATCATATAGTTTTGTTTTTTTTTTAAAAGGGAAATAATAGTTAAGGGAAAAAATGACTATGAAAGTTATTTTTATGATAACAAATCACCCTAGTAGCTATAGGTATGTATAGGTATATATGTGTGTATGCGCCTATGTTTATGTACGCGCATGGATAGCTTGCTTTTGGGGGAAAATCGCCTTTTAAACTATTCTAAGTTACAAGTTTACAATGCACATCAGGAAATACTGATACAGCACTTTTAAAAAAATGACTGTAAATCAAGTGGACAGGAGACAGTTTTATACTGGTGACTAAATCTCCAAAGACCAAAGCGGGAGGAGAAACCGGGATGTCTGCACATCGGGGATGCAGAAACCAGAAGGGGCCGCAAGCTGACACCCAGGCAACAGCTGATAGTTTCGTGGCTGCTGTCAGGGGAGCTCATGGCTGGGGAATGAGGTTATTTTTACCCGCATCTTCGCCGGCCGCCGAGCCGGGCGCGCCTCCAGCACGTCCTGGCGCAGGCTCCGGGCTGCCACGGCCGCCGCCCGCCCCTCAGGACAGCGACCCCTCCTCACCCCGACCCGGGGACCGCCAGGCCTGGCCGACGGTCGCGGCTGGTTCCCCGTCCTCGGCGCAGGAGCCCCCGCCCGGCCTCTGCCAGCATCCCGGGCTGAGGACAGCTCCTCCCGCCCCGCCCCGCGAGGCCTGGCCCCGGCCGTCCCGCGCGCCCCGGCCCCCAGCCGTCGGCCCTACGGTAGACCCCACGGCAGGACTCCGGCCTCCCCTGGTCACCCGGTCCTCCGCCGCGGCGGGGCTCACAGACCTGCTCAGCCGCTGCCGCCGCAGCCGCCGCCGCCATCTTCCCGCGCCCGCCGCCGCGCTCGCCGGGGCTGCACCCGCGCGCCTGCGCCTGCGCCCTGGCGGCAGGGGTGGGAGGGGGCCCTGCGGCTCCCGGCCCTCCTAACCCTCGCGGGAGTGGGGCTCCGAGCTGCGGGGCTACGGGCGTCGGCTCCCCAGCCGTCTGCGTGCAGAGCTGTGGCCTCGGGCCGCTTTTTCCCGCGCAGGCGGATTCCACGCTACCTCGGGCCGCCTTTGCGTTCTCCCGAAAGGGCGCCCTCGATATACAGGGGACGCCTCGCCCTTTCCCCTCCAGTCCTCATCACGGAAGGTGGGTGCTTTCCGGAGCTGTGACATCCTCCGTGCTTCAGGGGCCGGGGTCTCCCTGGCTAGGGTGGGAAAGGGCGCTTTTGAGAGTACACGTGGACCAGGACTGGAGTGGTGACAGTGTGGACAGAGGTTAACAAGTTGCCAGTTAGCCAGCTAAAATCTTGAAAGCTGAGAGTCCTCCAGGAGGCCATAAAATCAGTTCAGGGATGCTTCTTAACTTTGGGGGCCTATGAGGTCTGATACTATTTTCTGTGGTATGGGGGTGGATTTTCCATTTAGTAGGTATTGGAGGTAGTGCTGTCGATGTCTATCTTGAGGAACCTAATTTAACGGATATTTACTGCACGCCAAGAAGCCACCCAATGTACAAGTAACTTGAGTAGTACGCACTCCTTGGTCCCTGTCGTCAGTATAATCCAGTAACCGTTTTAGTCAACAAAACGCAGTGAAGGCAAGAGCAACCAAGAAGCAAGAACTGTTCCTTAGGTAGCTGAAACCACTTCTAGTAAGTACCTTTGGGTCCTAGGGCTGCACAACTCAGCAAGAACCACCAAAGAGAGCAGCTGGCAAAAGCCGTCTTTCTCTAGCAGCTAGGTCAGTTTTGCTTTTTGATGACTGGAGCCATTGTTTCACTGCTCTGCATACTTTACGTCAGAGAATTGCTGTGAAGTTTAAGTGAGATAATCTGTTGCCTAATGAATCTCATAAACTTTTTCCCTTCTTGCACTTGATTTTAGCTAATGTCAGTACCAGCTGGTCATCAGTCTCTGTATATCTTCTTTCCCAAATGCTAGAACCACTTGACTCACATCTCTAGGCTCACGGCTGCCCAGATCTCTAGGACAAATCTGCGTCTTAGGAAGGCTGTAAGTTACAGCCCAGTGCTTCGGGAGTTGGTGATAAGCCTCTGTTAAGAGTCTGACTGTGGTCGCATTTATCAATTCAGATAATTGGGCTTTTGACTGATGCTGTCTTCCTCTGTCCAGTTCTGGTACCGTAGTCCTTAGTTCTTATGCTTTGCCTCTTTTTCCTTCGCTTGGAAACTTCTCCTTTTCTCAGGCAAGCACACGCTTATTCATCCTCCAAGAACCCATTCAAATGTCACATTCTCTATAAAGCCTTTCCAGGCTCCCATAGGCAGTTTTTGCTGGTCTGTCCCTTCACTCTGCTCCTAGTCTTTGGAGCACTTCATGTTGCATTGTATTTTATCTTGTTTATCTGTCTGACATCATCTGAAAGACAGAGAGGGGCTTGCCTGGTGGCGGAGTGGTTAAGTTCGTCTGCTCCACTCTGCGGGCATGGTTTCGCTGGTTTGAATCCAGGGCGCAGACCTAGCACTGCTTGTCAGGCCATGTTGAGGCAGCATCCCACATAGCACAACCAGAAGGATCTACAACTAGAATATACAACTATGTACTGGGGGGCTTTGGGGAGAAGAAAAAAAAAGATGGAGAGCTCTATCTGGAAGGCCCATGTCTTACTCATCCTTTTATCTCTGATGTGTAGCATAGTAATGAAATTTAATAAATGTTTTAGAACCTGCCTGATATCCCAGTTTCTAAGACAAGCAGCCCTGCCTTGATTTTGCCAGCTTCTCTCCCACTCAGGTGGTGGGATACCTAATAACTGATTTTCCTCTGGTTATCTGGAAAGTCACCTTCTAGTTGCTGATCCCCATCTCTCTGACAGGACACTTCACTGTTCTCCTTGATGCCAATTTTATAGTCTTTAAAGAGATCCAATACACTCACATGACCACATCTTTAATGTGGGTCATTCCCAAATGTATTATCTTCAAGATTTTTTTTCTAAAACAATAATATTTAGATAGAGCTGTGTGCCTGGCAATGTCTCTTTAATTCTCCCAACAGTCTTATGAGATAGGTCATTTTATCTCCATTTTACAAATTAAGAAATCAAGGCTCATAAATGGCTAACAAAGTTTTCAACAATAAAGAGCCAGGATTGAACCTAGGTCCATCCGACTAAAGTCTTTGCTCTTTCTACCATATGAAACAGCCTTTAATTCTGCGTTTTCTTTTGCCTGTTGCATGTTATTAGCATTTAGAAGTGCAAAACAGAGCTCCCCAGGGCTAGAGTACTAGTCAGATTATGAAAACATTCACTTTGTAATGGATGGAATAGTGTCCCTCAAAAAGATATATCCAAGTCCTAATCCCCAGGACCTGTGAACGTGACATGACAGTTTTGCATTGCTTAATGACAGGGATAGGTTCTGATAAATGTATCATTAGGCGATTTTGTCATTGTGCGAACATCATGGAGTGTACTTACACAATCCTACATGCTATAGCCTACTACACACCTAGGCTACATGGTACTAATCTTATGGGACCAGCGTTGTATATGCAGTCCGTCATGGACTGAAACTTCATTGCATGGCACATGACTGTATTTGGAAGTAAGGTCTTTGCAGATGTAATTAAGAATCTCAAGATGAAATCACCCTGGATTTAGGGCGGGCCCTAAAAGTGACTGGTGTCCTTATATGAGGACAGAGACACACACTGAGGAGTGAAGACAGAGGCAGAGAGAGGTCGGAGCGATGTGTCTACAAGGCAAGGAGTGCCAATACTTGTCACCAGTCACCAGAAGTTAGGAGAGAGGCATGGAGCAGATTCTCCCTCAGGGCCTCCAGAAGGAACCAACCCTGCTGATTTCTGACTTCTGGCCTCCAGAACTACGAGAAAATAAATTTCTGTTGTGTGAAGCCACCAAGTTTGTGGTAATTTGTTATGCTATCCCTTAGGAAAATAATATGCACTTCAAGCTCAGCACATCCAAAACTGAACTCAAAATCTTTCCTCGCAATCTGCTCTTCCTGTGTTCCCTTAGTGAATGACACCACCATCCAGTCAGAAACCTCAAAGACATCCTATACAATTTCTAGTATGTTCTTTCTAAAGTACGAACCCCATCATGTCACTCCGCACTCTGAAATTTAAAATCCTCTGATACCTTCCATGATAAAATTTAAACTCCTTATATTAGCACAGATGGTCCTTTACTTTCTGGTTCCTGTCTACCTCTTTTAAGCTCCTTTCCTGGTCCTTCCACCAACTCATCCTTCTCTCCAGCCATGTGCAATATTTACAGTTCCCAGCCATTTGCCTGATCTCATCAAGTTCTTAATGTCTCTGTGCCTTTGCATATGTGGGTATTTCTCTTTTTTTTTACCTACCTATTCTTCTACATGTTCACTAAAACTCAACTCAAGCGATATGTCTTCTGGGAAGCCTTTCTTAATCTTTCTCCCCATTGCAAATTTCTGATTCCTGTGCCCCTCTCTGCGATCTTCAAGCATGCCTCTATTGTCACATTTATCCCACTACACTGAAATTTATTTGCTTGCCCATCTGTCTTGTCTGTGAATTCATACATCTCCAAATTCCACCCCTCTTTAAGGATCAACCTCAGTTTCACTTCTTCCTGACAATTAAAGCCAATCATGATTGCTCTCTCTTTTTAACCGTTACTGCACCAATTTCTTATGGCACCCATTTGATACTTAATGACACAATATCTTGTATTATTTTACTTTTCGTGCACATATAGTTTGTTCCCGAGCAGACTGTAAGCTCATTACAAAGCAGGGGCAATGTGTTACTACTTCTGTGTTGCTCCAAATCCTGAATACATTAGGAACCAAGTACATACATAATATCTACTTCATAACTTTGATGAGTGAATATTGGGTCAATTTTTTCCTATCGGGGTAAAAAATATTACTGGTACCTAAGTGTCTCCTACGTATGTCACTTTAATCCTCACCGTGCATTACCCCAAAGAAAAACCTCGTTAACTCTCATCTCTGTGTCTCCTAAGCACCCTCCCTGGGTCCAGTCCTGCCCTCTCCTGACTTAACCTCTAGGAGCTCCAAGGTGGTATGAAAAAGAGACCAGAACATACCATTTTTCTGTTTACAGCCGTTTGCTGCTTCCCCATTACCTACACAATACAGGTCACTTTCTTTAGCCTGATATAGAAGACTCATTGTAGCTGAACCCAGGACTACCTTTTTGGTCTTGTCCCCGATCCCCTGACTACTCGATCATCACCCTGGACTAGCGTTCATCATTCCCTGCCTCTCCAGGCAATTTCATGCCTCTTTGCTGCTGTCTGACCTGTTCCATTGTCTCTTCTCTTCCTGGTGAACTCCCCTCCATCCTTCCAGAGCTGGCTGTAAATGTCACTTTCTTCTATAACTTCTCCCGATCCTTTCTTTAGGAGGATGGAGGAGGAGGCGAGGGAAGGTCAGTGTTTCCGTTTTGTATTTACTCTATTGTAACTTGTCGCATTGAACTATGGTTGTGTATCTCTCTCCTGAATAGATTCTGAGGTGCTAGGAGCTGGGAGTGGATCTAATTTTGCCTTATGATTAAGGCAGACATTTCTGTCACACCAGAAATTTAGTAATGTTTATCAAATGTGCCGAAAAGATCTATTTCAGCATCCTCCATCGTAGGGACTGCCCTCATGCTGTCCCATGTCCCGCTCCTGGGATGCTTAAGGGTATCTTACAATGTAGATCATACCCACTGGGTCTTTGCAACAGCTTAATGTGTCCTCAACTCATTCCCTCAATGGCCGTTTTCACAGCGCCAAGCATTTGCCACTGCATTTAGCTAGCAGAGCTACAAAGATTGAGGGCAAAGATGCTTCAGTCTTCCATTATCATGATGGAAATCTGGGTTTAGTTATCTTGTGGCCCTCAAAAATCACACTAAATCTCTTTTTTTCCTTCTAGTCTGTATTTGCTACATATGCTCTATAGTTTATTTAGGTGCTAAGGTGATGCAGTTGTGAGGTAACATTTTCCTCTTGTTTTTGTAGTTTAACCAATTGTGGGCATGAAATAATTTTACAGAAAAATTCTGAGCTGTTGCTCTGAGCAGGGAATGCTTATTGGTACGACAAGGAAAACAACATCCCTGCTTCTGTGCAGTGGGGGGAACTGCCTTCGGATCCCAACCTATTAGTTCTTTCTCTAATGGGTGGTGTTTTGTTTGTTTTTTTAAAAGTCTTTTCCTTTCCTTCAGTGTGGAAGAGAAGAAAAAGGACCAAACGAAGCTGATAAAATGAGAACGCAGGGCATTCAGAGAACACTGAGTAAATGGACAAATTAGGGTTTTTGTTACCTGCCAGTGGAGACAAAGTGCCTTAGCAATACCACCAGTAAAAACTGGATTTAAAGACAGCTTCATGCAAGTAGGTCAGGGAAGACTAATGGATTTTCTTTAGACAGTAATACAGGCCCTGACCCAAAGAAGCATGAGCCTAACACAGACAGCTGTGGGACAAGAATAGTATGGCACACACAGAAGAGGATCAGGGCACCTGAAAAAACATCCAGGCCAGAGCAGAGCAGAGCAGAGCAGATTATTCTGTTAGGCACACTGGCTAAGGGTTTGCAACTGTCCTTAGTGAGGAAGAACTGCAAATGATGATGAGGAGTCCACCATACATCCTTGTAGCTTACTGCACATATATATATTCAGTATAGCATGAAACTACACACACGGCTCTCATGACCCTCAAAGGATTCAGTTCATCTTTTGTTGGCTTCTTAAAATCCCAAATTAAAAATCTCTCTGGTTGACTGATGTAGGTAAAATTCAAGGTGGACAAAATTAAGGACTTTCAGAAAGCCTGTTCCATCCACATGTTTAAGACATCACAGTTAGCTAGAACAAGTGGCTCCTGGCCAGCTGGTAGAATTTTGATGCCATAAGAACCACCAGCTGGCTATTAAGTTTGCTTTCTTTCACTTCAATGGGATTATGACATCAGATATAAAGCAGCCAATCACCTCCTTGCTTCTTTCTTGCCTTGCTTGCTTATTTTCTTTCACTTCTTTCTCTTTTTGTTAACAATTCAATTTAACAAACTTTTATAGAGAGCCTAGAATGTGACAGCTGCTGTGCTGAGGATATAAAGCTAAGTAAGCCTCTATCCTTTTCTTCAAGAAGCTCACAAGCTTATATAGGAGACAGACAAATAAGTATAATATAGTGTGATGATTACAACAGTATCAACATGTTCAAAAGTTGAAGAGAGAAAGCATAAAGAAGACAGCGATGAGCTCCGAGGTGGTGGGGGAGTCAGGAGATTTTTGTCAGTTTCAGCTGGGTTTAAATTTATTAAAAGTGCAATTACAGGGAAACCGCTTGTTTATTTCCTGGAAGTCAGGTATATAAGTTATTCTAGCAAGCCTCCAGAATAAACTGTACTCAAGACAGACTAATGTTCTCAGAATCAAGGCTTGACCCAAACTGAACTGTGAACCAAAAATTGAAACAAAGGGCAAGATTTGCTCAACCTGAACCACAACCAGTATGTTAAAAATAAACAAAAACAAGCAGCATAAGAGAATGTCAGAACTGCAAGAGATCTTAGAGTTCATCTAGTCCATGTTTTCATTATATAGATGGGAAAAATGAGGCTCAGAGTGATTAAAGACATATAAAGTTATGAGAAACCACTAACTGGCCGAGTGTGAGATAAAGCAAGAGTGTCCACGTTCAAGTTTATTATTGCTTCACTTCTGATAGGGTACTGCAAAAGAAAGGTTTGATTTTTATGTTTTCTTTCCAAATAATTGTCTAGTAGAGAATATCCTAAAATAATAAAATTGGGACAAAATTAGTGCATCAAAATATTCTCCAGTAGAACATTTGTTTATCTTTTTTCTTTCACATATTTAAAAAGGAAGGCTTATCAACTTTTTAAATAGAATCTCAACCTTGTTGACTGCATGCTTGTAATTTGAAGCATATGGATTCTTCTTTAATTAGCAACATAGACTATTTGCACTCCAGGCTCTAGCTTTCTCTTAAATTGATTGCTATCCAGCACCCATCAAAACCTCTGCAAAGAACATCATCATTAAGGGCTCTTATGAGGATGTCCATTTATTCCTACAGGTATGGAATTTCTAAGCTTATATCAGATAACATCACTAAAGAACTAAGAAATTGGAAGTCAATTGCTTGGCCCTCTCTTTGCTGATGTGTGTTCTAGTGTTACTCCCTTGGCAGTGATCAAAGATGACTACAAGAAACAATCATATCAAGATTTTACCTTGGGGGCCGGCCCCCGAGTGGTTAAGTTTGCCCGCTCCGCTTCAGCGGCCCAGGCTTTCACCGGTTTGGATCCTGAGCACAGACATGGCACCACTCATCAGGCCATGCTGAGGCGGCATCCCACATGCCACAACTAGAAGGACCCACAACTAAAATATGCAACTATGTACTGGGGGGATTTGGGGAGAAAAAGCAGAAAAAATAAAAAGAATATTGGCAACAGTTGTTAGCTCAGGTGCCAATCTTCAAAAAAAAAAAGTTCTTCCTATATTTTCTAAAAAAAAGATGGAAGTTATTAAAGATACCTTCATTTGAGTTGTTCTATACTCTTTGGAAAAGGATAAACATACTTTACAGTTGGTACCAGAAAAATGCATTTCCATTTAAAGAACTGGTGGGTTTACTTTTAAAATAAAAAAACGATGATCATAAAACTCATTTTCCTTTCTGCCTTGGCTTCCACAAAGTCCAGAAATAAATGTTAAATGAGCTCAATCTTAGTACATAAGCTTAAATTTTAGGCTTATTTGTTTTTTTCTATTAAAAAAGTATTTTTTATTTAACAACGATATTTCCTATGTGTCTTTCACTGTAAGCCATCTCAGATCCTTTTTTGGAAGTAGTGGGGAGGAAATAATGAATAAATATGTAAAGCATTTCATTTGTTTTGAGTCATTGAGGGCTAGGCTTCTTTGTTACTAATAAACACAAATTTCCTGCTATGCACAATACATGCTCCAGAGTTCTATGAAACCAAGAGGTATGTGAAATGATTTAAGGCCTTAAGGATCTTGAATCTAGTTGTGAGGCTACAGCATTGTACAGATAAATGACATCAGTAGCATATTCTAAGGTGATTCGAAGATCTATTCGGTCCTAAGACTCTGTAAGTCTAATTATTAAATTAGTAATATGGATATTTGGTCAAAGTGTATTCTGTTTGGAGTCAGCTTAAACATTGATGTTTTGGCTAACATTTTTCTGAGGGCAGTAAAGTTTTTGAGTAACTTTGTTTCTGAATTAAGTTTTCACAAAAGCAATTCATGTTCACGGTAGAAATCTGGAGAATCAGAAAACTATAAAGGAACAAATTAAAATCATAACTTGGGTTCATATTAGAGAATATAACACAATATATATAATTTAGTGTCCTGCTTTTATCACTTCATGTTAGATGGTGAGAATTCCTGGATAACAGATATCCTTCAATAACAAGATTTCTATTGTGCAACATTTCATTGAATGATTTGTTCAACCATTACCCTATTGTTGGAGGTTTAGATGGTTTCCAACCTAGTTTTCTCTATTAAATAAAGTAATGGTGATCACAGCATTATCAAGCACTTACTAGAGTTTACGCCAAACACCATGCTGAGTACTTTACATGAATTCTTATTGAGTCTCATAATACTGCTACGAAGTAAGAACAATTGTGTCTCTTTTACAGATGATGAAACCAGGGATTAGAGGCTCATTAAGGTGCCCACAGCCACGAAGAGGATTTGACCCCTAATCTGACATAAACAAATATTCCAACTTGTTTTTGTTATGAATAAGTAAATAGTACTGTTTAAAGATTCCAATTGCCTATTGAAATAGGCAATTATTGACTCCAAATTAAGAAATCTGTGACGTTTTTCTCCATGCTCTTCTTTCTTCTTTATATTTTTTAAAGGACAAAAGTGTCTAATGAATACTTAGTGGATTTTTTTGGGTATATGTCTTTTTACTTTAGTAATTTTTATTCTACTATGATAAAATAACATGTGTATGTACTCTTATAGTCCTTACTTTTTCCTTTCTTTTTATTGAGATATAATGGGCGTATAACATTATCTTTGTTTCAGGTGTACAACATAATGATTCGATATTTGTATATATTGTGAAATGACCACTACGATAAGTGTATTAACATCTACCACCACACATAGTTACAACTCTTTTCTTTCTTGTGATGAAGAGTCCTTATTTTGTGGTCTACAGAAAATAGTGGGAACACAGTCTTCAGAAATGAGCCTCTCATTTTTATTAGAGGACAGTAAAACCACTGTAATTAAGAGAAATAAAAACGAGGTGGTGAAAATTCTCAAGTGTACAGTACTTGAATGTATCCGGTAGTCGTATATTTTTAAGTACCTAAAGAAGTGGAACTGAATTAAACTAGTTAGCTAGCTAAGGCCCTGCTCCACCACTAGTGTTTTAGTGAATAGATAAGGATGATTTGCAATCGGCATATCATTTGATGGCATATAAAATAAGGGCTTCTAAGGTGTTTAATGATGGTTGAAATGGCTTCATTTCTTAAGTAGTTCAAACTATCACTGTGGCTTAATACACCCCTCTGAAATAATGCCAAACCGGGTTTGAACTTTCACAAAGTCTCAAAGAATTCAGAATTAAACGAAAGTTTATAGTGCTTAATGATTCTAGAAATATACCAAAGCTTGCCTAAACCTGAGGGGTTAACTTTAATCTACGAACATCCTGGAGCTAAAATCTATTGATTTAGGCACTCACCCAGACGGCCAAGGAAGAAAGCAAAAGATAGAAGCAGGAAGAATTGAAATTTAGTTAACGTAAGTTTCATCCAGGTAAGCCCTAGGTATTACAAATGCAGAATCAACGTCCTGAGAAGTGAAATTAAGGAAGGAGCCAAACAAGTGTTTTCCTAGGAGCCTAACCAAAAACGTCTATGCAGAAATACCCTTTACTTTTTTAGGCGAGAAGCCTCCAGCAGGCCCCCATCCCACACTGCGGGCGGGTCTCGGTGCATCAAGGGATCACGCGGCCGCCATCTGCAATCTTGGCGTCCTCGAGCTCCCGAGGTCCTGGGTCTCAGTGGCATAGGGCGCCCTCCTCCAAAGCCACTAGCAGCAGCAGTAGCAACAGCAGCAGGAGGAAGAGCAGCAGCAGCAGGAGCAGCGACATGGCGCGCCCTGGCAGGTGCCCAGAACAACTGCAGGCGGCGGGAGCGCGGCTGGGACCAAAGTGGGTGGAGGGCGCAGTGGGGGCTGGGCGGGGACGCGGGTGTTGCCAAGTTGCTGGCTGCGCGCGTCCTTAGCATCCGCCCGCCCACGTCAAAGTTTGTTTAACAATCGCCCGGGTATTTATGGCTGGGGCTCCGGGCGGCCGCCGGGGAGCCAGGAGACCGCGCTGGGCAGCGGATGAGGTGGGGAGGCTGTGGCCCAGGGCACCTCCCCCCCGGCTTCCCTAACCCTGCCCGGTCCCACCCGAGGGGGAGGATGGAAACACCAGCCGCGCTCTGAGACCCTCAGGAAGATAACACCTTTCCCGCCTTATCACCCCGCGGTCCTGCGGAGACCACTGCCTGGTCCCTTCCACGTCTCCATCTCCCACAGAGGGGCCGAGCAGAAAAACGAGCAATGGCGGAAATTCTGAGGAAACTGGTCTCCAACGAAGCTTTACGATCGATGCAGGACAAGCTAGAGTCCTGGCTGAGGGAGTACAACGTGAGTTAGGGTGGGAGACCCCGGGCCCTCCCTCCCTCTAGTTCCTGGCACACACAGCTGTCGGAGGGGGTATCTTAGGGCTGGCGTCGGGGTGGCCGCCTTGCAAAGTCCCAGCGGTTGTGATTCCTAACGGAGACCCAGCCTCAAACCGGGATCGCAGGGGAGGAAGGACACGCGCATGCGTGTGCCTGTGTTTCCCCGCTGCGCGAGGCGGCGCTGGGGCTCCGCGGCGGGCCTCAGAATCCAGGACCAGAGAGCGCCTTCCATCCAGCGGTAACCAAGGACGCTGGCGGCCCTAGCAACGGGAAAGACCTCCGATCCACCACGGTTCTGGTCCAGCCTGCCACTCTCCCTCACATCCCCTCCGCCAGCAATCTACCCCTTCACCCCCAATTCGAGGTTTTTTTTTTTGCTACACCCCTCCTCCTGCCTTTCGCAAATCTCCCACTTTGAGGATACCCAGTGGTTGCATCAGAATGGATTTTTGTAAAAATACATCCAGGAGTTAGTACCTAGATGTCAGTGAAACGGATGCTTGTTAACGTTGCGGGTTTCGCTTGTGTGCTGGTTAGCATGGCAAATAGTTTCAACACCAACGCAGATTTCAGAAGGCCCGTTGCCAAGGCATTTGTAAGAAGCCAATATTCTGTCATCAAATCCGTAGCCGCTCTTGAAGTCTCATTAATCCCTACCTCACTCTAATTGCGTCCGCCTTTAATAGGAGAGTCCCACTCTTACACAGCAAGTAGAACAGTGAGGCAGACAGAGCTGAGGACTGGGAATCAGCCCCTCTGTGTTCTAGGTCTAGCACTGCACAGAACCAGCTGAACAACCTGGGGCAGCACCTCGTCTGTTAAATGGGAGAGCCTGGACTAGATGATAGGCAAAGCTCCTTTTCGGATCTCAGTTTTTTGAGTCTAGATCAACTTGTTTCTGAATTTCTACCCGGAAAAATGCAACTGGCTGCTGTCCTGAGTCCTTGGGCTTTCCCCTTCACCCTTTACACGGGGCTCCTGTGGTGCAGGGGAGCTCAGAGGACAGCTCCAGTTTTCTCCCTAGCCTTCTTTTCTAGAGTTTATCCCATTTGCCCACTTTTAAGGCACTGACTATTCCTTCTCTATCAAGATTGCAGGAAAATTAAAAATTACCTCTTTATCACAAAAGACTTGGGTCCTCTTCCCCATTTAAAAGTGACTACTTGCTGCTTAGTCTCAGAAGGTTGAGAATAACAGATTCTAACACATGTATTCATCCTTCTTAAAACTACCTCTTACAAAAAAGTTTCTTATTGCCCTTTGGCATAAACTCTGAATTTTAAAGAGTATACTCAGTTTGTCACAGGACAACGTTTAACACAAATGACACCAGTATTTGGCAATCAAATTAAATGATTGTTTTAGAAACTACCTATAAGTACTGAGAAATGCCAAAGTTTATTACACTTTCCCTTCTTGATGACAGTGGTCCATCCCATTCCTCTCTTCTCACTGAAACCGTTTCTATCTACCTTCTCTCCTGCCATTCCCCCAGCATAGTAGAGACTGCATCGTCAGAGACCAATCCTTTCCAAGTTTTGCGGCCATTTCCTGGGCACCATCATTTCTCTTTAGCTATCTAGCATCTCTCTTGTATTTGGCTGTTGATACTGGCAATCTTCTAAGGCTCTGATGATCTGTTCTTCATCTTCTTGCCTTACCCACTTCCCTCTTGTGGCTGTAGGAAACTTCTCTTCAACCTCCATTTCTGCCTCATCTCTGTCACGTATGCTGATGAATCTCATACTCATATTCACGTTCAGGGCCTGTTCTCAACTGAGCTCTGATTTCTCCAATTGCCCATCAGAGATTTTTAGTTGTGCTATTGCCGTCTCAAGGTCAAATCCATCTAAAACCAACCTTAGCCTCTCCTGTGTCCCAACCGGTGACCTCTTTCCTTTCTTGTCTTTGTTATGTCTCCGCATCCTTTTCATCAGCATGATCTGTTGGTACCAGGTTCTAAATTCACACAGAACCTCAGCACTTCTCACCAACTCCACTGCTGTCACTCTTGTCCACCTTCGGTCATCTTTCATCTGGATTATTACAAAAATAAGAACCCAAAGTGATTCTCTAAAGTCAAGTCAGATCAAGTTACTCCTCTGGCAAAACCCTCCAAACCTCCTATCTCAGAATAGAAGACAAAGTTCCTACAATGGCCATCAAACTCCTACATGATTGTGCTCCTTTAAACTATGACCTCATCTATAATTCTCTCTCTTGCTCAACCCACTCTAGCAATACTGGCCTTGTTCCTTCTAGAGCAAAGCTGTCCAGTAGAACTTTCTTTGATGATGGATATGCTCTGTATCTGCACTGTCCAATATGGTGGCTTATTGGGAGTTTGAAATGTGGCAAATGCAAACTAAGGAACTGAATTTTTAATTTCATTTCTGTTTTGTTGATTTAAATTCAAATAGTCACATATGGCTAGTGGTGACTGTAGTGGACAGAACGGTTCTAGAGCATGCCAGCCGCGTTCCAGCTTCAGGACATTTTGTACTTGCTGTTCCCCTCTGCCTAGAAAGTTTCACCTGTTGACATTTCAGCAAGATGGCAACACCCTCACTTCCTCAGCTCTTTCAAGTTTTTGCTTAAATGTCACCTTCTCAGGAGAGACCATCCTGTTTTCAATTGCAATCTCTCACCCTCACCTCTGGCACTCACTGTCTCCCTTCTCTGCTTTATTTCTTCCCTAATATCTACACCTTCTAATTTTTACTTATTTACTCTTTTATTTTGTTTGTTTTCAGTCTTCCCTCCCCGCTCCTCTCACTAACATGTAAGCTCCAAAGAGGAGAGATTTCTCCTTTTTTCTGCTCATCACTCTATTCCCAGCACCTTGGCTTCTAGTAGTTGCTCAATAAATAATGATTGACTGAATGCCACCACCATTCTCCCAGATACCCAGTTTTGTAGACTCATTTCTCTTCTTAAAACTTCATATCCAGTTAGAATTTAAAATGATCTCCAAGTGTCTTTAATTCAGCCTTTATTAAAATTGAATTGAAACCAGAAGCCACGATTTACAATCAGGGGCACAAACGAGATAGTGCAAGTGTCTTTAACAGTTTTCTGTGAAGCAAAGGAGAGAGGAAGAGAAAATGTCTATTCACTGCCTACCCAAATTTAGGTTGCATCTAAACTTATTCCATATCTTGTCATCTACAGTTTGAGTTTGGTCAATTGCTAAGAGCTTTCCTCTTAGCAATGGTGGTTTTATTAGTTCCAAGGACTTTTGATTTGAAACCTTAAGACAAAGAATGTTCATTGTAGCAAACGGCATTTGTTAAAATGTTGATCTCAGAGAACTATGTTCATTAAAAGCTGTAAGTCATGTTTGCTATGGAAGGTTGACTTTGCTGACTGTGACCATATTGATTTAGTTCTAACTAACTCAAGCAAAAGAAAGGCCATACACACTTTTAGAATTAGCTATGTGATTAAAGTTACCCCCCTGGGAAAAAGTTATTTTCAGGTAAAATAGATAAATGACCTGAACAGATTGATTCTAAAACAGAATGCAAAATTTTGATTTTCCTCCAGACTAGATGTTATTTGGATTAACAGATCTTATTTAGTTTTGTTCTAAGTTTTTCTCATATAATTTCCTTCTTATTCCTTCCCATCTCCTCTGCCTTAATCTGGCCATCACCACCATCTCATGCACCGCCTGTTTCATTGTATCCTACATATGTTGTCAGAGACCGTAAATTCTTTAAAAACGTAATTTTCTGCTGCAAAGCCTTTGCTTTTTGATTATTTGTTGGCTTGTTTTTAATCTTAACAACGTCTAGCAATCTTCTAGGTCCCAAGTAAAACTACTTCTGGCTTGATTTTTTTTTTTTGAGGAAGATTAGCCCTGAGCTAACATCTGCTGCCAATCCTCCTCTTTGTGCTGAGGAAGACTGGCTCTGAGCTAACATCCGTGCCCATCTTCCTCTACTTTATATGTGGGACGCCTCCACAGTATGGCTTGCCAAGCGGTGCCATGTCCGCTCTTGGGATCTGAACCGACAAACCCCGGCTGCCGAAGCGGAACGTGCGCATTTAACCGCTGTGCCACCAGGTTGGCCCCATGCCTTGATTTTTAAATAATTTATTTACTTAAAATTTATTTATTTAAAAAATTCTAAGAAGGGACATTTTTCAAAACCCCCCTAGACAAACAAATCATAAAAACGACAGCAAACATGGCTGACTCATTTTGTTTTCGTTATTAAAGAGATGCTGAATTATTGCATTACTTGGCCTTTAAAACTTGGATCCCACCGGAAGTTCAGGGACAGCTTGGAGTGACTACTTAACTTTCAGAAATTGTTTTCCTCCTTTGCAGTTATTAAGAATGCTGGTGAAAGAGCCATAGAGAATCCCTTCTTGTTCAACCCAAAACTGAGCCAATTATTAAGAGCTTAATAATTCACTCAACAAATGGCTACTTAGCTTCTACTATGGCTAAAACTTTGGGTTAGACACTCTATATTTACCATTTTTGCAGTGTACATTTATTCATTAATTTATTCATTCAACAAGTATTTTTTCAGAGCTTACGATGCCCCTGTCTGTCCTGGGTGCTGGGAATAGAAATGTCAGCTGCATCTCAATAATGAACTTCCAGTTGGAGAAGAGAATGAAGGATAGAGGAAACAGCATGTGCGAAAAGCAGGGAGGCATGAAAAATCTGGCATATTGGGGATATTTGTGAATAGTTCAAGTCAGGGAGTGGACATGAGATGAAGCTGAGGAGGTGGGGCGGTAACGCTAGATGGTGAAAGCCTTGCGGGGTGTGAAGGAGTTTGGACTTTATCCTGAGGGCAATGGGGAGAAACTAAAAGCATTATGCAGGGAGGAGATATGTTTAGATTATGTTTTAGAAAGTTTGCTCTAGCTGTTGCATGACGGGAAACTCTCGGGAGAACCGACTGGGCTGAGCGATACTTTAGGCAAGAGATGATATGAATCAGCCTCTTGTAAACTACACTGGCACATTTAGTAAACAAGGTCAAAGACTCTGAGAATGGTCCTTAAAGTTCATGTAAGAGTATGCTGCCCCCAATGCCCCTAATTTATCATGTACCATCCGTATGTTTTTATTGGTCAGCTCTGTAAAAAGGTCAAATAACCACCTATGCAAAACTGGATTCTGATTACCTAGTCACTCCATGGAGATGTTAAGATGAGAAGAGAAATCAACCTCCTTACGATGTTAGCAGTACCCAGAGAAGGTCAACTCTGGGCTGAAACTCTCCTCTCTCTGAGATGCTTTTGTTTCCACCTAGAGTCCTGTGGACTAGGGAGTTAAACTTTGGTCAGAGGCTCTGAGATTTATTACTTTTAAAAATGTACTCTATGTAATTACAGTAGCAAATGGTAAGAACTTGCTATACCCTTGATAACCTCATCTCTAAGATAGGGTAAGATTACATTTCTTAAAGTAAAATAATAGACACCAGGCCGTTACAAACTGGAAACTTTTTTTTTTTTCGGTGGGGAAGATTGGTCCTGAGATAACATCTGTGCCAATATTTCTCTGTTTTGTATGTGGGATGCTACCACAGCATGGCTTGATGAGCAGTGTGTAGGTCTGCCCCCAGGATCCAAACCAGCGAACCCCAGGCCACCTAAGTGGAGCATGAGAACTTAACCACTACCCATCAGGCCAGCCCCACAATCTGGAGACTTTTGATCACTTGATATATGAGTGGGGATGGTAGGGAGGGCTGGTGATGCTCCTCTTGCATTACTCTCCTCTTGTGTGACAGACGTCTACACTAATAAGTGAAAACAGCATATTAAATATCAGCACATAAAAGGGAGATCTTAAAGAGATGTCTCCTCTGTTTGTTTTAGAACAGTCTTCATGGTTGGAATAGAGGCTGCCTCTGCTAAAATATGGCTGGCTCTTAGTACAAAAGGTCGTTCTAGTTGCTATGATGTGTTCAAACAGACTCCCTGGCCGCCTTCACCCCTCCCCCTTAGTTAACATACTTCTACATTCTTGAGGATTTAATCTAATTAGTAAATTTATAGAGAACATTTTTCTTCCCTTCAGGATCTTTATCTCTTTACTAGCCAGACTCTGCTGCAGTAATGAATAAAACACCAAATCTTAGCATCGCAACATAGCAGAGATTTATTTCTCATTCATACAAAGTCTGATGGCAGCTCTCCTCTGTCATTGGCTCAGTTTCAGGCGCCCTCCATCTGGTGGAGCGGCCGTCTCATCACCAGACTTCAAAGGTCTGCAGGGCAAGAGATAACGAAGAACTTGTGCTGCTCTTACATTATACCCGTCACTTCCATTTGTCATCCCTTGACCAGCATTAGTGATGTGGCTCCAACCCAATTGTAAGGGAGCCTGAGAAATGTGGGAAAGCATGTGGAATATTTAATTGGTGCTACCATTTCTGCCACAATTTCTGATGATGAATTCATGGCTCCAAAAGAAATTGACAAATGATTAAAGATTTTATTTTTACCAGAGAGGCTATCAACTCTTTTATTTGACTTTTCTTATTTTCATCTTGGACAAACTGGTTAATGTAAACATCATCACTGTTTAAATTTTAAGGAGAATAAATAATGAAAGAAGTCCAATAGGAATATTAACCATGGGCAAGACACTAAAATCCAGTGGAGAAGCCTAAACAGAACTTTTGCTAAGTTGATGGGGTATACATAAGCCTACTTTTTCTTATATCTAAAACTCAGTGTTTCAGTTTTAGAACTTTGTTGTGGGGGTGATGGTGTTGTGACAAGGTCAGCCATGAAGTAGAATAGAGGGTTGACTTGGGGAACAGAGCTATTTGCAAGGCTGCCCATATAAGAGACTGCACTTCCCAACGAATAGTTAAAACCAGCGCAGAACCAGCCTTTGAAAACTTTCAAAACACTGCTCACACATTATTGCCTTTAAACTTTATAAGAACGTATGAAATAGCGGGTTTTATCTTCTACATTTTACAGATGAGAAAACCAAACGTCAGGAGGGCAGCTCACCTGCCCAAGGTCAGTCCACTAGCAGAAAGGGTGGAAGTTGGATTTGAAAGTAGGTCTGTTGCTTGCCAAGTCCATTCCTTATCTCCTACAGAGGAAGGGAAGATAGAAGGAAATTCCGCTTACTTGCAGTGACCATTTCCTGCCATCCTTCTCCCACTCTCCCCTCCCCCAGCATGCATACCTTGGACAGTGGGAAAAAAAGAAGGTAGAAATTAGGGCTTTTGTTTTCCATGTGTGAATTTCTACGGCCAGCTGCAAGGAGCTGTACAATGCTGCCCCTCAGAGTAGTCTCCACATACTTAGCGCTGATTGTCTCTTTTCCTTGCTCACCTCTAAATTCTCTAATTGGCAGGTTTGGAGTGGTATTCTTGTTGTATCTAAAAATCAGGTTTTTTTAAAAAAAAGCATTTTAAAAATTAAAAAAGGTAAATCATTTAATGTTGTAATAGCATCCATATTTTAAAGGAATATTGCCATGAATCCTTTGTACTATTTAATTCTTATCTAATATATATAAAGCATATTTTGTGTGTGTGAGACTGAAGTTTGTTAAAATGGAAGTAACTGTATTTTGTACTGAAATTGATGGATTTAAATAGCTTTTCAAACCAAAGTTTTCAAGTTGATTACAAGTATTTAGTGATACGTTTGATTAATTCAGTGATGAGGATTTTTCTCTCTTTTTCGTGTTGTGGAGGTGATTCAGGGTTAGGAATAGAATAGCAGGTCTGAGAGAACCATTGGTAGGGGCGTGGATGATCCATCAGGCTCTTATGAAGGGAATGTTAATAAGGTCGAGTCTGCTCAGAAGTAACGGAAGTGAAAGGGATCCAAGGATTGTGGTCGTTCTGGTGCGCACATAATGTGTGCAATGGCAAAGCAGGAGAGCAGCTGGAGTGCAGAGCCGCCGGAGGGAAGGAAGGCTGGGTAAGTCGTGTGGAGGCATATGATGAAGGACCTGGGAAATTAGGCAACATTTAGGCTCGATGGGTGAGGAGCTTTTGTTTGGCAAGAGAGTGGTGACATCGAAGGGATGGGAACAAAGCCACTATCCTGTTGCTCTCCTTCCCCGTACTATGAAACTTCTTGAAAGCGTAATCTGCCGTCATTGCCTTTGCTTCTTCAACTCCCATTTGTTCCTCAACCTGGCACAATATGGAAGTACATCAAGTACCCCCTACATCATTCTGCTATAAGTGCTCTCATAACAGTCACCAGAGGCCACCTGATGGTCAGTCAAGACCAGTCTCTTTCTTCCCTAGTCCTTATCTCCTTGCTTTCTCTGTAGCAAGTGACACATTTTATCAAATTTCATGGATTTAGCTACTTCCCAGATGCTGGTAACTCTCAAATCTAGCTCCCGTTTGGGCCTTTCTCCAGAGCTCCTGACCTGAATGGCCACTTGCCTTCCAGACAGCTCCATGTGGATGCTCCACATTCTCTAACCCGACACGAACCAAGAGGACTAGTTTTCCTCTCTCCAGTTTTGCTGGTTTTCTGCTTGTGGCCTCTGGTTGGGCAATGGCATCACAATCCCCTGTGGCCCAAGTCGGAAACCTGGGCCCCCTCGCTCTCCAGCATGCCTCACCGATGGGTTCATTAAGCCCTGAGGATTCTACCTCTTAAATAGAAGTCAAATGTCACCCACCTTTCCCCCTCTAGCTTCCATTGCTTTCCTTCAAGCTCCCATCATTTCTTACACGTGTGGGAAAACCAGCTTCTAGGGTATGTTTAGGGCAGATCTTAAGTGAACTTTGTTGCAAAAAAACCTGCAACTGCAGGGAGAAGACTCACAGGTGTAGTAGCTTCACTCTGTCTGGAGAATCTGCCCCTAACAGAACTCACGGTGTTTTTACAGCTGTCATGGTTACAAAACGAGGCTAGCAGCACATCTCTGTTGCACAGGGGTTGGTAGCCTTAAAAGAACACGTTTTCTTTATGTTAATAGTGCTGATGCTTATATTCCTGAATATTCTACTTGTTTCTTTACATCTTGCTTTCCCATCGGTGTGAAGCCACTAGAATAAGTTTGAGGGTTACTTGTTTAAGTTCCATGCCTATAACATGGGACAAAATTCCTACTGATTTCCCTACCTTCATCCACGCCCACTTCCAATCCAACTTGTATACAGCTGTTTGAGGGATTTTTTGTTTTTGAGGAAGATTAGGCCTGAGTTAACATCTGCCACCAACCCTCTTCTTTTAGCTGAGGAAGATTAGCCCTGAGCTAACATCTGTGCCCATCTTCCTCTACTTTATATGTGGGATGCCTGCCACAGCATGGCTTGACAAGCAGTGTGTAGGTCCCTGCCTGGGATCTGAACCCGCAAACCCTGGGCTGCTGAAGTGGAGTGTGCGAACTTAACCGCTAGGCCACTGGGCTGGCCCCCTGAGGGATTATTCATTGCCCATATCAGTGATTCTCAACATGGGTAAAGCACTGTCCCCTAGAGCAGTGTTTTTAAAACTTACCCACGGAAATCAATGCATTTTACTTCACAACATAGCACACATACCCCCTGATGCATATGTAACTGAAGCAAAGGTTTCACGAATAACTCATCTTTAGTAATTATGAGGTACTCTTTCTCTCTCATTAATTTTTTTAGAGGGGGCTCGTTGAGACTAAATTCATCTCACTTCCCACTAATGCCGTGGTTCTCAATTTTGGTTTCACATAAAAATCATCCAGAAAGCTTTAAAAAAATTTCAATAACCCAACGCCTCACACTAGAGCAATTAGAATTTCTTGAAGGAGGAGCTCAGAAAGCTCCTCAGGTGAAGGCTTTTTTGAAGCTTCTCAGCTTCTTCCCACTTCCTCCTTCGGGCCTCATCTCTGAAATCTGGACCTACTTTTATTATAGCAAGTAGTACATGGTTTAGCATTTATTTGCATGTTTATTTTAGACTGTAAAGTCCCTGAGGGCCAAAGACTATCTCATTCATCATTGTGTCCCTAGCATCCGGCACATAGTAGCCGCCTCCGTAAAGATTTGTGAGAGCATAAATGCATGAGTGAAGCAGAGAATAAGCCATGCCCTTCTGCTTCTTGAAACCATCTCCTCTGGCTTCCTGCTTCTTCTTCATCTTTCCTCCCGGTTGTCCCCTTATCTCTTACTGCTCTTGTTCTGTTTTTCATTCACTGGCCCTTTTTCCTCAGCCCTCTGCCGACATAGCAAAATTGCCGGCTGCCCTGCCTTCAGCCCTCTCCCCACTCTATACTCTTTCTGGTGACCTCATCTTTGCACCTGGCTGCCACTCTTTCCATCTGCTGAAGGCTTGCAAAGCCACACCTCCAACCCCTACCTCTCTTCTGAGATCCAGATTATTTTCCAACTGCTTGTGGTAAAGCATCACGATTGAGAGCTCGACTGCAGTGCCAGAAGCTTCAGGAATGGGTTTGGTTTCCAACCTAACCACTGTCTCTTCAAGATCTTCGTTTTCGTCATTGGTGAATTTGAAATGGTGGCTGGTATCCAGTTTGTAGGGTTGTTTTGAGGATTAAATGAAGCAGTGTATTTAAAGCTCTTAGCACAGTGTCAGCCTGGCATAAAGCAGCTGCTCAATAATTGTTAGGTACATCTCTATCTGAAGGTCCTGCAGAACCCCTAAACTGCTCAAAAACGGTATTCTCCCTCTCACACCTCTTCCCTGTTCCCAAACCTTCTGATTTCCTCTTGAAATAATGCTAGAATCAGTGGGACCTTGGCTGACACAGATGTTATTTGGGGCTGCCAAGGGGACCCTTGGCATCTCCACAGCCCTCAGCATCTCTCACCCAGATGATTACAACTGCCTACCTTCCCACCAGACTTGCTCTCTAATGCAAACTCTATCTGGTCGGCTCCTGCCAGAGTGATTTCTGTAAAATGCAAAGCAAATCTGACCATGTCCTACCCATCCTCCTCTACGTGCCCCATTAAATCTTTCAGTGATGGGATAAAGCCCAGATCTCTTCATGTGGCAAATAAAGTCCTTCATTTCTTCGTGTCTGGATCCCACATTCCACTTCGCCCGTAACATGCCTTGCTGCTTCTTGCCTTGGTACCTGCTGTTCCTCCTCTTGGAATGTCCTTCCCTCTTTCCTCTCACCCCTCACTGGAGCATGTTTTGCTCCTTCTACAGCTCACTATCCACCTAGGGCACCTAATAAACTCTAAGGTAATCATTTACCCCCCGTACGTTTCCCCTTCACCAGCCCACTTCCCCAGCTGGCGAGCTCGTTGACAGCAGGCAACTTTTGACATTTTTTAAAATGTAGCTTTGTTTCCTGAGCTGCCAAGCCCAAGGCCTTACAAATAATAGGACCTCAGTGATTTACGAATGCACACACTTTGGGAGTCTGTGCTTTGGAATTAGGAGACAGTATAATCAGTTTACATCTTTGCTCTATTGATCTTGTGTGAGTGGTTGTTTGGAAGAATAATGTGACTCCATTGCAACTTGATTACGTTGTGCAATCCTTTGTGTTAGAAGTTGCAGCATGTTGTGACATGTCTTGGGAACAGGAACTGTCTGACATAGTATAGTTTCTTCTGTTATTTAAGTTGTGTGTACAAACTCATTTCACAAACGTTCCTTTGCGCACCTACTTTGTACCAGGCCCTGGGCAAGGCATAGCAGCATAGAGCAATAATACTACAATAACACTCTAATTATGTACCTCCTTTACTCTGCACCTAAGTTAGCTCATGAGATCAACCACCTTTTAAATATGAGTAAACAAAGGCTCATATTTAAAATGTCTTTTCTAAAGGAATATAGCCAGTAAGTGGAGAATCAGATTTGAACGAAGGTCTGCCTTATTCCTAAGCCCACTTCTACTTTCAATACCGTATACCACCTTGTGGGTACCAATTGTTGGACACCTTCTGTCTCTGAGGTGCTGGATATGCATTATTTTGATTTGATTTTCCTAACATTCTGCAAGGCATTATCCCCATTTTCCTGGAGAGGAAATGGGCTCAGAGAGGTTGAGTGCCTGTGCAGGATCACACAGAACTGTGGCAGGAGGCAGAGTTGAGATATTCACTCAGGTTGGCTTGCCTCCCAAGCCCTTTCTCTGTCCACTTAGCATACGGCGTGATCTAGCCAGAGGGCAAAAGTCTGTAAGAGGGGAATTGAAGTTCCCTGTGGTAAGTGCAGGAGTAAAACAGCAAGGGCAAGGAGCTGCTGGTTCAAAGAGGAAGAAATGGAGATAGCTGTTCAGGCTGTGGGTTCCAAATGTTCTGATCATGCCAATATTATGCTAAGTCATTCGTTCATTTGTTTGTTCATTCATTCGTCAAATACTGTTTGGCCCTTCAATTTGCTATGGATGTTAGTGGCAATTGATATAAACATGAGCAAGATAGTCATTTTTTAAAAGAATTCATGATTTTTTAGGGGGAAGGGGATAGACAGATGAGACAGAAAAACATGGCTGCAACAGAAATAAGTACTGCAACAGAGCTAGTCACCGGGTACTGTTTACCAGGCATGGGAGGTAAATCAGCAGCTCCTCTAGGTCATGAGTAGTCCGTTCCATCCAAGCTCCTCACCAGGCTTGCACAGCCCTCCAGGATCTGTCCTGCCAGCCTCTCTGACCATTTGAACTTCTGCCACGTGCACCAAGGTTGTCAAACTCCTTCCTGCCATAGGGCCTTTGCCCTTGCTGTTCCCACAGTCTGGCGTGCTCTCTCTCCAGTGCTCTACATCCAGGACTTAGATCAAACATGTCCTGCTCAGAGAGGCCTTCCCTGACTGCCCTCCCCATTCACTCTTTGTCACATCATCCAGTCTTCCATCTATTCCAGCACTACTTGCCATCTACAAGTCAGTATAGTTTATTTTTTTATTTGTATTTTTTTTGAGGAAGATTAGCCCTGAGCTAACTGCTGCCGATCCTCCTGTTTGCCGAGGAGGAATGGCCCTCAGCTAACATCCGTGCCCATCTTCCTCTGCTTTATATGTGGGATGCCTGCCACAGCATGCGGTGCCATGTCCGCACCCAGGATCCGAACCGGTGAACCCCAGGCCGCCGAAGTGGAACGTGCATGCTTAACCACTGCGCCACTGGGTAGGCCCGAGTCAGTAGTTTAGTGGTTAACAGCGTGGGCTCTGAGCCAAGCTACTTGGGTTCCAATCTCAGTTCTGACATTTTTCTAGCTAAATAAATGTGGGCAAATTATTTAACCTTTCTGTATCTCAGTTCTCTCATCTGAAAATGGGAATGGTAACAATGGTACTCCTGTCTCACAGTGTACTATTGGGGATTAACTGAGTTACGTATGTAAAGCATTAATAGTGTCTGGCATGTAGGAAGTGTGTAATAAGTATGAAGTGAGTGAATCGTCTCATTTTTTCATCCATCCAATACATATTGAGTTTGAATATTTAGAGACTATCGAATTATTTTGATTTAATTTTCCTAACACTCTGCAAGGCATTTTTCCTGCAGAAGAAATGGACTCAGAGAGGTTGAGTGCCTGTGCAGGTTCACACAGAACTGTGATAAGCCATTTCCCTTGTTGACACAGATATGCATTTTACGTGTAAACTTTTGCCCAGAGGTCATCCAAACTTCATCTCTTCATTCTAATTTCTATCCTCCTTGAACCCCACTTTCTGTCTCGGTTTTCATAGTGACCAGGAGGCATCCATGGCTAGTGCCTTATTATGGCTTGAAATGACACGTAAATCTATGCATTTTTCCACTCACATGATTTGTTTGTTGCTTGTAGTTGTGTTCCTTCCTTTAGAGTTAGAATCAATTAGAGGTTTGGCTAATGAGGAAATGGTAAAAGCTCACCAAACAGATGATGAAAGCAGAATACTAGATAGAAGGCCCACCTCTTTGCTTCTTCATGTTCTGTTCTTGTTGCGTAGAATATTCTGTAACCACTTGAACCAACCACTCCTTTCCCCATTTTGCCTAATTGCTTCTCTACCTGGATTTCCCTTCCTCTTAGAAGACTTCCCTGACTTTCTGAGACAGTGGGCTCTTGAGTAGACCTTGTCCTCACCCCTCTATAAGACTTATTATTCCCCTGCAGGGTACCTGTCTGCTTTCCTGTCTCCCCTACTAGTCTGCATTGCCATCTGGCCTGGGCCATCATTTTTGTCTTATTCTCCATTGTATCCTCAACCAAGCAATAACTTCTTACTACTAATAATTAGTGTTCTTTATGTACATATTGAACTCAGATAGAGGACAAGAACCAATAAAGCAGGTAAATTGGGAGATGGTGATTTGTATTGTGTTACAAAAGATCTATTCACTTTATTAGGATTTTTTGCAGGGTTCCTTTGAGTAGGGAGTCAGGGTTATTGCTATTAAAACAACCCCAAATCTCAGTAGCTTAACACACACAAACTTTCTTGATTTTATCATAGTTCAATGCAAGTATTCAGTTAAGAGCCTTCCAAATCCTATGGCTTCACCATCCTTTATGCCCTTGGAGTCCTCTGCTGGGTCCTCTGCATTTTCTGGTAGATGGGGAAAGATAAAGAAGAGACTCACTCAAGAGGTTTTTCTTCTGGGTCACACCTGGAAGTGGCATACATCACTTTCCATCCTGGGGACCAGAACTCAGTTATGTGGCTGCACAAACTGCTAGGGAAGCTGGGGAAAGTGGTCTAGCTGTGTGCCCAGGAGGAAAGGGAAGTATGTTTTGGTGAATACACAGCAGTCTCTGCCCCCATCCCAGAGCCAGAAGGCCGTCATATAAAGTGAGGCCCCTGTCTACCTGCAGTGGGTCCCAGAATAAAGGAATTGCACTGATGTCTACTGTTTTGGCTTTGCAGACAAACTCATGTGATCAAAATCTAAATCAATGCCTTGAACTCATTGAACAAGTTGCCAAAGTGCAGGGACAACTCTTTGGGATCCTCACGACCACAGCCCAGGAAGGTAAGAGTGGCCTGTGCTTTCCCACCACCTCTCCCTCCTTTTCTGCCTTTTCTCTCTCTTTCTCTGTGCTCCCCGCCTGAGCTGGTGTGGCTGGATTTCTCTTGCTGACCTGACTTGTGGATTCTTCTAGGAGGACATTACGATGGTGTGGAAATAATCAAATCGCGCCTTTTGCCTTGGCTGGAGGCCTCATTTACTGCTGCTTCCCTGGGAAAACCTGTTGACAGCAGGGTCCCCTCTCTACAGGTAAGGATGCTAAAGGATCACCCTTGGCTTTCAGCACCCTGATCAGGCTCTGGGCACTGAAACATAAGTAAGATATGGTTTTTACCTAGTGAGGGGCTCAACTCTGCCTGGGGAATTGGGACAAAGCTATAAAGGTGAGTTTCTATTTACAGTAATATGCAGCATAATGGATTGAGTTTTTTCTTGAGACAGACCTACATTCAAATCTCAGCTTTGCCTACTTACTAGTGGTGTGACTTCAGGCAAATCAACGAGCCTTTGTTTCCTCAGCTATAAAAAGGACCCCATGGGGGCCTGGCCCAGCGGCCCAGTGGTTAAGTTTGCACGCTCTGCTTCTGTGGCCTGGGGTTTGCCGGTTCAGATCCCAGGTGTGGACCTACGCATTGCTTGTTGAGCCATGCTGTGGCAGGTGTCCCACATATAAAGCAGGGGAAGATGGGCACGGATGTTAGTTCAGGACCAGTCTTCCTCGGCAAAAAGAGGAGGATTGGCAGCAGATGTTAGCTCAGGGCTAATCTTCCTCAAAAAAAAAAAAGGACCTGAGGATGGTCTAATCTGGGACATTGCTTGCCCACACTGGGCATTAAATAGCAACTTTTAAATGACAAATGTCACCCAGACAGTTAGGGTACCGCAGGGGCTCAGAAGAGAAAGAGATCATCAAATGGGGGAAAGCTTGGTATTCTGAAATATTGAAATTAATTGGAAACTTCCAAGATAAGAAAAAAAACTCAATTCTGGTAGACTGACAAAGAGTCTTATAATTTGTGGTTGATGTCGGTGGTTTCCATGGAACAGTGTCAGTGTTTTAACATTTGAAGACTAGACTGGAAAGAGAACATATACCTTGCTTTAGGCCTTGGCATCCTTATATCTGACTAAGCAAAGCATTGGTAACCTTGATTTTAAATGTTTACATAGATTTACATAAATTCCTTTCTAAAATTAAAGCATTTAGAGCAGGCTGTCCTAAGGAAGAGGGCCTTATCACATAGTGGCTGAAGGGTTCCTACTTGGAGACACTGGACAGAATTCTAGTCTATCTTGTATGGTCCTGGGTGGGTTGTCTAACCTGTATATCTCAGTTTCCCCATTTGTTGAATGGGGACAGTGCTTTTACTGACTTAATAAGATTGTGAGAATTAAATGTGATAAGCATGTGAAACAGCTTGCATGTGGTGAGTACTCTATAGATTCAGTTGTCATTAAGCAGATTTTTCCCTGGGGATTTATGTATGCTTCTTAGATTTTTACCCCCTGTGAGTGTTCTAGATATAGAGATATAGGATGATATTTCAATGTCTTTTTAAAAAATTGAGGTATAATTTACCTACAGTGAAATCTATAGGTTGAGGAATTTTGACAAAGGCACATATCTGTGTAACTTATACCCTATTTTGACATAAAACATTTCCATCATTTCAGAGCTACTTCCCTGTCACCTCCCTCCGCCCTCAGGGCAGCCACTCTCCTGGTTTTCATTGTGCTAGATTAATTTTGCCTGCACTAGAACTTTATGTAATTGGAACCATACATTACGTGCTCTTTTATGCTTGCCTTCTTTTGCTCAGCATAATGTTTTTGCAATCTGTCCATGTTGTTTCATGTATTCAGACTAGTTTTTGATTTGTGTATCATTCCAGGACACGTTTGATAAGGAGAGACAGAAAGAGTCTGGTGTTCGGGAGCGGGACATACAACAATTAGACTTTGAGTTGAACTCAACTCGTAATCAACTCAACCAGGTTCAAGACGAGTAAGAGGAATGCAAGTTATCTTTTTCCAAAAAGAATTGCTTGTTCTTAATTTAATTTTTAAGCTTGAAAAGAGAATAATGGCTCGTAAAAGTGTAGACACTTACAAATAAGTAATATGGGTGTGTGTGTGTGTGTCGGGAGTCAGTGTCTCTGAATTTGGGGACAGGATATCTAGATTATGTTATCATCCCTAAGACCCTGATGCTCTCAGCTCCATTCCTGGAGCCCCCACTTCTCCATAGAACCATTATCAGCCCATATTTATAAGTAGGGGAAAATTGTTACATGGAAATCTATCTTTTTGGAGGAAAATAAAAGATGCCGAAGGGGAAGGGTTAAAGGGGGTGAAAGAACAGGTAAAGAGAAACATGAAGATAAAGAGAGTGAAAGTAAGATGAAGCGGGCTGCATTTGTCTGTCAGTTGTAGTCATTTAGGGGTATATTTGCGTGACTGAGAGAGCAGACCCTTTTAAGAATGAACAATTCAAGATTTTGGAATAACTATTAGATACAAAAATGTATTTTAAAAAGTTAAGCAATGCCAGGCAGCAACAGATATCAGATGTCTGCTATGTGCAAAGCCAGGCTGGCAAGCTTAGGGAATCACTGAAAGAAAATTGCAAACTTCGCATTTGTACTTGAGAAGATAGACAAATGTGTATGAAGCTGCACTCAACACACCTGACAAAAATCCATCAAGAAGGCGTTTCTCCTACCACCGCATTGCTCCACTGCTGACATGTACAGGACAGCACGGAATTCTTTTTTCACTAGTTAAGACGTGTGATGGAATAGGGTGTGGCATTCTGCCCTTTTCTCTGATGAGCTTTCCTTCTAAGGAAAACATCTTGACTGATTTAGCTTTGCTTGATTAAGAAAGTAATGCAAATTTCCTTCTCAAAATGCACACACAGATAAAAGTATAATGATGGAAATCACCTCTTATCTTCTCCCTGTTAACATTTTGAAATATTTTGCCCCAGACGTTTTTCTTGGTGTGTGCTTGCACGCATACACATAGTTACCTCCACACACCCCCATCTTGAATGAGCAGTTTTATAGCTGCCGAAGTCAAAATTTACAAAAGTAATGTGCAAAAAGCATAATTCCTCTGAATTTATGCAACTTAAATTTCAACAAATGTCAGCTGATTTGGAGTGGAGTGAGGAGAATCCTTAAATTTGTCACTTTTTTTTCTGGTTTATTGTAGTCCCTTTTGTGTAAATACTCAGTTAATTCCAAGTTCAGACTTCTGTGAGGGGCTGCGTTTGCCCTCTCGAGGGGTCTCATTGCTCCCCCTTCCTTACGTTGGTATCTAGGGGCGGAGGGATGCTTGCATGCTCTCCTGGTCCTGGAGGAGAGGGGCTTTGGGTCTTGCACTGCCCTCTGGGTTCGTGCTGCCTTGTTTCCACCCGGGGAACTAGAGTCTTGTGCTGAGGAGTGCTAAGTTGTGACTTGTCTGGTTTCCTGGGGCACTGGCTGCCACTGCTGCTGATGGCCAGGCTCCTCCATTTGCCTCTAGTTGTGAGCAGGGCTTTGAGATTTTGCTGGTTCTTAACTTTTATCAGCACCAGTAGGAGCCAGGAATTCCTATCTCCCTCTCTTATCACTCTGGCTCTGTAGTTTCCTATAAGGAGCACCATGGGATAAGAAGAGACTATGACTGCATGATTTTTTTTTTTAAAGTTAATTTTTATTGAGTTTATGATAGTTTACAATCTTGTGAAATTTCAGTTGTACATTGTTGTTTGTCAGTTGTGTTGTAGGTGCACCCCTTTGCCCTTTGTGCCCACCCGCAACCCCACCTTTCCCCTGGTAGCCTCTAATCTGTTCTCTTTGTCTACATTTTTAAATTCCTCATATGAGTGGAGTCATACAGAGATTGTCCTTCTTTGTCTGGCTTATTTCACTTAACATAATTCCCTCAAGCTCCATCCATGTTGTTGTGAATGGGATGATTTTATTCTTTTTTATGGCTGAGTAGTATTCCAGTATATATATACCATATCTTCTTTATCCAATCATTGGTTGATGGGCACTTAGGTTGCTTCCACATCTTGGCTATTGTAAATAAGGCTGCAATGAACATAGGGGTGCATGGGAGTTTTGGAATTACTGACCTTCAAGCTCTTTGGATAGATACCCAGTAGTGGGTGGGTCATATGGTATTTCTATATTTAATTTTTTGAGAAATCTCCATACTGTTTTCCATAGTGGCTGTACCAGTTTGCATTCCCACCAGCAGTATATGAGGGTTCCTTTTTCTCCACAACCTCTGCAACATTTGTTACTTTTTGTTTTGGTTATTTTTGCCATTCTAATGGGTGCAAGGTGATATCTTAGTGTAGCCTTGATTTTCATTTCCCTGATGATCAGCGATGATGAGCATCTTTTCATGTGTCTATTGGCCATCCGTATATCTTCTTTGGAGAAATGTCTATTTATGTCTCCTGCCCCTTTTTTGATCGGGTTGTTTGATTTTTTTGTTGTTGAGTTGTGTGAGTTCTTTATATATTATGGAGATTAACCCTTTGTTGGATATATGACTTGCAAATATTTTTTTCCCAATTAGTGGGTTGTTTTTTATTTCAATTCTGTTTTCCCTTGCCTTGAAGAAGCTCTTTAGTCTGATGAAGTCCCATTTGTTTATTCTTTCGATTTTTTCCTTTGTCTGAGAAGACATGGTGTCCAAAAAGATCCTTTTAATACTGATGTCAAAGAGTGTACTGCCTATATTTTCTTCTAGAAGTCTGATGGTTTCAGGTCTTACCTTTAGGTCTTTGATCCATTTAGAGTTTATTTTTGTGAATGGTGAAAAAGAATGGTCAATTTTCATTCTTTTACATGTGGCTTTCCAGTTTTTCCAGCACCATTTGTTGAAGAGACTTTCTTTTCTCTATTGTATGCCCTCAGTTCCTTTGTTGAAGATTAGCTGTCCACAGATGTGTGGTTTTATTTCTGGGCTTTCAATTATGTTCCATTGATCTGTGCACTTGTTTTTGTACCAGTACCATGCTGTTTTGATTACTGTAGCTTTGTAGTATGTTTGAAGTCAGGGATTGTGATGCCTCCCGTTTTGTTCTTTTTTCTCAGGATTGCTTTAGCAATTCGGGGTCTTTTGTTGCCCCACATGAATTTGAGGATTCTTTGTTCTATTTCTGTAAAGAATGTCATTGGGATTCTGATTGGGATAGCGTTGAATCTGTAGATTGCTTTAGGTAGTATGGACATTTTAACCGTGTTTATTTTTCCAATCCATGTACATGGAATGTCTTTCCATCTCTTTATGTCATCATCCATTTCTTTCAGAAAAGCCTTGTAGTTTTCATTGTATAGGTCTTTCACTTCCTTAGTTAAATTTACCCTGAGGTATTTTTTTGTTGTTGTTGTGATTGTGAATGGTATTGTGTTCTTGAGTTCTTTTTCTGTTAGTTCATTATTAGAGTATAGAAATGCTACTGATTTATGTAAGTTGGTTTTATACCCTGCCACTTTGCTGTAGTTGTTGGTTATTTCTAACAGTTTTCCAATGGATTCTTTGGGGTTTTCTATATATAAGATCATGTCGTCTGCAAACTGCAAGAGTTTCACTTCTTCCCTCCCTTTTGGATTCCTTTTATTCCTTTCTCTTGCCTAACTGCTTTGGCCAAAACCTCCAGTACTACGTTGAATAAGAGTGGTGATAGAGGGCATCCTTGTCTCGTTCCTGTTTTCAGGGGGGTGGCGCTCAGTTTTTGCCCATTGAGTATGATGTTGGCTGTGGGTTTGTTATATGTGGCCTTTATTATGTTGAGGTAATTTCCTTCTATCCCAATTTTGTTCAGAATTTTTATCATAAATGGCTGTTGGATCTTGTCAAATGCTTTCTCTGCATCTATTGAGATGATCATGTGGTTTTTACTCCTCAGTTTGTTGATGTGGTGTATGACATTGATTGATTTGCAGATGTTGAACCATCCTTGTGTCCCCGGTATGAATCCCACTTGATCATGATGTATGATCCTTTTGATGTATTGCTGAATTTGAGTTGTGAAAATTTTATTGAGAATTTTTGCATCTATGTTCGTCAGTGATATTGGCCTGTAGTTCTCCTTTTTTGTGCTGTCCTTGTCAGGCTTTGGTATCAGTGTGATGTTGGCTTCGCAGAATGTGTTAGGAAGTGTTCCATCCTCTCTAATTTTTTGGAATAGCTTGAAAAGTATAGGTATTAAATCCTCTTTGAAAGTTTTGTAGAATTCCTGAGGAAAGCCATCTGGTCCTGGGGTTTTATTCTTTGGGATGCTTTTGATTGCTGTTTCAATCTCCTTCCTTGTGACTGGTCTGTTCAGATTGTCTGCTTATTCTTGACTTAGCTTTGGGAGATTGTAAGAGTCTAAGAATTTATCCATTTCCTCTAGGTTATCCATTTTGTTGGCATATAGTTTTTTTGTACTATTCTGTTATAATCCGTTGTATTTCTGTGGAGTCTGTTGTTATTTCTCCTCTTTCATTTCTGATTTTGTTTATTTGAGCTTTCTCTTTTTCTTTGTAAGTCTGGCTAGGGGTTTATCAATTTTATTTATCTTCTCAAAGAACCAGCTCTTTGTTTCATTGATGCTTTCTACTACCTTTTTTGTTTCAATAGCATTCATTTCTGCTCTATTTTTACTATTTCTCTCCTTCTGCTGACTTTGGGCTTTGTTTGTTCTTCTTTCTCTAATTCAGTTAGGTGTAGTTTAAGATTGCTGATTTGGGATTTTTCTTGTTTGTTAAGGTGTGCTTCTATTGCGATGAATTTGCCCCTTAATACAGCTTTTGCTATATCCCATATGAGTTGTTATGGCATGTTATCGTTTTCATTTGTCTCCAGATATTTTCCAATTTCTTCTTTAATTCCTTCAATGACCCATTGCTTGTTCAATAGCATATTGTTTAGTTTCCAAATCTTTGTCCCTTTCTCAGCTTTTTTCTTGTAATTAATTTCTAGATTTATAGCATTATGATTAGAGAAGATGCTTGTTATTATTTAAATTTCTTAAAATTTATAGAAGCTTGCCTTGTTTCCCAACATATGGTCTATCCTTGAGAATGTTCCATGTGCACTTGAGAAGAATGTGTATTCTGCTGTTTTTGGATGAAGTGTGCTATATATGTTTATTAAGTCCAACTGTTTTAGCTTTTCATTTAATTCCACTGTTTCCTTGTTGATTTTCTGTCTGGATGATCTGTCCAATGATATGAGTGGGGTGTTGAGGTTCCCTACTATTATTGTCTTATTTTCGATATCTTCCTTTAGGTTTTCTAATAGTTGCTTAACAAAGTTTGGTGCTCCTGTGTTGGGTGCATAGATATTTATAAGCATTATTTCTTCTTGATGTAGTGTCCCTTTGCTCATTATATCCTGACCCTCTATGTCTCTCTTTACCTGTCTTATCTTGAAATCTACTTTGTCTGATATAAATATTGTGACACCTGCTTTCTTTTGTTTGCCATTAGCTTGGATTATTGTCTTCCATGCCTTCACTCTGAGCCTGTACTTGTCACTGGAGCTGAGGTGTGTTTCCTGGAGGCAACAGATTGTTGGATCTTGTTCTTTAATCCATCTTGCCACTCTGTGTCTTTTTATTAGACAGTTCAATCCGTTTACATTGAGGGTGATTATTGATGCATGAGGGCTTAATGCTGTCATTCTGTCATTTGTTTTCTGGTTTTCCTGGATTTCCTTTGTTTCTCGTCCTGTGTGTTTTGGCCTACCCATTGACTTCTGCAGTTTCTTGTGCTGCGTTTCTTAGCTTTTTCCTTATTTATTTTTTTGTGTCTCTGTTTTGTTTTTTAGTTTAGTGTCTACCCTGATGTTTGTATTCAGAATCTCATGCATAACATAGTCCATTTTCTGATGGCCTCTTATTTCCTTAGCCTAAACTGATTTAGTCCCTTTCCTCCTCCCCTCCTAAGTTATTCTTGTCATCTCTTATTCCAACTTGTGTTGTGAGTTTGTGGTTAAAGTGACAAGATTGTCTTTGTTTTTGGTGTTTTCCTTCCCTTTATCCTAATGCTATAGCTGTATATTTGCTATCCTATTCTGATTCTATCTGTCTCCTTACTCTGTGTATTGTGACCCCTTTCTCCCTTTTTTTCTTTTTTCAGGTATGAGAGCCTTCTTGAGGATTTCTTGTAGAGGAGGTCTTGTGGCTACGAAGTCCCTTAGCTTTTGTTTGTCTGGGAAAGATTTAATTTCTCCCTCA
The DNA here is from genome assembly GCF_037783145.1 of Equus przewalskii. Taxonomy (NCBI): domain Eukaryota; kingdom Metazoa; phylum Chordata; class Mammalia; order Perissodactyla; family Equidae; genus Equus; species Equus przewalskii. Next base: position 79,725,636 of record NC_091833.1, on the reverse strand, counting down.
TATCTGAAGGATATTTTTGCTGGATAGAGTATTCTTGGCTGAAGATTTTTATCTTTTAAAGTTTTGAATATGTCATTCCAATCTCTACTAACTTGTAAGGTTTCTGCAGAGAAATCCATTGAAAGTCTGATAGGGGTTCCTTTGTAGGTTATTTTCTTCTACCTTGCTGCCCTGAGTATTCTTTCTTTGTCATTCACTTTTGCCAGTTTTACTACTATATGCCTTGCCGTACCTCTTTTTACATTGGCATATCTAGGAGACCTGAAAGCTTCCTCCACATACATTTCTCTCTCATTCCCTATATTTGGGAAGTTCTCTCCTATTATTTCTTTGAGCATGCTTTCTGCTCCATTCTCCTTTTCTTTGCCCTCGGGGATACCTATAATTCTCATATTGCATTTCCTCATTGAGTCGGCTATTTCTTGGAGATTTTCTTCATTTCTTTTTAGTCTTAGTTCTCTCTCTTCCTCTGGCTGGAGCCATTCAACCTATCTTGGATTGTGCTGATTTGCTCCTCTATGGCGTTCACACGGGCATTCAGGGAATCCATATTATGTTTTATTTCTTCCATTGTATTTTTCATCTCTAGCATTTCTGATTGATTATCCTTTATAGTTTCAATCTCTTTTGTGAAGTAACTCCAGAACTCGTTGACTTGTTTCTCTATATTTTCCTTTACCTCACTGAGTTTTTTGATGATAGCTATTCTGAATTAATTGTCATTTAGTTTACTTATTTCTGAGTCCTCAGGACATAATTCTGGGTGCTTGTTTTCCCTCTGGTCTGGAGATTTGATGGACTGATGGATGCTGGAAGATGGACGGGTCTTCCCCATTGTGATAGGTTGCAGTTACAACCTGTCATCACTAGGAGGGGGTTGAGAGCTGCATATTCTGAGGCCTCTGCCTTCAGCCAAGATGACGCAGCGCAGCACAGGTTGTGACAGGGGGTGCTGTCTCTTGCGTGCAGACCCGGGATTCCCAATCAGCTCTTGTTATCTGCTTTCCTGGGGTCTTGGCTTGATGAGGTCACCCCATATGAAAACTTTCGCCCCGTTAGAGGGCTTCCATCTGGGCTGCAAGGGCCCTGAGGAGTCCTGGGTGATCCTGCTGATGCATGGCCCCTCCCTGACTCCTTCCCTTGAAGAGCCTCCTGCAGCATCAATCCCAGTCTCTAGGGGAGGGAGCGAAGTTCTCTCTTACGCCATTCTAGCTCCTCTGAGGGGGGCTCCAGCCTCTCCACCCTCTGTCGTTTGGCTGCTGTGGGTCTCCGAGGATTCCTGTGCTATTAGGATTTTTTTTGTTGGAATATCGTTGCTCCTTTTTGTTGTATGTTGGAGAGGAGAGACTCCTGGGCACGCTCACTCCACCATGATGCTGATGTCTCTCCCATGACTGCATGCTTTTAAAAAACATTTTATTTGGAAATTATTTCAAACATAGAAAATTTGCAAGAATAGTACTCAAAACACCCATACAACCTTTCATTTACCTTTTGCCCTGTTTTCTTTACCATTTGTGTGTGCAGTCTCTGTCTTTACACACACTGCCCCCCCCCCCCCCCACATTTGAAAGTTGCACACAGGGAAGTGCTTGCTGCTTTACCCTGGATTTCCTAGAGTTTTGTTTTTAACCCACCTGTGATTCTTATTCTATTTTTTATTCAAGGCATCACAGATAACGGAGGCTGTTCCTCACTTTCTATGGTAGTCAGCTCTCCTCTCCTTACCCTGCCTACTTGTCTCTAAGGCCAGGGTGCTACCTGTTGTGGAATAGGTGGCCCATCCAGGAAGCTTCACAATGTCTAACCTGGTGGAGACTGGTTTGTTGTGACTCATTTCCAAAGGTGAAAACTCCAGTGCAGTGCTGAATGGGGACAGGTCTGCCCAGGTTTGATGAACCCTAGACGAGGGAAGACCACTAGATTTTACGCCTGGACTCTGGTTGGGAATCTCACCTGTCCTCATTTCTATATCCAATCTATTAGACTATCCTGTTAAATCTATCTCCTAAACATCTCTTACACTGGTCCCTTTCTTCTATTCTTCTACCATTGCCCTTGATACCTGTTGCCTCAACCAGTTGCCTTCCAACTGGCTACTCTGCTTTCATTCTTGTGCTTTCATTCTCTGCTACAATCCATTTTCCACACAGCAAATATTCAAAGCCACCCTCCTGCTTAAAAGCTGTTAGTAACCTCCTTTTACACTTTGGAGAAAATTCTGAACTCCTTCTCAGGGCTCTCACAGCCCTCCCTCTTCTCATACCAGGCTCCCCTCATCTAGTCTACTGTCTACTTCCTCACCGTAAGGCTTTGCTTTTTCAGAAAAATGGAAATCTTCCACTGGCTTTTTGCATGGCTGGCTCTTTATTATGCTTGAGGTCTCAGCTTAAATGTGACATCTCAGAGTCTGTGACCACCATACATTGAAAGATCTTTCTTCTCTTCCTTCTTTAATTCTCTTTCACAATGATCTAGGAATAGCACTTACCTCAATTTGGAATTTTAAAAAATTTGTTTGCATGTTTATAATCCACTAGACTGGAAGCTCCAAGGGGTCACTGTCTTGTATCATTATTTTGACCTGTTGTGTCCCCAGCACCCAGCATCATGGCTGGCACATAGTAAGTTCTCAATAATTTGCTTAATGAATGAATACATCTGTAACAAAAAATTTAAATATGTTAACCTGCTTAAAACAAATGCTTGGCACATGAATGTACCTCCCTTTCTTCTCTCTGTATGTCACCCATGGGCGCCAAATTAGCACATATGTTTGCTTATATGTATATGTGCTCACTTATATATGCCATGTCTTGAGAGAGAAAAAAACTACTTTATCCTTGTTCATACTCTCCTTCCTTTCTTGGTTCTATTTTCTTCTTTTAATTTTCTACAATTTCTCTTGATAAAAATGTTCATTTTTCCCAAATATGCTTCTTAAAACTATAGCATATTCACATTTGAGTTAAATCTCAGCAATTCCCTTTCAACCACTGGTAGCCTTATGTGAAGTTATTGATACTTTGGATTTGTGTTAGATTTTAGATGTTTAGTTTATTCATTCTTCTTTTTTTTTTAATATTTACTATGTGACAAGCATTGTTTTAGGCACTTGGGATAAAGAGATGAATAACACAAAGTCCTTTTCCTCAAGTAGTTCCCAGTGTGTTTGTAATGAGATCATAAATGTGACCTAAGCATTGGAGGAGCTCAGGAGAGGGGGAGACAAACTTTGCTTGAGAGAGTAAGCCACGGCACTTGGAGTGGCCCTCGAAGGGAGAGGAAGACGGGTGTGAGTTTAGATAGTGGTGGCCCTCTCTTAACCTCAGGACCACTATGATGAAAGAGCCTGGATGTTCCAGGAAAGTAGGGTCAGAGAAGACAAGAAACCTTTGCCAACCCATGATCCCTCACTGTACTAGAACATCTTAATTGGGAACCATTGGTTTTCATCTAATGTCATCCATCACACTCCCATTTCTTTTTAAATTTTGATAGACCTAAAGAAATTATTATTTGTCTACAATGAAGAGAGTCCTTGAAACTAATAATGACTGAGTTATGTTGAAAACTCAGGAAAATCATGCTCCATAAGTGGTGGAAGTGAGAGGCAGGAAGACATGAAATACTTGGTAGTCAAGTGTTACTGTGGAGGACTTCATGGGTGGGCAAATAATTTTTTTTTCATATTTAGGAAGTCTGGGAAAATTAAGTCAAATGCAGCTCTATAGTGCAAAGTAATGAGAATAGGTGTTAGTATAGTACAGAAAAATGGAGATTTTATAGAGAGGGGCAACGTGGGGATTTGGTGTAATCAGAGCAGTTGAATTAGGAGAGTGAGAAGAAGGAATTCAACAAATTCCATTGTCCTTTACATTCTAATTTTCATAATTATTACATAGTCTTGTAGGAATTGTAGCTCTGTTATTTCTTTTTGTTTGACATTGAGAAAGGATCCTAGCATGTTTTTGCATACAAGTGCACCATAATATTTGCAATATCATCTGATTGAATGCAGATGTCTTATAATTTGATCTTGTTTAAGTTGAATTTATATCATATGCCAAAATTTCCCAAGAGAACCTATGCCTTGATTTAGAAAGTCTGCCAATTTTGGAAAATCTGTCTTTAGTTACTGATTTCTCTTACAGTCTGGGTGCAACTGAAAAGACTCTTGAAGAAACCAAGAACAGATCGGCCATATCCCTTTTGGCTGCAGAGGAGGAAATAAATCAGCTAAAAAAGCAGTAAGAAAAAAATGACAGGATTATTGCAGCCTGCTGATTAATCTTTGAATTTAGCTTTTTTGGTGCTCCATTACAATATGAAAGAATCTGTTTACAATCGAAAAGGAAAGGCAGCAATATTTTTATTAATGTTTTATGTATTTTTCTTACTACAAAAACATTACCTATCTACCATAGACGATTTTCAAAGTACAACATAGCATAAAGGATCCTAAAAACCCTTTCATAATTCTAGAGCCAGTTACTATTACCATTTGCTATTTCTTCCAATTAAACATTAAAAGTAGAGTTAAGACTATAAAATAAGCATAAGTATGCAAGTTTGGACCCTATTTTTTCACTTAATGTTGTTTTTCTTTATTACTAAGAAAAAATACTGCATAACTCAGTTTTAAATAGGTGCATCACATTCCATCATTTGGATATTTTCCTAATATTGAATATTTACTTTGATACTAATTTCCAACATTGGAAATAACATTGTGGTAATTTTTGTGGCAAATCTTAATTTAAATTTCAGATTATTCTCTAGAGATAAATTTCTAGAAGGGAATTTCTAGAAGGAAAATTTGTAGAAAATAAACACTGATCCTTTAAGGTTATATTTTCCTGAATCTTAATTTTGATTTTTTACCCAAAAAAGAGCAAATGGGAGTTGTATTAAGATACATATGTATATGAATATCTTTCTATGACCTTCGCACATGTTCCAATTGTTCTGATTTCCTCAGGAACACCCATAACTTTTAGCTTGGAGTGCTGTTCTATTTCCTACTTCTATCTCCTCTCTCATCATCATTTTCATCTGTTAGTTCCTATTTGATAAAACTTCTCACACACATTGATCATATTGCTCAGTGCTTTCCTATAGCACCGATTTTGTTCTTTACTGTTTCTAGTGCAGCTTTTAATTCTGCTATTGCATTTTTACTTTCTCCACATCCTTCTTAATCTTACCCCTACCTTTTCATCTTACACCATCATCATTTTCATCACAGCTTGTTCTCATCTTATGGCTTTTCCTCCTGTTTTATAAAGGCCATTCCTCTCTGTATCTTAATGAGGATGCCAATCTTACTGTTGAAACTTTGTTTCTGTAATACATTATTTTCACAGGTCCACACTTCCATGTAGTATTGTGGAGGTTATTCAATTTCCATGGTAGTTTTTCCCAATATTCCATCTGTTCTGAGAATTGAAAAGCTAGTGAGGATAGAAGAATATATCTTTGACCAGCTTCTTGATAGGTTTTGGAAGTCAAAGGCTTCAGGAGATTTGCACAGTTAAAATCAGTATAGAAAAGTATGGCTAGAAGCCCACTCTGCTTTTGCTAGAGGATGCGAATGTGTATCCTTTCTTCAGGAACCTTTTTCCATGCAAGCTGCAGACATGGAGTAGCGCCCTGATCCTGGCATTCTGCGCTTTGCTAATTTGTGTTTCTTCCTATGTATTTCCATCAGAGTTTTCTGATGCAATAATGGCATACTAAGTAGATTAGCTTCTGTTGTTAATTATACCAATTGTTGCTTATTATCTTTCCTGCATCCCTTCCTTCCTCTCTTTTCTTTCTTTCTTTTCAAATAAAAATTGTTTTTTTGTTTTCAGGCTTAAATCTCTTCAAGCCCAGGAGGACGCCCGCCATAGAAACTCACAGCATAGGAGCTCAGAGCACAGGCGCTCGGAGCAGAGGAAATCGGAGCCAAGGGGCTCGGAGCCGAGGGGTGCTGAAAAGCGGAGCAAAGACCCGCGGAGTATGGAAGTGATATCCGATTATGAGAAACAGCTCCGAACGCTGAAGGACGAGATAGCCGCTCTGTCTGCGGAAAAATCTGCACTCCAAGGAAGGTCTGACAAATTCTCACAGATCTTCCCATTTAAGCTTCTTTTGTTGAGTTAGCAATAAAAGCCTGGCTTGGAAAAAAAAGTAAAATGACACCCCGAACCCCAAACCTAACAATATGGGAAGTCTTGAATTGTAAATTGTTGGTTTTCTCTAACTGCACCCTTCCAGACAGAGAAAACCCCTCCTGGATTGCCAGTACTTGGGCGCTAATTGATTTTGGGCTAACAGTGAAACTTAAGGAATGAAACAGACACACAAAAGGAAAATTCTTTAGCTTAAAACCAGATTTGAGTGGGCCAATAATGCAAGAGGTGGCACCATGTCAAAAGAATGTTCCATAATATGAGGGTCCTGTTCTCTGAGGCCTAGGAGTCCTCTCTCCAGCGATGCCCAGCTGTCACGGTACTGTAGGGCATTTCTGTTTTGTAGCTCACTTTGTTTGATGGAGTATGCAGATGTTCTTGTGAAATCCCTGTCTACTGATGCACAGAACATTAAGACGGGTCATTCTGACAGCTTTAAGTGAGGACAAAGGAGGGATGTTCCTTTCTGGAATCTCTCCATTTTCCTTGTTCTTTCTAACAACTCCCTCCTACCCTCAACATGCCCTGATTCAGAGGATCAAAGCCACCCCCACCTTTGGTCCCCATTCCCCTAAATGTCACCTTAACCTTTCATTTTTTGGAAGTACTCCACCAGTGTTGTGCTGGTGCCAGCTTGTACTGCCTCCCAAGAACCGATTCTGGGTATTTCTGCCTAACTCCGAGTTCAAGGACGTCACATTGATAGCTTGAAATTGGCTATGGTGGGAGTATAAATTTGTTGCACCATGGAAATTGGCAAACACTGGAAATGAGGGCTTTTTTTTTTTACCCCTTTAGAGAGTCTGCTTTGCACTACCTTTTTTTTTTTTTTTTAAAGATTTTATTTTTTTTTCCTTTTTCTCCCCAAAGCCCCCCGGTACATAGTTGTGTATTCTTCGTTGTGGGTTCTTCTAGTTGTGGCATGTGGGACGCTGCCTCAGCGTGGTCTGATGAGCAGTGCCATGTCCGCGCCCAGGATTCGAACTAACGAAACACTGGGCTGCCAGCAGCGGAGCGCGCGAACTTAACCACTCGGCCACGGGGCCAGCCCCAGCTTTGCACTACCTTTTGCCCTATAGTTTCTACTACAAAACTTCCCTTTTTGAGGCCCCATTTCCTTTAGTCTAGCTAGTCTGATAATTCACTCTGTGCTTGGTAGCAACATACGTTTCACTGATGTAGTGCTATACAATTCACAAGTACATCACATGTATTAGCTCACTTGATCTTCCAGCCCCCGCCCCCACCTCAACATAGGCAAAAATTATGTAGGTGGAAACTGAGGCTCTGGAGAGGAGAGATGGTTTCAAATGTTCCCATTGCTATGACTTGGTGGAGCTGGGGCGAGAACACAGATCTTCTTCCTCATTGTTCCACCAGCGTTCATCTCATTTTATACCATAAGGCTCATGTGATGTGAGGTTGGGGTGAGAAACAGAGAAAATCTGACTTCTTTCGCCCTGGCTCTTCCTAGCTGTGTTTCTCTGGGATAGCTCTATTAACTTTTCTGATCTTTAAATTCCTTGTCTGTAAACTGGTGAACGATCAACGCTGGCCTCACCCAGCTGCTTAAAGGATAAATTGAGGTGCTGAGTGACTGCAAGTGCTTTATAAATTTGAATTCACCATGCACATGTAGGGTATTGTTTCTTGGTTGTGGTCATATTTGAGGCCTGGTGGAGACACTGCCTCGATCAGGCCTAGCGGGGAGGTCCTGGAAGTGGCCTCTGTCACGGCCTACAGGGGCCCATGGCTCCTGGGTAGTATTTGCAGTTTCCGTGGGGAGAAGAAGCAGAGTCCAGGAACGAGAGAGAAGTGAAGCAGAGCGCTTCCCTGATGCTTGGTTCTTGCTTCCCAACAGGTCCACCAGGAGCCGGTCTCCTAGCCCTGCCCCGCACAGCCGCAGCCAGAGCCGTAGTCAGAGCCGCAGTCAGAGCCGCAGCCGCAGCCGCTCCGCCAGCCCCTCCACCGCGGTCGCGAAGATCAGGAGCCCGTCCCCAAATCGCGCCAAACTGTCCAGCGTTGCGCGCAAGGCTGCCCTCCTGTCCCGCTTCAGTGACGCCTATTCCCAGGCCCGCCTGGATGCGCAGTGCTTGCTGCGGCGCTGCGTCGACAAAGCCGAGACCGTGCAGCGCATCATCTACATCGCCACCGTGGTACGTGACGCTCCCGCGGCTGCGCTGCAGGCGAACGTGGGCGCCGCGGCGAGAGAGCGGTTTGGTAAACTGAGCAGTACAGCTTAAAAAGACTGGTAGATCCTGAGGTCACTGAGGAGGGTGGGATTTCCACCTGTCCTTTCCATGTCCTTCTCTCCCTCTTTCCTCTTGTCCCTTCCTTCTTTCCTTCCTTCCTTCCTTTCATTACAGATATTTGGGATGAATCATCTTCACAATCAGTAACTTCATGTATATTAATATTTATGTTGAAGTACCCATAAATGCAGGTCTATCTCAAATGGGTATATATACAAAGTTGATTCGCACTGAATCTCCTATATGGGCCATACACAGTGGATATACTATTGTAGTCATTTGTTTCCTTCTGTTCTTAGAAAAATCAGAAGACTGTTTTTGTGTTAACTCTTTGTTTAACTAAGTGCAGTTCCTAAAACTGCTAACTTGAGCAGCTGCTTGAGTATGGCAGATTAAAAAATGCTCATATACAATCCTTGATTCCCAAAGCAAATGCATTTATTCAGTGGGAACCATATTGAGATACTGAGTCCATTATAAGGACAGTTAATATAAAAAAACAAGACAGAACATGGTATGAGAGCAGAATTATCAGAATCTCCTGAACTTTGTCCTGTATTTATTCATTTATATCAAGGATCAGCAAACTATGACCTGTGAGCCATACCTGGCCCAGGCCTGTATTTCTAAGAGAAATATCACTGAAGAACTAAGACTATAAGAATGGTTTTACATTTTTAAAGGGTTGTAAAAACGAAGTGACAGAGACAGTATGTGACGTACAAAACCAAAAATAGTTACTCTCTGGCTCTTTACAGGAAAATGTTTGCCAACCTCTGGTTTATATAACTAAGAGTTAATTACTGAATTGGTTAAAGTTCTGTCAGTATAGAGCACGTTTTTCATGCATAACTGTTTTCCCAGTGTCTACTATATAACAGGCATTTAATAAATATTTGTTGAATTAATATATTCCAGGAAACATGCCAGACACTTGATATGTGTCTATGTATGACAAAACACTAGATTGATAATTTTCTCTTATTTCTCCACCAGTAATATGATATTGCTGTGTGATCATAGCATCAACTGGCACTTTTCAAGTATTTATGTAACCACAGATGATTTATTTCCTAAACCTCTGTGCTGTCCTGTTTCCTACACTCAGGATTGCTAGAACAATGGTCAAGTGTTTTGAAATTAGTGAATGTGGATAGTCATATATGTATTTACATACTTTTCAAAATTTAGATAAGTATTTTCTCCCAGATTAAAAATAGTTTTGACCACTGTGTTTAGTTATCAGAAGACCGATATGATGTTGAACTTTTGGTGGGCATTCTTTCGTCATTCCTTGCTTTGGACTTCATTACCCCCCTCCTCCCACCAAATAAATTTCCTGCTTTTTTGATGTGCAGGAGGCATTCCATGTAGCTAAAATGGCATTCAGACATTTCAAGATCCGTGTGAGAAAATCACTGACACCATCTTATGTGGAGTCAAATGACTTTGAGGATGCTGTCTCGGATTATATCATTTGTCATCTTGATCTATATGATTCCCAAAGCAGTGTTAACGTAAGTGTTCGGTCTCTTATTGGGTCTGGTTTGCTGCTGCTGTTGTTACATTGAATACTAATAATTCAGAAATCCATCCAGTGCTTAGAATTGCTTCTATGTAATGGAAGAGTAGAAATGAGCAGCATCCAATTTACTTTGTAGAACCAGTCATGATTGGCTGTTTCTTTCTTAGGCCTTTTATGGGGGAAAACGTTCTGAGCTTTATAGTTCTAGTCTTTAGATGGGCCCTTAAGATTGGAAGATAGGATACACTAGTGCTTAAGAGCCTTGGGAAAGATAGATGTGAATTTGCTTCCTGGCTCTGCCACTTACTAGCTGTGAGACTTTGCACATTTACTTAACCTCTCTCTGCTTTAATTTTCTAATCTTTAAATGAGAGCAACAATGGTCATGACCTCCTAGAGTTCTTGAGAGGATTAAATGAAAGAAAGCAGGTAATTTGCTTAGCACAAGATTTGGTGCCGAGTAAACTCTCAATAAAAGCAAGCTACTATAATTGTTATTATTATATATGATGAACAAGTCAGAGTTCTTTTTGGCACATCGTATAACTTGCCCAGAATAGAACAATAAAGAAATAATAAATAAAAGCTACTGAGGGTTTTTTCTTTAGTTGTTTTTTGGGGGGGGCTTTAGTGTGTCATTTGTACTCTTATCTTTTCTCCTTCCCTATTAATGAGCCTTTCTCCTTTCGGTACATGCACTCTTTTTTTGTTTAACTGTTGTCGCTCACAGACTCTTTTCCCACCTCACATCAGTCATAATGTCCTTAGGATTGTCAGAGTTTCTTGTCACAGGTTGGTAACAAGGTGATGCCATCTTTTTGTTTTTCAGGATGTGATCCGAGCCATGAATGTCAATCCCAAGATTTCATTCCCTCCTGAAGCTGACTTTTGCCTCCTCAGTAACTTCATCCAGGAGATATGTTGCATTGCTTTTGCAATGCAGACTTTAGAACCACCCCTAGATATTGCATTTGGGGCCGATGGAGAAGTTTTTAACGATTGCAAGTAAGAGATACAGGAGCAGAACCTAAGAGATTCTTTATAAATAAATGATCTTATCTGTCTTCCCTGGGAACAATTTAGGGAAAAGAACTCTGGGGGGGGGGGGGTGCCCGGGGGGCAGTCAGCAAACACTGCCTGATCTCCAGGCCCTGCCATCTCCTTCTCTGTGCTACAGGGCAGGGCCCTCTCCTGGTCATTTTCCTTCTCACTCAAATGTGATCTGGAGATGATTTTATGATTTCCATGGAACATAGTGATCTTGGGGAGAACTAGTGAGTACCTGGAGCCTGCCCAGAACATTTTAAAAGAAAGGTGCTATATAAATACAAACATGTACTACTTTTTATTGTTAAAAAAATTCTTTTTATTGAGATATAATTGACATGTAACATATTAGTTTCAGGTGTACAACATAATGATTCTATGATTCAATGGTTCAAGTCTAGTTAACATCTGTTTTTTTTCTTGTGATGAGAGCTTTTAAGATCTGCTTTCTTAGCAACTTTCAAATATGCAACACAGTATTATTAATTGTAATCATCATGCTGTATATTACATCCCTGACTTATTTATTTTATAAGTGGAAGTTTGTACCTTTTGACCTCCTTAACCCATTTTGCCCACCTCCCATCCCCACCTCTGGCAACCACCAATCTGTGTTCTGAATCTATGAGCTTGGTTTTTGTTTGTTTCTTTGTTTTTTTTTTAGTTTTCACAGATAAATAGGATCATATGGTATTTGTCTTTCTCTGTTTGACTTAATTCACTTAGCGTAATGCCCTCAAGGTCCATCCATGTTGTGGCAACTGGCAAGATTTCATTTCTTTTTATGGCTAATATTCCATTGTATGTGTATACTGCAACTTCTTTATCCATTCATCCATTGATGGACACTGAGGTTGTTTCCATATCTTGGCTATTGTAAATAATGCTGCAGTGAACATGGAATGCATGTATCTTTTCCAATTAATGCTTTTGTTTTCTTCGGATAAATTCCCAGAATAGGAATTGCTGGATCATATGGTAGCTCTATTTTTAATTTTTTGAGGCAGCTGCCTTCTGTTTTCTGTAGTGGCTGCACTGCTTTACATTCCCGCCAACAGTGCATGAGGGTTCCCTGTGATATCCTGACCAGCACTTGTTGTCTCGTCTTTTTGATAGTAGCCATTCTAACAGGTATGAGGTGATAGCTCCTTGTGGTTGTGATTTGCATTTCCCTGATGATTAGTGATGCTGAGCATCTTTTCATGTACCTGTTGGCTGTCTGTATGTCTTCACTGGAAAAATGTCTATTCAAATCCTCTGCCCATTTTTTATTTGGATTGTTTGGTTTTTTAGTTTTTTTGCTTTTATTGGTTTTTATTGCCTTATTTAGGCCAGGTTTCTCAAAGTGTGGGGTATGGATCACTTGCATTAGAATTACTCAAGATATTTGTTAAAAAATGCAGATTTCCGGATCACATGCCATGATATTTTATGTGGTAGGTCTGGAGTGGGGCTCAGGAATCTGCAATTGAACAAGCACTCAGGTGTTTCTCATGCACACTAACATTTGAGAGTGACTGCTCTAGATTCTTTTATCGAGGACCATTCAATTTCTACCAACTTTTACGTGGTAAATATTTCCTTTATAAATTAGAAGAAATTAAATTAATTTAGAACATTTTACTGAAACTTTATGAGATCTTATGATGTAGTTGGAGATCATCTGGGAGGAGGCCAAGGTAGTGGCTAAGAACGGAGGCTCTGGTGTCAAGCTGCCAGGGTTCAAATCCCGGCTCCACCACCAATTAGCTGTACCATCTTGGGCATGTTACATAACTTTTCTGTTCCTTAGTTTCTTCTCTGTCAAAAGAGGGAAATAATGGTACCTACCTCCTGGGGCTGTAGAAGGTTAGTTGAGATCATTCAGATAAAGCGGTTAGGATGCTCCCTGGCATGTAGTGAGAATCCAGGAAATGTTAGCTCTGTCTGGGTCTTTCTTCAGGCTGTACAGCTATGGGTTGGTGATAGCCCATTATCCCTGTGAGCTTGTTGATGACAGAGGCCACATACCTTTCTTTGCTTATGAAATCACAATGATGGCATTTCCAATTGCCTTATAAAATATCATATTTTCTTGCCATTTCCATGTCTAGTTTTCTTCAGATCACTGCTCCCAGCATGCATCCACTCATGGAAGAGCTGGATATTAGAACATTACACTGCAGTTGGGTCTTTTTTATTCTCTCACAGAACATATCATCTTCACCCCTCTTCTTTTATTCCTTTTCCTTTACAAGATGCATCGTACCCCTCAGAAATATTCACCCATTTTAGTTTATGGAATCTGCACATTTCACAGACCTCTGGTGGGCCTCCTGCTGACCTGCCTTTAGTCAGAGGATCATGCCGCCTCTTGGGGGCACTGTACTCCTGGATGACTGGAGCTGAAACTGGAGTTCCTAATAGTGATTGCATTTGCTTGGCAGCCTTTCACACATTTGAGAGCAATTACTCAAATCTTCTTTCCGGCCTTCTGGCTTCGGGTTTTTTTTCCATATGACGGGGGTTTGAGACTTCTTGACAAATAGACTGGTTTCCTTGGCCTGTGCTCCACGGTCTTCTGAGTATTCCTTTTTGGAAAGTGTCCACCCTGACTGTAGTCCCGTACTGTGAACTGACTAGCCTAGAGGCACTGACACCCCTTCTATTCTTGTTCTCTATTTTCAGCTAATTTGTAGGAGATTTTCTTTGTCTTATTCAGCTATATAACACTGGTGATTCATTTTGAGGTCAACTAAAATCTATTATATTTGTACTTGTGCTGTGATTAAGCCATTTATCACCTCTATCTGTGCAATTAAATGCTTTTTAGAGTCAACTGCAGGGCCTCATATGTGTCCACATTATATAGTATCTTATTAGATTCAGCTTATTGTTCCAGCCTATTGAGCTAGTTTTTGATACTGTCCTCTGTTTTTTTTTTTTTCCTACCCACTCCCCACCTTTGAACATTTTTTTCTACATTTCATGCAAGTTATTGATGAACATGTCGATTTCTCACAGGATTGAGAGAGAGACCTTCGCACCTTCATTCAGGTTCTCATTGACCCGTTAATCACCCCTCTTTGGATATGATCGTTGAACCAGTTTCTGATTCACCTACTTAAGTCAATCATCCACCTATATTTCTCTTATTTTGTCCACAAAGATAGCACGAGAAATCTTGTAGGAAGCCTGTGGGACTTCAGATCGTCTTCATCTCTAGCATTTCCCTGAATTGCACCTCTTGTAATCCTGAGAAGAGCAGGAACAAGATTAGCTTGACGTGACTTGTTCTTAGTGAGTCCATGCTGGGTCCTTGTTATCACTGGTTGCTATTCTAAGAGCTCACAACTCTCTCTTTAATAACAGAATCAGGATCCATATTTATTTAGATCTGAGAATAATCAGAAGTGAAAATTTACACTGACGTCCTCCCCTTCGCCAGTAATGCTGCATAATTGCTTAATTTGTCTTTCTTGTTCTTTTGTGTGTTTAAAATAGGTACCGTCGCAGCTATGACTCCGATTTCACTGCTCCCTTGGTCTTGTATCACATCTGGCCTGCTCTCATGGAGAATGACAATGTCATTATGAAGGGAGAAGCTGTCACCAAGAGAGGGGCTTTTGTACGGTGGCCTTGCATAGTGACAATTCATCCCAAGTGTTTGATTCACAAGTTCGAGAACGTTTATAAACCCAAAGATTCTATAAAAGAAGTTCATAAAGGGGTGTTTGCTAAAACTTCATACAAAGGAGAGAAAAGGGAGTGGCTGGAAAAGAACAGATTCTCTTCTCTGATTCTTCCACAATTCTTCTTAATTTCCAGGCAGTAATTTCTTTGTCGCTTTATTTATAAGGTGGAACTGGTCATATTTGCCACCTCCATCTTAGAAATATTGTGCTATTATAAGGGCAAACCATTTGTGCTCACCTTATTGGAGACACTCTGTAACTCTAAACGTTTAAAAGTGAGTCACTTTCAGGAAACAGTCTGACAAATTTTTACTGACAGTTCTCCATTTTGGGAAATGATGAATGTGCCCTGTTTTTCTCTCCTTGGTATGATGTGTAGGGAGGGGCGGGATGGAGAAAAAGAGGGCAGAAGAGGTGAGGGGAGAGGAGCCGATAAGTTTTGGATGGTTGCTTCCCATAGACATTGGTTGTAGAATGTTTTGAACTCGTTAAACAATTGGGCAGCCTTCCAAGTGGAGTCTTAGGGGTGGGTGTGTGTGTTGTGGTGGGGATGGGGTATGGGAACTGGGGGCCACGGGTGCTTGGCTGTTCTGTATAGTTATGCAGTTTTTAGACGTCCTAGAAAGAGCTAAGTAAATTCTGAAGTGAAGCTCCTCAGTCCAGAGCAAAGTCATTATCTGAATGATCTCTCTTCCTTCTCTCTTTGAACTGCAGAATAGGGGAAGTGCTTCATGGCAGCTTTTCACACATATAGTGGAGAAGGGGAGTAGTGTATTTTAAAGGAACTTAAGAAAAGAGTTTTTGCACCATAAACATCCCACTATAGCTAATAGTATCTCTATAAATTATTGTATGCTATGAAAGTTGAGCCAATAGAAACTGGGTTCTGTTGATCTGACAAACATACATGTTCTACAGTGAATGAGCTCATAAAACATGCTCCTTGCCACTACAATAATCACCTTCTGTTAAGAAACTCTTATTGTAGGCTGTCTGCAGTGCAATTTGGAAGGGAGGGAGAGAAAACAGTCAACTATTCTTATGTTCTACAAAAAATAGCAATTGTCTTTTAATCTCTCTCTCTCCCATCAAGCATATCGCCAACATTTGCCCAAGCTTAAACTCCTGAAACAAAACGAGAATACCCTAAAAGGAAGAACTTGGAAAAAGAAAGAGTTGAATGAAGGGAAATTTGTAAGAAGGCTTTTATAGTGAAATCTCATTATAATGAATATAGTTTTCTTCTTATTCATTCATTTAGTTAGAGAGTAGATGGGCAGCAGTGGTGACTCACTCATTCGTTGATTCAGTACATTCAATAATATTTACTTATTCAGTAGTTATTTATGAGCCCAGCACTGTGTTTAGGTGCTGCGGATTCAGCAATGAACAAAACACACAAATCCCTGCCCACCACGGGGAGCTTGTATTCACCAACACTTGCAAATTTGAATGTAATTTCTAACGGCTTACTCATCAAAACAAAATTCTACTAGCACCAAGAATTTGAATATCCCATGGTTCATTGAAATGGGATTTTATTTGAGAAGTACCCTGAAGTTATTGTCAAATATTGGGGAGCTATGGGAAGTGACAGGAGTGTATGTTGTGCTGATGACCAGTAATGGGCGAGTGTAATCATATCAGCAAAACCTCTGGTTCTATGGGATGTGCATATTGTTTTGAGCCATGTGACCTTTCACAAACTATGGACTATTTTTCTCTCTCTCTTTTCAGTGGAATTCAGTGCGATCTGTAAGTCGGTGTCGCAGCAGGAGTCTAAGTCCCATCTGCCCCCGTAGCCATGTTGGTTTAAGCACGGTATGTATCTGTCTAATCATCTTTACATAAAATCATCCTACGGTCAATATTTTTCTCTTCTAGAGTTGCCTATAAAAGAGGTGATCACAAGTCTATGGGCAGAAAGGGAATCTGTTTCAATAACCCCAAACTGATTTTTATACCACCTTAGGCTAAGGGATTTATCATTTTTGAAAGAAAGAAGTAGAAATAGTTTTTTCTTAGTTGAAAGAATACTAGACTTGTTTCATAGTTTTATTTTTATCTTTGAATCAAAATGACTGTGAGATATCAGTTAGTCTTCTGAATGGAGACGGGACCCTTAGTCAATGGATCTCTGCACAGGTCCCTGGTTCCTCCAGGACTTATTGTTGGAGAGATCGCTCAAATGGTCTGGACTTCAATAGTATATAAAGGGCATTGCAGGCATTAATTTTCTTCCAAACTTCAAAGTAGGAAGAATAAGATTAATCTCTTTGTGTGTTAGTTCTTAAGAGGATTACTAACACTTCTGTCAAAGAAAAAAAATAAGAACAAAAACATCTCTGAAAATGATGGAGATAACATCCCTAAAAACATTATTATGATTTACCACTGTTCACTTATTCCACAAATAATATTTAGTCAATGCCTTTGAATACAGGGCTGGACCAAGACATGGGGACACCAGATAGGCTTACAATTTGTTGTTCCTTTGCACAAAAATTCTTTAAATGTTTGTTCAACCTAGTTTCAGGGAGAGTAGTGGAGAAGGAGAACCACATCTGGCAGTGCTCCACTTCTCTGGAATCACCTGTAGTAATGCAACTCTACTCTAAATTTCTAAAACCCCCTCAGCAAGACAAAACCGAAGACAAAAATAAAAATCTCTGCAGTTAATAAGATCCACCTTTCTTCCTGAGCTTAGCAAGCATCTATCGTTACTACACCTACTCAAGTAGGTGTTGGTACACCTACTTGATAATGTCCTTATAAAGCATTCCATCTGTATCTGATGAATGTGAGATTTCGGGGAGGGGGCACAAAAATCTCTAAAACATGGTCTCTTCCCTGAATGGGTTTCAATATAAGAAGATCAATATGATTTAAACCACGTAACTGAATGTGGTATACGATGCAGTCCACAAAAGAGGCCCAAAGGGCTAGAGCTATCGGAGGAGGCAGAGATGCCTTCTGGATTTGGTGGTGAGGAAGGGGTTCATGGGGGCACTGGTTTTTGATCTAACAGAATTTCAATGGGCTGGGAAATTGGGCAGGGATAATCAGGTGGAGGAAATGACCTGAGAATGGAAAAGGCATGTATCTCACACAGTTCTTTTGCTCCTGGAGGTTTTAATATAGCTTAATTATCCTTTTTCATGAATAAATAATTACAGTAGGTAAAAGTGAAAGGATAGCACATTTAGTGGACAGATCAATAAAAAGGAAATCTTGAGAGTTTTTTTTAAGGTATGCTTTTTGGTGAGGAAGACAGGCCCTGAACTAACATCTGTTGCCAATCTTCCTCTTGCTTTTTTTCCCCTCTCCAAAGCCTCAGTGCATAGTTGTATATATCCTAGTTGTAGGTCATTCTAGTCCCTCCATGTGGGATGCTGCCACACCATAGCCTGAAGAGTGGTGCCTAGATCTGCTCCCGGGATCTAAACCAGCAAACCCCGGGCCACCGAATCGGAACATGCGAACTTAACCGCTTTGGCCGCGGGGCCGACCCAAGCTTCCATGTTTATTAGTGTCTATTTATCTAAAGTGTTTAAAAGCTCAGAGCAAGAATGATGCTTATAGTCAGTTATTTCTGAGCTGTGACAGATTTTTAGGTATAGGTGGTGGCTTTTGCTTAGTGAAAGCAAAGGTGAGATTTGAAAAATGATTCTTTTCTGGTTGTCCTAATAGGGCAGCATTTTGGACACATAAAATAATTCAGATAAACAATTTGCCAGAGAGTATTTGATCACTTTAGCTTTAATTAGCTAATAATAATAATAATAATAATTTTTATTTTCTAGAAAGCATTGAATTCAATATGGCCACTGAGCATCCAATCTCAAAGTCATTAGCAACCACTAAAAAACAACAAAAAGCAACAGAAAACTAGGTCATCGAGGCCAGCTTTTAATTAATAATATAATTTAAATTGAATGCCCATTTCCTTCAGGAAGTATGAAAGTAATTGCAGTGCTCAACCTTAGGGGAGAAAAATCGTAGTTCTAAAGTGCCTCAGAGCAACTATTTAGCTGGTTTTAGGAAAAAAAAGGTCAAAAGGATTCATTCTCTGAGCTCCACCTACTGTGTAATTCACATTACACTTTTCTGTTTTCCAGATCTCTCGCAGCCGGAGCCCTTCTCCAATAAGATGCGTATTGCCCAGTAAGTGGGATGGTTTAGATGGAACAAGTTTTCTGCTTTTTAATGCTCTTTTTAGTACTCAGCGTTGTGCAGCAAAATGAATGTTTTGCTCCCTAGGGAATATCTTTTGCCTCCACCTCACTCTTCATTTCTGGGCTTTCTCACTGATGGTACTTGAGCAGGTCCCATGGGTGACATGGGAGCAGCCTTCCATTGAGAGATCTTATTGACATAAACCCAGATTAACCGCCCTGCTTTCGTTTCAGTCCTCCCAAAAGAAATTCTGAGAAAATGACCATAATAATGAACTCTTTATTTTTCTCCCTAGGGTTTTAAAACCATCAGCCGTGTTCCTTTGCCACAGTACATCTGCAACAGTCAGCTTCCCCAGTGCCTCCATCCGCCTGCTGTGTCTGCCTCCGACCTCATTTAAGATAATGTGAAAGGCAATTCTGTGTATCACTCCACACAGAGAGTTAAATGTTTTGGCTTAGCATGTTTGTAACTTCAGATATATTGCATTTTATTTTATTTTATAGGTACAAATTCCATTAATTTGATAAAAAACAATTGCATAGGTGTTTAGGATCATATTCATTCGAAGCAGAGTCTATTACACAGGTTCAGGATTTTCATCCTGAAATACCAGGCCTTTTTATGGCAACTATGTGAACAAAAGTGGAAAATCTTTACCATGCTGAGTCCAAAAGACAAGATGAGTCATTTTAGCTTATAAGTTGATCACGAATATTATAATGGCTGGTATTAGCTTTAACATGAAAACAATATTGTTGTTTTAATCTTCCTTTAAGGTTTGGAAGACAGCCCTAATCTCAGGTTGGTGGACTCGTAGCTGTAGCTGGGACTTCAGGCTAAATGTAGATGATGATTTAAGAGAATACAGTTCGTTGGCTTGCTTCTCCTTTCCTACTTTGAGAGTGCCCTGTATGACTTAGTTGAGTACTATATGTTGAAGCCACTGACTTGAGAGAATTTTCTCGCTTCATAAATGTGGAGCAGTGATGTGGCTAGAAGCCAGCTTTGAGATAAATGCTAATTACCTTGTGTTTATCTTCTGGGAATGTCTCATACTGTTTTAATGTTTTAATAAAAGCTACTGGGACATGCCCTTTATCTATTCCACCTAGTAGTTCACGACTTCAGACCTCCTATGAACTCCATCTGACTAGAATACCTAAACTCAAGGCCTAGAAATAGGGGCACCATTTATTGATTTAAATTGAGTGTATATCCCTTAGTTTCTTCAGCGTAAAGTACTGTTGAAAGTTCAAGATAATAATGGAATGTGGCTTTCTCAAGATAATGGTCTTTCTGCTTTTTTTTTCACTTTAAAGCCGACCTTAAACACATGCCTTACGAGTGCCTTCTTTCGCCGTGTGCCTTTTAGAGACAAGCTCTGAATTGGCCAGAGCTCAGTTCGCATAAGCTCAGTACAAAAACCAGCATGTGAGGCTTTTAAGGTGAAAAAAATCCCAACTTCTCTAAAGCATCTTGTCCCTTGTGCTGGGAGAGAGAGACGACGGACAGACCACCTCAGTCCCTGCCCCTTGGGTCTAATGGTCACCAGCTCATTCTGAAAGGTGCGATTCATTCTCCTCCCTCTGTGGGCATCACTTGGAGGCAACACAGTGTGCTCTAAGGAGAACTCCGTGTCCAGTTTGGTCCTCACCTTGCTTTGTGGTCTTGAGCACGTTACTTCACCTCTCTGAACCTTAGCTTCATTGTAGAGTAAGAAGGTTGGATGAGATTATGGTTTTCTCAACCCTCCAAGACTCAGTGTCCCCTTTTATAAAAAACATTTTTTTCTGGTTATTCTGAAAGGAAATTTAAAGTTAATATGATCTGTATTGTGTATATACTTTTAAACAATGAATATAGTACTCTACCTGTAATATAAAGCAGAAAAAAAAGAAAGCAGTTTTTAATAAAATAAAATGTATTTCAGTAAAAAGCTTGGGTGTAACCATCCTAGAAGATAAAATCAAGTTATCAGATGCTTGCACCTGTGTGTGGAACACCCTATCTGCTACAAATGCAGCTCATTGCATTGGCAACATCGCCAACAGTGTTGTCATTGGATATGATTTTCTGAAAGTGTGGACAACTCCTGGTAAAGTTTTGAACAAAAATCTTACAGTTGTGCCTTGATTATCACAGTAAACGCATTCCTAGAAAAATCAGTGTACACTAAAACCATGTAACAATTCCTTTGTGTTATATGTTAAACGTCTTTTCTAAAATCTCACTAAGTAATGAGAATGCCTAAATATCAGAATTTTTGTTGTATGTAGGAATGTATGCCCTGATTTGGAAAAAGGTCACATGTAGCTCAGTTTATTTGATTTCTACCCTGTCTGGCCAATTGCCATTTCTCAAGTTTCTGATTTGAACTTTAACTACACAGGGAATGGTGAATAGTCTAGAATAATTTTTGGAAAGGATTCACAAAACAAAGGAGAGTGACCTATACTCATTTATCTGGGCATATACCTTAACCTTAGTAACTTTGAAGATGAAAAGCTCTTACTTTTGTACCTGTGTCAATTTCTGTATTATCGGTTTAACATCTACTAGTAAAATCAAGAAAAAGAATGCTTCTGTATCTGGAGGTTCTGTGCCATGACATGCTTTCTCTCCAGATTCCCAAGTTCAGCTATGGTCTTCACCCATCTCCATTCTGTGAGGCCTGAACCAGGGCCACAAATTCGTTCAGTAAATATCAACTGCACCCCTGCTCTGGGGTTGACTCTGTGATTGCTGCAATTCAATAAAGTAATTGCCAGCTCTAGTCTGTTTTACTCACAATGTGATGTCATCATATTCAAGACACTCTCTCTGAGTAATGCTTAAGCATTCATGGAGCTTTCCCATGCCTTCTTTCAGTTACTTCCCACAGCAAACCCAGGCATATCTTCAATGTTTTCGGTAAGGAACCTCTTCATCCAATACGCCATGCAGTCTTCTTCCAAGGCCTTTTATTTTAGAATGATAGTCTATCCTATTTTCTTTTATTCTGCCGTGGCTTGTAGCACCAATTCTTTTGTTTACTGGTTTGCTCATTCATTCATACACTCATGAAAGCTTATTCAGTAAGTGATACCTCCTGTGTGCTAGATACAGTACATCCTGCTAGGGATATAGTGGTGGACAGGATTCTGGCCCTTATGGAATTTCATGTCATGTCCAGTTGGATTCCTTGGTGATTTTCCTGTCATGGAGAGAATATATGATGGAAGGAAGAAAAAAATTGAGTCAGAACAGCAAATTTAAAAGAAAGAACGCCACATATCAGTTGAAGAATTCAAATACCTTAATTTGGGGGACAAATACCTATACATCAGAAAGTTATGCAAGGCAATAGAAAAGTGCGATGACTTACAGAAGAGAATGTAACAGCGTAACTGGGCTATGTCATCCACAGGTGTAACACAGTCTTTTAACAAATGTCTACTAAACCTATGATCCTAGAATCATCAATAATAAAATAAACGTGGGGAGGAGGAGCTCATAAGATCAGTTCCAACACGTCCCATGACCACAGCTTTGTGTTCCACCTGCTGTATTCCTGAGTAACCGGGCAATTAGGAGATCATTTTAATTCACTTTTAGGCGCCCCACAAATCCTTCATGAGGCAGATTGCTGCCAGTAGCATTCTATAAAGTTTAGGTTGAGTGAAAGATTTCTTAATAGTGTGACTTTGAATAATATCGTACCATAATTAAGGGTAAAGTATGGAGCTTTTAAGAAACTGGTATTACAAACTGCATTAAGTCATTGAAGTGTGAGCCCAGGAGCCGTATGGGTAAGTGACGTTCAGTATATGCCATTTAAATCCCAAAGCAGTGAAGTTTGCTGGCCTTAATACACTGAGTGAACAGGGGCCTTGAAAATGAGGTATGAACTAATTTTCTTATTTCAAAATGAGATTTGATGAGACAATTTCACATTTAAAAAGCTGCCCACTGGGTGCCAGCATGAACATTATACTTTCCATAGTATCACTGGCAATTAGTATATCAAAACTGGGCAGCTAACTCTATTTTCTATTGGGTGAGCAACAAAAGAATATGATAAATGGGTAATTATAGCTTTATTTCAATACAGTTTAAGCCATAGTTTTAGTGATACAACCAAAATAATGTGTTGAAATGTGATGTGAAATATATTTTAGAAAAGGTCTTTAGTAATTGGACAATTGCCAGAAGATCTTGAGTGACAGTTGATGAGTCAGACCCTTTTGCAATTGCTTTCTGGTGTTGGGATGCTGGGGATGGGGAATTACCCTCCTACTTCTATCTTCTTAGATCAGGGAACATGTTTCATAGCCATGTCTTCAGAATAACAGACTTCAGAATCGGCCCAGCTCTACGCATCACAAGTTGAAGTGAGAATGGAAAAAGTTATTTGCTCAATAATTGTTCATTCAGGAGGCATTTGCTAGTGCTTGTTAAATGAAGTTCCAGGCACTGCATTAGGCCTTGGGGATGCAATGGTGAACAAGACTTTGCATTGTGGAGAGAAAGCGCTCAGCACTCCTTGGCAGGGTGTACCTCTAGAGTGGGTCTGTGATCTCTCTGAAAGGTAGCGAGGTGACTCGGAATGATGTCTTGTTTGGAAGATAATCTTAAGCCCGTTATGTTGATGGTGGGTTGAATCAGTCTTCCATGGCACAGTCACATGGAAGCCCAGACAGCACCGAGTGATAACTCTCTCAGGGAGGTTTCCCAGCTTAATGTAACATGGTGAGAACGATCTGAGAAAATACATTTGCAGCTTAAATAATGTACTGTAAATGGCAAGTAGGGCACAAAGGACTTTGTACTCACCCTTAGAAAGGAGGCATTAATTAGAACAAGGGAAGATATTTCATCAAGGTTGGAAAGTAGATTCTTCCCACAGGAGTAATTTTAGGAGCCCTCCCAGGGAGGCCTCCCTACCCACTTACACTTTAATAGCAAATTCTTGACATTTCACTTGTAGAGCATTACTCAGACTTGAGACTTTGTAGGATGTTAGAATGCAAATGCATATCACATGCAGCAGTAACTCATAGTATGAATGAGGTTTTAGATTCTTTCCTGAAGGTCAAATGGATAGAGGGAGAGATGAGGGACTGTTAGGGCCGTTATAGGATGATTAGGGTTGGCAGGGTATGTAACAGGAAGGTTTTTCCCTTTAACTGGGATGGTCAAGGGCATGAAAATCAGGTTTTGCCCATTCTACTATTGTGTTTGGCATTAGCACAGTCTTATTGGCCAGTGAGAGTTTTGTCTTTCCAAAAGGCATTTTCATCTTAGGAATGATTGCTATAGACTAGATATTTGTGTCCCTCCCCCAATTCTTGTGTTGAAACCTAATGCTCAATGTGATGGTATTTGGAGGTGGGGCCTTTGGGAGGTCATGAGGGTGGAGCCCTCATGAATAGGATTAGTGCCTTTATAGAAGAGAGCCCAGAGAGCTCCCTCCCCCCTTGTGCCGTGTAAGCACACAGCAAGAAGACGGCTGTCTATGAAGGAGCAAGTGGGTCCTCACCAGACGTCAATTTCCTGGTACCTTGATCTTGGACTTCACAGCCTCCAAAACTGTGAGGAATAAGTGTTTGTTGTCTAAATCACCCACCCTATGGTATTTTTGTTATAGCAGCCTGAACAGACTAAGACAATGGTTATCTTTGATTCAAGACCCATTTGTATCCATACTACATCTTGTTGCTTATGACACCTCTTTGCTGCAAATCACTGGCCTTGGTGTGATGTAATTGACTTCTGACCTTTCTTGATTTAAAACTGCCTAACTGAAAAGAAAAGGGTAGGGGGAGGAAAAATAAAAGAAAAACTTTCATGTTTTCTTTGATTGGAAAAATGAAGTTTTTTTGGATGTTATGAGTGATGGCGTAATTTAATACATATATGTTATATTGATAACTTGAGAGAAAGCTTAAGACCTTAAGTTTCCCAGAACATCCTCTGTAGAAGACTAATAACTAGTACTTAATCCAATATTTAGTATACGCCAGACTTTGTGAAGAGCACTTTATATTATCAAACCCATTTTACAGATGGAGAAGCTAAGGCTGCAGGTCATTATTAAGTAACCTACCCCAGGTCACGAAGCTAGTAAATGTTGAAACAAAAGTTCAAACCCGGGTTTTCTTACGTTGAGCCCACCATTTTTTCACTGATTCTACGGGATGTTTATAAGATGTGGAATTAAAAAAAGTATCCTGTGACCATATAGGCTTGGAAAATAAAGAGTTAAAAAGTGAGTTGAACAGATCTTCTGCGCAGGACTCTGCAGAGCCCTTAATCTTCTGCTGTCGGGGAAGCTTCAAGGACGATGTCACGCGCAGTGCTCTTCACATTTGTTTCACCATGGAACCCTTTCTTCATGGAGTACTGTTCTAGAAGATCTATTGAAGGAAATGCAGGAAAACCTATTTATTTTTTTAGAGTTACAGATGCTGCTGACCGTGGGAGTTAGGTTTTATCAACTTTTACAACAAATGAGGAAATCTGATTTTATTGCCTGATAAGACTAATCAATTAGTTACTAAAGAGAAGTCCCCAAATGAAGATCTCTTATTTATCTCTGGTCTTTATATCTCTGCTTATCTTTTCCTTTAGTCTTATTTTCCCCCTTCTATCAATTGTATCGTAAAATAAAATTCCCTTGAGCCCAATATTTGTGTGAGTGTTGTTTTTCCAGCGTTCATGTTTTTCCTTACCTCTCTCGCCTTGTTATACCTTTCCATCTTCGCTTCTGTTTTCTCTCCCTAGTTCTCTTCTACTTTCCCTCTTTTTCAGGGTTTCAGTTTTCCTGTTTAATCTCTCTAATGCACATCCATTTACACTTCTTAAAAACAGGCACCTACACTTTGATATAAATTATAAATCAATGAAAGCGACAAATGGATAGTATTCAAAATCAGAACACGTTGAATAGCATTCCATATAAAGATGCATTTACATCCTGATTCACATAATGTATTTGATGGAAATTTCAAATGTATTTTTGAAAAATTAAAAATTTCAAACAAAATTTTGAGTATTTGAGTTATTAAAAAATGACAATTCTTAAAATTATCTTAAACTTTCAGTAAGTCTGAGCTGTGATTATATTTAAATCTTAAGTCACGTCAATAAAAATGTTGACTAGCATGTCCCAAATTTGTTTGATGATGAAAATCACTCGGCATGCTTATCAGAGAGAGATTCTTGGACTCCTCTCCAAGCGTATTGAATCAGAATCTCCAGCAGCATCTATATTTTTAACATCAGCAGACAAGTTTGAAAAACACTAGTGTCGGGCTTTAATGACCCACAAGCAAAATGCTGCAGAAATAATTTGTTGTGCATATTTTGCTGCCCTTAACTTTCTAAATGGAAAATAATGTATTAATTTAAAAGCTTCTCAGAATATTAAATTACTTGCTTCATTCCAGTAATAGGTAAATTACTGAAAGTTTAGTATATGTATTCTTTATTTGCATGCATACATATAAAAATATGACTAATTATGTGCTATACAATTAGATTTTCCATGAAAGAAAGAGAAGGATGAAAAGAATATCAATTTTTTTTCTTCCCTAGAGATTAAAATTTTCCTCTCGTATTTTGTATTTGGACAGCTTCTTTGTTGAGCTGTCAGAATACGTATTTCTTACTAAATCGTCAGTCATTTCCTTCCACCCTGTAGATCTGTGTCCTCTGTGTATAAGTGAGACTTAGAGTCATTGAATAATGAGCCCCCATCGGCCATCGTTTGCCTAGTCATGATTGTCTGCCAAATAGAGGTAGTCACCTGGATGGTTCAGACTTAGGAACATCTTTATGATTATTCATATGTGTCTCTAGAGAAAAATCTAAATAGAGTGAAACCAGTATCCAAATATTAGACCTCACACGTGGCCTACCTCAACTGCAATTTTCCTGAATATTGGATAGAGGAGAGAAATTTGTCTTTTTCTGTTTACTCTGAAAACTACCAAATGTCCCAAAGAGAAGATTAGAAAGAAACCTCTTTCAATTTCCACTCATGAAAACTGAAGCACTTTTTCTTTTTTTCTTTTTAGAGCCCAATAGAATCTCTCATTGTTACAGCGTCTAAGTTGAAAAGCAGGTTCTAAAAAGCTCCAGGAAAGAAATGTTGATAGAGAGGGGCCAAATGTAACCCCAATTTGAATGTGCCAGGATTTGAAATACGTGGGCTAATAGTTCTAATGGAGATGCTTTGGTGGAAATGATCTTAGATTTTTTTCTTAATGTTTTCCTTGTCTGAATTCAGCTTTTCTTCACTGAATAGCCAAAGGTGGTAACGTAAGACAAAACAACATTGAATATTAGAAACCAAAGTTGTAAAGTTTCTTGAGATGACCTTTCCCTCCCTAACCAAGTTGATTCACGGTTGTAGGAAAATCTGGGGACATAGATCAGTTCCAATCGTAGGTGCTATCAGGGCCTCTTTAGTTCATTTAGGCCTGGAGTTTCTCTGGGAAACATACGGATTTAGCCACGAGATGGCAATGTTGCTCAAGAAATGAGAGGATAGATACTTACCGTACTAGGACTCAAACTGGGAAATAAATAGCAATTCCTCAGATAGAATCTATAACTTAATTACTAGTTTTATAGCTCTCCGTAAATTTGGAGAGCAGCTTAAATTGATGGAGGATGGCCAGGCATTAAATACAGAGTATGGTAAAAATGTGAGGTGATAAATAACTATATCATTATACCTAATAAAGGATTTATGCATTTGATCCCCAAGGCTCGGGAAGTGATTCCTCTCCTAGAACAAAATTTTTTGTGTGTTAATCTTAAAATCCCCTTATGCAGCCTAAAACCGTCACTGTGTCAACTTAGAGTTCTCATTGAGACAGAATTCGGTTTGTCCGTAAAGATTTTGAAAATAGCTCTTTGCTCTTAAACATGGAAGATGAGAAGCTGGTGGTTTCTTTAGTGGTCTTCTAAGATTTCCAACATTTTTCAAATTGCTAGCATTTTACATGGTCCAAACTCCCCAGGTCCGAGGCAGGGAGCTCAGTTTCAGAAACCCTTAGAGTTATCCCAAGCAAACATTTCAGTTTTCTTCTGGAACGTGCAATAATAGTGCTAAGAAACTCTCTAAGAAATTTCAGGGACTCGCCAGAATACTATTGCTAGAGTATTTGAAAAAGCCACAATTCTGCATGAAAGGAAGAAAAATTTATAGCATTAATAAAAACTATTTTCTTTCTTTTTTAAAAAAATTGCTACAGAAGCAGAAATATTTCCTGTCAAAAATGTAGATTCCCATTTTGGCTTCTCTAAGTATTTTTTTTTGTACTTTATTTTTTTTTATTTTATTTTTTTATTATTTTATTTTTTAACAACATAATTTTTCAGAGAATGTTGATCTTAAAATTTATATCTTTACAGTTAGTGAATAATATCAGTTAAACATGCCTTCTGCCGATGACCACATACCTAAGTTTCAGTTGAAATCCTAGTCTCCAACAAAATTTTACAAAGGACTTTCTATTCCCCCTCCTTCACCAAGGCTTCACCCCAGTTCTTTAGGCTCCAGACCATCTGGGTCAGACTTTTAGAAAGGGGCTCACTCTTTAACTTTTCTGGCATC
Organism: Equus przewalskii; assembly: GCF_037783145.1. NCBI lineage: Eukaryota > Metazoa > Chordata > Mammalia > Perissodactyla > Equidae > Equus > Equus przewalskii. The sequence continues at coordinate 79,697,179 of NC_091833.1, read as the reverse complement.
CTCAGAGAATATAACAGTTTTAGGATATTGTTGCTGATGGCTGAAGGAAAGAAAACTTTCTTGTTGTGGGTTTATTAACAGCAAGGAAGCTGTGAACTGATATTGTAAACCCAGCAAGCCTAGAGCTTATCTGTATTTAATTTTAACGAATAGACATTGTGCACGGTATCAGGAGTACAGAAATCGTTCTGAGTAAGGTACCTATCTCTCTTAACGAGAAGAGTGTAGTAGAACGTTTGCCTCATAGTCAATCCAGGAAAAGCAAGGGAAAAGTTTCCAATGTTAAAGATGTAAGGAAAGGGGGTGAGGATTAAAGGAGAGGGTGAAAGGGGTTGTTTTCAAAGCATTTCTTTGCTGGTTTTGCTACTGTGGAGTGTGTCTAGCAAGAAGGTAAGGAGAGGTGAAAACAGGACGTCCACGTTCAGTTGTGCAGATTTTGCTTTTTGCAGCCCCGGGGAAGCACCTCTCGTTTGGATCACTGCTACTCAAAGTGCCAGTCTACGAGGAGCTTGGACCAGAATGTGAATTGATGCACTGCTTCCTTCATGGAGAAAGTCTTGCTCTGAAAAAAAAAACAAGCTTCACTAAACAGCATGCTTAGGGACATAACTGATTTAAATTTTGATGCAAGCTCCTTATTTAATGGTGGACCTAAAACTAACCGCTCGTTACTGACAGTAACACTGACTAGACTATGACGAGAACATTGTCCCCTAGAATTGGGCATTGCCCAACAACGGGCAGGGGCCCTGGGTGAGAGGAGGAGGCGGCGTTAGTATTGGTTTAATGGCATCTTCAAAGTTCTTGGAAAGCCACATATAAGAAGAGATTTTCAGAACTATTTTTGCTTTTCCCCTGCTGAGGGAAGAGAAACCATATTCTTCAAACAGGGCTTCTGCCTTTCTTCTGAGATTCTTTAGGAGGAGAAATATGCACCAGAATCTGGACTAGGGTGCAGTGAATAATGCAGTTGTATTGGGTACAAAACGCTCAGTAATAACATTTTTGGGCAATATTAAAACAAATCAAAGTTGATGAAAAAAAATCCATGATGAAAAAAGTGTCAGCATTTTAAATAAAGACAGGATGATACTGATAATACATTCTCCTGGATTCTGAATGCATACACTGAGTTGTCTGAAAACTAGCTCGATTTGGCCAGTATCACTGGGCTTTGATGAGAGAGTCTCTTTGTGAACTGCGTTTTTTCAGTAAATCAGATTGGAAATGAAACAACACCCATGGTAGCAAGTTTCTTGTATCAGATGAAATTGCATCTATCAGCAATTTTTCTCTATAGCCATGAAATGAAAAGTGCTAGATCTAAGAAATAATGAGAACTTGCCCAATTTCAGTTTCTGTTCACATCAACTGTGTTACAGGACTCTGATCAATACGCTTCTTTTTTATTCCCTGGAGTGTTTCAGACCGATATGGACTATGGGATAGAATTGCCAGTTTGATGTGTGAACATTAGTACTGGCAGACCTAAAAGGTATTTCTAATCAAGGGTACAGTGAATAAAAATTTAAAGAGATTCAACAACACAGGAAGTGTTTTGAGAAAAACATCATCTCTGACATTCACCCTGAAAGAGAACATCTTATGTCAGTAAGAAAGACATTTCCTTGGGAAAGCCTGAGATAACGGGGGCTTGTTAATTACTGGATGTGATTCCATTGTGCATTCCTTTACAGAACTTTCTGAAGTAGGTGTCTTGTTTGGCTTTTGTCTCTGTATGCTGAGTTGCCTTAGGAAGAGTATTCTAGTAATTGCAGGATGGTGCAGTGGACACTAGCAGTTGAGCAATCTCTGCTTTGAAGAACAATGAGAACTTTACAAAGAAACTTCAGAAAGACTTTCCATTTGGAGACAATCCTGATGCTCCAGTGAGCCTCCTCTTTTGGAACACCCCTTTTTAAGAGCAGTAAATACATGAAAATGATTAAATTGATTTCTAATTATTTCTAAAGATTCTTAATTGTGGTAATAGAGTTATTGAAAACAGAAGAAGGCTTATTTTTCCCTTCTTCCCGTGAACCTGCAGATCGATGTATGCTTGTAACCCAGAGGACCAGCAGCAATGCTCTGTTTTGACTTTTACAATTGGAAAAAGAAGACCAGGACCAACCCTGGGCTGCTACCGTCAGACTTAACATGAACTAGGGCATCAGTAAAGCCAGGTCACTCCCCAAATCAAGCAATTTAGTGTCTGTTATTTTCAAAAGTACTATAAGTAGCTTTAGGAGAAAGCAGAATTTTGTTGGACTTCCTTAAGCTTTTAGACTGTGTAAAAAAACTGAATTATAAGTGGGTGTGAGGGGGCGCACCATAATTTCATCAAGGCTCAAGGTCTTTGAAGGCAAAATAATACGAACAGTGGCAAAACAGGAAGCCAGTCTGTCGACTGAGACCTTTAGAGAAAATGAGAAGTATGCACGGTCCCCACAGCCTCTCGCGCTCATCTCCCTTAAGGACTTCCCATGAGTTAGGGAACTGCTTTTTATCACCAGAAACTCTGACTAGAAAAGAGGTCCTTGGTGTCTTCAGAATTCCCTTTGCTCCTGCTCCTTATGGCCCATGTGCAATGATAACTCCAGCTGACATCAGAAGCCCTCTCCACAGTGGCCCTCGAAGTGTCCTAACTTCAGTGACAGCCCCAACTCTACCACATTTGTCTGGTGGGGGCATTCTAGCCACAGGGGCAGCTTGGAGCATGGTGTCTCAGAACCATGAAGGAGCCACACCAAAGAATGTGGAAACTGAACAGAGTGTGGTGTGGTGCTCCTTTCATAAATAGAATAGTTCTCTGGATTTTATAGAGAAGAGAGTTGCCTTATGGACTTCCTCCCTTTTCCTCTGGCTAAGCTTTGAGAGCAGTGTACTGTGGAGGTTCCGTGCAAAATGCAGGGCTAGAGTTAACGAGGGATGTTGGGAGGTCCCGATGACACGAAGACATTGCTTTTTCATTGGGCTGCTTCCCCTTCCAATTTATGACCAATAGACAGGCCTTCCAGAACCAGCCTGAGTGAGAGATTGTCCATTCCACACAAGCACATAGACGCACATTCTGTACCACATACAAGGATATACTGATAAAGGCTGGAGACTTGGTTGCGGGCAACTTTTCTTTGAATATGTAAAGTCTGCCAGCTGGAAATCTGCCTCAGAGAGGGAGGGTCCAGAGAAAATCTACCCAAGCCGATTCTTTGAAAAAAATCACTCATGCCTCATGAAATAAAATATTTGCTCTTTCTTAGAATAGTGTTAGAATTGAGTTGATGCCAGTTTTTTTTTTTTTAAAGATTTTATTTTTCCTTTTTTTCCCCAAAGCCCCCTGGTACATAGTTGTATACCTTTAGTTGTGTGTCCTTCTAGTTGTGGCATGCGGGACACCACCTCAGCATGGCCCGATGAGTTGTGCCATGTCAGCGCCCAGGATCCGAACCAGCAAAACCCTGGGCCGCTGAAGCAGAGTGTGCGAACTCAACGACTCGGACACAGGGCTAGCCCCTGATGCCAGTTTTAAAATAACCCTCAGTCCAGAAACTTCAGAAGTGGGCTGCAATGATTCCTGTGAGAGAAAAAAATCTCCCCCAGGGTTCACCTGTTTGATGTCAAATGAAGTGTTGGGAGATGTTCTAGCTTTCCGAGGGGTGACTTGATGGTTCTCTTCCTCCCAGACAGATAGGAGAACTGAGACTCGCCTCACACGCCTGCCAGTACAAATTTGCTCAGGGGCTGTTTTTCACTCAGGCAGCCCTGTACAGAACTTGAGGGGTCTCTGACAGGTTTCTGTGGCCCCACATCTCAGGGAGGTGGTGGGAGACTTCACCCCAATCCCCTGAATGTCAACTCCAGAGACATTCAGTGGATGAGAGCACCACCATTACTGGGTTAGAGGAAAGCTTCATCCACAGGGCTATTCCTCCATTTGTGTTGGGGGTAGAGGAGCATCTTTAGCAAGGGCGCTGCAGGGCCTGGTTCCTGTAGAGGGACCTTGTGGGACCTTGTAGGAAAACTTGTGTCAGGAACAAGAGGGTACAAAAGGAAGACCGGAAGTGACTCTCTGACCCCTATTGACCGCTGTTGAGGCACTTTCTTGAAGATAATATGGCATAAGTCTGGGTTCCTTATTGTTTCTCCTCTTCTTTCTCCCTTCCTCTCTTTTGCCTGGGATTTCACCTAACCAGGAAGAATCCCTTGCTGGGACCAGGCTATCCTACCGGCAGGTAGGAGTTCCCTTTGGGCACTAGGAGGAAGGAGAAAGTGATTTGGGCGGGTGAAAGAGGTGTATTTGAATGGAGGTGGTGCGAGAGAGACAGAAAGAGATAGATATTTGTAGGAGTAAAAATAGGTGGCTAAAAGGGGTGGCAGATAACTGGGTAGGCCTGGGGGTCTCACCATTTGCTTCTGCCTCTGAGGTGGCAGCCAAACTGTCCACTTCCTCTCATCCCCCCTGCCCCGCCCCCCACCCAAACTGCTGAGCCCTGCATAGCTCCATCACTCCAGGGGAACCAAATCTTGACTCTCACGGCAGCATTCGGTCTGTGGAACTAATGCCCAGGGCTTGGCTTCAGGACTTTGGGGTAGGAATCCCTTCTCTGCCTGTAGTTTCTTTTGTGAACTTGGGCAAGTCACTTAACTTCCCAGAGACCCACCTTCCTGACGGGCGAAATGCGATGTTTATGAGAACTGAATTGGAAACAACACAGAACAGGCACTAAATAAATATGTTGAGAACTCAAGTCTCTGTAGAATATCAAAGAAGCAGCTGGAAAAGTTACACTGTCTCTTGCTGAAAATGCTGAGCATCTCATCTCTCTGCACACCCCCTCCACCCCTATCCCTTTCTCCCCAGGTGCGGTGGCTCCTTTCCCGGACTCCCAAGCTCAGATTTCTGGCCTTCAGTTCCCGGGCATGGGCCGTCACGGGTACTTCCAGGAATCCTGGGGTTTTACTGGGAAAAGCTGCCAGTGAGGGCAGGAGACTGTTAGCCAAGGAAAACCCACGGTAGAGTGTACAGGTTACCAGGTCAAACCCGGGTCTCCTACAGGCTGTGGCGAAAACACATCCCTGCTGTTTCTTTAGCAAGAACTGGTAATTTTGAAGAGTAGTAGTTAAGAATTGTGCATAAGAGAAAGGACTGAATAGCACATTGTTTTAGCAGGAAAAGAAGCAGACATCTTTTTTTTTTTTTTAAGATTTTATCTTTTCCTTTTTCTCCCCAAAGCCCCCCAGTACATAGTTGTATATTCTTAGTCGTGGGTCCTTCTAGTTGTGGCATGTGGGATGCCACCTCAGCATGGCTCAATGAGCAGTGCCATGTCTGCGCCCAGGATTCAAATGGACGAAACACTGGGCCGCCTGCAGCGGAGCGTGCAAACTTAACCACTTGGCCACGGGGCCAGCCCAGAAGCAGACATCTTAAAAAACAGGAGCACCCTACTGTGACACTATCATTCTATTTTGAAATATTCTACACTATGATAACAAAAAAGCAAACAATGTATGAAGTCAGGGAACTTTACCTCTACAGCTTTTCTCCTACAGCATAAAGAGTTCATGAGCATTTAGGACAACACCTGTGCACTGATTCTTTCTATAATGAGACCTCTCTGCAAAGACTCTCCCCCTGCCTGGAGAAGTAACCATTGTAATTTCTGGTCTGGCCTGGAGCTCTGACGACAGGAAGAGAGGCTCCATTTCCTCTTTATATGGCTGGTTCTTGCAGGAGATGGAAGTGTTTCCTAGGAGAAGTGTTTTGTCTCGTCCTAATGGAATACAAAAGCTAAAAGCATTATCCCTTTCATTTTGCAGATGCAAAAGCTTAGGAAAAGGTGAATGGTCTCAGTGTCACCCTCTCCTTTTCTATTAAAATATATGACTACAAATAGTCTCCATGTTCGTAGTGCTAGGGGGACTTGGGAGAAAATGTGCCTCAATGATGTGTTATTTTAATACTTAGTTCACTAAATCCCTTGCCTGGCTGGACTTACTTTTAATAATTAAAAACTCAATTAACTCAAATACATAAACACAGGGAATGTGCAAGCTCGTGTTTCATTTGGAGCCCGGCTTCAACTCACGGCAGACAGTTTATGGGCTCTGACTTTCTTCGGTGTGAACCTGCAGGGGCTTATTACCCCACGTCTGCATCTCTGACTGCCATATGCTTTCTTCCCTGCAACTTTAATCAAGACCAGACTTAGGCTGATGTGAAATAAGATCTGAAGGCCCTGAGAAGTCATCCTCATGAAACTTGAGCAGCTGGAGCCCACAGACTGAGAGAATCTGATTTAGAAACGTCATTTCAATGCTAGATTTCCCGTCCATCTTAAAGGGAACACAGCTCAAATCTTTGGAACCTGGAAAAGTTGTATGAGATCTTGGGGCTTCCTGTGGACCTGAACCTGGCTATGTAACTATTTTAGGAAATGAGAAGTGAATTTTTGGATGGTCATATGGTTGTGTCTGCAGTTAGTTGGGTTCACGAGTTTATGTAGGGTTTTCCTGTAAGTTAGCAAGGAAAAACAATGGACATTGTTACAAGTCAAGTCCTGTATGTGAGTTTTTTCAAGACTTGATTTTAATTAAATCCGATCAACAGGGCTATAGTGAGGCCTTGTGGGAGTTGGGAAAGCTGCAAATAGATTGTCCTTGGCACAAAATGAAATGAGAAATGGCGTCTGGAGCTCTAACAGGGTTTTGTGGATGCTTGGGGAGAACAGAACACTGAGACAGAAGGCAGTTGGGTTGTTTGTTCCAGGCCTTGGTGTGTGGGGCCTTCTCTGTCCAAAGACGTGCTATTTAACTGGAGTGAGAAACCTCAGTATGTCTAGAAGCAGTGCCCACGATGTGTCCATTGTCCTGGAAAAGCTGTTTTTCCAGTCTTTGGTGGCGAATCTGGAGCCTTTCATGCTCATTTGCTCAGTGGAAAGAGAACTAGCTGGAGAAATTGGATCGTTTCCTCCAGTCTGGCCACTTCCTAGTTTATGACCCACATCCTTTATCTTTTGTTATTCGTGTAATGGAGGTAATAACGTCTCCAGACCTACCTCAAGTGAGACTCGCATGAGACTAGTTATAGAAGGAAGCAGAACATTTCTACCCTTAGTTATTAAAGGGTTTAGCAATTCTGGTGAAGTCACAAATGGCCTCTCCTTAATCCAATATACGAACAAAATTCTCATATTTATATATAACTGATAAGCTCTGCCTCAAGAACTCCTCTCGTCCTCAATTCCTTTGGGGAATCGGGGGGCGGGCTCAGTGGGAAATGATTTAGCCAATCTGATTTAAAACTTGGTCTGATTTCTGATTTAAGGTTATTCATGTTTAATCCAGTGTCTCAGGGAGTAATTTCCTAGTATTTCAGATTTCTTCCTTCTTTCTCCTATTCTTTACCAAGATGGTGTCCAAGTACGTGGGGGATGGGCTTCCACTACCTCATGGTCTTGTAGGAAAGGGGTCTGTGACCTAGTGCTGGACTTTTGGTAGGCAGAGCTTGTGCCCTCGGAGTTATAACTGGCCTAGCCCTGTCCTTGAATGTTCTGCTGGCATCTCTGCTGATATTTGTGGGTTCTACATGTGTGATCTAGTCTTTCTCAGACAGATCAGGGTCTAGAGGTTTTTTCCTGCCTTCCTCCCCATCCTCTTTTGAGAGTCCTTGCCCTGTGTCCATCCAGTTCCTGGTCCAGGCTGTCTAATCTATAGTAGTGGCTGTGGGTATACTTGTTTCCCCCACGAAAGCAGGCACCGTACAGGCCAGCTTGTTTCAACCCAGCATTCATGAAACATTGGAAAGTAAGGTGGCGCAGGAGGTCAAACTGAATCCTCTCTTTGCCTGAGCATTCCAAGCTGTTGTCTTCCAGGCACCGGGGTTACCTTCCACAGCACTCTCTAGCTGGTCCCAAACAGCCCATAAGACAAGAGTTCCACCTCACTTGGCCACTGCACACAGGGAGGAGGGAGACAGGCACACATCTGACCTTTGGTCTTCCCAACCATTGTCTCACCGGCCTCACCTCATAACCCTTCCTGATGGGGCAGCTTTTCTGTTTACTTCCCCACCTGTCTGCTTGGGCTCCCTTGTGTCAAACTCCTTCTGTGGGTCCCTCCTGTAGTCTTCTCCTCTCTCCTTCTCTAAGGTTCTCTGTTACCAAAGTACTCTCTATTTTCTCCCAGACTAGCTAGAAAGTAAATATAATATACACTAAGCTTTTTATGGAAGGACACACAAGCAATGTTTAATAGTGGTTACCTCTGAGGAGAGCAATAGAGGTGAAAATTTTTATGTTAATTTTGTACACTCTGGCCTGTTTGAAGTTCCAAGTCACGTGAAATATTATTTTTACTCTTTCTGCAAGATCAATAGGGGTAGAATACAATTTTTTGAGATAATTTACTAGTGCAATATTTGATACTAAAAATGTAACTTTGGTAGAAATAATGTACACCAAAGAAATCTCACAATGGCAAGTAATAGAACTTATGTTGGTAAAATTCGATATGGACTAAAGTATAAGAATGAATGAAATCTTCTTTGTAAATTTTAAATAAAAAGGAATTAATACTAATTAGATAATATCAGTAAAATAAAAAACAAGGAAAAAAATAGTAGTTTCGAACCGTGCCAAATAGAAAATTAATCAAGAAATGAAAGTGGTGCGCTTAGATTGAAGGTTGCCTTTCAAATCTGTTTTCTCCACTTTCTCAGGGGCACCCAGGGCAAGGAGTCCTGCTGAAAACTACATTTCCCAGTCTTCCTTGCTGTTAGGTTTAGCCATGTGTCTGTGATCTGGCTAATGGTGTATAAGCAGAGCTGGTGGGTGGGATTTCTGAGGAGGCTGTTAAGAAGAGAAAACACGTTCTTCCTTTTCCTTTTTCCTCCTGTTGTAGCTGGATTTCCAGCAGCCTTCAGACTCGCATGGGCCCTTAAAGATGGAAGTCACAGGCTGAGGATGGAGGAGCAGGATGGTAAATTCATGGAATCATATTATCAACCCTGGAGAGCCTATCTTCAGACTGCTTTAACATAAGAGTTTATTCTTATTATTATTGTGTGACCAATACACTATTTTTTATCAGGTCTCAGTTAACTCACAGCTGAATATAATTCCTAACGGATTTGCTGGCTTAGTTATTATTTCTCTGAAAAATGAAAATCTTATGAAAATTCATCAATATTGATATCATTCTGATTAAAACGTATAGTGAAATTGTCTTTAGTGTCAAGAGCTTGAGATCAAAATTTCCATCAGGTCAAGATGGCAAAATGTCCTGCACTCTGAAGACACACTTTTAAAAGTCAAAGATTGATGCAAGTTCAGTATTTATGTTATTCATACCTCATCTGGAAACCTCAAACAGATTCCATCTTCTCTCAAACAACCACTTATGCAAATCTTCAATTACAAACTTCTCTAATTGCAGAGGCTGTTGGGAAAACACATGCATCACAGCCCACACATTTACTCTGTCTGGACATCCTGTCCCCCAGCTAGGGTCAAATACCTGTGGTTTGCATTTGCCCGGGGCAGGGTGAATGGAACCAGCTGGGAGATTTCAGTGGGAAGTTCTTGATTAAACACAATAACTGTGTAACTTGGATATCATTTGGGGTCTCCTGGACCCTTATGATCTAGAGAGGTCCCCAAATAAAGAACTTAAATAAAGTTCAATGTCCACTCAAGATTCTGAAATTCATTGTCACCTCTGGCTCTGATTTCCTGTGTCCTCAGAAGTCTTGTTTTGCATTCTATATCTTAGTGCTGTTTCAGTTTTCTCTGCTCCATATAACTCCAAACTTAGGGTCCTCTTGATCTCTCTCCCCAAAACAATTGTGAATACACAACTGTGGACTATAGTAGAACTTTTACTAAAGATCTGTGGATTAGTGTGGGGGAGATTCATACCACTACACTGCACAGAAATCAGCGTTAAATTATATGTTAAATACTTTTATTATTTTTTAACTTTACTGAGGTATAATTGGTATACAAGAAATTGCACACATTTAGTGTATACATCTTGATGGATTTGGACATATGCATACACCCGTGATATCATCACCACAACCAAGGTATTAAACATATCCATCACCTCCAAAAATTTCCTTGTGTTCTTTTGTGTATTTTTGGTAAGAACACTTAACATGAGATCTATTCTATTAACATATTTTAAAGTGCACAATACTGTATTGTTAACTATAGGTACTATGTTGCATAACAGATCTCTAGAAAGTATTCAACTTGAGTAACAGAAACTTTATACCCATTGAGAAACACTTCTCCATTTCCTCCTCCCCCAGCCTATGGCAACTACCACTGTATTTTCTGCTTCTATGAGTTTGACAATTTTTAGATACCTTATACAAGTGGTATCACACAGTATTTGTCCTGTGACTGGTTTATTTCACTTAGCATAATGTCCTCTAGGTTCATCCATGTTGTTGCAAATGGTGAGATTTTCTTCTTTCCTTTAAGGCTGAATAATATTCCATTGCATGTATATACCACATTTTCTTTATCCATTCATCTGTCTATAGATCTTTGGGTTGTCTCCATACCTTGGTTATTGTGAGTAATACAGCAACGAACATGGGAGTGTAGACATCTCTTCGAGATCCTGATTTCAATTCTTTGGGATACACATCCAAAAGTGGGATCGCTGGATCATATGGTAGTTTTATTTTCAATTTTCTGAGAACCTCCATATTATTTTCCACAGTGGCTACACCATTCAATGTTCCCACCAGCAGTGTGCAAGTTTTCCAATTTCTCCACATCCTTGCCAACACTAGTTCTTAGATGTTGTTTTAAGTCACTTCTCGGCACCAGTGTCTCTCACAATCTCCGCCTCAGGCTTCTTGCCACTTTGCTAGCTCTTCTTCTCTATCGATTTTCTTTCTTTCTCCTTCACACACACATCTCCTGAATTGCTCCTAGGGACTCCATGCTCGCCTAGCTCAGTCCTCTTCAGCTCTATCCAGAACCCAGAATCCAGGTCTGAATCGATGAAGGTGTTTGGCTGAGTGAAAGCGTCATTTCTTTAGCTAGACCATCCTCCTACAAGGCAGCTGAGGATTGTTAAAAGCATTTCTTTTTTCGAGTGTACCTAAAAGAGGTCACAGATAATAAGGAACCAGGAATGAAGCCAATTAACATTCCCTTTTTCAAAACCAACAGCAATTAGAGACTGATGGGTCATTATCCCAGGAAGCCTGAGTACAATTGACTTGACCACTGAATATTAGAAAAGGCAGCAGAAGTGATGAAAGTGATGGAACCCTTGAATACTGGAGTATGTTCTGAAGCAAAGCTAAGAAAATTACTTCCCAAGAGGTTTTTAACAAGAAAATACTTTTACTGCAGGGAATGGCTTAGGAGAGGTAGATGGCTCATTATGAGGTGAGCTACTCAGAGACCAGAGCTTGGCCATGCGGGCACCTTGGCCCCATCATTAGGTCAGAGTCAAGGTGTCCTGGTGGTCCTGTTGATGGTTAGAGTAAAGATGCCCCTACGAACCCACACCTGTTTGGAAGCAGTTTTCAGGCCAAAAAGCATCAAGCTGGTGGCCTGCCTAGTTTAAGTTTCTCTTTATTTATTTATATTTTAAAAATTATTTTTTAAGACTATTTTTTTAGAGCAGATTTAGATTTACAGCAAAATTGAGAGGGAGGTACAGAGATTTCCCATATACTCCCTATCCCCACACATGCATAGCCTCCCCCATTATCAGTATCACTCACCAGAATGGTACATTTTTTACCAAGGATGAAGCTACACTGACATATCATAATCACCCAAAGTCCATAGTTTACCTTAGAGTTCACTCTTACTGTTGTACATTCTATATGTTTGGACAAATGTATAATGACATATAGCCATCCTTATAATATCATACGGAATATTTTCACTCCCCTAAAAATCCTCTGTGCCTTGCCTATTCATCTTTCCATCTCCTACCCTTGGCAACCACTCATCTTTTTATTATTTTCAGAGTTTTGTCTTTTCCAGAATGTCGTATGGTTAGAATCATACAGTAGGTAGCCTTTTTCAATTGGTTTCTTTCACTTAGTCATATGCATTTAAGTTTCCTCTATATCTTTTCATGGCTTCATAGCTCATTTCTTTTAAGCATTGAGTAATAATCCATTATCTGTATGTACCACAGTTTATTTATCCATTTCCCTACTGGGGACATCTTGTTTTTTTCTAAGTTTTGGCAATTTTGAATAAAGCTGCTATAAACATCCATGTGCAGATTTTTGTGTGGACATAAATTTTCAAGTCCTTTAGGTAAATACCAAGGAGCACAATTGCCATATCATGTGGTAAGAGTGTGTTTAGTTCTGTAAGAAATCACCAAACTGTCTTCCAAAGTGGCTGTACTAATTTGCATTCCCAGCAGCAGTGAATGAGAGTTCCCGTTGCTCCACATCCTCACCAGCATTTGGTGTTGTCAGTGTTCTGGATTTCAGCCATTCTGATAGGTGTGTAGTGATATCTCATTGTTGTTTTAATTTGCATTTCCATGATAATTTATGATGTGGAGCATCTTTTCACGTGCTCATTTGCCATCTGTATATCTTCTTTGGTGAGGGGTCTGTTAAGGTCTTTGCCCCATTTTATAAATTGGGTTGTTTGTCTTCTTATTGTTCAGTGTTAAGAGTCCTTCATATATTTTGGATAACAGTCCTTTCCCAGATGTGTCTTTGGAAATATTTTCTCCCAGTCTGTGGCTTGGCTTCTCATTCCTTTCATATTATCTTTCACAGTGTAGAAGTTTTTAATTTTAATAAAGTCTAGCTTATCAATTATTTAATTTAAAGTTTTCCATGCTCCAGATCAGGACTTCCCATGTGTGCAGGACTGTCTGGAGGCAGCAAGATATTTCAGTCACTGTTTTATTCCAAGACCCAGACAAGCTGCTTTGTATTTACTGCTGAACTTTATTTTTGCCCTGCAAGACTCCCAGCCAGGGCCAATGGCATCTCTGGGGGAGAGTACAGTGAAAACTCAAATAGTACTGGGCCAGAGAAATAATGTAAACAAGTGAATAGGACCAGGTCCAATGCCATGGGGAGTGGGAAGACCCTGGAGAAGAAGTAAAATTCCATGCCCCAATGGGGCAGCTGTTGGGTTTAGCAAGCCATTGCTGGTGGGGACTGAATGTTTGTGTCTCCTCCAAAGTCATTTGTTGAAGCTCTAACCTCCAATGAGATGATATTTGGAGGTGGGGCCTTCAGGAGGTGATTACTTTTAGATGAGGTCCTGAGAGTGAGGCCCCCAAATGTGATTAGTGTCCTTATAAGAAGAGGAGAAGAGACCAGAGCTCCCTCTCTTGGCCACGTGAGGACCAGTGAGAAAGTGGCCGGCCATCTGCAAGCCAGGATGAAAGCTCTCAATAAAAACCGAATCTGCTGGCCCCTTGATCTTGGACTTCCAGCCTCCAGAACTGTGGGAGACAAATGTCTGCTGTTTAAACCACCCAGGAGATGGCATTTCGTTATAGCAGCCTGAGCTGACTGCTGACTAAGACCATCGCCGTGTGAGAATGCAGGCCTACAGTGGGCACACTTTACAATTTTTAAAAGAAAAGGTGAAATTTTCCGGTGTTTAAAACAATAGGTGAGCCAAATGAAATAAAGCTGTAGGCTGACGGTGGCCTCCGAGTTGCCATGTTGCAACTTTTCCTGTGGTGGTGAAGGGTTCTGGCTCTGAAGTCAGAAAGGCCTGAGTTTCTCAAGTCTCAGCACTTATTAGCTGTGTGTCCTTGGGCCAATTAACTCATCTTCTCTGAGTTCAGTTCTCTCATCTGTAAACTAAATATAATAATAGCAGCCTATGGGGTTAAATGAGATAATTTAGGGAAAGTAGCACAGTGCTAGACAAATGGAAAATGTTGAAATGAGCCAATCAGAAAAGGCTACGTGCTGTATGATTCCAGCAACATGTCATTCTGGAAAAGGCAAAACTATGGAGACGGTAAAAATGTCAGTGGTCTCCAGAGGTTCGGCAGGAGGGAAGGAGGGATGAATAGGTAGAACACAAGGGAGTTTTAAAGCCATGAAATTGCTCTGTATGATACCATAACAGTGGATGCATGCCATCATACATTCACCAAAACCCTTAGAATGTACAATACAGTGAACCCGAATATAACTGTGAACTTTAGTTATTAATACTGGATCAGTATAAACTCACTTATAACAAATGCACCACATTAATGCAAGATGTTAATAATAGGGGAAACTTGGGGTCAGGTGAGAGGGTATACGGAAAAAAATGTTAAAGTGAATGATGGTTATTGGTGATGGAGATGACTATGGTGATTATGCTTGTATCAGTTAGTTATTGCTGCATATCAAGCCACCCCAAACCTTCGTGGTTTAAGACAACAACTACATATTATTGCTCACAAGTCAATGGGGCAGCTGGGTGGTTCTGATGATGTGGGCCAGGGTTGGCTAATCTCAGCTGGGCTTGCTCAGGCTTCTATAGTTGGCTGAAGATAAACAAGCTCATCTTGGCTAGACTTTGTCACATGGAGCTCTTGGACGAGGTACCACATGTACCACAGGTACCAGTTGGGGTCACAGCTGATATAATAGGACTGACTGAGCACGAGCCACGTGTTCTTTTATTCTCCAACAGGCTAGCCCAGGTTGTTCACGTGGTGGACGCAAGGGCCAAGGAGAGGGGAAGTGTGCAAGGTCTCGTTCACTGTCACTTCTATATTCTATTGGCCAAAGCAAGTTACAAGTCCAGCCAAGATCCAAGGGCTGGGGAAACAGGCTGCATGTCTTGACGGTGGAGCTACAACATCACATTGCAAACGGCATCGATGCAGGGAGAAGAATAATTGAAATTATTTTGTTTTCCAGACAATCTACCAAAGTGATGATAATGGAGGTCTTCGTCTTACCCATCCCTGTGAGGTCACTCCTCATTCATGGCCCTTAGGCCCTTTTCCCAGATGTGGTGACCATATCACTAGCACATTTTCTTTTATCTAGTTGGAAGCTTGGACTGGAAAGTTGAAATAGACCAGAGCATAGGATTTTAATCCAGAGAGACCAAGAGAATACAAAAATCACTCAAGTTGGCACTCAAGCCTACACCGGAAAAACACAGACCTTAAAATATGGGAGATCTTGTGAAAGGGGCCTATAAATCTATCACATGCCCCGTGAGCACATGTCAACAACTCTAATTTTGTGTTATCCAGAGTAATGATTTTTGTTGATCAATTACGTTGGAAAAAGAAAATTTGACTCTATTTACCACAATTTGCAAAGCCCCAAGACACCCAAACATGACTCACAATCTTTGCTGATGGGAATAAGAGTAAGAGCTGCCCTGGGAGTAAATATGGCACACATGTTGTGCTTAGCTTGGCTGCAGAAATTCAGTGACGTCTGAGGGAGAAATGTTCTTACAACTTATGCACTGAAGACCACGGTTTTCACCATCTGCCCTTGGGCTGCTGTTTATTTCTGTGGACCAGCAGCGTGCAATTTACTGGAAAAATATTTTTAAAAACCCCAAACACCCACATTATGGAGAAATAGGGTTGAAAATTTTCCAGTTTTGTAGTTGAATTTATAGTCTTAGCCGTAAGAAAATATTTAGAATCATCTTCATTGACTCAGTCCTTCAAATGTTCCAAGGGAAGAACTCCAAATACCATTAGCTGCTGAAGGCGAGTGTTGCATCTAACACTGACCTGGTGTGTAGCCCACAGCCATGTGTCTGCCCTCTTTTGACCTCAGTCTGTGGGAGACTCCACTGAGTGAGCGGAAGCTCCTTCTATGTCCTGGGGGGCTCTGGATGTGCTGTATATGCCAGCATTTCTCTTATCGTATCCCATTTCTTAAATTCTGCCAGGGAGGTGTTAACTTTCAATGAAGTTTCCTTTTTCCAATACTCAGGAGCCAACAGTAGGAAGGTTTTCTGCTAGCCAGGAGCCAGGGCAAAGGAACAAGTGCCAAAGTTGCTGCCTCTCTCCTCTCGAGTCTTTCAATCTTGGCTGATATTACACTGCAGGATGTTTCTAGAATAATATTTTCCAAAGCATATTCCATGGAATTCAAGTTCAAGGAAATGATTCTCAATATAAATGATTCTCAGATAATTTCGAGAAACAATGTGAATCGTATTGCTCTCTCAGAAAACTGCAATACATGTTAGCAAATAAAAGCTCTGAGAAGTTTCCCAGTAAAGGAACACATTTAATTTATTATTTTTTTTAAAGATTGGCACCAGAGCTAACAACTGTTGCCAATCTTTTTTTTTCTTTCTGCTTTTTCTCCCCAAATCCCTCCAGTACATAGTTATATATTTTAGTTGTGAGTCCTTCTAGTTGTGGCATGTGGGACACCACCTCAGCATGGCCTAACAAGCCGAGCCATGTCCACACCCAGGATCCGAATCAGTGAAACCCTAGGCTGCCGCAGCAGAGCATGCGAACTTAACCGCTCAGCCACGGGTCCAGCACTGGAACACGTTTAATTTTTTATAGTCCAATGTTTCCCCTTGTTTGCCCAGGGAATCTTTTTAAGAATAATAATAATGATAACTTGTAATTGTTATCATTATTATTATTATTATTTTGCCTAACATTTTAAACAGTTTGGTAAATGCTTTTGTACATCAAAGTGGAGCTAGTGGGAGGAGTTTTAGCCACCGTCTTAGTCTCTTCGGGCTGCTACAACAGACATGCTTAAACAACAAACATTTATTTCTCATAGTTCTGTAGCTCCGAAGTCCAAGATCATGGTGCTAGAAGATTCCATGTCTGGTGAGGGCCTGCTTTGCTTCCTGGTTCATGGATAGCCATCTTCTTGCCGTGTCCTCACATAGTGGAAAGAGTGAGAGCGCTCTCTGGGGTCTCTTTCATCAGGAGACTAATTCCATTCATGAGGGCTCCACTCTCATGACCTAATCACTTCCCAAAGCCCTCACTTCCTCATATCATCACATTTGGGGTTAAGATTTCAACCTGCGAATTTTGGGGGGACACATTCAGTCCACAACAGCGACTTATGTTCCTGTCTCATGGAGGTTAGGGCATTCCTTTTCTTCACAGACGTGCTTTCAGGGAGTGTAACCTCTTCCCATTTCAGGCAGGAGCATCCAATGCCAATGGCTCTTTGCTGTGAACGGTGGTAACATGCCTTGGTCAAAAAACCCCCCCAAACCACACACACACACAACACTGAAATGAATTCTCTCAAAGACATATGTTTTCGTCTGGCAATAAAGTGGGAACAAATGAACCCTTTTAGGCACCTGGGGCCCAGCACCACTTACATCACCTTAGCTAGAAAAACAAACTCACCACAGCCTCTTACTAATTTTTGTATATCTAACAGCTAGCACAGTGTCTGGCAGAGAGCATGCATTCAGTAACTATTTGCTGAATAACTGAATTAGATCAGTGTTTTCCAAAAAACGTTACATGAGATGATTTGGCCCAGATGCAAAATTTCTCATTTTAATGATTTTGTGTTAATTTTAAGGTGCGTTAGTAAAAAGACACACATGATTCAATGAATATTATTGCCTAGGGCATGGCTAACATTAGAACATGAGGTGATTTAAAGGAAAATATTAAGTAAATATTTAGCAATTGATATACAGACATAACGCAAATAGTAAAAATGGTATATGAACGACTGGAGTTTAAGGAACGCAGTTTATCACATCCTTTCGGAGTCTAGGCTCTGAGGGGGCTGGAGCATGGGAGAGCGGGAAGGTGTTGACTGCTGCTTAAAGGAACAAAGGGCTGCACCTACCTTTCTCCAAATCTGCAAAATTATACACTAATTGCAACAAATGAACAGGAAGCAACACTTTCTTAAATTTACTCAATTTGGTCCAAGAATGCTGGTGACGGCTACATAAATGAAATGAAACCTACCTGGCCGCTCCAAAGCGGAGCTTGCTCTGGCTCTAGTGGCTTCAAGTTGGGGTGGGTGGGACTGAGTTGGGGGCATAATGTGACTTTGGTAATTACTTAAAAAGAATAATAGGGTTGGATCAGATTGGCTACTTTCAAACACTTTTTTTCTTAGCGACTTTGCCTTAAATGAAATCTTACTTGGAAGTCCTAGACAAATAGAAATCGGATCAAAGTGGATCCTATTGATGTGGTTGATGGGAGAAAGGGACGCTGGCAGAGGGACTGAAGTGCAGGGAGACCAAGCTGTTGCCTGTTGGTCTCACCTCACTCTCCTCCATAGCTCTTAATTTCCATCTGCAGATCCCTAGATGAGATGGTTTCAAAGGTTTCCTGTAGATTGAAAATTCTAGTTTTTAACCTCTTGTGTTGCAAGAGTCAATAATACCCAAAGTGCACAGGTGTGTTAACCTGGATCAGCACTTTTCTCATACTTTTCACAGAGACATCTAATAACATAAGAGAAAATTAACACACACTCCTACCATATCACGTCTGCCCAGCCTGGAAAGGTGGCTGAAAGCATTCTTTTACAAGCGTGAAACTTTGAGAGCTCCAGCTTTCTCCTAAGAATCCCAGAGTGATTTCTACTTGTCCTGCTGGTCTGGGGAACCGGCTTGAATTAAAGAGAACCAACACTGCACATCTCTTGATGTTAGATTTTGATAATCTAGATTTGTATACATGAAAATATAAAAATGCCAAATATATGTTTCCTTTTCAGATTTTTGAGTGAATTGCTGCTTCAGGGAGATGTCTCCCTGAGGCTTCATGTGTTTGTGGAACACCTTCAATTTCTGGGGCGTATACCTCTGCCTGATGTTGGGCATAAAGTGATAAAATAATGTATCAAATATACAGTTGCTAGGGGGCAGTGTGTGTATATAGGGGGATGTTTCATGGCATCGACTGGAAGTGGTACCTGTTTTCACAATTCAGCATCGTTTTTAGCTTGGACTCTCAGTAGATGAGAGTGATTCTTGCCAACAAAGTCACCTTCCCATATCTACAAGATGCTGGAGCTGCTCCCTGCAGAGGGAACTCAGACACAATCATGCGCAGGTTAAGGGCACAGTGAGTTGCAGCGTCATAAAGCCATAGTCAATATTACATAGAACATATTCAAAAGAAGCTGAGACTTTCTTTCTGATGAGTGTCTAAACAAAGAGTGAGTTCAGTCATTGGAAGTAAGATCTCAGAAGGCAGAAATGGACATCCCAGTGCAGATCATTCTCTTAGCCTTTGGTTAAGGGTCACAACCAGCTCCTCAGGGAGGTGGGCTATGGAGTGTTAGGCCCACTGCATGTCTTCTTCACTCATTGTACATATGTGCAATAGTGGCATCCCATTCTAGGATCCCACTAGACCATAAATGCCTGGAAAGCAGGCACCCTGTTGTTGTTTTTTCAGATACTTCTCTAATACAGAATCTAGCACAACACTTGGTACATAGTAGGTGTCCATTTTACATATGAGAAACCTTGCCTAAGATTTCACTTTCTAGTAGGTGCTAGAGCCAGGATTTAAAGCCCGGTCTTCAGGCTAGAGAGCTCATAGCCACCAGGCTAAACTCTTCTCACTGTCTTTGCTGGGTCTATGTTGGCGATCTTTTCTATCACTTTCAGTCATCTTCCCCCTCCAATGAGGTATTTATGGTACACCTTCCTTTCTTTGTTTAAAAATACTTTTAAATAACTCACCGCATAGACATTTTGACCTTGAGTTATTACCATGTCTTACAAAATGGGAATTCCTTTCTGCTTTCTTTGTTTTTATTCATAGATGCCGACTGCCAGATTTTATTACCTTCCCTGCCTGAAAAATATTAGTGTCCAGAAGCTGATTTCCCCATTGCTGACAGAAGGCAAACTAATTAGAAGTCTGCTGGAGCAAGTTTTATGGAGCAAAATGCATTTTTAGTTCAGCCAAGGAACTGAGCTCACCTTAAATAAGAAGTAAAAAGTAAGAATGTCTCCCGGGTTAGCAAATACATGAATTAGGAAATCAACCTTAAACGTCCCAGATGCACTGAAGGTAATGTGGATGTTGCCAGAAGACTTAAAATGTGATCCTTTGGTCTTGGATATACTGCAGAGGAATACTTCAAAGAAATGAGGGCATCCTATAAATTCTGCTAAATAAAACATCCACAATATACTGGTTACCCAGATAAAGTCTGAAACTACAGGGGGTGGGGGGAGGAACAGGGGAAATAAAGGCACAAAACAAGATTGGCTTTACAAGTAGAGACTGGGGGTAGAGACTGTGTTATGGAAGCCAGGTGATTCTGAAGTTTTCTTTAAATGCTCTTACCACTGTTAACATAGCAGGCTCTGGAGTCAGGCTGTCTGGGAGCTAATTCTGGCCCCTCAATTAACTGAGTGAGTGATTAATTTCATTAATGTCTGTGTTTCGATTTCCCCATCTGTAAAATGAGACAAATGATAACACATACCTTGTAGTGGTTTTCTCAAGGCTCAAATGAGTTAATACCTATAAAGTTCTTAGAACAGCACATAATGCTCAACAAGTGTTCTCTGTTATTATCGCACTTCATGAGGCCCATGATACTTTTTCACTAGAACTTTGATGATTGATTACATGAACTGAGCAGGACCCACTATATAATTTGGGGGGCCCAGTACAAAGTGTAAATGTGGGGTCTGTCGTTCAATAATTACTAAGAATTTTAAGATGGTGACAGCAGAGCATTGGGCCCTTCAGAATAGGGTGCCGAAGTGATGCACAAAGCACACACCTGTGAAGCTGGCTCTGGAACTAAGTTATAGGAAATAGAAGGTTTTAGGAAGAATCCATGTACAAAATAAGTGATACAATTTCTTACATCTGGAAAATGAAATTTTGTTTTCTTAAAATAAAAATGGGGATTATTTATGAAGAATAAATTCATTCAAGAAAACAAATTCAGAATTGTCCCTTTACAAAGCTCAGTGTATTAGCCATCTCAGATGAAATGTAGCAATCTTCACTAGAGTCAGAAAGAAAATAAAAACATAAGTGTCAATAGAAGATGATTCTTCCAGAGTCCACTTTTTAATTTTCCATTGCAAATGAAGTAAGACAAAGAAAGGCTCTTTTCCCCAAATGCTCTTTAAGGCATCAACAACTGGCGAATTTAGTATTCACTTTTGGTTGCTGATTGCCAGGAGATAATCCTGGCTTAAATTTCTGTACATCATTCATGTCTTTCCAATAAAACAGACTTTGAGCTGGAGGAATAAAGAACCAAACAAATAGCAAATAATAACCTTGATGAGTGGTTGAAGAGAAAAAGCAAAGTTTTATTTATTTCTTGCCAAATCCATTCAGCTTTGGGTTATGGTGAAGGTCACAATTACTTGAAACTTATTAGACAGATCAAGGCAATCCAGAAGAAACTGAATCTCAGATAAAAATGGATCTATGCCACTGGACCATTGGGTAATATATAAATATAAGTATAAAGATGCATATATACACACACACACACACACACACACACATATTTAAATTATATGTAGAAAGCTCTTCACCCATTGTCATTTAACATTCTTTGAAGGCACCATCTGCTCGCAATGAGGCAGCCAACCATGGGCAAATGTTTTTCAGCTGGATTGTGTAGATTTCATTGTACTATAAATGAGATTTAATAATTCCTTTTTTTGTGTGTGTGATGCTTTCAATACCCTTTCTTTTTTTCACTTAATAAGTTCAAGCACTCATTTTCACATGGGTTCTGGCACTAAACAATTGTTGTTTGAAAAAATAACAATTATTTTATTTCCTTATTTGTCCACCAGTGATTTTTGACATTCACTGTTTAATATTTGGTTTAAAAGAAAAAAGGACAGGGCTGAGATGAGAGAAAAGCAGAGAAAGAGAACAGTAAATGTCTTGTATAGCTGATCATTATCTGTTAGGAAAACACCAGCAAAAAGAATTTTAATACACTCTATGAAGTTATTGACAGTTTTAATCCATATTAGGAAGGTATTACAAGACTGAAAATTCAGCAGGATATATAGGAAAACTGGAACTGAAATAAGCTTGTGAAATTCAGCAAGAGGTCTAAAAAACCAGGGGGGAAAGTAAAAAAAGACTCTATCTTTGAAGTTTAGCTATTTTACTTACTTTTTTGTTGTTGCTTGAGGAAGCTGTGAGGTCTTAGTTCCAGCTTCCTGAATAAATATACCTTTTCAGAGTTA
Organism: Equus przewalskii; assembly: GCF_037783145.1. Classification (NCBI taxonomy): domain Eukaryota; kingdom Metazoa; phylum Chordata; class Mammalia; order Perissodactyla; family Equidae; genus Equus; species Equus przewalskii. Next base: position 79,675,007 of record NC_091833.1, on the reverse strand, counting down.
TCAGCAGAAATTTTCCCTTCCTTCAGCCCCTAGGCAGATTTTTCAACTTTTTTTTAAAGATTAAGAAAGATTCTGATACAGATTTTCAATTTAATTTTGAAAAGCACCCCAGGGTACTTGTTCCCTCACCTGCCCATTTCTCTTCCACAGTTTTCCGTTTTTTGGTATCCTTATGTCTTTGTGCATATATGGGCAAATATGAATACAAATGCTTACCTCCACCATTTAAACACACACATGCCAAAATAAAATTTTAATTTAAATTGCAGGGGACCAAAGTCAGGATCCAAAATCAACTGGCATGTTGAAATGAACACTTGAATACAGTCCCCCAGTATTCCAGAGGCCCCAGCCTTCCCCTTTTGGTACTCATGGAATGGAGTGTGAATGTCTGCTCAGAATCAGGGCTCCAGGAGAGTATTCTGTGCCTTGCCCTTTTTCCTTTATCAGAGCATCCTGGAAATCCTTCCTTATCAATACACGGAGATGTTCTTCACTCTTTTTTTTTTTTTTTTGATAGCTGCATAGATTCTATTGTATGGATGTACCATAGCATATTTATCCAGAACTTTATTAATGGTATGGCTTATTTTCAATATTCTGCTATTAAAAATAATGCTACAGTAAATAAATTTCACAGGCACCATTTCCCAGACAGAACTTTTTTTAAAGATAGACTTGAGATTTTAAAAACATCTTTATTGAGATATAATTAACTACGAAATGCAGTTATTTAAAGTTTAAGTTTTCGACACGTGTACATCCCATGAGACTATCATCACAGTCAAGATAATGAACACATCCACAGACCCCCAGTTTCATCGCGTCCCTTTGTTATCCCTCTATCACACCCCTCTCCAGACCCCCAGACAACTGTTTATCTCCTGTCATAAATGCATTTGAATTTCTAGAATTTTATATAAATGGAATCATACAGCATGTACTCTTTTTTGTCTAGCCTCTTTTACTCAGTATAATTATTTTGAGATCCATCCATTGTGTGTATCAGCAGCGCATTCCTTTTTATTGCCGAGTAGCACTCCATTCTATGGATAGACTACAATTTGCTTGTCCATTCACTTATTGATGGACATTTGAATTGCTTCTAGTTTTGAACTATTACAAATAAAACTTCTATAAACATTTGTGTACAAGTCTTTGTATAAACATGTACTTTCATTTCTCTTGGGTAAATACTTAGGAGTGAAATGTCTGGGTCATATGACCACTGAATGGTTAAAATTTTAAGAAACTACTAAACTATTTCCCAAAGTGTTATACCATCTTACACTCCCTGAGCAGTGGATAAGAGTTCCACTTGCTCCATACTCTTATCAACACTTGATGTGGTCAGTCTCTTTCATTCTAGCCACTCTAGGTGTATAATGGTAGTATCTCACTGTGTTTTTAAAATTTAATTAATTTTCTATCGAGGTAACAAGGATATATAACATTACATATGCCAGACTGTACCTGGGTCCCACATCCCTGCTCTGTGATCTGGAAACTTTTTCCAGTTAGTAAGCTGAGGAAATTAAAGGGCTCAGTTCACTTGTTTCTCATCTCTTAGGGATCATTGTCCCTCACTGACTGATGTCCAATGTCTTGAAATGTTTTTCTTCATCTACTTTGCCTGGTTTTAAGTTGTCCAAGCAGGAGGGTAAATCTGGTTCCTTTTACTCCGTGTTTGCTGGAAATATTCCCCAGACAGACTTTGAAAGGCCAATGTTTACTGAGAACTATGTTCTGGACACGGTGCTTGGTACACTACATGCTATATCATAGTTAATCCTCAAAAAGCAAAACAAAAATGTAAAAGTAAGCAAGGAAAAAGAACCTTGTTAAACAGATACTATTAGAATTCCTTTTTTTAGATGAAGAAATCAGGGCACAGAGAAATTAAGCAGTTTCTTCAAGATCGTAAGCCTCACATATGGTGGGATTGGGGTTTGCATCCAGATCTGCCTGACTGTCAAAAGCAAGCTCTCGACAGTCTCTTCCTATACCTCCTGTGTCTAGCTCTTGCTGCTTAAAGGAAACTGTGAAAAATGACTTGCCTTGTTTTCTGCTCACCCTCTGCAGATACTTATTCTTCTGGGCTTTCCATTCTCCCTCTAACAAGTACCACATGGAGAACTCTATAGGCTCCAAATATTAGAGACTGATTTCAGATTTTCCTTTTGTACAAAATACCAGTTTATTTGGGATCCTAAGTTTTTGTCTCTGCATACAATGAGGCAAATTTAGGTTGAGAATTTATAAAATAATACATTTCTATCATAAATGTATTAGCTTTGGTCAAATGATTACAAAATCTTTGAAATAAGAACGGAAAAAGAAAAAAACTCTCTTGAGAGCTATGTGAGGATGTCCCTAAAGATTGAATGGAAGGAAAAATGAGGTCCAAATTTCAAGTCAGCTTCCAACCTCTATATGAGAACTGGCAAAAAGGCTTCTCCATTGGGAGAGCCACTGATGTGTGTTTATAGTGGTTCCAGGAATCCTCAATGAAACTCCACAGAATGGAAAGACACTCGAGCCAACACAATTGACTCAAAAATAGAGACAGGCTTACCAAATATATTTTTGAGGGGAATATTAATCCATAATTAAGGAGGTGATTCCAGGGCAAATTTGAGTCTGTTATAATTCTGAAGTTCTCAACAAATGAAACTAATAAGATTTTGGCTGACTTTATCAGTAGAGGAAACTCATGAGCCTTAACAAACTTCAATTCTCAGTTTTTAGGATTTGAACTTTTCCCCCTAGTTTCTCTTTTCTCTTTTTCCTGCTTGTTGGGTCTTAATTACACAAATAAACTCTGTTTATTGTTGAAAAAGTAGGAAATACAAATAAGCAGAAAGAAAAAAATCACCTGTAGTCTTACCACTAATCAACGATGACAATGAACCGTATCCTGATGGTCTTTGCCTTCCCCCTCTATAAATAAAGTATATGCGTGTGTTTGTGTGTATATGATGCGGTGTGTGTGTATGTGTGTATAGTGTATAATTCTAGAATAGTTTATAATGTCATAAGACTGAGATCCCTCATGCATTGGGATCACGGTACAAGATGGGGAAAGCCTAACACCTTAGTTGAAATCTGGGTTGGAGGGGCCCCTGCCAAGATGTGGTATGCTCTTGTAAGTTGTTTTTTTCTTCTGGATGTAAGTCTCTCCAACTTTTCACCTTTGAGACATCCCCAGAGGTGAGATGCCTCAACCTGTGATTGGAGAGTGATCCTTTGTATAATAGTCCCAAAGGTGACTCAGGCTTAAGGCCTGGGCTGAAAACAGTCAGAACAATATTTCCCAGACTCACAGCTGTGCAGGTTACAATCCCCAGAGGGCCTGTAACTGTGGCTGTGATTATAGAAAGCAGCTCACTCTCCCTGGATCACGTGGGAGCTAGAAAGTCTAGATTTTTCATAAGTGGAGAGTAAGGATCCTAAGTAGAGGCAGCTAGCAGCAGAGGGGGTCCACTTTATCTGGTTCTATGCCATTCAACTAATTCACAGGCCACTGAAGCTTTTTTCCTTCATTTGGTGTACTTAGTTACAGTCAACAGAAATGGACTCTGACTTATTTAAGCCAAAAAGAAAGTTTCTGGAAGGCAATTGCTGTCAAGGTGAGAGAATGAAGCCTAGAAGACAGGTTGCAGAGGACTACATAGGTAGAGACTGGGCAAAATCATGCCCCAGGAACCATCTCGGGAGGACTTGCCTGTTGCCCTGACTCTGGCAACAAAGGCCTTTTCTTAACAATTACAGGACCTGCGGCAAGAGTACAGATGGAGGCCCAGCACCCTATGTCTAAATGTTTAAGAATTATAAATGTTATAAATCAAATGAACAATCTGTTAGACAAGTCATGTTAAATCCTCCTCCTCGACAAATATACTTTCACAATCAGCAGAAAGATCAAGTTCAAACTTAGAATTCTTGACTCCTTAGAATTCCAGGGGATAAAATTCAGCCCTTGGCTCCTGTCCTCCATCCCCCAGCACATCCCTCTTTTCTTACTACTTCAGCCTGAAGATACAAGCACCATCCACATCTCCTGCAAAGCCCTCTCTTGACCACCCTTTGGGTCTAGAAGTGTGAGTGGTCTCCTCTATGGGGGATGATATAGAGGAGAGGACCACACAGGTTCTGGAAACGACCTTGGAGTCATTTGGGTAGAGAATTCTGGGGAGCTCGGTACTTGGAGTGCAATCTAGAAGTAGGGATGGAGTTCAGGCTCAGAGTGGGCATGTCTCATTGGACTCATAGGTTCCATGCACCATGGAGAGTGACAGTGTCTCCTAAACTGGGGCCTAGGATAGAGTCCCATTTGCCTGAATCTAAGGACAGTACTACCCAATGCCAAGCATGCTACTGCTGATCTGTGAATTGGATATGGCCACCTACCCCCAACAGCACAATGTCACCTCTATCTATGCTCTAGTGCCCCAGCAAGAGTGTATTATGGGCCAAGCCAAGGTTAGACACCCAGCCTTAGCCTCTGGGGGTGAAGTGGAGGTGCAGAGCGGTAGAAAACAGAATCTAGCCAAAAATGACAAATGCCCAGTACCCCCAGATTGAATGATCCAATTCTAAACATGTTCTGCGCCAAGCCCTAAACCCAGAATCTGCACAATTATTTGAGGAAAAAACATAAATGGGATTATTAGTGTAGGTGGTCAAAAAAGAAAGGGAGCATGAAATTATCTTCCACTGGAAGTCAGTGAGGAAGCTTGTTGCTTCTGCTCATTTTATTTCTGTTTCTAGGTCTGGGCTACCTTCTTTCTTACAGGCTGAGAGGAGTGAGACTATGCGTATCTTAGTCATCAATCAGTGTAGTAGACGTTTGTTGCTTTTGTCCATCCAACATTCAGTTCCTCTTTCTGTGTTCCACACCTTCTGTTCTTCTGGTGACAGCTTCCAGTTGCATTGGGTGTTGTTTACCAGTCTCTGGTTCCAGGGATAGGCATGTGACCCATTAGTCTGGCCAATCGGAAGATCATACACTTCTGGCCACAGTAGCTGGTTTCCAGATGTTGGAATACCGTCCGGGGCACAGCTATACATATTCCTAACCTGTGGATACTTAAGAAAGAGATATTCAAGGAGGAGGAATTTCGGATGGAGGCAGTGGGTCATGAGAGGTGGGTCATTAGAAGGTGCTCCCCAGAGCCCAGAAGCCACATGGGCAGGTCTCTCAGCCCCATCGCTAAGTCAGCGCCAAGGTGCCTGGCTTCCACCTTCTGAGGGCTAGAGCACTGCTGTTTCTGTGTGCTCAGATGTACTTGGATGGAGCTCTTAGGTCAAAGGACATGACTCAGTGGCCCTCCTTCCTGGGTCCTCTACTCTCTAGTGGCATGGACTTCCTGATAGTCAGTATACCCCTGGGGTGCAACACACTCAGGTTTGAATCCTTGTTGAATCCATGTAGCTGCCTGCCTCAGTTTATAGAAAGACCTTTCGGTTGAAAAGGGAAACGAAGACCAAGGTGGTTGAGGAGGGCTCTTGATGCTTTTGGGCATTTTGTCTTCAAATGAGGTCCCCAACTCTTGCAACAAAAATGAGCTTGGTGTGGATAAAGCATGAAATGAAAGCGTAAAGTAACTGGTCTGCTCCCACCAACTACACAAGGAAGTCTGCCTCTTTGCTTTATAGTCGCACCTTGTATACAACTGGCAGAGTTCAATGCGCATAACACATGCTCAGAAGATAATTATTAATTGATTTCTTTTCTCTGACCTTAGTTGTTTGATTCAATTAAATTCACACAACAAATATAAGCTGTTACGCTTGGTGCTGCAAGGCATATGTGATGAGACACCGGCGCCCTGTGAAATGTGCTAGAATGAGTGAGCTGATCCTGAAGGAACCAAGGCAGCACCACCCCCATCTTCTCATTAGGGAGAATGTATCTGCTGACTTGTGTGGACTGAGTTTAATGGAAGTCTATAATCCTCGGTGTTTTTCCTTTGGCTGGCATCCAAGTTGCTCCTGACGACTTCTCCACTGAGAATTTTCCTTTGATTTGTGAGTGTGCAGTGCTCTTGGTTTGACCCATTTTACTGCCCAGCTGGGACCTGCATGGTGTTCATGTTCCCCTCTGCTGCTGCACCTCTTCTCCTGAGTCTCAGGCTGCTCCAGGGCCCCAGGGGTCTCCACACCTGCCCTCTTGGCAGGCAACGAGGCTGCAAAGGGACACCGAGTCTCAAAGCCCTCTGGCTCATTTAGCCTGATTCTCTCCTCCTGTGATTTCTTTCCACACAGTAAAGTCAGGCCTTCCCCAAGGATGCAGATTTTATGGGCCAAATAAAGGGAAAGCAGATTCATTTTCAAGGACCCTGGGCTGGTCCTGATATCCTCCAATCTGGAAGAGAAAAGCCCTAATTCATCCCTTCAATGTGTTGTCCTTCTTGTACCTAGATTCTAACAAAGCCAAGGGATATAAGCATCGTTGGTAAAGATAAAAATGCATCTTTCTATGAGACAACAAAATTTTAAAGGACTGACCAAAATAAATTATTGATACAGTTTTAGATACATATTATGCTAACCCTATATTGTTAAGTGAAAACATAAATTGCAAAATGGTATGTACCATATGATCCTATGTTGTTAAAAATATGTCCACTGAAAGAAAAGAATATTTCTGTAACTCTGTAGAGCTTATAGATGGTTTTACGTATGCTGTCTTATTTATTTCTTCAACAAATCTGTAATTTAGGAGGAACAGAGAGTTCTGTTATTTATATGTTCTACGTAGGGAAATAGGCACTCAAAGCTTATCTGTAAGTACGTATCTAATAAGTAGCAGAGCTGGAACATATACTCAGGTCTTCTGACTATAAATCTCTTATTATACCACCCTGTTAAGACACAGCTAAAAATTACATGGTTTTGGATGAACCACCTGTGCCATGATTTCCCCATAAACCTAATAACCATTGTAAAGTACTCACATTTGCAACAAGCACGTAACACCAATAGTGGTCCTGTCCCCACTCACACTTGTTCAACCCTTCTCATACCACCATGCACATTTCTATTGTGCCCATCACTGTTGACATTTTACATTATTTTGTGCAAAAGTTAGATTCATGCATTTCTCTTGCACTAGACTATAAACTCCATGAGAGAAGGGAGCATATCTGATTTTGCACACTTTGAATTCCCAATAGAATTCTTGACTCATCGTAAGTGCTCAATAAACATTTCTTGAAGGAATGGATGAAGGAATGAATGAATGAAAAATTAAGATGAAGCAGCTAGTGCTTTGATTTGGGGCTCTGTTCTCAACCAGAAATCCAGGGGGCCTACAAGAGACTGAAGGCCAAGGGAAAATATTCCTAAAAGAGTTTATAGGCTGTTCTTGGGACGCTGCAGTTAACCAGGGGAGAAAGCAAGGCGGCCTTTCCAACGCATGTGAATGGTAGTGCCTGTGGCTCTTACTCCTGGGGTGGTCCTTCTGTGGCTCTTTCTTTTCCTTCAGCTTGGCTGGAGGCTGAGGAAGGAGAGCAGTGGCAGGGGGTAGAACGGTGGTGTGGCCCTCAAGTAGGAGAGACCTGGCAGTGTTACCTCTTCTGGGCCTGGTGGAGTTGCTTGCAGACAGAGGGTGTGGTCTCTATCCTGGATCCCTAGTCCAAGTCCTGAAGCCAAGTCCAGGCCAAAGTCAATTCAGCGGCTGCCTTGGGCCTGGAGAGAGGTTTTAATTGCAGTACCTGAGACTTTGGGGGCATCTGCTATCTATGTTTTTTGGCATCACCAGAGGTGAAGAAAACTATTCCATTCCAGATGCTGCCAAACCCAATTGTCCTTCTTAAAAGGGAAAGGAAGAAAATTGCTTGTGCTTTGAGGGGACTTACAACAAATGGATAGAGAAACACAGGACACTCTGCACCCAGTCTGTGTTTACTACTTTTGCCACTGGCTCCTCTGAATGACTGTTCAGAAACTGCAAATGAAAAAATATCATCTAAAAAGTCATTGAAGTATTCACTTATCCAAGTACAATCCTGGATCTAGTGTTATGACAAAATTTAAAGTCAAGATTGGTCCACATCAAAGGCCTGCTATTTATTGAGCATGTATCCATCAATGCTTATGCAGGATGAACTATATGAGATACTCCGTTCTAGCATTTAGTTTATTTAAAGGTCTCTCGGAAACTTGGCTAAAGTCATTCATGCCCTCTGGTTCCTATCACTCGTGGGGCACAAGCAGAATCACCTTTTAGCCTGGCAGGCTAAGAGCCAGACTCCTTTGGGGTGGTGCCCCGAGGGTCAGGTCTGTTTTTAAGATTTTCTCTTTCTCACTGGTTTTAAGTAGTTTTTATTCTAGTGTGTCTTGGTGTCATTTTCTTTCTTGTGCTTGAGGTTCACTGAGCTTCAGATTGGTGGGTTTATAGTTTTCATCTTGGATACTGTCTCTGTGATATATTTTCTTCTGCAATGTCTAATCTGCCATTAATCCTACTCGGTGTATTTTTCATCTCAGACATTTTAGTTTTCATCTCTAGAATTTTGACTTTCTAAAATTATCTTGCTTGTCTCCACTTAACAGATTCTGTCTTTCCTCTGGCTTTTTGAACATACGGAATACAGTTATAATAACCATTTTAATGAATTTGCCTTCTAATTCATTTATCTGTATCAATTCTAGGTCAGTTTTGATTGATTGATTATTTTTCCCCACACCATGGGTTATGTTATTCTGCTTCTTTGCATACCTAGTAATTTTATTAGCTGCCAGATATTTTGAATTGTAGCTCATTGGGTGCTGAATATTTTTATATTCTTATGAACATTCTTGAGCTTTGTTTTGAGATGTAGTTAACTGGAAACAGTTTGATCCTTTTGGTCTTGCTTTAAGATTTGTTAGGAGGGATCAGAGCATCATTTCTTCTAGGGCTCATTATTTCTCACTACTGAGACAAGACCCTTGGGAGAACTCTGCTCCGTGCTCCATGAATTATGAGTTTTTTTCATTCTAGCTGGCAAGAATGGGCACCATTGCCTCTGTGAACTCTGGGTAATGTTGCTTCGACTCCTTTTGGGTGGCTCTTTCTCCAGCCTCAGGTAGTTTTTTCAAACACATACACTCATCAGCACGCTGCTGAATACTTGAAGGGATTCTTCCGCAGATCTCTGGACTTCTCTGTGCATCTCTCTTTTCTTGGGTCCTCAGCCCTATGAACAGCTTCCTTGGTCTCCCTGGTCTCTGATCTCTGTCTCCTTAATCCTAGGCTTCACCTGGTTTCCTTCCATGCTGCTTACAGCCTGGAAAGTCTATCAAAGGAGTAATCTGGGGCAATTTTAAGGCTTACCTTGTTTGTTTCTTGTCTTCCAGGGATCAATGTCCTTTGTTACATGATGTCCAATGTCTTGAAAACTGTTGTTTCATATATCTGTCCAGGTTTTTAGTTGTTTCAGGTAGGAGTGTAAATCTAATAGTTCTTACTCCATCTTATAGTATCTGAGAACTTGGCTCCTTCCCTCTTGTTACTCTGCCATTCCCAGCCCATAGTTTCTACCCCTGGTCCAAAATGGCTGCTCCAGCTCCAACAATGATGTCTACAGGAGGAAAGGGAAGGGAGGGGGCATCCATCTTAGGTGGAAGTGGAGGTCTGCCATCACTAATTTTTGAGAGTTCTTTAAATATTAAAAGTAGTATGCTTTTATTCCATCCCATATGTTGGAGTTTTTTTCCTCTGGATTTTGTTTGTTTTGTCTTATTTTATTCTATGATCATTTTTTGTGTATAGAAATTTTGCATTAATTTGTATTTTATTTTTTTTTTGCTGAGGAATATTTGCCCTGAGCTAACATTTGTTGCCAATCTCCTCTTTTTGCTTGAGGAATATTTGCCCTGAGCTAATGTTCATGCCAATCTTCCTCTATTTTGTAAATGAGTTGTCACCACAGCATGGCTGCTGACAAGTGGTATAGGTCTGCACCTAGGAACTGAACCTGGGCTGCTGAAGTGGAATGCATTGAGCTTAACCACAAGGCCACAGGGTCAGCCCTAAAACTTTTTATATAGTCAAATCTAGCAGTATTTCATTGTTTCAGACATTGATATCATACTTAAAAGTCTCTCTCCAACCCACGATTATAATTTCAGCTGTTCCTTTTTCTCATATACTCAATTCTTACATGCCCTTGAGCTTTATATTTTGATCTATTTATGTTATTTTGTTCTAGAGTAGGTATGAGTATATTTTAATAATTGTAGCTATTTAATATATAGAAGGCAAATGATATGATAGATGTTACCAGTAATCCTTCAAAACCCATTCTCATCTTCTTTTATACTAATAAAACCCTCAGTTTTTAGGTGAGTACTTGCTGCCAAGAATAATGACTAATTTCCAAATCTCCCTGCAAGTTAAGTGTGGCTATATGATGGACATCTGGCCAAGGGATTATCAGTAGAAGTGGTGTGCTCAACTTCTGGGAAGAGTTCTTTAAGGAAAGAAGCATGTCCTATCTCTCTCCTCTTCCCTTTCCTCCTGTAGACATCATTGTTGGAGCTGGAGCAGCCATTTTGGACCAGAGGTGGATGCCATGTGTTGCGAATGGCAGAGTTACAAGATGGAAGGAGCTAAGTTCTCAGCTACTATAAGAAGGGCTTTCCAGCCCTATACCACTTATCTCTGGGCTATGCTTACTTGAGAGGGAAATGGACTTTTATTTTGGTTTTGCCTCTGTTGTTTTGGATTCATCTATTACTCAGACCTCAACTTAATCTTGACTGATACAAATTTTTGGAATTATTTTGACAAAAACAAATGCTATTGAGATTTCAATGGAAATTACTTTAAGTTTATATATTAACTTAGCAAGAATTGAATTCTTAAACAGTATTGTCTTCCTATCTAGGAACATGCTCTGTGCTTTCACTCTGTGCTTATGTGTTATTATAAGCATCAAAAAAAAAAGACAAAACAAAAGAAAGTTGTTTTCTTTTCCAAGTTGTGTGTTTCAAGCACGTATTACTCTTTGAATTATAAAATGAAAATAAAACCAAGTAAATTAAAGTATTACAGAATAATGCAGAAATGTAAACCCAGGGTGAGCCTTAATCAAGGAAAAGAATCCCTATTTAAGTTTAACTTTCTTGTTTATTTGAAAATTTCATGGAATTACCCCCTGTACATATGATTTCCAGAACTCCAGTGTTCCTCAAAGCAGCTCCTTTAACCATAATTGCTTACCAGAATTACCTAGAAATTCATTTGTACTGCATGCTTCTATTCGGGTTTATGAAGGAGGAAAGAGTTTTCTGTAGGAAACTAATAGTGTCCACTCTAGGCATGCAGAGATTTTGGAACCACTTGTAAAAGCTTCTAGGGTTCATATTTATTGGTCTCCAACTCCAGTCTCCCAGAACGGCCCTGAAGATTGAGCCTCAGGATTCCCAAGAATATGTACAAATCTGAAAACTTTCTGACAAAATGCAAAACTGTAGCGTCTCTGGAACCTTGATGTCTATAATTAATAGATATAAAGTCTTCTGAATAAGCTTCTGAGGCTTTTTTTAGCCAGAATGCTTCAGATTAAAAAATTTTGAATATAGATTTTCTTCCCGATACATCTGTCTTTCCCCACCTGGGGAAAAGGTGTTTATTTCTTGAGACTTTGGGTTATTTGAGAGTTGGATTATTTTTGCTAAATCTGCTTCATGGGGATTTGAGGAATTGTTATTATATGTGAAATCATATTTTTAAAAAGAATTTTATTTCTTCAAATAAAGTCTTTGGCTTCAAATAAAGGCTTCAAATAAAGTCCTTTGGCTCCTAGAGTTTTTACTTTAAAATATGAGGTTCAAAAAGGATATGACCACTAAATGGACAGAAAAAATTGAAAGCTTGATTTTCCTCAGCTAAAATTGGAGAGCAGAATTTTATCATATTTTCATAGATGCCATGTGGCTGGAACCTGGAACATCTGGGCTGTAGGCGGCTCGGGCTCTCTTCAGCTTCTTACTGGAAACTCAGGAGTTTTCTGGACAGCAGTAATAAATCAAACATCCACAGGAAGCAAAGAGATAACTGAAATGGAACATAAGCTGTGAAATGTCCTCCCTGATTTTATTACGGCCCTTTTCCCTGTGGTTTTTCTCCTTGGATCTGCTGGAGAACTGGGCCTTCAGAAGGATGCATGAATTGGAGACGTCAAAATTACTTGCTTTTGTGGAAATTTTAATTTGCTCACAGTGTCCACAGGTGTAAGTGAACTTAAAGAGCACGTCCTGCAGACTCTAGGGAGCCTAACTTGTCCTAGGCTATTACAAATCCACAGTATCTTTTGACTTTCTAAATTTAAATTTTTGACCTGCTTTCATGTAAATGTCTTTCAACAGGTATAATAAATATTCTAAAGGGATTTATTGCAGTTCATGGGAAATAAACAAATATTCTGAGAATTTCATTCTGATGAACTGAATGACGCATCGAAAGTTATATACAGCTATAGAACCATGGTTCTTTCTGAACAAGGACTCTATTTTCAGTGGCATCATTTCCATAACCAGTTTCTGTTCAGTTGAATGCATCTGATGTATTTTAATCTGATTTCACTGCTAACAGTAAAACATTGGCCTTGGCTATATTTGGACTCAACAATTTAAAAAATATTTTAGATTGATTGAATCATATTTAAAAATAAAGTAAATTAAATAATATTTTATGACTTTCCTTCAAATTTTAGAAGCAGCAATTATTTCATGAGGAGAAAAAATCATCAGTACTCACATAAGATTATTTAGTTTCATTCGATTCCTCTGGGAAGATTTAACAAAATGGTTGATTTTCTTCCACTTTCACATTGAAATGAACAGTCACTGCTTCTTCCTTCATTACTCTCAGGGCGGTCTCCACCAGTTTGTTGAAGTAGGAATGTACTTGAAGAGGCTGAATGTTTCCCTACAATGGTTGCTGCATAACCAATGAAAATGAAATATTTTAAAAATCAAATGGGTAGAATAATTCCCTTAGTTGTAGCACACTCAAGCATGATCAAATGAGAAATAGATTAGAATGTAGTTTTGAAAAACTAAAAAATCACTATTGTTTGCACAATTCACACAAATTCATTATTGTTACCATCATCATACACCTTCCATGTTGAATTAGACAAAATACTATTTCTCAAGTTTGAGGCATAAATGTTGTTCTGCTTACTGGCTTGAATTTAGAGTTTTGGAGCTCTTTTGATTTGTTTAGAGATTCCTTAATATTTTTACATAATACATTGCTATTGCTAAATAAAATCTACTTTGATTCCATAGCTGTATGCTCCCATAATATTTCAGGACTTGGTCCTGCCAAGGAGAATAAATATTTTATTATTCACACACTCCTGCCCCACTTACAGAGATCTCTGGGGTAGAAATCTAGGGGACATTACTAGTTGCTTACCTAGTATCCATCGCATCCCTTTCTCTCCAACAGAACTTAATTTTCATTAGATGTCTCCCCTTACCTTGCACAGTTCAGACAGCTAATCCTATCCCTCCCTCCAATGGTATAACCTGATTATTTTAAGCCAGTGATAGTAATTCCTTTTCTCGCCTGTGATTGGTTCAGGAACTGAGGCAATCAATATCTGTCTTTACCATTATTAGTAACTGGGTGTGCGATTAACCTATATTGGCGCAATTAGATTGTAAGGAAGGAATTGTCTCCTGTAGTTGGAGAAAACATTTTCTCTCCAACTTGCTGGACATAAAGGAAAAATCACGTTGTCCCATTGCTGTTGGCCACTGGCTTGTGACTATGAGGGAAGCTAACCTAGGCACCAATGGACACAAGGGAAGAGCTAGGGAAATTCTGGAGGAAAAGAAGTCTGACTATCCCATACCTGGGTCTACTCTACCCCCGGAGGAGGAAATGGGACTTCCGCACTTGCAGTGCATAGCACTTTAACTTATAAAAGGATGTGTCTACCCAAAGAGATTTACAGGCTCAATGCAGTCCTTATCAAAATCCCAACAATGTTTATCTGAAGAAATAGAAAAACCCATCCCAAAATTCATATGGCACCTCAAGCGATCTCAAAAAGTCAAAACAATCTTGAAAAACAAGAACAAAGTTGGAAGCCTCACACTTCCTGATTTCAAAACTTCCTACAAAGCTACAGTAATCAAAGCAGGGTGGTACTAGCATAAAGACAGACATACAGACCAATGGAATAAAACAGAGAGCCCAGACACAAACTGTTGCATATACGGTCAAACAATTTTCAACAAAGGTCAAGACCATTCAATGGAGAAAACGCAGTCTTTTCACAAATGATACTGAGAAAATTGGATAACCACATGCAAAAGAATGAAGATGGACCCTTACCTAACATCGTATATAAAAATTAACTCAAAACGGATCAAAGTCCTAAACATAAGAGCTAAAGTGGTAAAACTATTAGAAGAAAACATAAGAGAAAATCGTCATGACATTGGACTTGGCAATGACTTCCTGGACGTGATACCAAAAACACAGATGACAAGAGAAAAAATAGATAAATTTGACTTTATTAAAATTAAAAACTTTTCTACTACCAAGAGAGTGAAAAGACAATCCACAGAATGGGGGAAAATGTTTGCAAATCATATATCTGATAAGGGGTTAATAGCCAGAATATATAAAAACTCCTAGAACTCAACAACAAAAAAAACAAACAACCCAATTCAAAAATAGGCAAAGGAATTGAACAGATATTTTTACAAGGAAGATATGAAAATGGCCAAAAGTATTTGAAAAGATGCTCAACATCACTATAGTCAGAAAAATTCAAGTAAAAACCATGATAAGATATCACCTCACACATACAAAGATGGCTATTATTAAAAAAAACAAACCAACAACAGAAAATAACAGGTGTTGGAGAGGATGTGAAGGAAATGGAAGCCTTGTGCATTGCGGGCAGAGTGTCAACTGGTGCGGCTGCTGTGATGGCTCTTCAAAAAGTTAAACGGAATTACTATAATCTGGCAATTCCACTTCTGGGTATAATATACCCAAAAGAATTGAAAACAGGGACTTGAACAGGTGTTTGTATACCAAATGTTCTTAGTAGCGTTATTCATGATAGCCAAAAGGTAGAAACAACCCAAATGTTCACTGATGGAAGGATGGGTAAACAAATACGGCATAAACATACAATGGAACATTATTCAACCTTAAAAAGAAGTGAAATCTTGATACACGCTACAACATGGATGAACCTTAAAGACATTATGCTAAGTGAATAAAGCCAGACACAAAAGGACAAATATTGTGTAATCCCACTTATACGAAGTAACTACAGTCGTCAAATTCACAGAGACAGAAAGTAGAATAGTGCTTCCCAGGGGAGGAAATGGGGACTCATTGTTTAAAGGACGCAGAGATTCAGTTTGGGATGGCGAAAATGTTCTGGAGATGGACAGTAGTCAAGATGGCACAACAAAGTCAATGTACGTAATGTCACCGAACTGTACAATGAAAACTGGTGAAAATGATAAGTATTATTTATGTACATCTTACAACCAAAAAAAAAAAAAAAAAAAAACCAAAAAAAGACCATGGTAATGGAAATCTTGGAAATAGGAAGTTTCTGTGAGGGTTTTCTGCTACCAAAAGGTGGAGCCTTGGAGTATGTGATCTTTTGTTTAGTAGAGTTCATTAAATGGGGGCATTTGAATACTAGACCCAGAGAATAGTTAAGTGTGTTAAGAGTAGTAGATAAGTAATGGCTCTATGTAAGAAAGTAAACCGTGTTTAGGAGGTTTGAGGCTGGAAGCTGGAGTTGAGAAGAGAAGGCTCTCAGAGGGGTAGAGGAAGCCAAGGAATTGATGACAAGCTGCCATCTAAGGATGATCAGCATCTAATCCATATTTTTAATTGTTGCCCTTTCCTGCGCTGTTTGGTAGGTGTCCCTTTCTCCCCATTTCCCCAACTATGGGTCAAAACATGCGATGCACAATAACGCTGGGTTAGTGACTCTCTGGGGGAGAAGAGGGATGGGGAAGTGTCCACCAGGGCATGAAAGAGGCCATAAAACAGGGTGACATCTGTAGAGCTGAATGGGACAGTCAGAAGGAAGGCTGCAGCCTGGATGGGTCAAGAGAAGGAGAATCTCTCCCTGCTCTACTGGCAATCTCTGTTGGGGACTGGAGGGAGGCTGCCCATAGCCCATTGAGTCGGGGGGGGGGGGGGGGGGCGGTCCAGCCATTTCATTTGGATGTTAAAGAGGAACACCATAAACCTACGGAATTGGGGGACACCAGGATAACAAATGGAATCAAGTTCATTATAATATATAAATTCAAATATTTTTGTGGCTTTGCTGGAGCAATTCTTTTCCTCTTAATCCTTTGACATTTTCTTCCGCAGAAGATAAGCCTCTGCAGAAAAGATATTTAAATTGATAATTTACAACAGTCACAAGCTAAGGTTGCTGCCGTATGCTGCTTATCATAGGAAGCACAAACGATCAAAGTCAAACAGAACATTTTTGCATTTCACATGTTCCACAGAGCTGTCTTGGCATAACTTTTTTCATTAACAGTGGAAGGGAAAATAAACTGATGTCAGCTGTAGACATTGCCAAGGTAGACATTTGCTTTCTGTTAGCTTCAATCCTCCTCTCCTAGGCTTGCCGCACTTCGTGACGGGCTCCCAGGGCGAGGTCTGCTTTATGTAGGGCTCCCAGAGATAAGGATGGGAGACTCTCCTGTTGGGAGCTGAGCTCTCCCATCGGGGCTCTTTCTCTTCTTCCTGTGCAACATCTGGAAGCCTCAATCAGAAGTCATTGAGCCCGTCCCATCCTGAGATACAAATTTTAAGCAGGGCAGTGCGGCTAACACGTGCAATGCCAGCAGGGCTTTGCTTACAATGTCTACATTTTGGAAGAAGCAATTGGCGTGTTCAGCTCCAGGCGTGGGCCATCTGTGCTAAAGAAAGAAAACAATGCCCCTCAGTGAGAGCCAGTGGAGGAGGGAAATGCAGCTTACGGTCCTGTTCATTTTCATGGAGCAGTGAATGGTGCAATGAGACTTCCTTGGGTCTTCTCAAGACAGTCTCCCAACTGGCCCATCAAGGCTGGATCCTGGCAGTCCCTTTAATGCAGACTTTGAGCAGAAGAGAGTGGAACTTAGTCTGGGTGGGGAGGAAGAGAAGACCTTACGGTGGTTACAATACTGCTAAGGATCTGAGAGATCAACAGGCCTCTGGTGCAGCAGAAGGAGTAACGGAGCAGTAACCTCTGGGAAGGCAGTTCTGACTGCTGAGGAAGCCCTGGGTTACCCTTGTTACTCCTGCGTGCACATGCATGTGTACCGTGTGAGTGCACGTGGGTGTGCATGTGTGTGTGCATGTGTGTGGGGGAGTTGCTTGGGACCTGTTCCCCTTCTTCTATTTTTTTCCTTTATTGGGGTAAAATTCACATAACATGAAACTAACCATTTAAAAGCATACAACTCAGTGGCACTCAGTACAATCCCATTGCTAAGCAACCACTACCTCTGTCTAATTCCAAAACATTTTATCACCCTAAAAGGAAACGTACCCATTAAGCAGTCTCTCCCACATCCCCCTTCCTCCAAGCCCCTGAAAACCACAAATATGCTTTCTATCTCTATGGTTTTACCTGTTTTGGATATTTAATATAAATGGAATTACAGTGTGTGACCTTTTGCTTCTAGCTTCTTTCGCTTAGCACAGTATTTTCGAGGTGCATCCATGTTGTAGCATTTATCAGTATTCTTTTTTATGGCTGAATAACATTCCATTGGATGGCCATACCACATTTGTCTATCCATCCATCAGTGGATGGGCATTTGAGTAGTTTCCACCTTTTGGTTATTTTTAATAGTGCAGCTATGAACATTTGTACACAAGTTTTTATTTGAATTTCCCTCCCCATTTTATATTGTACCCTTCCCAGTGTGCTAGAGAGAAAAAAATACAAACATCAAATGAAACATGATCACACATGAAGTCAGTTATCTAGATTGTTCTGTTTATTCTGTGGCCACTGATATAAACATCATGAAATAGTCATTGCTATAAACTAAAGATAAAGATAAACTATAAGTACATGTGCTAAACAGCTATAAAGAGGTGAAAAAAAGTAATAAAAATTCAAAGATTCTATGCTCCAACTGACAGGGAAGTATCTTTAAATTTCTGTTCATCTTTGAAAAATTGAATTTGGGAATAGCAGACAATGCATGGGTATGGTTGATGTCAGAAAGATTTTATAGCTCACCAGACAATAAACTCACACTGAAAGAAAAGGCCTTGGCCATACATATTGATAAGTAAATTGCACATTTATATATTTATGTATTAAACATATATTTTAAAATATATAATATATAGTGTATATATACAATTTACACTGTATGCTTATATATACACATATTTTTTTTTTTGATGAAAATTAGCCCTGAGCTAACATCCGACGCCAACCCTCTTCTTTTTGCTGAGGAAGATTGGCCCTGAGCTAACATCTGTGCCCATCTTACTCTACTTTACATGTGCGATGCCTGCCACAGCATGGTTTGATAAGCAGTGGGTAGGTCTGCACCTGAGATCTGAAGCAGCGAACCCCCAGCCGCCAAAGCAGAGCACGCAAACTTAACTGCTGTGCCACTGGGCTGGCTCTGTACGTTTATATATTTTAAGTTGAAATGAAGTGTTTAAGATTTAGAAAAAACATAAATTATAACAGCTGTTAGATCACGCCCACCCCTCCTTCCTTCCCCGTTATAGATTGATTGATTTAAGATTTGATTTTCTAACAGGATTGTATTGAGGCGGGAGGAGAGGTGAGAATAGAGAGGTAAGTGTAGATTACTCTGGTGTGTCCAGAAGCCAGAAGACAAGAAGACAGGACCCCCTGGCTCTCCAGTTCCCATCACACAGACAGTAAAGTGTCATCAGACATGCTCAGAGACAGGGTCCTTCTCAGAGAGGCTTTGAGGTTCTGACCCTCCAAGGCCGCTTTTATAAAGGAGGGAGCTACAGCTGAAGGTCAAGTGCAGACCCCATGACAATTCAGTGCTGGCTGAGAGAGTGAGGGTGGTGTGACAATAGCATGGACCACCGACTTATCTTCCTCCATGATCCGCCAACCCCTGGTCCACCAACCTTTGCATCCAAACTATGTTTTTAGTACAAGGGGAGAGAGAAAATGCCTCCTCTGCAGTAGATGAGGGCACACTTCCTTTGGATGAGGGTGACCCTTTCCTATCTAAGAAAGAGTCACCAGCAGGGAAGACCACGGCGAATTACTGAGGTCTGATTTTGTTATTTTGCAGGTGGCAACCATGGGTGCTACTGGAACACCCCTATTCAGTGGCAGCAGAGCCCTGTTTTTTTCTTAGGAGTAAGGAGACTGATGGATTTCTACTTCCTTGTAGGTGGGAGACTCAGCTAACAGCCAGCACTGAATGCCAGCTACCCATGTATGGAGAGTAAGCTGGCCGTGCGAGGTCAGACTGCTGCTCAAGAAATGGAATGCTCTGTGCACTTTGACCTCTCCCAGCCAGGCCTGTGTCTTAGTCCCACAAGGTTATCATTTTAGTGACATTTGTAAGAAAAGACGAGATATCTGGCGTATACAAACTGTAAGACACTCAATTCTAGAGCAGAATTAAGGGAAAACTCTTGGTTCCCAAGGGCAAATATGATAGGAGCCAAATGACTTTTAAATCCAGACTTTTAGTTGAAAGTCCATAATTTTTCCTTTCTCTAAATCTTTTTTTTTTGTTTTGTTTTTGGACAAGCCTCATCTGGGAGTCACCAAAATCAAAGACAAACAGCATGAAGTGTTTATCAAGCCCTCTGTAATTCTTCAGACTTGAAAACACCCCTGAGCTATTATAGTGGAGATATTTGTGAAGGTAACTTCTTTGCATTAGTTAAAAGTTTTCACTGTCTTAGACAAACGAATGGTTGATATCACATGGTTTGATATTATAGGAAGCTTTCCAATTACTGGCTATGGAGGGTTGTGCACAGCTTGTTAGAAGCCCCAAGGCTGAAGGGTTTGCTTTCTGACTTGAGGATTGAAAACGCACTGTACATAAGCTCTGTGCGTGCGTGCGTGTGTGTGTGTGTGTGTGTGAGTCCGGTTCAAGCAAGCACCTGGCAATCCTTTCACAGAATCCCACCCCATGGTTATGGGTTCAAGTGCCATTGGATCTGCAGTCATTTCATATGCAGACCGTGGAAACAGTGGGACTTCCAGTCAAAAAACCTGGCTCAGGATCCTGTCTCTGCCACCGGCCACTGAATGACCCTGGACAAGACACTTAACCACCTCTGATCTCTTTGGCTTTTCTGTAAGAAGGGCATCTGTACTTTGTGGTCTCTGGGGTCCTTGCTGGCTCTCACAGCTATAACCATTTGTTTTAGTCAAGGCTTTGGCATATTTACAGACAGCTGGCTTTACAGACCCAGTTTATCAACAGCATCTGCACAACTTACCACTTCCTTAAGTCCCAATATTTCTCAGATGCTCGCTGCTCTGTGAAATCCACAGTGTTTTCCAGCTGAATGGGTGGGCAGAGAAGGAAAGGGGCAGAAATTCTGGTTAAAATATGGAAAGTGAGAACTGGCGGAATGAGACAACAGTATTGATTTTAGAAAGTTTTCTCTGTCCTTGGCCACAGAAGAGCTTGCTCTACCGCCTTCCCTCTCGCTGATATTTTAGACACATTGACTCAGAATGAAGCCATAAAAAGAACACACTGCTTTTTCTGGCTTCACATTGGCCGAGGGGAGTGAAAAGCAGCTCCTTTTCACAATATTATTTCCTTGCTCCTCCTGATGGTGTCTGCTTCAGCTACTGAAATGGAAGCCCACAAAAGGCCATCTCAGAAGCTGGAATTGAGAGAGCCTGGAAACGGAATCCAAAGGGAAGACAACATGGAGGGATGGGCCCTTGAGCCAGAGTCAGCAAGGAAACCAGGAGCATCTGTGACAACACCAGGGACAAAAAGTAACAATCATTCGGGGTCTCCGAGGTCACAGATGTGGGGCTCTCTAGCTGAAAGTCTGCCCCTTCTTCCAGGAGAGACTAGGAAGAGAGAGTGCATGCTAAGTGATGGCTACCTTCCCAGGATAACAAGGCTGCTCTGTCAGAGGGGAGAGATGTTGCTTTTCTTTTCTGAATACCTGCTGGGTTTGTCTGGGGTCCATTCAAGTCTGTGGAATCCTCCTGCCCTTCCTGTTTTGCCCTGGATTGCCTGTATTTTCCTTCCTGAATCCTTCCCTCAGTTTGGCTCTGGGACAGCACTGGACTTTTACAACTGGAGAACAGAATTACTCCCTTTTCCTCCCATCTCAGGAGACAGAACTCACTGAGACGCCTTTGTGAAGTCAGAAACGCCACATGAGGCCGAATGCTCTGGTTTCTGGAGGTGGTTTGCCCTTTGCTTCTCTGCAGAAGCTTCTCATATGGCCTGTGAGAAGAGGGCATCTAGGAGGGTGGAGCTTTGTGAAATGTTCCAGACTAGCTTGGAGTTTGCAGATATGAGGGTTTTGGTTTTGGGGTTTTCTTCCTATGAATTATTAGTGTGACATGCAGCCTCTACAGTTAATTTTTTTTACACAAATAAGAATTTTAATATTGCTAACGTAATACTTCTGTCTGATTCAGTATTTAGCACACATACCTTAAGAATATTGAGATTTGAAACAGAAAGATCTAATTAGATTAATGCTTCATAAGATTTTTTATTTGTCCGAAACTAGATATTTCTTAATATTTCACCGATATTTATGGACTCTCTCAAGATTTTCCTAGGACATACACATTTTTTGGGAGAAATTTGTCCAACTATGATTTCAAGCTTACATCAAATCCAAGTAATATTTTATTAAATTAATATTATTTGGGAGTTTTAGTCTAGGTTTTCATGAACAAGCTTTTGATTTCTCAGAAAGCTTTGCTAGACCAGTATTTTTCAGGAGCAAAGTAGAACATAAAGATACATGTTGTTTGAAAAAAATCTGTGTGGCAAAACCACCATAAACAAAGTCAGAAGACCACAGACAAACTATTTATAACTCGTATCACAGAGGGT
Organism: Equus przewalskii; assembly: GCF_037783145.1. Lineage (NCBI taxonomy): Eukaryota > Metazoa > Chordata > Mammalia > Perissodactyla > Equidae > Equus > Equus przewalskii. The sequence continues at coordinate 79,652,936 of NC_091833.1, read as the reverse complement.
TTACTTCCTTAATATAAAAAATGTTCCTACAAATTGGTACAAGGAAGACTAGCCACCCAGTAGAAAATTGGGCAGGTATGTTAATAGATAATTTACAGGAAAGAAAATTTTATATAGCTCTTAAAATATGAAAATATCCAATGTTTACTCATGACAAGAGAAATGCCACTTACAACTAAAATGAAATATATCTTTCACCAATCACATTTGTAAAGATAAAATTTTTGATAACACTGTTGTTAGTGTAGGAAACGGAATTGGATTGTGGGAGTGTAAACTGATATAATCTCTAACAAAATTAGATTAGCAATATCTATAAATAGCATACAAATCCTTCGACTCAACAACTTCCTTTTCTAGGAATTTATCCTCAGATATGGTCACGCATATGTGAAACACTATGTGTACGAGTGCATCCATTGCAGCAGTATTGTAACAGTAAAAAAATGGAAACAATGTAACTGTACAGGTCAAAAATTATTGTAATTCTTATACATCTATACAACTATTATGAAGCCATTAAAAAAAGTGAGGCAGGCATATTTGTACTGAAATGGAGATGTTCCAAGATACATTGTGAAGTATGAAAAGCAGAGGAGAATATGCTGAGTATGCTATATTAAAATAAAAATTGTGTATCTAAAATACATAGTATGTAATAATGTATAAACATATATAGCTACTTGACCTGTATTCTATTGATGGATATATATGTATGTGTGTCTATATATATGTTTATATTTGTACTTGTGTGTGTATATATATATATTTGTGCATGTATAGTTTATTTCTGAATAGACACACAAGCAATGTGTGATAGAGGAAAGAGAAAACAGGAAAAGGAGAATGGTTTTTCATTATATATTTTTTTGTATATTTTAAATTTTGTACCATAGGCAATTGTTCCAATTTAAAATATAAGTAAAATTAACTTTTAAAAGGATAAAATGCTGCTTTCTTTTTCAATGTTCTGAAGTTCTTACACTCATCTTGTGGCCTCGAGAAGCAGGTGCCCCAGTCTCAAGCTCAATTACTGGAGAAGCTGAAGAAGTCTTCATCCGCTTTGAGAGTCACTATTCTTCCATTTTCCCTTCTTAAAATAAAAGGTTCTTCAAAGTTGATTTAGCCAAGATCCTAGAGTGAGTCTGGAAAAATCCCTGAGCTCTTTCTTTGCTGTTTGTGCCTGATCTTTTGATTCCAGCTCTCTTGTGGATGGCTAAGGTTCTCTTTCCTTCAGTCAAAAATCAAGACCTCCTTGGGCCAGCCTTGTGGCTAAGTGGTTAAGTTCGCGAGCTCTGCTTCCTGTGGCCCAGGGTTTCCCTGGTTCTGATCCTGGGCACGGACATGGCACTGCTCGTCAGGCCATGTTGAGGTGGCGTCCCACATACCACAACTAGAAGGACCTACAACTAAAAAAAATTCACAACTATGTGCTGGGGAGATTTTGGGAGAAAAAAGCAGAAAAAAAAAAAGAGGATTGGCAACAGTTGTTAGCTCAGGTGCCAATCTTTAAAAAAAAAAAAAAAATCAAGACCTCCTTGCTTTCTCTTCTTTTTTCAATTAAATAATTATTCTGTGCCAGATAATGTACAAATCTCTTTACTTCTGTTTTTTTTAATCATCACAACATTGTATATTAGCTCCCATTTTGCAGATGAAGAAACGGAGTCACAAAGAGGTGAAGTCACTTGCTCAAAACTGTACAGCTAAGAAGTAGCTTTTCATTGTATGGAGAGAGAAAAACAACAACAAAAACACAATCACATGGGAATAGTTAACTTTCTCCACTTAGAAGGAGATGGAGAATGTTTAACACAAGTTGTCAGCTTGGGGATGTTTGAGATATTGCTTAGAAAAGGCTGGGCTCTAATGTTTTTATTTCTACTGGCAGGGAAACAAAAAATATTTTGCTGATACCAATCTGGATGGAAAATTAATGTGACCTGAAAACATTGAGCTGCATGTCCTGGGGAGGATCTGGAACTCTATTTTAGAGTAGTGAATCAGTCAGAGAAGCAGATACATATATATATTCATATATACATATATATACATATATATATATTCATGTATACATATATATGTTTCTATATACATTCATCCACTGCACAATGACCTTCCGGTCAACAATGGACCGCATGTATGACAGGGTCTCATAAGATTGGTACCATACAGCCTGGGTGTGTAGTAGGCTATACTATCTAGGTTTGTGTAAGTATACTCTGTGATGTTCACACAACAAGAAATGGCCTAACTATGCTTAATGATGCATTTCTCAGAAGTATCCCCATCATTAAGCAATGTGTGACTGTACATCATATATATATGTCATATTCATGTATGAGATACATCTTTGTGTCTGAAGCTTGAGCTGTTTTTATGTGTCTGATTGTGAGCTTGAAGTTTACAGGGCAGGTAGTTGGGAAGTGGAGATGGATGTCTCGTGGGCAAGAGTAAGTAAGGACAGGCTGGAACCCATGAAGACAGATTGGAATTCACGTCAGTTCTCAAATCCAACCTTGATGAAGTGACGTCTTGCAGGAGAAGCTAGCACCCTTCATCAAGGACTTAAACACACACCTGGCCCAGGAGTAGAAAAAGGGGGCATAGTCTCAGAGCCAGCAGCTCCCTGAAGTCACTGAGGCAGGTCAGCAGAGGACACCATGCATAGTGCAAAAGCTCCTGTGCTCAAGCACAGGAACCAATATGGCTGCCACTTCCTTTTTGCTCTCCAAATCTCACAAAAATGTCTCTTGTGGCCCACTGTAACCAGAAAGATACAGGAAAGGGAATTCTGGAAAATGTAGTTCAGTCAAGCTGACACATTACAAAGCCACCACAAGTATATTGAAGGAAGGCAGGCCACAATCTTTGGGGTTGAGTTCTCCACTGACATGCAACTTGAGAGGCAGCCTCCACTCCCTGCCTCCTCTAGGTCCTGGGTTTCTTCTCATCTTCTCTCCTTGCTTCTAGGACAGAGAAGAAGGAAAGAGGAAAGCTCAGAAGCATCCACTTTTCCCTCTCTGTCTCTGTCCAGTTATTGTTTTTGAAGGTAAGACACAAAGACCAGGTGATACTTTCTTAGTAGAAATAGGAAAGTGAATTCTTGGCTTCTTTCTAGAGGAATGGATAAGTATGGGGAAGTTGCTTTTTTCCTGTGAGAACTTTTAAAGCTCTGAATAGCTCTGTACTATGCCACTTGTCGCAAAAGAGACTGGCAGTGCTGTCTGTTACACAATGGTCTTCTTGTTAGTGGTCAAGCCCACACCCGTAATCTTGAGAATGTTCAACTAATTCTGTACTTCAGGTTTGAGAGTCATCATCCTGTTCACAGCAGGATGGGGACTGGGTCTGGTTTTGCTGGACTGTCAGCCTCTCCCATGTTCTGTCAGCCCCTAGATTTTTCTTATATGCTGTATAACTGTCCTTCCAGTCAGCAGAGAGCATCCCTTCTGGAATCTCTCTCTTTCTTTCTTTTCTCTCCCTCCACTACAGCTTCTCTGTCTTTTGTATCCCATTGTTTCCTCCTCCACTGACATAGAGCCCCTACCCAAAGTTATCAGTTGTTTCTTCTTTCTTGCTGGGGAGAGGGCTTCTGATCTTGAGGTGGGGAAACAGGAAAGGCAGAGGCCGTCAGCGTGGGCTGGGCTCTGGGAGAACATCTTGAAGTTAATCAGACCCTTTGGATTAGAAGATTAAACTCCTGCTCTCCTAGCTCATGTACCTCTTTTTGCTCCTTGGGCTTCATTGCAACCATCCCTTTCCATTCCTTTAGCTCCTTCCTCTCAGCCAGAGGTGTGGGCACTTATCAGGAGCGCCCCCCTAACTGCTCAGGGTCTCTTGCTAGGGTCTGTCTCCAACTCTCCTCTCTAAATCTCCAGGATCCTAGATTTCTGTGATTGTTAATTTTATGTGTCAACTTGATTGTGGCAAGGGATGCCCAGGGAGGTGGTTAAACATTACTTCTGGGTGTGTCAGTGAGGGTGATTCTGGAAGAGATTGGCATTTGAATTGGTGGGTCAAGTAAAGTAGATGGCCCTCCCCAATGTGAGTGGGCATTAACCAATCCATTGAGGGCCTGGAATAGAACAAAAAGGCACGGAAAGTTGAATTCTCAGTCTTTGCCTGATTGCTTGAGCTGGGACGTTGCTCTCCTCCTGCCCTCAGAGATCCTAGTTCTCATGCCTTCAGACTTGGACTGGAATCCACACCATCAGGACTTCTCAGCCTTGATAATCATGTGAGCCAATATTTTATAACAAATATTTCTCTGTCTCTCTGTCTCTATATATCCGTATCCTATTTGTTCCACTTCTCTGGAGAACACTGACTAATATAGTTTATGTCCTATTGTCTAATGGTGGATCCTGGCTCTCAGTATAGTCTTTTTGGATTTCCCCTTCACTTGGATGGTCTGGCTGTTTCACTATCCCTGAACTCAGATTATTCTCAGCCCCATTCTCTAGGTTCATAGATCAGTCCTATCCCACCTTATGCTCAGGCCAATAAACTATAACCGCAGGCAGGATCCAGCGCTCAGACTTCTCTCTCTGGGAAGAGAGTCCAGACATCATGCTGGTCCTGGAGCTTTTGAAGCGCTACTGCCGATTCAGCTTTGGGGCACTGAGGGAGTAGACGCAGGATGGAGAGAAGGGGCTTTTAAGATGTCAAGCAGTCTCTAATACAGATGGCCTTGATGGAATCTTCCAACTTCAAGAGTCAATAATTATGTAGTGGAGCCAGGGAGGATGGTTGGGCAGCCCAAGTGGGCAGATACCTGGGATTATGAGAGAATGGGCACTAGAATGATGGCAGAAGGAGAGCAGGGGCAATGATTTCTAGAGAAGTAGTTTAGGTTTTGTTCTCTCCCAGAGCTAAGATAGTAGGAAGGGACTTTAGTTATGTAAGCCAAACCTAGGAAGGAACTAGATTTCCAATCATGTCCTAGTGTGTAAAGTCTTTTTCTGTTTTCCTTGAGAGGTGGGTAAGAGATCATTCTACTCATAATGAAGGACTCACTTCATATTTGACTTTTGGAGAGCTCTAATTCTGAGCAAATTTCTTCATATTTTTGGTCAAAATCATCCTCTCATTTACCGTGGATCTTCTTAGGTACAGAAAACTGTAGTGTAGTTCTATAGGAGAATGTCTTTATAACTGGAGATGCATTTTAAAAATAGGAGTGAAGTATTAGGATATCTGCAACTTTACCATGGTTCAGGAAAAAAAAGCACATAGCGTATGTAGTAGATAAAATAAACTTGACAAAAATGTTAATTTTTGAATCTACGGAGTAGGTATAGAGGTGTTCATTTTCCTACTCTCTCAACTTTTTGGGGGAAAAGTCAGCCTTCCAGTAATTTCTACGATTAGTCGTTATTGTCTTCTCTGGTCCAACATGGAACTGGTTCAATCCCCTTTTCTTGTGACACCCTTTTAAATGTTGGAAGATATCTTGCACAAAGGAGGCGCTCACCAGCTGGTGAAGGCCCAAGAGTGTGGAAACCTCATTGCCTCTGAGCATTCTTTATTCCTGGCTGACCATCCTACTTCCCTATCTGTAACTCCTATAATGAGGATTTGGGTCACCAAACCATCCTGAGTCCTCAATCGTCCCCCAGAACTTCTCTGTTGAAATGTGGGGCAGTGGAACTTACAATGGAACGTGATGGGGAAAGAGCCACGAAGTCTGGGCAACAGCTTATAGCAGAAGTTTATAGAACCTGTGGACTCCGTAGAAACACGGCAATTAGTAGCTTTTGTGGTTAGCCGCTTGGACTCTGGAGCCAGACTGCCTGGGGGTGTGGGTCCCAGATCTGTCACTCATCAGCTTGGCTACCTTGGGCGAATTACTAACCTATCTGTGCCTCATTTCCTCATCTGAAAATTGAGGGATAGAAGTGGAATCTGCCTCCTTTGATGACTGTATAAAATTAACAAATTGATCCATGTAAAGTAATTAAAATGCTGGCTGGCACTAGCAGATCTCAATAAATATTACCTATTGTTACTCTTATTATTTTGTTCTCAATTTATTTGGAGCTTTTATGTTCTTTTTGCCATTAAATTAATTAGTTCAACAAACGGTTATTAACAGCTGCTACCGTATGTACCTGCTGATGGAGGTCCAGAGATAAATGAGGTTTCGTTGTGCCCTGAGGGAAGTTACAGGCAGCAAACACGACCTGAAGCCAGTGGCTTCCAGGCCGGGGGGAAGGGAGGCATGGGACCTCCATTAAGGACAAGTTCAGTCTTTCATCTCCATCACCTCTTCCTGAGGGTTTAAGAATTCCTGGATCCAGAACACTCTGCACTTCCCTTGGAAAAGAAGAAAGAGCTCCTTCAAACTAAAGATGATGGCATGAGGAGGTAATATTTTTGAATGTTTTCCTTGAGGAAAAAGAAAATTAACTTCAGCCTGATCCAGCTGGTAAAACACAAAGAATGAGAGCATCACTCATGTTTGGTTTTTTCAAGTTCCCGTATTTCATCGGTTAATTTTGAAGGTAAATAAAATCATGACTATTCAGGAGAAATAGATAAAAGCAAAATTAACGTGAGCCAAGGCATGTCAAGTTAAGTCCGGTGCAGATAAGGGAATGTTTAAGAGAGAAGTGTTTAGTTTTGCAAAACATCGTCCTTTGACAAGTGTTAATGGTTTGTATATGAACTAGCTTAAATCACGGATCACACCATCAGTAAAATAGAACTGAACTTCAAGTTGTTTCAAGTACTTTTTTTTTTTTTTTTTGCTGAGGAAGATTCACTGTGAGCTAACACCTCTGCCAATCTTCCTCTATTTTGTATGTGAGATGCTGCCACAGCACAGTGGTGTAGGTCCATGCTCAGGATCCAAACCCATGAAGCCAGGCTGCTGAAGCGGAGTGCACTGAACTTAATCACTAAGCCACAGGGATGGCCCCCTGTTTCATGTGTTTTGAATAGTCCCTATTTGTGGTTTTTGTCCCTCTAAAGGAGCTAAGTGAGTGAGATTAAGCAGTTTTGATAAGAAAAGGATTTGAGAGTCTCTTGAGACACACTAGAATGCAGTGTGACTGCCAGGATGCTAGATCCCCATCTCCAACGATGATAAAGCAGAAAGAGATTGGAGCAGGTGCAGAGTGGGGAAAGGGGCTGCAAGACCACGTGTTAGGGTGTTTTCTGCCTTTGGCTCTTCATTAAGTGTTCAGGCCAATTTTTCTGTACCAGTTGGTTGCTTCCATTCTTTTTTGCCCTCACCTGTTTGTGAGTGCCTCCTTTGTGCAATATGCCGCCCAACATTTAAAGGACTGCTGCAAGAAGTCTTCTTGCGTTCTCGAGGGTTTTTGTTCTAAATAAACACTTGAACTGAGCCTGGTAGCAGTTGCATAAACATGACGGGAATATGGACATAAATAACTTTGTTATAGTTTTATTTCTTAAAGAAAATACATGGTGTATGTTTTCAAACTTCTTTCTCCCAAGATGCTGACACCTTCTTACAGTTGAATTTCCTGAAAAGACACTAGTTCTAAACAAAAGGTCAGATGAGGTCCTTTAATTTCAAGTTCCCGAGAGTTCCTATACACAGGTCAATTCTGTAGCACTTTAACTGGTTGAGGAAGAGCTGTTGACTGCCGGCTGTTTTTACAGTTGTCTTTCACTGCCTGATTCCTTTGACCCTTGAAGCTATCAGCTTTAGGAACAACCTGTAAAAACACTTTAGATTATGGGAGGTCTTCATCTGTAGATCTTACAGTGTTTGAATCGGGAACAGGGAATCACTTCATGTTGCCATGACTCTCACTCTGATCAAATTAGAAGAAACATATCCTTCACATAGAAATGCAGTATTTTGTAGTCTTGTGTAGTAAGCAGAAAGCTTTATCTTATCCCTAACTTCCTGTTTGTGTGCTGTGAATATTTTCCACACTGGGGTGATAGAGTCATGAAGCAGCAAAAGTTTAAGAGGTTGGATATGGTTGGGAATCTATCCACATCCAAGAACCTTGAAGTTTCATAAATGAGTGTCTGGAAAAGAAAAATTCTCCATTGTGAGCCACTGTGACAGTGAACGTTACCCAGATTTCATATAGTGGTAGTGCTGTTAGCTTCCATCGATTTAGCAACATCTAGAGAATAACGTTCCATGAAAAAATGGATTAAAATGCAGTTTAGTTGCTGTTGCTGTTGTCCCATTTTATTCATTCAGATAAAAATTATTGGCTCTTCTCTGAGTCCCACGCACTTGCTCGGCTAGTTTATTCCTTTATGTTTTTGCATGAGCCGATGTTTCTCTTCTCTTCTAATCTCTGCTGGTTCTGCAAATTCAGTTTACGCATCACCTCCTCCAGGGACCCTCCTGACTCTTCCTATATGAGTTGCATGGCCTTTCCTAGGCTTCCCTTGAGCTCTGTGCATCTCTCTAACATAACCCTATATCATATTTGCTGATTTCTTTGTTATTTTCTGCATTCCGAGCTCCCAATAGACTGCAAGATCTCTGAAGCAGGGTGCGTGTTATCTTCAAGTTTGTGCCCTAGCACTTAGCAGAGTATCTGGCATGTGGTAGAAGCCCAACGAATGGTTGGTGAATGAATGAAAATATGCATCTTGCCTTTCCTACCCTTGGGTAAGTCTGAAGAGAGATGGACTAGATTTGAGATTTTGTTGCATAATTAAATTGCACTGTCAAAATAATTTTTAAAGCTGAAAGGAAATTCAGAGATCAGCTACAGGAAATTGAGGCCTAGAGAGGTGAAGAGAGTTGGCCAAGGTCGTGCAGCTGTTTAGTGGCAAACTGGGAATGAAGCCCAGGTCTCCTGCTAGCCAGTCCTAGCCCAAATATGGGGAAGCTTAGTTGTTATTTCCTCTTAAAAAATACCCTGGAATCCAGGCAAAAAGACTTAGAAATCTAAAAATGCTCATGAGGAGAAAGCAAATTAAAACTACTTAGAGAAATGAATCTAACAGCAATTATTCAAGACTCTGTGGGAATGCCAAGAGGAGGTGGCTGAGATGGGCTCACAGCTGATTTCTTCTGACAGAGCCATTGGCCTTCAAGCCAGTGTTTGCTGGTGAAACTCTAATGAGGGTGGATGTCCGAATGGGCCAAATTTAGCAACCATCTCTGTGACAAAGATTTGGGTTGAAAAACAAATGTCAAGTTCAAAAAACTAATCGATGTTTTTATATACCAAAGTCTATCAAACAAGGGATCTGAAATGCTTCTCACTTTTAATGTTAAATAATGATGGATGTCAAGAACAAGATTATTTTTGTTTCCTACCTTGTGATTTCAGAAAGCAGTCTAGCCTATTTCCAGAACAAGCCTCATAAAGAAAAAAAAAAATCTGATTTTTGGATGTGCGTTGAAGTTGAAGTTGACTAATGAGTGGTTAAGCACTGGGAAGGCTTTGTGAATATTTAGCAGAAAGTTGGCAGACTGGCACCAGTGACTTAGAATTGACCTCCAGGTGTGTTTTGTTTGGATGGCTCAGTGTTTTAACATTTAAAAAAATTTCAACATTTAAAAATAAGGAGATTGCCCATGTAAAAAAATTTTGGATTTCTGCCTTCTTTTAGAAAGTGAGAAAATCCAGTACATTAGATGTACTTTTATATTGGTTTCCTACGGCTGCTATAACAAATTAACACAAACCAGGTGGCTTAAAGCAACAGAAATTTATTCTCTCACAGTTCCAGAGGCCAGAAGTCCACAATTAAGATGTTGGCAGAGCCATACTCCCTCTGAAGGCTCTGGGGCAGACTCCTTCCTTGCCTCTTGCAGCTTCCTTGGCTTGTGGCTGTATCACTCTAATCTCTGCCTCTGTCTTCACATCAGCTTCTCCTCTTTGTGTCAGAATTCTCTGTGCCTCACTCTAATAAGAACACTTGGATTCAGAGCCCACCCAGATACTCCGGGATGATCTCATCTCAAGATCATTAGTTATGTCAGCAAAGACCCTGAGCCTACCCACATCCTTCTTCTAAACTCTCTGTGATAGGCAGAAAAATGACCCCAAGGATGTCCATGCCCTAAACTCCAGAACCTGTGAATACCCATTACTTTTGCAAAAGAGACTTTGCAAATGTGATTAAGATCCAGAATTTTGTGGAATTATCCTAGACTGCCTGGGTGGGCCTAATCTAATCACGTAAGTCCTTAAAATCAGAGAACCTTTCCTGGGACTGTGTCAGAGAGAGATGTGAGGACAAAAGAAAGTTCAAAGGGATGCAGCATTGCTGGCTTTGAAGATGGAGGAAGGCGGTCATCAGGTAAGAAAAGCAGGTGGCCTTTAGAAGCTTAAAAGGCAAGGAAATGGATGCTTCCCTAGAACCCCCAGAAAGGAACACAGCTCTGCTGACAACGCGATTTTAGCTCAGTGAAACTCATGTTAGATTTCTGACCTCCAGAATGGCAAATAATAAATTTCTATTTTTCAAAGCCACTGAGTTCGTGGTCATTTGTTATGTCAGCAATAGAAAACTAATGCTCATCAAGCTTGCTCCTTCTCTAATTGGAGGATTGTGGTTGTGGGGCTTGGCCCTCACCATCCCTTTTCCTGATCTTCCCCTAGAAAGCTACATGGTTTGCTTCTTTATTCACTCAGATCTCTGTCCAAACATCACCTTATCAGAGAATCTGAAGCCAGGTTCCTGAGGGCTACTGTAAATATTCAATAAGGACATGATTACCCTTAGGCCATGTTCCCAACACAGACACAGAAGAATAGAAGTTAATCTTGTTAATTTACTATTTTCTTGTTTAACCTGAGGGGTGGCTCAAGGGTCACAAGGACTTACGAGATTGTTTTGAAGAAGAAAAAGAATGCCTTTAAGGAAGTTACAATTACCAGATAACCAGCCTCCAGCTGCTGTTGACCTGGGAAGTCTGGTTGCCCAAGGGCTTATCTGAGCTGATAGAAACATTGATTTCCCCTTTGTTTCTCCGAAACTCCTCCTCCCAAGCCCCTTAGCTCTATAAAGACCCCCTGCTTTCTTCTTTCATTCAGGCAGATTTGAGAGAACCTATCCTCCTGCCTTCTGTTTTGGCCAGTTTGAATAAATCTTTCTCTATCTCCAAGCCACTGGCGTCTCCGTGATTGCACGTCAGGCACAGGAACTTGAGACCAAGAGGTTCAGAATGAAATCCTCAATAGATCCCTTAATGTTAAAACAAAACAAAACAGAAACAAAGCAAAACAAATCCCATGATTCTTTTTATCATCCTTTATTTTTCACTATAGCACTTATCAGCTCTGACATATTATATGTTTAGTTGTGTTTATTGTCTGTCTTCCCCTGCTAGAATTTGAGCTTTATGAAGGCAGAGTTTTTTCTATTTTGTTCTATCTGTATCCCCACTGCCTAGAATGATGTCCAGCTCACAGTAGGGAGTAGGCCATCAATAAATACTTATTGAGTGAATGAATGGATGAATAAATGAAGACTCTCCACATCCCCTGAGGCCTGCCATATTCATGTACTTCCCTTTGATGAGATTTCCTGGAATTCTTCCCATCAATTCTCTTCTAACTTAACTAGGGTGAGGGTGTCCTGCCTAAGCCACATGCAGAGGATGTCCACTTGGAATCTTGTGCCCCTCTGTTTTCCTGTTGTCTCTCTTTCCAGTCCTTGACACGAACCTTGGGTGAGGATGTGCCTGTGGTCTCTGCACTGCCCACCTATACTTCCTGAGTAGTGTCTCTTTCTCTTTCACTCCCTGTTGGTGCTTTTGTTTTCAACTTTTAAAATACTGTCTTAATTTTAGTTTTCCCAATGGCAGACCCAGAAGCAAGGACTGGAGTGCAAATAGGTTATTTGGGAAGGTTGTCCCAAGGAACACAAGTAAGGAAGTAGGGAAAGTGAAGCAGAGAAGGGGTCAAACCTAATACAGAGTGCAGTGAGGAGGGATTGACCACTGTGGGCAACTGAGTTCAAACTCCCTAAGGACCTTTTGAGAAATATGTGGAATATGCTCCTGAATGGACCTCCATCAGAGACAAGGAAGCTGTGGTATTTATCCACTGACTTCTGTCCCTCACGGGTTGAGAGCTACTCCCGAGTGTGCAACATCCCTGGCATTTGTAGTCGTCCTGTAGACAGGCTGAACAAATTCTCTCAAGGTGCTGGAGAAAGCCCTCAGGAAGATAAGCAAAGGAGACAGGTACTTGAGAAGGGCAGCTGACAACCTGCCTCAGGCTGTCTACCTCTTTTCATTCAAGAACTGAAAGCATGCTTAGATTTGATTAAAAATGAAGTGGAACAAAAAGACTAGGCCTCCTTTCAGTTCCTTTGGAAGGACAGTCTTTTCCTGCAAAAGTTTTAGAGTAATTACATTTCTAACTCACGGGACCTCCCAGATTTATTCACAGTAAATACTCAATTCATGCAATTACAGTATGTCTCTCTTCAGTCTGAAAGGCACTCTCGAAGAAACAACATGGTATCAGACTGTGTTGAATATTGTGACCTAGCGTTTGTCTTCCGGCATGACTGAATGGTCAGTGACTCTTCCCTCACTTCTCATGTCCACTTGAAAAACTCTGTTTTATGGCAACCAATCCCTCTTTTTCAAGCAACTGAAAAGATTGCAGAAACTGTAGACAAAAGGGTCCAAAATTTATATCTGAAATGCAAGGGTGAATTCTTCAAGATTTTTAAAGTAACTTTTGATTATAGAAACAATATATTTTATGGTTGAAAATGATAAAAGTATCCAAAAATAAAAACAAGAAAAAAGTCACCTATACTCTGATCATGTATCTATAGTCATTTTTAATATTATAATGTCTTTATTTTCAACACACACACGTATATAATTACAGATATATTTATCCTTTCTTCTAAAAAATATACATACATATATATATAGAGAGAGAGACTTCTCTGAGAGAAAACTGTCTCTAAAATGTAAGTATACACTGGGATTCCCTGAAAAGGAACAATGCAAAGAAGAAGGGGGAACCCTAAACAGACGAATGGTCCTGGGGAGGGTGGCCCTTAGCTATGCATCTTCAGGTGCAAGTATAGCAGCTGCTCCTGATGGCTAACCTCATACACCCTTGGCCCACCTCTGAGTTCACCTTCAGCTACAGTGGACTAGTTCCTAGCATATTGACAGCCACCTACCTCAAGCACAAACCCTCTCTGCTTTCTGTCTGAGGGCTTCCTCCAGTACCGTGAGGTAGCCATGGTGGCAGGGATGGGGCTATGCGTGTGCTCAATAGCATGAGTTCATTTTCACCAAATCTTATATAGTTACTACCACTGATGGGTATCTGACTTCTTAGTAGCCAAGGCTGATACTGAGGTCTCTGAGGAAACCAACCAAACATTTGATGTCAAGTTGATTGTAACAGACCTTTTCCACTCTGGAAGGGGCAGTGATTAAAAATTATTGGAATTTATACTGATTCTGGTGTGTTATTGTGATTTATAATAAAAAACATGTGTTTGGTTTTCGTCCTTGTTTCTGGCACAGAGCTGGTAAACCCTTGGAATTTCTTAAGTGATGAGATCAACATGGGTGTCTTTTGTTACATTAATCAGGTGACTTTTAGACCTAAGGATTGTTGCTGGGGAGCCACCTATGTGATTCGAGAGTTGGAACTTTCAGTCCCCCCTGACCTATGGGGCGGCGAGAGGGGCTGGAGGTTAAACTGATCGCCAATGGCCAATGATTTAATCAATCATGCCTATGTAATTAAGCCTCCGTAAAAACCCAAAAGGACTGGGTTTGGAGAGTTTCTGGATTGATGAACATGTGAAGATGCTTGGGGAGTGGCACACCTGGAGAGGGCATTGAAGCTCAACGCTCTTTCTCCATTTCTTGCCCTGGGCATGTCTTCCATCTGGCTAGTCCTGAGTCACATCGTTTTATAATAAAACAGTGGTCTAGAGAGTAGAATGTTCCTCTGGGTTCTGTGAGATGCTCTAACAAATTGACTGAACCCCAGGAGGGAGGGTCATTGGAGCCTCTATCTGTGGCCAGTTGGTTAGAGGCACAGAGGCATAATGTGGACTTACGATGGGCATCTGAAGTAGGGAGAGGGGGCAGTATCGTAGGACTGAGCGTTTGACTTGTGGGATCTGATGCTATCTCCAGGTGGATGGTGTCAGAATTGAGTTGAATTCTTGGACACCCTGCTTGTGTGCATGAATTGCTTGGTGGTTTAGGGGGAAGACCCTCCCCCTGCAAGTACATGGGAAACTGGGTGCAGAACCCAATTATCCGGATATAGGTTTTCCCTCTTTATTTCCAGGGCCTCTTCCCAAGGACTTACAGAGTGTCTGAGTTACCAACGTGGGATCTACATAACATCCCTCAGACCAAAGGGACTATTTTATGGTGAAGTAAGTTTAATAATGGTCACATTACCATGGAATTCACTGCTTCTACCATATAGCACCATCATGCAGAATCTCTTGATTGTCCTGATAGAACTTTGAAATGGTGTCTCAAAGGCTCAGCTAAGGCCACAGCTAGAGGACAATGCACTGTGGCATTGGGGCACTGTCTTCCCAAATGCAGTCTATATGTAATGGAACAAATGGCCTTTCACGATTCTGTGTCCCCAAGAGCTGGAAGACATATGCTGGGAACCAAGAGGTGGCAGAGTCACCAGCACTCCCAGTCACCTGCTTTGGGGATTTTTACTTCCATCTCGGCAATTTGAGGTTCTGCAGGATTATAATCGCTAGGAGGGGGTTGGGAATGCTTCCACCAAGAGATATAAGAATTCCACTCAACATAAATTTACAACTATTGCCTCGTCATTTTGTGATCCTGATGATAGTAAGCCAGCAGGCAAAGAAGGAGTTACTTTACTGTTGGAGGGAGCCAACCTGTGAGATGTTAAGGTTGTTTCTTCATAGTGGAGGCATGAAAGTGTACAGTGTCGGTGAATTCACTATGATGGAGGTGGCAGCATGGAGGATAAGTCTTGATCCTTCCCTGTCCAGTGATAACTATGAGCAGCTAATTGTAGCAATCACAGCCTTACAAGGACAAGGTAACCAGGGCTCAAACACCTCAGGGATGAAGGTCTGGATCATCCTACTGCGAAAACTGCCTAGGCTTAGAGTGAGAGGAATCTAGAATGGATAGAAAGGGGGAAGGGTGTGATGGATTTCAATTATGACATCAGATCCAGCTGTGAAAACAGGAACTGCAGCTTATTCTGTAAGCTTTCCCAATTTTAGTATTTTTCTCTTTTTAGAGATTGTGGCTAGCTACCACCTTGAAGCATAAGAGAGTAGACTCATGGGGTATGAGTGGATCTGAGTGATACAAATGACAGACTGTAACAGATATGGTTGTTGTTTCACCCTTTACATTTATTTTCCAAGATAATCTTCACAGAATCTTCTGAAGTAGAAACCACTTAGCTTAGGAAGGCTAAGTACTGAGGTCACACAGCTGCCTAATGTTAGAGCTGTGATCCCAAACCAGGACTATCTCAATCAATGACACTTGAGATATATTAAATGGAAGAAAGAAATACTTCCAGGATGGTGGAATAAGGACCTATGAAAATCCACTCCTCAAAAGGAGCAACAAACAATGGCAAGAATTTTCAAAATTAACTTTTTTGGAAATTAATCAAAAGTTTTCACAAATCTATGGAGTGTTTATTCGAGAAAAATGGCTGAATCTTGATAAGGACAGCATGCTTTGTGACATTTTAACTATCCCTATTCTCATCTCCCTGTCCCTGGCTCCATAGTAGTCTTGAATACAAGCAGCCTTGCAACCACAGCATCTAACAGCTTTGCAGTCCCTGAAAAGGGCAGACAGGTTTGGAGCTCCCCCAAAACTCCATGTCCAGAGATTTATCATGATTTGACCTGTCTGGCAGCTCCCTGAAAACCTCATTTATAGAGCTTGTCTTTATTCAACTTAACTCAGACCTTGCACACTGGGAAACCCCTCTCCCCAGGATGTTTGTTGAAAATAATCAATGGCAATTGTTTAGCATCACAACTGCCAGAGACACTGATACCAGCTGGGGATTTCCAAAGGGAAAATCTGAAGAATGAGAGGTCAATAGGGGACTTTGAAAAGCTCCAACATATTAGTGGGAGTCTAGAAGGCCACACACATGTCCATGACCAGGAAAGAGAAGGCTCTAATCTCTAGCCTCTGGCTGACCTTGAGGCTCTGTATAAGCAAGCAGTAAAGGCTAAGGCAGAATTGTAGATGCCACAGTATTGGAGTCATGTCACAACATACGTACAGAACTCTGAAAAGAGTGGGAAATTTATTGGTTCAAGACATCTAAGGAAATCTCTGTCCAATAATTAGTTGACCACTAAACTAACCGAGAAGGTACTTCAGTAGCTACAAGTAAAAAAGAATATAGATTTTACAGAAAGTCAGGAGAGTAACTCAGCAAACAAATATTAACAACAACAACAATGAACAACAACAACAACAAACCCTGGAGAGGAGGAGAATCTTATTTTGGGGATTGCAACATTATATTATTTAAAATATCCAGAGTCCAACAAAAGAATTATGAGACATGCAAAGAAACAGGAAAGTATACCCCATACAAAGGAGAAAAAGGAATCAGTAGAAACTGTCCCTGAGGAAGTCCAAATGTTGGACTTACCTAGACAAAGAGTTTAAGTCAGTTATTTGTATTTGTTCAAAGAAGTAAAGGAAACAACATCTAAAGAATTAAAGGAAAACGCAAATGCAAAGACTGCATTGTATGACTCCATTTATATCAAATGTCCAAGAGAGGCAAATCCATAAAGATGGAAAGTAGATGAGTGGTTGCCAGGGCTTGAGGTAAGAAGGGAATGGGAGTGACTGCTTATGGGTCTGGGTTTCTTTTTGGGGTGATAAAATGTTCTTATACAGTCACACACCACATAATGACATCTGGTCAATGATAGACTGCCTACATGAAAGTGGTCTCCTAAGATTAGTACCATACATCCTAGGCGTGTAGTAGGCTATACCATCTAGGTTTGTGTAAGTGCATGCTGTGATGTTTGCACAATGACAAAATCACCTAACGATGCATTTCTCAGAACGTATCCCCATCGTTAAACAATGCATGACTGTAATTAGATAGTGATGATGCTTACAGAACTCTGTGAATATAGTAAAACTGCTGAATTGTGCCCTTTAAAACAGCGAATTTTATCTGGGCATGGTCTTACATGCCAAGATCACATAATTTGCTATCAAATTGTTGAGCTGCCAAGCTGAGCATATAAAATCATTGGAGCATATAAGTGCCATCAAGGAATCAAAGTATTCCAGCTTATGTTTTTGAAAACGTATCAATGCTTTTCTGAATTTCCCACACCCTATCGTGCTTTATATCTGATCTCTTCACTTTCTAAACACATTTGCTTGTATTTTTGAAATTTATGAAGATTCTGTTCTATTTTGTATCTACATAATTAATATTTAGTTGAGTCTTTTCAGGTGAATTCTTCAGGCAAATTGACCTTTCTACACCTCCCCTTCCACATCCTCCCAATCCTACAGCCCCTTGATGTAGAAATCTACATCATCTCCAGCATGTGTCTGGGGCTCCCTTCAGCATCTCCCAGCAGTATCTGAACAAATGAGTTTATAAGTTGACATTTGGGCCTAGAGTAAGCTTGAAAAGATGCCAAAGGCGCTTGCCTGAATTAAAATCATGGCATTAGCAAGAAATGATTTTTCCTAAGGAACTCAGACTTGATTGACAAGGCTTCCATACTTAAAAGGAAGATATTTTTGCTCTGGGAAATGGCTGTGTGATGATGAGCCAACATGAGACTTGCATGATTAAGGGAACTTAAAGAAAAGTTTAGGTTGAAAAAAATCTGTAGGGTTTTCTCTCCCCATTCCCCATCCCGGTATATTTTATACAAATTATATGGAGTCTAGTAAACATTCAACACTTTATAAGGAAAACAGGTTTTTCAAGCTGAATAGAAGACAATCTACAGTTTTATAAAAATGATTCATTTCAAGTCTGCTATTTGTTATAGTCCAAAGAAAGTTTCAAAATGTCCCAGTAGATTTAAACAGCCTTTTGCTTGTAGAACATGGAATACCAATGTTTTTGGACTGAATTCTTATAAATATCTATTGGGGTTTTCGGAAAGGAAAAGGAATATCATCTCCTATGATCACACACATTTAGGGAATAAATAAACAATGGAAGGGAGCCAGTAGACTGGAGGATTCTAAAAGAAACCCAGATAATGATCACCACTGTGGGTCGTACATCTGCGGGAGAATAGAATAACGCTGGGGTCAAGCCCATTCATCCTGGGCCACAGTTGGACTTCTCAACATGACTGAGCTTGAGATTGAACTCATGTGTGGCCAGATGACCATGGAAACTCGCATTCTGGGCATGGCTTTTGTACAAGCTCACCAAGTTTCGAGAAAACGCCTTTTTCCCTCTACTCTGAGCTGTCAGTCTTGTTGTCGAATATGATGTGTCTTGTTTAACTTGGGGGACGATTACTTACGGACTTCTACTAGTATCACATGAAGACTTCAGTATCAAACACAAGCTTCTGTGGGGACCTTAAAATGTGACCTGAGGTAGAATATTCAACACTATGAGCGGGTTCATGTGTTACTAATGTTCGTATATTAACACATTTCATGTTACACATTAATGATGACGGTGATATCTGTGTAGAGCATTTCAGAATTTACAAGGAACTTTTACAGATGTAATTTTGCTCAAATCACACAACAAGCCCGTGAGGTATTCAGGGCAGTCATTTTGTCTTCATTTCACACATGGGGAAACTGAGGCTCAGCAGAGTTGAACGCTCTGCTTGTTACTAGTGGATCCAGGCCAGGACCCAGGTCTCCTGACTCCGGTTTCACAAAGTTTTGCACAACCATGTTCTCGATTTGGTCTGTACATCAGAATAATCTGGATACTGTTAAAAAAAGGTACTCATGCCCTGGCTGAACCTCAGACCAGTGAAATCAGAATGACTTGGCATGAGACCCACGCCACAGTATTTGTCACAGCTTTTCAGATAACACCAATGTACAGCCAAGTTTGAGAACCATATTCTACAATAGTGTGTTTCCTCCTTAAGGGAAAAGTGGCATTTAGAAACTTTGATGTGTAACAGGCCAAAATGTCACACTACGAAGAGTTTGAGATGTTCATTGTTTTATTTAACCATTACTTATTGAGAATCTTCTATGTGCCTTGTGGCACTATTCTAGAAGATACCACAGTGAACAAGGCAAAGTTCCTGGCGGTCTTGTTACTTCACTAGCGTGATTATCACCTTGGCTAGGCAAAGTGACATTCTCTAATGGTGCTGAATCTTCCTCACTCTGGTACCACTTCTTACATGATCTTGATGCTGATCACTTTCTTCCTACATGGATTCAGAGCACCATGACAACAGTGGGATGCATAAACACTAAGAAATGTTCCATTGTGTAAAGATGCATGTGAAAAATTCCACCCAGAGTTCAGTATAAAGAAAAAAAGCCTTTCTTCTGCTACCTCATATGCTTCCTTTTGTTAGATAAGGGGAGCCATGTAATCCATCATGCTCTGCTTTTTGACCTGGCTGCTAGAAGGCTTGGAACTGTTTTATGTACAAGTCTGGTTGGTTTCCTTCACTGCATCTCTTCTGGCACATTTCCTCTGTATCAGTGAGAGTCTTGACCCTCCTTACACTTAAACATAGTCATTGTGGAGTGTTTAATGAAGGTCTGGGGAGGGCGAAGGGAAGTCAACCAGTTATAGCGGAATGTCCTGGAGCTAGCTGCAGCTGGAAGCAAGCCGTGCCTGCCTGGGCCTGGAGGAGAAATGAGAGGCAGTAGTTGCTGGAACATGGAAGGAGCTTGCAGCCGCAGGAGAGGGCTGACGGACAGGAACTGTGGCTGTTGGTGGAGGACCACAACCCCTGCCAACCCAAAACCCCACAGGGAAGGAGCCTGGGGCAAATACCCCAACATCTTTCTCTTCTTGACCTTCAATCCCTTGCCAAGGATGGCCATTGGCTAAAACAGACAGAAAACAGAGGGCAAAGAAGCAACTGATAGACTCCACAGAGGTCAGTGTCCCAGGACACAGAGCAGGGTGAAGGGTGGATCTGGAGAGGCAAGCGGAGACTATCCAGCACCCCATTGTCACTAGGCAACGAGCCCTGTCCTTTAAGCGGCTTTTATTACAACTGTGTCTTTTACTGTTTGCTACTTATCTCATGTTATTTTTTAATTTAAAACTAGACTGAGTATAAAAAAAAGTGGTTGAAAGTTTAGAAACGGCAATAAAACCCTAAGATAACAACTTTTATCATGTTTGGGAAAATACATAAGGGAAATATAAGACCATCACCATCTTTCTACATGTCCATATTCAGATTTTAGGAATTCTTGAGGGAAATAAGCCAACACAGTCATCTTCGAGAGTGAATCACGTCTCTTTGTACCTCTCACAATCATCCGCTTCATCCATATATCTTAGGATAAACTAGAAAGCTGCTTTTTTCTGACAGATCTGCTTGTTGCTCTTTAGAGATTTGTCATGTTTTTTAAACTCAACTACAAAAGTCCAGGACACCATGTGTCATTTCTTTTTTCTCTCTCTCTTTTTTTTTTACGTTCTTTGTTTAAGATTTTGAAAACATAGAAAGTACAAGAAGAATATAACAATTCCCCAACTCCATACGGGGCGATAACCACTATAAACACTTGAGCATACTCTCTTTATGTGTCTGTTTATTTATTGGTTTCTTTTACCACCACAACCACCAGCACCACCACAGCACTTAAAAAGAGCTTGGCACTATTCTCAGCACTTCACCGTATAACATAGGAACTCTTATGATCATTTTACAGATGAGGAAACTGAGGCGGACAAAGGTTATACAATTTGCCCAAGGCAAGTAAGGGGTGGAACTGGGATTTGAACACTGCACTTAAGGGCTCACACTGCAAGTAACAAAACACTGTGACATGACGTCAGTTAAAAATAGGAGCAGCTGGGGCCAGCCCCGTGTCCGAGTGGTTAAGTTTGCGCACTCCGCTTCGGCAGCCCAAGGTTTCGCTGGTTCAGATCCTGGGCATGCACATGGCACCACTCGTCAGGCCACGCTGAGGCGGCGTCCCACATGCCACAACTAGAAGGACCCACAACTAAGATATACAACTATGTACTGGGGGCACTCGGGGAGAAAAAGCAGAAAAAAAAAATTTAAAAAAAAGATAAAAAAAAAATAGGAGCAGCAGAAAGAAAAACAAGGGTAAGACCATAAGATGGAACCAGGGATTGATTAAAAATTCCAAACCATGAAAACCTTTATCCTTGCCTCTGGCACTCCACAAAGTTTGCTGTAGGTGTGTAGGCTACTAATTCCCAAAGGGTCCTGGTCAGTTACAAAATACTTGGTGTTCATAAGATTAAAAACAGATCTAATAGTCAACAGAAATACTGCTATTGTTGATATTATGACCTGGCAAAAGTAATCTTATAAATATTTGGCCATTGTGTGATGTAACTAATGATGTTATTTATTTGTTTGTTTATAATTTCATTGTTATTAAGTACCTACTCTGGTCCAGGCTTTGTTCTGGGTGCTAGCAATATAGTAGTTAATAAGATAAGTTTTTGTGTTAGGGATCTTAACGTTATAGTGGAAGAGACAGACAATATGCAAGTAAATAGATTAATAATATATCATTTCACATAGAGGGAGAGTGCCAGAACAGAGAAGAGAAGGCCTGCTTCAGCAACATCCCAAATGGGGCAAATGATGAATTTTGTGGTCTGTTTTGTAGCATCCCTCAATAAAGACCACATAGAATTCAGAAAAGGCAATTACGTGGGTGACCAGTACAATCTTTGAGCAGTCTGATTAATCTATAGATCAATCTAAAGGAAGATAGGTGGACGTCATATCCTGTAATTAATCATTTGTAAATATAGTTTGTAAATAATGGGGTTCTTTTTTGTAATTTGTAAGTAATGTTTTTCCTCCAAGGATTGGTAAGTATTGGGTAGTATAGTGGTGAGGTCTACCACTAATGAGCACCTGGAGTTAAATATGGAACAGTGGTTCTTAAACTTGAACTTACATCAGAATTCCCAAGAAGGCTTATTAAAACCTAGGTTACCAGCCCACCCCAAGAGTTTTTGGTTTAGAGGGTCTGGGGTGGGGCCCAATAATTTGCATTTCTACTAAGTCCCCAGGAGATACTGCTGCTGCTTCAGGGACCACTCTGTGAGAGCCACTGATAAAGACCCGTGGGTCTTGGGGCCCGGCCCCATGGCTGAGTGGTTTAATTCACGTGCTCTGCTTCATTGGTGCAGGGTTTTGCTGGTTCGGATGTTGGGCGTGGACATGGCACCGCCCATCAGGCCATGCTGAGGTGGCATCCCACGTGCCATAACTAGAAGGACCCACAACTAAAATATACAACTATGTACAAGGGGGACTTGGGGAGAAAAAGCAGGGGAAAAAAAAAAAAGATTGGCAACAGTTGTTAGCTCAGGTGACAATCTTTAAAAGAAAAATAAAATAAAATAAAGAAAGACCCATGGGTCTTAAGAGACAGTTTGGGTGGTGATCCTGGTGGGGATTGCAGGAGTCGGGGTGGAATACCGAGGGTAGGGTTGAAATCCTCTTGGAAAGACTAGGTGGTCTAAGCTAACCCGCCTTTTCAGGAAGCCATTCTATCTCCATTTAGAAGTGAGCTGAAGAAGTCCTGGTTCGCAAGTAGGACCGGGCTTTTCCCTGGGGAAATTGTTTCTAAAGGGCTACAAAGAACAGACAAATGGGTACTTGAAGCTTCGCTTTCTATTCCATTAGCCTGGCCAAAATTGTTTCAGCCTGCAGAACTTTCAGGAAGATGCAAATGAAACATGTGTGTTATATATAAATTTTATACTGGTAAAAATATATCACAGTCATAAAATTATATTTTATACTGTTAAAAAAACCCTTAAAATGTTCATGAGACTTTTCCAAATTAACTGTAAATATCATTTTAATAGATACATAACATTCTATCATGTGATTATGTGTAATTTACTGAACCAATTTCCCTTTTGGAGATTTCCACTGTTTTTGCTCCTACAAATAATGGTATAATGAATACCTGTGCACATAGATCTTTGCCCACATTTCTAATTATTCTAGATTTCTTGAAGTGGAACTTCTGAGTCAAAATGAACATTTCTAATGTGCTTGAAACATATTTCCATTTGTCATTTCTAATTAAGAGGTATTTAAATGTGAATACTGTTGCAAGCACAGCATGACTTTGACTTTCTTCTTTGCCATTTGAATGAGACTAAGCCTTCTTGTTCTCAAAAATAGTAGGCATGTGATTCATCTAGAAGGAAATTTCACATCAAAGTCTTGAAAGAAAATTTTTGAAAGTCTCTTTGAAGAGGCAGCCAATGGAAAACTCTGCCACCCGTTGCAAGGCAAAATTTCCTAAAAAGCATCTTTAAACATCTCTTTCTCCCCAGAGTTGCATCTTTATAGCAGCTGCTTCCCTGCAACATCTCTCTCTCTGTCTTCCTCTCCAAACGCAGCTGATCTCACTCACCTTGTGCTTCCACCTTCTAAACCTGGGTCCACAATGCTCTCATGTAAATAAATGTAAGCTCTTCAGCTTTTTTAAAGTTAGTTTCCAGGGGCCAGCCCCGTGGCCCACTGGTTAGGTTTGCACGCTCCACTTCAGCGACCTGGGGTTTTGCTGGTTCGGATCCTGATCGGCGACATGGTACTGCTCATCAAGCCATGCTGAGGCGGCATCCCACATGCCACAACTAGAAGGACCCACAACTAGAAATATACAACTATTTACTAGGGGGGCTTTGGGGTGAAAAAGGAAACATAAAATCTTAAAGTTCATTTCTAGCCCTAACCTTGATTCCTGAAATTGACCGAGGAAGGAATTCTCTTTAGGAGGGGTTGGAGGGGAAGCCTTATGAAACCCTTAGGAATGCACTGTAGCCTGGCATTGGCCCAAAGTTGCCACTTAACTTTGGCCTTGGCCCCCACTGTTGGAAGGCTGAGGAGCCAAATGCTCCTTCAGTATTGTTTCTGGCCTCCCTGAACTTGTGTAGCCTCAGTGATTGTGTGATCGGGTAAGTTTCAATCACGTCTATCATTTTTAATCATCGACCAAGTCAACCATATGAACACTGTGTGTTAGTCAAATTTATTAGCATTTGAATACTAATTTTTAAATATAGGTCAGCATTGTTGCAGTAACTTGGAGTGAAAATCTCTTTATGTGTTTTGTATGTTGCAATTCTATTATTTCTTTGAAGTACGTGTACACTTACTAATTTCAAGAGTATAATATTGCAATAATTACTGATTGTTGTAAAAGCTAACTATATATACAAAAATAAGAATTTTCAAACAATTAAATAGGCAAATTGATTCACTGTCAGTATAAACATTAAGAGGATGTATTAGCTAGACAAGTTTAGGAAGAACTTTATATCCTTTTTTAGCCAACAAGTCCTCATAAAAGTTAAAATAATAATACAAGGCTGAATAATAGACCTCAGTTTTTATCATAATTAGAGTCTTTGTGGAATCATTTGGTGTACTAGCATTCTTAACATTAAACAAAATAACCTTAAAGAAATTACTTAAATTTGAGTGACTTAATCTTATCTAGGCAATGACTTTTTCAAAAAAGAGAACTTTTTATGGCGCCAGCCTGGTGGCATAGTCATTAAGTTCACGTGCTCTGCCTTGGTGGTCTTTGGTTTGCCGGTTTGAATCCTGGGCATGGACCTACACACTGCTCATCAAGCCATAGTGTGGTGGCATCCCACATATAAAATAGAGGAAGCTTGGCACAGATGTTAGCTCAGGGCCAATCTTCCTCAGCAAAGAAGGAAGAATGGGAACAGATGTTAGCTCAGGGCCAATCCTCTTCACAAAAAGAAAAAAGGAGAGAGAACTTTTTAGGGTTTCTGTGAATGAATTAAAAGCAGAATGCCAGCTTTTCCATCTAAAATTTTACAAGGAGGAAACCTTCAAGATTAAGTACAGCAGCATCCATGGTAAATAATCACTGATTCAGGTATAAGAGAACATGTAAACTATGATGAAATCAAGAAAGTATTAGAGAAAAAGGAAGTATCTAGAAAACTTCTCACTTCTCTTCTGCCATCAGTTTCAAGTGAGCAACTATTTAGGGTAGCAAATGTGAAGACAAGTAACCCCAGAAACAATCTAGCAACTGATAAAGCTCGGAAGTTATTGCTTCAAATCTCAATGGTAAATTTGTAAAATTTAGCTAATAAAAGGTTAAGCAATGAAGTTATAATAATAATTATAATACTAATCATTTAGATTTATGGTGATTATCCCAGAAGTGTATCCTCTGATTAGGATATTTGGCTTTGGATGGATATCGATTTTTTTCATCCAGACATCTGCAATTCAATTAAAGTGTGTGTTTGGTGCATCTCAATTTTAGTATTTCTACTCCTGTCAAAGCTCATCAGCGAAAACTGATGTTGACACACCAGCAGGAGATTGGGCCAAAACTGCCTTGTTAAAGCATTCCTGTCTGAAGTGAGTTTTCCAGTTTTCCTTGGTGAGGTAGTCAATTGGCAAAAGCAGAAATCTTCTATTATAGGAATGTTTTCTCTTCTTGAATATTCTTCTCTTCCAAATCTTCAAATATCGAACAATTTTTCTGATTTAGACATGGTATTTGCTTGCTAAACACTAAGAGGATTCAAGTCCCTATTTTCTGCCAAAAATTCCTGCTGATGTTAGGATGGCAAGGGAGCTTAGAGGACATTGTATGGAGAATCCCCACTCTGCAGACGAGGGGACAGGCTTGTGGAGGGGAAGGAACTTGTCTGAGGTCCAGCAGCTAACTAGGGAAGAAGTGGCGCAGGATCGAGTCTCCCAATATGCGACCCTGCCATCAGTCCAGAGAAGCGAGTGGTCACCTTTGCAACATTTTTTTCTGTTTCTTGGTGCCATGCTCCTGACCAGAGTTAGGAAACATCTTCTTTTTCCTCCCCAAATCTATTCATATTTCAACTCAAGCGCCAATGGGACAGAACCTCTTTGATCTCTTTCTAAGTATTTCCTGAGTATTTCAACCTGCTGCCTCGTGGGTTTAATGAGCATCACAGATGATCCATTGATGTTTCCGGCTCAGCGAACCATTCATTATTACAGTGATTATTACGAAATGCATTTTGGCAAGTGCTCCTTCCCCCTCAATTTTTAAACCCAAGTGTATTCAACAGGAAATGTAGTCCATGTGTTTTTGACTCATTTGCACCCAGGTCATTAGAATGTGGTTGGTCAGAGCGAACTGGACTCTGAGTAGTGCTCTGGACCTTTTCATAACACATTGATGCTTTTAGCTTCTGCAAGATGTCACCAACCAGATCGTGTGCAGTGAGTGTTCCGACTCCAGCTGTTCTGTGTTGACTTCATGACATACTCCCATGCACCTTTTCTTAACTACCTCCATATTTCTGTTTTCCTTAGATGACTATGTGAGACTGAGACAAGTATAAGCACATTATCCTCTTTCTAGAAAGATCTCGAAATAGTAATATAAATAATAATACCTAGCATTTATTGAGCATCTGCTATGTGCCAGACACTGATTTAAGCACTCTACATGTATTTGATTCTCACAATAACCCAATGAGGTGGGCACGATCATTATTTCAATTTTAAAGACTGGAAAACAGAGGCCCAGGGTAACAGCTAATAGACATTGAAGCCACAGTTCAAACCCAGTCAGTCTAGCTCCAGAGCCAGTACTTCTGACCAGTATGTAGTCATTGTATGAGACTGTGACTCTGTGTCTAGGGTACACTATATTTCCTTATACTGGACTTGAGATACTTCAGTGAATAGGCCTACCAACGTTAGCTTTCTTAGCTACCTCAGTGACTCATACGTCAAGATTTGCAATCATTAGACATATGGCTATTGTAAAAATGCCCACACAGATTCCTTTGGCCAAGAAGAGAGCATGGCGCTCAGGTGGATATCTTACTGCGTAATTTGATCCCAGAGGATATCTCAAGACTATACATAATTCAAGATGAGAAACGCTGCTTCTGCCCAGGAGACTTGACTATATGCTATTTTCATGGCCAAATGGCCCAGGCAGACCTAGTGCCATGCACCTAGGAAATACATGCTATGATCACATTGAATTGAATGGTGAAAACCAGAGACCTAATTGGGAAATATCAGGGTAAACAACATTGTATCTTTTAGGAAATTTGGGAGAAGGGCCAGGTTACCTTCAAGTTAGGACAATGTCCTGTCCTCATACTATTTCCCCTTACTTACTTGTACCTTAAATTACTTTGTGGAAATCTGGGTCATGGAGACAGTTATATTTGCCATGCATCAGCTCATTTGCATCTCTGGCTTTTCTCTGAATATTAGTCAAATAAAAACATATTTGGGGAAAAGGGACCCAGAGAACCAGGGGAGAGCCACTATCTTTGAACCATAAAGAACAAGTATGAGTTCTTGAAACTATAGTGGGGTCCTGTTCCTGAGTTTGTGGCTTACTCTTTGCTCATATTTTAGCCACATAACCTTAGGCCACAAAGACACAGTCAACCTTGTAATTAAAAGCCATAAAGAAAAATTGTGTTAGATTTTCTGATCAAAGGCTTAGTCAATCTACATATCCTTCTTGGATAATCTCATCAGATCATCTACCATCTATATTCTGACTCCTAAGTCTCAGCTTGTACCCCACATCTCTTTACTGTGTTTAAGAATTGCACATCCATTTGTCTGCTGGACATCTCTATTTGGAGGTCCCATAGGATCTCAAACTCAATGTCTAAAATTGAACTCATCACCCCTCTTCCCAGCTTCCATTAAAGGCTCCTTCCCTTGCGTTCCTATCTTGGTAAAAGAGTCCAAATTTCCTCCCCTTCCTCACTTCCTTTACCTCCAATCTACCAAGTTTGTCAACTCTACCTCTTTAAAATGTGTTAAATCAGCACACCTGATTTAACCGCTCTTCTTCCACAACTCCTTCACCACAAGTCCTCCCCTCAGGCTACAAATACCATCCACCTGTACTGCCAACACATTTCTCTGTCTCTAATCCGTTCTATACACTGTCTGTCTGTATGACTGTACCTTCAATGGCTGTCTATTGCCCTTAGGATAAAATCTTAACTTCTTACTGATCTGTCTTTCTCTCTAGACTGTGAGTTCTTTGGGAGAAGGGACTATAGTCCAATTCATAATTAAATATTCAGTGAATAATATTTGCTGAATGAAGGAAATTGCACACACTGGTTCTATACAATGACCCCAAACAGCAAGTCTCCTTTTTCTTCCAAAGCTGCTGGGAGAGGGGTGGGCTGGAGAGCAATCAGAGATGACGATCTCTGCCTCTCTTGCCCCAAGTCTTTCAAAGGGGAAAGAAGGAGATTAACACTCAGCTCACTATGTTCCAGTTACACGTTGCTGGATATTTTAAAGGGATAAGCTCACTGCATCCCAGCAGGTACCCTGTGAATATTACACCTTCATTTTACAGATAAAACTGAGGTCCAGTAAAGAATATGCCCAAGCTCACAAGCTTAATAATTAGCCAAGCTTAGTAATTGACCAAACCATCATTCAAACCTTCACCTAGCTAACTCCAAAACTGGACTCCTTATATCCATAACCATATACAATTTGATCCCAAAATTAAGTCCAATAACCTTGTACATGAACCATATGTGGTCCAGGCATCCTGCCCACCCTCCCTCAATTGTCCTTTGCCAACACACTCACTCAGTCCTCCATTCCACCCACCCATAGCCCCCCAGCCACACTCCACAGGGTCCAGGAGAGCTCAGAGTTTGCCAATCTGACTTAGAGATAAGGAATATCTTACAGAACTTTTCTGATCCAATAATAGCCTCTTTGTTTTCCTGGACCAGATAGGGAGTATTAATTAAAATTTTTATCTGTAACTGCTTAATTAGAAGACATATTTCCCTCTTTCACAGTTTCTCACACTTGAGAAGAATTAGAGAAGCTGACTAAAAATAACCAGAGCGCAAAGAGGAAAGTGGATTTCCTGGCATCAGAGTTTGAAGGTTTCAGAATTTTGCACCTAGTATCTCAGGCAAATGGGGCAACTTGAGCACTGTAAGATTTCACACAATTCCTAGAGGAGCAAAAGCATCTGAGTGAGGAAAACAATCGCATGGGGTCATAAGTTCAGGGAAAACCAGTATAGATGAGAACTGTTGTCCAACTCAATTCATTTTAAAATCCAACCACATTCATAAGCACGTACCGTGTACCCAGCACTGAATATAGAAATAAGTAAGACAGTTCCTGCTGGTGAGCTCACGGTCTAGTCGGGGAGACAGACAAGAAAAGAAATGTCACAATTTATGATAATTGTGCTAAGTACTTGCATGGGACAGGAGAAAGAGCAATGAATTTGTTCTGGGAGTCTTTGGGAATTTAGAATTTAGCATTCTCAGATGAGGTGACATCTAAGTGGAGTTTTGAGGGACAAACTGAAGGTCATCAGACTGAAAGGTGGAGAGAAGTGCTTTAGGCAGGGGGAGAGCATCTGCAAGGTCATGGAAGCAAAAATGAAGAAAGAAACAAAAAAAGCTCGTGGGGTGTGTAGGGACTGGCTTAAAGACCAACTGAATGTGCGTGTAGGGGTGTACACATCGGCGAAGGATCAGGCCTTCTTCCATCTTATAAGGACAGAGAGATGTTTAGGGTTAATTACCAGCCATGCTCTCTCCCTTGCGTTCTTGATATGTTTCCTACAGAATGGGCAAGTCTATGCTGTGTACGTATGAATATACATTGAGGAAAGAATAACACAGGAGGGAAAGGGTCTTATAAATGTCACAGCACTGTCCATTTTTATTTGATATATGAAATAATATAAATTCACTGCTCTCATAAATTTAGAGAGAAGTCCAACTTCAGGGCCTGTTTATAAGGGCTATTTGACTCTGTGAGTGAAGCATTTTCATTTGCTCTGGGGGCCTTTGATAACTGCTTATAGAATGGATTTGGCAGTCTAAGTCCTTGCTGAGTTGGGATATGCAACAAAACTTCAAAGCCAGCTCCTGTCATTTGCCTGGGATGTCAGTCAGCACTATCTCTGGCAGGCCCTGGAGAAAGTTGACATCGACCTGCTGCATATTTCATTTCTAACAAGCTAGTTCTCCTGCATTAGGCTTTCTACAAGACTCAAGATAAGATGGAATGCTGGTGGATTCTGCTAAATTTTGTCAGCTTTTCCTGAGGTTAAAAGGATGGCAGATTCAACACTGGCTGCCACCTTTAGAAGGTGAGCTCTTGGCATGATGATAAATTCCCCGGGCTGGGGTTCAGAAGATGAGTCTTTTCTCAATTTTGCAACTATGAGTTAGTGAGTTGGGCATATGGAAGCTTGCTCATTAATGTCCTCTTAGAACATATCTGACTTTGTGGCAAAGACTGAGAGCTGCTACCTCTTCCTCCCTCCTTCCTTAGGAACATCACCTTAAAGACTATTCCCAGTTCCCTTCAGTCCAGAGTGACCAGAGAGATATAAGAAAAAGGTATAGGGTGGGGCTTCAAGAGTTGACTCTCTTGCTATAACCACCATTTTCCTCCTTTCTCCATTCTTCCTATTTCCTGCCTGGAATCATAACCTGATGGTTGGAACTCCAGCAGCCATCTTGGATGATGAGGCAACTTGATGATGGCAACTATGTACTAAGGATAGAGGAGAAGAAAGATAGAAAGAGCCTGCATCCCTGATGATGTTGAAAGACTGCATCCTAGCCATGGACTGCCTCCTTCTGCAGTTCATATTATGTAAGAGAAAAATAAACCCCTAAATCTTGTTTAAGCTTATGTTATTTGGGTTTTCTATTATATGCAGCTGAAAACAATTCCTAATGGGAAACAGTTTATTCTCTTCTACCATATATCAGCTTTCCCCAAACGGCAGAGAACGCAGCTGCCAGCCATTCCAGAGAAAATAGACAGTAGTAGTTCAGAGCTGGGGTTCAGGAGTCAGACAGCCTCAGGCAGCATCCTGGCTCTGCCACTCAGAAGATGACCTTGAGCAAATTCTTTAATTGTCTTAATGCCTCAGTTTCCTCTTATTATAAGGATAATCATAATACCTTATAGGGTGGTGTAAAGATCAAGCTAAAAGTGATAAGATATGTAAAGTGCTTTCAGTATGCTCAGCATCTAATAATCACTCTGCACATATCAGCTATTATTATTCTTGTTGTTTTATTCTAGCTCTGTGAACCTTGAAGTCACCAGCAGAGAAACCCCAAGGAAGGGCTGAGGTTGTTCCAGTTTGGGTGAAGGTCTATGTGGCCAGGAAGATGGGACACTGGGATTGGCCCAGCCTGGGTCACACAGCCACCTTGGTGGTGGTGTTGGTAGGAGGCAGAGTCAATCGAGTGTGGTACCAGAATGGGGCAAGGAAGTGAGTGCTGGAAAACAAAGACTGGAGCTCTCATATGCCTCTTATTTGCCTCTTGAGGATATTGAGAAAATACACGTCTGCTAAACTCCTTGAAATTTTTTGTACCAGTAATATAAGGAATCGCTATCATCAGCATTCTCATCCCAGTCTTTGCGGCCTTTTTCTTTCCTATCAGACTTACACTAGATTTAGATCTCACTTCTTTCAGTGCTGAGGCAGCTCCTGGAAGGCCCTGCAAAGCTAAAACCCCAATCGCCCCTCCCACCCCACCACTACACTGGTGACAGAATATGTGATGCAGAGACAAGGCAGCAACATCCACTACTGAAACAGCCCCTTTCAGGGGGAAAAAGCATCAATGTCAAAACTGCCAATAAAGGGTCTACAGAAAAAACACAAAATCATCCCCAAACTAAACAGCTGCCTGGCGTGGGGTATTGCGCTGCAAAATTTCCCAGCTGTGTGTGTGTATTAATCATGTCTTTTTATTTTCCATACTCTGATGCTTTGACATGTTGGGGCCCTGCTGACCCTGGAGGGACTGCCCCTCCCAGGGTTAGCTAATTCCAAGAGATAGCACCAACTCGCCGAGGAGCCTGCTTTTCAAATGCCAACCAACCAATGCAGAGCCCACACCCCCAACCACCGCCTCTACTGGATTCTCACTCTCTGGGCCACTATCCACCTACCCTAGTCACTCCAAAACCAGGTACCAGACAACTAGTGACAGCCCCGATGCCCCAGAACTCCTTGAATTTATTCAAACTAGCCAATCCTAAGTCTGCTTACCCTGCCTCACTTGTTCTTCCCACAAAAGCCACAATGAAAGCTCTTGCCCTTGCCCCTGTTTCCCCCTCACTCCCTCTGCCTCCTGACCAACTCTGGAGCTTCCCTGTGTGGCCCTGCGTTGTGTGTCATGCCTCCTGTTTCTAGGAATCTGTGAGTATATGAAACTTCTCCCTTCTTGGTAGTCATTTCCATGTCTGCATGTCTTACCATATCTGATTCAAACACATTCCGGGTACCCTTTTAAAACTGTGTGTGTGTGTGTGTGTGTGTGTGTGTGTGTTTGGGTGAGTGTAAGCACACACGAGTCTGAAATGTTTAGGAAATAGAGACTCAGACTTACTTTTCTCAAGCTCCAATTTTCTCACAAACTTGCACAATAGATACCCGGCTTTCCTGATGCTCGTAACCCTGTTTGCCAAGTGTTTATCAGCACTGACTCAGGGGCCTGGGTGCTTACTTCTGCAAGGGTTATCTTTCTAGTGAATCATGACATCAGCCTCTTGCTTTTATTTTATCAGACAAACTCTCCTGGGAATATATTTTGTGTCCAAAGGAGATAATATTAAAAATATTCAAGAAGCCAATTTTGTTGTTTTGTCTTAACAACCAAAAAATATCTCAAAGAGTCTACGGCTCTTTTTGGCGATTTTAGCATCTTAAGATGAAGCTACCAGATGTGTCTGAAATTGGGCGAAGAGGGTTGTGATCAGCAGCTGATGCTGCCTTGGGGAACAGGAAGTTGGCAGAGTGATGAGACTCATTCTGGGAAAAATGAAGCTGACTTTCCACCAAACCCAAAGTGCGCTGGCACTGGTTTTGTTTCAGATAGATGACTGAAAAAAGGAAAGTCTGAAATGAGATGATGCTTACCCTAAGAAGAAAAATAGTGAAAATAATGATCCAGTCATTCAAGTGATCAGTTTTTTTCTAAGCTCTTTTCTTTTCCCCCTGAGCTCTTTTCTCGGTCCTCACAAATCACCCATGTTTTTGTAGCCACAGATGCTTTTAAAGATCTCTTCCCATCACTATTACCAGAAGTTCCAGGATAATAGAATTGTTGGCCTTAGTATGGCTCTCCTAAGATGAGACGGTTTTTCCGGGTTTCTGGGAGGCCTGAATCACGAGCATATCACAGTGTGGTTCTGTGGTGAAGTTCTTGTGAAACATCATCTTGTTAATCACATGATTGCTGAGGACAAAGGTCAAAGTTCAACATAGCTGATGCACTGAAAGAACAAGGAGGCTGTCATTTCCTCCTATCATTGCCGCAGCTTGGGGTTCTAGATCTAACTAGCTAGGAAAGTTTCTAACTCAAGCCTCGGAGCTCAGAGCCTGTGGCAGTCCTCCAGAAGGTGTTTATCCTGAGGTTCATCTTCTATTCAGCGTGAAGATTGGTGGAAAAGAAAGGAAACCAAAGTCTACCAGGGGTCTGTCTTTTGCTTTGTATTTTGCATGTATTATCTCACCTAAAATCCTCACAACTAACAGGATGTGAATTATTGTCATTTTCCAGATGCAAAATTAAAGAAGCTAAGAATCCACTCAAGGTCACACAGCTGGTAAGTGACACAGCCAGATTCAAAGCCAGGTCTGACTCCAACGCCTGTGCTGATTGCACCATGCCAGTGAGTCTCAAAGCAGGACCGACATCACCTGGAACTTGTTAGAAACACAAATTCTGGGCCCCACCCCAGACCCATCGAATCAGGAACTCCAAGGTAGTACCCGGCACATAGTAAGTGCTCAATTAATATCAATGGTGATGATCCCATTAGCCCATTTGTCCACTTTTTTTTTTTTTTTGCAGCTCTGATATGGTTGTCAGGAATGTGGTGGAAACAAGCGAGATTCTTGGATAAATAGCATCTTCAGGGTGAGGACTTCCCTGTCCCACTTTAAGCTGAGTGAGCCATTTTTCCTCCTTTGCAAAGACCTCCATCATGTTGCTTATCATGCTGCCTTCTCTACTCATGTCTATTGTTTATATCTCTGCTGCAAATTAGTGTTCAGTAAGTGTCTGCTAGTGAAAGACTGCTTGATCTCCAGTTGTAATTTATACATGCCATCTGTAGTAGGCAGAATAATGGCCTCCCAAAGATATCTACCTCTTAATCCCTGGGATTTGTGAATATGGTAGATTACATGGCATGGGGGCAGTGAAGGTTATATTGAAATTAGGTTGCTAATCAGCTAACCTTAAAATAGGGAGATTGGAGGCTGGCCCCGTGGCTGAGTGGTTAAGTTCACGTGCTCTGCTTTGGCGGCTGGGGTTTGCTGGGTCAGATCTGGGCACAGCCCTACACACTGCTCATCAAGCCATGCTTTGGTGGCATTCCACATAGAAGAATTAGAGTGACTTACAACTAGGATATACAACTATCTACTGGGGCTTCAGGGAGAAAATAAAGTAAAATGGAGAGATTAAGTTGGGTTATGTGAGAGGGTCCAATGTCATCACAAGGATACTTAAACGAGTCAGAGGGAATCAGAAGACAGAACCAGAAAGATGCTATGTGAAAAGGACTCATCTCCTTGTTGTTGGCTTTGAAGATGGAGGAAGGGGACCACAAGCCAAGGAATGTGGGTAGCTCTAGAAACAGAGAGGCAAGGAAACATTCTCCTGTACAGCCTCAGAAGGAATGCAGCTCTTCTGACACCTTGATTTTAGCCCAGTGAGATACATTTTGGAATTTGAACCTCCAGAACTGTAAGATAATAAATTCATATTGCTTTAAGCCACTAAGTTTGTGATAATTTGTTACAGCTGCAATAGGAAATTAATACACCATCCTTGGCTCTATTATTACCACTAGTTTAGAACTGGCTATTTTTCATTCTTTAGCCTAACCACCTGCACTCCCCCCTTCCCATCAGCAATAACACCTCTCCCCAGGGTGCCAGGGCATTGAAAAGAATTTTGCACTGTACAGTTATCATCTGAGAATGAACCCATAGACACACGTTTAAAAGTCTTCAACTCAAGGTCTAGGGTGTGTTCAGCTTCTCAGGCTATGGCACTGGAGCACTCATTAGTGGGGCCAGGGGCCCCTCATGTGTACCTTTGAACTCATCCTCTGCTTGCTCACCACGGAAGGTGTGAAACAGCAGCCCACAGGCAGAGAGTTAGTTCAGCAGTCCTCGCCGCTGGGGACACCTCCTCCCCCAGCAGACCCATCTGTCTGCGTTTTGTTGGGCAGGAACCACTCAAAGGCGATCCGGTCTCTCTTTTATGCCAGCTCAAGGGAGAGCCCAATGTGGCTCTGTCAGCAAGGGAGAGATCAAAGAGCTACCAGCCCCATCCCCAGCTAAGATGCTTCGGAGAACAGAGGCCACACTGAGTACGTCTCTCCCTCTATAATGGTTCCGCTGACCATCTCCTTGTGTACACCCTGTTGCCATCACCTCTCAGAACTTCAGAGAGACTTTGACCGATTCCAGAGTTTTGGATTCATTAAAAACAACTAGACATATCAAAACACATTTTGAAAAGTTGTAGTATATTTTAAATGTTTACCTTTAATATATCAACACTTTTAACCCATGAAGAAACAATGCAATGTAATAACATTATTCACAAGAAATTCAGGATTTATAAAAATATTAATTCATAGTATACTAGAGGCACCATAGACTACTAATGGGGTATACACTAAACTGATATAATGAACATCTTTGAACCTGCCCATTCATCTTTGTGACTCTATGAATTCCATGATTTGGAGATAAAGTTAAGAGTGTACATACAAGGCCCCCTGGGATATGAGGCCTCGGCCAAGTAGACCTCCTGCCCGACACCCTCTCCAATCTGCCCTGCCATCCACTTCCCCTCACTGCTTGAAATGGTATCAAACATTCCTGTCTCTATTGGGAATGACAGCGAGTAATTTAGTGATGAACTTATTCTTTTTTGAGGAGGAGGATCAGTCCTGAGCTAACATCTGCTACCAATCATCCTCTTTTTGCTGAGGAAGATTGGCCCTGAGCTAACATCTGTGCCCATCTTCCTCTACTTTCTTTATATGTAGGAGCCCTGCCACAGCATGGCTTGATAAGTGGTGCGTAGATCTGCACCTGGGATCCCAACCAGCAAACCCCTGGCCACCAAAGCAGAGTGTGCAAACTTAACCACTATGCCACCAGGCCGGCTCTAGTGATGACCCTGTATGATGAAATATCAGGGGCTGTGAGAAGCATATCACTCCCAGGAAAAGGGGATCTAGACCTGAGATGGATCTACGGCCTGTGTATATGCAGACTCCAAACACATATTCTCTCCAGCTGGTCATTAATTTCAGGAAACAGCTCGTATTAGGAATTTAGGCTTAGGAAAATAAAACTCTCAGGCAGAATTTATGAAGTTTTTAAGGGTAGTTTTAGTTCCTGCAGAGAGGCTAATTGCTGGAGAGCTCTCCAGTACAAGGGACGAAGGAAGTTCATCCAATCTCTTTATGTTCCATTGTTTTAGGAAATCTGAGCTTAGGAAGGTGGGTGGCATCTTTTAGCTCTAATGATCCAAGAGGGGCCAAGGATCCATAACACAGCAGCAGTCTCTTTTTAAGGCTAAGGTAAGTGTATAGAGGTCATTGGTGCTTCCCTAAATGGACTAACATGAAGTTGAAGTCTGTCCCCTGTCCCCTACTATTATGCAGTTGCCTGTCACTGACTATTTTTATGAACATGGCCAATAAGCAGTAATACCAGAAAATGATCTATCTCAGTATTGCCCACACTCTCTGGTCTGAAGTGTTAATGATTTTCTTTTCCAATTGCATAAACTGTAGGAAACCACTTTTACATTGCAGAGTTATTGCTGCACAAGAGAACTGAACAGCTATTTTTTAATTATTAATGGAGAGGAAGTTATACATAAATGAACCCCCAACGCCAGGGGTCATGAACCTGTGGAAATAGTCTGAAGGGAATTTCCCTCCTTCCTCCTTCATTGGTTGTAAGGCTCAGGTCATTCTCGTAGTCTATGTCTCCTTAAGTCATTGGTGGTAGCCAGATCATAAAGCGTGAAGGATGGACATGTAGACAGGAGCACTTTAGAACTGTCAGGAGAGCTTTAGAAATGCTGACTCCTGGATTCCACCTCCAGAGATTTTTACACAAGCCGCCTAGGGGGTAGCCTGGGTGCAAGGACTTATAAAAGCTCCGTAAGTGGTTCAAATGTAAAGTCAAGATTGAGAACTACTGATTTAAGTAAAATCAATGCTAATTTAGTCCAACAGTTGGTTTGACTTGTTTCCCCTCTTGACAAAATTGAATGAACGAAATGATTGCATTGGGGGTTTTGAATAGACATGGCCTAAAAGTGGTGATCTTTGACTGTTAACGGATTAGTTTATCATGGCAGGATTTTACAAATTCAAAATGAGGCAGAGAGGCAGAAGAAGGGTCTATTGGCTTGGAATAATACAGTTTCAGCCCCTTCTTTCCTGTTCCATCCTTCAGTCTGCCAGTCTACTTCAAACTTGCTAAAGTAATGTGGGCAGAGCGTCATTGCAGGCTGATGAAGTTTCTGGACTGTGAGGTCTGGCCGTGCAACACAAATTCAATAATAATCCTAACACCACCACTGGCCGACTCGAGGCCACTGCAGAGAGTGTGAAGTCAATTCCTTGGAGTGCTTCCAGCAAATAGTTTTGGCATGGTTCCTGGATCATCAACAGGATTCTGCCCTTGACATCTGGAACACCCATCTGAGATGCAAGCAAATAGTTCTGAAATGAAGTTAGGTCTCTTGACCAGTTAAAGATGTGTGTTTGACAGAAACCCTGTGCAATTCATTAGTCATCCAGCTAGTTTCCAGCAGGTATGAATTGCTGGTGGGTGATCAGCCTGGAAGCTGGAAGGCAATGTGGCATGAGTTCCCGCTGGGATGCTTTAATTAGGATGAGAGTGAAGGTGACCAACCCCGTGTGAACAGTTATTAGCAGTGCCTTCGGATGAAACAGAACCCAGGCCTGGTCCTCTGCCCTTTGTTCCAACCTGAATGTGGCATGCCATTCCCTTCTTGGAGCTGTGCTGTAGCGCTATCAGTTATCACAGTACCATAGGGTTTAACCTATAACCGGGAGGCTTCTGGACACTGCAAGTGCATGTTTATGTGCTTTCCATTACGGCTGGGTTTGTCAACCACAGCACTATTGACATTTTGGGCTGGATAATTCTTTGTTGCGAGGGGTTGCCCTGTGTATTGTAGGATGTTTAGCGGCACCCTGGCCTCTACCCACCAGATGCTAGGAGCATTCCTCTGCTTGTGACAACCAAAGGCATCTCCAGACATTGTCAAATGTTCCCCGGAGGGTAGGGGTTGCAAAGCAAAATTGCTCCTCTTGAGAACCAGTGAAAGTTTCCCCAGATTTCCTACATAAAGGCAGAATGGTGATTATAAGCCACTCCCTAAATGTCATTCAGTACAAATGAATCTGCCTTGTCTTTAGCTGTCATACGCAATAGCTTTGGTTCTTTTTAGTCATCTTTGTATGCTTGGTGGTGCTCAGCACAATGCTCTATTCACATAGCAGGCCCTCAATAACGTTCATCAGAGTAAAAAAATCCACTCTTCCTCTACTTCTGTCCATGTGGTCTGGGTGGGATTCTTGGGAATTTAACATGTGGCCTGGCCCAAGCCAATCAGACCTCCTCATTTCTCTGGACATGGTAATAAGTGCCAGGCACACACATAACTGAAGCCAGGTTTATCAAAGTGAATCACAGGCCTCATTGGAAATAACACTCCCAGCTCATCTTCTTTTTTTTTTTTTTTTTTGCTGGTTTTGAGCCCGGAAGAATGTAGTCCCCAGAAATTCTGGCAGCCATCTTGATATGATAAGATATAAGAGAGCCTGTTTGAGAGTCACTCAAGAGAGATGCAGGAGAACCAAGAGATGAAAAGAAGAAAATCAGGTCCTGAGGCCATCATTTGTGCCCCTAGATCCAGTGGTATTTCTAGCCGCATCCACATCCATATGACTTTTCAGTTGCTTGAGCCAATATGTTCTCACTACTTTGTTTGTTTCCATTTTTATTCTTTTTTGCTTAGGCCAGTTTGGGTTGGGCCTTCTATCATTTGAGATCAGAAGAGTCCTCGTTTAAACACTGCTCTACACAAGAGCTGGCCTGTTGTATGTGTATCAGTGACCTGATAACACACAGTGCAAATGCTGATTTGGGATTGCATAATCTTGATATTGACAGGATCTCAGAATTAACAGTCTGGCCATTACCTGATGCAGGGTTCCCTCTACCACATCCTTCTCAAAAGAACACTGGGCGACTGCTTGAATGTGTTGGGATGTTCAGAATTTGCCCAAGTCTGCCCATTTCTCTGTGAGTCAGCTCTGGCTGTTAAAGAATTCCCCCTTATATTAAGTCAAACCTGCTTCCAGGAAACTTCCATCCTAGAACCATGGTTTGTAGCTAAATAGAACAAAGATGTTTTTCTTACAATAAAGACAAATACCATGTCTTGTCTTTATCAGTCTTCCTCTATCTCAACCATTCTCAAGTGCTTCCAGCCCCTTCTGAGAAGTCACGCTCCAGATCTCTGTAATTGGAAAGAGGAGAGACTTTGGAGCGAAACAGACCTGAGATTATAACTCATCACAGCTTTTTAGCTGTGACTTTAGAAAAGCTACTTACAGACCTGTATGATTTGTGTTTTCACCTGACACATGGGAACCACATTAGCTCTCTTACGGGGTTGTGGTGAACACTCCATGGGATGATGTTTATAAAGTGTTTTTTAGCTCTTTATTCAGTTCTTGACACATCTATGTACTGTGTTTCCTAAATTATCACTATCTTTTTCATCTTGTTGCTATCCTTGGGACACAACTTTAGGGCATTTGCTTACAATATGGTTTCCAAAATCCAACATAGTGTTCCAAACGGGATCTGACCATCTTAATATTTTGACATCTCTGCTTGGTTTATATAAGGCTTCTTCTTGTTTGCTTTCGTTACACAAAATGGCATGAGTGGCCCTAACAATCACACTGTCAGGGTCATAAAGAGTGCAGATTCCATGCAGTCATTTTTCTTGCCCTGCTGTGGATAGAAACCTACGTCATTGGAAATGCGATCTTTGCCCAGAGACCATCGACACAGAGGTCCAGGCTCTCAGCTCCTGGCCATCCAAAATCAAGGTTGCATCTTCGGGCAGGTCAAGAGGGCTGTTTTCCTTTCCATAGCATAGCTTGCTGGCCTGAGGGAGAGGATGCTGATGTTTCCATTGGAAGGTTGTAACTCCCAAAGAATGGAGCAAACCCGATTGTATGATAGGGGGACATCCAGGAAAATAAGCATAGGACAGTGCTCTGTGGCCACATGGGGACTGTCAAGGCTAAAGCTCTTTAATGTCCAGCCAATGTTTGTAGTATGTGAAAGAAGTTGTTCGAAATCTGGCTGTTTGGTTGCGCTTTGTCCTATGAGAAAAATTGTCCGCATTATTCATGTATAGCACATATATCCCTTCCAGAGTCAGTCACAACAAAATTTAGTACCTATCACATGTTAGACAATGTTGTAATAGTAATAGCAGATGAAGAAATAGTAAGAGCTGCCACTGTGGGACAACTACAATTGTAGGTTTGCTTTATCCTTTCCATTTTACAGATTAGGCAATGAAGTTTAGAGGAGGTGAGTCACTTCCCCAAGGTCATGTAGCTTAACAAGCAGGGTCAGGATTCAAATTTGGGTCATCTGAATACAGAACTCTACAGCTAATCCCCGCACTTTATCCTCACTTTGTTATGCTTTTATGTGACACGACAGGGGTGTTAGCTAATGCAATGGTGGTAGTCATCCTGCAATATATAGTGTATCAAATCAACATATGGTACATCTTAAACTTATACAATGTTATACGTCCATTATATCTCAATAAAGCTGGCGGAAACAAAGTTATCTGGACAAACAAAGAACCCTCAATAGCAATTCCTCCTTCGAGACTCAGCCCAAGGCTAAGCTCTTTTCCTTGTGTCCTTGGCTCTGGGAATTTCTCTAAATTCTGTTTTCTAACCCAATCTCCCTAACTATACTTTGCCCATTCCCAAGGGAGGGCCTTCTTCTCTCTTTCTAGCCTTGTTCTCTGCCCACTTCTATTGATTCTATAATTTATATTTTCCTGTGCTATCTGCTCCTCCCCATATAGGACAGGGACACCAGTTCCCTTTTGTTCTGATGTCCGCTCCTATATCATTTTTTTTTTTTAAAGATTTTATTTTTTCCTTTTTCTCCCCAAAGCCCCCCGGTACATAGTTGTGTATTCTTCGTTGTGGGTTCCTCTAGTTGTGGCATGTGGGACGCTGCCTCAGCGTGGTCTGACGAGCAGTGCCATGTCCGCGCCCAGGATTCGAACCGACGAAACACTGGGCCGCCTGCAGCGGAGCGCGCGAACGTAACCACTCGGCCACGGGGCCAGCCCCTCCGCTCCTATATCTTAATCGCTCCCTACAAACAGGCAGGTATCCTCCGAGGCCAGTCTCGTCTGCGGCAACTCCAGGCAGGAAAAGCCCCTGTCTAGGGATGAAGTCACCAGGCACATGATCAGTGAACTCAAGAGGTTTGCGTCACCGTGCAGCGTCTGATCATCAGGTTTTATTATTTTTACATCCTGAGAAGGGGAGTCAGTGGGGGTAGAAAGGGAGAGAGGTGAGTGCAAGGGTTACAGGAAAGAAAAGAGAAGGGAGGGAAGGAAGACGGGCAGGAGAAGGAAAAGGAGAGATGGGGAAGAGAGAAATTAAGAGTGGTTTCAGTGACCTCAGTGGCATGTTAAAACAATTTGGTGGTATTGGTGAATAATTAACAATTTGTTATGGTAGGAACAAGAGGCCAGGTCTGCAGGTGCTGCCTGGTTCTTTGCTGCGGAGGGAATATTGAAATATCACGTACAGTGAGCAGAAGGACAACAGCATGTGAAGAGAAATTCCCAGTTTGTAACAAAGCATGGGTTTTTCCAGCTCTTCGGCTTAAATTTCTCTCCAGGGGAACTCCAATCTCCCCCAAAACTTGTAATAATAATAGAGTGCTTGGAAGATGTATTTGAATTTCCTGTCAATTAAAACAGTCATTAGTTCAAAGCACTAAGAGTTGAGGCTAAAGGAAACTATATATCCCTGCTGAGCATTTTTGGTGGTGGTGATGCTAAACTGTGTTCTCTCCTCCTTCGACTGCTGTGGGTTCTTGAGTGCCGCAGTGTCCCTGACATGCTTGAAGTAGGATGGGGATACAGAGAGCCGGTGTGATTTCTGCCTAGAGCAGCTCAGCATCCACTAGGGAAATTTGGAAAACAAGACCAGATTCCCTCCCCCTTAAACAGTAGAAAAAATACAGCACTGTACAGTATTAAACGAGACAGCACTTACTCCTTTTGCAGTTCCAAGTGCAAACTCATCCATTTCCTCAGGGAAGCTTCCTCTGACCTCTGAGGGTAGATCAGGCCATTTGTTTTCATGGTACCTCATCATTTTCCTTTATAGCACTGATTACAGTTTGTAATTACGTATGTTTATATATTGTATTATACATATATATTATAACTATATATGTTTATTTACGTGGTTTTTGAAAAATTTCCGTCTCTCTGGCTCGCCAAACTATAAACCCCATACCAAGATTAGGTCTGTTCTGCTTAACGGTTGTATTCCCCAGCATCTGACACAAATGCCAGGTACTCAATAAATATTTTGGAATAAAAGATAAAAGAACATGGTAAGAGTTTAGAAACAAGAAAGAGCGTGTGCACTTGGCTGTTGAAGATTCTACGGATAAAAGTGAATTTGATCAGATTTTCTTTATCAGAAATTATGGAAGAAATTCTTTCAGGTCTTAATGTCAAGGAAGACTGGCTTTCCGCTGAAAAAATTGGTCTGTTTTCATGTTTATGGATTCTGTGAATTTTATATATCAAGATAGTTTTCTCTTTTCTTTGGCTTCTAGAGACAATTTTGTACACTATTTCTGGCAACTCTACATTATGTTTTATTTATTTATTTATTATTTTTAAAACGTTTTTTAATTTTTTAAAATTTTTCCTTTTTCTCCCCATAGCCTCCCGGTACATAGTTGTGTATTTTTAGTAGTGGGTCCTTCTAGTTGTGGCATGTGGGATGCCGCCTCAGCATGGCTTGAGGAGTGGTGCCATGTCGGTGCCCAGGATCCAAACCGGCAAAACCCTGGGCCACTGAAGCGTAGCGTACGAACTTGACCACTAGGCCACGGGGCTGGCCCCACGTACATTATATTTTAATGTACTAACGTTGCCCCTGACTTGAAATATTTTCCTAGCCTTAATTCTCTCTTACTAATTTTCTGCACTTATTTATATTTTAATAATGTAAATTACAGCCCTTTTAAAATGAGATTTGGTATAAATTAATGCATAAATAATGATTATTAATGCACCAATTAATCTATGTAAGCTTTATGTAGTATTGATGCT
Organism: Equus przewalskii; assembly: GCF_037783145.1. NCBI lineage: Eukaryota > Metazoa > Chordata > Mammalia > Perissodactyla > Equidae > Equus > Equus przewalskii. The sequence continues at coordinate 79,609,257 of NC_091833.1, read as the reverse complement.
TTAAAATGGGTTTTGGCATTCTTAACTAATCTTTTGTTGAAGATCCCCTCCAGGTTATTTAAGATAGATGCCTAGCATGAGGTGGGCCATATCTAACTGTTAGAGTTAAGATTCAAGGCAGGAGCAGAACTTTATATAAGATGACAAACTCTCTACCATCTTGCTCTGAATCCTGAGACAGTATCATAAGGAATATTTAAAACTTGCAAAAGTTTTGGCCAAGAGAATTGACTTTGAGTACCTTCGGCCCCATTCATGCTTTGATCTCATACCACCAACTCATCTGCTGCCAATGGTTCTGTTGTGTGTCATGTTTGATCCAATTGGGGGAGCCATATTGATATGTCTTAGTTACAATGGAATAAAATTGTTGCTATATTCCCCCAAGGGAAAATTTTAAAGGAATTAATGTCCAACTATTCTCTGTCACCCTGCTTTGGGTCCAAAATGAAAAGAATAATTTAAAAGCTTATGTTCATCCCAACCAAGTAACCACAATCTGCTCCCACTATATGGTTCTATAATTGAATTAGTTTGAAGAAATACAATAAAATGTATTCTGCAGTATTGTTTTTGTATTTTACTGTAGTAAGCCATCCCAGATGGTGACTGAACATCACATTTTTGAAGTCTTTCATTTATTTTCGTCAGTTAATAATTATCTTGCAAAGCTTTCGGAACATCTTATATTGTTGTCAATGTTTAGCACTTCATGCAGTAATTTTTTACTGAAACCAGCCCTAGTAATTCTATTTTGGTTAAAAGATTTAGCAAATATTAATGGATTCCTAAAGAAGATGTTAACGATCACCTAAGGAATTACTTTGAAAATTAATTGGAAGAGAATTATGGCAAGGATTGGCAAATTTCTAAAGACCCTTGACCACCACCAAATTTTCAGTTTGTTTGAAGGTAAATAAGAATTTGGACAGGCCTTCTGAATATGAAATACATATCAATATGGTAATAACGGAAGAGTTGCTTATAATCTTCAAAGTCATTAAGTTAAAAATTATATATTCAAGTGTAGTAGAGTCATAAGTGTATCCTAATGTACACATCACTCATGGGGTCTTTGGGACATTAGGCAGGCCATCAGGTCCTATTTGCAGGAGGACACAGGCATCCTGGAAAAGTATTGAAGAGATGGCACTGGAAGTTTGGAAGTAATACTCTCAAACGAAGAGAAATAACCACTCCAACCACTGAAGAAGGGTCTTAGAGATTTAAGGAATTCACAAGACTATAAGAGAGTCACACATAGACTCTCTCTGAGGTTGGTTCCTGGTCCACCAGGAAAAGGACTTAGTGGGGCCATAAAATAGCCTCTGGCCAAATTCCCTAAGAACGTATCTCAAGGTGGAAGCTGTAAAAACTGAGACTATTAACATTTTGAGAGCCAGTTATAGATATGTTCATTGGTTTGGCATTCATGAGCAGATCAGCCTATAATTATAGCCTGATCCTTCACAGAGAGATTGCTTACACACATTTCAGCGTTATTTCCTATGATTTCCTTGTTTAAACCTACCAAACAAGCCATTTTCTCACCATTTACAGAATTTTTCTCATCCTATTCTGCCCACAGAAACTCAGAAATGGGGATAATTGGAGTCGAGGGTTTGGGGGGAGATCGTGGTAAAGGTTGATGGTGGTGATGACCAACACTGATTGAGAGGTGGTAGTAGTGGTGTGGTATTATCAGTAAGTGCCTCACAGTAAGTGCACAGACCCTGCAGCCAGACTGCTGTGCCTTTGAGTTCTGGCTCTGACACTTACAAGCTTTATAACCTTAGGCAAGTTATTTATCTTTCAGTTTCTTCATTTATAAAACAGGGGCAATAATAACACCTACCTCGGATGGTTGTTAATACTTGTAAAGCACTCAGAACAGTCCCTGGCACATAGCACTACAGACTTGCATGTTAAATAATTTGAGCAGGTTACACACACTCTTTGGCTATAGAGAGAAACCATGCAAGTCTTAAAGTGTATTCTACCAGCTATATTGACAAGGACTTGAAGACAGAAGAGATAAGATGGTATGAGAAACATGACGTATTAAGGTTTATATTAATTACAGTGGCATCTTCAGAAAGGAACAGAGCTGCTAGACATTCTGAAAAAACAATAAGCAAAACATGATGATAGATTGGTTTGAGGGGACTAAGTTAGAAATAAATTATCCTAAGCTTATAATCTTGAGGGATTACAAAGATGATGGTGCTGTTGACAACAACGGAGAAATTCGGAGAGATGCCTGTTTCTGCAGGAAAGACAGGAAGCTGAGGTTGTGTCAATATAGAAGAAGCAAATGGACCATGGGAGTTAGTCTTACTATGGCCTGTTCATTTGACAGATGGGCTGCAGCTGAATCAATTGTGATGATTCATTAGGATGTCTGAGGTGTCTGAGATGTCCCATGCCATGGTCTGGTAGTTTTGCCACCTATAAACACAGCCTCCATTCTTGTGCTTGAGTTTGGTTTGTTATTGGGATCCTGCTTCCTCCCAGAGGCATGTCATATGGTCATGTGTGAACCTTGGAGAACAAAAAAGATTTAGTGAGCTCTAATATATATGTATATATATCTCCAAAGTTGAAATCAATATATGCTTCCATCAGAAACAGAACTTGGCTGAAAGTGTGATAGTTTCATTTTTATTTGCATCCTCTTAACAACATAAGAGAATGATTTTAGCCAACACTTACATAGTGATTGCCAGAGATTGTTCTAAGCTCTTTATACATGGTAACATTTGTAATCGCCACAACCACCCTATGAGGTAGGTAATATTTCTGTCCTCATATTGAGGAAGAGGAAATTAAGGCAGAGTGGAGGCTGGTGGTTGTAGGTTGGATTCAGCAGAATTTGAGATGCGGATTTATGTGCAAGTAATTTATTAAGGAAGTGCTTGCTCCTGGGAGGGACCAGTGGGGAGTAGGGGAGCTGAAAGGGGGAGAGGAAGAAACCAAACAAGGATCCAATGGAGACAAAGTCCTGTGGAGGGGATCATCTGCCTAATCCTGCAGGAAAGCTCAGGGGTGTACATTATAGCTCAAGGTGGCCCCAAACCAAGGCAGGAGAGCTGGGCTTTCACATTCCCATGCCTGAAAGTTAGTTGTTAAGGGCTGCTTACCCTAGGGGGATGTACCTCTGGCTCTCTCACCTGTCAGCAAAGTGGCTCCAGTTGGTCTAAGGCAGTCCTGCACAGGAGAGCTGTGGATACTGCCTGTTGGATGCTAAAAGTACGGTTAAGGTAGGAGACGGGGAGGGGGTGCTCAAGAAGGAAAGAGGGGGCATCTGATGGAGGGTGACCCTGTTGGCCTCACCAGTGCTTCAGGGACCTGCCAGTGTACATCCCATAGCTGAAGGGGATCAATTAAGCAGACTGATTGTTTTTGGCTGTTGTTTTAATTTGTCAATTTGACTCATCCTTGGATACGCAGAGAGGTCTAAGATACGCAAATTCATGTCTGCACACACACATACACATAAGCACACACATACACACACACAGAAAATGCAAAATTGATTCAGCCCAGATGCTTATATGTAAGATATCGTAAACTGATAACTCATGAGCTGAATGCAATCTACAGACATTCTTGGTTTGGCCCTTTCTAAGTTTGGAGATTTCGATGAAAACTCCAGATTCCTGACTTTCCCCACATTCTTACCTCATCTAATTGGCTGGAAGTGTGTAGTGGATGATGCCTCTTGGGACAGGGCACGTCCAGTTCATCACGTTCTTTACCAACCCTGGTTACCACCCCAACCATCACCACTCCTCCATGTCTTCTGTCTGGCTCCTAAGGATATTTAAATTTGCAATTCCTATTATATAGAATTTCTTGACCATAATAACTTCTATTTGTTCCTTGAGACCAGCAACTTATGCCAGGTTTTCATAACTTCTTTCCTGTTTCTAGCTTTTCAACTATTGTACACACTTTCAGTGGTGGTCTAATGGTTAGGATTCAGCACTCTCACTGCTGTGGCCCAGGTTCATTTCCTGGTCAGGGAACCACACCACTCATCTATCGGTTGTCATACTGTGATGGCTGCATGTTGCCGTGATGTTAAAAGCTATGCCACTGGTATGTCAAATACCAGCAGGGTCACCCATGGTGTACAGGTTTCAGTGGAGCTTCCAGACTAAGACAGACTAGGAAGAAGGACCTGGCCACGCGCTTCTGAAAAATTGGCCATGAAAACCCTATGAATAGGAGCGGAGCATTGTCTGATATAGCGCTGGAAGGTCAGAGGATGGTGCAAAAAGACAGAGCAGGGTCCCTTTCTGCTGTACATGGGTTTTCAAGGAGTCAGAATCCATTTGAGGGCACTAACAGCAAACACTCTTTCAGAGGAAGTATAGCATTAGATTAATTCAGTCAGTGTGGACAACAACTGAGCTAGCTGGCTATTTAAGCTAGAATGACCTGCGTTGGCTTCTTCATTGTTGAAATTAACATGGTAATTGCCAGACCATTCCTTTGATTCTTGAGTCAAAACTTCTATGGGTACATAAATTCTAAGAATACACAAAATTTGTTGATAACCAATTTTTAATTGTTTCTTGCTCAGATAAAGATCTCCTAATAAATCTCCCAGCAGTTTCCAATATATTCATTTTCTATGTCAAAGGAAACAGATATGAAATTGAAATCCTGAGCTGGATGGAAGTTTAAGTAAATTATAGTAATTTTCTGGTTGAGCAAATAATTATATTGTTTCAGCAAATAACCATCATTTTCCCTGAATTAAATCCTCTTCTTGCTTTTAGGATTCCAATGAAAACATATCTTAATGGGCCAAATCTTAAAAGTGAAACTGTGGGAAAATGCTGAAGTTCTAAATGCCCCTGATCTCATCTCACATTTTCTGGAGCATTCCTTTGGACTTTTTTTCTAACCAACTAAACACAAAATGATTAGATTTCATAATGGGATATTTAAAAATATTTTTTCTTCAGAAAGTTTTAATACTGAATATAGTTCAGATGAAGAGCAAACGTCTGCTCTCTTTGCTTGCTCTTTAAGTTATAGTTAAAGCAGTTGAAACGATGTTTTTTAAAATATATGAGGGCATAGGCAATGGTATTTTCAATGGTAAAAATGCTCTTATAAAGTTCATTAAACAAATCATTATTCCCCTAGATAAGTAAGGAAAGCCATATTTTCCCCCGAATATTTTGGCTTGTTCATATAAATTCACTTTTTAGTGTGTAGTTATTATTGTTTTATTCAGAATAACTTTATACTATTTTAACTATGAGACCTTCAAATTTTAAAAAGCCTTTGGAAAGGTTGAAGTCAGGTCAGAAATCTGAATTGGGGCTGCAGTTTTCCCCAAATAAATCCTTTTTGAAACCTAAATGAAAGCAAGTATTCTTTCCCATAAAGTTATTTTTACTCATTAGATATAAAGATGACTATCTCCCTGCAGTTAATTCTTCTTGTAATTTCTTTACTGTGTGCTTCTACTTATTTGGCCTCCTGGGGTTTTTTTTGTTTGTTTTTTGTTTTTGCTATTAAATGGGAAACGTAAACTTAGGTGCTTGGTATCTGCCATCAGTGTAAAATATACTAGGGGGAAGAAACTTTAAGATTTTTTTGGAGATATATATATATATATATATGTATCTCTAAAATGTATATATTTGTGTGATGTGTATATCACACACGATATGCATATGTATATATTTATGTGTGTGTATACATATGTATATGTATGTGTACATAAACACACACACGTATATATGTTCTTTTTATTTGAGAAAGGGGGAAAAGGACATTTGGTACTTCTCAATTCCTCTCTAGTTTGAGGCTTTTCCCTTCCATATTCACTTCCAACTACCATGTTTGCTAGGGAGTTGGGTTTTTCTAATTTGTGGTTTTAGAAGTCAGGATAGCATAAATCCAGAGATTCTGCTAATTTCCATAGGGTTGAGACAAGACTGTGCCCCTTTCTCTTCCCCTATCCCAAGTGAGCAGTAACCTTCTTATCTACCTTTGGAGGACATCTCTCAGCATCCTCTGAAGTGCGGAAGGCACAACTGTGGATGCAGAGAGAAGGAGATTTGCAGAAGAGAGAGGTCTAAGATGAAAGAAGTCTTTCATTTTTGTCTCGGTTCTGTTCTACTAGGCGGGTCATCTTGGGAAAATCACTAAGCATCTCTTTCTCCAAGCCTCAGTTTCTCCATGTGTGAAATGAGATGGATAATAATTTCTCTGCTTTGCTTGCAGGGTTATTGCAGAAGGAATGAAATGAGATATTATCGAAGAAAAGACTTCATTGAAAGACTTTAATTGCTATGGTTTCCCTTGACCTATGTTGATACATAAATATTTCACTTTTTACTACATATAACTATGGAGAGTATTTCATTTCATAGAAGATCGTTATGTTTTGTGCACTAGATGTCAGTAGAGCTCTATGGTTCAGCTAGTACAGCTACCCGACTGAGATGATCTGTGCTTGGAAAATAAACTCCTTGTGCTTTTGCTTATTTTGCGTTTCATACCGAATGGCCATGAATTTGTGTCCTCGCCTCACACCCACCCTCATTTCCATCCCACTAGAATTCTGCTTTCAGCACAATTTTCTGCCTTATTGGAGCTTTATTCCCTTCACTTTCTGGAGGAATTCCGACAAAATAATTCTTTTTCAAGAGTTTCTTTAGAAAATATGAAAACCAAGAGAAAATGTGCTATCAAGTAAACTCTCAAAATGCTTTAGAAGAATTATTGCAGATGGATTTAGTGCTTTTAAAATTAAATGTCGCTTTTAAAAATCCTGTTTGCTTTCATTTTTTTTTTCTTCTCACCATCCTATTATCATTGTCTCATTTTAGTTTTTTAGCTTTCATTCTCATTGAGAAATAAAGCACAAATACCAGAATGGGGCTTTGCCTTGCCCAGAAATGCTCAGCAGGCGAACACTCTGGTTTTAAAAGATGCTGACTGTCTCTACAGAGAAGAAAAATAAATGCCTTGGAACTGTAGCTGGTCGGGCTTCCTGGAAATAGCTAAAAAGCTCCAGCTAAAGCTTACAGGCCTCGGGGTCATGTCCATCCTTTGGGGAGAGTCATGTTCTTCCCAAAAGTACAGACCTGATTGTGAAGCAGGTTTGTGTTCTAACTGGTTTATTTGGTCACAGCAGAATTCACTAATTGAATTGCTTTTTTGAGTTCCAACTTGAAAATCATTTACTGGCATAAAAATTAAGAAAGTGTGGGATGTTTTCAGGATTTGTCTTTCATCTAAGAATGAAGAGTGGGCCGGCCCTGTGGCCGAGTGGTTAAGTTCGCGTACTCCGTGTCTGAGGCCCAGGGTTTCACAGGTTCGAATCCTGGGTGCGGACATGGCACTGCTCATCAGGCCATGCTGAGGTGGGGTCCCACATGCCACAACTAGAAGGACCTACAACTAAAAATACACAACTTTGTATTGGGGGGCTTTCGGGAGAAAAAGGAAAAATAAAATCTTAAAAAAAGAAAGAAGGGAACTCAAAGTATTCAGGGCCTGAAATTTCCCAAGAAGATCTCTGTGTTACATTCAAATATAGCGATTAAAAAAGTTAAAGTGCATTGAAGTGAGATGTGCTATTCACTTTCAAATACCACTTAGAAAAATCATTAACATCTACTTATATAAGGCAATCCAACAGTGTTGTATTCCACTTAGCAGAAATTGCTCTTAGTTGGAATGAGAGTTATTCAATTATTTTTACTGCGTGTCTACTATGAGATAGACATTATGTCATATAGATGTGCTAGATGCTGAAGATAAAGGGTGAGCAAACGCTGCCCTCTTGGAGCGTACAATCTAGTGGGGAATACAAATATTAATCAAAGAACCATATGCAAAAAATGGAAAACTGCAAATCTGACCACTTCCATGCTTTGTTTGTTTTTAGAGCACTTACCACCCTGTGACATTTATATTTACTTGTTTGTTGTCTGTTTCTCGTCCTAGAATAGCAGCTCCATAAGAAAGACTTAGTCTGTGCTGTTCAGTGCCATATGTCTAGTACCTGGAACAGAATCTGACACATAGCAGGTGCTCAATAAATATTTGTTGAATGACTGCATTAATAAAGTACTATCAGGAGAAGTACTTTAACTCCCTGAAGAAGTTGACTTCATTAGGGAGATCAAGAAAGACTTCCTTGCAGAAGTAATGCTTGAGTTGAGAAGAAAAGTAGGCACTGACTAAGCTGAGAAGGAAAAGAAGATCATTCAAGGCAATATGTGCAAAGACCCTGTGGTGAGAGGGAGCATGAAAAAGACAAAGAACAGAAAGAAGGCCTTAGGGACAAAAGAGGAGAGACCAAGTGAAATAGGGATTACAAGACAAAACAGGAAAGACAGAGAGAGGCCAGACCATGCAGGGTCTTGTAGGATGAATTAAGAAGTCAAGAAGTCATCTTTATTCTAAGAATAATGAAAAGTCATTTGAGCGTTGTAAGCAGGGAGGTGACTTAATCAGATCTGAAAAGATTACTCTGGCTTCAGTGTGGGGAATGGATTGGAGGAGTGCCTAGAGTGGATTCAGGAAACTCAGCTAAAAGACAGTGGTCCAGATGAGTGATATGGGTAGTTTCAGATGAGCAGTGTGGATAGTTTGAACTTGAGTGCTGGTAGTGAGGCTTGAAGTAGACGCATATGGAAGTAGATACTTCAATAGTAATTTAAGAGGTAAACCAATAAGACTTGGTGAAGAGTTGGATAAAAGATGAAGGAGAAAGAAGTGGCAAGGTTGAGCTGAAGTTTATGGCTTGGACAACGGGATGGCAGTGCCATTCAATGAAACAGGGACTCCTGGAAGTGGGTCAGGTTTGAGAGGAAAGATGATAAGTTCAGTTTTAGATAAGTTGATTTTGAGGTTTCTTCGGGCATCCAAGAGGCTGTATTAAGTTGGAGATGGTCTAGCACTGGGAAAGTCTGGGCTGGAACTGTAAATATGTGAGTGTTCCAGAGAAGATAATTAAAATTGTGGGCTAGATACTAGAGTGAGAAGAGGAGAGACTTGCCGTTTCATGCGAAGATCTCTGATTTAGTAAAGGATGGGAATGCAGACGAAGCCCTGATACAAGCTGGTAGCCCTGGGTCATCCACTCCCGCAGCTGAAGAGCATGAAGTGATATTTGGTGCTCACTTGGTAGTGTTCAATGGGCTGTAGAGAGCAACCTTCTAGACTTTTCTAGATCAAGCATAGCTGAGAATCAACTTCCTTGTCCTCCTTACCAACAGACAGAAGAGAAAATCTACGGTATTTTTGCCTTGATAAAGTATTTTTACCAAGCTTATACTTTAAAACATTATTTCTTTATGTACATCTATGTATATTCAAAACAGAAAACCACTGTTGTAAATTTTTTCATTGATCAGATATTAATTTTGCAATTGAAAAAGTGTTTTAAAAATATACTTTTTCCTGAGCATTTAAATATAAATATACTCTTGATTTTAAATAGGCAGTTGAAAATTAAAATTATATTCATAGCTCATTAACTGAGGGGTTCCTATGAGCCAAGCGCTATTCTAAGGGCTTTACAATAACTGCTTCCTTTACTCCTTCCAGGACCCTAGGAGGTTGCTACTATTTGATAGATGAGGAAACCAGCACAGCAAGGTCAGGAAATTGGTTCAAGGTCACACAGATAATAAGTGGTGGAGCCAGGATCTGAACCCAGGAAGTCTCCTTCAGAGGAAATACTTGTAATTACTGTGCCAGACTCTATTAAAAATCCACCGTCCACATTTTCAAATGTTTTGCATTTTGGATTAGACTGAAAACCTTTAGTAAGACTTTCATGAACTACTTAGTGATTTGCACGTTCTAGTGAGCATGAGAAACCTGTTTGGGCCTGCAACCCTATTTACTCAGCTTCCCTTTGGGTTGTCTGGGATGAAACAGACCAAAAAAGGCCACTCTGGCCGCTGGGTCCGTTCCGGTTTGTGGAATAATATGTGATACCCTGATCAAATTTTAATATAATGTTTTGGGGCCTCTTAGTCACAGCAGAAAGTTCATTTTCTTGACTCAAAATGAGGTGTGTCCAGACATGAGGGCACAGGAAAAACATTTAGCAAAACTCCGCATAAAAATGAAGGTGGAAGGTTTGGCGGTTTATGCCGTCTGGCAAAACCGTAGGATTGATGTGCCAGCCAGTGTTGAAATAATACCTTGAGTCCTAACAACCGGAAAGGGCAACTACAGCTCCTCTCACACCGCCACTCTCAGGTGTTCTTCTGAATGCCCCTCTGGTACAAAGGAGACACAAAGTGCTCTGGGAGGCACATGAACAACTCCCGCCTCCATCTTTCTCTCCCCCATTCTTCCCTGGTGCGGCTCCCCACCACGCTCCCTCTCCTAATTACAGGTCTCAAATCCTGCAACGTCTGCTTGTCCCTCCAGCCACAGGATTTGGCAAGGAAACTAAAGTGGAAATTAATTTTAGTTTAGATCCAGAGCAAATACTTCATTTCTGATTTCCGGTCACTTATCATCTGATGAACGGTAGGGAAAAAATGGCTAGAAAAAGAGGATAGAAGAGTTGCTATACAGTTGCTAAGTTTTGAGAGCAACCAAGACTATATACGGCTAAAAGATTTTGATATTCATTGCCAAATTTGCTCAAGAGCCCTCCCAATTCTGTAGTATTAATAATAACTTAAAAATGATAATAAAGGTTAATATTGGTTAAGTGCTAACTAAATGCCAGGAACAGCTCTGAGCATTTTATGAGTATTATGTCTTTTAATCCTCACAATAACCCTAGGAGGTAGATAATATTATTCACTTTCCTTTTTAGATGAGGACACTAAGGCACAGAGAGGTTAAATAATTTGTCCAAGTTCATGCAGCTAATAATTATCAAAGCCACAATTTGCACCCATGTGGACTTGCACAGTTCACCCCTCAGACCCTGCCCTACTTGACCACTGTGAAATGTGTGACCTGGAAAGACAGGACCCACCCTCTTCTCGCAAAGGCTGGGGAGGAGGGGTTTGGTCAGGATTGACTCAGCCAGTGGGCCTGAAGAGCACAATTGGAAGTAAGTTAGGTGGGAGGCAGGATGGAGGGAACAAAGAAAAGGAACCAACACTTCTCTGAAGAAACAATGAGCAACACTGACTCCACTGCAGGGAGGCAGAATGGGCACATTCTGGCACCATCTGAGAGCATCAGGCGACATGCATAGGAGCAGCTGTTGAGTAGACTCCTTATGAGGGCTGTTGGTAAACCCTCCTCTGTCTGAGTAATAATTAAAGGATGGAACGTGAGACCATTGCTTCCATCACCTTTTTCTATGGAATCTGTACCTGACAATCAAAGGGATCCCACCAAGGGCTACTGCATTGTGGGAACATCCAATTCCGGCATTATAAACTCTCAGGCCGGGTTCACCCCATCTCTTCTATGGACTCACCACCTGCTCTGGTTCGATCCTGCTCTCTTGATTCTTTGTGCAATGTCCTTCCTGGAGTCAGACCAAGTTTGGCCTGGTGCCATGTGCTTCCTGCCTGCTCCCAAGAATAAGGCAGATTTGAAAGGCCCTCCCTTTGTCCTCAGTGGAATTTTGCTTTGTCCTTGGCAAGTGGTATTAGCCTCCTGATAAATTGTTGTGTGTGTGTGTGTGTGTGTGTGTAAGCAGATGAATAACAGAATCATGGGTAGCTCATTGCACATCTGCAACCTGGCCACAGAACATTTATTTTCAAGATGCAAATAGTCTCCATTTGTGGGGCATGAGTCCAAAAACTCCTGGTAACATCATCACGAATTAGCCCACCAACGGTTCTTCCCTGGAATGCTGCCACGGTGGCAAACACTCACTTCCCGCATTGAAGGTCAGACGTTCTGAATCATTCTCACAGTCACATTAGGCGCTTGAAAAATTATTCTGGTTCAGACCAAAACAACCAGCCTATGCGCCTTTGCCCTTGGTTAGCCGGTTTTCAAGTGGAATGTTAAGCTTCTCACCGGGACACACCCTGAGCACACCCGCTTAGATTACAGTCAGAAAATTGGAGGCCTTTACCATCTAATTGGTAGCGCTTTTCCAAATAAAAGTACATCCACCCACATGCCACATTTGCTCCAGTTGGCAACAAATCAAAAGGCAGAGACGCTCCCAACAGTGACCACGGCCCCACTCCATCAGATAGAGACATGTTTTTCTTAATTTCCCCAAGCATCTCAGCAGCCCTCGGGCTGATCATATAGACCAGGTTATTAATCAGAACAGAACGAGCTCATGCTTTGCTGTGTTTCTGAAGTGTAGGCAGCATTGTCTGATGCCAAGAAGAGAAATGGCTAGGTTGGAATGGTGCACCCAGCAGGAAACCCCTGGCCCCCACTGAACATGGCTCCCCCGCGCAGCCGACGCTTTCTCCTGGACCTTTGTTTGCACAGATTCTATGGCTCAGATTTAGGTATTTCCCTCCCAGCTGATACCCAGTAAAAAACCTACCCATGCATTGACTGACAAGCGGCCACGGAAGGACGTTCATGATAAATTGTTAAACGAGGAAAGCAGGTTGCAAACGTTACACAGTGTATGATTCCAATTTTGTAAAACAAAAACATAAATACATGCAGAGAAAAAGCTGTTAATAGTGATTACCTCCATGTAGTGATATTATTAGGTTTTTATTTCATCCTTTGCACTTGATACTACCTGATATATTTATTTTTTTATAATAAATACAATAAGTTAATAAACAAGCGATAAGAAAACCTACCATCCTTGACGGCCAGGTTCAAATCTTACCTCCTTCCAGAAGCGGCATCTGGAAAGAATCTTTCCCTTACCGAAATATATATAAAAGACACACAAAACAGATGTAGGATACACAGAATTGCACCTGTGCCTCTATGACAACACTTACAACTTTCCTCCCTGAACTGTAGTTTTCAAAAGTGTCGCCATCTTGTCTCCCATAGTAGATCGCAAGTACTTTGGGGGCAGAGCCTGTGTCTGAGGCTTTTCTGTCTCTCACATCACCTAATGCCCAGCTCCACACCCATGCCTGTTGTAAGTAGCCAGTAAACCCTTTTTGAACAACTGGTTGAAAATATCTTTGGGCACACTCTGTGTTTCTGAAAGGTTGCATCAAAATTTACTGTCTGAAAATTAAAAACCTTATGTCTTTTTAATGAAATAAATAACTTTGAGATTTAAAAACCTCACACAGGGGCCAGCCCGGTGGTGCAGCGGTTAAGTGCGCACTTTCTGCTTCGGCGGCCTGGGGTTCGCTGGTTTGGCACCGCTTGGCAAGCCATGCTGTGGTAGGCATCCCACATGTAAAGTAGAGGAAGATGGACATGGATGTTCGCTCAGGGCCAGTCTTCCTTAGCAAAAAGAGGAGGATTGGCAGCACATGTTAGCTCAGGGCTAATCTTCCTCAAAATAAATACATAAATAAACGAATAAAAATAAAAACCTCACACAGTTATTTTGCCACAGCTAATATATGCAAAAATAACAAAATCAATGTCACTGCACAGAAGATGGAATGAAGTTAGCTCTGGGACTCCAAAACACAGTCAGGTTGAGAATTATAGGCATGCTCAGTTTCTTATGGTTTATTTATGGATTTCTCAAATCATAGATGCTGCTTTTCATTTCCCAAAGCTCTTAGTTTATCCTGAAATGCTAAGAAATATGTCAAAATTCCAGAGATAAGCCAAGAAAAGGTGAGGTGAAATTCAATGCGTAACTATTTTTAAAAGGAATTATGACCTGTGACTTCTTTAGCGTATGGCTTCAACCTAGCAGAGTCCCTAGAAGACAGTCACAGATCTATCCACCACGTGCAAAATCGGATGCAGAGACAGGCCACGGCATTTCTGTGCAGGCTTAGCAGGTACGGAAGATGGGAGAAGGTCTTTGTTTTCCCCGACTGAGGAAAAGACCCCTGGCTTGGATTTTGGGCCACTCTACTCAACCTTCACATGGCTCCTCATTCAACTCACATTCTGATCAGCTCCTTCGGGCCTGTGGAATCTCGTTCTACTTTTCCCTCACTACATCACTCCCAACTCAGCCCACTTCTTTTACTCCCAGCTCCAGCAATGCCTTAAACGGCTTTTTAAACGCTGGGGTTTTATTAGGATACCAGACAGCAAGGTGTGATATCTTTAGAACTTATATTTATTCATACATTCAATAAACATGTGTGGAGCACCCACTGTGTGCCAGCCTAAATGCTGTGGAAAAAGTGGCGAACAAGAGTGCTACCATGCCTGCCTTTAGAGAGCTTTGGGTCCAGCAAGGGAAAGTAGACATTATGCAAACAAGTACCCAAATAGTCGTTTCCTTCTAGTTGTCATAAATTCTACGAAGGAAGAGCACAATGAAGAATGACAAGGAAGAATCAGCCTTTCTGAACCAATCTGAGGAGTCAGGGCAGGCCTTTCGGAGGAAACCAAGCCCTTAAGGGTGAGTTCAGAGTATCCCAGGCAGAAAACAGCACATGTGAAGGCACTGGGGCCAGGAACATTCTAGGAACTGAGGAAGACTGGTGAAATCACGCAGGGCCTTGCAGGTCATACAAATGGATAGGAATTTATCCACAGAGCAATAGGAAACCACAGAAGGTTATGGAACAGAGGAGTAACACATCCAGATTGTAGCTTTTAAAAAATCTCTGGCTGCTGTGTGGAGAACACACAGAGGGAACAGAAGGCAGCGTGGTGTCAAGATAGGAGAACATGTAAGAGGACACTGCAGTCATCCAGGTGACAGACGATAAGGCTGCAAGCCCCGTACAGAAGTGAGGATGGAGAGAAGGGAAGGAGTCAAGATATCTTAGATGTTTTAGAAAATATATGCAAAAACAAAACAACCCTCCAAAACGGAATCTACATCCCTATCTGTAAGACGCACTCAAGTTGGCGCCGGGCATAATAAAAGATTTCAGTTCGATTCTTGTTCATTTTAATTTCATAGATTTATCAGACTGTAGACCTCATTGGACAATATAATTTATATATTCCACAACTAGTTGATTTTTTTTTTCCTGAAAGTTCTTCTTTCAACTCTTGAGGGGGACACTAGAGGTCCCCACTCCTAGAAGTTCTGTGTTATCAAGTTAAATCAGTGACGCATGTTGCTCCAATTGTGTGCAGGGCCTTCTGTGATATTAAAAAAGATATCGTCCTGGGGCCAGCCCGGTGGCACTGCAGTTAAGTGCACACGTTCCACTTTGGCAGCCTGGGGTTTGCGGGTTCAGATCCCGGTGTAGACGTGGCACCGCTTGGCACGCCATGCTGTGGTAGGCATCCCACATATAAAGTAGAGGAGGATGGGCACAGATGTTAGGTCAGGGCTAATCTTCCTCAAAAACCCCCCCGCACACACACACATATATATATCGTCCTTGTCCTCAAGGGGCTGTTAGTCTCTGACAGTCAATGAGCTGGCCTGAAGACTGAAAAACATGAACGCCAGGAACGGAATCTTGGTATCACGCCATGATTAGTGAATGCGGTTAGGAAGAGGAACTAGAAAGGTTCCCCAAACAAACATCTGAAGAAATAAGAGGAGAAGCAGATGTCACCATGGAAATGGAGGAGAGAACTTGAAGAAGAGGAGATGGCTACCAGAGCCTTGGGTTGAGCTGGAAAGGAGGATAAAGAATGAGAAAAGCCGTGGTTAAGTTCACATGCTCCACTTTGGCAGCCCAGGATTGGGGGGTTCAGATCCTAGGAGTGGACATGCACAATGCTCATCAAGCCATGCTGTGGTGGCATCCCACATACAAAACAGAGGAAGATGGGACAGTCTTCCTCAGGCAAAAAGAGGAAGATTGGCAGCAGATGTTAGCTCAGGGCAAATCTTCCTCACCAAAAAAAAATGAATGAGGAAAGCCATTAGGAAGAATCTGGTGGCTTATGCCAGATCCAAGACAAGAGAACAGAGAAGGCAAAAGCCAGTGAAGTAAGCCAAGAGAGAGGAGAAGATGGAGAAATGACTACAATTGTAGACTAATCTTCGGTCAATTGATTAATTTATATTTTGCCTCGTTCCAGAAAGGATTTAGGAAAGCTTATAGGGATTCAAATGTACAGCAGGAAAACGTAAATTAAAAGAGGGATGAAAGGAGAAAGAAAAACGAGGGTGGTGTTCTAAAATGAAACCAGGAATGCAGTTAAATATGCTTACAGCTTTGGCCTCACCCAAATTAGGGAATTGGATCAAACAAAATGAACTAAACAGCTGCAAAGGACTAGTCAATCCTTTATCCAGCTCTTATTCTCTTTACTCCACTGTTATCTTGGGTCTTTTCCATTTCAAAGTCCAGATTATGCTCCAAACTGGGTCAATTTTTCAATATTTTTGAGTTTGTGCTTTTGAAAGGCATCCTTAGTTATAAGACGGACAGAATTAGTGTCAACGTCTGCATGCAAACTCATCACCACCACTAGAAAGACAGCCCAAAGCTTATGCCCTTCAGACAGGTCACTACTGTCTCCCACAAAAATCAAGGGTGCCTCATTTTGGTGTAACACACAGTGTTCTGGTAACCAGAATGGGATGGAAAAATGGAGTTGTTCTGAGGCTAGGTAACAATCTGATCTTGAACCAAAGAAGGAGGAAAGCTGAGGTAGGAGAAGCAGCAGCAGCAGCACACAACAATGCTTATCACCTGGCTCCTGGCCATCTGCCCCGCTGGGCTGCACACCTCTCCAAGGCACGGTCTCTGTTCACTTCTCAGTGGCATCTGACAAGTGCTTGGCTCATGGAAGTTGCTCATTTAGTGTTTGCGGAACAAATGCGTGGTGAACAGTAGAAAGAAAGTGTGTCTTTTGGCTCCATTTGGTGTTTAAACAGTTGTGAATATCAAAACTAAGCACGTAACTTCTCTGGGCCTCAGTTTTCTTTTCTGTGAAAGTAGAGTGTGTGCAGCAGAGGTTGCCAATTACCGCCAACATTGATTCTCATCTTTGTTGTGGATGTTTCTTGGATGAACACGCTTCTCCTCACAGCTGCTCTCTCAGGATTTTGCAGTCTAACTCATTAGAGAATTCTGACATGTGCTCTAAAGGAGCCGCGTTTCATGCTAGAATTGGGAAGGAGATAATCCTGGTGACATCTCACCAGTGCTGAAGGTCAGCCATGCGACAATGGATGAACCACATGTAAGTAACTAACAGCTGACCTGGGATGGGCAACCTAAGTTTGTAACCCTTGTTTAAATGACTTTCTAAGTGTAAATACCTAGAGAAGAGCCAGTATGGGCAATTTGTAGTGCCCAGGACATATCAGCGACCTCACAGCTTCATGAAGAGACTTTGAGGAATAAATGAAAAAATATTGCCTTTTATTTATTACGTTGATGCTTTGAAAGCTCTTTTGATATCTTCATTTTTAAAATATCCCTTGAAAAATAATATAAAATGAAGTGTACTCAACAAATGGTAAGAAAAATTGTATTGTTATTTTGAAAAAAACACTGAAGGAATTTATAAATAATATTTATGAATTCTGATTTTTATGAATAATAAGGCGGTCCACTATTATAATAGAATATTTCTTTCATCTGGGGAATGTAAATGCTTATTCTCCCAGGCCCACCAAACAAAAGGATTCAGAAAGTATCTTTTAATAACATATTGCCCCAGAGTTTATAAAGTATGATTCAATATACAGAAATTAGAATTTAAATCCATATGTACCTATCACAAAGTCTAAAAATGAATGAATAATTCAATGTGATGTCCTAAATAATAACATGGGAAAGCCATTTACATGATCTGTGGAAAACCATGTGACCACATGAGAGAACTTGACCGTATATGCCTAGCTATTCAATGTCAAAAACATCACCACCACATTTGTATGGTGGTGGGTGGAAACTAGGCTTTTGGTGGTGAACACGATGTGGTCTATACAGAAGTTGAAACACAATGATGTATTCCTGAAATTTATATGTTATAAACCAGTGTTACTTCAATAAAAATATACATATATAAACCCACCACCACCAACGGCGTTTTCCAAACCAACCCTCACCACAGATTAGCGCATGTCCTTAGACATCCCAAATTTCTCCTACCAAAGCAAGAGAATTTTCACAGTTCCGAAGCGCAACATCTCTCAAACTCCCTACTCAAATGTATACCACTAAACACACACACCCCCCTCAGCATTAGGGAATGACCAAAACCAACTCAAAGCTAGAATGAATTCCCTGTGTGGTGGAGACCCAACAAGCCATTTCAGAGCCAGATGAAGGATATCGGGCATCTCTTAAATGAAACCTGAGTCAGATACCTGCACACATACCAGTCCCCTCAATGTGTATTCAAGATACTGTTAACTTATGGCAAAATTCTTCCATCATAGCAGGGTGCAGTTTTGAATGTATGCAACTAGACTCCAGACTTTTCCAGTCTTTCCCAGTCTTTCCTGTTCACCTCAATTTAGCACTAGCTGATGGCTCCTGCTCTGTGTCATATTCTGCTCCCAGGCCAGAGATGAAGTCACGGTACTGGCTTTATGAGTTCTTGCAGCTGCACAACAGCCCGAGAGACTCTCACTGCCTTCTGGAGCAAGAAAACGTGCCTGCAGAGCTTCGAGCTACACTCGTCAGTTTCTAAGGCACCAGGGAGCCGCCTTCTTTTGCAGAGGGGACCTTCATCTTTGTAAAAGTTAGTCTCCAGGCATCCAGGTCAGTCAGGTGGTCCACTGCCACTCCAGAGCTTTCCTTAAGGCCCCGCCCTACATGGTTGTCGTGACAAGGTTAGAGCTTTTTCCATCCGTGTGCTATTATTTCCTGTCAGTTGGAACCTCGTGGGGCCAGGTTCCCAGCGGGTAACGTATTCAGATGAGTGTCCACACAGGTTTTGAGCTTTTGCTTTCTGCTGGTCTATTCTGTCCCCGCTGTTGGAAGACAATAAAGAAGCTTATTTTCCTCTGTCTTTGAAATTAGTCAATTAATTTCTTTAAAGCACTGAACAAAATTGTCTTCCACTTAGCAAGAATGGGGAAAAGAATTTACTTAGCAAAAGAAAGGGATGAGAAGAATGGTGGGATGGGGATAATGGAAGAGAATGACCAAAGTCATCTTTATACTATGACATAAAATGTTATAAAATGTTTGAGGGACAGCTATTTCCTTAAGCAGCCATCAGGATCAGGCATCTATTAAGTGGCATGTATCAGCATATAGCTACCAACATTTAATTGATTATAATACACTAATGTAATTAAAATTAAAACATAGAAATGGAATTTTAAAATATACTAACAGAATATTGCTTTTAAAAAATGTTTACTTAAATGCTTTTTCTATTGCCTTGTATATTAAAAGGACTGTATATTTAAAGGAATCCTTAGGTGTTTTTCTTAAGTCGTTGTGCTCCCTCCCTCACACTTTTCCCTGGTCTAGTTGTCTGGGGCAAATCTCCTTCATCAACAACCCTCCTAGGGAGAGGTGGGAAGGAGGAAAGAGACTGGGAAGCAGCGAGTCCAGCATCACTGGTTGGAATACTCTAAGTGATGCAATGAACTGACAGGTAAGGCTCGCTCCCTGCTTCTCTTGAGTCTGGGGTGCAGGGACAATGGAAGCAGGAACCAACTGAGACTTATTTGAGAGCTTGTATGATCATTCCATCTCGTCCTCTAAATGATTAGTAGGGTACAAAGAGGTGAGCATTTGCGACGATCTTTTTCCATTAAAAAAGAACACAGACAAGGATAGGCTTAACGGATTTGTTGTCAAACAGAAGGGCCGCTCATCTGTGGTGGGGAGGCTGGAAGGGTTTGGTTGGGGACGTTCAGGCCCTGGGTGGAACTGTTTCTTGAGGAAGTCTCTGGCACTGGCCTCACGGACTCAGCCACGTCTTCAAGGTGTATCCTATGTTCTACCTGTGTTCTTCCAAAGGTGCCTGGGGACCCTTCAGGAGCTCAACCTCCTATAAGAGGGGATCTGGCAGCAGAAACCAACATCTGTTTTCATCTGAACTAAAACAAGGAATCACCAAAAGCTTGACCAAAGGCAGCCCGTGAGGATGCCCGCGACTCTGCGAAGACGCACTCACTGTCCAAGACCTGGGGGCTGGGAGGTGTTCTCTAACGACAGGAAGAGAGGTCAGCTGCAAACACTCCTTTTACAAGAAAAATGCAACTGCTTGGAGCAGTTCACTTATGCTTGGGCTGAAGCAGATAAAATAAAGTGGTAAATGTATCTTGCTTCAAAAGCATTTTACACTGGAATAATACAAATGATTCTTTAAAAGCATTTAACTCCAGGGAAAACAAAGTCACCCACATGCCTCACTACTGGGGAATATAAACCAGACAAGCTTTATGGAGGACAAGGTGCCAATACATATCATAATTGTTAAACATATATATAACCCTTGTTCCGGTAATTCCAACACTAGGAATAAATACTACAGAAATAATCAGATACACTCACAAAGATTTATGGGCAATGATGCTCTTTATAGTGTTATTTATAATGGAAAAAAAGTCTAAAAAAGCAATAATGAGAGATTGCTTAAAAAACTATAGCATACCTATACCTTAGAATATTAGGCAGCCATATTTTAAAGGAATCCAATACAATTATCAAATGACTCCAATAAAAATTCTTTTAAAATTATTAAAAACAATTTCATAGAAAAAGATATTATCAGATAAAATAACGTTCTTGGTATATTTCTAGAAAGTAGATTACAAAAGAGTATATACAGCACAAACTCAAAAACTGAGGAAAAACTCAAACTATGTGTTCATTCATTTCTTGAGCACCAAAAGAGGGAGGATAAAGAACTGAACAAGATAGACAGAGGAAGTTTAAAGTGATTTTACCAGGTAGAAGGAAATATTAAAAATATTAATAGTGGTTATTTCTGTGCATAGTATAGTCGGAGCCTTTAATCTTCTTCACTGTCCTTTTTATATTTTCTAAAATTTCCAAAAATGAACTTGTATTATTTTAAAGTCAGAAAACAAACCAAAAAGAGATGCTAGATGTCGTTTTACATTGAACTTTTAAGAATTCAATACATCAGAAAAGCACTAGTTTCGGCTCCTCAGCATTTCCAGACAGTTTTCCCGTCGCTGGGGAAGCCTGCGGAGGCGGCTGCTCATCGGCAGGGGGAGGGGGCGGGGGGGGGGGGGCGCGTCAGAGGGGGAGAGAAGCGGAAGAGAGCGGCACCGTGTAGTCGACTCCCGGTGGCTTTGAGGAGGTCACTGGCCAGGGTGGAAGGACTCCTGTGGACCCAGGTTAGCAGGGGGCACATGGGAGCCTAAGAGCTTCCCTCGTTCCTGATTCTGTAGGTCACGTCCTCTCCCATTTCTTGGGCCCCAGGTCCTCTTCTGTATTAAGAGGCTGACAGTCCCTCTCGCCAATAAGCTGAAGAGTTGCTTTGGGATCTTTCAGGAAAGAGTGCTGAAGTTTATGCCATTTAGTCTGGGCCTCTGGGAACAGATACACGGATAGACGAGTGAGCGAGAGAACGAACGAACGAATGAATATGGAATTATCCAAAGACTGTCAAGAACAGCCGCTGCTAAAAAAAGAAAAAAAATGCTGAAAATATTTTTAGATTCAGAAAAATCATATTCTTCTTGGTAAGTGACAAAAATGGCTTAAAGCTAAAACTAAAACAAAGTTGTGTGAAAGGGCAGTTGCTAATAAAAAGATAAATTCTGTGGGTTCTATCATTTTTTTTTCGAGGAGGATTAGCCCTGAGCTAACATCTGCTGCCAATCCTCCTCTTTTTGCTGAGGAAGACTGGCCCTGAGCTAATATCCGTGCCCATCCTCCTCTACATTATATGTGGGATGCCTACCACAGCATGGCTTGACAAGTGGTGCCATGTCCGCACCTGGGATCCGAACCAGCCAACCCTGGGCCACCAAAGTGGAATGTGTGAACTTAACCATCGCACCACTAGCCAGCCTCAGTTCTATCATTCTTTTATTTATTTATCCATCCATTCAACAAATATTCCTGAGTACCTTCTCTGTGCCCGGCACTATGCTGGAGCAGGGTTACAAGGGGGAATGAAGCTCTGTCCTCCTGGAGGCGATTGTAGCTGGAGCTGTGAGCTGTCACGGAACCTGGTAGTTTTCATGTATTCAATTTTCATTAATCCAATAGACATGTATGGACCCCTTGCCATGGGGGCCAGGCACTGTGGTCAGCACAAAGAATAAACACAATCCTTTGTCTTAATAATCAACTGGCCTGGGGATGGGGAAAAATATGAGAAAAATCAATGTCCACAATACACCGTGATGAGTACCATACCAGGAAGCCCAATTTAGCTGGGAGGGGTCAGGAAAAGCTTCTGCAGCGAGGTGATGCTTGTATTGGGCTGTGTAGGAGTCAAACATTCATTTACTCTTCTGTTCAACAAATAGGAATGGAGCTTTACTTTGGGCGGGGCATTGTACTGGGTGCTGAGGATAAACTGATGAATAACACAGAAGTGGTCCTCAACCTCACGGAACTTATGGTCTGGTGAGAGAGAGAAATAATAAATCTGTAAAACAATAAACAAATAAATACATCAAATGATTATAGCTATAAAGAGCACAGTGAAGGATACAAACAGGATGCTGTGATGGAGGATAACATCGGGGCACCCAAGGAGAACAGCACACTTGAATTTAGAATGAGTGGAAGAGGGTCAGCCAAGGGCTCTCTGAGGAGACTTTATTTATTTGAGACTGAAGGTTGTGAAGCACCCAGCCATGCAAAGAACTAGGGAAAGAGCACTCCAGGCTAAGGGAACAGCTAGTGCAAAGGCCCTGTGGTGGTGACAAGAGACAGGAAGAAGGCCAGTGTGGAAGGAGCATTGGTGCTGGAGGGAACAAGTGAGGTGGACCGGGTCATGCTGGGCCTTGTGAGCCATGGTAAGGGTAGGCCATTGAGGGGCAAAAGAGTGACAGATCTGGTGTATGCTTTAAAACCATCCATATGCTACTCTCAGGAGAAGGGATTGGGGTGAGGGGTATGGGGAGGAGGTGAGAATTCCAGCAGAAAGATCTGTGAGGTGGCTTCTGCAATAGTCTTTGTTAGACTCTGGTGGCATGGAGGTGAGAGTGAGTCAGGAAGGAGGACTGGGGAAAGGCAGTGGGAAGCCTTCTGGGTAGAGGAAGCCATCTGTGCAAATGAGAAGAGTGAATAGACATTTTAGGAAATGACAAGCAGTTTTTTGTAGCTTGAACATAAAGGTAGAAAGGTAGGAAAAGGTCAAATCATAAATAGTACTGTATGCCAGAATAAGGAGGTTATATATTATCCTGAGGGCAATAGGAAACCACTGGAGAGTTGTTAGCAGCAAAGTTCCGTGAACAGAATTGAGCATTAGAAAGATGTGTTGGAGGGTGGCTTCAAGGCAAGCAGAGGGGGCACTGAAGGTAGGCAAGACTGGTGATGCTGAGACCATCTAGGAGACCATTGGCCTTAAGATGGACTGAGATAGGGAAACCTGGCTCTGCTACTTACTGGCTGTGTGACCTTGGGCAAATCACTTAACCTCTCTGAGCCTTAGTTTGCTCAACTGTACAAATGGGAATACTTACTTGACAAACTTTTCATGAGGATTACATTAAATGGTAGTGGTAAAATTACCATTTTATCATTTCATGAGGACTACATTAAATGGATTAAATGGTAAATGCAATGAGGATTACATAAACGGTACAGGAGAGAGTGCAGCTCATAGCAGATGCTCAGTCTTAATCTCCTTTCCTTCATAATCCCCATCCTGAGATCACAGTTCCAAAGAGCATTCCCAAATATTTAGTGTCGCAAAATAAATAGCCAACGATCCGCTGGCTGATGACGTTGCTACTCCAGACAATCTGAATAAAGCGTACAAAGGAAAGTCAGTAGTAACTGGAAAAGGAAATGGCATTTCCTGCTTCCTCATAAACCGGAAATAAAAAGTTGGCTCAATTTTTATTTATCCACAAAACCATCATTAAAAATCAGATAAAGAAAATAAATGTCAGTTGCACCTCTGTTAGATGAAACTCTAAGCTCCTTGAAAGTGTTAGAGAAAATCTCGTGCTGGGACAGCAAAGAGCATTTTACGCAGTTAAGACTGTGCATTGCCTGGGTGGCAAGGATGATTCTGAAATACAGGTCATGAATCCCTTATCTAAAACTCCTGGCCAGATGTGTTTAAAATTCAGAATTTTTCAGGTTTTAGAAAGGTAACACGGTGCATATGCCATGTATTACATGACACCCCTGGTCTGGGGTTATTACTATTTCTGCAGTAAAATATAAGAATATTCATCCTAAGTGGGATAAAGAAACCCATAAAGAGCTTCAGCTTAGGTTAGGTGAAGTTTTCCTACTTAATGAGTTTGTGTCCAGCTTGGAAAAACTTTCCTTGCTCAGACTTTGGGGATTTTTGAATTGTTTTTCAGAGATTGGGGTGCTAATGCGTTTCCCCTGGATTTTGTGTACTCCTTAACCCATCCCCTCCTTTGCGGGGCCCACAGTGGCTGCAGAGGGACTGAGTTGTAGCGGGGTCAGACCCAGCCTCTCCCTCCACCCAGACCCTCTGCTCCCTCTGCCCTCAGCCCAAGCACCGAAGCCTTCTTTATTCATGATATCCTGGTGTCACTCCCTTAAACCAAACCTGGGACCCTATCCCCACCCCGTCTACCTCTTCTGTCTGAAAGTCACTTCTACACAGCTCCAGTGCCCTGCCTCGGGATTCCCATCGTCCAGGTAAGTATTCTGGGACACCTAAGTGACTTTTGGTCTGCACAGCAAACCTCTGGGGCCCACATTTTCTAATCCCAGCTCCAGCGTTTCCAAGACTTTTATATTTATACACATTTTGACTTCTGTATGCACTATATCGTGTTCACCATCAAAGGTGTAGTTTCGATCTGTCACCATACAAATTTCCCTCTTTAACCGGTTCGCCCTCCTACCACCCCCATTGCCCATCTAGTAACTTTTGGGGTGGTAAATTTATTCAGACTATAGTCAGACGTGAGGGAAAAATAGTAGTTTCTTGATTAACTGATGATTTGATCTGACTTTCCTCACAAGTTCCCCACCCTGCTGGGTAGAAATGCGGGTTGGATAAATTTAGTGCAATTCGATCAACGCTTTCGTATTGTGGGCAGTCTGCTTAAGTAGCACAGCTCCTCGTGGATCTATTACCCAGTTTTCAGATCTCTTCCTCATCTCTCCTCATCCCTGAGATAGCAATCAGAGTATGAGAGACGCTTACTGTGGGCTTAAGGCAGTGGAGTGGTGGGTCCTCAGAGCTATGTCGTGTCCTCTGTTTTTTGTGGTGCTCCTTGGCGGTCCTGTTGCTGCCCACCTGGCTGGCCTCTGCAGTTGACATTGGCAGCTGGTTTAACCTGTGGTCTAGTCTCTCTCAGCTTGGTCAGGAACAATGGTGTTCTTTGGCTGGGCTGGCCTCATCTCAGCTCTCACTGACTCTATAGACCTCTCTGGGTGTCGGTGATCCACCCTTATCCTCTGCTGTGAAAGTCACTTCATCCCTTCTTATGGTGCCTGATGGCAAACCACGGATCTCAAACAGCTGCGGTCAAAGACCCCTTTAAATGCATGCAGGAACTTCTGGGCCTTATCCATGACGCAAGGTATGGAGAAGACTGCTGGTGAGCAACCAAATCTGTTCTCCCTTTGTTCCATAATAATAGAATTGTAGCTGGGCAAATATGGCTGCCCAGTTACACTACATTTCCCAGCATTCCTTGTGGTTAAGTTTGGTCAGGTGACCAAACTCTGGCCAGTGAAATATGAGCACACTTTTGGGCCAGAGTCTTATGACATTGGGTATACCTCTTCTACCCTCTCTTTTCCCTTCCTACCAAATGGAACCTAGACATGGCAGTCACATACTGTTGATGACAAAGCTCTAGGCTCTGTGGCAGAGTACTTACTAGAAAAAGAATCTGAGTCGCTCAATGAAGAGCTGGCCCCAGCCTGGGAACTCACCTCAGATCATTCTAGGAGAGAATTTTTTCCTCAAAGGACTGTAGAGTTGGGCCCCTTGGCTTCAGCAGCAGTTTTCCAACAGCAGCTACAAGGAACTGATGGCAGTTAGGGAAAGCCACACCCAGCCTTACACTAAGTATCTACAATGTATCCCTTGGCAGAAGTCCTCTCTCCTTGGGGGTCCTCTCATCCTGACATATCCCTCTGTCTTGGAGCCGGAGACCGAGGTCCACAAGGCCTTATCTGGCCTCTTTCTCCCTGCCTCTGTCCATAATTTATATGCACATGCATGTGGGCTTTGGAGTTTCTTTCCCCCTTCCAGTTATAAAAATAAATAAGTCATGGGAATATAATATACAGCATGGTGACTATGGTTAATAATACTGTATTGTATATTTGAAAGTTGCTAAGAGAGTAGATTAAAAAAACTCTCACCACAAGAAAAAAAATTTGTAACTATGTATGATGATGGACATTAACTAGGCTTATTGCAATGATCATTTTGCAAAATATACAAATATCAAGTCATTATATTGTACACCTGAAACTAATATAATGTTATATGTCAATTGTGTCTCAATAAAAAATAAATTCCTCCCTCTCTGAATGAAACCTGGCTTTCACACTGTCTGCAAAATCCTATTTTGACTCATGAATGTGGAAAGGCAAAAGAGAAATGCTCATTAACAGTTTTTGAAATATTGCCTCTCATGACATATACAAAAAAGGGGAAAAGATTTACATCAAGATATTTACAGTATTTATAACTGTATGACAGAATTATGTGATTTTTTTATCCACTTATTTTGATTTTCTTTATTTTCTGGCTTTTCTACGATGAACATACTTGGTTAAATTTATTAAAAAATCAATAAAAGTTATTTTAAAAATATGCCTGGCGCACCATCAGTTGGGAAAAGCCAAATAACGGTCTCCGTGGGAACTCATTTAAACTTGTCAGAGCAGTTAAATTAATTAGGTCTTAACTGACATTTAACAGCCAGGGTGGCAGGCCTGATATAACTTAGCAAGGACTTAGAAAATTAGGGATAATAGCCTACAGATTGTATTCTTGCAAAGCCTGCTCAGTTCAGGGGAAACAGCGCATCAAGCAGGGTTTCAAAAAATGCCTAACAAGTTACTTCTTTTTCCTGGAGAGATGCATGGGTGAAATATCCAAGACGAAACACAAACCCGTTTGTGTTGGCATTCCTCCTCCGTGCATTATGACAAGGGAATTATTGCAGGCTTTGCTGGAATATTTCATGTATGGATCATTGTAAACAAATCCTGGGGCACTTTTCCCCGTAACAAAGAGGGACATAGAGCTCTCGTCTTTGTTAAGTAAATTTCCTTGAAAAAAATAAAACACAAGAG
Organism: Equus przewalskii; assembly: GCF_037783145.1. Classification (NCBI taxonomy): domain Eukaryota; kingdom Metazoa; phylum Chordata; class Mammalia; order Perissodactyla; family Equidae; genus Equus; species Equus przewalskii. Next base: position 79,581,904 of record NC_091833.1, on the reverse strand, counting down.
TTATATTTATAATGTCCAGGAGGAAAAATAAAATTCAGAGTTTCCAGGAAAGTGTGAAACAAACTCTGCAACTAGAGGGAAGAGAGGGGCTTCCTTGCCATCACGGTGGCCCGGCCTGGCCTGGCCTGGGACAGAGACAGGTGAGGAAGGAAGCGAGGAGACAAAGGAGGGGGACCCAGCAAGCCTCGCAGAGTCCTCTGAAGGAAAGTACAGCTGAAATGTCCCAAGCGGGAAACTCAAATCTCAGCCTTCAGGAAAAGAAAAAGTTTCGCAGGGAATTCTAAACTCTGTATTTTTGCTTCAGGTGGGTCTGGAGAGAGCATCTTGCCCTGTGCATAAGTGAAGCGAACAGAAATAGCCCTCATCTCCAGAGGGCAAAGGAACTCGCTCAGCGGTTTTCATTTTTCATTGCGGAAACCTCCACAGCCATGTCAGACACTGAGTCAAAGTACAAGCAGAGGGGGCTGCCGAACACTTCTAGGGCAAAGGTTTCTTTCTGCAGTTCCACCGATCCCAGACTATTACCTGTCTGGGGCCTGCTAGGCTGGGTCCTAATCACTTCCAGCTGTGTTGGCTCCTACAGGCGCCCCCCCAGCCCCTCCTTGTCTGGCCTCCCTGCCCTCTACCTCTCTTGTAGGAAAAATTAAGTATTGCACTTAAATCCCCCCTTAGGACTTGGGGATCTTGAGCAGGAGCCTCGCCACAGCATCCATCTCCAGCAACAGATGACAGGGCTGGCTTGCTTCACATGGGGTGTCTCCTTTCTGCCCTGTGGCTAAGCGCTCCTCCCCGGCCCTAATCAGTTACAGCTGCGCACACAAAGACAGGTAGGTCCCTCACAGCTCCACCGCAGAGAACCCTTGCCCTCAAAACCCCAACCTAGTACCCTAATCCCCCCAATTCCTTCTTAGGGCTTGGTTCCTTAGGGCTAAATTAACCCTCTCCAGGCTGTCATCTTTTGACTTACATGTCTTTCTGCCCGCGTGGCTAGTATCTCCATCAAATCAATTCAGTACAAAGCTTTAGTGACTTGGGGGATTGAAAATCTGTGGCTAGAATGAAAATGGAAAGTGCCTGACATTGTACTGCCACTATCCTTTCCCTTACGCATGGAGACATCACTAATCAATCACGGAGCGGTTCTCCTGCCTGATGAACTAAGACTGAGGCTTCACGATCTCCAACACAGCATGCCAGGGAGACACTAAAGCTTGGAAAGAATTGACAGATTTGTTGAAATCTCTTCGCCATGTTTGGGTCAAACCATAGGATGCCTACTGGGCAGTAGTGAGCAATGGGTCTGGGTCAGTGGGCGGGGATTGCCTGCATCAATGTTTGTTTTTTTTTTTTTTTTAAAGATTTTATTTTTTCCTTTTTCTCCCCAAAGCCCCCCAGTACATAGTTGTGTATTCTTCGTTGTGGGTTCTTCTAGTTGTGGCATGTAGGACGCTGCCTCAGCGTGGTCTGATGAGCAGTGCCATGTCCGCACCCAGGATTCGAACTAACGAAACACTGGGCCGCCTACAGCGGAGTGCGCGAACTTAACCACTCGGCCACGGGGCCAGCCCCTGCCTGCATCAATGTTTTTCAAACTTGACCTTAAGCAGAATCACCTGCACAGTTAAACCACAGGTTGCTGGACCCCCCACTTCCAGAGTTTCTGGTTCAGTAGGCCTGGGGTGAAGGCCCAGGTGATGCTGCTCCTGGCCTGAGGACCACACTTTGAGAACCACTCGTCTGCATCATACCAAGAAACTTGAACTTTATTCGTCAGGCAATGTAGAATCCTTGAAGGATTTGAATCTAGGTGGGAGGGGTTACGGGATCAGGTTTACGCTTTCCAAAGCTGGGGCTGCCATAAGGTGGAGGGTTGCCTTGAGGGGACTGCGTCTGGGAGCAGGAGGGCTGAAGAGGCTGTTGGCATGGTCCAGATAATTTCACTCAGAGGTGTTTCACAGAATCTTACAGAATGAGATCCTGGCAGCAAAATTGCACTGAGCAGCCTCCAGGAGCCTGAGAAAGGTAGAATGTTGAGAAACATGGTCTAGAAGAAAGCCCCAAAAGGAGATGGGGGGCGGGAGGAGGGATTGGGCTCAAAGGCAAATGTTGGCCATTTCCCAAGTTTGCCAAGGGCTAGGTGGATTCCCAGAACAAGAGACTGCGACCTGCCGACCTGCCGAGGAGTCCTCAGAAGTGACACTCACCAGGCAGACTTGCGAAATACATAGGGCTGGCTCCCTCCCTCTCCTTCCTGTGGGGAGATGCTCTTAGGGGGAGTGCTGCTTCGAGAACAGGTGGTGATAATTACCAGGAGACCAGCAGTTTCCCTGCCTCATCTTTCAAAGTGTCAGAAAGACTGACTTAGAAAATTATGGAGTGCAGGAAGCTTCCTCATTCATTCAGTTCAGTAATATTTGGCAGAGCCTGGTCATTCTGACTTAGTGTCTGATGTGTAATTTTGAAAGGACATTAAAAAATATCTAAACTCTACTACATACTTTCCTGAGGAGGATAGGCCTAGGGTTACTAACACACGTAGAGTCAAAGGGAATTCAGAATTCTACTACACATGCCAGACACATAAGTAAAGCGATATCAGAATCTGCACTAATAATAATAATACCTACAAATGGCACCATGTGAGACCCCTGCTTGTCAACTGTAGTGGATTCTCATGACTTTAGACGTCCCTTGACTCACCTATAGGCCGCAAAATTGGTCAGAGTGGCTCATTCTGAGTCTGCGCTGTGCATTGTCACATCTCGCTTTGTCTAGACAGTTCTCCAGCTATGAGATTCCTGAACCTTGCCTCTCTGCCTTAAGATCTCTCTCAAATTCACCTGCATTCATAACTTTTTTTTGAACACACCAACCCATCGCCATCCCTCTCCCCGCTGAAATCTTACAGAACTTACTGGTTGAGCATATCCTTTGGTCCTTAGAATTGGCTCTCTGGTATTAGTTCCCTTTTCAGGAGAAAAGTCCTATCTCTCCAGATCAATAGTAAATTCTTTGAAACCTGTAGTAGTTAGGTCTCATTTGTCTGAAAGTGAACCATTACACTCATGTTAAACTTGCATGGGTGACGTGGCGAACGCCTTGGCTCAATTCCTAAATCTCTGGGAGATGAGGCCTGCAGTTGGGTCTCAGGTACACCTGGGACCAGGGCCACAAACGCTGCCAGGATGCTCTCTCCTCCTCTCCATCTTTTTTTTAAAAGATTGGCAACTGAGCCAACATCTGTTGCCAATCTTCTTTTTTTTCCCCCCCTTCTTCTCCCCAAAGCTCCCCAGTGCCTAGTTGTATATTCCAGTTGTGAGTGCCTCTAGTTGTGGCACGTGGGACGCTGCCTCAGCATGGCCTGATGAGCGGTGCCATGTCTGCGCCCAGGATCTGAACTGGCAAAACACTCTGCGAACTTAACCACTGGCCACGGGGCCAGCCCCCTCCTCCTCTCCATCTTTTCTTTCTGATACTTGCTCCATTCTCTCAAACTGGCACCCTCATTAGCTGTGGGGACTTGGCCATTGGCAGCTGTCAGTCTTGTAATTGTCAGTCAAGGCCCCAGAGAGGGGCTGGCTCTCTTCCTTGTTTTCAAGTTAAAAAAATCAGATTGACCTGGCTTAGGGACATTCCTACCCTTGACCCAATTAATTAATTGTGACTGTGGGGGTGGGGAGTCCATTTCATGCTGGCTTCCTCTTTTCCAATGAAGTTCAATTTTGTTTTGTCATCCCCCACTCGCTGAGTGGCTAGGTGCTTCACAGGGACGAGCCCCAGCTCCAACCTCGATGGTGTGTCCTGAGTGGTCTAAGCCAGAGGTTAGTGAACCTCTCCATAAAGAGCCAAATAGTAAATATTTCAAGCTTTGAAGCCTATATCTCTGTTACCACTCCTCAACTCTGCCATTGTTGTGTGAAAGAGGCCATAGACAACATGTAAATGAATGAAAGCATGGCTGTACTCTATTTACAGACACTGAAATGTGAATTTCATATACTTTTCACATGTCATATATTCTCATGTCAAAATATTATTCTTCTTTTGATTTTTTTCCCAACCATTTAAAAATGTAAACACCATTCTGACCGCTGGTCTAAGCTAATCATTCCCTTTGCCAAAGGCTGGTTTAGACCAGAACATGTGATACAACTTGGGCCAATACAATATGAAGTGAAATCTGCTGGGAGAGATTGCCTCACACTTAAAAAGAAGTATGGGGCCTGCCCTGGTTACCTAGTGGTTAAGTTCGGCACATTCTGCTTTAGTGGCCTGGGTTCAGTTCCCAGGCACGGACCTACACCACTTGTTTGTCAATGACCGTGCTGAGGGGGTGGCTCACATGCAAAAAGAGGAAAATTGACAATGGATGTTAGCTCAGGGCAAATCTTCCTCAGCAAGAAAAAAAAAAGGTATGGAAGACAAGATCTCCTTTCAGTTTCTGGACAGTGTCTAGCATGGATATGGCTGTCGGAAATCCCAAGGCCATCTTGTAACCAGCTGGGGAGCAGGCTGAGGACAAAGCCCTCATGTTAGTACTGGTCCAGCTGAAAACGGAAAGAGCCTGGGTCCTTAATAAAGTCTTTGAGCTACTGAATTCACCACCCTGGAAGGCCCTAGCTGCAGTCTTCTTGTTCTGTGCATTATAAATATGTCTGCTGGTTCAGCAGTGGAGTTGGAGTTTCCTATGAAATTGTAGCTGAAAGCAGGCTCATCTGTGAACAGACCATGATTGGGAGCTCCCATGGTTCCTCGTGTTTGGAGTCTAGAATCTCGTTTTATATTTCCTCTCACGTTGTTAGACTACACCCTCAATATACGACTTGATTGATGGCTCTTCACTCCCTCCCTTAAACCCCATCCCTTTAACATTCTTCTCGTTTTCTAGCCACTGCAACATTTATGTTTTTAGTTCCTGCTATTAACTGAAGTATTCCCCGAGACTGCTCCAAATGTACATCTGAAGAACCATCAGAGAGGGCTCAGCATGGCCTCAGGTCTCTCCCGGGCTCACTCACCAAAGTACAGCCCAGAGCGTTCTCTCTTGGGACCTGTGGCTTCAATCCTCTTTCCTTCTGCCCTCTCTGATTCCAGCCTCACAGCCTTGATTCGTCCACCTCTTAAGTTAAACCTCTCTTCCCAGGGTTCCAGCTGCCCTCCACCACATGCCTCCACTCAGGGCCGCTCTCCCTGGCTGCTCCCTGTGCACTCAGGAGCTTGAGTGTAAAGAGAGGGAAGCTGTTGTAGCCCAATATCTGCCACAGAGATGGCACAGGCTCACACCCAAGGAGACACCCTTGATTTGACCTCAGATGCAGAGCTGGTTAGGGGGTTTCTTTCCATCTGCATGTCTGGCCACTGATCAGCCAGCTGCCCACATTTTTCCCACCAGCAGCTGCAAATCCCCGTTCCTTTTCGTACTTATTGCATTTGTCTCTTTCTCCTCTATATTTATTTTCTTTGCCTGCACACCTTGTTTTTCTTCCCAGGGACCCTTACCCAGACCTTCCATATGGTTCTCCTTTAAACAAAGTGTGGAGTGTGCAGAGGCAGCTGGTGGGGTCCCTGGACATGCTCATCTACACATGGGCCCCTTGGAGCTCAAGCCACTGCCTGGCAGAGATGGGCTAAGACCCAGCTGTGGAGAGGAGAGGAGGATTCCAGAAAAAGTCCAAGGCAGGCCACACACCTCATTAGTTCATTTTGATTACTTTCTTTTATCCACTTATTAGGAATGGTGAACAATGATGGATGAGGCCATCCTGAGATTTTTATCCCCTGAATTATATACAATTTGACAAGAGTAGATAAACCACGGAGAGAGTATGCAGAAGTTGACATGTATATAACCAGGTTGACTTGTCAGATTATATAAGATTGCCTGACATCCCGGTTCCACAACCCCTCCTCGTTTTTCCTGCGAATTCTCGGGAGCTGGTGCTTTGATAGCTTTCTTTGCCTTTTGGCTCCTTGTCCATTTGTACTGGTTCTTCTTCCATCAACCTGGGCTGAGAACCAGGGCAGCTGTTCACCTGGACATAGAACCATGTTGGACCCTGCACACAGGTGCCTGTCCAGGGGCAGGGTGGCAGCTAAATTTAGCTTCAGCTCAGCTCTTCAAGGAAAACCCAGAGGCAGGGGTGTTTTAGGTAATTCCTCCACCCAGAAGGTACACCGTTTAGTAATGTTTTTGGTATGCTTTTTTCTTTTTGGTGAGGAAAATTGGCCCTCAGCTAACATCTATTGCCAATCTCCCTCTTTTTTTTTTTTTCCTTTTCTCCCCAGAGCCCCAGTCCATAGTTGTATATCCTAGTTGTAAGTCCTTCTAGTTCTTCTATGTGGGATGCCACCACAGCACAGCTTGATGATCAGTGTGTAGGTCCACACCCAGGACCCGAACCAGTGAACCTGGGGCCACTGAAGAAGAACATTCGAACTTATCTACTAGGCAACCAGGCCAGCCCCTGTAATTTGCCTTATCTGAGGCGTAGCCTTTTGTACAGAAGTATCACATAGACCAGCTGAGGGTCCTGTGTAGATTCCTGGGAGGGATCATCCACAAACAGGAGACATAAATGAGTTTCTAGTAAACTGAAGATTTGAGGGGTCTGGACAGGAGGTCACTTTGCACTGGCACGGTCTCTCCCTCTTTTGTTTTGTCTCCTTTGTCCCCACCTCCTTTCCTTGTCCAGGAGCTTAGAGTCATCCTGGATTGAATATGCCCTCGGGAGTCTCGCCCTCCACCTCCAGTGAGTTATCCAAGTGTTTCTTTCAAATAAATGCAAACTCTCCTATAGTGATGCTGGTGAATAACATTTTCTCTACCTTGATATATTGGCAACGACCAAAGCAGAACGGTTTATCTTTGCTAAGCTAGAATATACTGCGTGTCCCACATGGCTGACTAGCATCGGTTGTGCAAGGAAAACTGGTAAACTCAGGAGCAGAAAATATTCAATTATTCTCTCCCTCCCTCCCCCCGCTCACTATTTAAACTTCCTTAGTGGAATTAAGTTATTCTCAGATCTCATGATGTATCTGTTCATTTTTATTGTAAGAATAGTTGTACTTCTGTGATTGAGGTGTCTAGTCATATGTAACTGTGAAAACTCTGAATTTCCTTCGAAGTGAAGGCCCCCGCCCACCCCCATCCACACAGGTCTGCTTGATGAGGTTCACCTGCCAGGGCTTCACCTCCTCCCTACGCCCCGCTATGTGCCCCCGGGTCCTCCAGGATTGAAGTGGAGGAGGCGGGGGAGTCAGGGATGGGAGAACGGTGTTCGCCTGGCGCCCCTGTCATCTGCCGTTGGTTCTCTCTGGCCCTGGCAGAAGTTTAAAGCTGAGTGCCTTTGAGCCTCGGTGTTCACATCTTTTCCTTCTTTTCTGAAGTGCATTTATGAGCTGTTTGGGCTGCCCCAGACCGCTCTGAGTGCAGCTTCAGCTGGTGCTGACACTGCCCCATCAGCTTTGCAGCAGACGGTTCCCCTCCAGGCTCCTTTCTGTTGTACTTTCCCTGCTTGTGGCAAGGTCCAGTCTAAGACGGTCTCAGGCCTGCTCTCTCCCAGGTGGCCCAGATTTGGGCCAAGGAAACACCAGCTTTTGCCTGAGAATAGTCTGGGCACGATCCTCATCTCTGCTGTCCCTGGCACCTCAGCCAACTCTTCCTGGGCAGCATCTTTCTCAGCCTAGGTCCCTGGTGTCCTGCAAGCTCTCTCTTGATGCCATTTGATAAATCTTTATTCAAAAGATACTGACTTCAGCTGTTTTTGTTTTTGACTTTTTATTACGGAAATTTTCAAAATTTCAGAAGTAGAGAGATTAGTGTAATAAACCTATAAATCCCATGAACCAATCACCTGGCTTAACAATTACCAACGCAGAGCCAATGTCATATCATCTGTACACAGATGCATTTCCCACTTCACTCCTCTGAAAACACTGGATTATTTCAAAGCAGTCATAACTTTTTGCATGAAATTCTTCAGTAAGTATCTCTAAAATTTAAGAATCTTATTAAATTTTTTTTAAATACACACTCAACCAAATTAACAATAATTTCGTCATACTATCTAATAGACAGTGCTCGAATTTTTTTCTCACCATTTTTTGTTTTTTGAAAGACTCCATTTTTTAGAGAAGTTTTAGATTCACAACAAAAATGACAGGAAGGTATAGAGATTTCTCATATACTGCCCGCCCCTCACATATACAGCTTCCCCGCTATCAACATCTCCCACCAGAAGGATGCATTTATTACAATGGAACCTACATTGACCCATAATACACAATTTACATTAAGATTTATTCTTGATGTTGCATATTCTATAGGTTTGGACACATGTATAGTGACATGTATCCATCATTAGAGTATAATACACTATTCAGTAGGTTGACAACCAGCAACTTTTCTGTCCTGGCTACCTCACTATGCCCTGGCTTCTACATTTGAAAATAGTTTGCCCGTTAATCACTTTTAGCTTCACTGAAGTTTTTTAAAAGAGAATTATACAAAGTTCTGTGAAAAGTACAGTGCCCTTTGCTACTACAAGGAGATAGAAGATAGGAGTGTGGGGTCAGCTTGGAATATGAAAGTAATTCAATCAGACTCACAGTTTTCATTTGCCGTAAGTGTAGACATAAAGCAGTGGACATAGGGCTGTTCCCTTCATTCTAATGTATACTGCAGGTGCACATATCAAAAGATAATGAAATTCTAAAAGCCCCACGAGAGCCTAAAGCCACCCGGGATTGGCTGCAGAACAGAATTCAAAATTGGAATAAGGGATGGAAGAGCTATAAAACTGACAAGATTCATTTTTAGATACGAAGTTTAAGAGAAACCTGTTCTTGAAACTCAGAGTTTGTGCGCCCTGCAATTTTTATACATTTTAGAAGTAGTGTGTGAAAAGTCACAGACATCTTCTTTCAATAAGGCACAACAGGAAATGTGCAATAAAACTCAAGAACGCACAAGTGCTTGCCTGTAGGCACCTAACACCCCAGCCACTCATCTACACCCATGCTTCAAGCCACCTGCACTTTAAAACAGCCCTGGGAACACCGCTCACCAGACAGACGGGTGTGTCTATTAGGAGTGGGATGTCTCTCTCATTTTCTTTCCTTTATATACATGTCACTCTACTCTTCCACTCCTGCGTGCTCCCCTGCTGTCTCTCTGTTTCTCGTTTGCGGGCGTGGAGGAGGAACTCAACACCTCTTCGAGTTCCCCCAAAAGAATCCACTTACACAAAAGCATTCGTAAGTAAGGTAGCCTTTGCTAAACACTTTGAAGGGGAGACAGAGGAGAGGGTTGACGTTACCATCCTACAGCAAGCGACTTGAAAAAATTCCTTTAAGACTTTTACATCCTCCAAAGTCTTGTCCACATCACTCCCCTCCCTGAGTGATCTTTTCCCCTCTCTGCTGCTTCTCCTTGAAGTGCCTGCCTGCCTAGCTTTTCTTTTTACTCTCTCCCTCTAAGATTAGCCCAGGAGGTTCAAATTCTTCTCTCGTCTATTTGGCAGATCAACTTCGCTGCCTCTGTTCTTGCCCCTAAACTGGGAAACTCATTGCAAAGACTCAGCAAAATAAAGGATTCTCCAGTTAACAGAAGCCATGCTTCTTAGAAAGCAAATTCCATAATTCGTACATTCAACAAATATCTACTGAGCGCCTACCATTCACCAAGGATTGTCCTAGGAGTTGAGGGTACAGTGGTCAGTGACCATCTTTTTTCTATTTGAGCGTGGTTTTTAGTTTCTCTTCCCCACCTCAGTCATCTCATCGAAACATTTCTTCTAACACACAGTATTCTCTAAGAGAGAATTCTGATGAATTAAGCTGTCTATACCTTGCTATATTTATTAACGTTATATGTATTCTTTTATATTTTTAATATGTTTTAAATTAAAAGCCAACCCAAAATTGAGGTAATACAATTTCCTGTCTAACATAATAGAAAATATTTTTAAAAGTAGTATAAGCCGGCTTTGAACCCAGAACTGACTAAAGTGAACATAAACTTTGAACTGTGTGGCTGCTTGGCAAGAAAAGAGAAATCTCATTCACAGTTTTGGAAAGCAAAATGGATCCAGAATGTATTTTTTCTTTTAACTTTGCTACCAAAGTCGAAGGGTACAGAGCCTTGGAAAGTTCCATAATCTTTGACTCAGCAGTCCTACTTTGGGAAAACTCCCCCTAGAAAAATAATGCTAAGTATGAGAGGGATTTATGCATCAAACTGTGAATTTAAGAAACACTCCAAATGTTCATCAGTAGAAGAATGGCCAAGAAAGCTCTGGAGTATTCTGTTAGAGGAGTTTCATGAAATCATATGTTCATCAGTAGAAGAATGGCCAAGTTAGAATAGGACAAGCATTCCCCTAAAGGAATTTCATGAAATCACTAGGTATTATGATATCTTAGTCTGCTCAGGCTGCCATAGACTATACTATAGACTGGATGGCTTAAACAACAAAAATGTATTTTCTCACAGTTCTGGAGACTGGAAGTCCGGATCAAGGTCCAGCAAGGCTGGTTTCTGGGGACAACTCTCTTTGTGGCTTCTGTTGATGAGATAAATATGCAAATGGAGGCAAAACTGGTTTCTCCCACAATGGGGGAGGGAAGTCAAGTGGATGTCTACCAGATATGCTTGTCTGTGTACAAGAACTATTTCTGCATTGCAATCAGTTACCTACAATTGACAGAATTGTGAAATAGCTCAACAGTGATGAAAGGTTAGAAGAGAATAGCTTGGAAGAGTATGATCTAAATAATGTATGGGTTTGAAGTACAAATTTGTCCCTACACTAGGGCAAAAGAAAACCATATTTATTTACCCTTATTAGAAATAAGTTCTCCTAAGCTTAGGTTATTAAAAATACTGGTATAAAATTTTCCATCATTAAAAGAAAAAAATGTATACATATACACACACATACATATATGTATATATGTATGACTGTGTATGTGTGCGTATAGGTTTCTTTATTCTACTTTTCTGTATTTTTTTTCAAAATTTCCTTAACAAACATGCATTATTTTCATAAAAAATAATTTAGCGACATTAGTTCATAAAAGAAATTCTTTCTCCAAACCCTATTTCTTCTATGAAACTGTCCTTAATTTCACCCATCTCCCTTCAAAGTTTTCTGCTCATTCCGCACCTGTCTCTGCACTTTCGCACTGATTTTCACTTGTTCATGGATAGTCCCTGTGTCTGTTTCAGAACTGTCTTCCCTATTAGATTGAAAGCCCTTCAAGAGGAAGAATCTGTCTTCAATTTCCCCTGTATTTCATTGTCTACCTGTAAAACTACTACCTATTTGTTGAGCGAATGCTCTGATGAGATTTGACTAGGTCAGCATTTCTCAAATTGTGTGCCAGGAGTCTCTAGTTCCTGGGGATACTCTACAAATGAAGAGCTTCCTAAACAGCTTTAGGAACACTGCATGCTTTATGTCCCTGTTGAGAACTCACAGTGCACATTAGCATGTTAAAGGATCTGAAAAGTCCTGCAGTGAATAAACCTGTTTAACTTACTTTAACTCAGTATTTCCCAAACATTTTGATATGGAACACAGTTCTTTTTTTTAAATGATACCTGTTGACATTGGGTATTTTCTGGGATACTCTATGGGAAATCAATTTATTAGCTCCTAGAAGACAGGGACAGCGATTGTATCTTATTCATCTTTGTACTTGGCATATCATAATGTTGTCTGACACATGATGGTTTTGGACAAAATACATATTTTTGTGTGAGTGAAGAAGAACCTGCAGGGGCGCATCTCGGTGCCCGTGTGATGTGTGGTTAAGTGGCCGCAGGCTAAGGGCAGCTTGATCGGGTTTTAAAAATACATTCAGGAATTTTTTTTTAACCTGAGTCCACATGAAGCTGGCCAATAGAAATATGTATGAAAATATCTCAAACCCAAGATGAAGACTAAATTATAGATGGGCAAGATTTGCTAAGGATGTTGTAGTTTACAGGCCAGGAACCAGGTATGCACAGAATATCCAGACCACAAGCAACGTACCAGCTCACCTAGCGCAGCTCTTCTCCAGCTGTGGCATGGACATACCCCTAGTGGCCAAGGAGAGTGGACACAGACTTTGAGGGAGGGCTGTGGGAGAAGTCTAACCCGCCAAATTCAAGCAGGAAGTTTTTTAGAATTTTGTATTTTATCTTAAAAGAAAACTGTCAGTTCCACAGTTACTTCACAATATACCTGAGTTTGTTTTAACGCAAAAGCAATGCTTTACATCTGTCAGCTGAGTGGTACAGTACTTCCATTTGATGCAAGGGCCTGTTCCTACTCTCTCATAGAACCATGAGGAAACTCACACCCAGAGAGACAAAGTGACTTGTTCGAGACCACACAGCAAATCTTTGGCAAACCTGGGGTTAGAATCCAGGTCTCCTGATGGCTAGTTCCATGCTCTTTCCTGACACTACACATGAAACGCCATTTGATCCAGTAATTCCACTTCTAAGAATTAATCCTAAAGAAATAATTAGAGCTGCAACGAAAGACCCAAGATGTTTATTTGTATTAGCATTAAACTACAAACAAACTAAATCTTTAATAATGGGAAAAACGGCTAAATAAAATCCATATGATAGAATATTTTATAGCTATTAAAAATGATACGAGGTAAGGAATTACACAGCATTAAATAAGAAAAAAATTTGGATTTCCCACTCTATAAAAATATTATATAGAATACCTATCTATTGTTTATTTTTCTATCTATCTCAAATGCAATACCCTAAAATATTAAGCGTGGCCATCTTTGGGTGGTGGGTAATGATTTAAATTTTCATCTTTATACTTTTCTTTGTTTTCCAAATTTTCTGCAATAAACAAATTACTTTTATAGTTATAATTAAGCAGAGCACTATTTTGAAATATATTTGTAATTCCAAAAACAAATCATAGAAAGATAAAATAGCTTCGCTATTTTAGCCATGTGATGCTGAATTCTTTTCCAGGCCCTTCTCTCTCTAGTCTACCACAAATTAGGCCCCAGCTGCATTTGTTCTCACCCAAAGCTCTGAGCCTGCTGGGAAAGACTGGGAAGCTGGGTGCTCTCCACAAAGACAGTGCATGCCTGACCTTCCCGGATGAACCTTGGGGAGAAATCCCCTCCTGTGGCTGGCTTTGCCCCGATGCCTCCCTTTTCTACTTTTCTTTCTTCCCTGCTTGCCTGGTTGGATTTCCACTCTAGAAAGAGCCAGCTTGTAGCTGTGCCCACATGCTGTAATTCCACTTCTGTGGGGGTTCAGGCAGGTCTTGCTCACGTAGCATTGGTTGGTGAGGAAACATCATCCTCCTGGGAGGCTGCAGACACACAAGGGGTTTCATTGACAAACAAATGAAACTGGACTCTTGTTTCCAGAGGGAGAAAAACAGTATCCTGGAAGGAAAATGTCTAGAAATAAAACACTCTGACACCACAATATTCTAGCACGGTCGTTCTCAAACTGGAGCACCCCCGACTGTCATCTGGAGGGCTTGTGAAAATACAGCTCACCGGGCCCACCCTCAAAGTTCCTGATTCAGTAGATGGTGGAGAGTTCTGGGGAGCTGAGAATTTGCATTGCTGCTAAGTTCCCGGATGGTGCTGATGCTGCTGGTCTGGGGGCCACACTTGGAGAGCCACTGCTCTGGCAGAATCATAGGCCTGGTTAAAACAAAGGAGAGAAGAACACCTGTGGCCCTGGGACCTGTAGCTTTTATCAGACGAAGATTTGATTCATGAGATGCTTCCTTTCTTTACCCTAATTATTTTCTCTTGGTTTCCCCATTTCTAAGGTGTTCATTCACTCATTCAGCAATTTAAAGAGCACCCATAATATACTAAACATTAAAGATACAGCAATAAACAAGACAGACAGGGTCTAACTTGAGAGAGCTTCTATCCCCGTGGGATTGGTCTGCATTAACCAACTATGATGTCTATTTCCGGTATTATTTGAGAATATTCTGTTCTGCTGTAGAAGATGTGAAACTCATGAGATATGTTAAATATAGCTCACTAGTAAGCAGGTAGCTTGTGAGACTGTCAGAGTTCATAAGATACGTTAAGCAAATGTAAGTTAGTAAGCAGAGTGTGTTAGTGTTGAACATAGAAAATGATGAAAGGACCAAGAGAAACCCAGTATTCATGAAGCCCCAAATATACGTAAAACAGTAAATAGACATGAGGCACATGAGGATTTTAATATTCAAAGAGTTTTAATTTGGCTGCCCCTTGGTGATACCCACTCTGTTCCCATGTGTCCTGTGCCCATGAAGCACAAATCCAAAGATGCCCATCAGGGTGATTGGCAAGCCACTGCTGTGGCCAGGGTACTTGTTCCTGCATCTGTCCCGTAGAGCAAGTGTGTGTTTTGTCCCCAAATAGCTTCCACCTTTGGGGCATCCTTGCTCAAACCTCAACTCTGGTCTTCACAGCCACACCATCAGTGAGAAACGCTGATGTGGCAGAGAGCCACACACAGCACTTAAACGTTGCCTCAACCAGGAATCCAGCAGCGTGGTCCTTCCATCCTACTTGCACCTCCTATTCTGTGTGTTGTCCTACCCATCCTTTTCCCTAGCTACTTGCTGTGTGTTCTAAATCAATTCAAGCATCTTAATTTGTCTGTGAGGCCCTCTGTTCCATGACCTCTGCGATATCTTGCCTCATAAGGCATTACAAGGTTATCTATGGCATCAATGTAATTTCCTACAAGATTCTAATAATCACGCAAACAAATTACAAACATGATTTCTTTTCTCTCATTTGGCTTCACCTCTTCCTTTTATCATAGCTCAACCATGGAGTCTGTCTTAGAAAAGAGAATTGACACGAAACAGACCTAGATAACTCCTATCTGGCAGGCTTGAGAAGAAAATCAGAAGGAATGTGTGAGGCTATGTGGGGCAGGGTCTGGCGTAGAGCGTGTTCCCACAAAGGTAGCTATTAATGTTACTCTTCTACTCCCTACAAGATATTACTGATATTACTGCATTCTAACAAACAACACAAACAAAACCTTAGAAGCCTCCTTCAATTCCTCTTAAAGGACTTGCTTTCCTATGCACCAGTACTAAATTATGTTGCCAAGTTATGTCACCTAATGGGCCTTGTCATGACTTTATTTCTGTTTCTTTTCTGAGAGTACAGGGTTTCCCTCAGTCCTTAATATTTTAAGGGGGATCCTCTCACATTGCGTGGGTATAATTAATATCCAACCCACAAAATAAAGACCATGCTTGGGGTTCTCCATTGACACCATCATTTTGTCCTCTACTCCCAACTACCATCACTTAATGACAAACATCATATATTTCTTCTATATAATCAATGCTTCGTAATTCACCAACCCCCAAAAAGATGAGCCCCCTTCTCATTCACTAAGTCATAGAAATTCCCTTCCCTTTTGAAATGTTCTATAGCACTGGCCTCCAAAAGCTGCACAAAGCAGCTGTCTGTATGAGGACAGGAAAAGCTGGAATACATTTAGCAAGGTTTTGTTTTGTTTTTTAAAATGCAGCCTTCAGGGATCTCCCCCCTTCTCGAGCTCAGAAACTAAGCTGCTGAACCCGGCTGAAAGCAGCATTTCGGAGGAGCAGCTGAAAGTTATTTCACCATGAAGCCGACCTTGGCAGGCCTCGAGAGCTCCATATGGTCTGCAGCTCTGGTCTCCAGGAAGCACCCAGCTCCCTCTCCCCACTTGCTTTGCTTTGTATATAATCCCAGCATGTGTGTCTGAAAGGCAGTTGTATCAAAAGGATGGCTTGCTCTGTGTTTTTTCTTTTTTTTCTGTTAAGCTCTATGTGAATGATTCAATGAGATGCAATTTAATATTTATTCCATCTATGTATTCTCTGTCAGTTTAGGTTGTGAGATGACTAAGCACATTCCGAACCAAGAAGGACTCAAGGAGGCAAATGGTGTTATTATCCTTAAGGGGCAGAGGTGTGGGAAATATGTCCGCCTTCCCCTGCACTGAGGAGGACTTTGAAACACCAAGTCCGACTTTAGTCTCCAGCTCCCCCACCACGCTCCGCAGAACCTGCAGACAGGCGCCTCTCTCACCCCCAAATCCAAAACCCTTGTGCACATAGAGACCAGCTCTGCGACTTTGTCAAACCCATAGAGACAAACCCGACTCTCTCCTGCTCAGCCCATGTGGAAGGCACCCCACTCCTACTCTAGGCTGATCCCAAGGGAAATGCTGATCCTGTGAATTTCCTTAGAGTAAGAATCTACTGTCACCTTTCAACACGTGGTAGAAAAGGAGAGAAATTTCAGTCTTCCTGTACAAAAGTTAGGTCCATGCTGTCCAGCAGAAATATAATACAAGCCACAAAAGCATGCTGTCCTTGGACAAATGTAATTTACAATGCTCTAGAAGCCACATTTAAAAAAATAAACAGAAATAAGTCAAATTAATTATAACAATATATTTTATCTAACACAATATATTGCAAATACTATCATTTCAACATGTAATCAATATAAACAATTATCAATGAAAAATTATTCTCTTTTATACTAAGTTTTCAAAATCTGATGTGTATTTTTCATATGCAGTGTATCTTAATTTGGACTAGTCATGTTTCAAGGGCTCAATTGCCACATGCGGCTGGTTGCTACCATAGAACACAGGTTTAGAAGTTCAAAACAAAGTGGGTGGGAGAAACAGACCCTCTGAGCGAGAAATTTCAGTGGAAATAGCATCCTCTTGTACTTCTTTGGGAATTCCCTTGTCTGGATGAATGAGGGTCATGGCTGCTGGAGAAGAACGTTTTCTTTAAATCCTAAAACCCTTGGGGTGAGGCTGGCCGGTCTCTGTACCAAGGAAACCTCCTCCTTCACCTGCCCCCTCTCCTCCAGAGCTGAGCTCCTCTCACTCCACTGTGCACACAGACCCCTCAGGTCCTTCTTAGAACTCAGATTCTGATTCAATAGCTCTCGAGTCTCCCTCCCCCATCTTGCATTTCCAACAGCCTCTCTGGTGACCTCCCTGCTTCCTGTCTTCAGCAAATCCCACTTTGAATGGCAAGGTTCTGGGTGCCAATGCCCCCCAGAGTCACATCTGTGATTAAATAGAGGCATTGTATATCAAGGCAGGAGGAAGGTGAAGCTGGAGTCAGACCACAAGGGCCTGGCACTCTAGTCCACCGCTGTGGCAGGCTGCTTAACCTCTCCAGACCTCAGTCTCGCCATCTATAAGAGCGGAGGTCATGACAGGGCTACCACATTGGGTGGTGCTGGCACACTAGAGAACAGTCAACAGAGGCCAGCCATTTTCAGTTTAGGAGGTGAAAGTACAAGCTTATATTGAGAAAAGAAGTGAATTAAATTTCCTTGATTTAATCAGAAATGGATCCTATTTAATACTTAGACATCACCTCCTCGAGAAAGACTTCCCTAATCTTCTAGTCTGATGTAGATGAATTCCCTGTTTCCCAAAGGTCTGTATCTCTAGCATAGCCTTTATCACATCATGCCACAATTATGGGTTCAGTTCTCAGTCTCCCCCACTAGAATTTAAGCAATTTGCAGGCAGCAAGGACAGCATCTCACTCCAGTGCTTTCTGATTGCTGGAGGACCAATGCTGGTTTGGCCTCATAAGAATCACTCAGAAAATTTATTAAAAATATAGATTCAGGGGCCAACTCAGTGGCATAGTGGTTAAGTTTGCACGCTCTGCTTCGGTGGCCTGGGGTTTGTGGGTTTGGATCCCAGGCTTGGACCTACACACCGCTCATCAAGCCATGCTGTGGTGGCATCCCATATACAAAGTAGAGGAAGACTGGTATGGATGTTGGCTCAGGGACAATCTTCCTCAAGCAAAAAGAGGAAGATTGGCAATGGATGTTAGCTCAGGGTCAATCTTCCTCACACAAAAAAACGTAGAGATTCATAGGCTCCATCTTGACACTCAAGTCTGGTGGGTCTCATTTGGACTCAGAAATCTCTATTTTTAAAAAACTTTTCAGAGATTCAGCTGCCTAGCTAGATTTGAGAACCAATGGATTTTTCCACTTTGTATCAGTGGTAGCTACCCTGTGCCTGGCTGTAGTCAACTCCAATACAATGTTTGCTAGATGAATACATCACCCTTTACATTGACACAAATCAGTTTCCAAAGAACCACACCCTATATAATCTTATCTGCAGAAGTGGATTG
The DNA here is from genome assembly GCF_037783145.1 of Equus przewalskii. Classification (NCBI taxonomy): domain Eukaryota; kingdom Metazoa; phylum Chordata; class Mammalia; order Perissodactyla; family Equidae; genus Equus; species Equus przewalskii. The sequence continues at coordinate 79,563,710 of NC_091833.1, read as the reverse complement.
GGTTTTGTAGGGCCTGATCCTTATTCAATTTGGGGACCTTCCTTGTGAAAGAAATACAGGGCCAGCCCCAGATGCCTGGTGGTGAAGTTCAGTGAGCTCTGTTTTGGTGGTCTGGGTTTGCTTCCTGGGCATGAACCTACACCACTCATCTGACAGTAGCCATGCTATGGTGGTGGCTCACATATTAAAAAAAAAGGAAGAAGATTGGTAGCAGATGTTAGCTCAGGGCGAATCTTCCTCAGCATAAAAAAAAAGGAATACAAAATTAGATGTGAACATGAATATTTATTTAGAATGACAAATTCACAACAAATTCAAGTTCTAAAAAGCTGACCAATACAGCAACATTACGAAATTCAATTAGTACTTTTATTAATTAATTTCCTGATATGCCTCCATATTATTTTTTCCCTAACATTATTTTTTTGGCTATATACTCTTTTATCATCTCTTCATAAAAACAAAAGTTTTAGGGGCTGGCCCCGTGGCCGAGTGGTTAAGTTCGCGTGCTCCGCTGCAGGCGGTCCAGTGTTTCGTTGGTTTGAATCCTGGGCGCGGACATGGCACCGCTCATCAAACCACGCTGAGGCAGCGTCCCACATACCACAACTAGAAGGACCCACAACGAAGAATATACAACTATGTACTGGGGGGCTTTGGGGAGAAAAAGGAAAAAATAAAATCTTTAAAAAAAAACACAAAAGTTTTATAATATTGTTTATAATATAATTTTCAATAGAGAAATAGCAATATGATTTAGTTACTCCTCCAACATGCTTGTTTGGATTTTTTTTATTATGGATGGCTTAGGATGAATAAAACCTGTGGTTTTCCTAAACTGGAATGACTAGCAACTATTTACTACATTTGAAAATCTAATAATTATTCCATTAAACCCAAACTAAATGTATCCCTATGTTTTGCCGCACACTCAGCTGGGCAAGCAGTTAGGGATAGGTTGCAGAGAGACCAAAGAAAAGACCTGGAGACAGTGAAGGAGACATATAGGTTTATAGGGAGTTACTTACAGGGAATGTCCAGTGGCGCCTGGCTGGACTGAAGTGTGTACGCTTTACTGCCCCCTGAGAGAAGCTTGCTTAAGTAGGCAGAGAAACAAAGGCTGCATGCTTGCCAAGGGGGACTGTCCCTGTGTGACCCGCATTCCCAGGACCAGAGCTCCCCTGGAGGGCCTCCGTGTTTCCTCAGACCTTGACCATCTTTGTGCTAATCATCCTATGAGAAACAGCTGGGTTGGCTGAGCCCAGGACTGTTATCGTCATGAGTGCTGGTGCGTACCCCAGACAAGGAGCCCCAAGGACACATGGCTGCTGTTAAAGGACATGCAGGCTAGTGCCCCTATACCCTAACTCGGCTTCCCCTTAGTTGGGTTCTCCATGCCTTTAGCTACTCTATTACCACCTAAGACAAAGGGGAAACGTGCAAAAGGGGGAGCCAGAGTGGAAAGAAGCAGGGGTCTTAGTCAATTGTTATTAAAATCTTCCTTTTGCAATGTAATGAAAACATGTGACCATGTGAATACATTGCTAGGGCTCATGCCAGGGCCTTGGAAGGGACCTATGCAAGCAGCTCAAAAAGCTTCATGGTGAACCTGTCTTTGCTCATTCGATCCTCACAATCCCTGTATTAGGTAGAGCTGCCTGGTTGTGAGCAACAGAAATAACTCTGGGTCAGCAAGAAGGCATTTATTGGCAACATATTGGGTCCTCCCAGAACTGAAGGAAAAGCTGAACAACGTTTCTCAGAAAGCAGTTCTCGGATCCAGGGAACAGAAACAGATAAATAGTCTTTTCATAGCTTCCCTGTGAGGATAAATTGGATTCAAATGTTTTTCAGCCTTTGCTTCATTAGCTCAAAAATGTAATTCGAGGGACGTAATGACTGGTTGGACTAGCACGGCTCCCAGGCCCACCCCTTGGTCAGGGGAGAGCTGTGGTGCTTGATTGACACTTCCACCAAGACTGGGTCCAGCGGGAGAGGCCTGGTTACCCAGTGCTGAATCAGTGCTGCTCTCAGAACAAGGGGGTTATGGAGCTGGGCAAATGTCCTCCACAGTTCCCCATCTGGGCTCCCGTCAGACTTTGTGTAGCGTTTACCACAGTGTATTATAAACAATTGTGTGTGTGTGTTTCCAATTGATTTTGTGTCGTGTGTCTTCAATTCCCACTTACAAATTTCCATACCACACAGTACATAGTAGCTATGTAAAATGTGTTTCTTAAGTGCATGAATATTGTGATGAAGTAGTGGAAAGATATTACATCAATGTTACATCTGAAGCAGTTGTGGTCTAGAGAAAGTTAACTACCTCTCCCAGGGCCACACGACCAGGGAACGTGTCAGTGATAGGTCCAGATAACAGATCTGGTATACAGAAGGAACTCACTGTGTGCTCTTCCCACTGAGGTTTGCATCTGGGCCCATTAGTAAATGTCTGGAAACTGAGGAGCCTCTCCTGAAGGGAAAGTCACAGGCTCTGGAAACTTCCATACCTATCTACCCTCATTTCTGCCTCAACTGCATCCCCTGAGGACCTTCCAGCTAGAGAGAATACGGCTCCACGCTCACACCGCGTGGCGGGGCCGTGGAACCTGGAGCCAGCCCCTCGCCAGGGGAGAGTTAAGCCCACACTCCACTCTGCTGTGAGAAACCCGTCATCACAAACCCCTAATCAAAGCTAAGTGTTTGCCATCTGGCAGCACTGCTCCCCCCGATGCTTCTCAGCAAGGCGTCTTGTAATAGGAGGTCCAAATCATAATGACATTTGCTTTCTGCAGCTAGAGGTTGCCTAAGCTCCTTGAAGCAAAGAGGAGCTAGCTGGGGGATTCCCGGGATGAAAATATTGCCAGGAGTCCCCAGCGCTGGGCCCAAGCAGATGGTTTTTCCAAGTGCAGAGTGGCAAAATCTGAGCCGTGACTATTGTTCAGTCCGTAGTTCTCAAACTTCAGCGTTGATGTGAATCGCTCGGAGGGCTTGTTTAAACACAGATTGCGGGGCGCCACCAGTTCAGCATGTCTGAAGTGGGGCCCCAGCCTCTGCATTTCTAACAAGCTCCCGGGGGATGCTGATGCTGCTGGTCTGAGGACCGCATGTTGACAACCACTGGTTTAGATACTCCAGGGGCTATTTTTTCCCTCCACATGATGACTGCAAGGGATTTCATGCCCCCTACCTGGCTCAGCTATTGAGGAGAAGATTTCAAGGTGCGTATGGGAGGATCAGCAGCATATGAAGTCATCCAACAACTGTACAGACTATAGGCATGTGCACGTGCCAGCGCTTCTCAGTCTCAGCACTATTGGCGTTTCGGATGGGATAATTCTTTGCTGTGACTATGCATTGTTGGATGTTTAGAAGCACCCCTGGCCTCTGCCCTCTAGACACCAGTAATATCTCCCCACCCCGTCTAACACTCATGACAATCAAAACTGCCTCCAGACATGGCCAGATGTCACTTGGATAGCAAAATCCTGTCCAGTTGAGAATTACTAGTATACATACTTAAAACGTGCTCCCAGCAGCAGGCATGGGGTGGGGAGGGTGTTTAAGATGTTTCCAGCTGGGCCCCACGCAGCCCCCCCAAGCACACTAAGCTGACGTGAACCATCATTAGGCCTTTCCTTGAGAACACACATTTTTAGGGCTGTTTCACTACTCAAGTTTCTTCGATCCTCGACCTGTGTGGTTGGATACTATCCTTGAGTGGATATTACCATTGTCTCCATCTTAAAGATGGGGAGACTGAGTTTCTGAGAGGCTTAAGATTTACCCGAGTTTACACAAGTAATAAATCTCAGCAGAGGACTGGAATACACATCCTCTATTTCCTAGGCCAGTGAATTGTCCATCACGTGATGGAACCTATGTTCAGTTTACAAACATTCCATAAACAACACCACATAGTGGCATTTTCGTAATTTTGGTGGTGGAGAGGCCAGAAAAAACATGGAGATGCTTGTTTGAACAGATGATGGGTCTGCGGGCTTTGAAAATCCCAATTGGGGCTGATGAAATCTATGTATCCTGAGGACAAATTGACAGCTGGGGAGGCTTCTGTATCTATGGGATCAGGGAGGCCGAAAGGTTCCTACGGAATGCGCCTGATCAAGCTGATGAGGCCCTTCTGATGACTGATCAGGGCCCTGTACCCATAAGTGCAGAAGGACCACCTTGCCTCAGATTTCTCCAAATTACCCCACCCTTTCCAGTATGCCAAATCATCCTTTCAATGGATACCATCAAGGGCTAGTCCCATCTATGGAACAAATTCTCAATCTCTCTCTCTCTCTCTGAGTTTATGCTACACAGGACTTAATGCCAAAGCTCACAGGAAAGCATCGCTCCAGACAGAGCCCAGTAGGTAGCAGACATTGAGGATTCAGGTGTTTCCATGTACAGAGAGTGCATTGCCACCTCCCACCATAACTACCAACTTGGGGGGTAGTTTGCCAATCTGGTTTGTTGGGGTGAGCATTTAGGCAAAGACCAACCCTTGGAGGCTACATGTATCTATAGGAAGTATTTTTACTATTTCCTCATTTTAGCCTTCCTGCCTATCTAACTTGTTTCCTATCCCGGAAAGAGAACAACATCCATTAAATTTGAGCACATCACATGCAAAGAAACTTCACGTAAGAACAAACCCAGGAAATTAAGAAGCTAGCCTAGTAAGATGCAAGCATGGAAACCAACGAGAGTGGTTGTGTTTTTATGCTAATTTGAAAGAGTCACTATTAAAGGGGTGGTGTGTTTGTATGTGTGTTGTGCGTATGTGTATGTTGTGTGTGTATGTCTGTATGTGTATGTGTGTATGTTGAAGGATTATTTTGTGGGTGGAGTGAAACTTTCCTAGTGAGAAGACTGAGGAATGAAACACATTTGTCCACAGTTTTCAAAGCCAGTTGCTATTTATGTCTCTTGCCTCTTTGGCTCAAGAAAAGCTTTCAAAATGAAGCAAAAATGGTTGAGGGTTGCTCAATGAACAAGCAGTGCCTCCCAGAGAGACTAGTGGACTTCACTTCTAGTGAGATCAAAACAGAATTCTCAGCTGGAAAGGATCCCCGTGAGCCCTAGAGTAACCCCATAATGAAAGAGCTTGGATTCTCCCCACGAGGTGAGGTAGGATTGTCTCGACGTTCCAGCACGCTGTTGGAGGCTCTGGTGATGCCAGGCAGATGGAGTTACAAAAATAATCACCCAGACAGAACACTCACTGCCATGTGGCAACGAATTTGTGTCATGACTGCACTTGCCAGAGTGATTTTACCATCCAAACAAGATGAAGTGACTCTAATGGCTTCACTCAGCTCCATATGGTCTCTCAATGTTCATATTCTCTGTGGTGGGCTTTTCTTTGGTCATATTTATTTCTGTGAAATTTATTAAGAGGAAGAAAGCCCTCACTTACCTGAGCCTGGCCGAAGAAAGGAAAATTCTATGAAAAATATATAGGAAGAAAAGACCAAATGAAATTGTAACACCTTTCCAGACTTTGACCCTATCTTTGATAAAATAAGAGCCTCCTGAACTAATATTTCATTCTGGGTGTATTGTGTGTTTCTGTTAATACTGTTGAAAAACCTTGTGTCAATATTTATAGAGATCTGAAATAATTAACAATATCAATTTCAATGGAAGTGTTCAAATAATTGAGGCAAAAGGTTAAGGGTGTTGGGTTACCAGTTTCACAGCTTTTTAGCTGTAGGCTCTAGCCCCAGTTACCTAAACTAGGCATCCATTCATTCACTCATTCATTCATTGAACAAACATTTATCGGGTTCCTACTATGTGCTGGGCACTGTTCTAAGTACTGAAGATATACTGGTAAACAAGAACGATGGGGTTCCCTATGGAGGTGACATTTATGATGGGATATAGAGACCATTAAAATATAAACAAATCAATAAATTAAAAAGAATACCAGCTATTGAATGATACTATTAGCTCTTTTTGTCACTCTGACCACACCTGAAATGTCACCTCTCTAGAGAAATTTTGCCTCTCCATTCAATCCTTCCCTTTGCATTTCATCTAAATGGAAGGATTGAATGCAAAAAAGAGCCAGCTGTGAACATACTGGAGGAAGAGCATTTGAAATCGAGGGAATGGAAAACACGGAGCCACTTACATGGAAGACAGCCCAATATGTTCAAGAATGAGAGAGAAATTCATGCTCACTGGAACCCAGTGAGGCGGGAGGAGAGTGGTATAGGAGATGGTCAGCTGCACAGGTAGATAAGGGGGAATTTTAAAAGCCATGGTAAAGAATTAGAGATTTTAGGGGCCGGCCCAGTGGCATAATGGTTAAGTTTGTGTGCTCACTTCGATGGCCCTGCGTTTGAGCGTTTGGATTCTGGGCATGGAACTACACACCGCTTGTCAAGCTATGCTGTGGCAGTGTCCCACATAAAAAATAGAAGATTGGCATGGATGTTAGCTCAGGGCCAATCTTCCTCACCAAAAAAAAAAAAAAGAAGAAGAATTTTATTGAGATTTTATTCTCAATGTAATGGAAACTATGTGTTATCTATTGTTGTGTAATAAATTATGGATTTCTGTAATATATTTGATGTTTGCCTCAAAACCATTTCTTAATCTTATTATTTGGTGAAGAGGAAGTTCTCTTCTGTTCCTAGTTTGATGCATGTTTTTATCATGAAAAGGTGTATGATTTTGTCAAATACTTTTTATTCATCTATCATGATAGTCTGGGTTTTGTCCTTATTCTATTAGTATGATATACTACATTAATTGATTTTCAGACATTATACCAAACTTGCATTTTTGTGTTAAATCCCATTTGGTCATGTTGTATACTCTTTTTTTTTTTTTAAATATACGTTGCTGGATTCACTTTATTAGTACTTTGTTGAGGATTGTCACATCTCTGTTCACAGAGGTGTTGGTCCATAGTTTTCTTTTCTGCGATGTCTTTGTCTGGTTTTGGTAACAGGATTATACTCGCCTCCTGGAATGGGTTGGGGACGATTTCCTCTTCTTCTATTTTTTGGAAGAGCTTGTGAATGATTGATGTTAATTCTTTTCTACATGGTTAGTAGAATTCAATGGTAAGTCATCTGGGCCTGGGCTTTTCTTTGTGGAAAGTTTTTAAATTACTAAGTCAATCTCTTTTCTTATTTTAGGTCTATTTAGATTTTCTATTTCTTCTTGACCCAATTTTGGTATTTTGTGTGTTTTAGGAATTTCTCCATGTCAGCCAGATAATCTGGTTATTCATAGTATTTCTTTACAGTCCTTCTTATTTCTGTAGGGTCAGTACCAATATCTCCTCTTTGATTCATCCCCCATTTCATTTCATTGATTTTAGTAATTTAAGTCTTCATTCTTTGGTTCTTGTTAGTCTAGCTAACGTTTTGTCGATTTTGTTGAAATTTCTAAGAACCAGCTTTGGGTTTTGTTGATTTTCTCGATTGTTTTCATATTCTCATCTACTGGGAGAGGCTCAGAGAGTCTAAACTTTGCCCTCCAGGAGAGGTCCAAGTATATGACATTACATTGTATGTGGCACTATAGAGATAGCAGTCAATCTTTTATGGGTTCCTTTGCCCAGCTTGCGTATGAGGTCAAATCCAAAGAATTTGATGTGATCTGCTGCAGAGGTCAAAGAGGATCAAGAACGTCAATGGGGAGAAACGACTGCCCAGTTCTCGTGCCCACTTCATTCCCTGCATCTTGAATGCTCGCAGTTTGTAACAGTGAAACATTTCCACTGGGGAATCCTTGTTCACTTCAAGGCGTGTACTCACCACTCCAGACAACGGCTTACAAAATTTCCCCTAATAAAAATGAAGTTCCATCCAACAGTTAAGATGAATTCAACAAGAGACAAAAGTTTTCCTTAAGACTGCCAGGTGCATAGTCTAATAGTAGCAGCCAGTATAAAAATCTGTAGTGTTGGGAAAATAACCGAAATTGTGATTATCCTTACAAAAATATTAGCATGGTCCTTCCTCTTTGCACACCAGGTGTTTCTAATTACCTCACCCTTTTGCAGACTCTGGCTCTCCACATAATTGTCTGTCTTCTTCTCAACAAAGATCTTTAAGACAATATGTTATAACACCCACACCTAAAGCTTTGGGTTTGCTGCTCTCTCCTAATGGCTGAATTGCACATCAAAACCCTGAAACTGGACAGGAGACTGGAACATTTATTGAGTGTCTGCTTTACATATGCACGGCATTGGGTTAGGCACAATAGGAGGAAATCTTGAAGAAGTCAAGCTCTTCGACAATAAATGTAGTGTTTTTCGGAAATGGTCTACTGGAGGAGGGGTTGGAACGTACCTTTCTCAATACAGAAAGGAAAAACATGTGTGACACTTAGAAGCATGATAGAACGGTCAAAAGTACACTAAATCTCCTATATGTGCTGTGATAAATAAGGGCTGGTCTTATTTGTTTCTCCAACAGCATAAAAGTACAAATTGCTCTTGGAGGTAGAAAAAGAAAGCGAGGAAAACTAAGTTGCACTTTGCTAGGGCAACTGACAACGAAACTTCTATTGAGATGTTAGTCAGATAACCAGCACTACAATTTTCAACAAGTCTGTGTCCCCTAGTCCTCTTTGCCTCCTTCCCCAAATCCCAAACATTTTAGTTTCTCTTGCCCAGGACAGAGCCTAGTGTAAATACACGTGCCTAGAAGGATTTATTCACAAAGCAGATCTTTGCTTTCAGTCAGTTAATATGGCAGGAACGCCAAATTCTGCATTTTAAACAAGCATTCACGTACCTTTGACGCTGGAGATCCCAGGACCACTCTTTGAGTAACTTGGACTCGGTGAGATCCCGCATCTCATGTGTAAGGCATGATGTCCATCCTAGAGGAGCTTAAAATTTAGTTGGAGAGTCACAACATAGTAACAAAACAAAACACGTTGTGAAGAACTAGAGATAGAAGAAAGATAGCAATATTCATTCGTTTGACAAAATTTATCAAGAGCCTATGAGCCTGGCAATTTACTAGAAACATAACAGGATGTTAAAATTGGATTCTTTGGGTCTCAGTTTGCCTGAGGTCTCAAGATATAGATGCTCCATTCCAAAGTGAGCTGCGAGACCACCAGGCAGGGCTTGCAGCAGGAGGTTGTGGAAAACGGACTTTTCCTTCACTGACCACCAATCTTTAGTCTCTGAGAAAAATTGTAGGAGAGCATTGCCGATGTGCGGTGAGTCCCACCTTCACTTCCCAGAAGGGGGTGCTTCCTCTTTAACAAAAGCTAAAAGACAGGGGCTCTGGGACAAGTTAATCGGGTCTCTGTAGTTGGTAGACAAGGTGGAGTGGTTTCTGGCGAATGCCCGAGGACTCCGAAGGATGGGAGGGGCATGGCTGTTTTGCTGAAGGGCTTTTTGACTGCTCTACCTTTTCTGCCAAGTGGGGTTTCTCTCCATGTTTCACGGCACTTTTCAACCACGGGCCTCAAAGTGATTAATTGTTGAACTTCTCAATGCCCTGGTGAGGTAGTTGGGTATCATTATCCCTAACGTCCAGCTGGACAAACAGAGAAGGTTGGCTGCGTTGACCTGGATCACACCGTGGGCAGATTGAGGAAGAGCAATGGGCCGTAGCCTCCTGCAGCCGACTGGGAACTTGGGTCAGGTCTCCCAGGGAGGATCCCCGGGACAGGCCAGAACTTCGCTCAAACCTCCTTCCAGGGCAACCGTTTGTGGGGCGCTTTGTAATTGTCAGGGTATGTGAGCTGAGAGCAGCTGTGTGATGAAATCTAAGGGAGTGCAGATTTTTCTAAAATATCCTGTTTTCTATTTGCACCTGATTAGCAGCCAGAGATGAAGAAAATTGTTCTGCTATAATTGGCAAGGGAAATGTGCACCCAAGAGATGGGGGTTTCCTGGTTTTAATTTTTCAGTTAAAAAGATACATTCATATATATTATTATTATTTTGGAATGAGTGTGTACACACCTTAGCTTGCAAGTCTTTGGCAGCAACAAACTGTGTCCCTAGAGTTGTCTAGAAATACTGCCCCATGCAAGAAGATGCTAATAACTACAAAACAATTCAATTAAGCAAACACTGAGCTAGCCTGGGAGCGGAGTGGGGGTAGGTGGACACAGAGATAAATATAATATGGTCCCTATGCTCCAGAAGCTTGCACCTAAGTACTGTAAATATAATGGAGTTCCACTTTGCGGGGCTTAGGTTCTAAAGCCAATGAGTAAATAGAAAATCCCATTTAATCAAAATTGCCCTTGAAAAATTCTTTAACTTGTCCAAAACATGTTGCATACATGAGTTGTACATACACATTTGTCCAATAATTCTTATGCCCTTTAAGTTTTAGGAACCACTGGAGTCATAATGTGACCAACCAAAGAAAGATCATGGTTTGTCCAAACAGTCAAACTTGCCTACCTGTAAGACAACTATCAAAGACCTAGAGGTGAATGGGGGGTGGAGTGTACTGTCATACAGTTATCTACTTAGATTCTCTGCATAACAAACAACCCCAAACACTCAGTGGCTTAAAATAGCCATCATTTATTCTCATGGGGCTGAGGGTCAATTGCATGTCCATCTTGCCTGGGCTTGGCTGGGACAGTTCAGCTTTGCTCCACCGTTTCTTCAGCCTTCCCCTGATGCTAGTGAGCTAGGCCGAGCATGTTTGTTTCTGCAGCAATGGCAAAGACTCAAAATAGCAAGACCATAGAATCATAGGAATAGAGAGGGCAGTGGAAACAGAAAGAGACTTTAGTTATAATGAAAATAGGCAAATTTACCTCTAGTCTGCAATTGTCTGGAACTCAAAAAGCTTATCTCACTCAATGTTGGATCCCTCCCCTTGCTCTTGGTAGGTGCTCAATAAATAGTCGTTGACTGATGTCTGTTGGTTATATTGGACCTTCAAGGACACAGTTCATGCTGGTCCTGAGGGCGAGGTGGAATAACATGCTGGTGCCATCTGTCCAAGCTGGAGTGGAAGCACAGGCCTGACCAGCAGGAAGACTCATTCTCAAAGGGTCTTGTAGTTCTTGTGACATTTGTTGAGAAACTTGGGCTTGAGAGCCCATGGAGGCTAGAGACATCTCGTAATCATCGTATTATCTTTCCAGTGACTAGCACAATGTCTCAGGGAGCCAGACCTTTACTTCTATAATTACCCATAACCTCGTGTGATTAGAGCATATTTGCATGAGGAACTGAACCCTCTGGGGACAGGATATAAAGGGGAGTTATTTGGGAAGTTTTCAGAGAAAACATGAGGGCTTCCTCTCCTTTTCTTGTTGAAAAGCAAGTCCTCTGTTCCAAAGCACCTGTAGCTTTGATCTCGAATTACTTCCATGGACAGAAAATGAGCACTTTAAAAATCCTGAGCAAGAGAACAGAGGGCTAATCTGTGCTTATGTAGAAAGTATCATATGTCTCCTCAAGTTTGCTGGAGCTCAGCTGCATCAAGACTTCCTCTCAAGACCCCACAGTCAAAGGAGGCATCAGGCAGCATCTAACATCGGGTTGAAGGGAATCGGAGGCAGGTGGTTTCATTCCACTTACCTTAACCTGTTGGGAAACAGTCTGGCTTTCAGAGAGCTTCAGTTTCCTGTCTATTAAATGGATTGTAAATAGCCAGGTGCTTGACGTTGTTGACAAAGCAAGAAGATTGGTTCCCAGGGAGAAACCTGACATCCACCTTCAAATCATGATGGGACTTAGAGTTTTGGAGTCATTCCCCAGTTCACAATACTTTATAGAGAAACTAAGTTGAACTAAACCTTGAAGCCTGTAGAATTTAGATAGAATTTAAACAGGAAGAGAGAGAGGAATGGCTCTGGGAGATGAAATAGTCGGAATAAACGGCCTCAAATGGATAGGTGGTGAGATGAGTAGGTAAGGGAGGGACATGCTAAGGAGCAAGGATTTAGCAAGTCAGTAGAGGGGATTTGTTAAAGGTTTTTGAGAAGGGGAAAAGTTCTATGAAGACCCAAACTGTGTCTATTTTGGTCATTGGTGTTTCCCTAATATCTGGCACATTACAATGAATGAATGAAAATAGACAGATAGATAAATGATATATATATATATATACACACATATATATAAACATAATTCAAAATTTTTAATTATATGAATAATACATGAATCAATTCTTGTAAAAAAGTAAATCAAGAAGTACATAAAGCAAAAACGGAAAGCTCTTCTTCACTAACCCCCCGGTTCCATTCTCTTCCCCAGAAGTAATTGCAGCTATGAATTCAGTACATGACCTTCTGGATAGTTTTCTCTGCATTTACAAAAATATATTTCTGTATACCAACACTTAGTTTTCGTTTTTTTAATAATAGGGTTATACACTACTTATTGTATGGCAATATTCCTTTCTCACTTCATATGTCTTGGGAATCTTTTAATTTTAGCATAAATGTAAAGCTTCCTGATTCTTTTTAATTCCTGTATAGCATTCCATAATATGGATGCATGATAATTTATGATAATTCGCTGATTGTTAGCAGCACAACATCACCACTAACCCCTTCTACAGACTGCCTTTCCCAGAATGCTCTTGCCAAATGGCTCCAGGTTCGGATGTGCTGGTAAGAGACACTCATGCTGGTTGGAAAGCCAGACTGGAAGGGACACCATCATGCCTGGAGGCAGCTGCAGCCAGATGAAGAGGAGCTGTGCACTTTGCAATGGTTTCTGGGAAACGAGCCTTTGAAAACCAGCCACTTCACTGCTGCAGACGAAGACAGCTGGCCAGAGCTCCCTGGGGCTTTCTGAGAACTGCAGAGGTTTCTAGAAGAGCTCCTGGGATCCACTGCTTCAGGAATGCAGACTGACATGATTACGGTGACTCCCTTTGACCATTGCTTCCCTGGCCCTTCCAACAGTTCTGGAATCCTCTTATTCCTTGCATTCAAACCCTCCTTACCTGGATTACATGAGGTGGCTTTGTTTTCATGACTTTAAGAAATTACCTTTTTTTTCCTCTGTTCAGCATTGATTTAATTTTATATCATGAACCCCTCTCAAATTATTAAATTCCTTCCTTGGAAACTTACTTTAAATAAATAATATCATAACTCCTCATATGTATTATAATGATTGATTTAATCATTCTTCTACTGTTGAGCATTTAGGCTATTTCCACATTTTAGACTATTAAAAATATCCTTGCGACAAACATCTCAATATGTATATCTGACTCTATTTTGAGCCTATAGAGTTTGAACAATGAAATGAAGGAAGAAGCTGAGCAGAGAAGGAAAAGACAGAAGAAAATGAGTTCACTTTTAGTACTATTGAGTTTAAGCTACTGGGAAAAACATCCAGATGAGCTTACCTACCTACTGTTAGATGTAAGGGACCGGCATTCAGGAGCCGGATCAGGGCTGACAATGAGGTTATTAGAGTCTAGAGAGTGGCGGGAATTAAATCTATGTCAACAAATGAAATATCTACTGTAAAGACTATGAAGAAACAAAAGCAATAAAATTAACAAACAAGGACAAGATAGATGGTGGAAGGTACAGATCTAGAATCATATTTATTTATTAGCTTAAGTAAAATAGTCCTTTTCAAGTACTATTGTGGTCTCTCATCTACCATTCCAATACAGAATGCTTCAATAAACTCTATCCCTTGACAACTCTCTCTCCACAAATTAGTGAAGGGACTGAAGAGATTGCATAGAAGGTGAAATGGAACCCAGTCTGCACTTGATTGGTTCAAATTCCTGTTTAAATAATGTTGAAAGTAGTAAAATATACTTGTAATCCACACGCCTCCTTCACTCCTTCATTAATTGCAACTTCATTCCTTCTAAACAGAGAGCACTGTGCCAAAGCTTTCAAGGAGGCTGCTCATCCTTTGGATGATTGCCTCTTGCTTAAAAGGTCACACCAGAACCATTTAGTCCTTTAGCCAACCACAGACATTGTGTGTGTGTGTGTGTGTGTGTGTGTGTGAGTGTGTTTGTACACTCCAAAATTCTTCTTCCTAAATTTGGAAGAGATGTTCTTGAGGTGAAGCCTAAATGCTGGATGTACTAATTTGATAGGGCTGCTGTGACAAAGTGTCACAAACTGGGTGGCTTAAATAGCAGAAATTTATTGTATCACAATTCTGGAGGCTAGAAATCCAAGATTAAGGTGTTGTCAGGGTTGGTTTCTTCTAAGGGGACTGAGAGAAGTGTCTGTTCCAGGTCTCGCTCCCTGACGTGTAGATGGCCATCTCCTCCCTGTGTCTCTTCAAATTGTCTTCCCTCAATGTATGTCTGTCTCAGTGTCCAAATTTCCCCGTTTTTATAAGAATACCACTCATATTGGATTAGGGTTCACCCTAATGACCTCATTTTAATGTGGTTACATCTGTAAAGATCTCTCTCTAATTAAGGTCATATTCAGAAGTACTGGGGGTTGGGGCTTCTTTTTTAAAAGGACACACACAACTCAACCAATAACACTGGGTTACCAGCAATCATATTCATAAAGCACTGTCTTAGGAATCATTTTTTCAGTGGCTTTGAATTACTTTACTTGGAGGAAGCCAGACCATGAAAAGGGTCTGAACCGCACCATTTTGGCCACTTGTAAATTGACTTTTACAAACATCTCTCACAAAGTATCAGGCATTTTGTTTCTCAGACTTTTTCATAAAAGGTACAAATTCAGTTCAGCTAATGAAGGAAATAATATGGGTAGCAAGGCTACTTTCTTGACACTCTCCTCCCAACTTTAACAGATGAATTCTGGCTATCCCGGAAAATAACTTCATTACATTCTGTTTACAGCTATTTCCCCTGAAGCCCCACCCAGTTCAAACCAGGGTGACTTGAACTTCGCTAGTTGTACACTCGCGCTTGCAGTGAACTGTTAAGTCTTACCACTTCCCAGAGAAAGCTGCATCAAAGTTGGACATTTGATCCAGACACGCCACTCCAAAGCGACTGGTGGAGAGGCTGTCTCTTCCACAGAGGGACTTTGTGGACCACATCCTTTGGGATATTGAAGCTAGTGGAACCATCAGAGTAAAATTTAGGATTCAATGTGAAACTTGTAGGAATGTATTGAAATCTGAATTATTGCAACTACTCTGAAGGAGGTGATTTCTCTGCGCTAAGTCCAGGAGATGATTAGTTTCTTCTGGCTCCAAATTTTATCTCAATGCCTATTGTCTTTCTCTCACGACATTTTTCTTTATTTAAAACTCTTTCCTGGGAAAGTTGCACCAGTGAGAAAGGGACCATGGAGGGTAACCTCAGCTAAAGGAAGAAGGGCCCTCCAGCTCCCCAACCTAGTGTTTGCCATCTTTTCACAAACTCCTTAGAAATGCAAAACTACCAAGAGATGTTTAAGCTTTGTTTACACCTACGGCAAACCACTTTAATTCAGTCAGCGGTAATTCAGAGGCTGTTTTAATGGGGCAGGGAAGTAGCAGAGGAAATTGTGGCTGGAAGATCTGAGTGCGATTGGAGGCATTTTAGACAGTCAGAGAGTGTGAACCTCCCATCCATGTGTATTGGTTTCCTGAGGTCACCATAATAAATTGCCACAAACTTGGTGGCTTATAACAACAGGAATTTGTTCTCTCACAGTTCTGGAGGCTAGAACTCTGAAATCAAGGTGTTAGCAGGGCTGTTTCCTTCTGGAGGCTCTGAGGAGAATCCATTCCACGTCTTTCTCCTAGCTCCTGGTGGCTGCTGGAAATCCTTGGTGTTTCTGGACTTGTAGCTGAATCACTCTGATCTCTGCCTCTGTCTTCACATCACCTTCTCCTCTTCTTATAAGGACACTTGTCATAGGATTTAGGGCCTACCCAGATAATCCACGATGATCTCATCTCAAGATTCTTAACTTAGTAACATCTGCAAAGACCCTTTTTTTCAAATAAGGTCATATTTACAGGTTTCAGATTGATATATCTTTTGGGATAACTGATACACTCCCTTGTGGGCAAGTCCAGATTGGCTACTCGAGATCAGTCTGGTCTCTTCCTGAAGGAAGAAGAAACAAAAAGAGCAAAAGAGAGTGAGTGGGTAATTCTAGGCATGGGCAAAACCAAGCTGAGAAGAGAGCGATGAGAAGGAGGAAGGAGCAGACGGGGGAAAAGAAGGAAAATTGTTCTTGCTGGTTAGACCTACTTGTGCAAACTGAAAGGAGGCAGGTTTCATTTTAACTTGAGATGAGAGGGGACCACATTCAAAGTTGAGTCAAGCATAGTATTAGTAATCACGATACTGCTTTTTGAGATGCACCTTTATCTGCTCCACAAACTTAGCATATAATAGATGCTTAAATATTAAAAGAAGTGAAATCTGAATTAAGTCTTAGTGAGTTAATAGTCTTGTACCAGTGTCGATTTCCTGGATTTGACAATGTACTACGATTATTAACATTGAGGGAAGCTGGACAAATGTACACAGAAACTCTCTCTACTATTCTTCAACTTCTTCTGAGTTTTAAAGTATTTCATAAGAAAAAGCTATAAAATAAAAAAAGTTGCTAATGGATGCATGTGCAAATAAAGGAGGCCAGAGGAGGTTTTAAGAGCCCTGTTTCTATTTCTCAAATTGAAGCGTTTGAAAGTATGCTGAGCTTGTGCTGTTCTCAAGCTCTCTGTGGTAGCTCTCTGTTGCTCATACCTATGATTAGTTGCCCCACCCTCCGTGCCCGCCAGCTGACTCAGGGTGGACACAGTGGTCGTCCCTCCAAAATAGTGAGTAATTTTGTTGTGCACAGAATTTGAGGCAGTTATCACTTTGGTGAGAATAAAGACAATATGGCAGTTTTATGGAGTTATAGCCATAAGTATTATATCATCATGGGAGTCCTATTTAAAAAAGAAAATTGGGAGAATTCACATATTTGCCTTAGCACTCTTGCTCTGGCACTCTGTCCTAACCTATATAGACCTGGCCATGAGGCTGTGGGACCTCCTTTTCAGCCAAGAAAGGAGACATAGGCTAAGAACAAGGTGGGAGCACAAACAAAGCTTCCAGCCTCCAGGAGGTGGTCCACTGTCTGTTCACAGTGTCTAATGGGGCATGACCACATTGCATTGGTTCAGACCTGGCAATTATTTCTGAGCAATTTTAGTGGATGGATGGGCAATGCAAGCAGGATTATCTGGTCACATGGGTAACAGTAATTTGTTGCCAAGTAGAGAAATGATGAGAGAATTGGGCCCCATCTCTGGTAATGAGGATGTGAGGCAGGGAAGAGGTCTGGGAGGAGAGCTAGGCAAGAGGTCAGAATCATAGCCAAATGGACTACATTAAGATTAGTCTCCAGGGAAGGGTTCTAGCTCCAGGGAGGGAACCCGGTGCACTCTCAGCACACCGAGGCAGAAGCCAGATCATAAGCAAGATGTGGTAAGACCAATAAGATCAGACTAATATTGTTCAAATCAATAAAATCCACAGGGCTAAAGGCAGTGAGATTCATTTCAACGCGAATTAATAGTTCTTGATGTTGATTTTAGTTGAGACTGTCAGACTCTGGAAGAGGTAGAGATTGTGGTTCAAAGATGCTCAGGAGAGAGGCCAGCCTTGTGGCGTAGTAGTTAAGTTCATGCAGTCTGCCTCGGCAGCCCCAGGGTTCACAGGTTCGGATCCTGGGTGCAGACCTAGCACCGCTAGTCAAGCCACGCTGTGGCAGCATCCCACATAAAATAGAGGAAGACTGGCACAGACGTTAGCTCAGCAACAATCTGCCCCACCACCACCAAAAAAAAAAAAGATGTTTAAGAGAACTATGTGAGCGAGGCTGAGGAAGTTAGGAGCTGGAGGCACAGATTAGATCAACAGACAAAGAGAAAATTCAGCAAAGCCTCCAAGCCACTCTAACACACTCTGTGAGATTTTGTTGCCATAAATGCCATTAATTTAAAAAAAATAAAAAATAAATGGTTTCATTTATACATTGATCCAGTATTTATTCTGGAAAAAAAGTAGATGGAAGTGACTTTCCTGTGTTAATATCTGATGGAAGGTTTCCTTTGCGTTTTCCCTCATCTCAGGGCTGCTGCCTCATCTATTTTTATTCCCATGAGGCTCCATTACCATTACTGTCTCAAAGTGCGTAAATTTTATCAGGGCAAAGGGCAAAATCATTATAGCTCTGGGAGAATCCAGGTGCTGAAGGCAATCCATCTATGTCCCTTATTACAGATTGGTGGGGCCAAATCAACTTTCTCAAGTCTCCTAGAAAGGGGAAAACTTGCTATTTTGGATATGTGTCTTGTATTTTGTAATTAAAAATAATGGGTACTTTCTGTTTCCAATAGTTTTAAATCTTAGTGAATATAGTGTGTGTGTGTGTGTGTGTGTCCATACATGCTTCATTTTGGTCTGAGATTTTTCCCAGGCTACATCATCACGTGAAACAAGAACATAGCTGTTTGAGTTAGAGAAACAATTTCTCTACTTCTACGTAGGATTTTCATCCTGAAACGTCTATGCAGACTTTCCAGAATTCGTTATTATGTTAATATAGAGAACTAAAGCCATGGACTTCAACCTTAAGTAGTCTTTCTTCAGTGGTGAAAGGATTCTGGCTAAATATGAAATATTATACAGGATTGTAGAAAACCAATAACTTTGAAGGAGAGTCTGTAATAAAAAAACCATAAAGTTTCCAAGCAACTAAGTCAATCCAAATAAAAACAATAAACCTGTTAGAAAGTTTTTGAGAGAAAAATACATTTAGAAACATAGTAAATGGAATAAAAAGAAAACACACTTTTTTCTGTCTCACTTTGGAAAAGATTTCTCATTGTAGAAATAATACACTACCTCTTTAAAAGGAACCAGACCCAGAGGGGTTTGCAGGTGACACTAAAAAAAATGTTCCAAGAATGTGTAATTCCAATGTTACAAAAATTGTCTTAGAAAAGGAAAAAAGAAAGAGAACATCTCAACTCAACTTTAAAGCTAGCCCAACACTGTTTCCAAAACCAGACATGGTTGGTAAAAAGAAAGAAAATAGCAAGCTAATTTCACTTTCAAACACTGATGCAAAAATCCCAAATAATATGTTAGCAAATCAAATCTTAAATGAAATTTTGGCAAATCAAGTCCAGTAGTGGGCTGAAAGAACATTACACCATAGCTAAGTAGGATTTAACCTAAAAATGCAAATTACAGTTCTAATTTCAAAAAATCTTTTAATGTTACTCATTGTGCTAACAGATTCAAGGATAAAAGTCGCATGAGCACCTCAATAGATGCTAACAAGCATTTGCTAAAATTCAGCAGCCATTCCTGATTAAGAAAAAACAAACACATAAACTGGAGCAACTACTAGAAAATAGCGGAAAGCATCATGATAAAATAAGAAATACACAAACCAATGATTTTTCTATGTGGCAACAGTAACCTTCATTCTATGAATTCTCCTCATTACTATTATTAGCCTAAGATACATGATTACTTGCTCCCCAGGTTCACTTTTACTTCACCAATCAATTTTTCATTTTTGGTTGACATCAGGTCCAGAGTTACTACTTCCCTAATTATTTCTTCGGACTTCTGAGAGAGTTCACATTGTCTTTATGCTAATCAAGGATTTGCCTAACACTCTTCTTTGAACAATCTGAAACTTCCTGCACAAGTCTGCATAGCTGCATAGCTGATGGAGGGCCCCCATTGCCATTCCTTTGTTGCTGTACTAGGGGTGTGTGTGTGTAATTTGTATTATGGTAGCTCATCCCGCTACCCAGCTGGGTATCTGTGGAAAACTTCCACAATTAAACCGTTGGGTTTGCTTTCCTATTATATCCTCATTCAAATAGTGACCATTGAACTTCCAACTTCGTGTCCATGGATTTACATCTAGTTATGTATCTTAATAGCCTACAGGGCTATCCTCTATTCTTCTACTATATGTGTTTCTTTGGATGAATATACCCAATCATTGTCATATGCCATTGTTATAGTCAAGTTGTTAATTCTATCCTTAATAATAATATCCTTAATGATACTTACTTCCTTGTGTTAAAATTTCATTGTTACTTGAACACACTCTATTCCATTTATTTCCAGTCTTTTCCATAATGACACACATAACATAAGATATTCATTTCTGAGACATACTCCCATGAACATATCCAGATTCTGACTCAACTCCTCAATTGCAAAGAAATAGAAACCTACAGTAATTAATAATTGTCATAACTATTGGCAGTACATCAGACATGGAAGCTCACACTCGTGATGGTATAGATAATATCAGCCATGGGTTATATATTATAGCTAGAATGCCATTCTTATATCCATCACAAAAGCAGATGAGAATTAACTAAATTAGCATTATATGCATAATTTTAAGCTAATCTTAGAGCAAAAAAGAGAAAAGTCACCCCCCAAATAGTGTATTTTATTGTTAGTAACAAACCATGGCATATCTCACAATGAATTGAGACACTGATGTATCACTGAATAGCTGCTCTATGCCTTGGTATTCAAAACCAAGTTATTCCTGATCCACTTCCCTATTATTTTCATCTGGAAATGGTGAGACCATCTCTCTTTTTATACACTGTTCTTATATGTCACAAATTAGCACACCCCCACCCCCCATTCCCCTCTTTTCCATTTTAGGAATATAATGCCCCTCCTACGTCCCAGCTGGGTACATGGCTGCTCAGCTGGGGACTAAATATATAGCCCAGCCCCCCATGCAGCTAGGTGTGGCCACATGACCAAGTACTCATTAATCAAATGTTAGCACAAGTTATGTGGCCAACTTCTACACCAAATTTCAAAAATAAAAATTATTTGTATTTGGTACCACCCTTAGACCCAGGCAAGAAGGATGCCTGCCCTGAGGCCTATACTTATCAAGGTCCCACCCTGGCTGTACCCCTCCCCACAGGGTGAGCATTCCAAACGACCAAGGGGACCTGCCCTCCTCCGTGCTCTTCTAGGTCATGGTCTGGGTACCTGAGACCTCAATTCCTTGCCCAAATGTCTCTGGGCCTGCTTCCAGAGACTGCATGAGCTTCTCCCATGGATCCATCCTCCTGAGGATGGACCACGCCAGCAGTTCATGGACCCCTAGGACTGAGGGATCACTGAGGAGCAGCTGTACAGGGACAGATGTATAGACGTAGAAGTGTCTAGACCTTTGTATACAGTGATACTTGCAGTGCAGGATGGAGCTGGACTGCGGGAGTAAAGGTGGTCGGCCACAGGCTCGGGGCCGGGTGCTCATTTTCCCTATGCTGCCATGTCCAGAACAGAATTCCAAGGAGTCTGAGAAGTCTAAATTTGTACCTAGATTTTCAGCCAGTTAAGAAGGTATATTTGTTAAAGCAGTACGTCAGAATATCTTTCACTTGACAGTTTGCTTGCTTGATTAATAGTTTTGGAATATTCAGACAAATGGCATTGAGCCTATTGCACCTCTGCCCTGGTCCCCTAAATGCAGGGACGAGTCTGCTTGTGACCCCTTTCTCTTTCCCTTAGGCTGGGATGCAGATGTGGTGCTGGCCAGCAAGCTCTGACCTTGTGTGGACATAGACAATATCCAAAGGTGTGGCAGAGCAACCAGATCAAAGGAACCAGGTCCCCAAGTGAGCCTCACAGAGGCACTCCCAGCACGGGAGTGCTCATATCTCAATTGTTATTGAGGGAAAAATCAACTTCTCTCCTGTTTGAAACACCGCATTTTGGAGTCTTGTTGTTTCATCAAAATGGCCTATATTCTAACCAACACGAATGCACAGTACAGAGTTGCCTGGGAATCAGTTCTACTCCCCTCTCCCCACTCCACGTATCACTGATTCTAGTTGGAAACCTGAATAGGATGAACAGATTTCCAGTCAAACACATGCTCTCTAGTAAGGCATAAAATTCACTCTTTTTCCAGGTGTTCTGGAGCCAGACTGCCTGGGTTCGGACCTCAGCTCCTCCTTTTACTACCTATACGACTTTGAGGATGTTACTGTGCCTTATTCTTCCCATCTGTAAAATGGAGATAAAAATACTTTCTTACTCTTTGGATTATTGGGAAATTAAACGAGGTAATGCATGTAGAGTACCAAGAAGAGTATCTGGCAGAAAAGTAGGTTCTCAACGAATGTCAGTTATTACTTTTTTCAGTTAGCTTTCACTAGATTATGCTGCAGTAACAAAGAGCCCCCAAACTCAGCAGCTTACGACAATAAAGATTATTTTCTTGCTCATCTTCCATGTTTTCTGTGGCTCTCCTTCAAATGTCTCCTTCTTCCCACAATGCAGGCTGTGTGGGACATTGCTGTCCTCATGGCCGAGATGAAACAGCATCGGCAACCCAGTAGCTTTGGAATGGCACAAAGCTTCTGCTCACAGTTCACTGGACAAGGTCAATCACACAGCCAATCCTGATATCAAGGGAGCAGAGAAACACAATCCTCTCACAGGCGGGGGCAGCAAATAATCAGGACTAATAACGCAATCTGCCACCTTATTCATCTAGTGCCAAAGCTGTGGTGGATACGGCCCTGTTCTTTGACAGCTGTGATTTTGCAGGCTCAACACCACGACTTCTTATCTTCCAAGGTGAAAATGGAGGGGCAGATGTTAAATCCACCCATGCTGTGATGTCCTTGATGTCCCTACCCTTATTTTTAAGGGACTAAAACAGGGTTCTATGTTTTTTCTTTCTTAATCCTTCCTTCTCCTGTGACTAAGGATGCATGGGAAGTGGTTTGATGTTTCTCAGGCTCCAGGAATATAGAAAAATTTGGGGAATAGATTTTCTCTCAATGCTTCAAGCCCCCTTCCTAGGAAAGATTTACACTTCCTGCCTGTTGCCATAAACTTTCAGTGACTCCTCTGAGAGGAGGAATGTATAGTCCTGTCCCCTTGATGTAGGGCTTGGCTGTGTAACTTACTTTGGCTAACAGAATGGAAGTGGATATAATTTATGTTACATTTAAACAGAAGCCCTTTGCCATGAGAATAGCATGTTGCAAATAAGGCCTGTTCCTTCAGCCTGTATCCCAAATAAAGAAGACTCAAGGAGCAGAGCCCAGCGGACTCACAGCCAATAGAAGTAAACCTTTGTTGTTGCAAACTACAGAGAATTGGGAGTCATCTCTTACCACAGTAAAGATGATCAATACACTTCTTGTTTAACCACTTCCTGTCATCACACAGTTACCGCTACACCCCAAAGATGGGAGATACAAAACCCTACTTCTTGTTCCTCCCTCCTGTGACCATCGGCAGAACTCTTCATTGGGAAAATGTTCCATGGAGCATGGGAGTTGAATTCTTTTTCTGAATATCCATATTTGCCTCCTCTGAGAAGAGCCTCCTAGTAGAAATAAAGCCAGCAGTAGTTTCTTCTTCTCTTTCCTGCAGTGTCATAAACTAATACTCAGTCCTTGATATCAGATTTGGTTTTCCTTTGATTCTTTAAATTCTTAATTTTTTTCTGCTTCCTTCTTGGATGGCTCCTTTCATGTTCTCCAGAAACACTTAACGTTCTCTAATGAGCTGGAGCAGAGAAGGGCTGGGGAGGAGATATAGCATAGTGACAAGCAGACAAGCCCTACTCTCAGAGAACTTGCAATTAGTGGCAAAGACAGACAAGAAACAGGTGAAAATATAACATGATGTCAGGTAGGGATAAGTGTTACACAGAAAACGAATCAAGCAAAGGGAACAAGAATGGCAGGGAGTTTTACCTTAGATTGGGTTGTCTGGAGTGACGGCAAGTATAACCCACTCGGACACAGGGCCATCTGGGTCCACATGTGTAGACCAGGTGTCCTTGGCTACACTGTGTGATGTCACTAGTTAGCATTCCTCAGCACTTACCATTGTCGGCTCCTCTAGCACGTTCAGCGTCCGTCCCACCTGAGAACATCCCCTAGAGTCTACTCACCACTTTGAAAACCTGAATGGGGTCTCGCTTCTCAACTGTAGACTAAGATATTGGTGACTGGCCTCAGGTTTTGATTATCACATTATTTTAAAACATTTCTCTTTGTAACTCAGATTTAGAATAGAACACAAGAGGGCACTGGGGAAATGAAAAATAAGTAAGAGGAACGATTTTATGGATTGGCAAGAGGCCCCCAAAAGGAGCCTGGATTGTGTCCTTCACGACATTACCCCTGGGGTTGGGGTTCATTGATAACAGTGAAGCAGCCTGATAAGAAACAGGATTTATCTGTAATATTTCATTGCTTAAAAAAAGAAACACTGGAAATAAATACAACCAAATTTAAAAATCAATTAAAAAACCAAATTAAAAACCAATTTAAAAATCACTAATTTTGCATGATAGAAAAGTGGGTGTTCGTTATGTTCCCTGCTGCATTTAAAAAATTTCTAAAAAAAGGTTCTTAACGAAAAAGAAGAGCATGAGATTTTGAGTTCAAAACCTTTAGTCCCTACCCTTGCACTACCCTTTCCTGACTATGTTCCCTTGAGCCAGTAACCGAAATTCTCCGTGTCTCATTTTCTGAGCCCATAAAATGGCGATAAGGCCTGTAGTCTAGGATGGGGTGGATATTAAGTGAGAAAATATATGCAGAATTCCAGTGATGGTCAGTCCTTAATATGTGGCAGTCATATAGGTACCTTGTGATTTCCCAAAGTGTGTCTATGGGACACTAATATCGTAAGAAGTCCCCAAGTAAAGGATTCTAAGGTCAAAAAAGTTTGGGAATCTCTACACATCACAATCCCTTCTTAGGGACTCGGAGTGACATTAGTAGATTAACAGCACCAAGAATTTCTACAGTAAAGAATCTGTTTGGTTTCTCTTCTTTTTTTTCACTTAAATCAATATTTTCCAGGTTTTGAGCATGGAACACTGGCCTGTGGTATCCTTGCCTGAAAAGGACAAATGAGGCTAGACTGGGAGTTCCCAAACTTTGTAAGAAATAACTCGTCTTCTTTCCTTGAAGAGCAGGCTGCAGAGGGTGGGGTGCTAATAGGGAGCATGCTCTTCTCACCACGTGACATGTAGCAAACTGTGGGAGGGGCGGTGACACAAAGCTGTACCTGACATGGAGGCCACCTAGAAAAGCTTTGAAGTCTATAGGTGGGTACCCATTAACTGGTTGAAAAGCTAATCCTGGCATCCTTTATGGTTGAGGAATTACGGGAAAATTCGAATATCCCACAAAACAAAGAAACAAAAAACAAAACCCCTACATTTTTGACGACTATATATTTCTACCCTACTAACCATTACCCAACAGGCAAGAATCAGCTTCAACTGAAAGCACGTGTTTTGTGCCCTGTTTTGCAGGGAGACTGTTAATAACGGCCCCACCACTAATCCTACTGGCAGATCGTCACTCGGCATGAAAAGGCCAAATATAGATGGGTGTCATGCTTGGAGCTCATTTGAGTTGGAGCACTTGGAGTTTTACCGTGAAGGAGATACGCCCTCCCTGCTCTGGGTTACACATTTGAGGAGAAGAGATGGGCTGGAGAGGCTGAGCAGGCTGAAAGGAGCCTGTGTTATTCCTGGTAGTGGGTCCTGGGGTCTGTCAGCTGGGTGACCTAAGAGGATGCAGACAGACCTTTGAAATCGATGACAACACGTTTCCAAAGAGAATGAGCAGCCAAGGAGAAAAGCAACACGCCCAGCCACCCAGGCAGGAGCTGAAAGTGATGCAGCCGGTCAGAGCTTCTTTCCAGAGAGGAGGGCTTCTCCATCCCTATGTTTCTTTCCCACACATTAGTCTTTTCTAAACAAGGCAGAGTGGGGAAGGGGTGGAGGGGGACCCTTGCTAAGTGTGGAAACTAGGGTCAGGTCACTATCCTCCCTACGGCTTGATTGCTTGATCTACAAAACAGGGATAGTAATAACATCTCTCATGTTCTTGTCGTGCGGATTAGATGAGATTAAATCTAGAGTCTTAGCATGGCACCTGGCATACAGGAGGAGCACTGCTAATGCTGCACGTAATTTAGATTGTGACAGTAGGGAATTTAACTCGTTGGTCCCACGTCATATGCTGGCCACATTTACCCTGCTTTTCCCAAGAGGGCCTGTGTCCCAGCAGGTGCTTGGCTGAAGCATGCTCATTGTAATTGAATCTAAAGCCTGGTCGTGCTGTGCAAAGAATAATTGATATGCAGAAACTCTGAAGCAAGCTTTGGGAATCAAACATCTGGTTTGGAAGGCGGCCTTGTGGGCCAACCCCCTGTAGACCCGGGTAGGAGAGGAAAACAGGAAGTTTGATTCATCTTGCTTTCTTGGTTTTTCAAGTTACAGTCTCCAGCTGTTTACAGCAACTTTGTTTTTCCTAAAGTAAAGAGAGGGAGGGAGAGATCCACCATAAAGCACTGCAAGTCACAATCTTTCCATGAAGTAGCCCTTTGTGGAAAATTGGAGCTATTCTTTCACTTGGCTAGGTCATCTTTGATTTTTCTCTTCTCCTCCCAAAGCAAATATCTTTTCCCTGGCTTCTTTTCAGGCCTAAATAAGTTGTGGAGAAGGAGGAGAGAAAAGAACTTCAGGGGGAAGAAGGTGAGGAGGAGGCAGAAAGAAATAGGAGAAAAACCCTGGAGAGCAGGAAAGAAAGAGAAAGAGTTCGTGCCCTGAAACTTAAGATGTTTCCAGAGTTGGAGGTTCTGCCACATGGATGAATCTAAATTCAGTGGGGCAAGGAACAAGGGGGAAGAAAGCCTCAAAGCAAAAGCTGAGTAAGGACTGTTGTCATGTTTCTTGAAAATAAATGATCATTTAAGTTATTGCCCCGAAGTTAGCCAAGCATCAGTGCACACATTTAATGTGGCATTTCCTAATCTCCCTGTTGCTCTGGTATCTCCACCTTGTAGGGTAGGGGTGAGGTGAATGGTTTCTGGCCATAGACTACAGGGGCTCATACCCCAGCTGGGCTACTTGCAAGCTGGGTGACCTTGGACAAGCCAGTTAACTCTCTGGGTCACAGTATCCTCAATTGTAAAATGGGGATGATGATGATGAAAATAATAGTTTACCGATAACCTGGGCTGTCATGAGGATTAAATGAGTTAATATGTGTATAGCACCTGGCTATATGAATGTTAACTATTATTGTCCTAGCCCACTCCTGATTCAGGCGTTTAAACCCTCCACCACAAAGTGGCATGCATCGGTCCTTTCTAGCATTTGCTACTTGTAATCACTGTTCTGACCACTTCAAATAGAAGTCATTTCATCTCATACCAACCTTAGGAGGCAGGTGTGCTATTATTATCTCCTATAAGATAGATGAGAAAACTGAGGCATAAAGAGATTAAGCAACTTGCTTAATTTCACACATCTAAGAAATGACAATAGTGGTCTTTAAATGCAGGTAGTTTAGCTCTAGAAAAGTGGTCTACAAATCAGGGCCTGCCACCTGTTTTTGCAAATAAAGCTTTATTGGGCCAAGGCCACACTCATTCATTTACATATCATCTATGGCAGCTTTCACACTACAATGGCAAATGTGAAAATATTTATTATATGACCCTTTTACAGTAAGCATTTGTGGACCCCAATCTAGAGTCCAGCTACACTCATAACTGGTAAAGTGAGATTGCCAGATTTAGCAAATAAAAATATGGATGTGGTTCAGTTAAATTTGAATTTTAGATAAACAATGAATAATTTCTCAGTATAAGTGTATCCTAGGCGCTGTTTGGCACCTGTACATTAAGATGACCTGCCTCTCAGATCTACCTATGAATACGGTCAAGATTTTTCAGAAACCAAGCTGTTCTTTTTCTCTTCTGAATCATAGTAGTTCAGAGCTACAAGGGACGTAAGATGACAAATGACTTGACCAGGGTCTATGCAGGAGTTAGTGACAGTGCTGGGCTGGAAACATCTCTTTGTATAACAGACAGCTTCATTAAAGTTTTAAGTTTTAGTAGTGGTGAAATAGTATGACTTCTGGGGGAAAAACTGGACCAGGAGCATGGCCGCGTCTGGGAAAAATCATGACGCAGAAAGCCCTCTTTGTGACTTCCTGTCCACTGGTCACCTCGCCAGCCTCAGCTCCACCATCAGCGGACCTGATTCTCTCTACCTTCGTTATGACTGCCTTTCTCTCATCCATCTTAACTGCCTCCTTTCATCCTCTGTAAAATGAAAGCAGTAGTGCTGTGCCCAGGTAAACAGAGACTTCTTTCCTCCCTCCTGTGACCTGGGGAGAATGTTGGAAATTGGAGAGAAGCAATTCAGAAAACAGACCCATTTGTTGTCAGATAATGCAAGGGAATTTTGTAATATGGGCTGGAAGAGGAACACTATCCCCGCCCCCCGACCCCCTGGCGCCCGCCGAATTAAGGCCCAGGCAGTACCCTGATGTGGTGAGTCTTGCCCTTTGCACATTCAAGGGAACAGGCAGATCAGGGCATCATGTCTGATTCCCTCTCGCCCACCTCCAGTTCCACATGACTTTGAAGCAACTACCTGAATCCAGCAACATGCAGATATTCATGGCAGAGTCCAGGAGGTATTCTATTCTTAGGTAGCAGATGAGGTGGTACTTTTAAGGTCTATTCCCTTCATGTTTCTCTCTTCAAGGGCAATTAGAAACATATATCCTGAGCTCCTGGAAAGGAAGGGGACTGTCCTGTGGGTTATATTACCAATATACCTCCTATCTCCTGAGAATAAATTGATTAGTGTCCGAGGAGTTTCAAAATCTTAAAAAATGTATGCAAATTCAAAGACAAGGTCAGTTGGTTTTCAAATATGGCTACAAATTCTTTGATACTCCTTCCTGCAAGAGGTGGGGTCTATATCCACTCTTCTTTTATCTGGGTGGGATTGTGTCTGCTCTGACCAATAAAATATGGTAGAAGTAATGCTTTTCATGATTTTCAAGGCTAGGTCACAAAAGGTCATGGACGTTTCTAGTCAACAAGATTGTTCTCTAGAACACTTGTTGTTAGACTATGTAAGCAATCCAACAACCCAGAGGTGGCTTGGAGTAAGGAAACCCAGCCATGTGGTCATGCCACATGTAGATGCTCCAGTCAACAGTCTCAGCTGAGACAGCCTTTGAGTTATAGGAACAGCTCCCAGTTGTTCATGTCAAACCAGGATGCTCAAGTCTTCCAAGCTGAGACTCCAGATATCACAGAGCAGAGACAAACTGTCTCCCATCATGTCTTGCCCAAATGCCTGATCAAAAAACCTATGAACAAACAAAATTGTTCTTGTTTTGTGCCACTAAGTTGGAGTGGTTTCTTGTGCAGCAATAAGAAATTGGAACAATCATCAACTATTTATTGAGGTAGATAAGTAGATAGATAGGTATGTACATGTACATATTGTAATATTGTGATATAATAAGAAATATACATTTAGTTTTTATCCCTAGTTCCTAGTACAGAGCTTTTTAAACCCTTGTAATTTCCTGAGTGATAAGGATGAGAGGAGCATATTTTGTTATTCATAATAAACCCCTTTCAATCATATCTGAATTTTTGCTAATGAGGTGACTCTTGGAAGATGGGGGCTAGTTGCCAGAGAAACCAACCATGTGATTAGAGAGTTAGAACTTTCAGCCCCACCCCCCGACCACCCCCAGGGAGGAAGAGGAGCTAAAGGTCGAATTACTCACTAATGGCCGACAATTTAATCATACCTGTGTAATGCGTGCCTATGTAACAAAGCCCCTATTAAAAAAGAAAAACCTAACAGAAGGGGTTTGGAGAGCTTCCAGGCTGAGGAACACATTGAAGTGTTGGGAGGTTGGTGCTCCCAGAGAGGCCATGTGCCCCTTCCCACATACCTTGGCGTTTGCATCTCTTCCATTTGGTTGTTCCTGAGTTGTATCCTTTATAACAAACAGGTAATACTAAATAAAGCACTTTCCTGAGTTTTGTGAGCCATTCTAACAATTTATGGAACCCGAAGAGGGGGTTGTGGGAACCCCCCCAATTTATAGCCAGTTGGTCATAAGTCCGGGTGAAAACCTGGGACTTGCAGTTGATGTCTAAAGTGGGAGGCAGTCTTGTGGGCCTGGGCTCTTGACCTATGGGGCCTGCACTAACTCCTGATGGTTAGTGTCATAATTGAGATGTAGGACACCCAGTTGGTGTCCAGAGAGTTGGGGAATTGGCTGGTGTGGGAAAACTCCACACATCTTGTGTCAGAAATGTTGAGAGTAAGAGAACCAGAGGTTTTTCTTTTACATATACAGAGCATTGTATTATAGACCTTTGAGGTCCATATTAAAATTTGCCTTTTAGGGACTTAAAACAGAGTGAGCAAGACCAGAAATAAAGATATGTAACTGATGAAAACATGAAAACGATTTGCACAACTTAGGATGGTTCATTTAGTTTAGGCAATTCTCTTCAAAGAGGCCTACTCAAGGATGACTCCAGACCTTGACACAGCTCATTCTTGAAAAGGTGGCATCCTGGGGTTTGAAAGAGTAGAGGTTTATTTTCCAGGGAGATGTTTACTTTTACTTTTACTTCCCCATAGGATCTGATTCTGTTATTCTTTGATTCTTCCCTCCTTGAATATAACCTTTCAGTAAAGGGTCAAACTCTGGCCTCGTTTCCCCTGACACCAATGAAGGGAAGAACTTGGACCGGAAAAGTCCAGGGAGACCCTATGTAGCTAGGAAATACGCCATTTGTATTTATTTATTTTATGTATGGTTTCAAATTCTTCATGATCCTCCAGGACTTTGGCTTGGCAGACTTCGGGGCACATCAAGAGAAAGTCTATGTGGTCCAGCATTTGGTTGACTGCCCGTCCTGATCTCTGCTCTGCTCTCCTTCCTGAGACCTGCTTTGTGCTGTAGAGAAACACAAGCGGAAATTTGACATTAGGATGGATTCCAGGAATTAAGTGAAAGTTAAGATGGATAAAATGTTAAAAAGATGAGCTATTAGTTTCGATAGCAGGCATATCCCTCAATAAAAAAGAAAATATTTTACATATGAATCTGCCCCCCATAGTAAGGAGGAAACAACATCTGAAGATTAAATTAAATCAAAGCACAGTTGTGTCTTACTATGATTTAGAAAAATGAGAAAGGTGTTGGAAGTGTTTGTTATAGGAAAGACATCATATTTAGCAAAACCATGTAACCGGAAGGGTTTTAGTCTCTCTGCAGATTCTTCCTCCTCTCCAACCCTTTTGCACACTGTCATTACCTTAATCTTTCAAAAGTTTACTTCCATCTTAGAGTGCCAGAAAATATTTACTCCAACTAACTCATTTTGGATTTGAGAAACCAAAACCCAGAAAGGTGATTTGGCCAAGACACACAATTGCTTCATGGACTGGAGGCCAGATCATCTCATTTCCAAGTCAAACAATATACTTCCTGAAGACAGAGACGAGGAGAGGCAGCAGAGGAGAGGAGAAGGGAGGTGGAGAGGAGCTGGGAGCCGAGAGACCGGAGTTATCACCCAGGCGCTGCCGTTCCTTGGCTGCATTTGGAGTGAAGTCTGTAACTGTTAGCTTGGCAGTTGGTTCCCACTGCAGTCTGATCTCAACCTCTTTTCCCACCCACCTCCAAATATACTCTCAGTTCAAGCAACATGCTTGTATTTATTGTTCTGCAGATCATTTCTCTTGTGCCCCTCCATGCTTTTGCTCATTCAGTTCTCCCAGCTTTTTCTTTTCTTCGTCCTCCAAATCCCCCCATCCCTTGGGATCAGCTCAAGTGCCGCATATCTAGTATGTCCTCCCCCAGCCCACCAAAGAATCAAAACCTGTAACTTCCACAGCATTTTTATGGAAGACATGACCAGATACCATATCAATTTTTTACCTGATCTACCTCAGTCTTCCGGCCTTCAGAGATGCTCCAGAAAGTTTACTGTTGTTGAACATCTGCCACGGTGTCAGTCATTCTCTATCTACTCTCATGTAGAGGGACAAGCAGGATTATCCAAGAAAGGACCATAGGGCTCCATCTGGGTTATTTGCCAATGAACTATCTGGAGGCAGCGCTTGTTTTAACCCAAGCTGTGCCCAAACTAGACTTTCCATAGGACTAGGAGTGTCGTCTCCCCAGGAAGGAGGCAGGCTCTGCACACACAACCCCCACACACACCATAGGTCCCCAGGGAAACCAGGTGCTCAGCATCTTGCATTCTCCAGCCTCCCCTAAATGTCTAGCATCCAATTCAGACTGACAATATCCACTCCCACTCAAGCTGGTAAGGCTTACCCTCAAGCTCAACTCTGAAAAGGGAGAACAAAAGAAGGGCAGGACACCTTCCCTGGAGTGTAGCCCCATGTGTTCAGCAGGCTGCCCGGACACCTCTCTGCAGAATGAAGAGAGATCAGGGGACCACGTCTTATCTTGCTCACCCTTAACTTTCAATCCCCTGCTGATCAAACGTGTTCTGTAACTCACACTGTGTGGCACTGTGAGGTGCACCTTCTCCCACCTTGCCACAGCAAGTCAGTGCAAATGGGTCCACAGCTGACTTGCGAGCTCCAGGAACTTCTGCTCTGAGTTAAGCTCTCAGTTAGCTCTCCAGGTACAAATCAAGATAATGCACGTTCTGTTATGCAACTTAGACTACAATGCTCGTTCCCTTGGAACTCGCTGTCTTAATAACAGCTACTTTGAATTGAGTATGTATTGTGTGCCTACCCCCGAGTTTTTTTCATTTAATCCTCATAACAATCCAGTGAGGTAGATATTGTTATTTTTTTCTGCTTTATCTCCCCAACCTGCCCCTCCCCCCACCCCTGTACATAGTTGTATATCTTAGTTGCAGGTCCTTCTAGTTGTGGGATGTGGGATGCCACCTCAACGTGGCCTGATGAGCGGTGCCATATCTGCACCCAGGATCCGAACCCTGGGCCACTGGAGCAGAGTGCGTGAACTTAACCACTCGGCCACGGAGCCGGCCCCCTTGTCTTCATTTTATAGTTCATGAAACTGAAACTTGGTGTATTCAAGAAACTTGCTCAAGACTTCTCAGCTAGTAAGTGACAAGACAAAAACTTGGATCTGTTTGACTCCTAAGCCTATGTGTATGCTTATATATGTATATATCCACTTATATATTCACTGTTTTCCTATCACCTCGAAATAATAATATTTCTTTGTTGATCTATCTTTATTTTTTAATGAAAAAAATATAATAGTGAAATCTCCTTTAACAAATGCCCCAAATGTCATTCCCATCATTATTGTGAGTTCGCTGTATATTCTTATAGTTATATTTTATAGTTTTACATAAATGTATGTGTATCCATTAGCAATAGAGTTTACCATCTGTATATTTAAAGATTACATAAATGTCATCAAAGCAGATGTTTCTTTCTTAAAGCTTGTCTTTCTCACTTTCTCAGTTCTTACCAATTGTCACCTCGTGTCTCTTCACACAGCAATGTGGTTATGGAGACAAGTGGACAAGCCAAAGCCATTCAGAGATGGCTGTTACTCCAGAGTGAATGAAATCATGGTTTTACTGCAGCCTGCCTTCACTCTGAAACTCGGCCTGTCTGGGTTGTGTGTATGTGTGTGTTGCTGTTTTCATGTTAGTGGTGTTTGTGCAAAGGTGGTTTGAAAATCTCCAATTCAGTAGGAGAATACTATTGGTCAAGGTTGTGGGGGGGACTGGAATTGGCCACCCCAAGATATGTCTCTTTGGCATAAGGATTATTTTGGGGCTAGTTACTTTTAACAAACTGCAGACAGGAAAGAAACTGAAAAGTAGAATTTACTTACCCTTTGTTAAGAGACATTTACATTGCAAAGGAAACCTCCATCTGTAAAGGTGTCTCCCTCTCTGTACAAGGAAGGAGGGATGACCTTATCTCTAGAAACTCTTATCAATGCGGAAGGCAAGGACTCAATGCTGCCTAATAACCTGACTCTTGTTTACTGTACTTGTCTGGTAATCTCCCATGATTGACACACCCAACAGCCTCCTTTGCCTTTAGCTGAAGATGATATTTAAGGTGGGGGCTTCAGCCATTTTGGCGAGTTACTCAGGTTGCCTGAGCCTCTCCCATGTATACATGTTATAAAGCTTTGTTTAATTTTCTCCTGTTATTCTGTCTCATGTGAATTTAATTCACTCTCCGGCCAGAAGAACCCAGAGAGGGTACAGGAAATGTCTTCCTCCCCTACTGTTGGAAAAGGTTTGTTGTTTATTGTGGGGCCATCTTGTGCTAAAATCCTTGCAGATTCAAACCTGTTTCCATGAGATCACTGTGGGTCCATTTGTAGCCTTTATCTGCAAGGCCGGTGCTGTGACTAATAAAATAGCCAGATGTGAATCTGGGGTCCACAAACAAACAAATCCAACTTCCAGAACTATAAAATCTACCTTTTATTGATTCAAAGGTTTGAGTTACATTTCTTAGGGTAATTTTTTTCCTTATTGCCAAATCATCCTTCAATAATACAAATTTTTTCCAAGAAATAGTGTGCTGTTGAAGTGGGTCCCTTACCTTCAAAAGTTGACAGAAAGCTGTGGGAAGGTTCCAACCTGTTATGGTGGGCTGGCCTTCTACCCTGGCTGGAGAGTGAGACATCCCATTTTCTATGACATATGTCAGCTCACTCCATGAACCAGAGTATGGTGAGTCATAAACTGCCCTTGGAAAATTTTGTTTGTTTGTTTGACTCCAAAGCCCATTTTAAAAAAATGTAATATCAACTTTTCTGCTAACATCCAGAGCTAATAACTTAACAGTTAATGTGTATCCATTAGCAATATAGAGTTTACCACGTTTATATTTGAATATTCCTTAAAATGGGAAAATTGCAGAAAAGATTACATACAATGTAATTATATTGGGCTAGGTTTCAAAATCAGTACATAAAGGAAATCACATAGAGCCATGTTCTCCCTGGATTCTCCTTAAATAGCCCATAAAGTATGTCATGGAAATGTGACACTCAAAATTTTTAACAAGTACAGCACAGGCAGTGACCCATAGCTTGGACACCCTGGTGGTAAACACCTAGGGGGTGCAGTCATACCCATGCAATGCACAGGGTCACAGGACACATCAGTGGTACAGTCGGGAAGGATCCTCCCTCCCCCAGGCGACACTGGGCAATATCTGGAGACATTACTTTATTGTTATGACTGGGGGTGGGGCTGCTACCAGCGTCTAGTGGGTAGAAGCCATTGATATGCTAAACCCCCTACAGTGCATGGAGAGCCCCCATCAACAAAGAATTACCGGGTCCACAGTGTCACCTGTGGCTGTAGTTGAGCCCTCCTTGTATACGTATATGGCTTTGTGTGCAGTGATGTGTTTGCATAAATGTACCATGTTCACAATAATGTATAACTGAAAACTCTCTCTTTAAACACACAGTGAGATACACAAGCAATGACCTGGACTGGTCAACCTCAGTGTTTCCACCTCTGCTCTCTGAGGCATTGGCTCATGGAGCGAGTGACTGGTAGAGGGAGCTGTTTACACTCTCAGATTTTTCCATTTGTGTGCATGGGTGTGCTTGCTCTTACAGTTCTTTCTTCATCTATGGAGTGAAAATTTCTTAAATCATAAGCCCTTAACGACGGAAATCTTTAATGAATTAACAACTGTAAAATGGTTTATACTTGGACTTTTCCCAAGAAAGTTTTAGTTATCAAAGTAATACATCATAATTATGGAAAACTTGGATAAAATAGTAAAGTAGAAAGAAAACAAACCAAAAAACTGCCCATAACGCCACCCCACCCCAGAGAACATGACAGTTATAATTTTAATGCAGTTCCCTTTTATATTCTTTTGTTTTGTTACCAGTTTTATTGAGATACAATTGAGAAATAACATTGTATAAGTTTAAGTATACAACATGATGTTGAAATAGATATGTACTGTGAAATGATTACAATAAAGTTAGGTGACACACCCATGGCCACATAGTCACATTTTTTGTGTGTGGGGTAAGAACATTTAGGATTTACTGTCTTAGCAACTTTCAAGTGTACAATACAGTACTGATAACTACAGTCACCATGCTGTAGCCTTCGTGTTCCTTTGATGCATATATATTTTCCTCTGCTTGACATCATACTATAGTTTTATTTTTGCTCCTTAACTTTATGAACAGTGAACGACTGCACCATTAAATCACGTGAGTTACAACATACTTATTTCCTTTTTGTGAAAAACGTAGATTGTTTACACTTTTTTTGGCTGATATAAATTATACTGCAGTGAACATTTTTGTACATGACCCTTTTCTTACATCTTTTGATTTCTGATAGATTCCCAGAAACATTTATTAGAACAAATGTTATGCACCTATTTAAAACTCTTAATGTACACTGTGAAAATGCTTTTGTGAAAAGTTGTATTCAGTTTACACTCTCAACACCAACGGAAAAGAGCAATCACTTCAGCCTTCTCTCCAGCATTACCCGACATCCATTGTTATTTTAAAGCTTTGCCATTGGATGGTTGAAAAATGGATTTTTGTTATTGCCTTAATTTGCATTTTTCTGATTTTCAGTGAGGTCAACATCTTAAAATCTGTTTATTAGCCTTTTTTTTTAATGTTCTCTTAATGGTTTTCCCTGTCTTTTTAGGATTGGTTTTGATAGTCTCCTTGTTTGATGGCAGTCAAATGCAACTCCAGACATTTCTATAAATGTGCAAGGAATTGACTCACCAGCTTTTCAGAAATAAGCTTGCGCATCTTTAGGTCTGACGTAAGGGAAGGATGGCAGCTTCCTCTTTGTCTGTGTACCGCCCTGAGAATATGTTAGGGCTTCTCAAGCTTGTCCCTGGACATGAAACACCTGAGGTAGTGTGATCTGTGCGGAAAAACCTAAAACATTGATCTATTCATCTTAAAATAACCAAATAAGCTTGTGCTTGATCAGTTGCCATCTTTCCTTAGAGTCTAGCACAGAGGCTTTAAGAAAAATTTGGGTAAAATCTTTAAGATTGAGAAAGTGCACCCTATTAACTCACGTTATCCATTAACTGGGGCAAAACCTCTCTTAGACCTTTGTTTCTAACGAGAAAACCCTGATCTAAAAACACAGGCACCTCATAGAAGCCTAATTTCAGATACAATGACCCAGATATCACCAAATCCTACGCATTCCACTAGAATGCAAACTCTCCGAAGGCAGGGATTTTTGGCTATTTTAATTACTTCTGCCTTCTCGATGCTCAGAACATGCCTGGCACATAATAGTTGCTTAATAAATGTTTACTGAACAAATATATTCTACCTCCCTCAGAAGACAGTGTGGTGTCTTAGCAAGAGTAGAAGAGCAGGGTCTCTGGGATTAGACAGACCTTTATAGAAGTCAGATGCCTACCCTGAGCCTTCACCAGCTCTGATGGTCATCAGAAATATCTGCTGAGTACCGAGGGCACCACGCCCGCTTCCTTTCATTCGGAACTAGGAAGAACCAGGGCTCCCCGGGGCATTTCTCGGAAAGGTGCGTCTGAAGCAGCGGGTCTTTCAGGAAGGAAGAAAATGGCTGCCAGACAGAACTTAGGGGATGTTGCTCTCCTCCCGATTTGAGCGCAGTCCTTTGTAAATTCTCAAGCTATTTGTAATGGACCAGATTTTTGGGGTTTTTTTCACTTTTTATCATCACAGATGAAGACTTTTATATAATACAATAAAAACTAGTTACTAGCAAAATTAAATGAAAAAACACAAAATATATGGCGAAGTTTTTTATTAGTAGTAGATTTAACAGACATAAAATTATAGCTCAAGAAGTGTAGTCAGAACAAATATAATAGGAAAAAGGAAAAAGGAAAAAATCACAAAAACTGTGAATGTTGTTCACAGGAAAAGGGGGTAAGGCGATTAAAACAAAATCGCAATTACACTTATAAATTTCTGTTTTCTGCAATCATAGTAAAGAATTCATGCGTGAAGTAACCCATATTATACATCTATATGCACCTTTAGAACGAACCCCGTGTATATCAATTTTTAAAGTTTTAATGTGACCAAACGAGTTTGCTTCTTGCTGAATAATTTATACTATTTGGGTAGGATGATGGCAAAGGATCCTCACAGAGGGTAATACATATCTTGATAGTTTATATATTTTGTTTTCCTAATATTTGTAGTAGAGAAAGTAATCTCACAAAGGTGTGTTGATAGGCATGGAAAAAGAGATGTTAAAGCAAGTTCGGCGCTGCCTGGCCTTCGGAGGGGCGTCCCGAAAAATAAAATAAAAAGATATTTATTTTTAAATTTTATCAAAAATTAAGCAAGTAGGGCTATAGTTTCAAAAGTTTCATCGGTAACCAGTCCACACACACATGTATCTTGGCTCTGTTTAGGACTCTCTCCCACCTCTGATCTAGCAAAACAAGGAGTTCAGGGTCATAAATGAATTTGAGTTATGGAAAACGTACGAAGTTACATTTCTTTTACACTGGAGTTTGTGAAAGGAGATTCACATCCATTAACTATTTCATATTTCAAAAAAGTGACTCAATGGCATCTTGAGGAACTTATAAAATCTGCCAAAGATAACTTATTTGATTTCATTAGCCAACACAACCCCTCTGAAATGTAGCATCTTCAAAGACAACCGGCTTTGGTAAGATGTCTTCCTTTAATTGAAACTCCTTCTTGTGTATTTAATGTAAACAGGAAACATGTGTTTCAGAGAAAGATATATTTTATAAGGCATTCGGTTGGGTCCAGAGCCAGGTGGAACACGGCAAGACGGAAGATGTGCAACCAATTATGTGAAGGGGCTGCAGCTCTGACCAGTCTCTTTGAACATCTTCCTCTATGTCTGTTTAAAGCCAAAATAAGGCCCAAGCACCAGGTTTTGGGGGAAAAAAGGGAAAACATATCATTTTTCCATCATCTCTTTTGGTTATAACTGAACTCGGTTAACAATGGAAAAGTCAATTGAACGAGCTTTGCTCTTTTTAATAGCTGACATTGCTATTTTGATCTTTTCCCGTACAATAGCAGAGGCAATCGTGCCAATAATGGATTTCATTCTGCTCAGCGACATTTTCTTGAAGGAATCCCAAGTTTAATAAAGTGAAGAAACATTTCTTCCAATTGACATAAAGCTTTCCGTCTGTAAGTAATAAAATCTCGAAGAAAACACCTCTAATATTTAGTCCAGCGTTGCTGTTTTTCCCCAAGGTGGGTGATTAACAAATGCACAAAGCTAGCAATAAAATTCAACAATATGTCCGCCAGCAATGAAAAATTGTTGCTGAATCTGCTGTGAGAAGTAACTAATATAAGGCAAATAACGACACTGTGGGATTAGGAGGAGGGAAAAAAACGTTAAGATACTCTTGGTTTACTTAAAGTAGTTTGCATGTTCAAGTGAATTACACTGGAGAACCTTCATCCTCAGCATCTGTCTTACTGTCCGCTAGGAACCCGTGCAGATACAATGGCTAACCTCTTCCTTGTCCGCAGAGGTAAACAAGCCAAAAAAGGCATTTGGTTTGGCCAAGAATGAAGCATTCTCTACTCCATGAAGCAATTTTTTCTTTGTCATGAGGGAGCACTCAACTGGTATTCCAAAGGCACACGTGCAAAATGGAATGATCTCTGCCTGGGCATGGTGGCTCTTCCTGCCTCTGTACTTTCATAAGGGCTGCTCTTTCCCAGAGGACTTGTATGATTTCTAACTCTGGAGAGAAGCTCACACTCCATCTAATTGGGTGGTCGACATTTGGACTTAATTTTTAAATTCTTTTTCCTCTGCTGTCCTTGTAAACCAAACAGGATAAAATAAGTATAGTTAATTTGGGTGTATCTGGGCTTTATTTCCATCCATCTGTACCTTGCAGCTTAAAACAACCAGTTAGACCAGAAGACTATTGCTGTCAGAAAATTGCTCTCTTAAAGGATGTGTGTTTGTGATTCCAATAAAGAAACATAAGGAGTCATTAGATTGTAAGCTCCTTGAGGGCAGATCTCATTTTATTAAACTTTCTATCTCTCATGTCCCTAATTTAGTACCTAGTACACAGTAGGCACTCACAAAATGTTTAATTCGATCATTTTAATTCATTCTTTTAATCAGTAAATATTTCCTATGTTCCTAGCACTATCAGTCAATTGATAAATGAATAAAGAAAGAAATGAGCAAATGAATGAAATAAACCATCAGCTCCATGACCTTGCCATACTCTCCAACATTATATGCTCTTATTTTTTAAGCCCTAAGAAAACATAACAATTTTTTAAAACCTCTTACAGTCCACAGACCTTACACTTGGGAGATAAAAAACAGCACTTAATGTCATTAGTATCAAGGAAAAAAATTTTAATATACAGCACATGTAGTTTCCTGGTAACTAAAGATTCACATGAGCACCCTCTGGATTTCCATACACTATGGGTATTCTAATAATATCAGTTAATGCTAAGCCTTCACTCTGGATGAAGGAATGTTCCAGGTTTACATGTATTTTCCTTTTTAATTCTCTGAACAATCCTATGAGGTAGGCAATGTTATGCCTCCTTCATAGCTGGGGAAACTGAGATACAGAGAAGTTAAGCAACTTCCCTAGAACTGCACAGCTAGTAAGCAAGGGAGTCTTTTCACTCTGACCCCAGCACCTGTGCTTAATGCCACACTCCCTCCCCTCTCTACAGTACCATGGACCAGTCCACCTACAGGGAAGAGGCTGGCCCACGGCAAAGAGCTCCATCTGCTTAGAGTAAACTTTCTTCTTTTCCCACAATCATAATAACTTCAGAAAGGAAGCAGAGGGTTTGTTTGAGCTATATTGACCAGCAAACAAGCAAAAGCTTCATGAACCAACATTAGTGTAAGGATTTCAGTTGTGCAACATTGCACGTGCCTGTGTGTTTGTATGTGTGCATAAACTGATGCAGAAAAGAATTGTTACCACAATATGAATATTCATTATCTCTGGGCGATGGGATTTCAGATGAATTTGACATTTTCCTTTACATTTTCCTGTGTTGTTTGAATTTTTACAATACATAATATACGCTTTATATAATCAGAGAAAATATACTATATTCCTTTTACTGTGAAATAAAGAGTGATGGCTCTGGAGTCGGCTTGGGTTTAAATCACTTTGCACCTGAGCTTGGGCAAGTTTCTTCTCCTCCCTACCTTGGGCTTCCTTACCCGCAAATGCAGGCTAATGAAAACACCTGCTATGGGAGTGGAGGGAGTGAGATGACAGGGCAGACTATAGTGCAGAGTCCTATGCATGGGCTGTGACTTGTTACTCTCACCAGGACTGGAGAAGAATGACAAGGAAGATGCACCCTGCATTCATGGAGCCATGCAGATGGTTTCTGGAGAAACAAATGAAATTTGCACCCCTAAGACTTGCCATTGACTCTCATTTCCAGGGAAGGCCAGGCCACCACATGGCCACAACTTGAGCAATTAGATGTGTTCCAACTCCATTGGGATTGTCAAAACTCCTTTTCTGTTTTATATCAGGAATTCAGAACAGCCCTAGGCAGCAGCATTCCAAATGGCTTCACCCTTGGTGTTCCTTACGTGAGAATCAGTGTGTGAACAGTGTTCTGGCGTGGTTAATCCATTCATCTCCTTTTTCTGGCCAAAGAGGCAGCATTTCACATAAGACAGGCACAGTAGTTCTTTTCTTTAATGCTGTCATGATGCATTTGAAAAGAGCAGTGACTGGCAGTAAAACCCATCCATGAAAGAAACTGAGGATAGAGAGAACCAGGAAGACTGGTTTCACTCCTGCTTGTGGGGTAGAGGACACTCATGAGAAGGTCATGGCAGCTCAGAAAAGAAACGCAGGAGCCAAGGGCCTGAGGAATAATAATCTCACCTTGTCACCTTCCCTGGCCGCAGAGGAACTTTGCGATATTTGGAGGCATTCTCGGACTTCCATGGCCAGGTTCAGTAAGACCCTGCCTCCCGAGGCTTCTGGAACAGGCAGGGCAGGGCATGTGATTGGGCTTCTCTAGTCAGGCTCATTCAGGTGAGACTTCTACTTTGGGGGGGACCTGTTTTACTGGTGAGGGCAGCACTGGAGATGTCTGGCTTCCAGGGGTGCCAGAGGGTTACAACGTGAAGTTCCTGATGGGGCAGTGGCCCCAGTATTTTTTCCAGTGTCTGATGGGGCAGCAGTGGCAGTTGCCTGAGAACCACTGCCAGGCAAATTTGCTGCTAACAAGTCATGCACTTTGAGACTTTGCATACAAGCCATCTCCTCACCCACCCGTTTATCACTGTCCAGGACAACCATCATCTGAAAGAGATGGGCTACCCTTTCACACACTCTGGGGATCCAATACCCTCATTGTTCTTCACATTATTTTTTTCCCAATATCAGTGGTTCTCAAACTTTGCTACATTACAATCATCTGTGGAGCTTTACAAATCTCAAATGCTCAGGTCATACTCCATAGACATTAAACCTCAGTCACTGGAGGTGGGGTCCAGGTATCATTAAGTTTTATGTAGTCAAATCTCAGAACCAGTGGGCTAATCAGTGGTTCTCAAAGTGTGCTCTCCAGACCTGGAACTTGTTAGAAATGCCAGTTCTTGAGCCCCGGTTCAGACTTTCTGAACCAGAAACTCTATGGAGTGTTCACCACCCCACAACCAGCATCAGTGTTTGAATGAGCCCTTTAGGTGGTTCTGATGTATGCTCAAGTTTGAGAACCACTGGACTAAATCACTCTCAGGGTGTCTTTTAGGTATTTTTAAAACCTACTCTTTTAGGTCACTGCTTAACAAAACTTTTATTCTTGTAATTAACATGTCATGATATGAGTGATGTCAGCATCATAGTGGAGTGATTGTTCCCTTTGTCTCTCCCCTCTAAGTTACAACTCAATGGATATTCATTAACTAACAGAGGATGCCCCACACAGCACAACGGGACACCTGAGAGATCCACAGAACCAACATCTGAAGGTGGGTTGACTGAATTCCTGGGAAGCAGTGGAACGAGGTGAGCAGACCACTCCCCATCCCTGGCAGCAGTGATCTAGGTTGCAGGTTCTCACACAAAGCCTGGCGCAACTGTAAGAGGAGGCAGGGGCAGCCTGGGACATGTGAATACTTTCAGAGTGATAGTCTGGCCCATGAGAGTACCCACCATGCTGTGGCAGCCCCACCTGCGGGAATGCTACCCACCAAGTGATGGCAGCTTAGCCCCCATGAAGGAGCCCTGCCTACCAAGCATAGCAGCTCAGCCAAACTGCCTGTGAGTGCAGAGCCAGCCTGCACCCAAAAGAAAGTGCCCCTCCCCTCCTGCCTAGCACAGCAGCTCAGCCAGTCCCTGGCTGACCTCAGTTGTCCCGCTGTCACTAGAGTGACAGAGGCCCCACTTGTGCATGCATGTGTGACTCCCCCAAGTGGCTGCAGCCAGCCTGAAGAAGCACAGAGCAGCCCTACCCACACAACTTCCAGGAGATGGGGAGAGATCATAGAATACAGCTCCTTCTCCCCACCAGCAGTGGCAGGTGGAATCTGCGACCTGATACTACCATAAATGTTCTGGCAAAGGATCAATTCATCAAACACCATAAAGAACTACGGTAGCACTTCAGAGCAGAAGGAAAATGACAAGTCTCCAGAATCCAACCTTGAAGTCAGAGAAATTTACAATCTAAATGACAGAGAATTCAAAATAGTTGTTATAAAGAAACTCAATGAGTTACAAGAAAACTCAGAAAGACAGTTCAATGAAATCAGGAATAAAATTAATGAGCAGGAGGAATACATCACCAAAGAGACTGAAGCTCTGAAAAAAATGAAACAGAAATTCTGGATGTGAATAATGCAATTAATGAGATTAAAAGTAATCTAGAAACAATAAAAAATAACACTGACCTTATGGAAGAGAGAATAAGTGAACTAAAAGACAGAAATCTAGAAATGCTTCAGGTGGAGGAGGAGAGAGAACGAAGATTTTTAAACAATGAAGAAATTCTTCGGTAAATATCAGACTCAATTAGGAAAAGCAATGTAAGAGTTATAAGTATTCCAGAGAGAGAAGGGAGGGAGAAAGGAGCAGAGAGCTTGTTCAAAGAAATAATAGCTGACAACTTCCCAAACCTGGGAAAGAACTGAACTTACAAGTATATGAAGCCAATAGAACTCTTAATTACATCAATGCAAAAAGACCTCCAGGGCATATAATATTAAAACTGGCAAAAGTCAATGGCAAAAAAAAAAACTATTAAGGGCAGCGAGGAAGAAGAAAATAACCTACAAAGGAACTGCTAACAGGCTTTCAGCGTATTTCTCATCAGAAACCTTACAGGCTGGGAGAGAATGGAATGATATATTCAAAATACTGAAAGACAAAAACTTTCAGCCAAGAATACTCTATCCAGTGAAACTATCCTTCAGATGCAATGGAGAAATAAAAGGTTTCCCAGATAAACAAAAACTGAGGGAGTTCATCACCGCTA
Source organism: Equus przewalskii (assembly GCF_037783145.1). Lineage (NCBI taxonomy): Eukaryota > Metazoa > Chordata > Mammalia > Perissodactyla > Equidae > Equus > Equus przewalskii. Next base: position 79,519,417 of record NC_091833.1, on the reverse strand, counting down.
GGCCTACCTTACCAGAAATGTTGAAAAGAGCCCTTCCACCTAAAAACTAAAAAGAAAAGGTTTAGAAAATGTAGAGCAAGAAGATAAATAGCAGATAGAATCAGAAAATTGCAGCTCTATATCACAATATGTTACTAAACAATAACATAAAAGATAAAGGAAAGGAAAGCATCAAAAATAATCATAAATGCTTCAATTTAGTCACAAACTCAAAACACAAAAAGAATAATTTGTGACAACAATAACTCAGAAGGGTAAGAGGAAAGGGATGGAAGCTGCTTTTGGTAATGGAGATAATATGCTATCAGAAAATGGACTATTTCATCAATAAGATCTTTTCTACAAACCTCATGGTAACCACTAAACAAAACCTCAGAGCAGATCCACAAATCATAAATAAAGAGAAACCTGAGAAAACCATCACAGAAAACCACCAAACTGAAATGGCAGTAGAAATAAAAGGGAAAGGAAACTATGGAAATGTAGAACAACTGGAAAACAAGAGACAAAATGGCAGTATTAAGCCCTCATATATCAACAATCACTCTAAATGTAAGTGGATTGAATTTTCCAATCAAAAGACAAAGGAGTGGCTGGATGAATTAAGAAACGAGACTCCATGGGGCCGGCCTAGTGGCACAGTGGTTGAGTATGCAAGCTCCACTTTGGTGGCCCAGAGTTTGTGGGTTCAGATCCTGGGCACAGACCTACACACTTCTCATTGGGCTATACTGTGGCGGCATCCCACATACTAAAAATAGAGGAAGATTGGCACAGATGTTAGCTCAGCAACAATCTTCCTCAAGCAAAAAGAAGAGGATTGGCAATGGATGTTAGCTCAGGGCCAATCTTCCTTACCAAAAAAAGAAAAAAAACCCTCAAACTCAAGACCCAACAATATGTTGCCTCCCGGAAATACATCTCAGCTCTAAAGGTAAACATAGGCTCAGAGTGAAGGGGTGGAAGACAATACTCTAAGCAAATGGCAAGCCAAAGAAAGCTGGTGTTGCCATACTTATATCAGACAAAGCAGACTTCAAGATAAAAAAGACAATGAGTGACAAAGTGAGACCGTATATAATGATAAAAGGGGCATTTCACCAAGAGGATATAACACTTATGAATTTATATGCACCTACCATGGGAGCACCAAAGTATGTAAAGCAACTATTAACAGACCTACAGGGAGAAATTGACAACAACACAATAACTGTAGGGGAGGGACCTCAACACCCCACTTACATCAATGGACAGAGCAGCCAGACAAAAAGTCAACAAGGAAACAGCGACCTTAAATGAAATACTAGAACAGTTGGACTTAATAGACATATATAGAACATTCCATCCAAAAACAGCAGAATGCACATTCTTCTCAAGTGCATGTGGAGCATTCCCAAAGACAGACCATATGTTGGGAAACAAGGCAAACCTCAATAAATTTAAGAAGATTGAAATCATATCAAGCATCTTTTCCAACCACAATGCTATGAAACTAGAAACCAACTACAAAAAAAAGACCGGGAAAGTCACAAATATGTGGAGACTAAACAACATGCCACTGAACAACCATTGGATCAATGAAGAAATCAAAAGAAGAGTCACAAAATACCTGGAGACAAATGAAAATGAAAGCACAACATATCAACTCATAAGGGATGCAGCAAAAGTGGTACTAAGAGAGAAACTTATAGCATTACAGGCTTATCTCAACAAACAAGAAAAATCTCAAATAAGTAATCTTAAGCTACACCTAACAGAGCTAGAAAAAGAACAACAAACAAAGGCCAAAGTAAGCAGAAGGAGGGAAAAAAATAAAATGAGAGCCAAAATAAATGAAATAGAGACTAAAAAACAAAATAGAAAGGATGAATGAAACAAAAGCTGGTTCTTTGAGAAGATAAATAAAATCGACAAACTCTTTGATAGACTCACTAAGAAGAGAAGAGAGAAGCCTCAAATAAATAAACTTAAAAATTAAAGAGGAGAAATTACAACAGATACCACAGAAATACAAAGGATTATAAGAGAATACCATGAAAAACTATACGCCAACAAACTGGATAACCTAGAGGAAATGGATAAATTCTTAGACTCATACGACCTCTCCAAACTGAATCAAGAAGAAATAGAGAATCTGAAAGAACAGTCACAAGTAAGGAAATTGAAATAGTAACCAAAAACCTCCAAAAAACAAAAGTCCAGGACCAGATGTCTTCTCTGGGGAATTCTACCAAATGTTCAAAGAAGAGTTAATATCAATCCTTCTCAAAGTATTTCAAAAAATTGAAGAAGATGAAATGCTTCCTAACTCATTCAATGAGGCCAACATTACCCTAAAACCAAAACCAGACAAGAACAACACAAAGAAGGAAAACTCAAAACCAATATCTCTGATGAACATAGATGCAAAAATCCCCAACAAAATATTGGCAAATCAAATACAGCAATACATTAAAAGGATCATGCACCATGAGCAACAGGATTTATACCAGGGATGCAGAGGTGGTTCAACAACTGCAAATCAATAAATGTGATGCAACACATTAACAAAATGAGGAATAAAAATCACGTGATCATCTGAATAGGTGCAGAGAAAGCATCTGACAAAATCCAACATCCATTTATGATAAAATCTCTCAATAAAATGGGAATAGAAGGAAAGTACCCCAACATAATAAAGACCATCTATGACAAAGCCACAGCCAACATTGTAATCAATGTGAAAAACTGAACGCCATCCCTTTGAGAACAGGAACAAGATAAGGGTGCCCACTCTCACCAGTCCTATTCAATGTAGTACTGGAGGTTTTGGCCAGAGCAATTAGGCAAGAAAAAGAAATGAAAGGAATCCAAATTGTAAAAGAAGAAGTGAAACTCTTGCTGCCTGCAGATGACATGATTCTATATGTAGAAAACCCTAAAGAATCCACAGGAAAGGAGTAGAAATAATCAACAACTACAGTAAAGTTGCTGCGTACAAAATCAACTTAGAAAAATCAGTTGCATTTCTATATGCTAATAACGAACAGCAGGAAGAGAACTCAAGAATACAATCCCATTTATAATTGCAACAAAAAGAATAAAATATCTAAGAATAAACTTAACTGAGGAGGTGATAGACTTATAAACTGAAAATTATAAGATATTATCGAAAGATATCGAAGAAGCATAAATTAACAGAAAGATATTGCGTGCTCATAGACTGGAAGAATAAACATAGTTAAAATGTTCATACTACTAAAAGCAACCCACAGATTCAATGCAATCCCAATCAGATTCCAAATGACATTCTTCACGGAAATAGAACAAAGAATTCTAAAATTTATATGGAATAACAAAAGAGCCTGAAGAGTCAAAGCAATCCTGAGAAAAAAGAACAAAGCTGCAGGCATCACAATCCCTGACTTCAAAATATACCACAAAGCTATAGTAATCAAAACAGCATGGTACTGGAATAAAACCACACATCTACAGACAGCTAATCTTTGACAAAAAAGCTGAGAACATACAATGGAGAAAGGCAAGTCTCTTCAATAAATGGTGTTGGGAAAACTGGACAGCCACATGCAAAAGAATGAAAGTAGACCATTATCTTTCGACATATACAAAAATTGACTCAAAATGGATAAAAGACTTGAAGGTGGGGCCAGCCCAGTGGCACAGTGGTTGTTTGCACATTCCGCTTCGGCGGCCTGGGGTTCACCGGTTTGGATCCCGGGTGCAGACATGGCACTGATTGGCATGCCATGCTGTGGTAGGTGTCCCACATATAAAGTAGAGGAAGACGGGCATGGATGTTAGCTCAGGGCCAGTCTTCCTCAGTGAAAAGAGGAGGATTGGCAGCAGTTAGCTCAGGGCTAATCTTCCTCAAAAAAAAAAAAATACTTTAAGGTAAGACATGAAACCATAAAACTCCTAGAAGAAAATACAAGCAATACACTCTTTGACATCTGTCTTAGAAGGATCTTTTTGAATACCATGTCTACTTGGGCAAAAGAAACAAAAGACAAAACAAACAAGTGGGACTTCATCAGACTAAAGTACTTCTGCAAGGCAAAGGAAACCAAGATCAAAACAAAAAGACAAACCACCAACTGGAAAAGGAAAATATTTGCAAATCATATATCCAGCAAGGGGTTAATCTCCAAAATATATAAAGAACACATACAACTCACCAACAAAAAACAAACAATGGGCAGAGGATATGAACAGACATTTTTCCAAAGAAGATATACAGATGGCCAACAGGCACATGAAAAGATGTTCAGCATCACTAATCATCAGGGAAATGTAAATCAAAACTACAATGAGATATCACCTTACACAAGTCAGAATGGTTATAATTAAGAAGACAAAAAACAACAAATGTGGGAGAGGAGGTGGAGAAAAGAGAACCCTCACACACTGCTGGTGGGAATGCAAACTGGTGCAGCCACTATGGAAAACAGTGTGGCGATTTCTCAAAATATTAAAACTAGTAATACCATACAACCCAGCTATCCCACTACTGTGTATTTGTCCAAAGGACTTGAAATCAACAATTTAAAAAGATTTATGCACCCTTATGTTCATTGCAGCATTACTCATAATAGACAAGATGTGGAAGCAACCCAGTACCCACTTACTGATGAATGGATAAAGAAGATGTGGTTTATATATACAATGGAATACTACTCAGCCGTAAAAAGGACAAAATCCTGCCATTTGCAACAACATGGATGGACCTTGAAGGTATGATGTTAAGCAAAATAAGCCAGACAGAGAAAGACAAACACTGTATGACCTCACTCATTTGTGGAAGATAAACAAACACATGGATAAAGAGAAAAGATTAGTGGTTACAAGAAGGGAAGGGGTTGAGGGGAGGGCGAAAAGGGTAAAGGGGCACATATGTAAGGTGATGAGTAAAAACTAGACTATTTGTGGTGAGTACAATGCAGTCTATACAGAAACTGATAAATGTACCCCTGAAATTATAAAATGTTATAAACCAATATAACCTTAGTAAAATAATTTTTAAAAATATGTGGTGATAGAAATTACTGCATAGAGAAAAATTTCTTGTGTCCCAGGGTGAGTATGGATTCCAAACAACTTTATCCCTCCTGATCAAGTTTAGAATGAATCCATTAAAAAAAGAAAAAGTCTAAAATATCTATTTCATTATGTTTATTCAATCAAACTGTGTTTATTTCATTTTGAAAGGTTGAACTAAAAATAAAATAAGGGAGGGATGATTAGCAAATAGAACACTTAAACAGAGACTTGAACTATAGCAACTACCTAATATCTGCATGCACGCACACATCCACACACATGCACAGACTCTCATGTGCACAGACACAATTCTACAAGGTGAATATAGTTTGGCCCTATCGGCACTCCTGCATCTAAGGGATAGAAAGAAATTGGTGGTTGACCAGGAGCGACCTTATATGAGATACCACATTGCTTGGCACAAAATCATACAGTCCTGGGTGAGGAAAGGTTATCCTGTGACCTTTTCTGCATAACAGAAGACTAGACTTGCTCTCAAAGCCAGCTTCTGCCACTTAAGCAGTGAAATGAGAACAGCAATTTTGATCCCGTAGTTACAAGTGCCATCCGTAAACAGTTTTATTGTTGTTCATTTTATTATTTCCATTATCATCATCATGGCAGTGGCCACCTGGAGGACTTTTAAATCCTATCCCCCTCTTGCAACTTGCAAGCACGGAGAAGAATTTCCTCATCAAACTTATTTTTCTGTCTAATCTTGAAAAGGGAGGCTTCAAGAAAGCCTGAAAGAGAGAAGTTGGATAAATTGTCACCCCAGTGCCCCCTCCCCAACCTCCAAAATAAAGTCAAGCATGTGGATTTCAGGAAATCATATAAGAAATTGAGTTGGTTTAAGAATCTTATGTCTGTTCTCTATGATATGCTCCTATTTGCTATTTTTAAGATAACGTGGTGATTAGCAGCCAATACCTTTCCAGGAAGGTCCTATCAAGGGACTAGAGGAACAGAAAGGAGGGGCTTATACCACTTCTTGTTCAGTGGAAGCCCTTACAGGAGGTCGTAGTAGCTCGAAAGGAAAAGAGCAGAATGCCAGGGGTTCTCAGGGGTAATGGTTAATAATCACAACCAACATTAATTAAGCACTTAATTAATGCAAATTAAGCATTTATTGTGAGGCCCTGGGATGAGAGCTCTACCTCCTTTGATCCAGGTACAATCACAAGCCCCATGTTACAGATGGAAACTGAGGCACGGAGAGGTTATATAAAGAAGGTCTGTCTCCCAGCTGGTGAATGTCTAAATTTGAACCTGAGTTTGCCACTCTTCACCAGCCAGAGTGAGAGGTGACTGCCCACTCTGTCATGATTAATACCTCTGGAGCCCTGCTCACCTCTGGTACAAAGACACCATTATGTGTATCGCCTACCCAGCATGCGACAACTATCGGCTTAGTTTGGGGTGACTATAATGGTGGATCAGGTCGGCACAGACCCATCTTCAAGTGGGCATACAGAAAAAAAATTGCAGTAGGACATGATCCATGTCACCCTGGGGAGCGACACACTCAGCTGAGCTGAGACCTGGAGTTACCACTGGCCAAGGAGTGCAAAGAGAATGCCAAGCAGATGGAAGAGCCTAGATGAATGTCTGGAGGCCAGAAGACATGGCCCTTTAGCAAGAGGTAAGAGTTCAATGTGGCTGTAATGCAGGTCAAGGCCCATATCAGCTGTCTTAAGGGCCTTTGACTTCACCCTGACACCTGAAGAATCATGATGGATCTTAAGCATGAAAGGGTCTTGATCGGATTTGAGCTGTAGAAAAATTGTTCTGACCGCAGCATAGAAAACGTATTGGTTTTGAGGTCATTTCTGACCAGAGGCAGAGGGGCTTGTTAACACATATTTATCGAGTGCTTCTGATGTGCCCATCACCATTCGAGCACAGTGTTCTGTGGTAAGCAAGACAGCACAGCCCTGCTCTCCTGGGACTCACATTCTAGTGGGAGAAGGAGAAAGTGGAAGTCCCTATACACAGAGAGGCCATGGTCACCTCCCTTCAGGCAAGAGGCAGATGATGTCTTCTCCTCTGAGTTTCTTAAACTCTCTGTAGGGAAAGATTGGACTTTTTTTCCAGTTCGTCTCAGACCAATATGTGATCCTAATGGGCAGGATTAGTGCACCCTCACCCACATGCGACCCACCACTTGAGTGTGACAACACCCAAACCCGCCTCTGCTCCATTCCAGGAGACGAGTCCAATGGTTTTGCATGTAGGTATTACAGCAACGCCAAATTGCAAACAAGTTTTTAAAGCCTTACTCTCAATTACTCACAACTAGGGGGACATTGGGAGATAGAAGCAGCTCTGGAAGAAGGTTCCGCATTAGAGATATTGATTTTAGGGGTAGCTGGTGGAATACAAGAGATGTCTGGACAAATGAGTATGAATTTTAACCCACAGACTCAGGCAGGAAGAACAGTACGTGTTGTCATTTCCATTAGTTCCTTCACATCAACTTAAATTTGATTCTGATTCACTGTCCCAGCATCTTGGATCAACTAATTTAGATGACAAAGCTCATTTCAACTGACTTACAGTGAAAAAGAAACAAATAATATTGCTAACTGAATTATTTTGGCACCCACTGAGTAAGAACATGATGGGGAAGGGAAATGGGGTGGAAGAGACCTAGAAGCAGCATGATTCTTAGTATACACAGCATGGTGAACTGGGCCCTGCTGGGAGGAGACTGCATTTTCCCCAGAGGGCTTGACTCTCTGGGATAAGGTTGTGGTCTGAAATCTGAGCAGAATCCTGGTTTGTCTGCAGCAGAAAGCAGAGGTAGGCCGTGGCTTTCTCAGTCGGGCAGCCAGCAGTGGGGAAGCTGTCTTAGTGGCCTTTCTTCTGCTCTTGCAGCCAAGTTCTGGCATCAGGGCTTGGCTCCAGGCTCTTCTGATGGCCTCCAGCTCTGCGGCAGTGCCTGGGGGTAACCGGCCATCCTAGAGAAGCTCTAAACAGGCACTTCAGAGGCCTTTCTACCCTCAAGAGAACTTTTCTAACAAAGATGGCGACCAATGGAAGAGGGAACACAACCTTCCACCTTGGCTTGTGGGGGTGCTGGGAAGACTGATCAGGGACTCTGCACTCCCTGCCTCCCCCTCCCCTTCCCCCTACCCCCTCACTACAGAATCTGGGAGAGCCAGTCTCCTCAGCGCTGTCACTGGGAGGTTGGGAAGGCCACAGGCCTCACCTCACTGTGGAAACGGGCCTCACGTTATCCCAAATGCAGTGCGGGATGCAGTCACAGAGCAAGATGTACTAAGAGATTGAAAGAAGACCCCTACATCCTATTACTAGGCCAAACCACCAGTGGTGTACTTTCAGTTGATACTTTTACAAATCTAATTATCTTGTGGGAGCATAATTACGACGTACTGTATTTGTGTGTGTTTAAAAATAGCAATCTGCTAAATATAAACATGTTTTAAATATCACAGTTTCCATTTCTTTATTTTTTTTTTTAACAAACTGAGAACCTCAAATAATAGAAGTTGTCTGACTCTGTCTCTCCTTCTAAGGCACTTTGCTCCTCCCTCACCCATCCACACCTAGGAACCTGGCTGTTCATTTCCTTATTTAAAAAAGAAGCAGCAATGATTTGCCCAGCAGGGGGCAGCAAGAAACAAAGAATGGGATACTCCATTTAGCTTCCCCAGCTCCAGACTTCGTCAGAAATCCTGGATTAGAAGGCTTTCAATTGGGAAGAGGGCAGTGGGGGAGCAGGGATGGAATCCAAACCACAGAACCCAAATTCATAAAGTTAAGTGAATGCAGACCTTGCTGGAACATGACCGAGGACAATAGCTAGACTGCCATTTTTTCGGAGCTCTATGAAAGAAGGTGGTTCAGTCAAAGAATTTTTAAAGAGAATCTGGCTCTCTGTGGTGACATCCACAAACTTGGTTAATGTGAATGTAGGAGCTATCCCATAGATAAGACTAAAGAGTGTGGTTCCTTTTGAATAAAATCCTACAACCTATACTCACACCATTATGATTTGGAAAGATGGGTCTCACAGGCCGGGAGTACCTGGGTGGCTGGCGTGTGTGGCACCCAGCACTGGGCATCTTAGGTAGGACTCGCCTGATCAGGTGAGAAGAAATGTGAGACGCGGGAAAGAGGGTGGGGGCCAGTAGGTGTTGTGATCCAGGATTGAATCTGTCACTGGCCCTTGAAGTGTGTAAAAATGTGAACCATGATACAAAAAATGCTGGACCTGAAGGAAGAGTGTAAGGGGAAACAGAAAAGGAAATCACTGTGGTGGTTCTGCTTGGGAAATGTTTATTTGGAGGCCTAGGCTTTAAATGGTATAATTAAAAGTTCTGGGAGCAATAGTAAAGAACACACAGGGTTGTGTCCATTTCAAGGAATTTCTATTAGTTTCCTAGAGCTGCCATAACAAAGTACCACCAATGGAGTGGCTTATAACAACAGAAATTTATTCTCTCACAGTTCTGGAGGCTACAGGTCCTAAATAAAGTGTTGGCAGGGTCGTGTTCCCTCTGAAGTCTCTGGGGAAGAATCCTTGCTTGTCTCTTCTGAGCTTCTGGTGGCTCCCAGCAATCCTTGGAGTTCTTGGTTGCCAGCTGCATCACTCCAGTCTCTGCCTCCATCTTCAAACGGCCTTCTTCCCTGTGTATGTGTCTGTGTGTCTGAATCTCTGTCTCCTTTCACCCATAAAATAGACACCAGTCTTTGGATTTAGGGCCCACCCTAATTCAGCACAACCTCATTTTGATTAACTGATTACATCTGCAAAGACCCTATTTCCAAATAAGGTCACATTCTGAGGTTCTGGGTGGACAGGAGCTTTGGGGCGACATGATTCAACCCATCACAGACCCCAAATAGTAGTCATGTTGTGGCAAGAAAGCTGGACATGCTGTTCTCAAATCCTAGCTCGGCCTCCTCCTGTCCCTTAGTCTCCTAAACCTTGGCTTTCTCATTGGAAAAATGGTGTCAATGGTCTCCAATGGGATCGTGAGATGGGTCAGAGATAATGTGTTCAATATAGCTGGTGCACAATAGTCTGGGAGGTGGCAGAGCTGCTGTGGCTCTCCTCTCTCCCATTCACAGGCAGCCCCAAGGCACTTAGCCAGACCTTCCAGAGAGTTCCAGGCGTGCCCCCAACTGCTTTGCCCTAGACTTAACTCTCAGGAGCTTGGCTTACCCAATTTCAGCTTGTAATCTGATGTATTCATCTTTATTTATGAGCTGGTGTGTGTCTCCAATGAGGCGAGAAACATTTAAAGGGAATATCTCCTACTTAGATCCTGCTTCAGCTTCAGGCATCTCTGAGGCTGTTACAGACCAATGAGAGAAAGGGGGACATCCTCCTCTGGCATGCAGTGGTGACCACCTAACCTTGCTACTGGCGGGAACAGCTCTGGCTGTAGCAGGGCTTTGTTTTGGGAATCTGGAACAACTGACAGTCACAAATTCTGGGGAAAAAAGACAGCAGAGTTGTGCTTCAGGATTTTTATAGGAATATTGCTTGTTTTATAGGAATATGGCTCTTACTTTGAGGCTGGTCCAGGCCTGGTGTTTGGCATAGCCCAGAGGCATGGTTTCTGCATCCAGCATGCACACCAGACTCACTGAGATAGCTAACTGCAAAGGTCATTTGATATTTGTATTCACTCATTTACTAGCCTAAAGTCTTTCTTGTTCTCTGTTGGATGGATTTGTTGATTCAAAAGGGGATTTTTCTTGGGCTGATAACCATGTTTTTTGTTTAAGCAAGGAAAGATTTTTTTACATGCCCAAGATTTTTATAAGCCTGAGTCTTCTTGAGTGAGTCAGTGACAGCTCAGTGGAAATGCCTACCTTCCGCAGCCAGGTTGGCACATCCCAACCAGATGGAAATAAACATTTTAGGGAAGTTCCTCTCCATGTCCCACTGCTTCAATACAGTTGCAAGAACATCTAACTCTCTGATCCTTAGAGCCTTCCAAGAACGGAACTTCATTGCAATGTGCTTTGATCTAGAAGTGTTCGATCAGATGGATTGACTTTGTCAAGGGTGTCCTACAGTTTCTTTCTTCAGAAGGATTGGCATCAGACCATATAACCTCATTTATCTGGTTATTCATTCACTCAACAAATACCCAGGCATCATGTGGTAGACAGCTTCTAAAATGTCTCCCTACCGTCTCTGCCTCCTGGTACTGTGCACTTATATATTCCCCTACACTCGAGTGTGGGCTGGGCCTAAGGACTTGCTGCTAACAAAACGAATGCAGTAAAAGTGATGGAATATCCTGCAAGATTGGATTACAAAAGACTGTAAGTTTTGTTCTTGTTCTCTGTTTCTGTCTCTTTGTCTCTATCTTTCTCAGGCCTCTTCTTCTTTGCTTTCTCTCATGAAATAAGTGGCCAGGTTGTAAGCGGCCTTATAGAGAGGGTCATGAGGCAAGAAACTGAATTCTGTGAACTATGTGAGTGAGCCCGGATGTGTGTCCTACCGCCGTCTGGCCTTGCGTTAACTGCAGCCCAGGTTGACATCATTGCAGCTTGTGAGAGACCTCGATTCAGAGGCCCCCACTAAGCCATGCCCAGATTTCTGACCCACAGAAACTGTGAGACAAGAAGTGTTGTTGTTTTAAACCACCAAGTTTTAGGGTAATTTGCTACACAGAAATAGACAACTAATACATACTTTACTGGCACTGAAGATATAAATTGAAAAAGAAATACTGATCTTTTTCTCAAGATAGGCAAACAACTTCCATAGGAAGTGGTAACTACCCTCATTGCATCTCTGTTCAAAATGCAGTGGTAATGTAATGAAAGTGTGGTTTGGCTTTTTAGCCTAAATATATAGGATTCATGAAACTGACCAAACATTAAAGTGACTTGGAAGGACTTTTAATTATGTGAGATATTTCTGACCACTTGGAAATGGCTCACTATGGACTGGAAAATATGCACACATTTCACAGGGAAATGTGTCTGGAGCTTGAAATAGAAATTATTTGATGATATCTGCCTCTGTGAAACTCATCTTTATTAATGGGACTGATTTAAACAAAATTAGAAAAGGAGGTAATAAGATCATCCCATCCATTCCATTTTTCTTACTTCATTTTTAATCACTATTGTATTTTTTGCTCTAGAGTATTTGCAATACATAGACTATAAATAAAGTATACAAACAATATTTACACCAATAAGAATAGAAAGACTTTGAAGGAAACCTAAAGGAAAGCCTCTTGATAAAATTTTGGGCCGTGATGCTCTAACTCGAGATAGTGAACTGTAGGATCTGTTAGAAATTTCCTGCATTTCTGCTCTATCCATACCTATGTTCCCAAACTTAATTCCAGAAAATTAGCTTAATACCCAAATGGAGTGAAGATAGAAGATGAATATAAGAGACTCTGAGCTCTGGAGCTCAGGAGAAGGGTCTAGACTGGATGAGATCTCCAAGGGAGTGGTAGAGAGAGAGAAGAAAAGAGATCCAAGGACTGAGGGCTGGTTAACTCCAATGCTAGGAGGATTAGAAGAAAACGAGGAACTCACAAAGAAAACCGAGAAGATCGAGCTTAGCCCAGTCCAAAGGAGGCTCACTGGGAGAGGGAGAATGTTCATATTGACTCATGAAGATTGTGTCTTTGGTTCTATCTCTCCTCTCTCGATGTTCTCACCCTTAGTTATCTCATTTATTCCCATGACTATTACATATTCATCCCCACGAAAATGATTCCAAAATCTATGTCTTTATTGCTACCTTCTGGACATCTCTATCTGGAAATCTATACCCAAATGTAATCTCAATGCAACATGTCTCAGTCCAACTGGCTTAAGTCTCCACACAGATGCCATCTTCTCCTGAGAGGGTTTCCTACATCACCTTACCTAAAAGGCTCCTACCCTTTCCTCCAATCACTGTCTCTTTAAATTCTTTTATTTTCAGTAATAGCACTTACCAACACTGAACATTATGAGTCTATTTCTTTGTAATTCTCTCTCTCCCACACTCGTCTATAAGCCCCATGAGCGAACGGAATTAACCTGTTTGATTTCGTGTATCCTTAGCTCCTGAAATGGTCCCTGGGCATAGTAAAGGCTCAATAAAAACTTCCTGATTCAGATTTTTTGCAGCCTCTCATTACTGAATTTTTTAAACTAAACTTATTATTTTAAGGTAATTTTAGATTTACATGCAGCTGTAGGAAATAATACAGAAGGGATCCAGTGTACCTGTTACCTGGTTTCTCTCAGTGATAGCATCTTCCAAAACCATAGTGCAATATCACAACCACAATATTGACATTGATACAATTAGGACACAGAACATTTCCAACACCACAAGGATCCCTCGAGTGGCCCTTTCCCACCGACATCCACTTCCCTCTTGCCCCCACTCCCTCCTTAACCCCTGACAACCTCTAATCTGTTAATTTCCATATTTTGACATTTCAAGAATGTTATATAAATGGAATCATATAGTATGTAACCTTTTGGGATTTGATTTTTTTCACTTAGCATAATTCTCTGGAAATTGATCCAGGCTGTTAAATATATCAAGAGTTCCTTCCAGTTTGTTTAACCACTCAACCACTGAAGACAATCTAGGTTGTTTCTAGTTTGGGGCAATTACAAATGAAGTTGCTGTAAATATTCCCTATAAACATAAGTCTTCATTTCTCTGGAAATCAATGTCCAAGAGTGCAGTTGCTGGGCTGGATGGTAGTTGTGTATTTAGCTTTTTAAGTAACTGTCAGACTGTTTTCCAGAGTGGCCGTACCAACTTACATTCATACCAACTATGTATGAATGACTCAGTTTCTCCTCATCCTTACTAGCATTTTACGTTTTCACTCTTTTTGACTTGAGTCCTTCTGATAGGTGTGTAGTGGTATCTCGCTGTGGTTTCACTTGCCTTTCCCTAAAAGCTAATGACATTGAGCATCTTTTTACGTGTTTATTTTCCATCTGTATATCCACTTGGTGAAATGTCTGTTTAGGTCTTTTGTTCGTTTCTTTTTTTTTAAAGACTGGCACCTGGGCTAACAACTGTTGCCAATCTTTTTTTTTTTTTTTGCTTTATCTCCCCAAACTCCCCCTGTACATAGTTGTATATTTTAGTTGCAGGTCCTTCTAGTTATCGGATGTGGGACGCCGCCTCAATGTGGCCTGAGGAGCGGTGCCATGTCCGCGCCCAGGATCCGAACTCTGGGCCGCCGCAGTGGAGCACGCGAACTTAACCACTTGGTCACGGAGTCAGCCCCTTGTTCGTTTCTTAATTGGATATTTTTTTTACCATTGAGTTCTCAGAGTTCTTTATATATTCTAAATACTAGCCTCTTGTTGGATAGATGGCTCGCAAATGTTTTCTCCCAGTTTGCAGTTTGTCTTTTCTTCCTCTTAGCAGAGTCTCTCACAAAGTAAAAGTTTTTAAATTCAATTAAGTCAAATTTATCAATTTTCCTTTGATGGATCATGTTTTTTGTGTTACGTCTAAGAACTCTTTGCATAGCCCTAGATCCTGAGGGTTTTCTCTTTTGTTTATTTTTTCTAAAAGTTTTATAGTTTTACATTTAACTGTGTTTGGTAGAATTCTCAGTGCAACCATTTGTGCCTGGAGATTTCTTTTGGAGGAATTTTGAAATTGTAAATTCAATTTCTTTAATAGTTTTAGAGCTATTCAAATTATCGATTTCATATTGGGTGAGTTATGGTAGTTTATGTTTTTTGAGGGATTGGTCCATTTCACCTTAGTTTATCAACTTAATGTCAACACAATGTCAAATTTATAAACAAACATCAGATTTACGTGTGTAGAGATAGTCAGACTATTCTCTTTTTATCCTTTTGGTGTCTGCAGGGTCTGCAGACCCTTTGTGGTCTGAGAACATGGTCTGCACACTCTGTATGGTTTCAGTTCTTTTCAATTTGTTGAACTGTGTTCTATAGCCTGGGATGTGGTCTATCTTGGTATATATTCTGTGGGCACTTGAAAAGAATGGATACTCTGTTGTTGTTGGATAGAGTGTCCTATAGATGTTAATTAGATCTTATTGATTGCTGGTGTTGTTGAGTTCTTCTAAACCTTTGCTAATTTTATTCTATTTGTTCTAGCAATTGTAAGAGAGGGCATCAAAGTCACCAACTATAATCGTGAATTTGTCTATTTCTCCTTTCAGTTCTATCACTTTGCTTCACATATTTTGTACTTCTGTTGAATACACATTTAGGATTGCTATATTTTCTTCGTGGATTGGCCTTTTTATCTTTATATACTGTTCCTTTCTGTCTCTGGTAATTGTCTTTGCTCTGAAGTCTACTTTATCTGATATTAAAGTAGCCACTCCTGCTTTCCTTTGACTAATGATCATATGATGTAACTTTTTCCATCCTTTTGCTTTCAACTGGCCTATGTGGTTATATTTGAAGTGAATGTCTTATAGACGGCATGGAGTTGAGTACTGTTTTACAACCCACTCTGCCAATCTCTGTCTTTTAATTGGCATATTTGGACGATTTCCATTTAATGTAATTATTGATGTTAGTGCATAAGTGTGCCATTATAATTTTTGTTTTATTTGGTATTTCTGCTTTTCATCCTTCTGTTTTCTTTTTCTTTCCTTTGTGTGCATTACTTGAACATCTTTTGAAATTGAAATAAATCCATTTTGATTTATTAGTGGTTGCTGTAAGTATAACTTTATGCATACAGAACAACACTCTCTGCTGGTGCTGCCATTTTGCCAGTTTGAATGAAACGTAGAAAGCTTACCTTCCTTTATGTCACTTTATCTTCCCCATTGATAATGTAATAATTATAAATATTTTCTCTGCATACATTTAGAACCATAGCAGACAATGTTCTCTCTTTTGGTTGCGCCATCAACTGTAATTTAGAAAACTCAAGAGGAGAAGGAAAGTCTATTGTATTTATCGATATTTTTGTTGTGTTCTTTCTTCCTTCTTGATGATCCAAGGTTTGTTTCTTTATTGTTTTCTTTCTGTATAGAGAACTTTAGTTAGCCATTCTTTTAGGGTAGGTTTGCTAGTGACATATTCTTAATTCCTTCATCTGAGAATGTTTTTATTTCTCCTTCATTCCTGAAGGATGTTTTCTTTCTTTCTTTCTTTCTTTCTTTCTTTCTTTCTTTCTTTCCTTTCTTTCTTTTTCTTTTTTCTTTCTTTCTTTTTTTTTTTTTTGGTGAGGAAGATTGGCCCTGAGCTAATATCTGTTTCCAATCTTCCTCTTTTTGATTGATGAAGACTATTGCTGAGCTAATGTTTGTGCCAAGCTTCCTCTATTTTATGTGGGATGCCACCACAGCATGGCTTGACAAGTGGTGCTAGGTCCATACCTGGGATCCAAACCTGCAAACCCCAGGCCACCAAAGCGGAGCATGTGAACTTAACCACTACACCACTGGGCTGGCACCAAGGATATTTTCATTGAAAATAAGATTCTGGGTTGACAATTCTTTTCTTTTAGCATTTGGAAAACGTACCACTGGCCTCCATGGTTTCTGATGAGAAATCCAATGTCATTCAATTTGTTCCCCCACTTTATGTAATGTTTTGTTTCTCTCTACTTTCAAGATATTTTTCTTTGTCTTTATTTTTCAGAAGGTTGATTGTGATGTGTCTTGGTTTGAATTCCTTTTTGGGATTCACCCAGCTTCTTGCATCTGTGGATTTAAATCTTTTGCCAAATTTAGGAAGTTTTCAGCTGTTATTCAAGTGCTTCTTAAGCTTTACCCTCTTTTTCCTCTCTTTTTGGGATTCTGATGACTTGAACGTTAGATCTTTTGTTATAGTCTGACTATCTTTAGTATAAGAAATGTCATTCTGATAAATTGCAGGAATGGCGTTTACCGTTTTTCTTACAGGCACTGCCTCCAGCATGTACGCTCTAAAAGAAATCCATGCCCACTGTGAATCCATTTCTCTCAGAAGGCAGTAACCTTCTGTTAGGGCTCCTGTAATTCTTTCTTTATTAAAGACAGGTTGAGGCTTCACAGAATTTAATAGGCTCTTTATCGCTGAAAGAAAATTTTATAAAGGAGATACGGAAAAGGCAAAATGAAGCTTGGGATAACGGAAATAATTTTTAGAGAAAAAGATCAAAGTGGTAAAAAGATTAAATATAATGCTTTGTTAAAAGGCTGGCTCTGAACATAATACTCCCTCAAAGAGGCTTGAAGAGAAATAAAATGGTATCAAAATTCCTAACGCAGCCTTCACAAGTGACGGCCGCTTGATTGACAGCTGGAAAGCCCTGCTACGGAAGCAGATTGAGCCTCCCTTATTGAAGGCAGGTGCTTGCAGCTAAACTGTTTATTAGTGTTTATAGAGACAGCCAAGTCCGTCACTTCTGTCAGCTCTGCTCCCCTCATTTGTGGGCTCACGCCTTGGCTGCCCAGCCAAACTAAATCCTGCTTGATTGACAGGTGCAGAGTCCAGTGACATTAGAACATCATCATTTGTTCCTGGGACAAACCTGAGCATGCCCCCCAACCCCCAAAGTACCTCCAACGCCCCTGAACTACCCCATTAATGCTTTTCACACTGTGCTGATGCCCCTTCTTTCTGTTTCCTCGGATAGCTCTGTGCTCTGTGAGGTCTGATGAAAATCCCATCGTTTTTACTCAGCACGTGGGGCATGTGCTGACACATGGGGGGCACCAAATAAATGTTTGTCTTATAAATGTTTAAATGAGCAAGAGCTCTCCGTAGGTGTTGGAAAAGATCTACCCCCTCCAAAGTCAACATCTCATTCATTCGTTTATTCCAGAAAGGTTTTACAAATTGTCTACTATGTCTCAGGTGAGGTGCTAGATACTCTAAGTACAAGAAAAAAAATACAATGTGATTTCCTTTCTGCCCAGGAGCTCCCAAGGAAATGCCATGTCTGACGTGTGCTCCCACATGTTGGCTTGGGCTCCCACATGTGTCCCTATACCAGGGGTTGGCAAATTATGGCTGGTGGGCCAAATATGGCCACTGCCATTTTTTGTAAATAAAATTTTGTTGGAATATAAGCACACATTCATTTATGTATTGTTTATAGCTCTTTTCACACTACAATGACCTGCGGAAGCCTAAAATATTTACTATCTGAACCTTTACAGAAAAATGTTGCCAACCCCTGCCCTAAATCATGAATTGAGGAGTGTCTGATATCCCCTCCCCTTACCTGGAAAGTCCTGCAGTGTCAAACAGGCACGGTCATGATTCCATCCTGTAGCCAACACTTACAGTCAAGACTATGGGGGGAAAATATTTAACTATAGACAAAATGTAAATATTTGTGCCCCCAAATCCCCAGATCACATATCAGTGTCAAGCAAAGTCCCTGATTTTTGGGGGGAATGTCTTCTAACTGCATTAAAACTCACAAAATGCAGACAGCCAAGGAGGGTCTGCAGTTAGCTCTCAGGATATTTGGTTCCATCATTTAGGGGTGGGGAATGCTAGATGTTTAAGCCTGTGCAATGTACAGCTCATATCCCATTGGCCTTGAGGTCGGAGCACGCGTGGCATGTTTGAGGGACAGTGAGGGTTTCAGTGAGGCTGGAGAGGGGTGAGTGAGAGGATGTAGTGGGAGATAAGATCAGACAGCTGGGAGGGGATGAGAGCGGGCCTCGGAAAAGAGCTGGGTTTGTACTCTGAGTGAGACAGGAGCCATTAGTGGGTTTTAAGCAGAGAGGTGATCGGATCTGATTTGTGTTTTGAGAGGGTCACTCTGGTTGACATGTGCGGACTAGACTGCAGCAGAGCAAGCATGGAAGCAGGGCCATCAGTGAGGAGGCTGTTGGATGATCCAGGTGAGACATGATGGTGGCTGAGCCCAGGGAGCCGTGGTGGAGGTCTAAGTAGTGGTCAGAGTCTGCCCTTTGGAGATAGAGCCAATAGGATTTTCTGATGGCTGGAAAATAGGAAGAACAGAAGAGTCAAGGAAAGCTCTAAGCTTTTTGACCTGAACGACTGAAAGAATAGAATTGCCATTGATGGAGACGGGAAAGACTGGGGAAATCAGGTTTTCGGATGTGATAGTAAGAGTTCAAGTCAACATATGTTTGGTGTGCCTTAACGTTCCCAAACTTCATCCTCCTCCCTGGAATTACCCTCACTGTAAAACCAGGGCCTGTACATTCTAGTTTCTAGGTCTGTTCCACTCCCTTCCCTTCATTTACCCCCACCCAGAGACGGCAATGTAGCATAGTGGTTCCAAGTCTGGACTCTAGAGCCAGAATTCTGCATTCAAATCCAGGTCTGCCATTTCCTAGCTGTGTGACCTTGGGAAAATTACTTACGTTCTCTGAACTTCAGTTCCCTTATTTGTCAAATAGAAAAAAAAATAATTGCCTTCCTCTCATGAAAATTAAAAGGGATAGTATAGGTGAACCTGGCAAGTAAACAGTGAGTGCTGGCTCTCTGGCTATATCCCAGGTTTCTGTCTCCACAATGTTTCCAGTTTCTGGTGCCATATCAGGCCTGGGGTGTGAGGATGAGGCTCTTGGCAGGGAGGGAAACAATATGGGGCAGGTGAGGGGGGGCAGGAGCCAGGAGCCAGTACGAGGATCTCGTCCACTAGAGCGCACAGGGGGTTGGGTGCAGGTAGGACTGATGGAAGAGACCTGACCAGGTGGGTGAGTGACAGCAGGACTTAGCACCCTGCTATTTTTGGGAAATAAAGCATGATGCCTCGAAGCTGTAAGAAGGGCAAATGCAGAGGAGGAAGCCAGGAGCTGACATGAGGCAGGGCTGGGAGGAGAAGGCAGGGGATTGGTGGCTGAGCAAGTAATGCCTGGTGTCCAAGGACCAGGTGAGAAGTATTAAGATGCAGGCAGTGGCCTGCAAGGGCCTCCGGGAGGAAATGGTGGGGTTGCAGCAGAGCCTGGAGCACAGTCATGGAGACCAGGCACCCTCCGGAAGGTTCTCCTATGGCTGCGGCTCCTCAGCAGAGCTTGGGCCCTCGTGGGGAGTAGGTGAGAATAAGTTATCCTCCAGACCATGCCCCAGACGTCCCCACCTGAGTGCTGTGCCCTGGATCCCTGCCCCTCGTGCCCACATGCAGCCCCTGGGCATGAGCCGCTGCCTTTGTTTCAGGAAACTCTTCCACTGCCCAGCCCTGTGGTTAGCGAGGTTTATCCACCTCACCCCATGATGAGTGGTCAACCTCTCCAGCTCTGGAGTCTAATAGGCCTGGATTTCAACACCGGTAACTGCCCTGCTATAGAACAGAGTACCTCTCTCACACTTGCAAGCCTCAGTTTCCTGCTTTATTAAATGGGCATCCTAGTAGCACCTCCTTCTCAGCATTAGTTGTGAGGATTCCATGAGACTGAGCACTGAACCTGTCACATAGAGAGCGCTCCTGGGATGGCACCTATGCTTAGGATTCCTGCCCAGCCTATTTTTCTCTGCTTGGTCACCAAGTGATTCACTCGTCACTCTCGTCATATAGAAAAAGATCAAATGAGTCTTAATTTCCTCTTGTAGCTTAAAAACTGGATATGAATGCAATTCCATAAGGGTTTCATGCTTTTAGTAATCACATAAGAGGTTTCTCAGGAAAGACCTTTGAAAGATGGCCCTTGCTTCCTGAAAGAATTCCAGGGTGTTTGTTAAGAATCAGTCTCTGATTTTATAGTCACATCTAGATACATGAGATGCAAAGCTCAGGATGCAGAAAAGGAAAACCCTCTATCACCATTATGAGAGTTTACAGCGCCAGAGCAAAATAGTTTTGCTTCAGAAAATTTTAATCCAGGCAGCCTTGTTGTTAATTTTTCCTACATGTGTGGCCCACATGGCTACCTCACCAAAGGCCCTTTAATTCCTCTTAAGGAGATGCTGCCTCCATCGATTGTCCAGCTCCTCACCCTAAGGAGATGTCCGCACAGAGTTCCTTGCAAGGTCTGTTCCTCGAGCTCCCATCCTGTTCTTCAAATTAGCAGAAGCATTTCTGCAAAGCAACAGAGTATTATGTAACAGGAGCTGCAAAGATGTCAGAAATTCTATTCCTAAGAATTTATTCTAAGGAAATGTTCATCGGAAAACGAAAACTATATGCAAGAAGATGCTTCCTGCAACATTACCTGAAAGGTAGTTAAAACATAAGAAGTAAACTAATTGTACAACAATGTGGGAATAGCTTAGTAAGATGGACTGTTGTGCAGACATTGAAATTTTTAAATATGAAGCCTTTGGAAACAAAGAAAATGTTTTTGATGTAATGTTAATGTTGCGTGAAATGGCAGAATATAAAGTAGACATTGCTTTGTGGTTGAAGTGTATAAAATGCTTACGTGTGGAGGAACATGAGAGATAATGGGCAAAAATGAAACATTACTTGAGGGTGCTAGAAATCGAATCTGTCCCTTCAAAATATTTGTTGATGCTGTTGCTATGACAACTTTGCAACAAAAAAATGCTTAAAATAATTAAGTAGACCAAAGGCACCAAAGATGTGGACTCCCTAAGGCTGGGCGAAACGACACACTCACATACGCTGCTTACGAGGGAAAATTCCTCATCCGTTGCTTAGGCACGGGTTATAGATCGCCTGCTGACATTTGTCTTCTCACTCGAGGCAGGAAGCTACTGCCGCCTGGTAAATCTTCAATACATGACTCACAGACATCAAAGGTCCCAAACCTGCATCGCCAGAGCTAGAAACACTTGCAGCCTCCAACTGGAATTTTCCAATGATTGATTTCCTGTCCAGAGAAACTGGGTCTAAGTAAAAGAAAAAGTTTGACTTATATGCTTTCAGGAACCATATGGTTCATGCTTTTGAATAATCAGTCCTTGAAGCCAGGCTAGGCTTGTAAACAAATTCGTTTTCCCTGCCCTGTAGCAATCCATTCATTCATTCATTCATTCATTAAGCCTTTATGAAACATCTTTCATGTGTCCAGCATTTGCTCGGCATGAAGAATTAAAATGTGTAAGAAATAATCTTATCAAAGAGCTGAAAATCTAATTGGAAAAGACAGACACATCTTCAATTTTATATGGTGAGCTAAAGTCTTGCTTGCATTGTCTGTGAAGAGAAGGGAGGAATTCCTGCCTCACAAAGTTAAGAGAGGATTTAGCGAGATGACGAGTGTAAGAAGCACCCAGGAAATAGATAATACTCAGAAAATATTTGTTTCTTTCTTATTGACATTGTGCAGGGGACTGCTGCGGTCATTCTAACATGGAGGAAGAAGGGAATTCATGGTGCTTTGCTGATGATAGGCAGGGAAGGCTCCTCAGAAACTGGGACACTCCTGCTGGGCATGGGAAGACGGGTGGAGTTTCTCCAAGGGGAAGAGAAGGGACAGGACCATTCCAGACAGAAGGAACTGGGTGCACAGGCACAGAGAGGGTGGGACCATGCTGCATGCATGCCCCTCGATGAATATTGCTCTATCGCACTTGACTAGCTGAGGGTTCAAATTTAGGTTACATTACTTTCAACATTCTGTGGAAATAAATGAAGACCAATCAAATGAGAACAAGCAAACTCTATTTATTCAGAGCTTGCTGTAGCAAGGGAGTCAGCCACCATCATTTATGTTTTGGCCAAGACTCAAAGGCAGGCAGAGGAGTGGGAAAGCTTTATAAAGAGTGGGAAAAAGGGAAGGCTTCAGGCCTGTCCAGATTGGAGGCTGCTGGCATGGGGAGGCTGCAGGCAGGCTAACTAGAAGTGGGGCATCCTGTGTGATTGGTTAGGAGGGCATAATTGGCTTTCTCTGGTCTCATGTCCCGGGTGTGGACCTATGCATGGCTTATCAAGCCACACTGTGGGAGGCATCTCATATATAAAATAGAGGAAGATGGGCTCAGATGTTGGCTCAGGGCCAATCTTGCTCAGCAAAAGAGAGGAGGATTGGTGGTGTATGCTGGCTCAGGGCTAACCTTCCTAAAAAAAAAACAAAGAAAATTAGAGAAGCTATCAGTTACTAATCAAATCCCACCATTTGGGGCTGATTGTTACAGGAGTCACTGTTTGGCTTTGTGGATTGTCACTAGAGATAGCCATGTGACTTCCTACAAGTCTGGTTTACAGTAGGCTGGCTTCATGGGCTGGTTATTCTAAATAACGGGTTGGTTTCCTGGGCATGTGGCTGCAGGTTGTAGGTCAAGTTCTGCTCTTACATATGGTCTGGCCGTTGTCCATTCGTATATTCAGTCTCTCAACTGAAATTAAATGTCCCAGGTCCCCCATCCCACTTAGAGAGAAAATGTCTTTCTTTCTTCCCTAGGATTCACATGAGGGCTCGCTCGTGTCCAAAGGACTAATTCTGAAGGCATGGAAGACACCCCACCTCATTCCAGCCCCCAAGCATGCTCTGTTGCCCTGGAACAGCTTCATTCCTTTGCACACAATTGTCACCAACCTCCTGGTGGTCCGGGAAGCACAGATCTTTCCTCTAGTCATTCCTGGTCCTGGGCTTGGAACCTGCCTGTGTTCTGTCTGAAGGCACATTTTGGCTTTTCCTGCTTCTCTGCTGGAGCCAAAACTCAGTTCACTCTTAGGAAGTAAACACTGGGTTATAATTGGCAGCAACTTTGATTACAATTTTGCAAAAGACAAATTTTTCTCAAAAATGGGTATTTCTTACATTTCCCTCTACGAAAAAAAAAAAGGAAATCATAACTTTTTCCCACCAAAATCACTCCTGTGAAAAGCTTGAAGAATAGAGCTCAGACCTGTTGTCTTTCTAATAAGCTGACTTTGTGCAGGCATCAAACTTCGAAAAGTAAGAAGAAGGGGGAGTTAACATACCACTTAGACTGTCTCTCTGAAAATCAGATGTCTCCATTGTGCTCTTGGCTAATGCTGAACTGCACTCCATTCTTGGATGAATTCTCTGACAGGTGCTCAAAGTGATGATATTCTGGGCTGTTGATTAAGGAGTGATCCATATGTCTCAGATGCCAGATGTGCAGGAAGCAAAGTCAACAGTGAGTTGAGAAAATGTAGGAACCTGACTGATATTTTTCCCAGATGGCCTGCAGGGGCGTCTGCAAGCGAGTGAAGTCTTATTTTTTTATGGGTTAGGTCATAAAGCATGAAAGAGATCATTCTGGCTTGAAAAAATAAAAAGGGCATTCAAAAATCACTTTTAATCTACTTGGATCTCAGTCAGTTTGTTTTCAAAAGGTGACTTACCCTTCCATTTAAGAAAATAAATAGAAACTGAATGCCTACTAGGCTAGCTTTCAATTTGCTGTGGGAGACAAACATTTTAAAGGTAACCATGATATAAAATAGAGGGTAACTGTTAGGTATTGGCTCCTCCTCATTAACACTACTCTGAGCCAGGGCAGGGCTGTTGGCTGATGGAATAAGACTCTGTGGCTCAAAGGAGATCTGTCCTCAAGTTACACATAGACCTACTATATGCAAAACACTATACTTAATTCTATGGTAGGTGATCCAAGAAAAGTGACATCTGTCTAAAGCAGTGGTTCTCAACTGGGCTGTTCTGCTTCCCAAGGGACTGCTAGCAATGTCTAGGGAGACATTTCCAGCTGTCACAACTTGGGAGGTGCTGCTGACCTCTATTGGGTGGAGGCCAGGGATGCTGCTAAACTTCATATAATGCACAGGATAGCCCCGACCCCAGAGAATGCTCTTGGCCCAAAATGTCAGTAGTGTTGAAGTGGAGAATCCCTGGTCTCGAGGGAGCTGTAGGCTCCATTCTCTGAGAAGCTGAAATTGCTGGTGAGGGAGGTGGCTCTGGGATGTATTGTCTCGAAGGGGGAGGCAGCCTGAGACTCCAAGTTGTAGCAGGAAGTGGGTGACGGGCTAGCGATTTCTCCCATCCTCCGCCTGGGCTCATCTTCCTGGAGTGCCCCATGTATCAATTCATCACTCCCTGGGCAGCCCATGAGTCGTGGCCTTTGTATGTTAATTGCTCTGCCTGCATGTCCATATCTTCCTTTCTGTCTGGCAATTTCTGATCTATCCTTCAAGACTCTATTCAAATGCTAGACACCTGCTTGTGACACCTTCCGCAGGCCCCTCCTCCCAGCCCACCCTACCCCTCCAAGCAGAAAATTCTGCCCCTCCTCGGCTTCCTACTATGGCACTCATCACTTACATTGTGATTATTTTACTGCATTTTAGGGCAGACTGAGCTCCTAAAAATTAGACGTGGAGCCTTTTCCATCTCTGTGTTCCTAAGACCTGGCATCATGTCTAGAACTTAGTGGGTGAGCAATAATTTTACGGCAAATTATCCCTTTAAAAAGATCCCCAAGTACCATGCCTTTCCCACAGGGAACCCCAATTTCATAAAGAGAGAGGAACAGCTTTTGTTGTGGCTCAGGGAGAACATGTGCTGTCTGGGTTGTATGGAAATCACCTAGCACAACGCCTGATGCATAGATTTTGTTAAATGAGCATTGTTTTCTGTCAGTTTCCCTTCAAAGCAGCCAGGGTAGCTCAGTGAGGTGCATGGCAGAGCTTTGGA
The DNA here is from genome assembly GCF_037783145.1 of Equus przewalskii. Classification (NCBI taxonomy): domain Eukaryota; kingdom Metazoa; phylum Chordata; class Mammalia; order Perissodactyla; family Equidae; genus Equus; species Equus przewalskii. Next base: position 79,493,921 of record NC_091833.1, on the reverse strand, counting down.
GAATATGCGGGTGTGAAGGTCTCGCATCACACTGCTATCGTGAAGGTTCATGACTGTCTTGAGCAAAGTATAATTCTGCCCAGTTCTTATCATTGCCTCTCGCCTCCATTCTGGGCCCCATGCATGTGTGGCAAAGGAGGCCAGATGAACGACCAGACCCTCTTTCTCTTCATCACATAGAGGTGCAGCTGAGAAGGGGCTGCCTCGTTAAGGACTGTGTTGTCCATCCTCCTTGAATCGAACTGTGGGCAGCGCAGTAGTTCTCACCGGTAGAATGCGAGCAGATGCGATGTGTGCACTGTTGGCCCAAAGCTTTTAAGAAGCAGGTATGCCTCCTCCACACTCTCTTTCCTCTTCTGCTGGCTAGGTGCAGATACCAATGAGGCCCTCTGGGATGGCAAAACCACAAGATAGGTAGAGCCTGGCTCCTTGGGTCACTGTATTAAGGACAGCCACAGCCAGAAACCTTAGACTATTATGCTAGTGTGAAATAAGCTATTATACCTTATATGTTTTAGGATCAATTTGTTACCATAGCTTATCCTACCTTAGTCAATACACCGTGTTTTTATAATTAAAACAAATGGAGCAGTTTTCAAGGTGACAAACTAAACACAACGTTTCTCTCTTTTTCCTCTCATGATCCCATTAAAATGCTACTAAGGAAAAACAGGCAAGACAGGAGGGGGCCCATCAGAGGATGGGAGATCTTAGCAAGTTCCTAGGGGAGAGGAAGCAGATGGAAGAATATTGACTGATGAAGCAGAGCGGACAATGCAGTGTCCAGTCCAGGCAGGCCCCATCAGGAGGAAGGCTGGAGTGTCTTCAGGGTTCTGCTTACTAGAGTCCAGAGGACACACCAGCCTTGGAAACTGCGTGTGGCACAACGGAGGGCAGGAGTGAAGCAAGGCAGAAAATACAAGGATTATTTAATGGTCAGTCTATGGAACACAATGCCCACCAGGGACCCCCTCCCTAATTCTGTGCTCAAGACAACCAGCAGCCAGGCATTTGGCTTCCCTACCCCCACAAATATATAGAATGTTCTTCTCTAAAGAGACCACATAAGCTGCCTAGGAATAACCAGGACAGCTGGTACGAGTGTGGTGTCTTAGATAAAACTGTGCATTCTGTGTAGAGGGGCGCCTGGCATAGGGACAGCTCCCTTCTTACCCTAAAGGGAAACCTGTCTGCCCACAAGCTCCACTCCCACACACAGAGCTCCAAGCCATCCTGTTTACTGATTTATATCTGAATGTAAATAAGTAATGAAGGATCCCCAGAAATTTGAAAACAAACTGAAAATGGCAGGAAATATCAGAGAAAGACTAAGGTAGGCAAACTCCTGAGGAAACAGAGAAACTTCCCAACAAAGTCTCTAATGATGGCACCAAAAAAATTAAAGATATAGCATCCACGAATAGGATGCTCTGAGAAAGGGACAATCAGAGAACAAGAATGGGATTTTGGAAATTAAAAATGTGGGGAGAAGAGACAAGTTAAATTTTAAAAACTGGGGAGAAGAGACAAATCTCTCATGCAGAAGAATTCCAAGTAATTTATGTAGACACTCCACTCTCAAGGAGGGGGAACATAACTCGCCACTTCTTAGGCGTGGACGGCACGTAGTGACTTCCTTCCAAAGAACAGAGCATGCAAAGGGGAGAGAGGAGGGCCACTCTGCCGTGGAGGCATGTGGCAAACACCACCTCGGCCAGCGCGAAGGCCAACACCAACCGTCACAATCCTGTTGGTGGAATGTACCCTAGATGATGACAGGATGAAAATGGCGCTCTGCCTCTGCAGTCTTCCTCCCGATAGTCCTGAGTTTTGTCATGAGAAAAACATCAAAATCAAATGAATTCCAATAGGGGGGCAGGAATCTAAAGAGATGCAATAAATAAATGTAATGTGGTGAAAAAAAAAAAAAAAGGGACCGGCCCCATGGCCTAGTGGTTAACTTCACACACTCTGCTTTGGCAGCCCAGGGTTTTGCTGGTTCCAATCCCAGGTGCGGACATGGCGCCGCTCACTGGGCCATGCTGAGGCGGCATCCCACATGCCACAACTGGAAGGACCCACAACTAAAAATACACAGCTATGTACCAGGGGGTTTTGGGAGAAAAAGGAAAAATAAAATCTTAAAGAAAAAAATGTAATGCGGTATTCTGAATGGGATCCTGGAGAATTAAAAGGACATTAGGTAAAGCTAAGGAAATCTAAATAAACTATGAACTTTAGTTAATAATAGTGTATCAATATCGGTTCCTTAATTGTAAACAGTGTATCATGCTAATGTAAGATGTTAATAATAGGGGAAACTAGGTGCAGGGTATATGAAAATTCTCTGTACTGTCTTTCCAATTTTTCTGCAAATCTAAAACTGTGGAAAAAAATAAAGTCTATTAGAAAATGTGGTTACTGGAGCTGGCCTGGTGGCATAGCAGTTGAGTTTGCGTGGTTCAGCGGACCAGGGTTTGCAGGTTCTGATCTGGGGTGCAGACTTAGCACCACTCGTCAAGCTATGCTGTGGTGACATCCCACATAAAATAGAGGAAGATTGGCACAGATGTTGGCTCAGTGACAATCTTCCTCAAGCAAAAAAAAAAAGGAAGAGTGGCAACAGATGTTAACTCAGGGCCAATCTTCCTCACACACACACACAAAAAATGTGGTTACTGAATTTGAAAAGTCAAAAGACAAGTTGAAAGAGAAAGCTGAAGGGTTTTTCTAAACTGTGAAACAAGAAAACAAGAAAATGGGAGATAGTAGTAAAAAGGTAAGAGATATAAATGATTAATTTGGGTTCTAGAAAGAGAAAATAAGGAAAAATGGAAGGGAGGAAATTATCAAAGAAAGAGAACATTTATGAAATAAGACATGAGTCTTCAAAATAATAGTATCGAACAAATGCCAAGCAGGATTAACGAACAAAAGATTATTAACTGTAAAGCTCAGATGTTGTATTGTTTGAAAATACCCAATTCTGCTATAAGAGAAAAGAAAACGAATGAGATGGATGAGACTCATAACCTGTCTTAAGTACGGATAAGTAGTAAGTAGAGCATACACATGTTAAACGTAGATAGAAGAAATAGAAGAGCCAAAAGGTAACTAAAATTCATGAGGCACTAAATATATATAAGGCACCTGGATACTAAATATTCATGATCTATTGAATACACACCAGGCACCAAATACTCAAAATTCATTGAATATACATGAGACATGAAGCACTCAGTATTCAGAGACCTAATTCAGCCAAGCATTAGTGATGCCCATTCTGCCATCATGCCAGGATGCCCATGTGTCCTCTGCTTAAGAAACAATAAAAAACCCATGCCTACTGAGCAGGCTAATTGGCTAGCCATGGCTGTGCCCAGGACTCTTGTCCTACATCTCTCCAACAGAACAAGTCTGTGCCGTCGACCCTGGCCAGCTTCCATCTGTCGGCCCCCTTGCTTAAACACCATCCAGCTGTGGTCCTACTAACCCACCAGTGGGAAAGGCTGGTGTGGCAGAGAGAGAGAGATATGACCCATATGCATCGTGTACCCCAGGATCAGTAGCGTTCTTCTACTCTGCTTGCACATTATCCTAAGGGTTCACTTACCCAATCGCACTCCCTTACCTGCTTGCTGAATGCTTTCAACTGATTTAACAAACCATGTGCTCGAACATTTTAATCTGCTCTGCGAGTCTTTCCTGTGACTGTGGAGTGAGGTGCTGATGCCACCTCTGCCAGGAAGTATATTTGGAAGCTATGTGGCATCTAGACAATTTTCCACGTGACAATATCCAGACACACCACTGTGAAATTTTGGAACACTAAGGATGAAGAGAAAATTTTAATGCTTTGAGAAAGACAGAGTCTACTTTCAAAGAAACAAGAATTAGGCAAAAGACTTCTTATTGACAACACTTGAGACCAGAAGACAAATGAGCAACACCTCCAAAGAACTGAAATAGAATTGTTTTCAAACTATAACTCTATACACCACCAAAATATCAGTAAAATGTGGATGCCTGATAAAGTGATTATTGGGTAGGCAAGGATTCTCAAAGCTTACCTTCCTCACACCCTCTGCCAGAAGCTACCTGAGGATGTAGTCTGGCCAAATGAAGGTGTTAAAAACAATCAGGAAGACATGGATATAGGAAACTGGAAAACCAAAGATGCACAGATGCTTCCAGATATGGGATACAATGCACGAGGCTTAAAAATGCAATAAAGAAAAAATAAAGGATAATTAGAAACAACAGGAAAAACTAAGTCTACTACAGCTGAAAAACATAATCAAGCAAACCATTTGACCCCGCCATGAACTATCTTTACATAGTCATGACAACATAAGCACAACTTGCCAATTGTACAGTGAGAATCAACCTATAGACATGACTTAATTGTGCTTGCAGAGAGGAATCTAAATGTTTCAACCATGATGATGCAAAGGAAAAACTACAAAGAATAAATGTGGGTAAAATGAGTAATGAAAGCTGCAGTAAGGGGCAAGTAGCCATATTGTCATCTTATAAAGGGAGACAATCTGTGTGTTTGATAATTCAAGAAACAATGATGTAAATACTTTGTTTAAATTTCCAGAAGTAGCCAATATAGGAACTGGAAAGAGTATTGAAACTATTTGGGAATGAATGGCAGAGGAACTGTTTTAGATGGACTAATCCCTCCTCCATCAGAGGGAAAATAATTTCTAAAATTGGTACGTAGTATAGTCATACACTTAGTGACATGGAGGAACCGTCAGAAGAATTAAGAATAGAAACTATTAAACAAATTACAAATATTTGTCTCTGGAGAGCTGATCTTGGGAAGATGTTGGCCAGGGGACTGTTGCTTTAGGTTCTAAGTCCTTGCGTATCACTTTTATAAAACCATGTGTTCACATTGCTTTGGTAAATACTTGTATGCTCCTCCCTCTAGGCTGGCACCAGGCACCTGCTTCAGCATCTTCGCTTTGCAACCAGCCATAAGGCCAGGAGCTGAGATATTAGTTATTTTCTCTCATACTAAGCAAGCTTTGGTTAAGTTTAAAAGTACAGCACAAAATAATTTTTTAGCAATCAGGGTCATTCACAGTTACGAATTCAGCCCGTATAGCCTGCAAAACCTTGGTTCCTACTGAGGGAAAAAGCCCCAAAAAATAAAATAGGAAAAAATGATCTTGGTTCAATCTGTTCATCATGCATCACTAGTTCTTTCCTCTCCTGAACGTCCCCCTATACCTAACTCCATCACCTCCACTATCACACACACACAGACACACTTATACAAACTCACACACACAACCACATAATTCACGGACATGCACACTCTCACACAATCCTACACACACATGCACACAAATTCTTGCTCAATCTGTTCATCCCTCTGAGACGTTTCGCATAGTCTCCCCTCCCCTGAATAGCTTCTTCAGCCACCACCTCCGTTATCACACACACACACACTTGCACACACCTTTTACCCACCTGGCCAACTCCTAGTCATCATTCAACCATTCTTATGGCACCTGACCCATGGTAGAGCCTCAAAAGTGCCTTTATTGAGTAAATGTGTCTGGGCGCGCCCCGGGTGTGGGTGTCTGCTTCCTCACTCTGACTGATCTCCTTCCAAGCAGAGACCATGTCTTTTTTGCCGTGACTCGATAGCAGAGTGATTTAAGGATTAATAGCAATAAATGGAATTTTGAATGCATTTATTAAATTGAAAAGTAGTGAATATTAAATACGGTTATGTAAATCAAAGAGTTTTTAAATTCAACAGAAATTCCATAAATGTTAATGTTTTAATCTACCATTAAATCACACAGTTTGGCTAAGTTGCTGTGTCTTAAGTCAACCTCAATACTTTTGAACTCGAAACAGTCTTTTCAAAAGTACCTCCACCATTTTTACACGCTGGAAGAAGTTTATTTTCTCCATAATTTAAGCAGGGTGTATTGTTTGTTTGATGGTATAGGCCCAAGAAAAGAAATACGGAGTCGCTAAGAACTTGAGATCTAGAGTTAGATTAGCTGTTCAAATTCTTCTAATTCAAATTCTGGGTTTTTTCCCCTGCTTTTTCTCTCCAAATCCCTCCAGTACATAGTTATATATTTCAGTTGTGGGTCCTTCTAGTTGTAGCATGTGGGACGCTGCTTCAGCACGGCCTAATGAGTGGCGCCATGTCTGCTCCCAGGATTCGAACCAGTGAAACCCTGTGCCAGTGAAGCGGAGCGCGCGAACTTAACCACTCGGCCACGGGGCCAGCCCCCCTAATTCAAATTCTTATCTTTGCCACATAATAACTGAGTGTTTGAGGGCCAATTACTTGACCTCTGTGTGCCTCAGTTTCCTCATCTTTTAAATGGGAATAACAATAATAAGACCTAATATAATTAATGAGCAGATTAAATGAAATAGTGTATACATTAGTCTGCTGTGGCTGCCATACAAAATACCACCGAATGGGTAGCTTAAAGAACAGAAATCTGGGGCCGGCCCCAGGGCCGAGTGGTTTAGTTTGCACTCTCCCCTTCGGCGGCCCAGGGTTTCACCAGTTTGAATCCTGGGCATGAACATGGCACCTCTCATCAAGCCATGCTGAGGAGGCATCCTACATGCCACAACTAGAAGGACCCACAACTAAAAATACACACTATGTACCAGGAGGCTTTGGGAGAAAAAGAAAAAATAAAATCTTAAAAAAAAAAGAAGAGAAATCTATTTTCTCACAGTTCTGGAGACTGGAAGAGCAAGATCAAGGTGCTGGCAGGGTTGGTGTCTGATGAGAACTCTCCCCTTGGCTTGCAGATGGCTGCCTTCTCACTGTGTGCTCACGTGGCTTCCCTCAGTGTGTGTGCTTGGAGGGAGAGAGAGTGTGCTCAGACTCTCTGGCGTTTCTTCTCACAAGGACACTAATCCTATAGGATCCAGGTCCCACTCCAGTGACCTCGTTTAACCTTAATCACTTCCTTAGAGGCCCCAAATCCAAATGTAGCCACGCTAGGGGTTAGGGCTGCAACATCTGAATTCCAGGGAGACACAAACATTCAGTTCCTAACAGTGCATGTAAGGCCCTTAGCAGAATACCTGTGTACAAGGGCAGTGCTGTTTATTGTTTTTGTAAGCCACTTTCTGTTTACGAGAAGAATCCGCTGGACCTCTCAGCTTCCATCCTGCAAATCTTTATTTTATGCCTAATTGTGTTGCTGGCTTAAATTTGACTCATAATCTGGACAAAAAGAGTAGAAGTTAGAGTTAGGAGGCGAGTATAAATTGGGCAAGATGTTAATGGTGAGAGAAAGCCAGGAGCCGCAACGAGGTAGCTGATCAGAGCAATGCAGAGAATTTGAAGAGAGATGAGAGATGGCGGAAAAGAAAAAGATGGCAGAGAAGGGGGTAGACAGTGAGAGAGACTGACAGACAGACAGAGAGGAGGACAGGCTATCTGTTGACCCAGCAGGGCCGTAAGAGCACCTCTCTCAGTGTTTTTCCATCCTTCCTGGGCTTGGTGCAGCTTTATAGACTCAGAATCTTGATTTTGTCTTTGCTTCAAGAATGGCCACCTTTGGAAAGCAACTCCTAGTAAACCAGTCTGTGAAAATAAAAATAATTAATCATATAATCCATATATTTATTTTTAATAATAGACATATCATCCCAAAGTCATGAATGCCGGACACCACTCCCTTGATACCTAGCATTGAAGTACTTGAGAAATAAAATCAGCCATCAGAGGATTACTCTTGATAAGCAAAGCATCAGCTCAAAGAATGGTCTAGAAGTGTAATTCACAAGGGACCCATTATAAAAGTTTAGTCCTTACTGGCTTCCAGCACATCCAGAAGGTTCATATTGGGTTTTTCCTTTATTTTCCTGCTCACTGTCTCTCAAAGAACTAAAGCTTAGAAAATTAATCTCATTGAAAGTCAGCTTCAGTCTCCTAGAGGTAGGGCCAGATAGGCATTTAGAAAAGTCAGACTCCTAGCCGAGACTTTTAAGGAAGTGGAAGGAATCAACATGGATTTGCATACATACTGCAGATTAAGCATTCTGCTGGGTGTTTGAAAGACTTCATGGTATTTAATCCTTACAATAGCATTTTATTTATCTAATTTTTATCTAATTATTTATCTAATTTTCAGATAAGGAAATGAAGCTCAGAAGCATTCTTAATGACATGAGGAAGATCACACATCTGACCAGACTCTGAAGCAGACCTAAGTATGAAACAGCATTGTTGGAGATGTCTGAAGACAAAGACATGCCTACTGCCACCGTGAGAACTCAGTGGTTGGAGAATGTGAAGATGGAAGAGAATTATCCATATTCTAACAAATACTAGTAATCAGCAAATATTTAGTGTTAATGTAGTCTTGACGTTTCTTGTATTTGAACTCTGAGATGGAATGAAAGCCTCAGTGATTTGTCCCAAGGCAAAGGCAGTTATGACTTAAAGGTTATTAATAACGGAGGCTGCGTCCCTCTGGTGCGGTGAAGAGGGTTCAGCTGAATCGAAATAGAGGTCTTCCAATTAGAAGCGAATGCAACTCTTGACAAACATGATTAGTACAAGTGACGTTCGATACAAGGAAAGATAATCTGAGATCGTGTGATGGCGAACATCTGGATTGGAAGGAATGGATGACTGGCTGAGCTGAATTGAACGTGTTTGGACAGCTGGATTATATCACACTTAAGGCAATGTCTTCTCACCACCCTTGCCCTGGCTTCCCACCAAACAAAAATAAGTGACTTCTCCCAGGCAGTCCCGGGTCACGTTTGCAATCTCCACTGGTGCACAGAGAATTGGGGCCGGAGGCTGTCACTGCATCAGGCGATCGACCTGCAGCCTGAGGCTCCCGGGGTTAAGCGGGAAGCTGAGAGCCTTCCAGTCCTGATCTTGGCATTTGCAAGACTTTGGAAATAAATATCTCTCTTGGTTTCTGAAAGGGCAAAGTCATGTCATCTTGCTGCTGTTCTATTTCTCTTTGCTCTCTGCTTAGGAAAGGAAACGAGGTCATCAGATCCAAAAGTATTTTCTTACTTTCAACAATTCAAGGTGGCTGTGTAAGGTGACATTTTGGAATGACTTTGTTTTCCCTGAGGCTTCACTTGGGCAGTGACTATTTGTTTACCTTCCTCCAAGGCGAGGAAGTAAGAAGGAGACAAAAGATGTGATCCAGGTTCATACACAAGAATTTTCATTGCAGCTGTGTTCTGTTTTTTTGGTGAGGAAGATTGGCCCTGAGCTAACATCTGTGCCAATCTTCCTCTATCTTGTATGTGGGATGTTGTCACAGCATGGATTGATGAGCGGTATGCAGGTCGGTCCCTGGGATCCAAACCTGCAAACCCCAGGCCACTGAAGTGGAGTGCATGAACTGAACCACTATGCCACTGGGCCGGCCCCAGCAGTGTTCATTTTAATGAAAAAGTGGAAACAGAAAAAATGTCTAACAATAAGGGGTTGGTTAAATAGATCATGGAACATCCATAACTACAGATTTTGGAACTATTAAAAATTGTGCTTTTAAAGAAACACTTAATGGCATAGAAAAATGTTCATAGTAAAACATATCAATGTGTAAAGAAAAACAGGTCATCCCCAGTTTTGTTTAAGAAATACAATTAGGTATAATAATGAAAGAATGTGGGGGCTAGCCCAGCTGTGTAGTGGTTAAGTTTGCATGTTCCACTTCAGTGGCCCAGGGTTCATTGGTTCTGATTCCGGGTGTGGACATACACACCACTTAGCAAGCCAAGCTGTGGCAGTGTCCCACATACAAAATAGAGGAAGATGGGCATGGATGTTAGCTCAGGGCCAGTCTTCCTCAGCAAAACGAGGAGGATGGGTGGCAGATGTTACCTCAGGGCTAATCTTCCTCAAAAAAAAGAAAAACTAAAAATAATACCTATTTCTGTATGTTAAAGCGATGTAAGGAATTTCTTTATGTTGATTATTTGAGTGTTAAAAAATGCCATAAAGAATGATTGTTTTGGCATCTGTTCACATGCTTTGGTACGTATTAATGTAGTACTTCATTCAGTCTTAGTATATCTGAGTAATACCATTTTGCTGGTAATTTTAAAGAATGTATTTACTCCAATATGGATTTAAATTTGTCAAAAAATTGTCTGAAATCTTCTTCAAAAATGCATTTTAAGATTGGGGTAGAGTGCAAAATGGCCCCAGTTCATCTTCCCTCCCCATATCCATACCCTTTGCCAGGTAACTCTGCCATGTCCTCCCACCCTGACTCTAGGCCCAGCCACATGACTTCCTTAGACCAATGGGATGATAACAAATGTGATACAAGCAGGGTCTTGAACAGCCATCACCATGAGAGCACACTCAGGCTACCTGCTGGAGATGAAGGGACAGGGCAGGAGAGCGGAAGTGGTCCACACTGAGACCAGCCCAGATCAGTGAACGGCCAGTCAACACCCCAGCAATGAAGCGAGCCCAGGCAGAATCTGCGGAGCCCCTTGCTGATCACCGAAGAGGTGTGAACAGTAAACACTTATAGTTAAATGCAGTTGAGATTTTGTGTGGTTGTGAGTTACCCAGCATTGTTGTAGCAATAGATAATTGATAGCATAACTAATAAATTTAAAAATATTGACCCTTTCAATTAACTCTTCTCTGAGACCATAATATTTTAAATTAAGAATATTTTCTCTCTGCAGATGCTGAGGTACTTACTAGTTTTGGAGCTAATTGTGGTCAAGAGGTCAAGGAACTGAGAGAGAAAAAGAACTTTGATACCACAAGCTTCATAAAGTGCCCACATGAACAAACAAATTGTCACAGGCAGGCTCCCAGAATGCCGTCTGGAAGTGATGGTGTGAATGAGGTGTTGTCATCTGTGGAAACATAAAAGTATATCTCTTTTCTTTTTTTTTTTTAAAAGATTTTATTTTTTCCTTTTTCTCCCCAAAGCCCCTCTGGTACATAGTTGTATATTCTTCATTGTGGGTCCTTCTAGTTGTGGTATGTGGGACGCTGCCTCAGCGTGGTTTGATGAGCAGTGCCATGTCCGCGCCCAGGACTTGAACCAATGAAACACTGGGCTGCCTGCAGCGGAGTGCACGAATTTAACCACTCGGCCACAGGGCCAGCCCCAGTATATCTCTTTTCTATCTGAAAAAACCCCAGAACCTTGACATATGCCTCCCACTTTATGTAGCTGATTTTTTACACTTTTAAGAATTTAATCATGTCTTTAATAGTACGAAATTTTTTTTCTCTGGGAAGTTGGTGGAAAGCCTAAGATAGGCCATCTTATGGCTTCCTCAACATTCCACAGATGTTGACATAAATATTCTCATTTTTATCCTCACAACAGTCGTAACAGATAGGTAATCATAGCTGCCCTCTCGTAGAGACCTCAGGTTCCTAGAGGCTAGCGAGCCTGTACTCTGAGAGTCATCCCAAGTCCACACCTTGGCCTCCATCCCCACTGCTCCCGGGTAGTGTGAAGGATCTTTGGTGATTTGTGCGTGTGTGGCTTGTCCTCTTTGATTGTGCTCATAAGGTCTTCTATTCTTTGCTTAGTGTTACCTTTAGGTGACAAAGAGCAGCCCTCAACAATTTGGTTGTTATTCTGCACCCAATTATTAAGCTGCCTTAGACGCTGGTCAGCACACACACATCTCAAGTAGGAGGGCAGCAAGCAAATGCCTAGTGCTAGGCCGGAATAACATCCAGAAAACCCACTGGATTCTTGGCACTAGGGTTTTCACACTCAGTATATACTTTTCTCTAAAGTGGTTGCTACTCAGGAACCGGGAAATGTCTTCTGGTTTGATGAATAGATATTAGCATCCTCAAGTAACATTTATCAAGTGCCTACACAAGCATGTGAGAACCGCAGTATTTGGTGTGCATGCAAATTAATTAGTGGCTTCGATGTTAATAACAAGTATGTGGGAGGACCTCAAAGGAGTTGCCAAATAAGCATCTGAAGCTGACTCAAGGGGAAGTCCTGTGGTTATAGGAGGTACTGAGCTGCTTCCTGTGCTCAGGGATAATTTTTACTCTCCCACGGGCACCCTTTAAAATACTCCAGAAGAAAAAAAAAAATACTCCAGAAGCAAATGTCATGTCACAGAGTGGAATGCCTTCTGTTGATCCACACACCTCTACGAGGGGAATTTTCTTCCTGCCTCTGAAAGTACCACACAGCTTGAGCGTGATTCAGTGACATGACAGTCGGTCAGTGAGTCAGTGTTTAGGGACTATCTATGTGCCCAGATCTGTTTTCACAGAGGATCCAGATTTCCCAGTTTTACCAAATAAGTAGGTGATCATGGGAGATTATTCACGGTGGTATGTGGTTGGGGATCAAGGCGACAGATTTCTATTTCCACTTTTGCTAACTTGTTGGGTCTTGGGAGATGTGTTACATTTTACCTCTGTAAAATGAGGAAATGAGTTAGACTCCCTCTAGTTCAAAATAAATAAATAAATAAATAAATATTAAAATTTAAAAAAACCCAAACCTCTGGAGCTTGAACGTTGATGTAGAAAATCTCTCAAGTGCAGTGTTTCTCAGTGTGAACCACCATAGCGAAGTCGAAATGAGAAAGAGGCTTTGTGATCCATCTACAATAAGCTGGAGGTGTGTCATTCCCAAGCCATTCTCTGCACTTGGTCACTGCCTGTTCCACTGTAGGGTTCATAGAAGTAGGAAGAAGCAAGTTGCAGGTTCCTCCCTGGAACCCGGTGCCTCCAACTCCACCGTAGACTCACCTTGGCTTTAAGTCATGAGCCGACCTGTGCAGTCAGTTTACAAAGGAACCCGGGGGACACAGGCTCTTTTGTAGATCTAAGCTGCCTGCTGTCCAGGCAGAGTTTGGAGACATGAAAACTTATGTTCTTGAGTCATCATATCCCAATCAGCCTTCACGGTCTATCTCCACTGTTACACTGGACACTAAGATTTAGCGCTACCCAGGTTTCAAGTATATGAAGAAGGAAGGGTATTTGCTAGAATTCGATTTGTCTAAAAGAGACAGAAAACCCAGAGAAACGTTGCTTAAAAAACTTGAAAGTTGACTTCTCTTAAAGATAAATGTAGATCGCCCATGTGCAGAAGAATGAACGCAGAAGACCTGCAACTGTTCTCCTTAGAGAGGCTCGCTTGCAAGGTGAGCCCTCAGCTGGCATCTGGGACTTGGCTCTCAGGGTGTCCCGAGTCAACATTAGCTGATACTGGGGAATGATAGCAATCTCTACCACAGAATGCAACAAAATGGTGCAGGACTATTTTTTAGTTGAGATCAAGGATCCTATACTGCTGAGCCCCGGGCCTAGACTATCCTTCTGCCTTCCTCCTGAGGGTTTGGAATTTTGGTACATGCTAGGTAGGCAGACGGTGCCTAACATGATCTGCTCCCAACTGGGCACTGAGTCTCTAGTGGGCTACCCTGAGCAAAAACATCGTACACATTTTGCCACATTTTCATCACTGGGGAAAGAGTGAATTCTGTGTGACCTCTCATGGGAGACAGAGAGCACAAGAAAGTCAGTACACGGATGGTTCTTTTTTCCTTTAGGGTCTGGCTGTGTATCCTTACTTGGTTGTTAGTGCCGTTGAGTCAATTCTGACTCTCAGCGACCCTGTTTACACAGAGCAGAACCCTGCCTGGTCTTTTTGCTCCGTCCTCTCACCTTCCAGCGCTGTATCAGACAATGCTCCACTGCTATTCATAGGGTTTTCATAGCCAATTTTTCTGGAAGTGGGTGGCCAGGTCCTTCTTCCTAGTCTGTCTTAGTCTGGAAGCTCTGCTGAAACTTGTCCACCATGGGTGACCCTGCTAGTATTTGAAATGCTGGTGGCATAGCTTTTAGCATTATAGCAACATGAAGCTGCGGTATGACAACCAAGAGACAGGTGGTGTGGTTCCCTGACTGGGAAATGAACCCAGGCCACAGTGGTGAGAGCACCAAATCTTAATCACTAGACCACCAGTATCCTTATTCCTTGGCTGCAGTCAATCTTAGTCATAAGTCATAACTATACACTGAGTCCTGTGAGTCCTTCTAGCAAATCTCCAAATGTAGCATTGGTCTTGAGGAGCCCAGAACAGTTCAGGGCTGGTGGGGCAGCTCCACAACGATAGGGGCTCCTGCTACATTTGGTTTGCTGTCTTCAACATCCATCTGGGCCTCAAGGTCTCCATCTAACCAGCAGGAAGGAGGAAAGGAGCAAAGAACAACAGCGCTCTTCCTCCACCACTACTTAATTACAATTCCTGTTATAAAGGCAATGACATCTCATTTGCCAGGATTTAGTCAGATGGCCACCCTCAGCCGCAAAGGGGCCTGGGAAATGCCATCTTTGTTCTGGGCAGTCATGTGTCCAGCCAGCATCCTGGAGTTCTCTACTGGCACAGGAGAAAATGGATATTGGGAAACAACTAATGATTTCTGCCCCAGAAGGCAAGAAAATAGTAAGGGTTTTTTTTGTTTTTTTTTTTAATTGAGATCAAGTTAAGAAATTTTATACTAATAAGCAAAGTTAAACAGTTCGAAGCATTACATCAATTTTAGGCTGGATCTTCTAAACAATGAAAAAGAGGTAGGCTTCTTGCCTATAAAAAGATTTATTCTGGGAAAGGGACCAGCTGCTAAATCATTTACAAGCTATTAAATGATTTACATGTGGATGGAATTGAGATTTCCTGGACATTGAGTCCCTACCACTTTTCTCACTCTCCTTCTCACCTCATTTTCTAAATATTTCTAAAAATAAAGTATTTTTACTGGAAATCTTTAGACCAAATGGAAAAATCAAGCCTATGATACTTGGTTCTCTATACATCTCATAAAACACCTAATACATGAGACTGTACCAGGCCATCATATTGTAACTCTTGTCCTCAAGAAATTTCCAACTTAGTGTATGACAATATTGAATATTATGACATGCTTTTATGCAAATGTATGACTACTATTCAGCCACAGATGCATGGGTTATTAACCTGGGTATTCGTGGATGGGCTCCATGGAGTCCTACGGACAGCCCTGAAATGTGGAAAATTATGTGTGACCATGCATTTTTCTGTAGATTTCATCAGCTGATCAAAGCTGATGATGAACCTTTTCATTCATGGTCTAATTTCTAATTCTCCGGGATGATAGATATGCTGTGATCCATTCACACTAACTTCCCAGTGTCCTGGAGAGTAATGGTGAGGAGGAATTCACTAGCCAGCCAGTCAGGGCCAGAGCTGTGGTGTCAACAAGAAGCAGATCAAAGCAGCAGGTGCTAGGGTGTTAGAACTCACGCGCTTGGTCTTAATTATAGAGAAGCTCTTCCAAGCAACACCTTTTCTTAGAACAAGTCTCTCCTAAACAACGTGTCTGACTTTCATTTAGGATGGCTGACAGTCTCCTAGATCAGCAGTTGGTGCCACTCCAGGGACCTCATTTTCCGTATAAATCCCAAGCTTCTTCCACACAGGCCTCCTGCAGCAGTCTCATATCATAAGCGTGACTTCTGCTTATCCTGGTGAAAGCTACAATGGATTAGGGCAATTAAACAAAAATTCAGAAGCCCAAATTCCAACAGGTAGTAGAGCACATCTTCTTGGGTATTCTTCAATAGCCAAGGTCGATGAGATCTGATAACAAGTAGTACAGTCAGTGTGTTCAGGAATAGGGTGAGGAAATTGGGTGATGAAACACTTTTGTTTGGCAGATTTCCTTCATTTGATTAGAAGGTTATGGGGCAATGTAATGGTGATCTGAGCCATTCTGCTCAGTGATGGGGAAGCAGACTTATTCTCTTGAGATTAGCAGTTTGGTTGCAAGAGTGATTACAGTCTCCTACCATTGGATGTTAAGTGTGTGCAGAGCGTGGTCTGACATCTGAAGGCTGAAGTAGACTTTTAAAGCAAAAGGACGTCCAGGATCACACCGTTTAGAGGTTAAGTCTAGTAATAGTAGAAGGCAAATAGGCCTTTGTCAAGGGGCCTGTAAGTAGCAACCCATCGCAATTTGCGCTTTTCATATATCTGGAATGGGACAGCTCTGACACCCTAGGAAATTTTGACTAGCGCTCTTGCATTATGGAAATTATAATAGTTAGGGAGTAATGTAGGAGACAAAAAAACTATTGTGGGTCAAATAAGATAGAAATTTCTCTTTTACTAGCCCCCCAGAGGTAGGTGGTTATCCAAGCTCCACTCTACCAAAATGGTCCAGGGACCCAAGTTCTTTCTAACTTGTTGCTCCATTATATCAGGGAAGACCACCAGCACCATGTCCATGCTCCAGCCTACAGAAGGCAGAAGAAAGAAAGCGGGGGGGCGGGGAATCTCCCTTTAAGGATGTGATGCCCAGGTAGCTCACAGTTAGCTCCACTCACACTCTATTGGGGAAAACTAAATCACAAGGTCATGCCTAGCTACAAGGCAAGCTTAGAGGTGTAAGCCATAGCTGGGCGGCCATGTCCTCTGCTAAACTACTGGGGAGTGGGAGGGAGTCAGTTCTATTACTAGAAGGAAGAAAAGAAGGATGGATTCTGGGGAATAATGATCTGTCTCTGCCACAGTGTGGAGTCTCTTTTAAAGACTTAGCCAGAGGCAGTAGAGTGTAGTAGAAAGATCATGGGCTCTTGAATGAAACGGTCACCTCTCAATCCTGTGTCTCTCACTTAAGATGTGTATGATTTTGAACATATTACTCTACTTCAATGAATCGCAGTCTTCTTAACTATGAAACAGGAATAATAACACCACTTAACGCACAGGTCTACAAAGATTAAGTAATTATATGTTTGTAGTGTCTGGTACACAGAAAAAACTCTGTATGAACATCTATATCATCGCTATATGCTTTTACCAGGTTATGCAAGGAAGAAGATACAGAAAAGGTAAATGATCAAGGTTGCATTGACCTTGAAAATGGAAATGAGAAATGAGGTCCCTTTCCCTTATAAGAGTTCCATTTAGTCTGTGCCCTTAACTCGAGGGCACACTCATTTCTGAGAAGGAAACGAGACAAAATACTTCCCTTGTGTTAATGAGCCAGCAGATTTTCAGTCTAAGATGCTGCTAAATAATGGATTGAGAGCACCTGAGTTGATGTTACACTTAAAACTTCAGGTTTCACCAGGAGTTTTAAGAGTTTGAACTAAATATTTCTTCCTTCTCTGTGATATGCTTTATCGTCTCTCATTTTCAGAGTCCTGCTCTTAAGGCCCAGCTTACATGCTAACCCCTCCTCCTCCAAACCTTCCTTGTTCTCTCACAGACAGAATGAATTGCTTCTTCCGCTCTAGTTCCAAAACTGTGGCTTCTGCCCCCTTTCAAGCCCTCCCGCCCCTCGGACGACTGGTGGTCGGCAGGTTGGCATCCTCCAGAAGACTTTGAGCAACTTGAAGGCAAAGACCATATTTTACATCTTATTTATCATTGTCTCCCCTCTCCCTCTCCAGCCCCTAATACAAAACTTTACACATAACATATGAAAATAATCAACAGTGACTAAATTAATAAATGAAGGAATTCCTGCTCGGCCACTCCAGGCCAGTGACTGTATATTCTGAATAAAACATTGAGACGTCATCTGATAAAGGAACATATCAAGGATAAAGAGCATATTGTTTTCAATCTTAACCGTCGTGGAGAAGATCTGAAACATTTGGTGCTGTTCACAAGTCATGCCTCTCTCAGTGAGTTAATACAGCTCTTAGTTTTGTTTGTCTTAAGTCACTTGACCTTGATGGCTTCTCATTCCTCTTGGCCCAATGCGGGTAATAATATTTGATCTGTCCACCACACAGGGTCGCTGTATGAGGAACAAATGAAATCATGATGTGGGTGAAACCCCTGTGGGAAATTCTAAATCACTGTAAGATCTGAGGTCATAGTTACAGAAGTAGCCTCCCATATCACGGGACGTAAAAGTTAAGCTCCCAATTTTGACCTTCTGGCCACAGAGCTCCATAATCCTTCATGGCACAGGTTCGTGTTTTTTTCTTGTCTTTGGAGCAGTGACCTCTCATTTTTCCTAGCTAAGAAGACCCAAGACTTGGAGGCCACTTAGTAAACAATTCTGAGTTAGTCCAGTGAATGAAAAATTTCAATGAGCTGGTGCAGCCTCTCATTTTAGCCCGTAGAGACTGGACCTGCTATTTCCTTTACTATCAGTTATAGGCTTTCACCTTCTGCCCTGGAATGTATAATAATCTACCTTCTTGAAAGGAAATTCTGCAAAAAGAAAGTTTCACTGAAGTGATGGATGAAGGCTACCCTCACTGTTAAGATGTTAGGTTTCCGCAAAAGCAGAGCAGACTGTAAATTTGAACCTTAACGGGGTCCGCATCAATCTAAGATATGGTCTAGTTGCCTAAGGCTACAATCTACTAACATTACAAAGAAAGTTTGATTAAGGACGCGGTTTTATGGTTTTAGAATTATGCCAAAGAGGAGGAAAGAAAGTACAAAATCCTCCAGGAAACAGGACAACTGGAAGATCAAAGGCTCTTGTCCTCAAAGTAAGCTTTTATTATTCACACAGTCCTTTTTGAAAAACCAGAAGGGTCCAGAGGAAGCACAGTGGATAAGTGATATCCGAGCACAGGAGGCCTCCTCTTGTGTCTGAGCAACACAGAATACAAAAGAGTAATTCAGCAGGAGGATGTAGGATCGCTGCTCGTGGGGAGGCTCCAATGCTAGGTAAGCCTTGGGATGTGATGCATTTTTAATATTTTACTTTTTTTAGAGAAAGGTTTCTCAGCCTCAGCACTACTGATATTTTGAGCCAGAGAATTCTTTGTCATGGGAGGCTGTCTTGTGCATTGTAGGATGTTTAATAGCCTCCCTGGCCCCTACCCACCAGATGCCAGTGGCATCCCCCAGTTGCAATGACCAAAAATGTCTCCAGACATTGCCAAATGTCTTCCTGGGGACAAAACAGCTGTCTCCCGCTGATTGAGAATCATCGTCCCAGAGCCTATGAGTACTGGGGGTCAGGGCTTAGCCCCCCAGCTCACGCTTACTGTAGAGAGAAGTTCAAAGCATGGTTCAAGAATGTAAAAGTGTAATTTTACCAGACATAAATAGAGTAGGCAAAGCTAGTGCAGAAGGCATGGACTCAGGAGGAGGGAAGGGCTGTTCTGGAAGGAACTATAGGTATAGCAGGTAAGGATGGAATTCTGTGGCAGAGTGGGCTGGGTTGGGGGAAGAGGGAAGGGCCAGTGGATGATGCTGCAGGGAAGTACCTGGGAAGGGAAGATGGGTTAGGTAAAGTCAGCTCAGATAGGATGAATCTGGTCAGCACCACAGGCCAAGGCAAGCAAGATTCAAGAATCCGGAGGGTGGGAGAACCCACATTAGTAGCAGCAGCCAATGAAACCAATTTCTGGCCCAGAAGCTGCACTAAAACTGCACCTCGTGCCTCTAAGTCTGATGCACTTTTCACTGGTTGTCCTTTATAACTGCATCTCTATTACGCACTAAACACTTTATATAATGGTGTCCCCTCAGGATGGTTTGAGCTGCAATTATAGAGAACTCAATTTAAAAAGGCTTAAACAGTTAAGGCATTTATTATTTCAGATTACAAAAAAAATCCAGAGGTAAACTGTCTTCAGGTTTGGATAATTCTGTGGCCAAACAATGTCATTGGGCATTCAGGTTCTTCTTTCCTTTCTACTCTGCCATTCTTAGTGGATTGGCTTGTCCTTAGCTAATTCCCTTCAAGGCTCCAGAATGGCTGCCACCACTCCCAACATCACAACATAGAGGCAATAGCAGAAGGAATCACTTCTTGTATACCTCTGGCAAAAGGAAAGAAATCACTTTAATTGGTCTTCCTGGACTGGAGATGGAGCTCAGCTACCTTGAGCTTGAGCCTGGAGAGGTTCTGCAGATCGTCAAACAAAACTGTGATTCATAAGCAAGGAAGAAATGGAGGACTACTATGAGTAGGCATCCAAGGGTATCTGCTATGCGTGGATGCTGTAATTTCATCTAAATTTCACTACAATTCTGTGAGGGAGGTTTTATTATTAACTTCATTTTACAAATAAGGAATTTTGGTAAAATTAAATGCCTTGCCAAAGGTGGGGCAAATGGTGGGGTAATATTTCAAATATGTGGTTTGACTTCAGACCTCATGTTTCTTAAGAGTCATTCTATTGTCATCCATTCTGGCGACACTGGTTTCCCCCCACATACACACCACATTGTTTGTACTGAACTGGGCTACCGCCAGCACCCCGCCCCGTTAGTTCCCACCAACAGGTCACACTTTCAAGGTCCTGTTGAAGAACTCGTAAGTTTTCATGAGAGGTGTGTGTGTACACACAAAAGCAACTAGGAGAGTCTTTCCTTTCTTTTCTCTTTCTTTTTTCCTCTCTCCCTGCATCTCTCTTGACTTACTCTTTCATCCTCTTTAAACACCTAAGTGAATAAACAGAGACTTTATGAGGATATCACTTCTGTTGTTTTGAATCGCCACCCAGAAATCTGTGGAATATCTCCGGGGCCACCCAAGAAACTGCCACCATTTCTCCAGTTACGAAAAGTTTGGTCATGATGTGTTAAAAAGAGTTTAAGTAAAAGGAAAACCCAAAAAACATATTCTGCCACAAATCATAGTAATTTAAAGTTCTAATGTCCCTGATATTATTTACCTATTTTAAAAGGAACTTCAATTCCTCTATGTTTAAAAAAAAAAGACCAATTCACCAATTCACTGAGTTTACTTGCTTCTTTTAAGTACTTAAACAGGATACAACCTCGTTTCTTAATATAAGTCCACCTTCTGGCAAATTACTAAGGTCTCTGAGCCTCATCTTTCCTATCTGAACACAAGGACAATGATGGCTACCCCTCTGGGCAAGGTCACGTTGAACGATAATGGAGCCGATGTGTATTGAGCATGTAGCACAGTCTGTGCCCATGTAGAAACTCAATTCACTTTAGTTCTCTCCACTCTTCTGCTTGCTAATAAGTTTTTTTGTTTTTAGTGCCATGGAGTCAATTCTGACTCCTAGCTACCCTGTGTACCACAGAGCATAACCCTGTCCGGTCTTTTTGCGCCATCTTCTCACTTACAGCACTGTATCAGACAGTGCTCTGTGTTATTCATAGGATTTTCATAACCAAGTTTTTTGGAAATGGGTGCCAGGTCCTTCTTCCTAGTCTGTCTTAGTCTGGAAGCTCTGCTGAAACTTGTTCACAGATGGGTGGTGTGGTTCCCCGACCAGGAAACAAACCTGGGCCGCAGCGGAGAGTGCTGAATCTTAACTGCCAGACCATCAGGGCTGGCTGCTAATAAGTCAACCATCAGGAATTTCTTCCCCTTCAGGTCCACCCCTCCATCCTCCCCCTGATTTACAGCACAGTTTGGGAACACCAATTTTCATACTGCCATACTTCTTGAGAGCCTACACACATGCTGCTCCTTCTGCATGAAAGCTTCCCCCACCCACTCCCAAGTCTCTTTCTCTCAAATAACTCTTACTCATCCTCCATGTCTCGGCCTAGACATCACTTCCTCAAGAAGCCTCCTCTGATTGCCTCCTAGACTAGCCATGTCCTCCTGTTGAATCCTCTCTTGACACCACGTATTTCTCCTTTATAGTTCTTAATACTCTTGTGATCAAACTATTGGCATGATGAGTTGTTTAATGCCTGTCTTTACCTCCAGACTAAAAGCTCTCTGAGTAAAGTTATATCCGTCTTGTTTACAGTTGTATCCAGAGCATACAGAATGCACTCAGAGAAGGATCAATTAAATGCATGAATGAGCTCCAAGTAGCGCCCTGTCCCTACCCGCCACCACCGCTTTAAGAAGTAAGCTTCACCTGAAAACACATGGGACCTCGCATAAAACTGCCTTGGACTGGGCAAGAGGGCCCCACGCTTTAAAGCATCCTGCTCTGGCCAGTGTCTGGCTGCATCCCTGCCCACTAAGTGAGGACTCTCTGGGCTGAGAGGATGTGCCCCGGGAGTCTGTGCTCCCACGAATGCACTACGCCCAGTCTGTTTGCACCCCTAGACTGGAGAAGCAACCGTGGAGCGGCTGTTTGTGGGTATGTGGCTGGAGCTTGGAGAGAAAGCCTAGGGGGTGTGGGATGGGACTAACGGTGGGAGGAGAAGAGCAGCAGGCTGCAGGCAGCGGCTGGGGATTGATCTTCCTATGCTGCCGTGTTCAAGCTCAGATCTCTGAGGAGCCCAGGAATTCTGAATTCAAACCTGGCCTTCTAGGTCTTCATAAAGGTATGTTTGTCAAGGTCAGAGGATATAACATTTTATTTAACAGTTTCAGTTGATTTATAACTTCTAAATGTTTAGATGTCAGGGATACAACACCTCCCTTTGCGGCTTGCCCAGGGCGTTGCAAAGATCTGGGGCAAGCCTGTCTCGCAGTGGGTGGAAACTTTCTGGATACCCCTCCCATCCCTCCGCGTTGATTCGGATCTTCCTCCTTAGGCGCCATGCCTGCTCAGACAGCAGTTGGCAGTGGCCCCCAAGGCCTCCCTTTGTTGATAGCTACCTTGGAGGCAAAGAGTCCGCTTTCTCAGGTCCCTCAGAGCCGGATTGCAGCGGCCAGTCTCCATCCTCCCTAAACCAGGTCTTCATCAGTAGCCAAAACCCTCCCTATGGCAGGGGGCTAGATTCAAAAGTGGGAGGAGGGGAGACACTACTCCAGTGAACACCCGGAGGCAGGAACCACTGCTCTGACTCCTCAGCTCCAAAGAGAGCTCCTGGGGTAGCTCAGGGCCTGACAGAGTCCTGCTGTCTTGCCTGGACACAAGCCAAAAAAGCAAGACCTTATTTTTATAAATCGAACACCAATCACAGAGGAAAAATTCTATGAGACCATCTTCAACAGTAAACGGAGGCGGTCACGGCTCGCTGCTGAACGGAAGTCTAGGAATGAAAATTGGGTTTGTCTGAAATGTATTGAATGTTAAATCCGCCGAGAAAATTTTATGCATGCAGTTAGGTCAGAGACCAAATTAACAAAACCGACACCAAGATGAGTTGCCTCTTAGCATTCTCAAGGTTTGTTAAATATTTTCTCCTAAATGCAGGCTGGTCCTGATGTGTTTAGAATGCAGAGGCCAAATCAAGAAATTCCTTGGCACGTGGCCACTTCTCTGTTACATTTTGGGAGTGCAAAGGTTAAGAACTTTACTTTTTCTGGCACTTAGTTTTATAGAAATTTCTAAAACTAGCCTGTAGCAGTCTCTCACTTACTTGAGAGTTAATTGGCTAAGTCGTGGATTACCCGGAATGCTGAAACAATAGCCAGGTCATCTATGACCTTCTTTCTTTGCAGGTAGAAACTTCTCTTCTGTTTCTCTGCCTTTGTCAGGATTTGGCTGCATTTAACAGGGAAAGAGAGAAAGGGAGAGAAAGAAAGCCTCTACAGCCATACAGGAGCTGGGCTTTGCAGAAAATCACTGTCTTGGAGGATGAACGACTTTAGAAGTCCTCTTCCTGCTGGTGAAAGCTTAAGAGTTTAGAGATTTATTTTTTACCATCATGATAAGCTGTGTCATCAATGTGTCTTTATTTTGCTGAGCTTTAGCTATAAAACACTGAAATTAAGCCAAATGTCTAAATTCTTACTTTATCATTTTTTTCCCAAGAATCTGAGAACTTTAGAGCCAGCCCTGTTGGCCTGGTGGTTAAAGTTCAGTGCTCTCACCACGTCGGCAGCCCAGGTTTCGTTCCCAGTCGTGGAACCACACCATTTGTCTGTCAGTAGCCATGCTGTGGCAGTGGCTCACATAGGAGAACTAGAAAGACTTACAACTCTGATATACAATCAAGCACTGGGGCTTTGGGGAAAATAAGAAGAAAAGAAGAGGAAGATTGGCAACATATATTAGCTCACACAATCTTTCCCTGCAAAATAAATAAATAAATCCTCTCATTTAAAAAAAATCAAAAAACTTTATTTTCCTCTCCAGACAATGTGATTTTTAATTCTTTTGCTATTAAAAGAGTTCCACAGCTCTAGTTAATGTTATGCATGCTGAAGTACTTGAGGAGAAGGATATGATGTCTGCAACTTCCTTTGAAATGCCTCAAAGAATAAGAAGGATTGCTGGATGAAAAGGGGATTGGCTAGATGCATAGAAAGTGATACATTTGGTATAGTAACATGTTAATTACAGAATCTAAGTGGTGAATATGTGGAAACTTCCTGTAAAATTCTTTCACATTTTCTATATTTTTTTAAACTTTTATAACAAAATGTTAAGTAAAACAAAAAAATAAAAAAGACTTCCATAAACTCCCTGACTGTGAGTAGTCCAACCATACCCTCAGTCAAACCATTTGGGCTGCTATCATCCTCAGTCTCCATTGTGCAAATGACAAGAAAAACTCCAAAAGAATGTGCATACTTGTGTCTAGTTTAAGAGGATAAAGAAATGACATTTTGATTAGTTTTTTAATAGAGACATTAGAACATTTTTATTTTATAAAGTCAAACTGTATGGCCTTGATAGCCTTGAATGGTATCCTCAAAATTATAGTATCACATAATATCTTAAAAGAATTACTGTAGCAGTAAGGGTTCATATTCTATAGGTAGTTGTTTTGTATTAGATAACCTGTATAGATTTCCAAGATGATAGTTTCAGTATTATGAATGCAGAGAAGTTATAGCCTACATTATTTCATTAATTTCTTTTTCCAATATCTGGACTGCTTTTAATCTTTTAAAGCTTACCTAAAAATTATGATTTGTAATCCTTTACAATTTCCTTTATGGAAATTTAAGCATTACATGTCCATGAAATGAAAGATGAAAATTTTATAGACAATCAATCTAACCACTATATATTTTTTATCCTATTAGCATTATTTTATCACCTCTCGACCTTAACTGTTCATAAAAATCTC
The DNA here is from genome assembly GCF_037783145.1 of Equus przewalskii. NCBI lineage: Eukaryota > Metazoa > Chordata > Mammalia > Perissodactyla > Equidae > Equus > Equus przewalskii. Next base: position 79,469,036 of record NC_091833.1, on the reverse strand, counting down.
AGTTCAACTGAGAATATAAAAGAGAACCATTTTCAATTCTCTACACACTTTTCAAGTACAACATAGACACAGAAAAACTAAAGATACCGTGCTCCCCAAAATGAATTTCTATTTTGTTAAATGTATAGTTACTCAATAATTTTCCCCTTAAGACAGCCTCACGCTAATTTAACTATCTATTTAAAAGTTCAGTTAAAGAAAAAAGACAGACTCTGAAAAAATATAAAAGAATATATTTTCTTTGGCTTGAGATTATCAAGGTACAATTGATGTATTTCTAAAATAGCAAAAGCCATTTCTGCCTTCATTTTTTATGTTTCTTTTATTGGTTGAAAGACATTAGATTTATATTTGGGGATTTTGTCTGTTGGAGAGGAAATTACACCTAATTAAATATCTAATTAAGTTAGCCAAGAAGATTTACTTAAGATCAACTAAAACAATACGCTTATGTTCACAGTAGCTATATCTTCATTAAGTGAGCAGCTGTATAGTATTCAGGAGTTTAAGAACTACTTCATATGAGGGCGGAAGCAAATCCAACATATATGTACATACACAATCACATGTGTATCCTGGGGTTCCCACGTGCATCTTGAGAAAGGGAGGAGTATGGTGCACGCAGGTTATGACACTAATAACATTTATATACTGTGCAGATAAAATCTTTGATTACACAAAAAAATGATATAGCAAGAAAAGAGACATTGTATACCGCTCGTTCCATTTTTACAGCATGAAAGCAGTTCCATCAATTGTTTATTTTGCAGTAATTCTTATCAGTGATTTAGAATTTGTATGAGATCCATAAAAATGGCCTGCATTTGTTCTCATCGTTTAATTGGTTCTAACATATACTCGGCATGAAGTTCAGTTCCTCTGTCTGACATTCACTACTCAATGCAGATCTCTCTTGCTTTTTACATTGCCTTATGCATTCCAAGGAAATTTTACCAGAAAAGAATAGATGAAGCTAAAAGCACAAAGTGAGCTAACATGAGGACCACCAGGAACACAGCTGCTCTTCTGTACATGATTAGAAGCACATCTTCAAACGGAAGGAGCACTTGGAGAGAGAATGACCTGTGAGTGTTATGCTGCCCAAGATGAGACCAGGGTAGCTTTTGTTTCTCCAAGTAAAAGGCCAAGGACTGTTGACCTCATGGGTTCAGGCACTGTGCATGTGGCCATTCAGGATCAGGTGAGGCTAAAACCACCCCAGTAACTTCTCTGAAGCCTCGAGGAGGCACACCACATTTATCCTTAAATGCGCAGAATCTTCGCCACAACATTTAGCATCACATCTCCAATAAAGTGGATGCTGCTGCAGGACTGGGCTGCAGCAGGAAGCTGTTGCTTATCTCTACAGCGGCTGAAATGGTGTTCCTGCTGGTCAGAGACATTCTGTTTGTGAGAAATTTCAAAGGGTTCAGCTGCTGGGGCAGAGCAATTCCTGCAGCCATTGCCTTTCAGGGCAGTGCTGTTTGCCGTTGCAAAATTTATCCCTTTACAAGAAAACAGCTTTTCAGAGTTGAAAACATTCTCAAGTCATCTTACTTTGTGTATGTCTTCATCCAACAGTGGAAGTCTTATTTTTTTATTTAATTTTTAATTGAAGTTCTATAGGTTTATAACATCATAGAAATTTTAGGTGCATGTCATTATGTTTTGACTCCTGTGTAGGGTAGAGTGTGCTTAATCCATCACAGCCACTCAAACTTGATTTTCTCTATATGCCATCTTCATTTTACTCACTGACTTGAGAATCTTGTTTGTTTTTTAAAGATTGTCACCTGAGCTAACATCTGTTGCCAATCTTCTGTTTGTTTGTTTTCTTCTTCCCAAAGACCCCCAGTACATAGTTGTGTATTCTAGTTGTAGGTCCTTCTGGCTCTGCTATGTGGGATGCCGCCTCAGCATGGCTTGATGAGCGGTCCCATGTCTGTGCCCAGGATCCAAACCGGTGAAACCGAGCTGCAGAATTGGAGCGTGCGAACTTAATCACTCCGCCAAGGGGCCAGCACCCTGACTTGAGAATCTCAACCCTGATTAAGATACAATCCCACTCCTTTCTGTTTTCTAACTCTCTCATCATGGCAGCTTTTTTCAGATTTGCTACTTGTCATTTTTTATGTGAGAGCACTTAAAGCTGCAAAGGGACTCACAAATAATAAGAACCTTGTGTCATTGGGAGATCACGTTGTTTGGTATCAGAAGAACTTGGATCAAGGCCAGTTCTGCCCTTTACCAACTATGAGGTCTTGGGCAAGTTACTGAACCTCTCTGAACTGCAGCTTCTTCATCTGTAAAATAAGGATCCTTATATAAACCTCATATGATTGTTGTGAGGATTAAATCAGACATTACGTGTGTAGGGCCTGCCAGTACTAGGAACTCGAGAAACGGTAACTATTTTTATTGTTAGGGACAGTTTGCATTGTTGATGGTTCTTTAACCAATTCTGGTCAAAAGATACTCTCCTTTGCTTTGTGGTCTGGTTTCAGTGCTCACTGTAACAGTAATCATCAGACTTCAGTCAAGATAATTACAAACTGTGAATGAAAGCAGTCAGAAGCGTCTTGAAAATGAAGATCCATAAGGAATCTGTTTGCTTGTGTATTTTTGAGGATATGATTATGGCAGAAGGCAGTGACCCAAAGACCAGCAAAAAACATCTACCAGAGGGCTGACAATCCAGAATGAGAGAAATAAAATAGCTGTGGAAGCACAAAGGAGGGTATAAGAGGACAGTGACATATTCTAGCTTTGGCAGAAATTTTTTGAGTCCAGTTCCTCTTTTTTGATTGTATCTTGGACTCATTTATTTCTTTGTCCTCCGAAAAATCCTGATACCAATTCTTTTCTATTCATCAATCCTCATTGTAAGTTTAAAAGCTTGTCACTGCTTAGAATTTCTTTGTTGAAACTGAAGGAGCATTTTTAATAATTCAGCCTTCTTCAGAGCCTCTAATTATCTTTTTCCATTTACTAATCAATGGTCCTAACTGTTCTTTTTTTCTCATTTGCTATTGCCTTTCTCTCATCTGGCAGGTTATAACTTGCTTCAGCCTTTGCTTCTTGATTTTTGCTCCTTGCTAGCTGTCTTGTTTAGGAGCTTATAAAGCTTGCCTGGGACTTTTTAATTGCATTCTATTTGAACACAAATGGCTTCTGAACTTTTTATTCTTCACATTTCTGCAACAATAATAACTAATAGAGTCAAATTTAACTAAAGAAGAAGAATATCAAAAGTTCTCTCGAGCAGAGCACAGAATAATACAGCATTTCATTAGTTTTCAACACCCACACCAGAAATCTCACTTGCTGATAATTCTTTTCCATTCGTTGCTATTGCTCCTGCATTCACAATGTCTGCCATTATTTGAAAAGTGCCAAAATAAAGCAGTGATTCCTTCCACAGGGAAATGGAGGGCTGAAAATGAGCTGACAGCTAATAAAGGAAAAATACCAGCTGTACGGAATATTAGAATGCCACATCTCAAGTGTCTATGGCCTATATGAGTGCCTACTGTATACCTAGCAACGTACAAAAATGAAAATGAAATATGTCAAAAGCTCCTCCCTTCTCTATATCATCTCCTGCTTCCTTTCATTCTAAGCAACCAATTTTTATCCCAAATATTCTTTTTTGAAAAACATGAACCTTAAAATCTCCCCAGGTTTGACTCTCCAGCCCACCAGAATATGTAGGTACAAAGAATCCTGATGGTCCAAGGGAGAGGACTGCCAGAGCCCCACCACGGCAAACGTAACACCACTCTGGTTTGTGAGGGTCCTTGCTGAAACAGCCCAGGAGCAGGACTGGATGGCGAAGGAAGATATGATGGAGAGCTTCTGTTTTGGCTGAGGAGTCTGGAAATCTGCTATAGAACTTGCTTATATGATTAATTACTTTTTTTAAGGCTATTATCATGATAGTAGGCTGAGGAGTGGGCATTTGAAGACCTGCATTAGCAAAGTGTTCTGAGCCACCATCTAAGTTTATTGCTGGCTTTTGTATTTCTAAGACTTTTAAGCTTTTGTAGTCAGCTAAGGAAAAATATATCTTAAAATGATAATGCTGTATCATAAATAAATTCCCAATAAAGATAATGAAAATAAATGTCTATGTAACTGACTGTCAAAAGCCAAACTAAGAGATTTTTTTTCTTCCCTACATGATACAGTAATTCTTCTTGAACCAATCCTCCTGTTGAAAACAACTACAAAATTGAAAACGACACAGGAAACAACTCATTTCTTTGACTGTAGGAAGTGCAGAACCATAATCCCTGGGTGAAGGGAAGCAAACGAGGGGAGCCCACAACTGGCCCAGCGCTTTCTGGACTGTGGCACAGGAGGTGGGACACTGATGGAGACTGGCCACCCAGAGAGCTGAGGGATGGGGACCAGACTTCAGAGGCTGAGCTGGCTGATGGGGCCCACCTGAGGTGCAGAGTACTGCCCGGTCCAGTCATGGCCTTCTAGAAGCAGCTTGCAAGGCAAGGTATAAAGGCTAGACCTGAAACTCTAATGAGCAAAACTGGCTCCCCAGCACCCTGCCTGTCAGGTTAGCCAGGGCTGGTCCAGCCTTCACTGCAGGTCAGCTTCTACTTTTACCCAGTACTCCTTCCTCTCCTGATGGAAGTGTTGATCACTGATGGACGTCTTTCATCCTCAGACTCCATCTCAGCATTTGCTTACGGAGACCCCAACCAGCCACACTGCTGAATTCTAACGTTTAAGGAGGAAATAATAGCAATCTTGCACAAACTCAAAAAATGGAGGAGGAGAGAACACTCTTAATCCATATAAGGTGGCCAGCAGACCCTGATACCGAAGTCTGACCGGGATGTTAGAACATCAATATCCTCAAAAACATAGATGTAAAATTCTTTTAAAAAATATGAAACAAACCCAACAATTTATAAAAAGGAGACTATGTCATGATAAACGGAGTTTATACGAGAAATGCAAGATACAATTAACATGTGAAAATCAATATATGTAAATTACCATATTAACAAAATAAAAGAGTTAAGTCGTATGATCATCTCAATAGATGCAGAAAAACCTTTTGACAAATTTCGGCATGCCTTCATGATTAAAAACTCTAAGCAAAATAGAAAGGAATGTCTTTAATCTGATAAAGAGCATCTATGAAAAAAATCTACAGATAAGATACTATTTAATAGTGAAGGAATAAATTCTTTCCTCCTAAGATCAGGAATAAAGCAAGGATGACTAATCTCATCACCTCTATTCAACATCATACTGGAAAGTCTAGCCAGTGCAATAAGGTAACAAAAAGAAATAAAAGGCAGAATGTCTGGAAAGAAAGAGTTACAGCAATCTTTATTCACAGACCACATGATTATGTATAAAATCCTAATAAATGTATAGAAAATGTTAAAACTAGTGAATTTAATAAGGTTGTAAGATACAAGGTCAATATACTAAAATCAAATGTATTTATTCATACCAGCAACAAAAAAAACTGGAAAATACATTTTAAAATAATGCCATTTATAATAAGAAAAAATACCAAAATATTTAAGGATAAATGTAATGAAAAAACACATTTCTCTGTATTGAAAACTGAGAAATTAAAGACTGAGATAACTAGAGAGTAATTCTATGTTCATAGATTGGGAGATTTGATTTTATGAAGATCTCATTTCTTCCCAAATTGATCTACATATGGACTGAAAGGAATCCCAATCAGAATTCCAAAAAGCTTTTTTGTAATAATTAATAAGCTGATTTTAAAATTTATTTAGAAATGCTAAGACCTAGAATAGCCAGAACAATCTTGCAAAGAAGATCAAAGTTTGGGGGCTTACTCTGCTTGATTCCATGACTTAGCATAAAGCTATAGAAACCAAGACAATATGGTGTTCGTGAAAGGCTAGACAGATAGATCAACGCAGTCAATCAGTATAGAGTCCAGAAATAGTCATATACGGCCAACTGATTTTGACTAAGTTGTCAAGGACATTCAGTGGAGAAATGATAACAGGTGGTGTTGGAATAACTAGCTATAGCACATGAAGGGAAAAAAATCTCAATATTTAACTCATACCATATAGAAAATTAATGTTAAGTGCATTATAGACCTATGCATAGAAGCTAAAATCCTAAAACTTCTGAAAGAAAACATGTTAAGGAAATTTTCACAACCTTGGAATAGGAAAAAATTTCATATACAGGACACCAAAAACACAAACCATAACAGAAAAAAATTGATAAATTAGACGCATCAAAATTAAAATTTTCTTCTCTTTGAAAGACAACATTAAGGAAATAAAAAAGCAAGATGCACACTGGGAGAAAATAATTGCAAGATATATTCCTGACAAAAAACTTATTTAAAGAACTCAGTACTAAAAAAGGCAGACTGAAATTTCTTAAAGGGTAAAATATTTGAACAGGTACTTCACAAGGAGATGGAAAATGTCCAGGAAGCAAACGAAAAAATTCTCAACATGATTCAATCATTTGGAAAATGCAATCATGAGATACAAGTTCACATGCACTAAGATGGCTATAATTAAAAAGACAGCTAAAACAAGTGTGAATGAGGATGTGGAAAACTTGGAACCCTCACTGATAGTGGGAATGTAAAATGGCATAGCCACTGTGGAAAACAATTTAGTAGTTTCCCAAAATGTTAAACATAGAGTAACTCTCTGACCCAGTAATTATACTACTAGGTATATACCAAAGAGAACTAAAAACATATGTCTACACAAAAACTTGTACGAACATTCATAGCAGCACTATTCATAATAGCCAAATAATGGAAACAACTCAAATGTCTGTCAACTGATGAATGGATAAGTCAAATGTGATATATCCATACAATGAAATTCTGATACATGCTACAATGTGATGAACCTTGAAAGTATTATGCTAAGTGAAAGAAACCAGTCACAAAAAGACCACATATTGTAAGACTTCCATTTCTATGAAATGTCCAGAATAAGCAAATCCATATAGACAGAAAGCAGATTGGTGGTTGCCAGGGGTCAGGGATCAGGGGAAATTGGGAGTCACTGCTAATAGGTAAGAGACTTCCTTTTAGGGTGATGAAGATGTTGGTCTCAAATTATAGTGGTGATGGTTACACAACATTGTGAATATACTAACACCCACAGAATTGTACACTCAAAATGATCTTTATGTTGTGTGAATAATATCTCAAAAAAAGCTGGGGTTTTCAATAGCATAGAAATATAATTATTGGCACAAATCCCCCGAACACCTCAGTCATTATCAAACTACAGTTTCCATTAACTCTTTCCTAAAAACCATTGATTGACATAATTTTGGGTACAGAAAATACTGTCATTGTATGCACAGAAATGGTGATTCTTCTCAGGGTCTGTTCCACAGAGGCTAATAGTTTGCTCCTTCCACCCACACACAAGGGAGAATGGGGCATGGTGTTACTTACATAAACTCTGGCGCAGCAAGAGGTTAATTTATTTTTTAGCTTTGACAAATCAAATCCGGATTCTATTCTGCTTACTGCAGAGTGCTTACAGCATTTCTCTGTTCTAACACTTGTGTTTTTACTTGGTGATGTTGGCATTTGCTTGTGGAATTCAATCACCAATCCAGCTCCCAGACAGATTTTAAAGGATGTTCTGTTCCAGGGCTGACCATTAAAATAGCAAAATAAGTTTGTTTTCCACATCTTCCCATCATTTCAACCTAGGAAAAAATTTCATATAAAAAGTGAATTTTTATTTTACAGTTTCTATGGAGATTGCTCAAATAATAGGAGGCCTAAGGTCAACTGTACTTGAGAAGCAGTTCATGACTATGCCCCTTAGTAAAATACAATGTATTTTCATCTGTAATGTGATCTGAAAGACAACGAAACACTCTGTGGAGAGAACATGAGATCGACTGTTAGAAGACTAGATCTAGTCCCCCATTTGTGGCTACCTAATTTGTGGGGGCCACAATGGTTCTGGAACATCTCCCATCTGTTACATTTAGGGACTAAATCAGTGGCTTTCAGTTCTTTTTTTAAACTGGTGTATTAGGATTCTCCAGAGAAACAGAACCAAAAGGATATATATATATGTGTGTGTATATATATTTTTATCTACCTATCTATCTATCTATCTACCTATCCATCTATCTATCTATCAAGAGAGCTTTATTAAAAGGAATTGGACTCATCTGATTATGGAGGCTGAGAAGTCCCAAGATCTTCAGCCAGTGGGTGGAGACACAGGAGAGCCAATGGCGTACAGTCCAGTCTGAAAGCTGGGAGACTCCAGACCCAAGAAAAGCCAATGTTTCATTTGAGTTTGAAAGCAGAAGAAGACCAATGTCCCAGCTCAAGGCAGTCAATCAAGAAGAGTTCTGTCTTATTTGTCGGTAGATCAGCCTTTTTGTTTTATTCGGACCTTCAACTGCTTGGATGAGGCCCACCCACATTAGAGAGGGCAATTTGCTTTATTCAGTCAACCAATTAAAATGTTAATCTCATCCAAAAACACCTCCACAGACACATTCAGAATAATGTTTGACCAAATATCTGGGCACCCTGTAGTTCAGCCAAGTTGATACATAAAATTAATTGTCACAACTAGGTAAACCTTTCTTCAAATAGTATCTGATGCAGGAGTCAACTATGTGAAATAAGTGAAGGAGATGCTGTACCTGTTGGAAGGTTTGTTGCAGGGTCACTCCCCTTCATCCTGTGATGATCCCAAGGGTGGATGCAGAGTAAGAGTTAGGCCAGCCACTTGCCCAAGTGCCAATCTCCTAAATTAAGTTCCTGCAGAAATAACTCCTTTGTGCCACAGAATTCTGAGAGGCCCTTCATGGAGAAAGATGGAAACATCTTTGTAAATAATGATGGCTTCTTTGACTGTGCCTTTTAAAACTTCTGTGATCTTGTAAAAGAAAATTTGCCTATGATAGGAGAGCTAGGAAAATTGGCTCAGAACATTTTTGTAGACAATATATTCATACCTGCCTCCACTAATACACTCATGAGTCTGTGAATCTGTAGCCAATCAAATGGAAGACATAAAGTCTTTCAGGAGCACCTGTATCCGTGTCCAGAGGCTGGCCAGCTTGTGACTATTCTAATGCAGATGGACAGCCACAATAAAATGGATTTCAAGAATGAATATATCATTGAGTGAGACATTCTCTTCTGTAGTGAAAAAAGAGAACTTTTGGATAATTGAAACTACCTCAACTCAATGCAACTTAAGAAACACTTCCTGAGAAGCCACTGTATAATATGTGCCATGAAAGAGGAGAGGACAAAGAAGAATATCTGTATCTTGGTCCCCAACTAGGTTAGCAATGCAGTAGTCTAGACTAGTCTAGGCTAGCCTGGTTAAAATACAAAGTACATTTCTTTTCAATTGTCCTTCACTTCTCATTATCTTAGATAGGGAATAGAGTCTTTCTGCAATTTGGTGAGGTTTTGTTACGTTTCAAAACAAGCCTAAATGAAGTGCATCCTTTTTCACATTGGCAGAATATATCGCAATAGCTCTTCTGGAGTTATAATAGTCTGTTATCCTCTTTTGCTTGCTCTGTGCAACCATGCTGTACTTTCATTGGGGACATGCAGGAAAACCTACAGAAATTCAGCTGCACTGATCTAATGTGGCTGTCAACTGCAATAGAGTTTGTTGTCTTAGTCACAGTAATTACGAAACAATAGCTTTTAACAATCCCAGTCGAGGCGGTCTCTTGCTTTGACCTTGTTTCTGCCTGTTTCTTCATTGATAAGAAAGATAAATTAGGTTTACAGTTAAGCCAGAGCTCTGCTTCATTTAGAAAAGTCACATATCCCAGTCAAACCAAGAGCCTGATGTTTAATTGCAGAACTAAGAAGCCAAAGGGCTTACCATTCTAGGTTGCACCTCTGTAGTTTCCAGCTAACATTCATGCTGTGCCAAGGCGAGTCTAACTCTAGAAACATGGTTCCGGTGGAGATAGATTCCTTTGTGCTGCAGAATTCTGAGAGGTCCTCCATGGAAAAGAAGAAAGTCTAACATAGAAATATATTTTCTCTTGTTGGGACATTAACACCATGCATCTTCATATTCTCCATTAAGGTAAATAGTCCAAGTGTGGTCAAAACACAACTATGTAGTAAATTGGGTTATTTTGGTGGGTCAGTGATTCAGTCAATGAAATTAAATTTTCTTTCCAGAAGTGGCTTAGTTTATGATCTCATTGATCCCAACTCCTTCCTTTTCTCTCACCCTGCTGCCACTCCTCCACCTCCAACAATAAATCAAGTCATCAAAACCCTGAAAACTTACCCTCTCCCTAAAATTGATCAGCTCACACAAACAAGCACAGGCTTTCTCCTTTATAATTTTACAATTTCTTATAAACATCCCATACACAAATGCTCTGATGTTTGTTCATCTAACTGAGAAAATCTTCAATATTTATTCCTAATAAATAAAGACCAAAAGAGAAGGAGGAGGAAAAGAGAGAGGGAGAAGAAAGAGGAAAGGAAGAAAATGAGGAGAAACGGGAGGGGAAGGAGGAAGAAGAGCAAAAGACGAGCAAGTCAGGTCTGAGAGGCCAGGCAGACTAGTGAAAATAACCTGCTGTTAATTCCTGTTTCTTCCGGGCTTCACAAGTTCACCCTTCACCATCTCTCAGCTCCCAGTGTAATCGTTCCTTTCACAGGGAACCCTTTTCTGACCTCCCAGCCAAGTCAAACCTCCTTCACAGGTTCCCACGTCACTATATACCTCTCTTTCCTATTCTCTAGGAGAGACTAGATGTTAGGTCACAAAACAAGTCTCAATAAACCTGGAAAGACTGATCTCATACAAAGGATCTTCTCCAATCACAATGGAATGAAATTCGAAATCAATAATGGAAGGACATATGGACTACCCCCTAATACGTGGAAATTAAACAACACATCCTTAAACAAAGGAGAAAACACAAGGGAAATTAGAAAATACTTCAAGATGAATGAAAAGCAAAACACAATATACCAGAACGTATGGGATGTGGTAAAAACAGTGTTTAGAGTGAAATTGATAACTGTAAACATGTATGTTAAAAAGAAGAGAAATATCTCAAATCTCTAACATAACTTTCTACCTTAAAGAACTAGAAAAAGAGGCGCAAACTAAACCCAGAGCAAGAAGAAGGAAGCCAGCAATAGAGATTAAAACTGAGATAAGCGAAATAGAAAAACAATGGGGAAGATTAATGAAATCCACAGCTGCTTTTTTGAAAATATCAACAAAATTTATAAACTTTTAGCTAGATTGACTAAGAAAATCCCAAGAGAACATTCAAATTACCAAAATCAGGAATAAAAGTGGGGATATTACTAATGACCTTACAGAAATAAAAAGGATTATAAGAGAATACTCTAAACAATTATACACCAAAAAATTAGATGACCTATGTGAAATAGACAAATTCTTAGAAACACACAAGCTACCCAAATGGACTCAAATAGAAATAGAAATCTGAATGGGCCAATAACTAGTAAGAAGATTGAATCAGTCAGTAAAAAACTTCCATCAAGGAAAATTCAGGACCAGATGTCTTCGCTGGTGAATTTTATCAAAGATTTAAAGAAGAATTAACACAAATCCTTCTTAAAATCCTCAGAAAAATAGAGGAGGAGGAGGAAATACTTCCTAACTCATTTTATGAGGCCAGTATTACCTTGATACCAAACTAGACAAATATGTCACAAGGAAAAAAACCTACGGACCAACGCCTTTAAAAAATACCAATGATGGAGCTGGCCTGGTGGCATAGTGGATAAGTTCATGCACTCTGCTTTGGCAGCCTGAGGTTTGCAGGTTCAGATCCCAGGCAAGGTCTTACACACCACTCATCAAGCCATGCTGTGGCAGCACTCCTAAATAAAATAGAGGCAAATTGGCACAGATGTTAGCTCAGGGCAAATCTTCCTCAGCAAAAAAAAAAAAAAAAGAAAGAAAGAAAAAGAAAAAGAAAAAATCCTCACCAAAATATTAGCAAACCAAATCAAGGAGCAGCATATAAAAAGAATAATACACCATGACCAAGTAAGATTTATCACAAGAATGTATAGGTGATTTAACATATGAAAATAAATTAATGTAACACAACATTAGTAAAATGAAGGAAAATAACCACATGATCATCTCAAGTGATGTAGAAAAGGCATTTGACACAGTCCAATCTCCTATCATGATAAAAACACTCAACAAAATAAGTACAGAGGGAATTCACCAATATGATTTAGGGGATCTATGAAGACCCATAGCTAGCATCATACTCAAAGGTGAAAGACTGAAAGTTTCCCCCATAAGATCAGGAACAAGACAAGGATACCCATTTTTGCCTTCTCTATTCAACATTCTACTGGAATTCTAGTCAGAGAAATTAGAGAAGATAAAGAAGTAATAAGCATGTAAACTCAAAGGGAGAAGTAAAATTCTCTCTCTCTGCAGATGACTTGACCTTGTATATAGAAAATCCTAAAAACAAAATCAACAAAAAAACTATTAGAGCTAATAAATGAATTCATCAAAGTTGCAGAATACAAGATTAGCATACAAAAATAAGCTGTATTTCTACATAATAGTGTGGGGAACTGGAATTGGCCACCCCAAGATATGTCTCTTTGGCATGAGGATTATTTGGGGCTGGTTACTTTTAAAAAACTGCAGACAGGAAAGAAATTCTGAAAAGTAGAGTTTACTTACCCCTGGTTAAGAGACATTTACACTGTAAAGGAAATCTCTGTCTGTAAAGGTGTCTCCCTCTCTGTACCAGGAAGGACGGATGACCTTATCTCTAGAAACTCTTATCAATGCAGAAGGCAAGGACTCAAGTCTGCATAAGAACATGACCCTTGTTTACTGTACTTGTCTAGTAAACTCCCATGATTGACACCCCCTCCACCCCCAACATCCTCCTTTGCCTTTAGCTGAAGATGATATTTAAGGTGGTGGCTTCAGCCATTTTGGCAAGTTGCTTAGTTTGCCTGAGCCTCTCCCATGTATACATGTTATAAAGCTTTGTTTAATTTTCTCCTGTTATTCTGTCTCATGTGAATTTAATTCATCCTCCAGCCAGAAGAACCCAGAGTGTGTAGAGGAAGTGTCTTCCTCCCCTGCAATAGCAAAGAACAATCTGAAAATGAAATGAAGAAAACATTTCCATTTATAATAGCATCAAAAAGAATAAAATACTTAGAACTTGAATGTAAGACCTGAAACCATGAAACTTCTAAAAGAAAACATAGGCAGTATGCTGTTTGACACCAGTCTTAGCAGCATATTTTCAAGTACCATGTCTGACCAGGCAAGGAAAACAAAAGAAAAAATGAACAAATGGGACTACATCAAACTAAAAAGCTTCTGCACAGCAAAGGAAACCATCAACAAAATGAAAAGACAACCTAACAATTGAGAGAAGATATTTGCAAACCATATACCAGATAAGGGGTTAGTACCCAAAATATACAAAGAACTCATAAGTCTCAACAAAAAAAAACAATAACCCAATTAAAAAATGGGCAAAAGATCTGAACAGAGATTTCTCCAAAGAAGATACGCAGATGGCCAACAGGCAAGTGAAAACATGTTCAACATCATTAACTATCAGGGAAACGCAAATCAAAACTACAATGAGATATCACCTCACTCCAATCAGAATTACTATAATTAACAAGACAGGAAACAACAAGTGTTGGAGAGGATATGGAGAGAAAGGAACCCCCATACACTGCTGGTGGGAGTGCAAACTGGTGCAGCCACTATGGAAAACAGTATGGAGTATCCTCAGAAAATTAACAATAGATCTACCATTTGCTCCAGCTATTCCACTGCTGGGTGTTTAAACAAAGAACTTGGAAACACAAATGCATAAAGATACAAGCATCCCTATGTTCATTGCAGCATTATTCACAATAGCCAAGACCTGGAAGCAACCTAGGTGCCCATCAAGGGATGAATGGATAAAGAAGATGTGGTATTTATACACAATGGAGTACTACTCAGCTATAAGAAATGATGAAATCCGACCATTTTGTGCCAACATGGATGGACCTTGAGGGTATTATGCAAAGCGAAATAAGTCAGAGGGAGAAAGTCAAATACCATATGATCTCACTTATAAGTAGAAGATAAAAATAAAGACAAACAAACACATGGCAACAGAGATTGGATTGGTGGTTACCAGAGGGGAAGGACGGAGGGAGGAGGGTGAAAGAGGTGATTAGGCACACATGTGTGGTGATCGATTATAATTAGTTTTTGGGTGGTGAATATGATGTAATCTACACAGAATTTGAAATATATTATGACGTACATCTGAAAGTTATACAATGTTATAATTCAATGTCACTGCAATAAAAATAAAAATTAAAGAAAATACTTAGGACTAAATTTAACAAAGGAGGTGAAATCCTTGTACACTATAAACTCCAAAACACTGTTGAAAGAAATTAAAGAAAATCTAAATCAATGGAAAAACATAGGGGTAAATATTCATGACCTTGGATTTGGCAATGGATTCCTAGAAACAACACTAAAAGCATGAGGAACAAAAAGGAAAGATGGATAAATTGGACTTCATCAAAATTTTAAACTTTCATGCATCAAGGGATACCATCAATAAAGTGGAAAGATAATCTACAGAATGGTAGAAAATACTTGCAAATCGTATATCTGATGAGGGTCTAGGATTCAGAATACATAAAGAACACTTGCAACTCAAAAACAAAAGGATAAACAGCCAACCATGGAAAATAGTTTGGCAGTTCCTCAAAGGGTTAAACATAGAGTTTGTATGGCACAGTAGTTCCACTCCTGGGTGTATACCAAAGTGAATTTAAAACTTATGTCTACGGAAGACTCGTACACTAATGTCCATAGAAGCGTTATTCACAATAGCCAAAAGGTGGAAACAACTCAAATTTTCACCAGTTAATGAATGGATAAAGGAAATGTGGTATATTTATACAATGTTGTATTATTTGGTCACAAAAAGAAATGAATTTCTAATACATGCTACAACATAGATGAGCCTTGAAAACATTATGATAAGTAAAAGAAATCGTACACAAAAGGTCAAATATTGTGTGGTTCCATTTATATGAAATGTCAAGAATAGGCAAACTTATAATGACAGAAAGTAGATTAATAGTTGCCAGAGACTGGAGGAAGGGAGAAATGGGGATTGACTGTTTATTGGCAAAAGGTTTCTTTTGGGGGTGAGGGAAATATTCAAGAAAATAGACAGTCGTAATGGTTGTACAACGTTGTGAATATACCAAAAACAACTGAATTGTATACTTTATTATTTTTTTAATTAATTAATTCTTCTTTTGAGGAAGACTGGCCCTTAGCTAACATCCATGCCCACCTTCCTCTACTTTATATGTGGGACGCCTGCCACAGCATGACTTGACAAGCCATGTGTAGGTCCCCACCTGGGATCCAAACCAGTGAACCCCGGGCTGCTGAAGCAGAACATGTGAACTTAACTGCTGCACCACCAGGCTGGCCCCGAATTGTATACTTTAAAATGTTGGGGGATAAAGGTGATTATTGGCATGTTTCATGCTTAAATAAAATACTTTCAAGCTGTAATAAAAATCAGTGAACTAGAAAACAGCAAAACAACAAATAAAATGAAAACAAAAAACTGATTTTTGAGAGGATCAAAAAAATTAACAAACCTTTAAGCCAGACTTAAGGAAAAAAGAGAGAAGACACAAATTATCAGGATCAAGAATGAGAAGGATGACATCATTATTAGTATTCTGTGTAAGAGAATATTGTGAACAACTTTATGCCAGTAAGTTCAACAAGTAAGATGAAATGGACTAATTCCTTAAGAGACACAAACTACTAAAGCTCACTTAAGAAGAAATAGGCAACCTAAATAGCCCTGTTTCTATTAAATAAATTGATTTCATAGTTGAACTTTCCCACAGGGAAAACTCCAGCCCAGATAGCCTTCCTGGGTAATTTTATCAAACAGTTAAGTAAGAAATAATACAAACTAAACAAACACTTTGAGAAAATTCATTCTTTGAGGCTAGTATTGCTCAGATACCGAAACCAGACAAAGACCTTACAAGAAAGAAAACTACAGAATAATTTCACTCCTAAACTTAGATGCAAAAATTCTTCAAAAAATTTTAGCAAGTCAAAGCTAACAATATACAAAAGAGTAATCCATAACCAAATAGAGCTTTTCCTAGTTATGTAAGGTTGTTTTAACATTTGAAAATTAATCAACGTAATTCGCTATATTAAGAGATTTGTGTGTGTATGTGTATGTGTGAGAGAGAGAGAGAGATCATCTCAATAGATACAGAAAAAACATCTGATGATATCAAACATTTATTCCTGGTAATGCCTCACAGCAACTTAGAGTAGAAGAAAATTTCCTCAACCTAAAAAGGAGCATCTGTAAAAGCTCTACAGCGAACAATATACTTAACGGTGAAAGACTGAATGCTTTGCCCCGAGATAGGGAACAAAGTAAGGATTGCATTCTTGCTGCTTCTATTCAACATTGTATTGGGGTTTTAGCCAGTTCAATCAGGCAAGAAACATTAACTGAAGGCTTAAAATGGAGAAAGGAAGAAGTAAACCTATCTTTATTCACAGACGACCTGATGA
The DNA here is from genome assembly GCF_037783145.1 of Equus przewalskii. NCBI lineage: Eukaryota > Metazoa > Chordata > Mammalia > Perissodactyla > Equidae > Equus > Equus przewalskii. The sequence continues at coordinate 79,452,378 of NC_091833.1, read as the reverse complement.
TCTACCTAGAAAATCCTATGGAATCAACAAAAAACTACTAAAGTGATACGAATAAGTGACCGTATGAAGACTGTAGGTTATGAGACCAACATACGAAAACCAAGCATATTTCTTTACACTAGAAATAATCAAAATTGATATTTAAAAAAACAATGCTATTTCAACTTCTGTATAGACCACATTATGTTCACCACTAAAAGTCTAGTTGCCATCTGTCACCACACAAATGTGTACAGTGGAAATATAATGATGTACACAGGAAATTTATATAGTGTTATAAACCAATGTTACCTCAATTTACAAAAAAATACTATTTAAAATAATGTAAAAATAGTGAAACATTTTGGGATAAACCTGAGAAAATATTTGCAAGGCATATAGACTGAAAACTCCAAACAGTGCTAAGAAAAATTAAATACCAAGACAAACAGAGGAATATACTATGTTCTTGGATCAGAAGACTCAATGTTGTTAAGATATCAATTCTCTGCAAATCAAGCTATAGATTCAACACAACTCCAATCAAAATCTCAGGAAGTTTTCTGTAGAAATTGACAAGCTAATTGAAAAATTCATGTGGAAATGCAAAAGACTTGGAATAGCCAAAACAGTTTTGAAACAGGAGAAGAAAGTTAAGGACTTAGACTACCTGATCTTAAGCCTTGTCATAAAGCTAAATGACTGAGACAGTGTGATATTGGCATGAAGACAGGAGAATAGATCAATAGAACAGAATAAAGAGTCCAGAAATAGACCTACTCATATGTGGTCAATTTATTGTCAACAAAGTTCTAAGGGCAAGTCAGTGGAGAAAAGATAGACTTTTCAACAAATGGTGCTGGAATGATTGTATGTCCATACACAAAACAATGAATTTCATAGCATACCTTACTTAAAAATTAACTCAAAATGGATCATAGACCTAAATATAAAATCTTGAACTGAAAAACTTCTAGAATAAAATATGAGAAAATTTTTGTAACTTTGAGTTACGCAGATATTTCTTATATATTACTCTAAAGCATGATACTAAGGGAAAAAAATTGGATAAATTGGTCTTCTTCAAAATTAAGACTTCTTTTCTCTGAAAGGTATACTGTTAAGAAAATAAAAGACAAGCCACAGACTGGGAGAAAATATTTGCAAATGACATACCTGATTAAGGACTTTTATCTAGAATTTTTTTTTAAACTCTCAAAACTCAAAATGAGAAAAACATCCCAATTAAAAATGGGCAAAATATTTGAACAGACACTTCAGCAAAGAAGATATATAAATGGAAAATAAAAATATGTTCAACATTATTAGTCATTCAATTAAACGACAATGAGATAACACATACCTCTTAGAATGGTCAAAATTGAACAGCCATTCAAAGCTGAGGATGTGGAGGAACTTGAACTCTCATACACTGCTGGTGGGACTGTAAAATGGTACAACTTTGTAAACCTCTTTGGCAGTTTCTTAAAATGTTATACGTCCTGCATATGACCCAGACATTTCTCTCCCAGGTATTTATCAAAGAGAAATGAAAGAATGTGCCCATACAAAGACATATATACAAATGTTCATGACAGCTTCATTTGTAACAGCCAAAACCTGAAAACAATCCAAATGCGCATCAACAAGTGTCTTAGTCCATTCTTGCTGCTGTAACAAAATACTACAGGCTAAGTAGCTTATAAACTATCGAAATTGATTTCTCACAGCTCTGGAAGCTGAAGTCCGAGATCAGGGTGCCAGCATGCCTGGGTGAGGACCGTCTTATGGGATGCAGACTTCTCATTGTATTCTTACACGTTGGAGGGGGCAAGCAAGCTCCCTGAGGCCTCTTTTATAATGGCACTAATCTCATTCATGTGGGCTCTAACCTCATGACCTAATTATTTCCCGAAGACCTCACCTCCCAATACCGTCAACTTGGGCCTTAGGTTTTCAACTTATGAATCTGCAGAGGACACAAACATTCAGACCATAGCAATAGGTGAGTGGAGAAACAAATTATGCTATATTCATACAATGGAAGGATACTCAACAATGAAAATGAATGAGCTTTTGATAGGTGCAAAATCACAGGTGAATCTTAAAATAATAGTGCTGTGAAAAAAGCCAGACAAAAAAGTGTACATACTCTATGATTCCATTTATAGAGAATACAAACTAAAATAGAGATCAGTGGTTGCCTAGAAATGAAGGAAGCAGGAAAGGGAGGGAGGAAGGGATTAAAAAGGAGCACAGGCAAACTTTTGGGAGCAATGGACATATTCATTAACTTGATTGGGATGATGGTTTCATAGATGCATTCATATGTCAAAATTTATCAAATTGTACACTTTAAACATGAGAGTTTATTGTATTTCAATTATAGCTTAATAAAGCCATTTAAAGAAATAACTACATATTCCAAAACAAATTAGTGAGAAAAGTGTCATTGCTTGACATTTTTGCACATCTGTTTTATGTCACACTTAATAAAAGACAGCTGGATTCTCATATTTGCTTGCTGCATTCAGTATGTCGCACTATGTTGTCTTAGTTCAAGTATATAAAGAAAATCCATCTCCACACAAATATATATTGTTGGAAAAGGGAGAAATATTTTAATAGCCTTTTCAGATAATTGTGGATACTCTTCCTTGATAGATCAAAATTTGACATGTGGTAGTTTCTTAAAGGTTAGTTGCAGTGTGGAATCTGAAACCAGATTAATAAATTTTTTGTACTGTAATATTAAAATCCTTTGGTCCATTTTAATACTTTGAATAGATGCTTTTCCAAGCATAGCTTTATAACAGCATGCATTGGTCATTTGGAAAATATTCGTTCAGTGAGTCATGCAGAACTTTCAAATGTTGACGCATTTCATTATACATATATATATATATTTCAATATTATACCACTAATCTTATCAAAAAGCCTTTAAGTATTGGAAAGTATGGTCAAATTCATTGTGGTGGATACAAGTTTTCCAAAATCCTAATTTTCTCCTCAAAACTCAAAGTTTATAATTGGCAACAGATGCTATTGGCTGTTTTACTTGAAACGACAGCCTCATTTCATTCATTTTCTAGGAAATGTCTGCCAAATATTCAAATTTAAACAATTGTAATTTCTATGTCAGTCATTTTTTAAAAAATGGTTTTCTCTAAGAAAAATAGCTAGTTCAGCTTGCAGCTCAGTCTCATAAGGGCTTTTCCTTGAACTAACCATTATATGTTGCTATGCAGCAAAAGTGTTTTATGCGTACTTCTCATTTCATCACGCCAAATATTAAAAAGTCATTTACTCAATGGTTGAGATTTAATATAGTTAGTTTTTACATCAAGAACATTCTTAAGTGAAACAGCGTCTGTTGCCAATTATAAATAATAATTCTTTTTTCTATGAGTGCGCAGCGGTGAATGAGGCATTGGGTGCAATGCTACTACTGTGCAGTTTGGTGCCACTGCTTTAATTTGTGCTACATCAGCAGCAGCTTTACACACCATTGTTTTTGAACTATCACTCCAAACGTTAACGCAGTGAAAAAGGGTCTCTCAGACCCCCACGGGTCCAGAAAGCACACTTTAAGAACTGCTGCCCTAGCCTGAAAGTACAACTCTTTGTGCTTGACCCATATCACACTGCCTAGAAATCAGCGTGCCCTTAGCAAGACGAGCCCAGCTTGGAGAGTTCCACCTCATCCATCGCACAAGTATTTACTGAGTGCTTACTCTGGGCCACGTCCAAATCTAGCTGAGAATGGAGTGAATGAAACACAACCCTCGCTCCCTTAGATCTTATGTCCTAGAAGGGGGAGACAGACAACAAACAAACAAAAAGTAAATATTTAGGATGCCTGATGATGACAAGTGTTAGGGAGACAAGGCAAACCCCGTTAGGAGATAGGGGGTGCCAGTGTAAGGGCTTTTTTCAATAGGGCTTTGGGAATAGGGGAAAGCCACATTGATAAGATATTTGAGTTAAAACATAAAAGAAATGAGTTAACTGTGCAGTAAATTCTTACAAAATAGAAGCATACACTTGGACATTGCAATAAAGAATTAGGGAGTTACTATAATTCTCCAAAGAAGAAGGACCCATTCTGAAAACTGATGCAACCTTGCAAAGCAAATATCCACAAGCTTAAAATGAAAATTTAAAGATTGTCGCATTTGATGGAAAGAGCACTATTTTCATATGAAGCAATTATTAATGAGGAAGGCAGTTTTTAAAATTAATTTTTCCCTGTATTAAAGGTACATCAATGAAGAGCATAAACAGGCACCTGCAGTTTCCTGTACTCCCTCTACAGGTTACAAGAACTGTCAGAGGAAACATAAAAATGTTATTGCATAATTCATACTTAAAATTAAATTCAGACTGACAAGAAGCAGATTTGTATGAAGAGTTAAGTCTTTTTAGAAAAACTGTTCTGTGAGAATCAGCAGCTCTAAATGTACTAAGATTTATATTTTGAAATAATTTATCAAAATGTATCCCAGTGTTGTTACAAACTGTAAAATAATCTTCATAACTCCAGAAACAGTTGTGTCAGCAGAAAGAGCCTTCTCAAAATTAAAAATGATCAAAAATTATGTGCAATCTTGTATTTGCCGAGAGGAACTGAATCTCTCAATTATATCAATTAAAAATAAAATTGCTAAAATTATGTTTTAATGAACCAATAAATGAATTTGCAGAGAAGTGAGCCAGAAAAATATGATCAAGATATCACATTAATAAAGTATTATGTATCGTATTGTGTAAAAATACGACAAAATTTTTTTCAATTTGCAAGTTTTTGTTGTTACTCATGTATTATTCTTACCCCTATTACATCTTATAAGTAATAAAATGTTTTTCATGGAAAAAGCTTTCTATTTTAGTCACTTCCACAGCACTTTCCCCCCACTTTTTTAAACAAAGGGCACATATCCGACAAGAAAGCCTGACAAAGCTTTCTCCGGGTCTCTAATCAGAAGTGCACTTCAGACTCTCCATATCGTCCACAAACCACAGGGCAGTCAGTGTATCAGGACTCTAACTTCAGGTTTTTAAAATACGGATAAATTTTTTAAAAATACAGATATTGATTTGAGTATGGAGACTAAAAGAAACAAACCAGTTATCACACATAGTTTATTTAACTATGACCAAATTCATCTCAGAGTATGGATATCTTTTCTATGCAAAAGTAGTTTTACTCAAGACCAATATAAATGTCATTGACTGAGGTCGAAGTGTAATGAGGAAACATTCATAAGACCCATAGGTTCCAGCTGGAGTCTAAATGAGAGCCAGATATGTGTGGGCACATTTGGCAGATTGGTGGGGTGGGTCTGCCAAATGTTGACTGGCGGGAAGACTAAAGGCATCTCAGGAGAGCTCATCCTGGGAGAAGAAGATGCTGGATAAAACCAACTGTGCTCAATAAAACATCTATAGTGACTGGGGAGGAGAGTAGCTGGTTAGACCATGCTGATTGTACTTGGCTCCCTCTCCGATCCAGCCCCATAGCTGGGTAAACAGGGTTAAAGAGAGGAAAGTAAAAACTGTAATAGCTACTTGGCTAAAGTGTGTAATTGGAGGACAAGCAGGACTAGTCCAGGGCAGCTTTAACAGTGTGTGGCACCATGGAAGTACAGACACCCACACAGTGAGAGACAGTGGAGGGACATGCGTCTCCACACACTCTCACCTTCCTTCAGTCCGATCTCCAACCAGCAGCCAGAGGAATCTTTAGAAAACAATCAAAGTAACAAGTTCTGCCTAGAACCTTTCGGATTGCTCCAAGGACATAAGATCTTGGGATGGAGAACAAGCTTAAGTCACAAACATATCCACTAAACTGCTATGCAGAAGACTGTGAGGGAAATTATTTTTACTCTTAGAAAAGATCAAGGAGAAGAGTGAAGAATCAGGTGTCCAATCGCAAATTATCAGTAGAGTGCCCAACACCCACGGATGTTTGGTGTGAGGGCACGACCAAGGCAGCATGGGCGGCATCTGGTGTCCAGGATACAGAAGAGGCCAGAAGAACCTGAGTTTCCCTGGTATTTGATGGAAATCCCAAGAGACCTTTGGACTTTCACATACCACAGAATGGGGGTGTTCAAAGAAATCTCTTCTAGATCTCAAGGAATAGGGAGCTCCTGGTTGGCATCTGAGATAAGGTTGAATGAATGTGGGAATGAATGAGAGAGTTGAAGTTGTCAGTTACTGAAAAACTAGACTGGAGGATTTCAGCACTTTATATACATCAGTACTCATAGAGTAGTCTAGAGAGCGATGTGTGATATCTGATACTCCAAAGTCTATCCATTTGACTAGAAATACTTCCTGATAATACTTTCATTCACTTGAGCACTAGATTTCTAGTTAGCACGAGCCTAAAATGTTGAGGTCAACCTTGTCTCCTCTCTTCCTCTCATACTCCACAACCAAACTGTTAGTGAATCCCAATGAGTCTACCTTCAAAACGTATCTTGGACCCAACCTCTTCTCACCAATCCACTGCCTGCACTCGGTCCAAGCCACCATTATCTCCTGCTGGATTATGGCAGTCGCCTCTTCACTGGTCTCCCACCTTCCACATTTGCCTCTCTTGGAATTGATCTCAACCCTTTTAAAAGTTGTTAGGTTGTGGCCCTCCTGCCCAAAACCCTCACCAGTGGTTTACACCTTGGCTGTTGTGAATAATGCTGCAATGAACATGGGAGTGCAGGTATCTCTTCCAGATAATGATTTTGTTTCCTTTGAATATATATCTGGAAGTGGGATTGCTGGATAATATGGCAGTTCTATTTTTAATTTCTTGAGGAATCTCCATACTGTTTTCCACAGTGGCTACACCAGTTGACATTGATAGATGTGTTAACTAACTCGATGGGGGAAATCCTTTCACAATGTATACGTATATCAAATCATCACATTGTGAGCTTTAAGTGTCTTATAATTTTGTCTGTCAATTATACCTCAATAAAGCTAGAGGAAAAAACCTCACACACTTCTTATTTCTCTCAAGGTAAAAGTTACAGTCCTTACAATGGACTGCAAAACCCTACATGATCTGCCTGCCTGCCCCCGCCTGATCACCGTATCTCCTACTATCGTCCCACTGCCCTCCTCTCCAGCCACCCTAGCTTCCTTGCTTTTCTTGTATGCACCTCAGGGCATTGCGCCAGCCATTCCCTCTGCCTGGAACATTCTCCCCCCAAATAGCTGTGTGGCTTGCTCCCTCGCTTTCTTCAAGGCTCTGTTCAAATATCACTCTCTCAGTCAGCCTTCTCTGGCCACCCTTTACAACTGCGAAGCTGCCCCCTCCCGGAACACTTCCTCTTCCCCTCCCCTGCCTTATTTGTCTCCAACTGTAAATCACCATCTGGCATAAAAGGTATTTCACTTAATGGTTTCATTTGTTGTCTCTCTCTGCCCAATAGAGTGAAAGCTTCACGGGGGCGGGGATTTTTGTCTATTTTATCAGAAATGTATCCCAAGCCCCACTAAACAGTTCCTGACCCTGTAGTAGGTACTCAATAAATAGATGAGTAAATACATTGGTCATTCTAACTCTGATCTGAGGCCATGGCTACTTGCAAACGTCAATTTATTTACAACTCTCTTAACACCAACTCGATCCTGGCAGCTGACAGTGACAGGTGAAGTAAATCACGCCTGGAAAAACACAGTCCATCGTCAGAAGCCCTAGAGTCATTGCTGGGGCAACAGAGATTCTGTTTTAGCTAGTTTGGACTCAACTGTTTCCTCTTATCATTCATAAATCTGGAGCAGAGACTGGCAAAGAACAAGTTGGCTCAGGTTGCGCAGCGGTTAAAAGGGGACCTTTAATAGGCCCCCCGAGAAGTCCCAATGACCCTGTCCGAGAACCAGCTGGACTCTGGCAAAATCCCCAGAATTCTGGGAAGCCAGGCCTCAGCACAGGAAGCAATAATTCTCCTCTTCTGGGGCTGCTCACTGGCCTTTCCCCGCAGAAAAGTTCTCCATGAACAGCAACAACCACTACGCCAAGACCAGACCAATGCCCCTGCATTGCTTGGGATATTGATGTTCATCGTCTCTTGGTTTTGAGATTAAAACCATGATATCTTACACTGGCTGTGCCTCTGTCCGCGAAACACAATAATTATAAGTCGTCTTTTCATAATGCTTTCTGTAAGAATGGTCTCTGTGGGGGGACGTTCTACCATGGGTGAGGTAACCTTGCCTGCCCCGTCCAGGTGAGCCAATCCAATGCCCAGCCACTCTTCTTTACTCTTACTCACCAAAGCAACAGAAAGAATCATCCAGATAGAAACAAGATAGATTTCACCACCTGTTATGAGCTGAATTGTAACCCCTCAAAATTCATATGTTGAAGTCCCAAACCCAGAAACTCAGAACATAACTGTATTTGGAGATAGGGTCTTTAAAGAGGTGATTGAGTTAAAAGGAGGCAATTAGGGTGAGGCAGTAATCCAACATGACTGACGTCCCTACAAGAAGAGGAAGGGGCAAGGGCACGGAGGAATGACCATGTGAGGACACAGCGAACAGGCAGCCGTCTGCAAACCAAGGAGGGAGGTCTCGGAGGAAACCTGCTGGCACCTCGATCTTGGACTTCCAGCCTTTAGAACTGTGAGAAAATAAATTTTTGATGTTTAAGCCCCCTAGTCTGTGGTATTTTATTATGAGAGCCCTAGCAAACGAATACACAAACTTACTTCTCACACTCTATCTCTGTTCCCCTCTGCCCTATCAACAAACCACGAAACGCTGGAAATTCTGAAGATGTGTGTGCCTTCCAATGCAAATGCAGTTCTGAACTGCCTGCTGCAAAGTTCTTGTAAATGCCTTTATAAATTACAGCCCACAAGGCAATTCCTATGGCAACAGTGAGACGGTTTTTAAAATAAGCTTCCATGGTATAACTTAGAGACAACCACAAAGTTGTCTTGCAGGAAAAAGCAGACCAGAATCTTGCTCTTAATCTTGTGAGTATGCCAGAGTGGGTCAAAAACAAGAATACTGACTTTTGCCATTCAAGCTCATTGAAATATATAAACCAAATCCCAAATGTAATTACTTTACAGTGAGTTATCTTTCTCTGGTGGCTAAAGTACTGCTATTCCTCTCTGAGGCACTGCCTTCCCACTCACAAAATAGAGTCATGTGCCACATAATGACATTTCAACCACTACAGACCACATATATGATGGTAATCCCGTAAGATTAGTACCATAGAACCTAGGTGAATAGTACGCTACACCGTCTAGGTTTGTGTGAGTACACTTTGTGATGTCCACACAACGAAGAAATTGCCTAACGAGACGTTTCTCGGAATGTAAGCCCATCATTAAGGGCATGGCTGTACTATGGAAGACATTGGCGACTTGGGATTGTGGCATCAGATCAAAGGAAGGTGGTGGATGCTTAGACAGATGTTCTTCCAGGTCGTGGTCCCTGAGCCACCGGAGGCTCCTCCCAAGGCACCGGAAAACTGGTACCCTCCAGATTAGCATCTCTCTCCCCTGGGCAGGGTCAGGAACACACCGCCAACTTTGCAGGGTCCAAACTGGCTCTGCCCTTTTCTGTCCACCTAGTCTTTATCCAAAAAGGACACAATTCAATTGATCAAACTTTTTCTAATGACAAATCACGTTTGGGTTGGAGTGTTAGCTGTTCCAAATTCTCTGAGCCCTCATTTACACAGCTTCTTGCTTCATTCTTGGAGACAGCAATCATTACTATCGTATGTGGATTTTATTAGATAAACACTGAGGGCAGACATTTCTCCAGGTTTTAGGGAGCACGTTACTGTGATCTCCTGAATGGACAATAATACCTGATTTTCAGTAGGAAAAAATATATTCTCGGCACTCTTGTTTATTTTATCACCCTTTGGCAATTCCTGTGGCAGCAGCAGTCCTAGCAGAAGCTGCCCGTGGCTGCTCTTCAACTGTTTCATGTCCTCTCCTGTTTGTGTTCAGCTTTTGTGGCAAGTTCCTGTTACGGCACCTAACATCCCTCTTCAGTACATAGAGCAATAGAAGTAACAGAAACTCCAAGTGAGCTCATCAGAATTTGTTTGGTTGCAAGAAATACCTAAAGTCGCTTGAATAAAAATGGAACTTCTGGGGCCGGCCCAGTGGCGCATCAGTTAAGTTCACATGTTTCGCTTCAGTGACCCGGGGTGCATCGGTTCAGATCTCGGGTGTGCACATATGCACCACTTGGCAAGCCATGCTGTGGCATGTGTCCCACATATAAAGTAGAGGAAGATGGGCAGAGATGTTAGCTCAGGGCCAGTCTTCCTCAGCAAAAAGAGGAGGATTGGTGGCAGACGTTAGCTCAGGGCTGATCTTCCTCAGGACAAAAAAAAAAAATAGAACTTCTTACAAAGATACACAACCTATGGGAAACTGAAGGGATTAGGCCCAAACCTCACCCAGGCAAAGCAGCTCCAATTTGCTGCAGCGTGCAGGACGGGAGGAAGGGAGGGTTGTAAGAAGAACAGGAACTTTCCTAATACTGCGGCTGATTGAACACAGCCTCTGTGAGATCTTGTATAAAATGAACTTCAGAGTTACTTGGACATCTAAGGAGAAAAGAAAATTGTTAAAATATAGCTTTATGGGACTTCTTTTAAACTATAAAAAGCACTCTGTGTTGCCTCTGGGTGAGAGAGTTTTTGACAGCACAGATGCCCTCTGTTCGTCTTCCCTGCTCTTTCTCAAAGGACGGTTGGGAGCTTGGTTGCGCAGAGTCTCTTGCAGAGCTCTTTCATCTGGAGTCTCATCCCCGTTCCTCTTTGCGCCTCTCCTGCATTCTTTTCCCTCGCACGGTCTCTCGCTCAGCTACCTTTCTCAACCTACACCTGCTTTCTCAAGCTTAACTTGGTACGTGGCTTTGCAGTCCTTTATTTAGCCACAATACTTATCCTATATGATCTTTCAGTGCAAATTAGCAGCCTCTGTAAATCTCAGGTCAAAATACCAAGAAGGAGACCCTGACCGGTCGCAGGCCATCCAGCAGCTTTGTAGGTCTGGGCCAGGCGTCCACCCGCCGTGTAATCAGCAGTGACTAAAGATGGAAGGCGGCCACTTGCTAGCTGTATAGGATGAGGCACAAGAAGCCAGGAGGGGTTGGACGGGGCGCAGACAGAGCCATGTGTCCTCTACTCCCAAGTGTCGTAGCTTTCCCTGAAAAACCAGCCGTGGCAGCCAGGGCTTCTGGTGCCAGTCCCAATTCTGATGCCACACGCCCTTGAATATTTATAGTGACTATGCTAAAAACAGAGTTTCTCCATCCAGAAATAGACCCATATATATGCTGTCACTCGATTAACCACAAAAGTGCCACTGTACTACAGTAAACAAGGATAGCCTTTTCAATAAATGTGCTGAAGCCATTGGATAATCATAGGGAGTGAGGGGTGTAAATAAACCTTGACCCCCACCTCATATCACTCTCAAAAATTCATTTGAGGTGTATCATAGTTAAAATGTGACGGGTAAGATGATAAATATTCTAGAAGATACATAGGAGAATATTTTCTTGCCTTTGCATAGGCAAAGATTTCTTCAATGGCAAACAAAAAAGCACCAACTATAAGAATAAAAAATTTTTTTTATAAATCTGGTCTCAATAAAATTAAGAACTTCCGTTTTTCACTATCAAGAAAGAAAACAGACAAGCCATAGAACGGAGGAAAATATTCATAATAATACTGCAACAAAGGACTCATATCAAGAATATATAACGAACTCCTACAAATCAATAAGAAAAAGACAATTGGCTCAAAATAAAAATAGGCAAAAGAAACTCATTTCACATTTAAAAAAAAAAGTGGCCTATAAGCATATGAGAAGTTGGTCAACACTATTATTCACCAGGGAAATGCAAATTAAAACCACGAGTTACCACTACACACCCACCAGAATAGCTAAAATTAAAAAGACTGGGATACCAAACACTGGTGAGGGTATTGAATGACTAGAACTCTTATATATTGTTGACAAGAGCTCAGCCATCAGAACAGTGTTTGGCAATAACCACTAAAGTTAAACATACACTCACTCTATGAGCCAGCAATTCCACTCCTGGGTATATACCAAAGAAAAATGAGCGCTTGTGCCCACTAAAAGACATACGCCTGTGTGTTTCCAGCAGCTTTATTTATAATGACCCAATATTGAAAACAACCCAGATGTCCATCAACTGGAGAATGGATCAATTCTGATGTAGCCATATAATGGAACGCTACCCCCAATTTAAAAAAGAAAAATCTACCGATGCAAGCAACAACATGAATGAATCTCACAGACATACGGAGCAAAAGAAACTGACACAAAGGAGAAACACTGTGTGATTCCACTGATGAAGTCCATGAGGAGGCAAAATGAATGGATTGTGATAAAAATCAACATACAGTGGTGGTAAACTCTAGTGGGGGGCCAGGCATGGACAGAAAGGGGCATGAGGGAACTTTCTGAGGTGCTGTAGACTTTTACTTCCTGATCTGAGTGGTAGTTACATGAGAGTATACATGTGTAAAAACGTACTGAGCACTACACTTATAATTGTGCATTTCGGGTTTTTTAATATGCACTTCCATTTTGCACCTCAGTAGAAAAGTAAATATATAAATCCTATGTAAAATGCTAAATGGTGGAAGCAACGATTCTCTGCAATTTTTCATCTTTTCTAGACTATGTTTGAAGTCATATGAAATAAGGGATTAGAAATTAATAGCATTGATACAGCAATGAATCCTGAATAGTCTCTAAAATAACCATAGCATCACAATATTTGAGATTTTTGAATCATTTTTCAAGAAATCCCTATATCCTCTCAAATGGAAATGGAAAACGCTGTACCATTTTCAAGGTTCTGGGGGTCTTGAGTTTTCTCACAATCTAAGGTTTAGCTCTGACAATTCAACACACAGCACACTCTCTACCCTTCCATCATTCTGGAAATGAGTGAAGTTAGGAAAAGCAAAGCAAGGAAACAGTTCTTATCTTCTCCAATGAGAAAGAGGAAGACTGAATGGATTTCTATAAATAAGGAATAGAATGGAAGTGTTGACACTATTTGCCGTGTAGGCAATGGCTTCTCTGGTGGGCAATGCAGCTGTCACACAAGTACTTCTCACCCTGGGCCTCTTGTTTGTTAGAAACAAGATGTTCCACTGGGAAGATAAATCTCAAGCAGTCCTCTGCTCCAGACAAAAGAGGCAAGAGAAGCAGCCACCCCTTCTAGACGGAAGGAAAGCAAAGGCAGTGTGTAGACATTGAGATACACTCCAGGAAGCACGAGGTCTTATCAGAAGCAATGTGCGGAAAAGTAGAAATAAACTTGAGCAGATGGAAACACTTTGGTCTGAATGACAGCTTGCCCTCATCCTTAGTGCCCTCGTGCTGACCTCCCAGAAAATTAGACATGCACCTGAGGGAAAAGTCTGTATACGTTTCCCTAGCCATAATTTATTATTTTAAAAAATACTATTAGACAAGAAAATAATAAAAGTAGCAGCATGATGGGATAGGAAGAACTTTCCAAATATTTCTTGAAGACCTGGTTCTGCCATGAATGGGTTATATGGCCGTGTGGGAGTCCCCCGACTTTTCTGAGCCTCAGGTTCCTCGTTTGCAAAATGGAGGGATTGAGCTGGACCATTTCTATGAGCCTTCCCCGCCCTAACATTAAATTGTGTTCCATATTCTCTATTTAAACAACTTGGAAAATGTGTGATAAAGTTTTAGAAAGATTTTCGTCAAATGTGGTTTAAAAAGAAAATTTGGGGGCCGACCCTGAGGCATACTGGTTAAGTTTGGCATACTCCACTTCAGTGGCCCGGGTTTGTGGGTTCAGATTCCAGGCGTGGACCTCAATGACTTGTCAGCCATGCTGTGGCAGGAACTCACATATAAAGTAGAGGAGGATTGGCACAGACGTTAGCTCAGGGCTAATTTTCCTCAAGCAAAAAAAGAGGAAGATTGGCAACAGATATTAGCTTAGGGCTAATCTTCCTCAGGAAAAAAAAAAAAGAAAATTTTGTCTTTAAAGGGGTGAGCTTCCAGGGTATGACATTTTACTCATCTGAGCATCTCCTCTGAGCTGGTTTCATTTTGGTACTTTTTTTCTCTGCATAAGGTTCTTCTAAATGCCACTTCCTCGATTATCATCAGCCTCAACTCAGAGTACCAATCAAATGTTTTATTTCTTTTTCCTGCATGGTCTCAGGAGCCCCAGATAGAATGCCACTGGAAGAATAATTGTTTTTATCTGTTCACATAGACTGAGAAGGGGCCATAATGACAGCCCCAGCTCCCTCCTTTTGGGTCCTGGAACATGAAAATATACCAGCAACATGGTGGGGGGGACTCTAAGATCAGCATCCCTACCAGAATTTCTCCCCTGGGCCTCCAAGGCAGACCCTGCAAAATCTGAAGACCGATATAAACATCACACCACACACAAAGGAGGCGGTGGATTTTTTTCTTCTTCATTTACAGTATGCTGGATCCTGAGTCTTTGCTACCCTAAAGTTTAGATCAAATCTGTAAAATGTCTCTGAAACAGAAACAACTTACAGTTCATAAATTCGATACAGAATGTGTTTAACTCTGGACCAACAAATTTCTGACACGAGGTGCATTTTTTTGAAAATGGAATTGCCTTTTCTGCTAAAAAGCGTGGCTGAAGATGGTATCACCAGCTGTACTTTCTCATTCAGGTGGCCAGGAAGACATTTGACACAAGTCCGCTAGGCTGAGTGAGTTAAAAATCCTCTCTTCATTGTAAAACTTTTTCTTTTATTTGGGAGCCAGCAGGAAGCATAAGGTAAAATGCTTTGAACACAGTTAACCTTGAAGATGGTGGTTTGGTCTCAGAGACGAATGATCATAATCTTCAGTACAGCTCGTCAATACGAAGAAAGGATGGCAGCATCAGACACCACACCCTCTTCTTTCCTGACTTTTGTGCATGAGATACCCCACTCTCACCTTTTTAACCTTTTCTTGCTTCTGGAACTTGTATCTAAAATCCCCAACCACAGACACAAAAATAGCATTTTAAAAAATGTCATTCCCAAAACATGATCCATGGACAACAAGCATCAAAATACACTGGAGGGAATGGGGATGGGGGTAGGACATGTGGTCTTGGTTAAAACGCAGATTCCTGGGCCCAACCCCAGAGGGAGTAAGTCAAAATCTGTGGAAATGAGTCCTGACAATCACGCTTTTAAAAAATGTCCTGAGTGATTCTAAAATACAGTGAATTTGAGAACCACTTATAAAGCTTCACTGGCCTGAGCGAAATTGAGGTTTCACTGTTCAATTTTAATAGCAGCTAAAAAAAAAACAAACAAACACAGAAAAGAGCCTTTAGAAAAGAAATTTAAATGACCATAGCTTTGATCCTATAATCCAGAGCATAATTTTTTTAAGTGCTTTTCAAGTGCACAAGACTCTCCTGGGGATCTTGTTAAAATGCAGATCCTGATTCAGTGGGTCTAGGGTGAGTCCCAATCTTCTGCAGTTCTGATAAGCTGATGCTGCTGATCCATAGCCCACAGTTTGAGCAGGAAAAGTGTAGAGCTTTGAGAGCCACTCTGGCGTTCTGCATCTGTCTCATAAATAAGGGATCTGGTCTCTAGCATCCTGTTAACCAGGATATCCTCTTACTGACACGCCTGCATCAGAAACATTACGGTAATTCATTTGGGAACAACCCTTCAGGTGCTGGTAGTATTCTAGAAACAGTGATTAGAGTTTGGGAGCTGTAAGTTTTGGCTTCGTGTCCCACTTTCACTACCTATTTCCTGTGTATGGCATTAGGAAGAATATTTAATAACCTGTGCCTCAGTTTCTTCATCTATGAAGTGGGTACACTACTAATGCCTAACCCTCTGAGTTGTTGGGAGAATCAGGTGAGGAGACAAAAAGTGAAAATACTCTGAACTGCTGAGGACAGTATCGACACGGGTGATTGAGAACGCAGGCTCTGAAGTTCGACGGAGTCATCGCTTTCCAGCTGTGGGACTTTGGATGCGTCCCACCATCTCTCTGGGCTTCAGTTTCCTCATTTGTGCAATAGACCTGTCTCTAGGAGTCGTTAAGAGAATTAAATCAGAGAATGTGCAACGCAAGTCACAAAATTGATATTTGTTAAATGTTAGTTAAGATAGTGTACATTACTTCTTGTTTCACTGCTACAAGTATTTTATTGCACTCCGATTTTTTATAGAAATATGGGCTACATTCATTAATCAGATCCATAAATCCTTGCTCCTAATGTGACAACCTTCCCTGGGTTTACCTAACACCTAAACCCAGTTAAAAGATGAATTTCCTGAAAAGGACCATTAAGAGGGATCAATGGTGGGTATTTGGGTGGCGAGGGGTATTATGGACTGAATTGTGTTCCCTCAAAATTCATGTGTTGAAGTCCCAACCCTCAGTACCTGAGAATGTAATATATTTGGAGATGAGGTCTTTAAAGGAGGTGATTAAGTTAAAATGAGGCCATTAGGGTGGGGCCCTAATCCAATATGATCAGTGTCCTTATAAGAAGAGGAAGAGACACCAGAGGTGTATGAACAGAGGAAAGATGTGTGAAGACACAGCAAGAAGGCAGCCATCTGCAAGCCAAGGAGAGAGGCCTCAGGAGAAACCAATCCTGCTGACACCTTGATCTTGGACTTCCAGCCTCCAGAACTGTGAGAAAATAAATTGTGTTATTTAAGCCCCCATATCTGTAGTATTTTGTTACAGCAGCCCTCACAAACTGATGAGGGGTGGGAGAGGAAACCTTGGGGTAAAAGGAGCTTCTTTCACGCACAAACCACACTCCACAAACATGCTGCCATTTCCCAGGAGTGCCCCAAGTCCATATAACTTTGATTATATTCAATAAAAATACTTAATGAACAGCTAAAATGTGTCATTTTCATATTTTCAAATGAGTAACTTTTCCTATGAACCACTTTATGAATCTGGAGGGAGAAGCTTTTGTCAGACTGCTGTGTGAATTTCCATTCATACGCTGGTCTCCTTCCCTCTAGTGCACGTGGGGCTCATGCATAGCAGCCACCCATGGGGATCGCCCTGTTATCCGCAGGCCTGGGGAACTGGGCAGCTTGATGAGTGGTGGGCAGAATAACGGCCCCTCAAAGGTGTCCACATCCTGATCCCTGGGACCTGTGAATATGGTAAAGGGCCCTTGCAAGTGGGATTAAATGAAGGATCCTGAGGTAGGGAGAGTATCCTGGATCAGCCAGGTGAGCCCAGTGTAACCACAGGCATCCTTATAAGAGGGAGGCAGTGGGTCAGAGTGAGGAGGAGGAGATGCAGGCGGCTTCTACAAGTTGATGAAGGCAAGGAAACAGATTCTTCCCCGAAGCCTCTGGAAGGAACACAACCCTGCCAGCACCTCAATTTTAGACTTCTGACCTCTGTAACTGTAAGAGAATAAATTTCTGTTGTTTTAAGCCACTAAGTCCATGGTTATTTGTTACGGCGGCTATAGGAAACAAGGAATTATTACTCTGGTTTGCAGAGGTGATGGTTCCCAAGAAGCAGGCTGTCTCTCCCCTGAGGGACAGTGAGTGAGCAGGGCTAAGAGACTCAGTGGGAAGCAGAGGGAGGGATGCAGCCTGGAGGAGTGGTGTTGGCCATGCCTGCCTGCTCACAACTGTCTC
The DNA here is from genome assembly GCF_037783145.1 of Equus przewalskii. Classification (NCBI taxonomy): domain Eukaryota; kingdom Metazoa; phylum Chordata; class Mammalia; order Perissodactyla; family Equidae; genus Equus; species Equus przewalskii. The sequence goes on along the minus strand of NC_091833.1, from coordinate 79,434,688 downwards.
CCACAGAGCTGGGCAGTGCCAATCTTCTGCAGCTATCCAGGCGCCTCCCCTACCTGGGGCAAGTCTCAGCACCCCAGCCTTTCCTGCCCTGCTCAGGGCACAAGCAATCAGAACCATTCATGTAGGAACTGGAGCAAGGTCTTGGAGGCTCCAGACTGTAGGGGTGCTTCCCTTTTTGTTGCTGGATCCTGGGGGTCCTGCAGGAGGGGTCTGGGCAGCTGGGGGCAGCAGGAGGCAGAGAAAGGACACTGAGGGGGCCGGGGTAGTGACTATGGAAATATTTCAATGTTTTAGCATCTTTGACAGCCTCACTTATGCAACCTGCTGCTGATGCAGCCTGGCCACACTCCTCCTGAGGTTTTGTCCTCAGTCTCTCCCAGAGATGCAGGCCCAGCAGGTGGGCTATAGGGACAAGGCAGATAGGGTGTCCAGCACACTGACACTCAAACTGGCAGCACACCCAGGCCTGGCAGCAAATTATAGCCCAGCCATGGGTCCAGAGTCAGACTCCAGTGTCTGAGAGGAGGAAATGGCAAGAGACAATTTAGTGGGGCCAGAATAGGAAACAGGGGAGCCAGAGAGGCCACAATCACTGAAAGAACTTCAGCATCACCAACCAGTTGGTAGCAGATCTGAAACCCACAGCTTCTCACACGGTGCGGTCCTGCTCGTCTAGGATGCCTGATTGCTCTTAGAAACAACAGTGATCAAGAACCACAAGCAAGAGATCCATGGTCCCTGGCCCAGAAACAAGGACGAAGAACCAGCACGGACAGCATCTGCCCACGCGCTGGCTATCTGTCTGTCTGCAGCTATCTGTCTGCAGCTGCACTTCCTGGCTAGAATGGAGACGATCCTTCTGCCTTCAGACCCTGGAGACGACATGCTGGAGAGAGTGTCCAGGGAATGCTGTGGGAGCAGGAGTGCTTTTAGCCTATGCAGCATTTAAGAACTCAGATCCCCACCTGTGTTTCCCCCAAAAAACAGTTTTTGGACTCTTTGAAAATAATTCATTAGTCTGATAAATGTCATCGGGGAAATTGTATTTAATGTGAGATAAACGCAGGACTAGAGGTATCCAGCAGCTTGAAGACTCACCACCCTGCTCTCGCCATTTCTGTCTTTCTTCTTGCTCTGTGCTCTCTCTCTGCATCTGTGTGTGTGTCTGTGTGTCTGTGTCTGTGTGTGTCCTTCCCCCTGCTCTCTGTTGCTGTCTCATTGTTTCTTTCACCGTCTTTGTCTGTCTGTCCGTCTTACTGGTTAACCATCTCTGTCAGTCTGTCTCTCTGTCTGTATGTCTCTCTGTGTCTCTATCTGCCTGTCTTTCTCTTTCTGCTTCTCACTCATTCTCTCTCTCTCATACTTGCTTTGAGTCATGCAAATCTAGAGAGCCCTGCTATTTGTAAAATATTCAGAACGATAATGCTTTTTCAATAGGAACAGACATTCAAAATGTCCAGCATCCATCTTTAATTTCTGTTTCCATTCATCCATACAATACACACACATATACGCACACGTATATCACCTTGACCCCTCTGTGATGCTCAGGGCCACATCGCCTCTGTGCCTTTGGGACTGGAGCTCTGCAGCTGTCTGCCAGGTCAGGAAGGCATCAGCCTTCTGAAAGGGGATGTACTGATAGCTGGCGAAGCTTCAATCCTTATGTCAGCTGCCTGTCTGTGGGCAACACCATTTTATTCATATCATGAAATGAACTATGAAGATTATTTGGATATTTGTGATTATTTCCAGATGGTCTCAGAACCTGCCTGGACAGATCAGCTGCACTCCCGCCAGACAAGGGAGCTTGCTTTTTGCCTTAAACTTGGAGGCCCCCAGAGAAATGTGCATTCTCCTAATTACGTATGGAGCACTTACGCTGGCGTCTTGGGGGTCATACCCTCTTCCCTCCTGCTCCGGAGTTTGGAGCTGTAGGACATGAGACGAGAGCTGGAGACCAGAACGCAGCCCCAGCACTGACGAAGTGCCTGGAGAACGAGGCTTTAGACTGTGGACAAGTGAGTGTGTCACGTCTGATCCCTGAGTTGGGCTGGGTCACCAATTACTGGCAGTGCTCCCCAACCACAGACCCTGAGCCCAGAGCTTGTCCCCCTTAGCTTAGCACATGCAGAGACAGACCAGAACACATCCCTCTGTGGCCTGGCTTGTTTCAAATGAGAGTCACTGAGGTGTTGAGCTCCTTTCTTCTCCCAGATTCCACCTCAAAGAACTCACTTCTCCTCCTGGGGAGGAGGGAGTGAGAACTGGGGAGAGAAGTGTTGCCCTAAATAAAGTCCCTCCACCTGGAAACACAAAGAGTGGAGAATACAGGTTCCCCCAACCTTTCTCAGCTTGGAACCTGCGCTAACCATTTCTTCAGCAAGCATTAGCTCATATAATCCCTAAAGTAACCTTGTGAAGTAAGCCACATTTTATGAATGTCGAAACTGTAGCTCAGAGAGGTTAAGTAACTTGCCCAAGATCACACAGCCAATGAGTGGTAGCATTAGGAATTAAACCCAGGCAATCTGATGCCGGAGCAGACATGCTTAAACCACTCCATTGGACTGCCTCAGTCTATCAGTTTTCCTAACATCCCTGAAGAAAGAAAACCACAAAGATTACAGACTGAAAAGCAGAGTTGCACCCAGCTATTTCATCCTTAGAGAAACTCATGCACCTGTGCACCAGGAGCTAGGTACCAGAAGGTTGAAAGTACCATTGTGAGTGAGAGCAAGACCTGGAAGCAGCCCAGATGTCCACTGATAGTGGAATGGATAGAGAAACAATGGTCTTGCCCAACAGTGGCATTATACGGTAGCGAAAGGGAAGGAGCCACAGTACACGAAAAGACGTGAATAAATCTCAAGAACACAATGGTGAGAAAAGCAAGTGAGAATAGACCTAAGTTTAAAAACATGGAACCTAAGTCTAAAAACATGGAAAACTAAAATATCCACTATTTAGGGATAAAATCGTAGGTGATAAGGCTATAAAGAAAAGCAAAGGCTTAATTAACACAGAATTCAGGAGAGTGGTCACCTCAGGGGGAATGGAGGGGATGCAATCGGGAGGACCACTCAGGAAGCTCTGGGCTTTGGGAATGAACTATTTCCCGGCCTGGGGTGGATATCCTTGTGTTGTGTTATCCTTAACATTGTACAGATATGTTTTATGCACTCTTGCATATACAGTATGTTCCACAATAACTTTAAAAATTAAATCTTAAGAACTTTAATATTCAAAGAAGTCTGTGAATTAGCTCAAGTCCACAGTTCATGAAAGAACTAAGAACAAAACTCAATGTTCTGATGTATTTAGATTACAACTGTTACGGCAAATTCTCCCCTAGGTATGCCCAGATCAACATTAGCGCATGAAGTGGGAAACAGGAGCGGGTTCCTGGGCCTTACAGAACACCAGCTGCAAATAGCCTCCGTCCTGGGTAGGCAGCGTTAAGCGTGCAGGCTCTAGAGACTGGCCTCGCTTGTAAAATGGGCCTAAAAATCACACATCGTTTAGGATTGTTATTTCTTAATGGTAGTACATATACAGCACTTGAACTAGTTTCTGTTACAAAGCAAAGCCTCAATAGCTAACAACAATTATTACCGGCCTAGAGATGAAAAATCAGAAAACTCAACTTTCAGGGCATTAACAGAGTAGATGTTTTACACCTTTGAGGACTTTTGTGCTGAGAGTGGGAGATGTTCTATGGTCTTTCTGAATTATGAAATTAGTGCACAGAGAAATCTGGATCCGCAGTCATTGGAAGACTTGGCTGCGGTTATGACACATTCAAGGAGTAGGATCTGGAAACCACGAGGTCTCGAGTTTTCACCTGTCAGAGGCTCTAGTTTAACTCGACTTCCACCCGCCTCCAGTCTCTTTTGCACCTGAATTTTCAGGGATTGAACTACTCTCATGTTCCCTCCCAAACTGAGGAGTCTCATAGGATCTTCTCACACTGGGGTCTTTATCCTTTTACCTAACTGGCCTGAGCCAGGGGCTTGCATAGGCTTGTTGATATTGTTGATAAGACAGAATTGGACAAGCAGATCTGTTCCCTCTCCAGAGCCCTTAACACACATCCCCCTATTCCTTAAACTCTGTCTTCACTTGGTTTCCAAGATGCCAGCACAGCAAGCTAGAGTTGGGTGAGAACACAGGTTCTGAAGAAAGAGAAATCTCGGTCCAAATCCTAGGTCTGCCTCAGGCTAACAGTATGACTTTTGGCAAGTTCCTGACTCTATCTAAGCCTCTATTTCCACATGTGTAAAATGTGCATAATATCAATTTCGTAACAGTTTTGTTGTTATGAAAATCAAATCATATAACGCATAGAAATTATTTAGCATAGTATCAGACATATGGCAAGCATTCAGTAAAATGTTAAGTATTCTTACACTCCTCTCAGTTTTATCAGACTCTGCAACCACCCTGTAGGTTTCATTGCTTGGTTCCCCCTTCTCTGCCTGCACCCTAAATTTTGGGGTTCATTTTCTCCCCGCATTTTGCCCACTTCTCTGTAGAATCTCACCCAGTTCCATGACTTTCACTGCCACCTACCTTGCGTGACACAGATGTTGATGCTGCTCAGAGCTCTCTGTCCAACCCTGATCACTTGTCCAATTTCTTGATTTATATTTCCAACTATTTACCATGCCACCTTAGATGTTCCAACCAGAACCCGCCATCACCCTCCTCTAATCCATTTCGCCTCCAGTCTTCTCAAGCATGCTTAATGGGGTCAATCTCCCAAGGTAGAAGCCATGAAGACATCCACACCCCCTCCTACTCCCTCACCAAGCTCTGGGATTCAAAAATGTCTCCCAGCCCCAGCCCTGCCCCAGCCCCTGCCCTCTGCCACGTTGGTTCTGGTCCTCCTACTGCACCTAGATGAAGGAAACAGCCTTCCAGTCGACGCCTGTTTGCCCTCACACACTGACTCCCATATCCAGTCATCCTCCAGTCCCCATTCAATTTATCTTCCTCAAAAGTGAACCAGGGATTACAAAGACACTCTCAGAATGTGCGAGAAAGGGAACATCTTAACAAATATTTAACAGTAAAACATTGGAGGTATAAATATTAAATTCCAGATGCAAAAAAGATACCTAAGAATATTATTTAACATGGTTCTGCTTTTTATTATTTAACAAGGTTAAATCACCACTCCAGATAGAATGAGTTGCTCAATTATAGTTGCTCTGTCCTCCAGGCTCCAGGGAGACCTTGAAAGCCGCATGTTGAAGATGTCAGAGCCACAAGATGAAAAATCTCAAATTTCTGCTTGAATGAGACATCCACTCACCAGGAATGCCCACTGTGAACCTTATGTGAGGGAGCAATAACTTCTTTCATGTTTGAACCATTACACAGTCTTGAGTTTGTTTGTTACATGTTCTACAATCGCCTTAACAAATATGTCCATCTTGATCATCATGAACCTATGGTTCCTATAGCAGGGCCTGGTGAGTAGCAGGAATTTACGCCCTCAGAACCCTGGATTTTACCAGAAAACAGAGCCTTGCATTTAAACAGCAGAGTAAGGGTCACGATTAACATGCAGGAGACAGACTCTGGCACCTTGCTGCGGGGTGTAGTTGTCACATTTCTGAAACACGAGAACACTACGAGGAGAAAGAAAATGTAAGGTATTTTTTCCCAATTCCAGTTCTCCTCAGATTTCACAAATTAGATCATCCAGATCCAGAATTACCTGAAGTTATTTCATTCAGAGGCAATAGATACCGGGGCACTTAGACACGCCGAGAAGATTCCGCTTTACACAATCAGTGACAGCTATTTAAAGAGAATGAACATTGAGACTGCGTAGGTAGGGGTCAAAGCCTTAGGTTGGTGCTAAAGGACTAAATAAAAAGGCTGACTGAGTCGTGTGGCCCCAGAGTTGGCACTGTCCCAGCAGACAGTTGGGGCACCAGAAGCAGTAATGGGAAAAGGACAGTTGCCTGAGGTTACTTTCCAAATGCCTCCCACCCCACCCCACCTCTCCTCATTCCCGAAAAAGTTCTTCTTAAGGGCAGAGGCCCAGCACGCGGCATTTGCCACTGATGGTGCACAAGATGTGTGTGTTGTTATATATCGCCGTGACATACTTCTTTCTTTCTCAAGGTCTTTTGTGATTAAAGAAGCAAAATTATACCAGCTCTCCCCTACCCCATCTTTAACTCTCAACTAAAAAGAAAAGTAAGACTGGTCCTCTGTCCAAGTAGGGCAGGTGGTAACCTACCAAATGTGATCTGGGGCCAAGAGGATGAACAATAGGCAGGAAAACGTTGCTGGAGGTGGGAGTTGGAGGAAGTATGCAGACGTGTATGGGATAGGAGGAACTCACCACTCCCATCAACCCCTCATAAATGGTCATACTCAGGGTTATCCACTTCAGTAAGCTTCTGGTCCATGAGCATAAATGACTACGTTCTGTGCCAGGTGACCCCACCCCCAGAGCCACAGCCAACTGAATTGGGGATGGATATCCAACCTAAGGGCAGCCAATTTAGGGTGGATCAGCAGCCTATGAGATAGCCTGGTGAGAAATCTCTGCCCTACAGAGATGAGGATGATGAAGGCATCATATTCTCTTCCTCAAAAACGTGAAATGGAGATAGGGAGAGAGTCAGTCCTTGGGAGCAAGAGAGGAAGATAGAAAAAACACAGAGAAAAGACAGGCAGGATTAGAAAAAACATTGAAGGGTCAAGATACAGCAGAAATTATGAAAATGGAGTAAGCAGGAGCCAAGAGGAGGCAGAAGTCAAAATATATACCTAGTAGAGAATGAAGTAGTTGTTTAGAGTATGTTAGAGACAAAGACAGAAAGGAGATGTGCCCCATAATGGTTGACCACTTGAAGATCAACACAACCCAGCCTCTGGGAGTTGGAGAAGACAGGATACGGGCAAGCAACAAGATAACTGGTCTCCAGGACAGCGTGGAAACTAACTGACCTTCTGCATGCCATAGTTCATTCCGGACTCTGGGATGCTCTGCTGTCTTGGGTTCTTATTCTTCTCTGGAGGTTGTGTGACTTTCCCTCGATTCTGAAGAGGCCTGGCAGCAAGCTTGAGATTCCTGTTTTCCTTGTTTCCATGTATACACTAGCCATACCCACCTTACTTGAAGTAACACAGGTAAGTGTGTTCCTCTGTATTCTTTGCTACCAAGGAATGGAGCGTGTGTGTGTGTTTGTATAGTGTGTTGTGTGTTGGGAAGATGAGGTGAGAAGTCAAAAGATATAGAGGGCAGTGCAGCAGTGAGAGTTTGGGAGGACAGGGAGGTGACAGAGTAGAAGAGTCCTGTCACGGGAGAAACAGAAATGGACAAACTCACTTGGGCTTCCTCACACTTTTGTCTGGCACCAGGGCTGTGGCTTCCTGTGTCTCTCTGATTCCCTTTCTCTTAAATATACCACACACAGAGGGAATAGGGTACGTATCCCCTTTGTTTACATTGCTGATCCATTGATGTATTTACTCAGAAAGTTGGCTCATCTTCTTCTCAAGAAATGCTTTATGGACTGTATTGGTCAGGACTCCTGGTCGACAGGGGCAGAAGGCCAATTTGGACTAACCTCTAAAGTCTGCTTCTCCTGGCTTCTCAGGCCCCTTCTCGAAGGCCTGCTGACTCTTTACGGTTGGAGTCTTGAAGGAGCAGCTTCCGCATTCACATCCTTGCAGCTTCGCTCATCCAGACGACAGAGACCCTCAGAGCCAGTGCTGTGACCAGAAGGGTTCCCTCAGCTCCTGTCTGCATCGAATGGTAGACCCTTGGCAAGGGAGCGGGGCAGACCGGGCGGGCCCACTACAGGAGTTGTTGGGATCCCCCCACACCCCCTGGGTCTGCCACCTGAACCACTGGCCTCCCTCACACCTATGACCAGCGCAGCAGCTGCCAATGCACAGGGCCACCCCACTGTAGACTCGCTCCCCCCTCTGCCCACTAGGAGGCAGCATCGCCCCCCTTGCCCGCTAGGCCTCTCCACAGACTCCGATTCCAGGCTTCCGACTCAGCAGGAACAGAGTCAGAAAAAAGATTTTATCTTCAGAAAACTCTATCATGCCTCACATGTCAAGAATCTCTAGGATTACCCTAGATTTCCCTCCGCCTTATAAGGCCTCAAATTTTAAAACAGAATCATAAAATCCTAAAGCCAGAGGAGGCTTTGGGATTACACCACAGCCAGCACTGTGTTTTACAGTAGAAGAAAGAGACCCACAGAGGCAAAGAGACTCAAATATATATTTCAATATTGGGTAACAAATGACGAAATCATCTAAACCATACATAATAAGCAATCAAGGAGAGAGAAAATATCTGGATGAGGTATTGGTTATTAATTTCTGGAAGGCAAGACGAAACTTTTAATAGGAAAACAATTTATAAAAAATACCCAAGTAATCTTTAAAAAGAAACTCGTGTTCAAATGATTTGGACAAGCACTGTGCAATAGAAATATAATGTGAGCCACAAGCGTTAAGTCATAGATGTAATTTTAAAGTGGGCACTAGAAAATTTTTGAAAGGTAGAAAGAAACAGGTGAAATTAATTTTAATAATGCTTTAATGTTTAGCTCCTCTATCAAAGATATTGTCAATTCACGGTGTAATCAATAAAAAGTTATGAATGAGATCTTTCATTCTTTTTCTGTATGAAGTCTTTGAAATCTGAGGTGTATTCTAGCTTAGAGCATATCCCAGTTCCTACTGGCCACGCGTCCAGCGCTCGGTAGCCACGCCCAGCTAGCGGTTACTGTATCAGAAGGTGCAGAAGTGAACAACCGGTTCATTCCAGACCTTGCAAAATCTTCAGGACCCGCTGCCCGGACATCAGTGCTCACCTAGAGCCCTCTGGGGAAATGATTTATCCAAATAGAATATAATGGGCTGATAAAATTTGATCAAAAAGAGCTTCCTGTTTCAAAAGAACTTACTTTTAATGCCACCTCCCCTCCTCAGATAAACTCCAGAAGGAAGCATGATAATCGCATCATTATTCTTCTTACACAATGAGTGGAAGGGCACGCGCGGTCAGGTCAATGCCAAAGGGAGTGTGATGGAAGAGGCTGTCCAGCTCTCTCCCAGAGAGACCTCGCACGTCAGGACCCAGGAGGGTTTCATAAGATATCAGCAAGCCTGCTGAGAGCAAACGGATATTTTTTTCCCCAGTGCTGCAAACACCAAGAGACAATTTTCACGTATCCGCCCTTCTTTTCTGTAGGGCACTGTGGGAGAGGCAGGCTGTCATCACAGCGGTTAACTGAGGACACATGGAGCACACCGGGCAGATTGCTCCTTCTTGACAACAGCCAAAAAAGCGAAACAGCTTCCGGGATTTCAAGTCACTTGTAAGCACTCAGGAAAAGACAGCAGTTTCAAACTCAGCACCAAAATGGAGGACAGTCAAGGGCAACCTAGACAGCAGCAAGGAGGGGTGAAGAGCGCCCCCAAGCCCTCCTTCCCAGGAAAGACGCAGGCGCGGGCCAGTGTCCATTTTAGGGAGTGGGTGTTTTGCACTCTGCTCTCCGCAGCAGCCTTTGAGATTTGTTCTGTTGTTGCCTGGCACGTAGTTACGGGGCCAGCGTTCAAGCCCGGGGCTGCTGCTCTTCTGTCTTCCTTGTAGCCCCACAGGCTTTGCAGGGACCTCTGAGGTTGAGGGTTTCTCACTAAACAGTGAGCAGAGCTGCAAGCAGACCTTGACTTGGCTTCATCCTAACTGCATTAATAAAGTCAGCAACCACCCTAAAAGGAGGCCAAGTCTTCCCTTTATGGTGGACGACTCCTTCTGTGGAAGAATCTACGATGAGCGTTTTTGTCATTCTGAGCCTCTGAGGCTATCGTGCTAATAATAATGATTGACATTCACTGACCACTTACTGTATTCCCCACTGGTTCCCTGTAGTAACTCATCTGCTGTGCTTTCTAATGATAGTAATCCCAACCCTGCTCTAAGTGCTTCACCTGCTGTATGAGTGTGCTAGGGCTGCTTTGACAAAGCACCACAGACTGAGCGGATTAAACAACAGAAGTTTATTTTCTCACGGTTCTGGAGTATGGAAGTCCAAGATCAAGGGGTTGGCAGGGTTGGCTCCTCCTGAGGGTTTTGAGAGACAATGGGTTCCATGCCTCTCCCCCAGCTTCTGGCGGTTTGTTGGCGGTCTTTGGCTTGCTGTAGCTTGTAGATGCATCACCTCGATCTCTGCCTTCGTCTTCACACGGCCTTTCACTGTGTGTGTCTGTGTCCAAACTCCCCCTTTTATAAGGACACCAGTCAGACTAGATTAGGGCCCACCCTAATGACTTCCTCTCAACTAGTTACATCTGCAATGACCCTGTTTCCAATAAGGTCACCTTCTGAGGTACTGGGGGTTAGGACTTCAACATATCTTATTCGGGGTATATAATCCAACTCATAACATATACATTAACTCATTTAGTCTTCCCCAAAACCCTCTGAGACAGGTTCTTTGATAACTGATCCCCAGTTTGCAGAGGAGGGCACCTGAAGCACAGAGAGAGGAAATGACTTGCCAAGGGCACGTGGTTGGCAAGTGTTGGAGCCGCCCCAGACCTGTCCAGCTCCAGCATCTGAAGAGCAGGTCAGCCATACGACCCAGTGAGACCCGTATGGTTATTACCATCTCAGACTTATGCCTGAGGAAGCAAAAGTACACAGGGGTCACGAAACCCACCCAGGGTTACACAGCTAGTCATTGGCAGGGCTGGAATTCGAACCCATTGCTATTTGGCTCCAGTATCTGAGCTGTTAACCACTGAGCTGTTAACCACTAAGCTATATGACTTCTCTAAAATAAAATAGTCTTCCCAGAATTCAGGAAAGCCCAGTTTGCCATTCTGCCCTCTCCAAGCCCTGCACAATGTTTTGGTGGTGTTGGTTATATATCATATTAGGCCTTGGGAGAGAGAGGTGCTGGTAGTTTATACCAGTCGAACCAGGTGAGTATCAGGAAGTGGCAAAAGGACCAAAGAGGTTTGCAAGTGCTTGAGCCCCCTGGCCCAGCGCTGCCCTTAACCGCCTCAGGCTCTGCATGGAAGCAGGAGGAGGATGGACAGGTAGAAGGGCCATTGTGGGCTGTTTTGGTTAAAATAAGAGCAGGGTGGGGAGTGAAAGGATTCAGGCTGTTAAAAGAAGGAGTCCAACAGATCCCACCTTATGCCTTCTTCATGACTGGAAGAAATGGGGTCGCACCTTACTCTTTCATGAGGAAAAGGGGGAACCCGGCTCCTGAGCCATCAGGCCAGTCTTGCTTTGAGCCATAGTGTAATGATTTTTCTCTCTGAAAAACGTAAATGAAGAGACACAGAAACTGGGAGTCGAGAGCTGAGTCTCATTAATGTCACAGCTGGAGTCCACTCGGTCCTCAGGACTGGCTGTTCAACTCCTCCTTGAATCTGAGAGAAATCGATTGAATTGCCTTCTTCCAACCCTGTTACTTGTTGTTATCGTTGATTAAGAGAGCTTAAGGTTTTTAATCAATACACTTAGTTTGAGCCCTGTATACTCATACAAGTAGTATCACTACCTTTTATTTCATTGATTCTAAAAGATCTCCCCCTGTTTGCCCAATTTAAAGAAGTTTCCTTTATTTCGTTCTTACAAACTAAGCACCATACTCCAAATAGCTGTGCCTAAAAGAAATCAATGTTATTTACAGCAATAGTGTAAAAGCTTCCTGAGGGTATCGATTTCATCTGTTTTGTTTACTTCTGTGTCCTGAGCATCTAGCAAAATGCCTATTACATTGTAGTAGTAATAATGAACAAATATTTTCTCCCATTTTATACAGGTGGTAACTTGCTATACATACTGTTCCGCATGTATTTTTTTAAACTTATACATTGGAGATTGTCAACAGTTACAGGGGCAGGAGACAGGACTCTTGTTTACTGGAAGAGTTTCAAGCAGAGAAAGCAACTGTCCATCCATGCCTTCACGTACTAATCCCAGCAAGCAGCCGTCACCCAGCATGAAGGACACCTGCTGTGCAGGGCATGCCTGGTATGTGACAGAGCCCTCTGTGTGTTCTGTTTTTAAGTGAGATGACCCACACAATAGCCACTGTTTCCTAGTGCACAACATTCAAGATCCAGCTAAATTTTTATTTTATTTTATTATATTTTTTTTGAGGAAGATTAGCCCTGAGATAACATCCATGCCCATCTTCCTCTACCTTATATGTGGGACGCCTACCACAGCACAGCTTTTTGCCAAGCAGTGCCATATCTGCACCCAGGATCCAAACCGGCGAACCCCAGGCTGCCGAGAAGCAGACCATGTGAACTTAACCACTGCGCCACAGGGCCAGCCCCTAAATTTTTATTTTTTTTATGCTTTTTTTGTGGTGAGGAAGATTGGCCCTGCACTAATACCTATTGCCAATCTTCCTCTTTTTTTTCCTCCCCAAAGCCCCAGCACATAGTTGCATATCCTAGTTGTAGGTCATTCTAGTTCTTCTAAGTGGGATGCCTCCACAGCATGGCTTGATGAGCAGTACATAGGTCCATGCCCAGGATCCGAACTGGCAAAACCCTGGCCGCCAAAACAGTGCACGTGAATTTAACCACTCAGCCAAAATTTTTAAATGTCTGTTTTACCCTGTGGAATGTTTTTATCTTCCTATCAAGCTAAACACAAGTGACTTACACATTATAGGCACTCAAACATATAGGAGTGAACAAAAAGTTAAGGTGTGCTAAAAAATAAATAAATTTTTTTTAAAGTGAATGTGATTAGGGGCTGGCCCGGTGGCCGAGTGGTTAAGTTCGCGCGCTCTGCTGCAGGCGGCCCAGTGTTTCGTTGGTTCGAATCCTGGGCGCGGACATGGCACTGCTCATCAGACCACGCTGAGGCAGCGTCCCACATGCCACAACTAGAAGAACCCACAACGAAGAATACACAACTATGTACCGGGGGGCTTTGGGGAGAAAAAGGAAAAAATAAAATCTTTAAAGTGAATGTGATTAAACAACAATGAGATACTACTACACGCATATTAGAATGGCCAAAATCCAGAACACTGACAAGGCCAAATGCTGGTGAGGATGTGGAGCAACGGGAACTCTCATTATTTGCTGATAGGAATGCAAATGGTACAGGCACTGTGGGAGAGATCTTGGCAGTTTCTTAGAAAACTAAACATACTCTTACAATATAATCCAGTAATCATGCTCCTTAGTGTTTACCCAAAGGAGTTGAAAACTTATGTCCACACAAAAATCTGCACACGGATGTTTACAGCAGCTTTATTCATAATTGCTAAAACTTGGAAGCAAGCTAGATGTCCTTCAGTAGGTGAGTGGATAAGCAAACTGTGGTACCTCCAGACAATGGGATATTATTCATCACTAAAAAGAAATGAGCTATCATGACATGAAAAGACATGGAGGAAACTTAAATGCATATGACTAAATGAAAGAAGCCGATCTAAAAAGGCTACATAATGTATGATTCCACCTGTATGACAGTCTGGAAAAGGCAACACTTTGGAGACAATAGAAAGATCAGTGGTTGCCAGGGGGTTGTGGGGAGAGGGGTGGGTGGGAGGATGAATAGGCAGAACACAGAGGATTTTTAGGGCAGTAAAACTCCTCTGTAGGATACTATAATAGTGAATATGTGTCATTATAAATTTGTCCAAACCTACAGAATTTATAACTATGAACTTTGGGTGACTATGATGTGTCCATGTAGGTTCATCAATTATAACAAAGGAACCACTCTGGTGGGGGATGTTGATAATGGGGGAGGCTATGCATGTGTGGGGGCGGAGGGTATATGGGAAATCTCTGTACTTTCCATTCACTTTTTCTGTGAACCTAAAGCTGCCGTAAAAAAAATAAGGTCCTTTCAAAAAATTCAATACATTTTAATTTTTTAAATGAGGTTGCCTTTGGAATAGCCTTGAGGTTTGATGCAATAGGCTACTTGTAAAATCATTTAGGTGACTTGTCCCTGGTGTCTACCCATTTATCTACCTCATGACCTATGGCCAAACTTTTCTATCTGCATTTGGGTGTGTATCACTTCTATAAGGATCAGGTAAGTCAAGAGTCCCATTCCCAGACTGCAGTGTCGAAAGTCTCACTTATGGCCAAGGTCATCTTGGTTATTTCCAAGTTTTGGCAATTATGACTTTGTAGGATGAAAGTGGGATATAGGCAGAAGTCTTGGAATCTAGAAGTTGTAACACTGTGAGGTGAATGGGTCATCACAGATCAAAGGGGTCCAGCCTCTTATCAGGGTTACTCTTATAGTAGACTTTAATTTCTTCAGAGCACTTACTCCACCTCCTGAAATTATCGTGTCCATTACTTTGTTCATTGATTCTCCATCTCCCCGCACAGAAATGTATGCCCCACGAGAGCAGGGCCTGTATCTGTCTTGTTCACAGCGGTATCTCCACTGCCTAAAATAGTTCCTGGCATGTGGCAGATGCTCAATAGTTATTTGTTAAATACATGAATAAAAAAAGAGAAAGATGAAGGTGTCCTGGTGTTTAGGAGTCATTCGTTTTAGAAATGTTTCTGGAAATTATCTAAGAATGCTTTTTCCATACAAACAAGGGGTCACTGAGAAAGGAGCAGCCATCTGGGGCTCAGTGAAAAGTTACTCTTAAACTGTAAAGTTACCAGGGCCAGCTCTGTGGCCTAGTGGTTAAGTTTGGCATGCTCCAATTCAGCAGCCTAGGTTCATGGGTTTGAGTCCCAGGCACAGACCTACATCACTTCTCAGGCATGCTGTGGCAGCAGCTCACATATAAAGTGGAGAAAGCTTGGCACGGATGTTAGCTTGGGGCTAATTTTCCTTAGCAAAAAAAAAAAAAAAATATATATATATATATATATATATATATATATATATATATAAAGTTACAACCAAATGTCAGTGGAGCTGGACTTCAGGTGTTTCCAATATTCTTTAGGCCTTCAATAACACTGTTCTCAAAGTCCTTCTGTCCACTACCCCATTTCAAAATCGCATCCATATTTTCAGGATTTTATTATGCAGCACCCCTCTTCCAGGTACCAACATCTGGATTAGTTCTTAATTACCAAGTAAAATTTGACCTCAGAGTTTAGTTTGGCTTAAAACAATTGTGGTATATTGGGAAATATATATTTGGTCTTTGTCTCCAGTTCCTGCCATGTAGCTCCTAAAACCCTTGGAATCTCCAGAGTGTTAAGAGTGTCTTTTACATGCTAATGAGATGACTGGAGGCTGGGCATCCCTAGGTAGCTTCAGGATGGGGACTGGTCACTGGAAAGCCCAAGCCATGTTTAGAAGGTTGGGAATTTCAGATTCCCCCATTCCCACTCCCCTATTCACTCCCTAACCTCTACCCTGGCCTCTGGGGAGGGGAGAGGCGCTGGAGGTTGAGTTCAATCGCTAATGGCAAATGATTCAATCGATCATACCTGTGTAATGGAACCTTCACTAAAAGCCCTAAATAATGAGTTCAGAAAGCTTCTGGGCTGGTGAACACATCAAGGTGCTAGGAACGGGGTGCTCCCAAAAACGACACAGAAGCTTCACACACCACCGTCAGCCCCATACCTTGCCCTGTGCCCCTCTTTCATTTGGCTGTTCCTGAGTCGTATTCTTTAAAATAAACTGGCAAACATAAGTAAAGTGTTTCCTGAGTTCTGTGAGCCACTCTAGCAAGTTATCAAACCTGAGAGGGTGTCGCAGGAATCTCTGACTTATAGCCAACTGGTCAGAAGCACAGGGGGCCCAGAACTTGTGACTGGCATCTGAAATGGGGGTAGTCTTCTGGGACTGAGTTCTTAACCTGTGGGGTCTTTGCTAACTCCAGGTAGTTAGTGTCAGAATTGAATTGAATTGTTGATCACCCAATTAGTATCCAGAGAATCAGAAAATTGGTTGTTGGTGTGGGAAACCCCCATACATTTGGTGTCAGAAGTGTCATGAGTAAAAACGGGTCAACGATAAACATTTATTAACTCATAGTTTCTGTGAGTAAAGAATTTGGGAACAACTTACCTGGATGGTTCTGGACTGGAGTCTTTCTGTGAGGTCACTATCAAGATGCCAGTCCAGACTGCCATCATCTGAAGACTTGACTGGGCCTGGAAGACTCGCTTCCAAAATGGCTCGTTCACATGATTGCCAAATTGTTGCTGGTTCTTGGCAAGAGATCTCTGTAGAGATCTCTGTTCCTCACCACTTGAGCCTCTCCAGGGGACTGCTCGGGACACGATGGTTCCCTCCACAGCAAGTGCCCCAAGAAAGCAAGATGAAAGCTCTAATGTGTTTTATGTCCCAGCCTCATAAGTCACACCCCGTTATTTCCACAACGTCCTGTTGGTTACCCAGATTGGCCCCAGTGATGGCAGAAGGGAATTACTACACAAGAACATAAATAACATGGACAAGGATCTTTGGCAGCCGTCTAGGAGGCTCAAACGCAGTGTTCAAATGTATTTTTCAAATAAATGAATGAATTACTTAACTCCAAGTCCTCTAAACACAGTCCATTCAGATCTAGCATTTGGCATGAGAGCTTAGGCTTCTGGCAGCATCAAACTTTTTATTGGCTTTCCTGTTTTCACTCTGGAGGAGCTCAAACAAACGATCTGCTTTCATTGTGCCTCAAGTCTTAAAATGGGAGTCGTAAAATCACCGTGAAATTAAGTAATTTTAGAGCCATGAAGAATGTTCATTATTAAAACTCTCCCACAGGGCCAGTCCCAGGCAAAATTGTGAAGCTAGAGAAACTTGGCTTTTCTACCCCAGTTCTGCAAATCTTCACCACCCTCCCCCCACCACTGTTGCTGAACATATGCAATATTCAGTTCAATAAACAAACATATATTCTGCAAGTTGCTGTTACATACCTTGAGAAAGCATCAGTTGGAAATAGTAATACTGTATAAATGCACATTTCAGTAAATTCAATAAGGCCGCTTTTCCTCGACTGTGAAACACATCACTAAATCTCAGTTGACTATCTGTTGTTCATTTACAATTAGGAGTTGAGGTGTATGAAAATCCTTACCAACGGGAACGTTTGCTGTGGAAGGATAATCGCATTCTAGATCTCAATAAAGGGCAGGAAATTCCCGCACACCATCTCAAGCTCACCTGCAGAACACATTAACTGAGTGAAAGGATAGACAGAGTTTGCTTATTTATTCATTTAACAAATATTTTCTGAGCCAGGCATTGTTCTAGGTGCCAATCTACCCTCACTTCCGGTCTTTGCTCAAACATCATTTCAACGGAGCCTAGCCTGACCACTATATTTAAAATCGCAATTTAAATTGCAGCCTTCCGTATCCCTTACTCTGCTCTATACTTTCTTGCTTCATAACACATGTTATTTACTAACATACTATAATCTACGTCTTTATTGCCTTTTATTTGTGTTTTTCTCCATCACTCTGACTCCATGTCAGAATTTCAGCTCCGCCATGGCAAGAATCTTAGTCTGTTTGTTCACTGATACAGCGCCTGGCTCATAATAGGTTTTCAATAGTTGGTGAATTCAGTGAATGAGTGCTTGGGGTACAAGAGTGAATAAAACAGACAAAATTCTCTGTCTTCTGCAAATCTCTCTCTCTCTCTCTCTCTCACTCTGTCTTTCTCTCTCTCTCTCCTCTCTTCTCCATCCATGCATAAGGTTGCTACTCACTGCGCTAAATCCTGCTACGAGGCTGCACACTGTCCTGACCTTCCCATGTTTCCTGCACACGCCCCAGGCCATGTGTGCTCTCTCCTTTCCCGAGCAGCCTAAGTGCCTTCGCTGCAAAACCTAGATCCCCAGGCAGCTCCAGATTCCAAACTCACAAACTCACAGTGTTTATGAAAATAAAGTTTACCCTCCAAATGTCAGCGTCCCAGAGCCCCAGTCATGCTTCCTGAACTTTCCGCCTGGCAGTAGCTCTGGGCTTACAGAAGAAAACCTATTTGTTCTTACTCTCAAATTGGTCAAAACAGGGTCACAGAGTTACACACTTTTGTCAATAAGGTTAAGATTACCACCCGCCCTTTTCCAAACTATGAAAAAGACAGTGCTCGTCACTCTCCAAAAGCCACATTAAAAGAAAGAACATGGCAATGACAGTTTAATAAAAAACAGGACATACCCAAAGGAAACATGCAGAGAATGACAACTGGAATTAAACAAGAGGGATGGACAGGCCAGATTAAAGATTCTTAGTGAACATCGTCAACAGCAAGAATGTTTAAACACAGGTTTAATTAAAGTGCATGCGAGCGGTAACCGGCTTAAGTAATATCAACAACCTTCCGACGTAAATGATTACGTTCGTGTACATGATACAGCTTAGACAGGACGAAGCACTCACATTTTAGTCAGAGGAACAGATGTGAAAGATACTAACTGTATCAAGATGGTAAATATTATAACAGAGGTGTATATAAGGCGCTGCAGCAAATTGGATTTTCCAAAAATGACCATGGCGATATTTTCAGTTCCACATGCTTTTCCAGAACCCCCATCAAGAGTTGGAGTCTATTTCCTCTTCAACCTGGGTGGGCTCATGACTGCTCTGACTAATACAGTATGGCAGAAGTCATGCTATGTGACTTCTCAGCTAGATAGTCTAGAGAATACAGCTTCCTCCTGGTTTTCTCTCTCTCTTTGGAGCCCTGAGCCATCTTGTATAAAGCCCAGCTACCTTGAAGTTACAATGCTGGAGATGCCCAAGGAGCCCCTGCTGTTCCTGCTCCCAGAAGTTTGGCCCTGCCCGTCAACCACCAGCCAAGTGCGTGAACGAGCTATCAGGTGATCCCGGCCCAGCCTTCAGGTCTTCCAGCTGAGGCAGAGCCCAGCCGCCCCTGCTGCGCCGTGTTCAATTTCCAGACCCACAGAATTCGAGAACATAATAAATGGCTATTTTCACCACTGAGTTTGGGGTAGATTGTTACACGGACACAGTAACTAAAACAGCCGCTCTGGGAGCATAAATTCTTCACTCTACTTAGGAAAGTCAAATAAGATTGTCAAGAGCTGCAGATATTTGAGCTCAGTCCCAGAGGATGATGCATTGGAGTTCTCCAGACGAACAAATTCTTCCAGACACAGAATAGAATGTGCAAAATGCAGAAGCCCGAGAGCAAGGCCCAACCTGGGAACTGCCGGCAGTCAGGTACAGCTGGAGCACAGGTAGGTGTGGCAGAGGTAAGAGTTTCATTCATTCATTCTCTTATTCATTCATCCAATAAATATATATTGAGCCCTAATGTGCCTGGAACCTGGCTTGTGTATGACTTAGGATTGCTTTTGGCTGCAAATCCCCTCCTCCAAAAAGAGTGGCTTAATCATTAAGGGCCTATTGTTTACTTACTGAGAAATTCAGAGGTGGACAGTCTCAGTAACGGTTTGCTGTCTACAGCCAATCTCTTGCCACCTTTCTATTTCACCAATTCAAATGCTGACTTTTTATCTTGATGCCTCGTGGTCACAAGATGGCTGTAACAGCCGCGAGCATCACACCCACAGGTAGTCCTTTCATACCACACCCAAAGGCGTGGGGCAGAAGAACACCAGGGGTCTCCTCTTGTGTGTGCCCTCCTTTTATTAAAGAGGAAATTGACCAGGAGTGCAGGGTGGGAGATGGTTTCGATGGGACTAGGGCGGAGTCATGAAGGCTAGACTTTTCCAAAAAAATCCACCTTAGTTTCAAAACAGACATTGAAAGCTAAGTTTGAAGACCCTACTTCATTATTATAGGATCTACAGAAAGATAAAAATTACTTTCTCCAGAATTCCTTTAAATTTAAATGTTTTATATAATCAGAGAAATAGAGTAAAGGCAGAGCGGCAGAAATAAATCTCTTGCGATTCAAAGAACTTTCCAGTGCGTTAAAAAAAGAACAAAGCAACTTTGTAACACAAAGGATCGTCGCACAGAGAATGCCGCCCCCCCTCCCGCACCAACAGCACAACTTTCCCCAGTTCTGGGGAGGAAAACGCGACTAATTTTTCACTGAACTGTCAAACCACATTTTGTGTTCTCCAATGTAGTCCTGAGCTTGATAGATAGGAGGTGTTCAAACAAGAAATGGCTCTAGGACATTCTAAAATAATAATTAAGCCGCATACAAAATTGCTCTAGCTGAAAGGCTCTCTCAGCATTTTTCGGTGGATAAGAAATAGACATGATTACCCGAAGGCTTCTGAGCGTCAATATTCAACAGGCGCACTGAGAGTGTGACTCAACTAGAAGGGGAGACGAAACATAAAACTGAACTGGGCTATTCTACTAGGAAAAGTTGTCTTTTTGTGGAAAAATGAATCCAACTATTAGGTCTTGCTTTTCTCCCAAATGAATGTTCAATGAGATTTGAAGCATCTACAGGGATGAAAGGAAAATATTTAAGTGATCTGTGTATGGACTTTGGGAGGCGTTTGGCTATAGCTCATTTGTTGAGGTGGAAAGGGAGGTAGAGGATTCTAAGATACTGAATTCTCCCTTTGGTCTTCTCTGCGTCACTGAGCGGCCCCAGCCACGTGCGACCCCGGATGAAGTGAGAAATCCTCCAGGTGCAGCGACAGTGGGGCCTGAGCAAGACGAGAAAATACACATTTACCCAGCTGCCCTCTTGGTGCCCTGACTGAGCCACACTCTGCCGGTCCTCCGAACTCCGCAGCCGTTCCCTGGGTTCAAGCCACGCCCCTCGGAGCGGCTGCCCAGTCCTGGTAGGTACATGTGAGAGAGTGACAAGCCTGGTTGGGAAATAAGACAGGGGGAGAGGGGAGTGACAGTGAAACTGCACCTCCCCTTCCTCCGCCACAGTCTATTCCTCCTTGCCCTCTCTCACACATACACACTAGGATGATGAATTTCATGTGCCAACTTGGCTAGATCACACTGCCCAAATATTTAGTCAAACATTGTTCCAGACCTTTCTGTGAAGGTATTTTTCAGATGAGATTAACATTTAAATCAGTAGGCTTTGAGTAAAAGGGATCACCCACCATAATGTGGGTGGGCCTCATTCAATCAGTTGAAGGCCTTAGTAGAACACAGATTGATCTCCCTTGAGGAAGAGGGAAGCTGCCAGCAGACTGTCTGTGGATTCAAGCTGCAACTCTTTCCTGGGTCTCCAGCCTGCCAGCCACCTTGCAGATTTTGGACTTGCCAGCCTCCACTGTTATATGAACCAATTCCTTAAAATCTTTCTCTCTCTCACCTGGCATGCTGGGGGAAGCAAGCAGCTATGCTGTGAGCAGTCCTGTGGAGAGGCCCATGAGGCAAAGAACTGATATCTCTAATTAACATCCAGCAAAGGTCTGAGACCTGACAACAGCCATGTGGATTAGCTTAGAAATGAGCATTCTGCAGCCTGCCATCAGTGACCTGCATGAGCCTAGAAGGAGACCCGATGCCAGTGAAGCCTTCATCAGCCCCAGCTGACAGCTTGATTGCACCATCGTGAGAGATCCTGGGTGAGAGGCCCTCAGCTGAGTAACACCCAAATTCCTGACCCATAGAAACTATGAAACAAAGGATATTTGTTTTTTTAAGCTGCAAAGTTTTGGGGCGATTTGTTATACAGCAGTAGATAACTAATACATGGTTGATGAAAATACAACCATGCGGAGAGCAAAGGTAACAGCTAATAGGACTGAAGATAAGTATACCTTCAAACAGAAATTCTAATTTGGGGTATTGCAGTGAACATTTATTATACTTTTTAGCCACCAAATACCCTTTGAAAACTGTCCTCCATTTGAGGAATTTCCCACCCCTAGCTCCACCTCCCCTGGCAAAAGCCAGCCTCCTCTTTCCCAGCCTCCCTTTGCTGCTAAGCACAGGGATATGACCCAGACTTCATATTTAGTTGCACCCATATGAACCTATGATTCGGAAGAGAGTAGCGTGGAACTGATTCTGGCAAGGGGGACTACGTGCCCTCGGCCTTTCCCAGGCAGGAGACAGAGTTCCCAGCACTAACATCACACCCGGCATCATGGTGAGAACTGCGCTGTCTCTGCTGGAGGCATCGGCGGCAGGTCTCCAGCGGGGCAATCTGACAGTGTCCACGGGCATTTTCCCCGCTATGAGTTTCCAAATCTTCTCTGCTCCTTCTGGAGATTCCGTTTGATTCAGAACCCTCTAACAGATCCCTTTCACGCATGTCTGCACCAGCCAGAGCAGAGTCTATTTTTTGCTACTAAGAACCTGAAGGAAGTCCAAGGCACTGTTAAGTTGGAGGCCTCAGTTCCTCACTGGCTGGTGATCAGAGTCTTCTCTGAGAGTCTCAGTCTATTTGAGTTTCTATAACAAAGTATCATAGACTAGGGGTTTAAATGACAAACATTAATTTCTCACAGCCCTGGAGGCTGGGAAGTCCAAGATCAAGCTCCCAACAGATGCAGCGTCTGGTGAGAGCCTGCTTCCCGGTTTAGAGAGGGCCGCCTTCTTGTTGTATTCTCACATGGCGGAGAGAACGGAAGAGAGAGAAATGGTATCTTGCGCTTCTTATAAGGGCACTAATCCATCATGGGGACACCTCATGACCTCATCTAAACCTAATCACCTTCCAAAGGCCCCACTTCCAAATAACATCCCCCTGGGGGTTAAGACTTCAACATGTGAACGCCGGGGTGGCGGGGGGCGGGGGGGGGGGGGGGTGGGGAGTAGGTGGGGGAGGTGGGGGGGAGTAGGTGGGGGAGATGGGGGAGGGGCGGAACTGGCACAAACATTCAGTCCCTAGCACAAAGGAAAGTTTTGCGCTTTTGTGAACAAAAAGACGTATACTACTACAATGTTCACTGCAACCAGAGACTGGAAGAATAAACTGTGGCGTGTTTACCAAATGGAACTATATACTGAGGTTGAAAGGAACGAAATATATGTGTATCACCTAGATAAATCTGAAAAATATTATGGTGAATAAAAAATCGCAAGCCCTCTTGTCCCATTAAAAAACGTTTCAAATGTATGACGCAAAACTTTTTGTTTATGGATACATACATAACAGCAACAATCTTAATATATGTGCTTTAAAGATACATACCAAGTCCAGGCAAACAGCCACCTCTGGGGAGAGAAGAGGGAGAATGGGGTTAGGAAAGGGTCTCAGGGGAACCTCCGTCTGTATATGTGGTGCTTTATTTCTTTCTTCCCCAGCTTTGTTGAGATATAATTGACATATAACATTGTGTCAGTTAAGGTGTACAACGCGATGATCTGATGCACATATTGTGCAGAATGATGAACACAGTAGGGTTGGTTAACACCTCCATTACTTCACATTATTACCGTTTCTTTTTTGTAGTGAGAACATTTAAGGTCTACTCTCTTAGCACCTTTCAAGTATATAATACAGTATTGTTAACTGTAGTCACCATGCTGTACATTAGATCCCCAGAACTTATTCACCTTATAACTGAAAGTTTGTACCCTTTGCCCAACATGTCCCCATTTCCCCCACCTCCCAGGCCTTGGCAACCACCGTTTTACTCTGTGCTTCTATGAGTCTAGATTTTTTAGATTCCACATATAAAGGATATCATACAGTATTTGTCTTTCTCTGTTTGACTTATTTCACTTGGCATAATGCCCTCAAGATTCATCCACATCATTGCAAATGGCAAGATTTCCTTCTTTCTTATGGATGAATAAAATTCATATACATATATATATATGTATATAAATCACATCTTCTTTATCCATTTATCCATTGACAGACACTTACGTTGTTTCCATATCTTGGCTATTGTGACTAAGGCTGCAACAAACATGGGAATACAGATACTCACAATCCTGATTTCATTTCCTTTGGATATATATCCAGAAATGGGATTGCTGAATCATATGGTAGTTCTGTTTTTAATTTTCTGAGGTACCTCCATACTCTTTCCACAGTGGCCGCACCAATTTACATTCCCACCAACAGTGCACAAGGGTTCCCTTTTCTCCACATCCTCTCCAGCACTTACCTCTTGTCTTTTTGATAATAGCCATCCTAACAGGTGTGAGGTGATATCTCATTGTGGTTTTGATTTGCACTTCTCTGATGATTAGTGATGTTGAGCATCTTTTCACGTACCTGTTGGTCATTTGTATGTCTTCTTTGGAAAAATGTCTATTCAGTTCCTCCACTCATTTTTAAATTGGACCATTCAGTTTTTTTGTAATTGAGTTGTATGAGTTCCTTATATATTTTGGATAGTAACGCCATATCAGATTGTTTGCAAATATTTTCTCCCATTTGGTAGGTTGCCTTTTCATTTTCTTGGTTCTTTTACTGTGCAGAAGCTTTTTAGCTTGATGTAGTCCCACTTATTTATTTTCGCTTTTGTTGCTTGTGCTTTTGGTGTCATATACAAAAAAAATCATTGCCAAGACCAATGTCAAGGGCCTTTTTCCCCTGTTTTCTTCTAGGAGTTTTACCGTTTCATGCCTTCTGTTTGTCTTCAATCTACTTTGAGTTAATTTTTGTGAATGGTGTGAGATAGGAGTCCAATTTCATTCTTATACATGTGAATATCCAGTTTCCCCAGCACCATTTATTGAAAAGAATATCCTTTCCTCATTGAGTATTCTTGGATCCCTTGTCAAATATTAGTTGACCATATATGTGAGGGTTTATTTCTAGACTCTCTATTCTGTTCCATTGGTCTATGTGTATTTTTACCCTAGTACCAAACTGTTTTGATTATGATAGCTTTGTAATTTAGTTTGAAATCAGGAAGCATGATGCCCCCAGCTTTGTTCTTTCTCAGGATTGTTTGGGCTATTCAGGGTATTTTGTCATTCCATATGAATTTTAGGATTGTTTTTTCTATATCTGTGAAAAATGCCATAGGAATCTTTATAGGAATGGCATTGAATCTATAGATGGCTTTGAACAGTAGGGACATTCTAACAATATTAATTTTTCTAGTTGATGAACACAGAATACCTTTCCATTTGTTTGTGCTGTCTTCACTTTCTTTCATCAAAGTCTTATTGTTTTTAGGTTACAGATCTTTTGCCCCTCTGCTTAAATTTATTCTAAAGTATTTTATTGTTTTTGATGCTATTGTGAATGGGATTATTTCCTTTATTTATTTTTCAGATGTTTTGTTGTTAGTCTACAGAAATGCAACTGATTTCTGTATGTTGATTTTGTATCCAGCAACTTGACTGAATTCATTGATTAGTTCCAACGGTTTTTTGGTGGAGTCTTTAGGATTTTCTAGTTATAATACCATGTCATCTGTAGATGGAGACAGTTTTACTTCTTCCTTTCTGATTTGGATGCCTTTTATTTCCTTTTCTTGCTTAATTTCTCTTGCTAGGACTTCCATAGTATGTTGAATAGGAGTGGTGAGAGCGGGCACCCTTGTCTTGTTCCTGATCTTTGAGGAAAGGTTTTCAACCTGTCATCATTGAGTATATTAGCTGTGGGCTTGTCATATATGGTCTTTATTATGTTGAGGTACATTCTTCTATACCCAATTTGTTGAGAGTTTTTACCATAAAAGTATGTTGTATTTTACCAAATATTTTTCTGCTTCTATTGAGATGATCATTTGATTTTTATCTTTGATTCTATTAACGTTGTATATATCATTTATTCATTTGAATATGTTGAACCATCCTTGCATCCCAGGGGTAAATCCCACTTGATCATATATGATCCTTTTAATGTGCTGTTAAATTTGGTTTGCTAATATTTTGCTGAGAATTTTCACATCTGCATACATCAAGGATATTGACCTGTAGTTTTCTATTCTTATAGTGTCCTTATCTGGCTTTAGTATTTATGTATCTTCCTCAAATGCTTCCAAGAAAAACACTATCCTACTGCCTTCACAGTAAATCTGCTCCAGGATATTGGTTATAAACTCAATTCTTGCTCTCTTGGCACCTTTTAAATGCACTTTACAATATCTGACATCAGCTTACACTGAGATTTGAAGTCTAGGGGAAGGAATAGCCAAGAATTTCTGAAAGAGGATCTTTTTGATTAAACAACATCACGTGTTGTGAACTGGAACCAGAAAAGGATTATTGTTGACATGGCGGCACAGTACATAAGCCTCGAGCTGAGGGTCTCAGAACAAGGAGGTCCGACCACTGTCCCTGGGTGTGTGCGAGTCTGAATACCTGCAGCGTTGCATTTAGACTCTAAATAGTCTCTGCATTTGCTCCATTCCAAGCATGAAAGCTTTATTTTCACTTTTTGTTGGTAATTGCATGCTGGTCCACAGAGGTTGGTCAAAAATCAACCCCAGTGTACTTGAGTGGTCTCCTAATATTGATCGCTCCTCTTTACTTCGCTATCATCATCATCATCATCATCTTTATCATTAGTAATAGTCACCATTGATTTTTTACTATGTGCCAGGTATGGGGCTAAAATATTTGTTTATCATGTCATCCTTTTCTTCAAAACAACATAATGAGTTAGTTACTATTTTACCTCCACATTTTAAATTTTAAAACTGTGTCCCAGAATGATTAAAGAGCTAAAGTTATGCAGCCAGCAAATAGTACACCAAGACTCAGAGCCAGGTGAGATTCCTAAGCCCGAGCTTTTCACCATGACTCTCCCCAGGCTCAGCTCAGTCTCACCTCTGAGTGTTGGTCTGTGTCATCCTCTCACTTGGAATGGCCTTTTCCTCTGGACCTCTCATCCTTCGATATTTAAATCTCCCTTTCTCACTGAAGTCTTGTCTAATAGAGAACACATTAATCTCCCCCTTTGCTGAATTCCTCATGGCACTTTCCATCTATGCCTTTCAACTTGGCACTCACCCATACACCAGGTGCCTTGATGTGGACACTGAGTGGGCTACACTCAACTGGTGCTCAGTCAGTGCTTCATTGGTTGTTTTATTGGTGGGTTGTCATGTCTATAATCGCCAGGCCTGGGCACTCTGTCATTTGGTCCCTGCAGTGTCTGAGCCTATTGAGCATAAGTAGATTCTTAATTACAGCAGAATAAAGGCCAAGCAGTCACTATCAACTCTCTATTGGAGAAGACAAAATTTCACCGCCTTAAAACTGGACACTGCAGAGAAGGTGTAAGTCAGCACTGGACACCTCTCACAGCTCCCCTCCTGTCACCCATGCCACCAGCCCTGCCACTCCCACCCAAGGGTTCAGGGAAGAGGAGAGGTTTGTGGGAGCAGACGGTGTTGGCAATAGCAGTGTAACTGGGTGGCAGGGAGAGTGAAAGGGCACATCTAACCCTCTGTGAGTTTCTAATTCCCATTGTGGTTACTGGGCCACATGATCAGGCTACTCACAATTTTTAAAGGATGCCTAATAAACATGGTCTTATTTATTACTTGCTTTGGTAAAAAGGGAAGCATAGATTTTTTTTTTTCTTTTTTTGGCCAATACATTTACATGGACTATTAGACTTAGAAGAAATCTCCCACACTCCCCCTTTTTCGCTGCCACTACCTTGGCCTGGCCGTATTGTTGTCCTTTGGATCTCGGCTGAGAAGTAACTTCCTCTGTGAAGCCTTCCATAATCCCCTCCAGCATGTTAATTTTACTGCCGTGAATCATATTGTATGTACTTGTCTGTACACCTGTCTGTTTCCTTGAGGGCAAGATCTATGGCCTCCTCATTGTTCAATGCCTCGATCCCGACAGAATGCTGAGCACATGGTAGATCATTGTTGGATGAATGAGTCTGGCCCAGTCATTTATAATGCCTGAATATCATTTTATCATGTTTGCTTTACTTGGTGGGAACAAGGCACTCACAGCCCCCAAAGACAGCTTATTCCAGGTTTAGAGAGTTTTAGATGTGAGAAAAATAAGCCTTCCTTGAAATGGCTCACATCTGCCTTCGTGTAATTTCCGTCTGTTGGCCCCAGCCCTGCCTTCCTAAGCTTCACAGAATAAGCCCAATGACTCTTCATCAATGACTGCTTGAGTGTTTGGAGTCACATCCTCCCTTCCCAGACTGGGCAAATCATTTCCTCTTTGATCTTTAGATCAAGCGTCTGGATACTTATCAACACATATGAAGTATGTATTTTCCTGGTGAATGCCGTTTATAGGAAACCAAATAGATTTCAGACGTGAAAGAAGTAAGACTTTTCTCGAGGCCAGAAGTGCACATTATTTTTCTTTATATCCACTGCCCAGCACTCAATAGACATTGAATTAAACTGTTTTGGCTATTCTGGCTATTCTGTTGCTTTTATTACATAAAAGTGAAAAGATAAGCATGGCTTCACAAAGTCCTCCCTAACATCCTCCTGCCTCATCCCCATCCCAGACCTGTGGGAAAGAACTCATTGATCCTTCATGTACTTCCACAGCTTTGTACAAACCTATTAAAATACTGATCACAATGTATCGACCGAAGTTTCTGTATGTGTCTATTTCCCCACTAGACAATGACCCCTTGAGGAGGGCAGGGTCTTCTTGTATCACAACACGTAGTTCAGCCCCAGGCATGTAATAGATATCTAATATATGTTGCAAGCAAGTGCAATATAATAGCTAAACTAAAAATACATTATTTGTACACAGGATTCCTTATCTTATCCATATTTAATAAAGGGATAAGTTTCTGTTTTGCTGGGACATTTTGGGGCAAGAAAAGATGACTGTACCCATATTGTACTGTTCAGAAGTTTTGGGAATATCTGAAGGGTATCCTTGCAGGCTTTCAGAAGAAAAGGTATGCTTTATGCTTCCACATAGTAAATTTGCAGAGCACATGATATGCCCTGACTTGACTTTGATCGCATGATTGCTTCATTGAGGGCACTCTGAAGTTCCAAAGCATGATGCCTAGAGGGTGAAAATAACCCTTGCTCCTTCACGGCAACCACCGTGGAGACACAGACATCTAAGCCAGTACTCCCCCACCGGGTGTCAAAGCCTTAGAGTCAACCCTTACGATGAAATATTTTTCTTTCTTGTTTTTAAATTAATCTCCATCGTCATGTTAATCTTCTTTAGGAACCTAATGGATTGGTGGGTTAGAAGCCAATACCCTTGACAGAATTATCCCAAGAGGTATCTTCATTAGCTCTTAAGAAGTCGGAAATGTGTGTGCTGGGCATGGGAGCGACAGACACATCAGGGCGACTTCAGTTCAAACAGAACCAGAAGTTACTGGAATTTTGTTGAGATGCTCCCAAAGACAGACACTAAATGTACAAAACTGGAGTACAGATGAAGATTCCATGGCAATCGTCACTAGGACTATAGTAAGAGAGAAGAGAGTTGGGAGCAACTGGTTGGCTTTATCTTGTGGATATTGCAAAGCATATAGCTTTTCCCTTTTGGAATTGGCCATTGAAAGAATGAGGCAAATTAGTGGCCCACTCTTAGCAAGTGCGAGTTTACATTTTGTGCACAGCCTCTTTGCTGACACGATTTTACGTCTCCACCTTATCTTTATGAGTCCTCATAAATTAGTTTGAGAACAGAGTGAGAAATAATGGAAACCCTGTGTGCCTGGGCTTGTGGACTGGTGGGCTTCTCTGGTGGGATATCACTAATTCTTTATGTGATTGGACTAGATACCACTAATTCTTTGCTCTTGGGCCAATTGGTTTTACCAGAGAGAAATCCTCTGATTTCCTGCCTAGGATAGAGAGGGATCTAAAGCCTCTTTTCCCTGTCTGAATGTGTTCTCAGAACCCACTGGGTAAAGGGAACCAGGAAGGAGCATATTCACTGTTCGGTTGGTGTCCTCCAGTGCTTTTGCCCTTAGTTGTCCCTTTACTAGATGTCGGTGATGGGGGTAGGGTGGTGGACTGAGGTAAACATGTCTTTTCAACCTACTTGATTAATCGCAAGTCCTCCCAGTGATGTCAGTGAGGGGTGGGCCCCCTGTAACTGATTGCACGAGCGGGAACGTCAAGTGGCCGTATGACCTGGAGAATACTCAGCTGAACTTGCTCTATTGGAAACAAAGCTGCTATTCTGAAGCTTACCTACAGTTCCTTGGACCCTGTTAACCTAGTATTTTCTAGGGGACTTAAAGGACCTGTCATTCAGAGTTCCAGAACAGGACCGTACGCTGCATCTACCATTTAGGTTCTAAGCACTCCCAATTGCTTGGGAGTCCACAGTCTTTGGAATCACTGTTAGAGAGGTATGGGTACATGCCGGGACAGTCCTGGTCCATTTCCTCAAAATGGCCGCTCCAGATAAGATTATAGGCTGGGGTCCTGCTAGTGGTGTCTACTCTCCTTCTCTGTGATTATCATCTCTAGAGAGTCTTTCCAGTGTCCTCAAAGAGTGACAGCCTTCCAGGTGACCTCCAAGTAGATTCAAACCCAGAAAGGTTTGGGAGGCTTAGAGGATTTGTGGAGGTTTCCAGTTTTGTGGTGGGCACTGTTCTACATACCAGAGATACAGCAAAGAAGAAAATAGAAAAAAATTCCTGCCTTCATGGAGCTTACATTCTAGTGGGAATGAAATAGAGCTTAAATTTAAAGGCAGAAAGACCAATTTTAGGAAAAGCTTACCCACTCAATCTAACTTGGTAAGAAAAAGAAACACAAGTGATGTACTTAGGCTTCCAAATCTTAAGAAAACACAGTGTCTTTATAAGCTCAAAAAGAGTGAAGGCAATGGCCACACGGGAGCAGAATGGCAGGTTACTGGGTCAGCAAGGAGTCAGCCATGTTCCCCGAGCCACAGTGAGGTCCCTGCCACATCCAGGGCAGAGCTGGTGATCTAACATTCTAATTTTTAATGTCTGCATTTTCTCTATTAGACACAGAAGCACCTGTAAAGTGCTGAGGACAATGCTCAGAGGATAAATACTGACATTACAGCTTCTATAATGAACAGTCTTCCTTTCTACCCTTTGTTGTTCAAGGCTGACAGTGTACCCATACATTCCCAGAAACACCCCTTTCTAAAACTTTGTGCCCCCCCCCCAAAACACTCGGATTTACGCTCTAGATAACATTTCTTATGTAACCCTCAGCAAAAATGTTGGGAAAATTGAGGTCTCCTTTTACTATTTAGGGTATTGAAGACTTCTTTTGTTATCTGAATGTAGAGCACGGGTTCAGGCAGGACCAGTGATGTACATTTGTGGGTTTGGGGTCATCCAGTATCGATGCAATCTACTTCCATTAACAGGCCCTGTTCTCATTTTCTTTTGGGAATCCATCCTCCTCTATTCTTGTACCACTTAGTTCAGATGCACACCACCCCTAACCTTCCCCGACTCCATCACTGCCCAAAGCACCAGGGAGGGAACACCCCACCTCAGCCAAGCAGCCGTTCAAGCTCCTCTCCCACAGTGATTGGCCCAAGGTATCAACACGTGTTTTAATCAGAGCTGGGAAACACAGTGAGACCTGTTATGGAAACAATAGGATAGAAGCAAGTGCTCTTTCCCGATGAGCTTGAACCTCAGACACTGGAAGATCCAGAACTACAGCCATCTTTGAACCAGGTGGGCACTGAGAAGAGAGCTGAAGTTGAGGGAATAGAGCTGAAAGGGTAAGAGAGAAAAGGAGAGACCAGGATATAAGGAAAGAGGGGAGAGAGGTTGGATGCCGGTGACATTCTTTGAACCCTAGATCCAGCTGTGCTAGGGCTCTATCCAGAGCTCTATCTCCAGGAAGGTCTGCTTCCGGGAACTGGGGCTGCTGAGAGCTTGGAAAGACTATAGAACTGT
Organism: Equus przewalskii; assembly: GCF_037783145.1. Taxonomy (NCBI): domain Eukaryota; kingdom Metazoa; phylum Chordata; class Mammalia; order Perissodactyla; family Equidae; genus Equus; species Equus przewalskii. The sequence goes on along the minus strand of NC_091833.1, from coordinate 79,403,043 downwards.
TTGTGTCAAGTACCTCTGTGCCATATGTTTATAAATTTGGAGAGGACTTCTGATTTGAGTGATCGCAATTAGGAGAATAACAAAATGCCTAATAGGGTAGATTTCCTAGGTTCTCAGATTCCAGAAAAGGAATGATTCCCATAGGGTTCTAACATATGGATCCATCAAAGGATCACCAGGTCAAGGGAAAGAACCCCGCTCCTGCATTCTAAACCAAGAAACTCTTTTTAAAGTGAAGTACGAAGTAACCACAGTCTTAATGAGTCAGGCTGCTACAGCAAAACACCACAGACTGCGGGGCTTAAACATCAGACATCTATGTCTCACAGTTCTGGAGGCTGGGAAGTCCCAGATCAGGGTGGGTGCATGGCTGCGTTGTGGTGAGGGCCCTCTTGCTGGCTTGCAGACGGCTGCCTTCTCGCTGTGTCCTCACGTGATGGAGAGAGAGGAGGCTCTGGCCCCTAACCTCTTCTTATAGGACACTAATCCCGTGATGGGGGCTCACCCTCATGACCTCATCTGAACCTAATCACCTCCCAAAGGCCCCATCTCCTGACACCATCATGCTGGGGGTTAGGGCTTCCATATATGAATTTGGGGAGATGCAAACATTCAGCCATTACAATCACCACAATGCTGCAGATCTTCAGAGGACTCCTGACACGTGGCAGCTACTGAAATTTCATGCTGCTACAAACCCCTTCTGGTTTTGCAGAGGCTGCTGCAGCGATTTTGACAGCTGGAGCTCCTGACGCTCAGTTTTGGCCTTTTGTGCCCAAAACCAATACATACACCCCCGTTCTCCTGGAGTGAGCAGCTTTCCTCTTGTACTCTCCTTTAACTCCAAGCTTGGGCCCATTTTCTAAAATGGATATTCGGGGGCTGGCCCGGTGGCGCAGCAGTTAAGTTCGCACGTTACGCTTCGGCGGCCTGGGGTTTGTTGGTTCAGATCCCGGGTGTGGACATGGCACCGCTTGGCAAGCCATGCTGTGGTAGGCATTCCACATATAAAGTAGAGGAAGATGGGCATGGATGTTAGTTCAGGGCCAGTCTTCCTCAGCAAAAAGAGGAGGATTGGCAACCGATGTTAGCTCAGGGCTAATCTTCCTCGACATAAATAAATAAATTAAATTAAATGGATATGCCGTCCTTGGCTGCTGATCACGGTGACCTTTCAAGGGGGCTCAGCCAAGAGAGTAATCCTCTTTCATATGAAAGACCCCTGCTGTGAAAGCTTGACTTAAACCATATTCCACAAATCACACCCCCCCCAGGAGAAACCTCCATTCTGAGGAGATGATTGCGTTTTTTGTCTTTCAAGTAGAGCTCAAGCTCTTGTAAATTTTGTCAGGGATTCTCCATGGGATAATGAGATTTGGGAATAGGATTAATACCAGCGTATGTATCCCCAAAGTTTCAAAGAACTGCAATTCTTTAAATCCTGTTTTTCATTTTGTTAGAAAATGAAGTTAAAGGGACAGCAAATTATTTGTTGGCTTGTTTGTTAATGAAAACAATATGGAACAAAAATTCCATCTTTGGTTAACTTGAACAAAGTATTCTTTACCCAACTCACATACCCTTAAATTCCAGGGTGTGATTTCTATGTGGTCTGAGCAAAAAAGTAAAATAAAAGGGAAGACAGTGAGGCAGCTCTCGTCATCTTCTCCATTACGATACACTTGCTATTGTAACAAATAACACTAATCTTAGTGACTTAACGTGAGACAATTTTATTTCTTGCTCATGCAAAGCTCAATTGGCTGTTGAGCAGACAGTCTAGGGGGGCCACCGTCTTCTGGCTGAGCCTTGGGGTTGCCACTAGATGCTCTGCATCTGGCCAGCAGACGAGGGAAGGAGGCGGAGCCAAGAGGAGCACACAGGAGGTTTTAGGGGTAGGCTGGAAGCGGTGAACAGCACTTACACTCCTCTGGCCAGACTCAGTCCCTACCAGCTGCAAAGGAGTCTGAGAAATGCAGTCCCACTCTCTCCCCAGGAAGAGGAGGGCACGGGTGTGGTGAGCCTCCAGCGGGTCTCTGCCACATCTGTTATGCCCATCACTCAAAGTCAGCACACTGGTTCTCTTCTCTCTGCCTTCTATGTAATACTTATCAAAACTACAGCCTTTGTATAATATTTTGCAGTTTTTAAAGCCCTTGCCTGTGCATTATTTCGTTTAATCCTCCCAGCTACTCTTAGAGAGAGCATTCATTAAGCTCCACTTTAAAGATGAGAAAATTGAGGCAAGAGTATATGAACAGCAGAGCTGGGTCTTGAACGCTAGTCTTGTGGCTTCAGTGGCTCTTCTTCCCCAGGGAGGCAGTGTGGTGAGATAGTCTATGGGACCTGGCTCTGGCACCAGACCGCCTGGCTGAAATCTGCCCTCTGCCACTAGTTGACCACACCATCCTGGGCACATTGTTGGCCTCTCCCAGAGCCAGTCTACAACATGCGGAAGTTGTAAAATACTTCTCACATAGGGCTGTCACGGGAAAGTTGGGTGGTGTGGTCCAAGGTGCCAGCAAAGCACCATCCACCCACCACCAGCAAAACATCCTCAGTGATTCTCTAATGGCAGCCATGGGAAGAAGGCTAAGCAAAGCATCCAGACTCTTGAGGGGCCCCTGCTGAGAACTCCAGGGTTCTCCATTGGAGAATATTTTCACGAATTTCATTTTAATGTAGAGAAAAAGCGTTTCTGGCTGCAGTCTCATTTTTCACCACCACAGAGGGCTGCCCTCTCGTCCTGTCACTTAGTGCAGGACCCATGGGGTCAGGATCCTCTCTCCGAGACCTTCATTCGTGTCAGTCCTTCATCAATTGCCAGGATGTGCTCAACCCAGAGAGGGAAGCTACAAAACTGAAACTGCTTCTGAGGGTCCGATGACGTGGACACATTCCCAGGGCCCCAGCCCAAGGCGGCCTTTGAGCTTGGGACCCACACACACTTTGACTGTTTCATTTCAACACCATGGGTAATTTCTAATTATACCGATACCACGCCAAGTTTCTTCAGACTCTGTAATTTACCAAGACATTTCTCATTTGATCCTTGCCCCACATTTCCCCCAAGAGGGAGACATGAAAGATATCATTATTCTCCATTTCTAGGCTAGAAAACTGAACCTCGCTTTAATGACTTTCCCAATGTTCTATGGTTATTAAAAAGGAAGGTCAGTACTAGAACCCTGCCAGGGTATAAAACGTCACTGCCTTTCTTACAGAGTCCCTCAGGAGCAGACCCTGAGACATGGATTTGAAGACAAGTAGTCAATTTTAGAGGCAATCCCAGGAAGTGGAGTGTAGGGCCTGGGCTTTGCTTGCGCAGTGGAAACCCCCAGGCCCACTGCAACCATGTGTCCTGCTGGCTCCTTTGTGGGAAGGCAGCCCAGCTACGAGGATTTCTAACGATCTGGGTCTGGCCAGCCCGGACCTCCCTTATCCCACATGAAGAACATCGCGTCTTACAGGGACACATAGATCCTTCATGTGAGCTACTCTTCCTGGGAACGTTGGTCATACCAAGGACAGCCCTTTGGCAAGCACGCAGCCTTTGTTCCTCTGCCTACTTAAGCACGCTTCTCTTGGGGGTTGGTTGGTCTCTTGGCACGATATCCTGCCATCCTAGCCCAGCTGGGCTTGTGGAGGAACATAGAGAAATGAGAGAAGAAAGGGAAGGAAGCCCACAAATTGTTATCCCTGTGGGCATCCTAGGCTCCCCCTGCTGAGGAGCTCTGGGAGATAGTGTGAAACACGCCACCTGAGGGATAGTTACCCTCTACCCACATCTGTCACTGGCTGAGGGACCCTCTCTGGGGCATTAAGTCCCTGGCCTGTTCAGTTCACCTCATACCCAGGCTGAGAGCAAGCCTTCGTGTGGAGAATGCCCGGGGCCTGCAGTAGGACACTTCTGACACGCGCCTGGATGGTGAAGATGAAGGGGATAAAGATGGGTCACCAACAGCATCTGCCATATGGGACCAGAGGCCTCCTACCAGTGTCCCCTCCTGCTGCCAACCTATTCCCACTGCCTCCTCTACAGCAGGGCCCTGAGTGGAGATTATGACTCTCCCAAGGGCTGCACATGCTTCCTGAGAGGGAAGGGATTAGAAATAGCCTATGAGAGGGATGTGGACTAAAGATTGAATCCCGCTCTGCCATTTCCTTGGGTAAATCCCCCTAACCTACTAGAGCCGATTTCCACACCCATAAAATAGGGACAATATACATTGCAGTGGACAGTTGCAGGGTTAAAAATGTAGAAACTAAAGCGCAAGCCCCATGACAGCAGGGACCATGCATGTCTTAATCACCAATATATTCCCAGCATTTAAGACAATGATTGGGAATGAATGAATGAATAAGTGGACAGAAGGAAGGAGAGAGAGAGAACGAAAGAGAGAGAGAGAGGGAAAGAGAGAGAGGGAGGAAGGAAGGAAAGAAAGGACAGACTGACAAACAAATGAAAATGTGAAACTGCCTAGCACAGTACCTGGTCCACTGAAGGCTCCCAAAAGTGTTAGTTCTTACCCTACCTTCTGGTTTCCTGGCCTGGTGATATCCTACAACATCATAATAGCTGAATCAGGGAGAAAACGAAACCTTTAAGCACTGCTAAGTTTTGTTTCATTTCTCAGGGGAACCAGGAAGGATAGAGTTAGAGAAGCGTTTCCCCAAAAAGAGGCTCCATGACTCTCTAGCCTGTGGTCTGTCAAGCATGGCGTGGACTCGCCTGCCCTCCTCCCACGTCCTCCATTCTGTCGTTCCTCCTCCTACTGCGACTGGCAGTTTGTCTGCCCAGGACCGCCAAGTGTGAAGGGCAGGGACGGAGCAAAAGCTGCACTTTGCTTGCTGCTTTCTGCACCTCTCCCCTTACATCCTGCCTGCTATGCACCATCTCTGCCTCCCCCTCCTCTCCAACCTCCCACCACACCCCAACAATGTGCCCACAGGAGAGCTCGAATCCGATAGAATCTTCTACCCATGTTGGATCCCAGTGAACGTTACTGTGAATGCTCATATATCATGAACCCGAAAGCCAGAAACATGCTGTGCACGTTGACGGTCATAACAACCGTGCTGAGACACCACAGGGCAATTCATTCATTCCACAACCTTTACTGAGCAACTGTTATGTACCAGGCCCTGTGCCTGGCTCAGGGGATAGAGTGGTGAACAAGGTCCAGTCAGTCCCTCTTCTCACGGAACTTGAAGCCTAGTGGGGGAGGCAGATGGTGAACAAGTAATCACCTAATAAACACATAGTTACAGAGTCACATGCGAGGTGAAGGAAATGTATAAAGTCCTATGAGAGCCTAGACTAGGGAGATGTCGCCTCACTGGGAAGTCTCACTGAGGAAGCGGCATTTGGTGTGTAGATGCTAACAAAGAGAAGAGGGACGAGAAGGAGAAAGGAACTGCCTGGAAAAACCCTTGAGGAAGGAAGAAACTCATCACATGCAGCAAAGACCGGAGGGCCCAGTGTGGCTGAGCCACAGTGAACAAGGAGGGGCAGGACCTTGGATGAAGCCTGAGAATTTCAATGGTTTTTCCCGAAGTCACACAGCCAGGACATTTGGGGACTAGACTGGATCCTCAGCTAGATGATGCAGAGGAGTGTGGGTTCATGTCATTCATTCCATGGATGTGCATTGAGCACCTACTGTGTGCCATGCACCATTTTAGGCATTGAAATAAGGAGAGAAGAAAACAAAGTCTCTTCTTTCAAGGAGTTTGATCTTTGTCCAAAGAGCCCTGGAGGCCCCATGGAAGCCTTCTGGGCAGGAGACAACATAATCAGACTGACGTGGTTACAAGACTGGGCTGCCCCAGCAGTCAAGGTGACAGCGAATGGTGGCCTGGACCGGAGAGTGACAGAGGGGATAGAAAGAAGAGGATAAACTCATGAGATATTTAAGAGGCAACATTTATAGCACTGGGTGACTAACTGGACACAAGGGTGAGGGTGACGGGAACATCACGGGTAACGCCCGGGTCTCTGAGGATGCCTTCAGAGTCATCTAAGAATGAGTAGTTTATGTGCAATGTAGTTTGAATGTCTGGGTTCCTTAAAACCGTGGACACTGGTGTGGGACACGGTAGTCAACCAGAACTTGCCCTTTTCCCAAGTACGTTTCGTTTAGAATAAATAAAAGCTGTGTGTGTGAGGAGGAGGTGTTCTTTGTACTGGCTGAAGTAGAATGTCTAGGTCTACTTCTAATTTCTTCAGTTTCTGATAAAAAAACCTTCAGAATGTCCTTTCAGATCATGAGGGTTACATTAGTTTCCCAGGGCTGCCATGACAAATTACCACAAACGCGGCAGGTTCAAACAACAGAAGTGTGTTCTCTCACAGTGCCAGAGGCCAGAGTCAAGACGTTGGCGGGGTTGGCTCTTTCTTGAGGCTCTGAGAGAGAATCCATCCCACGGGCCCTTCTCCTGGTTTCTGGAGGTTGCTGGCAATCCTTGGTGCTCCCTGCCTTGCAGACACATCACTCCAGTCTCTACCTCAGTCTTCACTGGCTTTCCCCTGTGTCTGTCTCTCCTTTTCTGTTTCTTATAGGGACTCGTCATTGGATTTAAGGCTCACCTTACATCCAGGATGATCTCATCTTAAGACGCTTAACTTAATTACACCTGCTAAGACCCTATTTCTAAATAAGTTCCCATTCACAGATACCAGAGGTTTAGGACGTGGACAAGTCTTTTGGGAGATACAGTTCAACCCACTACAAGGGAATGACCACCTAGATTAGAAAATACAATGGCAGGAAATAGATGTAGAGAGATTTCTGGGTGTTAAGGATGTGCATAGAAATACACTAGTTTTCTCTTTGTTGCTAAACATTAATTACTATAGTCTTTTTGTTCTTCCCAAAATGCCGTGGAAGAGAGCAGAGGTTTCAGTAGACACATCCCACAGTTTATGTCTAAACAGAGGAAACAAGGATTTGTTTCATTGTGCGTGGCCTTGGAGATATACACAAATTCCTTCAAGCTAGGATTAATTCTTTAGTTTAAAGGTTGATAATCTATTTGCCAAAGAGTCAGAAAATAGCCAGAGATTAACGAACAGCTGTGGATGCATTAATTTTATTCCTGATCACATGAAGGAGAGCTGGAAATGTACCAGCAGGAAAAGCAAATAGATGAGTGGAAAATTCTGGCCATGTGCATCACACTTAAGTTGATCATTTTCAACTGATCCATTCCCCATGGCAAAGAATAATAATAACAGCCTAAAATATTGAGCGTTTACTTTGTGCTGCCAACCACTCTTAAAAGCACGCTACATGTATTATCTCACGTGATCCTCACAACAACCCTATGACAATTATCACGCCCATGTTGCAGAAGGGAATATTGAGGCAACAAGCAGCTAACTACCTGCTCAAGGTCACAGTCAGTAAGAAGTAGAGAGACCAGGATTTGAACTCAGGCGGACATCAGAGCACTACTCCTAATTGGTATGCAATTTTTAAAGTCTTCTTTATTTTACAACTATATATGTAATAGTGGTTATTTTTTCTGCTAAAGACAAAAATGTTGGGTAAAAGCCTGCCAGTCTCTCCCAAGCACCCATACTTGTATTCAGTCTTCATCTTCCTGCCTTTCAAAATGATCATTTGACTGTATTTAATGTCTTTCTTTAGAAAATGATAGGTGTAAAAATGTTTCTTAGGGCTGGCAGTCCCTATTTGCGTATCTAGCCAGAATATAAGGGACTCCAGGCATTGGGGCAAGGTCACATAAAGGACACCCTCCAAAATTAAAACCGAGAAAACCAAGATTGCGGATTTTGTTGGAAAAATTAAGAGTAGGAGAATAAATGTGTAGATTAAAAGAGACTTAAAAGACATACCAATTTTTGTCTTTTTTTTTTTTTTGGAGGAAGATTAGCCCTAAGCTAACATCCACTGCCAATTCTCCTCTTTTTTGCTGAGGAAGACTGGCCCTGAGCTAACATCCATGCCCATCTTCCTCGACTTTATATGTGGGACACCTGCCACAGCATGGCTCGATGAGCAGTGTGGGTCCCATGCCTGAGAACCGACATACGTGGGCCACTGAAGCGGAGCACGCAAACTTAACCACTGCACCAGTGGGCTGGCCCCTGTGGGGTTTTGTGTGTGTGTGTGTATGTGTGAGGAAGATTAGCCCTGAACTAACATCTGTGCCCATCTTCCTCTATTTTACGTGGGACCCACCTCAGCATGGCTTGAGAAGCAGTGCTAGGTCTGTGCCCAGAATCTGACCCTGCGAACCCCAGGCTGCTGACACAGGAGCACAGGAACTTAACCACTACGCAACCTGGCCAGCGCTGACATAACACTTCTTTTAATGATCAAGACTGAACAAAGCATAGTGTCCAAGGATGCACCCCGGGTAATAAACTATTTTTAAAAACACAAGAAAGTGATGGCAATAAAAATCAGCAGAGTAGTTACCTCTGGGAGGGAGGGGTGGTGATTAGGCCGGGGCACATGGAGGGGCTTCGGGGGGTCGGTCTCGAAAAGTCCTATTTCTCGTCTTGGATGGTTCGGCTTATAATACCCTATTAACCTAGTCATTGGCTTTGTGTGGTGCTGTATCTGTGTTTTATTTTATCTTAAACACATTTTTTTTAATTTGAGTAATTTAAGCATATTATTTACAAACACAGAGGTAAACACCAGGAGAAACGGCTAGAACAGTTGAGGGTGGTTACTTCTGGGGTTACTGGATTATGGGTAATGAACTCCTATATTTCACTGTAAATCTTTTGGTGATATTTGAGTTTCTTGATTAAAAATAAATTAATTTTTAAGATATAATTAACTTGGCATAGTAATCACTTATTTGCAGGACTGTCAAAAGGATTTAATGACAAATATAGAGCATCCAGCCCTGTGTTCAGCTCATAGTAGGTACTCAGTAAGTGGTTGCGATTACATTTATTCTTCCACGCCAAACCGTGGGATGGAGAAATGTGTCCATGAATCCCTAGCACTGCCTGGCACATAGTATGTCCTCAATAAATAGCTACTTATTAAATGTGTAAGTGAATATAGGGGTTTCTTTATAAAAATCAAAATATTTTCAACATACACCTCCTAGCAAATCCTTGCTAGTTCTAGCTATGAACCAGCAAGGAAATGCCATGTCGTATTAAGGCATCTGCAATTAGTATTACAGTGGTATTGAAGCAGGATCTGATTAAGAATATAGCCCCTCTGCCCCCAGAAGTGAGTGAATAGAAAAACAATATTAAACTCTAAATCACAAAACCACTATGTGTACTAAAAGTTTCAAAGCTGCCTCCCCCTCCCCCACCCCCAAGTGTGGGCTGGAATCGGAGACTTGTTTGCAAAGAGAGGAATTTGGAATGGGAAAAATAGTAAGTTTACAGTGGCAGAGGCTGCAGACACCCCTTAACCAAGGAACCAAGGTTAGTGGCGACAGGGATAAGTTGTATTTATAGCACTCACCCGCCGACTGGGCGACTAGGAAGGCACCTCACCTCTTTCCCAAGATTCACAACCCCAATCTAATCACGAGGAAAGCATCAGGCAAACTGCAGCTGAAAGCCGTTCTGTAAAATATCTGATCAGTCCCCCTCAAAACCGTCAAGATCATGAAAAACATGGTAGTAATGATGCAGTAATCAATTCACGATGTGACGTATATTACATCATCACATTGCACATCTTAAAAAAATAAAAATAAAAGTTTGTTGAATGAAAAACAAGGAAAAAAATGCAAAACTGTCCCAGACCAGAGTAGACTAAGGAGACATCACAACCAAATGTGATGGAGTGTCCAGGATTGGATCCTGGGACAGGAAGACAACAGTAATGGAAAAACTGGGGAAATCTGAATAGAGCCTGGAGTTTAGTTAATAATAATGTACCAATCTTGGTTTCTTCGTTCTGACCCATGTACCAAAGTAACGTAAAATGTTCACATTAGGGCAAAAGGGATAGGAGGTTATACAGGAACTCTCTGAAATACCCTTGCAACTTTTCTGTAAATCTAAATTATTCTAAAATTAAAGTTCATTTTTTTAAATGCTGCCTCTTATTGCAAAACTCTTTAAAAAATAAAACCTAAACTTATCACATGGGAGAGGGGTTGTGCTTTAGAGGGTACCAAGTACCAGGTATGGTGTATCCTGCCTTTTGAGTAATCCAGCATTAAAAGAATGAGGCAAAGAAAATGAAAAGACAGGTGGCCTTAGGGAGGTAAACAGCTTTTTAACCAAAATCACATTGCAGTGACTTCCATTTTGAGGCAGTGGCAATTCCTTACTCTGTCTGCATAGCTGAACTCCTGCAACGTGCTGACCGGCCCATCGCAAGTAGACCAGAGTGGGCAAGAGCTTTCCAGGGACAGGGGTGACCGGTTCTAGGAAGTGGAGGAAGCCCAGTGTGGCCAGAGCGCAGTGAGAGGAAGGAGAACGGTAGGAGACACGCTCGAGAGAAGTGGGGAGCAGGGTGTGCCCGGCCTTGCTGCCAGGGCGTGGGAAGGTTAATTCCATGAGATCTGACTTACATGGGTGACCTCCAGCCCCTGATGTGATGCTCTGAAAAGGAACCTACTAAAAATGAATCACCTGCCTTTACATGTAAGAAGAGCTCAGATAAACCCAAATGCAGGAGTGTTCTATCAATGACTAGCCTGCACTGCAAAAATTCTAATGTTATGAAAGGCAAAGAAAGTCTGAGACGCAAAAAAGAGCTAAAGACGTGACACTCCCAAATGTCTGTTGGGAATTGGATCCTGGAAAACAAAAATTTTATAAAGGACACTCTGGTGACAATTGGCAACATTTAAATATGGACCATATATTAAATAATAGATTGTGTCATTGTCAGATTTCCTGAATTTGACATTGTCCTGTAGCTATTATGAAAGAGAATGCCCTTGTTCTTAGAGGATACAGACTGAAGGGCCCTGATGTCGCCAGCATACTCTCAAGTGGATCAGCAAAAACAACAATAAAAACAGTAACAGTAATAACAAGATATACATATGTAAAGAGATAAAGCAGATATGGCAAAATAGTACAGTCAGTAAATCTAGGTAAAGGGGATACAGGGGCTTATTATTCTATTCTTGCAACTTTTCTGTAGTTTCAATTTTTCAAAATAAAAAGGTAAAAGAAATCCGTCAGGCTGCTGTGCCATGAATGGATTCTAAGTCTTACCCTTCAACTTCCAGATTTCTAAATTATATCTCAAGAATAGCAGAATAAGAATACATTTTGCGGCATTCACAATTAAAATCATGTGCCTTTGGCAACAGTTACAAAACAGCCCCAAATCAAGGAAAAACATTTCAGCCAGAAGATAAGTTTCCGAATTGGACCAGTTAGAAATTCTAGACCTTGGTGAAAGCATAACAAGGGAAAAACACACATTATCAATGTTCAAGCCTCTTTTGGCTCTAGGATACTTGAAAGCGTTCCCAGCACCAGATGAGGAGAGACATCAAGGCCATTACACCATCCTCCAGCAATCATAAAATTATGTCTCCAATTATTGTCATTGGATGATGGTTCCAGTGTCTGCATATGTTAAACAAACGTGAAACGTAAAAATCTCTTTTGGCATTCCTAGAAGCAAGCAGTTCTCAAGTTCAGTGTCAGCTCTTGTCCAAAGGACTTAATGAGTCCCTCTAACTTCCCCAAGTAGTTTCCTTGGACTAATGCAACATTTGCACCTGGACACAGCTAACCCTTCTGAGGCTCCTAGTGTGAATCCTTCCTGCCCTAGGGGAAAAGTTTTCAGTTTAAAATGCTGCTTGCACAAAGGTATGTTGATAAAGATAGTCGCTGCAAGACTGCTTTTAATAGCAAAAAAAGAACCTAAAAGTTCTTTAAATAAGTTAGAGTACATCCATATTATGGAAATACTTGCAATGATTTTTTTAAAAATGAAGTAGCTCTGCTGTAGAAAAATCTTCAAGACTATTAAGTTGGAAAAAGAAAGCAAGTTGCAGAATAACATTTAATAACATTTATGTTTAAAAAAATCAGGGGCCAGCTCCGTGGCACAGCGGTTAAGTGTGCATATTCCGCTTTGGCGGCCTGGGGTTCGCCAGTTTGGATCCCGGGTGCAGATATGGCACCACTTGGCATGCCATGCTGTGGTAGGCGTCCCATATATAAAGTAGAGGAAGATGGGCACGGATGTTAGCTCAGGGCCAGTCTTCCTCAGCAAAAAAAAGGAGGATTGGCAGCAGTTAGCTCAGGGCTAATCTTCCTCAAAAAAAAAAAAAAAACCAAAACTACATACACAAGTACATGTTTATATATCTATGTGTATGTCTATGTGTGTTAATGCAAGAAAATGTCTGGAAGTCCTCTAGAAACTTCCATTAGTAGTTACCTCTGGGGAAGGAAATGGAGTTGGAGAAAAGCAAAGGAGAACTCTCAGTTTTTGCTCTATTTAACCAAATATTTTTGAGTTTTTAATTATAGTCACAATTAGCGTGTCACTAATTTTCAAAAAATATGTATGTAAGTCAAACATACAAAAAATAAGTGGCAAAAACACTGTGAAGATTTTTCTTTTTTTACTATGGTTTCCAAATTGTGAACAATGAGCATTTAATAATTTTATTCAAAAATATACAAAGTGAGCTCTTTTGTTTTTTTTTAATTAACTGCAACATTCCAGGGCTTAAGCATTCTGATTCTTTAAGGTTTTACCCAGTGTAGAGTCACCTTTTTTTTTTTTAATGCCTTTTGGTGAGGAAGATTGGCCCTGAGCTAACATCTGTCGCCAATCTTCCTCTCTCTCTTTTTTCCCTCCCCAAAGCCCCAGTATACAGCCATATATCCTAGTTGTAAGTCCTTCTAGTTCTTGTATGTGGGATGCCACCACAGCATGGCTTGATGAGCGGTGTGTAGGTCTACGTTCAGGATCCAAACCGGCAAACTCTGGGCTGCCTAAGTGGGGTACGTGAACTTAACCACTACAGCACCAGCTGCCTCCCTACAAAGTGTTTTTAAAAAGAAAAAATCAACATGTTGTCTGATTCGACCTAGGGAAAGCAAGGGTGTTTCTGAATAAAAGAGCCAGTAGGAGATCCCTAAATGGCTCAGGAATTGCCACATTGCTACCAATGGGGACCAGTTGGTTTGCTGGGCTAATCTTCAGCGGATGGACAGGAAGTGAGAAGCCTTCACTGAGGGCCCCACTGACCGTCCCTTTAGGCCCAAGAGAGACTGCAGTGTCTGAGAGTCTGGGCCACTGCAAGCACAGACCGCCCCTCAGTGAGCCCCAGGGTTTGCGCGCTCCAGGAAGGCCTGCAACCAGCAAGCCCTCTGTCCTTTAGCAAGTGCTGAAACAGCACTTGTGGAGAAAACGCTGACTTGATTAGACACCAGCAGCCTGAATGGCTCCCGGGGGCAAAATTCTCCCAAAGCCACTTACAGGAGAAGTTTGTTCAAAGTGCAAGAAGGATGACTTGATCTCAGCTCTTCCTACTTTCTGTCACTGGATGGCCAAAACAGCACCCACCCGTGCCTGAGACCTCATCTATGGACTGTGTTGCCCTAAAAGAAAGAAGATATTAAACAGCCAACTTTAGAACCAGGCCACAGTAGAGCCTGAACATGAGCCAGTGTCTCTCAGAGAGGTGATCCTAACATTCAAAGAATAAAAGAATTAAGCTGAATGGTGTCGGCATACTCTCACTTCTTTTCTTGCATTAATCTAGGCAATTTCTCTTATTCCCGTTTTAAATATGTGCTTCAGGGGAAGATTTGACTGTTACCATTGTTTTCAGGTAGTCCAGGCATACTAATAAATTAACAGTGACAAAATTGTAGCTAATACTTTCTAAACACTTAAGTTCCGGCATCGAATGTATTGAACGCACTGAACACAGTGGCAAGTGCTGTGTTATGTGCCTGACATACTTCATCTCATTGAGCCCTCCCAACAGCTCTTAGATGTGGGTACTATTATTACCATGCCCATTTCACAGGTAGGGAAACTGAGACTGACCAAGAACATGGCAGAGCCTATATTCTAATTTACGTTAATTTGGTTTCAAAGCCTGTGTGCTCTTAACTGCTGTGCTATTTGGCGCAAGATCTATTCTTCAGATGAACAAAAGCTCGGTTCTAAACCACCTCATGTTTTGTACCTGGAATGCGAACCAGGTACCAGAACAAAGAGCTCCAAAGATTCTCAACAAGCTTCAGGAGCCCCAGACCCAGTTTTCTCATCTCTAGTTAAGAATGATAATACAAGACTTAGCTCACCGAGTCGTTGTGAGAACCCAAGGAGGTAACTGGTGTAAAATGCTCAGCTCAGTCTCTCGCACATAGGTACTGCTCAATGTGACAAAATGTGATAAAAATAGGTAATACTTGCAAAAGAGGACCAGAAAACATATCAGCTGGATTCGTTTACCAGTATAGACAGCAAAAACCTCGCAGAAAGCAGGGTCAAAGTCATGGGATACTCAATGGGGAAGTCTTGATGGAACGACTGAAGAAGACATGAGAATTAAGTCCACCTACTTGATGATTTTACTTGGGAGTGAACTCACCCTCCTTACGTCAGGGGAGGGAGCAGAGAGGAAGGAAGGGAGATGGGACCTAGGGGCCCAGGCAGACCAGGCTGTCTACCTTACCCTCCTTTCCCTTCCCTCTGAGTTAAAACTAGCTCAACGCTATTTGAAAGTTGCTTAGAGAGTAAATCTTAAAAATTCTCACCACAAAAAAGCCCAAAACATTGTAAATATGTGAGGTGACAGATGTGTTAACTAACCTTATTGTGATAATCATTTCACCATATATGCATATATCAAATTATTATGTTCTATATCCTAAACATGCCCAATGTCATACATCTATTATATCTCACTAGAGCTGGAGAAAAATCAGCTCAAGGCCATCTCTAAAGGAGGAAAAAGCCATGAATGGGCAGCATTAAAGGCTGAAAGATGTTTGGGTGAGGAAATAAAAAAAGCCTTACCTTTTTAACACCCGACCGGTGGTTTTCAAACTGTGTTCCACAGAACCCTGCTTCAGGGGTTCCACAAATGTTTTCATTAGGATTTCACTTTTTTTTTTTTTTTTTTTTTGGAGGAAGATTAGCCCTCAGCTAACTACTGCCAGTCCTCCTCTTTTTGCTGAGGAAGCCTGGCTCTGAGCTAACATCCGTGCCCATCTTCCTCTAGTTTATACGTGGGACGCCTACCACAGCATGGCTGCCAAGCAGTGCCATGTCCGCACCCGGGATCCGAACCAGCAAACCCCGGGCCGCCGAGAAGCGGAACATGCGAACTTAACCGCTGCGCCACCGGGCCGACCCCTAGGATTTCACTTTTTAAATATAACTTGGTTGAATAATCAACACACATTCTCAAGTGTGTTATAAATCAAATTTAAACTCATTGGAGACCCCCAACTAAGACAACTTAAGAGGTTAACTTATTTTTTTGAAGATTTCAAAAATAAAAGTTCCCCACTATCTTTCTTTATTGAAAAGAATACTGGATATTGCAAGACAGCTGTTTAAAAACAACAATAGACACAAAACAAATAAAACAGTATTTGCAACCATATGTCTGTGTGAATTTGGATTTTCTTAGTCCTAAGGGAGCAAAACAAAATTCAGATATAAACTGGCTCCTGGGACCAGTAAAAGACTGAAACTTTCAAAATTTCATGTTGATCAAGTAGACTCATTGTTCCCATTAACTTATAAAAGTAACTAATAAAAGGAATGGATACCAATAAAGTGTCATATAAAATACTATATGCAAACATGGAGAAGTTCTACGTAAGATTTTATTTTTCAAAGAGGCTGTGCTACTAAATGAAAAGTTTGAAAACCTCAGCCCTAGATCATTTGGACAATGAGGTACGGAGAGCGAGGTTCTATTCATAAGAGCCTCCGGGTTCTGTGGCACCCCTGATTGCTAAGACCGCCTCTTTCTCTTTCTCTGCCCAGACCCCTAAGCTGTGGACTCCTGACTGCAGGCACCAGGTGAAGAGGGAGATTCAGGGAGCCAAAATGGAGCTTGCATGGCTCTCCTGCTGCAAGGGTCCACCACATAGAATAGAGACCCTGCTTCACCACCGGGGCCACCTCCGCCAGTCCCTCCCTCCTAACTCTAGCTAATACCAACTTGGAAAGCAATGCAGGCGAGTCTTGCCAAGATCAGGGCTTCCAGTTGCTTATCTCAACTTTGGAAAGCTTGCCCTTTTGTCCAGGAACTTCCACCTGTCTCTGGCATTCTTTGATTTAATCATCAATTAGTGAAATCTGCTAATGACATGCTATAAGGAAAAATACCAACAGGAAAGAGTAGAAACAAATGGAAACATTGAGTCTGGCCCCACTTCTTTGGGAAAATTCCAGAAGTAAGGAGTAGATGGAAAGGTGAAAACCTAGAAGAGAAAGCATGTGAGACAGCTGTGAGCCATAGAATGTTTGACATTTGCATAAATATACGTAAGACCATATTCTATATTAGTTAAAATATGCAATTATTTTCATATAATTTTCCAAATGTGATCACCCTCAAACACTGGAGCTTCAGTTTCCTTATATTTCACATTATTTCACCATTATACAAGTTAAGCCTACTTCAACCACAAATCTATATCACAAAAATGTCTCCACATTTATGCAGAAACATTTCAAGTTAGAGGAGTGACAGAATAAGTGGATAATCCCCAGATTTGAATCATACTAACAACTCATATATTTATCCTTTATGGGTTTAGAGATTCCGAAGAGTTAGAGACTTGTTAGTTTGGTAACTTTCCAGGTCCATCTACAAATCCTACCAGTTGGAAACAAGATTGGCCAGAGTTAACTGTTGAAGCTGAGTCGTGGGTTCATGGAAGTTCAGTATTCTATCCTCTATTCTACTTTTGTACATGTTTAAAATTTCCCATGATAAAGTTTTTAAAAATAAAATCTATCTGCCTGCCCTGAAATCTATTTTAAAATAGATTCTATCAGTCCACTTCATCTAAGTCTTAGTGCAGCAGAAGTCACACGCTAACCAGCCAGGCTGAAGAATAACGCGTTCTTTCTCTCTGTTCCCTTCAGCTCCACTTTGCAAATTGTCTTTATTGAATTCTCACATTCCTATCAGTCACTTATTCAGAGTTCCTGTTCTCAGATGTCACTATAGACTTTCTGTCCAAGACTTCACGTCTAATATCCATATATCAAAGTGGAGAAGAGAAAAATCCTGAGCCTAAAGTTCTATTATATATCCTATAGTTTGGGGTCAGCAGACATGATTACAAATAAATGCCTTGAGCAAAAATAATGTAGGACTGCTCCAAAGTGCAAAAGAATTTTCTAAAACAATAGATGAAATTCTAGATTAGAAATTCTAAAACAATAAATGAGTGCTTACCCCATACCACTCTTGGGGAGGTCTTACAGTCTTTGTGCACAGAAGTCTATAGCTTGCAAAGAATTTTAGCCAAAAGATAAATAGCTAAAATCAAACAGTTTATTTGCCCTCGGGGAAGACTGTAAGGATTAAAATGATGCTTTATCTCCTTAGCTGGCTTGCTGGGGGGTGCTCTCCCTCTCGCTCCCAAAATAAGAAGGTGGCTCTTAGATCTTTGATTTAAACCCTTACATCAGTTTCTCAAAGATACCATTTTTCTTTCCTCCCTTCCTATTCTTTCTTTTCTTCCTCCTTTGTAATATTAACAAGCTAAACAGGAACAGCAGTCAACAGTCCTCGGTTCTCCTGTCCTAGGCTCCTCCACTCCACCCCTTGCCTGAGAACACGCATTGGTTTTCACTCAACCACCTCTTCTAGACACAAAGCTTCAGAGGTGAACAGGATTCTCTCTGTCTTCAAGGTCATTTTCCTTTCCTTTGACCCTGACAATCCCTCGTTCCATTGCCCCATCTTGCAGAAAGGTGAGGACCCGTTTAACTTAAGCCTTGGTTTGGATTCAAGATAACTGTTGTCAGGTTTGGGGTTTGTTTAACAAAAACCCGTGGACAAAAAAAAAAAATGTATATAAAATAAAGGCAAGACGGATACAACAGTTTCTTTGAGAAAAATCGGGGTATTTTCAGGCCACTCCCACTAGAGGGCGCTAGACCCTGCACTATGTCCTCTAACATCTCCGTGGACACCCGCCTTCCTGCCTCACTGCCCCTGACCCCAACCCAACCCTACCATACGAAAAAGCTCTCTGGCATACATAACAAGACCCGGGCAGAACTGGGACCTTCTCTGTTGGATAAAATTGGGGTTCCTGAGATAGATTTTGTACCTTCCCTGCAGATGGAGCTCAGGCCCCATCTTGCTGGTTTGAGACTGCCTCAAATCCGGGTTCTGACACCTAACTCAGGGCTCTAGAGACAGATGCACCTGAGGCTGAGAGACTCTAAGGGTAGGTGTGGAGGTGCCAGGAGTCTATAAATAATGAACAAATCCTGCTCATAATCACCTTATATGCCTATCATGTTTTCCAGAAGTTTCTACACATCACAATTGTGCTCTGACATCATTTTATAGGTTAGGAAAACCCGAGGTCTAGATTTATGCAAAGTTACTTGTGAGAAGCCTCCCTTGGCATCCAGCCCAACACCACCATCCCCCCTAGGCAGGAGCTCCTGCAGAGCAATTAGACTTCGGGACACTACCGACAACCTTGAATGTGTGTGGCTCTTTTTCCTTCTAGCCATGAGAACAGCAGATAAAGGTTGAGCCCAGGAAGTGGCTTATCTCGCAATCTAGCACACTCTGCTGCCCATGCTCTCCAGCCAGACCACCAGGAACACAAGTGTGGTTGAACAAACTGTGATTAATGCTCACAGCAGCGAGAGACCACACGCCTTGGGGAAGCGTGGGCTTCTCAGGAAGAAGGTGTCAGAAAGAACTTACAGGGTTGGAGCTTTGCTTTGGTAATTTGGAGGGGGGTTTAAGGAACAGGGTTTCCTTCTGGATGGGGTGCTGTCAGTAAGTGGGGATACTTCTTTAACTGTGTACCTTAATTAATCTCATCTAGGACAGATGAGAGCAAAGCTAACGCTGTCACTGGTCAAGCAGCAGCAGTGACAGATTTGGTGGGAGAGGGATGTTTGGTGTTTTGTGGTTTGCAACGACCTTGTTCTTGTCTGTGCTTAGATAAAATTATGAAGTTGTCTTGTTTATTATCTCACTTGAACATGGTCACAGCATGACCTCGTCTGAGGTTGGTGTTCTGTGAGACGGTTTATGTCCAACCCGAAAATACCATGGCCCAGCTGTCCTAGCTGTCTCAGGCTAGTTCCTGGCTGTGAGGTACCACTTTTCTTTTTCTCATCTCTCTTAGTCTTGTCTTTTATGCCTGGAAGATGTTGTGGGGATTAGATAAAACGAAACAGCATAACATAGTACCCCAGAACTTCTTAATTATTTAAGTAACTAGCTAGTCTGTGCTTTCCATTGTTTTGGCAATTGTGTCTTTATCTCCCTTGAGGACCTGTGCAGAAGGGCCCCTTTGCCAAATACCACTCAGCATCCTAACCTCAACATTATGTCCGCCATCCGATTCAGGTGACAGACCTCTAACATCCTAGAACCACAGTCACAGTCGGGACTTGAACTCAGATCTTACGCCTCCTGGTCCTTTGCTTTCCCCACGTGCTATGATGATGACATCAGCTAGACTGGCCTGCACTAGAACCTGGACTTGAGCCCAAGTCCAGCAGGGCTTTTTCACACTACTATTGAATCTAAAATTCTCCTATCAGAGATCAAGGCCAGGGCAACAACAGAAAGGGCATCGAATCTGTAGGTTGTACATCAATCAGCAAAAGGCTGGGGGGATTGTGGGGTTCACTGGGGTCCCATCTAACCCTGCAGGGCACATGCACGGATGGGGCAGATGCTGCAACAAGACCCAAGGCTGGAGGCTAAGCAGTGATGTTAGAAGGGTCTTAACTTCTTCCCGCTCCAAGTTATACCCCTTATCCTTCTACATTCTGTAAAAATTCCCATCTGAGGGCAGATTCTGCAGTGAGCTTGTTCTTCATAAACCTTCACAGGCTCAGACGACATAGTTTAAAACACCAGGTCAATCAATGAACATCTAGCAACAGGGCTCCTCTCCATTCTACAGCCTTCACCTCTACTTCTGCTGAAGCCTCAAACACCCAAGTTGGCAACTACAACACACCTAGGCAATTTATACTTAGGTTTTGTTCTCTGGGCTTTGGGGTGCAGTGATAGGAAAATATGCAGAAGCAACTTCTTTTCAAAGAGGTTTCAAACACTCATTCTGGGAGTGGGAATGTGGGGGAGGCCAATAGAATGAGTCTCTTCTTCACACAGGTTTCATAATCCATTAAAAAATATTTTCTGGGGCCAGCTCAGTGGCGTAGTGGTTAAGCTTGTGCACTCTGCTTTGGCAGCCTGGAGTTTGCTGGTTCAGATCCTGGGCGCAGACCTACGCACCACTCATTAAGCCATGCTGTGGTGGCATCCCATATAGAACTAGAATGACTCACAACTAGGACATACAACTGTGCCCTGGGGCTTGGGGGAGGAAAAAGAAGGGGGAGGATTGGCACAGATGTTAGCTCAGTGCCAATCTTCCTCATCAAAAAAAAAAATCTATCCTACAGCATGGGAAACAGGCAATTCTCAACCTGGAGAAAAGCTCTTGAGTAAAGAGACTCAGCTGCTGCACGAGGTATGAGGGCTCACTCTTAAAATTTTTCTGGTGTTTATTTTCAGTTGTCTCAGCACAGAATGTTCTCTCAGGCAAGGTCAACTAGGAGAGGCTCCAAAATACAAATGCAGTTGAGTGGGACCACAGGAGGAGGACTTAGTTAAATATATAGAAATGGTGGCTCCAACTACCAAATTATTTTGTTTCCAGCCAAGTCAACTCGAAGTCTCAGTTTTCTTCTGAAAACCCCCTATGACTAAGAGGAGGTAAGAACAAAGTAGCATTTCAACCCACAGCTCAAGTGTCCAACCTTCCCAAGAGGAGTTTCTGTGGAATCCCACACACCTAAGACCACCCGTATAAAAACGCATCCACGTAACTTACAACAGGAAGATGACGCCTCCGAGATTGTTAATAAATACTTTATTATGAATCATCATGTGGGAAACGAGCACAAAATTAGGAATCGTTTTTACAAAATCTAATGTTGTTTCTGACTCTGGTGTCTCATAACCAAAACGAAGTAATTATTCATTTGTTTGTAAGCTACTAACGTGCTTTGTTCAAAGCACTATTAAAACATAAGGGAACACAAAAAAGGGAACACAGGTTGCTAAGCCAATAAAATTATCAGTCACATAGCTTAAGAGCTCTCATGCCCTGATTGATTTTGGTAAGTTTGGATAGTCTCTGATTATTGGATAATAATGTAAAGAGATTGTTTAGATATTTGATTCATAAAATCCACAGTTAAGACTTTCAATATTCTGGCTCTTTTGACATGAGAATTAAGAGGCAAATGCTCGAGTCCATTGCTGCAACGTAATGGATTTACACTTCATTTAAAAAATTTCTGTCCTCCCTACAAGGAGCTAAAAGGCAGGCTACGGCAACACGGAAGAGCGGGAGGGCAGGAAAGAGGGCTTCAAGAAGTGGATCCAAGACAAAAAGGAAGCGGCCTGCTTTATCTCACAGTGCCCACCGGAAGCAGAGCCATCTGCTCGGTAAGACCCAGGCCGAACATCAAACTCTATGATGGTGATGAATTCCCTCCACACACGTTCTTCCCACAATCCAACAAATTTCTTTTCCACAGACTATTCTTCTGAGGCAAGAAACTAGAAGAGGGACCCTCTCTGCTTCACCTGTTTATCCCTAACCACTACCACAATCCCTAGCATATAACAGGTGCCAAATCTCTCCACCTGCGGCATCTCTAGGACAAGTCTCAGTGGTCTGTCTTTAGCACCATCCCCACAATCAAAATCCTCCCTCAGGAAAAAAAAAATTACTTAGCAAATATTTTTATCTTCCTATAAATACGAGGTAATGGAAATGGAAGGCTTCCTTCTCTGTTGAAGGTGTTAAGTATCAATGAACAGAGAGGGACGGACATTTGGAGAAATGGAGAACATTTCTCATTCCAGAAATTGTGTGCTGCTGGTGGTGACAGACCTCTCCTATAAACTCCACTTGACAGATGGACAAAATGAGGCCTAGAAAAGAAACCGTTTCCTGAGGTCTTCCCCTCCTACAGCCTTCAGGGGGGATATAAGCGACTTTCCCAAGGAGCCTCTGTTCCAGCTAAGTCAGGGTCAACAGAAGTGCCCCCAGAGAAGATGGAGGGAAACTGGGAGACCTAAAGGCACACTGCCTGACTCTTGGGCTGTGGGATTTTATTCCCATAATTGGGCCCAGACAAAAGTATTCAGATGACAATCTTGTGCCCACACACGGACCCCCCGAAGTGACTGGGTGGGGAAAAAAAAACCCTTAGGCATGTTAACAGCAAGTTGAGTGTCAGCCCTGGGAGGCCACACTCTGAGACCACAGGACATGCACCTGCACCTGGCCCCCTGTTGGGAGTCCTCACAGCTCAGAAACCACCCAGCAGCCTGGGGATGGCTGTCCGTACCCCAGGGCCAGGACCGTACTCCTACTCCTACTTAGAAACCAGATGCCGACGGGATCGCAGCACTGGAAGCCACTTCCTCATTTTGGAAATGGATCTTTTATTTCATAACTGGTAAAAGAGATTTTATATGCCAAGTCCCAGCTAAGCAACTCATTGTGATGCCTAAGTTACCTACCCCTAATTTTTTTTTCACTGATACTCTCAATTTGCTATTCCCCAGATATAGGTTTCTGGATTAATCCTGTTGATCTTTTTCACTCAAAAAGTGGCAAGTTACCTCCAGAACACTGACTTTGTCAACCTTGACAGTAGTACTGTCTTTGCATGTTAACAATGACCAGAATGTCCCTTACATTCCACCGCTTCAAAACTAAGTATGGAACGATTACCTGGACATGAGACTTGCCAATGACTCCCATTTTATAAAAAGGATTTTAAGTCCATGTGTGTAACATTACTCGGATATAATTCCCTAGGAAGAGAATTCCTATTTTATTTATTTACTTTTTTGCAAACAATTTTAGAGGCAGGGTGTTAAACTGATTGAAATTTCACAAGATTGACATTATTGCTTAAAGTGCTTGAATTGGTTACATTAAAAAAAATTAAGGTACAAATTATTTCAAATAAAAACTAAATTTTCTTTTTAGCAACACAGTCAAATGAATGCCACACAAATACAGTAACTATTTTGCTTATACAAAAATGGAAGCCAAAAATAAATTAATGTAATACTGGAAAACAGAAATTTAATAGGCAGAAAAGTAGGAAATAATTTTCCCCGACCCATGCCATTTACATGAGTTAATCACAATAGTGCTGATAAATGCCTTGACCATATAATAGCAAACGAGGGCAAAACATTTAGTGCACAACATTTCAATACATATGAATATACAAAGTTGATCAGAATGCAATGTTTAAAGATAAAACCCATCTGTAATAAAGCTACACTCCAATATCTAAAATAAGCCCTAAGCTCCAGTTAGAACACAGTTCATTGTTAGGCATGCCCATGAAATTAAGGGTACCCATGAAAATAAACGCATAGGGACCATTTCTGTCATTTTTTTTCCCCCATTTCATCTGAAATCCAAAATATATGAAGCCATAAAACCAAACATGACTGGCTTCCTATTCAAGCCAACACCTTCTCGTTTGTTCCTTGGCTCTCTTCAAACCAGTCCACTTTGTGGTGCCTCAGAAAGGAAAAGGCATCAACACAACAGGACTGATATCAGCATTTTACCGAAATTTACTTTTAAACAAATGACTTTTTAGCATACTGTACCATAATCAAGATGCTAAACTAGTAAGTAACCAATAAAGCAAACATTTCTTCTCTTTTTTAAGTGTAAAACACTTAACTTATTTTAAAACACCCAGCAGTTAAAAGAAATACAGCAGGCCTACTCACTCCTGCCAGAAAACGACACGCAAAAACCCTGGCCGTTTGAGGGAATATTGCTGCGCTCTTGTGCTATCACTGACCTCAGAAGGGTCTCACACATCCCAGCCATTCTCTGCTTTACACGATGAAGGAGGGATGAAAAATTAAAAAGTGTTTGCTACTGTCTTTACATAAAGTGAAATGATTGGGGGGGGGAAATGTAGCTGCCTAGTGTTTGTTTCATTTATTGAAGAGGAAGAGGGAAGAAACGACCAGATAACTCTGAAGTTTGAAAAACTGATGGAGGGTTGGTGGGTGAGTATGTTTTGGTCTTTTCCCCATCTTCTTTTCCTGCATGACACTTTAATGTCTTTGCATTATCTTTCATACTTATTTTTTTATTCCAAAAATCTATCCATGAATACTGAATTTTAACTGACCCTTTCTATTAAAAAGAATTATTTCAGTTAAGTTAGTGGGAAAAACTCTTTCTTTGTGCATCCAAAGGAAAAAGAAAATGTCCTGAATTTATGATTTAGCATTTAGATATTAATTCTACAGGCTTCCAATTGAAACTTTTTTTCCTAATAAATTAGCTTCAAGAGTCACTTCAAAGATAATTTTAATAGTTTTTTTAATTTCCAAATATATTAGAGATCAACCATCATTTTTTTAAACTTTGCAACCTGCAGTTAAATATATGGGTTATATATAGTACAAACAGTTCCCTATATCAATCACCCTCAGTTGGAAAGTGTCTCTCCTTAAACAGAATAAAAACTCACTTTCCAGGTAAGTGATTACTGCATATGTTTCATGGAGGAAAAAAAGACAAAGTATTTATAAATATGAATTCGCCTCTAAACAAGGCAAGGTATATTTTCGTCACTTGTATAAAACAATAACGTGAAGATCACCCTGTTTTTGTCTTCTCCAGTGAAAAGTAAAACATTTCACTTCAAGCATGAACGAATGAGCGTTGGCATGCTTATTTAAGTTCTGAGCAATAAACAGTTCAAGATATTTCAAAGATAAGAAATCCAGTTTTCATCTAGATAAAGTGCTATGCTCTTAATTGTTGCAAAATGGCCATTAACGTTTTCAATTTCAGTTTTAGTTCACATTATGCCAAATGTTTGCATGTTCATTCGCTGATTTACTAGGTAACAAAATAACATGTTCACAGTATATTATAGTGTATGGAAATCAACTGACCTCCCAAAGGAAGCCAAGAGCTAGACTCATAGTATTTGTAGGAAACCAAAAACCAGCTCAATGGCAAAACATCAAATTGACCCTTTTAATAAAAGGTACCAATATTCAATGATCTAATAAATACATATATAACAAAAGTGAAAAAAGTAAAAGTAACTATGGTGAGATGAGGTTCTTCCAAAAAACTCCGTCTTGTCAAGCATCCTAGGAGTCTGAGCCAAAGAAACGCTGCCATTTTGTTCATTCCTCCACCTGCCCACTGACACTTCCTTTGACCCACCTTCACACCCAGCTAACTCCAGTATTCCTTCTAGGAAAGGTTCCATATTCGTCCTGGGACTTGCCAGTGCCTCAGTAAACAGGCTGAAATGTTAAAAAGTGAACAGTTGTACAACGTGGCTGATGGTAGTAAAGGTACAGTGCCTTTGTTCTTCCTGAAAAACAATGCTGCTGGTACTGACTGGCTAAGGAGAGCTGTGCTGCAGGCGTCACCGTGGTGTTGCAGTCCTGGGACCACAGACTGCGAAACACCAGCAGGATTGCAAAGATACCCTGGAAAGCTTAGCAGTGCCAGATAAAGGATAGATACAACTCACACAACCTGACAGAAAAAAAGTATCACTAAAAACAAACAGCATAGAGTTATTTTCCTGAAACTTGGTTTTGGTAGAAAGGTAAGAAAGGTAACTTTTCACTGTCCACAAAAGCCTCCTCCTCTTGGCTTTGCCTGCCCTGAGCTCCACACCTTCTGAGCCCCTGGAATTCTAACAGCAACGCAAGCACAGCCCCCGGGCAGATGCTGGCCACCATGAACAGCTTTTCTTCACCCTGTTCCACTGGGAGGATGATTTTAGCATCGAGGTTACTCACGTTTAAACATTTTCACTTGCACAAACTTAAAGCTATAATTGCAGCCCTAAAAGGGGAAGATCCATCCAATTTTTCTGTCCTTCGGTCAGAAGAGAGGCAGAGAAGCTAAAAGTGGGTCGCAACGTTTCCAGGGGCAACTTAAAGGAATGCATTGAAAGGAGACCCCGGGAGCCATTTAGGAAGTTTAGCAAAGACCCCAAATAGACTGTAGACATTCGGAGGAAATGTCATTCTAATTCAGCCAGTGGCACAGCATTTACCCAATCCTAAAATTAGCAACTGTTATTAATATAAATCTTACTACAATCTGATTGCAGTTAACTCTACTCAGACTAAAATAAGACCACAAGTAGTGCTGTATGTAAAAAAACAAGGGGAGAGTGTCTAACACAGCCAGACCACTGAGACTCAGGGTAATACCACTGGCGGGCTGCTGGGGAAGAAGAAAGTCTGCAGAGAAACCAGAGAATAGTGCTTTGAATATTTTCCCCCACTTGAGTTAGTCCCACGGTTCTTTAAGTTATTCTCTTGACTGATAGAATAAAATATATCCAGATTCTGAATTTTTTGATATATCTGATGTCAGGCCATAGAATTCTTCAATAGCTTGGGCATCTATTTTCTGCAATAAAAGAGAAATAAAACAATACAATTGTTCAACATGATTACTGGGAGAAGGAAAGAAAAACTAATGTAATGCACGAGAAAATGTAAGACACACTGTTATAAAATCACAACTGGGAATTTCAACAGCAAACAGAGAATTCCACAGACTTGAAAGAGGGAGATTACTACATGAATTCCACATCGCTGGGGAAGAAAGCCACCCTCTAATTTATCAGCAACCATACGTGGGCACTCTTTGAAGAAGCCAGGACTTCTGTCTTCCAAACGGTAAACGGGGGGGTCTTGGGAATAACCTTAATTCTCTCAGGCCATCAGAGTTCACTCCCTTCAGTGTTACCCTCGTGGGCTAAAATAGACCGTGTCTTTGCGTGTGGAATTCTCTCCAGCTAGCGTTCCTTTACAACAAAATCAATACATGGAATACTTTAATGTAATATAAAGATTTCCAGGTCCAAGAGACTGGAAAAAAACATTTTTAAATAATAATCAATACAAGAAGAATTTGGTATAATGAAATAATTTTGATAGAACTTCAAAGTTTATTATTTGGTCTGTATCAGAGAGGGCTTTCATCACAGTAGAAAACAGGAGTTACATATAATTTATGGTGGCATAGAGATCCCACGTGTGTGGCTGGTCAGTTAACTTAACGAGAACACAGCATTAATAAGTCCATGCTCACATCCCTTTTCCTTTCCTATTGAGAATGGGGAGCGGCAGGGTTTAGTTCTGAAAGAAATCTAAGTTGTTTCCAAGTCAGATTATGGGAAAACAGGCCTAGTTTAGAAAATGTCCACACATACACATCCCCCCAAATTCTGTCTCTGCCCTACCCCTAGTGTAGGATCATCTGCATACCCACCTCTACAATGTCATCATCAAACAGAAGCCAGAAGCCATGACTTTTCACAATAGTAATATAATGCCCACGATTTGGACCACTGGAAAAGAGCAGACAAAAGCAAGTTACCACGTGAACACTTACTTCTTTTTTTGCCCCTCAAAACCCCAGTGCATGGTTGTGTATCCTAGCGGTAAGCTCTTCCAGTGCTTTTTTGTGAGCTGCCGCCACAGCGTGGCAACCAACAGGCAGGTGGTATGGTCCCGAGATGGGGAAACGAACCCAGATGGCCGAAGCGGTGAGAGTGTGGAACTTTACCCACTAGGCCATCAGGGCTGGCTCCACACTTATTTCTTTACAAAACTCTAGGTAACTCTTTCTAAGCAGTGATTTCCTAGAAAAAACTCTATGATCAGGACAGAGAACTTGCTATAGGTCATGTCTGCGTCCACAATTGTTTGCCCACAATTTACGGAGGACAGCCAGGTGCCAGCTGTGCTGGGTACAACGGAATGCAACGATGAATAAAACATCTGTCTTCTAAGGACTCACAACCCAGGAGGGAAAACAGACATTCAAATTCAACTAATATTAACAAGTAATTACTGTATACCTGTGATGTGTCAGACCCTATTCTGACTGGTCAGGCAAAAAAGCAGTGAACCAAACAAAGGCCCCACTTCCTTGGGGTGAGGGTTTGATAGGCAATAAACAAACTAAAATATAAGTATAATCCAAGTGGTGGTAAGGGCCATGAAGAAGAATAAAGCAGAGTAAGGGGATAGTGAGTGACACAGGGAAGGTACTATTTGACACGAAGGGGTGAAAGACGACCTCTCTGATAACATGAGATTTGAGCAGAAGGAAATTTCCCTGAAAGAAGGGAGGGTGGGAGGGGGGCCTGATAAGCCATGTGACTATGATGGGAGTTTCAGGAATAGGTAGTAGCAAGCACAAAGGTCTTAGGGGAGGGGGGGTAGCTCTTGGTATGTCCATGGAACAGCAAGGAAGCCAGAGCCCAGTCAGCCAGGGGGCAGGGGGAGGGGGGTGCCAGACTGGCGGGGAATGGCATATTATCATGGTTAAGATTTTGGACTTTGCTGTGCGTGAGCCAGCCAGACCCTGAGGGATTGTGAGGAGTGACATGATCTGATTTCATTTCAGAAAGATGTTAAACCATAACATATAATAACAAGTAGAAAAATAAAAACAGTATGGAAAAAAGGAGAAAGAGCAACTGAACCGCTGTTACCATGTAGTTATATTTGCACAAGTGAGGAGATTTTTAATCCTAGATCTCGAGTTTTGTTTTGGTTTTTTTTCAATGCACCATTAAAGCTGAAAAGCCAAATTTCCCCTTTTTTGTTTGCTTTAAATGCGAGATGACCCACATGATGTGTCCTTGCCTTTCTCCAACCCCAGCCAACCCTTCTTTCCCCTCCCTCTGAGCTCCAGCCCATAGGTCTCCTCTTTTCACACACTCCACCCCTTCGCGTCTGGGGCCTCCACACTTGCCATGACTCCACCTGAAACAATCCTCCCCTACTCTTCACATGTTTGGCCCATTTTACCCCTTAGGCCTCAGCTCAAGTATCACCTGGGCAGATAAGTCTTTGCCCATCACCTTCCCTGAAGACATACCTCCCATTGCTCTCTCATCGCCCATTCCTTCCTCAGCACTAATCAAAACCATAAATTATTTTGCAGTGGTTGGTTTGTTGTTGGCGGTGGCAGGCTGGTGTGTTTACTTGTTAATTATCTTTCCCACTAGATCCTAGATTCACGGGGGGCAGGGCTCCTGTGTCTCGTTCACTGCCGTACTTTCAGATCCTGCCACAGAACCCAGGAAACAAGGGTTCAAAAAATACTTGCAGGAGAAATCAACGAAGGAGGCTGTGCATCCTCAGCAAATGTGGGCCAGGCCATGGAGGGGATGGGCTCGGCTTCCCGACCTCAGAGCTTCCCAGTGCCCACAGCCGAAGATACCTTATCCCAGCCCGTAGGCCAGCCCAGCCCCGCTCTGTGTATGAGAACAATCCAGTCTCTAGTGGGAGGAATTTAAGGAATGCTAGTTAGTAACATGCGTGACCCAGCACCAACTCGCCCTCACTGACTGGGCTGCTCTGACCCCGTGCCCCTATTACAGAAACTGACGAGTCCAGAACCCAACCCCCTACTCATCCCCCAGCTCCCCTAAACGGGTCTCCGCCTTGCCTCACAGTGCTCCCAGGGATTAGAGATCCATACTGAAACCCGAGCACACCCTACACATCTGAGCACTTCTGCTTCCCCATCCCCTGTCTACACCCCCTCCCACCCACCTCGGCCACGACGCCCTCCAGGTGCCAGGCTCTGCCTGCCCCCACACCTCCTCCTGACCCCTGCCGTGGGCTCCTACCCAGTGTTCACAGCTAGTTTCCGGATCGCTGGACCCCTGTGTTCTTTAAAAGAATAACTGATAGACTATCCTTCAGGGAAAAAACACAAAGCTGGCTTATACTGGCCGATAAATATAACTTCCTGAGAATGTAAGAAAACAGCTGGTGACAAAGTTAATATGCACAAGACAAAACACAGGTGGCTGACGACGTGAAGTTACAGTTTCTGACACCATCCACCCCAGGACAGGGCAAAAAATGAATGAGTCCTTTCCTCCACGTGGAACCACGCGTCCTCCTGGTAATGGTCTGTTCACCACAAGCCGGTCCAGGCAGAGGGAGAGGAAGACGCCTGCTCTGCGACAGGCCCCAACCCAGTACCCACGAGGGCAGGGGAATCGGTGCTGTCTCAGGGACAGGACATACCCCATCCCACTCGAGCAGAGGATAACGAACAGGAATTTCCAATAGACCTTTCCATGCAGAGACCAAATAATAGAATAGAAAATATTTGCTCAAAGGACTGTCAGCAAAATGCTTTGCTTCTCCACATCTGAGGGACTTCTTTCTCTTACCCTCTGTCTTCTGATTACGTACTTATTACAGAATGTTGGGGAAAGACTGAAAACTGCATAAAGAATATTTTTTAAGAGTACATATTTAATCAGTGAAGATGCCAAAAAATTATTAAATTTGACCTACTGCTTCCAGCCTTTATTCCTACATCTTAAAATACTTTTGAGATCATACTATACATGTCACCTGGCTTTCTGAAAATTACAATCATACATAAATATTTATTTCTCCATCTTATTTCAAACTCTTCCTAAGCACCACTTATATCCAACACAGATTTATTATTTTAATAAATAATTAAAATAAATGATTTTATTTTATTTTCTATGTGTACGTAGGGGTGTTTGGAATAATTTTGAGATGATAAATAAACAAGAGCTTGGAAGATTCCCCAAAGTACCATTATTACGGAGTCTCACAGCCCAGGAAGGGAGCCACTCGGCCCATTTCAGCACAGGGAAAACCTCACACTTGTCATGGGCACCCGCTTCGCCGCCTGCCCGTACCTGCCGCAGTGAACCACCACCGCGACCAGGTCGTACATGCGGTCCAGGTTCACCGCATCGCTGGAGGTGTTGAAGAGCCGGAGTTCCAGGGGGAAGACCACTCGGTAGGACAGCTTGGTGTACCTGTGCAGCTGCTCCATGTACTTGAACCGCTTTAGGTGCAGGGCCAAAATCATGGGCAGCTTTTTGACTCTCATCCTAAGAAACCACGAAATAAAAATCAGTTGTACCCAGCACGTGTTAGGGAAACGGAATACACTGCTGCCTACACAAATAAAGAGCAGGAGGGGGCTAACAAGCTTCAAATCAGCAAATAACCAAACTACTTGCAAGAATAAAAGCATGCTCGCTTACGTAGCACTGACTTTCATCCTACATTCTTGGCTAACTGGGGCATAGGTAGTGAGAGAAGAGCATGACAGCTAGTTTCTGTTTGGTCAAAGCAGACATTCCAGAATTTTGTACCAATAAAAATATAATGTGTGATTGCTCTCTGTCACTGCCCTCTGCCTCCCAGGAAGGAACAATATTTGAACAATCACCCCGCCCACCCCCCACCCAGAGATAATGGAGACGAGGGGTAATAGCTTTTGAGAAAAGGAGGTTGGGGAGAGGACAAGCAGAAGGGCATGGGCTGGACTTGCAGGTTCTGAGGACTGGTACGGATGGGCAGACGCTGCACACCACCGGCCACCAGGAAGCCAAGCATGCTGGGCCCCTCTCACTCCTTGCTCTTGTGCTCTTGAGCAAGTCACTTCCCTTTTCCAGCTCTCAGTTTCCTCATTTACAAAACACAGGGGCTGGCTTAGGGCTACACTTCCCAAGCTGGGCTATTACAGCACTGGAGATGTTAATAGGTGGGGCGTTTCCATGGCCAAGTTTGGACATGGCTACTTTCTATTCTCAAGCTCCTCCCTGCTCTTTCACATGTGGAAGGTTCTGAGAAATCCCAGAGTAAAAGAACTGTTCTCTTTTGTTTGATGCAGCATTTCCCAAACTTACATAGACACAGGAAGCTTTTTTCACTAGATGACCATTAATACTCCTCAGTCAAAAGTCACAAAGACAACAGTTTACGTAGATAATTCTGCCAGAACAGAGGATCTTCTGGTTGCCCTCCAGGACCCCCATTCTGTGAATGCCCTGAATTAGTGTAAATGCTGTTCAGTGTGCACCTATTTTAAATGCATGTTATTTGAAAGGGACAAATTTTAAGACAATATTTTGCAGGAATCTATTGAGGTAAAACCCTGTTCGTAAAAATAAGCAAAATAACCACATCAGCAGGAAGATAAGATTTATAGGGAACCGTGTATTTTACAGGAACATGCGCCATTTTAAGGTCTAAAACCTCCAGGGGGAAAAAAAATCCCAAAAAACAAAACCTCCAGCCTAGAACAGAAAACACCTCATGTCACACAGGAAGACCTGGGCCCCACCTTAGGCAGATTCAGAGTATGCGATGGGAGCAGAGGCAAGTGAGCTCCCCTGACCACTAACGAAAGGTAACTGCGTCCCACCTCCATCCCGTCTGCCACACGACTAACCTTTCATAAGTTTGGATGCAGCAAGGAAAAACGTGCATGTCTGGGGGCAAAGGGCTGGGACGCTGGGCAGAGAAATGATTTCAGCCTCGGCTCTAGACCCGAGGGTTTTAGACAGCAGTAATGAGAACCGTGAGTTACCCTGACCATGCCACAGCCGTGCGCCGGGCAAAGCCAACCCACAGGAAGGCTGCACAGGATAATCAAAATGTCAACTTTCTTGGCTTCTGGGGATAGATAACAGGGAATCACTGCTTCTCTCAGACTGTCCAAGAGTTGAAAGTGGCTTGTGCTGGTAAAAAGATGGGTAACCTTGGGTCCTAGTTCAATTCAGAGTGTGATAATTTCCTTATTGCCTCTCCATATAACTGATATTTAATTGATTTCTTTATGATTCCTTACTAAATGATTAATTTTTTTAACCTCTATGTCTTCTAAGTAAGAAGTTCCAATGCTTAAGCAATACTATCAATCTTATTGAGTGACCACTATGCATTACATACTATGCTAAGTTCTTTTTATAACTTGCCCTTATTCCCAAAAGGACAGAGATTATACTGATCACCACTTGTTTACCCAGCAGAGTACCTGGCACATACATAGTAGCACTCGATAAATATTCGTTGAATGAATGAATGAACGAACAGATAAACAAATGAGCAAACGATCAGATGAGTGCACAGCCTCTGAGGATGGCGTCCCTATCCCAGTTTTTCCAGTGAGGAAGGTGACTGACTCCCCAAGGCTACCCGGCTAGGAGCCCGTGGAACTGGGATTGAAAATCAGATCTGTCAGACGCCACAGTCTGGTTCCTTCTCAAGGCACACGGCCACCCTCCCGCGCGACACTTCACATACCTCTTCTGGGCCTCCTGTTTGCTGCAGCACGTTTCACAATAATACTTCTGTTCACTACACAGTGTTTCCGTGTTGCTGAAGTCTCTGCAGAGGAAAATATTTTCAACTTAAAAACAAGTCCAAAAGGCACTTGGTATACCATGTTCTAAGTCCTTTATTACCTGTAGGGTAATTTTTAAGTGAATGTGCAGAAAGAAGTAATGGCAAAAGAGCTTTCTTACGAGCCAGTGCTCCGATGCCATCAGCGCACATCCACAGGACCGGGTGACAAGCCCACCATGAGAGATTTTCAAGCACAGCTTTACTTAATGGACACAGCTAGATCTGAACTAGGGTTTGCAACTGAGCCAGGAAAAATCAGAGTTTAACAGAGAACAGCTGTACACTGGAGATTAAAAATTATCATAGAAAAATAGTAACTATAGTAAAAGCCCACCATTACACTATAAGTTGAGTCCAAAAAAATCACAAAAACGCGACGTGACATTATTGTCAGTTAATGAAAAATAGCGTGAATCAGGTGGTCTCCATTTTCAAAGAGCATAAACGTTAAGACAGTGAAATTTAAACCACACACAACTGCCCTTATCTTGAACTAAGGAAGTCCCAAATTATCAGGAGACGACTACTTCCTACCAACCACCAGCGCTGCCCCGCTCCCCACCTCCCCGCACCCCGGAAGGTAAGAACTTGAGCCTGCTCCTTTTGAGAACAAATGCCACTGTGATGTTCTATCTGCATTCGCCTTGGGTGAGGTGTTACTGTACTACTTAGGGTTTTCATTTTTTAAATGTCATGGCTTTTCCTTCTTTTCCAGTCACTGAGATTCCACTTAGCATTCCTGTCGTACTGCTTCAAAGGCTGAAGGGAACATCCAGAATATAAGAATACCCTGGAGTCTCGAAAAGGTCTGTGACATTTCCTTATTCATAGGGAATGTCCCGGCATCGGAATGATCAGATTTTATTAAATAGAAAATGTTATTTTGACGGTGTTAATGACTCTACCACTTGAACAGAGCTTATCAAAATAAAATATAAATTGTCCATTCATTAAATCTCAAACAATTACTGAGAGTACTCTGGGCTCCGTGCTGGGGATTCGCAGAGTACCTGCCCTCACACAGCTCACAGTCTAACAGACACATGCAAATGAGCCACTGACAACATTTAGTGTTCAGTGCAGGTTAAATGTAAATCAGTTCACACAATTGAGTCCCCTGCCTAAAACCCACCAATGGTTCCTCAGTGCACTTTGGAATAAAATCCAAATTCATTGCCATGGCCGATAGGCCGTCCACCCCCATACCTCTGAATTCTCTTCTGACCCCATCTCCTTCACTCTGCTCTAGCCACACCAGCCAGGTTTCTCCTGTAGCCCCAGAGAGCCAGGCTCTCCCTGCCCCAGGGCATTTGCAGGTGCTGTTTTCTCTGCCCTGATAGCTCCTTTCCACATGCTTCCATGGCTGGTTCCGCTGATTGTTCAGAGCTCAGCCTAAATGTTCCCTCTTTGGAGAGGACTTCCCTGGCCACTCTCTCCAACCTACTCTGCCCCATCCCGTTGCTGTCTTGTTTTCTTCTGAGCACTTAGCACTATCTAAAACCATCCTCCTAGTCATTTGACAACTTGCCTCCCCTCTCTGTGGGCAGTGACCCTGTCTCTCTCACTGCTAAAGCTCAGCACTGAGAACAGGCCCAACACATCATGGCATTTCATAGTGTGTGTTGGGTGACCAAACGAAGACAGAAGCAGGTGTACAAAGGCCAGGGGAAAGCACAGAGGAAGAAGAAATGAAGTTGAACTGGGGTAATTCAGGACATTTCCCCAAGGGATGATGTCCAAGTCAGGTTCTCAAGAGGGAAAGTGTACCAGGTGGAGGGAATGCCACAGCACAGAGGCATGGAGGCAAGGGACGGAGCACGCTTCTCAGAAGCTGGCGTGCACCATGTGGCTGAGCAGTCTCACTAACCAGACGCAACAAGGAAGAGACATAATCAGTGCTTTTAAGAAACGCCACTTCTGGCAGCATTGGAGAGGAAGGACAGGAGGGGGTCGAAAGGCAAGGAAACAATTTAGAAGGCAATAATCCTCATGCCTCAGATTTCAAGTGCTTGGTGCATTATATAGACTCAAACTTCGCTGAATGAATACTTGCTGACTCTTCAATGGATAACTGATGTGAAATCTTTTCTTGGCCTGCACAGGATTTATTGGGGTGGAATGGAGGAATCACGGTGAAGGGGAGGTGCGTATGGGCCACGGTAGAGATTTACATCCTTGGAATGTCTACCACAGACAAACCTCTTTATCAACTAAAGAAGCAGAATAACTAAGGCAGACACAGCAACGAATAAGGAATTAAACACTTTCTACTCACTCTCATTTTTCAAAAAAAGTTTTTTGAAGTATTTGCAGACCCAGGTAGGTAGAAACACAGCAGAACTTAGTACCTAATTTAGACCTGATTTACAAACAGCCACCATCCTGCTCAGCACCAGCTGGCTGGAGCTCGCGGTTGTGAGAGACAGGCTAATGCGTTTAGGGCACCTGTGAGTTGAGAATTGGAAAATGAGGCTAGGAAAAGGGGACAACCCTGGCAGGAAACTCTGAGGCAGAGCAGGTCTGTCAGCTGATGCTGCACAGTTGTTGGAACAAAAGCAGACAACAAAGGTCGAAACCTTCCAAGGAGAAAGTCAAAGAGGAGAGAGACAGTAGAGAGATCTTTCCGACACTCGGGATAAATTACCAAAGCACGGGGGAGGCTGGTGGGAAGCACAAATGCTTTCTATTTCTTTAAAGAGAGTCATAGTGACAATAAAACACTGTTTAGAAATACACTTTGAGGGCCGGCCCAGTGGTGTAGTGGTTAAGTTTGCACACTCCACTTCAGCAGCCCAGGGTTTATGGGTTTGGATCCTGGGCATGGACCTACACACTGCTCATCAAGCCATGCTGTGG
This sequence comes from Equus przewalskii, assembly GCF_037783145.1. Taxonomy (NCBI): domain Eukaryota; kingdom Metazoa; phylum Chordata; class Mammalia; order Perissodactyla; family Equidae; genus Equus; species Equus przewalskii. The sequence continues at coordinate 79,366,719 of NC_091833.1, read as the reverse complement.
CGGTGTCCCACATACAAAATAGAGGAAGATTGGCACAGATGTTAGCTCAGGGCCAATCTTCCTCACACACACACACACACACACACAGAAATACACTTTGGGAACAAATCTAATATGAAATAAATGCCTCTTTAAGGAAAGAAAACTATAAAACCTCACGGAAATGTATATGAGAAAACTTGAAAAAAAGGAGAAAAACTATGTTCCTGGATGTATTGTAAAGACGGCTATCATGTCCAAGTTAATCTCTATATTTGATACATTTTTAATTAAAATCTTAACTTTTCCACTCAACACAAGAGTTCAAAAATTGATTTAAAAAAAATTCTCAAGCAATGCTTCTTGATAATTTTCATGTCATGACCCACAGACAAAATGATCCTATAGAGAAGGGAGCTGGGGTAAACCAATGAGGCTGCTCTTATGGCTGGCCATGGGGCTCTGACAGCTCCAGGCTCTGCCCAGCCTCCCAGGAGCCGAGGGATCAATAGACACCTGTACCCCATTTTCCAGGGCACACCAGTTGGGAGGCTTTTTTGCAGAATCTACAGCAGTGGTTCACCTGGCTGCTCATTAGAATCACCTGGGGAGCCTTAAAAACATTCTCAATGACCCCCAGCCCTATAAATTACATGAGAATCTCTCCAGGTAGAACACAGGCATTACTGTTCTTACAGCTTCTCAGGTGGTTCCAATGTGCTGCCAGGGCCGTGCACCCAATGCTTTGCAAATATTAGCATGCATGTGAATCACGAGATCCCATCAACATTCAGATTCTGATTCATTCATTCATTCTTGGGGGAGACCTGAGATGCTGCTGTACTAATGAGATCACAGGTGATGTCAATGGTGCTACTCCATGGAACCCTGTTTGAGTAGCAAAGGCTTAGAGCAGCTGTTCTCAAATTCTGGTGGTATTAAAACCACCTGGAAAATTAAAACCTGAGGCCCAGGCTCACAGAAGTTGAAAGTGACCTGAACCTCGATTCTTACCAACTTCCCCAGGTGATTCTGATACACACCAAAGTTTAAGAACCGCTGACTAGAGTATTAAAGAAGACTGAAAAAAGAAATCTACAAGAAAAACTTATGTGTCAGACATTAGAAAATACCTATTATCAATAACCAAATCCGAAACACAGGTCAGAGAAGCAGAAGAGAGATAAGCATGTGGCAACAGACAGGGATGGATATGAACTTAGTACATAAAAGAAGTTTCTCAAAATAAGTAGAAAATGAAAGTTTTTAAAAAGAAGAGTAATTTTGGGGCCAGCCCTATGGTATAGCGGTTAAATTTGGTGTGCCATGGTGTAGTGGTTAAATTTGGTGCGCTCTGCTTCAGCGGCCCTGGTTCACAGGTGCAGATCCCAGGTGTGGACCTACACCACTCATCAGCCATGCTGTGGTGGCAACTCACATACAAAATAGAGGAAGACTGGCAGAGATGTCAGCTCAGGGCTAACCTTCCCCAAGCAAAAAAAGAGGAAGACTTGCAACAGATGTTAGCTCAGGGCAAATCTTCCTCAGCAGAAAAAAAAAAAGTAATTTTAAAAATAGAGCTTTGGAAGAATTAAAAGGCACTTTCCTCCTGTTGTCTAGCTAACCTCCCCAGCACTAGGAGGATGGGAATTTTTAATGAGAGGAAGGCAGAGGAAGAGGAAAGTGGGTTCAGAACATGGAGCACTTGAGAAGAAAGGTAAGTTTCTATGAAGGAGCCACAACAAGAGACTAAGGCACTGAAATGGAAGACAAAACATACCAAAAAGGCCATGGAAGGATAATTAAGATAAACTACAGGTATTTTAAGGTTTTGCCTGAGGCCATCCCTGAACTTTACAAAAGAAAAACAATTCTCTAAGTATCCTCCTGTGATACAGCTGGCTCATCTTGCCTCAGACACAGCACTGAGATTTGAAATATTAGAATTATAGCTCAGCGACAACATGGACTTCATGGCTTCTCTAGACTCACATCCTGAATTTAACCACTATTCGTATTATCATTTCTCGGGGACAAAAGGTCAGTGAAAACACACTGTAATCGATCACATAAGCCCTTCTGGAAGGAGGCGGCAGAGATCTGGCATTTAAATCCCACGGTCTTAGCTTGATTTTTAACGTTTTTCATTATCAAAATAAAAGAAGGATAAAAATATCACATCAGAAGAGACAGGCAGACAGCGATGCTGAAGAAGAAAACTCAATTCTAATTTTAAAAATAAAACTTCAAGACTACAAATCAAATTAAACCATGAAATGGGCCAATAAAGATCATTCCTTTGATCATTCCTTCTCTTTTGTCTCAGACAGAAAAAGCTAATGGATCAGGTGGCTCATTTATTCCCTGGGCCTTTCTCCTGCACGTGTTTCTTTTGCGATGTGTTGGAAAGCTGCCACTCCCATCACAGACACCTGAATGGCAACCCTTGGCAGGCTTCTCTTTATTCATGCTGGGGAGGTGAGAGCTTAGGCATACATGAGGCCAGGTATCGGTAAGTCAGTTAAAGTCTAGTTTAAGGATGATGTAAAAAGGGGGTGGGGCAGGCACTTCAGGATTATCAGCCTGGACAGTCCAATCAGATGAAAATCCAATGTTACTTAAAAGGCATTCCAGGGTTACTTCATCACTCGCCCATCCCAGCTTTAACACCTCCAAATGCATCTAGCCTGCCTTCATCAGGTATGCATGACCAATAAACACATTTCTCCAGAAAAACAAATGGAAACCCAACTCTGGGTTACATTTCTTTATAATGAAGTTTCCCAAAGGTGGAAATTATAACTAGCCAGTTCGCCCTTTATCTGGTTGGTCTCAAAGCTCCGGCCACTGCGATCTGACCTTTTGAACAGCCCAGGAATTTCTCAGAAGGCAGGGGAAGCAGACAACTTCCCTACCTCCAAATTCTCCCCAACTCCCCTTCTCAAAAAAGAGGGATGAGCAAGTAATATCCTTCCTCTCATTCATTCTCTGTGATCACAAAACCTTGGGGAAATCAAAAACGGCTTCTTTTCACAGGAATATGAGGAACCCATGCCATAAACAACCATTCCGAAGAAAAAGAGGCCATCCTGGCCTAGAAAACACTTTGCAAACAAAGAGATAACAAGCTTGTCTTAGACACCTGGACCTAAGGCATTTGGAGACAAGACTGAAATGCCAAACCAACAGGACGTGCTGAGGTAACTAGGTTACTATCAGGGCAGAAGGCGGAGGGGACCTCGGACTCCTGGGAACTGGGAAAGCAACCAGCGCCCCCTACACGCACACACACAATCCGTCACACCCCGACGAACCCCGAAGCTCTTCCACGATGAAGTTTGGTGCCTTTGCCCTGAAAGATGACAGCCATCCATCACAGGAAGTCCCTTCAATCTAGTCTTCTAAAACTGATAAAAATCAACAGCGCCTTGTCCTAGCACTATAAAACATCCCTGAGCTATGGCATCCTAAGAATGGGGAGGCCTGCCCTGAACACTTGGTCTACACTGGCATCCACACTACCAGGCACTCTCTAGGCCTGTTTAACTCCCTTCAAAGCACTGATCACTGTCTGTGGATGCCCACTAGGACATAAATGGTGCGAGAGCAGGGACCCTGTCTGATACTCACTCCTCTATCCCCAGTGTCCAGACAGGGCTGGGATAATTACAAGCACTCACAACCTCTTGTTGAAAGGAGGACGGGGAAGGGTGTGAGGAGGGGAAAGGGAATCATGTCTTTATATCAACTTCAGGCACATCATCAATGTGCAAGTCAATACACAAATACCAAGTAATCCTGGGCAGGTGTTGCTCTTATACTCTGGGCTCCTTGCCTTCTCTCAGCCCTAATGAGGAGGAATTTCTTTCCATAAATAATCTCCATAGAATGCAGAAAGATGGAGGAAGAGGCAACTCCCTCGTTGGTTCTCAGCTCAAAAGTGCATAGTTTTGAAAATAATAGATTAGCTTAGAAAAGGAAAGTAATGGTAGGCATCTGCAGCATTTATTAACTTAACCATGTGGTTGTGCGTACACACGTGATGGAGAAAGAGAGAGAGTTATGAAAGCCAAATGCGCACATCTGTATTAAAGATTAAAAACTTCTTTTTAAAAGTAATGACTAATGACTTCCACTTGATCCTCTCTCTTCTCAGCAGGACTCGTCTCTAGATCACATATACTTATTTTTAATCTCTCTTGGGGAAGAAGAAATACTAAATAATAGGATTACATTGGTTTACCAGAAATGAAGATTATCTACTGAAGAAATACAGGATTTTCCCCCCCCACTTATTTACTAGCCTGGTCAAAAGCTCAGGCACAATCAGAATTCATGAGGTTACCTTAGACAGTGGGTAATAGATGTATTCTGCTCCACATCCACAGAAAGGTCAAGAAAATCTTCATCTTTGCTACTAACCTGAAGCAAGAAAAGAAAAAAACATATTAGGCACAAAACACACAATAGACAGAGTAGACAGAACTTTGAACACCTACGGTAACCAAAAAACCATAACGCCAGAGTCGTATGTGGCTTTGTAAACAGTCATTCCTCAGTATCCACCGGGGACTGGTTCCGGGACCCCCATGGATACCCAAATCCACAGATGCTGAAGTGTATTGTACAGAATGATGTCGTATTTGCATATAACCTAGGCACATCCTCCCCTATACTTTAAATCATCTCTAGGTTACTTACAATATCTAATACAATGTAATTGCTATGTAAATAGTTGTTATACTGTATCATTTAGGGAATAATGACAAGAAAAAAAAGTCTGTATATGTTCAGTACAGACTTTTCTATCTGCGGTTGGTTGACCCTGCTTAAGGGGAACCAGCAGATAAGGAGGACTGACTGTACTCACTGGCAACCAGAGTTACCTCAAAAACAACCCAATCTAGAGAAAATCCCAAATTCTCTATTGAACCTTCTCCCTGTGTCAGCTTTGACAAAGAGCTTTTGATAATTCAAACTCAACCACATTTCTCTCCCTTCTCCATTCACTTCCTCCATCGTTTCAAAGTAGAAAGTATCAGACAAACATCATATAGCCCAGAGCGGCAGAATGACAGAAACGGCAAATGGGCAAGAGACTTAGAAAACCTACTAATCAGATGACCACTCCTTCATTAAGTTGTTTGCACCTTCTACCAGTTCCTTGAAATCACTCCCTTTCTCTGGTGCCTCATCATCCAAACTGTCTGTGGAGCCAAGAAGCCTAATGGGTGATGAACTGGAGAGTCCCGCTGACCACACATAGAGCTGTCCTCCAGCCCAGGAAGTGGTCATCATTTGCAGAGGCCTGTGCTGTCTGCAATAACAATTGGACCTGTAGCTGGCCTGGAGCCTGGGCTCACACGGGCCCGCCATACTGGGGACGGCTCTCAGCAGGCCTGGGTCACTGGCCCCAGCAGTTTCTCAGGCCTCCACAGTTCACACCACACCAGTTTTGGGTCTTGTACTTACTGAAGCCACACAGAGGAAGTGCTTACATTCCAGCAGTGCTCTGGCAAGCCTGGCATTTCACTGTCTTGGAGTGGGAGGGACAAACTAGCCCAGCAACTTCTCTGAGGTGCTCAATTAGCAGAAAAATGAAAATAATGCTTCTTTAAGTGTTAGAACTACCCCATGATTCAATACTCCACTGCTAGGAAATTATCTAAAGAAATACTCAGAGATGTAGACACGATCTGTTATAAGTACACACAAGAATGTGTGTTGAGACAGGCTGCCCAGCTCCACATCCTCTCTCTGTCACTTACAAAGTGGATGACTTTAGGTCAGTTACTTAGCCTCTCTGTACCTCAGTGTCTGCATCTGCAGAGTGGGGACAGTAAGAGTATCTATTTCAGAAGGTTGCTGTAAGGATGAAATAAGATGATACACATAAGGTGCTTTAAGAAGTATGGTGACAGACGGTAATTGGTCTTTCAGTGGTGAACATGATGCAGTCTATAGAGAAATCGAAATATAATGATGTACATCTGAAATTTATATATAATGTTATAAACCAATGTTACCTCAATTTAAAAAGAGAAGTAACCACTCAACAAATCGAAGAAGGGTAAACATTTTTAAATGGCCTAAAATGGTCAAAAAGTTGAGAATGTTTTACTGCACTGTGGGTACCACAGTAAATGAAAAGGTAGGCTATACAATTATATATAAGTTAATTCCAACTTTGCAAGAAAAAGGCATGTATACATTTAAACACACACATGCCCTACTTCTATCACCTTGCTGTAAGTTTTTTATGGCACTTATTACTGCTGTGTAGAATGCATGAATGGCCCCAAATCTTCATCATTGCCTATACTGGCTTCTTTGCTGTATGACTTTTACAGATCCTCTCATCAAGAGGCATACGTCCCAACCCCTGATTCTGAGTTAAGCCATGTAACTTGCTTTAGCCAATGGGAAGTTTGAAGACATGTTATAAGCAGAGGCTTGAACAAGCCCTGGTGAAATTGCTCTCTTGTACTTCTGTCATCACCATGAGAAGGAGAAGCCCAGGCTAGCCCACTGTTCCCAGGAAGAAGACAGGAGACCCATAGAGGAGAGCTGTTCTCACTAAGGTGCCCAGCCAAGCCCACTCAAGAACGCAATGCCCCTGTGACCTGCAGACACACAAGTGAGTCAGTGGAAATACAAATACACAAGTTCAGCCAAGTCCAGCCTAGATCAGACAGCCTTCAGCCAACCCAAAGTTGCATGAATTATAATAATAAGTAATAGCTGATTTAGTCTCAGAGTTTTGGGGTGGTTGGTTACAAAGCAATAGATAATTGATACAATTATTTAACATTATAATGTTTTATTTTTATTTGTTTATTGTCTACCTCTTCCTTACTAAAATGAAAGTTCAAAAGACTGGCTTCAGTAATGACTAAGACACTGGCATTTCAACACTCCTCCAGAAAACTATAAATTCAGGTAACTTCAAGAAATATCCAACTCAATTAGGAAAAGCAACCTAAGGATTATAGGTTTTCCAGAGGGAGAAAGGAGTAGAGAGCTTGCTCAAAGAAATAATAGCTGAGAACTTCCCAAACCTGGGGAAAGAAGTGGACTTAGAAATACATGAAGCCAATAAAACCCCTAATTACATCAATGCAAAAAGACCTTCTTCAAGGCATATAATAGTAAAATTGGCAAAATTCAATGACAAAGGAAAAATATTAAGGGCAGAAAGGAAGAAGAAAATAACCTACAAAGGAACTCCTATCAGGCTTTCAGCAAATTTCTCAGGAGAAACCTTACAGGATAAGAGAGAATAGAATGATACATCCAAAACATTGTAAGAGAAAAACTCTCAGCCAAGAATACTCTATCCAGCAAAACGACCCTTCAGATATGATGGAGAAATAAAAGCTTTCCCAGATAAACAAAGCTGACAGAGTTCACTGCCACTAGACCTCCCTTACAAGAAATGATGAAGGAAGCCCTTGGGCCTGAAACAAAAAGGCAAAGGACTACAAACCTTTGAGCAAAGAGATAAGTAGATAGACAAAATCAGAAAATTGCAGCTCTCTATCAGAACAGGTTAGCAAACAATTATAACATAAAAGATAAAGGGAAGGAAAGCATTAAAAATAATTGTAAAAACTTTAATTTACTCACAAACTCATAACAAAAAAAAGAATAATTTGTCACAGCAATAACCCAGAAGGGGATGAGGAAAGGGATGGAACTTGCTTAGGCTAATGTAAAAATGAGGCTATCAGAAAATGGATTATCTCATCTATGAGATCTTTTTTCAATTTTTATCTTTTGCTGAGGAAGATTTGCCCCAAGCTAACATCTGTGCCAGTCTTGCTCTATTCTGTATGTGGGTCACCACCACAGCACAGCCACTGCTGAGTGGTGTACATCTGCACCTGGGAACTGAACCCAGGCCGCTGAAGCACAGCACACTCAACTTAACCACTAGGCCACAGGGCTGGCCCCTCATCTATGCGACCCTTTATACAAACCTTGTGGTAACCAATAAACAAAAAATCAGGCTGAGCCACAAACTATAAATAAAGAGAAAACCATCACAGAAAACCACCAAACTGAAATGGCAGTCAGAAATACAAGGGAAAAGAAACAATGGACAGATAGAACAACGGGAAAACAAGAGATAAAATGGCAGTATTAAGTCCTCATATATCAATAATCACTCTAAATACAAATGTATTGAATTATCCAACCAAAAGACACAGAGCAGCTAGATGGACTAAAAAACAAGACCCAACAATATGCTACCTCCAGAAAACATACCTCAGGTCTAAAGACAAACAGGCTCAGAGTGAAGGGATGGAAGACAATACTCCAAGCAAAGAGCAAACAAAAGAAAGCAGGTGTTGCCATAAAACAAAGAAGACTTCAAGATAAAAAAGACAATGAGATAAAACAAGACAAAAAAGATAAAAACAGACAATGAGCAACAAGGAGGGGTAGTATACAATGATAAAAGGGACATTCCACCAACAGGACATAACACTTCTGAATGTATATGCACCTACCATGGAGTGCCAAAGTATACACATCAACTATTAACAGACCTAAAGGGAAACCGACAACAACACAATAATAGTAGGAGACCTCAACACCTCACTTCCTTCAATGGGTCAATCATCCAGACAGAAAGTCAACAAGGAAACAGTGGCCTTAAACGAAACATTAGACCAGATGACCTTAACAGATTATATAGAGAGAGTATTCTATCCAAAAACAGAATACACGTTCTTCTCAAGTGCACATAGAACATTCTCAAAGATAGACCATATGTTGGGAAACAAGGCAAGCCTCAATAAATTTAAGAAGACTGAAATCATATCAAGTGTCTTTTCCAACCACAATGCTATGAAACTAGAAATCACCTAAAAGAAAAAAGCAGGGAAAGGCACAAATATGTGGAGATTAAACAACATGCTACTGAACAATCATTGGATCAATGAAGAAATCAAATGAGAAATCAAAAAATACCTGGAGACAATGAAAAAGAAAACACAACATACCAACTCACATGAGATGTAGCAAAAGTGGTACTAAGAGGGAAACTTACAGCAATACAGGACTATCCCAACAAACAAGAAAAGTCTCAAATAAACAATCTTAAACTACACCTAACAGAATTATAAAAAGAAGAACAAACAAAGCCGAAAGTCAGCAGAAGGAGGTAAATAATTAAAATCAGAGCAAAAATAAATAAGAGATTTTAAAAAAAACAGGATCAATGAAACTAAGAGCTGGTTCTTTGAGAAGTTAAACAAAAATGACAAACCCTTAGACTGACTCACTAAGAAAAGAAGAGAGAAGGTGCAAATAAATAAAATTAAAAATGATAGAGGAGCAATTACAATGGATATCACAGAAATACAAAGGATTATAAGAGAAAACTATGAAAAACTATATGCCAACAAATTGGATAACCTAGAAGAAATGGATACCTTCTTAGGTTCATACAACCTCCAAAAACTGAATCAAGAAGAAACAGGGAATCTGAATAGACCAATCACAAGCAAAGAGACAGAAAGTCCAGGACCAGATGGCTTCTTTGGAGAATTCTACCAAACATTCAAAGAAGAGTTAATAACTTATCCTTCTCAAACTATTCCAAAAAACTCAATAAGATAGAATGCTTCCTAATTCATTCTATGAGGCCAACATCGCTCTGATCCCAAAGCCAGACAAGGATAAACCAAAGAAGGAAAATTACAGGCCAATATTGCTAAGGAACATAGATACAAAAATCCTCAACAAAATATTGCCAAATCAAATACAGCAATACATTAAAAGGATCATACATTATGATCAAGTGGGATTTATACGAGGGATACAGGGGTGGTTCAACATTTGCAAATCAATCAATGTGATACACCACATTAACAAAATGAGGAATAAAAATCACATGATCCTCTCAATAGAGGCACAAAAAGCATTTGACAAGATCCAACATGTATTTATGATAAAAACCCTCAATAAAATGGGAATAGAAGGAAAGTACCTCAACATAATACAGACCATATATGACAAACTCACAGCCAACATCATACTTAACAGAAAGCCATCCCTCTGAGAACAGGAACAACACAGTGGTGCCCAATCTGACCTTTCCTATCCAACATAGTACTGGAGGTTTTGGTCAGAGCAATTAGGCAAGAAAAAGAAATAGAAGGCATCCAAACTGAAAAGGAAGAAGTAAAACTCTCGCTGTTTGAAAATGACATGATTCTATATACAGAAAACCCTAAATCCACCAGAAAATTATTAGAAATAATCGATACCTATAGCAAAGTTTCAGGGTACAAAATCAACCTACAAAAGTCAATTGCTTGGGGCCGGCCCAGTGGCACAGTGGTTGAGTCTGCATGCTCTGCTTCAGCAGCCCAGAGTTCAGAGGTTCGGATCCTGGGCACACACCTACACACCGCTCATCAAGCCATGCTGTGGCAGCAGCCCAAACAAATTAGAGGAAGATTGGCACAGATGTTAGCTCAGGGCAAATCTTCCTCAAGCAAAAAGAGGAAACTTGGCAATGGATGTTAGCTCAGGGCAAATCTTCCTTACCAAAAAAAAATGAGTTGCTTTTCTATACACTAATAATGAACTAGCAGAAAGAGAAGTCAAGAATACAATCCTGGGCAGGCCCTGTGGCTGAGTGGTTAAGTTCACATGCTCCACTTCAGCAGCCCAGGGTTTCACCAGTTCGGATCCTGGGTGCGGACCTAGCACCAGTCATCAAGCCATGCTGAGGTGGCATCGCACATGGCAGACCCAGAAGGACCTACAACTAGAATATACAACTCTGTACCGGAGGGCTTTGGGGAGAAGAAATTAAAAAAAAAAAAGACTGACAACAGATGTTAGCTCAGAGCCAATCTTCAAAAAACAAAAAAATCCCATTTACAATTGCAACAAAAAAAATAAAATATCCAGGAATAAATTTAACCAAGGAGGTGAAAGACCTACACAACAAAAACTATACAACATTTTTGAAAGAAATCGAAGAAGACATAAAAAAAATGGAAAGATATTCTATGCTCATGGATTGCAAGAATAAACATAATTAAAACGTCCATATTACCTAAAGCAATCTACAGATTCAATGCAATCCCAATCAGAATCCCAATGACATTCTTCACAGAAACAGAAGAATCCTAAAATTTATCAACAAAAGACCCTAAATAGCTAAAGCAATCCTGAGAAAAAACAGTGAAACTGGAGGCATCACAATCCCTGACTTCAAAATATACTACAAAGCTACAGTAATCACAACAGCATGGTACTGGCACAAAAACGGTGTTCTGTGGACACACACATCCACGGAACAGAATTGAAAGCCCAGAAATAAAACCACACATCTACAGACAACTAATCTTCAACAAAGGAGCCAAGAACATACAATGGAGAAAAGAAAGTCTCTTCAATAAATGGTGTTGGGAAAACTGGACAGCCACATGCAAAAGAATGAACATAGACTGTTATCTTACACCATACACAAAAATTAACTCAAAATGAATTAAAGACTCGAATGTAAGACCTGAAACCATAAAACTCCTAGAAGAAACTATAGGCAGTACATTCTTTGATACTGGTCTTAGCAGCATCTTTCCAAATACCATGTCTAGTCAAGGAAGGGAAAGAAAGGAAAAAATTAACAAATGGGACTGTATCAGACTAAAATGGTTCTGCAAGGCAAAGGAAACCACGAACAATATGAAAAGACAACCCACCAACTGAGAGTAAACATTTGCAAATCACATATCTGACAAGGGGTTAATTTCCAAAATATATAAAGAATACATATAACTCAACAACAAAAAAACAAAAAAGCCAATCAAAAAATGGGCAAAGGATATGGACATTTTTCCAAAGAAGATATACAGATAGCCAACAGACACATGAAAAATGTTCAACATCACTAATTATTAGGGAAATGCAAATCAAAACTACAATGAGATATCATCTTACACCTGTCAGAATGGCTATAAAGAACAAGACAAAAAAATAACAAATGTGGGAGAGGATGTGGAGAAATACACTGCTGGCAGGAATGCAAACTGGTGCAGCCACTATGAAAAAGAGTACAGAGATTTCTCAAAAAACTAAAAATAGAAATACCATATGATCTTGCTATCCCACTACTGGGTATTTATCTGAAGAACATGAAATCAAAAATACAAAGAGATTTATGCAGCCCTATGTTCACTGCAGCATTATTCACAATAGCCAAGATGTAGAAGCAACCCAAGTGCCCATCAACTGATGATTGGATAAAGATGATGTGGTATATACATACAATGGAATACTACTCAGCTATAAAAAAAGACAAAATCGTCCCATTTGCAACAACATGGATGGACTCTGAGGGTATGATGTTAAGTGAAATAAGCCCAACAGAGAAAACTACCATATGATTTCACTCATATGTGGAAGACAGATAAACACATGGATAGAGAGGACAGATTAGTGGTTACCAGAGGGAAGGGGGTGGTGGGGTGGGCAAAAGGGGTAAAGGGGCGCATACGTATGGCAATGGATGAAACCTAGACTACTGGTGATGAGCATGATGTAGTCTATACAGAAACTGATATACAATAATGTAAACCCAAAATTACAAAATGTTATAAACCATTATGACCTCAATAAAATAATTTTTTTTAAAGCCATAGGTAAAAATCAGATCCTAATTTATAGAGAAAAATGACACATTCAATACAACAGAATGATTCAGTTGGAAGCTGACCTGTCTTCAAAAACTAGCAAGGCCAGAAGACAGTGGAACACCTTTAATGTGCTAAAAGAAAAAAAGTATCAACATGGAATTCTTATATGCCATAAATTTATCTTTCGGGAAGGAAGGCAAAATAAAGACAATTCATTATTAACGGACTGGCACTGCAAGAAAGGTTAAAGGAAGTTCTTCAAGCCAAAGGGAGATGATACCTGATGGAAATGGAGATCTTCAAGAAAGAATGAAGAGCATCAAGAATGGTAATCATGACACTGTCCTGTGGGGTGTATAATATACATAAATGTAATACATATAACAACTATAGCTTAAAGGACAAAGTAAGGTGTGGGGGGAGGAACAGTCACCTAAGCAGGTATAAGCTTCCTCTATGTAATGTGAAATAGTGCCATCATTAACTGTTAGTAGACTGTGAAAGTAAAGAATGCATATTGTAATCTCTAGATCAACCACGAAAAAACAACAGACACACAAAGATACACTAAGAGGAAAATTGAAATGGAATTGTAAATTAATAAATATATATATATACACACACACACACAATCCAAACAAAAAGCAGAAAAGGAGGAACAGAGGAACAAAAAACTGAAAAGGGAATAAACAGAAAACAAAATGAGAGCCCCAAACCTAACCATATCAATAAGTACATTAAACATTAATGGAATAAATACTTCAAATAAGACAAATTGCAGAATGAATTTTTAAAAAAGCAAGACCAGCTATATGCTGTCCACAATAGCTAAACTTTAAATATAAAGACACAGATATGTTGAAAGCAAATGGATGGAAAAAGATATACCGTGCAAGGAGTTAACGTAAGTATGTAGTGAGCTATATTAATATCAGATAAAATAGATTTTAAGATGGAATTATGAGACATAAAAAGTGTATTTCCTAATAATTGGGTCAATGTACCAGAAAAACATAACAATAAAAAATATGGAAGGCCATCATAACAGAGCCCCCAAAACAGATGAAGCTAGAACACTATTCACCAATAAAAAAGAATGAACTACTGATACATACTACAACACAAACGAACACCAAAAACAGTATGTAAGTGAAAGAAATCAGACACAAAAGACCACATGTTCCATGATCCGATTTATATGAAATGTCCAGAAAAGGCAAATATCTAAAGACAGAAAGTAGATTAATAGTGGCCCAGGGCTTGTACCAGGGATTAACTGCTGGATCCAAGGTATCCTACTAGTGTGATGGAAATGTCTTAAAACTAGGTTATGATGATAGTTGCACAACTCAGCAAATTACAAAAAAAAAAAAAAAAAAAATCACTGAATGGATGAATTTCATGGTATATAAATTATACCTCTCCAAAGCTAGTTTTTAAAAGTGAAAAACTCACGGAGCAAAAACTGACAGAATTAGAGGGAAATAAGACAATTCTACACAGTTGGATATTTTAACATCCCTTTCTTGGCAACTGATTAAAAAACAATGGAAAAAAATCAAAGACACAGAAGATCTGACTAACTATATCAACCACCATGACCTTCTGACAATTACAGAATACTGCACCCAACAACTGCAAAATATACCTTCTTTTCAACTCAGAGGTTCTCAGCAAGGGAAATTTTGCCTTCCAAGGACATCTGGCAATGTCTGGTGACATTTTTCTTTCTCACATCTTGGGGTATGCTACTGGCATCTAACAGGTAGAAGTCAAGGATGCCACTAAACATCCTATACTGCAGAGAGTAGCACCCCGCAACAAAGAATTATCTGATCCTAAATGTTAATAGTTCCAAGGTTGAGAGACCCTGTTTTCAAATACATTTACCAGGTTAGACCATGTATGTGTTAGGACACAAAATATGTCACAATAAATTCAGAAAGATTGAAATCATACAGAATACATCCCCTAATCACAACAAAATTCAAAGTCAGTAATATTAAGATATCTACTTGGAAAATCCCAAATATTTGAAAATTAAACAGCATACTTCTAAGTAACATATGGATCAAAAGAAAAAAATTACAAGAAAAATTAGAAAATACTTTGAACTAATGAAAAAGAAAACATATCATAATTTGTGGAATGCAGCTAAAGCAGTGCTTAAAGGGAACTTTATAGCTTTAAATGTATATATTAGTAAATAAAAGGGCAGGGATTATCTTTTCTGTTTTGTTGGGTTTTTTTTAAAGATTGGCACCTGAGTTAACAACTCTTGCCAAACCTTTTTCTTCTTCTTCTTCTTCTTCTTCTTCTTCTTCTTCTTCTTCTTCTCCCCAAAGCCCCCCAGTACATAGTTGTATATTCTAGCTGTAGGCCCATCTGGTTGTGCTGTGTGGGATGCTGCCTCAGCATGGTTTGATGAGCAGTGCTAGGTCCGGCCCAGGATCTGAACCTGCAAAACCCTGGGCTGCCAAAGTGGTGCACGCAAACTTAACCACTCAGCCATGGGGGAGTCCCTATCTTTTTCTGTTTTAACTGCTATGTTCCTAGTACCTAAAATAATGTCCAGCATTGAGTAGGTATCCAATAAATATTTACTAAATGAATGAATAAATAACTGAAGAGAAGACTAAACAAATGGAAAGACGGCTAAATGCCAATAGTGGCATCTGGGTGTCAGAATTTATGAATGATTTTCTTTTTATACATTTCTGTGTCTGATTTTTTAAAAAACAATCCACAGGTATTATATTTTTTAATTAGTAAAATGTGTGGGTTTTTTTTTTTTTTTTTTTTTTTTTTGGTGAGGAAGATTGGCCCTGAGCTAACATCCGTGCCAATCTTCCTCTATTTTGTATGTGGGATGCTGCCACAGCACAGCTTGATGAGTACTGTGTAGGTCCACTCTAGGATCCAAACCTGTGAACCCCGGGCCACTAAAGCGAAGCAGGTGAATTTCCTACTAACCACTGGGCTGGCCCCAGCAAAACTTTTTTTGTATACTTAAACATCCCTTCTCTGGGAGAAAACAAAAGGATTATAGTCAACTGAAACGATGCATAATTTAGATAGCTAGGATCGGGTTCTACCCAAGCTCTTATACTTGAAGGGGCAAAAACAAAGAAACATTGTGTCCTGTTGGATGCAAATCTTCTTTTCTACTTAATTGTTTCAGCGAAACAATTAGTTGATCTAATTAACTAACTGAAGAAAGCTACTGTAGCTTTCTCAATTCCCAACACACATTGCTTTCAGAATTAAGAGTGTGAGAAAGCACTGCTGGGGTGCATCCACCCTGCCGGGGATATCAAAACACACATCAGACCCTTCCATGTGGATTTTTCTCTCCCCCTGCCTCAGACTGACACAGTCAAAAGCAATGAATGATCAAGCAATTTTTTTTTCTTCTTTTCTTTCTCTCTTCCCAGAAAGCTGCCAGAAAATAAAACCATTTTCTTCCCCCACACAGGACCTCATTCTGTTCTAAGTGAAAATACAGCTTGTCTCCAAGGAAACGTATATATCACTAAGACTCCCAATACTCTCAGCAAGAACAGGCTATATCTTCTCCTCTCTTCTCCCCCAGTTCTGGCCATGGAGTCTCCCGAAAACCCCAGTTTAAAAAGGTAGAAGAGATTCTACTTGCTCTTCTTTTTAAAGCAATTAATTAAAAATCTATTAATAGAACATTGATATATGGGGCATACAGATAAATCATGAGCTTTGCTAAGTCTTCAGTAATTAAAATCCTATTCAAACATGCTTCTAAATCCCCACACTTCTTTCCCAGGCTTAGTAGAAACAGTGACCAGGTGGTAGCTCCACGCTGCTCAGCCAGGAACTGAAAATGTGCTGACTTAGAGCAGTGCCAAAATGCGGGGCTGAGCAGAGTGGCAACTGCAGCCCACCTGAATGCCCGGGACTCAGAGTCTCCCCCTGCTGAGCGGGTGATCCCAACTGGTCACACCCCCCCATCCCAACTCCTCTCCTGTGAAGGGCTCAGAAGCTCTGCTGAACCAATTTTAACCTCTGCAGACAAAGCAAGGAGCCATACAACTGACACTTAACAAATCAATTCTGTAGACAATCAAACAGAGACAAAGGTGTCTTAGAGCCATTGAGAAGCACTGAAAACCACAGGTTTGCAGAGTAAAAACTCAGTTTAGATGGAAAGGGGGAAAACCAACAACAACAACAAAATTAAGCTCCAAATGGCCCAGCAAATCTTATGAACTAAGCAAAGAACAAGCAAGGAGCGCTGAGACTAGACTGGAAAATCTTGACGCCTCAATTCTAAAGTGCCTTGATGAAGGTTATCTGGGAAAGTCAGCCCTGAATTACCCTTAAAATAGTCTCTCCACGTCTGTTGCAGAATGAAACTGTTTGTCTCCGTAAATCCCTCAGTTGACATTTGCGCTGCGATCACAAACAATACTTACAAAGGCTGAGACCCAGAAAAAAAATCATTGTTTTCTGAAAGCATGAAGGCTGCCACAAAGAGTTTTGCACAATTGGAGGAACTGGCAGCTGAGGCGTCTACAATGGCAAGGCTCCCCCAGGGGCTAATTTGCCGCTCAGGATCTAGTGCAGTTTAACCCCACTGTGAGATCTCATAAAGGTAAGTCTTGGCAATTCCGAGGGAAGCACTATCTAAAGGCTTCTTGCCCTGGGCAGAGGACGTTACTCAAAGGGGGTCCCATATTTCTCATCCTGTAAAAAAAACCTTTAACATGAGGTCTTTGTTTACACTAAGCCCCCAATATTTTACTGTAACAAAAAAAAGGCTGCAGGCTATTTATTTTCTTAGAAAGTAGAGGGCTTTCTAACAATTAGAGCTTTCTAAAAATGGAATGCATCACCTCGGGAGATTGAGTTCCCCATCTCTGGACGGGGTCCAGCAGATGCTGGTGACCAGCTGGCTAGGACATCACAGAAGGGACTTGGGCACTGTAGGGAAAGGATTAGATGACTCCTAGGACCCTGTCCAGCCAAAGGATCTAAGGAAATGGAGGTGATTATCCAAGTAACTCCAGAGAAAAACATTCCTGCCTCAGAGGATTAAAAAAAGTAGGTTTTTCAGACTGCACCATTCTCCATAAAGACACATCCACACACTCTCATTCACTTCCACACACCAAGTATAAACAGTTGGAATCCCACTATAACAAACTCTATTGTATCATCCAGCAGCTTTGCAGGAATCTTTAGGCACAGGCTTCCCACCCATGGTAACCCTCCAGGAAATAACAGACTAGCGAACAGCTTCTGCAATACAAATACCTGAGGATGCAATACCGGCATTTGTTAGGATCCACTGACTTCTTCACAGACAAAAAAGGAACTACAAATGTGACTGAGCCTATCCTCTGAGCCCTCCTGAAAACCCACACAGAGTACCGCAAGATAGACTGGGTAAGCGTGTTAATTTCAAAGATAACCAAAAGGATTAGACCAGCTGTACCGTTTAGAGCAAATTTCTCGGCTAAATGTCAAAATGGGATGCCCCACTGTTCTGGTTCGGGTATCATAAGCTCACAGAGTACTCTGTACTTCTCCTTCCCAGCATTTTGCTGTCATAATTACAAAACTATTCATTTCGTTACTAATATCTGTCTTCCATGTAGAAAGGCAAGGCTCTCACTGTGTATATCTTTACGTAGTGAATGTGGGGAAAAAAACCCCATATTTATTGAATAAAATACTCATCCATACAGCCACTGTATTACCTGAAGTGAAGACATCTGAGAACAGTGGGTATAGACAAGAACGTGGAGACATGAGAATGTTCATACAGAGGGTGTGTAAAATGGTATAATCACTTTGAGAATTTGATATTTTCCAATGAAGTTAATGATAGCATACCATATGGCCTAACAAACCTACTTGTATGTATATATCCTACAGAAACCAGATTTATGTACACTAGATTATATGTATTAAAATGTTCACAGCATCATTGTTCATAGTTGCCCAAAACTGGAAACAATCAAATATCCAACAGTACAACGGATTAGTGATTTGTGGTATATTCATGCAATGGAATACTATACAGCAATGAAAACGAACAAAGTAAAGCATCAGGCACTTGTTACACAAGTGACTCTCACAAGGGATCTTTAGCAAAAGAGAACATAAAAGAATACCTACTGTATGATTCCATTATACAAAGACCAAAAACATGCCAAAATGAACTATATATTTTAGGGATACAAAGATTGGTGGCAAGTTCTACCAAACATTCAAAGAATAGATAGATCAAAACTTATACAATCTCTTCCAAAGAAAAGAAAGAAATTGGAGGCTACTACCATACTTTTTAGCAAGAGAGTAACATGGAGGAGGGCAAGAGGAAAAGAAGACAATCCAGAAGGAAGTTCTTGCAATAGCGTAGGTGAGACTGTCAATCAAGAGCTGACAGGCGACCTGAGCTGGGTGGGAGCAGTGGGGACCTAGACAGGTAAATGGATTAAAGAGAGAGACAACAGACAGGACTTGGTGATGGAACAGATGCAAGAGAAAAGGTGAGGAGGGTGTCACAAAATATTCCCTTATTAAAAGAGAGAAAGGGGGGGCCGGTCTGGTGGCATAGTGGTTAAGTTTACACGCTCCGCTTCAGTGCCCCAGGAGTCACAGGTTTGGATCACCAGTGCAGACCTACACACCAATCACCAAGTCATGCTGTGGCAGCACCCCACATACAAAAAAGAGAAAGATTGGCACAGATGTTAGCTCAGCAACAATCTTCCTCAAGCCAAAAGAGGAAGATTGGCAACAGATGTTAGCTCAGTGACAATCTTCCTCACAAAAGAAAAAAAACGGAAGAAATAAATTAATTAAAAAAGAGAGAGAAAAAGAAAGACCGCAAATCTGCAAATTATAATATTTACAATATAGTCCTAATTTTGATGTTTGAAAGTACACAGTTATTCTAAAAATAAATGCAGTATCAAAAAGAATTAAAAAACTGCAATGGGTTAAAACACGTAAAATTTTAAAACTCATATGAGTTCATCAGAAAACACTAACACAAAAGAAGGAACCGAAGAGAGAGTGTCCTACAGGTTCTGGCATTGTCAGGAAAGTGGTAAAAAATGAATTAAGTCAAGGATGCCCATTGTAGTCTCTAGAGCAACCTCTGAAAGGATTAGAAAGTAACAGTATAAAGGTACAAAAAAAAAGAAAGAAAAGAAAGATTTTGTTGATACAAAAGAAGGCAAGAGTGAAAAAGGAATATAAAATAGGTGGGTTAGAGAAAAACAAAGAGTAGGATGTAGGATGGTAGAAACACACTGTCGTTTACTATACGCGGTAACCACGAGAGGATGTTTCCAGAAATGTGGGAAATTCTACAAGACAAACAACCTAATTTCTTCAACAACTAAATTGCAAGGAAAAAACGAGACAGATGGTAGCCTGTAGATGAAGGCAGAGACTGACCAAATGCAATGTACGGACCATGTTTGGATCCCAGTTTGAATTAACTAACTGCTAAAAAATATATGACGTAATCAGAGAAACCTGAACACAAAGTGAATAATGATTCAAAGGAATTATTTTTAGGTCTGATAATGGTATTGTATTTATGTTTTTATTTACCAATGGTATTGTACTTATGTTTTCAAAAAAAAAAGATGTCTTACCACTTACAGATATATAACAAGGTACTGAAGAAACAACAAATGAAATGATGTTATCTGGGGTTTGCTTAAAAATAGACTAGTTTGGTGAGGTGGGGAGAGGGCATGGAATCAGAAATGATCAAGATGGGCCAATGTGTTAACAGTCATTGATCCCAAGTAATACACATATGGGATTTATTATACTATTCTCTCTACTTCTGCATTCACTTGAATTTTCCTGGAATGTAAAATATAAAGGGAGGGGCCAGCCCTGTGGTCGAGTGGTTAAGTTCATAGGCTCCACTTCAGCGACCCAGGGTTTCTCTGGTTCAGATCCTGGACGTGGACCTAGCGTCGCTCATCAAACCATGCTGAGGCAGCATCCCACACAGCACAACCAGAAGGATCACAACTAGAATATATAACTACATACTGGGGGGCTTTGGGGAGAAGAAGAAGGAGGAGGACAAAAAAAAGAAGATTGGTAAAAGATGTTAGCTCAGGTGCCAATCTTCTAAAAAAAAAAAAAATATATATATATATATATATATATATATAAAGGGACAGAAGGAGAAAGGGAGGGAGGAGAGATCTCTAGATAGATAAGTATGCGTAGAAAACGTTTGGGCAGGATATGTTTCAAAATGTTCAAGTGGTTATCGCTGAGCCAACATAATCACAAGTTTTAGAAAATGTTACAAATTTATCATCTCTGGGTAGGGAGATTATTGGTAACTTTTAGTCTCTTTTAGCTTAGTTATGTTCTCTAATTGTTTCTACAACGAAAGAAACGAGAATTTTGATCCAAAAATTGTTTAAAAGGACAAAGACTGCCAAAAAAACAAAAACCTCCCACTTAAATCCACATTTCTTAACCATTTCTGGGTCCCCCTCCCTTTGCAGAACCTGATGAAAGCTACCGTCTCTCTCCCCAGAAAAATGCACAACCCCAACAAAATTTTTCACACACTGTCAAGAAACTCGGAGACCCCTGATGAACCCATAGACCTTCTATGTTGTTAGCAGTTATAATAAATAATAAGAGGTGACAGTTATTGCTTACTCGCTGTGTGCCAAGTATGGTTCCAAGTGCTTTCCAGGTGTTAACTCATTTAATCCTCCTAGGACGCTATGAGAGAGGCGCTCTGATCATCGCCAATTTACAGATGAGGAGCATGAGGACAGAGAGGCTGGATAATCTGCACAAGGTCCCACAGCTCCTGACTGAGTGAGTCAGCATACAAACCCAGCAGCCTGGGTAAAGAACAGGGCTTTTAAGCACCACTTTATGAGGCCCCTCATAGAGTTAAATCAAACATACCAAGCACATGTGACGTCCTGAATCGTGCTCTGGAGAACATGCCTTCAAAGTGAACTAACATGTCTACCTTCACTTGCTGAACTCATCCAAACACACAGGCTTGCCCAACCCTCACAACAGCGCTGTAAAGGACTTGCCCAAACACCCAGCTAACTGCTGTAGCATCAGACATCAAACCTGTCTCCTGACTTCAAGTTCACCCTACCACAGCTGATTCCCTTGAAGTTGGGGTGATGGTCTGTTCTAAGTTGCACATGATCTCCTTGTGACCAAAATCTTTTCAAGATGACTGGTGGAGGTCCAGCTCAACGGTCTACTTGTGGACTCTACGTGTGCCCATGGTGCAAAGCACTCCAGCTTTTGAGATTTGCCCTCATCACTCTACTTTAGCCAGCTGAGACATCTTGGATGGAAACATGCTTCCGAAAGTTTAAATGAAAGGTTCGTATACACAAATAGAATTGTCTGCAGATCTGGACAACTGCTAGGTGCCGTAACACCACAGCGCACTCCCTCACAACACAGCCTGTACAAACATGCACAAGCACGTTCCACGAACGCCCTCCGAATGCTTACAGTTTCACAGTTCAAGCACCGAGTTTCATTGGTGAGCGTTCCCTGAAATATCTCATGGACCCAGGTGAGTTCTGGCTTATTATTCTCCGCAGTTTCGTTCATGTTGCCATTTTTTAATTTTCCGTTTTGTTTTTCCTGTTTCTTCTCTTCCTGCAGGATGTCCGCAATAGTGTTTAGCAAATAATTTAAAAATTCGTGAGCATCCTGCTGCATGTAGTTATCAAAGAGATCTGGAAAGGAGAAGGTCATTATTTCAATCTCTGATTCCTGAAAAGCAAATGAAAATGCTTAATTTTACATGCCACACTTCAATTTTTATATTGAAAGAGTGGGCAGGTATGGAAAATATTCATCTTCAGTAGGTAAGTTTTAAAAGAATTTTTGTTCATTTCTATTTCCTACCACCCATCAAGGACTAAATTTGCCATATCTCCCTAAAGTCATCATGGCTAATAAAAAGCTACCAAAATTTTTTATTTGTTCCACAAAAAAAAAAGAGAAAAATAACAGAAATTACTTGATAAGTTCCCTGATAAAATATCAATATTTAATAGTGACCACCGATGATCAATTATTCATTTTGTAATTTATCCAGAGCAACTGGGTCTCTTCCCAAAGATCATATGAAACCCTGGACCAGCCTCAAAACAGCTGGAATGGAACACATAAAGGAGATGGGAGATCTATGTGAGAACGTATCTATCTGATAGTGTTCTGAAACCAAATACACGTGATTCCAGAGCCTGTTGCTGTTCCCTGCCATGAGGACAGACAGTCAAGACACGAATGCAACAGTGAAACTTCATTATTAATCACGTTCACAACGAGACTTGGGAGTGCTCTGCGTTCTTCTCAGAGGGTTTTTATTCTGGTATGTATAAACTACAACCACGTTAAAAGACAGCAATCAAATTAAACGAGACTTTATAAAACAAACATCTGATTAACTGCAAGTCTGCAATCCAGGGGAACACAAGGTGCCATATCAAATATTTCTGTAGTCATAAAAATTACCAATGCAGAACTTCTGGAATAACCTAGTCTCTGCCATCACTTCCCCCAAAAAGATCAAAACACCAGAAAAAAATCAGGTGACAGCAGGACATTTTTAACATATGAAGATATCAATTTAATATCCTTTAATTGTCTTAGGCAAATAAAAATCAGAGGTATTATTTTTAAAACAGCAGATGCTCTGATTAGATAACATGCATTTACTTTAATCACTTATGACCTGTTTATAAGATAGCACTATTTTATTCAATTATTGCATCAACCTAGTTATTCCTATCAGTGTCCTGCTCAGAAGGCTGTCTTGGGCAATTTTCCTCTTACAATGATCCCACCCAGAAAAATACTCCTCCTAATGTGGAGCAAACAAAAAGATCATTCCAAAATGGTATGATAAATCTGAATTTTTAAGCATATTTGTAATCCAGTTTTGTTTTATGCACACTGGGTGGAAAAAGAGAAATATCTTTTCTTTTAAAAGAAAATGTTATTTCAGTAGTTGGCCATACTATTTTCCTTTCAAAAAAAAAAAAAAGATTCATTTTGAGGATAAACAGAACTCTCAATTCTCCTTATTTCAGACCCTTATACACATTATCTCCACCCTACTCACCATTCTCTTTCCTCAGCCTCGAAATGAACTTCTTTGGTGGGATCACGCCAACCTTCTTCTTCTGCGTGGCAATGCTGTGGAAAAGGTCTGCCAGGCACGTCAACAAGTTTTCCTTCTTTTTTTGCTGGGCTTTATATGCCAACACATTCTCCCGGAACGGCCGGCAGAAGTACAAGGCCTGAAGCACGGAGTTACAGTAGCAAGTGTTTCCGAACTGCCAAAGGACAACAGGGATGGTTCAAATCACGGTCCGGGGACACGCCACCTCTGGAACGGGTGGGGAGAGGGAGAAGGCCATTCTCCAGGAACCGGCCCCAATTCCACTCTATCAATCAGAAACTAGCACACGTCAGAAAACTAGCACACCACTCTAAACACCAGTGACTATCGATCAACAGGGAAATGAAGACAAGTTTACCTGAGCTGGGGGCCCCTCTAACCCATAAAGTCTCTAAAATGATAATAAGCACTCTGCCTTGACAAAAAAAACCTATTGAGGCCTTCTGGTGCTTAAAAAAGAGAGAGAAGAAAGAAATTGACATAATATGGAGGCCCAGAAAATCAGCTGGCGAAATAAAAGACACCACATTGCAACACATCAGAACTCCTAGGACAGGAAAAATAAAAATCCAAATCAGAAAGAAATCCAGGAACTAGGAATCCCATGCTCAGCAGAAACAGCCATAACTGAATGGGGCCTTGTTTTCATTTTTCTCTTTCAGGATTCTAGTGCCCCTGCCCACTGGCTTCAGACCACATCTCCTCGCTGACTCCAGAGCAATGGAGGCAAGAGGCACCGCCTGAGGTCATCCCACCAGCCTCCTAACTCCTAAATTACCCTCAATCTTGTTTCTGCCAGCGTGGCAATTGTCCCAACACAAGACCACGCAGTTCCTGGTCTCCTACAATCAGATCAGGGCCCAACAGTAATATTTCGTACCTCTCAGAAACCATGAGTACTCAGATTTGAGTAAAGAGGGCAAACATCATCATCTCGCTGGTTTTCAACTGACTATAAAACCTACTCCGTGGAAAAACACAGCTGAGACTATCACTTTAGAATTTTTCTTACACAGTAAAAGGAAAAGGAAAAGAATCTAAGGAAATAACAAGATTAACAGCAAAGATTACAAAACGCCATGTAGGATTAAAATAGAACATGTACATCCTCTCAGGATTGGCTGTTGGCTGGTGTGTCCTGCATCCAAGAGCGAGACAGATGCTCTGCCATCCTTAACATGACATTTCCACGTATGCTAAGATAGAACATTTCCTATTTTTACATATTTTCATCTACTTTGACACAATTATGTAATAGGAGACAAACCTTTTACAGAGAAGCTGGAGCTTTCATGAATTATCATTCAAAGTAAACATAAATGAAGCTATTAATAAATTTACATCTCATAATCCTTCTACAAACTAGGAAATGGCCTAATTCTTTTCCTCCATGGTCTGCATTTGTATTTTTCCTAGCCAGGGCAGAATTTCCATGACTTGAATAACTGTCTTCATCAAGCTTAAGCAGAGGCCTGTGCACAATGGCTAAAAAAAATTGTATTGAAATTAGAAGTCAGAATCTCATCAACACAATGCTCCACAATCCAGTACTCTGGCCTTCCTTCTTCCATTCTTTTCTCTTTTACTCAACGTCTCACTTTACCCAGCCACCCTTCATTAACACTTGGCCCTGATCCAGTGGGCAATTCCTGGGAAAGAAAAGTAACTGACATTCACTGAGTGTCCACCATGTACCTCAGCCTCGTACCAGGGTCTTCAAATAGGAGCTCTCACTGATTCCTCACTGTAACCCAAGAGAAAGAAACCCTTATGATCTCCATTTTACAGAGGAGGAAATGGAGGCTCAGAGAGGTCAGGAGGTCACACAGCTAGTGAACAGCACAGGCAGAACTCAGACTTAGGTCTGATTACGTGGAATCCAGTGTTCTTTCCAATACCACAGATGGCATTCACTCACAGAGAATTTTTCCAGCTTCTCCAGTGGAAATTACCACCTATCATACCTGGGCACTGACGGACTATACTCAGTTGTTCCAGAAAACCAGGTGCCTGTGAGTTAACATTTGAAGTCACTTAAAACCTCCACTCCAGAGGCCACCGGGTGGCACAGTGGTTAGGTTTGCATGCTCTGCTTCAGCAGTCCAGGATTCATGGGTTGGGATCCTAGGCGTGGACCTACACATCGCTCATCAAGCCACACTGTGGCAGCATCCCATTACAAACTCAAGGAAGACCGGCACAGGTGTTAGCTCAGGGACAATCTTCTTCAAGCAAAAAGAGGAAGACTGACAACAGATGTTGGTTTAGGACCAATCTTCCTGACCAAAAAAACAAAAGACAAAAACAACCTCCAGCCCAGAGAGAGAAGATCAGGTAAGGAAGGAAAGCTCAGGAGGCCGGTGAGGAACACTGCCTTACTCCTTGCTCATATCAACTTATCCAGGATGCAGAGCCCTAAGTCTGGCCGTATACAAGCGAGCCATTGCTAAGCACAGGTGAAATGAGGCCAAGGAACTCTGAGATAAACTGGTCTCAGTATTTCCCTGACACCCTGCTCCTGCTTCAGGTCCCAGCACCGAGTTATACCATTAAACAGGTCCTGGTGATGAGCTGGTAACACTTTCAGAACTCCGGGTGCACTGATGCATACTGAAACAAAGACTGCCTGAGGAGCTCAGCGAGATGACCAAGGGAGAACTTACAAAAGCAGATCTGGCCACAAAGGCTAATACAACCACTGAAAGTTCTGTGTGCAAAGGAAATCCCTTAAAGCACGGGGCTAAAAAATGAGAGCCTGACCCAATAATGCAGTCATTGTATCCTTTTATCTGGGACAACTCAGACTTTCAGAAACTGGCCTACACTTGCCCCTCCCCAACATCTGCCACTTCCAGTAACTCAGGAGCATGAACAATTCTTTAAAAATTGGAAATGATGAAAACGGCAGCGGAGGTGCTTCAAGCATTCTAACACATTGGATAAAAGTAATACATTTTGAAATACTTACGTTGACCAATCCAAAGTAGTGTTCATTGATCGGAAACTGCTCTGGACCAATGTCTTTTTCCAGAGCAGAGGCATTGGTGCCCTAAAAGAGAAAAAAAAAAAAACACACACACAAATTTTGTTGCGTGTAACAGAGACAAGAAAGTGGAATGATAACTTGAAAAAGTCCACTATAGTGACAAGCAACTCCCCTGATCGCCAAGGTGTTTGGTGATGGTTGTGCTGGACGAGCAGGCGTCAGAACCAAACCAGCAGATGAGTGAACAGTGTCAGCCTTATTCCTCTCCTCAGCCAACTTACTCATCCCCTCAAACCTGTTCTATCTGGGTTCAATCACCTCCCCTCAGGAAAGGAGGTTTGAGATAGGCAAATGAGCAAACCAGCACCAAGAACTCCTGAATAAAACATTTTAAGTTCAGACAGTTGCAACAGCGTTTAGAACACTTGGTGGCGTACAGAATCAATCACCACTTTCCAAGTCACTTTCTTAATTCTGATAAAGATTTATTGTGTGCCCACTATGTGCCAGGCACTGTTCTATGCTCTGACGATAGAACAGTAGACAAAACAGACGTGAATCCCTGCTCTTGCGGAGTTCACACGTCAGTGGACGAAGACAGCCTGAAAGAAACAGCAAGGACAGAAGGTGACAAGTGTGGTGGAGAAAAACAGAGTAGGAAATGAGAGTGAGGACTCTAGCGAGTAGGGGCTGGAGGAGAGGCATGGGGGAGGGGCAGAGGGTAGACAGCCACAGCTTTACTGAGAAAGTGCAATGTCCAAGGGATACTGTGAATAACAAAGAAATACAATCTAAAACCTAACAATTCTCAAAGGCATCAAATGAGTAAGCCACACGAACCCAAGTTTAACACTCCAACGTGGTAATAACAGTAACAGTTACTGGGTACTCCTACTATGTGCCAGGGACCATGCTATTTATTCTCACAGCTGTCCTATAAGGTAAGTACTGTTATAATCCCCATTTAACAGACAGGAGTTGAAGGCTCAGAAGGGTTAAGAATCTGCCCAAGGACCACAGTCAGTAAGTGGCAGAGGTGGGACTCGGACCCAGGAGTCAGACTCAGGAGCCCAAGGTCTTAACCAAATGCTATGCGGAGCAGTCAGTCAAACAAAACCATTTACTGAGCCCCGCTAAGGGCCAAGTGCTCACAGGCAACAGCACACTGATTACCATTCCTCCCCAAGGCCTGGCCGAGTCTGCTGGGATTAGGAAAAGTGCCCAAAGTTCAGTCCGACAAGGTAAGCAGTTTTGGGGTGGGTAGGATCCGGCCCCACGTGTACCCGCAGCTCCACCATCATTCTACAACCATCTCGTGATCTCAGGCCGTTGTGGAAGACTCACAGCTCACGGAATCTCAAAGATTTGGGAGACAGGTATTTTAAAAAGAAAAAGAACCCGTTACGTTTTATAAAAAATAAATCTGCTGCTGCTACTTATTCTGGACTCCTATAATTAGCATTTGTCTCAGGAAGAAATGGCCAAAAAGTAGGCTGAGAACCAGTCAAAATGGTCTTGTGTCAATGAGCAAACATTAAATGCAAAATAACCCAATTCTAAGCAAACAGAACCACAGAAGAAACAGCACGTTCCATCCCCTTATCACAATATAATATAAGCCATTACCCTGTTCCACCAATCGAAATTCCTTTACCCATCACCTGGGACTGAGTTCATTGGTCGTCTGTGTGTACAACAGTTTCGTTATCTTTGGGGGGGGTCGGGGAGGGGTTCATTGCCTTCACAATAATGCGACCCTTGTGTACAAGGCTGAATTTTTTAAATAATACTTATACTATAGCAGTATTTTAAGATATAGACAAAAATCACTAAAATTTTTCAATAAAGCTACATCTTAATCATAAATCAACATAAATAATGTGTATTAAATATACTCATAGCCATTTCTGAAGCAACATTAGAATATATGGCTTAGTGCCCAGGAGGAATGTCAGATATAAAAGTATAGCACATGGAGACAGATCTCATTAAATCTTTCTTTATGAGGTAGCCATATATGCAAGTTAATCCATGATTTTTGCTATTTGGGTATTCTTGCATTGAGTCTGCTTTTTTCTACCTGTCTTAATATTTTCCCATTGGAGGGGGAGTTGGCGGGGATAGGGCGGGGGGTGGATTCATACTAAGGACAGCGACCCAGGCAGCAGTGATTAAGAGAAACACCCTGGACACAGGGACCCTGGAGGCAGTATGAGGGGAGCACCGACAATGCAGCACGGAGAAAGAAGAAAGTGAGCTAACAGTGTCTTCTGTGAGATCTGGCTTCCTTGAGATCAATGCTTCCTCGCCAGCCTTCAGGTCAAGCTTGCTCGTTCTCTTGCATAACACCTGCATACACACAGGGTCTGCGAGGGTCAGGAGGGGAGGTCAGCCAGTCCCTGGTCCTCAGTGCTGCTTCCAGACCACCGCCCCTTCACCCTCTTGACAAAACACCTGCCATTCTGAGCCCGTGCCTCCTAGCGCTGTACATACCCCTTCCTTTCTCCTCGTCTTGGCTGACCCCCCATTCACAGAAGGGCTACCTTTATACCCCATCTCCTGCCATCATCCTGGGTGGTTTCAATACCCATGTGGAGGAGCCTTCTCCCACCCTGCCCTCTCAGCAACTCGATGTCCTCTTTTCCAACTGTTTTTTATTCCACTCCACTTTGTTATATTCCACCCCACTTCAGCTATTCACTCCCAAAGATATATGCTGGATCTGGTCAAGACCCTACAATCCACCCAGGCTCGGCTCTGCCTGCTGCTTCTTAAGCATCACAGCTACACTTAAACCTCGCAGGAACCTCTCACTCCTCTACCTTCTTATTCAGTTTAGAGTCTATGGATCATGACTCCAATTGCTCTTATAAACACCCTTTACCCTGTCCTTTTGTCATGCCGCATGGCAAAAAACTAACCCAGTAGGAACCAAATTATTCACCTTCTCTGAACATACATCCAGACAGATGTGAAATGCTGGTGGGAAAAAAGTCACAACCAAGCTGACTGGATTCACTACAATTCACCAACTTCAAGTGGCCTTCAACACGTCCCACATTCCAACAACAATTCTGTACTGCATTCATTCTGCACGCCACAGTGACAATTTCCAACTTTCCCCAAGCTCCTCAAAATTTCAACATCTTTGCCCCTCTTGCTTTTCCCACTCAACAGAGAAAAGAAAAATTAAACTAGCAGAGAGGGACTCCCTTAATTTTGCACTCCCAAACCTTCAAACCTATGTGCCTCCCTGGGCTAAAGATGGAGATCTCTCTCTGGTCCAAGGCCAGTGTCCCCTCCACTGCTATATCCTTCCCATCAGAATTTAACAGGCTTAAGTGTCTCTCATATTAAAAATACATAATAGGGGCTGGCCCCATGGCCGAGTGGTTAAGTTCGCGTGCTCTGCTGCAGGCGGCCCAGTGTTTCGTTAGTTCGAATCCTGGGCGCGGACATGGCACTGCTCATCAAACCATGCTGAGGCAGCGTCCCACATGCCACAACTAGAGGAACCCACAATGAAGAATATACAACTATGTACCGGGGGGCTTTGGAGAGAAAAAGGAAAAAAATAAAAAAATCTTAAAAAAAAAATACATACATACACACTCTCCCACACGTCTCCCCAGTTATCAGCCTGTTTATCATCTTCTCTTCACAGCTAAGCTTCTTTAAACAACTGCCTATTCTGAAATACTTACAAATGAATCTGATAATTTCTAAGATTTGTTTCAAATAATCTAGAGGGGAGAAGTGGGGGCTGGGGACAAAATTGTGTAGTTGAAGCTGAATGAGGGGTATGTGGGGCTCATTATACTATTCTGTTTATATTTTTACATATGCTCATGTGTCGCTTAATGATGGGGATATGGTCTGAGAAATGCACTGTTAGGCAATTTCATTGCTGTGTGATCACAGAGTGTACTTATACAAACCTAGATGATGCAGCCTACTACACACCTAGACTCTATGGTACCAATCTTATGAGACCACCATTGTATATGCGGTCCATCATTGACTGAAACGTTGTTATATGGTACATGACTATATGTGTAATGTACAGGCAGAATAACAGTCTCCCAAAGATGTCCAGGTCCTTAATCCCCAGAACTTGTGACTATATCACCTTACATGGCAAAGGGAAACTCAGGTTGTAGATAGACTGAATTTGCTAATCAGCTGACCTTAAAATAGGGGGGTTGCCTTGGATTATCCAGTTGGGCCCAATGTAATCACCAGCATCCTTAAGAGCGGGAGATAGAAGCAGAACCATAGATCAGAGTGATGCAATGCGGGAAGGACTCAACTCGCCTTTGCTAACTTTGAAGATGGAGGAAGGGGCCAGGAGCCAACGAACACGGGCAGCCTGTAGAAACTTAAAAGGCAAAACAGACTCTCCGCTAGAGCCTCCAGGGAGAACGCAGCCCTGCGCCGCCTTCATTTCAGCCCAGGGAGACCCATTTCTGATTTCTGACCTCCAGAACTGTAAGATAATAAATTTGTATTGTTTAAGCTACTAAATTAATGGTAATTTATTACAGCAGCAATAGGAAACTAACACGATCCGTTTGAAGTTTTCCATAATATCCTTTAAGATTTGTCTCGACTTCTTCACCTCCAATCTCTCCCCAAAACAGACCCTTCTGGATTCTACTCCACTTCATCCCTGATGAGCCCCAACACTGCCAACTCCAGGGGGCGCTTCTAGCTGTTAGCTTTCTCGGGGCACTCCTCCCTCTCTGTTGGCTCCAGGCAATAACCATTCACATGGCTTCAATCAGCAGCTATGTGCCAACCATTGCCAACTCTTTACCTTCATCCCAGAAACCTCACTTCTGAGCTCACTCAGCCTGGATGAGGGCCTACATTCCCACCTGCTTGTCTCATAGGCCCTCAAAATCAATCTGCTCAAAACTAGACTTTCCCTTCCCCTCAAATCCAATCTTTTCCTAATGTTTCCCCACTTAGTAAAGGACTGCCACCCTCCTCTCGTCTCACGCCCAACATCCCCCTCTGCGCTCCACACCCATCCATCACAGCATCCTATGGATCCAGTCTCCGTAAATCTCTCAAGTCCATTTGCTTCTCTTTCATCTCCTACCACCAGGGAGGCCAGGCCACCAGCATCTCACATCTGAATTACAACAGCCTCCTAAGTGGCCTCCAACATCCACCTACCCCACCTCTAACCTCACTGTCAACACAGCAGCAAAAGTGTTCTTTCTAAATATGAATTTGCTTTAAATCCTCCAGTGGTTTCCAGTACTGTCTCCAACATCACCCCTGGCCACTCATTCCCTCCTACACTTGGCCTTCACAATGGCCTTTGTTCTAGTCCCCAAATACCTCAAGTTCCCTCCCACCCATCACCTGAACGCTCCTCCCCCACTGCTTCCCCTGGCTGTACCCTAGCGGCCTTCTCCAGGAACTCATCACTGACCACCCCTACACTCAGGAAGTCCTTGTGACAGAAGGGGCCCCTCAAAGATGTCCACACCCTAATTCCTGAAACTTATGAATATGTCACCTTACGTGGTGAAAGGGACTTTACAGGTATGATTAACTTAAGGATCTTGACTTGGAAAGATTATCCTGTAATATCTGGGTGGGCCCAGTGTCATCACACGGGTCCTCATGAGAGGGAGGCAAGAGTATCAGAGTCAGTGAGGAGATGGGACGACAGAAGCAGAGTTCAGAGAGATTTGAAGATGCTACACTGCTGGCTTTGAATGAAAGAAGGGGCCGTGAGCCAAGGAATACAGGCAGCTGCTAGAAACTGGAAAAGGCAAGGAAACACATTCTCTCCCCGAGCCCCTGGAAAGCTGCGCAGCCCTGCCGACACCTGGATTTTAGGACTACTGACACTCCAGGGCTCAAAGAGAACAAATTTGCATCATTTTAAGCCACTAAGCTTGTGGCAATTTTTTACAACAGCAACAGGAAACTGATACACCCACAGAACACATAACCTCTACTCCCCACTCACAGCATCTCTATGGCCTCTATACCTAGCTGCAAAGAAGCTTGGCAAATGTGGTATTTACCTGAGCAGCCAGCATCAGCTAAAACTAGAAATGGAAGGATATGAGGGAACATCTAGCAGTCAATGTCTCAGATGGTCCTCACAACAAAGTTTGTAACAGAAAAAAGCAGAAATAACTTGAACTGGTTAAATAATTACAGGAATCCATATGATGGAATACCATGTAGCTATTTAAAAAAGTAAAGTTGCTCTATAGCTACTGCTATGAACACTTGTCCAAGATACAGTGAGAAGGAAACACATGTTAGAGAGTACCAATGTGCAGGACAATATTGGAACCGTCATTCATTCAATCAACAGCCACTGAGCCCTGCTTTGTGCCCAGCACTACTTACATCTGAGGGACACAAGGTGAACAGAGCAGACCAGGCCCGCATTCAATGCCTACATTTTAATGGAGACCCCTTTCAGAATGAGAAATTATTGACACTAGTCACCAATGTCTAGGAGTAGGGCTGGAAGATAAGGAGGTCACTGAGGGGCTTTTCATTTTCTCTTCTCAACTGTTAGAATTTTTTACTATGAGTATATATTATTTTTGTCATTAAAAGTTTAATAAAAAGTTAGCAAACTAACATCCTGTAGACCAGTTATCAAAGGCCCACAGTACACACCTCAGCGCTGTATTGGCCATTTTTTTTCCCCCCAGTATGACCTCCCTTTGATTCTGGTCCCTTCCCCTCTCCTGGCCTTAGTTTCCTGGCTGAGAGGTGGGGTTGCCGACATCCAGCCTGCCTATCGCTCAGGGTGGCAAAGAATCAAGCAAAACAGGGAACAGGACCTGCACGCTGTCAACTGCAAGGTGCATTACAATCCCGAGAGCCTGCGCTTTGACTGCTAGGCCCAGCACAGTGACACAAAGGGCGAAAGGGAGGGACTGAAAATAATCGTTCCATGACCAGATGCTGAACAAAAGTTACCTATGGCGGCAAATCACAGGGTCTGGAGGTATAGGAAACATAGAGTTCTTATTGCCATCAGTAAAAAATTTGGTAACCTTTGAAAAACAATGCACCACTTTATTAAAAGTAGAATCTGGGCTGGGACAAGTTCCAACAAGAAGACTGTAATGCTAGCTCTCCAAAGCACTTTCGAGAGCAATCCTGTGACTGCCGAGGGGGTGCTACAAAAACACAAAACAAACAACAACAAGTCGGCAAGGATGCATCATAAATGCATAAGATGGGAATAGAAAGGCATTTCTTTTTAAAGCAATTTTAAAAGCAATTTATAAGGAAAACATGTTAGAATTTCTTCCTTTGAAGAGTGAGAAGGAGACAGATCTTGGCTCAGGGGGATGATATAATCAGAACGATGGCATTGCAAAGTCTATAAAAACCAATGAGAACATTACAATAATATGGGGGAGCCTAAACAAAAAACCCAGAGACCAGGAAGGGTCCTTGGAGATCAGCTGGACCATTTCACAGATGAAAACACCAAGGCGCGGAGAAGTACACTTACCTGCCCAAGATCACCCCAAGGCGGCCCATTTTTCTGCATCCTAGGACAGGCAGCCTCTCTTTCAAGTTTATACAAAGTAGAGAAGGGACACAGGAAAGGCCAAAAATAACATGTAAGGATTTCTAAGTACCCAGACAATCAGTCATTAATTATAAACCAGGAATTAAAATATATGACAGCAGAGGTGAATGTTGTTACTAAAACCACATTTTTAGGTCTGTGTTCAAAAGGCTATCTTACTTATCAAGTGTTTTCAAAGTACAAAAGGACATAAAGGGCTAGTTTTCAAAAGGACTAGTATTGCTAGACTTCTGATGACAAACGGTCATCCCTACAGCCTTACAGAGAGAGTGAAGCAAAATGAAGAGATGCAGCCCAAGATCTCAGGATGAGTCAGGAGCCGCTTGCCAGAACTCAAGGATGGTTAAGGAGGAATTAAGGCCAGTGGTTCCCCAGACATCATCGGTAGTAATCATAATAATAGATAACACATAAATAGCAATTACTGTGTCCAGTCCCTGCTCTAATACTTGATGTGTATTTTACTCATTTTCACCCTCATAATAACCCCACGAGGTGGATACCATTATTGTCCCCATTTTAAAGATGAGACAACTGAGACACAGAGAAGGTAAATAACTTTATCCAAGTTGACACAGCTACTAAGTAGTGGAACTGGGTTTGAACTCACATGAGCTGGCTCTAGAGTGTGTGCTCCCAGCCACTACACAATAGTGACTCTCAAGGATGCAGAGTCCCCTCAGAATCTCAGAATTGCAGGAATTCAAGAACTGAAGAGACTGAAGGAGTCACAGAGTTGTACAGGTGAACGAATACCTGTGAGGGGCCCCTGAAATATTCTAGACTGAGGAACACACATACCCTTTCCTGTAAAATCTCCACAGAATGCTCCACCTACTTAAAGAAAATGTAAAATTGAAGTTGGAAGTCAGGAGAAACTTGAGATGTAGTCATGAGGAAAAGAGATTTTTTCCAAAATGGTTTCAAGGGTTGTGAATCTTTACTTAGCCAAATAGGAAAAGAAAATAATATTGTTTACAAAGGCAGAAAAACAGCATTGAAAAGCAAAAATGAGCTCTAAGGAGTAAACCATTTTACACCTAATAAGGGAATGACGTATAATCTTACTCCCTTGACTTCTAAAGTTTTGGATACTGACAATAATATAACAAAAACAAGGGAACAGAGAGAGAGCCCACCAGAAGTATGCAAAACGATATGTGTTAATATATTAACACAGCTCATCTCTCAGTGTTGCGATTACGGCAGGGGAAGGGACACAGGCGAATGGTCATAAATTATACATCAGGAAAAAAATTACCAATACTTTTCATCCAAAGACAGCTGCAAAATCTCTCTTACACCTCCAAAAGACAGAAATGCAGATTGCAATTCTGAGCCTCCTGACTCAGAACTAGTGTAGCCAGTTCTCTGTTCCTCTTCCCCCTCGGCTCCTCTGGTTCCCGCCTCCTCACCGTCTGGCTTCAACGTCACTTCTTCAAAGCTACCTTTCCTGACCCTTCCCTCCCACAGAATCCTGTATGCAGCTTTATAAAATCTATCACAATTTGCAATAACACACTTATTTGTGATTATTAAACATGTTTTCTGAACACTGAACTACAGGTTGGCGAATGACAGTCTACGGGCCAAATCCGGCCCACCAACTGTTTTCATAAATAAAGTTTTATTGCAATACAGCCACAATCATTCACTTATTGTAGCTACTTTCACAAGACAATACCAGCATGGAGTACTTGTCACAGTCCACAAAGCCTAAAATATTTACAATCTAGCCCTTTACTTAAAAAGTTTGCCAATGCCTCCCCTAGACCATGAACTCTATAAAGACAGGGATTACATCTGATTGGTCTGCCAGGACCTAGCAGAGCATCTGGCATATAAAAGGCACTTAAATTTGCTGACTGACTAACTTGGGAAGCATGGGCAGGGTAAGCGGTGTGTGCCACTTGTTGTTCAGAGAACTTTACGTCTATATACTCATTTAATCTTGTCCACTAATCCAAGGCAGATTATACTCATTATCCCCATTCTCCTTATGAAGACATGGAGGGAAGCTGCCCAAACTCACTCAGCCAGTAAAGGCAGAGCCACAACTCAAACCCAGGCCATTCTGTTCCAGAGTCTGAGCTCCTGACCACAAGTCAGAGGAGATGAGCTTTTCATTCATACTTTTAGAAATTCCTTCGCTGTAGACATAGGGACTGGGCAGGGAGCCAGGACTGTTTCTGAGCATGCCTTCGTTGGCTGCTGGCTGTCACAAGTTACCCAACCACTGGGCGCACAATACTCAGAGTGGTTGTGGATGCCAGCGCTGCTTAGACAGCAGACAGGTCACCCAGGCCCACAGAGCAACGATGAGCAAAACTCTCCCTCCAGGGTAAATCACTAACGGGGACTTTCTACCCCCATTTTATAGGTGAGAGAAATGAGGTGAACGGAGATTAGGAAACTTGCCAAGGTCAAGGGTTCTATGAGGCAGAGGTCAGCTGTGAACTCACGATTTTAATACTATTACACTACAACCCCAACTGCCGGTCCAAGAGTGCTCACCCACCTCCCAGGCCTCTCCAGGCTTCCACAGTGCCAGCCACCCAAGGAAGGCAGTTGAAGGGCACTTGCATTCTGCACCATGAGAGCATGTCATTTCCATGCCTGGTATGATATTGGGTAGGAAGAAATAACTGGAAAAAACCTCAACAGGACTTCATTTAATGATCATAACATAGAAGTAACAATGTCTGCTACTGAAGAAAGACGACCCTGGGATATCTAATGGGTGTAAAGAACAGTGAGAGACTGTGGCTCGTAAAACAACTCTCCCCACGTCTAGAGACAGTATAACAAAGTCCTCACACGAAGATAAAATTTCAACTCAAAAGCAGAACAAAGAATACTGGGCCTGTGTCTGTCTTCTGGCTGACAGTGGAGAAGGAGGAAATATTCACCCACAGTCAGTAAACTCAGTGAGCTAGAGGAACATCATTCCCAATCCAATGTTTTGCAAAGCCACCAAATGCCTCCTCGATTATGAGATCTCTTAAGCTCCTACTTTGCCCAAAAGTACCCCTCCCATCACTTCTCTGAAAAGCAGCACGGGGAGCACGGGATCCTGGCAAAGCCTCAGGTCAAAAAGACCAACTCTGCAAATTTGACTAATAGGGCGATTTCAAGCATTCCCCTCATCCCCTCTCTCTAGTTCAAGCTTGAGGTCGTCTTCATCAGTAGAAATCCAGGACACCAGTATCCCCTCCTAACAGCGTGGGAGAACTGCCTGCGTGGGTTTGTGTGGCATCCCTGCCCTTCGGAAGCAAGCCTTTCAGAATCAGTACAGTTGTGCGCCGCTTAACAACAGAGGTCCGTTTTGAGAAATGTGTCCATAGGTAATTTCATCACTGTGCAAACATCTTAAGAGTGTACTTACACAAACCTGAACGGTATAGCCTACTACACGCCTAGGCTCTATGGTACTAATCTTATGGCCCCCAAGATACACAGGGCCCGTCGTTGACCGAAACATCATGCAGCACGTGACTGTATCGCACCACCAGAGATATTTTATTCTAATGTAACGAAAACATCCTGTAATATACTGATTGTAATGTATAAAGTATAAAAGTCTGTGCTGTCTTCTCCCATCCCCAAACTGGATGGCAATGGGAGAAGAGAGCTGGAGCAAGGAGGTCTTTAGAACAATATTACTCAAAGTGTTAACACTGCCACGAGCTTGGTTCAGAAACCGTAAACGTGCATAACGAATGGATAGAGTAATTTTCTGTCATTTGGTAATAAAAAATTGGAGTTTGCATTTTATGTATCTTTGGG
This sequence comes from Equus przewalskii, assembly GCF_037783145.1. Taxonomy (NCBI): domain Eukaryota; kingdom Metazoa; phylum Chordata; class Mammalia; order Perissodactyla; family Equidae; genus Equus; species Equus przewalskii. The sequence goes on along the minus strand of NC_091833.1, from coordinate 79,328,512 downwards.
GTTTTTATTCCATTTTGCTAATAATTCTTTTTTATTGATTTTACAAAAATATCTGTCTGCGACAGATTGAAAATAAAAATAAAACTGGTTCTTCCCTACAGACTTTGAACATAAGTGCCAACAGCAAAACAGTTAAATGAAATTGAGCTTGTTTTCTTAAATGTGTGAATAGCTGCTCCAGCTCACTCCTAATAAGAGAAATGCAAACTAAAAATATACTAAGACACCATTTTTCCCCTGACTGGCAAAGATCAAAAGGTTTTTGGATAGCATACTGCTTTGGCAAGGCTGTGGGCAACAAGAGTTGCATATATTGTGGGTGGAGGGCAATTAGGCAAAACCCATTAAAGTTACAAATGCAAATCCATTTCTAGGAAGTCAGTGGCCAGATATACTCCCACACATGCAAAATGACGTATGGACAAAATTGTTTCCTGCAGCCTTGTTTGTAAAAACCAAGGACTGAAAAACTACCTTCACACCCAACAGTGGGGGCCTGGTTAAGTGAATTCAATACATTCAAGCAACTGAATACTCTGCAGCCATAAAAAAAGGAGGAGGATGCTCTTCAGATACTAGCACAGACCAACCTCCAAGAGACAAAAAGCAAGGGGCAGATCAGGACAGATTAGTATATGTACTATTTGTGTTTTTAAAAACTAGGGGAGAAATATAAACATGTTCGCTTGTATATGCAAAGATACCTCTGAATGGGAGCAAAAGAAACTGCAAATATTGACAAGAATTGGATGGTGGGTATATTTTCAACATACATCCTTTTGTACTATTTGAAATTTCTACCATGTGAACTCACATTACCTTTTCAAAAACTTTACTTAAAAATTTTTTTTAAAAAAAGAAAAGAAACTGAACTTAGCTACTTGGTGTATTTCTCAGTTAGGAATACCTAACTGTGTAAACCAATAAAACAAAAGGGTATGTTGCATGCTTATTAGATGACTAAAATTCTTTTACCACATGAGGCGCCCTCATTATCAGGAAAAGGAAAATTGCTGTATTCCGACTGATGATTATGAAAGCACAGCCTAGCATCATCAGCACTGCGTCTTTCAATGTCATCTCGGTGGGAAATCACAGCTTCTTTCTCCTTTTGTCTGCTCCATGCATGTCACCTCCCTGGTCCTGGCTCTAATTGGAAGCCACAGCTAGATTACAACGTGCTTGCTCATCTCCTGAGCACTCACCACAGGAATGGTTCTTAACATCTTAGACACCCAGAGAGGCCGAAGTCACCTGCCCAATGTCACGAGAGCTACAAAGTGGCAGGGTCAGGACTGGAACCCGGGACCTCGGATCCCTAGCTCAGGGCTCTTTCCACTACATCGTTTGGACTCCTTTGCTACTGGGAAAAACAGGCACACTAGAAGAAAACAGTAATAAAATGGCCAGGCACTGGGCTAAGCACTACAAATAAAATGATCCCAGGGAAGCCACACACGGCCTCGGGAAGGTAAGTTCTCTTGTCACCCACGTTATGGATGAGAAGCAGAGTCTCTGAGAAGGTCGATAATGTCAAGCTCTCACACCCAACCAACAGCAGAGTGGACACTCCAACCAGATCACATCCACAGGCTACCCACCTCCCAGGGAAGCTCACCAACCCGTAATCTGCAAACCAGTAGCCAGTTATTTGAACCACCATAAGAAATCTCTTATCTGAGACCACGTCTCCCAAACTACGTGCCGTGAATCCTGGAAGGAGGCGCAATAATCTTAGGCAGCACAAGGATGAACATTTTTAACGTTAGCTACTATGTTTTTGAAATATATTAGAAAAGCACAGAGCCAGCCCTGGTGGTCTAGTGGTTAAGATTTGGTGCTCTCACCTCCATGGCCTGGGTTTGCTTCCCAGTCAGGGAACCACACCACCCATCTGTCAGCTGTCATACTGTGGTGGGCTGCATGTTGCCGTGATGCTGAAAGCTCTGCTCCAGTATTTCCAATACCAGAAGGGTCACCCATGGGAGACAGGTTTCAGTGCAGCCTGCAGACTAGACTGACTAGGAAGGGAGAGGGACCTGGCCACCCACCTCCAGAAAAAAATGGCATGAAAATCGCCCGAATAGCAGCAGAGCATTGTCTGATACAGCCCAGAAGGGGAGAGGATGGCGCAGAAAGACGGGGCAGGGTTCCGCTCTGCTGTACACAGGGTCACCAGGAGTCGGAACTCACTCAACAGCACTCACAACAAAGAAAAGCATATAACTAGCTCATCAAACCCATTACTTCACAGACATCTTAGCACGGAATGAGGCCAAGTTAAAAGAAGGTGAACAGATCTTAAAAAAGCTACTAAATAAATAAGTTCAGGTGGTTCACAGATATAATGAAAATCATAAAGGACAACAAACTGATATTTGAGATCACTGGTCTAAGGAACTGGATCCATTCCATGGTTTTTCTCTAGAGGAAGAAAAGCTTGGGAAAAACAGATATCCAACCCCCCCACCCCCCAGCATACAATACACACTCGTTTTGAATGTCACTTTATTTTTACTTATTTTAGTTTTATCTGCCCTCCCCTCTTCACACCACACTGCCTCTCTCAGAGAATGAGGCAGGACCCCAGTTACTAAAGCATCCTGAAACCTTGCATTTAAATGGCAGCCTCCTGTGCTGGCTTAACCTTCAGTTGACTACAAGCCCAGTTTACGCTGAATAGCTCCAACTGCACCTATAGTGGATCAATTAATGCTGAATAATTATTTTGAGAATCCCCCTCTCACTTTAAGAAGTGTCTGACTTGGGAAATAAATTGGAGGCTCCCCGCTAACCTGCCACCAGCTCTAATGCAAAGCTGATTGGGAGTGAGTTGTGGGCCTCTCTCTAGCCCTGTTCCTCCCCACACGACAGAAACAGTGAGAAGGGACCCCCCACTTCCCCAGCACCTGCAGTCAGAACCACAGCATGAAGGGAATTCTGCCTCACTCTTGCCCAACCTCCTTCCCCAATCCCACTCCTCCCAAGACGCCCACGAAATGCAGAGAGCAGGTCAAAATGAAAGCAGAATTCCACTGCATCTTGTAATACCAAAAGCTCTGTGCTTTGAGCAAACTGAAGGAAAATATTAATTCACTAAAAGTGTGAAAATAACTATGAAAAGTAACATGCATGAGAGCATCACAGCTCACAAAATGCTTCCCGTAGGCAGGATGTCCTTTGATTCTCCCAAAAAAAGCTGTGAGGAAGGTATTTCGTCGTCTGCCTTCCTGTGTTGCAAAGAGATGAGGAACCAGGCTGAGATTTACCACGCAGGATTCCAAATCCCAAACCCCACTGCTTTCGAGCTGTATGGAAGAAAGAAATTGTTTTCCTTTTTCCCCTAGGGCCTTGCTCCTCTAAGTGCGCTCCCCAAACCAGGAGCATCTGGTCACCTAAGAGGTTGCTAAAAATGCAAAATCTCAGCCCCACTCCAGACCTATGGGAATCAGAATCTGCCAGATCCCCAGATAATTCCTGTGGACATGAAAATGTGAGGGGCACTGCTTTCCTGCAAGGCAATTCTTCCATTCTACCAAGCTACATCTCTTCATTCATTTATCTCATAATCATCTACTGAGCATCCAGCAAATGTGTGCCAGGCACTGTGCTGAATGCTGGGAAATCAACAGAGGATGAGGTAACTATAGCACCTGCCCTCACCGAGTTGCCAGTCTAACACGGTGGTTTCTCAACCTTGGATGCTCATCGGAATCAGCTGCAGGAATTAAAAAAAAAAAAAAAATTGCAGGTGCACAAAACCCACTCCAGACCTACCTATACCCACCCCGCCGCACAGTCAGAAACTCTGAGACTGGGGCCTTAGAAGCTGCATATCAAAAAAGCTCCAATTCATGCAACCACTTTGGAGAGCAATCTGACAATACCTAGTAAAGCTGCAAACAGGCACAGCCTAAGATCAGCACTTCAGGTTCCAGGAGTAGCTCCCGGAGAAATGGAGGCACGTGTGCAAAGACAACAGGAACAAGAGCATTCACTGCAACACAATTTCCCAACTGGAAACTACCTAATTGTCCCTAAATAAGGGAATGAATAGGTAAACAATGGTTAAGTCAAAAAATTCTGTTCAAGAACAGTTAGAATAAGTCAACTAGGTCTCTATGTGTCAAGATATTCTCAGGTATAATTGTTGAGTAAAAAAAGATAGTTGCAAAAGGCTACATATTTGTACACACACAGAAACAGTGATATACTACTTATGGATATAAATATGCACGTAAACACCATACCAACTTCAGGAAAATGGCTGATTCTGGGAGGAGGGGAGAGGAAAAAGACAGGGGTGGTTAGTGGTTTTTTAAGGTATTATGTCTAAAAAGAGATCTTAACCAAATATGACTAAATTTTAATTATCTGTTAAATCTGAAGGGTAAGCATTTGGGTATATAGCATATACTAAATTACATTCTTCCTTCCAAACTTTTTTGGATATTAATGTTTTATTATTTATTTTTTTTTGAGGAAGATCAGCCCTGAGCTAACATCTGCTGCCAATCCTCCTCTTTTTGCTGAGGAAGACTGGCCCTGAGCTAACATCCGTGCCCATCTTCCTGCACTTTATATGTGGGACGCCTACCACAGCATGGTGTGCCAAGCGGTGCCATGTCCATACCCGAGATCCGAACCAGCAAACCCGGGGCTGCCAAAGAGGAATGTGCGCATTTAACCACTGAGCCACTGGGCCAGCCCCCAGATTTAATTATTTTTTTAAATTTCTTTTAAAAGCTTCACAGGTGATATGATATATAGCCAGGGTTGGCAATCCCTGTTCTGGGAGAATAAAGTAATAAAAAACTAGCTACTTAACATCAAGAAACACATCTACAGAATGGCAATGATCTATAGCTCTTGAAGTTAAATTACTACCTTAAATAATTTTACATAGATTTTAAAAAACTTTCATAGGGCAGATAATTTCTGTAAGCAATATTTTTTTAGGAGGCCAAGGTTATTACCCAAGGAAAGCAATATTTCTCAAAGTGTGGTCCTCAGGTCACCTGTAACACAATGAGGAGGGAGTGGGAAGGAGGAAGGAGTACTTATTAAAATGCAGATTCCAGGGCCCCACCTTAAACCTACTTAATCAAAATTTCTGGGGGCAGAACCTCAGAATCTGAATTTTTAATAAGAGAATGCACATGTGGGCACAATTCTTTGGTACACTGAAAAACCACTAAAGTATAACATATTTTTTAAGTTACATTTTTAAAACCATACATGTCTGTGTTCAATAAGGTGACATTCGTCCTACTCTGAAAATTAAAGTGCTGGGAATGTTTTCTAAATATTTGAGATAGAAATTCTACAAGTACATTCAAGCAGATCCTGACAAAAACTGGTTTCCTGCATACTGTATCTAACCCGAAGGACAAAGGAATGTATTTTAGGAAGAACAACATAATTTCACATTGCCTTTCTACAAGAACTTCAAAAAGCAACTGGGTAAACAGGAAAACTCCACAAGTCCAGCCTTGTTGCTGTTCTCACTGGAAGAGGCCCCAGACATGATTTTCACCAAAGCCAAGTTCAATTAAGCAAAGCTGGAACAATGCAAGTTGCCTGCCTAGCACAGTAATACATCCTAAATTTACTCTCAACACTCAAGATATCTTCCCGATTCCAGTCTATAATCTTTTTGCCCCAAGTCTTGATTTGTTTCACCTTATCATTTCTTCATCCTATATCTTCCATTCCATCCTCATCTTTCTTGACTTTTTCTTTGGTCTCCCTGATTTTCCCCTTCATTGTCCTTTTCTCTATTTCCAGACAAAACCACTGCAATCCTGACTTTCAAGCCCTGGAAAATGGCTCCAGAGCCCCTGAATAAAAACCCAGCACAATAAACACATGAAAAGATGTTCAGGAGCCAGCCCTGATGGCCTAGATAAAGTTCAGCACACTCTGCTTTGGTGGCCCAGGTTCAGTTCCTGGGCACAAAACCACCTCACTCGCTTGTCAGTAGCCATGTTGCGGTGGCAGCTCACACAGAAGAACCAGAAGAACTTACAACTATATGCAACTATGTACTGGGGCTTTGCGGGGGGGGGGGGGGGGGGGGGGGGGGGGGGAGATATTGGCAACAGATGTTAGCTTAGGGTGACTCTTCCCCTGCAAAAAAAAAAAAGAAGATGTTCATCCTCACTAGCAAATAAGAAAGTGCAAATTTTAAACCACAAAGATACCATTTCACACCCATCTGATTGGTAAAACATCAAGTCTAACAATATCAGGCATCTGTGAGCATGTGGAGCAACTAGAACTCCAGACGCTGCTGGCTGGAATGCAAACTGGCACAGCTGTTTTGGAGAGCAATCTGGCAATATATTAGACGGGCAGGAGGAAGCCTGGCCCTACAAGCAGAAGAGTGAAGCTTCCCAAACCAACAGGGTTTCCCACACCCACCCTCTTAAAACCACCCATAGCAAATAGTCATTCTCAGAATTGTGGTAAAATTCCACGTAGAGGATTTACGACATCCCTAAAATTCTAACCAACAATCCCGGAACTGAAACATTCCCAAAAAGCCTTTAGTGCCAGGCTTGGTTGCTGATCCAGAATTGATTTGTCTCAAGACAGTGTTCGTCGGTTCACGTTCTGGCAGTCTTTTTCTCTCAAAAGATCAGTAAGACCTTTCAAACCCTTAGACTAGCATTTGGTTTCACCACAATTGAGAGTTTATTATAAGAAGTTGCTTAAAAATATTTAGGCCAGAAGAGTTAACTAGACTAAAAGACATCATCTTTTACAACTCTTCCAGTCAGTTTACTTTGGGCTGGCTCCACGGGTAGGCCAGAGATAAAAGTGCCAAGAGATATCTTTCTGATGATATTGCAGAACTCAACACCATCATAAAACCTCAACCCATTCAAATTAACCAGACAGACCAAGCTGGAGAAAAAAAGAGAGACATGTGAACCAGAGAAATTTCTCTTAATTGCTACGAGAATCAAAACTGAAAATCGCTTTCCATTACAACCCAAACATACCAAAACTCCACATTAGCAAAAAATAAATAAATACGTTTTATTGTATGGGTGAACCGGAACACGTAAAGTTGCTATCCAGAAAATGGTATTACAATCTTTAATTCTAACTACATTTTAGCATTCAACTTTGTGTTCCCCTAGGATTCCAAGAAAAACAGAGAAGAATCTGCAGACCTAATTGTCAGGTCCTGACCCCAAACAAACTCCTACATATTAGACCTGACAGGCCCAAAGAACAGAATTTTCCTTTAAACATTAACCCACCACCGCACCTCAGGCTGCAATTTCTGAAATCGGACAATGATCAGGGCAGACCCTCACAGGTGACTGTAACTTCTCCCAGCTGATACGCTAAACTAAACGCACAGGCTCCAATTATTTGTGAAGGAGAAGCATGAGTAACAGTGATAGAGGAGAGGCAAATTATCGCTCCCTCGAAATTATGAGATGTGCATATTGTCTAATAATTTTTTTAAAAATCTTCCAATTATTCTCAAAATACTTGCCTCAGGTAAGTAATTGACTTACCAAGATAAAATGATCCATATGAAAATCCTCCAGCTTTGTTTCAAATGTTTACTAACTTTTCTTCCCTTCATATCAAGGTGACCTCATTTATTGAAAAGGATTCAAAGCCAGCACTCACAATGCTGTCTGGTGATACCTGGGGTTGTTCAGTGGATACTAAAATGTACGTTAGGCACAGTTGGAAATAAGATAGGTAATCAAATCCTTGCTACCCAATTAACAGGTATAGATTTTTATAAATACTCTAAGAAATACTACTAAGAAGCTTTCTACGACCAAAAAATATATATCGGTTTTACAAGTTGAGAAAAACTAAGGTCCCAAGAAATACAACAATTTATCAAAAAGGTACCATTAGACTCATGCTTAACTGGAGAGACGCCCAATGGTACAGATTCCAGTTCTAAGTTACACTGACTATAATCATAGTCTCATATAAAATAAAAAATAGCCACCCTTCGGTCAAACACAAATTATATTAATGTCCTGCTGCGTTCATCCATCTTCCCACTGTACCTGCAATTCTGTTCAACCTGTTTCCGTGTAGACAGCACACTGCACACTGTATTGAAATTGTTTCATCTTTACCAATGTTATGCCCACAAGATAAGAAACCACTGAGCTCCTTGGGGATATGGACCCACCTCATTCATTTATGAAGCACCTGCACATAGAATGTGCCAACACTAACATAACAGGTCCTCAACAGATGGCCATTTATGGGAACTAAAATGTAATCTATTTGACACACGGCATTTCCTCTGTGGTACATCTTACAGCACTATTAACAAATGAACTTAAGATTAGATAATTTAGAACAATTTGCATTGCTACAAGTCACATTTCTAGAGGGTACACTTGGTTTCTCCTAACAGATGCTTCCTCTTTAGAAAATTCCTCAAGCTCTTTAAACAGAAAACTTACCCAAAAAGAACCCTTCCATTTGTAGGGCCATAAAAATATGCAGGAAGTTTAATCCATTGTTCTGGACAAAAATCAGAAGATTATCAACAAGGTACATTTCCTCGTGCTTGGTAGCAAGTGCATTTTAAAAATTACAACACACCAGCCAAACAAGCTTTACTATCTCTGAACTAGACATGATGTATGGCTAAGGTGACATGCCCTGGGCGAGTTGATCAAGATTCACTATGGCAGAAATTTACATGGAAGTAAAATTAAAACAAATGGGAACTAGCATTAAACTTTCAATGGGCGATAAAACTTCAGTGGGGAAGGAGACAAGTGAGGGGATTGAGTATTTATTTTCCAAGACCCTCTATATGTAAAACCAGCACAAGAAGTGTGAAGGAAAGAGAAAGTGTTTAGTTCTCAATCACATGAAGGATTTGCTACAAGTTTCATTTCTGCTCTGTTGGGTCCTTTCTTGTCTGGTAGAAGAAACAAATCCACTTTTCAATGCTAGGTCTTGGTTTGTTCAAGTCTTACCTATAAGAACGATATCTTGTAAGACCCTTTCTGGACTCACATCAGCCTGTTTAAAATATGCCAGTTGACCTGCTTAAAAAAAACATGCAATCACCACTTGCTCTTACAACTACTCGAACCAGTTGGGATCAAATGGAGTTAGGAGTGGGAAGGATCAATCAGAGCCTCAGAGAGATGCTAAACAGTAAGGAGAGACCTGCAGAAGACCTACCTGGAAACAATTCATCATCGAGCGAAGAGTCTAAAGAGACGTCCAATGAAAACTTACGTATGATCAGGTGAAAAGACTGCTGTCTCCTCATTACCAAGCCTTTTCACTTGGGAAGTGAGACTGGGAGGGACAGGGATGACCTGAGCTGCTTTTAAAAGGGGCGGGGTTAAGACTTCCCATCCCACCCTTTGTATACTGCCCTTGGGCATGGTTTGCATAATGGAACATGTGGGTTGTTTATATCAGTGGCTGCTTCCGTCAGATCCAAGAAGGTATAACCTCCATTGTCCTTTAAACAACTGAAAGTGACATAATAATGAGAAAGATGATGTTGATAACAGCTAACACTCACTGAGTACTTGCTAAGTACTAGGCTCAATAACTCATTTAATATAGCAGTCCTAGGAGGTGGGAACTATTATCATCTCCCTTTCATAGATAAGGGAAGAGAGAAACCTGTTCAAGGACAAAAAGCTAGTATATGCTAGAACCAGGACTTGAACCCAGGAAGTCTGACTTTAGAGCCCAAACCCTTCATCACTTGCTCAAGACACAGTGGTCCCAATAGCAACACAAAACTCTCTACTTACGAATGACTAGTTCCTCATCTCACCCGGGTGATGATCCTAAATTTGGTACCTTTTTAGAGATTCCAAATGAGGAGTCAACTCTCCAGACACAGTATTGGCCTGCTCTTCTCACATGCTCCCTGCAGCCTGCCTCCCTGGCTGAGTTTTACTGGAAACAGGTTGTGACATTCTGCCAGGTGTACCGAGAAGCCCCGGCTGCACTGAGGGCAGGGGAAAAAAACCTGGAGGCTGACTTCCTCCTGGGACACGCTGGCTCTCAGGTTTCCAGCCTGCTTCAATCCAGAGAGGTGTCACCACACACAAGGAGGACAGGAACGACACCAAGGGCTGGCACCAAGGGCTGGAACCATGCTTCACGGCCCTGTAAGCCTGAGGCCACCCCAGCAGGCAAGAAAGAATGAGAGCTGCTGTGGTTTCCCAGTTCCCCTCAGGAGTTGGTCACACCAGAGAGAGAAACCGAGAGGAAAGGCATCCCCTTTTCACTGCACCTAGCAACATTAATGCCACTCGACAGGCAGGGGCAGGAGACGCCACTCTGCCTAGAGAAGGAAGGAAAAGAGAGGAAATGGAAACGCTCCAGGAGCTACCCACCACATCTAAGTGGTCCTGTGCCAATATCTTTGCAGCTATCACTACTCTGGGAAAACCCCCACAGCAGTGGCCACGTCTCATAGTGCTGAAAACTGAAGCCAGCACCGGTGGGCTTCTCTCCCACCCCTGAGCTAACACATGGCTCCTTAAGGCTCCTTTGCCATGTGTTAATCTTGCAACAGAATGTGGGAAAGATTTAAAAAGCTGTCTGGTGGGGGAAGGGCACCCAGAAGATCACCTTACCCCCAGGCTTGTCAATCAGGCCTCTTCGGATTCCCTGGAGGGGCCTGTATTATTAGCTTCAAGGGAGGTTCCCCCAAACTGGCATTAACGAGCACAGCACATACTCCAGCTGGGAGGAGGGAAGCTATAGAGGGGCTGACCCTGGAGAGCTAAGGCAAAGCACATTTGCTCTCACCCTGCACAGGAGGGCAGTGCCTTACTCCAGGAGGTAAGCTGTGCTCCCCAAGGCTCTGATAAGTGTGGGTGCCAGCAGGGTGCACCCTGGGGACCCAAGGGCTGGAGGCTGTTCCTGCAGAAACTAAAAAGGAAGAGAATGCAATGGGAGAAACCCAAGTGACCACCACGTCATGACCCAGTCCCCCATCAGAGCCCAGCGATGTCCCCTTGCTGTGTCCACGCCCACCAGCCTCAGCCGGGTCTACAATGGACCAGGCAGGATAACCCTGGAAGCCTCCTCCACGCCCACAGCCAGCCTGCCCTTCGGGTCTCCAAATGTGACTGCCATATAACCTTGTGCCTCTTTCACACATGGGGAAACTGAGGCATCGAAAACAAATTACCCTGCTTTCCCAAACCTGGTAGAAGTTCACTTCTGTAACCACGATTTTGCACTTTTTTAGAGCTTTAGTACATTTCAAATTTCTCCAGATACACCGATTGCCTTTGCAAAGTGAATTTTAAAGACAGTTTAAGGAGTGAACTCAAAATGAGATGAGGGCGGTCAGAGCATCCGGCAGGGCTTTATCTCCCGCAAGCACAGGATGGGTGCTCCCCGCGCCAGCTTATCTCCCAGCCCCCTCCCCCGGGACGTCCGGGTTCGGCCTCCCCCTCCCCCCAACACGCTCCCACCGCCACCCGAGGGCGGAGCAGAGCTGTGCGGCCCGGGGTCCGGGGCTGAGCGGGGGCGGGGGGCGGGGAGCACGGAGACCCTCCCCCGGCTGCTGGGGCTGCGGCCGGCCCGCCCAGCCGGGGGCCGGGAACTTCTGCCCGCCCGCACGGCCAGCCGCCCCCTCGCCCGCGCCCCCGCCCCGCGCCGGGCATGTGTGCGGCTCGGGTTTCCCTTTCTTCGCCTCGCCCGCCTCGGGCGCGACCCCTGCAGCGGCGGCGGCCACTCACCATATTACAGATGGAGGCGATGTTTCGGACAGTCATTAGTCTAAAGGTTGCAGCGATCCCGCACCGCCATCTTTATAAGGTGAAAACAGGACTGTCCATGGTGGAGCGCTCGCGCGGAGGCCAGCGGCGGCGGCGGCGGCGGCGGCGGCGGCGGGGAGGCGGCCTGGGGTCCGGCTGGCAGTTTGGCCGAGAGAGGGAGGCCGGGAGGGAGGAGGCGGAGGCGGGAGGGCGGGGACGCGGGGAGGGCGGGCGGGAGAGCGGAGGGCGGGGAGTGGCGGAGCGAGGGAGCCTGGGCCGCGGCCGGCGGCGCCGGGAGGAGGGGCGGCCCGAGCGCGCCGCGTGCAGCCCGCGCCCCGCGCCCAGAGCGCTCTGCTGCGCGCCCGCCCCCGGCCCCGGCCCCGGCCCCGGCTCCGGCCCCGGCCGCAGCCTGGGCGGCCCCTCCACCCTTGCCCGCCCGCCCGCGCCGCCGGCTCGGCCTTCTCCTTTCCGTTGTCTTTCCTGCTGCTCTCTGCTGGGCCGGCATGCGGGGCCAGGCCTTCGCTCGCGCGGCTGCCGCAGCCGCCCCGCCGCCCCCCGCGCAGACCCCGAGCGCCGGCGACCGCCTGGGGGCCCGGGGCGCCTCCGGGGAGCCCGCGGCCGCTCCCGGCGTGCAGCGCCCACCCGCGGCAGAGCGCGGCCTGGGGAGGCGGGCGCCGGGGCCGCTCTCGGTCTTCACTTTCTCTTCCTTCTTGCCGCCTGTCTCCCGCGCCCCGGGGGTTTATTTCTTGGCGAGGAGAGAAGGCAAGGGATAGAGGTGACTACGTCCGACTTTTCGTTTCTCCCCGGGGTTCCAGCCAGATGGCACCGGCGGGGACCCGAGAAGTAAATGAGGTCAGGACAGGGAGCGTCAGGAGGCCGCCGCCTGGGGAAGGGCGCCGGCAGGGGGAGGAATCTGGGTCTGGGCGGGGGCCGGGAGCGGCGCGCTCGGGCAGTTGGTGGCATTAGCTGGTACAGACGAGAAGTCTCGGTTCTGGGCGAGGACCAGGGACTGTCCAAGGAGCGATTTGAATCTGGAAAGAACGAGAACCAAACTTCTCCGCATTCTCAGGAAAAACATACCTCTCTCAGGAGCACCCAGCCTCTCCAGGTTTTTCAGAGGGTGTTGTATCGGCGTACACACATTTCCTGCGTAAAAGGTCGTGGCTTCTGGCTCAGAACGCGAATGTACACCACTTTGCAGAGGTGTTCGTGTGAAACAATTCTACCTACAAGGTCGCAGTTCACTGCTTTCAACAGAAAAGTTGTTATTTCTTAAACGCGTGATAATTCTTAAAACCAATCTATTTGATGATAAATTGAATTAGAAAAGAAATTAATGTAATTGACGATAGCTTTTATCTAACCAAGGGTAACATACTGGGGAAAATCACGCTTCCGCTCCTTCATTATCTGTGTAGGGTGATGCATGTAAGATTTGGCAAACGGTGATTGCTAATCTCCCTGGGACCTGGGTAGAAATGAAAGAAGACCAACAACTGACTAAACTTTAGTGGGGTCATGTTGGCCCTGTGTACTTCAGTGGATTTAAGAAGTAAGTTCTTGCTTGTGCTAAGCCATTCTACACGTTATTTCAAATAGACCCTGATGATGATGGTAGCCAACTTCGATTTCTTCCCATTGTCAGTCATAACGTTCTTTACATTCATAATCTTCAGTCACCACCGTAACTATCAGGTGATAGAGGCTATTATCATCACCTTTTGCAGATCAGTAAAATAAGGCTTAGAGGATCAATTATCTTACTTCGATCCTGTTACCCACATTCTGTAAGTGAAGCTGGTGTGCTCACCTGGCTGAGCACCCTGGGAGAGGAGGAGAAGACAGCAGAACATCCAAACTATGACCAGTTGGGCAACTGAGGCCTAGAAAGGTTGAAAGACTGTAGGAAGGTCACAAAACAAATTCAAGAACAACCTCAAGGCCAAAACTCAGGCCTCGGGACTCAGTTTCACAGACATTCCACTATAAAGGCATTAATCCAAAGCCTTCAATGATAGGGAAATTTTATGCCATAATAGAGTTCAGTATTTCTGCTAACATTGGCACAGTGGATTACCAAATCCCCCGGATTAAAAACGTCACTGACATAACGAAAATTGAACATCATCTGATTACTGAGCGCTATATCTGCAAGTTAAAAGGATTTTTGCATGCCTTTTAACAGCCTATAGGCTAAAACTGAAGTGTTCAATAGAGACAGACATCCAGATTGAAACTCAGGCAGCGAGTTACATACAGAACAAATCAATTGAACATAGCACATCTTGTCAGACTCGTGAATAATTAAGTATTTTTACACTATCACAAGGTTGGTATTCACAGGTCTAAATTGGAACAGGCATCAACTGAAGCAGAATAATCCCAACCCCAGCTTCACTCTAGGAGGAAACGTTATTTGGAGGTGATAAGAGGTAAAATCAAGAAAATGTCGAGAGAACTGAGGAAAAGTGTTTCACATACAGGAGCAGGCTGGTTTAAAGGTACAGAGTTAGAACTGGGAAAAGTAGGCAAATGGAAGGATGGGATATAGGCTAGCACTAAAGAGCCTAAATGAATTTGGGGAAGGCTGTCAGTCCAGGTAGTATGCCCCTTGCTGCACAAAGTGTGGTCCATGAACCAGCAGCATCAGCGTCACCTGGGAGCCTGTGAGAAGTACAGATTCTCAGGTCCCTTCCCAGAACTTTCTAAATGAGACTGCATAAAGGAGGAGCACCGCCCCCGCCAGCCACTTGTGGTAGCATTGTCTGTGTGTGCCTGCCCAGCATATATTCCCCTTCCTGCCATAACAGCTCCCAGATTCTGCTTTGGGGAGCTTTCCCTCTCCTGTTCTAAGGCTCAATTGTGGCTGACCCCTGGCTCAGAGGAGGGTACATAATCCAGGCTGGCCAATGAGAGCGCCTCATGGCCCAGCCACAGTGATTGGTTCAGCCAGGAGGCTGTAATATAAGCTGAGCCAATGAGAGTCAGCCCTAGGTCTTTGGGGAAAGAAATACAGTAGTCCCCTCTTGTTTCCCCCTTAGCCCATGTCCAGTTTCCAAGGTTTCAGTTATCCGCTGTCAACCACAGCCTGAAAATATCAAATGGAAATTCCAGAAATAAACAACTCAGAAGTTTTAAATTGCACGCCTTCTCAGGAGTGTGATGAAACGTGCTGTCCCACTCCATGCTACCTGGGATGTGAGTCATCCCTTTTTCCAGGGTATCCACTGCTATAAGGCTACCCTCCCATTAGTCGCTTAGCCATTTTGGTTATGAGATGTGTGTCGAGGTATCACAGTGCTTGTGTTCAAGTAACCCTTATTTTACTTAATAATGGTCCCAAAGTGCAAGAACATTGATGCTGGCAATTTGAATATGCCAAAGAGAAGTTATTGTTGTTAATCTCTTACTGTGCCTAATTTATAAATGAAACTTTATCATAGGTCTGTGTATAGGAAAAAAGATGGTATACGTGGGGTTCAGTACTATCCCCATTCAGAATATTTCAGGCATCTGCTGGGGGTCTTGGAATGTATTCCCTGCTGAGAAGAGGGGACTGCTGTACTCCCTGAATTTGCTGAGCTGATGGGTTAAAATCTAGAGCTGACATCTTTTCACTGCTTGAGAATAAAGCCAACATAGAAAAATGGAGCTGAGGAAGTGAAGAGATAGCCTAACAACATCATTTATCCACTTGCAACCAGATCTATATCCCAGACTTTTTGGCAACTCAAGTCAGTGAAGTCTTTGTTTTCTTTGGCCAGTTCAAATTGCGGGTCTGCTACTCACAGCTGAAAGAATCCTAATAACCAGTGTCTCCCTGTCCCCAAAATTCATTAGGTTCATTCTGAATTCATAACGTTTCCTTTTCCTGTCTTCTCTACTCATTAAACCCATCTTTCGAGGTCTGCCTCCTCCATGAGGTCTTCCCAGATTGCTTCCCTCCCCCCCATCAATGAACTTCTATATCCAGGTGGTTTCATGCTCTCCCTTCTGTTGTTACTAGTTTTGTGTCTGTCCCCCTCCTGCTTCCCTCTCTTTGCTTAGTTAACACTGCTCAGCCTTCAGTTGACCTGAGCCGACATGAGATGTTCTTGTTACTTTTTTTTTTTTTTGAGGAAGATTAGCCCTGAGCTAACTACTGCCAGTCCTTCTCTTTTTGCTGAGGAAGACTGGCCCTGAGCTAACATCCATGCTCATCTTCCTCTACTTTATATGTGGGACACCAACCACAGCATGGCATGCCAAGCAGTACCATGTCTGCACCCGGGATCCAAACTGGCGAACCCCAGGCCACCGCGAAGCGGAACATGTGAACTTAACTGCAGCGCCACCAGGCCGGCCCCACGTGTTCTTATAGCACCATCCATCTTCCCTTCATTGGCCTTATATTTGTAAATGTGTTTAGGCCATGCAGCACGCAGCGTGGAGGCAGTAGAGTGGGTGGTTAAAAAATGAACCCTGGGGGCCCTGCCCAGCAGTGTAGTGGTTAAATTTCCACGCTCTGCTTCAGTGACGCAGGGTTCGCAGGTTCAGATCCCAGGTGCAGACATAGCACTGCTCGTCAGGCCACATTGTGGCAGCATCCCACATAAAATAGAGGAAGATTGGCACAGAGGTTAGCTCAGGGACAATCTTCCTCACACACACACACACACACAAAGTATAAAAGAAAAAAATGAACCCTGGATCCAGACTGCCTGGACTTGCTGTGTGACCTTAGGCAAGTTTCTTAACCTCTCTGTGCTGCATTTTCTGTTATCTATAAAATGCAGATAATGAGAGTACCCCTCAGAGAGTGATTGTGTTTATGTAAGGTACTAAAAATATGTGTGGCACATACTAATCAGATAAGTGATCACTGCTATTATTATCGTGCATGTCATTATTTGATTAATGAGTGCTTCCCAACCCTCATCAGACGTGAAGAGACAGGTCTGTTTTTACTCACCATTTTACACTTAAAGAAAGACAGTACCTTGTCCATAGGAGGAGCCAAGAGATCAAATATTAAGTATTTGGACAATTGCCTCTCTCCAAGTGGCCGGGAAGGTCCTGGAGGGAGGGGGCCTTGTCTTGTGCATTTTAAAAATCTCATCCGGTCCCAGGCACGGTGCCTGGCACATTCCTTCCTTTCCTATTTTCCTCAGTGCCAAATAGGTTATTACAACTCTTTTGATATGCAAATGAAGGAAAAGGTTTGGCTGTCTTGGGGGAAACATTTTGCTGGCCATAGACTTGAGTTTGAAACCAAACTAGTTTCTGTGGATTGTATTTCAATTCTGTGAGGAACTTGATGACAGCCTTTTTCCTTTTTCATCATGTATCGAACAAATATTTATTAAAAACATCCTTTGTGCTGGGTGCTACTGGTGATGCTAGGATGAGAGAAGACGGTCACCATGCTGGCACTGCTCCATGCCTCTTGCAGTGTTCACTGGCATTGTTTACGAATGTCTTTGCTACTTTTTGCATGCAATTAGTACAAAACAAGGATAAGCTAACTTGGGAGTGAGCATCAAATTAGAGTTCCTCCACCAGGAAACTGCATCTAAGACCATGAGTGTGTTTATGGGTGATTCCCTAAGCCTTTGGAACAATTGGCTTAGGTTTTGTTTTTTGTTAAAGATCGGCCCTAAGCTAACATCTGTTGTCAATCTCTTTTCTTCTTCTTCTCCCCAAAGCCCCCCAGTACATAGTTGTATATTTTAGTTGCAGATCCTTCTAGTTCTGCTATGTGGGACACCACCTCAGCATGGCATGATGAGCAGTGCTAGGTCCGTGCCCAGGATCCAAACTGGCAAAACCCTGGGCTGCTGAAGAGAAGCCTGCGAACTTAACCACTCGGCCACGGGGCCAGCCCCACAATTGGTTTGTTTTGAAGTGCCAGCTGAACTGGCACTGAAGCCTTTTTAAGTTAGGTTAGAACCTGATTAGCTTCTTATTTGCTGATTTGTTTTGATTAACTGAGAGAAGTGATTGCTCTAGCTGGCTACCGAATGGGGAGAGAGGGTTGAAGGAGAGCAGAAGATCTCTAGGTGAGGCCGGTGAGAAATCTGCAGTGACCGTCCCCGCGTTGTCGGTAGCCAGGTTAGGGAAGGAGTAGCAATGGAAAAAGAGAGAAGTGGACAGATTGAAGACTTTTTTTTGAAGGTAGTCAAGTGAATTTGGTGATTGACCGGGATGAGGGACAAGAATGAGTCAAAGATAAGTCCCAAGTTTCTGATGAGAATGAAAAGGAATGTCATTTTTGACAACAGGGAATGTTGAAGGAGAAGGTTCAGCTGGAGGTGGTTGGGAAGAAGCGAGTTTGGTTTCAGAGGTGTTGAGTTTGAGAGAAGCATGCAACACTGACTAGTTATATCAAGTACAAGTCTGGGGCTCAGAAGAAATGTCTCGACTGGAGATGAATCTAAGAGTAGTTGATAGATGGAAGATCGCGGAGGACATGCAGTTACGGATGAAATTGCCTGGGGAGAGTGTATAGAGTGAAAACAGACAAGGGGAGAGTCGAGAAGAGCTCCCCCGTGCCAGGATCAGATGGAGGAAGAGGAGCCAAATAAGACTGACAGAGCTTCTCAAGTGGTAGAAGAAAAGCAAACAAACAAACAAACGTGTAGCATCGCAAAAGCCAGAGCATTTCAGGATGGGGGGGAGTAGTCAAATGTATCAAATACAGCGGAGATCAGGAAGATACATAATAGTAACAATATTCAATTCTTTTTTTTTTTAAAGATTGGCACCTGAACTAAGAACTGTTGCCAATCTTCTTTTTTTTTCTTTCTCCCCAGAGTCCCCCAGTACATAGTTGTACATTCTAGTTGTAGGCCGTTCTGGTTGTGCTATGTGGGATGCCACCTCAGCATGGCCTGATGAGTGGTGCCATGTCCGGGCCCAGGATCCAAACTGGGGAAACCCTGAGTCGCTGAAGCGGAGGGCGTGAACCTAACCACTCGGCCACGGGGCCAGCCTGACAACATTCAATTCTTGAGCAAGACTTTAAGATGCATTTAATCCTTCTGACAACCCTGTGAGGAAGGCAATATTGTAATCCCCATTTTAGAGAAGAGAAAACTGAGACTCAGAGAGTTTACGGAATTTGCCAGATTCATGTAAGCGTTACCTCACCAGAGCCTGTTACTCAAGAGTCCTTTGAGTTCTGTTGAGGGCAATTTGCATGGACCAGTTAGGATAGAATAGATACTACAATGGGTGGATAAGGGGAAGGGAGGTGGGAAGACAGACTAAAGGTGTTCGGCTTTGAAGGGAAGGGGAGAGAGTAGTAGACAATTGAGGAGCTTAACAATCCCTGCCGTGACTGGCTCTCTGCCTGGCTTGCAAGGACCTCCTAGCCTGGCTCTGCCTCACCTCTTCCAACTTTTAAAGCAAACATATCACTCTCACTTCATGCTTCCGGGCCTGCGGGCTCACAACTCTCCCCACCCTCAGCCCATTATTCTTCTGTCTATTTCAAGTCCACTCATTCCTCAAAACTCAGTTCAGACCTTATTTCCAGAGGAAGTCTTCTCAGTCTCATCTTCCTTGGTAAGTTTTTATCAAAGGTCACTTTTCCTATTTCTTTAGAAACCTGAAATGCCTGGCACGATGCTGAGTTCACACTCTCAGACACCTAGCAGGTAATTATTTTACCTGACACGCTTGGCTCACTTGATCAGAACCATTTTACTCACCTTCCTGGTTTCCTGGTAGTTTTCTCTTTCCTCCAAGTTCTGATCTGAATTATATAGAACTGACAGTCCTTGTGGGAATAGGGAGGGTGGGGTTTAGGACGTAAATGCATGATAAGGAAGTTGAAGCAAAGAGGCTTCCCTAGAAATGAGATTTTCTAGAGAGATTTGGTCATAAAATAAGGAGAGATCTGCAGCCAAAGGGAGGCAAGGGAATCAATGAAAGGGTCTGATCATTTTATTTGTCCCTTTGACCATGATTATTAGTGTGGGGAGACCCTGAGTATGTCTGTCATCAAAAGGTGAGGGGCCGGTGAACCTAGCAGTGAGGCCTGGGGGGTAGTTATTAGAAGGGTAGGGGGATAGGTCAAGGGCACAGGAGCATTGGAAAGGAGGAAGTTCATCCATTAGACTGAGGAAATTAACATGAAATAGCCTCCATCTTCTCAGTAAAGTAGGCAGGACTGTAAGCTCCGTCACTCCCAAGGGGTTTTGACTGCTTTGTTCACTGCCATATCCCTCAGAATAGTGAGACACATAGTAACTGCTCAATAAATATTGTTTAAGTGGGGGTATGATTGAAAATAAGTGATTGAGGTGCCAGACCAGTGGCACAGCGGTTAAGTTCGCGCGCTCCGCTTTGTCAGCCTGGGGGTCTGGCAGTTTGGATCCCCACTGCGGACATAGCGCCTCTTGTCAAGCCATGCTGTGGTAGGTGTCCCACATGTAAAGTAGAGGAAGATGGTCACCGATGTTAGCTCAGGGCCAGTCTTCCTCAACAAAAAGAGGAGGATTAGCAGCAGATGTTAGCTCAGGGCTAATCTTCCTCAAAAAAAAAGAAAAGAAAAGAAAAGTGATTGAAAGAGGATAAGATGGGAAGAACTCTGTAAGTGTAGACTCTCTAGGATCTCTAGGGTAAGGTGAATAGTTCTATAGCCTGATCAGATTTAGGACAGGCTTTCTTTGGGGGTATTTACATTCCTTCCCTGTCCATAAACACTACTTAAAATAAAGGAAAATTGTGTCTTTTCACCAGATTATACCCTCGCATCCTCCCAGCCCATGTGTGATCACTTCCATAGCTTTAACAACCCCAACACCACCGCCACCTGGTGGGAGGGCAAGGATTCACAAGTGGCACCTTGGAATGACATTTCCCTCAGGGGGCTGCACCTATAATGCTCCTCTTTGGGCCTGCCCTTCTAGAAAGCTGGCAACTGTGTGATCCATCGGAAAGAAGGTAAGACTGTCCTGAACTCTCGCTGTACAGCTTTGACCCCAGTCAGTGGTTAGGGTTCTACTCTTCCATTTCTTCGTGGAAAATAGAGTCAGACGGCCAGATCAAAGGTGACAGTGACAGAACCACATAAGCATCCTTCTCCTGGTGGTAGCCGTGATGTTATGTGCCTTGTAAAGCACTATACACCTACGAGTCATCACTTACTGTCACCAGTGGCCGAAAAGAGGTAGGCTTCAGGAACTGACTGGCTTAGAATAATCAGTTCAATAATCATTCAATAAGCCTTTCAAGACCTACATGAACTAGGTAAATGGATCCAAAGGCTTCAGGAGTACTAATTGATTCCAGTTATTACAAATGGTTTATGCTGTTTTTGACGGCATTCTGGTTCATTTGGAAGCTTTGTAACAATGATATTATAGATGTTTCCATGTTAGGCACACTATACTCATTGCTCTCTGGACTTTTTTAAAAAATATAAAGGGCAGGGCCTGGCCCTGTGGCATAGTGGTTAAGTTTGGTGTGCTCCACTTCACCGGCCCGGGTTCGTGGGTTCAGATCCTGGACATGGACCCACACCACTCGTCAGCCACGCTGTGGTGGCAACCACATATAAAGTGGAGGAAGATTGGCACAGATGTTAGCTCAGGGCTAATCTTCCTTAAGCAAAAAGAGGAATATTGTCAACAGATGTTAGCTCAGAGTGAATCTTCCTCAGCAAAAAAATTAAAAAGAGGGCAATTCAAGATAGCTTATATATCTTTTTTGAGGGGGATGATGGTAATTATGAGCCATTTGGTCCAAGTCAGTGTTATAAAATAACGAGTTTCAGCAACTGTGATTACTGATTCCTATAGGTTATTACAACTTTTTAAAGAGCTGCTGTTATTATGACTAAGCACAAAGCACAAATTTTTTCTATGTTTTTTAATATTTTTAATTAAAACATACATTCAGGAAAGTGCATAAATCTTAAGTGAATTGTCACAACACAGAAACACTGTGCAGCCACCCACCCAGGAGGAATAGAACATTAACAGCATCCCTGAAGCCCTCATGCTCCTCCCCATCACTGACCTCTCTTCCCCAAAGGCAACCCCTATCCCAGTGTTAGTTATAGAGTTCTAACACTGTAGTTTAGTTATGCCTGGTTTTTTTGTTTGTGTGTGTTTATATAAATAAAGTCATACAGTGTGTAACTCTTTTTGCCTGGCTTCTTTTGCTCGATATTATGATTTGTTTTTTTTTTTAAAGATTGGCACCTAGGCTAACAACTGTTGCCAATCTTTTTTTTTTCTTAAGGATTGGCACCTGGGCTAACAACTGTTGCCAATCTTTTTTTATTTTTTTCCTGCTTTATTTCCCAAACCCCCCCATACATAGTTGTATATCTTAGTTGCAGGTCCTTCTAGTTGTGGGATGTGGGATGCCGCCTCAACGTGGCCCGACGAGCAGTACCATGTCCGTGCCCAGGATCCGAACCCTGGGCCACCGCAGCAGAGTGCTCGAACTTAACCACTCGGCCACGGAGCCAGCCCCTCGATATTATGTTTTTGAGATCCAGCCATGTTGCTCAGAAAACTGTAGTTCATTGGTTTTCATTGCTGTATAGTATTCCATTGTATGAAGATGTCACAATCTATTTACAAATTCAACACTGACGGATATTTGGGTTGTTTCTAGCTTGAAGCTATTACCAAAAATGCTTCTATGAATGTTCTTGAATGTGTCCTTTGGTGTACGTATGCACACATTTGTGCTGGGCATATACTTAGGCATAAGTTGCTGGGTCGTAGGGTATGCATATGTTCAACTTGGGGAGATAATGCCAAACAGATTTTTAAAGTGGTCATGCTAACTTATACTCCCACTAGCAGAGTGTCAGAGTTCCAGTTGCTCCACATTCTCCCTATGTCTCCATACTTAGTATTATCAGGCTTTTTAACTTTAGCCATTTTGATGAGTATGTATAGAGACAGTTCTATTTCATTGTGGTATTAAAGTACTGTATTTTAATAAACAACTAATTATGTTTCCTTTTATAGTAGAACAGAGAGAACCATATATGACTTCATAATGCTCATTAAAATATTTTTAGTAATCCATATCATCCTATTTCCTTTTAGGCGCATTTTGATGATCAGTCTATGTCCCAACTAATACAAAAACAATAACATACATATGTGACAGGTCCATCTGAACCATCTAGCAAACAGAAGGATTCATCTAATGGCTCCTCAAAACAAAACAAGATAAATGAATAGTCAACGACTATAAGCAATAACAGAAAAACAACCAGCTTTTAAAAAATGAAATGTAAACTGTAGTATAACTGAATTTATAGTTAGATTCATCTAATTCAACCAACTTGGAGCCAAGAGAGGTTAAATGATTAAGATCCTTTCCAGTTGCAGACAGAGCCAGAACTAGAATTCTAGTCCATACACCCTTAGCCTTTTATAGGATACCCAGAATTATATTCAGCATACTTTCTTAAGTCTAAAATTTCTCTTTAAACCTAATTTAGTTTCCGAAGTTCAGATTAATTTTGTAACTGCACTTAGTTAACCATGAAAGATCACTGTGTCCATATGTTGTAATTATATAGCCATGCTTCCTCTCTCTAATTAGAAGACAACTTGACACTGAAATCCAGTCCAACAGAACATGCTATCTCTCTATCACTCTTCAGAAAGACAAAAGCTGTCTGTCTACATTCTCACTACCTTCTTTTCCAGCAAGCCAAGGCTTAGAGTTTTATAAAGCGATCCATGTAAATACTCAGCTCTGTTTTCCTCTGAGGACTCAAGAAGGGGCCAGCTCTGTAATGCGATAGCTTTCTTGTGGGAAGATGTCACCACTGGCCCGTAATCAATAGAGCATGAACTTTGAGTCATGGCTCTGCACTGATCCATGTACATTCATCCAGAGCTGCGAGGTGACAAATGGCACACAACTGCAAGCGTCTGGCCTCTAGCCACTGACCAAAATATAACTAATTTATTCCTATAAGGTTTCTGGTTTGAGTCTCTGCTAACAGCATCAGCAAACCAGCTATAGACTCTCACTTCCACTCATCTTGATCTGGGAAATACAAGTTCTCTTCTAATTCATGTGGTATTAATTTAAGGTACTGTATCCCCTAAATCAAAAGCCCCAAAACAGTGGCCTGCAGATGTATTTAGTTTAATAATCACTGTGTTTAAAATCTATTTGAATTAATGCCAACATTTGAAATCTAATGAGTTCACATAAAAATTCAGATTATCAGCTCCTCTTGAAACATCCAAAGATGTAGTCGTTCAGGGTCCACATTCCTGGTGACGGCCAAGAGAAGCCGAATAGAGTGGCCTCCTTCAGTGGGGACGTGTCTCCCTAACTCACCATGCTCCTCTCCAGACCTCTTCACTCTTATGCTGCTTTCCTGGCCCCCACAGGCACTTGAGTTTATGACTCCTGTCCTAAGCAAATCGTCTGAAGGCTAGGTTTCTGCCTGGAGGCAACAATGCCAGGGCACTGGCAGCAACTTGAAGAATCTCAAAACAGGCTGCATATAATTCTGGTCCCCTACAGGGCCCTGCTGGATTGCCCAATCCTGTCCTTTGCCATGCCTTTTATATGGGCTGGATATTGGCATCCAGAGAGCTCCATTGGCATACAGTGGGGAGCTGCATTAATCCAGGGAGATCTGGGACTTCCTTTATGCCCCAGGAACCTGACTCCCATTCCCTCTTCCCAAGTACACGGGCAGAAAATCACGGAGAAACGTAGTTCAGCTTTCTCTAATCTGCAAAAAAATTCAATTGAAGAGATCTGCAAGTTTGGCTCTTCTTTTAAGCATATGTATTTTTTTCCCTGTGAGTCAGTGCATTCAACAATGCTATTTAAAATTGGATAAATAAAGGCAAATGAAATTATAAAAATGGATCATCACTTTTATGGAAAGCCAACTAAACCAATGTTTTGCTCAACATGTCAAGCATTAGGGGACTTTAATAAAATATTGAAAGTGAGTTCCCCAGAGGAGATGAGCAATTCAAAAATAGAATGTATGAGAACAGTGCTAATTGATACTTCAAATACGAATGGCACTCCGTATCCTTATGGATGAGGAAGCGTGTTATCTGATGAGATGACACAAATCATGCAATGGGAGTCTCTGGGGCCCAGTGGACAGCAGCTGTGCAGGATCTGAGGCTGTGGATGTTAACAACACTGCTCCCTGGGAATCCACAGGAGAGATTCGTTCACTGCCATGTAGAACCATGTTGTACAGGATTTACTGTTGTGAAAGTTTCCCAGAGTTCTGATAACAATGGGTAGTCAGAACCTAGATTATCTGAACCAAGATAGAACGCTGCACGGAATGCAGCACTGCACAGCACTGCTCTTGTCTATTGGGCCCTCCATGAAGGAGCTAATTTATCCACCCTCCCTTCTGTTGAACCATCAGTGGGTAATCTCAGGAGCTTATTTTGGAATAACTGCTCAGGTGTGTATCCACTTGGTGGCTTGTCCCCAGGCTCTGATAAGGTCGTCTCTTAAGGCTGCCCACTCCCTAGCTATTTTAGAATCCCTCGTGGAGTTTGTAAGAAATGCAGATTCCAGGGCTTACTCCCAAAGACTCTGACCCAGAAGGTCCTGGTGGGGACCAGGAATTTACGTATTACCCAAGGCTCCAGGGGATTCTGATGTATATGGTCTGTGGCCATCCTTTGAGCAATGCTATCTCAGAAGGCTGATGCCAACATTTCCTGATTCCGTCTCCAGCATCAATTTTAAAGACGTACTTTTGATGAAATGTAAAACATAAAAATCCTGAATTCATAAGAATACGAGACCTCTCTGGCATTGTCGGAGGTTGCGTAACTCTGGAATTTGCAACAAAAAGGCAAATAAAAAGAATTTATTGTACCTTTCCTGTACGAACCGTCTTTCAGGGTAACCAAATAGTATTTGAGGAAAAGTTGTTCTTTATAGAAATATAGCTAATAAATGCAGAAGGAATGGTTTTTTTAAATTTCTAATTACTGTTTTACAGCTACTAATGGAATAAAGAGTATAATGAATGAACATAAGTGGACACTAAAGCCTGTTAGTGAAAGGGTGTGGCTAACTTTATGATGGAGGCATCCAACTGACACCACCTGAATTCACTGATGAAGCCTAGAGAAATGGGACAGCTGTGCCAGCACGTGCCTTGTGATGTGATGCACCAGGAAGTATGAAGTTTTCTTGCCCAAAAAAATTCAACCTGAATCTCATCAAGCCACTTTACAGGACATACAGGGGATCAAGAAACAAGTAAAATGACACTGAGGGGGAGGCAATAAGACAAATCCAGAATGTGGGTCATTTTACAGGACAAATTACCCAATTTCTACAGCAAATGAGTAGTCAGGGAAGGGAGGAAGATGGTATAAAAGACAAGAGACTTACGGACATAGCCAAATGCTGTGTGTGGCTCTTATTTGGATTCTGATTAGAAGAAACCACCTGTAAAAATACGGCTTTGAGACCATCAGGGAAGTCCGAACACGGACCTGGTGTTAGATGATAATTTAAAATTATTGTTAGGTATGAATAATAGCATTTAGTTATTTTTAAAACATTTTTGTCAATTAGAAATGCATACTAAAATTTTTACAGGTGATATGACACAATATCTGGAATTTTCTGGAAAATGCTTGAGCAAAAAGAAAGGTAGGCGGACAGATGAAATGAGATTGGCAGGGCTGGCCCGGTGGTGCAGCGGTTAAGTGTGCATGTTCTGCGGCCTTGGGTTCGCTGGTTCGGATCCTGGGTGCGGATGTGGCACTGCTTGGCAAAAAGCTATGCTGTGGTAGACGTCCCACATATAAAGTGGAGGAAGATGGGCACAGATGTTAGCTCAGGGCCAGTCTTCCTCAGCAAAAAGAGGAGGATTGGCAATAGTTAGCTCAGGGCTAATCTTCCTCAAAAAAAAAGAAAAGAAATGAGATTGGTAACATATTGCTAATTGCTGAAGCCTGATGCTGGGTATGCAGAGCTTTACAATATTCTCCTTATTTGGGGGTATGCTTGAAATTTTCCAGAATAAGAAGTCTTTTAAAATATACTTTTGCTGTAGACACTCACCCCTTACAAGTCAGGCTAATGAGTTCCAGAAGTTGAAGTTTTTATTACTCAAGAAGCAGGAAGTCGAGGTTCTTATACTCAGGAAGTAAACATTCTCTTCCCCTGATAAGGCCCCTATAAACACCCCTGGAAGGGCATTGAAAGTCAAAACTCAGTTTTCATTATTCTGAAATCCATTTTTTCTCTCATAGCCTGAAAAAAGCACTGGTGGTTTTTTCCTCAGCCACGTTACTCTCTTCTATAAGAGCTTAATAAGACACACGGAGAAAATGGATCTCCATTTGCAGGTTTTGCTGCTTGAGAACCATTAAAAGACCCTTAAGAGCATCACTCATCTATTAAGTGAAAGGGAACTCTTAACATTAAATTAAGGGAAAACAACTCTTTCATACTAGGAGGTTTTGCTGTTTAAAATACACTATTTGATAAAAAAAGATAATGAAAAAATACTGAAGCAAGAATGGTTGTACTTTGTTGTAGCATATTTCTAGAGGAACAGGAGAGCTCTCAGAAAATCTACACCTTACTTTGTTCTTCATCACCTAAAAGAAATGGCTTCAGATTAAAATTTCCTGAATCAAAAAGTACTTTTATTAATCTGAGAGCATTTATAAATTGTGAGGTCAGTACTGTAAAAGTCTGTGCAATGATTTAATTCTTAGAGGCTATTTGGCTTTCATTGCCTTTAAAGCTGAAGTTGGCTATTTCACTCACTCCAGGATGGCTAATTAACATCCACAACACAATTCTCTTGGCCGTCATTCCTTCAAATGTCTATCTCCAACCCAGAAGACATCAGCCAGGATATTAGCTTAGGCCCTTTTTAGTAATTTTATAAATAATATTTCAACTTTGTGTTTAAAAAATAAGTCAGTAACCTACCAGTTGCTTTTGTGGCTTTCCTGGGAAATGTCAAGTGCCATTAAAATCAAGATTTAAGGGGCCGGCCTGGTGGTGCAGTGGTTAAGTGCACACGTTCTGCTTCTCGGTGGCCCAGAGTTCACCAGTTTGGATCCCGGGTGCAGGCATGGCACCGCTTGGCAAAAGCCATGCTGTGGTAGGCGTCCCACATATAAAGTAGAGGAAGATGGGCACGGATGTGAGCTCAGGGCCAGTCTTCCTCAGCAAAAAGAGAAGGATTGGCAGTAGTTAGCTCAGGACTAAACTTGCTCAAAAAAAAAAAAATCAAGAGTTAAGGATACCTAGCAGAGTTTCTCAAAGTGTATCTTGGGAATACAGTCATGCATCACTTAAAGGGGATACTTCCTGAGAAATGTGTCATTAGGTGATTTTGTCATTGTGAGAACATCATAGAATGCACAGAAGGGGAACAAAATGTGCCACCTCAAAATGTGTCTCTTTAACTTGAGGATTATTTTAGGCTGACTATTTTTAAGAAACAAAATACTCAAAGTTTTTCTTGTTACCGTTACCTCCCCCTTAACTGCCTAAAACAATGCATATAAAAAACCTGTCTCAGGAAGGGAGCTATCACCTTAGCATAACATGAACTAGGTGGTAGACAGGGAGGAACCTAGAGACACCTGTGTGTTTGGCTGCCTTCAATGTTGTTCTGTTTCCGTGTGGCCAAACACTTGTTTTCCAAACGTTTGCTCCTTTTCACATACCTGTGAATTGCCTTCCTTCCCTTTGAAGTCCCTGACCCTCCCTGCCCAGAGCAGCTTTTGTCTTTAGCTGAGGATGGTATTTAATGCTGAGGGCTTCCATCATTTTGGTGAGTTACTCAGTGTTCCTGCGTTTCTCCCGTGTATGCATGTTATTAAACTTTTGTTTGTTTTTTCTCCTGTTAATCTGTCTCATGCCAATCTGATTCTTAGACCAGCCAGAAGAACCTGGAAGGGTAGAGGAAAATTCCTCCCCTACAGGACTTGCACAAACCTAGATGGTATAGCCTACTACACACCCAGGCTGTATGGTACTAAGCTTATGGGACCACCATCATACATGCAGTCTGTCATTGACTGAAAGGTCATTACGTGGCACATGACTGTTTCTGCATCAGAATCAACTGGTGCATTAAAAATGCAGGTTCCTGGTCCCCCCTCAAGTCTACTAAATCAGACTGTGTTGATGGGGCCTAGAATTCTACACTTTTGCAAGCATGCCAGGTAGTTCTTCCTCACACTAAAGTTTGACCACCAAGTTTTCAAGAATGTGAAGTTTCTCTCAAGTCTATGAGAAAAAGAGAGGATACAGAAAAGGGTTGAAAAGCATCAGGAGGAAGCAATCAGTCAGCATGTGGAACACCCTACAGGACAGCTGACCTGTTTTCTTCAAAAAGTCAAAGGCATGCCCACCAGCTGATAGTTAAGCACAATTCAGTATATCCAATCGATGAAATATTATTCAGCCATAAAAGGAAGTCCAGCATTGCATAGCACTACTCTTGTTTGTTGGACCTTGAAAACGTTATGCTAAGTAAAAACAAAAGCCAGACACAAAAGACCACATCTTGTGTAATTCCATTTACATGAAATGTCTAGAATAGGCAAATCCATAGAGATAGAAAGTAAATTAGTGGTTGCCAGGAGGATGTGGGGAGGAGGATGGGAGAGTGACTGTTAATGGATCAGAGTTTCTCTTTGACGTGATGAAAATGTCCTGGAACTAAATAATGGCAATGATTGTACAACTCTATGAATATACTAAAACCCACTGAATTGCACAGTTTAAAAGAGTGAATTTTATGGAATCTGAATTATATCTCAAAAATTGTTATTTAAAAAGTTAGCGGCATTGGGGAAAAAGAGGAGGGCATTTTGTTGGAGACTAAAAAAGGCTTAAAAGAAATTTAGAGATAACTGAATAGAATGAGTAAACTTCATTTGCATCTTGATTCAAGCAAACTGTAAAATAGACATTTTTAGACAATGGGGAAGTTGAATATGGATTTGGAATTATTGTTTCTTTTCTTAGCAATCATCCTGGCATTGTTGTCAGGTACGATTATATCTTTTGAGATGAATACTGAAATATTTAGGGGTGAGATAACATGATATCTGGGGTTTTCTTTAAAATACTTTGACAAAAGGAGATAGATGGAACAAATATGCAAAATAAATGTTTTTGGTTGATGGTTTGACTGGAAGATAAATATGCAGGGACTTGTTGAATTCTGTCTTTGTGCAGATTTGGAAATTTTCATGATAAAAAGTTAAGAATAAAGGAACTCAGAGTTTCTAGATTATCTTAATTTGTTTCGATTCCAAAAATGTCAGTTGTACCTCAAGTGTTAGGGTGAGATCGAAGGGCAAATGCTAGAGGCAGGTCCTTACTTTTTAACTTCTCAGCAGGAAAAGTTCAGAGGGAGAATTTAGAACACATCTATTAACTCCGAGAAATTAATGGACAGATTCGAAAGGCATTGGGCTCAAAGTTTCTTGATCATTTTTTAAAAAAAGAGAAAAACTATTCAAATGCTTTCCTCAAAAGCCACTTTAAGTTCTAAGAGGATGAAATTACTAACTAAATATTCAGTTGATACTTCTAATTACACATCAAAATAAGTTTGTTCTTTGATGTGTTGTGTTAGACTTAGCATTTCATCGTGGAGGGCTTCCTATCTGATATATTGCTTCAGAACCTAATTTTACTCTTAGAATCTTGTTAAGAGAGATTTAGTTGCCTTAAAAATCTACCACTGTACACACACACACACACACACACATATATATATTTATTATTAGGACTTTCCCACATTGGAAAACAAAAAAAGTGGATTAAAAGAAAGTCTGAGGGGCCGGCCCCATGGCTGAGTGGTTAAGTTTGCGTGCTCCACTTGGGCGGCCCAGGTTTTTCCCAATTCGGATCCTGGGTGCGGACATGGCACTGCTCGTCAAGCCATGCTGAGGCAGTGTCCCACATGCCACAACTAGAAGGACCCACAACTAAAAATACACAACTATGCACCCGGGGCTTTGGGGAGAAAAAGGAAAAATAAAATAAATAAATAAATCTTTAAAAGAAAGTCTGAGGAAGATATTGGGATTCATGTGTTTCTGTGCAAGACAGTAAAAAAGAAGAGGAACGTATGATGTATATTCCATCCCAAAGAGAGTGGAGAAAAGCAAGTTACACTGTTCTCAGATCACTTCCCGCAGCCTTTTTTTTTTTTTCTGCGTTTTTCTCCCCAAATCCCCCCAGTATGTAGTTGTATATTTTAGTTGTAGGTCCTTCTAGTTGTGGCACATGGGACGCTGCCTCAGCATGGCTTGATGAGCAGTGCCATGTCCATGCCCAGGATCCTAACTGGCGAAACCCTGGACCAACGAAGCAGAGTACGCAAACTTAACCCCTTGGCCACGGGGCCGGCCCCACGTCCAGCAGCCTTTTTGTCCAGAGGGCTTGGTGGCCCCAGAGAGTGCTGGCAATCAGTCGTTTTTATGTTTGAGTCTGTGGAACTTGGGGAACCCTTCTGCAGGTTGACCCATCATTTCTGAGTATCTAAAGCAATCATTTCACATAGGGGAGATGTCTGGGGCTCAGAACCAAGCTACCCCACCGCCCATCCCCCAAATTGGGCTGAGACCATCTGCCCACTTTTGGTAACTGGATCCATCTCCTAGTGACCTATCAGGTCACTTATAATCCTGCCTGCTCTTACCAAGCTCTTCCTACAGCCAAGCTCATGTTGTTGGATCCCAGGCCCTGCTCTCTGCTCCTGGTCCTAGAGTCAGGCAGAAAGAACACTGCATCAAGAATTCAAACGCTGGAAACCAATTCGCCCCTCTAGCTGGGTTTCAGCACTCCGTTGGTACATCTTCTTGGGCAAGTTATTTAACTTCTCTGGGTCTCAGTTTCCACATCTATAAACGAAGATCACATTACATATTTCTCAGTGTCAGTATGAGGAGTGATGTTACTATGAGGACTGAATGAGACAACATATCTCAGAAACAGTGCCTGGCACATAATAATGGGTGTGCAATAAAAGCTGGCCGTTATCCTGATGATTCAAGAAGAAGGCCTTGTGTTACAAACATGGGGTTTCCTCCTTAGCTATGCCGTACTAAGGATGTTACTAAAGGAGAGCCAAAGCTTTCCCATTCTAAAACATCCGAGCAGCAGAAGTGGATTTATCAAGAAGCTCCTGAAAAGTAAATTTTAGCTTTCACGCTCTTTATCTGCCTGGGCCCCATCCAGGGCCTGGGGACAGCTCTAGCAATGTGCTCACATGATTGTATATTTTTGTAAAGTGCATAAAAGGTGATTGTGCAATCTTTTTCTTAAGAAGGACCACCCAAATTGTCTAAGCTTTGGGCCTCACCAAGTCTGGCTCCCCCTGATATCCAAGTCATTACATCTCTGGAGCCACCATTACATGGAGAAATGGGGGCTGACAGTAGACAGATTGACCAATAGATATAGACTTATCAATATGATCATATACATCAAAAAGGCTAATTTAAAACACTAGGTTTGGGGGCCGGCCCCTTGGCCGAGTGGTTAAGTTCCCGCACTCTGCTTTGGCGGCCCAGGGTTTCGAATCCTGGGCACGGACATGGCGCCAATGGTCAGGCCATGCTGAGGCGGCGTTCCACATGCCACAACTGGAAGGGCCCACAACTAAAAATACATGACTACGTACTGGGGGGCTTTGGGAGAAAAAGGAAAAATAAAAAAAAATCTTAAAAAAAACCACTAGGTTTTTCATTCACTTAGATGAGCCACCT
Source organism: Equus przewalskii (assembly GCF_037783145.1). NCBI lineage: Eukaryota > Metazoa > Chordata > Mammalia > Perissodactyla > Equidae > Equus > Equus przewalskii. Next base: position 79,296,021 of record NC_091833.1, on the reverse strand, counting down.
TTAGTCTAAAATAAAGAATATAAATTTTCTTCTGATCTGTCTTTGGAGTTGTATTAATGCTTGCATACTACCCTTAAAATGGAGCTGTCTCACCAAAAAATGCTTCCTTCATGTTGCTGTTTAATCAAATTTCACAATATCCTGTTATTTTTGCAGATCAGTTGTTGTGCAGGATGTTTTGGCCCCAGGCTATGCTGCCTCCTCTGTTCATGCTGGTGGCTTTTTGTGGCCTTGCCCTGTACCTGGAGCCCACTGGCTTCCACCGCTGAGCCCACTAAGCTCTGCAGAAATTGCATCCCACAGCTCAGCAAAACCCATTTCACTATGAATTTAAAATAACCTTGGGGGCCGGGCCCGTGGCGGAGTGGTTGAGTTCACACGCTCTGCTTCAGTGGCCCAGGGTTTCGCTGGTTTGGATCCTGGGCACATACATGGCACCGCTCATCAAGCCATGCTGTGGCGGCGTCCTGCATGCCACAGCTGGAAGGACCCACAAGTAAAAAATACACAACTAGGTACCAGGGGCCTTTGGGAGAAAAAGGAAAAAAACAAAATCTTTAAAAAAGTAAAAAATAAAATAACCTCTATAGGTGGTTTTCACATTTTTTTCAGTGAGGAAAAAAATGCCAAAACAGAAAAGAATCAAATGCAACAGCCAATTTACAAAAACATTGGTTCCTAATAGAGCATTTGGTAGAACAAGTCATTGCTGCTTAGAGCCAAATAAGATGCCACCCCAGTCACCAAGGTGCCCAAATGCCTCTGCAGATGCCTCAGTGATTCTAGGTGACCCTCTCAGTACACCTAACACCCCCCTCAGTCTCCAGCCATTGAGAGGAACCCAGGCTGGGGATGGAGAGCAGGCTACCATCACTGTGTTCGGATCACACCTACTGGGGCCTGAGGGCAGACACAGGAGAGAACAGAGATGGCATCACAAGGGAGATCATTCTGGTTTCTTCTGCTGGCTTCAGGTCAGGTGTTACCAATGCCCAGGCCGCTGCCAGCTCATAATAATGAGGGCATACAGACAAGACTGCGTCTCCAACTGAGGGAGGTGTCAGCTCTCCTTTCTGAAAAGCGCTGTACTTTATTCTGATACCATGTTCTTGCAACTATTTATAGAAGGGTAAAATAGCCTTTCCTTTGTTTTCTGTAATGAAAATGATTATTTTATTTTCTGATTAAAAATAATATATGCTCATTTTAAAGGATTTGAATGATACCTCAAAAACATATATTCAAAAAAAAGAAAAAAAGACACACGAAGTCCCACCACCTTGAGAGAACCACCACTAACATTTTAGTAACCATCTTTCCATGTACACACACACACTAGATACATAGATACATGTACAGACAAATATAGATAGACAGATATAGATATACATGGATACTTGGGAGTACAAGTTACATGTGGTTTTATCACAGACATTTTCTCTCTCCCTCTCACTCCTCCCCACCCACCCCCTTCATCCTCTGCCCTCCAGATAACCATATTAAGAATATGTTGTGATTGTAGATATGGAGTCTTAAAGGATAAATAGGAGTTCGGGAGCAAAGGAGGGGAGGTGACAGGCAGTCCAGACAAGGACAACAGCACATGCAAAGGCAATGAAGCAAGAGCACTGTGTGCAGTGCATACAAATCACCTGGGGATCTGGTTGAAATGCAGATTCTGAATCAGCAGATCCAGGATGATGCCTGAGATTCTGCATTTCTCACAAGCTTTCAGGTGATGTCCATGCAGCTGGACCACACTTTGTGGTCTAAACTGCTGTGCTGTCAATAAGTATCTACCAGCTGTGTAGGACTATTTAAATTTAAATTAGGTAAAAGTAAATACAATTTAAAAATCAGTTCCTCTGTTGTCCTAGTCACATTTCAAGTAGCCAGTAGTCACATGCGGCTACCATATTCCATCATTGCAGAGAGCTGTGTTGAACAGTGCTGGACAGAGCATTCATGGCACTGCAAATAGTTCAGCATGGCTGGATCATAATAGGGATGTGAGGGGGCAGGGGGGAGGCAACAAGATAGGGGATCTGTCTTGTTCCTGGTGGCAGTGAAGAGCCATTTAAGGATTTCCAATGGAGATGACAACCGTGTGGAGGATATATTAGGGGACGGAAGACTGGAGGTGGGGGCTAAGTAGAGGCTGCTGCAGTGGACCAGAAAGTAGATGATGTGAGCCAGAACTGAAGTACAGATGGGGTGGAAAGAAGAGGGAAGATTCACAGGATGGTCAATAGGAACAACTGACTGAATAAAAGGAGGTGAGGAAACAGAAGGCTGAGAATGGGAAGTGGAGGCAGAGAGAGGACATCATTTGGGCTGAGTCTTGGACAACTCGGCTCAGGAACTGTTATTCATCAAGGCAGAGGACACAAAAAAGTGTGGAGTTGGAAGAAGGGAATGGACTCTGTTTGGGACAAGCTGATTTTGCCATGTCTCTGGGTCATCCAGATGAGGACAAGCCTGTGGCGATATGGTACCTGAAGCCTGGGAGAGTGGTCTAGGCTGAAGGATCATCTGCATGGGAGGCGGGGTGGGGTGGAGGAAAGCAGACAGGCTGGGAGTCCAGGATTGGAATCCTAGCCCTGCCATGAGTGGTATAGTTTGGGAAAGTCACTCAGCCTTTCTTGGTCTGTTTATAATCTTTAAAGTGATGATAATGTTATTTTTATGTAAAGAACTAAATACTATGACTGGTTGATAAGTGCTCATTCAATGTTACTAATAATATTCTCATTATCTCCCCTGAAGAACTGTTTTATGAATTAGAGATAATGTGTGAAGTTTTCCGATACTGAAGTTGGTCAGCAAGAGTGTTCAGAGTAAAAAGGGAAGAGAGTTGAGAAAGAATTGTTGCCAGAACTAACTTGAAGGGTAGGACAGAGAGTAAGAAGGAAGGGCCACAGATGGAGGAGGAAAACTAGGGAGGAGTGGAGATTCAGAAACCAGAGGGAAGGAGGAATCAAGGAGGGAGTGGTCAGTTCTGTCAAATGTCACAGAGAGGCTGGGTAAGATAAGGACCATGGATATGGTCACAAGGAAGCCACTAGTGACCTTGGAGGGCACAGTATCAGGGAAATAGGGCACCTATGCTGAGCTGAGGGGTGAACAGAGCAGAGGCAATGGAGACCTGTATACACATAGTATTTTCTGAAGGTTTGTTAGGAAGGGGGAGAGTGTGGTATCTGGGGACTAGGGGACATTTGATGGAAGGAAGGCTTACTCAGGTTGAGAGAAAGAGAGAGTATATACACACAGAGAAGCTAAAAGCCAGAGGGAGGAAGTGAGGGAAGAGATAGACAGAAAAAATATATAAATGAAAAGCTTGGGAGCTCTCCTGCCCAACAGGACTGTGAACAGGTCTCCTGTGCCTTCCTACCTGGATCCCTGTTCCTCTACGTCAAAGTGAATTCTCTCAAATTGGACAGACTAATTTCTCTCGAACAATCAGGCCCGGTAATAAAGCCAATTGATTCCATTTCCTTTAAACTGAATTACAAGCATTTTTAATACCAAATAGAAATTATCTTGAACTTAACTCAAAAGCAGTTATACAGTGAGTTTATTTTGCTCCATCACCTCTGTATTTAATTTTAATATATATATATATATGTTTAAAGTTGAGAAGACATTTCTCCTCTAAGCCAAAGGAATGGTTTTACCATTTCAAATGAACGGCAGTTGCCATCTCCATTGAATTGAGATATTTGGCCAGAGGTGTGAAGCCCCCAGATTGAGCTGGATTTCTCCTGAGTTGAAGTTAAACACTATTATAATTCTTTCATAACCTCTTTCCATTTTTATCACCTGATTTGGGAGGAAGAGATGCTGCACAACTGTTCTCAACCCACAGTAGGTTTCCACTTAATCCTAAGATATACTTCTCTCTTCTGAGAGTCTTCCCATGTAACTTGTCCATGTTCATTGACATAGTTAACGGAAAAGTAATACTCTCAGCTATCAAAAGGGGCTATAAAAGAAATGGATTTAAAGCTAGAGATACGTTTGGAAGACTCTGAATCAGACCGGTGAACGGACAGCAAACTGGTGCTCCCTCTGTCACTTTAACCCATTTTACCATCATCTTATGAATATCTGTAAAGCAGCAGCTGACTGCTAGGTTTTATTGATAACTTTTATTCCATTTCTTCTCATCACCAAAACCAACTTAATCACATCCTAAACCATGCCCTACATAAGATCCTACGATTCCCCTGTTAAAACGGCTGGAACAGCTTTCCGTCCTTCTTAGCATTAAATACAAACTCCACCAGGGCCTCCTTCACTGATGGTATGGCCCAGAGCGCCCCTCATCTCAGGCTGCCCTGCTCCTACCTTCCTAAGTTCCATTTACACTTTTGGGTCCTTAAACAAGTCAAGCGCTTTCGTGTTCCACCTCTGGGCTCTACCGCAAGCTGTTCTTTGTGCTGAGGACCCCCAACCGCACCCGAGATGCCTGTCTTGATCAGCTAGTGAAATGAAGGCTGTTTGTCTGTCTCCCTTCCCTCCCTCACCGGGGTAGAGGCAGCGTAGGACGTATAGTGTTTTGAGGGAACGCTGGGTTCAAATCCCGGATCCACCACTTGCTAGCTGCCCTGTGACCTGGAAAAGTTACTCAACGTGTCTGTTTCCCCACTTACAACATCGGGATGATAAAAGATATTTTGAGGATTGAATTTGTTAACAGATGGTAAACTCTTAGAACAGTAATATAAGTTCTCGTTTTAGCATATACTCCCATTTTATTCCACTTACTTGTTTGCCAAGTTTGAGCAGTCACCTAGGGAAGGATTGTGCCCCCCACCCCCGGGCTGATTACGGTCTCCTTATTGAACACGTTAAAAGAATGAAGAGAGCACGAGGAAGAGGCTGGTCCTCCTGATTTAGGAGGGGCCGTGGGTGAGCTTTTTGAAAGACACATGGTCCTGGCTTTTTCTTACCCTTAGGTTTAGCAGGACAGGCTCTAAACAGATAACGGACTAGCATAGTGGTAAAAAAGGGAGTCTCTGTGTCATGGCCTGGCCCTGGGGTAACGGCTGGGGCCTCCCCAGGAGAGTCCCGGGGAAGGCACATTGTCCTCACAGAACCAGATCAACGGGGATCTAGGCCTGGGAGGGGCCAGGACTCCCGGAGGTTCCAGGAAGGATGCTCCGCGCAGGTTTGAGTGTCTTCCCGCCACAGAAAGAGCCAGAAGCACCGGGGCAGGCCGAGGACCGCGGGCACCAATAGCCGGCCGTCCCGCCCCCGTCCGTCCCTCCCCGGGGATTGGCTGCCCGGCCCGCGGCCCTCCTCCCGGTCCGCGCCGCCTCCCCGGTCTCCGCGCCGCGCGCCCGGCGCGGGCCTCTTAGTCTCGCTGACTGGGGCGGTGAGTGGCTCGGGGTTCCGGCTCCTCGTGGCGGGTGGGTACCCGGCCGGTCCGGGTGGGGCTGGGCTCGCCCCGCGTCCCCTCGAGCTTTGCCCGCCCGGAGCTCCGCTGCTCCCGGCGGCCAGGACGGAGGGGTAGAGCAGCCCTCGGCGGTCCGGGGGGCGGGCGGCCGTGCCCGTCCCAAGGCCGCGCGAGGCACAGACGCCGCGGGGCGCCGTCCGGAGGAGGCTTCCCGGCTGGCAGCCCCGGGCGCGGTAACAGCCTTGCGCTTTGCTTCCCCAGGGCGCAGCCGCGGCTACTTGGTAGCGGGTTCGGGGCCCGGCCGCGCCTGCGGCGGCGAGAGCCATTCTGGACCGACCTCGGGCCTGCGGAGGTTGTGTGCGGCGTCTGCGGGGTGCAGCGGCCTCAGTTCTGAGCGCAGGTAGGTCCCGGTCCTTGTGCGAAGTGAAGTGGCCCAGGCCCCGAGCACGTGGCCAGTGGCGACCGGAGGGTGCCCGGGCGCGTGATTGCGGCAGGGGCCTGAATCCGGCTCTGCCTTAACGTGGAGGAAATTTACGTTCACGGGCTCCACCAGCACAACAGCTGCTTCTAGTGGGTTGTCAGAATTGTTAAAGAAACTGCTGAGATCCATGGGATACTGACCAAGCAGGAGCGCAGGAAACCGTGGGGAACCCTGTAAAAACCCACATGGCCCTTTCCTGTGCCCTTTTAAGGTTGACGCAGTGCCTTAAGAGGCTAACACAGAAGGGCAAAGTAAGTCTCCATAAAACCCTGAGAGGAGATTGTCAGACTCCTCTTTGGATCCTGTCTGGAGTCACAGCTGAACCACAAGAAAATTCCTTCCAGTTAAGCACCTTTGTGATATTTTTATACAGTTAATAGCAAAGTGATCGATTTAAACTTAACCTTAGCTTCGATGGTACATTCAAGCACGCTTTTTAAACTCCTATGGGGATACCGTATACTGTTTTCAAATAGAGAAGGGAATTTGGATACTTTGTCTTTTTTCTATCTGCTTAAAAGTTACTTAAAACTTTTCTTTCTTTTTATAGGTTGAAAACTACAGGTACGGCCATTGAAGCTGGAATGCTCTGGTACTGGTATTTTCACTGACTTAGACCAACTATTGCTGTACAGTTTACAATACACAGGGGTCTCTGAAATTGTCAGATATTCTTAGATAACTTGTAGCAGCCATGTGTCCATGTAGTCACTGGGGTTAGAGCAGTAGGACAATGCTGGTGGTGAGAGGGCCGTGTAGCAGAAGCTTTATTTTGTTCTTTTAATTCTCACAACTCTATGAAGTTGATACTATTTTCTCATTTTACAGATGAAGCAACAGGTCAGATAGTGACTCAAGGTCCTATCACATATGCATAGCTCTGAACAAGGAGCCTCATAGGTAACTGTCTGGCTGTATGACCTCTGAAAAATCACTTATCTTTCTTGGGATTTAGTGTCCTTGGAATTAGACCAGTTTTGGAGGGAAACACCACAGTAGAGCTATTAAGAATATAAGCTTTTCATAATATTTAGTTATGTTACACCTCCAGAAGTTACCCAAAATTTGGCATAAAGGGAGCATCTGTCAGCATGTTAGGTGTTTTTGATGAATGTAGCATAATGAGCTGTAAAAGGATTTAAAGAACACAATGGTGCTAGGTTAGAATGTGAAGGTTTTGGAGGTGATGGGGAAAGTTTCCATGTGGGAAGAAATGTAATAGTGTAGCAAGATGAACAACCCAGTATGTGCTAGAAGGAGTTCTTCCTGTTGACCAGCTCTGAATGTCTGCAAATACCTCATTTTCCAGAAGTCTTAAATAAAGATATTTAATATTCACCTTGGAGTCATAATGCTTATTTCATAACATTTTTCTAGCTAAACTTCATTTCCTTTTTTTTCTATTTTTCTAATTATTTTTCTATTTTTTATTTTTCTATTCTATGTTTGTTGAGGAAGATTTGCCCTGAGCTAACATCTGTGCCAGTTGTCCTCTATTTTTTTATGTGGGTCACCACCACAGCATGACTGATGAGTGATGTAGGGCCATGCCCAGGATCCAAACCCATGAACCTGGGCTGCTGAAGCAGAGTGCACCAAACTTAACCACTTTGCCACACGGCCAGCCCCTAAACTTCATTTCTTTTATATTCCATATTGTACTGTAAAATCCAGCCTCATAACTTTAGGTAATTTAATTAATACGTTAGAAGGCCATAATTGTGAGGGGTGGGGGAAAGGATGGGAAACAGGAAGTAGTGCATGTATGTGGACTTAGAATTTCAGATAGGACTGGCCAGGGAAGGACTGAGCACAGAAGACATGAAGGAGATGCCATGGTTACATAGATGGGTGAAGAGCGTTTCAGGCAGAGGGAGAGCAAGTGCTAATGCCCTGAGGAGGGATGTGTTTAAAGGTTTAGGGAAAGGCTAAGTGAAACCTTAGAGTGAGCGTTTCATGACAGCTTGTATGCAGGGCTAAAGTGGATGTTCAGACCGTTCTAAAATGTCAAGTTGCCTTCTGGCCTCTCAGACTGCTGAATGCTCTAATTTTACCTCGAATGCTCCCTACCACCCATATGCTTCCCACTCCTACCCAACTTTCCTGTGACCTTATGGCCCCCCGCCATAAGTGCTCCTGTCCTGGATTTCTATGGCACCCTGTGATGGCCTTATACTTAGAAGTACATGTGCAGTTGCTTGTATACTTGTCTGACTGCCCCTGCCCCTACATTCTGCAACCTCTGGACTGTTACAGGTAGAGTCCATCTTGGTTCCCACCATATTCCTAGGGTCTAGTTGAGTGCCTGGCATGTTATAGGTCCTCAAATACTTAACTTAGCCCCAAACCCATCATGACTGTAGTATAAGGAGCAGTATCATTTATAATTAAGCTTAATATCAATAACTGGTAGTGAGTTGAATTATATTTGACATTCAGGTGAGTGGCTTACAGCTACCTGTTCTTAGCAGCATAGTATTAAAAGCCTAGGTTAAATCCCCTCCCTTCTTTATCTGTAAACTGGTATTCATAGTTATTAAAGTTGAGTTTATACATGGTACATCCAACTACCTGGTGAGTAGTAAGCACTCAGTAAATGCCATATTCATTGGTAGTACCATAGGATCATTTTTATAATATTGTATGATCATTGTAATATTATAACAAAATGACAATACTGGTATTTAGTGTTTATATACTAGCAAAATGCTGGCTTTAGTGTCCATCCAATAAGCAATAGAGCACCTCCTATGGGCCAGGTACTATTCTAGGTATTGTGAACACCTCAGTGAACACAGCAGACAAAAATCAGTGGATATGGTTGCAGTCGGTCCATTGATCAAGGCCTCCCGTGTAAGGGCCCCAGAGTCCTCCTTAGCAGAGTGCTGCGACTAGTCGGCAATGGGGCGGGGAGGGGTAATGAGGGGCAAAAGGCCTGTATGAGCTGCCGTCCAATGCTGAGTAGGTGAAGGGGAAGAAGAATGGAGAGGAAACAGGCCTGACGCCTCAACAGCCTCAACAGCCTATAGTAAGTGTCCTGGCAGAACAAGGAGCGCATAAGATGCCACATCAGCAGTGCTCCTGTGCAACTGAAAACAGGCCATGAGGATGACAGTGTTTTCCAGTTACTGTCAAGATGAAAGATGTGAAACTACAAGTGTGAAAGTCTGGCTGAAGACACTAGCAAATAGTTTCCAGGAGTAACCACTGGTTTCACAGGTAGCTCCATTCCACTGAGTCCTAGAGGAGGTTCTTTGCCCCTTGAGGCGTCTGCCACAGATCCTCCTCCCGCTACCCGACTTCAGGACTTGAAGTGCAGCCTGTTTACACCTTGGTTTTCCAGATGATTTTTTTTGGTAAAAAGGATTTTGGCTAAAAAGTTTGAAGTCCACTAGACTAAATGATAGATGAAAGATGTGAGCAGTTTTATACACAGAGGGTGGGAAAAACAAGGATTTTTTTTTTTAAAAGATGCTTCAAAATCCAGTATTTAGAACTACAGAGATACCAGAACCACATTGTCTAATATGACACATGTGGCTATTTAAATTTAAATCAAAACTAAATAAAATTAAAATTTCAGCTCCTCAGTTGCATCAGCCACGTTTCAAGTGCTCAATAGCCACGTGGGGCTGGGGGCTACTCTACACATTTCCATTACTGCTGAGAGTTCTTATTGGCAGTACTGTTCTAGAGATTATTTGGTACAACCACCTTGTTTTACAGAAGAAAAACCTGTCAAAACCTAGAGAGATGGTGTAGCAGGCTGAATAATGGCCCCCAAGAATATCAGGTCCTAATCTTGAACTTGTCAACGTTACCTCATTGGAAAAAGACGGGGTTAGGCTAAGGATCTTGAGATGGAGCGATTATCCTGGATAGCCTCTGTGGGCCCTAAACCCAACCACAGGTGCCTTTATAAGAGGGAGGCAGAAGGCGATTCCGTGCACAAAGGAGGAGGCCACAAGAAGACGAAGCAGAGAGATCTGCTGTTGGCCTTGAAGACTGGAATGACACGCCCTCAAGCGGAGGAATGCTGGCAGCCACCAGAAGCTGGAAGAGGCGAGGAACAGACCCCAGCCTCCTGAGGAAGAATATACTAGAATGACCCAGTGGAACTGATTTCTGACTTCTTGCCTCCACAATTGTGAGAGAATACATTTCTGTTGTTGAAGCCACCAGGTTTTCAGTAACTGGTTACGGAAGCCTCAGGTAACTAACACAGATGGAAAGCTTAAGATCACAATACAGCTGGAGTTGGCACTCACCACACAAACTCCACAGTTTTTATAAGTGCCTTATGGGTAGATCTTATCTATTTGTTAGTCAATTTAAAACATTTCAGAGGTATAGCAATGAAGCTAAAATTTATTTAGATTGAAATCATGAGAGACATGAGCATGTGGCTAAAATATGGAGGATTAGCAAATACCTCATAATAAAACAGATTATCAAAACTAGTAAAAAGTCAATTTATGGTTTACTGGAATGTCATGTACATATACTTGTAATAAATTTCATTACACAGTACAAAACACCATCCAAAGTTCACATAAAAATTCAGTCATGGAAATAAGACAATAGGAAAAACAGTCTAATTATCATAATTTTTGCCTTGTGGGCCATACAGCTTTGGCCAGCAGTGTCCCAGAGGTACAGACCATTAAAATGAGATGATTTTTCCATAAACAACCTCAATTAGTTTTGGCTCATGTTCCATGAAACGTAAACTTGAATTTCTGGGAGGCTTTAAAAAAGAAAACGTAATGGTATAACTAATGAAACCAGTCTTCTCAGGGTCACTGCCACAGGGCTCTGACTTCAGTCCCGCGTGCTGTAGTTGTGGTGTATCTAGCTTGCAACAGTGCCAATACTGAGCGATTGTAGCTTCATCCTAGGGACTGGGAAGGAAACGAGGGCAAAGAACCTGAGTTTCTGAGTGAGAAGTTCATACTCGTTGAACTCAAAATTTATTCTTTTGGGAAGGAACAGCACACGACTCGACTGGTTCCTTAACTAAAACGCTCATGTTAATGGACAAAATAGTCAGAAATTCTTTTCTGTGCATTATTTTCTAGGTTTATCAAAATTTCTTTCATGTGAAACCATTTTTCACCTATTACTTCTGCAGAAGAATGCCATATCTATATCACTCTGACATGAATTACCAATGCCTTTTTATTAGTGTCTCAGCAAAACTACCAATTGACTTGACCATAACGTACTTGAAGCTACTTGTGACCTCATGAATATTCAAGGTCATGCCTTCCCTTTGATGAATGCTTATTAGAGCTGATGCTTAGAATATGACCAATATGCTCAGTCAGTAGTACAACACGGAAAATGTGAAGGTCAAAACTCAGTGGTCGCCGCCCAAAAAAAAAGATTGGCAAGGGGGCAGGCCCTGTCGCCCAGTGGTTAAGTTTGCGCGCTCTGCTTCGGCGGCCCAGGATTTTACAGGTTCTGATCCTGGGCGTGGACATGGCACCGTGCATCAGGCCATGCTGAGGCAACATCCCACATGCCACAACTAGAAGGACCCACAACTAAGAATACACAACTATGTACTGGGGGGGCTTTGGAGAGAAGAAGAAGGAAAAAAGAAAGAAGACTGGCAACAGATGTTAGCTCAGGTGCCAATCTTTGAAAAAAAAAAACTCAGTCCGTTCTTGTTGAGAAGATTGTGTGTTGTTGTTTACTTGTTGCTATTTGCAGGAATGCCTTTCGAAACTCTGCTCAGCCTATGGAATGTCATTCTCCTGATGAAAGAACTTAAGATCAAAACTAAGCCCTATTTGTCTACCCTTCATCCCAAATTCCAGACCTGAACAGTTTACATACAAAAATCTGTTTAAAATTGAAATTTAGATTACATAAAGAATAGAAGGTTTTGTGAGCTTCTGACCAAAATCAGGTCCTGATTTTTTGAGGGGGGTGGGAGTAGAAGGGGAGAGTGTATTTTTACATAAACCATTCCTTACAACTTCATCTATTTCTTTGTCGCTGACAGCCTTGAATATCTGTTTCCAACAACTGAACTCAATCTCCATCAACAAAAAGAAGTTTCATTATTACAAGTGACTATTTCTGCCTAAAAGTGGCCACTCTCTCATTCTTTTTTGAGATGTTTCCATATAGAATAACATTGATCTCTAGCTCCCTGTTTAGGGTTTCACTCCTAGCCTGCCGCTAACCTACTGATTGTTCAAACGAGCTCACCGTGAAGAAATAAAGTAGAAATGCATCCATGTTGAGTCTCTCCTTCTGAGGTAACAGTTTGCTAGATTCCTCCTAATAAACTTCCAGCTCCATGCTCTCTCCTTGGTCACACTGAACTCTGCAGCTTCCACTCTGCTTAAACCATGTACCTACAAAGCTGCAGGAAAATGTTTGAAGAAGCCCAGCTCATTTTAGATTCAGCCTGAAGTTTCTCCAAGACCAATGAAACAAAACTGTCGGATTGTGCCCTGGATATGCACCCCAGAAGCAGGTTCCTGCGCAGCTCTGTTTTGGTTTAACCTCTACAGGATCATCAACCACAATAGTAGGAGACATATTCTTGCCAGAAACTTTCCTCAAGTTTTCTTTCAGAATGAGTCTGTTTCTTCGTCTAAATTTAACTTTTCAGCCATTTTTCTTACCATTATGCGGCTACCTGAGCAAACCAAATTTCTGACCCTCTCAATGTTTTCATGTGTGCCGTGGGTGACTGGCCGGCCACTTCGAGCATCATCGTGGATATCATTTCCACCTTCTTTAAACCTTCTATGCCAGTCAAAAACTCTTGCTCTTGACATTATTTCTTCACCATAAGCTACTTTTAACTTTTCAAGTGTCTCACTTGCAGATTTACTTAACTCTACACAAAGTTTAATATGAATTCTTTGCTCTCAATAATGGTCACTCATTTTTATGATGAAAAAAGAAATAATTCTGTTCTCATCTACTCACAAATTTAACCGGCAGCCTTGAAGCATGGTTGTGGCTAGCTGAAACATGTTATAACATATCCTGGCAACAATCACTCCTCTGATTTCACAAACCACACATGAAAAATTAGTCAAAATTACAATGGAAGATTGCAAACGATCTTTGAAGAAGTTGATCAAGCCTTCAGCGTCATACCATCTCAGCCTGAATACCTTCTATTTTCCCATCTACAGAAGGGGAGAAAATAAATCAGCATCTTCTCACTTGTCAAATGGATAGGAAATTGACACTTAAAATACATTAACTGGGGGCCAACCCAGTTGTGCAGAGGTTAAGTTGACACACTCTGCTCCAGTGGCCCAGGGTTCACTGGTTTGGATCCCTGGCATGGAGCTACACACTGCATATCAAGCCACGCTGTGGCAGGTGTCCCATATATAAAGTAGAGGAAGACGGCCACGGATGTTAACTCAGGGCTAATCTTCCTTAAAGGAAAAAAATGCATTAACTGTCTGCAGAGAGCATTTACCTCCCAAAAAGAACCCAAGATAAAAATTCAACCTAATAACATTATATAAGCTGCCACTTGTCTTGGCTGTTTATTTAGAATATTTAGAATGAGCTAGTTTGAAATTATGGTTTTTCTGATGTTGATTGATAGGCAGGCTCAAATGTAAAATACCAAAATAGTTTATTTCCAACTATATAGCAATATATATGCTGACATCTCCAGTCTGTACAATATGTGTTGTCAGGTCCCTAGGAATTCTAACACATAAGTATTATTACCCATATTCATCCTGCAAATACTACCGAGTGTAGTCAGAGTTTAAAACAAACATACATACATTGAAAAACAGAATCTTGTAAGCTTCGAACACAAATTTCTCTCAGTTCTCAGATCAAAGTTTGAAAAGGTTTTCACAAATTACAGTTGTACAATGCAGATACTAGAATTAAAACGAGGTTTTCCAATGATTGGTTGTGACTTTATTGATGAGTTTTGGTTTTTGCTTTTAATTGTGGTGAAATATGCATAAAATTTATCCTTTTAACCATTTTTAAGTGTACAATTTAGTGGCATTCATTACATTCAAATGTTGTGCAACCATCACATTTCCAGAACTTTTCCATCATCCCAAACAGAGATTCTGTACCCATTAAACTGGAATTCTTCGTTCTTCCCTCTCTCTAGTCCCTGGTAACCTCTACTCTTCTTTTCTGTCTCTATGAATTTGACTACACTAATTATCTCATGTAAGTGGAATCATACAGTATTTGTCCTTGTGTCTGGCTTATTCCACTTATAATGTTTTTAAGGTTCACCTATGTTGTAGCAGGTAGTATTCATTCCTTTTAAAAGCTAACTAATATCCCACTGTGTATATATACACCACATTCTGTTTATCCATTCATCTTTAGATGGACATTTGGGTTGTTTCCACATTTTGGCTATTGGGAATAATGTTGCTATGAACCTTGGTGTACAAGTGACTTGAGTCCCTGCTTTCAATTCTTCTGGGTATACATGATAAGTGGAATTGCTGGATCATATGGTAACTTTATGTTTAACTTTCTGAAGAGCTACCAAACTCTTTGCCAAAGTGGTTACACTATTTTACATTCCCACCAGCAATGCACAAGGGTTTCAATTTCTCCATATCCTCATCAATACTTGTTATTCTCCACAAAACTTTACAACGGTACCTGAAGATTCAGACATCTGCTGGGTTAAATATTCTCTTCTCAATCCCCATTGACTTTTTTTTTTTTTTTGGAAAGCAGTGCTTTCCCTTCAGTGACAACATAGACTCAGGCTGAGAACTTTTAGCATTAAGTATAAAGTACCTTAAGATAATTTTGTGTTGTTTGACAAGCGCAAGAACTCAATACATATTGACATGCTCCTTTACTGGTGGAATCTGCATTACCCTTTTGGGAGGTGAATAGAGTTGCTTTAAGTGTCTGCATTAGAAACGAACTTCAAAATATAAAGGCGACCCTAACCCTACTTGAACTATCTGTAAATTAGCAGAAAAAGAACGAGCCAGAAACAGGCTGGGGCAACAGGAACCGACCATTTGGGTAAGGCGGTTAATCCCTATGAGCACTCTATCATACTGTACTGCATGCACCAAAAAGTGTTTTAACGACAGAATCACAAGTTCACCCACTATTTTTAATTCAAATATCCCATTCAAGGCTGCAAACCCTTCAACAGAGTGTTAGCACCTGCCAGGGCCTAATCGGGCGCGCTTTACTACCCGGGTTTCTCCTGCCAAGCGGCGGCCCGGGCGCTCGGACGGCCCTCTCCGCACCTGCGGATGAGCCGGAGGGGAGCGCGCTGGGGGCCCGAGCTCGGGCCGCGCCTCATCTCGGCCTCGGCACGGCGGGCCCGGGCTCTAGGAAAGGCAGCTCCCTGCCTGCGGCTCGTCAATGCCCCCGCCGCGCCCACCGCCCCTCGGCACCCCGCGACAGCCCCGGGCTCAAGGTCGGGAGGCGGGGAGGGCGCCACAAGTCCGAGGCCCCGGAGGCGGGGAGACAACCCCTTAGCAGCGGGACCAAAGACCGCAGGACGACCACACCCTCGCGAGAGTTCTGACCCGCGCCCACAGGCCGGCAGAACCCTGGGAGACGCGTCTGCCAATCACCGGATGGGGCGGTCTTGGGCAAAACCAATTGGTTGAACACGAGAAAACTCGCGTCCCATTGGCTTCTTTTCCGGCCCCAACTGAATCCTGGCCCCCTTCAGTGTCCCGCCTCTCAGCTGAGAGGATGTGGAGGAAGAGGGGAAACGCCTGTCCCTACGTTTAGTTCCTGGTTCTGGAGCTTGGGCCGCCTGAGTAGAGTCCTAACTTTTCACCCGTGGCGTGTTAGGACCATGTCACACCCAGATCCTGTCATGTTCTGCCTCAATCCTAACCTCGGGCTTCTCCCCTGTGTCCCACACTGACCCAGTCCCAGGCAGGGAGGTGATTTTACCGGTGCTTGGGAGAAGGCAGGCTTCCATGGACCTTGCCAAATTAAGATATTTTTCTTAAAGCTTTCTAATCTTAATACCTTGTGTCCCTTGTATCTTGCTCTGCATAGTGTGCAATGAGCATTGTTTGTTTTTTTTTTTTTTTGGAACAATACTAAACCCACTGTGCCTTCTCATTAAATCATCAAAATAGCCCCAGTGAAGTATATGTTGTTATTCCAATTTTTCAAGTGAAGAAACGAAGGCACAGAGGGATTTAGTGACTTGCCCAAGTTCTGTCTGCTTGCCCTCTAAACATCAACTATACTCTGTCCTTTTCATCCCTATTGCCCTACTTTAATTCAGGCTTTCATAGATGCTTGCCTAAATTCCTTCCACAAACAGTCCTTTAGCTCCTCTCCTTGCTATCCTCTACAAAGCCGAGGATTAATCTTCCTAATGCAAATCTGATCATATCCCTCAAATCCTTCTCAAGTCTCTCAAACGTAAAATCCTTCTGTCGTCCATTATTGCCCATAGGTTCTGGCAGAGGCTGCTTTTTATTGGAATATTACATACTTACAGATAAGTACACAAATCATGAATACACAACCTGCTGAAATTCATGAATGGATCGCACCAGCAACCAGCTCAAGAAACAGAACATAACCAGCATCCCAGAAGTGTTTTCTTCTAGTCACTAACCACTCCCCTCCAACCAAGAGTTACCCACTATCCTTAGAATAGTAAGTAATAAGTAGAGTAGTATCATTGTGTTTGTACATTGTATAAATGGAACCATTGCAGCATGTTCCCTTTTGTGTCTGGTTTCTTTAACTGACTATTGTGTTTATTAGTTCATCCGTATGTTGATTTTAGTTATAGTTTATTCATGAGAATGCTGTGTTGCATTCCATTGTGTGAATATACCACAATTTTTTTGTTAATAGGCATTGGAATAGTCTACATTTTGGAACTATTAAAAATATTGCTGCCATGATCATTCTAATACATGTCTTTTGATGAACATGAGGAATGATGAATGAATTTTGTTGGGTATATACCTAGAAATGGAATTGTTGGGTCATGGGTTGTACCATGTTCAAATTTAGTAGATATTTTAAAACAGTTTTTCAAGGTGTCTGCACCAATTTACACTCCTGTCAGCAAAATATGACTAAGTTGTTTCACATTCTCATCAACGCTTGGTATTTTCCATCTTTTTTCATTTTGGATGTTTTGGTGGGTGATAATTGGGTCTCATGATTTTAATTTGCATTTTCCTGATGATTAATGAAGTTGAGCACCTTTTCAAATGTTTATTGGTTATTTAGAAAAAACTTTATGAGACGTCTGTTAAAATTTTTGCCCATTTTTCTGAGTTGTTTATTTGTATTTTTTCTAATGTTTGATTATAAAGTTTCAAATATTTAGCAAAGTTTAAAGAATTTTACAGTAAACACACATAAACTTACCACATAGATTCTACCTTTAACATTTTATAAAACTTGCTTTATTACATTTCCATCCTTTCCTTTATCCATCTTAATGTTGTTGCATTTCAAAGTAAATTGCAGATAGAAATATACGTCCTTTAAATACTTTGGGATGTATATCACTAACTAGAATTCAATATTTAAGGTTTCTTTTGATGTAAAACTTACATGAAATGAAATACACACACGTTCAGTGTACATTTGCTGAGTTTTGAGCAAGTGAGTTTTGAGTTCTAGGCCCCCTCTCAGACAGTCTTCATTTCTGCTTTTTCCCACTCTAGATTAGCTTCGTCTGTTTCAAAATTTCACATAACTAGAATCATACAGTATGTACTCTTTCATGTAAGACTGCTTTCACTCAGCGTACTGTATTTCTAATTCATCCGTGTTGTTTCATGTGTGAGCAATCATTTCTTTTTATTTCTGAGTAGTATTCCATTGGATAAGTATACCAGTTTATCCATTATGAGAGGATTTTTTTGGTATGCATCCTTTGTCAGGTGTATGTGTTGCAAATATCTTCTCCCTTCCTGGATTTCTTTTCATTCTTTCAATGGTGTCTTTTGAGGAAAAAATTTCTTAATTTTAATATTCCAATTTATCAATTTTTATGGTGTTTTCTGGTTTTATTTAAGAAATTTCTGCCTACTCCAGGTTATTACAATTCCTCCCATCTTCCTCTAACAGCTTTACTGTTTTAGTTTGCCTATTTAGAACTGCAATCCATTTGGAGTTGACTCTTGTAAATGGTGAGATATAGAGGTGGGTCCAGATACCATTCTTTCCACGTGGATAGTGAATTAATGCCACATATTAATTTAAAAGATCACTTTCCTCCATTTGCAGTTGTCATAAAGCAGGTGACCATATATATGTGGACCTATTTCCCAACTCTATTCTGTTCAATAGCTTGGTTTTGTTCATCTTTGCACCAGTATCACCTGGTCTTCATTACTATAGCTTTACAATTACCCTTGATAGAGTATCAGTGAACTTAATTTTTAATTTAATTAAATTTGAATATAGATAGCCATGTGGCTAGTGACGACCAAATTGGACAGCACAGACGTAGAACATTTGCGTCCTCACAGGAAGTTCTGTTGACAGCACTGCTTTAGAAGCCATCTGGAGGCCAATACCAGATACTTCATTTCACAGCTACAGGCCATCTTGAGTTTATTGCTGGGCTGCTCTTCAAAAATCTCTCTGTAAATACTCTTTTCAGAAATTCAAAACACATCTTCCCATCAATAGACAAGACACCCAGTTCTTTTGACCTTGCACTTTTAGCAATGAAAATATTATTTCAGGTGTGGGAGACATTTCCTCTGATCAGATACCATAAAATATGTATCCCCAAGTCATAGGAAAAGATTCCTATTGTAGTAGCATTACCTGTAGTTGATTATCTGCTCTGGTCCAAGGTCACACATAACAGTTCTCTTTCAGGGGGCTTTCCTGGCCTGTCACTGCCTGTGTTTGAGAGAGTTGCCCTCAAGCCTGCGATCAGAGATCTGAGGCACACATGGCTCCTGTGCATAAGGCATTCCTCAAACTGCATTGTCCTGTTTATTCCATCAGGGACATTGAAGTCTTGTGACTGTAAAATGATACATGTGCATTTATTATGTTCTTCGGGTGTTACTTTAAATTCGATGTATTTATTTCTCCCCACAATACTTGCATTTAATAATTATTTCTTTTCCAATGTCTTGTGTATTATAATACCGTGATGGCTATTTTAATTTATCATCAATTTTCGGACTTGAGTATAGCCCAGGGCTTTATTTATCTAAATTTTGCATTGAGGCAAGGAGTATTTATTTAAAGATTTTTATTTTTCCTTTTCCTCCCCAAAGCCCCCTGGTACATAGTTGTATATATTTTTTTTAGTTGTGGGTCCTTCTAGTTGTGGCATGTGGGACGCCTCCTCAGCATGGCTTGATGAGCAGTGCCATGTCTGCGCCCAGGATTCGAACCGACAAAACCCTAGGGCACCTCAGCGGAGCATGTGAACTTAACCACTCGGCCACGGGGCCAGCCTTCTCAACAAGTATTTATTGAGCACTTTCTCTGTGAGATGCCCTGTGCTAGGCCCTGGAGAAAGACTATGACAAATGACAGATAAGAGTTACCATGGACCATCTACTGTAGCCCAAGCACGGCAACTGTTATTTTTAATGATCATAACAACAGTGCAAGGTAGATATTGTCACTTCACTTTTCAGATGATAAAACTTCAGTTTAGAGGGCCAAATTCCTGTAGCTAATAAGTGCTGGAGCTGGGATTTAAGCTATAAATCTCCCCTCCCCCCCGCCCCATGAGACTTAGACTTAAAAGGGGCTTTGTTTCCTCTCAAGGAACATTTCATCTAGTAGAGGAGGAAAAAACATACAACAACCACAACCCCCGGCAGAACAGACATCCCAAAACGCAGAGGGAAAGCAAGTACACAACAAATGAAAGCGGCAATGAATCCTGCCTCCAGGTCTGTAGGATGTAACATTTGAAGACAATTTGTGGGAAGTAAGGCAGATTGCCCTAGTAACTTGGTCTTGTAAACATCTCCTGAAATCCCTTCTCCTCCATGAAGTTCCTTCTGGAATGATCTGAGGAGAAGCAACAACTTTCCCTCTCCTCAATCCTCAGCCAGGCTTTTCTCTGACCCTACTTCTAAGAGGAGGCATTGCTAAAGAGTGGTCAGTGTCCTCTTCAGGAGTACAACTTTCCAATGAGCACCTCGGAGCCAGAATCTGTTCCTATTTGGCTGCGTTGAGACACCCTCCAGAGCAAACATCCGCGTTAATGTGAAAGAAGGACCTGCAAGGGTGGGCCCTTTAAGAAGACCCTGAATGTGAATGAGATGGCCGGATCTCTAGCTGCTGTCTTGGACCATAAGGATAAGGACATATCCTAGGTGTTATGGGTTGAATTTTGTCCCCCTCCCCAAATTCTATGTTGAAATTCTCACCCCCATTACCTCAGAATGTGAGCTTATTTGGAATGTGATGTTATAGGGTCATTGCAGATGTAACTAGTTAAGATGAGGTCACACTGAAGTACAGCGAGCCCCTAATCCAGTATGACTGGTGTCCTTATAAAAAGGGGACATTTGGACACAGAGACACACACAGGGAGATCACTGCAATATAAATAGGAAGATGAAGGCAGAGATGCTTCTACAAGCCAGGAACACCCAAGATGGCCGGGAAACCACCAGAAACTAGGGGAGAGGCCTGGAAGAGAGCCATCCTTACAGGCCTCAGAAAGAACCAAACTTGTCGACTCCTTCATCTCAGACTTCTAGCCTCCAGAACTGTAAGACAATAAATTTCGATTTAAGCCACCCAGTGTGTGGTACTTTGTTACGGCACCCCTAGCAAATGACAATACTAAGGATGGCAGAGAAATGAGGCAGAAGGAATCGGAGCCCCTCAGAACTTTCTGGAGGCACAACTTCCTCATCAGCCTTGGTCCTGATAAAGATAAAAATCTGCCCTGTTTAAGGCCCTGTGATATTGTGATTTATAATAGGAAATATATATTTGATCTTCATCCTGTTTCTGGCACGGAGCTCCTAAAACCATTGAAATTTCTTAAGTGATGAGAGCAATATAGGTGTCTCTTGTTATGTTAATGAGGTGACTTTTGGAAGCACCTAAGGATAGGGGCTGGTTGCCAGAGGACCCAACCATGAGATTAAAGGGTTGGAACTTTTTTAGTTCCTTCCCCATCTGGGGAGGAGAGAGGGGCTGGAGGTTGAATCAATCACCAATGGCCAATGATTTAATCAATCACACCTATGTAATGAAGCCTCCAAAACAACCCAAAAGAATGTTGTTCGGTGAGCTTCCAGACTGGTGAATGTGTGGAGACATGGGGAGAATGATGCCCTCAGAATGTGCATGGAAGCTCCACACCCCTACTTCATACCTTGCCCTATGCATCTCTTCCATCTGGCTGTTCTTGAGTTATATCCTTTAATAATAAACCAGTAATCTAGTAAGTAAAATGTTTCTCTGAGGTCTGTGAGCTGCTCTACCAAATTAATCAAACTCAAGGAGGGGGTCGTAGGAACCTCTGATTTATAGCCAGTTGGTCAGAAGCACAGGTGACAACCTGGAATTGTGACTGGCATCTGAAGTGGGGGTGGGGAGTGGGGGGTGGGTAGTCTTGTGGGACTGAGTCCTTAACCTGTGGGATCTGATGCTATTTCCAGGTAGAAAGTGTCAGAATTGCACTGAATCATAGGACAGCCAGCTGGTGCCCAGGAATTGCTTGAATGTGTGTGGGAAACCCCTACATGTCTTAATGGGTGATCAGAACCCTAGGCACTATTACTGGGCCTCTGTTAGTTGCATTCAAACCAATCCTGACACTAAGGAAAAAGGCCAGACTCCTTATCATGGTGTACTAGGCCCATCGAGATTTGGCCCCTGCCTTTTTTCTGCCTTCCCCCTTTTGACCCCACAGAGTCAGTCATATAGCACTGCTTTAGTCCCAAAGTCCTCCCTTAACCTCTTTCCTCTGTCCATGCTTCTCCCTCTGCCAACAATATCTTTCTTACCCTTTTCTCTCTGTCTGTGTTCTTTCTCACCCTTCTTTGCCTGGCCACCTCTTACCTTAGGAATTCCTCCAGAATTCCTTCCCTGACCTCACCAGGATCATCTTCTGATCTCATGCTCCCAGTGCTTACCGCTATCACAATGTTTATTAACTACATTGTAGATTGTGAACTACTTTTGGAGTTCAGTGCCTGGTCCATCATAAATACTCATTAAATCTTTGCTCAACAGTGAAAGATTACTAGGGGTTTTCCTCAGCCCATCTATGAGAAAATGTGTTCTGAATTTCTATAAAAAGATCTACATAGTTTCTTTTTGAAGAGCAGCCCAACAATAAATTCAAGATGGCCTGTAGCTATGAAATGAGGCATTGGAATTGGTTTCTCGATGTCTTCTAAAGCGATGCTGTCTATAGAACTTCCTGTGAGGATGGAAATGTTCTATATCTGTACTGCCCAATATGGTAACCACTAGCCACATGTCCATTTAAATTTAATTAAATTAAAAATTCAGTTCCTCAGTATGATAGGTTGAATAATGGTCTTCAAAGAGATCCACATCCTAATTTCCAGAATTTGTGAATTTTACCTTATATGGCAAAAGGGACTTTGCATATGTGATTAAACTAAGGATAATGAGATGGAGAAATTGTCCTGGATTATTTGAGTGGGCCTTAAATGTAATTACAGATGTTCCTATAAGGAAACAGACAGAGAACAGGACAGAACAGAAGAAGAAGACAATGTGACAACTGAGGCAAGATGCTATGCTGCTGGCTTTGAAAATGGAGGGAGGGGGCCTCCAGCCAAGGAATGCATGGAATGAAGCTCTAGAAGCTGGGAAAAGCAAAGAAACAGCCTGTTCCTCAGAGCTCCCAGCGCAAGTGTAGTCCTGAGGACACCTCGGTGTTGGCCCAGTCAAACTGATTGCAAAGTCTGACTTCCAGAACTGAAAGACAATAAATGCATGTGGTTTTAAGCCACCAAGTCTGTGTAATTTGTTACAGCAGCCATAGGAAATTAATACATTCAGTGCCACTAGCCACATTTCAAGAGCACACTTCTTGACAGTGCAATTCTAGAATCCTCTGCTAGGTGAAGAAGCATTTGTAGTAGATCTCGTAGACTCCACACCTTTCAGAATTTCAAAATTCTGAATATTAATAACTTGCTACTTGCATCCAATATGAATTTATGATACAATTATTTTGCATAGAAAAACCAAGCCAAGAAAGCGCATCTATCTTCTGCTATCGCAGACCATCAGGGACCACAGTAAATCCAAGCCTTTCTTTGACATCATGATCCATTTCTTTCAAACAGTCAAGACAGTTTATAAATGGTCTCATTTTTCTCATGAAAATTGATACCAAAGAGAGATGTTTCAGTTCAATTCATTTTTCTCTTTGGAACACTAGAAACATTATCAAGTCAGATACAAATTATACTGCTCTTGATAAATGTTGCACGTAATAGAAGTAGTGATTCCGATGTCTCAGTTTTGTTTGGGGCGGGTGTGCAGTCCAGGCAGGAGCATAGCAAAGGTGTGAGTATGACAGAGACCCACGTCTGATCTTTGCTTCAAAAGGTTCCACACACAACAGTCTTCACAGCAGTGCCCTGCAGATTCTAGTTTCATGCCTCTAGCTGTCTGCACACGCAGGAAGGTTTCGTAACACCCAAAGATAGTTAGGAAAGTAAAAGAGCTACCTTCTTTGAAAACAGTATGGGGAAAAAACAATCACTAAACGAGCTCTATTAAGGCAATTACTAAACTACCCTGTATTATATTCCTTATCATCAACACTCTCAAACTAGTTGGAGAATGTGGCTCATTGCCTACGACTGGCAACTTTTTTGTGTGACTTTTTTAATTGTTCTAAAATATACAAAATACAAAATTTACTATTTTAACCATTTTTAGGTGCATAATTCACTGGCATTAAGAACATTCACAGTGTTGTGCAACCATCACCACTATTCGGAAGTTTTCATTTTCAGAAATTTTTCATCACCCCAAACTGAAACTCTGTACCCATCAAACAATAACTCCCCATTCCCTCTCCTCTCGGCCCTGGTAACCTCTATTTGACTTTCTGTCTCTATGAATTTGACTATTCTAGGAACCTCATATGAGTAGGATCATGCACTATTTGTCCTTTTGTGTATGGCTTATTTCACTCAGCATGATATTTTCAGGGTCCATGCCGCATTGTAGCATCTACCAGAATTTCATTCATTTTTAAGGTTGAATAATATTCCATTAGCCACCCATGGTGGTCTAGTGGTTAAGATTTGGCGCTCCAACTGCCGTGGCCCAGGTTCATTTCCCAATCAGGGAATCACACTACCCATATGTCAGTTGCCATACTGTGGCAGCTGTGTGTTGCCGCGATGCTGAAAGCTATGCCACAGGTATTTCAAACACCACCAGGGTCATCCATGGTGGGCAGGTTTTAGCGGAGCCTCCAGAGTAGGAAGGAAGACGTAGCCATCCACTTTCAAAAAAAATTGGCCAGGAAACCCCAGAAGATAGTAGCAGAGCACTGTGTGATATAGCCCAGGAGGTGGGACGATGGTGCAAAAAGACCAGGCAGGGTTCAGCTCACTGTACTTAGGGTTGCTAGGAGTCCAAATCAACTTGGCCTTTACAACAAAATTTTCCATTGTATGCATATACCACATTTTGTTTATCCACTCACATGCATCAGTGGACACTGAGTTGTTTCCGTCTTTTGGCTATTGTGAATAATGCTGCTATGAACATCGGTATACACAGTGGCATATTTTACTAGTAGGCTATATAAACCTATTAACCAGAATTTGCACAGTATAAGAAACAGGTCTTCCCTAAATTACTGTTTATAAAAATTGACCATACATTAGGAATACCTGGGGTGTTTAAAAAAATTCCCCGTGCCCATGCTGCACCCCAGACCAATTACATCAGATTACCTGGGAGTGGGGCCCCAGCACTTTAATTTTTGACTCCTATAATCTTTCCAACTCTATGAGGTAGGCACTGTTATTATCTCCATTTTACAAATGGATAAACTAAGGCACAGAAAGGTTAAATAACTTCCCAAGTTCTCACAGCTACTAAGGGTGGAAGCCAGGATTAGCACCATCAGCCTGCTCTACAGGCCATTCTCTGAAGCACTAACCAATATGTTTTATAACTAAACGAATAAGTATCTTTTATTATTTTAAGTATTTTATACTTTTGCAGCTGTTTTAAATTGAATCTCTTATTTTTCAGCTGGTTATCACTGCTTATACAAGCATCCTATTGACTTTTATCTTTTTCCATTAACCTATTTTTACATCTCCAGGAATTTTTTTTACCTGAGTCCTTTGGATTTTCTAGGAATATCAACTGCATTACCTGCAAGTAATGGTGCTTTTCTCTTTTCATGTATAACTACATTAGCATGAAATTTCCAAAGCAATATTAAATAATTGTGTTAGTGGGAGTTAATTTTTAGACCTGAAATTAAAGAAAATGTGTCTAGAGTTTCATTATTACATCTAATTGCATGAAAGTTTATTTTTATATATTTAAATATATTCTTCTTGTCTCTGATAGGAGCAAGGCCGGGCCAGCCCAGAGCCAGAGCGGTTAAGTTCGCACGTTCAGCTTCAACTGCCCGGGGTTTGCTGGTTCGGATCCCAGATGTGGACATGGCACCGCTTGGCAAGCCATGCTGTGGCAGGCATCCCTGAGGAATGTAGAGGAAGTATAAAGTAGAGGAAGATGGGCACAGATGTGAGCTCAGGGCCAGTCTTCCTCAACAAAAAGAGGAGGATTGCCAGCAGATGTTAGCTCAGGGCTAATCTTCCTCAAAAAAAGAAAAAAAATTAAAGTGCTGAGATCAGTTCCTGCCTCTTCGTAAGTCCCATTTCAGTGCTAGCTTTTAACTTTATTACTGGGAGTCTTTTGAAAAAGGAATTGTATAAATGGAGAGCTATAGCATACTCTTCTCTTTTTGTTTGTTTTGGGGTATTTTCATTTTTTTATTGTGGTAACTGGTTTATAACATTATACAAATTTCAGGTGTACATCATTATATTTTGATTTCTGTGTAGATTACATCATGTTCACCACCCAAAGACTAATTACAATCCATCACCACACACATGTGCCCTATCATCCCTTTTACCCTCCTCTCTCCCCCCTTCCCCTCTGGTAACCGCCAATCCAAATCAACTCTCTGTCTCTATGTGATTGATTGTTGTAGTTTTAACCTTCTATTTATGAATGACTTTCTCCCTCTGACTTATTTCACTTAGCAGAATACCCTCAAGGTCCATCCCTGTTGTCACCAATGGTCAGATTTCATCAATTTTTTTATGGCTGAGCAGTATTCCATTTTATATATATACCACATCTAGCATATTCTTTTGTTTTTTTAAGATTGGCTCTGAGCTAATAACTGTTGCCCCTCTTCTTTTTTCTTCTTCTTCTCCCCAAAGCCCCCTAGTACATTAGTCATTGAACTGCCCCATGCTGGATCCCACCTACGCCTTTGTACCAGCTGTGTCCTCTGCCCAGAATGCTCTTCACGAGGCTGGGTCCTTCTTGTCCTTTAGATCTCACCTGAAATGTTTTTTCCTCCAAGAAACCTTATCTGAGTCCCCACTTTAAAGTAATAATAAAAACTAACACTTATTAAGTGTTTTTCTGTATGTCGGGCACTTTCTGACACTTTACATGCAAATCTCATATGATCTCACAAGAACCCAATGAGATAAATTCTTTTATCCCCTTTTATAGTAAGGAAACTGAATCCCAGCAAAGGTATGTAAAAATCCCAATATACTGTCAGAAAGTAGCTTATCCAAGACTTCACTTAATTGCTCTGCTGCCTATACGGTACCCTGCTGGCTACTCACAATCACATCACTCTTTTTTTTTTTTTTTGAGGAAGATTAGCCCTGAGCTAACATCTGCTGGCAATCCTCCTCTTTTTGCTGAGGAAGACTGGCCCTGAGCTCACACCTGTGCCCATCTTCCTCTACTTTATATGTGGGACGCCTACCACAGCATGACTTTTCAAGCGGTGCCATGTCGGCACCGAGGATCCCAACTAGTGAACCCTGGGCCGCCAAAGCGGAACGTGTGCACTTAACGGCTGTGCCACCCGGCCGGCCCCTCACATCACTCTTTTTATTTTACTATAGCATTTTTCGAAGTGTGATTTTTTGGTTTGTGTAGTGTCTTCTTCTCTTGACAGAATGCAAACCTTACATCTGTCTGGTTCACTGGTGTGTGTCCAGAACCGAGAATGTTGGCTAGCACATGGAAAGTACTCAACTAATGTTTGTTGCATGAGTGGATGAGTAAATAAGTGAATAATTAAGAAATCAACTTGATAAAAACGAGCAGGATTACAAAAGAACAAAAGGATCACTTTCATTCTCATTCCAGGGTTCCTACTCCCTTTAACGCCCGC
Source organism: Equus przewalskii (assembly GCF_037783145.1). Lineage (NCBI taxonomy): Eukaryota > Metazoa > Chordata > Mammalia > Perissodactyla > Equidae > Equus > Equus przewalskii. The sequence continues at coordinate 79,268,736 of NC_091833.1, read as the reverse complement.
GCTCTCTGATGGCTCCAGCTCTCACTATCCCTCATTCGTTCTAGTGGAAAGGGGAACACTGGGCAGCGAATGTGCCAGAAGTGCTTCTTCAGATCGGGAGCTCAGATAAGGGAAGCCTCTTAAGACAATATCTGAACTGAGACCTCAGCGACAAGAACTCGAGCTACTGATGCTGGGGACAGGGTGAGCACTGCAGGCTGAGGGAGCAACTGGAGCAAAGGTCCCAAGACAAGATTAGAGCATCTCATCACACGGGGCCTCACAGGCCAGGGGAAGAGTGTAGATTTTATTCTTATTGGGGTTGAAGCCCTGGAGTCGTTTCAGCAAGGGATCATGTGAAATATATCTATGCCTCCTGTGCCTAAAGCACAAAGGATGAACTTTAGGGGGACAGTTTAGACACAGCACAGTTAAGAGGGCAGTGCAGCAGGCCCAGTGCAGCAGGCCAGGCTAGAGCAAACAGTGGTTTGAACTAGACTGATGCTGACAGGCGTTTGGATTACATCATGGCAACTGAGCTGAAAGAACCTGCTGATGGGCTGATGGATTGCACGTGTTGGGCAGAAGGAACGGGAAAGAAAGGAACAGTGGAAGGCCATCTGACTTTTGGCACGAGCACTGGCTGGGTAGTGTCATTATTTACTAAGGAAGGAAAACAGAAGGCTGAGCAGGTTTGGGCAGAGAACTGAGCATTAAGCTTTGGCCATGCTGAAGTCGACATGCCTATGAAACATGCAAGTGGCGATGACAAATAAGTACGAATACATGAGTTTAGGGTTGAGTGGAGAAATCGCGGTTGGAGATACAGATGTGGGAATCATCAGCACATAGATACTATTTAAATCCACAGGGCCTGGATTAGGACACTGGTGGGGTTATTATGCAGACAGAGAGTAGCAGGGGGCCTAGAACCAGCCCCAGAACATGCCAACATTGAGAGATGAAACAGAGGAGAACCTGGCCAAGGAGTACCTAGTAGAGGAGGAAAAAACCCAGGAGTGTGTATTAGTCAGGGTTCTCCAGGGAAATGGAACCAATAGGAGATTTTATACTTATATATTTTTATATATGTATTTAAAATATATTTTAATAATGTATATAAAATATGTATTTTAATATACATATACCTAATACATATCTATATATTAATACATAATATTGACAATTTATATCAATATTAATCTAATATATATATCTTTATACACACACAGAGATTTTATTATAAGGAACTGGCACACATGATTAAAGAGACTGGCAAGCCCCAAGATCTGCATGGTGAGTTGGCAAACTGGAGACCCAAGAGAGCGGAAGGAGTAGTTCCCATCTGAAGACCAGCAGACTCAAGACCAAGGAAGAGCTGGTGTTTAAGTTCAAGTCTTAAGGTGGGGAAAGAAGTGGATGTCCCAGTTTGAAGGCAGTTGGGCAGGAGGCATTCTCTTATTCGTGGGAGAGTCAGTCTTTTTGTTCTATTTAGGCCTTCGACTGATTGTGAGGCCCACCCACATTAGGGAGCAAAATCTGCTTTAGTCAGTCTATTGGTTTAAGTGTTAATCTTATTACCCAAAACAGAAACATCCAGAATAATGTTTGACCAAATGTCTGGGCAACCCAAGGCCCAGTCAAGTTGACACACAAAATTAACCATCACAGCCTGATTGAAGAAGGTCTTTGGAAAGAGGGAGTGGCCAAATATTAAGCATGGCACTGAGAAATCTGTCAAGAACCTGGAAGGACCATTAATTTGGCAGGATGGAGGACATCAGTGTCCTTGAGGAGAACAGTCTCACTGGTGAACAGAAGCTTCAATGGAGAGGGGTGAAGGAAGAATGTGAGGTGTAGACATTGATAGATTCAAGGTCACTTCATTGAAACTGAGGGATGGCAGAGTGTAGGTACCAACAGGGGTAGATTGGTGAGAAGATAACAGACTGCCTGTCTAATCGCTTCTACTTCTCAATGTAGTATGAGGCGAGGTCATCAGATGAGATTGGATGTGTGTGAGGGGGGAGTATAAGACTATTCTGAGGAAAAAGGAGAAGTATGACAGTCATTTAGGAGAGTAGAAACTATAGAATTATCAGGCAATGTATGGTGCCAATCTTGGATTTGTGACCGTAAACCCAATGTGAGACCTGGCAGCACATTTAGGTATTACATTTCAGCAATGCTCCAGTGCAGGTGCAAGCTGGGAGTAGGTGGGCAGCGGGAGTTCAACTAGAGTGGGCACCTGGCCATGTGAGTAAAGCCGAGGGGAAAAAAGGTAAGAGATAAAAGAATGTTAGCAATATTGAATTTTATTATAAGCTAAGATTCTTTGAATATCTTTGTAGAAATTCTTTATTAGAAAGACAGAAGGTATGAAAAAGGTAATTTCCTTAAGATACACTCCCAGTGAAATTACTCAGCCAAAGAGAATGAAGTTTTAAATGTCCCATTATACATGGCCCAATTGCTTCAGTCTTTCTGAAGGACAGTTTAATGTGACCACAATACAGAAGAAACCCATTTTTTTCTTTTTTCTTTTTTTTTAAAGACTGGCACCTGAGCTAACAACTGTGATCAATCTTTTTTTTTTTTTTCCTACTTTTTCTCCCCAAATCCCCCCAGTATATAGTTGTATATTTTAGTTGTGAGTGCCTCTGGTTCTGCTATGTGGGACGTCACCTCAGCATGGCCTGAAGAGCGGTGCCAGGTCCACGCCCAGGATCCAAACCAGTGAAACCCTGGGCCACCGAAGTGCAGCACGGGAACTTAACCACTCGGCCACGGGGCCGGCCCCAGAAGAAACCCATTTTTAAAAAACTAGGTTTGATCATACACATATATGTATGTTGCTCTGAGGCTTTAACATGTTTTAAAACCTTTTTATTCTGAATTATAGATTCACAGGAAGTTGCAAAGATAATACAGAGAGATTCCACGTACTCCTCACCTGGAGTCCCCAGTGGAGGTAACTATGGAACAATACTAAAAGCAGAAAGTTGACATTGCTATGTGTGTTCCAGTGTTCCATAGATTCTATGTGTCATCATGTGCAGATTCATGTAACCACCATCACAATCAATATAAAGAATTATTGGGGCCAGCCCTGGGGCCGAGTTAGCACATAGCACAACCAGAAGGGCCTACTAGAATATACAACTATGTACTGGGGACCTTTGGGAAGAAGAAGAAGAAAAAGATTGGCAGCAGTTGTTAGCTCAGGTGCCAATCTTCAAAAAAAAGAATTTTTATGTCACCACAAAGATCTCCCTCAGAAATGAATGATTAAATCCTAAGGTATGGAGTTTAGAAAATTGAGAAAATCATCCACAATTTCCCGTAACAATTTTTATTATACACATTTCCCCCAGTTGTAATTTACTATACATCATGATTTTCTATTGAATGGGCATTTTCTTTTCTTACCCTTTGGTTTTGCAGATCTCTAGATTTGAAAGTCACATGCTGCAGAACTGTTGTAAGGTAATCATGCAATTGCTCCTCCTGAAATATTCCTTTGCAGTAGTACTGACTGCTGGTTGATAGCTACACTTACATACTCTATTTTCTTTAAAGTCACAGTGTAACGATCAGAAGAATAAAAACTATCTGTTCTCCAGTAGTCCATCTATGTAACGTGAAAGTTGAGTGAGGAACTTATCCCATTTCCTTTCAGTGATTTTGATACCAGCTCAATACAAGGTTGACATAAGGGAAGCCATATTGTAGAAAAGAAACCATATTGCAACTTTAAATGACCTCTAACTAGCCCAAACAGCTCTGTAGATTTTGTGGCTCCTCCCAGCTGCTTTAAGATGATAACTTTGTTCTTTTGAGTTCCTTGGGAATGTGATGACACCCCGGGCACAGAGCCTATACTGATAGCCATCATCAATGACAACTGAAAGATTAGGGTATGTGGTTGCTCCCATTCTGATGCATATCCAGTAAAACAAAGGACTATCAGGAACTGGGACCAGATGTCGGCCCCACCCAGAGACCAGCCGGATATATAACTGGCCTGTAGGCTGTCTGGGAGATGGTTCTTTTGAACATGAGTCAGCCATCTTCCCTCTTGCTAGCAAGCTGTAATAAAGTCCCTTCTCTCCTACCACCTTGCCTCCTGACCATTGGCATATCTTGCAGTGAGCAGACGAGCCCCCTTTCGGTAACAATTTAAGTGGTTTTCTTGCTCACTTCCATTTTGTGCCAGATTATCTAGATTCCAATGATGGATAAACTCTTAAATAGGTTTATATATACATAGATATATATAAAATATATTTCATTGTTTCAGAAAAACATAAAAATTTTAAATATCAATTCTTGCAGGATATTTTCCTGACAAGGTATAAATTGTCTTTTTATAAAAGTAAAACTAGGAGCAGATCTAACTTTTGAATACATTGTTTTGCTTTGATACTGTAAAGCTAAAGACAAAAATGCAAACACCGTATTCTAGTTGGTTAATTTGTTTCTCATAGGAGTACAGGTTAGCAATTCTGTAACAACTTTATGTGACTAGTTTACACATAGAGTTTAGCAAATAAGTAATTTCTAGATAACAGGAGACAGGTTTCTCATTGTCAGAGAAAGAAGTTACAAACAAGCAAGGGCGGAGGTGAGGTTAGAATGAACCCTGTGGTGCCAAGCGGGAGATGTGAGTATGAACTCATTTATTGTAATATGTCTAGATATACATGGATTAATATACAGATATATTTCCTAGCTTTGTCCACCAAGGGAGCCCAGCAGTGATAGTAGCAGTAGCAATGAGGACATCTGATGCCCAGATCTTGGTTTCCAAATAATATTATCAGTACAAGGAACCATGGTTCCTTGGAAAAATGACTGGTTCTAGGGCTAGACAGGAAAAATACAAGATGAGGCTGGAGCATCTTGAAGTACCAGAAAGGAAGGAATTGTTAAAAACAAAACAAAGGATGGGAGTAAGTCAAAAGGACGCAGGAGCCAACTTCAAAGAGCTCTCAGAGGCCAAAGCTGGGAGAATTTGAGGAACAGTATAAATGACGGTATTAGATAACCACCAAAGATCAATGAATAAACACCCATGAGTTCATACTGATAGAAATGACTGAAATAACAAATCTTCCTTACAGTAGAATTCCAATTAATAAACGTAGAAGCAGGAAATCACCATGAAAACATGACAATAATAATTACAACAGGCAAGATCCACTGGTGAATACTAAAATTTTGTGAGTTAAACTTTAATACAAGATATTTTGCATAACAATACTTCAGTTTTGATGTTTTTCATTCATTAAACCAAAACTTCTAAAATGGCATCAATTTGCAAACAAAAACACTTAAAAACAATGTCTTTTGGAGAGGTATTTTAATTCTATTTGTAGGTTCAGGTGTTCAACTCATTCATCACTACAACAAACATCATTCAAAGGCTCACTCTTAATTCTAACAGAATTGATTACAATGGCCCTTCTCTTGTGGCATCTTTCATTGAGTCTTGGTAAATGTTGATAAATAATTCAATGAATTGCTAAAACGTCTGATAAGCCTTCTGAGCTGGCTAATAAACTCTTTTGGCAACCAATGTATCTTGTGCTCCATTCGTTGCACAATGATGAAAAGAGGATTTTTTTCCTTCAAAATAATTTAATTTTCAAATAATAAATGCCTGTGTGTCCATCATTAGTAATTTTGCTATTTTCTATGACTTTTCATCCTACCAACCTTACATATGGAAGCAGGAAAGCTTCATATCCTTTAACCCAATATTGTGTGGCTTAACACATCTTGAAATGACTCGTGCCAGTTGACGAAATAAGACTCTACCTTCCAATAGACGTTTTCTAACATTCCAATGACTGTACTCTCATTTCACAACTGTTCCTCTTAAATTTGTTAGCACTTCACATGGTGAAATAAGGGCTAAATAAGTACATTTGCGTATATGTATGAGGTTTATAAAGTACTTGAACACTTGAAAAGGGAAACAAAGTAAGCCATGATAAGAACTCCAAAGTGGTATAATCAACTTTACTCAAGTGTTTTTTAAAATTTACACCTAACAGCCAATGCCAAGGTTCAAAATAGCCAGATACTCTTCTTGGCTATAAGTGAACTCATTCTTACACTAAGTTAAGCAACACCCAAGGTCAGCTGTGAGGGCTTTTCGTGCATTAATTAATCCTCACTGCACCCTCTTCATTGTGATTCAATACGCCTGTCCTTGTGGCACTTACATTCTAGCAGGGAACAGACAATAGGTACATAAGTGAACAAATAATCTAGTTTGTCTCAAACCCCTTTAACAGTGACCTTTGAACATGGAATCCACGGGCCAGCAGCTATCAACATTCTCCTGAAATTCATTCATTCATAAACTCTTAATCATTATTACAGTCAAAAAGGCCACTGAGTAAGCAGTCCTGGCCCTACCCACCCTTTACTGTCTATCTCCATTTTACAAAAGAAAATGGAGATTGTGTCAAGAATCTAGATCCCTTTCCCCAAGTGCTTATAACACTTCTGCCACTCTAATACAGTACCATGCATGCCTCCTCTACCTCAGACCTCATGACCCACACACCACAAACACATAGCACTGAAAGATGCATGCTTATCTTTTAATGGCTTCTTTGGTTTCAAAGCAAGAGTTTAGCTACGCTTTGCTTAACAGGCACAGGAAAGGAACAGATGTAGGACTTATTACACGCTGTACCACTGGAATAGTTTTTTCTTATCTTTGACAACATTATGAACAATAAACCCACCTCTAAAGACGTACCCAGAATACTGTGTGTGTGTGTAACCTGAAATAATTATTTCCTCCATGTGAATAAGTTGTCCATTTGCTATAATGTTCACCAGTTTGATTATATTCAACTTTTAAAAGGGGGGGGGGGAGTCTCATTGCCCACCTTCCTTATATGTAATCACTTTCATTAGCTTCTGGCTTATCCTTCCTGAATTGCCTATTTGCAAAATTGATTAAATATGTGTATGATACATACATATTTTCTTATTTTCTCTGCTTTATGAAAGGTAGCACACTAGACACCCTTGTCTGCATCTTGCTCTTGTTTTCGGGAATGGTAAAATCTTTAACAAGGTACCTACCCTTTGAGTCTATGCATCTGTAAAATGGGGAGAACACTGTGTGAGGATTAAACAGAAAAACATAAGGAACTCACCACAGGACCAGGCAGTGACATGTCCAGTACAATAAATGCTACCTCTCTGCTGTTGCTACACTGTTCCTGCTGCCGCCCATGGTGGTTAAGAAGGCTATAACTCACTACAAAGCCCCTTTAGACTACAGATTACACGCCCAGAGGAAATCAGGAGAGCACAGCCCATCATCCCAGCTTAGATGGCTTATAGCTCTCTCCCTAAGGCAAATAAAGTTTTCAGTCACTTATTAAACACACAGGGTGACTACCCAAAGTTTATTGTTTGAGACAAACTTAAAAGGATTCCCAGAAAGCCCATGTACATGTACAGTAGATTCTTCCACCTTCAAACAAAGTCAAGGTTTCCAAATTTCGTTATGTGTTTGAACACTCTAGTGTATCCGGAGAAGTCTAGAAAGTGTCATTGGGAGGAAAACTTTGCCTCTACCAACTTAGGTTCAAGTGGTTGAGGGCCTGTGTGCTAACAGACATATTAATAGGAGAAAAGTTTATTATATATGTATGCAGGAGCACGCTGTAAGGAGTAGCTCTCTGAAGTGCAGAGATAAGATTTTATACATCAGCTTAATGGGATGGGTGAGGAGGGTGTTAAGGCTGCAGTGGGAAAGTATGGAAGGTTCTGATAGGATGTATTTACACAATTCCCTGGGAGGTCCTGATGCAAAGTCAGGCTCCACCCTTACAGAGGCCCCCTTGGAGAGGGTTATGGCAGCTGAATTCTCAGAAAGGCCTGCTTTACTCATCAAAGGGAATGCAGGAAGGCTTTTTTTCTGCAGCTGCTGTTTGTTCACCTGTTGTCAGTTTAAAATAGTCTTTATGCCATCCTGGGTGTTAGTCCCTTCATTTCCCTGTTTGAAATGAAGTTTCACAGGTAAAAAACTGGGTCGATTGCTGTGGAGAGAAGATTTGGGTTAGAAGTCGGGAGGTAAGAGATCTGCAAAAGGAAACAACGACACAGATTCGAACAAGGATGAGAAAGCAGAAAAGAACAAATCCAAACACACAGCCCCATATCCCAATGAACGAGTCTCCCACTCCCGAGAACGGACCAGTCCAATTAAACGACTGTGCTTCGTTCATTTGACACAGAATGTTGACCTGTTCTTTTACATGGTTCACAAGAGACATTACATCTCCTGTCTTATTTACACAGAAGCGGCATTGTTTGCCAATGAGTGCACACGGTCTTCCTTGTTGGGCAGCCGGGGTGCGCAGGAGATGAGGGTTTTGGAGTACAGTGGCTCATCTGGTAAATCCTGATTGGCATGCTTCCAAGGTCTGCCCAGCGGCAGCGAATCCTTGCTCCATTACCTAATCTAGAGATGTTTGAAATTGCTTCTTCTAGATCTGAAGTTCCTAAACTTGGAAAAAGGGTCCTTATTGAATTGGTCTTGAGACGCATGAGTGGATGGTCTCTGATGTCTCATTGGGTGCGTCTAATTGGTGCTTGAAGAAGCCCAGGTCTGGAATCTGGCTAGCATTTCAAGGGGTGAGGGAAGGTGCCAGGTATCCAGGTCCACAACATCTGACCCTTTAGGTGGGAACCCTTTATATACTTTATTGCCACACAAAGAGACCAGCATTGTTCACAGACAAGGTCAGAGTGGAAGAAGTGATCCACCAGGTTGGGGTCCGGTGTCCACTGTGACCTTTGTCATTCGTCGTAGTGGCATCTGCACATCTTCATTCCCCACGAGCCTCTGTCAGGTTGTGAAATACCTTTGATTTGACTTTGGCAGTTATAGAGGCAGGTGTCATTACCTGACCAAGTCACTCCAGAATTTTGGTCCACCTACTTGTAGTCCTGGGTATTGGGCAGACCAACCAGGGGAACAGCTGAGCTGTTCCAGCTCCCATTTATGCTGCCTGTGAGCCAGGAATACTGTCCAGTGACTAGGCAACATTTGTATCATAATAATCCATATAAATGGACTCATTTATAACATCTACAGAGGGTTTGAAGGTGCTATTTGTGGAATCAAACCATAGTGTTGATGACAGTATTGTTCTGGTATGTTACCTAGGAAAGGTCCAGTGCCATTTTTATTTTCAACGCAAAGAGAAAAATTTCTCTCCAATAGCCTCACCTGAGTAAAGGATAGACCTTGAGCTTCCACAGGGGTTTCCCAATGCAAATCACTCTAGCATAGGAGGAATGAGAGTGATTTTGTCCTCCTGCTTGTGGATACCATTCCCTTTCACACATCCATTGTCCAGAATGGGTTCACCAGGTACTTGCAATGTCAGGAACAAAAACTAGTTCAGGTCTTTGTGTGTTATCTAGATCTTGACATAACCAGCAATCAGATTGATTAGCTAAGGTGGCCAGGGTTTGAAAGACCAGTGTGAGTGGGTGTGGGGGTTCTGCTAGAATTGTTGAAAAAACAGCAAGGGTTAGTTGAAGCAAGACACAGTCAGAAAGGGAGCCCACAGTGGAGGAACACGGGGAGAATAGGTTAATACAAACAATCTCTAGCCAATCTTTCTGTAAATAAAAGAGGAAGAGTTTTGTTTAAATTTCTAGGTCAGAGAATTTTCCAGGCCAGGGAGAGTAGAGGTACCAAGGGAAGATAAATGGAGACAAAATTCTTGATCCAAGATCTTGGGTAAAGCTGTCTACTTCATGGTGTTGTCTGGTTCTGGAGTTTGAGTGGTTCTGGTAAGCCTCAGTTTGAGGTCACTCATAGGGATGGCCTTCTAATTGCCACGGAGTGACAATCTGGATGTAGCTTGGTGTGTTTCGCATGAATCCAAGAGGACTTTTGATGACAGTATAGATGATTAGCTGTACTTTCTAAGACCTCTCCCAGGGAGGTGACAATGCATGTTTCCTTCTAAAAACTTTGATCTACCATCTCCTGGTGGAAAGGGATGGCAAGGTTCGTCAGTCAGTGAAGACCATGCTTTCTTCACCTGTTGATGATATGCTCCAAGTATAATAGTTCTTTTCTATAACTAGTCATAGTATTGAATTGTTCACTCAAGTGCCCATAATGCTCATCCAGTCCAGGAATGGAAGGTTTACAGATGCCAGCAGACACAGGGTGACCAAAAACTATTTCAAAAGGGGTCAATTTGGAGTATTCTGTATCTATAGAAGGACCAAGGATAATGCTTCTGACAATTTAAGTCTAGTTTCCCAAAAGATTTTTCCTAGGGTTCTTTTTATTTCTAGATTTTTACATTTCACTTGCCCTGAGGATTCGGGATGGTAGAGGGTGTAAAATTTTAATGAATCTCCCAGAATCTTTGCAAGTGACTTATTTCTGCTATAAAGTGAGCTCTCTGGTCCAACTAAATTCATAAAGGGATGCCAAAAGAAGGAATAATCTAAGTTATTAGTTTATTTACAACTGCTGTGGCATCAGCATGTCTAGTTGGATAGCACAGTCCATCCACTAAATATGCAGACAATAACCCAACAGTGAGAATCACCCAAGACTGGAGGTAAACCTATGAAGTCCATGGGGAGTGCCATAAATGGCAGTGTGGGTCTTGAAGCACTCCTTGAGGTACACTGGTTACCTCCAGAAACTCAGCGAGATTGACAGGTAGTGCACTGGAAAACAATTTGGTCAGAAATGCTGTGGATGCCAGGCGAGAACCAAATGTCTTTTCCCTGCTTGATCATCCCGCTTGCACATGTTCCATTTGATGGGAGACTAGTACCAGCCAAAAGGTCAAAGGAAAAGGGGCTAAAGGAAGTCCATTTGGTCCAATGTATAATCCATCTGATAAATGCTTGGCACCCTTTTGTAGCTATTTCTTTTTCAGGTTGTGGGGCACTTGCCTGACTGCTAGTAATACACAGTTAGGGATAAGGGGAGGCATGCAAGCTGGGTGGGGAAAGGATGGGATGGGGACCCACTCTCAGCTGCCCTTTAGCAGCTTTGTTAGCCTTATCATTTCCTATAGATATTGTGCCATGTTTCCTTGGTATGTGCTGGGCAGTGAACTCTAGCAAGTTCAGTACGAAGACAACCATCCTGTAACAGGGAAGCAATGATATGCCCATTGGTGACAGAAGCACCTGCAGAGGTCAAGAATCTGTGGAACTTCCAAAGAGTGCCAACAGCATGAGAGCCAAAGGCAGATCTAGTCAGTGCAAACATTGGTAGTTTTCTCTTTTGTCAATGTATAAGCTTTAGTAAGAGCGATGAGTTTGGCAACTTGGGCTGATTTTATAGCAGGCAAAAGTGTGCTGCAGTTTCATGTGGAGAAACTACAGCCAAGTCAGTTTCCCTGACTGGCTCATTAACAAGAGCCATCACAGACTAGAGCAAGTCTGAATGGCTAAAGGAAGCGTCTAAGAGGTCTTTTTGTGGTTTAGAAAGCATCTCTATGGCTGTAAGGCAACTACATAGAATAGAGTAGGGTTGTTTATCATCAGAATGGGTAATAGCGTAGCTGGGTTTAGAGTTTTAGGAGTACAAGATGACAGAGGGGTTGGTTGACAGGGCCTGTTCATAGGTGGGTGTCGTTCAGTAGAGAGGTGCTATTGTATAGACTTGTAAGAGAGCTGACACAGCATGCAGAATATAAAGGTGAAAGGGGAAACTTGTGTAAGGGCACTGGCTTTGTTAATCAAGGTGGCAGCTGAGGCCACAGCACATAGGCATTGAGGCAGGCTTGAAGTCACAGGGTCCAACTGATGAGAAATATTCTACGGGATGCTTCTGAAAGGAAAAGACTTGCCCTAGAATACCTGCAGCTATCCCAGTATTTTCACGGCAATATAGGTTACAAGGTTTGTCAAAACTGGGTAATCTGAGAGCTGGGGGGAGCACGGGTGGACAACGCTAGTTTCAATGCTTCAGAGGAGGCCCATGCCTCAGCAGAGGGTTCTGTGGTTGTATTTGGGAGGGCACATAAAAGTTTGGCAAGGGCAGCAAAATGGGAATCCATTGGTGGCAGTAGCCAGCTACTCATAAAGATCTGTATAATCATTCATCTTTGGGAGAGGGAGGGACAAAATTGATTCAAGGCATTCTGGGGGAGGTTTTGAGTACCTGGAAATAGTTCATGGTCTGAGTAGGAAACTGCTATTTCTGCCCAGTGAAGTTGGCCTCCGGAAGCTTCACGACCTTCGTCAGCCAGTGCCTTCAGACGTTCTCCACTTATAGTCTTTAAGTCATTCTAGTGGGTTGGTCCTGCCCTCAGTGACAAATACCAACACCTTACCTCAATGTACCACCAATGCTAAGGTTAAGTTTGAATTCATCACTTGTGCTGAGCTGTGTAAAAAATATCACAAAGGTGCTTAAACTGGAAGGAATTTTCTTGTGGTTCAGCTATGACTCCAGATAGGATCCAAAGAGGAGTCCGACAATCTCCTCTCAGGGTTTTACGGAGACTTACTTTGCCCTTCTGTGTTAGCCTCTTAAGGCACTGCGTCAACCTTAAAAGGGCACAGGAAAGGGCCATGTGGGTTTTTACAGGGTTCCCCACGGTTTCCTGCGCTCCTGCTTCGTCAGTATCCCATGGATCTCAGCAGTTTCTTTAACAATTCTGACAACCCACTAGAAGCAGCTGTTGTGCTGGTGGAGCCCGTGAACGTAAATTTTCTCCACGTTAAGGCAGAGCCGGATTCAGGCCCCTGCCGCAATCACGCGCCCGGGAACCCTCCGGTCGCCACTGGCCACGCGCTCAGGGCCTGGGCCGTGTCATTTCGCTCAAAGACCGGGACCTACCTGCGCTCAGAACTGAGGCCGCTGCACCCAGCAGACGCTGCACGCAAACTCCGCAGGCCCGAGGTCGGTCCAGGATGGCTCTCGCCGCCGCAGGCGCGGCCGGGCCCCGAACCCGCTACCAAGTAGCCGCGGCTGCGCCCTGGGGAAGCAAAGCGCAAAGCTGTTACCGCGCCCGGGGCTGCCCACCGGGAAGCCTCCTCCGGACGGCGCCCCGCGGCGTCTGTGCCTCGCGCGGCCTCGGGACGGGCACGGCCGCCCGCCCCCCGGACCGCCGAGGGCTGCTCTACCCCTCCGTCCTGGCCGCCGGGAGCAGCGGAGCTCCGGACGGGCAAAGCTCGAGGGGACGCGGGGCGAGCCCAGCCCCACCCGGACCGGCCGGGCGCCCCCCTGGCGTGAGGAGCCGGAGCTCGGAGCCACACTCACCGCCCACCTCCGCGGGAGAGAAGGGTCCACACCCCATGGAAACATAGCAGGAGAGGCTGGGCAGGAGGCGGGCCGCGGGGCGGGCTGCCAGTCCCCGGGAAGGCGGGGACGGGGCGGGAGGAGGGACGCGCGGCGGGATATAAATGTCCTGGGGCTGAGGGGCGGGGCGGGAGGAGGGCCGCGGGGAGAGCTGTCAATCCCAGGGGGGCGGGGCCAGAGGAGGGCTGCTGGGTAGGCAACCAATCACCGGGAAGACTGGGGCGGGGACGGGGCGGAGAGGGGCGGGCCCGGCCATAGGCGCCCAAGGGCTTACAGCTCGGGTTTTTCTGGTTAATTGCTGCAGCAAGAGGACTAGCCGGCCGTGTGCAGACCATCCTTTTTTGACCCTCAGAGAGCCCGGGCGGGAAAAGAGCGTCCCTCAAGAGGGCCTTGGCCCTCGTGGATCTGGTTCTCTCAGGCCAGCGTTCCTTCGACGGGGACTCTCCTGGCGAGTTCCTAGCCGTTACCCTTTCCTCAGCTCAGCTCCTGGACCATGGCTCTGGGTCACACAGCCTCCTGGGCAGCTCTTTCGTATGCCACATTTTTATTCACTTTTGAGAGCCTATGCGCCATGCACCCTTCTAATCCCTGAATGGACGAAACAAAGCCCTTAGACTGACATTCTAATGGAGAACAGAAATCAAGATGTAAGTATAAAATATGTCTTAGGGTGATAAATGCTAAGGAGAAAAACAGAAGTATTTATTACAACTTGAAAAACTGAAGGTAGCAAATAGTCATTCCTGTGAAGAAATGCCCCTTCTAACGCTAAGAAACAAAGAAACAACTCATCATGACTGGGGTTACTGTGCTGCTTTGGAAAATATATTTCACTGCAGAAATGACTAAATATGATAAAAGGCTCTTTACCAGGAGTGATGGCTGGTTGGCTCTCTGCACACCAGAGTAGTGTCCTATTTTGGTCTGTATTTGATAATGCACAGGAGACCAAGATGGACAAGGGCCATCACTCTGGGGTACAGGACACATGTCCTGGTGGCAGTCACATGTGAGAGGATACACATCAAGAAGACTAATGGTCGTGGGGATGGGATAGTGGTCTTCACGCCCTTCAGCTTCCCAGGCCTGTGGCCTATTTTATCCTTCCCACTGTTTCGTCAGCTGGAGCGGACACCCCTACCCAGCAGTGCCACTCCCACCCCTCCCGTCTGGGCTCCAGTCCCACTGAACTCCTCAGCCCTCCCCAGGCCATTCTTTATTTTTTGTCTCCTGCTTCTTTACTGACTTCCTCTCTCTGTCTTTTGCTCTTCTGTCTGGCTCAAGATATGGGTTTAACCACCATTAATAATACCCTTTGCTAATTTGACCCACTACCCAATCTCTAACTATGTTTATTTCATTGATTTCTCTTTTCCTCCCTCTCCCTTTTAAATTAAATTTACATTTTTTCCCCAAACTATTTTTACCTAGTAAAATAGGTATGTTCCACAGTACAGTTGAGTACGGCCAGGGGTGAGGGGAACAGCGATTGTGAAATAAAGTAGAAAGAGAGAAATGGTCAGTCCTTGGGAGCCATAGCCTCATGTTGGTGTGTGTATATTCATTTATAGAGCCCATATGTATTGAGAACCTACCATATGCCAAGCACTGGGGTAGACCTGGAGGTAAATAGATAATGAAGAAGAAACCCAAAACGTGGACTTTGCCCTTGTGGAATCTTTAGTCTAGTGGGTAAAACAGACATTAATACAAGACATATGAAAAATGTAAAAGTTTCACTTAATAAGAGACTCAAAGACTCAGCTGGAGGTTGAGGATGGGGGGATTAAGCAGAAAACTGAAGATGAGTTTGTGAGGCAAAGAGGAGCTTGGGGTATCACTCAGGTAGAGGGAAGAGTGTGTGCAGAAGTGTGCTCCAGGAAGGAGCTCAGCGTATTCATGGAAATGCAGGAAGCCTGCTGTGACTTCTGCACAAAAAGCCAAGGGTGGGGATAGAGAGAGATGCAGGATATGGCATGATAGAAACTGGGCTGCAGGGAGAGATGTGATGGGGGATGCTGGTGGCTGCCAGACCATGCCAGACCTTGTAGGCCATGTTAAAATGCCCATAAATGATGCTCATTAATAATGTGTTGTATAAAGGCATGTCAACAAAAAGTTGATGTTTGCGACGCTGGCATATGTTCAGGTCAGCATGTTAACTATAATAAGAGCTAACCTTTGTTGCACACTTCCTCCATGCTCTGTGCACTTTTAACTGCTCTACATAGATTTTCTCATTTAATCCTTTCAGCTACCTACTGAATACAGTAGGCACATTGAAATTTGTCATTTTGCTCCCTTGGATCCGTGAATTGCAAATATTTTGTGAGAGCTACTCTGTTCCAGTCTAATAGTATAAATGGCTAGTGAACATATCAGTAATTCTAAGCACATTCAAATAGTGTAGCAGCTAGTGACTCAAGTCTGTCCTTCCTTACCACCTCCCCCCCCCCCAACACACACTTGTACACAAATGTACAAACTTAGGAAAAGAAACTGAAATCAGAGCTGCAATGGCCACATGGTGGACACAGGATGGCAGCACGGAATTCTCAATTTCTGTAACTTTGAAGGTGCTTTTCCTTAAAAGTCGTTGTGGGATTTAATTTAGAACCCTTTAAAACCCAGAATTATGTTAAGGTAACCATATTAGAAGTTGCATGTTGACTGGCTGAACCCAAACACTGGTGCTTGCTGTCCTATAATGTTTGATTATATTGGATTTTAAATATTGGTTTTTCTTAAAAAACGTTCTTTAAAATGATTACATGTTATCTATTATGCTTAGCATCCAGTGTATTCCATGAAATTACTATATAAATTATATTTGGTTGGTTAGTTAAACTAATTAGCATAAGGTATCCAATTGAAAGTGCAGCCCAAACAATTTAATTCTATTAGGGAAAATTGAGTGAAGAGATGGACCTGCTGCTTCTGTAGCGCAATTTAAATGAGACTGCTTGAGCTGAGTCCTGTTCTACATCAAAAAAAGAACACAAATCCCTTCAGGTTCTATTTCTGGCTTTACCACAGCTTTGCTATTATACCCAGAGCAAGATGGAACCTGTTACTGTTTTTCCATCTGCAAAATGTAGGCAATGCTTTTAGCCTTTTTCACAGGAGTGGCAGGATTAATGTGTGCCACAAATGACCTTGACCTGTTTTGTAACTGCAAATGCATTTTTATTGCCATATTTTCATGAAAAGTGAAAATCTGCTAGTTTTTTTCTGATGAGTTAATATTAGGCTAAAACGCTAAAGTCTGGAATATGTACTTTATCAGCTGCTCTTTAAAATTCCAGTTTCCAAATTTAAACAAAGGGAGAACAAGGTAAATTTTTCAAGTGATAATCAAAACAGTAGGAAGGAAGTGAAAGGGTTGCCTTATAAATCGAGATCTATTTGGTTTTTCAAAACTGCACTCTTTATTTTCAATAAGATTAGTAAGAGTATCTGAAATACATCATTAAAGGCTATGTTGAATGAGGCTGACTTGCTGGAAAAAACAATGTCAAAAGTGTCAGGATGTGGTCTCCCTGAGAGTTTACATGTCAGGCCAGTTGAGAAGTTTGTGACAATGTGCTTTAGAGCAATTGTTGATCACTCTGAGATCTTTCCGTCAATCCCAGTACTGATGCCGTGGGCCTGGGACTGATGGTGCAGGATGTAAGAAAACACTCTTAAATGTAGTGGTTTTTCAGGACTCCAGCTAGTTGGAAGATTCTCTTATCCATCCTCAGTGACTGTGCTTACCTCCATCACGGTGGGAGAGTTCAGTCCTAATTTCAGCAATTAGCTCAGACACACATTGGGATTTACTTGCTTTTGAAAGAGAGAATCCAGGTCAGAATCACAGGCATGAAATCAATTACTTCAAAATATTGAGCTCGTTCGTGAGAAATGTTCAGTTCTCCACTCATATAGATGCCAGGTAGAGGTATTTCCGGTAGGATAATGTTGCTGGCTGTCGCTGCTCACTTCCCCACTGTTTCCCAGGGAAGGAGGAGCTTCTTTGGGGAGTTAGAAGAAAGAACTGAGCAGGAAGGTGCAGTCTCTTCCTACCTCCAGGCTTTTGATGCCTGCTAACCTGCCAGTGCTTATGTGAATCCTGTTTTCTGCAACTGAGTCTGTCTAACACACTTGCCTCGTGCCTCTGGCCATGCTGATATTAATGTTTGTTATCTGGACTCTGGGGTGAATTTTACTTAAAGAATGGAGACAATTCCTATTCATGAAATTCTCCCAAATCAACTCTCACCTCATTTCAGTATCTCAGAGGGGAAATCACCCCTTTGCTATGTGCTGGAATTCACATAAAATTGGAAATAACGAATGTTCTATTTTCTGCTCTTGCTCACATTCTCTGTACTCTTCATGGCAGTGGCTGTAGAAGTGCAGAGTGAATGCAAAAAGTGTAACCTTTTTACATTTGACTATTTCTGCGGTTGGTTTAACCAAGACTGTGAGCTCCGTGAAGCCGTATCCTAGATCTAGCACAGTAGCTGACGTGTATTTGAGAGTCAACACATATTTGTTGACTGAATGAGTTATTAAATTTAGAGTATTTTAATTGAAGATGTTTAAAAACCATTTTGAGGTATTTCATAATGCCCTTAATCAAATTCCAGTAGCATAGTAAGTTTACTTATAGGTGATCTAATCCATCCTGGGGGTCTTACCACACGCATTTTGGGACAGACTCATCATGGAGGCCGTGGGTGTGCAGAACTGAGGAAGCTTTTAAGCAATTATCACACACATGAGGGCACCACCGCATCAGCCTGGACCTCACGTAAACACATGATACATAAATACAGAATCCCAGCCAAACTCTTCCAGATGGGAAGAGTTAAAAGGATAGAGTCCGTCCTGGACACTGATTACAAGGAAAGTGATCGCAGCTCTCTGGGGCCTGAAGCTCCAGCCTGGGTCCTGTAACAGCTGTCATATTATTGTCTGCCTCGCCTTTAGCCTGTACCTGATGAGCCCCTTTCTACTACGTGTACTTCCTCTGTACTTCCACAGCGCATACTCCAACTGCGCATCCTTGCTCCAGTTGACCTAACTAAGCCCAAGCGTCCTCCCTCTCCTTTCCTAGACGCCTGGGACTCTCATTTTCAGCCACATGTGTGAAAGGTGGTCTGCACTTCCATTTATGCACTTCATTGGACACCAGGCACTAATTAAGCACCCGCTGTGTGTTGGGCATTGGGCTATGTGCCTGGGAGACAAAGATGATCCAAACATGGTCCTGGCTCCCTAAGAGCTCATGGATGATGACCATGCAGTAAGTGATGTGGTCGAGGTAGCACTGAGCACTGTGGGAGACAGAAGCGAAGGCATCAAACCAGCCTGGGAAGCGTGCCAGGGGCAAGGCCTCCATCTTCAGGTCGCCATGTCCCAGACGAGATGGAAGTGGAGGTGGCATTGAGAATTTCCAACAAGCCCCAGACTCGCAAGGCTTTGTGAAGCTGAGCATGTGCTCAGGAGAAGAGGGTTAGTTAGACGTGGACTCTGGAGAGGAAGGAAAGGGAAGTTCTGCAGACATTACAGAAAATGTCAGGTGGTTAGATTTTTGGGCTTAGAGCACTTGCCCCTCTTTGTGATGGAACCTTGTCGGCACCCTTTTAAAATCGGTGTTAGAGAATCAAAGCTAAGAGATAAAAAAGGGTCCATTTACTAAAATTCTCTTATAATACATTAGGAAAAAATTGTGTATGTGTGCTGTAGGTGTTTTTACTACCATTTTAGAGGAGGTTTATGGTTTCCTAACGAGCTTCACTCAGTATAAGAGACATACTTGTATAGACAAGCTGAGGAAAAAGCCTGATTGACATTGATCTCAAAGGTGTTGCTGGGAAGGTTTTTTTGTTTGGTTGTCTTTGAAGTGAAGATCAGAGGTGATTCCTTGTCACCCACAAAACTTTGATGTTTTCCTGCACTACCGCTCACAGCCAGGATAGGATGTAAACACCAACATCCACAGGCAACGTCCACAATACTTTTATGACTAGGAGAGAAATTTGTTAAGGAAAATATAATTTGTTACTGCTCAGTGTGACTTTGAAATGTTCCTGGGCATCCTGGAGGGAAGCCAAGTTCTAGAACAGAAGCATTAACATTCATTGACAAACAAAGTCTATGTAAAAACCAGTTTAACTGACTGCAAATGAATGTATCAAAGTGGCAGAGAAAGGACTTGCTTTAGGGTAGTTGGAGTGGGAGGGAGTTAGGCTGTGAGTCTGGCTGCTGGGTATACTGGCTTAGGACTGAGGTTTTGGAGCTGGACAGGCTCAGCTTTGGATCCTGGCTCTGTTATTTACTAGCTGTGTGCCCTGGAGCAAATTACATCCTCTCAGCTTCCTCATAAACAAAAAGGGGGTAATAATATTGTTGTTAGGATTATGTGCAATTACATAGTTAAGGCGCCTAATATATAAGTACATGCTCAAAATGGTAGATATATTGATCTTGAGCAAAATAATCATTTCACAACATTTTAACTCTGAAGTCTTAAAGAATATAGCCTTAAATATATAGTCTTAAAGGACATAAATAAAAAGAATTTTATTTATTTCTTTCTTTATTTATTTATTGCTGAGGAAGATTCACCCTGAGCTAACATCCATGCCAATCTTCCTCTGTTTTTCAGTATGTGGGCTGCCAGCACAGCATGGCCACTAACAGAGCTGTGTAGGTCTGTGCTCCAGCTCTTCCTGGTATGATATTGGCTTATGTCTTTCAATCATTGTCATAGAAGGCTGAAGATGCCAGGCATGACTCATCAAAGGATATGGATGAGACCCGGTAGAGAACCTGAGGACCAATTATTCCCACATACACAACTATGATTATTCCATATATTGTATTAACAAAGGCATCGGTGATTTCTGGTTATTTCTGGCTCTCCCTTACAAATATTATTCTTTCCTTAATTATAACCTAGTATATGTATATATGGGAAGTGAAAGTAGTGCTTATACTTTAATCAACAGAGTGGTCCTCCAATCTCTGAGAATGTCCTACTATGCCTTAAAGCTTCAGGGGAAAAGAATAGGGGATTCAAAAAGGAAGAAATCCCCTGTCTGGCCCACTGGAACAACCACATCCATCTACACATCCATCCGTGCATCCATGCATCCATGCATCCATCCATGCATCCATGCATCCATCCATCCATCCACTACTATGTTTTAAGCACTAGGGACACAGTGTTAAGAAGATGACTGCCCTCATAGAGTCTTCAGTCTATGAATCACTAGGGTCGCTGATTTGCCAGCCACTTTGTCCTCACATCAGAGCAAAAGAAGAACATTCTATCCCCAAAGAAGTTCATTCTAGAAAATTTGGAAAATATACAAATAAATTAAGAAAATGATAATCATCTTTAATCTGTTTCCTAGAGCTAATCACCATTAACATTTTGGTGTATTTCTTTAAGGTCTTCTGTGTTTCTGTGTGTGTCTAACAAGAGTGAAGTCATGAAGTACATAATTTTATGTCTTGTTTTATGACTCACTTAACATTACATCATGAGCAGTTTCCTATTCTATTAAGAATTTTTAAAAATATGACTTTTAGTCTTGGTTGGAGTTCCAGCCTATGGGTCTATTAAATTAATTGTTACTGAACATTTAGACCGTTCTTTTTTTCCCTTATTTTTTACTATTATAATTATACTAAAATAACATCTCCAAACGGAAAGTTTTGCCCAAATCTCCTTGGGGTTTTTCCTTAGATTTCTGGAAGTGTAATTTCTGGATCAATGGATATGAAATATCAATGCAAATAATCCATACTCTATAAATAAAATTTGGGGTGAGTTTATTATGAGCTAGGTCTGAGGACTATAGGCTGGGGGGTCTTCCTTCCCCAAGTGGGATGTACAGAGTGGCTATATACCTTCTTGAAACAAGGAGCATACATCACGTATGACGGGAATATCCATTTTACAACAATCACCAGATTGCTTTGCGAGCACAGCAGGTCGGTGGTCACAAGGTGAGCACAGCAGGTCAATATTTAATCCTTAGTTTCCAGGAAGAGATGCTTATCCTTAAGGAAATTTTGATATGGGAGGAAGCTACATCCCCATCTTTAAGGGCGCATTCCTTGTCTTTGGGACATAGTAACTGTTTAAAGCAGATGTACAACGCATGCTCAACAGGCCACATCAGGCTCTTTTGGAGAAACAAGGTCAGGCCAAATTAGTTTTAAACCAAATGGCCTCCTCATATCCTCCAGTATCTCCTATCACTTTACATTTATTTATCAGAAAGTTTTGTAGCTTTTGCCAAATCACTTTCCAGAATAGAAAAGATTCCATCCTAGAACATCTGGAAAATTAAAAAAATAGTTCAGCTCAGTGTTTGCTATCATGGATGTCAATCACAATGCCATATTTGGCTGAACAATTTTATCTCTTTATAGGTCAATGTTGGGACACAGCTTTTTAAATTATAGGTTTGAGAGGGTGACTTTGAGTGAGCCGTACTGAAAACAGAGGACATTTTTGGTATTTTTCTCTTTTTTCCCCTTGTCTTTCAGCTCACTTTCTTTTTTTTTTGAGGAAGACTAGCCCTGAGCTAACATCTACTGCCAATCCTCCTCTTTTTTTTGCTGAGGAAGACTGGCCCTGAGCTAACATCCATGCCCATGTTCCTTTTCCTTATATGTGGGATGCCTACCACAACATGGCTTGCCAAGTAGTGCCATGTCTGCACCCGGGATCTGAACTGGTGAACCCCCGGGCTGCTGAAGTGGACAGTGTGCACCCAACTGCTGTGCCACCAGGCCGGCCCCTCAGCTCACTTTCTTTATTCTCTCTCCTACGCTTTTAATTCACAGCCTTTCAACCTCCCCACCTGCCCTGCCCCCAATACCTCCACCTATGCTGTTAATCTGTGGTAACAACCTGGTATGGATCTCTCCAAGTTTTTCCTCATGCTCATGTAATCAGATAGACATTTATGTGCACACACATGTAAACAGACACACACAATCTTATTATTTTACAGAAATGATATCTCATTATACTTACTTCCACATAAAAGAAAGAAAAAAGAAAGTTGTGCTCTTGGTGGTGAGTTCAGCAGTGGTCGTTGCTGGAAGTCGAGCGCAGAGATACTGCTCCAGCCTTTCAATAATAGGTGCTTTTTAAGCACCTAACAGCTGGTATTAAATACCTTTCTAATTAAAACAGCTAGAGTGATAGCTCTTTCCTTCACCTGAATTCTGACCTTATTCAAGTGCCCTCCCTCCAAATTTCGTCATTAATATATGTCATTGCTCTTAAAACTTCTTGCAAGTCTGATGGATATAAAGTGATATCTTGGTATTGTTTAATTTTTTATATGAGTCTAAGCATTTTTTGTTTTTTTTTTATCTTTGCTGTTTGTGTGAATTGCTTATTCATATCCTTTGCCATTTTCCTTTTGGGTTGTTTACCTTTATCTTATCCATCTTAAGAGCTCTTAATGTATTTTAAATTGTCTTTGTCTATCATTCATAATTCCAACCTTCAACCCCCAAATGTATTGTTTTTTAATAGTAAATAATTCCTAACCCCTTCTAAGTACTTTCCTGATTACAGGGGCAGGAAAGAGAAAAACCATATTTCTCAGATTCTCTTGCAGCTAGGAATCTGATGTGAATTAGCTTGTACATTGGTATGCACTCATGCAAGATCTGGAAGCCAGAAGTGAGATGAAAGCCGTTTTCTTTGGCTATTTTGCTGGAAAGGAAGTTTGGAGAAACATGAATATTTATGACCTGACTTTGCATTCCAGTGTTTGATCACCAGCTTCCTGATTGTGAGAGCTGGGGAGGCAGTAATGGTAGCAGCAATAATTTTCTGATGTCTAGATTGCAATTTTGTTGACGTACCCTTGAAATTGGTCATATAGTGGCAGCCACCTGACTTCTGGTCCTCTGGCCCTCCTAATACTTTTTGTAAACACCTAATTCCCTGTATTAAATCCTTCTCTTCTTAAATACCTAGGGCGGTTCATGTTTCCTGCACTGTATCCTGACTGATAGACTTTATTTAAGATATCTTTGATAGTTTAAAATTTTTATATAGCAATATGTGTACCATTTTTATTTTATAGCTTATGAGACTGTTGACTTGGTTAAGAAACATCCATGACCCTAGATTATACACAGAGTCTCCTAGATTGTTTTTTAAGGTATTCGTGATTTAATTTTCTATGTTTAAGTTTTTTACCGTATAAGTTTCAGATCAAATTTTACTTTTTTAGGTGGTGTTATGAATTGTGTCCACCCCAAATTCGTATATTGAAGCCCTAATCCCCAATGTGACTGTATTTGGAAATAGGGCCTTTAAAGAGGTAATTAAGGTTAAGTGAAGTCACAAGTGTGGGTCCCAAACCAACATGACTTGCATCTTTGTGAGAAGAGGAAGAAATTCCTGGGATCTGTGTGCACAGAGAAAAGGCCATGTTGAGGACACCTGCAGGCCAGGGAGAGAAGCCTCTGGAGAAATCAACCCCGCTGACAGCTTGGTCTTGGACTTCCAGCCTGCAGAACTGGGAGAAAACATTTCTGTTGTTTAAGCCACCTGGTCTGTGATATTCTGTTGTGGCAGCCCTAGCAAACTGATACAGGTGGACAGGTGATTGTATCAGTATTATTTATTACTTAATCACTTTTCTTTCATTGAATTGAAATACCGCTTTATCATGTATAAATGTCTATATGTATAGGGACCAATTTATGGATTCTCTGGTTTATTTTTCTGTTTGTTTATTGCTATGTCTATACCACACTGCTTAGATTATATTGGTTTTATGGTAAGTTTTGCTATTGGGTAAGACTAATCCCCCCTCTCTGTTCTTCTTTCTTCCCCCACTCCCATGGGTTACTCCTTGAAAAGGGTCATTTTCTCAGAGTGACACACGTACACAGCTTGACAAACCAAATAGTACGATAAAGCTTGTAACTAAAAAAGGAGCCCCCATTCTACTCTCAGTGGGATGCTGGGAAAGGTTTAACAACTGGCTCTCTGATTTGTGGAGTTTTCTGTTTCAATGGTATAACTACTCCCAGCATAACTGATTTCAAGGGCCCGTTGTGATGTCGCTGAACAGAGAATTGGGAAGTAATGTGCCCAACTGGCTTTTCAACCTAGAACAAATCAGCTCTAGCACACCACTGTCCATTCCTGAGTTCTTCTTCTGGGATACTTTTTAGCTGTTTTTCTGGTACTTACATCCATATCTTTAAAGATTTTATTTTTCCTTTTTCTCCCAAAGCCCCCCGGTACATAGTTGTGTATTTTTAGTTGTGGGTCCTTCTAGTTGTGGGATGTGGGATGCCGCCTCAGTGTGGCTTGATGAGCGGTGCCATGTCTGCACCCAGGATCCGAACTGGTGAAACCCTGGGCCACCGAAGCGGAGTGCGTGAGCTTAACCACTCAGCCACGGGGCCAGCCCCAACATCCATATCTTTAAGTAGTATGCTTACCTGTCTGTTTCCTGGTGTGTAAAGTTTAGGCATTATCTGTTGATATGCTATGATGGAGGATAGGATGTCATCAAATACCTTTTCTATCCCCATGCTCTCACTTCCTCTCCCAGTAAAGTTCTATCACAATTTTTATTTAAATGAATATTCAGTGTTTATTTTATTATAATCACCTATTTATGTACCCAATTACATACCTAATTATAATGTGATTATTATGATTATATCCTACTTGATGAGCTAAGTAATTTACCATGATAAAATTTCCCTTATTATACATTTTTCTAAACTTTTTTCTGATGGCTAAGTTTTCTAATGCTCTATCCTGTTTCTCCCAAATTCTCCAAGAGTAAAACCTGTGGTAAAGCTGGGACCCCTTAAAGGATGAAATTCAGTGAAAATGTAGACTAATCTGCTTGAGGCTGGCATTTGAGGCTATGAGGAAAACTATTTGTTTCTATCACTATTCTGGGTAGAAAAAATAAAAAATTATTTCACATGAAAATTTACATACCCCCCAACACGTGGCTGTGGATGTAAATTTGTATTACCAGTGCAGTAAGGGAAAACCAGAAGCTCAGAACTTATATTATGCTGGTCACAATTTGCAAATGCCTCCTGGCATGTGGCCAAGACAATTGCAAAGCCACTCTAGAGGAAAGCATGGGACCATCCAATTCCGGCCACTCAGGGTTCCCTGAAGATCAAGTGCAAACAAATGGAGGCTCACAATGAAACATTATCCAGCACGAGAAATGACTCATCATGAATGAAAGTCAGCAAAAATGCTCGCAAAACATTAGGTTCCTCAGGATGAAAGATATTGGAATTATTATCAACAGAAAATAAACTATGCATAAATGTTTAAAGAAATAAAAGATTTGAGTAAAAAATTGAGAAAGGAACAGAAAACTTAAAAAATTAAAATTAAAAATGTATATATATGTTCTAAGGAAAGAATTTGCAATGAAAGTTTAGGGAAATCTTTGTGGTGGAGGTGATTTTTGAACTGGGAATTATAGAAAATGTGTCCAATTTCCTTATTACTTTTAATTCCCCTTAATTACCAAATGCTTCCTGAAATCTTTTCTCTCTCACTTTCAGGAACGCTTCCTATGGTGATGAGGAGAAAAGAGCCTCCCTGTGGTATTCGGAGTCCTGTACGGGCATGGCTGTCTTTGGGAGTTTCTTCTTTGTCTGTTGAGGTTTTCATTCAGTACTCTACTGTTTTAACCATTATAGGTTCATGGTCCATCTTCACATCTCAAAGAGTGATTCTCTCATCTATCCCAGAGTTGTCTTGGCTCTTCTTAAACATTTATTCTTTCATATTAGTATTAGAATCAGCTTGTCAAATTCCCTAGAAAATC
Source organism: Equus przewalskii (assembly GCF_037783145.1). Classification (NCBI taxonomy): domain Eukaryota; kingdom Metazoa; phylum Chordata; class Mammalia; order Perissodactyla; family Equidae; genus Equus; species Equus przewalskii. The sequence continues at coordinate 79,242,567 of NC_091833.1, read as the reverse complement.
TTGTTAGGAATTGGGTTGGGATGGCACTGAATGTATATGAGGAGAACTGAAATCTGTGGAACAATTTTATAACTGATGATTTGATAAAAGTTGTCTATGAAAACCATTTGAGCATGGTGCCTTTTGGGAGGAGGGAGAAGTTTAAAAAATTTCTTTTTTATTAGTTCTGGTAGATTAAAAAAAATTTCTTTTTTGCTGTCTAGGATCTGAGCTACATTCTTGTTTGGGGAATTCCCTATTGTATCAGTCTTGGCCAAAGGCAGGACCTGTCTTCCATTATAACATTTGAAATGATCAAACATACACTTTCTTCTGCCCTCTAGCATCTAGAATATGGGAATATGCTGTAGGCTCAGCTAATGGGACCTACCTGCCTAGGATCTTAAGTCTGGAGCAAATCAGCAAAGAATCAAGGACATTCTAGAGAGTTTTTTTTTTCTTTTTCCTTTTTTTAAAGATTGGCACCTGAGCTAACAACTGTTGCCAGTCTGTTTTTTTTGTGCTTTTTCTCCCCAAATCCCCCCAGTACATAGTTGTATATTTTTAGTTATGGGTCCTAGTTGTGGCATGTGGGATGCCGCCTCAGCGTGGCCTGACGAGTGGTGCCATGTCCTCGCCCAGGATCGGAACTCATGAAACCCTGGGCCGCGGCAGCAGTGCATGAGAACTTAAGCACTCGGCCATGGGGCCAGCCCCCTATATGTGCTTAATGTTCAGTTTATCAATATGAGCCCCAACTGACATCCAGGTTATGCTTGGATAACCAACTCCTTTGTTTGCTTGGGTCATAGACCCTTATCTGTGACTGGTTGAGTTTATTCTCCTTCTCACCCAGGGGGAACTTCCCAGGATTTTCTCTGGGGGGGAGAGGGAAACACCTTTAAGGAGCTGAGAGTAGACTGACTTCTCTTTACTTGGGTAACACTTTTCATTCTTAACTTGAGCTGGATTTTCCAGGGCTCTAGAATTCTAAATACCATAGTTGAGTATTGTTGAGTAATTCTTGAAATATAGTTTATCAGTGTCATGAGACTATTCAGAATTTATATTTCATTGTTTCTTTATTTATGTATATGTGACATTGATTCCTAATTATCCCCAATATCATTGTCTTCTTTTTCCTTAATAATAAAGTTTCCAGTGGTTTAGCTGCACACACAGTCCAGAATAAAGACCACATTTCCAAGCCTCCTTTGCAGCTTGGTGTGTCCATGTGACAAAGGAATTTAAGTGGAAGTTGTATGTTGTCCTTCTAAAAAAAGTCTTTAAAAGGAGAGCACATCTTTCTTTAGGTCTTCCTATCTTTCTGTTGGTTGATGTGTAGACACAACGATTGGAGCCAAGCAGACAACCTGGACCCTGGAGGACAGAGACTCATGTTGAGGATGGTGGATAAATGGGATAGAAGTCTGGATCCTTAATGATTGTAGAGCCACCCTATTATCCTGGCCTGCTTCCCACTGACATCTTGCATATGTAAGAAGAGAAATACACTTCTGTCTTTTAAGCCACTGTTATTTGGGTCTTCTGTCACATGCAGCCAAAGCTAGTCCAAAATGATATACGTACCAGGCAGGCAACCATATATTGTTTGACATGCCAAAAAATCACACTTTAATTTTGTTTATTATGTACATTCTTGAGTCGTTGAAAACCCCAAAGAACATGGCATCATAGTTGTAGATTATGTAGACTATAATTTATAGTCCATAATTGTAGACTATAATTGGATAACTACTTAAGAGTGTAAGCTGCAAAGAAGCCAAGGTCATTATTGCCAAAACAACAGGAGAGTCCATTCTCCTAATAGAAACTTGATTTTGTTCAGGTATCTACCTTCCCCTTTCCGACACAGCCCAGGGGACGCTGGCCCCACCCCAGCTCTAGGGAAGGCCTCGTGATCTAAGTGTTATCCCGTATTTCTCCTCAGAATTTGGTTCAGGAATGGCTCTACGACCCATGTTGGGCTACTCAGACACTAGAAGCAGTTCAAGAGCTTCTGGGGGAAGTTCTTTCTCATTCGCTTGGAGACCTTCTGAAAGCTCCTCTTTCCCACTTGCCCTGGTGGTTGCTGTTCACATCCAAGGCTGGCACTGCTGTAGCCATCTGGCTATCAGCTTGAAGAGGAAGCCAACACAGAGGAAGGCACAGCCAGTTACATCACAAGCACATGGAATCACAGCCGTTGGATTCAGATGATCCTGAAGTGGGTTCAACCTCTGGACTTCTAGTGAAGTGAGCCAGTCAATCTCCCTGTTATTTAAGGAAGATTGAATTGGATTTTCTATGACTTGCAATTAAAAGCATTTTGAGCTGATATAGACACATGGTGGAAATAAGCCCTCAACTGGGAGCAGAATACTTGGTTCTCCCTCCAGCCCACCACCAATTGGCTGTGTGACCTTAAGCAAGTCACTTCACTTCTCTGGGACTTACCTTCCTCATCTGAAAAAGTGAAGCTTTTGGACAAGATCAGTGGTCCTCAACCATGGGTGGTTCTGCTCCCGTACGAGATGTTTGGAAAAATGTGGGACGTTTCTCATTACCACAATAACTGTGGAAACACTACTGACATTTACCAGGCAGAGGACAGGGATGCAAACTGTCTACAATGCTTGGGATGATCCCATGCAATGAAAACTTGTCTCACCCCAAATCACTAGATATTCCTCTTATCTCTAACTGCTCTTACGACTCTTGGGTCACTTATTCAACTTATCTTAATTTATGCTTTCTCACTCTTTACGATCTGCTGGCCTCCATTCGGCTGCCTAGATAGAGCCTTTATATCAGTGATTCTCAGTTTTGTTCCCAAGGACAATATGCACCAGGATCACCTTAGGGAATTGCTAAAAATTCAGATTCATGGGTCCCACCTGAGACCTGAGTCAGCATCAAGATCCCCAGGTGACACGCTGCAGTCTATAATGTGCTTTACCTGTTTGTGCATCTTCCTAGGCCATAAAATACCAACAGTATAAAAGTTTTCTCATAAAACTTTTATAAATCATAGATACAGGGAACAGATTGGTGTTGTCAGCAGCAGGGGGTGGCAGGGTGGGCGAAATGGGTGAAAGTGATCAAAAGGTATAAACTTCCGGTTATAAGATGAATAAGTCCTGGGGATGTAATATACAGCACGGTGATTATAGTTAATAACACTGTATTATATATTTGAAAGTTGTTAAAAGAGTAGATCTTAAAAGTTCTCATCACAAGAAAAAGAATTGTAACTATGTGGTGTTGGATGTTAACTAGACTTATTGTGGTGATCATTTCATAATATATACATACATCGAATTACTATGTTGTGTACCTGAAACTAATACAATGTTATATGTCAATTATATCTCAATAAAAAAAACCTTATAAGTCTTATAAAATCATTTATAAGATTTTAAAAATGAGGTCATCACCCATTTTGGTATTTGAGTTCTTTACATAAATTATTTCTCTAACCCTCACAGAAACCTGATAAAATAAGTAACTATCTTCATTTATAGATTAAAAAAATTGAAGTTCCTATCCCCATTTTACAGGTTAAGGAAAGAGCTGCCTTATCTTTATAAGCTAGCAAATGTAGGGGTGGGAGTTGAGCCCAGATTTGCTTCACCCCAAAACCTGAACCCACTCCATCATACTACACAGTCTCATGCTGTTCTCTGTCTTTGTGATATTGGCTCCAAGTAAACACACCAGAAAACTCCCCTGGCTGCTACTTGCAACTGTTCACACAAATGATGTACATCTAAAATACATGTGGCAGATGTGTGATTTAATATACTATTAATGAAAAAAAACCCAGGTTATAAAACAGTATGTACAAAATGACTGCAGGGAGGCATTACAGAATATATATATATAGTTGCCAATCTTCCTCCTTTCCCCGCCCCCAAATCCCCAGTACCTAGTTGCATATTCTAGATGTAAGTTCTTCTAGTTCTTCTGTGAGAGCCATGGCCACAGCATGGCTACTGACAGAAGAGTGGTGTGGTTCTGTGCCCAGAACCGAACCCGGGCTGCCGAAGCAGAGCACGCTGAACTTTAACAGTTAGGCCATCAGGGCTGACTCAGAATATATTTTTCAAAGTAACTACATTGCACAAGTGTGGCAGAGATGGCTGCTAACACTCATGTTTCCCCTTCCTTAGCTTAGAGTTTTCACTTAGACATGGCTGCCCAATGAGGAACTACCTTTCCCAGCCTCCTTTGTATCCAGATCAGGACACACGGCTAATTCTCACCAGTGGGATGTGGACAGAAGTGATGTGTCATTTCTGGCTTTGGGCTTTTAAGAAATGGGGTGTGCCTTTTTAATACTCCCCTCTACCATCCGTTAGCCAGGTGCAGAAGACTCCAAGGAAACAGAGGCTATTGGACCCATAACTTGGAAGGAGCCCGGGTCCCTGAATGATCATGAGGAGGGACGGCCCTGGCTGAGCAAGACACCTACACTGAACTATTACACGAGCAGGAAATAAACTTCTGTTGTGCTATGGCATGGAAATTTGGGTTTTATTTGTTATAGCATCCTGCCTAATTCAAGAAATAGTGTTACTGTATCTAATACAAGTTACACAAACCAATAAATAATTATAATTTTTATTTTCTTCTTTTTATACATGTGTGATTTAAAAAAAACGACATTTGGTGGGATTCAAAGTTCTAGTTATAGCAACGAGCATCCTCACTGCTTTTGACCTCTCAAAATTCGTATCATATAAAGGATATTGTAGAATCCGTGGAGGAAGGAGTAAAAAGCTGGTAGATTGACTAGCTACCTCTGAACATTTCCTTTCATATGGAATCTGATCATATATAGAAAGTCATCCAAACAGCCTTGAATTAGTAGTACACCAGAAGGACAAAGAGGTATCAAAGATTCGGGAACCACCTACCAAAAAGTTTGCTTTTCCTTGAGTTGAGTGGCATTTTATACACAATAAGTATGAATAAACACGGGACAACAGGTTGCAAAGTGCTTTTAAGGGCATAAAAAAGAATGGACAAGAGATTTGCCTATCTCTTATCATGATACCTTGAATAAATAAAGGAGGCTGAATTTAATAGCTAGTTGACTAGAAGAATCACAGGTTTTTTGAAAAGCTGAGTGGTGCCTTGTGTTTAATTTCCAGTCAGTTATGCTGCAGTGTCTTAGCCAATGACTCATAATGATTTGCAGTAACATAATCCAAAGGTAATAAAAAGCAAAACTGATTTAACCATGAGGCTTGATAAGAACCCTGCAGAGTACATGTCAGCCACAATGTGGAAGGGTTTTAATAGGTTTAAGATTTCATCAGACATCAAAAAGAAGATGAGAGAAAGGTTTATAATTGCTTGAGGTAACAGAAGAAATCAAAATAGTTAATTGCTGACAATGAGAATTAAATCCCCAAATGAAAATTGGGTGATAGAGTTTAGCTCTAAAATATAAGGGAATATTTATTTTCATGGACAATATCGAGGTAAAATGGCAATGGCATTTTGCTTCTCAGGGTTCCATGATTACCGTATTCTTTCCCTTAGCGAGGGTTTCCATGCAGATGGAAAGAGACCTTTGTGGACAGAGGCTTGATTTCAAATAGATTATTCACACTGCCTGGCTATGTCTCCACGAAACCAAAAGATCTAGATAAGGAGTATAAAGCTTTAAAAATGCCAAATGATGCCAAGGTTTCTGATGTTTCCAAATTATCCAAGTGTTTGTACAGATGCTTCCAAATATGTTGATGTAGATGTTGGCTGTTTAGTTGACAAAACTCAGATAAGTACTGGGACTTTTTATTTTTAGGACAACTATTTTTAGCATGAGTTTCTATTAATGTTTAATGATGGATGGTAGAGTAACTGCTTCAAATTCCTGCCCCCAGGAGGAGCCCACATATTCAGGGAAGCCTTTGGAAAGATGCTTCTCACTCCAGCTTCTAAGGCCACTGTTACTCGTGTCACTTGAAATCCAATAAGTCCTCTAAAAATTCCTGAGTTATTCCAAAGAGGAAGACATATCAAGGATATGGAGAACCTGATAAAATGACTTCATGGGCAGCCTAGTGTTCAATAAGTACATGAGAAAATGTGGCAATTGGAAGAGAATGTTCACAGACCCATTTTACCACGTCTGCCGCCTACCAGCACCCAAAGCCACATCTTCATATTGGTGAATTTCCTATGCTCTTGTCTAAAACCAACTCTTCCGCTTTGCACTAGAGCCCATCCACTCTTGCCTACTCAAGATGTTCCAACAGTTCTCCTCTCTCCTACATCAGGTTTTCTCTCTCTTCAGGACCCTTCCCATAAGCATACACACATGCCATTTGTTTCTCCCATTATTTACCCACACACACACACACACACACACACACTGCATGTTCTTTTGACTATACATCCTTAGCTAGCTACTGCCACATTTATTTTAGAGCAAAAATCCTCAAAGATTTGCTGGTACTCACTGTCTCCAAGTCTTCTCCCATTTTTTCTTAAACCTGCTCTGATGAGGCGTGTGTTCTGCCCAGTCCCTCAAATCTGCTCTCATCAGGCGAGGCTGCTGAGTCTATATAAATCCATCAGTTCTCAGGCCTCTTCTCAACCTGACTTCTTAGCTGCATTTGGCACGTTGGCTCACTCCCTCATCTTTGATCCTCTTTCTTCTTCACTTGGCTTCTAGGACGTCAGCCTCGCCTAGTTTTTTGCCTATCTCGGTGCTTGCTTCTTCTCAGTCTTCTTTGCTATTTCTTCCTCTTCCTCCAATCTTTTCAAGTTGGAATACCCACAGGTTCAGTCACTGACCTTTTTCTGTAAATGCATTTTCTTGGAGATTTTATTTAATCTCGTAGCTTTGAAAAAATACTGTGCTTATTCCAATGACTACTGAATTTACATCTTCATTCTCGTCCTCTCTCCTGAATTCCAGAAGTTCATCCATCCAACTGGCTTCTCAATATCTCCACCGGATGTCTCATAGACTCCTCAAACTTGCCACTTTCCAAACTCAACCATCTCAGTTAAAGGCAACTCCCTCCTTTCAGGCGCTCACATCAAAAGCCAGGGAATAAATCCTTGACTGTTATTCCTCTCATACCCCACATCTGATTCACAAACCACAGGAAATACTCCTGGTGCTACCTTCAAAACATGACCAGAATCTGACCATTTTGGGCCCCCTTCACTGCTTCCACCCTGGTCAGAGTCACCATTGCCTCTCACTGCAGAGGCCCCTTACCACGCTCCCTATTTCTACTCTTGACCCTTATGGTCTATTCTCAACACAGCAGCCAGGGTGATTTTTACAAAATGTAAGCCACATCTGTTCCTCCCCTGCTCAGAACCCTGCCATAGCTCCTCACCCCATGCCCCACACAATCTGCTCCCTGACCCTCTGCAAGGCCCTCGAGATCTGCGCCTGTCACCTCTCTGATGTCACCCCCGCTCTCCCCTCATGCCCTTGGCTCCAGCCATGCTGCCCTGCTGCTTCCTCTGAGGCTCCAGGCCCGCTCCTGCTTACAGCCATTATCTGCTTGCTAACTCTCTCACCCCCTCAAGTCTTTGCTCAGCTCTCACCTTCTCACTGGCACCTATTCTGATTACCCTTCTTAAAATTCCAAACTGAGCCTCTCGAATTCCTGAAAATCCTTACTCTGCTCTGCTTTTTCTTTTTCCGTAGCACACTCATCACCTTCTAATATACTGGACAACTACTTGTATTACATGTCTATTATTTTTTGTCTGTCTCCTCCCTCCCCCCGCTATAATATGAGGTCCATGGGGACAAGATCTTCATCTGTTTGTTCACTGGTGCACCCCAAGTGCCAAGAACAGAGCCTGGCACATGGAGGGCTCTCAATAAATATTTGTAGAGCAGCTTGAATGAATGAGTAGAAGAACCTGGTTGTAGGAGTCTCCTGATGGTGATGTGCTGTTAGCAGCCCTAAGCACTTTATCTCACTTAATCCTCAAAACAGCCAAATGACAGACAGAAGTTTATTCCCCCCATTTTTCAGATGAGAAGTCTGAGCCACAGAACATTTCTGTAATTTGCCCAAGATCACCTGACTGGAGGGTGGCAGAGCCAAGATTTGAATCCAGAGTCTGCATGTTCAACTTCCCCACTATTCTTATACATTCCTGGAGTGAGTATTCTTTGGTACAGCTGTTCTAAGGCGAATTCAGCCTCCTATATGAACAGCTTTACAAATGTTCATACCCTTTATTTCAGAGAACTAATCACAGATGTGCACAAAGGCCTATCTATACCATTGTTAGTAATAACAAACAAGCAAACAGGAAAACCAGGAAAGAACCCAAGTGATGTAGAGTAGGGAACTGATTTTTTAAAAATCTGGCACATTATACAATGGAAAACTATATAGCCAATGATAATGACGGTATCAGAAACACATAAGGACGTGGAAAAACCTTCCCACCATATGTTAGGTAGAAACACAAAGACAAGAAACCAGGATACAAAATTGTATACACATCATGATTCTCTAATTTCTAAAAATTACATTATTTATTTATTTATTCATCTATTTTTTGGTGAGGAAGATTCACCCTGAGCTAACATCCGTTGCCAATCTTCCTCTGTTTTGTATGTGGGATGCCTCCACAGCATGACTGTGGAGTGGAGTAGGTCCACGCCTGGGATCTGAACCCATGAACCCGGGTTGCCAAAGTGGAGCACGTGGAACTCTAACCATTCAGCCACAGGGCCAGCCCCTAAAAATTACATTTTTTATGCACAAAAGAAGACTGGAATGATAATACCAAAATGTTAATAATCGTTCTCCCTAATGGTGTGATTATGGCTGATTTTTATTTTCTCTGTAAATTTCTGTGTAACTTTTTATAATAAGAAAAAGTTATTTTTAAAAGGAATCTCTGTCTCAACATTAAAATATGCTTTTCTATTTACATGATACATTAATAAATTTATGACAAAGTCAAACATATCGGAATAGCTGAAATGAAAGACTGGATCCCTGTGAAATACCCACTAGGTTCTAAGAAGTTAGAATGTTACAACTGTGTTTCACATACGCAAGACTAAAATAGTTTCATTGTACTGCATTCTCCTTATCTAGATAAACCATACTGAACGTTTCATTTAAGCACACTGGATTTTCAGCGTTTTAATAAAGTTTAGTTTTTCTTTTCCTTTCTTTTGGTGATATCCCCCAAATAGACGTTACCTTCTATCTCTTTGGAGCACTTGGATCTCTTAATTGAAGAGAAGTATCTCATTCCAGAGCACAAAGCACCTCGATAAGTTGTTTCAAGAACATTGCAAATAAAACATATTTAGACTGCGTCATCACATTAAGATATCACTGTATTAAAACACATTCCTCAGCAATTACTTACATATAAACTTTCTCTTTTAACTGCGTTCCTGGAGAATTATCTTCTTTAAAGCTCATTTTGGAAAACTTCACTCTTCTTTTTCTGATGACAACCTGTTTTAAGAGCTCTCAGAAACTTATATAGTGCAGGGAAGTACTGTTGGGTTTCTTGACATGAAAAATAAGAACAATGCCAGAATGATTAGTTAACTCACTAAACAGTGAAGGAAAAGGACACTTTTAGGTTTGCTCATGCAACTACTTGAAAGATTCAAAAAGGTTAATGTTCCTAGATTAGTGGTTATGCAATTTCAAGCGACTTTTTAAATATATAATTCTTGAAGCTCAGATAGAATTCTAGCATTCTTGTGGGTTTAAAGATGAAATGTTTAAAAGGATTGGGAATGAATTTATTAAAAGAGAGGCTGCAGAAGAGCTGACAGAAGGTGCCACACTGGAGGAGAACACACACACACACATGCATGTGCGCACACACACCCAACTATTCACCCAGCCCCGACAGCAAACTGAGCTCAGTTCTGAGAATTTGACTATGAGCCAATGCCTGCCCCAGGGAGTGAGTTTAGCACAGGTCGACACAGTCTGAGAGGGGAGCAGCCATTGAAGCAAGAACATAAGAGCCAGCAACCTCGAAACTGGAGATGATGGCTTCAGACCTGAATTCCATGTCGGGAATATAGGATCTAAATGGATGGAGAGGTGCGTTGTTTTCTAGAGTATCACAGGGCTATAAACAGGGATAAGAGGAGAAAAGTAACTAATACATGAAAAATCTAATGGACAAGTGATTATCAGCAAAATGCCTGGCTGGAGCTGGAAGCCTGGGGGCCACCTACCACAGCTGTTTTCACTCACACACTCTTAGCACAGTCTTGCCTTGTCCTGCACTGTCCTTGTCACCTCAGGCTCACCCTCCTCCAACCCTCCTGCTGCACAGAAATGCCTTCCTTGAAGATCGCTCTCACCTGGTGACAGGAGTGGGCAGTGGGGCCAGCCCATCAGGTTTCCTAATCCCACAAAGGAAGGAAAGGCCCACCAGTGTCCCCTCAGAGCCCACTGCCCACAACACACACTGTCGGGCATTTTTGCCTTTGACTCTGGTATCATCACATCCATTTTTCTCCCAGGGAGACAGTCTTATCTTAGGTCTCTCGGCTAAGAAGTAGCAGCAGCACGATTTAACATCAGTTCCGCTTTTCTCCAAAACTCAGGTGCTTTTAATCACACCATAAAGCCCATCAGAGTGCTAGTCCTAAACATAAAGGTTCAAAATTTTTTTCACGAAATGTAGGTTTTAGACCCTTAACAAGTGGGGGCAAGAATTTCTGACAGAAGCTGGTTTTGAAACTCCGGTTCTTAGGCTTCCTTTTCTTTCTCCCTCTGTGTTCATTCACTCGTTCCCCTCTCTGGTCTTTCTCCCTTTAGCTTTTCCTTCTTCTAATCTTAAGGGCAGGCGTTAGCCCCACCTGATATCCTGCCTTCCCTCTCTGGCGTAGACAACTGACGTTTTCTCCACCGCATGTTGCGCACAGCTTCAAAGCAAGTCCCCTCGCCACACTCTTTCTATCCAGGCTGGTGCACCAATCCCATGCTTCATAGATGCATGGATGTGCCAGGTCCATGTTCTTGTGCATCTATTAAATACCGTCTGAATATCCAGAACACCGTGCCTCTCAAGAAGCCAGGCCAGGAGCCCTGGCTGCCCCCACCATTCCTGCAGTGCCCTTTCTGGATCTTACTTTCCTCCAATGGGCTGGAATCCCAGGCTTTTCATTTTCCCTACCCCTGTGTGAAGAAAAGAGAAAGAATGTTCAGCAGCTAGGTGGATGCAGGACAGGGACCCTTCCATATAAAGCCCCCGAAGAACAACTGAAAATTGAACACATGCCTTAATTGTCTTCAGTTTCAAGCCTTGTGTTTTCCAATAAGAAAATGTTCTCCATGGAAACAATTGTTCTGGGGATAAAAGACGAGGTCATATGAAGGTTATATACGGTCCTATAAAAAGTCATATAAAAGACGAGGTTATGAAGGTCATAGCAGGCCCATGGTGAGGAAGTGTGAGCGGAAGAATGACTGGCCTGGTTCACACCAGGGGCCCCGGCTCTCCAGTTGGGGGTAGGGACAGGGGCAGGTATGAGCGTGGCCTCTGTCCTCCTCTGGACACTTATGTGAGGCTGCCTTTTGCTCCAAAATCTGCTGTAACCTGAAATGAAACACCTGAGCCATAAAACAGATGGGCTGAGATTCAGGAAGGCCCACTCAGACGTCCTTACCAATGGTGAGCAGAGGTCTGTTTGTAAATAGATTAGGAGGATCAGACTGGTGGATCAAAGGTGGGTAGTTATAAAGCAGTAATATTTGGTGTGTGTGTGTGTGTGAGAGAGAGAGAGAGAGAGAGAAGCTTGTATACTATTTCAGACACATTCAAGTGTATTTGAGTAAGAGACATCAGGCTCAGCTCAGGTGTTGCCTCCTCCAGGAAGCCTTCCCTGACTGCTCCTGGCATGGCCTGCAGGGTGGGTTAGGCCTTCCTCCCACATATGCGGTAACCACTCAGCATACCCAGCAGTACATTCACTCAGTATACTCCCGAGCTTGCGAACTCCTTGAGGACCAGGACTGTGTCTTTTTTGTCTCTACAACACCCACACTCAGTCGAGGGCCTGGCACATAGTAGGCCTTCAAGCCCTGTGCGTGGCATTGGAAGTGAGACTTCTTAAGATTTAGGCAGTTGGAGGCAGGGTAATTAGCAGTTTACCTTCAAGGGCTATGGAGCCAGACTTCCTGAGACAGAGCCTACCATCAGCCGGTAGTAACTGTGGGCTCTTGGGCCTCGATTTTCTCATCTGTAAAATGGAGGTGTGACTGGCACCTGCCTCTTTGGACTGGTGTGTGTTGAACAAGATAATCTTACTCTATTATTAGGTAGAGGGAGCTTTCCAGAATAGGAACAAATGAACTCTAGTCCTGTCCCGACTTTTCCTCTAACCCGGGTCTTAGAGACCAACTCATCCTAAATCCTGTCTCCCTCAGTGTGACGTGTGAACGCAGCCGGATCTTCTGGAAACGGCATCTGGTCATGTCTCTCAAGAGTCTGGGCTCTGTGACCAGGGGCCCGTGACTGCTGTCTGCTCAGGGAGCAGGTCACTTTAACTTTGGCATTTCCCAGGAAGCTGATGACATCAGCCTGGTTCTGTCCACTTACGGGCAGTGGACATCAGCCCCCTTCTGCGCACTTAAGCACTTCTCGCTGGTTGCTGTCTTACAGGATGACCATCGGAAATTTGGAGTGGTGTTTATTTCCTTGGTGCTTCCAAAGCTCTAGATAGTTCACAGATTGGGTATTTCTCGGAATTAACATCCTCCCTAAAAGGATTGCTCACTCCTACCCGCTGCTAAGCCCTTTTATTATTATTACCCTACTGGCTCCCATAATGCTGTTATTAGATGGGCGGGATAGCCTCCTTTTTGTGGATCAGGAATCCAAGACCCAAACGGGAGTCTCAAGGTCACGCAGAGAGCAGCAGTGTGTGCTGGAGGGTACGGTAGGACTCAGGATCCTTCACGAGGAAAACTGTGTCCAGTTTTACAACACGTTTTGGCAGCGTAAGAAATACTCCCTTCCTTAAAACCTTTCAGGACTGTAGCACAGAGTACTGTTTATCCATTCTCCCCTCCTTCCTCAGTAATAAGGCATCTGTGTTTTAACTAGGCACATGAGCACCTGGAATAAAGACTGCATTCCCCAGCCTCCCTAGCAGGTGGTGTGGCTACATGATTCAGTTCTGGCCAGTGAGGGTAAGTGAAAATGACACGGACTCTGAAAGGGAGAAAAACGTATCCTCTTTCCTCCTTTTTGTTGACTGCCATGTGGATGTGTTGGCTGGAGCTCAAGCAGCCATCCTGAACCATGAGGGAGGGGTAAACTGTATTCTGAAGATGGAAGATGGAAGGTGCTGGTCCCTGATACTAGAGACAAGCATCCTATCCTCTGATGGATTATGTAAAACGTAGCTCATGTGAGGGAGAGAGATATTTCTGCCTTGTTTAATTCATTATTATTTTAGGTTCCTGTCACCTACAACTGAATCTAACCTAAACAAAACAAGTGGTTTTCTATTGCATTGAGAAAAAAAATCCTAGATACTCAATAAGGGCTGCCAGGCCCTACATGACCCAGGCCTGGCTTATTTCCTCAACCTCTTTTTGCACCCATCTTCCTCTTTCTCCGTATATTTTAACCCCACTCTCCTTCTTTCTCACATGCTGCTCCTTCTGCTTGGAATGCTATTCAGTTGGACAACTCCTGCTCACCACTGGGGTCTCAGTCTACGTGCGCCATTTTCCGAGAGGCATTCCTTGACCAAGCTCCATTTATTCTTTTCCTTTCCCATTGTGCTTTTCCATCACAGTGCCTAGCTTTTCACTGTGGAAATATATATTTTACTGCATGGTTATTTGTTTAATGTCTGTCTTGCCTGCTAGATGTTAGCTCTGAGGACTGAGGGGCCCTCAACACTGTATACCCTGCCTGTACACAGTGCCTACTTGTGGCAGGCCAGAGTTTCCAAGGATGGTGGCAACAGTATTTCCTATCCCACATGCCCTTCTGCCAGGTGATTTGCCACTCTCCCATCAAGAGGTAGAGTCTGTTTCTCCACCTCCCTGAATCTGGGTAGGCCCTGTGACAGCTTTCACTCCTAGAATGTGACAGAAATGATGCTATACCTGTCCTTGGTGTGGCCCTTAACTGGCCTGGCAGCTTCTGCTTTCTACCTTTGGAAGGCAGTTGCCATGTAAGAAGGAGTAGTAGCCTGAAACCACCATACTGTGCGAAGCCCAAGCCCGGTGGAGAAGGCCTGGAGGATGTAACCCCACGTGAAGAGGCAGGGGCCGTCCTCAGAGCACCGAGCCTCCTGCTGCGGAGGGAGCCATCTTGGTCATCCAGCCCGGACGAGCCTTCGGATGACTGCAGGCCCAGCCACCAGCTGATTGCCACCTGTGAGACTCAGAGCAAGACCTCCCCGCTGAGCCCAGCCCAAGAACAAACTTATAAGAAGTAATAATAAATAGTTGTTAAAAGCCATTCTGTTTTGGGTGGTTTGTTATGCAGCATAGAAAATGTGAACACTGGCACAGAGCAAGTGGTTGGTAAATATTTGTTGAATGAATGATGGATAGATTCTATTCTTTTCATTCTTTGCTGGAACATGGAGGTCCACAGTAATTCTGAGACAGACCTAGAACCAGAACGTCTTCCAGGGTGGAGCTCTGGCTCTGGGCCGTGCTTCCTGGAGGCCTGTGATTAAATCCTTGCAAGACAAATGCAATATGACGGCTTCTCCTGCAGGCGTGGATCCAGGAGTTGAGGATACAACATGGGAGAAGAGACTGGGGGAGTCAGCAGGTTGTCCTTGGCCTCTTTGCTCTGTGGCATGTGCCATCGTTAAACCACCATGCACACAGCTAAAACAGCTGAACAAAGAGTGAGATGGGCAGGAAGTGAGGACGTTCTTGAGATGCAAAACAATGGAGGTGAGACACAATGTCGATCACAGCCACGGCTATCTCTGGGCAGTGGCGTTACAGGTTAATTAAAAATATTTTCTTCCTTTTCCTCATCTGCATTTTCTAAACACCTTTCAAAGCATGTCTTACTGTTTTACTAAAAATAAGAACTAGGGCCAGCCCCGTGGCCCAGTGGTGAAGTTCATGCTCTCTGCTTCAGCAGCCCAGGGTTTCATGGGTTTGGATTCTGGGCATGGACCTAGCACTGCTCATCAAGCCATGCTGAGGTGGCGTCCCACAGAACAGAACTAGAAGGACCCACAACTAGGATATACATCTATCTACTGGGGAGCTTTGGAGAGAAGAAGGAAAAAAAAGAAAAAAAAAGAAACATTTTTATTTAAAGACTTTAGTTGTGCTGTGAACTTTGCAGAAGGCAAAAACAACCCAACCAAACTGAAATAGACAAAACAACCAAACGAAAACCCAGGCTCCAAAATTGCATTCTCAGCAGCCAGTCACTTTTTTCTTTTTTTTTGGTCTCAAAGGCCATTATTTCAGGAAATAAAGAAATAAGCATATCGCAAAGTATCTTATAAATGATAAATGAGAGTGAGCATCAGAATGGGGTGACAAGTGGGTGGCAGCATCTGGAAACCAGGTGCAGAGCTTGCCCCCATCTTTATTTTTCTGTGGAATATTTGGCTTGGGTCATCGATGCCCAATCCAGCAGCATCCTAGACTCATCAAACCCTCTGATTTATAATTATCCAGAATTAGCTTGCCCTTTGGAACCTATTTTTGGTCATTATGCTCATTTGTGTGATTAATTATACCTTATCAAGAGACCAAGATATATTCTCTGAAAACAAAACCTTTCCAGATTTGGGGGGAGTAATTTCCAGCTCAGTCAGCTCCAGAACCGTTTAACACTGAGTCACCAGCAGAGAATCACTGCTCCCAATGTGGGCAGCTCAGGATTTGGAAATCTGCTGAGGAAAAAGAAATTAAAACTAGAAAAAGGAGCTTGGGAATAACTCTGCCTTTTCAGTTGGGGTCTCCCAGAGTTCTCCTAAGGGCGAGTTCCTGACTGTTTCATCTCATTTCATTCCTCAGGCATTTATTGACTCCTGCTTGAATGTCAGGAGCTGTTTGGGCCACTGGCTCCCCATGACACATGTCATTCATTCACTCATCAATTCATTCAGTATGAATTTAGTGAGCACTTGATATGCACCAAGCATCGCTCTAGTCTACATTCCTGTGTTATATCAATGAACAAAACAGACATAAATCCCTGTCCTGGTCAAAAATTACAATAAAACTTACACATAAGAAAATGATATTGTGTGTTAGAAGGTGGCAAGAACTATGGAAAATAAGAAAACAGAAACAGAGTAAGGGGCATCAGGAGGATGGTGGTGGTGTGTGTGTGTGAGTGCAATTTTGCAGTTGTTAAATAGAGTAATGTAGTGGGTTGAATAATGGCCCCCAAAAAGATATGTCTGAATTCTAACCTCTGGAACCTATGAAGGTAACCATATTTGGAAAAAGGGTCTTTACAGATGCAATTCAGTTAATGGTCCTGTATTAGCCAGGATTCTCCAGAGAAACAGAACCAATAGGATATATCTATATCTATAACTCTATCTATCTAGATATATACAAGAGGAGACATATTGTAGGAATTGACTTACGCAGTCTTGGAGGCCAAGAAGTTCCAACATCTGCTGTCTGGAAGCTGGAGAACCAGGAAAGCTGGTGGTATAATTCAGTCGGAGTCTGAAGGCCTGAGAATCTGGGGGCTGATGGAGTAAGTCCTGATCTGAGTCCAAAAGCCCAAGAACCAGGAGCGCCGATGTTCAAGGGCAGGAGAAGACAGATATGTCTCTGCTGAAGCAGAGAGAAAGCAAATTCACCTGCCTCTACCCTTTTGTTCTATTTGGGATCTCAATGGATGGGACGATGCCCACCTGTAATGCGGAGGGCCATCTGCTTTACCCAGTCTACCAATTCAAATGCGAATCTCTTCCGGAAACACCCTCACAGACACACTCAGAAACGATGTTTTACCAGCTATCTGGACATCCCTCAGTCCAGTCAAGTTGACACAAAAAATTAACCATCACAGGTCTTGAAATGAGATCATCCTAGATTATCCAGGTGGGCCCTAAATCCGATGACAGGTGTACTTAGAAGAGAAAAGGCAGAGGAAGGTTTGAGACACAGGCACAGGTAAAAAGTCGATGACAGAGACTGGCAAGTCAAGGAATACTTGCAGCCACCAGAAGCTGGAAGAAGAAAGGAAGGCATCCCCCCCAGAGACTGTGGAGTGTGGCTGTGTCATCACCTTGACTTCGGGCTTCTGGCCCCCACGCTGTTAGAAAATAAATGTCTCTTGTGTTTTAAGGCACCAGTTTGTGGTAATCTGTGTTTGTAGTCCTAGGAGCAAACACAAACGGTCAGAGTAGGTTTCATGGAAAAGTGACATTTGAGTGAAGTCTTAAGGAGATGGGGAGATGAGCTGTGTGAGTATCTAGGGGGAGAGCTGTTTGTGTATAGGGAATGGCCCACTCTCAGGGCAGTGTGCCTGGTGTGTGTGGAATGACACAGCCTCCGCCTGTGTGGCTGAAGCAGGAGGGGTGAAAGGGAGGGGAGTAAGAGGAGACAAGGACAGGGAAGTAACAGAGGGACCAAAGGAGGCTGACAGAACATGCAGGGCCTCTGAGGGTGTTTTAAAACCTTTGGAATAATGGTGCATGTGGAATTAACCATCAAAACACCACTACTGAGCATCTGTTACATGACTAGTACTGTGGCGGGTTCTTCATGTACTTGATCTCAGCTATTCCTCTCAAAGACTTCATGAGGAAGGTTGCATTCCCTTAACTTCATGTATGGGAAGTTCTGCATTATCTACACACAGTTGCATAATTAGAGAGTAGTGGAGCTGAACCCCAGAGCCAGTCTCCTCTGCCCCAAAGCCCACACTCTTCCTACCCATCACACAGTCTTGCAAGCACATGCACCATAAGGGATGAGAAGGGAACTTCCTCAATCTAATAAAGGACATCTACAAAAAAGCTACAGCTGGCATGGTACTTAATGACGAAATACTAAATACTTTCCCCTCAGGATTAAGAACAAGGCAAGGTTTTCCAGCTTCTGTATTCTTGTTCAACATCATATTGAAAGTCCTAGTCAGTGCAATAAGGCAAGAAAGAGAAATGAAGGCAAACAGATTGGAAAGGAAGAAATAAAGCTGTCCCTGGTTGTAAATTACATGAAAATCCAAGGAATCTTTTTTTTTTTTTTGAGGAAGATTAGCCCTGAGCTAACTGCTGCCAATCCTCCTCTTTTTGCTGAAGAAGACTGGCCCTGAGCTAACATCCATCTTCATCTTCCTCTACTTTATATGTGAGATGCCTACCACAGCATGGCATGCCAAGTGGTGCCATGGCTGCACCCGGGATCCGAACCGGCAAACCCCGGGCTGCCGAGAAGTGGAACGTGTGCACTTAACTGCTGCGCCACCAGGCCAGCCCCCAAGGAATCTGATTTTTAAAAAAATTTCAAGAACTAATAAGTGAGTTTGGTAAGGTTGTAGGATGCAAAGTCAGCACACAAAATTCAATTGTATTTCTACATGCTAGCAATGAACAACTGGACACCAAAACTTTTTAAAAAAATATCACTTATAATGGTTACCCACAAAATTAAATACTTAGGTATAAATCTAACAAGACATATATAAGGTCTGTATGAACACTAATGGATGAAATGGCAACTACTATTGGTAGGCTGCAGAGCGGCCATCCCCAATCCTTTTCTTCTTTCCCATTCGGCCTTAAAGAGCCAGGTCCTCATTTTTCTAGTCTCCCTTGCAGGTAGAGATGATCTTGTGACCAAATACGATCCAATAAGATACAAAGGTAAGTCTGAGGGGCTTCTGGGCAAGAATTTTCCTTTCCAGACCAAAAAAAAAAAGAAGAGCTACACAGGAGACCTCTTTCTTGCTCTCCTCCCTCTGCTCCCTACCTTTGGATGTGGTCACCTAACTTGGTGATGTCTGGAGCTCCTGCAGCCATCTTGTAACCATAAGGCAATAAATCCACAGTTGGAAAAAAGTCTGCTCCAAAAAAAAAAAAATGGAACAGAAGGATGGAAAGCACCTGGCTTCTTGATAGCATGATTAGTTGCTGAACCAATTGGGAGACTTCCTATCTCTTGACTATTTGTTATCTAATTGACAAATGTAATTATGGCTTAAACCACTGTTAGTTTTTTTTTTTTTTACTTACAGCTGAAAGCATTCCTAGCTGATGCAATAACCCTGTGGGTATTTAACACTCCCTTACTAGTACTCAGTTTTCCCATGTGGCTAAATGCAATTTCTCCCTTTGTAAATTAATCCTTTTCTCTCTTACTTTGTCTCAGTGGAAACAAAGACTTGCTGGTAACCAATCTTTGCCTAATTAAACCTTTTAGATATGTAATAGCTCTTGTTAAGAGTTAATCTTTAGTTACCCCACAATCCAGTTTGTGGGACCCATTTGCCTACCTTTAGCTGTGATGGTGGTAATGTCACTACCTGGTGGCTTTGGCAGTAGTGGATAGGTGGCATGTGTCCTGCTGCTTTCCTTCTTAGCCTCACTGAGCAGCACAGAATCATGCCCTCACCAGTCACTACACCCCCCACACAGGAAGGTACCCTCAGGAAGGGCGAGGTCTGCCCAAGTCTGCCAGAAGCAAAGATAAAGGAAAACTCAGGTCAATCTCAGCCACAACGACCTAAACTAGTTTTCTGTTTTTATTTTAACTTTGTATTATGGCAATTTGAAACATATACAAAAATAGACTATACAAACATACACATACACAAAAATAAATGTATACAAAAAATAGAAGTGTGTTACAAACCTCTGTGTACCTAGCACTCAGCTTCAACAATTAATAATTTGTGACTTTCTTTTTTATGCTGTCCTCCTGCCCACCTAACTACCTCCCATATTATTTTGAAGCAAATCCCAGACATTGTATCATTTTATCTATATTCATTTCAGTATGCATCTCTAAAAGCTAACAATTCTTTTAAAAGTATAACCACAATATTAATAGCACACAAAAATAATTCGTTAATATCATCATTATTCAGTCAATGTTCAAATTTCCACTAATTATCTTTTAAAAATTGGTTGTATATAATTTTTTTAAAGATTTTATTTTTCCTTTTTCTCCCAAAGCCCCCCGGTACGTAGTTGTGCATTTTTAGTTGTGGCTCCTTCCAGTTGTGGCATGTGGGACGCCACCTCAGCATGGCTTGACGAATGGTGCCATGTGCGTGCCCAGGATTCAAACTGGCGAAACCCTGTGCCACCAAAGCGGAACACACGAACTTAACCACTCGGCCATGGTGCCGGCCCCTCATTTTTATAGTTGACAGAAAAGTAGCACATACTCAATGAAGAACTTTTGCAAAATATAAAAAAACACATAGAAGAAAATTTCTACTCACTCATCATCCCCAGAGCTGACTCCAGTCTGTATGGTGCCATGTATGATTAGAAAAAGATGGACCTTCCCAGCAGGCACAGCCCAGTGCCAGGATGGCAGCCACTGCTTGTTCTCTGGGGCAGACGCCCTGGAGCCTTGCACGTACTGGGCTGTTGCATGTTCACAGCGCTGAGTGTTTCATCAATGTTTACATTTTGGAGTACAGCCTTCCAGATTTTCTATGGATATACACACAATTTTTACGTAATTCTTTTCATACTGTACATTCTGTTTTCTAAGCAGTTTTTTTTTTACTTAACAGCAGACCATAAACATTTTGCCATGTCATTGAATTTGCTTCCAAAGCATGACTTTCTGTGGCTGCCTTGGGGGGCATTGCACGGCTGTGCCACCACTCATTTAAGCAGTGGCCAATTGTTTAGACCTATGGTCCTTAGAGTGCGGTGCCTGTCTTTGGGAGGTAAAACACAGGCGAAAATATCGTGTCCTTCTTGGGAGGAACATTAGAACACGCAGGGGAGTTTCTGCACATGCATTGCACGATCATGAAGTTTCAATTGGTTCCACCCATGGGTTTGGGAAGAAAGCAAAGGTATGGTTCCACTTAACTCAACTCACGCCTTGTGGGGCAGGGTGAGCTATCCGTTGGCATGTTTAGATTCCCAGAGCGGTTCCACAGTAAACAAGAGACTTCAGTGAAGAGCAGTGAGGCAAGGAAATAGAACATATCTATTAGGACAGTCACTCTCAAAGTTACACAACCAGGAAATTAGGGCTTGGGCAACCAGCCGCAGCCAATGTGTGAGGTTGACAGAAGGCAGCGGGCATGAGGGTTTTCTCAGACCAGTGTTGCTGGGTGTTAGAAACCCAGCCATAACTGATTTCAAGCCACCAACTAATGCTTTGTAAGATGCATCATTACAGACTGAAGGCATGGGGCAATGGATTCTTGGAGAAATCAGCAGCTCATAATCTCCATCTCTTGAGAATTAAGAAAAACATCAAGGTTAATTGCAAAGCATCCATTTGCCCAAACCCAAGGCCCACAGTCAGCCCTAAGCCACAGTATTTTCTTTTCTTTTCTTTGAGGAAGATTAGCCCTGAGCTAACCACTGCCAGTCCTCCTCTTTCTGCTGAGGAAGCCTGGCCCTGAGCTAACATCCGTACCCATCTTCCTGTACTTTATATGTGGGAATACTTCCACAGCATAGGGTACCAAGTGGTGCCATGTCCACACCTGGGATCTGAACCGGCGAGCCCCGGGCCACCGAGGAGTGGAACCTGCGCACTTAACCACTGCGCCACTGGGCCAGCCCCATAAGCCACAGTATTTTCTACACCAGCTCTTATCTTCCTTATGGAATCCACTGAATCAAATGACTCAGTTTAACGGAGTCATTGCGACAGGGTGAGGTCAGAGGGCAGATGTAAACCAGGAATTCCTAACCCCAGAGGCCACTCCCATGGGTCATAGAGTTTGGTAAGTACTTCAAAATCCCTGAGATGGGAAGGCCACTTAAATGGAAATGATCAGAATTAGGTAGGTCAGCCTAAAGAAGGATTAAGAGGAAAAGTCCCTCTGATTTTACATCGACTCATAAATTCAAGTTTAAAAATTGATAAGGAGTCCATATCATTGAGCCTTGGTAAAGGGCATTTCTCAGGAAAAGCGGAGGCGCAGAGCGTCGGGTCTTCCTCAAAGATGACTTGCACACTGCAATGACCTGGTAGGTATTCTGAAATCCCAAACCCACAATTAGCCCTCTCTCATTGCTTCCAAGGAACTGCATTTTCATGCAGAATTTCACCCGGTTCTTGCATCAGAAGCTCTTTTAGGGGTACGTTGGCTTCCTGGGGCTGCGGTAACAAAGCACCATTAAGTGGATGACTGAAGACAGCAGAAACTTACTCTCTCACAGCTCTGGATCCCGGAAGTCTGAAATCAAGATGTTGGCAGGGCCGTGCTCCTTCCGAAGCCTTGAGGGGAGGACTCTTCCTTGCCTCTTGCAGGGTCGGGTGGCTTCATCCAGGTGTTCCTTGGTTTGTGACTGTGATTAGAATTAGAATTCTAATCTTTGCCTCATCTTCACACGGCTATCTTTTCTCTGTGTGTCTGTCTGTGTCCACATTTCCCCCCCTTCATAGGAAGCCAGTCATACTGGATTAGGGTCCGCCCTAATGACGTCATCTCAGCTCGATTGCATCTATTTCCAAATAAGCTCGCATTTGTAGGCACGAGGGGTTGGGACTTCAACATATCTTTCTGGGGACACGATTCAAGCTACAACAGATGAAATGTCAAAGGTCTGGGATTATAGATCCAGCTTCATCGTCAACTGCTGTGAGATCCTGAGCAAGTCACTTACCATTCCTGGGCTCCAGGTGTCCTCAACTGTCCCCACAGGTACCCTTGTGGCCTGCAGATTCAGTGCAGTTTGAACAAGAGCCTAATTTATTTCACATTAGCCAAAGAGAATAGACTCACGTGGTAAGGCTCTGCCAGGGTGGGAGCAGCCTCACAGCTCTGGGAGGCAATGCCAGGACCCGGCTGGAGGGGCTGTGTTCCTACCATGGCAGATCCAGGACAGTGGATGGGAATGAAGGGCACAGGAGCCCTCCAGCAGTCCCTGGCAAGGCCTCTTGTGGTGCCAGCAGCCAGGCCCTTAAGTAAACAGCAGCAGCCAAGTTGCCATGCTCCTTCGCCCAGGTGCCACAGGCTGCCAGCCCCTGGGATAGCAGTCACGTCATCAGCCCTGGAGCCCAAGGAGCACAGTCAATGGATCTTGGCTTCCAAAGCTTTCCATAGAACCAGCACCAACAGGTGAGACCCACCCAGCTCGGACAAGCCAGTGCGATGAATTCCAACTACATACGCCTCCCCTTAGCCCAGCTTAAATATTTAGACAGCCATGGTGCGTGTGTGCTCCATACGCGAGGCTGTGAGTGGGTGAGAGGGTTTTAGCTGGAGGTGAGGCTGAAGGAAGCTGACATGTTATTCAATGGAGGGCTGCAGAGGCGAAGCCGGGCAGCTACACATTCCAGGAATGCGGATGTAATGCTCTCAGTGTGTATCTGAGGCTGACAGGGTTTGACAGTCTCCATCTGGGAACAATAACCCGCCAGCAGCAGCCCAGGCTGTGCAGAGGGCTGCTCTGACCCCCCGCTCTGCCCTTCTTCTTTCCCTCCGTGCCCTGGGCTCCGAGTGAGATGGGGAGCTGTGGGGAGGGGACCGTCCCTCCTTACTTTGCCGGCCCCGGGCTGCAGGCAGGAGTCCTGGAGCAGCCAGGCCTGGGGGGCCAGCTCACCGAATGCTTGCAATTCCAGGAGCAGCGGGCTGAGGACAGAATCCATTTTCCCCCACTCTGGGAGACCTGGATGGAATGCCATGGGGGGAGGCAATTTGGGATGCCAGCTGATCACCCAGCCGGCTGCATGGGGCGGCAGCGAGGCCTGGGGGCGGCCATGGGTTTACGTCACGTTTAATACCTTGGCCTTTCTTTATGTGAATGGGGGAGGGGGCTTTCCTCTGTGAAGTTCAAAGCACCGTTCACAAACTTCCTCTGCTAATCCTCACTCTGATCTGAATTTTGTTGTGTAACTAAACTGATTACAAGAATTTGGTGAACAGACTTCCTCATGCTTTGCCCCCGCGGGTTCACCAGCCTGGGGGCGAGACAAGGAAGTGGGAGAAGGTAGGTTAGGGCATAGACAATGTTGGAGTGAGAAGGAGACTCGGGGCCACATCACACAGCCCAGCATAGTCCTGGTTATTTTTTTGGCAAGGAAGAGTGGCCCTGAGCTAACATCTGTTGCCAATCTTCCTCTTTTCGCTTGAGGAAGATTGGTGCTGAGCTGACATTCATGTCAATCTTCCTCATCTTTATGTGGGATGCCGCCTCAGCGTGGCTTGACCAGTGGTGCTAGGTCTATGCCAGGGATCCGGGCCTGCAAACCCTGGGCCACTTAGGCAGAGCATGCGAGCTTAACCACTATGCCAGCAGGCCGGCCCCCATAGTCCCGGTTTAAACATGTAAGGCTGAGGGGAGTGGACATGGGAAGATGTGTAGGACTTCATGATCTCCTTCCTGGTCCCAGAAGGACATTTGTGACTACCTCCCGGGTATCTCCAGCGGCCCTTCAGACACAATGTGCCCAGAACTGAACTCAGTGTCGCCCTTCACCCTACTCTCTCCCTGCAGTACTGCCCTCAGACCTGCTGTCCCAGGCCCTCTGCCCTGGGGGCACTTGGAACCTCCTCTCTTGCTGCTTTTGGCTCTGCTCCTTCTCACAGGACACGGCCACCCCGAGCTCTCGCCATCCCTCAACAATACTTACGTTCCAAGACTCCAGAATTCCCCGCCCAGGCAGCTCGGAGCTTCTTCCAGGGTCTGGCCATCCTCTGGGGGGCACACTCCACTGCAGGCACAGGGGCAGCTGTTTGTTGGGAGGGCGGCTTGCGGGGAGCTGGGCTGTGCAGACCAGAGTGTCCACAAGCCTGACTCCTCATGGTGCAGGCGGAGGGGCAGGCTTTGGCTGCAGGTCCTGGCCTGTCCCTCTGTGTTATCCAGCCCCAGGACACACCACCATCCAGAGTTTCTGAAGCCAGAAACCTACCAGTGTGTTTGAATCCCTTCTCCCATCCCAAACAGATCCTCCTCATCAACCAGCTTCTCTTGATGCCACCTCCAGGATGGCTCTTGTATGCGTCCCTTTCTCTACATCCAAATGGCCTCTGCCTCTCTTCTGTTCTCCCAGTTGAAGCAACAGCCTCATCGCTGGTTTCCCTGTTCCACACGTGCCCCTCTCCTGTTCATTCTCTGCCCTGTGGCCAGAGGGGTCTTTCATCCTCTGATCTTGTGAATTTCTGTTATTCACAATTTAAATAACCTCCGCTTGAACTTCAGCTCCCAACTTGGAGCTCATCCCTGTGGAAGCCTTCTGTGATGCTCCTGGATAGGGTCAAGGACCCTGCTGAGGAACTGCCAGGGGGCCTCATACTTGGCCCCCAGCACCTCCCCACCATGCATTATAAGTGCCTGCGAATTTTCTACAAGCCCCACGAGACTGCCAGTGCCATGAGGATAGTGACGTCACACGTGTTGGTTCTTGGGTTTAAACAATGCCTTGGGCAGGGTAGATATTTAACAAATATTTGTTGAAATTTGAAAATATTTGTTGAATGAATAAAGGATCCAGGCAGATGGTGTCATTGCCAAGACTAAGACCTAGGTCTTCTAGTCAGAACCAGACTTACGAGTGTACCTGCTGGGTAACTTCTCAGACCACCAGTTTTTGAAGAGAGTTTCAACATTGCTGTTAAGCTAAAGTATCCTTGGAAACGTACCGACATGGAGCAAACTCTGTTTACTGGAATTCCTCTGTGGGAGAGTATAGTTAGAACATGGTTGGAAGAAATCTTTTGACATTCCCTGCGGAATATTCGAGTAACAAGTAAATGCAGTGTTCTATGAAACTTTTGTGCTAAGTGTCTGTGCAAATTTGGGGCCAGAGCAGAATTGTTCAGGACAGTAAAACAGAGGCTGTGCCACTACTAGCAGTCCTCATTCTCTGCTTTTTCTCAAACAACTCTCAGTGTCTCCATATGTAACAGAACCTCCCCTCTGCAGTGAGGAGCGGCTGTGTGGCTGAGCTCTGGCTATTGAGATATAAGCAGAATTGTTGTATGGGACTTCTGGGAAGGTTCTGTGAAAGGTAGAGTGTGTGCACGCTCTTTTTACCCTTCCTTGGTTCCTCCTTCTCGTTGCCTGGACTGTGAATGTAATGGCTGGAGCTCTCAGCAGCCATCTTGGATCATGAGGCAAACATGAAGGATAAAAGCAATGAACTAGGATAGTGAAGCAGAAAGCTACAAGGAGCCTGGGTCCCTGATGAGTTTGTGGAGCCATCGTAGAAGCCCTCCAGACTTCTTTTACGCGCGAGAGAAGTAAACCTCTTGTTGAAGGTACTACGGTTAGGTCTCTGATGCTAGCAACTAAATAATGTTTTTAGTTGAGTCAGGGGCCAGATGACTGGCTTGCCTGGTATGCTCTATGCCTCAGTTGGGTATGCTCCTGGCCCTTAGCCCATAACTCTCCTCACTCTTCCTTCCTCTTCCCGTGTTGGCACAGCTTCAGGCACCCAATGATTCCTGTGGGCTGCCCATGAGCAATTCCGTCCCAACTTGGCAAGGTACACCCAGTCTCAGGGAATGCATTTGACGTGGCAGGAGATGGAATGCCAACAGTTATCAGTAGGGGAAATTCAAACATGAGCAAGACCCTACAAATTCTGTAAATGGATAGACTTTCTCAGAAGTTTGGGCCTTTCCTTTTGTTATGGAACCTGTTTCCTGGAATAAATTGACGAAATGTGATTGTTTTCTTGAAATCGTAGGCACATAGGATAGGATGTTCAGAGCACTTTGCACAGCTCTTCCTGGGATCCAGGGTGCAAGGGGGAAGCGGGGGG
This sequence comes from Equus przewalskii, assembly GCF_037783145.1. Classification (NCBI taxonomy): domain Eukaryota; kingdom Metazoa; phylum Chordata; class Mammalia; order Perissodactyla; family Equidae; genus Equus; species Equus przewalskii. The sequence goes on along the minus strand of NC_091833.1, from coordinate 79,215,712 downwards.
AGACTGGAGAAATTATTCTTCCGGTGGGAAAGGGAGACAGGGAGGAGGTACGATGGTGGACTTGCCCGCTCCCGGCTCCCTCATCACCCAGGTGGACCACCTCCCCTACCACTGCTGACAGTGCCCTCGTATCCCTGTAAGCGCTCCTCATCAGTCGCTGTGCCTCTTGAATGTGCAGTTGTGGCATTTTTCTGGATCTCAGAACCTGGAACAGAGCGCTATTCGCCAACTGCTGTGGGATGTGTGCGAGCTCCTAAGAGGGCAGGAGCCCAAGGGCTTTGAGAAGTGCACTGACTTGCCCAAAATCACAAAGCTGATTGCCACAGAGTCAATTCAATAACAACAATGACAACAACAGTAATAATAGCAGCTAAGAAATATATCATTAGCATAACATAACTTATTTGTGACATTCTTCTTTGTACTTGACCCATTTCAACTCCTTTAATCCTCAGAACAACCTCATGAGGCATTCAGGTCCCCATTTCATAGATGAGGGGACTGAGGCGTGAGCAGGCGAGACATATTCCCAAAGGCACACTGCTGGTTCACGGCAGGGCCCCTCAATCCCGCATTCTTCCTACCACAGCACAGGGGCCTTAATAAGGGTCTTCAAACTAGTTTTCGAAAAGGCACTGCTTTTCCTTGTGTCTTCCTGTGATGGTGTGCCTCCATCTGCAATGTGACCAGAAGAGAGAGGCTTTCAGGACAGACTGGAGTCACGCACGGTGTCGGGGGACAGGGCACCAGCAGCAGAGAAAGCTTTGCTGCCTGCCCTCCTCCCTGCTCTGTGCTGGTCTTCTTCTGGGGCAGGGAGGGCCTTGATGGACAGCTCGGCAAGTGACATTCCCAAGGGGTGGTATGAGCAGATGACCTTTGAGCAGCTACACCTACGGACGGGTGAACCTGTAAACACCAGATGCACTGATAAAAAGCTGGGGCCTTATTTTCACAGTCAGGATCCTGTCTGAAATGTGCAACAGGGCTTGTGTGTGAAGCTTGACCGACAGCAGGTCTGTGCAGACTCATTTACAAAATCTAATTTCAGCTATCGACCGCCTACTTTCTCTCTCTTGAAATTGTAGGTTTTTGATGTAAGTATTGTTACAATCTGAATATCTCTTTATTTATGATTCTGAAACATAATCTGATGCTCCAAGGATGTGGGCTTCTGGGGATTGGTGACACTTCCTGTGACATTCCCACAGGTAAGTGTTCTGGGACATGAAAGTAGGCTGGCCTAGGCCATTAGGGAGACACTCCTATGTCCGGCAGGGGCAGGAGAGGGGGGGGCCCAAGCTCAGCTGTGCGTCATTTCACAAACATAATTGGACCCCTCTCTTTTTTATCTCTACTCACTCCCTGTATGACCTCACAGCTTTGAGTGACATGTCTTCACCTATGATTCCCACATTTATATCCAACTGTCTGCTCCACTTGGATGTCCAATGGACATCACAGACTTTTCATGTCCAAATTGAACTTCCAATCACCCCCTTGGAAAAAAAAGCCTCACCCACAGCTTCCTCATCTCAGTTAATGGAAACCATCTTTCAAGATTTCAGGCCAAAAGCCTTGGAGCCATCTTTGACTTCTCTCTCTCTCTCATACCCAACATTCAGACTCTCAGAAAATCCTACTGGTTTGACTTTTGAAATATTTCCAGAATTTGACCACTCTTACCATCCTCCTTGCCACGGCCTTTGTCCAAGTCACTCACTCTTCTCACTTGGATTATTGCATTCACCTCCTAATTGGCCTCCCAGCTTCCACTGTTGGCCTCTTCCCTCTACTCAACGTGGCAGCCATGTTGAATGAATTTGTTAAAACAAAAGTGAGATCGTGTCAATCCTCTGCTCAGAATCTTCCAGTGGCTTCTTAGCCCCCAGAAGAAAGCCATAGTCCTTGCTAGGATCCCCAAGCGCCCTATGATTTGCCCCGCTCCCTCCCTGTTACATGGCAGACCATCCTCTGTTCCCATCCCCAACGCTGTCCACTCCAGCTCCTTACCCAAAGCCAGCACCTTTGGGTTGAGGGCCATTCTCCAGAGAAGCAGGACATGGAGGAACCATTGGCAGCCGACATTCACAGCAGCTTGGGTGGGTGCCTTGGCCAGGAGAAGAATCTGGGAGGGGCGACAAGTGTCTACCTCAGGGAGAAGGGGAGATGAAGCGCTGGTGGAAGGTAATGTTCTAGAGAGGATGGGCAGGAAGCCCTCACTGAGAAAGTACCTAAAGCAAGTGAGGGAGCTGGTTGTGTGGCCAAGGCGGGGAGGGTGTGTGGGGCAGAGTTTCAGGAAGAGGGATGTCACTGTGAGGGCTCTGAGGTGGTGGTGGTCCTGGCGCTCTAGGAGGGGTAAGGAGCTGGAGTGGACAGCGTTGGGGATGGGAACAGAGGATGAGGTCTGCCATGTAACAGGGAGGGAGCGGGGCAAATCATAGGGCGCTTGGGGATCCTAGCAAGGACTATGGCTTTCTTCTGGGGGCTAAGAAGCCATTAGGGCCTGGTTCTCCTGGCTTTCTATCAATTTTATGAGCAATAACATCCTTCAATAAATTTTCTTGAGTTAAGCACAAACTCTGGAGTGACACATCTGGATCCAAATCCCAGTTCCACCGCTGGCTAGTTCTGCCATCTTGGGCAAGCTGCTTAAGGTCTCTGTACCTCTACTTCCTCCTCTGGGAGAATGTGTATAGTCATAGGATGTACCAGTACCTACCTTATAGGACTGTTGGCAGTTGATACATATCAAGTCGATATGTATTAAGCACACACAACAGGTCAGCCTGATTCAACTTGAGTGGGGACTGTGAAGGGTGGGAATACCAGAAGGCGAGCCTCATTGGGATCATCTTGGAAACCAGTTACCACGCTCCTCACAAGAGAACCGGTGTGTGGTTAGGAAGGGGGAATAGATGCCACAGAGCCCCATAGCCACGTTTCCTACGAGTAAAATGGGCCAATTCTAATATTGACCTCACAGGGTTGTCCGGAGAATGAATGCTGAGCTGGATCCTTGGCCCCTGTGAGCAATACACAGATGTTAGCTGCTGTTGTATTTGTTTTCTATAGTTATCGAATTGCTCGTCACTTTCTGGCCTAATAAAATGTACCCAGTCAGGTTTCTCCCCTGCTTTTGCCCTAATTGGCATTTGCGTTGTTCACTCCTCATTGACTTCTGATCACTCTGCTCTCAGCACCGCCCGCGCCCAGCCGTGGTCGCTGTTCTCTCCCGCTGTTTCCCATCAACCCCCGCCCCCGCCTCACCTCCTCTTTCCTAAGACTGTGGGAGCTACTCCCTGCTGCCTTGTCTTTTCTCTCTGTCAATCTTTCCCTCTATTCAATTTCTCATCTTCCCCTTTATTATTTCTCCCCGGGACTAACTGGTTTAACTGTCACCTGGAATTTCTATCTGTACCGGTTGTTAACAGCTCTTGGAAAGGAGGAAGGCTCAAAGTCTTCCCTGCCACTCTCAGTAGATGCAGAAGGTGGGCTGACTCGTGAAAAGCGTAATAATCGTTACTATCATCTCTAACAGGAATACATTGTTTGATGATTTACAAAATAATTTCATATTTATCAAGAGGCAAAATCCTGTCCTGGGAATGGGGTAAAATCTGTTAAATTCTCAACTCCGGCGGAAGCTGCCTGAAGCTGAGCTCTCGGAAGTCCAACCCTAGGGGCTAGGTCATCTCCTAGACCTGACGGAGCCTGCAGTGAGTACAAGGGCTTCTGGGCCTGGATCTGAAATCCTGAATGCTCTCCTCAGACAATCCATTGCTTGCAAGATGGGCAGTGCACCATGATTCATTCATTCAATTATTTTTAACAGATATTTTAAAGAATCTACTATGAATCACTTCCTCTGCTGGGTGCTGGGGATACAATAAGGAATGAGGTCAACTCTATCCCGCCCTCCTGGAGCTCAGAGTTTGCAGGGCTGGGGGTGTGGTGGGGGGAAGTGAAAGAGATATTAAACTAATTATTACACAAATATTTCCTTCTGTGGTTTCATTCTGGTTGTTGCAGAAGGAAGAGCACAGAATGCGAGGAGAACGTCGTACAGAATATCTGACCGTGTCACTCTGCCCCGAGTTGCCCTCCCCTGTTTTGCCCTCTGTGTCAGGCCTGACCCCTGCAGGCTGCATGCCAGGAGGAGGCTGGAGGGCGGGGTGAAGGGAGAAAATTTAAGATGTTTCTGTTCCCTTTCCCTCCCTGTCTGGGTGGTATCTTCTCCATGGTTCCTCTGCGGCTCCTGCTCCCACCAGACAGGCCTGCTCTGGTGATGGATCCTGCCTGGGGCCTCCTGCCTTGGCTCTGGTTCTTACCGTCTCCTTGCTTTGTTTCTCTAGCCTTCTGGTGGTAGCAACTTCCTGCTTTGCCAATTTCCGGATTGTCCCACCATCCCCACTTCTCAGCTCTAGCATCACTTGTGCAACAAATTCCTTGGAAAACATGCCCTGTTTAAAATCCAGAGTGGTTTTGTTTGCCTCACTGGATGCGGACTGATGTAATGACTCGTTGTATTTTCAACCCCAACTATGGCATGTGCTGTAGTCCTGCTCGTGACATGGAGCTGGGCTGTGACTTTCGCGTAAATGGTGCCTGGCTGTGTCCTGTCTTAGGTCACTGTAAAAATATGCAGCCCGGGGCTGTAGGCAGGAATGGTCGACAGCCCTGAACAGAAAGCACTGAGCTGGGCTGGGGACAGGGAGAGCAACGTTGATTTCCTCAGTTTTGAGTTGAGGAACCTATCCTAGAACCTCAGGTTTCCTGACTCCGAGTCCATTTCCTTTTAGAACCCGCCTGTCTCCTCCAGAGTGCCACCCACTGCCCAAGCCGATGCAGTCATTCCACACACACCCCAGGATCACCTGGCTTCATCACTACTCAAGCCAGAATTACTTGTCTGCACCCCTATAATCCATAACTTCCACCCCAGAAGTGCTGTGGTTTTCATGGTGTCCTGGGGTGAGGGGACAAAAGGTGGACTGTTACTTAAGCAGAACAGAAGTCCCAAGTCCATGGGATCTGCTAGTAGCATGGTCAGAAAGCGAGTCAGGACTGAGGATCCGGAAGGAAGGGCGTGAAGTTCCCAGGTGTGATTCTCTTGTCTCGGAGCCCCAGACCCTCCCAGTCAAGTGCCCCACTCCCCGAGGCAGCAGCAGGTTTAAAATCTACCAATACATTCTCTTGTCCTGAATTGGCTGCTGGAGCCCAAAGGAGGATGAGGACCAGTCAGCATTTCCCTCCAGAAGCAAATGTTTCTCTCATCCAGCTCTTTGCACAGAAAGCCTGACCTCCTCAGAAATGGCAGCCAGAAAAATCCGCACTCCTCGTAATCCTACAAGTTCCCACTAATCAGATGTCTAGACAAGAATGGTCCCGGCCCCCTTTCCTGTTTGCAAATCTGCCTTGACAAGTCGTATCCTCCTGACAACGCCATTAAAATGTTCTTTATTTGCTCTGTGGGCCTTCTGAGACTTGGTTGCTGGAAACACTATCAGTTTCTGGATCAGCTCGCTTCTCTTGAAATCACGCTCTGATATTCCTCTGCTTAAATTTCGTTCTCTTGAGAGGAGCTCTATTAACTGGCAATTAGTACTGCTTTGAGTATAAGTAGAGGACTGTGGGGTTTGTGGCCAGATGGCCTGCGAGCCAAACTCGACTCGGGGTTACTGTGTCTTTGGAGAGAATGCCTTCTCACTGTGGCCCAGACTGATTTAGACAACACAATGTGTTCCTTTAATGCGGTGAGGAAAACCATGGAGAAAGGGGTTTCAATTTCCATCCATCCCTTTGAGACCCGGAGAGGGCCTCATTTAATTTCTCCCCCTTGGGATGCTAATGCCATGGAGGCTTAAAGCAAGATCTGATTTATATGTTTTAAAATCAGCAATAGAATAATGGGATCCAAAGGTTGCCAGAGAACAGATCCCCAGCTTCTCATGTGAACTTAACCTGGACACCAGGTTCATGGTCTTCACCATCCCATCTCCCTCTAAACCCCGCCCAACCCTCCCCTTACTCACTGAGAGCTGGACCTGGCAATCCTGGGCCCACGGATGGTGTCACCCTCACGGTCACAGATGGCTGCAACAACTTCCCTTGTCTTTTTAAAAAATAGTGTCTTTAATAGTCTTGAAAAGCAGTACAGGCTTATGGCATTTGGAGCCTCTCTGCTCGGGGTCTGATGCCAGCTCTACCCTCACTGGAGGGGTCACCTCTCTGTCCCTCAGTTTCCTCATCTGTAAAATGGTCATAATAAGAGTTCCTACCTTGCAGGGTGTGGTGGAGATCAAAAGAGTTTAAACACAGGAAGTGCGTCCAACAGAATCTGGTCGGCAAGACGTGTCAAATCAGTGTTAGCAACAGTAAAAATAATTTTTAAAAAGTTTTACAAGTCAAACATGGTAAATGGGTATATAGTGAAAAGCAAATTTTCTTTTGACCTCTGATCTGCAGACTCCTAGTTTCCTCCTCCAGAAACAACCACCATGAATGGTTTATTGGCTGCCAAACAAGAGAGATTCACAGCATAGTCACGTGTAGATATAGATATTTATATAGATACACAGTGGAGAGAGAGAAAGCTATAGATACAGATGACTCTCAGTTAAAAAATAAACAGTAGATATTAAACACTGGTCTGTATTTTTTTTTAAAAGTGTACAATGAAAAGATCTGTTGTCAATCAAGAAACAATCAAAAGATTGCTCCTGATCAATTCCTGTAGATCCGGCTCATTCTTAACAGCTGTATGGGCGCCTCTGTCTGGAGGCGTGGGGATCCGTTCGACCAGGCTCCCGCGGGAGGTGGGGCGTGGGGGTGCATGTGGGTTGTTTCATCCCCTTTGCTTGATTGCTTTGGCTTCTCCCTGTGGCTCTTTCCTTCCCTCCTCCCAGCTAAAGGGGAGCAGCCTTCCTGAGCCTCTTCATGAGGAAGTTGAAGCAGACCCTCCGCTCTCCTCAAATGATCAGGGCTCCAGTTAACCCCAGAAGTGACCCAGGCAGCTTCTGGCAGCAGCTCCGTCTCCAGGTTGCCGCCCTGAAGTCCACGAGAAAGGAACTCGAACACCTGGGTCTTGTCGGACTCCAAAAAGTTGGTTGACTTTTACAATGGATTGTTTTCAAGAAAGCAGCCCAGGAAGATATGCTTTGGATGTATAAAGAGTTGTCGATTATAGACAGATTATAGCCTGCACATGTATTTGCACATCAAACTTGTTTTTCTGGTTTTTGGGAACCTGAAGTACAAGCCATTAAACTTGCACAGCCATTTATCCCACTTTCTGGTTTAGTTGTTTTGTTTTTTTTTTCAGTTGTTCTAAAAGAACGTTTAATTTTAGCATCGCAATAATGATAGCTCTGGGAAATAGTCTCCCTCCCACCCACAGGCTTTGAAATGCAGTAACTTCAGGTATAAATAGCCATCGGCATGTCAGAGTATTGTCCAAAGATTAAATAATAAGGCCAGAAGGAAAAATTATGTCTCCATTTCTCTCTAGAATGGGAAACATCTTTTTCTGAAAGTGAAGCCTTGAGGCAAAATTTTGATTGCTGGTAAATTTGTTGGAAATAACCAAAAGGTCATCTGGGAGGCAGCTCTGTAATAAGCGAAGGTCAAGGTTTGCAGTGAGGTGGGCCTGCATTTGAACTTAGTAGCTGTGTCCTTTGGTGATTTGACCTCCGTGAACCTCAGAGACCTCGACTTTGACACTGCAATGAGGTAAAAGAAGGATCAAGTGGGAGAGACGAGAAGCACTGGAAATGAGCCTGGCAGGCAGCCGGCGCTCAGTAAATATTCATCACTTAAAGTGCCTGACTTCACTCTGTTTCTAAGCCCTGGGAGGCACAGGGATGATAGAAAAGACTGGCAGCCTTCCTGGTTTCTCTTTCCTTTTTCATTGTGTTTCCGTGGGATGGGAGCGAGGGAGGCAGGGCCCCCGCCCTCACAAAGGGCCAGTGTCTGTGGGCTCTGGGACGTCTGGGAGGCCCATTAGGCCGAAATGGGGACCTGCCAAGTTTTCATACGGTTTTCATATCACCAGGCTTGTTTTGACTTACATGAGCTTTCTCCCCACAATCCCTCTGTGACTCGGGAGAAAGGAAGTACGGGATGCACACAGAGAGGCAGCCGAGGGCACAAGGAAGGAAACCGCCTCCTGGGCCTGTGCAGTGACCATCTCCTCACTCTCCTTTCCAGCCTTCCAGCCTCTGGCCTCTGTTGGCTTCCCAAGGACTCAGTCATGTCTGCTGTTTCCTCCCAGAGGAGGACGAGTGGGGAAATTTGGCAGGCTAACAAAAGCCTTTAGCAGCGTCTGGTCTGGCCGAGGTGGCGGTTCTTGGGCTCTGAGGGGCCCACGTGGGCTGGCCGCTCCATCAGCTGCCCTTCGGCAATTGCTCCCCAGGTCAGTTCTAAGTCAGTCAATTGATCGTCCGGAAATACAGGTGGGTCCAGCAAACCAGGCCCTTCCTAGGTGCTGTGTAAATGCCGTGGGTTCTGGATATAGCTTATGAGTGCTGTGTGGTAACAATAAGAATGATAATAATTAATTCAACAAATATTTATTGAGCTCCAACTATGTACCTGGCATTGTATTAGTTCTGAACAAAACAAATAACAGCTCAGTTTTATTGTGTCAGCACCGGTACAAAGCACTTCTCATATCTTATCTTAATTAGTCTGCTCATTAGCCTCATAAAGTAGATATTGTTATTAGTCTCATTCTTCAGATGAAGAAACCAAGCCTCAGAGAGATAAAGCAAGTCGCCTAAAATAAAATCACTAGAATGGAAGCCACAGGTAGGGTGGTGGGCAAAACAAACTAAGGCCAGGACCCTGACAATTGTGGGGTGATCATGACTGCCTACCGTGGATGGCCTGAAATGTCCACACCAAGACTTCGGTTATGTGCTGCCATATCTGCTCTTAACCAATGCTTGATAAAGTCCCTTCCAGCTCTGAAATCCCGATTATAAACATAGTGTCCTGCTTGACCCCCAGCTCTTCACTGTCTAACCCATACGGCCAGGCCCAGCTTGACCCCATTCCTCAGCTTTCACCTCCACCTCAAACTGGAGGCTTTCCCCAGGTTAAGCGAGGGAGAGGGACTCTCAGCCCTGGGCAACACCCCCTCGGCCAGGGGGAGCCTGGCGTCACCTCATCTTGCAACCACTTCTAATTCCTGAGCCCTCACCTTGTTTGGAGATGAAGCCTCCATTTCCGCCATGACCACCCTTCCCTCCACGGTCCTCCTCCTCGAAGGCCCTGTCCTGCTGCTCTGTCTGGGGCTGGGGCTCCTCCTGAACCAGGCTCCTGCTGGCAGTTTGCTAATAGGGATCGGGAAGAAAGGAGGGAGGTTTTGAAGCTCTGCTATGTGGAGAAAAGCTTCCCATTAATGATCCAATTGGGTCAGTTTGGCGGGAAATGGAAGGATCGCACCCGTAGGGGTTCAGGCCTGAGGTCTGGATATCGAAATGTTGAAGTCAGAGCTGCAGAGGCTCCTCGCTGGAGATTTGAAGTTGGAGGTGACCAATGGGAGCCTGGGGAGCTGTTGCGAACAATGGGGAATGTTCGCCAACCGTGAGCTATTGGAAGAGGCAAACATGAAGCACTCCAGGGACGTTGTGTTTGTCACGATGCTACTGTGCAAGAAGTAGAAGGAGCCACATGTGCAAGGCCACAGAAGCTGGATGGAAACCCTCTGGGAGAGCCAAGGGGGCCTGTCTCAAGAGAAGACTCTCAAAGGCCTGCCGACCTGCACAAAAGGTCTTTGGTTAAGGAAGACTCTGAAGAACCCCTCTCGGGAGGTTCTGTTGAGCACTATGAAAAGATCAAAGTAATTAAAGTTGTGTGAGAGAGACGTAATTTTGGTAACCTTCAGTGACCCTGATTCTGTGGATCCAATGATAGTTCAGAAATACCACGCTGCGAATTGCCACGGAAGTACCATGGCTGTGAAGTGAGGGGAGTGTTGTCTGATGGAGGGTAGGCCAATGCTTCATCTAGCCCAAGGTGGACTCTTTGGTGGTGCCCGAGATTTGGTTTTGATGGAATCCACTTTATTGACAGGCAAACCTTCAGTGGTTTTGGTGGCAGACGTGGCGGAGATGGGATATGGTGGTGACGGAGAAGGTTGAATGGATGTCGGAATTATGGAGGTGGCAGAGGCCACAATGCCTTTGGCAATTACAATTCATCTTTAAATTTTGTTTCAGGACAGGACCAAAATGTTGGAGGCAGAAACCATAGCTTTTATAGTCGTGAAGGTCATTCTTCTGGCAAACCACAAGACCAAGGTGGCTCTGGTGGCTTCAGGCCACGGCGGTAGCTAGAGTGGGGGCAGGAGATTTTAATCAGCCCTGGCAGGAAGTCAATGCTGGGAAACAAAGCTTGGTGAGGATAGCAGGAGAAGTGACAGCGAGGCTGTGCTTCAGTCAGGGCTGATGGCCATCCGACATGCACTGTGGGGCAGCCAGGGTCCCTTCTGATGAGCTACTCTGATTGCTCAGATTTTGTGCCATAAGACTGATAAATATTGCCAATATCACTCCTAGCTATAACAGATCTGTGAGCTCAGCCAAGCAGTACTGGGCCTCCTCAGCCAAATTTTACAGTGTGCCCCTTCGGGTCCAGGCCTCTGAAAGCAACCCTAAGGACTCCTCTGGCAGGGCCCTTCCTCCTGTTGGACCCCAAGTCCTACAGGGTCCCCAAACAGCCTGGGTTCAGAAGTCACAGGATCAGGGGACACCGGAGTCACGAGGAGACCTTAGAAATGCTCTAATCCGACAGTCGTATTTTACAGAAGGGAAAAGTGCAGTATACACAGGGGGAGGGACCCGTCCAAGGTTACCACGCTAGTCAGTGGAACCAGAATCCATGTCTCCACACTCTGATCTCTATCATCCCAGTTTATCTCTGTGTTGTTTTATTGGTTATTACTTCACTCCTCATTGAAACCAGAGGCTGGACCAGTTGGGATTGTACTCAGCAGCAGTCACTTAAAATGAGAGAACATTTGTTACTATTTACCTAAAGAAAGTCTGGAAGGAGATGCTTTCATTCTTTTTTCATAGACTCAAAGCTATCCACAAAGAACCAGGCTTCTGCACTACCACCAAGTTGGCTTTTCATCCTTGTGCTTGCTGTCTTACGATCACAAGATGGTTGCCACAGCTCCAGGAATTTTGTCTTCATACCAATGTCCCAAACAGAAAAGAATGGGGTGTGGGGACAAAACTATATTTCTTTTCAGCTACCTAGAAGGTGATTCCCAAAAGCTCCCTTAGAAGACTTGCCCTTATAGCTCATTGGCCACTTCTTGTGGCAAGAGAGCCTGGGGAAATAAATATCTAGCTGGGGAAAATGGGATGGTTATAGTTGGCTTAGATCAATCAGGATGTATGCTTTGGAGCTGGGCACATTTCCACCCAGAACAAAATAGGATCTTGTTGGTTAGGAAGAAAGGACAGTGGGAAGAAAGGACGGTGGGAAGAAAGGATGGTGGGGCAAGGGGCTGGCTTCCTGAGGCAAGCTACAGAGTCTGCCACAGGGGCCATTCAGCATGGTGGAGGGAATGTAGACTTTGGGTTCAAATCCTGGCTCTACTGTTTACCAGCTGGGTGACTGTGGCTAAGTTCCTTAGCTCCTCTAGGACTCATTTTTATACTTTAAAATGCAAGTAATGTAAATAATGTATTATTGTCTGACACAGTAGGGGCTCAGTAAATTGTGGCTATTACTATTACTGCTAATAATCCATCAAGTACTTTCTCATAAATTCAAGTATTCACATCCTCGCCAGTCTTTGAGGCAGGCAGTATACAGTGACTCCTTACATGAACCTGTCTGATCTCAGGGGGAGCAGGTGGTAGAGGTGGAACTTAGATCTGGAGATACGAACATCTCCACCCCCCTTGCCGCCCCAAGACGTATTGATTGTCCAGTGCCTGTGGGCCAGCCATCGGTGATGAAAGCCCTTTCAGAAATCCCATCTAAATTCTATTTTTCCGTCTTCCAGAGAGACACTAAATGCAAGCAAGAGAAGCAGAAAACTCCCTGAGGCCCCCGGGGCAGCATACCCCGGCCCAGGCAGGCCCCGTTCTATTTCAGTATCCTGAGCCTGGACCCACATGAGTCAAGATCCCAGAAGAGATTGTTCATTTATACACGGTGGGGAACATGAGTTGGAGATCTGCTCTTCTACTCACCTGGCATTCATTTCCCATTTAGAACCAACCTGTTCTCACTCCTGATCCAACCAACGAGGGGCTGACCTCATCTGCTCTGCTCCAGGGCTGGGCCCATGATCTGGACCTGACCAATCAGCGTTTTCTATCCTCTTGGCCAAGATGACTGACTTTGGGTTGAGCATGTAACCCAAGCCAGGCCAATGAGACTCAATTTTGGAACTTTTGCAGGAGTTAGTGGGAAGGAGGTCTTCTCTCCTGACTGAGAGTTGCTAGCTGTATGGCTGGTGGAAGCCTGGAGCTTCCAGGGACAACCACCTGGCCAGAGCCTGCCTGGGAAGGAAGACAGGCAAGAAAGGAGAAACAGGTCTGAGACCTACGGCCCTACAGATGTTGTTGGAACCTACAAACCCAGCTATGCCCGAACCCACCAAATCTACCTTTGGATTTTCCAATTACACAAGCCCAGAGATTCCATTTTGATCCTTAAGCCAGTTTGAATTGAGTTTCTGTCATTTTTTCTGCAGTGTCCAGTCTAATTTGAGAAGGGAGATTCTTTTCCTGTCCTCCCTGGATACGATGAAAATCACTCCAGCCAGCCTTGCCGTTCCTCTGCTCCTTACTGAGACCAGTCCTGCTCTCTTAGCTAAAGGCATGGTGAATTGTTCTTCAGCAGTAAAGGGTGACACCATGATTGACCCCATCTCCAACAATGACCCAAGAATTGAGGGATTTCAGTTTGAGTAGGAGACAGCCGTGAGCAGAGGCTCTCTAGGGAAAGACTCGGAGTCTTTATTGCTTCACTGACTCGGGCTTTCTAGGGAAATTGCTTTTCATACTTTTAAGCAATTAGACATCTGCTGTGACATTATATAAGTAAGATGGCTTACTGCTATATACGCCATCAACATGACATTAGTGTCGACTTCCTCAAAGCATCCCTGTGCTCACTGGGTACCAGGCTTGTGACTATTGGCTCATGTTCAGCAAATCACGCAGCTGATGAGAAGGAAAAGTAGAAGTTTTGCAGAAATTAGGACAATTTTTACTGACTTCACCTTTCTCACTCAAGTGTTTAATGAGGTAGAGAGAAAGGTGCCATCACAGGTTTGAAATTATTCTCTGCCACCAGCCTTCCAGGGGGAGTAAAGCCCTTTATCTATTCCACAGCACAGGCTTGAGAATCAAGCCATTCAGGTGTCTGACTGGTTTGTCTCCAGAGGGGCTGGTCCTGTTTGTACTCATTCTGATCTTTCACTGTAGAAGGAAGCAACCCACCTGGGGACTTTGTAGAGGATACTTGATGATCTGGCATCTGTCTGTAAATGTGCTTTCATTCTCACCTCTCTCTCTTCGGGACCTCTCTGCGTTCAGCTTTCTTCATGTCTATTCTAAATGGGAGGACAAGAGAGTGGGCACAGATGAGCACTGGTCCAGTCCCTGGGGTCCAGCAGGCTTGGCTTTGGGGCCCTGTGCATGCATATCTTGCCCTTTTGTCTTTCTATGCTCTTCCAACCTCCAACCTTGGCTGGCTGGCTGGTTCCTATTCTTGGACTCACCCCTGACCCTATATTCATCCACACCTACAACAGTGCCTGACATACAGTAGGCATGCAATCCAGTCCACCCTGATGCACAGCTCCAAAGGCATGGTTCATATTTACTCTACATGGTGCTCCAGGAGTGCTGTTTATATAGCAAACAATGTGAATGGGACCCCCTGGAATTGCGCAACTCAGTGACTGCACTCCATATATTTTGTTGATGAATAGATGAATGAATGAATGAAATCGTTGCTGGTCATGCTTTGGCTTCTCTCTTTGGACACACAGGGTTCTCCCTCTTACTAGTTTGCCTTTAAATTCTGTTCATAAATACTGACTGGATTATAGCCTCTGGATTAATTCTGTTCCCATGTCTAACTGCTTTCCATTTAGGCCATTTGACTGCTTACTCTAAGTTCTGGACAAGTTCTGCTCAAGCCATAAATCACTTAGTTTTCTGGCCCTCATCCTCCTCCTCCTCCAGTTGTGTGGCCACCCTTTATCCCACCTGCCCTTTCTCTCTTTACTCCTGCTTGATCCTGCATGTGGACTTCTGCTCCTGGAACTGAGTCAAGGCACCAGGATCAGCGGTGTTAGCTTCTATGTTTTTTTGTGGAAAAACAAATGTCAGAAGTAGACCATAATTCAAAGCAATCATTAGATTGTGGTCCATTTCTGACATTAGCCATGGTCACAATGTTTCTTCTCCCTTTGGTCCCTCAAATCCTTTGGTTTGAACAGATTCTGGAGAGCACCTCTCTTGCCAACGGGCTCCAGAAGGGGATGCTGGCTACTGCGAGAGCCCCTCGTGCATGTTGGAACCATGGGGTTCCCCACTGAGTTTGAGCACTAACAAGTACCAAGACTCAAGTCTAAGTGCCTTGCCTTCCAGCTTCCAAATGCTTCCCCAATCTGGTAACATCTGACTCGTCCCATACAAGATCTCACTCCATCATAACACAATTCCTTCTGTCAGCGCAGCCCCTCCCACCCAGCTACATGATGCCACATTCTTTCCTCCTTCAAACGCACCCTCTCATGCAAATCTCCCTCTTCCTTCAAGGTCTAGCTCAACTTCCAGCTCCTCCAAGAAGCCTCCTACGACCACTCTAGCCCTATTGGTTTTCCTCTTTCTCCTTAAGTACAATTTGACACGATCTTTATGCATCATAATTTATCATGCATTTTTTCCTCTGTAGATCCTGCCTTCCTAACTAGACTATGCATTCCTTGGGGGCAGGGATCATGTCAGATTATTTCGGTGACCTTCACATGGCCTCACACACACATAGTGATTTAAACAAATAAACTTGACCAACCCTACTTCATAGCTGAATACCCAGTATTTCTGGAGTATCTTATTCTTTTTATTTTCTTTGACATTTGGAAAAGCACTAACTTTTTCAACTTTTCAGCATCACGTTGATGAGGACAATTGAAGGTAAGCATGTTTGCCAGGGAAGTAGAACGAACTTCATGTCCAAGACTGAAATAGAATCTTCTGCTGCAAACCCCTGCTGGAGCCTGTTACGTATACACGATCATCACATGGGCAGAACACACAAAGCAGTTGAAGGTTCTGTGGACGATTAAATGCTTAAGTGGAGCTGTGGCATTTGTCAACAGCCACCAGTGTTCAACAAATGTGCTGCTGGTCATGAGTGCTGGGCCTATTGTGAAGCATTATTCCTACTCTGAATGGGGCTGGCGTTATGTAATAGAAGGACAGAAGGTGGAAAAGGCAAAACACCGAGAAATAGATGAATGCCACTTTTCCTTATTTTAAGCACCTTGCAGAGTACCTTGCTTATGATTGGAGTTAAATTGAATTCTACTCCACAGACTCCATTCTGAGTGGTTTCTTTTTCAGGCCTTGAGACTTCTGGGCAAAATGAAGAGGTGGTTAAACTGAATGCTTAAGTTAAATTCAAGGAATGGTAATTTTTCCTCCTCCCCCTCTGGGAATAGGCTGAAAGTCTTGGTTTTGGCATTGCTTTTCCAGGTAACCAGTCCTTAACCTTCTATGCTCTGGCCCTAAATCAACACATGTAACATCCTGGTCAAATCACAGTCCTGTAGCTGTGACCCACACAGCTCCCGGGGGGACATGCTCTTGCCCTGGTGGGTTAGATGAGAAGTCATTTTTAACACCTGCAACCTCTACCACACACACACACACACACACACACACACACACACACACACAGCTCGGGAGTCCAGCCTCCTTCCCAACCTGCTGCCCTCTTCATCCTTGCATTTCATACATTCCATTCCAAGTACAAACCTCCTCCACCTGCAAGTTGCATAAAAGTTGAAAAGGGGAGATAAAGGCTGAGCATAACGGAGAGTTGGCCTGGGTAGCTGGACGGCAGAGCCTACTGATAAGCATGTTGTGAGTTGTGGGGCTCTGGAGCCTGGGTTCAAATGCTGCCTTTTCCACTTCCCACCTGTGTCATCTTGAGCAAACTGCCTAACTTTTCTGGGCCTGGATTCCAGATCTGTAAACAGGGATGGCAACAGTATTAGCCTTGTCTTGTGGGTTTGTGGTGACAATTAAATGAGTCAATATGTATGGAGCACTTGGAACAGTGCCTGGGACAGGATATGTGCTTAATCAGTGTGAATTATCCTCATAAGGGAAGGCACATAAGCCCCCTAAGAGCCAGGATAATACCCACACGAGATAGCAAACAACAGAAAGCCGTATCTGCTGGAAAAGAAAGCTGGAATCTGCTCTGTTCATTTATTTTTATTCAGCAACTGTTTATTGAGACCTAGTATGTGCCAGGCACCTGCTAGACACAGAGAATACAAAGGTGGAAAATATTGTGCAGTCCTTGCCCTTGTGAGATTCAGTCCATCTATAGACTGTCTTAGGGTGAGCTGCCCAGCCACTGGACGCCAGGTGTGCAGCACAGCGGTTGGCCCACAGGCAGGCTCTGGGAATTATTCACATTACTCTCCTTCAGGTGGACTCCTCATGGACATCCTTGATTCACTTCTCACTTAGATTCTAGAATCAGCTACTCACTAAAATCCTAGATCAACTCACCCTCTTGGCTCTCTGAGGTGCCACCCTCCTTTCTCTGCTTCTGCTTGCCTGGATAGAATGTTGCTGCCTGAACCACACACTGCTCTCTGTCAGCTGGTCCTTCAGTTCTCTGAGGTATTTTTAGTGGATGTAACCTGCCCGTTCTGTTCTCCTCAAGCCTTCCCGACCACCACCCTGCCATTTCCTAGTCCTATCCCCCATTCTGGGCCGTTGACCTTAATTCTACTTCCCTGAGACCCAAGCTGGCCATCAGCACCACTCTCCGTCTTCCTCACCTCACAATCACCCCAGATTGCAAACCCACCCTCTTCGTCCGTCTACTGGCATCAGTGGAAAGAGTGAGCTAAGACTGAGCCAGAGACTGGAGCAGCCCCAGAGCCTGTCTCACCCCCAAAGCCAATCTCCACCTGTATTCTCATCCCCCGACCCCCACCTCCAGTCCTGACTCCCCAGTCATCCATTTCCACAGTTCTAGCTTCCTCAGGCTCTCTCCACTGCCTCCTTTCTCAGTGCATTTAAAATGCACAGATTCATTCATTTTTTCACAAATGCCTATAATGGCTAATATGTGCTAAGCACTCTTCTAGGTTTTGGAGACAGAGCAGTGAAGAAAATGAAGTCTGCTCTTCATGGAGCTTACTCTAGTGTGGAGAGGTGGACAATAAACAAACAAATAATGTGGCCTGTCAAACGGTGAAGAATACAACAAGCTTGAAGCGAACATCCAAGGAGCGCTGGGCCTGGAGGTGACTGGGGAGGAAGGATGGAGGGAAGAAGGGAGGCAGGCCATGCCTTGGAAGGGGCCTCCTGTGGGTCAGGCTGTTTCATAATGGTGAGGGAGAAGTTGCCAAGGGTCTTGATCAATTTGTTGAGAAACTCCGTGAGCCTGCTGCTGCCTGGTACAACCGTCTGGATATTGTTCCCCACCATGTTCTTGGGGGTGTGCTGTAACTGCAGGGAGCCGGCCTGCATTCTGCCCCCAAATCACTGTGGGTCTGGTTGATAATGCAGCGCAATAACTTGTCCAAAGACTTGATTCCATCTCTTGCCTGCGGATAGGGAGCAGAGGAATGCCTTAGCTCTCTCCTCTACTGCGTGTTTTGGCAAATAAACACAAGAGAGTTTTCGGCGTGGTCTTTGCAGCCTATCTCCTCATCTGGGCCCAGGTAAGGAAGAATTTGGGGAAGGAGCTGACTGAGGTATAAATACATTACTTCCCAACAACTGATTCAAGGACAATCCAGGCTGGAAAAATAACTCTGTTTCATTCTCATAATGCACATTAAACTTTTATAATTTACAGGGCATTAAACTTTTATAACTTACAGGGCACTTTCATATGCCTAATCTCATTGGATATTCAGCATACCATGTGGCACAAAATCTGTTGTAATTTATTTATCATTGAGCTAAATATATTTTCCAGTTACACATTCCTTGCAAAAAAATTAAGGTATTTTTTTGTTGTTGTTTGCTTTTACAGCCAGTTAAGAATTGTCTTAAACTACTGGAGTTTTCTACTCTTGAAAAACTTAAGGTTCTCTAGTGGATAACGTTACGTTTCAAGAGAATTAATAACGGGCTTCACACAACATTCCCAGCAGAGATGCTCCGGCATGCCAACCTTCATGTTCCTCGTGCTTGGAATGCGTGATTCCTCTAGAGCTTCCTTGGGCTGTGTGCAACTTCTATTTTGGGGCTAAGTTGTTTCTTTATATAGAAACCTTGTCAAATCAAGTGAGTACATGAGTCATCGGTGCATTTCCTAAAAATCATCGCATCAAATTTTTCTCATCTGTTATCCATTTTCTTTCTTAATCAGAAGGAAAATGCATTAACAGTGCAAATATTTGGTGAAAATCCTAAACTTTCATAGACTACTGTTAGAATGAAAATGTTTTTTGGTGGTGACTGAATTTCCTACTTGTTTAAGAAACAATCACATCGCCATGTGCATTTTCACCAACTAAGTAACTTGGGGCTCCACTTCTCTAATTCATTCTATGACCTGTGGTATTTTAGACACTACTGAATGGCCTGAGACAGCGGTGCTAATTAGGGCTTAGAAAGTATGTGATGGTTACTGTAATTTTGAGATCCAGATAAAGCAATGAGAATCAGTGGCTTTGGCTCCAAGCAGGACTTAATTCCTCTTAATTCCACTGTCCATGTGATTTGGAGAATTAGGAAAGTGAAGCTTGTTTCTTCCTCATAACATACGCGGATATTTATGAAGAGTTCAGATTTCCTTTGAGCTTCGTTCATCATGCCAAGGAGCTGAGGCTGTGGGGAGAGGCTTTGCCTTCTGTGTAAAGACAAACAAGGATGCCTAAAGTTTCCTTAGGTGACCTTTCAGGCACCCCTAGGGGAAGTTAGAGGGCAAATATTAGGTGTGTCCAATCTGCTTAGGAATTTGAAACCAAAGGTTCTGTTAAACAATTGGTCAATTGTCTGAATCTTTCTGAACCTTTTCTGCTTATGCATGTCCCCTGCTCACAATATCTTGTCAAGTATCCCAAGAGCACTCACTCATGGGAAATCAAGGCTGATACTTATTTTTCTCTACTCCTTTGTCTTCTGTACAGACAATGGGGTGGAGAGAGAAGAGGCAGATGGCCATGCTTGTAGGATTCTTCCACCTGAGAAAAGACAGAGAAAATGATCTGAAAGAACATTAGCATTGTCTAGTTGCAATATTGTTAGACCTTTCACCTAACTAAGGGAACTCCTAACAATGGCGTTATTTATGCAGTATGTCAGTTCTAATGTTCCATGTTCTAAAAGGCTTTAGGAAAACGGGCCCTGTGAGTTTTCCTACTCTCCATGAAAACACACTAGTTGTTCCAAGTGATGTTTAAAACTTGAATTTATTCTGAGTTATTGTCATCAGATTGCTGATCCAAAATGTGTTCTATGTTCCCAGAAAAATGACTTGGGCTATTAAGAGTCAAATCACTGAGAGGAGAAGGAAATCTCAGATTTTGCCCTCAGTGAAAAAAGAGATATGTTTCCACCCTTTCTTTCACCTTCAGTTTGTAAATTACATTGAGATAGAGAAAGAGGATGGAGGAAACCTTCCAGAATAAGACAGATAAAATCTGATAGAGTAGCAAGGGAATATAATTGTAGAACACTAGTCCTTCTTTCTCTGAGTGTGGAAAGGGGGAATTGTGGGCCATTTGCTACCATAGAGACCAGCCAAGGTATGTGGGAGGGGGAGGGGAGGCCCGTTGGAGGAACTGAAGGATCTTACTTTTTTCAAAGTTAAAGTGTCCTAGTCAACAGGTGAGCTTTCTGATGGCAACAGGTGTGTGTGCGTGTGTATATCCTTTTCATCTAATTGAGTTCCAATCTGTTGTCTCTCCTATTTTGCTTTTTGAACCTGGAGAGTCTGTCTTTCAGTCCAGCCTCAACTAAAAGGAAGATTGACAATTAAAAAAAAAACAAACCACCGAGCGCCCACTGTGTAGCAGTCACAGTTCTCTTCAGTGGGATGCATGGAACTGCCAGGCATCTAACGCACGTGGCAGGGCCACTGGATGAAAACCCTCTATTATGCTTAGCTATATCTGCCCCTATTTCCGTACCCAGATCTCTTAGGAAATGAGCAGCTCTCAATGAATTCTCTCCCCTCTTTAATCTAAAGGCTGTTTCTGAGCCACAGTTCTCTTTAATTTTTAAAATGAAATGTTAAAAATGCTATTACAAGTTGTCCTCGACACAGACGCAGGAGATACACCTCCTGGTTTGCTGTTCCTTTACAATTCCATGTCACAGGCAACCGCCTGTCCTTTCCACTTGTCAGTCCTCTCTCTAGTCCTTTCCAAACGACCATGGAAGGCAAAGGAGCAATGGACCATGTGTTTGGAAAGCTGGTGAGTATGCCAACATCTGTGTTTCCAGAAGGAGGCCATAGGAGAAAAGATCCGCTCAGTGTGAATGTGCTGCTGCGCATGGTGGGGAGTTCCCATCCCTGGAGGGATTCTAGATTAGGTTGGACAATCTCTTAGCAGGGGTGTTGTAAGACGGAGCTGGACTAGATGCCCTATAATACATGTATATTTTTAATAGACCATTTTTTTTAGGGCAGTTTTAGAGTCACAGCAAAATTGAGCAGAAGGTACAGAGTTCTCATATAGCCCCTGCCCTCACATACGCCCAGCTTCCCCCACTATCAACATCCCCCACAAGAGTGGTATATTTGTTACAATTGATAAACCTACATTGACACACATCACTATCACCCAAATCCCGTCGTTCACATGAGGGCTCACTCTTGGTGTTGTACATTCTGTGGGTTTGGACAAATGCATAATGACATGTATCGACTAGAATAGTATCATACAGAGTCGTTTCACTGCCCTAAAAATCCTCTGTACTTTATCTGTTCATCCTTCCATCTCTCCTCCCACTGGCAACCACTGACCTTTTGACTGTCTTCTTAGTCTTGCCTTTTCCAGAATGTCATATCGTTGGAATTATACAGTTTGTAGTCTTTTCAGATTGGCTTCTTTCACTTGGTAATTTTCACGTAAGTTTCCTCCATGTCTTTTTGTGGCTTGATAGTCCATTTCTTTTTAGTGCTGAATCTTTCGCTGTCTGGATGTACTAATATCCTTTTCCATCGTGTGGGTTTTTTTTAGAGATTGCAGGCTAGCACTGATAGGGTGCCCACCAAGGTGAAATAAAAGGAAGGGACAGCCTGACAGCTGTGATTTCCAGTGAAGGAACAATGGCTGAGCTTCAGAGCTCTGAACGGGGGATGTTGCTGATGCCTGGGGTCGGTCTCAGGGTGGCTTGTGCAGAGGCCATGACTCCACACAAACAGGATGCAAGAGGGCTTGTTCAGTACAACTGAAACATCCAACTCAAACCGGCCTAATCTCAAAAGCGACCGTGTTGACTCCCACAAGTGGGGATTTCAAGTGCTAAGTCTGGATTTTGAGGCATGGCTGAATTCAGGGCTGGAAAAGGTGCCTCAGGGTCCTGGTCCTGTCTGCCTCTTGACTTTGCTTTCTTCTGGGTTGGTTTCATTCTGAGGCAGATGCCCTCACGAGGTGGCCAGGGTGGCCACCTGGAGCTCCAGGCTCACCTTCTACCAGCTGATTAACACCAGTGCAAATGAAGCATCTCTATTCCTGGCAAATGAACTCTCATGAGGTATTTCACTGGTCCAGCCTAAATGAATCCCTGTGGCTTATTGGTACCCACCCCTGGACTTAGGGATTGGTATCACCCCATTACTATCACCCAAGTAATATGAGAGCGGGGCAGGGGAAGTTTCCAAAGGAAAACTGGGGCACTCTTACTAAAGAATGGGAAAGGATTCTGAGCAAGTGAAATCAATAGATGTTGCCTGTGGCAGACTATAGGACAACAGTTCAAAAAAACAGAGGGATGTTGATACATATTACATAAAAGCAACAAAAATAATAGTAGAACAGTGGTCTCAAAGCAATCAATGAAAAAGAATCCGATTATACTTTTCTTTTTTTTTTTAAAGATTTTATTTTTTTCCTTTTTCTCACCAAAGCCCCCCAGTACATAGTTGTATATTCTTCGTTGTGGGTCCTTCTAGTTGTGGCACGTGGGAGGGCCGCCTCAGCGTGGTTTGATGAGCAGTGCCATGTCCGCGCCCAGGATTCGAACCAACGAAACACTGGGCCGCTTGCAGCGGAGTGCGCGAACTTAACCACTCGGCCACGGGGCCAGCCCCAGTGATTATACTCTTTTATAATTGAAAATTAAATGTCTGGTGGGGCCCAATCTCTCCTTTTCTGGGCCTTTATGTTCTCTGGGATGCTGGAGAAGTGTGGAGGAAATGGTCGGTTCACCTTCAACTTGCTTTCCGTTTCTAGTGCGTCTTCGTTATGTCAAGACTAGAAACTAAACATGCTTCTCAGATTCCCTTGCAGCTAGGGTAAAAGGATACAAATTCATTTCATTAACTGGATACACTCAGATAAGATTTGCAAGGCAGAAACAGAAAGGATGCCATCTTTCTGTGGCTTCGTTGCCTTCTGCTGCCAGGCTCCATTGTGGAGACACTTGGCTTTTCTGCCACATCCGGTCTCTAATTTTGTGGGTTTCAAGAGACCATAGAAATGGCAGCAGTGGAGGCCTCCTGAGTCCCTGTCTTCTTGATTCTGGAAGAGGTAGCAGCTCCCTGGATGTGCCAGTTCTGCAGCTCTGGGAGTCATTTCCACAGGCCTAGCCCAGAGCCCACCACTCCAGCGCTTCTGACAATGTTGGATTCAGGTTAATTCCTGCATTAAATAATTTTCTGCTTAAAATAGCTAAAGAAGTGTCTGTTTTCTGGATCTACACAGGCAGAGTTGACAAAAGTCTCAAAAAAGAAAAGAAGTCTGGTTCTTGCCTAAGGCTGGGATAGTCAGAGGGGGTGATTTGGGAGCAACCGCTGGTGGCGTGGGGAGAGAAGCTCATGGAGCTTCTATGGGGCATGGTCCCATGGAGGAAGGGAGGACTACCCAACATCTGGGGCTTATTTTGTTGATACATGTGCCCCTCCTTAGAAATCACTGGAGGTCTTCTGTTCCTTGAATTCATTCTCTCAAGATGAGACCTTTGCTTTCATTCACTCAATCTTTCATTCACAGTCCACAAATATTTACTGACCACCTACTGTTTACCAGCAAATGCTATTTCCTCTGGAAACAAAGTCACCTCAGTCCACCCTCCCCACCTCTGAGGCCCCTGCCTCATACTTGCACATACATGTGCATGCATGCACATGCAAACACATATGCACACACTCATGCCTGTACACAACACACAAGCTTTTCAACCACTTTTTCACATTCTTCTTTGACTCCCACAATCCGGGTTATTAGTTTTACCATATAATCCTATAGCTCCTGAATTTCCCCTATCAAAGCATTTTCTCACAGTGTGTTGAAATCACTCATTCATTTCTCTGTCTTCCATACTAAATGTAACTTCAGTGATGGCAAAGACTGCGTCTGTCTTGTTTACCAGTGGTAGATTCAGGACCCCTCATAGTGCCTGGTATACCCAGGGCCCAGACATTCAATAAATATTTATTGATATATTCTGGTATCCTAAAGGCTTCCAGAAACTGGATTGTCTCTGGAAACCCTCAGATCAAAGATCAGTTAAGGATGTGATAGAAACTCTGGGTGCTAAGGCAAAACTGGAACTTGGCAAAACATTTCTCTCTTTCCTCCCTGAGTTTCTCATATTTTAGCCTCCCATCCTTGTCTCTTTTAGCTCCACCAAAGAAAAAAATAAGGAGAGAGAGAGCATTTCACGTTGTAGCATTGCATTATAAGAGACATCTCATTGTGAACATCCTGGCTATTTTCTGTTATGCATCCTTTTCAGATTTTGGCTCCATTCCTTACAGGACGTGTGACCTTGGAGGAATTTTCAACCTGAGACTTTGTTTCACATTCCTAAGTGGAAGCATGGTGAATTATAGATGGCCACAAATTCTTTGACACTCTTCCTATCTAAAGGTGGAATCTATGTCTCTGCCACTTGCCCTTTAACCTGGGTGGGCTCTGTGACTGACCAATGGAATATAGCAGAAGGGATGTTGTGCCAATTTCCATGCATGGGTCTTAAGAGATTGGCAGCTTCCACTTCCTGTCTTAGAATACTCACTCTAAGGGAAGCCACCTGCCATGCTGTGAGGGAGCCTGAGCTAACCAAATGGAGAGGCCAGATAGAGAGAGATGCTGGCTAGTCTCAGGCTCCCAGCCATTCCAGCTGAAATGTAGACACGTGTGTGAAGAAGTCATCTTGGATGTCTAGCCAGATGGGGTGTCAGATGATTCTAGCCCCAGCTGTCATCTGACTGCAACAACATGAGAGAGCCCAAGCAAGAGCCACTCAGCTGAGCACAGTCAACCCACAGAACTGTGAGCCACTAAGGTTTATAGTGGTTTACTAAGCAGTGAGAGAAAACTGCAACAAGAAGCAATGATAGTATCTACCTCCTGGCCTGTTATGAGGGTAAAATGAGATTTTTGTATGCTAAATCCCTAGTCCACAGCCTGGAATAAACAATTCTTCAGTATATATCAATTCTCCTGCCCCTTCTTTTTCCTTTTTGTTAATTCTGTGACTTCCCAAGAAGGGGTAATTCTCAGTGTCATCATCTAAGGTGGAGTGGGGTGGAGATGGGCTGTTTGCTAGATGTTTGGAACTGGAAGAGCTCCCCTTTATTTCCTCCAATGTTCTCCGGTTTCTCTCTTTTCTGTCTTCTTTAAAGGACAGCCAGATCATTTAGACCCAAAATAAAAATACCAAATTCAGCCTTTGTGTTTCAGACACAAAAATCATAGGCTTGGTACAGGCTCACAGGAATGAAAAATCGAGCCTGAGAAGCTAAAATGATTCAAAGCAAAATTCTGCCTGACAACTTTTCTCACATCTGGGTGTGAGTGTGTGTGTATTTGTGTGTGTGTAAAAGGCAATTAAAGAAAAGACTTTAGACTATGTAATTATTTTACCATGTAAGCATGATAGAATTACAGGCTTTTTTTTGGGGGGGGGGGTGTTAAAAGTACATGGTTACCTGTAATTACAGTCTTGCTAAGTTCGATTTCATAGTAGAGAGAAATTCAAGTTTGACTTAAACCACGCAGAAAGACATGGTGCATATTGGAAATGCTCTTTTTTCTTCTTACTCAAATGGCTGAATTAATTTTGTTCTAGTGGTCTCCCTTGAAGTAAACCTTTTACCATGTTTACTGCTAAGGTTGTGTGTCTTGCTAATTATGTTGCTCATTCAAGAAGATTTGCTACCACGGCAGTTTGAGATGATCTTTCTATTTCCGCCTTGAATTCCTGCAAACACCTAAATGGTGATAAGCAAGAGGGTTCACCTCAGAGTCTGAGTGGGTCAGCATCATAAATTCTGTCAAATACCTGTCAATTAGATGGAG
Source organism: Equus przewalskii (assembly GCF_037783145.1). Taxonomy (NCBI): domain Eukaryota; kingdom Metazoa; phylum Chordata; class Mammalia; order Perissodactyla; family Equidae; genus Equus; species Equus przewalskii. Next base: position 79,189,995 of record NC_091833.1, on the reverse strand, counting down.
GGTGGAAGGTGCCGTTAAACTGGATGCCTGACACATGTAGATAAGGGAATTAGTTTATTTTATTTTTACATTTCAACCTTTAATATGAGTGTGGACACAAAGCCACAGTGTTTGTTGTCCTATGACCACAGGATAAAAGCCTCTGGAACATTTGGGGGCCCACAAGGTTCGAAGGGTGAGGAGAGTAGGGAGTGGGGTAGGGGGATGGGGAGAGGTCAGCCTGAGTGTCTGCTGACATTGTGCAGTTTCAGCTACAGAATGTCGCCTGGATGAGGAACCGAGCCTACCGTGGAAGTCGCCTTTCCCTGATGAGATGTAACTTAGGGCCGGAGCTTGGATTTTATGGGAGCAAGCACACATCTTCCTTGGCATCAAGTCACTTAACCAACCTTGCCCTTCCTTATGATTAGAGACTAAGCGCGGACTCTGGTTTCTGCCTCCCAATCCAGTGGGTATCCGGAGACAGAGAGGTAACTGTTACTTTCCATTCCACAGCTCTTGGAGGAGGTGTGACCGTGTGAGGCGCTAGAAAGCTTGTTCTATAATTACTTCTTGATTTGCCTCTGGGTGTGCTGCATCTGCACCCGACCGTCTGTGCGTTCACGTGAGCTTGTCAGAGGAGGAGCGATCCATCGCGCCGCCGCCAAGAGCCAGAGAACGTGGGTCTCAAACAAGACGGGTGACACTATTTTGCCCCAAAGTCAAATGTCCCGTTTCCGGGGGGTGAGTATGGGGTCTTCGTTACTGATTACCATTGTAGCCAAATCTATAATCCAAGATGCCACCCCGGATGCACCCAAGTTAGTGCAATCACGCCCCAAATTAAGGAGACAGGCTCCAAGCAGGACGGGCGACCCCGAGCACTCACACCCGGAGGCCCTGGCCTCCCGGGGCAGGTTCCCTGAGGGTGGGCAGGGACCCGGCCCCAGGTCAGTCGGCCGCAGGGAGTGGGCGGGGACAGATGCCCGGGAACTGCTCTCGGGCGCCCGGGCTGCGCGCACCGGGGCGGGGTGGCAGGGGACGGGCCTCCCCCACGCCCGCCCCCAGGCCCAGCCCCGCTTTTTGGAACCCGAGGCGGCCCCAACTCCGCAGCCACAGCATCTGCCTCGTGCCCGCGCGGCGGGATCCCGGCCGACTGCTCTGCCCGGCCGCCGGCTCGGGCCCACCCGTGGCCCCACTCGAGCCCGCTGCCCCATTTTTCCCGCAGCTCACGGGGGACCGCACTGGCTCCGGCGCCCACAGGGGCGCGGCGCGCGCAGAGTGGCGCCGGAGGCGGGCCCTCGCGCAGGGCGCCTGGGGATTGGCTGCAGGAGGCAGGGGGCGGGGCCGGCACGGGAGAAAACGGCGCGCGCGCAGCCGGGTGCCGTCCCAACCCCGAGCCTGAGCCCGCCGGAGGCTGCGCCGCGCCCGCCCGCCGCTGCGCCTTTCACCGCGGAGCCCCGGCCCGGTCCTCCCGCCCGCTCCTGCGCAGCGCGAGCCTCTTCCCGCCCCCCAGCTCCCGTCCCGCGCGGTGCAGCCCCGGCTGGAGCGGCGATGCGCCTCATTCAGAACATGTGTACCATCGCTGAGTACCCCACTCCGGGCAGCGCCGCCGCCGCCGATTGCTGCTTGGGGGCGGCGGGCCGCCGTCTGGTCAAGATCGCCGTGGTTGGGGCCAGTGGCGTGGGCAAGACCGGTGAGTCCTCGCGCGCGGGGCAGAAGCCGCTTATCTCCGGGGCTGGACGTGGGCTGCCCCCGCTGGGAGTTGCGGATAAAGGAGCCGCGGGGGGGCGGGGAGAGGAGCTGCAGCTGGACCGCTCACCCTCTCCGGTTGATCCGCTGCCCCTCGGGAGGGACCTCAGCCATCATCGCTTCCTACCCTCTCCCTCATCAGATGAGGGAAACTGGGATCCTGAACGGCCGGGGACCCTCCCGGCACCACTGGCCCAACTGGGATTAGAATTTGGGGGTTCTGGAGCCTCTGGCAGTGCCTCACATCGAAAGGAGAGTTAGTGAACGTAGCCCCTCCTGGAGATCTTTAAGGTTAGGAAAGACGTTTGTCTGCGGGAAGGCTTAGGTGTGGCTCAGCCCTCCTCACAGGAGCAGGGTGGGCCAAATGACCTTTCCAGCTGGACACAGCCATAATTCACAGTGCCTTCCATGCCTTCTAGCCCCCTCTCCGTTGTGTCTGGAAGAAGGGTCAAGGAGCTGCGGGGTAGGAATTTTACTTGGTGGCCGGCTGGCTTTCTCTGGGAGAGTTGTTTTCCAGGCTGGGGGTGGGGTGGAGACCGATGAAACTTCTTGTGCCAGGGTTCACCCTCTTTGCTTTATCTTTTCGACCTGCAGCTCTGGTGGTCCGGTTCCTTACCAAACGATTCATTGGTGACTACGAACGAAATGCAGGTGAGGAAATGGCATTTGAGGAAAATGCTGTCAGCTTGCACAAGGACCGCTGTTCCCATTTTTCAGTCTCCCAGGCTCCAGAGTGACAGTCTGAGCATCAGGACCCTGCCACTTCCAACTTTGCTCACCCCCTCCGGTGCTCTCTCCTTCCCATAACTGCCATCTGGCCTCATTCCATTCCAAGCCCATTCATCATTTTATCAAGTGCCTGAAAGTATTCCCCTTGGTATGTTTTAACTATAGGGACCCCAGTTGGAAGCACCCTTTGTACTCAAGAGCCTCTCCCTTGAAAACACTCCTGCAAAAGTCATAAAAAAAAAAAAAAGAAGATGGCCAGCTCCTCCCCCAATGTGTCGCCCTCTCTGCTGGCTGCCTTTCAGAGGTGACCTTTTAAAGCAAAGGCCAAAGGAGAGCAGTTGTAAACCTAAAGTTCTCTTTTCTTAACAAACAAAAATAACGAGATGGTAGAATTTTAGGAAGAGAGTTCCTGAATAAATGAGGATACTATTTCAATCCCTATGATTAAGACTAGCCAGTGAGAAGGCTTAAGGGCTTTCTACCTATGCTCTGTTAGCTAATTGCTTAATTCCTTAGACCATATGAAGTTACCTACAGGAGATTCTTTGAAATGCGCTGTATAAACCATCCCAAGATAAGGCATGGCAGCCTTCTGCTGTGATATAGAGCTGGCTCTCATTATGTCATATTTTTATTTCAATGCTAATGTCATCTATGCATTTACTAACAGTATTTGCCTATCAGGCCATTATATCTAATAGCTAAAATATAAATTTATGTCAAAGAGCAATAAAGTGCTAAAATAAAATAGACAGAAATCCCATGCATGCTGACCCAGAAAATTTGCTTCAAGGAAATCCTCTAAATAGGGAAGTTTAAAATTAGACAAATCAGTTTCCAAAAACTTTCAAACTTTGCCCTGGTTTTAATAAATCCATGAACACGAGTTTAAATATACAGTTGTTTAAAAAAAATCTGAAATAAGCCCGTGAACTAGGATAAACTAGAGCTTATTTTTGTGCATCGGTTCAGGTTATATTTTCTAAGTTAAAAAAAAATCCCACAGTGTTTAAAAAGTTGTACGAGAAGGATGAACATAATCTTTTTTTTCCCCCCCTTGATAGGTAATCTTTATACCAGACAAGTCCAAATAGAAGGTGAAACCCTGGCTATTCAGGTTCAAGACACTCCAGGTGTTCAGGTGAGAAGCTCTGAGGTGTGGGACTCCGTCAGTGGGGACCTGCATGGCGGTGGAATTGTTCAGTTCTTCTCAAAGGACCTCATGCTGAAGGAGGAGAGAGATCGGGGGAGTCGGATCTAGGCTTTTAGGTGTTGTTTGACCCTTCGCTTGTATCTGGCTGTTGGTCAGTCTTAGCCTGGCTTAATTTGGGAGATTTGGCTAAGAGGCAGAAATCTTCTGTTAGGAGGATTCCACCCAGCAGGAAGGACCAAACCAAACACACTTGGAATTGGCAGACTTCCCTGGCTGTGGTTAAAAAGGTCAGGTTTTACATTTGTGTTCGCGGCCTTAAAAATCAAACATCTAGGGACAGTCTCCAAATACTTGGAGTCACTTTTATGTTGCAGAAAGTTTCTCTGCAGACAAAAGAGCCATGCTGGTGTGTGCGTGTGGTTTTTTCCCTCTTGGACTGGGCAGTTATCCAGGTTTAAATGCTTCCAGCTCCTATCTTTACTTCCCCAGACTTACTGTCTAGCCAGTTAATTTCCCATTTTGTGCAACTACAAAGTCTCTCAGCGTGGAGTTCTCTGCAGGTCAATTTTCCACTTGAGTGTGGTGAGCTGCACTGTTATTTATTCCAACTCCGTGCAGCTGGATCAACATATTGTCAAGAAAGCTGAAGTGTGTGGGGATATAACTTGTTTATGGCCCGCAACCTGGCGTTACTGTGAAGGGCTCTTTTGAATTCTCTATCCAGCCAAGCCAGGGCTCTTTTTGGTACTCACCCTTCCCCTTGACGTCACCCCTGTCTTCCAGGTCCATGAGAATGGCTTGAGCTGCAACGAGCAGCTGAATAGGTGCATTCGCTGGGCTGACGCCGTGGTGATCGTTTTCTCCATCACTGACCACAAGAGCTATGAACTCATCGGCCAGCTCCACCAGCACGTCCAGCAGCTACACCTGGGCACCCGGCTGCCTGTGGTGGTCGTGGCCAACAAGGCTGACCTGTTGCACATCAAGCAGGTGGACCCTCAGCTCGGACTGCAGCTGGCCAGCATGCTGGGCTGCTCCTTCTATGAAGTGTCGGTCAGTGAAAATTACAATGATGTCTACAACGCTTTCCACGTTCTGTGCAAAGAAGTGAGTCACAAACAGCAGCCCAGCAGCACGCCAGAGAAGCGAAGAACCTCTCTCATCCCCAGGCCCAAGTCACCCAACATGCAGGACCTGAAGAGGAGGTTCAAGCAAGCGCTCTCGGCCAAAGTGAGGACTGTCACCTCCGTGTGAAGCAGGGGTGCTCAAGGGGGTTGGCCTTCCTGGAAAGAGGGCCTGAGGTTCTTCCGGGGCGGGAATGTTGAATGCTGCCAGTGATTCATGGTTCCAGAAGGGGCTGGAGCAGAGGGGCCAGGAGGGCCTACGGGACTGCTGCAGAAAAGGAAGCAGGGGGACAGAATTGATGAGGCTTGAAGGAGCCCACCGACCCACGCTCTGCATATGTGAAATAGACTCTTTTTCTCTGCAGTGGGGAGCGGGCATAATCGCGGTGGATTTGGTTCTTAAGTACCTTGTAAATGATGGTCGGTTGTAGTTTTGCCAAATATATTGATGTGATTTACAATGGGAATGAAAGAACAGATTCAGCTCTCACAGGCTTTCCTTTTTTTTTTTTTTTTTTCACTTCTTTCTTTTTTTATCCCCCCAAGAGGAAGAATTGCTTTTCTCTTACAAGTATGATTTGCATCTCTGGAACACTATTCCTTACAGAATGCCTTCCTAACCTGAAGGATACCCAGTTTTTTTTTAAAGAACAAAGAGGAAAATACTAGCCCTCCCCCCACCCCCCCAAAAAAAAGGTGGCGTTCATGGGCTGAGTGCTGTGTCGATGGAGCTCTGCAAGGGTCCCTGGCCTTGGGAGGGTGCCCCTTCCTCCTGACGCAGGATGAGTCGGCTTCATTGGGCCTGTGTTGGGTGGTTGAGAACTCAACTCTTCAGCCCCAGACTTTGAGTAATTGCGAGACTGTATAATTTTTTTTTTTAAACTCTTGCATCAGGTACAGAAAAAAAAGTGTCCAATGATTTTGGTGTGATTTTTGTAAACGGCTCACACAATGACGTCGGGTTGCGTCCTAGGCCTGGCCGAGTGGTGGCTGTGAGTGGCTAAACGAGAGAACACTCTCTTGCAGCAAGTGAACAGATGCAGGGGCCGCTGCCAATTCCCCTACATGGATGCACTTTAAAAGCCACTCGTGCTTTGACTTAAACTGTAATTAATTTATTTTATGTACAATAAATCTCATTTTAAAAGAGCAGATGTCTGACTTGGTCGTTATTGAAATGTTGGCCTTCTGTCCCTCAGACAAAGTGTTACTCAGCATTTCATTTCTCGGGCGTGTTGAGTCAGGCGTTGTGTCTGCCCAGGGTTAAGTCTCGCAGCAAACCAGTGAGGAGCATTCTGTTATTGTCCCCGTTTTACAGATGAGGAAACAGGCTTACAAGCAAGTTAAATATCTCGTTAGAGGCTGCATCCTGTGAGTATTGTAATTTGCTGCTTTATATGCAAAGTAGCATATCTGCTGTTCATTTCCTTCATGATCCTCCAGGTAAACCTAAGACCAATGTCAGGCTCTAAGCTTTGTGCTGTTAAGAGATCTCTCAGCTAAGCCTTACAGATCATGCTTCTGCACAAGGTGACTCCTCCATGCATGCTGTATTTGGCAAACCTCTTCTTTGGGTGTGCTGCTTTCAAAAAGTGCCCTTTATCCTCATCGTAGAAGCTCTGAGCCGTTGATCTGGGGCTGTTCAGGAGTCCCTGCCATGTAGCTCCTGCCACAAGGGTATGTGTGAAAACCGCCAGCCTCCCCGTCCACTTCCATCTGGGCCTGGGAGATCTTTCATGCAAGCTAAGTGAGTCACCAACTTTACCGGCAGATAATCACACCTTCTAGTTAACTGGTGCTTTCAAACATCTGATCTTCAGTCCGAAGGCTAACCCTGTGAGGAGGGTGGGAGAGGTAATCCTACCATTTCACAGGGGAGAAAAACGCTCTGAGCTGTGAGTGACGTCCTTCAGGTCACAGAAAGGACCTGAATCAATGTCTTCTAGGTTCAACGTTCTTATTCCTTTATAACATTTCATATGGAAGATCCTGCGGTATATGTGGGGCTGCAGGACCAAGGGAAGCAGCCAAAATGTGTAGCTAGTAAGGGCCTACTGTGTTGTGCTAGACTTACACATCTGTTTTCCCAGAGCAAATTTCCTGCCTGCTCTTGACAGGGCTTCTGGTGACGTCCCAAATGCTGCATCTATGCAGGGCACTGTTCTACACTTCAAGCCTAACCCAACCTCTGAGAAGCGGGTGTGTGTTGGGGACAGGGAGGGAAATGGTGCTAATATGAGTTTCTAAAAACATCTCAATTCAAAGGCAGTGACAGGTATCTGACTAGATTCTGCTCACTTTTATTTAATTATTTTTTTGGTGAGGAAGGTTGGCCCTGAGCTAACATCCATGCCCATCTTCCTCTATTTTGTATGTGGGATGCCACCAGAGCATGGCTTGATGAGCAGCGTATGGTCCGCACCCGGGATCCGAACCTGCGAACCCCAGACCACTGAAGCAGAGGGCACAAACCTAACCACTATGCACTGGGCCAGCCCTGCTCGCTTTTATTTTTCATTCTTTGTGGTTGTATGAACAATGTCCAGTGAGTGAGAGGTTAATCTTTATATACTTAACAGTGGTCTCCTACCCATGTTCTGGAATTGAAGATAAAGGTGCCGAGCAGGGCGTCCGTGTGTTCCGGGCCTACTGCGGCCTTCCCTGCTCCTTGCCGCCTGCTCAAGGGCCTGCAGGCCTCTCCTGCTCCCTTGTGAGCCGTACCTCCGACCACCTGGCCCCTCATGGTTGCCCCACATTTCCCCTGGGCTGGACTCAGTTTCTCTTACTTCACCTTAGAAGTTGGGGCCGGGAGGAATCTCAGAGCTCTAGTCCATCCTGGGGGATAAAGTGATTTCTTCTAGGCCGCTCTGGGAGAGAGCGAGTCCCGGCTGGAGACCACCCAAGTCCCAGTGCTGTGCTGCCTCAGGCTGACTTATTTATAGTTTTAGAAGACACTGTGTTTTCTTCTATTCTCATGAATTTAGCTTCATGTTTCATTACTTTCACGAATCTCTTTCATCATTAGTATCTCTTAATCCCTGTTTGCTTTTAAATTTCTGAACCACAACCATATGGCCCTGAGGCACAGCCCTCTCCCACCTAGGGAGGGGACACTCCTCTGCCACCTGGGTAAGGGGAAGGAGGGACGTGGGGGAGACGGCAGGGGAGTGGAGAAAGGAGAGGAATTACAATTTATTGAGCATTTAGTGTGCCCGATTATAAATGTTCTCCTTTAATCTTTCGAAGAATCCTGGGAGGAAGGTAGTACGCCATTTCCATTCTAAAGATGAGAAAACTGAAGCTCAGACAGATTCAATTACCCGCTTAGGGCCACACAGGTAGTAATAATTGCTGTTTCTGTTGATAGGAAACCCATGTGCTGGGCACTGTGTGAGATGCTTGAAGTAATTTGTGTTCTCCACACCAACCCCACAATCCATCTTTAGTGCCTTCTACAGATCGGAGAAGGGAGGCTCAGCAGAATTAAGTAGCTGGTCCAGCTTCTAAGAGGCAATTTAGGACTCCACCCCAAGTCAGTCTGATGCCACAGCCTAAACCCCGGGCAGCCGGCCCACCACTTCCCAGCACTGACTCCTCAAGCAAAGCCCCCCCTCGGAGCTCTCCTCTTGTCTTTTGGCCCTCCCTGCTCTGGCCCATGTTCCCTGTCCTGCTTTCCTCAGGCTCCCTGTTGCTGCAGTGGGTTTGTGGCTCCTCCCTGGCCCCAGGCCCTCCTGGCTGCCAGGGCCACATCTGCTGTTGCCATCAGCTGGCTGTTCACTGGCTTCCAGTCCCAGCTCAGTAATAAAGACATCCAGGCAGGGGCGGGGGCCCAGCACAGCTCCAGCCCGTCTGCCTCAGAACCGGATCCTTGTCTGTAGTGATGTCTGGCTTTCGAGTTTCCTCTCTGGCACAAATCAAAACCATTCGGAACACTCTGTAGCCTCCTGGCGCTGTGTGCTATGTGCCAGATGGCTAAACCATCCGGGCCCCTGGGCTCCTCGCCCCGTGGGCGTTCACACGGCGCCCCATCAGCGCATCGCCTGCCCAGCCAGCGCCGAGCCCCAGGTTTAGGAGCTATGGGCGTGTTTATAGTGAGCCCCTCAGTCTGGTGAACTGGGATTTCAGCGTTCATCCTGCACCCCAAGAGAGAGAAAGCAAATGTGTTTTCTGGACAAACGAACAAGCTTGTGGGCAAATCCCTCCCAATGGGTAGCTGGGTAACTCCTGGTTCTGCCTCTGCTCTTTTGGGGAAAGGGGGGCTGCCGTAAGTCAGGACAGGGCCCTTGGGGAGTGGCCAGAAGGAATTAGAGGGCTTTATTTATCATATTAAGTAACCCAGGAAAACCGGTGTTTTCTTCACTCCTTTAGAATCTATAAAAAGAAGTTTTCAGAAAGTTCTTCTTGTCCTCATTACTCTCCTATTTTGGTGAAAAGAGAACAAGATTAGGGTTGTTACTGATTGTGGCAAGATTCCAGCCACCAACCCTCATGCTCCCTTCTCAAATACCCTCCATCATCTGTTTTTGTCTTTTTAAAATCCTTTTAAAATAGAGATGGAGTTTCTTAATGTTTCTTGGGAAGGGCCTGCAGACAACATTTGTAATACTGAATTATTTGTTGTTGAGATTCTGCTTCTGGTAACCAGGGTAACATAAATAATAGTGGTGTTGGGGGGATCTTGATGGAATTCTTTGTTATTGGGATAACATTGAAATGGAGGGGGTCGTGGTATAAACAGAGCCATTTCCATAGGCCCTGGTCCTCTGGGGACAACGGCTGGCTGACGCAGCTCCCCAGCACTTCCAAACACTTAGCTTTGCCCGCTATGTTTGCTGGGAAGTGAATTCCAGAAAGAGGGTTTACAAAGGCAGAAGTCAATTGCTATGAAGTATTTACACCTCCATCGATTGTGTTTATGAAGAGTGGCCTGTGCGGTCCTTGGCAGAAGGTTTGCATTTGTATGTGCTTGTTTTGGCTCGGGCCAGCCAATTTAGGCAGTAAACACTCAGACCCAGGCCCGAAAGAGGAGAAACCAGCACCGCCACTCAGTTCAGCCTTCGTGTGGCTGACATCCGGGAGGGAGAAAGTCCCCTTAGAATTAGTACATTTGGATGAAGTCCAAATGGTAAATTAGGGAGTCAGTCTCAGAATCCACACAACTACTTGGTGGTAACATTAATGATGGAGAAGGTTCTATCAGAGACAGAGGGCCCTGCATGCGCAATCATCAGACATTCGCTACCAAGAATGGTGATTCTTATATGTACTTAGCCTCTCACCATGTGCCATGTTTTAAGTGCTTTACACATATTAATTCTTTTAATTGTCACAACAACTCAATGCAGCAGGTCCTACCATTGTCCAATCTCATAGTCAACTGAGACTTGGAAAAATGAACTACTCTGTGGAAGAGGTGGGACTGGAACCCAAGCCATCCGATTGGGTTCCAGGCCCCACTCCTGGCTTCTGTCTTGGAAATATGTGGGACCATGGTGTCATTCCTCCCCTGTTCTCTCATCTCCTTGTGGACCCCGGGAAGGCCTCCATATTTTCTCTTCATTTGACATTATTCTTCTGTTGATACTTTATGGTTTTGTGAGGTGACTTCCTTGGTGTCCTCAAGCAGTAAAAACTCACCTTCCTTGGTGTCTGGTGCTGGCTGCTGTGTTTGGGATGGCTTCCCTCCATAGCTACCCTCTCCTGAGGTGGGCACCATCCCTTACTGTCTCTGTTCACAGGTGGAGGCAGGGCTTGGAGAGAGCCACACGGCTGGGAGCGACAGAGTGGAGACGTAAACCCAGGGAAGACTGTGGCGCTCTGTCCTACCCACTGCCCCTTCTCAGGGGGCAGAAGCGTGATCTGATTCTCAGCCATCCCCTCCCACCCCTGGGCAATGAGCACAGGGAGCTGGCGATCCCGGAGAGGTCTCAGGATGCTCTGCCAAGTGGCCAGTGTGCCACTTCCCGGACCCCCTTTCTCCCTGTCTGGTGAGGGCCCTTGTGGGATTTATACCAGGTGTCCTTTATGCTCCTGCCTTTAATTCAAGGGACAGCGTTCTGTCCTGTGGCTCCTACCTTCTTATTCAAACCAACTCGGGTCCCCACAAACTTCTTCCAGCTTGCCTTTTCTGCAAAGCCTTCTACTACCCGATTGCCTGCTTAGCTCAGTTCCTCCAACCAGGGACCAGAGAGATGGAAAAAGATGATTGTAAACCAAACTTTTGACACTTCCTGCCACCACTCAGAGACTGCCTTTGGCCACATTTAACATACTACGGTCATACATCACTTAACGACGGGGATACGTTCTGAGAAATGCATTGTTAGGCGATTTCGTTGCTGTGCGAACATCACAGAGTGTACTTGTACAAATCTAGAAAGTAGCCATATACTAATGTGGTATATTAGTACCATATAGCCTACACACCTAGGCTATATGGTACTAATCCTATGGGGCCACTGTTGTACATGTGGTCTGTCATTGACCGAAATGTCGTATGTGGCACATGACTGTGTTGAGAACATCTGCGGGACATAGGAACTGCTCCCTGGTAACATTTGCAATCAGGAACTTCCTTTATCATTTCAGTTTAGAAGCTTTTGAATATTCTTTTTTAAAATAAAAAAATAAACTTGTAAAAATACGTTAAATCCACAAAAGTAATACACAAATCCATGTTAGCTGTGAAATAAATTCAAACAACACAGAAGTACATCAAGGGTGAGACTTCCCCTTTCCTTCCATTCTACACTCCTTCCCAGAGGGAACCACTTGTTAGCAGTTTGGTTTTTACATTTCCAGAAAGTTTCCTTTGCATGTGAACATATGGTTTAAAACTTAACCTTGAGCGGATGCTCACACAGGGCCCAAGCGTCAGAGAAGCCCCAGGTGCTCCTCGGGGGGAGCCGTGGAGTCAGGGATGCATCTGGCTTGCTCCTACGGTGGCCTGGAACGTGCGCTCAATATTCGGAATGAATGAATGATTGAATGAAGGAATGAATGCAGATTTGAGACACATAACTGGGTACTTTATTTTATTTTAGAAAATAGTGATGCCTGTTTTTATTATCATTCCTTTTGGACTATTGTCATTTTCTTCCTTCCTCAGATTGAAACTTCTAGATGAGAGGAATGAAAGAAGCGTCTGATGTCTCCAGTATTTCAGCACCGTGCAAGAGCTGGTGTTAGGTGGAAAACACACTTGGACAAAAAAAGAGAACATTGGTGTCTATAAAATCTGCTTTGACTATGTCTCAGAATGATTTCCAACTTCACAGTTTTTCATAAAATGACAATGTTTCATAAAATGACTAAAATCAAAGACGTGAGTCTTTTGGCTTACATTTTATTTCCTCTACCTGTTTAATCCACACTAGAAACTGTTTTTCAGCTTTATCTCTTTATTACAAACATCTTTTAGAGATGCTAGAGATTTCCATCAATCACACACCTACAAATGTTCCAAGCGGTTACTTTTGCCAGCGTTCTTATATAATTTTACTAGGTGAATCTAGGTTTTTCTGCTATGGCCAGAAGGAAAAGTTAGATTTACAGAAAGAAAGCTTTATATTTCAATAGAAATGCTAAATTAAAAAAGTCACAGCCTTTGGGGTTCCAATCTACACTCCCTGGGACCAGATATCTTTACTGGGGCCTTTCTTCAGGAAGGGAGGAAGCCTCTTATGGGCAGAGACAGCCTCCAATCAACCTCTCTCCCACTGCCATTCCAAGTAGGCTGGCGGCCCGGGCCGTGGAACAAGCTAGAACAATGCAGCCTTTGTTGTGGCTGCCGATTTACAGCGCAGGCAGACGGCCGGCCCAGCTCAGCCACCACCCCTCCCTGCCTCACTTTCCAGAAATGTCTCAGATAAAGACAGAAACAAAGCCTCCGATCCTATTTGTAATGTTGCCTCCTCAGTTATACAATCTTAAGAAAAACCAAACTTTTCCTCACACTCATAATTCTAAAGCATGTCTAGTTTCTTCTTGAGTGACTGCAGATCAAAAGGCTTGTAATCTACCAACACTTACCAGCAGGCTTGATTTAGAATTAATGAACCTGAAGGTGGAATCAGGAAGATCACAAACAGAGGGTTAAGGATAAATGGGAATTATCACGAATTAGGCCAGCTGAAAGGCAGTTTGAGGCCTTTAGGAAAATGAAATTAAGAACAGCAGCAATCCAAGCAAAGAACTTTGCTGCAGGGTTATCAAACCCGTAGGGCAGAAATCAGTCATATCCACACTGGTAACAAGGATGCTGGCTTGGGAGGCACATCTTGAATGGCGACAGGCAACGGTATTGGTATTTCCAGCTCAGGTAGGTCTCATCTTCTTAGCGGATGCTCAGAAGCCAAGGTCCGGATGCAGCCGGTCAGTTGCAAATAACAGCTCAGGAATGTTAAGTGGCTTCAGGAGTCGTGTGGACAGCACAATTACCTAACAACAGGAGGGGGCAAACACACAGCAGACAATTAGGGGAGCCAATTTCAGATTATTAGATGAGGAGAAAGAAACTGCAACAATTTCTTTGTGGGGAGGCACGGAGTGGGGCACTGTGCAGACAAAGGCAGAAGGCAGCAGCTTGACTGTCATCGGATGCTAGTGTCCTGGGTGGGGGTGGTGCACAGTCTGGGGTGGCCTGTGGGACAGCGGGGCTGTGTCTACTGAATCTTTAACCAGTGGGCACTGAGAATGGCCGAGCCCAGCCACCACGCTGCTGCTGAATTGAATTTGATCATACCATCGCTTTGCGATCCAGTAATGTGACCTCAATATCAAGGTTTCCTCCTCCGGTAGGGAGCACGCGAAGGCACACCCAAGAGGTAGATGTTGTTGTGGGTGATGATGATGATGACTGTATTAATTTCCTAGATCCAAAAACTGGGCGGCTTAAATAACAGAAATTTCTTGTCTCATAGTTCTGGAGGCCAGACGTCTAAGATCAGGTGCTGGCTCCTTCTAAGGGCTGTGAGGGAGAATCTGTTCCATGCTTCCCTCTTAGCTTCCGTGTGTCTCCACATCGTCTTCCCTCTATGTGTGTGTCTCTCTGTGTCCAAATTCCCCCTTTTTATACTGGATTAGAGCTCACTCTATTGACCTCATCTTAATTTGATCATCTGAAAGACCCCGAGGTCACATTCACAGGTACTAGGGGTTCGAACTTCAACATCTTTTGGGGAAGGGGTCACAATTCAGCCCATAACAAACATGACAATAATGATGATATCAGCTAAGATTTGTTAGTTCTCATGATGTGTCAGGCCCTGAGGATGATCTCATTTAATATCCATTTAATCTTCATAACAACCTTATAAAATAGGTATATATATATCACACTTATTTCACAGATAAGGAAAATAAAGTACAAAAGGTGAAGTAACTTGTCCAGGACACACAGGAAACAGTTGAGTCAGGAGTGCAACCCAGGCAGGCTGGCTCCAGCATCCCAGCGCCTGTCTGGTCACTTCTCTATCATCAAGGGCTCCGGGCAAGGCTGCTTTACTCCCCCAGTCCACATGGACCTTTGGGCCTCTCCGGCCTGGCCTTCTGGGGACCTTCCTGCTTCCCTCAGTCTAGACCTTTCCTCTGGGGCAGACTGGTCTCTGCGGGACTCGGAGAGCTTGCTTCCCAGGGCCGGGCTGGGGCTGTGGGTGCTTTGTAAGAGCTGGTGAGGTTCTGCACAGGCAGGTACCGTACACCCGCTAGATGAGGGGTGCCTATGGGAATGGGGAAGGAGGTCCTAGAGTCAGAACCCCAGCCGGCACCTGAGCGAAGGGGATTGCACGGCCGGCAGCAGGCCTGGCTGTGCCTCCTGGGAGCGTGCGGGTTGGCACCGCACACTTCACTATCTCCCCTTCCCGCCCCCACAGTTGTCCCAGGTGTAACCAAGCCACTGAAGTCACCAATTCCCACTTCCTAGCTTACTGGTCAAAAACAGAGTCTACTCTAATGTGGAGGAAAAGCAGATGGGGCCGAAGTCAAGGAAGGGGAGGGGAGAAGAAAGCATTTTATAATTTTTTTGTGTTTTTTGTTAAAGAAATGAGGGTTATTAAAAAACTTTCTGTTTAAAACAAAACTTAGTCTTTGCAAGCAGCTATTTTACTTTTTCTTGAAAGAGAATTGTCTTAAAAAATATATGGTTAATGTCAGCCAAATCATATTTTTGGCAGACAAAAATACACTGAAATCTGTGCTCACATTTTTCCTTGAAAGCCATGTGATGAGAGTCTGAGGGCAGTGAGTGACTATTAGCATCGCCTGAGCACCCACACACGGTGTAGACACCACTTGACTATGTGGCTCTGAGGAGGGTCTCTGCTCACTGCTCAGGGCCTTCCACGCCAAGCCCAACAGGCAGTTAAGAATGGCGGCTCCTAGGCCAGCTCACTCATCAGACCCCCGCAGAGCCCAGCGCCACCTCTGACGGGCTATGTGCCCTGGGGAAAGTCACCTCCCTAGGAGCCTCACTCTATCTGTCCCAGAAGGAAAACAGCAGCCCGGAGCTCGGAGGGTTGTGGCAAGGATGCCATAAGGTCGCGTGCGTAGAGCGCGGGAGGTACCCAGCAAGTGTGCACTGCTATTTTATTGTGGTTTTGTGATTGGGTCATAGGCCTCCCTTGGAGTCTTATGACAGCTAAGAACTCCCTAGAAAAATATACATATGTTTGTACACACAAGATTTTGAATGCAGTTTTAGGTGAGGTTTGTGGACAACTAGGATTCCTAGACCACAAGTTAAGAAACCCTTATTCAGATACTTTAAAAAGCGCACGCATAAAGACACAAATCCTTTGCACACTCTCTGGCAGCAGACTCTTGTGCGGTGGTAGAGGCCAGTGTAGCCACGGTGCCAAAGGCTCCCCTCCTGCCCTCGTGACCTGCCAGTCCCCACCACCACTGCCTGCCCCTGTGGAACTTAGTTCCAACGCCAAGACGGCAGATGCCTCTCTGGCTGAGGTGAGGGCAAGTGCAAGGGCTAGAGCGAGTCTCTTGGGATGCTTGTCTTGTTGGCAGCATTGAGGAACTTGGAGAGAAAGGCTCTAGGCTCAGTTGATGTCGAAACGTCTAGAGCAGCGGTAACCGAGCCTAAAGAATCCATCACTCTCGGGCTGTGTGTTGGCCTTCCAGCCACTGCTGACAGAGACTGTGGGTTCGGTCACCTCCACTGAGCTGGAACTAAAGACCGGGCCCCTCACAGCTAGCCAAGCAGGTGTTTAGACAGCATGAGGGCTGCACCAGAGGGTGTCTGGGGCCTACTGTGTGGGGCGTTGAAAAGAAACAGATGGAAAGCAAAGGCAGCATGTGAAGTCACGTAGGGGGTCTTTGAGGAGAGAAGAAAGCGGAGACCAGGGACTCTTGCCGGACAGTATAGTGGTTAAGAGCAGAGGTTCAGGAGTGTCCAATCTGAGTTGGATCCCAGCTGGGCCACTTGCCCAACAGGTGAGCCTGGAGACATTGCTTAATCACCCTGAGCCTCAGTTTCCTCATCTGTAAAGTGGGGATAGTGATGCCCACCTCACATGATTATTGTGAAGATCAAATGTGAACATATATGAACATATCTAGCACAGTGGCAGGCTCTAGAGGGGCTTAAAATGGGACCCGCCATTGTCATCTTCCTCATCATCACCATCCTCACTATCCTCATCCTCCGCTGCACTCCCTCTACTCAGCACGTGGCAGTCCCTGGGGCCAAAGCAGCCGAGGCAGAGCTGCCAGAGCCACCTTCCCCAAGTGTAACTCTGACCGTCTTACACATGGGCTTAAACCCCGACCGCCTCCTCTCCGCTCTTTGATAGCCCAGCCCTCTTAGAGAGCATTCCAGGACTTGAGAATCTGATGGCTGCTCAGCACTCCACACCCCACCCCCTTCACCATCAGTTCCACATTCCAGCCATCCTAAACTATTTGCAGATTCACAATCGGAACTTTAAGGATGCTTCTTTATCTGGAACAGAGTGAGTTCCCCCACTCTGCCTGAAGACCTCTCAGTTGTCATCCTTAACAATCTGCCCATGTATCACCACCTCCAGGAAGCCTTCCCAGACCATCCCTCCCTGAAGCCTGAGTGTGTTCCCGTGGCTATTGGTATCACACTGTATTGATTCCTTAACTGAGTCCTTTAATTATTTCCTAACACAGTGCCTGATGTATTAGCATGTCCTTGATACAGTGAGTTCATGAATGATTCAATGAATGAACAAAATAGTAAGACAATGAAGGAGGCAGTGAGTTTAGCAACGGTCAGCAGGAAGTTTTTCACATTGAAGACTCTAGTAAAAGCTTAAATAGCTCTGGATAAATTTGTTTCAAATGAATTCAACTAAAAATCTATTTATTTAAAATTCCTATTCTGAAGAACCAGCCGGATTGCCCTACGCACATTTCGTTTACAGTGTCACAGTTGCTGCTCCTTGAGCATTTTCACACCTTAAGCATCGTTTGGGTGTCAGTCTGCTTTGGAGCATTTTCAGACTTCTTTAGTCCATTCAACTAAGGGCACTTCTGAATTATTTGTCTAAAACAGGGCTTAAAATTCTAAAAAATTAGCGAAATAGGGGGAAAAAGGTACTCAAAGATGAAACAGAAAATGCTTAAAAGACTCTGAAATTGGCCTGTGAGACCTGAAATTTAAATTTTATCAACAGTCATCAAAAGTGCGATATTAGGCAAACTGAGCATTAGAGAATTTCCTTTGGAGAACTGGCTTTTCCCCAAGCAACTGAAGTCCCTGATGAAGATTTCTATCTGTGAGACAGGGACAGAGGACACCAGAGTCCCCAAGAGCCTCTGATCCAGGCCCCTAATGCAGCCTTCGGGGCTCCACCCTGGCGTGTACCGCGGCTGGCAGAGCGACGCTTAGTGTGTCCTCAGCCCGCGCGGGGCTCCTACAGGAGCCGTCCAGCCTGAGCGACCCCGCCCTCCCGCTTCCTTTCCATTCTCCAGGCCGTTGCTATGATTTGTAGGTGCCAGCATCTTCCTGCCCTATTTCTGCTGAGCCCAGAGGAAGCAGGGCAGTCCAGGATTTACATTCCACAGCCCTCTGATCTCTAACATTGTGGATGGAAAGGAGCAGGAGATAAAAACGGGTTTTCTCCCTTTTTCTTTTAAACTTGGAGATTCTTCCCAGTAAAAATAACTCACATATGCACAGGCGCCAACCTGCGTATTCATCCATTTGATGAATGGGTTTTTGAGCACATAACATATTCCAGGCACTGCCCCGCCTCCACTTGCACAGGTGCTACATGCACACACACACATATTCACACACCTGTGGTAAACAGAAAAGGTTGTATTGTTAAACCAGTGGGACAGTGGACTAATTAAATGGACATGATCGAGCTTTCTGGAAAACTCACTGTCAACTGTTTGACCTGCTGTCCAATACCGTGATCTGTACTTTTTCTAAAGTTTCAATTTCAAATTATAAGTCTCTGAGCTAACTCAGGTAAAAAGAAAAATTTAAAACCCCATCCACATCTTCCTTAGAGGAAGAAAGTTCAGAATAAAATAAGTCTAGACCAAAAAAAAAAGAAAAACCAACTTGACTTCTCTCCTTGGGGCTTCTCACCAATTTTAGAATAACCTGGAGCCAAGTTTTAGAGCCAAGATTTAGGTATCCTTGAACCCCTAAAGTTGTGCAAAATTGTGTGCATATTTCTGGATCTTTTCTTCCTATTACACTCTTACTAAATATTCAGCTCCAGAAATGCAGAACCACATGAAAGTGGGAGTGGGCAACGTGCATGTGCCAATGAAGAGCAGTGCATGGCAGGGTCAGCTCGCCCACTTGGTCTTCCTCTGTTTCCTGAGCTGGCCTTTCCCTGTTTTTTCTGGGAGGGTCCCTCCCTGTTATTTTCCTCCCACAATCCCAGGCTTCTGCTGTCTCCTGGCAGAATTCAGCTGCCACCACCCAGCTACAGAATTCAGCCTGCAGAGAGCTGTCTGGGCATGGAGCCCCACCAGGCAGCAAGCGAGTGAGACAGAGGCAGGGGCCAGGAACATGCGCTCCAGAGCGAGGGGAAGGCTGCACAGCCTCGTGTTTGTGGCTGTTTGGGGTGGGGTGGGGAGAGCTGCCTCTCTGACCCCTTTTTTGTAGTCAGGAAAGGGGCCTTCTCCAACTGCCCACTTTCTCTCATGAGCACGTCTACCAACAACCATGGGCAGAGAGCAGAGAAAAGACACCCATTTGAGAGTATGACAACAGTCCTGTGGGAAGCAGGAGTGAATGTGGTTTCTGGATTCCACTGTTTCATGCTATCCTTGTCACTTTTTATGAAAGAGAATTCCTTTCTAGATGTGCCTTAAATAGATTCTATTAGTTTCCTGTGAAGAGCTGACCTCTGAATGCCTTTCACGTCTCTGTCCACGAGACTTCTCCAGGAGGAGCCTGTGCCATCTGAAGGAACCTCTCCCTCCACTTATTCCCACCATAGCACCTGTCCAGGTTCCTGGGACACTTATCTCTGGCTGGAGTTCTTGTGTTTAATGTCAGTTCCATGAAAGCAGGAATGTGTCTGGCTTGGTCACCACTCTATCCTCGGCACAAAGAACAGGGCTTGGCACAGAGTAGACGCTCAGGGAATGTTCACTGAATAATCAGCTCATCCAAGGTAATAGCCGTGGTTGTAAGTTCCTGTCTTCGGGTCCCAAAAGCACCCACATAGATAGACTCAAGACAATATGGGTTAATAGCAACTGACACAAGAGACAAAGTGGTTTCAGTTGTCCACAATCTCAGAATGAATCAACAGGTTGGTGTAGTCTCCAGAAAAGCTACTTTAATCTTATGCTGCAATAATAAAAGTAAAGTTTCTAGTGTTCAATATCTGACATTCAATGAATAATCATGATACCCAGCACCAAACCCTGTTTGAGGTTCTGAGAATAACATAGTAAAAAAGCACAAAGTCCTGCAGCTGGAGGGGAGTAAGCAAGCAGAAGAGTGGTGGGAAAAGGCCAGGCGAGGTCGTGTGGGGCCTTGTAGGCCTGGTGGGGATGACAAGAAGGTGGCCCCGATGTCTCTGCACTGATCGGTCCACACCAAGGGATGGCTCTCAGTTCCAAATGATTCCCACTGTCGCTACGTACTATCCAGCGAACCCACAGCCGAGGGAGCGGGTTTGGCAGAATCAGCGGAGAAAGAAGACCCTGTTGAGCTTGACTCTGTTCTGGCACGGTGAAGAGACATGAGAGGTGTAGGACGAGTGGGGGCAGGAGAAACAAGCCGGGGCTGAGGAGAGCCACCATGATAGGGCCCTCGCGTTCATGTCAAGGTGGAGGGCAGCTGTAGGAGCTGAGGAGACTCAGTTTGGAGAACAGCAGACCTGGGAAGGACATGTGGAAGAGGGATGAGCCTGATCTGCTTGGAAACTCAGTGTGGCCCAAGAGCTAGAACCAGCATGGATGGGCGAGAGCTGCCAGAAGGCGGATTTGGACTCATCTAGAGGAGACTGCCACACCAGTGAAGCCCTCCAAGACTCAAGCAGTGGGAGGGCAAATCCTCATCACTGGAGACGTGCGAGTGTAGACCGGATAGTAAAGACAGAATATATATATCAGGTATGCGTATTATCACTGTTTAGTTTGACGATCAAGTCAGAGTTACTCTCTTGGTTGCCAGCACGTCTTTGAGGGTCTGTTGGTGCATAGATGCGGTAGAACCCACCCCTTCAATTAGTTCACCTGAGTCTTCCAGTGGAAGTCTGAGTCTAAGCAGATAATGGAACTCGTATGCATGCCATTTCCTGTGTAGCCAGAGCAGCAAGGCCTACCTTCCACCGCACACAGCAGGAAGCTGGGCCTGTCTCAGATCTGGGCAGTCAGCTGCAGGCCAGGGCAGCTGCGAGGCTGCTGAGGTCTGAGGAAGGAGCCCCGCCTCAGCAGGTGTCACTCCAGCAAACACCCAGATAATCCACCTCCTTTCAAAACCGTGGAGATGAAGGGCACTCTGATAAATCACTCCTCTTCAGAATCCTCCGAGGGCCTGTTAACTCTTCAGGGGGACTTTTTGCACAAAGGACAAGTAGCAGTCAAGGCTGCTCCTTAAGCCCGAAATTCTTTGCGAAGTTCTCTCTGCAGATGACTGAGCACAGGGTCAGATTGCATCAAAGCCACTGCAGATTCCAGGGCTCTGTTGTCAAACTCAGGTCACACGACTTTGAAAATGTCTGCATTTTATCCTTTTAGAGTGAGGATTAACATGTCTGTCAGGCTGTTACAACCATCACTGTTCTGAAGAGCTAAGAATTTGGTTCGCCATGTTAGGGGCAGTGAGAAGTGTGCCCTCCAATAAAAATAAAAAAAAATGTCTTGCTCAAAAAGGCAATCACTCACTAAACAGATTCTTAACACTGCTGACAGAGAGGGTGTTCAATAAGGCAGAACTCACCACTTTATTAGAAATTTCACCAGCTATGACCATGACAGGTGATGGTAACAGTAGAAATGGTCACGGCCAATGACCGGTCACTTCCCTGCTCAAGAACCTCCTGTAGCTCCCTAGATACTGGGCCCCATTCCTCAGGAGGGTGTCTGGAGACCAACAGGGCCCAGGCCTCTCTGCTTCACCAGGTGGCCCAGCCACTCCACCACCAAGCCAGCTCTCCTGCAGTCAGCGGTCAGACTGCTCCTGCCATGTGCTAGGCCTGGGAAGCCCCGGCCTTTGTCCTCAAGGAATTCATGTTTGCGTGAGGATACTATGCCAGCAAACAGGAAGCAGTCAGAGTTCAGATTTGGGATGCCAGCAGAGATGCAGGAAGGGCCTGACACAGCAGGCAGGACTTCACAGAAGGCCAGAATGGGGGCTCCCTTGGCTGGCTGAGTGGACATATCCAGTAGTAGGTGGAGGTGGGAGAGAAAGGCCCCAGCAGCCCCGCAGCCAGGCCTGGGCTGGAATACCACCTGGGCTCTGTGCAGCTGTGTGGACAGCGCCCTGCATGGGCCAGCGTCCTACCTGAAGCACTGCACTTGTGTCTGTTTTGCTTTCTCCAAACCATAGGAAGTTCTCAGCTGCAAGCAGAGGCGGCAAAAGCTGAAGATAAGGCCCCAGGGGCAAGTCTTGACAGAAGGGTGATGAGGTGAGAGGCAATGGGAAGATGTCCCAGGCTCCCTGTCCTCTGGCGGGACAATTCTGAGGCATGTAATACCTGGCTCCTCGGGGCCCCCAGAAGACAGAGCCTCAGTCACCCAAGTGGTAACCAGCCCAACGATGCCCTCTTCTCTGGCTTTTCTCCCTCCACCGCCTCTCTTTTCTGATTCCCTCACCTCTGCTCCTTGGGATCACCTCCCAGGTAAACTACCTGCTCTCACATCCCTGTCTCAGGGCCTGTTTTGGGGAACCCACGAAGGCGAGGATTTTCAGCCATCCTGAGTTACAGGCCCTGCTTCGCCCGCCAGGCGAGAGCTTCCAGAAGCAGGCAGCTCCTCCTCCTGAGGTCTCTCTCCTGGTCTCCTCCGCCTCATGCCAGGAGCCACAGCCCCTCCTGCAGAGCAGGGTGGCGACTGCTCAGAAACGGTCACTAATAACCATAGCCACCAATTACTGAGGGCTGTGTGCCAGGCGCTGTGTTGAGAAGCACATTCTCTCCCCTGATCTAAGACTCAGCCACCCCAGCCCCAGTTCCTAAGCAAGAAAACTGAGATCTCACATTTCCTCTCGCAGATCACCTGGCTAGTAACAAGCAGGGGTAAGAGTTGAACCAGGCCTGTAACATCAAGAGGTCTGTGTTCTTAACCATTGGTCCACTTATTCGGAGAGCGAGATGAGACCTGGTGGGTCTATAGAGGAGAAAGATTCTTCACTTGTCATTGTCTTGACAATGCCCCTCCCAAACTCCTCCAGCTCTGTCCTCTAACTGTCACAGTGGGGAGGTGGTCCCCGGGAGTCACCCTCAATTATCTGGAGCCTGGAAAGCAGTGAAAACTCTTGAGTAATTAAGTGCTGATGGGACACCAGAGAATATATGCCTTTCAGGAATAGGGACAATAGGATCTTAGCCCTTGAAGCCCAGAGGCAGGAGAGGACTGTAAAAGGGGAGCTCTTCTCCCTCCACCCCCCCAGGAGGAGGGCAGACAGATGGAGAATGTGACATGGGCAGGACCAGGTGGGGGAGGAGGGAGGCAGGGTGGAGATGAGGAGGCAGGATGGAGATGGGGAGCACTGAGAAGCCCATGAAGGGCCCTCGCCCGCCCTTCCCACTCTTGCCTCAGGATTCTTATTCACCGAGGACTCAGTACCTGGGTTCCTGGCTTCAGCGACGGCACAAGGTCTTTGATCATTTTGGCTTCAGAGACTGTGACCCCACCCACTACGAAGAAGATCAGGAGAGGGTGGTCGCTGGGATGAGGCCGGCTCACCTGCAAAACAGACACCCGCCATTGTCAGACAGATGGCATCATGCAGGGCACTGTGCAGCTGGGCACCATCTCCACTGCACCTCCACGGGGACCCCAGGGCTGCTATCCCCATAATGCAGGTGAGATACATAACCTTTACAGAGACCAGGATTTGTTAGGGATAAGATGTGGTAGCGGTTTATGGATCCATTGACGAGGAAAATGCATAACATGTCACCTTATTACATCCCTTTAAATAAATATTCTATTGAAAGAAAAGTTAAAGGAGTAGGGGCTATTAAATCACAAGAGAAGGCTGAGGGGCAACTATATCTTCCTTACCAGCCTTCAGGTCTCAGCAGAAACGTGCCCCTTCTTTGTTACATAGCTCCGTTTATTTCCCTCAAAGCACTTGCCACAGCCTGTGCTTATCATATTTGTTTGTTTGTTTGCTTCCTTGTTGGCTGTCTCCCCTACTAGAACATAAGCTCGATGAGGCGGTGATCTCATCTGCCTGGTTCGCTGCTGAATTCCCAGCTCACCTAGTGTGGTTTCTGGCACATAGTAGGTACTCAAGAAATGTCTGTGGACTGGATAGTCAAAGTCCTAGGGAAGAGGAGGGAGTGAAAAAGATGCAAGAGACTAGGCCTACCCTCGAGGAGCTTACAGTCTTGCCCAGACTTCATGCCTTCACCTTCTGCACACCAGCCTTAGCTGAGGGCCTACTGTGTGTGGAGTGTTCTACTAGAGGCTGTGGAGAATTCCTCCTGATACTTTATGATTTCACCAATGAGGCAAAGAATATTATAAACTAAAATGAGAATGACTCACAGTACCCCTCAGGAAATGCAAAATGAACAAATGTTGACTTACTGGCTAACTAAAGGGGACAGGAGGGGGTTCCTGAAGACACTGTGTTTTGAGCTCTAGCTGGAAGCCAGAGTTGGTTTGGTGAGGAGAGGGCAGGCGAAGTGGTGTGAGCTACGTTCTGGAGGCAAGCAGTCACCGGCTGGGTGGAGGAGGCTGGAGGCCCCGCCAGGACAGAGCAAGCATGGAGTCACTACAGGAAGGATGTTGGCAACTGCACCCATGGCCCCTGGAGCCAGAGGTGGGAGAAACAGGCTTGACTCCAGCAACACGAGGGTAGGTGAGTGTATGCACTCATTCACACTAATGCACAAACCACCTTCTGGCCGTGGACAGTTCCCAGGAACAGTGGGGTGGGGCAGCAGGCCGAGAAGAAGCCCTTTCTCTTACCTCTGCTCCAACTCCTTTCGCAACTGTGTTCTTTTGGCTTCCTTGCCTGAATATACCCACTTTTCAACATCTTATTTTAAAAACATTTAAAAAGGTAATACATTAAGTGTTTCCAGTTACATAAATTACTCCTTGGCTACTAGAGAGGAAACTCAGAGTGGAAAGGAAGGAAGGAAGGGGGAGCAGGGAGACAGGGAGAGAGGAGGAGAGAGAGAGACAGAGAGAGAAAGAAAGAAAGAAAGAAAAAGAGAGAAAGATCTAAACTTTTTCAAAATGGGTGGTGGTGAATAATGGAAAAAGTTACAAAACTTCTTTTTTTAATAAGATTTTATTTTTTTTTCCTTTTACTCCCCAAAGACCCCCGTACATAGCTGTATATTTTACGTATGGGTCCTTCTAGTTGTGGCACGTGGGACGCTGCCTCAGCGTGGTTTAATGAGCAGTGCCATGTGCGCGCCCAGGATTTGAACTGACAAAACACTGGGCCACCTGCAGCGGAGCACGTGAACTTAACCACTCGGCCACGGGGCCAGCCCCAAAATTTTTGATCTTCAGCAAAAGAGCCTTGACTCCTCGCCCTCCTCTAGCTTCCTGCCCTGTAACTCTCCTACCCTTGACTGCATTTGTTGACTGCTTGCTTCCACTCCACGTACCATACAGCCATGACAATCTTGCTTTGGTCTCACTATCCCCCTGGATTTTGTCTCACTGAAGTCAACAATGGCCAGGACACTTCTTTGTCTCCATTTCACTGGTCATTTCTAGGGCATTTGTCACCATTGATGACACCCTTCTTGGCTACCACAATAACTTTTTTGTTGTTCCTTCTATCTTCCTGATGGTTTCTTCTCAAATTTCTTTATAGGTTCCCTTCTTGGTCTGCCCCTTTAAGAGTTGATGCTACTGAGGGCTCCTTTTGGCCCCTTGCTCTTCTCACTTGACACATCATCTCTGAAGGACCTCATATCCCTTCATCTACTCACCTACTCACATGCCTTCAAGAATCTTTTATATACTTCCCAAATCTATGTAATTTAGCTCAAACATCTCTATTGAGTTCCTGTGGACATCTGTACCCGGATGCCTCTCAGGATCCTTAAACCCAACAGGTTTCAAATTTGATGCATGATCTTCTCCTCAAGTCTATTCCTTCTCTTGACTTTCTAAGAGCATCACCACCTTCACAGTCACCTGAGAGTCATCTTAGACTTTGCTGTCTCTTTCCTCTCTCAGACCAAGTCCTGTTAATTCTGTCCCTTCATATTTTATTGATCTCTCCTTTATTCCCACTGTCCCTGTTCTGGTCAGGCTCTCATTTCTTCTTCAGCAGGTTACTGCCACTGCCTTCTACTTTGTGTCTGTGTCCCTGGTCTGGCCATCCCCCATCCATTCTCCTCATTCCTGCCTGAGTAAGCTCTCTAAAATGCAAGTATTTATTATTGAGCAGTATACTAAATATTTTTGTGCACCATCTTATTCAATTCTTGAAAATCCTTAGGAGGAAAATACAATCATTGATGTATTTTGCAGATGAAGAAATTGAAGTTTACACATGGTGACTAAATCACCCAGGGACCAAACTCCAGAGGCTACACTCTTAAACAGCCCTCCACTCCATCACATGCTCACTTTCTCCCTGGAGAGTCTCCTAGCTCTGAGGATAAAGCTCAGATTCCTTAAGTGAGTATATAAGGCTCCCCTACTGTGGCTCTGCTGTATGCCTCTATTTTCACCTCCTCTACACACACTGTTTGCTGGAGCCATTCATAATGACTTGAGCCAGGCCTTAATGCATGGTATTTGTTTTTCTGGAATGTTTTGCTCACCATATGACATTTTATTGAATATACACACTGAAAAGTACATTTATCACAAGTGTTCAGCTCAATTTATTTTCACAAAGTAAACAAACCTGTGTGACCAGCACCCAGGACAGAAAGAAGCAGAAAGCCAGTACCCTGGAGTCCTTCTCATGCCCTGCTCCTGTCACTACATGGCCAACTGTGACTACCATCTTGACTGCAAAGACTCGACATTATACTTTGCTTCTTTCACTCAAATATATGCCTTGGAGACTTTTCCATATTAGTAGGAAAGATCTGCAGCCTGCAGGAATTTGTTGGGACCATACCAGTGGGTTTTGGCACCTGTCTGTGTCCACGACATTGCAGTTGGAGTACTGTCTGCATCATGTTGTTTTATGTAGCATACATAGTTTCCTGTGCATAAAGTACTTTTGCTTCCCCTTCTTTACCTCCTTCCCTCTTACTGGCTTTAAAAAGCATCCTCTTCTCTAAAAGGTTCTCCTTGATCATCTTTCAACTCCTGCGCCATGACCCAAATCTGATAGATGCTCTGCCCTGGCCTTGTCAAACGGGACTGCTACCTTGATATACCTGCCTGTCTCTTCTCCTAGAGAGCAAGCTACTGGAGGTAGGGACTGACCATCTTTATCTTGGTATTTTTGGCTCTGATCTTAGACCTAGTTTATGGTAAACTTTCAGCAAGTGTTGCATGAATAAAATGAATGAATGAATGAATGAATGAGATCCACAGGGTAAATGGAAATGCCCTTCTTTTCTTTGAGATCTTTTAGAAACTCTCTCTGCTTTATGTCTGGTTCTTCCCGGCTGAGTAAGTACCAGCCCTACAAACTATTGTTTCTCACGTAATCCTGGGACAGAAATACAACTGGCTCCAGAATTTAAGAGGTACAGTATGTTCCCAAAGACATATGCTTTCCATAAGAGAGTCTGGACTCTGAAGTACATTGCGAGAATCTTGGAAGGATGTATTGAAAGATGAAAAGGAAAAACGTCATGAACAGCAACAACAAAGAACAATACCCTGCAGCTAAGGAGCTGAGGGAATGTTGGTTTTGGTGCAAATAAACGGGTCCCGTTAATGCATGTTGCTGTTTACTATTTTGGTTTCTGTTTAGATTTAAGTTTTGATACCAGACTTTCCTTTTAGATCCTGTCAGGTCGGCAGGCTATTGGGAAATGGAGTCTTTTCAGTCTTTTCCATCAGAATAACACATTCCTTATAATCAGCCACACACGGCTGAGTCCCGTTTGTATGCGAGCTCAGGGTGTAAGGTTCTTTAAAGATGAGATGTAAGAATCATTGCTGCCATCGCAAATGCACAGATTAATACAGCACATCAGACTCACTCTCTTTCTTCACTTTCCAAACCTTCGCAGGCTGTGATTTTAAGACAGCAGTTCTGGTCAGAGAAGACAGTTTCTCTCCACCACCCATCCCAGCCTTTGAAGCAGAGGCTGCCAAAACCTCCGTAGCTGTGGGCCCTGAGAGCGCTCTTTGATGTCCTGATTGGTTTCCATGAGAAGGGTTTCAGCTGCTTCCGGTTTCTCTGGAGGTCTCTAGGAGTTCTGGGAATCCTGCTGCTGATTCTCCTCCACCCAGTTTCTCTTTCTGTGTGACTCACTTGTCCCCAGCACGGGCAAGGGTCAGGTCCCCATTTTCCGATGACGGGCAGGAAAGGTCAGGTCCCCAGTCTCCAACAATGGGCAGCAAAGTGCAACAGGAGCTTTGGCCTGAAGGGCAGGAGGCCCTGAGAACAGCCATGCTGCCTTGGAAGATGACTTGGTAATGGCTTTTCTCCTAGCAGGAATTAGTAAGAGCACTGCCACTGCCACGGGACACTTCAGGTCTAGCACTGTGCTTTTCACTCATCCATTCAGCCATTCAACAATTATTTATTGAGCAACTACTGTGGGCCAGACACTGCTCCAGGCATCAGGGATTCAGCGGTGAATGGACCAGAGAGGAATCCCTGCTGTCATAGCACTTATATTTCAGTCGGGGAGAAGGACACAATAAAGAAGTGAATGGCAAGGGGGGAAGGTGGTAAGTGCTATGGAGGAAAATAAAGTGGGGGGTAGGGCAAGCATTGCTTCCTGCATCCTTAGAAGCCACGCCCTAGGCGGAGGCTCCACTTTACAGACAGAGACCGTGAGGCTGAAGGGGTGACGAAGCTTGTCCAAAGTCTGCCAATCAGTGAGCTGCAGGGTTGAGATTAAAGCCTGTCTCTCTCACTGCAGGGTGAGATGCATTCCACACCCCCATTTATAAACAGATCCCTCCAACTGAAAGCACTTTTACTAGCTTTCATCTCCTAAAACTCTGTACTTTTAGTTCTTTAGCAACATCAGCCAATTACCAGCATCCTCATGGGACTCACTCATTTAATCACATTGCAGAAGGTTTCCATGCTGCCAGAGGTTTCTGCTGTTTGGCTTGACCTCCTTGCCACATTTGCTCCAGTGGATGGCTTCCTCTTCTGGAAACTTCCCTCCATGCCCTCCACTTTCTAAGCCCTCTCAGTTTCTCTCCTTCCTCCCTGGACTCTTAGCGGGCTCCTCTTGCTCCATCTGCTCCATTACACGCTGCCTTCTTGACTGCTTGGGCCTCTAACCCCTGCTCTTGTCCCAATCCGCTTTCCTGGGTGACCCCATCCCCGTCCACGGTTCATGCCTCATACATGGCAGTAGCCATAGATTGCTACTGTCGGCCCAGGCTCCGTTGAGCTACAAAGCTAAATCCTAAAATGCAAATTTTCTTCTTCTCCATTCCTGTTTCCCAGCCAGAGAGAATGTTAACAGTGTCCATCCAGTCATCTGAGTCCAGGCAAATGACCCTAGACAACATCCTCTCATTCATTTCCTCATACAGTCAGTACCCAGTCCTGCCCTCCTCTCGTCCTACCTGAGCTCGCACTCTCATCTTCTCACCTTCCCTCTCCAACCTGATGCCCGTCCAGCCTCATATTCCCCTCTTTCACTGCTGCCAGGGCGATCTTCACAAATTATAAACTGGTTATATATCCCTAAAAAACATTCAATGGCACCTCTTTCTTTTTGGTCAAATTTCAATCCTCTAGCCCTTTGAGATAAGCTTCTGCTTATCTCTCTGTCTTCATTTTGCTTCACCCGCTACATGCTACTCTTAGCTCCAGCCATTTGGAACTGCCTGTAATTCCTTCGATGTACCATGGCATTTCGTCACTTTGTTCCTAACTCCTACTGCTCTGACAACGTTCAACTCCTCTGGGAAGCTTTCTCTGACTCTCTGACTGAGCTCCTCCTTCTCTGTGCCCTCATATCCCATCTGGCACACCATTTATCTCTCCTCCCTGCAATCCTCAATTTTCTTGTCTGTCTCCCTAATAAACTGTAAGCTGCACAACGTAAGCTAGCCAAGGCAGGTAGGGTATCTAGTTTGTCTCTATAGTTTCCTTACCTACAACAGGGAGGAGCACACGAAAGAAGCTCTCAATAATTGCTCACAGGCAGACAAAGTCCGTAGACTGCCAAAACCAAGTTTTTGTTTAATAATTCCTACCAAAGTCCATCTCACTAGAACTTATGGATCATATTTAGCTAATCTTAGACAAAAATCAAACCCTACCTCATCGTATGGGGCATAATTAAGAAGAGAATATAAACTATGATTATAAATAGTGCTGCAAATAGAAATTCCGGAACGTGT
Source organism: Equus przewalskii (assembly GCF_037783145.1). Taxonomy (NCBI): domain Eukaryota; kingdom Metazoa; phylum Chordata; class Mammalia; order Perissodactyla; family Equidae; genus Equus; species Equus przewalskii. The sequence continues at coordinate 79,160,148 of NC_091833.1, read as the reverse complement.
CCTGATTTAATCAACAAAAGCAAATGCCAAGAGGTTTTCCTCTCGTCAGAAATGCCATTAAGTATAAGGGACCTAAGCCAACAGTTCATCTCTCTGAGTCTCGCTTTTCTTATGTAAACAATGAGGAGCCGGACTAGATGCCTCTGCAGGTGTCTGTCCAGCCCACATGTGAACAGTCTCCCCTACGCCTGTGGTCATGGGTGGGCTCCTGGCACCGTGTAGTTACAGTGTGATTCTGCTCGGCGACCACGGTTGTATGGTCCAAGAATGGATCCCTGACCCAGGCTGGGCCAACTCAGGACCCTTCCCTGGGAATTAAGACTCCATCTAAGACAGACGAGGCTCAGTCGAAGCTGAGTGTTCAAGAAGAACCAAAGGCTGTGGCAGAGCTCCCCAGCCCTTCACTCAGCTCGTCTGTATTGAGTGCCTACACTATGCTGCCCACTGTTCTTGGCATCCTCTGCAGGCCAGAGGGAGCCTCAAAGAACTGTCTGGTTTCCTGACTGCTTCCATTTCTCAGGCCCAATCCTTCCTGAGGCCGACCACATTGCTGCCCTTGGGCTTCCTGAGACACCCGTTGGCCCTCACAATTAATAATCCTTTCTTTGATTAAATTAGCACAATTTGTTGGCATCTTAATTGCAACTGAAAGAGTTTCAGCTATCATCGCCTCCGATGCTACCACCGCCGGCGGTTCAGGGCCTGCCCAAGCAGTTGTTCATCTCTCCTTGTGCAACTTTTTCTCCGGCTCTCTAAGGCAATGGCGCTCTCACGTCAACTCAAATAGAGGGCCTAGAGGCAAGCATTCCATCTCTTGGAGTCTTTTTCATAAATCTTTTATATTTTTTCCAATTAAGCATGGCCATATAAGAAATGGAACAAAAAAAACTTCTCAGAAAATACACATAAAAGGAGTTAAAAGGGCCTCACGCAATTTCGTTAGATAAAACCCACCCTTCTCATGCCAATTCCAGCAGAGAAAGCATCTTCACAAATCATGTCCTTTAGTCAAAACAAGTTGGGGTCCAAACACATGGAGCAGATATAAAATACATTATTTTCAGGAGACTGAAATCCAAACCACAAATTCCAGAAACGCATTTTAAAAGTGCTGCCTATTAGACATGCTAGTTTTAAATTAAATTAACGTTATAGGGAGAGGGGTAAGGTATGTTTCGATTTATTTATTAGATCACTATCCATCTTTCCTCTAAGGACATCAAGGTGCTCTGTGCACAAGCATCTGGAGAGAAGACTTGGCTGTTTGAAGAATGTCAGCTTCTGCCAAAGCTGCTTATCCCCAGTTTGATACCCCTCCCCCCCACCCCAGGGCACTGCCCTTGGAAGCTGACAGCTTTATGTGGCTAAACACAAAATCTATCCTCTGGTTGAGGAGTGCACTGAGCTGATTGGAAACACTTTCTCGGAACCGCAGGAAGAATGATCTCGTGGGCACGCTCACTCTTCTCCCCAGCTTGTCTGCTTTACCTTACAGGGCTCGAGGGAGCGAACTTGAGAGAGCAAAGTCCTGCGGCTCCGCTTCTTGTCACTCAGGAAGTGTTTTTGCTTTTTTTTTGAGATCATATTATTAAAAAAGATGGTGGGCAAATAGAAGGCAGGCCTTTCATTACCAAAGCCTTTCATGGCTCACTTATTTTGAATCTAGGTCAGATGCATAAGTGAATTTTCTGTCCTTTAGATTGGAAGGAAAACTCTTAGAATCGGCCCAACACTGTCCGTGACGGGCTAGACAGCCAAACGGATATTTAGGTGGAGGGCAGACTGTATTTTCCAAAAGTGGCCACAACAATATTTTCTGCTCCTCGTGCTCTTGCTCCCTGTTCAAGAGGAGGAAAGTATGTCCCCTCCCCTTGAACCTGAGCGGGCATTTGTGACCACCTCAACAAATAAAGCACCCTGGGAGGGATGCTGCGTGACTTTTAAGGCTTCCACCTGGCTCTCTCTCTGACTGAAGATCTGATCTCTCTGATGCTTCCCCTTGGAACCAGCCACCATGCCGTGAGGAAGCCCTGGCCACATGGAGAGGCCTGTGTGGAAAGGAACTGAGTCCTTCGGCTCCCAGGCCGAGCTGAGCTAGCAGCTGACGGTCGGCATCAACTTGCTGATCACGCGAGTGCGCATTCTTGGCGGTGAACCCCTCCCTGTTGAGTTCGGCTCAGAGTACAGACTCATGAACAAAGTAAATGACCAATATTATTTTAAGCCAGTGTTTTGGGACAGCTTCGTATGCGGTAATAGATAATCAGAACGGGCTGGGGGGATGAAAGCCCTCTCTAGACGGTCTGAGTCATACAGGAAAGCATGCTACAGCAATGTAAAGAAAGTGATTTTAACAAGCTGCAGGATGACGCGCGTGAGGTTCTGACTCGAGTAAGGGCAAAATCCAGCTGCTTTGACTTCCCTCTCACCGAGGATTTGCTTGATGATGAAAATCTTAGACACACAGGTATGTTTCCTAACTTTCACCGTCTGCGGACATTCACGTAAATAAGATTGATTCTGTGATCCACTTCCAAGTGTCTGGGGCGGAGGCCTCCGTTCTCTACAGCTCCGAGGCTGAGAGGGGCAGCAGCCGCCATGAGCACTTGCTCTCTCCCAGCACATGGAGACCGTGCTTCTGGAGTGTTCCTGGCAGAGCCAGGGCGGGGTTGTTTTGGGCTTCTGCCCCTGTGTCCTGGGTGGCCAGAATCTAGTCCTGCTGGCTTCTATTCCCTTGAACCATCTTGTCGTGGCACAAATACAGAATTTCACCAGCTCCCTACAGCTTGCCCTAGGAGGGGCAGTCTACAGCCCCCAAGACTGAGGAGATCAACACGTTGGACTCACGGTGGAGAAGAAAAAGGTCTAGAAAAACACATCGCAGCCTTATAAGGATGGCTTGCCATAGGCACAACAAAAAGAACACTCAGAACTCCATGTGTCTCTGGCAAGAGCAAATCAGTAGTGAAATATGAAATGCTTAGGTGTCTATCCTCCTCTAGGGGATTCACCTGTTCACTCAGCAGTTAGTCTGAAAGTACCAAAAACCCAAGCAGTGGCTATGGACAGGGATACAAAGATACTCAGGGGGGTTCTTTTCTCGAGAGTCAGTCTGGTTGGGATCACAAACTCATAAAAATAAGAACAGCAAATACTTATGTAGCACTTACTGTAGGCCAGGCACTGTTCTGGGTGCTCTGTATTGTTGAAAAGAAAGAACAGGCCCCAAATGGAGTCACTTGCGCTAAGCCCCACATCAGCAAACCAAGACTTAACTCCTAACCTAAGTGCAGTTCCCACCTTCCCCAGGAATGAGATCTTAACCGGTCAGTCTGGAGTTTCCTGGTCCGTGCTAGTGAAGTCATGCACCTGACAGCCCCCTTTCATCCTCCAAAGGAAGGTGACCTTGTCTGAAATAATCCTTTGTTCTCTTTAGGACTTCCTTGTCCCACCTACTCTCTGCCTGTAAAAACCTGCCCCTTTCTGTAGCTCTTTGGAGCTCCTTTCTGCCTGCTAGAAGGGATGCTGCCCAACTCATCAAGTGCTGAATAAAGCCAATTAGAGCTTCAGATTTACTCAGGTGAATTTTCTTTTGTAACGGCATATATTGAGTCCTTTAATTCTCATAACAACCCTATAAGTGGATACTATTATTATCCCCATTTCACACATGAGGAAACTCAGGCAAAACTTAGGCACAGAGAGCTTAAATGATGTGCCCAAGGTCACACAGCTAGGGAGTGGTAGAGCTCAAGTCCTAACCCAGACAGTCTGACTCTGCATGTGTTAGCACTACTCTCTGTTGCCCCTTGTAAGTAAACATTCTAAGCAGTAGAATGAAGTGACTGCTGTTAGACAGCATAAACTAGATGGACTTCTATTATTTACAAAACCAAACAAAAAATTAGAGATGTTAAGCAGAAAAGCGATCCTCAAGTCTGCCCTGGTAACACTCGTCCTGCTATCTAACCAATCTGGTAAGACATTTCTCCTCTTGACTCCTTTGAGTTCTCACACTACAAAATCAGCCCCTCTGCTTCTGTTCTGTTCTCCAGAGAGACAAAGTTGGAAGAGACAGATTCCACGCTGTCTGTTTGGACAGAAGACATCGCCAGGCTTCTTTGACAGAGGCGGCAGCCGGCCGGCGTCCGTCTCCCCCCACATCAAGGCTGGGTGGCGAGTGGGAGTGGCTGGGCTGCTGCCTCTTCGGGGTTACATAACGACAAAACAATGACCAGCCTCACGTAGCTTAGTGGCCACTGGAAAGGAGGGTCAAGGACTCCTTTGAGGGTCACTGGAGCTGACTGATGGAGCTGCTATCTTCTGTCCCTTATGAAGTTGCTGAAACGTAGCTTTTGGTTTAAGGGCAATTAAGTTAGACAAACCAATGACTTGAAGCCGTGCTGCTTTCTGAATGAGCGTTCTAACAGGTCCACTGTGACCACCCTCTCAACCTTTAATGAGTGTCTACGGTCTGTAAGGCCTACAGCGGTGCCAAGCGCTGAGGATGCAGAATAGAGTAAGAACTAGATCAGCTCTCATTTTCAAAGCCAGAGTGTTCACATTCTTTGCTTTTTTTTTTTTTTTTGAGGAAGATTAGCCCTGAGCTAACATCTACTGCCAATCCTCCTCTTTTTACTGAGGAAGACTGGCCCTGAGCTAATAACATCCGTGCCCATCTTCCTCTACTTTATATGTGGGACGCCTACCACAGCATGGCTTGCCAAGTGGTGCCATGTCTGCACCCAGGATCCAAACTGGCGAACCCTGGGCTGCTGAAGTGGAACGTGTGCACTTAACTGCTGCACCACTGGGCCGGCCCCTCACATTCTTTTGACTGTGACCCATAGCAAGAAATACATTGAAATCACACAGGTGTATATGTGTGTAACTGGGTTGTTTCATTCCACCTTGGTAGATGCAGTTTCACCTTGCTAGGCTGTTCTATTCTTTTTCATTAAAAATTGCTGATTATAATCTATTGAATTGATATCCTGATCCACTAACGTGCAGATCAAATTGTGCAGTTAGTATCTTTTTCCATACTAGTGTTTCTAACACGTATAATTACAAAACAACGTATAAGTGCAGCCACAGAAGCGTGTGCGAAAGGTGTAGGGCCCTGAGGAAGACACGTGGGGCCTCAGGAATCCCTTCCTACGGTCTTTCTATTACCTGCTGTGGGGTGTCCACATCACATCCTGTGGGAAGGTCTGCTGGCTCTATTTCCAGACGCATCTCTCGCTGGCTTCCCAATCCACCTTCCTCCCTGCAAAGCCTACCGATACTGCTTCTGGTGACTTAAGCCAACGTCGTCTGTGGTACCATCTGTGAGTCCAAAGACAGGGCGGGGACAGACTAGCAGCTCAGCTCCCCTTCCAGCTCTCAAACTCTCCCATTTGTACGATGGTACCCTAAGCACAGGAAGGATGTCTTTATTTCATCAGGCTCTGTCTTTTTGTTTCTTTGGGGCTCAGCACCAGTGGGTCTTGAGTGAGAAGTGGAGGAAGCAGATCCCAGAGGCAAAGAGCAGGGCAGTAAGTGGCAAGAAAGCAATGACTGTTGGTTGCTCATACAGAATGAAGATGCAATGCGTAGAGGCAACTCAATGCCAGTGCACCAATTTCTTCTCCTGGGTGGGGTGGTGCACTGCCGACGAGTCCTGGGGTGAAGTCCCAGAAAAACAGGCAGGGTACCAGCAGATGAGCCCTGAGAGATCTCCCTCACGTTGGCTGTCCTGACGACCAGCCCAGGGTGGATTTTATTCATGAGCTGTGTAGATGCTCGAAAGGGAAAGCATCTGTGCTAATGAGTAATCATGAAGAAAAGAATTAATGACATATGACTATTTAACTTCCAAGAAAATGCCTGGTAGCACCTGGAGCTAAGAAATGTGGTGAAGAGCATGGGCTTTGGAATAAGACTGACCTGGGGACAAATCCTGGTGTCCCACTTCCTGCATGCTCTTTGCAAACACCTGAGAATAGAGGAAAGGATGACCCAATCCCAGCCTTCCGGAAGTTCACATCTACTGCTTGACCTTTCTGGGCCTCGATTTCCTCACGGGTAAAGCAGGGGTAATGGTAGACCCATCTCCTAGGGTTGTTGTGAGGTTTAATATGAGAATGGCTGACTCCATGGCACACACTGACCTCAGGTGACCTGAATAACTTGGGTAGTGAGAAGCAATGGAAAACAGCACCAGGGAGACCAGTAATGGCCAAGGCCATGTGAGACTCCCCCGTGCACCTTGCATCCTCCTCTCTCCATCGGCTTTAATGCAAACTGGCACACTCTCCTGATGGCTTCACCCCCATCTCGAAGACGTAGTTCTTTAGGAAATCACAGTTCCTAAAAGCCCTACTGGCCCTTTCTCTTTATGTTTATTCCAATTTTGTTCAAACCCCGAACACATGGCCCAGAGCTGACATTCCTTGCTGAGTTCTATGGAATGGTAGGAAGAGCTAGCCACTGAGGCCCCTGTAGAAACAGAACAAAAGGGCTCTCCTTCAGGGTGCTGGGGAGGGGGAGGGCTCTGCGGCCAGCCCCCAAAGACTCTCCTCACCCCCTGCAGTCAGATGAGATGCCCCTGGCAACTGAGAGCAGAGACCTCGCAGCTGGGCACTAAGGAATGGATTCCTACAGCTGATGGGAGAGACAAATTCCTCTTTCTTAAACCCATTACTTGGAAACCTCCCTTTGAGATCAGTCTCAAGGGGCCAGAGCATTTCTTCAACAGCCCAAACTCTGTGGGGTTGAATGGAGAGAAACATGGCAGTCTGGGCTGCTCCAGGACAGCGCCAGACTTCTTCCTAGGCAAAGTCCACTCTAGGACAGTCATGCTTCTGACCATGGGAGGAACTGCAGAAAACACTCTGCATAGTTTAAAAGGGTCATTTTAAAGTCTGATGTGTCATGATTCGTGAAACAGTGTTGGACAATGCAAGTGGATAGTCCTCTTACAACAGAGGCCTTGACAGTCGCCCAGTCTGTTAGCATGTTGAAGGCACTGTGAAGTCTGGCAGCAAAGAAGCAATTTAACTTGCTCTTTAATCCAGTGTTTCTCAAACATATTTGGTCACAGGACCCTTTTGTTAAGAAACAGTTCTTTCTATGGAACATGACAAAGAGTGAGTCAGGGCCTCCTCTCGCCTACACCACAGCTCTCCGCAAATTAGAAACACGTGCAGTGAGCAGAGACACGCGAGTCCGAGCTTCCACTCACGCCCTTGGCCAGACCACGAATGCAGCAGCCGGACCGGGAAAGCACACACGGCCTGTTGGGTCATCCTCAGACCTCAGTGATCAGGGCCTGAAATCCAGGCTTGTTATTTCAGTCTTTCTTTAGGGCTAAGTCTAAGCTTGTGAATGAAGGAAAAGGGTGCTCAAGTGGAGAAGGAGGGAGACCACATCCAGCCTAGAAGTTTCTATACAAACTAGCCATCAGGAAGGGCTGGACAACCCTGGGCTTACATTCAACACAGGAGCCCCTGAACACTTAGGAGAAATTGATCTGTGCTACGTTATTAAAAAAAAAAAAAAAAAAGAGGGGAAAAATACAGCAGCCACGTGTTGCAACAGAAGTTGATGATAAGTGGGACCATCAGGAAGAAGACCAGCATGTCCACTCCGGCCAGTTTACTGCTTAGTTTAGAGTCTAATTGTCTGGCTTCTATCCTCTGGCTTTTGGAATGGACTGGTTTTCCTGGAATATACATTTACTGAACTTTGAAAGGCCAGATCTTCTGTGTAGATTAATTCCTGATTTCAAAGATGCTTTGAAGCTGGCAAAACATTCTGTTATTTCCAAGAGTTATTACAACTGCAATCCTGGCAGAGGCTGAGAAGTCAGCCTGTAATCTTGTTTATATCCTTTTAAATTTAGAAACTTTACAGTGGGTTAAAAATAGACCATATTTGCATACTTTTCCTCCTTTCATCTTGCAAAGGCTGTTCAGCAATTTTCACCTACCCTAGATATTAGCCAGAGAAATTCCAGAACTTATCACCTGGGAGTCTGCTGGGCCAAAACAAAAGTCATTTTCAAATGGGCTTTGGGGTGATGCTAGTCATATTACTGAGCGGAGTTACTTATTGCCCTACATAATAAGCTCTAGAATTAAGAGCAAAGGACTATCACTAAGATCTATGAATAGTACATGGATTCATGTTAGGTGAAAATGTGGGCCACGAGGGGAAGTTTTCAATGGTGCTATCCCGGAGAGCTTGTGTCCTTACATACTGACCAGGAAAAATCATAGTGCTTAGGTCAAAAGAAACTGTATGAGGCTGGAAGGCCACGCTGCTTATACCCGAAAAGTCAATAAAGACTGCACCTGATTTCAGAAGAGCCAAAATACCGGAGGTTGTCTTCCATGATACTTGCCAGGGTTAATGGGGTGCCATCATTTTCATGCCCAGCAAAGAGAGCATTACACTCAGGATGCCCTTTTCACAGTTACTTTACCTTCATGAACATGCTAAATCCAGTTTTAAGGAGATCAGTGAGGCCTGAAGACATGTGTTCAATATCAACTGGATCTGGCTTCTCAGGATGAAATATTTCCTCCACAACCTGCTTCAGCAATGGCTTATAGGAGGCCTGCAAAGACAAAATATTGTGCTGTAAGTAAAAGGGTTTGTTTGGTTGGTCTGGAGAGAGGATAGCTTTGTCTGCACCAAATGAAGCAAAACAAGTTTATTTTGATACTAAGCAATGGCTATGATTTTGTGTGTGTGAAATGACAATTATAACAACATTGGTTTTTTGGGTAAATTTTCACCCCAATACTCTTGCACAATTTTTTGTTTCTCATACTTCCTTCTACAAGCAAATGTCTCTTACTGGAGCTATAACCATAGTACGACTAGTTTTTCAATCTAAACTTAAAGAGACAATTTTATGTATGAAGTATACTGAAAAGCAAAGTATTATCATTTGATATAGACATAAAGATGGTCCAGTTTTTCCTAAACATTCTTAGAATTATGCTCCCCTCTGCTAGGAACTTGAATATTTTCTTACAATGTTGCTATCCAAGCCCAAAGCAATCCCTCCTTCCTCTACGGAGGTCAACTCCAAGCATGACTTGGCCAGAATCAGAGGCCAAGATGCCGAAAAGGAATCTGACCAAAGTCAGGGCTTAGAGAAAGCAGGGCACATGGTACTATAAGAATTTCAATAGAATTAAGCTGATATCAAATTGCAAGAACTACAGTTTGATAAATGGTGCTAAACCTATCCATATTTAGGCAATATTCGGAGGCCGCTGCCTCTGACAAGTTTCTGAGCATATTCCCCCACCTCTCTCCTTGGTTCTCCTTACAACCAAGCTCTTCCTCTCTTCTTCCCTTCCCATCAGTTGGACTACCTTCCTCTCCCAGCCCTGCTGCTGCCTCTGCTGCTCACGTTCCACACGGTACCCGAGTCAGGAGCGTGAAGGGTGAAGGGTGAAGGAAGAAGGAATGTCTTTCTCAACACACTCTCCATTACCCCAATATATCTGTTTAATCTCTATCATAGGCTCAGAACACCTAGGTTCTGACCGAGCTCAGTTGAGATGTCTTGAACTCTGCTTATCTCTTTGCATTGGCCAAATCTGGGACCTGCCTCTAGAAAGTATTGAGGATATTTGGTGTCCTGACTTCATCTTGTTTTTCTTACAGTCATTTTTTACTCTTATTTTCCCTTTATTCTAATTTTCTTACTTAAAATATCTTAGAAATAAAGCAGGGTATAAAGCATCAAAATCATAAACAATCATTTAGCTAGAATGTAACTGGTGCATTTATCAGGGATAAAAAGCAGGGAGAGATAGCAGCTGTTCAGCTGAGGGTGCAGCCCTCTGATGTTTATTAGTCAAACAGACCACTGCAGGCCCAGAGGTCTCACAGGTGAACGCTCATGAAACGGAAGGCCTGGTGAGGAACACCGATAAGACAGAAATTAAAAAAAAAAAAAGGAAAAATTATGAGTGAATCTTCCTCATAATAAAGCTATACCAAGATAGATTTTTAAAATTTATCATACAGGAAAAACCCAAAGGTTTGAAAACACACTCTTTTGATGAGGCCATGGGGAGACAGACACTCTCATATATTGCTGGTGGGAGCATAAATTGTTACAATCAATGTGGAGAGCAATTTGGCAATACCCATCAAAATTACAAATGCATTTGACCTAGCAATTCCATTTCTAGGAATTTATCCTTTAAATATGCTAATATATGCAAATGAGACCCATAAAAGGCTGTTTATTGTTTGTAATAGCAAAAGATTGGAAACAATTCAAGTGCCCATCAATAGGGAGCTATTTAATAAATAGGATACATCCACAGGAGGCAATGATATGAGAGTCAAGAGGGAAACTGTGTTGATACAGCAAAACAAGGTGTAGAATAAAGTATGTGAAAAAAGCAAGGAATAGTGGGTATGATGGGCTGGCATTTGTGTAGAATGTGCCAAAGGGGATATGGAAGTTTATATTTGCTGAAATATGCAAAAAATAAACTCTGATGTGATATACAGGGACTGCCATAAGCAGTGATCATGGAGTGGGGGACCAGACAATGGACAAAGGTGAGAGGAACACCTTTCAATGTACTGTTTTTTTATTTATTTATTTATTTGTTAAAAGATTTTATTTTTCCTTTTTCTCCCAAAGCCCCCCAGGACGTAGTTGTGTATTTTCAGTTGTGGGTCCTTCTAGTTGTGGCATGTGGGATGCTGCCTCAGCATGGCTTGATCAGTAGTGCCATGTTTGTGCCCAGGATTCGAACGTGCAAAACCCTGGGCCACTGAAGTGGAGCGCTTGAACTTAACCACTCAGCCACGGGGCCGGCCCCAGTGTGCTGCTTTTTGAAAAAATATAGTTAAAACACCACTACAAACAGCAAGATTTTTTTTTTTTTTTTTTTTTTTGGTGCAGAAGATTGGCCCTGAGCTTACATCTGTTGCCAATCTTTTTCTTTTTGCTTGAGGAAGACTGTCCCTGACCCAACATCTATGCCAGTCTTCCTCTATTTTACACATGGGACGCCAGCTCAGCATGGCCTAATGAGTGGTGCGTAGGTCCACGCCCAGGATGAGAACCTGCAAACCCTGGGCTGCTGAAGCGGAGCACGCACACTTAACCACTATGCTACCAGGCTGGCACCTGATCTTTTTTTTACTTGTTAAAAATTAATAAATTATCTATGCACGAAAGAGATTGGAGTAAAGCATACCAAAATGTTAACTAGGATTATCTCTAGGTTCTGGGAGTAGAGGACATTATTTTTTCTTTTTTCAAATTTTCCAAAATTAACAGGTATACTTCTGGAAACATAAAATAATCCAATAAATATTTTCGATGATAAAAAAAAAGGTGATGGAATGTGGAATGGCCTCTGAATTCTACAAAACCTCTTCCCTGAATAAATTGTCTGGAGGGCCCTCCTATCATGTCAGCCTTTCTGAACATTTAATCTCTTAAACAAACTTTAAACTGCTCCTCAAGGAGAAGTCCTTTGACCAACACTATGCATTATCATCATTATCATCAAATATTCATCTACTTCTTCCTTAGTAACAGAATCCAATCTTTACTCAGGCACATCGGCTAAAAGACTCCATCCTTCAGTGTTCCTTGCAGCTGGGCATGACCACGTAACTAAGTTCTGGACAATGAGATGTAAGTAGAAGGGGAGTGGGACTTTTTTTTTTTTTAAAGCCTCCTTCTTTAAAAGGGAAGGGTATGCTTTCCTCCCCTTTCTCTGTTTTGCTGCCTGGAACATAGAGGTGATGCCTGGAGCTCCAGCAGCCACTGTGGAAGACAGGGCCATTCTTTAGAGCCGCTGGAGCAGAGGGCTGGAAGGAACCTTGGCAGGCAATGATTGGTGGGACCACCATAACCATAACAGGGACAGACTAAATCAGGACCCACTTTACATGACAATACAAAACCTTGTATGTTTAAGCCATTATTTTTCAGATCTCTGCTACTTGCAACTGAATGAATGAAATTCTAACTGATACAAAGCACGAAGGGAATATAAAGAAATAAAAGGCCATTCCTTCCTTCCAGCTTACAGTTGTTTTATTAGCCTATATACAGTTATATAGAATAACTTGAAGCAGACCACAGAGAAATACACATAGGTTTTCATGTTTAAGAGAGGAGAGAGTATGCCCCCCAACCTACAAAAGACAAAAACAGTTGTTGCTCTCCACAGGGTGCACCTTCTGCAAGAAAAGCAAGAGTAGTGATTCTGACAAGAGCTCAGACACAGGAACAAGGTGGTTCTGGAATCCAGCTAAAACCCACACTCAGTGCCTCCTCTGTGCAAGGCACAGTATACCAGTGGTCATAGGATTGTTCTCAGGGTTCCAGCAGCCCCAGTGTAGACTGAGGAGACAGGGAAAAGAGGAAGTGTGGAGGGGTTAGGGATCTCGCTCTCCCCCTTGCCCCACTTTCAGCTAAGCTCTGGGGAATGAAGCGCCCAAGAGGAAATGCCCACTGAGCCGGGGTTCCCCTTGGGCGGTGCGCAGAGATTTGCAAGTGCTATTCCCTTAACACCTTCATTCTTTTTTTTTTTAAGGATTGGCACCTGAGCAAACATCTGTTGCCAATCTTCTTTTTCCTTCTTCTCCCCACAGCCCCCCAGTACAAAGTTGTATATTCTAGTTGTGAATGCCTCTAGTTGTGGCATGTGGGATGCGGCCTCAGCACGGCCTGATGAGCGGTGTCATGTCCATGCCCAGGATCCGAACTGGCGAAACCCTGGGTCACCGAAGCGGAGCGCTAGAACCCAACCACTCGGCCACGGGGCCAGCCCCCAACACCTTCGTTCTTGGGACTTTATGATCATTGCACATTATTGAGGAAGGTTGTACATGCTTTTGATTTTATTTTACTTTTAAGGTATTTAGGTAATATTTAGAGTGAGAAAAGAAACCACAATTTAAATACAGAAAAGTAACAGATAACAAACGCATCACATAATCCAGAAAAATAACGTAAATGCTTTTATTAATTAACTGCCTGACACACCTCTGTAATACTCATTTCTTGGCTACATTCTCTATGATTTTGTTTTCATATGACAGCAATTTTGAAATATCATTTTCTATAGAGAGATGTGATAACTATTAAGCTATTGTCTCTCAACTCCAAACCCTGCCTTCTGTACTCAGTTCTGTGATGCTGGCCTGGGTCTCTGCAAACCATTGGTGCTCTGCCATCTGGGTCTGATAGAGTCTGCCAATAGCAGACACTAAAGGGAGAGGGGAAGGCAGGAACAGCAAGCAGGAACCGGCCGCTCCCTGTTGATTTGCTGTCCCTGCCAGCATCCCCCTAGCAATGGCCCCTCACCACTTGAACCTATCCCTTCTCTGGACTTTTAAGTCATAGGATCCAATAAATTGCCGGTCTTGTTTTAGCCAGTTTGGGTTTTTTCTATTTTTGCTTGTAGCCAAAAGTACATTAAATGATATAAGGATTATTTTTAATTTAGAGATAGGTTTTCCCACTTAAATATTATATAGAAAAGACCTCTAAATTCTTTATTAAACTAGCTCAGCACAGAACAACCAAATAACACTGTCTCTTTAAAGAGCACGATTTGGGAAAAGACATCCTCAGGTCCAAAGCAGTACTGGTCTCGTGACTCCTCAGCAAACACATTTCTTAGTTTTTCCATTTAGGGTTTTAATAATGGGAACCTTTGGCTCCTTCCTCTCAGCCACTTACTTGGATTGCTTTGTCCCCCAGATCATGTCACTGAAGTCTGATTGGAATGAACTGCTTTGGCAGTGGCTTCTTGGATGACAAACCTCTGACAGTCACGGAATTCTCTCTTCAGCCAGAAGCTGCCCACTTCTCAGAAAGGACCATGAAGAAGGTGGTGACAGGGGAGACAGATGTCTTCCCCAAGTGCCCTGCTCAGAATTTTCTCATACTTTGAGGAAGGGCCAGAGGGGAGATTAGTCGTGTAGTCTGCCTCAATATTAAGAGGGCTAGCCACAGCAATTTAACTTTCCTAATCAAACATTCTCTGCCAGTTCCCCTTTTAGGGGGTAAAGGAGAGGAATTAAAAACAGACAAATTCATTCATTTATTTCTCGCTTATGTCACATCCTATGTATGTTGGCAGAAGAGGGTCTGTGCCCTAGACAACCATTCAGACACCCAGTTCCTGCCACTGAGTGGCTCCCGCACTCCCTGGGGCACTGGAATCCCACATTGAGGCCTGTACATCTCATCCGCAGATGATGAAAGAGAGAGTATGAAGGATTTCCAGAGAGATTTTAGAGGCTCAGCCTGAAAGTGATCTGTATCACTTCCACCCATAGTTCATTGCTCAGAATTAGTCACAAACCTATATTTACCTGCAAGGGAATCTGGAAAATGTGATCTAACTATGCCCAGCAGGAAAAGGAAATGGAGTTTGGGGAACATATAGCATTTTGCTTCTGCCACAGACACACTATAAAGTCTGAATTGAAACATTAATATAATTATTTCCTTAACAACTGGTAAGTTGCATGTCGTAGGCAGAGGATTATTAAGCCCTTTTCCCTTCTGCATAAGAATTTGACCCTTAGTTAACTTTCTAGCTCTGTTTCCCTGGAAACCTGATAAGGGAAGAATGTCAAACTCTAGCCAGGCAAGATTGCTTATGATAAAAAGAACCCCTGCTTAGTAAATTGCATTAGACTGGGCCAACTATAAAACACTGAATAGAAAGCCAGAGCCTTGGGCTCCTCTGAGTATGATGACTCTTGCGTCAATGGGCACGTCCCTCGGAGGGACACTGGAACTATACCTGTGGTGTTGTTCCAGAGAAACTGGCTCTTATAGGACATGAGGTTTTCAAGCCAGGGGATTCCTGCTCTCCTCCTCCCACCATGTGAGTCTAGTTCCCTCACTCCTGAGCTGTCACCTCAGGGCAAAACTCAGTAGCTCCTGGATAGCTATGTGGACTGCTTCATGGAGAGTCACAAAGACTACTCCAGAGAAGAAAAATGCCTGCTGTTCGCCGATGATGAGCTATGTTCCTGTCCTGGGCAAACTGGTGCCAAGTGGGGGCTATGACCACAGAGCCAACTTATCCATTAGGTACAGACACACAGCGCCTAGGGCCAACAAGACTCTTAGGGACTCGTGAAAATGTATTAATTTCTTCTAAAATCAAAAGGAAAAAATGAACTTTCAGGTCAAAGATAATGTTTTGATCTGTAATATTAATATATTTGTCTCCACACCAATTGACTTGTACAATATAATTTTTAACATTTTTATTTTTAGAGAAGAAAGGGCCCATGAAACCAAAAGTATGTAGAGCCATGAACATCATAACGTGGCTTCTATGACAGTGTCATGAGCTAGCCTGAAGGTTTGGCAGAGCCTAACAAGACCCCTGATGGGTGTTACACATGAAACAGCTGAAGTTTCAAAAACATCGATCTTATACCAGAAACTCTTCTTTTTTTTTTTTCTTTATATTGCCAGTATCTCTTCCAGAAAAAACTTGGCTTTTAAAAATACCATATTTTCTATCATAATCTTAATTAAAAAAAAATACCATATTTAATCAAAAAATGAAAAATAAAATATTTGCATCTATGTCTCTGGTTACTCTTTTGTGGTGGAGATAATGTGTGATCAAGTCTAGAAGACTCTTTAATTGACCTGATTCTAGCTCTTGAAGAAAGGTATTGCGTATAGCAGCAGTTTCTGACATTACACTTAAGTCAGAGACAATTTTGAGAAGCTAGTCTAACTCCAACATCTTCTTGAACTTGGTGCACCTTCAAAGACGGCCTAAGATGTCAGTGTCCAAGGAAACCTGAGTTGTTGCCACAACCACATCCCCGTCAATTGGCACTGCAGACCTTGGCTTTGCTGGTTGGTGTTGGTGCAGCCAGGGACTCTCTCTGTCCTGCTACTGAGGATGCCTCTCCCTTTATTGAAAAATTGACTGTAAACAACCAACTTCCCAGGAAAACTAGACTTGTGGAGAGGGTATTCATTTTGTTTCAACCCAAGACTGTATAGAAAAACATCTGTTCAAAACTGCTTGTGGCTTTGATTATTTCATGGCTTATTTATTTTTTGCTATTCTGTCTGATTTTTCTCTCCTTTCATCTTCTTAAAAGAAATGATTTGTTCTGCAGATTAAAAAGTGGTTCATTTGTTTGTCTTTTCATCCATCTATCCATCCATCTATCCATCCATCCATCCAACCATCCTTTAAACCAGAAGCAGATGACTTTTTAAAATTTTGAGTGTAGTCCCTTCAACTTCAACATGAGGAGAACAAAGCCCAAAGCTATTAACTAATCCACCTGCATTCACACAGGCAGTCACAAATAGACTACAGGACAGACCAAGTTTCCTGGCCCTCAGTTTAGTCCTATCTCACGTTGGTTATTTCAGGAAGAAGCCTACTAGATCTGGGGTTGGGTAGATAGAATCAGGAGGGAGAGCAGAGCTCAGCACTTGGAAAAGAACAGCTGGTGGCCAGGACTTGGGATTGTTGACAAAGAGACTGGACCTACAGACTGTTCAGAGAGCCATATTTCACCAGGCACATGATGAATCAAGCCTCCTTGGGCAATGCTGGTTCTAAATGCTCTTGTTCATCATGCCAGAGGCACAGAAGACAGTCAGCATCTGTGGGAAGTTTTCTCCAGCTCAGCACAGCACTTTGAGACTTCTGCCAAAGCAAGTCATGCAAGAGCCATACCATATTTTGTCTGAAAGTGCTCATAAGCTTCTTCTGCTGAGACATCTGCCTAATATCCTCCCGATGCTGCAGCTGAAGAACAGCAGCACATCAAACACTGTGGCATTTAGGAAGGAGGTTAAGCCTCCCATTAACTGGAACTGTTCTTACTTGAACATTTACAGTAAGAAACGAAAGCATAAGAAGACTAACTGCACAGGCAAAACTGGGGGCTTAGGTTTCCAGTCAACAGAGTTACGAACAAACACAACCTTTCCAAACAAATGGGAGTCAGCAATAAACTCTTGCCGTACACAGCAGCTAACAGGACAATCAGCCTAAGAATGACTCCCTTTCTGTGTAGCCCATCTCCTAGCAAAGGAAAAGACAAAATGCCACAAAAGAGGGCAGAGAGAAGGCTTATTTTGTCCTTTATTATGACTGTTATAGCAAATGCTTACACAGTGCATCTATGTGTCAGCTCCTGTCCTAAGGGCTTTATATGTGTTAACTCATCTAATCATTAAAGCATTTTTATGAGGGAGCTACTATTATTAGCTTCTTACAGAGGAGAAACTAGGCACGGAAAGGTGAAGTGACTTGCCTAAGTTCACACAGTTAGTAGGTGACAGAGTTCGGCTATGAACCCAAATGCTGCTCTTAACCCCCTCTCACTAAGAAATGCCCTTCTGGATTAGACCTACAGTTCAGGATCCATCCATCCATCCATCCATCCATCCACCTGCCCACCCACCTACTGACCCACTAGGTGGCAAGCATTGAGCTAGGCTCTGCAGGTACCATGGTGAGCAAACACAGATGCTGTCTCCAGCTTTGATGGTATGTTCTTGAAGATAAGAGCTTTAGTGGCAACCTCATGGTCCCCGTCGTGCCCACTCTCCTGACTGTGGCAGACCTACTGGTTCCCTTGGAGGGCCAGGAGTGTGTGGCGATGTTCTGGGCTCATTTCCAGAGATCCAGTCTAGATCCCACTCCTCCAGCTTTTCCAGAGATTTTATAAGTACTTAACTCCTTGTATGAAATCATGTTCTTCTTAAAATGACAAGAGTGGTGTCTGCTTTCTGCTTGTGAGCTGTGACTGACACATTTTCCTAAAGGGATAAAGGATGAAGGTTAAATAAGAGGTGACTCTAGTGCTAGCAGGGGAAACGCATGTGGATCTGAGAGCCAACACTTATGCATTGGAGCAGGAGAGAAGTGCACTGGGAGAGAAGCTGGGGCTGGCAGGGGCCTCAAGATCCAGGGGAGATAGCCCAGATACACAGCACTGGTCAGAGCTGGAACAAGAACCCAGGGCCAGACCAGGCCTAGCGCTTTCCTGGGGACCCCAGGACATCTCAACTAGATTCTGCGTAGAAACAGCATGGAGCTAGATAGAAAGCACAAATTTTTTCCTGGGGCCACAGGGCTAAGGAACAAACTGGGAGATGGGCAGAAAGTTGCCTAGCCAAGACCCATCTTCAGAACTAGACACAGCTGGACTCTGATTCTAGCCTGGACATCTGTCCTTTCCTAATTACACACATTTTGTGTCCCAACAAATCCTCTGCTATATGAAAAAGATATATGCATTCAATATATGCATGCAATATATGTATTGCATTCAAGATGCACCCAACAAATATTTATTAAGCATCCACTGTGTGCAAGATACCACTCTAGGCACCGAGGATATGGTAGTGAGCAAACCAGATCAAAATCCTGTCCTCACAGGGCTTACATCTGTGAATAAAAACTTCTTTAAAGTAAAAAAATATTGAAAAGCCCAAACAGGTAAAAATTACCCACAATCCCATAAAAACTCTTTATATAGAGAGCAAGAAGCCAGAGGTCCTCCTGTCCATCCAACCTACCCTGTCCTCGAAAAGGTAGCTATTATAAATTTTTCCTATATTTTTAAAGACTTATTAAATATACATACCCATATACTTTTCATTTTATTTTTAACAAAAATAGAATAACGCTTTACAAAATGATCTAAACAGGTAGGTGAAAACCTAATAGATTGTGAACCTCTGTTTCAGTCTGAGTTTTCCAAGAAGCAGAGCCTGAGACAAGGATTCAAATAGTCCCTGCTAAGCACATTTAGGTCTGCCCCATCCATTTTAATGGTTGCATGGCATGTCACTGTGTGTATCATTATTTATTTAATCCCCTGATGATACACACATCTTCCTTACCTTGACCCCACTTCCCACTCATTGACATTTAGGATTTTTGGTGAATGTGTTGATATTATTGACTCACTGTAAGGGGAGTATACACAACAGGGAAGGTTGATTTTCCAAAGGCCATGGCTGCACGACAGGGTTCTGAGGTCTGGAGAAATGACAGTGTTGGCAGTAGGGAGATAAAATTTAGGAAACTTATCATTGTCCTTATCATGCCCAAGATTTATAGCTAGTACATGTTTATGTGAAGTTGGCCAAGTTAGTCACCATTATGATCATAAAACTGAAAAGACCTCATTACTTTAGTGGTTTATTTTCCCTTTGCCAACTTTGGGAGTCACTTGCTTCTTGACATTCTTTGGTCTAAATTTCATCATATATTACCAGGTCTATCATGTCTTACTAGAACTTGTCCATTCTGCCATATTTAAGATTGGTGATCTTATTAGTAACAGAACTACATACGGTTGATTATCTGAGTGATTTCATCCGTATTTTGTGGTAGCGGTGTTCTCAGATCATTGAACAAAGAAGGATGGGAATTTATGTCACTAGGTTGAGTGCCAGTTTCTAAGATCTTTCATATCTTGGTCGCTGATTTCAGATGCCTATCGGCACCATCAATGAATATTTCTAGAGCCTCCATGAGAACAGGGTATAGTGGGAAAGGAGGTTTTGTGTTGGCAGCAAAGACCTGGCATCTGGCCCTGGCCACCTGTGTGCCTGTGGCAAGTCGCTGTGGCCTTCCTGGATCTGGGGATAATAATACGTCTCTGGCTTACTTGTTGTGAGGATCAAAGGAAAAACCAGATGTAGGCGTTCTCT
This sequence comes from Equus przewalskii, assembly GCF_037783145.1. NCBI lineage: Eukaryota > Metazoa > Chordata > Mammalia > Perissodactyla > Equidae > Equus > Equus przewalskii. The sequence continues at coordinate 79,140,425 of NC_091833.1, read as the reverse complement.
TTGAGGATCAGCTACTTTATGAGTATATGGGAGGAAGAACCTGGATTTTGCTAGGCTGCAGTGGGTAACCTTAGCTCTTGGCTACACTCCCACCTGAAAGAGTCAGCACCCTGAAGTTCAACCCCTCACTATATCATAGACCCGACTCATGGCACATTCAACCCTCCAAAAAGCCTTAGCAAATTGAATGTATTTTACCCAAGATTTCATGGGGAGATGGAGAAGATTCCTTCATGCACTCCACAGCAAAACCTAATGAGCTTTTCCATCAGAAACATCTGTCCTTCCTTGAAAGCTCATCTTTGGCCACCAGCAGCATGAGTTCTGTCGCCATCCTTGTCCAAGAGAGACTGTCTAGCCTTGATGGCTCCAGCCTTTCTTTACTCCTGAAGCTTTCCTTTGGGTCTTTCTATGGCTCCTCCCCTGCTGAGTTTTTGCAGAGCAATTACCTCTGTAATCTTAGATTCTTATACCATCTTCCTACTCAGTGGTCAAAATATCCTCACAAAATTTCCCTAGTCTCCTTAGAAACTGGCAGGGGAATTTTAAATAAAAAATGTTTTTTTCTGTCACAGACTCCTTTTTTCCTGCCCATAATATTATTAGGTAATTTTAGTATTCTAACTGTTCCAAATGTTCATGGACTGCTTAGATCCAGAAACTTGGGCATTATCTAAGGCCAGCCCCTCATCTGACACCTGTAGTAACGGGGGCCCAAAGAAGTGAAGGGACTTGCCTAGGGTTACAGAATAGGTCTGTGACAGTTATAAAGCAGTGGCCAAACCCCAGTCCAGCGCTCATCTCACTGCATCAGACCTGTGGTGCAAATGAATCAAGAAGCTTTCGGATTCAGGGGAACCCATAACTCTGAACTGGAAGGGGACTGGCGTTCATTTAGAACAAATCCCTCAGTTTAGAGGTTAAAATGGAAACTCTTCTTGTAGTCTCTGAACCCTAAAAATACAACACAGATTAGATGGTTACTTTAAAACGTGAGTACTTGCCTGGTGGGTATGATTTCCAGGAACATACACAGACTTAAATTGCTTCATGAGATTCCGAGCTCCAGCAACATCCCGAAGCGAAGTAAAGAGTTCGTCCATGGCAATTTTGGATTTGTGAAACGTCAGGTTAATTGAAGAGTCACAGCCTGAAACAATCCAGAGAGATTTTCTCTGGTGAACAAATCTTTAAATTCAGTTTTAATCATGACAGCTTGAGCTCGATGTAACGCAGTTGGGGTTTTTTAACCCTGCTTTTTCCTGGCTGCTCACCAACTGGGCTGTTTCAATCATCCTTGAGGGGCAATGAAACACACTGAGTATGAATGCCTCTGACAGAAGTAGAACTCAGAATTGCCTGGGATCCAGCCACTGGCTTCAAGCCCTAGACTGCAGAAGTTTCACAGAAGGAAAGCTCCCCAGGGTCTCCTACCCTCAGAACACAACTTTAGGAAAATACGAGGAGACACAAGGAAAAATACAGGAGGGTGCTGTGATGAATCTCTCTCGCTTGAATCCCACCAACAGGTTCCATAAAAAAAGAACAGCGAGAACGAGAGAGATTATAGACTTTCTCCAGTAACAGAACTGGCTGGGATGGGCATCTGTCTAATGTGCTAACAAAGCATATGGTCTATTTCAAAAGGCAGCCGTTCAAAGCCGATAAAACACAAAGGGGGCCCCATAAGAAGACTGTTCTCGGCAATGATTCTATTTCTTTTTGAAACTTATAATAGATGGATTTATTCTCTATCTTGTTAAAAGCTCATTCAACAGAGAAATGATCATGGATGTCAGGAGCTAAACAAAAACGAGAAAGATTCAAGATGAGTATATTTGACTGTCTTAAATATTGCAGAGACATTAGCTCATTACTCCTCACATCACCCTTAGAGAGAGGAGCTATTCTTTCCTCCATTTGAAGGATGAGGGAACCAAGGCGCAGAGAGGTTAAGGAACACTCCTGCCAGCAGACCCTGTCAGTGCTCTGCCCTATCTGCTCAGTCACCCTGGACATCACCTGTAGGTTTGGGGAACAGTTCCTGCGTACTCTGACTCCTACCTCAAGTACCTGCATGTCTCTCTATCTCTCTGTTTCTCCATCTCTGTCTCCCTCTCTTCCTGTCTCAGGGCTCTCTGGTTGTACAAACATGCCTGGCCTTTTGTGGGGCAGGCTGGAAGTGCTGGGAAGTCAGCACTCGTGGGAACAACACAGCTTTCACATCCCTTAGGGGATAATTCTGAATTGTGGCCTTCATAGCCTTTCTGAGGGGCCCCAGCAGGACTGAGCCCCAGCTGCCCAACGCAGTTACTCACTCATTAATGCCCCCTTTCTTGGCTTTCCTTCCTTCTCTGTCTCACTTCCCCCCTTCCTGACTGTGCTTCCTGGGACAGCTTTCCAAATACAGCATTTGCACCCACATCCTTGTCTCAGGACACCAGAGCTTCCACAGTGATTTGAACACAGGCAGCCTGGATCCAGAGCCTGCATTCCTTTTTTTTTGGAAGAGTGTTATTGAGATAGAATTCATATACCATACAATTAACTAAATTAAAGTGTACAATTCAATAGCTTTTACTGTGTTCATGTAATTACACAACCATCATCACCACAATCAATTTCAGAAGACTTTTATCACCTCAACAAGAAACTCCATACTCATTAACTGTCACTCTCCTTTCCCCCTACCCTCAGTCCCAGGCACCACTGATCTGCTTTCTGTCTCTATGGATTTACCTATCCTGGACATTTCATGTAAATCAGAATCATAGAATATATGATTTTTTGTGACCAGCTTCTTTCAGTTAGCATAATGTTTTCAGGATTCATCCAAGTTGTAGCATGTGTCAGTACTTCACTCGTCTTTATTGCTGACTAATACTCACTGTATGGATGTACCACATTTTGTATATCCATTCATCAGTTGATGGAGATTTGGCTGGTTTCTGCATTTTGGCTATTATGACTAATGCTGCTAGTTACGCATGTAGAGTAGTCCCCCTTATCTGTGGAGGATATGTTCTAAGACCCCCAGTGGATGCCTGAAACTGGGATAGTACTGAGCCCTAAATATACTATAGTTTTTCCTGTACATACATACCTGTGATAAAGTTTAATTTATAAATTAGGCACAGTAAGAGATTAGCAACAATCACTAATAATAAAATAGAACAATTATAACAATATACTGTAATAAAAGTTATGTGAATGTGGTCTCTCTCTCTCTCATTTAATATTTTCAGACCACAGTTGTTTGTGGGTAACTAAAACTGTGGAAAGTGAAATCGCAGATAAGCGAGGACTACTGTACACATTCTTGTGTGGACATACAGTTTTGTTTCTCTTGGCTATATATCTAGGAGTAGAATTGCTGGGTATTATGGCAACTCTGGGTTTAACCTTTTGCGGAGCCACCAGGCTGTTTTCCAAAGTGAGTGTACCATTTCACACTTCCACCAGCAGTGTAAGAGGGTTGCGATTTCTCCCCATCCTAATAATGCTTATTATCTATCTCCTTGATTGTAGCTATCCTAGCGGGTGTGAAGTGAGAAGACACTGTTGATTTTAATAAAGAGAGAAAATGTTTTTAGGGAGTAGAGGTAGACCAAACAAGCCTAACCTAAATGGACTGTATCTATAGTACACAGGGACAACCAAAGGGACAGTGCAGCAGACACGGTGGGGTGGCATGTGAGTAGATGAGCGCATACCCTTAATTACTGAGGGACATTGTACAGAACAACTCTTAAGGGGAGGGCAAAAATTCTGAACTGTTTATACTCACAACACTTCTGACACCAAATATGTGGGATTTTTCCCCACATCAACCAATTCTCTAACTCTCCAGACACCAACTGAATGTCCTCCAATTCACTTCAATTCTGACACTGACTACACAGAGTTAGTGCAGACTCCATAGTTTAAGGGGTCAATTTCACAAGACTGCTCCAACTTCAGACACCAGTAAGCCTGCTCCCACTTCAGATGCCACTTGCAAATCCCAGGTTGCCACCTGCACTCCTGACCAACCAGCCGTAAATCGAGGGTTCCCTTGACCCCTTCCTAAGGTTCAATAACTTGCTAGAATGACTCACACAACTCATAAAGCACTTTACTTACTATTACCAGTGTAATACAAGAGATGGGACTCAGGATCAGTCAAATGGCAGACATGCAGAGGGCAAGGTATGGGGGAAGGAGCAGCGAGCTTCCATGCTCTCTTCAGGGGCTCCACCTTCCTGGTACCTTGATGTGTTCACCACCCAGAAGCTCTTTGAACCCTATTGTCTAGGAGTGTTTATAGAAGTTTCATTCCATAGGCATGATTGATTAAATTATTGGCCACTGGTGATTAACTCAACTTCCAGCCCCACTCTCCTCTTTGGAGGTTGGAAGGTGGGGCTGAAAGTTCCAACCCTCTAAACATGCCTTGGTTTTTCTGGTGACCAGCCCCCATGTGAAGCTATCTGGGGGCCTCCAGCCACCACTCATTCTATTAGCACACAAGACACTCTCATCACTCCGGAAATTTCAAGGGTTTTAAGAGCTGTATGTGTTCAGGAACTGGGGACAAAGACCAATATATATATATTTCTTACTGTATCATAAAAATTCTCTGCCCAGTCTTTGTCTCCTGGTTTCTAGAAATGCCCAATTCATTGCCAAGCTTTGTGGAAGGGAGAAAAGGTGTTGTTTTCTGAGGAGGATGTCCGTAACTTCCTCCTGATTCTTAAAGAGCTTCATAACCACGAAAAGTTGAGATCCACAGGTACAAAGCATCTACTGATGCCACACCATGCTCAGCCCCCACACTGCAGCTCTAGCTGACCCACATCAGCCCGTGCTTTAGTCAATCATCAACCAGAAGAAACCCTGGAAGGCTATAGCCTCTTACTCATTCACGTGGCTTCTTTCCTTAAACTCTCAGGCTGAGCCATTTACAATAGAGGAAATTATATCAAGTATATGTGAATATATATATATATTATGTAATATTCTTTCAAATAAAAAAAGGCATGGAAATATTATTAGTTCTAATACCATGCATGGTATTTCGATTCCTCTAATTCAGTTAATAGGCTAAAATTTTTTACTTAAGTAATTCATTTTCTATAGAACAGAAAGACTCATACAAATTTTCATATTAGCTCTATTTCAATTTTTTGGTAAGTGAGGAATATGACATTCATCCATTAGGCTGAGTGGAACAGAACTGTCTACGGCATTATAGATTACCGAAAATTATAGATTATACATGGAAATTGTGGATTATACATTGGAATTAATTAAGCAAAGGCTGTGTAATTGCAAAGAGTTAGAACAACTGTGAAGCAGATTATTTGACAGAAGTGTTTACAGATTACTGGTAAATTGAACTCAAACAAACCCAACAGAAAATAAGACTGTCAAAGAAATTGTTGGAAGGAAAATAACAAAATCCTAAATTCACAAATAAAGTAAAACTTTTCTGAAAAATAGTCAGTTATCTCTATTGTTCAAACGAGCTGGCCAAGGGCAACTTCTGTCCAAACCATCAGCTCTTTCCAACGTGGCTGTCATCCTCAGAGCAAGTGTCCTCAAGGTACATGTTTCTAGGACACCAGACCCAAGGGGCTCATTTTTATCAGTCTCTGAGCATTTTTTAAAATTACATGAAACTTCACCAAAAGCAGGATTTACATTCATTCACCCAAACCCTATAATGAAAGTTACACACACACACACACACACACACACACACTTTAGAAATGTGACCCAGAGACGATAAACGACTTGTGCAAGATCACATCGCCATCCCCGGCAAAGTCAGGGTTCAAAACGTCCCTCTGTCACAGATCTGAGTCCTCCGTGTACACTGCCTCCTGCCATTTGGAATCTCCTCTGTGAATGCAGTTCATTCTGAATTCTGCAATTAGTAGCTAAAGGAGAAGCGGGTGCAAAAGCTATGACATGGGATGAATTCTTTTCTGTGATAATAGTAATAGCTATAATCACTGAATGCTCTCTTATAGAACCACTTATGCCAGGCAATATTCTAAGAAGTTTATACATATTAGCTCATTGAATCTCCACAGAAAGCCAATGAGGTATGTACCATTACCATTGCCACTTTGCATATGGGGAAACCGAGCCACAGAGAAGGTAAGTAATATGAGGTCCCTCAACTAGTAAATAGTCAAGCTAAGATTCAAACCCTTGCAGTCTAACTCCAAAGACGGTCCTATTCGCCACTCCACTCTGCTGTCTTTCACATGTGCTAAGACCACATACGTAAAAGATCAAAATACACAATTCACCCTTAACATTGAAGAAATGCTTTTAAAATGGAGTGAGTGGCAAGTGCCTTTCTTCTTGGGAAGACCTGGGCCTGTCTCTGGGGGGAGGCCCTAATGGTGTGGTTTGCAGCTAGACCCCGGGCCCATCTCTTGTGGCCACACAAAGTGTGGGGTCTCACAGGCCTGGCTGCACACTCTGCTTTGGATCTCTGCTGGGTGAGGCACTGTATTCAGTTACTTCTAATAAGCCTCTGACAGCCTGCTCCATTAAGTTGGCTTCTGAGATAACAGCGTTTTGTAAGGCAACTCTAAGTGTACAACTCCAGTCAATTCTCATTTAATCCACTTAGTTAAATAGATAATAAGCCAGAAGCTGATCCTAGCCTTTAGCCAAGCCCAATCTGTACACTTCAGTTGCTTACTTCTTGATAAGGGAGGCCCCCTGTCCCCCAGGGCACTCCTGTGTTCTTCTAAAAAGGGGGATGACTCATGCCCCTGCAATTTCTTTCTCTGGGGGGCTTGGGGAATTCTTGGGCAAGGGTCCAGTTACTCCTTTAGGCAACAAAACAGGGCTCCTGTGTCCATGCTACCCTCCCTCCATTCCTTCTCACCCGTCTCCACTTACTGAAGTCCCTTTACTGCCACAGAGTGAGAACAGTGCTTTCCATGGCTCTGTACACAGCAGGGACCCACACTTCCAGTAACAACAAAGTTAAAATGGAGAGAAGGCTGACTAGCTTGACGAGCCTCCTGGGACGGCTGAAATGAAGCTGTACTCCCTACTCCAGTCTGCCTAGTTCTGCCGTTCTGCTTGGTTCTCTCCGGGAGCAGGCTTGAATCTTTCTGGTGCTTGGGGAACCTTTTCAAAAGAACCTGGTCTCCAGAAAATGGACTATATTATACACAAGATTCTAAATACAAATTTCAGGGTAGCCACTAAACTAAAAAACAGAACAGAGACACAAAACATAAATAAGGAAAAATCTAAGAAACCCAGCATAAGAAATTGCAGAAGTCAATGGGTAGGCTAAAACACACAGGACGAGAAACAAAGGTAATGCAGGAAAACCGGATAATGAGTGACAGAATGACAGCATTAAGCCCTCACGCATCAACAATCACCCTCAATGTAAACAGATTGAACTCTCCAATAAAAAGACACAGAGTGGCAAAATGGATTAAAGAAGAAGATCCAACAATTTGTTGCCTCCAAGAAACACACCTCAGCTCCAAGGACAAACACAGGCTCAGAGTGAAGGGGTGGAAGACAATACTTCAAGCTAGTAGCAAACAAAAGAAAGCAGGTGTCTCAATACTTATATCAGACAAAACGGATTTCAAAATAAGGCAGGTAAAGAGAGACACAGAAGGACAATATATAATGATCAAAGGGACACTTCATCAAGAAGAAATAACGCTTATAAATATCTAGGCACCCAACACAGGAGCACCAAAGTTCATAAAGCAACTATTAACAGACCTAAAGGAAGATGTTAAAAACAACATGATAATAGTAGGGGACCTCAACACCCCACTCACATCAATGGACAGATCATCCAGACAGAAAATCAACAAGGAAATAGTGGAGCTAAACGAAAAACTAAAACAATTGGACTTAATAGATATATATAGATCACTTCATCCAAAAACAGCAGAATACACATTCTTCTCAAGTGCGCATGGAACATTCTCAAGGATAGACCGTACGTTGGGAAACAAGGCAAGCCTCTACAAATTTAAAAAAATTGAAATAATCACAAGCATCTTCTCCAATCATAATGCTACAAGGCTAGAAATTAATCACAAGAAAAAAGCTGAGAAAGGCACAAGGATGTGGAGACTAAACAATATGCTATTGAACAAGCAATGGATCACTGGAGAAATTAAAGAAGAAATCAAAAAATACCTGGAGACAAATGAAAATGATAACATGCCATACCAACTCATATGGGATACAGCAAAAGCTGTATTAAGAGGGAAATTCATCACAATACAGACATATCTTAACAAACAAGAAAAATCCCAAATAGGCAATCTTAAACTACACCAAACCGAATTAGAGAAAGAAGAACAAACAAAGCCCCAAGTCAGCAGAAGGAGAGAAATAATAAAAATCAGAGCAGAAATAAATGCTATTGAAACAAAAAAGGCAGTAGAAAGGATCAATGAAACAAAGAGCTGGTTCTTTAAGAAGATAAATAAAATTGACAAACCCCTAGCCAGACTTACAAAGAAAAAAAGGGAGAAAGCTCAAATAAACAAAATCAGTAATGAAAGAGGAGAAATAACAACAGACTATGCAGAAGTACAACGGATTATAGGAGAATACTATGAAAAACTATATGCCAACAAAATGGATAACCTAGAGGAAATGGATAAATTCTTGGACTCCTACAATCTCCCAAAGCTCACTCAAGAAAAAGCAGACAATATGAACAGACCAATCACAAGGAAAGAGATTGAAATGGCAATCAAAAGCATCTCAAAGCATAAAACCCCAGGACCAGATGGCTTTCCTGGGGAATTCTACCAAACTTTCAGAGAAGATTTAATACCTATCCTTTTCAAGCTATTCCAAAAAATTAGGGAAGATGGAACACTTCCTAACACATTCTATGAGGCCAACATCACACTGATACCAAAGCCTGACAAGCACAGTACGAAAAAAGAGAACTACAGGCCAATATCGCTGATGAACACAGATGCAAAAATTCTAAACAAAATTTTGGCAACCAGAATTCAGCAATTCATCAAAAGGATCATACGTCATGATCAAGTGGGATTCATACCAGGGACACAGGCATGGTTCAACATCCACAAATCAAACAATGTGATACACCACATCAACAAACTGAGGAATAAAAACCACATGATCATCTCAATAGATGCAGAGAAAGCATTTGACAAGATCCAACAGCCATTTATGATAAAAACTCTGAACAAAATGGGCATAGAAGGGAACTACCTCAACATAATAAAGGCCATATATGACAAACCCACAGCCAACATCATACTCAATGGGCAAAAACTGAGCGCTGTCCCCCTGAAAACAGGAACGAGACAAGGATGCCCTCTATCACCACTCTTATTTAACATAGTACTGGAGGTCCTGGCCAGAGCAATCAGGCAAGAAAAAGGAATAAAAGGAATCCAAATAGGGAGGGAAGAAGTGAAACTCTTGCTGTTTGCAGATGACATGATCTTATATATAGAAAACCCCAAAGAATCCATTGGAAAACTTTTAGAAGTAATCAACAACTACAGCAAAGTTGCAGGGTATAAAATCAATTTGCATAAATCAGTAGCATTTCTATGCTCTAATAATGAACTAACAGAAAAAGAACTCAAGAACACAATACCATTCACAAGCACTACAAAAAGAATAAAATACCTCAGAGTGAATTTAACTAAGGAAGTGAAAGACCTATACAATGAAAATTACAAGGCCTTTCTGAAAGAAATGGATGACGACATAAAGAGATGGAAAGACATTCCGTGTACATGGATTGGAAGAATAAACATAGTTAAAATGTCTATTCTACCTAAAGCAATCTACAGATTCAACGCTATCCCAATCAGAATCCCAATGACATCCTTTACAGAATTAGAACAAAGAATCCTAAAATTCATATGGGGCAACAAACGACCCCGAATTGCTAAAGCAATCCTGAGAAAAAAGAACAAAACGGGAGGCATCACAATCCCCAACTTCAAAACATACTAGAAAGCTGCAGTAATCAAAACAGCATGGTACTGGTACAAAAACAGGTGCACAGATCAATGGAACGGAACTGAAAGCCCAGAAATAAAACTACACATCTATGGACAGCTTATCTTCGACAAAGGAGCTGAGGGCATACAATGGAGAAAAGAAAGTTTTTTCAACAAATGGTGCTAGGAAAACCGGAAAGCCACATGTAAAAGAATGAAAATTGACCATTATTTCTCACCGTTCACCAAAATAAACTCAAAATGGATCAAAGACCTAAAGGTGAGACCTGAAACCATAAGCCTTCTAGAAGAAAATGTAGGCAGTACACTCTTTGACATCAGTATTAAAAGGATCTTTTCGGACACCATGTCTTCTCAGAAAAGGGAAACAATAGAAAGAATAAACAAATGGGACTTCATCAGACTAAAGAGCTTCTTCAAGGCAAATGAAAACAGGATTGAAACAAAAAAACAACCCACTAACTGGGAAAAAATATTTACAAATCATACATCTGACAAAGGTTTAATATCTATAATATATAAAGAACTCACACAACTCAACAACAAAAAAATCAAACAACCCGATCAAAAAATGGGCAGAAGACATGAAAAGACATTTCTCCAAAGAAGATATACGGATGGCCAATAGGCACATGAAAAGATGTTTCTCATCGCTGATCATCACGGAAATGCAAATCAAAACTACACTAAGATATCACCTTACACCCGTTAGAATGACAAAAATATCTAAAACTAACAGTAACAAATGTTGGAGAGGTTGTGGAGAAAAAGGAACCCTCATACACTGCTGGTGGGAATGCAAACTGGTGCAGCCACTATGGAAAACAGTATGGAGATTCCTCAAAAAATTAAAAATAGAACTACCATACGATCCAGGTATCCCACTACTGGGTATCTATCCAAAGAGCTTGAAGGTCAGCAATTCCAAAAGTCCTATGCATCCCAATGTTTATTGCAGCATTATTTACAATAGCCAAGACGTGAAAGCAACCTAAGTGCCCATCAACAGATGATTGGCTAAAGAAGATGTGGTACATATATACATGGAATACTACTCAGCCGTAAAACAGAACAAAAGTGTCCCACTTGCAACAACATGGATGGACCTTGAGGGAATTATGTTAAGTGAAATAAGCCAGATAGAGAAGGACAATCTCTGTATGACTCCACTCATATGAGGAATTTAAAAATGTAGACAGAAAGAACAAATTAGTGGCTACCAGGGGAAGGGGGGGTGTGGGGTGGGCACAAAGGATGAAGGGGTGCACCTACAACACGACTGACAAACAATAATGTACAACTGAAATTTCACAAGATTGTAACCTATCATTAACATAATAAAAATTAAAAAAAAAGGAACAAAGGACAAGAAATGTTGTCAAGGATGTAGAGAAAAGGGAACCCTGTACACTGTTAATGAGAATGTAAATTGAGGAAAAAAAAAAAAAGAACCTGGTCTCCAGAAGTTTGGTTTTATTCCTTAGGTATTTGGGAAAATGAAGTATCCTGTATCGGGAGGCTGCTGTGTTCAAGGCCTCAGTCTGAATCAGAGCTGAAGTACCTCTCACCTAAGGCCTTCCAAATACACACACACACACATGCACACGCACTTAAGCAGGTCAAACATAAAGCATGTCAGCTGTATGACTGGTTAAGCTAGGGGGCAGGAGGAGGGCATGGCTAGAATAGGTTTTGAAATGTATCCCTATTTAGTGATATTGTTCTCCTCACAGTTCTAAATGCCCCTCACATCTGCTTGGGAAGAGCTAGGGTCAAAAACGTCATTTGAACCTGGTCAAGAGGCCCTTTTCTCCTCTGGACCCAGGGTATCCAAGGCTGGCCTCCTCTTCCTTCTATTGGCCCAGAGGTTGAGAAGCTCAGGCCCACTCTCCAGTCTGCATCTCTGCTCTCCTGCCTCTTGGCACACCCCTGGCGGCAGGGGGCCCACCTCTATGGGCTCCTGGGGCAGTTAGAGAAAAGGTCGGCCCGGGAGTGTGACTCGGCCAGAGCACTGGAGTCGTGACCTCCTTATCCATCCAGCAGCCTGACAATGCCTTTTCTCTCTTTTCAAACTGTGGTTTTAAAAATGGAGCCTTTTCTCATGGCTCTCAATGAATGTTTGGCAAATAGAAACAAAGCCAAACAAAATAAAAAACCACATAAACCTTAGCAAGTGGCGTCACATCTGAAGCTAACTAAAAGTGAGGCTGATGTATAAGACTACTTGTGAGCAGGGCAGTCCTGCAGGTACATGAGTGACACCGCAGAAGCCTCCTTTCCCAAACGCGCTTGGGACCGGCAGGTGAAGGGAAGTCATTCAAAGAGGGGGAGCATGAAAAATTCCTCTCTTTCTCACACGTATACATACGTGTGTGTGTGTGTGTGTGTGTGTGCATATAAATATAATTTCGTTTAAAATTAAAACAAATGTCTGTTTATTCACTAATTTTTTGAAGAAAGGCCAAGGTCTTTTCTCTGAGTATTGTCTGCTGATTAGAGTTCTTTTTTTAAAAAAGAATGTTATGTGCTATGTAGAATTTCCAATTTTAGTCCATTTAAAGCAGAACAAGAAGTTACAGACACCTGTAGCACAATGTGAGAGTAGAATTCTTTTAGATTTTAATGCTTTTTTCCTTCAATCTTTTACAAGGGCCTTGTTCACATCTAATTCAAAAGCACTTTTAAAATGACTCATCTTTATTGAGTCTTTCAAAAGCGTTCAATTTGGTTTCCACTGAAACAATTTTCTTTTTGAATTCATATTCCATCAGTATGTGAGAACATTTAATTAAAGTTTGCAACTTAATAACAAATACAACCAGCAGAAGCAGGTTTGGGAACAAACATAACTGACCCTTGGGAACCACATAGCTCCAGCAGGCAGAGCAGATGTGCGGGCACATGGAGACGCCTCAGAGCTGGGAGCAGTCAGAGTTTCAAATGGGTCATGCTATTTATAGCGGGATTGCAGAACGTCAGTTATTCTGGTGAAGGGGTCATACGGAGGCTGTTGAGAAGACATGAATTATACATACATATAATTTATATTCATTATATTATATAGCATATATAAATGAAAAAATATATACATGTTTCTGAGGTTCTATATTTATACTACTCAGGCAATTGTATTTGTGTCATAAATCTAATGTTTAACGACTGAGTGTGACTTTTAAGTTCCTGTCATATAAAAAAGTCATAATCTGGGTTGTCAGACTTCAGGTCTTATCGGGCTGATTTCCCCTTTCATTGTAGAGTCCTTGCCTTCCACCACATGGCAGGGGCCCCTCAGCAGATGTGGAGATAATGACAGAAATATGCTTGCATGAGTGTGTGAGTGAGGCTGGCCTAACAAAGAAAATGAGAGCTAGAAATATCCAGGTGAGGCCACAAAGGGCCCACAACAGGGCCCACAGAGGCTGGCCACTTCCCGAAGTCCCTCCATCAGTGTCCTCTCGGGCTCCCGGCCCACACTGACCCCAAGAGCCCTTGGTTCACTGTATGCTTCTCAGTGCCCTGGAATCGCTTAGCCTGTGGCCCACAGTTATCCCTCAAACGACAAAGAGGGAAAGGAGAGGAGGGGCAGCAACAAGCTCCAGTGGGAGCCGCACTCTCCTTGGTTCACCAATGATCTCTAGCACAGTAGGGCATGCCTACTAAATATTTCTTAAATAAATGAATGGGGAAAACAGACGTAAGAGGAAAAAGAGTTGAATCAGACCAAATGTGCTGTAAAGCAACAGCACAGATTTTCCTGAGCAGCTGATAAATGATCTCTGCAGGAGGTTTCAAACAAAGAGCTCCCAGGTGGTTCCGAGTTATTGCAGCCACATGTGTGAGCGGATCAACTCCCAAAAAGCCTGCTTGAGAAGAGCAGCCTCAATTGGCTGCATGAATTCTGTTTGTCTGTTTAATAAGCAAAACTAAACTCTACACGGTTTAGTTTTTACATCCCTATGAGATAAAACTGTTTTAAAAAGAAAGAATGCTAAATACAAACTTTCGAGAAGTGATTACGTCTGGCAGGGGGAAAGCAAAGGGACAGGACAGGTCATGGTGTTTATTATATAATTATGCTTTATAACATATGCATCATATAATCTTTTAAATGTATCAGCTATCATCTTAAAAAATAAAACGAAAACCAACCCCACTACTGTTTAAGCCTCCAGCAAATTCAGCTTTTTAAAACAGGTGAAAAAAGGAATAAATGACAATTGAAATCTCTTATTATTAGGCAGGTTCTGGATGTGCGGTGGACATGGAAGGACTTGTACAGTCACGAGAGAATGTGACTGCTCAGAATTCTAGGCCCCGTTCTGAGGCTTTTTGTGAGAAAACACGCAGTGGGGAAGCCTGAAGGAAGGAAAATCATCAGGAATATGCTTTGGGACCGGCATTTTTAACGGCAGGCTGCAAGGTCAAGTTGCCAATAAGGCCTAGAAGGCAGGATGCAGGTAGTGGGATGAGTAGCCCCTTGTTTCTGAACGTCCAGGCTGCTTCAGGAAGGCCCAAGGAGACAGCAAAACAGATAATCCTGGATCACTGCAGAAACAAGGAAACAGCCCCAACTATTTCAAAGCATTTCCTCTAAGATTCCTCTGAAAAATCTCTCCAAAGCAGCTTTTCTGACTGCCTTAACTATTCTAACACAGTTTCTTTATCTTAAGCTTTTATGTGGTTAAATAAGTGAGGCATTGAGGACTTTATAAACACTGTCACACTACCGTATCGTATTAAATTACACAACTTCGTATGTTGGTTGTTACGTGATGCTATTAAATCACTCTAAATCACCTTAGACAAAGAGATCCTGAAGTTCGGCAGAGTAACTGAAATACCATGTTTAAGGCTATTTAAGAAGGTAGGCATCGCTTTTTGATTGGTTACCTAATTTCCTATTACCACCATGGGAAAATCTGATCTCTCTCATATTATTTGGACTTTGGGCCCCTTTTCTAGGAATGCAACCTGCCGCTAGTGGGAGGGATGGCCACATAGCCACTGACGCCAGAGCTCACGGTCACAAACCTTCCCATGCCCATGGAGGGCAGCACAAGGCTCCTGAGGGTACCACAGACATGTTCTCAAACCCGGCATATCTCACTACCGGTGCTTCCAACAAGGTGGTTGTTTTCACTCTGTTAAATTGATTCTAGTGAATTATGAACTTGCCATTGATACTATAAGAAGTCCCCTTTCAAAGCATGTTGATGTTTCTGGTGGTTCTGAATAGCCCAAAAAGCTTTGCTGGACTCCTGGAGCTGACTTGAGAGATTATATGCATCTGCTTGCTTTCAAAAGCCGTCAGGTGGCAGAGCACCTGGGAGCCACGCTGCACCTTACAGACACCGTGAAAGGTGACTACAGCTGACCTCATCTTCAGAACGAGGAGAAAACAAGGCTACATCGCATGCAGGGAAAGGCATCGCCACAACGTGCCCACGAGTTGAGCACAGCTGACAGTTTTTACGTTATTTGCTTGCTTCTTGTTTGTTCTTTTTGGGGTGCTATGAAAGCTGAAGCAGCAACAAAGATAAGAAAACAGCATGGATGTACACTTATGGTGGGGAAAATTGGACCTGCTACTTTGATTTCCTTTGAGTTGAGGAAAGACCGCCATCAGTGGCCTTGAGCAGGGAGGAGAATTCCCCCAGTGCACAGCTTCAGAACCAGTGAGCCCGTCCCGCATTCGGAGAGAGGGACCTGGAAGTCCAGAGGATCCTTCCACGGATAAGCCTTCCCAGTCCTGCTAGAGGCTGATCCCGCCCACCCTCCAGGAAGCGTGCCTGGTGTGTCACCGCCTGCATCCACCCCCGTACCTTGCTATCCTCCACACTCTGTGCCTCCCTATGCTCCAGGGTCGAGATGTGCATTTGTGTTGTGGGTGGGGAGGATCTCCCTGATGCAGCGGCAGCGAAGGCCCAGAGCTCCCCCAAGAAGACCACCTGGAAGGCTTCCTGGAGGTGCAGGTCAAGAAGAAAGCTGTGAAGGACCATATCAAGGTGCACTATTTCCGCTCCCTCCAAATCTTAGCCCAGATCTATAGTCTTGTTGCTGGTTTTAAAAATAGTACCAAAGGTTCATTTCCCATGAAAGGTTTTTAAGAGAGAAGGTTGTACTTTGTTTTAGAAATGCCAATAAAATTGAGAGTGTGGGAATAATATGGTGTCATTTCTGGCTGTGATGTGTCACTGGGAAATACTTTCTCATCCAAGTTACATTGAATAACATCAGTCAGGGTTTGGGTTGCTGCTAATTACAGAAATCTGTGCTATAGCTAATTGTCCATTTGTAGAAAAGGATGAAATCAGAATTCAAATCACGGCACATTTAAAAGCCTTTCAAATTACTGTCTGGCCTTCCCCTGCCTCTTGTTCTCACTGTCAGTGAGGAGTTTTTAAAAATCTAACAGTCTTTTCTTTTCCAGCATGTTTCTTAAACTCCAGCCTCTCTGAGCCTGTTATCAGGAGATTTCTAAGTATCAAGAAACAATAGTGTCTTTTTATTTATATTTTTGGGGATGGCTAGGTGGTTAACAAAATGAGATCATTTTCTGATCTATTTGAGAAAAAGGAGAGAATAAAAGGGAAGCTTATTGGCCTAAAGTTTCTTTCATTCCTTTTGTTTCTTAAAAGAATAGAAGAGCAAAGAGAGTTTATTTTTCTTCCAGTAGCAGACAGATCAAATGAGAGCCCCCTCTTCCCTCCCCTGACACACACAAAAATCACTCTCTGCCTCATTCTAAGGTTCCACTGCACCTGTTGTTGTAAATCTCCATTGAACCCAGCCAGCATCGTACGCTTGAAATTTAAGCCCCCGCTAAATGAGGCCTCTTATCTATCATTTCTCTGTATTTTCTTTTGCAGGCAGCGTGGATCGGTGTGTAGGTTAGCCATGCCTGATTCAGAGATGGGATGAAGTCCAGAGAGGGTTGCCAAGGGGCCCATGGCATGGAGGACAAAGGTGAAAATACCACCATTCTCCTTATCTCTTTTTGAGGCAAAGAAGAGCCTTGAGCGTGGACCCCAGAAACAAATGCAGGGATCTCAGGAAGGCCTGTAGCAGACGCCTGCCTCCTGCAACTCAGGACTCAAGTCACATTTGAGTCAGAGGTGGAGTCTGGAAGGGGCACGGGAGAAGGCAGTTGCTCTCGCTGCTTCCCTGGCCCTGAGGATGGAGCCAGGCTTCCTACTGGGGTGGAGAGGGCCACTCTCTGCAGCCTTCTGGGCTGTCCCAAGGTCAGTGCAGTCTTGGGTCCTGCAGAGTCTCTCCCTCATCCCCTTCGGCCTCTGATGGAGATAGCGCAGATGAATCACATGTCCACAGGGGGACTTAGACTCTGTTGACAAAAATGAATTATCACCAAGTCTTAAGGTCTCTAGGCTTTCATCTGCTTCTGGGGAGGGACATTCTTAAGCCCACAGCTGTTTCCACAGTCACTCTATGTCCACCACGTGTCCTGGAGGGTGAGCAAGGGGGCCCTGGGCTCAGAGCCGGAACTCTCTCCCCCTGAAGGATGGGC
This sequence comes from Equus przewalskii, assembly GCF_037783145.1. Lineage (NCBI taxonomy): Eukaryota > Metazoa > Chordata > Mammalia > Perissodactyla > Equidae > Equus > Equus przewalskii. Next base: position 79,122,890 of record NC_091833.1, on the reverse strand, counting down.
ATGGGGAGGGGTAGAACCGTGAGCTACAGCCAGCTCTGTGATCTGAAGGCAGAATACACACTTAACAGTGGAGCAAGGTCTTAGCTTCTTGTTTTCCTGAAAGGGCAAGGGAGTTGAAAGTGAGTTTAGAAATAAAAACCCCAAAACAATTTCTTTTGGGCCTCCAACCAGGGAAAGAAAATACCCCCCACACAGATCATCCAGGTTGGTAGCACTTGAATTCTCTCTCCACATGCCAGCCTACAGCTGCCTTCACTTCTGCACCAAGTGCTCGCCTCCCTCCAGGTGAAAAAAATGGTGCTCGGGACCAGGTTTCACAAACAGTTAAGTTGCCACGAAGGTATAATTGTGAGCTCATAAAATGACCAGTTCTCAGAACTGCAACGGGTTTGGCGCCTCATGCGGGGCCGGGCATCCAGGAGGTGGTCGGTAAATGGCACGTGTGGCTAGATCCAAAACGTGTAATTCTTCTGAAAAAACAAACAAACGAGCTCTATGGAGAACTGTTGCTGTGGCTTCAGGCCTTCATATTTCCAGAGGCAGCCGTGGCAGTCCGGTTTGTTGGATGTAAAAAGTCTCAGGGCTGGGTCCAGGCAGGAGACCTCTGGAAGCAGCAACTCCTTAAAATGGCCACTCCAGGGACTTCTACAAAGCCATGCCGAGGCACACCAGCAAGCGCTGAGCTCCCGCTCGCTGTGTGCTGAGCACGTTACATGTCCTGACTCGGTCCACTCTGCAGAATTTACGTTAAGAAAGGGTTGGAGAAATGTACAAGGATATAAGTTCTAAGGATGGTCACAGTCACATTGTTTATAATAATGAAAAATTGGAACAAAACACCCATCAATAGGATAAAGATTGATGTGTTTGATCTATTATTTAGTGATAAAAGAAGATAGCCATGGTAGATTAAGTGACAAGAGTAGGTTGCTGAACACTAGGTATAGTACATATGCTATAGAGTATATATACTATCATATGTCTAGCTATATCTACATGTGTACACATTCACACATACTCATACACAAAGTATATAAATAAATGTATATGTGTACACATATACACACATCTATGTATTTTCATATACACAAATAATACAAACTTAATAGTCATTATTCATTTAAAACACCACTGTACAATAGAACTTTCTGCAATGATGGAAATGTTCTATATCTGTGTTGTCCAATATGGTAGCACTAGCTACATATGGCTACTGAGCACTTGAGTGTGGCTGGTGGGTCTGGGGAATCTCAATTTTAAATTGCATTTACTTTTAATTAATAGCCATAAGTAGCTAGCGTCTACTATATTGGACAGCACAGCTCTAGAATGTAAGCCCAATGAGGACAAAGATCTTTGTCTTAATTATTGATGTACCGGAACCTCCTAAAGTTGTGTTTGTGCCCGGCACATGGTAGGTGCGCAATCAATAGTTGTTGAATGAAACAATTACCTGTTAAGGGTTTTTACCTGTGGAATTATGGGAGCCTTCTACTTTCTACTTTATGTACTTCTGTATCGTTTTGATTTTTTAAATTAGCATGTAATTTAAGTTTTAAATTAGAACAATAAAGATATTCCAATTTTGAAAAGCAATACACATCAATCTCATCCTTTTCTTCTTCTTGGCTGCCCAAAGTACTGCTCCACTTGGCTGGTGGGGAGGAAGGCTGGCCCCCGGGCGGCCGTGTAATTTACTCCTGGCTCCCTGGACCGACTTTCCCCAAATGAACATGACCGGGTGCCGCGGTTCCACCACTTGACCTCACCCCACCCCGGTCCTTGATTCATGGCAGAAATCGTACGTTCAGTTTCATTTTTCACCCTTCCATGTGGTCTTCAGGGCTTCCAAATTTCTGAACAAGGTCAACAGCAGAGTCTATATTTCTAGTGGGGAACAAAACCTGACAGAAAAGACTGACTCTGCCATTAAATTTGGGGTCAGGCACATTCTTTGTTATTTACAGGGCTGGCCACAGCTCTGATTTACACAACCTTTCTAAGTCAGTGAGCATCTTAGAATAAGACCCTAAGGTACCTCTTCTCTCTCCCTGGGCACTGTCAAGTCCTCCTGCTTTCCTGAGCCCCACCAACACCCACTCAGTTCTCTCCACAAGCCTTGGTGAATGCCACTGCCTGTCTTCCGAAGTCAGGCTGGCCCCTAAGCTCACGTCCCATCTGTTCTTCAAAGTCTCACTCTAGAAGCTGATTCCAGACCACTCCACTCCTCCACCTCCTTCAGGTCACACACGCTGTCTGCTAGATCCGTGCTTCCCAAACTTCAGCTGTTTATCTCCACTTCTGCCACTTCCACGTACCCCCTGTTAAATTATTAACTTAGTCTTTTCTCGTAAGTTAACTGTAAGTCAAGTCATTTATTTATTAGTTCTATTAAGCTGATCTGATGTGCTAATATTTACTTATTTTAACACGCATCAGAAAAACCCTAACTGAAGATAGGTAATGCTCATTGGCGCACCCTGCACTCCTGTCGCAGCCTGACAGTGGAGCGCACGTGCCCTTCATGCGGGCGTGCTCTGGTGGGGGGCTGTGGATGCTCTTCTGATGCATTGTCAGCAGCATGGGGCTTTTCACAAGAAGCTCACAAGCCACTCAGAGGCAGCGCCCTCTCTCCCTTCTGTTCCTCACCACAGCACCTGTGCCCAGCACCGCCCAGGGACAATTTAGAGTCAGCCAACTGCAATGAGGGGGCTCTTAGGTGCTGGCAACTGTGCTGATGACAAGTCTGCGGAGTAGGTGCTGTTATACTCATTTTGCAGATGACAACGTGGAAGCTGCGATGGCTTGAAGAAGGCTGGCTTAACGAATAACTAACTCCTTTAAGGGAAACAGCATCCTAACCCCAGGAGTCCACGGAGGCAGGTGCCTCCCTTGCAATACAATTCCGGTTTCCCAGGTCGTCTTCATGAGCACACAACCCTGAAATGCACCTTTATTCAGACCTGCTTTGCTCTGGACCAGCCTCATGGAGCCTGTGACCTTGTTACGGGGCTGTGATCAGGCCCCTGCCTCCCCCTTACCCATGGGGTTCCAGCCACTCTGGCCTTCTCTCGTTCCTAGAAGGCCCCAAGCTCAGAGCCTTTGCCAGTTTTCTTCCCTCTATCTGTTCTAGTCTTTACAATATATTAGGTCTCAGCTTAAATGCCACCTCCTCAGAGAGGCCTTTTGTGATCACCCCATCTAAATTAGGTTGCCTTTCAGTCTCTCTTAAAGCACTCTATCAACATTTGTAAATACATGTAAATTTATTTCCTTTTTTGTTTTCCCTCCCTTCTGTCCTTCCCATCAATACATACTTATTGAATGCTAGCTACTTGCGAGGCACTGAGCATACAATGTTTGCTCTCATGGAGCCTACCTTTCAGTGGGAGAAAATAAATATATACGTAAATATGCAAGTGAACAAGTCATAATGTGTCATTAGAGATAAACGCTCAGAAGAAGATAGAGATAGGAGCTATTTTAGAAATGGTTGAGAAGGGCTTCTTGGAGGAAGTGGCATTTTAGCACAGACCTTTCTGAAGTGACTAGGCAAGCACTGCAGATACCTAGGAAAGTGCTTTCTAGGCATAGGGGCAGCAAGTACAAAGGCCCTGAGGCAGGAATGTGCCTAGGGGCTTTCGGGAGAGCAAGGAGACTGAGTGGCTGAAGTGGAGTATGGAGGAGAAAAGGGGAGCAGGGGAAGTTAGAGAAAGGAAAGGTCAGAAAGGTAGGCAGAGGCAGGTCGTGTGGGGCCTTGTACAGAGTCCATGGCAGGAGGCGGAAGAGGGAGCCCATGCAGATGAAGGAGATTGGGAAGGAAGACACAGGCACCAGCCCAGATATCTTCCTGTGCTGATGAGTGGGTTTTTGTGTAATGTGTGGGCCGGGGAGAGAAGCAGGCCATCTGGAAGGGGCTGCTGGCTGGGGGAGAGAGCACACAAGCTTTGAGTGGCACGTGCCCAAACATTTTCAATGTTACCCCCTGCCTTCCTGACCGTAAGAGCACAGTGAAACTGAGCGGGGCAGACAGCCACAGTAAATAGCACGACAGCCATCCACACTGCCGTAGGAGGAAGCTGGCACGTTGGCACGGCTTCATCGTCACCAGCCTTGCTGTAAGAGGCTCGATGTGGCACAGCCAGAGTCACCAGCTGAGGGGGTGAAGGGTAGTTGGTGAAGCCTGAGATCAGCATCGCTGCCAGAGCGTGTGTGAGAGAGTTGGCAGGCGGGGTTGGGTAGGAATGAAAACCCTCAGTCAGTGAGGCCGGGGACTGGCTCTGACCTGAAAATTCAAGGCTGGTCAAGGTAGACTTAGGAGGAGGAAGTTCTCTTATTATTCCAAGAAAGGAATCAAGGATTAGGCTGGCTTTCACATTTCACAAGGGTAGAGCCCATTCACTGATTCACTCAGCAAATATTTACTGAGTGCCCGACATAAGGCACTGTTCTAAGCATGGGATACCATAGCAAACAAACAAAAATTTCTGCCCGGTCAAACTTTCTTTGCATTTCGGCACTGTACCTAAAAATGATGATAATAGTTCACATTTATTGAGCACTTACAATGTGCCAAGTACTACTGCAAGTACTTTATATGTATTAGTTCATTTACTCAGAACTATCCTGTAAGGTAGCTGCTGTCATCATCCCATTTCACAGATGAGAAAAATGAGGCACAGAGAGGTTGATTAACTTGCCCAAGGCCACACAGCCAACTAACGGCAGAACCATAATTTGAACCCAGGCAGTCAGGACCCAGAGCCCAGACTCTTTAATGTTACATTTTTACCACAGCAGGAAATCAATAAACAAATGAGTGATTAGGATAAAAAGTATAGCAGAAACACAGTAAAATAGTGCAAATTTAAGTAAATAGCTATGAGAAGGGTCAGTTTAAATTATGCCAAGGTTAACTTCTAGGTTATCTGGAAAGAAACACACTTTTATTACTGCAGGTGTATGCTGATACGAGGGCCAATCCAGTCGTCGGCAGACTCTTAAAAGGCAGGGCCTTGGCAGCCTGTGGTGATGAATATTTAAGACTGGACTGCACCTCCAGCGCCCCACAGCTAATAATTACAGTTAATATCCTTAAATAACTTGTGCTCTCGAGAGGGCCGTACACTCACCATTACAGTCTCTCTGATCTTACTCGTGGGCTCAACAGGGCTCCTTCTCAATCTAGGTCGAAGTAACTTAGGATTTCATTGTAGCTTAAGGTCCCCTCATCTTAAACACTGCTGAGGTCATCACTGGTGTCCAGCAACACCGCAGTTCTCTTTCTGGTGTGTGGTGGGATTGCACGCCTCCCTGAGTGAGGGGGGACCATGGGCTTTACTTCGGGCAGTAAAAAATGAGTGGCAGTGACATGTGCCACTTCTGAGTGGAAGCCTTGAAAAGCCAGGATGCAACTTACCCCTGTCCTTCCAGCTGTCTCGGTGATAACAGAAGGCTGCACGGAGAGGAAGCCTGTGGCTGGCTGGCGGGGTCCCCACGGACCCAAGGTGGATACACGGCACAGACAAGAAACTAACCATTGTTGTTTTAAGCCACTGGGATTCTGGGGTTGTTTGTTTTTAGCCTATCCTAACTGATACAAACACCAACCCTCCAAATTCTGGGTGAAAAAGAGGAAAATGAATAAAGAATTGATACAGCCAATTAGAAGGGAAATGAAAACAAGCACTGACCATTACTATATTTTAGATATCTACAGGTTATCACCTAATCTTCTTGGCAACACCGAGAAATGTATTACCTCCATTTTACAGACGTGGAAACTGAAGTTCAGAGATGGAAAGGGACTTAGCCAAGGTTTTATAGGTAGTAAGTGACAGAGATGAGTTTCAAATTCAAGTCTGTCTAAATCTTGTGATCCTGCTATGCTGTCTACAAAAAGCACACACAACTAGATTACTCTAAGAGCCAAACCTAGGAACTCCAGGTGGGAAAGGCATTTGGTCATTCAGTCATTCACCAAACACGAGCAGCATGTGTGCTGGGTGTGTGTCAGGCACTGCAATAGGATCCTCCGAGTGACTAAGATAGTTATGGCCCCTGCCCCTGAGGAGCTGACAGTCTAGTGTCAGTCACAGACAGCTGAGTGGCAGTTTCAGTGCGGTGGAATAAGAGTTATTTGGCTCGGGGAAGGCTCTGGGGGACTTGGGAGTACACTCAAAGCCGTGGAAGGAAAAAGACAGCAGAGAAGGGAAAGCTGGAAAAGCAAACGGGATATAATGGCAAAATAAAGACGTGTCATTAACGTAATTCTCATTCTGCTCAGATCTGCACACGTTTGGTAAGAATATGCCATACACCTCACCCTGGCACATAGCATGATGGTGGCATGCTGCCACTGGCTGATGACAACAAGGGCACCCGTGAATGTCAGGAGGGGTGCCTCCGCCCTGCTGGTAACAGCAGCCCCCAGCCCAGCTGGCTCAGGAATTCAAACCAGGGCAGGGAGCACACATTCCTGGGGCAGCTGGCACCCCACCTACAGAGGACTGGGGGCAATTTGCTCACAGGGAAGCCTGCTCAGCTGTGACTCTTTGTCATACTCACCAGACCTTGTACAGTGCCTGCATGCAACAGTCACTCAGCCAACGTTGGTGGTCACCTGAAGGAGGATGAACAGCAGCAGTGGAGGTGGAAAGGCTTCTAAGGAAGCCCGGAGGCCTGTGAGCACCAACACGTCTGAGACCCTTGACGACCAGTAGTGGACCTCGGAATGGCCCAGGCTGCTTCCGCTTACACTTAGCATGCAGGTCTGAAGTCTGAGCTTTAGGAGACCCCTCCCATTTGGAAATGAAGAAATAAATGGCTCTCCTGGGTGGAAAGGTCTCTGGGTAGGGGTCACTAGGCCACATCCAGGCCCATGGGGTCTGGGGAGAGAATCGAGTCCTCTGTTGGAAGTTCATGGTATAGTTTGCGTCTCTGAGCAGTTTAACAATCCAGCCTCACAAGGGTTAACGCCTCAAGGAGGAGATTAGAAGATGATCGGACAGGACTCTTGCAACCTGGAGATTCTAAGTGCAGCTAGAAAGGGGCACATGGCTGCCATAGTGAGAAACATGAATCACTGCTCCTATGGGTTTAAATTTCAGAAGGGATCCTTGCTGTCCCTAAGCCATGTAATCTCTGAGGGCTCACACAGGGGCCAGTCTGTCCTGAGGCAATGGGCAAGGGGCTTCTTGTTTTAGGACCAAGGGTTAATGAGGGGAAGATACAAACTGATAGGAAGTTGGGAGGGAAGGGCGTTTCCAGTGGTGGAAAGATATGCTGCCCTAAGGGAGTAGGAACAAGCATTGGTCTATTGGGGGTGGGGTGTGGGGGTGTGGTCAAGACCCTCAGGCACACTCTTCCCTCTGGTAGAAAGGTCCTTCCGGACCCTGTGCCCGGTGAAGTCTCCTTTTCCTTGCTGTACTGGCTCAGAGGTCACCTTTCCCCCGCTATCTCGCTTGATGCTCCCCGGCCCTGGAGAGCAGCTTTGCAGCTGAGGTGCTGAGACCCTCTCTCCAAGCCCAGGAGTGACATTGCTAAATGCTGGCCCTTTTTCCTGCATACGCGGGAAGCGCCTTGCATCCCTTCTTAGCACAGCTCCAGAAAGCCACTTCCAGCTGACTGAATTAAATCAACACATATTTACGGAGTATCGACTATGCAGTAGGCATGGTTTCAAGGAGACGCACCTACGAAAAGCAACAGCGTTCCTGCTTCACAGCTCTTCCATTCTAGTCGAGGAGACGGACAGTAATCAAATAGACATACAGGCAAAAGTTAGAATATAATCAGTGCTATGAATTAAACAAAGCAGCGCCTGGCAGATGGGGGGCCTGCTTTTCTGACATCTCTTTCAGCTTCCTTTGGTGGGTCTTTCTGCACAGCAGAGGTTGCAAAACCAAACGCTCCACTCCTTGGACTTCTTGCCCAGGAGCTTAGATGCTCTGGCACAGCGGCCTCAAAGATCCCAGAAATACTGCATTAGACCACCATCCCACTGTGTCGACCCTACCATTTCCATCACTGGACAAGGAGCTTCTGGAAGTCAGGCACTCACATTGGGTTACTTATTTGACACATAGAAGGCACACACAAATGCTCGTGAATAAACGGCTCCATCTGACACAGACCACTCAGCTTAAACAGAAGGCCTGCCCTGTGGGAAGTTCAGAAAGTTAAGTCATGAGAACAAATTACCCACTGGACGGTGAATGCTAGGAGCCATGTTAACACTATATATTAAAGAGAAGCTACTGCTGGTTCTTCAGCAGGGGTGAGAGCTTGATGAAAATGGTATGTGAGAGGGAACAGTTTTCTAGTGTCTCTGTGGGGAAGGACTAGAGTGCGCAGAAAGTGGAGGTGAAGGGTTAAAATATTGACTCTAGATGGTAGAAAGGAAATAGCCAAAGAAAAAGGAAAGTCAAGGGCAAAAGCTGCTATCTCACTAAGGGACAGGACGTGATGGGCCAGGGGGCATGATGGAGAAGCTGGCAAGAGTAGGTTAGTCTGAAAGAAGTTGAGTTCTGATTCCAGTGCTGATATTATCTGAGAGGAGCTGGGAGCTGATCTGGAGATCAGATCAATTTAGTTACCACACAATATAATGAAATAAGAGCCTAAACGTAAAAGCTCCAGGATGGCAAAATGTCACTGGTGACCATCTTGGCTAGAGAGCCTGACTTAGGAAAGGTGGAATCATGTGGCTGTTAGGAGAATGGGCTCCCAGACCAGGGAGACTGCTGTGATTCCTAGTTTTGCCAAGAACTAGCTGTGTGGGCCTGGACAAGTTACCTGACTTCTCTGGGCTTCATCAGTTAAATATGGATGATAATAGTACCTCCTTCAGAGGGTTGTTGGGGGTAGTAAATGAGTGAGTATATTGAAAGGTCTTGAAACAGTGCCTGGCATGTGGTGAAAGGCAGCTATTATTAACGTTATCTTTTGGTGGTACTCTCACTGAGCAGCATCTCAGGGTGAGGATATGGAAGGCAGAGGGGCTAAAGTCCAAAGAGAAAGCATTTGCTCTAATGAACACTGCTTAAACAAGTGGGCCAGTGGCCTGGCCTTGGAAATATTTTAGCTATCCTGAGAATTTTGATATGAGAATATTCCTCATCAAAATGGGATTTGCCTACATAACATGGTCTATGGATAGCTAAACATATGACCTATATAAATAAAATAAATAAAAGGGAAAAGCCGAAAAATAAAAAAAGCATTAAGCAGAAGGGCATTTGGCATTATTTGAATTTGATGTTACTCTGCTGCTATTAAAGAAAATCTTCTAAAATGGTAAAAAGTAATTAAAACAAAACAAAGGTGTGGGAGTAGCCCAATGATCAAGATGGCGTGCCTAACACAAGAAGGCAAGCTGCAGCCCCCAGCTTTGCTGGCGTTAGCGACCAACAGCATGTCTTATGGAATGTGCTGAATTCTAAATGTCTCATATTAAAGTGACCGTGTCAGTCACTCACAGTTTTTAAAATCCCTGTTGAAGATAGGCATTGGGCTTACCTGTTATGTAAACCCAAACCTGGCATAAGAGGGCTGACACGAAGAGAAAACCTGAGCTCACCTTGCAATGGCTCTGTATGTCCATCTCGGCTTCCTTCTTCTTTCCCAACCCTTCAGTGAGCCGAAAATAGAACCCCTAGGGAGGGGTCAATTCAGACACATGGTACATCTTTATTTTTAGCCCACTGAGAACATTTTATTTACCAAACAATATAATGAAATGAGAGCTTAAACATAAAAGCTCCAGAATGTCAAAATGTCAACGGTACAGACAATTACTCAGCAGATAAACCCTTAGAAATTGACAAGGATGAGATGCACTAAAAATATTCTCAATGGACTTTATTGAGTCATATAGAACACTTGTAATTTTAAACACATTCTCTCTCTTTTAGTTGTGTCTGGATAATAGAATTAAGTATAAGACCTCTCAATACTTATTTATGTCAATTTAGACCAAGACTGAGAATTCTTTTATTTTTTAAAAGACATATTACCACTTATCTCATTTTTAAAAAGATTTCCATACTGGAACAATGTTATTGAATTCAACACCCAGAAGGTCACTGGTTGCAGGAGAGGACATTGAAAATGATAATTGCTTTAAAACAACCATGTCTTGGAAACTTTAAGCTCCCTCTCATGCCCCGAATATCTGGGATCTAAGAGTAGAACCTTGACAAACAGGGCTAAGCACTAAAGGAAGAGACCGTAAGGCAAAAAAGAATAATACCAAATTATACTCTCTCACTCCTTCAGAGTCCACGCCAGAGAACCCTGCGACACTGTAAACAAAGAGATGTTATGACTCTTCCATAAAAGAGAATCTAATTGCCTACACTGTTGTTCTAATGACACATTTATCATCTAAACTTGCTTTCGATGACATCATTGGCTGGCTTCTCTTCTCATGTGTCTTAACTGACATCACAGATGGGCTATTTCAACTTTCGAATCTGGTTTTAAATACATTTCAGTTGATTGGTGAGGCACCGTTGCCTAATGCTTGAACACACACATCCCTCTGAGCAGAGCTGTAGGTGGGTGAGGTGACCTCCGGGTCAACTGCTGGACAGGGGAAGCTGTCCTCCTGCTCATGGCCCTTCCTGCAGTTACTCAAGGTCTTTGAGCTACTTCAAGGTAATCAAACCTTGCGTCTACCCTAAGTGCAGATATTTCTTGACCACCTCCTCCGTCCTGAGCCCCATTCCCTCGAGGCCTGTTTACTCCTGTCAACTAGCTAACCTCACAGAAGAATCATAGAACATTAGAGCTGACAGGGTCCATGGAGGCCACCCAGTGCTCTCATGGTACAGACTAACTCCTTTCTGTTAGTGTAGGTCTCTTTGCAAAGGGTCAGTGCTTAACCCGCAGGGACTTGTTTTCCTAAAGAAGTTTCCAGTCATCAATTTATAGCAGTAGGAAAAATATTTTCCAGAAGCCACTGTCTCCTCGCCTCTCATCATGTAATGGTCACCACTTTTTCCCCAGCTATGTAGCACAAAGCTGGTTGCCATAGTAGCCACTTGTTCTGCCTTCAAATTGGGCTCTGGAGGCATTACTGACTTAAGGCATATTTACAGTGGACCTAAACATGAGCATATGAGCAGATAAAGGGTTCCTCTGTGTGTGTGTATGTGTATGAATTTATTAATATGACAATTCTTTTTTTTTTTTGAGGAAGATTGGCCCTGAGCTAACATCTGTTGCCAATCTCTCTCTCTCTTTTTTTAATCCCCAAAGCCCCAGTACATAGTTGTATACTCTAATTGTAGGTCATTCTAATTCTTCTATGTGGGATGCCTCCACAGCATGGCCTGATGAGTGGTGCATAGGTCCACACCCAGGATCCGAACCGGCAAACCCTGGGCCGCCAAAGTGGAGTACGTGACCTTAACCACTCGGCCACAGGGTTGGCCCCTCTGATAATTCTTAAAAGGCATTAAATATTAAATCTCATTAAATCAAAATACATTATAGTTTTTTTCCTTCATTATTAATTGCAAACATTTTAAAGCTTGATAATATCAAGTATTGGTGGTAATGCACAGGGTTGGTGGAAATGTAGATTAGTATAGTAATTTTTAAGGTGAATATAGTGGCATCTAACTAAAATTACAAATATGCAGGCCCTTTGACCCAGTGACTCTACTTTTAGGAATCTACCCTAGAAATAATCTTACTTAGGTACAAAAAGTATACAGAAGGGTGGTCATAATGCATAAGACTGTTATTGAGAATAATTAGAAACAATTATTTAATACGTGTATCTATGGATAATGTTTAAATTAATAACATGCAGCCATTAAAAATAGAACAAGGTAGGTCTCTATGTCGAGCCCTGGAAAAAACTCTAAGATCTATTAAGTGGAAAAAGCAAGTTGTAGAACAATTTGCAGGCTATAATATGATATATGCTTTAAAAAGCCCTGTATACTTCTAGGTAGACCTGGGTACATACATCTGTATGTGAGTCCTTAGAAAACAGTGTGGAAGATTACAGTCATGTGCCACATAATGACGTTTTGATCAACAACGGACCACATATACAACGGTGGTCCCATAAGATTAGTCCCACATAGCCTAGGTGTGTAGTAGGCTATACCACCTAGGTGTGTGTAAGAACGCTCTGTGATGTTCACGTGATGACACAATCTCCTAATGATGCGCTTCTTAGAACGTATCCCTGTCATTACGTGATGCATGACTGTATATCCAACCTGAGGATGAGGGTTACTTACGGAAAGAGGAGTGGAGTTAGAAAAGGGAGACATCAAGAGGAATTTGTGCTTTTATCTGCAGTGTTTAAATTTTGTTCAGTGAGACTATATTCATATAATACGAGTGTTATGAATTTTATTTAATTATACATTTAACTTCCCTTCTTTTGAGAACTAAAAGCCTCGCCCAGAAACATCTAGTTGCCTCCTTATGTCTATAGGCCGAGCCCCTACTTAAGATTTTCTTCCCCCAAACCCTCTTCCCTCGCAACACACACATGTGGAATTTAGCCATAATCATCCCGGATCCTTGTCATGGAAATAATTATGAGGCTGTAACACTGACCTTTTCATTAATGTTTCCTTTTTCATCAACTCTTAGTGTTAATCCATGGGAAACAAGTTGTGCTTCTGCTAGAGCCAAGGGCAAAAAACGCAAATCCAACAAATACCACTACCAACAAACCAAACCAAGGGGACAGAATTCCTTATCAATAAAAGTTACAGCTCCCACTAGAACATGGCCTTCTCACAGGCTTCAGGAATAAGATATTCCTGGGCATACTTCCCAAGAAATGTAAAACAACACAAGTTTCAAATGGAATGATTCTTTTACTGACTTTAAACTTAACTCTCTTTTTTTCTCCAATGTTCCTTTTATAGAAAAACTCAAGAGAATTGTAATATTCTTTCCTTTTTGCTCAAGAAGAAATAATGACTTAAGGATTTATGCATCAAACATGTTTTTGTCTTATTCCTCTCTTACTCTTAAATTAACTGGATTTTAAAAGCAAATGCTGCATCTTTTTATTTTATTTTAACAGTATGCATTTATTTTTTTGGTGAGGAAGATTGGCCCTGAGCTAACATCTGTTGCCAATCTTCCTCTTTTTTTTCTCCTCAAAGCCCCAGTACCTACTTGTAAGTCCTTCTAGTTCTTCTATATGGGATGCTGCCACAGCATGGCTTTATGAGCAGTGTGTAGGTCTGTGCCCAGGATCCCAACTGGTGAACCCTGGGCTGCCGAAGCCGAGCACGTGAACTTAACCACTTGGCCACGGGGCCGGCCTCCTGCTGCATCCTTTTAAATCATCTTCTAGATCTTATAGTTTAAGGAGAAAATAAAAGCCTATGAGTTTGGAATGATTAAATAGTGGAAAAGTGAAATAGGGTAATTTTAAGAAGTTGAGAGAATAGATGCTTGCTTCGAAAGCATAGAAAATTGTCATAGATGGCTAATACAGACTCTTTTGGAGTGGCTCCAGGTGATCTATACTTTTAGTGCCACAGTTGGTTCTGATGGTCAGTCAGGTATGTTTTCCTTCTTGGTATAAAATGCATCTTTTAAAACAGTCACTATCACCCATGGGTACCATAGGTCTATCTCAGAATGATTGCAAAAATATCCTTAAAATTTCATAGCAAAATATTTAAAAATTTTCTATTTAAAAAATAAATATATTCTGGGTCCAGCCTGGTGACATAGTGGTTAAGTTTGCACACTCCGCTTCAGCGGCCCGGGGTTCATGGGTTCAGATCCCAGGCATGGATTACACACTACTCATCAAGCCAAGCTATGGTGCCATCCCACATACAAAACAGAGGAAGACTGCCACAGATGGTAGCTCAGGGCTAATCTTCCTCACACACACACACACACACACACACACACACACACACACACACAAAATAAACAGATAAATAAATAAATATATTCCATTGAGTACTTTTAGGATAGGGAATGCCATGTTTCAAAATTACCAGAGGCTAGAGTATTCCAACTCTAAAAAGCTTGGGAATATCTGCCCCCTTTACTTCTCCTAAAAATCATGTTTGACGTATAAATCTCAAATTCATTATTCCTTCTTGAACAAAGAGAAAGGAGTATGACGATTCTCATGATAATTGGAACTAAAGATGATTTACCATGACGGTGACTATGATTAAAGTCATGAGCAATCCCCACAGTTTTTATCCTCCCACTCAAAAATATTATATATGCTTCTGTACTTTAACATAATACAGCTACTTATTTTATTTTCTTGAACATCTTAAGAGTTAAAAGAAATAGGCACTCCTCCTTTAAAGATCCTACTTCACAGTATCAAAGCCTTCCAGAATGAAGGATTAGCGTTATTACTCTTCAGAATTCAGACATTATTTTTCTTTGCATCTTAGGTACTTATGGTAGGAAAGCTGGGAGGAACAGGAAAGTACTTATCAGAGAAGGGTAATAATCTTTGGAATGAAATTGGCTGGGATGTGTCAAACTCAGCAGGCTTGAGGACACTATTCTTGCTTTCCCATTATTCTATTTTGAATCTCTTGTCTCGCTGGCAGAGTTTCCAGCCTGTGAGACTGCCCACTGCGCCCCCATGTATGTGAGCGCTGTCACGCAGCCCACCCAGGAACCCAGCTAAAGAGCGGAGTGGGCCCTTGCACTGTTCTTACATGTTCTCTTCTCCCTGATTACATATATTTGATCACTGAGCTAGAAAAACATCTTGGTGAATTGCACTGCAATAATCATTTCCCACCTGGCTCACCATCGAGGAAAAGATCTCTTGCAGCGCACCCAAAGTTCAGTCAAGGATGGCCATTTGGAAATTGCTCTCCATTCACAGGGAAACTGCCAGACAGAAGCCAGGCATCGTTTTATTATTCAGAGTGAGCGCTGGCCTTTATACCACTTGTGGCAGATCAAACTCAAGTTCCATTAGGGGTTAAGATTGTAAAAATGTAAATTCTCTCCAAATTAATCTGTTAATTCAGTACACTTACAATGAAAATCACAAAAGTGAGGGAGGTGTATGCGTGTGTGTGAAATTTAACAATTTGATTCTAAAACTTCTATAGGAGAATAAAGGGTTAAGAATAACCAAGGCAAATTTGAAGACGAACAAGGGTCATTATACATGTATAGTAATTAAGACAGTGTGGTCTTGGCACAGGAATAGACAGAGGAATGAAACAGAGAGCCTGTAAAAAGTTCCACGCATGTACAGAAACTTGATATACGATCAAGATGATGCCGAAATTCAGTGGGGAAAGGATGAACTACTCAAGTGGTGTTTGGACATAATCAGTATAAAATTTGATCCTTATATCAGAATTTATATGGAAAAATAATCCTGGGGTATTAAAGACCTAAATGTGAAAAACCAAAAGTTTTAGAAAAATTGAAAGATACCATAAAAAAGTGAAAACACAAAACTTACGCTAATATAAGATATTTGTAACACATAAATCCAACAAAGTTTATGTAGACAAATGAAGAAATCAATAGAAAAAAGACAATCAAGTAGAAAAAGAGACAAAGAATATGAACAGGGAAATCACAGAAGAAATCATGAGAACTGTGGAAAATATGCACATATATGCAACTTTACACATAATCAGGGAAATGAGAGGGACACAGATTTAAAAGTCTGATACCCCCCAGGTCCGTCAGGGATACGGCGGAGGCCGGGAGCCTGAGGTGAGAGAGTGTAGTTGGGAAATGAGACCCAAATGACAGGCCACCAAGGGCCTGGAACACAGCAAGTCTCCGTGGATGTGCTTTCTTTCCTCTTCCATCTCACTGGAGCATGGTTCTTAAGGAGCACAGCCACAGCTTCCCCAGCACCCTCAAAGGGCCCGTCGCCCCTAAAACCCTGAGGAGTCACCACGGGGCAGCTGCAGCGCCGCACAACAAACGAGGGCTTTGGAATCAGGGGACCTGGACCTACTGTGGACCTCTGGACAGCTTCTTCAACTCTGAGTCTCAGTTTCCTCTTTTGTAAAGAGAGAGAACTAAACCTTAACGTGATCTTGAAGATGTGCATGGGCTGTGAAAGTGCAACGTAAGCTGTGCTGAACCACACAGATGCCAGTCAGTGCTGACAGCCCACCGCCCGTGGCGCTGCGCCAAGTCTCTTCACTGTGTTACTGTGTACTTCACAGACGGAAATATCCTCATCCTTCCCAACTCCTACTTCTATGTACAAAGCTATGACCCCAGAGGATGCAGCCACCAGCATAAGTAACCAACAGGAGAAAATGCTGGATCCATTCTTTTTCCTGCCAGTGTGTAAGCTTCACGGGGGTGGACAGGCTAGATTTAAAACAATGGGCGGGTGGATTCTTTCTGTGTCTGTTTCCAGGGTTGTAATGTATATTCTCGTTCTCCCACATCCTGCCTTCTCTTTTCTTCTCTCTACACAGGCATTTTTAATACTAATTTATTAAAAGCAGACATTTTAAGACATAGCTTAAAAAGACTCTCTTGCATCACACAGGCTGAGTTAAAATCCTGCGCATAAAGGCTTCTGGAGGAGAAACACAGGACAAACAGCCGGATTTGACTTTGATAGATGTTGCTGAGCCAACAACTCTCTGTGGGACCTGAGGCAAAGCCACACGACCTCTTTGGGACTCCGTGTTCTCATCGTAAGTTCTTATAGCATACTAAAATACCCAGAACACTAGTTTACTATATATACACATGTTTATTTTTTATACTTAATACTTATATGTATATGTTTATATTTTAACAGTGGCATCTTTTCCAACATGTACATCACGAAAATTTGGTTCAGGGTTCAGAGCCGAGGAACCCGGGCCCGCCCAGGGCTCTTTATGGAGGCACTGCGTTCATCTCCAACAACCATTTGTGGCTTCAGCTGTTGCCAAAAAGCAGCCACTTTCCCTTTTGATGTCTGAGACCCATTACTTTCATTTTTGACTTAACCAACAGGTGTTCCCAGACTCTTTTCTTTACGGGCTGTTTTCCCTCAGGGTTCTGGGCAGACAGAGTTTCTCCTACAAGATGATAGAGAGGCACAGAGAAATAAATTTCCCCTGGTCCACTAACTCTACTGTTGGAACTACAGTCTGTTGTGACCACCCTGAAGCCTTGACCTTTCCCGCTTCTTGGAAGATATGGGATATGTGGGTGAACCACAAGGGCCGGGCCCGAATGCTCCATGGAAACAATGGCAGTGCAGATCTTTCATCCTTTGATTAGGGCCTGGACCACCAAAACGTCAGGGTGGGCAAGATGTCTTTGAACCTTGGTGCAGAATCCAGGAGAGCAGAGGGCAGTCCAGCTTCTGGGGAGAGAGTGTCATGCCAGGCAGGCGAGGCCTGGCATTGCAGCAGGCCTCTCAAATGCGCTCAGTAGAGCTGACTGTGCGTCTGCGCTGGGCAGAAGTGGTGGACCGATGGCCTCAACAATACATCAGGACACCCAACAGCACAGTAGACACTAGTAGACGGGGTATCGGACAAAATGAAGAAGCCCCTAAACTAAATCTGGGGACAAAAAAAGAAGTAGGTTACCCTGAGAGTGGCACTAGTGTGGCAAGATAATATTTTTAAATATTAATGGATTTCACATACATGTATGAAATCACATTTCTTTTGACCCTACAACCCATCTCCTCTCAGTCAGCTAGATGTTGAGTTCTGAACGTTAGGTCCTGAGGATACTCAAGGGATTGAAACAGGCAGAGGGAGGCTTCTTGCTCCCCAAACTAGAGAAAGGTCCCTGGGTCAGAGGTGGGGTGGTGGTGTGTAGGGGTGGAGTGGAAGGAGAGCAGAGCCCATTGATGGGGAAGCAAAGAATAAACGAATGTTATAGATTCCTAAGAAAAGGGTGAGCCACTCCCTACCCATCTCTGCAACAAAGCCTTGGGGGCAAGTGAGAGAACCCTCAGACATGTTTGTAGGCTTACAGAACAAAGGACATCTATGCTTCACCTCTTGAATGAGCCTAGGAAAGCAGAAGACCCAGAGCAGAAATGGCTGTGTCACATGTCAGATGAGGTCACAGAGTTTTCCATGGCCCAGAGTGGCATGGCTGTAGAGGAAGCCTCGAACAGACTCTCAGAGTTCCCTGGGCCCTTGCTCAAGGGCAGCAGAAAGCTTCTTTTGGCCTAATAGAGCTCAAAGAGACTTGGAGAGCGAATGTGAGCTGGGCTCAAAGAGAACTTCCAAACAACCACCCACCAGGGCTTTGTGGACTGACAGTGCCGATCCAATGGGATGAAGGATGTCACTGGGATATCTTCAGGGACAGATAGCACCTGTGGAACAGGCACCAGCTCCTCATAGCCTGGGCCCCCGAAACTGAGACATAACTCTGGAAAGGGGAGATGAGGGACCTGGAGTTGCCAGACAGTGAGTTTCCACTACCCAGGGGAATAGGAGCACAATGTATAAATTAAGAGAGAGGAATAAATTTTTAAGTTGCGTCTGTTATATACCTAAATGTTTATCCTGAGATTAGTTCCCACTACACTGGTAAAAATCAACTCATAATAGGTGAGTCTAACTTATTACTAACCCACCTAGGGGGTGCTTTTGTTTAATTAATTCATTCATGCCCTCCCACCCTCCCTCCCTGACTTATCAAACAGCCAGGTATTCTCTAAGCACCAGCAATGTTGTTGTTGTTTTTTTCCCCCAAATCCCATATACCTGTTTTCTACCCTCAAGATTTAGTAATTTAGCTGGGAGGGGGAGAGGAAAGGAAGGGCAGAAACAGAGACACTGACACCTAACTCTAACACACTATGGTAGGGTCTATCGTGGTGGTGCATACTAAGTGGTCTAGGAATACAGAGGAGAGCTTGCTCATCTGAGACTGGGAGGTCTTTGAAAACTAGCAACTCCTATCGAGCCAGTCAGCACCCTTAGGAAAACTAGCTTATGATCATAAATCTGTAATCTACTCAGTTATATGGACAATGTGGGGGGATGGATTATGGAAGAGACATCATCTACATATTGAATATCCATGTGATCCATCTCACTTTCCAGCCCCATAGGCAGTTAGGAGAAGCCATGACTAGTTCTTGCCAATAGGCTGTAAGAAGGGATACCTACCCCAGGAGCTTGCACGACTCCCCAGCTCAGCTCTGCTCTTTCCCTACCATTGTGTGGGCAGAGACCTCTGATTCCAGGTGGTGTAGCGTCAAGATGTCTGAGCCTCCATCAGTCTGGGTCTTCAAGGAAATGTGTGAAACAGAGAACCCACTGAGCCACACTGATGTATAATATGAGCAACAAATAAGTTCTTAATTGAATTAAGTCCTCGAACTTTTGGGGTTGTTACTGCGGCATAATGTAGAAGATCCTGACTAATGGGGATAATGATGATGGATTAAAAGCAGGAGGTGGATTATTAAAATGCACTTCAACACTGTTCAGAGGAGAAGGTGCTCTGCCCCCAGGTGACTTGTACTTTGAGAACAACCTCCTGAGAGAGATGGTGGAGCGACAGGTAGTAGTGTGGTATCTGTGTGTAGGAATAGTACCTAGTGATGGGTTCAGACACCGGGTTGGGAAAAAGAAGCCTGAAATGGGGGCAGAAGAGAGGAGGAAAGCAGAAAAGCCACACTTCTGCTTTCTGTCTGTCTGTCTGTCTGTCTAGTAGAGGCCAAAAGCCACTCTCTACCAACATCCTTTTCCACCCCCTACCCTAGACGGTCCCATGTGGGGCCCAGACAGTAACACATCACAGTCAGGGATCTCTCTAGGGGGCAATCTAAAGGTAGCTGCTCTCCTCTCTGCAGCCCCCTCAAGTCTACCGCAAGGGAGTAAATACCTTTGAAAGGTAACAACTCCTGTAAGAGAAACAAAGCAAATCAGCTAAACAAAGCCAGTTTCACTTCACTCTGGAATGAAGCTTATCCCCGCACCCCCCACATCAAACATAGACTTTAAAATGTTTCCATTATTACTGCAACAATTTTAAAATATCATTTGAAATAAGTAGTAACCACATATGAGCAGCACCTAGGTGAACTGAGCATCAGGGAGCGGCTGTTCAGACTGCTGGAAGCATTTTTCATTCCTGATACGTACCTCAAGATTCAGTGTGGGACAAGAAGGTTGATAGGTTTACAATCTGTTAGTGATAAGGAGACGCATGTTGGAAACAGGTCCCCTAGAAAAACGATAATCGTTTCATTCCCTGAAACATTACTTAAAATCTTTATGTGACCTAAGTATTCCCTGGGAAAGTCACCGAATAGCAGGGAACTGATGACAAAATGACAACTGGCATCTTGAAATCTAGTAAATGTATTTTTTTAGTAGCTGTAGAATAGCAGAAAAGTGTTTACAACTTTACTGTGTCCCACAGGACTAGCAACTCACTCTGCTGGTTAGGTCGGATATAAAGGCCTGTTGGAAAAGGAACAACACGACAAACATCGGCAACAACAACTACAACAACAGCTGCGTTATCTGAGCACTTGTAAAGCGCCAGGCCCTGGGCTCCACCCCTCACCTCCTCAATCCTCACAAGGACCCCTTGAGGGAGTTATTGTTATAACTGTCCCCATCTGGCAAATGAAAACCTCTAAAAGCAGTCATTTCACTACAATAGTTTCAACGATAGAGTAGTAAAGAATGTGCACCCAGCTTAGTTTGTTTTACACCCTGTAGACCTGGCGTCAGTTTATACCAATGACTGTGAGTTGGAGTCACAGGACAGCCAGCCTGGAGTAGAAGAGAAAGGAAGGAAGGACCCTCTAGCATGTCTGCCACGTAAGGAAGTTCTCAGGCTGCACTGGACACCCATCCTGCTAGGTATAAGTACCTCCCATCTAAAAATAAAGAAACAGAAGCTCCAGGAGTTTAGGTCACCTCACCAAAGTCACACAGCCCTAAGCAGTGGAGCGGGGGCGGGGGGTTCAAGCACGGCTTCAACATGCCTTGTGAGTTGTGGGGAGAGCCTCATATGGAATCCTGGCCACTGCTTGTCTGTAGATGGGCATCACATTTGTGACCTGGCAAAGTCCTTTCCACTATCAGAGCATCAGTTTCCTCCTCCAGGAGATAGGGATTGTGAGGGAGGAATGAGAAGATGAATACGAACAGGCTTTGTAAGCCCTCAGGAGCTGCGCAGTGTGAGGACATGAGTGGAAGAGTGGGAGGGTGGCAGTAAAACACCAAATAAAAATAAAATCCTCAAGTAGGTAATTACTAATGGATTTATACTAGAGTTTACCCAGAAAAACAACTTCCTCCAAGCCAACAACAATACCAGGATATCCAAAAGCTGAAAAGGCTGGGCAGGAATATCTGATGAATAATAACAGTGACAGACTACAGTGATGGACACATGAGCACTGTTGACTACTTGAGGGTTTGGCAAAACATTTTGTAGTGTAGTGGTTAAGGCCACTGATTCCCATGCTAGGCTGTCTGGGTTCAAATCTCAGTTCTGCCACCTACTGGCTGTGTAACCATGGGCGAGCTCCCTTACCTCTGTGCTTTTGGTCCCTCATGGCAGATGCGGACACTCCAAGTACGTATGCAGTGGGGTTGGTGTGAGGACTACAAGCATGAACACCTGAGGAGAGCCTGGCGTAGCACACTGCTGTCTCAGTGCCTCCACCCTCCCTCTTCCCCCATGCCTTCTACTCCTGTCCATTCTCCTCCATTCTCGATGGTTAACCAGCTTTCTGCCACCATCAGCTACACTTCAGTGGCAGGTGTCCAGGGCAGCTGGCTATGGTTCTGCTCCTCTGGAAACTTAAAGTTATCACCTAAACTTGAAAAATTTAGTTGAACCAAATGAAACTGCTGTTATGGTAGGTCAGATACGGGCGAAAATCAGCAATTTCATATATTTCAACCTAATATGCATGGGCAAAGCAGATCCAAGGCTCAGAAAAGCAGCAAAAAAAAAAAAAAAAAGGAACAAGCAGTCTGGCAAAAATCATAAAAGGAGAGTCTGAAAAAAATGTAAATAAAATAACCATGGCTTACACAGCTGCATCAGTATCAAAGAAATGCATAAATTAAGTCCAGGATCTAATCATGTCCTTTAAGCACAAACATTAGCTCAAGAGGCAGGCAGGTTTGCACATGTACATATCTGACTAAGAAGTGGGAAGAGGAGGTAATTTTTTAGGGCCATAATAGAGACACGGAGGGGCTCTCTCCTCTCCCAAAGAGCCGGCTCCTATCCGCATGGCCGCACGCTCCTCTTTCATCTGCTGCTTCTCTTCCCTGCTCCTTTGGACCCACTAAAGAGAACCTCAACCCTCCCTCTCCCCCACCCCTTCTACTCCTGACGTCAAAGGCTTCTCCCACGCTGTACCCTTGTCTCCAGACTTCCTCACTCCATCTATTGGCTACTTTCCTCCCACCCTCAAGGGTCACCTTCCATCCCCTCTCTCCCACAAAGGCAGCCCTGTTTAGGAGGAAGAGGAGGGCAGATCCATGGCCAGGCTTTCCACAGCAGGCAGCTGGTGTTCAAGGATTTTCCCTTTGTACTTGTGTTGGACAGGAGGGCCGAGGGTGGTGGGTTTTAGCACAAGCAAGAGGTCTTGCCAGCATCTTTCTCTTCCTGCACCCTGCTGTTCTTCTTTCTGCCAGTTTTGCCAAGGCCATCTCCCAGAAGCAAAATATATGACGATAATATAAGACACCAGATCCCACAGGCTCCATGTGAAACAACTATCATTATTATAGCTAATATTTATTACGTGATTACTAATGTGAACCTATGCTAAGCCATTTATGTCTTTTAGAACATTTACTCCTCACAACAGCCCTATAAAACAAGTGCTATTATTATCCCTATTTTTCATATGTGGGAACTGAGCCACAGAAGGGTTGTGATTTGATTAAGGGGCCACCATTGGTAGGTGACAGAACTGGGAGTCCAACCAGGCAGCTGGACTCCAGAGTCCCTGCTCTTAGCCTTACTCTAAATACCACCAAGAATCAGTCACATTTTGCCACAACCTTGCAGGACGTTCATAAAAAGACTCTGGCAGCAGATTCTACCTCAGGATTTGGAACAGAAAACATTACATACTTACATACACAGAAATAGAAAAACATGCTTTTCCATGATGGTACTCTGGGACAAAGTCAGTTGTCAACCATAATTATTTGGGGCTGAGAAAAATATTCTTTATACTGCCTGAAATAGAATGCTGTATTCAAGGGAAAGGCAGCTATTTGGCTATGGGCACACTTCCCCAGGACAGAAGATAGTCAATTATATTAACCTGGTGTCCACAATAGGTTGAGGTACCTATTGCTGTGGTCAGCTACACTATGGGAACTTCCGATTTGTTGGTGAAGTGAAGGCTATAGCAGGTCCCAATCTTCCTCCTGGCCTCAAGGTCTCTGAAATGTCAAATAAATTGTAATAAATTTCTCCACAGCCAGAGCTCTAAGTCTGGAAGAAGCCCAAGATCGCCTTTATGAGCTCAAAGAACTGTCATCCCTGGAAACAGTGGCTGTCTCCCCAGCAGCATGTCACAATCACCTGTCACACTTGGAAGGAAAGTCTCCTTCCCCTTGGAGATTGGAAGAGAAGATGCCGCTGAGGGGTCAGCAAAGAGGGGTCAGCATAACAGAGGTCAAAGGGACTACATTAGATAGGACTCTTGATCACAAATGACAGAAATCCAACTTAAATTATCTAAAGGCAAAGAGGGGAATTTATTGGCTCAAGTAACCAAGCTGAAGGAAGGGCAGGTGGCCAGCTGGGTCCTGGGACAGTGAAACCCACCAGGACAGTGGAACACACCCACCATGCCCTTTCTGTGTTTTGTCTCTTCTTCTCTCTGATGAGCAGCTTAATTCTTCTGCAGACTGATGTCTTCCATGAAGCATGAAAATGTGGTTGCCAGCAGCTGTCATGAGTACATCTTCCTAGCTTCATGGCTAAGGAGGTAGGCTCTTCCTTTCATTTCAATTGGTAAAGTCCTAGACAAGAAATCCACTGGCCCAGTTGTGTGGCCAACAAGGTGATGAACTGTGATAGAAAGCCCTCACTAAACTCAAATGGAAGAAGAGGAAGAGGAGTTCCTCATGAAGGAGCCTCAAAAGGAGGACAGGTGTGAGGCAGGCAAAACCACAGATGTCCACCAAAGGATCTTGCTGTCATGGGCCCTCGGGCCTCTGCAGTACTGCAGGGAGCAGCCCCAGGGGGAGCAGCCAGAAGGGTGGCCAAGGGAGAAGTGATAAAGGGGACAGAGTTGCTGAAATTGTGGCAAAATTGTACTGGAGTCAGAATGAAACATTTCTTCACACGCTAGGTCCTTGATGTTTCAGGGGACTCATGCAGCCTGGGAGACTAAAATCCCATTAAGGAGGAGGGCAAGTGGATCAGAGACGCCCCACAATTCCAGAAACCATCCTGGGCTTCAAATGCAAGTATTGCCATTCCAGAGGAGTGGGACGCAACCATAATATGCCAGGAGGGTTGGAAAAAGTAAGAGACCCATCTGGGCTCAGCACCTCCACCTGTGCAGTGCAGAGGCCACTCTGACAGCCAGCCTGGGAAGCATACCACCTGGGGCTGCATGCGCTGGGTGTGCCATTCTATGGACAGAAATAACTCTGGCACACCACATAAATATCAGATGAACATGAAAGCCGCAACATCTGGAGAACTGTCACCATCTGCCACTCTAAGAGGAACACTGAAAGAATCAGCAGGATAGGAGCAGTATGGGGTCTGAGTTAAAAAAAAAAAGCGTCGGCAGCTGCTGCCAGCTCTCAGTTGCTGAGAACAGAGCGGTTCTTCCTGACGTGGCGGTTTATGGGCTCTCACAAATCCCAGCTGACCCCTCACAAAGGCTGAGGCCCACATACCAAGCGGCTCCAATGGCGTCGCTCACCCAGCACGTTTACGAGGCTTTGTTCCTCTCTCTGCCGCAGCCTCACAATGGCAAGCGCACACCAGGTCCCACAGCCAGAAAAAGGAGGAAGGAGGGAAGGAGGCCACTCCTGGATATCTCAGCAAAAGTATTCTCCTTGTGCCTGGCTTCTTTGATTCAATCCTCATTTGATTGAGACTTCAACAGAGACAAGAGACGAGACTTCAAGACGCAGCTCTAAGGGCTGGGCCAGGTGCTCCAGGTTTAGACAAAAACCCAAATCCGGTAGACATATGTGCTTACATCACCAAAGTTATACTCATATTTTCACTTGTTAATATAAATCTAACTTAACTGGCCCAAGCAGGACTTAGCCAGGGCTGTTTTTTATTAACTGGCTGCTTGTTGCTGTTTTTACAAGGACACCATGAAACCTGACAGACGGCTTCCTTGTGTGGTTGAACAGTAAACGTGACTGTTAGGATCCCAGTTGCCATCTCCAGGCACTCCTTGGAACACAAGTTCTTTGTCCATGAGAAATAAAGTCAGACACAAAGGAAAAAAGGGTCATTCTCTCCTATTGCATCAAATTTGTTCCTTTAGACTAAAAAGGGCTATTTTTGCTCCCCAAGGTGGGGAGGAAAAACAATGACACTCTTGGGTGCAATTAGAAAATATGCCCATGCATAAACATTTGATCCTGGTCTTTATTACAAGGTTATGAACCTGTGCTTACATGTTAAACTCTGACTGGGCTGTGAGGCCCCTTTGTTAATATCATAAGGCAGGTACTACCTGTTTATTTCTGGTCAGGAAAGGAATTAACTAGGCTCTTATCCCAGCTCTGTCTCCAATCAGGTACTTTTCTCACTTAGTAATTGAGGAGGGGAGGGTGCTGGACAGATGTTTGCTGAGGTTCCTTTCAACACTAACTTTCTACAGCACGGCAACGTTTTCTATGTGCTCCAGAAGGTCACATTACTGACTTTTCATTAGTGTTTCATCCTCTACCCCCAACAACTGCTTTTGTCTGCTACCATCTGATCCATCATCTCCGTGACAGACTACCTCCCTCACAGCCACCCAGAGCAAAGGAAAGCTCCCAGATGGGCGGCCTAACTTGGGGACAGTGGAGTCCTCGGTCAGTCACCCACTGACAGAACTGCAGGAGGAAACAAGCAGCTAGAGCTGAGGAAAGCTGTACAGCTCTGGAGAATCTCTCTTGTTTCCCAGAGACCCCTTGCCAGTCCATCCTAAATGGCCCTTATACCTTCTGGCAAGCTCTGCAGATAAATACAGTTTAGTCAGGGAAATAATTTACCATAAATAATAACAATAAGCTGAAAATAATACTTGAGCATTAACCTGAACTTATTATGTATTAGGCATTATGCAAAGTGCTTTTTACATGTATTATCATACGTAATCCTCCCAATGACCCTTGGAAATAGATGACACTATGACTCCTGCTTTACAAGTAAGGAACTAAGGCTTAGAGAGGTAAAGTCTATAATGGCAGTGTGATGCCCAGCTGGTCATGTCACAACTACTGGCTGAAGTTTCTTCATGCCTAAAAGCAGAAAGACGGCCTGGGTCAGTATTTCCCATAGTGTGGCGTACAGACCACACTCACCAATCACCTGGGGTGCTTGTTAAAATGCAAATTCCTGGTGTCACCCCAAATCTACAACATCAGAATCCCTGTGAGGGTAAGGCCCAGGAATTTGTTTAACAAGAACCCCAGGTGATTCTTTTTTTTTTAGGTATGCTTTTTTTGGTGAGGAAGATTGGCCCTGAGCTAACATCTGTTGCCAATCTTCCTCTTTTTTTTTTCTGCCCAAAGCCCCAGTCCATAGTTGTGTATCCTAGTTGTAAGTCCTTCTAGTTCTTCCCTGTGGGACGCTGCCACAACACAGCTTGATGAGCGGTGCTAGGTCTACACCTAGGATCTGAACTGGCGAACCCCGGGTCACCAACGTGAAGAACCGGAACTTAACTGCTATGCCACCAGGCCGGCCCCAGATGACTCTTAAGCATATTAAAGTCTGAGAACTCCAGGGATATGACTCCCAAATCCCACCCAGCTCTATTATAATGGCCTGTGCTTTCCTTTTGTTAGCAATTCTTCAAGAATGCAAGCTTTCCTCTTTCATTGGACCCAAAGTTAACCCCAAAATGCCGTGAACATCTTCTTTAGATCAGCTTTATACAACACAAGATCTTATTACATATATGACACAGGCAAATTCTTCATTCTCTAAAATGTTTAAACCAGACCAAACAAATTCCTCCCATTTAGAAGGAATGCAAAAACAAGATGACATGATCTTAGCTAAAAGAATTTTCTTAAAGTTATTTTACAAATAGAAGTCAATAAACATATGGAACTAGTTACTGAGAAAATGGTCACTGGATCAGAGAACATTGACAGTACATGAGAGGGAGAGAGAGGGAGGGAGGGGGGAGACGGAGAGGAACGGAGGGGTGGACAGGGAGAGAGAGGAGCGAGGGGAGAGAGGTGTTTCTAAATTGAAATAACACACACACATGCATATTAGATCATACACATAGAAGAAAACAGGTAAAATTAGGCTGTAAGTGAAGTGTGAGGGCAAATAGGCCTTATTTTCACTGAGAACAAGTAGGTCTTATCACCTTAGGCCATGGGCTTGACTTTTTCTCCTAATTCATGTCCTTATTTCCCTGAAAAATGCCCCTCTTACCCCTTTGTCTTCATTCTTTCCTCTAATTTGCCTTTTGGTCTATTTATTTTTGTCCTTTCCTGCTGAAACTAAGGTCAGAGTGCCAAAATAGCCTGCACTTGGTGCACCTTGTAATTTCATCATCTCACTGCTCAGCATGTAATGATGCAAATCCCCTTAGCTGAGGCCTCAACCCTGGCCACCAAGATGGCCAAATGCCTGTGTCAATCATGCGGCCACCAGGCCCAGGGGCTGCCTGCTGATACGCTTCCTGGACACGCACATCTGCTTTTCCCATGCACCTTATCCCTCTTTCTGACACACACACGCACACTAATATTAGCAAAAGCCACCACCACAACAAAAGTTTATTAAGTATCAATTGTGCGAAGCATAGCCCTAGATGCAATGAGGAAAACCAAGATGGAAAGATGCATGAGATGTGGTCTCTGCCTTTGAAGACCTTAGCACCTAGTTATAGAGACTTGGAACACTCCAGAAAGAAAGTAGTTCAGGGTTCACAGTGAGTAGACTGGTTATAAAATGGTCTCCTGGGGGACATAGGACCTGAGCTGGGCCTTGGGAGAGAAGCTGAGGCGAGTTGGCAGAGCATTACCACTTCATTCTTTTTGGTTTTTTAAAAAATTTTTTGAGGAAGATTAGCCCTGAGCTAACTACTGCCAATCCTCCTCTTTTTGCTGAGGAAGATTGTCCCTGAGTTAACATCAATCCCCATCTTACTCTACTTTATATGTGGGATGCCTGCCACAGCATGGCTTGATAAGCAGTGCGTAGGTCCATGCCCCGGATCCAAACAGGAGAATCCTGGGCTGCTGAAGTGGAATGTGTGAACTTAACCACTGCACCACCAGGCCGGCCCCAATTCCTGCTTCTTTTGATAACAGTACCCTAATTTTCCTTAAATTTGCCCTTAGCTCTTCTGATTCAGGTGGGGCTGAGCTTGACCTTGCTAACCAAAGCACCCTATCCACCTGGCCACTGCAAGGGTTCAGAATGGGTACATGATCCAGATCAGTCCAACGAGACTTGATCCTGAGACTTCTGCAGGAACCATGGGTAAAGAGAAGCTCTCCTTTCTCCATGGTTATTTGCTCAGAGGATATAATCCTGGAGCTATGTGGCCAATTTACTACCGCGTGGAGGGGGTGACGTGAGATTGAAACCGACAGAGGAGAGGAGAACCAAGAAGACAGACTCCTGAGGATGGACATAGAGGAAACCAGCTCTGTCCCTGGACTGTTTACTTAACATGAGCTAGTTTAGTTTTTGTTTTTTAAAGCTAGTTTGGTTGATTAGCAGTCATTTGTAACTTGGAGGTAGAAATGTGCAGGAGTGTTCATGGAATATTGGGAAAACCAGCCTCACTAGTTGATGTTGGTGAAAGACCAGCTGGAAGGGTAAATCAGGGCCAGAGTTTGCAGGAAACAGGAGGGGCAGATGAATGCAAAGCTAGGGAACCGGAACTTTCTATTCTATGGGGAAGAGAAGCCACTGATGACTTAGGAGAAGGGAATACTGATGCAAGAGGAAATGTTTTAGTAAGGGGTCACGCATGAAATAGGCGGGAGAACAAGATGAATTCCCTGGTTTCTTCCAACCTTGAGATGGTGTGTAGATGGCAGTAGCTGGTGATAGTCTGCAGCATGGCTTAGACAGGGGGAGACTGGAAACATGTTCACAAGGCAGTGTTGCCTCCAGTGTGATGATGGGAATGAGGAAGGGAGGCTTGGAGGGACACGGTAAAAGAACTAGTCACTTTGGTGACTAGCTGTGGAAGGCAAAGGAAAGAGAAGGCAGACAATATTGCGTGTCTGCACCTCTGAGTTGGGAGGATGGTGGTTCCACTAATGGAAAGTAGAGGTGAAGCTGGTTTGAAAGGGGGATGAATTCTTCCCGCTGAGGCTTAAGAGGGCAGCATTCGAAGAAGTGGGACTGGAGTTCAAAAAGGGCCATGGTACTCCCTCAACCTCTCTGTATAGGGCTGGTTAAGATGGCCTCCGAGGTCATGGCCAATTCCACAGCTCCCTGATTCCAGGAGGGAGGTCACGGTTGCAAATGCAGATTTGGGAGTGAAGGAAACTCACAGTTCTTAGTGACCTCACAGGGCCCCTAGCACAAGCTCCAACCCAACCAGGAATCTCTTTTCCAGAAATTCTGACAGATGGCCATTCAACTAGAATACTTTTCACTCCTGGCACCTTACAAACTCTTCAGGCCATCAACTTTGTCGCCAGGTAACTTTAATATAAAATGGTTCCTTTTATTAAGCTGAAATAGACTTCCCTATAAATTCAATCCATAGGTTGTAATGTTCCCCTCTAAAGGTGACGCAGTTAAGAAGAGCATACTCGGCTGAAGAGTGGGATGGCAGAGGTAATTTCCCTTGGTCACACTCTCAATAAGTGCCTGTCCTCCCATCTACTTTTTATTTTTTAAGTAATATGTTAAAATGGCAGTTGTGTTACGACTGTGATGAAAACAGTGTAGGGGAAACAGCCCGACCATGAGATAGAGAAAGAAAGCAGTCAGAAGTCCAACATTCTTGCCTCTTCCTCCTCCATCTCCTTTAATCAGTGGGAGGAAACTTGCCTCATCCCAGGCTGGCTTCCCAGATGATGGAATTTGGCTGTCTCTGAAACAAAGTATAATCTCTTTTACCCAGAACAGCCTACCCAATATTTCATTATCATGGTCATTGTGAATCTTTCTTTCCCAAATTAATTATCTCCACGGATGACATAGCTGAAGTTCTGAGCTTGGATGAGATCCCAAAAGGAGAGAGAACAGAAAGAAGGGCCAAGGCCTCAAATTCACATAAAAGTGACTTGTTTATATACAAGCTCATTGATTTCCTTCTTTCTCCTCCCCCAGCACAACACACACATAACTGGCTTTGTTTAAATCAAGAAGTTACTAAACAAACATGGGTTTGAGCAAGTTTAAATCTCCAAACTGCTCTGTTGGTTACTAAAGCATTTTAATTACCCTGTATTAAAAAGAACAAATGTATTTTCCTAAGTTTGCAACTTATTATCAGAAATGCCCTGGTCACTAATCAAGAAAAAATTTACAAGTGAGGTTACTATTGGCATCATATGAGATCATCTGCTTTCTGATTGAAAAAAGACAATATTTATCTCCATCATTATTTTTGCTGCTGTTTTCTTCTGATGCAAACAAGGTCAGAGAAGCAACAGAAATATTTGGGGTCACTCACCCTACTGCTTTAAAAATATTTACACATACTTAATTCTTTTGCATTGAGAATTTGTGGTAAAGTCCTTGAACTGCCTTCTCTTCCCCATTTCTTGGAGCCAGGTTCTAAACGGCACTCTGTCTTTCTGAGAATACCCATGACCTTGACTTTGCATTTTGTTTTCATGATTTCCCCCACCTACAATGATTGTTATCCTAAATCAAACTACTTCAGATATAAGTATCTAAGATACAGTTACAAAGTCAACTGTGCTCAAAAGTCTCTCCATCAAATGAACTAAATTCTCTCTCTTCTAACCTTGATTATCTATTTGGTTTTCTCAGGAACAGGGGAAAAGAATTTCTCTGAGATAGGTATCTCTTCTGTAAACCCAATGAGCAGCCGACTATGTTTCTCTCTCAGCCTCAGTTCTGCCCTCCACAAGATATGGTATTGATAAGAACAGAAGGAGTGGGCAGAGAAAATTTTGCTTTCTGATTCTTAAGTTAGATAAGACAAGAAGTAATAACTATGGAACTTTAAAGTTCCATGCTGTGTAGTTAACTGAATGGTTAATCAAATATATGGAAATCAAAAGATGCATAAGAAAAATATGGGAGTGAAGGATTAGTCACACACTTGTCCTTCCCAAATTATGTTATTCTCTTGTGATTAATTGGGAGAAAGAGTAACACAAAGATTTATTGAATTATTTCCATTGAAAAGCTCAACAATGGGTTAATTAAAAGCAACACATCTTTCCCTAAAGCAAACCACTTAGCAATGTTCTGGGCACCAATTTTAGAAATGGAAAGCTTCCAACCTGTTATGTTCCAAGACTTTTCAGTTAATTAGTGCAGAGAAATTATTTTTATCTACGCATCATGTAAAGATTCAAAACCTAGGTCAGGAATTTTTCTGCCTATTGTTAGTTGTTTAAGTTCTGGACTGTCTGAAGGCAGAGGAGTCCAGTAGAAGGGTGAAGATGTCTGCATCACCAGATCAGATCCCATCCAGTGTTCAGCCATTAGTAGTGACCACTAATTGTTTTAGCCAACAGGTCCAAATGTTTCAAGATACTAAAGAGAGACACTTTGCTATACTAGGAGGAGCCTCACACTTTCCTAAAACAAATGCCTCTTCCAGTGGCCCCTGGAACATCCTGGTTATCTCCATCCATGTTTCCAGACACATTCTGTGAGAGTTGCAACTGAGTGGCTTGAGTTTTCATTTCACTGAGTGAATAATTCAGGCCGAACAATATCGGTTTGCAATGTGAAGACAATATACTCAAGTACTACAATCCACCTTATATTGCAAAGAAAATATTGATCTGGGAGGATTTAGGGGCCACGGAAAAAACGGACTCAGAGTCAGAAGGGATCCTTGAATCTTTTAATCCCATCGAATGTAGTTGGTTGCCTGACCTTTACTGCAGTGCCTCTAATGATGGGCCAGCACAAAACAGGATAGTCTGAGAAAAGCATTTTAAATAAAATAACAACCATGTTAATGAAGTCTGTAACTTAGAAAACTGTATCAGTTTAGATCCCATCCCACAACGGAAGAAGCCTCACGGAAGCTGTGGATAGTTACAAAGACTACATTAATTACATGATTCCTGACCTCAAAGGCAGAATATATGGTAGTAAGTAGATGCGTTAAAAAAAAAAAAACTCACATAGTAACCAAAGCTGCACAAAGATACACACACACATGAGTGTTGATGCCATTTATTCCATGTTGTGACCATTCACTCAAAAAGCGTTTATTGAACACCTACATGTGCCATAACCATCATGACTGGTGGAGGCTGAGATGGAGAATATTAGAGTCTCATATGAACCATTCTCACATCCTGGTGCTTGTCTGCCTTTTTTTGGGTGACATATTGAAAGTACCCCAATAAATGAAGTGGACTATGAAAGCTCAAAAATATGAGGGGGTCTAATATTGACATTTTTCATAGCATATTACTGATTTTGAAGATTTCTTCACTTATGGCATAAATGTTATTTCCTGATTTTCTGCCTCAGCCCAGGGCCCTTGGTCCTTCTGGCAGCCCCATCCTGATGCCCACTTTCCTCCAGCTGCTGAGTGCATGTTCCCTTTATTCTGTCCCCGTCATACTATGCCTACATCATTTCCCCATCATTCTGCCCACACAGTGACATGTGTTCCTGCGTCCCCCGCAGCTTCCACACCCTCTTCCTATGCTGTTTGGTCAGAATCTGTGCATGCCCAATTTTTATAGCACTGTGCAGATATTTAAAATGATGCCAATACTGCTGACAATTTGGCACCCAGAGCGGGTAGAGCAGGGCACACGTTCTGGAAAAAGGACTGTTCTGTGCCCACTTCTACTCTTCCATGCCTCCTCTAGCATTTCCTTCTGTAGCCAGGGTGTCTGGTTGGGTCAGGCCTTGAGGCAAACACCTCACCACTGTATATGATTTGATTTCATTTGGTTTAACAGCTGTTATAGAAGGAGCTTAGTTATAGTTATGGTAAGAAGATCATAGTTTGACTCCTTCCTCTATCACTTATTACTCAAATGATTTGATTCTAGTTTCTTCATATAATACTCCATGGTAGTAATACTACGAGTTATTAAGAGGATTAAAACAACATGGGTAGACACGCCAAACACAGAACTTCATGGGTGCTAAAAATGTGTTGAACTTAGATCTGATTCATAAAATCTTTCTAGGAACTTTTAGGGACAAGAATTTAAAATAGTAAATCTTATTAAAAAATGACATCTGATTTACAATATCAGCTTGACAGTTCAGTCCTGACATGCTACTTAGACCGCCAGACCACCAGGATGCTGGGGCCAATGCTTCATGCCCTATACCATTCTGTCCGTTCCTAATTGCTTGCTTTTTGTTTTGCTTTAAGTAAATGTTTAAGGAGTCAGATTTAGTAATCTTCTCTCTTTGGAATTTAAAACACCCTCAATTGATTATATGTGTGTTTTCATGTTTTTCTCCTACATGTGTGGGATGAGTGTGAGCATGGGTCCACCTGATGACCTGAACCGTTTCCCAGAAGTGTCAGCGGTCATCTGCTCAGCTGCTGCTGTGATCAATCAAGCTTCTGATCCCTTAAGTCCTTTCCTCCTTCCTACGTTACCCTCCAAACCACATTTACAGTCTCTGCTTTCAGACGCATAATGGTCTCTCCAGCAATCTCAACTACCCTTAATCTAGCCAGAGCAGCTCACTATCTGGTTCTTCCCATCTTCTACAGCTATTTTTAAAAAACAAACTTTATTTTGTAGAATAGTTTTAGATTTACAAAAAAATTGTGAAGGTAATACAGAGATTTCTCATATACCCTTGAACCTAGCCTCCCTATTATTTACATCTTCCATTAGTATGACACATTTGTTACTATTATTGAACCAAAATTGATACATTTTATAATTGAAGTCCATATTTTATACAGACTTCCTTAGTTTTTTAAAAATTGTGGCATAATATACATAACATAAAATTTACCATTTTAACCATTTTTAAGTGTACAGCCGAATGGCATTAAGTACATTCATATTGTTGTGCAACCAGAACTCTTTTCATCTTGCAAAACTGAAACTTTGTGCCCATTAAACAATAACTCTCCATTCTTCCCTCCCCTCAGCCCTTGGCAACAACCACTCCACTTTCTCTCTCTATGAATTTGACTATGCTACGTATGTCACAGAAGTGCAATTATACGGTATTTGTTCTTTTGTGACAGCTTTATTTCACTCAGCATAATGTCTTCAAGGTTCATCCATGCTGTCCATCTTCTGCATCTTCAACCAACTTCAAAAAGGTATGTTCCTACACACTCCAGATCTTTCCACCATGGCTTCACTCTACTTTCTGATTCTCCACTATGGAGTTGGCCCTCTTCTACAGGGAACCCCAGCTTGGCTTTATGTCTGGAATCTTGTCCTAAATCCCATTTAGCATCTGGGACCTAGAACTAACATTTTTAAAGCACTTACTACAAGGCAGTCTTTGTTTTAAGCCATATACACATATTATATAATATGTATAATATATACATATACATATACAATATGTATCATAACAAAATACATAAACTGTCTTGTTTAATCTTCACACCACCCTCGTAAGGTAGGTACTATCATCAATCCCATTTTACAGATCAGGAAACTCAAGCATAGGGAGATTAACTAATGTGCCAAAGGAATACAGTTGACAAATGGCAGTCCCAGAACTAGAAGCCAGGCAACCTCCACGTCCTGTCATGTCTTTTAGTTCCTACAGGTCCTGGCTTTCCTTCCATGGGGGAAGCAGTTCAGTTCTCTGGACTCCTAAGATGTCCACAAATGGACTCATTTCCTCATAAACCTGTAGCTGCTGCTGATTCCTGTCAGAACCTCTCTCCATTACCTTGTTTGCCAGTTGGGTCCTGGTGGTAGCGGTGTTTTCCTGAGCAAGGCGGAGCTTCTGAGGCCCTCTGGCCCTGGGAACCACCCGACTCTGGAGCCTATGCCTCATGCCCTGCTCTGTCGATTCTGTCCCTTCCCCTTCGCTATCTCACTCCCATCGGCGCTGAGTTGCTTCCCACTTCCAATATAACTTCAGCCAGATCCTCTCAGCCATTAATTTTTCAGTTAAACATAATTATTTGACTACAGGCCAGGTGGCTCTAGTCTCTCACTGACATTTTACTTTATAATCTGGAAGACTGGCAATACACAATGATTCAATTCAAAAGCCACAATGGTGCTTTGACCTGGATTAACAGAGGAAATTTTATAATTGGCAAATGCCATTGCCTTCACAGGAGCAGCACAACCTTCAGTGTACTCTCATTTCATGTCTAAAGTCATCTCTGTTCTCACCTGGACACAACTACTGTGTGCTGGGCACTGGGTGAAGGCCGACAGTACAGGTTACTGTCATTCAGGTGTGCAGAGAGGGCTGTTGCTGGACATTTTAAACGCTGGGCATAAAAGGCACTCTTAGAAAAAGGCACGCAGTCAGGCTGCAGCAGGAAGGGGACGAGGTACTTATGACAACAACCTGAGTTTAAATGGCAGCAAATCAGAGCATGCAGGCACGTTTGGTTGTATTGCTGAGCTGGGCTGTGTTAGTGTCTGATTTTCCAATCTGTGGCCACAGGGCAAACAGGTGATCAGTAGTGTCAGTACGTGCATGCGTGTGTGTTCAGCATTTGTGCAACTGGCTGGCATGGAAGATAGATACTATCATAAATTCTTTACCACAAAAGAGGAAGACTGCACAGAGGTGGTCAGGAACCTAGCTACAGGAAAGTGGGTGTGACAAGACCTCTGATTTACTTCCATTACTGCAAGACAGAATTGGAACATGGTGGGGAGGAAACTGCTGGTGTAGGGCTTGGTAGCAGACGTGTGTGTGTGTGTGTGTGCGTGAGTGCAAGAGGCAGCCAAAGGCTACTTGGGGATGGTTCAATAGAGCACATTCAAATATAGATTCTAAACTCACATATGAGCGCATTGCTTCTGGCTAAATATTTAACAGCAGGAAAACTGTTTAGTAAATTACAGTTCACGGTAGAATAAAATACAGTTACAGAAGTCATAAGGGGTGTTCTCGAATATTCCATTTCTTGTCCTTCCAGGCACATGGTA
The DNA here is from genome assembly GCF_037783145.1 of Equus przewalskii. Taxonomy (NCBI): domain Eukaryota; kingdom Metazoa; phylum Chordata; class Mammalia; order Perissodactyla; family Equidae; genus Equus; species Equus przewalskii. The sequence goes on along the minus strand of NC_091833.1, from coordinate 79,086,483 downwards.
GATGCACAACTTCATCTCCTAAGTTGGCTTGACTATGTCACTCGCCTTGGCCCCTGGAAAGTTGCGGAGGTACTGGGTGTTACTTCCAGGCGGAGTTTTAAGGGCCTGTCTGTAATATGCTATTTCCCCTTCTGCCTCAGTGATTATGAAAGTGTGTGTCATGATGGGGCTGGATCCCTCGGGTCTGAGCCTGAGTGACTATGAAAAGCAGAGCCCTCTGCTGACCTGAGTTAGAGATGCACAGTGAGTGAGATGGGAACCTGAGTTGTATTAAGGCCCTGGGTTCGGGGGACTGTGTTACTGGACTTACTCTACTGACCAATATGAGCTGCAAGCATATTATGGGAAACATACACAGGTTGAGCCTGGAATGGAAGACAACATGCAAAAATGAAAATCATTGTTAGTTTTTCTAAAAGGGGCAGTTTCCTTTAATATGGGTTACTTTTTTATCACTATAAAAATGTTCAAAAAGGATAGAAAGCTCAAGGAATATGAAAGAAAACAATTAGTTGTTTCTAACATTCTGTTCTTACACAAATTTGGATTTATAGCAGAAGGCTTTATAAAAGAAAGCACAGGGAATAAACTTCAGCTATTCTGTCGAAGGGTGCTACTGTATTTAAATTAAGCAACGTGTACCTAGCAGGTTTTTTTTTTTTTTCCTTTTTCTCCCCAAAGCCCCCCGGTACATAGTTGTATATTCTTCATTGTGGGTCCTTCTAGCCGTGGCACATGGGACGCCGCCCCAGTGTGGTCCGACGAGCAGTGCCATGTCCGTGCCCAGGACTCGAACCAATGAAACACTGGACTGCCTGCAGCGGAGCGCAAGAACTTAACCACTCGGCCACGGGGCCAGCCCCCGTACCTAGCAGTTTTAATAAATGGAATTTGTTAGAGGAGCCCTTTCTCTTGTCCAGAGTCAAGTAGAAAATTAGTTCCTCCTTTGAAGTCATAGGAAATTGTTGCCCCCTCACCCCCAGCTTTCTCTTTAAGCAGAAGTATCATCTCCAAACTCAGATCTCTCTCTCCTAGGGCTTCACCTGCTCCTGAAATACTGAGAAGTCTGGTAGAGGGAAGAGGGGCTGCAGCACAAACCAGAAATACTGTCGACACAAATAATCTATAATCAATCTATAAATCAAAATTGGGGTGAGTTTATTATGAGCCGGGTCTGAGGACTATAGCCCAGGGCCTTTCTTCCCCAAGGAAGGAAGGGCATCAAAGAAGTGAGGTGTACAGAGTGGTGATATACCATCTTGAAACAAAGAGTATACATCACATATGCCAGGACTATCTCCTTTACTACCGTCATGAGATGCTTAGCTGGCACAGCAGGTCAGTGGTCACAAGGTGAGCACAGCAGGTCGGTAATTGATTCTTAGTTTCCAGGAAGAGATGATCATCCTTAAAGAAATGCCAATTTGGGGGGAAGTTACATCCCCATCTTTAAGGGCATCATTCTTGGCTTTGGGACATAGTAACTGTTTAAAGCAGATGTACAATGCATGCTCAACAGGCCACGTGAGGCCCTTTTGGAAAAATAAGTCAGGCCGAATTAGTTTTAAACCAGATGCCTTCCTTATATACTCCAATATCCTATTGCTTTTCATTTATTTATCAGTACAAAGCCTGATGAGCTATGGAGAAAGTAGGCTCAGTGAAGTCAGATTGCCAAGAGAGCCCTGGCCTTGAAGGAGCTCACATTACCAGTGAGCCAAACACCTACAATGTGTGACAATCTGCCACTTTACTGACGTGTGGATATGAATACCTTGGGCAGATGGCAGGTGTGGGAGCTCCACTCATAGGAAGTGAGCCCAGCCAGCTGCCTGCATCTACAGCTCATCCCAGCCTTACTGTTTGCTCATGCTGAGAGGGATTACAGAGCTGAGATTCTGGCACTGAGTCTGGGGACAGGCAGCCTGGATGTGAATCCTCCTTCTACCACTTCCTAGCTGGGTAATCTTGGGTGAGTTATTTAACCTCTCTGTGCTTTAGTTTTCTCATCTTAAAAATGGAGGTAATAATAGCACCTATCTCAAAGGTTGTTGGAGGATTAAGAGAGTCATATATGTAAAGCTTTCAGGATGGAGCCTCACACGGTGAGCACTGTGTCAGTTATTATCTCATTGCTGTTATTACTCTTACGGAAGTCATTGGAACTCCCTTGAGATGGCAACTTTTACTTCGAACAACTGGCCCACTGGAGAGTTAACTCCTCATACTGCCTCTGGCAGTGAAGAAAAGCATAAGGAGTTGTGCATAACTGACAATTCTTGGTAGAAATTACAGTATTTTTGTGTAATATTCATAGCATCATTAAAGTTCTGAAAGGGCCACGTATACTCGACTGCACCTTACAAGAGAAAGTATGTACTACTATATCATCATTTATGAACCTGAACATTGGCTAATGCTTAGGACATAGTTCTGAAGAATAGTAAGGGTCTACCATATTCCACCCAAAAATAGAGAGGGTCGGCAGTCACACTCCTTCACAAGGTTGAGGAGGTGAGAACTTGGGGGAAGAGTGACAATCGTTACTAGCAGAGCATAGCTACAGCAGCAGAGGGTGCATTTGGATCTCCTGAGATCTCCGGGCCAGACCATGGGCCAGAAAAAAGATACAGGCATCTGGCAAGGAAGGACTGAACAAGAGGGCATCACGTTTCCTTCTACATGATTCCATTCAGTTAATGATGGAAAGCTCTGGGGACTTGCCTGGTGTTGTAGTAGTAAGTTCGCACGTTCTGCTTTGGTGGCCTGGGGTTCGCTGGTTCAAATCCTGGGTGCAGACCTACGCACCATGTGTCAAGCCATGCTGTGGCAGGCGTCCCACATAAAATAGAGGAAGATGGGCACAAATGTTGGCTCAGGGCCAGTCTTCCTCAGCAAAAAGAGGAGGATTGGTGGCAGATGTTATCAGGGCTAATATTCCTCAAAAAAAAAAAAAAAGAAAAAGATGGAAAGCTTCTGAGGCAGATACTGTTCAGGAATAAAGACTGGACTGGCTGGTTTCTCTTGTGTTGTAGCTCCTGGGAGGCTGAACATACAATAACAAGGAAAACTGATAAGAGTTTAGTAGAAGAGTTAGTAGACCGACACAGCCTCACTCATTGTTCAGGACGTAAGTAAGGAATTCTGAAGCCAGGGCTATCCCGTCAACGAATTCTGACAGCCTAAGGAGGAGGAACAGACTACGGCAGATGAGAAAAACCCTGCAAGGCTTTTAAAATTTTTTTAAATTCATCTTAATTTGTTTTTATTCCTAAGATGTGCTTTTTTAGTAAGGAAGATTGGCCCTAAGCTAACATCTGTTGCCAATCTTCCTGGTTTTTTTCTCCCAAAGCCCCAGTCCATAGTTGTATATCCTAGTTGTAGGTCCTTCTAGTTCTTCTATGTGGGATGCAGCCTCAGTATGGCTTGATGAGCGATGTGTAGGTCCACACCCAGGATCGGAAATGGCGAACCCTGGGCCGCTAAGAGGAGCATACAAACTTAACCACTACGCCACCGGGCCGGCGGGTGAAAGGGTTTTGATGTGTTGTTGGTCAGAAGCCTGGAGTCATGCATAGCACTGAAAGGGGTTTGATTTCAAAGTAAGATTCAGGGTGATTTCTTTACTTGCTTATTTTCTGTCTGTGCCCAATAGATTTGTGCTCCAAGAACAGAGATCTACACAAAAGAGTCAGTTTTGTTCACTGCTGTGACTCCGGTTCTTAGAGCAGTGCTTGGCACGTAGAGAGTGCTCAGTCATTACTTGTAGAAAGGAGAATGAAGCAATGAAAGGAGCATTGTGGAGAGGGCAGCAGGGTAAAGCAAATGGTCATCATAACTGAGGAAGAGCTGAATCAGGAGCCTCAAGGCCAATGGGCCCGACATAGAAGTTTGTTCCAGAAGTTGCAAAGGGTCAAGCCTGAGACAACACTGGAAGTCACCCCCAGAGCAAGAGAGTGTGCTCATGGCCCAGACAGAATTCCTCTGGATGCCTGGCCACTGCTCTCCCTGGTGCTGTTCCTATTCTCACGGCCGACAGGCATTTCTAACACACATTCCAACCAGTGCCTGGGAGTAAGGTTCAAGTTATGTATTAGTCTAAGCCCAGCTTTGCCACATGCAAAGCAGAAGTAATATATCTTTCATGGCAGTTGTGAGGATTAAGTACAATAATGTACATAAAGTACATAGCACAGCACTTATATATGACTAGGACTCAACAAATGGTAGCTATTATTATCATTATTATTATTATAGGAGTATCAAATCGTATAGATGGCTTGTCTCTTTAATGCTTGCTTTTAGATTTTTTCCCTAATTATTGGATGCTTTTTATGATTAGTTGTTTTGAAAAATAAAAGGGTATATTTTACTTTAAAACAAACAAAAATGAAAAAAGGAAGGAGCCGTGGATAAAGGATAAGCAGAGTGACATCAACCTCAGGTAAAATGTGTGCTTTATAGAGTGGACCTTCGATAACTCTTTGGTTCTGGCCCCCTAGGAATAAAGCTGCACTTAAAGTGCGGCAGAGTTGAAAGGTACCACGCTAAGGTAAAGCAGGGGCAAAACAACCCCAACCCCAAAATGTGTTGCAGCTACTGTGAGCTATTAAACAACAACTCTGTTTTTCTTTGAAAGTAGTTAATAGTCAGGTAAAATATAAAAAGATACTTTGGGACTCAAAAGGGGCTAAGGAAGTCACCCTGCAGCCCTGCAACTGCCTGCTCCCGGGGGATGCAGACTTCTCCCAAACTGATGGGTGTGAATAATATACCAGGTGCGCAGGCTTGCCGGGCACTGAGGCAGTGACACAACCCATACTCTTTTCTATCTCTACTATTTGCAGGATGTTCTGAGGTTGTCTTTACAAAAGGATACACATGCAGACTTTTTTTCCTTCTGTGTCATTACGGCTCCACACTCACATGTCCTATGATGAGGTGCTTTAAACATACACGAACCAAATGAGGAACTTTCCTATGACTACTAGGAGACTTCATCTGTACATACCACATCTCACTTACAAGATGCCTTGGGTGATTGAAATCATTAATTCAGAAATAACAGGGTCAGTTTTGCCAGACAGAAGACTGCTATAAAAGAAAATTGGAACAGGATTCTGACATTCGTCCTGGCAATGAACCTCACTGCGGTATGTTGTTGAGAACATAGTTAATCCCAATTATTTACATTCATAAAAGGAAGAGACACACTTAGAAAAAAATCGCTAATGTAAAATCAAGGTCATTTTCCCTTTGGAAAGAAGTTAGAGACACATATTCAGAAACATACAATAATCTGAGTTGATTCCCATACGGCACGTCTCCCCTCAGCACATCTTCTCAGACCAGAAACCTGGCAGTTGATCAAGACTGCTCCCACTCCCTTATTGTCCTTACCATTCAATCACTAATTCCTAAATCTACATCACAGCCCTCTCTTCTCTGCTTCCCTCATTTAGGTTTTCATCATTTCTGGATTGATTCTCATCTTTTTTTTGTTTTTGTTTTTGAGGAAGATTAGCCCTGAGCTAACATCTGCTGCCAATCCTCCTCTTTTTTGCTGAGGAAGCCTGGCTCTGAGCTAACATCCGTGCCCATCTTCCTCTACTTTATACATGGGACACCTACCACAGCATGGCGTGCCAAGCAGTGCCATGTCCACACCTGGGATCCAAACCGGTGAAGCCCGGGCCGCCGAGAAGCAGAACGTGCGAACTTAACCGCTGCGCCACTGGGCCGGCCCCTGGATTACTTCTCATCTTACTCTGTTCAGAGCTGTGGCCTAGCACAGGTCCCAGGGGCACATTTATATTGACTACAAAGCAATGGTGTCCCCTGCAGTTGGCAATATGGCAGTCCTGCCCTCTTAGTCACGTTTTAAAATGTAAATATGGTTATATTGTTCCATTTCTTAAAATCTTAAAAATTAATGATAATGATGTTGAAGATGATAACAGCAGGTACATGCCATGTGCTAAGCTAACTAAATATTTTGCGTGTCTTAATTTGTTTAGTTTTCATGACAACCCAATTAGTCCCATTTTAAAGATTATTCCCATTTTGCAGATGAGGAAAGGAGGTGCAGAGGTGTTGGGTAACTTGCCCAGGGTTACAGAGCTTTAATGTCTCCTTTTCACTTGGAGGTAGAATAATATAGTGATTCATAGAAGGGATGAAGAGATGGCAGACCCAGGGTGGAATCTTAATTGCATCGGATTACATGAGTTATTTACATTACATTACATGAGTGGCATTTAGTGAGGTCTCAATAAGTTAGCTAGTATCATTGTTCTTATAAGTATTTCAGGATACAGTTCAAACTTTATGGAATATATGCAGGTCATACCAGGCCCTTCATGACATGGTGCCTGCCTCTCTCCCCAGCTTTATCTCTGGCCAAAGACATTCTAGAACCCTGGCTGTTCCCCAAAGGACACTGCCAATGCATGTTTGTCTGCATATCTTACTTCCCTTCTTCAAATGCTGTTTTCTTCATTGGCAGGAAAATACTATTTGTCCATCACACTTTGTCTGATCCCTCCATGCTGAGACAAGCACTTTGTTGCCCCAGAACCCACCTTCTTCTATTATTTTAGCAGATCTCTACCACAACTTGTTTGCATCTGGGTCTGCATGCTGGGCCGTGAGCCCCTTGAGAGCTGGGCCCAGAATCCACTTACTGTAGTCTGGTATGTGGTAGGTGGCTGGCATCTAGTAGATACTCAACAAAGTTTGCAGAACTGGATTGAATTGGTGTGGGGTTGGCTCAGTTTATAAATAAACGTATTTCAAGAATTCATCTTCACTTTCTGTAGTATACTGGTTTAGGAACATATTATAATTTATTATCTGCTATAGGCAATGGAACAAAGGAAATTTGGCCCAGAATTCTGATTTGGGTGCCTGACAATAGGAAATTGGAAACCTGAAAATACTGTCCTGTTGATGAGAATAGTATAAACCTTGAAAATGCATTTTTAATAAAAGATGGTTAGAATGCCAATTTAGATACGTACCTGCATGTAACTGGTGCATTCAGATAGAACCTGGTGAGAGAGAAGTAAATTTCCTTTCTAAGGATTAAGTCTCCTGCCCTGCTGTAATTTTAGGCTTTAAGGGTTCTCATATGGTATAAACATCCCTCTATTAATTGAAAACATTGCTGGTTAACATATACATCTCAATTTCAAAGCATTTTATATTCCTGTACTATACTTGGAAAATATTTTCCAAAGGGCATGTGGCTAACCTCTCATATTATTTCAGGATCAGTGCTTGGTAGAGGGTTATTAAAAGATAAATTCAAGAGGACTTCTGTCTTTTCAAAGGAAACAGGAAGGTCACTGCTGCACAAGGATCCAGCTTCTTTTACAGAAGAGAAAACTCAGACCCAGAATTTGAGTGACTTCCTCAAATCACACGGCCTTCAGGCAGAGGCAGCGTCATGTGGGAAGGTCCTGAGTCAGAAAGAACTGGGAATGGGTGCAGGGTAAGGCAGGGAGATGGGCAGGGCTTGGTGGGCTGCCATAAGGGGTTTGGATGGCATTCCAAGTTCAGTGAGCAGCAGTTGAAGGGTTTCATGCTGAAGAATGTTAGGATCTGATCCATGTTTTCAAACATAAAGACCACACTGCTGCTGGGAGGAGAAAGACCAGCTGGAGGCCCTTGAAGCCATGCAGATGTGAGATGATTGGGGCCTAGGTGAGGGTGTGACGGTGCTGTTGGAAAGAAGGGAATGGGTGGAGATATATTCTAGAATTGGAATCAAGAAGACTCATGGGAGGTAAGGAAGAAGGAGGGATCAGGGACGACTCTTAGGTTTCTGGCTTGGGTGGATGGGGGTACTATTTATGGGAAGAAATAAGGGCAAGGAACCAAGAATTCAGCTCTGGACATGTAGTAAAGAGAGGCTTGAAGTGGAAACAGTGCAAAAGATGTGAATCGATTCGTGTCTGGCACAGAGTAAGTGTGGTGGCAGTGATGTTGTTTTTGTTACTGCCATTTTCACCACCACCCCAGTGGGGTTACTAAGGCCAAGAGGGAAATAGATCAGAATTACGATGTAGTTTGTACAAGGGCTGGTTTGACTACAAAGTGAGTGACAAACACATTTATTGGTAAATTGATGCAAATGTCTTGAATGTTCAGTATAAATTGGCATGCACGGAAATGACATTGATTTTGAGGACTCTCCTGTTTGACTAGTCTGAGGCTTGGTTTGGATTATAGCCATTAATGATGACGAAGCTTGTACAAAATTTGTTGCTGAATTTTCCCACTCCTCCAAAGTAAACAGCTTTAATTTATAATAAATAGTTTATCAGTATAAATCCTGCATTCCCGTTTGATAACTTATTGGAGGTTATTTATCCATTCTCTAAAAATGGATACATTTACAATATAGTCCAAAAGTGTCTTTCACTGTCAGCAGAAACTGAACATCAACTTAGGAGAATATGCCTTTATTTTGTTTTGCAGCATCATGATTTTTAGTGAGCTATGTGCTCTGACACTCCTCTACTGCTCTCTACTGTTCAAAATTATTCAGCAGCCAGCTCAGCTTGCACACACAGTAATCCACCAGGGGAGAGTAGCAACCTTTACTTTCTCTATACTTCATCCCAATTTATTTTAGGGAGATTTACATGGCAGAAATATTCAAAATAATAATCCATGTGGGGCAACAAATTTTTTTTAGAAAAATCCATGTTCAAGGATTTCCATGGGGCACTATTTATGATCATTATTCCCTATTCTCTTTTAGGCAAGGTATTTTTATTGAGTTCCAGTGTGAACTACTTTACTATAAAGGCTTTTGACAATGTTACGGTTCAACCTACACAAGGTATCCTTCAAAGTCTTTAACATAAGACCTGGATGCTTGTCAGACAAGAGTCTACAAAAGTTTACAAGTATAGGGACAAAAGGGCATGATAACTCTGCTCAGCCATTTAAGGGCACCAGATCCTACAAAACCACATTCAGATGTTGAATATTTACATTTGTCATTTTCAATGGCTACAGAACTGGCTTTAAAGGCAGATACAACTAAAACCACTGTACAGCAGAGATTTGCAATAAGCAATATTTATGACTCTTTTTGTGTTACATGTCCTAAAGGGAGAAAAAGCTGTATTTTAAAGCAGCCAAAATAACTTTAAAACCACAGACGTATATGTGTGTATGTGCGCATGCAAATGTTCAAAGGAGATGTATTCACTTTAGCTTTGTGCAGACTTATCTCAAATACCAAGATCTAATTTTAACGGCCTGAACAACCTCCATTTTCCAGACAATTGCTATTTCTCTTTATCCACAGAATAAAGTGGCCTGTAGAGGGTCTGTCCTCAGTTCCAGGAATTTAGGGCTCAGTTTCCATGGCTCTTTCAATTTGTCAATTCTAATTTACAGCACTCATCCACATCATGAAAATGGTGACCTCTGCTGGGAAAAGTCAAGAGGAACTGGAGTCACCAGTCCTCTCCTTGTCTCTGATTTTGTTCTAGGACCCAAAACATGGAAAAAGAAATATTCATATTTGCTTCAGGAGTAAACCTGGTACCCTAGCTGTCAGTAAACAGGCCCTCATTCAGACTGATGCTCTGATCTTGTCCATCCTGAGAATTTAGACTGTTTTGTTGGACATCCGTTTTCCTGAGAGAAAGCCTCACTCCAAATATTGACTCCACAAAGCTTTTTGACTGAATAAATAGGGTTATCGGTTTACTACTTCTCTGCAAAGCAGCTGGAGTGACTAGTGTGCATGAAGGAGGGTGTGGGGGAAGCGTGCACCTTTCAAAAAACACGTCTCAGACCCACTCATTGTTGCTTCTGCCACCTTCCCAAACAGGAAGCCGGTGAAATAGGTTGTAAATATGACCCTAGTTGGTGAGTTACGCCAAAGGTATTTCTGGTGAAACTCTAACTTTGGGAGAGGCAGAGGCTGTGTTGGATATACTTGTACTGAAACAAAAGGGAGGAACACATATAACATAAAAATCATTGACCTAGCAAGGTGAAGAATTTGAGCATTGGTTTGTCTCTAAGAGCCCCTCTAAGTGCTGCTCTATAACATGATGACCTCAACACACGTCACAAAGCCACTGTTGTCAATGGTGTCCTGCAAACATTGCTATGAGGATCCAATGTGCTGTTAATTCTTTATCAGGGAAACAAAAGAGCCACAAAGTGATTGACACTGGAATAAAACTCTTTACAATGGGACTAGACTCATTAAAGAGCTTACAAAGGTTTAAGTTGCTGTGAAACTATGGTCTCTTGGGGGCACATATGACGTAAGAGTGAGCATTATATAACAGAATGAAAGGAAAATTGCTTGTCAACTGTGAATCCTAAACAGATCTAAGTACTTCTTCTTGTTGAATCATCAATGACAAACCCTTAGGTCAGCAGAGGACTAAAACTCTTTTATCATCCTGTTATAGAGGGAGGGGGCACCCAGAGCCACATGTAATGTGTAACCTCAGGTTCTCAATACTTAATGTTGAGTCCTTCTTCCCCATCGGCTGTCCTGGACTTTCCAAATTGCTTTAAAGAAATGCAGCTGGATTTTGTACCCTTCCTAATCGTGTAGCAGACGGGAAAAATGATTTTGCTCACTTGCCTACACCTTTTATAAGCTAAAGTGTGAAGGAACTATCAAAACCTTCTGAAACCTATTAAGCTGAATTCTGTCGCCAGTAACACATTTATAGCTTTTTAAAAAAGCTATGGGGAATTTTCAGCAGGACATGTGTATTTAAAAACACAACTCACTCATTTAATTGGAAGCCATACAGCCAAGCCTCAGACAATTTAGTTTTAAAATTTCTCTTGGGGTTTTAAGGGTATTGATCATAAAATACTTATTTAATATTGTTCGACTGTGTGCCTGCTCCCTGGCATTAGGGGTAATCCTCACCCTGCTCTGACTCTGGAGAGCTGAACATAATATTCAGCATGTGTTTGTGAAAACAAATGAACATATTCAGCATTTTCAGAGCACAGTTTAGGACATTTCTACTGCAGCAAAGTCATTTTAGTTATGTCCAATAAATATTTATTTCATTTGGCATGGTACTTAGCTCCATATTTTATTAATTAGTCTTATGTTTCATCCTAAATACTAAAATAGAAGTCTTTCAAGTTACTGAGGATCCCAAATGCATTTATAATGGAATGCTAATATCGTCCTTGTGACTGTGGGGATTTCGGTGTTGATAAATTCGAGGGTGTTTTGGAGTAATGTCTAGTGCCTTATAGCAGTATTTTACAAAACCATGGCAGTTTCATTCTATTAAGAAATCACACCCCCATAGGCGTCTGGAAAACTTCCTTCAGAAGATTTCAAAATGCCAGATGCAAATATTTTTGCATTTAAAAAAAAACTTCAGGAACACAAACATCAAGTGTTTGTGATTTTAGAAGACGCAAATATCTGTCTGGAATTCTGGGTCAGAGTTAGCAGGTTAGTGTCGAGTTAGGTTTTAAAAAGTTTCTCCAAATATGTAACAGACGACACTCTGCAATTCCAGCTATGTTCACCCATTCTAGAACAAAGCCCTAAACACACTCGGGAATTTCCAATCAGGTCAGAAAAACACCAGAGAGAGTGAGTTGGGGCTGGGATTTTTAAAAACGCTGAAGACATCGCCAAGAAACCATTTGTCATTAGACACCGAGTGGGCAGAAGTGCATACAGCTCCTCCCACTGCTCTGCCTTTGCTCGTGTCCCTATCTGACATCAGGCGTGGTGCACAGGCGAGCCAGCCTGCTCTGGCCGCCTCCCTGGGATGTGGTAGGTGTCTCAGGCTGGAAGCTGAACCTCATTTCCTCCCTCCAGAGCTGACCCTCTGTGCACCCTGGAGGAGATCCCACCTTGCCCTCTCCCTCTCCCTTCCCTGGGCAATTTAGAGAGGAAAAATGAAAAAGTTTTCTTACAGCTGCTGATCGCATGAAAGGTTTTTAAACTTCTTGTACCTTCCACTTTGTGTATCCAGGGAAAGCTTGATGATGTGAATCCACTTCTGCAATTTTGTGGCTAATAATGATGGCTCAAGTTCAAGCATGACTCTGAGTGTGCGGTATGAGTTAACAAGTATTCTCTCAGCAACGACTGCATGCTGGGTAGTGCAGGGAATGCCAAGAGAAGTCAGTCACCATTCCTCATCTCAAGAAGCTTGGGCTCTAGTTGTGGGATTATAAAAATACCTAATTCAAATTTTAAAATTTCTAAACTGCAAGGCAGAATTCAGTATTAGTGATGAGAGGTTAAAAAAAAAAACCCATGTGAAACTGCCAACATTTGAACATTTTTTAATCTATAAAATCGGAATTTCATATGGCTCAACCTAATACTTTTTGATAATTTGGAGCTTGATACATGATATTTTGAAACTTAGTTGCAAACAACAATGGTTTGAAAGGATTTTAAAAAGAATGATAATGTGTCACTTCTTCTCTCCCTTCATTTTATTACATTTGTATTTCTAAAATAAAGAAAAGCAAACTCTCATTTTCAAACGGCCATCCCTATGTTCACAAATCTTTCTCTTTAAGACAATATTTTTCCACATCTTGCTCTCCTTCTCAAAATCTCCAGAGCACAGGTTTCTACAGTTTCTCTTTAAACAGAGCTCATGGCGAGGTGAGCCGTCTCACCTGAGGAGGGAACCGATCAGAATGGAGGACCGGCAAACTGCCGGCATCACCGGTGCCCCTTGTAAACTGGAATAATTGATAAGTTCTTCACCAAGCCAGCTCCAAGCAATAGTGTTTCTGCTCAGATTCACTTATTCCTATCTTTTCATTTGCTTGAGTTATTCTTTGTGCTTTCTACACCGTTAACTGAGAAGGTGGTGGCACACACAACTACCCGCCCTCCATAACAAGAAAACAGCAAAACACCAGGATGCAATTCCCTCTCATGAAGCTGACCAACTGCAAGAGCTGGAATAGCACTTCTCCGCATCGAAGGAACTGCAAGTGAGAGACCGCCAGCGATGGGGCCATCTCCAAAGACCCAAGCAGAGTGCACACGTAAGACAAAGAGCCACGTTGAGACATCTGCCAAGGTCGGAGAGCGTGATGCCAGCACATTGCAGCGTCAGAAAGGTAAGACTTTCCTGCCCCTCTCTCCTGTCCCATCTCTCCAAACTCCAGCCTCGCAGGGGTAGGAAATGGCAGCTTATCAGCCTCAGGAGGAGGAGGAGGAGAAACCCTGCCTGAGGGAAGAGAGAGGCAGCCGGTCACACCTCCCTCCTTCAACTGAGCAGGCAGAAGCTGGGAGAGAGAACATGCCTCAAAATGAGTCAAGTTTGAAGTTTTGACTATGACATGGGGTTGGGCATACAGATTATTAAATTGAGACTGTTTGCGACTCATCAAGGAGACCAGAAAAAGTTATGGACTTGCCCAAATATTCGTCCAGGGATAGGAGAAGAACTAGGCCCCACTGAATCATCTAAAGCCGCACTAAGAAACGAAATGAGCTTGCTTTATGATCTGACATCGTGAGCCATGCTGATCCAATGTACTAGTTACATAATTTAGAAGGCCTGTCTGTCTGTCCTGGGGCTCTAGAAAGGATTGAAGTCCACATGATCAAGTCTAGGAGGGAAGGGCGGCTGCTGATTCTCAGGTTGTTCAACATAAAAAAAATCAGGCTTCAACTTACGTAACATTTGTTTTATAGTTTGGTTTCCACTTATCTCACTACCTTAACCTTAAGGTAGAGATTGACATCTTCTGAGGGATGCCAAACCTCCATTCTCATAGCATTTCCTGAAGGCTGTGGCTGAATCTACTCCATTTCTGCATTTATTTCCATTTAGGTAAACTGACCTGGAGGCAATAAAGGAATACATTTCCCTTTACTATGTAATAAATCCACTCCAGCATGCTTTTCATGTGTTTATTTTCCTTCTCTTCCTTGATGTAATCTTGCTGCCCTAAACCCCCACTTTTTTGCTAATGCAATGAGACTTTTTCTTGACTATAAAGATGTGTATTACTATTTTCTGTTGCGTGAAAATAATAGCTAAAATTTATTGACCCTCTACCGGTTCCAAATGCTTTATATATTTTCTCTCTAACCATTACGATAATCCTGGGGAAAAGATAGCAGCATCCCTGACAGACAGAAGGAGGAAATGGAGCCTCGGAGAGGCCAAGTTGGTTGCCCCAGTTTATAAAGTTAAACATCAGGGAGCTGGGACTCTCCCCCGAATGTGTCCAGTCCCTAGGTCCATTTGCTTCCGGAGGATGAACAGAGTGGGCAATCATTGTAAGAATGGAACGGGAAACGTGGCTGATGCTCCGAGTTCTGAGAAGGGCTGGTGGACTATTTGGTTAGTCTTTTCATCTCTTTTGGTGGAATAAAAACCACGCTACATCCATCTGCTTATCTTAAAGGGATATTGTGAGGCAGATATGCCGCTATTGATAAAGCACACTAAGGCGAGGTGATATGAATAGTACTATTAACAGTATAACTTCAGTTATGTTTTTATCTACACTATAATTTCCTTTATAGCATTATATTGTATCATATCATATATTATTTCAGCATTTGAAATGCTATAACTTAAGAGTTCAACTTACAATAAAGACACTCTATAATTCTTAGTGTGTTCATTTTAAATATAATGCAAAAAAAAAAAGGATAAAACTGCCATGGAATGCTTACAGTAGTGACTTCAGAGGAGCTCATTAATTTCTATCAGGCAAAACTTGTGCTCCTTTGTTTATATAACATAGATGTGATCTAATGTATGTTTTCCATTTCTGCATTGAATTATATTCATCCTGAGTTCCTTCTTCCATTTCTTGTATTCTACTTTCTTCCCAAACTGCCTGATGCCTCTTGTTTGTTCAAAATTCAGCCCTTTCTGTTGGCTGACTGATGACTCCTCTTTCCTGTACCCTCCCTCCCCCCACCCTCGCGATGCCCACTTCCTGCCCTCTCTGCATGTTCGTCCAGCTGTTTGCCTCCCTTTATGTTTTCCTTCTCTGACCCCCCTCCTCTGTCTTCACTGTGAACATTCTGGCATCATCTCCCTCCTTCCCTCTCTCCCCCTCATCCTTCATGTCTCCTTCAACTTTTCCTCCTTATTGCTGCATTTATAAATAGCCTCCAAGTAATCTATCATTTATCCAAACTCTCTCAGATAATCTCTTGACTCATCTCACAGACAGTAGTTAACTACAGCAGGAAAATTTACCATGCTCATTTATTATCCTCTTAGAAGGAGTGCTGAAAAGAGACATCGTACCTGATTCAGCGGCTCCTGAAGGAGGAATTGGTGATAGTTAATAAGAAAGCTGTCTTCTTATGTCTGAGGATAACTGTAAATATGTTTCTAAAGGGACAAAGCTGCTGCAAAACTATATAAGGCTCTGAATGATAGTAATCCCTGTATGCCCAATGTGTGTCACTAGTCTTGTTTCATCATTACAATTAATAATGACTTCTTATTGTGCACCTACCATGTGCCAGCCCTGTTGTAAGCATTTAAAGTGAATTATCTAATTCAGGGCTCTTCACACAGTTGTGCAGTTTGTGTGCTGCACTGAGGAGTCCAGTAGAAGGGAGAGCTGAGGCTGTTTGTCAAATCATAGGCAGAGGCTATCATTACTTCATTTTTCAGATGAAGAAACTGAGGCACAGATAGGTCGAGTAACTTGCCCAAGTGGAAGAACCACGTAAATTACAACGTTAATTTTGACAAATGTATAACCTGCCATCCTGTATACTGTTCCCTTGCTAGACCATAAACAAATTGAGCCTGTCCTCACTATGTAGGCACTATGTCTACCTCGTTCATTCTTGTAGCTACTATATTTGGAATGAATGAAAAAATAAAGGGTAAATGTCATGAAACACTGAAAGGGTTGGTTTTTCCAACAAAAGAGACTTACAGTGATCTTGAAGAAAATGTCCACTGTTTTAAGCAGTAGTCTAATGCTAAGTTAAGCATTAGTTTAGGTCTTAAGCATCAGTTCCACCTTCACGTCCATCAGAACAGGGCTAAGGTGGTAGGGGAGGGTGTGGGAGAGCCTAGACAAAGCCACCTGAAGACTTGGCTGCAGGGAACAATATAAGGCAGGCCCCTCCTGTGCAGAATCAGGCCAGCATGCTGATTAGAGGTAGAGAGTGGGCTGGAGGAGGGAGAGAGGTCCAGTAAGGGGTATTGGAGGACATCCTGGGGGGCTGAGTAGATCTGGCCTGCAGGAAACCTTGTTGACAGGCAATATACGGAGATACAGGGAAGAGACGGTTGGTGTCCAGTGTGCTTGGGGAGAAGCAAGTTTCATAACAATGGCAACCACGCATTAACGAATGACTCAGGCCCTGTGTGTTGTAGGTATTATTTCATCTTCACCAAAACCTGTGGGACTGGAATTATTATTCTTCCCATTTCAAGATAAGGAAATTGAAGTTAAGTAAGTTGTCCAGGTTTTAAAGACAGTAAAGGCAGACTCTGGATTCATTCTCAGATCTGCTGATTTCAAAGTCCACACTCTTGCTCTTCTACCTTAGGAGGAGAGAGTGGGGTTCAGAAGGAGACCTTGTAGGATCAGGGTTCGAGAGGAGAGCCCCTACCACCAAGAGGACGAGAAAGGTTGGAAGAGGATGGAAGGTTCCTGAGCCCAGAGGATTAGGAAAATTACACAGGTTTTTGAGGACGAACTCAGCCTAGGGGAAGAAGATTGGCACCCAGAGACAAAACTTTGGTTAAGGTCAGGGGAGAGGAGTTGATCACCAGAGACTGATTAGGAGCCTGGTTACTACTGCCACAGCACATATCTGAGCAGAACCAGCCTCAAGGTCACTTGGCGTGGCTCCACCCAACTGCCAAGTGAGGGAAATGCCTTTAATTCTCTCTGGTTCTGGAACCTGGGGTGGAGTTGTAGCTCTGGAAAAGGGGTCCTGTGCAGGCAGGAAGTCATTCTAGCATTAAAATGTTGAGTTCAGATTATTCTATGTGCCAATATTTGTTCCGAAGCTATCTCAAATCCTTTTGGAATGAAGTGGGGTATAAATTTAAAAAACGTATGTCTGTACAGTGGATACATTTCCCCAAACAACCTTAAAAAGTGTGTGTGTTTTTCTTAAGTATGTTTCTTTTCTTTAATTGGATCTTTTATTTATGTGCTGCAACTAAATCATCAAAATTCTTTTGGTGGCTCACGAGGATGCATGTCTAAAAGCAGCTCTGTGTTTTGGCCTCAAGTGTGTTTATAGGCTCCATGTAATCTTTTACATATGTTGTTTCTCTCCTCAAAATGACTGCTTCTAGAAAACTGCAGAAACAAAGACAGTGGAAAAGGGCTGGCACACGTGGGTCGTTTGGTGAAAACAGCATGCCATGCCACACGACCTGGGGAAAAGTCAGCAATATTGCTGGATTCCACCCCAAGTTTCTAAACTGCAATGATCAAAATGGCCATAAAATTAATTGAAATCACTTTTACTCTCCAGGACAGGTACTATTCTTTTGATACTGAAATTATTCATAGACTGCTTTGTACCTGACAACAAATACCCTCAGAAAAAGAGCTGGAGACAGAAGAAAGTATGGGAGATAATGGGTGTTGTCAAAAAGATGACTGGTGGCCCAAACTGCAGGTCTGCTGGCAGTGCCACGGGGAGGGGCTGTGCCTTGCCTGGCCCCTTTATCCGTCCTCCCTGTCCCGAGGCTGGCCCGACTTTGGACAACTGGGTTTGGAGCGGGCAGGACTGGAGGCCACTCCAGTCTAAAGGGGCACCCTCAGGCTGAATGGTTGAGGGAGAGATGACAAATATCCTGAGGACTGTGGATCACAGTGGGGTATACCTGAGGGAGCCCAGGTATTCTGGACAAGTTTTGGATAGACTATGACCAAACTTAGAGGATCCCTATTTTTTCTGCAGATTGCTTTGTTACTTTACTTTTCTGCAAAGTCCTAATATTTCACTAACATCTTACACAGTCTCTGACCACCCTGAAATTATGAGGGGAAGTAGAAAGAACAGGGGACTTGGAGCCAGAGAACTGGATTCTACTTCTGGCTCTGCTAGTACTGACGTTCAGCGAGTTAATTAAACTCTCTGGCACCAGCGTCCTTATCTGTCAAGGGCAGAGGATGGACTGCAAGACCCAGTGTTCAGTGAGGAACTTGGAGATCATCTGGCCCATTCGACACAGGGACCCCTCTTGAGAGATGAGTAAACTGAAGCATCAAACGGCCACGTGCTCCCCTGGAATCTCAGGGGGTGGGGCCTGCTCTCCAGTTCCAGAGCTCTCCCCCTTCCTCCACCCCACTCTACATGGACACCACACTGTCGCCAAGTGAAGTCCTGTCTGCCTGGGAGATCCCACAGAGCGACGTAGACTGACATCATTTCTGCTCTCGCTCTTGACAGTGAAAAGGCACTCACTCATTAACACTAGGTAAGAATGAGAGTATCTGCATAATAACATAAAGTACATTTATCATCATCATCATCAATGTTATAAGAAAAAAACCTACAAATACTTATTATGTTAATGATACCACTAACATCTGTTGCTGGAGAAGAAGTAACGTACCTCTAAATAATATCTACTATAAGAAAAGAAGCAAATTGATGCCACAGAATAACTATTGTGTTTACTTCTGTCTCCCCTTCTGGATGCAGTTCCTTAAGAGCGAGAACTGAGTCATTTCTGTTTGAGAAGCACTCAGCATCATGCCTGGGCCTGGTGAAACAATGAGAAAGTTAATCGATCCTTGCGTTCTGTGCATTCCACTGCTGTGTGGTCTCTCACACACTCCGTCAGAGGCTGCCCCCTTGCCTCTGCTCCAGAACCCAGTGAGGCAGGAGAGTCGGTAGCTAACTGTGAGGCCCTGGTGGTGGCAGACGAAGACTGGTCCTGCTGATGGCAGGAAAGACACTGAGCTGGGGTTTCTCTCCACCCCACACGTAGCCAAAGTGGCACTCTGATCCCTTTTGACCACTGCTCTGTGCCTCAACAATATTAAACAGATGACTGAAGTACTGGTACTGCCTTTTGAGTCACTTTCTTCCCCAATCTCTGGTTAAAGGAGAATAAGCCCCAAATAAAAGGTCACTTCGGATTGCAGAAGCACTTATTCACACATTTACAACTCTGAGTCAGACAGGGACCAGGCTTATTATTTGAATTTTTAAATGCTGAAGCAGACAGAGGAGCCCACAAGGTCATGCTGACATTCCAAACCTCTCTGGCCATTAGGACCCACTGTCTCCTGGGGCTGGAGCAAAAAGATCTTGGGGATCTGATGCACAGACGATAACAGAGCAATGATAAAAGTCCTCCAGCTGGAGCTGACTGCCCTGAGCGTCACTGGAGCCTCCATCCCATTTCCTGTGCCGCCCATACTGGAAACACATTGGAGTTATTCTCCCTTTTAAAAAAGCTGTTTTATGTTTCAGCTTTCAAGATGTCCTAGTTTCTGCATCACAGCATCTTCACAAACTAACTCGATGTGTTTCATGTTCGTTTGGAAAATGCCCTCCCCTCCTGGCCTCCTAAGGAATGAGGGAAGACGCTGGCTTAGGGGATAAGGAGCTATAGGGGTGTATGGGGTTTGGGGTGAGAAGAGGGAGAACAAAATGAAATTCTGACTAATTTGGCCCATCTCATCTCAGAAAACCAGAACCCTATGAATTATTTATGATTCTCCTGACCCCCACTGCAATGCAGATTGTGGTTCTTGCCAAGAACAAATTAGGCTGTCTGCATCTGTTACTCTTCCCAATCAAGCAACCTCCTTGAGTGAGGAAAGAGAAAGGTCAGCAGCCAGGACAAAGAATCAGCCCAAGAGAAGGAGAAGATAAGGCTGCATTCCAGGGCTTCTATTGGAAAAGCTGCTCTTTGGAAGCACAGGCAAATCTCCTTTCAAAACCTAGAATGAGCAATTGGTTGCATTTGTGTGTCTAGAAAACTGAGAATAGCAGTGTCATAGGGCACACGTCAAATGTTTAACTTTTATTTTGCTTCAGGGGCATGCATGACTTCCCGCCAGCTATTGATTAGGTTTGGCTCAGGGGACCATGACCTTCTTCCCCCAAACCAAGGGCTTCTCCATGCTGTACTGCTGGAGATATTCAGGCTGGACCCCTCTAAGCCCACTCGGGAACTTTCCCTATGCCCTTGCCTGAGTACAGCACGTTGTTATTGTTGGCTCCATATGGAGCTTTTGAAGGGAGCTCCAGGCTCCCCTCCTCCCACTCAACCCCCAAAAGAGGGGCCCTCTGGAGAGAAATCAAGGCATAAAAGAGCTTCGGGAAAACACAGGTGGGCCCTGACAGTAGGGGCAACTGGAACTTTCTATTATAGGAATAAAAAGGCGAAAATCCTTTTGTGGTGCGTTCTCTCGTCCTTCCCAGGAGCAGGAGCAGAGAGAGAAGCCTTATGCCTATGTGGGGCTCACCTGCAGTAGAACCGGGCAAGGAGGTTGAGGGGACCATGCAGGCAAGTGCTGATCTCACCTTCAGAGGAAAGCTGAGATGGCCTTTTCATCACCCCCACCTGCTGGGCGTATGGCTCCGGGAAAAGAGGCTCCTTCACCTCCCTGGGAAATAGGCCATAAGCAAAAACAGACACAGAGATTCCTGCATGGGGTAACTGACTCCCCAGTGTAGACGGTCCGATAGGAATTGCAGCCAAGCCCAACTATTTTGGAGGAGAATGCCTTTGCCCAGAGGGTCTTCTATGAGATTTGGGATTCCGAAATTTGGGATGCTGGTAAATTCTCTTTTCAAGAGAGACACAATTAAGAGTTAAGACATTGTCTTGATGTGACCATTAATCAAAAGTAGTAATAAAGTTATTTTTCTTATATTCTTCCTTGTTGGATGATCTAATTCTTTCAAACACCTGGTAGAATATTGGTATAAATCCAAGGGACTTTTGAGTTGATGAAACTCCACCCCTTTATTTTACAGATGAGCAAATTAGGATCCAGAGAGATTATCTAGCCAGATCACATTGCTAGTTAGTAGTGAAACTGGGACCAGTGCACAAAGAAAGCTACAGTTATTAGCAAGGGCTGGGATCATCAAAAAACATTTAACACTGAAGAGGGAAAGTCTTAGCAATCATTCATCAGCTATTTAGCAAGGCCCTCTCTGTGCCAGGCGCTGTGGGGTGCACTGTGGAGTAAGACAGATACAGCCTCTGATCTCGCAGATGTAAAGTATTGTAATGTTTCTGAATGATGGGAAAATGGAAGCAAGGCTAGTTTTATTTTAAGAAAGAATTATCTGGGGTGTTCCTTTGAGCACTTCATGTCATGAGAAAGTTGTAGTTATCATGGCAAAATCACACTCAGCTCCCAGAGTCTCTCAGCCATAAGTGATTATCACTCTCTCCTTCATTCTCAAAGGCATATTTCCATATTCAAAATGAAAGAGAATATTAATTTCAAAAGACCTATCTCAACTTTCCTAGTGCCTACCCCTTTACCTTCAGCCAAAGAAATAACCGTAGGTGGGGAATTCCTTTCTAGCTGGATCCCACAAAAGGGAGACAGATATTCACTGATTGCTGACATGAGCAGAAGAGTCACAAATGTGCCATGCATTTATTTTTGATTATGCAATAAATGAAAATCTAGAGTGATGTTTCAAAATACTATTTGAAACGTCTTCCAGTAATAATAATATTGACATGGGAAGCTATTAAATACTGTTTAACCTAAACTCATTCTGGGCACTGTAACCCATCCCAACAGTCCCTGAGTCATAGGACTGGAGAAAACATGTTATGAAGACATTCTCATCTGAAGCAAAAAGCACCTTATCCTCTTCTGTAAATCCAACCATATATGCGCTTTCTACAATTTCCCTCTGAAATTTAATTTGAGGGCAGCTTGAGTAAGCAATAAAGGGATGATCATGGAATCAATTTTTAAAGAATCGAATGATTACTACTTTCAAAAACATAAGATGGCCATTCAAAGTTGACAAGAGTGTCGGCAAGTAAAATCCATGAGGACCTACTGAATTGACAGGGACTACACATAACCATCATCTCAAGCGCTTGTGCCCTAAAACCTTGCTTACACTAATTGTTTTGAATCCCTCATTTCAAAGAACAAAGAAAAATTCAGCCCATCACTAGCATGAATTAGCACAATTCAAAAATTAATAGAGTGTGAATTAACTCACTTGTATTCCATTTAATAACTCGCATCACATTGCAGGATGCTTCTATTCCTCCTGTCCAGAGGCAGAGCACTCCTAAAATGTCTGGGCGGAGGGAGGCAACACCAATCTGAAGGAATTGTGGGAGATCTATTCACCAGATAAGGCCATTATTTTTCTTTGCTTTGGTTTCTACCTTGATGAAATATTTGTAAAAACAAACTAAGACTCATATTCTGTATTCAACACAGCTGACTTTATACATAGACATGTGTCTGACAGTCAGAAAACATCTTTCCCTCTGGACCCTAGGAGCAGGGGGAACATCATGCTGTATGTCGAAGAGGTCAGGTTTCTCCTGCTAACCCCTACCACATACTGTAACACTGCGCTCTGGTCTGTCTCAAAGGGAATGTGGGAAGCCTCAGGGTGAACCCTGGCGGCCTCACTGAAGCCCTTCATGCTCTGCCCTTTGCATACCCACTCAGCTTTACCTCCCACTACTCTCTAATTTCCATTCATAACTGTGGCCAGTTCTCAACTTTCTCCCCTCAGAGGGCCTTTGCGTATGCCATTCCCCCTACCCAGAACATTCTTTTCTCTATCCTCTTCATTCGGCTAACTCCTACTTATCTGTTGAGTTCAGTTTAGATGTCACTTCTTCCTGGAAAGCCTTCCATGGACTTCTGGTCTTATTAAATTTTGAACACAGCTGAATCCACTGAAAAGATCTGAACCAGAGTTTGCAGCAACTGGTCCCACAGACATTGCGCTAAACAACTACATTGTTAATAGTGTGCCACCTAGACCACCAGTCACTGATTTTGACTCACTCTGGGGAAGCCCAAGAGGCGCCAGGGCTGTGTGGGAAACCATGCACCATTCTTTCTCCCACGAGGGGAACTGATATTTTGCAGTGCATGCAAACCAACAGACTAGAAAGGGGTTTTATTTCTTAAAGTTTGGCATACTCAGATGTCAGGAAAATTAAAAAGCCTCTTTTCTCTCTGCAAGGTAAGTCATACTTCGTGTAACATTCTGGCTGAGAACAGCTGGGTTATGTTTCCAATTGTCCCCCTCGCCATTTGTTAGGCCCGTTTCCCCTCATCTGTTATATCTGGCTTTCACCTGTGGGAATCAAAGACCGCCTACACCAAAGACGCCAGTAGAAATTTTACGATGAACCTGGCATTTGGACAATAATAAGGGGGAGCACTAAGGGAATACCGCAGTCATTTTTGCCTCTAAGTCCCTTACACGTTGAGCAAAAGAGAAATTAATTTCACCTAAGGCATCAGAAATACAGATGAATTGTCTTGACTGATTTTATTGTCCTCTACAACTGGAAGAGTCTCCATTTCATATCCTCACTCCTTTGACCTTCTGCCTTATACTTCATGTCCACGTCTATAATGTCATTCTTCTTTTAAAGATTGGCACCTGAGCTAACATCTGTTGCCAATCTTCCTTTTTTTCATTCTTCTCCCTGAAGCCCACAGTACATAGTTGTATGTTCTAGTTGTAGGTCCTTCTGGTTGTGCTATGTGGGATGCCGCCTCAGCATGGCTTACTGAACGGTGCCATGTCCACACCTGGGATCTGAACTGGTAGAACCCCGAGTGGCTGAAGCGGAATGTGTGCACTTAACCACTCAGCCACGGGGCTGGCCCCTATAATGTCATTCTTGGGTTAACTATGACATTCCTGAAATCACCTGAAGAAGACGACGCATCTGCTGTGTCATGATCGACATGACTCTGAGTCAGCTCACTGTGGAGAGTGTAA
Source organism: Equus przewalskii (assembly GCF_037783145.1). NCBI lineage: Eukaryota > Metazoa > Chordata > Mammalia > Perissodactyla > Equidae > Equus > Equus przewalskii. Next base: position 79,062,542 of record NC_091833.1, on the reverse strand, counting down.
AAAGGTGTCAAAGGTGAATTCTTTGGTGTTCTCTCTGGTCCCTCCTGGACTGTTCCAGGTAGTGAGGGAGTGTCAGCCTCAGAGATTCTGGGACACTCTGTACCCTCCTCTAGGCAGCATGTCACAAATGGTCTCTTTACCTGTGTGCTCCACACAAGCAGAGAGCACTTCAGGGCTCCATTTTTCAAATCTTTACAGTCTCCTTCAGCATCGGGCTCCCGGCACAGTGCTCAGGGCACAGCAGAGGCTCCCTAAATGTTGGGAATGTTGGGGGAGATGGGACCTGTGACTTCACAGGCTTTCACAGGGTGTTCCCTTTGGTACCAGTCAGAGGAGAGCACAGGATGGGAAAGGCTGGAAGAAATGCCTGGAAGACCTATTAGGCAGACAGGTGATAAATACTTGAGTTCTGTCAGAGGTCACAAACATTTTGCCTCCAATATCTAAAAACTCAAAAGATTTCATATACAAATAGGCATTTCCATCTTCTCTTGAAAAATTCAATCTTGCAACTGGCCTCACCCTAACTCGGCAGCAATCGGCTGGAGCAGAACAGCAGCTCTCCCTTTAGACGGGACATGGTCCCCGACCGTCCACCTTTTGAGTTCATAACTACCTGTGGCTCCTGAAGCATTTGTGTGTACCCTGTTCTCCTGAGGACAGATTAGAGGCCCAGCCAGATTGTGCACGGGGGCTGGGGCAAGGGGAACCGGAAGCTGAATCCTGAGTCCTGAAGTTCCCAGGACAGAGCACTGAGCATCACAACATCCAGAATCCTGGCCTGTCCTCCAGGCCAGCCTGCTGCCCCCATCCTGGCTGTCTGCATCCTTTGGGCAGCATCAGTAGATTCATCCAGCAGAGAGAAGGAAGGGTCCTTGGATGGGAAGGGCAACTAGTTGTTGCAGGACTGTTACACTAACATAGTAACCACTCAGCACAGGTTTGTTGAATGATATCTATCTCCTCATTTACTAAAACAGACCCAGATATGTACATTGAATCATATTCTCATTGGCTTTCTTTACATTTAATTTCTTTACATTACATTACATTACATTCTTTACTGTTCTACACTGGGACAATACCTGTAAGATTTAATAAAATACACACAGAGTGAAAGAGAATTCTAGATCCTACCCCTGAAGACATATTTTTCCATGAGTTGCATGGTTGAAGGTGTTAAAAGTCAAAGTGCATAAATGCTAGACAGGAAAAGTTCCACTGGTAACTAGGTCCCAAGAATCTAATCAGGCCAATCCTCTAGTTCGAAACTTCCAGCAGCTCCACGCTGCTTCCAGAATAAAGCCCTTGCTTTGACATATAAAGCCTTTTGTGACAGTCACACACACAGACACACACGCTCTGAGCACACCGCTACTCAACAACTTGGAGTGCCCTGAATGCCATGTCCTCCAACACCTCATGCCATGTCTGCCTGGAAAACTGTACTCAATCATCAAGACCCCCTCCTCTGGGAGACTACCCCTGACTTCAAGGGCAGACGTAGGTGGTGCTGGGCCCCACGGCGCTTTGTTGATCTGCTTTGGCCTTGGAGCCCTTTGAGGACAGGGCTGTGTTCTCATCTTCTTAAACTCCCAGGGCTTGGCATCCTGCTTAGCCCATAGTGAGAACTTAATACATATTTATTTTATGAACAAACTTTGCAATGTCTTTAAGGTTCCAAGAACAATGGAAAAGGGAAAAATGAAAATAATTCTCCCTCCCTTTATTTCTTATGCCTGTGAACTGACTGTAACTCTGAAACTGCATTTCAACTCCAACACTGAAAGTGTCCAATAATCTACATTGTATCAGTTACAAATATTGTAAAAAAGGATCTTCAGGTTATTTATACTAATTTTCCCATGTAGTAAACGAATACCATAACTGCAAATGTTCACATATTTAGTACCTATAGTCTAGTATCACAGACATTCATAATATGAGAGATTACACAGTAGAACAACCACACTCCCTGCCTCCTTTGTTGACAGATGAGGAAACTGAAGCCTCAACAACATGTCCAAGGTCATGCCTCTAGTTGATGGCAGAAGTGAGACTAGAGTCAAGCCCATTGAGTATTGATCTAGAAGGATCTAGAATTCTCCTAGCATCACAGTCATTAATTAAGAACAATACATTAAGTGTTACAGTAAATGCTATGACGTTGGCTGCCTTCTTTGCGAAAAATACTAGCATTTTTGATACTCCTCAAATACAGTCTTGCAATATAGTAATCAAAGCTAACTGCAGTTGTGTAGTACGGTGCATCTTCCTTCTTAAAGACTAAGTTTGCTGAAGGGTTGTTTAGCGTTCATGCCTTTTGGGAGGAAGGAGCATGTGGCAGCCATGGAGCAGTAGAGATCTCCCTCAAAGGGCTGTTCTACAGAGATCACTCGTGTCTGTAAACTGTTGCCCTTTCTACCAGGACAGTCAAGAGAGTGCACAGTGGAACGGGGATTAACCCTAATTACCCTGAAGAGTTGACACCAAAGGCACCCTACTTCCTGTCTTTTACTGAATTGTTTTTCCATTATTTTATTACTCTTCCTCTATTTATTTGGCTTAACTAGATGGTTTGCTTGATTTGCAATGGAGAAAAAAAGATGAAAATTTGACTTTTATTTACTAGTATAGGAGTTTCTACTGTTGCACTAAGACCTTGCTTATCTTTATTACAATAATTAAATCAGTTTTCCAGATAAAGGGTAAACTAGTTAAATTATTATTTTAGTAATTTAACCTTTTAATAGTGAAACAGGTATGTAGGACAATACAAAAGGGTGAAGTGTAATTCAAACTTAAATAACTTAAACTTAAATACCCCCCATTGACTTTAAATTCATATATATTTATGTGTTTAGGAATGTGTACGTGTGGGTATATTCACAGAGGGGAGAGTGCTTGCATTTATTGAGCACCAAGCACTGTGCTAGATACTTTACAAACAACATTTCACTTAATCTTCCTAGCAAATTTTGAGAAATGAATTATTATGCTATTTTACAGATGAGGAAACTGAGGGTCTAAGAGTTTTGTAACTGGCCCAGGTTCACATAAGTAATAAGCTGTAAAGCTTAGATTTGAATCTAAGGAATCCTAACTCTGAAGCCAATGTTCTTTCCACTGTATGCTATTGAGTGGTCTTGCAGTTAATGAGACCATGGAATAATCTGACAGCTCAGTTGGGCTGTCAAGAAGGGGAGGAGGGGAAGAGGGAGGCCAGGATTACATGGTACAACAAAGGCAGCATCCAAGCAGGGGCAGGCACCAAGAGAGGCCATTTGTGAGAAGTCCACGGTTAAGGGGAGGATGTGGGGAGAACCTTGTGGGCAGAATAACAAAGAATTATTACTCTCCCCCTTTCTCTCCATAAAGGCTTTAAGTGGTACTAGCTGGATTTCCAAGTCAAGCAGGGAGCCAAAGGTGAGGACATGTCAGAGAACGCAGATTTGCCTGCTGGGCTTAGAAGGCAGGGAGGGGATGTAACAACCAGACAGCACCAACGCTGCTTGTCTGACAGAGCACTGGGCAGTGTAACTTTCCCTCCTGTTAACAGCAACAACTACGACTATGGTTACTATCACCACCATCGCCAATCTTGCGTTTATTCAACATCTGATTCAATCCAACTTATATTTCTTGGTACCTCCTTTGGCCCTGATATGGTTCTAGACAATGGGTCTAAGGGTGCAGGCAAAGAAAAGAGAATCCCTGCCTTCTGGAGCTCCAGATCTGTAAACAATTGTATAAACAACAGGTCCCTACTATATCTTAAGGTCTACAAGAACAGAGATCTTGTCTCTCTCCCACTCCCCTCCCTTCCTTTTTTCCTTCATACCACATGCCAGGCACTGTTCTTGGTACTGGGAATACAGCAATAAACAAGAGAAAGAGCTCTGTCCTTACGAGCATATGTTCTAGAGCTGTGCTGTTCAATACAGTAGTCACTAGCCTCATGTAACTCTTTAAATGTAAATTTAAATTAATAAAATTACACATTTAGTTCTTTGGTTGCACTAGCCACATCTCAAGTGCTCAACAGTCACATGTGGCTAGTGTCTACCAGTGGACAGTGCAGATATAGAACATTTCCATCATCACTGAAAGTTCTATTAGACAGCACTGTTTTGGAGCCTTATTTTGGTTACAGCTTTAGAGTCTAGTACTATGCCTGGCACATAGTAGGTGCTATTAAATAGTCATTAAATGTTAAAGTAGTGTGATAAGTACAACTGTAAACGTACATCCCAGAACAGAAATAGCACAGAAGAGGAAATATTTTACATAGTAGGATGGGGTCAAGGAATACCTCCCAGAGGAGCGAGGAATTGGTGATAGGACTTGAAATATATTAAAAGTTTTGATATACATTTGGTCAACAAAGGCAGCTTGCTACAATTCTAAGGGAAGAATGGAAGAGGATTCCTTCCAAAGTTAAATGACAACTTTAATGACAGCACTGGTCAGCTGCTTCTTGGATGGGATAGGCTGAAACGTGGGGGAAGAGGAAAAGGGCACAATAACAGCTTTCAAACTCCTGAGGAATTCTCATTAGGAGGAAGTAAACAAAAAGCATGCCTTCCCTATTTTAGGAAATAAACAGTTTGCAATAAATGCCTGAAATAGTCCTGGTTCTTCAGTATTACTATGCTCTTCAAAATGAATGCTCTGGGAGGCCTCCCTTTTAATCTGCAAATATGCCGGTCAGAGCCTTCTATAAAAAGAAGCAGTACTTAGGTGTCCATTCCTTAGCCACAAAAGGACACTGAATAACAACATACACACGGTATGTGGTCAGTGATGGAGACCTCTGGGGTCTGATTCAGAAGCGCTCTGGTCTGGAGCTGTCCGATCCAGTGGGCATCTCAGCTACAGGAGAACCAGAAGATTGGAGAGTGTGGAGAGGAGACGTAAACAAGCACCCTGCGGAGGCCTGTCAGGCCGACTTCAATTACCAATGTCTGTCTGCTTACCAGAGAAGCAGAGAGGCAATCTGGTTATATCTTGCATGAAGGTGACCTGGTGGCTGGCCAGACACCCACTGTCATTGTCATCAGAATAATTCCCATAACTAACACTTAAGATAGCTCTTAATGCCAGACATTGTTTAATTCATTTCATTCCTATAATAACCCTGCCAGATGGGTATTATTATGATTCCTTTTGACAAATGGAGGAAATAAGGCACAGGGAGGTTAAGTAACTTACCCAAGGTCACACAACTAACTAATAAGTGGTACAGCTGGAATTTGAAAGCATTGATCATGTGTCAAGTGTGGTTGGAGGGGCCAACGAGGGGCAGGGTGGTGGGAGAGTCAACACTTGCTTATACTGTTGCTAGAAGCTTTCCGAGGTGAAGCCCCTTCCTGACACCCTAGTGTACCACTGGAAGTGAGGAGGGTAGAGAGTCAGGGAAACTGCTCACTGTTGACAGTATTTTCAGCGCTTAAGTATCCACCACTCCCCTCCCCCCCTTTTTTTTCCCTGAAAGCTCAGTGCTCTTGGGAGAGACGGGGATTTCTACTCTTGACTTTGGTCATGACTCCCTTCCCTAAATCCGTGGAGGCAAAGGTAAGAGATGTTGAATAGATCTGCAAATTCTGTATTTTTCCATGAAGTCCCAAGGGGAGTGAACAAGAGTGACCCACTACAGCTTAGCTCTGCTGATGGGAAAGCCCCTGGCTTGCTGCTGGAGGTCAGGCATCTGACCCTGCTTAGCAAGGACCAAGAGCACCAATCATGGCCACCTCTGTGCCCCACCTACTTACAGTTTTTCCTACTCACAAGGAAGAGTGTGTGAGGTCCCCCTCTCCTTGTACATAAACTGAAGCGACAGCTGCCAGCACTGCCAGCTCTTCAGGTTCCTTTATCGGCAGGTATGCCCTTTACACCTTTACAAATACAGCAGCCCCCATCTTAGGAAAGGTGATCCATTTTCTTAAATTGGTATCTATTTCTTGAAGTCCTTTGGTGCCATAAAGAAGAGTCAAACTATAATAAGATGAAATAATAAACTTGCAATCAAAGAGACCCAAATTGTACCCCATTGAAAAAATAAGGCTTATGTGCTCTTAACATGACTGAAGCAAGCTTCTTAGCCGTGCTTTACAGTAACACTCAGATTCTACTGAAACCTTCCAAATTTTGTGTGCCTTCACAAATGTAAAAGGCATCATCCCCAACATGGCATTCTGCTGTGTACTCCACAGTGACACTCGCCTTTGAATAAGCACCACTGCGTGTCATGCACTCCACCCCACACTCCGGGAGAAAAGAGGGGGCCAGAGCTCTGTGTGCTCCTGGCAAAACCTTCCTCTTCCCCCATCCCTGCCTCTCCATTAACACGCACAGTCTCACCGCCACAGTCTGCCTGGGAGACCATCGGGACTAACCTCAACCTGTCCTGCACCCCTTTTTACTTCTGTCACCCGAGGCCCCCAGTCATTCCTCGTCACTCCTGCTCCCAATATGGCTCAGCACGTCACTCCTCTGCCTCCATTCCCTGCTGCCCAATTTTCAAATCTCTGTGCCTTCTGGAACTCAGGCCCATTAGCAGCAAGATCCTCTGTATTCCCAACTTCTTGAAACTTCCCTTCACCTTCTTGCTCCTCCCCAAAGCAGGCTCTCCGCTCGCCCACAGCCCTCTCAAGCAGTGGTGGTTTTCTCTCCCACAAACTTCATGCCACTGGGTCTAGGGGTGAAGTAGATATTTTTCTTTAGTTGGCAGCAGTAACTATATTGCCATCAGCAGCCATGTTTTAGGAATATGTATAGATTTTACTTGTTAGGCTTCACAGGCAAATTGTTTTAAGGGATTAACCCAGTCCAAGTGCAAGAAGGCCTCCCAAGTCCTTGCTGAGTTACTCAAGTTGCCTTACTTAGTTAACTTAGCGAACTTGAGCAAAGTGGATTCTTTAAATCCACTTATCAAGTACAACCTACGCTGAGCTAGGTGTTAAAAGAAGTTTAAAATATAGACTCTACCCTCCTCAAACCTTATCTAGCTGGGGAAACAGGAGTTCATGTGGGAAATGACTCAGGGCACGTGAGTGGTTTCCAAAAGGTCATACGTAAAAATCAATTTCATGCAGGGGTCCCAGACTCAGTGCTCCAAAAGTTGGGAAGGAGCATGAGTGCAGGACCAGGCTGGGCAGAGACCCTGGCCAGCTGGAGAGCACACCCCAACCTGAACAGGGCAGCTCCTACTTACCTCTGGCTAACTGCTGCCATGGCCTGTGGGTTCTGATAGTCAGATAGTCCATTTTTTAAAGAGGCACTAGAAATGCAGATTTAAAAGTGAAATCTGAGTTTTAAATGATAACTGGTAACTCAAAAATTTAAAAACACTGATAGAGATAGCTTAGTGTAGTGTTAAGAGCATGGATTCTGGAGCTACACTGCCTAGGTTCAAATCCTAGCTCCAGAATTTACTATTGGTGTATCCTCGGGCAAGCTACCTAACTTCTCTGTGTCAGCATCCATATTTGTAAAATGGAGATAATGATAGTACCCACTTCCTAACTCTATAACTAGCTTAATAGTGCCTGGAAGAACTCTATGGAAGTTTGATAACTGGCCAACAGTAGCCAATCAGGTTGCCAATGGGAAGCTTCTACTCCTTAGTCATCCTTCCTGCACACCCACGAAACATCAGCTCTAAGTATGAAGGGCCTCAGTCTTAGTGAACCTAAGTCAGTGTACAAGAGAGCATTTTTAGGTGCTTATGAGTGGGAGATGGTGTAAGAGCTAGGAGATCTCAAGAAGAGATTCATGTGCAATGAAGAAGCTTCTTGAAGGAGAACCCGAGCTGGGCTCTACTGAACAGCGCTATTGGTTAGACAGCAAAAAAGAGAAGGTTACAGGAAGGTGGGTATTTCAGTCAGAGCCTCTGCAGGAAACAGATGACAATGACACACTGAAACTAGGTAATTTGAGGAGAGTTTACTAAAAGGGCTATTTACAAAGATGTGGGCAGGGCTTAAGAAAACTAACAATCAGAGGTACAGTACTCCAGGGCTAGTAACAACAGAGGCCACGCCCAGGCCTGAAGAGGCCAGGAAAGGAGGCAGTGTCCTGAACACAAGAAAGGAGCCCTATGGAGGGGGTGGCCTGACAGGAGGTGGGGGGATAAATACCCAAATCTCATTCTCCTCCTAAAATCTACAGCAGATGCCTCTCCATTAACTGAGCCCAAGCAGAAGCCATAGGAAAGGGAACCCATTGGTATAGTCTATACACCATGACCACCCCCGCCCCCATTCCCCTTCTCCCTCCCCATCCCTGCACAAAACAGAGTGGAGAACAGAGGGGAGTGGAAAATGTCCAGCACAACGGGGAAGATGAAGCAAAAGGAACAGAGGCTAAAATGTCCTGGAAAGCAAGAAAGCTATCCTAAGCCTTTGTTTTTCAACCTAACATATTCATTTATTCTCCCTAAAGTCCAATAAATAACAGGAAAACATTCTGCAATGTTGGAAGGACACTGTGGCTATACATACATGCTCAGCGAGGTGGGGAAGTGAGAGAAAGGAGAAAGAGTCAGCCAGTGGCTCAGAGGATGGAAAGGTGAATGTATAAAACACTTTTCAAAGTAGTGAAAGGTTTCTAGGGAAAAATCATGCACACAAGTCTACAAAACTGTTGAATCTGAATGGTTAGCCAGGTTTTTGGAGACAAGCTATAGAAAGCAGCTGATACTGTCTTAATGGACATGAAGTCAAACTTTAAATAATGGAATGTGACTGGCCAAAAAGTCCAAGAGAAGTGTTTTCCAACTGTCACTATCCTGCAGAACTATGGGCTTGATTCAGCCAAAACTTAAATGAGTTGCCTCCTTGTACTTTCTCTTTTGATGGTGTGTCTTATGTCCTGATAGAACAATCTAGCCCTGACATGGAGTCTTGGTCTCAACAGCAGCTTCCTAAAGCACTGTGTGGACTATAATGGCTTTCCTTTGGATTGGGAGACTCACCTCCCAATTACCTTTGATAAACCTGCCATGGTCTATAAGTAGCTATAAACTCCTACTCCTTGCAAACTATGCTTTTCTTCCTCTATTGGCTCTCAAAGTAACAAATTTCACATTATCAGGGAGCACTTCCTGTCTTTGGGACTAACTTCCTTCCGGAGACCTTAAAGATCTTGGATTGCAGTCTCCCCAGTAGCATTTTCAAAAGTCCTCATAGGTACTAAGTGAACAAAGGATTTGATGGTCAAATGAGTTTGGGAAATACTGGTTGAGATGCACAAAAGTTAAAAAGGCTTCCCTTAAGGATGAACTTCTGAGAGCTTTTAATTTCAAATGCAAATGATTGAATAGTGAATCTACTGGAAGATACGGAATGCAGAGATTTTCAAATTGACTTGGCTAAATAATACTTTCTTTCAGCAAGCAGCTTGCAGGACAGGTGTGCTGCTGAACACACTTTGGAATGTGGATTAGAAAAAATGAAACGATCCAAAGAAGGGAAATGTCTTACTCAAGGCTTTCCAAGTGATTATGGCTCTCTCCTGCTTCTACTAGTACTGAGATTTAGTGTTGACCTCATACGTAACCTTCTTTCATAGACATAACTAGTCTGAACCTCCATTTCTGCAGGCTGAAGAATCTCAACCTTTTTGTTTTTTCCTAATATGGCATGAGTCCTCTCTCACCATCACCCCTTGCTCCTCTTTATCATTTTAATTGCATTTCTCTGAACCTTTGCCCAATTCTAAACTATCTTTCTTGAGGAACAAGGCCAGGAACAGCATACACATTCCAGGTAGGAACACAGGATGGCTCTGTACATGTTTTCAGTCTGGTTTCTTGTAACTTTCCCAAGGACCCAACATTGCATTGGCCCTCTGGCCCACGGGAGCTCAGTGTGCTTTCTGGGGCTGCACTGACAGCTTGGAGCACATCATCTTCTAAGTCAAGGGCTTATGTTTCATTTCCTGCCCTAGATTAGGCTCCAGACCATCTATCCCACCTCATATCTCCCACAGCGTCCAGCCTCCCACATGATTACTGAATCCCAAAGATCTTGCATTTGCTTTGCCGAGTTGATATTTTAGAATTTTCTTCCTTAATTATTATCCTGCTCTTGCTCCAAAGAAATCACATTCACTACATTTTCATAGCTTTGCAGGATCTTCTTGATGTTTAGCCCCAACATTTAACTTTAGAACTATGCCAAATTTACAGTTATTTTCTCTAAGCGACTTAAAAAGATTTTCTATAGACTGTTTCTTAGGGCCTCATACCGCTTCTTCTAGATACAACAGAGATTTATATCCAGTTAGAAGATTGCCTTTAAAACAAATGATGGCTTTTACACAATAGGAAAGATGCTGGCAATTAAAAGAACAAGAGCCAAGCAAACAGGTTTGTGTTTTAGATGCAGACACACTGAGTTCTGCAGAACATCAAGCCTGGACTGGGGAAACCAGCTGCTTCTTACACTACAGCAATGAGGACAGAACATTCCTGGCAGGAAGCCCTGTCCTTGGGGGCAAGTTGCCTTTAAATTATACCTCCTAGTACCCGGCATAGTTCTGGGCTCAGAGTAGATGCTCAGTAAACATTTTTTAAAGGAATAAATGATTGAATAAAGGAATGAACAAGTGAACAAAGGAACATTCTGGAAAAGGAACATCTTAGGGGTGGTATTGGTCTCAGCTCCCAAGCGGAAGTTTTCAGTTCTCTGTTCCTTTTCCCATTCCTTGGGATCCAGTCCCTCCAACACATCCTCTGTACTCGGAGGACATTCTTCAGATGTCCAAACAGTGGGAGGTAGTCTAGTCAGTCCTGCCTAAAGATAATGAAAATTTAAAATTCCTCCACTTCTTTTGTTCTAAGAAGAATTAAGGCTGTAAAAGCATTAACAGCAAACTCTTAAAAATTCCTTTAGGAAATAAAGGTGACATTTGTTTCTACAGAGTACCTTGAAAAAGCAGTCAGTTCAAACACTGTTCTAAAGAACTAAATACGTCTAATTTCATATTTTACATTTGGACTCTATTTTTCCCCTCTAAAAAAGGAAAAAAGACAGCAGAATATTGTGGTGGTTAGTTCATGGAACAATTGTTACTATACTGTATCTATTTCCATGAGGATTTTGTTATGGGGCTGTGCTCACAACAGACCCTTCTTTCTAAATCTCTGTGCACTTTATGAATTTCACTCCATTTCAGCTTTTTTTCCCCCAAAGAAGTCACTCAGGCTCCTTTAATAATACCAGTAAACAGCTCCAGCCTTCCACAGCTGCAGCGCTTTACCGTCCTGGGAGATTTCAACATTACAATTCATGCTTCCAATCAAAACAGGGACAGAGCTGACATGATTTACCGAGGAGAAGGACTTGATTAGGGACCAGCACACTACCAAGCAAATATTAAACAACTACAGGGAATTTTTAATATGCAATGCTCCCTCTGTTCACAACAAAAATAAGCCAGAAATGATTTCCTGTGCTACAGCTAAGTGAAATGGAAGCTTGTTTTCAAGGCTCCCTGTGTGTTGAGCACATTTCAGCAAAGCAGCCTTCACCTGTGAGAGGCACCGGCTCCTTAAACAACTCCATCCTTCTCATTTCAAATGGAAACCAGCTGTACTTCTAAACTGTAACAAGAACACCTATGCAGAAGGTCAAAACTGGGCTGCAGGACACCTCACTGCGAAATGCATCATGCCTCTTTATCCGGATTACAGTTTGTCTGCGGTGAATTGTCAGTGACAACCTGTGGCTCGGAATTCAATTCCTTGATGCTTTCAGAGCATTATTATTTCTTCCTCTCTGGAGGTATAAATAAGCACATAATATACTATGAATTGGGGGCTAAAATAGACATTGATTTGGAGGAAGAGGATTCTGGAAGGACAAATCTGGGGATTTTCCATTGAGAATAAGTAATTTTGAAAAATAAATTTTTTTCTTTAATGGCTTAACTCCTTCTCTGGGATGATTTAGAGAACACCTCATTTGCCTCCATTCTCTGCCCCTAGATTTCCAAAACAACGGCAGAAAAGATCCTGGCAGAAGTCAAAGGGTCAATGGCTCCTAAATAGCTTCCAGGCTTAAGCATGCACCTTCAACAAGGAGAAGAGTCCAGCCTTGCTGTAATGAGCCACCCCTCGACAAGAGATTTCAATCCGTAAAATTGAACAACTGCACGTTTAGCGCTATGAACTGCATGACTTACAAATCTCAAGGGGGTAAGTCTGAAAATGGGAAGGGCTGGGATATCTTATTAGCATAAAATCACACCCCTAGCAAAGGCAGCAGGGGTGGACGCAGAGACGGCCCTCTGATCCTGCTCCTGTGGACTGTCTTCCATGATGTGCTCCTTAATTCCAGAAGAACCCAGGCCTATTTGTCTGGCCTGGGGGCCACCCTGATGGACTTTTTGATACAGTTCTTAAAATTAAAAAAAGAACATTCTCTCAATCTCTCTCTTTCTCTTCGTTTCTTTGTTCATGTAGGATAAAGTTCGTGCCCTTCCAGCCCTCCTTCATTTTCGTAGCTTTTCAGAAGAGAGCAACGACGACCTCTGGTTTGCTCACAAGCTCGTTCCAGCCAGTGGGCAAAAAACCCATCTGCATTTATGGAGTTAATTGACATCTATTAATTTTGCTCAGATTCTCTGTCCTCCTTCCACCTCCCTGTCCGCCGCTTTTTCTTTTTTTTTTTGAGAGAAAGCTAATGAAAACCATGTTTATGTGCTCAAAGGCACAGAGGAAATTCATTACTCTGAGGAATAGCGCACTCCACAAGTGAAATGAAAGTAATCTTATTTATGACAGGAAGGGGCCCTAGCTAGACTGAACTCCACCACACTCAGACTGTTCCACAGAAAAGAAGCTGCAGAGCGCCCGCACCAATTCCAAATGGCGGCCTCGCTGACAACACATACATTTGCAGTTCTGTGTTTGAAAACTGTGAAGCCCCAGGAAAACAACCATCTAATAGAGACAAGGCAAAAAACCTGCTTAGAAGGGACCATTCTTCCTTCACACCTTCCAGTACCTTCCTGGGACTCCTTGTTACTAAATCTAAAAAAGACACTTCATCAAATCATTTGTCCATGACATTTATCAAGTACTGGCCTGTAAATACAGCTACAATACAACACTAGTTTCATGGCCCAATTCTCTTATTATAAGGGCTTTTCACTGTAGATTCATGAACCATTTACCATGTAAATAAATAATGAAACTGTTTCAATAACATGTTTTCACAATAAATGTCCACTTGTGCCCTTGTAGACAATTCTCCTTTTCCTTTTGGAAATGCCATCAACGGAAAGTATATTTCTCATTTAACTATTGGTTTTTTTTCACCCACATATTTTTTTCTCATTCATTTAGTTAGTACCAAAGATCATTTAGGTTTATGTACTGGGGGTTGTTGGGGAGACGGTCTCTTCACTTTTTCTTCTAAACTATTCAAGAGTACTCTACAAAATGTTAATAAACATTATGTGGAGTTTTGGCAGTAATAAGAAGGTTTTATAGTATTTACCATGTGGCTTCCTAGAACAACTTTTGTTGGAAAGTCCTCTGAGATCAGGCCCACCCCCTCATACACAGATGAGGAAACAGGCTCAAGGGCAGATCCTAGACTGTATATCTTCCTTTTTATTTTAAAAATATACTTTCCTATACTCCAAGAAACTTCCCGGGTTAACCACTGAAGGAAAGGATATCGCTTGGATTCTATGTAGTGAGAGGTTTTATAACCCACTCATCTATAGGAGAAGGGCTTGTCTCTTCTTCCAGTGCAAAATGACAAGTGTCAACGAAAAAATACATTATCTTCTGAAGGCACACACAGAGACGCAACACCAGAGAGCCACTGGGAATTAATTAACTAATTTGATCAACACATCTTTATTAAGTCTTGAGGTGCCAAGCAAGTGCTAGGCTCTGGAGAAAAACAGACACGCGTTCTTTATCTCGTAGCTCACAGGTGAGTAGGGGAGACAGGCAGGTAAACAGGTGAATCTGTTCACATGATGGTAGGCGCTATGGTGGGGAAACACGCAGCACTGTGAGAGAGAGGAGGCTCCTCCGGGATGAAGGGAGGGGTTGGTCTGGAGACAAGTGGCAGTGACTGTTCCAGGCAGAAGGAATAACTGGAGAAGAAAGTTTCAGAGTTTTTGGAAAGTCAAAGTCAGTGGTCCACATTGGAGGGGAGGTAAGAAAGGGATTATGGTCAGAGGCTCCAATTTTTATTGGCCACATTTAAAATCCAAGCATTCCTTCCTTGTCTTGCCCAAATTAAAGGTTTTTAAGGGTGGTACGTAACATTATTTGCCTAGCTATTTTCCCCTGTAATCCAAGACACTGTTCTTAGTTTGGCTTTGCAATACACAAAGGTGTTTCCACTGACCTTAGAAAGGCCTTGAATTCAATTCATCCAGCACTTACCAAGCACCTCACAGGCACTACTCTCTCCACTGAGCTGCCTCAGCCCCTTGTGTGTATAAACCTCGATTGGAGCGCAGATGACACCGCATTAGGGCTCCCCCAGCCTCCCCCTGAGGTCCAGAGAGGACTGTCTTATCGACTTCTGTAGTCTGAGCACAACGCCAAACACACAGTAGGAGACCAATACGTGTGCTGAATGATACATGTGTTTGGTGGGATATAGTTCAATTCTCAAAACACAGTTAAAACGCACCTTTTTTTTTTTTTAAAGTGCTTTCTACATAGCATGTTTCAGTGCAGATGGTAAGTGGACAATCAAAAAATGGTTAGGGGTCCCTATTCTCTGAATACTACCATAACTCAGCATTCCCTGCTATTAGGGTACATGGGACTATTTTTGCAAAGAGCTTATAGTATGCACTAGAAGATTTTCCTGGGTGTAGTACCAGGTGGCAGATGTTTTGAATAAAAAGTAGACATTACAAGCTAATGATTTAGCAAAACAAACCAAAATCCAGCAAGTCAGGAGGGAGAAGAGGAACTATGTCAAAATGTCCAGCTTTATTACAGGGTCTACTGTTTGCTACCTCAGTTTCTCATTAAGCAAAGCTCACTATATTTAAGGCAATTTTCAAAGAGTAAGTAGAGAAAAACATGGCAATGAAGACTAACCATATACTCGGAGGGTCAGGACACAGGCTGAGATTGTGACTTTATGCCTCTGACCTACCACTGTTGATCCTGAAACACCTATCATTCACCCAGAATGAGGACCTACTAAGGGCCAGGCAGCATGCTGTGCATTGGGAATACAGAGGTGAGGAACACCACAGCTCTGCCTTGAAGGAATTTATAACCTCGTAAGGGATACAGAAAAGTAAGTTTAAACAAAAGAACTACAACTAACCCAACCTTTGGAGGAAGCAGCATGAGAGTCAGGCAGCCTTCCCAGGAGAAGTGAAATCTCTCAGTGGATGTTGTCAATCATTGGGTGGTTCAGATAAGATTTGGAAAACTGATCAGCACGTGTCTTCCATCTCTACTAGAAGAACACCTCAAGTAGAGTGCCAGCTAGCACTGGCTTATCTTCCAAGATGGTAACGCAGCTCTGTGAGCTCTCAGAAGCTTTGTATTCATCCTATGCTGCTAAATAATATAATTTATGAAAATATATTTTGCCTTTAAAAACTTATTAAGGGGGGATGGAAAGCAAACTGGTAAAGAGTTTGTATACTTTCATTTTCCTTCTGTAGTAACTTGTTCAGGCCACAAAGAGGCGCTGTGGGTTAAAGAATGATGGGCTTCTCTCTCCCACTCTGTAGTCTTTCTCTTCTCTAGGAGGGGCTTTCAGAGAGCAAAGTGAGTTTAACATCAGGAAGGCTAGCAGCTCTTGCAGGGAGGCAGATATTTGTCCAGCACAAAGTACAGATGTGTTTCACTGAAGTTCCAAAATAAATCTTATTTATGCAGAAAGAATTACATGAAGGCGGAGACTCCTTCTTAAAAGGGGGCTTCTATTACTAAAAATAACCATTTTCCCCCTGATCCCCTCTGGGGGTGTCGGGGGATAAATAAATAAAACAAACAAAATGAAAACATTAAACAATAACAACAAAAACCAACAGAAACCCTCACAAAATAAAACAAAGCTCTCAGAATAATTAGAACATTTTTGAAAAGGACACACTGCTGGAAGCAGCTCTGATAATATTCCCCTTGGCGTTGGTTTTGGATGATCCTGTTCAAATAGGAATCTGTCTTAACCTTCATCCTGAACTCGTCAATAATCCAATGTTTGTAACATTACAGTTAGTTGCCATGGAAAGAAATCTGATGTCACAAATTTAGCTTTTTAGTTACCATCCTGGATCATATAGGAGCAGAGAGCATGAAAATCCTATCTGTCCTGCAGTAACATTTTCATTTTTTAGGAGGTCAAGTAGATTAAGAAATACTAGACAAACTGTATACTGTTACAATATGAATCTTTACAAAGTCTTCCAAATCTTTATGTAGATTTTCAAAAATACAGTACTTCACTGTGCAAAATTTTTATCTAGCTAACTCTTGAGCTCTTTAGCCATGAATGAGTATTCGAAATCTTCTTTGCACCAGACAAAATAAACGAATCGTGTTAGAGATGAGTAAGAGGTTCTAATTAGAAGATAGGTGAAAGAAAATGTATACTTACCACTTTCTGGAACATTTAGTTTTAAGTTGGGTTTGTACGGATTTTTTTTTAAGTCTCTTAGGGAACCTGAAAAACCATGAATCTTTCCCAAGGTGGTATTTCAGGACATTCAAAAATGCTCAAAATCTATGCTCCCTCCTGCTTCCATCCCCATTCCCTTCCCTAAAGGAGAGAAGAAGCAAAAGTGCTTGCATAATAGGCATGTTTGGGTGGGCACCATCGACTAATTATAACACAATAGGCTATTTTCTGCTTCCTAAAAATAAGGAGGGCAATTATCCAGGGGGAGGGGTGGTTATGCAATGGTACCACATGGACCACACTTCACCCACTGGAAACAAACATGGAAAACACTTCAATCACATATACAAACACAAGGAGAGAGAGGAGGAATAAAAACTAGTTAAATAAAAACATGCTGTGTGAAACAGTGAAGGAACTCATCCAAATTTCTGATGATGATGAAGATGATGCTGTTTTATAACCATAGTATTTAACATGAAAGATGAAATAGTAAGTATTATATGGGTTTTACAAACCTCAATAAAATTATTAAAAACTATTTGCCCAAACTTTCTTTTAAAGTTAACTACCAGTTAGATTTCATTAGAAAACAGACTTAAAAATATCCAACGTTAATAAGATTAAGTTCCTTTACAGTTAATTTTTGGAAAGAATAAAGAGCAATTTGTTGTAGTATAAAGAGCCCTGGTTTGGGACTCAGGAGACAGAATGTGAGGTCAGCTCTATAACCCATGATTCTGTGTCCGGGGCAGGTCACTCTGCCTCACTGGTGGGTTTTATTTGTAAATGAAGGAGTTGGACCACAAGATTTCTGAGGCCTTTTCCAGCTCTATCAGTCCAGGATTTTAATTCTTATAACCAAACTCTTAGAGTTGTAATGAGTCAAGATTGGCAAAGAAAATCAGCCAAGGTCTATAGGTTGAAGACTGAAGAGGTAGCTGGCTAAAGGGAGATTTCAAAAATAAATTTTATACATTGGTCCTTTTCTCAAGTTATTGATAAATCATGGCCCACGTGGCCATATCAATTCTTATTCCTCCTACCTTTCTTCATTCAGTCTCCCACCCTCCCAGACCATTACTTCAAACCCTCTCCACTTCTCAACCCACCAATGCCTTCTCCCCCAACCTCACTGCTGGCTGGCGGCCTGGCTTCCTACTTCACCAAGAAGCAGAAGCCATCAAATGAGGCCTTCCAAGCATTCCCACCTCCCATCTTCCATGCTCTGCACCTGTGCCAGCGGTACTCTGACTTTCCTCCTGATTCAGTGGATAAACCGCCTGTGCTGCCAATGAAAACTGAAGTCAAATCATGGCCTTTCTCTGCTCAAGACCCTCCATGACCCCCTTCTCATGCAGAGCCAAAGCCAAAGTCTCTACCAAGGCCCACTAGGTCCTACCTGCTCTGCTCTCTGCCACCTCTCCTCCCACCCCGACTCATTCATTCCACCTTCCTGGTTGTTTTTCTTGGAATAGACCAAGCAAGCCATTGCTTCAAGACCTGCTATTCCCTCTACCTATTATGTCATTCCCCCAAATATGGAAAAGGCTGACAGCCTTGCTTGCTTCAGGTCAGTTCAAATATCTCCCTTTCAGGGAGGCCTCTCCTGACATCCCATACAAAACACGGCACCCAAATCCCAATTTGTACCCTCCCTGCCCCCTTTCCCTGCTCTATTTTTCTCCCAAGCTATTATCAGCATGTGATATACTACATATTTATTTATTGTCTTCCCACACCAGAATGTAAGTTCCACGATGGCATAGATTCGCTGGATTTATTCACAGTTCTAATCCAAGGGCATGTAATATGGCCAGACATTCACATTTATTGAATGATTTAATTGATTTCTGTGACACTGTTAAGTGTTTAAGAAAAAGCTGGTGAAATTTGGATACTGTTACAGAATAAACCAAGCATTATAAACTAAAATAAACTGTTATAAATCTATTGTTTGTAGATTACTAAAATGGAAAGGGAAATAAGTAGAACGCGTACACCCAGAGAAAGGTAAATCTAAATCTTACAGCACTCCAATATTGCTCCAAATAACATGAGATCCGAAATAAGGCAAAAATGCAATGCTCCTGACAAGCATTGCTCCTGACGGCAATAATCCAATATTCTCACACTTCAGAGGCCAATTTCCTTCTGGTGATTTCTCCCCGATTCCTCCTGAGTGGACAGAATCACTCAAGTCAGAGTGATTTATATTCAGTCAATCAATTCTCTGTTAGCAGGAAAACTCCACTGGGCCCATGATGTGCAGTTTTCACGCTTGGAGTTGCCTTTATTGCTAGACACACACTTCTGGGGAAGAGACCCAGCATATCGACTCTGGAGACCAAACACAACCCTCCCAAAGGATGCTTAGGACGTACAAATATAACAAAACTCATACCAGCCTGACTTTGCTCATTAAAAACTATGTAATGCATGCACTCATGCTGAACACATCTTAGATTGTGTCCCTTCTTATTAGCCTTTAGACTAAGGGCAGCCATAAAAAGGTTTTTGTCATAGCCTCTTACACAGTATGTACTCAAGATGGCCAATTATTAAGCATAGCAGCCAATAAAGCTGAAGAAGTAATAACTCCACTGAATGTTCCAATTCGCACTTGATGAGTAGAGAAGGATACTCAATGAGGAAATGATTTTGGTCAGACAGGCTCTCTCATAACCAGATGATAGGAATAAACTGCAGCAAATTTCCTGGGGTACAATGTCACTCACAGTCATCAGGAGACTTAAAAAGGATTGTAGCCTTTGACCCAGTAATTCCATTTCTATGACTTTATCCTAAGGAAGTAATCAAAGATAAGGACAAAGATTTATGCACAAGCATGTTCAAAATCCGGAAACAACTGAAATGTCCCAAAATAGGACATGCTTAAATAAATAATAGTAGATCTTAGAATATAATGCAACTGTTAAAGGTATGTTTTTGAAAATAACTTGGGAAGTACTCCTGATATAAAGGCTAATTTGTATTTAAGCCTTAATTATATAAGTATTTGTATATTTATATATACAAATGCTTATGAGTTGAAAGAAATTACCGAAATATTTACAGTGATTATCTCTAGGTGAGGGGATTAAAGTTGATCTAAAATTTTTAGCTTCAGAATTTTCCACCATAAACAGATATTACTTAATTTTGATAAATACCATTGGTCTGATTATAAAATGACATTTATTACTTCGTCATCAGGAGAAGAAATAAGGAGTAAGAGTCCCACTTGGATTTAAGGGATTGGAGAATCTTGACACTTGATAAATATGTATCATATTAATGTTGCTGAAATTCTCTCATTCTATCAGACATATCATTCTTATAAAAACTCACATCCAAACAGACAATATACAAAGTTATCAGCTGTGCTACTCGGCTCCCCGACCCCATCTTCCCAGCGGGTTCTCTGGTGGTCACTCATTGATTTAATTTAGATTAATATGGTAGGTCTTAGGTGGTTACTCTGCTTTGGATCCCAAGCAATGCTAATTATTATCATAAAGGACAAGCGACTCAGGAGGTTTAAAGTTCATGCACAGAGACCTCCGTCTCCATTTCTGCTATTGGCTCACCAAATTACAAGAGTCTGGTGAGCTAATATGCAAGATTCCAAACACAAAGGTCAACGCTGGGCTACTGACCTGCCTGACCCCATCTCGGAGCCAAGAACTGCAATGCAATTTTTCCTCCCACGCCAAAACCATTAGCAACCAGCTCATCTTGGTTGATTCTTTTCATTTACAACTATTTTTGAATAGATAATAGTTCTTCCAGTGCCCACACACTAAATTAGCATGTCATTTTGTGACTTTTCTTCACAGCAAAGGCCTTTAATGTGTTTGTAACACTACTATATTTGCTAATGTTAATTCACATTAATTAGATGGCATTCTCTTTCATATGGTCTAGAGTGGATCTGAAAAGCCAGTTTATACACGTCTTGTGAGTTAATGGGTCACTGTTTCAGAACAACTTTGTGATAGACAAACTAGTCAGCGCCTTGTCCAGTTGATTTTTAGAAATAATTTCCAGAGAACCTAGAAAGGGCAGACACAGGGAGAGGTTAGGAAACCGTCAGTTCTATTCTTGTTTTTCTACTTCCCCGTCCAGTCAGTCACCAAATCCAGATAATTCCCATCCAAATAGCTCTGGTGTTTGTATCCTCCAGTCCACTCCCTCTACTCTATGCCTAGAACCAGGTTTCCTAAGAGATGAGTTCAGATCTCCGAGACTGGATAGCTGTTCCCCAGAACGCTTTCCTCTTCTTCCTGGGCACACAGCTACCCTGTTTCCCAGCCTCCATTGTAGGTAGGAAGGGCCAAGTGACTGCCTGTGGGTACAAGTGACATGTACCACTGCCATGCCTGGCCCATAAAGACCTCCCAGATGTGGTCCTAGTAAGCAGGCATTGAAGAAGATGGAGCCTGGGTGTCTAGGTTACTGCTCAGGTGAGAGCTAGTCATGAATACCTGTCTCTGCCCTTTGATGAAAAGTTGAGGTGGAGGGTCTTAATGCCAGGGTAGATGGTTTGGCTTTTGCTTGAATCAAAATTTTGTCCCAGACATCTCTCCCTCCAGAATTGTTCCTGTAGCCACCTCATCATCTTTCCTTAAACTGTCCAAGCCGACATCGACGTGATACACTAAAAAAACTCTTACATTCTTTTAGAAATAATTTCTACCACCACTAGCAAATACATCACTTAGATGATGAAATACCAATAATGTGAAATTTTCAATTAAAGCAGAACCCCATTTTAGAATCACAAGCATGAACTTATTGGGCCATTCAGTTGATGACAGAACTGTCCGATGTGTGAGGTCAGTTTTAAATGATATTGAATGGTTTCAAATATCCTGTTGGTTTTCAACAATAAAAAATCTCAGCTGTTTTTTAAAATTGTCTTTAAAAGGATATCCTAAAACCCCAATACTGAATCTCCTATTCCTAACTTTTTAAAAAAGTGAAAACGGTAATTAACTAATTCTTTTTTTATAATGGCAACTTTCAACATATATTATTCCTGTAGATTTTGTTTAAAATTAACAGAGATTACTAACTTTTTCTAAACTCACAAATCACTCCCTGAATGGAAATATGCTGTATGGTATGAACTTTAAAAGACACGGTCCCATTCTCCTTTGAAGAGTTTACTGTCTGGTGGGAGAGAGAGAAATGCAAATAAATAATGGTGATACAATGCAGTATAAAATAAGTTCTCCAGGGGCACATAGAAGGTGAGAGTGTTGGGAAAAGCTCCTTAGAGAAGGTGACATTTGAGATCTGTCAGAATTTGAAGATGCTGGGGGAGAGGAAAGGAAGCAAGATGATGGGGAAAAACATTTTAGACCTTTTTGACTAGACTTTTCTTTTCCAGTAAATTTCTTTTACATACTTAAGCAAAATCTTGTTTTGTTCACATAAAGTAAACAGTGCTGACAGATGAATAAGGTAGTTGTTCCTCTGTAGTGCCTCTAGCCTTGGCCCTAGAGACCATAAGACAGAACCCAGGTGACACTCTATGATGACTGGTGCCAAGCCAGCAGATGGAAAACATTACTGGGCCAATTCTACTCCAATGACTGGACGCCAGCACCCCAGTGTGAAAAATGAAGAGGGGCCACAGGTCCATGTATCATAGGGCATGATGGTTAACGCCACTGGGGACGTTCTCAAGTGATTTGTGGTGGTGTCGAAAACCCTTCTCCTACTATGGTTTCTTCTTCTTTAAGCTTTGGGGCTAGGAAAAATATTATCTCTAGTAGGTTGGGGAAGGAAGTTGGACAGCAAAAGGATGTCAAATGCAAGTTAACTACTGAGAGATGCATATAAAAAGGAATAAATATTGAAAAATGTTATTTTCTCTTCCTGGGGGCCTGAATTCTTTAAATTGATAGTGGCAAGGAATAAGAGCATAGTATCTGCCTATCTTCTCTACCCATAAGTTAGCCCTGAATGCATGCCTGAGCCAACATGACCAGGACCTCTGAGGCCATTGGAGGCTGGTTATAATCAGTGTTCTGAGTATTCTTCCCAATTTGTTTGCTTTTCTGGGAAATTTGTATGTCTGTATCTATAGTGTCACAAAGAGCTACTTATCTTTTTCCATCTAGCAAGTTGGAGGTCAAAAAATACCTAATTTGGGGAATGGTATAAATAGAGAAAGGTTAAGAGACCTGGTTTTGAATCCCAGATCTGTGTGACCTTGGCAAGTTTAAACTTTTTCCTGATCTCTAAAGAGGGGATTAATTCCTGCCAAACTACCTCACAGGGTAATTTAGAGATCAAAATAGAAAACAGATAGCACTTTAGATGCTGACTGGTCAGCTAGAAAAAAATGCAAGAAGAGCTAAATTTTTCTTCTTAATGTTACGTAACAACCGCAAAATAATAATTATAAACTGTATGTGTGTAAAGATTTGGACATTTTTATTCACTGCCTTAGCACCAGTGCCTGGCACAAAGCTGGAATGGGCGAATTATTTATTGTATAAATGAAAGACTGGGGCCAGGTAAAGAGACAGATTAAGCAGTATTTCTACACGCCTTCTGAAAACTACCCAAAAGGCGAAAGAAAGACACAGTAAACCTCTTTAGTACATCACAGACAATTGGTTTAATTTACGGTGCACGTGGGTAGTTGTGTTTTCTTGAGACCTTTGTGCAGAGGAGAGCCCCATAAATATTTAGACTCATGGGTACAGGGGTCTGAAGGTAGAATTAGACTCCAGGGAGGAAGAAATCCTTCCCTGTGATACCACATCTAATTTTAAACTCCTAGTTCCCTTCTCTCCTCCTCCGTCCTTCCTTCTGATCTGAATTTGTTCCCCCAAAGATGAGTTTTGCTGAGATAAGGAGTTGAAATCTGCAGCTGTGACTCCAATTTAATGAATTCTTGACTCTAACACTGCACTTGGGAAAATTAGGACACTAGCTCCCCAAGACATACTTTGGGAAAAGGAGTCACAGACCCATGTGAACCTGGCCCTAAAAATACTGGTGTGGCTACAGGAGGTTCCAGAAATCCTGGAGACTTAGCCTCTGCTTAGAAGGTGGAGTCTGGGTGGGCAGAATGCTCTGACATCAGTCCCCTTCCCCAGATTCTAACTAAATTCACTCTTTTCTTTGGTTGCTAGGAAGCTCTATGCCAAATCTAGACCAATCTCAACTATATAGGACTCTAAGGCTTTTGTTTTATATTTTATAATTACATCAGTGATTTTCTTTATCTTACCTTTAGCTTCATTTTATTTTCTATTCTTATTTTCTTTTTGTCCTGTCATTACCACTATTTTTATAGTATGCTTCTCTGGAAGCCACTTTGAATCTCTTTCGGCATAACATTAACAAATGCAACTCCACGTGCCCGTCCAGGAGGTTTCCAGAGTGAAAGCTGTTGTGTGTGAGCTCTGTCGCCACTGGCTGTGGCATATTCTTACCACGTGAAGTTAATCACTCAAGGGAAGACTTCGTCCCCAACATTGAGAACACCTCTCTGTTTTGGGGGGAGACTGCGGGTGGTAGGGGGAAGCTCTGCTGATGGCAGGTCAGAGTTCTAGAGACGCTGTTGTTCAAGTGAATCTGAGGCTGACTTGGAACGTAAACTCCACAGTCAGCAGCAGCTCTGCTCTTGGGCATCTGGAAACAACCAACCAATGGAAACCTCCTGTTTTCAAGATGTCTGCTTTCATTAAATACTATGGCTGTGTTTCTAAAACCTAATGGCAAAGTCCTAGCCATCAAAAGGAAACCTGAAGACTTCAAGTTTCACTTACGTCCCCAATATGAAGGATTCTGGGCTAAATTTTGGCTCCAGAAAAGTTCTCTTTGGCCCACTGGTTACACTGCACATTATCTATTCACAGCCAAACAGGGCACGTGTGATTGATCCAACCTGTGAGCATCTCCACAGCCCTGCTGCATTGCTCTGCTGAAAGCTTCTATTATTACAGTTAGGAATAAAAGGAACGGAATGAAAAGAAGAAGGAGGGTGGAATAGAGGGGCAGGTGGCTTGGCCCTTCTGGGTGGCCACCTCTTAAACAGAAATCTACACTTGCTCATTTAAATACCACACTAAGTTTTGCAAATTCTCAAATCACATTTATACACTTAAAAAGATCTTTATTTCCAAGTTGTCCTGCATGAAGCACAGATGGGATATCCATTTTGCAACAAAATTAGAAAATGAGCACTAAAGCAAACATTTCTGTTAATCCACAAAAACATTTTTTAGTTTAATTGATGCCAAACAGCACTGATATTTCCAAACCAAGAAACGTATCAAAGAAAACTGAACATTCTCTGCGTTGCTAATGGAGAATGCCTAGTAAGAACAATTTAGCGATGACCCAACAGGAGGGAGACAGCTCCTTTCCAATTCCCAACATTTTGGTCAAAGCACAAGTTTTCACTTCTAAAACCTTCTCAGCACATTCTATTGTGTATCATGCCTCCTACCCCGCTCCCCAATTATCCAAGGTCATTGTATTTCCATTATACTTGCTAAAGTCTTGAGTTTAAAAAAAAAGAATTAAAAAACCTAATGAATTCGTGGAGGATAAACTACCACACTGCGAGCTTCCTGAAGACAAGGACCATGTCCCCTCAGTCGCCTCCGACGGCCCACGTGGCCTGCTGCTGTGCCCCTCAGTCGCCTCCGATGGCCCACGTGGCCTGCTGCTGTGCCCCTCAGTCGCCTCCGATGGCCCACGTGGCCTGCTGCTGTGCCCCTCAGTCACCTCTGACGGCCCATGTGGCCTGCTGCTGTGCCCCTCGGTCGCCTCTGACGGCCCACGTGGCCTGCTGCTGTGCCCCTCGGTCGCCTCTGACGGCCCACGTGGCCTGCTGCTGTGCCCCTCGGTCGCCTCTGACGGCCCACGTGGCCTGCTGCTGTGCCCCTCGGTCGCCTCTGACAGCCCACGTGGCCTGCTGCTGTGCCCCTCGGTCGCCTCTGACGGCCCACGTGGCCTGCTGCTGTGCCCCTCAGTCACCTCCGATGGCCCACGTGGCCTGCTGCTGTGCCCCTCGGTCACCTCCGATGGCCCACGTGGCCTGCTGCTGTGCCCCTCAGGGTTAGGAAATTTGTTAACCGGAGTCCTCTCATTTAGTTCATGGTTTAATTGTTAAATAAAAGTTTGTCCAAAATCTAACCTTCGTTAAATACATGTGTGAAACTTACTTGCTTTGCACAAGGACAATTTTGCATATTAAAAGTTTCAAGAAATCTTTTTACTTAGACTGAATTATGTTCTTAAAACCTACTTGAATTAACATAGATGGTATAAACAACTAAAATTTTTCATTTTCTTCTTTCCCCTTCTCAACAAAATTCCATAAATTTTTTTTTAAAGTAAACTATCATTACCCAAACAAAACGAAACAAAACCCTCCAAATTCTTTGTGTTGAATTGTTGTTACACTAGGAGTTTTTTTCCGTACTGCTTAAGTTGCTCCTCAGTTCCCCTCAGAGATACTGGGAACGCTCTGCCTTCAGAAACAGAATATTCCAGTTATAAAGAACCTTTTGAGAAAATCTAGTCCTGGTCCTTCATTTGCAGAAAAGCAAAACTTGCCCAGACCCTACTGATAATTAGACACATAACAAAGCCCCACAGGGGCAGGAACTAACATTGAGTTTCCAATGTCTAGCATAGTGCCTGGTACACAGTAGATATTCAATAGATATTTGTTGGATAAACAGATGACCTCGCAGGAGCTAAAAATGCCATCTCTGAGTTCCCTGTCCAGTCCTTCTACATCACTATGGACAAGCCATAAGACCAGTTTTGCACTGATACACTAAATGGGAAATAAGGACATCTGGACCCATGTTGGACTTGGGCATCTCTAGGGCTGAATTAGTCTCTTGCCAACGGGGAGACCAGGAAAAAGTTACAGTGAGAATCCTACAAATCCGTCCTGGCTTACCATCATATTGCTATTTCCTAACCTCTAATTTTTAGGCAATCACTCCAGGAGCCAGGTCCTTCTGGATGTCTGAACCACTCCATAACTTCTACGCAACCAGAGTAGTAGCAACTGCTTCTTCAAGGTCACTAGAATAGGACGTGGTCCAGGGCACTAGAAGAAACTTCTTAATGAAATGCAAACTTTCCAATTTAAACCATTTTCAAAAAAAAGGAAAAAGTAAGTAATGGAGAAAGTGGTTACTAACCTTTTCCAGATTTTTCCTACTAGTAAAAGTGTGAAGTTATAACTTCTCTAACCAAATGAGATGTTACTCTTTTGAAACAGCAATGTATTAACTGTCACTCTAACGACCTGACAGAAGTAATACACACCAAAATAACAGATCCTTTTAAGTTCCTATTGACTATAGTAGCAGCCAAGAGGACCCGTCTCTGAGCCAGCCTCATCCAGAACCACGCGCTTGTTTGCCTGGAGTGTTTCTAAGCTCGACAGCTCTGCAATCACATCCCCTTAGCCTTGCCCAATTCTCCCATCCTTCCAGGCCGTGTTTGTCTGCCTCCTTCCCGGGCCTGCTCAGTCCCTCAGACTACATTCTCCAAGAGTGTCTGAGGCACTGTTTATGCAGCTATCTATAGGAAAGAACTGCTCCATCTCTGCACTGTCTCGGGCAGTGACCTTGGGAACACGGGCCAGCCTGCATAGCGCTGGTTTCCTGATGGGCCTGGAGAAGGCGATTAGAAAGGTCCCTCCCAGCCTCCAGCGTCTATAATTCCACACACTCTTTGCATTTGTCACTTTGGCAGTTCTTTAAATTCTTCATCTGGAAATCTCAGGATGATTTCCAGAAGAGTATAAACAATTAATACACATATATTTAATGAAAAATATGTACATTTTTGGCTAATTCAGATGCTATTATTTTTTCTTTGTAGGATAGACTAGTGGTAGTAAGTATTAAAGTTTAAAAAAAATGAGAGAAAATGCTTAAAATTGTATATATTAACTTCTTTTTCAGGGAGCCAATTAGACAAAAGACTGCCACTATTTTATTTTATTGGTAAAAAAATATGAGTGCACCTTGGTAAAACTTGGTTTTGTAGAATTTTTTGTGAATGGTACTATATGTTCTTACATAAGTTCTGCAGATATGTATTCTCTGTCCAACTAAATTATCAGGGAGGGACTGTGACACATTCCTTCATAACATGGCTCACCACCTATTTGATATGGATGGAAGGAAAGAAGGATAGGAAGAAAGGAAAAAAGAAGTAGAAGAAAGAAAGATCTTCCCTAGGGTTCTAAGTTTTCCCTGGTCAAGCATTTTACGGGTTAAATATAAGGGGGAGCGCCTGCCTGGCTCTTTTCAAGTTTGCAGAACTAATTTTTTTCCTGAATTCTTCTGCCACACAGTTGATTCACTTACTTGATGAAATGTCCTCAGGGCTTCTGAGGGTTAGGTAGGCCGGTGTATAGCAAGGTAGTGAACTAAGGATGAGAGACAGGTAGGAGGGGGGTTATTCTCTGAACCATTTCATTGATAAATGCATATTACACATATTTTATATCTTGCTTTGGGATCCTGTTGGTTGAAAGCAAAAAAATGGCAGTCTCTAATACTCTGTTTCAATACAAGAAGACAGTCAAGCTTTTAGTAATAAAAAGATTCTATTATTTTGGGCTTAAACAAATATCAAATGTTTTTGAGTTATAAAATTTTCCTTCAGATGGGTGGTGTGTATGTGCACATACACACATGCGTTTGAGTGTAAAGGACAATCATTCTGTAATGTCACACTTTCCCTATTAGGAAGAATCTGGAAAAGTTTAACACCAATTTTCAGCTCTGAAAAAATCCTACCAAAAATATATAAACCAAAGGATGCATACATTGTTTTTTCATTAACTTGGTTCTTCACTTTGTCCAACTCTGCCTTAAACAATGCAAGTTTTTATGACCAGAGTTTAACCATAAAATACACTCACTTTGACTTCATTAAGCTATAAACAAGTGCATGGTCTAACTGGGATTTGGTAACTTCATTTCTTGGGATAAATTTAGCAGCAATATGGTAGACCTTTACAATTCATAACTCTAGAACAGAATAAAGTATCTAAAAATATACCCACACAATATGATTAATTAATTTTGATAAATGTGCAAAGGCAGTTCAATGGACAATAGATAAACTTTTCAATGAATGGTACTGAAACTATTGGACATTCATAAGAAAAAAATGAACCTCAACCAATACCTTGCATCTTATATGAAAACTAACTCTAAATGAATCATAGATCTGAAGGTAAGAACTAAAACCATAAAACTTCTAGAAGAAAACATGGGAGAAAATCATTGAGGTCTTAGGTTAGGCAAAGATTTAGATATGACACCAAAATCATAATCCATTTAAAAGTCATAAATTGGACATCATCAAAATTTAAAGCTTCTGATCTGTAAAAGACACAGTTTGAAAAGACAAACACAGTCTTGGAGAAACATTTGCAAAACAACATCTGATAAAGAACTTGTATCCAGAAAATACAATCAATTCTCAAAACTCATTAATAAGAAAAGAATCCAATGAAAAAATGGGAAAAGATTTGAAAAGACACTTTACCTAAGAAGATATATGAATGGCAAATAAGCACATGAAAAGATATCCAATATCCTTAGTCACTAGGGAAATGCAAATTAAAACCACAATAAGACACCACTGCATACCTATCAGAACGGTTCAAAAAACAAAAACTGAAGATAGCAAGTGCTGGTGACAGTACACAAAACTGGACCCCCCACACATTGCCGGTGGGAGTGCAAAATGGTACAGGCACTTTAGAAACAATCTGGTAGTTTCTTATAAAGCTAAACATATTCTTATCATGTGACCCCGTGATCTCATTCCTGGGCATTTACCCAAATGAAATTAAAGCTTACATTTACACAATAACCTATACATGAATATTTATAACGCCTTTACTCATAATTTCAAAAACTGGAAACAACTCAAATGTCCTTCAGCTGGCAAATTGATAAACAAACTGGCATGCCCACACAATGGAAGACTACTCAACAATAAAAATAAATGATGTGCTGATACATACAACTGTGACGGATCTCACACACGTTATGCTAAGTGAAAGAAGCCATATGCAAAAGGCTACCTCCTGTATGATTCCATTTTTATGATATTCTGGAAAGAGCAAGATTCTAGGAACAGAGAACAGATCAGTAATTGCCAAGGGCTGGTGGTGAAGAAACGGGTTGACTACAAAGGGAGAGTACGGGAAAACTTTAGAGTGATGGAACAGTTCTACATCTTAACTGTGATGGTGGTTACATGACTATTCATTCATCAAAACTCACAGAACTTTACACCAAAAATAGTGAATTTTTCATTTGTAAATTGAAAAGTGAATAAACAATTAAGATCCCATGTAAATGTCCATCAATAGAGGACTGTCCAAATAAATTAAGGGCCACTTCACAAAGGAATAAAATATTCATGTAAAAAAAGAATGAGGTAGGTTTGTACATAATAGCAAGAAAAGACATCTAGGAGAGAAAAGCAAGTTATAGAAGTGCAGACATATGGTGATTCCATTTTAATGAATACATGCGTATGTTAGCATGTATGTTAGTGTATGTATGTGTATGTTAGCAACTCTACAGAAAAAAAACTATGGAGAAATATTCCCCCAAATAGCAAAAGAGACATCTTTTGGAAATTGGATGATAAAGGATTTTCATTTTCTATAATATCCATATTATAATAATGCATGGAGTTTTTAAACATTTTTTTCATAATACAAAATTATAAAGATATAAAATCTTATGTCTTGGCTAAAGACGTGCATATATTTTCCCATAAAAGTACAGAATCTAAGTGATTTCCTGCCAGGCACTTAAAAAATAGGTTTTAGCAATAATTTGAAATGGAAGATTGATTCTGAGTTTGGAGTCAGATTTGAAGGTAAGATTGGCAGTTTCCCCTTGAGCCAGCATTTGTGTTGCCAATCAGAAACTTCCTGCCAGGGCTGAAAGAAGGTTTCATGTAATGAAGAAGGCAAACCAATAAAAGACACATCCTATAAGCAGGGGTGCATGTAAAAGCAAAGCTTTTTACAGCTTCTAAACTTTAAGTCTTTTTAAACACTTGTGTTTTCTTGGATCTGAAGTTGTCTTTTCACAGAAAAATGCCTAATCACTTTAAAAGCACATATATCTGTTCCAGGCCAGAAAACTTATCTTGGCCACGCAAGGCAATAAAATCTATGATAAACATGAAATGAATATAATGTCACAGTTCAACCAAACTCTGGGAAATATAGATCTTGGATACTTTCTTGGAACGTTCCAATTCTACGTAAGCCAGAATATGGAAGTTTTTCTTAAGATTTCATTCAGCGAAAATAAAATGGCAGTATTATGGATTTTTTTTTTTAATGTTGGCCAATGTTAGGCTTTAAGTGTAACATTTTTTGAAAATTAATTGGAAACACAAATTTACTCTTCAAGAGTCACATGGTTCCAAGAATTTTCCTTAATAAAAACAGCACGTTGAAGAGATACTTCTGAAAAGAAAAATGAATACAAGTCTAGAAAAATACCTGTTTTCTGCTTTACTGAGCTATTTACTGGCATTCACTGGAATCCAATAAGAGAACTGTGTAGGTGTAGCCATGGTTGCTCCACGCCCAGCCCCTGGGGTTGGCACATCATTTGATGAGTCTGAAGAGGATCCCACAGACCGAGGAGTCTGCCAAAACGAAGCCACCTTTCCTTGGCCCATCCTCAACTGTAAAGGAAACTGAATTTTTTTGGACACGGCTTTTTCAGATTGATAGTTGGGCTCCTGGATATTTCCTTACAGATGTTCATATGTTCACAGAAGAGCTTGTTTTAAACAGCTTTCATTTGAAAACAGTCTGGTTTTAATGAAAGTGGGTTTGAATAGAAAGTTTTACGTAGCAATCATGCCTTACATCTGAAGCCTCTGTATCTTCTCCATTAGGAGTCTCATTCTAAGTACAAAAGGAGAAGGAGAAAGAACATAGAAAATAAAACACCAAGTTGTTGGAAAATATATATATTTATAACATTTTAATGCTGACAAAAATACTCCTTCCAACAGAATTTGTATTCTGAGATTTCCTTCTACGTTACCAGAGATTTTCTCTCATTGCACCCTCAGTGGTAGTTTGGTTGCTCTAGTCTCCTCCTTCAGAATTCTGAAAAGCTCTTCCATACTTTCACTTTCCATTTCATTAAAGAGGAAGAGTGACTGATTCTTCCTTAGTGGGGACCCCATTTGAAATCAGAGATTGGCTCTAAGGCCATGATGTAAAACATATACTATAGGTGTTTGGGGCTGGCCCCGTGGCCGAGTGGTTAAGTTCACGCGCTCCACTGCAGGTGGCCCAGTGTTTCATTGGTTCGAATCCTGGGCGCAGACATGGCACTGCTCATCAGACCACGCTGAGGCAGCGTCCCACATGCCACAACTAGAAGGACCCACAACGAAGAATACACAACTATGTACCGGGGGGCTTTGGGGAGAAAAATGAAAAATAAACTAAAAAAAAAAGCAAAACGTATACTATAGGTGCTCAATAAATGTTCATTCTCCCTTTCCTTCTCACCCTTTGCTCTTCACTCTCTCATTTCCAATCCAGGTTGCCTATCTGATTATCAGATTATCAAAATAAGAGCTTTAAAACACCAATTTAATCAGGTAACTTCCTTGCTCAAAATTTTCCAGTGGCTCCCAACTGCCCACAAAATGCAGTTTAAACTTCTCTTCCTGGCATTCAAGGCTCTCAATAATATAACTCCAATATACTTTAAAATTCTCTAGCACATTTTTAAGTCAAATTTCTAGTGGACCAGTCTTCTCACTGATTCCTGTCTTGAAATGGCAGGCCCTAAGCAAATCCTTCATGATCCTCAAGTTCAAGCATATCTTTTGCAGGAGGACTGGCTGCCCTACTCTTGCTTCTGCTAGATCACAAGAGCTATAGTAATAGCTGCCACGTAATTGGTGCCTCCTTCACATCATGCACTTCCTATACGTTATCTCACTTCATGATCATAACAACTTGTAAAGGAGGCATTTTGATCCCTATTTTACAGAAAAGGAAATTGGAGCTCAGTGACATTGACTTAAGACCATGTTGCTGTTACAGAATGGTGAAAACAGGATTCTCTCCTAAGACTATCTGACCCTAGAACCACTGCTCTTTCCCTGTCTCTGTGCTGCCTTCATCTCTCTTCTTCTCTGAACCTTGTCCAGATTTATCTTTGGCACCACTTATTTGACACTTAATCTCATTCTGTCTTGAATGGCTAATTACATGGTTCACTTGTGCTTATCTTCCCAGTGTAGCTGTTAGAGGGCAATGATTTCACACTCCTAACAAACCACCTCCACCAGCATCTAGCACAGTGCTCTGGACACAGCAACGATGCAGTGGGTGAGTATGGTCTGAAAACCTACACGTAAATTCTACATATATATCCCTTTCTGAACTGGATTCTCCCTGCTTCCTATTTCTGTTAATAGCACTGCTACTCTTTGCTGAGTTAATGTTATCAAATGAAGAATATATCTTTACATCTTTAGCCCATGTAACTACTAAAGAGTATGACTCATAAAGGATATGAAAAGGGAGGTGAGCTTGACTCTAACATCATTTGTCTAGCATTAATGAAAAAATAGAGTTAACTAAATTATCTGAAGAAGGATCTTTATTTATAAACAATCCACATTGGAATTTGATATTTTTTCTCTAATCACACCTCAATTTCATAAGATGGGGTTCATTCAAACCAAAATTTAATTTCCTACAATGTAAGAAAGATGAAACAATTTGAGATTCTATAACGTTTCATTATGGAAGCTAGCTAGTGTGAAAAATAGAAATCATGTAGCTGTGTTTAACATAGATACTTTGCCCTGACTACTTTGGCTGAAAATTTCCTTAAAATGCTCTAAATTGTGCAATGATAAATGCTTCGATCCCTTGGGTTTCCTATCTTTTCTGCAAACCAGAGCCACATTAAGTTCTTACAATGCACACTTCTTACTCATTGCCTCCTAGTAGCAGGTTCATTACGGAAGTTTCGGCACTGCCAACAAGCATTGTGCTTTTCTAACGGATCATATCTTACTGATGAATTTTGTAAGGAATCTTTTACCAAGAGTGAAAATGATAACTAATTTTCAAAATGAAAGCTGAAAGATTTTAAACTTTTTGATATTTTTTTGTGAATGAGATAAACCCTTGCTGAACCTAAATAATTGCTCAGGTTTTAGATGTTTATTCATTTCCCTTATTTGGTGAAAAAAAAAAAAAAAAACGAAAAGAGAAAACCACAGGGACTATTCAGTCTATAAATCTGCTACTAGACATATGCTGTGAGTATTTTCATAACGACTTTTATTATGTGGTCTTTAAGCATCGTATCCACGCCAGCTTGGTGGACTGGAATATAAAACACATCTTTTAGAAAAAGCTATTATTGAGTCAATAACATGCTAATTAAAAGGGCCTGTGCAACCATCTGTGGGATCCCCAATAGCAGACGCTTGTTTCCAGAACCCTCAGTGCTGCTGTATCTTATGTTGTCTCTAACAGCTTTATGGATGCCTGAAACGTTCTCACTGATGATGATGGGAACAAAGGTGTTGGTGACCCTGGTGGATTCATAAAGTATGTTTTACACTTAACAGGGATTCACAATCGTTGCACATAACTTGGTAGACTTAAAGAGTTTCTACGGAGTCAAGTTGTTCCAATGACAATTCTATGCAGCATAAATCAACACCACGTTACATTTACCTATTTACAACACTCGTACACAGGAAAACAGCATTGAAATCAGGAGATGAGATGTTCTGTATGAGTAACTAAGTGAATAACTTGTGCACCCCAGTTTAGTCCTTTGGGAGGTGTAAGAATTTAGTTTTGCAAGATACATATTGGGTGAAGATGAGAGGAACACAGAGAATGAGCCACATTGCCTCTGGCTTTGAAAATGAAAGATGTCATTTTGTACATGTGGTTTTGGGGTGGTTTGATGTAGCTCTTAAGAAATGCACAAATTATTGCTTTAAAAACTGTGCTTTACTATTTCACTGGTGATAAATTACTTGGAACTGGTGGTGCCAAAATACTTGAGTTTTGTTCTTGTCAAGTATTCTGTAGCACAGCTCTATTCCATAGGCCTTACTCAGCTCTTCATTTCCATCATCTGCTGTCCTCAGGAGTTTCCTTGTTTCTTTATTTATCCTCTTTTCAGTATAATAGCATGGAGCACAAAACACTCCACTTTGTTAAGATAAGCTGAGAGATCAATAGGCTATGCCAAAATATAAAATGTCTTAAATATACTTAGAGCCAAGACCCGGTCTCATGGGTCTAATCAAGGCAAAGCTGGACAGTGCTGCCATGACTTCCAGGCCATTTGGTAATTGATAATCCTGATGTGATTTACAAAGCTGGTCTTGGTTGGACTGTTACATGATTTTCTTCATTCTGTACATACCATGGCAGTGGAATTGCCACCAGTTCCCCAACCCAAATCTGGAAGTATATGAAATCATTGCTCTGGTTTCAACACCCTGATATTACAGACATTTTTTTCTATGCAGAAAGTATACACAGAAATAAATGTATAAGGCTTCTCCTAAAGACAAACAAACTCAACTGAGATCTGAGAACACTGGGCTCTGATTCCCATATGGCCACAATCAGCTAGAGCCGAGCAAGTGTGCCCAGACCCTATCGTATGACTCAGGTCCCCTTTCACATTTCCATCACCTGTCTGGTCCCTGTGAGCATCTGAGTTTGCAATCTATGTAGAATTTGAGTAAGATATGTTGTACAAGGTCTTTAATACTCTTATGCTTTCCATATTTGTATAAATCAAACCCAACCTGGCTTTTACCAAGGTATATGCCTAATTTTAGCATGCCATTGAATGCATAAATGTGTTTGAGAGTTGATGGGGATAGAGCAGAGGAAAAGTGCTAAGATTAGTAGAAGAATCAAGCTCTTGTCTTCGTTCCTTTAGGCTCCTTTCCAGG
This sequence comes from Equus przewalskii, assembly GCF_037783145.1. Lineage (NCBI taxonomy): Eukaryota > Metazoa > Chordata > Mammalia > Perissodactyla > Equidae > Equus > Equus przewalskii. Next base: position 79,026,885 of record NC_091833.1, on the reverse strand, counting down.
CCTCAGTTTCCAAAGAGTCCGTAAGTGTCTGATTTATGTCATTAAAAAAATAATGAGGTCCAGAAAAACCAAAATGCATATTTATATGTGTTACATATCAACTGGAGTTCACCAAAGCAACAAAACGTGCCACTTAGATAACAGAGTTAGTGCTAATATTTAGTTGAAGAGTATTCTCATTTTCAAGGCAAGTCACTTAAAAAAATAATAATAATAACCATTTGTTTACCTATGTGTATCAGTGTTTTGGCAATATTTTGCAATTTGAGCAGAAATTGCTGCTGCTCAACAATACTGACGTGCTCCTTTCTATTTCCCAGTCCTGCTTAAGTTTGGTTGGCCACCTGACTAATTCTGACCAATAGGAGTAAATAATTTGTGTAATCTCCAGGCTAGTATGCTTAAGTGTGCTTCTCCCTTCTTCACTCTCTCCCTTCCTCCCCGCTCGCTTTACCCCATTTTCCTGCCTCAAGGATAAGTCAGCAGAGCCTCAAGGTGAAAGTGCTTTGGTCCCTAAGCCACTAATTAGAGGGGAGTTGCCTGACCCATGTCAGATTTTGATGTGAGGGAGAAATAAACTTCTGTTATATTACACTGCAATTTCAGGATCTATTTGCAATGTCAGTGTAACTTAGCTTGTAACATAACAACCAACATAGGATAGACAAACAAATTGGATGCCAAAGCTCATATAAGACTGCAAGTGTCATCCATAACCCATAATTTCAAATTTTTTTATTTATCAAAATGGCTTAATTCATTATAAGCATCATATTAAGCTTATATTAAACTTAGGAATTTTTAAAGGCCTCATTGCTGTTACCATTTTTGTAATACTTTTATATATTTTAACTTATAAAATATATTTATACTAATAAAACACTAATATATTCTGTTTCAGATATTAAAGCTCAATGCAAAATTTATGTGGAATAAAAAGGATCCCACTTCTAAAAGTGTTGGAAAATCACTAGTCTAGATGATAGCAAAGGTTCCATAAAATAATAAGACTCAACAATAAGTTCAGTACTTATCTCTGCACAACAAAAGCAAAACCACTGCCTCAAAACAACAAAGAAGTAGAAACCATATCTATGAAAGTCATGCTATTTCATTGATTTCACATTCTGCCAGATGTAACAGATAGTAAGAATTACCAGGAGCTGTAGGAAATCTCAAGAGAATGGATTAATTCTGTTATTCTTTTACTTAGTTTTTAGAAAAGGAACATGAGGCTATTAGTAATAGAAGTCACAATAAACACGTGGACCTAAAACATGTGGCCACAGTTCCATGTCTCAATGCCACACATCGGGATTGTGATACTGTCTGTATTAATCTATTTCTGAGTAATAAATTACCTTAAAAATTAGAGGCTTAAACAATAATAAATATTCATTATCTCACAATTTCTGTGGATCAGGAATTCAAGAGTGGCTTAGCTGGGGGGTTCTGGTGCTGCAGGCTCTGCTTCCAAGATAGCCCATTCACATTGCTGGCAAGTTGGTGCTGAGTGTGGCAGGAGGCTTCACATGGAGAGGAGGACCTCCCCATGTGGCCCTCTCTCATGACTGAGTGTCCTCACAGTGTGACGGCTGGCTTCCTCAAGAGAGAGTGATCCAAGAGAGAACAAGGTGGAAACCACAGTATCTTTTATGACTTAGCCTTGGAAGACACTCTGTCATTTCTGCAATATCCTATTGGTTATGCAGGTCTGCCCTTTTCAGTGTGGGAGGGAACTACACAAGGGTATGAATATCAGGAAGTGAGAACCATTGGGCACCATCCTCAAGGCTGGCTACCACACAGTTCTCTCCAAAGCAGAAAGTCTTATCCAGAATTAAACACGTAAAGCAGACAACTGTTCAAACTGTTTATCTTTTGGGAGTGAAATGTCTCTCCAAATACGTTCACCTTAATCATGCTTTTCAAAAAAACGTCATATTTGGGGGAAAACACTGTAGAATTTTAACGAAAACTTGCATATTCACAAAGGGACAGGTTGGCCTCTGAATAATAGACTTTCCACTGGAAAACGTGCAGTTAAAAGGAACCAGAAAAATCTGTTAACATAAGTCTGTTATTAATCTTCTTATGTACTCATATCCAATTAAAACAAAGAAACTTTTCAGCTTGGCTCAACATATCATGTACTTTGCCTTTCTCAATCCATTAGCAAAAAAGGAAGTATGTATTGGACTTTCTGGAAATTGGAACTTTAAGGCAGGATCTAAATATCACGATAAATAAATAAAATAATGTGTTCAGGAAAACATATATGGAAAAATTCTAGTACAAGACAAAATATTCTCTGGGAAAACGACCCTACTTATTAAACTACTTTCCCCTCTGTTTTTTCCCCAACCAATTTTTTTTCCAGCTGAACATGACCATTTTATCCTAATTTCCTCGATTTATGCAAATATCAGATTTCCAAATGTAGCAACCTAATGGAGCCCCCAAATCACTCTGAGCTGACTGTCTTTCTTGGAGCAGCCTCTTGCAGCCTCTTCCTGGGACTAGGGGATCGCCATCCAAATGTTATTTCTTGGAGCAAGGTTGGGCTGAATCTTCACAACTTGAAGTACAAGGACTTATTCTGTCTTTGGGACAGAGAAACCAGAAAGCACCTGGATTTTATATGTTAGAACAATAATAGAGCCATGGGCACTATTTCAAAAAATAAATACCACCTCACCATTCCTGACCATGGCAGTGGGCTTAGCTATCAACAGAAAAATCAATTTTTATTATAAATTAATCAACTTCCTATTAAAGAAAACAGGGGTGAGAGGGAAGGAGGCTAGGAAAACATCTCTGTAGAGCTCTGCTTCAAAATGCTAAAGGCAAGTGCAGGTCAGATGGAACCAGGAAAAGTACTGTGCGGAATCAGATGAAGGCCGCATCAGTGCAGAGTGAAGGAAAAGTGAGGCTTCGAGCCAAAAAGAGGCTGGAAACAGATGGCAGCAAAATTAAAGCATCTGATTAGTCTGGAGATCTTAGGTGGCTGTCAAGTAACAAATATAAATGAATTAGGGAGACCTGACACATAAGAAGCCGTGTTGAAAAAGGAAACCAGTCATACTTAAATAAATAATTGTTGCCTATGTTGCTGTGAAATTTCATGCATTTGTAAAGAAAGATGAATTAAACTGAAGAAATAGAAAATGAAAAAATAATAATTATCTGGGAGAAAATTTTTAGGTAATTATAACAAAACACTAGGGTTAGAGGGGGGAAGATGTTAAAGTGTGCTAGAGGTGTTATCTTGTTGAATAAAAAAAGCAATTTGCAAAATTGTATTACTTTTAATACAGTGTTACTTTTAATATTGTTCCATTTTTGTGTATACAAAATATATAAATATATACTGCATAGAAAAAGCTTTGTTAGCACACACAGCAGATTTTTGAAGTGGTAACATTGGGAACATCTGTGTACTTCCGTATTATTTAAATTTTTCAAAATGAGCTCTTTTCAAAAAATATCCCTTTTTTGTTTTTTTTCTGAGGAAGATTTGCCCTGAGCTAACATCTGCTGCAAATCTTCCTCTAGCTTGTATGTGGGCCACCACCACAGCATGGCCACTGACCAGCGGTGTAGGTCTGCACCCAGGAACTGAACCCGGGCTGCTGAAGTGGACTGTGCCAAATTTAACCACTAGGCCACTGGGGCTGGCAGGAAAACATACCCTTTTTTAAATAAAAACTTTAAACAATAGTAAATTTCTTAAAATACGGCATCTCTTATTTTTTGACAATATGCTGACCATATGCTTCCTGCATCTTGTATGTAAAACATTCACAGTTAAAGTTAGGCTTGCGGCAGCCCTAGAGCTCACTGTGACTTCCCTTTAAGAACTGGCCTTTGAGCTACAAGGAGTGCAGTTAGTGGACAGCCTTCAGCTGTTTCCCATTGGCATCCTCCTGGCGTCTGAGCCAAGGCCAAGGCCACACTCCACTAGGCAGTATCAGCCAATGACTGAGGACGCTGAAGGCATGGTCACCTAGGGCCTGGTCAGTTCCTCCTAGAAATCTCCTCTGACAATCTTTGCTTCCAAATTCCTCCTGGGTGGGTCATGCCTTTGTCAGACCTGCGTCCTGGTCTGAGGCTCTTCCTTCCTTAGTCTTGCCTCTGCCTCCTTTCCTTTCACAGTTGTCAGATCTACATATTAACCAAAAGCTTTCTCTGCTCAGTCCTGCTTTCTCCCAGTGTTATCTTTCAAACCCACTATCCCACAAAGCTCTGGCACTTCTAACTCTTTCTCAGCACCTGCTTCTTGGAGGACCCAACCAACACAGATATCTTTGGGGATTTTATACACTTTTCAAGCCCTCTTCTTTTTTCTGAGAACTTCTCTCTCTACTTCCACTCCATAATCCCTTGCCAAGCCTTGTTTTTATTATATGGCTTCATCCTGACATTATTGGCTATGTCGGGAGCAGACACATGAACCAAGCTACACCAACCGTTATTGTAACCTGTAACGAATTCTTCCCAGTCTCCCTTTGTCTTGTGCGTGCTAGCTCAAGGAGATTTCTATTACTTGTAACCACAATTCTTAATGAATACAGTCAATGACTGTGTCTCTCACTTCCCATATGCTTGTGCATTAGGCTTTATCTTACGGAGGTTCCTGAGAGCAAGCCAAAAAGAAAACACTACTTTCCCAGTGATTTCCATCATAAAATGACAAGTTTATACCTTTAAAAGGTTTGATTCCAAGAAATGAGGACAGCATGATGTTACACTGATAAGCACTGATTTTGAGTCTGGAGACCCAGTTACAAATTCCAGCTTTGCCACTAACTGGTTATGTGTCGCTGTGCAAGCCACTTTACTTTTCTGGGGCTTGGTTTTGTGCTTTACAAAGCGTGGGGACTGTAGACTAATTTATTTCTAAGGTCCCTTCCAACTCTGTAATTCAATAATGTGCCTAGTACTGTTTCTCCAGAGACTTTGACAGTATCTGGCCCATAATACATGCTCAATAAATATTTTCTGAATTGAATAAATTAATAAGTAATTATGAATTTTAAGGATATTTTTGCAACTTTAGAAGCAGGTAAATAAAGCATTTAATCTTGTGGGCAAAAGGAATACGACTTTTCTGTCTTCCAACTTTTCTGTAGTTTTTGGAATTTTGTTTTCTCCCCTCTCCAGCTCAGGCCTCTCATCCAATATTTTAGCTCCTCTTGCAAGCACCCTTGTCCCTGTCACAAACTTCTCCTGCTGACTCTGGACTCGAGTTAAGCCTCCTCTCCTATCCTCCTGTCCTACCTCAGGTTTGCTGAGCAAGTGACATGAAAAGTACCACGCCATAATAATGTGGATTGTACTCATTTGTTTATTGTCGTCTCTCCCAGCTGGAATGTAGCTCCATGAGGACATGGATCTTTGTCTGTTTTGTCCACTGCTGTATCTTCAGTGCTTAGGACAGTGTACTGCACTTGGTAGGTACCTAATAAACATCCGTTGATTGAATGAATGAATAGTAATTCCAAACATGAGTTTCTTCTTCAGAAAAGCTATTTGGGCTGGAGATTTAAATGTGAGAATTTTGAAAAGGGCATTGGGAGTGCCAGGAGAGGGGAGGGGGCATTTGTAATTTTAAATAGGGTAGGAGACATTCCAGCAAAGACCTGTAACAGATGAGGGAAGGAGCCATTCTTTCACTCACTAGGGTCCTGGGTCCCCTGTTTTGGCTTGAACACAGTCCAAAACAACAGCAGTAACAACAACCCCTACCTGAGGCAGACCCAACAGCAAGTGCAAAGGCCCTGAGGCAGAAGCAGTGTTGGCCTGTTTGAGGACACTATGGAGGCCTGTGTAGCTAAAGTAGAGTGAGCAAGGTAAGAATAGCAGGAGGTGAGGTCAGAGGAAACACAGCAGTTGGGGCTCATAGGCCACTGGGGAGACTTTGGCTTTTAGTGTGGTGAGGAGCTACTGAAGGATCTTCTAAGAAGAATGACATGGTCGGAATTACGTTTTTCACGGACAATTGTGGCTACTGTGATAAGAAGAGATTGCAGCAGAGCAGAAGCAGGGGCAGGGGGACCAGTTTGGAGATAACATAATTAGGCCTGTTAGACAAACATCCCACGGTCCTTCCAAAGCTATTTATTAGCCCATGTCGAACCCTCGGTGTCCTTCCCAGGCTCGTTACTTTCACCTTGTCGTCCAATCTTCAAAAGTAGTAACGATTGGCCCCTAGTTGCCCAATCTAGAAACTTTCTTCTTTTACAACTCGCCCAGATCCTGCTGACTCTCCCCATTAAGCACCTTTGGAAGCTGTCACCTCCTCTCATCCCACCTCAATGGCTCAGCTATCCCTGGCCTGAACCACGACTGTACCCTCCTAACAGGGGTCCTCGTTTCCAGTTTTGCCTCTCAGAAGAGTAATTTTTTCAAGATCCAAATGTGATCACATTAGTCCTCAGCTTCTATGATTCCTCGCTGCTTAAAGAGTAAAACTATCCTGCTTTGCAGGATATACAAGGCCGCTCACGAAGTAGCTTTTGCCTAGCTGTTCAGGTTCGGCACTCACTAGCTGCTCTCGTGTATCCCGTCATCTAACCTGAGTAAAAAAGTGGTTCAAAATACTCTAACCACAGAAACTGGGATTTAGTGGGTCTCGGATTTCATTTCCCCTGCTCCCTCTTCACCTCCTTTTTAGCTTTACAAAGCTCCCTCGGTGATTCAATGCAGTCAAGATGAGAGTGACTAGTTGCCACATTATATGCTTACAGTTCTGTCCCCATCCTAGACAGAGTTCATTAGGAGGCAAGAATATTTCTTATTGTCATTTTTTCCCCATCCTATGCCAGCACATAAGTTGTATTCACCTAACTCCCCACCCCAACTCCTACCCCGACTCCTCCCAAAAGAAAACCTGCCTTGGGTCTGGAGTGACCTGCATTAACTCATAGTCGTCTTAGTACAAAACTATGCTACTAAAAATAAGCAAAGCTACCACAATAGAAAATTCAACTGACGAGTCTGCCTTTGTAGTCAGTGGACAACAGCAGGAGAAGAGCGATGCTATTCCCAGTGCCAAAGTGTGTGCCCCAGTATATCACGGAAAAGAGGTGAGTTTCACAAACACTCAGGTTACCTGGAGAAGAATTCAGGCACAGTTATGGCATTTTACTTTTTCCTTTGTACTAGATTTTACTAAAATTGTTGCTTTGACTGCATGTACTCTACTGGGATTCATATGTGTTTTATAGTATGGCTTTTTAGTTATTAACATTCAGTGACATATAGTAGTGGTATCTGCTTTTCTAACCCCATAAGTACGGTACGGGCATCTCATTTATCAGTGCAATTTGGGTTTTGTTGCCTGCCAACACATTTCCTGTTAGATATGTAATCTAGCTTTAAAAGTGTAATTTTGAGGGTTAGTAACATATTACCAGATATCTAGAACTTGAGATTTCATACACTATACAAATATATCATACAAATTTTAAGTATGTATAATAAAACATACTTAAAATTTTATTTTCCACAAAGTTTCTTTATAAAATTAGATTGCAGCTTATATATCTACATTTCTTACATTCTGCCAAATAAGCAGAATGTAGCTAAGCTTTGTGGGCTTAGCGCACACTCCTGGCATCTATACAGCAGGTACACTTACTGAGTGAAAAACGCTTATGGAATGACTGAATGAATTAATCTATCCCCTAATTAGTCACATATTTTGGAAAATAAAAAAGTCTATGGCTATCTCAACATAAGTCCCTATCAACTAAGAAAATCTATAATATGCCTTGAAATGCTCATCATAGGCTAATTCTCTCATAGTTATAATCTAACTTCTTAAGATATAAAAGTTCACTGACTGTCCATAAAACAAAAAAATCATAGCTTGGGTCAGGCCCTGTGGCGTTGTGGTTAAGTTCACGCGCTCCGCTTCAGCGGCCCAGAGTTCGGTGGTTCAGGTCCCAGGTGCAGACATACTTGCCACTCACCAAGCCATGCTGTGGCAGCATCCCACATAAAGTAGAGGAAGACTGGCACAGATGTTAGCTCAGCAACGACCTCCCTCAAGCAAAAAAGAGGAAGATTGGCAACAGATGTTAGCTCAGGGCCAATCTTCCTCACCAAAACAAAACAAAAAAACCCCCATAGCTTTGTAGGGCTGGAAAGTCTCCCAGAGATCATTTAACCGACTATCCCATTTTAAAGATGAGGAAACCAAAAGATCAGAGAGGTCACTTAACTATCCAAGTTCACACAGCTACTAAGGGGCAAAAGTGGGAAAAGAATCAGCTCTCTATATTTTCAATTTAATTTTTATTTCTATTGTATTACGAGGTGGACAAATCTATACTGAAAACTCCTTTCAAAACAAATCTTCAGTACCTATAATAGTAGAGTCAGCAATGGCATAGATGATTTTAAATTATATATCATTTTTTAAAGAGCATATAAATATACTCTTGTGATATCCAGAAGATCATAAAATAACAAGTCCTGGAAAATAATATTTCAAAATGAGCTGGAAAGTTCTGATTTTAATAGTACCTGGCCCTCCCACTTTAACAATGCTATGTGTTCTTGCAATGATGTGTATGGTAATTATTTCCCCAAGTTCTGATTTCATTTTTCATATTCGACAAATGTTTATTGAATGTCTACTAAATTTCAAGAACTGTTCTAAGACTTGAGGAGAGCAGATTTAAAAAAAAGACAAATTTCTTCCTCCCATGGAGCTTACTGTCTAGTGCTTTTTGCAAAGTAAGAGCCACCCAATATGAATGTATCATTACACCTCTCCTCTGTTATTCTCAAAAGAGAAAAGGCAGTACTCTTTCAAGCATCTTCTTTATAGGTTATGTTTCCTCTTGACCCTTAACTATCTGCTCCCCACTATATGCTTTCCCCTGTACACATTCATACACACTCACAGGCATACGCACGCACACGCTCCTGCCAGGGGACTGATAGGTTACACCTTCTCACAATTTTAAAAATCAGAATGACTAAAATCTTCTCCTATATTAGGCTTTGTGGTTCTACTTTAGGTTGTTTACATCCAAAGAAAGCCATGAAAGACACTCCTTCCTTTCAAGAGCCCCACAGAATGTTTTACTATTTTGTCTCCTTAGAGAAATGAGGTTGAAACCTCTGAAATGGGTACCCAAGACAGGTAACCCCCTAGATTTAAACTGATAACATTTTGAAGAGGTGTCTAATTCTTCTGGACATGTGACAGCCCCCAGCCCAGACTGGCCTCCTGCTCTGAATGGCTGAATTCAAAGTAGTGTGGCACTGGCTGGCGATCACTGAATGTGGCCCAGGCATTCAGCCAGTGCGTAAGATCCAGTGGCTTCTGGGGCAAGGTGGCTTAAAATTCCTCGAATTAAGTACTCTAATTAAAACATAGTGGCTCACTTTAATCTTTGTGGTATTATCTTAACCTAAAAAAATAAAAAGAAACCATCATAACATTAATCTTGGGGACTACTTTTAGCTTGCAGAGTGAACCAGATGAGCAGTTGACTGAGAATTAATATCCCAAAGATATATGAGGATATATGAGAACATATCCCAAAGAACGAGACCAAAGAGTAGAGTAACTGCTTTTAACCCAGTTTGGTTTATTTATCCCAAGAGACTTCACATGTTTATTTCCATGTGGAAAGGGACTTTATTGCTAGAAACAGATTTCAACCTTTGTGAGTCTGGAATTTACCAGCGAGGGCAAGAGCACATCTATGATACCAAGAATGTCTGTCCAGCATTGCCATTAGAGCTCTTGTGCTATGGAACTCTATCCGGCGTACTCATAATCTTAATGGAGGTGGATGCTGATGAGGAATGCACAGTGACCCGGATGCAGATTATTGGTAGCGACAGTAACAACAGCAATAACAACACTTGCATAGTGCATACCATATGTCACGCATGTGCTATGCATTTTTCATAGCCTGTATTAACTTATTCAATCCTCGGGACAGCCCAAAGTGGTAGGTTACAGAGGTTCAGTAACTTGTGCAAGCTCACACAGAGGAACTGGGATTCAAATACAGGCAGTCTGACTTCCTGGTGCTTTAAACCACTATGTGTCACTGCCATTAGCCACCCCCCTTACCAAGTAATAGGATGACGTATAAGAGTAGGAAGAGAGGCAGCAGGGCATGGTGGCTGGAAGGAATGTGTCAGTTAGAATTGTGGGATCTCGCCAGGCCCTTCCCTTGCGCCCAGCCATCTAATCTGAGTCTGCGTTGATCTTCCTATAAAACTTCTAATAATGGTATCTGCTCTTACTACCTCATGTCAGAAAATTATACAAAATACTTTAGGAAAAAGGCCATAAAAATGTTTCTTTAGAAAAGTAGAATATAAAAATTGTCTATTAAAAGTATATAAAAATACAGAGGCAAAATCTGTTTTTCAGTGGAAGGATTATGGGTCCTTTCTTCGATTGCTAATTTTATTTTAGGTCATGTTAATTTTCTTCTTTTGGCTTTTCAGCATTTAAAAATTTCTTCAATTAACATGTATTCATTCATATGTTCATTGACTCAGCCAACAAATATTTATTTACTCTTGCTATAGGCCAGACACTCTATTGAGGTTAAAACGAAAAAAGAAAAAGTAATGGAAGATACTTTGATACATGTACGCAAGTCCACAATCACTCTAACTGAAGTGCAAAGGTAAAAATTGTTGTATAATGAAGGGAAGGAATTTTTTTCCTTTAAAACTCTAGCTTTCATATTGTTTCTATGTCTACTTTTTAAATCAGAAAATAAAAAAAGTCTTAAAAAGACCTCTGAGTACTTAAGAGAAACAAGATCTTATGGGGGATAGCTTATCCCCCAATAATGCTGGACAAATGAGGTGTTGATTAGACATTTTCAAAATGGCAGACGGGGCCATCAAGGGCACTGCTTTCTACCAGCTCCAGATTAAGTGGCGGCAAACCTTGCCAGCAACAGTCTGGCTAAATAGCTAACTTGATTAACTGAATCAAGACAGACAGTAGAGGCCATGAGGAATATTTCAAGACGACAAAGACCTCAGAATTGGAGCATGTTATTGTGCTTCAGTAATACAGACAACATCTCACCGTCTGGAACTGAAAAGCACAGCCCTTCCCTTGGAGCCTGAGAGTTTTACATATAGTGGTAGGAGGCTATGAAGGAAGAACAGAAACCAGGAAAAAGCCACACAGATAATGCACCTGATTGCCGACACCATCTCTGACCTCGCTCCAATCCATTCTCCACACTGAGGGCAGCGTTTCATAGAACACAGATACGATCATGATACTCCTAGGCTGAAAATCCTTCAGTGGCTTCCCACTGCTTTATTTCCCCAAATCTTCTATTTGGAGGGCTCACCAGGCCCTGGATCATCTGGCTCCTGTCTCCTCATTCTCTGTGGGCTTCAGCCATGCTTCCTTGAGTTCCTTGAACTCCAGTGTCCCTTCTTGCTCCCTCTGAAACCTGCTCATTTCTTCCGTCTATCCACTTCCTGCCTTCTGTCTGGTGGCAGTGTAACTGTCTCTGCCCTGGAGACGCCCTCCCTGAGCGCCTCTTGATGAGGTCAGGTCTCTCTTGGTAGCTAGTCTCTCATAACATCATGCTATTTTCCTACATAGTGCTTATTACAATGTTATAAGTAAATACCCATTTGTGTGATTGTTTTATTTCTGTGCCTGTCTTGGCTAAACTGCAAGCTCCATGAGGCAGAGACCACATCTGTCTCCTCCCCACTGTGTCCCCAGTGCCTGGCACAATGCAGTACTTATGACACTTAGCGGATAAAAGAACGAATAAAAGCGACAGAAGTTCTAACACATTTTCTATCATTGCAGCAGACTGGCTAGATGCCAGCTCCTTACGTCTTTTCTTCCTGGTACTCAGGAGAACATTGATCCGCCTACCTTCCTTCCAGCCGGGTTCTAGGGCATATGACTCTGCTCTGGCCAATGAAATGTGTGCAGAAGTTATTTTTGCCCCTTCCAGGACTAGCAACAGAATGCTGCACACAATCTTCTAGACCACTCTTTCCCCCAGCAGTGTAGCTGGAAGCTAAAGACTCAGAGACAGTGGGAGCACCCAGGGGAAGGAGCCCAGGTCCCTGAGATGCCTCTTAGAGGAAGGCCACCTCAACTATTCTGGGCTTGGTTTGAGTGAGAAAATAAAACTTTACTAAGTGAAGCCACTTTGATTTCTTTTTTTTAATTACAATGGCTAGGGTTAATTACTCTGATTAATATAATTGCTTATGTCATTAACTTGTTTCTCAGCCTGAATACAGAGTAAAGCTAATGACATCGAAGTAGACTAGTGATGTATCAAAGTGTTAATTCCTGCGAAGTTAAAATCCTGAGGTTTAATAACATTAAAAGAAGACTTCAATTAAAGAAGAAAGTAAGAATTTTAAAATTAGTTCTGCTGAGTACTTCCCCCCATATCCTATTCAAGGGAAGGAAGTTCAGAAAGTTTAGGATGCAAGGAAAACATGCAGACCTGAACATGTTAAAAATGAGATGAGGCCATCAAAGAATAATGACTAGTCCCTCAATTACAGCTAATTTTCCTATAGGGCCCAAATCTGTGGGTCAGATATTCAGCATTAGGCTCCCTTTCTTTCCAAAAAAATGCAGCAGGGAATCTAATTGTTTTAAAAATGCAAAACAGATCACATCACGCCCCTTCTTAAATTATTTCAAAGGCCTGACATTGCTTTTATAATAAAATATAAAATCCTGGGGCCGGCCTGGTGGCATAGTGGTTAAGTTTGCATGCTCCACTTTGCTAGCCCAGGGTTCACAGGTTCAGATCCTGGTCATGGACCTAGCACCACTCATCAAGCCACAGTGTGGTGGCATCCCACATAAAGAAGAGGAATATTGGCACAGATCTTAGCTCAGCGACAATCTTCCTCAAGCAAAAAGAGGAAGATTGGCAACAGATGTTAGTTCAGGGCCAATCTTCTTCACACAAAAAAAGATAAAAATATAAAATCCTTAAAAGGCAACAAGCCCTCACATGATTGAATCACTGTCCACATTTCCAGCTCCAGCTCTGCCACTCTCCCCGATTCCCTCTTCATTACAGATACACCAACTTTCTTTTAGTTTCTGGAACTTTGAGGATTTCCTCCCACCTTAAGGCCTTTAGTTATGCTGTTCCCCCCTCCTTTCTCCTGCTAACTCCTGCTCATCCTTCAGTACTCAGACCAACTGTCACTTTAAGGAAGCATTCCTCAACCCTCCAGATTAGGGCAGAATCTTGATTGATGGCTCATTACAAACTTCTTGTCACATGTCCCAATGTCTGGTACCTTGTAAGTTCTCAATAATCATTTGTTAATTGATGAGGTGAAGGGTCACAGGAGGCAGTGAAGTGTAAAAAGGACATAAAGACTTTAAACCCTTGAGCCAATCTTCACTTAAGATATTTGGGATCTTAAATGTCCCAGCTACTGACAGATCCTTGGTCCTTCAGGTGGGACAGTGGGACGGCCTCAACTTAAAGCCAAAATGGTAATCGAGACTTATACAATGAGCGTTTTGTTAAGAGGGCAGAAATGAAAGTGGAAAAGGAGTCCATTCTTGGTGTACTTTCAGGTAATTTTAGGTCAACAATTGAAAAATAGTAGTCACAAGTGATTGCAGAGGTATTTTCATACAATGCAATACTACAGAGCATTCAAAAAGGAACAGGTGACTGCTACAGGCAACAACATGATCTCACAGACAAGATGTTGAATAAAAGAAGCTAGACACAAAACAGCACATACTACATGAATCCAGTTATACAAAGCTCAAAACTGGCAAAATTAATATATGGTGATAGAGATCAGAATGGTGGTTACCTCTGGGGGCACTGATGGCAGGACATACGTGGGAGCTGCTGGAAATATTATAGATACATGTAGGTGCACACGTATGAAAAATTCATTAGGCTGTGGACTTAGGATTTGTGCACTTTACTGTATGTAAGTGGTACTTTAATGAAAAAGAAAACAGGAACTTCGTTGGTGAAAACCTTGCAATGGTTCTATCACAGTCTCTAGGATAAAGTGTACATTCCTCAGACAGACAAAGATGTTTGCAATCTAGCCTTTGCAGACGCTCTCGTCTCAACTCCCAATGCTCCACACTTGCACAATATACTCCAGTCACATGCTTCTCCCTGAAATTCTCTAAACATGGCACTCCATTGCTCACCTCCATGCTTTTGCATCTGCTGTTCTCTCTGCTAGAGAGGAATCGGCTCACTGTCCGCCTGACCCCCTCATAGGCATCAGGGAATAGCTCCACCCTGCCCCCTTGGTAAAGACTCCCTAGCTCCCTGGGGCTGAGTCAGGAGCATCTTCTCCTTGGTCCCCCGTGTATTTTTCATCTCTCCTATAATTTATGACAATTATCACTCTGCATTTTAGTTGACTTTTTACATGTCTGCTTCCCTCAAGAAATTTAAGGCTCCTCGAGGGCAAGAATCATGTATTAATCAGCTCTGTATCCTTACTTCCTGCGTGGTGGCTATCACATAGAATGTGCCTGATAACTATTTGCTGAAATTGAATTGAAAAATACACAGTAAGACATATATCAGGTAGCAAAGAACAAGAGGACATTTTAACTAATGTTATTTTAAAGAAACTAAAACCCTTTAGACTATAAGGAGCCAGAGATGAGTGAAATAAAGAATCAAAATGAATAGTTTAGTCATCAAAAAAGAGGTCTTTTTTTTAGAAGTCCAACTTTAAAAAGTTAAACTTAACAGATTGAGGGGAGAGAAGTGGCAATGATGATAATTTAGGGGTTTGTGTTTGTGGGTGTAGGGCATGACTTAGGTCAGGATATTCAGAGTAATAGCAGTAATAATACCTAATTGCAGTATCTAACATTCATTGAATGCTTACTATCTACTAGGCAATTTGTATTCATTATCTATTTTATCTTCAAAGCAACCCCTTGAAGGTTTGTTATTAATCTCCATTTTACATATTAGGAAACTGATGATCCAAGAGGGTAAGTAGCTTGCTGGAGGTCACACAGACAGGATGTGGCAGAGTTCAGATTCTAACCCAGGACTATGAGGCTCCAGAGCCTGTGGCAGTGGGATTGTGATCAATGACACTCTCAAAAGTGCATCTCAGAAGCCCACATCACAGCAGGGTGATAGGCAGAAAAGTGACACGGCCTCTCTCCCCTGTATCCACTTGTAGCATTTAAACATCCACAGCTGGAGACCTACCCTTGGGAAAGAAAGCCTGGGAGTCCCAGAGGTATGGAAAGTAACCTAAAAATAGGCCCCATTACAAAACCACATATGAAACTGTGTGGCAATTTCCTGTAAGGTATTCATCCCAGTACCTACTAGGATAAAACAGAACCACCCTAGAGGAACCCACAAGAAGACATAGCTGAAGAAATGGTTACTGGTGTCCACGTGCCAAAAAGGAAAAAAAGGAGAGAGAGAAAAGGAAATACCAGGACTCACCAGAATCTTAGGACGGACACATGGCTCCTGCAATAACCCACAACAAACATTATACTAAATGCCCTGACAAGCCAAATGCCATTTGGTTTATTTTGGGCAAATCTTGGGCACAGTATATTTAGTGTGGCTTCCTAGGGTTCTGGGTATTGGAGTATGTGCCCATTTACTTGGCCTTTCTGCCAACTGGCTGCAATGAAAATGACCTTTCTGGCCACAGCAGACCACCATCAGAATAACCACCAGCCTCTTAGAGACTCTTAATGTGGTTCATTCCTTGTCCCGGTACTTAATTGCAAAGGAAGGGTAATAAAATGCCCCCAAACGGACATGTGGATCCCCGGCACCTTTAGCAAATTATGTTGCCAGAGTTTTTTTAATATGTTATTCCTCAAGGTACCTTCCAAAACCAACATTTCCAGGGTGTCCTGCTATTCTGCAATATAGCTAAAAAAAATTTCTTTTCAGGTCATAGGGGAAGGCAAACAGACACATTCTTTACATTGATAGGCCTAGAAAAATAACAATGCACTGTCTGTATTACACAATGGGGCCTTGTATTTTTACAGCTAAGCTGCATTAAAGTACAGCCAGTGGACCTAGACTAAATCAATTTAATGACCTCAGGTGAGGACCCAGGGGATGTCCATTCTTAGGGCAAATCCCAACCATTCAGCCTCAGCTAGAGTTTAGCATTGGGCCCCATCAATGTCTCTAAAATGTTAATGTGAAATGTATGTTTTGGCCCTCAAAGAAATGACAGCTCCTGGACTTAAGGAAAGGAAAAATAGTAGATTTCATAGGAAAGTGCTGCTTCTGTTTTATCCACAACAAAGGGACTTACAACATTTAATATTTTTTCTAAATATTATTTAATTACATTGCAGAATCATATGTGAAATACAATTTGAACAATAACAAGTAGGGTGAACTATCAGGACCCCTTCCTAGAGACAGGATTTTCCATCATATATTGTGTGTTTCTTTCTAATTATTCAGCTTCTCTAGTAAAGAATTATTATTAGTCACTAATAGTTTACATTTCTATACTTTCCTCCACCTCCTCCAGTTTTAGATTCTTGTGGTATGCTAAAACACAGTGATGAAAGGAAGAGAAGAGTAGCGGTAGTAATAGAGGAATACGGGAGACCAAGGGATGGAGAAGGAAGAGAAAGAATGAGGATGTGGAAGGAGATACTGGGAAAAGGAGGAAAGTTGAGTACAGCTGATAAAGACAAAAGTATCAGGGACTGGGAGCTTGCTCATTAAAGCAGAGAGAAGGTACGTGCCATTCAAGGCTGGGAGGGAGGGTAACTAGAGACCCCCACATTAGTTTTTCAATGTGGTCAAGCATAAAAATAGAGTCATCTATACCTTGTGCTGTTAGCAGCCAAAAAGTAAAGTTATCAACACTAATGTTGAGCAGCTAAAAGGCAATGCAGAGACTTTCAGGAACTTGACCCCAGCTTACAGGGTGGAGACAGTTTAGAGGGCAGAAAAGTACTTGGCACTCTCAGGACAAGCCATCTCCCGAATTCAGGCAAAGGGAATCTCTCCCTCATCCTCAGCACCTGATTTCCCCGTGTAACTAACACTATCAGAGAATCTGGCCCTTCAACAGGCAGTCAAAGTTATTACTAACTTAGTTAATTACAGATATGATTAACTTTAACAGTCTACTTTAAATAACAATGTGAAGACATAGATGGTGCTATTAAATAGATTATTGAAATAATAAGAGTTCTATTTCATTTATAAGTAGTCCTTTACTAGTATGTTTTGATGTAATTGTGGGGGGCAGAGCAGGAGATTAATTTATTTTAAGAAAAGATCTGAATTAATGTTGTATTTAGTAAAACAAAAATAATACTTGATTTAAATATACAAGGTAGTCAGACAGGCCAGTTGACTGTGTCTTCAGTTCAAATACATATAATATCCCAGGGAAAATGGTTATTTTAAAGACACGCAGAATTTCAGGAACAAAGTCCATATAGCAGTGGATGGGCTGCACATTGGAGTCACCCAGAGAGCTTTAAAAATTGTTATTCCCAGGCCACACCCCAGGCCAATGACATCAGAATCTCTGGAGGTAGGATCAGGCACCAATAGTTTTAAAACTCATCAGGTGATTCTAATTTGCAAAGTTCAAAACTACTGTCAAAAAGAAAAGCAAGATCAGGCCTGCCCGGTGGTGTAGTGGTTAATTTTGCACACTCCGCTTCAGTGGCCTGGGGTTTGCAGGATCCAATCCCAGGCACGGACCTACACACCGCTCATCAAGCCATGCTGTGGTGGCATCCCACATACAAAACAGATGAAGACTGGCACAGATGTTAGCTCAGGGACAATCTTCTTTAAGCAAAAAGAGGAAGACTGGCAACAGATGCTAGCTCAGGGCCAATCTTCCTCACCAAAAGAAAAAATAAAATAAAATAAAAAAGAAAAGCAAGATCACCCCTAACATACTGCCCTTAACTGAATCTTTTGCTTGGATCTTTGAGTTTTTATCCTTTATCAATTGCTTAAGAAACAGCAGTTGAGAGTTTATATCCTCTTGTCCACCAAGCCTCCAAAACTGGCAATAAGGCAGTGAACAAGGTACTAACCCATAATGACAAGAAAACAGGACAGGAGATGACCTTGACGCAAGACGAAAAGAAACTTTTGGAAGAGGGAAAGCACATGGTGAGAAAACCATTGAGTAGCATGCCACTCAGCCATGGCACCTCAGAAACAGGAATTGGGGTACCAGGAACCGCTGTAGGCCAGGTGTACAGTGGAGGCAGGTGGTAGAAGAGGTTGAACATTTGTACCAGGAGAAGTTTAGACCGTCAGATTTCTTCCCCAGATCAACCCCAGCTATTTGACTGATCTCTCCCTTGCCTCCAAGGAAACAGGAAGTTAATCTTGGATAAAATGAATTAGAGAGAGATTCCCCAAACCAGGAACACCAGAAACAGCAAAGAGTGAGGCTAAGGCAAGGAAAACAGGGAGATTCTGTGAAATACTAGAAAGTGATACTTACCTGGCCCGTCTTTCCCCAAGCAGCTCCCTGAATGCTGGCAGTGAGGCTTAAACCTGCAGGAGGCGACTGAAAGGGAGTTCTTGACCTTTCTTATTGTGCCACAGGCACCTCTGGCAGTCTGGTGAAACCCACAGAACCATTACCAGAATGATATTTTTGAATTTATAAAATAGAATACATAAGATTGCTAAGTTAAATATACTAAAATACAATTCCCAAAATAGAAGAAAATTGTTATATTAATATATGTTTCTTTATTGCCATATAAAATAATAAGATCTAGTGTTGGGTCCAAAACTGTTGTATTTCAAATTATTGATGAGCATAAATAATCCCTAAGGATATCTGCAACCATAATAACGTGATAAGAAAATATCTTTTTTTTTTTTGAGGAAGATTAGTCCTGAGCTAACATCTGTTGCCGATCCTCCTCTTTTTGCTGAGGAAGATTGGCCCTCAGCTAACATCGTGCCCATCTTCCTCTACTTTCTATGTAATACGCCTACCACAGCATGGCGTGCCAAGCAGTGCCATGTCCGCAACTGGAATCTGAACTGGCAAACCCCAGGCCGCCAAAGCGGAATGTGAGCAATTAAATGCTGTGCCATTGGGCCGGCCCCAGAAAATATCTTGATTGTTGTTGGTAAAAAAGTTATAAATACTGTTAATACTATTGTGACTTGTGGGCTACATTCATAATTGAAATAACGGCTAATTTCAGCTAGAGGTTGCCTTAGAAAAAAATGTAAATTTCTTTTCCCATCCAAGGTTATGAGAGACTGCAGACCTAAGAATTTAGACTGTAGATCTCAGACTTTAGACCTAAGAAGCCCTGGGCTGGAAGACTTCTCCCTAGAAAACTGGACCAACCTGAGGGAAAAGGCCACAGATAATGCTTTTTAGGGGCAGGGGCCTGCAGGCTAGCCCTCCAGTTAGTGAGGCCCCCCAGGCTCAAACAGCATTCCTACCATGTACAGAACATCCAGTGGCCCCTCCAGTGCCCTACTCTTAAATATGAATAGGGTCACCAGACGTCTAAGAGAAGCTCCAACATGAAAGACAGAGATCAAAACAAATAGAATAAAGAAATTCAGATGATATACAAATAATGCCGGGAATTACCAAAATTATAAGCAACGCCTGTAGAGAGAAGAGAAGATATGACATCAATGAAGCAAGAATAGGATGCCTTAAAAGGAAACACTCAGGGAGCAAGAAAGAGTTCTCATAAATTCAAACTGATAGAAGAAATCATTTGAAAAAACCAAGAGAAGGGATGAAAGAGAAAGTTGAAGAAATCTTATAGCAAGAACAAAAAGAAAAATGAGGTGGAAAATAGGAGAGAAAGAAAAAAGAAAACTCAAAGAATCATTCCAGAAAGTCCAATATATGAACAATAGTATAGAAAAAAGGAGAAAAGTACCAAAGAAAGAATATAAGAACATTTCTCAGAATGAAGGACATGAGTTTCCAGATTGTTGCCAAAGGATAATACAGCTTATTGGATAAAAACAGAATTCCCTAAACAATACTAAGAAAGATGTTTTTCACTCAATTGAATTGACTGGTCTTTTTTATTCATTTGTGTTAATATTTCCAGAATAGAGTGAAAGCATACACAGCTTTGGCAAAATGTCTAAAGTCACAGTCAATGCCGCCAGATGTCATTCACCTACTATTTAGTAAATTATTCAAATAGTTAGCAACAATTGCAAAATATTTGCCACTATTAAAGAATTCCTAGGTTATCTTGTCCAGCATTCACTTGCTGAGCAGATGGAGCAAAATGAAAACCTGGGGTACTTCTGGAGGTGGGTGGGAGGTGAGTGGAGGAGTGGGGAGCAGATAGTGTCTAGTAGACAGTAGCAGACAGAAAACGGGTGGAAACAAGGGAAAATAAAAACGTTGCCTTTGCTCAAGAAAGCCAGTCAATATCCGATCAGCCTTAATTCCTCCTTGCAGGGAGATGCAGCTGAGCATCGACAGGTAAATGGAGGACACTGCCCGGCTTTGAGACCACTAGATCACTCTGGGACCTATAGCTCCACCTTCTTTTAGCCCACATCTGGGATCTTACCCACCACCTGTTTGGGGATTTATCTCCTCAAACAAATATACAAGCAAACAAAGCTGTGAATAAAGTATCTTTTGTTTGGTCACAACGGTATAATAGATGTTTTAGAATACTTGTGTAAATGAAAGTAATAATAATTATTATTATCAATTGAACTCTTACTATATGCTAGGCCTTGTGCTGGTTAAATCCTCCCACAGCTGCGAAAGGGAGGTGTCATTAGCCCCATTTTGCAGATGAAGAAACCGAGAAAAGGACAGAGCGACCATTTAGAACTACCATGGGACTGGCATGATAACATCATGTCTCATTCAATCGCCAAAGCAACCATATGAGATAGACATTTTTAACCACCTGAGAAATGAGGAGACTGAGGTTCAGAGACATGAAATATCCGAGGCCCCGTAAGGACAAACTGGTAGAGTGGGGTATGGAGTCTCCTTCTGTCTGACTTCAGAGCCCGATCACTTAGCACCAACTTAAACAAATACTTACAACAGAATCCAGTTTAAGATTAGTAATAAACTCTATTTTGCAAATGCTTTCGGGTAAAATTTTCTTCCTCCCCTTTTTCTTGAGTAAGGTTAGCCCTGAGCTAACATCCACGTCCATCTTCCTCTACTTTATATGTGGAACACCTGCCACAGCATGGCTTGACAAGTGATGTGGAGGTGAGTGCTTGGGATACGAACTGGCGAACCCTGGGCCACCGAAGTGGAACATGCGAACTTAACAGCTATGCCACCAGGCTGGCCCCACTTTTCTCTCCTTTTTTCCTGGCTGTGGCTCAGAAAAGGTAATCTGCAGGCCCTTTTTTCTATATAGACAAGTTTCAAAAACTGATTCACTGCAGTGTAGCTCAATTCAAGACTCCTTGACATGGCAGGAGGTTGACTGAGATGACTTCAGTAACTCTCAGAACAAATTTACTACTCCTTGCGATTTTGCAATCGGAAATTTTATGCAATAAGAAATCCTCAGATCTACAGTAACTAGATTTATAAAGCAAATTCTTCCTTCTTTTTAATTGATAATCTTTCCATTTTAAGTGGGAAGAACAGAATCTCACAACAAAAGGGTTCTTGGGCTCATTTTGTCTAATTTTCTCTTTTGTTTACAAATGGGGCCACTGAAGTCCAGAAAAATGATTCCTTCAAATAAGCCAAAACATTTTTTTTTCCTACTTAAACCAAGACAATATGCCGTGCTCATTGGATGTGGAATTAATGAAGAACAGAAAAAGATAAAAAAAAAAAATTAAAAGATGTAGAATTAGGTCAGAGTGCCAAGGAACCAGAGGCCAGTTAATTCCACTTCCTCTCTGAAAAAGACATTGTGCTTTGTATTATTCCATAGTTACCACAGGGCTACCGGGGAGGGCCACTGGGCCCAGCCTCTGATCCACGAAGGACCTCAAAATGTGGATGTGTGGCATGATATGTTATTGACCTTTTTCATTCTCATTCTCTCATGAGTGCACAGTGGCTACCTGACTTATGATGCAAAAGGAGATGGGAGAATCCACCTGTCTTCTATGGAGGAAGACATCCAAGAAATTTGCAAAAATTTAAAACAATGGCACTCATTACATATATGTATTTTTCGTTTTTGAAAGTATAGTTATTTTTTTATAGATATGTCACCATGTTAACATGTAATAGATTTATTATTACCAGGTTTAATTTCTAATAGATAAAACTTATATAAACAAAAGCTCTTTGGGATTTCTCAATTATTTATGAGTGTAAATAAGTCCTGAAGACCATAAAGTTCAAAACTGCTGCTTTACTGGGTCACAAGCCACAGAGTGAACTGTGAATTCAGAATTTATCCTGTAACTATTTCGTGAGTAGCAAAAATACACTACATTATATTTTTGGTTAAAAGCATTAATCAGTGCTTTTATATAAATAGCATATAATAGAAATATCCAGTGGAGAAATATAAATATTTGAAACATGCCATAACTTTTATAAGCCTGTTTTGACATTTCTCTATTTGAAATGTGCCAAGAGCTTAACAAACCTCAAACCTTTCACGAGTTCTAAAGAAACTCTGGTTCTGAAACTTGAGTTCTGAAGAAACTCATTAGTGAAGAAAACACAAAACTGAACTCTTACGTTCTGGCATTGCCAATACTAATGGCTAATACTTATTGAGCTCTTACTCTGTGCCAGGCCCATCTCTAAGTGCTTTCCACTTATTCTCTCACTGAGTCCTCACAACAATACTAGAGGATGCTTGTCCAAGGTTGGACTTCTGGTAAGAGGGAGAGCCAGGTGGTCTGTCTCCAGGGTCCTTGCTCCAAACTGCTGAGTGACCACTATGACTTCTCCAGGCCACTCCTGTCCTAGGAACCTTCCTCTCCCACTTGCCAGAATAGAAGGCATTTGGAATGCAAATGAGGAGACAGGGTATACAAATCAAAAAGGCTTTTAAGAGTGTGATGGGATGTGGAGGAGAGTCCATGGTTCTGCCTTCTGTTGCCTTTACATTGTGGGTTCCTTTAGGGCAGAGTTCTGCTTACTGCAGTTATGTTATTCATTCATTTGGAAAATAATACCCTATGTGTGAGGTGCTTCAGGGCTGGGAGATCAGATGGTAGTTTTTAAGGACTTTTTCCCTGGGGAGGTGTGTCACAGGAAATTCTCATAAAGGCAATATGTCCCCTATTTCCATTATGCAAATCTGATTGCCTCACTCAGTCCTCCTTCAGCACTTTAACAGGAAACGTGATACTAGTAGACAAGTTGGTACAAGAGAAACAATAAGTCACTTTTCGTAAAACCACAGTTGGACAGAGGAGTGAGACAGCCAGCTGGCCTGATATTATTATATCCAGATGTGGCGCAAATCTTCAGTCCAGGGAGGTAGCAAGATGCCGTTAGGTGATTTAAAAATATATATTATTATTATTATTGTAATTATAAAATATAATACGTAATAATCATAGTAGTAGTAGTAGTCCCTCATGGAAGAGTTATCTTTGCTTCCATCAGCCCTTTCTGTGTAGACAACAGCTGAGTTGGAAATCTTCCTCTGCATTTCTGCTCAAACTCAAATCTTAGTTATCAGAGAACCAAACAAAGAATTATAGGTATTTTTGCTTAAGTATCACAACATGCATACCTAGTAGCAAAAATATTATTTCCAGTCAGTTGGGGAACTCAGGAATGGGAAGAATGGCATTCTCACTGATAACCAAAATCAGGAACTCTTCCTACCTGTGTTTTTAGAAATTTACTCAAATATTACGACCTTTATCCCTCCATGATATGCGTGTAAAATTATGACTCAGTGGCGACACACAGAAAAAGAAAGTGTTTTCACTTCAAGTGCGAGGAGATGAACTATCCCGGGAACATTTGCTTCTGAGTCCCCTCCAGGGATCGAGTCTCTTGAGTAACAAGACTGGTATCATTACATGGAACCCCTATAATTTAATAGATGTGCAGTGCTATGAAAACACTATTACAAATGAGAAATGTCCTTGCCTACCAGAAAGAAGAATCATTATCTATTAATTTCCTGAGTTCTTTTCACGTTGAGATGACAAAATGGAAGCTTCATTTACAAAAATATATGTTCATACTTAAAATATGTAAGATAAAGTCCTGCATATAATAATAGGAGCTTAAAATATGCTTATTAATAACATGGTAAGGATTAATTTAGCAATTTCATCTTCTTCACAAGTGGAAATAGCATTTGGAATAATGTTTTTCTTAGACTTTATTCATAATTTATTTATGAACACTAATTTTATGACTTTCAGTTTTAAATGGTTAAAACTGTATAATCTATCTCTATTTTACAAGTTCTAATACAAACAACCCAGAGTAATTATTCTCTATGCAATTTAACCCCCAATGTAACAATTCTCCAAAGCTAATAAGAGAAGCATAGTTCCTTAGAGAAAAGATACCATAAATACATTTAAAACAATAATTCCCATTTTATAAAGAGATAAAAAGGGAAGGAAGGAGAGGGGTCTGATTTCACTTTCATAAATTCATTTAATGATCCTAAGGAACAAATACTACTTTCCCCTTTAAGAGAGAAGGAAAGTAGAGTTCAGAGAGGTGAAGTTAGTTGCCCAAAGTCTCAAACCCGACAAACAGGGAAGTTAGGATTCAAACCCAAATCTGTCTGACTCTAGGACAATACTGCTTATCTCTCACTAAACGAGAAAAATGAAACACCATTCTATAACTTGAATAAGATTCACTGTTATTTAATGAAAGTGCCCAGAATTTGCTCAAGAGCTTTTCATCTTAAACAACTTTCTTAATCACTAAAATTAGATTTAATTGATTAAATTAACCCTCTAGGACCACCCCAGATGAATATAACCAGCTCTTGGAAAAGGCTGCCTCTGGCAAATTCTATGCTTATCAGAATTTTATTTAGCTAAACTCAAGGCATCAGTTTTCTAGTCTGGATTTTCTGTCATTTGTGGCTAATTTTGAGGCAATTTGCAGTCTCAAACTCCATTTTCCTTCTTCCCTTAAGAAGTTTGTTCTTTATTTAAATCATCAGTGTTATCTCCAGTTTACCCTCATTCTTTTGGCAATAGCTCCCAACGCATCCATTTTTGATCACACATCTGAATGCAGCAGGAAAGCTGCTATTAAAGAATCTTCTAACAATATCCTGGTGATGCAAATGATCTTGCTGAAATTGTAAATCGATAGAGGGGTTTATTATTTGGGCAAAAGTCCTGAAGACATAATATGACAATAAGACATAAGACATTTATGTCTTATTTTCAAAACTACAAGCAACATTGTTTACTTTCTAAACCAATCTTGGGAAACTCTGATGACAATCCAGGAGAAAGTTCTAGATCATTGAAGGTCTTTGAAAGCAGACGTGAGACAGTAAGGCACAATGGTTGAAAGTGAAGGCTTTGTTGCTGAATAAGCTCACTTTCAGAAGATACCCTAATGCAATGAACTGTGACATTATCTACACGGAAAAATAAACAATCACAGTCTTAAAATATGCTCCTACGAAGTTTCGATTCTAGCCCCACTACTATTTATGACACCTTGGGTAAGTTTCTTAACTTACTTGGGCTTCAATTTCCTCATTTGAAACATAGACATAAAAAAGGCACTGATTTCCTAGGGTTCAATGTGATAATCCAGGTAAAGTAGTTCGTTTAGTGCTTGGCACATAGAAAGTGCTCAGTAAATTATAATTTATAATTAAAAATATTATAAATATTTTCTTTTGGGCCATCTATAATTTTCCATTAGGATAAGTGCTTCTAGAAGCTTACTATGTAAGTATGCTCCTTTTAGAAAATAGCCAATTAGATTTTCCAATAGTTACAGAAGGCAAAAAAGGGGGAAAATGCAATCAGAAAAATATAGAGAAAGGGAGGGGAGAGAACTCTAGTCATGGCAGCAAATACCTTGAGAGTAGCAGGGACATTTTCAACAGAAGATCATCTCAGTAGAATAATTATTACACAAATGACAAGCATGTAACTAGCAGTGGGCATAGATTGCTTATACCAGTTAGCACAATAAATTCAATATGGCTCTTTAAGAATATTTATATCATATATAAATTAATTTAGGGATATGGGCCAGGGAAGTAACCTGGTGAAAAGGATAACAGACACAAACTTTGGTCTAAAAATGAAAGGGAAATCTGGAAAGAAAATGAATACCTCTACTGTAAGAACACCTATAATATAAATAATGTCAGCTGTCAGATGAGGAGAAAGCATGGAAAAATCTCTTCAATCCTGCTGAGAAACCATCCTAGCAAACCATCAATAATACTCTGGTTCATCCAATAGATGTTATTATTTTTCTTAAACTAGGCTTCATCATATTAAAAGACATTAACTGTTATTCTGCTTTTATATTAATAATATCACATTTCAAAATACGTTATAGTATCTTTTAGATCGACATTATTCAAAAACATTACCATCTATTCCAAATTTTTTTGGCTTAAAAAATAATTTTATAGTAATTTTCTCTCTTTCCATTTAATTTCTGATACCATATCTTACTGAAAGAGAGTTTTGTTTCTTTCTAACTTAAAAAAATTAAATACACATAATGCTTCCTGTTGCTATTCCACTATCATACTATACATTTTGTCATTTTTCAACAGTTTTTAACACAAGCACAGTACAATCCTATGCATTGGAGAAATGAATAAATTCGCTGACTGAAGGTTAAAAAAGAAAATGATCTACTGAGCCCTCGAATAACACCATATGTTTTTCATCCATTTTCTTGCTACTGTATTCACTGAACAGCTCTTACAAGAATAAAACCTTAAGGAACATGAACTTATGGCAAGACCAGACAGAATATTCTGGAACCATGCTTTGAAGTAAAATCATTCCCTTAACATCAGGAGATTTAATACCGCCATTTCACCATGAAAATAATCACAGATGAATGTTCTGACCAGGACTAATTGTCTTTGAAGTTCTCTAAATTCGAGCATTAAAAACAGTGCTTGACAAAACTCTTTACCTTATCAAAAAATTGCAAAGAAAACAACTTGAGGGCAAGACTCAATCTAATTTGGCTTGTATCTAAAATCAAAGCTGCAACGTTAAGCAAAATTAAAAAGTGTATGAGAATCATATGATTAAGACAACCTAAATTTGAGAGCCTGACCTTTGGTGCTTATTTTACAGTTATCACGGTGATGAAATAACTGTTGGCTGACAGCAGCCATTTAGCAATCAAAATCAGAATAATCAATACGTGTGCTCTTTCCTTGTGATCGTTGTATGACATGTGTTCAAATTCTGTAACAGAAAGTGCAGCTGTAAAAACAAATTTTATAGCTGAAGCAAAGCACAAAAAATGAACATCATAGGTTCAGAAGAACATTCACTTGCACCTGGATGAGTCCTTTGGGGAGTTCGGGAGTCAGAACATTAAAAACTGAAGGCTTTTCTCAGTGCTCTAGTAGCCCCCATCCAAACAACAAAATTAGACAGAGCTTCAGCACACCCTGTTCCTTTTGTCTGGAAAACCCTTCACTCTCCCTGCCTTGTTCATTCAACTCACCCTTCAGATCTCAGCTGAAGTGTTACTTCCTTGAGGATGTCTTTCCCAACTTCCCAGATTCGCCCTCCTATAATAAGCGTAACTTTCTTCCATATCACTTGTCACAGCTGCAAATTTACATTTCTATGTGTGGTTATTTGGTCATTTCTCTCCCATTAGACTGTAAGCCTCACGAGGCAAAGAGGTCATGAATGCTTGTTCTCATCATTATAGCCCCAGAACATAGCATAGAGCTGGGCACAGAGTAGATATCTAACGCATGTTTATGGAGTGATGAAAGGGAAGGGAAGACCTAATTATAGGTAGTTACTACTGGATGGTTAGGTAATGATGACTAGAATTCTACCCCAAGCCAAGCACAGGATAGTGGTATTCCCCTCACCAATCTTACTTGGTTCTCTTCTACCTTCTTCTCTCTTCTTTCTCCCATAGCCTCATGCTACAGGGAACATGGAGGCTGACATACAGGACTGGGATGGAGATCTCAATCCTACATATCTTGGTCTTCTAGCTCCTGTACTCATCTCAAACATGCTTTACTCATCCTGACCTCACACCTTGCTTTTTGGTCAATATGGTCAGTATTCATACTTCCATTTCAATAAGGGGTTTCTAGAGGCAAGATCTTAACCAAAAGAGTAGTTTTAATGGCACTGTAGCAACCTTTTGGAACGATGTGTGTGTTGAACTGATTTCTCAATGAAGCCACTGATGATAGGACCTTGAGGACGGGGATCATCACTAACTCTTACAGGAATCCATGGGGTAAATAACATTTATCGGCCTATGACTAGGAGTGGGAGGGAGCTGATAGAGTTTGGAGTTCAAGAGGCCAAGAGGGGTCGACCAGAGAGAGAAATCCACAAGGTCAAGTCCTAACAGTCTTCAGAGTACTCAGTGAGCCCTTACTGCTTTCTAGACTACAGCCAGAAACATCCTGCTCATAAACACTGCCCTATAGCTTGTGAAAACTGAAGTATTAATGAAAAACGTGCTTTACGACATAACACGTGATGGTGAGAAAACAAAAGATAGCCAAGCAGCGCAAGTGTAAAGGGGCTTTTTAAATTTTAATTAATAGATTTTATTTTTAGAGAAGTTTTAAGTTTAGAGGGAAATCGAGTGGAAAATACAGAGTTCTTGTATTACCCCTGCCCTCCCTCCACAGTTTCTAAAGTGTCTTTTTTAAAATATAAATTTAACTGCCAAAAATAAAATGCTTTAAAATCTGCCCCCTTTGTTTCATGTTAATTGGTAAATTTACTAATTAACTTATTTTAAACAACTTTTCAGTTTAGTTCAGAAGTAGAAAAGTTAACAAATATTGATGAAAGAAAGAAAAGGAGAAAAAAGAAGAAAGAAAAACTTAAACATAATCCTCTCACTCAAAGATACAAAAAGCATATTGGTGTATACCTTTCTACACATTTTCCTGTGTATGCATTTTTAATTTTTTTTAAAAAAACTGGGATAACATTCCACATATTATTTTGGTTAAAGAGATGATAGTTATCCATACAATGGGATATCCTGGCCATCTTCGCACTTTATTATATATTCTTCAACATTATTTTTAATGGTAGCATAATATTCCGTTTTATGGATAATCATTTCTCTATTTAACCAATGCCTCCTAGCTTTGGACATTCAATATTTATTTGTGAAATTAGAAGCATCTATTTTCCCAAATTCACTCTTTTATACATCTTTAAAGAACGGCAATTTGTTGGGTGGGAAAACCAATGCAGTGAAACACTAGACAATTTATTTTCATCTTTATACAAGATACTAGTGTTGGCAAGGCAGGAAAGAAGAAAAGCTCTTCCTATGACCCTTGTTTAAGTTTAGACGGATGTGCGCGGTCCAAGGCCAGCAAAGTGATAAATAGGTTTTGGCAGCTCATTCTCCCTACCTTGACTAGTATTACAGTGTGTCATTGCAGTGGATCATTTAGAACAGGAAGCCAAAGACACTGTGTGGTGTTCTCCCAGGGCAAATTCACAGATATCTCATAGAAGGCTTTGGCAAGATTCTCAGTACGCACAGAGAAGCATAGAAAGTGGCTTTATTTTTAAGGCTCAGATTCAGCTGAAGGATCCGCTAGGGAATCCAGAGAAGGGAATGCCTGGGCTTGAGTTAAAATAGCTGGTTTATTCTCGCTTTCACAGTGCACAAAAGCTTTACTGATTTGCCCAGCAGTCATCTGCTAATCTCACACCTTGAGATAAGCAAAACACACACACATCCTCATTAACATTGAGTCAGCGACTCTGAAGGAAGGATATCCAGGAGACTGAATTTCTACTCCACATTGAGCTACTATATTTTCATATCTCATTGCAATTCAGTGTAGCTATCAGCCCAAGAAAGGCAAGGCAAAGAAGCTTCTTCAACAAAAGCTGCAATATATCAAATTTACTGTGAAATTTCCTAAATGCTAGGCTTCAAAATCGCAGTAGTCAGTCATGGCTATAAAAATTTACCTTCTAAGTGAATGTTTTATTTTTAAAAATAGAGCTCTGTGGTGAAAAAAAAAGCTACTTTTGTTTATCCATTTTATTATGACTAACTTTTCTCCAAAATGAGAGAAGCTTACTAGTCTTTTTTTCCTAGTAATAAAAGTAATGCAGCACAATACTACAAAAATACATACAATCTAGAAAGGAATACTTCAGAAAGTAAAGATCACCTTTAATCCCATCATCCAAAGACAGAGGCTATTAAATAGTTGGCTGAGGCTTAAATATTTTTAAAAACATACATTAGACATACTTGCTTTGTATTCTTCCTTCCCACTTTAACAACAGAAATATATATATTTCTGTGTCACTGAATTTTACTTTTTACAGCTACATAATTAACAATTTTTAGTACTTAAAAAAATCCTGACATATTTTTACTTTGACAATTAAATTAGTAAGACTTTTTTTGATCATGTGTTTAATGTTGACATCTGACTTGTTTCTAAAGAAAGAAGCTTCTAAGTAGACATTAATTAAAATAACTAACCCATCCATTTACAGCTACAAATTTCTGCATAAGCAAAGACTATGCACAATAAAAACAGAAATAAAACCATTAAAATGTCTAAAACTTGTTTGCTTTCTTAGAGTTGGTTTTATCAGTTGTTTACTTTTGAAACGGATTAAATTAGAATTTTTGACATTTTATGTGTTGCTCAACATGTGTTACTTAAAATGAGTTAAAAAAAATCAGATGATTTGTACAAAGCAAAAGCATTAAAAGCAAAAACTTTAATAAGAAAGATGTTCACTAGGCTTTATTAATTTGAAATTAAATTATGAAAAGCAAAAGTCGATTAATTCTCCAAAAGAATCTTAATTAGTATTAAAAGTGATGAAAGAAGAAAAGGGTATAAATAAAATTTTAAATTGCTTAAGAATCTTTTAAGTAATACGTCATAGGCAGAATGCATGAAAAAGAAGTCACTGACCTATGTAAAGTGACTGATTTATGAGGGTAAATTAAAATAATAAACCATCATTATCAAATGGCATCTATGCTGTGTATGCAAAGCACCAAGTCTACGTTTATTGATTGACTATTTCCTACTCTCCTGCTCACAGAACAAATAGAAGCTGATGTAGAAAGATATCCTTAATCTATAGGTTCATATAATAAAATGGCTGATTGCACTTTGGAACAGTGCTTTTTTTTTAATGTTTATAAATTATAATGCATCTCTTTAAGATTCTGATGAACGCTATCTATTCTCTCCCCATATGAAATATATATCCATATGATTGTAGACATACATGATTCTCCCATTAGACACTCTTACTTCTTGCTTAGTAACGGAACGGCCAGAATAAAGACTACATTTCTTAGTTGCTCTTTTAGCTAGGTGTGACCAAGTGACTAAGTTCTGGTCAATAAGATATAAGCATAAGCATCATGTCAACTTCCAGGAAGTGTTCTTAAAGGCAGGGATCATGAACTTCTTCCACTCCCTCTTCCCTTTCATCTTTATTGCTGGCTTGAATGCTTAAGCTGTCATTTTGGACTATGAGTGTAGCCACAGGACCAGGAACAGAATTTGCCAACCCCAAATATGCCTCTTTGGTATAAGAATTATTTTAGGCTGATTATTTTTAACAAAGAGCAGACACGGGGAAAGCTCTGAAAACCAAGCAGAAGTTGCCTATTAGTAAGGGAAATTTACATTTATAAGAGAAATCTCCATTTGTAAGAGTACCTTTCCCTCTGAGCCAGGAAGGAGATCCCTATAAACTCTTCTCAATAGAGAAGGCAATGACTTCAATCTACACAACTTTACCCTTGTTTACTGTGCTGACCTCATCTTAACGACAGAATGTTAAAATTATTCCTCAGGGGATGGGAGCCAGCCAGGAGCATGAGCAGAAGAGAAACTTTTGATGTGCCAATTGAAACTCATCCTGCTGATGCTTCTGCATACCAGCCTGCCCTCCCTGATCCCTTAAACCTTACCCCATACTCGGGATCAGTGAGACAGAATTCAGAGCTTTTCCTTCTGTCTCCTTACCAGTCAACTGTGTAATAAACTGCTTCTTTCCTCAAAGACTGGTGTACCATGGTATTGGCTTCTGCGTGCATCGGCTGTTAGGGAGCCCTTGCTCGGTAACATGAGGAGAAAACCAGAGGCTTAGTAAAGCAAACAGCAAGAGGGAAGGAGCCTGGGTGCTGATGATTATGGATCTGCCATACTTGTGCTGGATGTCTTATCTCTGGAGTGTGTATAGTTTGAGAGGGAAATGAACTCATATTTTGTTGAGCCACAGTTACTTGGTGTTCTGTCACTCACAACTGAACCTAATATTAACCGATACAGGTATAAACACAAGTTTGCAGATAATTTCGGGGGAGAGGGGTCCATGGAACCCAAATTAAGAATATCACTTTAGAAATATATATATAATACAATGATAACCATTTAATATTCGTACACTGTAGTTATCAGATTTTTTCCACATCCATTATCTTTCTTGATCTTCACAATCTGCCTCTGAAGTAAATATTGTTTTTAATACTGTCAGTTTATAGACTGAAAAACAAACAAAGAAAGAAACCCCACAAAACTGACTTAAAAGCAAAAACAAACACAAAACTGAGGCTCGGTATATCTTTTGCTCAAAGTTAATAATAGAATGAAAACTATAACCAAGGGTAATGATTCCAAACCCCACGCCCTTATCACTGTTCCAATGACTGTAGTACATGTACAGGCATCTCCTACTTTTGTGAAAAATCATTCTTAAAAACATATTAAAGGGCTGGCCCAGTGGCACAGTGGTTAAGTTCACATGTTCTACTTTGGCAGCCCAGGGTTCACCAGTTTGGATCCTGGGTGCAGACCTACACACCACTTATCAAGCCATGCTGTGGCAGGCATCCCACATATAAAGTAGAGGAAGATGGGCACAGATGTTAGCTCAGGACCAGTCTTCCTCAGCAAAAAAGAGGAGGATTGGCAGCAGATGTTAGCCCAGGGCTAAGCTTCCTCAAAAAGGAAATTAAGGACCCACAACTAAAATATACAACTATATACTGGGGGGATTTGGGGAGAAAAAGCAGACCAAAAAAATGTACAAATTTAAATATAGAAAACCATAAAGAAATAATCAAAAACTACAGCAAAGTTGCAAGTTACAAAATCAATTTACAAAAATTAGTTGTATTTCTATACACTAACAACAAACTAGCAGAAAGAGAAATCAAGAATACAATTCCATTTGCAATTACAAAAAAAGAACAAAATATCCAGGAATGAACTTAACCAAAGAGGTAAAAGACTTATACACTGAAAACTATAAGATATTATGGAAAGAAATTGAAGAAGACATAAAGAAATGGAAAGACAGTCCATGCTCATGGGTCAGAAGAATAAACATAGTCAAAATATCCATATTACCTAAAGCAATCTACAGATTCAATGCAATCCCAATCAGAATCCCAATGACATTCTTCACAGAAATAGAACAAAGAATCCTATAGTTCATATGGAACAACAAAAGACCCTGAATAGCCAAAGCAATCCCAAGAAAAAAGAACAAAGTTGGAGACACCATAATCCCTCACATCAAAATATACCACAAAGCTATAGTAATCAAAACAGCATGACACAAACAGACACACAGATCAATGGAACAGAATGGAAAGCCCAGAAATAAAACCACGCATCTATGGACAGCTAATCTTTGACAAAGGAGCCAGGAACAAACAATAGAGAAAGGAAAGTCTCTTCAATGAATGCTGTTGGGAAAACTAGACAGCCATATGCAAAAGAATGAAAGTAGACCATTATCTTGCACCATACACAAAAATTAACTCAAAATGGATTAAAGACTTGAATGTAAGACCTGAAACCGTAAAACTCTCAGAAGAAAATATAGGCAGTATACTATTTGAAATTAGTCTTAGCAGCATCTTTTCAAATACCATGTCTGCTTGGGCAAGAGAAACAAAAGAAAAAGTTAACAAATGGGACTACATCAAACTAAAAAGCTTCTGCAAAGCAAAGGAAACCATGAACAAAATGAAAAGACAACCCACCAACTGAGAGAAAATATTTGCAAATCATTTATCTGACAAGGGGTTGATCTCTAAAATATATAAAGAACTCATACAACTCAACAACAAAAAAACAAACAACCCGATCAATAAATGGGCAGAGGATACAAGCAGACATTTTTCTAAAGAAGATATACAGACGGCCAATAGGCACATGAAACGATGTTCAACATCACTAATTATTAGGGAAATGCAAATCAAAACTACAATGAGATATCACCTTATATCAGCTAGAATGGCTATAATTGCCAAGACAAAAAAACAACAAATGTTGGAGAGGATGTGGTGAAAAAGGAACCCTCATACGCTGCTGGTGGAAGTGCAAACTGGTGCAGCTACTATGGAAAACAGTATGGAGATTTCTCAAAAAATTAAACATAGAAATACCATATGATCCTGCTCTCCTACTACTGGATATTTATCCAAAAAACTTGAAATCAATGATCCAAAGAGATTTATGCACCCCTATGTTCATTGCAGTATTATTCACAATAGCCAAGATGTGGAAGCAACCCAAGTACCCTTCTGCAGATGAATGGATAAAGAAGATGTGGTGTATATATACACAAGGGAATACTACTCAGCCATAAAAAAGACAAAACTGTCCCATTTGCGACAACATAGATGGAGTTTGAGGGTATGATGTTAAGTGAAATAAGCCAGGCAGAGAATGATAAATATTTCATGATTTCACTCATATGTGGAAGATAAAATATACACGGATAAAGACAACTGATTAGTAGTTACCAGAGGGGAAGGGGATTGCGGGGTAGGCAAAAGGGGTTAAGGGGCACAAATGTACAGTGATGGACAAAAATTAGACTACTAGCAGTGAGCACAATAAGTCTATTCAGAAGTTGATAAATAATACTGTACACTTGAAATTACACAATGTTGTAAACCATTATGATCTCAATAAAATTACCGGAAAAAAAAATAAAACTGTTCAACTTTGTAATGAAAAAAACAGTTAAATATATATGACTTAAGAGTAAGGGTTATGTTTTAAAAGGAAGATTCTATTTCCATGTAACTAAACAAAATTTTAGACATTATAAAGTTCTTAATTATATTAAAATCATTTCTACTTTTTTTAGCACCAGATAGTAATACAATTTGCATATGATTATTTAAAATATAAAAAGCAAAAGAAAAATATCCTTATTTAATGTGCAATACTTCGCTAACACCATTGCCCCCCTTTCTTTGGGTGACAGATCTTTTCTCAGTGGTATATAACCCAAGGCAGGCCAACCCAGGTGTTCCCAGAACAACATTATAAATGGAGCTGGTGGGACATTTCTTCTCTAGTGGGTGAATTGTTAGGACACAGATCCTTAAAGAAAAACTTCACATGCAATAGAACATCATCATCCACATTTAAGAAGAGGCTGAGACAAGAGACAAGCGATAGAGAGGGAGAAAATCCTGCCGGCAATCCAGACCCTGGTTTTAGTCCCTGAGATGTCCAGGCTGCCCTGACTTCTATAGTCTTTTACTGGACTGAATCTCCTCCTAATAAAACCATCTTCTTTGTGAGGTTGGCCTGAGTTGAGTTTCTCTTACTTGCCACCTAAAGAATACTGACTAATAAAAACATTAAACATAAGATTGTAGATTAAATTCCTAAGCGTTCATACCTGCACTCATTCAACATTTATTAGACACCTACTATATTCCAGGCACTGGGCTAGGAGCTGGGGATATGGTAGCAAACCAAACAGACATGGTGCCTGACCTTATGGAGACGAAGAGTTTTAAGGATGAAATAGGCACAAACTAACTGACTGATAAAAGAATGATTTTAATAATGAGAATTGGGACTTGCTGATGGGAATTTTGTGGTGCTAGCTCTGTGATCTTAACCTTCTCTAAAATTTTGTCACGAACATGTTGAGCCTTCTTTTCGTGGCAAAGGATTCTATAGCCGGCCACATCCCTATCAACATGCCATGATTCTGTGAACTTCTTCAGCATTTGAAACACTAGAGTGATAGTTTCAATCCATATTTTTAGAGCCCTCCCTCACTATATCACTACATCTTCAATGGCATTTTTCCAGCATTTTGTATCTTACTTAATTTTTTTTTTTCTTTAACACGTGAACATGCAGGTGATCAGCTTATGGATAATGCCTAATTGAGCCTATACATTTACTATTTTTAGTGCTCCCAATCATTTCCAATTTGCCTCAATAAAAATTCATTCATTCATTTTTTTCATTTATTCAACAAACGTATTGAGAGCCTATTATGTGTCATAGTCTTTTAGGTGCCAAGAATAAAGCAGGGAACAAAAGAGAGAAAATCCCCAGTTCTCAAAGATTTTATAGTCTATTAAATTCTAGTAGCAATCTCACTAACAGCAAAACTTTCATTTTCCCATTGCTCATTAATTTTTATAAATATGAATAAAATAGAATAAAATATTCAAATAATTGTCAAAACATGGCTGAACAAATATGACGACATTGTCAAAACAGGATTCCTCAGTATGAGACACGCCATCAAGAGTTAGAGATCTTTATCAACTAAAATACGAATCCAATTACAAAATTTTCTTTAAGGATTTGAGTTCATATTGTACAAAAATGCAGATTTACGGCAATTCAACTTTGAGGATCTATCCCAGAAATAGTGCAAGTACATTGAATATAAGTACAAGAATGTTAATATAGCATTGTTAGTAATGGCAAAAAAACCCCCCGGAAATCTCTTGAGTTTCTGTCAATAAGGAAGGCTGTGGCCATGTGACTAAATTCTGGGACATGGGAAAACAAAGGTAATGTTTGTAACTTCTGGCTGTGGCCATTAAAGGGAAGGGCCATGCCTTCCCCTGCCCTGTGTCCTTTCTAACTGGCTAGAATGTGATGTGCTAAGCCATCCTACACCATAAGAATGAAAGCAACACCCCAGGAATGCCAGAGAAATGAACTGGAAGGAGCCTGGGTCCCTAACATGCTGGAGCTGCCATCCAACCCTGACTGCTCTTGCCTGAACTTGAAAGAGAAGTTTCTGTGATAGTTCAAGCCACTATTAGAGAAATCAAACCTATATTCCCATTAATACATAGACAACAGAATATTTCGCAGCAATTTTTAAGAATGAGTTAGATCCATGTCTATTTATTGGAGGATGTCCTTGACATATTAGGAAATTAAGTGATAAATAATGAACCCAACTTTTGTAAAGAAAATAAGATAAAAACACTAAAGCCTATATATGAGTATAAATGTTCATATGACCATAGAAAAAAGTGTGGAAAGATACCCTGATTAATGCAGGAGCAGTAGGAATTTGAGAGAGGGGGTGGTAGAGGCCAATATTACTTCTAATTATCTCACATTACTTTTGTAATGAAGAAAAATACAGGTGTATAAAACTCAAAGACCAATTATATAAGCTAAATATTCAGACTAAACTGTGGCTGAGACTTACATTGTTCCAAATAGCAGAATAAAAACCATTAGAGTTGGAAAGACTTCTGTGATCTCATTTCAATCAGCTTCTTTTTTTACTTTTTATTATGGGAAATTTCAAACCTATATAAAACTAGAAAGAATAGTATAATAAAATCCCTGACACAGCTTCAACAATTATAACTCATGGTCCATCTATTTCATCCCCAGCCACCCCCTTTCAAATTATTTTTAAGTTAAATCCCTGATATCATACAAGTTCATCTACAAATATTTCAGTACATATCCTTAAAAGATAAGGACTTATAAAAACACAACCAAAATACCATTATCATACCTAAGAAAATGAAAAATCTTTTCTTATAAGCTGATTAAGTAGAAACCAATGAAGGTTAGAGACTTAGTTGCTGGCCAAAACCACAATAAAGCTCTATAGGGCTTTAATCCAGAAAGGCTTCAATCATTCATATCACTTTGAAGCCCTTATTAATGAAGGCCAGATTCTGTGAAATATACTGTATGGTCAAACATTATCTCATTTGATCCCCTCAAGAGCCACATGAGGTACACATTATTTTTGCAGGACTGAGATGCTGCAGATAGAATGCTTGAGAATTACATGAGACATTATATAGAGCGGGTTTAGCCCAGGACCTGGCACAGAGAAACCACTCAACACATAGTAATTTTTTGTATTAGGTGGATCCGAGGCCAACTAATTGATGACTGGGCTGAGTTAGATTCTTTCTTAGGAATTAGAAATTGGAATGCAAAGATTGAGTTAGTTAGCTTTGGGGAAGTGAAGTATAAGATTGTGTGGAATATAGCCAAAGAGTTCTACATGGCACATCAAAGTTCTGTGTTGACTAAGCTGATGGAAAAGTAGAAACCAAGGGAAGAGCAGAAGATGCTGGTCTGCTGGGAAGAGGACAGACAGGTGTGCACAGAGAAGTAAGACAAGAGATTGTCAGAGCAAGACTGTCTGAA
Organism: Equus przewalskii; assembly: GCF_037783145.1. Lineage (NCBI taxonomy): Eukaryota > Metazoa > Chordata > Mammalia > Perissodactyla > Equidae > Equus > Equus przewalskii. The sequence goes on along the minus strand of NC_091833.1, from coordinate 78,988,283 downwards.
TAAAATTGAATATTCGAAGATGTTTTAGCTCTTCTTAAGGTTGGCTGTACTTCCTGCAACTAGATTCCATAACATTTCCCATTTTTCCTTATAATCAGTCCCCTTTTAACTTAGTCTAGTTTGGATGGGTTTCTGCTTCTTGCTACAAATTCTCTCTTCTCTTATTAATAGTAATGTTACTACAACTGCTCTCTATCACTGTTTTGTATCTTAGTACATGTAGCACAGTATCTACAACACAGGACACGCACAATGAATGCCTATTCAGGACTTAGGCTTCTCACTGCTTCTGCTAAATATTCAGACACAAGAGCAATGAAAATTCACCTCTGAGGTGACTACCATTGCCTTCCTTAATGGTGTTATGGTCAGATCTGTACCAGGGGGTCCCTTTCAGGCAAATCAGTCAGGCATAGAAGATCGGGCTGCATTTTCTGGTGATCATCAGAGCACCACTTTAGAGAGGGACATTTGCTTCAAAAATTACATGTGAATCATATTGTAATTAATGGGGTTATATTTTCCCTTAAAATCTCAGAGAGACTTTTGCTGACAAAAACGAAAATAACACCAGTTATTTCCTTCTGATTGTGTTGTACATTCTTACTGTATGGTGCAGTCATTTCTTAAACATTTGTAAATGGAATTATCTCTATTGACTCTTTAACACTTTGCCACTTATTCTCATAGTCAAGTGATAATAGTCTGAATGTAAGTGTGGGAGAGTATATAATCACCACCTACTTTATATGCTTTTAATGTTTCTGCTTTTACCTATTAGAGTTCCTTAAAGTAGGGCACACTTGTGTTTCTACAACAGACATGACTGAAATATACGTGTTTTTTTTCCCTCTGGAAATGTACAAAGCTCTGACTTATTCACTTTCTACTGTTTAGATAAAGCTAATTTTATGGGTCTAATAAGGTTGATGGGGTCCCTATAATTTACCTGAGCCATGATTAGCCCCCAGCAGTAAATACCATCAGAATGAGGCTAGCATACCAAGCATTCCAAACCCTCACCCTCTGAACATTACGTTTGGATTGTCCCTCTGAAAATGAGATCAAGATGCTGAAAAGAAAGATAGAAAACATTATTTTCCCTGCCAAAAGACTTGTAGACATGAGCAGGCAAAATGACATAAATGTGCAGGCATCGTTTACAAAAAACAATAAGGGAAAGAGGTTTTTTTTTTAAAGATTTTTTTTTTTCCTTTTTCTCCCCAAAGCCCCCCAGTACATAGTTGTATATTCTTCGTTGTGGGTCCTTCTAGTTGTGGCATATGGGACGCTGCCTCAGCGTGGTCTGATGAGCAGTGCCATGTCCGTGCCCAGGATTCAAACCAATGAAACGCTGGGCCGCCTGCAACGGAGTGCGCGAACTTAACCACTCGGCCACGGGGCCAGCCCCCGGTAAGAGATTTTATAGCAAAAGGTATAATTTCTTACTGGCATTTAATGAAATCTGAGACTAGAAATGGTTGTTCTCTTCAGTCTTAATTTTCATGCAATAGAAGAAAAAGTTTCTATCATAGTTAAAACTTTTCACTTGAACATGTGGGCTGGTTACTCCACCGCTTTTTAATCTTTTTCAAATAAATCTTTTATACACAAAAACAGTCAGTTATTTTCTTTTGGCTAAAAAAAAAAATCCAATCTTATATAGTAGGTGTTCTCTACAGCATCAAGGTTGATGAAAACCATACCCTTGAACAGGAAGTTCAAAAGACAGCATGGCAGGCCAGAGCCGACCCATCTGCTATGGAAACACGTTACCGTCCTTCAAGGGCCAAAACCACTGACAAGAACACACCATTATTTATGAAAAGCCTCTGCTCCCTGGCTCTGGTCAGACTCCTTCCTAAGCCGCTGCTGGGCTGAGTGAGTCTGCTGATATATGGCTGGCGTTGAGTCCTCATAACTGTCAGGAGCAGAGGTGCTAGTGAAATATTAAGAGGAAAATGAGGTGGCCAGACCAATCAGTGGCAAAAGAAGTAACTTAAAAAGCTGTGAGGAAAAAAGGACCTGCCAACTCTAAGCATTTACATATAATTCTCCATCAAATTTGATGAAGCTTTAAGCGGTGACAATGCTGCTCCTCAGCAGCATTTCTTCTCTATGTTGGCCCAGAGCAGGCTGCCAGAACACTTGGATTAATCCAATGGGGCTTCTTTCCCCTATTCGCCTTTTTTTGATTCTTCATTCAGCAACAGAGTAGAACCTAAAGACAATAGGCTTGGTAGTTACCCTAGTTTAAATGCACCAGAAGATATTTCACATATTGCTCAAATCTTGCCAAGGAAAGCTCTAAGAGTACACTTCAGCTATAACACTGATATTGTTCTAGCATCCAGTGGCATCATCATGGAGCATGCACTGTATTTTCTTCCTACAAGGAAGAACTTTCCTTTGTTCTTCTGAGGAAACCTATCTTTGGGGTATACATATGTAGGTAATCAGCCCAAGTGTGACCACATTTAATTTCCACACAATTTTAAGATCTCACATTATGACAGTAAAAATAGCAACATAAAAATAGAAGTTTTTCACAAGTAGTTATTTCAATAGGAATCAGATGAGTGCTTTCAAAATTTTATTAATATGATTCCTTTAAGTGCTTGACTGTGTTTAACAGGTCATATTTCAGTTTTAAGATCTAATTTTCACTCCTCCTTTTCTCACATCCACAGGTTTTCTGAACAAATCTCAGCAAACTCCAGTAATATTTATATCCCAGTTTGACAAATGCTCAATCGTCTCCATGATATTGAATGCTTATTCTAACTTTCCTGGACTCATGAACATTTATTTCTCAAAAGTCATCTAGTCCAATTATCCCATGTCAAGAATGAGGCATGGAAGAATTAAGTAACCCGCACAAGGTCACATAATCAGCTGTTGTTATCAGTTGACTGGATTTTAGATCGGAAACATATACCAGTTTTCTATGTGATATATTTTAAGTCTCCATTTTCAGGCCAAAATTCTACATGAAAGCTTGCATTGGTCAGGTTCAGCCAAGTACGCTGTGTTCATTGTTAAACTCCAGCATGTCTAGGAGCATCATAAGATCAAGATCATCACCACTGGAACCATCATAAGACTTTGCTGATTTTTCTAAATCCTTTGCATGGTCAATAGGAACTAGCTATTGGTTAAATTATGGGAGCCTTTTTTGAGCACTTTCGTCTTGTACTATGATAGACCAATTGCCTTATTAGTTTTATTTTACAAACAAGGAACTGAGACTCGAGAAGTTAGGTACTTGCTTGGGATCACAAAGCAGTAAGTGGTGGAATGGAATTCTACAACCAGGTCTTTATATCCCCCAAGCTCATATTCTTTCTACTACACTAAATTGCCTGTAGTCTCAATTTACCTTTTTTTAGTAGCAAATAATTCAAATTACTAAAGCAATCATAGGTCAGAATTCTATTTTAGTTCTAGAAATGGAAAGAGAACAGCTATAATTAATTAATTTGAGCAATTTGTGGCAAAGCCTGATTTTAAAGATTCCATTTTAACAAAGAGACAATCAACAATTTAAAAACTTATTTAAACTTTTTTTATTTGGGTGAGAAAATATTCCCAAGGTTTCAATTTTTACTCTGTGCATTGTGTGCTTCTCTAAACAATAGGGTCTAAATTGGAAGTCCTACTTTCTATAGCAAATCAAGAAGCATTTCCTTGGCACTTACTCCATGTGCTGGTAATGTTCTAAGCAGTTTTCATACATAATTTCACTTAATTATGATGATACTGCACCTGCTATTCTTAGCCCCACATTACAGATAAGAATCCTAAGGTCCAGAGAGGTTAAATAACTTGCCCCAAATCACCAGCTAGTATGCAGTGGAATCAGAATATGAACTCATGTGGTCTGAGTCCAGCATCCACGGTCTTATTCACAATGCTGTATTGCGTAATATAATAAAACAATCAGGGGCTGGCCCAGTGGCATAGCAGTTAAGTTCGCACATTCCGCTTTGGTGGCCCGGGGTTTGCCGGTTCGGATCCCACGTGCGGACATGGCACTGCTTGGCAAGCCATGCTGTGGTAGGTGCCCCACATAGAAAGTAGAGGAAGATGGGCATGGATGCTAGCTCAGGGCCAGTCTTCCTCAGCAAAAAGAGGAGGATTGGCAGTGGATGTTAGCTCAGGGCTAATCTTCCTCAAAAAACAAAATAAAATAAAATAAAACAATCTATCTAATGGCTATAACCCATTCTTTTACTTGTGCTTACTGAGTTAATATGGAAAACAGAATGAGGTATAAATTAAGGACGAACACTGCATTATCTTGGGTCTGAAATGAGTTTTTCATGGGACATCTTGCAATTAGGCCACGTGGTACCATCACTGGCTATAATGCCTCGGCAAAGGTAGCTAGGCAGATACAGCACTGAGAATTTATTGACTTCTCGTGGCTGTCCTTGCTCTCTAAAAGCTATTCCCCTTTCACCAGGAGGGGTCTGAACAGCACTGGAAAGAAAGTGGGAGAGCAGAGATTGTCCAGTGCCTGTACTCATCCAAACACTCCAAGGATTTTTAACAACAAGAAACTGAAAAGAGTAGTCTAAGTACCCAATAATTACAGTTATATGGTTCCTGGCACAGCGATTATTAGGCTCTTACTACATGCTTCCTCTCCACTCACATTGTGCTTTACAACCTGGACTTACTATCCAGTTTCAGATCCTCAACCAACAGCATGAGAAAGTCACTCTCTCCATTACAAATCACCACTGAGCTAAGACCCTAGGGGGTGTTTAATGACTAGATGGCATATACAGATACATATCTGTGCTATATAGAAAACATATATAAGAAGATTTATATACACAAATATACATTTTAATACATCCATGAAGAAATTCCTTTCTTCACTCTGGGAATAGTTAGGTATTCCTGTTGTATAAAACATAAAGACAGATGGTTAGTATTAATGTATTTGTTTAAAGGTAATGCCAGTAAAGCTTTGCCCTTGTAAAGGGAAACCATCACACAGAACCCAGTGTTCTAATAATGAAAACACCCCCTGCCTCTCTACTGCCCTTGACAACTGCTTCTTAGCCTAAGTATGTTCTGAGTCTTCGTTTCATGTTTATATTTTTAAGAAGTATAGCCATTTGTAATTACCAGGTTCACTCTGTGTTTAGGGGTAAAACAAACATTTCGTAAACGGTGGATTAACAATATCCTCCCAATCTCCACTCAGGAATCCAAGACCTTCTGGTTCCAAAGCCTTAGAGAAGATACTTGGGCAAAAGTTTACCTCTGTTGTATTATAGGATTCTACAGTATAATTAGAGTACGTTATAGCAGTTTTTAAAAAATATATTAAAGTATGGTCTATAACAGAAACATTGAAGACTTTATACTCAAAGTTTGAAATCAAAATATCATATGTAGAAACAGGAATTTTTAAATGCCTGACTTTTAAGTTTCCACCTACTCCTTCAAATGGCCCAACGTGACAGAAGGGGATAGGAAGAAGGTAGGACAACTGAGAGGCCTTTCTCCCTCTCATCCATAAAAAAAGGAGGGAAATCACTCTTAGTACTCATAATATAAAAAGACAGGGAGGGGGTGTGGGAAGCCTTCATTTAACCTCTGAGAACTATTTTTTATGCAATTAGGAGATATGTCAACAACCGGGTTTCAAAGCCTCAAAATAAACATACTGCTGGGGTTGCACTGGCAATGACACGTTAATATAAATAGCCCTTTAGGGAATAGCCAAGTTAATCTTGCACGGCTAACCACTCTAGAAAGGCATTAAAAACAAACATACATCATACAAAACTGCCATATTTCATCAAATCCAAGGCACTATCAATTGTAAGATACATCCCAAAGATGTTAAAATGTGACAGAAAAATGGGCGTCTTAGAGTAGATGAAATACGTTAAGTATCTGATAGTTCCAGCTTCAGAGGTTATCCACTACATTATTTCAATTAGTTGTTGCAAACTGCAATCTACCTCCTAATGCCCCATAAATGCAACACATGGTTAAATCTATACTTGACCACACTTGAAGCAGAATTTCAGGCAATTATCTCAGTGTGTGGGTTAACAAAGTTTAGGTGATTCCTGTATAATCTATGCTCCATATCCTGGGAGGGATGTTTGCTGTCATAAACAACTTTTATGTCTTACGACTTCTTCATAAGACCTCAAGGGGAAAATCGCAACTCTGGATGATTATTATATTTCCATATCAAGATGATTCTTAAGCTGTTAATTGATTTTTATAGGGTTTTTTTTGCTGATTTTTAAAAGTTGAGACATAGTTCACATACCATAAAATTCACCATTTTGAAGCATGCAACTGAGTGGATTTTAGTATAGTCACGAGGTTGTGCAACCGTCACCACTATCTGATTCCAGAACATTTTCATCACCCCATAAAGAAACCCAGACCCATTAGCAGCCATTCCCTATCCTCCTCTCTCCTCCCTCTTCCCCACTCCACCAGCCTCTGGCAACCAGTAATCTACTTTCCGTCTCTACAGATTTGCCTATCCTGGATATTTCGTATAAATGGAATCATACAATATGTGGTCTTTTGTGTCTGCCTTCTTTCATTTAGCATAGGGTTTTCAAGGTTTGTCAGCATGTGTCAGTGCTTCATCTATTTTTATTACTAAATAATATTCCGTTGTATGGATATTTCATTAAACCATTCATCAGCTGATGGGTTCATAATACTTTGGGCTATTATGAGTAATATTACTATGAACATTCACGTACAAGTTTTTGTGTGAATATATGTCCTCAATTCTCTTGGGTATAGGAGTGGAATTGCTGGGTCCACTCCTATTCTCCAATTCTGTGGATTGTATTTTCACTTTCTTGATAGGATCCTTTGAATCAAAAAGATTTTTAATTTTGATAAAGTCCAATTGTACTAATTTATGCAATTAGGAGATATGCCAACAATTAGGTTTCTGGTTTGACTTATTTCTCTGTTTAATTCTATAGTTGCAAAACAGACAATATCTATAAAGAGAATAAACAAAGATTTCATAGTCAGAAGACACCAAATTCATTTTGCCATGAGACATTTATAATAAAATAATTGTTTTTCCATACAAGTTAGGGCAAAATTACTTGACAAGACATTAAAATAAATCTGAGCCATTCCTTTGACAATGAATAGATGTTAGGACCATCTCTAGGTGGTCTCTCTGCTTGTAGAATTTCCATATTTTTTAAATGTTTTGGAATCTATATCTGGACTAACTCCTAATATTATTAATTCACAGGACATCTTTGCTTGCCATAATTTCTAAAGATGTGGAATTACACAAACATATTTCCCCTGTGACATTTCAAAACATGCTCAACCATTAAAACAGAATTAATTTTAAAGACATCTGTGCCAAGATGGATGATATATTTGCTTCTTCTACAGAGAGCCACAATGGCCAGAACTTCACTTTGGTAATAATAAAATATGCTATGGTGACTTCCAAGCACTGTATAGTTTTGCAATGAAAAACAAGCTGGAGAAGGTTTGAAGGTTTGTCAGAAACTGCAACGTCTGGGTGGCAAGTGGGATTTCACCAGGCCCAAGGGACATTGCGAAACCCTCTTCCCAGCCATCTGTTGCTTTGTATCTGCAGTTCTACTGGAAGCCAGTCAAAAAGAGGATAACAAGTGAAAACTATTTTGGCAACAAAACAAAAAATAAGAAACCCAAAACAAACATATCCCCACAAACAGAGTTTGTGTTGAATTCTAATCATACATGGCAACAATTTTCGAAAATGCACATGCTAAACTGACTGAAAATTCCAGAAGAGATAGAATGAAGAATGAAAGGAAACCAGGAGGGGACACCTCTCAGGAAGCAACTTGTCTGATTGGTTGTGTTTCCTTATAAACCAGAAGCTCCTTGAGGGCAGAAACGAAGTTTTCTTCACTCTGTATTCCTAGAACCTCAGTGATGGCTGAGAGAGATAATATGTTAAGAGAGAGTATAGGAAAGGGTCAGAAGATTCAGATAGGAAAGAAAAGAGCTTGAATGAAACTATCTACAGTGTGTGATTTGGGATGAGGAAAGAATACCAACCACAGAAGAGGTATTCTAGAGTGAGGTCTTTAATAACCATTCATTCACTTATTTAGCAAATATTTGCAGAAAACCTACTATGGGTACTATCTTAGGTGCTGCGTATACAGCTATACACAAAATGGACCAAATCCTGGCCCTGATGGAGCTTACCATTCAAAGCTAATATTTATGGAGCACTGACATGGGCCAAGCATTGTATCCAGAGCTTTGTATCTCCTTTGATCTTCACAGCAATCCTATGGGATAAGCTGTTACTATTATTCCCAGCTTACAGATAAGACAATTGAGGTTTAGATTAAGGGACTTCCCTAGGTCCAGGATACAGTGACTCAAACACAGATCTGTGTAACACTGAACCTCTAACCTTCACTGCTGCACAATCATCACAGATTTGTCATGTGACTCAAAGACCACAATCTTATAACTGCTACGTCATGCTGTTTAATTTTAGATGGCAATTATACAAAAGAGTGTTATACCATCTTATCCTACATTATACCCTTATAGTCATTCACAGATGTGAGAGAAAGCCTCAAGATTTGTTTAAATCCATGGACTGTGTCTCTGATGATTATTGAAAAGAGAGAGGAGTGAGTTAGGAGATACAAAGGTAAAAGAGATGTTCATAATGGGAAAGAATAATACTACGAATTTTTCTGAGATGGAAGAGAGCTATCTCCCATTAGGGACAAAGAACTGACTCTCAGCATCTAGGGAAAAGAGGAAAATAGGCAAATGAGATATTTGGCAAACTGTGCTAGGGAGGTGTGTAAGTTTCAAAGTTATTATTACCAAAAGATTGAGAATGTAAAAAACTGAAAAAAACCATTTGAGTATAGGCAGGCATACCTCAGAGATATTACAATTCAGTCCCAGACCACCACAATAAAGCAAATATCTCAATAAAGTGAGCCACACGAATTTTGTGGTTTCCCAGTGCATATAAAAATTATGTTTATACTATACTGTAGTCTACTAAATTTGCAATAGCATTATGACTAAAAAACAATGTACATACCTTAATTAAAAAATACTTTATTGTTGAGTGACGTCAGCATCACGGCAGAGTGAGCCCTTCCCTTAGACTTTTCTCCCAAGATTCAACTTAAAGGACATTCATAAACCAACAGAGGACATTCACACAACACAAAAGACATCTGAGAGACCCACACAGCCATACATCAGAAGGTGGAGGTGCTGGAGGCCCCAGAGGAAGTGGAAGGAAGGAAGGAAGGGGATCTCCTTCCCTCCCAACAGCAGTGACTTAGCACACAGGACTGCATGCAGCTCTGAGAAAAGAGGGAGGAGGGGTGGCTGTCTGTGGGAACACCTTTGCTCTCCGAGTTCCCTCACAGCCTGTGGGAAAGCCCCACACAGAGGTGGCTAAGCTATTGCAGGGGTGTCTTCATCAAGCGAGCAGATAACCAGGGCAGAGTGTGAATGCCCCCAGAATCATGCAGTTGAAAGAAAGTGTCCCTCCCTCTGCCCAGCACTCCAGCTTAGCCAGTCAGCCAGAGCACCCATGAATAGGTTATAAAAGGAGCAGCTGTGAGCAAGTGAACTGGCAAGTGCAGATGGGACCTGTTAACATAGATTACAAAGGACAGGAATAGACGTCTGGAGTTGAAGCAGGCTCAGAATACACAGCTCCTGAGCCCTCCTCAGTGGTGGCAGGTGGAATATGAGACCAGGTATTATCACTATGTGAAGGCACAAATCCACACCATCAAATACTATGAAGAAATATATTAATACTTCAGACCAGAATGAAAATGACAAACACCCAGAAATCAATCCTGAAGACACAGAAAGTTATAATCTAAATGACAGAAAATTCAAAATAGCTATCATAAAAAAAACTCAACAAGTTACAAGAAAATACATACAGACAGTTGAATGAAGTCAGGAACAAAATTAATGAACAGAGGGAATTCTTCACGAAAGAGAGTGAAACTGTAAAGAAAAACCAATCAGAAATGTTGGAGAGGAAAAACACAATGGATGAGATAAAGAAAAATCTGGACTCCCTGAAAAACAGAGCTGATATTATGTAGGATAGAATTAGCAGTCTGGAGGACAGACATATAGAAATGCCTCAGATGGAGGAGAAGAGAGAAATAAGACTAAAAAGAAATGAAGAAATTCTCTGAGAAATTTCCAACTCAATTAGGAAATGCAACATAAGGATTATAGGTTTTCAAGAGGGAGAAGAGGAGAATGTAGCAAAAAGTTTGTGCAAAGAAATAGCTGAGAACTTCCCAAACCTGGGAAAGGAGCTAGAAATACAAGTTAAAAAAGCTAATGAAACTCCTAATTATATCAATGTAAAAAAACCTTCTCTAAGGCATATAGTAGTAAAGCTGGCAAAAGTCAATGACAAAGGAAAAATACTAAGAGCAGCAAGGCAGAAGAAAATAACTTCCAAAGGAACCTTCATCAGATTTTCAGTTGATTTCTCAGCAGAAACCTTCTAGGCTAGGAGAGGGTGGAATGTTATATTCAAAATTCTGAAAGACAAAAACTGTCAGCTAAGAATATTCTATTCAGTGAAAATACCCTTCAGATACAATGCAGAAATAAAAACTTTCCCAGATAAACAAAAGCTAAGGGAGTTCATTGCCACAAGACCCCCATTATGAGAAATGCTCAAGAAGGCCCTCATACCTGAAAAAAAAGAGAAAGGGTTTACAAAGCCCTGAGCAAGGAGATAAACAGGCAGAAAATAATCAGAAAATTGCAGCTCTCTATGAGAACAGGTTAGCAAACAATTATAACATTAAAGAGAAGGAAAACATCAAAAATAAATATAATCTTATCATTTTAACCACAAACTCACAACACAAGATGGAATAGGTTGTGACAAGAATAACTTAGAAGGGGAAGGGGAATGGGATGGAATCAGCTTAGTTTAAGGAAATAAGAAGTTATCGGAAAATGGACTATCTCATCTACAAGATTTTTAATACAAACTTCATGGTAAATACTAAACAAATAATCAGAACAGAGACACAACTGATAAATTAAGAGAAAACTGAGAAAACTATCATAGAGAACTACCAAACTGAATTGGTAGTCTGAAATACACAGGATGAGAAACAAGGGAAATACAGAGCAACCGGAAAACAAGTGATAAAATGGCAGCATTAAGCCCTCATATATCAATAATCACTGTAACTGTAAATGGATTGAATTCTTCAATCAAAAGACACAGAGTGGATGGATGATTTAAAAAACAAGACCCAACAATATGTTACCTCCAGGAAACACATCTCAGCTCTAAAGACAAACACAGGCTCAGAGTGAAGGGATGGAAGATGATACTCCAAGCTAATGGCAAACAAAAGAAAGCAGGTGTTGCCATAGTTCTATCAGACAAAGTAGACTTCAAGATAAACAGGCAATGAGAGGCAAAGAGGGGCAGTAAATAATGATAAAAGGTACACTCCACCAAGAGGACATAACACTTGCATCCAACACAGGAGCACCAAAGTACATAAAGCAACTATTAACAAACCTAAAAGGAGATATTAACAACACCACCATAACAGCAGGGGACCTTAGCACCCCACTTACATCAATGGATAGATCATCTAGACAGAAAGTCAACAAAGAAATAGTGGATTTAAATGAAAAACTAGACCAGATGGACTTAATAGATATATAGAGAACATTTCATTCCAAAACAGCAGAATACACATTCTTCTCAAGTGCACACGGAACATTCTCAAGACTAGACCATATGTTGGGAAACAAGGCAAGCCTCAATAAATTTAAGAAGATTGAAATCATATCAAGCATCTTTTCTGACCATAATGCTATGAAACTAGAAATCAACTACAAGAAAAAAACTGGGGGGCTGGCCTCGTGGCATAGTGGTTAAGCTCGTGTCCTCCACTTTGGTGGCCCAGGGTTCACAGGTTTGGATCCTGGGCTCAGACCTAGCCACTGCTTGTCAAGCCATGCTGTGGCAGCATCCCACATAAAATAAAGACTGACGCAGATGTTAGGTCAGCAACAATCTTCCTCAAGCAAAAAGAGGAAGATTGGCAGCAGGTGGTAGCTCAGGGCCAATCTTCCTCACAAAAAAATAAAGAAAGAAAGAAAAAAGAAAAAAGCTGGGAAAGTGACAAATATGTGGAGATGAAGCAACACACTACTGAACAACGAACGGATCATTGAAAAAAATTAAAGGAGAAATAAAAAAAATCTGGAGACAAATGAAAATTAAAATACACCATGCTGACTCATATGGGATGCAGTAAAAGTGGTCCCAAGAGGGAAACTCAACAATACGGGCCCACCTCAACAAACAAGAAAAATCTCTAATAAGCAATCTTAAACTACACCTAACAGAATTAGATAATAAGAACAAACAAAGCCCAAAGTCAGCAGAAGGAGAGAAATAATAAAAATTACATCAGAAATAAATGAAATTGAAACAAAAAAAAAACAGTAGAAAGGATCAGTGAAACAAAGAGCTGGTTCTTTGAGAAGATAAACAAAATTGACAAACCCTTAGCCAGACTCACTAAGGAAAAAAGAGAAGGCTCAAATAAATAAAATTAGAAACAAAAAAGGAGAAATTACTTGTTGCTTTTCCCTTAAAAATCATTCTTTTAGTTTATATTCTACTGGGATATAAAAACTCTACCCATAGACTCTATCATTTTCTACCACACCCTACCAGTTATTTATTTATTATTTTTGTTATTTATTGTCTGTCTCCTCCAGTTGAATTGTGTGCTCTATGGGGGAAAAGGATCGTTGTCTGCTTTGTTCACTGATGTATCCCAAGCGTTCAAAAACCATCTACGTGAATGAATACAAGTAGCAGTACTATTGCTCCTGTCACTTCTACCACCACCATTAAGGTCAGAAATATAAAAGTAGGAAACAATTACAAGTCTTCACCATTTTCCCAAATCACTAAAGTCAGTCACAGGACTGTTTCAGCAATGTCTTCTTTCCACATGGGATCACAAAACTTCACAAAACTGAGGGTTGAAATCGAACTCAGAGTTGAAGAAGAGTCAGTTATTGTTACGTTCCTCTTATCTGGTGCCCACTGAACACACAATCATTAGCCATTTCCCTCATTAAATGTCCTCTACCTGGTGTTATCTATTGAGGGTTTTTGTTCCTTAACAAGAAAAAGTATCTATGGGTAAGAGCTCTGTAAATGTTTATAAAGCACTGGCCAAGACACTGAATTGGGGGCTGGCCTGGTGATGTAGTGGTTAAGTTCGCATGCTCTGCTTTGGCGGCTCAGGGTTTGCAGGTTCAGATTCTGGGAGCAGATCTACGCACCACTCCTCAAGCCATGCTGAGATGGCATCCCACATACAAAATAAAGGAAGATTGGCACAGATGTTAGTGCAGCAACAGTCTTCCTCAAGCTAAAAGAGGAAGATTGGCAACAGATGTTAGCTCAGGGCCAATCTTACGCACCAAAAAAAGGACACTGAATTGAACCTTATTCCAGTTCAGTAGACATGGAAAGTATAAAGGAAAAACTAGTCTAGAAGTACCACAAATACCAATAAATGATGGTACAAACAAATTAAAAAGGAAATCAAAATGGGTATCAGGGAGCTGGTGGAGAAAATGATAATAACAGTCCTCTTCCATCTGTCATGTCGGTAACCAGAACTCTTAGCCTTCACTTCTGCTAAGTGGTTACTTCTGTGGTGGTTAAGAGCCCAGGAATTAAATTACCAATACTAACTACCTGGATGAGCTTGGACAAGTTATTTAACTTGCCTCAGTTTCCTCATTTGTTCAATGCAGGATAATAATAGCAAGCCCTTAAGAGGGCTCCTGTGAAGAATAAATACATTGTTTGGAACAGAGCCTGCACAGAAATATACAATAAATATTACATATTATCATTATTTATTACATTCTCAAAGTACTAGCATTCCCAGTGGTGGCCCTGAGTTATTAACAATCAGAAATACTATCACAGTTGTGAAAGACTAAGTAAATTATACAAATAAATTAGTAAATGTGTGCATATGCATGCACATTTACGTGGAAAGAGAGAGAAATAGTTTCCTTTTTGAATATTTAATTGGTTATAATAACCATTTTTACTCATGCTAGACAGCAAAATTTAATTGCCTTCATTAAATCAGGTGTTGAAAGGTCATTAGAACTACATTACAAATTCCTATTGTTAAAAAGATGCTTTACTAGGCATTCTGACAAAGCGTCCTGTGAGAATAAGATTTGGATGAGGGATGAATAGATGAGGTTGAATGAACAAACACACAAGGTTCCCTATGGAATGGTATATGACCTCAGCCCAAACCCCGCAAGTATCAAGAGATTATAGAAACTGAACTTCTGGTTTTATTTCAGCATTATTCTGGGTCCTGCAAATTTGCTTTCTTTTTCAGTATTTTCTAGTATCTATCTTTTCTAGTGAGTGTAAAGTATACCAATGTTGAAAGAAATTTGTAAAAAGTGGTTTGTAAGTTCTATTAACATCTCATGACTATGCAAATATTCAGAAGTTAGCATAAATAATCACCACCACCCTCAAACTGTGTTGCAGAATGAATCACGCACAACCACAGCTGTGAGATTAAGTATAGAAAAGACAGATGTCCACTTCTGCTCAACTTCAAATGCCTCAGTGGAGACAGAGAAATGTCAAACACAAAGTTTACACTGAAGGACTGCAGCTCCCATGGACCGGGGGAAACTACCAATATGTGCTGTATGGTAAAATACTTAACACACTTCACCCCTCATGCACTATAAAAAGGACTGGCTTGCCGAAACTCAGGACTAGGGGCTTTATGGGGCTGCACTAGTCACGCCTGTGTTGTACAGACACCCAGCCTAACAGCTGCACTTCCAAATGCTGGCGTTCCAACAAGACCTGGTGCGGATCTCTGGTTCTGTTCTTTTCGTTGACAGTGGTTACAGTATTCCTATTGCACTGATCCAAAGAACAACTCACAGAGCTTCGAGGATGATATTCCCCCCTTGATAATGGTCGGTCTTCTCAATTCTGGACGGTGAGGGTTCCCATGGATCCTGGTCTACAGTACATGTGTAAAGTTTTAAACTTATCTGCTGACATAGAGGAAGTTACTCATGGAAGAGTTATCTTTGACGTGTAGCACACAGTCTAGCTGTGCTGAGAGAGCTGTTTGAAAGGAAAAAAATGTGTTAAGCAGTGCTTTTAAACAGAAATTTAAAAACACTGGTTGAAGTCGAAAAGATTTAATGGTAGAGAAAACTCCATTTACGATAACAATGAAAGAGATAAAATACTTAGAAATAAACTTAACAAGAAAAGTTTAAAACTAATATGAAAAACACTGTTGTAACACACTCCTGTGAAACACAACTGTAAACTTGAACAAATGGAAAGATATCCCTGATTCTTGGTGAGGATATCTCAAAATATCCAAAAGATGCCTGTGCTGTCTAAGTCAATTTACAAATTTTGTGAAATCCCCCCAAAAATACCAATAAGCCTTTTTTTCTTAAAATAAACAAGTGGACCTTACTAAATACTAAAGTTCATACGGAAAAATAACCACACAAGATTATCTAAGAAAAACAATAAAACGGAAGAGCTCTGGGGGAGGAATAGCCAAATGAAATATTAAAACCTACTACAAAGTCTCTATAACTAAAATGATGTGATCTTGGAGCATGGACAGACCAACGAAACAACAGCAAGTCCAGAAAGAAAGCTGACCACAGACGGAAATTAGTATTTGATACAGGTACATCTCAGAAAGAGGGGCAAAAGTGCACTATTTAATCAATGGTGTTGGAACAATTGGATAACCGTTTGAAAAATGACAAAATTTGATCCATTCCTTATGCCATCCATAAGCACAAACTCCAGACTGATAAGATAATTAAAAAATAAAACTATACTAATTTTCTAAATGGATGACTTCCTCTATAACCCAAGGGTAAAAAAGGCTTTCTAACTATCACTCAAAATCCAGATGGAATAAAAGATTGATACATTTGACTATCAAAAAAAAAACTGCATGGCAAAAAACACTGTACACAAAGTCAAAAGACAGCAAATTAGAAGAAAATATTTGCAAAGGTACCCTAGATAAAGAAGTAATGGCCCTGATTTATAAACAATTTTTAAAACTTGATTAAAAAAAGAGATAAAAGATACTATAGAAAAAATGTACAAAAGACATGAATAAAAAATTCCCATAAAAGATATAAATGACATTAATATGACAAGATGTTCAACTTCACTTGAAAGAGAAATGCATATTGAAATACCCTTTCTCACCCATCAGATTGCCAAAAAATCAAAAGCTTGACAATACAGTCAGCTGTGAGGCTGAAGGAAAACAGGCCCTCTCCTACATGGCTGGTGGGAAGGCAAGAGGGTATGACCCTGTTGAAGGGAATCTGGCAATGTCCAACAAAACTGCGCATTTATCAGCAATACCATGACTTCAATGACACAGCTAGGAATTTACCTCAATCATATATCTCCAACACATATGCACAGGGTTATTCATTGCATTATTATTTGTAATCACAAAACATTGAAAACCATCTAAACTTCCAAATTAGGATATGATTGAATAAAGTATGGTATATTTACACAGTGAAGTAGTAGGCAAATGTAATAAAAAACAAGAAAGCTCTCTATGAACTGATACAAAATAATTTCCAAGATTCATTAAGTAAAAAAAGCACAGTACAAAAGAGTACATATAGTATGCTGCCTTTTGTACAAAAAAAAGAGGAAAATAAAAAACCATAAATTTCCCTGCTTGTTTTAGCAAAAGGAGACATAGGAAAAATAAATCAAAAGCCAATGAAATTGGTTACCTACAAAGGGCTGAATGAGGTGGGAGGGGCACACGTGGGAAGGGATGGAGGAGGGAGTAACATTTCTGAATATACCTTTTGTATAGTTTTAAATTTGAAAGAATGTTAATATTGCATATATTTAAAAATACAACTAAATCAATAAGCATAGGAGAGAACCCTAAAGTTGAATGCAAACAGAAATAAATAAATGATCCCAACTGAATAACAGAACCACATGGGGGTGGGGAGGAGAGGGGCAGGCTAGTGAAGAACTGATCCAAGGAACTTTAGAACGCAATGCTTTGATAAAAACCCTCAGTTTAGGAAAAAAAAACTGCAAGTAAATCTTGAACTATTGTTAGTAGGCTTCTTTTTAGTAGTAGTATGAGTACAGCAAGTCTGAAACTACTCTTCCATTTTGTTTGTGTACTATAGGATTAGGCGAGTGGAGTAAATGCGTGGACACTCCTGGGAGCCAGGGCTCTCAGGGTGAAAAAGAGAATTACAGTATGGAACAGGCAAAGGCAAGGAAGAACCCTGAGAGGTTAGTGTAGAAGGGCAGGTATGATTCCATATGTATATATTTTTTCTAGTAAATAAATGCTTCTAATACATGCATGCATTTGTATGTACATGTGTTTTTATATATACATACATATAAAATTTACTTATCTTCTAAAATTGTCTAGAAGCAATGACATCCTAGTAACAAGGAGTATCCCTAGTGCCTAGATCTTGGTTTCTATATATACCACTCTCCAGTGAAAGGAGCCAGGAAAGTTTGAAAAAATGGTGGATAACAGGGATGAGGCAAAAAAGCCGTAAGATGAGCCTAGAACATCTTGTTGTGCCAGAAAGTAAGGAAGTACCCCCAAATAATGGGGCATGTTAAACGCAAACGGGAGTCAGCTTGAAGAGGCAACTACTTGCCAAACTACTTTGCCAACTACTGCCAAAACAGTAGTTGAAGTATGCAACTACTGTACCAAATTTTGGTACAACTGGGTACCAAAATTAATGAATTATAACACATCGAATAGGAATCCATGAGTCCATACCGATAACAAGTAGATAAATATACACAGCAGATAGCTGGGGAGAAGGGAGAGCTTTTCCTTCTAGTAGGATGGCAGCTGATAAGTGGAGACAGTGGTGGAGTGGAAAATTACCCTTTTGCAACCATCACTGTAAGATCTGTTTGGGCAAAAATCAATGGGTGAAAGTCTGGTAAGGAGCAGGATATCTATGGTCTCAAAGCAAATGATAAATTGCTTATTAGTTGCAAGAGAAAAGATAGTAATTATATTACAGGAAGAAATCAGACAATATCTTTACTAGGAGATCAAAATTAACATCACAAGGGCTGGCCTGGTGGCATACTGGTTAAGTTCACACACTGGGCTTTGATGGCTTGGGTTCATGACTTCAGATCCTGGGTGCAGACCTGCACCACCAATCATCAAGCCATGCTGTGGCAGTGTCCCACATATAAAATAGAGGAATGTTGGCTCAGGGACAATCTTCCTCACCCAAAAAAAAAAAAAAAAAAAAAAATTAACATCACAATTAAAGAGGAATGGATCGGAATATGCTGTGTGCCTGAGAAGTCTACAAATTCACTTATGTAGTATTCTGGTGGGGGGAGGGTTGCGTAAACTGAATCAAAACAACTAAATAAATGGATGGAGGATGGTGGGAGCCAGTTTTCTAACTGCTGGTGTGGAAGTGTACAGATAAATAAGGGGATGAGAGTAGAACGACCCATGTGGCAGTGGATTAGAGATGGAAACATCAGTATAAATTCATGTTTAGCTTAATCTGAATACAGATGGTTTCATATGGAAATATTTATAAATATGTATTATGTATTTACATGGGTGTGTATACATACATATATTTCCTTGCTCTGTCAGCTGAGAGGCTGGAGAAGAGCAATGACATCCTAGGAGCAAAAAGTTTATCTAGCACCAGATCTTGGTTTCTAATACCATTCTCCAGTGAAAGGAACCAGGGCTCCTGGAAGAAAAGCTGATTCTAGCGCTAGGGCAGGAAATACATAAGGTGAGTGTGGATCATTTTATAGTGCCAGAAAGTCAAAAAAGTGCTCAAAAAAACCAAACAAAAATCTCATAAGGCTGGGGAATATATCAAGGGGACACAGGAGCCAACTGAAAGAGCTCCAAATGGGCCAAACTGGAACAATTTGAGCAACCAAAAAATGAAGTAGTACTGGATTATAATCCAAAGTATAAAACAAATACCCATTGGTCTATACTGATATAAATCTAAATAAAGAAAGAAATGGAAGAGAAGAGAAAATTTCTTGTGAAGAATTCCAAATAATTTATGTAGATACTTTGCCCTCAAGGAAGTAGAGCAAAATTCCCCACTCCTACACATAGGACTTCCTTGCAAAGAGTGGGAAAGGGTGGGAAAAAAATAACAGTGGAGAAACCTAACAAATCCTACCTCAGCCAGGTGGTCAAGGTCAACATCACGTTGATAGTATGTATCCTGGATGTTCTGTGATGAAACAGCATTTTACCTTTGTGGTCTTCCTCCTCAAAGCCCATAATGCCAGTCCAATCATGAGAAAAACTTCAGAAATTCCCAATTAAGGGACATCTTGCAAAATACCTGAACAGTTCTCCTTAAGACTATTAAGGTCATCAAAAATATGGAAAGTCTGAGAAACTGTCACTGCCAAGAGAAACCTAAGGAGACACGATGACTAAATGTAATATGGTATCCTGGATGGGATCCTGGAACAGAAAAAGCAAATTGCAACATTGCTAATTTTAATTTTTAAATTAAATTTAAATTTTTCCATATTTATAAAACTAAAATTTTTCACATTTAAAATTTTTCATATTCAAATACATTAATTTGAGTTTCTGATTTGTGTTATCTGAAATCTTATCACTGGTTTTACTTCAAGACCACTCTGTTTCACAGCTTATCATGTTCAAAACTCAATGCTGTGGCAGTTACCAGAGGGGAAGCAGGTGGGAGCAGGGTGATGGGGTAAAAGGGCACATATGTATGGTGATGGATGGAAACTAGACTTTTGGTGGTGAACACAATGCATTCTATACAGAAGTTGAAATATAATGATATGTACTTGAAATTTATATATTGTTATAAACCAATGTGACCTCAATAAAATAAACTAAAAAAATTAAATTAAATTAAAAAAGAAAACAGAAATCAATGTCATATAAAGATTTAGATAAAACATCATTTGTTCTTCTATTCTTGAATGTGTTAGGAACTAATTGTGTACTTAGCACCATGATGAGTACATCTGGGAAAGTGAAAGCAGCATGAAGAATGAGCTTCTCATTGTCAAAGAGAAGGGACTACAGAGATCCGCAGGGGGTTAGTCTAAGATAAATTGTACCTGAAGTGACCACAACAAGTGAAAGTCATTCAGAACTGGTTGACAGAGGCTGAGAGGGCCTCACAGACTGGTGGATACTCAGCTAGGCCTGAAATTCTGATGTCAGTAGAAAGTATGGAAAGGAGTTTTATGGAAGGCTTTGAGAGTCTACATTATGAATCACTTTGCTATATTGCCCTGCAATAAATGTCACTCAAAAAATGACTGATGACCAAGTGAATGGAAGAAAGAAAAAGGGAACATAGAATGAAAGAAAGGAGGGAAGGGGGAAGAAAGGAATCAGTATGCACCAAAATCTCTAAGATACTTTAACCAACCCTAAAATATCAAGCCTCTAGCCTTAATATAAAAATTAATTTAAATGGAAGCATTTACATAAGATTCTCAACTTTGGCTTTAATATCACATCGGTATAAACTGGCCTGGGATTTACTGTGCTCTGGTAGGGCTCAGGACCCCAAGCCTATAAGGAGGGTAGATAACAATAAAGTCCTGGCATCTGCCATCAAAGGGTCTGCAAGCTCCATCTGGGTCAAGTAGGAGCCCTGAAAATTTGCACTGTAGGCTCTCTAGCCCTTTCTCCATTACAGAAACATAAAAGGTTCTCAATACCTTCTATTGCAGTGATGTGACATGGTACGTAAGGGTACAAGTTTTGGAATCAAGTCAGGTTTGAATCCCTGGTTTGCCACTCATTAGCAAAGCTTTGGTATTTCTCCAAGCTTTTGTTTTCTCACAGAGAAAATGGAGATGATAGCAGATTCCTTGGGGGATCTTGGAGGATTATCAATCTATCCAAGCCCTGCTTCTCCCACCCACCCACCCACCTCTGTCCATTGTTACTGCCTAAATCAAGCTCTAGCCTGTACTACGACAATAGCTTCCTCACTGGCCTATCCTTATTCATTCTCCATCTCCCTCCCATCCCAACCATTCTCCACATCAGCCACAAGACCCCATCTAAAGTACAAATCTGATTATTAGCTCCACCCCAAACCTCTGGTTGGCTTCCCATAGCTCTTAGGATAAACCCCAAATCCTTAAACTAGCTTACAAGGCCTTGTGTAATTCTGCTTACTCTCATTACTTCAGTCACATTTGCCATCCCATCCACTTCCCAACTCCAATCCCTTCGTCTTTGCTTCAGAATTCAATGCAAACATCATCTCCTAAGAAAACCTTCCCTGACCTCAAAATCTGCCTGGTAGATCTCAGTGTTGCTCCCCAAATATTTCTGGGTTTCCTTCTTCTAGGCACACAATAGGTCTGCACTTTTCCTAGCCCCTGTAAGTTAGGAAATAGAATCCAGGCCATGCTGGCTCCTCTTGAGTCCATGTGTCCTGGCCTGAGGAAAGCAGAACACAAGAGCACAGTTCAACTTAGCACTTCCTGTGATGTATCTCACCAGCCCCAGAGCAGCTTTGAGGAAGAGAGTCTAGACTCCTGCATGACTCACCCAAGAATGCCAATCAGGTAGAGAAGGCTTGTCCTCATAGATGCCTTTGGGTAGGCAAGCCTGGGCTCAAGATCTGCCTCTGCTGCCTCCCAACTCGGTGTCCTTGGGAATTTCTTAACCTCTGATCCTCAGGTTCCTCATCCGCAGGGTGCGTGATGGGAGGGTGTGGTGTGCATAGCATCTACCTCAGAGGTGTGAGGTGATTAAAAAAGGGTAAAGCATTCTATACAAGGCCAAGCACCTAAGAGGCCTTTCCTTGCTACGTTCTTCCCACGCCACCGCCTGCTGTCTTTCTTCTTTATTTGCAGGTGTAGAAGGGGAGGCTGCTGGTGTGCAGGCAGACTAGGAGTTTTGTGTACATTGGAGAAAGAACTCTTGTCAAGCTTTACAAAGTCTGGTAACGTTCAACAGCAAGTCTGCCAACCTTGGTTTGTATTTCTGTTAAACCTCCTTTTACACATTTCTTTACACATACAAAGACCACAGGTAACTTTATATAAATGGGATCATAGCAAAGGGTTTCTTCAAACAGCAAGAACACAGTCATCAGGTCTAGTTTTCCATCCAACTGGACTGACGGAGACAGTTAATAAATAGAACATAAAGACAAGGTGGCCCTTTCAAGGAAAAATCTTAGATTATTCTTTTTCTTAGAGAAAAATTTCCAGAAAGAAGACATCGGACTTCCATTTCAGTAAGTTGCACTCAATTCACCAAACAACTCCAGATTTATTGTGTATTTACTGTATACCAGGTACTTTGCAGCATGAGTGTGACATAAACATGAGTAATAAGTAATACTGCCACTAAAATAAAGCTCTTTCAGGGGAGGGGCTTTCTTTTGTTCATCTCTGTGTCCCCAGAAGCCACTCCTGCCTGACACATAGTAGGCACTCAGTAAGCAGGTGATGACTGATGAAGTGACCAGCTTGAGCAGCTCACGGTCTACCAGGAGTTAAAGTAAACAGTCATTTCGGTAACTGCATTTCTCCATCTATGAGGAGTTAGTGATTAGATCAAGAGGTTTCAAGTAAAATCTGAAATAAGATATGATCACAAAGAGAGAGCTAATTCAAATATTTCTATCAGAAAAAAGTATTTAGAAAATGCTTTGATGACATAGGATCTTATAATTTGAATGAGTAGAATTTTCTTCCAGGTTCAGTCTGGAGTCAGTGACAGCAATCATGGGAGTATACTATTTCCTGAGTGCTTACTACGGGCAGGCCAAGCATTAATCCTCCACGCACTATGTAAGGATAGTAGAGTTGGCCCTCCATATCCTTGGTTCTATGTCCACGGATTCAACCAACTGTGGATGGAAGGGCCCATGATGGTTGTGTCTGTACTGAACCTGTACAGACTTTTTTTTTGCCTAGTCCCTAAATGATACAATATAACAACTATTTACATAGCAATTACATTGTATTATGTATTATAAGTAATCTAGAGATAATTTAAAGTATACGGGATGTGCGTAGGTTATATGAAAATACTGCACCACTTATATAAGGGACTTGAGCATCCAGGGATTTTAGTATTTACTGGGGTCCTGGAACCAATCTCCCGGAATACTGAGGGACGATTATACTTGCAATACCCAGCTTCACAGGGGAAGAAATGGACAGATAAGAACTAGCCAAGGTCACAGGCCTAACGGGCCAGGACTCTTTCAATTCTGATTCTCAAAGACTTCCTTCCATACATGCCCCCCGCTTTTTTAACCACCACCCTACATTTATTTCCTCTTACAATCTGCAAGGTATCCATATTTTTGTCTCTCATGGAAGGCTTTTGTTTCAGTGCTATTCGTATCACATGGGGTTCAAAAGTCACTTTGGAAACCAACTATAACTGATAGAATTCACTTCTCTTGGTATAGACCTGAAAGGAATCTTCAAGTAACTAAAAAGAAAAGGCCCGACAGGAACATTTACTTTATAACACTGCCTCCTGAAATAGAGTTTCTGTCCCAAGTAAGTACGAGGGTGGACCAGAGGCAGGGAGGGTAATAAAGTCAGTTTAAAAATCCTGTGGTTTGATGGCTAAGAGAAAAACAGCTCCTTAAGGTTAACATCCACTGTTAACCTTGTGAGGACTGCCAGTGTTTGGGACAGGCACGTCTTACCCCTGAAATATGCTTTCATTTCAGAACTTTCCAAACCCCTAAAGAGTGCTGTAATCCCCTGTGGAAAACAGATAAATTGAGGTATTCCAACCACACAGATGGAATCCAGACCGCCAGGGCCAATCAGCAGTGACATCATACCACATTCCAAAGCTGGCCTTCACCGTAAGGGGCTCACCCCGAAACCAGAGCCTTATTTCCTTCAGTAATCAGGGTGAGAGAGTGTTGGGTTTTATGGATTTACTGTGAGAAGATAATTACCTTCCCTCACACAGACCTCATCTGCCTTTCATAACCAGGAAAGCAATGGGCCCCTTGCATGTGTAGCTAAAGGGTTCTTGTTTTATCAAATCAAACTTGATCACACATTAAAGAGAAAAATAAAAAGTATCCAATACTTTAACAGTCTGGTGACAAAAGGACTTTTTAATTCTCAAAGTACTAAATGCATTTAAGACAAAACTAAATCACACGAGTTCTTAGTGGCTACATTCTTATAATTTAAGATAGAAATTACTGTGGCTGTCACCACCACCAAAACAGCAGCTATTTACTGGGCACTCACAACATGCCAGGCACTGTTCTAACAATACTATGATGTAGATGCTACTGGGATACCCACTTTGCAGACGAGGAAATTAAGACACAGAAACAATACATAACTTGCAGGTTCACATGAATAAGCAGCAGAACCAGGATTCCAACTCAGGCAATCTGTGGGACCCTTGTCCCAAACCGCCGTGAAAGTGGCGTTGATAATTTCTATTTGGCCTAGTAGGGCAGACCCCGGGTATTACTAACAAAACAAGGGCTCATGGCTCACACCAAAGGTCTCTGAGACCCAGAGGTGACAGAGAAATGGTGTAGAGTCCCTGTTTCATCACCCACACTGGGAGAATAGATGGTATCAGGTGAGAGAGACTATCAGACCCAACTGAACCCAAGAGGACTTTTTGCTTGGATGAGAAGAAAGAAAATTTATTGAAATTTTATAAGGTCACTAAAGTTTAATGTCCCCAAAAGAGGTTCCGTGTAAAGGGGCCAAATTATCCCATCACAAAATAAAAATAAAGTCCTATATTCCATGGAAACTGAAAAATTGCTGGCTGTCATCTAAGCTCTGTGTGTATTTAAAGAGAGCCATTAATAGTCCCAAACTGCCCACCGATGTCTCTTCTTCCAGCCAAACAAACGACTTGAGTCGCAAGCCCCCAGGACTGCTAGTTGCAGATTCAGTCATTCAGCGAATGTTTGCCAAGTGGCTACCACGTGCCACAGCCTGTGCTTGCTACATTTCTGGGCCTCCAAGAACACTCATAAATGTGTGGATGTCGAGTTCCTATTTACAAAAAAGTGACGCCATGATAAGCAAACCATTTCCCAATTGATCAGAACTGCTGCTCGTTCAGCTCTTTCACTCCACTGACACGACAGTGATGGTAAAGCAGAGGCCACAGTGCTCTGCGTCCAGGGCCTGCAGGTCATACAAGAGAATGAAGCAAAGGATACAGACTAGGGCCAGCTGGAGACCACAGGCCCCTTCTAAGGGGCAGCCAGGACTCAGCTTCAACCCATTCCTGCCATTCTTTACATTTTACAAAGAGAAATATCTACCGCCCCCCCAAAAATCCAGCTATTTATGTGAAGTCTCTCTATTGTTCTACTTTGCCTTCCAATTGAAAGTTTTCACAAACACTGAGTAGGCCAAACAAAACAGAGCCACAGAACAGCTAAGGCTTGCTGGTTATGAGTCTGCAATCTAGTTTGCCCCTGAAGAATAGAAGGAAAGAGGCAGCCTGACTCGGGAGAGTGTGCGATGGGCAGTTCCTTCAGGTCCCTTCCAAGTCCACAAAAGAACCGACTCTGTGAGTTACTGGCAGAGCTGTGACCTGGTCACCATCAGACTGGGGTCCTAAAAAGACAAGGTGCGGAGAGCAGCAGCAAGGTATGTAATCTTGACTCCCTTCACGGAAGAAAGTGACGCCCCAGCCAGCCCTGCCTGCGTATTGTTTAACGTTACATAAACACAACTAATTGGTTATGACTGGTGCAGTGATTAGAGATGCATTAGCAATCTGATTTTTTTAAAAGCAGACATTAATCAAGAATACTAATATAAGCAGCTACCAAGATGGCTCTCATTTTTCTTGTCTTCTTTTCCAAAATGTGTTGTTGTTTTTAATATTTCAGCTGCCGTCATGACATCATATTATCCATTTAAACCAGGTTCTGACCTAATGAGATCACCTCAGGAATAACTTCCCAAGACTCACTTACTTTGGTGCCAAACAACAACAAAAAAATCTAAAGGGAAAAAACTCCTGGACTCTGACTTCTGACACTGACATGCTGACAAGCTCCAGCTCACTCACCACGGAAGCGGAGGAAGAGTCCCAGCACAAACCCTGACCTGGCAGGAACCTCAGCTGCTAAATGGAACAGGAATAGTGTCACAATAAACAATGAGAAGTAAACAGAATAAACAGGTGGGAAGGAGTGGCTGGAGACACTCAGTCCGAAATTAGTAGGTAACATGGCACAGAGAGAAGAACTCTGACTTTGGTCCCAGATGGACCTAGGTTGGAATTCCAGCACCTTCACTTAATAGCTGTGTGATGGGCACTGACAGACATGGCCAGCAAGCTGACAAGTGAGTGCCTGTAAGAAGTGATGTTCATTAACATCTGAGACTCTGCCAACTGACCCACCCCAAGTGGACAACGCCCACCCCATCTGATGACCCAGGACCTTGTTTAAGTGCTCCAGTAGAGAGGAAAAGTTGGTAGATAGCTCCAGTGAGGTGACGTCTCAAAGAAAGCCCCTTCCCATGCCTGATCCAGGGGGCTCCAGAAAAAACGCACTGCTCCGGTTCTGTACATCCTAGAACTGACCCCTCAGCTGTCTGACTCAGTAGGGCTGGGGTAGGACCTGCAAAGCTATGTGTTGAACAACTCTCTCAAGTGATTCTGCCACAGCTGGTTTGCAGAACAGTGCTTGGAAAACACTCTAGAGAAGAAATCAAATGGATCTTCACAGGCACATCTGCAGTAATAGCAGTCTAAGAATTCCTATCCAGGGGAGCAGGAGACCAAAGGCTCTGTGTGCCCCAGTGACGAGCCTATTGGAATAGAATACTGCTAGGTAGGACTTTGTCCTATTAAAAGGTCCAACATCTTAATGTACCATTTGCACATGAGCCCAGTGAGACAGAGCATTCCACAAGATGGTTTTAGTGCTATGTCTAGACATTTTTGGTGTAGAATAAACATGAATACGTATTAGTGCTGGTTGGTGTGCTAGGAACATGGGACAAAGTATTTGAGAAGGAGAGAGACCAACTCTTCGTCTCAGATAGGCAAATGCACTGGTGTCTGATAATCCAACTTCACATGGTTGGACCAATGAAAGCTGAGGGTCAGGTGATTACAACCCAACCTACAACATTTTCTTCAGAGAAACGAAGTACAAGAAAGTAAGTTCTTCTTGACTATGCATGGGTTAAATGTTCTTTTCTTACAAAGTTCAAAGAAAATATTTCAGTTCCAAATATGCATGTGTGAAAGAAAAATGAGAGAGTCAATTCCTAGATGAACAAAATGGCTTTGGAGAAGAATATCTAGATTTACTACCAAGAAGATGATATATTGTTTACACTATTTGGCTTATCAGGAATAGAAGAAAAAGTTTTCTCCAATACAGCAAAAAGAGTTTTATAAAGCAAGAAGATTTTACAGAAAATAGTAATCATTATCAAATACTTTTCTCGCCACCTAAACATCTCAGAACCAGCTTTAGACCCCAAAGGGGGAGCTGTCATTCTAGCCTCCATCCAGTTTGAACCAAGTCTAGAAAGAGAGAGAAGTAAAAAGCACATCATGAAAATGTCCGAACCAGTATTTATCCCTTTCTTCATTCAGTACCACAATTTTAGAATGGGAGCTAGGAATGCAAAGGTGAGTAATGTATGGTCACTGCCCTCAAGGAGCTTAACGTAATAGAAGACATAACAACCAACAACGTAGCTAAATACAGCTGAGTTCTATATGCAGCAACTCCATGAGATGGGTGCTATTATTTCCCCATTTTAAAGATGGAGTAGTGGAGATAGAGATTAAGTAACTTGTCCAAGCTCACCAAGTAGGAAGAACACACATGTACAAATATCAACTAGATGAGGCAACACAAATACAAGTGCCCTAGAATTGTCACAAGTCAGTACTGAGGCACAGGCATCACTTGGGCTGGGATGGCTAGAGAAGGAATAAGAAAGGCAATGACATTTGAGCTGCATCTTAAAGAATAGGTGGGAGTTTTACAGGTAAGAATAGGGGGCAGAGGATGTATTTCAGGCATAGGAAATGGTATTAAAATATAGCACAGTTGGAAAATTATTGTAGAGATGGAAAGAAAATTATTTAAACCCTAAGGAAATAAAACAGAAAGGTTCTTAAATATATAATTTACCTGGATCTAAAGCCTTTCTCACTCTCAATCTTCTTCACTAGCAGTTTGTGATTTTCCCATTCATGGTGGGCAACAAAAAGTTATCACATATTTGCCAGTATGTATGAAAAAAGCAAAAGCTGCGCAGGCTAGTCAACTCCTGCTGTTGAGAAGCTACACTTAAAAGCCAGGATGCACGCTCATGTTTCTATCAATGGGCTCACGTGCCTGATGAGGGGGTTCCAGGTTACATAAAAGCAGACAGATACACCAGGCTGGGAGCAAACACCCTCCTCCACTTTATATTAAGCATTATATACTCTAAGCATTTTCCTTATCAATGAGTACCTAATATAATGCTGTAAATTTAGGAATGCTAATTTCATGATTGACTCCCTTGGATTGACTCCTGATTACTAGACCGGGGGTGGAAGAGGGAGCGGGCAGCAGATGTGGTGCAAGAAGAAGCTGTTTTAGAAAACATTTCAGGGGCCAGCCTGTGGCTGAGTGGTTAAGTTCGTGCGCCCGCTTTGGTGGCACAGGGTTTCACTGGTTTGGATTCTGGGCGGGGACATAGCGCCGCTCCTCAGGCCATGTTGAGTGGCATCCCACACAGCACAACCAGAAGGAGCCACAACTAGAATATACAACCAGGTATTGGGTGGCTTCGGGGAGAAGAAGAAGAAGAAAAAAAAAGATTGGCAACAGATGTTAGCTCAGGTGTTGATCTTAAAAAAAAAAAGAATATTTCTGGAGAAATGGTTCTGTCCAGGTTGGGAGGGTTTGGGAGAGCAGCCAGAAAGAACTACAGAAGCTGGCTGAGGAGAGAGGTGCTAAAAAACGTTAGCTAAGAGGCCACAGCTGGATAGTCCTGACAGGTATTCTTACTGTCAATGCTAAAGGGAAGGGAAACGTGCTGAGGAGGTTTGAGGGAAAACTGGAGAGATTAAGTTAAAACTAAGGGATATCTTAGCATCGAAAAGAGACACTCTCCCCTTAAAAGTAAACCCCATGAGGGCTGGCCTGGTGGCCCAGTGGTTAAGTGTGCATGTTCCCCTTCAGCAGCCCGGGGTTCACCAGTTTGGATCCCGGGTGTGGACATGGCACCTCTTGGCAAGCCATGCTGTGGTAGGCGCCCCACATGTAAAGCGGAGGAAGACAGGCATGAATGTTAGCTCAGGGCCAGTCTTCCTCAGGAAAAAGAGGAGGATTGGCAGCAGATGTTAGCTCAGGGCTAATCTTCCTCAAAAAAAAAAAAAAAAAGTAAACCCCATGACAACACACACCTTGCCCACCCTATCTACTACTGCACTTCTGGTTCTCCGCACCACCTTAGATGCACAGTTGTTCCTCCATAATTAAAGGGGGAATGAAGAAAGGAAAGAAGAGAGAAGGGAAAGAGGTGAAAGAACAGGCAATTTAAAAAGCCAGATTGTATTAGGTTATGTCACACTGGTTTTCAAATCATGGTATATACACAGGATTTATTTTCCTTCATAAAACTGGTGCTTTGAAGCCTCCATACACTGGGACATGTGATGTGCCCATCTAAAGACAGAGTATGGTCTGTGTGGATGAGAAAGCAGGATTCCCAAGAACCACCATTTTGAGAGGAGATCTCCTGCTCCCCGGGGTTCCTTCCACAGGCCAGAGAACTTCCACAGAAGTTCTTTCCACAGCATTTCTTTAGCCTGTTTCATCCTTGTTACATTCAGGTTGTAGAAGAATTGTCAGAGGACCGGAGGTTTAAAAGTTAGGGTAAAAAATATTTTGCGTCCCAGGTGTGGCTGAATGGCATGCTCAGTACCTGGCCAGGAAAACAAGAGGAGAGGATGAAAGTGAAGGAGGGCAAAGCAAAAAAAGGTGAAAAAAATAAAGAGATATGGGGAAAGAAACAGTTAATTTAACCAAAAACCTCCAGAATTTAAAATCTGGTAGCATAAAAATATTGAAACACAAAACGACAGTTCCATTAATGGCTGATATAATTTGTTTTCACTGCATGAAATATTTTCTTTACTATATCTCAAACAATGGGATTTCAAAACTCTCATTTATAGGTCGTGGCTTCCTTTGCTGTTCTGTTCTCTTCTTCAGCCAATCTTTCTATTCTCCAAAGCTGAGGTCCTCTGGTAAAGCGGCAACATATTTGCCATGTTGCAGAGTGTCAGATGAAATACTGGAGCTGAGTAAGCGCTTCTTTCTTATTGCTTCATTCATTCAATAAATACTTACTAAGAGCCTTCCATGTGCCCCCAAGCACAATGAGTGCTTGAGATACAATGGTGAGCAAAACTGATGGAGTTTATTGTCTGGGAGGGAAAGGAGACATTGATCAAGTTATCACACAAATATATAATAAACTGTTCACTTTAGACACATAATGTGGGGGCGGCCACTGAGCTAGTACGGAGACTCAGAGGAGGTTGACCCCAGGAATCTGTTCTGAAGTGAGCTCTGAAGATGTTAACTGGGCTGGGGTGGGGAGTTAGCTGGAGGGAACTGCTTGTGCAAGGACCTCAAGTCTGGAGGGAGTGTGATAGAGTCAAGGAACTGAAAATCCTGTGACTGGAATGAAGGGTAGGAAAGAATAAAACAAACTCCAGAGTGAGAAGGTGATCATACAAAAATGACAGTCCACTGCTCGAACAGTCCAGTGCACAGGGTGTGTCATTTTGGTCCAGACACAGGGGACGTTGTGGGTGTAGCACACTTGTTGGTAACGGTTTCCAGCTCCTCCCTCCCCCTAGAGAGTGATGACCCAGATTTTTTTTCAGCCTGATCATGTCCATTTTTGCTATTATATTATTTTAAGCAAAATACTGATTTTTTTCACTGCCAAATTATAAAATAAGAGCCATGTCCTTAAAAAAAGCCAATCGCAAAGCCAATACATGTGTGTTCCCAGAATTTTTCCCCTGATTCTTCACACGTTGCATCTGAATTTAAAATACATATAGGCATAAATTGGCTCAAGAGAGAACTGCAAAGATAATAACAATAAGGAAGTAATTAGAGGTTTGATATTTTGCTGTTTATTTGCATATACCCTACCCAAAGTTTCCAACAAATATACCCCGGTGGCTTTTGTTTTATTCTAAACTCTGTGTATAGCTGCCCTGATTTATAACAGCTTCAACACTTCCATTCTAATATCTGGAAGGGCTGCTGCTCTGAAATGCTATAATCATTCCAAAGTCAAAAGCCATTAACTCCCCATTTCTAAAATAAAAGGCTGTACTCATCTCAGATGATGTCATTTTGTCTGGGCTTCCACGTTCTCAAGGAGAACAACTTGAAATAATCAAGAATATAGTGTGCAAACCCCCAAGGTGACTAGTTTTTGATTTCTCCAATAGAAGTGTGAGATTAGGAGGGAGGAAGGAAGAAGGGGGATGATAAGCAAGAGATTAAAGTTTAATAATAAAGATAGAATTACAGAATAAATTGCTACCTTGAAATCTGTTTCTGGCAAAAATTTTAAGTATTCTAAGTTTTTTAATAAATTAAAACATGTGCTTCACTTCTTGGACATCAAAGAAATGTCCAAAATACCAAGAACTCTAACGAAATTGTTATTCTTTACTTGCTGCATGGTTTCTGTACACTGACAGAAAGGGTGTGCATTCCCAGTTAGGAAGTATCCAACCACATTTTAACTATGAAGAAACCCTTCTTGGCCAAAGAACAAATTCTTTGCAAGTTGGTGATCTGTATAGAAAAGAAATTCCAAATCCTGTATCACTGTATGAAAAGAAGAGATCAGATTTAACTGTTTTTTCTTCACCACCATGAGAAAAATAAGGAAGTAAAGAGTCCAATTATTTTAGAGTATAGTTTGGACAAAACCACAGCTTCTAAAATTAAACCCCTAAACCATTTGCATGTTGGAAAATGTAAATTGTTAATGAACACTGCACCATATCGGTTTCCTGTTCCAGATGGCTCTCTGTCAGGTTGGCAACAACTCAAGAGCCTGACGAAGGGGTGCAGGCATATGTCTCGTGTTTAAAATGAAAGAAAAAAAAGGAGAAGGGGCTTCATTTTATAAACACTTCAGTGAAAATTACCATTCCGTTTGGGACCAATTCAGTCCAGGTGCTAAAGACAGAATAAACAGACACCACATGAAGGCAGAAAAAGTCAGGCTTCTATGGGAATTACATTCTTGGTTACATTTAAGACTAAATTTCAAAATACAAATCAATATCACCATGGTTATACACATATGTTCTCCTTCTTGTTTTTTAAATATTAATCTGCTATTCTTACATAATAAACTAATATAAGTCAAAGCCCAGAGCCTGTTGTGTCTCTTTAACTCGCTTCTGCTGCAATTTTAGGCTGAACTGCTTGTACTTGAATGTTTTTCCTCCTCCCTAAGGTCCTAAAGATCCTCCTTTGGGGCTTAGGGAATCCTCCGTTATATTTTGATTAAGGGTAGTATTACTTTTGAGGGATAATGTCTCCTAGAACTTGGGACACAGATTCAGCACAACTTCCTTTCCAATGTTAGTTTTAAAAACCTTATGTTGACAATTTACCCGTGCCTTCTTTATTCTAGGTACCATGACCTTAATAGATAAACTGCAAAACACATTTAAAACAAAATCCTACCTGATACCTTCACTTGGGAAGTATATATGGAATCTGAATTTCTACTTATCAATAGATCATCAAATACACATCAAAATGCTAACAGTAGTTTTCTCTGGTAGTGGGTTTATAGGTAATTTTTAATTTTATTCTGTGTTTGTTAAAGAGCAAAAGATCTTTCATGTATTCTACAATGAGCGACTGTGGTTTCTGCAATCAGGAAAAAAAATCCAATTATAAATATATTAAGGAACATAGAACATGAATGGAGCTTTACAGTTCATCCAAATGACAATCTCTACCCTTTTAAAGCTTATAGTCAAAGAACCATACAGAACTACACGGCGCTGCATGACAGGCACAGCTGCTGCTACCTGAGTGTTGACGGGTCATCACATGTGAAAGCCGTTTTAGTTCTCAGAATTACTGTAGTTGATAGTTGCTCTCATGCTGTTTTCTAAGACAGTAGTGAAAATTCCAGACAATTCTTTTTAGGTATGCAAATACTTACTCTTGAAGCAATTATTCAGGTGTCAAGGACATCTTCATCCATTTACAGATAAATACAGAGGGAAGACAGGATAGCTGCATTTTTTAAATACAAAGATATAAAACTGATTTATTATGAATGTTCTCAAGATGCACATGTCTAGCTTTTGTACGCCAGTACTCCTTTATTCGTGACATCACTCGAACCTCTGTTCTAAGTGGCAATGATGGACTGTCAGTCCCAGCTCACTGTCCATTTCTGCAAATGCCTGCCCCTCCCTCCAGGCCCCCAACACAGTTACGGCCACATGATTCTCCTTGGCCAAAGGGGACCCAATTCCCCTGGCAACAGTGACTGAAAGTCAGTTAGCTTTGAATCCCAGGATTGATCTACAACCCTTGGAAGAAAAAAGGTCTTTTTTTCCTGGGTTGCTACTCTGAAATGACATAAGCCAGGAATGGCTAGGACAGATGAGAGACCACACAGAGGCAGTTGTGACAGGAAAGAATAAGTCCAATATTTAGAAGGAAGATAAGCTTAAAAAGTGCAGAGGGGCCAGCCTCTGGCCTGGTAGTTAAGTTCAGTGCACTCCGCGTCAGTGGCCCAAGTTCAGTTCCTGGGCACAGACTACACCACTCATTGGCAACCATGTTGTGGCGGTGACCCATGTAGAAAATAGAGGAAGACTGGCACAGATGTTAGCTCAGGGCAAATCTTCCTCAGCGAAAAATAAATAAATAAAAATAAAGGGTGCAGAGAGTTCTGATCACACTGCTGGAGCCACTGCCCCAACTCTACTAAACACAGCTCAGTCTCTGGACTTCCTATGTGAGCAAATACGAAAGGCAAAGACCAACTAGGAAAACATAGTAGCAAAATATATGACTAGGTATTGATAATCTTAATAATGTAAGTGCTCCAATTTTAAGTCATTAAGAACAAAATGAACAATTTAGTAGAGAAAAAGGAAAAGATAATAAGCAGGAAATTCACAAAAGATGAAATACAAATGGCAAATATCTGTTTTTCATCAGTACTCAATAAAATGAAATTTATAGCTGGTCTCCACCATGTTCTTTACATCTCCAAATTTTCTACACTGAGAAAGTATGACCATAATAGTGGAGGAAAAATCTGAAAGTACCAATATTAAAATAAAAAATTAAATATAAGAATCTTAGCCTGGCATCAGTAGGCAGGATGTGGGTAGGTGTGGAGTCAGTGATGTGAGAGAAGGCCATGAGTGAACGCGTTCCTGGGAGTGAGGGAGCATCTTTGGTGAGATGTAAACAGCATCTCAAAGGAAATAGAGATGGGCTGCAGGGACTGGCCAACTGCTGCAGGGGGTGAAGCTGAGTCAATGACTCCATTGCTTCCCTCCTGAGATGATAGAAGCATCCTGAAAAAGACAAAATGGAATGGAGGAGGAGCTGAATTAGAAGTAGAGAAGGGAATATACTGATTCAGATAAAAGTAAAAGCATATGAAGCTAGAACCATAGAATGATAAAGAAAGAAGAGACCTTAGATTTGCCTAATGACTCTCTCTCTCTCTCTTTTTTTTTTTTTTTGGTGAGGAAGATGGGCCCTGAGCTAACTTCTGTGCCAATCTTCTATTTCATATGTTGGATGCTGCCACAACATGGCTTGTTGAGTGGTGTGTAGGTCTGCGCCTGGGATCCGAACCCACAAACCCCAGGCTGCTGCAGCAGAATGCACAAACTTAACAACTATATCACCAGGCTGGCCCCCATAAGACTCTCATTTTATGATGAGAATCCTCAGTCAAAAGCAAGCTAAGTGACCTACTTTCAGGTTACACATCTACGTGTATATTTAGGAGTGAAAATTAGGCCCCCCTGCTCTGTGCTCTTTTGACCACACCACCCCTTCTCTTCTCTGATTGATGTGTTCAAGAAAACTACTATTGTATTCCATGCATTCCATGTCTTCTTTCTTCATGATTGAGAAATTTATACCACATCCAATGTGCAGTTAATAAGAATCAGCAATAATTAATCTCTTTCTGTCACATACTATTATCATTACATACGCATATTATTACTACTGGCATCATGGGCAGACAGAAAAATTAGTGATATAGACAGTATGTCTCGTGCATTTGTGCACATATAAATATCAACACAAGAACATCCATTCCAGTGTCTTGGTTAAGAATGATCATTTTTACGATGCGGCACAGAAAAATTAAGTACTTGAGAAAGCAATTTGTAGTGATTACTCGATATGTTAGCAAAATTACTTAACTAGTTAGCTACCTTAATAGGCAGCTCTAAATATCTTCCTACACAGCTTGTGGTATATTTTAAATATGAACTAAACATTTTAAACTTCACTTGATATAGCTGTTTTGTAACATGTGCTGTGGTTAACTGTTTTAATATGTTGGACAGTAAAACTAAATGTAACAGTTCCAACATTTCTCATGGGAGTGATTTAGGGCAGACATATGTTCTTCATCAGAGTTTCCAGCAGAAATCTTAGAAACCAAGAGGAAAAAGAGATCCTAGTATACCAAATAGTGTTGCAAACCATTATGGAAAACAGGAGTCTTTAAAGCTACTTTTTGTTTTGTTTTATTTTGGCAGCCCTGAAACAAGAAATCTGAAACACTAGAAATGAAGGTGTATTCCTTAATGAAAAGTCTAATATTGGAATGCCACAATCACTGAGAATCCATAAATTAGAACCCAGAGATGAGGCAGAATCCTTTCTGAGACAAATTTTCCCCTGCATCTTGAAGTCCTCCTTCAGCCAAGTGGGTGGATTCTACAGTCGTGGTTTTGTACACTGTCACCTACTATAATGAGCTTAAGTTTTCATTCAAGTGTGGGGAACATGAAGGCTGGCAATGAAATTTTAGGATCACCCTTCCAGTTACCACAGCAACATTCTTGTCATTGCCAAGCCAGGAGGGATGCTCAAGGTCTAAGGAAGAACTTCTCAAGGGAAAGATTTTTGAAATCTTGAAAACTGTTCTTCAATTGGAGTAGCGCCCTTAGGGGCAGAAATCTGCAGAAATGCATATTCTGAAGTTGGATGAATTACTGAGGGAAAGCTGTGAGATGAGGAAAGAATGCAGAGGTGAGAGAGCAAAGGAAGCGTAAGAGGAGAAATTCTTATTAGGTCCTCATCTTTTACAATTCTCTGTTTGGAAGTACTTCATATTTTACTAGGAAGACTAACTTTCTACAAGGCTGGAAAAAGTACTTGGCCAACTATGAAAAATGCATTGTTTGAAAGACATACCTCTCCTAACATAATAAACAAGATGTCTATGCCTAGTGCTAATGGAGATGAAAGTTTTCATAATAAAGTGGCAGCCATGAATAGCGATAATAATTTTATATGGTCTATGTTTACCTGAACTTTTCAAAAGAGGAAAGCTGTCATAAACAAATCATTGCAAATAGATTTTTACTGCTGGTTGTAGAACGTGGCTTTGTTTCGCTACAGATAAGGGCACATATAAGTTTTCCATTGGAAAGTAGACCTGAAAGTACTATGAGCTGCCTTCCACAACCCACTGAAAAACAAATTCTCAACTCCTCTCTCATTCGAAGTTGATGAGACTCTCCTCTGCTAGACTGACATCAGGGAATGCAAGTGAACCCCAGCTGAGAGCTCACCAGACTACGCTTACCTTCCCTGTGTCCTTAAGAACAGTGCTTTCCAAACTGGACCTGCCTCTTCCTCATTTGTTTTATGCGGTTGATCTTAAACAGAGCAACGGACAAGTGAGAAAGAATAAAGAAGAAAAAACTTAGGACAAGATCCCTTAAAATCAAAACTTTAAAAAAGTTGAAGATGATTTAAAAAATCACAGTCCATCATGAAGATAATTTATCCAAATCAATGTGAAGTTCTGATTATTCCAGTCAGAGTGACAGGAAGCCTGCCATTATTTTATGCCAAAGTTTTGGGAATTACATAGCAAAGGAAGCAAAACCCAGATCTAGCTAGAAAAATACCATCTTCACAGAATTTGAGGAGAACTTATATACCATCCCTTCCACAAAACTTACTCTTCACATTCTAATATTGTAAAGTCCTAAAATGTCTTAGAACTCAATTAGTACAATTCCTACCAACGCCTAAGTCCCAGGGTCAGTTCCCTGAGTTGGGAACCTCGTTTCATGGGGATGAGTCAGACTTTCTGGCTGGCTTTGTTTTCCCGAGATGTCTTCCTTACATTAAATCCAAAACTACTCCTCAGCATTTTCCGTCCAATAGGCAGAGTTCTGTGAGAAGTCTACTTCCACTTAGATGGTATCTTTACAGAAGCTATTTGAAAGGAAAACCTAAGCTACCTCAATGGTAAACTTATGCCAGATTAAAATGTAAACAAATGCGATTTTTTTTTTTCTTTTAGTTTAAAGAAGTTGAAAAAGGAGTTTCCTCGGTCCCTTCCTTTGCTCTCTGACAGAACTATAGTGTATCGTTTCATCCACCTGCAGATCTTTCAGATTTCTCGGAAGTTCTAGAGTTAGAGATTCAAAAGCTTTCCTCTGTAATCAAGACCTGAGGCAGTATGACGTGTAAAGACTGCAACCTGGAAGCCCACAGGCTGAATTCCGCCCTTCAATAAGATTTCTTTGACCCATACAGTGTTTTAGAAAATGAGCCAATTTCTTAAACTTGGATAATTTCAAATTAAAAAAAAATCAGATTTCTGATTTCTTGAGAGATTGGCAATATCAGACTCATGCTCTCCTGGCAACAATTAGAGGATCTCCAGTTAGATAGAGTCCCATCACTCCCTATTGCCCCCTTTATTAAGACTGGATATCCTTTGCTAATCACCATTGCATTTTCACTGTCATTTTTCCAAAACCTAAACTACTTTACTTAATTATATTATTTGCTGGTCCCTGAAGCATTTGAATTTGACACTCCTATTGTAACCCATGGTTTCAAACTTTTTTAAAGTATGAGGTTAAAACACAATTATGCTTTGGTATCTGTTAATTGAAAGATACAAAGGAAAAAATTCTATAACTTCAGTAATATCTTTAAATGAATTCATGTTTTATAAATCACAGGAGCATCTATAAATATTTGTATATTTATATGTCAAGAGTAATAGTGTATGGATGACAAATAAAGCACACATGGAGCAGTGAATCTTTTGCTCTAAGCCCTACACTTTCCCAGGGATCCATGACACAAAGGTTGGGAATCACTAGTCTAGTAAAAAGAATTCTGGACTGGGCATCAGGAGACACAGTCTCTAGTCCCATCCTTGCATTGAATAGGCTATTGGTTGATGATTTGAGGCAAGTCAGCCAACCTTTTGGGACCTTGATTTTCCCATGTGCAAAGAGAATAGATTAGATAATTGTTGAGAATATTTCCATCTCTAAAACATAACAATATATACCTTATGAGTCCCTATACCTATCATAAAAACCCAGGCAACTATAGAACCTCCCCAAAGTGTACCCAGATCTTACTTAAAGACAAAAGGTTTATCAGGAAGGGAATTGCAGTGGAAAAAAATGGAAACACAGACTCTACTATTTCAACATTTAGATACAATTTTGTATTCTCCCTCCCAAAACATGTTTGAAAAATTAGCAGTATATTTGTGAATAAATTATCTCAAAGAGAACACAGCATTACAGATATATTTCATTCCAGCTCAGATATTTGGGGTATATTTTTTAAACATGTAAGTTTATGGGCTCAAACTTTTCCAATCAAAGGAGATTTTGTGTATGAAAGTGCTTTAAACACCATAGCATTATCTAGGATTACTGGATACTATAATGCTGCTATTTCCTGGTATTTCCCCAATCCTTGTCTATAGAGGATTCTATTTGGTCAGACCCAATACAGTAACTTGAAATTCTTTGTTCACAGATGTCATTTAACACAGAGTTATCATAGCATACAAATTCACACATTTTGGGTGCGTAATTATATTTGGTACCATATTATGTTGTTTGTAGTGTTTTCTATGTTTGGTCTCTAAAATGACTGTAAGCTCTTTGAGGAGAGATGTTGCCTGATGATGATAAGAGTGATGACAACAATAACAATAACGATAAAAATAATGATGATGACATAGATAACATATACTGATAACACATTGTGACTCAGATCTGTGCCAAGCATTTCAACTATTTTTTTTCTCATGAGTTTGGTACTATTACAATCCCCATTTTACTTACGAGAAAACTGAGAATCATTGAAGTTAAATGACTTACTGAAGACCACACAACTACTGAGATCCAGAGTCAGAACCAGAACCCAGATTCACCTGACTCCAAATCCTGTGCTCAGAGCCTTTACACTCTACTCCACTGCCCCCAAGGTTTCTATGCTTAGAGAGCTTAAGATAATGTTAGGTATGTAGACATGTTCAATAAATATTGACAAGTTGAAAATATCTGGATACTAGCACACAATAGTGCATTATTTCAGTATATGCTATAAAAGAAAGTTCAGTATTATAACTGTAAAATTAAAGCACCCAAGGCATCACTCCACCTCATAGTATATTATCTTGCCTTAGAATAGCCTCTGTCGGGGAAGCCTATAATGATAATTGCAGCAAATACAAGTTTCTTACCTAATGTCCATTCTCACCTTCTTTCTTCTCACAGAACCCTGACCTTGTTCATAACAAATACATACCCAGTTAAAAATACTCATCTGATTCTCTGGTATCCAGAGGTGGTCATGAAACCCAGTACTAGCCAACGATACAAGACTTCTGGGTACGACTTACAGAAAAGCTATTGTTTTCCTAATATAAAAAATGGCAGACTTTGCTGGTATATCCTTTTACTTTCATCCTTCCTCCCTTCTTCCCTGAAACATGGACACAACACATAAAGGAGGAGCGCCACCCCATAACCACAAGGACAAAATCACACCTTCAGGAAGAGGGGAAGAAAGAAGCCAGAAAGAGCATGAGTTCTGCTGCTTGTTTCTGAGCTGTCTGTTGAGAAACATAAATCCCTATTTATTAATATAATCTGGTAAATTTTCCATTACATATATCCAGGTGCAATTCTAGTGCAATTTTACAGTAATTGATAATTCTAAATTATCAACATTAAGTAAAATAAGAGTCTAATTAATGTAAATTACAGTGTCTATGGTATTATCACGGCTCTATCTTGAACCATTGAATTTTTAGATACTTTGAATCATTCATTCCCTAGCTTTGCACTAAACTCTATTGACCTTTTCTTTAAAGATACTATAAAAATTCAGGGAAATAAATCGATGAGTAATATAACAATTATTTACCAAAGAGAAATTTTTCCAAAATAGGTATGGGTGTCAAAAATCACACGCAAGTTTTATTTTTCTTTGTTTCCTGATTCTAGAGCCTTTTGACCAACAAACCTTAGTCCACTGATTTGCCCCTAATAGGTTACAGGTGTGCCAAGCTGCTTCCCCACTTCAGTTCACAGGTCAACCGGGTAGTGTCTGGAGCAGCCAGAGCTCCCAGGGCTGGTTGCCTCTGACCACAGCGGTCCTGTCTACTTACCTCAGTATACTATGCAAACACTCTCACTGTCTATGCGTAGCACAATGTGAAAAAGGTTGGGAAGCACTACCCTATGTGACAACTAGATGCTATCAAAATAATAACAGCAATGCAAAAAAAATTACCTGTTTACAATACTGTATGGACGAAAAGTTAGCTCACACATACAATATCATTTTATTCTCAGCAAATCATGAGTGTTCAATATGGCACACTCATGTTTATTATCACGGTTCAAAGACGGGTGATTTTCCCACTAACACACACTGCTAAGAAATGGCAAAGCCAGGTCTTTTGAATCAAGGATTTCTGCTTTTAAGCCCTATGCTTTTGCTGAATACACCTCCCTGTACGACGACATTCCAAGTTTGCACAGATCTTTAAAATTAGCGTTTTGATTTCATTCTCTAAAGAAAGTTCAAATGGTTTTACTTTGTATTCTCTTGTGACTGCCATGCAAACACTAACATATATGGAAACTGATACTCTCTTTGAACTTAGCAAGACTGAGAAAGCACAACACGAATCGACATATTTAGGCCATACCAATTTTCTTTTTACAGCTCCCATCCCCGACACTCAGAGAGCCAACCCTTGTTATTTTGTGTGAGCAGAAGAGAGGTTTTGCCCATCACTCTCTCCAGAAGTATCTATTAAAAAGAAAATAGTATGCTGCCATTTGCCATGCTTAAGAGTTATTTTCTTTTGCCAGTCACAATTTCTCATTGTCCTTTCCATAAAAGGGAAAAATAGGGAGAGAAATGAAAGAAATTGTCAAAAGTAAATTACATACTTAGCATATAAAAGGAAATATGAATTTTAAACACAGGGCAATTATTGTCAAGAGATATTATTGAAATTTTAAAAATTTAAGTTTGCTACTCCTGTTTTAGAAAGATAGAAAACCAAAAGATTTCAATGGCTGGAAATTATATTTTAATTTCTTTATAGCAATGCAGAAACAAAGAGGACACATGCAAAAAAAATAGTGAGGTGTAGGAAAACATCTGCAAGTAGCTATTATAGACAG
This sequence comes from Equus przewalskii, assembly GCF_037783145.1. Lineage (NCBI taxonomy): Eukaryota > Metazoa > Chordata > Mammalia > Perissodactyla > Equidae > Equus > Equus przewalskii. The sequence goes on along the minus strand of NC_091833.1, from coordinate 78,946,317 downwards.
ATTAAAAAGAATAGGCAATATCTAAAATAGTAACCAAATATTAATTTTCTCTTCAGAAAATAAGAACATGATTGAATGGTTGAGCACGCATCGCATAAAATACGTGTAAGCAAGCATAAGTTTACAGAATATAATTAATGCAGTGGTTATGGAAATGAGCTTGTGGCCAGTTTAGAATCTCATGCTTAAAGACATGGGATCCAGATCCAGAACACCTGGGTTCAAATCCTGGTTCTATCATTTAGCATTTGGGTGATGAGAACATGCTTAAGTTTTTAGTACAGAAAAACTGTTGCTCTCTTGATCCTATCAACAGTTAAGATGGTAAAACTACAGCATTATATAAAAAGCAGAATTCTAATATTAATTAATTTCTTGTTTTACTTTTTAACCAAATTTTCATCAACCACAAAATTTGCACAAGGCATAAAATAAATTCTGCCACTGAGTAACAAGTAAGCCAAGACTATGAATTGGAATAACATAAGTGAAACACCGTGGGCAAGTTCATGGTAACAGTTGGACTAACCTACTTCCACCACAGGCTAAGGACATTTGGAAAGTAATTAAATTCTTCCAATACATACTGGGATATCCCATGCTATTCCACAAGATGGAGTTACCACTGCCCAACACTGTCCAACTACTTTTTATCCCAAGATGCAAATTAAACATTCTCCTCAGTGGCTAACTGTAAACATAAACCCTACTTCCCAGGACATTTGACTTTACAACATACTTAATAAAGGGAATGTCCATACTGGCCAAGTGAGTCTATCTTGAGAAATAAAGTCTTTCTGGTGTCCACACAGGTTGGTCAATGCATGTGCGTTCAGGGTAAGTTCACTTATGTCAGATTTAAGCAGCACATCTTCTCCACCATGTTTAAACTGTACATCCAAAGTTAATCTAGGTAGGAATGCACACTTGTTATTACAAAATAAAATGTGATTAAAATTTTAAAATTTCCACAAATTTTTAACTTTCAACTGCTAAACTTACAAATTTTCCTAATATAAATATGAATGTACAGAAGTGTTTTTAAATGTGAAGTCACATTTTAATAGCAAGAAAAAGCAATATCCTGAGCAATCATAAACAGAGAAACTAATAAAGAATGAAATGCTAGGTCAATAAACACCTTGACTAAATATTAAATGAATACTCTAACGGCATGACTTCAATTCCCAAAATAATATAGTAACATACTAATGTTACAGAAAAGCTATCCAAATAACCTCAGCTAAACACACTGTCTTTGTTGTCTGTTTCTGAAAGTATGCATTGGAAGAATAACTTTCAATTAAATTCTCCTAGTGTTCAAATTTACTTCCATCAAATAACTGTTCTAAGCACTGTAGAAACCGTGGTAAACCTAAGTCAATATTCATTTATAGCCAAACAGACACATTGATCACACATAGTACTGTTCCTAAATGAAATGGGAACAAATTCTACAAGTTTTCCTTAAGTAGATTTTAAGTTGGCAAACAGGTTCTATACTAAGCAAGGAAATGTTTCATTTCTATGGAAACTTCATTCTGTTTCCACTTCATCAGGGTTTCACTTTCTACAACCAAACATAGGAAAGGTCAGCGGGGGCACAAAGGAGGTACACGTGCATGGGACACTCAGGTTGACAGCCACACAGCCTACTTCTGAGCCATCTGGATATTGTCCCCAGAGAGGCACAACAGGCGACAGGAGGGAAAGCTGGAAGATGTAGAGTCTGTCTCGGTTAAGCCTTCCTGAACGGAGAGGTCTACACGCGCCCATTCATGAATGAAGGGAAACTTGGTAGGTTTTTAAAGTACTTAAGTTTTATGCGTAAGTCTTAATAACTTCTCCCTCTCAAAGTGACCCAGACTCAGTCCATACTAATGGAAATAAGCTTTAAACAACATGTGCATGACAATATTGAATTTGATGCAGAATAACACAAATGACTATCTCCATGAGTTATATCACAGTTCTGACTAGAAGTGAAAACAGCTAGATTTTATGAGATTTCATTATATATTTCCACCAAAATAGCATAGCCTACTTTACTGGGATATTTGGATATTATTTTGGATACTACCAATTAATTCAGAATCAAAGTGAAATATGGGAAGTCAAAATAGAAAACTACTCTTGAAAGTGGCAATTTTCAATCCTATAACATTATGTAACATCTTAGGGAACCTTTTTAAAGTTTGGAACGACAGTCTCAGAGGGAATATGTCAACAGAACCCATTTGAATAGGATGCACTACTCTTTATTTTTCCTTAAAGATATTATGCCTTACGAGTATTTTGCTATTTTACGAGGCTTATACTCTAAGGAATATGAATTCTGACATGCAACTAGAATGCCACTTCACTACCACAACTGGAAAAAAAGAATACCGCCATGAAAACCTCCAATGCCAAAGGCTGACTAGCATTCATCAGGCCTCATGAAATTCCAAACAGCTCCAGTGAAGATGGTTGCCTCCTCCTCCTGAAATAGCCTTTACTTTTAAACCTGTTTTCCGTATCAGTGACGTTTATCTTTGTTAAACACTCACCTGTGATTTTTTGCAGCAAAGGTGACAGTTCAGACTCCTCACAAAATACCTGAGCCAATGTTTTCTTCACGTTTTCTTCAGCTTCACCCAGGTTTTTGTCCGCTGTGAACTCTCCACTGACAGAATAAATATATATCAGCAGGATCAACAGCTCTTCAGGGCAGTAGTCATCCTTGGTCCTCTGGTGTGAAGGCTTAATCATGGGTAGCAGCTGACTCAACACAACAGACATTGTCGACTCCCCAACGCTCTGAAATAAAAGGCGGGAATATGAAAACATGTCGATCTTGTGCAAAGACATAATTTATGCACTACGTCAGTCCAAAGATAGCTTGCAAACAAGTCTGTGATGTTCACTGACTAGATCACTTGTTATTTGTTTCTTGTCCTAGAGAGAACACTGCCAGAGGTTGAGCATTAGAGTATTTTTTTGAAAGATCTAATTTATGAAACGGCTAGTCAAGTTGTAGACCCTTTTTTATTATCTTACATGTTGCTTAAACAAATAAGACAACTCTACTTTTAAAAATAAAAATATAAGTACTTCACACACTACAAATTTTAAATAAAAATTATATATTTGTAAAGTAATATGATTAAAAATAAAAACATGCCAGCATCTATACATCCAAATGAATGCTGACACTCCTTCAGAGAAATTACCTTGAATTTTATAGCATATTCTTTTTAATATTCTCTTTATTGGCAAATATTAGTCAAAATAAGTTTTCTTTATAACAACAAAAAATTTTCTGCTACTCTGGTAACTAGAATAGGGGATCAAACTGGTAATGTCACTTAGGGTTCAAGATATCTTTGGGTGAGCCTAAAGGTAATTCACCTTAAAATTTTCAAAACTTTTTGCTTTTAGGTCTTCCACCAATTTCTCGAGCGACATTTAGCAGAGATTTCAAAATGCCTTGCATGCGATAACAGTATTGCATTACTGGAGTAACTGCATGACTTCCAAGGAATTAAACACATTTCTAGTACAAGTTCTGAGATTTTTGGTGAGTAGATAAATCCCCATTTTAAATAATGCGATTTAATTTCATCTATAATATAAAATAATCCTATAAAATAAAACTCAACTATCTGCATTAAAATCAGGAGCCAAATGATCACAACTTGCAACTTTCACATCGTTCATTCAGAAGTGCTCATTGAGCATCTACCATGTTCTGGGTACCATTCTGGGTCTGGGGATACAGCAGTGAACAAAATACATCCCTGCTCTCAGAGACCTTATGCACTAGTTTGGGGAAATAGACAATTAAAAAGCTAAAGAAGTAAAATACATAGTATATTAGATGGTGGTAAGTCCTATGGAGAAAAACAAAGCAGGAAAGGAAGACAGGGCTTTAGGGTGTGCATGTGTGTGGATATGCACAATTTTAAAGAGGAAAAGCCATTTTAAGAAGGGAGTACTGGAATAAAGAAAGACCTATAGAAACTCTTCTTCTGAAAGAAGTTGATAGCAAGCAGCTGAATGTGATTCTATATTGGGAGGACTATCCAAAATGAGCTTTTCTAGTCAAGTCATTTCTACACCTGGAAAAATTTGGATATATCATCTCAAGGTTAAAGTTCACAGTTACATTATTTGGTACACAAAAAACAGCTGTTACCATTTATTTCCACTAAAGATCTTGGATGTTCACAATGTACCACGCAAAATAAAATGGTAAGTCTTTGGAAAAAATAAGGTACAAATGGAAAAGAACAGAACAGAGATTTTGCTGTTACACAGTGACAAGACGCGATTTATCCAGTATAAACACACCCACTTCTCAAAGGAAATGGCTGAAAGGTTTGAAGGCATCGTAGAACTGTCCTATAGCTTCAGGAGTCTCTTGAGAGGAACCTTCAAGTGTTCTTTCTTTGCTTTACAGGCTGCCAAGAGCAATTTAAAAGAAAGGAGCTGTGTGGTTGGCCTGTTAAAGGAGGGACCGTGGGGTCTGCAGCTTTCATTTTTACTCTTTACCCTATTGCCAACTCCTTGGATGACATTAAGCAGACTCTTTCATTGCTCTATATCCCATTTCTAAAATGCAAGTGTACACATCAAGTGTCTATCTTATAGGAGCCCTATGATTCTCTCCCCAGAGCAAAAGGATTGTTTTAAAAGATAGTTATAAAAAATAAAACAGGGTCGGATAATCATCATAATCATTTGAAAAGATTCACTCCCAAACGTCTGGTCATCAAAGCATCATTTTTTGAGTTGTCAATCTAAGATATGTGGCTAGAGAGCAAAATCCCTCATTAGTGACAGTAGCAGACTTCTGCTAGTTAGGCAACACATGTGCATATCAATTTCTAAAATTACATTCTAATCTGCTTAAACCATCCCAAGAAGTAAATACTTTAGTTGAATTCAAAGTCAAGAATATTGATCAGTCTTAAAGAGGCATGAGAGCTCAGTGGAAACAACGAGACTCCATTTTAAAAAGCCAGATTCCAAACCTGATTGTTCCACTGACTAGTGCCTTAATCTCTTAGAATATCAGCAAACTTCTTAGGATCTCTTCATCTCTAAAATGACACGATATGACTACTAGAAGATGACTGAGTTCTTAAGTCATATTTATGCCAAGGTCTCCATTTTCACTTTCTTCTCCCTTTCCCTTTTTTTTATGTCACCATTGATGGTAGAAGTCCGCAAATTACATTCTCATTGTTGGCTACACAAAATATAAATGATCAAAATAGAAAAGCTTTACTGTAGAAACAAATGTAGATATGGAAATATTGTAGATACTGTACAAAAGGGCTGATATACATACACATATTTCCTAACTCTGACCACTGAGAGCATCTAGAAGCAGTGACACCCCAGTAGCAATGAGCACACCCAGCGGTCAGATCTTAGTCTCTAACATCATTCTCAAATATAAGGAACCAGGGATCCTTGGAGAAATGGCTGATTCTAGGGATGGGCCAGGGAAAATACAAGAGGAATCTGGAAGATCTTGTAATGCCAGAAAGTAAGGAAGTCCTTAAAAAAACAAAAGGATGGGGGCATGACAAAAGGATACAAGAGACAATTGGAAGACCTCCTAGTGGCCAAAGCTGGAACATCTGAGCAACAAAATAAATAAAGTAGCAATGGATTATAACCCAAAGTACTAAATAAATGTGTATCACTCCATACTGATATAAATAAGTGATTGCATTAAAAAAATAAATAAATGTAGGAGAAGAAACAAGTCTTCCTTACATAAGAATTCCAAATAACTTATGTTGATACTCGCCCCTCCAGGAGATGGAGGTTAATCACTCCACTTCCTGAGTGTGGACTGCATGTAGTGACTTGCTTCTAAAATATTGTGTGTGGAAAGGGGAGGGAGGAGTGACTTTACCTTAGCCAGAAGATCAAGGTTAACAACATCAGCCCATCAATAGCAAAGGGAGGCAGAGGAATCGTCTGGCAAGGATGAAGCAGAGGGAATCCCATGCCACCTTAGTTTAGAAGGTGAACTAGACCTTTCTAGTGCTATGCATAAAAGCATGACCCCAGACTGGATGTATATCCATTTTCTGATCTTCTCTGCTCTTAGAATGAAATTTCAACAAGAAGGAAGGAAAATATCAGTGCCACTCTAGATTGAAACCTTTTTAAAGGCAAAAGAAAGAATCTGAGGAGGATTAATAATAAAGATATGAGAGTAAGACTACAGACCTGAGTACCTGTTATACCACTTACTAACTGTGTGACCTTGGGCAAGTTATCTAACCACTCCAAGTCTCAGTTTCCTCATCTGTAAAATGGAAATAATGCCACAAATACCTGAATATTAAGAAATTCCATAGGCACTCATTTTTATAATATTGGGACACTGCTTAAACTACCTCGTGATTTAAAATAGAATAATCCCCACAATGGGACAGTCTTTGTAAAGACTCAAACATAACAGGATGCCCTCTTTCCTGAGGGCTAATTTTGGAGAAAACACTTTAATTAGAGGATGTACAACAATAGATTTTGCTTCATAAGGTTGTTTTAAAGATTTAATAATAGAAGTAAATCACAGGAATAAATTTAACCAAAGAGGTGAAAGACCTGTACACTGAAAACTATAAAACATTGTTGAAAGAAATAGAAGACACAAAGAAATGGAAAGATATTCTATGCTCATGGATTGGAAGAATTAACATAGTTAAAATGTCCATACTTCCCAAAGCAATCTACAGATTCAATGCAATCTTTATCAAAGTCCCAATGACATTTTTCACAGAAACAGAACAAAGAATCCCAAAATTTATAGGGAACAACAAAAGACTCCAAATAGCCAAAGCAATCTTGAGAAAAAAGAAAAAAGCTGAAGGTATCACACTCCCTGATTTCAAAATATACCACAAAGCCATAGCAATCAAAACAGCATGGTACTGGCACAAAAACAGAAACACAGATCAATGGAACAGAATTAAGAGTCCAGAAATAAACCCACACATCGATGGACAGCTAAATTTCAACACGGGAGCCAAGAACATACAATGGAGAAAGGAAAGTCTCTTCAATAAACAGTGCTGGGAAAACTGGGCAGCCACATGCAAAAGAATGAAAGTAAGGCCATTATCTTACACCATACACAAAAATTAACTCAAAATGGATTAAAGGCTTGAATTTAAGACATTAAACCATAAAACTTCTAGAAGAAAACATAGGCGGTACGCTCTTTGACATTGGTCTTAGCAGCAACTTTTTAAATACCATGTCTCACCAGGCAAGGGAAACAAAAGAAAAAATAAACAAATGGGACTACATCAAACTAAAAAGCTCCTGCAAAGCAAAGGAAACCATCAATGAAATGAAAAGATATTTGCAAACCATATATCTGATAAGGGATTAATATCCAAAATATATAAAGAACTCATACAACTAAACAATGAAGAAACTAACAACCCAATTAAAAAGTGGGCAAAGGATCTGAACAGACATTTTTCCAAAGAAGATAAACAGATGGCCAATAGGCACATGAAAAGATGTTTAACATCGCTAATTATTAGGGAAATGCAAATCAAAAGTACAATGAGATATCACCTCACACCCATCAGAATGGTTATAATTAACAAGACAAAAAGTAACAAGTGTTGGAGAAGATGTGGAGAAAAGGGAACCCTCATACACTGCTAGTGGGAGTGCAAACTGGTGGAGCCACTATGGACAACAATATGGAGATTCCTCAAAAGATTAAGACTAGATCTACCATATGATCCAGCTATTCCGCTTCTGGGTATTTATCCAAAGAACGCTAAAAACGAATGTGTAAAGATACGTGCACCCCTATGTTCATTACAGCATTATTCACAATAACCAAGACTTGGAAACAACCTAAGTGCCTATCAAGGGATGAATGGATAAAGAAGATGTGGTATATATACACAATGGAATACTACTTAGCCATAAAAAAGATAAAATCTTGCCATTTGTGACAACATGGATGGAGCTTGTGGGTATATGCTAAGCAAAATAAGCTAGAGGGAGAAAGTCAAATACCACAGGATCTCAGTCATAAGTAGAAGATTAAAAACAACAACAACAACAAACAAACACATAGATACAGAGAGTAGACTGGTGGTTGCCAGAGGGGAAAGGTGGGGAGGGAGGAGGGCAAAAGAGGTGTCAGGGCACATGTGTGGTGATGGATGGTAATTAGTCTTTGGGTAGTGAACATGATGTAGTCTATACAGAAACTGAAATATAATCATGTACACCTGAAATTTATATAATGTTATAAACCAATGTTACCTCAATTAAAAAAAATGTTAAAGGCCAAAAAAAATAAAAATGAAAAAAAGAAGTAAATCACACACAGTGCCTGGCACATAGCCTCTCCATGGACTCCTTTCTTACCCAGCAGAAGTGATTAAGATGACAGGTAAGGGAATGAAATACCTTCTAGGAATAGGAAGTGAGCAGTCTCAAAGGAGGGATGGGAAACCACACCTTGGAACTTAACTGCAAAGTTAGTCAAAGGGTAAAGGCAATATAAACATTATTAAACACTGCCGTTGAAAAGCACACACAGAGCAAACCACAACCAAAGGGGAAAAAATGGCTTCTTTATAAAGTACCAGGGATTGAATTTCTCATTCATTTTGATATAAATGGGCCTACTAGTAGGAGGTGGAAGACTGGAGCTGTGTCTGGAGTGACAAAACCTTTTTTTTTATTCCGCAGTCTGGGACTCCTGTTATGTTTGAATGAGTCCCCAGTAACTCCATACAAAAGCCCCTCTGTAAAATGTATGTTGTCTTTAGAAAAGCCAACTTTTGGGCTGACTTAAAGCACCTCTGCAAAGACAGAGTCAGTTTCTGTGCTGGCTACCTTTGCAGGCACAAGGAGCAAACAGGTCATCTTCCGTGGGGTGCAGTGCAGGCTGGGCTGGCTTCATACCTGCTACTCTGTGGTGCACAGCCCGCGGACACTCAGTGCCACTCTAAGACACTCTATGGCGTTGCTGGAGAACCCATCTCTGCGATTCCTTCAAGCTTCAGCAAAGTCAGGCTCATGGGATGCTGCCAGTGGAGGCCTGAGGCAGTGCCTAAGGCCCTTCTGCCCCAAAACATCACCTGCCATCCTTGCATTAATACTTGCCTCGGGCTGGCCCGGTGGTGCAGTGGTTAAGTACGCACGTTCCGCTTCAGTGGCCCAGGGTTCGCCAGTTCAGATCCCAGGTGCAGGCATGGCACCGTATGGCACGCCATGCTGTGGTAGGCGTCCCACATATAAAGTAGAGGAAGATGGGCATGGACATTAGCTCAGGGCCAGTCTTCCTCAGAAAAAAGAGGAGAACAGGCAGATGTTAGTTCAGAGCTAATCTTCCTCAGAAAAAAAAAACCAGAAAACTTGCCTCAAGGCCTTAAATTCCCATCATCAAAGCACTTTGCTTCTTTCGGGAATGGGTTTCTTCTTATGTCCCAGGCAAAATGCAAAAATGTAACTTGGTCTGTGTAAGGATAATTCATTGATGCACTTATGCATTTATCACCACATATTTATTGTGTACATACGATATGCCTGGCACTTTGCTATACTCTGAGCATACAAACAAAAAAGCAAGACACGAGATTCAAGGAGCTTACAGGTGAGTGGGGGTAGGAGTAAACAGTCATGACAACGCAGTAAGTACGTGCTTTAGTGAGGCATTCACTTTGGAAACACAGCAGAGAAACACCTAAATCCTGGAAGAGGTGGTACCTCAATTGAGTCAATCAATCAACATCTATTTTCAGGGAGGAGTATGCTCATCTCAGAAATGAGCAAGGGAATAGGATCTTTCCTTCAATCCTTCAACAAATATTTAATGCACACTTACTAAGAGTGTATGGTACGCAGAATAACGGCCCCTAAAAAAGATCCACACTCTCTTCCCTAGAACTGTAAATATGCTACCTTCGAGAGCAAACGAGACTTTGCAGATGCGTTAAGTTACAGATCTTGAGATGGGGAGATCACCCTGCATTATCTGGGAGGGCCCAGTCTAATCACATGAGTTCTTAAAGAAGAGGACCTTTCCTGGCTCTAGTCAGAGAGAGATGAAATGATGAAGGGTCAGAGAGAAGCAGTGCTGCTGGCTTGGAAGATGGAGGAAGAGAGCCACAAGCCAAGGAATGCAGGGGGCCTCTGGACTGGAAAAGGCAGGGAGACAGATGTTCCCCTAGAGCCTCCAAGAAGGAATGCAGTGCTGATGCCAACACCTTGATTGTAGTCTAGTGAGCCCAGGGTCGGACTTCTGATCTACACAATTGTAAAATAGTAAATTTATGTTGTTTTAAGCCACTAAGTTTGTGGCGATTTGCTACAGCAGCAACAGAAATTAATACAAGTGGTTTGTGTGAGGTCGGACATGAGAAACCGTATCAGGGCCCACAATCCAGGCAGAGAACCTGGTACATTGTAGGGCTCTGTAAATACTTGCCAAATGACTAAATGAATAAGCAAAAGCAAAGATGAATAGGTTCTTCCGTGGGCCTGTTCCATCTGTACCACTAAGGAGCCAGTGAGCGTCTTCAGGGATATCACAGAAAGGGAAGGCATGGAGACATACTGAATTTAAAATTTGCTACTCAATATTTTCGCTTAGAACTAGTCAGTCCCAAACCATGCAATCTCATATAAGCCAATATTCATTGAGTCCAGAATAACCATATAAGACAGGTCTTTCGAAGTGTAGTCCATAGATCTGAGATTCCAGAGACCTTTTCAAGAGGTCAAAATTATTTTTATAATAATACATTCTTTTATTCTCAAAGAATAAGACATTCTTTGCTTTTTCACTGTGTTGCCATTGTACTAATAGTGCAAAAATAATTGTGAGTAAGATTGCTGGTACCTTAACAGATCAAGGAGAGTGGCTCCAAACTGTGCTAACAGTGATCACATTCTTTACCACTATGCTATGAACTCACAGTTGGATTTTTTTCTTTTTGGTGATGAAGATTGGCCGTGAGCTAACACCTGTTGCCAATCTTCCTCTTTTTGCTTGAGGGAGATTGTTGCTGAGCTAACATCTATGCCAATCTTCCTCTGTTTTGTATGTGAGACACCACCACAGCTTGATGAGCTGTGTGCAGGTCCACACCAGGGATGCAAATCTGCAAACCCCAGGCTGCCAAAGCAGAGTGTGCAAACTTTACTACTCCACCGGGCCGGCCCCAGGAATTTTTAAAAAGTCAGTTTTACTTAAGAATGCCTTTGATGAAGCAGTAAAAATTATTAATCTTACAAAATCTCAACTCTTAAATAAATGTCTCTCTAATATTTTGTGTAATAAAATAGGAACTATGCACAAAGCTCTCAGCTGTATACTAAAGTACAACGGTTATCTTGAGGAAAAACATATGTGCAGTTATTTGAGTTGTGAGCTGAACTAATTGTTTCTCTCACGTAAAACCATTGTTACTTGAAAGAAGGACAGAGAATTTCTGATTATTAAGACTTGGATATTTGGCAAACATTTCCTCAAAAATGAACAAAGTGATCCTGTTCCTTCAAGGAAATCAATTGACATGTTTATTACCAATGATAAAATTCTGGCTTTTAAGCAAAAATTCCAATTTTGGAAAACTTGTATCTGCCACTGCCAGATTCTCTGTACATAAAGATTTTTCTAATGACATTAAAATGTGATTATTTTGGATTGCATAATGAACTGTGTCAACATTTGGAAGATCTACATAACTCAGTGAGCCAATATTTTCAAATGACCGACGGATGATGTAAGAAAATCAGGCATAGGCAAAAGATCCATTCAAAATAGAAGAAAGACGAGTGGATTTTAACGTAAAAGAGTACAAAAAGCTTATTGGAATGGTTTCCAATTCAATATTACAACTTTCCTTTAAGAAATCAGTACCTGCAGAGTCTAGGTATGGGATCAAGAAAGAATATCTGCAAACATCTGAAAACGCTATCAAAATATTCCTCCCTTTTCCAACTATGTATCTTCACGAGGCTGGATTTTCTTCACTACTTCAACCAAAACAACACATGGCAGCATACTGAATGAGCAGGCAAATACGGGAATCCAGCTGTTTTCTATTCAGTAAGACATCAAAGAGATTTGCAAAAATATAAACCAATGCCATGCTCACTTATTTTTTTGCTTTGGAAAGAGAGTTATTTTTCATAACATGTTACTTATGTTAGCTTGTAACAGGTTTGTTAATATTTTCCAAGAAATTGATAAATGAATATTTTCCATTTTTCTCAGTTTTAATTTCTAATACAGTAAATACCAATATTTATCGATTTAAGAATGTCACATCCTAGCAAGAAAACTCATTATTTTCTACCCTCTTTTCCCCTTCTCACGGCTAAAATGCAGATAAAATGGTGGTAGGATAGCTTCAACTGTATTCTTTGAGAGGAAGGTAATGCAACATGGTTTCCCTAAATCAGAGCCTCTCAAAATTTAATGCGCGTGTGGATTACCTGGGGCTCTTGTTAAATGCAGGTGTTGATTCATTAGGTTTGGGACAGGGCCTGAAGATTCTGCAGGTCTAACAAGTTCTCAGGTGATACCAATGCTGCCGGTCCGTGGACCATGTTTTGAGTGGCATCTGGACTGAAGCACCCAACAATTTCTAGACTGCAGTATGTATGGGAAATACACTGTCCTGTTTGAGTCACTGTATTTGTGGATTGCTTTGGTATCTCACCTTAATCTGAATACTAACTAATATAGCTCATACATCTCTATCTCCAGCCAAATTTCTCTCCTTTGCTCCCTACCCACACAGTGAACTGCCTATTGGACTTTGTGCATCTCATCGGCAAATTTAACTCAACATGCCTAAAACTGAAATCAAGATTTTTACCCCCAAATCTGCTCTTTAGTCCATAAACCTTCTACTATTTTGTGGTACCATTATTCTCCCAGTTGACCAAGACAGAAACTTGGACTCTACCACAGCTTTCCCTTGTCCCTGCCACATCAAATCAGCCACCAAGTCCTGAGGATTTTATATCTCCATCTCCTCTTCTCTACTCCTTCCTCTACCACCGAAGTTGCAACTACCGTTATCTCTAGCCATGATTTATCTCATTCTAAACCAAAACTTTGATCTCTTTAAAATTATTTCATGGTTTCTACTGCCTTCAAGATAAAGGCTTTACATGACATATGCATTTCTTTACCTTCATAGCCCCAATTAACTGTTCAGCCTCATCCATCATGAATCCTCTCCCTACAGGCTACATTTCAGCTTTGTTGAACTACTTGCATTTGCCTTTGTGCTTTTGTGCATGCTTATCTCTCTGCCTGGAATGTTTTTTTCTCTCTTTTCCACCTGGTCTCACAATTCAACTCAAGCATTATCTCCTCTGACTCTCCCCAGATGTGTTAAATGTGTCTACTTTGTGATTCCTGAGAAGCCTATATTTTTCACTACCATGGCTCTTATCACCCTGAATTTAATTGTTTATTCATGTCTAGCTTCCTTCTAAGACTGAAAAATCCTTGATCTTATTCCTAATGGTATTTTCAGCCCCCAGCTCGTCCTTTGAACAGAGTATCAAAAGTATATTTATCTCTATAATGAAGGAGCTGACCTCAGAAAAAGAAAAGACAAATGGACATTTACAGATATATAATTATATATTATCCCATTTAATCCTCCTGATTACCCTGTAACATAGGTATTATTATTTCAGAGGAATAAACTGAGGTTGAGAAAGGCAACTTGTCAAGGACATCAGCTGGTGAATGGTTGAGCTAGGATCAAACTCAAGACGGTCTTTCTCCAAAATCTACATCTGATCCACTACACATTTCCTCTCCAGGGCTTCCCAGTCAGAGGCAACCAGAGTTTGCGGGAAAGGGGAATCCAGCCCCTTGAGACGGTATGATACCATGATTCTGACTAGGACAAATCATCAAGGGAACCCAGCAGATGAGCTAAATCAGATAAGAGCAAGAGCAGCTATAGGCCAACTTAACATATCAGAGGAGATCTACTAACTTACAGCTCTTTAGAGTCCCCTGGTGTGGTAGATGACTAGCCCCAAAACCTCATTCAAGGTTAAAAACCTCTGGTGGAGGGATATATAGAATTATGGCAGAACTTCCCATCCAGGATGTCATCATGCCATGTTTACACTCCTACCCCAAGCCCAAGTGACAGCCAGATGGGGCCTAGAGCAGTCAGTGCCACTGGTCCGGTTCTACGTAGCTAGCAACCCAGTATGTCCTGTAAAAACAGCATAGTTTTCCATTGTAGCGAAAAAAAGATGGGATGTGCTGAAGAGATATGCACAAAAAAGAATCAGATACTGAAGTCATCAAAGAGGGTGGAAATGGTCTCCTGGAGCTGCTGATTTAAAGACAGTAGATTGGCACTATGGCATGCACTTCAGATGAGAAGAAGCAGGAAGAGGATGGTAGATCAACGATGTGGAAGTCATATAGACAGGCTCAGCTCCCTTTGCACAGGAAGTGGGAAGGTGGTAAGACACAAGGCAGAGAAGGGTAGAGATCATTCAGGGCCACATAGCCCATTGTTAGAACCTTTGCCTTTCTTCCAGGATGAAAGGAATTTTGAGCAGAGGAATGATATAATTGGATTTATGTTTTAAAAGGCTATCACTCAGGCTGTGGTGAAGAGAACAGACTACGGAGGAGCAAGGGAAGAAGCAGGGAGACAAGCAATTTCACTAATCCAAGCGAGAAACAATGGGGCTTGACTGAAGCAGGCACATCGGAGGTAGTGTGAACTGGTGGAATTTGGAAATATTTTGAAGCTAAAGCCAGCACAGTTTGCTGATGGATTGGATGCAGAGTGTGAGAGAAAGAAAACAGTCTCGAATTATTCCAAGGTTTTTGGATGGAGGCTCAAAGCAGGAGGTGGTGGTTCAAAGATCATGGAGATGGCAGAATTGGAGAGCAATGTAAGAATGGGATGCATGTAAATATTTCAGGAAGGGGGATGTCTAAGCTCAGAACAGTGAGAAAGGGGACCAGAATGAATGGAAAGATTCTGGAGAGAGCAAAACAATGGTTAGATAGTTAGAAGAATGTATCAACAAGATTTAATAGTGAGAGCAAGCAGATGTGAAGTAACACAGAGGGACTCATCTCAAAGTATGAATGTGTTTCCTAAAATTCATCCTTCTAAGGGGCACTTGGAACTCACTGGCCTTCTGCATCTGTGGGCAAATGATTCCCTGGCACTGAGAAATGGTGAAGTCCTCAGTGGAAGTGAACACAGATTCTACAAACTTTCTCTCCTGCTAAAAGTGCCATTAGAGAAAAACTGTGATATAGTCACACGATGGAATACTACAGTACAACTAAAAAGAATAATCTATAATTTCACAAAATAACGATACGGATGAACCTCACAAATATAATGTTGAATGAAAGGAGACATAGAAAAAGAACATATGTGATTCCATTTCTATAAAATACAAAAATCAGGGAAAACTAATCTATGTTTTTAGAAGTCCCTACTGCTTAGAAGGAGGGCGTAGGAGGGAGGCGGCAGAAAGTAGGTTTCCAGGGTAGCTGGTAATAGTCTGTCTCTTGACCTGGGTGCTGATTACAAAGATGTCTTCAGTTATTAAAAATTCATTGAGCTGTACTTTTCCTTATTATATTTTACTTCAATGAAAAACTTTTCAAAATGCCATTGTACCAGGCCACATTTCCTGTGTCCTGGGAACAACAGAGCTATCTACTTAGAGTTCTTATTACAGATTAGCATGAACAGGAAAATAGAAGAAGCTTACAGAATCTATCAAATAATCTAATTTTTTATTTGGCTACACTTAGCTTCAGCTATAGGTAAAGACTAGGGCCTTGATTTCAGAGAAAGAAAAAACAACTTTCAATGGCTGTCCAATTTAAAACACACACATGTTTTAGAGGGAATAGAAACTTTTTTTGTAATGTTTTTTCCTCCTCTCTCGGGAAATGATGTTACTCCGTGCTTCAAACAGAACTGCCAAGTTTAAGAGGCTGTTTTCTGTAAACAGGCCAGCTGGGCCATAAGTTGCATGAAATGAGGGACAAGCTACTTCAGAGCAGAACAGAACGCCACGGGGAGTTGGGAAGTGTGCATCCAAAAAAATCTCCAGCCATTTGTCTTTATCTGGCCACCTTTAATGATTTAAGAGCTCTTTTTGCCATGTTATCATCAATCAATTACTACGATTGAGCAGACTCTAAAAACTGGAGTTTTTAAAACGCAACTATCCGTGACCTAGATTTCCTGCTGGTTCTGTTGGCCCCAGGTTAGGCCAGTTTGTCTATCATCAAGGGAGCCAATAAAAATAATAAAAACAGGTCAACGCTGGGCTTTCCAAAGCCCGTATAAAAATATTCACACTCCTCCCATCAGCGCCAACTCAACGTGCCCACTCTTTGAGATCTCAGTAAATTCTACTCTAATAACAAAATATTCCACAGAATGTATACATTATCTAAAAACCCACCTTTTTCCCCCCTTCCTTCCATGCTTGCCTGCTTTCCTTTTAATCTAGCTAAGCAACAATTTCACAACTCTTAGCAGGCAACTCAAATGATGTCATTTTGCTGAGTTCAGCAAAGGAACTACATTTTGGCAAACCAGGGGATATATGAGAAGATGAAATGTAAATTTTAGCTATCTTAATGGAGAATGTGATACTGCACTTCCAAGCCTGTGATAGAATTTGACTTCCAGGATCCACAGAGCAAAGACTACTGAATGGGGAGGAGAAGATAAAGGTGGTAGAGGCACCAGCAAAGCAGGCCAGCTTAACGGTTGTCTGTGAAAACCAGAATAGTTTTCTTAAGTCTTATTTCAACACTTTTCGTATCACTTGACAGGAAATAAGAAGGAGAAGGGCGCTGCAGCGTCCAAGGCCTCAAGCTCCCTTATGAGAGTGGCCAGCAATGCAGAAATTCTATTCAGTAACAAAGCACCGTTCCTTGCACCCATGACCTGCCTGCAAAAACCTGTGAGCCCAGTGGAGCCGGGACAAGGCCCCAGGGCCCTCTCTCCTAGAAGGATCCCAGCCAGAATCTCAGCATGCTGGGCCATCTTATTTGGAAGCAATTCTGCATCTCTGTTCCAGATGGGAAGTTTGAACAAACTCTAGAAAAGGCCTGGGTGCCAGACTGGGGACCCAAAGGCATAATCATGAAGGCAGCGATTCGCCTTTAGTGGTCTCCACTTTCCTTTCTCTGACTTTGCCCCTCCTTTGACCCCACCAAGTACTCAGAACTCACTGGCTTCTTCCTAGCACCAGTACAGGGGCCATTCCTTCTCTAAGAAATGAATGGATGGGTGGCTGAACTCTTCTAAGAGAAGTCCACATTGTAAAAGAGGAGAAGGGGGGCAGAATCTAAGAGGAAGTGAGATGACCTTTTAATGGTTAAATTTCTGGTTCAGTGGTAGTTGGGCAGTAATCTGGCATAGAAAGCCTTTCTGGGGCTTCCCTCCCTTCCTGCAGTTTGCTCCAGCCACAATGGTCACCATTCAGTTCCTCAGTTACTCCATGCTGTTCCCATATTAGGGCCTTTGCACTTGCTGTTCCGTCTGTTTGGAAGGCTCTTTTGTAGGTCTTTCCATGGTGGAAATTCATTGAGCTGATGAGAGGGTTCTGGCCCATGATTCAGGTTTCAACTCAACTGTCCACATCTTAGAGCTCTTCCCTGCTGCCTAAAGTAGCATGCCTTCTATCCCATTTCTAGTCCCAGTCACTCATTAAGCCGTTATATGATCTTCATAGCCTTTATCACTGTCTGAAATTATCTTAAGTACACATATAGTTGCAAAGGTGGTCAATAAGTATTTGTTAGCTAAATGAATAAACTCCCTCAGCTTGACCTTTCAAGAGTCAGATCTATCTGTAAACATTTTGAATGAAAGAATCAGTGTTGGACAAGTGCTGTGAAGTACTTTTTACTTAGGAAATGAGAGCGATTATTCTAGGCCTGCACTGTCCAATATGGCAGCTACTAACCACATGTAGCTGGTAAGTACTTGAAATATGGCTAGTTCAAATTGAGCTGTATTGTAAGTGAAAAAATATACTAG
Source organism: Equus przewalskii (assembly GCF_037783145.1). Classification (NCBI taxonomy): domain Eukaryota; kingdom Metazoa; phylum Chordata; class Mammalia; order Perissodactyla; family Equidae; genus Equus; species Equus przewalskii. The sequence goes on along the minus strand of NC_091833.1, from coordinate 78,928,240 downwards.
ATTTTGAAGATTTACTGGGGAAAAAAAGTAATGTATCTCATAATTTCTTGTTTCTTATTGAAATAATATTTTGTATATATTTTATTAAACAAACATATTGTTAACATTAATTTCACCCATATTTTTTAATGTAGCTATTTAAAGATTTAAATTATGTGGCTTACATTGTGGCTCATATTTTATTTCTATTGGACAGTGCTGCTCTAGAGTCTAGCACTTTCACTGAACCTCCAAGTTCAAAACTAGCACCAGCTATTCAACATTTATCGAGTTGGATATAATATATATATATATATATATATATAAACATTTAATTTTAATCCCTAAAAGTGAGATATTATTTTCCTTATTTTACTGATAAGGAAACCAAAGTTTGGAGATGGACTAAATTGTCCAGAATAGAAAATCAAGCATGCAGACCATCCAGACGACAGAACAACGAGCCCTCAAAGATGTCCAGGTCCTAATCCCCAGAACCTACAACCACGTTACCTTATATAGCAAAAGGATGTTGAGATGGGGAGATTATCTTGGATTATTCATATGGGGCCAATGTAACCATGAGGGTTCTTAGAAGAGGGAAGCAAGTGAGTCAAAGTTAGAGCAAAGATATGTGACAAGAGAGGCAGAGGTTGGAGTGACACACTTTGAAGATGGAGAAAGAGGCCACAAGCCAAGGAATGCAGGCAGCCTCTAGAAGGTGGAAAAGGCAGGGTACTGTTTTCCTTCCTGGAGACTTCAGAAAAAATGCAGCTCTGCCAACACCTTGATTTTAGCTCTGCAAGTGCCATTTCAACTTCCGACCTCCAGAACTGTAAGATAATAAATTTGTGTTATTTTAAGCCACTGACTTTGTGCTAATTTGCTACAGCAGCAATAGGAAACCAATACAGAAAACAATTACCATTGTAGAGTCAGGGAATTTGGAAGCTAGGAAGCATTCTGGATTGCAGCCATGGTCCAGGACTAATAGTCAGGAAATAACAATAATGATCATAATTATGATTTTAGATTACAAATTCATCCTCACTTCAAACAAAACTTACCTAATGAGTCCATTTTAGCAATAAAAAATACAGCATGTTTATGTGATATTTTAAAAAAGACTTTATCTTTTAAGAGCAGTTTTAGGTTTACAACTAAATTGATAGGAAGGTACAGATATTTCCCATGTGCTCCCTGCCACCACACATGCATGGCCTTCCCATTATCAACATCACTTACCAGACTGGTACTTTTTTGTTTTTAACCAAGGATGAACCTACATTGACACATCATAATTACCCAAAGTCCACAGTTTACCTTAGGATTCACTCTTGGTGGTGTACATTCTGTGGGTTTGGACAAAAGTATAACGACATGTATCCATCATTGTAATATCATATAGAGTATTTTCACTGCCCTAAAAATGCTCTCTGCTCTGCCTAGTCATTTATTGCCAAACTCCTTATCCCTGGCAACCACTGATCTTTTCTTTTAAAGATTGGCAGCTGAGCTGACATCTGTTGCCAATCTTTTTTTTTTCTTTTCTTCTTCTTCTTCTTCTCCCCAAAGCCCCCCAGTACATAGCTGTATATTCTAGTTGTGAGTGCCTCTGGTTGTGCTATGTGGGATGCCGCCTCAGCATGGCTTGATGAGCAGTGCCATGTCCGCGCCCAGGATCCAAACCAGCAAAACCCTGGGCTGCCGAAGTGGAGCGTTTGAACTTAACCACTCAGCCACGGGGCGGGCCCCCGATCTTTTTATTGTCTCTCTAGTTTTGCCTTTCACACAATGTCATATAATTGGAATCACACAGTATGCAGCCTTTTCATCTGGCTTGAAGATGCTAGCTGGACCACAGATTATATTCTGAGGATCAGAAGATAATGTAATATCAAAGATGCCCACAAAGGAAGAATCTCCACATACTGGATTCTTTATAATCTAGGTCCACATAACAAGATGAAGAATTTAGTGGCATTTGGGAAAAGGGGGCTGGGGGACGAATAGGAGGAATAGAAGAGCTGTGATTTTGTAAAACACTAAGCCAATGCTTTTACCCCATGTAAGAAGATGAGTATATTCTACTACTAACCATCTCTTCCTCTGAAAAACCATCCTAACCTGCTCTAATAACAAGCCCTTTGCTTAGAATTCCTCATTCTCCCTCTTCTCTACCTGGTAATTCCCCCTTATTCTTTAATAACCAATTTACACATCCCCTCCTCTGTGAAGTCTTCCCAGACTGATCAGATCCTCAGCATCACAGGCATAGATGCTCCCCCCTACACATCCCCATAATTTCTATCTTCTTCTACACTAGCGCTTAGCCCACTGCACTGTAATTATTTTTGTACATGATTTTCCCATTTGGCTACCATGTCCAGGGCACGTGTTTCATTCATTTGTCGGTTACCATCTCATGGTAACTGATCCAGCTGAACTTGAACAATAATGGGGAAACAAAGCTAACTTATGGATAACCAACCAAATTTTGAGCAGGAACACTGACATGAACAAAGTATAAATAACTAGTCAAAAAATTCCAGCCCTAAAACACAGTCACATTTCAATATATCCAGCTGGTCAGTTGCTCCTAGGCATTTCCAGATGCTACTTAATAAACGGGTCCATATCTGTAATCTGGTAAGCGAACCAAAACACTTGACTTGGGTTTCAATTTTATTTAAAAACCGTGTAAAAATACCTGGTAATCTAGGATAAAGACAGTGCTAAATGTTAAGTTTTGCATTGATTATACTGGCCACCAAAACCAAGAGGAGAGAGCAACAGTTCTTTCCTCATATGGGACTAATCTCTGTAACTTACAGTGTTTTCCCCACGAAAGCATGTCATTCAAAATTCTCAAAATTATTATGCCACATGTTTTGTTTTCTTAACAACAGAGATTATTGAGGGGCTATAATTAAAAGTGGACTGCAGCGTCTTGGAGTAATACTAGGCTATACACTATGATAAGGCCTCTTGCTACAATAATACACAGTGACGTTACAATCAGATATGTGATAATAACCTTACTTTTTAGTTCATTGTTGGCTTGTAAGAAAGTAAGAAAATCTGTACAGGCAAAAAAACTAAAACACAGACCGAACCATGAGCTGAAACCAGTCTTTGGATAATAAACCAACAGAAAGCTGGGGCTGCCTTGGGGAAACTACTGACTTCTGCATTGGTATCCAGAAATTTGGCCTTGGGTCCCCTTCAAGGAGGGCGAGTTGAACCTGAGACTCCTATGTTAATTCAGAACACTGAAGTGGGCTAATGCTGTCGCAGATTGGTAGTGTCCCTAGTGACCCCTAGCTCCAAAGGAGGAGCCTGGCCAAATCATCTCTGAAGGAACGTACCCCTGATTTAGGTCTGTAGAATTACCAAAGATTATTCTACCAGATTTGAGCTCATAACCAAAAACTACAAACCACACAAGGAAGCAAGCCATCAATGAGTCAGCAGACGCACCATACAGCAGATTCAGATCCCAGTGACTTCAAGAGTAGAATTATCAATTTAAAAATATCAACTGATTAAAAATATATATATATATAAACTGATTATATATGAAATGTTCAAAGAAATAAAAGATGAAAATAACTAACATGGGAATAATAGACTATTAAAAATAACCTGAAGTTTGAAACCAGGAACAAAATGAAAACACAACCTGCTAACCGGGAGAGAATATTTGCAAATTATATATCTGACAAGGGGTTAATCCCCAAAATATATAAAGAACTCACACAACTCAACAACAAAACAAACAACCCAATCAAAAAATAGGCAGAGGATATGAACAGACATTTTTCCAAAGAAGATATACAAATGGCCAATGGGCACATGAAAAGATGTTCAACATCACTAATCATCAGGGAAATGTAAATCAAAACTACACTACGATATAACCTCACACCCATTAGAATGGCTATAATTATCAACACAAAAAATAACAAACGTTGGAGAGGATGTAGAGAAAAGGGAACCCTCACAAACTGCTGGTGGAAATGCAAACTGGTACAGCCACTATGGAAAATAGTATGGAGATTTCTCAAAAAATTACAAATAGAAATATCACACAGTTAGGCTATCCCACTCCTGGGTATTTATCCAAAGAACTTGAAATAAACAATTCAAAGAGACTTAGGCACTCCTATGTTCATTACAGCATTATTCACAATAGCCAAGAAGTGGAAGCAACCCAAGTGCCCAATGACTGATAATTAGATAAAGAAGATGTGGTATGTATATACAATGGAATACTACTCAGCCATAAAAAAGAAAAAATTGTCCCATTTGCAACAACATGGATGGACCTTGATGGTATTATGTTAAGCGCAATTAGCCAGACAGAGAAAGACAGACTGCATGATTTCACACACATGTGGAAGATAAACTACCACATGGACAAAGAGAACAGATTAGTGATTGCTAGGGTAAGGGAGGTTGGGGGGTGCACATAAGGGCTGAAGGGGCACATATATACGGTGACTGATAAATAATAACATACAACCAAAATTTCACAATGTTATAAACTATTATGATCTCAATAAAACAATTAAAAAATAACCTGATATTTATTTTTTTAATAATAAAACAGCTGTTTTTTGTTTTTCAGTTTTTTAACTTTTTTATTATTAATTTTTATTGAGGTAGCATTGGTTTATCACATTATATAAATTTCAGGTGTATATCATTATATTTTGATTTCTGCGTAGATCACATCACTCTCACCACCCAAAGACTAATTACAATCCATCACCATACACATGTGCCTAATCACCCCTTTCGCTCCCTTCCTTCCCCACTTCTCCTTTGGTAACCACCAATCCAATCTCTGTCTCAAGGAGAAGCCTTCCCTGCTTCTCCTTTGGTAACCACCAATCCAATCTCCATCTCTATGTGTTTGTTTGTTGCTGTTTTTATCTTCTATTTATGAGTGAGCTCAAATGGTATTTGACTTTCTCCCTCTGACTTATTTCGCTAGCATAACACCCTCAAATTCCATCCATGTTGTCACCAATGGCCAGATTTCATCCTTTTTTATGGCTGAGGTGTATTCCATTGTGTATATACACCACATCTTCTTTCTTTATTCATCCTTTGATGGACTCCTTGGTGCTTCCAAGTCTTGGCTATTGTGAATAATGCTGCAGTGAATACAGGGGTGCATACATGTTTACACATTCGTGTTTTCATGTTCTTTGGATAAATACCCAGGAGTGGAACAGCTGGATCGTATGGTAGTTCTATTCTTAATTTCTTAGGGAATCTCCATACTGTTTTCCATAGTGGCTGCACCAGTTTACACTCCTGCTAGCAGTGTATGAGTGTTCCCTTTTCTCCACGTCCTCTCCAAGACTTGTTATTTTTACTCTTCTTAAATATAGCCATTCTGATGGGCGTGAGGTGATATCTCATTGTAGTTTTGATTTGCATTTCCCTGATAATTAGTGACAATGAACATCTTTCCATGTGCCTGTCAGCCATCTGACATATACCTTCTTCAGAGAAATGTCTGTTCCGATCTTTTGCCCATTTTTTAATTGGATTGTTAATTTTCTTGTTGTTGAGATGTATGAGTTCTTATCAGATGTATGGTTTGCAAATATCTTCTCCCAGGTGTTAGGTTGTCTTTTCGTTTTGTTGATGGTTTCCTTTGCTATGCAGAAGTTTTTTAGTTTAATGTAGCCCCATTTGTCCATTTTTTCTTTTGTTTCCTTTGCCCAGTCAGATATGGTATTTGAAAATATGCTGCTAAGATCCATGTCAAAGAGCATACTGCCTATGTTTTCTTTTAAAAGTTTTATGGTTTCATGTCACACACTCAAGTCTTTAATCCACTTTGAGCTAATGTTTGTGTATGGTGTAAGATAATGGTCTACTTTCATTCTTTTTATTTTTTTTGAGGAAGATTAGCCCTGAGCTAACTACTGCCAATCCTCCTCTTTTTGCTGAGGAAGACTGGCCCTGAGCTAACATCCATGCCCATCTTCCTCTACTTTATACGTGGGACACCTACCACAGCATGGCTTTCGCTAAGCGGTGCCATGTCTGCACTCAGGATCCGAACCAGTGTACCTCAAGCTGCTGAGAAGCAGAACATGCGAACTTAACTGCTGTGCCACCGGGCCAGCCCCTACTTTCATTCTTTTGCATGTGGCTGTCCAGTTTTACCAACATCATTTATTGAAGAGACTTTCCTTTCTCCATTGTATGTTCTTGGCTCCCTTGTTGAAATTTAGCTGCCCATAGATGTGTGGGTTTATTTCTGGGTTCTCGATTCTGTTCCATCGATCTGTGTGTCTTTTTTGGAGCCAGTACCATGCTGTTTTGATTACTATAGCTTTGAGGTATATTTTGAAATCAGGGAGTGTAGTACCTCCAGCTTTTTTCTTCTTTCTCAGGATTTCTTAGGCTATTTGGGGTCTTTTGTTGTTACATATAAATTTTAGGATTCTTTGTTCTATTTCTGTGAAAAATGTTGTTGGAACTTTGATAGGGATTGTACTGAATCTGTAGATTGCTTTAGGAAGTATGTATATTTTAACTACGTTAATTCTTCCAATCCAAGAGCACAGAATATCTTTCCATTTCTTTGTGTCTTCCTTGATTTCTTTCAACAATGTTTCATAGTTTTCAGTGTACAGGTCTTTTACCTCCTTGGTTAAGTTTATTCCTAGGTATTTTATTCTTTATGTTGCAACTGTAAATGGGATTGCATTAGTAATTTCTCTTTCTGCTGCTTCGTTGTTAGTGTATAGAAAAACAACTGATTTTTGTATGTTGATTTTGCATCATGCAACTTTACCATATTCATTTATTATTTCTAAAAGTTTTTGGTGGATTCTTTAGGGTTTTCTATATAAAATCATGTCATTGTCAAATAGGGACAGTTTCACTTCTTCCTTTCCAATTTGGATCCTTTTTATTTCTTTTTCTTGCCTGATCGCTCTGGCCAGGACTTCCAATACTATGTTAAATAAGAGTGGTGACAGTGGGCATCCTTGTCTGGTTCCTGTTCTTAGAGGGATAGCTTTCAGTTTTTCTCCTTTGAGAATGATATTAGCTGTGGGTTTGTCATATATGGCCTTTATTATGTTGAGATAATTTCCTTCTACACTCATTTGATTCAGAGTTTTTATCACAAATGGATGCTGTATCTTGCCCAATGCTTTCTCTGCATCTACTGTGATTATCATGTGATTTTTATTCTTCATTTTGTTAACGTGGTGTATCATGTTCATTGCTTTGTGGATGTTGAACCATCCCTGCATCCCTGGAATAAATCCCACTTGATCATGGTGTATGATCTTTTTAGTGTATTGTTGTATTTGACTTGCTAGTATTTTGTTGAGGATTTTTGCATCCATGTTCATCAGTGATATTGGCCTGTAATTTTCTTTTTTTGTGTTGTCCTTGCCTGGTTTTGGTATCAGGGTAATGTTGGCTTTGTAGAATGAGTTAGGAAGTTTACCCTCTTCTTCAATTTTTTGGAAGAGTTTGAGAAAGATAGGTATTAAGTCTTCTTTGAATGTTTGGTAGAATTCACCAGGGAAGCCATCTGGTCCTGATTTTAATTTGGGGGAGGTTTTTTTTTTATTACTGTTCTAGTCTCCTTACTGGTGATTGGTCTAGTCAAATACTCTGTTTCTTCTTGATTCAGTTTTGCAAGTTGTATGATTCTAAGAATTTATCTGTTTCTGTTAGATTATTCAATTTGTTGGTGTATAGCTTTTTGTAGTATTCTCTTATAATCTTTTGTATTTCTGAGGTGTCCATTGTAATTTCTCCTCTTTTATTGCTGATTTTATTTATTTGAGCCTTCTCTCCTTTTTTCTTGGTGAGTCTAGCTAAAAGTTTGTCCATTTTGTTTATCTTTTCAAAAAACCAGCTCTTAGTTTCATTGATTTTTTAAAGATTTTATTTTCTTTCTTTTTCTCCCCAAAGCTCCCTGGTACATAGCTGTGTATATTTAGTTATGGGTCCTTCCAGTTGTGGCATGTGGGATGCCACCTCAGCATGGCTTGATGAGTGGTGCCATGTCCACACCCAGGATTCAAACAACTGAAACCCTGGGCTGCTGAAGCAGAGCACACGAACTTAACCACTTGGCCACAGGGCCAGCCTCATCATTGATTTTTTTTCTATTGTTTTTTCAGTCTCTATTTCATTTACTTCTGCTCTGATTTTTATTACTTCCTTCCTTTTACTAACTTTGGGCTTTGTTTGTTCTTCTTTTTCCAGTTCCTTTAGGTGCACTGTTAGATTGTTTATTTGAGATTTTTCTTGTTTGTTGAGGTAGGCTTGTATTGCTATAAACTTCCCTCTTAGAACCGCTTTTGCTGAATGTCATAAATTTTGGCATGTCATATTTTCATTTGTCTCCAGATATTTTTTTTATTTCTCCTTTGATCTCCTCATTGACCCAAGCATTGTTCAGTAGCATTTTGTTTAATCTTGACTATTTGTGGCTTTTCTGATTTTCTTCCTGAAGTTGATTTCTAGTTTCATACTGTTGTGGTCAGAAAAGATGCTTGGTATTAGTTCAATCTTCTTAAACTTATTGAGACTTGTTTTGTGGGCTAATATGTGATCTATCTTGGAGAATGTTCCACGTGCATTTGGAAAGAATATGTATTCTGCAGTTTGGGGATGGAATGTTCTGTGTATATCTACTAAGTCCATCTGGTCTAATGTGTCATTTAAGGCCAATATTTCCTTATTGATCTTCTGTTTGGATGATCTATACATTGGTGTAAGGGGAGTGTTACAGTCCCCTACTATTATCGTTTTGCTAAAACACAGTTTTTAAAGCAAAAAAACGTAATATTTGAAATTCAAAACTCAAATGGTGGCTTCAAATACTGAAGAGAAAAATATCATATAGAGGATAAATCTGGAGATATTACCAAAACTATGGCAAAGAAAGAAAAGAAAAAAAAATATGAAAAGAGGGTTGCATTAGAAGATCTACAACATGTTTAATTGGAGTCCCAGAATGAAAAAAATAGAGTAGACATAATACTAGAAGAGATAATATATGAGAACTTTCCAGAACTGAAGAAAAACATAAATCCACAAAGGAAATACAACGTATATCAAACAGGGAAAATGGAAAGAAATCCAGAATTAGACATTGTAACATTATAACAAAATTAGAAAGAATACAAACAGAGACACATATACATAAATTTGAAAAGCAGCCAAAGAAAAATGGATCACATTCAAAGGAATTGACATTACAGTGACTGCAGATGTCTCAATAGCAACAATAAAAGCTGGATAGAGTAGAATAAATAATAACATCAAAGTCCTGAGTACTCGTCATCTTTGTGCACTTAGCTCCTATTATATTGCCAAGCATATCCTAAAGAGTTCAGAAAACGCTGGTTGAATAAATCAACTCTATTCTCCATTCTCACTCCAATTAAATGATTAAATTAGTCACTAGGAAGAATAAAATGAGACTCACAGTACTGAAATCTGAAATTGGCTTATTTCCTCATTTTGTTAGAGTCTTCGGGTGGAGGAATACAACAATAAATTCACCACAAAGTGAAAAACATCTGTTAATATGAAACAGTGAGTCCCACAGCCCCACCTCTCACCGTTGTTCTCAGTCAAGAGAAATGCCTTTTATTCAGTACAGTTGGCATGGAATGTTTTTGTTTATAGTAAAGATTCATATCATCCAGGCAAATGTTGCTGCCTATGCAGTACAGCATAGACGACTGCTTTGGATGTTTTCGTGACAGATCGTTGCACCATATTGACTAGAGAAAGTCTTACTCAGCTCCAATTTCAGTTTACTTTGGGGTTGCATATTCTGCTGACTGCAGATAAAACTTTCTTTCCAACAATGGCTGCATATTTTAGCTATCCCCATAGAATGCCACAGGAATTTGAATTGAAATTTAGGAACTCATAAGGTACCTAACAAATAGCAAACACTTCAAATTGCTTTTGGAGCTAATAACTTTCCACTTAAGTAAAAACCAAATATTATTAGTACAGAAATAAATTTTCTTTCATAAAACAAAGCCATGTAATGTGACATATTTTAGCTTAGTTTGAATTTCCTGTTTTTAGAGACTAGGATATTGGATGTGCAAATTCACTTGAGACAAAATCGTAATATTTTCCAAACTATTCAAATATAAACCAAAAAAACCTACTAAATTTAAAATTTCATTTGCACATGGAGTGAGACTAAATAATTGTTTTAATCTGCAAGTAATTCAGTGAGTTTATACAATAACTATGTTCTTATGAAATCTCTCCATTTTCTTCAGCATTCATTGTAGACTGAAATTAACTCCTAAGTTAATTGAAATACTACCATGAATCAGATGTATGTTTGCTATTAATTTACTTATGCCTTGTTTCTTTTTTTTTCTGAAAAAAGATTTAAAATGAAAAAAGAGCACTGACTGACTTAGAACACTTCGGCATCTTTCAATTTGCCTCCATAGAATATTTTATCAGACTACAGGCCATGATAGTTTTAGACATTGAGGAGCACTTAACTAGCAAGTAAGACAATTGCCACTTTCAGCGACTTTGGATATGTCAGTTAGTCTCTCCTCATCTATAAAATGGAAGCTCTACACAAGACAACTTCAAAGGTTCCTGGTTTCAGCTTTACAATCCCATAATACATGTGGCATCTTTACATATTCCAAGCCCCTGGCTTCCTTAACTATTCATTATGAATTTATCACCAAGGCTGTGAATTTATAACCACAGTGATGGTATTTTGCCCATCTCATTTTTAATATCTCTCTACCCTCCACATAATAGTCCACTTTCAATTATTTCTACCTATTCAAATGATATTTTTCTACTTTATTTTACAGAGCAGGCACATTCAATTGGGAAAGAGCTCTCAATGTTGAAGTTAATGATGGAATGCACCATAATAAAAATGTATCATTGAATACTTACATTTAAATTACATAACGATGTCTACCTATAAAAAACTTCTTCCAAAAGTCTGCAACTTAAAGCATAAATAGAATATACTTCATCAAGTCCAAAAATATGACAAAGATTTTTAAATTAGTAGTGCTTAAAAATACAGATAACACCCAATGGAAATTTATTTTTGTGAACTGGTAGAATATAATACATAGTTGAAATATGTTACTCAAACACTCTGTAAGCCTCTTGGAGCTCTCTGGGAGTGAACTGATGAGACACCTTAGGGAGGAAATGGGACTGTTACCTTGGCCAGCAGACCAGTGAGCCAACCCAGAAATGCTCTCCCTCCCACCACACCCCATCTTGCCTCTGCTTCGTACCATAAGCTTAGAGGGGGGACCTGAATAGGGGGAAAGTAACAATTACCATGCTAAGCAAATGGGTGTCCAAGGGACAAAGGCTTCTAGACCACTGTCCTGACTGCTCCATGAGGAGGCGTCCAGCTGAGTGGATCATACAGAAACAGTTTTCAAACATATTGGCATAAATGAAATCAAATGTACTTCCTCCTCTTCCATTTCTTCTCTTTTTTGTTAGCTTTCCCTCCCTCCTCTTCTTTTTCTTCATCTACTCATTCTGACATTTATCTAACAAATGTGTGTCCAGGCACTGTGTGCTAGATAGAAGGGATATGTCAGCACATGAACAACAAGATCCATCTCCTTACATAGCTCAGAGTCCAATGGGGCATAGTAACATATGAACAGACAATTACAATACAGAGGGTTTGTCTGAAGACAGCAAATAGCATTCTTGGTGTTATGGTAGAATATATTTGGGGCACCTAATCCAGAATTGGAGATCAGGTAAAGTTTCCCAGAGAAAGTAAAGACCATGAAAAATCTGAAGGAAAGACAAAGAGTGGACTAGGAGAGGGGAAAGGGGATTAAGAATTCTTTTTGGAAGTCAAAGTAAATTGAGGGAAAAAAACCCTTAAGAAATGAAAATGAACATTTTAACAGGATTATAACAAGAACATGCCCAAACTTTGGGATTCTTATGGAATCTTCCATCTCCCTCACCTCTTGGCTATTAGGATGATGGAGACTACTTAGGGTATAAGACGACACCTTTAAGAACAAATTTGAACTAGTTTCCATTTCTACATTCACAGGTGGACTGAGAGTACAAAAGGCTGCCTGCTTTTGGCTTCATATCTGCATGCACTGACACACAGAACAGTTAATCCAAGAAAGTGTAGCAGTTAATCCAAGGAAGGACAATGATGTAGCCAATTCCATCAGCATCACCTGATGTAACAAATGCCATTGAAAAATTATAAAATGAGCTAAGAAAAGTAATTTACTCCAGAGAAACGTCCCATGGGAATATGTAATTGATTTCACTGACTTTCAGTACTGCAACTAGTAATAAGAACCATCTTAGCAGAGCTTGTTTCTTGTGCCCCAATATTCAATTCCCTTACTTCATTTAGGAATACGACCACCCCTTTTAACTTGGTACATGGCCACCCAGAAAAAAGACTACATTTTCCAGCCTCCCTTGCCATGTAACTAAGTAACATGCCATGAAACATTGCGAGATATGGCCATGTAACCAAGGTCTGACCAATGAAATGGTGAGCTCTGCAGATAGGTACAATTTCTGGGTCATGATCTTAAAGGGAACATGTTGCATGCACCACTTCCTCTCTGTCCCTATTTTTGATTTGTGGAATAAGAAAATGCCTGCAAGAGTTAGAGATGCTATTTGGGACCACAAATGGAAATATGTACAGCAAAACAACCAAATTGAGGATGCCTGGGCCCCCAGCACAAGAAGCTGTCTTACTAGCCCTAGACCATTGATGGATATTTTTACATGAGAGAGAATGAAATTTCTATCCTGCTTAGGTCTACTACATTTTAGAGTCTTTTTATTTTAGCAGCCTAAGATGTATCCTAACTAACTGAATCATATTTGCCCTGTGTATCCAAAGGGCTTTCCAGATGGCTGGTGTGCTACCCCTAAGCAAACCTTTGGCAACAGGGCACTCAACTCATCAATACCTCACTTTTGTACATATTATTTACCTCATGCCAAATGGCAATAGTGCTAAGCAGAAATTACAACCTTTGTTTGTTATCGTGAGTCCTTGCAGATGCTTGGGAGCTTATTACTTGCTCTCATATATCCTAGACACCTGTGAAACAATCTTTATAGCAGCTATAGGAGATTAACTTTCCTGATGAGCAAGTATTCTCTCTGTAGATGGATTTATTGTGATGAATTTGACTCACCTCTTGCTAGGAAAAAGAGCATTTAAAACAAATCAATGAAATATAAAAAGGCCGTACAAACAGGAGGCAGTGAACATTACCAATAGCTAATTGACTCTCATACACTATAGAATGGTAAGAGAGAAAAATATTCTTCACTTACTTCAGGCCACAGGGGCTGACTCAGCAGAACACACAACCCAAAGGAATAATGGACAGTAAGGAAATTCTCCAGAAATGATAATCTTTTGCAATATTAAGTTGAAAACAAGTAATCTATATAGGAACCATACCTCAAAACATCTTATCTTACACTCTTAAGTAGTAGAGAAGCACAGCAATTTTGATCTAGAATAATATTTTACATTAGCAAACCAACAGCCCAGCATCCTTGAAAATCCTGGTCTGAGCAGGACACAAACACTTTAGATATACTACAGAAGCAGTTGCCAACTACTTTGAATTATAATACATTTTATCTCTATTTGTTTGATTTCAAGTGGTACTTCATTATGCAAAATGCTTTCACAAATTAAAATAAGTTTTTGAGATTTTAAGATTTCAGTTGACCTGGTAGAGAAAGGGGGAAAAACTTCCCTGGAAGATGCAGGGACTCTGTTAGGCTCTATGGATACCAGGAAGACAACATTATCCCCGACCTCTAATAGTTCAAAGTCTAACGAGGAAACAGAGAGACAGATCCTCAAACCCAACCACAATGCAGTGCGGTACTTGCCCTAACAGGTGTCGTATAAAGTGCTATGTGGGAACACAGAGGAGGGATCAATTCTGACTAGAGAAGACTGGAAATACTCACAGAGGAGGAGACACGGAGGATGAGACTTTTTACAGAGCATCTTTAAGAATGAATGATTCGTACTGTGAGGCCAAGGAGGTTCTCAACCTGAATGATACTGTCCCTCTCGGGGGCATCTGGAAATGGGAGTGGGGTGTTTTGGGTTGACACAATAACTGAGGAGCACCAAATTTAGTGTGGGTGGTGGAAATATCCTTCAGTGCCCAAGGCAGTCCTATGCAACAAAGAACTGTGCGGGCCAAAATGTCAATTGCATCTCTACTGGAGGAGAGGGTAAGTGAAAGCATGTAGTGGGATAAAAGACTACAAGGGTGAAAGTGTCTTCAGAAAGGCTTTTATAATTTTCCCTCCCTTTTCTCCCAATATGCAGCTTTTACTTCAGGGCAGTACCATATGGCTGTATAATGTACATCTAAGGGGATACAATTAAAATCATAGACATCATAGATTTGTATATTGATTATGACAATTTTCCAGCAGAAGCAGTGGAGGGTCTTGAGGAAGGAGAACCTTTTCTTATTCCTATAGAGGTACCATATGGGCTGGTGGTAGTCCTGTGTTTTTTCTCTCCAACTCTGCACACGTACAAGGATGGTTGGTTCTAGTGGGGAAGGAAGTGATGGTTCTGATAGGTATGGATAGAAAGAAGAGAAGAATAAGGGAGATGGTCTGGTTTCTCATTGTGTCCCACTCAAGTGTTCCATAAACATTAAAGATCATTAAGAGCTGCAACTAGCCTTTGGTCCATCTACACGGATCTTCTGACAGTGGCCTGCCCTCAAAGTCCTGAGGGCTGGCTTCTGTTCTCAAGGTAAAATGGAGAAGGGCTTAGCAGTCACCGTCCATTTGACCTGGTCCTGATGCTTAGCAGTCACTGTCCATTTGACCTAGTCCTGATGCCAGGTTTCAGACTGCTGTACAGTTCTGCTCCCAAGATTCCATTCTGGGTTTCAAGCTTCCTGCTTCCTAATCTCTGAAGCTGACGATTATTCCCTCACTGGGGCCCACCTCCAGTTGGGAGAGTCCTCCAAGTACCCAAGCCACTTCACCCAAGAGCACACATATTAAAGTTTTTTTTTTAATTCTATTCATTGTCTGAATTAGTGAATTACTCCCAATACATTATTTTAAGCTACTGTTTTAGTTATTAAGAGTAATATAAAGTGCACACACACACACACACACACACAACTGTTT
This sequence comes from Equus przewalskii, assembly GCF_037783145.1. Lineage (NCBI taxonomy): Eukaryota > Metazoa > Chordata > Mammalia > Perissodactyla > Equidae > Equus > Equus przewalskii. Next base: position 78,913,033 of record NC_091833.1, on the reverse strand, counting down.
GAAGACATTTAGATTTAACTGTGATTACAATCTATGAGTGATATCATCAGACTCATAGTTAAACAGATGTCTAAGGTTAATTTGTAAAAGATAAACAATTTTCAAAATAAAAGCATGATATATAAAAGTTAATAAAACTGGTTCCAAGTTAATTAAATTTATTTTCCTTCAGAAATAGCCTGCTTTCCTCCAAATGCAACATGAATAGCTTTGTGAAAGTCAGGTAGAAAATCATGAAACATATAAACCAGCAGCTACTGACACACACACAAAAAAATCAAGAAGGATACTCTAAGATATAAACAAAAATCTACAAGGTAGGACTTATTCTACAATCAGCAGTTTTTAAGATTTTGCTCAGTCTTCATGATTGATCATGAAGACAATGCTTAACAATGACTCCGCTCTTAACTGCATGCCCGGCACTGTTCCACACACTTCCCGTGAACTAACTCACTTCATCTTTACAACAGCCCTGCGACGGTTCTGTTCTCATCCCCATCTTATAGCAGAGTCTTTCCTTGATTTAAATTTTACTTCCTCACAAGTCCTTCCCTAATTACTTCTGCCTCCCTCACCAATTCAAATTATGTATTTTCTACCTCTCGCTTTCCCACTATTTTATGTGTCTCTCTTTCATAGGACTTACTATAATTCACCTCAAAGTTCTTTATGTACGTTTCTCCATTACCTCACAAGTTTCTGGAGAGGTAGACTTGGCTTATTCATTTTTTATGCCTACAGTGATTAACGGAGATTCTTGCTCAAAGCACATGTCCAGCAAATATTTGTTGAACTAACACCAGCATTAATAGGAGAAAAAAGAAGAAACGAATTTAGCAGCAGCTTTAAAAACAAAGAAAGAATCATGAATAAAAAGCAACAAACAATTATTCTCTATGTCTACATGAAAGAAGCAAAGAGATCCAGAGATTATCGAATAAAAAAATTTAATTAAATAATCGGTAAACAATAAACCATAATTATACTTAAAGAAAATACAGATGAATGTTACCTAACCTTGAGAGGTGGAAGGTATTTCTAAATATGACACCAAAAACAAAATCAAACAAGAGAGGAATTAAATAAATGGTCAAGAGAGCCAGCTCTGAGTCAGGCTGCCTGGACTTAGTTCCCAAGTCGCCATTTGTGGAGTCAATTTCTTCACTGTAAAATGGGGTGATAATAACACCTGTCTCATAGAGTTCATGGGGTGCAATAAATGAGACAATGCCTGTAAACTCCTTACCACAATGCCTGACAAAATGTCTTCCATAAAAGGTTAAAAACAAACCAAAGAAAGAAAGGACAGACAGGTTTCACTGCATAAAAATAGCCTTTGTATCTAAAAAAATACCCATAAATAAATAAATAAATATCAAACCACAAACCAGAAGAAAAAAGATGGATATCCTAAGTATATGAAGAGCTTTTACAAATTAACAAGAAGATGAAAATCCCAACAGGAAAAAAATAGAAAAGCAGAATTGAGCATTTCACAAAATATGAACAAATACAATGAAATGACCAAACATGAAAAAACAAGCACCTTAATTAATCAATTAGAAGGTGTTAGTTAAAATGAGACGTGTAAATTTGCTTATTAAATCAGCAATATTGATAATGATATGAAGCAATGGGCATGCTTATAGAGCTTTATGGAGAGTTTAAATTGACATATTCTAGAGGGCATTTTGCCAATTAGCATCAAAAGCCTTCAAATGTGCGTCTCTTTTGACCTAGAAAATCCAGGTATTTACACCAAGGACATAATCACTGATATGCAGAAATATATAAATTGCAGCCTTGCTTATAAGAGTGAAAAATTGGACATGACCTAGTGATTCAACAACAAGAATAGTTGGTAAATTACAATGCCTTTGCAACACAGTGAATACTGTGATCTCATGGAAGATATTTAATGCCACAAATAAAAAAACAAAAGGTAGAACAGCATTATCACATGATTCCATTTCCGTTAGAAAGCAACAATAACAGAATGTGCATGTGTGTGTGTGTGTGTCTACACATAACAAAGATACAAAAGGAAATATACCAAAATGCTAACCTTGATTATCTCTAGACAATGAAATTATAGGCGACTCTGGAAAGCTATTATATGGTCTACATTTTTATGATAAATAAATTTTTATAATTAAGAAAAGAATAAAAATTATCTTGTCCTCGGGGCTGGCCCCGTGGCCGAGTGGTTAAGTTCGCGCGTTCTGCTGCAGGCGGCCCAGTGTTTCGTTGGTTCGAGTCCTGGGCGCGGACATGGCACTGCTCATCGGACCACGCTGAGGCAGCGTCCCACATGCCACAGCTAGAAGGACCCACAACGAAGAATATGCAACTATGTACCGGGAGGCTTTGGGGAGAAAAAGGAAAAAATAAAATCTTTAAAAAAAAAAAAAGAAAAAAAAAATTATCTTGTCCAAAAGAAAAAGACAAACATTAGGAGACAGTCCTGCCCCATCAGTCAGATACCCCGATATTGGAACACATCTTCAGTGGTAGCTGCACTGTGCTCCTCAGAAGAGGTATACAATAATGAGCATCAGCCACAGGTGCTATGGTATATAGGCAGTTCAAGGGGTTCAATGAAAAAGTTCAATTAAATACCAAAACAAGGGAACATCATATGCTTAATGGTTAAGTAGCATTAGGAAAAACAAAATCTAAGCAGTACTGGATAAAGCTAAGACCTTAATCTCGTGCTTACTCAGCAGCAAAAATAAAAAACCATAACAAATATTAATTACGGAAGATTTAGTGATCTGTATGGTTCTAGTTCTAGAAACAGTTTCAGAGTATGTTTATCTATGGTGTAACTCATTGCTTTCTGCAAATTTAAAGGGACCACTTAGCTGACAGTTAAATGCTCCGTCAGAGCTAAGGGGAAAAAATGCTGTTCAACCACTTTGGATATAGGCAAAAGGAGAAAATCCTCGTGTTTCAAAAATGGTGTGTGTTTGGGTGTGTGTGTGTGTTTAGTGGCTTCCCAACTTCATAATGAAGCCAGTCTGAATACAAATACACTGAGCTCCATCCTCCCCACAAGGCATGGAGGGAGCAGCCACAGCACTGTATCACTAGAACTAGATTGTACGTTGATTCGTTCTTACAACTATTACTGAACAAAGATCCCAAGAGTTAAGAGTAGAGCCAAGGTATTATAGTGTTGAGAGCAGCCTATTGACTTGTGCCTTTTTTTTTAAAAAAATATTTTATTTTTCCTTTTTCTACCCAAAGAGCCCCTGGTACCTAGTTGTATATTTTTAGTTGTGGGTCCTTCTAGTTGTGGCATGTGGGACACCGCCTCAGCATGGCTTGATGAATGGTGGTGCCATGTCCGTGCCCATGATCCGAACTGGCGAAACCCTGGGCCACCGAAGCGGAGTGCCCAAAATTAACCACTCAGCCACGGGGCTGGGCCTGACTTGTGCCTTTTGTGTGTGTGTGTGTGTGTGTGTGTGAGGAAGATTGGCCCTGAGCTAACATTGGTTGCCAACCTTCCTCTTTTTGCTTGAGGAAGACTGTCTCCGAGCTAACATCTGTGCCAATTCTCCCCTATTTTGTGTGTGGGACACCATCACAGCATGGCTTAATGAGTGATATATAGGTCTGTGCCCGGAATCTGAACCCACAAACCCCCAGCCGCTGAAGCGGAGCATGTGAACTTAACCACTATGCCACCAGGTCAGCCCCAACTCAGGCCTTTTTAAAACTAATGAGAGAATAGATCCAATTGAAGATTCTTAATTACATCTAGTAAAATAAATCTTGAATACAAAATACTAAAAAAGAAAAGAGGACTAACTAAATAATTGCTTAAATTGCTATCCATTTTCTACCTTAGGTGTGGTGGTCACTTGTTTTTTCCCGCCCAGCATCTACTGCTTCTCTGGTTAACGGTACCCAGTTTTCCTTTGGGGAACTACCTCTCACATTTTGGCTCCTATGGTGGAATTGAGCTCATTTCCTAACTTCAGGAATTGAAGAGTAACCCAGGAGTGGTTATGCAATATATTCATTCCCCTGGACAGAGTGAACATTCAGCAGCCACATGCCCCAAGCCAGGCCCATTGGGGGTTGGAGGGTGGGGGAGGGAAGCACAAACATTCAGTCCATAACATGACCTAAATTGCTTTTAGATACACACACAAAACAAACAGACTGGAGGAGGGTATTCTATGTTACCTCCAAACACATCTGTGTAACCGTCATTGTCCTAGAATCCATCACTAGAATGTTGGCTATATCCTTAAGTGCATATCACAGCTTACCCCAAAGCCTCATCCAGTGCTTGGCACATAATGTCATTCAATAAATATTTGCTGAAAAATAATACGCAAATTAACTAATCCTTCAAGCACTTATTTTCAATACAAACGAAGCAAGATGAATGCTACAATAAAGGTAGTATTGTACAGCTGTTGTATTAGAAACACGACATGAAAATACAGAGCAGGGGTCTAATTCTGCATGGGAAACTAGAGAGTCTGGAGTCACATTCTAACACTTAATTAATCTGAACCCTTCCTGATAGAGTCAACCTATTTCCTCATCTTCTCTTTAGCTCTACCTTCAACAGGCACAAAATACTTTAATAATGAAAAATAATCTCTGATCACTGGCCTCTTCTATTTAACTAACTGGAGAAATAGCTCTGAAATTTTAGTGGAGACAGATGGTTGTTGGGGGGAGGGGGCATTGAGTATGTGTCCTTGTCACAGCCTGCAAGGCCTACAAGACCCGTATGACCTCATCTCCTCCCCTGCCTGCTTTGCTCCAGCACATGGGCCTCCTTGCTTTTCTTTGAAAACATCTGGCCCCTCTCCCCTCAGTGTCTTTGCTTTTGCTGGAACCTCTGCAAAAGGTTGGATGATCTACATGGCTCAACCCCTTATCTCTCTTCAGGTCTTTGCTTAAATATCACCTTCTTGGTGAGGGCTTCTTGACAATTCTGCCTACAATTATAAACTTCTGCATCACCATAGCGTTCATCACCTTTTAATACACTACACGATTTACTTAGTTATTTTCTTTATCATCTCTCTCTCCACACTAGAAAATAAACTCCATGAAAGCGAAGATTTCCATATGTTGTTTTGTTCTCTGTGGAACGCCCAAAGCCAGGGAAATAATCGATGCTGAATAAATGAATGAAAGAATACGAAACAATAAAACCACAACTGAATTATTAAGTGCCCTAATTCAAATTAAATTAAATATAAATATTTTCCAATCCAATAAACTATAGCAGGTTATATCTATGAACTCTTCCAGAAGTTTAAACCAGAGACTTGCTATAAATATTTTTTAAACCAGAGTTTCTATAAAAAGGTCCCTGACATTACAGAAATTAAGACATATAAAATTATGTTATAACGAAATACGTTATCATAGAAAAACTATACTAATAACCAAAAAGTTTAAGGTATGCATTTACTTTGCTTTAGATCTAGAACAATATTACATATAAAAGGTAAGCAATATTTGCTAGCAGAAAAATCAAGTTTTGAAAATATTCATAAATTTGTTTTTCTTAGATACGTCAAACATCACCATGGCCATGTGGCCTCTGAACAGAAATAAATAAGGCACTATCATAGAAAACAACAGAGATACACTTTGTAACTCCAAAAAGGGATTTCGATAGGAAAATCAGAAAATACCAATTAGAAAAGAGTTTCCTGGATGCAACAAGGTCCCATGTCTACTGCCTATAATCTCCTGTGTCCCCTTCATGGTCTCCTTTCCAGTCGAGACATCCCTGGCAGACGGAAAAGTAAGCTCAGCCCCTGGGTGGCCTCAGTCCTGGCTGCCTCTAAATGCCTAAACAGGGGAACAGTAATATTTATGTCCTAAGCTGCAGGTCCTGGAAGTCAAATGTTTCATTTAGCAAGATGGCTGTTTGAAAATTAGGAAATTTCCCACTAAAAAATTGAAAGTTCCAACTTTTCTTAAAAATCTGCAAATTCAGGGGCCAGCCCCGTAACCAAGCGGTTAAAGTTCCATGCACTTTGCTTCAGTGGTCCCGGTTTGCAGGTTTGGATCCCCAGTGTGGACCTACTCCACTCATCAGCGATGCTGTGGAGGCATACCACAAAGTAGAGGAAGATTGGCACAGATGTTAGCTCAGGGACAATCTTCCTCAAGGAAAAAAGGAGGAGGATTACCCAGGGATGTTAGCTTAGGGTGAATCTTGCTCACCAAAAAAAAAAAAAAAAAAACTCTGCAAGTTCATGCAACACTGAGGCTGAACTGCTAAATAAATAGGATCTAAAGAGTCATGGCCCCCTTGAGACTGGGGACCTGCTCTCAGGGTCACTACTGTCCCTGCAACTCCCTATTGTCTTCCACCTCGTTTATATTACCTGCCCAGCCCCTGACGAGTTTGAAAGCCTGCTCTACATGGTCTGTCACAGTTCTTTCTTGCTTTTACACATAAACCTGATTTAAACCCTGCTGCAGAGTAAAGTGAACTCAAGGTCAGAGGAGTGAACTGCAGTCCTTCTACCACTAACTGTGTGACCCTGTGCAAGTCACTCTTCTCGCTCCTCCTTGTCTATGAAATGGGGATAATGACTTCCCCCATCTTTCTCACAGAGTTGCTGTGATGACCAAATGGGATAAGGATGTAGAAGTGCTCTACAGAGAAGAAGCGTCACCATATAGTAAACGTTAATCTTGGCATTCTTGTTGTTAGTGCCATGGAGTTGATTCCGATCCTAGCGATACTGTGTACAGAAGAGTAAAACCCTGCCCAGTCTTTAGGTGACATCCTCTCACCTTCCAGTGCTGTATCAGACAACGCTCCAGCTGCTATTCACAGGGTTTTCATGGCCAATTTTTTCAGAAGTGGGTGGCCAGGTCCTTCTTCCTAGTCTGTCAGTCTGGAAGCTCCACTGAAACCTGTATACCATGGGTGACACTGCTGGTACTTGAAATACCGGTGGCATAGCTTTCAGTATCGCCACAACACCGTACGACACGGCCACCAGAATATGACAACTGACAGATGAGTGGTGTGGTTCCCTGAGCAGGAAATGGACGCAGGTCGCAGCGGTGAGAGCATCAAATCTTAACCACTAGACCACCAGGGCTGGCTAATCTTTGGATAGGATAGCACATTTTTAAAATATTATAAAACAACATCATATATGAATCTTTAAGGGTGGTACACTACAAGAGCTTGATTTTCTATTCACAGTTAATGGTACAAAAGAAATTATTAAGCCTAAGACTATACATGCAAATATATATATATTGAAAACCATCTCCTTAGAACTTATAAGCATAAATAAAATCTAACTTGTCAGATTGCTAAACTGGGAAATGACTAAATTTCCTGAGAACTAAAGATAAGTTTAAGGTCAAATAAGTTTAGCCAAGTATGGTTTTCAGGAACAATATATATGACCAAAAGAGTCTATCTAGGAATGACAATGTAAGAAATGAGCAAAAATACTCTGCAATGGTAACTAAGGCAAATGCTGATAAAAAGTATGTAATGAGCTAGGATTATCAACCACCTCCAAAAAGAACATAACAGGATCTCATAAGTGGTTAACCAGCTTTAAGATTCCAGACAGTCAAGGTTGCTGTGATTATCTGTTACAGAGAAACAGACCTACAGAGTACAAGTATATTCTGGTAACGGTAACAAAAAGGCGAAGATAATCTAAGAAGTCCTTGAGGCATCATGTCACTACATCCATCACTTAAATCTATGGACTTCAGTAATTTAGGATTGAAAATTAATCAAAATGGTACACAGGTCATTGGTCAGGTTTATTTAGTCATCAAAAAAGCTGGCCTAATTAACCAGATTATAAAAAATGTCTTCTCTGGAAACCTTCACCTTACCAACAAAAGGAAGTTTTGAGACTAAACAAAATCAAGAGCAGTTACTTGTATGCTGTAATTCTACTTAATTTTTCAGCTCCTTGCATAAGGGGAAAAAGGTAAGTAAAATGGAGTACATAAAGGGATGTTTTTTTCTTCTCTTTCTTTTTTTTAAAAAGTAGAACCTTGAGTGTTCTTTTGTTTCTATTACTGTTGTTTTTTAAAAAATTTATTCTTATGAACACGGTTCACAAGAATCAATTCACGCAGTACAGAATGGTTTATAGTGGAAAAAACCCGCCTGCCTCACCCCTTCCAAGCCTGATCCTACTTCTCACAGAAAACCACTTCTAGTTGATTTTTGGTTTTGGTTTCTCTGGGGATCACCATCAAGTCATCAAATAATGTATTATAATTACACCACTTTTTTTGTAAATCACTTTTTACACGTTATCTATTGACTTCCCACTATGAAAGTGTAAAATTAAGCTCACTTGTATCCCTACCCTACATCCCCAGAATAGACACCATCCATTTATATCACACTGTGATTTCTCTATTGATTACCTTCTCCATTTTAAATACCATAAATACAATAATTACACCTTTGTTTCTTCTTCCATCAACTATAGACCGTAGCTCTTATCTCACAAGGAAACATACTAATGAGTAGGGTTCTCTCTTGTCCCTCCTCTAACTTCTACCATTATGTTAGTTTATCCCTTCAGGATTTTCCTTCTTTTGGTCAACTCTTACTCCAATTATGTAAAGTAAGAAGAAATTCACTATTACCTATCACAACCTCTTTAGAACTTAAAACTTAAATTATTTCTAGTGATGTATTTGTGCCTTACTTTTCTTGAAGACTAACTGCTATGCATTTTGAAAATCCATTCTAATAACTCACACATTATGTTTTTCATATTACAGGTGAACATTAAGTCAAATTTCTCAAAAAACTAAATTTTACTCAACCAAAGAGGTAGTAGTTGTAAGCAATTAAGCCTTCAGCTTTAGGTCAATTTATCTTTGAAACTAGAGGCCTTCCAAGTAGAATTCTAATGACCATTAGAAAATATTACAGATTTAGGATAACTTAATTGATTAGAAGGGTAGATCACAGACTAGCTGCAGGTTAACACGATCATCCTTTATCTTATTCCTTCTGCACAGAGTCCCAGACTCCCTTGACCAAAGAGTTCTTTTCATCACTACCTTTCATCCTCTGGCACAAGTCACCTGTGTCCCTTCTGCCTCCATCCGAGTCCACAACACAAATGAGTTTATTATCATGTTCAGGGCCACTCATCCGAGCATTATGGCTATAGGTATAGATATAGCTGCTGACACGAAGTCCATGGATCTAAACTGGACAGGCTTTGGCATTAATAGGATTACAAGTTTGATATGTGATATGCAAACTCCAAGTGTCTTTAAAAACAAGAAAAATCAATGTGTATCATGTAGTGGTTCAGCAGGCTAAGAGCACAGCTCTAGAGTCAGAATGCGTGGTCTCAATGACCAGCTCTGCCACCACCAGTGGTGTGACCCTAGCATATGACCCAAGCCTCTGTATCCTGGGTTCCTCATTTAAGAAATCGAGTTGTTGCAAAGATGAAAAATAATGATACATGTAAAGCCTTTAGCATGGTGCATGGCATATGATAAGAGCTTAACAAATGAGACCCACTAAAATCATCAATTCATTACTACTACTATTGTTATTATATTATTGGCCAGAGAGCCTTGACTTTACCATTTTTTTTTATGTTGGATCTAATCACATCTTACATTTTTGAACACCTGGTGAAGTCAAATGAACACTCTTCCTTTTCAGAAATCTGCCTGTATCTCTAACTGCAGTCATGACTAATAGGCCTGGTGGGCAAATAGCCCAAGGTGGCCCTCCTGGGCTGAGCCCCCTGAGATGTTAACCCCTGCACTCCTGCAGGTCTGGTTTCATGTTATGTCCTTCAAATGCTTTCACCATGTCACTTCTTACAGTCAGTTCTGATTTTTAAAGTGCATTTAAATAACCTTACATTTGGAATCAGCTATAAATGCTAAAAACAGATGTGCTACCTTCCAGGCAGACTGAAGAAAAACTGATTCAGTACTACCTGGATTGTGACTAAAGCCCATCACATAGTAGCTACTATTAACAAGCCTAAAGAGGGGCCAGCCCACCTGTGGCCTAGTGGTTAAGTTCAGCATGCTCCACTTGGCAGCCTGGGTTTGGTTCCCGGTCAGGGACCTACGCCACTCAGACCTACACCAGTCCTCAGTGGCCATGCTGAGGCAGCAACCCACATATAAAGTAGAGAAAGACTGGCACAGATGTTAGCTCTGGGCGAGTCTTCCTCAGCAAAACAAAAGCCTAAAGAAAAAAGAAAATGTGGTCTCAGTGCCCTGTTAGACATATTTGAGGCAAAGGAAAGTACGTTTCTATGGCAATTTCCAAGATATGAAAAATGAGATAAAAACAAGTGAGACGAAAACAGAAATTTAGCTCATGGAGCTCAAATCACCATATGTGAAATATCAAATAAATAGCTACTCTAATCTCAAATGGTAATCTTTCCTTGCAGCCTTTCTCATTTTATTGGACCAAATATTCCAAGCCTCATCTGTGTTCTATTACAAGCTTAAAGACAACATGATATCTACGATAGTGTTTACATATAAAAATCATTTTAAATCAGGAAGTGATATAAATTGACTTCCAGATTCCCCTACCCCAAGACTTTATATAATTATATTGTCTTTTTAAAAATCCTGAAACGACAATTTTCTTCTTTGGCACAGAGTTTCTTGGCTCCACTTTTGATGCCAACATAGTCTCATCATGAAAATAAATTAAAAGTAGGTGGTCTGGTTAGTCTTCACAATGCTACGTTTTAATCAGGCAAAGCAGTGAAAATGATGATTGTCGAATTGCTGGCGTGTCTTCAAACAACAGTGCAAGCTGTCCATTTTATTCACAGTGAAAAAGCTCTTCAAGAGATTTCGATAAAGGTTTCCCTCCTACTTGCAGTGCACATTTGTAATGTTTATATAAGTGGGGGATATAAATCTTTCTCCAATGAACCCCACGGTTTTTCAAGCAGACTTCTTGTTATAAACTGCCTGTTTCCGTTTTGCCTGCCTAAGCAAGCCAGGCGAAGCCCGTCTGCGAGAGACTGGAGCTAATTTAACGTGCTGTAGGGTTTAAGCCCCCAGCCTCTGCGCCTTTACAGGGAGATTCTACACAGTGGATTACTGCTGACTTTCACAGTGATTCATACGATAAGTGGCTTTTGATTTGTTTTTTAATGTCAGAAAATAGGCATTGGCAAAAGAAATGTCATCAAAATCATTTTGTTAAAGCAATACCCATTAAAAAGAAAAAAAATCCCTCAACTTTTCAAAAGAATAAAAAAATAAAAGGCAGTCTAAATCTTATGCATGCCAAAGGCTTGTTCACAGGAATTTGCAGATTTACTCAATGCAAAAGAACACAAAGTTGTTTACAGAGAGTTAGATTTAAGCCTGGCTGAACTCCAGATATGATTGGTTGAATTGATATACTTTACCGCAAGACTCGTTCCTATTATTACAAATACCAAAGCCACACTGAAGATAGACAAAAGCATCATTCTTTATCCAGCCTCAAAGATACCCTGTGTGCTTTTCTCAAAGATGCAAAATTCCTTGAAACCAACACTAATTAAAACAAAAACACATGCACAAAACCCAGAGTAAGATCCATCATCCCAAAGTCTGTCAGGGGAGGAAAGTTTCCTCTGTTTAACTCAAAGGCACAGAGCAGCAAAGATATTAATTCAAAAGAAAACAAACTGAGAAACAAAAGTATATATTGTACTATTATTCTAGATTTCTGCATTTAAGGGGCTGAACCATTTATCAGAACACGCTTTTAAAACGCCAAATGTAATAAGATAGACTTGTCCCAGTCATCTGATAGTTTCTCTTTTTCCTTCATGCTCCTTTGAAAGGGCTAAGAAACTCTGACAGTAGGGGGCAGTATTGTAACATCATGCTCAAACTTGAAAGACTCAAGGCCCGACCAAAGGAAGAAAAAGGACCATTATTCTCCGTTAAGATTTGACCATGTTGGCATAATTATCCTAATTTACTACAAAATTTTAGATTTCTTTTTCCCTGACATCTAAGTTGCTTTTTAACCACCTACCTAGAATATTAAGATGCTTTAAATGACACAAAAGCAAATGCTTTTTATAAAAAGCCTACCCAAATATCTGAGACATGGTGATTGCTATTTAGCAGTGGAAGAAGAACCTTTTATTGAATGTCATATTTCAATAGCATAAAGACTTCTCCAATTGCAAATATCCAGATGTTCTTTATTGTAAATATAATATCACATTGGAAGATGGTAAAAAAAAAAATCAATGACTTTCATCTTGGTTTAAAATGAAATGCAGAGCTGGTTTATAAACACAAGTCAACATGACCCATGTTAATTGATGTTAATTTCAAAAATATGGGGTAAGAAAATATTTACAAGCACAAAAATGTATTCATATTTTCCAGAAATAAACTTTCTTTCCATTTGCCTAGGATGGCTCTTGGCTGGCCTGATAGGAAATATGGAAACTGAAACTGTTTGTACTGAATGTTTGGCTTCCAATGACTTACACTGTTTTGGGAGTTTGCAGAAGGAAAAAGTAAATTCTTTACTAGGTCCCAAAGAATAAAACCTATAGCTTACAGAATGAGAATTTTTGCTTTTTTTAATGATGTTATGGTAATACATATGGCTTTCTCTAAATTCTGTAAATTTCAGTGATTGAAACTTTTATTTAATACGCAAAAGCCTTAAAGTCACTAAACAAAACAATAACTATTATTTGACTTTAAAAGAATCAAGCCTCATACAATCTTAACAAGTGTTTACATTTACTTTCGTGTTTAAAACTCAAAGGTTTGTTTGCTTGCTTGTTTTGAGAATAGGGTGTTATAGATGCAAACAAGGATGTTTTTTCTACTCTAAGAATTCTACTGAAAAATTAAATACTGAAACTATTCCTGGGGCCGGCGCCATGGCTGAGCGGTTAAGTTCGCGCGCTCCGCTTCGGTGACCCAGGGTTTCGCCAGTTCGAATCCTGGGCGCAGACATGGCACCACTCATCAAGCCATGCTGAGGTGGTGTCCCACATGCCACAACTAGAAGGACCCACAACTAAAAATACACAACTATAGGGGCTGGCCCCGTGGCCGAGTGGTTAAGTTCGCGCGCTCCGCTGCAGGCGGCCCAGTGTTTCGTCGGTTCGAATCCTGGGCGCGGACATGGCACTGCTCGTCAGACCACGCTGAGGCAGCGTCCCACATGCCACAACTAGAGGAACCCACAACGAAGAATACACAACTATGTACCGGGGGGCTTTGGGGAGAAAAAGGAAAAAATAAAATCTTAAAAAAATAAATAAATAAAATAAATAAAAAATAAAAATACACAACTATGTACCAGGGGGCTTTGGGAGAAAAAGGAAAAAATATATATATTCCTTTATAGACATATAAGGTAACATTTTAAAATTTACAAAAAGAGATCCTATAAAAACAAAAACATTGGTGAGACATAGTAAGAAGCCAGCAAGAATTCATGCAATCATGTTTAAATGCTATAAATTTTAAATTTCAGTACTTCAAGTTATGTTATAGTTTATTCCTGACTCTTTCTCTACTTTTCTGTTTCCACTTAAGTTGTTTTGGAGTTGGAGCTGTTTTGGTTTTATGTTGTGTGAGTGTGTGTGTGTGTGTGTGCGCGCGCGTGCATTTACATGACCCTACAAGACTCTACTATGTATGCTTCTTGGAGAATGGTCTGCCCCATGCCTTTTCATCAAGGTTTTCTCAATTGTTATGAGTCTCTTTTTTCAAGACTTAACAGAAAAACGAGGCCTATAATTACCACCAAATTTTCCTCAAATTGAACTAAAAAGTGTACACTTGAGTTGCCAGTTGGGACATAATTCTTCATAATTATTGTATAAAAGAGCCTGTGACAGTTGCAACAAAGTAATTGGCTGATGGAAGAGCACCAGGTATGCATTTCCCTGAAACATCTGTTTGAACCTCTGGGTCATCTGAAGAGTTTGTAAAATGGTCCATCTTCTAATTAGTTTCTCACTAGCCAAAATATCACTGCCAAAGTTACTTTAAATAGTATGCAGGGGCCAAGGTTCTTCTGTAGCAAAGCTGACGTAACCACTCAGTTCCTCCAAAGGCAAGCACTATTTCATCTCCAAAGGCTGGCATTTGTGACAGAGAAGGGGGCAGCATTTTTCTTCTAATAATAATGTATATTCCTTATTATTTAAGACATTTCTCTGTTACCTAAAGTCAAAAAGCATCCTGACATACCATACAAATGTTTACTTACTTTCTTGCCTCCCTTCCTTCTTTACATACCTATTGAATGAGTGAGGAGCTGACCCAGAAACAACAGTGTATAAGCTTTGTGTTGTTTGGTATAACAAGAAATACATTTGCTCTGTCTCAGGTTCCTGGCACAGAGCTCCAAAACCCTTGGAATTTCCGGAGTGACAAGAGTGTCTTTTGTTATTCATAACAAGCCCCTTTTGATGATCACACCTGAGTTTATACTAATGAGGTGACTTAGGGTGGGGCCCCTAGATAGCCTCAGGATGGCGGTAGTTGAAACTTTCTGCCCCGCCCACAGTCCTATAGGGAGGGGAGGGGGGCTGGAGATTGAGCTCTCGGAAAAACTCCAGAACAAGATTTGATGGGCTTCTGGATTGGTGAACACATTAACTTGCTAGGAGGGTGGTCCTTCGGAGAGGGTATGGAAGCTTCATGTGCCCCTAGCCCCCATACTTTGCCCTATTCATCTCTTCCACTTGGCTGTTCTTGTGTTGAATCCTTTGTAATAAACCGGTAAATGTAAATAAAGTGTTTTCATGAGTTCTACAAACCATTCTAGCAAATTACTGAACCTGAGAAGGGGGTCATGGGAATCTCTGATTTATAGCTAGTCGTCAGAAGTATGGGTGGCCCAGAACTTGCAACTGGCCTGTGAAGTAGGGGTAGTCTGTGGTGACAAATAAAAATGCCAAGTAATAGGATATATTGGAGAATATGAGGAAGGCATTTGGTGTAAACCTAATTGGCCTGACCTTGTCTTTCCAAAAGGGCCTGACCGAGGCCATTGAGCATGCATTGTATATCTGCTTTAGATATTCCCTATGGCAAGAACAAAGGCCCTTGAGATAAAGGTGCAACTTCCCTCCCCCTCCCAACATTGGCATTTCTTTAAGGATTAAGCATCTTTCCTTAGGCTAGAAACTGATTGCTGTGCTCACCTGTGACCACCCAGCTCAAGACAATACACTTGCCTCCTGCTACAACCTCTGAGATAGCAGACCCACTACCTGCTGTGTCCATCAAGCGCTGTGCCAACAGGGCAATCTTGTGACTATTGTGCGAGGGACATTTCAATCATATGTGAAACGTCCTGTATGGGGATATATAACCACTCTGTATACCTCACTTCCTTGGTGCCCTTTCTTCCTTAGGGAAGAAAGGCCCCAGGCCATGGTCCTCAGATTTCAGCTCAGAATAAACTCACCCAAATTTTCATTTATAGATTGGTTATGGATTATTTTCATGGACAGTGGGACTGAGTCCCTTAACTTGGGAGGTCTGATACTAACTCCAGGTAGATAGTGTCAGACCTGAATTGAGTTATTGGACACTCAGCTGGTGTGTGGAGAATTGCAGAATTGGTTGGTGTGAGAAAACATGCTCAGTTATATTTCCAAAGCCCAGATGGGTTGAAGAACAAACTTTCTCCCTCACGACCACTGACAGAATATATTCTGAGCATACTATCAGCTTGGACTACCATAATAAAATGCCATATACTGGATTACTTAAACAATGGAAATTTTAGGGGCTGGCCCGATAGCATAGCGGTTAAGTTCTCACGTTCTGCGTCGGTGGCCTGGGGTTCGCCAGTTTGGATCCCAGGTGCAGACATGGCACCGTATGGCACGCCATGCTATGGTAGGCGTCCCACATATAAAGTAGAGGAAGATGGGCATGGATGTTAGCTCAGGGCCAGTCTTCCTCAGCAAAAAGAGGAGGATTGGCAGCAGATGTTAGCTCAGGGCTGATCTTCCTCAAAAAAAAAAAAGGAGAAAAACAATGGAAATTTATTTTCTCACAGTTCTGAAGGTTGGAAGTCCAAGATCAGAGTGCCATGATGGTTGGATTTTGGTGAGGGCTTTCTTTCTGACTTGCAGGCATCTGCCTTCTCACTATGCCCTTAAATGGCAGAGAGAAAGAGAGCAAGCTGTCTGGTGTCTCTTCTTATAAGGGCCCTAATCCCATTCTGAGGGCCCCACCCTCATGACCTCACCTAAACCTGATTATCTGTCACAGGCCCCACCTCCAAATATCATCACATTGGGGGTTAGAGGGCTCAACATATGAATTTTGGGAAGACACAATTCAGTTCATAGTACTGAGATTGTTGGACAAAATCAGAAATATAGCTTGTAGTCACATAATAATATTTCTGTCCATGGGTGGCTGACTATTCTGCACCTGAACCCTTCAAACTAGAATATAAGAAACTGAGTCAACCCTAGAGTCATTTTAATAGAGGTTCATCTTAATTTCTACCTGGCAACTCTTCCTGCTCCTCTTCTTACCCCTCCACCTCTAAACCCATCCTCAACAAAAAACTCACTGTACAACATAAAAAGTATTATGAATATGAATCTCTGAAAACTTTGAGCTGTTAAAGTGGGTTACAAATTTAAAAAAGTACTACAGCATCCTGATATAATCAGATTTGAAAGCAAAATGTAAGCACTGTTTCTGTGACTAATAACAGAGTATTTTCTCTACTTAAGGTGAAAGCAATAATCTATTTCTGGAAAGAAGATTGAAGCTTCCTGTTTGGAGAGTCAGGAAATAGGATAAGCACTCTGTTAATAAATGAAAGGAGTTTTTCTTCATGAAGTAGTGAGTCTCTGGTTTTGGCAAAATGTGTTCAGATCAAATCCTGACTATATATTTACCGTTGAAGGATATACGTGGATAAAAGTACATTCTGTTTTAAGGGCATAAATTTAATCCATACTATGACCTGTGTAGCTTCTAACAGACTCAATTTCATAATACACACTCAATGAATTCACTTCAATCATTTCATCTCTGAGCACATTTAAATTTTCTCTGATAATTCATCAGAGACATATAAATCCATTCTCAAAATCAAAAGTTGAAAATTTTAGTAAAATTGGAGTATTTGCTGGAAAATATAGTTGCTATTAACATTTATAAATAATAGGAACACAGATCTTAAAAAAAGGAAGTATGAGGGCCAGCCCTGTGGCATAGTGGTTAAAGTTCCACACTCCACTTCAGTGGCCTGGGTTCATGGGTTTGGATCTCAGGTGCAGGCCTACACCACTCATCAGCCATGCTGTGGTGGGGACCCACATATAAAATGGAGGAAGACTGTCACAGATGTTAGCTCAGGGCTAATCTTCCTCAAGCAAAAAAAAAAGAAGAAGGTTGGCAACAGATGGTAGTTCAGGGATAATCTTACTCAGCAAAAAAAAAAAAGAAGGAATTATGGTCAAATATTCCCTTTAGTTTGTATTTGACTCTAGTGAGATCAGGGAAGTGTAACTGAAGATTTATAAGATTTTCAATTTTAGAAAGAACAAACGAATTCAGGGTTAAGATGGCAGATTAACATCTAAATATGCTACCTCCCAAAACCGTACTAAAATTATCAGAAAAAGAAAGGAAAAAAATGTTTTTGTTTTTTGTTTTTTAATAAATAAACTCCATAAATACAAAGAACACTGGAGAGAAAATAACAGCAACAAAAATTTAGAAGCTTGAACAGCAACGCGTAAGTGTTAAAGGATTTAGGAGAACAAAGAAAGCCAAATCCTAACTGGTGGAAAACTGAGAAGCAAACCCGTTTATACTACAGAATCCATCAAAGTCTCTGGAAATGGCAGTAAGAGGCTCCTCTGAAGCTGAGGAGGAACTGGGGTACCTTAATAAAAAGTACGAAGAAATTGTTTGAGAAGTTGCTGGATCTCTACGTCCTCTCCTACACCCAACATCCCCTGGTAACTGCCTCTCCCTCACCTTGGCAGCAGACAGGAGGTTTATTCTTTGAAAAGACTAAAACAGAGGATTTGGGTCTAGGGATTGACTGTAAAGATGTGGGAATTAATTGAATGTACACCAAAGGCTAGATGATGACACTAGCCACCTGCGATGGGCTGAATGTTTGTGTCCCCCACAAAATTCATTTGTTGAAATCCTAACTTCAAAACATAATGGTATTAGGAGGTGGGACTGTTGGGAGGTGCTTAAATCATGAGAGCAGAGCCCTTATGAATGGGCTTAGTACTCCAGAGAGAGCCCTAGCCCCTTTCTCCTTGTGAGGACACAGTGAGAAGGCACTGGCTATGAACCAGGAAGAGGGCATTCACCAAAACATAACCATTCTGGCACCTTGATCTTGGATTTCCCAGCCTCCATAACTGTGAGAAACAAATTTCTGTTGTTTATAAGCTACCCAGTCTGTGTCATGTTCTTTTTTTTTTTTTAAAGATTGGCACCTGAACTAACATCTGTTGCCAATCTTATTTTTTCTTCTTCTTCTTCTCCCCAAAGACCCCCACCCCAGCACATAGTTGTATACTCTAGTTGTAGGTCCTTCTGGTTCTTCTACGTGGGATGCCACCTCAGCATGGTGATGAGTAGTGCTAGGTCCACACCCAGGATCCAAACTGGTGAAACCCTGGGCTGTTGAGGTGGAGCATACAAGCATAACCACTTGGCCATGGGGCTGGCCCCTGTGGCATTTTCTTATAGCAGTCCAAATGGACTAAGAGACCACCTTGTCTTCTACACGTCTTTCAGAAGATACATCTAGACTTTTTCCATTCCATGTAGGAAATCAGAAGGGCACTCTTTGGGGTAATATTTCTAGCTCAGGAGAAAAGACCTAACACTGATTCTGATGGTTTATCGGAAACGACTCACCTGAACCCCTATAGTAAACCTCAAATCCACAAGCCTACCACAGGTTCAGCATGTCCAATGAGCTTTTTAGACATCTACTCTTAATCGTTATAACCAGGAATTATTCAACATGTAAGGAAAGCTTCTAACTAGAAGATGGAGGAAAAAAAATACTCAAAAAAAAGGCAATGTGGACAAACCACACAGGCAGAAGATATTGTATCCATAAAACAAGAACAAAACGCTATTTAAAAAATAATAATAATATACAGAGTACACATATATGCACAAACAAACACACTCACAAAGAACTCTTCAAATTAAAAATACAACAGCAAAAATGAAAAACATGACAAAAAGACTGGAAGATAAAGTTGAGGATCCTCCCAGCAGAAGACTGAAAAAGGAAACAAATAACAGAGTAAAAAAAAAGATTAAAAAATAGAAGACCAGTTAAAGTCTTCTAGGAGGATCAATATCCAAATAATAGGAATCCCAGAAAGAGAAAATGGAGAAAGGGAATCACCAAAAAAACAGAAACAAAAAGAAAACAAGAAAATTTCCCAGAGCTGAGGAATATGCAGTTCCATACCTAAAGAATACCCAGCAAAATTCATCCATGGCATGGCACATGATTGTGAAATTTCAGAATACTGGTAATAAGGATAAAATCCTATACACTGCCATAGAGGGAAAAAAATTGTTACACAGTATCAGGAATCAGAATAGGTTCAGAAATCTCAAAAGGAACACTATAAGCAAGAAAACGATAAAGCAATGTCTTCAAAATTCCAAAAGAAAATTATTTCTAAGCTGGAACTATATATTCAGTCAAAATATCAATACAATAGGAGTATAGCATACAGGCATTTTCAGCTCTTCAAGGTCTCAAAAGATATATCCCCTATGTCCTCTTTCTCAGGAAATTACTAGACAATGTCCTCTACAAAAACAGGGAAAAAATTAAAAGAGAAGGCATGGGATTGAGACAAACAGGAGATTCAACACAGGGAAGAAGAACAGGGTATCTGTCAGTGGTGAAGAAAGAACTCAGGATCACAACTGTACATCAGGCATATAAGATAAGCAGTCCACACCAGACTAGTATGACTCAGGAGGCAGGCATGTTGAAGGCTATCATCACCATGTGCTTTGCCTGACAAAAATACTGGAGGATGTGCTCCACCAATCAAGGGAGTAAACCAAGAAAGATAAAGAAACGAGATCCAAGAAAAATCGACTCCATCCCAGAAGAAAAGGAAATGAACATAAAATGATGACAGCAAAAAATGATGATGCCCAGGATGAGAACCGGGCATATTCAGATAGAAAGAGAATGGAAGCTTAAAAACAAAAAACAAAAACAGAACTGCTTGAAACCCTAACTCTGATGTAATTAATCTTGAGGAAAATTATAGAACCAAAAGAAAAGGCTATTGAAAGATGTATAAAAAATTAGTAACAGGTACAAATCAAACTTAACAAATGAAAAAAATCAAGTAGTTATTTATTAACTCTAGAAAAACAAAAAACAAAAAAGTAAACATAATCACAGTATATAACAAGGCTCATCTGTAAACAACATTTGCCTAGGCATTATTAACACTAATTATTAACACCAGCTCCCAAAACACAGCTCAAATTTCAGTTACCTTGATACATTAACTGTGAACAACTGTATAAAGTACAAACTTCACTTTAGCTCTTCAGTCCACAGATCACTACGTAAATAACAGATGTGCATTATAATCAGTGACCAGTGATATTACTTCTTTCAAAGTCTGTCAGTGATTGGCCACTGCACATCTGTTATTCAGTTCACACACGGACAGCAAAGTGTGTAGCTGTGTTGCTTCCTTGTCCCAGGGATGAACTCCTATGGTATTTTACAAAAATTATAACTGAAAGTGGAATTTGCCCAAAAAGATGAAAGTGCGGCGAATAAAAAGTGATAACCCTAGAAGTGAAATTCAAATAGAGTGCAAATATAATTATAGAAGAAATAACTGACGGTAAGAACGTTGGCATTGCTGCCATTCAACAGATTCTACAAACGCAGCCAGAGGACCTTAATGAAGGCGAACTTCTCCACATAAATGGGGAAAGCGGTCATGACAAGAAGGATGGAGACGTTTCAGAGGAAGTGATACAGGCAAAAAACTTCACATTAAAGGAACTCTCAGAGATATTCATGACATTGAAATTGCAAAGGACAAAATGTTGGAAGTGGATCCAAACTTAGAAAGGAATATGACAGTTCACCACTGCACAGGAAAGATGCTTGCTCCACGTTGTAAGTGACACAAGGCAAGCAATGTTCCAACTTTTGATAAATTTTTCACCAAAAAAAAGAAAAACTCACTTTAATTCTCAATGTTTCTAATGTTTTAAATTACAATGTGCTAAATAAATATTAATTTCCATTTACATAACCAAAAGTAAACAAGTTTTTAATGTTCTGACAAAAAATTTTTGAAGGTCATGGGACAATCAAAACTTTTCCCATTGATTATTAAACTTGCTTTACACAGCTTTGATCACTTTTTACAGTTATTTTTACTGTCCCATACTACTGTGCAAAGTGAGGACTGTTTGTATTTGAATTTTTTTTTCTAGGAAGATTAGCCCTGAGCTAACATCTGCCACCAATCCTCCTCTTTTTGCCGAGGAAGATTGGCCCTGAGCTAATATCCATGCCCATCTTCCTCCATTTTATATGTAAGACACCCGCCACAGCATGGCTTAATAAGTGGTGCATAGGTCTGTGCCTGGGATTCGAATTGGTGAAGCCTGGGACATGGAAGCAGAGCATGCAAACTTAACAACTATGCCACCAGGCCGGCCCCTATATTTAATATTTTTAAAAAATTATATGCATATATTACTTTGCTAAAAGTTAATTAACAAAGAAATGATAACTATACCTGTTCCTTGAATAAAGGTGGAAGATCAGTTAAGAAACAGATTCAGGAACCAAAGAACAGTCCTTGGTTCATGGTAAATGTGTGACAGTATTATATTCAAATAAAGTGCTATTGTACACATTACCTTATTTTTTCTCCAAACAACTGTGTGAGACATGTGCAATTATTTTCTTTCTGCAAATTAAAAAACAGCCTCAGAGAAGTTAAAGTAACTTGTCCAGAATCACACAGCTAGCAAGTGGTGAAAGGCAGGTGAAGCCAGGTTCTGGGATTCCAAAAGACTTGCTCTTTCCACATCATTTCCTTTCTACAACTTTAATTCATTGGTTCTTTGTTTTTTTTTTAATGATTTTATTTTTCCTTTTTCTCCCCAAAGCCCCCCAGTACGCAGCTGTATATTTTTAGTTGTGGGTCCTTCCGGTTGTGCTATGTGGGACGCTGCCTCAGCATGGCCTGACGAGCGGTGCCATGTCCACGCCCAGGATCTGAACCAGCGAAACCCTGGGCCGCCAAAGCGGAGCACGCAAACTTAACTACTCGGCCATGGGGCCAGCCCTATTCATTGGTTCTTAATCATCTTTCTTTGCAACCCTTAAAGTTTTTGAAACTAGCTAGAAGTATCCAGAAAATTTCTAATAGATAAAATAAAAGATATAAGGGGCTGGCCTTGTACATGTACACCTAGTGCCTAGCACTGAACCTGGCAAAGCTGGAGACTTAATACATTTTTTGCTAAAAAAAGAACTATGAAGGGAGGAGCAAACGATAAAAAAAAGAGTGTTTATATTTCACATTTTTCAAATCGTTGTTTGGACAAAACCAACAATCCTTAATGTCCAGAAAACGTCAAACAAATAACAGAAGTATCTGGATCATGGACCAACAAAAACGTGGCTGAGTAGTCTGAAAAGGCAACACTAGAAAATGTTAAGTAATTATATCAAGAAATGATCACTTCTTACATATATTATGTGCTAAAATTAAAACTTAACATGGGAAACAATAAACTAGTTTATCAGTGAATTAATAACTAGGTACTGCAGATATATCCACAATGGTTCTACAAACATTTATTGAATAATTCAGTATACATTACACACATTCCTGCAAGTGATTTCTCTTAATAATCAGAACAATCCTGTGACATTGCTATTATAATCGCCCCATTTCCCCCTTTTCCTTACAGAAAAGGAAAGCATGGCTCAGCAAAACTAGGTCACCTATCCAAGGTCCCCAAAGCTGGGTTTGTGGCAGAGCCAGTGTGCAAACCCAGTTTCTGACTCCTAGCATGTTCCATGCTGCACCAAGGCTGCCAGGGCTGTAGGAGCAACCTCACTTGCCAATCAAAGCCATATCGAAGGGCCAGCCCGGCGGCACAGTGGTTAAGTTCACACATTCTGCTTCGGTGGCCTGGGGTTCACCAGTTGGGATCCTGGGTGTGAACATGGAAACACTTGTCGAGCCATGCTGTGGCAGGCATCCCACATATAAAGTAGAGGAAGATGGGCATGGATGTTAGCTCAGGGCCAGTCTTCCTCAGCAAAAAGAGGAGGATTGGTAGCAGATGTTAGCTCAGGGCTGATCTTCCTCCAAAAAAAAAAAAAAGCTATATCCACCTGACACAATCTCAAAGAAATGGAGGGATATACATTTTTAGAATGAAGCACAGGAACAACTGGAAAAATCTTACAAATTAAGTATCTTATCAAAAACACATCGCAAGTTAAATGATGAATTGAGTGGGTAACGTTCCTGTGATCTTTGCCAAAAAAAGATTCCAGTGGAATAGACTAGCTCCCAGAAGCTTGGCCCTTTGCGAGTCTGCTTGCCTTAAGCAATTAAAGGACTCTCAGAAAGAGGTTATTAAAATGTGTTCTACTGAGGCAATTCAAATTGGCCACGGTAATGGATCCAATATTTGAATTTCCAACAAACTTTTAACATGAATTCCCTGCTCCTATGCACAGATTTAGGGTGGAGGTTAGCATGACCAACCCTCTCAGTTTTCTGGGCCTGAGGGAGATCTCAAGACTCAGTATGTTCAGAGCTAAAACCGGGAAAGTCCTTGGCACACTGGTGTGAGTTGGTCATCCTATGGAGCCTGCATGACAACTGGGGATGCACACCCAAAAATACATTGCCTTCCTGCTCTCACTCTCCAAGGCCAAAGTCTATATAGATACGAACATAGTATCAAGAATCCAAAAGCTTAATGCTTGATGCATCCTACCATGTCCTTGACCAAGTTAGATAAGAAAATATTCTAGATGAGGGTGTGACAGCCAGCACCTTCAAATAACTTCAGACTTTGGTTAATATCTGTACCCAGTGCACCCTTTGAGAACCAGAAGCTGAGGTGGGAAATTGTGGTGACTCTCTTCAAAGACGCACTGGAGGCACAAAACTAATGGTCACTTCCTCTCAGAATATAAGAATGTCCATTTAATTGTTCCTCCCTCTATTGATAATAGTGGAGTCAGAAATATTTTATAATGAACAAAATTTCACCACATGGCCTCTGCTCCTTTCACTCCTGGATGCCGGCCCTCACTATGCGTTCAACTAATAAGCTTCCAGGGAATATCTACTATTGTCAGACACTGACTGTGTTGAAACTAGGAAAAAGATGACATGACACAGTCTCTGTCCTCAAGAAACTACACTACAAAGAAGCGACAGATTAGTGTTCATAGATCCCTTATATTTTTTTGCAAGTGACTTTAAGATCTTACTCCATGTTTTAAAAATACAAAATTGGAAATAGTAGATGATTCATTTTGAGTGGAGTTTAAGTAAAAAAAGAGGATGAAGAACTCCAATCAGCAAACACTTCCTAAAAAGGAAAGACCTGGCACTACACCAAATGTTGGTGAATGAATGGATATACTTTATATATTGTAAGTTAAAAAATGCTGACGTGTGTATGCATCTTTTTTGATTCTCTGTTTTAAACTGTTTTTTTTAACTAATCAATCGTCTTCTGGCCCTGATCACCATGGATAAGACTTCAGTTATAGTTTTAATTTCAGAAAGTGGATTTGCTCGTTCTCAATTAACTCTTTTGTTATTTTCATAATATCTTGAGTTGAACTTTTCCATGATTGACATCTGTACTAGGTAGA
Source organism: Equus przewalskii (assembly GCF_037783145.1). Lineage (NCBI taxonomy): Eukaryota > Metazoa > Chordata > Mammalia > Perissodactyla > Equidae > Equus > Equus przewalskii. The sequence continues at coordinate 78,888,090 of NC_091833.1, read as the reverse complement.
CTTTATTTGACTCTAATGCTTAAGATTCTAGTCTCTAAACTGTGGGCAGCTAGGAGAATGGCGGGGTGGGGCTGGGGAGACGAACAGGCTGAAGTCTTGATACTAAGAGGCTACACAGGGCTTGACACAAGAGTGTGACTGGAAAGATTTGTTTAGGCCAATAGTTCTCAAACTGTGGTCAGGGGACCCTAGGGAACCTTTTCAGGGGGGCCACAAGGTCAAAATTATTTTCATAATAATAGTAAGACATTATTTGCCTTTTTTCACTCTCATTCTCTCAGGAGCCTTCAGTGAAGTTTTCCAGAAGCTATATAATGTATGATATGACAACAGATTGAATGCAGAAGCAGATAGAAGAATCCAGCTGTCTTCTATTAAGCCAGACATTTTAAAAAGATTTGCAAAATGTAAAACAATGACACTCTTCTCACTAAATGTTTCTGTTTTGAAAAATATAGCTATTTTTCATAAAAAGTGTATTATTTATATTAATATGCAATGGGTTTATTATTGTTATTTTTAATGTTAAGTTTTTTTTTTAATTTCTCAGTTTTACTGTCTAAGATGGTTAATATCAATCCAAACAAAAACTCTTTGGGGTCGATAATAATGTTCAAGAATGTAAAGGGCTTCTATGACCAAAAAGTTTGAGATCCACGGGTTTAAACCACATACTGAAAAGTCAAAAATGCCAATGAAAGAGTTTGAATTTTAGGCTTAATGAGGCTATTTTCTATTTTACAACTTCATCTTCACTTTTCCTTCCCTTCTTCAGTTGCCTTGTAATATTGGATGGATGGTATACTCCCAAGCTAATTTCCTCCAGCTGAATTTTAAATTACTCAGGCCTGGCACCTCTGTTCCTTCTGCTGCGAAAAACATTCCAGAACTTAATAGAATTCATTGCTGGAAAACATTCTCCTCCCTTCAAAATCAAATGCTCCTTTCCTTCCCCTAAGTTGGTAAAGCTAACCACATATCATGGCTTAAAAAGCACCAGGACTTGCAAGAGTCAAAATAATATGAAATGCGGGAAGTAATGTTTAGGTTGGTGTGTTCAGTGCACCCAAGTTGAGACAACCATGATGAGGAGCAATTACCTTGTCAGGAGGTATTTGCCCAGCTTACTTCCCAAATCAACAACACAGTCCAGGACAGGCTGGAGAGACTATCCAAATCAAAAGAAAGCAAAAAACTATTTGTACATGAACAGAGGATAAAACACAATAAAGTAAGGAGATGGTGAGAGAGAGAGTGTGTGTGTGCATATATGTATGCGTGTGTATATGCATTGGGGGAGGAGGAGGGGAAGGAGATGAGGAATTATGGACAAATGACTAATATTAATTAAGGTACAGGAGAACTGTTCATACTACACATGGAGTTTTATAGTAGTTATTTTTATACAATTGCTACATGGGATCATTTGTTCTCTTGAAATGAAGGCAGTTTTTCAAAGGAATCCAATTGAACCATTCAAATTCTGCTTCACAAGTGAACCTTAACTCATTTGCAAGGATTACATCAATAATTTTTTTAACCAGAACATTCTACTTTTTCTATCTTGTTAGCACATACAGCTGATTTTAAAAAAATTCTCTACTAGGTACAGGTGGACAGTGGGTCAAGGAAAAGATTCAGCCTATATGTATCAGTATGGCTGTTCCAGTCGTAAAAATATTGAAACACTTACCTAGTAATGATAAATGAAGTGTGTGTAAACACATATGGTACACATAAATACTGTCTAGCAATGAGGATTATACTAGTATTATTCAGTAGGCTTAGTGTAAAAAGCACTACCTTTTTACAAAGTTTACTATCTAAAGACAACCCAATTGCATATAAGATTTTAGATCTAACTATGTCTAGCATAAACATAAAGAGATGATGAGTAAAGATAGAATTCAAGATCACTATCCTTTTATGTTTTATTGCTGCAGGTGTATAGGAAAAAAATTCCTCGTGGAGATGCACAGTGCCAAAACAAAAACTTCAAAACTTTCTTTGGAATAGAATAAGAAAAAAAACCACCTCTGACTTCATTCATTTCTCTTCAGGGACCTGACTTCTGATACAAAGAGGAGGCCAAAATTAAAACCAGAGTGAGTGGGACCCCCAAAGGCTTTGGTTTTAATTTCACTCAGGCCCTGTAAAAAAAGTTCTTTTGTTACGACTCTTAAGAGTTCATAACAAAAACTTCAAGCCAATTCAAGCTAAAAGAAAATTCAAGAATTAAGATGTATAAGCAAATAACAAAACATATAAGAGAATCAGTGGAATTCTGATTCAAAGAGTTCTTAAAATTTTTCCATTGATCCAACTAATAATGCTGTATTTATTTTCAATGCTTAACAGTATTTTAAGACATGCTAAGATCAAAATACCAAATGATAATAATAATGGTTACTACCACCACCACTACTACCAGAGCCTATGAGCCCTCAAAATCTGCCCCCACCCTCCTCACTGCACCTCTCTGAGCTCATCCCCTCACTCTCTGACACTCACACCCCAGCAGTGGTCTTCAATCTGCCTCAGGGTTTTTGCCCTTCCTGCTGCCGCTGCCTAGAACGCTCTCTCCCTACATGGCCTCATGGCTAACTCTCTCTCTTCATTCAGGTCTCCACTCAAATGTCACTTCTTCAGAAATGTCCAACCCTGACTACATGCTATATGATGGCTTCTTCCAACCCCACTGCTTATTAATCCCCATGACCAAGATGTATTTTTCATCATAGCAATTATCACCAATAGTGATACTCAAATTATTTAAGAGCCAATACAGCAAGGGCATCGATCACTGGAGCAGATGCTGTAGACAACCTGATCAGTTTATCAGCTTATTATCATACATGCTTTATGCATTTGCTTATATATTTGTTTGTTTATTGTCTGTTTCCTTAACTAGAATGTAAGTTCTATGAGGGAAGGGACTCTGTAATATTCACGGCTCTAGTCCTTCCACATGGAAGATGATTATTAGTCATATAGTAGGCACTCAATAGTCATTTGTTGAAATAAGTAATTGAATACTTTGTATCTATGTGTTATCTGGGTATCTTAACATATTCTAACAATTTATCAGAAATGCAAAGAATTTTCTTATATGATATATGGTCAGGTATTGAGTTATTCAAAGACCACATGCATAATTTTACAGCATTAGATATAATAAAGCAGTTAATCATAACACCTTACTAACCATAATTTAAGATCTTTGATGATTCAGAGGTCAGTTACAAGGCTTCACATATATAACAAGAGTCCCAAAGACTCCACCCAGTTCTGACTGATTCTACTGTTGAGAGTCTAGGGAAGGGGAGATCTCTCTAAGAAAATAAATACGCCCTACTCAAATAAAAAACTTGAAACTCTAATTTAAAGTACATCCAGGAGTATCTGAAATGTTATCTTCTCTTTCCTTTTACTAAAGCAAAACAAAATTTCCCATGCAGGAAGTGGTAGAAATGAATCTCAGCTGTATCCTGATGCTTATTTTAATCATAATCATGATACTTATTTTAATTGATAAAATACTGGCAAATAAGGAGGTAATGGTAGTACCAGTAACAGCAGGAGAGTGGTAGCAGGAGTAACAGTAGTAACCGCAATGGTCAAATCTATCTTTTGAGTACCCATGACCTAGCAGGCATTGTGCCTAACGCAGTGTATGCATTATTTCTAATGCCAGAACCACCCAATAACCACCCCAGTAACACAAATGAGGAAAAAGAGGTTTAGAAAGATCAAGAAACTCTCCTTGGAGACTTGAGAGTAAGGTGATATTGATCATTACAGAATCTCCTCAAGGAAGGGGCCGGCCCAGTGGCGCAGCGGTTAAATTCGCATGTTCCGCTTCGCAGCCCATGGTTCGCCGATTTGGATCCCGGGTGCAGACACGGTACCACTCATCAAGCCATGCTGTGGCAGGCGTCCCACATATAAAGTAGACAAAGATGGGACAGATGTTAGCTCAGGGCCAGTCTTCCTCAGCAAAAAGAGGAAGATTGGCAGCAGATGTTAGTTCAGGGCTGATCTTCCTCAAAAAAAAGAGAATCTCCTCAAGGAAAAGAGAGAAGAAAATGACTGATGAAGAAACTAAGAAGCAAAAGATTTAAAGATTGAAAATCAGGTCTCTTGACTCCCATTCACCAGAGTCTTTGTCTATTGAGACTGAATTACCCCGTGCTTTCTTAATTTCACCAAGATCTTGCCTCATGATAAAAATTGTAAAATTAAATTAAAACCCCACTCAATCCAAATCTTATGAGTTAAAAAGCCCTTGCTAGAAACTATCTGTTCTTGACAATACTACCACAGTTTGGAATGTTTATGCCTCTGCAGCTCTAACTCCTTTTCCAACAGTGATTTATGATATGAATTCCCATCTAACGGTCACTGTCCAGATTTTGGATACAATTTTTAGAATATGATGGCATTGATCGCTTGCTTGGTTTCTAACTTATTAGTCATATGAACGTCAAATCAAGACTATTGTGCCAGAAAAGAAAAATTAAGTTAAGATTAAAATGGTATCAGCAGGAGACAAATTAGAGGAAAGCAGAGCAGAATTAATATTGCTGGAAGACGGTGATGAGGACCTGAGAAATAGGGAAAACCCAGCAGCTCTACTGGGGCTGGCGACACTTTCAGTCCTTGAACACCATCAGCACCACGGGAGGCTACAAGAAGAGGCAGCAGAGGAACAAAACAAAAAAACTATGTTTAGGAACACATGGGACTGATTCTGTTCGTTATGTCCCTTTGTTCCTGGTACCTGACATTACTTGGAAAGAGTCAAATTTCAGGATCACCGAGTTTCCTGACCACATTGTTTTCCCATTAGGCTTATTACCAAAACAGCTTTTCACAACATCAGTTAACACTTTGGAAATCTGTTCCTATACAACAATCTTAACTGGATTATGTCTTTCCCTTTTTCTCCACTTTTTTTCTTTAATACAGGAAAAACTACAAATTTGAATCATGTTCTAAAACGGTGAGAGAAACAGCAATGACTCAATGAGTTAAGAAGAGGATAAAAAGCTTGGTGTTGAAACACAGAATCCTGACCTGTGTCACCAACACAGTATTGCACATGTATGTGCTCCAAGATTCTTCTCGAAGCTTTGATGGAAGAAATTATTTTTAAATGATTGTAAAGCATACCAATATGAGTGGTTGCCAAAAAGCTTAACTTCATTTTTATCCATGGGACAGTGGATTATCTATGATAAATTTAAAAAATATTAAGTGATAAACATTTGCTAATAGTATCTTGAACTTACTTTTTTATTTGAAATTTTTATTTGGTTTAATAACTTACTGATATAACTACTTCAATGACAGCTCTGGAGAAAAAAGGACCTGGATGTTCAACACAAATTAAATTTATTAAAATTAGAAGAGCTTTTTCCAAATAGCATTTTCCCCCTATAATATTGATTCCGAATGACTTGCCCAGTACAATAAGTCAGTACTAGTTCTGGTTACCATATTTAATCATGATTTCAGAGATATGCCAAAATATCAAAGGGATATCCTTCCAAGTAATATGCTGGAAGAAAAGAACTGGTGCCAAAAAGTTTAAAGCCCTGATTTGTATTGTGTCTTATTTAATTACTGTTATCTTTGAAACGTAATATAATTTCAGCTTTATGCATTTAACTTGGGACCCAGATATTTGTAGACCTGAGCAGTAGCAGATTCTACAGAAACGTATTTATGCAGTACCTCAAAGGAAATTTTGTTTTCCCCCCCAAAAGAGCATGGACTGGTCACCAGATGTGGAGGCCATATGGCACATGAACATGAGAGCCCTGGGACAATAAGAATGAAGCTAATAAGCCCAACAGGCAGGAACAACCACTCTGAGATGATGCACAAATGTTTGGTTCTGTTGACTTTCTGAAAAAAAAAGACATATATATATATATAATTTTATTTTTAAACCTAGAAATACAGCTTGGCCAGTCATTTTCTCCAACTCTTTATTTTTTTGGTTTGAAAGGAAATTTATCCATGCATAGTTTATCACTTGGTCTGAATTCTGTCCTTTTCATATGCAATTCATGTTGAAGTTCAGGAAAACGAATCAGGAACAGATAGTAAGATTGCTTTAACTCATGAACAGATAAATCTTGTTTGCTATAACTCTCAAGGAACTGTTACAGCTAATCAGTCACTTAGACCTATATATTCTGTTTCTGGATTATCTCTTGAATTTAATCCTTCCTCCCAATGCCTCAGCCCTCTCTCCACAAACGCGCATCTTCTATTTGAATGCTGCCACGTAACAGATCCTGCAGAATGCCGTGCACTATCAGAACTCTGCGTCTTTGAACACACGGCTCCCGCTACGTGAGGGCCTTTCCCACCCTTCCCTAACTGTAAATTCCCATCATACTTCAAAACATAGTTTAAGTATCAAATGCTCATGAAATCTTTTGGCTTGCCCAAGCAAAATCATATCTTTTTTTAATGCCCTTTTTAATGAACCATTGCAGATAAACCCACCAATAATATAGTTCTGTTCTAATGAGAAAGAAATAAAGATAACACTGAGGGCAGCTGACATTTATAGAGGACTCTATTTATGCCAGACACTGTGTTAAGTACTTTATGCGAATTATCTCATTCAAGGTTATGAACTTAATATATAAAGAGCTCTTACAAATGTACAAAAAGTAATACATTTGCATTATAGAGTTGGCAGAAACACAGAAAATAAAAATCACCCAATCCAATTGAGGTAGACTAAAAAGGTCACAAATTCTTTGCTTCTCCTCCCCCTAACCAGTGGAGTCTAAATTTTTCCCCTTGATTCTGGGCTGCTCAATAGAAGTGATGTCCTAGGACTTCCAAAGCTAGGTCATGAGAATAAAAAGTCTTGCAGCTTCCACCAGTTCCCCTGGAACACTTTCTCTGGGAGACCTACGCCCCAAGTCAGGAGTCTGACTACCCTGAGACTGCCATGCTGGAGAGGCCATGTGTAGGCACCGCAACTGAGCTCATCCTTCCAGCTGGTTCCTCCAAGGCCCAGACATGTAACTGAGGAATCTTGGATCCTCTAGATCAGCCCCTCTACCAGCTGAACACCACAAAGTCACCTCACTAGCTGCCATGTGGAGCTGAAGAATTGCCCAGCTCTGCTTGAATTCCTGCCACACAAAATTGTGAGCTATAATAAAACGCTTGCTTTAAGCCACTAAGTTTTGTGGTAATTTGCTGTGCAGCAATAGATAACTGGAAAATCTGCTACAACAGAAAATTGTGATAAAAATTTTGGTGTATTTTTCCACCATTTTTTCTAATTTTGTCTACATACCTAACATCCCTCTACTTTCTTCATCTTTTTTTAGTGTTAACAGAGTTGGATTCATACGATATATGCAATTTATTTATCATATCCTTACAAATAAACTTTTTCCATGAACATTACATGATTAATATTTCCTCACCCCATTAAAAATATTCTTCAGTAACTTGATTTTCAATGACTACATACTGCATTCCATCATTCTCCTATCATGGAACATTCAGGTTACTCCTAATTTTTCATTATTATAAATAAAACTTTAATGAACATCTTTCAAAGTAAATCATATCAGCATCTCTGATTATGTTCTTAATAGTAATTACCAGAAGTAAAGTTACCAGGAAGGGTATAAACCTTTTCAAGGATCTCATCATAGACTGTAAAAGTGCTTTGACAAAATTCACTCTCCCAATCATAATGTGCCTTAATGAGCACGTCATTTAGCTCTACCCAACACTAAATTATCATTTGCTAATCTTTGCTAATTTGAAGTGGTAAATTGCTTCTCAGTGTAATTTGAGTTTGTATTTTTTTATTACTAGGAAAACTGAACATTTTTTCTTATGCTTATTAGCTACTATTATTTATTCATCAGTGAAATGGCAGGCCACATTTTATTTTACGATTTTGTTTCTGTTGAATAATTATGGTTTTTTTATCCATATGAATGGATTCTTTACATGTCATGTATATCAATCTTTGTCTTTATGGCAATACTTTTCCTATTTTGTTTGCCTTTTATAGAGGTTTTGATTTCTTAACACCTTATGTAAAATTTTTAAAGGTAATAATAATAATGGCTAACATTTATTGTGTTTTCTATGCGATTGGCAAAAGGCCGTTACTTTACATACATTTTTGTATTCACAAATTTTTGTATTCTAACAACTTAGTGAGTTTGCTATTATTATTCTCTCTTCCAATTTATAGATGAGGAAGCTGAGGCTTAATGAGGTCAACAATTTCCCGCAAGATCACTTAGGAAGTGTCAGGGACAAAATCCAGATCCAGGACCGTCTGATTTTAAAGTCCTTTCTCTTAACCGCTAAGCTATACTGTGACCATACCTGTGACTGTCCCCCTTTGTGATTAATCCTATGGCTTCTATGTTTAGAATGTTCTTCTCTATTCCACAATAAACATATGCTTACCAATATTTTTTAGTAGCTTTCTTTGGTTTTGATTTTTAATTTACCCTTTAAATTTAACCATCTCCCTATTGTTCTTGTCCATTTACTAAATATTCTTCCTTTTCCCACTGGTGTATGGTACTGCCTTTACTAAATATACTACATTTATTAAATGTATTAAATTACTAAAATATTCCTGCATGTTTCTGACTATTTTGCAGCAGTACTACATTATTAATAATTATTGTTGATGGCAGGTATAGTGGTTATTACTGAATTAAAAGGGTAAATAGAAAAAAACCTACTGTAAAACATAGATAAGCATTGTTGATGTATAAATGATATATATTGATATTGTATATTGATAAGTATCATAATGTGGGTTAATTAGACTAGTCTTTCACTCAACATTATTATTTTCCAGTTTTTAACTGGCCATTTTTTAGAATAACTTAAATTCTTAAAAGAAATCATTCACTGGAATTCTGATTGACATTGCATTAAACTCATAACTTGAGAGGAAATTTTTACTGAACACCTACTATGTGCCAGGTGGAAAAACAGCAGTAAACAAGACAGATGAGGCCCTTATCTTCAGAGAAATGATGAGATACAAAAAAACTAGGTAATAAAAAGACAGGGCAATTAGTGCAAGATCATGAGAAACACCCAGGAAACGCAGCTAATTTGGACTTGAAGGATGAGAGAAGGCATGCTGAATAGGTGGAGAAAGTGATCCACTGAAAGAAAACAGCATGTGCAAAGACATTGAGGACAACGAAATAATCAGATTTGCATATTAAGATCACTGTGGCTAAGTGTCTCATTACAACAGTCACCTCTATCACCAGAAACCAACCAACCTACGAAAACCTCTTTATCACTAACTAAATTATTTTATCATTCCTTGTACAGTTGTCAGGTGATTACATTTTTCTGTGGGTTATTAACCCCCAGTTGGAAAAGGAAGCCCCCATGGAGGTACGTTTTAGGGATCTCCTAGCTATTAAGAATGACCTGGATCTTCCCGTGTCCTTTTACCATTTTGTCTCCTGAGGAAGAATATGGAGCATGAGGCTGCCAGAATGGAAGGACGGCTGGTATGGGTGACCTCTGCGAACACCTCTTCAGTCCTTTGTGTTGAGCATTCCTTGTCCTTCAATAATAAAATTGTTTCTTATCACCACTCAATAATTTTGTATAAAAGAGCACCAATTGTAATTTCAGCCATGGAAAGATGACAAAATTAAGGGCAGTTTGAGAAAACAGCATTGTATATGAGGGACAACAATATAATTTTTAAATAAAGAGGTTCAAAAAAAACCAAATCGTCTATTGCCTTGATTATGTTTCCCCTCAAAGCAAAAATAAAATTTGTCTGTGTGTTGGGGCTGGCCCCGTGGTCGAGTGGTTAAGTTCGCGCGCTCCGCTGCAGGCGGCCCAGTGTTTCGTTGGTTCGAATCCTGGGTGCGGACATGGCACTGCTCATCAGACCACGCTGAGGCAGCGTCCCACATGCCACAACCAGAAGGACCCACAACGAAGAATAGACAACTATGTACTGGGGGGCTTTGGGGAGAAAAAGGAAAAAATAAAATCTTTAAAAAAAAAAAAAAATTTGTCTGTGTGCATGATGTTTAGAAAGAAATCTAGGTCTTAAACAGACCCAAACAAGCTGTCTGTAGAGAGGATTTGCCGTAGAGGGGAACTTACAATGAAGACTACTGAAGTACTTCCCAACAGTGAGAATCTATGCTTTGCACATACAAACATGGCTGAGATTTCTAAAGTAAATGCAAACAATACAAAGTCTTTGCCAGAACTCAAAAACTGTGTTTGTTGTTTGGCTCAAACTTAATTGCACTAGAACATCCAGCCTTTGGAGCTTGCACTGGGAAGCCTAAATCCTCTATTCCTATATGCATTACTCATCATTTGCAATATATGGCTGAAAAGCAGCAAATAAAATAAATTAGACGTACTGGAGGGGCTTGCTCCTTAAAAAAAATGCCATGGTGTATTATTTATTCATAAAGGAAAAACAAAGAATCATTTCTGTAAATCACCAGGCTGACTTTACTTATATTTTCTGGTAAATTGATGTACAGATGACTTTCTTATAAATAGGCAGAGCGGCACTTCTTATATCAGACCCGTAGTTTGACAAAGACATGTATTTAGCCTGTACTTTCAAATGAGCCTTTCAAGGCAGTGTAGCATAATTTTTGAGAGCACATTTTGAGGTCAGGTGGAGCCAGGATCGAATCCAGGCTCTGCCAGTTATATGTAACCTTAGGCAGATACTTAACTTCTTCAAGCTTCTGTTTCCTCGTCTGTAAAACAGTTTCTAGAATTGTAAGCTTTGAATAAGACAATACATGCAAAGCACTTAAGCCTGGTCTCTGGCACTCAGCAAGAGCCCAGTGGTGGTGAATGAGGTGGTAGTGACGATCAATTATCTTATAATCTCAGTAAAAACATCTTGTATAAACTTCAGAATGATTTCCCAGAGTGAAAGGTGAAAAGGAGAGTGGTTTGGAAAAGAAAGATGATAAGAGGTTTTGACAAGATTCATAGATTTGACGAGATTAAACCAAGTTATAGACATGATCAGCTGCCCCCTTCTCCTCTATGACTTTTCACAACAAAAAGGGAAATCTTAGGTCAAATTAGTGTTCTCAAAGCAGGTTTACTAAAGATCCATGCTTCTTTTACATGTGCATAAAGACATATATGTTCCCTCTGACCATATGTAGTCACTTAAACTCTTTTATCTTTCATTGCTTCAGCCATAAAATTACCTCTCTTATACAGGTTTGATGAAGATCAATTTGAGATAAAATCAGATGAAATTGTCTCACTAATGGTGAAAAGGACTACACATTCACTGAACCAATATGTACTGTGTGCTTCTTATATGCCAGGCATATCCCAAGTGAAAGGAAAGCACGGATAAATAACTTATAAGATGCTAGTCGGTATTAGTGTAGCTGTGGCAGAGGGAGATGGACACAAATAACTGTAAGCCATGCTTTAACTGGTACATATTATTACGGGTGCATGCACAAAGGGCCATAGCATACTAAAAAAGAAACCATTCATGTGCTAAGACATATATTCTTTATCACTTGAAAACTAGTTTTTAAAAAACAACTCTTAACATCTAATAGAGTGCTTTACACCCAACAGATGCTCAAAATTTGTGCTAACTGCAGTCCTTATTTACCTGTTTATTTTGTCTCTATATTCTACATAATGTAAGCTCCACAATAGAAGACACCTTATTTTTCCTGTTTACTGATGCAGCCTCAGTGCCAAAGAACAGTGTCTGTTGTCTAATAGGTGCTCAATAAATATTTGCTGGTTGGATGGATAGACTTTATGTGCTGGCCACATAAGAAATCAACTCCATTTGGAGGTCATTTCATTAGCACTCCTACAAAAGCAAAATGCCTTCGCTTCTAAACTTTGGTCTATATTTTCCTTTATCTTTTTTTACTCTATTCTCTTGTCATGCTAAGGAGAAACACACTGAATTAGTCCTTTTCCCAATCAGTACACAAATTATTCGCAAGGAGAATTTAAATCAGGTGAGTGCCATCAGGAACTATTCTGGTCAGCAGAGAAAAGTGCTGATGCTATATGTCTTGTTTAGTGTATTTATCATATTTAAATAGGCAGCTCTCCTTTAAAGAGTTATATTTATGGGATTACTGCTAATATACCTTTTTCTTTTCTTTTTCTCATTCAGACTATGATATTAAAAAGAAATATCTACAGAGGCAAAAGAAAACAAATCCATGTGAGGGGATGGACTATAATTAGTTTTCGGGTGGTGAACATGATGTAATCTACACAGAATTCGAACTACATTATGATGTACATCCGAAAATAAATAAGTGAAAAAAAAATTATAGAAAACAAATCCATCAAACAAAAGTTACCTAAAAAATCAATTAACTAACAATATTACATATATGAAAGTTTCACGTAATCTTCTTCCTATTCACAAAACACCTTGATGTACTCTGCATGTATAAATTTTTTATTGTTTTCACATTTTATAATGTTTTTCTACCAAAACTAAAGTTAAAGAATACAAAGTTTAAAAGTATGGGTATCAGTAAGTGTTAATAACCAGGAATGCCAAACTCAAATTTTTCCAATTTCATTTCCTCATTTTTTCTATTTAAAAATCATGAATTCAAAATGTTGCAAGGAAAACAAACTTCAAACACTAATACATCAAACAAAACAGCAATACTAAACAAAACAACTCACCAAAAAAGAGACTATTCCAACTCTACATGGACAAAGTACAAAAAGGAATCTTTTGTACTTTTCTGTCAAACCACAATAAAGATTTTTTTTTTTTAATCACATGAGTGGATAATAACTGAAATAGCTCCATGTGGCAGGGTGGTAATCTATCAATTTTTAACACATATTTTCCCCTTCAATAGGCTTTTTGGCAATTCTGTTTTGCTCATTTGCTACTTTTTTAAGAGGTCAAAATTTAGGAGGTTAAAAAAAATTAGTTCCTGCATACTGTGTGAGAAAAAAACTCCTGTTAAAAACATATGGTACAACCAAAATGTAAGTGCCCAGCTGTGGATTTTTTTTCTGCATAAATATGAAATGACATAAATCACTCTAGAAGAAGTGTTTCCATAATATTTGCAAAATGACACTGCAACACTATCACGCAAGTTACAAGCTAGAACTTCCCTACTGGAAAACACTGAAGAAAGAGAGTACTGAGGAAGGCCACAGACACTGCTCCTCCCAAAAAATGTCTCTCTTTAGGAAATTTGGATCATTTTATGTTCATCACTTCAAGCATCTACACATTCTGGAGAAAAAGAGACAGACAGGCTGATCAGCTTCCATTCAGCACTATTCCACTCTGCACTGAGTCCCTTAACTCAGAAGTAAAGACCAAGGGTGACCAAGGGGGATACCAAGGCACAGACACGCAGTCAAGATGCTCAGGTAAACTAGGCTGGGCCAAATACTCACGGTGTCCCTCACCAGAAAGAAAGTTGAGATCCTGAACAAATATTTCTCCTACTTTTTAGGATTAGAGGCCTCTGGCCAAAAAAGAAAAAACTCCTAACAAATAATTCATCCTACCTAGGCCTTTGAGACTGGTAAAAAATAGAAAATGAAGGCGAAATACACACCCAGGCCCAAGCCTACCATCTAGTCTCCGGTACCCACTAACGTCAAGCTAACCTCTAGCACCCTCGGAATCCTTAAGTCAGAAGTGAAGTGGTGAGGTCTTCTAGATATTCACTCGGCCTAGGCATAGGCTTCCTTTAAAAAGACCTGCTATGAGCCGACCCGGTGGCGCAGCGGTTAAGTTTGCACGTTTCGCTTTAGCAGCCCAGGGTTTGCTGGTTCAGATCCCGGGCGTGGACGTCGCACTGCTTGGCAAGCCATGTTGTGGTAGGTGCCCTACATATAAAGTAGAGGAAGATGGGCACAGATGTCAGCTCAGGGCCAGTCTTCCTCAGCAAAAAGAGGAGGATTGGCAGCAGATATTAGCTCAGGGGTAGTTTTCCTCAAAGAAAAAAAGAAAGACCTGCCATTAAGTTCTACACAAGATTCCTGTAAATGGGCATAAGCAAGACTTGATTTCTTCAAGGCTGGCTAAGATTAAAAAAAATAAAACATCAATTAGACAGCATTATTTCTTTCTATTCTTAGGGACTCAGATGTTTAAAAAAGAAAAAAATAATCCCAGCAACCATGGGGGAGGCCAGCGTACTACACACAACTAGAGGGAGTGGCTCAGGACAGAAGATTCAGTCATTGCAGGGAAGCACAAACCATTATTATTTCCCTTTTGGTCAAGCAAACCAGAATGGTTGTATTCTTCTTGTTTTTCACAAAATCAAGATCCACCCAGATGTGCCTTCGGCTACTGGCATAAAGTCTGTATTTGAAACTTTTTTGGTAGACCCACAAAACACTAGAACCAAAATTGTTAGCCTTGAACTTACTTTGCCTGATTACTAACTCTGGCCTCCAGCTGGAATAACATATGATATCACGGCTTCCAAGGCAAGCCCAGTTTAAAAGCAATAGTATACTTAGCATATATATTCGACTCTCACTTTCCAATCAGATGCTTGGCACAAATTCACATAACTCCAAAACCTGGCAATGTGCCCTCCCTGGGCAAAGACCAAGAAGTTCATGGGTGTTTTTTTCTATTTTTCATTCGTGTCTCTCTTTTATTATTCAATAACAATAATAATGTGATAGTGAAGAAGAATAACAATAAAATAAAATATTCTGCAGAAGAAAAGTGAAATTGAGATAACTATCCTTAGGAAGAAAAGTGTAAGTCTCATAAGGTTTCAATAAAAGTCTTGTTGAGGAGTAAAACTCAAGACGAAAATCTAACCTGGATGCCAAATTTATAGATATATCAAGGAAAAACAAATTAGTAGGAAATGTTGCATTTTCATGATCTCAGTACTCAGAGATGAGGTTATCAAATTAATGCATTTAAATTGAACACTTAAACAACGGGTTATATAGACCCTATTGTATTTAGAAAGCTTTTTTATCCTAATGCCTGAATAAGCATGAGTGGAATATAAGAAGAAAGCGGCCAACAGTCATTTTGATGCCTTGCCCCAGGACAAATATTCCGGCAATAAATAGTAGAGAAGGGCTTGGCCTCATTATCAGACAGATCTGGTTTTAACCTGGCTCTAACACTTACTAGCAGTAGAACCATAGTCAAATTCATAACTTGCCCCACCTCTGCTACAGACTTGAAGGCTCTCAAGTCTGAATCAGCAGTTGAAGAAATTTTTTATAAATGTATTTATAAATTGGATGAGAATCTAGGACTTATTTTTCTCACAGAGGCAATACTATAAATTGCAGTACCTAGGTACTCGACCAGCCTAGAAAATCCTACTTCATCTGTATCCTTGAAAGTGCCACAGATGGTACTAATGTACTGATATCTAATCCACATTACAAAATAAACTGTTTGTACATCCAAGAAACATTTATGTGTTTTGGTTTTACAACTTCACCTTCTAGCAGGCAGTATGTGCTCAATAGATCGTTCTTACACAGATTGGAATAGAATACTTTCTTTTGGAAAAGGCTCTTCAGCTTTTTCCCTCCATCTGGAAGTGACACCGCTCTTGGCAAAGAACTAAAGGGCAGAGGCTTCCCTGGAGAAGAGAGAAAGTAATGAATAGATAATTTATATTTCTGAGAACTAGTAAAGCTTATTCTGTCTATAGATGAGATGGTATCTCCCCAGGTGTTCTGAATTGGGGGAAAAAAGGAGTGGAGGTCTTTTGAATTACTAAAAGACTCTAATCACATGAGACCCTGAAGGACTAATATGTTAGGCTACTCAGGGCTCTTTGTTCCAAATGTCCTTAATCTGGGACTTTTTTCCATAAATTTCCCTGGAAAAATTTAAAACTCTAATAATGTAGTGTTGCATTGAAATAAGTTAAATCTCATATAGTATTTCCAAATATCCCATAATCTAGTGATTAAGAACATAAGTATCAAGACAATTCATCATTTTGATTACTTTCCCATGAGATCATAAATGATCAGAATTACAAGGCTTAGAGCAGAAACTTCTGTGATGAAAACTGAAGTAAAAGATGATCACATTAATTACAATGTTTGGCTGCTATCACAAAGACTCAAAATTATAGTGGCTTAAACAAGATAGGAATGTATTTCTCCCTCACATGAAGAACCAGGTGGTCCAGGGCTGGTATGTGTTTACGCCATCTTCAGCAAACTGACTATGTTCTTCCATCTCTTTGTTCAGACATCTTGAACACACAGCTTTCTCTCATAATTCAAGTCAGCCACTCCCATTTTTGCCATCCTGGCTGCATTTCAGCACACAGAAAGGGGAAAAGGAAAGGTACCTACCTACCCGTTTAGTGCACAGCCTGAAAGTGGCCCACATCACTTCCACTGGTGTCTCATTTGCCAGAACCTGGCCACATCTAGCTGCAAGGGTAACTGGGAAGCATAGTCATTATTTTGCGTGGCCATGTGCTATGTAAAAAGATGAGACTAGCTGGTGAAAACATTAAGAAGCCTCTTCCCTAAAGGCCATAACAAGATGTCCCTTTTGACTGTGATAAATCACTCAAATATTTATCCATTTATTGCAGGCACCAATCTGTGGAAAGCAAACTCCATATTTACAATAAACTTCTCAAATTCCCCTGGGCAGGCAGTTAAAACTGCTATTGCAACTGTGAAAATGAAGGTTCTGCTTCTGGGACATACTCACGAGTAAGGTCAACAATGTCCCCAGGCTCACTTATCTTACCTAGCAGAGGGAGACAATAACTATATAAACAAAATAATGTCAGAAAATGAGAAGCAAATATAAAATAAAACGACACCAAAAACTGCTCAGGGAAGGCTTCCTTAAGGAAACGGCATTTTAAGTTTTGATCTGCACCAGCCATGAGAAGCGTTCGGAAAAGAACAGTCTAGATAATCAGAAAGACTAGCAATTGCTAGAGCCCCAAGGTTCTCTGTTTGTCAGAATCAAAGGTGCTTCAGCTCTAGCCTTCTTTATGTAGGCCTGCTATGCAGAAGAAGAGCAGTGTGTGCGAGTGTGTGCACGTGCATGCACACACGTGTGTGCACAGGTGCACTCAGGAAGGGGAGATCTATAACACTAACACGGAAGTAAAACATAACAGCCAAGAATAATGTGGAATACTCCAAAACCAAGAGAAAAAGGGCCTGGAGCAGTCTATAGAGAAAGAAGGAGAAACAAAGCAAATGGTTAAAGAAGGTAAGGGACAGCACAGCTTTTGTATTAAAAAATTATTTGTCTTCACTTGCTCTAAATAGTGCTTCTTGGTGTATATGTTTCTTAAATAAAGTTAACTTACTACAGGTACATTTTTCTAACTAAATTTCAGTTCAGAATGAGCAATCAACAGCTACGAATAAAATGTCTTACATGTTTTTAATCAAAATGAGTTATATATAAAACAGGTAAAAAATAAGCAAATTTAATCATTAACCATTAACTATTTGTACATTAGTATTGCTTTAAAACACTAATGATGAGTTTATTTTAATTAGGATAATCTGTCATGATATTTAACAATTTAATGGCACTGTTTTTACATTTAAAATATTTCGCAATTCATATTTCACTAGGGACCCAACTGAGTCAACACATTCTTGAGCTACCCAGGAATCCACTCATAAAAATCTTAACCTAAGACCTCATGGTGCCAGCCTAAGAGGTCATCCCCAAAGCATCTATCCTTTGGTCCTAGAGCAGACTGGGAGAAAGCCGAGAATCACTAAAGTAATCATGATATATTCACAGCATACTCCACTAGTCACAAACTTCCTGAAAAAAAGATCACCGCCTTAACTTATGAAAGGTGCTACAGTGAGCTGAATACCCCAAGTAACAAACCTTTTGTCATACTTATGGCTGGTGATGGCAAGGGGTCACTCAAATGCCACTTATTTGTCCAAATGGCTTTGCCAACACAGCAAAGTCAGGAAGACATCAAGTCAGACCCAAAGTTTGGGGGAATTTTCACCCACTTTCCACTTTCAAAACCCCATTTCCTTGATTCTAAGACACAAGCAAGAAAAAAAAATACGGCAATTAAACTAAAAAATGCCATTGATTTCAGGATGCATCCCAATTTCTGAAGTGTTAAAATGTGAAAAAATGGGCATCTTAGAATCAATGAGAAATGGTAGTATTCTTCTAGCCAAATCTGTCCCTTTTGTTTTCAGGATGGAAAATGACCTTCACTATTTTCAGCTCAATCATCAAAAAAGAAAGTTTTCCTCTGTATTTTGTCATCATCTCCCTGATTCCAACCTCTTTTTGTATACAACTGCTTAATACAAAAGTCTAAAGAGGTAACTGATAAATCTCCATCTAACCCTTCTCCAAAAATATTTAAGACATTTCAATCAAAACAACTGCTGATTACTGTAGGGCTCTCCAAGGACACTACCAAAAAATGGTTCTGAACAAGCTGAGAAATAAAGCAGAGTTAATAAAGACATAGTCTAAATATCACTTTTATTAATGATAAAGGCCAGACTGGGTGGTGGAATGTTAAATCTGTTAGCCAAGTTGGCTTGCTCATATGGAAATCCAGAATCAGGCAGCCTTCTCCTCCAGGTCACAGGGAAGCCCTGACCAAGGCAGGCCTCCCATAGAGAAGCAAGGCAGAACGCCTGCTGCCAGCTTGCGCTAAAGAACAGGAAAAGTGGAGAAAGAAGAGGAGGCTGCCACTCAATAAGGGCTGATCCTGATTCTGAAAGAGCTGAGCATCACCATACTCTGAGCAGGCAGGGTCCCTCCCAAAAGGAGCAGAGGCAGAGTCGAACCCATTCAATCACCCCAAATTTGTCAACCAGATAAAACACCCCTCTCCCTACGAGAAGAAGGAGTAAACTGTCAGAGAGATTAAGAATGTGCCTAGGAAAACCCCTCCTCATGGGAATCAGGAGTGGGAGAAGTGGTTCTTATCTAATACTTGCCTTTGTAGTTATTTTGAGGCAATATTGTGAAAAACACTGTGATATAATAAGAAATATATATTTGATCTCTGCCCCAGTTCCTAGCACATAGCGCCTAAAATCCTTGTAATTTCCTGAGCAACAGAGGTACTAGGAGCACCTTTTATTTTAATATTTGTTCTTTGAGCCCAGTTCCTGGTACACAGAACTCCTAAATCCCTTAGAATTTCCTGGGTGATGGCAGCATCTTTTGTTCTATTGAGGTGACTCTTGGTGGGCTTCCAGAAAGCTCCTGGATGGGGGCTGGTCACCAGAAAGACCAAGCCAGGAGTAAAAGCTTGGAAATTTCAGCCTCACCCCCAATCCTCCAAGGAAGGAGAGAGGGGCTAGAGATTGACTTAATAATTGGTCATACCTAGAAGATGAAGCTTCCATAAAAATCCCCAAAGTAGAGAGTTCAGAAAGTTCTTGGGTTGGTAAACACATCTACAGGCTGGGAGGGTGATGCACCCAACTCCACGGGGACAGAAATTCCTGCATTAGGGATCCTTCTGGACCTCACTCTACGTACCTCTCAATCTGGCTGTCCATCTGTATCCTTTGTAATATCCTTTACAATAAACTAGCAAACAAATGTTTCCCTGAGTTTTGTGAGCCATTATAGTAAATTATCAAACCTGAGGAATGAGGTCATGGGAACCCCGATTTATAGTTGGTTGATCAGAAGTATGAGAGGCCCAGACTTGCAACTGGTTTCTAAAGTGGGGGGCAGTCTTGTGGGACTGAGCCCATAACCTGTGGTGTCTGTGCTAACTCCATGTGGTTAGTGTCATAATTGAATTGCAGGACATCCAGTTGGTGTTTAGAAAGTTGGAGAATTGGCTGGTGTGGGAAAAACCCCTACACATTTCGTGTTAGAAGTTTTGTGAGTAGAGTGAAAAAGAAACAAGAGGTTTTCTTTTAAACATGCTCCACAATTTTCCTTCTCAGGACAAATCCTATGAAAAATCTCATTAATCTGTAAACAACACTCAGGTCTGACTTGGAGGATCACCTTTTTCCACCTCTTCCTTACTCTTTATCCAAAAGATATCACCAGCACTTTTGCAAGTGACAAATCATTATAAAACAGGCCCTCCCAAGTGCTGGTGAAATTAGGAATGGAGCTAAAATGAGCCATTATATTTCTAAGCCTAGCCATATGGCTTGGGACCTAATAGAAGCACCAGAGGAGTGAGAAGATAAAACCCACCAATTTGTTATAAGGCAAGCAGACATACTATTATTTAGTTTAGGTAAACTTGATATGTTATAGCTGAGAGATTCTGAAATTTAGTATATCATAAAAAAACTAATCCTGCCTATTAAAAACTACTTTGACAACTAAAAAAATAGTATGTCTACTTTTCTTTGCAAAGATAGATAAAATTTAAAACTAAAGCAACATTTACCTGGGTTATCTTAAGCAGCTTTATGACTCATTTATATTTTATTTCAAAATCATTTTCCAAGTTGGATTTTTTAATTTAGAAATGTAGATTCTGCCTAAAGAAATAACTGGAGATAGATATTACATATATATTTATAAGTACGTTTTTTAGGAAGTATAAACACAGCTGCTTCCTCTACTACACAGCTTGCTATTGTTTTATAACCACAATAAATTACAGTCAATAAAAGTTTTTCTTTGTGAATTAGCATAAAAACATCAGATATACATTGCAGAAACAATGGGATTTAAATCTAGTTTTAAAGAAAAATACTATCAAACATTATCAAACGTAAGATAAAAAGACAGTAACATTTTTCTAAGCAAAAGTCTCATCTTTCCTTAGTAAAATTTAATTTAGAAAAACAAAAGCTTGGTGAGAATATATTAAAGGCACTACTTGGATAAAATAAATTGGCATTTGTAATATTTTTGGCTTAGCAAAAAGAATAAATAATAATAACTACCATTTATTGAGCACCTATTATATGTCGACCATTATACTTAGTGACGTACATACATAATCTCATTCAATCCTGACAACAACACTATGAGACAGGCACTATTCCCATTTAGACGAGGAAACTGAATCAAACTTTCTTACTAGACTACAAAAAAAGAACTCTTCAGAGGCAACTACCAAATTAAGTGAATCTGTACACTGATTAAAAAAAGCTGGCCAGTGCCATAGCAGTTAAGTTAGTGTGCTGCGCTTCGGCAGCCCAGGGTTCACGGGTTTGGATCCTGGGCACAGACCTATGTACCACTTACCAAGCCATGCTGTAGCAGGTGTCCCGCATATAAAATAGAGGAAGATGCCCATGGATGTTAGCTCAGGGCCAACCTTCCTCAACAAAAGGAAGAGGATTGGCGGCAGATGTTAGCTCAGGGCTAACCATTCCGCCCCCACCCCCCAAAAAAGCAAAGCTACTTTTACAAGTGAATGCATTCCTTAATAGAATCATAACTGTATCCACATTCAGGTTAAACTTGTTCTTTTCTACATTTTAAACTTGAGACAGAAACAGAATTATTTGCTAATTAGCACACATGTACTGAATACCTAAAACACAGACTGTGATATTGGACCTTGGAGATGAGGGAGAGAAAAAGGAGTTGAGAAGATGCTTTATCTCCCTTGGTTTTTAAAAACATATTCACTGTTAATAAACGTTAGATTTTTCTGAACAATACTCAAAAAAGTTTTGTTTTAAGCACATAGCATTCTCTTTCTGTTATTTTCCAGAGCCTGAGTCAAACACAAGTCTTAGGAATAGTACTCAGATCTGTTGCTGACTAGTCATAAAATCGCCAAAACCATTGAGCCAAGAGATGGCAGTAAGTAGAAGAAATGCAGTAACATATGTTTAATTATAGGTTTCCAAGATCAATTTCCTTTTCTCAACCAAGGTTGTCTACAATGCTACTTAGGCCATAAAGTCAACATTGAGGTTACAGTGATGGAGGCCTGGTAAAGGGTGGTGGAAATGAGTCTCCAAAGAAATAAACAACTCTCCATGCAGGCTGAGGTTTGTATCTAGGTGGCTCTCAAGCCCTTTGGAAAAAGCTAGAAGTTGCCCTCATGCTCAAAATAAACTCAGATGGTCTACTTTCAAACCAAAGTCTGTAAAAGGGATAGCTCACAGTATATTATGACTTGTTACACTAACGGCTGAGTGTATACTATATAAAATAAGCATGTTCATAAACAAAGAGCAATTACGATGGCCAGTTTATAAGTTTGCTTCTGCTAAACTCTGACTTCTAAGGACCCAGAAATGGCTAAGAACACAGTGCTAGCCAGGGTAATGTGCAATTATGATAAAAATAGGGTTTTAGTATTATAAATGCTTACCTTTTTTTTTGCTCTAAAATATTACTTTATTTTTTATTGAAGGATAACTGACATACAATATTATATTAGTTTCAAGTGTACAACACAACGATTTGATATTTTTACATATTACGAAATGATCACCATGCTAAGTCTAGTTACCATCTATCGCCATACAGTGCTCTTACAATATTACTGACTCTATCTCCTAAGCTGTACATTACATCTCCGTGACTTATTTATTTCTTTTTCCCAGGCTTTTTAATCCTTTTCTACTTGCTGAAAGAACCACACCATTAATGTGGTCACATCTGTGTCAATCTAATATGAAACAAGATTCCAAAAATTAATTATAAATGTAAGACGGTTTAGAATTAACACTGTGTCAAGATTCTTCAGAAAACTCTAGTGAGTTGAAGGATTATCATTCTTGCGGGAAAAACTGCTGTGCCCTGTTTTGAAGCACTTTTATTAGATTTTGGAGCCAGGGGCTCACTTTAGAGGACATCGGTGTTGGGCAGCAGAGGTTGAGGAGGTGGTCCACGCAGTAGGGCAGATGGGAAGGAAGGCGGTTGTAGCAGGGACCTAGAGCAAGTTATCAGAACCCAAAGGAGTGAAAAGAGTATCTATGGTGGGAGGCAATGGCAGCCAGTGCAGGGTGTCAGAGCCAAAAGAGAGGGAGGAGGGCACCTTCGCATAGTGGGTGGTAGAGCCTAGCATGGGTTGTTGGAACCCAAGGGGGTAGAGAGGACATCCACATGGATGCAGGAGGGAGTGAGAGTCCATTGTAGGGTTTCAGAGTCTGAGCAAGGTGAGGGGGTGTCCAAACGGCTATCAAGGCTCCTGTGGGGGGCCAGGGGTACAGCATCTATGTAAGGTGGGGAGGGGTGGAGGGAGGGAAGAGGGGAATGAAGCAGCAACCCTACATGGGTGGTCAGAACCAAAGGAGGTGAGAGGGGGAGCCATGTGAATGTTGGGGCAGCAATATCCCAAGACAGAGTGTCAGAGCCTGAGCAGGGAGGTGAGAGCATTCAAACAGGCAAGTGGCAATGGCAGTACTCTGATAAGGGATGTCAGAGCCTGCAGAGTGAAGAGGGCACCTGTGCCATGGGAGCAGCAATGGAAGTTGGCATGGGGTGCTGGAGCCTGAGAGGGGTGAGGAAAGCACGAAGGAGGCCGAGGCAGAGGCAGCACGGTGCAAGATGTCAGAGCTCAAGCAAGGTGAGAAGGGCATCTGCATGGAGAGGTTTCAACAGGGGCGTCTTTGTGTGACGTGAAAGAAAACATCTGTGTGGGCGTGGGCGTGGGCTTGGCCATGGCCCGGAGCACGAAGACAGAGCCCAGGTGAGGCGAGGAAGGCATCCTGAGAGAAGCAGCAGCTCTCATGGAAGATTGGTCACGAACAGACGGCTTTATGAAGTCATTAAATATGTGGAGGGTAATGGGAGACAGGTTCCTCACTGTCAGAGAAGGGAGTTAGAAATAAGGAAAAGGAGAAAACTAGAATGGACCCTGTGGTATTAGATTAGAATTATGACAATAGTATCAACTCATGATTTTTAATAAAGAGATATTGGTATAGGTATAGGTGATACAGATAGATATAGATACAGAAAAAATATAAGGAATAATTGATAAATCCACAATCGTGGTGAGAAATTTTAAAACATTCTACCAGAAGCTAATAAGTGAGATAAAGAATTAAGGAAATTATAGCTTTGAATCATCCAATTATTAATAATTATTTATATTATAATAATATATATTTTATTATATATAATATGTAAGTATTATATATAATTATTATAAGCTAAGAGACATTTATGGAACCCTAGAGACAACAATTAGAGAATAAACATTCTTTCTGAGCACATATGTAACATTTATAAAAATGAATCACATATAAAGGAAGTCTCATAAATAAGGAAATTATATCACTCAAAACACATTCTCTAACCACAATCTAATAATCAATTCAAAATAAAAATTTTTTAAAAGACCTCATACATTTATAAACTTAAAAAATATTGTGCAGTCTAAGTAATAAACCAAATGAAAAATCATAATAGGAATTGTGAAATATTTGAATTGAATAACAAGAAAAACAATCAAAACTTTTCGTCTAAGCTACAGCAGTATTTAGAGGGAAATTCACAATCTTAAATACATTATTTGAAAATACGAATTTAGAAAAAAGAACAGAATAAAACCAAAAAATAAAAAAGGAAGGAAATAATAAAGATAGGAACAAAAATTAATGAAGTACAAAACAAAGAGCACAAATGAGTATTTCAAAATAAGAAAAATAAAACATTCTTTGGAATGACCAAAATCAATACAAGAGAGAATGCAATAAAAATACTAGGCATTAAAAAAAGGGAATATAACTATATATTCAAATGAGATTTAAAAATTTTAAGAGATTTCTATGAATAAATTTATGCCAATTTGAAAATATAGATGAGGGGCTGGCCCCGTGGCCGAGTGGTTAAGTTCGCACGCTCCGCTGCAGGCGGCCCAGTGTTTCGTTGGTTCAAATCCTGGGCGCGGACATGGCACTGCTCATCAAATCACGCTGAGGCAGCGTCCCACATGCCACAACTAGAAGGACCCACAGTGAAGAATATACAGCTAGGTACTGGGGGGCTTTGGGGAGAAAAAGGAAAAAAATTAAAAAATCTTTAAAAAAAAAAGAAAATATAGATGAATGGATAATTTAAGGTAATATAAACTACCAAAATAACCTCAAGAAGAAATAAAAGAATTAGATAGATCTATAAACACTTAAGTAATTAAATTGGAAGTAAAAATCTAAATCTAACTACAGCAAAGCAACAGGTCCAAATAATTCTTCAGGCATATTTTACTTTATTTTTCAAAGATTGACACCTGAGCTAACATCTGTTGCCAATCTTTTCTTTTTTTCTTCTTCTCCTCAAAGCCCCCAGTACTTAGTCGTATATTCTAGTTTTGAGTCCCTCTGGTTGTGCTATGTGGCACGCTGCCTCAGCATGGTCTGATGAGCAGTGACGTGTCAGCGCCCAGAATCCGAACCAGCAAAACCCCGGCCGGCCAAGCGGAGCGTGCGAACTTAACCACTCGGCCATGGGCCCGCCCCAGGCATATTTTACTTTTAAGCAGCTGATAATTCCTCTCTTATACAAACAGCTCCAGAGAATACAAAAACAAACACTCTAACTGATTTTATCAAACTACTATAACCTTAGTTTTAAAACCAGACAATGGCAGCACAATAAAGAAAAATTATATGCTAATCTCACCTATGAGCATAAATGCAAACAGCTAAATAAAATATTAGCAAACTAAATCTAGCAATGTGTGTATGCGTGTGTGTGTAGGATCAAGTTGAACTTATCCCAGGTATGCAATAATGACTATTTACCATTAAAAAAATTATAAATACAATTCACCACGTTAACAATTAAGGCAGAATAAAAACTACATAGTCATCCAAAAACTTCAGAATCTGCATTAAATAAAGTTCAATACTCATGAATTATAAAAGCATTAACTCAGCAAACCAGGATTAGGAAGGAACTTCCCTAGCCTGATTAAAAACAAAACAAAACCTCAGCAAACATAATAGTTAACAGTAAAATTTTAGAACATTTTCTTTAAAGTCAGGAATAAAATGAAGATGGCTATTTTTATTGCCTCTTTTGAACAGTGTCCTAGTATGCCTGGTCAGCACACTAAAAAAGAAAGTGCTATCAAGTGTGGAAAGGAAGAAACAAATATAAATACAAATGCAAGGTTGTTGGACATGTGACCACTATTCAAAAGTCAAGAGTATTCCTATATGCCAGCAATAAATAATTAGAAAATTGAATTTTCAAAAATTCAATTCACAATGGCATTAAAATCTTTAAAGTACCCACAAATAAATCTAAGTCTCTTTTATGAGAAATGCATAAAACTAGACATATTTATTTTTAAAACACTGTGGCATTAATTCTGTGATAGATAAAGTGACCAGTGGAACAGACTAGAAACTGAGAAATAAACCCACTTTTATATGGGATCTTAGTATATTACATATCAGTAGGAAAAGGATAAATTTCTTTTGGCTCCAAATAACAGAAAACCAACTAAAATGATTTAAACAACGGGAAGAATTATCATCTCACAAAACAGGATATTTCAGGTAAGGTTCAAAGTCATCAAGTTCATCACCCAGTTCTGTCTGTCTTCCTCTGGATCTCAGTGAGCCCCCTTCCTTATCACAAAATGCTCAAGGTGTCAAACATACAAAAGGAGGCAGAAAAAGGAGACTGTATCTTCATTATGTATCTTCTTTCAGGGCAAAAGAAAATCTTTCCTAGAAACACGTCCAGCAAATCTTCCTTTGCCTGTCTTTGGCAGGAACTGCTAAACCAATCATTCGGTGGAAAAACAAGAATACCAATATAGTCTGACACCAGTCAGGATTTGCCTGAATCACGTGAGAAAAGAACAGACACTGGAACAAAACTGGTGTCCTGTCAACATGAGAAAGAGGGAAATGACTGCTGGATAAGTGAGCTACAGTTCAGTGGAGTAGTTCACAAATGGTGTGGGGAGACTAGACTATCCTATGGAAGAAAAGAAAATTAGATCCTAATAATATCATAAACAAAAACAAATTCCAGGTGGGTTGAAAATTCAAATGTCAAAAGTAAAAGTTAATTTTTAGTAGAAAAAATAAAACAGTATATTTAGAAATTAGGGGTAGAAAAGGATTTCCAATATAAAATATAAATAAGCAGACATCATAAAGGACAATATTAATTAACTAGACTCCGTTAAAATTTAAAACTTTTATACAATAAAATATACAGGAATTAAAGTTAAAAGACAAACCACAGCCTGGGAGAAGTACTTGCATGATATAAGACAGTTTCTTCTGTTACCCAATAGATATAAATGGGCAAAGTATAAGAATGAGCAATGGACAGAAGAGAAAAATTGAATAGCCAGCAAATACTATAAAAGATGCTCAGCCTCATCAGTAGAAAGAGAATTACAAATTTATACAAAGAGCTAGCAATGACTCACTATAAAAAAATGTTTGTTTGATAATAGTGAGTGCTGGACAACATGCTGGGAAACAGTCATCCATTCCTAGCAGAAAGGTCAACTAGTTCAACTCCTTTGGTGATCACTTTGGTGATATTTAGCAAAGTCAATAATATGCATGGTCAACAATCTAACAATCCTCTCCAAGGTATATATCCTAGAGAAACTCTTTCACATATGTACCAGAAAACATGTTCCAGAATACACACACACACACTCATACACATAAATATGGAACAGTCTAATTATACATCAATACGGATTGGATAAATAAATTGTATATTCACACAGTCAAATAGTACAGTCTAGTTTAAATGAATGAACTAGATCCATATACGTCAATGCATCTCAGAATGTTGAAAGAAAAAGCAGGTTGTTTAGGGATATTTATGATGTTATATCACTTACATTAAAAGTAAATCCATAGGACAATACTCTGTATTATTTTTGGAAAAGTGAATATTTAATAAAATATAGAAAAAAGGAATAGAGCTTGTGATTACTCCTGGGAAAGGAAAAAGGAGAAAAGGGGAAGCATGAAAATGTCCTACCCCACATACAAATCTCTTCATAAAAACTACAAATGGAGTTTGCCTCCCTTCATCTTTTACTGAGCATCATTTTAAGTCATATGCTATACGTTGTTTAAGGATTAGAGACTAGTTAGTGTCAGAAGAAACGTAAATAGCAGTAATATTCTACAGGAAAAGTAGCAAGGATTGAATAAAGATGCTAGGAAGATCAAGAAAGATCCAAATGGCATAAAATTGAAAAGAAGTTTTCAAAGTTTAGTCAAATGCTCAAAAAACAGTATTGAGTGAGAAGCCAAAGATGTCACTGTCAAAAAATAAGTAAATAAGGTATGGAAAAAGTTTCTACTTGAATTTGAATTTGGGGGCAGGTAGAGAATATACTATAGGGCATATGTCAACAACATCATTTATTACTAAGACTACAATAAATATCAAAGTTTTTCCCTGGAAGTGAAAATTTTAGTTATTAATATCCCAAGAAGTTCCCAGAGCAACATACCTGGAGAAGGAGCCTTTCAAAAGCGAGAAAGTTGTCCCACTTGGCAGTGTGCGGGTGTTTCAGAGTTTGAACTGTGGCCAGCCCAAGCTGGAGGAGACCACAGTGATTCACTAGAGCTTTGAGGTTGTTCTTGAAGAGCTGAATATAGGTCGTGAGCTGCCCTGGAGTGACTCTCCCTGGAGAAACAAATAATGTATCAATATACCCTCTTCTGGGAGTGGTAAAAATAATGACAAGAATGCTATTAAAAATACTACTGCCTTGGGGCCAGCCCAGTGGTGTAATGATTAAGTTCACTTGCATGCTCCATTTTGGATCCCGAGCACAGAGCTACACACCGCCTGTCAAGCCATGCTGTGGTGGCCTCCCACATACAAAATAGAGGCAGATTGGCACAGATGTTAGCTCAGAGCCAATCTCCCTCACCAAAAAATAAAAAGTACTACTCCTTTATATTGGCACAGACCTTCCGAGCTGACTGCAAGCTTTCCTAAGCTACTGTGATTCTTACAACAACATGGTGACAACAGCAAAGTTGAAACTATTGCCTGCATTTTGCAAGTAAAGAAACAGATGTTAAGTGATCTGGCCAAGGCCTTATTGCTAGGAGAATTCATTTTATAATTCTGCAATACCCTACAAATAAGTTCTCAAATAAATTCACACAAGTAAATATTTGTTGAGCTCGACATGGAAGCTCTCCAAAACACATGATACAGCAATCTAGGAGGCAAAAAGACAACATTTCTAATTGTGTGTATATGTATTTAAAGCAAAAGGAGAGGGGGCCGGCCCCGGGGGCCGAGTGGTGAAGTTCGTGTGCTCCGCTTCAGTGGCCCAGGGTTTTGCTGGTTCGGATCCTGGGTGCAGACATGGCACCGCTCATCAAGCCATGCTGAGGCAGCATCTCACATAGCACAACCAGAAGGACCTACAACTAGAATATACAACTATGTACTGGGGGGCTTTGAGGAGAAGAAGAAGGAAAAAAAAAAAAGAAGATTGGCAACAGATGTTAGATTAGGTGCCAATCTTTAACAACGAAAAAAAGATAAAATAAAGTAAAAGGAGAAACCTGTCAAGACTATAGCTGAAACTTTATCACTGACATCAGTGGGTTCATGACAATACTCATGAGGATAAAAGCTGGCTGTTATGTGGAACAAAAATGTATGGAGAACTGGAGTGGCAAAAACACTAGAAGATGAGATATCAGAAGGAAGGGTTTAGCATGAGTGACTCAGCACATTCACTACAATTGTCCTCTAGATCTAGAACAAGAGACCCCACCTCATAAAAGACTAGAGATTGTACCCAAAAACATCCCACAAACAAAAAAACACCTGTTGAAGATTCACTCCTTCCCAGCCTCTAAGTCCAACTTTTGCCTAGAGCAGTCCTTCAGTTTAGTCAATTCCCACTCTCCAGGCTGGCAAATTTCATTCCTGCCATTCATCAGTGCTATAAACAAAACTCCTAAACACCACAGATTCTCCCCATTGAGTGAGAAGGCAATGCGGCCAAATAAGTCGTGTAAATCTTTCCTACACATCTTATCCACACTGTGTTTGTGGGTTGCCTGAAATTCAAGTTTGCACATATATACCTAAATGCACAGTCATGTGCCTAGGTCCTGCCTCACAGAGAAATCCAAGTTTGTCAATATTTGGCAAGTAAACCACCTGTATTTATTTAGCACTTTACAGTTTACACAGTGCAGACATGCCCTCTTCTGATTCTCATAGCAGCTCCATGGGACAGCAAACAAGGCCTGTGCTGCATCGATTAGACCCACCTGAGGCACTGAGAGTTCGGTGTATTACATGGTGCTAAATGGTAGAGATCACTTAATAAATGATTTTTGCTACAGAGCGTGATACACAAAATAAAGACCTTGCCACAGAAACTTATAAGCCTGCAACATATTCTTTCTATCTTTTCATTACATTTTTCGAAGAGATCAAGAATTTTGAAGTTCCTTATAGCCAGTTTATCAGGGTGACCATCTAAAAAGAATAAGAATAGTGGGAATGACAAGTAGGTAGGTGAGTCCCTTGGTAAAACTTGGTTCATTCCTGATTCTCAAAGCAGCAAGCTAACGATTTGCTTACTTAAGTATTCATAGAGAAGAGCCTCATTAACTCTTTGTTTGCTTTTGAATCAGGGTTATCCAGGTATAATTTACATACAGTAAAATTCACCCTTTTCAGGTGTACAGTTCTATGAATTCTGACAAATGCATATGGGTGGGTAAGCACTATCACAATCAAAATATAGAACATTTCCATCATTCCAAAAAGGTCCCCTTCTTTGTAGTCAACTCTCTTTGCCCAAGCCCTGTCACCGTGAACACTTATGTTTACTGGATTTCTGTCCCACAGTTTTGCCTTTCCAGAATGTTCTATAAATGGAATCATACAGTATGGAGCGTTGTGAGTGGGGCTTCTTTCAATTTGGCATAATGTACTTGATATTCATCCATGTTATTGCCTGTATTAATAGTTTGCTCCCTCTTCTTGCTGAGTAATGTTCTGTTGTATGAGTATGCCGTAGTTTATTTAGCCATTTATTTAGCCATTCACCAGTTAATGATCATGTATGTTTAACTTTAAGAAACTAGCAAACTGATTTCCAAAGTGAGCTGTTCCATCTGCAACATATGAGAGTTCTATTGCCTCACATCCTCATCAGCACTTGGCGTTGCCAATTATTTTTATTTGATCCATTCTAATAGGTGCATAGCAATTGCATTGTAGTTTTAATTTGTATTTTTCTTATGACTAATGATGTTGATCATTTTTTCTTGTGCTTATTTGCCATTCTATATATTTTTTGGTGAAGTGTCTGTTCAAATTGCTTGCCCATTTTTTATTAGATTGTTTATTTCCTGATTATCAAATTGTGAGCATCATTAACTTTCATTAATTCATTTATTCAACATATATTTCTGTGCCAGGCACTGTTCTTGTTGCTAGGAATAAACCCATGAACAAATCAGACAAAAATCTCTGTCCTCATAGCCAATAAATAGACAAATGACCCCATGATCTAATTAATTCAGTCATTTCTCTCTTAGGGGATGGGGACCTTTTGTGCAAATGGTTAACATTTTTACTCAATGACATCTTCTGACACCTATTAAATATCAATATTAAGTAAGTGAAAACAAAATTTCATACAAAACAGTTTCAAATCTAAGACTGCCATGAGCTTCATTTATTTGCTTACACATTGTACTGCTGGTGATCGGCAAAGTGGTTCCTCACACAGAGCGTAGTCTATCAAGAGAGATATTCATTAAACACCTATACAAATAATTACTTAATCATGATTGTCATAATACTGCTAAAGAAAAATACAAAATGTCCGGAAAATGTGAAAGGCTCTATATGATGCAAAACTGCCTACCTCTCTAGCTCTGTCTCCTCAACTCAAGGAGGAGAAGTAAACAGGCTCAAAATACATACAATCCATTTGTAATATAACTGCCTTTTAGAGAAACCACAAGAAATGGAAATCATCAGAAAGTTGATTTAGATTTCTCTTGTAATAACCATAGATCAATTTAAAAGAGTATCTTCAATTCAAAAACATAGTTGAACTTTTTATCCAGTTAGTATTTCCTAGCTCAATCTCATACTTAGTTACCATATTTACATACTGCCACCTTCCCACAAAAGGCACTTGATCCAAAGGAACAAACGGGTGTATTTTATAACAGGAAATGCCAACAAAACACTACACTTGTGAATTTAGCAATTTTTCACCCTTGCTGCTCCATTCTGTTCCCTCTGTACATCTTTTTTCTTACACAGACATGCCAGTAACACTTCACTAGATACATCTCGAGAGCAGATTTTTTTTAATCCATAACATGCTAATTGGAATTAATAAAAGAGTACTTCACACAGACGCTTCAAAATATAGACTAGCAACATTTAAAAAATTTTAAACTTAATCAAACCCTACATAAAATAAGTCAAAATCACTGACTATCAAAAATGCTACAGTGAGACTAATGACTTAAGAAAGCTTCTCAGTTCATATCAACTAAAACAGCAAGCAACTAGAACGAGGGGTAGAAAAAGTAATAGATGAAACATTTATTCATATCTTACATTACAAAAAAAAAAAAAAAACTTGTCAGGCAGATTTACATGGTGATTTAAAAATGTCAACCCAGAAGGCTTTGCAACACATTCTTTAAAGCCGTAAAAACAAGGGTTACTTTATATAAAGACTGCATGGGATATAGCAACTTTTTGAAAAGTGACAATTTTGAAATTTGAAAAATGGTTTTCAAGTAAGAAAAGCTATTAGGCTTTCTTTTTCCTTTTTGTATTTCTTAAGAAAGAAACAGCCTTCTGATTTTAACTTAGCTAAGAGAAAAACACAAAACTTTATCAACCATCAATTCTCTCTATATTTTAAAACATTAAAATAGAATTGTCTCTTGAGGGCAAGGGTACCAGATTTGGAAAGCAAAATGATTTAGTATTTTAATATTATCTGTGATCCTTACAAGAGTAATTCAATTGTATTATGGAATCTATTTGTCCATTTGCTACATATCTATTTGATAAGTAACTTTCTCAATCTGTTTCATGGCTTGTTAAAATATATTTAAAATATCTACACATATATGACTTTTGTTGATATTCTTAAAATAAAGAGGACTCTGCCAGTGCTATGTTTGATTTAATCCCAAAATTGTGTCTTAATGGTAGAAAGCAACCACCATCAGAAATTTTGTCTAAAACATCATATTTAGCTACTAAATATCTTTAAAAAAAAATAATATAAGAAATAATAACTGTCATTGCATGCTTTTTATTCATCATTTTCCTGAAAACCGAGTGTGTGAAATTTGAATAACCAAACATGTGTTTTAAGATTTGACTCCCAGAAATCAAATGTCAGCATTTCATTTGTCTCCTTTTCAATCATTTCTCTAAGATAATAAAGGCAAAGTATATTAAAATATTTAAATATAATATGTTCTGCTAAAACTCTGGTTTATTAGCTCACACACAATTGACAAACAGGAATAATATCAATATTACACAAAAATCACATCTGTTTGTTATTTTTCCTCATTATTTTAACATTTTGTGCCACCAAATAACAGGAGCTGAACACAAAGTAAACAAACACAGCCGAACACCACAAGCCACAAGAGGAAGTGAGCACTGTATGTAGCACCCACGCAGCCCTGGTTCTTCCTCTTGGCTCTGCTCCGCCACGTGTCCTGTCTAGGAAGTGCTTCCTGTTGAGTCTCCCTGATGTTCAGTGCATTTTGCCTTTGCCTCCATAACTAAACGGACTCAACTCCTCTTCACATCCTCTTCCAGTGAGCTACCTTCAACTCTTTTCTTCACATAAAGTCCTACATATGCTGTAACCTTTCTTTATTTATAGGAATTTACCATCTTCTTTTTACCTTCTTCAATAATTTTTTTAATTTTTTGCTAATTAATTTTAGATTTGCAGAAAAGTTGCAAAAATGTTAGCATTCTCCTTATACCCTTCACTTAGGATTGCTTTGGCTTTTTGGGATCTTTTGTAGTTCCACACAAATTTTAGGATGTTCTATTTTTGTGGAAAATGCCATTGGAATCTCGATAGGGATTGCATTGAATCTATAGATGGTTTTGGGAAGTATGGACATTTTAACATTATCAAGTCTTCCAATCCATGAAAATGGTACATCTTTCCATTTGTTTGTGTCTTCTTCCATTTCTTTCAACAAAGTCTTATAATTTTCAGTGTACAGATCTTTCACATTGGTTAAACTTATTCCTAAGTATTTTATTGTTTTTGATGCTATTGTGAATGAAATTGTTTTATTTGTTTTAAAGATATTTTGTTGTTAGTGGATAAAAACACAACTTATTTCTGTATGTTGATTTTGTATCCTGCAACTTTACTGAATTTGTTGATTAGTTCTAACAGTTTTTTGGTGGAGTCTTTAGGATTGTCTATATACAAGATCACATCATCTGTAAATAAAGACAATTTTACTTCTCCCTTTCTGATTTGGATGCCTTTTCTTTATTTTTCTTGCCTAATTGTTCTGGTTAGAACTTCCAGTGCTGTGTTTAATAGGAGTGGTTGGAGTGGGCACCCTTGTCTTGTTCCTGATTTTAGAAGACAAGCTTTCAACCTTTCACCATTGAGTATGATGTTAGCTGTGGGCTTGTCATAAATGACCTTTGTTATGTTGAGGTATATTCTTTTTTTTTTTTGGAAGATTGGCCCTGAGCTAACATCTGTTGCCAATCTTCCTCCGTATTTTTTTAAGTGTGCTAATATTTTTATCCAGATTCTCTTTTTTGTTAGTGTTCTGATTATAAATTTGCATAGATTTTTGAATGGACTTCTGCTAATGATGTTTTTGTATGATGAGCCCTGATGCCTAGTATGTGATTTTGCAAAACAAGTTTTCCAGGAATGCATATATGTGATAATAAAAACACCCATGGCAATATACAGACAAAGGTCGTGGCTCTACTAAAATTAAACTATTGGTTGGTAGGCAGCACCATCACGGAAAATTTCAAATGTTAATTCAACAGCTGACAGAGAACAGCCAGAATCTTGTGTATGAAAGATAGTTTAGGAGTTTTGTAAATTATGTACAAAAGGCTCACAGGGTAGACTGAGCACACAGGTTTACACCCTCTCCTCATTCCGTCAGAATGACAGAAAGGAAGAAAAAGGGATAGGAATACACAACAACAAAGGGATCATGAGATAGTCCATAAGCTGATAAAGGAATCCAAGCACTTTCGCCTCTATCTGTTGGTTATCTTTGTAACTTACATTATATAGTTAAACTTTCTTTTTGTTGTCAACTTCAGATGGTACCCTATGGCTTCTCATGTGTTAAGAAGAAGATATTAGCCCCCCCTACACTCCCCTTCACTTATTTCCCCTTTCATCTTTCAAATCATCTGGATTTTTATTTTCACCTGGTCAAGATAGATAGTGTTTATATTTTGTTCTATAACCATGATTTGATCTTATGTACTTTTTCTATAGTTTGATTTGAAAAGTTCAAAATCAATCAATACTGTTTGTGTCGTTAGGAACTATACAACTATTAATGACAGAGCGAAACTGTGTGCTAAGATTACATTGCCTTATGTATAATATGCTCCTGGAATCCTCAATGGCCTTTTTTCTTTTGGCATTACCTGCCTTAATCAAAGCTTTAAAGTCTTCTAGTCTCAAATACACTGTTTCATCTTCGGAGTTTTTTTTTTTCTTCTCTGAATGCTTTACTACCAAACCCCTTCATTCTCCAGTTCCATCACAGGTGGATTGTTCTCTAGGCCTTTCTGCATAGCCAGTAGCCTGGAACTCCTTTTATTGCTTTCTACTCTTGGAAGACTGGTTCATTAAACCCCTGATTTTTCTTTCTTGCTATACTGCCTTGTTTTGCTGGACATCCTCAAGTAACTTCCTCAGAAGAGGTGTGCAGAAAGCAAAGGGTTTTTTTTAATGTCTGAAAAGGCTTTCTCTTGACCTCAAAGTTGCATAATAGTTTATCTGGGTCTAGAATTCTATGTTGAAAAGAATGCCTTGCTTCATTATCTCCTGGCTCAGGGTTGCTGATGAGGATTGACTGCTATGCTTATCCTTGCTCCTTAGTAGGTGAGCTTCTTTTTCCTTTCATTCTCTTGTATTCTTAAGGATTCATAGTGATTATGTCTAGTTTAGAGGTTTTCTATTCTTCCAACTTGCTTCTCAGGAAGGCCATTCAATTTAACCATGCCTTTCTTCCTATCCTCTGCTTTTTCTCTCTTTCTGAAACCTCCAATAGTTCCAAGACCTCCTAGATTGTTTCTCTATATCATTTATCTTTTCTGTCATCTTTTCAATGCCCTGTTCTTTCTATATGTTAGATTTCCTTGATTTATCTTTAAACTTTGGCTGAATTTTATTTTCACAATAATATCCTTATTTCCAAGACACCTTTTTTTAAATAACAGCTTTATTAAGATAAAGCCATAAAATTCACCAAGTGTACAATTCAAGTGGGTTTTAGTATATTCACAGAATTGTGCAGTCATCATCACTATATAATTTCAGAATATTTTCATCACCCAAAGGAAAAAGCCCATACACAAATTTCCTCATTATAAAAAGATACACAGCTACAAATGCACACATATTAGAATATATGCTGAATGAAATTTTCAGTTGGAGACATAACTGTACTTAGTTATCCCAGGATACTGGAAAACAACAGAAAGGAGAACTTTGTGTATATGTGTGTGTGTGTATGTGTGAGGAAGATTTGCCCTGAGCTAACATCTGTGCCAACTTCCTCTACTTTATATGTGAGATGCCTCCACAGCATGGCTGATGAGTGGAGCAGGTCCGCACTCAGGATCTGAAGATATAAACCGGTGCTGCCAAAGCGGAGTGCACAGAACTTTAACCACTTGGCCATGAAGCCAGCCTCCGAACTCTGACTTTTTCATATAATAATACCATAATCATTTTTTATCATAGTTTTTAAAGAAACTTTAATTGAAGGATAAATTCCTGGAAGGTAAAAGAGGAATGGAAGAGTACTAAATGATGGAGCAACACAAACCATAAAAATAAACCTCTTACTTATCCTCAGCTGCCCAAAAAGGCTTTGCCTAGAATATGTGAAAGGGCACTGCAGCAAAGAGGGAGCTACCTGCCTAGAAGGTATGAGCAATTCTAGACTCAGAAGCCTCAGGTATAAGGGAGGTGAAAAGTGAGGAGCATAACATAAAGTAAAGCATACAAATCTCAAGGGTACAGTTTAATTAATTCTTACATATGCATCTATCCATGTAACCACCACCCAGATCGAGGTATAGAATATGTCCAGCACTCTGGAAGACTCCCTCCCATACTTACCTGGTAAATAATCCCCCAAAGGTAAACCATCACTTTTATCTCTATCACCACAGATCATTTTTTTTCTGCTTTTGAACTTCATACAAATGGAATTATACATATGTACTCTTTTGTGTCTAGCTTCTTTTGTTCAACATTACCTAAAATCTCAATTTCTTTTACGGCGTTTTATTGTTCTCTATGACTATATCAGTTTCTTTAACCACTCTGCTTTGAGGGCTATTTAGGTTTTAAAGTTTGGGGCCATTATAAATAATGATGCTATGAATACTCTAATAGCCTTTGGTGGATGTAAGCACTCATTTCCACTGGATATGTGCCCAGCTGTGAAACTGCTGGGTGGATGTATACTCAGCTTTTAGTCAATACTGTCCAACAGTTTTCCACCTCTGTATCACTCTCCAAACATTTTAAATTAAATTTGATTAAATTTAACATAATGTAAAAACTATTATGTAATGTTTAAAATGAGGCACAATTGTATGATTAAGTTTCCTTCATGGTATTTTATGCTAGGTAGCCAAAATCCTAACGAGAGCGAGAGAAAAAATCACAATGGAAACCATATTGCCATTCTATCAGTATGCACCTTATTTTTATTTCTGTCATTATTTGGTTACCTGTTTATTTACTTACTTTCTTACCTAGTTACATAGAAAAAGGCTTGGAAGGCAAGATACTAATTTAGGAACAAAGGTTATGTTGAAGAGCAAGATGGTGAGGAGAGGGGATGTACATCCACTTTTTATTTTAGATACATTATGATGTGAATTTTCTAGAAGCATGTGCTAGTATTACTTTTTAAATAGTGTCTTGGTTCTGAAATAAAATCATGTCTGTCTCCTGTAGAATGAACAGACATGTATTTTTCTCTGGGAAATGTGAGTTTATGACTACCACTCACTTGTACAAGGGACAAAGCATTGCCTTTCAACAGATACAGAAATAGAAGAGTAATAATAACTGCCTGCTTCCCACCTCTACTGAGGTCAAAGGTCAAAGAAATATGGTTAACATGCAGGTGGAGAGACTTAAGTCAGACATGAGAAAAAAATTTCACGATCATGATGACTATTAGACATTGAAACAAGTTATTAAAAGGGGAATAGGGAAGACATTATAAATCTTTGCCCGTGGGGATCTGAAGGGCAGTATATACAGACATCTGTATAGTGAAACTTGGATAAAACCCAGCTGGGAATTGATGTCCATTTTTATAACACCATAAATACTGACAAAGGTTTTCTGGGATATCCTTTAAATAGTGTATGTTTCTTGTTACATAGATTTTTGAGCTCTATAACATTACAAAGACAGAATAAGAAACTAATGTGAAAAGAGCATTTTAATTATATGAATCAATTCAATCAAATGGGTCCAACATTCAGAAATTTATTGCAAGGTATGTTTTCAGGAAAGTATAGAATAAGGTATAACTGCTGAAGGCCCAGGGGTCACAAATAGAAAATAAACAGCTCTCTCTGAAAGTTATACAAAACAATGAAGGATGAAACCACCAGAAATGTTTATGGTTTGGTTTTCTTTGGAAAGGCAGATTTCCTGAGGCTAACTGCATCAACGATTATAAACTCAGCAGAGAGCATGGAAGGGAACAGATAGACTACCCCTGTTATCCAGGGGCCAGATTACCAGGCTGCCAGGGAAGGAGTATTTCCTTGGTGGGTCCACTCTCCTTGGAAAGGAATTTCTGCTCTTAGGGGAGCTTCTAAGTAAAGAGACTCCCATCCTGCAGCCATAGGCCTTCTCGCATCATTCTCGCCGGGTTTTTAACTCCTAGCCCATATTCTCATGTTGAAGATCGCTTATGTTGAGAAAACATAAAGATTAATGAGAGGAAGAGAAGGAAAAAGAGGAAGAAGAGATGGAGAGAAAAAGAAGATGCATCAATTTAAGTTAAAGATATAGAGCCAGAGCATAGATGCTTGAAGAAGGGACATTAGAAATTCAGATGCCCATTTTTTAGATGAGGAAATAGAGAAACAGAGGCAACTCAAGTTCTGTTTTAGGTGATGGAGTATAAGAGGGAAGCATTATGGCTTTCAGGCATTATTAATTATTAATTCAATGAAAACTCCTCCTGTCACTTTCTCTAGAGTCTCTATCTTCTTCATACTTCTAAATGGATATATTCCTTAGGGCTCTGCCTTCAAACCTCTTCTCCTTCATTCTACCTTCTCTCTCTGGATGATCAACTTATATTATATTTCCTTTAGAAATTCATTACTTAAATCAACATAATCACTAGGTAACTAAATCCTCGATCTCTACTTTCACTTCTGGAAACCATTACTTTAGTCACAAGATGATCAGGGAACAAATCCTACAGAGTAATCCCACCCCTAGATCTGGAAGAGTACTCTTCGTATGCAGTTGCACGACCATTGGTCACTATGTTTATAACGCATTTTATCTGTCCAGGAGACAATTGCATCATGCTATACCCTCCTTTTAGAGAACAGCTTGAATTTCACAAACACAATGTTTCAAATAGATCATCTAATCTAATTATCAAATTAGCAGGTAGTAGAATCCTCATTTTGCAGATAAACAGATTCAGAAAAGTTAAATGATTTGTTCATCTGAAGACAAGATAATATTTTATATGTTTCCTACCCCCTACAAGGAACTAATACATAGTATGCACACATAATAAATATCTTTTAAATGTATAAACAATTGTCTATTACCTCTAGATCAGGAAAATGTCTAGAAAAAATTTCAGTGAGCTTTCCCTCCTTCTATTTTGGTACTCAACTATGATTCCAGCAATCTCTAAGAAATTGTGCCAACCTTGTACCCCACAGAATATAGCATTCTTTTAAAGAATGGTTCTTAAAGATGTTCCACAGATCCTTGGGTCCCTGAGACACTTTTAGGTAGGCAAAAATCTTAAAACTATTATGATAATAATTCTAGATATTACTTGATTTTGTTACTATGTTGTATTCACCCATGATACAAAACCAATGGTGGGAGAAAATGTTGTTGCCTTAGCACCAATACAGGCTGTGGACCAAATTATACAAGTAGTCAGTTTCACTTCAGAATAGCCACGATGAAACTGTAAATCTTATTAATTTTTATCAAATCTCAACCCTTAAGAAATTCTGTGTAGGGGCCGTCCCCGTGGCCGAGTGGTTAAGTTTGTGTGCTCCGCTTCAGCGGCCCAGGGTTTTGCAAGTTCGAATTCTGGGCGCAGACATGGCACCACTCATCAAGCCACACTGAGGCGGCGTCCCACATGCCACAACTAGAAGGACCCACAACTAAAAATGCACAACTATGTACCGGAGGGCTTTGGGGAGAAAAAGGAAAAATAAAAATAATAATAATACTAAAAAAATCTTTAAAAAAAAGGAAACTCTGTGTAAAGAAACTAGATATCCTGGGTAAAGAAATGGGAAATATACAAAAACACCTGTGGTGCATACTGAAGTACAATGATTGTCTTAAGGAAAAGTACTGGTATGATTATTTGTGTTGTGAACTGAACTAGCCACTGTTTTCATGGCACACAATTTTTACTGGAAGAGACAACTATAAAACTAGGTTCTTTATACATTTTTCCAGGCTATCACTTCAAGGAAAACGACTGACAGTTTGTGCAGTCAATGACAAAAGTCAAGTTTTCACGTGAAAATTATAATTTTGGAGAACTTGTACTGCCCCTATATCTTTACATTCCCAATAATTAAAAATTTTCTAATGATACCAGTAGGGATATCAACAAATGTGGTTTTGTTATATTGTATTATATGTGTTAACATTTGG
This sequence comes from Equus przewalskii, assembly GCF_037783145.1. Taxonomy (NCBI): domain Eukaryota; kingdom Metazoa; phylum Chordata; class Mammalia; order Perissodactyla; family Equidae; genus Equus; species Equus przewalskii. The sequence goes on along the minus strand of NC_091833.1, from coordinate 78,846,985 downwards.
AAGATCTGCATAATTTAGTGAACCAATATTTTCCAAGTTAGTAATGCACAATGGTATAAAATAATGTGTGAATAAAAGATCCATTCAAAGTGCAAGAGAGACCCCTGGGTTTTAATGTAACAGAGTAAGGAAAATTCAATGATATGGTTTCATACTCCAAATTGTAATTAAACTATAAGAAATTACCTCTTGTAAAATTGGTGTAGTATCACTGAAGACTACCTACAATTTTCTGAAAAGGTATTAAAATACTCCTCTATTTTCCAACTACGTATCTTTGTAAGGCCAGTTTATCCTTACATGCTTCATCCAAAATACTATATCACAACAGATTGAATGAAGAAGCAGATATGAGAATACAACTGTCTTCTATTAAACCAGAGACATGCAAAAATATAAACGGGTGCCACTCTACATTATTTTGTTTTAGAAAATATAGTTATTTTTCATAAAAATATGTTACTCATGTTTACCTGTAATAGGTCTGTCATATTTTATATTACTTAATAAATAATTATTTTAAAGTGTTTCCCTGCTTTAATTTCTAACATAATATTTTCTATCTATCTATCAATAGATATAATCCACATAAACAAAAGCTTGTGGGGTCATCAACAATTTTTAAGAATGTAAAGAGTTTCTGAGACCAAAAAGTTCGAGAACTAATGATCCAAAGCAATGTCACTTTGGATTCCATAGGAGAGTGATAGAAAAAAAATTCATTAAATAAATATATAACAAATCACAACTGATAGTATTAGTTCAAGAACTTATTTATTCATTTTATAAACATTTATTGCAGATAGAATAAGTTCAAGGTCCTATGTTAGGTTTGGAGGATACGAAGAAGCATAGATAAAAGTTCTCAGCCCCAAGTGCTCAGGGTCTGCTGTAATACCAGTATGAACAAAAAACAGTGCTGATAGGAATATAAGATGTCATCTATTAGAGAGGATAGTAGGGGATGAAAGATGTTGGAAAAAATGTTGAAAGAGAATTTTAAAAGCCAGGAGACTGAACCATAGGAAATGAGCATTCTACTTTTGGAGCAGGGAATAGAAGTAGCATGAGGCTTCAAGCAATCATTAACTGAATACTTATGTGCCAGGTTAACACAAATAACAAAAATATCTACAGTCTTCTAGGAAACTAGAAGTAAGGAAGAGAATGTATAAAACAATTATCAGAAAGAGAAAGATAATCAGAAGATCAGAGTGACATGAAGACCAAGGGAAAAGAACCCAAGAAAGAAGACGTGATCAGATGCTAGAGAGATGTCAAGAGGAATAAGAAAAATCAGAAAGGAAATGTGTAAATAGAAATATTAATGCATATAACTAAAAGTAGAAACACTCATTATCCCTCTATTACTCATCCACACTCATCAGGCAATCCATAAATTCAACCATGTACAAAGCCACCCACTATGTACCAAGTCAAGCAGCCAATGAAGAACATGACATAGACAATATCTAACAAGGTTTTGAACCCACATACATTAACTATATTGCACTGTGGTAAGTGTTAAGAAAGCAACAAGAAACAGAGCTGTGGGTCCTTAGAAGCAAGAGCAATCAATTCAGCCTGCTGAGGAGGGGGTAGGAAGAAAAGAACAAGGGAATTAGATATGGTTCCACAGAGAAAGTGACATCTGTATTAGATCATGAAAAATAAGATGGGTTTTGACAGGAAAGGTGTGTGTGCGCGTGCACAAGTGTGTGCGTTGGAAAGTGAGTGGTTATATTAGTCAAGGTCCCGGCAAGAAAGAGATCGCACACTCAAACAGGGAAAATAAAGTGAGCTTAATGAGGGGACTCTTTTACAAGAGTGTAGGTTAAGGGAAATCATGAGTGTTAAAGAAAACCAACAAGGAAAGCGTAGAGGGATTGGATCCTGATAGGGAAGAAGCCAGGCCAACAATACCCTAACCATACTCTCCTCTCACCCTCTAAATCCCTGCCCATGCCTCCCATTGGCCACACCCAACTGAGAGGCCAAGGACAGGAAAGTCTCTTGAGGTAGCCCATAATGGTTAGGCTCCAGAAGCAGAGGTAGAGAAGGGGGAAGTGGATCTGGAGGGACAATCAAATGAGAATACTCCGGGCAAAGACAACAAAGACCCGGATCTGCAGAAGTTCATGCTGAGGAAGGGGGAGTAGGGAGGGAAAGCAACAGGATTAGATGGATGAAGCATGAGGCTAGAAGGCAGAAAGACTTTTATAAATAGCATGCTAAGAAATTTGGATACTATCATGAGGCAATGGGGAAGCATCAAAGGGTTTTAAGCAGAGGAATGGCACAATCATATCTGTGTTTACAGCTCTGTAACTCTGCTACCCTCCCACCCCAGTTAGTTTGGCTCCTCTATCTAGAAAGAGGCCTGATACAGCAGTCAGACAGACCCAGGTTTGTATCCCGGCTTACTTGCTGTAAGACTGTACCAGCCAGGGCCCAGGCAGAAGGCAGAAAATAGACCAGTTATTTGAACAGAGAAAATTTAACATACGGAATTAACTGGGTAACTGAAAGGTTAAAAAGAGCCCTCCAAGGTATTATGTACATAGCCACCGCTAGAAGCAGCTACCACCAGTAGGCTGGAGGAAACAAAGCGAAGAGGTCGGAATTATCAAAACTTCGAAACTTAGGGACTTGTGAACTGAAACTCAGACTTCTGAGAATAGAGCACTATTCAGCTGGGCTGGTACCTCTGAGGAGGGGGTACCATGGAGCTGGTTCTGCAAGTGTTGGAAAAACTACAAACTGGATTCAGCTGCTACCAGAAGAAGGACCTGCCACTGCTGGGGTGAAGTATTGTCAGCCTGACACTCACAGGCAGAAGGAAAGTCCACAGGAAGCAGACAGGAAGGGACAAGTTGCCTCATCCCCTTCCAGCCTTGCATTCTCCCTCTAGCACCCCTCATTAGCATAGTCTAACAGGGAGCCAGCTGGAAGAGCAGAAATGCAGTCTGCAGACTCCCAGCCCTAGCATTACAGAGCAGAAGGGGAGATTTAGATCTGAGAGACAATAACTTAACAGCACAGCGATCCTGGAAAAGAAACGTAACCTTTTCGGGTCTCGGTTTTCCTGGTTTGTGAAACAAGAGTAAAAACAGAGTACCAAATTCACAAGATTATTCGGAGTATTACATGAAACAGACTATGTAAAACTTCTGTTATGGTACCTGAAACAAAGTAGCTATTCAATAAAAGTCAATTCCCTTCCCCATTCCCCAAATTGTGGTAATATTACAACGATATATGAGAGTTAATAATCAGTGTATGTGCCCTATGAAGCATCCAGATTTTTGTCATCTTTTATAAATTACTGTATATCACATTGTATGTTGGTCCTATTAGGTTTTAAAGTATCCTTTCTGCAAAGTTTGACAATCTCCCTACCCATTTCCCTCTCTCTTTCTCTGTCTTTCTCTCTCTCTCTCTCACACAGATACACACACACATTCCCCTTAATCCCAGACAAAATTCTCCATAATGAAGGCAAAAGATATAAATGTGATAAAAACATAGCTGTCATCCAGCCAGAACTGAATGAACTCAGGTACCCTCAATGATGTTGAAAAAAGTATATATCAAATGATTTTTTAGAGTGTTTTGATTAATTCCTGTTTTTCAAAGCCAGTATTGCTAAGTAGCAAAAGCAGGAAATGATATTAGTGGCATTGGTGGGAAGCAGAAGTCACTCATCTTGTCTGGGGCTTCATTAAGAGAAGTATAGTGTCCAAAAAGAGGTGAAGAACAAGAGACCTTTGTTCGGCTCTGGACATTTTAGGAGGGATATTAACAAACTGGAGCTTTGCCAGTGGCTCAGAACTAGAGGCAACTGTGATGACAAAATGTAGGAATGGCTTGTCTTTTCATAAAATGTTGTAAGAACTCATCACATTTACTTTGGAGAAGAGAAAATGGTGGTGAGGATATGGGGCTGAGACTACGGTGCCCCAGAACTAGGAGAGTAAGTTAAGAAGTTTCTCAATGTAATGGATCAGATCATCTGGAAATGTAGCACAAGAGATTTTTCTACAAAAGTATGACCACAGAGATTTGGTAATAGCAAATACAGTCAAGGTGATTTGAGGGGTGAACCGAGTCAGGGGAGAGGTAATAGAATGTAATCATAACTAGGCTGAAAATGAAAAACTATTCTGAATTCTACGTAAAGAAAGATGTGTTATCAAAAGGGTTAGAAAAGGACAAGAGGAATGGAGAGAATGGATCAGTCCATTTCTCAGAAAGAAAGGGGAACATCAGCTAACTTGATTTGTTTGCTTTGATTTCACTCTCATTAAACAACCTTCTCAGAATTTGGTTTCCCACAAAGACTTTCCCACAGACAGAATACAACCGCAGCACACCAACTCCAGTTTGCTTAATAGTCATAATCTTCACTCTACTCAGAGCTTTCTTTCTCCTTCAAAATTCCAGGAAATAGACATTTTTCCCATCTTGTATGGATGAAGAAATTGAAGTCTGGCTAATCAGTGACAGAACTGTGATTCACCTCCAGATATAATTGAGTTTGCATTCCATCACGGGAGACCCCAAAGTCACAGGAAACACAGAGAGATGTACGAGAAAGCAGCGATAGTCTAGAAGTAAATGCTGCAAAGAAGTCAAGAAGAATGAGGACTGAGGAGAAGGCCCTTATGTTTAGTGGTCTAGGGGACTTTTCAGTAAAAATTGTCAGAAGCCAGACTGTATCAATTAATAAGAAAGAAAATAATAAAGACACAGAGGCATCAAGCACCAAATACTCTTTCAAGAAATCTGGCTGCAAAAGGAAGGACAGTGTCATAAAGACATCTGTTTCACTTCAACTGTAATGGAATCTCTCTGCCACCCATTAAATACTGGGGACATGTCCCTTCTGCAGAGAGCTCTAGGATGAGCCGGGAAGATCCGCCACCACACTGGCACTCCAGAGAAACAGTTCTCCGTAAAATGTAGAAACTGAGATGGGCATTTTCTATTCATTTCCTCTGTAAGTGGACATTTGGGATCCAAAAAGTAAGTTTCTTGGAGTCTATTTACTTTTTACTTTCAGAATACATTTTTCATTATGAAAGCCAGTGGGAAAAATACAATCCAGTTTACAATGTTTTAAAAATCACTTTTCTGGAACACATCTATTTCATTAACTGACAATTTAATAACAAGCTCTAGGAAAGATGGCATATGTTGATGTGAAATGATAAAATGAATTTTTTCTTTGTTTTAGCAATTAAACTTTTTTCCTTTAAGAGAATGATATATATTTCTCGTGAAGCTCTAATGTTTTAATAGGAACTTACCTTGTGCTGAGTTTAAGATCTGAGGTTTCAATGATGGGATCCCTCTCAGTGAATTTAAATATAAGAGAGTCCTAAATCCAGAATTAACATTTCAGTTTAATGTCTCAAAAGTACTAGAAGCCTCTATCACAGTCAGAAAAATTTATACTTAATAGAATTTACAGCAGGGGTTGGGAAAACAGTGCATAGTTTAAAGTATATTTCATAGTTTTAAATGCTGCTAGAAAAAGCATTCCAGCCATCTAGGATTCCAGAGCATGATTTTTTTTTTTTTTATGATAAGCTATATGATAAGGAGTTTTCAAATACCAATGTTTTACTATGTTTAAGTTCCAGATCTTTTCTTTACTTTCATGGTTATGTATCTGTTGGTAAATGGAAATGAGACACATGAGAAATTCTGACTAGTGATATGAAGCAGAAGTGGGTAGCTGCACCGTTATCTTTTACTCAATTGTAGTTGGCACATGGATAGAGTGTGACTTGGGCCAACCATTTTCGTCCTTCTTACAACAAAAGTCTGCTAACAATTGTCTGTTTCTTTCCTTCTTTTTTCTCTCCTCACTCTCCCCTACATCTAGAGTTTTGAGATAAAGCAAACCATTTTATCTAAGTTTTTTTTTGGGTGACGGAAAACTCAAACATTTAAATTTGAATTCTTTATGAAGTTACCCGTCTTTTTTTAAAATTTATTTCTGGCTCTGATTATTTTTAAAAGATATAGCTCCTTAGAAAAGTAAAGTATGTTGATCTTTCAAGAGTTCTGCATTGAGCAATAAAAACTGATTTATGCTCTGTGATAGCATCATAAAGTTATATCACTGAAACGCAATATAAATTAACCTTATCACCAAGACCCTTGGTGCCTTCCTACTTTTCTTGACTCACAATACGAATTAGTTCTTGTTACAACATACTTATGGATGAGGAACTCTGTAAAGTAAATATATTTGTTCTTAATGTGTATCTAGAACTGTGGAAAGAATAAAGAAAGAAAAAGAGAGAGAAAAGGAAGGGAGGGAGGAAGGAAAGAAAGATGGAAGGTAGGGAGGGAGGGAGGGAGAAAGAAAGGAAATTAGAAACTAGAATTAACAGTCAAATGCCGGTATGGTCTCATAGTAGCAACTTTATTTCTACTCCAAAACAATACACAGGACTCCTGGCATTGGTTGTTAGAATTAGGATGATTTTATAAATACAGAGCATATGCTCTCACATCAGAATATCTGGATTTGAATTCCAGTCCTACCGCTTATCAGATGTATGACCTTGAGCAACTTAATTTTTCTCCATTCCAGTTTCCTTATCTGAAAACTGAGAACTAATGGTACCTATCGCTCAGAATTACTGTGAGGATTAAATAAGATAACACATGTAAAGAGTTAGAAGAAAATCTGGCACATTATAAGTACTTAATAAATGTAAGCTACGTTCACTTTTCTTGTCATCATTTTGTTCCTTAAAACCCTCATATATAATCACCTAATACACTGAAAGTCATGATTTTTTTTCATATTATGACCCTGTAAGTTTTTCTCTTCTAGGTTCATCTACATGCTTTTACTTCCAAAATTCTGTTCTTCTATTTCAACTTGATAGTTTGATTTTCATACTCATAAGTAATCAAGAACTTGGGCTAGGAATCTCAGCAAGGAAAAATTTTCCCATCCAGTATAATGTATTAATATTTCTTGGATACTTAAGAGCAGATATAAGGGAAAAAACTTATTTTTAAAATAGAGAAATAAACTTTTGCAAGTTTCCAGAAATAAATTCTACCTATTAACCAGATTCAATATCAATATTTAAATATTTCTGTATTAAAAATAGAAATACTATATGATCCATCTATCCCACTACTGGGTATTTATCCAAAGAATACAAAATCAACAATTCAAAGAGATTTATGCACACCTATGTTCATTGCAGCATTATTCACAATAGCCAAGATGTGGAACCAACCAAAGTGCCCATCAATGGATGAACAGATAAAGAAGATGTGGTATATATATGCAATGGAATGCTACTCAGCCATTAAAAAAGACAAAATTGCCCTGTTTGTGACAACATGGATGGACCTTGAGGGTATTATGCTAAGCAAAATAAGCCAGACAGATAAAGACAAACAGTGTATGATCTCACTCACGTGGAAGATAAACACATGGATAGGAGAACAGATTGGTGGTTACCAGAGGGAAGGGAGGTGGCGGGAGGGCAGCAGGGGTAAAGGGGCATATATGTATGGTGATAGATAAAAACTAGACTATTGGTGGTGAACACGATGCAGTCTATACAGAAACCAATATATAATAATGTACACCTGAAATTTACACAATGTTATTAGCCAATATGACCTCAATAAAATAATTTAAAACAAAATAAATATTTCTATATTAATAAAATTACTTAATTAAAAAAAACAAAAAAGTAAAACACCAGATTCCTTTTCTAAAATCAAAACATTAAATCTCTGACTTTTTAATCAAAATAAAAAAAGCCATTTAAAACTTAAATTCCATTGCAGCCAGATTCTTCTAATACTGAAGACAAAGCTAAATGTGAAAAAAAACAAGAAATGAGAAAAATGAAATACGTGATATCCTGGTGAAGAAGGGATAACACTTATGTGACTGGACAACTAGCAGACCACTCTAAGGCTAAGGGGCCAGGCCAGAACATGTCCAACTGTTAAATTGTTTTGTCAGTACAGTAGTTCATCCATTAATTCAAAACCAATAAGACATCTTTCATCCACAGTAAAGGAAGAAAGGGCAAAGGTAGAACAGAATGAAGGGGAGGTGGTCCAGATAATTTTCATAGTTCTGGATAAAATAAAGAAACTGAAAGAATTACTCTTTGTAAGCAAGGACTCTCCTAGAGTTCCCAAAGTTGAGTCTAAGAAAAAGGGTCATTGTTGAGCCCTGAGGGCAGTGTGTACATATTCCTTCCATATTCTTTCCACAATTTACAAAAGTCTTCAATACTTCTATCTAGATGCCATGATGGCTAGGTTGGCCCACAGTTCAGAGCAGGCTCAAATAAACTTCCTCAGGGCCTACGGTCACTCTCGGTCCCAGGTGAAGTGAATAAACTTACCCATACTCATCTTGATTGGCAGGTTTTCTCTGCTTGCTGCTTCCACTAGATGTCTCCGGACTTCCATCACTGCTTCCTTGTGCTTGGTGTTCAGTAACGCTTCCCACAGGGCTTTGCCTGCCATGTCACTGCAATAAAACCACCAAAAGAGCTTTAGAATAAATTTCTACTGGCTAATGGAAAGAGTGGAAAGCAAAATAATTTCTTAAATATCTTCTTTTGAGCACTAATGTAGTCTCCTACTGACAGACTCTAAGTATTTAAGTAAAGAATATCTAATCCATTTTAATCAGCACAAAATATTGAGAAATTAAGGAGACAATGAAATTAAGTCCCCCCAACCCCGGCAAAAAAAGAGAAGAAAAGCTATGAGAAGTGTAGGGAAACTGTATGATAATTTTTTTTGAGATTTTTGCATTTAAAAGTATTTCAGAGTATAATTCAACATTGCTAGAGTAAAATATAAATGGTATATAAGCCAAAATTAAATACATGTCTAAAGGTGATTTATCAGTGATTATAAGCATATCAATTTTAGATAATATACTCGTGCGGGAAACACAAAGCAATCAGCAATGAGAATCCTGTTCAAAAATTACTCAATAGAAATCCTAATGAGTAGCTTTCCTAATGAATGAAAATCAAGAATTAGGCTAAGTAACCGTGGCCTTAAGTAGCCCACTTTGGGCCTTAGGTTGTAAGGATGGCACTTACTGAAGGCTTTACAATTAACTATTGATAACGGCATGAAGCACTGCATTATGCAGGGTCTCATCTGGGCTCACTTCTCCAACAGACCTCTGTCTCACCCAACATGCCATGTCCAAATTATAAATGAGTACAGTGTTCTTTCCGGAAGATCTCTGCATGTAGCCAAGTATACACATTTGTGGTAACATTTTAAAAACTGAGTATAAAGGGACAATGATGACTTCTGTCCCTTTATAAGGACATTTTCCCTCTACTTACAGCCCCCTAACACCTCCTCCTATCCAGTTAGCAATAGTTTGAAAATGAATGTATTTTTTAAAGTTTAGTTTTAAAAGTTGTATCTAATAAGATACTAAGTTAGCTTTAAAAGTTATACCTAATAAGGTATATCTTTCAAGTTTGAATTTGATTTGGAATAATGGAATGATGTATTTCAGAACTGAGTCTAATATCTGGCATATAATAATCTTTTATTAAATAGTAGTGTTTTGATTATCATCTATTTTTTTCTAAGTGAACTAACACCACTGCTCAACATATTCTACTGGTTTCGATCTCATCAAACTGTCATCATTATAACTCAGCATCTAATACTCTAAGTTTAATTTAAGTGAGCAGGTAAACTACATGCCAAGCCCTACCCCTGGGGGTTGGGATATAGATCAAAACAAGGCACAAGCTTTCAACGACTTACAGTCCAGAAGAAGAGGCAGACAAGTAAGCAAAGAAAGTATCCAAAAAAGTGTGATAAGAGGCAGATCAAAGTTTGCATCAATTTCTCTGGTAGCACAGAGCAGGGGCTCTAATCCTGGCTGGGGGGACAGGGACTCAGAATGATTTCTACTGGAAATGACAAGCAAGTACACAGATATGTAAGCTCCACAAGCAGCCAAGGGAAGAAGTTATAACTCAATCTGGAAAGGAGAATGGTATAGAAAATCTTCAAGGAAGATATAAAATCTTCATCGCAAAACAAGAAGAAGGACGTTTCAGAATGTGCAAAGTGCCAGGTACATGATACTAAGGAGTTCTCTTGTGCTCCATGCTGAGGTGCAACGGGAGGGGCAGTAGCCATAAGGGCAAAAGAAGGCGAGTGACTCTACAGGGCCCTGCATTCCTTGCCAAGGCTTGTTGACTTCAGTCTGTAGGTGACGGACCCCAAGGAGCATGTGATTGATTTCACATTCCGAGAAGAGCAGCACAGCTTAGCAGTTATGAACAGAGCCTTTATTATCATTCAAAACTAAGTCTATTTGCACTGGGGCTTTGGGAAAGTTACTTAATTTCTCTAAAGCTCTGAAAGCAATGGAGAACCAATGAAGAATTCTGAGCAGGGAAGTCACACTCCCAGTTTCCCAAATGTATGGTCCACAATAGTTCCCTACTTATATTCTCCAAAGCACCTCTCCCCAAACCACAGGGGTTTCTCACATACTCTCAGCTCTACACACCTTACTGCCCTCCTCTTTTCCGTGAGAATAATACAGTGTCACCAAGATCACAGTAGGTTAGGTAATGCTGTGGTTGCCCCATCAGATTAATGTGGTAGTTAAAATGTGGGCTCTGGGGTCAAATAAATCTGGGTTCAAACTCTGACCATTCACTCTTCACCCACAGCAGCTCCACAGCCTCTGATCTTCCTCAGGTACTCCAAGCACAGGAAGCTCTTCTCCTCCTCTGCCAGGAACGCTGTTCCTACAAATACCCCTCTCTTCAGATGTCTGCTGCAATGTCACCTTATCAAGAGGTCCCCTTACTACTCTGCATAAAAGAGTGACGATAGCCCATCCCAGAACCCTATCCCGGCACTCCCTTTCCCCCTTACTGGGCTTTACTGTTTACATATCCTTATTACCATCTGACTTCCATGTTTCCATGTTTATCTGTCGTCTATCCCCCTCATAAAAGGTAAGGTCCTTTGAAAGCAGGGATTTTGTTTAACTCATTGCTAACCCCCACTACCTAGAACAGTGCTAGGCTCATGGTAGGTCTACTCAATAAATATTGAATAAATGAATGAATGATGCTTGCTAGTTGTGTAACCTTGTGCGCGTAACTAATCCCCTTTTCCTCTGTTTCCTCGTCTGAGAGATGGAGATAATAATAGCGACGACCTCACAGGGCTGTTGTAATGGTTAAATAAGATAAGGAACACACAGCACTTTCCTGATTCACAATAAACGTGGGTAGTTGTATGGTCATTGTAGTGGTTGTTACTACTATTATTATTGCTATGAATGATATTGTCTCAAAATTCAATGTGTTCGAGGGTAATATATTAGACAAATTCACTTACTTAATTACATTGACTATTTTTTTCATACAATCCTGATTTGCTCACATATACTAAAGTCACTTGGGGCTTGTACTCTCTGGCGCTGTTTTCTATTAAAACATTTTAGAAGAAATACAGAGTTTTCATGATCTCTAACATTAATGCAGAGTCAGGTAGTGTTTGCTTGAAAATTGTTCTGTTGATATAAACAATTCTAATTGTCTAGATACATGTGACAGTTTCTAATGTCTACTTCCTGTCCAAAACAGTTTCCTAAACACACCATACTAAACCCCACATCATACATGGTCATTTTAAGCTTACCAAGTTAACATTCATGAACTAATTATGGTTCCCTGAATCGGCACTAAAGAAGATCAAGAAGATGGAAATCATACTCACTGGCAGCTCTGCTGTGCTGCACCTGCATCTTCACCAAGTCACTTTGCTACTGCTGTGTGGTGGCTTACATCTGTAAACCTGTGTACACTGCCTTTCTCTAATATGCTCATAAAAGTTGATCCAACAGACATTTCACACTATTGAAGTTTCACATGAAATCAATTCCTGACGTCAAATTTTATGAATCGAGAAAAGTGAATTGAAATCCACACTATAATCATAATAGTGTATTTTTTTGGTAATTCTTTATCCTCTCCAACTGTACTAATTCTCTATTTTCTCATGAGGGAATTAGCAATACACAGAGGCTATCACAACAGGGCCAGTCCAATAGTTTAGTGGTAGGCAGTACTAAAGACTAGGAGAATCATGGATTCTGGTACCAAACTACCAAGGGTTCTGGTTCTGCCTTGCTAGCTCTATGTCACTAGGAGAGTTACTGAACCTCTCTGTACATATTTCTCCTCTGTTCACTGGGGATGGTAACAGCACATATTCAGTAGGTTATTATGAGAACCAAATGTGCTAATATATCTGAAGCACCTAGAACAATGCCTGGCACATCGTAAGTGCTCAATGAACATAGCAGCAGCAGTAGTAGTAGTAATAACAAATCAAAGCCCAGAATTTTCTCATAGGATATAGAAGGAAGCCCGTTCTAGAAGTACATTATAGTCTTTTCCCTCTACTTGCACAGACATATGGATAACCAGTGCCAGTAGCTTCATTTTCTAATAGGAAAAGGTCAACAATACATTATGCAGAATTCACAATGATACACTTTGGAACACTCTGAAAACTCCAACTCAAGCAAACTTCCCAAATATGACAAGTTGAAGTAAATAATTTTGACTTTCAGGAATAAAATAAGAAACTTTTCTATATATTACTTAGAGATTTACACCTATAGGAAGTAAGGGTTTTCCTTATAAAGGTTTTTAAGCAATGACTTCTGTGCTAGCTTCTTACCTGATTAATTTAATTATATTGAAATTCTATAGACTGCACACAATAGGACATTTTAAAACTAAAATTATTATTTTTATGAGGAGTTCAGATTCCATAAATATTTCCAGACTGACTTGCAAAGTGGATACGCAACTTTGGGGGTAGAAGTGAACATTAGAAAGAATATTAAATTAACCATCTTCACATCTTCAGCAGGACGCTGCCTAATCCAACATAAACAGATGAAAATCTCTTTTTAGTTTTTGAAGGCACCTAAAGAAAATTTTGCAATATGCCTGAGAAAAACACTATATCTTCAAACAAATCAAACTGCTATTAGATCGTATTTATACCTAATCTAAACCCTTTGTGCTCTACTGTAAATCTACTTCATCTTGCTTAGTCTTCTCTCTCAAATTCAGGAACAGCTGGATAATATCTTTTTAATAATCAGGTCCACTGAAAAATGGTTTATTTCTTTTTCTTCATGGCCAACTTAGGAAAGATTTTTGAAAGGTAAATAAAATATAATATTCAAAAATGCTTTAAAATACCACCACTACTTTCTATTTTAGAAGCATTTCAGAACTTAAAAAACAACTTCTTACATGAGCCATTATCACTGTCCCAATTTAAAGAGCCTCAGAGCAGTCAAATGACTGACTAAAGTACAGTCAACCTATAAATGACAGAAACAGGACTCAGACCCAGGGAACTGGCTTCGGAGCCCAGGAATCTTTCTACTATACCATGCCATGCTTGTATTATGCAAACCATCAAAGAGAACCAATTATTCAGGATGTCAATTATTTTAAACTCTTCACGTTAGTTTTCTTATCCTTAATAGGTTCTCTATTCTCCCTTTAAGTTCAGTTCACATATGGGCCCACAAAGGATAGAATGAAATAAAGTAAAAAGTGAAGTCGATCCACGTTAGCTCACGAAGCAGGTAAAGTTTGCTCTCAGGATTTTTCACTTTTTGTTTTAAACAATATCATACTATTCCCTTTGTAGGTCACCATTAGCCATTGACAGTCACTTTACTACACAATGCCAATCATTTCCCACTTGTATTCAACCTTCTTCTTTAAATGTTTCCCTCTAAGAAGACTTTGCTGAATTTTAAATCATGCTACATATATATCATTTATACAACTGAAAAGTCAAAAAACTAAAGTCTAAATTGCCCTGAGGTATAATTCCCAATTTAGCTCTTATTTGATGTTCATTATATCCTTGGGAAAGAGAGAGAGAGAAATAGCCTCCAGCTATTTTATCACTTACAAAACTGAGACAAAATGAAGCCACTTGCCTACCATCTCATTAATAATAAAGGAGGCAAGGTTTAGAGCTCAGGGCCACCACTGAAAGTGCCGTGGGCTGCTTCTTCAACCTTGGGCAATTCAGTTAGTCTTTCTGATGCTTTACATCCCCTTAAAGTATGATTAATGTTATTATTTTAATTTATTGAGAACTCAATATGTCATAGGCAATATGACTATAATATCTCATTGAATAACAACCCTCCAGCTTAAGTATCATTGCTCTATTTCATAAGTGAGAAAGCTGATTCTTAAAGAGAGAAAATAATTTGTCCTAATCACATAGCCAATAAATGAGAATTTGAACCCAGGTCTCTGTGAACTCCAAAATCCATCTACCAACCATGATTCTATGGTACTCTGTAAAATAAAAGGCTCAAACCAGAAGGCTAACTTCTGAGATTCCTTGGATCCTTAACAAGCTATATTTTATTTGCTTTCCATTATGCCCTGGTGCTCCAAGTTCACATGTACAAATTTGATTAACTTTGCAACACTTCGTAAAAGATGGGGGAATATCCCATGTTGTTATCTTTTTTATTAAAGCCATTTTTTTTACAAGTCCAGTGATAGTAATAAAAAGAGTTAACAAAAGAGTATTCCTAACAGATTTTAGAATATATTAAATAATGTTCTACCCCTTTCTCTGTTTTTAAAGTGAAGTTTTCCAATGACATAAACTTTATTCCACTGTAGCTACTAAAACACAATTTTATTTCAGTAGATTCTTTGAAATATACGATATAAAACTCCTAGAATATTTGCCCTATGAAAAGATCCATTCTATTACTATGAAATGTAATTAGTTTCAATATTGTCAGTAACTGCATAAAATGTCAAATATACACAAAATTTAGGCCCTTTTTAAATAAACTGATTATCTTGTATCTTTAAAAATCACACTATTATGACAAATTGTCATGTTTAAAGAAAACTAAAGGCTAACAATATACACATAATAATAGCTTACTAGAATATACACATAATAATAATCTGCTAGAATCTTTTTTAAGTCTCAGGAGATTCCGTACATGAAGACGTGGTCCTTTCGGTTAATTCCTTGCTCTTTATTCACCAGAATTACTCAACTGTAAATGAAATCTTAGAAGCTGCCTTGGTTTGGCATGTATGAAATGTCAAATGCAATCTGCTAGAAACTAACAGGAAATATTCATCACCAAATAAAATATAAAGAAGACAGCATTAATTTTTAAAAGGTGGCTGAATGTTGAATCATGGTGCTACTTCAATCAAGTGGAAGCATGCAATTAAGAGACTGAGGGTGAAATGCGACTGCTCACCATTATCTTGTAACTAAACTCAGAGAAAATGGTTTCTTCATGGCGTGCACGGGAAGTTAAGCTTACTCACAGGATTTGCAATAACAGTCATAGTGTTCCAACAGAAATACAATGACAACAAATAAAACCAAACAAACATTTTCAACTAATTTTAAAAAGAGAGCAATCTGAGTCATAGTTTAGCACAGCAGGGAATAATGGCTTCCATCAGCGGCGAGCTTAATGAGCTCAGAAGGTAGGTTTGTTAATTAAATTATTCACAGAGGTTTCAAGAGTCATCTTTTCTCTTGACTACTTTTTAGAACAATTACTTCATCTTTAACAAAATTATCCACTAACCTTCATCTCAATAGAAGAGAAAGCAGCTAAACACAGAAGGATGTTGAAGTAGACCCTTGGCACCATAAAGCAGTCCTTCCTTCCTTCTTTCTTTCAGAATATAGGCACTTCCTGCGGGCTGGGCACTCAGCGAGGTGCTGCAGCCACAGCTGTGAGCAGCCTCCCTGCCCTCATGGAGTTAGCAATCTGGCAGGGAAGCTAGAACTGAGCATGCTCCTGCAGAGGTGACAAAAGCAGAGAATGGGAGCTCTGGGAGAGTGTAACACCTAACCTGGTCTGGGTGTGAGGGTGGAGGTCAGAGCGTGGCTGAGGATATGACAGTGGAACCTGAAAAATGAGTAGGACTTAGCCGTTGAAGAACAGAGTAAGGGTAATCTAAGCAGGAATCGCATCATGGGCAGGGTCCTGAGAAGAGAACTTGAGAGCTTTCCCAGGAAATGAAAAGAAGTATGAATGGCGCATAAAGATCTAGTTTGACACTGTCCTCAGCTTATGTCAAATCATCCAAGGCCTGGTAACCCACATTAAGGATTGTAGACTTTTTTCCAAGGGTAACAGAAGGGTCTTCAGCAACAGACTGACCCAATCAGATTTGCATTATTAAAAGATGGCTCTGGAGGCCAGCCAAGGGGTGCAGCGGTTAAGTTTGCATGTTCTGCTTCAGCGGCCCGGGATTTACTCGTTCGGATCCCAGTGCAGACCTAGGCACTGCTTGACAAGCCATGCTGTGGCAGGCGTCACACATATAAAGTAGAGGAAGATGGGCACGGATGTTAGTTCAGGGCCAGTCTTCCTCAGCAAAAAGAGGAGGATTGGCAGCAGATGTTAGCTCAGGGCTAATCTCCTTCAAAAAACAAAAGAAAGAAAGATCACTCTGGCCTCTCTGTAGAGAACGGATTCAAGTTCAAGGACTGGGTGTGAGGCTACTGCACAGTCCAAGCAAGAATTGATGATGGCTTGGACTAGAGTGACTTCCTAAAGCTATCACATCATATCATTCCCTGCTCAAACCCCTTTCACGCTTCCT
Source organism: Equus przewalskii (assembly GCF_037783145.1). Lineage (NCBI taxonomy): Eukaryota > Metazoa > Chordata > Mammalia > Perissodactyla > Equidae > Equus > Equus przewalskii. Next base: position 78,830,255 of record NC_091833.1, on the reverse strand, counting down.
ACTACCATTACACTGAAATCTAAGTTCCCTATTTTGGGCAACAGGCTTATATAAACTTTAGTGCGTTCCTATATCTACAACTTCATCTCTCAATCTCTCAGCTTCATCCATTCGGCCTCAGCCACACTGGCCTGATTTCAGCCCCTTGAGTGGGTCAAGTGTGTTCCCAACTCAGGGCTTTGCATTTGCTATTCCCTTTGCCTGGAACCGTATTTCTCCAGATGTTCTTTGATTAGGTCTCATCCATTCAACAAATATTTATTGAGCACCTACCAAATGCCAGTTCTGTTCTAGGTACCATTCAAGGCGTCCTTCCTTGACCACTCTAGCTATTCCAAATCCCACTTAGCCTATTTTATTTTATTTATGATATTTGTCACTAACTCAAATTATGTATTATTAAATAGAATTTATTTCAGTAAATTGGGAAGGAAGTGGTCACAGAGCATTAAGGACAAAAGTATTTTGGCTTTATCAGAATGTCAGCATCCTGGGCCCATGGGTGCATTGCACTCAGGCCACCAACACCCCATGGGCCATGAACTGTGCTAGGCACCAAAGGTGCAATAGTGTACAAGGGTGAACAAGTCAGGCACAGACCTTCTCTCAGGAAGCTTCCAAAGTCTAGTTGGAGAGAAAAGACACTAAACAACTAATTTTAAGATAATGTACTATGAGCTGTTATACGACATAAAATGTATGATCTATAGAAGCAAATATAAAAGTGGAGGTGGAGAGAAGGAAAGAGCAACATGTAGGATGGCGCAAAGGTAGGAGAGCAAGACATGAGGACCTGAAAGAAGTTTAGCGTAGCTGCAACCAAGAGTAAGAGCACACTGGAGGGAAGAGAAGGAGGGAGCAGGAAAAGATGAAGGCTGAAAAAATAAGCAGGGAGTAGATCTAGGAAGGCTTTCTAAAATAAGTTAAAAGTTTTAGTCTTTACCCAAATGACAATGGAGAGCCACTAAAGGATTTTACCAGGGGAGGGTTAGAATCAGATTTACTATTACTTACACAGCTGAATAAATGTATGTACGAATAACCAGTTTTACAAAAATAACCCCCCAAAATAGACTTTAAAACATACAATTTAAAAGATACAATTTAACTTTTAAATATTATGCAACTAAGTGAATATAATCCATTCATTTCTTCCTATTGAAGGCTCTTATGTTGGGTTTTGTTCCTGTATTCAAAAAACATGAGTGCCTACTACACATCAGCCCCTCTTCTTGGGGCTGGGGATACAGCAGTGAACAAAACAGAATAAAACCACTGCCCTATGTGATTCATGTTCTGCAGTTTATTTTCTGAACATAGCACATGGAAATCATAAAGTAGGAAGAATTAGAACCGAAGGTTCCTTAGAAATTATCTAGTGTACTTCTCTTTTACAGAAAAGAAAACTGTGACTATGAGAAATTAAGTACCTTGTTCAAGGTCATAAAGTTTTGGTGGAAAAGCCACTGTACTACCAAATGACTAGGAAACAAAAACTGCACAGAAGCTGCTCAAGGACACTAAAAAAAAAAAAAACCCAGGTCAACAGAATCAGTCTCTGACCGTTCAATAACTGAAAGAAGATTGTTTTAATGAGTTTTTGTATCCACTGTCACGTTTGTTAAAGAATGTTCCCGTAACAATCAATACATTCTTGAAAAAGATAAGATCACTTCAAAGATGTTAAACTCAAATATCACATTGGCATACATTTCAGGGAAGAAGCAGAGTACATTGGAAAAAATAGGAACCCTGATGCAGCTCCTTCTTTGAGCAAGTCACTCATATCTACCCCTCAAGTCTCACTGATACTATCTCTCAAACTATGGGAAAGTGATTGTTATTAATTTGCTCAACAAGAAGAAAGCACCATACAAATTTAATTTGTATTGTTCTAACTGAGGAAAAAGCTGTCATTTTAAAACCATGAATAAATGTATTGTCTGTTACAAACTTTTAATTAGCATAATAATCTTGTTGGGAATTATATACTCTTGGTTTGATATTCAAAAACCAAAAATGTCCTAAAAAATGCATGCTCTTTTTGTATCAACGTGTATAGCTAATAGAAAATCTATCTGTGTGGTTGGTTCCAGATTGTAAATGTACTAGAATGTCTTTAACAATGCAGAAATAACAACCATGTGTTAAGGGAAACTAAATAAAATCCAGGATAAAAAACTGTTTAATTTCAGGATAAACAATTGCACGCAAGCTTTATAATGTTCAGGATAATAAAAGAACAACCTCCATCTGATACGTAATCAAAGTTTCATCTCCTTCCAAGGAATACTCTAGCTCATCATGTCTTCCTTCGAGATGATGGCTTCATTCAGCACTGTAACAGGCTGGTGAAACCTCTTAAAAAATGGACCAGAACATAACATACAAACTGTGTAACCATCATATAAAATAATTGGGGTAACTGAACTTCATCCCAGTACAGATAAACACTTTTTATTCCTACTGTCCACCAGCTCATTAATGATAATATCAACACAATTAATTATCAACACAAATTTATTCATAATTTCTTCCTAGCAAACAATAAAACATAGGAGAGACTGTTTTTCATATGGATTCCCAATGTACAAACAGATTAACACAATATGAGGATTTTAAATCACTAACACAATTAGATTACTTAAAAACCAAACACACATCCCCTCTATGCACATTTTTCTGATTCTGAACGATGTACTTTGAGTTCCTGTAGATTGCTTCCACGACCCATTCCAAAGGCCAGCCCTTGCTCCACTGGGGAACTCTACTCTAGGCTGGATTACATCTGTGTGTTTTGGCTTGAATTCAAGACTTGGAAAGTTAAGGATTAGTTCATGTGTCAAACTCTAAGATAAAGAGTTAGTGACAGTTTTATAGAGGCTCTTAGAAGCAAACTCATCTGTTTGCTTTATCCGTTCTGTCACTCTACTCCATGAAGAACAGTCCTTTCAAAATCAGCATAGCCTATTGTTCTATTATTATACAGTGATTCCAGAATCTATTACTCTATTCACCATGAGTGACACCATTGTATCTATACACACATAAGTGTGAAGTCAAAGACACTAAATCGGGATTTAGTTAAAATTATTATAGTATTGTTTTATTCTTCAGTGGTTTTCATTTTGGTTCAGGTGGAATATGGATTTATGTTGCTCCTATTATTTACCATCTTAACTCCCATATATTTTGTTAAGGGGTTTTGTACTATATCCCTCGGCACCTTAAAAATACAGAACAGTGTTTAAGTGTTAATAGGGACACAACTCTGAGAAGGGAAGAATATACAATAGTTCTTTCTATAAGAGGGGTTTAGGGGCTGTATTCTGTTTAGGGGGTAGAAAACAGAACTTGTCTCAAAGTTGCATTTGCACAGCAAACACTATTTTTACTTATAAGGATGAGGTAGAGTTTCTCATAAAACTGAGTTATTCATTTAAAGTGTTTTCAATACTGTAAGATAAAGAATCTTCTGTGTGTGTGTTGTGTGGCAACACTACAGGACCTCACTTGACTAATAAAGAGTAGGGAGCTCTACGTTGTTGTTTAATTTTTCTGCTCCATGAAATCCAAAAATCTGGGAACCACTTCTCAAAGCTCCATACCTAAGGAACAAAGTAAAAAGGATTCTTCAGGTTTTCCTCTAGATTTTTGCAGCCAAAATTTACCTGTTAATAAAGGAAACAGGAATTCAGAGTAAAAATCTAAAGTATACACATTGCGAATGTCCCCCATAAGGAACAGGATAGTACAGAAGGTGTTGAACAACTAGCACTCACATACATTCAACTTCTGACCTGGAAGCACACTGTGCCCTGATAAATGTCTTCAATACTGTTTTAAGGTGTTCTTAGGATTTGTTTTAATCATGTATGGTAAGACATGCAGACATGGAAATGACTGCCACAGAGAATGCCGGTTTTATATTCACAGATTCCTAGAAACAAGAGGCATGGCACACCAGATAGGGCAACACGGTGGTCGGTCAGGAGGCAGAGGGAGTGAGGGGAAAATGTGGGCCCAAGTCTTTATTGTGGTTCTCATGGGAAAGCAGGGAAAGCAGGCTAAGCAGGCTTAGGATTGGCTAGTTTGAATAATTTCAGTGTTCTGAAGGCACTATGCAAGGCAACTGACTTATTTTTATCTGCTTTGATTCTTACCACGCTAAGTGGCCAGCATTATTATAACGTCACTTCCAGATGAGAAGGCTGAGGTTCAGGGAACATAAGCAACAGTAACACTTCACTTCAAAAATATTTGTCAACAGTCTTTTTGTTTAAATCAGTTTGCCCAGTTCCTTTCAGGTTACTGAAAGTGCATGACTGCTAATTCTCCCCCAAAATCAATCCTGGAGAAACAGAAGAAGGAAAATACCAAGATATCAAAAAGCCTATGAGAAAATAGCAAACCGTGACAAAGCTGAGTTTATGCCAAGAATGCCAGAATGATTCAGCATGTGACTACCTATCAGTGCAATCTGCCACACTAAGATGAAAAGAGCAAAACCACATGATCTTCTTAATAGATTCAGGAAAGATATTTCACAGATTTCAACACTCATTCATGATCTTAAAAAAATTCTTAATAAATTAGGAAAAGAAATAAACTTCATTAACCTGACAAAGATATCTACAAAAAGCCTACAGCAAATATCATTCTAGATGAGGAAACATTAGAAATATTCCCTTTGAAATCAGAAATAAGACAAAGATGGCCACAATCATCACTCCTATTTAATACCATATGCAACAAGACAAAAAAGAGAAGTTATCCTCTCATTCCTAGAAGATATACAGTCTTGCTATCAGTTGTCAAAAACCAAGATCCAATTTCGTAAAAAATCGAAACAACTTAAAATGTCATGAAATGCATGAAATGAATATCCTAAAACACAGTTTCCTAAAGATGCAGTTTACAAGATTTTCACAGGTCTACAGATGATCACCTCTAGTTTTCATTAATCTGTATTTATTTTAATATAAATCAGAAAAATTAGCTAGTATATCAAACCCATGACTATACAACTACCCAGATATTCTTTCTTTTTTTTTTTTTTTTTTTGTGAGGAAGATTGTCCCTGAGCTAACATCCGTACCCATCTTCCTCTATTTTGTATCTGGGATGCCACCACAGCATGGCTTGATGAGCAGTGGGTAGGTGCCCAGAATCCGAACTGGTGAACCCTGGCAGCAGAAGCAGAACATAAGAACTTAACCACTACACTATCAGGCTGGCCCCAAATATTATTTCTTAAAATAAGGCTAAAAGCAGGTACTACTTATTTAGGTTTAAAGAACAACCAAACAAAACCTTCCTTCCCTCAAAATTTAGTTCAAATAGCAAGAAAAAAAGTCCTTTCTTCCTTCATAATTTAGTCCAAACAGCACTAGGTGGTGCCTAAAAAGGGAGGTGTCCTGATGGAGCAGCAGAGTCCAAGTGATGAGCAGACAGACAGCATCCTAGCCTGGAGTGCCAGAGCCTGAGACAAGTGAGCAGGTACCTTCATGAGAGGGTTGGAAGACAGATGCAGGGTACAGCTATCTAAGCACAAAGAGGCATCTGTGTGAAAGGCTCAAGGGGGCCTCGTGGGAATGTCAGAGCACAAACCAGTGTGAGGAGGACTTCCTGGTAGTATGGGGGGATATGGGAGGTGGCAGCAGTCTGACCAAGGAAGGCAGTGCCCAAGTAGGAAGAGAAAGGTATCCATGTAGGAATGGGTAGCAGCAACCTTGCTTAGGGTGTCAAAGGCTGAGTGGAGTGAGCAGGCACCCACATCACGAGCGTGGTGCACAGTGGCATTAGCAGCCCAAAGCAGGTGTCCAAACTGAGTGTGGTGAGGAGGGGTGTCATGCAAGGATGGACCAACCCAGAGTATCAGAGGTTGAATGGTATAAAGGAGTCTCCATGCAGAGGGTAGGGCCAGGGCACTATGGGTTTTGGAGACCAGGAGGGATGAAGACAGCATCCACATGGAGGAGGAGGAAGGAGCAGCAATGGTGATAGGAGATTGGCTAAATAGAAGGAATTGAGCAAGAAAGTAAATATATTGAGGGATAATAGGAGCCAGGTTACTCGCTGTTCAAGAAGGGAGCTACAAATATGGAAAGGGAAAAACCAAGAATGAATTCTTCTAATGCTGGCTTGGAACTGGAAGTATTAGTGTGAACTTATGGTTTTCAATATACAGAGAGAGCAGCATAAAAATAAAGATCAATGTGAATATGTGTGTATAGTTCCTTAGCTGTGTCCACTGAGAGAATCTGGGACCAGTGACACCCCAAATGCAGCAAGCACACTGAGAGCCCAGATCTGGGTTTCTAAATATCATTCTCCACTAAAAGGCACTAGAACTCCTTAGAGAAATGACTGATTCTAGGTCCATGTAGGAAAAATACCAAGATAAACCTGAAATACCTTGTACTAGAAAGCAAGGAAGTGCTCAAAGAATAACGGTGATATATCAGAAAGTCACAGAAGCCAGGGGCTCTCACTAGCCAAATATGGGACAATTTTAACATCAAAATAAATAGCGAAAAAAAATGAATTATAATCCATTGAATAAAATATGAATCCATGAGGTCATGCTGATATACATACATAAAGAAAGAAATGTGAAGGAGACAAAGCTATATCTTGCCATAAAATACCAATTAATAAATGTGGAAATGATGGAATTAGAAAAATCACAACTTTCAGCAATCACAGTAACAGATCAGCCAAGAAATATGAAGAGGTGCTAAAGCAGTGGATTCAAGTTTGACAAGGAAAGGATATTACATAATCTCAAAATCTCTCCTTTAACCAAGGATCAAAATTACCATTGTAAGTGGAAAAACTTAAATTGTGTGCCACCTGATAGGATGCAATCGAAAGAACACAGTATCACTTGTGTGATATTCTTGTCAATAATGCATAACCTGAATCTAACCTTGAGGATATATGAGACAAACCTAAATTGACAGACATTTTGCAAAATAACTGGCCTGTACTTTTGAAAAGTGTCAAGGTCAAGAATGTCAAGGAAAGACTGAGGAACCATCAAAGATTAAAGTAGACTAAAGGGACATGACAAATGCATGCAATGTGTCATTCTGACCAATACCCTTTTGCTTTCACAAAGGATACTATTGAGATAAGTGGCAAAACTTGTGGAATAGACGGTAGTAGTATATTAGTCTTAATTTTGTGATTGTGATTATGTTGGAGAACATCCCTTTGAGAGAAATACACGCTAAAGTATTTAGGAGTCATGGGCATAGGCATATTATTCTCAAAGTGTTCAAGGAGGAGAAAAAAATTCTTGTCCTATTCTTGTAACTTTTTTGTATGTTTGTAATCACTTGAAAATTTTTTTTTTTATTAATGTTATGATAGATTACAACCTTGTGAGATTTCAGTTGTACATTTTTGTTAGTCATGTTGTGGGTACACCACTTCCCCCTTTGTGCCCTCCCCCCACCCCCCCCTTTTCCCTGGTAACCACTGATCAGATCTCCTTATCAATATACTAACTTCCACCTATGAGTGGAGTCATATAGAGGTCATCTTTCTCTGACTGGCTTATTTCGCTTAACATAATACCCTCGAGGTCCATCCACGTTGTTGTGAATGGGCCAATTTTGTCTTTTTTTATGGCTGAGTAGTATTCCATTGTGTATATATACCACATCTTCTTTATCCAATCATCAGTTTCTGGGTATGTAGGTTGGTTCCACGTCTTGGCTATTGTAAATAATGCTGCGATGAACAAAGGGGTGCAACGGACTCTTGAGATTTCTGATTTCAGGTTCTTAGGATAGATACCCAGTAATGGGATGGCTGGGCCATAGGGTATTTCTATTTTTAACTTTTTGAGAAATCTCCATACTGTTTTCCATAGTGGCTGTACCAGTTTGCATTCCCACCAACAGTGTATGAGGGTTCCTTTTTCTCCACAACCTCTCCAACATTTGTCGCTCTTGGTTTTGGATGTTTTTGCCAATCTAACAGGTGTAAGGTGATATCTTAGTGTAGTTTTGATTTGCATTTCCCTGATGATTAGCGATGATGAACATCTTTTCATGTGTCTCTTGGCCATATTCATATCTTCTTTTGAGAAATGTCTGTTCATGTCCTCTGCCCATTTTTTGATCGGGTTGTTTGTTTTTTTGTTGTTAAGCAGTGTGAGTTCTTTGTATATTATGGAGATTAAGCCTTTGTCAGATAAGTGGCTTGTAAATATTTTTTCCCAATTAGTGAGCTGTTTTTTTCTTTCAATCCTGTTTTCCCTTGCCTTGAAGAAGCTCTTTAGTCTGATGAAGTCCCATTTGTTTATTCTTTCTATTGTTTCCCCCAACTGAGGAGTTATAGTGTCCAAAAAGATTCTTTTGAAACTGATGTCAGAGTGTACTGCCTATATTCTCTTCCAAAAGACTTACTGTCTCAGGCCTAATCTTTAGGTCTTTGATCCATTTTGAGTTTATTTTGGTGTGTGGTGAAAAAGAATGGTCAATTTTCAATCTTTTGCATGTGGCTGTCCAGTTTTCCCAGCACCATTTGTTGAAGAGACTTTCTTTTCTCCATTGTAGGCCCTCTGCTCCTTTGTCAAAGATTAGCTGTCCATACATGTGTGGTTTTATCTCTGGGCTTTCAATTCTGTTCCATTGATCTGTGGACCTGTTTTTGTACCAGTACCATGCTGTTTTGATCACTGTAGCTTTGTAGTATGTTTTGAAATCGGGGATTGTGATTCCACCGGCTTTGTTTTTCTTGCTCAGGATTGCTTTAGCAATTCGCGGTCTTTTGTTGCCCCATATGAATTTTAGGATTGTTTGATCAATTTCTGTGAAGAATGTTCTTGGGATTCTGATTGGGATAGCATTCAATCTGTAGATTGCTTTAGGTAGTATGGACATTTTAACTATGTTTATTCTTCCAATCCATGTGCATGGAATGTCTTTCCATCTCTTTATGTCATCGTCAATTTCTTTCAAGAAAGTCTTGTAGTTTTCATTGTATAGATCCTTCACTTCCTTGGTTAAGTTTATCCCAAGGTATTTTATTCTTTTCGTTGTGATTGTGAATGGGATTGAGTTCTTGAGTTCTTTTTCTGTTAGTTCATTGTTAGTGTATAGAAATGCTACTGATTTATGCACGTTAATTTTATACCCTGCTACTTTGCTGTAGTTGTTGATTATTTCTAATAGTTTTTCTATGGATTCTTTGGGGTTTCTATATATAAGATCATGTCATCTGCAAACAGCGAGAGTTTTACTTCTTCGTTACCTATTTGGATTCCTTTTATTTCTTTTTCCTGCCGAATTGCTCTGGCCAGCACCTCCAGTACTATGTTGAATAGGAGTGGTGAAAGTGGGCACCCTTGTCTTGTTCCTGTCCTCAGAGGGATGGCTTTCAGTTTTTGTCCATTGAGTATGATGTTGGCTGTGGGTCTGTCATATATGGCCTTTATTATGTTGAGGTACTTTCCTTCTATACCCATTTCATTGAGGGTTTTTATCATAAATGGGTGTTGGATCTTGTCGAATGCTTTCTCTGCATCTATTGAGATGATCATGTGGTTTTTGTTTTTCATTTTGTTGATGTAGTGTATCACGTTGATTGACTTGTGGATGTTGAACCACCCCTGTGTCCCTGGTATAAATCCCACTTGATCATGGTGTATAATCTTTTTGATGTATTGCTGTATTCGGTTTGCCAAAATTTTGTTGAGGATTTTTGCATCTATGTTCATCAGTGATATCAGCCTGTAGTTCTCCTTCTTTGTGTTGTCCTTGTCAGGTTTGGGGATCAGAGTGATGTTGGCTTCATAGAATGTGTTAGGGAGTACTCCATCTTTCTCAATTTTCTGGAACAGTTTGAGGAGAATAGGTATTAAGTCTTCTTTGAATGTTTGGTAGAATTCTCCAGAGAAGCCGTCTGGTCCTGGACTCTTATTTTTGGGGAGGTTTTTGATTACCGTTTCTATTTCCTTACTTGTGATTGGCCTATTCAGATTCTCCATTTCTTCCTGATTCAGTTTGGGGAGATTGAAGGAGTCTAGGAATTTGTCCATTTCTTCCAGGTTGTTCAATTTGTTGGCATATAGTTTTTCATAGTATTCTCTTATGATCTCTTGTATTTCATTGGTATCTGTTGTGATTTCTCCTCTCTCATTCCTAATTTTATTTATTTGAGATTTCTCTCTTCTTTTCTTGGTGAGTCTGGCTAAGGGTTTGTCAATTTTGTTAATTCTTTCGAAGAACCAACTCTTTGTTTCATTGATCCTTTCTATTGTCTTTTTTGTTTCAATATCGTTTATTTCTGCTCTTATTTTTATTATTTCCCTCCTTCTACTGACTCTGGGCTTTGTTTGTTCTTCTTTTTCTAGTTCTGTTAGGTGTCGTTTGAGGTTGCTTATGTGAGCTTTTTCTTGTTTAGTGAGGTGAGCCTGTATTGCAATGAATTTCCCTCTTAGGACTGCTTTTGCTGCATCCCAAATGGTTTGGTATGTCGTGTTCTCATTTTCATTTGTCTCCAGATAATATTTGATTTCTTCTTTAATTTCTTCAATGATCCATTGTTTGTTGAGAAGCGTGTTGTTTAGTCTCCACATTTTTGCACCTTTCTCTGCTTTTTTCTTGTAGTTGATTTCTAGTTTAATAGCATTATGATCAGAAAAGATGCTTGATATTATTTCAACTCTCTTGTATTTATTGATGTTTGCTTTGTTTCCCAAAATATGGTCAATCCTTGAGAATGTTCCATGTGCACTTGAGAAGAATGTGTAACCTGCTGTTTTTGGATGAAGTGTTCTATATATATCTATTAAGTCCATCTGGTCTAATTTTTCATTTAATTCTATTATTTCCTTGTTGATTTTCTGTCTGGATGTTCTGTCCGTTGGTGTTAATGGTGTGTTGAGGTCCCCTACTATTATTGTATTGTTGTTGATGTCTTCTTTTAGTTCTATTAAGAGTTGCTTTACAAATTTTGGTGCTCCTGTGTTGGGTGTGTATATATTTATAAGTGTTATGTCTTCTTGGTGGAGAGTCCCTTTGATCATTATATACTGTCCCTCTTTGTCTTTCTTTATCTGTTTTGCTTTGAAATCTACCTTGTCTGATATTAGTATAGCGACACCTGCTTTCTTTTGTTCATTATTAGCTTGGAGTATTGTTCTCCATCCCTTCACTCTGAGTCTGTGTTTGTCTTTGGGGCTGAGATGTGTTTCCTGGAGGCAGCATATTGTTGGATCTTGTTCTTTGATCCATCCTGCCACTCTGTGTCTTTTGATTGGGGAGTTCAATCCATTTACATTTAGAGTGATTATTGAGATGTGGGGGCCTACCACTACCATTTTGTGTCTTGTTTTCCGGTTTTCTTCAATTTCCTTTGTTTCTCGTCCCATGGTTTAATCTGTTCTGATGAAGAGCTGCTACTCTCTGTTGTTGTCCTTCTACTTATCTCCTCTGCTCTTGGTTTTGTAGCCCCTTTCCTTTTTTGGATTTTTCAGGAATGAGGGTTTTCCTGAGGATTTCCTGAAGAGGAGGTTTTGTGGCAATGAACTCCCTTAATTTTTGTTTATCTGGGAAAGTTTTTATTTCTCCATCGTATTTGAAGGATATTTTCGCTGGGTAGAGAATTCTCGGCTGTAGATTTTTGTCCTTCAGATTTTTGAATATATCATTCCACTCTCTTCTAGCCTGTAAAGTTTCTGCTGAGAAATCTGCTGATAGCCTGATGGGGGTTCCTTTGTAGGTTAGTTTCTTTTGCCTGGCTGTTCTTAGTATTTTCTCCTTGTCGTTGACTTTTGCTAGCTTCACTACTATATGCCGTGGAGTTGGTCTTCTTGCATTGAAAAAGTTTGGAGATCTATTGGCTTCTGTCACCTGAAGATCCATCTCTCTCACCAGATTTGGGAAGTTCTCAGCCATTATTTCTTGGAATAGGCTTTCTGCCCCTTTCTCCTTCTCTTCTCCCTCTGGTATACCTATAATCCTTACGTTGCATCTCCTAATTGTGTCTGATAATTCTCGGAGAGTTTCTTCATTTCTTTTTAGTCTTGCTTCTCTCTCCTCCTCTGCCTGCAGCAATTCTATATTGCCATCTTCCAAATTGCTAATTCTTTCCTCCATATTATTGGCCCTACTGTTCAGAGCATCTAGATTTTTCTTAATCTCCTCTATTGTGTTCTTCATTTCCAATATTTCTGTTTGGTTCTTCTTTATCGTATCAAACTCTTTTGTGACATAGCTCCTGAACTCGTTGAGTTGTTGGTCAGAATTCTCTCTTAACTCATTGAGTATTTTAATGATGGCTGTTTTGAAGTCATCATCATTTAGGTTATATATCTCATTTTCTTTGGGATTGTTTTCTGTGTATTTGTTATTTTCTTTCTGTTCTGGAGATTTAATGTATTTTTTCATATTGCTTGATGTTTTTGATTTGTGCCTCCGCATAGAGATAGAGTTTAGTTGCTCCTTTCACTTGTTTCAGCTGCTGCGGTGGGGGAGCCGCTGTTTATACTGCACCAACCAGGAACCCTGTCCGCAGTTGCTAGCTGGGCCTGGGCCCCTCCTCGTAGTCACAGTGGTCCTTTGGATTCCCTCTTCTGCCGTGGGGGCTGTCACAGGGGGGCTTCAGGCTGCTGGTGCCTACTGTTGCAGCCCACCTAGACGTGCTCCCTCCTTGGGGTCTGCAACGGTGTTATGGGCTTTTCCAGCGGCCAGGGGTGGGATCACTTATATTTGTCGCTCTGTCGCTGTCGGCACCCACAAAATCTCACTTGTCCACTGTGGGTTGCAGGAGAGCTATTGGCATCTTCTACAGTCTGTGGTTAGTTCACCTAGCTATGCTACTTTTGTCCCGGGGTCTTCCAGCCTTGTGGCTGCCGGATGGGTGCTTTCTACTAGTGCTGTGCAGAGGCTTTCCCTGAGGCTGCTGTGAGCCTGTAGGGTTTCCCCCTAGGCTACGGAGCTGGGTCACTGGAACTCCCCCCAGCCCCAGTCCTGTTCCCCAGGAACTCGGGGAGCCCTTTGCCCTGTCTTGGGGGATAGCCGGAGATCCTGATTTCAGTGGTAGCTGGTCAGCTGCTGCCCTGCCTGATATTCTCCTCTCCGGGACCCTCCCGGTATTGTGGATGCTGGGCGTAGCCCCTCCGCTAATAGCAGACAGAGAGTTTTGTCTGCTGCCCGGGCAGAACTCTGGAGCTTCCACTCTGGGGTGCGGAGCGGGCCTCTGGAGCTTCACCCTGTCCCAGTCCTCTCCAAGATCTCCGGCAATCCCTAGCCCCACGGGGCGGGCAACAGCAGCTGGAGGTCACTTCACCCTCTGGGATTCTCTCCGGGACTTTCCCGGAGTTGAATGCTGGGCATGGCCCCTCCGCTAATGGCAGACAGAGAGTTCTCTCTGCTGCCTGGGCAGAACTCTGGAGCTTCCCCTCCAGGGCGCAGAGCCGGCCTCTGGAGCTTCCCCCAGCCCCAGTCTGCTCGGAGATCTCCGGCAATCCCTAGCCCCACCGTGCAGGCAGTGGCAGCCGGGGGACCTCCGTACCCTCAGCGACTCTCTCTGGGACCCTCCGGGCGCCGTGAACACCAGGCGGGATCTCCCCGCCAATGGCGGGGAGAGACTCTCCCCGCGGGCCCAGGTGTGCAACTCCAAAGTTTCCCTCTGCGTTTAGGAGTAATTGCGGGAGGTTTAGGTAGGGTTCTGGTCACCTGTTTCCACCGTCGCTCCTCTGTTGTGTGCTCGCTCCTGCCCTAGATGTGTGTTGATTTTCTGGGGGCGTCCGTTGGAAGAAAGCTGCTTGCGGGTACTAGGCTGTTCGGTCAGGGTCGGAGAGTTTTCACCTATTTCCACATCCTCCCGGAGGAAAGTCTGTCCGCCTTCTGATGTATAGTCGCGTGGGTCTCTCAGATGTCCTGAGATGCTGTCTGGATATCCTTTGTTAAGCGATAAGTGTCCAAATAATTGTAGACTCGAAGGGGGAGAGACAAAGAGGACTACTCACGGCGCCATCTTGGATCCCCCCTCTCATCACTTGAAAATTTTTTAAAAAATGGTATCAATCAGTTCAAAGAAAAATATCAAGTAGCTAAAAGCTAAAAGTCCAGTATATGAATAAGATGTTCTATAGTTAACAAAGTTTGAAAACACTGTTCTAAGTAAATGCAAGAAGAAAACTCAGTAATACCAATCACCTAAATGTTCATCACCCTTCTCCTAAGTTAAAAATTATGTTGGGTGCTGCTGAAACAATTTAATTCAAAATGCTCACAGTAATCTCTTTGTATAAAATATAGGCTCTGAGGACCTGTGGCTCCTTCCTTGGGGAGCCTGACATTTTTTAAAGGACGGGAATCTTTGAAACAAAGGAAATCCTAAATTATAAGTAAAGCCAAACTGTACAATACGTAAAGCCCTCAGAAACTCTTACACTGTGCACCTCACAGAAAAGGAGAAATACAGTCACAGACTAGTGTTGGGCAATAACAGATTTTGGCTGTATTCTGAAAATCTCTTTACTCATTCCATCATTAATATGGTCCATAAAGCAATTATCAAAATTGAATTCTAACATTGGAAAAGCCATAATTAAAATACTTATGCAATGTAGTACTTAGTGATAAAATCCCAGGGGGAAAAAAGGTAAGGATAATCCTGGCAGAAAAAGAAAGTGATATTATTTCACATATAAAGTGTGGCCTTCTACAAATAAAATATAAATATAGAGGCAACTTTCAGTGTAAAAGAAAAAAGAGGAGTTCTGTAATCAGAACCTGGGCTCAAAATCCAGGGCAATCTCTTTGCTAGTTCCACAACCTTTAACAAGTTAACTAATTTCTAAGAGCTCCAGTTTTTCGCTTTCTGCGATAAAAATAATGATACTCACTTTAAGGATTGTTTGGGTGATTAAATTAAGAACGTAAGTAATCCCTGATGCATTTTAAGCCCTTATGAAGTACTCTTTTCTCTCCCACACAAGAAGATAAAAATCTCAGGTTATGAAAAAATATATAGAGATCTAAATTCTTGGGTCAATGCTTTTGCCAAAGAGTATAATTTAGTAGTCAGTTACGAAAATGGGCAAAATGTTAGTTAAGAGAAAGGTCTTGCACAAGGTATATCCCTAGAAAATAGTAGATAAACTGAGTCATTAAGTAGACACTGAATATTCTAAATTGATATTACTGTGGGAAAAATAATTTGGAATTATAAATGGAGATAATCATAATTTCTTAAAAACTCAGAAACAGTGAGGGTAATGCATTCAATCCATTAATGTTCCTGCCCTCTATGAGTTTATAGTTTATCAGTAAGAACAATCATTAACAACTTATGGAAGATTACTAGAAAAAACATTGCTTTCAATTATTTTTCAACTTTTTAAATATTTTCCCACAATAAAAATAATTTTGGTGAGGAAGATTGACCCTGAGCTAACATCTCTAGCTAATCTTCCTCTTTTTTTTTTTTCTCCCCAAAGCCCCAGTACATAGTTGTATATCCTAGTTGTAAGTCCTTCTAGTTCCTCTGTGTGGGATGTCGTCACAGCATGGCTCAATGAGCTGTGTGTAGGTCCGCACCCAGGATTCAAACCAGCGAACCCTGGGCCACTGAAGCGGAGGGTGCGCACTTAACCACTCGGCCACAGGGCTGGCCCCGAAAATAATTTTATTATTTTTTTCTGAATATGTAAATAATATATGCTATTTTTGAAGAATTCAGAAAATACATAAAAATAAAGGGAAATAAAAGTCACCTGAAATTCAACCATCTTGAGATTTTATTACCTGATGTATCAATCAGAATAGAGTAGGTTAAATTGTGGTAATAAATGACTCCAAAAATCTCAGTAGCTTATAACAACAAAAGCGTATTTCCTACTTGTATCTTAGATTTACTAAGAATTGGTTGGGTTCTGCTCCGCCTCATATTCATTCCAGAATCCAGGCTGAACATGGCTAGTTGTTGAGGTTAAGAGAGAAGAGATGTGTCAACCACACGTTGTCTCTTAAAGCATGGCTTCAGCCTATATACTATTGGCCTGAGCGTGCAATACTGCCAGGCCTTGGTTGCAGGTTGGGGATGTCTTCCCCAGAAGGAAAGGAGGGAAGCTGAAATATTTGGAAAACAAGTTTATACTCTACCAAACTTGACTTTGTATTAAAGAACTGAATGTGAGGTTATTTAAGGATATCTCACAGCCACTTACATCATTCAATTATTTTTTCAATGACATAAAATATATGTAACAGAAAATTAACCATTTTGAAGTGTACAATTCAGTGGCATTTATTACACTCACACTGTTCTACGATTACCTCTATCTTGTTCCAAACATCTTTATCACCCCAAATGGAAACTTCATACTCATTTAGCAGTCTTTCCCTCTGCCTGCCTCCACCCACTCTGACAACCACTATTTTGCTTCCTGTCTCAACAGACTTATCTATTCTGGATATTTCACATGAATGGAATCATGCAATATGTGACCTTTTGTGTCTGGCTTCTTTCACTCAGCAAAACGTTTTTGAGGTTCCTCTACATTGTAGTATCTATCAGTACTTCATTCCTTTTTATAGCTGAATAATATTTTATTGTATGGATATATACAAATTTTGTTTATCTGTTTATCTTGTGATGAACATTTGTTGTTCCACCTTTTGGCTATTGGGAATAATGCTGCTACAAATATTCAAGTAAAAGTTTGTGTTTGAATGCCTGTTTTCAATTCTTTTGTGAATATACCTAGGAATGTTACTGCTGGATCATACATTAATTCTACAGGTTAAGTTTTGAGGAACTCCCAAACTGTTTTTCACAGCTGCTGCACCATTTTATATTCCTACCAGCAATGTATGAGGACTACAATTTTTCCATAATAAGTACATGAAAAAGTGGTTAGTATCATTAATCATCGTGGAAATGCAAATTCAAACCCCAATGAGGTATCACTTCACAACCCCCAAGAATGACTAAAATCAAAACAAGGGATGTATTAGTCTGCTGGGGCTGTTGTAACAGAATACCACAGACTAGGTGGCCTACACAACACAAACTTATATATTCATTTTTTTATTTTTTTATTTTTTTAAAGATTGGCACCTGAGCTAACAACTGTGGCCAATCTTTTTTTTCTTTTTTTCCTGCTTTATCTCCCCAAACTCCCCTTGGTACACAGTTGTATATCTTAGTTGCAGGTCCTTCTAGTTGTGGCATGTGGGACGCTGCCTCAGCATGGCCTGATGAGCAGTGCCATGTCCACGCCCAGGATCCAAACCAGCAAAACCCTAGGCCGCCACAGTGGAGCGTGCGAACTTAACCACTTGGCCACGGGGCTGGCCCCAGATATTTATTTTCTCACAGTTCTGGAGGCTAGAAGTCCAAGATCAACATGTCAGCAAGTCTGGTTTCTTCTGAGGCCTCTCTCCCTGGCTTGCAGATGCACACCTTGCTGTGCCTTCACAAGGCCTTTTCTCTGTGTCTGGTGTCTTTCTGTATGTCGTAATCTTCTCCTCTTATAAGAACACCAATCACATTGGATTAAGGCCCATCCTAAGGAACTCATTTTAACTTAATTAGCTCTTTAAAGGCCTTATCTCCAAATATAGTCACATTCTGAGGCACTGGGGATCAGAGCTTCAACATATGAATATTGTGGAGGACACAATTCAGTCCATAACAATGGACAATATCAAACATTGGCAAGAATGTGGATCAACCAGAACTCACATGCATTGTTGGTGAGAGAGCAAAATAGTACAATCACTTTAGAAAAACATCTGGCAGTTTCTTTTAAAACTAAACAGAAACAATCCTTTGACATAGCAATTCCACTAAAATGAAACTATAACCCAGCAATTTCACTGAAAGGAAAGAGAAATGACAGTACATCTCCCCAAAAACACTTGTTCAAGAATGTTCACAATCATTTTATTCATAATAGTAAAAAACTGGAAACAGACTAGGTTTCTATAAACAGCAAAATAGCTAGGCAAACTGTGCTATATTCGTGTAATGGAATAGCACAATTCAGTATTAAAAAGGGATAAAAACAATGCGGTGAATCTCAAAATATTACGATTAGTAAAAGAAGCCTGATGCAAAAGAGTACATACTATACGATTCCATTTGTGCATTTCACAATTTTATAAACTTTGCTCCAATAATAAAATCCATCCAGATGGGCCCAACATAATCATAACAGTCCTTACAAGAGGGACACAAGGGGAGTCAGAGTCAGAGGAAAAGGCAATGTGAAATATAAGTTCAGATTAGAATGATGTGGCTACATGCCAAGGAATGACAGGGGTGCCTCTAGAATCCAGAAGAAGCAAGGAATAGAACTTACCCTGTAGTTGCCAGAAGTAACCAGCCCTGCTAACAGCCTGACTTTAGGTCTATAAGACTTATTCTAGACTCCTGACCTCCAGAACACTAAGAGAACACATTTATATTGTTTCAAGCCTCTAAGTTTGTGGTAGTTTGCTACAGCAGCAATAGGAAACTCATCTCTATCATTGGCATCCCAGAAGAAGAGAAGAAAGTGGGTAGGGATAAAAATTACTGGAAGAAATAATGGCTGAAAACTTCCCAAATTTGCATAAGACATACACCTATAGATACAATAAGCTGAGTAAATCCCAAACAGAGTAAACCCAAAGAAATCCACAACAAGATACATCATAGTTGAACTTCTGAAAACTGAAGACAAAGAAAAATCTTGAAAGCAACAACAGATAAATGATACCCTATGTATAGAGGAAAAATAATTCAAATGACAGTGGATTTCTCATCAGAAATCATGGAGGCCAAAAGAAAATGGCACAACACTTTTCAAGTGTTGAAAGAAGAAAATGGTCAACCCAAATACTATATCCAGTGCAAATATCATTTAATTATGAGGGGAAATAAAAATATTCTCAGATGAAAGAAAGCTATGAGATTTTGTCACCAGCAAACCTATTCTAAAAGAATGACTAAACAAAATTCTCTAAAAAGAAAAGAAATAAAAAAAGAAATCTTGAAATGGAAGGAAGGAAGGGAGAAAGAAAGAAGGAAACAACACGGTAAGCAAAACTATAGGTAAATACAATCAACATTCCTTCTTCTCTTGAGTTTTTTAAACCATGTTTGATGGTGGGAGCAAAAATTATAACACTGTCTAATGTGTTTCTAATTGTATGTAGGGAAATATTTAAGATGATTATATTAAGTGTGGGAAGGTAAAGGGAAATAATGGGAGGTAAGCTTTCTGCATTTCACTTAATTAGGTAAAATGACACCACGAGTAGATTGTGATGAGCTATGTATATATAAAATGTAGTAACTAGTGCAACCACTGAAAAAGTTATACAAAGAGTTATACTCAAAAACTCTGTAAATTGAATACACAAACCAAATGGAATTCTAAAAAAATGTTCAAGTGACTGACAGGAAGACTAGTTAAAAAAGAAACAGAGAAATGAAAAACAAACAAACAGAAAATAAAAGCTAAAATGGCAGACTCAAGACCTAACAGATTAATAATTCCATTAAATGTAAATAGTCTAAAGACACAAATTAAAGACAGAGATTGGCAGATTGGATTAAAAAACACGACTCAAACATGTGCTTTCCATAACAATTCACGTCAAATATAATGATATTGCAGGTTGGAAGTGAAAAAATGTATCATGGGGCTGTCCCTGTGGCTTAGGAGTTAAGTTTGGAAGGCTCTTCTTTGGTGGCCCAGGTTCATGGGTTCGGATCCTGGGCATGGACATATACCACTCATCAACCATGCTGTGGTGGCAATGCACATATAAATTAGAGGAAGACTGGCACAGATGTTAGCTCAGGGCTAATCTTCCTCAAGCAACAAAAAGAAGACTGGCAACAGATTTTAGCTCAGGGCTAATCTTCCTGAGCAAAAAAAAAAAATATATTATATATATATATATATATACACACATATATATATATCATGCAAAAATTAAGCAAAGGAAAGCAGGATTGGCTGTATTAACATCAGATAAAGTATACTTCAAAGCAAAGAAAATTACCAAAAATAGTGAGGGACACTATATAGTGAAAAAAACATCAATGTATCAAGAAGACCGAGCAGTCTGAAAGGGTATGCACCAAATAACAAAGCTAAAAAATCTGAGAAACAAAAACTGATAGAACTGAAAGAAAAACTAGACTAATTCACAATTATAGTTGGAGATTTCATCGCCCCCCTCAACAATAGATATAAAAACTAGACAAAATCAGCAAGCATATATAAGAACTCAACAATACCATAAACCAAAAGAACATAATCAACAATTATAGAACACTCCAACCAATGATAGCATTATACACATTCTTTTCAACTGTTCACGGAACACATATAAAGATAGATCATATCCTGGGCCATAAGGCAAACCTCAACAAATTTAAAATAGTTGAAATCATGCAGAGTGTGTTCTCCAACCACAATGGAAACAAACTCAAAATTAATAACAGAAATATAACATGAAAAATCTCCAAACATATGGAAACTAAACCACACACTTCTAAATAATCCATCAGCCAAAGAGAAAATCTCAAGAGATATCATAAAATAGATTAAACATAATAAAAATAATCCATCAATGTAATCCACCACATTAACAGGTTAAAGAAGAAAAATCACATGATTATATCAATCGATGCAGAAAAACCTTTGACAAAATTCAACACCTATTCATGAAAAAAACTCTCAGAGAAACAGAAATGAAGGGACACCTCCTCAGTAAATAAAGAGTATCTTCAAAAAAATCCCTACAGAGAGCATTATTCTTAATGGTGAAAGACTGAATGCTTTCCCCCTAAGATTTGGAACAAGACTAAGATGTCTCTTATCATTCTTATTCAACATAATGCTGGAAATACTAGTCAGGGCAATAAGACTTAAAAGGAAATAAAAGACACACAGGTCATATAGAAATAACTAAAACTGTCCCTATTTACAGATGACATGATTATCCACACATAAAATTCCAAGGAATCTAACAGAAAAACTCCTAGAACTAATAAGTAAATTAGCAAGGTTGAAGACTACAGATTAATATACAAAAATCAATTGTATTTCCACATACTATCAATAAACATGTGGACACAGATATTAAAGTTACAGTAACATTTATAATTGCTCAAAAAATGAAATACTTAATGTGTAAATCCAACAAAATGCATAGAGGACTTGTATGCTGAAAAGTATAAAACATTGATTAAAAAACCAAAGATAATCTAAATAAATGAAGACATACACGAAGTTTATGGGTGCAAGATTCAACATAGGAAAGAAGTCAATTCTCCCCAAATTGATACATGTTTAATGCAATTTCGATCAAAATCCCAGCAATATTTTTTTGTAGATACAGATAAGGTTATTGTAAATTTTATATAGAAAGGCAAAGGAACTAAAACAGCAAAAACAATTTTGAAAAAGAAGTTAAAATAAGAAGAATCAGTCCACGTGACTTTGAGACATTGTATAGCTATAGTAATCAAGACTGTGTGGTATTGGTAGAAGGATAGACATACATATTGATGGAACAAAATAGAGAACCCAGAAATAGGTCCAAGCAAATATGATCAACTGATTTTTTTCAAAGGTACTAAAGCAATTCAATAAAGGGAAAATAAAAGGTCCTGGAGCAATTGGACATGCATAGGCAAGGGAAAAAAAAGAATTTGGACCTGTCTTACATCTTATAAAAAAATTAACTCAAAATTAATCACAGATTTAAATGCAAAATATAAAACTATAAGACTTTTAGACAAAAATCATAGAAAATCAGAATCTAGGGTTAGGTAGAATTGTTAAATTTGATGCCAAAAGCACAATCCATAAAAGGAAAAAGCAATAATTTCACCAAAATTAAAAACCTTTTGTTTTGTGAAAAGGCCCTGTTAAGAGCATGAAAGACAAATTACAGACTAGGAGAAACATCTGCAAATCACTTATCTGACAAAGGCTTATATAAACCCAACAATAAAAATTCCAATTAGAAAATAGGCAAAAGATGTGAAGAGACATATATCTAAAGGAATACACAGATGGAAAATAAATACAGGAAAAGATGTTCAACATCATTAGCCATTAGGGAAACACAAACTAACACCACAATGAGTTAGTTATCTTTGAACAACTAGTCCTTTCCCTAGGCTGGAATGTTCTAGCCCCAGGTACCCACGAGGCTTGCAATTTGCTTCACTGAAGTCTCTGCTTGAAAGACCATTTCCTCAGAAAGGCCTTTTCTCTCTCCTCTATACTCCTCACCATCCCAAATTCCTAATCACTCTTGATTCCCTTACCCAGCTTTAGTTACTTCAGAGCATCTATCCCCAGCTAACATTGTATATTCACTTGTTTTTCTGTTTGCTGTCTGTCTCTCCCATTAAAATAAGTTCCATGAGGGCAGAGATTTTGTCTTCCACAAGCGCCTGGCACACAGTAGTCAATTAATAAAGATTTTGGATAAATAAATTACAATACATATGTACATTGTTGGAGGGTTCACTTCTATATTTCCACCCATGTTTTACCCAAATAGACTTTCTGGATTTCAGACCTCACCTGTCTCGAGCCACAAAAAAGCTTTTTTTCACTGTTAAAACCATCTCCTCATTCTGTTTTTAATTTCTTCTCCTTCCAGCTTTGCTAGAAGGACACCTACACCCTGTTGATCCCAGCCACTCCCCCACCAGTCATTATCCCAGGGTGTCATTATTATTAGAAGGCAGAGGTAAAAGAAAAAAAGGCCCTCGGGCCAGAATACCAGCAGACATTAGAGGAGAAAAGCTGAAACCAGAGCTGTGGGACAATCCTGGCATGCTCTTGAATACACTCTGGTCTATACAACATAAGCTTGAGAAGCACCCCAATAAAGGTTGTGGTTGATTAACTCCCCAGGAGTTAGATTTTTGGACTTGTTGACTTTTACTTGGCAGTAAATATCAACATAATTAGGAACTTGTCATTTAAATGTAATGAGTCTTTCCATCCATCCTTTTCCATTTTAGCTAACTTCAGAGTTCCTGGCTTTGTTTAAAGGAGCCATAGTTTGCATTTAAATTATGGATCCCACAGCCACAATGACCCAGAGTTCAGTCTTCTCACAACACAGAGACCACAAAACCATTTTAAATTTTTCAATATGAAAATGATTTTGGGGATTGCCTGCACGTTCCTTAACTAATACATACCATGCCAGAGTTGTAATATGTGAGCAATTACAGAACAATTATTTCTACCTTCAAGCCTTCTCTTCCTAATATGCATTTAAAAAAGGAGAATTCTGAAAAATATAACTATTAAACATAATTCTTCATCAAGAAATAGAACTTAAATGTCTCTGGCATACTAAATTATTTAATTTTTAGCGGACACTTTTATCCCTTCACTTTCAGAAAAGGACCCTAATTTATTTCACCCCACTATCCACAAATTCTTAATTATCTTTTCTAAACCCATAACTGAGACCAGATGATCTTTAGAATTCTTTTAGAAAGTTAAATATAGCAAGCTGTATGCTGAGAAGTAAGCCTTTCTTCTCCTCAATTTGCAATGTTTACATGAAAAGTGAAAAAAATGCCATTTTGCAGGGAGGTCCAAGTAGGGAAGAGGAGATGCCCACAGCGTGTACCAACAGCAAGGTTGTTCATAACACTGCTACGTGATGACACATCCTCTTGTGTGCTGGCTCTCCACCTCTAAGTCAACACTAAATATATAGTTACTTAATGTTTCCATCCAAGTTTAATAATTCTATCTGTAGGTAAATTTAAAATCAAAGTAGCACCTTTGATTTTGCTCTAAGAAAAATTACCTTTCTTCCCTCTAAAAATGTTATTGTCTCTTTAATAGTGATATTTAATTGGTATTTGGAAACAAAGGAAAGAAGGAACAAATTTATCACTATTTAGCGGTGATTTAACAATTTTTGACTTTGAGGTTCCAGTTAGTGACTTAACATACATCATTACCAGGTTACTTAACAGTGTGAAAGTTAACAAAAAATTGGCTCATTGGTATTTAGGTTGAAACCACTGTTGCATTTGTCTCTTATCTATAAGATCTACTCTATTCCATTGCTCTATAATTTAGGAAGAAAACATTCCATCTCCAATGTAAAAACTAACAAGAAATCTGGACTTAAAATATTGCTTTTTATAAACCAAAGTACCGTAATTTCTGAATTCCTTGGTTTATTTGTACATCCATTCAACTAAGCATGTGTTGAGTTGGTATGGTATAGTAGAAAAGAAATGTGCTTTCAAATTAAAAAATAATTTTTCTTAAACCAAGCTCACAGATACAGAGAATAGATTGGTGGCTGCCAGAGGTGGGGTTGGGCGAAATGTACTAAGGTAGTGAAAAGATACAAATTTCCAGTTATAAAATAAATAAGTCATGGGGATGTAATGTACAGCATGGTGACTGTAGTTAGTAATACAAATTTCCAGTTATAAAATAAATAAGTCATGGGGATGTAATGTACAGCATGGTGACTGTAGTTAGTAATACTGTATTGCATACTTGAAAACTGCTAAGAGAGTAGATCTTAAAAGTTCTCATTTGAATTTTTTTAACTATGTGTGGTGACAGATGTTAACTAGACTTATTGTGGTGATAATTCACAATGTATACAAATATCAAATCATTATGTTGTACACCCGAAACTACTGTAATGTTATATGTAAATTATACCTCAATAATACAGAAAGAAAGAAAATATATATTTTTAATGACCTGATTCAATCACTTAGGGCAAGTGTGGCTTAGGGCAAGTCACTTAAGTCTCTTTCTCTCAACTTCTATAAAAACAGAAAAAGAACAATAGAGACCTTGTAGAGTTGCTTTTAGAAGTAAGTGAAATAAGGCATTTTAAACCATCTAGCCCAATGCCTGACAAAATTCAGGCACTCAATGCTACCTGCCTTCCTTCTCACTGACCTAGGCAATAAGGTGCATTTGGGGAAAAGTATTTAGAAAATTCCTATTAGTCTGCAGGAACTTAATGGAATAAATTTTATATATATATAAATATAATAAAACCAATCAACAAGACTAGACAGTGACTTAAGTGCTAAAATGAAGTAGATAAGGCTTTTCATGGATTTATGTCGTCATTTTTATACTTGGTCTCAAATCTACTAAGATTTATGTCATTTGTTCATTTTACTATTCAACTTACTAGCACTTCCTAAGAGTGCCAAGCATAGTTACTATCTTTAAGGAATTTACAGTCTAGTAGGGATGACAGACATGCAACAAGTAATTACAGGGTAGTTTTTTCACGTTTTGATAGAAGTTTTAGAGTAAAGAATGGTTCACTGGGGAAGGAAGACGATGTCGGGGGAGAAGCTTCGTAGAGGTTCCAAAGTAAGAGACAGCAACTTTCCTTCATAGGAGCACAGAATCCTACCTTAAACTAGCTTAAGGAAGTAGAGTTTTTATTTAAATCTAATTTCTATTTATTTTTAATAGGAAATACATTCACATGATTGAAAATTCCAAACACACAAATTGATATATGTAGTAAGACATCTCCCTCTTTCTTCACCTTCATTCATCTCACCAATGTCTCAGTATATGTCCAGCCACCCAGCACCCCTTTACAGAGGCTGCCAACGTCATAAGTTCTGTACACGTTTTTCCAGATATATGTAATGCATGACAAGCAAATGTGAATACATATTTCACAAACACCTTGCTTTTTTCAGTTGAAGTATGTAATTGAGCTCATTGTCTATCAGTATAAAAACAACTTCTTCATTCTTCATTCTATTTTAATAGCTGAATATTATTCCATTGTATGAGTGTACCACAATTTACTGAACTGATAGACATTGAAGCTATTTCTAGTCCTGTTATTACAAATCCTGTAGTGATTAATGAATGTATATATCATTCTACACGTGTGCAAATTACATCCATGAAATAAAGTCCTAAAAGTAGAATTGCTGGGTCAATTTTGCTAACGCAATGAGAATGTTTCAAATATTCAATAGAGTCTAGACATCCCCAAAATAACCTCTCCTACGCTCTGATTTGGCTTCACCCTCTCTATCTTAGTCCAGCACGCCACTCCACTAATGGATCCTGCCCTGGCAGCATCCATTGCCATGTACTCCCTCAACAAATATCTCTGGAGTGCCAGGCACTGTTCTAGGCACTGGGGACATAGCAGCGAATAAAAGAGACAAATATCCCTCCTCTCCTGGAACTCTTTACTGGGGAGTTTTCTCCACGGCTCTCTGGAAGAGGGAGAGACAAGAATACAACATAAACAATTATATTAGAAAGAGGTAGGTGCTAAGGAGAAAAACAATCAAGTCAGGAAAGGAAATATGAAGTGCTGAGTGGACAGAAAAGGCCTAACTAAGAAGGAAGAAAGACCCAGAGGAAGAAAGGAAATGCAAGGCAAGCGTATATCTACAGGAAGAACAATCTAGGCAGAAGGAACTTCAAGAGCTAAAGCCCTGTGGCAGGACAATGAGAGCCCTACTGGAGGAACAGAAAAGAGGTTAATGTGGCTGGAAAGGAATGAGTAAGGAGGAAAGAATAAGAGATGAGGTCACAGAGAAACCAGGAAGCCAGCTGGTACATGGTCCCATAGGTTATTGTAAGGCCTTTGGCTTTCACTGTGAGGCATATGGGGAGCAATGAGAGAAGTGGGTCCTGGACCAAGCAGAACCTGCAGCACTATGGGTGCTGGGTTAGATCAGAGCCAGAGGCACCAAGCACAGACGTAGTAAATGCAGGTAGGGGGGCATCAGGTGAAAGGTGCTCAAGGAACTAAAAGAGTAATAGATTAGGGAGAGTGGAACTGAGGCAGAGAATAAAAACCCGCTTCAACAGAAGGAAAACATAAGAACTGAAAAGATTCTGCCTCCTTCCTGTATAAAATATTCCACATAATCCAGGGACCAATGGATAGGCACTAGAAAGTCATGTTATAATGGATTTAAGTTATCGATTTCTTATTTGCATTGGCAGTAACTTCAATTGCCATCATTGCAAACAGCCTTTTAGAAAAATTATAATAGCAATCAATTTTGATTGTCAAGGCTTATTAAAGACTTGCTTTTTTAAAGATTATTCCATTGCATGCACATTATTTATTGCCAAGCAACCATCTGTTTTGCATTTTAGTACTAACTTTTTTATCCTCATATGCATTTCACTGAGAAGTTTCTGGGGAGTGGTTTTGGAGGTAGTAGTGGTTGTTTTTATTTTGATGGAAGGACAGTATATGCTAGGAAAGCTGTAATTTATTTCCACTCCTCTTTTGGAGAGAAATTAATCAGTACAATTCTCTTAGTCTTCCAAGCAATTGTAAAGAAACACCATTTTTCTCTGAATTATTGCTTTTGACCTTTATTTGCTTATAATTTTCTCCCCACCTATCTCTTCATCGTCTGCAACCTGACTTCCAGTCTTGCTATTTCACCAAACCTGCTCTCATCAAAGCTTTCTTCTTTATTCAGATCCTTCTAGAACTCATCACTGCCTTTGACATATATGACCACACTCTCATACTCAGATGGCACTCAAAGCTCATATCCCATAACAATACTTGTAGTGAGAGGAAAAGGCACTCACTGAAAACGAAGACCGGGAGGGGGCAATATATATAAATGAACTCAGCCATAAGTGCCCAGAGGCAGAGCTGAGTCACAGCAGGGGCTCAGTTAGGAAGAATTTTTATCTAAACCCAAGAGACTTAGAAGTCATTTAGGCCAATGACCTCATTTTATAGATGAAATAATGAAGTACAGAAAATGTGTCAGTTAGGACGGCTTTGGTTGCAAGTAATAGAAAACAGCAACTCAATTTGGCTTCAACAATAAGGAACTATCCTCGCCTACATCATATAAGGTCCAGACACAGGATCCCATAGCTGCTTTTCCATGGCCCCTTGACCACGTCACCTGCATGTGTTAGCTCCATGTGAGCAAAAATGGCTGCAGTAGTTTTGGTACTTATATCAGAGCCCTGGGAGCTAGGGGAGGAGAGTAGGAGGAAGGGGAAAGTGTGTCTCTTTCTTGACTCTCCTCTCAGAAGCAAAAAGACCTGCTCAAGAAGCCCTAAGAAGACTTTCTCTCCTGCCACCTCCCCATTTCTGAAACAATCACTGGCAAGGGAAATGGGATTCCAAGACTGGTTTGATTCAAGCCTTGGACTAAGCTTGGGGTAGAATAAGTGCTTAAGGAGTCAAGGTTAAATAAATTGGCCATAATCAAAATAGTACTCGTAAATCTAAGAGACATCTTGATTCCTACACTTGTCTGACTACACTTCTCAGAATTTGCTTTTCCTGCTCATTAATGATGAATTCAATTCTTCTCTCTTTTTGCAGACTTCTCTGGGGAGCACACTTGTTCTCTTTGTAATTATCTTAGGCTTCTGTGGAAGCGGCATAGAGTAATGGTAAGCACTGACTTTAAAGCCAGACTCTCTGGGTTCAAATACAGACCCCACCACTTCTAGCTGTGTGTCACCTTAGGTGTGTTATCTAACCTCCTTCCTCATCTATAAAAGCGGATGAGAATAGAACCCACCTCAGAGAGATGTTGTGAGAATTAAATAAGTTACTGTATATAACGTGATCAGAACCATGCCTATTACACAATAAGCCCTCATAAGTGTGTGCTGTTATTATTAAGAGGCATCTACTGTTATTGCCTGTACAGCATCCCTTCCTTCTTCTTTTGATAAATGTTTCAGTTTTCCTTTAAAGAACTACCCCTCCCCAATGCTATATGATCTTGGCACAATTCTTAGTCAGTATGAACTGCCCCCAACCCCCACTGGGCAAAGGGTGGGCATAAGGCCCAAATTAGGCCAATCTTACCTTTTCCCCCGGAATCTGAATCTTAAACTGAATGACTCAGGAAGAAAACAGTTAAAATGCAGTCTCTCGGATGTCAAGGCCTTGAAGAGGCTTTTCCTGAGTTCGTGCCCCCTAGACCCCTGGAACTGGTTGTCCTTTCCAAAATCTGATTAACAGTTCTTCCTTGATCCTGTTAGCTTTCCAATCCCCTTTAACAAATTCCTTTTTCACTGAAATTAACCAAAATTGACTTCTGTTGTTTGTGTAACCACTATGTTAAACAAATAGAACTCCCCAAATTAAACCAAGAAGTAACTTTATTTTTGTCTCTCATTGTCTCCTTAAACCTATTCATGAGCCTAGCTTTTCCCAGGCCCCTGCGTAGATGATATGGAAGTTAAGATAGGAACTCTGAAGTCAAATATTCTGGGCTCAAATTCTAGTTCCACCTCCTGCTAACTACGTTACTTAACGTCTCTTTGCCTCAGTTTCCCTAACTGTAAAATGGGGGAATAACAACGCCTACTTCGTTAGGTTGTTTAAAATTTAAATGACTTCCCAAAGGTAAAATGCCTGGAAATGTGTGGGGCACAGAATAAGTCCTGAAAAATGTTAATAGAGCTGATGGCAGTAGTGGTCCCATGAGGTTGTCTTTCTTCCTCACAACGCATCATATCACGCCCTGACCATTCTTGTTTCCATATCTATGCTCATGCTAGCCCTTTCTCCTTTCCGAAATCCTTCAAGACACAATTAATTCAAGCACCAAGACTTCCATAAGGCCCACATTGATCTACAAAGACCACACTGACCTGATACTTTATTTGTAAAATTCATAATCTGTAGAACACACGAGTCTCGACTTCATGTAATTTCCATTGTTTTTTAATTGTACTTGTGTGTAAATCATGACTACTCTAACAAGAAATTATTCCTTGAAGGCAAGAATGATGTTTTATATTCTTTTATGTCCCTCATATTACTTAGTTCAGAGTAAGAATCACAGTGAATCCTTAATAATAACTTTTTTTTTTTTTCCGAGGAAGACTGGCCCTGAGTTAACATCCGTGCCCATCTTCCTCTAGTTTATACGTGGGACGCCTACCACAGCATGGTTTGCCAAGCAGTACCATGTCCACACCCGGGATCCGAACTGACGAACCCTGGGCCGCCGAAGCAGAACGTGTGAACTTAACTGCTGTGCCACCAGGCCGGCCCTTTAATAATAACTTTTGAATAGACTTTGAACAGTTAAAAGCATTTCCAATCACAATTACTTCTGAGTTTGTATAGCTGCAAGCCCTCAGGCCTTTTTTTAGTATATATGTTGCCAAAGTGAGCACATGGCCTACATTTTTGTTGCGAGTATGAGCATATAAAAAAGACAGGGTACAGAACTTTCTGTTCCCTTCCCACACTGGCCCATACATAATGGCATTCAATAAATGTTATTAACTATCTATAAAAAAGCTGAAAACTTCAGGAGCTGAAAATTAATTCCAAATATGATAAGAAACTGTTACTGTTTAGATTTGAAACTATAATGCCAAAAGGTCCTGTTTTGTTTAAAAATAGAACACATGCAGATAAGGGAAAGAGATACTCTTAGACACTTTTCCCCTTCTAACACATGATTTTTCTCATAAGAATTGTTGATGAAGTATAAAGCAGAGAAGACAACTCTTGTATCCTTTTATTGTCGTGTCTCTGGAGAAATGTTCTTTTATTTTTGAAATAACATAAAGTACACCATCTTCTTTCTCTGTTTTCTCCAAGCATGTGAAAACATATACATAGAAATAAGAACTTCTCCCATTGAGGACCAAGAGCATATCATGTACGTAGAAAAAGATGTGCTATTTCATAGCTTCGTGGGCTGTTATTTAACCATGGGAAAAAGTCCACTGGGAAAAAGAAACTGAGTAAGCCTGGACTCAATTCCATGTGAAACAGTCTGTGAAACAGAGATGCATAAATTGAGTCTCTTAACTGATCCAGAGAACAAGCTTAGATTATATCTAAATGACACCTCTATGAAATTTCATACTTTTTGACTTATTGTTGTTTAATGGATATGGTTATTTCAAAGCTAAGAAAAAAAATGCTTTTTTTCTAAATGCTATCCACTGTGAATTTTTTCAACCAGACCAACTCTTTATTGTTTCCTTTCTACAGGAACACTCAATCTAGGAGAGAGAGAAAAGGGAGGAGGGAGAGGAATGAGTGGACAAAAACACTACATATCTTACCTGGATTGCGCGAGACAGCCTGGTGCTACCGCATTCCAATTCTCCTCCTCGGTGTGGAGTGCAGTGAGCTCTACCATGTTAACCATCACATCGTTGGTGTGGCCTGGAAGCTGAGGAAGCACTGAGAGCATCTTCTCTACCAAGTTGTCTCCATGATGTCCAACCGCTCCTGTTTAAGCAGACAAGAAAATATAAACTCACAAAACAGGAGGCAAAAGAAGCTGGACTAATGTTTTATAATGGCCCTTCTATCAAGAATAACATACATTTTTAGTTTCTTTTACACAAATCAATAACAGAAACCTAGTATTTTGCCCTGTGTATCACTAATCAAACTCACCAGTGCCTAGCCAGTGTGTGCCTTGTGTGTTGGACTTAATGCTCCTTGACGGCAGGCACTGTGTCTGCTCTGGTTACTACTAATTCCCAGCACCTGGCACAGTGGCTACATATGGTTGGATCAATAAATATTTAATGAATAAATAAATAAATTATCAGCATATAGTCAGTCATGGAAATAGTGTCATAGGATGATACTATCCTGAAATTTTAGAGCCAAATTTTATTTTACTGATGAAGATATAAGACCCAGAAGGGCTTAGAAACCTGACCAGGAATAGCAGATCTCCCCTCTGTTAGAACCTTATCTTCATAATGGCAACTGCCTATCTAGACCTCCCTTGACCCACCATATCTAGCAGGTCACTTGGCAGGTAGTAAGCTCTCACTAAATATTTGCTAGATGAAGGAAAGAATAAATGAATGAATGGTAACAGTTTGCAGTGATAGAAGCATTTATAGAATGCTTTCTGTGTACCAGGCACTGCTCTAGGCGCTTCACATGTACTAAATCTTTTAATAACAAATGAATTCATGATCTCAAATTGAAATTCAAGACCAACAACACAATTTAACACTTTTTCCATGAAATCAAGTTACCTTTCCAAAAGCCATCATTGCTTGGAAGACCTCATTCCAACAACGAGCGGGGACTTGGCACATCTACTTGTTTTGATCCCACTCATGTCAAATCAATTAACATTTTGCTTCCTAATGTCTCCCTATTTCTACCTCTCGTTGTTTTTTGCCATGTCAAATTAATTGGACAGAAGAACTGGGTAGAAAAGACCAAACCAGGAATCCAAGGAATCATCATCATCACTATCATCACCTTCATCACAATAGCTAATATTTATTGAGAGCTTATGATGTCCCAGGTATTAAGTTCCATACTGCCCATTTATTATCCACTTAATTCTTACAACAGCTCTAATAGGTAGGAATCATTACGGTCACTTATGGAGTAGAAGATTCAGTTAGGTAAGTTGCTCAAGATTACATAACTTATAAATTATAGAGCAAGAATTCAAACTTGGGGAAGACAAGTCCAAAAACCACACTGTTTATTAAAAAAAAAATCAGGCCCATAAAAGTGACTTAAGACAGAGCCAGCATGAGTGCTTCTAAGGTGACTTCTGATGTTAAAGAAAAGAATTTTTGTTCTACCAGTAGAATATTCATTTATTAGGCCTAGAGAGAACCACATCTTATTTATGTTGTCTATGGTTTATGATTCTCTTTCCAGCACTCAGATTACGAGCTGCTCCTTCAATACTTGCTGAATGAATGCCTAGTGACTATAAGTGGCCCTCACATCCAGGGGGGGTCACAAGTCTCTAAGTGAATTATACCTTTAAATTAAGCCCCAGGGGCCGGTCTGGTGGTGCAGCGGTTAAGTTCGCACGTTTGGCTTCTCGGTGGCCTGGGGTTTGCCGGTTCGGATCCCGGGTGCGGACATGGCACCGCTTGGCACACCATGCTGTGGTAGGCGTCCCACATATAAAGTAGAGGAAGACGGGCATGATGTTAACTCAGGGCCAGGCTTCCCCAGCAAAAAGAGGAGGACTGGCAGTAGTTAGCTCAGGGCTAATCTTCCTCAAAAAAAGTTTTTAGTAAGTAAGGAGGGAACTAGTGGAGAGAGAGAAATTCATGATGCCATGAGGTAATCCTAGTATCTCCATTTGGGGCTCCCATCACTACAATCTCCACCCATCACTACAATCACTCTTCTTTGAACTTGGTGCCCAAATTCTGAGCCCTGCACCAGGTTATTCTTATTTTCGACTGCCATTCACAGACACGTGGCACAAACCAGAAATGTGGTCCGTGGGTGCTCCCTTCCTTTCCTAACTTCTTTAGCCCCTACAATATGGCTGCTGCTCATTCCTCCCTATGCCACACTCAGGGGTCTTGGGCAAGTCTCAGTTCATTAAACCCTCTGCAAATTGAAACGGTTGGCTAATCCAGTCCTCTTGAAAATCTCTGAATATGAGAAGTCAAGATATAACATACTTATTTTTTCTTAAAGTTTAATAACTAATTAAACTATTTTTACAGAACCAAAGTACCATGTATATGCCTAAAATATTATATACTAACCTCCTAAATGTTCAAAAGGAGAGGAATAGTTTTTTTTTTAATTATGGTAAATTTATTGAAGCAATTTTCAAATTGTGATTTTTGTTTTTTTCTATTTATTTACAGATTCTAAACTTTCTATGGTGAACATATATTCCTGCATAATAAGAATAAAAAATATATTATAAACACACACACACACATACAAATATCCCCCAATTTTTTTTCTTTTTATAAAGATTTTATTTTTTTCCCTTTCCTCCCCAAAGCCCCCCGGTACATAGTTGTATATTCTTAGTTGTGGGTCCTTCTAGTTGTGGCATCGTTGTGGGTCCTTCTAGTTGTGGCATGTGGGACGCTGCCTCAGCGTGGTTTGATGAGCAGTGCCATGTCCACAGCCAGGATTCGAACCAACGAAACACTGGGCTGCCTGCAGCGGAGCTGCGAACTTAACCACTCAGCCACGGGGCCAGCCCCCAAATATCCAGAAATTTTAACAAGGGTTATCTTTGGATGGTAGGCTTTTCGTTGATATAAATTCTACCTAAACTTCATTTTTTCCCAGTGTTTTCTACAGGGAGCACACGGAACTTACCTAATTAGAAAAATAATTTACATCCAATCAGAAAATATTTAAAATATTACATCAGAGAATTAACAAAAGGCCAAATTTACATGACCAGGATTACTCAGCTTCTTAGATTTAGTCAAAAGGATGTGTATGTCTAACATGCTTGATAACGAAGGATAAAGCACGGGCTTTCAACCAATTGTCCTGCTCTTCTGTGAATACAGTTTCTCACATGCCTGGCTTTAGAGGGTTCAATATTCATCTTTAAAATTTAATTAGTGCTATTTACATGACTCAAACACAGACTAAGCATTTGGGGCCTCTCAGTGTCACAATAACGTCAGATTCTTCTTTTATAAAATGAATAAAATACCAAGATTTGTATCACACAAATTTTCAGAGAGCTTAATTTTTCCTTTATTACAGAAATTTAAAAATATTATTTAAGAAGCTCAGGAGTGGAAGTCAACCAGAACCCAGTTACTTCTTCCCTGTCCAACTGTTAATGTGGCCAACAGCAATGTGGTCTAGTCTGGCCAGAGAATGGTTTATTTCCCAGTGCCATCTTTTCCAAGTGGGGTGTCAGAAAAAGAAATTGGAGACGTGGGCTCTAGTGGTCCTAACCTCTGCCAGTTCCTTGTGTAACCTGAGGCAGCTTCCATAAATGTGGTGCTATTTTACTAAGCTAAAAACTTAGAGCTGGTCCAACTGACACCTAAATATCTTTGAACCTCAGGATTTGAGATCTTAAGTTAAGCCACTTGCTTCAAGGGCTAAACTTTTTTAGTTAACAGCACCAGAAAAATACCATTCCTGTATGATCCTGTAGATTAGATGTGATGTACATGCCAGTATCATCATCATAAGGCAAGAAACATCTATACTTGCGTCTACTAAATGAAATAGAGTGAGAAGCAAGAATTGAGGCACCTTCACAAGAGCTCAGTCACACTGGAGTAGGGCTCAAAAGATAAAAATGCAGCAGCAGCCTTCTCTACATTTCACAAACAGGCTATTTTTGGGCCGTGCGTATTGTCCCTTTGTGTTGAGATAGGGCTACCGGACTCAGAATTCACATATGCAAAAACTCACGTCCTTTCTGATTCGCCATCATTCATTCCCAAGAATCTGTGACTGCCTTTCGTTATTTTGAAATGTTCCAGTATTTGATCACATTTCTGTCTTATAAGAACGGAATATTTCTTT
The DNA here is from genome assembly GCF_037783145.1 of Equus przewalskii. Classification (NCBI taxonomy): domain Eukaryota; kingdom Metazoa; phylum Chordata; class Mammalia; order Perissodactyla; family Equidae; genus Equus; species Equus przewalskii. The sequence goes on along the minus strand of NC_091833.1, from coordinate 78,794,979 downwards.
ATTACTCCTGATGCTTCCTTCCATGTAGAGGGACAAGAGTTAGCATAACACTCGTGAACGTGCTTTACCTCCTTCCATCAATTGCTTTTCCCCGGGCTGTCAGGTTCTACTCTACTCTTCCTAGGATAGGTTCTGCCCTCCAGAAAAGGGAAAAAGACTTGCTCTGGTCCAAGCCTGCTGCTGAGTGGGTAAACTTTTGAACTCTGAGATTTGGTTTAGGAAGCTCACTTGTCCATACATATAAGCCACATTCTTTAATGCTCATAATGTTTATTATTTATCCATAATAAAACTAGTATTTTGGCCTCCGCCTACCAACTCTTTATCTCATATTCAATTGATTCAGATTGTGGATGAGGAAAGGACTGTTAGTTATTAGATCCTCTCTAATACTACCATTTCTAACACTACCTATGGTTGCCTCACATCAGTCAAATCTAGCATAAAGGAGATGTATTACAGTGGATACTGCATACCAGTCAAAAGCCTACTTAAGTTTGCCATATACCAGGTAGGACTTTGGGTTATGGGGATAGGAGAATTACAACACAGCACATACACAAGTTTATTCAATAAGCAAATTTCCCCACACAGTAATTTTAGATAAGAGAATCACGTGATATTCATTATATTGCCCCTAACTTGAATCTTCTCCTACATTCCATATATCAGGGAATGGATTCTGAAATTGCCCAAGCTAGAAAACTTGGCATGTCTTCAAATCTTTCCCGTAATACTCTACCATTCTATCAGTCACCACTCTATTAATTCTCTCAATTAAATATCAACTACTCTTCTCTTCATCCTTCCTATTATTGACTCAATATAAATTCACACAATTTCTCACCTAGATATTATAACAACCCCCTGATCAATCCTCTAGGCTCCAATATGTCTTGCCTTTATCTCAGGGAGCCCATGGCTCCTAGGCTGGGCTCCTCCATGGATGGATGGGAGGGTTAAATTTGATAAGAAATACTGTAAGCTTATGCTTTTTTCTAGATAATCCATAACTTTTAACAATTGCTCAAAAAAGTTTCTTAATTTCAAAACAGTTAAGAATCACTGCACACCCCACAGTAGGAATTAGAGTTGAGCCAACAGATATCAACGTTATTCCTTTCTACACCCTTTACGGACACAGTCTGACCAGTGCGCAAATTAACAAACTGTGCTACATCTATACACCTGAATATTACTCATAAATAAAAAGGAATGAACAACTGATAGAAGCAACAACATGGATAAACCTCAACTGTATTACACTAAGTGAAAGAGGGCACTCAAAAGGCTATATACACAGATGATTGCATTTATGACATTTTTTTTTTTTTTTTGAGGAAGATTAGCCCTGAGCTAACATCTGCCCCCAATCCTCCTCTTTTTGCTGAGGAAGACTGGCCCTGAGCTAACATCCGTGCCCATCTTCCTCTACTTTATATGTGGGACGCCTGCCACAGCATGGCTTGCCTAGTGGTGCCATGTCCACACCGGGGATCTGAACCGGCAAACCCCAGGCCACCGAAGCAGAACATGGGAACTTAACCACTGCATCACCAGGCCAGCCCTATGTTACATTCTTGAAAAGGCAAAACTCGACGGACAGGAAATGGATTCATGATTGCCAGGAACTGAGGGTGAGATTACAAGAGGCACAAAGAAACTTTTTGAAGTGTTGGAACTGTTCCTATATCTTGACTGTGGTGGTGGTTACATGACTATATGTTGCTGGACAAAACTACACACTTTATTATAAAAATGAATATTACTATATGTAAGTTATACTTTAATAAACTTGACTAGAAAAAAAAGCGAGCAAAACAACAACGACAACAACAACAACAAAATCCACCCCATTAGAGCCTGACTCACCCCGTGGTTTCCGCTTCGGAATCAACAGATCCATCTATCACACTGTCCACCAGAGAACTCTCTCAACAGGAAATCTGCACATGCATTTTGTCTGCCTAAAAACTTGCTATGGCTCCTCACTGAGCATGAAATTTAAGGCCTTTTGCCCCAACCACCTTCCTCATCATCTTCATCATCCTTCCTTCCTATCTCTTACCATTCGCTCAGTCCTTCATTCCAACCCCCATGTACCTTAAGTTCTAATAAAAAATTATCTAAAAAGAACTCCCAGAACAACCTATGTTCCTTCTTACATCTTTGCACCCATGGGGAGCTTTTAAAAGAATACTGATTCTAGCCTCTGCCCAGACCCCTTTTTAAAAATCAGAAAAAGGAAAAAAAAAATCTTTAAAAATCAGACTTTCTGGGGGCCAGCCCAGTGGCGCAGCAGTTAAGTTTGCACGTTCTGCTTTGGTGGCCCGGGGATCACCAGCCCGGATCCTGGGTGGGGACCTGGCACTGCTTAGCAAGCCATGCTGTGGTAGGCATCCCACATATAAAGTAGAGGAAGATGGGCACGGATGTTAGCTCAGGGCCAGTCTTCCTCAGCAAAAAGAGGAGGATTGGGGGCAGATGTTAGCTCAGGGCTAATCTTCCTAAAAAAAAAAAGACTTTCTGGGGTGGTTCAAATGTGAAACCAAGTTGAGAACCACTGGCCTAGGAATGGCTACCCCTTAAACGAGTACTTTGTACCCAAACCCTATGAAGGCACGTATCATTCATACTCTAATTAGCTGAGCTTTCTGCTTCTTCATTAGACTGTGAGTTCCTCATAAACCAGAGCTTTGACTGTTTGATCTTTATATCAGCAATTCTCAAACTTTACTGCATATTCAAATCACCTGGGGATCTTGTTAAAACACAGATTCTGATTCACAAATTTGGGGTTAGGCCTGAGATTGTGCGTTTTTAATTCACTTCCAGTTGAGCTCGAGGCTATCAGCCCCCAGGAGTCACTGAGTAGGGAGGCTTTATGTCACTATCACCTAGCACAGAGGCTGCACACAAAAGTTGCTCAAAAAATATTTATGAAATGAATAGAGATCACCCAAACCATTCTTTATACTCTCCTAAGTAACCAAAATTGTAGTGATCTTGCAGGATCATACAGGAGGAATCTTTCACTTCATTTTTTTTTTCTCTAGGTATGACAGAATATAGTTCCTGACAAATAGTTAATTCTAACCAACTCTCACTTCCTTTAATGGTGGGTACGAGGTCAAGTAATAGAATTCTTCTGGGTTATATGCATGGTAAATTATTCTTGCGTTTATGATTTTAGTCTTATACCTAGGGGGAAAAATTACCTTTAAAAGAATAAAACATTAAACCATTTTAAATGCATATCATTAATTAATAAAAAAATAATAAACATTTTTCCAGTGCCGATTATGTAGCAGGCATTGTTCTGGAAACTAGATGTGTTAACTTAATTTACCCTCTCAACCACTCTTTGAGTGGGTACTCTTATTATCCTCATTTTACAGATCAGGAAACTGAGACCCTTGCAGTTAGGCAACTGGCCCAAGGACTCATGACTAGGAAGGGGCAGAGGTAAGACTACTGTAACTAACCACTCATGCCTACTACACAACCTAGATAGTAGCAGCAGCTACCACATATTGAGGCTCTACCTCCATTCCTCACTCCTCACATACACAATTCTGTGTAACATAAATCTGATCGTGTCACATCACAGCTCACAACCCTCCAACTTTCCCATCAGACTTTGGCTTTTACTTGAAGTCCTTACTTTACTCTACAATGCATTTCCTCTGCTTGTCTCTTCAACTTCACCTCCTATCACTGGCCCTCCTTGTTTGGAGGGCAAGCTGAAGGGAGTCACACTGGCCTCCTACTGTTCCTCAAACATGTCAAACATATTCCCACCTAAGATCCTTTGCACTTGTCATTCCCTAGGTCTTATACGTTCCTATTTTTTTTTTTTTTTTTAGGAAGTTAGCCCTGAGCTAACATCTGCTGTTGCTGAGGAAGACTGACCCTGAGCTAACATCCATGCCCATCTTTCTCTACTTTATATGTGGGACGCCTGCCACAGCAAGGCTTGACAAGCAGTGTGTAGGTGCACACCTGGGATCCAAACCTGTGAACCCCAGGCCACCGAAGTGGAACGTGAGAACTTCACCGCTACACCACTGGGCTGGCCCCTAGGTCTTATATGTTCTGCTTCTCTTTCTTTCAGTCTCCGCTCAAATGTCACATCCTCAGAGAGGCCTTCCCTAGCTAGGCTATCTAAAATGGAAATCCTCACTTTTTAATCTCTCACCCACCATATTAGTTATATATTGAACAAATGAATGGATGGATGATTTTATATCTTCCCAACAGCCCTTTAAGGTTGCTATTTTCCCCTGTTTACAAATAAGAAAGCCCTCAAAAGGTTCAATGAGGATCAAACAGCACGTAAGTCACAAAGCTAGGACTTGAAGTTATTATACTGCTCCGGATCTAAGACCAGTAATCTAGTCGGAGCCTTATATGGCTTCTCAATTATGTCTCATACCTATGTTTACTTTAAACAGTATCCTCTGAACTCTAAAATGAAGATATTAGTTGGTACTTTGCTTTTTGTGGAAAATCAGATAGGGGTAGAAAGGATAAATCACTTTTCTGAACACTAAGGCAGCACCAGAGTCCAACAACTATGCTTAGACTCTGAAGCTGCTCGCTTCTGGACACAACATCAGCACTACCTCTACTATCCAGGACAAGGGTTCTCAAACTTTTTTCCATAGCCGCACATATGAGAGAGGTTATGAGCACAGGCTGTGGAGCAAACTGCCAAGGTTCAAACCCTGACTGCGCCACTTACCAGCTGTGTGATCTTGGATGAGTTACTTAACTCTCCAAGCCTCAGTCTCCTCATCTGCAAAATGAGAATAATTATAATACTTACCTCAAAAAAGTACTGTGAAAATTAAAGAAGTTTATATATGTAGAGTGCTGAGAAAAGTAGTGTGCTCTCAAATTTTAGCCATTATTAATAGTTTCACATTTCAATACTTTAACAAATAATGTGGGGGCCAGCCCCGTGGCCAAGTGGGTAAGTTCGTGCACTCTGCTTCAGCGGCCCAGGGTTTCACCGGTTCGGATCCTGGGCACAGAAGTGGCACGGCTCATCAGGCCACGCCGAGCTGGTATCCCACATGCCACAACTAGAAGGACCCACAACTAAAATATACAACTATGTACTGGGGCGATTTGAGGAGAAAAAGCAGAAAAAAAAAAAGATTGGCAACAGTTGTTAGGCAGGTGCCAATCTTTAAAAGAAAAATAATAATAATATGTAACCACATTTTAAAGCAAATATAAATGCAAGAGTGTATCATAATCCCAGAATTAAGAACCATCCATTGGATTGGAAGTTAATCTTTAATTGAATGGATTTAATTTAAAAGTTAACATGAAACTAAAATTCAGAAGAATTGAACCAAGAGAGGAAATTTAATTCCCAGAGTTACTGCCATCTCCTATCTTTCAATTTTGAGCTTGAATACCACTAGCAAAGTATACTAGTTGATCTTAAGAGCCAGAAAAGAATGGAAGGGAAACCAGATTCAAACCTTTTAGAGAATCATAAATCATGTCTACCTTTTTTTTTTTAAAGATTGGCACCTGAGCTAACATCTCCTGCCAACCTTTTTTTTTTTTCTCCCCAAAGCCCCCCAGTACACAGTTGCACACCCCAACTGTAGGTCCTTCTGGTTGTGCCATATCTATCTTTTTAAGTGTCCCTCAAAACAAATCAGAAGGCAGAACAATCCATAGAACGTTGTACTTAAATTTCCTATGCAAATGTGCCTGAAGCACTCTGCAGGGGCCCAAGCTTCTGGGCGGTCTAGACATGGTGAAAGTAAGTTGAAATCACAGCACACACATCAGTGGTCATTTGCTTCTCAAACAACTACAACAAACTTCTATATTTTTAAGTCCTGAGGGCTTATCAACTGCTTCAGGAGAGGAAAGAACTTGTCTGTCTTGTTCACCACTGTTTCCCTCACTGGGACAATGCTCGGCACACAGTAGGCACTCAATAAATGTTTACCGAAAAAACAAACCAACTGTTAGACAAAGTGATAGTACTTTCAGCAAAGATGATAACAAAAAGATGAGAAAGAAACTTGTCTATATCCTAAGCACAATGTTACTGTCGAATATTTATGAAATATTGGAAGTTATTTTTGGTAGTGCCAATTTTACCTCGAAGAAGAGATGAAGTATATAAATCTTCCAATGGTAAATCACCAAGAATGGTATCCAAAATATTTAACAACATACATTAAGGTATATGTATACAAAGTAAAATCTAAATCAAAAACTAAAAAATGTGTTTCCTTTTGGTCTCTATATTAAAACTGCTGTCAAGTAATTTAAATTGAAATTCAAATCATTCAAGTCATTCCATTCATTTCCAAATCACCTTTGATTTTTAGAAATTATTGGTGTAATCTTTTGTATGCTGCACATATCAACTGGCTCAACAATGCCCCAATCTAAGCCACAATTTGATGTAAGAAACCACACCAAACCCTTGTAACAACTACTCCATTAACTTTATAGTCATGAGCTCCCCAGCTCCTTATGCTTGTTGCATCCAGGACAGATCTGCAAAAAACTTTGAGCATGGTGATCAGGTATGCTCCTAGATGCCAGAGCCTGGACCAAGGACAGAGAGCACTCACGCCAACAATAATGCCACCAACACCACCTACCCTACCACCCCATTCAATTTTGTTTGGGCCACGCTGGAGCAGAAGACAAATGCTGTATCTCCACAACTATCAGTACCGCCATGAACTTCCACCGCTGCCTCAGTACGCTCAGCACCTCCAGGCCCTATCACTGACCTCCACTGGGCAACAGCATTAGGCGGCTTGTGGTTTCAATAAGCATAAGATTTCTCTTTACTCACTAGTATAGAAGGATTTTAATGTGTAAAAAACTGGTTTGACAATACAGCTATGTACCAACTGAAAATCAACCCTGAATATCACTAATACGGCATCATAACACTATGTTGAAACACCTTTGACACAAATGAACTATTAAGCTGATCATTCGGAAGATAGTTTGGATGATTATCCAAAAGATAGCCATTAAAAAGACTTAAATTTCTAAGTTATTAGGACCACAGTAACAAACTAGTCCCAGTTAGAATCCATCCTCCAAAATCCACCCTCTATCGGCCAGCAATAATTTTGATCCCTTCTGAAGGAGAATATGTCATAATTTTAAAATGGAAAGTAGGTCATAGACCATTTCTTGGGTACATGATGCCAGAGGTGATTGGTTTCAGAGGGGACCACAAATCAAACTTGGCTCTATGCACCAGCAGATAGGTAAATATGTTGGGTCCCGGAGATACTCCCTTATCCCACCCACTCTGCCTTCTCTTTTTTGTGTGTGTGTGTGTGTTTTTTTTTTGAGGAAGATTAGCCCTGAGCTAACTACTGCCAACCCTCCTCTTTTTGCTGAAGAAGACTGGCCCTGAGCTAACATCCGCGCCCATCTTCTACAGCATGGCTTACCAAGCAGTGCCATGTCCCCACCTGGTATCCGGGCTGGTGAACCCTGGGCCACCGAAGCGGAACGTGCAAACTTAACTGCTGCACCACCGGGCTGGCACCCATTAGGTACTTTTTAATCCCCTAAGAGTTCTGGGATGTTACAATCATTACTCATATTTAAATCACAGTGACAGACTGGAAACCTGGTTTTTCCAATTACATAATTAAGCTTACATTTCAGCATTACCATTTAGCTTACTTTCTATTTTATGAACTGAAAATTAATCTTATAAGGCCAAAAACACAAATACACTTTATTGTGGTTTTTATAATTTCATTCAGCTTTTTTTCTGACCTAGTAAAAAGAACTCTTACCAATGTCAGTTTCCTGATTATTCTCCCTGAACTTGGGTGTGGCCAGCCTTTACTACTAGCAGCATTATATCTACCTAATTAGAGAACAACAAAGTTGACTTTTGAAAATAAATGCACACATCAAGTACCAGAAAGTGTTTTTCCTTCACTTATTTTAAGAGTTACTTTTGTTCCTTATGTGTATAAATAAATATATTACTATAATTTGATATTATCTACCCAGTCTTCAACAGAATGAGAGCTAAGAATCAATCAACAAACATTTGCAATTATTTTCTACAATTCTATTTAATCTCATTTTCTGGTGATGTTTAAGTTCAGCCTCATTTATTAACGCTCATTTAAAGAAATCTAAAACTCAACTAAGTGTTGTACAGTTTCCTTACACTAGGTCATCTGTTAACACCTCTCCAATATATTAGAACCCTCTTACGAAGGGTTGTTGTGAATATTGGCATCTGCACATTTCTAAAAGGTTCCCAGGTGGACAGTTCTCCTGGATGTCAACGTAATTCCATTTTTCCAGTCTCTTGGGCTAGATGCAGTTGTTGTATAAGAAGGCAGTGCATGTTGAAGATGTATTTACCCATTACAGCATTTAACAAATTGATCGTAATTGCTAATTTGCTATTGCTAATGACTAATTTCCCTCTAGACTATGAACTCTGTGAAATCAGGGACTGTGTCCATCTAGTGCATCTTTGTGTCCTCAACCTGACATACAGCGAGAGGTCAATAAAATATGCTGAATCAATGAAAGTCCCACCTTGGAGAATGATTATGAAGATCTCCACAGCAATCCCACTTACCGGTGAGATCCAGAGTTCTGTCCACAAAGACCACCGATGCCCTGCCTGCGGCAGTCTTCCTCCTGTTCTTGGCAGGGGCATAATTGGCCAGATCTGCGGCGATGATCCGACTGAGGGAACCTACTGCAAAACACTCTTCCCGTACCCCTAAATGCTCGCACAGAGAACTGAGGCCTGACACCAGGCACCTGATCTGCAGTAGCAGCTCAGGGGGCAGGGCAGTGGCATCCACCTCACCCAGGCTTCCCAGCCTCCTCTTGTCCGGCCGGGCACTGTTAAGGAGATGCACATCCCGGGGTAGCAGTGGAAAAAGGGAAGCAAAGGCTGGAGTCAAGGCAAGGTGGGGAGCAGCAGGGGCGAGCAACAACGGGACGTGCAGCACCTCAGCGGTGTAGTTCATGTTGCCCATCCACTCACACAGCTTCTCCTCCAGTTGCTCGAAGACCGGCTGCTGCCCCTCTAGCTCGGCCGCTGCCGCCGCCGGCACGTGATTAGCCGTGAGGTGGACAGCGTGGTTCACGGCGGTGACCACCACACAATACTGGAAGTGACTGCGGCAGATGATGTCCCGTAGCGTCTCCACGATACGGCCTTTCAGCAGGCAGCTCAGCACAAACACCGCCTTGGGCTGCTCGGCTCCGCCACCAACTGCGGTGGGCTCGAACTCTCGCAGGTGACACGCAGGACCCCCCACCGCCTCCAAGAGCCGCGTGGATCCGCAGCCCCAGTGCAGGCTCTCGGCGCAGGCAGCGTCCAGGTAGACCAGGGCCCGTTTCACTTTGGCCAGCACCTGCTCCCAGCCTTGGTGGGTAAAGGACAACACACCCGGGTCGCTCATAGTTGGGAATTCGCAAGCGCGGGCACTCAATTGCAGGAACTTCTTTCAGAACTCACAGCTTCCGGGAATTGGGCTCCCTGAGACTTTGACAGTCAACACAGTACACGTGGTGCCGCCTCCGACTCATCTATTGACCGCGCACGGTGATGACGTCAACGAGCGTGATTGGCTAGCGAGAAGACCGGGCTCCTGGAAGGATGCTGAAGACTGGGAAGCAGAAGTGGGCAGGGCTCCCTGGCTCTGGGGTACCTCGAAAGTTTGGGGAGTTGAGAAGGAGCTGCCTAGGAAATAGCCGAACTGCGTTCTTTTCCTCTCCCAGTCTTCTGAGATTACCTTTCCCTGCCCCTGTGAATCCGAAGTTTTATATCTTCCTTGGATATGAACACATCTCTTTAAAAATACAGCCACTTACCCCATCTAAACGTAGAGTAGCCAGAGAAGATAAAACAACCAACTGTAATGTTTTGTAGTTTATAGATTGCCGTCACATACGTTATTGCACACAGGCCTCATAACAAACCTACTGGTTTCATTTTCACTTTCTCCACCTTCCCTCATTTGTCTCATTGTCACCAAATCTTTTTGTTTTTTTTTTTTGAGGAAGGTTAGCCCTAAGCTAACTACTGTCAATCCTCCTCTTTTTGCTGAGGAAGACTGGACCTGAGCTAACATCCATGTCCATCTTCCTCAACTTTATATGTGAGACGCCTACCACAGCATGGCTTTTGCCAAGCAGTGTCATGTCTGCACCTGGGATCCGAACAGGCGAACCCAGGGCCACCAAGAAGCCGAACGTGCAAACTTAACTACTGTGCCACCAGGCCGGCCCCCTCATTGTCACCAAATCTTGATCTGCTTCAAAAATCCTGGAATCCAGCCCCATCTCCTCATCCTTGCTGTCACAGCCTTAACCCACCATCATCAATCACCTGGACAATTGCAATGATCTCCCATCATTTCCCAGTTTTCCATCTCTTCCCTCTCCAGTTCAGTTTTCTTCCTAATAAACTAAGCTGGTCCTACTATTTTCCTGATTCAAAGCCTGTCCTGGCCCAATTGACTAGAGGACACAGCCAGATTCCTTCAATTGCCACCAAAATCGTTCATAATTTCTCAATTTTCTCCAGCTACTTCCAGCCTGGAACATTATATACCTACACAATGAAGTCAACAGATTGAGCCCTGAATGTTTCATGGGTTCCATTCATTCAACCATGATTTATTAAGCATTTACTAAGTATACACTGTGCTAGGCTCCAAAGATACAATGATTAATAAAATAAATTTCCTGATCTACAAAGAATTTACAGTGGTAAACTCCTACCAAAAATAATCATTCTAATGATACCTTCCATGTGAGAGTTTTCCTAACTCACTATCACCAGTACCATCACTCTCTCCTCTCCCTCATCCCCTCAACACACAACAGTTGATACCTCCGCTAAGTACTTGCCATATCATGGGGTAAGTCTTAACATACCTGTTTTCCTTAAGATACCTGTTCTGCTAGATTGTGCACTACAGGTCTGGTATCCCCAACACTAGAAAATAATACGTATTTAATAAATGTTCATTGAATAAATGTTCAATTCATATCCATATAATAAATAATATAGTCAACGAACTCTTAATGGAAAGGTACAATATTCAAGACACTGTTGGACATTGAGGAGATAAAGAGAAATAAGCAACAGCCCTGCCTTCAAAAGAATCTGAAATAAAAGTACTGCCACATGTACAGCAAGCAACTGCAACAAAATGTAGCAAAAGCAGTGACTTTTTTTTAATGTATAAGAATTACAAAGGAAGAAAAATAAATTCTGACTTGGTGAGGGGAAAAGGGAAGTGGTCAAAAGAAGTTTCATATAGGACATGAGTTTTGAGTTGCCTTCAAAGAAAGTCAGGTGTTCACCAGGTGGACAGGATGGGGAGGAGCATTCCTGGCAGTCCTGGCAGAGAGTGCAGCACGAACAAAGCCATAGAGGCATGAAACCGTACAATGTGTTCTCTAGAATTACAGTTTAGTATAGCTGGAGTGCACTGCATGAAGAGAGACCCAAGAAGAAATAGGAGCTAGGAACTAGAAAAGAAGGGAGTAGATCAGGATGAATCTTATTTTCGATTCTAAACAGTAGCAGCCAATGGGGAACTATTAAAGTATTTTGAGGAGTAGAAAAAATTTGTCCACATCTGGAGTTGATAAAAGAAAAGATCCTAGTAAGACATAGGGCAGGGAAAGCAGTTAGGAAACAGTGACAGCAACCACTAGGGCCAGATTAGATAAGGATACCAATAAAGGGGATGGGCAGTGAGGGGTGTCTAAGGAGATGTCATGAAGATAGAGCCAAAAAATCTAATGACTGGATTGACAGAGAGTGAGGCAGAGAGAGTAGTTCAGGTTAATGCCCAGTTTTCTGCCTGAGTGACTGGTAAATGGCAGTCACTGAGATTTGGAAAACCAAAAGAGAAGCGGACTGGGGGGAAAATATACTGAGTTCAGTTGGAACATGTATTTATTTGTTTGTCTGTTTTTCTAATTGTGGCAAAAGACAGATAACATAAAATTTACCATCTTAACCATTTTTACGTGTACATTCAGTAGCATTAAGTATTTTCACAATGTCCTGCAACGGATCTCCAGAACTTTTTCATCTTGCAAAACTGAAACTCTATATCCATTAGACAACAACAATTCCCCTCCCCCTCGCAACCATCATTCTACTTTCTGTTTCCATGAGTTGACTATTCTAGATATCACATATAATTGGACTCATACAATATTTGTCTTTTTGTAACTGGTTTATTTCACTTAGCATAATATTCTCAAGGTTCATCCATGTTATATGTGTCAGAATTTTCTTCCTTCCATTTCTTGCCCTTAGATATTATGGCAGAGTCAAATGAATTGCCAAAATTACATGCTTAAGATCACCAGATTTACCTTATTTAAATGTAATTTTTACTTCTCTGCTCAAAACAGCCAGCGGTTATTTCCCATTCTTCATAAAATCAAGCATATCTCCCTTCGCTTTATTTCAAAGTCCTCCATATGCATGATCAACACTTAACTTAAGGATTTACTAAGCACATTCCGTGTGCTTGACATTGTAAGAGAGGATCTGGTGAATACTGATATAAATAAATTTTGTTCTCACCCTTAAAGAGTGTACGGTCTATGTAACAGTGTAGATGTGAACACGAGATGATGCAATTTTCCAGAAATAACTAGTAATATAAAATTTAGTGTTAAAATATGTCAGAATACAGAGGAAGATGGATAATTGGGGCTTAATTCCTCATGGAAGTCTCTAGAGAGGAAGAAAAGCTACACACACATGCAGTTATTCAGATTGTTCACAGAATGAAAGGTCTAAACCATAACACACCACCCACTTGCCTCTCACTTGTCAAATGATTTGACATTTGAAACCTCATTTTAGCTCTGTTATCCTCCCAAGAAGTGGGTATGAAACGTTATTTTAATATATCAATTTACTGGTGAGGAAACTGAGGAACATTGAGATTTAAGGGACGTGTTTAAAGTTGGCAGCAGATAGCACAGTTGAGCCTAAATGCCCTATCTGTTCAAAACACATTTATGAATACTTGCGACTTCGTATCTACTAGATACTGAGCGAGGCACTCTTATTTGATCTTTACCTCTTTGTCATCATTTTAATCGTCATCTACCCATCATTCCCTTTCAGTACTTCTCAGAGATAGATATATTAAAACTGATGCTTTGTTGTTTTTTCGCCGAGAACCAAAAGATCATAAAAAATCCGCACTCTTTAAATATTTGAACATAATACAAATATAATCAAAATATATGAAGTATTGTAGTTTGATAAGGTCGTAACTTTATTAAGTATCTTCGAACTACCTGTCTTTGAAGTCTCTTCTGGTGAGGAGAGAGATAAAGACTCCTTTAACTAAGGACGCTTATCCAGACAAGGATCTCAGTTGGAAGCAAGAAGGAAGAGGCATTTTAAAAGTGGTTATTAGTGATTTATGGGCTTCTCTGCTTGCGGAAATCTTCATTTTCAAAGCTTAGCTCAAATGCCACCTCCATAATGAAGGCAATTCTGATGCATCAATTATTATTCATCAGTTCAGTTTAAGTAATGCCTTGAAAGAAGCTCATTTCAGGCACCTGAAAGGAGAAAGAGGCTGCTCAGCAATAGGCAAGTGGTTCTCCCATGAAACCACCAAAGTTCATTATAGACTCATGGAATGACAAACAGAAAGATAAATAGAACTATAAGTGATTGCCTTATGATACTTCCAAGTAGAATGTAAAATCTTCATTCCATTAGTGTCAGTAAAGGCCAAGAAGATCTAATAAGTAGTCAGCACCATACAGGGAACGAGACTGACATATGAAAAAATGCCCTGTTTGAGAGAGGACTCGGTCTAATGACGAATCTTAGGAAAACAGATATGTAGTCAAATAATTACTATATGATATGATAGGTACGTGTCACAGAAGCAGCACAGGGTCTAGAAGAGAGTGATTAGGTCTGCCCTAGTCACCCCCAATAACTCTGACCTCATCTATATCCTCTTTCTCCCTCACTCCACTCCAGCTATCTTTTGGGTTCCTTGAACACACTAAGTATGCTTCTGCCTCAGGACCTTTGCATTTCCTGTTCCCTCAGTGTGATAGGACTTCACCTAGAAATCCACAGGGCTTCATTTTTCTCTTCATTCATGTCTTTACTCTTATATCACCTTATGAGAGTAGCTTTCCCTGACCACACGATACAAAATTGCGCCCTCTCCCTCTTCACCACTCTGCTCTGAGTTCTCCCATCCTGCTTACTCTTCTTTGCAATCTTTACCACCACTTGACATATTAGACATTTATGTTTATTGGCTATCTTCCTCATTAGAATGAAAGCTTCATGAGAGGAGGACTTTGTTTTTGTTTTACTCACTGCCAAATCTACATAGCCTAGAACAGTTCCTGACACTGGTGGACACTCCAGAAATAAAATTTGAATTTACTTATTGAATAAATAAAGGGAGGAGATGAAGAAGAATTTAGGAAAGATTTCACACAGCTGATTACAACTCAACAGAGTTCAGAAGGATGCAAGGATGGGGCTGGCCCAGCGGCATAGTGGTTAAGTTCCCTGGGCTCTGCTTCCACGGCCCAGGGTTTGCAGGTTCTGATCCTGGGTGTGGACCTAGCACCACTCCTCAGGCCACCTTGTGGCAGCATCCCAAATAAAGTAGAAGAAGATTGGCACAGATGTTAGCTCAGGGTCAATCTTCCTGACACACACAAAAAAAGGAAAGATGCAAAGGATTATCCTAAACACATAAGGGAGACTGGGAATAACAGGTACAGGAGTGTTCAAAGGTAAGGGGGATTAAAACCATATGATTTGTTTAAATAACATGAAATGCAAAAAAAAAAAAGAGAAAGAACATGAGATTCTGTGGTATTGTTGGGATGAAAACACTTTGTTTTTGCTCCTCTTATAGCATATCCACCTTTTCTCTTGCAGAAGAATTAATTGTTTACCACTCTTCTGTCTTTCTAAATAAATTGAGAGCTCCTTAAGGGCAGGAACTGTTTTCCTCATATCTTTATTTTCCAAGTTCTTCAACAGCAGATATTCAGTAGTTGTCAAATAAATGAAAGAACAATATTTTATTAGAAAGCAAGTAACCCCACTGATTAATTTTTAAAACTAAAATGCCTTTCTTTCTGTTTAAAAGGGAGTGTCCTGTTTTAAAACGTTAGAACTGAAAGGGACGTCAGAGATCATTTGATTCAGCTTTCCTATTTTATAGATGAGAAAACTGAAACATAGGGAGGTTGATTACCTGAGGTCATGCGACTAGGTAGTTATAGTTACGAACCAGTTTTGACTCATCATACGTCATCTTCTTCAAAGATGTGTTCTCAAAAGTGGCCAGAAAATTTGGCATTATCTACTAAAATAAAACTGCCCCTACTTTTATGATCTATCTTGGAGAAACACTTGTATAATTCTGCAAGAAGTCATTTATAAGGATCTTCATTGCAGTTTTTGTGTGTGTGTTAAAGTTAAAAGTTAAAAGCAATCTAAATGTACGTCAATAGGGAAACAGCCATAATCGCTTTATGAGAACCACGCTATGGATATTATGAAGCACTTAAAAATGGACATAGTTTGGATATATACCAACATGGAAAGGATCTCGAAGACACTGTTGAGTTAAAAAAAAAAATTGCTGAATGATATACACAGTACTGTACCCTTTAGCACTCGTTAACCTCAGGTTCTCCCAATCAACACAAAACTCACCTGAAGTAAATGTATAGAAAATTGCAGAATAATACACACCAAACAAGTAACGAGAGCTACTCTGGAAAGCGGAGTAGTGGATAACGTGGTCTCTGACCTTAACTGTAATGCTTTGTTTTGCTTTTAAAAATTAATTTTTCAAGAAAGTGGCCATGAATTGATTTCCTCCCTACTTAATGAGAAACAGGGAACTGAATGGTAACGATTCTGTATCACGGCTGATACAACATGTAAAGAATGAAATAAGGCCTTTCGGACGATTAAAAAACAGAAAAAAAGGTTAACAAGAGACAACAACAAGGATAGAATGGAACAATGAAGAACTCGCCGGCAAAGGCAATACGGGTTATTAGCGGGAAGGTTGGGGGAGGGGAACCCTAGCCAACGCAGAACGCCGGGGAAGAAAGCCACGCTGAACAAGCAAACCAGGCTTCCATAGGGGCGGGGCCAACTACGGTGCGCATGCGCAACTAGGTTCAGGTGGCCGCCGCCGCGGAAGGAAAACCACCTAGAGACGCTGCGCCGCTTGGGTGCCTCTGCGCGTGCGCAGGCAGACCGGGCCTGGAGTCTTCTCCTTTGCCGCCACTGCCGCCGCGGCCGACTCCCCTGGATTTGAGTCTCGCGCTTTCCTCGTTCGCTTGCCGGCGGGTTTGCGCCTCTCTCGCGCCTCCGGGCAGCGAGGCTGGGGACGGGGTAGGAGAGGGCTATTGAACGCCGCCTTTAAGTGGTGCTCGGGGCGGCCATGTCGGCCGGCGAGGTCGAGCGCCTAGTGTCGGAGCTGAGCGGCGGGACCGGAGGGGATGAGGAGGAAGAGTGGCTCTATGGCGGTACGGAACTTCCTGTCCCTTCTCTCTCTCCCGGGTTCTCTCAGGCCTTCCCTGCCGGCCTGCAAACGGCTGGCATCCCTGGCCCCTCACGCCGCGGCCTGGGGCCTCTCGTCGGGAGCCGGATCCGGCCTGATCTAGGCCGAGCGCGGCGTGCACGTCCCCCGCCCCTCGGGCTCCTCGCGCGGCCCACGCCCCCGACGCGCACCCACCCGCGGCGGCCGGCCGGGCCCCAGCCCCCCGCCTCCCCGCCTCCCGGGCGGGCGGCTCGGCCTCGCCTCCGCCCTTCCCTCGTGTTTCCTATATCGATTCTGAGCTGTGTTGGTTTGTCTGTTGCCCCTTGGCTCTAGGATGCCCTTCCTGTCCCTTTTTTCCCCGAAACAGTCATTCTGTAATAATAGCTAAATAAAGTTGATGCTGTAAAACTAACGTCTTGTTTCTTGATGGTCAGTTTGTGTGGAATGCACCTGCAAGGGTACCTCCTTGTCTGAAAGTCGTTCTTTAAAAATAATTAATTGAGAGAGAGAGAGAAAGAAAGAGATGGAATACATTATGGCCCATAAAGAAAACCCCGAATGTCTCCTGTATTAAGGTGAAATTTTTCTTTTTTAAGAGACTGCTCTTTAACCCACATCGTCGAAGTACCTCATGTCCCTTAGACTAAGAGTTTTCATCTGGTGTATTTCTTTTTCTCAAAATAAACGTAGTGCATTTTGTACTTCCCTTTTGAAAGGGACTTGTTTGACATCTGGTTTTAACTTCAGGTCACAGTCCCTTCTTGTCACTGATACTAGACTTGAAAATTAATGTTTGTGCCTTGCTTAAAATATATATTCGTGATGTCTTTAGAATAGTATAGTAAAAGTACGCATTTGGGCACCATGCAGCTCCTTGATGATGTGACTTTGACAAACTTTAGTTTTGATAAACTTGTAAAATAAGTTCGTTTTCTTTGGTGGCAAGATTTAGCGTTACTAATACTCTCTGAAATGTAAATGTGTAGGATATCTTTTGCAAAGATCTAGAAATCTTTAATACCTCTTAAAGTAAGCTTATTTTTATAGAAGTAAAGTCTGATTTTTTTTTTTTCATAAAAGACATCTTGTTAAGTCATTTATAAGGTGATCTAACTTTGGATGTACTTATAGGCCCATGGGACGTGCATGTGCACAGTGATTTGGCAAAGGACCTAGGTTAGTGCTTGTGATGATCACTTCAGATTTTCATAATACTGGTTTCTTTAAGAATGGTTTGTTTGTAATTTTATTTATTTATTTATTTATGTGTTTTTTTTTGGTAGATGAAAATGAAGTTGAAAGGCCAGAAGAAGAAAATGCCAGGTTAGTGAAATTTCTTGTTGGTGCTTATTGTGTGATACATTGGTTCCTATTAAATTGTCAGAATTATTTCTTTATAATCATTGGCTTGATTACAACATTTTGACTGAAGATTGGAAGACGTTGGATCCTTTAGAGTTTATTTCTATTTCAGGACCTAATCTTATGTTAATTCTGGTTTATTTGCTAGTAGCTTAGGGGACAAAGTTTTTGAAGCAAGGATTTGAATATTTTCACTGTTAAGTGACTTTTTACACTTAAGTGGGCTCAGTAGTATACAGTACAACCATTAGACTACTTAGAAAAAGTTTTAACTTAAAAGAAATTTTGTTTCAATAATAATCCTTTAACTGCTTTTACAATGAATATTTTTGATGGTGCAGTGCACTTTAGTTATAATTTCAATGTTTGTATTTATTTAAATTCCAAGTGGAATTAATAAATTTGTTGTAAGATTGATTCTCTGTTAGATTACTAGAAAGGTATGAATATCGTTTACAGAACATATACAAGGAGCCAGAAACTTATTCTAAATTTTTTTTTTTTAAATTGGCACCTGAGCTAACAACTGTTGCCAATCTTTTTTTGCTTTTTCTCCCCAACCCCCCCCCCCCCCAGTACATAGTTGTGTATTTTAGTTGAGGTCCTTCTGGTTGTGCTATGTGGGACGCCGCCTCAGCATGGATTACTGAACGGTACCATGTCTGTGCCCAGGATCTGAACCGGCAAAATCCTGGGCTGCCAAAGCGGAGTGTGCGAACTTAACCACTCCTGCCGCGGGGCTGGCCCCCTGCCAATCTTTCTTTTTTTTTAATTCTAAATTTTTGAACAACTTATGCATACAAGTACATGGATATGCTGACCAGCTGCCTTAGTGTAGTATAAGTGGGGAGGAGTAGTTAAAAAAAGAGCTTTTAAAGAATATTGTGTTTAAAAAGTGGAGGAAATACCACCTCACACCTTCTAGGATGGCTGTAATAAAAAAAAAACTGATAGTAACAGGTGTTGGTAAGGATGTGGAGAAATTGGAACCCTCATACACTGATGATAGGAATGTAAAATGGTGCAGCTACTTTGGAAAGCAGTCCGACAGTTCCTCAGAAGGTTAAACAGAGCACACGACCCAGGAATTCTACTTCTAGATATTTACCTTAGAGAAATAAAAATACGTCTGCCCAAAAACTTGTACATGAATGTTCATAGCAGCATTATTTGTAATAGCTAAAAAATGGAAATAACCCAAGTGTCCATCAAATAATGAATAGAGAGAGAAAATGTGGTATATCCATACAATAGAATACTATTTGACAGTATAACAAAGTACTGATGTGAGTTATAAAATGGATGAATCTTGAAAACATGCTAACTGAAGCCAATCGCAAAAGACTATAGTATGATTCTATTTTTATTAAATGTACAGAATAGGTAAATCCATAGAGACAGAAAGTAGTGGTTGCCAGGACTGAGGACAGAGGAAAATGGGGAGTGACTACTAATATTTAAAGTTTCCTTTATATATTAGTGATGAAATAGGGGTGATGAAAATGTTCTGAAATTAAATAGTTGTGATGGTTTCACTATTCTGTAAACATACTAAAAACCAGTTACACACTTCAAATGAGTGGATTGTGTGGTATGTGAATTATATCTCAAAACTGTTCTTTAAAAAAAGTGATTGGAGGGAAGAAGTGAGAAGTGGACATAGGAATAGCTTAGAGGATACTGAAATTAGAGTATTCTTCCTCACTTAAAAATATCCCCTATATTGGAAGACATTTTTTTGTTTCACTCATTATTATATCATCTGAAAATTTTTTTTTAATTTTTATTGAGGTTATGATAGTTTACAGCCTTGTGAAATTTCACTTGTACATTATTGTTTGTCAGTTGTAGGTGCACTACTTCACCCTTTGTGCCCACCCCCCAACCCCCCTTTCCCCTGGTAACCACTAATCTGTTCTCTTTGTCTACATGTTTAACTTGCACATCTGGGTGGAGTCATACAGAGATCGTCTTTCTCTATCTGGCTTATTTCACTTAACATAATTCCCTCAAGGTCCATCCATGGTGTTGTGAATGGGACGATTTTATCCTTTTTTATGGCTGAGTAGTATTCCATTTGTGTGTGTGTGTGTGTGTGTGTATACACCATATCTTCTTTATCTGATCATCAGTTGATGGACACTTTGTTGCTTCCACATCTTGGCTATTGTAAATAATGCTGCAATGAACATAGGGGTGCATGGGTCTCTTTGAATTGCTGATTTCAAGTTCTTTGGATAGATACCCAGTAGTGGGATGGCTGGGTCTTATGTTATTTCCATTTGTAATTTTTTCAGAAATCTCCATACTGTTTTCCATAGTGGCTGCACCAGTTTGCATTCCCACCAGCAGTGTATGGGGGTTCCTTTTTCTCCACAACCTCGCCAACATTTGTTACTTTTTGTTTTGGTTATTTTTGTCATTCTAACGGGTGTAAGGTGATATCTTATTGTAATTTTGGTTTGCATTTCTCTGATGATCAGTGATGATGAACATCTTTTCATGTGTCTATTAGCCGTCTGTATATCTTTGGAGAAATGTCTGTTCATATCTCCTGCCCGTTTTTTGATTGGGTTGTTTGATTTTTTGTTGTTGAGTTGTATGAGTTCTTTATATATTATGGAGATTAATCCTTTGTCAGATGAATGACTTGCAAATATTTTTTCCCAATTAGTGGGTGGTCTTTTTGTTTCAATCCTGTTTTCCCTTGCCTTGAAGCAGCTCTTTAGTCTGATGAAGTCCCATTTGTTTATCCTGTCTATTGTTTCCCTTGTCTGAGAAGACATGGTATCCGAAAAGATTCTTTTAATACTGATGTCAAAGAGTGTACTGCCTATATTTTCTTCTAGAAGACTTATGGTTTTAGGTCTTAACTTTAGGTCTTTGATCCATTTTGAGTTTATTTTTGTGAATGGTGAAAAAGAATGGTCGATTTTCATTCTTTTACATATGGCTTTCCGGTTTTCCCAGCACCATTTGTTGAAAAGACTTTCTTTTCTCCATTGTATGCCCTCAACTCTTTTGTCAAAGATTAGCTGTCCATAGATGTGTGGTTTTATTTCTGGGCTTTCAATTCTGTTCCATTGATCTGTGCACCTGTTTTTGTACCAGTACCATGCTGTTTTGATTGCTGTAGCTTTGTAGTCAGGGATTGTGATGCCTCCAGCTTTGTTCTTTTTTCTCAGGATTGCTTTAGCAATTCGGGGTCTTTTGTTGCTCCATATGAATTTTAGGATTCTTTGTTCTGTTTCTGTAGCGAATGTCCTTGGGATTCTGATTGGGATTGTGTTGAATCTGTAGATTGCTTTAGGTAGTATGGACATTTTAACTATTTATTCTTCCAATCCATGTACATGGAATGTCTTTCCATCTCTTTATGTCACCATCCATTTCTTTTGGGAAAGTCTTGTAGTTTTCATTGTATAGGTCTTTCACTTCCTTAGTTAAATTCACCCCAAGGTATTTTATTCTTTTTGTTGAAATTGTGAATGGTATTGTGTTCTTGAGTTCTTTTTCTGTTAATTTGTTATTAGAGTATAGAAATGCTACTGCTTTCTGAAAGTTGATTTTATACTCTGCCACTTTGCTGTAGTTGTTGATTACTTCTAAAAGTTTTCCAATGGATTCTTTAGGGTTTTCTATATATAAGATCATGTCGTCTGCAAACAGCAAGTTTCACTTCTTCCCTCCCTATTTGGATTCCTTTTATTCCTTTTTCTTGCCTAATTGCTCTGGCCAAAACTTCCAGTACTACATTGAATAAGAGTGGGGACAGAGGGCATCCTTGTCTCATTCCTGTTTTCAGGAGGATGGCGCTCAGCTTTTGCCCATTGAGTATGATGTTGGCAGTGGGTTTGTCATATGTGGCCATTATTATGTTGAGGTAATTTCCTTCTATCCCCATTTTGTTCAAAGTTTTTGTCATAAATGGCTGTTGGATCTTGTCAGATGTTTTCTCTGCATCTGTTGAGATGATCATATGGTTTTTATTCCTCAGTTTGTTGATGTGGTGTATCACGTTGATTGATTTGCTGATGTCGAACCATCCCTCTGTCCCTGGTATGAATCCCACTTGATCATGATGTATGATCCTTTTGATGTATTGCTGAATTCGGGTTGCCAAAATTTTGTTGAGAATTTTTGCATTTATGTCATCTGAAATTTTATCATTTAGTTTTGAAATTTATATATCCAACCTAGTTTCTAACCCTAATCTCAGTTAACCACAGAGTTGGGATGTGTAGTTTATAATTATGAAAGTAATTATTTCTTTATACTGCATTTTTCAGTTGGTCAAGAAATTAATTGATAACGGTACAGATTCACAATCAAATACACGTTGTTTACGAGCTAATCTTTATTCCATTAATTTCTGTTTGTATCAGTAGTTGGCTACAATTCTCGAAACTTATTTTCTGATTGAGCATTCTTTGATTTTAATTCCTCAATACACAGCTTGGTTAAATTTATTGAAGAGAAGCCTTCTACTTTCCTTGAGCATCACTGACAAAATATCTTTATATTCCTTATTAAAACTTTACTTGGAGAGCTAATAAGTTTATTTTGTCCTATGGTAAAGATCTATCCTTAAAATTTTATTTTTCTAGAGGTCTGTAAGTTTATCATGTTTTCTAACATTTTAATGGTGATAGAGAATTAAAAATCTATTGGGGAAGAGTCCTCTGCGAAACCTGTGTTATAGTATCCAGCTTGGTACATCCTTGCATTGCCCTAACTGAGCTGAGTCTTTACTATTAGAGTTTTCCCCAGCTTCTTTGTGACTGGGTTAGTTGTTAAAATCTCTTCTTTTTTTAACCATTGCATTAAACTGTCTCCAGTTTGTCATGTTTTGTCTATGCAAATTTTGGCTAAACATATGCTTTGTGACGTAAAAAGCTAGCTGAACTTGTTTCTAGCTACCTAGAAGCTTATTTAAGCAGGAGGTAAATATACTGAAGAATTATAGTTGCGTATTTATCATCTTGGGTCAAACAGTAGAACACTGAAAATGTAACAGATACATTTTTGGGTTTTGTCCTTCATTTTGCTTTATTTGGGGATTGTATTATAAAGTACCACTGTAGAGATTGAATTGACTTATACAGAAACTGCTTGATAGAAAGGGAAGTTTAGAAGAAATTAGCAAAAATCTAATAAAAAGAGCTTTGAACTATATCAACATCTGGACATTTTTCTTTGAAATGCTGCTAAATAATTGTGAGTTAGTTGCTTTATACTTCAATTTCCTTATCTATAAAATGAGGTTAAAGGTTAATTCCCACCATTGAAATTATAATTATTAAAAATATAAGGGGGCTGGCCCAGTGGCACAGCCATTAAGTTCACACATTCTGCTTCGGCAGCCTGGAGTTCTCTGGTTTGGATCCCTGCTGTGGATCTACACACCATTTGTCAAGCCATGCTGTGGCAGGCATCCCACATATAAAGTAGAAGAAGATGGGCACAGATGTTAGCTCAGGGCCAATCTTCCTTAGAGGGGGAAAAAATATATAAGACACCAATTACACTGTAGTACTAAAAGTTTTATTTGATGGTTAATGGCCATATGCTTGAGTCTCATGTGAGAATAAAAATATTTTATTGTTATATATCAATTTTGTTGTAACAGGGCAAATTCAGTTATTAACTGGCCTTAAAAAAGTAGTTTTTTAATGCATCAAAATTAGGTTTGGAGCTCCTTATTATTATCAAATTGGAAGGCAGTCTTACATTAAGATAAGTTTTAAATCTTCTTTTAGTATTTCTTATACAACAAAGAACATTCCACAAGAAACAGAAAACCAGGAAGAAGCATGCATGTTAACTGAATATAGAAAGACAATGTGATCATACCACAAATCTGAGTTCCTTGGAAACTGTGTGTTACATCATCCTTGGCAGTTACGGTAGTACCTGGCACATAGTGGATGTTCCATGAAGATTTAGGATAAGTAAGATTGATTAAGTGTGATGCATGTTTTAAAAATGTAAAAGAACTCAAATTATATACTACTGTCAAATTTCAAATTTGATATTAATAAATTGTGGAGGCAATTCCATTCTACTTGCAATGTTGAGTATGTGTTTTTATGCAAGGCATTATGAATAGTGGAATAAGACAGGCAGTTTTTATCATTTTCTACCAGGCAGTGGAGACAACACTTTTAGGAAACTATCAGGCATAGCTTAAAAATACTAGTATACTCTATCTGTACTTCTGAAAAGTAATACCAGACATGTGCGCTTATTTTTGTTTGTAGTGCTAATCCTCCATCTGGAATTGAGGATGAAACTGCTGAAAACGGCGTACCTAAACCGGTAACATAAGGCTTTGAAATCCAGTTACTTCCCTGTTTCAAATCTTTCCCATTCGCTTAGGAGGAAAACCAAAAGTTAACATGACTTTCAGTCTTTCATGATCTGGCCCTGTCTTCTATCTTCTACCTTATCTGGTGCCATCAAAATCATAGCGATAAGGAGAAGAAATCGTGGGAAGAGACTTCAGGTGAAATAGACCATGTGCACAGGCTTGATGTTCATTGCTTTCAAGGAAATGAATGGTGGCAGATCAACCAAATAGTGAGCCTGATTTTCAAAGCAAATATTGACTCCCACAACCCAAGTTTGATTGTCATAGGTTTTTAGCACATTTTTTAAACGTAAGTGACATCTGACCTCATGCTTGTTAAAAGTGGTGTTTTGAGGAGTTGAACATGTAATTGGTCCTATGAATATTTTAATATTCTAATCCTGCAAAAAGGGAATTGTTATTTTGCAAGCTTGAACTTCTGTACAGAAAAGTATTTTTGCCTAGATAATCTACTTTTTTTATTTGCTATTATGTGACTAAGCACAAAATAGCCTTTTAGAGCCAAAATAAAACCTTCATAAATGGCCCTACTTTTACTCATAGAAACAAACTATTCCCTCAACTGTTTGCATGCAGGGCATCTTCTGGGTATAAATGAAGGCCAGGAATAAGTGAGCTGCTCCTTTACTATTTGCTGGTTTTTAACCATAACGCCACGATTCTTGCAATTAATTGTTTTCCTCTTAACCGTTGTATTCTTTTTGCCAAGAACGCCTCAAATACTTATTTTTCATAATTTTGTCCTCTGGATATCTTATCTTAGTCCATTGCTTTAGATGCTTTTTGCAAGAGGAGCAGTTATAAATAATAGGAAAAATGTACCTGAGGTGTGGGGCTGGCCTGGTGGCATAGTGGTTAAGTTCACACACTCTGCTTAGGCAGCCTGAGCTTCACGGATTTGGATCCTGGGCGCAGACCTACGCACTGCTTGTCAAGCCTTGCTGTGGCAGATGTCCCACATATAAAATAGAGGAAGATGAGCACAGATGTTAGCTCAGGGCCAGTTGTCCTCAGCAAAAGGAGGAGGATTGGAGGCCAATGTTAGCTCAGGGCTAATCTTCCTCAAAATTAAAAAAAAAATAACCTGAGACGTTATTTACAAAAAGATAATCCTGATAAAAGGTGTTATTTCACATTCTTACCCCTTTTTATCATGTAAAACATCAAAGTTGTAAATGAGTTGAAATAGGTAGCAATACTATGAGCTTGTAACTCTTTTCTCTAAAACTAGCTAAAAAAACACAAAATGGTTACTTTTTTAGTTATTTGTATGAGATATTGAAATGGATTATTGAATATATTTTATAATTGTTTATGTTGGTTTAGAAAGTGACCGAGACTGAAGATGATAGTGATAGTGACAGTGATGATGATGAGGATGATGTTCATGTCACTATAGGAGACATTAAAACGGGAGCACCACAGTATGGGTAAGTTATTTTTAACTAATGATTATGTGCCTAAATCAAAGGTACTGTGCTTATATCAAACCATTAGTAGTTGATTCTATTGTCTTTACATTTTTCTATCTTACCGTGATATGAAAGAACGCTTTTAAAATTTCACCATGAGTTTCTAAGAGAGTGGATCTTTAAAAGTTCTCATCACAAGAAAAAAAAGTTCATAACTATGTGGTGATGGGTGTTAATTCTTGTAATCATTTTTCAGTTTATACATACATCAAATCATTATGTTGTACCCCTAAAATTAATACAATGTTATATGTCAGTTATATCTCATGATAAAAAGGGATGTCACCTTGGAAATATTTCTTTCCTAAAGATAATTAGGTAAAGTTACATGAAAGCAGCAGTTTTTGATTTCTAAAGTTAAAGTGTTTTTATAAATGAATTGAGTACTACAAATTCTTTACTTAGAAAACTGTAGATTGCAGTTTTCATCTGTATTGTCCTTCCATTTTATTGCTTATCCAAACCTGAGGTTAGATTTTTAATTTTTTGTCCAGTAAAAATAATATCAAAAGTATTTCCTATTGCTCCTCATAGTGTATCTTTCAAGTTGTTAATTATCCTGTAGGCTTTTTAGACCAATATGTTATCTCAAGTTTTGTAGTCCATAAAACTGATCAAGTGAATGGACTGTCATTGACTCATTGAGCACATAAAGAATCTTACAGAAAGTTTGGAAGGGAATGTATTAAGGTACAAATTGTGATTTTGTTATGGTGGTAGAATAAGAGTCAATATTTTTTCCATGTTTTTCAGATTGGATATATAATGTGGTAGTTGTGCATTGGGAACATAAACTTTTCATTAATTGCGCTATAGTTCATTAAGTTGCCTTATCTGGAATCAACCAATATTTACATAAATACTTTTGAATATTTTATTTTTTCAGTAGAGCCATTTTTTCAAAAGTTATTTATTTCAGGAAGCTTAAAGGTAATTAGTATTTGTTGTAGTCAGTTTTGCATTATAATAATGACTGCCTATGTAATTTTAAAACCCCAGCAACTTTTCAGGGAGCAGGGTTGAAAAAAGACTAAATTATTCATGTAAAGGTACATAACTCTTCATGTTCTCCTCATCCTCACTTAAAGTAAGTAATTAGTATTGGGCTTATAATACAACACTAGTAGGCCTTTATGATAATAGGCCTTTACCATCTACATTATGCAAAAGAAACACTTTAGTGTAACACTGTAATAATTATTGCATGTATAATAAATGCTGTTACATAAAGTTATTTACAAATATAGAACAGTTAAGGCAAATAGTGACTTTTTTAGTTATTAATACAACCAGTTTTTGGTGGGAATTGCATGCAAATATTACATGCACAGACTCCCATAGTACTTTATCTGAAGTTTATTTCTTATAGCAATTTCTAGTTTGATGAATTGTAGTTAGGTTTGGATGAGTTTATCGCCTTTAGACTTAAGAGTAGAAAGCATAGTTTATGAATTTTCTTATTCCTCACATTGCCTTACATGTAGTAAGTATTCAGTAAATGTTTATTGACTAAACAGACTGCATGTTAAAAACCCAATCATCTTTGAACGTTTTTCCTCAATATTTGACTAGGAAAATTTTCAAATATTCAGAAAAGTTAAAGGAATTGATATGCGAACACCCATTTATCTGTCACCGAGATTATACAATTTACATTTTGCTATGTTTGCTTTATCACATATATATAAATACCATCTATCCATGCCTTTATTTATCAATCCGTGTATTTTTTATGTGTTTTTTAATGCATTTCAAAGTAAGTTACAGATCTTTCTAAAGGGTATAAAGCTTATTTAACCTTGATATCTCAAAATATATCCTTTGAAAACTGAAAGAAAGCCAGTGAGAAAATAAAATTTGATGAATGTTTACTTTGTGCACAGCATTTTCAGAAGTAAATTTAAAGAGCAAGTTGTGTTCAAGGAACAATACTGAATTGGTTTATTGTAAGCTGTTAGGAAGTACGAAATAGCATTTTTTTAGGTAACATACTTTTGTCAGAAAATTCATCTTATCTATAAGTAAGCTATGAAGAAAAGCAAATCTTAGAGTAGGAATAATTTGTCTTGTATAGAGTGGTGGTTTCTTAGCTGTATCTTTGAGATTTATTTATCCATCCACTTAGTAAATACTTTTTAAAGACTGTTTGTCTGGAACTGTATTAATTGATGATGGGAATATGAAAAATAATAAAACAGTCCTTATTTACCAGAAGTAAGAGGAAAACAGACGTGAGGAAATACTTTGAGTGTAGTATAAGTGCTAGAATGGAAACATGTACAAAGCGATTTGAAAGCTTTAAGAGAGTTGCTAGAAGTCGACAGGTGTCGAAGAGAACATCCCAGAGGAGGTAATATTGAACTTCTTTGGATAATTCTTAAGATAGAAGGAAGAGGACTGATGATTCAGGCAGAGGGCGCTACTTAGATGTAGTGGAAGCATGGCTAGGAGGAACCACATGACTGGAGGATAAGGTAGATGAGAAAGGATGATTGAAACCACTTAAGGAGGGAGTTAAGACTTTTTACAATGTCATCACAGAACCCTCGAAGATTTAGGCAGGTCAAATTATTTGAAAAGGTAACTAACAGCAGTAGTTGAGATGCACTAGATAGAAATTAGTAGATTTAAAGTAATTGTCCACATGAGATGGTAATCCAACCTAAGCCAGCAGCAGTAGAGGGATGGAGGGGAAAATAAGATATATTTGAGTGAATAATAACTAGAAATAACATGGGTAACTGGTTGGTTGCAGATGGAGAGGGAGATAAAGGACTCAATGACTTAGAGGTTTCTAGAGCAGTTTATTGAGTACGTAAGTATGTTACTATGCATGGATAATGTGGAAGGAGCAAGTTAGAATAAATTTTTTTGATGCATATATTTTGAAGTTCCATTAGACACCCAAGTATGTAAGATCTAGCACCTAGAGAAGTCTGAGACCTTGTGGGGGTCTATTGGACAGTATCAGATTTGCTTAAGTACAATTTTCCAGATAGGTAACCTTCTCTACAGACAATGCAAAGGCTTGGTGGCTTTAAAAAGGAAATGTGATGTTTAAAAGGCAGAATGAGGAAGGGAGAGTGGCTAAGTGGGAAACAAAGAAGTTCATTTATTGAACTCATGGCTAAGCCTTTTATAAATACTGTTTTATCCTTTAGCAGTCCTGTAAGACCGTTTAGAGAAATTCCTTGATTTTTGTACAGTTGATTTTCAAACGGCTAGAAGTTTTGTATATCATGTATAGATACCCCAGAAATGCCTTTGCTGTGATGTATTTAGATTTTTCAAGGGTAAGCATCATGGGACAGGAACCATATTTGTCTAGCTCCTCATTCTCTCTCGTTAGCCTAGAACTCTATCTCATGTGTTTTTGGTGCTGAAGCAGTTATTAAATGAATTAATTAGTCAGTGAGATGATTAAACATTTCAAGTTGGTAATGATAGTGCTGCTTGACAGTAACCGTTCAATTTGTGCTGCTTCATACTTTTACAGTTATAGCAATGGCCCATTATACAATTATTTGAATATTTTATTACATTTATCCTTTTTTTAAGCAGAAAACAGAAAAATGATAGGTCTAATGTAAGTGAATAACCTAAGTCTCATAAATTTAGTACATTGGCGACAAAAGATGGAAGTCATTAGGCAGATCAAAAACAATGAATCTTTACAAGTCCAGTTGATGAAACTTGTGAGGGTAAGGAACCAAATGAAATAACATGAACGTAAGGTGAGAAATATATCACTGAAAACGTTGTCCATAACTTGAGGTCTTGCTAATATCTTTTTGCTCTGTGAGAATCAAGCCTTCTTCCTTACCCACTCCCCTGTATCTCCTTCTCCCTAATCTCTGTGATAATGTTTAAGTCTATTTTGGTTAGTATATTTGATGTTCTTACTCATATACGAGATTGCATTCTGTAGAAAAGTAAGGAACTGTCTATAAATGCATATTACAGAAAATTTGTACAAGGTCCATGGAGCCTTAAATAACTTGGCCAAGGTTACATAACTAATAATAGAGAAAAATTGTATTTGAAACTGGGTCTATCTGACTCCAGATTTTGTTTTTTTTCTCTACCACATGTGTATTACGCTACATTAAAAAAAAATATAGCTCACTTTTTTCAAATGTGTACATTCATGTAAACACAACCCACATCAAGATAGGGAACATTACTACCATTTTAGAAACTTCCGTCTTGTTTCCTCTCAGTCATTAACCACCAACCGCCACCAAACACTGTTCTGCCTTCACCCTGTATTTATTTTTGAATTTCATGTAAATGAATTCATGTTATGGACACAAGTACTCCATGGGTATTTGAAAGAGGATTTATCAACCATATCAAATGGAGGAAGTACTAAAAGGAGATCACTGGATTTGGGAACAAGGTAGAGAAATTTCATTCTTGCAGGATTGTTGTATGTTGAATAACTAGGAGACAAGGAAATGAAGACAAGACATTAATTATTCTTCCCTTACCAGCCAAATTTCTTGTAAAGTTTGTTAGAATGGGATATTGAGTTAGTGGCAGGTAGGGTTTTGAGATGGAAAACAGGTCAGACTTCTGAAAACTACTTGTTTTTATCTTTTATTGAGCAAGTGACAGATCTTTAGAATTAGTTTAAAACATTTTCTAAAATGTGTGAGCCAGTGTCAGTCTATCCACTTACTATGTGGGTATAATTTATTTGTACACATTGAATATATTGCTGTTGTTAAGTTTCTCAGGATAATTTTTATTATTTTGCGTTTAGGAGTTATGGTACAGCACCTGTAAATCTTAACATCAAGACAGGAGGAAGAGTTTATGGAACTACAGGTAAAATTTGTATTAGCTGTTACAGCTCAACTAAAAAGAGCAATTTTTGACCATATATCAGGGAGGTGGGCGAACTTTTTCTGGGCTACATCATAAGTATTTTAGGCTGTGTAGGCCACATAGGGTTCCTGTCACTTGATTTGTTTGGGGTTTTTTTTTTTACTTGTTTGTTTTGTAACCTTTTAAAAGGTAAAAACCTGTCTTAGCTGACAGGCTGGACAAAAACAGTGATTTAAAATATGAAAGTTAGCAACTTTTTATTGGTGCAGAAATCCCTTATTCTAAGTAACATTAGTATCCCTAATCTCTCTATCCAGTTTGTCTTACAGCTACACCATAAAGTTTGACCTCACCTTTTATTTATGGTAAACATTAATGATTTGTTTGGAACCATTGCCATATTTAGTGCTAGCAATAGTAAAAAGGTGTCAATGTTTTCTGTTTGTCTATGGTATCTCTCAGCTTTTTGTTGCTGTAGCTCCTTCACCATTTTGCAATTTTATAAAATAGGAACAAAAGTCAAAGGGGTAGACCTTGATGCACCCGGAAGCATTAATGGAGTTCCACTCTTGGAGGTGGATTTGGATTCTTTTGAAGATAAACCATGGCGTAAACCTGGTAAGATTATCGTGGATTATATCAATTTCGAAAGATTTTTAATATAAACAGTCATTAGAAAAGTATTTTTCAGCATCAATTTAGAATATTATTTTTTTAATGTTATTTTTGTTGTCTTAAACACGTGATGAGTAATAATGACCTGTATTATTAAATCTTACTGGTGGCCTAGCATTATATAAAAGTAGATTTGCATATTGTTTTATTATGATGTCATTTCTAAAGGAAATAATTTGGTCAAAGATTTTTATAGTCCCGTTTTATGATGGTAATTGGGAGAGCTGGTAAGATTAGAAGGACTGATAAGACTAACAGAACTCTAAATTTATATTTTTATAGTTTGTTATATTTTATATGCTGCATGAAAATAGAATTGAAATACTTGTACACTAAAAATGTGTTTTGTCTTTAGGTGCTGATCTTTCTGATTATTTTAATTATGGGTTTAATGAAGATACCTGGAAAGCTTACTGTGAAAAACAAAAGAGGATACGGATGGGACTTGAAGTTATACCAGTTACCTCTACTACAAATAAAATTACGGTAATTAGTAAACATTGCAAAATATCCCAGCCTGTTCTACTGTCCCAATTTTACTCCCCAAATAAATCACGTTTTCCCTATAAAGGTGGTTAAATGCTATATGATAGTTTAAAAATTCCATTCTTTTTACTATGTTTGTTTTTTCCCTTCCTTCCCTTTCAGAGTTTCATATTAATGATTATCTGATGTTCTTAGTTTCAAGTCACAGACTAGCTCCAGCTAGTTTGTCTTTATATGGCCTATCAATTAAAAATTATGTGGTATCTTAATGGGGAATATGTTATTTAACTTAGGCCGAAGACTGTACTATGGAAGTTACACCAGGTGCAGAGATCCAAGATGGCAGATTCAATCTTTTTAAGGTGAATTTTAGTAAATTATCCTTGGTTGCTCTCATTTTTTGTTCTTGAGTCTGCTCCCATACCACTACTCAAGGGATGAAATTAAAGTGGAAATAGCTATCTTTTTTCCAAACCTTCAGCTTCCTGGTGACTTACAAATTTGCTGATTGTTGTATCTTCACTTTTGCAAGCATGTGGATTTATACTCTATTTTACTAACAAATGCTGAGTAAAACTGTTCTTGCTTTGTGTCGTGATTTTATTTTGAGTCATAGTATGTGTTTGTTTGTAGGGTATAAAAGTTCGTACCAACAGACTAAACTCTATTGTGGATCATGCTGTAATCTTTATCAGAATTGGAGACTTATTTTTCCTAGTTTTCTTTTAAATGATAAGGAAGATGGCATACTGCTTATTATCTGTGTGACACAACGCATTGGTGTAATGTCTCTTGTGGTTTAAGGTATCTGAAGAATCTTAGGCAGTCTTTGAGGGTCTCTAAGAAAGACTCAGCAGAACAGGATAAAGCCAATGGTTTTTTAAATGAATACTTAAAAGGAGTAGGTTTAGTGAGGGACTTGCAGATTGACACTACCACTTGGGTATCAAGTCTTTCTTCTGGCTTCTCCATTCCATATGATCACACACCTGGTCCAAAGAACAGTATTATATTTTTACATAGCAGCCTACAAACTTGTCTCAAAACCTGATTTGTACTCTTCTTCGTTTCCCTTAATTCTTGTGTTGAGTGACACTGGGATGAAGACTGGGAGTGGCTTTTGGATTGGGTTGTATACTCAGGGAACTTTTGTGGGCAGGAGCTTTTCTGTGCCCCTTTTGGGACTGCAGCCCTGTCCACCAAAATACTGCCTTATGCAATGCATGTGCTATATCCGCAGATGTAGCCGCTCTGCTGGACACAGTTCTGTATAGAGAACTTAATTTTAATTTACATCCTTCTTTGGGTAAGTATTTGGTTCTTGTTCTGCTGTAAATATTTTGAAAGCGTGTGATGATGTCTATCCTATTTTAAATCGTCCTCAGGTTCTTTTTGGTGATATCTGTGTAGTTAGGCATTGAATATATTGTATACATGATTATAATGAATAGATAGAAAAGTTTTCTTGATGATGAAATAGTTTGTTTGCAGGGTTGCTTTTTATTTTATTCTAACGGGAATGAGAACTCCTTTTGTAAACTACCACCTCCTGTATACTTCATCTGTTTGCAGTAGACTTCTAAAACTAAAGAATAAAAAAACTGCTAGGGGCTGGTCTCTTATTAAAGGTAGCCATCATGAATGAGTTTTTTATCGAAAAATTGTTTTGAGCTTTCTTGTGGTTATATGAGAAGTCATTGTTCTCTTCTGCTTATTTGATTCTGAATGAATACGGACTTGAATTTGACAAATGTAGTTCAATGGTTTTTCTTGCCTTGATAACATGCTTAAATATTACTCATCCAGTTAGGAATACTGATTTGGGAACAGGGTATTTTAATAATGTGTGTGGCTCACATGTTTTCTTTATGGATATTGTGGTCTGAGGATATATTTTATTGATAATGTTCAAAATCTGCAACCAGGGGTGTGTAGGAGCATTTGACCGTTTCAGGCTGCAGTTTGATTTATATTGAATTTTGGAAAAGTTTCTGTTACCTTAAATAAATTTAAGAAATATGCTTGTTTGGATTTCTGTGGGATTATCTTTCTTTGAAAAAGTATTAGTTGTCTGTTACTATCTATTCTGCAACTCTGGCAAATACAAAACAATTCTAAAGATGTAATTGGTATCCAAAATAAGCAGAGGTAAATTTCTTAGATATTAAGTGCCGAAATGTATATTTTAGACAAAATGCTATAGAAAGGGTAAAAATGAGAGAGTTGATTAGAAATTACTTTGGGATTAGAAAGTACATTGGGTGCTATATATAGGTCCTTTTCTATTTCTGTTTTTAATTTTGATTTCATTTTATTTTAATTTTTGTTGGGGGTAAGAGATGATTAGCCCTAAGCTAACATCCGCCACCAATCCTCCTCTTATTTTTTTGCTGAGGACGATTGGCCCTGAGCTAACATCCATGCCCATCTTCCTCTACTTTGTATGTGAGACGCCTGCCACAGCATGGCTTGATAAGCCGTGCAGAGGTCCACATCTGGGATCCGAATTAGTGAACCCTGGGCTGTCGAAGCCGAGTGTGTGAACTTAACCACCGTGCCACTGGGCTGGCCCTGGTCCTTCCTATTTCTGTGTCTTTAAACAAAAAAGCCTAAAATGGGATGCAGTAGTAGAGAAGCGTATGCTATTTTAATCAAAGCCTTGAGAGTGTGGAGAAGAGAAGAAAAAGTGTTACAGATTTAGGAAATGGCTTGGGCAAAGAAACTCATGTTTTAACTGAGTAAAAGTGGATGAGCATATTATTTAAAAAATTAGCCTTATTGGATCAGAGTTCTTTTTGGAAAGGAGTAGGAGATGGCTATGGAGTGTGTGGTTCAATTCTAGAAAGCGTAGAAACACGGAAGATGAGTTGGAGGAGTTGTTGCCTATTTGTGAGCAGGAAAGTGACTTAGAAGTAACAGTGTTCTGGCAGCAGTGTATGGTGTGGTTGGAAAAAGAAAGTCCAAGCTCTTACCCATTTATCTACCACTTGAACTAGAATTATTAGGATTGGTGACAAACAGATAGAATGAAAAAACTTCCCCAATTTTTTGATATAGCTGAGCACCTCCAGTGTGCCCAGCACTGTGCTAGATGCTGTAGTAAGATAGAATCTCTTTATTCAAGAGTGACGTGTATGTATGAACTAACCACAACATAAGGTTATGTTGGTGGTACTGACAAAGTGCAGTAGGGAGTTCAGAGGAGATAGTTGGTTACCCTACATTGTGGGGTCTAGAAGGATTCAAATGGAAGGTGATAATTGAAATATGAGCTCGTATTCATTAGTAGGAGAGAGGGGAGTAAAGGACATTGTAGGCAGAGAGAGCAGTCTGAGCAAAACCAGATAGCATGAAAGGAGAGCTGGGGTGGATAAGAGATGTTAGAGGAGAGAAGCCTGAAAATGGTAGAAATGGGGCCACGATGAGAAAGACCTTAATTGTAAACTAGCCTGCAGATATTTGTGTAGGCAATAGGAAGCCATTTGAAAGTTCTTGAACAGGAGAATAGCATTAACAAATCTGGTTTTTAGAGAAAAAAACTGTCACTAGAGTAAGCTATATATTGTAAGGAGGAGAAAAGGGACTCAGAGGCCAGATGGGAGTTATTGCTCTGCTGTAGAAATGAGATGAATGAGGACCCAAACTTGTACTAGTGAATGAAAAAAGGAACAGATTTAAGAATCATAATTCAAGTTCTTTTCATATCTATGGCAAAGATTTTTTTTCATCCTTAGTCAAGTGAGAGACAAGCAACTTGTCCGCCTTTTTAAAATTACTTCTTACTTTTCATGAAGTAAATTTTCAAACATACTAACAAGTAAATAGAATAGTACAAATGAACCCCTGTGTGTTTATTATAGTACCTCAATGATTATTAACATTTTGACATTCTTAAGTCTTTTATATACTTCAATATGAATAAAGTTTTTTTGTTTCATTTTTTGGGTTTTTTTGTTTTAACAAAATGAAAAGAGATGAGTGAAGTTCGACAGGTAGAAAAATAAAGTCACTCAATTGAGTGCAAAAAACAATGTGCAATTATATAATTTGAGGTGAGTGGCAAGAGAGGAGTGACTATAGTAGGAATACGTAAGATGCATGTGTAAGAAAAATTTGACCATAACTTTCTCTTAAAATATTTTTGTTTATACATGCACACACATGTGTGCACACATGCATAGATGATTTTATTTTCCTCTCTGAAAGTATGTATGAGCTTTTGTCACCAGCGTTCTGAAATTGCATGATTATGTGTCTTTGTCTGTCATGGTCCATTGTACCAGGTATTCATTTGTACCCTCTTAATCTGGAAGCACGGATCCTTCACTTGTGTGACCTTTTTTCCTATTTTTTTTTTTTTTTACTACTTCTCTGCTGCTTCTGTCTTCTGGACCTCCTATTCAAATATTGGATTTCTTATTTGGTCCTTTAATTTTCTTATCTTCTCTCTCTTATTTTTCATCTTTTTGTTTTCCATTATCTGAGTGATTTCTTCACCCTTACAACCTTTCTATTCATTTTTTTATTTCTGTTATATTTTTAATATCCAAGAAGATTTTTCTTCTGTTTACCTGTAGTATTCTATTCGTGTTCATGCATGCAGTAATAGAATATTTTTTCTCCTGTATCTCTCAAAAGATATTCATATTAATGGTAGCTTGTTTGTTTCTTTTCCTGCATAGTCTATTTTCTTTAAGTTGATTTTTAAGTTTGTTGTTTTTGCCTTCTGACTTGGGCTTTTCTCAAATGTTTGTCAATCCTTGGCCATTCACTCATGAGAGAGGGGGCCACCAAAGAGTGATTGGAAGGTCTGTGCATGTGAATGGAATTTGCTGACTAGGTTTTACTGTAGGACTAAGCTTTTTTCACAGTCCCTGATGTTAGTATGTTTAGGTTGTTTTGCTTTTTGTTTTTTCTTTTTGTGGTAATCTGATTTTTCAGAGAAGACATTCTGGTATCCTGCCTAGATGGTTTATACTTGGCTGATTCAAATGTTCTGGGAGAAAGTTGTCAGTTAGAACCTTTGGGGTCCTGCTCTGAAAATCACTAAGTTTTTGCTTTGGCGTTGCTGACTTAGGATTCAGGTCTCTTTGGTCTGGTCAGTCAGTTACTATTTTTTCACGTGCTTTCAAAGTCTTAAATTTTGCTACTTTCCCAGTCTTTTTTTTCTTGTGGGTTGAAAGAAAATTGTGATAATTTATGTGGTTTTCTCCTTTTCCTTTTCACCGTAACATTTGGTAAATGATTTCCTAGGTTATTAAAGTTTTTTGATAAATAACTCTTTAGGGGCCATCCTCGTGGCCGAGTGGTTAAGTTCGCCCGCTCCGCTGCAGGTGGCCCAGTGTTTCGTCGGTTCCAATCCTGGGCACAGACATGGCACCGCTCATCGAGCCACCCTGAGGTGGTGTCCCACATGCCACAACTAGAAGGACCCACAACTAAGAATATACAACTGTACCAGGGGGCTTTGGGCAGAAAAAAGGAAAAAAATAAAAAAAAATCTTAAAAAAAAATAAATAACACTTTAAATAGTTCCATTATCTATTATTTGAGTGTACCACAATTAACAAATTTCTTTTTAGATATTGTTTTGTTTGTAATACTAATCTTTCATAAATAATGCTGTAAGGGGCAGCTGAAAGAAATTGCGCAAAATTAAGTTTTGGTACAATGGTAGCATAATTTGGGTAAATATTTAGCTTCTCAAGTTACAGACTTCAGTCAACTTTCATTTGGTTATGTAAGATCTGACATGAATTTGTTTTTAAAAATCAGTCATGGTGTCTTATAGTTATTTCTTAAAATATTATGTGAAAATATAGTCTGATTATGCCCTAGTTAAATAAATTTTGAGTCTCTATAATCCTGAGTGCAACATCTAAAGACAAGTGGATAATGATAATGCAGAGTGATTAGGAGGGTTGCAGAAAATGGTGAAATGCATTCTGTGAATTCTGTGATATAATGAGTATATTATGAAGAAATTAAAGAGAAAAGAAAACTAAGTTAGGAAACACAATCACTTTTTATATGTTTGTCTTCCTGTGATGTACTTCCTGACAGTACTTTATATATACTGTCTTCCTGATACCTTTTCGTACTTTCCCCCTGTTGTAAATACTCTCATCTATGCTCTATTCCCTCTTTCTTTTTCCCCCCTTCCACTTCTCTTCTCCAACTCTCCGTTCCTCTTTTCTTTTCTTTCTTTCTTTCTTTCTTTCTTTTTTTTTTTTTTGGTGAGGAAGATTGGCCCTGAGCTAATATCTTTTGCCAGTCTTCCTCTATTTTGTATGTGGAACAATGCCACAGCATGGCTTGATGAGTGGTGTGTAGGTCCACGTCCAGGGTATGAACCTGTGAACCCCAGGCTGCTGTAGTGGAGTGCGCAGATTTAACCACTGTGCCACCAGGCTGGCCCCTTCCCTCTTCCAGTTTTTAATTGAGCATTGACTATGCTGGGAAATATTTCAGGTTTGGGTGGGAGGGGAGGTCAGCATTATAGACAGAGACTCTGTGTTCTTAGAGTTTATCTGACTTAATGGGAAAGATAAGTATTAATTAGATAATCATGTCAAAAATTACGTAGTTATTAACTCCATGTCCTATGAAAGACTTTGAAGATGTGACATTTAAGCTGAGTGCCAAAGTCAATCAAATAACAGATATATATTGAGCACTTATTGCGTGCCAAGCACTGTTTGTGGGTACTTGGGATACAGTTTGAACTACATAATCCATGTTTTCAAAGATCCTATGTTATAGTGGCAGAGAGATAATAAACATACAGCAAAATAAGATAACTTCAGATAATGATACTAGTGAGAAATTCTATGAAGAAAATACAAAATGATAATGTGATAG
Organism: Equus przewalskii; assembly: GCF_037783145.1. Taxonomy (NCBI): domain Eukaryota; kingdom Metazoa; phylum Chordata; class Mammalia; order Perissodactyla; family Equidae; genus Equus; species Equus przewalskii. Next base: position 78,756,322 of record NC_091833.1, on the reverse strand, counting down.
ATTGTTTGGGAGTGGTCAGGGAGGGCCACTCCAAGGAGATATCTGAACAATACTTGAATGATTAGGAGGAAGTAGCCATGAGAAGATCTCGCAAGAGAATATTCCAAGAAGAAGGAACATCTAGTGCAAAAGACCTCATGAAGGAGGAACTTATATGTTAAAAAGAACAAGAAAGAAGGCCATCGTGACTGGGCTTAGTAAAGATGAGTTGGGGAGGAGTAGAGGAAAACAAAGGCGGAGAGGTAGGCAGGGCTCATACCATGTAAATCCTTGTAGGCCATGATAAGAAGTTTAGTTTTTTTTTCTTTTTGCATTGAGAAGCTATTAGAGAATTTTGAACAGGGGAGAGACATGAGTTGATTTGCACTTTTAATAAGATTGCTTTGGTTGTGTACAGAGAATAGATTTTTCAGAGCTAAGACCAAAGCAGAGAGACAAGTTAATTTAGCAGCTGAGATGTGGTAGTGGGTTTGACCTGGGTTTTAGGAGTGAACATAATAGTAAGTAATTGAATTTAGTATATATTGTAAAGGTAAAGTTGACAATTGGATGCTCATATGTATTGCATACTTCTAGGATTTTTTTTTCTTGAACAACTGGGTAGATGATGGTGCCATTTACTTATATGGGAAAGACTTGGAGAGGATCAGATCGGGGGATAGTGGGAAATCAGTAGCTTTGTTTTGGCCATGGTAAGTTTAAGATGCTTATTAGACATATAAGAAGTTGGATATATGGGGCGGCCCTGTGGCTGAGTGGTTAAGCTCACCCGCTCCACTGCGGCCGCCCAGAGTTTTGCCGGTTCGAATCCTGGGTGTGCACATGGCATCGCTCATCAAGCCATGCTGAGATGGTGTCCCACATGCCACAGCTAGAAGGACCCACAACTAAGAATATACAACTATGTGCCAGGGGGTTTTGAGGAGAAGGAAAAAAATAAAATCTTGAATAATCCCTCATTAAAGAAAAAAAATGTTGGATACAAGTTACTGGGGCTCAGGAGAACAGTCGAGAATGTAGTGTCAACTTGGAGTATTCCTGACATCCCCAGGATGAGTAATACATTTATTTTTCTCTGTTCTCATAGCATCTTTTATCCCATAGATTTTTTCATAGCTTTTATTGTTTTGCTCTGTTAGTTGTGTTACTGTCTTTTCCCACAGTCTGGAATTTTGTTGTATTTCTCTCTGTAATCTCAGCTTCTGGTACATCATAGATATTTAATAAATGTTTGATGAATGAATCATTTTTATTTCCCGTCTCATTACATTCTATTAGTTTTACCTGTGAAGTGTCTATCAAATACGTTTCTTTCTGTCCTCATTGTCTTAGTGCTCATCCTCATCATTCCTCATTAGGATCAGTGCTTTTTAAATGGATTTTTTTTAAGCACTGGAACTCATTTTCAAGTAAAATGCCAATGTTAAACCGTAATTACATGAACGCACCAATTAGAGATTGGGTTCAGCAGTGTAAATAAGAGAGCTGACTATAGTGGTTCAAATATATAAATAAGGGTTTATTTTTCTCACATAATGATTATTCGAGAGGTAGGTGGTTTCTGGAATTGACTAAGTGGTTTGAATATATCAGAGTCAAGGTGTCTGAGATTTTCTTGGCCTTTGTCTCAAGAGGAAGGAGAGTATTCCTAAATTTAGACTGACCAGGGCAGTAGAATTTAAATAGAGCATACAGTATGGTATGATATATTATTCAAGGGTAGGGTAACTTGAACTTAGTTTGTTTAAATTTTGTAAATTAAGATGATTTTATGGTAAGAAGGTGAGTATAAAAGCAAAAGAGCATAAAGAAGATATTTCACCAGTCTGAAGTTGTATAACTGGATCACACTCAAAGGATCTGATAGGAGCAGAAAGGATGGGCAAATGTGGGAGAAATTATGTAGTAAGGAGATAACTGGTTTAAAAGTGAATATAAAAAAGAGAGAAGAGGTATTAAGGAGACAGATGACTGACTTCAAGTTTCTAGGTGTACTGAACTGGCAGGAGGGTGGTACTGTTGATGATGATGGGAAAATGGGAGAAATGGTATGGAAGTGCAGGAGCGGATTATTGACATTGCATTAATAGCAAATCATAGTCTGAATAGAAAATGTTCGGAATGGCTAAAATGGCCACTGGTGGTTTTCTTAGATAAGGGTGGTAAACATAAAAGGGGAAAATCTTCAAGGCCTTCCTTGAACTCTGAAACACGGAGTCATTCCCAAGTAGCTTGGACTTATTTGTGGTGATCTGAGAGAATTTATGAAAGTTGTATAGAGTTACAGTTTATTGAGCTTTTAAGTGACGTTAGTATGAACTTTTTTTTAATAGTTGGGAACATTTTGATCCCATAATCCATCTTTGGTGCCTTTCACCTAATGATAATCTGAAATAGGTTAATTTTACTAAATAATCAGCAATGAAACATTCTTCATATTTAATTTCAAATCAAATGTTACAAATTTATTTTAACGTCTTCAGTGTATTATGTTTGATTGTCCTATTAAACAAGCTAATAACCTTTTTTTTTAAGGTACAGCAGGGAAGAACTGGAAATTCAGAGAAGGAAACAGCACTTCCATCTACAAAAGCTGAATTTACTTCTCCTCCTTCTTTGTTCAAGACTGGGCTCCCACCAAGCAGGTTAGTTAGAGAATTATAACTCAATTTACTGCAGGCACTGGCATCTTCACCTTGTAGTAGTACTATATGAATATAAAAGCTCTCAATGTTCTACCAGAAAACTGGAACATTCTACTTTGTTTTAGTACAAAAATGAATTCTTTGTGAAAAACTCTTCTGTGTGCTGTTCCATCTAAAAAAACTCTAAACAAACAAGAATGCGGCATGATATATAGTTACATATACAATGGAGATGATAATCTTACGTTCATAAGAAGTGGTGGCAACAGTGAACTTGCTATATTCTGTACTTATTATTCTCACATAAAGAATTACTGAACTTCCTAAGTCGAGATTTATTGGCCTAAAAGTGTTGCCGATTTTAGTAGAAGAGATGGTGGAAATTTTAGCCTGGAAAGGCTTTCAAATTAAAATGATTTTCTTTTCTTTCTTAGATTCGTTGTGATAATTCCTAACTTTGAGTTTCACAAGGTACCAATTGTAAGAGGCAAATATGCTGGCAATGTCCTTTTAACTTAAATATGACAGATGGTTAACCTGTTACCAGGAAAACGGTAAAGGATAAGCTAAGACTAGGGAAATTTGATGTCAGCAGTTTAATCTTGGGTTAGATAAAGATGTCTTAAATCAGTTATTTCTCTGGGCCTGAAACAAGTCTGATCCAGCTAATGTTAGTTCTCAGCCCCATCAGTTACCTGTGTGTTACTTGTTTAAATTTATTTTATATACTTTTCTGGTTTTGTTATTCTGCAATTTTGAATTGTTGTAAGAGATTATATTTCATAATATACAAATGCAGGAAGAGACCTTATGTGAGCATGTAGCTTAACCCTAAGATAAGATTTTTGAAACTTTCAGCCAGAATTAAATGTTACAAAGCCATCTTGGATTTTGACTCTCTCTCCTCCTTTTGACAATTACTAGTCATGGACATTTCCAAATATTAAACTAAATGCAATCTCATAAAATGTATGTTTAAGAAGTTATGATAGCTCAGGAATATTGATCCTTTTAATATGTAGTATTCTTTTGGTTTTTTCATGTTTTAAAAGAGGTCAACTTTCATTCATTGAGTTAATGGTCTACTACAGTATGGAGTGATGTTAAGAGCTTGGACTATAGAGCCAGACTTCTGGGGTTCAGATTCTGGCTTTGCTACTTACTAGCTGTGTGTCCTTGGGCAAATTCTCTGATCTTGTTATTTTTTCATTTCCTTATCTGTAAAATGTGGTAGTAATACTTTCCTTATAGGGTAGTTGTATATATTAAATGGATTAATTTTTGTAAAGTGTTTTAGAACAGTAGTACATACATAGTAAATACTCTATAGAAGTTTGCTATTATCATAATTCAGCCAATTAAACTATTTAAAAATCAGTAGTTTTTCTGTACTTTTCCTTGCCCCCCCTTTCTATTTTTGGAACCTGGGCTAGATTATGTGGGGCATGGTGTCATTATTAGGGATTTGGCTTTTCCCATAAGTGAAATAAATGAGGAGTCACTGTCAGATTTTGAGCAAAGGAATGAAATTATCTGCTTTAGATTTTTAAAGTCTCAATTTCACTCTTTTATTAAGATCAGACTACAGAGGGATTAAGGAAAGAAATGGTAAGCCAGCTAGGAAGTTGTAGCAATTATCTAGGCAAGAGATAATGGTAACTGACCAGGGTGGTAGTGGTGCTGATGTGAGAAGTAGTCAGATACTGGATACATTTCAAAAGATGTAAAAGATCTTTTACATTTTTTATATCTGAAATGAGAAAGAGACTACAGGAGGAGTGATTTTTGAAGGGAGAAGACCAAGAGTTTAGGACATAATGAGATTGAGATGCCTTTTAGACATACAAGTAGAAAATTTGTATAGGAGGTAGATATATAGATCTGTAGTAAAGGGGAAAGGTATGGACTGGAGATGTAAATTTGGGAGTGATCAGTGTTTAAATAGTATTTAAATGAACTTATGAAACTGAATTCGATTGTAAAAGAGAGAAGTGTTGATAGAGAAGTGGTGAGAGGCCAGAGCCCTGGGGCAGTCCCTTGCAGGTCAGAAAAATAAAGATGAACCAGTAAGAGACCAGTAGAGAAGAATGACTAGTGAGATAGGAGGAAAACCCAGTGTGTATTTTCAAAAGGATGATTTCAAAGAAGGAGGAATGATTAACTATCAAATAATACAGATTCGTTCACCCAGAAGAAGAGAAATGACCTTTTGATCTTAAAATACAAAGGTCCTTGGTGATCCTGACCAATTCATTTTCAGTGGTATAAGGTGAAGATGAAAAAAAACCTTTCTGGAGCCAGCCCTGATGGTCTAGTCGTTAAAGTTAATGCTCTCACTGTGTTGGTGGCCCCGATTCGTTTCCGGATCGCGGAACCACACCACCTGTCTGTCAGTTGCCATGCTGTGGCAGCAGCTCACATAGAAGAACTAGAAGGACTTACAACTAGGATACACAAACATGTGCTGGGGCTTTGGGGAGAAAAAACAAAAGAGGAAGATTGGCAACAGATGTTAGCTCAGGGCAAATCTTTTCCCTGCAAAAAAAAGAGAGACTTTTTGGAATGGATTCAAGAGAGAATGGGAGGAGAGGAATTAGAATGAGAAAATATGGACAATTTTTTGGAGGATTTTTTTTCTTTTGACGGGGCGGAGAAATGGGACAGTATCTGGAGGCATATGTGGGGTCAGGAGAAGGTCTTTTCAAAATGAAAGAAATTACAGCATGTTTATATACTTATCAGAATGAGTTACTGGAGGGGAAAACTGATGATGCAAAAAGTGGGAAGGGACAGTTGTTAGAGCAATGTCCTTAAGTCAGAGGGGATGGGACGTAATATGCAAGTGGAGGGGTTAGCCTTGAAGGAGCATGAACAATTCACTCATAGTAGTAGGAGGGAAGGCAGGACATGGTAAGGGTTGATGGGTGGGTAGGTAGTGGTGGGGGGAACAACCAAAATTTCTTTTCTGATTGCTTTAATTTTTCCCAGCAGCATAGGATGCAGGCTTATTTGGTGAAATTGAGGATAGTGGAAGGGGGTGTTAAATGTTTGAGAAGAGAGGAGAAGGTCTGATAGAGTCATTTAGGGGTGTGTGGATAAACTAGGGGAAAGAAGTAGGATTGCTAGGCAGTACCTGGAGGGAAATGTGGAGTCAAGAAAGGGCTTTCTTTCGACATGGGAAAAATTACAGCATTTTTACATGCTGATAGGAATGAATTAATAGAGTGAAAAATTGATGACATGGGAAGAGAGAGTGTACATTTCCAACTTTTCTTGAGGTTAATGGCTGTTGGTTTAAAGTGAGACAAATCAGCTTGGTTGGGTCTGTTTCTCTTGCTCTTATTCATGTCATCTTGTGTTCGTGAAGAGTATCTGGAATTGGATTTAACAGGTTGAGGTTACATGAGACAAATATGACAGGGATTGAGGGGCAAGGAAGATGAAAATGTACTTGAGGAAGTGATTATAATGATGGACCATGGATTTAAGGAGAGATGGGAGGATAGTGGTGGGTAAGGGACAGTACAAAGGAGGTAAAGAAATGATAGAAAAATTAGCAGATCCATCACTACTACTAAAAAAAGAGTGGGTAATTACCACCACAACCTGTAGAAACATGCGCAGCATGCCAGTACTGTTGCTTTTGGATATAAAGAACTGTACCCATTGCTCATTAGGAAAGTAAGTTTGTTTTCTGGATTCATCTTTGCTTTATCCAAAGGATTCTTTTCAGTCATTGTGAAATATTTCCTTAAATAAATACTTGTGTTTTTTCTCTTTTATTCTTTGTTTTTATGAAGATTAGAGAGACATCTTTGAAAGTAAATTTCATTGACTTTAGGGAGAAGACAGTAATGCCATTTAAGAAATAAGAGAGACTGAACCCGAAATATTTAGCAGTAATGAGCTGTACTACTGACCTAACCACTATATTTCCATTGTTTAAAATCTTTGATTGCCTTATTAGGATATAGATGGCTCTTGATATCTTTGCACAGAACCTTTTTTTAGTGATTTTTTTGTTCTTTATTAGTGGAAGTTCTGGGTTTCTAACTTTCTGTACTGCCCAGCAAATTGACATACTCAAGTAAATTGTTAATATTTAATATATCATAATGTTTTGATCTTTAAAAGTTTTTATATTATGTCATGAATGTACAACTCAAAGAATTTTCACAAACTGAGCACAACCATGTAACTAGTACATAGATCAATAAACAGAACATTACCATTACTCCTAGAAACCCCTGTTGTGCCCCCTTTATTTGTTGTTTTAATTTTAATTTTTTATTTTGATAAAAATTCAAACTTATATAGAGTTGCAAGAAAAGTGTAAGGAGTGTCTAAATACTCTTCACCTGGATTCACCAGTTAATAACATTTTGCTGTATTTGCTTTATAATTTCTCAAAAATATTTTTTTTCTGAAACATTTGAATGTTAATTGTAGACATGTCCCTTTACCTCTAAATACTTCAGCATGTATTTCCTAAGAACAAGGTCATTCTGTTACATAATCTTAGGACACAATTATCAAGGTTAGAAAATCTAATGATGAATCAGTAGTTTAATATACAAGCCATAAATTTTGCCAGTTATTTCAATAATATCTTTTATGGTAGTTCTTTTCTTTCCTCCTTGATTTAGGATTCAGTCCAGATCATTTATAACGATTAACTCTCTTATCTCTTTGTTCTTCTTTAATCTGGGACAGCTTCTTAGACATTATTTGTATTTGTTGACATTGAATTTTGAAGAGTACAAAATTTATTTTGTAAATCTGTTTGTTTTGTAAATCATCCCTCAGTCTAAGTTTGCCTGATGTTCCCTGGTTATTAGATTCAGGTTTTGCTTCTTGGGCAGAATACTATGTAACTGATGTTATGTCCTTCTCAGTTCATCACCTGGAGGTACATGATGTCAGTTTATTCCGTAATTAGTGATAACTTTAATCACTTAGTTGTGGTGGTGTTCCTTTGGGTTTCTGCACTGCAAAGTTACTGTTTTTCTCCTTTGTATTTAATAAGTAATCTCTGAGGAGACTGTGTAAATATCTTTTTTCCCTTTGAACTTTCCAAGAATTTTAGTATCGATTGATGATTGTTGCTTTAAACAGTTATTACTATAATAGCTGCAAAATAGTGATTATCTGACTGTTATTCCTCTTAGATTTATTAGTTGGCATTCTACTTTAAAAATGAGCTTTCTCACCTCCCCCACTTACTTATTTATTATCAGCTACGCTCATTAAATTTTATTTTTTGTGGGAAAGAGAGAGTGTGTGTGTGTGGCTTATAAGTAATGGCTTATTTGTATATATGGTATATAAACTACATATATATGATTTATATATACTGTAATTCATATGGATGCTCAAATTGTTCCAGATTTGGTCTGTGGGAGCCTCTTCAGACTGGCTCTTCTGATCTTTTGATATGTCCTCATCACTTTTTTTGAGGATCTCTTTACTTTCTGGCATTACCGGATGTTCCAGGCTTATCTTGTGCTTTCCCTGCCCCTTCCCTAGAAGCAGCCATTTCTTTAAGGCACCTTGATTCCTTTTGGTGGGAAATGATAGTTAGAAACCAAGATCTCAGCACTAGTTATGCTCATTGCTATTGGGGTGTTACTGTTTCTGGGCCTTTTCAGCACCCAGGGCTAGGAAAAACAAGCTATTTCAATATGAAATAACCATATGTATGTTCCTTATAAAATTTTAACCATGCAGTCATCCATCATGTTTCTTTTACTTCCAATTTGACATTCCCGGGTTCTACTTCCCTTTCCCTATTCCATATTACATCTCCCTTTTTCCAGCAGTGAGAATCAGTTCCCAACAATTTCAGTATATTTACTCATTTGCTTAATCCTAAAATACACACAAAATAGATTAGAACTTCTGCACCCATCATTACAAAAAATAAACCTGTTAAATAGAGTTCATTTCTTCTTTCTTACATACTGAAGGTATATAGTGAGAATATTGTGTTCAACAGTTTCCTTCAGAGTGGTTATATTAATCATTTAAAATATAATTTGATTCATTATTTCCGTGTGTATTCAGTATTAATGTTTCTTTTCCTCCATGCTTATTGACTTAATTATTTTGTGCATATATAAAACATTTAACATAGTTCCAAAGGTAAGACTAGTCAAAAGTATACTCAGATTTGTCACTCTTTCCCATATTTCTTACTCCTGTCGGTAACCAATTTCATTTCATCTAGTTTCTGGTTTATTCTTCCTGTGTTTCTTTTACATAAATAAGCAGATACATAAACATATTTTTTCTGTTGCTTTGAAAGAGTGTCGTCTTAGTCCCGTAAAGTATTAGCAAGAGTATAAGTAATTGAACTTTTTATGGAGTATGTATGTCACCAGGGGTAAAATAACTTACTTATTTATTATCAGCTACGCTCATTAAATTTTATTTTTTGTGGGAAAGAGAGAGTGTGTGTGTGTGGCTTATAAGTAATGGCTTATTTGTATATATGGTATATAAACTACATATATATGATTTATATATACTGTAATTCATATGGATGCTCAAATTGTTCCAGATTTGGTCTGTGGGAGCCTCTTCAGACTGGCTCTTCTGATCTTTTGATATGTCCTCATCACTTTTTTTGAGGATCTCTTTACTTTCTGGCATTACCGGATGTTCCAGGCTTATCTTGTGCTTTCCCTGCCCCTTCCCTAGAAGCAGCCATTTCTTTAAGGCACCTTGATTCCTTTTGGTGGGAAATGATAGTTAGAAACCAAGATCTCAGCACTAGTTATGCTCATTGCTATTGGGGTGTTACTGTTTCTGGGCCTTTTCAGCACCCAGGGCTAGGAAAAACAAGCTATTTCAATATGAAATAACCATATGTATGTTCCTTATAAAATTTTAACCATGCAGTCATCCATCATGTTTCTTTTACTTCCAATTTGACATTCCCGGGTTCTACTTCCCTTTCCCTATTCCATATTACATCTCCCTTTTTCCAGCAGTGAGAATCAGTTCCCAACAATTTCAGTATATTTACTCATTTGCTTAATCCTAAAATACACACAAAATAGATTAGAACTTCTGCACCCATCATTACAAAAAATAAACCTGTTAAATAGAGTTCATTTCTTCTTTCTTACATACTGAAGGTATATAGTGAGAATATTGTGTTCAACAGTTTCCTTCAGAGTGGTTATATTAATCATTTAAAATATAATTTGATTCATTATTTCCGTGTGTATTCAGTATTAATGTTTCTTTTCCTCCATGCTTATTGACTTAATTATTTTGTGCATATATAAAACATTTAACATAGTTCCAAAGGTAAGACTAGTCAAAAGTATACTCAGATTTGTCACTCTTTCCCATATTTCTTACTCCTGTCGGTAACCAATTTCATTTCATCTAGTTTCTGGTTTATTCTTCCTGTGTTTCTTTTACATAAATAAGCAGATACATAAACATATTTTTTCTGTTGCTTTGAAAGAGTGTCGTCTTAGTCCCGTAAAGTATTAGCAAGAGTATAAGTAATTGAACTTTTTATGGAGTATGTATGTCACCAGGGGTAAAATAACTTTCTTTAGAATTTTATTTTGAAAGAGTTAAATTATTTTGAAATGGAATTTTTGTAATATATATAAATATAATGAAATACATATGTAGTGTAGGTTTTTATGAAGCACATCAGAGTGTTACTGTTAACTGGTTACACTAACAATACTTATGCCTGTTATTGAGGAATATAGGGAAAGAAATGCCAAAATTTCAAATAAGATTTGGTGAAACTGCACAAATTAATGTTATTAATTCATAAAAGCACAGAAATTTATTTCTTGATAATATAACTTAAAGTAAACCCTTGGTTCTTTTCTCATTTCTACATTTTGACATCATACTGTCTATGTTGAGAAATATTTCTAAAAATAAAGTTAAGAAAGTCTTAACCCACCTATATTTCAATACCACTAGCAGTCTTAGTACCACAGCAAACAGTTTATGTGACTTGAAAAGATTGATCCTGTAGGAACATGCTAAAGGACTTTAGAAAAAGCATGTCAGGGAAAAAAAAAAACAGAACAAGGGGGGTCAGAGACAACAATATGTAAGAAAAAACATAGAAAATTTATCTCACCAGAAACAGCACCTCTTCTCAGTCTCAGACAAGTACTGCCTCCAGAAAAGCCAGTTCAAGCGTTGGGAAGTGGCAGGATCGATATGGGAGGGCCGAATCACCCGATCTAAGGTAAGGCTATTTTTAAACATTGGATACTCCCTGATGTTTAGATCATCAGTGTTGTTTGATCTCATTAGTAAGATAATACATTTTGATTAGACTGTACCATATTTTTACCCCCTAAATTATGCTTTTTCAATATGGAATTGAGGGTTTTTAATTTACCTTATGAATCAGGCCTTATCACTTCATGTCTTGCCTCTCTCTGGCTTTTTTATATGTTATATTATAAATTGCATGGAACCATGCTGAGTGTTCACTAAGTGTTTTTCCCCCCTTGCTGCAGGTTTAATTTTTCTTTCTCATATCACACCTTATTCAAAAATCCCTGAGTGCTTTTCACTATTTGTTGAATAAAGTTTAGCCTTCCGAGCCAGTATTTGGGACCTGTAAAATCATACTCCACTGAATCTTTCCAATCTTTATATCCAGCTAGTGTTTAAACCTGCCATTCCATCAGGTGGGTCTGTCAGCTTCCTAGGAAGTACTATTCCCCTTATTGTTGCTATGCTTTTACTCATGATCTACTCTCCATAGACTTTTGGTTTGTGTTCTGAATCTTAGATTTACAAAGCATACGACCTTGGATGGGTATTGTAAACTCTCTGAGCCTATGAAGTGGGAATAACAATTTCTACCCTAAGAGATGTGATGAGAAGCAAACGTTAGATCATGAAAGTACATTGCCAACAGAAATCAATCTGAGCAATTAATTATGCTTTGCTTGACTTAGAAATATAGACTAAAGTACTTTCCTAATTTACAATTTGGATTTTTAAACAATGATGGTGTATTGGGGGTGGGGTATATTTTGTTTATTTTTGTTGTTACAGAATTTTAAGCTTTTTTTCTTGGGCAGCTTGATACTATATTGCTGTGCTTTTCATTATTTTCATTTACAAACTTTTATATATATAAATTATCAGATATCTTTGATCATAACAACTGAAAGAAAAAGGAAGGAAAAACTATCAAAATGTTATTTTCTTAGATTTTCGTTTCTTTGGGGTCTTCAAAATAATTCCCCATGAGTAGTAAGAATTTCTAGTCAACTTGTTTTAATAGGATTTCTTGTTAGGAGCAAATAAACTTAGTCGTTCTGAAAAGAGTATGTTTATCTCGAAGTGAACAATATTTTCACTTTTTAAAGAATATCCAAACTGTAAGTATAGTCACTGATGCAGATAGAAATATATTTTATTTCTTTATTATCTACATTCTTAGAAGAACATCAGTTGCATGTGTTGCTTTTTAACAAGTTTATAGAATGAAAATTTGTATACCTTCTATTATTTTAAAAGTACTCATTGGCATTTTTTCACATGTATTATATGATTGATTGATCTTAGTTTTTAAAACTAAAATTCTCCTTGAAGAACCAATGGAAATTTTGAAAGTGTTATTTTAAATAAAGAAAAGTTAGATCTGACAAGTGTGGAGTCTCTGAATTCTTTTTATGTTTAATATTTTAGTGGAACCCAAAAGTTTAATAGCCGTGCTAATAATAATTCTGTATAGTGATTAGCTTGGTTATCATAGCACTTAGGGCATAGAGAAACACTTGGATTTATATTTAACCTGGCCAGCAATGTGGACAGCCTATTTACTGATCCCAAAAGAGCAAGACAATAAGAGCTTTCATTTTCACCCTGCTACTATTGATAGTGAATCAGTAGCCTCTTTTTTTTTTTTTTTTTAAAGATTTTATTTTTCCTTTTTGTCCCAAAGCCCCCCGGTCCATAGTTGTGTACTTTTAGTTGTGGGTCCTTCTAGTTGTGGAAGTGGGATGCCGCCCCAGCATGGCTCGATGAGCAGTGCCATGTCCATGCCCAGCATTCGAACTGACGAAACCCCGGGCTGCCAAAGCAGAGCACACGAATTGAACCACTCTGCCATGGGGCCAGCCCCAGTAGCCATTTTTGTATATAAAGAATACCTACTTTCCTAAATTTAGAGCAGTTTCATGGCATAAGTACTGGATTTAGATATTAGGTTTGGTTTTGTGTCTGTGTGACTGTAGGATAGTTCCCTAAAATCTCTAGGCCTCTCTTTCCACATTTGTAAAATGACAGGGCTGGACCTTGTTACCTGGAAGGCTTTTTTAATCCTGATTATTTTCTGGCTAGTGCCTGGTTTACATGGAAAAGGAGAGATCCAAGAAATTAGGGAATTTGCCCAAATTTATGGCTAATCAAGAAGTAAAGCCATGGCCAGAATCCCTGGTTTTCTGCCTTTTAATACCTGCAGTTCAGGACAATTGACTTTCATAAGCAAAGGCATCGAAATACTTAAAATCGGTTATTTTTAATGTAATTTTAAGCTTTATATTTGTTTCTTTAGTTACTATTTTAACATCTGAAATTCCTTTTTTAATCAATCATTTGATTTAGAATTTTTACTTAAAATAGTTATGCTTTTGATGTAATAGTTTATTTCTTGAAATAAGATGGCTAGTTTATAGGCAAAATAGTAGTTCTCATATCTGAAAATGATACATCTCAGTTCTTGAACTATATAATTCGCCCCACCCCCCTCCCGCTCCCACAAACAATGCTTTGGAAACACAGAAAACTCTCCATTCTGACTTTGTGATTAGTCTCAGGGCATATAGATATTAGGAAATTTCACACTGTATTTTCAGTATTTTGTGCTTTTCAAAATTAAAAGAAAAACCCTCTAGATAAAAGCTACTTTTATCTTTTTAAATGATGTATGTGTGTGTGTGTATATGTACACATACATACATACACATGCTTTCTTATAAGATAGAAAATGAGATTCCAGCTCTTGTAATTAATGTAACTGAGAAATGTGGAGTTTTTGAAACATTGCTTAAGTGTCTTTGTAAAGAGCACTTAAACAATGGTTGAGATCCTTTTCATAAGTTAGTATATTTGGAGACTCAGACTTTTTATCTCACACTTGTTCCTCTTAATTAATGTGTTTTTCAAATTTTCTTTAATACTACTCTTTAAGCTAACTATATGTATATAATAATGGCATTTTATTGGTGTAAGTTTGTTTTATAAATTCAAATTTCTAACTCTTGTAAACCCAATTAAGAATAATGAAGCAGTTTTAATGAACACATAAAATTGAAATTGGCAACAGTATGATTATTATAATCTTATCCTAGTGTCCAGTTTATTTCTGTGTTTTGTTTTCATTTTATAATATCAAATTCTGCTTCTCTTAGGTAATTAGTTCCAAATTCTAGGTGGTTTTATTAAGCTTGTTTTCCAATATGAGAATGGTTTGTAACTGATTCAGACTCTTGAAACACAGGTAGAATAGTAAAATTGCTTTTCAATACAGAATCACTAAAATATTAAAATCTACTTGCATTTATTATAACAGACAAACATAAAACTTACAGTAAAACTGGATGGTAAATGAACATTAAATCTAAAACTGACCTCTTCATTTGTTCTCACTCTACTTACTATTATGTCTTGATGAAGTAATGTACTGAAAAGATGCCACCTGTGCTTTCATGGCATTTGAACACTCTTGAATGTGTGTTGTATTGTGTAGCTTGTAAGATTTTATGCGATTAGACATACTGAAGGCCTTTATTTTTAAAAAATTCCCTGTAGAATGGTATCTCTTCCTATCACTGATACATTTCAAAAATGAAATTAAACGTAAATATGGCAGGTAAAGCTTTATTCCAAGCTCTACACAAAAGTGAGTAAACTTGGCTGCCCTAATGGACATATTATGTCCTCCAGTGAGTCAGATTTTAACGTATTTCATCGTTAAGCATTCAGGGTTTTTTGTTTGTTTTTAATATTGCTTAAAAGGTAACAACAGTTTTAAAATTCAGGCCCCCAAAAATTTAGCATGGGAAACACTCTTATAGAAGAACAGGGGAGGGTCTTGGAGTTGATCATAACGGAGCCTGAATTCTGGTGCTGGCGCTTTACTTCACAAAAGAGCCTCTTTCCACATCGATGAAAATGAAACTAATTGGTACCTTCCTTGCAACGTACTTGTGGCTTAAGTAATTTCTAAATTTGTGAAAGCACCTATTGCAGGGCATCCAGTAAGTGTTAGTTCCCTTTAAATCTTTGCTTCCATCGTAGGCTTTATCAGTCTCTTTAAATGTAGTACTGAAAGAAAATAAATTACATGTCCTGAAGACAGTTTTAAATACTGTGATTTTTATTTTGGACATATATTACTTTTCTAGACAGGATTATAAACTATGTATACACTGTAGAGAAAATTATTCTTGTGCTTGTGAAGCTAAAACAAGTATAGAAGCAGTACTGTGTGAGTCCACAAAACTCAAAAGATAATATAAAAATATGTATGTAATGAATGACATCCTTACCTTAATTATCAGACCTTGATAGATATGACTTTATATTTATTGAGTACTAAGGAGTTAAATATTAATTTTTATCAACTACTTTAAATTCTTTCTAGAGGAGACCAAAATGTGAGTCTTTTCCTTAGTCATGCCATTAGTTGTAGTCCTCACCTTTGGCTTTATATTGGAATACGTGGGGAGCTTCAAAAAATTATTAACGCTAAGGCCCAGGAGACTGATTTAAATGGTCTGGTGTGCACTCTGAGCATTGGGATTCTTGAAAGCTTCCCACATGGTTCTGATGTTCAGGCAAAGTTGAGAACCACTGATTTTAGAGACTTGGATTCTGGCTTGGCATAAAGATTAAAATCAAATGTTAACTGAGCACCTTGGAATTTGAAGTAAAATGATAGATTTGGCTGTAATGAGAACTGACATTTGCTTAGTATTTCACACCTCACAGAGTCCTTCCATATGTGTGATTGTCATTTAGTTTATATTCTCCTCTTCTTTGAAAATCTTTTTGTTGGTAATCACTGTCAAAGGTGGATCATGCTTTTTCTGTTGGCAGACTGGTAGATAGTATATTTGCCAAATTGGAATCCTGCACATAATATTTTCCCCACATCCTTTCTCTGCTCATGTTCTTCCCTCCATCTAAAACGTCCTCTCTTCCCATCCTCTGTGGCTAAATCATTCCCCGTGTCTTTCAAGGCTCACCTCTTTCCTAAAGTCGCTTAAAAGATGTTGCCCCAGTTTCCGTACAGAATTGTTACAGCCGTCTATTGAGCATCTATTGAGCATGTATTGACCCGAGTTAGACAGTCCTACCAAGTGCTTCTGTCTTTATCTTGGGAATATGAAATAGCCATATTCTGGGTGGCTGTTTCTTAAAGAATACACCCTTGAACCATCTGCTATCCAATTCTTACTAAGAAGCTCTGTTGTGAGGCAATAACATTCATAGCAAGGGTATGTGAGTCATTCATTCGTTTAGAATAATGGTTCTGAACTTTCTTTGAAGCAGTAACCCCTTTGAAAATTTGCTGCGTCCTGTAGACTCTTGCTTGAATGATCCATGTATATACATAACGTATATTTAGGTTCAGGGACCTCCTGATCCCTCTTGTTTCCCATGTTAAGAATGCTTGCTGAAAAGTACAGTTAAATCCTTAGGTTAAGCCTGACCACTGAGAGAGCTGTATGCTCAGACCACATTGTTTGGCTTCCCCTGATTAAACTACTTTTACTGAGTTAATTGTTGTTATGCTTCACCTGGTATTGAGGAACATTTTGAGAAACAGCTCTATGAAATTCACCTTTGTTTTCGCTGTGGTAATACTGGAAACTTTGTCCCTATTTCAGTGTTTTTCAAAGCATGAGATTGCAGTCCAATTAGTAGAGTATGATTTCAATTTGGTGGTCTCCACTACCGAATATTTCTTGGTTTTGTCCTGTTGATTTTTTTCCTGTGTTATGGTTAAATATTAGTAAAATCAGATTTGATTTCAATGTTACTCTTTCTCCTTTATGGTAAGTGTAAGTAAATATTGTTTCATGAAACTTTCCTTTCAGTTTTTTATATAATGTGTGTATACTGGATTGCTGTGCAAATGTGTTTCTTCAAGAACTTTGTTTTGTGGTCAGAAAAATTTAAGAACTGTTGTACTCTATCATACTTCCTATGAAGATGGAGTCAAATGAGAACTTTTTTCTCTTTATTCTCATCTGTAAAATGGAAATAATAATAGTTGCTACTTCCTAGGGTTATTATGAGAGTAAATATGTTTAGAGCGCTTAGAACAGTGCTTTCCTAGCACATGGTAGGTGCTCAAGAAATGCTAGCTATTATTATTACCAGAAAAAACAGTCTTCAGAGCTAATGCTTTGTTTTTATCTTATGTACATTAAAGACTTTTGTTATTAATAATATCCATTATTTTGGCTGTTAAAAAATAAGAAGCTCAGAGATAAATTTGTGTCTAAAGATTACTAACTAACCTTTAGTCTATCTTCCTTTGGCTGATTTTGTCACTTTTAAAATTTCTGTTGTATCTCTGTAAACTGCCCTCATACCCTTTCTGGAACATCAGAAGCATCAAAATATGACATTTTAATTTTAATTTACTTCCCTTATAATTTCAGAGATGTTTTCATATTTATCTGTGCCAGGAAGAAAGGTAGAAGCTCCTGTGAACATTCACTGCCTATGCTAAAATGTGGATTAATGACACTGTAGACATACACTGTGGTTAGTTTCTGTCTTTTTCAGCTTTTAGTAAGTGGTTGAGTCGAATGTAGAGAAGAGTCTCGATAGCTGCAATAGCTGTCTGCCTTACTGAACAAATTTGTAAGTCCAGTTAAAACTGTGCTCTGGAAATCCAAGTACTGTATGTAGTGTATGTACAGTAGATCCTCACAGTGAAGCCCTCTGCTCAATCTTCTTATGCATTGAAATAAAAAGTGGTACATCACAAACTTTCAGAATAATACGATTCAATATTGTTTTCCATAATGTGGTAAGAATAATATTGGATTGTTTAATTATTCATCTGTGATAAATATGTGCTCTTTTGTTACTTTGGTACGTATTTATGTATCTGTCATAAAATATTTCTGAACAGAATGGTAAGCTTCACATTTCTGATTAAGGCAAATCAATTTGGTAAAGATACCTGGGCAAGGAGGTGTTACTATTATGGAAATGTAAGGAATTACAATTTTCTGGACTCCCTCTAGCATATATGTTTGTTAAGGCTAATTTTTCATTTGTATGTTTTTAGAAGCATAGTATTTCCCATTTTGAATCTTTAGTGATTAAATAATCCATTTAAAGCTGGAAAAAAGTAGACTTTTCTGACCATATTTAAGATAAACTTTTAGGAAGTGTGTCCCAGAATTTTTGAAAGCAGACGTTGTTAGAAATCCATGGTTAACGGTTGTAGAAATCTTTCCTCTCAGCACAAAAATTATATATCTAGATTTAATATATGCTAGCTTTAACAGTTTGGAGAATTTGCAATCCAAATTGCAAATCCAAATAAATTTGTGAGAATCTGTTCTTGATGGGAATAAATTTAAAAAGATGGAGGGGGAGAATCCAGTGATAGGGAATAGAAAAGAGTGGAAAAGGAAATAGTTGAGTAGAAATAAAGATTTTTACAATGAAGTCTAGGTAACGATAAATAGTGAGGGAAATCCTGGTCTCAGAATATACACCTTTATCTGTTAGCATGTTGGAATCTGAGATGTGTGTATATATCAGAAGGCTGACGGCATGTACTTTAATATGAAATTGTAGTGGCCATAGCTTTGTAATTATTTTAAGTTTTAGGGAAGAAATTGGAGTAATATTTGTTTTATGTCAGAGGTATTTGGCTTTTTCTAATGAGTGAATGTAGGGATAATTTCCCAGCTGTATTGAAGGGTACAAGTTAAGTAAAATCACTCTTGGTCTTTGGGATCATGAGGGAAACTAGGAAATCAATGTCTCAGATACCAAATCAGAAATGCTTGAACCTTTTTTTTGTATTAAAATTAAAGAGAACAGAAATCTTAAGTGGGCTAGATGGTAAGTAGGAATTGACTATGTAGTTGAAGACATTTCAGATGCCATTATATACTTTTTATAGGGCAGTCTTTGTTTTGTTTTTATGAGCATAAAATTATTTATGGGGCTTTTCAAGTTTCATTTGAGACAAACTTGCACCAATTCTTCATTTCTAGAAGTCTTAAATTTCTCAAAGACCAATTATCTTGCTAGAAGGCAGCATGGCTCAAGGGAAGGGTCTGTGGGCTTTGGAATCAGAGACTTAGATCTGAAAGTTTTGGCATTTAATTATTACTGAGATCCGTGACATCACTCTGGGCCCTAGCTTTATCATCTTTAATGAGTATACGTAATTGTTTAAGTTGAGGGTTACCCTAAGGGTTAGTTATAATATGTAGGCATTCAACAGATGGAAGCTGCTGTTATTAGTCATTTTAGGAACCTAACTGTGTTGACTGTGGAAGGCTCTATGGTATTTAGATTGTTTTACTTTTATGAAGTTTTAATAAAGGCAGAGTTGTTGAGAACTGAAATATAAATGAAGAGAAATTCATCTAATTTGCCTCCATTTTTCATTGCCTATTCCAACAAGTGACCTCTGTGTCTTGTTAAGCATATAAACTTTTATGAAGTCCTTAACTACACTAAATGGTTTTAACATTATTTTGATTTTGATTTTTCTGTGAAGTTTGAAGCATTATTTTGTGGTAGACTATTTTCTATCTACTCATATACTTAAATTTTAATGGATTGATTGTAAGTACAGTTAGAGGTGGGACAGACATTTAAATATTTGAGATTTCCAACTAAAGGCAAGTTATCAGAAATGGAAAACTGGTTCTCTTTTTGTGCTTTCTAAATAGCTCAGAATAAATCACTAAGGACAACATCCTGTGTGAATCAAAATGAGCCTTGTTTCTTTTCAAGCCTTTTTGGGGAATTTTAAAAGTTTCGTAATAGAACTGTGATAGGTGTTACAATTATAGTGGCCAAAAAATTTTATTTTCATTTGTTTAACAGCATTTGCTATCTGATTCAATTCCACAAAGATAAATTCAGTGGGAGACACTTACAAAATAGTAAATTGTAGAAGATAACCTATAAAAATACTTAAGATTTAACATTATGGTCATTGTTGAGTGTGTTGGTTCCATCTTATTAGTAAAACTGAGTGTTTATTACAGTGCAAAGTAACAAGATCTGACTAACTCTGAAGTTTTTTCAATGTGTGTTGTGATCCGATTTTATTTTAAAGTACATTGCAAAGGGTTTAAGATTTTATTTCTCATCTAATATTTTTTATTATTTTTCAAACATCTAATTAGATGAAACTAAATTGATTCCATTTTTATGTTGCAGGAGATTACCTGGGGCAATTGATGTTATTGGTCAGACTATAACTATCAGCCGAGTAGAAGGAAGGCGACGGGCAAATGAAAACAGCAACATACAGGTTTAGTATTTTAAAAATTATTTTTTTAACTGAAGGATTATATTCATGTTCTAATTTAATTTATTCAGTACATATTCATAGTGCTATGCTATGTGTTAGGTGCTTTAGGTGCTACAAAGATTAAAAATGTGGAATTGATCACCCTTTTATTGCAAAAGCTGTTCCATTTAGAATTTATGACCTTTGGATCTTTTTTAGTAAGATTTCTTTTTCCTTGCTATCAACATATAATATATAGGTTCATTGGACAAAAAAAGAAAATATGGGAAAAGTTCAAAAAAGAAAATAAAACTGCCTATAATTCTGCCATAGAAAGATAGCCACTCTTAACATTCTGGTACATCTCTTCCTTGTCACTAAGCAATATTGGGATACTACTATTACTTTTTTTTTTTTTTTTTTTTTAAAGATTTTATTTTTTCCTTTTTCTCCCCAAAGCCCCCCGGTACATAGTTGTGTATTCTTTGTTGTGGGTTTTTCTAGTTGTGGCATGTGGGATGCCGCCTCAGCGTGGTCTGATGAGCAGTGCCATGTCCGCGCCCAGGATTCGAACCAACGAAACACTGGGCCGCCTGCAGCGGAGCGCGCGAACTTAACCACTCGGCCACGGGGCCAGCCCCACTACTATTACTATTTTTATGTGTATCCTTTTTTTAATTTAAAATCATCATTTGCATTTTCCCATATTCATAAAAATATGATTTAAAATCTTATGGTAGGTTCACTGTATAGATATACCATAATTTATTTAATGTGACATTTCAGGGGGAAATATGTTTCCTTTGTTTTCAAGTGAAAAAATGAAAGGAGAGGAATTATTAATAACTTGAATAATTCAAGTTAGAACTATAGTAACTGTGACTTTCAGCCAATAGCTTGACCACACTTTTTTTCATTATTTCCTTTTTCTGAGTACTTTAAAAAATATCCTAAGTGTTTAGTTTCTTATTACCTTTAATAAATTAATCATATAAAATGTTCTTTTCAGCATCTTGAAAGGTAAATCATTTTTAAAATGGAAGATAGTCCTTTCTTTCCCTCCACCATCGAAATGCCATGATTTCTTAAAATAATTCTGTTCCCTACTTTAAAAGTAGCTTATCACCATAAGCCTTAGAACATTACTATACTTAAATGTAGGAAAAGTTAACAAAAGGAGGGATTATATGTTTAAATGATATGCTTTAGCCAGCAAGGATTTGAGAAGTATAAATTAAATATACGACATTATGTTGCCTATTTCTATGTTTCCCAAATCTGTTTGCACATCAGAATCCCTCAGGGAGCTTGTCAAAAATCCAGATTTCTAGGTGCCTCTCTTCTGTGGGTTTGGTGCCTGTCCCTTAGCTGTTCATACAAATCAGTATTTTGTAAGCACTTTTACTTTTCAAGTATAAACCCCTGTCTTAAAGTTACAAGGCTCATGTGAAAAAGTTATTTATATATCTAGCTGCCTGTTATTTGTACCCTGTTGATGAATGCCTTACAGGCTCTTACTTTGCAACCTGGTGACAGGCCCTGGTACAAGGACTATCTGGCTCCGTTGCCGTGTTAATTTCTTAATGCTGGTATCTATGACTAATGATTACATTGCCTTAATTTTAATAGTTTAACTTTGGTTGGATAGCAAAGATAATACTCATTACATTATATATATATAAAGTATATAACTGTCTCTTGTTTAGAATGTTTTTATCACTTATTTCTTACTAAGAATTTTTTCGTAATGATTCAGTTATTTTTTCTAGCCTTTGAATATGAACATTTTAAAAAATGTGAGTGTATACTCATATCTGTATATATACACACATATCACACACATAGAAAAATTATTCCCACCTCCCCAAAGTATGTATATGTGAATAAACCTTGTTACTTCGTTTTTTAGATTAAGTGAAATTAATTTACTGAGTTTAATCTTAGATAAGAACATTATTCATCTTTTTAATTAACTGTACTCTGATTTTAGGTCCTTTCTGAAAGATCTGCTACTGAAGTAGACAACAATTTTAGCAAACCGCCTCCATTTTTCCCTCCAGGAGCTCCTCCCACCCACCTTCCACCTCCTCCGTTTCTTCCACCTCCTCCAACTGTCAGCACTGCTCCACCTCTGATTCCACCACCAGGTAAATAGTAAATAAGACATTTGATTTTGAAAGGAAAATAACCTGTGAGTGTTTCTTTTATTTTGAATTTAACAATTAAAATATATATTTGAAAATAACATCTTCATTGATTGCATTGAATTAAGAGTAATAGGAAATTTATTATGTCTTAGTAGATTCACATTGAAACATAAATACATGTCTTGCTTGTTTAGCATAGCAGAATCAATATACCAAAATAAGAGAAGAATATACAGATACTAAAATTGTGATCCAAACATATCTTAGTGATCCCAAAACTAAAGTTGCTAATTGTATATGTATAAATCCATACTAAATTGTAAACCATGTTAACTTGTTTTGCAAAAAATTTGAAAGATACTTTTAGAATTGGAGTAGGTCAGAAAAATTGTAGTTTGTGAAGAAATTGAAATGAAAATCTCAGTCTTGTCATCTTGTTTCTTTGTATACTGATTTCCTTTTAGGAGACTGCTTCTGGGTGCCAGGTACCTGGTATTTACCTCTTTTAAACAAGACAGAAAACTAATGTAAATTTTTATCAGATTTTTAGCCACTTTTGATCATTTATTAAAAACTAGATAAGTGGCAGTAGAAAAAAAGTTCACAAATAATCCCCAAATTTTATACTTTATACATTTTATCCAGTAGTCTTTGTTATTTTATTCCCAGGGAACTTTCAATATTTATCCCTTTAAACAATATTTAATGAAACTAAGAAGATTGACTGAGATAGTAATTACTTTCTTCCTAGGAAGAATGCCAGTAATAAATGATAAAAATTAGCTGCTGGTCCTAATCAGAGCTACATATGTGACATATGTTAAGATTTGCTTTCTATTAATAAAATCAGTTTATACTAAAGAGGCATGTCTACTCATTGACTTTGCATTTGCAAGAGAGCTGTCTTTATTTTAAGGTACCAGTTGTGCTGAGAGTACAGAGGCAAATAAAGGGGATATGAATAGTCCTTCCCTATAGTAATCGTCCTTGGGCTCTAAATGTCAGCTATTGCTTCGGCTCTACAGCCACAACTCCCTTGATTCCCTTGCATTGCTACCTCTACCTTCAAAAAGAATAAGAAATTTATTATGAAAAATGACTGGCTTTAAAGAATCTGTTGTCTCAAAAACAGAGGAATGAGAAGACTGGATAGATTGGAGGTGCTTACTCCAGATAACATTATTTTTAAAGTTCAGTGCGTTTCTTGTTCCAACAATAACTTTCTTGTTGTGAAGCACAAACTATTCAGAAGTTGTGATTGGATCCAGGGTTCTTGGGTCTTTAATATGACGAGAATTAACTAAATGAAAAGGGAAAGTAGTGAGGACTTAGTGATGCATCGGGTCCTCTGAAAAAGATAAAAATGTAGAAATAGTTAATATTGAACATAGTTGATTTAATGAGATTAAAAGATTATCAGTGTATGTGATAATAGGCCTTATGCTAGATTGCTTTGTATTCGTAAACTTTAGTAGGTACTAAAGGTGATTTAAAAGAATTTTCATATTTACTAGCAAATATAGTATATCCTCAGATGGCTAACATTTTTTATAGTTACAATCTGTTTACCATACTATCTGTTTATTAAAGTAAGTGAGAGAGAAGTGGAATGAAGTAATGATGAAAAAGTAAATACCTCACTGGTATAAGAATATATTTAGAAGTTCTATAGGATATTGCTGATAGGCAGTGTCATTATCTGGAAGTATGCTTTTTTCCAAAATGATACAGTTCCTCCATGTCTTTGCCATATAACCTCTGTTTATAAGGAGAACAGATCTTTTAATAATGGTTAGATTATCTATGGTATTATACTGTGGAGTACCACTGATTATTTTTCTGTGGCTTAAGCTGTTTATTTAATGTTAGTTTTCAGCTACGTGTTTTCTGTATTTTAAATACCTGTCTAGATTTCCTTTGATGCTTATTCTTAGATTACATTTCCATGCCGACCTGTCAGCATTTAAGGAATACAAATTCAGATGAATTCTAATTCTGGTTTAAGCAGTAGCCAACTGTCGTATATTTGCTGTTGGGGCGGGGGGAGATACCAATTCATATTAAAACCAAATATTTATAAGTTGAGACTATCCGAATTACTTCTTATTTTGACTAGATTGTGGGCTGTTGGAGAGAGCATGGGCTGTGTATTTCCATCTGTGTTTCCCCACAGTGCTAATCACAATGTCTTGTGTATACTTGACATTCCCTAAATATGTTAACAGCATATTTATGCATCCATAACACCAGAAGGATTTTCAGATTGACAGTTGGTACAGTCACACAGGCACTTATCAATCAGAATGGGCGCTGGCTTTAAACAACAGCACAGCTGCATAGGTGTATATCAGTTGAATGTAGGCCTTGATTAAAGCCACATTTTCAGTTACCGTTTACCACAGAACCACATAATTATGATATGTTCTGTAGGTTTCTGTAATTTAGATCAGCTTAAGAATCATAAGCAGGTAACAAAAGAGAACTAGCTAAGGAGTCTTAGTATCACCTTAAAAAGTACTCCATTTTTCTTAGGGAAACCTTGGGTTTTCTTTTTGCTTTCTTGAGAAATACTAAAAGGAAAAGGAAAAAAATCTTTTGAGAATTACTTTAAACATATTTTAATGTTGCCTTTTTTAACATTAGCTTTCAAATGCATAAGTTTTTAAGACTATAGTCCTGTATATGGCAGGACAAATACAGTAATGATACATTATGCCCATATTTTGGGGTGCTACCAGTTTTTTCATAAATAGGGTAACCATACATCCAACTGTTTGCCTGGAACAGTCCTACTTTTTATAGGACTTTTTGTCCCAGCTTGATCATTATTATTCTCTCTCAGAAATGCCCTGGTTTGGAGGATAAAATTTATAGTCACCTCTTAGAGGGTTACAGACATGGCTCCTTGCATAAATAGATAGCTACTCTATAGCAATAGGGAGGTGATGGAGACAGCTTTCATTCAGGGGACTTTTATTGTCAAATAGTTCACAGGAGAAGTGTATTGCCTCCTCTCCTTGAGCACACGTCTACAAACATACGTGAAACCTTGTTAGTAACAGAGGACAAAGTACTCTGGCCACAATTGATTTGTATGAAGAGTAGAGGAGATTGTGTATTGGAGACTACAACAAACGTGTAAGGGACCTCTGGTCCTAACTGTCGTGACTTTTGGAGTAGCTTTTTAAAATGGATAAGTATTTAATGTGGTTCCTTGCCACTGTACTTACAGTAGCTTGAAAACAGCAGTTATTCAAGATCCTCCTTAATTTTCAGAAAATCTGATCTGTTAATTTCATTTTCTAGTGAACTAGAGAATAGCTTCTATTGTATTAAATTTTTTCAGAAATATATTAATATGGTTTCATGCTTTCATTGAGTAATAGAAATAATAGCTAATAATACTTAATATTTATTGAATGCCTATTCTTGAAGGCACTGTTCTGAGCACATTTCTTGTATTAACTCAGTTTGATTCTTGACAATATCTGAAATAGATATTCCAATTTTACAGATGAGGAAACTGGGGCTTAAGGAGTTTAAGTAATAGCTAAAAAGTAGCAGAACCAGAATCCTAACTGCAGGCAGTTTTGCTTAAAAGCCTATTTTATTAACTATGTTGAAGCAAGAAAGCTCTATTATTGGATTATGTAAGTTTACCCTGATAACATGTCTTAAAGTTTTTGTTTGTTCGTTTGTTTTTTTAAGTATTTCCCTGGTGTTGAGGTGCACGCATATATATTTGTGGGTAGGAAAGTTAGGGAGGTTGTAAAGAGCAGGAATCAGATTAAAAGAAAAAAAAAAAAATCCGGTTAACAGAGGTTTTACTATTTGCCTGATTTGTGTTAAGAAGTCTGTGTTTACTGAATAAACCAGTTAAGAAATACTTGTTTATTGGAAGAAAAATTGTAGAAGTGGAAGGATTGATGTTATAGAGTAGTGGATTTTGTGTGTTTTTTTTATTGTGGTCAAATATAATATTTATCATTTTAATCATTTGTAAGTATGCAATTCAGTGGCATTAAATACATTCATAATGTTGTGTAACCATCACTATGATCTATACCTGAAACTTTTTCATCATCCATAACAAAAACTATGTACTCATTAAACAATAACCCCTTCTGCCCTACTCCAGCCCCTGGTACCCTCTATGATTTCTTTCTCTATGAATTTACCTATTCTAGTACCTTATATAAGTGGAATTCTTCAATATTTGTCCTTCTGTGTCTGGCTTATTTTGTTTTTTCAAAGAAAAGTAATTTAATTAATGATTATAAACAAACTTAAAACTTTGTTCAAAGTATATTACGTTTTATGGTAGACTTTTAATTTAGGCTTTAAATGTTAATTTAGTGTCATTATATTTTATCTCCATATTTTATGATGGACTTTATTGAAAGAGAAGGCAGATTCAGTTTAGCGCATTTCTTGTTACATTAATCAGTATTAAGGCTCATATGATTGTGGTTCTGTTAAGTCTTGGGAACAGTAGAAATCTAGCTCAGGAGTAGAATTCCACTAAGTTGAAGAAGGCTCTTTGCTTTACTGAGATGTAGAACCACAGAGAAGTCATCCCCGCTTAAAGTAGGGTATATGGGTTGGCTGTTTATCTCGATTTGAAAATGTGTAACATTCTGCATTTTAGAAGGAAGTAGATTCCTTCCTAAAAGACTACTGTCAAGTACATTAGTGTCTTACTAGTTGTCTAGTACTATGAATTGTATGAACTTAAGAATCTTATTCATTCCTTAAATATTTTGATTTTGGGTTAACGGTCATACATGAGGTTAGGGAGAAAAGCAGCTCACATCTGGAGTCTTTCTGCATTTCCTCTGAGGCCTGCATTGTCTGAATTATTTTTCTGGTGGCAGTCTGATTCCAGCACAGTGACTGTCAAACTGTTTGGTCATAGACTCCTTTATGCTCTTAAAAATTGCGGCAGACCCCAAAGAGCTTTTCTTTATGTGTGCGCTATTTATTTTTTTGTATTTGAAATTAAAATATTTATTATATTTAAAATATGTATTATTTTGAAAATACATAAACCCCATTACATAGTAACGTTAAGATAACATTTTTACAAAAAATAACTATTTTTACAGAACAACATTTAGTACAAACAGTGGCCTTCTTTTACAGTTTTGGAAATCTCTTTACTGTGTGGCTTAATAGAAAAAAACTGGATTCTTTTATTTGTTTCTGCATTAAATCTATTGTGATTTCGCATGTCATGAAGCTTCTGAAAACTTCCTTGTACACTTGTAAGAGAATAAGCGTGAAATGGCAAATAACTTAGTGTTTTTATGAAAGTAGTTTTGACCTTGCAGATTCCTAGAAGGGTCTTAGGGACCCCCGGGAATCTCTACATAACACTTTGAGAACTGCTGCTTCGGGAGAAACTTGGCCTGTATTGGATGAATATCATTACCACCCTTCAGGAACTACAATTTTGTCCCTTTAATTGGGAAGCTACTTTATGAATATAACATTAAGCTAATTTTATAGTCCCATGAAGATTTTTGGTCTTATACAGCAAAGCTGCATATTAACTGATGCTGTTTGCCAAAAATGTAAGCATTTCCAAAAACATATTTTTCAGAAGTACCTTTGAAAAAGAATTTCTTGAAGTTTTTGCAAACTGCTCATTTGCTATTTTGTTGTCTTTTTTGTTTTTTCCTGAGAAGGATTCATTCTGAGCTAATATCTGTTGCAAATCTGACTCTTTTTTTTTTGCTTGAGGAAGATTAGCAATGAGCTACCATCTGTGCCAGTCTTCCTCTATTTTCTATGTGGGTCACTGCCACAGCATGGCCAGCGACTGGTGTATGGCCATGCCTGGGATCCAAACCCTTGAACCTGGGCTGCCAAAGCAGAGCGCACAAACTTAACCACTACCCCACGGGGCTAGCCCCATTGTTGTGATTTCTGTATTAAAAGAACCCAGCAAGTGGGGCCAGCCCCGTGGGGTACTGGTTAAGTTCACGCACTCTGCTTTGGCGGCCTGGGGTTCACCAGTTTGGATCCCAGGTGTGGACCTGCACAGCGCTTATCAAGCCATGCTGTGGCAGGCATCCCACATGTAAAGTAGAGGAAGATGGGCACAGATGTTAGTTCAGGGCCAGTCTTCCTCAGCAAAAAGAGGACGATTGGTGGCAGATGTTAGCTCAGGACTAATCTTCCTCATAAAACAACCCAACAGTCTATCGGTGTTTTCAGTAAACTCAAAATAGGGAATAATGCTAATTAATCTATAATAAATAGTATTTTCTGGCACAAATAAAATTAGTTTAAACGTAGGTTTAATAAAATTAAAAGTTTATTTAGAATATTGAGTTTTGAATATCTTTTTTTCCCCATAGATGCCCCCTTTATAATAGTTATATTTTTAATATACCATAGATGCTCTATTTTGTAGAATTTAATTATGACTTAATATTTACCTTTTGTTTCTACTACTCTTTCAATCATTTCGTGATTATATGTGAACTTATTGAGAACAATTCATTTACGAGTTCTTTGTAAGAATACTGACATTTCTATCAGATGTTTTTGTCTAACAGAATTTTTGTTTTCTGTAAACTTTTGATTATTTTATAAATTAGAGGATTAAGAGATCCTAATGAGTAAAATAGTTCATCCGTTTTATAGTTAACACATAATATTATCTTTTTACCTTTTAGGTATGGAGTATGCTGGTAACTTTTTTGTTGCTTTAAGTTTTGTGATCATAACATCATTTAACACATTTTTTCTTTAAAATTACTTCCATTCGTTTTTGCACCTTGTAATTAGTTGTTTTACTTTAATTATTAAGAAATCGTTTTACATTATTCTACATCCTGTGTTTCTTTTTTGTTTTTTTTTAAGGGTAGATTGTAGATGATACATGTGTATGTATATATAATTTAAAACATAGTGATACATAGAAAAGCATATGGTAAAAGGTGATATTTAAAGATTTTTATAAACCTTGACTTTCTGTTCTCAGATTCTTGGTGCACGACTTACTTATGAGCTTGGTGACTTTGAAGTAGAAATTAGTGAAACTTAAGGAAAGTGATCAGGCTTATCTATTTGTAACATAATAGTGCTCATGAAATTTGGAAGTTACTAGTGACAAAAAGGAAGCATAGTTCACATAATTCTGCCATGCTTTTTTCTTTTATTTGCACTTAATAGAGAAATGATAGGTAGTTGTTATATGTATTGGTTAGCTATTGCTACACAGCAAATTATTCCAGAATGTGCAGTGGCTTAGAACAACATACACTTATTGTAGTACAGTTTTTGTGGGTTAGGAATGTACGGACAGCTTAGCTGGGTCCTCTGCTTCAAGGTCCCTCACAGACTTTGAGATGGTCATCTGAGAGGCTTGACTGAGAGAGGATTCATCTTCAAACTCACTCACCTCTTGGTTAAAAAGATTCACTTCTTTCCAGCGTGGCAGCTTGCTTCATCAAAGCATGAATACCGAGAAGACATAGAGGATACCAGCAAAATAGAAGTTGGTGTCTTTTGTAACCTAGTCACGGAAGTGACATCCCATCATTTTTGCTGTATTTCATTTGTTAGAAATAAGTCATTATATCCAGCCCACACTCAAGGAGAGGCTATGAATATCGGAAGTGTAGAACAGCGTGTAAATACCAGGAGGCGGGGATCATTGGGAGCCACGTCAGAGGCTGCCTACCACCTCTTTTTTGCCTTAGTTTTACAGAGTAATGATTGGATACATGGAGAATGAGTTCATAGACAGTTTTTATTCAGTTTTTTTTGTTGAGTGCAGAGCCTCTTAATTTTGTGAGAATTTAAAAAATATACTTAAATTCCTTTTAAGATGATATTTCACAGGATTACTTCCTTTCTATTTCTTTGCCTCAATCCTTCAGTCCCCAAATAGGATTTCAGGTCTCCCCACCCACATGCTTTACATTTAAGAGTATGCATTACATACTAGAAAAATTAAAGTTTGTTCTCTTTCCTTTGAGGATGCCAGGTGGTATAGGCTGTTATACAGCTGTACTCTTACTTCCGAGTGTCACATGCTTTGTTTCATAAAATTTTGAGATGGAGTTTATTTTATCTGTGTTGAATATTGAGGTCCTCAGCAGTGCAATTAATAGAGAAGTTTAGAATCTAACTCACTGATTCTCAGCGTATGGTCTCTGGTCAGCAACATCATCATCTCCTTGTTAGGAATGCAAGTTCTCTGGTCCCACTCCAAACCTACTGAATCAGAAATTCGAGTAGTGGCAGGGGCCTAGCAGTGTGTTGAAGCAAATTCTCCGGGTGATTTTGATGGTCACAAATGTTTCAAAACTACTAATCTATTCAGTTCTGTTAGAACTTGAATAGTACCTTCCCAAAAGCTTTTAACTAGTATTAGAAATCTTACTAGTGTTATGAAAGGCTTTTAAAGAAAATAAACATTTTTTTTCCTACTCATTTTACCGATAAAGAATACAGAAGAGAAACAGAATACTTGCCTTGTTTATTTTAAGTCTGTTGGCTAAGCAGCACATGTGTTGGCCAGGAAGGTGGGAGTGTTGAGGGAAAGGACTGAGATTTTTGAGATGAATTTTCTCTTTCCTTACACTGTTTCTCTTTTGTTAACAAAAGTCAAATACTACATACTGATTTTTAGATGAGAATTATGTTGGCCTAACATTATATCACATATTAAACTTTCTTAGTTGCATTTTGAAAATACATTTGATAATTGTCAAAGAATTGATTATATAGTGTTTCATCACCTTTATAGTTTTTTTTTTTTAGATTGGCACCTGAGCTAACATCTGTTGCCAATCTCCTTTTTTTTCTTCTTTTCCTCAAAGCCACCCAGTACATAATTGTATATTCCAGTTGTAAGTCCTTATAGCTCTGCTCTGTGGGACACCACCTCAGCGTGGCCTGATGACCAGTGCCATGTCTGCGCCCAGGATCCAAACCAGCAAAACCCTGGGCCACTAAAGCGGAGCATGCAAATGTAACCACTTGGCCACGGGGTGGGCCCCTATAGTTCTCTTTCATTTTAGCAATTTACCATTAAAGATTTATCAAATATTTACCAATAAAGATTTGTATTGAAAAAATGGTCACAAGAAGGGCTCTTTCTAGTTCTCATGCCAGCTTTCTGATGTTTAAATTAGAAAGGCATCTATATATAGATCTATCTCATGATTTTTCTTTGTATTCTTCATTCCTTCCAGTTGATTTTTTAAAAATCTGTCCTGTGATACTACTATAGTAAGTTTAAAATTAAAAGCAGACTATAATTTTAACTACCTTCCTGCCATACTTAATAATTTGGTTATATGTCTTGTCTTTATGTTTTGTGAAAATTTGACAACTTAAATGTTTTTGACGACTAAATTTTGAGAGTATTGACTAGTAACTTCTTAGTTATTTTGCATGAATTCACATTTTAGTAAACTATAGTAGTCATTAGCTGAAGTAATGCATGTTATTCATGTATTCATTTAGGTAAAATTATTAGGATTACAGAGTGGGTTGCTGAATTTGGTGTATTCCTTATCATATACACCTAAGAAGATAATCATGCATTTAAATGTGAAAACCAGGTCACATAGTGAAATTCAATAGTGCTCTAAAAAAATCTATACTGTTCTAAAGAAAATTAGGTAGTAGTGGATATTAAGAACATGTAATATGCTCTGCCTTCGTTACTTTCCCCATTTCGTTTGGTGTCTGGGACTGCTAGCTTGTATTGTTTGCTGGATTCTTTTAGCTTAGTAATTTAAGAAGCATAAAGGTGACCTCAGGATGGACGAGAATTGCCATTAAGTGTAGATCAGTTTAGTTAGTAGACTTGTGGAGGCCTAATTTTCTAAACATGATGATGCCTGCTTTACATATCTTTTTCAGTCTTGCTAGTTTTGTAAGTTTAGCATATCTTTTTATTGCATGGGTGGTTAAATCAGTTCTTCATTCTCCATTTTAAGGCCACTTGCTGCCTTAAGATCTTTTTTTTTTTTTTTTTTTTTATTTAAAGATTTTATTTTTCCTTTTTCTCCCCAAAGCCCCCCAGTACATAGTTGTATATTCTTCGTTGTGGGTCCTTCTAGTTGTGGCATGTGGGACGCTGCCTCAGTGTGGTTTGATGAGCAGTGCCATGTCCGCGCCCAGGATTCGAACCAACGAAACACTGGGCCGCCTGCAGCGGAGCGCGCGAACTTAACCACTCGGCCACGGGGCCAGCCCTGCCTTAAGATCTTTTTATATAAACTTCTTATACTGATAAAACATGCACAGAAAAATTTTAAATGTTCCTATTGACAAGAAAACATTTCAAAGCGATTCTGTTTTCATTATTTTTTTCCCCATGCATTTAGTCAATAAATTAGATTATTTTTGCCTCTTTTGGACTAAAATTGATGCACTTTTAAGATAGGATTTAGTAAACCATTCTGATTGTGTTGAAGTTATTTATGGTATAAAATTTTTTGTGAAAAAGTTTAATTTTTTTCTATTTTCCTACTTAGAAATATCATTTTTCTTCAAACAGAAAGTAGTTACAATTTGCATGCCACATAAGTTTTATATTAGGATTTAAGGGCACCTTTGACTAATGTAAATTGAGATGTTTATTTATACAATTTATTTCTTAAAGTTTATAATATGTTCAAATGAGTGAGAGTCATTCAAATTAGTATTTACTGACTCCTATAGAAGTAAATCATCCATATATATCTTAATGTGCCCTGGGGGCGTATATATATATTGGCTATACCTCCTTTCTCCTACACATAAAGGGAAGCAATAACCTTTTCCCACTCCTGTCAACAACAGTAAAACAATCCAAATCAATATGTGAACATCCCACAAAGCTTTATTAAAGTGTTTATCGTCTTCTGAGTTATCTTGCACTGTCTGCAGTATGAAAGAGCCCATTGATCAGTTTTCCTATTAAAATGTTAAAATAGCAAGACTAGAAGTTGATTCTCAAACTTAGCGTTAATTTTATGGAGTTTGATATTTCTCTATGCGCAAGTGTGCTTTTTTAACTGGTGTCTAACTTCGTTTGTGATTACAAGTAGTGGGGGGAACCTTGTTATCACGTTGTTAGACTGGGTTTTCATCAGGAAGCTGGATGTTATACTTGAATTGTTGGTCCTCTGCAAGAAAACAGAATGCTTCTCTTGAGTGCATAAGCCAGGAAAATGAGGCGAGAGGTTTTATTTCAAAGGTTTTTTTGGTGATGGCATAAATACATATCAGGTTATGAAATCCAATTACTATATTAAATTTCATCACTTGTTTTTTAGGTATTCCAATAACTGTACCACCTCCAGGTAAAACCTTTTTCATGTTTTCTCCATCATTGTTAATAAACATGAAATTTCAAGCTTATAGTTACAGTAGGGACAGTGTTGATGTGGTTAGAATATGGATTAGGCATTTGGGATTTCAAGGTCCTATTTTCAGCTCTGCCTTTGCTTCATTCCGGTTTTGATTAAGATATTTAGTTTTCTTATACCTGTCTTACCCATTTCTGTAGAAATAGAGATTCTGAGAAATTCTCACCATATCAATTTGTTGAAGAAAACAGAGTATAGGATAAAAAATAAAAGTTTTATTAAAACATGATTTTTCAGACCAATGAATTTTTTATATTATGAAGTAACTGCAAGAGAAGAGAATGATCATTTATCTTGACTTTATCATGGTTTCTGATTCTTTTTAACCCTCCTGGCATAACTCAAATGTTTCTACAAAATATGTTCTCAACATGCAATTAGATAGATTGACAACTGGTCAGATGGCTGTTCTTACAGTGGTGATTAAATTGTTCATTGTTGTAATGGTATGATCAGTAGTAGTTTACATGTGGCCTAGTGGGTTTTTTGTTTTTTTTACATTTTTTCAGTTTTTTTTTTTTTGTAGTGTGATTCAAATGTGATAGCAAGTTTGTATTTACAGTAGAGTTCGGTATTAAAATAAGCCAAGGAGTATAAAGAGAATGAGAGGTGACAGTGCTTGGAAGGGTGGGTCTAAATTCAAAATAACATTGATAAACAGAAATAGTGGAGTTTAGATAGCGTAGGTTAGTATACATATTTAGACATGGGATAGAGAGTCACTGAGAGTCACTGATTGTATCAGTGACTTATTGGGAAAAGTCATAAAGGAATCATTGGTGTGTCTTAGTGTAGGAAGAAATGTGGTTGTAAGGCTGTATAAAATAGGATTGTGGACTCTAGAACTAATGAGGTAATTGCTAAACTTTACACTTCTAAGATGTCTAATAGAGGAATTATAGATCCTATGGATACAGTGTAGATGGGCAAGGTGAATTTGAAACAACTTGAAGCAGGACCAAAAATCGATTTAAATGGGCTTTTGAGAAAGGTTAAGAGAACTGTGATTCGTTTTTACATAGACTACTAAAGAGGAGGCTTAGTGGAAGTCTTTTCAAATATGTAGAGCGTGGTAGAGCATATGACCATGGGTTGCTTCTTGTCTTTATTCAGGGCAGCATACGAATTGTAGTATAAGATTTAATTATGTAATTTAATGCATTTCCTAATAGTGAGGGTTGTTAAAACTTGACAGGAATTGGTATTATAAGCAGTTGGCATCATAAGTTGTGGAATCTTAAAGTCTTTTGTTGGGGTGCTCTGTTGCCTATCTGAATTTGAAAGTGTAGAGTAGATTAACTGCTAAGGTCTTGTTTAGCCATATTCTGTGGTATTTCATGTAGATATTGTGAATTATTGAGAATGCAGACCTCATGATATAAAGGTGCAAATTATTTTCTTTCCAAACTAATCCAAAATCTACATTTTATGCCTTTCTTTGTAAAATAGTTCTGTAGGGTTGTGCTATTCAAAATGTATTTAGTGATGATGTTCTCAGCCTTAAGCATTTATATATTTACTGGTAAGATTTTATTTATAAATTATACATTTTAAGGAAATTTCTATACATCTAAAACTCTCAAAATATTTTTGAAAGAGGTAAATGCTATTTTATTTGCTTTTCTTCTAAAATAGTTCAAGTATAACATATCTGGTGGCAACACTACTACTGTTTTATATATGGAAAAGGTAAGGCATTGAGATTAACTTTCTCATACTCACAAAATGGGCTGTGTGTGGTGCTGAAAATAAGACCGGGTGTCCTGACTCTCAGTTTGTGCTCTGTGTATTAGACGAGACTGTTCATTTAAAGTTTTATTGCTCCAAAAATCTGTTTATAAGTTTAAGCTCCATTTTTTCTGTCCATTATAGCATAGAGAAGCACATTATGTCCCCAGAGAAATTTAGTGATGCGCAGCAACTTTGTTTCACTCTTGACATTAAATGTACATTCTCTTAACTTTTTTGGTCTTATGATTGAATGTTTCAGGTTTTCCTCCTCCACCAGGCGCTCCACCTCCATCTCTTATACCAACAATAGAAAGGTAAATCACTATGGATACTGGAAATTTTTGACCATTGATAGGCTTTTGACAGAACAATCATACACATATCTTGGTAATATTTTCAAAGATTTAATTATATAAACAGTAGTACCTGCCTTTTAATTCGTAAGTCTAGATCTATGTTAGTTACTTTTATATAAGATGTTGGACCTATAGCCTGATGATAAAACAGGACAAAGAAAACTAAATGATAGTATCTTGAAACATCTTGCTTTATGACACACTGATTAAAGAAACCCTTAGATAGGTAATAACTTGACTGTAGTCAGTTTTGTGGGAAATACAATTGGATGACTGCTGATCATGAATAATGCATGACTGTTTTAGCATTAAGTAAGGACAACTATTGTTAGGGATCGTAGTAAAGAAAAGCTGCCTTATTCCTTGCTGTTTAGCTGCAACTCAGCTTCCACAAAGGAGGATTAGCTCCATTCTGTATGGCAATAACCTTATTTTTTATACTCTACATTCATGGCTTATGTTAGTTGGAATGCTATACTAAAGACTATTTGCCTCACGGGTGGCAATAAGATATTTAACAACAGAGATTTTGGAATCACACAGACCTGGTTCAAATTTTGGCTTCAAAATTTCCCACCTTCGTGTTGCTAGGTGAGGTTCGTAACTACTCTTTGAGACTCACTTTTCTCTTTTACCAAATGGGGTTGATAGAATTTTGAAGATTAAAACAGCTAGTGTATACAAAGCATACCAGGACAATTTTTAGCAGATAGAAATCACTAATTAATGGTAGCTATTATTAGTTCCTCTTAAGTGGCAAATAAAGTCTATAAAAATAGTGTATTTCTGAAAAAGTGATTCAAATTATATAAAAAGGTGGAAAAATTGTGAGAACTTTACATCAATAGCATCAAACTATGCATATGATTTTCAAAGGCATCAAACCGTGAATATGATAAATGATTAAACTTAGCAAAGTGTGAATTGTGAGAACATATGGATTTAACTTTGTTAAGTCCTTCTTAAATATATAGTTGTTTTCTCAAACAAAATGTTCAAAAGTATTACTTAGTGGTCGTCTCAGTAGGGCTGAATTTCTGATTTATAACCATTAAAACCAGTTTTTTTAAGACTAAATTTTACGTCTCAAATATTCTGTTAGCCTCAGAGTTTCTCTGTTATCTTATGAGTCAAGCTGAATTGGATTATATATTGTTACATTTAGTACTAGCATGCTATATTTTTCTTTACAAGTGGGTGTTAGGTTTAATATTTTTTGAAGTTGAAAAGCCTCTGTTTTTAAAAAATAAAATTACAGAATTAAAGCTTATCATTATATGGTAATTAAATAAAAGTCATAATTCTGCCCTTGATGTTTTGCATTTGTGCTAAACTATTAAAATTCAGAACTTACTTGTAGCATATAAAAATGCATTTTTCTTCAACAGTGGACATTCCTCTGGTTATGATAGTCGTTCTGCACGTGCTTTTCCTTATGGGAATGGTAAGTATTATTTTTATTTGCCCAGATTCAATTTGAATCAGTAAAGTACTTAAATATTTTTAACGCAATAAAAGCATACTTAAATGGTTTAAAATACTATTTTACAGAGCAGTTAAAAAATATTAACTAAAGGAATAACTAGGTCTTACGTTTATTCCAGGTTACTTAACAGAATAATTTTGATTTCTTTATCAACTATACTTGTAAAAATTAATAAGAAGTGACACAACAGAGATATTTGTACCTTACCTTTTCCTAAAAGGATTTAGGATTTGTTAGCCAATTGTCTCAGTCTTCATTGTCCATAATCTTTCCATGTCTTGGCTCATAGCATTCAGCTAACCTTGTTCTCATCTTTCCCTCTCACCGTTTGTCTTTTCTTCTAGATCATTTGGCTGGATCCTCTTTCATGTTCACTCTTGACAACTTTATCCATTCTAGGGCTTTCGGCTACCACTTTCTGCTTACATCTCTTGATCATTCATTCATTTATTTTGAAAGTGCTGTGCATTGTATTAGGTTTTAGGGATATAATAAACTAGATGTCGGTTTGCCCTCATCAAATTTATAGTCTAGTGAGGAATCAGCCGGGTGACAAAAGAGGTTATCATGGGAGCATAGTGAGGGGTCTCTTACTCCAGAGAGATGGAATGGTAGGTGAAGTGACTTGGAGTTCAAACCATGTTCAGAGACATGGGGGTGAGAGAATCGTGGTAGTCTGTATGAACTGAAAGAAGTGTGGTGTGGCTGGAGTGTAGAGAATGAGTGATAATTGTCTAGAGACTAAATGAGAGATGTGCAGGATGTTATAGCCACGCTGTAGAGTTTTGACATTCAGAGGGCCCTGAGGAGCCATTTAGTTTTATGTAGTTGATAGTGAGGGTCATTCTGGCTACTTACTATGAGGAAATTGTAGATCTGTAGTGTAGGTAGAAAGGTGGGAATAGCAGAGATGCGTGCTTGACTGAGAGAACCAGAAGCCATTGGAGTAACCCAGGGGAAGAAATTATGATGTCTTGTATTCAGGTGGTGCCATTGGGGATGGAAAATAAAGTAGAATTTATAAGTCTTAGTGATAGATCAGCTGTAAGTATCAGTCATATACTTCCAGTTACCTTCTAGGCATCTGTATCAGGGTGTTGTACTGTTCTTGTTCAAACCCACCTTGTTCAAAGCCACATAGGTCATTCATTCATGTCAAAAGGTAGTCTTTCTGTTGACTGACTTGTTTCAAGGATTATACCACCTTTTTTTTTTTTTCGCTGGGCTCCCAGGAAGTCATACTCCTCCAGTTGGAATCTTGCTTCTTCCTCTCATTATTTATGTGACTTTTATAGTCTTCAACCATTGAATAGAGAGCATAATTCTTCCTCTTAAGGTGAATTTCAATGAGAATATATTGAAGCACCGTAGTCCCGCCATTTGATAAACACTCAAATATTAGCCAATGGAATATGCCAGCAAATATGGAAAACAAAAAATGGCCTACAGAGGAAACATTCAGTATATATCCCAATCCCCAAGAAAGGAAATACCAAGGAGTGCAGTAACTGTAGGACCACTGCTCTAATTTCCCATGCAAGTAAAGCAACGCTCAAAGTGCTGCACTGAAGGCTTTTACCTTACGTGGAGCAAGAAAGGCCTGATGTCCAAACTGGATTCTGTTTTACCTTTGTTTATTTATTTTAGAATTTTCTAATACATCCTCAAACACTACTAAGTAATTGTATATGGAAATACTAATTTTTCTTAATGTGCATGTTAAGACTGGACTTACAAGACTAGTTAAAAAGTAATTGCATAAATATTAAAGAACCACAGGGACAAACATTTTTAGTGATTTTTAGTCCTTCTGATGGTCTGCATGGCATCGCTACATAGGCTTACCACCCTTGTCCTTGGTTTATATAACTTTAGATACCATCTGTAATCTTCCTACTGTGATAGATGTGTATTTTCCTCACTTCCCATCACTACTCCTCTCCTTTTCCCCACCAATGAAATTATATCACTATTTTTGTTCCTCTTTTTATCTATATACCTGCCCCTCTGTTTCATGTACCATCAATCTCTACTACTGTGCATCTTTCCAAGCCTTCCGCTTTTTTCCTCCTCTGCCTCCCAGCTTTGGTGAGCTATATTTCTACTTATAACATTTATATTCTGTTCTGTAACCCAAATTACCTTTGCCCTGACATGTTTTTTTATTCTAAAAGGTAAACAGTAAACTGCATTTATATTATTATGACTGTGTAAATTCTGTGTACTATGGAGATAATTATAATACTCAAGCTGCCCAAAGGAGAAAGTTCCTATGGCAAGTAAATTAAAATTACCTTTTTTCCCCTAATTTCATCAGCTTGTAAAGTCATACTACATTTTAATTGGGTTTATATTTGGACCATGACTTTCTCCACTGCAAGTGTATAAAGATATTTTTCCATACATCCCCCCCTCCCCCCCCAGATTTTCAAATTTTGTTTATCATATGTAAGTCCTTAAGCCATCTGGAATTAATTTTTGCCTGTTATAAAGATATAGTTGTCCCAGGGTCATTTGTTGAATAGTCTTTCCTTCTTGAGGGATCTACAATATCATCTCCATTCGTGTATCAGATTTCCATACATGCATGAGTCTGTTTCTTGGCTTTCTAGACTATTCATTTGGTTAATTTAGCCACACTATTTTAATTATGAGTTTTATGGTAAATCTGATATCTGGTTCAGCAAAATCTATCTACCTTATTCTGCTTCAGAAGTATTCTTGAGCCATCACTCTTACATATCCATTTTAGAATCAACTTTGCAAGTTCCATGAAAAACTGTTGAGATTTTGATTAGTAACTAACATGCTTACTATATGACAAACACTTAATTCATATTATATCCTGACAGCCCTATAAGTAGGCATACTGTTGTTATTCCCATCTTATGGATGAGGAAATTGCAGAACAGCCAGATTAAGTAATTTCCCCAATATCACACAATAAGTGGCCGAGTCAGGACTGGAAACCATGCCGCCTCGCTCCAGAGTCCTTACTCTTACTATACTACATTGGACTTACATTGATGCTCTAGATCAGTTTGTCTGGAATTCATACCTGACAACATTGAATCCGTTTATGAGTTTCCTATTTATTTGATTTCTAAAAGTCTTTATTATCTCCCTTCTATTGGATTATTGTGTTCTTTTCTAAGTTCTTAAGTTGGAAGCTTAGCTCATTAATTTTCCATCTTTTCTAATATAGTGTTTAACATTAAATTTCCCTCCAGAAGAGTTTGCATCTCTAGACTTTGGATATGTCATGTTTTTGTTTATGTTCAGTTTCTAAATGATTTGAAATTTATTATTTTTTGACTCTTGAGTTATCACAAGTCAAGTTTTTAATTTGAAATATGTTAATATTTCCCATAACTTTTAAATTTTACTTGTAATTTAAATTGCACAGTGATCAGAGAACATGGTGTCTATTATACTTATCCGTTCAAAGTGTGTAGTATATTTTTATAAATGTCTCGTGTATGCTTGAGAAGAATGAGCAGCATTTTGTGTTATGTTCATTAAATCAAGCTTGTTAGCAGTGCTTTGGTCAAATCTTATATATCTGTAGCAATTTTTTGTCTGCTTAAAAGTATCAGTAATTGAGAGACGTATATTAATCTCTCATGGTCATGGTGGATTTTTCTATTTCTACCTGTATCCTTGTTAGTTTTTACTCTAAAAATTAAGGATTTGTTGTTAGATACCTGGAAGTTTAATTTGCTCTATCTTCTTGGTGAGTTGGATCTTCCAATTTCATGTAGTCATCCTTTCTTTCCTGGATAATTGTTTTTGTATTAGTCTGCTTTGTCATTAATATAGCTCATACAGACATTGGGGATGTTAGTATTTTTCTTTTTTCTTTTTATTTTTGGTGAGGAAGATTGGCCCTGAGCTAACATCTGTTGCCAGTCTTCCTCTTTTTGCTTGAGGAAGGTTGTCTCTGAGCTAACATCTGTGGCACTCTTGCTCTTTTGTATGTGGGATGCCACCACAGCATGGCTCAATAAGTAGTATGTAGGTCTGTGCCTGGGATCTGAACCTTTGAATCCCATGCTGCCAAAGCAGAGCATGCAAACTTAACCACCATGCCACTGGGCCAGCCCC
The DNA here is from genome assembly GCF_037783145.1 of Equus przewalskii. Classification (NCBI taxonomy): domain Eukaryota; kingdom Metazoa; phylum Chordata; class Mammalia; order Perissodactyla; family Equidae; genus Equus; species Equus przewalskii. Next base: position 78,714,951 of record NC_091833.1, on the reverse strand, counting down.
AGTATTTTCCTTTTTTCTTCCGTCCTTTTACTTTCACCCATTTTGTGTGTTTTTATGTCTCCTGTAGTTAGAATTTTTAAAAGAACAAATTAACAATCTCTATCATTCAACTGATGAATTCAGTCCCTTTTGTATTGTTGTAGTTGTTGAGCTATTCATACTTCCCTCTACCCTCATCCTTTCCAAGTCTTTGTTTTTTTTTTTTTTAAAGATTGGCACCTGAGCTAACATCTGTTGCCAATCTCCCCCCCCCCCGCCCCCATTATCTTCTCCCCAAAGCCCTCCCGTACGTAGTTATATATTCTAGTTGTAGGTCCTTCTGGTTGTGCTATGTGGGAAGGTGCCTCAGCATGGCCTGATGAGTGGTGCCATGACTGTGCCCAGGATCCGAACTGGCAAAACCCCGGGCCACAGAAGCACATGTGTGAACCTAACCACTCGGCCATGGGGCCAGCCCTCCCAAGTCTTTCTTGAATTGATTTTTTCAGATGATTTTGAAAAATTTTGTTTTTCCCTGTATTGTTTTGAAATTATACGTTTTATTTCTATTTTTTTTACTGATTGTTCTTGAGATGTGTTATGCATATATCTGATAATTCTTTTAAGTCTGTTGGTTATAACTTTTGCTTATTTTTGTTATCTTTGAATGCCTTTGTTTTATTCTTACTCTTGAAATACCATGTTGTTGAATACACATTTTTAGGTTGACCATTACTTTCAACATTTTGAAGATGTCCTAATGTATTCTGGTTTACATTTTTGATATTGAGAAGTTTGTGGTGTATCTAATTCTAGTTCATGTTTACCTTGCAAAAAGAAGAATCTTTGTGTGTTAGATCTTTAAGGTTTGTTTCTGGATAGCCCCCCAAACTGTGGGTTTCACCATGTGTTATTTCTCCTTTCTATTTATAAAATAAGTTTCCATTATAATCTAATGAAGCAGTTTTGGTGGGAGTTTTGTCTTATGTTTCAGTACTTTTTTTGTCTTTTTCTTTTGTTTTTTAAGTATCATAACTTTTGTTTTTAATTATTTACTTTCTTTCTTTAGTTGCCTTTCCCCACCTTCCTGGTTCTGCTCCTTCATGGCCTAGTCTTGTGGACACCAGCAAGCAATGGGACTATTATGCAAGAAGAGAGAAAGACCGAGATAGAGATAGAGACAGAGACCGAGAGCGAGACCGTGATCGGGACAGAGAAAGAGAACGTACCAGAGAGAGGGAGAGGGAGCGTGATCATAGCCCTACGCCAAGTGTTTTCAACAGGTTTGTTGAGTGTGCAGGAATTTGTACACATTTGTTTCACATGCACTTTAGAATTCACATCTGGTGCAAGGATGGAAAATCCAGTTCAGTTGGGAAAGGATTGCTTGAAGAGTAGTTAAGATAGCCATTTTAAAAGTGGCAAGGCTGTTTGGTTCGTGGGGGCTTCTCGTTACCTAAAGCAATAGTCTTCAAATTTGTTGTTCACTTTTCCCTTAAAAGAATTTTGAAAACTTTGTACCACCTCACATATTTTTATCTTGCCGTCTAAAATTTTTCATCTTAAGTTTAAATAGTTGGCAATATAATTTCCAGTGTATTATAAATGTTAAAATTTTAAAGTAAAATTATCATCACTCTTTTAAATATATCCAATGAGTTAAGAACATTATACTGATTTGCTAAACATCATCCTTTTTTTTTTTTTAAAAAAGATTTTATTTTTCCTTTTTCTCCCCAAAGCCCCCTGGTACATAGTTGTATATTTTTAGTTGTGAGTCCTTCTAGTTGTGGTATGTGGGATGCCGCCTCAGCATGGCTTGGTGAGCAGTGCCATGTCCGCACCACACCCAGGATTTGAACCAGTGAAACCCTGGGCTGCCAAAGCGGAGCACACGAACTTAACCACTTGGCCACGGGGCTGGCCCCCACATCATCCGTTTTTTGAAAATACATGAACAGGTTCTCTTTAACAGTTTGAAATTTTACGTTTCTTTCTGTGCTTGAATTCTTATTTCTGAGCTACTTCCCTCAAGAAATTTTATTCTAATATAAAATGTTTTTATTCTTGAAAGTTTTTACTGATCATCCTATCAACTTTTCCTGCAACATATCTATGTATGTAACTTAAAATGTCTAAAAAAAAATTAGGACCATACGATTCTTAAGGATTTTAAAAACTTTTTTCTAATTTTAGTTATCGTTAATTTGTTTTTATATATAAATACATGCAAATTCTGAAAATAATTTAAAGGAACTACATCCCTTAGTGTGATGGAGGAGCTTCTGCCCATCCCTAATTAATATCCATGAATGAATATTACTATTGTTAGGAAAAAACAGCCTTTGGCATTAATTTTATATATATATATATATATATATATATATATTTATATTTCTTTTTTCTTAAATATGTAGATGTGAGTATTGAGACACCCGTTCACATAAACTGTATAAATGACAATGGATGCAATTTTGTGTGGTTCTGTTACTCAATTATTTGAGCCCCTTTAGATTTAATGATAAGCCAAAATTACATAGTTAACCTATCATCAAAAGTTATTTTTGAGGGTCAGTTAATGACTCAATTTTCTTGAAAGCAGAGAATTGGAAACTACCTGATTTGTAAAAGTCTTTGGTACTTAGCGTTATTGTTTCCTAGGGGTGCCATAACAGAGCACCACAGACTGGGAACCTAGAACAATGGAAATTTCCTCTCACAGTTCTGGAGGCCAGAAGTCTGATATCAAGGTGTCAGCAGGGTTAGGTGTTTTTGGCTTTGAGGGAGACTTTGTTCCATGCCTCTCTCGTAGCTTCTGGTGGTTGCTAGCAATTCTTGGTGTTCCTTGGTTGGTAGATGCATCACTCTGGTCTGTGTCCCTGTCTTCACATGACATTCTTCTCTCTGTGTCTGTGTCCAAATATCCCTCTTCTTACAAGAATATCAGTCATTGAATTAGGGCACAGCCAAATCCGCTATGACCTCATTTTCACTCAATTATATCTGCAAAGACCCTGTTTCCAAATAAGGTTACATTCACAGGTACAGAGGTTAGGGCTTGAACATATCTTTTTGGGAGACACAGTTCACCCAGAACATTTAGTAATTAGTCTTTAGTTTTAAAAGTCTGACCTCATTTTTCTATTCAGTTAAATGAATTAATCCATATTCCCTATCTAAGTCTAAGATAAACAAAATAGTCACAGAGCTCAAAATAAGGTGCTGCCTCCCAGCACTTTGTTTTGCTTTCCTTCAGAAAGAGTTTTTGTTTTTGTTTTGAATTGTTCAGGGAAAATTGTTATGACTCCCACCACATTACTCTACAGTATATCTGAAGTTAGGACATCCCAGGACACAGGCCCGAATACTCCGTTTCTTACTCTATACTTTGTCCTTAACAGAAGGATCTATAAGACAGGAAGACCTAAAGCCCTACAGAAGCTTTATGGTTCCTTGAATAAAATAGGTCTCACTGACACTAGTATTTTACATTAGATCTTTTTGATGCCATGATGATTTTTACACCCTGAGACATAGTAAAACTGGTGAAAGGAAAGCCTTTGTTTTGTTTTCTTTTTTTGTAAAGGACAGGGAGGGTGATTGTGAAAGGAGAGGTTAGCTGGAGAAGTAGCACGATGTTTTTCCCTGCAGGTGTATCATTAGACAGTTGAGATTTAGGAGAGAATAAAAAAGAAAGTTGAGGATCTGGAAATTGATTCCCTAAAACTTTCTGTGCCATTGGAAAGAATTCATACATTCATGTGGTACTGGCATGTACTGCTGGCTTAAAGAATAAATTCGAAATTCTTCTTATGATCCACAATACATAAGTCAGTGTGTCTTTCTACATTTTAACCCCGGTTCTCTCCCACGCCAGTATACCACATGTTCTAGCTACACTGAATGGTTGTTTTTCTGGTAATCTCTCATAGTTTTGTACATCTTTGTTCATGTTGTTCTCCTCTCTACCTCACAAACTGCTATTCATTCTTCAAGGTCCAGCTCACATCTGTCTTCTGTGAGTGCCTCTGAACCTGAAAGGAAAAATTATTTCTTCCACATGTTCCCTAATAAGCACTTTAAGTATTTTCTTTAAAGCATACCTTTCTTAGTAGCCTCTTTAAGGGCATTGGCCACCATTTTTCATTTCTTTTCATTTCTGCAGCACTTTGTACAGTAATGCTTGGCACATAATCAGTGTGTCAGTGAATAAAATGATTTACACATTTCAGGGGAGGAACGTGAATACAATAGAGAAAAACACTTTTGAAAACTCAGTGAAACTGTTAACTAGACAAGTTTTGAAATGAATAAAAATCAACCTTTATCACTATCAAGGAGTTAATTTGGGCATCTTTCTTATTAACATATCGGTCTAGGTAACATCACATTGTGGCATGAAATAAGTTAAAGATAACTTTTTTTCATCCCAGCTGTTTTTATGGATGAGATAAATAAACCTAAAGTACATAGTTCTCTGATTTTGCTGGATGAGATGAAGCAGTATATCAATTCAGGATGTGAGCATATGCTTGATTCAGGCAGCATTTGTTTTGTTGGATGTGGTCTTATAATCATAGACTTCTTAATCCAAAAAGGTCCTTAGGAATTATCTGGTCTGAATTTTGACTTGTCAGATGAGGAAATGGAAGCATAGAGAAATTAAGGCAATGGTGCAAGCCATACTGTCTACTGGAAACGTAGTTGAGATATTACTTAAAATCCTTTCTAGTTTTGAAATTAAGTAGTTTAAAAATCCTGTTACTTTTCATTTTCCATATTACTCTATGCACTTGATTTTTTTTCTTCTTTTTGGCGGGGGAACGAAATTTATACTTTCATGTAACTGACATTTTCTGAGTCCCTGTTATGTGCCAGGCACAAAGCTGTGTGCTGAGGATACAGAATTATTCATATGGTATCCTTACAGATTAACCATATTAATATTATCAAGGTGACTAAGACTGGTTAGTAGTTTAAAACTTTACCTAAAAAAAAAGGGCAAGGAGAAACTGAATAGAATTTATTAATCTTTTTCCTCCCTGTAGCTCCTAATAATATCACTTATACATTGTAGGCACCTGGTAACATTTTATTGACTAAATAAGTAAAGATACGATACATACATAGGTGTTTGTGTATATTCGTGAGTGTGTTTCTCTTTATGTGGTGGGACATGTGCTGTTAACTTTACCCACATAAGTGCATGATTCTGTTAAGCTCAAGGGCATTACTTCCCGGAAGGTTGAATTGTTGCTAATGTAGTTAAAATGAACATATTTGAGATAGCATTGCTATCTCCAGAATGTATGTGTTCACAAGTTAAGGAGCTCAGTGCAAAACTTGATAGGAAAGAAGATTAAAAGAAATTCTTTGCTAGAGCTCGTAAATTTTCTTTGCATAAATAATACAATGCTTATGGAATACTTGAGGCTAAGTTCTCTAACTCTTCAATTTCAAACACACATGCACAAATGCTACTTAATTTTTATTGAAACTGAAAGTAAATGGTTAAAAAGTAATGGTTAAAAGTAAGTGGTTAAACCACAATTGATTTTTAGGTTGCTAAGCTGTAGGACATCAGGAGTCAGTGTTTACCTAATTTAACTAAAAGTTCAAGGTCAGAGAGGCATTCTGAATTAGCCCAGGAATAAAGTGTTCTCTGGAAAATCCAAGTAAAGCCCATTATTTTCTGAAGACTGACATTTTAGCAATATGGCATGTAGTATGTGTTGTGTTACAAATTACAGTTATTGTTTTGAAAATTACAGACCAGTTTCAACGTCTCTTTTTTAGGCCACTTAATTATGGGCCAGAAAGAAGGCTGGTCATTCTAGGGTACTTGAAATGAACTCTAATGATTTCCAGGGCCAGAGAAACCCTTCAGCTGCAGCTGCTTATCAGCGAAGGGGATGGAAGAAGGGGTCTTTATATTTTGTGTATGACACCAAATTGTCCACCATCTGTAGTAAGGTTCCCATCATCTGGCTGCCTTCAGAATCTTAAAAGCCTCAAAGCTAATAACAGTTGGTATTAGGGTGAGAGGGAAAAGAGAGGGTTACAAATGACAATTTATGCGATATAATTGACCTTAGTTATTTTTATATAAATCCAGTTGGAATCATTACAGAGAGCCTCATTTTTTAAAAGGATAATTAATGACAACATTCATTTGTCATGGTTGGTGCTAGTTTATTCTACTTCAGACACATTAATTATTGCAGGGTCTGTCATCTTTACAAAAATGGTTCTGCTTCTGAAAAATTTAGTATTAAATTTAATGAAGATGGTAAGCCTGCATGTTAGCTGCCGTTCATTGAGGGCCTACTCTTGTACCAAGCACTTCATAAATGTTATTGCCAGTTCTACAACAACCCTGAAAAAGATCGTTGCCAAGGTTACAGATGAGCGAACTGAGGTTTAGAGAGGTTAAGTAACTTAATTTGGGTCACAGTTAGTAAGTAGCGGAATCACGATGTGATCCTGGGCCTACTCTGCCGGTACTCTTCCCTCTGCTCTACACTGCCTGTCACGGCACATGCCTTTCAGCTGACGTCCTTCCACCTCCTAAATACAACGTACATATTTATGGTTAGAAAAAAATTGTGTTTGTATACACACATATGGATATACAAACATAGAGGTATGTGTGTATACATATGTATGTGTTAAAACATTTTCTTTTTTTAGTAAAACATTTAAAAAATGTATCAGGCAATAATAACTTGATCAACAATATGACTTGGCATTAGGCATAGCAGTACTGAATCATTACTTTTGCTAGGAGACCACAGTTAGGTTGATTTGTTCTTTTATATGGCTTATACTTTTACCTGATTCTATTTCGTATTATTCTCACTCAGATTCCTTAACATCTTGATGCTTCATACAAATTACTAATTTAATAATTTGTATTAAACATATTTCTAGAAACCAAAGCTCTTCAGCACACAGTGCTCTAAAAAGATATTTTTATTCATCCTTAGTGAGAGAGTTGACTGATATTAGCTTGTAGAAAGCATTGACTTCTATGCTGAACAAAAAAGAAAAAAAATAAACTTGAAGGATTAAGAGAAATATGGAGGGGCTGGCCCAGTGGCATAGTGGTTAAGTTTGCGCACTCTGCTTCGGCAGCCTGAGGCTTGTGGCTTCAGATCCCAGGCACAGACTTATGCACTGTTCATCAAGCCATGCTGTGGTGGTGTCCTACATACAGAATAGAGGAAGATTGGCACAAGTGTTAGCTCAGGGACAGTATTCCTCAAGCAAAAAGAGGAAGATTGACAACAGATGTTAGCTCAGGCCCAGTCATCCTCACTGCAAAAAGAAAGGAGAGAGAAGAATGTCAGTGAAGGGACATGAAAAGAGAAACAGGTCTATGGAGGTAGAGAAAAACTACTCTTTAACTAGCCACCCGTCCCAGTTTCACTAGTCTGTTCTATCCAAAATCAGAAAATGGAAGTGCAGCTTAAGTTTATGCATTTGAAGTTATTAGCCATGTGAATCCCCTCCCCTCCCCCTCTCCCCTCACCCCCAACAACACACACACACATACACATCGATAGTATTAAGTAATTGGGATGTCAGAATGCAAGTATGTCCACAGGCAATATTCTGCCTGCATTTTGTTGAATATTGTAGAAGTTGCTTTGATGTTCCTCTTTTCGTGTTTATACCTCTTCATTAGATAAGTGTACTCGTTATGTGATTGAAAAACTTAAGAACCTTCACCTACTTTCCACCGTGTAGCCATTGTGAGCCAAATATTTTTAATATGTTTAGAATCTTAACTATGTGTGCAGGATTTTACAAATAATATAAGAATTTTGGTTGGAAATCTGGGATATACAAACATGCTTTTAATTCTAAAAGGAGTAAAAGAAAATGCAGCTGCTGATTAAAATTTAAATCAGTTACAGCTCCCAATTTTTGAAGAAAAACAGCATTGTTATATAAAACTTCTACCCTATAGTAACTGTGAAAAGCATAGAACAAAATTGATCCTTTAACGTGATGTGTAATTAGATATTTTCTATCTTGTTTTAGATCTGGTACTAATTTGGGAATAGTATTATTTTCCTCTCCATTCAACAAATGTTTATTTCGTATCTATTTTGTGTAAGATCCTAACATGGGGGCTTCTGGTTTGGGCTCAGATCACAACTCTTGATTTATAGTTTGAAGTCATTCACAATTAACAGTCTAGTTGTCATAAAAAGTTGTTTCTATTCCCATTCAGTGATGAAGAACGCTACAGATATAGGGAGTATGCAGAAAGAGGCTATGAGCGTCACAGAGCAAGTCGAGAGAAAGAAGAACGACACAGAGAAAGACGACACAGAGAGAAAGAGGAGACGAGACACAAGTCATCTCGAAGGTTTGCTCTTTAATACTTTGAAGCTAAGAGAGAAATGACTTGACATCAGGAAGTAAAAGCAAACATTTCCAAATAACCAGTAGAGCATGTGTGTTCCTAATCAGAAGATTAAGGATAATCTGTTGAAATGGTTCCTTATATGCCTCAACAAAGATTTTTAAATCTAACAAAACTACATTTAATACTCATAAACCAAAATTAAAACATGGAATAAAAAGTAATATGAGAGAATTAGACTTATTATCTTGTTGAGAGACGGGGTATTTGGCATATGAACCAGTCTTTAATAGTAAATATTATTAAACAAAGCAGTGTTCAGTGTAATCAAAGAAAATTCAGGGCCTTGTAGTCTTAAAAAAAAAAAAAAAAGTATTAAATTTTAATGCCTAATGTTTGCCTAAAATCAACCCTAGAGAGGATTTTCTGTTTTGATTTAGTGCTTCAGTTTATAATTTGTAATTAGTCTTTCACAATAAAGTTTATGGGCCCTGGGAATCTAGGGTAATATCAGTGAATGTGAGCCTATAATGTAAGTACAGTCTTGGTATAAAAGTCACATTGAAAAACTGATTACTCTCCAAAATGTGTTTGAGAAGAAGTATGGATTATTTAAAACCCAGTGTTCTAGTGAGAATTTACTTAGAGTGAGTTGTTTTTTGTCACTACCTGTGAACTTAAGAATACACTTTGCTCTTTCTTCAGTAATAGTAGGCGTCGCCATGAAAGTGAAGAGGGAGACAGTCACAGGAGACACAAGCACAAAAAATCTAAAAGAAGCAAAGAAGGAAAAGAAGCTGGCAGTGAGCCTGCCCCTGAACAGGAGAGCACCGAAGCTACACCTGCAGAATAGGCATGGTTATGGCCTTTTGTGTATATTAGTGCCAGAAATAGATACTATAAATCTTGTTATTTTTCTGGATAATGTTTAAGAAATTTACCTTTAATCTTGTTCTGTTAGTATGAAAAGTTAACTTTTTTTTCAAAATAAAAGTGAATTTTTCATGTTAAGTTAAAAATCTGTTTTTGTAATATTTAAAAAAATAAAAGACGGCAATGACTTTATATCTGAGAAAGTAATGTGAATGAATCACTCAGCAGGGAATTTAAAGAGCTTTGTTTAGCTATGTACATACATGGTATCTGATAAAGGTCAAGGTTCCACCTTGGCCATAGTTTTCTTGAGTTAATCAAGTACTAGTCTCTTAAGAGGTTGCACTGTGAAAGGCACCTCTGAGTCTTGAGATTAAAACTAGTTTTTTATTACTGCTGTGGCACTGTTGCTTAGCATATTAAAAAACTTGTATACAGTTTTTGATATCACAACTTTGATAGGTTTTCGGTGTTCTAAATTTGGGTTCATCGTGAAACTAAATGGGGAACTTTTATATCCAAATTACTAAAATCTAAAGGCATTTGGGTGGCCTCTGTGAAATAACTTTCCCTAAGTGTAGTTTCCAGCAGGCACACAAACACTTGTCACTGTGACAGATTTGAATTGCCTCATGGCCATCTGTGAGCCAGGGTCAAGCTGGTTTGGCCTTTCTTGATACTTTTTCCAAGGCTTATTGGTTGAGCAGCAGGTGAAGTTTTTATACAGTTACTGGCTGTATTGTGAATAAAAATAAATGACAAAAGCTTTAGAATAGTCATTTCCTATTAAATCCAAGAAAATACAAGTTTAAAATTCTCTGAGCGTTTTTAGGGATAACCCTTAAGAGGTATTTGTCAGCAATGGTAACAATGTGGTTTTGAAAGAATGGATTGCTAGGATCTTTTAAATAGTGATAATAGAAATGAACTTAGTATCACATACTAAAAGACGACTATAATTTTTCAAAAATATTTATTTCTCATTTGATGAAACAAACATTTTCCAGCAATGTACATTTAAAATCCTCTGGTTGTATAGTGTACCCTTTGCAGACCTCAGCATATACCAAATTTTTAATTTAATTGTAGGATTTAAAGCCAGTGGGGGGCATACAAACCATTTCAGCAATTTAAGAGCTTTTTACTGAATAAAAAAATATAAAGTTAAAGTTGTGGAGTAATGAGAAATCCTCCACACTAAATAAACACTATTAGTAATGTTTGTTTTGAGAGTTATATTTTCTGAGGTGTCATTGGCTTTCTTTAGATCATACTTTTCCTGACAATTAAAGTTTACATTTTTTACAGTGTATCCTTTAAATACAAAAATTGACAAGATAAATACGTTGTTTCAACTTAGCTTATTTGTGATTTCTCATTTTTCTATGACCCATCATTGATTCTACAAAAAAGTGCCAGGCCAAGAAACAATTGTGAGAGTAATTTTTCCTTTAAGTTCTTTCAGCATCTTTGCCAAGCAAGCATGTATCATGCCTGATGTACTTCTGCCATTGACAGCGAGAAGAATATCACCACATCTGAAAAAAATAAAACAAGGTATATTAACATTTTGATCCATAGCTAAAGTTAATGTAAGTTTATATGGTGGTCCTAATTTTTGCCACATCTGTCAATTTTAATTATATTACTTCTAATTAAGGTATTTTTTCCCCCTACTCAAATTCTGCAAACTCTTTCCATTCAACTTGTGTTAGAAGGGATGCTAAATGTATAGGAAGTTGCTGTATAGGACCTAGAGTAACTAATTCATTTTGGATTTCTTAGAAATTGGATGCTACATGACTGTTTTTAATTTCTTACCAATAAAAAAAGTATAATAAATACATGCCTTATTTCAGATGGGGCCAAGCTTTTGCATGTATAAAACAAAATATTTGAATATAAGTTTTGTTAGTAGTCATTATTATTACCTAATTCTTCCATCATTGTATGCTGGTGTTCCTTCAACAACGGATTTGATAAAGAAAGGTTTGTTCCCATTATATTCTTCGTAACCTCCTACAATGCAGAAGCCCAGACTTCCAGCTGTATTTCTTCGTAATGTAACATCTTTACAGTTATACAGGTACCTGAAATAGAGTGTAATGAAGGTATATGCACTAAGTTTAACTCTTAGTGAATAATTACTGTGATTCATCTCCCATTTCCTTTATTGGCTTTATTTTTTTTAGGCCAAATAGCACTGGATGGGTCTCACTCAAAGTTGTGTCATAGCCCGGTCACCTTTGTGCTCTTTGCTGGCCTTTTCTAATTTAACTTCTGTTTTCCATCTCTCAACACCGTCAAAAAAATAACACCATCTATTATGTTCTGTTTATGTCTGCTGGGAAGATAATCATTTTTGGCTTAAAGATGATGTAATGCCTCAGTTGATATTAAAAGGTTGGATATGCCTAAATTGTTATTAATGAACCACAGTGAAGCATACTTATGGATGTCACATTTTTATTTACTTAGATATAATTTTTAATAACAAAAACCCTTTGAATAAATGATTAATCTTAGAGAAAAAAATTTAAAGCTAACCCTAATTGACGCATTTGCTAAGTTTTGACTTTTGAAAAATATCAGGTTATAGAGAAATATGCAGGCATAAAGTGAATGGAGATTGAGGTGCATTTAAAGATTATAAGAATGATTCATATTGGAGGAGGAAAAACTGGCAGTAAACTGAATAGCAAGTGACAGAAGGAATGGGAGAAGGAGAGACTACAGGTCATCTGTAAATGAGTAGAATCCTCAGCTAAAATAGAAAGTTAGGGGCCAGCCCCAGTGGCCTAGTGGTTAAATTCAGCACACTCCACTTTGGCAGCATGGGTTCAGTTCCCAGGCACGGATCTACACCACTTGTCAGGGGCCATGCTGTGGCAGCAGCTCACATATGAAAAGAGGAAGATTGGTAGCAGATGTTAGCTCAGGGCAAGTTTGCCTCAGCAAAAGAAAAAAAAAAAGATTCTGAAGAAACTATTTCTTTTATTAGTCAGTGGCAGTTGCATCGTAGGTACAGGCTAAGTGCAAACTGTGTGATGGTTATGACAGAGGTTGTGTGTCAGCTAGATTTGACCCTAAAATCCCCCAGTCCAGGAAGTGGTTTGAAAGAAAATTAGCATTTTCCTATTGGTAGAAAAGTCAAGCAATGGGGGCTGACCCAGTGGTGCAGTGGTTAAGTTCACACCTGCTTCGGCAGCCCGGGGTTCACCAGTTCAGATCCCGGATGTTGATATGGCACCACTTGGCAAGCCATGCTGTGGCAGGTGTCCCATATATAAAGTAGAGGAAGATGGGCACTGATGTTAGCTCAGGGCTAATCTTCCGCAAAAAAAAAAAATCAAGCTATGACTGTTTTGTTTATAAACTGTACCTTCAAATATTAACTACTTTTTGAAAAACCAATTAGAAGTCTTGTGAAATGTTCTAAGTGTTGAGGGTGGTCTTTATGTTTGTTACCGACCTTGCTGATCAATGTAACATGATTTTTTCATGACATTGCTGACTCCCACTTGAAATAAAATAAGCTTTGGGTTTGTTTGGTGGATACCTTTAAAATGTAGTGCTAAAATTCAACTCTACTCAATTTTGTTTTGTATCCGTTGTCATACATAAACATCATTTACAATAATCAATTTCTTTCACTGACATAGCTGAAATATGAATTTAATTAAATGAAACAGCATAACTAGGTTTTTATTGTAAAATATTCATCTGCTGTATTTCACAGTAAGGCGGTGTCAGTAGTAAATTCATCCTTTTGGAGCTGTGATGTGTTAGACCCCACATTTACATAATGGTTCACTGACTGCTCACGTACAAAGCAAGTAATTAGCTGTTCCCCAAACACCAGAGCATTATATTCTCACTTGTGCCCAATATTTGAGGGAAAGCAGGTGAACAAATGGGTGACTATTACCCAAGGTCATGATCAAATATCTGTTTTCATGTTCTCTAGTCATGATTCATTAAAACATCTAAATGGGTACATAGAGCAAATACTTGAAACTAAGTATTTCTTCTTTTGACCATTGAGTTTTTTCATTAAGTATTACCTTGGACCTTACATTGACTCTTAACTAATTTTACTTCATGAGGAGAAGCTGTAAACATAACTATCTAAAACTTAGATATTCCAATATAAAATTTGCAACATGACATTAAGTTACAAGTATGTCTGTGTTCCTAGACTCTTGTTTTGATAGTGGTGAGAAAATCTACTTGGGTCATCTTTCAGCAGATGTTTACTGATGTTCGTGTTACTGTTGTAGGCACGTGGGCTTTGTCAGTGAACGAGACAGAACCCCTGCCCTCCGTAGCATACGTTCAAGTGGATATCAGTGTTACTAATTTTATTTCATTAAGTGCTTTGCTTCAGTTGAGTATCTTAACGTCATTGTAGCAGCAAGAACTCATTATCGTAAACGCTTTCAAAATCAGACCTTGGTTAGTTGGGACTGATGAGTATTGGGGCATTTTTTTCTTAAGTTGAGTTACTTTACTTGCCATTGGGAAATGTGGCAGCTGTCTTTGCTCAGTGATATTGAGGATTTACCTTTGAGCTATTAAGTGACTAAACTCTAAATTTAAATGTGGTTTTTTTTTTTTTTTTTTTTTACCTATTCTGAATTCTCTAAATTTAAGCCTAATTGAAGATTTGGCATAGTATAAAGAATAGCAAGGAGTTTGGTAATTCTTCCCAATGAGAAAATTATGTTAACTCAAAAATAATTTAAACTCCATTGAAAGGAGTTAATGAGTTAAGATGAACTCTTGGGTTGCCCAAGAAGCCATATGTTTTTCTGTTCTTTCACTGGCTGTTCCTTCTCAGTCTCCTTCATGTGCTCCCTTTTTCTCAGCCCCCTTCTCAGTGGACCTCAATATTTCACTGAGCTCCTACACTATCAAAGTGTGGTTGTCAAAGTATGTGCCTTTCAGGGAGTCTGGAAGTCAAAAAAGCATTCTTATCATAATAGTAAGGTGTTATTTGCCTTTTTCACTCATTTTCTTACAAGCATTCAGTGGCATTTTCCAGAGGATCCATGATCGGTTATCTGACAACAGACTGAATGCAGAAGTAGATTTGGGAGTCCACTTCTTCTATTAAGCCAAACATTAATGAGGTTTGCAAAAAATTTACAACAATGCCATTCCGCTCACTAGTTTTTTAAAATACTGTTTTTCTCATAAAAGATGTTACTTATGTTAACATATAATGGGTTTGTTATTCTAAATTAGTAAATTTAAAAATTCAGATTTATAATAAATATCATTAAACATAAGCTCTTTGGGATCATCAACACTCTGTAAATGTGTATAGTGGTCTTGAGGGCAACTTTGAGAATTTCTGCTCTAGTCATGTTTATCCAATTTGGATGCCCCATTGGTATCTCAAATTCAGCATGTCCAAAACAACTGATAGCTCCTCATTCTTCCTTACTACGGCAAAATAATTGCATTCATGGCCCGTAGTCGTCACCCTTCCGTGGTATCCATGCACTTTATTGCATACCTTTGTGGTGCCCTCCTACTCTGATTCTAGACTCAGCCATAAGATCATCAGTGGGATGTTTGCCACAGCCAGCCAAATGCTAGACGTGTGAGCATGGCCAGCCAAGATCAACAGAGCCACCCAAAGGACCCAGAGAGGACTGTAAATGCATGCGTGAGCCAGTCAAGATCAAGCCTAGCCCAGATCAGCTGAACCTCACAGACTTATGAGCTAAAGTTATTGCTGCCTGCTACTGAGGTTTTGCACCTGGTGGTTATGCAGCATGATTGTGAAAATAAATAATTGATATTCCTACTCTATTTTGGTTGTATCCTCCAGCCAGATGATGAAATGTACCATCATTCACTCCAGTGTCTTTTCTAGTTTCCCAAAGCACCCTGTGCCTATATAAATTTCATAATGTTTAAAGTATAACTAACTTCTGTAATTCATAATTTTTAATAAGTTACTGTTATGAAGGCCATGAGGGTTATCCCTATACATACTACATTCATTATTTCATTCAGTGCCTGCTAAGCAGAGCCAGTTAAAGACCTTCACAGACACTAGCTGTTTTCTTTTGGAGGCTCCACCCATTATTATAGCAAGCATACTAAAATGCATTTATATCCCACTTTAAATATAGGTGACTTTGGGGTACGTGTGAAAGACACTTTTTAAAAAATAATTTTGCTCTTGAAATGACTTGGCCATGAGTAACTCATTTGCTTTTCCATTGACTGTGGCTTATCAGCAATCATCATACAGTGAAAGTGATGAGGGGAAGTGGCAAGAAATTTGAGGCCTAAGACGAAAGCAATGAAGAAAGCTATACACACCATGCTGGTGGCTACATGTAACAGCTGCTAAATGACAGAAATCTGAGCCAAATGCCTCCTGCAGAACTTGCTTTATGGTAGAGAGAAAAAATAACTCAAATTATAAAAGCTAAATATAGGCTTCACGTCCTCTTAAGGATGCTCACCAAACTTACTGCATAGTGGTTAAGATCATGGACTCCAAAACCCAGCAGCCTGGTTCAAATTTCAGCTCTGCTTATTAACTGGCCACGTAACCTTGGGCAAGTTACTTAATCACTCTGTGCTTCAGTTTCCTATCTTTAAAAAGTGGGGAAAATATTAGTACTTAGATCATAGAATTGAAGTGAGTTTTAAATGACTGGAAAATGCAAAGAATGTGTAAAGCTCTTGGCAGAGTGCCCAGCACAGAGGGTTACATCAGTATTAGCTACTGTTGTGGTTATTATTACAGTCATGCACCGCATGACGATGTTTCAGTCAACAGACCACATATATGACGGTGGTCCTGTAAGATTAGTACCGTAGAGCCTGGGTGTGTAGTAGGCTATACCATCTAGCGTTGTGGAAGTACACTCTATGATGTTTGCCAAATGACCATACCGCCTAACAACATGTTTCTCAGAACGTATCCTCATTGTTAAGCGATACACAACTGTACTCCAGGCTTGGATGTACCTGATGGTGTCCTTGTCTTATAGTTAAAACGTGAATGTGTTTTGACTTAAAAAAAAAGTCTCATGATATCTGCTTCCCTGCTCCTTGACAGTCCTGATCAGAATACCTTAAGAGTTTCAGGAAAGTGAAAAGTTAAGTACTTAGGCAAGAGGAGAAATGAGTTAATGTGTATTAGTATACTAGTCCATATGAGAGAGCATGTTTTGAAAGACTTCCAGATGTGGAGGGTGGGCCCTGAGAGCCAACAGAGAATAAAGCAGAGGGTCGTCAGTGTTTTTTAAATCCCCTCCAGTTGGATGGCATCTGATAATCTGTGTAGCTTAGAGACAAGGCACCATTGATAAGGGTGAGATGTACTTGCATTGTCCTTTATAACCCATTTCTACTCTGTCTGCCACTGCTTTTATCTGACACCCACTGGTTCAGCATACTAATGCTACCCTCTTCATGTGTGTTCATTCTGTGTTGGACTGCATCTGAGGACTTGATTACAATGTCCTAGAAAAGATTTCCTGTTTCTAGATCTGCTGATGTATCATTTTTCTTCACTGGTAGAGAATCGTAGATAACCAGCTGGATCATAGTTTAGGCCAAATACTTTTCCTCGAAATCTGTTAAGCAAAAACGGAAAATGTTTGCCTGAGTAAATGTATAATTTAGAGGGAAATGTCTTCTTTATGTGAATTTTTAAAAAAATCTACTCGTAGCCTTAATCTCTAGCAGTTCAGGCAAATAACTTTTGCTGAGATATGATGAATGGCCTGAAATTCTTAGGATATCACACATGCCAAATGAGTAGAGACATTTAAACCAATGGTTTTGCATCAACCAGGGAGAAACTGGTCTTTTGGGGCTCTGTGCAGTCAAGATCAGAGACGTGACTGGATCCCCCCCCTCAAGAAAACAGAAGCAGTGTTATGACTGAGGACCCACATCCTGAGACTATCTGGGGGCCTAATATAGACCATGACTGAGTCATTAAGGACTTCTTAAAAATGCCAGGGTGGACATACTTTTAGTTCCAAGATGTTAGAGTGAAGACTGTATCCCTTCTTCTGCTTTTAAAAATTACTATAAAAGCAACTAGGATACTTGGAAACAAATGCCAACTCCATCTTAAACAAAGCTGAGCCACTATATATGAGGAGAACTTCCAAAGGCGGTGAAAGTCAAGAGGGAAGACGGAAGAGAGGATGCCCACAGCTGGAGAGTGCACGCCAAGCTGGTAGAGCCCTGGGGTCCACAGTGAGTGACCCACTCAGATGGACAAAATGCCCATTCCACAAAGGAACACCATAAATAGGCGAGTGGCTGCTAGCAGAGCTTCCCTGGGCCCAGTTTGTCAGAGAAGAAGGGCATGAGTGTGAACCCAAACAGATAATCTGTTTGTACGAGAAGCAGCCTGTAAGTGTGGTAGGGCTGGGGAGAGGGACATGCACTGGGAGTGGCCCTGCAAGACTGATCTTGGTTTGGGAAAAGTAAACACACAACCCTGTGTCATAAAGAGAAGTTTCTGCCACCTGGAAAATGGCTCTGGTTCCTTCCCCTAATTAAGGACCTCCAGCAAATAGCTGCTCCAGGAAAAATTTACCTACCTTAAAGACTAAAAGAACCAGCAGAGACACACTACAAAAGAAAAGGGGGGAAGTAACAGTAAAAACAGTAGCAGACAAAAACCACTCACCAGAAATATTCTGCTACAGAAATATGTCTGCTATAGAAAATGAAATTTATAACCAACTATGCTACTGTGAATTTAAAATATTTCTCAAACAATTACTCTGTAAACAAGAGGTCAATACAGAGATACAAGATTTCAATGAAGATACGAGACAAGAGGAGAAGAACTAACAGAACAGAAGAAAAGTGGAAGAGAAAAATGGAAACACCACAAAAACAAAAATGGCTACAAAGGAAAAATACTACAGAGAGACAGTAAGGAATTTGAAGGACAGATCAAAATAAACAGAATGGAAATAGAGTTGAAAAGGATTCAAGAGAAAATTAAAGATATGAAACATAAAAGATATCAAATAAATACATATCTGGGATCTCTGAAAAGAAGAGCCCAAGTCACGGAAGTTTTATTTTGAACATTAGGTGAAAAGACCAAGCCACCATGGAGAGGGAAAGAAATGAGGTGGGCCTCACACTTCTCCACACCGTCATTCAATGCTAGTTAACAGTGATGTGATGCCTACAAAGTCCAAAAGAATGTTGATCCAGTAATTTTATACCAGGCAACCTGTCACGTGGTTGTACAGAGGTACCATAATTTCTTTCACCAGTTCCTATTGGTAGTGGACACTACAATACAGCAGTGTCTTATCACTGCACATTTCTGATGAATTCTTACTGCAGCATTGTTTGTGAAAGCAAAGATGGAAAACAACCTAAGTGTCCCCTGCCAGTAGGAACTGGTTCAATAAATTATGGTATGTGTATACAATAGAACACTATTCAGCCATAGAAGAGAATGAGGCAGCTTGATATGTACTAATATGAAATGATACTCAAGGTAGAGTCTTAGTTTTTTTTTTAAATCATGGTACATAATAGTGTGTATGCTACATGTGTGTGTGTGTGTGTACATATATACATAGACCAGGGGTCAGCAAACTACAGCCCAGCCCACCACATGTATTTATAAATAAACAGCCATGCCCATTCACTTACATGTTGTCTATGGCTGCTTGCATGGTACAACAGCAGAAGTGAATAGTTGTGACAGTCAATACAACCTTCAAAGCCTAAAGCCTCTGCCCTTTTCAGAAAAAGTTTGCCAATCCCTGACATAGACTCTCCCTGGAAAAATGCACAAGGAATTGCTAATAGTGGTTACCTCTGCCAAGCAGATCTGAGGGGACAGGGGTGGGAGACTCACCTTTCTCTCTCTCTATACCCTTTGGTGCCCTCTGAATTTTTGCTGTGCCTATTATTACTGCGAGGAGAGGAGAGTGTGAAGGAAACCAAGAATTGCCAAGGTGACTGAAAACCAGTGTTGTCCATGCTGGCGTTATTTCACACTTCCTTTCTACTCTTCTTTAAAGGAAATGAGCAAAATCCAGACTATACTATTGGCATGAGCAGAGACATCTGTACCCAAGGCCAAGTGACAAAATGCAGAGGGAGAGAAAGCCATGCACTTGGTATTTGGAATAACAGGCATCTCACATTTGTCCCATCTTAAGCGAATGAATAGCAAGGAACTTCGATTCTATGACAAATAGCTTTCAAGCACAAACAATTTTAAAAGACCTATTTTAATAGATTCCAGTTTCAGAAAGATTTTTTGAAATAAAATTGTAGTTAAAAGGACACACTCGTCTTCCACCTTGGCTCAGTTCTAAAATGTTTGCAGGTTTTTAAACTGCCTCAATGCTCGGTTTTCAACTGTTTAAAAATGTACTCATTTAAAAAATTTATCAACTAGTGAGGGCTCACAAAGGAATCTAGGTCAGTTTGTATTTGAGGCAGGGATGTTTTTTGAAACCTCAATTAAAAAAAAAGAGATCAACCTATTTCCACCCTCCAGAAAAATGTACTAACACCAAACATCCTGCTTTCATTCATTAAATCCCATGTCAGCACATCATTTTCAGTGAGTCTGATATTTAACACTTAAATCACGCATTTGGAATTAGTAAGGCGATCCTTTGAAGGCCGAGAGTTTATGCTCTGATGCAAGTGAGCAAACCCCAGTTTCTCTGTCCTTTGAAAGTTTAATTTCTATGTGTAGCTATCTTTCCTGAAGTGTCTGCGTGAGACAGTTCAACGGCTTCGAGTTACATCTCACTAAAATGACAACACAGCTGCTTCCTGAAGCTTTATGCAAGAACTTTACAGGAGTGGGAACGTGGGCCAGATGATCTGCGACATATCCTCAGTCAACATGCTTCAACATCTGGGTGCAGGCAAAGTGTTCTGCTGCACTGCTTTATGTTTAGCCAGGGCCACCCGAAAGCTAAAGAGGTAGAATCACAGACAGGGGTCCTCCTCCGTGCAAGCTCCTGGGGCTGCCACTAGCAAGTTAGGAAAAGCAAACCTTCCCCTGTTCCAGGGCGTGCGAAAACAGGCTAGGTTTCTGCCTTCTCTCCCTATCAGCAGAGCTGCTTGCTGCATGAACCACTGACACAACTGTACATAGCAGCCCTTCAAGTTCCTCAGTGTGAATGCCTAACTGTTTCCACATCCAGGCTTTCATCCCTGCCCTAGGATTTCTGCATGTATTTCAGTTACAAAAGGAAGACAGAATTATTTCAAATAGTCCTACAAGCAAGCCTGGGTCTCATTAAGATGCTAGTGCCATGAATCAGCCAGAGAGAGTGAAAGAGTGGTCTAAGAAATGTGTTTCCTCCCACACCTCCCAAAGGATGTCACACTGGAACTCACCGTGGTAATTCCAGCCACATGACCCAGGAAGGGGACCAGTCGCCAGGTGGGGCTGTGTTGTGGTTGGAGTAGTCCAGGGCTGCTGGGCTGCTGCAGTCTTCCTGGGCCTCACGTTCTTTGACTTCCAAAGCTTTAAGTACCACCGAGGAGGATGTGCTCTTCAATAATGCAACTGCCTCACTCCGGCTGACCTGTGTTAGCTCAATCCCATTCACATTCAACAAAATGTCACCTAACGGCCAGAGAAGCAGAAACCATCCTTTTAGTGAGAGTGCAAACAGGAACTTCTGCTAAAAGTGCAAAGGAACAGGCATTGACTGAGATGCAAAGATGTGGGGAAGTGGTGAGGGTGAGGGGCATGTCATCAGCCTCTTATGTTGACATGAGTCTGGGTTCTCATATAGCAAATGGGGAACAGTGTACAGATTCCAAGGAGCTGGTAAGTCATGTTTTGAGGTTTCTAAAGCATACCTATTGGTGTTTGGCTCTTGCCTTAAAAAAAAAAAAAAAGGAAAGAAGGCAGGTAAATTATCCACCTTTACTATTTACTCAAAGAAAACCTTCTTTTTCATACTTTTTTGTTTCTCATTTTCAGCACAAAGGGAGAGCACAAAAGCTCCCAGCACCTGCACAGAGCCTGGTATGTGGCAGGCACTCAGTAAATACGGATTGAATGAATGAATAAGAAACTACCCATGAGAGTGTCTAGCAGAAGAGTCTATAGCAGCTAAGAAAAATGGGCCTAGACCTGTATTTTTAAAGAGGCAGAAGGGTTAACATTTCTATTCATTGCAAAAGTGATAATAGCTACCACTGGTTAAGCACCTACTATGTGTGGGACATAGTTCACGGGTATTTGATTTACTAGCAAGCAAGGTGGCACACATCAACCACATGCACTAAGGTGAAACCCAGTCCAGCAACTATACTCAAACCAATCATGGTCAATGGGTAACAGACGTCCTAGCCAGATCACCCTTGCATTCTCTTGTTATTTCTGGAAACAGTTACCTAACCCAGCAAGCTGCTAATTCCTCTTAACACTCTGCCACCCCACTACCATAAGTCTCTTTACTTTTTACCTGTTTTTATTCTTCCATCTCTGCTTATGACTCCTCCGGGCTCAACACTGATGACATAGATGGGCAAATCCCACTCCCTATGTGATGCTCCCCCTGCAACGGTCATGCCGAGAGATTCGCTGGGGTCTTTTTGGACACTTACCACCTTCTCATGACAAGTGACCGCTGGATGGAGGAGCTGAAGGCACAGACAGAAAAATAGACATGGCACATTTGTTCACAAGTGAGTTTGCATTTCCTATATACAAAAACTACGAAAACTGCATAAATATGTGATGGTGGTCCTTGGTCTCCCAGAGAGAGAGACACACAGAGAATCCTCGCTTTGTCCCCCAACCATCAAGAGAGTTACCTTATCCTAAATTCTATAGGCTGACTCAGAGAAAGTTTACTTTTCAAATGGGACCAATAAAAATGAAGGAGGAACAGGTTAGAGACCACCGGAGAAATATTAAGCATACAAAGTGAACTTTACCCAAAGTTTTTCAAGTGACTCATTTATTCCTGATAGTAGTGAGTCAACATTTCATAAAATCCTTGTCATTCGTGAATATCATGAATTTCTTCTAAGTTAAAAAACAGTAACCATATTTTAATTAGTCTCAGTTTAATGTGTGCAGGTAATCAGTTATAGAAATCCTCAGAGAAAAATAATGGATTTCAGATATTAAATTCTAAAAATTCACCAATATCTAGGTTCCCGTATTAGTATCCTTACTTTAACTTTAGCAGTTCTGAATCATACGCAGTCAGTTATGCTCTTTAATCTTATTACATAAAAATATAGTATACACCTTGTATAGTATACACCTTGTATAGTATACACTGCGGACTGACTTTTGAAAAGCAAATTAATTAAGAGAATTGGTACTTTGATTCAACAACAGTAGACTAAACACATTCAAAGCTACGTGGAGCATTATCTTGAAGCAATAAGTAGGTCACGGGTACTGTTTATCAGTGAATATATATCAATATATATTTTTCTAAAAAATTATTCTCCTCTCAGTTTGTGCGGTGACCTAGGGGACTAGACAGTGGGCATGTGCACTGCAAATAAACATTTGTAACACTTGATTAAACCTCAAAGAAGTCTATGGCTCAAAACACAGCTTACAGTTGTATCTAAATAAAAAACACATCTCATAAAAATCAAAGTACACAACAAACTGTAAGCATACTAGTTTTGTTTAAACAAGGGGAGGGAAATGAGAATTTGCATTACTATTTACATTTTCATAAGCAAACTCTGAAAGAGAAAGTGGTTTCATGGGTGTGGACGTGGAACCCACAGATCAGAGAAGGGTGGAGACTTTTTAATATATACTTTTCATTTTTTGAACCCTGTCAATATATTATCTATTCAAGAAGTGAATCATAATTAAAGAAACTTCTGTAAATGTGATGGTTGACATCATGTAGAACTATTACCGGCATGTACAAGGTCAATTTTTAATGATTCGTTATGAGGCAAGGTAAGTGCAGGCTTTTGGTGCATTTATTATCTCATGATTTCCTATGGTTTTAAACTTCCCATGTCTGTTTTAATGGTCTTATTGTATATGGTAATGGCCTGTTACTGTATCCCCAGTGCTGAAAATAGCATGTAGCACACTCAAGATGGTAAGTCCATGTTTGTCGAATAAATGGATGGGTAAATTGCAAATTGCCACAAATTGTTTTTGGTAATAACAGAACAATAAATCAGAAACTACAGATAATTATGGCAAGGTACATGTTACAAGTAGTACTTGTAAGGTCTGGGTTAGGTTTAGCTAAATCCCAGAACTTTGAAGAGGCTTAAAGAGACTAGCTATCAGATGTAAAACAAAACTAGCTATCAGTTGTAAAACTGAAATGGGACTTCTTCATAGAAAATAAGACAAATAAGTAACAGTATGAACAGTATGACCACAGTATGAACACAGTGGTTCTAGCACTCCAGCTGAGGCCAAGGAGTAGACTTGCAGGGGCCCTCAAGATCCCTTCTCAGTACATGACTTTTCCCTGCTAAAAGGCAATTAGATGCAGGACATCTTTTCCTTTGATCACAAACATCTCTCAAAAGACCCCTGCTTGGAGATGCAGGCAGTTCTGAAATGCCCCCAACTCAGGGCAAAGTTCTAAACCCAGAGACTCCTAGTGGCTGCCTGTTGCTCCAGCTCATTCCTTGGGATATTGATAAAGCATTTACTCCTGATCCTCACAAAGAAGGGCTTAACTCCATTCTTTCCAGGTGGGGGCCAGGGGTAGTTGACCAATGTCTCAAGATGATGTCTAAAACAGTATGGAAGGCTCTGGAAAACAAGAACATCTATTTCATGTTAAAATATATATATTATCTATCATATATATATATACACACACATGCATACATATATATACATATATGCTCTATCTCTTCTTGAACAGCTGCCTAGTACTTCGTGGTGTAGATATGTCACATTCACCACGGATGACCATTTGGGTTGTTTACAGTCTTTCACAAAATTAAACAGTGATACTGTGAACATCCTTAGACATATATATCTTGTGCACTTCCATAAACATTTCTTTAGGCTAATGTCCTAGAAATACAATTACTAAATCAAACAGCCTGAGCATTTTTCAGTTAGATAGATGTTGATAAATTACCTTTGAAACAGCTCTATCATTTACAATCTCACCAATACTTTGTGAAAATGCTGATTTCTCACAATTCTGCCAATAATGGGTTTTATCACTATTTGCCCAGATGAAAAAGATTC
The DNA here is from genome assembly GCF_037783145.1 of Equus przewalskii. Taxonomy (NCBI): domain Eukaryota; kingdom Metazoa; phylum Chordata; class Mammalia; order Perissodactyla; family Equidae; genus Equus; species Equus przewalskii. Next base: position 78,690,508 of record NC_091833.1, on the reverse strand, counting down.
CAGTTATTTAATTGCCTTTCTAGTAGTAAAATGAACATCTATTATGGCTATTTGGGTTTCTCCTAGTAATAAGCATATGAGATTTTGTAATACTGTCATCACCCGAGTTCCCTCTGACTTCATCTATGAAATGGTAAGAATGCCCACGCACAGCAAACCTGTGGCTAAAAGAAATGATGGAAGATATGGCTTTTATCTGAGAACACTTTGGTTGAAAAAATGGGTTACTAAATTCACTTGTAAGTAGCAAAACTACATATCATATGAAATATTCCAAAAGTTACACTGACTTTTCTCCTACCACTCCCGTTAATAGGAATTAGTGAGGCTTTAATTTTATTTTTCTGTGAATAACTATTGCTTGAATAGTGTACAGATTAGCCAGATACTCTTTTAAGAAAAGTAAAGAATACTTATTTGTTGTTTACTTAAATGTGCCAGGCGAGGCAACCGGAGGCTCAATGTTTAAAAAAATCTGATCAATGAAACACAACTGGCAGGAAAAAAAATTGAGTACTGAAAGCTAGGATGTCTGACTCGAAATCCATACTCTCCCTACTATACCACTTTGCTTTTAGAAGTAATATTTAAACATCATATAAATTAATCAATTTTCAGGTAACTATCAGAAAAACACATGAAAGAATAATTACTCAATTTTTCCAGAAAGAGTTTCTCATTGACTAGAGAACTCAACTCAAATCCAATTCTGTCCAGTAAAATAGACGACTTAGGATTTGAATGCTGAAATCTATGTGTTCCCGGTGGCAAAAATGTGTCATTTATGCTTTTAGATACAAGTTCCTGGAAGGCAGTCTTCTTTCACACTTGTCCAGTGCTTCCCAAACAGGCTTGCTGCACTGAGCACCTACAGGCTCAACACAAATGACTGGACTACCCCGAATAAGAACGTGTCCATGTGTCTCGTGTCTCCAATAGCCATTTGCCTTCCTACCAGAGAGACCCACGTTAGGAATGGAAAAACCAAAGTCTCCCCACAAAACCTTCACACTCAGAGTTGCCTAACTTTCTCTGGGGAGAAGGAGAGTTAAACATGACAGATGTTCTTCTTCTCCATCTGTATTTTCTCTCCACTCTCCCTTCCCTACTGTGAAGACCTCAGGATGTTCCCTAATGTTTAAAAATATAATTTATTATGAAATAGTTCAGGCTGATTAAAAAGTATCATGGGTACCTGTGTACTTATCATTCAGCTATAAAAAATACATTATGGAATATTTGCTTTGGATTTTTAAAATAAAACATGTCAGACATATAAAAAAAAGTGTAAACATTAACATAACGACCTACCCTTGGACCTTGCGACCCCGTATCAGAAATACACGTTCCCCGTACAGCTGAAGTTCCCCTATGACTTCTCTCTGATCGCACTCCCTATCCTCTCCCACCGACGTAACCACGCTCCTAAATTTGATGGTTATTATTCTTTAACTTTTCAATTGGCTAAAAACTTTTCTGTCTCACAAATCTTGGTTTGCCTTCTTTGGTATTTATTTGAATTATTTAAGGTCCTACTTTCAAAAAGTCATGTTGTTTCCTAAATAAAACAAAACTTTAGTAAGATCATAAAAAACTGAGTCATCAAAGGGCCATATAGGTCTTAGTTTTATTTTAAATATGCCACTTTGTGTGTGTGTGTGTGAGAGAGAGAGAGAGAGTGGGGGGGGGGGGAGGGAGGGAGGGAGGGAGAGAGCATTTCAGAAGGCAGACAGAACTATAAATTAAAATGAAAATAATTAAAATTTCCCACTAGGCCAGTTTGTTATGTATGTTTTCCAGGAATTGAACCCATGACAGAGGGTTGTGGCAAAAATTTGATCAGATCATCTGGCTCTTTCCATGATTCATGATGGTTAGGTGGAAGGGATTATAAAGCCACAGTGCTGGTGGAAGCCTCAATCTTAGTGGTTTAATGAACTAAAATATTATACAGCTTAGTTAATTCAACTATAATTAGTTAATTAAGCTAATGAACTAGTTTTCCATTAATAAGTACCATTAGTTTAATTTAAACATGCTAATGGGATTTACTAGCAAAAAGACACCAGAGAGTCCTTATCCATAAAATGTTTTAACAGGAGGTACTTGGTCTGTCCAGATTGCTTATTGTGAAAAAACCTGGAATTCACAGATTTATGGGTCATGGCTGGCTGGAGAGAGAGAGGTTGTAGCCTTATAGGCTGTGTAATTAATGGTGTATAAAGCAGATATGTTCCCAAAATCAAAATTTTGAGTATCGTTTCTGCATACATTGCTCAAAAACTCAACTCAGGAGTTATTCCAAACCAAAATGTAGCCTGATGTGGAATATAGGCATTCCTTAATCTCTGTTGCACGAAGAATGGGCTCCTTATAAGATTTCTTTAGTTACAAGCGGCATAATGAAACAAGATGCCAGGAGAAATGTCTGCTAGAAGCTTGTTGCCATCACAATAGGATGCCAAGCCAAGGCTACAGGACTCTGAATTTGGACTAAGTAAGGTTTACGTTGCTTAGACACCCATCCAAATGGAGAGGTTATGGCATTGCCTCTAACAGAAGCCACAGACAGAAGTACCAATTGGGCTAAATCACCTTATTCAAAGAGGCTGCAAATTGCTGGCCTGAAGAATGTATTCTGCCTACAGATGCATTTTGCTTCACCAGCAGTATCTTAAAATGTTTCTGGATTTGAATGCCATAGGATAGGACATGTGCACCCTGGTTTGCCCCAATCCCCACCACTCCCTAAGGTATATGAGCTTCAGATATTCAAATTATCTTCCTGGGCCCTTCTGCAAAAAACAAACATACTAAAATTAGCAGAGAAATTATTATTTTAATTTTCAGGCAGACTTGGAACTTCAAAAACCAGAAACCAAGCAAACCTCTTGTTTCATTTCAAAGTGAATGGAAAACAGTCCTTAAACAAAATGACTGTTGGGAAAACATGACATCTATTTGGCTTAGACTAGAAATTAGGTCCCCATATGAGGTCTGCAAGATCGGGTTTCAGAATTCTCTTGCACCTTCCTCTCTCCTGCTTGGATGGGAGACACCTGTTATCTCACCAAGTCTCGAAGATGGGACTTCGGGCTTTTGGTTTTACAAGACAAGTCAAATAGTGTTTCTTTAAGTGATGAAGTCCAGAGATCACACTTAGAAATGTTCAAGTGTGCAGCCTTCCCAAAATATAGCTCCTTTCAGGAGCAGCGGACATACCCTGGCTGGGCCTCACCTTGGGAGTGTTGCTCCTGTCCCCTGGCCCTGGGGACTGGCTGCCGTTGCTGTTCCAGCTACCTTCCTGAAAGATGTCAGGACTCTGCTGACGAAACTGGCGGGACACGACGAGGTGGACACGCCTTTCACTGGCCTGGGTGATAAGAGACAGGTGTTAGCCACTCTCAGAGCTTCCATCCAAACCATCCAGCACCAGGGGCTTACCAAGATGAGAGTCTGGTTTTATCTTTTTTATGGAAAAAAATGCTTTCTAGTATTTTTCATGGCAGTGCCCATTTTGTAATTTGGCATGAACATGAGAGTTATTTCCTTTATCCTTAAACCAGGTAATACACATTGCTTCAAAGAAAAAAAATAGGGAAGGTTTGACTCATTCAACAGTCTTTGAAAAGACATTGTCAGACACTGCTAGTTTATTTTTAATGAGTGACTCCATTACACAAGCTGCGTCTGAAGGACTTTCCAGATAGAACAGGGTGTACAGTGTAAAGTAGCAGCCCAGTCCAAACTCCAAACCAAAGGTCTAAGACCAAAGGTAAACAGCGAAGAGCAAGAAATAGAGCTATTGGCAGCAACACTACCACTGTAGGAGGAGAAATCCCGCGTCTGACAGTCTCAAACACTTGGGCATGGGAAAGGACGAGCACTTTAGAAATACAGGGATGACCTAATAGGTTTGAACACAGCCTGATTGCAGGCCTTTGCCATGATCCTTTATTTTTTTATGCAACGACCACTAATTCTGACTACTAGTCCTCTCTGCTACGTACGTTAATACTAGGACAGAGCGTTCCAAAAAGCAAACTTATTGCTTACTGGGCACGTTCCATTCCACACCATAAATTTACAAATTGGCTTTCTGCCACAGATGAGTTTCATGTGTGTCTGACAGTATGGGTCATTATTCCAGAACCATTGACTACTGAGATCCTACATCTGCAGGCCAGATAGACTGGACCTTGGAACTGTGAAACATACGTAAACAAGGCTCCCTAATGGTCCAGGCTCAAGTAGCCAGCTGACCTCACCCATCACTTTAATTAAAAGCTGATAGTGATGAGAACTCTTAGGATGTACTCTCTTAACAACTTTCTTATATATCATACAGCAGTGTTAGCTATAGTCATCATGTTGTACATTACAGCCCTAGTACTTATTTATAACTGAAGGTTGTACCTTTTGTCCTACGAGTTCTTATCACAAGAAGTTTTTTTCTTTTTATTGTATGTATATGAGATGATGGATGTTAACTAAACCTATTATGGTTTATGGTATCATTTCACAATATATGTAAATCAAACCATCATGCTGTATACCTTAAACTTATACAGAGAGGTATGTTAATTATTTCTCAAAATGGGAAAAAATATCCCCCCAAAACAAACAAAAAAAACCTGATAGTGGCTGAGGCATGGCTAAATTTGAATAGAAACCAGGAAAAGACTAAGTGTGGGGCCAAGGAAAGTGGAGGAGAGAGGAGTAAGTGCTAGGGGTTCGTCTTCTCATCCCATCCGCTGACCACTCACCCCCACAGCACAGATGGACATTGGCCTGCCTGCGTTCTTCCCTCACAGGCATGGCTATCAGACCGTGGAAAAGCAAGGCCATGAATAGAGCACGATCTTCTCCACGAGCTCAGACAATGGAATTGAGATATTTGCTTCCTGCTTCTCTGCATCTTGCTTCTCAGAGCACGTAACTCACTCCCACTCTCAGGAACTAGGACCTTAAGCAATAAGAACCCCACCAATGAAATCAGATCCTCACAGTTATCCAACACTGACCAGCCCAAACCTTCATGACTTTGCATTCTTATATTAACAAACATCTCTTCTCAGAGGTCTCTTGAAACTTAGGAGTCATCAACTGAGTGGCTGTAAATTAGATAAACTTTTTAAAATAACTGCTAAAGTGCAATGTCTATTGTAAACATCACAGTGGATGGTGGGCCAGTCGAGTTGATTCATTTCACATAAATATAAGAAATCCTGACAAACAGGACCCAAAAAGAAAGTTTAAGTCCTTCACTCACTTTCCTTCACATAATGCCCAGTCATCACTTCTGCTGGTCCCCCAGTCATCGCTGAAATGCCCTTCCTGTCTTCCTTTGCCTATCTTGAATTCCCTGGTGTTTCTCATCACATATAAAGCCTGTGTCAGAACAGGACCAAAAAAAAACAAGCCCAGGAAACAATTACAAAGCAAGCTGACATGAAGATCTATGGTATCAGCCAACTAAATTCAATTCTTGGAAGAGCATCTTGTAATAACTGAGTCTTTCTTTATACTGTAAGCCTTACTCATCCCAATGAGGTTATCTCTGGGAACTTTCTGAAGCAAAAAAATTACAGAAAGATAACAAGTGGCAAACATTCAAGTCAAAACTTCAACTGCTGAGCCCAAATTCGCTCCTTATCTTCAGGGAAACTCTGATGTTTTGAAGGATCTCAGGAGCGGGTTTGTCTCTAGGCCTGCACGTTGCATCATGTTCGTTTTGGAGGAGCAGCAGCCGCATGACCTAAGCACCTCATAAGAATTGAGAAAATTCAAGCCGTGCATGTTGAATCAACTGGCCAGGCAAAATCCAAAATGCCAAGGAGCAGCCTGCAAGAACTATTTAATTCACATTTTCAAGCACTGGGTTTTCTCACTGGATTTTCAAATACCGACTTTGGTATTAACTTGTTGGCAAGAATAACACTCCAATAAATAACCCCGGTATCAATTTACTTGGAAATAAATTCCCTGCAAGGCTGGATGCATGGGTCTTACCAGCCACCTTATAAATTGCTCTCAGGGAGATTTTATTTGATGTACTTTCTTTCCTAGAGTTTGAAGTTGAACGTGGAAAACGGGCTAATGTGTTTGTCCTGGCTCTAACTCTCAGGAGCAGCTGGATTCAGTGTCGAGAAACAGCCCTTAGCACCAGATAGTCTTTCTTTCCACTGCTGTAAATATGGGATGAATGTGGAGTGAGTGTGAGAAGGGGAGTGAGGGGGAGACACAGCAAGACCGAATGAAGGCGAGAATGGCAGAAACTTGTTTATTTCATACCCACAGAGTATGTGCCAGGAAAATGGATACAGCAGACCTGTTATGTAAACAGCTAATGCTCAAAGGAAGAGCATGCTACATGACAGAGGTAGGATAGCCTTTCTCTTGGATCTCCTGGGATGTTACAACTTGGGTGAAAGGGCTATTTCACAATTATGGCTATCTCGAGTAGTAGACAAGGCTAGAAGTAGATTCTTTTTACTTGACGTTTCTTCTCCTCTCTCCCTTAAACATCCTAAATTTTGATCCAGACAAATTCTGGGCATAGTGGTTACAAGTTGATAGCTTGAGTGTTGTACCATATTCTCCTTTCTCTTCCAAGAACCCAATCATTAAACTCCCTCTTCTTTCTATGGGTTAAGGGGAAGGGATTCTCATGGCCTCTACATTCTCCCCTGGGGAACTTAGCTTGTTGGCAGCCATTCTGTCTCCATGGCTGAATGTATCTGCTCTGGGCCAGGCACTTCACAAGAGTCTTGGGCCACATGGCCTCTGCCCTCATGGAGCTTGTCCTACCTTAGGGATAGTCAGAAGCACACACAAGAAAGAGGTATGGGTGACACACATAAAAGTCTCCAGAGGTGGGAGAAATTACTTCTAGCTGAAGACACAGGAAAAATCTAATATTCAGGGAAAACCACAGGGTTAAAATTAAGCAGCATTTCTCATGGAGAGGCTTGTTATTTTGTTTAATGACTATTTTTCTCTGCTCTTTTGAGATTTGACTTAAAATTGCCAATAATATTTATATGAGGGGACTAAGCAGATGCCACAGAAGAGAGCCCTAGTCTGCCAGCCTTATTTATACTTAGTCCACTTAAAAATAATAAAATCCCATCTCTTATAGTTGGGAGGAGGAGTCTAGAAGCACTACACTGTGACACCCCACAGGGCAAGCATCTTCTTCCATTATGTTCAGCCTAGAAATGGCTTTTCTCCCTACAAAATCCACTATGGCTGATAAGAACTGCTCACATTGTCAGGATGCAGCATAGACCAGAGACTTCAGAGCAGACAGATGGAAATCAAAGATGCCACTGTATAAGAAGCCAGGAGAGGCATTTTGCAGGGCTGTACATTAGAGCAGAGATGGTCTTTCTACTGTCCTAGCACTACATGGGTCTATGCGGTGGCTAAGAGGGCCAGTGATGACTAGGGCAGAGCAAGAGTTGATAGAGTACCTGCACATCAAGGTGTGAACTACCCACCTGGCCAAAGTTTCCACCTATTCATTTGTAAACGAGGATTGGAGTTAAACCAAATGCACTGTAGCATTTGGTGCTTTTAAAATATATATATGCATATGCTTAAATAAAATGTTCAATAAAGTGTATGTGATTCACGTGGGTTCGGTCATTGTGTTTCTTGTATTTGCTTTATAAAATTTCAAGTTAAGAGTCCCACACTCATGCCCCCCCAATTCCCCACAGTATTGTTCTATACAAACACCTAAAACAGGATTCCAAACTGATTGTTGGGTAGCAACTGTATTGCTCAGAGCAGGTAGACCATATACACAGTACCCTTTATGACATAGAATAGGCCCACAAGAGGCCCCTGCTTGACTAGGTGGCCCTCTTGTTACAGAGACAAGTAAGAGCTGCAGTTGAATTTCTAATATAAAGCTGTTTACAGAGCGTGTCTCTACTAAGCGTTCCATCCACTAACATCAGAGGTTTTAATGACCATTTCTTTAAAAAAAAATTCATCCTGCATCTGCGTTTAACTTTGGTTTCTTTTCCAAGGTTCTTGGAATGAGACAGTCTAGCTTTAACTGATTTTCAATAGATACCGGTGGGGATGGTTCTTTCTATGCTGTTTGGGGTTGCCCCATTTTAGCTTCCCTTCCTGCAACTGCTCAAGGATCATTCTCAGTTCATCCATCTTGTGCTTACAAAGCCCTGGGGAATTGTAGAGCACTGCTTCCATAAAGTTAGAAATTCACAGATATGGAAGAGATGTCAGATATCATCTGATCCAACATTTTCTCTGAAGCCTTTGTTTCAATTCCCCTACAAAATCCTAACCATGTTGTCACCCAGCTCATGCTTCAATGCCTCCAATGACAGTGAACTCACTGTGTCCCAAGGCAGCACAAGCCAGTTTTAGAGAGCACTAATTAGAAAGTTTGTCCTTAGGTTGAGCTTAAATTTGCCATTCTCTTGCTCGTCCATTGGTCCTAGTCATGTACTCTGGGGCAACCCAAATCAATTTCCATGTGACAACCCTATTTGAAGATAACTCTAATTGCTCTTCTCCTTTCCAGGTCAAATATTCCTAGTTTCTTTACTATTTAATATGTTTTCAAGTTATCTCAAAAACTTGGTGAACTCTGACTCACTCTAATAAAGTTGAGTTGGGTATGTGTATAAGAATTGGACCTAGATGATGAGTTCTGGTCTGACCAGCAAAGAGGAGGGTCTTTTTGCTGATGGACCAGCTGCACCCAAGACCTCACTGATGGAGTTCCCATTTTGCCATTTCGTATGTGCATAGGAGACTGTCTCCGTGTTCTGCGGAGCCAAGAACTCCACAGATGTCTGTGTTCATCATTACTGATTAATTGAAAGATGGCAGGGAGCTGCCCAAGACCCTGCTATGGAACACATTACAGCAGCACAGCCTAGCTCTGACATCATGTATGACGCACAGACCCTACATGGCAACACAGACAACAGGAGGCATCGGAACAGGGTTTCCAATTGATATGCTAGAAAAACACCAAAGTCGTCAGTCATTCCTGTTGATGTGGAAACACAATGAGGTACAGAAACAGTCTTTGCCATAACCATCCTTCCAGTATGCAAGAGAAGTTCTGAGAAACAAAAATACCTCTCATTGAGCAAAAAGTTGGGGACTCCAGAAGTACAACTCCAGAATGAGCTAATGCACTGATTTTGTACGTTGCCCTGTAAGTTGATATTTCCTATAAAAAGAGCTTAGTGAAAGCAGACATGGTGTGTGTCGATTTGTTCCCCACTGAAACTTTAGCACCTACCCTAGTGCCTGGCACATTTTAAAAAGAATTCATGAGTATCTTCCGCTGGATAGGCAGCTACTTTAGTGAGTTAAGAGCGACCAGAGTCTGGACAAGGAAGAAGGAAATTAAAGAGGCCTTGAGGAAACATGGTGAATAGGATCTTAAGATTTGACCAAGGTAGAAAAAGAGATTTGAGACAGCAATTTGATCCATTTTCCCCACTAAACTATAGCTCTGTGTTCATCCTGATGTTCCCAGAAGCACATCTTTTAAGTGCTAAGAAATTAACAGTGATAGTCTGACTTGTACAGGGTCATTCAGATGTCAGTGACAAGGTCAAGATAAGAATTTAGTTCCCAGTTCTTGAATCCGTTGATTGCTGAGTCAGCAGAATGACCCAAGTGCATTGCTTCAAATACCATTGTTTCTTTTATAGTAACTCGATGTTACTCTGATTAATTCTGTTCCACGGTAAGAACAAAAACAAAACAAAACATGCATGCGGGGGATGTGAGTTGGAGGAAGAGCAGTGAAATTTCAAGATCCTGAACATTTGCAGTGTGCAGCTGTGTAGGAGACTCACACATGAAATTCTGAGTTGAAAGCTCTCCAGTTTATCAAGTCAAGCTTTACCATGAATGCATGAAATTTGGAGGCCTATATAAAAGTCATTTGGACTTTAAGAATTTAGCTCAGGAAGAATGTTTTAAAATCTATGTATCGTTTTGTTTAGTCTTAAGTGCATTAAATTTACCATAATACCATGTTAAAAAAAGTTGTTCAAATGGGCATTTTATTCTCTATTAGCTGTGATAATCTATAAAAAAACACATGGATGTATCATGTCTTATTTCATTAGGAATTCCTACTGCTCCCAGGGACAAAAGTTCTGCCTTTTTTCCAGCTATGCAGAACTCATGAGCTGGAATCATATATTTAGGACAAACGTAGGTAATGTGAGCAGTCCGTTATTTGCTTTCTGGCTCTATCTAAAGGTCTATCACATTCTTTTTAAAAGTTTGAAGAGCCTGGTTGTCAGTTGTTCTTTGATGAAATAACTTCCCATTTAAATATTAATGCATGTGAGAAAAAAAATCACACGTCTGTTTTAATGAAAATCCATCTTATCACAACCTCTATAAATAGCTCTGAATTTATTCAACTTCTGCATGAAGTCTAGGAAGTTGCCTAGGAAAAAAAGGCACAAGAGGGATCCTCAAATTTGAAATCCATTGCCACTTTCTTTGTTTATTAACTGGTTATATTTGAACTCCTAAATAAATATGAATTCATTTATCCAGAATTGCAGATAGATGAGAGCGTCTCAAAATAGATGTAACTCCCAGCATAAATCATTCTCAGATTGAATATTGGGTAGATATATGCTGAACCTCCAAGAGACGCTGAGATGTCTTTTTTCCCCCTACAGTCTTAAATCTTTGGTCCATATTTCTTTGTTCCATTATTTCATGGGTGACACCAGACAGTTCCACACAGCTGTCTCTTTCATACAGTTATTCTACTCATGGTGCTCAAAAGACTTAAATTGACAATGGAGAAAAATAAAGTTGTATTAAGTTGCTAAATAAGTGAACTGCCCCGTATTTGAAGTTTCTGTCTCCTCAGGGTTTCTCCTCTTAGAGCAGCCCGACTCTTAATCTAACTCTGGGGCCTGGCAAGCAGGGCTGCTGCTGAGTAAGCTGAGGTTAGGGCTCCACATATGTAAAGTTGGTCAAATTTAAAACAGTTGTGGTTTCTCTGTAATAACTTTTCCCTGAAATAATGTAGAAAAAGGCAGAATGTGTGGTACTGTGGGAGAAAACATGACCAAAAGGACATGTTGTCTGGGAATTTCTTTGTAAGGCAAATATGATTCACGGAGTAGACGCACAAGGCCAATGCAGCCAAGGATTGGTTGGACATTTGAGTCTCAACCTTTGAAGGGCGTTTAGTTTAATCCCCCCAGCCTGGTGTGTGTTACAGTATCACATAAATAAAATCCACTTTTGAGATTGCTTAACCAAGTTTTCCCAGCATTCTATTTTTCCCATTTCTTTTCCAACTAGCTTTGCCCAAGGTTTTTTTTTCCCCTCCTTCCCCTGCTCATAAAGCACATTTGGTTTGTTTAGTAAGCAGAAGAATCTTTTAGGAAATCCCACTGTTAGGCAAGATTTTATTTCATAAATTAACTTTCTCAGGAAAAAAACTTTTTTCCTCTTCTGTTATTAATCTACAAAAGCAGAATGCCATATGCAATCAAAATTTTTCCAAATGACATGAGTAAGGGAGTTTCTCTTTTGCCTGATGCAAAGTAGAGCTGGCAGATTCTCTCTAGAATGTGAGTTACGCTGATTGACCTGCAGAGGGAGTTAACAAGTGTAACACAGAAAAACATTGATGATCACCTAAAAGTCTGGTTTTTAAAGAGGAAAAAAAATCATGTTTAGAGTGCAATTTCTTCATGAAGAAAAAACCAAGACTCGTACTTTTCCATGGGTTAATGTTTTAGTAAACATTGTCTATTTTCTGTTCTCACCCATTGGCACATACAGGCTAGAACCACCTAATTAATGCTGACTTGATTGTATTTGAGATCAGAAATAAGAATATATTCCAAGCTCTACAAGGCCAGGAACCGTGTCAGTCTTGGTCACCATTGTACCACACATCTCTTGGTACATAGAATGTGCTCAACCAATAATAACTGAACAAATTTGAGGGGATAAAAAGTAGAGACTCTATCTTGGGGACAAATAACATAAAGTAAATTTGCTGCTTGTTCGTTAGTAAGTGATTTGACAAAAAAATCCCTATGCGATGGAACTAATGTGTAAATTATATTTTATGTGTATTTACATTTTTATGTATATTTTATATGTATGTGTATTTTTATGTATATTTTATAATTTGACTCAATGTATTCATTCAAAAAATATTTATTGAGTGCCTGTTACTGCCAGGCATTTCTCTAAGTACTTGGGATACAATGCTCTACTGTACTAGACTAGACTAGATTGGCAGGTAATAGTAAAATAATGAGTTGGTAGAAAAAGAGGATATAGAGTTAGGGGTGAGATGGGCTATTGTAAGTGGGACTGTCAGTGAAGGCCTCTGAGGAGACGACATTTGAGGAGAGACCTGAATGAAGTGTGGGAGTGAGTTATGCAGATATTTGGAAGATCCTTCCAGTCAGAGGGGCAGCAAGAGGTATAGCAAGAACATTAGCCCTGAGGCGAAAAAATCCTTGAAATGTTTGAGGAGTAGGAAGAAGACGGTGTGACTGAGCCTGGTTAAGCAAGGGAGAGCATCCAAAAAATTCTCCCTTTTGCTTAAGAAATGAAGTTGGAGAGAGAATTAAAGGGCAGATTATGTCTGGCTCTGCAGGCCATTGATAGCATTTGGAATTTTTAATCTAAGTGTCTCGGGAAGCGTCAGAGGCCTGAGAGCAAGAGCGTGACATGCTGGGATTAACTTTGTAAAGTGGTCATTCCAACTGCCATGTGGAGAGCAGAGGCAGAAGATTGAGTGTGGAAGCAAGGAGACCAGTTATGAGGTTCGTGCTGTGGCCCAGACCAAAGTTGATAGTGGCCTGGCTGACGGAAACCATGGAGGTGGTGAGACATGGATTGTGGGGAGAAAGGTGTTGAAGAGAATGAAGATTCTTTTTGGCCCAAGTAACTGAGTAAATGGTGGTGCCATTTCTAGAGACTGGAGAAGAGCAGGTTTGCTAAGAGGTAGAGTGGAGAGAAGTCAAGGGCCCAGTTTTGAATATTAAGTTTGAGATGCCTTTTAGACATTCACGTGGAGAAACCAAGTGGGCAGTCGGATATAGAAGTGTGGTGTTCAAAGGAGAAGTTGGGGCTGGATATATGAATTTAGGAATAAATGGCATGAATGCCAGAAGAGAAGTGCCTCTTGTAACTCTGCTTTTGTTCTCCACCTGCATGACCTCATGCTGTATTGGAAAGATCCATCAGGCTGAGAATCACTTTGGAATTGGGACATCACCAAGAACCACAGTTCAGAGGCTGAGGCACCATATGTGCTTCCTATCCTGGTGGATAGAGGGAGCAGGGTAAGTTCCTTTGCATCCTCTGCCTCAGGCTGTCCATGTCTAAAATGACAATATCATCATCTGCCATTTGGTCCTCCTCAAAGAAGAGGGATAAGACACACATGATAGTGAAAAGAGTTGCCAATACCTGGAAGAACTCCATGACTGCAACCCAAGGGTAGGAAGATTTCTTTGTACTAGATAATCAAGTCCTTGAGAGAAGGCTCTGTTTTCTGTCATCCTCCATGGAAACTGGCGCAAGATTCAGACAACTACTGACACTGACTCACTGTCTATTCTTGAAGTCACTTCAGTTGCTAAGTGGAAACTGATGTGACGTGCTGGATAATTACAAATGCTTCTTAAGACAAGGCCTCTAATCTTGCCCCTCTCCTGTCAACTCTCCATTGCCCTAGAAAGAGCTTTCTAGAAAATAATGTCACTTCTTTTCTTAAACTCTTCCAATGACACCCCATGGCCTAGGGGATAAAGTCTGAGCTTCTTAGCGTGGCTCATAAAACTCCACATGATCTGGCCCTTGCCTACCACTCTGGCCTTATCTGTTGCTGCCTTTTAAATGTACGCCATGCCCCAGGTATTAACTATTTCCCCAACCAGCTTTTAGGGAAATGTTCTTTTGTGCTGTATCTCCTTAGAGTGACCCTCTCTGACTTGTCCACTTAGAAAACTTATGCTTATCCCTCAAAGTCCCAGTTCAAGATCTTCCTCCTCTGTGAATAACTCCTAAGCCCAACCAAGCAAATCTGTCTCCTTCATCCGCACCAGCACAGTACTTAATGCCTTCATTACAGCATGTTTAGAAAAAGTCCATCTCCCCTATGAGATTGTGGGCTCCTTTGGGAGCCTAAGAGTCATCATCTCACTGTTCTCTGTACCTAACCAGGGCCAGGCAAGGAGCAGAAATTTAATAAATATTGACTAAATGAAGTGAATGAGTTAGAATACAGGAACCCAGAACAAAACCTGTCCCTCTAAGAATAAAGCTGGCAGCCCAGTGAACATTCGAAAAACTTATGGTGACCCAGCCAAAGTCAACAAGATGCATGCTGGGGCTTGATGATATCACATGGGTCAGGAAAGTGAATTAGTCTGAAACAAAGTCAGGTTCTTGGGAACTCTATTTGCCTGAGTGATCAATAATTTACATGCCTCTCTTATTGGAGGGCTTCTTCTCAGGTTCATGCTTGAGTTCCCAGTGGCTTTCCAAGGGGCCTGGACACAGCCATGGAGATGGGACTTAGCCTTAGCCAATCCTACAGTGGTGTCCGGCCACAGGATCCCTAGAGGGCATGTGGCACAGCTTCTTACGGGAGTTAATACAACTGGATGTCTTGGATGTGTCCAGAATGTATCTGAATGATCCCTGGGTCTGTGACTGTACTGGGTACAGGGATGACACAACCCTGCTGACCTTGAGTGATCTCAGTTGCAACACACGGCCCAATATGTTTACCTACAGTCACACTGGATAGCTGGCAACACCCAAAGAATGTCCATGACCCTGAGACACATCATTTGCTTGAGTAATGTTCTTACCTGGCTCTTCCATCTTGACTCCTTGAAAGGGAGGCAGTGTATGTCACATGTGGTAGTAGCAGGGTGGGTGGGTCAGGGTGATGAGCATTCCTGCTCATGCTGGGAGTTTCTTACCAGGACCTTGGAATGACCTGTGACCCACCTGAATCAGATGAGCTGCACTTTCTGGGCTGCCGTATCGAAGGTCATGTCCATTGATGGCTAACACACGATCGTTCTCCTCCAGCTGACCATGTCGGTCCGCCATACCACCATCCAACACGTTGAAAATGAACACCCCAGGTTCATCCACCTTGCGCACTAGTTTTATTCCAAGCTGTTCCTCAGGGCTGCTCTTGTTGAGAATCACATGGAAACTGTCATCCCGAGGTCCATAGGTGTCCAGTGCCTGTCCATTGTTCCTGCTTCGGAACTTCTGCTCCCGCAGCACTGTCAGCCGCAGCACTTGGCAGGGCTGCCGCAGAAGGCGCAGGGCGTAGCTGTGAGGTACATTGCTGATGTCCATCCCGTTGACCTGGGGGAGGGGACCTCGACATTAACTCCACCTGCCACAACCCTTCCTAAAAGGCCCGGCCCACAGAATCACCAAGACCTTTCCTCAAAGGCCTCTCTGCTCTGTCACCTTATCCTCTGTCCAAGTATCCAAATATCCCCAATCTCCCAACATTGCTTCCATCCCTGCTTTCTCTGAGTGTCCCCTGTACCACTTTCTCAGGTCTCTCTCTCAGACACCATCGTTCTTCAACCTTGTTGTCACACAGGCTCCCAAATGTATTCACACAATCCTAACCCTAATTTCTGTAGCTTGCCAAACTTATTCTGCAGCTGTGGGGGGGGGGGGGGGGGGGGAGGGGTTGAAAAAGGAAGAAAAAGTAGGAAAAGGCAAAAGAAGAAAAGAAGTTTTCCATTGGGCTGGAACGATTACATTAAATTGCTGTTCAATTTCAACTGAGTTGACGTTTTCTTTCTAAAAGTCTCCAAATGAATTTTTCTCCCTGGGTCACCCATGCTGGGACTTTCAGGCCCCAGTACCATGTAGTGGGAGAGAGAGAGAGAAAGAGAGAGAGGGAGGAGGTATGTGTGTGTGAGAGTGTGTGCATGAATGTGCTTGTGTGTTGGCAAGTGTGCGAATATGTGAAAGTGTGTATATGTGTGTGAATGAGGGAGAGAGCGTCAGGTCTCAAAGCGGTCATGTTCTCAACAAAAAAAAAATCTCTGCACGGTTTCAATAAACTGATGTGAATGGAAGTTTCCAGGCTCTTTTACTGAAAGGCTGGATTACTTTACGATGCTACTTAAATGTCCTCGAGCTCGGCCCTCTCCTTTGTGCCTCATGAATAATCTGCAGGGCTGATGCTGCGTGGGGCTTTCTTGTTTTAATCAGTCCAGCTCAGCAGGCTCAGCCCGGAGGCTATAGCCTCTAGTGGTCGTGCCTGCTCCGGAAGAAAACAATTTCACAGCAGCACTGCCCTCTGTGCTTAAGGAGAGAGGCCCCATGGAAGAGAAATAACTTTCTTGAATTTCTACGGCTTAGTCAGATTTCTTGTACTCACAGCCAATTGTCAGAGGCGCCTCAGAGTGAGATTTTAAAGGGGCTTCCTGCAGCACACGATCCCTGGTCCTCTGCTGCATCTCCGGGGAGGCACGGCGGTGCCCTCGTGCACAGACAAGGCTCACCACCTTGGTCCAAGCACAGCTGAGCTTAAAGATCTCGCTCTGCTCTGTCCCCTGCTCCTCTGTCTGGTTTCCCCCATCACACCCAGGCCAAGAGAAGGTCAGGGTCGCCTGCTAAGCAGTCCTGGCAGCGCTTTTGCCTGCAAGTGCCAGTTGAAAGCCGTAAAAATCAAAATGTTTTATTATGCAACCCTCCCAGGCAGCATAGTTTCCACTAGAACGGGGAGGAAGTCATGCAGAGTCGCTGATTGCACCACTGACTGTCCCTTAAGGTTGACAGGCTCTGCCTTGTACTCCACCTGTGGGAGTTTCAGTGCTTCTACGATAACTCCTCTAAATTCTTTCTCCTCTTATTCCAAAGAATAAGGATTTCTTTGCCAAAGAAACAGCTCATGATGTATCAGGAGCTGGCCCCTCAGCAACCTAGAAGGGATGGGATGAAACTGTCATCTGAATATCAGACAGGAAATATATGACCAGGGAGGGATTTCTTGTCACTTTTGGCACATGTTTGACTTCTGTCTGATAAACAATTCTTCCTTTATCCTTTCTCTTTTGAAAAGTTCTCCTTAATGTCCTTCCCCTCAACAAAGCCTCAGAGGACAGTAATGCCCAAGGCATCCTGTTCTACCACCTGTCTCCCCCAGAATGTCTGCAGGTTGGCAAGAATAGCTTAGAGATGAGTTTTTTTTTCCTGAAGGGCCATTAAGCTACAGGAAATTCACTTTAGAGGGGTATGCGAATGTGAGTGATCAGATAAAATACAAAATCTTCCATTAATCTGCTCTAAAAACAACTTAAGAAGGTATATGCTCCAGTTTTATATTATTTTAGGTTCTTGTTAAAGAAGGAGGAAGGGGTAGAAAGAACGAGAGAGAGGAGGAGGAAGAGAAAGGAGAAGATAGAGGTAGAGAAAGGGGAGAGAAGAGGCCTGGAGAAGCTAGAGGGGAAAAGGAAGAAGAAGGAGGGAAAGACGGAAACCAAATGACACAGAGACAGAGAGAAAGATTTATAGACAATGAGAAAGGAGGAGAGAGTGCAAGAACAGGAAAGAGGGATGGACAAAGACCTCTCAATGAAATTACAATCTCATATGACAAGTCATATCAAAGTCATAACTATGGAAAGTGAGTGATCCACATTTATTTTAGTATTTCAGCCATCCATCTATCCGTGCATCCATCTATCCATCCATCCAATTATTTGCTCTGAAGTGACTTTTATTAAGCTCCTTTTCATGGCCCCACAGCCACAGTCTCTACCTTTAGTATGATGTCTCCTGGCAGTAGTCGGCCGTCTCTGGCAACTGCCCCATCACGATAAATATGTTGAATAATGATATGGACCAGTGGGGTTTCTCTGCCTCCCACAAGCCTAATGGAGAGGTTTTCATTGGGATCCACTCGATTGATCTTGATGCTGGTAATTTCACCATCTGGAATCAGGTGATACAACCTTGGAAAGACTAAAATGGACAAAGACAGCATTTATTTAAGACACCAACCCGACGGACATTTCCAACCACTCTTCTTCTTGCCAAACTTTGGTTTCAGCCAAACTAAACTATTCACTGTTCCTCGTACATGTTTTCCATTTTCCTGCCTCTGTGCCAGCATAAGTTTCTTTGCCTGGAATGTTTTTCATTCTATGCCTAAACCAAATTTTTCCTTCAAGGCGTGCATGAAATGATCCCTTCCAATTAAACTCTACCCTGATCCCTCTTTCCCTGCCTTCTCTAAGCATCCTATTTCCCATGAAGCTTTCTATTTCTCATGACACTCAACCTTCTATTGCTATTATTCATGCCCATTTCTTATACCCCTCCATTAGACTCTAAGATCCTTGAGGACATAATTTCTGGCTGTTCCATAGTTCTGTGCACAAATCTCTGCACACAGGAGACTTCAGCTGATGTTTATTAAGTGAGTAGGTATGAATGAATGCATGACCAGTCTTTACAGGATGGATTACAGTTTTATCACTTAGTTATCAAGACAAAACAGGACAAACATGCTCTTCTACCCTCTCATATCATTTTAAAGATTTCTTTCTGGAAGCCCCTGCTTCTCAGGCTTAGGGAATCACCAGCCCTCTCTACAGACACTGTTGTCAATAAAGGGAAGTCAAACGGCCTGATTCACGGCCAGGTTTGTTCCTGATCTGCCTGAATCGCTGAATTCAGAGCTAAAAGGAAACCCAGATCATCTAGGCTGGCATTTTCAAACTTTCTTTTAACTGAGGACTCTTCTTTCCCCATAAAATCCTTCCCAGCTCTGCCTACCCCTACCTCACTGTGCCCACGCGTGGAAGACCTGCTCTAGTGGTTGTGCAGCTTGATAGCAACAGTCAAACCTTTATTTTACAATGAGGATATTTGAGCTCAGAGAGGGGAAGTGACGTGACTGGCGGGACGTCGCAAAGTTAGGTGGCCTTCAGAGCCAGGTCAGAACCCGGGGCTCCTGCTGACCTGCCCTCCTGTCACCTCCCACAAGTTTCTCTGGAGCCAAGGGTTCCCAGCCAGGCAACAGTCCCACAGGACACTTGCCCTATAGACTTGTAAGCCAGCAGCACCGACTGGTCCTGTTCTCCACCTCAGTTTGAACAGAAGTGTGCCGAGGGGATGCCATTAAATGCTGGCTGAGCTACACGTCGTCTGGTGGAAGCAGTGGTTCCTCCCGAGTTGGTAAGGCTTGAGTTTAGATGTCGAGGGCAGAGATGCTTCCATCTCCTGGAGCTGCTGACAGCTGACTTTGCCCTAAGATTCTCCCTTAATTACGTCATCTGGAAAGATCAAAACTGTAGGCCTGGTTCTGCATAGTGCACTCTTTGTGACTGTTTTCAAAACCCATGACCTTAGTCCATTTTCCCTAATGAACTATGAGTTCATTAATGAGTACTCAACTCTCTAGAAACAAAACAGAATTAAAATTATTTCTAAGTACTGTAGAACATGATAAAGTAATTCAGTGGCCAGAGAAAGCCTGAGACACAGTAAATGTGGGTCCTTAACCTCCACTGAGATTTAAAGTAAGTGATTGGCTTTGCTGTAAGGCTGTGGGCAGGCACCGTAATCTGTCAGTTCCTGGTGCTAACAGTACTTGGGTCATTGAGTTCAATTAATGTTTAAATCGCTTTGATTACATTAAGTAGGCTGTACCACAAGCTTTTGTTGGAACAGGTCCGGCGAAAGGGGAATGGAAATTTAAAAAAAATCATTTTGAGCAAAGAAAGATTTGGAAATAATCATCAAGTCATTGATTTTCTCTTTCTCCTCCCCCTCTTTCTACCTTCCCTCCCAATAGATTCACAAAAACCATACTCCCAAACCTGAACCACTCAAGGATGTTTGATTTGATGGTCCAAAAGGACACACCCAGTCACACTTATAAGCGATGTTAATTAGAGCCACACACACGAGACGCTAGAGACCTTAAAGAGTTAAATTTTAAACTATGAAACTTGCATTGGTCTGGAAAGACACAGAGTTGTTCAATATTGTGTCCTCACCTAAGGACTAAGGGATATAACATTATTTACCAAGTGTTTGTTATATGCTAGGCATTGGGCTAAGCAATTTGCATGCATTTTTCTTTTTGTTTAATCCTCACAACAACCCTATGAAGTAGATTATCATTATCCATGTTTTTCTGATGATGAAATGACAAAGGTTAGAGAAGTTAAGTAACCCAGCCGGGTCACACAGCTGATAAGTAGTGGAGACAGTCTCTTTACCTATATAAAAAGCATGGGTAAACCATGCCCTGAGCGTTCACCAGACTAACCACATGTGTCTGAAGCAATGAGACTCGAAGGCCATTTTTGAAAGCTTTGTTGCCTCACAAATCCTATAAAGACATCACTACCAGCCTCACTGAGTCTTAATACTTCACCCCATTCTGGGTAACAGCTTTCTGGAATGTCTGAGGAAATCCAATCTCTCCCATTCTAAGCCCCCAGCACATGGAGCAAGGCCGCCATCTTCATCTTGCTGAAACACAGCTCTGATTCTGCAGCAACTCTACAGAAGCCTCTCAGGTGTGCTCACTGTGCCAAACCAAGACTCCTCAATGACCTCCAGGACCCTTCTCATCGGGCCATAACTGCATCTCCCACTACTTTCCAACACACGGTCAAGATCCAATGCCCCGACGTCCAGGTCATAAACCACTCCTTAAACACGATTCCCCTGCCTTCGGGGCAGCAACGCTCCTCGCCCTACGGCCGCCTTGTCACTGACTTAGATCTCACTCTTCATGGTATTTTCCTTTCTTTCAGTCTTGAATGAACCCCTTGAATAAAGTGAATTTTATAATCTTTATATAAAATTACAGAGCTTGGGCCAGTCCCTTGCACATAGAAATCTCTTATTAAAAACGTTCCTGCAATGAACATGCAGATAAATCTTATTCAGGCAGGAGAAAACTTCATATGGAGTAGAATTAAGGACCCTTTAATAACAGGGGGAGAGCGGCAGGAAGGGAGTTATAACCCTTTTATTCATTGCACAAACACTCAGCCAACACTACTATGTGCCAGATATTGTGCTTGGCCTTGAGAATACAAAGGCTCAGAAAAATAACCCCTGCCCTTATAGGTACAGGGGCAATGAAGGGTGACATTGCTATAATAGAGTTATAGGTGCTTTGAGCACACAAAGGAAAGGGGACTGAGCGAGTCAGGGAGGGCTTCCAGGAGGAGGCAAAGCTTATGCTGAGCCTGGAAGGAGGAATTAGAATGCAGCTGAAGGGGTGAGGGAGTGAAGGTCAGACAATAGCATGGAAGTGAGAGAAAGAGACACAGTATTTACAGGACCGTGACAAGGTCAGAGTAGAAGCGCATGTAGTGTGTGTGTGTGCAGGGTAAAAGGTGATAAGCAAGCAAGAAAGGCTCTTCTATGACTGCTCACAAGTTCTCCGAGGGCATGATGAAGACAGTGGTGTGGGATTTACCTCCCAACCCCCAGGAGTGGAGGGCACTTAGCCCAGTGGTTAAGGGAGTGGGCTCTGGGGCTAGAGGACCGGAGTTAAAATCCTAGTTCTGCCGTTTTCTAGCTGGGTGACTTTGGGCTAGTTTCCCGACCTCTCTGGGTCTCAGTTTCTTCATCTGCAAAATGAGAACCACAATTACTATCCCTTAGCATTATGACATCTAAATGGCTTAGAACACTACCTGGCACACAGGAAAGTTCAATTTTTATTACTTTTCTTTTTCTTAGCTATTATTATTATTGCTCTAAAGTTCTAATATAAAGTGAAAAGAAAGGAATGGGAGGATATTTCCTCAGCTCCATTTAGATTGGGGAAAACACACAGGATCAAAGATCCAATAATTTCCTTTGCATGGATTCTAGAGCCACATTACCTGGATTCAACACTTAGCAAGGTAATTTGGGGTAAGCTAAGTAACCCCCATGTGCCTCAGTTTCCTCATCTGCGAAACAGGGATAATAATAGTAGCTACTTCATGGGGTTGTTGTGAGGATCAGATGAGTTAACGCATGAAAAACATTCAGACCCACACATCATACACACTCGTAATAAGAATACTCACACACTATTTCCTATGTGCCAGGCACAGTTCTAAATGCTTTTCACTTAACTACAATTATCCTTCTTTAAACGCATTAAGCTAGCACCTGAAGGTAAGGCTTCTAAAACCGCTTCTCTCAATCTACGTAAAAAGAGAATAGTTTTGCCTTTGGTTACTTATGCGAGAAGTAGGCTAATCAAGATAAAAAATATTTTATGCCCTTGGGAAGAGAGGTGTTATCAAAAGTGAGTGGTGGTCATGTGCTCATCACCCCTGAAGTCATTCTGGAAGCCCAGCCACATCCAGCCTTGCAGGGGAGTTCGTTTACCTTCAGGGGCAGTGGTGTTTTCAGAATTTTCTCTGCCCTGGTCAGCTTGGTTGGCAACTGCACTTCCACTCTTCGTCCTTCGAAGGACGCTCAAAGCTCGATTTATTTTTTTAAAAGATCTGCTTCTGATAGTGGATCGCTCAAAGGGCCGTGCTGAGGAGAAAAGAGAAGGGACAGTAGCTGTACGATCATAGAAATCCTCTTTCATGTACACTTCTGGTGAGATATAGACTACAACACGAGCAGTGATTACTTCTAGGTGCTAGGATGCTAGAATTTGCTTATCTGTATTTTCTCAATTTTCTACAATGAAATATGTATGGCTTATTTAAAAATCTGCTTTTCTTTTTTTTCCTGGGCTGCACTGAATATAATAGCACTTTTCTTGAGCAGCACGGATGGGAAGGTACTGACACTGCGGGAGTGATGAATCATGAGGTCTAACTTCAACCCCTTTCACCAAGTCAGATTACACGCATTTTTAATGATCTGAGGTACTCATGGTTTCCTTTCACTTTGGAGAATTGGGTATTGGGTTGCTGCCAAAACTGCCAGAACAATTTCCCCTTAAAAAAACATTTCTAGAACTTTCCACGATGAATATTCCACAGAGGGCAATCCTAAGGCAAGGAGCCCATTCCCGCACAACCACCCATTTGACTCACTCCTAGTTCGGTTGCTCCGGCCAGAGTCCAATGGGCTGTTTGCTGGCTGACCATCCTCTGCTGTGGACACGTAGGCAGGGTTGTCTAGGCCAGGCTCATCCGTCATTAAGGCGATGGTGGCAGCTGCAGAAATCTCTGGGGAGAGTGCTGTTGCTGTGAGGCTCGCACAGCCATCTGGACAGCCATCTTGAGAACGCCTCTTCCTGTCTTTGGTCAGCCCATAGTGGGAGGCACCTTTACAGCTGTAACAAAACCAGCAGGAGGTCACAAAAGCCTTCAGCTTTGCTCATTGTTCAACCAGGCCTCTTCAAGTACACAGGCTTGCCACGCTTGAACTGGATTTGCTCACCTCTATGTCCCCCTCCCTTTTCACATGTAGATACTCAATATATACCCACCAACCAAATAAATTAGTGATCTGAGAAAACAATTTTTAAAAGATGCTTATTACGTTCTCTTAACACATTCTCTACAATGGCCCCTAGAATGCAAATTTATGAAAGTTGCCACGGTATCTACAAGACTAGGGCTTGACGCTGGTAGTCTTTAACTAGTTGGACTTGATAATTCCTTCTTGCTGGTGTTTATTTTGACCACAAAAGCCCTTAGCCACACTCTCAGTTCTTTCCTTTGGGTTAAGTTCCCAAAGCACTGAATATAAATACAAAGCTCCTCCCAGATTCCATATTTAACTGTCCATGGAAACAGAATCACCATCACCACAAAGCCACAGGAGTTGACTTAGCATTGCTACTCTTTAGAGGCAGGCTTGCTGGCTTCCGTTCTCTACCACTGGGCTGGTTTCAGAGTGGCCAGGACTAGGGTTTGGGGGCTCCTGTGGACTGAAAAATTTTATCCATTGTAGCATCTTCTAACATTGGGGGAGTAAAACAAGATTCATGGTCTTAAACAAAACAAAAAACCCAAAACCCAGTAACTGTCTGTATCTATTCATCATCTGTGTTAAAGAACAAACCCAAGGGCCAGGAGACCAAGGTTCGAGCTCATCTAGGTCCATATTTTGCTATGAATGCACTTCCATGTGCCATTGGGCAAGACGTTTCAGCTCTTCAGTAGGGTTTTAGTTAGAAAAATTTAACTCTCTCATTGCACCGTGGTGAGGAAGTGGCTGCAGATAGCCATACCAGCTTCCACAGTCATCGTGAAGGCAGCTATCATATGGGTGAGCCCCTTTAAGAAGCGGCCATTTGCATATAATGCATGTGCTATTATAACTTATTTTTATCCATTCATTACAGAAAACCTTACATGGTTGAGCTATTTTAAAGACCCTTTTGAGAGCCTATTCGGAGTGATGCTTTATGTTCTTGAAAATAAATGGAATCAAATGGCAGCCTGCAGTTGATGGGCACACACAGTTTGTATAGCCTGTAGAACCACAGAGCTGGAGATAGCAAAGCTATTGTCCAGATCAGGATCCTTGCTCTGAAATTCACCTAGCTGTGTGATCTGGGACAATTTTGCTAACCTGGTTCAACTTCCTAATCTGCCCATACATCTTGGGTTGCTGTGAGGCCTGGCTGACATTAAGTCTTGTCAAGAGTTTAGTACCTTGCCAGATACATATTAAGTTCTCAATAGATTGCAGCTACTTCCATAACTAATCCATTCTAAGATGCTCATTTTTCACACACTGACATCTCCAAGATTGGGATGCATGGGTGACTCATGGGGTTATACAGCTTCTGTTGCCAAGCTGCAGTCATGATGCAGATGCCATATTGTCTGAGCAGGGCAAACATGGTCACAGGTGTCCATCTTGTCACTTTCATTGATTTGTGTCCACTCTTGGTTCTACGCCATTGAGTTTAATTGCCATTAAGTGTCTTAAAAAAGATTATATTATGATTTCGTGTTGACATGAAAAGTTACTGTACACATAAGAAAGTCTCGAAAACAGAGCAGTCGTGTGTAAATTTCATATCGATGAAGCAAATCTCGTTAGAATGAGAATGGTAATTCCATATTTTCTTGCAAAGAGACAAGCAAATGCTTTATTTGCTTGGAAAGAAAGACACCCTCAAGGAGATGATAAGTGGTACATTTTGTGAGATCATTCAAAAGGATTGGCCTATTTTATGCCAAACAACACAACTAGAGGGCAGGAGAGGTCACTAAACTTATCTGAATGGATTTCAAAGCCACAAGAGTCTGATGTGACCAATCCAGGCATCACAGGGATATCTTTAAAGGTGTTTTGGGATAATTTAACAAGTGGCAGTTTTTAAAATTCTTTTCTTGTTGGTGCATAAAATATGATGTTTATTATAATCAACAGCATCTTAGATATGATGAAATGTGGTTTTAATATCAGTAGAAAAGGACTTTGATTATACAGCCCTACATCTTATGGAAGCTGAAACAGGCCTCCAGCTTCTCATGCTGGTCTTTCCCTCACTGAAAGAGTTCAAGCTCCCTGCCTGAATTGGTGAGGTTTTACTGTTCTGATTAGCTGCTTTGGCTTGGAATTGCTCTGCTTAAAAATAGCAAAATGGTTGATATGGGAAACTGAAAAATTGGAAGAAACACTGTGTGATGGAAAAAATAAAAGCCAGGGTGCATTTGAGCAGCTCCAAAGTCATAAATACACGAGTGGAACACTTCCATGCAAGCCAGCAATATTTTGTTAGCAATGCATGGGAAGGAAGTTCCTAGACTATTTGTTTGGACTGGAAACAGTCTTTCTTTTCTTGGGGCAGCATTGCCCTTGACTATGTACCCTGCCAGAGCAGGAAATGAATTTTCCAATTGGACAAATGGCTGGCAAAGACACAAGCCATGACTTTCTAGGGGCACATATAGCATACCCCAGTGGGAAAAGGTGGCATCTTATTCTGCTGCCACATCCGTGAAGAGGGTTGAGGTATTTAAAAATATCTGAATCCCAAGACTAGACCATTAAGAAACCATTGCTGTTTCAAATCCTTGGGGTTCCAAAGACACATTTGAGTCCAGGAAAGGAAAATCTTATAAAATGAGTAAGCAGCCTTCCCTTTGGCCTCACATCATAGCTATCCTTACAACAGCTGGGGAGGGTACAGAATCTAGATTTACATGTTCAGACTCATGAGCCTTGTGTAAAAAAGGTTCTGCTACAGAGACCCATACTTGTGTAATGTTGCTTGCTCTAGCTTCCTGGCTTAGCTTGAACTGAGGCACAGAGTGATCTATGAAGGTAGCAGCTTGTACTTACTAATTATCTCTTTTGTGGTGACTAATGCTGGGGCCTCTTGATTTACAAGCAGAAAAGAGAAGAGGAGAAGGGAAGAGCTGATTAGCATTGGCCAGTACAGGAACATACGGTGAACCCTGGGTTGTGTTCAAAGCAAGCAGGATTTATTCTTTTAGTTATCCTGAGCACTAAGTACTCTCAGGTGGTGATAGGCGATGGCCATGAACTTGAAGGATGAGCACAAGGAACATGGAAAACCACTTTCCAACCAAACCATGCACTTTGGATATGTTGTCTGTTCAACAAAGCAACTTTGAAAATCAGGTTTTTTTGTAATAATGGAGTTGGGATTCTGAGCTCCCATATCAAAGTTTGCAGAGGCAAATTATTCTTAATATAAGAAAGCTGACACAGGGTGTGCCATGGACTTTTTGTCTTTTTTACAAAGAGGGGATGGAGCAAGAAAAGAAAATGAAACCCTTTCTTGCAAAAATTCCTGAGTCCGTGAGTTCACTACTACAAACGGGAGTTGAGCTGAAGCAGGAGGGACCCTGGGCATAATTCACAGAGGCTCTGACGGGGTGTCCTCGGCTGAGTTCAGCCAACCAGGAACCACAAGCCGGTTTGCAGGGGAGGACTCCCTTCTGATGGTGAACTTACTCACTTATGATAGAAGAATAAAAGTCCACAGGAAAGCGAACCACAATACCCTCACCGTAACAGTCTGGCTAACGACACAACCCCCCTTTGATCTAACTCCCCTCACAATCTTTCTCTCTCAGTTCACTTCTGAACTAGGTAAACGTAGAGTCTGCTCCTCACACTGAGGTCATTAATTGCCCAGTCTGATCCTACTTTAAACCACAGCTTGCAGACTCATGTGCTAGTCAGGTGAGGAAATGAGGGAGGGCAGGCCAGTGGGGATCGTGGTGAGCAGCCCTGTACCGTTTGAAGGATGCAGCAGCTTCTACAGACCTTTGCTGATCATTGTCTCAAGAAGACCAGCCCAGGAGCAGTTTGGCAAGAAGAAGAAATAAAAGGCATTCAAATGGGAAAGGAGGAAGTAAACTGTCACTATCTGCAGATGACATGATATTAGACATAGAAAACCCTAAAGACTCCACCAAAAAACTGTTACAACTAACCAAGGAATTCATTAAAGTTGCAGGATACAAAATTAACACACAAAAGTCTGTTGTGTTTCTATGTTAGCTCAGGACGAATCTTCCTCAGGAAAAAAAAAATAAGTTGCGTTTCTATACACAAACAGCAAACTATCAAAAAGAGAAATTAAGAAAACAACCCCATTTACAATTGTATCAAAAAGAATAAAGTAACTAGGAATAAATGTAACCAAGGAAGTGAAAGACCTGTACACCAAAACCTATAAGACATTGATTAAAGAAATTAAAGAAGACACAAATAAATGGAAAGATATTCCAAGCTTATAGATTAGAAGAATATTGTTAAAATGTTCATACCACCCAAAGCAATCTACAGATTCAATGCAATCCCAATCAAAATTCTAATGGCATTTTTCACAGAATAGAGCAAACAATCCTAAAATTTGTATGGAACTACAACAGACTCTGAATAGCTAAAAGCAATCTTGAGAAAGAAGAAAGCTGGAGGCATCACATTCCCCGATTTCAAACTATATTGCGAAGTCATAGCAATCAAAACAGCATGGTATTGGCATAAAAAAACAGACACATAGATCAATGGAACAGGATAGAGAGCCTGAAGTGAACCCATGGATATACAGTCAATTAATTTATGACAAAGGAGTCAAGAATATACAATGGGGAAAGGACAGTCTCTTCAATAAATAGTGTCAGGAAAACTGGACAGCCACATGCAAAAGAATGAAACTGAACGACTATCTTACGCCATACACAAAAATTAACTCAAAATGGATTAAAGACTTGAACATAAGACCTGAAACCGTAGACTCCTAGAAGAAAGCATTGGTGGTAAGCTCCTTGACATTGGTCTTGGTGATAATTTTTTTGGATCTGACCCAAAAGTAAAGGTAACAAAAGCAAAAATAAACAAGACTCCATCAAACTAAAAAGGTTTGGCACAGCAAAGGAAACCATCAACAAATGAAAATGCAACCTACTGAATGGAAGAAAATATTTGCAAATCACATATGTGATGAGGGGTTAATATTCAAAATACATAAAGAACTCATTCACCTTAATAGCAAAAAACCAAACAATCAGATTAAAAAACGGGCAATCTGAACAGACATTCTTCTAAAGAAGACATACAGATGGCCAACAGGTGCATGAAAGGATACTCAATATCACTAATCATCAGGGAAATACAAATCAAAACCACACAATGAGATACCACCTCACACATGTTAGAATGGCCGTTATCAAAAAGACAAGAAGTGTTGGCAAGGATGAGGGAAAAAAAATCCCCTGTGCATTGTTGATGGGAATGCAAATTGGTGCAGCCACTCTGGAAAACAGCATGGAGATTCCTCAAAAAAATTAAAAATAGAACTAACATATGATCCAGTAATTTCACTTCTGGGTATCCATCTGAAGACAAGATACATGCAACTCCCTGTTCACTACAGCATTATTCACAATAGCCAAGATATGGAAACAAGCTAAGTTTCCACTGATGGATGAATAGACAAAGAAAATGTGGTATATACACAATGGAATATTATTCAGCCATAGAAAAGAAGGAAGTCTTACCATTTGGGATGATATAGATGGACCTTGAGGGCCTTATGCTAAGTGAAATAAATGAGACAGAGAAAGGCAAAAACCATTTGATCTCACTTATATGTGAAATCTAAAAAGAGAAAACAACAACAACAAAAAAACAAGCTCATAGAAACAGAGAACAGATGCGTGGTTGCCAGAGGCAAGGATGAGGGTGGGAGAAACGGGTGAAGGGGCTCAAAAGATGCAAACTTTCAGTTATAAATATGACCTGGGGAGGTAATGCACAGAATGGTGACTATAGTTAATAACACGGTATTGCATATTTGAAAGTTACTAAGAAAGCAAATCTTAAAAAGTTCTCATCCCTAAAATAAAAATTTGTAACTATGTATGCTGATGATGTTGACTAGACTTATTATGGTGATAATTTCTTGATATATGCAAATATCAAATCATTATGTTGTACACCTGAAATGAATAATATTATATGTCAATTCTACCTAAAAAAAAAAAAAAGACGAGCAACCCATTGTTGCTCGAGTGAGCAATTTGAAAGCTGAAATCCAGTTTTTAAAGTGAAACCTCTTGATTTTTAAAAGTTGGCAACAAATTCAAAATTTTTAAAACCATTGTGTGGGCCAAACAAAACATATCTGTAGGCCAGATCTATCTTAAGGGATGACAAATTCCAGCCTCTGGGAATAAAAAAAACTGCTCATGTGGGTAGGTTAGACCCATTTCTCTTTTCAGTCCTCCAGGAAGCAACGCTCCCCTCCTTTTTCTCTTGCCCCAAGCTCCTTCCCTTGTGTGCAGGTGTGTATGTGTGTAAGCTCTGCACTTGTGTGTAGGTGTGTATGTGTGCATGCATAGGAGGGATGGCCCCAGAAAGGGCTTCTCTTTCATTATTTGCCCAAGCCCCATTCTGATCCCAGTTGGAGAATGAGACTGAATTCTCAACTGTTTGTCTTTCACCCATGGGAGAGCTAATCACTTGCTCAAAGCTATTATATAATGGGAAAGGGAGCCATTCAACCCTAATGGACATGTTCATTCTTTCAGGCAAAGAGAATCAAGATGAGGGGGCTCTGGAGGGAAGTGAGTTTCCCTGCCAACAGCTGGGTCTTAGGTTTCAGCTGCTCCACTGAACAGGATGAGTGACTCTCAAACTTTGCTCAAAGTGGGCACCCAGGGCCAGGCTGGGAGACTGCTGCAGGAGAGGAGACAGTCGCTGTGAGATAGCGACAGACTCTCCTTTGTGTCCTTGGTCAAGGCAACTGGGAGACAGGCTACTGGGAGCCTCAGGAACCGGCAGTGCTCTGGCTCAGAGACAGTCTTTGTCAGGGTGCTGGTGACCCTGCAGACTGAGGGTGGGCTTTGGTCAAGTGTGCTTGGCTCTCAACTCTATCTCCAGACCCACCACCCTGGTCCTCCTGACACCATACCACACACCTTAGCCCGTCTCCCTGCTCCCAGTCTTCCTCCACATTTCCCCATCAAATCTATGCTAACCACATCAACACAATTTCTTGTTACCCAAAAGCTTCCCATGCAAATATTTCCCACTGCTTACAGGATCGAGTCCCAACTCCTCATGCCGACATTCCAGGCCTTCCCTGAGCCATATCAATCATGGCCTCACTATAGGGTCTGGTACCCCAGAAGGGGGTTGGGAAGAAGCCAGCTAATGTCTATTGATCTGTTATGTGCTGTGTGTTATGCTTAACATACAAGGTCTTCTTTAAGCCTCCCAACGGTCCTGTCCTGTAATGTTAGTTGAACCACCTCCACTGCAAAGATGAGGCTATGGAAGCTGGAAGGAAAGAAAGCCATGCCCAAGTACACAGAGCAGAGCTGGGATTTGAATCCAGGCTGTGGGGTTCCATGCTTTCTCTCCTCCCACGGCCTGGCCTCCAGCCCAGACCTTCCCCTGCTCTCTAGACTCATCTATCAAACTGCTTACTCCACGTCTTCACTTACAAGTCTAATAGGCATCTCAACTTAACATATCCAAATGCCCTAAGCTTCCCTACCAAACCAGCTCTTCCCACATCTTCCCTTTTATTAAAAAGCACCTTACATCCTTCCTGTTGTTCAGGCCAAAAACCTCAGAGTCATCCCTGATTCTTTTCTTTCTCTCAACACTCCAAATACAATCAAGCAAGATCTAACCCGAATCCAACCACTTCTCTTCACTTTCACTGCCACCACCCAGGTCCACGCCACCATCTTCAACACCAGGATTATTGCAACGGCCCCCTGAGACGCGTTCCTGCTTCTACGCCTGCTCCTCTTTCCCACCTATTCTCAACAGAGCAGCCAAAGGACCCTTTAAAAATGGTTCTGCATCTTACTAAAATAGAAGGTCTTTTTCGTTTTTTCCTTTTTTGAATAAACTTTTTAAATTTTATTTTTAAATTATTTTATTGAGGTCATCTGGGCTAACAAGTTTGTGTGAACTGCAGGTATATATCACCATATTTCAGTTTCCGTATAGACTGTATCATGTTAGTCCTTGCAATGGCCTGCAAACCCTGTGTTCTCTGTCCCCTGTTACTTCTGCCCTCGCCTCCATCCTTCACTCATTCAGCCCCCTGCTGGTCCTCAAACTGCCCTGCGTGTTCCTGCTTCAGGGGCTTTCGTTCCACGGTTGTCCCGTCTGGAACACGCTATCCCCAGCTGCCCTCCTGGTCTGCTCCCTCCTCTCCTTCAGGTCTCTGATTAAAATCTATCTTCCCTGACCACCCTATTTCAAACGGCAGCTGCTTTTCTGGCACCTCTATCCGTACCTCCTCTTCCCTTTATTTTTCTCTATGGAACGCAAGCTCCAAAGGAGTCGGGGGGGGGCGGGGGGGCGGCGGTGCTAGTCTAGTTCCATAATTAAGCCACTAGAACCCAACTTTGAAAACTGTATCCCTGTAGGATCAAGATGGTGTCCTCATATTGGTGCTGGGGGAAGGGTTGGCTCACGGATTCGCACGTCACTCCAGGCCAACGGTCAAGGCACAGCAACTCTGCCTCGGCTGACGGGGTAGCTCTGGGCACGTCTTGCTCCACAGGGCTATACGGGACTGGAGGAAAGGGGTAAAGTCTTGCGTACCTGGGGACCTTTCCGAGGGTCCGCACGCCATCTGCATTTCCTAGGGCAGGCACTCAGCGAATGTGTGTCGAATTGAACTGCACTGAGCAGCAGTCACCCTTCTGTTTTCTGTTTATTGAAATTACCAACCTGGGAGATGACAGATTCACCCTCATGGCCCTGATGACACATAGTTCTCCCTTTTCCCTCAGCAAGCCATCATTTTCCTTTTCATTTCCCTACACTCCAACTCAAGATGAGAAAAATGAGAGGAAAGAGGGAAAGGAAGACTGTTTTCAATTTCTCTTTCTTTTTTCCCACATACTTCTCTAATAACTTTAATGGGATTTTATTTGGTCTGGGTCTTAAATCTATTATG
Organism: Equus przewalskii; assembly: GCF_037783145.1. Lineage (NCBI taxonomy): Eukaryota > Metazoa > Chordata > Mammalia > Perissodactyla > Equidae > Equus > Equus przewalskii. Next base: position 78,658,092 of record NC_091833.1, on the reverse strand, counting down.
CATATAGTAGGACTAAGAGTAACAATTATCATATACCTTCTTTTGATGGATTATGCTGGGACAGTGGGGTGAGTGATTTTGAAATACATTTTTTTTTCATTCAATGAACACTTATGGAGGGCCTCCTGAGAAAGATGGCACAGTGCAGTCAAAAAAGCTCAGGCTTTCAAGTTTAAAACATCTAGGTGTGAATCGTAGGTCTGAGACTTTGGAAAAGTTTCCTAATTCCTCTGGGTCTCATTTCCCAGATGTAAAATGGGCACAAGAATGTTATTTACTGTGAGATTTAAAGACTCATGCAGAGTGCCTAACAGTAGCAGCAACCCAATAAGCAGTAATTAGCACAATTTTTATATCAGGCATAATGTGAGACACTGTGGATGCAAAGAAAAATACTACACAGTGGATGCATTTGAAAAGACTGACATGAAAACAGAAAAACCACCACACCACATTATCAGAGAGAGATGGAGGTATGAACCAAGTGTTGGGAGAGCTCAGAGGAAGGGGCCACTCACTCTGCCTGGGGTAATCAGGGAAGGCTTCTCAGAAGAGGTGACATCTGAGCTGAGTCTAGGAAAATGAGTGACATTGGTCTAGCAGACTAGGTATGAATGCCACATTCAAAAGTCCCAAGGATGCAAGTGCAGGGCAGGAGCCAGGAATGTTGGATTCAGTGAAGACTTTGTCCCAGGTGGCATGGATAGGGAAAGAACAGAGCTGAAATGAGACCAAAGAGGAGGAGAAATGCTGGAGGTGGTGCTGGGGATAAAACCTGGGACATTTGGCCATTAGTTCATTTTCCAATTTCTGGGGTTCAGCAGAGCTAAGCCATGCTGACAGGGGCAGAAGATAAGTGGGCACTGAGAAGTCTGATGCCAACACAGGGGAAGGAGGAGGGAGCAGGAAGATGAAGTTGACAGTGGAAGGCCCAAAGTCACCTCCTCACAGAGACTCTGTCTAAAGTGGACATCAGTCTAAAGGCGACCACCTTCTACGCTGCCAGTCACCCGCTTTTACTTCCTAGCACTTACACAAAATAAGTTTCCAAAGATGTTTTTGCTTCCCTTTAAATGACTGTCTCCCCTGATAGAATATAGCTTCCATGAGAGCAAAGTCCTGCTTGTCTTGCTCAACGCTGAATCCCCAACACTGTGCACACAGAGCTCGCGGACACGGAGTCCACCACGTGTGGCAGAGCAGCCTGAGAGATCCTGGGAGCAGCTAGTTTTTCTCTCTCCTTTTAGCAGATGCTTTCTGTTGAGGCTTTAATTGTTCTGGCCCAGATATGTTTTCATCACTGCAGGCGACTTTGATTCTTTTTTTGGAAGAAGGCAGGCCATACATTTCAAATACGGGATAACTAATACTTCAAGACCCTCTTAACGCAAGGCACTAGAAAGCTTTGTGTTTAAGATAAAAATAAATGCATCAGTCATCATCTTCCAAAACAGTCCCATTTGAGCTCACTGAGCCCACCCTGGAGCAGGACCCGCCCTTGCTAATTAAGTCCTGATCATGTTACTTGGAAAAGATGCAAGGGACAGCAATGCAACTTCTATTCATACGATTTCTCCGGTTTGCAGGCAGCCTGGTCCTGAGCACAGGACCCATTTCAGGAACTTTCTGAGTTCAGATGGGGTAATTATTTTCTACATTTCACTCGCTATACCTGCAGCTTCGTAAATCTCTCTTTGGTCTAAGAACCTTCGGGAAAGTCATTCTTCCTTGTTTGGATCACTTTTTCTCCCCCTCTGAGTTAAAATCCATGTTCCCTGGGATCGAATTACATGGCCACTCACGTAGCTACCAGAAACCATACGTGAAAAAAGTCATTAGCACTTTTGTGTAGTCATGGGTGAAGTAAACATCAGTTAATAAGTAAAAGAGGTCACCAGGTGGGCAAGCCCACCTCTGGGAGTCAGCTTAGACTTTGAGCATGAACTCCAGCCTGAGAGGCCCTCACCCTGGAGAACCCATGGGCGTCTTACATCAGCACCAGCCACACACTCCTTCATCTCATTAGCCCCTTTCTTCTGCCTCCAAACCGCTGGGGAAAATGTCCCTAGCAATTCCAACCGCTCCTGCCTCACGTGATAATGAATACCAGGAAGACGAAATCAAAAACAAATTGGCAAGCGAGGTGAAAACGCAGGCCAAGCTTTGGGCAGTCAGAACCCCAGTCCCTTGACTTGGGCAGGATGAGGTGGGGAGAGTTGCTCTTAAGATAGAATCAGCTCAGGAAATCATCCGATGACAACCTAAGCAATCACGCTTGACTCAGTTTACCCCAGATGCTGACAGGTTCTTATGGGACAGATCGCCTGGTGCTGTGCAGGCGTGAGAAACAGCTGGTCCGTCTCTGCACAGTCTCAGTTCTTATTTTGGGGGCAGGCAGGGAAGCAGTAGACATTCTTTTACCTAATGTTAATGGCTCTCCTTTTCTGTCTACGTTTTCTGTTAGTTTACAGAGTTGGGTCTGTAAGACAGTCTGTGGCTACCTCTTTTTACCCTTCAAATTTCAACTGACAAGTAAATAATATAGTAACTTATCATTGCAGCCAACATTTACAGTATGCTTACTGTGGTCCAGCCACTATTCCATGTGCTTTAAACGTATTAACCCATTCAGTCCTCGCATCAGCCCAATGACGAAGATCCCCGTCACCATTTACTAATGAGAAATTAAGGCACAGAGAGATTAAGTAACTTGCCCAAGGAGACACAGCTGGTAAGTGGAGGGGCTGAGATTTGAACCCAAGGCAGACGGCCTTTTAACTGAGGTGTGCATCTTAGGACTAAGATGCCACACACCCTGGTGGCTGATGATTCAGAGGTGAATGCAACGTAGGAGGCAGGGAAAAAGAGATTATTAGAAGCAGGTTATTTATAACCTTATACCCCTTACTACAGATCTTGTTCACTGCCAGCTCCTGCGTGGCTGCGCTGAGGCATGTGTACTGCAAGGGCTGGCAAGGGCAGCCTGTTCTAATCGAGCTGGCTTCTTCAGGCCTGCAGTTGACAAGCATGAGCCGTGAGCTTCGTGCTGCCTGTGCCTCCACTCCCGCCCTGTCCACAGGGCCACCTGTGAGTGGAGCACACTCGAAGGCTCGGGGGTGGGAGGAGGCAACTGCAGGGGTCCCCACATGCCCTCAGGCTTGGTCTCCCTGCCACTCTTCTTCTCCAAAAATAACCTAATTATCTCAAGAATAGGTGTGGCCCAAGCATCCTACGAGGCAGAAGGTTAAAAGGATCCTGTCTGGGTAGGTGGGCACCTGCAGATGATTTACTTATCCCTCCTCTAGAGGGAGCCCCTCGGCCCAGGCATTCAGATATGTATTCAAATGCACAGTACAAATACAGAGCATTCGTGGAGGAAAACAGGATTTGTCGGGAGAAAAGCAGCAGACCTATCAATCCCATGCTGGCTAGGAGTTCACCTTGTTCTTACCTGAGCTGTCATTGTTCTGTGCCTGGTCTTTATCACCGGCATGGTGGCGGGGCTTAGCCTGTCAAACACTGCCCCAGCTAGTGGGACATTTTACAGATGGGGAAAATGAGGCTCAGACAGGTTAAGTCATTTATCCAAGGTGACACAGCATGAAAACAAAGGAGCTGAAAGTCAAATATACCTCTGTCTGAGATTTTGTTGATTTAAACCCTGTACATAACTGTCGAGCTATCCTATAATAATATTAATAACTAGCGCACGTAGTCCTTAACATGGGTCAGGCCATTCTCGGCACTTTACCTCATATTCATTTAATCCTCACAACTACCTAACGAGGTGGATGGATTCGTATCCCCATTTTGCAGATGTGGAAACTTCAAAGAAAGGTTCGCTTGTCCAAGGTCACAGGCAGTATCCAGGGTGACCAGCTGTCCCAGTTTGCTCAGGACTGACTGGGGTCTTGGGACACGGGATTTTCGGTTTTAAAACTGGGTCAGTCCCAGGCAAACCAGGCCGAGCTGGTCACCCTCTAAGTGGCAGGGACAGAGTTTAAAGTCATAGTCGCAACTCCAAATAAGCTGCTCTCCGCCATGGTACTCTATTGCATCTTGTTCTTTTCATACGTTTTGCCCAAAGATTTAAGAGAAACAGAAGCGAGCTGGGTGGGGGTTTTTGTGGTTTCAGGTGCCTCCCAGTGTATGTGCTCACATGCTGCCCCCTTGGAGGGCATCCATGGGGCCACCCAAAAATGCTGCTTCAGCACAGCCCCTCGCAGCTGTCCCTGCACACCCAAACTGTATGACATTCCAGGACTTCCCAGCAACTCAAAGAATCGACTCCACTGTTTAGTGAGGAAGAGCCCAGCAGAGAGCCAGGAGTGCCTGATAAATGCCAGTGCTGCTCCCCGGGGCGACACCTAAGAATTCCAAAGCCAGAACCAGATGTGGGGTTGACAGTGGTTCATGAGGGATGGCTGAGGGCTCGGGCACAGTCCACACGCCAGGTCAATTCTTCACGGAGACGTCAGAACAGTTTACCCATTCTGTGAGTCTCCAGCATCTATGGGGTAATGGAGCTGTTTTCTGGACAATTTGGGGGAGGAAGAACAGACAATTCCCATGCCACAGATGATTTGAGTTTTCCGTCAACTGTCCGTGGATTGGGGGGGGTGTGTGGTGGCAGTGGGGAGGTCACCTTCTTCTTGGCTAACATTTGGTCCTTGCAATTCTTGGCTCCATTCAGAATTATCTTTACTTTTAAAACACTTAGAAATGACCAAAGTCTAGCTTCTCATTTTCGGGAAGCCGGGCTATGGATGGACCGTGCTGTCTATTTCAGGATGGACTGGGAAATACTTTGAGGGTAACTGGGAAAGGGTGGATTTCACGATGGTCAGTGTTTCTAAACATTGGAGCTGACCGCCCACTGAGGTTTTCTGACCAGCTCTGAAAGCGGCCTAGTTTTCCAGCCACTTGGGATGAGTCTCTTTGCAGTGCCTTGAGTTTTTGTGAAGTCTGCCCAACCCCAGGGGCTGTCCAGAGGTGACAGCTTGGCACGGAGATGTGAGTGGGAGAAGGTGGTATGACATTTGAGTGGAAATCATTCCCAGACCACATTTAAAGTATTTCCTTTGTTCCTCAAAGTGCATTCCATTGCAGCTCTTAGGATAACTGAAATGCCTGAGTTTCCCCGAGCCCTTTCTGGGCTCCTGGAGGCACTACTCGACGTTCAGATTTTGGAAAAGTGTGTTCTTTCGCACTCTGTTTGAGCACATGTCATGTGAAGATATTTGGCTCTTTTGTGTCCAATCTTTTTGCATGAAACAAAAATCCCATTTTTCCATCCCGTTTCTATTTGCTAAATGAGCTTCCTCTTCCTTTTCAATATATTGAAAAGAAATAACCTTACTTCTTCCATGAATCATACTTCATTTCCCCAAAATTGTGTTAGGCAAATAGGGGAGGAAGCAGATGCTCCTATTTGCAGGAAACGCTGACTCTATTATTTACTCGTTGGGTAATTGAAAACCTCTTTTTTCTTCCTCTCTCCTGCCAGGCTGACTTTTGGCTATTGCCCTGCTCGATTTCTTGGGTTTGGCCCAGTCGCTGCTCTAGACAAGGCTTCTGTAGTTGAGGACATCTACAGACCGTCTCTCCTCACATCAAACACTCGCCTGCACCACAGGTTTCGTCCAAGCTGGCCTCTCCCTGGAGTGGCCGCTACTCAAACAAACCTGACTCATTTTATCTGAGGCCTGCCTCAAATCCCACTTTCTCCACTGAAGCTTCAGAGTAATCTCCTTATCTCAGAGCTCATTCATTTATTCCACAAATGTTTGAGTGTCTCACCAAATGTAAGGCACAAGGCTACCAAAGGTAAGACATAAGACGAGGTGCCCTCTAGCAGTTAGCAGTCTAGCATAGAAATCAGACAGGCAGACAAATGAGCACAGTATGAACTAAACTTGCTTAACCCCAGGACTCGGTGTTTTTATTACATATTGACACGAAGGGCTGACGGACATGAGTTGTGTCTCTTAGACTGGATCTCAAGCTCCCTGAGACCATGTCTTTTGTATCCTCCACCATGCGTACATGATTGAGGACATGATGGATAGTCATGAAATCCTTCTTAGTTCTATCAGAAAAAATCAATATAGTCCCTTTTTTAAATTTCGAAAGCAACAGGGGTTCAGGGAAGAAATTTTTGAAAATATATTTAAAAAAAGAAAAGAAAACCCATAACTCTAGCCCCAGAGAAAACTCTGCTAATCCAGCATTGTTTATTCTTCCAAACTTTTTCAACGTATAGAAACACATATATGTACATGTTTATGTTTTTGTGCATAAGTGTGAAATGCACATTTTTAAAGCTTTTGAGATATATTACTAAATAACTCTACTATTAGTGTATCAGCACACTTATTCTCCTATCCAGTGGTTCTTTTTGTTTTTTTGAGGAAGATTAGCCCTAAGCTAACTGCTGCCAATCCTCTTCTTTTTAAAAAAAAATTATTTTTTTTATTTTTCCTTTTGTCTCCCAAAGCCCCCTCGGGTACATAGTTGTGTATTTTCAGTTGTGGGTCCTTCTAGTTGTGGCATGTGGGATGCCGCCTCAGCATGGCTTGATGAGTGGTGCCATGTCCACGCCCAGGATTCCAACTGGTGAAGTCCCGGCCACCGAAGCGGAATGTGCGAACTTAACTGCTGCACCACCGGGCCGGCCCCTGCAGTGGTTCTTAATCGTGGCTGAACAAGAGAATCACCTAGGAATATTTTTAAAATCCAGCTTATCAGGTACTTCAGACCAATTAAATCAGAACATCTGGGGTGGGCCTACTCAACATCGGTGTTTTTGTAAAGTTCCCCAGGTGATCCCAATGTGTAGGTAGGGTTGAGAACCACCACCCCAATCCTTTCCATCTCACTGATTATTTGAATTGATTGAGGTACACAATCTGCTTAGAACTGACTGCCCAACAACCAATCATTGCTGTGTGAATTCCTGAAAGCCTTCACTTCATTGCTGATGTCTGAGTGACCAGGTGTGCTTGCTTCCAGGGTACTATTGAGTTATCCCCCTCATTCGTCCCTGAAGGCTGTGCTGGGAACCATCTGTGGATAAAGTCGCGGGTAGCGCGACCTAGTTGTGCTGGTCCCTCGGGGAAAGAGGTGGGATACGGTTTCTTTCTCTGTTACAGAATCATTTGGACTTGGAAAAGTGGAGAATTAAGGTTCACTGTCATCTCCTCCACTGGAGAGTGTCCACTTACCCTGATCTTCCACACTGTGCGTGTGTGTGTGTTATAATGTGCTGCACACATCAGTGTTCCATCTAAAATGCTAGGTGTTGAAGTCTTACACTTTTACTTGCATGATATAGTTAAGATATAGGCAGGTAAACAATCCATCAAGGGATGGGCAACGTGATCACAAAATACTCCCCAAACTTATATATAGCTCAAGGGGTAAGCTGAAAGGCCACTTCCAACACAGTGATGGATGCCTGTGGCTTACAATTAGCCACATTAAAGTTTTTGCCATAATCTTAAATGGCTAAAGTCTTTAAATAGAACCTATTGGATTCTCTTTCAGCTCTAACTATAAACCTAAAGTAATAAATCCCTACTGGGAGCTGAGTGCTTGATATATATGGTGGGCTCTCAATGAACACTTGCTGAATGATGATGCAGGAACATTTCAATAGTTAGATTCTTGATTCCAACTACCTATGTGAAAAGGTCACCCTACTTCTGGTTCAATACCCTCACAGAAGAATTGAAATAATTTTACCACCACCCCCTACTTTTTCATCATCCCATTTATTTCCCACACACACTTCTCTCTGTCTCTCTCTCACAAACACACACACACACATCATACACACTAAGGTTATAAAATCCTCGAGGTGGGTAAATATCTTAATGTACTTCTTACCCACCATGTGTTATTATTATTTTTGAGGAAGATTAGCCCTGAGCTAACTACTACCAATCCTCCTCTTTTCGCTGAGGAAGACTGCCCCTGAGCTAACATCCATGCCCGTCTTCCTCTACTTTATATGTGGGACGCCTACCACAGCATGGCTTGGCCACGTCTGCACCCGGGATCCAAACCGGCGAACCCCAGGTCGCCAAAGCAGAACATGCGCACTTAACTGCTGCGCCACCGGGCCGGCCCCCTACCATGTGTTCTTAATGAATGATTTTCAATAAACAGAGTTTAGGGTTTGCACACGTGTTAAAGGGTCTGGCTTGACTGTCGATACTTCAACACTTCAGTGTTTAGTTTTGACTCCTGTTACCTTGACTGAATCCTAAGCGTGGCCCTAGTTCCTACTTTCTGTCACTTGTAGGCTCTGAGGTTGACTTTTAGGTTTCAATCCATTTGATTCTTTTCCCTTCTACTTCTCCAGGAATCTAACAACCCCTAGGGAAGAGACAGCAAAGAAGGGGAATAGAAAAAAACATAAGTCAAGCCTGAAATTTGGCCACTTGCCAACCATCCAATTTATCACTCAACCTGTCCATGACTCAAATCTATCACCAGAGAACTGCACTGAAATCAATCAGGTTAAGCATTTTAATCTGTCCAGTTGTGCCACAGGGAGTAAACAGAATCCTCGGATTTATTAGCACAACACGGACTTCCAAGTTGTTCAAATCAAGCTTTTACCCCCCTGCCAACAATGGAACTAGGAGATTGGGAAGTGAAGCTGCAGGGTATTTGGGGCTGGCAGTCTTTGGATCTAAACTTCTAGATGTTTTAAATTTTTATTAAAATGTTAGGCATTTCATCTATTATGAGTTGTTTATCATAAGATAAATACAGATGAATAATTGCACAGACCTCCAGCTAGATTAAAGAACAGGACCCTCTAGAAATCTTCCAAGGAAACACTAACTTCGGCATGAGTTTCTGTTCCTGACAAAGAATAAGTAAAGGATTGTTATTGAGAAAGAGTGTTGTATTTTGAACTTTGAAGATTACTAGCTCAAGCTGCATGAATTTCCAAATACAAATAGCCACATCTCACATGAAATCAGAGGTCTACGAGAAGGGAACCATGGATTTCTTGCTTCATAAGTGAACTTGGAAGTTTAGTTTTGGCCTCTTCAAATGAGGACAGACCCAGACACACTGCAGAAATCACTCTGGATTAGGGTAGTCTCAGACACTTGAAAAATTAGCAGCTCTCTTTACTTTGCCAATTGTCCTAATACTCTCTGAAGGCTCCTCTCACACTGTTCCCCGTCCTCCTGCTTGCCTCTCAGTGAGCAAGGACTTGGTTAATTATAGTAGAGGATTTCCTTAATTATGATACTGAGAACTGATTTTCAGAAGACAGCTTTTTCTATTAACTTAATTGTAATCTGGCTGCTCAGCCTATTCTTAAATTGACCATCAATTGGATTACATAAAACTGACATCTCAGATAAGGGTCTTTGTTCCCCCAGAAAATCAGGACTAATCATTGGCTCACTAATGTCTGCTCTCTTAATGTTAATAGTATTGATGTGTTCGGGAAGATACGGTTCGATAAGAAACAGTCCAACGGTTTAAACCAAAGCAGTTTCCCGGCCACCCCCCCCCCCCCGCCCCCGTTTTAAAATTGCAGTCAAAAAGGCTTTCACTGAAGCTTGCTAGTGCTGTGGTCATTGCGTCATAGAAATTGTGGTGATTTGAAGAGCTAGTGATGGAGAGTGGAGGTTTCCTGTCCCGGGAACAATCAAAGAGCCAGGTTTGGAGGTGGCAGAGGAAGTGACACTCAGGGAACATTTTTGAGCCCTGTACTACCCTTTTCATACATGCTATCTTTCCCATTTAGTAGTCACCCCCCAATCCGGGGACAAATGTGGTGGTGTTCTCCATTTTATAGGTAAGGAAACAGATCCAGAAATGCTAGGTCACACAAGAAGGCCAAGCTGATTTTCCTAGAAGTCATTCAATTCTAATACAACCAATAAATGGCAGATGAAGAAATGACAAATGGGTCAGTATAACTTCAAGACACTATCTTTCTACCAGTAAATGTTACCTCCTGGATTAATCCAATTCCTGGAAAGTTCATTGCATTTCAGAGACTTCAAGTAAGGTTTAAGGGAAGCAAACGCAGCTGGGCAGTTTGGGTCCTGCAGAAGGTGCCCAGCTGAGGGCTTGAGGGCGTCGACACCATGCTTTGCAAGCCAAGTGCCAGTAGAGGACGCATCTGCCGAGAGGAAGGGGTCCTTTCTTTGCAAAAAAGCCTCTGTCCACTTGCCAAGGGGGTGCTTTCTTCTAATTTACACATGATCTGAAGGAGGTCCCATGTGGAGGGAATCTTAGAGTGTACAGGTGGGAAATTGTGCTTAATTTGGAAGACGCTAGAAAGCTCTCATGTGTTACACAAACAGTCTACATTTTATAGCCCTTTGCAGCCACAGGGCCTTCACACCCTCACTCTTCTCTTCCAATCTCATTTAGAACTCCCAAAGCCACTCAATGTGGGTGCTTCTCCCTTGTTACAGATTTAAAATAAACTAATTGAAAAGCTCTGCCACTTGCCTAAAGTCACACAGCTGGTATACCAAGAGGATTCAAATGTCAGTCTTTCCCACCTCCTTACTTTTCTTTTGGCAGGTCTGTGCCCTCAGTCTAACCTAGTTTGTCTAGCTAACCACACACAAAGATGCTTGGCTTCCTGTCTGTAATTCCAGCTCTATTTTGACCTCAGCAAAGCTCAAAAATATTTCTGCTCCCCAGTCAACAAATTTCACTGGCCATCACCATCATGCGGAGAGAACGGTCAGTCAGACTGGAGAATGGAAATAGCGCAAGTGTTCAAAACTTCCTAAAGGTAGACTAAGTCATGAAAGGTTCTTGGATCAAAAACATGGCAGGCAATACTATTATCCTGTGGCTGAAACAGCTCCTCCTTTCAGGGAGAGTACTTTGAAGGCCAGGAAAGGGATGTGTCTGGGGAAAGCACTGGCAAGCTGGGCTGATGGTGAAAATAATGAAGTGCTTTGTTAGCTCAGTCACATTTTTAGGAAATACCACCTGATCAGGGCTAGCATGTACCCTGTCATTTAATAAAATGGGCAAAGGGGTAATTTGCAAATTGGACTTTGCAAATTGCCAATATCTACCTAGTTATTGTTTAATCAAAATAATCGCTTGGTTATTGGCACTCAAGTTTTCAAAATAAAGGCCATTGTTTAGAAGCTGTCTAAAGGAAAAGCATTATAGCATATTTTGGAACTTCTTCGAATAGAAAAAATTTAATAAAGATTCCAGGATAATTTGAGTCACATTCAACAAGAAACCTCTTCTAATTAATGGTGATATGAACAAACACAAAAACCCAATCACTGGACACATTCCTGAGCGTCCATCCCCATGTTTATATCAGAAATTCAATTTGGGGGATTTATAAATGTTGATGTAAATGGTGAGTACTGGGTACTATGTAAGTGAGACACAGCAGCAACTTCTGAACTATTTCCATAATCCTGAATTCTTGTGTCTGAATTACCGGCTGATCAATCAAGTGGGGAAATCAACAAGTTCAACTTCATATTAGAATGACAACTTTTGGAAGAGATCTTAAAGCCCAGTGAAAACTGTTGGCCAGGCAGCTGGTAAAGATAAAGCCAGAACTAATCCACAGCCTTTCACAGTTACCGCGATGAGATGCTCCACCCTCCACCCCCACCAGCCTGCCCTCCTCTGGACAAGAATTGTCACCATCTCAGTGCCTGTCCATCTGCTCTAGTCTGTGCTCACAGTGCCCTTTCCCCTTCTTTGCCCAACAAAAACCCTACTCCACCTTCAAGACCCACCTTCAAGGTCATCTCTTAAAAGCCTTTCTTAAGCCTCAGGGTAGAATTCTCTTTTCTTTTGAACCTTTGTAACCTCTAGTTATCAGTTGTGAACTGTCAGTCTCTCCAGTTAAATTATGAGCATCTTAATGGTAGAGTGTCTTAACATTATATCTCCAGCATCTGGCTCCAGAGAAGGCTCACAGTATTTGTAAAATGAATTAAAATACAGAGCAAATTCTTCGTAAGGTATACACATCATTCTAAAGTAATAGAAAATGAAACCTAAATGAGGGGCAGGGAATGCAGGCATTAGAGACCAAGTACCTGCTGGGTCACATAAGGTTTCAGACTCTATCCCCAGGCCACCCCCAAAAATAAACAACAAAAACAAAAAATCAACCCAAATTTGTGTTTATAAACATTAGTTGCAACTGAAATATGTCACTGGGAATTTAAAAATTCAACTCTATATTCTCAGCACCAAGGTCAACTTCATTTTATCTTTATAATTTGAGATAGAATCTCAGTGAATGGATATTGTTTTATTTCTACATGTTTAATGAACCAGCTAATTATCAGATTCACCATACAAATAAGCTATTTTTCTAAGTCAAGGGTTATTTAATTATCCATTGTAACTAACTTTTTTTGGTAGCAATTTATTCACTTAAATGTGTTTTCCCAACTTGGTTTGGTCCTCACTATCTGATGGCTTCAAGGTCCTTTTAAGAAGGGGTCTGCATGAATTCCCCACATCCAGAATCAATTTCCACAGGTCTGGTGCTGGCTCTATTATCATAAGGGTCCTTAGCCCCAGGGCATTCCTTGGCTCCATCTTATAGGCATGCTCTAGTCCCATTTCAAACACCTCATTCAGCACAGGAAATGCTTTGACTCCTCTGCACATTTCCTTTGTCTTTACATTCTTCAGCACCATCCCCTTCACTCAGCCAGGCCTGAGTTCTGGGTCCTCACTGGATCAGTGGTAATGCCCATGCCCACAGATTCATTGTAGAGAGTGCAACAAGGAGTTTCAACAGGGAAAGGCGGCACTCCAGGGCTGTCAGCTACTGGACTGTGAAGACAAAGACCTTGGGAAAGCTCCCCACCGCCGACAGTATCTTCCCCAATAACCAAGGGAGGAAACAGAGGGATTCTAGTCCCACTACGTGGGCAAAATGCCACCAGCAATTAGGTGACATTATGGTCTAATATAGTTTACTTTTTCCTTTCATTCATTCATTTGCCCAAGAAATAATAATTTTGAGTCTACTGTGTGCCAGGTCCTGGGAACAAAGTTTTATAAATAAAGTTTCTAAGTTTATCTAAACTTAGTACCCATGTTCAATTGTCTTTCCCATCTGTCTCCTAAAACTTACAACACAAAAGTTGTTGCCTACCCCATCATGGTTATGTCTGCTCAGCATGTCAATCACTCACTCACACGGGCTCACTCCAAAATATTTAACAAGCAAGTACAGTTTACACAGCAACCAGTGAAAACAGGTAATTGGCCAATGTGAAGCACACCTGGACTAAAGGGACTGGCTGCCTCTACCTACCCCGGCACCATCTCCTGAGGAGGAGGGAAGGGTGAAGCGAATGATCTAACCTAGCCAATCAGGACATCCATAGCCAAAGGGATCAATTCCAAGATGGACATGTGACCCACATCACATCAGAGTTGGGACTATGCATGACTGGTTCGTGGGAAGAGGCTGCCTGTGTAAGAAGCAATCACAGAGGAAAACAGAGCTGTGAGATGGTGAGAGACAGACAGACAGACAGACACATATTGATGGAAGCCCAAGATCCAGTGATGCCTGGTAATTTCAGTTCATGAGTTGCTCTGTTTTTGCTGGTTTATTGACATCTGCAGCTAAAGAGTCCTGAGCAATACACACACGCGCACAGGAAAACACAGGTAAACACAACACAATAGGTTTTGGTGGGGAGGGGAGTGTGGAAATAAGAAAACTTAAAATACCAAAACCTGGACAGGAGTCAGCGCCACTGGAGCTGGATTGAGAAACCCACAGCTACCTTGCCTCCAGCACTGACTCGTGAAACAGAACAGCATCTAAAGAATGTGCCCAGGGGGCAGGGGGATACTTCTTCCATGCCTCTGTCTGCTCCCTTGTCCAGAGACTAGGAGCAGTTATTCCAGCTGAAAGATAGAGTAATGTAGGTGGTGACTTTCAAAGCAAACAAGTTGCTGTTGTCATGTTCACTTATTTCTATATCCGTATAGAGATTACAACTCCCAGGAAACAAGAGAACAAAGGTCTAGGGAGAAGGGATGACAGGCACACTGTGTCCTGGGAGGGACAGTCCACCCAGTAAGACGTGAAGCTCTGGGCAGGGCAGATGCAAGGAGACCCTGGAGGCAGGACAAGCATGGCATTTAACAGGTCCATCTCCATCATGGGCTCCCAGAGTGAGAGAGCACCGGGAGGTGGTGGCTGTCCAAGCTACAACCATAGCATGGCAGAGCCTTGCTGGAGAGACCTCATTATGCAGTGGGGATGGTGCTGGGCCTAACTTGCTTGGCATCGGTAATTTAGAGAAAGAATCTGCCTGGTTGTTAAGTGCATGGCGACCAGCAGCAAGGGAAATGGACACACACCATCCAGGGCGAACAGACTCTGAGAAATCTTCCCTCAGTCGGGGATGGGTAAGAGAAAGAAGTTAATACAGGGCCTGTGAAAAATGCTGCAAAGACTAGAAGAAAATGTAGTGAATGTTTTTCAGACCTCAATGTGGAGAAGAACTTTCTATACTACAAAGAAATGGAAGGGGTAAAGTTTGATATGTTTAATCAAGTAAAAATTAAACACCTCTCCATCAAAAAATGTTCCAAGCTGATTACAATTATGTAAAAATGTTTGCCTTCATACACAAACCCAGAAAACAACAATAGTTGTAATAGAGCAATGTGCTTATAGATAACATTTGTGTTATCTTCCAAATGATATTTATGATTGTCTTTAAATGTTTAAAAACATATGAAAAGAGTAAGTAAAATCAAAGACTAGTGGAACAATTGCAACAGATGTAATCAAAGAATTACTCTTTAATGTATAAAAAGTACATTAAAATCACCAAAAAAAACACCAAAAATGGCTAAGAAATATTGAAGAAACGTACGCAGCAAATGAAACATACGAAAGGATTGTTCAACTTCACTTGTAATTAAAGAGGTGCAACATTATAATTAAAGAAACAGTGAGCATTTTCATATATCAAATTGGCATTGATGATATCTGGTGCTGGAGAAAGTGTTTAAAATGAAGCACCTTGATAAAAGCTGATAGTAGGAGTGTAAATTTTTTAGAAAGCATTTTTGGCATATGTATCAAATATTTGAAAAGTTTCCTTCTACTCTGAGTAAGCAATTCTACTTCTAAGACTTGAACCTAAAAAAATTAGAGATTTATATTAAAGGATGTTCATCAGTGATTACTTAGGATAGTGACAATTTGAAAACTTAAAGATATGTCTAAGTAAATGTCCCCATGTCTAGAGAATAGTCGAATCCATCATGAGATGCCGAAAGAGAGAATACTAGTATGCAGCTAGTGAAAAACACTTTGTTGAGGTATCTCTGGGTAAAATTACATAATGTCTGGAATTTGTTTTGAAATATTCCAGAAAAAAAGTATGGGGGGGGTATAGGATGAAACAAAATTGTAAAATGTTGATAATTGTTAAAACTGGGAGATGTATATATGGAAGTTCCTTATGCAATTCTCTCTACTTTTGTGTACTTTTCTTTTTCTTTTTTTTAAAAGCTTTTACTTTTCCTTTTTCTCTCCAAAGCCCCCTGGTACATAGTTGTATATTTTTAGTTGTGGGTCCTTCTAGTTGTGGCATGTGGGATGCCGCCTCAGCATGGCTTGATGAGCGGTGCCATGTCCACGCCCAGGATCCAAACTGGTGAAACCCTGGGCTGCCAAAGTGGAGCACGTGCACCAACCACTAGGCCACGGGGCCGGCCCCCTTTTGTGTACTTTTGAAAAATTCTACCTTATAAAGTTTAAATCATTCGTAAAGAATGATTTTAAAATGGAAATATGAATATTAAATAAGAACGCAAGGTAGAAAATTGCATACATATATCCCTCTGTATACACCCACATAGTCATATAGTTTCTAACCTTTCAAAGGAGTATAAGTCTAACTCCATTCAATCCTTTTTTTTGATGCGTGATTTAGAGCATAGAGCTGTCCAATAGAAATTTAATGAAAGCCACCTAGGTAATTTGAATTTTTCTGGTAGCCATATTATATAAAGTAAAATCTAACAAACAGGTAAAATTAATTTTAGTAATACACTTTATTTAACCCAGTATTTAAAAACCATTACTATTTCAACATCTAATCAATAGAAAAGTTATTAATGAGACATTTTACATTCTTTCTTCATAATAAGTCCTTGAAATCTATGTGTGTTTTACATCTGCAGCACATCTCAATCTGGAAGCACCACATTTCAAGGGCTCAGTAGCCATGTGAGGCTAGTGGCTACCAAAACAGACATTACAGAGCTAGCCCTTTCAAACCCCTCTCCCTACATGCTGGACTCCTGGGTAGTCTTGTTGCAAACCAAACAAACTAGCTAGAACAACGATGCTCTAGTCCCTAGCCGGCTCTCTTGGAAGGCTGACAGCACCAAGCTCAAGTCTAGCAGGCCCTGTTAGACAATGACATGAAGCCCTAAGGTCCGGGTATTTGGCCAGGTAGAAGCCCAGCTTCTCTTCCTTTCTTATCTCCTCTTCTCTTTATCAACGTCCTGCCAAGGTCCTGCCATGAAATGATTATGCCTCCCTGACAGCCTCCGAGGGTCCTCTTGTTCATGGGCATAATTTTCTCCCCCGCTTTCTCTCTCTCTGTTGCTCTCTCTCATTCTCTCGCTTTTGCACAAAAATGTGCATGTACATACACTGTCTAAACTGAATTGTGTCCCCCCAAATTTATGTTAAGTCCTAGCCCCCAGTACCTCAGAATATGACTCTATTTGGAGATAGGACCTTTAAAGAGGTAAAGTTAAGTGAGGTCACTAGGGTGGCCCTAATCCAGTATGACTGGAGTCCTTATAAGAAGAGAAAATTAGAGGCTGGCCCTGTGGCCGAGTGGTTAAGTTCGTGTGCTCCGCTGCGGCGGCCCAGGGTTCCGCCGGTTCGGATCCTGGGTGCAGACATGGCACCACTCATTAGGCCATGCTGAGGCGGCATCCCACATGCCACAACTAGAAGGACCCACTAACTAAAATACACAACTATGTACCGGGGGGATTTGGGGGAAAAAAGCAGGGGAAAAAAAAAAAAAGATTGGCAACAGTTGTTAGCTCAGGTGCCAATCTTAAAAAAAAAAAAAAAAAAGAAGAGGAAATTAGACACACACAGGTCGAGAGGGAAGATCATGTGAAGGAGGTCACAGGAGGGAGACAGCATCTACAAGCCTAGAAGAGAGGTCTAGAGCAGATCCGACCCCCGCGGCTCTCAGAAGGAACCAATACTGCTCACACCTTGATCATGGACTTCTAGCCTCCAGAACTACGAGGAAATAAATTCCTGTGATTTAAGCCCCTCAGTCTTTGGTACTTTGTTACGGCAGGCCTAGCAGACTAAACCATGCACACACAGTGCGTCAGCCTTCTTACTTAACTCTTTCTTCCAGTAAGTTAGTGTCCACAGGCGTTGGCTGAGAATTTTCCTCTCCTTTTGCCCAGCAAGCAAGTGCTGTGGACATGAGGTACGGAAAGAACACTTTATGGGCAACAGAAAACTGTGATTTGCAGAAAATGGGTCAGAAATTAAGAAGATATGCCACCTGTCCTTTTCCTGCACCAGCTCGCTGTGTTCTCTTAAGGAAACCACTTAATTTTTCAGGGCGTCTTCTCCTCTGTGAAGTGAGAGGCTTGAATGGACAATCTCTAGCAATCTTAAAATTCTATGGCTCAGACATGGGGTCCGTCGCATATTCTACACCCACAGTTCCCTGGATGAGGCGCACGGAAACAGATAGTGGTTAGGACAATATTTAGTTTTCAAAATGTTTCTCAGTATAAATTATTTTAGCTTGAAGCTAGTTGTTTGGTTTTGCCTGCCCTGATGCTTCCCCGCCATGTAAACATATAAGCTTGGGGAGAATGTAAAGGGAGGTGAATGAACTATAATCATTGTGTAAACTGTGAACCAGGATTCAACGTGAGGCTGGAATGCCCCACATTTGTGATACGTTTGAAGCAAGCTGCTGGTAAGCCACAATTTCTGCACTTCATTTGTCTTGACGCTGGACCATAATTAATGCTCAGAGTTCTAAGAGGGATCTTAGGACAAGTCCTTCCAGACACGGGTGTTGTTGCTCTTTGTTCTATCACAACAACATCCTGGTGATGTATTTATTTCTGCCTCTTCAGGAATGTTTAGGAGACAGACACAGGATGGCCTCTTTAAGGACTGGAACCCACGTTTTTGCCTCAGTTGCTCTTTTTGCTGGAAAGGAGTTAAGAGCTCTGGTGCTCTTGTAAGAAATATGTGCCACAAGCTGACACCCATTTCAGTCTTCCAATGAAAAACAAGGGCAACGTTCTTTCCAAATATAACTGTAATGGCTTCAGTTCTTAAGAAAGGGCTGGACCAAGGACACAAATACCATCAATATATTCAGTGTCCTCTTCAGGAAAGCATCTGTTGACACAAGGCCACCAGCTACAACAGCTGAAGACCTCAAGGGAACCCGAGACTGGAAGCCCTTGAACTGCCAGATTGCAACCAGGCTTATTTTAAACAAAATGTTTGCTTTCTGTAAAGATCCCCGCAGAAGGCCTTTCCCTCTTGAATGGACCAGCTCTTCCAGAGCACACAGCACTTAGACAGTCCCCATAGGAAATTCTCCTCATGCCAGTTGGAAAATAACATCCCCAATATGACTGTTTGGAGAGGAAGTTCCAACCACAGGAGACAGACTAAACAGCGGAATTCCTGAAAGCATCCAAATCATTCACGTTAGCACAAAGGCGTCGGATTCGGCTTTGCTAGCGCCCAGCTCGTGTTGGACTGCAGGCTGTTGGGTCTCACCGAGGCCGCCTCACCTGTGGGCAAATTCAGGTCCAGCCTTCCCTTGGGGAAAGCTCCAGGCTGCCCCAGAAGTTGCTGCCAGGCCTCATCTGCTCCAAATATTTTCCCCTCTGGGAGCCAGCTCTCTTCTCTCTTTTAGGTCCAAAGATCCCATCAGGGGAGGTTATTTATTGTTTTCCTGGGTTATACAACCATAGCAGGGACAGTCCCTCCAAAAGGACTCCATTGTTAAGCACATATGCTCCCGACATGCAGAGAGTGCCACTTATGAGCACAGAGCACGATTTTGTTTAGTTAGTTAATTGCCCCTGGCCAGCAGAGTTGAGCAGGCCTGGGAAAGGAAGGACTGAGCCTCACCTTTCAAAATTGCTGTAATCCTCTAGGTGGCCGTGGAAGCAGGGGCTGAAGGGCGGGGTGGGAGGGAGTTGAAAGGGAAGAAGCCCAGTAGGGCACACATTGAACTAGATTTGCATGGGGAGCCTGATAAAAATATAATCCTGGGCCCCACTCCGCCCTTAGGAATTAGGTCCCTAAGATAGTAGTTCTCAGCCAGGGGCAATTTTGCTCCCCAAGAGATATTTCACAATGTCTAAAGACATTTTTGGTTGTCACAACTGGGGAGGGTACTACCGGCATCTAGTGGGTAGAGGCCAGCCATGCTGCTAAACATCCTACAACGCACAGGACAGCCCCCCACAGCAAAGAATGATCTGGTCCAAAACATCAATAGTGCTGAGGCTGAGAAAGCCTGCTCTATGGGTTAGGAGGGTGCCAAGTACCTGTGTATTTAACAAAGTCTCCAGGTGATTCTAATGCACACTGAGGTTTGAGAACCTCTGCCATGTGTCGACAGCCAGCTGACGACATCAGGTTGCCAGGGCAGCAAGGGTGGGTTCAGGTGGACATGGGAGTACACGGAATACACCCAAATCAGTAGCTCTAAAGACAGTCCTGGTCTACTTTGCAAGTTCATTCCAAGTAAGACCCATGGAAGACTTGCATAACAGGACTTAGAGTGGGACTGTGGGTGTGAGTAAGCACAGGGTTCAGGTACCCCAAGCAGAAAGGCAAGGGTCTGTTGAGCAGCTACATCTCTGAAATACCAACCTCACTGCTAGCTTTCCTATCATTACCTTTATGGCTTTGTTGGTTCTTCCAGAGTGTTTGCAAGTCCTCTTTGCAGGTGCACAATGCTTTTGGGGTAGGGCCCTATCGTCAATGCTAAGTGTCATAAGGTGATGACGGGGAGAAGAGGAGTTAATTCCAGGCCCTGCATTTGGTCACGTGGTGCGCAGCCAAAGACTTACGAGAACCTGTCTTTGGGGAAAGATGTGAAAAAGTTCAGGAGAAACATCTCAACGATCTTCTAGTTCTTGAGAGAGTACCATAGCGAGAGTCAAATGATTTGTGCTCTACTTTCTGTCACTCTACTCAGCAGCCAGGCTGCTTTGGCCAGGCTACTATCTCTGGGGGGGCTTTGGTGTCCTTGTCCATGATAATGCTTCACCTGTCTAACTCACTGCATTGCCACGAGGATCACCAAGAGAATGTCTGAGAAAGGACCTATTAAAAAATGGCACGGACTACTCAGGCAAGGGAAACAAAAAACAAACAAACGGGACTTCATCAGATTAAAGAGCTTTTGCAAGACAAAGGAAACCAGGAACAAAATGAAAAGACAACCCACCAACTGGGAGAAAATATTTGCAAATCATATATCCAACAAGAGGTTAATCTCCAAAATATATAAAGAACTCATGCAACGCCACACAAAAAAACAAACAATCTGATCAAAAAATGGTCAGAGGACATGAACAGACATTTTTCCAAAAAAGATATATAGATGGCCAACAGACACAGGAAAAGATGTTCAACATCGCTAATCACCAGGGAAATGCAAATCAAAACTACAATGAGATATCACCTTATACCTGTTAGAATGCCTACAATCATCAAGACAAAAAATAAATGTGGGAGAAGATGTGGAGAATAGAGAACCCTCATACACTGCTGGTGGGAATGCAAACTGGTGCAGCCACTATGGAAAACAGAATGGAGATTTCTCAAAAAATTAGAAATAAAAATACCATATGACCCAGCTATCCCGCTACTGGGTATTTATCCAAAGAAATTGAAATCAACAATTCAAAGAGACTTAGGCACCTCTGTGTTCACTGCAGCATTATTCACAATAGCCAAGACGTGGAAGCAACCTGAGTGCCCATCAACTGGTGACTGGATAAAGAAGATGTGGTATATATACACACACACACACACACACACACACACACACACACACACAATGGAATACTACTCAGCCATAAATAAAGACAAAATCATCCCATTTGCCACAACATGGATGGATCTTGAGGATATTATGTCAAGCAAAATAAGCCAGAGAAAGACAAACACTGTATGATTTCACTCATATGTGGAAGATAAACAAACACATGGACAAAGAGAACAGATTAGTGGTTACCAGAGGGGAAGGCGGTTGGGTGGTGGGCATAAGGGGTAAAGGGAAACATATATATCATATACAAGTGAAATTTCACAATGTTATAAACTATTATAACCTCAACTAAAAAAAACTTGCAGGGGGCCGGCCCCATGGCCGAGTGGTTAAGTTAGTGCACTCTGCTGTGGCAGGCCAGGGTTTTGCCAGTTCTGATCCTGGGTGCGGACATGGCACCACTCGTCAGGCCATGCTGAGGTGGCATCCCACATCCCACAACCAGACGCACTCACAACTAGAATCTACAGCTATGTCCTGGGGGGCTTTGGGGAGAAGAAGAAGAGAGAAGAAAGGGAGAAGAAGATTGCCAACAGATGTTAGCTCAGATGCCAATCTTTAAAAAGAAAAAAAAAAAACCGTGCAAAGAGAAAAAAGAAACAACACGGAAAGAAATGATTGTGTGTTTGTAGGTAGAAGGAGAAAAACTAGTAGCATTAACCTGTCATAAATGGAAATGTTTTTCTATTAAGTCACGGAGTTGGGGAAGGTGTTTGTCATTTTCTTGGAATAATTATGAATCCTCATGGCTGCAAAGAATCAGAAGAGAAATAGAAGCAGACTTTCCTTTGTGCATTATAATTTAAAGGTTTAGACCTTTCTTTTCTTTTAAGGGACATGAGGGATATAATCAAAGTCATATGAGACCCACCAATATTGCTGTTTCCATTACAAACTAAGTCTGTTTAATTAGGTTATGCAGACCCCATAAACAACCGAGACCAGGCTTTGTTGTTTTGGTTGCTTAAGGCATGACTCTTTTTGTCCTTTTTGCAAATTCTACAGCAATCATTGTCTTTCTCCTGAAATGTTATTATTTCCGTGACATAAAACTTGCGTCTTGACATGACCACAAATGAAATATCTCCCCTCCATCCAGAATAGCAAACTTCAGTTACTCTGCTTACCTACAAGAGCACATGGGAAATGAGTCCAGTAAAACAAATTGGCTCATTGTGTTGTAATGAAACTGAACTTTTTATGATTAGTTTTACCATTCTAGTCTATTAATGAATATTTTAAACACAATGTTAATATTCTCAAAGGCAAACATTATCAAATATAAAAAACATGGCAACCCCTTGATATAGATTAAAATGAGATGTGCGGAGATGAAAGCCAGGGAAATATGAGTTGGCTCAATGGTCAGTCCCAGATCCCAGAATTGGCTCCCCATCCCCAGTGCTGTATGTATGCCAGGTACTTTCCAGTCAATCCGCCTTCATACCACATCTCTCTTTCATTTCCTCTATTATTTCTCATTCATCTATTGGCTCGGTTCATGAGCACATGAGTCTGGGACTATCTTTACTTCTACTTTTGTAAAGCATGTGAGAATGTTGACAAAGACCCCCTTATCCCCATTTTACAGATGAGGAAGCTCAAATACCAAAGTATTAGACCTAGTCAAGGTCAGTACTGCTGACTGGTTTTCAGGGACTGCACCAGTGTAAGCCTCTTGGGTCAATCACTTGGCCTTGATCTAAGTCTTTCTTAGGTCTACCTTACCTTAGGTTTCTACCTTTTTTTTTTTCTTAAAGATTTTATTTTTTATTTTTCCTTCTTCTCCCCAAAGCCTCCCAGTACATAGTTGCATATTCTAGTTGCAGGTCCTTCTGGTTGTGCTATGAGGGACGCTGCCTCAGTGTGGCCCTAGAGCGGCACCAGGTCTGTGCCCAGGATCCGAACTGGCAAAACCCTGAGCTGCTGAAGCGGAGCGCGAACTTAACCACTTGGCCATGGGGCCGGCCCCTCCAACCTGTTTTTAATAAGCATTTTACAACATCCTGTAACTTTCTTACCATTGTTTCATTAGCTATTCCACATCACATGGTTTTCCTTACTTAACCATAAGGAAATAGGTGGAGAATAACTAAGGCCATTTCTACATCCATGCAACGACCTCTGTCTGAATGCACCTCCTATATTCTCAAGTTCAAGTCAAACAAACTCTCATGGGAATCTCGTGGGAAATGCCCAACAGGATTTCCTCTGGGACCCGAAGACACCCATCACCCAGCGAAGATGAAGAGATTCTCACTGCATCCTTCCTTCGGAAGATGATCCTAACACAAAGGGTACAGCCACGGAAGGTGTCCCCTGAGAAGGCTTACTTTGGACAAGCACAAAAACGGCCACAGGAAAGTATCTAGAAATGTGATTGAATGGAATGGCGCGTCCACCACAAGCGACTCCTGACCTAAAAAGGATTCCCCTTTCTCCTTCACCTTTGTCCTAGTGCACAGTGTGTGCCACAAACGTGCTTTATGAAAGTTTGTTCAGAGTCCTGATTTACCAGTGCTGGAGTAGATCTCAGCGTCACCACATTCCTAGTCTGGTGCTTCCATTCCCATATCACTTCTTTACAAAGAGATTTACAGATACCCACGTGACACAGTTTCCTTGAATGAATGCTCCAAATGCCTCTCGAGAGCCTTTGATTACACTGAGGAAGCACAAAATGTTCATGAGAAATCCCTCCTTTGTTTTTCTATAATTAGCTGCTTCTCTTCCTCTTCCCGGTTCTACACCTAATGACGCATTGACTCGATTAAATAACAACAACACAAAAGATGTGGTAGGTTTCGTTTATGACACCATGAGATAAATATCAGTGTGGAATTTCTGATCCAACCCCAGGATTGTTATTTTCTCTGTTGGTAGCAAAATCTAAATATCTCTAGCAAGGTTTTAGCAGTGATCATTTCTTAATTACTGAGGAAAATCTACCTTTCTGCTTATTGCTTTATTTATAGCTTGAGCCAGTCATTCTCCTGGCATGCCATTTGGTGAAAAGAGTCACCTCTAGGTCTGTTTTACTTGCATTTTAGTGTGGTAGTGGGGAAAGTAGTGATTTTTCCTGTCAAAAGTGGTTTGCCTTAAAAAATGTGAAAAAGGTACATATGTGTGTGTATATATATATATATATACACATATATATTTTTTATTTTATTTATGTTTTGCTGAGGAAGACTAACCCAGAGTTAACATCTGTGCCAATATTCCTCTATTTTGTATGTGGGACACTGTCACAGCATGGCTTGATGAGCAGTGTGTAGGTCTGTGCCCCGGATCTGAACTCACAAACCCCAGACTGCCCAAGTGGAGCAGGCGAACCTAAACACTATGCCACAGGGCCTGCCCCTGTATAATTTTTTTTTTAAAGGCAGCCAACTTACATGAACACTTGGCACTTTTTACAGCACCATAGAAGTCCTACGTGTACAATAGCCTGAGGTCCACCCTTTCTTAATTGATGACTCTTTTGTCTGGGGACTAAGTTCCAATCCTCCCTGTGTCCAGCCTTGGTCCTGGAGAAGAGGGGTAGGCTCTAGTGTTTCCATTAGCAGGTAGCCAGATGCTGGTTCTTTGTAAAGCAATGATTAGTTTTACCCTTTTTATAGGCACACACACACACACACACACACACACACACGGTGAGGAGTTACAAAGGACTGGGTTATGGCCGCATTTGAGGCTCCTTCAGCATTCCCTCGCCCTCTCCATCTCCCCGTTTACTCTAGCCCAACTTTGTGCCAAACACTGGGCTTGCCATCAGACTCACAGGGACTCAGTGCTGCTTGAGCCCCACACAGTTGGGCAGCCCTGGGCGCCTTCCTCTGCGCTAGCTCCCCATCCGACAGGAGTCTAGCCAACCTGCGCCTATCACACAGCCAAGGAAGAGAACATCTCTCTCTGTCACTGAAAACAAAAGGAAGAGCTTTCAACGGGCAGCCTTCCTTCTTCCTCACAAAATACACAATCTGGTCCATCCAGTTCTTTCTTTTCAGGTGACGGCGTGGGGAAGTCAGTGATGCGAGTGAGCTGGGACAGAGCATCCTAAGACTGGGTGGGGTTTGGATACTGTCGGAATGGCTTCTCTAATTGTTCTCATTCGGAACGTGACATATTAGGGGACATAATGTATGTAAAGAAATTCGCATAGCAATTGGTTTCAATCAGCCACTGGCTAAATATAAATGTCTCATTAAAAAAACCCAAAAAACAAAAACCCAACAATCACAAAAACCCAGTCCCAAGCCTGGCACCCAGAACACAGAAAACGAGAACACGTGTGACACACAGTGCCTGAAGGGTGGGTGTCAGGGTGGTTCCTGAGGATGGGACACCACGGTGTCTGGGTGTTATCTGCACCCCTTTCCACTAGACTAACCAAAAAGCACTCTGTTGAGTGGGACCTTGTCATCAAGCCCTAGGGTCTGCTGTGACAGAAAAACATCTCTGGCAGCACTGTCTTGCTATGATTCTGCTGCGTGTGGGGCTCCTACTAACTCAGGTGAAACGCAGGGAGGAGGCAGACACGTAACCGGAGGTGGGGTATGAGATCAGAACCTCTGTACTTTTCTGAATAGGTTAGGGTTCATCTCTGCAAAACCACTAAATTGCAATTCAGGTCCAATTTATCTGCATAAGTCTTACATTTTAGAAAAGGCAGTCAATCGCTTGCTCTGCCAGATGGCTTAAGCCTAGCATCCTGGTGTTTGGTTAAAAGCTCTTCCCCAAGTAGCCTGAGTCTTGCTTGATTCATCCTTGATTCAAAAGCTGTGATTGAAAGAGCTTTCAGACTCGCAGGTGTGCAGCTCACTGGGGACACTGCACGAAAATTCAAGATGCAGCAGTCATTACTGTCCAGTCTCATTATTGTCAGGGCCAGGAAAGGCTGAACACGAACACACTGGAACAAGGACCCTTTCGGGGTAGAAAGAAAAAGAAAAAAAAGGAAAGTAACTGAAGACGCTCAATAGGGCCATATTCTACAACTTCTGGAAGTAATCAGACAGAGCAAGCCAAATAGCTGATCAACATTCGTGCACAGTTTTACCTGGCCAAGTCCAGGAGAGCCGACTGGTTGAAGGAGATCCAGAAAGAGAACCAAATCAACTCAATCCCACTGGAA
This sequence comes from Equus przewalskii, assembly GCF_037783145.1. NCBI lineage: Eukaryota > Metazoa > Chordata > Mammalia > Perissodactyla > Equidae > Equus > Equus przewalskii. Next base: position 78,631,827 of record NC_091833.1, on the reverse strand, counting down.
GTGGAGTCAGTTCCACGGGCTTAATTTGTTTCAAGTTTTGGTTTATTTATTTATTTTTAAACATTTAAAATAAGGTAGATTTCCTGACTAAAATCGGAACAGCATGTAACCATCCTGCTACATCACAGGTGCTCTCAGTGCCTTACAGCCACCACACGGGTCAAGGGCTCCCTCTGGCACAAACAGGGCCATGAGGTGAGCTGCCGGATTCCCGAGGCCAGAGTCTGGACCAGAAATGTCTCCTTCCCAGAAGGTCCCCAGCAATGTTTCCTACCCCTGTGGTCCTCTAGTCACACAGAACCTCAAGAAGTGGGGAAAGTATTTTAACCTCTGTCTACAAAAAGGAGTATACAGATATTTTCCTACTGTGTTATGTCTGGGCTGATAAGATGCTCACAGGTTCCCTAATTCCTCCTTTTCTAATAACTCATTTTAAGCACAAGACTTTAGAACTTTGATCAGTAATATTTTAGGACTTTGAAATATCTTGTCTAGTAGCATGAGCGTACGATTCAAATGAACATTTTTTCATTTGCATAAAATGATTCAGTTCCAACTGGTTTGGTTTAACCTCTGCTCTGATCTCTTTAGAGTGTCTGTATACATAAGTCTCCAAATACCAGGACTTCTGTTACCTAAAACCAGCGCCATCAAAGACATTGCTTACTGTATGTTTAAGATTAAAAGTGCACTTTCAGGGGACAGTGACAACAGCTTCTTGTAAGCTGCAGGGGGAGGCCACCCCAGGCTGCTCCCTCTTTGCAACTAGCAGCAATTAGTATTTAAATTCTGCTGTCCATGCATGAGTCATTCATGACAAAGGTTGACTCGGCCACTGGTTAAAATCGGAAATTTAGTATTTTCAGTTGCTCTAGTTATTTTTGTGCAGGCTACTAATCACTACCAAATCTAATGCCATCTGAAAATAAAATGACACATCAACTACACTGTTCTTGCTAACGGCTCCAGATGACAATGGGGCTTCACTTGAATGTGCTCCAACGCCAACCTCAAGGTCAAGTGCCACGCCAGCTTGTAAAGCTTGTGAAGAAGAAGGGGTATTGCATTCTAAACAGAGCTTTCTGTTGGAGTAGTCACTGGCACAGAGTGGTTACAGATTTAAGTGTCCTCGCTTACAGAGGTCAAACATTTGTCTTTAGTAAAATAAGGGCGTTGGATGAGATTCTAAAAATAAATGGCAGGAATGCATTCTATGACTTCAGGATTCTCCAGTGGGTGGGTGGAGGCATCGACTGAATTAGGATACAGATAGCAACTAAATAAACTTCAGCAAAATACTCTCTAAAATCATGTTGACTTGGCAAGGTCATGTTAAAAAAAGAGGCTGGGTTGAATAACATGATTTCTCTGAGGAAAAGAGTGAATAATTATTGCCAAACTATTCACATAGTGGAAAGTTCTACATTTCAGGAAAATGAGAGACTTGGTGGTTTCTAAGAAGCTGATCAGCATATTCTACTGCTATTTATTTTTCTGAAAGAAATTTATAGTTCATGATTCTTTTATCCTAGTCTCTATTTATATCAACTAGAAAAAGCAGACACCTATTCAGTCGTGCGTCACAAACTCTTAGGATCACCGAACAGTTCTGAATGCTTCAGATAAGAATAAGATGCCCCAGTGGTCGGCCCGGTAGCGCAGCGGTTACGTTCTGCTTCTCAGCGGCCTGGGGTTCACCAGTTCGGATCCCAGGTGTGGACATGGCACCGCTTGGCAAAAGCCATGCTGTGGTAGGTGTCCCATGTATAAAGTAGAGGAAGATGGGCACGGATGTTAGCTCAGGGCCAGTCTTCCTCGGCAAAAAGAGGAGGATTGGCAGTAGTTAGCTTAGAGCTAATCTTCATCAAAATAAAAAAAAAAAAAAAAATAAGATGACCCAGGGCCAGCCTGGTGGCACAGTGGTTGTCTACATGTTCCGCTTCAGTGGCCTGGGGTTCGTGGGTTTGGATCCCAGGTGCAGACCTTAGCACCACTTGTCAAGCCATGGCTGTGGCAGGCATCCCACATAGAAAGTAGAGGAAGATGGGCACAGATGTTAGCTCAGGGACCATCTTCCTCAGCAAAAAAAGAGGAGAATTGGTGGCAGATGTTAGCTCAGGGCTAATCTTCCATAAAAAAAAAAAAAAAAAAATCAAAAACCATCAGAATTGTTTTTTTAAAAAAAGAGAATAAGATGCCCAGACAACGGACTGCATCAGTTAAGCTCAGCAGAGAAAAATATACATGAGTTGAAACAGAAGGATTTAACAAATGCAATAGCTTTAAAATCTGTAAGCTCACCCTGAGTCATAAAAAATAGGCCAAGAAGCTTGAAAGAACACAGATCCACTAAGTTTTTAAAAGAGGCAAACACTGAAATAAAAATGTTAAAACATGAAATGCTGAGCTCCTTTAAAAATATCTTTATAAGTATAAATAAGTGAAATTTGGAGAATTATAAACTCACACGGATAAGTTTGGACAAAAAGATATGTAAGGGAATATTTGGCAAACACAAACACACATAAATCAGCTGCTCCAGATGACACATGTCCTCGGGGAATAAAAGAATTTGACTAATGTGCTTACTGAACAATGGTGTAGTAAAGATGAATAATTATTTCTGAAAAATTACCTTGCACACAGGGGGATGTCAGAAGGTTGGAAAAAGACCAACAACATGTGATAGTGATGGAGAAAAAAAGCAGATGGAAAGGGTAGTGAAAAATTAGTGTATGATGTATGCAATTGCTGGCTTAATAAATTGTGGAGTAAATGTTAGGAAAGCAAAATTTAAAAGGTTCAGAAGACCAGTGATGAATAAACAAAGAACCATCTGCATTTAAGTTCCTGCAGACGAGTTTATGAGATTATCTTGAAGACTTTAATACTGTCCTTGTTGTAGTAAAGAATGTAAAGGAACGTGGAGGGGGGCAGTGAGCTGAACACACAGTGTCTTGGGAAAGATTTTATTTTCACTATTAGTCCAAAGATTCAAAAGGGGGGCTCAAAACAGAAGAAATCACAAGCAAACGTGATATTAAGTCCAGTTGTGCGGAGGTGTTTCAGAGGGTGTCTCAACAATCCGCCATCACATTGATCTGAATCAATACCCTGATGGACAACCTGGGACAGGGTGTCACGAAATTTATGGATGACATTCAGGTGGGGAATGCCACAGACGATGCAGGACAGGAGGAAGAAAGAAAAATAAACCAGGTTAGACACAGACATCTGCAATTAGAGAGAAACCACTGAAAACATAGATATGAACAGGCTGGAGAAATTTAGTAAGCAACACAATTTAGGGATGAGAAAATTAAACATGAGTTCACTCTGCGCAAGAAGGGGGGTGTGTGTGGAGAGGGCGGCCGTTGGTATTTGAGAGTCCATTTAAAACTATATTCAGAGTGTGCGACCCAGAGTGAGGTTTAACCAGGTAAAAATTCCTCCCCCATACTCTCCTTCAGAAATAATCCAGCCAAGGCAAAAGGAGAAGTCGCAGAAACTAACATTCACCCAGCCCGCGTGGGTGCCGGCTCCTCTTCCATGGGTCTCACTGACGACTCACAGGGCTGCTGGGCTGTAGGAACCGTCATTCACACTTTACAGATGAGACAGCTGAGGCCTAGAGAGGTTAAAGCCAAGGGATGAGACAGAGAGCTAGAAAGCGTCAGATCTAGGGTTTGCCAATAGGACAGCCACTCCAAAGTCCATGCTCGTCCTGCAATCTGACGCCCTCACAGCTCCCTCCCTCACTTCCTTCTGGTTTCTGCTCAAATGCCCTTTCTCAGGGAGGCCTTCTTATGTAAATAAACCAGGGTGAGGACACGCTGTTTTATTTCATACCACTTATTTCCATCTGATATACTACATTTTTGCTTGTTTACTGCCCTCTCTCTGGAATATATGTTTACGGCAGAATCCTCAGGGCCTGGAACCCGCCTAATATTTCATAGGTACTCCGAAAACATTTGTTGTTATTAAATGATACACCTCCCAGGAATGAGTGCTTTCTTTTTACTACGTAAGTGTAAACTTAATTCATCTACCAGTGGGTTGCCTAGTTTGGAAAAGCACACTTAGAAAACAAAACATTGAATGGAGGATAGGAACTTCTAAGAAGTGGGAAACGTCTTGCTGGATTTTTTCAGAACATGAGTTTACTTCTACCGGACGAAGCAGTCCATCTGTTTCCGTAAAGCACCATTTTTATGTATAGAAAATCCCCTGCCTTTGTTAAATGTTAAACAAATAAAGAATCTGAAGGAGAACCAAATCACTGGACTCCTTTGGGGTCCACACGCCTCAATCCAACTGCATCAACCACACCAACATAAGAGGCGACGGACGTGTGTGCACAGCAGCCAACTGAGAAGTGAAAGGTCCATCTATTCATCTCCCTGATGCTTCCTCTAGTGATACTAAGCCACTGAATGGAGGATTTAACAAAAACCAAAGTGTCTATGTTTCCCACAGAATAACCTAAACCGGCCATCTTGTATTTGAAGAAACAATGCCCGAGTTATAGAGAACCCCTTGTTTTTCTTAGTCTCCTTCACCCTTCCACCCTCTATTTGAGCCCTACAACCATTCCTGTCTAGCTGCCATTTGGACTTTTTAAATTCTCCGGAGACTATAAGTGTTTGGGGGGTGTTAATGGAGAATCAGCACCTCTCACGTGTTTAATCCTTTTTTTGTCATGTTAAAAGGAATTATAATTCCCTGATGAAGTTGGGCTGCTGTCCTGAGGAGAATCCAAAGAGGCAAAAGAGGGCAGCCTCAGGGAAGAGCCTCCAGTAATCAGACGCCAACACCTTTGCCCAATACCACATGGGTATCTTCTCTAAAGAGAAAAAATATGCAGCAAGCAAAGAAAGGAAGTTGGCTTGTAGAGCAGCAAAGATAGAGATTAAAATAGCTAACATTGGTCAACAATGCCTGTGTGCCGGGCGTGGTCCTGGCTTGTACATGCATGATCTCAACTAGTCCTCACTACGCCCAAGGAAGTTAGGCAGCTGCCCGAAGACATGCACCAAGTAAGTGACAGAGCCAGGGGTCTGTCTGCCTCTGGAGTCCACGCTTGTGATCATAATGCTCCATGACCTGCAAATCCTTAACGACATCTCAGACTTTCACAGGGTTGGTGTCAAGGAAGGTGGGGGGGGCCCCTACTTTTGATGGCGCTCAGATGTTTTCCTATAAAAACTGCAGCATCTTGGAGGGAAGGGCTGTTCCACACGCATTTGCAACAGAATTCCTTTGATCCTCTTTAATCTATCATCAATTAGCTCATCAGACCAAGATTGTTTTTTGGCTGACCACTTTAAAGAATGTCTTTGGGACCACTTGTAGTCTGCCCTCTTATGCCTACTTCAGTGGAAAAAATAATTGTACATGCTAGAAAGCTCTGTTTTCAGCATAATTTTAACTGGCCAAAAATTCCGCCCAGAAAAGTTTCGTCTCTAAAGCAATTCACTTTTCTGGTTCAGAACCCATCTCAGTCTCCCAACCTGGTCCCAGTGAATTGTAAAGACCTGGAACAACCTGACACACACTCCAGCCATGCTATCTCCAAGGCAACAAAGGGAGACGCAATGAAAAAAAAGGCCTGGTCCCAGAATTAGGATGCCTGCATCCCAGGTTGGCTGGATCATCTAGGGGAGCTTCCTCAACCTCAGTGAATCTTAGTTTCCCCATCAATACGATGGAGATTCAATGCATTTGCTGTGAGGTTCAAATGAGCTCATTTATCTATTATCATCATGGCTAATATTTATAGAGTACTTAATGATGTTCCAGGCATTGATTAAGTGCTTCATGTGTATTGTATTTAATTCTTACCCCATGAGGTAGGCATCAAGAGCTCTGATTTAAGGATGAGAAACTTGAGGCCCAGCTGAGATTAATTCATCTATCCAAGGTTACACAGCTGGTAAGTGATGTGGCAGCATTTGAACTCACATCGGAGTGACTTCAGAGGCCACATTTTAATCACTACAAGCTGAAGCTTGTAACTGCTTCCTGATCAGGCTCTGCCTTGCTTCTCTGCTGCCATCCTTTGTATATAAAACCCTTCGAATTATATGAAGATCCTTGGGATGTCATATTCAAATGTAAAGCTTTATTACTGTCAAATGGCCCCAAGTTGACTTTGTACAAAATGGTCAAGGAAGCCCCAGGACAGCTCTGAGCACACTCAGTTCCTAATAGGTGATGTGTGTAGTCACATGCATCACTGTATCACATCCATGCCACGGCTTTGCCCAAAGTGGTTAGTTTAAAACTTTAACAACTAGCTCCAGTTTTATTGTTTCCTGAGGACACATTAAAACAACAAATGTATTATCATTGTTTCCCCAAAAATGTCATGACTTGTTCAAGGTCACGTAGCTTGTTACTGGCAGGGCTGAGTCATTTGGCTACTGAGTACTGTGCCTCAGTTTCTTCACCTATAAAATGGGAAGATTGGGCCTCCTTCAACTCTAAAAAAGAACTATGCTTCTGGGCCACAGACTCTACCCAGGCATGTACTATGCTGGATCTAGCCTTCCTCTTCAGATTGGGGGAGGGGGATGATGAGTAGGAAAGAGGAAGGAAGTAGGAGCTGCAGTGTCAAGGTAACAAGGAGCTAGGTGGCTGAGGAATGACTCCAGGGAAGAAGACTGCGGACAGAGTCAAGAGAGATGGAGGGTGTGGTAAAGAAGGATCCACTGGTGGAAGTGGAGCTGTGTGGGAGGCGTGGCCCTCGTCCACTGATAAATAGTTCAGGCCTCTCCCCAGACTTCACCCTGAGATGCCGGTCACCTCTTTCTGAGCCCAAGAAAGTCACTTACCTGCCTCTTCAGTGAAGGAGGAATGAAGGGACTGTGTAGTTTCAGCAACTCCATTTTCTTGATCTCAGCCTCTCCATGCTGTCCATGGATGAAGCTTAGTTATTATCAAATTTCATCACATTGAAAACTTTCTATTGTAGTATGCACCATTATTTTACAGATTACTAAGAAAGAAAACACTGCTCATTATCTTTGTATGGTGCCATCAATTCTAAGACACAGCCTGCTATCAGAGATATTAAAAAACATCTTAGAACTGATGAAATATGTTCTTATAATTACTCTATTACTAGTAATAGAATCCATAATTTAGGATTTGCTACATAGCAGGAATTATACTGAGTGCTTTACATAATCTCATTTAATACAACAACCTGTGAGGTAGGTGTTATCCCCATTTATAGATGAGAAAAGCTCAGAGAGAAAAGCTCAACTTGCCCAAGGTGGACCAGATGGCAGAGACTGAATAGTAACCTGAGTCTGACTGACTCCAGAGTTTGTGCCTTTAATCATCAAGTTATCTACCTCCCAACTTCCAGCGGCAGGCCACTTTACAGTCCTCAAGATGACAAAGGGACTTACTCATTTGCCTCTCCCTATCTTACTCTTCTGGGTAGAGCTGCTGATGAAGGAAGAGGGTGGGGAAGGGACCCCAGTTACTTCCTTGGCTCATGGGGCATCAGGAAGACTGTTCTAGCTCTGGCTATGCAAGAGTTAAACACTGGAGAAGCGGGCTCTGAGGAGCACCAGAAATCTCAGAGCTGATTCTGTGGGGAGGACAGAGAGACATGGAGGTTAAGTGCTCACCCAGGAGGGGGTTACTGTCAGACTGATGACTGTACCTCAAGGCATGCATGGGCCCTTCCAAGAACCTGACTGGGGACCTAGCAAGTGTGGATTTATTTAGTGTCTCCTTTTTTTTTTAAAAAAAAGAACTCCTAAAATTCTAAACACTTTGGGTTTCACAAACCTGGACCCTCCCCTGCCTCACTCTTGGAATTTATGAAAGCAGGTGTGGCTGAGGATGGAGGTGGCTGGAAGAGAGTGGGGTCCACATGGGCCACGCAAGGAAGGAGTGACGGTCAAAAAAAGGAAAAGTGACTAAGAGGAAAGGAGGTCTGGTTCTTTGGCCTGAAAGTTTTTGTTGGCCTGAAGACATGGGCCATTTCCTGCCCATTTCCTTCCAAGACCAACCCCACAGACTAGCAGTGGGAAATATCCTCTCTTTACTTTGCAGGGGTTGTGTTCAACCGCCAAGGAGTCTTGAGAGCCTCTTCCTCTGAGGTAGTCTCCAAGACAGAGACAACCCATGAGGAATGTGGGGAGACTATCACAGAATCCTTATGTAGAATTTTTTTCTTATCCTTTAAAAATATTTGTGTGTTTTATAATGGATATAATATACCGATACAGAAATATGTGTACAATTTATAGTTAACTATACATACGACAGGCACGTGGATTAACTTTATTGATAGAGGTCTGTGATCAAAAAACGTTGGGAGATGATAGCCCTAGGAAGAAGGTACTTCCCTATCCTCTTTAAGTTCCCCTTTTAAAGCTTCTGGGTGACAAGGTCATCAAAAACACTCATCTTGGTTAAATTCATAAGATTGTTCAAAGTTCTGGATCTTTCCTTCTTTACATTTCCCTCAACTTGATAGTAATTTAAAATGATTGCTTTATTTTTCTCTTTTCCAGCTACTAGCCTAGTATTTGGTGTTTGCCAAAGCTATAATCCTTAAAATTTACCTCAAGAACTCTCTTGCGTCAATGGAACGTGGCGGGGTAGGGGCAGGAGAGGGAGAGGTCTGCGGAGCCGTGGCGACCAACTGCAATGTATAGACCTTATTTAGCTCACGATTCGAACAAACTAAAAAGGAAAGTTATGAGACAACAGGGAAAATCTGGATTCACTGGATATTTGATATTAAGGAGTAATGGTTCATTGTTTTTGGTGCGACATTATTATTATGGTTGCATTTCTTAAGAAAACTTATCCTTTAACAAAATTGAAAGCCCAGAAATAAAACCACACATCTATGGACAGCTTATCTTTGACAAAGTAGCTGAGGGCATACAATGGAGAAAACAAAGTCTTTTCAACAAATGGTGTTGGGAAAACTGGAAAGCCACATGTAAAAGAATGAAAATTGACCATTCTTTTTCACCATTCACCAAAATAAACTCAAAATGGATTAAAGACCTAAAGGTGAGACCTGAAACCATAAGGCTTCTGGAAGAAAACACAGGCAGTACACTCTTTGAAATCAGTATTAAAAGGATCTTTTCGGACACCATGCCTTCTCAGAGAAGGGAAACAATAGAAAGAATAAACAAATGGGACTTCATCAGATTAAAGAGCTTTTTCAAGGCAAATGAAAACAGGATTAAAACAAAAAAACAACCCACTAACTGGGAAAAAATATTTGCAAGTCATACATCTGACAAAGGCTTAATATCTTTAATATATAAAGAACTCTCGCAACTCAATCACAAAACATCAAACAACCCAATCAAAAAATGGGCTGGAGACATGAACAGACATTTCTCCAAAGAAGATATACTGATGGCCAATAGGCACATGAAAAGATGCTCATCATCGCTGATCATCAGGGAAATGCAAATCAAAACTACACTAAGATATCACCTTACACCCGTTAGAATGACAAAAATATCTAAAACTAATAGCAACAAATGTTGGAGAGGTTGCGGAGAAAAAGGAACCCTCATACACTGCTGGTGGGAATGCAAACTGGTGCAGCCACTATGGAAAACAGTATGGAGATTCCTCAAAAAACTAAAAATAGAACTACCATACGATCCAGCCATCCCACTACTGGGTATTTATCCAAAGAGCCTGAAGTCAGCAATCCCAAAAGTCCTGTGTACCCCAATGTTTATTGCAGCACTGTTTACAATAGCCAAGACATGGAAGCAACCTAAGTGCCCATCAACAGACGAATGGATAAAGAAGATGTGGTACATATATACAATGGAATACTACTCAGCTGCAAAACAGAACAAAATCATTCCATTTGCAATAACATGGATGGACCTTGAGAGAATTATGTTAAGTGAAATAAGCCAGCGAGAGAAAGATAATCTGTGTATGACTCCACTCATATGAGGAATTTAAAACTATGGACCAAGAACAGTTTAGTGGATACCAGGGGAAAGGTGGGGTGGGGGGTGGGCACAAAGGGTGAAGTGGTGCACCTACAACATGACTGACAAACATTAATGTACAATTGAAATTTCACAAGATTGTAACCTATCAATAACTCAATAAAAAAAAAAAAGAAAACTTATCCTTTAGAGATAAATACTAAAACATTTGCAGGTGAACTATGATATTTGAGATTTGGTTCAAAACAATTCAAGGAGGGTATAGATGAAACAAGATATCCATGAATTGATAATTGTTGAAGATGGGTAGTGGGGCGCGTGGGGGTTCATATTACTCTTCTCTCTACTTTTACATTGTTTGAGATTTCTATTAAAGCTAAAATGAAGAAAAATGGACCAAATATGAAACGATCAGTGAGGCTTCTGATATCCTGTTAAAGAAATCCCTACTTTGCCTTTCTCCCACCTGACATAGTCACGTGATCCAAAGAAAGGCAAACACAATTTGCCAAGCACCAGAGTCGTATTTTGAAACTCCTGGCTTCTGCATTTTAGACCAGAAAGCCAAACGGTTTGTACTGGAGTTGCTTTCCTGCTGGCAAAAGAGAGTTCGCTGATTCTTAAGGAGAAAACAATAAGACCATTAAACAGGGTCACTATGCTCTTTGGGCATCAAAGAATCATTACAAAGCAACATTTTGATGAGTTAAGTGTAAATGAATCAGGAACATGCGGCTTCAATTTCCTTCCAGATACACAAGTTTAAAGACGTAAGGAAAAAGGCCTTATTAAACGTGCTGCTCTGCCATGCTTCAAAAGACATTGAGAGAGTCACTGACCCCAAATGAGTCCTGGCTTTGCTCCTCCGGACTGGACCTTGTTCCTCTCTGTTGGAATACAATTTCTCCACTTCACTCCATTTCCTCTAAACTCTGCCTCCTTCCTTCCAGGTCCTAATCCAAACTCAGCTTCAGATTCTCAAAACATATGGCAAAAAAAAAATCCAGATCAGTGGCATTTTTTTTTTCTTTTCAGTTTTGATGAAGAAGAAAAATTCTTTGAAACTCAACTTGGAAAACGTTTACTGGCAAAACCATAGAGCTCACTCTGTTGGTTTAAACTTGGAAAGTGTTGGGAGTAGTTAACACAGTGAAAATGAAGTGAGGAGGAAATGGATGCTGAGGTAATCCCGCTGTGCTCATCCCCCTCCCTCCTCATTCACCCAAGAAAGAATCCAACTGTGACTATCTAGACGTGCCTCACGTGGATCTCCATTTACGGCAAAGCTTTTAAAAAAGATGCTCCCCCAGGGTTATGTAGTTCATAGCCCAACACCTGGCCCAAGTCTGCTGAAGTCAGCAGGGAGAAAAAGCAGTTACTAAGATGAGTGCTTCTGCATGGCCTTGGCCTAGAGAAGGGGCAATTGAGAAGCTGACCAGGTTCTAACAAGAGCGACATACAAAACTAAGGCAAGCAATCGTCTCACTTGAAAGCCTGGGATGCCCAGCTGGGGGTGACTGAAGGCTCTCTTTGGCCTCTGGGCCCCAAAGAGAAAATGTTCTCGCTGCAGGAAGACAGTGCCATTTGTCAGGCGTGTTTTGTACGTTGGTTTGAGAAACTTCTGCTGGGGAGGTGGTGGGTGGCTGGTGTCCTTGGACCTAAGACACTTGGTGGGTGTTCTGCATCTCTGACGTCTGGGCTTCCCAGGAAGGACACACACAGGGCTGCCTCATAACTCCTGCTGATCTTGGCAGTTTCTCCAGGAGACCTCATCCTTCCATAGCCCTAAATGACTCAAGTTGCAAAATCGGAGTCACTCATTTTCATTTCCTGAGCACAAAACTCCAGTGAGAATAAGCTTTCCTCACTTAGACCCACTATCTCTACGGGGGCCAGGGGGTAAAGTGTAATTTCTCTCTGCAGATACTGGCATGAATACTGTTCATAGTGATGCCACTTACAAACCAAAACTCTTTGTTTGAGCATAATCTAGAAAGAGAGCCAACATTTCCTGACTTCCTGAGAAGTCACACAGCTATGGCAGTAGCACTAGCTTTAGGGACCTGTCATCCTCCAGTGACCATGCCTGCCTGTCTTATTGATAACTGTGTCTCTAAAACAAAGGGTAGGTATCTACTTTGAAAAGTAGGCCTTCAACTTACTGCACATACTCAAAACTCAGACTCGGAATGCCACGGGCGTGAACACAGCATCCACCAGAATAGGATACAAAAGTGAGAAGTATTTTCAGTGGTTCTAGGAGCTAGAAATTTTTTTTTTCCTCCTTTTTCTCCCCAAAGTCCCCCAGTACATAGTTGTATATTCTTTGTGGTGGGTCCTTCTAGTTGTGGCATGTGGGACGCTGCCTCAGCATGGCCTGACGAGCAGTGCCATGTCCGCGCCCAGGATTCGAACCAACGAAACACTGGGCCAGCTGCAGCGGAGCATGTGAACTTAACCACTCGGCCACGGGGCCAGCCCTGCAGCTAGAAATTTTAATGGTGGAGGAAAGATGACAAAACTTTTTGATTTTCTGTAAATGACTTTTAAGAGTTGGGTGTGTACCATAAAATACTTCTTACCACCCCACTAAAATCTAAGGATTTTCCCTGAGATCCTGGCTAAATAAAATACTGAAAGAAATGTTACAAAAGCCACAGGAGTTCACTGACCAGGGCAGTGGCCATCTCAGTTATTCAAGCATGGGGCTGCTTCCTGCAACACCTGGGATGAGGCTAGCTGGCATCATTATGAGCGGGATCAATACTGCTTTCCATGGAAACCAAACCAGAGACTTCTTTATCACAGCTCACAATGTGTAGGAACTGGCCAAGATATGAGGCACATTCATTTTATTCAGTTCAACTCAAGTCTGAACTGTGCAGAAGCTGGGCATACAGGGAATAGCATCTCTCAAGCTCTCCAAGGACTCATCAGGTAGAGACAGACCCCAAAGCTGCCAAGGATGCCCAGCACAGAGGAGATGCAGGGAACAGAGTGATGACTTTCCACAGGGGAAGTCAGGGCAAGCTGACATCCGAGCTGGATCCAAGGGTTCTTAAATGGTAGTGCCCATAAGAATCACCTGGGGGAACCTTAAGAATTGAATTGGATGCCCCCCACCAGAGCTTTTTAATAGGTTTTATTTAGAGCCCAAGAATCTGCATTTTAAAAAACAAACCCAGCCCCCAATTCTGGTGAGGCAGTCCTCAGAATCCATACTGCTCTGAGGCCTTTACCTACAAGTCTCCTCGTGTGTGGGGCTGTAAATAGTCCCAGAAAGATGGGAAGGCTGTATCCATGCTCATGCCCATGAGACTGAAAGTCTATTTCCTAAATTCCCTTTGGGGTCTAGGAAATTCAGCGAGTTCATGCGAGTCTAGGGGTGAGGGCTCATGGAGGAAGAAAGCATTGTCCTTTTGGCATGCTCTTTGCAGACCCGGGAGCAATCCTGGAATCCCTACCCCTAACCTGTGGATTGGGACCCCACACCAAATCCTCTGGTTTTAGGCTTCTCCTGTGGAATTCACTCTCCTCCAGGTCAAGGCTCCAGGAGACATTGGACATGTTTAAAGGAGCTGCCCAGGGTCATAAACTATTGGTCCTCAGGGCCAAACGAGGCAGGCAGGAGTGATCTGCTGGATTGGACAAAGTGTTTTTATTTTACTTTATGTTAAATTCAATTTGAATGCCTTTAGACATTATATATACATAAATCCTAACCAGGAAAATATATAAACATATATTCTCCACAGCTGAGCGAGTTGATCACTTCTTTTTGTCTTATACTTGAACGATTCTCATGCCTAAGTAACTCCTGCCTGGTTCCTGTGGGCCTGAGTTTGAGGCCCCTGGGCCACATGCTCAATTCGACTCTGTTTACTGGATTAGTTCTGGTTTTCTAGCTGGGCCCTGAGGGAACAGGACGCAGCCTAAGAGAACCTTGGTGTTACAGAGGAAAAGGAAGCACAGGGGACACAGGGCAAGCTTCCTCCAAGACCAGGATGTCAGAGCTCAGACTAGGGTAGCAGGAGGACGCCCGGCTTCTCAGCCCTTCTCACTGAGTCCACGCAGCTCTGCCCGCCTCACGATCCCAGCTGCCTACGGTAGTGAGAGGAGGGTCTCTTTATCCAGGGACATCCAGCCACCACCCCACTGCCCTTGCTCCCAAGAATGCTTGATGGACCCCACAGTCCCATTTACTGCTCTCAATTGCTATTTTTCAAAGCTTTAGTGACAAGCACAGCCACCTCCCATCCTTTCTGCCAGTGCTATTTACACTGCCTGAAATGCTCTTTTTTTCCATCTCTGATTCTGCCTAGTTCCTCCCTAATGACTTCAAAATCCAGCTCAAACCTTCAACTTCTCTAGCTTTCCCTGACCAATTTCACTGAAGTGGACAATCTCCACTTCCTCTCAACTTATTACCTACCCTACTTTTTAAAGACTTACCCCCTTATGCCTTGGATCTTTGTTTATATTTCTTATTGGTATAAATTTCATCTTCTCAATTAGATTCCCAACTCCTTGAGAGCGGGTACTGTGCCTGATTTCTTACTACCTGTATTCCTTAGGGCACAGGCCACAGTACTGAACTGTGATATGAATTCACTGACTCGTTCCATTATCACTAGTAGCGTCAGGTAAGAGCTGCACAGACTTCTCTCATAAAGCATCCTCAGCAACTAGAAGCTTCCCAGAAAGTTCTGTCAAATTAGTTTGGGAAGACTGTACTGGCAATTTCCTGGCATCATGCTTCTTGGATTGCTTTACATTTTGGAAAGAATGGCCTCCTTGCATCCACTCAGTTATTCAACAAGAAAGTTCCCTTTGATTCACATGGTCATAGAAAAGGAAACAGTAAGCCAGTATGAAGAGCCTTCCTTCAATTACGCTATAAAATTGACAGTAACTCAATGGAAAGCATCCTCAATAGCATCTGCAGTGGGTTGAACGGTGGCCCCCAAAAGATATGTCCACCCAGAACACGTGAATGTGACCTTATTTGAAAAACAGAGTCTTACAGATGCAGTTAAGCTAAGGCTCTCAAAACGAGATCATCCTGGATTATCTGGGTGGGCCCTAAATCCAATGACGTGTCATTGTAAGAAGAGGAGGAGACAAAGATGGAACTAGAGAGGACACACAGTGGAAGGCCAGGTGAAGATGGAGGGAGAGATTGGAGATATGCAGCCACAAGCTGAGGAAAGCCTGCAGTCACCAGAAATTGGAAGCAGCAAGGAAAGATTCTCCCCGCGAGCCTTCCCAGCGAGTGTGGCCCTGTCAACACATTGATTTCAAGCTTCTGGGCTCCAGAACTGACTGAGAATAAATTTCTGTTGTTCTAAGCCACCAAATGCGTGGTAATTTGTTACAGCAGCCCTCGGAAACGACCACAGCAACCAATGAGGATAGCAGATGGGGGTGGCGAGGGTGGGGGTGGCGAGGGTAGGGGGAGGAATGCTTTGCACTAGATTTCAGAGATACCAACTTCAGCATCCATCGGGAGAGAGGAAGAGGACTTTTCACAATGCCAATGAGTTCTGCCATCATCTATTGTTCCAGAAAATCTTCCACAATGTCATTATTACCCTAGAGATGCTCACTATTCTGGCTTAAGCCAGATACTTTCTCTTTCAACCTTCTTATCTAAGGTAGACTGGGGTTCCATTCCAATAAGGTAGGATAAGGATAAGATAATCCTGAAATGTAGAGTCCTCAAAATGAATGACCTGCCTCCAAGGATCTAGGTCATTTGTTCCTGCCTCTACTTATCAAGCATTTATAGAGCATCTATTGTGCTGGACAAATTGGTTAGTCCAGCTAATTATAAAAGAGGCCCTCGTTATCACCACATATTCCTGCGGGTATACGACCAGCTGAGCTTTTCTAGTCTGGGCTCTATGAACTCTAGAGGCCCTCTTTCCATTTGCCCATTGACTGTAATTTGCACACAAGCCAACTCTTGCTATTTTTACCTGTCCGCTTAGTAAGGAGGCATACATTTTTGTAAATGCTCCAAACACTGAGGCACACCCAGCAGCACTTTTTATATGATTGCTAGAAGCTCTTCACATCAAGCTACAATCCTCTTTCAAAGCTTAATAACAAAAGGAGCCAGAAAAATATCACTGTAGAGGTGGGAGACGTGAGTCATTTCCTGTTATAAAATGGACAGAGGGCATGTAGGAAAATGCCTTTCTTTTTTAGAGATGCAGAGTGAAATATTTAGGGGAGAACTGTCATGATGACTACAATTTACTTCAAACTACTTCAGTGAAAAATAAATGAGGCAAATGTGACAAAATGTTAATCATTAAATCTAGGTGATAGGAATACAGGTGCTCATTGCACAGTTCTTTCTGCTTTCCCATCTTTAAAAATCAAAAATAAAATGGACATATATTTTTTACACATAGGGTTATCTTTCCCCTATACTGAAACTATATGTGTTTTCAGGTATGGAGACCGACCCTTTCAATAAAGGGAGATGTCTGCTTGCAGTGAGAAATGCCTGACAGAGGCTGCAGATCTGTGCACGCAGGCTCTGTTCTTAACTATTCTTTGGTTCTATTTATGGAAGGAAGAGAAGACACATCTACTGAGAAAAAGCAGAGTACAAAAAGAAATTTAAAAAGCAGTGTTGGCATAGACATAGGAAAAGAATGCCTTGCTGGTAAAACACCCCATCAGTAAGATGGTGTTTTTTTGCTAAGTCACAGCAGCTAAGCACGCTGCTTTAAGCTGCTGGCAAAGTGTTTGGTCCAAGGGCATCTCGTGTATGTGGAATTTATTCCTCTAAACAGACATACCGGCCAGGGAACTGACTCCGGTTCCACCCCCACCAGACCCGACACGCGAACCCAGGCAGGCACAGTCAGAGGCGACTCACAGTTCTGAGTACAGGAAGTGGAGGTTGCCCACATTGTCAATGTAATTGGCAGGGCTGAGCCAGGGGAGGACCAGCAGCAGAAGCGCCTTCATTTTCCAAGCAGGGTGCTGCTTTCTTCCCAGCCACTTTCTCTCTGTCAGCCGCAGGGGCCCAGCCTAGCCAAGCCCCTTTAAACAGACCTTGCCATGTTCCCACAATCAGCAGATCATAAGGAATCTGACTTAGCGCCCTTAGAGGGAGCCACGCTGATAAATCACGGGCCTGTAAGAGGATTGCACTCTTTGATTCTCAGACGGGGAGATATGAGAAGGCAGGGACCCACCATGGTTGGCGGGAGGGCTTAGGCAGAGAGCAGACAGGCTGATGCCGGGGAAAAGGACCTGCCCCCTCCTGCAGGATGCCGACTGGTTCTTGGGAAGCAGCTGGTACATTTACATCACTGGCCAGGAGCAGATGGGCTGGAAGCTGAACTGCGTTAGAAGAGGGCATGAGCATGGCACAATCAGAGCCCGTAGGGTGAATAAGCAAATAATCAAAAGCTGTCCGACAGCTTGCTGGAGGAAGACACTGTAAGCAATTAGCATCTTTGGAACACAGCCTGGAGATTGGAGCTCAAAGAGAGCCTTCAGACATTGCAACACGGAGTGTTAAATATGAACCAACTCCACCTTTAATGTGTATTTAGAATATGCATTTAAGATATTTTACCCATCATGGTCCTGACTACACCGACAGATGTAAGAGAAATGATAGTCTCCTTGCTAACTTTGAAAATAGTTCCTGTATAAGAATAGGCTGTGTCATTTTCTTTGAGAATAACAAAGAGCCTTGATAGACAGACATAAAGTTTGTCCAAACCATGTATAGGCTCCAGTTTTGTGAGGAAGAGTCACTCCCTTCCTCCTTCTCCCCTGAGTAATTGAATTAAGCTCCGGCACTGGCTGTAGGACCCTGGGCATTTCAGCTAAGCTCCCGAGCCTCTGTCATCTCATCTTTGAAATGGAGCGAAGAACGCCTTATCTGCCTGGTCCAGGAGAGGCTGAACCACATCATCGCTTCTGGTTCTAAGATCTGTGGTTCCAGACTGTACATCTGTCTTAACATTAGGACTTCTTTACACATCTAAGCTCTGGAAAGCCACAGAAGCCCCTGGGACACCTCCCCTCCTCCCCATATTTAAGAAGATTAAAATCCATTTTGCCAGCTCAAAGCCTAAATCTGAATAGAAATGGCTCAAAGCGATAGTTACATTAATGACAACCAAGCAATTACAGCAAACTACACTTGATAGGAAAAGATCAGAGAAAAATCGACAGGATGAGACCCACTGCGATGAGCCCTGCAGTAAGTGGGAATTTGGCAGCAGAGATCTGCATTTACCTGAGGCAGAGCTAAAAAAGTTTAAACACAGTAGATCCTTACAATGCACAGATATAAATTCTCCAGCTTGGATCCAAGATAAGATACCTTGATAAAGCATGACATGTATTAACTTATAATTTTGTTGAGACCCTAATTTGAACTCCACTCCCTTAGGTCTGGTGTGCAAGAGTAAGTCAGAGCTAGCGAAGAGCCATAAAAAGGAAGTTAGGTTTGATATTTAGATGCTGGAGTCAAACAGGCTTGAGGACGAACCCTAGCTCTGCTCCATACTAGCTGCGTGACACTGGGCATGTTGCTTAACCTCTCTGAACTTCCATATCCTCCTCTGTAAAAGAAAGACAATAACAATAGTGCTTAGCTTATAGTGTTGTTATGCAGGTGGAATGAGATAATGCCTATAAATGAGTGTTATAAATGAGTGTTAGCTATTGTTGTAAATACGGTTATTAATAACTTCTAATAATAGTGAATGAGCCTAGCTGGCAGCTTAGCATCTATCTCCAAAAACCTTTGTTATTCTCATCTTGTCCTTTCTTTCCTCCTGCATTATTAGGGACAAGACATGTTACAGACTTTTCCTGAATATGGAGCTTCCAAGGCCTGGAACAGGCCCTTTGTCCAATGCCCAGGATCTACTGGAGAGCTCATAACTCATGAGCAGCACGGCGTAGAACAGAGGCTGCAGGATGCCTAGGATGCTGTACTGTATTTCTGATAATCTTGGACACATCACATTGCTTCTCAAGTCTCTATGGAAAAAGAAGGATGTCTGCCCTTTCACCTTCTTGCATTTCAAGAGGATAAAATTCATTAACGGATATGAATGCAATATAAAAACAAAGGTATTGTTTTTTGTTGTAGCTTATGTAACTATTGCAAAAACTGCTGGCTGCCTATTCAACATCTAATCTCCTCTTCTTCCTTTGCACACAACCCAGGTTTTGTCCATGGTGGTCATGCACGTAGCCTCTCTCGCAGACGGATGGCCACGTAACATTACACTCACCACTGAGGTCTAAGCAGTAATTACTGGATGAGGCATCCCAGAAAGCTCTTTAAGGCGGGAGTCTCAGTTTGTACATTGTATTTTGCGCCTCCTGCCTGGTTCTTCCTACCTGGTTCTTTCTACCTGGAACTTGGACATGATGCTGGTGTTTGAGGAGCCATCTTGAGACCAAGATGTGACAAACTTGAGGATGAAAGCTAATCTGAAGAGCAGAAAGAGCCTGGATTCCTGATGGCATCATGGCAGCATCATACTAGATGTGGACTTCCTATCCCCAGACTTTGTGTTAAATGAGAAAAAGAAAACTTTTACATAGTTAAACCAATGTAACTTGAATTTTCTATTACCTGCCATTAGATGTGATACTAACTAATACAATCCCTTAGGAATAAAATCCCACCTTTAAATGCTTGTGGATTGCTCTGTAGCTTCCTTGTCAGTAAACAGCCCTAACCCTAATCCTTGCCCTCGGGCTTTGCCTGTGTAAGTCCTATTTATCCCTGATGTCATCTCAGACATCATCTATCACCTCCTGTTTTCTCTCTCTTTTCTCGCCACTAAACAGGGAACTCCTTGAAAGCAGACATTCTACTGGTCTTGTTCTCTATCGCATCCTCATCAAGTGCCTAGAACACAGGAGATTCTCCGTAAATATTTATTGAATGAAAGAGAATTGAACTCAGTTAAAGAGTCAACTTTTTGGACCAATCTTTCTCTATCAGAGGCATACTAGCAAAATAGGACTTCACATTTTACAAGAGCCATGGCAGGGGCTGAACACTTACACAGATGAATAATAAATGTCCAGGAAGAAAGGAAACAGGTAAGAAAGATTTCTGGGAATGAGTGCCTAGGAGAATGTTCTTTCCTTAAAGAATTGCTTGGAGCATAATCTGATAGAAACTCAATGGTTCTCTCAAAAAGTGATGCAGAAAAATTGCCTCATTTCTTCCATGCCCAGGAGAGGTACAAAGAGGCTCTTGGCCAGGGAGGGGCTGGGAAAAAGTTGGGTTCAGGGTTGGAAAGTCACATGAAGGATGTCTGTCAAAGCACAGTTATAGTGGGGCTGTTGAGCCAGGCTGAAATGACCAACATGACTTGTAACCTACCCACCTTTCCAGAAGGTAATACTTGCCTAGACCTGTGCTCTGGCAGTAAAACCTTCTAAGCACGGTAGACAGCTGGCTGAGCCTGTGCTGTCCTGAATATACTACAGAAAAAGGCCCCCGATAGAAGTAAAGGTCAAGAGAGGCTCCAGCATAGGTCTTTGGAGAAGAAACTCCCAGGACACTGGATGCAAAGTTAATCAAGAAAATAACCCCAGACAGCCTTCCGTCAGGTGTGCCAATTACAACACATTTTCTCCTGGGGCTGTTTTCAAAACATTGAACAATGATCTCTTTCTTAATGCTAGTCAATACTTAAGAAGGATCAGCTTTATTATCTCCCATGTTTATTATCTTCCATAAGAGAGAAACTAAAGGGCAAAGTCACAGGTCCTATGAAATAACTCAATGTGCGTGTGATTTCAGCCTCTCTCCTTTACCTTTAGAAGGTCATTTCCTCAGAGGCAGAAATCACGGCTGGTATAGATTTTTCTTTCACTCAGGGCTTGGCCTATTGTGGATCCACAATAAATATTATATATGCAGATGATGATATTACATAATGAAGATGTAATCTTGAGCCTAAGATAACTCCCACTCAGGATCAAGGAAGTGAAAGCTTTGCCTCCCCACACCCTCTCAGCGATGGTCAACAGAGAGGCGTGGATTGGCCCTCTGTAGCACCTGGCTATGTCTTCTCATAATGTCTCTTGGTTAGGAAGGCTGCCATTCGACTCGACAAGCCCCTCACTCCTGTGAGGATTCTTTCTAGTACACCAAGGTGATGGAAGTCTGCAAGTATTTAAGAGGGCAGAAGTCAACAGAATTAGCCAGAAGATTCCAAACATTAGTTACATGCTCAGATTTACTCCCATAGAAGAGCTTTCTAGTCTGAAGTCAGAAACAGTTGTCCAAGTACTTGCTGGTCCAGCCAGTCATGCCTACCCACAGTTGGTCCTAAACATTTTGCTTAAGGATTTACATTCAGCTCAGGGTCTGGAGTAGTAAGATAACAATGTTTACAAATGACCTGAATTCTGGAGAAAACAGCAGCATCCCTGACTCAGGTCTACTGTTATTATTAGCATGACCCTATGGACAGGCTATGAACAGAGACCTTGGCTGAGGGGCAAAATATTTCTCTAACACACGTTCTTTTCTAAATGGATAATGGAAACATTCTAAATGTGCTTCTGCTAGAGCTTTGCATTCAAGGAGTCACCTGAAATAAATTCCCATTTTACAGGTGGAGAAACCTTAGTGTGGAGTTAGCCACGAAGCACAGGACTGTTAGCTCTCTAGGACCCACTGGAAGGGAGTGTGTGGATCCATGTCAGTCGCATGGCAGTTTTCAACCAGAATTATGGTTACATTTTCTATACTAGGTAGACTCTCAGCTTGCCCAGATTATATTCATTAAAGTGCCATCAGCCAAAGAATTTTTTTAACTCATTACATTTTTTTTTTTTAAAGATTTTATTTTTTCCTTTTTCTCCCCAAAGCCCCTCAGTACATAGTTGTATATTCTTCGTTGTGGGTCCCTATAGTTGTGGCATGTGGGACGCTGCCTCAGCGTGGTTTGATGAGCAGTGCCATGTCCGCGCCCAGGATTTGAACCAACGAAACACTGGGCCGCTTGCAGCGGAGTGCGCAAACTTAACCACTTGGCCACGGGGCCAGCCCCTAACTCATTACATTTTTAAATGCTGAAGCTGAGATGTGAAACGTATAAACAAAGCTATCTTCTAGTACAAACGTATGACAACACTCCCATACAAGCAGCCACCAACCCGGAGGCCTCATCTAGAAATGTAAGGAAAACACTCGCCTCCTGGGAACCTCTTAGTTTTCCCAGTTCAAGGGACTCCAGAGGTAGTACCTTCTTAATCTTCATATCCCTTCTGAGGGGAGCAAGAGGTGGTCTACTGGCCCAGGCACAAGGCCCAAGAGGGCTCTGGAGTCAGGCTCTGGACAGCTCCAAATTCTTAATCCTTGCCAATAAAATGCCCAGGGGTGGGGAGGAGAGGAAGTGTATATTAAGCATTGGATGATTAACATATACAACATATTTTTGGAAATGTTGGTTTCAACCTACTTAGGAAGCTGAAGTGTGGAGAGGCTCAAGATCAAGTCCAACACCTCCTTTATGTGGGAGCTTTCCCCCTCACAGAGAGCTGCTGATGGGTGCCTGTGAAGGACTCTCAGGCCACAGCTCAGAGAGGTGATTTCAATTCATTTTGGGTTCTTTCCTCACTGTTGTTTTTCAAATGTGCACATCATCATCAGCAGAGTCTGCTTCAAGGCTTTATCCCCGGCTTCCTTGAGGTGTGTGGGTCACACAGCCTGCATGGGCCAGTGAATGAAATTCCCGTGGCGTGCAGGTGAGGTGCGCTGTGTCATCTCTCTCCTGGAGACCCCATAGTCCCCAAGGGCCTCTTCCCAGCCCTTCCCCTGCCCTACTTCTGTTCTGGCCTCACCCTCAGATCCGTGTGCCATCTTATCCCTCTATTTAGGGGATATTCGTGGCTCCAAGTGAGTTCTTCATGAGAGGATGAGGAGGAACTGCTGCTTTCACTTTCTTTCCAGAAAACACCTCCACTTCTTTCCTTCTCTCTCTCCTGTCTTACCTCTCCCCCGTGAAACTCCCGTGGTGGGCAGAATAATCACCCCTCCCCCAAAGATGTCCACCTCAGAACCTAAGAACCTTACCTGGCAAAAGGGATTTGCAGACGTGACTAAGTTAAGGATCTTGAGATGAGGAAATAATCCTGGGTTATCCAGGTGGATCCACTAAGTGGATCCAAGGTAATCACAAGCATCTTACAAGAGGGAGGCAGGAGGATCAGAAGCACAGAAGGAGACAATGGAAGCAGAGGCGGGGGAGGGGGAAGATACTAGCAGATTATACGCTGCTCGCTGTGACGATGGAGAAATGGGCCACAAGCCCTCCCAACACCTTGATGTTAGTCTTGTGAGACCTATAGTGGACTTTTAACCCTCAGAACTGTAAGATAATGTATTTGCATAGTTTTAAGCCAGTAAGTTTGTGGTCATTTGTTATAGCAGCAATAGGAAACTAATACATCTCCCAAGCACAAATGAATAGATTGCAACATGGCAGGAACATGAGGATGTGGTGTGTGGAGGGAGCTCTACCACAGCCATTTCTGCTCCTCATGCTCCTCACCTCCCCTACCCAGTGTGGCCCAGTCGTGGCCCTGGCTCTGCACCAGCCCCTGTCAGCACCTATCTCACCTTTGACTTTGACCCTCAATGACTTTCCTCCAGACCACGCCTCTCCTACCTGGGTAAAAGCTTCAGCAAAGGTCACAAATAGACTCCCTTACCCCGTTCTCCTCTGGCCACCCCGCCTTCCAGGCAATCAGAGAAGAGGGGCATCCTAAATACCAACAACAACAAAGGGTCAGAGACAACCCACAAACCCGAGTTAGATGCATTTGGCTCAACATCTTGGGGAGAAAAATGAGTTCACAGACATAATCAGTATGGAAAACGTGCTAAGCATTACACCCAGCCCGTTGCTTTGGATGCAACCTTCCATGTTAGAGAATCTGCATGTCCCCAAAGACAAAGACTCAGATTCACAACCTGAGGTAGGTGACCTTTAGAAAGAACACCTGCACCTGCCTCTTGTCCTTGTCATGATGGAAACCAAGAAAAACACCAGCTTTCAAATTTCCTCTTACGACATAATTGTGGTATTACTGCTCACCCTTTGTTAAGCACCTTAAATGTTCCAAGAGAGTACCTCATGTGGAACAAGACGCAGGACCGCCCCTGAGGCCATCCACATAGGAATGCCCAAGCACATGACAATGTAAGTGGACAAAATAAGAGTCAGACAGGTGAACAAGCGATGTTGGCCACCAGGAGACACGGTCACACCTTCCTTCCACTGCCAAAGTGCGTACCTTGACCGAAAACTTAGTATAATAAGCCATTTGAAGGATAAAAGTTTTCTAAATTTCTCCTTTTAAAATCTAGTTTAAAATACCCCTCATCTCTTCAAAGAATAGGAGGAGGACAAATTTCTCAATTCCCATACAGAGGAAATTCTAATAATCATGGGTCAAATTGGGAGATATTTTTTTCATAGGTGAAAAGACAAGCAATGCCCACCAGGAAATATTTTTGGGGACCATGGGCCTCAGAGAAGCTGCTCATCAGATCTTTCCAGTATCTTTCACATTTTAAATGCGCACATATGAAATAAGCCAGTCACAAAAGGGCAAAGAGTGAATGACTTCTCTTATACGAGGTTCCTAGAGCAGTCAAACTCATAGAGACAGAAAGTACAATGGTGGGTGTCAGGGGCTAGGGGTGGGGGAAATGGGGAGTAACTGTTGAATGGGTACAGAGTTTCAGTTCTAGAAGATGAAAAAAGTTCTGGTGATGGTTTCACAACAATGTGAATGTACTTAATGCCACTGAAAGATACACTTAAAAATGGCTAAAATGATAAATTTTATGTTATGTATATTTTACCACCATAAAAAAAAAACCCTGTAAACACACACATACACAATACAACTCTACCACGTGCTCTTTCTTCACACGGAACCACGGCCATCAATACCTAAAACATTTCGTAATTTGATTGAATCCTTTCATTAGTTGCAGAGAAGATAGAGGAAAAGGTATTTTGTGGAGCACCCAGGGCACTGGGGACAGCCCGCCCTTGGGAGACAGGTGAGTTCCAGCTGCCCCTGTGAGGGCAGGGCTCCTCAGGGTTGGCCAAGGAGGAGGCCCTACCTGGTCTGAAAGTGATGTTCAAGGTCACAGCGCTGCACCACCTCAGTGCAGTGCTCCACGAACGGGCAGGTCACCAGCAGCTTGTTGAGAAGCTTGTGGACCAGGATGTTGGACCTCCTGCAGTGCTGCAGAACTAGAGGCTTTCGATCCACGGGGCAGAAGTCCTTTTCCACCAGGAAGTTGGTGAGGCAGAGTGTGCAGTAGGTATGTCCACAGGGAGTGTCCAGAGGGTCGAGCAAAGCTTGCAGGCAGATGTGGCATATGAGGTCATCATCCACATCTTTCGTGTAGGTGTAGAAGTGGTTTTCCTCAGGGGAGTGGGCTTGGCCACACACCACACACAGGGCTGCAGGGCTGGGATCCGCGTCATCGGCAGGGTCTGGCTGGTTCATGGTTGACCAGAGGGCACAGTTTGACAGGAAACAAACCCAGTAAAATAATATTCCTTTGGGAGCAAATCAAGATCTTCTAGGAGCCACCCACAAACCTAAAAGAGAACAAGACGGTTCATCTTTGTTTTCACAGGAAGCTAAGACTCCACTTGTTAGGGCCGTGAGGCAGTGCTGCCAGTGGACATGAACCGAGCTGTGATTCAGAAGGCCAGGGGTGAATGCCCTCTGGTGACTAACACAACCTTGGCCAAGCAACTTCGCCTCATCATTCCTCAGTTTAACCATCTATGCCAGGGGCAATAATGTTTCCCTTTAACCTCCTCATGTAGGTGTGGTAAAAATCCCCTGGGGAAACTCTGGGACATGCCCAGAGTAACTTAAGAGAAATATGCCCTAGGAACTGTAACTTGTTAATAAAATAAATGTGATTTATAAAATTCTCTGTCAGATCAGGACAAAAAGAAAAACAGTTAGTGCTCTGATGGCTGTCTCTTATCTACCTTCCCCACTTTTTCCAAAATTCAGAAAACGTAGGACCATCAGTCTTCACCTAAGTCACCTGAGAAGAAATAAGAGCTGTTGAGGAAACAATGGTGAAAGCATTGTTTCCTTCTGCATGCATTTCATCCACTCAGCCAGTCATTTAGTGGTTAAGCGGGCTCTGGAGCCACACTGCCTGCGTTCAAATCCTACCACCACTGTGGACCAATGATTTGAGCCTCTGTTTCTATATCTGTAAAATGGGGGTAATGGTAAGTCTACTAATTAGGACTGTGGTGAGGACTAAATGAGATATGAGACAGGAAGCTCTTAGATTTGCACCTGGCATATAGTAAGAGCTCAATAAATATTACCTACTATTTTTACAAGTATGTGTGACTGAATTCATTTTGTCTCCAGTCTGACCTGGAAACTGAAAGCTATAGTCCATATAAGGAATCTTTCAGCTTTGTTCTCATCGCCCTTTTTTATTCAACTATATATCTATATATTTTAAGCCAGTAGAATACTATCACACTGTGTATTTTCCTTTGGTATAGGAGTCCAAAATAAGGTCATTTTCAACAGGCCTGACTAACATCTCAGAAGTCTCTTGGATAATGAGTCAATAAATATTTTTCGAGCACCCACTCTGAGTTGGATAGTGAGTTGGGTGTGGAGACCTTTGAGAGAACATTGAAGGACACACACCTGCTCCCACAGAGTGTCCAGTCCAAGGAAGGTGGACATGAACACAAGCATTAGGAGCCCAGGAGAGCACTGCAGGCAGAGGAATGTGCCAGGAGACTGAGTCAACTCTCGTGATGATTAAGAATCCCGCATCCCCCAACCCCCAACTCAACTTTCTTCTTTTCTGAAAGTAAACAGAAAGACTTAAGCTTTCCACAAGAACATAAGGACGTGTGAATAGCCCAACAGGAAACTAGCCACATTTGGAAATAGCACAGCCGTCAAAACCATGTTACATCTTTTTTCTATTCCAAATAAAGTCTGAGGTTGTTTGGACAAACATAGTCTTATCTCAAAAAGAAAATATATTGACTTCAAACTTTCATTGGATCAGCTTCATGTTTACATTTCTATACTGAGCTAATATGCCTAAAAGAACACTCTGGTCAAGAGGTTGAAGTAAAATGCCCCAAATGTGAAAACATTTAGAAATCATAGCATTTTATTTGGCATCAGAAGAGACTACAGAAGGCTAAGGTGGAGGGTAGAGAGGGGGTGAAGTTGTTTCTAGTCCAACTTCATGGAAACCTACACAGCTGCTATTTGTCCTCAAGGCTGATAGAAGGTAGTGAAACAGGAAATGCTTTCAGTGGCATGAAAAACAGTTCAAAAATAGACATGAAAATGGAAAGGGGCCACTCAAAAGATTACCATCTGCCATAGGAAAAAGAAAGTTCACATATTTTGAACTAAAGCTCTAGATCTTTTAAAGTTTCTCTGTAAGAGTTTTCTCAAATATTCCCACGTGTTTTGGTCCTGTCAATTCTTTCTCATGTGCTGTGCTGGAAACTGGTAGGAAGGCAGGTTGTAGGTCTGGTCTTAACCACTAAAACACAACTTCACATTTCTGGGCCATTCCCTTACTGGTAGAATGGTGGAGTTGGACTTGACTTTTGGATTTCAAACTCTGCTCTGGAAGCTGTGGATGCCTCAGGGTCTTCTAGGAAAGGAAGGAGGGACGGGTGGAGATTTGCCTGGCTCTAGTTTTTTTTCTTTGACACATCAGGTTCCTTATAATATTCTGTTCAAAGAACCCTGGCTTAAGGTAAAAAAAAAAAAAAAAAGCAAACCACTAGACTAGATACCATAAAGCCCCTTTCAGAAACAGAATTCTAGGATTCTGTGCTAATAAAGTGGAGGTATTTTATTCTGGGTGACTGGCTGTTTGGAAAAATCCTTTTTTTCTTTGCTAACAGCTTTTTTTTAAGATTTTATTTTTTTCCTTTTTCTCCCCAAAGTCCCCCAGTACATAGTTGTGTATTCTTCATTGTGGGTCCTTCTAGTTGTGGCATGGCTTGATGAGCAGTGCCATGTCCGCACCCAGGATTCGAACCAACGAAACACTGGGCTGCCTGCAGTGAAGCGCATGAACTTAACCACTCGGCCACAGAGCCAGCACCCCTGCTAACAGCTTTTGAGCATTTACCATGTGCCAGGCACAGCGCTAGGGCCTTGTACATATTATGCTATTTAATTCTCACAAATCCTCAGGTTTTTTTGTTTTGTTCGCTTAAGAAGAGGAAATTGAAGTGTGGCACGCCAGTCACATCAAAAAAGAAACAAACCTGCAAGGCGCTGCCACTCCAGTTTCTGCTCCTATGTTGCTCCTTTGTCTCCAGCATCTCTCTTGATTATGAGTAGTCAGAATCCCAATAATGTAACTAACCGAATACAAAAGTCCTAGGAAATTAGAAGGTTTAAAATCTCCTTAGGCCCCATTGCAAGGAGGTTTTTCCAAGATCTCTCAGTAAAAAGATTCTTTGACTTTCCTGACTGCTGAAATGGCTGGGACAGGATGGATGAATGGGCAAGCAAAAACGGCAGCTTTTAGATCCAGCTCCAATTCTTTTTTCTTTTCTCTCTCTTTTTTTTTTTTTTTTTTCCTGAGAGCGATTTGAATTCCCTGGCACTTCCCTATGTGAGTAAACCAGACTCTTAAGACATATTAATATAAACACTGCTGTATATATTTTCTCACATTGCTTTAGACTAAATAAAGCCTACATGAATAGACACAGATTAGGAGAGAGTTGACTGAGCAAGCAGTCTGGGTTCTGAAGAAAGAACTAGGTAGACTTCAAAAAATATGATAAATATAATTTACCTGACATTTCTTATTTCCAGTTTGCATCTAATAAACATGTCTGATGTATCCTGACTTTGCACATATAAGTGCCTTGCTGTGAACTGAGAAGAAATTACCAAAAATCATTGTCTTAGAAGGTCAACTATTTTCTCCCGCAAAAGTGAGCGAGAGGGCCTGTCAGCTTTGAGTCCCTTTAGGTTTACTCAAAGTGTCAGCTGTCAGCACTTCCAACCGTGGCTGAGCTAAGGAAAGAGAGCTGCTTTGTGGCTTTTTTGCAGTTTGGAGAGAAAAAGAGCAGGGAAGTGATTTCCTCCTTGGGTGTGTGTATCAGGACAGGGATGGAAATCTTACCCTTCCTTGATACAACTGACCCTATTGTGGCTTAGGAACCCTCCTTTCTCCCTCTGCTCTGATTGAGGGTAGAATAGAAGCCTGAGGTGACTTTTAGAGATATGTGTAGTCCACACAATGTAGTGCTGAGAAGTGTCAGGAAGAATAAAAATCGCCATCTCTCTCCTTAATCCCTGCTTCCTTTCCCGCCAGGTTATGGTCTCACCTGAAACCTGACCAGAAGCTCCTCCGTGTAACTTTCAAATTCTGAACTTCCACAGCTGACAACAAAGAGGGTCAGTGGAGGTCATATGGATACCGTCACCTGCGCTGAACAATCCAAGAGCTTTTTTTCAGGGGGGTGGGTGGGATGCAGCCTGCTTGGAAGTAGAAAAATTTCTGCGTGAAATAACCCACCAGAACAATGGGGTCCCTGGTGGGCTATTGTCCCACTAATTCTCCTTTAAATGCACACTGGCTTTAGAGAAAATGGCTATCTGATGAAGTCACTAGAATAAACCATATACTACACTGGAAAGGTGATGGATAAACATATCATTTGGCTGCTGCACCAACAATTTCACATCTTCCTTCTACTGAAAGGACAAGACTTGACTCTAAAGCGTCTCTTGAATAGTTGTGTGAGTCACGGTTTTGCAACAATAGTAATGGGACTTCATATCATCAACAAGAGTCCACCCTTGGAGTCAAATGGCAGCGTGTCCTGTGTTGGTACTCTAACCTAGACAAAGATGAAACTTTGTTGCCATAGACTGTTTGGGTTGCAAGGGAGCCTTAAGTGAAACAGGCCTTTATTTCTTTATAAAATAGATCATTCTGCCTTTGGATAGCTGTAACTATTAGGGAGGAAACGTCCATATATTGAGCAAAAATTTGGCTCTCTACAACTCACTCATCCCCTCCATAGGTGCCAGTATTATCCTAGGAACTATTTAGAGCATGTCTAATTTATGTTCTTTAATTATTTGAAGACAGACCCCACGTCCTCCCCCAGGTTCAGCTGCCTCAGGTTCACCGGGCCTTCCTTCAGGTTTCCAGACTCTATGAGCCTGACTACTGTCCTCCGCCAGCTCCCCAGTTTATCAGTGTCCCTCCTACAACGTATGGGTAGAAGGAACCCCTAAACTCCAGAATAGAGTGAAGTGGGAGTAACTGCTCCCAGAGCCAGAGGCTGCATCAGCTTTCTTGGTAGCAATAG
Organism: Equus przewalskii; assembly: GCF_037783145.1. Classification (NCBI taxonomy): domain Eukaryota; kingdom Metazoa; phylum Chordata; class Mammalia; order Perissodactyla; family Equidae; genus Equus; species Equus przewalskii. Next base: position 78,601,445 of record NC_091833.1, on the reverse strand, counting down.
CTGCCACTGCTGTTATGGCAGTCCTGCTGGGGGGGCACGGCAGGGCGGGAGTGGGGGTGGGCTGGGGAGTGGGGTGGGAGGGGAGGGGGGTTGCCAGGAGACACTGCCCTGAGGCCTGGAGGAAGCTATAAGCAATTCTTGGCCAAAGAGGAAGAAAAAAATCAAGGGTGATAAAGTAGAAAAGTAGGGGCTTTTAAAAACAAAAACAAGGGCTATGAACACGGTTTAGGAAATGCTAAGATATTTAGTGGCATTAGGTGGATTTCTATAAACAGAAGGAAGTCCTCAATGACTAAACAGCTCTGTGTTAGAATCCGCAGTGTATAATCCAACCCCGAGAATGAATGGTATTTGGGGAATTTTGGGCTCTCCCATTTGTTGGTAAGCATTCCTATATTGTGATAAATCTTGCTGTCCTAAAACGTACTAACGAAATAAATAGCACAAGAAAAGAGCAACGGAAACCATTTAGACAAATGGCAAGTCAGAGATAATTTTTCCCACCTGGAGCACAAACACTGATTAACTTCCACTGAAACTCACTAATAAGTGAAAAAGTTAAAACAGTGACAGACCAAGGGCGGCTGATGAGGGGGCAGTGGGATGAATTGGAAGTCCCGCAGTTCCAGATGCTCCTTACCCCTTCCTGCCCACCCACTCAAAAAAAAGATGAACAGTGTCCAAGAAGGAAAGTGTCCAAGGAGATGCACTAGTCACCTTGGACCCCTAGGGTTCTCCCCTTATGGGGGTGGGGGGCCTCTGCTCGAAAGCCTTGCTTATGGAAAATTCCTACATAGCCTATGAGAAACATATTCAGAAAAATCCACTGAAAACATTCGTAAATAACAGACATTTATCCCACTAATGCTGTGCCGAGCCGTGTTGCAGCCTTGAGGAGAAAGGAAAATGTGTGTTCCAAAATACATGTTTTTGTGTATTTTATAACGGTTAATTTTTTTGCAGCTCATTAAGGTAGTTGAAAAAATGTGGGAAACATGAAAGTAGGTATATTAAAACCTACAATATCATTTTAAGTTTAAATATTTTATTTATACTAAAAACAATTTTCTAGTTTTACTTTCCCAGCTGTAAAGGAAGCAAGTTCATTAACACAGTTTTCAAAATTTACCACTTCATTTATCTTGTTTTCAATTGAGAAAATTGCCATGTTTGACAATTTCTTTTGACTACATGATAATCTTAAATAATTTTGACATAACTTTAGCTACTGATCCTCTCTTTATTTAAATACATTTCAACCTTTTGTTCATCATGGATTTTTTTTGCATTAATTTTGATTTTTTAAAATAATGCATTAAAATATTACTCACCATGATTACTGAGTTTTTTGGCGCCCTCTTAAATTTTGCACCCAAAGGTGAGTGCCTCCTTTGCCACACCTTAATCATGGCCGTGTCACTGTTATTTTCAGAAACCCAAGAAGAGAGAGTAAGGTGTCAGGACTGCGGTTTGGACCCAGCTCTGCTACCAACCACCTCTGAGGGTCTTGATCTTTTCCTTGCACCTGACCTGGTTCCCTGCCAGGTGAAATGGCGAAACCAGGGAATTACAAACTCTTCACAGGTGTGCCACTAAATTTTAACCAAGGTCTAAATTCATTGTTGCTCCAGCTGGTTATTATACTTGATGGAGATGCCAGGTGAGCAGTTTGCTGAAGGGGTTATGAGGCAAGAGGAAGAATTTGCTTCAAATGAGAGGAAAGAATCTAAATCTAATCTAATCTAAAGCGAGGTCCCCAAGAATGATCACCAAATGACTGGCTCCTGAAAGAGCTTTGTTTTGTGAGTATGTCAGAGCCCAGCCAAGTGATAGAAACAGTTCTCTCCAGCAAGGACGCTGTGTGGACTGCGCCTACATAAACAGCGGGAGGCTCTGCCCTACTGTGGCTGTGTTTGCATCATAATTTTTGCTGACTTATTTAATGTTGTTCAAAATCTTTTAATCCCTTCAACCAACCCTAATGTTTTACAGTGTGTCTCAAATATATAAAGACTAACAGCCCCTATACCAGATGATTTCTGAGGTAACTTTTAGCTTCAAGAAACTGAGCTTGAGGGTTCTTGTTGTTGATGACGCTTGAAAACTTGGATGAAGCTACGCAGGGCAGAATGGTTGCAGAGCTCGTTTCAAACTAGTCATTGAGATAAATGATGTGAGACTTGGAGGTATTAATAAAGTGTCATCAGTTCTTTAATATATAAGAGGATGAACACATGCTCCGTGGACTAATCCTCAGTGTACGGATACATAGGTAATAGGAAGGAATTAGGTGACTTAGTGACCTGAATAAAAATAGTCACACATGGGATAAAAACTGTCTTTGAACAAAGAGCCTGGGTTGGAAGTGGGGGCTGGGGGGGTAGGGGCGCCATGTACATTGCAGAGGAGGAGCAGAGGGAGCAGAAGAGGACAGGACTTACAGGCTGCTGCAATGGTCGGGGTGAGCTCTACTGCTGCTTAATATCTACATCAATGATCTCCAGAGGGAGGAGGCAATTCCTTAACAAAACCTGTGAACGACACTAGCCTGCAGAGTGTTGCCAACGCCAGAAATGACAGAAAAAAAAAATATAAATGGTCTTTAAAGAGGTTGAAATTTCGTCAGGAAATTAAAGGAGAATTGAACTAAGAGGAGACAATGTAATACATCTGGAGTCAACAACTGAGAACATAGATATTCAGAAAGTGGGAAAAACAAGGGAAGCGATTAAGTGAAAAAAGTCCCAAGTGGCTAGCTAATTAGATAGACGTTTTAGAAGCCAAGGACAGTCTTTCACAAGCCCATTAGAGAGGAGCTTTGCCTCTCTTGACAGAAGATTTTACTGCCTTTCCCCTGGGGTATCATGGTATTTTTTTCATACCTGGGTTTGTTTGTAAGAACTCTGTCTCAGAAAAGATGTCCTTCCATGTTCTTGATCTATCAACATGCTGAAATGGAGCAGACCCTCTGCCAACAACAAAAATGAAGGCAGAGTATTTTGCATTGACCAAGGGTTCTGTTCATGCAAATAGTTGCCATAGGATCCTGGGAAGGGCTGATGTCAGAGGAGAAGCATGGAAAAGAAGCTGGCACTTTTCCACCCAAGGCTGAAAAACATATTCTGGAAATGCTGATGGTTTTTAAACAGGTAACCAAGTTTTATGGAGGAAAGGACAAGATGAAGGAAGATTTTTGAATTCTCACCATTTTTCTACTGTGTTTCAATTCTACGGGTATTCATTGATCACCTATTACATGCCTGGCATTTGTCTTGAATTCTGTGGGAGTTTCCATAGGGAATTCAATTTCTTCTTCAATGAGTTTAAGTCTAATTAGGCAAATGGAGCTTACACATAGAAAAAAATGTTAAAACACTGCAAGAGAATATACAAGAGTATGACAATGAGTATGGTCCTCCAAAATAGGGGCCAGGAAAAAACGCTGGAGGAAAAGGGACAAGAGAGCAGTTTAGCGTGGCCCAAAACAGTCAAGTAAAGTTCATGGAATAGACGGTCCTCAGGGAGGATCGTGAAAGATAAATGGGATTTGGACAAGTGGGAAGAAATCCAGGTGAGAGGAAGAACCTGAGCAAACTCCTCAGTCAAGGAAGAGGAATACACACACTGGCACTGGGTGTTCCCACATAATGATCTGTATTTGAGATTTTAAAATTACTTATTTAGAAGTTGCAGGATTTTGAGTTGGAAAAGGATCTTAGATTCTCACCAAGTGTGGGAATCCTCTTTATAACATCCCTGAAGGATGACTTACCAGCTTCTGTTTGAAACACCTCCAATGATGTGTTTCTCATCAGTTTTCTAGCAGCTGAATGCTTCCCTCTTGTTATTGTGACCTTCGGCCCTTGTTCTGCCTTTCAGTGTAACATAGATCACATTCACGCCCTCAAAACATGACAGCCCCCAAAATTAAAGACAGTGTTGGTGATTTCTCCCTTGTCTTTTCTTTTTGTTTCTGGTTCTTCCAGTTGTCTTCCTAGGTAGTCCAGGTGGTGGTAAAGAGTCCACCCAGGATGCCCTCTAGTTTGTTAAAGTCACTTTGAAAACATGGCACCTGGAAGTGAATTCTTACCCAGTTGTGATTTGATGGGCTCAGGTTTCAGTGAAGTGATCCCTTCTTTAACCAGGATATTACTTGTCTACTATTGTGACCTAAGATGGCCTTTACTGATATGTTTTGTAAATAATCACACTATGGAGTGAAAGAACATAAAGGGTCTTTAGAACATAAAACACTATTGTGCCTTGAACATAGAAATAAACAATGGTAGTGGTGATAGTTGCCAATTCTAACTCTCCTTGCCTGTATTTTGCCCAATATTTCAGTGTCCAAGTGGACAAGGAATCTCTCCATAAGTAGTGGGAGGGTCCTGTGTGTTTGAATGTCAGTTGGGGGGTTTAGTGGGTAGAATGATGCCCCCCTCCAAAACATATGTCCACATCCTAAACCCCAGGACCTGTGAATGTGATCTTATTTGAAAAATAGTCTTTGAAGATGTAATTAAGTTAAGGATCTTGAGATGAGATCAGCCTGGATTATCTGGGTGGGCCCTAAATCCAATGACATCTTTATAGTATCTTTATAAGATACAGAAGAGGATAAGACACAGCCACAGATGAGAAGGCATACAAGACAGCAGAGATTGGAGCTATGCAGCCACAAGCCAAGGAGTGCCCGGGGGCACCAGAAGCTAGAAGAGGCAAGGGAGGATCCTCTCCTAGAGCCTTCAGAGGAAGTGAGGCCCTGCCAACACCTTGATTTCAAACTTCTGGTCTCCAGAACTGTGAGGGAATAAACTTGTGTTGTTTGAAGACACTAAGTTTATGGTAATTCATTATAGCAGCCCCAGGAAACTAACAGGGGGCTATGTATTTCCAGAAGTATTCCCCTCAGAAATGGGGTGAACATTCCCAATGATCCAACACTTCTCTACATGGCTTAGGGATATGGAAAATACGTTGGGGTGGCAGCCACTTAGACTACTACGTACTTAGGGACAGCAGTTCTGCCCTGGTATAAAAATGTAATAATTTCATTTAATCCATTACTAAGTTAGAATACAGATGCCTCTAGAGATGACTGTTAAACCAAATTTGCAAGGGCCCCAAGGGGAAAAGGGGCACAGACAGAATGGCTGAGGGTGTGTGTGTTGTAGAAGATGTAACACAAGTATAACAATAATACTTAATGAGGAGTTTGAAAACACTAGGTGATTCATGCATTAACGTGAGTACGCGGGAGCCTAAGCATGCAGTGTTCTAGTCAAAAAAGGCCACGTGACTGACAAAAGCAGTCATCAGCAAGTTATGCAAATCATCTCAACAGATAGCAATGACATATTTAGGCCTCACCATCACACGTATGCTGTTGCCACGCACTGTGCCAAGAAGCTATTAAAGAAAATTCTTGGAGAGTTTCCACTCTGCTGTTGGTAAGGTCTTTTGTGTCCCTGTGTGACAAATGCATCAAACACAAAAAGCAAATAAGAGTCACCGGAAAATAATGGTGGAATTTAAGCCCACACATTCCAAGGCACAAATTAATGATGTAAACAAAAATGCCTCTGTTAATTGGGATGGACAGAACCTACTGACACTGTTAGAAGTGTACTCGTTAATTCACCATGTCAAGAAGTGTGGCTCCCTAGAGCAGGGAGGATGAGTTCTTTTAGGAAGGCAGAGGAAGAAGGGCAGGGGTGAAGAGAGTAGGAATTAAGAGTATCATAAAGACCGCAAATCGCAAATCTGGAGGCCATCTTCTCTATCCTCTATGTGAAGGAGGACTCCCTTCTCTCCCTTCCTTTCTAGAACATAATATAAACTAAAACATAGTAATTATTACTACTTAATGAGCAGTTCACTAGGTGCAAGAAACTGTGCTGGGTACTTCACATACATTTTCTCACTTAATCCTTAAAATGATCTCTGAGATCAGTGACATAATCTTCCTTTTACAGAAGAGCGGATGTGCTGCTAAAGAAACAGAAATCCTCTTTGGCATTCATTCATTCATTCAGCAAACACGTACCAGGCACTGAATATACCAAAAACAATCACCTTTAGTGACAGGGAACTCAGTACTCCAAAGGCAACGTACTAGATTTTTCCAGTAGGCTCTAATTCTTAGAAAGTTCCTCCTTATATTGATCTGAATTGTGTCTCTGGTTAACTAAGCAATAGGTCACGGTAGTGTCCTTGTGTCACTTAGAACAAAATGAGACAAGAGGAAATGGTGAATGTAAGATTTACAGGAAACAGCCAACATTTGTTTCTGATTTCAGTTCAGTCCAAGTTTTTGTGCTTAGCAACTTGTATAGTTTTCATGTTAACCCTTATTTTGGGGGGATAGTAGATGGTTAAATTCCATTAGCCCAAGAAGAGTGATATAGTCTTCCTTCCAAATGGTTTTGAAAAGCCCTTGATGCTTTGGAGGCACTGTCAGAGGACAACACATTTGCCACCCACATCAAAGTGAGTCCAAGTAATGCCAGCACAGAAATATCAGGAATAGTTACACTGCCAGGAGGTCCATGAATACCGAGGCAATGAGGAACACACATCTTAGAACTTCCCTCATCTGTCCTGTCTTGGCAGCATCTTAGATAACGGCCTTTGAAGCAGTCAGAACCCTAGCAGACCCTCTGTTCTCCACTTTAAGTGAGGAATTCAAATCTAAAAAGGAGACACTGGAAGCCAGGAAGCCAGGAATCACGACTCCGGGAAAATCCACTGTTTATTTACATCGCAGAACCCTACTGCCCACAGTTCTGCAAAGGACCAGGCATTTCAACTGGCAGCTGCCCTGCCCTGGAACTCCAAGATAAACAAGATAATCTTTGTTAACTGGTTTTCCTTCTAAGCCTTTGCGGGCCTTTCGGGAAATCTGTTTTGCTCAGAGACTTTGGTCCTCAACTTACTACCGTTTCCATCATTATTATATCCAAATTGCAGCCCGACCTAAGATGTCGAACCAGCATAATAATTGTTTTCTATAATCATATAACAAGAGTTAACATTTATCGGGCACTTTCTACAAACTAGGCACTTCACATGAAACCATTTCAATTATTCTTCAAAACAGCACTGAGTTTTCCATTTTCTAGATGATGAAACTGAGACAAGGAGACATGAAGTAACTTATGTAGCCTAGTAATTCATGGCAGAACTGGGTCTCAAACCCAGATCTGTCTGATTCCACCCACTATGCCTTCATTTCAAGAAAATAATATTAGTAATACCAACATTATGCCAGGTACGATTCCCAGCACTTTACACATTTCAACTCACTTCATCTTCACAATAAGCCTACTTTACAGCTGAGGTCAAGTGAGGTTGAATAACCCATCTCAGGTCACATAGTTAGTATAAGGTAGAGCTGGGTTTTGAACCCAGGGAGTCTGACGCCAGAGAGCAGACCACTACTGTAAAGCAGTGGCACTGTTCCACCTAGAACTGAATAAATTGGACTAGTCTTTCCTAGTGAGGCATTGCCCACTCCCCTGCAGTGAGTCTGACCTACTCACTAGGTATGCAGCCCACCTAGCTTCAGTTACGGGACCCGGGGGTGGGTGTGAAATACACTATTGTAGCATCCCATTTTTGGGAAAAGGTAAACAAGGAAACTGACGGACTGGAAGGTTGAGGTTTTTCCCCAGGATCCCCTAAGCAAGCTAGTTGTGGGTTCAAAGTTATGAACCCATCCCCAATCTACTAGGCTGTTACCTTGCTCTTGAACGATGAAAACCTGTCTTATCATTTCAGGACAAGGTGAGACCTGTAGTAGGTCCCAGGGGCCAGAGAACACTCTTGCTCTTATGCAATGACTCAAGGTCATCAAAGGGCACAGGATATTCCAGTACGGGGGCAATCATAGCCAAAGGATCCACAAAGCCCCCTTCCACAGTATACTGCAGGCTCCAAATCAGCTGCCTCCTGCTCCTGGCGACTTGGCACGGCAGCTTGCCAGGCTGTGGCGAAGGCTGTTTATCTGCCAGATTGGAAGCGACCAAGCTCAGTCTGCCCTGGAGATAGCACAGTTGAAAGCAGAAAGGGCTGCCTGCCAAGTCAGATGATAGCAAATGACAACAGGACATTTCCCCTGAAGGCATGTGAAGGACCACATTATGTGGGTCTGTTGTGGGGAAAGGCAGGAGTGACAGAAGTGGCCAGCAGCTCCTAAACACGGCCTGGGAGGCTGGCAGAGACCAATCTGTCCAGCCTGTTTAATGACATAGTTTAAGCATTCTCCTGCCTCCTGCCTGTTTTCTTTCTCTGAACTGTTAACACTGGAGTTAATTACTTACAATTAATAACCATAACAAGAACTATGAGGGTTCCTAACAATTGCAACCACATAAGATGGTTTATCTCAGTAGGGTCAGATTACCTCCTCTAAGCAACCCAGGAAAATGCTTTCAAGAAGCACGGACCTGGCCTTTTCTAGGCACCCACCTAGCACCAAACATTGGTGGCTTGATGCTCCATATATGTTACTTCATTTACTTCTCATGACCACTTTGTACGGTAAGGGATTATTACCTCCCGTTTCACTGATGAAGAAACCGAAGGTCAGAGAAATTAAGTAACTTGCTCAAGGATGTAAATGGAAGAGACTGTACATTTTCAATCAGGCCTCATTGCCACTTGAACCAAGGGATGGAGTTACTATAGGAAGAGAACCACTGTGGGTCTTTTAACTCGTTTGGACAATACTCACGTGCAACTTATCCAACAGACCAACTGCATTCTAGATAATCTGACTCTGAATTCCGGGATCTGTAATTATTTTCTTTTCTTATACCTGGGGGTATGGTATCCACAGCTTTGTTCCTTTAATAGCCAGGGATGCTGGCATATAGTGACCAAGTGATTTGTTTAATCATAAATTAACTGTACAAAGAACGAGGGAACCACGGTAAACCAGAAAGAAGGCAATCATGTGGAGAGATTTGTGACTTTGAAGACACATTTTTATCTGAAAGATTCAGGATCTGAGAGATCTTTTCGTCTCCTCTGCTGACAAAACTCTGAACCGAGTGAGAACACTAGCATGGGACATGAAGTAGCCGCCACCCCAACACATGCTCAGGAGAAAAGAAGAGACATAAAGGTCCGTTAAAGAACAATGCAGGGTTGGCCCCATGGCTGAGCTGTTGAGTTCACGTGCTCAACTTCGGCGGCCCAGGGTTTTGCTGGTTCAGATCCTGGGTGCGCACATGGCACCACTCATCAGGCCACTCTGAGGCGGCATCCCACATGCCACAACTAGAAGGACCCACAACTAGAGTATACAACTATGTACTGGGGGGCTTTGGGGAGAAAAAGAAAAAGAAGAAAAAAAGAAGACTGGCAATAGCTGTTAGCTCAGGTGCCAATCTTAAGAACAATACAATTCTCCAAGGAGTAAGAAGAAATTGGCAGCCGGTCCGGGGCAGATTCTCAGTGGCGAGAAACAACTGAGACAAAAAACTTCTCAGCTTGTTTCAATTTACGCTTTTGGAGAATTGACATGCACTTTGAATTTCTGGAAGGATGAATAGGAGCATAATTCCTAACAGGTTATTCCCTTGCAAATAGAATTTACTAACTGAAATCTCAGAAAAATCGCCGAGGAAGGAATCTAGAATGAAATGCCTCCTGCGCAGGTCGATTTCTTTCCCCAAGTTTTCCAGCTCATCCCAGCCGAGACCTAGATTCGGATATAGTTTCTTTCCTTTTCACCAACAACAGCACTGAGTATAGAGGGTGGCTACTGGGCTGATGAGAACAGAAGTACAGGCTGTGTGAACAGGATGAGGAAAATAAAAATGGATCCTAGAGGTAAAATTACTTAAAAAAAAAAAAAGTCAGGTCCTGGCAGAACAATCTCCTTGGTATAGCTGCCATCAAAAGAAAAAGAGAGAGAAAAAGTGGAAGAGCTCAAAAAAATTAAAAATCAGATCTGAACCTACATTCTTCTAAGCCCTGAGGAAATAATCTTTAACTGAAGGTCAGCATGCAGCCAGTCCGGGTCTGAATGTCAACAATTCTAGTCCAGGCTGCAAACTGGTTTTAAAAAGAGTGTTCCACCAAGAACAAAGAAAACAGCAGACTTCTTTTTAGAGAAGAAAGAGGAAGGCAAACTGGAGTGGAGGGCTTCTGGGCAGGGCAACAGATGGTACCTGTTCCTCAGACAAGGACGTCCGAGGAAATTTAGGGATATCTCACAGGTTTAGACTAAAATTGCCTCTGGTAAGACGAATGCAGAAAGTAAGGCAAATAAGGCAACTCTGAATTCAGTCGGCGCTGGCCTCCCAACCCGCGTTAAACGGGCTGAACAGGTCTGTACCTTTGAGTCAAGTTTCAAAAAAGTCTCCACTCCAGGGTTTAAAAAAAAAAAAATCAGATCAACTTCCCAGACAAGCAGAGGCCGGATTAATGATTAGGAGAAACAAAAAGGATTAAATATCTGGCCTTGGAGAACTTTCCTGGGCAACCAAAATGTCAAAGGCATCCCTCTCCTCGGTCCTTCCTCAAAAGGGCTTTTCCTTTTGGGACAAACACCCAGAGCTGAGCCCTTCAGTTTGTGTTTTTCATTCAGATTCCTCGTTCAGATCCCTCAGGGGCCGGTGGTCTAAATGCCCGGAGAGGAAAAGAGAGGTTTCAGCTCACCTTGTCAGGCGTCCGTCTGGGGCTCTCAGAGCGGCAGCCCCTCAGCTCTCCTGCCCTGCGGATGAATCCCGCAGCTCCTTGCGCTGCCCGAGCAGTGCCCAGCCTCAACCTCCGCGCACAGGTGCCTAAGGAAGGAGGAGGGCACTGGTCGATCGGGACCAGGAAATGGGTGACATCACGGAAGCCTGGACAGATAAAACATTGCTGGGACCTTAGCTATTGAAACAGTCAGTAGGTCCCGCCCCCCTGTCATTTACCTGAATACCTGCGAGCAAGTAGGTGGCGTCTCTGCGTGGACAAATGAATCAGTTAGAGCAATTTGCCAGATGGAATTTACTTTCTTTTCAGAGCACGTGTCCAGCCCCGTGGACAGAGCTGAATTTATAGGCCTGGTTGCTTCCCCGGGGCCCTGCCTCCCACCAGCTGCTTACAAAAGAGTTAAAAAGGAAGTTTAAACACCGAAACGAGACGGTAATTTAGTGGGCATGAAAAGGAAGTGTGTGAAGATTGAGTGTTTGGAAAATATGAGATTTACCCCCAAACACCTTTTTGAATGGCATCCATTTGAATTCCAAGTGCTTCTCTGTTCCAACACGATCACAAATTGGAGGTGACATTTCAAATTCATTTAAAAAAAAATCTAAATATGGTACTTGTCAGCAGTTTTAAAGTCTGGTTTTCAAACACTTTTTCCCTACGCCCACCCCCTCCCAGCATCCTAATTCCGCGTTCAGGAGTTTGTAAAATTTCTGTCCTTCCCACCTCACTTGCCTGGCACTTCGAGTCACGTGGAGGTTACAGTTCTCGGTTGGCTTGCAATTAGGAGCCATTTAAATGATTCAGATTCGAATGATAGCACAGTAATAAGGTGGCGTTGACTGCCGGTGAGAGCCAGGAAGGAGGAATCAGAATTATTTCTGTCCCAAGCTTGGTGTGTGACCCTGGGCAAGCCACAGCGTTGCTTCAGCTTTCCCAGCAGGCAGAGACCTACAGCTCAGCCAGACCCGCAGCGCAGCTCTGAGCGATGGGCCCGCCTCTTCAACCCTTTGGTATCTTTCGGAGGATCGTAAACAACTCCCATCCTTGTATTAAACGTTGTGTCTATCTGTGGCCCCCTCCCAGCATCTCTGGACAATATATTCACTCTCTGGAATGTGCTACCTGGGGAAATTGCGGGCTCTCCCTCCCAGGAGGATGGCCTGTTTGCCCAGAAAGATAGTTTTTTCTCTTGAAGGAAAAAAAAACTGTTGAAATTCCTATTTTCCTCTTATTCTGTCTCCTTCTTCCCCTCCTTTCCCTCCTCCTGATATTGGAAATACTTTGGTTCTGTACTTTCTAAGGCTCTACTACTTTAGAGGTTTTTTGATCGTCTGGTGGGTTGGTGTTTTGGCTGCGGGGAGGGGGAAGGAAGAAGAATAAATGGGAGGGGCAGGGGCGAGGGGGAGGGAAGGAAGGAAGGTAGGTCTTGATGCAGGTCTCTTGGCCTGGACACTGACTGGATGCGGTCAGTCATTCAATACCTTGTAAAACGACCAGGGAGGGAAGGAGGAGAAATTGTAGTCAAGGACATGGGGTGTGGGGTGAGCTGTCCTCTCCAGTGGTCACAGACTGCTCTAAACTACCTTCCCCACCTGGGAACTTGGGGACTTTGAAGAGAGTTGTACACACACACACACACACACACACACAAATCCCCCATTCACATTTTTATTCAATAGAAACTAAAGTAGGTGTGGCTACCCGTGTCTTATTAACCACAACAGCAAAAAGATAAAGGCTGCCTAGCTCTCACATGCAGGTCTTTCAGGAAGAAGTACCAGTCCACCAGTGTGACACTCGACTGGGAAGCTTCAGCAAAACAAAGGCTTCTCCTTCCCTCTGACAGGGTGTCCCCTGGGAGAGGAGGAGGGGCAGGGTGAGCCTGGCCACCTAATGAATCACCTGGAAGGCCTGCCTCCAGCATTCTTCTTCGAGGCAGCCTGCCTACCCTGTGTGTCAGTCATGCCTCACCTTTTTCCAAGGGCACCAGGTCTGACTTGGGAGGCGGGAATCACTGATAGGTTCCTGGAGTCAGGGGAGGGGGTGCAGGGGAAAAGAATTTGCAGGAAGTAACAGTGCATAAAGCTTTATCCAAAGGCCTCGAGGCTATGGGGCCGCACTTGCTGTATTCATATACACGCAGCTGTCTGCATATATAATCTGATGAATAAAAATTAGAACAAGAGTTGAGCCAGGAGTGGAGTTCACTCCCAGGTATGGTGTATAAAAGAAGAGAAAAAACTAGACGTATTTCACACAATCTGCCATCCCAACTGAGATGCATCTGGATACTCCTGGATTTAGAATAATCTTTAAAGGTTTAAAAATCAATATACGCCTCATTATTCCATTAGAGCTGTTGCACTATTATGGAAATGGTATCTCTAAAGTATTGGTGAAAAGATATAAATAATAATTATAAAAAAACTAGCATCAAATAAGTGCTTAGTAGGTGCTACTTACTGTTCTAAGCACTTTTTAACCCTATAAGTTAGGTACTATTTCTGTTTACAGCTGGAAAAAACCAAGGCATAGAGAGACTGAGAATTTGCTTAAGGATGGTACAGCCAGCAAGTGGAAGGGCCAGAGTAGTTTTAACCACTAGAAAGAAAGTAGGGAAGGCTCTGATTTCTTGCTCACTGGGCAACTCCCTGGACACTAATCAAACTTCTTAACTATCCTCTATTCAGAAGAAAGTGTGTTCTAGAAGTAGCCCTGGGAAGTATAGTTTCTGGGAAGGAATGTCTCCAATTGCAAATGCGTGAGTAATCTGGTTTATACCTTGAGTATATATATCTATAGAACGTATGTACACATGGATACATTTATACATATATTTATGAGAAAACACACTTGGAAATCCATCACCCCCGGGTGCATACTTGAAATCATCTTCTGGGGGCCCATCAAACCAACCTCAAGAAGGGAAGGGCCCCAACTTGAGGACCCCCTCCAGAATGCTCAGTTGTGACTTTCTATGACATCTTCTATGGTCATTTTCTCTCTATAACTTCAACAGTCTATCCATTTAAAATCTGAAAATCTTATCAGAATGACCATAAAAACATAGAACAACATACAGTTGGATAAAATGTGATGATGTAAAATTAAGCCCCAATACAAACCACTGCCAAGTTAGGTCATTAGACCAGGGTTGGCAAATGCTAGACACACACTGTTCCATGCCCTCCTCCCATACCATTCTCACTGTCATTGCTAAAAGGCCATGGCACCCTTGAGCTCAGAGGTAACCTCGGAATCTTTAAGGTGTAAGTCCAAGCACAGTAGCAATTTCTATCCCTGGTTGACAGTAAGTGGGAGGGATACTCAGGAAAGGAAATGGTTGCTGTTGGCTGGTGCCAGTGAGGCAGATTTCATGGAGAATGGAACATGAAGTGGACCTCAAAGGATGTGGAGAGATGGTGAGACGGGCAGCCAGTTACAGGCAGGGCAGCAGCACAGGTGGAGGCAGGGATGGTCCTAGCCTGTGTGTGTTGAGGAGGGAGTTGGGCGGTGGGGGAGGAGGGAAAAAATGATGACATATTCACCCCGCTGGGGTGAAGGGGATCCCTCACGTGCTAAACTTGGATGGGTGAGGTGGGACCCAATTATAAAGCGCCTCAAGGGCCGACTGCATCAGGTCCCCACATTACTCCCAGTTACTTTGCTCATGATGATTAAACAGCTTAAGAAAGAAAAAGAAAAGAAAAGAAAGAAAGAAATTCAGTATCTTGGGCACGGGGTAATTTGTTAAGAGTGACAGTGTTTTCAGTGTTGAACTACACTTCCATGGTATGCCATTTCGGCTACCATATGTCCATCTCTCTCTTTAGAAGCAAGCCTCCTTTGCAGTCAATATGTCCTGTAAACTTTGTTCTTTGGGGAGGCAGGTGGAATGCATTAGAAAGCTCTCTGAACTCAAGGTTGGGCCTGTCCTCGTTAACCAGCCAGCTGACTTGGGCTTTTTGATTAGTTTGAATTCTTTTATGTCTCTTGACAGGGAAATCTAAAGGGGGAAAGGAGGCCTCTGTTCAAAGCTCTTTTCTTCCAGGACACCACAATGAAAGCTGGCATTCTCGAGGATTACTCCTGGCCATGAACCTATTGTTAAGGCCATACCTTGCGATTCGTCTGAATTACTTTGTTCTTGTTTGCTTCCTTTTTTCTTTTTTCATGGTATATTTGTAGAGTTGTCTGAGATGACCGAATGCCACCACCAAAGCGAACAGATTCCATCTGATTTTAATAAAAGGGATCTCTAGAAAAAGCCTCTTTGGATGAAAGTGTTTAGCATGATGAGATGGAATTGCTGTAAACATTCCATCATATTGGCCTCAGTTTTTTTTTTAAAAAAACTAGCTTAGCTCCAAATCTTTCATTGGCTACTTACAAGTACTTAGCATGATGCAAATAAGCAGATCCCAGGAAGGCAATTATGGAAAATAATAGTAATAATCACAAATATCAGCTGATGTGATGGATGCCATCTGGTTCTGTGTATGTGGAAGAGATTGCATCTCTCTCACAAACTCACAGCCCGTGTGTTGCCTGGTTTGCAGGGGAGCCTCAAGAATACTCTGTGGATCTTCAGTTTAGGAGCAGACACTTCTCTGGTTTGGGTGCTTTTTAGGGGAGAGGGAGTGCATCAGTTTCTGAAGATGTCACACGTTCTACGAAGAGATGTCACACATTCTATGAAGGTTTACTCCTCATATTTGTGGCCAGCACATGCTTCTTTAGTAGAAAAAAAAGGACTTCATTGTTGGCCTCTGTAATTGTCACAGGGCCTATATTCCACAGCTGTAAATGTCTTTATGTTTATATGACTCCATCCTTGCATAAACCAGGGAGCTTATTCAATTTTTTGGTGATGGTTGTTGCTGTTTTGAAGGTTGCCATATCTTTGTATCTTTCTTGGTTCCTTTATGGAATAACTTCTATAGTTGACCCATCACCATATATCAAAGATGTAAAATGTCTGTTCTCCTTATTAACTTTGGCCTCATCCTGATAGCTTCTGTGTCCTTGCGGATGACCCTTCCAGCATCCTTGACCTCCTCAACTATAAGGACATTTACCTTTATTCCTCTTAAGCTGTCCATTCTCTGGGCCACCCCTTGGATCTCCTTATCATCCCCAAATCTTCCATTTCAAACAAACCTGAGAATGCTACTCTCTTCTGTAGTCTCTTTTTTTTTGACGAAGATTAGCCCTGAGCTAACATCTGCCACCAATCCTCCTCTTTTTGCTGAGGAAGACTAGCCTGAGCTAACATCCTTGCCCATCTTCCTCTAGTTTATATGTGGGACGCCTACCACAGCATGGCTTGCCAAGCGGTGCCATGTCCACACCTGAGATCTGAACCAGCGAACCCCGGGCTGCCAAAGTGGAACGTGCGAACTTAACTCCTACACCGTCAGGCTGGCCCCTCTTCTGTATTCTCTTAAGTATTCAGATTTTTCACTCCCTTACTCAAACTTTGCTTTCTTCTCTGAATTGATTGTGATCCCTGGTTCCTGGACTCCTGGAGGCTGCCCAAGAATATTCTTTCCCTACTTTTTCCACTTCAAGCCTATCTGGCCCAGATCCTACTTCCCTCCCAGCATCTTCAACTTCCTCATGGCCTGGTGGAACCACGGCACTAGCCTTCTCTCTTCTACAAGCATGAAGATTGGTGCCACTGTATATGTATGCTCTGGAATGCTGGCTGCCCTGCTCTCTCTCCTTGGCACGACTGGTGAGTGCCTCTTCCTTTTCTCTCAGTGGTCATCCCACCTTCAGTTCATTTGCCTTCCCTGGCATGCAGAGTTTTTCATGATCTGGCCCCTGCCTGCCTATCAAGCCTCATCACATCTCCTTGTCCTTTCCATCCACAGAATACCAACCATCCCCAGCCCCCATGCCCTAGTAACACTGTGTTAGAAGGGAGCACTCCCCTTCACCCCCATTTCCACAGGAAAGTGGTTTCCAAAGCAAACTCTGACCGTGCTCCCTCCACGTTTTACTCACTCTGCCCCTGAGAGTCTCTGACCTGAAACATGGAAAGGAACAACTGGGCAAGCTCCGTTTTGTGCCCCCCACCCCCATCTTGAGAGTACGCCGATTTTCCTCTGCTGCTCCATGCTGAGTCTTTCCTGGACAGGCTTCTGTTTGAGAAGCTGTCATACCCAGATCTGCCCAATCTGGGTGACTTCAAGCTCTGTTTTCCCTTGTTCCAGGCCTTGTTCTCCAAATTAGCAATTGCCATTTAAAAGGTGATATTTTGGCCTCCATAATTACTCTTTTGAATTTTCTCAAATTATGCCAGACCCAGGTGGGAAAGAGAGGCACTGTTTATTGGGATCCCCCTTGAGTCCCCTCCAAAAAACTGATGGGTTCCCATAACAACCAGAGTCTCTCACTTCTAGGCTCTTACCCACACAGCACCATCCTAACATTTGTCCTTCATCTACCGTTGCCTGGATTGATGTTATACGCTTTTACGTGTTCTCTTATGGAATCCTGGCAGAAATCCCATGAGCCAATGCTGGTAAACAGATGAAGAAACCAAGTCTCTGAGACGTAAACTTGTCCAACATGCCCAGCTGGTTACAGGCAGACCTGAGACTCAGGCATTACTCCTCCCTTGGCTTGGGAAGCTCCTACGCCACCTTCAGGGCTCAGCTCAAATGCCTCCTCCTTTACAGACCCTTCCCTCACTTCCCCAAGCAGATAGCCCTGCCTGCTCTGGACTCTCAACATGCTCTACTTCAGCAGTTATTTTCCTGATCGTAATTTTTTAAAGACTGCCTCCTGTCTAGACTGCCAGGTGGGAAACATGACTTTTCATAGATCCTCAGGACTCAGCCCAGTGCCCAGAAGGAACACAGCCCATTGCCTTTGATAAATATCAGTTAAAAGAACTGAAGATGACTGTAAGACCAGGGGAGGAGTGAGGGAAGGGAGGGGATTATTGTTAGGTTAGATCTTGAGGTATCCCTTCTTTTTCCCAGGAGTCTAGGCCTGTAATCTTTGGGAAGGAAAGTAACTTCATTACATTTTTTTTTTTTTTTTTTGGTAAGGAAGATTGGCTCTGAGCTAACATCTGTGCCAATCTTCCTCTATTTTGTATGTGGGACACCGCCACAGCACGTCATGCAAACCCTAGGCCGCCAAAGTGGAGCATGCCCACTTAACCACTACACCACCGGGCTGGCCCCTTATGTTTAATGTTCATAATTATGCTACAATCTAGACATTCATTATTCTTTCATTCATTCATTTATTTACCTATTCAACAAATTTATTAAACACTGTTAATATGCCAATCAGTGTCAAGGATGAGATGAATCTCTGTTTTCAGGAACTTACAGTCAATGGAGAAGCAGAGTTATAGCCCAATGATTAAAGCCCAAGGTGGAAGTGGAGGAGTGGTACAGCTGCAGTTGTGTGAAAGAGGAAGATCAGCTTGGTTCTTCTCATTTAAAGAATCCAAGTTGTTAAAAAGTACTTGCCCAAGTTCACCCAGAAAGTAAGTGATGGGGCCAACACTGGAGTGCGGGTCCTCTTGACTTTATAGCCTGTAAACTGCCCAGGCCCCACACAGCCTCACCTTGGCCCTTAGCTTTGTAGGGCTGGGCAGAGAGGGAGGCCAATGGGAACAGGGACCTAATGTGTTTCTGGATTCTGTGCGTGTCGCCGCAGAGAACCAGAGACCTCTTACACCTTTACAATTTTCACAAATGTGGAGGCGGGTTCTCTGAGTGGATTGAGAGACTAACTACTTCTCAAATGTGGTCTTAGAGTTATGTGTCCACAGTCAGGATTGGCTGGCACTGTGGGAAGAACTTGAAAAGATCTGTGCTCTGTAGGTAACAGTAACATCTGTAGATATTTAGATGAATTGAAATTCCTTTAAGGTGGAGTTGGCAACTTCAGTAAACATTTTTTTTCCTGAGGAAGATTTGCCCTGAACTAACATTGGTTGTCAACCTTCCTCTTTTTTTGGCTTGAGGAAGGTTATCCCTGAGCTAACATCTGTGCCAATTTTCCTCTATTGTATATGTGGGATGCCCCCACAGCATAGCTGATGAGTAGTATAGATCTGCCCCTGGGATCTGAACCTGTGAACTCCGGGCCACCAAGTGGAGCCTGCCCAACTCAACCACTATGCCACAGGGCTGGCACCCAGTAAACCTTTTTTAAAGATCCCCACCTCAAAGCTCATAAGCTTTTTAAGTGTTGTGTAATTTAAATCCCATTTAATTTTATTTTTAGTATCTTCAGTCCTCAGAGAAGAAGAACAAATTACCGTCTTCCTCACAGCAACTCTCCAAACACTTGCTGTCTCTTACGTTGTCTAATAGAGTGCTCTGTCCAGGCCTCAGAGCCCAACTTCTTCAAACTTTTTCCTGAGGGAGTTGAAAATTCATAAGAACTAGTAATGTAAAGTGACTCCCAAAAAAATGTCCCCATAACGGATGGAGTGGAAAAAGCAAAAGCAAGAGAGGAATCATGTTGCTGGCCTCCCCGGGTGTCATAAGCACAAAAGAAGCCAACTTTCTAGGTGGGGAAGTGTATTCCTTCCCAGTGAACTTTCGCTTCCATCCAAGAAAGGGCAGGTCCTCAGAACGTGGATCACTGCCAAGAAGCCTGTCCTTTAGTTCTCCTAAGTCAAAGAATACAAGAAAGAGAATATGATGAAAACCACTCACCATTGATGGCAAGATGGCTCTTGGTCAGATTTTGACTAACAGAGTCTCAGCAGAGGAAAGTTCCTTTGGCTTTTCTCATATCATGAGCAGGTGAAGATGCCCCTTTTCAACTTGATGTTGAACCTGGATGAGTGCCTTCTCTTTTCAGCTCTTCTTAGATCTGAATTCCCATGGGTAGCTGTCATTAATCCATGGTGAGGTGCCTGGAGTAAACAAGGATAGACTTCCTGGTGGTCGTGAAGCAAGTGAGGTGGGGCAGTGAACACGGGTTCAGGCAATGTGAAGGAGTTCTGGTAATTGGCCCCAGGAGCAACCATCTCCTCCCAAGGTCAGCATGGAAGTTGTACTTCCAGTCCAATATTTAGTTTATCACAGAGTAATGGATACGTTCCCCTCCTATTATCCTTTGCCAATTATGAGAATGTTGGGTTGTTATCATCATGGACCTTTCCTGGAATCCCTCATCTTTGAGTAGCTCAACTAATCGTGAATTGGAAATGTTGACTTCAACTGCAACCAAGGGGCCAAAGGACAGAGAAGACACCAGGAACTCATTCTTCCTGGGATATGAGAAAGTTTGAAAAGATGCCTGCATTTTGTCTTTAAATCCATTCAGCTCAGTTCAGTGAACATTTAGGGAGAGTTAAGAGCTAGGAGCAGTGTTATTAACTGGTCTGTTAATAACCAGTTAACAGATCTCCAAGTTCCCTGTTTGTACTGTTTTAATTTGAAGCTTTGTCAATATCAGTGCCAGCCATCAGCCCAGGGTGGCCAGGCTGGTCCTTCCAGTTCAGGCGGTCCCCCTAACTTGAGCCATGGTTTATTTGGCAAGAGCAGAGGCTGCCCTTCCAGTCGTCTCTCACTTTCTCTGAGTTGCCCCGGGAGGTGGACTAAAGTGCAGCTTTGACAAGTCCTGCACAGATGTCCTCACACTCCCACGCTGGGTGACTCTCACTAATGTGTCTCTCCAGGGTGGCCAGTCCTTCTGGGTGATTCGGCTGCTCCTGGATCAACACTGTTCACTCACCTATAAACTTGCAGCTGTGACTACAGTGTCAGTGTGGCAGTAAGCCAGGTGAACAGAAGAGTGCTTATTCTTCAATGTTATTTAACTGTGGGGTTTTGGCAGAGAGGACAGTAGTTGTGCTAGGTATGTCCCTTCCTCATCTTGACCCTTAGGGACTGCTGTACACACTTTTGAACTTGAAGTTGGGCGATCTGTGAGGTTCCTGGGCCATGCTCAATCCATCTCAAGGTAGCATCTTCTCCAGGATAAAGGAACCAGGAACCATAGCCAGGGGTCATGAACAGGTGAGACCCAAGTGCCAATCATTTCAAAGCCAAACTCTCCAAACTGGTTACTATTATTTCTCACTGTCCCCATCCCCTCTTCTACAAATGTCCCCATTCTATACAATCTGTATACCACCTACTCTCTTTACCCCCACGTAAATGGCTGTCTTCTGTTAGCACTATTGTCCTACCCTGGAAATGATCACATGAGATTTCATAAGAAAGCAAAAGTGGATCCTCATCAGGAAGCCTTAGGATTCCACTGGTATGCTGGCAAGAGGGACAGAGTGAGAAACAGAAATCAGAGTCTGTCAATGAACATGCCCAAAGTAATGGAAATGAAGTTATCCTCTGCGGTGATAGAGGGATGGACCCAAATGTAACAAGCGAGTTCTGCTGTCCATGATCTTGACAACACCATTAGGGGTTAGTGTGGGTCCTGTGAGAAACAGATGCGAAGATGAAATTAAACATGCAAGGACTTTATTAGGGAAAATCCATGTGTCAGCAACAATGGGACAGGAGCTGGGAAAGGTTGGGAGAGTGCACGGACAAGCTTAATAATGGCTTTGTTGAATGAACACACAAATGAACAAAGTACAGTTTGGAAAGGGAAAGAGACATTTGGGTACAAAATGATGGGAATTAGCAGAGTTGCTACTGGGTTATAGGCAGTGTAGATATTCACCTGGCATCTACCATGGGGATGTACCAGGTGTTTATTCCTGACATCTGTTCTCATTGGTCACATCTATTCTGAGTGATTGATGCCTGTGTTGTACTGATTGTTAAATATTTTGAGAATCACCCCCAGTGATGTGGACTATCGTATTGCCTGGAATATCTGGCCATGGTTTCACAAATGGAAAGCCATTTTTTTCTGATGGCCATTCACTGAAACATAGGGCCACCATACATATTAACAGGGTCTTATAGGTAGATGGTAGTGGTGGTACAGAAACAAGGAGAGCTGCCAAAATCCAAAAGCCACAGAACATAGTTGTCCTATGACTCTGATGGAGGGTGATTTATCACATTGATGGTACATCCATTGCAAGCTGCTGAGGAGCTGTAGATTTTTGTCCTATTCTTCCTAAGAAAGAATGTGTATTACTCTTTTCCCTTTGCCCTGCTAAAAATACACTAGCAACTAAAGCTGGTGCACTCCCTATGTGTTCTCTTATCACAAGTACAGTACGTCCTCCTTAAGCTGGAAAATGTTAGAAGAAAAAATGAATTGAAACTAAATGAAAAGTGACCTGTCATTAAAATTTTTATGTTCACAAAATGCTGAGGTAGTGAGGACATGGGGAAAACGGATGAATTGCCTGGACTTAAAAGCCAGGGGGACAAGAAGCAGAACTAGCAGAACTCATGCCAATGTGGGAGTGTGGAGGCAGGGAGAAGCAAGGGAAAGTAACCCAGGAACTCACAGAGATTGTACTGAGGACTCTGAATTCCCATGGGTGGTGGTGTTGGGCTAAGTTTAACTAGATCTCTAAGAGGTTTGCAAAGGGGCACACCTGATACCTGGAATATACTTAGGCTAGCTGAATTTGTTTGTTTCTTGCAACCTAAAGTGAATTATGAATCAGTCCAAAGTCAGAGACAGACAACTTTGTCTTTCACATAATGAACCAGAAGGCAAATTTCCCAAGACTAAGGGTTTCTGTTCATGTCTCGGATAGGGTTGAACCTCTTGGGTGAAGAGGGCAGGTCATAGGTTACCTCTTCCAAGAAAAAAGGGATGCAGGATCAGGAAACTGGAAAAAATGGTGCTATGGATGTATAGGACTCCAAGAGAAAGACATGCTATCTTATGTGCATTTAAACTCTCCTTCCAGATTAACGGAGTGGTTAATTTTCCGGCATAGGTTGCAAGCTCTCTTTCTCTCCTCCTGTGTAGTAATGGCTCCACCCATCCCACTGAAACACACACTCTTACTAGCACCAAGTACTGCCCTGTCCCTGTGTTCACCTTTGGACATGTCCCCTATAGTAAGCTCTTTCAACGACCTGATTTGACAATGGCACCTGTTTCCTGCCCAGACTGACACAGTGGCACAAAGGTACACATAGCTCTGTCTTCTCTGTGCCCAGGGCCTGCAGGAAAGAATACCTAAAAATTCCTGTCTCTTCTTATGCCAGGCAGACAGAAATGAAATTAGGTCTGGACAGCAGAAAACTCAAGGAATTCACACCGAAGATATCCCAACTCGAGAATGATCAAACTTGTCAAAATTAGGAAAAAGAAAAAGTGTGAAACATAAAACCAAACCAATAATAAACAAACTTAGAGAGGAGAAATAAAATTAAGTATATCCCCACCATCACACTAAATGAAGAACATGGCATTGCCCTGCCACTCCATCAAAACTGTGCACACTTGGCCAAGTTGCCAGTGACGTCCCTACTGCCTAATCCACGGTGATTCTCAGGTCTAATCTACTACTCTTCCCTCCTCACCCTATTCCAGCCACACTGGTTTCCTTGCACTTTCCTTGCACACACCAGGCACACCTCCACCTTACAGTCTGGGATTGGCTGTTATTTCTGCCTGGAATACTCTTCCTCCAGAGATCCACATGGCCAGCTCCCTCCCTCCTTTAATCTTGACTCAAATGTCACCTTCTCAGTAGGGCCTGTCACAACCATTTTATTCTTAATTGCAACCTCCCCCGCTTGCACTCCCAATCCCATATACCATGCTCTACTTTTATTTTTTCCCCCAGCATTTAGCACTTCTCACATGCTATGTTAATTGCTTATTTATTATGTGCATTGTTTATGGTCTGTCTCCTCCCATCGAATTTCTTGAGGTCAGGAATCTTTGTTTTATACACCAATGTCTAGAACAGAGTCTAAGACAGAGTAGGTGCTCAATAAATATTTGCTGAATATGTAAATAGCACAAAATTCATCTAAATGTCATTAATGTGATGAAACAAGGGAGTGAAAAGAGGCAAATGCAAAGATAAAAATATCTGAAGTAAAATAACATCAGCAAAGGTGGAATTTAAGTTTCATATCATTAAACAGGATAGAAAAGGACATCTGTTGTGATAAAAGACAGTTTTTATAAAGAAGATGTAAGTCACAAGCCTGTTTGCATCAAACGTTAAACATCAAACTGTACAAAACAAACACTGTTAGAAATATAACAACTTGATTTTTTAAAAATATAGTTCTGGTGAGTCACCTCAGGATGTCATTAGAATGGGCTTGGAACCGTGATGACAAAATCAGACAAGACAGGGGCTGACCCCGTGGCCGAGTGGTTCAGTTCACACACTCTGCCTCGGCGGCCTGGGGTTCTCTGGTTAGGATCTTGGTTGTGGGCCTAGCACCACTCATCAAGCCATGCTGTGGCAGCATCCCACATAGAACCAGAAAGGCTTGCAACTAGGATACTCCACTTTGTACTGGGGCTTTGGTGAGGAAAAAAAAAAAGAGAAAGATTGGCAACAGATGTTAGTTCAGGGCCAATAAAAAAAATCAGACAAAACAGAAGAGAAGTGCAAAACTAATGGGAGGTAATTTAATGATCTATAACACTTGTTCAAAAAATATGAAACTATTTCAGAATAGAATCAAGTAACGAAAAAGATGAATTGACTCCAAACAAGTATTAAAGCAACTTCTTCCTCCTTACAACCCCTGGTTGGTTTGCATACTCGTCAGAGAGTTAAGGCAGATTCCAGGGAACCTGGATTACAAGATCACAGCAAGACTTGGAGTCCCCATCAGCCTAGTGACGTGGAAGCTGGTAGGCCAGGTAAGGGCTATGCCGAGAATTGGCATAGCATAACATCTCCCATATTCCAGTGGTAGAAGGAGTCCCAAGACCCACCCAGATTCAAAAGGATGGAAAAATAGAATCTACCTCTTGATGGAGAGGGGCAAGCTCACATTGGTGAGCATATGGCATGGGAACTGTTGTGATGTGGTTACCCTTTTGGAAAATACAATCTACTGCAATGGATCCTTGGGATATTTAAAAAGAGATTTTAATATATTACCTTTATGCCACATATTTACAGTGCAGTTGAACACATTAAAGAATTTAATTATGGAACAAGAAAAGACCCCGAATAGCCAAAGGAGTTCTGAGAAAAAAGAACAAAGCTGGAGATATCACACTCCCTGATTTCAAAATATACTACAAAGCCGTAGTAACCAAAACAGCATGGTACTGGCACAAAAACAGACACACAGATCAATGGAACAGAATCGAGAGCCCAGAAGTAAACCCACACATTTATGGACAGCTAACACTCGACAAGGGAGCCAAGAGCATACAATGGAGAAAGGAGAGTCTCTTCAATAAATGGTGCTGGGAAAACTGGACAGCCACATGCAAAAGAATGAAAGTAGACCATTATCTTACACCAGACACAAAAATCAACTCAAAATGGATTAAAGACTTGAATGTAAGACTTGAAACCATGAAACTTCTAGAAGAAAACATAGGCAGTACGCTCTTTGACATCGGTCTTAACAGCATATTTTCAAGTACCATGTCTGACCAGGCAAGGAAAACAAAAGAGAAAATGAACAAATGGGACCACATCAAACTAAAAAACTTCTGCACAGCAAAGGAAACCATCAACAAAACAAAAAGACAACCTAACAATTGGGAGAAGATATTTGCAAACCATATATCAGATAAGGGGTTAATATCCAAAATATACAAAGAACTCATACATCTCAACAACAAAAAAACCAACAACTCAATTAAAAAATGGGCAAAAGATCTGAACAGAGATTTCTCCAAAGAAGATATATGGATGGCCAACAGGCATATGAAAAGATGCTCAACATCACTAGCCATCAGGGAAATGCAAACCAAAACTGCAATGAGATATCACCTCACTCTGGTCAGAATGGCTATAATTAACAAGACAGGAAACAACAAATGTTGGAGAAGATGTGGAGAGAAGGGAACCCTCGTACACTGCTGGTGGGAGTGCAAACTGGTGCAGCCACTATGGAAAGTGGTATGGAGTATCCTCAGAAAATTAAGAATAGATCTACCATATGATCCAGCTATTCCACTGCTGGGTATTTATCCAAAGAATTTGAAAACACAAATGTATAAAGATACATGCACCCCTGTGTTCATTGCAGCATTATTCACAGTAGCCAAGACTTGGAAGCAACCTAGGTGCCCATCAAGCGATAAATGGATAAAGAAGATGTGGTATATATACATGATGGAATACTACTCAGCCATAAGAAATGATGAAATCCGGCTATTTGTGACAACAGGGATGGAACTTGAGGGTATTATGCTAAGTGAAATAAGTCAGAGGGAGAAAGTCAAATACCATATGATCTTGCTCATAAGTACAATATAAAAACAACGACAAACAAACAGATAGCAATAGAGATGGGATTGGTGGTTACCATAAGGGAAGGGGGGAAGGGGGGAGGGCAAAAGGGGTGATTAGGCTCACATGTGTGGTGATGGACTATAATTAGTTTTTGGGTAGTGAACATGATGTGATCTACACAGAATTCAAAATATATTACGATGTACATCTGAAAGCTATATAATGTTATAATCCAATGTTACTGCAATAAAAAAAAGAAATTTAATAAATGAAGTTATAAAAGATAAAAGTACCCTGAGAAGGGATTGTATGTTTTTTGCTGTATTTATAAATTAAATAATAATGTTTATAAATTAAACTTAAAATCTAAGTAAGCGGCTTCCTCTTAGGATATAGAAAGCTTGAAAGTGCATCATTCACACCCTAAGAATAAGAAAAAGCAGAATAATCTACAAAATCATAACTTCTCTGGGGTCTGTTAGAGAGGTGAGGTTGTAGGGCAACCAACTAGCCTGAAATCTAAGGAAAAGTAGGCACCTCCGAGGAAAAATATGAGTACCAGCTAATCTGAAGCAGAGCATGGGAGGAAGACAGATTTGCCATAAAAGAAGGTATGAAAAATTCAGGTAAAATTTGTAATGAATTTCTAAGGTCAAGTTTGGGCTATCATGAGAGTTTAGAAATCCTGGGAACCACAGATACAAGGGGGATTCACACCCACTCATAGGCTGTTCTCCAGATCTACACAAGGTAAGACTGGAGCAGAGTAGAAGACAGAAGAAGTCTCCCTCATGGTTCAGGCCTGTGGAAGGAAAAAGCTGCTACTGCAGGAAACAGAAAGCCCTACAAAGATCCTTTTCCCTCTGGAACAAAGGCCTTAGGACGCCAAGTGAAGAACAACGAATCCTGTTGCCTCCAGGGCATGGCGAGAAGATCTGTTGTGACTGGGGGAAGAGAACAACAACAACAAACACCTCTCTACTCCTTAGGAGGCACTGGACATCATCCTAGGCCCAGACCATTAGAGATATCCTGCCTCTGGGGGGAGGTAGATCACTGGGAAAGTTCAACCCTTGAGGCCCAGGGCAAGGACAGAGGCTGATGTAGGCAACAGAGAATTGCACTCCCCTCCCTACTGCCACCTTGACCAAGCTACAAGCATCAAGTAACAAGTTAGCAGTCTACAATGGAGGAGGGACAAGAGACATTCTCTCTGAGGTACAAGGTCACAAGGAAAGGCTAAAGCTGAGGGTGAAACAGGAACATTAAGAAAA
Organism: Equus przewalskii; assembly: GCF_037783145.1. Lineage (NCBI taxonomy): Eukaryota > Metazoa > Chordata > Mammalia > Perissodactyla > Equidae > Equus > Equus przewalskii. The sequence continues at coordinate 78,574,145 of NC_091833.1, read as the reverse complement.
AACCCTCTGGTAACACAGCCCCCGAACTAAGCATAAAGTAAACACAATGGGAGTTTGAAGACTGTAGTACACCAGGGGTAACCATAGCAACAAAAAAATCCAAATGCAACAGAACTCTTGACAAGATTCATGCAACATCCTACGCTACAGGCCTCACAGAAGAGACAGGCCCATTTCTAGGCATAAATATAGTTTATCTGTCTATGATGTCCAGCTTTCAATCCAGAATTATGAGATACACAAGAAAGCAAGAAAAATCAAACTACTATTAAGAGACAAAGTAATTCACAGAACCAAATTCAGATATGACATAGTCATTGAACTATCAGATAAGAAATTTAGAATAATTATGACTAATAGGTCAAAGACTCTAATGGAAAAAGTGAGCAATATGCATGAACAAATGAGGAGTTTCAGCAGAGAGATGGAAAATAAAATGAGTCAAATGTAAACACTGAAAATGAAAAACACAGTAACAGAGATAAGGAATGCTTTTGATAGACTTATCAATCTACTCAACATATTCAAGGGAACCATCAGTGAACTGGGAGATAGGTCAATAGAAATTTCCCATTATGAAACACAAGGAGAAGAGTGAAAACAAAAGAATATAAGAGCTGTGGGACAATATCGAACAGTCTAGCATACATGGAATTGGAATCCCAAAAGAAGAATAGAGAGAAAAAAGAGAAAAGAAAATCTGAGAAGTAATGGTGGAGAACGTTCCCAAATTAATAAAGGGCATCAATCCATTCTTGGTTCTCTGACCTTCTGCTGAGAAAACACCAGGCAGGGTAAATCCCCAGCTCTCCACCGCACAAAAAAATATATACTCTTAGACACATATTTAAACTCTTGTAAACCAAAAGGGAAGAGGAAATCGTGAAGGAAGTCAGAGAAAAAAAAGACATTATTATCAGAGGAGCAAAGGGGATAAATACAGCAGACGTCTCATCAGAAACTATGAAAGCCAAAAGGCTCTGGAGAAACATCTTAAAAGTGCTGAAATGGGGGAAAACTGTCAACTCAAATTCTATACCCAGTGAAAAAGTCTTTCAAATATGAAGGGAAATTAAGATTTTCTCAGATACACAAAGACTGAAAGAATTTATTACCAACAGACCTGAACTACGAGAAATCTTAAAAGAATTCTTAAGGCAAAAAAAAAAAAAATATGAACTGAGACAGAAACTTAGATCTACACAAAAAAATGAAGCGCACTGGAAACGGCAAAAATGAATGGACCATGGAACTCCATACATTTCCCACTGTTTTGGGAGCATGCCTCTGCTCCAAACTGAATATACAGGCTGCCCTATGTTCCCCGAACTGCTCCGAAGGGAATCTAGCATTCTAAAGTATATCAAGAATGGTTATTTATGTACTACTTTGGGGAAAAGGCAACTTAGTTAAAGGAAGAATAGGTTGGGGCCTCATTTATTAAAGGGCAAAGAACTTCTAATTTAAGTGTGGTCAAGTGTAAAAAAAATAAGTAATGAAGATAGGAAAATTCAAAGAAGTAAAATGAGCATTGAAAATCTAAAGAAAAACCTAAGAAAATACCTCATTTTAAAATTTATCATATTAATAGTTTAAAATTTAATTTTAAAAAGTACCAGAATAATGTTTTAACCCACAAGCCATCTTCAAAAACACCTAAAAACTTATATTAACCCAATGTATCTCTTTGGACTGTATTGGACAATTCTATAGAACGAATGAAATAAGGACACAGAGGAACTGACTAATTCTTTTTATTTATATAACAATTATATAGCGTTTTCGATATGCTAATTTCTAGTCTAAATATTTTATGAATATTAAATAACTTCATCCTCACAAGAACCTTATGAGGCAGATATTATTATTCACATTTTACAGATGTGCTCAAGGTCGTGTGGTAAAGTCAAGACTTGAAAGTAGACGTATTTTCTCTGAAGTCTTTGCTTTTAACCTCTGTGCCATGCTGCTTCCCCACACAATAACAGAACAAAACCCTCCATTCCGGATACACACAATTGTCATTACTTTTCATATGTCTGCAGAACGTCTATAAAGACTGATCATGTACCTGGCTACAATGAAAATGCAGCAAATTCAAAGGGTAAAGATTTTATAGGTTATATTATCTGATCCTAATTCAACAAACAAGAAAAAAATTATTAAAAGATGAACAAAACATTGACTACTTGAAAATTAAGAAATGCTTAGAAAACATTTGGTTCAAAGAAGAAATCAAAAGGGAAATTACTGACCACCTTGAAAGCTATGACAAGGAGAACTTTATAATATACTCTAAGATCCTGTGAAAATTGTATCAGAAAAATTTTATAGCCAAAACGTCTTTCTTGTGAAACAATGAAGATAAGAAATAAAGAAACTAATCCACATTCTAAGAAATTAGACAAAGAACAATAAAGAGTGATTATTAAAGGTAAAATCTTAAATTAATAAATTAGAAAGAAAAAAGTAGTAGAATATATAAATAAATTTAAAATCTTGTTTTATTAAAAATCCAGACATTTGAGAAATAAGCTTGATTTTTAAAAAGGAGAAAAAGCAAAATTATAAAAGATCAGGAAGTAGAAAGAACAGACATTAAAATGACTAAAAGCGTTAAAAGAGAACTTAATATGAAACTTTATGGCAACAAATTTGAAAACTGGAGAAAAAATTGGAAAGAAGACGAAAAATGACCTATTTTTGCAGATGATATGATTGTAAACCTAGAAAACCCAAAGGAATCTAGTAAAAATCTCCTAGAATTAAGAAGAAAATTGGTGAAATAGATGGATCCAAAAATATGCAAAAAAAAAAAAAGTCATTAACTTTTCTCTACGCTAGCAGTAAGAATAGGAACGGAAAAAATTCACTTAAAATAGTGAAATAGAAATCCCTATGAAATACTTAGAAATAGATATAACAAAAAAAGGAAATAAACAGCAAAGTCATACTAAAATATGTAAAAGGAGCAATGAAGAGATGGAAAGACACTGTATTCTTGGATGAGAAGACTCAATGCCATAAAAATATTAAATTCCTCCAAATTGTTTGTATATTTCACTAAAGCTCACGACAAGGTGCGTATTTTTGGTTTGGTTGTTTTTGGCAATTGCATAAAGTGATCTTAAAGTTTCCAGAGAAAAATAAATACCAAAAAAAAAGACAAGTAATTTTGGAAAAATAGAGATGGGGCAGGGGGCTTTTTTTTACCAGTTATTAGAACTCTCTATAAAGCCATTGTATTTAAATTAGTATCCTATTTGGATCCCAATTTTATTAGGTATAGTACAAATATATGAGTGAAAAATATAAAAGATAAAGTAAAAGCAAAACTCTTATAAGAAAATCTAGTAGATTATATGTACTAAACGGAGCAGGAAAAGTTTTCCTGATCAAAACTGAGAAGTGAAAAGCTATGAGAAAAAACATAGACATATCTAGTTACAGAAATTATAACGTTAAGGCAAAGATATCGTAAAAATACAAAATGGAAGATTTGCAGAACTGTTCATAATGCAGATAACATTTAATTTTTATACAAAGATTTATTACAATTTGACAAGAGAAACAAGAACAAACCAATGGAAAATGGGCAAAGGATATGAATGGGCAATACACAGAAAAGCAAATCTAAAGGGCCAAGAAACATGGAAAAATCTTCCAATTCACCAAAAGTGAGGGGAATGAAAATGAAACTAAATGAGATATCGTTTTATACCTACCAGATTGTCTAAAATTTAAAAGACCTGTAACACTTGTTATTGGCAGGGTTGTAGGAAAGCGAGCACTTTCATGCAGCATGGACGGGATGAGCAATGCTACAGCCTCTTAGGGAAGCAGTCTAATGACAGCTGTTAAAATTTAAAATGCATATGCTCTTCAGGCCAGCTATCCTTTCCTTGAGAATCTCTTCAATAGAAATAAAGTCACCAGAACATACAGATTCATATACAAGGTGTTTTTTGGTGGGGGAGGGAGTTGTTTTGGTTTTTCTGCAAATTGTCCGTGAAAGCTACAATGTGTTTCCAGCAATAGGGGAATGGCTGAGTGAACTATGGCATATCCACATGATGGGACAATACAGCCGTTAAGAAGAATGAATTAGAGTTGTGCTCATTGACAGGAGGAATTTCAGAAGGTATTGTTGACTGAGTAAAGCACAATGCAGGGAAACAAATGTGTAACATTGTTCTCTTTTTGTAAAACAGTGATCAGAAAGCACCCACGTGTGCATGTGCGTGTGTGCATCTGTATATGTTTATATCGCCTTGGGAAAAAATAAGAAAGATACATACTAGATTATTAATATGGGTTATCTGGGTAGGTGGGTGGGTTGGGAACTGATATGTGCGGAAGAGAAAGGGAGGTGCTAAGCCAAAAAAGGAAAACAAACAAAAAGACCACCCACACACGACCACACACATGTATCTGTGCTTGAATTGAAGCACATACATGCATTTATCCCTCCTTGTCCATACTTTCTGTCTTGAAATGATTTCCAGGTTAACCTTTCTAAGTAAAGCAAATCACACCATTTGGAGCAGATTCTCCAGGGGTGTCAGGCCATGGTCCTTCTCTCTCCACAATGCAGAAGCCAGAAGGTGAAGAGTTCCACCATGGGTACCTGGGAAAATGACCAACTGCTCTTTGGGTCATAGGACTTAGAACTTTAGAGTTGTACAAATTCTGAACTTCCTCAGGATCAAATATGAAGTAAAATATAAGAAGCCAAGAAAACTAGTTTGAGATACTTTTAGTCAGCCCACGCTGTTTACTGCTCAGAAGTCCATCACTCCTTGATGTTTACAGAATGTTTACTAGTTCTGCATTCCATGCTCACATCTGTCTGCCTCCCTCAGCCTCCTTGTGGTAGAGCAATTTCCTTCACTTCAAAGGCAGCTCCAGGTGCGGGGAAGACTCCAGGGGTGTGGCCAGCCTCAGAATCTGGCTCCTTTTCTTTACTAAAACATGTACTCGCTTCATCTTATCCCAAGTTGACTTTTGGAGCCATTCCTAAATTCATTCATCTGCTTTTGAACTCTGAGAGTGAGAGAGAATGTAGTTTTCCTTTCTCCTCCAATCATTGGCCCTAGTTTTGTCGGGACACTTCAAATTGATTAACTGCAGAAAGAAACAGGCGGGATAATTACACATGCCACTAAAGGGAAAATGCCACAATTTAAAGGGTGGTGAGTAGGCTGTGAGAGAGTAGAATAATGATGGTCTCCAATGAACTATAAAATAAAATTAAAAATCGTTGTTTAAAGCCACTAACTTTTAGGGTGGTTTGTTATGTAGCAGTTATCTGATGCTGTGTCCAACGCCTTCGCAATGTGGTGTGCGGCTCCCAACAAGAGGTAGGAACTATTTCTCCACCCCCATGAATCCGCCTGGGCTGGCCTTGGGATGTTGTGGGAGTTCCAGAGCCTGGGCATTGACAAGCCTTGCAGCTTTCCCTCTTGCCCTCTTGGAACTTTCAGGTGGCTGTGCTGAAAAGAAGCTCAGGCTAGCCTACTGATGAATGAGAGGCTTTGGGAAGAGAACCGAGGTGCTCGCCAACACCCAGCACCAACGCCCAGACGTGGGAGTGAGGCCACCTTGGACCTTCCAGCTGAAGGCAGCCTCACAAGTGATCCCAGGCAAAACCCACAGAGGAACAGTTCAGTCAACCCCCAGAATTGTGAGAAATAATAAGTGATTGTTGTTTTAGCCACTGGGTTTTGAAGTGGTATATCATACAGCAATAGCTGATTAATACAGAGGCTTGGGCATTTTAATTCAATATCTACCTTTTCTTTTTGTTTTCTGTTTGTAATGAGGCTCCTTTTATTCTTTTTTCTCTAGAAACCTAGGAAAACCTACATGGATACAAATAACTCCTATATACTATACTCTTAAAAGTTCGTAGGAGACAGAAGATTGCAAAGGCAGATGCTAGATCTTATGTCTACTCTTCAGTATCGTGCATCCAGGGCAGCATCATATACCAGTCGGAGGTCAGCATATGTTGACCAAATTAAGTAGCTAATGGGACACCCGTTGCCACTCTCACTCATTTTCTTAGTACTTGTATGTGTCACAAAACGAATGGCCTAGTTGATCTGGTTTACCTGGCGAGCTCTGCAGATGTCCTCATGTTGCCTTGCTTTTCCACACAGATAACTCTCAAAGATCCCAGGCTGCAAGAAGAGAGTATCTCTCCAGTTGATGGAGGATGAGCCCATTGGTCACAAGTCCATTGGTTGTAGTAACATTAGTGGTGGCAGCAGGAGCAGAAGCTAACGTTTATTGACACCTTATCCATAAAGCCATTCACTTTACATGAGTTAGCTAATTTAGTTACTTAGCTGTTTATCATTTCCATAAGGAAACTGAGGCCCTGATGGGCTAATTGACCTGCCCAAGCTAACACAGTTAAATGGCAGAGCTTTAGCTCTTAGCAAACACTCTGGCTGTAAATGCAGCTAATTGTATAATTACACTGGAAGGTTTAAACTAAAAGTATAAACATAGTCATTTATAAAACTTGCCTAACAAGAAATCACCTATAAGTTACAATCTCCCAAATTTTAAGATATCACTTGTACTTCTCACTAGTCAAGAGATAATTATTACTAAGAGCATAAGAAGTCTGCGCTTGTGCACAGAAAGTTATAAAACATATAAATTAATACAAAAAGTAACATCATATAAGAATCTTGGCTGTAGAGGTGCTTACACTATTTTGAAGAGACCAGACTTATACAACGCAATGACCAAAGAGTAAGACAAGATATAATAACACAAAACAGAGCAAAGGAGTTCTGAGACCTCACCTCTTACAGGGAAGAATCTGAGTCATCTTTCAAATCGCTCTTTCTCCTCGAAGCAAAACCACTGCTTTCATTTTTGGATGTCACAGCACTAAAAGATGGTTCAATAGGCCAGACTAACCTGTGTGAGCAACTAGAATAATCTCCAGAAAAGAAAATTTACTTTGGGATTTAAGATGATCAAAACTGATTACTTCTCAAGAGGCTTAGAAACCCAAAGCTGTAAACACAGCTGGGGAAACACTTGAATGTGGGTCCATAAAAACTCCAGTGAATAATCTATCCTTCTGCCTCATGACGTGGACTCTACACCACATACATGAACCTATAGGAAAGCAGTAAATATTTTTATACAACCTTGTTGGTGAAGGGAAAAGGACAATGTATAGAGACATGCCCACCCACATCTTCTGTGTGTGTAATGTAAATCTATCGCTTGTTTTATGGAAGGAAAGGCAAAAGGATTACATTCAGCCCAGCCACTGAATTGTAACACAGGGATGTTTTTTAACCAAACCTATAAGAATTGAATTTATCATCTCAAAATTTAGAGCAGCAATATAATTATTTTTGATTGGATGGAAAATAAATGTTCTACTATTTGTTGACCAATAGACACGGATAGAATTTGGGCCAATTTTCTCTCTATAGAATAGTTTTGACTTATCATGAGCTTTTTTCCCTGGAAGGATAGACATCTGTATGTTAACAATGACTATCTCTGGTAGTACGATTAGGAGTGTTGATTACTTACTTCTCTTTGCTTTTTTGGTGTTTTTTGAAATTTTTCAAAATAACCTATATTGTTTTTTAATAAAAAGATATTATTTAATAAAAAAGATACAATTTTTTAAAAAGCAATCAACCTGCTTAACTTCCTCACTGATGGGCCTTCCTACACTATTTAAATAAATTGCCCTTAACTGCCAAATAAATCCTTGTCTTCAACTCATTTAAAAACAATTTTCCCTTCCAGGATAATTCTCATGATCAGTTTTCACAGATATCTAGAAATACATGTCATGGCTAAGAGTATTTTGACATGGGACTTGAGCCTTGGAAAAAGTTACTCTGAGGAGGAAAGAAATGTGCCTTAAAAATTTCTTTTTCAGATGACTTGCTGTGTAGTTCATTAGCAGGAGACACAAAAAGTACTTTCTAAAATAATAATGGCCCAGAACCTTGCTCTTTGAGATAACAAGGCTCTGTTTTTGCAGGTGGCCTTCTACTCAAAGAACAGAAACTGGAAACATCCATTGAATTGCCCTGTTTACATGCGTTGAGTCATGCTAATGGAACAGAGCTGATCAAGCCCTGGATACAAAGCGCTTTATGTAAAGGAAAAGGACCAGCCTCAGATTCACTAACCCCAGATGCAAACACTGTCATGTGTCTCTACAAAGACATGAACCTATTGGGGAGAACCTCGGAGGCAGAGCTGGCCAATAGAGAGATAATAGGAGCCACGTGCAGAATTTTAAATTTTCTAGTAATCATATTTTAAAAAGTAAAAATAAACGGGTAAGTTAATTTTAACATTATATTTTATTTAACCAAATATATCCAAAATAGTATCATTTCAATATTAAAAATGTATTTAGATAATATACATTTTCTTTAACTAAGTTTTTGAATTCCGGTGTATATTTTACACTTACAGCACAGTTCACTGTGGACTCGTCACATTTCAAGAGCTCAAGAGCCACATGTGGCTAGTGGCTACCTTATTGGACAGTGCAACTCTAAGATGAAAATGTAATCCTCACCACGTAGGATTACGGGGTCTTAAAAATTTTTTTTCCATTGAGATATAATTCACATACTATGAAATTCACCCTGTTAGGTGTACAATTCAATGGTTTTTAGTGTATTCACAAGACTGTGCAAACATCACCACCAATTCCAGAACGTTTCCATCATCCCTCCCCAAAATCCCACGCCTTTGTCAGCCTTCTTCACTCCCTTGTTTCCACAGCCCTGGCAACCACTAGTCTGCTTTCTGTCTCTATGGATTTGCCTACTTTGGATATTATATGTAAATGGAGTCATACAATACATGGCCTTTTGTATCAGACTTCTTTCACTTAACATAATGTTTTCAAGTTTCATCCTTGTTGTAGCAGTGTCAGTACTTCGTTCTTTGTGGTTAAATGCTCTTCCATTGTATGGATATACACCATATTTTGTTTAGCTATTCATCAATGATGGGCCTTTGGGTTCTTTCCACATTTTGGCTGCCATGAACAATCCTGCTATGAACATCCATGTAAAAGTTTTTGTGAGAACATATGTTCTCAATTCTATTGGGTATATACCTAGGAGTCGAATTGCTGGGTCATACGGTAACTCTACATTTAACTTTTTGAGGAACTTCCAAACTGTTTTCCAAATCAGTTGCATCATTTTACAGTCCCAGGAGCAATGTTTGAAGGTTCCAATTTCTCCAACATTTGTTATTGTCTGTCTTTTTTATGAAAGCCATCCCAATGGGTATGAAGTATAAATATTTTTAACAAACCCAGGAGTCAGCTCCTGTTTTCACCAATAAAGAAAATATAAAAACTGTGGTTACAAAAACACAACAGGGGCTATAATATTCATACAGATTTAAAAGATTAGGGACTGAGCTCACATTTGCCAAGTTTACTTGTAAAGAAACACATTGCAGCTTTGTTAGAAAGCTGTTTTTTTCTCTCTCTGTGCCATCAGCAAGTGAGGTGAGTTCCTTCAGCAATAACAAATAATACTTATTTGCAGTTCCTGAGTGTTTTAAATATATTAGCTTATTGAATCGTCACATTGGCCCTAGGGGGTAGATGCTATAATTATCACCTTCATTTTATGGATGAGCACTCTGAGGCCTGGAGAAGTGAACTAATTTGCCCAGATTCCACGGCTTGGAGTCCATGCTTTTAGCCATTAGCTTACTTCATCTCATTTGTTAACACTAGTTGGTAGGAAGTAATCAATGGTCTCCTGTAGACCAGTGGTTCTCAAAGCGCGGTCCCAGACCCTCTGCATCTGCATCACCTCTGATATTGCAAGTTAGAAATGCAAACGCTCAGGTTCCACCCCAGATTTACTGAATCACAAACTCTGGGAGTGGGATCCAGCAAGCTCTATCTTAACAAGCCTTCCACATGATTTTGATGCATGCTAACATTTGAAAACTACTGATCTAGAGCAAACATATTGTATGACCAAAGTTTATGGAAAAATTCCTATGGGTCAGATACAGCAGTAGGTGTTGGGTGCATTCACTTTGAGGATTCAATGCTGAAAAAGACATAAGTGTCCCTCCAGTGCTTAGAGTAGAGTGAATTTGATAGATGGTGAAGCAGCATTACTTTACTGTGCGACAGGCTCTAAATTGAGATATGCACATGATGCTCCATTTGGAAGCATGAGAAAGCTTCCTCGTGGAAATGACTTTTGAGCTTCCAAAAAACTTAGAAAGCCCACATCAGTTTCAAGTCATTTAAGTATGTTTGTTACTCCTGTTACTTTTAAGAAAGAATCCAAATTCTGTAGCATGACCTTCAAAACACTTCATTGACTGGCTCCTGCTTGTGTCCCCACCTTCATCTCCCCTGTAGCTCCTTGCTCCTCAAAGTGGGGGTCACAGAGCGTGCTGACATCACCTGGGAGCTCGTTAGCAGTGGAGAAATTTCAGAGCTTCATACCTACAGAATCAGAATCTGCAGTTTACCAAGAACCCCAGGTGATTTGTGTGCATATTAAAGCTTCAGAAGCACAGCTCTAGCTACTGTGAAGGACCTAGCAATTCTCTAAAACTGCCAAATTATATTCTCTGTGTCCACCCTCTGCCCAGAATGCCCTTGCCTCCTTTGACCCCTGGAGAAGTTGGACGCCCCTTCACGACAGCACGCTGACTGGGTTGTTTATTTACCTGTTTGTCTTCAGTACTAGATGGTGAGCTTCTCAAGAGCAGAGAGACTTTTATTTTTCTCTGTAATTTGTGGGGATTCAGGACCTACTTGCTGTCTTGTATGTAATGGATGCTCAATGTTCATTTGGTGAAACTCTGTGTAGATGAATGAGACATGCCAACACACGTGTAGATACCACATCTTCAGTGAATTTTACCTAAGGACTTACATTCCACTCTGTCAGTCACATAATTCTGGTTGATTGTCTGGTTCATCGGCATCAGAGAGAATCAGAAAGTTAGGGCAGGAGGAGACTGGGCAGTGGCTAGGGGTTAAAAGGAAAATCTAGTGTCTGCTTTTGAAGAGTTTACGTTATGATTTCCCATTATGTTTTGATTTACCAGATCCTACCTCAAAAGACAGAGACAGTGACGTGAAATGAAATGAGCACTGGATTGACAGCTGGGTTCTAAATACGGCGCCGATCAGCGATGAATTGCTTCAGGCCTTTCATTTCACTTCTGTGGGCTCTGTCTCCTGATAATCAGTGAGGACATTGAACCAAGCAATCCCATAAGTCTTCCCCACACCCCACCATAGATCTTTCTAAGCACTAAAATTCGAATACTTAGTATGTAGGCAACTTTTGGAAAATAAGGTTTTATTTGAACAGGCCTCTGGAGGATAAAAATCAGTGTTCAAAATCTCTTTTATAGGCAAGTTGTACTAAGTTATATGTGTCCCCTATTTCCCTAGATATTTTGAAAAACATTGTGGTATATTTAGTTTTCATGAGAAGGAAACTGTTGAATGGAATCTGCTTCAGAAAGATGTAGGTATGTCGTAAGCCAGGAAGAGCGGATTTTGATCAAGAATGGCATTTGCAATAAATCCAACTTTGTTCTGAGTGATTAAGTTCTTTAGAAAACCTATTGATGTTTCAGAGAGTGCGTAGATTAGAAAATACTGACAATTTCAAGAACACTAGCCTTGCATTTTAATGCCCCGGTGTCGTTGGTGAACAGTAAACTACTGTTGGCGCACACTGGGCCACTCTCACACGCGAAGTGTGTCAACCTGACGGGCTTGTGGGGACTACAGCTCTCCTTGTTTCCCTTCACTCCCCTACCCACGGGCTAGCAATGGGCTATTATCTCTCATTCTGACATCTGAAGGGAGAATCTGAAAGCCAGGAAGGAAGTTTTCCAAATCGGTATAAAAACAAAATCCTCTTATTACAACAGGATACAGTAAAGAAAACAAAGAAGGAAGCTCATGAGAGGGAAAAGGTTTAAAAGCGTAAACGAAAAATATTCTGAGAAAAACAAGATACTCCTAATGCAGTGCAGTTACTTAGATTTACTGGGAAAAAACAACATTGCTGCAGAGACTGGAGTATGGGAGTGGGGCTGACACGCATTACTGAAAAGATTGCTCACATTTTCGAAGTCACAGGATTTTAAAATCTAACATGTAACTGGAAGTCAATAGCATTTTGTTTCACAATTTCATTTCTCTTAGAAGTAAAATATTGTTCTTTGGAAGGGGAGTTTAATGAGTTTTGCCCAGAGTGAATACGGTTGCACAAGAAAGATGGAAGCAGCTTGTCCTTTCATTATCCAGAGATTAAGGGAAAATGGTGTATGGAGATATTCAGTCATAAAGAGCTTTAATAACTTATCCTAGCTCAGGGCTGGCAGAGATTTCAAAATGGTGTGCTGACATCATCACTCAGGGTTCATCACCCTAGCCTGAGCACATGGTGCTGTATACATTGTATGGCTGGAATATCTCCAAGTCAGCCAAAGTGAATGGTTTGACTAAAACGCGGGCTAAGTTCGTCTCAGTTATACCAGAGGATGGGAGGAGGAAGAGATTTGACTCCATTTAACATGAATGAAGATGAGTCAAGGGCAATTCTTACACAAACCATATGTGTTTCTCAGATATTTGTCAAGAGTATTGTGACTAAGTGGTCGGAAGAGGGTTATGATGGAATAAAATATAATTTCAATTAATTGAATTCTCAGTTGAAGTAATAGGGATGTGTTTTAATTTTGTTAGAGCTACTGAGAATTTATATCTATCAGGAGATTTATATGTAGTTCTCATATAATCCTCACACAAACAACTTGATGAGGTAGGTCTATCATGGTTCCTATTTTTTTTATTACAGTAACTTTGGTTTATAACATTATGTAAATTTCAGGTGTACATTATTATATTTCAGTTTCTGTGTAGATTACATCACATTCACCACCCAAAGACTAATTACAATCCATCACCATACACATGTGCTTAATCACCCCTTTTGCCCTTTTCCTTCCCCCTTCCCATCTGGTAACCACCAATCCAATCTTTGTCTCTGTGTGATTGTTTGTTGTTGTTTTTATCTTCTATTTATGAATGAGATCATGTGGTATTTGACTTTCTCCCTCTGACTGATTCTGCTTAGCATAATACCTTGAAGGTCCATCCATGTTGTTGCAAATGGCAAGATTTCATTGTTTTTTTTGGCTGAGTAGTATTCCATTGTGTATATTTGCCACATCTTCATTATCCATTCATCCCTTGATGGGCACCTAGGTTGCTTCCAAACCTTGGCTATTGTGAGTAACACTGGAATGAACATAAGGGTGCATGTATCTTTACGCATTTGTGTTTTCATGTTCTTTGCATAAATACTCAGCAGTGAAATAGCTGGATTATATGGTAGTTCTATTCTTAATTTTTTGAGAAATCTCCATACTGTTTTCCATAGTGGCTGCACCAGTTTGAACTCCCACCAGCAGTGTATGAGAGTTCCATTTTCTCCACATCCTCTCCAACACTTGTTATTTGCTGTCTAATTAATTATAGCTATTCTGACGGGAGTGAGATGATATCTCATTGTAGTTGTGATTTGCATTTCCCTGATAATTAGGCTGTTGAACATCTTTTCATGTGCCAGTTGGCCATCTGTGTATCTTCTTCGGCGAAATGTCTGTTCAGATCTTTTGCCCATTTTTTAATTGGGTTGTTAGGTTTTTTGTTGTTGAGATGTATGAGTTCTTTATATATTTTGGATACTACTCTGTTATCAGATACATGGTTTGCAAATATCTTCTCCCAATTGTTAGATTGTCTTTTTGTTTTGTTGATGGTTTCCTTTGCTATGCAGAAGCTTTTTAGTTTGATGGAGTCCGATTTGTCTATTTTTTCTGTTTCCCCTGCACCCTCAGACATGGTACTTGAAAATATGCTGCTAAGACCAATGTCAAAGAGTGTACTGCCTATGTGTTCTTCTAGAAGTTTCATGCTTTCAGCTTTTACATTCAAGTCTTTAATCCATTTTGACTTAATCTTTGTGTATGGTGTAAGACAATGGTCTACCTTCATTCTTTTGCATGTGGCTGTCCAGTTTTTAGGAACATATGGTTCCTATCTTGTAGAAGAGGGAAATGAAGCCTAGAAGAATTGAATATCTTCCCAAGGTTGCACAGCTAATGAGAAGCAAAGCCAGAATTTAAACCCAGGTCCGCCTGCAACTGGAACTCAAGTTCTAGGCTTTGAACTTCTTTTAGTTTAAATTACTACCTTGCATTGAAAGATCTATACTTAGGTAGTTACTCCCTAAAGGAATATAGGTTTTTATGTTTTCCAATTAGTTGTGTAACCTGTGATCATTAATGCTGTCTTTTCTGCTTGCCCTTGAGAACAGGACTCTCAAGTCCTCCTTTTCTTGAGCTCCTCCAGGCTTTCCCTCTTACCAGCTATCTCTTCTCAGCGCACACATGCTCAGGTTTTTCTTATATTGAATAATTCTTTACTCGACTCTTTTAGTAATTATCCTATTTCTCTCCACAACAGTCTGTTCAGCTGCGACTTCATAGCCCTTACTGCCCACTCCACTCTGCTGAGGTTGTGCTCTCACAGGGCACTCGTGATCTCTAAACCCAAACCCAAAGGCCTTCCCTGGGTTGTCCATCGCCTTGACCTTTCTGCAGCAAGTAGCCCTGCTGACCTTCCACTTCTTGGAGAGTATGTGCACATCAGACACAAAAAATGTATTTGTGTGATTGGTTAAATGAAATATGCAAACATTTTCTCAACTCTTAAATGCAATGTATTTATGGCTAAAGACCAGATATTTTTTTTTACATATAAACATCCTTGTATATTTTTAAAGAAATCATAAGAAAATGATTCTAGTTAAGGAAACTAGCTAACATTGTGGCAACAGCTCTCTTTCGCAGAGCAAGGAGTAAATTCAATTGTTTTCAAAAAGACTGATCTACTTTTAGGTTAATGTTTTAAAAAGTTGTAGGCATACTATATACAAAAATTAACTCAAAATGGATCATTGGCATGGTGACTATAGTAAATATTGTTTTGTATATTTGAAAGTTGCTAAGAGAGTAAATCTTAAAAGTTCTCATCACAAGAAAATAAATTTTGTAACTATGTGTGGTGATGGATGTTAAAACTTATTCTGGTAACCATTTTGCAATATAGGTATATCCAATTATTATGTTGTACACCTAAAACTAATACAATGTCATATGTTAATTGTATCTCAATTAAAAAAAGGATCATTGGCCTAAATACAAGAGCAAAAACTATAAAACTCTTAGAAGAAAACATGAAAGTCATTCTTCATAACCTTGCATTAGGCAATGGTTTCTTAGATATGACACCAAAAGCAAAAGCAACAAAAGAAAAAACAAATTGGCCTTCATCAAGATTAAAACTGCGGTGCTTCAAAGGATACCATCAAGAAAATGAAAAGGCAACCTATGGAATGTGAGGAAATATTTGCAAATCATATTTCAGATAAGGGGCTTGTATTCAGAATACGTAAAGAATTCTTACAACTCAACAATAAAAAGACAAGCCAATTAAAAATTGGGCAAATGATTCGAATAGACATTTCTCCAAAGGAGATATACAAAATGATCAATAACTACATGAAAAGATGCTCAGCATCAATAATTATTAGAAAAATACAAATTGACACCATGATACACCACTTCATACCCACTAGGATAGCTAAAATAAAAAAGACAGACAATACAAATGCTGGCCCACAATGAGATATCACTTCACACTCATTAGGATGGTTATTATTACAAAACAGAAAATAACAAAAGTATTGGCCAGATGTGGAGAAATTAGAAGTTTGGGCACTTTTTAAAAAAATTTTCTCCCCAAAGCCCCCCAGTACATAGTTGTAGATTCTAGTTGTGAGTGCCTCTGGTTGTGCTATGTGGGATGCTGCCTCAGCATGGCCTGATGAGCAGTGCCATGTCCGTGCCCAGCATCTGAACTGGCAAAACCCTGGGCTTCTGAAGCGGAGCATGTGAACTTAACCCCTAGACCACAGGGCCAGCCCCCTTTGTGCACTTCTGCTGTGGAAAACAGTATGGCAGTCCTCAAAAAAAAAAAAAAAATTGGATTACCATATGATCCAGAAATTCCCCTTCTGGGTGTATATCCAAAAGAATTGAAAGCAGGGACTCAAGCAGATATTTGCACACCCAAGTTTATAGCAGCATTGTTCACAACAGCCAAAAGGTAGAAGCAACCCAAGTGTCTATGGACAGATGAATGGATAAATGAAATGTGGTATATCCACACAATGGAATTATCCAGCCTTAAAAAGGATGGACATTCTGACACATGCTGCAACATGGATAAGCCTTGAAGACACTATGCTAAGTGAAATAAGCCAGTTACAAAAGGACAAACAGTGTATGATTCCACTTATATAAAGTCCCTAGAGTAGTGAAATTCATGGAGACAGAAAGTAGAATGGTGGTTGCTGGGGGCTGAGGGAGGAGGGAATAGGAAGTCACTTTTTAATGCTGAGGAATTTCAGTTTGGGGAGATAAAAAAGTTCAGAAGACGGATGGGGGTGAAGTATATGCAACAAGGGACTCTGCTTAATGCCACTGAACTGTACACTTAAAAATGGCAAAAACTAAACAACAAAGCCAATCAAGCAAACAAAAACAAATGTTGGCAAGGATATGGGGAAATTGGAAGCCTCGTACACTGCTGAGTTTGTAAAATGTTGCAGCCACTTTTGAGTTTGGTAGTTCCTCAAAGTGTTAGAGGTTCCATATGACCCGGTAATTCCAATCCTAGGTATATATATATATATATCCCCAAAGAATTAAAAATATATGTCTATGCAAAACTTGTACCCAAATGTTCATAGCAGCATTCTTATAATAATAGCCGAAAAATGAAAACAGCCCAATTTCCATGAACTGAAGAATGGATAAACAAAGCATGGTGTATCCAAATAATGGAATATTATTTGCCAATAAAAAAAATGAAGTACAAATACACACTACAATATGGATGAACCTTGAAAACATTATGCTAAGTGAAAGAAGCCTGACACAAAAGGCCACATATCCTATGAATCCATTTAAAAGAAATGTCCAGAATAGGCAAATCCCTAGAGATAAAAAATAGATTAGTCATGGTCAGGGGCTGAACAGAGAAAGGAAGGGAGGGCTGTGACTGGGTCTGGGGTTTCAATTTAGGCTGATGGAAATATTCTGAAATTTGATAGTGGTGATGGTTGCACAACCTTGTAAATATACTAAAAGCCACTGAATTGTATAACTTGAAAGGGGGAATTTTATGGTATGTGAATTATAACCCAATGAATCTTTTTAAAAAGAAAAAAAGAGTAGTGATCAGCCACCCATAAACTAGTACATATTTTCCTTGACTTATGATAGGATTATGTCCTGATAAACCCATCACAAACTGAAAATATGGTAAGTCAAAACGCATTTAATACACCCAACCTACGGAACATCATACCTTAGCCTAGCCTACCTTAAACATGCTCATAACACTTATATTAGCCGACAGTCAAAGTCATCTGAGCCTATTTGATAACAAAGTGTTGAATAGCTCATGTGATTTATTAAATACTGTACTGAAAATGAAAAACAGCATGGTTGTAAGGGTACAGAATGATTATAAGCTTATTGGTTGTCTCATGATTGTGTGGCTGACTGGGCATTGCTGCTGCTGCCCAGCATCATGAGAGAGTATCGTACCACGTATCGCTAGCCCCAGAAAATATTAAAATTGAAAATTCGAAGTACGGTTTCTACTGAATGCGTATTGCTATTGCACCATCTTAAAATTGAAAAATCCTAGGTCAAACCATCGTTAAGTTGGGGACCATCTGTTTTCATTTCTTTCTTCACTAATTTGCCAAATCTTTGTGGAACCTGCTTTGAGTGAGGGGCTATTAGGTGCTGGGCATAACAACATTTTGAAAAGATGGCCCGACTTTAGCACGGAGACCAGATTGGAAAGGGAACAGAAGCCGTATGGACAGTTGACACAATTGGGAATTAGCCAATACAGAGACTCATTTCTCTTCTCAGTCAAAAGTAATTTCTTTACATCCTTTTCACATATTAAGAAAACAGAAAATAATAAGTATTGGCCAGGATGTGGAGAAATTAGAACCCTTGTGCACTGCTGATGGGAATGTAAAACAGGCAAACTAAAGAAGGGAAACGAGCTCTTCTTCAGCTCTTTTATGATCTGAAGAAAGCTCTGAAGTTTCTTAAGGGCTTAAGAAAAAAGCTTTAAAGTCATAGAAACCAAAGACTTGAGTATTAAGTTCATTTTTGAAACATGGCAAAAAAATACCATATACCCATCTTTGCCAAGAGTCTGAAATGGAAAGTGAAACTAGGAGCACAGCAAGTAGTCTGGAGACTGACCCTTCCCTCATCACACATCTTTGACAAAAAGTGCTACATACTGAAAGACTGGCCAAGGATCAGAGGCCAATGAGGTTGGATAGGAGTGGCATGTGGGAGCATCACATGCTCCAACAGCCGCTCTTCTAGTCCCTTTCAGCTACATTTGCCCCAGGTACACTTACTGGGTTTTAACAGGGCTGTGGCATGGGACACCAAGCTTTGTACCCAGCCTGTGTCTCATAGATTAGTGGTGTCTTCAGAAAGGAAGAAAGCTTAGCTAGTGTAACAAGAATCCCCAAGGTGGTGTGAAGGGGACCAGATTTAGAATTTTTGACTACCTACAGCCTTCTCCATCCTCTGAACTCTCTTATGGTTCTTGAAGGTACAGAGTGATTCTCAGGCTATATTTATCATTCTTTCCAATGTGAACTCATTAATGTTGATAAGAAAAGCCAAACTAAAAATGTTATTAAACTGATTCTAACAGTTAAGCAATCTTGCTGAAAGTTTAATTCCCTTCCAAATAACTTGGGTTGATTCTCTCATTATTTGCATGAGAATTCCTACGAATGGTGAGCTCTTATGCTGAAAGTAACTCAACCACAGATCAACAAAACAAGATCTTCTGTTTTGAATTGATGCCCTCAACTCCAGTAAAATGAAATCATCCCAAACTGAATTCTCTCCACCTAAAGAAAAGAAAACTCAAACCTGAAAAAAATCAAATAGTTGTTGAATGAATGCATGGAAGTGAATAATATACTTCTCTTCATCAAATGTGCTTATGGACAGGTCAGTCTTGAGTTAGCACATCTCTGAGAGGGATGCCATAATCCATTTAGATGTAATGCTCTGAGCTGAACCAGAACCTGCTAAGCCTCCACTGCCATTGCTGCTCATCTGAAGGGCCTGAAAATGCTTTGTGTAGGAGCCCTGCACCTGCTGATCAGCCAGTTCTCCTTCCATACTTCCCGTGGGAGGATTCCAGGATGGCTGTTCAATGGGCATGCTCAGCGCCAGGTCGAGTGGACCTAGGATTTACATAATTCTGACTTTACAAGTCTCTGAGGAAAACAACCAAAAGAGAAGATCATGGGTATCAGTTTATAACATCCCAACTTGAAGGCTTTTTTCTTTAGTGCCTCTTCAAGTTTCCAAGTGAGAGTGAAAATTAAATTAACTAAAAACAGAATCGTCTCCAGGATTTCTATTAGGCAAAGCATGGAGGCGGCCATTCTGTCAGAAGGACGGGGGCAAGGAGAAGACTTTTGTTGAAGCTGTGTCCACACGGCAAGCACACGGGTCTAGAAGGTTTGTGTGGGCTGACTGGGGGGCTTCTTGAGATGGGGGGGGTGGCTAAAACCCCCTCCTCCCTGTCTCCAGCCATCCCTCAGTGTGCTCACAAACTGGAAGCAGCACTGGAAGCTGTCCTTAGCAGAAGCTAGAATAATGGTTGCAAGGTCTTCATCACCAAGAGACAGACCAAGTTCACATGGACTCTAGCAAAGAGCACTGAAAGCTAAGAGCTAACTCTGGCTCTTTCTGCCCTTGCCTTGGCCCATTCTTTCAAAAATATCCCAGGCAGAGCCAAAGCATGGCTTTACTCCAAGACCTGGAAAGAAAGCATCTTGTAAAAGATGAGATCTGCCTTCCAAATGGCTCATCTGCACACAGGCCACAGCCCTGCCCAAGGCTGCTCTGAACGAGCAGCAAAGTCTTTTGCCCATGGATGCAGCAACAGAGCTGGACCAGAGGCGAGGGGCAGGCTCAGACCTGGGAGGTGGGAAAAAGGACAGCCACTCTCCATGTTTGCTCAATCTTTGTGGTGACCAGGGTGGTAGTGGTTAGTCTGCACCTCTTTCCAGCAGGTCTCATGTGGACAACAGTGAAGCCAACACTCCTGGCTCAGAGAGAGCCCTCTGTTTTGTTTACATTACAGGCACACCTTGGTTTGATTTTTAAAATGGATAATACTATATCGAAAAAAAGAAAAAAAAGATCCTCTCTGTGTATCCACAATTAAAGACCACAAAGATGCCTATTTTTCTCATTCCTCCAAGCTACCATTCCATTGAAAAGTCAAAATCTACACAAAGTACCTGTAGTAAATTTTTCTATTATTTTTTATTGTTCCAGAAAAAAAATTCAATCATCTTTGGAAATACCAGTATTTTCCCATAAGAACAGTTTTTTGGGTTTTTTTTTAAAAAAGAAGGGTACGAGTTTTCTCTTTCCCTGAGCTGTGCTGTATTTCAGGAGCTTTTGCTTGAAACAGATGCTCTTAAAGTAATAGCAAGGCATTAAAACAACTTGTCACTCAGAAGCGAATGCTTATGCAGTTGATCCTCATTATTTTGTGGATTCCATAGTTGTGCTAAATTTATTTGTAACCCCCAAATCAATACTCACGGCACTTTCACAATCATTCGTGCACACGGTCAGATACATCTGCCTTCTTTTTTCAGCTCTCATACTGTAAACAAGGGTCTTTTTCATGGTCTATTTAGGGCCACATTTTTCTTGTATTTTTGTGCTTTTTGGGGGGGTGACTTAACTGCTTAGAACGGCCCTGAAGCATTGTGCTGAAGTGCTATCTAGTGTTCCCAAGTACAAAAGATTGTGATGTGCCTTACAGACAACTTAAGTGTGTCAGAGAAACTTTGTCCAGGCATGTTCAGTGCTGTTGGCTGTGAGTTCAATGTTAATGAATCAAAAATGTATATTAAATAAGATGTCTGTAAACAGAAACACACATGAAACAAGATTTTATATTGATTGGCTGCTCATAACGTGTCCAGAAGCTTGCAGGAAGCGAACTCTGTATTTCCCCCAGGAGCAATGGTTCAGTATTCACTAATTCAAAGTTTGCAGTGACTTTATAGAACGTGAGTACGAGGAACACCAAGAGTCGGCTTACCCGTTTTTAGAACTTGGAATGAGGAGTCAGGACAGGGTACAAGAATCATCTATCAGGGTGGGTCAGGGCCCACCTGGCTGCAGAGGCCAGTCTGGGCAAGCAGGGGAGTCAACAAGGGGAATTGCAAGAACTTTGCAGGAAAGCCCACTGGGCTAGAAGTGCAGTCCTATGGATTGGGTCAACATGGAGGGGTGTGTGTGTGTGTGTGTGAGATGGGTGGGGAAGGAAGGCAGAGACTCATGAATATGAGGAATGCAGCTACTTGGAAACAATTTCAGAACCCAGTGGCTGGTCTTCATGAGGCCTGTGCACCTGATAGGGGTGAAGGATGAGGAGCGGGTGGGATAATGCCTGAACTGTCTTGACTAGGTCAATTAATTCTGGGTTTAAACTCAGGTAGAATAATCTCCTTTTCCACGCACCATTTTTGGGAGGAGCCTCCTTATGGGCCTCCAAGAGAGATCTGCTAAGGAAGACCTGAAGAAACAAAAAGATACCTGAAAAATTTAGTTCTACTTTACGAATGATAGGAAATGCAATCAAACTGGCTGTTCATTGTCAAATTAATAGTGAGAGTCTCTTTTTTCACCTCTGCTGCTACTGTCCACAGAGGCCTCTTTTCCTCTCACGAGGACTTTGATCCCAGCACGGTTCTGAATCTTCCTATCCTGACATGCTTCCCCATGGCACAATGTTAAAAATCCCCAAGCCAGGCATTCTCCACCTTGGCTGCACATTAAAAGCATCAGGGGAGCTTTAAAAAACTCTGATGTCAGACCCCCACTTAAGACCAATCAAATCAGAATTTCTGGCAAATGGGACCTGAGCATGGATACTTTTTAAAATGCTCTAGGTGATTCTAATGTATAGGCCCAAAGTGACTGAGGAATGTCTGGCATGGTGATTCTCAATCCTGGCTGCAAATAGAATCACCCAAGAACTTAAAAAAAATCCCGGGTTAATCTCCCTGGAGACAGAGATAGCCTGGGCACTGGTGTGTTTTTTTTCTTTTTTTTATGAAGTCCTGGAGAATCTTTGCCTTAGTGAGATTCCATAGTCACCACATGTTTGAAATTTTGAAATAAAGTCTGCTGGGAAAAGTGAAAAAGAGAGACTGGAGAAAGAGTTGGTGATAAATATGTGAATGTGGTGAAGTTGAAGATCCTGGGTCGTCTGACTCTTCTAATCCATTTAATATTGACTTAGATGGGAGGCAGGTGGGCCATTGAGGGGAGCAGTGTGGTTTGGGGGCAGACCTAGGCCCTCATTATCACAGGAACTGCCCCAGCGTGAGGCCTGCTACCTGCAGATTGGCTGCTGCCATGGCCAGGCCTTTGGAACTGACATCGGCACTCAGAGTGGGGTCTTCAGTGACCACTGCCGGAGCTGTTCCTTCTCTTCTGGGTTCCCCTTCTCCCTTCCCTTGCACAGTAAGAGACTGGTAGTAGAGTGCAGAGAAGATGCTGCTGCCTGGCACAGATCGCCTTTCCTGGGCTGGTACATCCATCCTCTAACTGCTGTGAGCATGGCTGCTAATGACTTTCATGTGCCTCCTTCTCCAGAGACCCGCCTTCTGCTAAACAGCCGCTCCCCTGAGATGTTACACCCCCCACACATCCTTCTCCACCCTGGCTAAGAGAGATGGCCCACAAACCGTGACTGACTGGCAGGGGTGCCAAAATCTGACTCCCTTGCCTCAAAACGAGATGAGTTCTGAAGGGCAATTCATGTTCTCTGTTGATCAGGCTAAAGCTAGAGTAATTGAAGCTATATCCTTGTTGAGAATTTTCCCCTGCCCTCTCCTGCTTCCCCCAGTCCTCTTCTCCTGAGAACACTTCCTCAAGAAATCCTTGTCTCATGCTCTGCTTCTAGGTAGGCTGTCCCAAGACAAGTAGTGATTAGATAGCATGTGGGTGATAACGAGGGTGGGGCAGAAAGAATATGAACTTGGGAGTCAGCTATGTCTGGGATCAGCCCCAACTTCATTACTTCTTAGCTGCATGAGTCCATCAAGCTCCCTGGACTCTATGATCTTCTGTTTCCTTCTCTATACAATGTGGGATGGCCATACATCCCTTACAAGGATGTCATGATGATGGCATTAAATGCAACAAGAAAATGGATGTGAAAGTCAATGGCACATAGTAGGGACTCAGTAATGTCAGCTTCCCTTGACTCCTGGAACTTTCACACCACCTCTCTCCAAACTTGGTTTTCCTCTGTTCTCTTGGGTCCCTCATACCCTACGATTTTCTTAGTCTCCCCATTCTCTTTCTCTTTCTTTTCTTCTGTATTTTCTTCTTACCGTCTCCTTTTCTCAGGGTTTCTGCACCTCATTTTTTTGGTAGTGCTTTCCACTTCCCCCGGCTATGATAAACTAAGAGAGATACACGGCAATACCCAGAAATACAGACCTTGTTCTGGGGGCCACGGCCAGGAAAGTTGGAGTGAGGTTATCAGCTTTTGCCAGCTCAGCAGAGTTAGGTTGGGTTCATTTTTGTAAACAGGGCCCAGGGGGCTGGTTTGTGGCTTTTCCTGAAATAGTGTTTAGCCAGGGCAGGATATGCTATTTTCCTTGTAAGATGAAAATAAAGGCCATTAAAAACCAATCACACTAGTGCTTGACATAAGAACCCTCATCAACATCAATCTTCTGCATCTGGGCCAAATGGTGGAGCAGAAGGGAGCTGAGCCCCATACTCGGGACATGAGACAAGAATTTACTGGCCCGGCCACAAACTGGTTGTGGGACTTTGGGGAGATTGCATAACCTCCTTAGGGCCCAGTTTCTCCACCACCAGAAAGGTTTTACAGCAAAATATGTGCCAACTACCTCACAAGGGACATCCTAAAATTTATAAAATATTATTTGGGAAGCACTGGAACTCTGTGCAGAAACTGACTGAGAACAACGTATTTTGTTACTTATTCTTGTTAATAACACTATGAAACCACTGCACATCAACTCACTAGGGCATGTAAACCATGTCTGTCATGATAAGATCCCATATCGAAGATGGTGGGAAATCTGAAAGTCACACATTAGCCTTGAGCACCAGATACCAGCTGCTCGACCGGATTTTTATAACAATTATTATTATCATAAGCCCAGTGCAACCGTCTGAGCTAATTAACACTTTCTTGTCTGCCCAGCCCATCTTTCTGTCTTTCTTCTGCATTGGTACTCCTTTTCCCCTGGGAGCGTCTTCTCTACTCCCTGGTCCTAGTGGGGCTGCAATCATGGGTGTCATTGGGCAATCAACTCACTCACATGACCCAGCCTCTGCTGACCACAGTCCACTTCTCTCTGGTCACAGGGATTGGTCCAATGGGTGGCAGATTCATCAAGTCAATCAGATCCTTCCCCAGCACTTTGCAGCAGGAGGGAGAAGAGTAGCACCATCTGCCTTTTTGAAAACAAGTAGCTGGGATGAGGCCCGTCCTCCATCTTTCCTGTCACATGGGTAGAGGCAGAGAGAATGCTACCAATACTCTCTGAAGCAGGAAAGTGCAGAGGCCAGATGCAGAGAGAGAAAGAGAACCCTGATATTATTTGAGCTGGATCCCTTCTTTGGAGTTCCTAATTATGTGAGCCAGCAAAATCTCCCTTTTTCTTTACTTAGTAAAGAAATACTGGGGTTATGTCACATAATTCACCACAACATTTAAAAGACTAATTTAAAAGATATAAATTTCCATTTAGATAGATGCTTTCCTTCCTCAAGTATCTTATATTAAAGAATATGTGTGATTAGAATAGAATGAGTTCATTCAGTGTTAATATATTACAATTATTTCAATATTATTCTGAAGGAAACTAGAACTAATATCTTGATGTGAGTTATATATGATTTAAGGTAAAACACATCTTTTGGAAAATAGGGGCATGATTTGATCAAATTCTATCCAACGCATTAAAAACAAGCCATCTTACGACGGACTTTTACTACTTTTTCTGACATAGGATGTTTGAAAGCATCGTGAGCTTGGGAGAGGTGCCACACAGTGGACATCTTCCTCATCCTTTCTCATCAGTGCCCTTCCGAGAGGCCGCAGACTTTAGGTCTTTTAGTCAAGGGTTGTACTCTCGGCTCAGAACGTTGAAGAACAACCAAGAGGTTGAAAAGGACAAAATAGGAGTCTTCAATCTCGGGTCTCCCAGGTTTTAGTCTAGTACTTTTACCATCAGGAGTATTGTGTTCATTTAATTTGAGTTTATGTTTCTCACATCTGTTTTACATGCACATATATATAAAGTACTTCTTGTCCTAACTGTGGCTGGGAAGATATTTAAAGCCATAAATATTTACTAAGTGTGCATAAAACAGCAGTCTGGGCTAATAAGGCCAATGGAGGGGAATTAAGAGCACTGGGCTCCACTCAGGCTCCACTGCTAATTCCTGTGTGACCTCGGGCAGGTCAATTAAAATCTCTGTGTTCTAGTGCTACACATACGAAAAGGAGATACTGATGTTTATTGACCAGCACTCCCAAAGTATTAACCACTGAGGACAATACCTGCTATTCAGAACAGAAATCCAAGAAGAATCTCATTGAGATTGCACATCTATTACTTTTTCTTTCTTTCCTTTTCTTCTTTTTTTTTTTTTTTGTAAGGGGAGGAGGAGTGGTGGAGCGAAAGGGATGTATCCTTGCCTGGCTTGAGGGAAAACAAAACTTAATTGTCTCAAAAAAATTAGCAAGCACCTGCTTATGCATGTCACTGTGGTAAGAAGACAACAATGTGAATAAAATAGCCAGGTTTGAAATTCCGCTCAGAGAAGATCATAGGACAAGTGGAAGGCAGAGCGATTGTAACAGCACCTACAGGACCCTGGTTAGTTCTTGCCCCTTAGAGTAGAAAGGTCAGGGCTTTCAGACAGGACTTGGGTGTTAAGGCCATTCTGTTCCTTTCTCCTGTGACATTAAACAAATCATTTCACCTTTGAGTGTCAGGTTTTGATAATAGCAAAATGGAGATGATAATGCCCATATTTAGGTGTATTAAACCAGTTATGCACAAGCACTTAACAAAATGGCACATAGAAGCAGCCTGATGAATCCTGATTTTCTACGCCCCACCATTTATTCACTTACTTTGATGGTAATTTGGCAATAGGACAGCAGATAAAGCAACCTCCAGGTTTTGCTACCAGGGAGCAAAGCCTCAGCAGGCATTCAGCCCTACACACCCAATTAGCTGATCCCATCATATGTCCATATTTATTTATTTGTTTGTTTATTTATTTATTTATTTTTGGTGAGGAAGATTGGCCCTGAGCTAACATCTGTTGCCAATCTTCCTCTTTTTGCTTGAAGAGGACTATGGCTGAGCTAACATCTATGCCAATCTTCCTCTATTTTATTGGGATGCTGTCACAGCATGGCTTGACAAGCGGTGCTAGGTCTGCACCCAGGATCCAAACCTGCCACCCCCAGACCGCTGAAGTGGAGCGCATGAACTTAACCACTATGCCACTGGGCTGGCCCTCTCATATTTAGACTGCAGAGAAATTTCCTGAATTTATATTGTCTCTTCACATGAAGGAACAAACCACTACACAGACAAGGAAACATGGTCAAGGTCTGTAGTTTAAAACATTTGTTTGGAGTGAAGGTGTTATAAGCTTTCTCTTGTATGTAGAGTCGAGGCAACCTCCCTCCAAGCAAAAAAGGGCAATCGAGGGGAGGATCTGGATGACCTGGACAGAAGGATCCTGGATTATACTGATAATTTGGGACTGAATTATTGCCTCAACTGTTTCACTTTCCTTTTACTACTGAGAGGACAGAACAGATGCAAAAACAGTTTTATGAGAAGAAACCCAATTTGCACTGGCAAAGAATCCCATAATACAAATAAGAGAAGCCCAATAATCGATCATGCAACCTCACGGTTGCAATATCATGAGCTTGGAGAAAGCTCTGCTCTGGCCCCCAAGAAACTTGTGCTTTGCTTTCCTCAAAGCAGTAGTTCTGAAACTCTTTTTAGACTCTAGTTCCAATGACAGAAAAATTTATGACCCACTAGACTAATCTGTTGTACCAACGATGGCATAAAAAAATATAATCAGTCGTAGGGGGTCATGGCGCAACTTTTATGAAATTTCCCGAGGAACTTCAAAAGTAAAAGATTGATCTATTCCAGGAACAAGAAACTACTCATGGTAATAATAATAATTTCTTAACTTGCAAGTTCTTTGCACTCTCCATATCTTTTCACATGGTGTTTCCTTTTTTACTACAACCCTGTGAGGTTGTAGTATTGATTGATCCTCACAGAACCACAAGCAGGGGTATCATTTTTACTGTATTTCATTGCTTCTAAGATGCCAAAAGGGTGGAATATTTATCCCTATTTTATGTGCCATCCAGAAAGATAATAGAATGCTGAGAGTTAAACCATGACACATCATCAGTTATAAAACAAACCAACAACAAAAACCCCCACAGTTTCAGATATGTTAAAATGTGAAACAATGAGTGTCTAAGGATTGACGAACTATGGACTTCCCCTTCTGCAGATGAGGCAATGTATGCCTTGTTCGAGGTCAGGCTGCTAATAGAGACTGAAGCCTGAAACACCACTCAAATTCAGACCTTCTGACTTCAACTCAAATGGACTCCACTCAAACAGACCTATGACTCTGAAGATGATCTTGGAAGCAAGATAGAAGCCTCCCACCAGCTATTCCTGAAACCACCACCTTAGAAGGAAGTGGTTTATCATGATAGGCAGCAGTCATCTTGGCAGCATTTTTAGCGAGAAACAACAAATTATTTTCAAAGGGAAATATGGATGGAGACCCATCTCTGGTCTTCTCAATATACTGCATTCATACAATATAGGTACAGTTGATCCTCATTATTCATGGATCTCATATTTTCAAATTTGCCTCATCGCTAAAATTTATTTGTAACCCCCAAATCAATACTCATGGCACTTTCATGGTCATTTGCAGACATGTGCAGAGCAGCAAGAAATTTGAGTTGCCTCATGCATGACTTCCCAGCTGAGGTCAAACAAGGCGAATGCCTTCTCATTTCAGGTCTCATACTGTAAACAAGCGTCCTTTTCGTGGTCTATCTAGTGCCACATATTTTTTTGCATCTTTGTGCTTTTGTTGATGATTTCAGTTTAAAATGGCCCCAAACGTAGTTCTGATGTGCTGTCTAGTGTTCCTATGTGCAAGAAGGCTGTGATGTGCCTTACAGAGAAATAGGCGTGTTAGATAAGCTTTATTCAGGTGCAAGTCATAGTGCTGCTGACCATGAATTCATCGTTAATGAGTAAATGAGATCTGCTAAATAAGGTGTCAGTGCAGAACACACATAAAACGAGATTGTGTGTTGATCGATGGATGAAACCGTTGTTTCATCAGAGGCTCACAGGACCCTAACTCTGTGTTTCCTCTAGGAACAGTTAGTATTCACTAAGAAGAATTGACTGTTTTGGGATGTTAAAGTGTCAAAAGGACTGTTTTTTCTGTGACTAACTTACCAGCCATTCATATCTTGTGACTGCAAACCCAGTGGACAAGTCAGAAGAATAATCAGGAGTTATACACACGTGCACACACACACATATTGAGTAGACAAAAAAGTATGTCCAATGACAAGATCTGGAGGGAAACAGAACAACAGTATGACAGTGGTGGTGGGAATATAGGTTTTTAACATTCTTTTGTTAACCTTTCTAATTGTTGGCACTTGTTTGGAGATTTAGATATTAAAAACAAGAAAGACTGTCAGGAAGGGGAGGAAGCAGCTCCTAACAGAGGGGGGTGGTGGCCCAGCAGCCCTGAGAGCCCATCAGGAGGTGACTTGTCTGCAGAGAAATCCGTCTTCCCCTGAAGCACTTCTGTGGAGCAAGCTGGCTTGATTATAGAGGAAACTTAAAGCTCTGTATCAGCTTCTCCACCTTTCTAGCCTTCTCTTTAAGAAGTCAATGAAAGAAACATGAGGGGAGAGAGGAGTAGGAGGAGGGGAGAAAATGAGTCTATAGTGTTTTTCTGCTGAAGACAGAGCATTGGCAAGCACGTCAAACACATTCTTTGCTAAAAATAAAGGCCACAAGTGATTTTTTTAAGCCTTGATGTGATATTAATGATAAAGAAGCACCAGTTTACAGAGAGACCACCTGCATCTGTAACCCTGAAAAACACAGTTTAGGGGGAACTGTTGGCAGTGGAGGAAACAACCAACGAGACTGTGCCATTGCAGAAATGCTGCGTCTCGCTGGTTTGTACAAGAAAACGCCCCTCCGCCCCCCATAACTTAGGGAAGAAGCAGAGGGTCTGAGAAAGCAGTTTGTTTCCTTGTCGCCAGTGACTGATTTTCCCCAAAATTGTGCAGTGGCTGATTCTCACAAGAGGTTTTGACAACAAAGCTAGGGTTTCAGGTTCGACTCACAGGATCTGCTTTTATTTGGACGGTCTTTGTTTTCCCTGGGCTGGTCGGCAGTCCTTCCGGGGTTTTCCTCAGTCCCTGGCGGGGGCTGAGTCCCGGCCGTTGTTCCGGATGAAAAGGTATTGGAAGCCGGCTGCTCTAATTGGAGCTTGCACCTGCAGACCCGGCCTCGGAGGCGGCTCGCCTGGGTGCTGCTGTGTGTGCGCATTTGGTTTCCTCAATGAACACTGGGACACTGCACCGTTTTTTGGCCTGAATATGCTGGAGGAGATCCAAGCTGCTCGGCCACTTTCTCGGTTCTGGGGGGAGGCACTCTCTTTACTCTCTAAGAAGGAGGGAATTTTAGCTGTGTAAGTATATCCAATGTATTTTGGTCTAATCTCTTCTGGCTCCAAGAGGACTTACCCAGATGAAAGGTGCCCTTCAGGGAGTGTGAGAGGGTGCCACAGCAGGCTTTCACCCACCCATAAGCTGCTGCATTTTTTATGAGTTCCTCACACTTCACTCTAGTAACACTATCCAGGCAGTACTGAAGAGCGATGGCTACAACTTCTGTGTTGAGCCCCAGAAGAGGGAAATGGAGAAATCACCCAAGTGCATTTGATTAAGGACGGTGCCTCTTCACAGCACAGCTGTGTCTCCTTCACAGCACCCTTAGCTCCAGAGCTCTGTCATAATGCACAAATTTAATGTGTACCATCTGATCGATTTGGGCATCCCAATCTGCCCAGGAAATCGTCACCACAATCGAGATAATGAACGTATATATCACACCCCAAAATTTTCTTAGCCCCTTTGTAATCTCTCCGTCTGGCTCCTCCCTTCACCACTACATCCTCAGGCAACCATTGATCTACTTTCTATATCTGTAGTTACATTTTCTAGAATTCTATGTAAATGGAATCAGATACTATGTATTCTTTTCTGTCTGGTTTTTTCCACACAGAATAATTTTGAGATGCATTCATATTGTGTGCATCAGTAGTTCATTCCTTTTTACGGCTGAGTAGTATTCCATTGTATAGATGTATCATAGTCTGTCTAGTCATTCACCTGTTAATGGGCATTTGGGTAGTTTCTAGTTTGGGACTATTAAATAAAGCTCCTATGAATATATGTATTCAAGTCTTTGCATGGATATAAGCTTTCTTTTCTCTTGGGAAAATACTTAGGAGCGCAATGGTTGGATCATATAGCAGGTGTACATTTAACTTTTTAAAAAACTGCCAAACTGTTTTCCAAAGTGGTTGTGCCATTTTATTTTCCCACCAGCAGTTCTGGTTCCTCCATATCCTCACCAACATTTGATGTGGTCGGTCTTTTTAGGTTTAGACATTCCAATCAGGATGTAGTGGTATCTCATTCTGATTTTAATTGGCTTTTCCCTCATGACTAATGATGTAGAGCATCTTTTCCATGGGTTTACTTGTTATCTGTGTATCTTCTTTTGGCAAAGTGACTGTTCAGATCTTCTGCCATTTCTTAAATTGGCTTGTCTGTTTTCTCGGGATTGAGTCTTGAGAGGTTATTATACATTCTCCGGGGGATATTTTTTATTTAAAGAATTATCCTGGAATGTAAGACATTGCATAGAAAGTTTCTGTGGAATTTTCAGCACTAATCTGAGTGTGTGGGAAACAATTCGCGGGCCCAGGACCTTCTAGCCCCTGGAGATCACACTCCATATGTGCCTTATTCTACCTCATAATGATGAAAGCAGGCCATGCCAGAGTTAAGGCAGGCCTAGGCCACTTCCACTTTTTGAGGCTCTTGGGATATTAAAAATGGAAGAAATTCCAAAATAAGCATATGAAAAGTGTGATATATTTTAAATGTATATACTGAACAAATTAGTGCTTTTGAACGTATGCAAAATTTCAGCATGTATCTAACTTTGGAGATGATGTCAAGATCTTAAACTTGAGACCCAATGTGGGGCCTAGACCAAAGGGCTCTCCTGGCCATTGGCCATCTTATGATAGGCCATGAGAGGCCAGTACCAGCTTGGGGCACATCTCACATACCCCATTTACCCCTAAAGTCGTATCTAGCATGGTTACTTTTTAACCATTTATGCTCGGGGTCAAATGAAAGCTATAGAAATGGCTATGGAAGAAAAAACAATTTCCCAGATAAATGCAAATTTCCTGCCAGAGTGGTGACACTGGGAAGGCCAATCATAGCCCTTAGGGCCTTTTAAAGGGATCGCTTGCTCCACCCACCTGCAAGCCCCTGGGGCCTGAGGCTTCCTTTGGGCTGGTTAGAGCCTTGGCCTTTTCCGCTTAGTTTGAGGTCAGGATGATACTGTGCTGTGAGAGGGGCCGCTGCACTTGAAGAATTCCCGGCGACCTCCCAGCCATGCCCACAGAAGCTCCCACTCTCTGGGGACTTTTACCATGACCTCTGTGGAACCTTAATCTCCCTTCGCTTCTGGCTGTATCTAGTGCAGTGGTTCTCCACATGGGGTGGTTTTGCCCTCCAGGGGACATTTGGCATTGTCTGGATACGTTTTTGATTGTCACAACTTGGGGGTTTGTTCATGGCATCCACTGGGTAGAGGCCAGGGTTGCTGCTAAGTATCCCACAAGGTATAAGACAGCTCCCACAACCAAGAATTATCCAGCCCCAAATGCCAGTGTCAGTGAAGTTGAGAAAACTTGATCATGATTTAATCAGGTGTCAACCTGAATGGATGGGGAATATGACCAATGGAGATTTGAAAAAAGTGGTTCTTTGTTCATTAAGCAGACAAGCACCACAGTATGGATGCAGAGTTGGTCAGCAAGCTTGAGGGGATGTGAAGAACAGGCTACCCAAGACCGCTCATCCCCTCACTTTACCTTTCTCTCCCCTCCCTCCTCCCTCCTGTGAAGAGCTTTGGAGTATAACAGACCTGGTTTCCCACCCAGTCCTGCTGCTTGGTGACTTTGGGTAAGTTACTTAATCTCTTTAAACCTAAACTTCTCCACCTGAAACATGGAACTAACCATGGTACTTTTCAGAATTATGAGACTTAAACAAGATAAGCCAAGCCATGTAAAAAGTTTGACCGTGTCTGGCTCATGAGAAGAACTTACTAAGTGACTGTGATTGTTATTATTCCATGAACTGAGCACCTGCTGAAACAAAACACCTGGCCAGGTGTGTTTCCTAGCCACTCAGTGCCCATTGGTGACAAATTTTTATTAGTCTACAAAAACATTTACTTGAAAAGTCTTAGTGATAACCCTCGCCCTTCAGTAACAAAAACTGATGGGTATGTTGAACTTGCTGTGTTTTGTACTTCACTTTAGTGATAAAAGAAATGAATGAAAAGTGATTTTAAGTTAAAACAATGTATTATATATTGAGGTATTTATGCACGTGCGTCGATATGTGCTTATATGTTGGCTTATGGTCCATGGAAAGAAATTTGCACAATGAAGTTTGTCAGGAAACTCAGCACAGCTTGGACTTTCCTGGCAAATCCTCGGGAACTCTTGGGCTGTTCCATTCCAGGACGAAGGGGGATTCCCCATCAAGTGCCTTGGATAACATCTCAAGCAGGGTAGCTTGCTTCGGCACCGTAAGGGCCTTGTTGGCAGGTGCTAAGCAGAGACTGTGAAGCTCATGCCAGAGTGAGCTCAGTGTGTTTCTAGAAGGTCATTGTTGCAAACCCAGAGAACCAGTTCTGTGAGGTTGGCTCAAAGGGGATATTTAGTCAGAGTAACCAAGAGGTGTGGTAAAGGAGTGGAGGAAGTCTCGGGAAGGATTACAACAAGCACAGTCAAAATACTCTTCTCGGTTTTCAAAAAAGTGAGGGAGAAGCAATGCTTTGGCCCTGACCCTCAGACAACGTCTTGATTCTTGCCAATGGCAGTAGAGTGAGCCCATAAAATTGCCAGTGAGCCAAGAGATAATCCAGGTGATAAGGACTCAGCCAGGCGGTATCTGGGCCAAAAAGTAAGAATAGAAAATCGGGCTAAACTTCCATTTCTGCCTGTGTGTTTTCTCGTGGGGCAGGAGGCACATTTAAAAGCATAGATATGCTCTGCACTCGGAGATACACAATGGAGCTAACACAAATTAAGAATCTTTTGGGCTCCTTGGCAAGTGACCTCTTATGAGGCTTTGGACACTGGAGCCATGGAAGAACTCCCTAAGAACATTCTAGAAGACAGGCTAGATTTCCCAGCCTTTGGAAGCCAGTCCAGGAGTGTGGCAGAGTCTTCTGGCGCAGGGGGTGAATGAATAGACTCAGGAATTAACTTCCTTCAGGTGGGCTGTTCTCAGCATTAAGAAGTCAGTGTGCACAACCGTTGGTGTTTGCCCACTGGGCTCTTTCCAGAAAGAGGAGGAGGAGATTCATCTATTTAAATCAATAGGTTCAAGGGCCACAGAAATTGCCTTTTAATAATAAGAGTGGCTGTCACTGAGGAATGTCACAAAGAACTGTTAATTCTACTCTTTACTTTCTGTTTCACCAGCTGAGAGATGATAGCTTCATGGAAAGAAGATAGTTTGAGGGACAGGCATTCTGTCCATCGTCTGAATACTCTGAATTGAAACCAGCAGGAACAAGGAGTCTGCATGGCATTATCTTGACCTCTAATATGACACTGTTCACCAAGTTTAGTTTAGATGAGATGCGCCCTCATCTCTTATCTATGGACACTAGAAAAAAAAGAAGACAGTGGGCATGTTTTCATCTTGAGTGCTTATGCTAGTGTCTCAAGAAAAGTCTTCTGAATGGTCATGAAGGCTCTTGCAGAGTCCATACTTGGTTCTTATTCTCTCTAATCTTGTCATCCTATTCTTATTTGTATTTCCCCTGTTCCTAATTTAAATTTTTGATTATATTTCCCATCAATTTATCACATCAACAATTTATCAGCTCAACATCAGATGCCTCCAAATGCCAAGCAGGCAGCAGTAGATGACTGAAGTGAGTGGGGTGATAGAGTGTGGTGTGGACTGTGGCAAACAGAGAGACCTTCCCTGGCTGCTCTACTAAAATAGCATTGCCCCCTCACCCCCTTGTCAATCTCCATCCCCTAACTGTCTTACTCATTCATAGCATTTATCATTTTCTGTAATTATTTGTCTATTTGATTATAGTCTGTCACAGTGTCTAACACAGAACTCTCACCCAATTCACATTGGCTGAGTGAATGTGTGGCCATATTTTCTGATATTTTAACAAAATTTGAAATTTGGATTTTTATAGGAAATCTGATTTTTCAGATGTTGGTGGCTAACGTAAAAAATTAAAAACACTTTGCTTGCCAGAAATGGGCCATGCTAGTGTGTGACCACTGTTCTATTTTCTAATCTCCAGTCATAGCCACCAGAGTTTCTTTGTGGAATGAAGTAGTATACAAATACATAAAAACACACGTCTGTTTTATGGTTTATAAAGCACCATCACCCACTAGTATTTCATTACTGTTCCAAATTTACGTAGGAGTAAATTAAGGCCCCCACGAAGGTGAAGTGAACCTGCGAGTTTGGAAGTGGAGGAAGCTATGAAAGGCAGGCCCCGCGCCAGCAGTGAGAACTGACTTCCTGGTCAGGTACTCAGGAAGGAGGGAGGAAAAGCCCTTTTTGCTCCCTTTCCTCTCTTGCTGACCCAGAACCAGCAGTCAGGCAGATGCTTCCCCTGACACAGGCTGTGACCTCGAATTCGGATTCATCCTCACGCTGTCCCGTTTCTCCAGCTTTCGGTGCAGAAGGAGACTATCAGTGTGATGTCTCTTAAAATTCTCTCACATACCACTTTTGGCTCACCAGCCGCCAGTCAAGAACTATAAGCTTAAAATATTTTAGTAGCATACACACACAACTGAATGGCCAAACATATCACAGTGTCCCTTTCATTTTCGTATCTTCAATATGATGGTGATCGTATTTGTTTTAGGAGGCAACCTTCTTGTATCATTGGTACAGCTGTTGGTTCCTTGTGATTTGGCAAGGAATATCTCAGCCAGTCTTTGAGAGCTTGGCCAAGTCTGACCAAGACTTGCTTTCCTATGTATTTATCTTCCCAGAGAAGAGCTTTAAAGTAAAATTTAAGTATTGAAATTTATGTCTCTAACATTTCTAGGAAACTCTGAGATGTGGAAAATTTATAGGGTTTTCTATCAATTATAGGATCTTTTTTCTTCTGTGGTATTCCTAATCATTTTCCCCAGAGTCAGTGGTCCACCTTGTTAAGGAAAAAAATAAGCCAGTCACTATAGGACAAATACTGTAAGATTCCGCTTAGCATAATACACTAAAGGTCCATCCATGTTGTTGCAAATGGCAAGATTTTATCTTTTTTTAAATAGCTGATTAGTATTCCCTTGTATGTATACACCACACATTTTCTTCAATCATTCATCCATTGATGGGCACTTAGGTTGTTTCCAAGTCTTGGCTATTGTGAATAATGCTGCAATGAACATAGGGGTGCAGATGTCTTTTAGCATTAGCGTTTTCAGGTTCTTTGGATAAATACCCAGCAGTGGAATAGCTGGATCATATGGTAGATCTATTCCTAATTTATGGAGGACTCTCCATAGTGTTTTCCATAGTGGCTGCACCAGTTTACATTCCCACCAGCGGTGTGTGAGGGTTCCCTTTTCTCCATATCCTCTCAAACACTTGTTATTACTTGTCTTGTTAGTTATATCTGTTCTGACGGGCATGAGGTGATATCTCATTGTAGTTTTGATTTGCATTTCCCTAATATTAGCGATGTTGAACATCTTTCCACGTGGCTGTTGGCCATCTGTATATATTCTTTGGAAAAATGTCTGTTCAGATCCTCTGGTCATTTTTTTCCCCTTTTTCTCCCCAAAGCCCCCCGGTACATAGTTGTATATTCTTAGTTGTGGGTCCTTCTAGTTGTGGCATGTGGGACGCTGCCTCAGCGTGGCTGGGTGAGCAGTGCCATGTCTGCGCCCAGGATTCGAACCGACAAAACACTGGGCCACCTGCAGCGGAACACGTGAACTTAACCACTCAGCCACGGGGCCGGCCCCCCCTGCTCATTTTTTAATTAAGTTGGTTGTTTTTTTGTTGTTGTTGAATTGTATGAGTTCTTTATATATTTTGGAAATTAA
Organism: Equus przewalskii; assembly: GCF_037783145.1. Classification (NCBI taxonomy): domain Eukaryota; kingdom Metazoa; phylum Chordata; class Mammalia; order Perissodactyla; family Equidae; genus Equus; species Equus przewalskii. The sequence continues at coordinate 78,537,305 of NC_091833.1, read as the reverse complement.
CCCTTTATCAGATATATAATTTACAAATATCGTCTCCCAATTGTTAGATTATCTTTCTGTTGATGGTTTCCTTAGCTGTGTAGAAGCTTTTTAGTTTGATGCAGTCCCATTTGTTTATTTTTTCTTTTGTTTCTCTTGCTTGGTGAGACATGGTATTCAAAAGATACTGCTAAGACTGACGTCAAAGAGCATCCTGTCTATATTTTCTTCTAGAAGTTTTACGGTTTTGGGGGTTGGCCCCATGGCTGAGTGGTTAAGTTCGTGCGCTCCGCTTTGGCAGCCCAGGGTTTCACCGGTTCGGATCCTGGGCATGGACCTAGCACTGCTCATCAGGCCATGCTGAGGCAGCGTCCCACACAGCAGAACTAGAAAGATCTACAACTAGAATATACAACTATGTACTGGAGGATTTTAGGGAGAAGGAGGGAAAAAAAATGATTGGCAACAGATGTTAGCTCAGGGCCAATCTAAAAAAAAAGTTTTATGGTTTTAGGTCTTACATTCAAGTCTTTAATCCATTTTGAGTTAAGTTTTGTGTATGGTGTAAGATAATAGTCTACTTTCATTCTTTTACATGAGGCAGTCCAGTTTTCCCAACACCATTTATTGAAGAGACTTTCCTTTCTCCTTTGTATGTTCTTGGCTCCCGTATTGAAAATTAGCTGTCCGTAGATGTGTGGGTTTATTTCTGGGCTCTTAATTCTGTTCTATTCATCTGTGTGTCTGTTTTTGTGCCAGTACTATGCTGTTTTGATGACTATGGCTTTGTAGTAGATTTTCAAATCAGGGAGTGTGATACCTCCAGCTTTGTTCTTTTTACTCAGGATTCCTTTGGCTATTCATGGTCTTTTGTTGTTCCACATAGATTTTAGGATTCTTTGTTCTATTTCCATGAAAAATGTCATTGGGACTTTGATAGGGATTGCACTGAATCCATAGATTGCTTGAGGAAGTATGGACATTTTAGCTGTGTTAATTTTTCCAATCCATGAGCATGGAATATCTTTCCATTTCTTTGTGTCTTCAATCTTTTGAACAGTTTTATAGTTTTCAGTGTACAGTTTTCTTTGGTTAAATTTACTCCTAGGTATTTTATTCATTTGGTTGTGATTGTAAATGGGATTGTATTCTTAATTTCTCTTTCTGCTATTTCATTGTTAGTGTATAGAAATCCAACGGCATCTGCCAGCATCCATATCAGCATGACAGCTCTAGGTCACAATAATGGCTGTCACCAATGTCTCAGTCCCTGAGGAGGTAGGCCCAGCTTCCTTCTGCCTCTCTGAGATGCACTCAGAGCTTGGCAAGTGATTCTCTTTTACCAATAGACTACGTACCTTCTTTCTAGTGTTTTTGTGTTGGTTTCCAGAATGAGTGGATCTATGCATGGACCCTTTAAGAGCAGGCTTTTCTGTCTCTGAAGTTCAGTAGTTTTTCTGCAGGTATTCCCCCTTGGTTTTCCAAGCCAGCAAAGGCAAGTATTATGGAATCTTGTCAACGCTGTGCTAAATCTAAAGGCTGGGATGCTTCCTGTGGCATGGATCTCCCACTCAGGACGCCCCTGCTCCTCAGGGAAAAGCTTCCTACTTTGAAGATTGCTCCCGGCCGTGAAGCACCATTGCTAGGATGTGGTTTTTCCCTCAGCAGAGGTGTATTTCTGCCTTCCACCCCTGTCAGTCTTGTCCCTTCTTGTGGGGGTTCTTTTTTCCAGTTTCCAGATCTCTCAGAGGTAATTGTTCCACAGGTAGTTGTAGATTTGTTGTGTCTGTGGGAGGAGGTAAGTTCAGAGTCTTCCTATGCTGCCGTCTTCCCAGAATCCTCTAGAAGTTTTTAATTTTGGTGCACCATCGGCATTTCTGAGGCTCCATTTTTGGTTTCCCTGCCTCTCAGGGGATGTGGACTATAGGGAAAGGAGGATGCCTCACAGCTCCAATGACAGAGGCCTAGGAGGCTATTGCTGAAAGGCTGCCAACTCCTATTGCAAACAGACTTTTAGGATGGTTTCAAAAATGCCTCCACTCTCCACTCTTCCACCCCCCACTTCCATAGTCAGGGTGCAGAATTGCTTTAGTGATAATTGAATTTCAGAATGTTCCATTTCAGCTTTGGGGTAGCCTTGGTTGGTGCTGGGTTTGTTAGAACAATCATGGCTATTACTATTGGCCGGGAACTCAATGAGTGTGTACCACGCCCACTTGTAACAGATCTCAGTGAATGGGAAACCAGTAGAAGAGAGGAGGTTTCTGTAGCATGGTCTTTTCTGGAACATTGGGACCTTTAGAGGCCAAAATGAAGAAAAGATTATGGTGGTCTCCGATTCCCCAAAATATGTCAAAAGAAAAGCAACGGTAAGCCATAAAATAAGCTTACGGAAGGGCCACAACGTTCTGATTTTTCTCAAGATGATGACATTAGAGTTTCTGTTGAAATGCCCAAATCTATTCTTTTAAATTTCTCTCTCTTTCAGTTAATGATGTTCTTTGGTGTCTCTGCTTTGCCAGTGCCCTAATCCCTTTTTGATCCACCTATTAGGAAATAGTAATACTACCTAATATTTGTGATATGCTTTCTATATGTTATACGTTTTTCTGTGCACTATGCAAAAGAGCAAATTTAATTATTTTATCAATCTTATGAGGTAAGTACTGTCATAATCTCCAGTTTTACAGCCAAGGAAATGTAGGGACAGAGCAGTAACTTGCCTAAGATCACACAGCTGCTAAGTGGCAAAGCCAGGATTTGAACCCAGAAAGTCTGGCTCCAGAGCCTCTTGTCCTAAAGTCTAAAATCCAGCCATATAGGCCTGGCATGCATGGCCTGCCTCCACCAGCCTGCACTTGCCCCTCAGCCCCCACCCCCCTTGCCTCTGGCCCTTTCCACACACCAATCCCTTTGCCCCCTTTCCAGCCCTTCCTTATCCTGTTACTCCCTGCCCATTCAGGACCCCCTCAGGCATCTCCTCTCTGCCTGCCCTGTCTGGGTTAGGTGCCCTCCCATGGGAGGCTGTTGAGATGGCTAACACTGCACTTTGCTATACGAAATTGAAACTGTCTGACTCTTGTCAGTTTCCCACAGGGGACTGAGAGTCCCTTGAGGCCGGAGACCAAGGTTTTAAATCTCTGTGTCTCAACCTAGCCAAGTACCTGGTACATAGTAAGTGCTTAGTATCTGGTTTTGAGTAAATAAATGAGGGAGAGCCTAGACTAGGATTTAGAGTAGAAAAGGGAGCAGTGATTGCCCAAAGAGTAGTTTTTGGAAATGTTGTTAGCACCCTGAGCAGACAGTGTGCAGCCCATGTCCATATAGATTAGGGCAGTATTGAACGGAATAGAATCAATGGTGTGAACCTCAGTCCCTTGGCCTGGTGCTGGGGACACGTGCCCTATATGTATGGAGGAGACTGCTCTGCTCCCCACAAATCAAAGAGTGACAACACACATATGTGCACAAATGCATATCATGGGGCATGGAGTAACTTCTGAGTTTCTCAAAAATGTCAAAATTGAATGAATGTCTTCTTTCCCTTCCCTTCTCTTCCTAAATAGTTCAGTCTTTAGAGCCATTGTGTGGAGCCAAGTAAGGTAGTCACTCATGTGGCAGGTGGAGGCAATATGGTGGTCCAGATAGGGTGAGGGGGTTAGCCGCATAGAAGGGCTGCCCAGTGCAGGTGCCACAGTCTGGGTGGGCAGAGGAAGGTATCCCCATGGAGCAGCAGCCTGTCATGGAGCATCAGATGTGATGTGTATACCGGTGTGAATATGGTTTTCAATACATACAGATCAATATAGAAATGAATATAGATGGATACACACACTCACATACACAGGTCCTAGCTCTGTCCACTGAGAGACTCTGAGAACAATGACACTCCGATTAGCAATACAGACGCCTAGCAGTCAGATTTGGACTCTAAATAATTCTCCACTAAAAGGAATTAGAGCTCCTTGAAGAAATAGCTGACTTTAAGGCTGGAGTATCTTGTTGGGATCACGTGAAAAGGGAACATTGAAAGTTTGATTAGGAACGAGATATTTACATAACTTCAAAATATGGCTCTACAGAACACTTATTAATTAAAAACGGAAAAAGAGTAACTTTCCAGAGGAGAACCCTGGCAGCCATGACTTTAGTCAAGTGATCTCAGTGAAATTTAAAATTGTCTGCCACCTGATAGGATGTAATGAGAAGAACATAGCATCATTTCTGTGATATTCTTGCCGAAGTTGTATAACTTGAATCTAAGCATGAGGAAACACAGACAAACCCAAATTGAGGAATGTTCTACAGAATAATTGACCAGTATTTTTAAAAAGTGTCAAGGTCATGAAAGTGAAGGAAATACTGAGCAATGGTTCCAAAGTGGAGCAGACCAAGGAGATGCGACAAATAAATGCAATGCTTGATTCTGAAATATTCTTTTACTATAAAGGATATTGCTGAGACAGCTGGCAAAAACTTGAATTGGTTTGAGGTTTAAATGACAATTGATGAAGACTTTCTGGGTCTGAGGATTAGATAATGGTCATGTACAACATTAATTTCCTGATTTTGTGGTTCTATGGGAGAATGTCCTTGTTTACAGAAAATGTGCATTAAAGTATTTGGAGAAGATGAGGCATTGTTTTGGCGGCATACTCTCACAGGGTTCAGGAAAAGTGCAGTGCAAAATTCTCCATACTATACTTTATCTGCAACTTTTCTGTAAGTTTGAGATTTTTCAAAATAATATGTATATCTACATCTAGATCTGTGTGTAATGAATATCTAACGTTGGAATTATAATGTTTTCCAGACTTGCCAGGGCACAGGTGCCCAGAGGCTGCTTTCGGTGGACAAAACTTGGAGTGGCTGCCTCAGGAGCAAAGTCAGTGTGTACCTGCTGCACGTTGGTTCTCTGCTGAGATGTAGGAGCTGGGTATTCTCATCCCACTCATTTAGTGAAGAATGGACAGATGCCTGAATAACTAGAAAGAGGTAACTGATGGTACCTGTAGGGCTGATCATGCCAGACATTTGACTTATCTGACGATGGGCTCATCTGTCAGAACCCAAAAGTAGAAACATTGAGGGCTCCTTTGTCCTTTGCAGAAGTCCGTGGGATAACTGAGGTCCAGTTCTCTGTGTTTATCTGGAATGTGGATTGTTTAGGGGACTCCATGCTCATTTGAGGCTTGGCCCAAATGCTAATAATAACAACCACAGCCTGTCAGGCCCCTTCCTGTGGGCCAGAAACTGGGATAAGGGTTTTATGTGTTCTTTTTATAATTATCACAATGGTTGTTCTTGGTAGGTATTGTCCCCCATGTTATAGATGAGGGAACCGAGGTTCAAAGAGGTTTAGTAACTTGGTCATTGTTATGGGCCGAATTGTGTTCCCCCCAAATTCATATGTTGAAGGCCTGACCTCCAGTATCTCAGAATGGGACCAGATTTGGAGATAGAGTCTTTAAAGTGGTTATTAAGTTAAAGTGAGGCCATTGTGGTGCAGCCTAATCCAATCTGACAGATGACCTCATAAGAAGAAGAAATTTGGACACAGAGAGATACCAGGGGTGGGCACACATGGAGGAATGACCACGTGAGGACACAGCAAGAAGGCGGCCATCTGCAAGCCAAGGGGAGTGGCCTGGAAGAAACCAAGCCTGCCCATACCTCCATCTTGGACTTCCAGCTGCCAGAACCATGAGAAAATAAATTTCTGTTGTTTAAGCCACGTAGGCTGTGGTACTTTGTTATGGCACCCCCAGCAGACTAGGACATCTGGTAGAGGATAAGGCCAGGATTCAAAATCAAATCTGTGCAGCTCTTTTCACCGTCCTATACCACCTCCCTCCACACAGGGCCTCTGCTTGAAACCTCTTCCCACCTCCGCTAATGGGCTGCCCAGAATTCCCACCCCAAATCTCACAGACTTAGCAGATCCTTCCTCCGTGATCCTGAGCACTTACTACACTGAATATAATTAGTTACATACAACTAACTCACAATGTTCTGAACAAAGTGAGGGTAGGGCTCCTCTTATCTGTATTCCCAATATCTCCCATGGAGCCAAGCACATGGTTATTATAACAGTCAGTATTTGTTGAGTACTTATGATGTACCGGCAGAGCCTTTACATACATTACCTCATTTAAAGCTTAAGACAACTCCATGAGATAGGTATTACCATGATTCCCATTATACATATCAGAAAACTGAGGTCCCAGGAGTTCACTGAATGACCCAGGACACGGAGCTAGTAGGTAGTGGAACCAGGATTCAAGCACAGATGGTCTAATTCCCAGAATGTGCTCTTCACTCCTTGCTCTGTTGCCGCAGTCTGCTATAAACGTTCACGGAGTGAATTCCCGGGTGGGGAGTTGTGCTGATCTGAAACACTCTCCCTCAATCCAAGTGCCCCCTTTCGGCTAAGCCCGAGAGCGAAGCTCACCTCCTGTGGAGAGTCTGCTCACATCCAACCTCCGCCCTCCAGCCCACTCTGCCCTCCTGGGGCATGTAGTTTGTACTACACCCTGACGTATGACCCACTGTTGGGCACAGGGACATAGTTTATCAACATTTGTTGAACTCGATTCAATGTCCAGGGATGGAAGTGAAAAAGGATAAATAACAAGCTGGCATATTGTCCTGGATACCATGACTATCTGTTTCTAGATTTTCCAGGAGGGTTCCAATTACTAAAATCCCATCCTCTCATCAGATCACTGGCGAGAGTATGTGGCTGAGAATGGAGTCTGGTATTTGGTTTAGAAAGGTTCACCATTCTACTGAAAAGAGGCAGAATTGGAGACAAGACGTGTTGTCTGTCACTCACCTACCTACCCACACGCTGTTGGGTGAGTCACCATTTCTCTGGACCTGTCTCTCTGTGGGTAAAATTGCAATGGCAATGCCTATTCCTACTGTAGAAATGAAGCAAAACGTGCGACTGAGTTTTGAATACTGAGGAAGAAGAATGTCACCATTAGTGGGATTGCTTCCATTTTTACTGACCTGTTTGGCCAGTAAAAAATAAAATTAAAAATGTTTTATTTTTGAGAGTAAAAGAAGGTTTCCATGCAGAAAAATTGGACATAAAGACAGCAAACGTCCTGAGGCCTTTCTGGAGTGTTTTGAAAAAGACATAATTAAACATTTTTATCTTCTAGGTTCTCCTCAACAACTTGGGGTGTGTGTGTGTGTGTGTGTGTATGTGTGTATTAGGGCTGGGGGTGGGAGGCTGGGCTGGGGTAGTCGGAGCAAAGTTTTCTCAAATTGCATGAGATTCTACCTGGTGGAGGAACCAGGCTTCTTACCTTGGCTGTATTGTGGATCCGTTCCCAGCTGTGTGAGGCCTCAGGGGACAGTCTGTTTGGGAGCTGAGCTTTTCTGACTCAGTAGAAGCTGAGGAAAATTTTCTCGCTCTTTCCTGTGTCCCGTCTTCCAGATATACGTGAAAACCCCTCGGCCGTGGAGTTCATCAGCTCACCCCCTGCCCCTTCTGGAAGGCTTTGCATAGAGCTGACCTGAAAACCTGAGAGCAGCCGCTGTGGAGCTTCCAGGGAGCGCCACCCCCCAGAGCAGCCACTCATTAGCGTCAGTGACAAATCTGTTCTGGTTGGGATGGGGCTGAGGCTCGCTGAACTTCCTTCTGCTCTCGCCAAAGCCAGGATCCTTTTGTTCACCTTTCGGGCTGCCAAGTCAGGCCTACCGCGCCCCTGGATGTTGTTTTCCTGCAGGCAATGGGAAAATGAGCTTGGAGCCAGGGAAGGAAAATCAACAAGGAAATAAACACAAGGTCACTGCTCCTTCAGGTCATCACTAGGCCTGAGACATCATTATATTAGGACCAGTTCCTACACAGGCAGGGGCTACTGCCTGGATGGGCCTTGGAATCCTGGGCATTTTTTTTATTTTTAAATATGCAAAGAAGCATGCACTGAAATCTATATCAGACAAATCAAGCCATCCTGACTCGTTCCAATGCCTTGCCAAAACCTTCAAAGATTTTCCATAGGCAGTGTCTCTCATGACCGAACATTAGCTAACGTTTGTAGACAAAAAGAATGAGCAAGTTTATGGCCAACACTAGTCAAGACTTCTAACCTAAAGATACAGGATTGTTGTTAAATTAAGGATTTCTTCTACTTAGTCTTCAACATCACCATCAGCAGCTGCAGGATCCTTGCTAACAAGTATTGAGTGCTTACTGCCTGACAGGTCCTGTGCTCGTTACCTGACCTGCATTATTTCATTTATTCTCAGCATAATACTGTAATTATCATTCCCACTTTGCAGATGAAGAAAGTGGAAGTGTGCTTTTCCCACCAGTCAGCTTAAGCACGTCTGTGGATTGGCAGCTCTGCTGATGACCGAAGAGCTTGCCTAAACAAACTCTCCGCTCTGGGAATAGAATTCTAAACAGAAACACAGATCATCGACTCGTTAAGCCATCTCTCCCCGGAGTTGTGAGCCGGTGTTATCTTTATGTAACTTGTACGTGGGACACCCATGGCCCCAGTGCCCTCTCTTCTCTATGATCCCAGGTGGTGCGGCTGGCTGCTGTCACCTGGCTCTTCACTGTGATTCTGATTTACCAATAAGGAAGTACCTTGTGTGTGCTTTGGGTCATGGCCTGATTGCGAGTTTGTCCTTTTGACTTTAAGAGCCTGACAGTTACAAGCTTCTTTTAATCAATAAGCCATGGGATGAATGACACCAAGTTCCCAGCCTGGCAACTTCTCCTTGGTGAGAAGAAATCAGCACATGTGCTTTCAGTCCTCAGGTCATCCTGCAACTTGTTTTGGTTTTATTGGCCTCGTCTTTACTTCCAATTGTTAATGTTTAGCTCTCCTGTGCCATGGCGGTTACCCAGGGCAGCTGGCCACCGGTCAAAGGAAAGTAAAACCGTTAATTAGGAGACAAGGAGATGCCTCCCAGCGGGGCCCAGTTTGTCCATTTTTGTAAATATAGGAGTTGCGACAACAGGGCTCTTGTTACCCTTGGATTTGGTTTGGTGGAGTTTTGGGATATTTTGCTCTGGGGCCACATAAGCCTTTAAACTTGAGGTTGGCCAGCTTTTTGTTCTCAACAGAGACTAAAGACCTATTTCCTGCAGTTATGGCAATAAAGTGGAAGATTGGAAAGGGGCTGGGTGTTTAGATATCATTTCATTTTTCTTTCCTAGTGGTTTACAATGAAACGCAGTGTCCATATATGTTTATAGACTCTGGTCTTGGAGTCCTTTGATGAGGAAAGGCAGTTTACAACAGCCAAATGGGCCTTTTCAACCTTATCATGTGAAATGAAAAACCAAAATGTTGGAAAGGAGCTGATGTAATGGGGGTTTTCATATCCTCACTGTTCTGCCCCCAGGGAATAAAGATAGCGGATTTGGGGACTGCTGGAAACTTTAGGGTTTCCATTCAGAAAGGTAAGATGGATGGATTTTATTTCTCCTTTCTCTCCTGTGAACATCCGGATCAGTACTGATTGAATGGGTTTCAAGAGTTGCGTCCATCCTGGGATTGACGATAAATAAGCGTGCCTCCACAAATTTTTTTTGCATGGTCATGTAACCAAGGCAGCTGGCTGTTTGAAACTGGAAACAGAGAGAAGTCACGGATGAAAAACAGGACGTATTAATTTAGCTTTACAAATGTGCCCTTTCCGAAGCCAGAATTACTCACTCCCTGGCAGCTCATGGTGGAGAGCCCTGGGTCTGTTCAAACTCCATGGCTTTAGAGTGTCCTTTCCATTCGGTGTGGGATGTTCCAGGTGAGTGACAGGCTCCAACTTGGCAGAAATGTCCAGAGGCAGCTAAAATCCTAATCATTATGGGAAAGCAAACATCTCTTCACCACGCAAGGAAAAATGGCCCAATTTTAGAGTGTCCCAGAAAAGTAACATGCCCAGTTACACGTAGAGAAAATATCCTCATGGTTGGTCCATTTTGAGGGAGGAATATTAAATCTGAGAAATGTAAAATTATAGAGGAGCTATTTCAGTATTCTGTGACAAAGAAATCAGAACCTGAGCTAGCTCTCTCTCAGGCCTATTTTTGCTCTTACAAGATGCTCAGGGTGAACATGGATGTATCATAATAGGAGGTGGAAAATGGATTCTTTGAACCATTGCGGACTGATTGCTCTCCTTTCCCCCATCTAAGTGCGGAACTGACAGTTTGCCCACCCGTGTCTACACGGCAGAGGCAGTGAGGAGTCTAAAGCACCACCCCAGGCTTTAAATACCATTTCTGTGCCAACAACTCTCATATTTGGATCTCTGGCTTAGACCTCTCTTCTGAGTGACCAACCATGTTCTCAGTGTCTCACAGCATCTCAAACTTCACGCATCTCTTCTTACCCTTCCTCCTGTTTCCGTCTCAGCAAAAGGCCTTTTCATCCACCCAATTCTCTAGCTTGGGAGTCTGCCTTACTCAGCCTCTCCCTCCAGTCCCACATCCGGTCCATGAGTCGGTTCTGTCACTTCTACCTCCAAAATTTGGACCAACTGCAACCACTGCCTTCGATTTCCACTACCACAATCGCCGACCCCCATCGGCTCTCGCCCGGATTTCTGCAGTAGTCTTTTAGCTGGTGCCCCTGCTTCCTTCTGGCCCCCAGTCTCTCTACCAAATCCATACTCCACATTCCAGCCAGACTAGACTTTTTAAGAAGTGATTCAGATGATGCCGTTAGCCTAAAAGCCTCAAGGCTTTCCAGTGCACTAAGGAGGAAATACAAAACTCCTAACTTGGCCCACTAGGTTTGGCAATAATTTGATCAATTCTGGTCTGCTCACCTCTCCAATGTTACCTCGGTGACACTCCCTTCCTTCAGCACACTCCAGCCACACTAGCTTGCTGTCAGTTTCTTGAACATTCCAAGCTTTTCTCCTTCTCACAGCTTTGCTGTCCCTGGACTGGCTTGTGCTGACATTCATGCCTCCCCCCACCCACCAAAAACACAAACTCGCTCTCTCTCTTCCTGCTTAACTGGTTCTCATCTTTCAGGTCTCAGCTCAAATGTCACTTCCTAGAGACAGCCCCGCCCCATTTCCTTCACAGTACGTGATATGATTTGTGAGCGTATTATTCATTTGCCTATCCGCTATAACTTCCATAGCTGGCCCTCCTCAACCCACCGCTCACCTGCAACTGGGTTTCTTTCCTTGAAAGCAGGAACTCTGTCTGTTTTGTTCACGCTGACATGTCCAGGGCCTGGTAAATAATAGCTTCCAAGTTTTAAAAAAAAGTTGAATGAAGGAATGAGTAATTGAATGAGAAAATATTTTTCTCTCAATTCAGATCACTTAAGGAAGAGGTTCTTAAATAGCTCTTGAGAGGTACTTGTTCTTACTCGGTTGCAGATGCAATTTTCCCGGTAGACGTAGAGAATTAACGGTGGTCTCAGAGGATCTCGCCAGTCCTCCCGTCCGAGGATCCGCTTTCTGTTGCTTCTGGGAGTGCCGTTCTGCAGCCCAGGGAAACGGGTTGGGGGAGAAGTAACGGATGGACTGGTGTGGACCCAGGACCAACGTGTTTCTGGCTTTTCATATTAGATTTTTTTTTTTTTTTTTTTTTAAAGATTTTATTTTTTCCTTTTCCTCCCCAAAGCCCCCGGGTACATAGTTGTGTATTCTTCGTTGTGAGTTCTTCTAGTTGTGGCACGTGGGACGCTGCCTCAGCGTGGTCTGATGAGCAGTGCCATGTCCGCGCCCAGGATTCGAACTAACGAAACACTGGGCCGCCTGCTGCGGAGCGCGCGAACTTAACCACTCGGCCACGGGGCCAGCCCCTCATATTAGATTTTTTAAATTCGTTCTCCATCAAGACAAAAGGGCAGAGTGGAAACTCCACTCTTATAAAATCTTTTGGGGGCCAGCTTTGGGAAACCAAACACTCTTTAGATTTACAACATCAGTTATGGGGGAAAATGTGTTCCAAATTCTAACAAACAACATGCCGCAAAAACCCCCAAATCAAAAAAACTTTTAAAACAAAAACTGTTTCTAAGAGGGAGTTGCCTGTTTTGTGTTTTACATGAATTTTCAAATATATGGTGACTCATCACCAGCCCCACCCTCCGTGACCTCTCATCTTAATTTGCATCCTAGTGAGCACGCATTGGACGCATTGGGAACACCTATGAGATAATTTGTTCACATAGAAGTTGTATTTATTTGTGTTGAGGCAGAGCCAGGAAACATTTATTCTTCTGTCTGTATTTTCGAAGGAACTACCAATTCATTCCCTAGGAAGGAGCAATATGGAACCACACTTCCAGCCACCTCCCCAACTCCTGTTTTGCTCCTCTCTGTAGGAGGAGTAATGACCAACCTGATTGGTGAAACAGGGAGAGCATGTCCTTCCCTGGGCTCCCTCACTCACCCGCTACATTGAAAAGCAAGGGCCACTTTCCCTTTGACTCTTCACTTTTGTCTGGTGAGACTTGGATGAAGGCAGGGGGTGTCTGTGCAGCCTCTGGTCTCCCTGTTTTAGGCAGGTCATTTGAGGACGGCAGGCCAGCTGATACAGGTCTCTGCTTGCTTGCTTCCCTTTTCTTCCCTCTCACTGGTTGGAAGAGTCAGACTCTTGTGGGTCTCATAGTTCAGGGCATGCGGCGTGAAGCTCTGCATCGTTGTCAGTCCAGATCCTCAGAATGCAAATGCTATATTAAAACCCCCTTTTGGCTCTGTATTTCTATCCTCGACTAGAAGGAGACACCCTCTTCCCTCCAACTTCAGTAACTTGCGTTATATCTTAATTTGTCTCTTTCATAAACAACTTTTCTATACCTACGTGTAACATGCATGCGACGGTAAATCTCGCGCTGGAATTAGAAATTGTGTAAATCAGCTATTTGCCTTGTCTCCAAAACCAGTGTTAAAATGAAATCTTTCTATATCCCAGATTTTTCAACAAAACCTAGGCAAACTCCCTAAGGACTTTTATATTAAGCCGTTTTGCCCTGAGTCAACTCAGTCAAATGCACACCCATGCATCCTGTGTTCAGAGCTAGGATTTCTGTTCTACATGTTTGTCATCCACATAATGCTTTTACAATGCTTTGCTCACAAATAAGTATTGTGTTATTGAAAGGAACAGGCCTAGAAGGGTGTAGCAAGGATGACCTGCTCCAACTCGCAGTGGGTCTTAGAGCTGGGCATGCGAATCAGATAGCCAGCTCTCAAACCTGCAGGCTATAAATCCCACATTACTTGATAGTGGCTGCAGTTCCACTCCCTGGTTCCCAGGAAAACTCAGTTTGCAATCTCTGGGGAAATGCTGTCTTCTTCATATTTATATACCTTAGGTGCCCCAGATTACCGTCTTGAAGGGGATGTTTGGGCAGAGGCTGGACTAAAAGCTGTAAGGTAAGTAAAATGAGTTGTTACATCAAGAAAAATCAAATTTTATTTGTAATGTCTCTAAGTTTTTAATCAGAGTAGGAAGAATACATAGATTTGAACACTTCCACTAAGTCACAAATAGTAGAAATTCTGAGCAGTCTGCTTATGATCTCCAGGCTTAGGAAGATCCTTGTTTCATGCCTTTTTTAAAAGTTAGGAATATTTCCCTTTTAGGTGAAACTACCTCTCGCAGTGCTCTGTGAAACGCCACAAGATGAAATATTGTACATTTTGGGAAAGTCATGGAGATGAGGACCAAATTGTCATCTTTTAGGCAAAGACCATGTCGCCTCTAGGATTTCGTTTCCAGCCCTGAGGATACTGTCAACACTTGCTAAATAAATAAAAATAGCAATAGTAAATATCATGAATGGAAATAACACGTGAGGGGCACTCAGATGTTGTACAATCCAGGAAGAAATCCCAAGATTCTATGACACTCATCTCTATTTTTAGAGGACAAAAGCCTTTAGATCCCTTATTTTGAAAAGGTCTGGTTAATTTCTCTGATTGATTCGGTCAGTTGATTTTTAAAACCACATTGCAATGAAAAAGTGATTGGAAAACATATAGGAGCCTTTTGTTTTTAAATGTGGAGTTCTCTCAACTGGTACAGACAGCTGGACCCCATTTTGTGTTTGTTTTTTCAAACAGATTCTTCGTGTTCTAAACTAGATCCAGCTGTATGAACTAATTGCATTTCAGTGACTAGATTGGATGTTGTCTTTTTGGGAAAATCTCATCTAAAAGGAAAATGGATGCTTAAATCTCACTGTAGTTGCCTTATTCCTGTAGTCTCAACTCTACACTTGAAGGGAGGGCACACCAAGCCTGTGCTGATGTTCTGGGGGCGTGTTGTACAGCCACTACAACTTCAACATCCAGAGCAATCATGCCAGATGGCCTCTAAAGACTCCCCATGGATTTGGAGCTCCTTCCCCAGCCTAGTTGTTCACATACGTGTGCATAGGCAAATGCTTTGAAGTATCAAGAGAAATTATATTTTGTTTAAAAAATTATAAAAGTAAAACATTCTTAGTGAAAAAACTCAAACAGGTATGAAGAAAAAAGGCCTCAAGTAAAAAGTACAAGTCCACCTGCCCCATAGTGCACAACATCATCAACAACAACAATACATACACACACACACACACACCATCTTATTCCCAGACTCTAGGGATAATCATTATATATAGAGATATATATATACTCTATCTGTATGTGTATACACACACAGAGGTCACAAGTTGTTTGCATCTTTTATTCATTACCTAATGTTGCATAACAAATCATGCTTAAGTTCAGCGGCTTAAAATAACTCTAGTCATTTACTCTCTCTCAGAGCTTCTGTGGATCAGGAATTAGGGAGTGGCTTGACTGAGTGGTTCTAGGTTCTAGGGGGCTTGGGGGCTCTCATAAGGCTGTAGTCAGATGTTGGCTTGGGCTCCAGTCGTTTGAAGATTCGACTGGGGCTGGAGGATTTGATCCCAAGGTGGCTCACTCCCATGGCTGACATTGGTGCCAGCTGTAGGCAGGAGGCCTCAGTTTCCCTTCATGTGGGCCTCTCCACAGGCTGCTTGAATTTCCTCATGGAATGGCACCTGACCTGCCCCATGGGGAGAGGTCCAAGAGAGCAAGGTGGGAGGTGCGATGAGTGTTACGTTCTAGTCCCAGAAGTCAGGCACCATCCCACCCTCAGAAGTTCTAGTGGTCACACAGCTCAGCCCAAATTCAATATGGGAGAGGACTACACAAACACATGAATCCCAGGATGTGAAGATGACTGGGGGGCATTTTTGAGGATGGCTATGAGACAGCAACTCCCATTAAGAGATGGAGTCTATGTCCCTGCTCCTTGATTCTGGTCTAGCCTTGCAACTTGCTTTGACCAAGAGAAATTAGGAGAAATGACACTGTGGGGACCCTGAGCCAAGGCTGCAAGTTTTGCTTTTTCTGCTCTCGCCTTCTTGGAATACTGCTGCTGTGTAGACAGCCTGGACTAGCCTCCTTGAGGATGAGCAAACAGGTAGAGAGAGAGGCCAGGTGGAGAGACCTGTCCCAGTGACCCCTGCCTAGGGCCTCAGATACATGAGTGAGTCCAGCCAACAACATGTACGGCAAAAACAAGCCGTCCTAGCTGAGCCCAACCCAAATTGCCAAACCATAGACTCATGAATAGATAAATGATTGCTGTTTTCAGGCAATAAGATTTTGGGATATGCAGCAATAGACAACTGATACAAATGATAAACAATGGTCTCTATTTTGTTGTTTTTAAACTCAACAATGCATTGTCATCATCCTTTCATTTCAGTATGTACAGATCTTCCTCATGTTTTAAAAGGTCTTCCAATATGGAAATTTCATAACATGAAAATGCCATTAACTATTTAACATATTTACTATCAATGGACATTTAGGTTGTTAACAAAATCTTTACTAATGCAATCAATGCTTTATGAAAATTATTGCTTACATTCATAGAAGTGGAATTGCTGGATCAACAGAATTATGTGTGTAAATATTTGGTGTGTCAAATTGTATTTCAGAATGGTTGTGCCAATTTCCATCCCACTAACAGTGTATCAAATTTTAAAGGAAAATCCTAATGGCTAGTTTATGCACTCCTCCTGAATTTGCCTTAGTTCAAAGGCAGGGGATGGGGAAACAGAGCTGAGATGAGGTATAAAACTGTGTGGACCTAGTACTTTCTCTTGCGCTATAGTGAAAACAGACCGAGGGAGGCAGTGTGAAAATACCAAGGGCGAGTATGTGAGAGGAGTAGATGGAATCTTGGGGGAGGTTCCTCCCACAGGACCCAAAGACACTTTTTCTGTCTCTGAGAGGTGTTTTGGAAAAAAGTTTAGTAGACAAGGCTGCCAACTAAAAGCTTTTTTTTTTAAAAAAAATATTACAATAAAAAGCATCAAATCTAAAGTATTAAAGATAACAATAGTGGTTAGGGTCCTCTAAAAATTTAATGTTAAGGCAGCTTAAAACGAACTTGTCAAATTTTTAGCCAGAGCATTTGGATGAGCCCAGGCCCCAGGAGAGCCTCTGTGATTCTAGGTGTGCAAATAAGAATGATGCCTACCATGCAGCATGTGGCAGATGCTATTAAAAGGGCTTTACATATATTGTGACATTTAACTCTCACAGCAAAGAAACTAAGGCACTGGGTAACTAAGTAACTTGCTCAAGTTTGCCCTGGTAATAAGTAGAGAAGCCAGCATTCTAATCAGTTTGATCTCAGAGGCTCTGATCACATCGACTTCTGTGTGGTAGACCTGTTGGCTGCCTGCTCCCACCACTGTTCCTTCCTGGGAGAAGCTGGAGATGCATTCCCTTCCCAGCCTCCTTTGCAGCTAGAATATGTGACCCACTATTGGCCAATGGGACCTTAGGAGAAGTCAGCTGGGGGATTTCTGGAGAGCACTTTCCCTCCTAATAGAAGAAGATGCCTGGAAATAAACCTCTCTGTCTCTCTCTCTCTTTCAGATATTATGAAGTCCAAATGTGTTGTCTGGAATGTGGCAGCCTTTTTGCACCTATGCTGCCAATGTGGAAGACGGCGGAGTGGAGGGATGAAAAAGGCCTCCATCCTTAACGATGCTGCTGATCTGCTGATCCAACCCCAGCCTTGCCTGCCTACATCTGAATTCTTGTTTTCTGAGATTACTAACTTCCTTTTTTTGCGTAAAACCACCTTTAATGGAGGTATCCTGTTACTTGTAGCCAAAAGAAACCTCACTAAAACATTACTGTGTGATGCTGTCTCCTAGAAATTTTAATTGATTGTAACCTGGATATTTTGAAATTGTGTTTTAAACAGAACTAAGAAGTCTTAATAGAATCCAGAGCACAAAGTCCATAGATAATCATCAGACTCCCGCTTGATTCTACTCTTTTAGCTACAAACACAGGAAAGGTTATTAATGACAAGTTTCATCATTTTAAAATGATTCATTAAAAGAAAAATACAAAGGGAAAAGCTAAGTCATTTTTTAAGTGATAGGAATCCTGGTTTTAAAAAGTGCTCTCCAACTGAACTGGCCGTGCAAAGGCCTAGTACTAATTGTTGACATAAGGGAGAATCAGAAATATGAATTGGAAGTGCCCCCAACTATGGACCAGGAAACTTACATTCTGCCCTGTCCTTTTACTTGTTTTCAAAATTTTGTATAATTATTCATGAAGAAATGATCTTCTATACTTTGAAAGTTTAAAGATTCAAAATGGCTCCAATTTCTGTCTATCTCCACTGGAGCAGGGTCCTCATTCTGTGACATTCCAAGAAAGGATATAGTTTAGGGGAATGACATCTTGACAGCAGTTTTGGTGGAGACAAAAAAGGTTTTGCTTCATATTATCGTGCCCTAAATAGTAACCTCACTGAGGGTAAATTAGTATGGGCAAATTTCACACCTTCAGGTGAGCTGCCAATGCCTGTCGAGGGGGTTGTTTCGGGGGAGGGTTTAGAATGGACAGTGGTGGAGGGAGAGGATGAGTACCTGTTGCTAAGCTGAGACTCATTGCAGCCACGTGGGCTGTAGTTTGTCTTGCGAACTCTCCTCTTCTTATTCCCCTCAGGAAGAAAGGCCAGTGGGAAATGTGGAAGAGCTGTTCCCTGAGCCAGCATGAAGTGGAGCTCTGTGGTGTAAGGGGTGGACTGTGGTGGCCATGGAGGTACATGGTATGGGTTGCATTGTGTCCCTCCCAAAATTCGTATATTGAAGTCCTAATCCTTGGTACCTCAGAATACGACCATATTTGGAGATAGGATTTTTGCAGAAGTAAAATGAGGTCATTATCCAATATAGACCCTACTCCAATAAGACAAGTGTCCTTATTAAAAGGGGAAATGTGGGCACAGACACGTACAGAAGGAAGATGCTGTGAGGACACAGGGAGAAGACGGCCATTATAAGCCAAGGAGGAAACCAACACTGCTAACACCTTGAGCTTGGACTTCTAGCCTCTAGAACTGGGAGAAAATAAATTTCTGCTGTGTAAGCCAGCCAGGTGTGGTATTTGTTATAGCAGCCCTAGTAGACTAATATAATGTACCACTCAGCTCTCCCTCAAGAGAACCTGCCATGGGGAGCATCATTGACTGACAGCTTCCTGCTGGCCCACCATGGCACCTGCTACAGCATTTGCATCAAGGCCACGCTTCCCCAGGCTGCTCCCTGCTGATAACTGAGCACAGTGGGAGGACTAGAGCTGGGCCATTTCTGCTCTGTGTGGGCTCCTCGAATGGGCTGCCTTTGTCCAAGACTCCCCGTCGGCCTGGCAGAGACTTTCTCAAAGCTGCAGTGCAGGCTGAAGCTCTTCCTCCCCAATCCTCCTTCCATGTAGCTCTTCTTTCACAGGTTTTACACTTAATTGTGCTATCTTAGGCTCTTTCCACTTTCTTCAGCAACCTCACCCTTTATTCTTCACAGGCTATATATATATATATATATATATATATATATGGCGTATATATAAGCATATATATATACACACACAGACATGTTTTGTGTATATATATAATATGTACATCTGTTGTATATAATAATAGGTATAATATACATTATAATATACCTTTTATTATATACATGATATATATCATATAGATATATTCTAACTATCTACCTATTCTCCACCATCAAAGTCTTCTTACTGGTAAATAAGTTTAAAAGTTTCGAAGCTAGTGTGTATGGATCATTATAATTCATCAAAAGCCAAATGCAAGTGGAAGTTGACACACAGTTGAGAAAACATTTTCAGAGTATCATATCATGTAATGACTCCATGGATTTCCTTTAAGTAAGAAAAGAAAAGAAAATTGACAACTTGACCAGAGGAGTGATAAAACTTACTGGCATATTGCTAGAAGTCAGTGGTAAGTACTCGTAGGCAACAGAAGGGGCCAGCTAAAATTTACAGGGTAGAACATTTCAATTTCTGTTTGACTATATTGATAAAGAACCAACTCAGCAGCTCAGTGAATCTGACCCCTAAATAAGACAAAGAGTTAGTCCTTGAATGCAAGGACGGTCACCAGGCAAAGCAAAGAACTCAACTCCCCACCCCTCCAGGGTTGAGGGTGGAGGAGGGGCAAGTTCCCAGTGAGAACACTTGTGCTAATTTTGGAATTGAAGAGCCCAGCACATGAAGCCAACCAAAGTCACGCCAACATTGTGCGTAAACAATGCCATGCCAGCTGCTTTGAATGGGGTCAAACATATGGCAGGTGAAAGATTTCCTCCCGAACATTTGTTTATTATTTACCATCTTTGTTCTTAGAGATGAAAAAGGAGATTGGCTAGGATTTTGGATCCATGTGTTTCTTTGCTTGCTTATTTGTCTCATCATTAGTTTTCTCACATTAAAAATTAAAGCACCCTCACTGAAGAAAAAAATGTCAACAACCTGGAAGTGGATAAAAGAACAGAGAAAGTCCCTCTGCCTCTCCTCTCGCCTCTTCATTCTCTTTCTGCTCTGTGCTCCTCCTGTCCCGCGTGCGGAGGGATAGCCCCACTCTTAGTCTCATTGTTAGTCACTTGGTGTGTATCCTTCTAAACTGTTTTCTGCATGCATGAAAAGAAAATGGACTTTTTAAAAGAAAAATTTTATTGCCACGTGTTCTTGAGGTGATCAATACTTTTTGTTACCATTTTTGAACATCTCAGAAAGATGACAGGCAAGAGACGGCCCTGTGCTCAAGACTCCCAATTTGTGTCCATGTATTCTCCTGAGACTTCCATACCTAACTAAATTAAATTAAATTAAATTTACATAGCCACACACGTGGCTGGGGGCTACCGTATGAGACAGCACAGGTCTAGAGAAAGTAATCTTCCTCCAAAGAAGACTCAGTTCTCCAAAATGGAAGGAATTTGACCCACGTCCCTGGTCCCTCTACTTGGGTCTCCTTTTCAGTGATCCAGCCCTGATCCACTGTATAACTTGGACTCTGAAAACTACGACCTTTAGATATAGGTGATGAATTTTAGAAACACTGCACTCGTTGAAAGTCAGGATAGAGAGGGAGAGTTGGGGTGGTCACCAGTGGCTCTTTTCCTCATGGAATAAAGTAGAATCTGAACTCTGTAACCATAGACTGGGAAATTGATGGAGTCTATTTCTTTGCCTTTATGAAGACAATCACACAAACAAATCCTGTTACATGTTCACGTGTTTATTGCTAAGAGGCCTCCAAAAAAAGACATCCCAAGCCTGCCTCAGTACCCCAGGCCAACATTTTTTTTTTTTTTTTTTTTTTTTTTTTAAAGATTTTATTATTTCCTTTTTCTCCCCAAAGCCCCCCGGTACATAGTTGTATATTCTTCGTTGTGGGTTCTTCTAGTTGTGGCATGTGGGACGCTGCCTCAGCGTGGTCTGATGAGCAGTGCCATGTCCGCGCCCAGGATTCGAACCGACGAAACACTGGGCCGCCTGCAGCGGAGCGCGCGAACTTAACCACTCGGCCACGGGGCCAGCCCCCCCCAGGCCAACATTTGATTGGCTTCATTCTAAAATACTCAGGGGGCATTTTGATTCTCGTCTTCTTTCATTCCTGTTCACCTCCTGGTACTCACTGTAGAGTGGTCACCATCTTTCCTCTTGGATTCTGATTTAGAAAAACCTCACTCAGTTTCCCTTTTTGTTTTGCGAGCTTCTTGTACTAGGTCCTGGGTAATCATAAATAGCTCTAAACAGCTCCCTTTGCCCTAAGAGGTAGTGAGCAAATAGCTGGAAGGGTTGAAGGTGATGCTCATGGAGATGTGAAATATTAGACGGCCTGTTCTTGGAACCAGAAGGGGTGTGATCTGTGACCGGTATAACACAGATGTGCTCTCAGATCCAAAACTGGGTATGCATCTTGTTTTCTTCTATTTCTTCTCAAATTGTTTGTGCGGCCAGAGGATACTATTTACAGACACTGTGATTTTGAAACTTCCAAGCATCCTTGAGGCAACGAACATATTTGGAGCTAATGGATACATGTTGTGGTTTCTTTGTTTCCCAAATGACAATGAAAAATGAAAACAAAGTCTCATTTTTTTCTGACTAAAAAGTAATTCTAGGTCATTATTTTAAAAAAATACATAAAGTGGCAAAAAAAGAAAGTAAAAATCATCAAACTCTTCCACTCAAAGATCACAACTAATAACATTTTTTGTGAGTATTATTTCAGATACTTTTCTCTACATATATACACAGACATACAACTCCATTCTTAGGCCTGTAACATGGAAGATTATGAAGGAAAAACCCATTTCCGTAAAGAAAGCAATCATATAGGTCCAGAATATGGTACAAAATGTTGCTTTTGCCCTGAAATCCCATTTCAGGCCAAACAGAAGTATCTCAGGTGGGTGCCTGGCCCAGAGCACCTTCTCTGGTCTTTCTCCTCTCCTGGTCTCCACATAATCTCCACGGTCTTTGCCAGCCCCTGCTCCCTCCCCAGAGGGCCCGGCTCCCCTCTGGAGGTTCAGAGCCTTATCCTGCCTCATCTTGAAAGAGCTCCTCTTGCTGTGCAGAAAGGAGCACAGGTCATAGTGCTGCACAGAGAGGTCAGCGGGGAAGGCCAGCACTCACCGTCAAGCTCATCTTGACCACCAAACCCCTGTTCACTAAGTGCCTCTGCCCACACACTTGCAGCATTCTGCGCTGGGAAGCTGTACAAGGAAGAGGGGAATGTGACTTATTCGAGAACTGTGAGGACAGGAAGCAGCATCCGTACAACTTGAATTCCACCACAGTCTTTTGGCAATCGGGCCAGACTCCCACCCAACGCGTTCCCTTTACGCCTGGATGTTTTCATCTGGAAAACGGGGACAGTGATATCGACTTCACAGGGTTGTTGGGAAGATAAAATGAGATCCATGTAGCAGTTTAAATAAGACCAGGAGTAAGACAGACCCCAAGATGTCTGGCGGACTGCTCTCCAAGACTCCCCACAAATATCAGCACTCTGTTGTTCCAGAATCTGGTCCTTAGCTTTGTAAAGATGCCCAGAATTTGGATTAAGAGTTCACCCAATAGGCCCTTGAGGTGGGAGGGGCTGTTGTGTGTAATTTAATGAATTAATTTAGTTAGTTTTTAGTTAAATAATCACAGAGTAATCTTACTAAGTTCTTTACATCACATACTGGAAACACGATGCGTGGCTCAGAGAAGGAGCTGTATTCTCCCGGACGCTTTCTTTCATCTTGCCAATCAACGCGTAAATCCTCATGAGAACAGGAAATGAGAAACTCAGCAGGTTATTCTTCCAAACAGCCTCGTGACCCTGGGCAAGTTGTTTTTTCTCTGGACCTCAGTTTCCTCATTTGGAAAATGAGTGGTTATCTCTAAGGTGCGTCCCAGACTCAGAGTCTTTCATGTCTATATTCTAAGGGATCTATGATGGCCTTGGAGCAGTGACGGCACTCCATAAATACTTGTTGATTGAAATGGGGCCAAGGTAACACGATGCACTTTTGAAAAGCTGTTCCTTGTGCGCCAGAACAAAGTGTTCCCACAAAGGCGAGGAAGAGTCAAAGGCTATTGGAAGGCTTGGGGGAGCCGTTAAGGCAACAGGGGAGCCTCCCTCAAAGCAGAACTTGGCTAGGTTGCCAAGGAGAAACAGCAGGAAATTGCACAATTTTGTAGGAACCAGATTAAAAATGCTAACAGAAGGAGGCATTCCATTTTCAAGAGACGCGAAGCAGGAGTCAAGAGCCAGTTGTTGCTCAGAGTAAAATAATGGAGGAAGTCAACTGGCTCTAAATGTCCTCCCTCCCCTCCAAAGGTCTGTTCTTGTCGGAGATACTTAAAAATAGGACAAAGTGTTATCACTCCCGCCAGCAGACAAAGTGCTCTAATGTTCCGTCATGGTTCTCTTCCTTGACCCTACATTCTCCTCTAACGACCCTCGCATGGCTAGTTGCATCATCCCTTCCCATATTTTACCTCCTCATCCGCAAAGGGAAAGGGGTCTTCTGGTATAATAGGCGTCCAGGTCTCCTGTGGATGCCGTAAAGAAGCCTTCAGTTGCAAGGATGCACCATGTCCCTCCCAGGTGGCACTGAGTGGAACCAACACTCTGAAGAGGAAACAGAGGGGCATGAAAGGGAAGCGGAAAGAGAAGGGACAAAGTGGAGATAGCACCATGATGATACCAGACAAGAGAACATTTCCAACTGCGGCTGAGACAGCTGAGCATCTCCTAACATCTATTCTTTCTGTCTGAATAGAAATTTAAGCCAGCCACATGGAAGTTCCACTAAAGAACCTATTTCCAAGCCTGCTTTGCAGTTAGGTGTGGCCATATGACTAAGATCTGGTCAGTGGAAGTGATGTGTGTAAATTTGTCCTTATGCCCTTAACAGGACGTATTGTGTCCTCTCCTTTTTCCTTCCCCACTTTCTGGCTGGAATGTGGATACTATGGTGGGAACTAGAGCAGCTATGTTGGGCCATGTTATGGACTTAATTGCATTCTCTCCAAACTCGTATATTGAAGCCCTAAGTCCCAAGGTGACTGTATTTGGAGATGGGGTCTTAAGGAGGTAATTAAGGTTAAATGAGGTGATAAGGTGGGACCCTATTCCGGTAGGGCTGGGGTCCTTATAAGAAGAGGAAGAGACCCCAGAAGCACACACAGAACAAGGTGGATGTGAAGACAGTGAGGCGGCAGTTACTACAAGTCAGGAAGAGAGGCCTCCCCAGAAAGCTACCATGTTGGCCCCTTGATCTTAGACTTCCAACCCTCAGACCTGTGAGAAAATACATTTCTGCTGTGTAAGGCACCCAGTCCGTGGCATTCTGTTATGGCAGCCTGAGCAGACTAATATAGGCTGTGAGATGAAAGTCGTAGGTTGAGGATGACAGGACAACAAGATCAGAAGGAGCCTGGGTTCACAGTGGTCGTGAAGTTGCCAGACCAGCCCTGGATCACCTCCCTGGCCTCCTGCACGAGACAGCACAAACTTCTATGAAATCGCTGTTATTCAGGGATCTTTATTAAAGCCTCAAATCTTGTAGCCAAACTAATATAGCAATCCTCCTAGGTATAGTCCAAGTGGAACATTCCTGCGTTGTATGTTTGTAATTAGTTATAGTATTTCACTTTACCATATGGTAGAGTCAGTTAATAATGCATCCATAGTGAAGAAAATCATTTTCAAACGTATCCTTTTTGTCCATCAACCTGATTAAGATCCTTAACGGGATATGGATTGAAAACACTTATTTGAATCAAGATGATTTCCGCTAAATGTACGTTTTCCACGCTGCTGTCCCTACAGGGATGTCCTGATACTTCTTTGTAGCTGTCCTGCTCCTCCATTTTCCATTAGATAGAAAAGGAGGTGACACTGGGATCCAGAATGTCTACCTGGAAAAGGGACAGGTACCCACTGTGTCTGTGACGCTTCTGACTTGGGGGCTCATGCATCCTCAAGAAATTAAGCAGAGAGATGGAAATCGTGATCTACAACTGTTCTCTTCAGAAACGTCAGAATAAGAATTTAGCATTATGGAAAGGATTTTGCGGTGAGCTTAAATTCATTTTACTGGTTGGTTATCATTAAAATTGCTTTGTTATCTTTAAAAGTTATCATTAACGTAAACTTTCAGTTAAAGAACTCAGAGTTTAAATCAGGTCCTCTCTTTGCTTAGACCGTGTTGACACAGTTTCTAAAAGTTATCCCTTAAAATTTCTTAAAAGCAACAAAGTTAATATTCTCGAAACAACTTTGCCAAGTTGACAGAAGGGATATGTTGAGACAATTTGTTTTGGTGTATAGAAACCTCTCCTATATCACGATTCTGAAGAATGGCTTGGCAGCCTGTGAAATATTTATGCAGCGCACATGTGTGTATACACAGTCCTCATACAGACTCCGGGCGCTATTTGTCTTCCACCTCTCAAAGGCCTCTTCAGGATGGAGGCACCTCTGCCTCTGCTTATTTCCTGTGACATTTGCTATTTCTCTGCATCTGGCCCAGTTTCTTTCCTCTCAGTTTACAATAACCATCCCACTCGTTAGGGATATATGAACAGCCTCCCCCACTCCAACTGTTAATACTGCTCTGAAAATGGATGGCACTGTCTTTGCTGAGTATTTTAAGGATTCACAAAATGAAGTATAAACTTTCAATTTGTTGGGCTTGTAGTGTGAGAACCTGACCTCCCATCCTTCCATTTTAAAGATGTTGCCTTTCTTCAGCTTTTTTAAAACATACAGTTATTGAGCATCTATTGTGTGCCAGATGTCATACTAGCTTCTTTTGCATACACTGTCTCAATGAATACTCACAGAGTGGACGCTATTGATATTGTCTATCCAATATCACATACTCCCTTCTTCCTTACTAACAGAACCTGGATTTTGTTTGCAAAGGAAATGGTCCCAGATAAATACTTGTTTTCTCACCTTCCCTTGCTCTTAGAGGTGACTGTCTGACCAGGTGGCCAATAAATGTAAATAGAAGTATACTGATGGAGAGGGGTGGTTCTAGAACTGCATTTGCTTTCCTGATAAAGGGGACAGAGACAGCTGGCATTACCCCACCTTCTTCTGTCTTCTTCCCATCTGAAACTCAGATGTGATGGCTGGATCTGTGGCAACCATAATGCAATGATGAAGAAGTCAGCTTTAACATCATTGAGCTACTGGACCTATATTAGCAACTGTCAACTTCCAGACTTCATGTTATTTGAGAAAAAAGCAAACAACTCCTTGTTTAAGCCACTGTGGTCATGTTTTCAGTTATTCGCAGTAATATAATCCTAATTGATATAGCTCGCAATGATACTGAAGTTGGTTTTAATTCTGCATGGTCTATCTTTTTTCCTTCTTTTCTTCTCCTTTACTGCGTTCTCAGTCCATTTCTTTCTCCCCTCAGTTCTGTTTATCCTTATCTCTTTCCCCTCCAGTGTTTCTGCTTAATTTCACTTTCTTTTTGAAATTTTTCCTCCACCTGTGTTTCTTCCTGGAGTCTATTAAGGCCTGTTCATCTATTATATAATGAGGTCTGACACCGTCCAGGGACAACGGAGATGTGACTTTGGTGGCATTGTGGTCATCCCTTCTTACACTGCCCTAGCCTTCACACACACACACACACACACACACACACACACCCCTAGAAGGTTGTGGGAAGATAAGAACATAGAGTTTGCCTTAGATCTTGGAAAAGTGTCCTGTGAAGAGCAGTGATTTCCATGCCCTAAGAGTGCCCTTGCAGTGTTTTCTCCTTCATAATCATTTTCTTATTTCTTGCTAGCAGAGCCTTGATATTTGTCAGTTTACAGGCAGGGCTCTTTATGCTTGTAAAACGAAGGTCCCCAAGCTCCCCCCACCCCGCCGGCTGCAAGGAATGACCTGTAACTGTTCAAAGGATTCTCCTAGTCCCCATCCTCCTTTCCTCTGAACGGTCAGTTCCCCATCTGCTCATGCATGCAAATTTTCCACTCGTTCCTTTAATATATTAATCACAGTTATTTTAAAGACACTTTGTGATAATTCCAGCATCTCTGAGCTAGTTCCGTGATTGCTTTATTTCTTAACAACGGGTCTCATAGAAACAGAGAACAGATTGGTAGTTGCCAGAGGCCAGGGGGCAAGGGTAGGGGGGTGGGGTGGAATGAGAGAAGGGGGAAGATGGTCAAAAGGTACAAACTTCCAGTTCTAAGACTGATAAATTCTGGGGACATAATGTCCAGCATGGTGTCTGTAGTTAATAATACTGTACGGTCACGCACCTCATAATGACATTTCAGTCAATGACAGCCCGCATATACGACGCTGGTCCCATAAGATCAGTACCATACAGCCCAGGTGTGTAGTAGGCTACACCATCTAGGTGTGTGTAAGTACACGCCATGATGTTCACGTAACGACCAAATCGCCTAATGACGCATTTCTTAGAATGTGTCTGCGTTGTAAAGCGATGCATGACTGTATTGTATGTTTGAAAGTTGCTAACAGAGTAGATCTTAAAGTTCTCATCACAGGAAAAAAAGGTCTGAGAGGTGATGGATGTTAACTAAACATATTGTGGTAGTCATTTCATAGCATATACTTGTATCAAATCATTGTGTTGTACCCCTTAAACTTATGCAACCTCACATGTCAATTATATCTCGATAAAACTGGGGAAAACAAAAACGAAACAGTGGGTCTTTTTTTTCCTTGCTGTTTGGTATCTCACCGTTTTTCGTTGACCGCCAGTCATCGTGTTTGAAGAACAGTAGAGATGAGGTAAACGATGTTGACTTCTGGAAATGGGTGTGCCTCTTCTGTCAGGCCATTCGTGTGGGGGAACTGATTCGATCTCCTCGGTAGCCAAGCTAAGTTTGGGTTTTATTGTTGCTGTCATGAGCTGCAGCGCACCACAGGCTTCAAATTGCTCTGGTGGTGCGCTCTCTTCGCCTGTAGCTTAGTCGGAGGCCTTGGGTCCTGGAGTAGTTTTTCCGTATTTCTGCTCCACCGTCAGATTTCAGCAGTCCCGGCAAGCTGGCACCACAGAGGGGGTCTTTTTGCTGTTATTTCCCCTCTTCCATGGTAGACCACCGGTGCTTGCTACTTGGTGCTAGGCTCCTGGGGAGCAGGAGCAGATTCTCAATTCTCCTGGTCCAGCCTCGGTCTTAGGCAAGGACTGTGCACTTGGCCTTGCAGGCAGGATCTCTCAGCATTCCTGCTCCTCCTTTCTCCTCCTCTTCCCCTTCCTCCTCCTGCCCCGCAGGGCAGTAAACTCTGTCTCCCATTGGTGTGAACTGCTGGCAGGAGCCATTTTCCCGTCCCTTCCCATCAGTAGCACACCTCTGCTTTGTGCTGGTGCAAGATCCTGGGCCAAGAGATTTTCTTGCCCCTCCTCTAAGGCGCACGGCTTCTGTTTCTATCCTTCCCCAGAAGCAGTGGGTCTTTACCTGGTTCCTAGGGGCCAGGAAGGAAGCTTTTATACCCTCACCCAAGGCAGATGGGTTTTCCATCTACCCCTCCCCGATTAGCTCTGGAGGCGACATGTTTTTGCTGCATTTGCCCCAGTGGCGTAACACTTTTGCTTTGTATCACAGAAAGGTTGGGGGAAGCACGCAATCATTTTTTTTCCTGTTCTCCAGTGTCATCAAATCATTTCCTACACACCTGGGCTACTGAGGGACGCTCTCTCTGGTCTCCTGCCCTGCCCTCAGTCTTTGTGAACACCTGTTAAAGGCCGGTGGAGAAGAGCTGGAGCGTGAGAACTCCCCGGGCGTCTACAAGGGGAGTTACACCACACTGGTACACCAGCCCACGCTAAGTCTTTAGGAATTTGCTAAAATGTCAGCTTGTTTCTTGTTCCTTCTATGGCAGCCATCTCTTCTTCCTGTGTCTTGTCAAAAGTCAAACAGTCTGTGTATCTCATTTCGCATTTCTGTGGCTAGGAGAATGTTGTTACTTTCTTGAATTCCATTTCTTTGGTTGCCTTGAGACGTCAGTTCTCTGATGGACTTAAGAAAAATGACGATTTTATAGATTATCCAGATTTTTCTCATTGTTAGTATGGGAGCAATGTATTCTTGTGGTTTTTTTGCATCCTAAGTAGAAGCAGAACTTTGAGAAATTTTATCACTTTTAAATTTAAAATTTGTCCCAAATCTGACCATCTCTCACCATCTTTACCACTTCCGTTCTGGCCTCATCTATCATCGTCTGTTGCTCTTTTATCACAAAAGCTTTCTAACCAGAATCCCTGCTTTTAATCTTGCCTTTCACGCAGTCTTTTCCCAACGTGTCAGCCAGTGATCCTTTTAAAACACAAATCAGATCATGACACCCTTTGCTTAATTCTCTCCAAAGTTTCCCCACGTAAAATAAGAACCAAGGTCCTCTAAACGCCCTCCGAGGCCTTACATGATCATCCCTCTCCCTGGCTTGCTCTGCTCCAGTCGCTTTGGCTGCTGGCTGTACCCTGAACATGTCAGGCATGTTCTATCCTAAGGCTTTGCAATGGCTGTTCCCTCTCCCCCATCTCTTTTCCCTCAGGTATCTGCGTGGTTATCACCTCATCTCCTTCCAGCCTATGCTCAAATAACTATCCTAACTATTCAAACTGCTGCCCACCCCCTCCCCACAAAGCCAATTCTGCTTACTCTGATCTATTTGTTCTTTTTCCACATTATATTTATCACTAATAGACTATGTAATTTACTAATTTATTGTCTTTTAGTTTATCTTCTCCCTCTGTTGGATTATAATCTCCAAAAGTAGAGGAATTCTTACCTGTTTTGTTTTCGGATACATCCTAAGCACCTAGAACCACACCTAGAACATAGCAGTTGCTCATATAAATATTTGTTAAATAAATGAATTCACGGCAGTGTATTCGTGGATCGGATTGTTGAAGGCGATCTGCATATCCATCAGTGAAACAGTGGATGACTAAATGTGGAGTCTGCGTATCATAAGATCTATAACACAATACAGTATGCAAAAAATAGGATGCATATGCGCAAGAGCACATTATTCACGTTGTAAGCACACAAAAATACATATTAAACACATTAGAACGGATGGTGGTGTGAAGGAGAGATAAAAGGTAAGAAGTAAGGAAGAAAGAAAAATGGAAGGGAAAAAAGGAATGGAAGAGCCTTCCCAAGGACAAATTAGAATAATGTGTCGTGAAATGAGGAGAGTGAATTAATTCAACACTGGGGATGTGAGGTTAAAAAAAAATCATGCAACTTCAGCACTTTACCAGCTCAAATTGTTCTTCCCCTCCACAAACCAGAACAGAGAGAGTTCACTGCGGTTTCACTCCTCAAGCGGGGAACCTGGGGGTCAGGTTGAGTAAATGATACAGGAGTTAAGACCGAGGAGACCTAAACCTGCCTTCTCCGTGCCTCCTCAAGTGCGTGATGTCCCTTGTCTGTAAATGACTGACAGCCCAGCGAGGATGCAGCTGAATCAGCCAGCTTTGCAATGTGCTTCTTTGCATTCTTTAGCTTGTCTTGAGACATAGATTTTCTGTCCCTAGCATTAACTGCTTCTCTCCCTCTTACATCTTCTACCAATAAAATGTTTTCAATCCGTGGACACAACTCTCATTTAACTTTCTTTTTGCTGCTTATGAACAATGGTGGGATTTTTTGAGAGTTTATGAAGTTACCCACATACATAAAACAATGAGGGGTTGAATAAAACAAATCTCAAAGTGAAGAGGCCTGTTGTAAGAGTCAGTGAACGTAAGGGGCTCAGTCCCATGTGGTTCGTATATTCTGGAGTTTTCCTGGAATAGAGCTTCACGTTTCTCTGAACAGGAGACACATAGCAATTTGTTATGAAACGCTCCTCTTCTGACATGCACGGGACAAACACTTTGTTTCTAATAACACCGAGCAAGTCCTTGCCTTGTCCAGCTCTTTAGGCATCTGTGTAATGCACGATTTTTTTTTATACTTCAAACTCGAAAAGGAATTATTTACCACCTTTCATTAAGAGATGCATGGAGGAGAGGTGGCTAGAGAAGCAAAGCAAATCTCTACTCTTTAGGCAAGGACAGGAGGCCTTGGGCTGGGTCTGGATACGCTGTGTGTGAGCTTCACTCAAGGCGTGTCTGAGGGTCGGGAGACCATGTGAGCTCAGAAAAAGGAACAACCAAAAAGGTCGCTGGTGAGCTCTGATGGGAGATGGGGAGACAGGTTAGGACTGACTCAAGGACTTTTCCAGTGAGGCTGGCAAAAGGGAATGTAACTCTTTGGAAGAGAACGGGTTGAAAGCTCTCCAGCATTTCTTCCCCTCACGTGGTGCTTACAAAGCAAATCTCCCCGAGGCTGTCAGGATAAATGGGCCAGAAACATATGGATTATATTTTCCCTGAGACTCAGACGTCTTCTACAACGAGGTGGAAAACTGCTCTGAAAATATACACCAGAGGTTACTCTAGGTCCTCAAGCCTTCCAAACATATTTTAAGCTATTTTTCTGATTTTAAATACTAAGTAAATTTATGGACGTGAACATGTTCTTAGCTCTAATAACAAATAATAATACATGGTAGGTTTTCAACCCTCCTAGGTGAATTTCCCTGGACTGAGCAGGCCTGGCTAAGGCCAGGGCAGCCACAGCCTGAGGAGAATTTCTAGGAACTGTAGGTTATTGCTGGCCGCGTCTTCTTCCTCCCTTGTCTTCCAGTGAGGGTGCAATATGTGCAGCTTATGACTGAGGGAGAATTCCTGAAGGGAGCGGAGATGACAGGTCATTCATTCCTTCAAAACTGTTCGAGGCATTCATTGGTTCATCCAACAAATATTTATTGACCATTTCACGTGTGCCAGGCAATTTCTGAAGTGTTGGTCCTTTGATCTTCTGTGTGAGGTGGGCTGGCTCCGTCTGCTAGGGCTGCTGTAACAAAGGACCACGGCCTGGGGGGCCTCAACAACAGAAATGCATTGTCTCATAGTTCTGGAGGCTGGAGAGCCAAGATCAAGGTGTCGGCCGGGCCGGCTCCTTCTGAGGGCCATGAGAGAGAATCTAGTCTATGCCTCTTACCCAGCTTCTGACCTTTTTTGGTCTTCCATGGCTTATAAACATTACCCTGGTCTCCACCTTCATCCTCACATGACCTTTTCCCTGTGTGTGTGTCTGTCTCCAAATTTCCCCTTTTTATAAGGACCCTCGTTGTACTGGATTAAGGTCCGCTGTGATGGCTTCATTTAACTTGATTACTCCTGTAAAGACCCTATATCCAACTAAGGTCACATTCTGAGGTACTGGCACTTAGGGCTCCATAAGATGGGCTAAACAACATCAGACTGGCTGCTTGTATCCCTTTTAGCTACAGAGATGTGGCTCCTTTGCACAGCTCTGCTCTCCCGAACCTGGGATCCAAGAGTCCCCAGTAATGCTCCAGGGAGTAGAAAATCTGTCCAGGAGGTGCGTCTGGACCTAGGGATCCCTTTAGTAGCTTCCTCAAAAGACCACGATCCCTACATCCCAATCTGATTCAGAAAAGTAATGGGTTGCATGGCGTCCCCATGCCTCTTCTTAGACAGGAGCCAGAGGCACATAGCTGGGCAGCTGTCTCGCCTCAACGTCCCAGGCCATCATCATTTTCTTGCATTAAGTAAAATATGATTTGAATATAATTCTCTTTTTCTCCAATCAAAACATCATTATAATTTGGTCTGGGAGAATGAAGGTGAATTTAACAGTATTCCTGTTACTTAATGGAAATAAAAGTATGCTAAAATATTATTTTCAGATTTCTTCAGCTGGTGTTAAATGTTTGTATTATACTCATAGAATCAGGACATTTTAGAGCTGAAAATGTCTTTAGAAATCGACTCACTGAACCTTTACATTTAACTAAAGAGACTTTACATCTAACTAATTACTTTAACTTTTACATTACATTAACCTTTAAAGTAACTAATTTTTCAACAGCAAGTTAACACTCGCCACGTCCCCAGCACGTGCTAAGGACTCTGCATGGATTATCGGTTTTTCCGCACGGCTGGTAAGCAGTGAGACTGCCATGTGAATGCAGGGACTGTGGCTCCAAAGCCAGGTTCTCAACCACTACGCAATAGTTGGTTACTGGTAGAGCTGTGGTTTGCAGCCAGGCCTCCTGAACCCAGTCCAGTATTTTTCCACTATCCCCTCCTGCTTTCCATCTTGCCTTCCGCCATCCACACTGTGCAGACAACTGCTAGAACAGTCTGTGAAAAGTACAACCCTGACCATAACATCTTTTCTGCTTACACACCTGGAATCCGTTGCCTACCAAGAGGCAGTGCGAATTCCTCACCTGATGTATTGAAGGCCCGTAACAATTTTTAGTCTTGTTTCTTAGAGCTCCCTTGTGTGTGCTCCTAAACTCTTCAGCCAAACTTGGCTACCCGCTCTTCTCCAAAGACGCCTGTCTCTTCTGCCCCTGCCCAGGCTGTTTCCCATAACTGGAACGCCCTCCTTCCCTTTAGAATAGTCTGAATCCTTCCTCTATGCATTTTTCTTGTTCTTCTAACAGATGTAATTTTCGGTGCCACAGGCTGCTGGTTGCCTAGCAGTATCCATTCCCCTTTCTCCTTTTAGAGATAGAGTCTCTGAGGTTTAGCTGGGCACATAGCTCCCAGGAAGGAAGACATTTTCCAGTTTCCCTCGTGACTCGGTGTGGCCATGTGATTAGTTCTGGCCAAGGGTCTGTGAGCAGACACAAAGTGTGCTATGATGGATCACACCAAAAGGACCCAGGGACTCCCTTCTCCTTCTCTCTCTTCCTGCTGCATGAAATTCAGACCCAGTGGACACGGTAGAGAGTGACGCAATTTTCAACCATGCAGATAAAGGCAACACCATAGGTGAGGGCACTGCCAAGGATTAGAAGGAGCCTGGACACCAACACAACGGAGCTGTCACATCAGTCCTGAATGGCCTATCCTCAGACCATTATGTGAGAGAGAAATATTTCCATTTTGTTTAAACCACTGTTTGGTTTTGGTAATTCTTGGTTCTCTTTGCTACAGCAGCCCACATAAATCCTTAGGAATGTATTCTTGCTTCTTTGACTACCTGCAGCCCTTTGTGTTTTTCCTAAGGCACTTCTTCAATTTACCACAAAGCAGAGAAAACATGAGATTTTGAGTTAGATAGCCTTGGCTTTGAATTCCAGCTCCACCACTTATCAGCTGGGTGACTCTGGGCTAGTTACTTAGCCTCTCTGAGCTTCAGTTTTGTCATCTGTAAACACTGGAGACCATGATACATGGAGTAAATTTCCACTATTCTGAGCTGCCTCTCCAGGGTGATTTTCACCAGGCTGTGGGGACCTTGTGAGTCACTCTTCTCCATGATAGGAAAATACCAACCACAGAAACCAAAATGTTCACATCTGCTCCTCAGGCCCCCTCTCCCACGAAGTGAACAGGAAATGCTGACACATTCTCCAGCGCTCCCTTTGCTACAGTCGGGGCAGACCATCGCCCCCTCTGTTTGTAGATGCAAGGCCATGACTCACCCTTCCTCTGTCCAACTCCTTGCATAAAGAGATGATTATAACTCCAAGTTCAGAGCTCATTCTTCATACACCCGTTGATGCTTAAAGTTACAAGGCACTTGGGGGTCGCATGATCCAATCTTCTTCACCAGATCAGTAGAGTCCTACAAGGACCACACTCCTTTACAGCCTGTCTCACCAACGGCCATCTTGCCTCTGGCAAAAGGTTTCCCCCTTGTTACATGGCAGCTTGTTCTGTTTTTCAACAGCACAATCTTGATAAAGTTCTTGATTTTTTTATTCTGTCCCATTTCTGGAAGGCTCATCACTTAGGAATTTTAATTCCCAACGCAGGATGGGATAATTCATGGGCTGTGCCCTGTGGAAAGCTAATCTAATTCCTATATACATCCTCAACAGTGTCAGTTTTGGGGGAACTTAACTGCAATCCGTCTTCCTTGGCTATCTCATGTGTGGCTAGTGGTTTCCAAAAGTTTTGCGTCAAGCATCTTTGTCAGTAAATAATTTTTGAGCATGCATCTCCCAACTTATGCATATTTATTATGTAATAATATATGTACTACTGTATTAACATATTATAAAATTAAGAAGACCCACATAAAGATAGATATTAAAGGAGATAAGAAATGTATAAGTGGAAGTTCAAATATTTTCGACCCGCACACCCAGGGTCCATCTCGCACATCCCTGGGCAGCACATCTCTTTCTTTGGAGGCCTCTGAACTACACATGATGATTTTTCCTCACTAGCATGCAAGTTCTGTATGAAGGCAGAGATTCTGTCTTTTCTTTCCTGCTACACCCCAGGGTTTAGACCAGTGTCTGGCACACAAGACATACTCAGTAAACGTTTGTTGAATCAGTGAGTAATTCTCAGACTTTTATTTATAGCGTAGACTCCTCATTTGCAACTGTCTACTAGACAGCTTTACCTGCATCTCTTTAAATATTTCAAACCCAACACATGCCAAGCTAGACTCTCCATCTTCCTACCCCACAGCGTCTCCCTCCACCAAAGCATCGTCATTTGTTTTTCTCTGCCTACTTCACATCTGCCCCCATGTGGCTAAACTAGCTGGAGTTAACACACAACCAGACTGACCAACCTCACTTGAAATCAAGGACCATATTATTCAGCCCTGAGAAAGAAGGAAATCCTGACATAGGCAACAACACGGGTGGACCTTGAGGGCATTATGCTAAGCGAAGTAAGTTAGACAGAGAAATACAAATACTGCATGATCTCATTTATATGTGGATTCTAAAGAAGCCAAACTCAGAGACAGAGAGTAGAGCTTTGAAGAGCCCATGACAGCAAGAATATTGAAATTTGTGAATATCTTCTGGCTCCAAATTTTGCGCATTCAGCAATTTGTGGAAGATGATCAGAAAGGGAAAAAGAATGAGAAGATACACAGGGCTACCTGAGTATGGAATACCTTTTTTTTTTAAGGAAACCAGAATGTATCCATTTTAAGCTGCCTTTCCTCATAGTGGCCTTGTTGCATTATCCACTTAATTTATTGGTTTTCTTTTAAGGATTATAAATCTATACTTTATTAAGATAATGACTGACAGTGTGGTATGAAGTTTACATTTTAACAAAGTTTTCACAGAAACTTAACACATGCCTAAAAAGATTTTACAATGGAGTTCTTAACGTGGATCTAGGTGACGTCAAGAACTGATGGATCTCATGATTCAAAACAGCATTTTGGGTGTTAGTCAATTCTAATGATTAAAAATTTTGTTTTGTTTTGTTTTGTTTTCTCTTGTGTTTTAAAGTGAACACTGCCCTGGTATGCGAGCCTAATCTTCTTCTGAGACCATAGTGTTTGAAATCATTCAGCTTTTGAATGGATTCAATGAACTGGTGCTGTCAGTGATGGAACCCTGTCACCAATGGTTTCAGATCTCAAAGTTCAAAAAGTAGAGAGGCTCCAAGAATTTTCCACGCTAATAGCATGGGCCCTTGTCTTCCTCTACTCTCCCACCTCCTACACCGCCCTCTCCCCTTCCTCAAATACCTCAGCCAGTGGCTTGGATGGACGAGCTGATATTTACAGCTTTATAACTGGAAAGAAAGCGTCTTCTCATCAATTTCAAGAATCAGCCCCTCTAAGACCACCATCTGCCTGTGTATAGGCTCCAATAAAAGACTTGCCCTCCTCAACCAGTTTCCATCCCCCAAATGGCAGCTTTAATACGTTATTAACTGGCTTAGTCCTTTGTTGGGAACAGTATTAACTCAGGCAGGGAACACCTAGGCTTCTAAGTTTCACGCATCCACAGCTTTTAAACAGCCTATCACAGTCCTTGTTTAGGTTGCCAATGACACTTTTTGAAAAGATAAAATATTCTGGACACAGAACCAAATCATCATTAGTTGTTTGTTCTTTCCATTGTTTCACCATTTCCCCCCAATCAGCCCCCACATTTTAAGAAAAATGATCGTACTCATTTCCCTTCCTCCCCACCCCATCCCTCCCACCCCGAAACATACACCAGTAGTAGACACAAACTACACGCATGCTAAGCTGTAAAAACGCAGAGTTAACGCTATTGGGAAGAATGCAGTGGGTCGTGGAGATGCTCTTTGAAGATCTACGGTTTCTTCCTGCTCTCTGACACACCCGCTCTGCAAGTTCTGTCCTTCATGGGGGGGGGGCCTCTGCTTTTCTTAGCGAAGTGCAGAATGGCTGCCTAGAAACACTTCTCCTCCCCCTCCTGGGATGGGTGTACAAAATAAACAGCATGGAACGGCTCTAAAGCACTTGGGCTGCTGTAGGGCACAGAAACTATACTGGCTCTTCAAAGGACATCTTCTCAAGCCACCTCTATGATGTTAAGACAAGTAGAACTCCTCTCCTCCCCCCCTGGAAACCTGTAGTCAGATGCAACAGGGGCTGGAGCTCAGGAGAGTTCTCTCTTGTCATCTTCTATGTCCTCCTCCTGCGATGGGTAGGAAGGCCACGTCAGCCTTTCCTCATAGAAGGATATGACCTGTGGGCACTTGACATTGGCTTCCTTGGCAGGGAGCAGGTCAGCCTCGTCAGTTTTTCCATTTTGTCAGGAACATGAGTTCCCCACTGGAGTCTGTGGCTCCAACAATCCACTCCAGCTCCGGCTCCAAACCCCAGGCAAAGCTTCGTGGCCTTTCTGACTCTCCCACCTTCTTTGGCGTGCTCTCCTGTCCCTTATCTTCAGAATCGGAGTCAGCCTTGTGCTGGCCTCCCTCTGAGTTATCTGTCTCACGTGCTGTTTCCTGTGATTGTAGAAACTCCGCACTGAGGTCGGGACAACCTAGGTTCTCTTCTGGCTCCCACATGTTGTCCTGACCTAGGACCACTTCCGCTCTAGGAGGTACTCCACTTTGCCCTTTACCACTCTACGGTCTAGAATTTTTTCCACCACGTGTTCCTCTTCTTCTTCTTCTGGCACCTCCTCCACTTTTTTCTTGTTTTGTTTTTTCCTCATTGTGCAGCCCAGCTTTCTGGTATAAAGGATGACACTGCTCAGAGCAGCGCCCAAGAGCCCAAGAGGACTCAGTGCCACGCTACCGGCGTGTTGCATCTGGCTGGCCAGGAGAGTTGTGCCCAGAAAGACAAGAAGCCCTGTGGCCATGGGCGAGCCCCTCACTGAAGGGGCACACCAGAGGCCCTGGCTAATGGCCTCCCCTCTGCCAAACAAGAGGGCCTGCAGTCTAGCTGTCCGCCGCCCGCACCATGCCCACTTCATTTACTGTTGATGCTGACAATAATTGTTTTTGGAAGTAGTTTGGAGCTGCCAGTTTGCAAGTCAGATGATAAAATCTTTCATTTAAATAAAAACGAGAGTACAATGGTGGTTGCCAGTGGCTGGGGGTGGGGGACATGAGATGTCAGTCAAAGGGTACAAACTCCCAGTTATAAGATGAAGCAGCTCTGGTGACCTAATATACAGCATGATGATTATAGTTAACAACTCTGTATCATCTACTGGAAGGTTGCTGAGAGAGCAGCTCTTGAACGCTCTCACCACAAAAAAGAAGTGGTAATTATGTGACATGATGGAGGTGTCAACTAATGCTACTGTGGTCATCATTTTACCATATATAAGTGTATAAAATCAACAGATTGTACACCTTAAACTTACACAATGTTATATGTCAGTTATAGCTCAATAAAACTGGAAAAAGATTAAGGACCATATATCCTAGATGAGCACTCACCATTGCCTGGCAATCCTAACACGTCTGCTATCCAGCTTGCTCTCCTGATCTTGCCACTACTCTTTATACCTTCTTCCCTGCTTCTCAAAATCCCAACATCCCTTCTACTTCCTCACTCTCAGCTGAATATGTTCCAACGAAAGAGAAAACAACTGGAGAGGACTCCTCCTGGTAGGACCAAGCCCCTTTGCCCCTACATTCCGCCATCTTTCCTCTTAGCAAGTGGGATGATACCTGTTCCTAAGACCAGCCCCCCGACTCGTGTCCTGTATCCCATCCTCTTGCTAATTGAAGGCTTTCACTCCTACAATTCACCCCTCTTCCTCCAGTATCACTAGTTTTCCCCTCTCTACTGAATAATTTCCAGCTGCACACAAATATGCCATAAAAACAAAACAAAATAAAATCCCCTTGACCCCTTATCCCTGTGCGGCTCTCACTTCAGCTCTCTGCATGCTTTTAAAGCAAGGATTTTGAAAGAGTCACCTATAGTCCTTATCTTCACTTTCTCACCTCCCAGTTTCCTTGTGTTTGTCACCACCCCTTTGCCAAAACAGCTCTTGTCGAGGTTGCCAATGATCTCCATCTTGCCATGTCCAATGGTCAGTTATCAGGTCTCATTTACTAGACCTCCCAGCAGCATTTGGCACGGAAGATTGCTCCTTCCTTCTTGAAACAGTTTCTTCACTTGGCATTTGGGACACCAGACTCTCAAATTTCTCTCACCAGCATCTCCTTCTCAGTCTCCTTCGCTGGCTGCTGCTCCTCCTCCACTCAACTAGTATATCTTGAGTGACCGAGGATCAGTCCTGGACCACTTTCTCTTTCTTATCTATATTCAGCTTCCTGTTGATCTCGTTTAATCTCACCACATCAAATATCTTCAAATTTTTATGTCAACCCAAACATTTCCTATGAACTCCAGACCTGTGTATCTAGCTGACTTCCCATATATCCTCTTGGTGTTTAATAGGCTTTCTAAGTGGAATATGTCTGAACCAAAGCCTTTGATTCCCTCCTCCACCTCCTTAAAACCTATTCGACCCCAACACTTTTCAATCTCAGTAAAGAACACCAACCTTCACCTATTTTCTCAGGTGAAGAAGCTAGGAGTGATTCTTGGTTCCTGTTTTCCCCTATATTCAATCCATCAGCAAGTTCTGATTTTTTCACCCTCAAAAAGATAAAAAGACTATCCACTCCTCAACACCTTCACTGCTACAACCCAAGGCTCAGCCCCCATTTTCTTTTGCCTGGACTGCTGCTTTCATTCTTGCATCTCTGAAATTTGTTCTATACTCCACAACCAGAATGACATTGGGACAGCATCTAATGACTTAAAAACAACAACAATAACAAAAACATAATTCAAATTATGTTTCTCCCTTGCTCAAACCCATCCAACGGCTTCCCGTTGTACTTTGAATGAAATCCACACTCGTTGTCATGATGGACAAAGCTGTAAGAATCCAGCCCCTGCCCACCCTCCTTTATCCTGCTACCTGACTTACTGAGCTTCAGCCACACTGACCTTCTCATTGTTTGTCGCACGAGCCTCCCTTGTCTCAGTCACCGGTTCTTTATGCCCCCTTCCCTCTGCCTGTATGTCTTTCCCTCCAGATTTTTACATGGTTTTCCTGAGCTTTAACATCACCTCCTCAGAGAATCATTTCCTGACTCCTGCATAAAATAAACACTGTGCTCCACCATTTTTACCATACTTTATTTCTCATCGTAAGGCTTATCACAATCTGAAATTATACTATCTCTTCATTTATTTATTTACTGTTAGTCTCTTCCACTTGGACTTTTTCTATCTTGTTCACATCCATATTCCCAGTGCATAGATTAATGCCTGGTAGATAGTAGGTTCTCAAAAATATTTGTTGGGTGAATTTATATATTTACCTCAATTACTCAAAAGACACTTAGGGGAGTCATTCTAGTCTTTTCCTGCTCAAGTCAGTCCCCTCTCCCCACCACCATGAGTCGTCAAGTCCTTTAGAATCAGCTACCCCAATATCTCTTAAATCCCTTCTTTTTATCACACCCACAGCCCCTGCTGAAGGTCTTTGTCATCTTTGATCATTCTACTGAAGCAACCAGTGAATCTGGTCTTCCCAGCTTCCCCGACAATTCTTTCCCTGTAGGACTTCCAGAGAGATCTTCTCAAAACATAAATCCAGTTATGTCTCTCTTCTGCTACACAGCCTTCAATAGCTCCCCATCACCTGAAGAAAGAAGTCAAAATTCCTTAGCTGGACACAGCTGGAGTTGGTCACGTTTCCAGCCCTGTTTCCTGCCACTGCCCTTCCACGTATGTCCTATGCTCCTGTTGTAGCCAAGCTACCTGCAGTTCCCAAACAGGCACGCTCTTTCGCTCACACTCTCCCCTCTACTTGAGGACTTTTCCCTTTCTCTCACCTGGCTAAGTGCTCCTTATCCTCTGAGATTAAGTGCAAAGTCACCTTTTTGAGTCAGCCTTCCTGATTTCGGTGAGCATTTGGGATTTCTCCTCTGTGCTCTCAAAACCCATACCTGTATGGCATATATTTGTTTTACATGAATGTCTCATTGTCACTTATTTATTAAAAACACAAATAAATTCTTATTGAGCAACTCCTACATGCTAGGCACTGTTCTAGGCACTAGGGATACAGTTGGGTACAAAACAGACAAAATATTTGCTTCCAAGCAGCAAATGGGAGACAAACGTTGAAAGTAAATGAGTAAAATACACAATATGGTTAGGTGATGGTACATGCAGTGGAATGAAATGATTCTGGGAAGGGGTGTATGGAGGCTTGGAGTGGGAGCTGAATATTGAATAGGGCAATCAGGGAAGGTATCACTGAAATGACATTTGAGTAAAGGCCTGGAGAAGGGGAGGAGAAAGCCACATGGACATCTGGTAGACGAGCATTTCCTGTCTATGGAATAGCAAGCAGAGGGGCATGAACATAGGAGTGGGCTGGGCTTGCTTCAGACAAGGCAAGAAGACCAATGCGCTTGAAGCACAGTCAGCAAGGGGAACAGAAGCAGGAGCAGGTCAGAAAGTGACAGAGTGCTCAGCAGAAGGGCGTGATCTGACACCTGTTTGAACAGGATCCATCATCTATTGCTTAGAGAATGAAGAACAAGGGTGGATGCTCGGAGAGCAGTTACGAGGCCTCTGCAACAGTCCAGGAGAAGGGCTGTGGTGGCTTGGGCCAGGATGGCTGTCCCCATTAGACTGGAAGTGATTTGAGAGCTGGGACTAAATCCCACTTGTGCTTTAATCCCCAGCTGCTAGCACAGTGCCCAGCACATCACACAGCAGGCCCTCAACAGCATTGAATAACAAATGAACCAAGTTGTCTCATGAAGAAACTAGAGCTCCTGAAGTCAGCACTGTTTGTTTCTCCAGCGCCAGCCTTTACAGGATTTTGTTTCCAGTGGGCAAGCTTTGTTTTCTGTTTTTCCTAATTGAATGGCCCGTAGGTCCTTCTGAGGATATTCTGAGGACAGCGTGGGTGTTTGCTTGGGGGCCAACACCACCAAAATCTGATTGTGAAATTGTTTTTTAAATTACCTTTGGACATTTGAAACATGTTTTTTAAAAAAAAAATAAGTAAAAACTATACATTTCTCCAAGGCAGGCTGCCTTAGGTAATCAAGCACCCGCAGACCCCAGGTGCCCCTTAGAACACAGTCCAGACTTGTTCGGAAGCTAAGTCAGTCCTCAGACTGTCGAAACTTATCCGTCTGGTTCTAATGTAAAGATCAAAGAGGAAAAGGCATTTGAAAAAAGATTCCAAAATGATATTTGAATGAGCTAATTGAGAATTAATTTTTTTTTTAGAAAAGGAAATACACAAGGAGATTTTGGGGGACTGGGGTGTAAGTAATTCCTTACATTCGCTGTAAAATTGGGCCATTCTATGGCCTCTCAGAGTTGTAAGCCTTCAGTAAGATAATGTACCTATAATGCCCAGCACTAGGCTTACCATAGACTGGCACTCAAGAAATGCCAGTCGTGTCATCGTCCTCCCCACCTGCCCACATTTTTCCCTTATAAATTCCCCCGGCTGTTTGCTGCAGCCCAGAATGTTCTTCATCCTCCAGACCTCTCCCAGATGACAAGGTCATTTTTCTAATCTGATAAAAAGCAGGGCCGTGATATGACTTTCATGGGCCCCTTCCTCATAATAATATCAAAATTAACAATTATTTTTGACATAATTTGCAATACTTCAATATTTTATTTTGCAATATTTTATTTCTTATCTTAGGCAAAATGTCACCAATTTTCAAAGATCCTAAAATTTGCATTTTTTTTCTGCTGAGACAAAAATAAACACATTTTTTAAACCCTGGAAGTATATTTTTTTTCTTCTGATTTTAAAAGAAATGAAAACAATTTTGTGGGTCCTTAAAAGTATTGTGGGCCCCAGGCACTGTGCCTAATGAATGTGGGGTGGAAAGAGAAAGAAAAGGTGAAGCAACCGGAAGCTGCTTGAGAAAGGGGTCTCGAGTCTACGGGAAGTTGTACTTGTCCACCAAATGGGTTTTCCTAACTCCTTGACCCCTCAGTCCCTTCTAGAAGGTTGGCAAGGGGAGGGACAATATAAGATTTGTCCCTTGAAACTAAAGGAAAACAAAGAAGCCGTCTGTGACAGGGTCAGTAAAAGTGAGCTAATGTGAACCAGAGCAAAGTCTCCATCTAACTAGGAAATTAACTGTTCCCAGGGACGCACGCCCAGGCCTGGTGTAGGTCCTGCCCCTGGGCCAGCAGTAATGAATGCCGAGCAGCCCCTCCCAATGGTCCAGGAAACCACCCACCCCCAGCCCAACCTCAGGGGCCTCCAGGTCACTGCTCACGAGGGCCAGCGCAATCATGGGCAAACAAAACCGAAAGGCAGCCTGCTTTGGGGGACAGGTGATTCCTGGACCAGTGGGGAGTGTTGGTAAGAGACTAATTGATCACCAGGTAGGATCCTCTGCCACTTTTTCTCCAGGACTGGGCCACCTTCAGCCTCTCTAGGGAACGTCATGAACTGGTGCTTCAGTGGAGGGACAGCATGGACAGAAGCTTCTAGAACTGAGCTAACCGTAGTAATCTTCTTTTCAACCTTCCCAAAGGGTTCTGGAGGTCTCTTCTTACCCTGGAGGATGGCCCTGGTGACTCACCAGCATTCTTCTTAACTAGGCTCTTTTCCCGGTGTCGGGGATAGAGCAGCAAGGAGACAATGAAAATAGGTTGCTGTACTCATAACTCATCATTCTTTTAATTGCATCTTGGTTTTATTATCAGTTCATTAACAGCGGGCACGACTTCTATTCCTTTCTTCATTCATTGAACAAATGTTTATTGAGGGCCTATTAGGTACCAGGCACTGTCCTAGGCACTTGGAATCCAGCAATAAACAAAATAAGGACCCCCACCCTGTGGAGCTGACATCACAGAGGGGAAAATAGACCAGAAACGACAATGTGACACCATAGTTTATCGTCCCTAGGATGGCAATGCTAAAAGATGCACTGTTATTCTACGTGCCACTAAAGAAAGAAAGAAAAAAAGAAAGGAGACTACTAATTAATTGCAGTCAGTTATAAAACATATCCTGAGCTCATGTATGTTAAAGTGTGAAAAAAAACCACGCAACTTAGAATTGATTACATTTGGTAAATAAATTACATAGTATATTAGAAGGTGATCGTGAGAAAAAAAGTAGGGCAGGCAAAGGAGGTTTGGAAGGCCAGTGGTGACACTGAACAGACTTGAAGGACATGAGGCCATTAAATTAGTGGCAACTATTGTTTTTTTCAAGACAATTTTTTTTAGAACAGTTTTAGGTTTATAATCAAAATTGAGAGGAAGGTACAGAAATTTCCCATGTACCCTCTGCCCCGACACACGCATAGCCTCCCGCATCATCAACATCACTCACCAGCTGGTACATTTGTTACCAAGGGTGAACCTGCATTGACACATCATTATCATCCAAAGTCCAGAGTTCACATTAGGGTTCACTCTTGCTGTGGTCCATTCTATGGGTTTGGACAAATGTATAATGACATGTATCCATTATTATAATAGCATACAGTGTAT
This sequence comes from Equus przewalskii, assembly GCF_037783145.1. Classification (NCBI taxonomy): domain Eukaryota; kingdom Metazoa; phylum Chordata; class Mammalia; order Perissodactyla; family Equidae; genus Equus; species Equus przewalskii. The sequence continues at coordinate 78,492,638 of NC_091833.1, read as the reverse complement.
TTTTACTGCCCTAAAAATCCTTTGCACGCTACTTAGTCATCCCTTCTCCCCATTCCGCCACTGGCAAGCACTGATCTTTTTACCGTCTCCATAGTGTGGCCTTTTCCAGAATGTCATATAGTTGGAATCACACGGTATGTAGCCTTTTCAGATTGGCTTCTTTCACTTAGCAGTATTCATTTAAGTTTCCTCCAGGTCTGTTCATGGCTTGATAGCTTATTTCTTTTTCAGTGCTGAATAATATTCCATCAGCTAATTTTTTTAAAAACATAAAAAATAAAAATAATACCTTATTGAGATACAATTTACATACCATAAAATTCAGTGAATTTTAGTAAATTTAAATTTGCAGAGTTAGGCAAACATTACCATAATCCAGATTTAGAGTGTTTTCTCTTTTTTTTTGTCATTTTTTATTGTGGTGGGAAAGAAACACTTAACATGCAATCTACCCCCTTAAGAAATTTTTTAATAGATTTACAGTATTGATAACTGTAGGTACTATGTTGTATAGCAGATCTCTAGAACTTATTTATCTTTTATAACTGAAAGTTTACACTCATTGAATAACAAGTCCCCACTTCCACCTCTCCCCAGCCCCTGGAAACAACCTTTCTACTTTCTGCTTCTATCAGTTTGACTACTTTGATACTTTATATAAGTGGTATCACGCAGCATTTGTCCTTCTGTGACTGGCTTATTTCACTTAGAATAATGTCCTCAAGGTTCATCCATGTTGTTGCATATTGCAGAATTGCCTTTTTTTTAAGGTTGAATAATATTCCACTGTATGTATATACCACATTTTCTTTATCCATTCATCCCTCAATGGACATTTAGGTTGTTTCCACATTTTGGCTGTTGTCAGTACATTAGTCCCTCCTGACTCGTGGTTTCAGTTACCTGTGGTCAACTGCGATCCACAAATATTAAATGAAAAATTCCAGAAATAGACAATTCATAAGTTTAAATTGTACCCCATTCTGAGTAGTGTGATAAAATCTTGGGCCATTCCGCTCTGTCCAGATGGGGACATGAATCCTCCCTTTGTCCTGTGTATCCACGCTGTAAATGCCACCCACCCTTTAGTCACTTGGTAGCTGTCTAGGTTGTCAGGTCAGCTGCAGTGGTATTGCAGCGCTTGTGTTCAAGTAATCCTTATTTTACTTAATAGTGGCCCAAAGGTCAACTTCATTATTATTGTTGTTAATCTCTTACTGTGCCTAGTTTATAAATCAAACTTTATCATGGGTATGTTTGAATAGGAAAAAATATAGCATATTTAGAGTTTGGTACCATCCATGGTTTCAGGTATCCGCTGGGGGTCGTGGAACATATCCTCCACAGATAAGGGGGGACTACTGTAATGCTTCAATGAACATGGGAGTTAAAACATCTCTTCGAGATTCTGATTTCCATTCTTTTGGATAAATACCCAGAAGTGATATTGCTGGATCATATGATAGTTCTATTCTTAATGTTTTGAGGAAATTCCATACTGTTTTCCATAGTGACTGCACCATTTTTCATTCCCACCAACAGTGAACAAGAGTTCCAACTGCTCCATGCTCTCACCAACACTTACCTTTTGTTTTTTTTGATAAAAGCCATACTAACAGGTGTGAGGTGATATCTCATTATGGTTTTGATTTGCACTTGCCCAGTGATCAGTGATGCTGAGCATCTTTTCATGTACAGGTTGAAACAGCGACTATTTACTGAACAACTGTGTGCTCCATGAGGACAGAAATCACGTGTCCATCACTCTGTCCCCACTGTTAAAGTGTCTGACACAGGGTAGGTACTTAAAAAATGTTTTTTGAGTGAATAAGCTACTGTATATCCACAGATATTATTTCCAAATTCTTATCAAATGCTTGGAGGTAGGAATTATCATCCCATTTTGCGGATTATGAAACTGAGACTTGGAAAAGTTAAATAACTTGCTGGAGGTCACATAGCAAGATGGAGAGAACATAGGACTCAAACCCAGATCTCTCTGACGTTAGCACGGAAAGCCTTTCTCTACACTTCACTGGCTACTCTGCTTCTGGCCATTTTAATGTCCTTCTAGTGCAAAACACCAAAGGCAAATTGGGACATCAGGCAAGCAAGGCTTCTGGATAAAAACCAGACTCATAGAAACCAGAATGAAACCTCCGGGAATAGAAAACCCTGTTGACTGCCGGGAAAGGCTATGTTTTGCAGACTTGCGAGCAGTTTTGCTTGTTATCGCAGATCTCAAGTTCTAGCTGCCTTCACTTTAAAATCTATTATTTGAGGGAATTAAAACTCCCTGCTTCAAAAGAGATAACTTTTATAAAAACCCTTTCTCCTATTAAACAGTTTAACCCAAACTGGCAGCACAACTGTTGAAAACAAACCTCCTCTGATATTTGACAGAGCATAAGGCCAAACAACCGTGGGTGTGGGAATCTACCATGATCTTTCCAGGACTTACTAAGACATCCTATGTATAGAAATATATCTTGGGTAAACCTGTTAAGCCAATATTGGCTTAACTCAAAATTAAACCTAATTTGAAACAACTGTTTTTTCCTTAGCCAACTGGCCAGTGTATTGTTCTTCAATTAAAACAATAGAAAATCCAAAGTCAAAGTCAACTTAACCCCAAGAAAGCTGTTTCATATTAACTAGGATCTTCCGGAAACCACTCACGCTACGAGCTGGTGTCTCCATCACTACCCCAGAATAGGAGGATATCAGTGGTCAGGCAAGGTCCTGAAAGACTTCAAATTTTGCTTCCAAACATGAGGGGATGATTAAGCTCAGTATGAATGAACCAACCTTTGGGGCAGTCTAGGCAGAGATCAGAATTTACAGGTTCCAAAGACCTTTGTTGCTTTGCTTCATTTATAACCTGCTCAGGGGAATACCCAGAGTGGATCCTATGTACCAGGAACCCACTCTTTTTTGTTGCAGGAGAGTATTCCATTGTATGAATGTACCAAAATTTACTTACCCACTTTTGTGTTGATGGATGTTTGGGTTGCTTCCAGTTTTGAGGTATTACAAGAGAGGTGCTAGTACCAACAGGGCTGGGGGGGAGGAGGGAGTGGTGGTAGTGCTATGGACTGAATTGTGTTCCCCCAAAATTCGTATGTTAAAGCTCTAACATCCAGTCTGACTTCATTTGGACGGAGGGCCTTTGCAGAAGTAATTTAGGTTAAATGAATTCATAAGGCCCCAATCTGATAGGATTAGTGTTCTTATAGGAAGAGACATCAGAGAGCTCTCTCTCCAGGTGCACAAAGAAGAGATCATGTGCATGCACAGCAAGAAGGCAGCTGTCTATAAGCCAGGAAAAGAGCTCTCACCAGAACCCAATCTTGATGGCACCCTGACCTCAGACTTCCAGCCTCCAGAACTGTGAGAAATCAATTTCTGGGGTATTGTGTTGTGGCAATCCTCGCTGACTAAGACAGGCAGATTGGGTGTGAGCGAGTTATTGATGAGAAAGGGACACAAAGGGACTTTTCACGCAAGGGTGGTGGAAATATTCCAAATCTTGACCTGGGTAGTAGTTACATGGGTACATGTAGATACATAGGTAAACAGATTTATCAAAATGTCCACTTAAGATTTGTATGTTTTTGTGTATATAAACTTTACTTAAACTTAAAAAAGGCATTCTGACTCCTACCCTTCCCAATTGTCTTAGTCCATTCGGGCTGCTATAATAAAATGCCATAGACCAGGGGGCTGATAAACAACAGAAATTGACTTCTCACAGTTCTGGAGGCTGGAAGTCTGGGATCAGGGTATCAGCATGGCTGGGTGAGAGACATTTTCCAGGTTGCAGACTTCTCGCAGCGTCTTCACATGTTGAAAGGGGCTAGAAATCTCTCTGGAGCCTGTTTTATAAGGGCACCAATCCCATTCATGAGGGCTCCACCCTCATGATTTAAACACCTCCCAAAGGCCCCACCTCCTAGTACCATCACTTTTGGGGATTAGGATTTCAAACATGAATTTTGGAGGGACACAAACATTCAGACCATAGCACCAAGAAAATCTGTGTTTCAACAAGATAACCACATAGTCTGAATGCCTTTGCACAGGCCTGGTAGGAGAGAAAGTCACGTGTATTATTTCTGTCTCAATGTATTTCTATGCGTTCTTGCGTGTAATAAGTAACTCAGGGGGTTACGTAATTTGCCTAAGATCAAGCAAATGGCAAATGGCAGATCTGGATTCACACTCATGCCCGACTGACCTCAGGCCATGCCCCTTTCCCTAACCACACTAGATCTGATAGTGAACCTGCTCAGCTGAGGGAATGTGCCAGAAGGACACCCTGAAGCTTCCGGAGGCTGCACGGTGGCTGAGGAGTCTGAGACAGGGGCACCTCTCTGGGGCACCAGAGCCTGAGTCACCACTCGAGGAGCAAGCCTGCCCTCGCTGCCCTGTCGGAAGGGAGTTGAAGAGCCTGGAAAGAGCAGGCGGCACGGAAGCCGACGGCTCCAAGAGAGGAGCCAAACAAACAGCTGGGCGGCCGGGCCAAGAACAACAGGAAGCTCCCAGCCGCACCCCTGCTCGCCCTGGCCTGCAGACCCGGGGTTATTTTCTCCAAAGGGCCTGCTGCAGATGTTACATAAACAAAACCTCCATTGACTCCAGTTCTGGGCCTGGCCTAAAATAGCCCATGGGCTTTCCCCCGACTCTGAAATTTCTCTGCCATCCTTAAAGGTCCCCAGTGTGGATGAGCTGCTTCCCTCTGAGACCACAGGTGCAGACATCACTCTACAGCATCCTCGAGAGGTCTCCCTAGGCTCGTTTCCTTTCTCAGCAGGTCAGACGCAAGGTGTCCTTCTAAGACTGTTGATGGCTCCTGGGCCAAGGGACATGTGTCCTCTCACCAGTGAGGCAGGAGGCAGGTTCTGAGGGACAGCGGGGCTGGCCAGCAGCAGGCATGAGAGGGGCTGGCTCTCTCTCTCTCTCTGACTCTCTTTCTCCTACGCTTCGTAGGGTGAAGTTTGAGTGAGAGCCGAGCAAGCTCTCCAGGTAAGAGCGTGAGGATTCCTTGCCAGGTTTCTTTTTGATCTTGATTTAGTGACTGAACGCTCTGCTCCTTGCTCTTTCTCTGAGTTTCTGTAAGTTTCCTTGACCCCATTTACACTTCATCTTTGTTTTGCAGAAAACTGTTCCATTTGTGAACATCTGGAGATTCACAGATCTGTGACACAGCATGGGGTCACCCTGGGCTTGACCACTTCCACACAGGTCCCTGAAAACCTATTATAATCTTTTTCCTGACCGCCTGCACTGCCCTAGAAGCTTAACTCATAAACATAACAAAATAACATCTGCAATTTAAAAAAAAGTTTGCATTAAATACTTACTATATGCCTGATACCATGCTAAGCATTTTCTGTGTTTTATTTTATTTTATTCCCATTGAACAGTCCTATGAGATAGATACAATTATTATCTCCAGATTACAGACAAGAAAACTGCAGCCTAGTGGAGGGAGGATGGGAAGCAGTAGGAGCATATGGAGAGACCTCCCAGGATCCACAGGAAAGGTCCGCACTCTGGCCGAGGGGCCGGAGCCAGGCAGTGGAGATGGTGGGAGGGGGCGCTGAGGGAGCCTGGAGAACCCTGGCCTTCTGAGGACTTTAGTTCAGATCCAGTTCTCTTCTCTCTGGTGGCCTCTGTGAGGCTGGCTGGTTCCAGCGTTGCTCTAGGATAACTCCCAGACCTGAGGCAGCTTTGCCTTTAGACGGAGTCAAAGTCTTAGTTTGTCTCTAGAAAGAAGCCTTGCCTCTCTGGGTTCCCACAGTTTTATTCTTTATCCATTTGTTTTATCCATCCACCCACCCATCTATCCCAGAAACATTTCCTGAGCATCTACTATGTGCTGATACTAGGCATAGGGTTACAGAGATGCATTTTAAAAGTAATGCAATGCAGTCTTGCCTTCCAGGAGTTCAAGCTCTAATGTAGGAGGCAGAAAAGAAAAACAGTATGGAAAACAACAGAAGGATAAAGGCAGCAACAGATGCTATCACAGGCTGGGAAAGCCCAGGGTGGAGGTAGGGGGCCTGACTCAGTCTTTATGGGAGGTACCGGTGGTGTATGTGAGTGTGCCCAAGTGTGCCCCACAGAGCAAAGGAGGGTAATGATACAGAGAGGCTTCCAGAGGAGATTCTTGGGGGACACGTATTTCTTTCTCTTGGTGTTTCCTTCCATGTGGAGACCTCCACTAGAGGACCACTCCTGGCCTCTTGCCACTCCTTTATTCATCTCCCCAGGGGAGGAGGAGTGACTTATCTGATGGGGGAGTTCAGGAGAGGGAATCGGGATGGTGTGACTCAGTCGTTCCCTCGTGACGACCCTTCCCTTTGGCTCCTCCATGCCGTAAACTTCCAGGCTTTTGCCAGGAAGGTGCTGCTTGTAACTGGGTGAGTAAGTTCAGCACAGGAAGAGAGATTGAAAAGCCCATTAATATATTTAAACCACATTCTCCAACCCAGCTTTTATGAGTATTGATCTCCATTTGCCCGACTCCTGGGACAGGTAAGAAAGGTACTGTTTATCGCACTCCCTCAAACCCCAACAACATTGCTTACCTTAAGTCTGGGTGGACACGCAGAAGTGGGCAACGGGGTGGGCTCACCGCTCTGGCTCTGCTGGGAGTACTCTTCACTCCAGGTGCTGAGCTGAGACCAGGATGATCCTGATCTCTGCAGAGAGAGGAGGCACATTTTCAGGGACGTCCATGGCCTCATCCCCTGCTTTAGAGCTTCCTGTTGACCCAGCTCTGCAGCAAGAGAGGAAAAAGGCATACAGGATGAAAAAGCAAATCTGGACTGTCCTTTTTTAAGAGTCTGAAGCAATTCTACAAAGGTCGTGAACTGCCTTTGGTCCAAGTCTGGAGTTCCCGCTGATGTTCCAGATAAGAATCTTAGAATAGCCGCCTGCTTTCCTTTCAGTCTGTCTTTATTTTGGAAGGGCTCTTTTGTAAATGTGTTTGGCTTGCCTTTCTGGAACACCTTTGCCCTGTTGTTTCTCATGCTTGTCAACTTCCTGTGGAGCTGAACTTGGGATCATGTTTGTCCCTAGAAGAAAATGTTGTAACCATATTATTTTGTACATTATGGGAGGCTGGTCAGGACTACTGCCCCTTTTTTCTCAGATGACACGTTACTGAGGTGCAAAGAGGGACCTAAGGTGGTGGACCACCAAAATTGGATTGGCAAAAACTCAGAGAGTCCCACTTAGACACCCGTTGGTGTTCTCACATCAGGCAATGCCAATTCCTCATTGACTCTATCAGCTGGTTCCTCAACTGGTGACTGGGTTGGTTCTTTTCTCCTACGTTATGACCCCAAAAGCTTCAGAGTGACTAATAGGACAGTAGAAGGAGCTGTTAGACAAGTTCCCCAAACTGAACGGTAAAATACTAGCAATTAGCCAAGCAGGGTGGCCCTGTGTATACTTCGGAAGCTTCATCTTGCAATGGGGTGGTTGCCTATTCAAAATCTCTGAGCCAGAGAGAAGCTTTGGCAAGGTGGTATCTTGGGTTTTGTGGGCTGCCCAGGATTTTGGATCTTGCTTCCATCAGCAGAGCTTGGTCAATTGGGGTCAACATGACAGTTGCCACAATTAGACAGGCTTGTAGATTCCACGGGCAGGTCCTGGCTCCAGCAAGGTGAGGGAGATGGGCAGTTCCACTGGCCTTGCACTCACACACAGGGAGGGTTGCTCATGGTCTCTGGATAGAGAGATAGATAGATCCCATGTCAGAGAAACCTATAATGCAGGGGATTTAGTGGTGACAGGCTTTGAGGGCAGTGGCTGGGAAGGAGATGCATAATAGGAGAATCTTGCAAAAATATTTGGAGCTTGTGTTCACCTAAGCCACCTAACTCCCCATGGAGCCTTGGACTTCAATTCAAATCCTGGCCAGCCCTCTGTGAAGGCTGTTATTGAATACAATTCTGTGACTAGGACAATTACAGAATGTGGAAAATATCAAGCAAAAGCAATATATATGTATTTGGAGTCACATGAGAACAGGAATTACCAAAATTGATTGCAGATCATAAAAGATCCCTATTATGGCAGAGACAAGAAAGCTGGCAAAACTAGCATCTTTGAGGACTCACAGTCGCTCACAGGTTAAAAGGACAAGCAAATCTGTTGAGAAATAAGAAGGAAACAAGATGGTACATGAGGAGACTTTACTGCATGTGATAATTTGTTAGTGTAAGTGAGCATAAGTGAGGCCATCTTGTTATGCTAAATGGCTAAATGTCACTCCTCGTTGCTCTGCATGGACTCTAAAAAATTCACATGCTCTCCTGATTTATGGCCTCCACTTACATATGTACTCCCCGATAACTTCATAGATTAAAACTTTGTTCTGTGAGTTTCTCTCCAGGAATAGGCTGACTGCAGGCAGGAAACACACCTACAAGGTATCCATCACAGCTGACAGAAGAATGGAACAATAAAAAAAATGGAGTCCATCATGACTGAAGGAAACCCCCTCCTTACTGCCAATTTTCCCTATACAACTACCTCAAGATTCTGTAATTTTTGAAGATGGTTTTTTTGAGACGTTAGTCTGCCATCTTCCTGACTGTTTCAGCTAATTGAATTAAAACTTCCTTTCTCCATCACCATCTTGTTGTGATTAATTGGCTCAGATCACTGTGAGCAGAACGAGCCCACTGCTTGGTAACACTAGGGCTGCCGTAACACAATACCATAGCCTGGGTGGTTTAAAACACAGAAATTTCTTGTCTCACAGTTCCGGAGGCTGGAAGTCCAAGATCAAGGTCCTGGCAGGTTTGGTTTCCTCTCTCCTCGGCTTGCAGAAGACAGCCCTCTGGCTGCCTCTTCACACCGTTGTCCCTTTGTGCACTAGCACCCCTGGTGTATTTCTCTTCTTAGAAGGACACCAGTCATGTTGGATTAGGGCCTACCCTAACTGTCTCATTTTAACCTCATTAATCAGCTCTTTAAAGATCTTATCTCCATATGTCTATGATGAAATTGTCCTAATTACTGTAAGCAATGCTAGTTGTTATAATAGATAAATCCTAAAGTCTCAGGGCTTAACACAATAAAAAAATTATTTCTCACTCACATCAAAGTCTATTTCAATCAGCCAGAGGCTGTGGGATGGCTGGGCAAAGCAGAGTCATTTGGGGACCTGCCTGCCATCTTCAACACATGCTGTGGCTAAGGACACTTTGGAGTGAGAGGTTAGGAGGAAAGTGTGGAAAAGACACACAACTCTTAGTGGTCCTGACCCAGAAGTGACACATCCCTTCCACGTACATTCTGTCAACAAGAGCTAGTCTTACACTCTCACCTAGATGAAAGGGGCCTGAGAAACGTAGTTTGTATCTAAGCACAGCAGGCGACGTGGGTTTGGTGAATATCTAGTTAGCCTCTGCCACAGGAATGAAGCAAGATTGGCCAGTCTCAAGTCTAAAGATGGGCCAATTCTTCTGGGGACTGGTTACCAGGTACTAGAGAGTCAAGCAAACACTCCTGAGGATAAAGGCATCAAGGGACCCTTCGAGGTTCCCAAAGCCATGATGAACCTTTGTCTTAAGTGATGCTCCCCAACCTTTTTTGTGTCATGGCACACATAGAACATAATAATTCTTGTCCTGTGTATTAGACTCTGGATGAGGCTGTTCAAGGCCAGAGGGGATAGTTCAGGAGGCTTCAACCACTCCACAAGGCCACTTGGCTTCCGTGATGACTGAGGCTTGTATACTGGTAATCCGTTTGTAGCATAGTAGTGTGCTGTGCCTTACAGGGGAGGAAGTTGTGGTCTAGAGAACAAAGCAGGTGACCTGTAGATCAGATGTGTGTTCCGTGGAGACCCAAACCTACTGCTGCCATCATAGGATAAAACCAGAGAGGGAAACCAGGAGCTGTAAAAGCCAGGGGAAGCGGAATTATCCTGAAGAACTCTACAAGATGATAAAGACCACAGACTTTCTCTTCAGCTGGAATCCATATTCAGAGTGGGAGGATCCCTCCTGGTGAGCAGATCTGGTGAGTTGGACTATCAATTATATTTGTAGCAACTTTTCCTTCTCACTCCTGCAGTAGTGAACTGGGGGAGAATTACGAAAGAAATACAGACATGGACATTAATACCCATCAGAAAATACAATGAAGGACAATGGAACAGAATAGAGAGCCCAGAAATAAACCCATGCAAATACGGTCAATTAATTAATTTATGACAAAGGAGCCAAGAATATACAGTGGGGAAAGAAAAGTCTTTTCACTAAATGATGTTGGGAAAACTGGACAGCCACATGCAAAAGAATGATACTGGACCCCGATCTTATACCATACACAAAAATCAACTCAAAATGGATTAAAGGCTTGAATGTAAGACCTGAAATGATAAAACTCTTATACGAAAACGTAAGAGGTCCGCACCTTGACATCAGTCTTGGAAGCGATTTTTTGGATTTGACTCCAAAAGCAACGAAAACAAAAGCAAAAATAAACAAGTGGGACATCAAACTAAAAAGCTTTTGCACAGCAAAGGAAACTATCCACAAAATGAAAAGGCAATGGGAGAAAATATTTGCAAATCACATATCTGATAAGGAGTTAGTATCCAAAAAATATAAAAATCTCATACAACTCAACAGCAAAAAACCCAAACAATCCAATTAAAAAATGGGCAGAGGAATGGAATGGACATTTTACCAAAGAAGACATACAGATGGTTAACAGGTACATGAAAAGGTGCTCGACATCACTAATGAGCAGGGTAATGCAAACCAAAACCACAATGAGTTATCACCTCACACCTGTTTGAAAGGCTATCATCAAAAAGTCAACAGATAACAAACGTTGGTGAAGATGTAGAGAAAAGGAAACCCTTGTACACTGTTGGTGGGAATGTAAAATTGTGCAGCCACTATGAAAAACAGTATGCAGCCTCCACAAAAAATTAAAAATAGAACTACCATATGATCCAGCAATTCCACTCTGGGTATATATCTGAAGGAAATGAAAACAGCATATTGAAGAGATATCCACATTCCCATGTTCACTGCAGCATTATTCACAACAGCCAAGATATAGAAACAACTTGTGTTCATTGACAGATGAATGAAATAGAAAAATGGATGAATAAAGAAAAGAAATGGAATATTATTCTGCCAGGGGAAAGAAGGAAATTCTGCCATTTGCGCAACATGGATGGACCTTGAGAGCATTATGCTAAGTGAAATAAGTCAGACAGAGAAAGACAAATGCTGCATGGTATCACTTATATGTGGAATCTAAACAAACGTTGAGCTCACAGAAACAGAGAGTAGAAAAGTGGTTGCCAGGGGCTGAGGGGTGGGGTGGGGGAAATAGTGAGAGGCTGGTAAAAGGGTACAAACTTTCAGCTACAAGATGAACAAGCACTGAGGATCTAATATAAACCATGGTGAGTATAGTTGATAACACTGTATTGTAGAATTGAAATTTGCCAAGAGAGTAGAACTTAAATGTTTTCACATACACACAAAAAGATGACTGCGAGGTGATGGGTATGTTAGTTAACTAGATGGGGGAATGCTCACAATGTATATCAAATCATCACAATGTACACTTAAACATCTTACAATTTTATTTGTCAATTATACCTCAATAAAACCAAAAATTTTTTTAAAAAGGAAAAATAACAAAGGAGAAGAAAACAGAATGTACGTTCCTGAACATTGAACATAGGCTCAATGTTAAAAACATTTACACACGCTCTCTTTGGTTTGGTTTAAATCATCTCCACTTTCAACTAACAAATATTTAGCTTCATCTATAAAAAACCTCGGTTGATGCTTGCAAACCATGGGAAAACGTTGTTAAATTACAACATTGCAGAGAGGCTGGAGGACAATTAAAAACTCATATACTTTTGACAGACACCCCTCTGATGGAAATCAATTTGCATCCTGTGATAATTGCACCATCACAGAATCTTTGCAACATTCTCAGCCCTGGACATCTTGAATTACAAATGCCAGGTAGCACTTAAAACTGACTGACTCGGAGATTAAATGGGGTTTTGCCTGAAAATCAGCTCTTTCACAGAAATCATTCTTGCTTTCCACAAAGTTATGAAAAATAAATTGGAGAAATCTTTTATTAAGATTTTTAAAGCAAGTAAGTAGCTTTCAGGCTAATATCCAAATCCTTTGTCATTTCCTTTCTCCACTTTCATCAAACATGTGAACGCTTAACCACACAGGAAGAAGTTGGTGGACTTGGAAAATTGCTGAATTCTCTTATTTGAATCAATCCACATTAAACACAAGCTCTTGCTTCATTAGCAAGTGAAGGATAAACATAACTTACGCTGGGTGGACTATGGAAGTGAAGTCCCTCTTAGCCCAGTGATCCTGGAAAAAATGAATGATTCTGACAGAAATCCGAGGAGAGAAGGATTTCCTGAGACAGGTTTGGACCAAACCATCCACATATCAAATCTCTGATTCCCACACAATCCAGCCTCAAAGGATCACTGACTCTAGAGGCCTGTGCACCATTGGGGGAGCGTGAGACAATTTTTGGTGGTAGAAAGATGAAAAAAATAATTTTCTTTTGCTGAGAAAGATTAGCCCTGAGCTAACATCTGTTGCCAATCCTCCTCTTTTTTTGCTTGAGGAAGATTAGCCCTGAGCTAATGTCTGTGCCAATCTTCGTCTACTTTATATGTGGGTCGCTGCCACAGCATGGCTGACCAGTGGAATAGGTCCATGCCAGGGATCCAAACCCACCAACCCAGGCCACTGAAGCAGAGCATGCTGAACTTAACCACTAGGCCATGGGGCCAGCCCCTGAAAAAATTAATTTTAACAGCAGTGTATTTAAATTAATGTATGTTAGAAAAGATACATCCAGCACAAGTAAACCATGACTTCATCGATAACATTACCTAGAATGAAAGTAGAGTAAATACTTCAATTATAAGAAGGGAGGCTATTAAAAAATATTAAACACAGCTGATCTTCATTATTTAGGGATTCTGAATTTGTGAATTTGCTTACTTGCTAAAATTTATTCATAAGCCCAAAGTCAATAGTCACAGTGCTTTGAAGGTCATTCGCAGGCACGCACGGAGTGGCAAAAAATTTAGCTTGTGACTCCCACATTCCTGACTGGGGTTGAACAAGGGGATGCTCTCCCTTCTTTTTTCAGGTTTCATACTGCAAACAAGTGTCCTTTTTGTGGTCTATTTAGTGCCACATTTTTTTGCGTTTTTGTCAGTGTTGTTGCTGTTTAAAATGGCCTCCAGGCGTAGTTCTGAAGTCCTGTCTGCTGTTCCTAAGCACTAGAAAGCTGTGAGGAGCCTATGGAGAGAACACGTGCATTAGATCAGCTTTGTTCAGGCCTGAATTGTAATGCTGCTGGCCATGAGTTCAATGTTAACGAATCAACAATATATGTTTTAAAAGGTATCTTTAAAAAGAAACATACATAAAACAAGATTATGAATTGATCTGTTGAAGATGTTGTGACCAGAAGCTCACAGGAACCTAACCCTGTGTTTCCCCAAAGAGCCATGTTTCAGTATTTGCTAATTCAGTGTAAATTCCTGTGAACGGTAGTAGAGGTGGTTGTGGGAGATGCTGCAATGTACCCCCCAGATCACCCTTTAAGGAATGCTTTGACTGCCTGTAAGCAGGGAGTGTGGTCAACAGACAGCCTTCAGCTGGCAGCTCCTTCAGGATCGGCTCAGCTGCAGATAGCCGGCCTGCTGCCTGAGATCATGCCCTTCCCTGGTCAGCTCGAGTTTAGTGGGGTATAGAGCCCCCACCTTCTCGGACACTCTGCTCCAGATCCTCACCCTCACACTCCTACCCCCGACGTCGGCTGAGGCTTTGTCGAGCCTGCACTGTACTTGAGTTTCTCCTTCTGCCTGCTCCTGCCTCCTCCCACTTGCTTTCACACATGCTGATCCCTAATAAACATCTTATAGGCAACTTTCATTTCAGCTTCACTTTCTGAAGAACCCAACCTGCTATGGTGGTGCAAAAAATGGCTAAGTATAGAGAAACACCTTGCTGAGATCCTGCCTTCTTCCTCTCCCGCCCTCCACAGGTCTCAGCCTACTTGCTCTTATCTTCCTGGTTCTGGACTCTTGGTCCACATGCAGACTCAGACACCCACTCCCAGCCCAAAGCCACTGCTTCAGGCTGTGAAGTCTGGGTCCCGCTCAAGGACCCATTTGAAAAGATGAGTGGGTAAGGGCGGGTGACTGAAATCCAGTGTGTGCTCCACTCCCCAAACCATGGGTCCTGGCCAGGGCATGTGTTGTGTGAGAGGAGGGGCACCCATTCCTCACTGGCTCCCAGGAGTATATGGCTAGCAATAGCGCCGAGGCTGTCTCCCCATCTTACCCCCATGGCCTAGATCCCCCCTCACCCCATTCCCACTCTCTGAAGTGAGGCCTTCACCTATTGCCTTAGCATCTTCCGTTGTATGGGCTCCTTACTTGGACCCAACCTCTAATCCCTTTCTTCTCCAAGATGAGAAGATCTAATGAGCCAAAGACAAAAACACTTCCATTTCTAAGCCTTCTGAAAGCCTTCCCTTTCGGATAGATACAGTGCTCATACCAGAAAGCATCTATTAGAGCTAGCTCACATTTTTATTCCCTCCCAGCCTCCCTAAATCATACATATGTTCTGCAGGCTCAAATAAAGACAGTGTAACATCTCACTGGGATGTACTTCCAAATATCTGAGAGAAATTTATAAAAACAATAGCCAATGTTTACTGGGACTTACTATATGTCAAACATTCTGCTGAGTGCTTTACATATTTTATCTTATTTAATCCTTCTAACACCCCTAAGAGGTTGGTAGTAATATTCCCATTTAACAAGTGAGGAAACACAGGCTTAGAGAGGTTAAGTAACTTGCCTCGCACCTAGAAATTGGCAGAGCCAGGGTTCAGACACACTTTTGTCTGACTACAGAACTAGAGTAAGCTCTCTCAGGTGTCGTGTCAAAGACTAGGCTCACACCGAGGCAAAGGCTCCTGCTGCCAGAAACAGCAGAAAGACAGCAAGAGCCAGGCAGACAGATTACCCTCCCCTTTGGAGTAAGGAGAGAACGATGCTCTCTTCTCTCCTTTAAAGAATTCAACTCAAGCCTACAATTGAACCAGGATGAAGATCTGAGCATTTGAGTTTAGTTGGCTTCATTTTAACCATGTGCCTAATCATTTATCATCATTTAAAGACCACTGCCTCTGCTCCTGCATCCAAAAGGCATCTGGGGTCCAGTATTTTACAGAAAAATTATTCAGACCTTCTATTTTGCTTCTTCTCAACCCATGTAGCCCTCTTTTGAACCAGGTCACAGTTTGTGGATATCAAGGTCTCGAGGGGTTGGGAGGGTGGAAACGAGGAGAAGTCATGCTGATGACTCCTGACCATTTGGCTTCTTGAAATTTCAGGGTTGGAGGTGAAACAAATAGTTGAAATGAGCTTAAAGATTGAACTGTTGATTTCAGTTATAATTTGTCATTTCTTCTGGAAGAAACATGAAAATCGACAGTCTTCAATGAATTTCTGTCTGGATGTTTTGTCACTCTTTGGAGAGTCTCTAGAAATAAACTGAATCTCAGCCCCAGATTCTTAGGGTCAACCCTTGCTATGGAGACATAGTGATGGGCAAGACGACTCTTCTTTTATGTTTCTCCAAGATTCATCAAGAAGACCAGTTTCTGCCGGTGAATAATCTGATTCATTAGCCCACCAATTAGAGACCCAAATAAGGATGTGAGTGGCATTTCAACCTTCAAGCAGATATCCCAAGCTATTTGCCTGTCTATTATGCTGGAAGCTCTGGGGTCGTTCTCCCTGAAGATCCTGGGATTCCTGGGGCTTTACATTTCCAGCCACTGCTCACTGATATTCAGCTCACTGATTGGCTATGCTGCATTTCACAGACCCATCCCACACAAGTCTGGCCCCTACGGAGCTGCCTTAACTTTCAAGCATCTTTGCAATATACTTTCTTTCCTGTTTAAAAGATACTGGAAAGGGTAGCAAAATCAGAACTCACCTCTAAGCATTCTGGTAGTATAGCCTGGAGATTAAGGTCACCAGCTTTCAAGTAAATGGATCCAGATTGAAATCCTGCTCTATTACTTATTAGCTGTCTGACCTTGAACAAGTTACTTGATTTCTCTATAAGCCCCAATTCCTCACCTGTAAAATGGATATAATTGTATGTACCTCATTCCACTGTTGTGAGGATGAAGGGAGATTATGCGTGTAAAGCACTTCCACACAGAGAGGCACTCACTATTAGAAGACTGTTAGAAGAGAAATTCAACCTGTTATCAAAAACTCTCATCTAGAATCTTAAAAACATTGGTAAGTGAAAGGAGCCAGACATAAAAGGCCATATGCCGCATTATGCCATTTACATGAAATGTCAAGAATAGGCAAATCTATAGAGACAGAAGGTAAATTAATGATTGTCTAGGACTGGAGGGTTGGAGGAATGGGGTTGACTGCTACGGGTATGGCGTTTCTTTTTGGGGTAATAAAAATGTTCTGGAAATAATAGTGATGGTGGTAAAAATTTGTGAGTATACTAAAACCCACTGAATTGTACATTTTGAAAGGATACATTTTATGTATATAAATTATATCTCAAAAAATAGTTAAACTGAAAAACAAACAGTCTATTATGAGCTAAAACCACAGATTTTGAAGCTGATTTGTTTCACGGACTCTCTCTACCTCTTCAGCGTAGGAAGTAAAGGTAACTGTCATCTCATTGGAAGACTGTGTCCCTTTCCAGGTAAATCATTTGTTCTATGATGACTGCACAATAAATGTCAACCCATTGCAATGTTGGCATTTTTGGGGATCAGTAACACACAGTTCTCTTGGCACTTAATGAGAGACTGCTAAGCAGCCTCAATTTATGGCCATGAAGAGCCAACCTACTACCTTAGATTGGGAGGTTCTCTGCATCTTGGCTCATCTGGAAGATGTTCCAGTGGTAAATGAGATGTTTTCCTCCCATCTGGGTTGGAAACACAGAGGCAGGAAACAGAAATGAAAGTCTATTGGATTAACTATGAATATTTTGATGTATCATGACCATTGGTTCTAACCAAAGATTTGTGCATGTGTGTGAGTATGTGTTGAGGGATGGGGAAGGAGGAAGACTTTGCCAAAAGGAAAGAGGGGAGGAGTGTTGGATGAGTCAGTGCCCATTGCAAAACTGGAGTGGATTAATTCTGGAATTTCATTGAGGACATTCAATGCTTCCAAAGCATAATTTAAGAAATACACAGTGTTTTCAGATTCATGTCTCAGACAGGGTTGTCAGCAGTGCTTAGGGAAAATTTCTTTCAGCATGAGTAAGGTTACAAGATTTTGATAAAAATTATTTCTTCACTGTTTAGAATGTCTGAATAGATTTGTGGTCTTTCATTTTGCTTAAAAACATGATTAAGTATGCTTTAAAAAATCAAAGACTTCTGTCTGTTTTTTTAATCTTTTCCAGATTTATAGCTGGGTAATATTACATATGTGATGCTGATTTTTTTTTTTTTTGGTTCAATAATGTCAACTGAGATTCTTTCAAAGAAAAAAAATTTTTATAAAAGAGAAGGAATCATTTATACACTACATTAAGACATCAAAAAATTTACCAAAATCTTTATCAGGAACATTTAATTTTTAAAACTCTTTGCTGGAACTTCTAGGTGGGGTCTACAGCCAATGGGAGAAGCTGAGAGAGATCTCAGGGCAGGAACAGAATCTAAGTGAGGGTTAAACCTGAATAGCGTCTCCTGGACTAGCATGGACTGGCATGGACACACTGGGCTCTTTTCTTCCCTCTGTTTTTATTGAGAATGTACTGTCTACTGAGATTCAGTTGAGACTGAAGGTCCCATGTGCTGTGCTATGTACTAAGAACCTTTAAGAGACTAAGCAGGGTGTCTCATTCAGCTAGGGCTGCTATAACAAAATACCGTAGACCAGGGGGCTTAAACAACAGAATTTTATTTCTCACAGTCCTAGAGGATGAGAAATCCAAGTTCAAAGTGCCAGCCAGTTAGGTTCCTGGTGAGAGCCCTCATCCTGGTTTGCAGACAGCACTCTTCACATTGTCTCCTCACAAGGCGGAGAGAAAGAGTGCCCTTCTTATAAGGGCATTAATCCCATCATGAGGGCTCCACCCTCATGATGTCATCAAAACCTAATTACCTCCTGAGGCCCCACGACCAACTACCATCACTTTGGGGATTAAAGCTTCAACATGCGAATTTTGGGGGGACATGAACATGGAGTCCACAGCACAGGGAGAGGGAAAATACTCCCACCTGGACGACTTGAATATTTAACAAGCAGCAAATAACAACAGCTACCACGTATTGACCATTTACTATGTCCAGGCACTCTACTGGGAATATCATTTATTCTTCACAAAAGCCAGTGAGGTCTTTGTGACTGTGTCCATTTTATAGATGAGAAAACTGAAAGTCTAGGAGGTTAAATAAATGGGTTCAAGGTCAAGCAACATGGGCATGGTTTGTCCAAAATTTGAACCAGATCTGTTTGGTTCATGCTTTTGACTCTGCCAAAAAACCTGACACGTGGACTTGCAATCTTGGAAGTGGGTTAGTGCCCTATTTCCAGAATCTACGACTGCTTAGTTTCTATATCCTTAGAGATGGTCTCCCTTTTGCAACCTGGTAAACCGCTCCTTCTAATGTCTTCTACTCATGAGTGATACAGTTGCCCAAGTGAGGAATCTAGAAGTTAGTAAAGGTGCTCCCTTCTCCTCTGCCAGCACATTGGTAAATTGACCTCTAGAGGTTCTACCCCTTCATTTCCTTGCAACCCATCTCCTCTAACTCTACATCTGTTACTGTAGTTCAAAAGTTCGCCATTTCATGGCGTTACTTATAACGGCCTCCTAACTGCCCTCTTTGACTCCAGTCTTGCCCCATCCAATCCATATTTCAAAAGGATGTTTTCACTCCCAAGAGTAATTTTTCAAACAATGTGAATCTAACCTTGTTCATCTGCTACTAAGAAACATTCGCTCTCTTTTCGTTGCTTAGGATGAAGTTCAAGTTTCTTAATATTCTTACAATGACTTTACTCTTTTGGCTTTCTCTTTCCAGCTTCATTTACCATATAATATTCCCTGGATCAGGATTAGATTTAGTTGCAAGTGACTGAAAATTAAAGATAACAGTGGTATAAACTATAAAAAGCTGATTTTTTTCCCCTTCTCATATGGCAGGTATGTTTTTCCAATTATCCAAAACCCAAGTTCTTTCTTAATTATGGTTCCACTTTCTTTACCGTGTAGCCTCCACATCATTGGCCATGATGGCTGCTTGAGATCCAGTGTTCAGATCCACATTTTAGCCCACAGGAAGGAAGAAAGACCAAAGGAAGTCTTGCCCTTCCCTCGATGGTCCCTTCCAAGAAGTTCAACTTAGGAACTGCCATTTTGGTCCCATGTAACTTTGTCACACAGCCACATTTGCTGCAAAAGAGATTGGGAAATGTAGTCATTGTTTTTGGTGGTCGTATGTCCAGTAAAAAACTGGGGACAGCTAGAAGACTCCGATATTTTTGTTCTCAACGATTTGCAGCAGCCTCTGCAGAAGCTGGTCCTTTTGCCCCTGCTGGGCATCTCACCCTTGCACCTCCCTAAGAGCACCTACAATACACTTGCATTTTCTTGTGTGCCTCTCCCTTCATCAGAGAGTTTCTTGAGGGTTGGATGAGTGTCTGGCACACAAGTTCCGGGTTTTTTGGTTTTTTTTTTTCGTTTGAGTAGACCATTCTATTTAGCTTAAATGTAGAAACATAACTGTAGATGTCTGAGAATGTGGACACCGATTATAATTTGCCAAGAAACATGTGTTGCAAGAGTATGCCAACTACTAAGACAGAGGCCTCTTAGGGAGGTGATATTTGAGCTTAGACCAGAATCAGGAGAAGGAGTTAGTCATGCAACAGTCAAAAGCAAGAGCCTTTGAGGCAGAAAGCTCAGCTAGGATAAAGGCCTAGAGGCAGGAAGGGACTTGGCATTTTCAAGGACAAAAGGAAGTAGTGCAGCTGGAGAACAGCAAGAAGAGGGAGCACGAGAGGAACTGCTGTGAGAGTCATGGCGGGGCAGGCCACGTGCCAGGGGAAGGCGGCACAGGGTAGAGGTTAGAAGTATGGGCTCTTGGACAACCTATGGTTCTATCATTTACTGGCTGGTAGACCTCGAGTAAGTTTCTTAGTCTCTCTGTGCCTTAGTTTTCCCATCTGTAAAATGGTTATAGAAGAGTATCTTTCTAGAGTCATTGTTAGATTTCAATGAGTTAACATGTAGAAAGTGCTTAGAACAGCGCCTGAAACATTGCAAGCACTCATTAGGTCCTTTACATCCATATACCTGCTCCTTCCAATGTGTATCTAATTTCTCATCACTCCTGTCTTTCCAACACGTCATACCCAAACCTAGTCTCTTGTCACACCCCTGCTCTCTACATTCAGCTAGTTGCTTTCTCACTTAGGATTAGGTTCAACTGCATTCATTAGAAAACTCAAAATATAGCAGGTAAACATAGGAAACATTTTTCTTTCATGTGGAAACCCTGTGGCAGGCAAGGCTGAGCTGAGATGGTGGCTCTGTGGATGTTAGAGATTCTGGTCCTTCCATCTTTCTTCTCCATTGTCTTTGACTCTGGCTTCAGCTAGTGACTGGAGTTTCAGCCATGACGTCCACATCTCAGAAAGATGAAAGATGGAAGTGAGAAAGAACCAAAAGACATACTCCATTTTGAAACTTTTCCTGACGGCCTCTCTAACAACCTGCAGTAGTCACATTGGCCAGAATTATTCACATGGCCACACCTAGCTGGAAGAGAGGCTGGCAAATGTAATCTTTTTCCAGCCTGGCACATTGCACATGGTTCAATTACTAAGAAAAAATCCTATTGGGATAGGCCCATCTTCTTTCTCATTACCTAAAATCTAATTTAGACTCTCATTCTTTGTCTCTGAGGCCACTTCTCATGGGTTCTCTACCGAAGGGTTCCCATTTTCAATCCACGTTACACATAAGCATTCTTCAGTGGCTCCCATTTGCATCAAGCAGAGCCCACAAACTAGTGTCTCACAAGTTGAATCCAGCCTAGAGTCAAGTTTTGATTGACTTTCATGGTATTGTGAAAAATAAATAAATTGAATTACTTATCAAAATTTAACAAGTCAAAAATCTCTCTAAAATCCTGCATTTCCTTCTTTTGATAGCAAAGACTCTGGGCCACGTTCACGAATGGCAATAATTAGCTGTGGCTGAGTCACCACTCACTGCTTTGGATAGAGTTTGGGATTTCCAGTTTGCCTCAATCCCCACTTTTCCTCTTGCCTCACTGAAGACCACTGCCCTAATTTACCGTTTCTGACTGTCCCCTGGAAGCATTTGAGTTTATGAGTCTGGACCAAAAGACTGAAATCTAAAACTCCTTGTCTTCTGTTCCATGTCTTCCATGATCTGGCCTTAGCTAGCTCTTCCAGTACAACTTCCCAATATGCCCTTCACTTGCTCAGTGCTCCAAACACTCCCCACACTGCTCCCCTTGACTGTAAGCTCCATGAGACCAGAGCTTAGCCTAGTCTATTTTAACGTGCTCAGGACACTTAGATTAGCCTATAGTTGGGCAAAATCATCTAACACAGAGCCTATTTTATAACAAAATAGCTCGTGTAATGTATTGAAAACTGTACTGAAAGTGAACAACGGAATGGTTGTATGGGTACAGAACGGTTGTAAGTGAATCGGTTGTTTTCCCTTGCGATCACGTGGCTGACTGGGAGCTGTGCTTGCTTGCTGCCCAGCACCATGAAGGAGTATGTTTCAAAGCACAGTTTCTACTGAATGCATATCACTTTTGCATCATCATAAAGTCAAAAAATAAGTCCAGCCATCGTAAGTCAGGGACTGCCTGTACTTGTGTCTTGCCATCTCCCTGTTTATGCTCATATTCCCACTCATTAAAATGACCTTCTCTTGTATCCACATGACAGTAGCTTACCCATCCTTCAGAGTCAAACCTCCTTTCTCTGTGAAGCCTGCCCTGACCCACTTGCTGGAAGTAACTTTCTCCTTCTCTGATCTTCTACAAAATCATAGTGCTCTTAGGAATCATGGAGCTCCCAGGCCATATCCCAAAATTCCCAGGGCTTCCACACTCTGGAAGGAAACCAGACGGGGGAAGATTCAACAGGCCTGAGAAGTTATATACCAGATTACTCTAGTGGCTATGTCTGGAGGGGAGTGAGAGAAAAAGAAGATAGGAGGCTACTGAAGCAGTTCAAGCAAGAAATGATGGTAACTTTGGTTCAAGGGTTTGCAGGGAGGATGGAAAGAACTGAATGCATCTGAGAGATTATTAGCACATAAGAGTGTTGGGACTTGATGTAATGGAAAATATAGAAAACGTGAAGGAAAGAGAGGGTTTCAAAAGTGACTATTTGGTTTCTGGCTGACATAAGAAATGAATAGTACTATCCTTCTCTGAAAGATAAAACACTTAGGGAAAACCAGGCTTTGGGGTATAGTTTTGGCCTTCTTGATTTTGAAGATCTTTGAGACATTCAACTTAAGATGTCAAGTAAGAGGTTGGGTATGGGTTTGAAGCTCAGAAAAGAATTCTGGGCTGAGGATATAAATTTGAAAATTATCAGAATTATCAGTTGTTGAAACTCTGAATGTGGTCATGGTTGCCGAATGCCACAGGAGATAAGAAGAGAAGAATGGGGCTTGTGGTCAAGTCTTGGGAAGCCGACACACAATAGCCAGGAAGGAGAAGTTGAGCCTGCAAAGGAGATAGAAATGGAGTGTTCAAAGACCTAGGAGTAAACCAGATAAGAATTGTATTGGTAAACCAAGGAAGAGTCTCTCAAGATGGAAGGAGTGATATGTTGGTGAGAAGCTAAGAAAGATGAGGAAGCCTACTGGAGAGTGTTGGTTGGGAGATGAGGAAATGGAGACAGCAAGCATAGTTATGGTACCCAAGACCAATGCTAGGTTAAGTGACATGGACATTAAGGATATCCCTGTGATATAACTGAAAATGTCTATTGGATTTAGAAATATGGAGGTCATGGGTGCCCTTGGGGAGAGGCAGCCATTGTGGGGGAGTATTTGGGTTGAAAGACAGGTTAGGGGAATTGAGGACTGGAAGAGAAGGAAATGGAGACTGTGAAAATGATGTGGCCTCATAATGAAACCTGACTTCACTCTCCTTTGTCTCTCTGCCTTTATCTGCATAAATGCTTAACGGAAGCCTCATTTGCCTCTCTGCCTCCCCCAGAAAATGGATCGACAGATGGTAGCAAGGAAGAGGAGATACAGTGTATGAAGAAATGCTTCAGCCTTTTTCTGTATTCCAAAGACAGCTAGTGCATTGGATTTTTTTGACAGTGACCACACCTCCTGTATTGGGTTTCCTCATTTGTGTATGTGTTTGAATGATTTTAATGTCAAACCCGAGATTTGATTTAAAGTTCAAAAGAATCTCTTCTGTAGTCCAGGGACATCCCTGTGTGGTTTCTAAAAAGGATGAAAAGTTCAAGAAGTGAAGGCACTGTCACTCATAAAGAGAAAACAAATTCACTGTGCAATCCAGGAGGGATAAAGAGTGGAGCGTGCAGCTGGGCTTCAGGATTCTGTCCATCAGAAGTGAGTTAGAGAGACAGCTCTTGAATCTTTACACTTGGTCGTAACATTAGAGGACCAGGTAGTCAGCCTATACAGATGGTGGTGAAAATGCAAAAAAAGTAAATGTTGACAACTAGATTTTTTTCCATCAAAATCATTTAACCTAGTCTCCAATGACTAAGTATCTAACCCTACTTTCAAAATCCATTGACTTTTAAGCAACTAGAACTTTATAGAAAAACGTGAAAAAGTTGAAGTATTTAATTGACCATATGGGCTTCAGAGAGGACTTGAAATTTAATTCCATCCTTCCTCTGTACCAGTAACTGTTCAATAGAAACATAAGGTGAGCCACAAATGTAATTTTAAATTTTCCAGTAACCATGTTAAAAAAATTAAAAGGAAACAGGTGATATTATTTTAAGAACATATTTTATTTATGCTAATATATCCAAAATATTATCATTTAAACATATAATCCGTATACAAGTGTATGAAAGGGATATTTTACATTCTTTAGTTCGTGCTGAGTCTTGGAAACTGTGTATATTTATACTTACAGCACATCCCAATTCCGACCAGTCGCATTTCAAGTGCTCCGTAGCCACATGTGGCTAAAGGCTACCCTGTTGGACAACCCAACTCTAGACAATCATCAAAGAAGCATGTATAAAGAGAATCCGTCTACCTGGAAAATAAGGAACTCATATTTATTGAGTACTTATTATGTGACAGCCAGCCGGTTGACAATTTTACGTATGTCATATCGTTTACTCCTCATTATAATTCAGCCTTGTAGATATCATTATTCCTTTTTTATGGAGTGAGAAACTGAGGCTCAGAGCAGTTAAATAAATTCAGATTCACTAAACAGTGTCAGGGTCATGTTTTAAACTCAAGTCTGTGCTTTTCTTAACACACAATCTTTAGCAATATAAATAATCAATCAAAATCCCCAAATCCTTGATATATGTCATGACATTCACTCAACACACTTGTTCACAATAAGAGCAGCTGGAAGGTCACCAAATATTAAACACTTCAGAGAACAAGAAAGAAAAGGGACACTCCATCATCTTCCAATTCTTATTAAATAATTGATGTTAACCCATCTGACAGCAGATTTTATTGAGCACCTTCCTTGTAAGCATTAAGCATTATACAATTAAAGCTTAAGGCATAAGCGTTATGGAGGAGAAAAGCACACCAAATTACCTGGCCCTCGCCTGCCTCTGCTGTTCTTCCTGCCTCATGTTCTCTCACAGGAAATTTCCTGTTTCCTTACATGCCCTTTCCTGACTCGCATTTCCACCTCCTGTTCCCTCTGGCTGGAAGATTCTCTGCTCCCCTCTGAGTAATTAACTTCTTCTCATCTTTCAAGGTCTGGCTCAAATGACACTTCCTACAAAAACCCTCCCTCATACCCTAGGCAGAGTGAATCATTTTGTTCTTCACGCCTTCACAGTATCTTTCTGGCAAAGCACATATTGCATATTTGTTCCAAAGTCTGTTTCCCACAGAGTGTGAGCTCCCAGAAGCAAGAAGAATGTTTTATTCAATACTTGCTAAGTGTCTAACTCAGCTATCAGTGATGGTGTCCTGGCCCTTAAACTCTAGATAAGATTGATTCAAGTCTTGGTTCCATAGATTAGGGAATCTTAAGGCACTTTGCAAGGGTTCTCCAAATTCGGGGAAAAGTTCTTATAGTCTTAAGGTTAATTCTGTCCTCAGGTCATGACTTTGTCAAAATTTTCTCTGCTCTACGTCTTGTAGTTATTTCTTCAATTCTGCTCTGGCATCAGCCCCTATATAGCATACAGCTTCTTCTCATTGACTCTCTCCCCATCCCAAAAATAACCATGAAAACAAGGCATTTTACTGAAGACCAAGTGCTCATAGGCAGGAGTGACCTTGTATACAACAGAGCAAAAAATTCAAAATCATGTATTAGATCTTTCTGCAGCCCTGCTGCCCGCCCCCTAGTCCAATATCACATTCCCACTCTCATAAACTTCCCAGCTCCTCTCTCTCCAATCCTTTTTCTCCCACCCACTGTTTTCCCCCTCCATCTTTTTTCAGGAGCCAAAACCCAACACTCCTCTCATTTTCTCATACTGAATGGTGCATCTTTCCCCTTCTGCTTGGGCTCCTCCAGATACCTATGTGTTGAGGATTCTTAAACCCAAACACTTAAGAAGTTGTTTTCCCAAGTAAAGATAGTTTCCCTCTTAAGAAAAATCTCAGCCAGTAGTTAAGGTAGTAATAACTTCGTCTTCTGTCTAGAGCAGGAGCCAGCAAACTTTTCTTATAGAGGTCCAGGTGACAAACAATTTTGGCTTTGAAGGCTGTAGGATCTCTGCCACAGCTACTCAATTCTGCCACTGGAGCACTAAAGCAGCCGATATATAAACGAATGAGTGTGGCTGTGTTCCAATTAAACTTTGCTTATAAAAACAAGAGTGGGGGGAGGAAGGATTGGTCCCTAGACCACAGTTTGCCCATGGGCAGGATTTGACTCATGGCTGATAGTTACCGACCCCTGATATAGAGAATGAATGGACGAACAACCACTGCCTGAAAGAGCTTCCAATCAAGTCAGGGGAAACAGGGCAGAGACATGAAATGATCACTCATTTTTAAGAGATAGAAGATGATAAGTTCCTGATGAATGGTTCAGGTCATGCAAGTTGTCATTTCGATGAAAATTCCTTAATGCCATAGTGGATGAAGAACTAGCAACTTTTTGGTTATGCCCATGAGAGCTACAGATTTATGGCTTAGTATTTGGGGGGAAGAGCTCTTTTCAGATAGCTAAGCTCATTTTCTATGAGGACAACAGTCATCTAGGACAGGTGTCAACAATCTACAGCCCACAGGCCCAAACCCGCCCACCACTTGTTTTTGTAAATAAAGTTTTATTGGAACACAGCCATGCCTTTTTGTTGGCATATTGTCTAGAGCTGCTTTCGCTCTGCATGGCAGAGTTGAATTGTTTCAACAGACTGTATGTAGCCCACAAAGCCGAAAATATTTACAATCTGGCCTTTACAGAAAGAGTTTGCTGACCCCTGATCCTGACCTCGGACATTTTGCAATGTGGGTTGTAGAAGAGCAGAGATTTTGAAGCCAAATAGTTCTAGATCCAAGCAGTTGGCCTGTCAATTTCTAAGTGTTGCCTTGGACTAGTTGCTTCACTTCTGAGGCTAGTTTTCTCACCTAGAAAATGGGGTTAATGTATATTTCACCAAACCATTGTGACTATTCAGGGAGACAACATGTAAAATGCTCGATATAGTGCCAGACACACGTGAAAATACTATTTGCCTCTCTTTTTCTCTTCACATAGCAACTGATTGTAAAATAACATTGCATTCATTTGGTTTTAAGTATTTCCTGAACAAAGGCGATTGCAGTTTAGATCATTTTAAGGCAGGTGGATTGTCACACACAAAGGATTTAGGGATTGTTTTAAAGTGAGTTTCAAGTGCGTTGCTAAATTTGCATGCTGCTCTTTTGTTTATAAGTGGCACAAAACCAAGGCAAAGTGGCTTTTTAAAAAAGAATACTTATTGGTTCACATAACTAAGAATTGCTGGGTTGAATCTTTGTACATGGTGGGTCCAGACACTCAACCCGTGTTCTTGGGAATCTGTGTCCTTTTTATCTTCTTCCTGGCAAAGCCTTCCCTTGAGGGTTTCATTCTCAGGCAGACTCTCCATTCGGTGGAAAATGCCCATGAAAGCTACAGACTTATGGCTTAGCACAGGGGTCCACAAGCAAGAGCCCCTGGGCCAAATCTCACCCGAGGCCTGGCTTTGTACAGCCTGTGAGCAGAGGAAAAGTTTTACACTTTTAAAGTGTTGTAAAAAATACGCAGAAGACTACACGCAGAGACATATGGCTGGCCAAGCCGAAAATAATTATTATCTGGCCCTTTCCAGAAACCATTTGCCAACTGAGCAGCTCCAGAGCAAAGAGAGCTATTCTCCTCCATTGTTTCCAGTAAAAGACCCAAGATTGCCTTCCTGGGACCATCTTGTTTCCCTGACTTCCTTCTGGAAAATGTTCTCGTTTTGATCTGTCTCAGATGGCAGAGAGAGTTGGATCAAGGGCTTCACTGATTCTCTTGTCAGCTGCCCTTGAGTTTGTAACCTTGCTCTTTTCAAAGTTCTATTTAGCACAATTGACTTAGTCTTTTTGATCACTTCTTTTCTCTCATTAGTTCTTTCTTACCTTTAGTCACTTTAAATGGTCTTATTTTATAGTCCCTCTCTCATATCTGAGTTTGGGAAAGATTTACACTTCTATTGATATGCCTGCTGGCATTGGCTCATGCTGTTGGAGTTTTTTAAAATCTCAGGCTGTGAATGCATCTTACATGGTGTTTGATCCACAGGGGTCCTGGGGCTCCAGGTTTGTGGGTTTCTCTCCAGTGAGTCTTCACCTCTGCTTTACATGGAAATTTGGGAGCATCTAAGAACATCTCTATGCTAATCTAACATCCAGAGATCTCCGGCACCATAGAGTGGGTACACCTTTGAACCACAAAGCTAGTGAGCACAGACCCGGGGTTTCAAATTTTTCCCCCACTCGGAGCTCGTGCCAAGGAACGCAAACTTACCTGTCATTTCCCTCAGTCCTTTGGGGGCCTTTTTTCTCCTTACCCTTTCACTAAGGGTAGCAGCTTTATGTGGAAACATTTCCATTTTTCCTTCTGTCCCGGAGTAACCATTATATCCCAGGATCCTTGGTTTCTGAGATCATCAAATACCCGCAGGCAGCTCTGGCTTCAGTTTGCAGATTGTACTCTGGTTTTTTAGTTTCCATTTCATTTTTGGTCCCTGGGATTTCCTTTTCTTTCTTTTGAGCCCAGTTGGACATTTAAAGGGATGCTAGCTCTATTTTATACTGCATTTCCAGGTGTTTCATAGCAGGAGGGTTTTATGTAATGCAATCCATCACATTGCCGGAAACAGAACACAGGCCTGTGAGCCCCTGTGTAAGACTATGTCAGCATCATGTGCCACCTACGGCTATCTTCCTCGGCCACCTTTATCACCTAGATTAGCTCCTCATGAGGTGCTCACAAAGTTGATACTGGAGATGATCAGTTGAGTGTGTTTCCAGGAGAGCACAGCGAGCCTGCTGATAGTGGTTTTTATGTAGGTACCCACACCCTCACACGCTCATGGTGTGTAACAGCACCGGAGGGGAGCAGCCTTGTGAGGGTACAGGCTCTAGACTTAGACTGACTGGATTCAAATTCAAGTCCTTCCAGTTCCTAGATGGGTAACCTTGAGCAGGTCATTTGACCTCTCTGCACCTTCATTTCCAAGTATGTGAAGTAGGAATAAGATAGCACCCAGCTGAGAGGACTAGATGAGGTGTCATACGCAAAGGGCCCAGCACACAGTATCTTCTCGATCAAAGTGAGCCTGTGTTCGCTTAAGGGGCAGGCTCTGCCCTGGAGAAGACAGGGGTCTTTTCTACACTCTCACACACAAGATCAGGGATGGAGGGACACAAGCTCATCAGGATAGACCTGCCCCTTCCCAGAAGTAAAAGATGGAAGGAGCATGAGGAAGAAGCCTGTGGTCATCACCTTTGTCAATGAAGGGAGTTTTGACTCAGTCCTTAGGGAGAAAGGAAAAAAATTAAGAGTTTTAAGAAAGGCTCTTTGAAAATGTGGAATTGGGTGAGAATTACCTAGTTTGTGTGCATTGACCTAGAGATGAAACTGCCCAGAAGGGTCTCAAGGGCTTCTCCAGGCCCAGAGATGTCACCCTTTCTTACGGAGACTGTGGGAAAAAGGAGCCAAGCACAACGAATGGCCTTCAACACAGGCCAAAGTGGGACTAGAGGGGGTCAGGGGTCTCTTAACCCCCACCACTTGGGGTCTCCACACCCCCTTGTGCCACCATCTGCCTCTTATCTAATTCCTAAGTGTCAGTACTGAAGTGCCACACAAATTCCTTGGGAACATTTACCCTCAAAAGGAGAACAAAAGCCCATCAGAAGCTCTCAGCATTTTTCGAGGGATAGTTGAGCTGATGCAAAATGCAAAAAATCTGTAAAATATAAATGAATTTCTGTTACAGACTAGAATCAGCATTGTTGAAAAGATTTTTTTTTAAGTATTTTTAAACTTGTGGCTATAAGGACATTATTTATCCAAACACTATTTCCAAATGGGTCATTTGGTACTGCCGAGCGGGAACATGAAGATTAGGAAGTGGTCCTCTGGCTGTTTCCTCCCGAGAAGTGGTCTGAACCCTGGGAAATGTGTTTGTCACTCATCAAGTGCTCATCCAGCAGCCTGAGAGGCAGGGAGGCGATAATGGCCAGATATCAGCAACACTCCTTTTAATTTTTTCTAAAGGTTGCCAACATTGGTAGGAGCAACTATCTATGAGCCTTGAAGAAGACTTCTGTAGGATTCAGTTAAATTCAGATAAAAACTTGCTGGCATTTTTACAGTTAAAATCATTTTCTCTGCAATATGTTTTCGAGCATAAGTAGAAAACAGTTCACACAAATTATTGTGTTGTTCCTACACAAGCACATAAATGTTTTAGTTAATTTTTTTCTTTTCAGTATGCCAACGTCTCGACATTGTGATTACTTCAAATGCTGCTCATTTTGCCCCTTGCTAAGCGGAGCAGAATGAGAATCGATAGGCTGCAGTTCAGGGAAGCACATTTTGCCCTAACAGATGGAGGTTAGTCCTGATTCTGAGAGCTGCCCCTGCCCTGGAGGATGGGCTTAGCCACGGAATGGGTTCCCATCACAGAAGCCATCATCAGGAGCGCTGTCAGAGGATCTCTGAGCTGGGATTGGGATTAAAGCACAAGATCGTAGGTCTATTCCAAGCTTGAGATTCTACGATTTCATCTTTTAAAAATAATTTTTGCATAGTACTTCAAAGTTTTTAATGAACCTCACAAAATGTCATTGATTTTTTTAAAAAATGGAGATCACTTTTTTCTGACTTTATAGTAAGTGTAAATAAATATAAACAATATAGACTTCTGAAGAAAGATGGCAGAATGAAGGTAAAATGGAGATGCTCCTCCCTCAATATCTATAGTATGAACAAAAATAATGAAAATCAGAAGGAAAGGAAGATCAGCAGTCACAAGCAAACAAAGGAATGGGTACGACCTGACGTCACGTATGTCACACAGTGGGGCACAAGGAAAGAAAGGGGGTGTTTCAGAGGAGTGCAGCTTCATACCCTGTGCTCACCCTGCATTATCAAAAACCTAGAGAATTTTCATCAAAAGCTCCAAATCTGGTAAGAAGCAAACCAGCTGGGTATTTTGGGTGATAGAAGAGGTTAATAAGAACATGACTCCAAGAATACGACAGGGGCCCAAAGAGAAAATAGTGAAACGAGCATGGCTGAAAAAGGGGGAGATTTCAGTTCTAGATATTCAAAAATCAAAACAACGTTATTATGGAACTAATATATGAATTAAAAGAGCAAAAAACTGAATAGGCAAGGCTCAAATTAAAATTACAGACACAGAGAAAACGCTTGAGATAAACATAGTGAATGTATGTGAAAAGCACAAAGCAATATGAGCCTACTTTTTCTTCTGAAAGTAGAGAACCTACAAAGAGAATAGACTAAATATTCAAAGACGTAAAACAAGAAAATTGTTCTGACAGATGAAGAAATGAATCTGCAGGCTGAAAGAGCACACCAAGAACCCAGGAAAGCAAATACTAAATGATTAACACGGAGACGTAGCCTCTTTAACTTACTGAACGTTGAGGACTTAAAGAAAAAGTCCTTAGACATACTGACATAAAAAATAAGGGAAGTGGGGCTGGCCCCGTGGCCGAGTGGTTAGGTTCGTGTGCTCTGCTTCAGTGGCCCAGGGTTTTGCCGATTTGCATCCTGGGTGCAGACATGGCACCACTCATCAGGCCATGATGAGGCAGTGTCCCACATGCCACGTCTAGAAGGACTCACAACTAAAATATACAACCATGTACTGGGGGGATTTGGGGAGAAAAAGCAGGGAAAAAAAAAAGAAGATTGGCAAAAGTTGTTAGCTCAGGTGCCAATCTTTAAAAAGGAAATAAGGGAAGTCAATTATGTTGGACTCCAGCTTCGATAACCAGTATTCATGTTCGAATATAATGAAGAATCTATAATTTCCAAGGGAAGGTGACTCAAGAGTATTTCACCCTTCCAAGATGAGTTCCAGTATAAAAGTCACAGACAAATATCCTGACACATGTAGGAACTCAGGAATACACACTCATCGGTCTTTCTTGAAATTATCCAGTCATAAAACCCAGTCAATTTAGAGATGAATCAAAAAAAATTATTTGGGAATGAGCAGGCTGGGGTTAAAAGGACTTATCATGAACATATAATTCATTTGAACATGGAACTGATGACATTCAACAATTATGGGAGTAATGTTTCCATAGCAGAATGTGAGTGTTACAAACTATGATATTGTAAAAACAGTAACAGAGCCAACATGGGGAGGTGAGGGGTAGGAGATGAGAGGAAATACAAGTCTAAAGATTTACTCATCTTTCACAACCATGAGTCATTCAATACTGTCTAAAATTGAAACCTGTTGTTAAAAAAATAATGACTTCAACTTCTTAACATTTTTCATAATTCCATTTCTTAACCTTATTTCCCCAAGAGGGAATTTTAAGGAAATAATATCTTTTGTGGTGAACGTGCATTTAACTGAAGAGCAGAAATTTTTGCTTTTCTAATGTTAAATTCAAGTAATATTAAATCGATTATTTTATTTAAAAATAGCATGTATGCGGGCCAGCCCAGTGGCATAGTGGTTAAATTCACACACTCTACTTCGACAGCCTAGGGTTCGCCAGTTCAGATCCTGGGTGCAGACCTACACATCACTCACTAAGCCTTGTGGCATCCCACATACAGCATAGAGGAAGACTGGCACAGACGTTAGCTCAGCAACAATCTTCCTTACCAAAAAAAAAAAAAAAAATATATATATATAGCATGTATAATATGCTCAGATTTCTGTAAAAATATTTCTCCCTATCTATGTCTGTTTCTCTTTCAATCTTCCTTTAGCATATATTTCCCTTTCCTCTCTTCTCATTCCAAATAGTACCCTGATTTTCACTCAGATATCCATCTCTCTAAGACACAACCTACGCACTTCAGGGGACTCTGAACCCAGCTCCAGATCTGGGGTAGTGCAGTTGATCCCAGGATAATCTCATTTCTCCTTAGCCCAGGGGACTCGGGGCAAAGCTAATTGTAGTGTAGCATATTCCAGCCACCGAACTGGAATGGGTTTGTGACCCAGCTAAAGTCAACAAAACTTGAGGGAAGGTGTGCTGGGGCCTTCTGGGATAGGAGGCTTCCTAGCTTCTAAGAGACGCTCACCACAGGAGACTCCTCTCTCCCTCTGGACTTGGTGGTGGGGAGGCGGAAAGCCTCAAGCCGCTATAGCCATTTTTACAAGTGAAGAGGGTGGAGTCACTGAGAAATCAAGCTGGATCAGAGCACTGCGAGTCTGGATGTCTATTATGGGAATCAACACATTTCCATATGTGTTAAACCAATTCGAGTGAGATTTTATAGTACATTGTTTGGCCCCGAAAATATTGTAATTGATGAATTTACTTAGAAAGATGTGAAATATCATTCACTTAATGATAATCATTTGGAGTTCTTATCAAAAATGTACATTTTTCCATTGCTTAAATACTTTATAATGAGCGTGTCTTGTTTGACAAACACAAAAAAGTCATTCTTCTTGAATATTAAATCATTAAACATAAAAGCAATATATACTCAGTGTAAAAAAGAAAAAAAATCCAAACACTTTCTCTACCATGTGCCCCAAATAGAATACTAAGCAGTTTACATGCATTCTCTCATTTTCACGACACATCCATGAAGCAGGTAATATTACTGTCTCCATTCTACAGAGGAACATCTTTTTCTTCTTTCTGTATTTGCTTGAAAATCTTTTGAGAAGAGACAAAGTCTTTAACAGCATAATCAAAGATCAAAGGTTTATAACACACCCATAATGGAGAAAGTGAATATGTGCACATGAATAATGTTATTTGAAATGTAAACAGGGGTAACAGATCTTTTCCTGGTTTGGTAGGCATGGGGATCAGAAGATTGGAAGTCCTTGGGCTTTTGAAAGTTGGATGGGCTTCCTCAATCTTATAAAGAAGAAGTCACAGATCTCACTCTGAGGGCTGCCACTACCTAGAATTGGACCTCTGATATTTCTAATAATCTACCCAAAAGTAGAAGCTCCATGAAGGTGAGAACTGAGTCTGTCTTGTTCATTGTTGTGTCCTCAGAACTCAACACAGTACCTGGTTCAGAGTGGGTGCTCCATTAATGCAGACAGAAAGAGAGGAGAAGAGAAGAGAACAGAAGAAAAGAGAAGAGAAGGAGAGAGAGAGAATGAGAGAAAGAAAGAGAGGGAGGGAGGAAGGAAGAAAGGAAGGAGGGAGGGATTATTTTTCCCTTTCCTTCTGATCCACCCACCCATACTTTTCTCCAAGCTGATGGCGCCTTTAAAGGGATGTGTCTTCGTCTTCCTCCTTTTCTCTTCCTACTGGCGGGAAGACACAGGACGGCAGAGGCTTGAACAGCTGTCTTGGACCATGAGAGCATGAAAGGGGAGCTACATTTCGAGGATGACAAAGTAACAAGATAGAATCCTAGTTAAGTCACAATTACGGCCCTGACTGCCTCCCAGACTTCTGCAGGGGGAAAAAAGTCTGTGTTGCCTGAGTTGCTGCATTTGGGGTTCTCTTAGAAACACCAGCCTGATTCTTGCCTAATATTAGTCAAGTACAGACACATTCTAATAGAAATCATAGTTATCAGGATGGTAAGATCATTGACATTTCCTTAATTCAGTTCTTTATTTTATGTATCTTTTTAATATTAGATTTCTAGAAAGTCAACCAGCTTAAGGGAATTTATTAGGTCATATGATTAAAAACCCCAGGGGATTTGGGGCCCCAGGTATGGTTAGATCCAAGGGTTAAACAATGTCTGTGGAACCCAGTCTCTCTCTGCATCTCTGGCCTCTGCTTTTCTCTGTATTGGCTTGACTCCCAGGCAGGACGTCTTCTTGAAGTGAACCCTGAAAACTCCTGGCTTACAGTATCCTTAGAGATAACAAATACAGTGGGGAAAAAACTCCTTATCCCCAGAGTTCCCATAAAAGCCTCAAGATGGACTCTCATTGGATCATGTACCCATCACTGAACCGATCACTGTGGTCTCCAGTTCAGGCCTGGCACCCACCCGTGGAGGTGGGGATAGTTCAGCTCTACCTGAGCCAGGTGCACTGAGAGCGGTAAAGGTGAGGTTCCCCCCAAAATCCCCAGCTGCTCTTACCAGAAAGAAAGGAATGATGCAGGCAGGCAACAACTGCAGATGCCCACTATAATTTATTTACTCCTTGATTCAATCAATATTTATTGAAGCACCAAGAATGAGCCTGGCCTTGTCTTAGGCGATGGGGACGCAGAATGAAGAAAACAGACAGAATTCCCTGTCCTCCCAGAATGGTCCTGTGCATTTAATAACAAAGAAGCAGTTGCTCATGTCCTCTAAAAAAGCCTATGTGGACCTTCTTCTGGAATATTACCAAACTCACTAGGGGCTCTAGGATAATCTTTAGGTCCACAAAGAAGTGATCTGGGGCTTTTACATTATGAAGGAGGGTGCAAAGGCTGAGGGGAGTTTTCCTTGTGAGATAAGAGGGACTAAGAGAGGAGCCAAGAAAATTAAAGGTAATATCCAGCCAGTTTATAGGTGGAGTCTGGGCATTTTCAGGTGAAGTCATCTCATTCCAAGGAGCACTCAATTATTCTTTTTTCCCCCCAACCTAATCTTGCAGCAGACTTTAAAGGACTGGAAGAAATATTAGTCTGACATAATGGCACCAATTAGGCTTTTATAGGTCCAGGAAATAAAATACTAACTTCCATGGTTGTTCCTAGTGAAAATTGCAAAGTAATTTGTCTCCCAGAGAAGTATGGAAGTACTTGCAGTGGTTTCCTGTTTTGCACGCTGTCTCCCACCATGCCAGCTTGTTGTCTGGACAAATTTATTTTCAATAGCTGTAGGACATCTGCTTATAATTTTAGGAATGGAGGCACTTGAGATAAGGTGGAACTTGTCACTGGAAAACAAGCTCCAGTGGAGTGGTTTCCTAGCCTCATATTTCAAGACATGTTGGTTACCCTCCAAAAAGTGCCCGAATCAACAAAATTGATTTAGAGCTTCCGGCAAACTTCTGACTCAGGCACAGACCATATTTTAAATGACACGTAAGCCTTTGCTTTGTACCCCCACTCCTCAGTGCTGGCACTCCTCTCCCCACCCAGCCGCCACAGCTTGGCAAATACTGCTAACCGTAAGGTTTTTATTTATTTAAACAAATATCTGGTGAAGAAAGAACATGGAAATAATCAAATTTTCATGGTGGTTGAGGGGGTCGGGGGGGAAGAACTGAGAAAAGATCAGCAATGAATTTCAGCCTCCTCCAATATTCAGCAGAGTGTTTTGGGTGACCTGTTGTGTCCTTGCCGAAAGCACGACAAAGGAGCAGCCTTGGTATAGGTGAAGAAAGTTTTTGTATATACCCTTTGATTCAACTTCTTAAAAAAACTGGTCTCCTTTATATTGGTGGTTACCAGAGAGGAAGGGGGAGGAAGGAGGGAGAAAGGGGTATGAGGGCACCTGTGTACAGTGATGGATGGTAACTAGTCTTCGTCTCTGGGTGGTGAATGTAGGGGAGGAAGACATTTCCTCTACCCACTCTGGGCCCTTCTGGCTGGACAATGAGTTAAATTCACATGAGACAGAATAACAGGAGAAAATTAAACAAAGCTTTATAACATGTATACATGGGAGAGACCCAGAAAAACTGAGCAACTCGCCAAAATGGCAGAAGCTCTCACATTAAATACCATCCTCAGCTAAAGACAAAGGAGGATGTTGAGGGTCCAGGGAGTCAGTTATGGAAGATTACCAGAAAAGCACAGTAAACAAGGGTAAGGTTATTATGTAGATTTAAGTCCTTGCCTTCTGCATTGATTAAGAGTTTCTAGAGATAAGGTCACCCCCTCTTCTTCCTGGTACAGAGAGGGAGACACCTTTACAGATGGGGATTACCTTTACAAATGTAAACATCTCTTTACAAAGGGTCAAATTCTACTTTTCAGAGTTTCTCTTATGTCTGCAGTTTTTAAAAGTAACAGCCCCAAATAATCTTCATGCCAGAGACATATCTTGGGGTGGTCAATTCCAGTCCCCCACATGATGTAGTCTACACAGAAATCAAAATGTAATAATGTATGCCCGAGATTTACATAATACTATAAACCAATGTTACTTCAATTAAATAAATAAATAAATAAATCAATAAATCAATAAATAAATAAAAACTGGTCTCTTATAAAAGTGTTTCCAAGTTACCTTCTCTTTCTGAGTCTCATTTTTCCTCATCTGTGACACGGGGTTAGTAACACGCAGCTCTTAGAGTGCTTAGGGAATTAGGCACGTCCTATGTAAAGTACCAGGCAGGCTGGCAGGCACAGAGGGAGTCTCTGGGAAAGGAGGTCTCACACACACACACACACACACACACACACACACACATACACAAACACACACATACACGTGCATGCCTTGTCATGTTTATGTCACGTTTAGAGAGTTGGCAATCAGGCCTGGGACTACAGTCCTTCCACATGCAGGTGGCCCAACCTGCTATGTCTCTAGACTCAAAGCAGGAGCCACCCAGCCATTTGAGTGACAGGATTATTCAGAGAAACCCACTTCCAACCTAGACAGAGACAGCTCTCCTTGATGTCTCAAGCCTCTGTTTTCCAGCCCCCAAAAGGCCATTTAGATAACAAAAGCAAGCCTGAGATGAGAAATGGCTGATAGCAGCCCCAAAATAGAGCAGGCCTGAGGTGGAATAAAAGCCCTCTGTTGCCCGTCAGTGTCAGCGGCACCTACGTGTGAAAGGTGGGCGCTGTGGAGTCCGAGTGCTGGGAGCTTCCCATATAAGGCAGGAGATAGATCTCCAGGAGACACGGGAGGGGGTTTGGAAAGCTGCTGACCTGGAGAAGGTCATTGCTCAGGCCATCAACATGATGTAGACGAAATCTGCCCCACAGCCTCATTTCACAAACGAAGAAACCGAGGCTCAGAGAGTTAAGCGGTAAGTTATCCAAGATCATACCGTTAGATGGAGACAAAACTAAGAACTCGGGTCTCCTGCCTGTCAGCCCAGTCAGGGCCTGGGGTCATGCTTGGAGCTCGAGAGTGATTATTCTGGGCAATAACCAAAGTGGAGGAGAAGAAAGCCTCCGTGAAGCAGGGAAGAGACGAAGACGAGAGAGAAAAGAAGATTCTTTTGTGTGTGTGTGTATGAGGAAGATTGGCCCTGAGTGACCATCTGTGCCAGTCTTCCTCTGTCTTATGTGGGATGCTGCCACAGGATGGCGGGGCTAGGTCCCTGCCAGGGGTCTGAACCAGCAAACCCCAGGCCCCCGAAGTGGAGTGCACAAACTTGACCACTACACCATCGGGCCGGCCCCAAGATTCTTTTTTTTTAAAGGAGGAGAAGGAGAAGAGAAGGAAATGTGCTTTTACATATAAAATTGATATGTGCTCACTGAAAAGAGAACTGTGTAAAATAAAATGTGAAAATCTCCTGCTACTTGTCAAACACAGCTTCCTCCATCCCAGTCCCCAGAGGTAGAAACTATGAGCAATTTTCAGTGTGTCTTCTAGACTTTTCCTGTACATGTACAAGTATATCCTTTTTTGTTTCAACACAGATGAGATTATGCAATACGTTAATGTTTGGCGATTTGCTTTTTTTAGTTAATAATATACTACACATCCTTCCATGTCAGGGCTTACAGATCCACCTCATTGTTTCAAGTGACCCTACAGTGTTTTATCACGTGGGTGGAACATTGCAGAATCAGTTCTGTAATGATGAGCATTCCAATTGTTTCCATCAGTTTTCTCACAAATACAAACAAGCCAGCAATAAGCATCTTGTTCAAATAGCCCTATGCACCTGTGTGAGCATATCTTTCATAAATATTTTAGAGTTTGGTCAAAGAGCATACACACTTTCAATTTTGATAGATTTGACTGACTACACTTTCAAAGACTGAATCAATATATATTTCCACCAAGAGTGCAGGCTGGTTCCCCTTTGTCACACCCTCACCAACACTGGGTATCATCAATCTTCACACCGTTTTCCTTGTGTTGTTTTCGTGTATATGCTTGAATGCTGAGTAGAGTTGAGCATTTGTATTGTGAATAGCTATTTGTTTTTGTCATACTGTGAGCTCTTTGTTTTTTATCTTTTTTCTGTTTGGTTTTCACCTTTTTTCATATTGAATTACAGCAGTTCTTTGTATATTAAATAAATAAATCTTTGCCTGCAATATAGGTGGCAGTTATATTTCTCAGTTTGATGTTTGTCTCTTGACTTTGTGTGTTTGTTTGCTATTCAAAATTTTTGCGTGGTCAAGTTTATAAATCTATTTTTTACATCTCCTGGGTCTTATGTCACGCTCTGAAAGATCTTCACCATCCCAAGAAGAGAGAATTTTAGCTTTATTCTAAAGCTTTTATGGATTTTCGATGTCACAAATAATGGGCCAAAATGAAATTTATTTTAGGTAAGGAAAGATGTAGGAACTTGGCTTCCTCTTTCTTCCTTTCTCTCTCTCTCTTTCTTTCTCCTCTCTGCCTTTCTTTTTGTCTCCAGATGACTAGCCTATTGTCACAACACTATTTATTGATTGATTTGTCCTTTGACCACTTATATGGAATACCACCACTTTCATAAATTAAATTGCTATTCATAGTTAGGTGTTTCTCTGGACTCTACTTTATTCCACTTATCACTCTGTTTTTTCAAATACTGTAGCTTTATAATACATTTTTTATTTCTATGAAGGCTAATCTCCCCATAACTGTTCGATAAAATGAAATTTGGTTTTTTTTCCAAAGAGGACCTTTTTTATTCCCCAAAGAGAGGACTTAGTATTATGTTTTACAAAATCCACTCCCACACATATTCTTCAGGTTTCTGCCAAAATATATCAGTAAAATCTTGCGATGTGTGTAAGTTACTTCTTCCTAGGTCATCACGTGTTCCTGACCCCAGGGGCAGGTTGAGACTTGACCCTAGTTATTGATCTAGTGGCAACAGGGGTCACTGTGGTGGGTCTTGAGGAGAATGAGCATCCCCTTGCAAGCCTGCTGCCCCCAGGTGAGGTCACCACAGGGTTTTCAATCAAAGGAAGGTTAGTCGCCTCGACACAGGAGGACAAGCTACTTCGACTAGCAAGGGAGGCTCAGAGTGACTTGGGATTGTTAGAATGTCAGTTCCCACCTAACGTCCCCCCTCCAGGTTTCAGTGGCTCATTCCTTCTCAGTCATTTCCCTAACTTTTACAACAGAAACCTGGTAAAGCTGTGAACTCAACTGACATTGCAATTCTGCAACACTCCCAATTAAATTTTGTGTTGGATTATCAGCCACAGGAGCCTACAATAAATAAAAGGTTCTTTTAGGGTTGACACGGAAACTTTCTGGTTCTCTGATCATGACTTAAACTTATTATTAATTCATTTAATTAATTATTTACTAATTAAAAGAACTTAGCTTGCATTTGCTTTCTGTAAGTTGCTCCAGTGAATTCAGGAGAATCCATCCAACATCATAGTCCTTGCTTCAGTTGGTACTTCATAATTGCCACGGCTTAATTAATTGTGAAGCCGCTGAATGCCACGATTATTGGTATCTCTTTTCCATTGGGAAAGAGATCATCACTACACTCAAGCTCATGTAGATACATGCAGAGAGAAAGAGAGAGAGAGAGAGGGACTGTTTATGAGGAATTGGCTTATGAAATTACGGAGGCTGAGAAGTCCCATGATTGTCTGCAAGCTGGAGACCCAGGAAGGCTGGTGGTTTACTTCAGTCCAAGGCCAAGGGCCAGAGAAGATGAGATGAGATGTCCCAGCTCAAGCAGTGAGGCAGGAAAACAAATGGGCAAATTTGTCCTTCCTCTGCCTCTTGTTCTATTCAGGCCCACAAAGGACTGGATGATGCCCACCCACCTTAGGGAGGGCAATCTACTTTGCTGAATCCCCCAATTCAAATGCTAATCTCATCTGGAAATGCCATCACAGACACAGCCAGAAATAATTTTTAATCTGGGCACCCCACAGCCCAGTCACGTTGACACATAAAATTACCCATCACATCCCTTCACCAGCCTGGTGCTTGACTGTCTCGTGTATACATATGGGTGTTTGAAATCTACAATGCCAGCATCTCCAGTGCTCAGATTCATGATTCTTTTGCAGGAAAAGCTCCTGAAATAAATGGCCTCTTTGTGAAAGAGAACAAAAACTAATAAAATAATATAAATCTAAACAAGGAGATGAGCATAACCAGAATATGGGATGTGAGAGTCTGTTTCCTCGAGCACCAGCTTGAAACCACTAGCTTGTAAGGAAGACTTTGAGCTGAAGTCACAATGTCCCCTGGAACACTGTGAGTGGGATGATGAACATAAAATGTTCCCCTCTATTCCTTTGATGAGGAATAGGTCTCTTAGTTAAGAGTTTTTAGCAAAACTCAAGATATCGATGAAAGGATTATGTCTATCCTGGGATAAATCAGTGCCTAGCACTAATACAGTGGGTCTCAAAATATGACCCATGACCAACAGTGTCAACATCACCTGGAAACTTACTAGAAATGCAAATTCTCAGACTGCCCACCAGATCTAGTGAATCAGAGACTCTGGGGGTGGGGCCCAGCAATCTATGTTTAACGAGCCCACCAGGTGATTTGACTAATGTCTGAGAATCCCAGGCTTAGACAGACCTGAATTCAAGTCCTGGCTTCTCCACGTAAAATCGGTGTGACTTTTGGCAAGACATTTACTCTAAACCTCAGTGACCTCATCTGTGTCAGCTGGACCTTTGTGGTAGCCACCTTATAGGCTGGTTGTGGAGATTAAATAGTAAAATGGGTGTACAGAGCTTAGAGAAGAGCCGGCCACAGAGCACTCAAAAACTGTGAGGTTTCTTTGAACCGTCTCTTAGTGCTGTAATGAAGATGAAAGGGACAGGTGTTTTGAGAGTCTAGTATAGTCAATACCAGGCACATAATAAATAGTATGTGCTCAATAATGCTGGCTGGTGGTAGTGTCAGTGGA
Organism: Equus przewalskii; assembly: GCF_037783145.1. Classification (NCBI taxonomy): domain Eukaryota; kingdom Metazoa; phylum Chordata; class Mammalia; order Perissodactyla; family Equidae; genus Equus; species Equus przewalskii. The sequence goes on along the minus strand of NC_091833.1, from coordinate 78,450,646 downwards.
AGTTGGAGTAATATAACACGTAACGTCTTTACTGCTCTTGCTTTGCGCTCGGCATGCTGTGAGCCCTCCACATGTTGCATTTGAATGGCTAACAATGCTATGAGAGAGGTGTAGTGTAAGTATCACCACTTTTGAGATGAGGAAATCGAGGTATAGAAGGGTTAAGTTTCTTCCCCAAGATTATGCAGGTATTAAGTGATGGAACAAGGATCCAAAACCAGGTTGTCTAGCTCCAGAGTCTGTGTGTTTAAGCATTAATCTGCACAGATATGGTAGAAATGCTGAGAAAGGGGGAGGGGGAAAGAGGGGAAGAGAGGGAAGAGGAGGGGATGGGGAGGGAAGGGAAGGGAGAGGAGGGGCGAGAGAAGATGCCTTTTTATATTTATTCCATTTGCTGAAAATGGAATCCATCTTCTTGCACAATTTGCAGCCAAAGAAATGATGAATAGCGTTATCTCCAGCCTGAGGTTCCCAAGAAGGGAAGAAAGATGTTCAGCAGGAGCCCCCAGGGGCTGGGGGTTGGCCAGGTCTGGGTTTACATCTTTTTCACTGGTAATGATCTGGGAAACAGAAAACCATTACCTGTCAGTATCGCTGGAGCTGGTGCTATTGGGACAGTTTCCAGCAGGACATACAAAAGAATCTAATAGAGAGAATTTAGAAATCCTGGCAAACTGGGGCCAAGACATCTGTAGAAAAATAATCCCAAGTGGACTTGGGGGAGGAGGCAAGGGAGAATCAGGGGAATGCACAAGGTCCTTTTAGTCCACTGTCATGCTATGGACAGAAACACCGATGCTCCCCCACAGAGCCAAGGCCACAGAAGGCAGAAATCAGAGAGGCAGTGCCAGAAGGGGGAGAAAGGGGCAAGGCCCCTCTCCTCCCCTCGCAGCCTCCAGGGACACACCAGAGGACAGCCTTTTCCAGGTGCAGGGAGACTTCAAAGATAACTCCAGTTTCTAAAGATACTGGGGCAAGAGCAACCACAAGAGATTGAGGAACAGAAGAAAGGAATTCTTAGGTGTGAGAAACATGGAGGCTGGAAATGACCAGCGTGCAGTGGGACCCATTTGCTAGTGTATGAAAAGGTGAGCAGGAGAGTTTCAAGTCAGTTGATCTGGTATTTATTATATGCCTACTAGGTGTCAGTTACTCTCTAGGTTCTGGTGAAGTAGAGATAAATGAAACACAGTCCTGTCCTGAGAATTTCCCAGTCTAATACAGGGAGAATTGTAAACTGATAATTACATGCAGCATAAAAAGGACCATTAAGGGCTGGTCCGGTGGTGCAGCAGTTAAGTTCACACGTTCCGCTTCGGTGGCCCAGGGTTCGCTGGTTTGGATCCTGGGTGCGGACGTGGCACTACTTGGCAAGCTATGCTGTGGCAGGCATCCCTCATATAAAGGAGAGGAAGATGGGCATGGATGTTTGCTCAGGGCCAGTCTTCCTCCACAAAAAGAGGAGGATTGGCAGAAGTTAGCTCAGGGCTAATCTTCCTCCAAAAAAAAATTTTTAAAAAAAGGACCATTAAGAGGATGTCCTGAGAACACAGAGCAGGGACATATATATTCCCTTCTGGACCCATCTCCCATATCAAGGGAGACTTCCTGGAGGAGGTGAAGCTAGAGTTAAGTCTTAAAAGATAAGGAATATCTCAGACAGGATGCCTTGGCTGCATGTAAAAAAAAGTCTAAACTCAACTGCCTCACATTAGGACCCTGTTATATCACATAATACAGAGTCTAGAGACAGTCCAGGTTAGTTAATTCAATGGGTGGGCAATGTTATCAAGGACCCAGTTTCTTTTCATGTCTCTGCTTTGCCCTCCTCAATGTGTTAGCTGTGTTCCCAGATCATCATCCCTCACACTCACCAAGACGGCTGCAGGAACTCCAAATATCACATCTGGACATACCAATGTTGAGATGAAGAAAAGAGTTCTTTTCTTTCTGTTCAATCTTTCTTTGATGGAAGAAAATCCTTCACGGACTTTGCCTCATATCTCATTGTCCAGAATTTCTTACAGTAATAAACACCCTGTCCCTGAATACCAATGGCACACAGCTTTTCTTCACCCAGGGTAGGATGTGAATGTAGGGCTTGAGAGATTCTGACTTCAGCACTTACATGCTTAGCCAGTACTGAACACTGCCTCCCACTTACTGGCTGGGGGATGTAGAACAAGTCATGTCAACAAGTAAAGCCTCAGTATCCTTAGTTGGAGGATGGGCTCATAACACAAGACCTGTAATATTAGGAAGCAGCCAGGATACAGTGGGTGCAGAACATCTGTGGTCCCCACCCTCCTTCCTCCCCTCTTCCTGGCCCACGTTGTCTAATTCACTGAGTTACAATGCCCTTTCACTCCATTATGAAGATGCAGGGGGAGGGCTAGGGATGGAGGAGGAGATAAGAATGAGAGAGGAACCTAGGGAGGCTGCTCCCAACGGCTCCACACTTCAACGGGCAGCTGGACCAGCCTCAGACTCAGCAGCCACTGATAAGTGTGTCCCATTTGTCCCCAGCTCCAGAGTTCAGCCAAACACCCTCATGGGCCTCGGAATCCCTGTGATTGCTCCTCTCCGGGACTTCCAAACTGGGCCTGGAAGAAGCAGGGCAAGTGTGGTTTTGGTCCTCCCAGAACCTCTGGTCCACTCTCTCCTCCCCCCACTCCCCAAAACTTCTCTGCAGGTCTCTCCCCAAAGAAGAGCCAGATTATAAGAATTAAGGAGAGACACCCAGGGCTGATGCTGTTAAGAGCGGGAAGAATGCATCTTGAATGGCGGAAGTTCAGGAATTGTGAGGACACCGTATGAGCTAACTTGGTACCATTATGGGTAGATCTTGTCAGTCTCTGACTTCTTTCTTTAAGAAAAACCTATATAGCCCTTGCCATGTGCCAGGCATGTGCTAAGCATTGTATATATATTACCTCATTTAAACACCAAAACAACCCCATGAGTAACCAGGGCACAGAAATGTTAAGAGTCTGTGATGAGCACAGATCAACCTCAGGCCATGAGCAGCTGTGAGAAAGTGATAGCTGGCTGGGGCCCCAGATCAGAAGGTGATTTTATTTCTCTTTGGTGTTGAATGCAAGTCTATGTGGGGAAAACAGGCAGACTCAACAAATGAAACTCAAGTTCCTCCAGGTCTTGTCTGGGTTGGTGACAGACTCTCAGCATCCTTGCTGACCCAGCTACCAGCCTCAGGGCAAGGCTGGAGGGAGTCTGACTCACAGAGGATGCTCCCAGGTGAGGAGGCAGTGGGGTCGAGCCAGGGGCTGGCCCTGCCCATGAGCCTGCTGCCCTGCAGACTCCTGGGAGGCAGCGCAGATCCACAGCCTGGCCCCCACTTCCCCACTGGAAGTGGTCAGCAGACCCATGCAGCATAATCAGCCCCCTGACCTAGCAGACTCTGACCTGCTTTCCTTTCCATAGCAGTAGCTCACAGACTTCTGGGCCATCCATGAATACTTGGTATGTTGGCCCAGACCACTGAGGCTTTTGTTGGAGACCCTCTGCAACACCCATCTCCCCAGCACACCACACAGTCCCCCATCCCTGCCCAATTCTGTGTGGGTCAAGAGAAACAGTCTTCTTTCTAATCTAAACAGAATTAGCTCTGGGATCTGAGACTGATTTGTTAAATTTCTTACAGTAATAAGCGAGGGCTGTCACGGTGGATGTCATTCCTAATTGTTCTACCTCCCAAAGGCTGTCTGAGACATTTTGCCTGCACGGGCCTTTACAAATTATCATCTGCCTCCTAGGCAAGCCATCTTTATTAGCTCATGATCTGAGGCATCATTAATTTATTAGTTCACTTTGTGTAGTGACTTGTCTTAAAAAGGCCAGCAATTAATCGTGTCTCCCTACTCCAAGAATCTTGATTTAACTTCCTTTTATGTTTTTGCACTTATGCATGAGTTTGAAACAGTGAAATGACTATAAAGCACATACGAAACCTCAAATTGGTTTTTTGCATGTTCAGAAAGTGCAGCAAAATCAATGTAAGAGGAAATAGCTTCATCTAATTGGAAAATATGATGGCCCAAGCTTTCTTTATTTGGATGTAGTCTTTCCTCGGCAGGGCTGGAAGTTTGCCCCCCAGTAAGGTGCGTTAACCAGCCACACAAACTAAACCAGCAAATAGGCTGATCCAGTTTTCCAGTTCCAGCTGACTGATAAAAACAAACTAAACAAAATACAAAAGCTAAAGAGCCAATTGGAAACTGAATATTCTTTTGCTTTAAGATTTTCTGCTATTGTTGACTAACTTGGGGAAGGGAAATCACTGAAAAGCCCACTCATATTTCTATCTTAAATGACTTTTTAAACGCTCTGCTCTTCGAACTGGCTCTAGATAGATCAACAATCAATGATCGATCTTGGGATCATTCAAATTTCCTAAAACAGAAACCATGCAGATTGATTAGCTGCTACTGCCTTGTAATTGGTTCTAAGGCTCTCGTGGTTGGGCCACACCACGCCCTTTCACTCTTGCCACCCTTGTCTCAGATTCACGCAGTGACCAGCTCCAGTGTTTGAGCTTCATTTCTCACTGAAATCCTGGTTGCCCAGTGTGATGGGCTGAACTATGTTTTCCTAAAATTCTTATGTAAAAGCCCTAACCCCCAGTACCTCAGAACATGAGGAGATAGGATCTTTAAAGAGGTAATTAAGTTAAAATGAAGTCATTAGAGTGGGCCCTAATCCAATATGCCCGGTGTCTTTATTAGAAGAGGAAATTTGCCCACAGATGCAGAGGGAAGACCATGTGAAGGCACAGTAAGATGAGGGCCACCTATTACCCAAAGAGAGAGGCCTCAGAAGAAAATAACCCTGCCAACACCTTGATCTTGGACTTCCAGCCTCCAGAACTCTGAGAAAATGTGTTTCTGTTGGTTAAGCTACTCAGTATTTGGTATTCGGTTGTGGTAATGCTAGGAAACTAATATACTCAGCTTTCTTTCAGGTCTCAAATTTACTAATTAAGCTAAAAAATACCATATTTGGCCATGGAAAGTTCTATATGCTTGCTGTGAGTGGAAATAATCTGAGAGTTAAGAGCAAGACAAATTATGCATGAGCCAGAAAGGCTTGTCTGAATTCCTACCCAGGGGAACTGAGGTCACATCATGAGCATGGGCTCCTGGTAGAAGAAATGTGGTTTGATGGTTTTAATGAAAGTACATATGTATTTCAATCACTATGTATATTAGGATAACTAAGGTGAGCTACCAAATAGACAATCCTTAAAACTTCAGTGCCTTTATATGAAAAAGTTTGATGTGTCTTTACAACAAAATTTGATGTGGTTCAGCAGGAGTTCTCCTCCAAGTGATGACTCAGGGGTCCAGGATGCCTCCATCTTGTGATGCCACCATCTCAACATGAGCTTTCAAGGTCGCTTTTGCAGGGGGAGAGAGAGAAGATACAAACCAGCTTTTAACTACCTCAGCCCAATGTGACAGATATGCTCACGGTCCGTTGGTTCCAACTAACATTAAAGAAAGTTGAGAAATGTGGGAGAATAGAAAATATTTGGTGAGCTCACATGGTCTCTTGTCACATTTTTTGAACTTCCATTATGCACAAGCTAGAGCACTAAGAACTTAACATATATTGTCTTGCTTCACCCCTTCTTTACACATATGGAAACTGAGACTTAGAGAAGGTAAGTTGCCCAAGGTCATATAAATGTAAGCAGTAGAACCCACGTGGGGGTTTGGATAGTCTATTTCCAGAAGTCCACAGCCACTAGGCTACACTAATGGGAAATTTTTTGTTGAAAATCTCAAAGCCCTTGTCTTTATTTTTACTTGTCTTCTGAATCACTCTGAAAACTGATGGAGAAATGAGAGGTCAAAATTCTGAAATATTTGAAATGATTGTCTACACTGTCCAAATTATCTGGGTGACTTGAAGATATGGACACTTGGGTTTAAGACTGATGATAGTCTCACTGATCTTCTAAGCATATCAAGCACAGCATTTTATTTTTAATGTTAAAAGTTTCACCAAGGTAGTATTTCCTCACAGTGTGCTTCGTTTTGTTTAAAAAGGAAGATGTTAACACGTTTCACACACTTTTGACAGATTGTCCCCGAAATGTCAAAGAAACAATAATGAAGTAAGATGATGGCACACAGCTTACACGGTTCAATTTTCATATACACCCCCAGAAAAGGAGACCTTGCCCTCAAGATAACCTGTGACTCATAAACTAAGAACTGTGTAATGTCGAATGGTCAAAAAAGGTCTGAAAAAATACCAGAGCAAGGAAAGGTCATTGGCCCCAAACAAATCAGACCCACCCAAACATTGATCAGAGCCATGCCTTCCTCATGGCTGAAGTGAATTCTCTTTGCCCATTTGCACTGTGATGGATTATTGTTTTAAAATCATTGGTCATCTTTAAAATACGTTCTGGTTTTGGCACAAGACCCACTCACCCATTTGGTTTGAACACTCAATAACTTCAGTAATGCAGTGATTTTATTTTTTAAAAATAATTTAGAGACACTTCCATATGGCTCAAAACAAAATACTCTGACCTGTGAGACTTGCCCTTAATTTGACCTTGTCTCCAAGAACCTTACTGGAGACAATTGGGAAACCTCAAATATTCAGACTAATTGTGTGGTGGGGGAGGATAGAAACCAGATGAAGTTAGTGGAAAGTCTGAGTTAAAAGATTATAAGAAATACCATCCTATTTTTCTTCCAAGCTGTATTCAAAATCAAAGTGTTGCTAATTCAAAGCCATTGGTTAGATGCTCCCAAACGTTAGTTCTTACACTGTTGCCAGTCAGCGAATCGGGCCCTGTTTTCACTGATTTAAAGCAAAATGAGAAAAGCAAGACCCATGCCGTGATTTGTTCATGGGGTTAAATTTATTCAGCTTTTAAATTCTGAGATTATTTCATTCTTAATTTTTTGATTTTTGAGTTATTCTTTTTTTAATGAAGTGATGGTGAAAAAGGCTATAAAAACAAACGTTTATTTAACAAAGCCAAAACTTGACACCCCTTTGTGAGACTCCCAAATACTTAAAAAACTTTACTCATCTGTCAGATCTAGCAGTGTTGGGCTCACTGTCTTTAGAGACCTACGTTTCTGAACACATGAGTCACAGATTGGTAACTATTTGGGTCTCACCATCTTCTGCCTCGGAGGCAGAAGAGAGGCCTGTTTAAGAGCACAGGCATTGTGCTCAGCCAGACTTCAGTTCCAACCTGGGTTGTACCACTTACAGTGGGGAGACCTTGGGCAAGTCCTGGGACATCTCTGGACCTCTGTTTCCTCATCTGTAAAATGTGGATAATAACTGCACAGTATCTATTTCTTAATGTGAGAAGTGAATGTGAAGCAATTAGCACAAAGTAAATGCTCAATGAATGTTAACTATTATTACTATTAACATTATTAATAAATAGATAACTGCTTGAAACATGTACTCTAGCAATTTGGATGGCACTCTTCTTTGTATTATGAATTTGCCAGGCAGACCCCGTCTTCTGGGATGTTTCCGAAATGAATTGATGAGGCCCCTGTGAAATGAGCCAGCTTTCAGATTGCAGCCTATCAAGTGTGGAGACTTTTTTGCCTGTCTCTCTTCCCTCCAAGAACTGAAGGAAGAAAGTCCTCTCTCCTCTCCACACCCCACCTCAGACTCCCAGGTACCAAATGCCTTCACCGCCATGCTGGCTGACACATGCCCCTTACGTCTCTCAGGTTCTGCAGAGACACCAGGAACACCACAGACAGACAGTGACGGCAGCCCTCTGGGCCCCACCATAGCCACACACAGACCCTCAGGAGAGCTCAGAGACAACCACGTTTATCTGACCTTCTCATTTTATCCACGAGGCAACCAAAGTCGGGGTTGTTGAAGTAACGTAGCAGTAAGTCAGTGAGGAAAAGAGTCAGGGCAGAGTGCATGCTCAAAGTCATTATTTCTTCCCCTCTAAATAACAAGCATGCTGCAGGACCACGAGAACTTCCCTCACGGGGCTAAAGCAGTTTGCACACGTATGTACTTGTCCATCACCAAACATCGAGGGAGAGTTAACTTGGGGATCTAGCTGAGTATTGTTGAGCCTTCAACACCACCTACCATGTTGAGCCGCCTCCCTGCCTCTCTTTTAGCATCTCTTTCTCCCCGTTCCCAAACACCCAGTTCCCTCAGGTCATCCTATTCCAGCCTCCTTTTGTCTGTGCTCATTGTATCTTGCTCTTCTCTTTCCCAGATCTTATCACAGTTCAAATTTTACTTCTCTTCTAGACTGTAAACTCTCAGATGGGCTTGGTCTGTTTTTGCTCAACATTGTATCCCAGCTTTTGGCACGATGCCTAGAACATCATAGGCCTTCAATAAATATCTGTTAAACAGATGGATAAATGGATGGATGAATGGATAGATAGACGGATGGACGGGGTACCCAGACTACTATCATCCCATGGAATTCTAGGATTAGGATCTCTCACTACATCTTGCCCCATCAAAATGCATTGTCCTGTTTTCCATGTTTTTATCACCCTGCTCTCTGAGTCTTTTAAATTTATTAAACACATCTGACTAAATGCTCTCCAAAGCAAGGCATGTGCCTTTTCACAGGAGACTTTGTCAAAACAAAATCCTGAGGAGTAACTGTAATGGTGACACTCCAGGCCTTGTGAACCTGGGGAAACTAAGAGGTTGAATCAGAAAGTCCCTTGGTAAGCTCTCAGTTAAGCAATTTCCAGGTCACTCAAATAAATCAGGGAGCCAGCATAGTGAATGGTTAAGAGTGAGGCTTCCAGAATTGGATGGCAGGGAGCTGGACTCCAGCTTCACTCAGTAGCTATGGAGCACTGGGCACATTACTTAACTTCTCTGTACCTCAGTTTCCTACTCTGTAAAACTGAGATGATACTATCCAACCCATGGGGTTATTGTGAGAATTAAATGAGATCGCCATCCAGGACACCTAGAATAGTCTCTGGCCTGCCTCAATACACATCAGCTATTATTTTATACAAATTCGTGCCTGGTTTTTCCACCCCAAATCACATAACTGGGTGGACCAAAAGGTTCATTTATCAAATTTCAGCATCTGTCTCAAAATCCAAGCCAAAGCTTGACTTGCCACCATTGAGAATGCTCACCAGACTTTGTCTTTGCTTATAGGCCTGTTCAAAGCAGCATTCCAGGGTGGCCCTGGTGGACAAGATGATGTCCCCATGGCATGGCGACTTTGAGGAGGTCAACCACCATTTGGAAATGTAAATTCTGGAATGTGAGCTTTTACAAAAGTCCGTACAAAGGAGGTGGGCTTTGCTTAGCTGGGAGCATATCTAGGGAGCCCAGATACACCAGACAAGGACAAAGACCCTGTGTTCTTTCTAGGTTTTGGGTGCAGAGACTTGTTCCTGAGGCAACATTGACATTGCACCTCTATCTTTTGGCCCTGGGATCCCTGACCATCTGTACCTTTGGCCTCTCCCCCTGCTGATAAGCCTCTCTCAGGGCCTCTTCGCAATGTTCCCATTTTGGAGTGTGTTTACCTTTACGACAAATGCACGTCTCATTATTAATGGAGGCTCAGAAAGGACGAGCAGCTGTTGTTTCTCACTTTGCTTTAGAGACTTCAGAAGCTGCCATTAAACTCCTTGGACAAAAGTATCCAGGGGGCCACAGCTCACACATCACTCACCCCATCCCTCCAGAGGCCTTGTTTATGCAGAAAATAGAGGAAAACGGAGAGCAGCCCAAAAAGGTGAAATTCGAGGAACCAGACACTGCTGCTTTGGTTAGAAGCCATAAGAAACACAGAGTGGCAATTTCCGCTCTTTTACTGAAGGCTGGCTGCCACTGAAACCAAAAAGAGAACTTGTCATAAACTGGTGGGTCTGGAAATAAAAAAAGAATGTGCCAAATCCCAAATTTCCAGGGACAATTATCCTAGGCATTTTCAAAAAAATCCCTGTGTGAAATAAGCCAGTCACAAAAAAGACAGAGACTGTGTGATTCCACTTATATGCGGTCTGTAGAGTAGTCAAAATCATCGAGACAGAGTGGAATGGTGGTTGCCAGGGGCTGGGGACAGGGAGAATGGGGAGTTAGTGTTTAATGGGCTCAGAGTTTCAGTTTTACAAGGCAAGAAGAGTTCTGGAGATGGATGGTGGTAATGGCAGCACATTATGAATGTACTTAATACCACTGAACCATATACTTAAAAATGATTCAGATGGTAAATTTTATGTTGTGTGTCTTTTGCTACAATTAAAAAAAATATATAAAGTTCTGCCCCCTAGAGAGCAACCTGTATTAATTCAGAGCCATGAACATGATGTGTGGAAATGGCTTCTTTTCCAAGCTGTTTAGAAATATGTGCCCAGCTTGACTTCAACTGGGACTGGCTTGAAGAACAGATCACATTAAAGCAAGGTCTGGGCTGGCCACACTGAGAAAGGTTCAGGAAAATTTTGTGGAGTTAGCCTGTTGCAAAATATGAATAAAATGAGGTTGGTCTTTCCCTCAGCTCCCATTTCTTACATTTTATCTGGCTTTCATGCTCTCCTCCGAATTTTTTCCATCACAGAGCAGGATTGACCACCTGCTGGAAGATAAAACTGTGTTTTGGTCCTTGCACCTGGTAGACACTTGGTAAATATTAGTTGAATGAACAAACTATTTTCCCGATAGTACTGATTTATTTGTAAAATCCATTTACTCTCTCCAAGCCTCTTTCATTTCCGTTACCTCATTTCATCCTCAAAACACCCGTCTCTGGTTTGCCACCACTGGGCACTTGGCAGGAGGGGCATTAGGATTGCCACATATCAGGTGAAGAAGAGCGAGGGCACTGGTCAAGCTCACTCAGACAGTATTTGGAGAAGCAGACTTCGCCTCGGGGCTCCTGGCTAGTTTCTCAATGCTCTTTGCACACAGCCAGGATGCTCACTCTCAGGATCATAGCTGACACTCTCAGGATCATAGCCAGGCACATGCTAGGAGCCTTACTTGCGTTATCTTCTTTAATCCCACAACAACCCTCCCACACGGATATTCATATTATTACCCCCATCTTCAGAGGAGGGAAATAAAGTACAAAAAGAGAGGGGTAAAGGCTCACAGGTATAAATGGTACAGCCAGGATTTGGCCCCAAACTGTCTGGCTCAAATCCATGCACTTAACTGCTATAAAATGACTGTCTTAAGATGAAAGTGATATAATATTACTTGGAAAAGAAGTTTTTTGTCAAGGAAAGCTAGAGAAAGAGGAAAGGTTTAATCCAGAAGGAGGCTCTTGAAAGGAGGACACTCAGGTATTTGGGGACCAAAGGAAGCATATGGGGGCAAATAGGACTTTATGGAAACTTCTCTGCCCCAGAGCCCCCAGTCTTGGGAATATATTCAATTGGAATAGATTTTGTAGGAAAATACTCAAATGCATTCCAGTTTAAAGGAAAATTCTACAGTCTTGTCCCAATTTTTACAAATCCTAGTTAATCTTTTGTGTTGTCCAACAGAGCCATCTTTGATAAGGAGCCTATTCTTATTCTCAAGTCTAGTGGATTTCACCAGTTGTATCTGAGTCATGTCTCCGCTCCTTTGGTTCTGTTTTGATTACAGTAAGGAGGATAATATTGATCTTTTAATTCCTTTTTTCCTCTCTAATGATACTGCATTCTGTAGAAGGACTTACCTAAAAATAAACAGAACAATATTCTCACCACGAGTATTTGAAGAACCCCAGTTACTTTTCCTCAGAATATTATAGGTTTAACATTTATTGTTATTAAAAGTAAATTTAGAGTGGATATAATTTTAATATTTTAAGAAAAAGGAAAAACATCTCCTGTATGTGTCAGTACTTTCAAGGTCCCTAATGAAAGAAACTCAAATAAAACCACCTTAAATAACGAAGGTCATTTATTGGTTCATATAACTAAAAAATTCAGAGGTCAAGAGGGCCCGAGAAACTTCTAAGACTCAAATGCCACCATTTGCCCTCGCTTTCTCCCTCTGTCCTTCTCCGTTCCTGTCTCCAGTCTCTGCTTCTCTTGGTATTTGGGCTTCAGTTTCTCCCATTTTGGTTGAATCTGCGCCATGGGCAGGGGGAGGGTGAAGAGGAATACGGCCTCAAACAGCTTCCAGCATAATCACTCCTAATGACAATACAGAGGAAACAGGGAGGTTTTCTCTCTGAGCATATGAATATGCCATCCCAAGGAAGGATCCTAATTGGTTCTTGTTTGGTCAAATGTTTGATTCTAGGCCCATCCCTGTGGCCATTGGAGAGGTTTTAGATTGGCCAGGCATGGAATCCATGCTCACTTCTGCGGTCAAGGGGTGATCACTGTGATTCACAGCCCTTCTGGAACTCCCGGGAGTGGGAGTAGGCGTAGTTCCCCAAAGGGAGTTGGAAGCTATAAGAGGAAACTGGCTAGTGTCAGATGGGGCATTTCTGTGGTCCTGGCAGAGCATAAACCTTGGTCAGGGCCAACTCCAATCTAACCTTGACCATTTGAACTACATAGGGGATTTGGGTTAGAAACAGAATAAATGACTTTATTATATTGCCAGACCTACTGTCCCAATGATACATAGAAAAACCCTACATACACATGTACACAAACACTCACTGGGGGCCCACAATATACTAGAAAGACAATGTTGTTTTTAATGAAGCACAGACTCTACCACTGATCAAATGTGTTACTTTAGACAAGTTACTGTCCCTTTTCTTACTTCAGTTTCCTTGTCTCTAGTGGGAATAATGGTAATCCATACCTCATAGTGTTTTGGGGTGGGTAATGTGTTGATAAATGTAAAGTAATTAGTATAGTCCCTGGCTCACAGTAAACGCTCTATAGGTGTTTGTTGTTTTTAGTATCAGTGGTAGTATTAGTATTATGTGACCCTGGGCAGCTTGCTTCACATCTCTGTGCTCTGATTCCTCCTCTATAAAATGGGAATGATACACCTGTTTCAAAGTATGAGCACCAAGTGTATCGCAAACAAGCCTGGCTGTCATCGTGTGGGAAATGGACTTACTTTACAGTTCCTGGCCCCATTCATGGGCCCTTGACATGGAGAGAGAGAACCAAGACCTGGTAGGAGAGCAGATCCCTGCTGTTGATTCCTTTCCCGGCGAATGTAAAGTGAGAGTAATCCAGTGTTACTCTTGAAAATTCAGTCACTACAAGTGCCCTGTTGGTCTGTGCCTCCTTGGTCTGATCCACATCTACAAACAGTTTAAACATTTGATCTAAGTAAACGAGCAAAATTAGCGTAGTGTCGATGGTGAAAGAGAAAAGGTAATTTGTCACCATCTAAATAATAGTTGACTCTTCTCTTCTCTTGCTTCATGCTTCCTGTTCCAATCTGTAGAGTCTTGCTTGAAATTTTAGCCTTAGAAATGACTAATAAACACCGCCTAAATCGCAGGCTGCGAGAACTGGCAAGAAGTTAGCCATCTGATAACAATTAAGATGGTGCGTAAGCTACGGCTAAAAATGGTAAAGGTTGTTTAAGAGTGGATTCCCAGCTGTCTCCTGTATCCAGCTTTGTCTTCAATAATTTCTGATAGAATTTTATCACTGTACCTTCTTTCTGATGGCAGGTTACCCTTAAATCTTTTTTCCCAGAAACAGAATCTTGCTTTAAGTTCTCTTAGATTCTGAAAGCAGGCAAAACACCTGGATAAAATGAGACACTGGGCCACTTCAGAAAGTTTTGCCTGAGTCAATATTATTTCCATATGGAGTTTTTTGTTTTTAACTTAAACATTTATTTGTTAGTAACAAAGGCAATATAGCGGACTCTTGTCACTGGAAGTAGGGAATGTTGGATATAGGATTTTATTTTGTTTTAACAGCTTTATTGAGGTACAACTGACATAGAATAAACTGTATACATTTAAAGTGTCAACTTAGATAAGTTTTGACATATGTACATCCTGGGAAACCTTCGCCACAATCAAGAAAAATAATATATAAGTCACCCCTACAAATTCCCTGTGGAGTTTGGATGTCTCTTTTCCCTTCTCCTAAAACGTGTCCAATTTTTTCAAAGGTAAAGAAAAATACTATTTATCATTAGAAGCAAAGATTTTAATACATATGGGGAACCTAGACAGAAGCTGGGAGTAGGGTGACAACTCCATTTCAAAACTGACTTTTAGAACTGGGAGAGGAACTAATTACCCCATTCTGTAGGATACCTGCTTTCCTAGCTGCAGGTCTGCTAACTATGAAAAGACTTTTGGGAGAATGAATGTCCTTCAGAGATTTCTAAGCTCTCCAGAAACTAGGCTCATCCACCTGGTGGGGTTCTCTGAGGTCTTATTATAAACAGATGGGGAAGAAAGTACGTTGACTCTCTGTCACCTTTCTAGAGTCACTGAGGAAGTCACTAGTGAAGTGGATGGCCATGAAGACGTAGTCCCCTGATTTCTGAAGCAGAATTCAGCCCACAAGACCTAACATTCCCAGATAAAGCTCAAGACATGTACTTAGAAACTAAAAGAAAAAAAAAAAATGCTAAGACCAAAGGAAACATCCATCCTCTTCTGAGTCACTGCAGCTTCTGAGCTGGATCCTCTTATGAAGGACTGAAGAATTATGAAACATTTTGGCTCAGCGGGAGGAAGGAGTGTTCACCAGATTGTCTTGCAACGTGCATGCAGGAAATTATCCATCAGATGGGGGAGGGTAACACTGCAATTCCATCCAGATGAGACGCAATCAGAACAATGAAGGGTCTACGTTGAAAAATGAAACAAAAACCAAATGAGATGAGATGAGGTTAGACTGAGGGGTTGGAAAGAACAGGAGCATTTGAAAATATGTCAGTTCCTTATACTCCTGGACTTTAGAAATATTTTTTTCCTACCATTCCATCCCGGAGCTCTGACCCACAGCTCTTCAATTCCCTGGACATCCAGGAGTGGGCCTGAGGGGCAGAGGAAAGGGCAGCATCAATTGTTCAGGGGGCACTGGGGTGAGGGGTAATATGTAATTGTTGAAACACATTCAATATGACTGAATCTAAATAAGCATACAGTTTTATCAGTTAGAGATGAAAGGGTCTGACCAGCTCTGGGCCTCTTTCCCTGAAAAGCATAGAGATACCAAAAGGGAATCTTATCAAGGGGTTTTAGAATCCAGAAGGAGATATGAAGTAGCAGACTGAAAACATACACAAGATAGGATCTGGAGACAAATGGAGCTGACTGAATTCTCCTTGTTTTTCCTTTCATTTTTCTTCTTTCGTAAAAGCTGATAAACATCTGTGTGCAAACACAGTGGAGAATTCGAGGAACATTATTTTTCTCAAATAAAAGGAAAACTCACCCAAGTATATGTGAAAAGGCCCTTATCCTTGTTCACATTGGCATGGTGAGCAAGCTATAGCGAAGCCTTGGAATCGCTTGACTAGGCATAAAGATCAAAGCCTCCTCTGTTGGCCAAGCTTGCTTATCATTGCTTTGGGGCGTCTAAAACCCAGAGGGAGCCAGGCGCAGACACTCACCGTGAAATCAGAAGTCTCTATGAGCAGGCAAAGAGGCGTTTCAGCTCTGTCCTCCTGAGGGATTTGTAGGGATGCTCCAGCAAGGAGGCAGAAGTATTTCTCTCTCCCAGCAACGAGGGGGATGCCTAACGAAAGGTCCCTGTTAAACCAGGCAGTTTAGCATTCTTCAGTCTTTTCTTTCTTTTTTAATGTTAAATTTTCTTTTGTGTTCTTTTAAGATAAATTAGAAAGTACAAATGGGCAAAAAAGAAGAAAACCACTGTTAACATTTTCTTAAATATTCTTCAAAACCTTTATGTATAAAACCAAATGGGAGATAACACTAACTTCTCTTTTTGTAATTTACTTTTTTCTCCCACTTAACAATACATACAATGAACATGTCATAATCTATTTACCTAATGCTCCTGTACTGGATAGCTTAGTTGTTTCTGGCGTTTTATTATCATAAAGAACCTGTGTGCAAATTCCTAACTTATTTCCTTGGGATAAATTCCTAGAGGAGTTGAGTCAAAGCTGTGTGTGTCTTATGGCTTCTTAGAATGAATGGTTGTCGCCAAATTGCGACCTTACCGACCCCTACCCGCCACTCCAAACTTTCTCAATCTTCACTCCCATCTATATACCCATGGCTAACTCTGGGTAGCGTCAATCTCTTCTTCTGCCAGTGTAAAAGGGGTGTCTCGTTGTTTTGCCTTGCGTTTCTTCAATTACTAGTAAGATTAATTATTTTCCATATGTGTATTGTCCATTTATTTTTCTTTTATTAACTTGCTCTTCATGCCCTTAGCCCATTTTGCTATTGCAGTATTCATCTTTTTCTTCATAAGAACCCTTTATATGTAAAAGATATTCTTTATCGGCTTTTAATACAAATTATATATTTCTTTGAAATTTGTCATTTGGCTCCTAACTTTTTAATAGTATTTTGTCATGTACTTAAAAAATTTTTTTCAGATTAAAAAAAGGGTTTCTGCCTTGGAATCGTGCAGATGAAGTTCTCCATTTATCTCTGCTCTCTAAGGGGAGATCGTGGCTGTTAGGCAATGTTTCACTAAACCTCCATGTCTATTCCTTATGCATTGCTGAAGAAAAAGAACAGAGGCAGTGAGCAGAAGCAGCGAGATTTAAATTACAGTGAAAGAAAATCCATATAATTTTGCTTACCAGGGTTGGCTACCTTTAGCCAGTTTGTCACAGAGCATAAAAATGCCAGTAAAGCTCCTAAATACACGATGATGCCCAAAGGCCTGCTGTTTCTTCATTTGAATGCTCAGATCCATTTGGAACCCTGTTTCTTTGCGGGGAGTTCTGGGCAGACACACTCACCTTACCTCAAGTGCTTTCCTCACCGCTGAGCACCTTACCTGTGAAATGCTCAATTTATTAAACTAGTTGGAGCGACAGCCTCTAAAGCAGAGCCGATGCCAGAGCCTCTGTGTTAAGGGAGTGTTTCCCAGAGAATTGCTCAACATGCAGAAGTGATCAATCCATAGGGGGAGGGACGGGGAGGGGTGGTGGAGTCCTCTACTCAGGATCACCGTCTTTCTAGAGGTTCAAAGCCACAGAAACAATTGGCTTGTCTAATTCCACAGTGGGGACATGTGCTTTGCACATGAGAAATTTGTTTTGCCTAAAGGGGATTATTTCCCACAACAGGGTAATAGCCAACAGGAAAACCTCACCAATATTATCCAGAAATTCACTCTATTTGATGTAAGTCTTAGCATCTAGAGTACACCTCAGTTTTGTTCCTGCCCAGCACCCATTGTCTCTTCTCGGGTTGATGGAGCTTTGATTCTCCTTTGAGGAATCTTACCACCCTCACTCTCCAAATAGATAACTTGACAATGAAGGTGCTGAGCCCACCCCCTGACACTATATAGACGTAGGAGTCAGACTTAGCCAATCAGAACAGGCCATTTCCCTGGGCTACAGTGATTGGTTCAAGGACAGGCAGACGACAAAGGATAGACCAATAAAATTCAATTCCTGCCACTTTCCTTGATATTATTGGGAAAGAGCGACATCCTTTGCATGAGGGATACTGAACAGACAGGTTATGAGCCTGGACTTTGGCCACCTTGTCTCATCATGGGAGGAGCCTGTATGAATGAAATCTGCTCAGAGGAAAGTGGATTCAAGAAACAGAAAGTAGTTGAGTCCTGACTACTACTGTGAGCACCTAGACTGACTCATGCCTGAAATTAGAGTCTGTCCTAAACTGTTTCCTGAGCCACCTTTTCTGCTTAAGTTGGTGTGAGATGAGATTTTTGTCACCTGGTCAGTATTTCTGAAAGTGGCAGCTTCTTATTAGCTCTAGACACCTTGGCAATGAAGCTAAACGAAAGAGTACTGGTCTGGGAGTCTGGGCTGTAGCTCTATTTCCACTAACTACTTTCAAATTCTTGGACTAGTTGCTCTATCTGCGTGGGCTCACTTTTCTCATCTGTAAAAGAGGTTGCTGGAAGAGAGGAATTCTAAATGTCTCTTCTAGGGCCATAAGTCTTGGCTGTGTGATAACTTTGTGTCAACACTTCAAGTTAATCTGAGGCTCTGTCTCCAACTGCCACCTCCACACCCAATGACAAATGACACTGACTTATTTTAAAAGTCCAAAACCAAGTCAGAAGGACCACATATGCTTTAAAGGACCAGCAGATAGAGCAGACGATTTCTAAAACATTGCTAGAATATAGAGTCCTCCGGAAGTATGTTAATGAGGTGAGTAATATATTAATACATTAGCTATTATAACTATTGTATAAATTAGTAATAAATATTTTGCTTTAGAAAAGGTCTACTGCTCCAGTTTTGCTAAGCTAAAGTAAACAAAGATCCTAGTATGTCAACAGATGACGCAAGTGTTCAAAAGTAATGTCGAGGAACAGAGAAGGCAGGAAGAGGAGCTGATCACACTCTTAAGTCTCCTTAGTCATATCTCCGTTACTTGCTTTGATGAATTAGCAATGCTCAGAACTTCAAACACAGTCACAGACTGATCTTTCAGAAATACAAATTGAATTATATAAGTCTTCCCCTTCCAATCTTTCATTGATTCCCTGCTGCCTTCAAGACGAAATCCAAAACCCTTGGTGTGGTGGATATGCTCTTTGTGATGTGAACTTTGCTTTTAATTCCATATCGCAGTATCATTTCCTGCCGTTCCTCAATATGTACCCAATCTACACTAAGTAAATAGGTTAATGCATATAAAACGCTTAGCATACTTCGTGGCATACAGTAAATGTTTATAAACGTTAGCTACCATTATTGCACATAAGTGATATTCACAGTTCCCCAAAGATTCACTACTGGTCCTAGGCCTGTTTGCCCTGAATACAGCTTCACCCTTCCCCTGCTCTGTTTTTATCCACCATAGCTGACCCTTGCAGGCTACATTATTTCGGATGTCCAGCTGGTTGGGGTAGGCCAATGGGAGGCACTGGCAAAATAATGGAGAATAGGAAGAAGGGAGAAGCCAGGGTATTTCTCTCCTTGCCACCTTGGTGGCTTCTGCAGCAGTAATAATGTCTCTTCTGTAGTTCCAGCTCTTGCCAAACAGGCTCATTGTGGTTTCAGCTTCTGGTGCCTTCTTTTTCCCACTAGCAGAGGCGATAGTGGTTTCCTGCTGATGCCAATTTCTGCATTGCCTCATCATCCCATGTTTAACTCACAGCATCTCTTTCTACCGTATATCCCATCCCCTGTTTTAATCTCCCTCGGTTGTAAATACTTGAAGAGGTATCTGTTTTCCTGAAGAGACCCTGACTGATTCACATGACCTGCTCTGGTGTCACAGGCCTTTGCTTATGCTCTATCTCAGCCTCCTCATCCTCAAGGCCAACTGTTAGTCATCCTTTCAGACTTTGTTCTACCATCACCTCCTCTTTGAAGCTGGCCCAGTTCTTCCTGAAGAGTGAATTGGGTACCCCTCTTCTGCACAGCTCTCTCATAACAAGTGGTTTATTCTTGGAAACCACTACAGATTTCATTTTCTTAAGAGCAAAGACACTGTCATATTCAACATGGTATCACAAATCTATCATATGGAAGATGTGTTTATTGAATGAATGACTAAATTCACAACTACAAAAACACTTTTCAAATCCAGATAAAAATAATTGTAAACTGTCCTTGGGGAAGACATTATAAGTTATCCACTCCATAGTCACATCTGCTTTTTTCTTGCTAACAGAACCCTAGTTCTGTTTGGAGCAGCGGTGTTCCCAGCCCTGGGAGGTACTTGTTTTTCCAGCTTCCCGTGTAGCTCAAGGTGGCCATGTGACAGCTCTATCCAACGAAAAAAGAGGAAGACTGCTGGGAAGGTTTCTGGGAAAGCTTTGCTTTCCTAATAAAACGGAAAAAGCACAGCCTGTACTGATGAGGATTTTTAGGCTGCTTAATTTTAAAATGGTTTATGATGAGGATTTTTAGGCTGGTTACTTTTAAAAGTGCAGATGAGAAGCAGGCTCCGAGGACTGGAATTTTGCTTGCCCTTTAGAGAGACATTTGCGTTTGTGAAGGAAGGGGGGATGACCTGGTAGGGACCTGAAATTAGCCACCCCAGGATGTGTCTCTTTGGCATCGGGACTGTTTGGGGCTGATTGCTTTTGCTAACAGGGACGGGGAAGGAGGCTCTGGGGAATGGAACTTGCCCTTGTTGGGACACATTTACATTTGTAAGGTAAATCTCTATCTGTAAAAGGTGCCTCCCTCTCTGTACCAGGAAGAAGAAGAGAGATGACCTTATCCCTAGAAACTCTTAACGGGGAAGGCAAGAACTTAAGTTGGTTGCTGTCTGGCAATTTCATGTAACTGATTTAGGGTGGTGGCTTCTAACCTTTCTAACCTTTACTTAATCCGATTTGATTCTTATCTAAAAGTCATGGGATCACCCAATGACCAGACCCCACCTGCACTGACACCATTTTAACTTTTTTTTCATGTTCTTTCCTTTGTCTTGTGAAGAGATGACTCACGTACCCATGCCTTATAAAATTAGCCCTAACCCTCAACTCAGTGCAGCAGCAGGAGCTCTGACTGCCTGTGGGTCTTGTCCCCACGCACCAGCTCTGCCTGCCCATGGGTCCTGTCCCCATGCCAGCAGGGGCAGCAGAAGCTCTGACTGCCCATGGGTCCTGTCCCCATGCTATTCTATAGTATTCTCTAAATAAAATAGCACTACTGCCAGATCTTAAGAGTCTAAGAAATCTTTCTTTCGACTCCTTGGCTCACCGACCCTGCGTCATGTACCACTCTTCCCACCCTGGTTTTTCTGTGCCTTGAATGTTCATGTGATATCTGGAGCTGCTGCAGCTAACATGAGGCCATGAGCATGAGGGGAACCGTAAGCACAAGGGAAAAAAACCAACACTATTAAGATAACAAAGTAAAGGAAAGAAGGAATATGAGTCATCGCATCACTGGATTTCTTGATATGGGAGAAAAGCTTTTTGTTTTAAGCTATTGTTCCTTCAATTTTACATTACTTGAAGTCAAATGACTTTCTAATAGATGCAATCTGCCATTGGAGATAATCTATTGTTATTCCCTTTTATCACCCCAAATAAAGGATGGCACAGTCACAATTAGATTATCAAGTACCTGTGGATAATTTGGGGAGTCCAAAGAAAAACACTGGGAGGATGAATGTGATAGTTAATTTTATGTGTTCAACTTGGCTAGGCCATGGTACCCCAGCTAGCTGATCAAACACCAGTCTAGATGTTGCTGTGATGGGATTTAACATTTAAATCAGTAGACTTTGAACAGGGCAGATTACCCTTCATAATGTAGATGGGCCTCATCCAGTCGGTTGAAGGCCTTAAGAGCGAATGACTAAAGTTCTCCAAAGAAGAGAGAATTCTGCCTGAAGACTGCCTTTGGACTTGAGCTGAAAACGTGAACTCTTCCCTGGGTTTCTAGCCTGTGGCCTGCATTACAGATTTCTACTTGACAGCCTCCACAATCGTGTGAATTGATTCCTTAAAACAAATTTATCTTTATTTATTTATAAATAAATTAAATATATCTACATATATCTTACTGGTTCTGTTTCTCTGGAGAACCATGGCTAATAACGTTAGAACAAACTTTTAGCAGAATACAAAGACCCCTTGAGATATATACCTTAGTGGAAACCATTAAGAATTATCATTCCAATTTTGTTGAGCATGTTTATAATTCTTTTCTTTTTGCAGTTTTGGGTAAAGAAAAACTTGATCTGTCATCATTTTCTCTTTTGATCAAAGAGGAGCCTACATTCCTTCCAGGCTCAAGTTAATCAGTCTAAAGTGTTCTTCTCTTCTCTGTGAAGTCATATCCGTTAGAACCTGGCCCAGTGGGCAGTGTCTTCAGAAGTCAGCTTTCCCCCAAATGCAGATGAAGCGTCCAGGCCCTGGGGTTTGCATTCATTATCTCATTCTGTCATCCAGGGGGGTTCTTTGTTGTTGCCAGAGTTAAAACTGTAGCCCTGTCTTCTGCTGCTTGGCATGAAAGGTTGTGGGATGAGGAGAACCTATCAACAGGAGTAAATTATTTATGAAATCAGATTTTAGCATTTGAACTTCTGAGCGTCTTACTGGGTTGGATTGCTGAAAAATGACAGCCTTTCAGAGTGGTGGGATGAAAGCTATCCTGAAGCACAGATGTTAATCTGGTTATCCCCTGTTCTTCACTACTGGCTCTGAGACAGACTGGCCTCAGGCAGAATCAGGCCTTGGATCAATCTGACTCAGTCTTCCAGGTCTACCTTATGTCCTATGGCCAGTTAATCCCTTCAGTGGGTCCTTTCCCTCTGTGGCCGCCATTGCCATCTCCTCCTTTCCTGACAGAGAGGGAGAAAGAAGACAGAAAACCCCTTTCTCTCTCAAGGCCTCCTTTATGCAGATGGGCAATCTAATCAGAAAGATCTGGGTCTCTTCAAACCTTCTTGTAGCAGGGGTTGGCAAACCACAGCCCTTGGGCAAATCCAGCCTACATAGTCTTCTCAAGTTACAAAATAAAAAAAGAAGAATATGTGACAGAGGCCACATGTAACCTACAAAGCCTAGAATGTTTGCTCTCTGGCCCTTAACAGAGAATTTGCTGACCCCTCTGGATTCTAGAAGAGTAAAGCCCTTAGCAGTGGAATTGTAGGCATGAGTAAAGGAATTGAGGAATGTTGTGGCGTGAGACTTGGGCCAGTTCTATTTAAAAACAAAAAAAAAAGATACAAAGAGAAGTCCTTGAAAGTTCGAGATTAAATAATTTGTCCACAGGAAATGGATGCATTGTTGATAGACTTCTGTGACCGGGAAAAGCCTACTGCCTTTATTATTATGGATTCTGTTGAAATTAAAGACTCACTGTTTGTATTTCTGTTAATAATATATACTTACCTGGTGCCAGGTGCTGCCCGAAGCATTTTTCATGCATTTATCCCACTTAATCCCCCCAACAACTCTAAGAGGTAGGTGTAGATATTAGCCTTATTTTCTGAATAAGTAAAATAAATCTTACAGACTGATTTGGTCCAGGATAGCTGGTTAGAGGAAGAACCTGGACTCAAATTCACGACTGACACCAACATGTAACCACCCTCTATGTTGCTTGCCAGTTCTGACAAAGGCAGTGTGACAAGTTTTCTTTCCACGGCCCATTGGAAGGCTTTTGATTCTGGAGCATGCTTCACCCATACTTCTCTGGCCTTCTGTTTCCCATCCTTCGGCCCCAGTCTTCTCCAGCCTACTTCCTCTCCTAACATTGGTCCCGGCGTGGGGGAGGAGGGAGAAGCCAGCAGTGCAGTCACTTAGCTGTATTATGCAACCATATAATATATACCAGTCCTTCAGGAAGTTTGACAAACTGGGATATGTGTTTAGATTTCTAAACTCAGAGACATTTCAGAGCAAAGAGGATCTGGCTGTGTTCTCCAGAAGGTTACAAATGGTTTTACTCTCCTGCGTATGGTAGGGTTGCAGCTGCCACTGGAACACAGCTGTTTACAGAGTCTGTGAAGTAGAATATGCAGGGAATGTCAATGTCATGGGCCTGCTTCTTTCTCCCCTAGGAAGAGAGAGCAGCCTGGCCTGCAAGTTTCTAATATGAGAACATGCCCATTTGGTTCAAGAAGAATTTACTGAAGAATTGCAAAGGGTGCAAGGCCCCAACCCCACACAATGCCAGCCTGGGAAGCAGTGCACCAATGACATGTATTAGTTTCCTGTGGCTGCTATAACAAATCACCACAAACTGGTTGGTTTAAAACAACAGAAATGTATTCTCTCACAGTTCTGAGAGAAAAACAGACCCCAAATCAAGGTGTCATCAGGGTCACACTCCCTCTGGAGGCTCTAGGAAACCACCTGTTCTTTTCTTCTTCCAGCTTGTGGTGGCTATTGGCTTTCCTTGACTCGTGGCTGCATCACTCCAGTCTCTGCCTCTGGGGTCACATCCCCTCTTCCTCTTCTGTCTGTCTTCTCCTCTGTGCGTCTTTTATAAGGACATTTGTTACTGGGCTTAGAACCCATCCAGATAATCCAGGATGATCTCTTCATCTTAAGATCCTTAACTTAATTACATCTGCAAAGACCTCTTTTTCCACATAAGGTAGCATTCATAGATTCTGGAGGTTAGAACATGGACATCTTTTTTGGGTCCACCATTCAGCCTACAGCAGGTGTGCACTTGTATGAGAGAGAGAAAAAGAGAGAGGCCAGGTCATGGAAGGAACCAGTCACCTACCCAGGGATTCTGGCATCAATCTAGCCAGCTACAGCTCCTAATCACATTTTTTGGTCAATGGGAAATGCACCATTTGCAATTAGTGGTGAGTAACATAGATACAGTGACTTAAACAGTGTAGGGTTTATGTCTATCATATAATGAGACATTAAGATAGTCTTATCTTATCCAATAGTCTTAAGCTTATTGTGCTGCTCCATCATCATCGGGGAGCCAGGCACCACCTATCCTTCTGCTCCTTGTCTCTCCATCCAGCCTTAGTTCAAGGCTTCCATCCTTAAGATCACCACGTGGTTCAACCAGGCTGCTGAAGTTTCAGCCATCACATCTATATTTCGGGCAGGAAGAAAGAGGAAGAGTAGGAAGGGCAAAGTAGTGTGTGCTTTGAGTCAGCTCACTTAAAGAGCTTCATAGAGGGTACACCCAGTGCTTACATCTCATTGGCCAGAACATGATAAACTGTAGCTTCAATGGAAGCTAAGAAAAATAGGGTGTGTGTGTGTGTATGTGTATTTAATCTAGGCACCCTGCTATATTGAATAAAATGAAGGGTCAATTAATAAGGAAGAGAAGGAGGATGGATATTGGGTGGGCAACCAGGGCTGTCTACCAAGGGGGCCTTGTGAGTCATGCACTCCTGTGTGTATATATGTATATGACACTTGAGTTATTCTTGACTGATTGCTGACTGACATGTGGCATGGCAAGTGGACTCTCCCAGACATAGCTAACTCTCAGCGCATGAAACTCTCACCTTTGTACTACCAGTCCTTTTTCTGGAATGCTTCTCCTTCTTTCTGCTGATCCTAAATGTAAGCTGCTGCCTCTAAGACCCAGATCAAGCGTTCTTTCACCATGACCCTTCCTTCTCAGATTGCCCTTGTATACAGTTCTTCCCCTCTCTTCTCCTCTCCCCCTCTTCCACTCCCCTGTCCGTTTCTTCCTCCCTAGTCAATTCTCTTTTCTGTACCACTCTTGCTTGGTCTTGAGTTGTCTCATGGCTTTGTCTTTTGGGTCCACATCAGGCTATACACATTTTAGGCTGTACATGTCTTGAGGACCAGGAATGCACCTCATGCTTTCTATGTCCCCGGAGTCCCCCAACACCCCCACCCTTTCATGGCCACCTCTCTCCCAGCCCGTAACACAGTCACAGTGCCTTACAGCACTGGTTCAGCGAGTTATGGACTCCTGAAGAGCTCCCACACACATGCGTGTTTTGCATGCACATGTTCAGGCTACCATACTGTTTATTTAGCCAAGATACAGAGCGTAAGGGAAGGGAAGTGGTCACATCAAGCAGGAGCAGGTGCAATGGATCTTGATGGAGCTTCTCCTTTGCTCCTGGTTCCCTTACAGTGCACAGCTGCCGGCAGCACTCTGTGCAGATGGGGCTCTGCCAGACTGGAGAAAACAGCCCAGGCTTGCTCGGCCACTGTCCTTTTAGCCTCAGGCTTACCCAACCCTAGGAAGAATTTACACGGACATTCCATGTATTTGCATTTGTGGGACTGTTTACAAACATCAAGCTCTCTTGCATCTAACCTGGACTCAGCACCAGTGAGACCACACCCTCATTTCAGGGGAGAAGAAAAGGTCAGTGCCCACTGGACCCTGGACAACATTCCTGCCTCCAGGTCTCCAGCATGGCTGAGAGCCCATTTTCCTGAACTGGCCCAGGTGGCCAACATTTCTGCATCTTATTATCACCTGTGGAAAAGACACCATCCAAGAGGAACTCGAGGTGTTTTAGGATGGACATCATGCCCACAGAAGAGCATGGCCAAGCACACGGCCCTTCTAATGCTGCTGGGGAAGGGCAAAGCTTCATGCCCATGGCGGGCTGCCACTTCTCCCTGCCTTTGCTTTCTGCCCTGGGCTTTTGAATTGGCTTCACCAATCAGTACCCAGAGGAACAAGCCCTTTGTTTTATGTGCTTTGTGAACCCATGGAATAGGCCCCCTTAATTCACAATGGCATCAGTTTCATTGTGAGAGACTATATCTAACAGATTTTGAGCAATGCCCTAAATCCCACCCCATTTAGTCTTCTTAAGGATAAGACAGAGAGCTGCTGTTAAACTAAAGTATTCCCCGAGATATTTCTTTATACTCTGAATGTGCATGGCAACTTCGTAAGAACCAGCAACTAAGTAAAAGTTTATACCGGCACAGGGTTGAACCCTATGAATTAGATGTGTATTCGTGTTCCATAAATGGGATAAGACCCTAGTATGTGAGTCAATGACTGTCTACTGGACACTACAGTGTCTCAGGCACGCATCTAGGTTCTGGTCCTCAGGAGCATCTTAGAACGTCTCCTCTTCTTCGAACATCCCCCAAGCCCCATACTCAGTTACCAGGTCTTGTAGCTTATTGCTTTCAAGAACCCATCCCTGTCTTCACCACCGCTCCAGGTGAGGCATTTATCTGCTCGCACCTGGATGGATGAAGGAGTCAAAGGCAGCACTGCAATTTGTCTTCACTCTCTATGTACTTACACCTTCCCCCTCTCCTCTCATCTTCATCTCGTCCACCTCTTTGCTCTGCCCAATTTCTCCATTCTCGCTCTCTCTCTACTGAGGAATAAATTACATAAAGTGCACAAATCTTACATGTAGACCACAGTAAATTTTTACATAGATATATGCCATACTATCATGGCCGAGTCAAGATATGGACCATTTGCAGCCCCCCAGCGGGCTCCTTTCCGGCCCCTCCCAGCTAGTACCCTCCTCAAGGATAAGCACTATTCAGCCCTCTATCACCATAGATTAGTTACGCCTATTTTTGAACTCCATATAAATGTAATCACACAATAGGAACTCTTTCGCGTCTGTACTATTTCAATTTATTTCATTTTTTCTTTGCTGTGTAGCCTTCCATCATAGGAATGAATACGCTACAATTTATTTAACCATTCCCCTGTTGATGGGCATTTGAGTTTCCAGTTTGGCGCTGTTACAAATAAAGCTGCCATGAACCTTCTCATCCAAGTCTCGGCCTGTTCTGTGCACATTCCCTATCACTTCTCCAGTCTAGTTCTCAGTCCCTTCCTTTCCCCTTGCTTCTTCCCCTCAGCCTACACACGTAGCCAGAACTCTTCCAACTTAGAAAAGAAAGAAACAATTTTAAAAATCCTTCTTCCAACCAGAGTTCACCTATGTACGACTCTTCTCATCTCCTTTCTTTGTTCACCAAATTTCCTCCTGGGAGTGCAGCAGCTCCCTGCCATCTCCATCTCTGCAGTGCCCACTCAAGTTATAACCCCCTGTGGGGCTAGTCCTGACTTTCCTCCTCTCTCTCAGACTCCTCTCCTGGCCCCTTCCGCTCACACTCACAAATGCAGACATGTCTCCTCCACTGGAGCTAGTGATAAAATGACCCCTAGGATGCTCTTTGTCCTCCCCACCTCTCTGTCTGCAGACCCAATCCCACCCTCCCAAACTGACTTCTAATAATACCAATATTACCTCCTCCATTCCCTCTGCTGGAAGTAATCCCCACTCCTCCAAGCCCCTGCTGTTTGTCATTCGAGCATCTTTCATGGCATTTACCACAGTCTGCCTCACATTATTACTTGGGAATACATCCCAGTACAGGCCTGGGCCTGGAGTCTCTGGATATATGATCTGTGTCTGTGTCACCTCTGATTTGTCCCAACACCTAGCACCATGGCTGGCACTGATAAAGCTTATTATTAAATGCATAATATTATTCATCTATTATTTATTAGTAGTAAAGTATTAAATGATTTGTTAAGTCACTTCCTAACTCTAGCTATATTATGAGGATTCTACCTCTGAAACATATCTGAAAGTGTAAAGCCTTTAAACTTCAAAGAACATAATGAGGAAACCTATTCTCTGTATGTGTTGATTATCAGAATTTTCCAGTTAGCGTGGCCTTGAGTCAGCAAGCACAACCGTCCCTGAGCGTGCAGGGGCTGTTTGGGGCCACTCGGGCCATGGGACAGCAGGCTATTCTCAAGCTTTCAGGTTGTTTCAAAGATCCTTTAGGCCTGAGTTGACTTTACTGGGGATCAAAATACTTAGAAGAGAGCAGAAGAGAGAAGTGCCGGCATTTAACAGACCTGAATGGCTGACTGCAGCTAACTCAACCTTGCAGAACTTCCTTGTGATGCCTCATGGTCTATTTTTTATCCCAATATTTTCCCTACTTGATGACAGCTGGGTTTTCTATTTGATTTCTGTGTGTGTGCACCAGAGTGACATCAAAAGGAATCAACTTTATCCTCCAATTTTCCTCTTAGTCTTGAAATGCAACCAATCTAACCAAACCCATGATTTACCAAAAGTTAGGTGGGCATGACATCACTTTTGGATGCCGAACACTTAAGTTTTGTCATTGTAGAACAAGCCTGTAGAACTATGTCTACCAGCCAGGGAAACGATGTCCTGTAGGGAAACACAGCCTTCTTTGTAATAGGTAGGCCCAGGCATTTTCATTCCCTCTGTGGGATGTCCTTCCGAGTTGGCTGGGAAATTACCCTCTCTTTTCCAATGAACACTACCAAAAGGGCAGCATTCTCACTTGTCCAGAACTAACATTTCACATGAAATGCTGGTTCAATGACTTCTTAGTTTCAAATTTGAATACAGAAATATTATTTACCTAATGGTCTAAATATCAACCTTGGTTTTTATCCTCAAGGGGGAAAGGAAAAGATGGCAAAAATCTGCTTGAGAGAAAGTTTCCAAAATGAGGCTTGTAATTATGAAGCACTGACATTTCTGGGAGGAAAAGAAAAAAGATGGTTAGTTTTTAAAAAATATATAGACTTTATTTTTGAGAGCAGCTTTAAGCTCGTAGCAAAATTGAGTGGGGCTCCACATTCGCCTCCATTGTCAACATGCCCCACCAGAGTGGTACTTCAGGTATAATTAGTGAACCAACATGACATACTGTAATTTACCAAAGCCCATTGTTTACATTAGGGCTCACTCTTGGTGTTGTGTGTTCTGGGGGTTTGGACAAATGTATCCACCATTATAGTAGTTTTACTGCCCTAAAAATTCTCTACACCCTACCTATTCATCCCTCTTTCCCCCAACCCCTGGAAAACACTGATCTTTTCACTGTCTCCATGGTTCTGCCCTTTCCAGAATGTCATACAGTTGGCATCATAGAGTATATAGCCTCTTCAGATTGGCTTCTTTCACTTCGTAATATACATTTAAGGTTCTTCCATGTCTTTTTGTGGTTTGATAGCACATTTCATTTTAGAGCTGAATAACATCCCGTTGTCTGGGTGTAGCACAGTTTGCTTATCCATCCACCTACTAAAGGACATCTTGGTTGCTTCCAAGTATTGGCAATTAAGAATAAAGCTGCTATAAGGTTTATTATATTTATACATATATATATAAGGTTTATATATTATATTATATTACATAAGGTTTATTATATTATAAAGGTTTTCATGTGGACATAAATTTTCAACTCAATTGGATAAATAAAGATGATTGTTTTTTGAAACAACTTGACAGACACCCACAACATAAACAAAGCTTTGCCACAATTTGAGGGATTGTGTCCCCTGTAGAGGATTGTTCTAGGTGCTACAGGGAAAGATACAGAGAAGAATAAGGAGTTTCTTCCCTGATTTCATGGTATGTAGAAGAAGGTCAACATGAAAACTCACCAGAAACATGACAGCATGTAAAATGTGCTAAAAGACAAACTCTAAAATGGATAAGTGGCAGTTAAAAAGCCAGAAGTAATCAAGCACACCCACAACAATAGAGAATAAGAAAAAGTGGAATCTACTCTGAAAGTTAATGCCAATTTCCCTAATATTTGGATTTATACTGTGGAGCAAGTGCAGTTGTCTTTGCATCCTCCTGCCCCTTTTAGTGTCTCTTCCTTCCCCCTCAGCCTCCTCAGTCCAGTGGGGACACACTGTCAGTCCCCAAGCAGCGCCAACAACCAGTGGAAATGGCCTGATGTACCAATTCATACGGAGGAGTTAATGAACCTGTGTCTGAATGAATGTATTGCCTTTTGCACTGGGTTGAATGATGGCCCCCAAAAGATATGTCTATGTCCTACTCCCTGGAACCTATGCATGTTACCTGACCTTGCAGATATAATTAAGTTAAGGATCTTGAGATGAAGAGATCATCCTGGATTATCTGGATGAGTCCTAAATCCAACGACAAGTGTCCTTATAAGAGACACACAGAGGAGAAGACAGACAGAAGAGGAAGAGGCGATGTGACCACAGAGGCAGAGACTGGAGTGATGCAGCCAGGAGTCAAGGAAAGCCAATAGCCACCAGAAGCTGGAAGAAGAAAAGAACAGGTTGTTTTCAAGAGCCTCCAGAGGGAGCATGGCCCTGTTGACACCTTGATTTGAGGCTTCTGGTCCCCCAGAACTGTGAGAGAATAAATTTTCTGTTGTTTTAAGCCACTCAGTTTGAGGTAATTTGTTACAGCAACCACAGGAAGCTAACATGTCCTCCTAAGGACGTTTTAACTTTAACAAACGCAGTATATTGAGTGATAATAATTGCATTGGACATTGTCAGTCTGGATCCAGCATCTGAATCCCTTCCCTGCCTTTAGGAATGCATCAGATACATCATGTATGATTTAGTTTCACTCTTGTATAATTATTCAGTCTGTAAAGTCCTAGCCTTTCACATTTGGTTGAAGACCTGGGTGAGCTCTGGAAGTTATACTCACTCTATCCTCTTCTATCTGCACTGTCTCCTCCCATTAACTGAAAGCTCCTTGAAGACAGGAACCCATTCCCCATAATGTTTAGGAGCACACAAATACTAGCTGTGCATTTAGTACTCTCTGACCATAAAACAGAAAGCCTAAATGGCTTCCATGAATAAAGAAGACCAACAATACTCTTAGAGAGTTAAATTCGTAATGAATCTCCCTGTTTCCAGCCTCTCCCATCTATACTCCATCTGTAGCCAGACTGACTTTTCTAATATGTAAATGTAATGATTCTCAAGTATTTTCATTGGCTCTCTATTGTGCAAAGTCCAGAGGTAAAAACCACTTGGAAGGGACAAAACATGGAAGGGACTTCACAACCTGGCTTCAAACTTCCTTTCAAACTAATCTATCATCTTTCCATTCTCAACCCCTATCTCTTACCAGACTCCTCCCTCACCACAGCCACCCTCAATTTTGCATGTCTCAAGGGCACCATGTTCTTTCAGGCTTCAACTTGAATCAGACTGGGATACTCAATAACCCCCAACATGCTGGTCTCTTCACCTTCAACACACCATTTCTGCTCCCTCTACCCTATAACTCTTTGAGGCAGAGATGGCACTTTGTGTATACCAAACTATTTCGATTTCCTCCTGGACACACTGGAAGATTACATTTTCCAGTCCCACTGTATCTAGGTGGGGTCATACGTCTAGTTCTGACCAATGGTATCTGGGTGGATATCATGTCACTTTCTGACCCAGCTGCTAAAATGCCTATGGGATTCTCCAGGCTCTGTCTCTCCCCTCATCATTTGATGGCTGGATGTGGAAGACTTCAAGGTCCCAGAGGACTGTGGAGTCATAAGATGAAAGGATCCTGGGTTCCAGAATCATCATATGAAAGACCACACACTCAATACTCAATTAGAAGTGAGAAAGAAGTGTTATTGTGTTAAGCACTGAGATGGGCTTGTTTGTTATGGCATTATCCTACCCTGACTAATACATTCATCCTTGAACAGCTTCTGAGTATTAATTTCTGTGAGTTGCCCTCAATCCTCCTGGAAGGAGTGAATCACTCCTTTCTTGGTACTTTCATAGCACTTAGTGGTTGTTCTTTTTCTTAACAAAAACTTCAAAATTATGTTTAATGATAGAATTAATAGAATGATATCACAGATTGCTTGGAAAACTGTTTTTAAAAATCACTCATAGGCTTATCACTTTAACAATGACTTTTATAATTTTTGCATAATTCCTTTTTCTCTTTAATATGCACATGTTTTTCACAGCATATTTTTTTAATGTGCTCTTTATTTCTGTGTCATTCCAAAAATTATTTTAAGGCAGGGATATGAATAATTTTGCATCTTACTTTTTCTCTTCATATAACGGCATAAGTGCTTTTCCTCGTTGATTCTTCATAACCATCATCTTTAATGAGTGTACAACTTTGCATTAAATAGATTGGCTGTAATTTATTAATTATTCCTCTGTGTTGAGGCATTTGACCATGGTCATTTTTATTATAGATAATAATATGGTGGATATCTCCACAAATACAGCTTTTCATATTTTTTACCTAGGATAGATTCTCAGAAATGGGTTTACTGGTGTGAATATTTTCATTGGCCTTATAGTTATTTCCAAAGTGCTTTCTAGAAAGAGCTGTACTAACTTACAGTGCCAAGAGCAAAGTTTAAGAATGCTTATATTACTGCATCCTCTCCTTAATCATTTATACTATCTTTAACTTAATTTTTAAAAGATTGAACTTTATATTTTAATTTACTTTGGCTTGATTACTAATTAAGTTACAGCTTTCTCCATGTGATTATTTACTCACATTTTCAATTTGGTTAATTATCTGTTTGAGTCTTTATATAGTTGTCTATTTTTAACTATTTGTCTGTTTGTTGCCTATATTTACAATGTACTTAATAAAGATATCAACCTTTGTGATATCATCCACAGCCATTCAAATTTATTCATTCAACAAATACTTATTGAGCGCCACTTTGTGTCAGGTACAGTGTAGGTACCATGGACACATCAGTGAACAAGTCTGAAAAAAATATTCCTGTCCTTGTGTTTCATGTCTCTCATTAGACAGTAATTATAGGTTTACTTGTATTACCTCTGTCCAAGTGTACTGTGAGTAACTAGAGGTCAAGAATGAGATTGTAGCTTATTAATTTGATTTCTCCATAACCTGTCATCACATGCTTGGCATGTAGAAGATGCTCAATGCTCAGTTGTGCAGAGAGAGACAGGCCTATAGTGCAAAATGTTCAAAATTATGTTTCCAGGTCCCTAACCTCTGGGGGCATTTTAGCTTAATGCTTTGCATCCACTATAATAAAAACTGGTTTCTCTACTGCCACCAACCCAAGAAGGGTACGAACTCCATGGTTATTAACCATGGCTGCCCATCAGACTCATACAGAACGTTAAGAAAACAAACCCATCTTGTTCCCAGAACCCATTCCCAGACCAACTAAATCATAGTCTCCAGTATTTTTAAAGCTCCCCATCAATTTTAGTGTGCATCCAGGATTGAAAACCACAAGAGAGGCTGAAATGTTTGAAGGAGCATCAGGTGAGAGGAACTGGAAGGCATTTCTTCTAGCTGGTAGGCAACAGAGCTGATTGAGTTCTTTGCTTCTCTTTGACTTCCTTCCTGTATGTAAACAGCACCCATTCATCCAGGCCCATTCCTTATGGAGAGTGACAGTGATGTAGAAAAAGTCCAGAGCCAATATTTGATGGAAGGGGTTATTCACTTTAGACCATCAGTGTAACCCTGAGAGCTACACTCAGATGGAAGCTCTGTGAGGGCAAGGACTTTGTTCTGTTTACTTTGTGTCCCCAGAGCCTAGTGCCATGTCTGGGGATGCTTGTTAAAGCACCTAGCCCATCCTGACTAATCCAACCCTTAAATCCCCTGTGAAGACTTTCCCTCTTCCCCCAGGAATAAATGAAACCCATCAAGAAAGTACTATTATCATCCACCATTCCAGAGACAGAAGGAAATGTTGTGACCCAAACGGCCCTCACTACCTAGGACTTCTCTTCCTAGAGCTATTTTCGGCAGTCTGATATTAGCAGGTGGCATTGCATTGACAGGCGAGTTCCTACAGGCTGGCAGCAGAAGCAAGCACAGCAGCCCTGCCACTCCTAAGAGGCTGATGTCACACCAGCTACTATCAGAGAGGAAATGAGGGCTTTCTGTACAGCCCACTTAATGCAAAATGGTTTAGAATGGGGCCTATTTTAAAAGGACCATCTGGTATAAATTCACATACTAAAAAGGGATACATACCAAATCATCTCCCATCCTCCTCAGAACATCAAAGTTATCTTCGCAGTCTTTTCTTCCACCCCTAGATAATGCAAAGACCAAAGAAAAGTTCTTTTGTTTTCTTCCCTCAGGAATGTTCAGACCAGGCCTCATTATGTAAGTCTGGAAAAAAAGCAGTTTTTACTTGATACCTTGAAATACTATTTTTATAAGTCAATCACTCTTTTTTCTTATAAATTGGGACCACTTGCTTAATTAATACTCACTGGAAATTAAACCTGATAACATAACCGTCATATGCAAATGAAAAATTGGGGGATTCTCTGGTATTTGTGCCGAGGATGAGTTTCCTACAGCCTGTTTCTCCACCATGTAGTAAACAGGAAATACCTCTTAAAGTTTTTGAAAAACTCGACCATGGAAGAAAACAGTACAGGGGTACACTGGGCAATCAAGAGGTTTTGTTGTTTGACCTTCATAAAGAGATGTTTGCCACTGTTGGTGTCTTTCCCCTTGGGGATTTATCTCTTGAAATCGAGAAGAGACTCAGCTCTTGAGAAGAGCCAGAGAGATGTCAGATGGCATCTTGTTCTATTTCATAAAGACCAGAATTCTTTACAGTTCTCACAACAGCTTTGATTGCTCAAACAACTTGGGTTACCATCTGGGTTTCTCCAGGGAAAATAGTGCCCTGGCGAGCCACCATCCTTTCGACTTTTGTTTCAAGCGTTTTCTATAATCCCCATAATGTGGAAGGTCGAACAAGGAGAGCATGCTTTATTTCCTGGTCAGACAGAATGAGATGTATTCCCCAAATGTTCATGTTCTGCTTCATAAGGTTTAGAGGTAAAAGAAGCTTTAGAGGCAGAAGAAGTTCCTCTTCCTCCAGCCTGAAAGTGTCTTGCAGAACTTCGGGCCGTTAGGAAATATAAGAATTCCTCCATTACAACCCAGAATCAGTTGATGTCTTCCAATACATCTCAAGTAAATGTCAAGCTTTTCCAACTGAACTGAGAGACATTTAAAAGGGGTATTTAGGTGGAACATGGTAGGAAGCCGTAAATAGCTTTAGGGAAGAGGCAGGGTTATCTTGGATTTGTAGGTCTTGCAAATATTTATGCAAGGTGCTAAAAAGTAGCATCTCTCCTTCTTAAAATTATTGGCCAAAGTGGGCTTATGCCTTTCCTGTGTAAGTAAATATTGCTGCAGCATTCTAAACAGATTTATTAGGCCTGTCACCAGCAGCCAAATATTTATATAAGCTCCATGGGTTGAAAAGGTAGTTTAAGGAGACTGTTTTAACCACAGCTTTGTAAATGTTTAAGGTAACATCCTGTCTCTTTGAAACCGTCCTACCTAGCCATATCATCACATTTATAATAAAAAGACAACATGTTCAAAGTGATGCATTATTTCCTGCCATCCAAAGTTAGGCTTCTGTCCTTTTATCATAGCCAAAGTGAAAAAAAGAAATGATTCTAGAGCGATCCTTCTATGCAATACCTGGGAAGAAGCCACTGAAAATACTAGTGGGAGTTGGGAGACAGAAAATGTGACTGTTGTGGCAGATGTAAATAAGATGGAATAATTTTAAATAAGGAAATTAGGCCTTGCTTAGAACACACAGGTATATTTAATAGCTGTATTCATTTTTCAATCAATCTATTCTGCTTCACAATTGACTCAAGAACTACTAATGAAGTTTGGTCCCCAAGTCTGGTCTGGTTACCAGAATAAATGTGTGTGTGTGTGTGTGTGACTAGCTGAGTGAATTCTGAGCTTTGTTAAGCTCTGCTCGGTCTCATTTGCTTGTGGTCTTATTGGTCTCAATAGCAGACTATGTTGCGTCAGTCAGGACTCTTTCAGTTGCAAGTGAAAGAAATCAAACTCAAAGTAGCTTAAACAACACAGGACATGCATTGGCTTACATAGTGGGAAGGTCCAGGAGATAGAGCTCCAGGCGCAGTTGGATTCAGGTGCTCAGAGTTGTTGCCAAAATTCCTCTGCTTTCCTTGGTATTGACTTCACTCTCAGGCAGGCTGTAGCTACTGTGGTGGCCAAGATGAGCACCAGCAACTCCAGACTTTTTTCCTACCAGCTTAGCAAACTACAGACAGAGACCTGGTCCAGACTGGGATACAGGGCTCTTCACAATAATCATTGTGACTTCGTATGCCTCCCCTTGGAACCAGGGGTAGCCTATGGGTGTTGGGATCAGCTGTGATGTAAGCCCATTGATTGAAAGAAGGGGAGGTATAATTACTGGAAAAAAAGCTGAGTAAAGTAGCAAAAGAAGGAGTTTGCTGAATGAGCAAAAGTGATCGATACCTTTTATAGTTATGCACAATCACAAGAAGCTCATTTTCAGATTCTAAAGATGACATTAAGATATACTCACTGAGCAAGTATCTAGAGACGGGAAGCTACTGGCAAAACTGGTAGTGAGTGACATGGCCAAGACCTCACTTCATGCAGAAATTTAGAGGATGAGGGAGATGAGAAAAATAATTCATTTGTGTAGAAATTTACTAAATACTCATCACTAAGAATTTCAACAGATCCGCCCAAATTTGCTAGCATTTTAGTATCATTAACCTAATGGCATAGCTAAGGACTAAGACAGTTTATCTCAAACATAGGCCCTGTTTCACCTGAGGGGCTTATACAATGTAGATTCCTGGAGCCCAGACCTCCTTGTCATGCTGTCTTGGAATAGGACATCTGAGTTTTCATATATTCTCTAGGAAATTTTTAATGAACTGGCTTACATGATAAAATCTGAGAATTTTAGACAATGGGGTGTATGTTTCCATTTAATTCCATTTGATGTTTGCTCAGCACGTGGTTGGCTGACATCTTGTTGATGCTACATGCACAAGAAACAATGGCCCCATCTTATGACTGGATTACAGAAAGAGTGTGTTAGACAACAGAGTTAGTATGGTAAATTGAATTATCAAGCCCAGTTCTTCATCTCCAGAGTCACATCCTTGCCTTAACCTCAAATTGGCAGAGGCTACTTCCCTGCCTCTTGACTTTGAGTTTGGCCATGTATCTTGCTTTGGCCAATGGAGTGTGGACAGATGTAACAGTATACAGTTCTCAGGCTAGGCCTTAGGCCTTCAGTATCTCCACTTGTCCTCTTGCAGTTTTGCTAAAGCTCTGGGAGGAGATTCCCCTGAGTAGTGCTGCCTTTTATTCTGGGCCCAAAGTGAACACGTTTGGAATGGAGCTCCTCAGGTAAGTCCAGCTGGACCTACAGCTTGAAGCAGAGCCTCCCAGACAAGCCAAACCTAGATCAGACAAGCTCACTGATAGATTCATGAGAAAAAGCGATTGTTGTTTTAAGTCCCTGAGTTTGGGGGTGGTTTGTTGCACAGCATTGTGGTAGTAACAGCAGCTAACCAATACAGTTAGGGGCAGTAAGTATCTTTGGGGGATTGGTTTGGTTTGTTTGGGGTTGACTGCCTGCCTGTGTTGAGGAAGGCAATTTGGAGAGTAAGCAGTTGCAATTTCACCAGGAGGGGTCTCTCTGGGTGATAGGCAGCCCTAGCTTTGTGGGTACCCAGAGGACATAAAGATGAAGCCTGCATTCATTGCCAGTTCTGTCATTGTCAACAACAAATATTGAGGGCACTTATCTTATGCCAAGTGCTGGGTGGGGATTGCAAGAGGTTAAGGTAGGGCCAGCACTCTAGAAAAGCTGTAATCTCACTGACCATACCTGGGCCTCGTTAGAAATTCCGTCTGAATGTATAGACTCAGACTGGCCTGGGCTTTCAGGACATGCTTGTTGAGAAATGACATCCTTAAAGGGAAAAAATTCTCCCTCATTCTACCCACTATCCTAATCTTTACACCTAACAAGACTTCATCAAAGAACTTTCCAAGAAGCCAGGAGTTGAGTGGATTGACTTGTAGCTGGTGAATTTCAGCCATCCTTCCTCCCTGGCAGTTCCCAGGGTTTCAGGAGACAAAGCTGATAGCTCACTTGACATAGGAGCTATAACCAAAATCCCTTTCCTCCCTGATGCCTCTAGTCTTACTCTCTGGTTGAGACCGCCACCCATGACCAGCTACAGAATTTGCGGAGCTCAGCGCAAAATGAAAATTCGGGGCCCATTCAGACATTACTCAGAATTTCAAGACAGTGACCACAGAACGTTAAACCAGGTGTGAACCCTTCTGAGCATAGGACCTGTTGTGACTACACAGGTCTCACACCCAGGAAGCCAGTCCTACTGCCTGAGACTGCCCATCCATCAGAATGGTTAACTCGACTGAGGGCCAACCCCACAAAGAAATCAGCTGTGTCCTCACCTCTAGCCCGCTCCAGGGGCTGAATAACAAGAGTGGGTACAGCAGAGACTGGGAACCATTTTGCAATCCCAGCACCCCTCCAGCTGGGCCTTTCCCCGAAATCATTCCAAAAATATTTGCGAGCCCCCCCAAAGTGCTTCAAATGCAATTCACACTTGCCTGTGGGTTTGAGCGATCGCAGCTGTATTGCAAAGGTTGCATAACAAGGGCACAGTGTCTATTCTACTGCTGCACATGGGGTCCTGCCCAGGACTCAGGACAGCATAGAAACGTGAGTGCCAGACTGCCGAGGTAAGACAATTGTCCTGGTGCCATAGCAGCCCCAGGGGCTCCTGACACACTGAGACTGCTCAGCACGTGCAGACATTTGGCAAACAGACCTTCCTTTGAAGTCTAGGCAAAACTGGGCAAACTTTCCTGCCTGGGAACATGTGGCTGTCAGTGGCAGGAAGGGTAGAGTGCAGGTCCCATCTTTCCTCCCCCACAGTTTAAGAGCTAGCACTTCTTTTTCCACAGTGTCACAGAGCTCTAAGGCCTCATCTACTCCTTTATGATTTTTGCAAAACTCAGCACAACGCCTAAGACTGAGGTGAAATTGCCCACTCTGTGTGCTCCTCATTTCCCTTGAAAGAAATGAGAAAGAGGATGATTTGGCTAAGGGTGGACATCATCCAAATCAGTGATTCTCAAAGTGTGGTTCTCAGACTAGTGGCATCAGTAACCTGGCAACCTGTTAGAAATGCAAATCCCAGGCCCCACCCCCAAGCACCTAAATCAGGAAAGCCTAGGGCAGGGACCAGCTGTCTTTCAACAAGCCCTCCAGGTGATTCTGATGCACTAGGAGTCTAAAAAACGGACCTCATTGCCTGAAAACATCACACCAATGATTTTCCACAGTGGGCATTTTAAGGACTGTCACAACCGTAATCACCAAGGTGAATCTATTTGCCAGGTACTGTACTAAGTGCTTTTACAGCATGATTATCTTTATAAGTCACCTGGGTTTTGGAATTTCGCTATAGCAGCCTGAGCTAAGACAATTGGGAATCCCTAAAATGATGCTGCCAGGCCTTTATGGGACACAAGTGGGAGGTAGTGTGTTCACAGTCAGCATCAGTATCGG
Source organism: Equus przewalskii (assembly GCF_037783145.1). NCBI lineage: Eukaryota > Metazoa > Chordata > Mammalia > Perissodactyla > Equidae > Equus > Equus przewalskii. The sequence goes on along the minus strand of NC_091833.1, from coordinate 78,410,954 downwards.
TTTAGCATGTACCATACACAGCAGCTATCCTGGGCTCTTGGCATCTTCCACCAACAAAGCGAGACAGTGTGACACAATGGAAAATAGGGCGTAACTGAAGTATGCAACCAATTCCTACTTTATAATTACAGCTGACACTTATTGAGAACTTGCTATGTGCCAGGCCTTGTTATGAACACTTTATAGATTATTATCCTAGCTGAACAGTAGAGGAAATGGGAATGCATATAGGTTAATGCATATGTTGTTTGTTTCAGGTTATGCAGCTAGTGACTGATGGTACCAGAACTCAGACTCGGGCAGTCTGGCTCCAGAGCCTGGGCCCTCAGCCACAATTCTACCTCCTCGCAAATGCAGCCTGAAATAGAGATTGGCCTCAGAGAAAAAGGTGCCCTGAGCCCTCCTTGCCTCAGCCACCAACAGAAACCAGCTCTGAAAGGAGCCACAGAGGTTCACTTGGTTTGGCCCTCAGCCACAACCCAGAGAAGGTGTTATTATCAATGGATGAAATAATCAAGGGTCTTAGGTTAAAAAAAACTTGCTCAAGTTTATTCAACCAATAAGTGGTGGCTGAATCCACGAGCATTTATTACATGTGTGTTTAGTTTGGTGAGAGTCTGATGGAGTGTAAATAAGGAGAAGTCCTGGTGCCTTAATGGAGTCTCCTCCTTGAGCTGTTTGCACCAGCTAGGGCTGGAGCCAGAGTTCTGTGTGAGCCTGGCTCTTCCCGCAGAACTCCCAGGGTCTGGCACGCGGCTTGTTTGCTGGTGGTTGTGCTAACATGCTGGTCTGGTCCAGCAGGTAGCTGGGAGGCCTCTCCTTACAAACATCCAAGCCCTGCCCATGGCTCCGTGCCACTGGGCACAAGACTGCTGCTAACATCTTATCTGTCACCAGAAAGAAGGGCTTTAGGGAAATGGCCCTTGTGGACCTGCCTGGGTTATGGCGACTCCTGCAGTGAGGAGCAAGGTCAGAGATTAACCAGAGGGCCAGCTCTCAGCGGGACTTTGTAGGGACAGCATCTGAGACAAGTTCTTCTCTTGATTGGCATGAAGTGAAGAGGCTGATGAGGACTCTCTTGTGGGGTGCTTAAAGCAACCCACTGGGGAAATTGACCCATGTTCCCTGGGATTTGGAGAGACCAATATTCCTGCCTAAAATGTCTAAAAGCAAGTGTGGAGTGGAGGAGCAGCTTGCCTGAGAAAGGTTCGTGCTTGCTGAGTTTGGGATGGGGAGGGCAAGGATGTATGCGTGCTTCCCAAGCCGAATGTGGACCCCCCAAGGAAGGGACCTGGTGGTGGGTCATCTCCAAAAGAATCTTGCACAAGGGGGCCTCCTGGAGGGGCGGGGTGACCCAAACAGAGAATCAATCAGAAGCCAGAGACTGGGCAGAGGGCAATTGCAGCCAGTCAAAGGAGACAACACGTCAAAGGAACCTCAGATGTGAAATCCTGAGGGCCCTAAGGATCCCAGAGAAAGAGTAACCTTTGAGCACACAAGACACAGAGGGCCCTAATGTCAAACTGCAATGACAACTTTGCACTTGTCCCCTAATTCACCCAACCTCCGCATGCCACTCCATCCTGACCCTTGAGAGTAAAACAGCACCTAGAAGAAGAAGAGGAGGTAGAGTGAGGAAGGGAGAAGAGAAGGACTGCATCCTCTTCCACTGCAGGCCCCTTGCCTGGGGCAGTTCAGAGCTGGAGGAGGAGAGAAAGTTCTCATCGGATGAGAGTTCAGAGTTTTAATATTAGACCCGACTGGACTTTTAACATCTGAAAATGACCAGAAAAACTATGGGATCTGCCTGAGATTTCACCCAATGGGCAGTGAAAAACAATTCAAGTCCGCAGAGTGTCTGATGGGAAATGGTGAGAAAGGGAAAAGTTGCTTTCTAGTTAAAATTGTGATGTTCAATTCATTCAGATATACATGTTCATATACTACACACACACACACACACACACACACACACACCTCTCTTTGCATATATGTTCAAAGTATAAGGTTGTCCAAAAAAAGGCAGATTGGTGCTACATGGTTCAAAGATGATGCAGTATTATGACAGTTGTAGAAAAAAGTCATGTCTACAAAGGATGAAGCAAATGCCAAGGATACTTCTTGGATCTTTGGAGAGAGCATGGCCATACATCAAGAATTTGTCATAAAAAGTCAACACATGACAAATACACAGGAAATGGTGAGAAGTGTTCAGGAATGGGTCCTCAGGGTGAAAATTCAGTAGGCTCAATGCAGGGCCAAGTGTCCACTTTGTAACAGATGATCAATTATTTCATTTCTTTTAGTGGACATTTTGTGGGTGCTCACAGTGTCCTTGGAACCATCAGGATGTATGGATGTTCTTTTCAAATGATAAGCATTTCCATCACCTAAGTGGAATTTCTTATACTCTTAACTCAAAATATAATTAGGTTGCCTTCTTTTAAAAGACCTATCTTTCACAGGATATTGTGTGTAGTCACAGAACCCTAATTTTCTAATAGAATCTCTATTTTTGACGAAGTGGAAAGGTATGTGTAATGAAGCAAAATCAATGTCATTCTCTATGGAGGAGAAGCAGAATGGCAGATCTGTTGGGGTGGTGGCTGTCTTTCACTCTATTTGGGGAAATAGAGTGGAGACTTTTGAACTTGGAGAAAATTTACCAGCCAACGCTTAAATATACTTTATACATTTTAGATTAAGCATTTTTTAATCATGCACACAGTCTTTGAAGAAAGGAAAGCTATTGATCAAACAATGTCTCAAGCTTAGTAACTAAACAAAGCCTCATGTATTATTTAAGGTACAAACTAAGAGATCCCAAGCACGAAGCCTTCAGTAAGATGCAAGTTTCTTTCTCTCTTACGTAACAGTCCAAAGCGAAGCAAGTGCTCTTGGGTGCAGATGGTTCTAATCCGTGAGCTCATCCATGCACCTGGGCTTGGAATCGCTACCCTCCTCACTGTGGCTTCCATTTCTGGTCTAACGATGCTGCTCCAAACACGACTGCCGCCATTTCCCAGTGCTTGGGCACGCCCTGCATGTTGCATGCATCACTTCCTCTAACTTCGCATTGGCCCAAATGTGGTCACGAGGCCACAAGTAAGGCTGGATCATATGGTCTGTTGCTGGGCACCCAAGTGCCCAGTGCCAACCCAGGCCTCTGTTACTAAATGAAAGATAAGAGGATGAATACAGGGAGTGGCAGGGGGTGACAGAAGTCTCCTCCATGCCTCAGGAATTACTAGGAAGAAATTAAGCCTGTAATTTCATTTATCAAACATTTATTGGATGCTTCCTGTGTGCTGTTTTCTATTTTACTATGGACATAGTCTTCCAAGAAAAAAGGTTTCATTAGCGTGATGCCTTTAAAAGGAAAATTCCAACATATTTTAACTAAATTCACAGAACCATCCCTTACATACTCATTTCTTTGAGGCAAACCCTTTTTCTTCTCACCTGGCATCAACTGAATGTTTTGAACACCCACAGATGACATGGCACTGGATGAGCTCATAGTGACATAAAGAGCTGGCATAATAGTCACTAGGTGCTAGAAACCAAACCGTTTTGGTCTGGCAGGAAAAATAATTCCCGGATTGCAAGTGATTGTCGTGAGGCCTTTTGCCATGTGTCATTCTCTCCTCATTTTCATACTGCACATTCAGTTCTACCCAAAATAAATACTTTAAAGTTGGCCTTTAGGAGCAGAGGGAACTATGAGAGGCAGAAGCCCTGGGGTTGATACTGGCTCTCCTGCTAAATAGTTGTGACCCTGAATAAATAACAGACGGAGCTTAGTTCATGAATTCCTCCAGCAAACATGCATTTGTCACCTGCCATGCAGGCTCTGGGCTAGATCCATGGAGGTAGCTTCCGGCTCTCACCTGCTTGGGTTCTTCACGATGCAGTAGGTATCCCAGCCTCTGTGGACCATAGAGATGAGGCTATAACCTCATCACACACAAAGCAAGCAAATATTTGTGGCATTGGTATTTGTGGCAGAGACTGCTAATTATCCCCCAGTATTCATTCTCCTGTTCTTCCATTGTAATAAAATCCCTGATTTTCACTTTGGCACAAGGCTACCCCTTCCATCCTCCTTGGTAGCTAAGGACTGCCACGCAACTAAGTTCTGACCAATGGAATGTGAGTGGAAGCAATCTGCACAACTTCTGAATTATGCCCTGAAAAATAAGAGGCGTGCTCTTGCACTCCTTTATCCCCCTTCCTGCTGGCTGGAATGTGAGCATGGTGGGGAGTCATCTTGGACCATGTCAATGAGGATGACACCCAAGGATGACAAAGAAACAAGATGGAAGAAACCTGGTACCCTGTATTAGTTTTCTATTTCTCTATAATAATTCATCCCAAAATGTAGTGGCTTAAATAACAAACATTTATGATTTCATAATTTCTCTGGGTCAGGAATATGGGCATGGGTTTGCTGGGTCTCTCACAAGGCTGCAATCAAAGTGTCAGCCAGGACTTCCATATCTCAGAGTTCAACTGAGGTAGGATCCACATCCAAGCTCACTCATGTGGCTGTTGGCAGCCGTCAGGTCCCAGGTGGCTGTTGACCTGAGACATGAGTTTCTAGCTATGTGGGCCTCTCCATAGGGTGGCTCACAGCATGGCAGTTGGCTGCCCCCAGAGTAAGCAAGAAAGTGAGAAAAAGCCAGCAAAATGGAAGACAGGCCTTTTGTATCTCAATCTCAGAAGTGACATCCCATCACTTCTGCCATGTACTGTTTGTGAGACGGGAGTCACTGGGTCTAGCCCACACTCAAGGGGAAGTGATTACACAAGCCGTACAAACCAGGAGGAGAGGATCATTGGGACCCATGCCTCCCATAGATCCTGACACCATGGAGTGCCTGCTCTTCACTGGTCTGTTTGTGCTACAGCCATCATGAGAAAGTGAAATAAATGCCTGTCTTCTTTAAAGCAGGGTCTGCGTTAGAGTGCCACACTTGTATTCTAATCGATAGTGTTGGATTTGTTTCATTCTATGAAACATTTCCCCAATGAGTGACAACCTTACAGTAGACATTTTCTGGAATAACTGCCCAGCTAAACCTCTTTCTCAGAAAATATCCCCCTTCCTCTGCCTCTGCCCCATCTCTCCTTTCTGGGAACTTCCGTGGGCGTTTTTGTAACAAATAACTCTAGTCCTCCGGGCTCCATCTAATTAAAGAAAAGATAAACAATTGACCTAAGGTGGGCCAAATCTGTCCCACAGGCATTTAGAACTAGGATCCAGAGACCCTGGTCCAGAGACTCTTGAGAGCAGGACATCAGGCAAAGCTAGGACTGGGTCTGCGAGTACATGGGACATAAGAAAGCCAGCTCGCAGAGAGAGAAGGAAGAGGCAGATGTGCAGAAAGAGGCCTTTGGAGTGGACTCAGCTCGTGGCTTCCTGTTCCAGGTCCTGCTGAAGCCTGGCTCGAGCCCCTCCCCGAGTGTGTGAAATGCTTTATACCATTCCAAAGATACCTTGCCCCCCTCCCTTTTTTTTTTCATTTAAACCAGGTTGAGTAGTCCTCTGGTCTTTGAAATTAAACAATATCTGACTCCGAAAGGCCCTTAGTTTTTCGAGAGTTTTCAACACCTAACCGTAACATTGTCTCAACCAGCTGGTGACATCCTCTCCTGTACCTCCTCTGCTGAAGAAATAATGAAGTCTTGCTGGAAAACACAGAAAAGGGGTTAACAGGGCCCACTGGGAAAGAACTGTGAGAGGGAGGACACTGTACTGACATGTCCGTGATTCAATTTATTACTTTGTTGGAGGTCGGGAGAAGGAGATGTTCTAATGGGTGGAGTGATACACCAATGGGGTGACACACCCACTGGGTGACAAAGGATTAAATAACCTTTAATCTTGCCTTAACCCCCTGTACATTCACATGCTGCTTATCTGGACCCAAAACAGGTGACGCTGCATCCTTCTTACCTAGTTGTTAGAAAGAGCCCCCACTCTGTGGGTTCACCCCAACCCCCTTTCCTGGAGGGGCTTTGCTCTGGTTCCCTAATGGCCCTCTGAATGGCAGAGTCTGCTCTGAGACCATGTCTCTCTCCACACATCCCTGCAATGTGCTACTCTCTGTCCAACTTGTTTACTGTGGACTCCAGGCCCGGGTGCTGGGGATGGGCTGTATTTCTTTAGTGGAATTCTGCACTCCCCTTCCTGAGTCACACTCTACATTCCTTTGCTGCCTCCTCTGAGTTGGACGGTCATTTTGCAGCGAAGCTATTAACTGCATAGCCCATAGAGGGCTTGTACCCAACCTTGTCCCAGCAGCTGACCCTCTTGTGTGGAAGGAGGCAAAGTGGGATGTAGTAAACAGGAAGACAGCAAGTCCCGCTTGGCCTGGAGAACAGGAAGCATCAGCGACCACGCTCAGCCCTGTTCCCGGATCACAACCTTCTGAGCTTGCAGCGCCTCTCAGGCTGGTCAGAAGATTGTTCCAGCAGCTTGGGATTGTCAGCGCAGCAGGAAGAATTTGTCCTAAGAATTTCATGGTTTCTGAGTCTGGTGTGACAGATGGATAAACAGATGGATTAAAGGAGAAGGGAGAGTTAGAGGGAGCATCGAGTGATGGGCCTGCCCCTGAGCACCTTATTTCAAACTGCTACCTTACTCCACCCTACCCCATGCATCACCGTATCCTTCCTCACCAGGCTTTTTTCTCTATTTCTATAACTTCTGACGTAGTGTACTGACTCTTAGCATCTGTCTCCCCATGCTAGCATGCTCCATGAGGGCAGAGATATTTGTTTGCACCTGGACAGATCCTATGATCATGCACAGTGCCTGATACAGTGAGTGTTCAGCAAATATTTGTTGAATGAATGAATTTCCCTGGGGATGCTTTTAATGATTTTCTTATTAAATTTCTTTTACTGTTTTTCTCCTGTTCTCCAAACTGGGGCTGCCCTCTCCCAACTCCACCAATCATCATCCCATTCATCTTCCAAAGGCCAGCTCCAGCACCATTTCTGCTGTATGGCATTGTGGTTAAGAGCCAAGCTTCCGGAGTTCCCATCCCTACTCTACTGCTTGCTCACGGTGTAAACTTGATTTAGTTACTTCATATTCTCTGAGCCTCAGTTTCCTGACCTAATGGGGTTACTGGGAAGATGAGGTAACATACTATCCCAGATGTGCTTAATTAACACATCTCCGCTGCTGTTCCCCAGTTGGGTACTTTCTCTCCCTCCTTCGAGCACCCATGTTAGGTTGAGTCTCCCTTAAGAACTCTTCACATTTTCTCTTAGAGTCTAGTTATTCTTGCACATCTAGTATTTTCCTTGACAATAGGGTCCTTCTGACATGGTACTTTGCAAATATATATGCTCTGAAACACCCACCTTGAGTTGTGCAGCACCTGAACGAGCACAGGAGTGAACATTGCCTGGAGGAAGCAGTGGGGACAAGATTAGTATTCAGAGGACGGATGACGCGTTGTCTGGAAGGGCCTGGAGGATGAGATACGGTGATGCAGAAACACACAATCAAAAACTCACTCACCCAACACGGGCATTTCACGTCACGAGCTGCAACATCATACAAGTTTTTGCGCTAGAGCCCATGAGTAGGAATAAGCCATCCCCTGCGAATCGGAAGCCCCCAGTTCAAAGGGAGCTGGTGAAGACACAAGAGTCAGGCCCCGATTTGAGGTGGCAAAGCCTTGGCTTCTGCAGAAAAGGACCTGCCTCATTCAGTTACAGGGATCCCCTGGAAAGTCACTCGTGATAAACACTGGTGTGTTTCTGCAATCTGGCTTTCATCCCTTCAAAGGTTCCTGAACTGGGGGCAATTAAGAGAGCTGGGGAAGCCAAGAAAATGCACTGTGAGTATAAACAGCTTGACAGGACATTTATACAGCAGCAATCGGAGCAGAGCCCTCCTTCCCCGGTGTGGCAGAGGCCGGGAGGGGAGGTCTCCAGGAGGGGAGATTTTGAGAGCAAGACGCCCGTCTGTTTTCTTCTTTCTCAGATGGGCTTTTCCCGCCAATCATGAAGGATCCTGACTGAGTTCCAGGAAAGGATGAGTGACTAGGTGGGATTGCAGGGATAGAGGCAGACAGAGGAGATTTCACCCCATTCCCACTCAAGACCACCAAAGCTCTTTTATGGGAAGCAGAAGGGAAGAAGTCACAGTCCTTTTTCCCCAGCTTTATTGAAGTATAATTGACAATTCCCAGCCCCTAGTAACCACCATTCTACTCTCTGCTTCTATGAGTTTGACTATTTTAGATTCCACATATGAGTGAGATCATGCAGTATTTCTCTTTCTCTGTCTGGCTTATTTCACTTAGCATAAGGTCCTCCAGGTTCACCTATGTTGTTGCAAATGACAGGATTTCCTTTTTTTTTAGCTTAGTAATATTCCATTATATATATATATATATTTTTACATATATATACACATACACATATATATATACACACATATATATACACATATATATACGTATATATATACATATATATATACACACATATATATACACATATATATATATACATATATATATAAACATTTTCTTTATCCACTCATCCATTGACAGACATTTAGGTCGTTTCCATGTTTCCTTATCTTGGCTATTGTGAATAACCCTGAAATGAACATGAGAGTTCCCAGTAATCATCAGGGAAATGCAAATCAAAACCACGGTGAGATATCATCTCACATCTGTTAGAGTGGCTGTTATCAGAAAGACAAAAGATGACAAGTGTTGGTGAGGATGTGGAGAAAAGAGAACGCTTGCGCACTCTCGGAGGGAATGTAACTTGATACTGCCTAAATATTGAAAGCTGAATGAACCAACCTGAGTTCGCTCTATTATCCATGGTCAGGATTCAATGACTATTCAACTACTAGACTCAATCCTCAGTGTCCTCCCTCCCAGTGTGCCAGGCTGGCAGGATCTTTTGTCCTGGAAGAAGTTTATAAAGGTCTCCGAGTACATACATGTGAGTGTTTGCCTGAGAGGCAGCCAATCCTGAGATCTGATAGCAGCTCTGCCATTTCCGGTCAGATCTGGGCAAGACGCGGCCCTCCCAGAAGGTCTGCTTTCTCTGCCTCGGAAATGGGAATAAAGTTAGCACCAACCTCACTGGGAGCACCTTTAGGAATAATAAAGAAAGAGGCACAATGCCAGGCTGCCAAGTGCCCTCAACGAAGAGTGACTCTTTTGATTACTATTAAAACATGAAACCCATGTTCTGTGGTGGGAGAGGAAGGGGTGCTCATGCAGAGAAGAGAGAATAATTGGCTTTTAGAATCTGAATAGAATGAGTGTCTTGAAGGCACATGTCTGGATGTCCTATTCAAAAAGAAGATTACAACTTTCTAGATATGTTCACTATGTTGATTGTGGAGTTGTATACATATATCAAAACTTATCAAATAACATACTTTCAATGTGTGCGGTTTATTGCACTTTAGTTGTACCTCAATAAAAATAATAATAATTAACTTTTAGAACAACAGCAAAAAGAAGACCATAATAATAATGATTTTCAGGCAGGTGATTATCAGTGGACAGGACTGTGGGTATATGAAAACTCCAATATGAAACAACACTGTTCACGCGGGAACATTGCAGTTTTCTGAAAACCCCTCCTGTCTCTTCCCCTTCGTCTATCCAGATCCTTCACCCTGTAAACCCCAGCTCCAGGCCCATCTCTGCTCAGAAGCCTTCACAGACCACTGCACCTCACTGCAATTGAACCCACCTATGAACATCTGAACCCATATACACTCTAATTTCTCAGATTGTGCCTTGTGACTTCTCATGTGCTCTTGTTCTGGTATTTATATCATTATTTAACTTCCTATGTGCTTGTGGTGAGGTTAAGCTTTTGGAGAGTGGGAAACACATCTTTTGTGTCTTTGAACACATGATGCCTGATAAATATTTCCTTATTGAATAATAAAACCTAGAGTCCTGCCTCCTAAGCTGGACTCTCATCACCACAACTCCAAGGAATGATCCCTAGTCTTCTATTGGACAGGAATTTTATGGTATCAAATATTGCTTGACTGAATAGGCCATCAGCTGGGCCTTGACTGTTGATCATTTGTTTTTATATGAGGAATGTCTTAACTGTATTGTATTCATCCATAATGGCTGTTCATACAGAACTAAAGGCTCTCAGACTTGAGAATCCAAAAACAACCTTAGTCTGATTGTGCCAGAGTTTCATATACTTGTTCCAGCCCCTTCCACATGTGAGCAGCCTAGTTCTAAATCCCAGTCAAGCTTGGATCGCGGAATGCAGGGTGCATGGGAGCAGCTCCCCAACAACACTGAAGTGGCAGCCCTGATCCTACTCCATTATCCTAAGCCCTTTCATTTTCTGTTTGTTTGTTTTTAGCTCCCCTGGAAGTCTAATGGAGTCAGATACTGCATCTCCCATAAGAGGAATGACATTTATAACCCCCTCTGCTCCTGCAAATGGAGGGCTTATCTTGGGATGCCCCCACCAGCGCTCCTTGGTATCTCAGGCAGCTTTCCAGGCTGGATCCCATGGAGTCAGCTCCAAGGCTGGTGGTTTCGGCAACTGGGGAGCCTCTGACCTGAGCATCGGCCCACGGCTGAGAGTTAGCAGGACAGCTCTAAGTATCCTCTTCCTGTTTCAGAGGGCTGCTGGCAGGTTTCTGAAAACCTGCAGCTTATTTGCGTGTTTAACGCTGGGCTCCTTGCCACTGCTCATTTCAGGACTAGCTGGAGCTCTGTTTAATATTAGGCCAATCCCCCCACCCCCACCATCATCCGAATGAGAAAAGACGAACTGCATCGTGTTTAGTGCCTGCCAAGGAAACTAGGTCACTGGGGATGGTCCCAGGGATGTGCCCTCAGGAAGCAGCAAGGAGGGTTTTGTTTCTCGGGCGTCTAGTGGAAGATGGAGAGCAGCTTTTGGGGCAGAAACTCAAAATACAGGAATATTTAGGAGGAAATGCTCTTTTCCCAAATCAGTCTTTGTGGTTTTTGTTTGTCCTTTAAATATAATTCATTGCAGAATGAATTGTTGACATCAGCATTACCTAAACTGGGTTCCATGTTGGTGTCAATAGATATTTCTTTTAAAAAAAAATGTAGGCAGAGAGTTCCATGATCAAAAAAGTTTGGATAATGAAGATCTGGAGAATAAAGGCTGTAGGACCAACCACAGGCACCGGTGAGAAAGGTTACAGTGGTCGTGGAAGAGGCGGTATCCAAGCCAGGCCTGATTTAGACCAGGCAGAGAGGCGTGCTCCAGACAAAAGGGATCAACAAACAAGAAAATGAAAACGCTCAGGGAGAAAAGAGAGACCTCAGGCTTGGAGAGTTCTGCGCAGACTCTTTTTACTAGTGTAATTCCAGGAAACTTTTCTCCCTTCACCTTGCTTTCAGGAAATATATTGCCAGCTGCCTGCTAGGAGCTGACCCTGCTGTCTGCCTCTTCTAGAACTCACGTTTGCACAGGGATGCATGTGCACGCACACACACGCACACACTTCCTTGCTCGTAGAGCCTTGACTTTGTCTAGGTGCCCCCTGCCCCCAAGTGGTCAGGGAAAGGAACCCCTCATCCTGGTCCCAGAAGATGAATATCAGTTAGTTTAAGGGACTCATAGCAATTTCTACCCCCTTGCCATGGATTAGTTTGAGCACAAACCCGTAACCCAAGTCTGATGAATGAAACCTAGAGGCGGTCCTTTCAGGGCTTCCAGAAAGGTTTTTCTCCATAATAAGAAGAGAAAGACACATGGGAGGAAACACCTCTCTTCTTTGCTAGGTGTGTATTTTCTGCATGACGTGTCAGGAACCACTGCAACCATCATGCAATTTGGCAGTGGAGGCAAGGGTGAGGGTGGGGGGAGCTATAGACTTCTGAGAATGGGAGAACAGTGGGATGTAAAATACCCGGCTGCTTGATGACATAGTTAAATGGCCGAATTAACCCTGGAACCACTCTGTCTCTGGACTTGGCATTAAGTGAGATAGCAGAGCCTATTCAGCTTAGGCCACTTTGAGTTGAGTCTTTAGCTCCTGGCAGCCAGACGTTTCATGGTAAAGATTTTTCCCTTTGACGGAACACATCTAACAACTTGATCCATTACACCACCCACCTAATTCCTTGGCCAAACTCTTCCCTTAGACCCATCAGAGTGTCAAGTTTGGCCTTCCAGGCTGCCCTAGTCAATGCACTCCTCCACTCGCTTCACTTCTTCTCCTTTGGGGTTCCCCTGGCCCCCGCCCCCACCAACTCTGATCACCATGGTTTACCTAGTATCAATTGATGGTTTGGAGTACAGGTTTTAAATCAGACAGACCTGTGTTTTAACACTGGCTCTATCACCTGCTCATCATAGTCTTCATAAAAGTAATTGAACTTCTCTGAACCTTAGTTTCCACACATACAAGACAGAAAAATATCTCACCTCATCCATCTGTTTTAGGAAATAAGATGATAATGAAAAGAGTAACAGTGCCTGACAAGCAGTAAGTGGTCTATAAATCATAGTCTTAATAATAATAATTATTATTATTTTTAATTAAAATTGATCATTGCTTTGGGTTGACAGGCTGCCTGATTCAGACCGGGCCATTCAAATAGAGGCAGGCTGCTGTTATTGTTAACTAACGCAGCATAGCAGCAAGAAAAGGCAAAAATAACTAACATTGGTATGCTGCCTCACAATCTGATATTGTACTAACCATATTTAAATGTTTGTTTATTCCCAGAAAGAATCTCTTAAATGTCAGTATCATTCCCATCTTAGTGAAGCAACTGAAGTTGAGAGCCTAAGTGTATGCCTTGGCTCACATAGCTGGGGATTGAAATCCAAATCTTAACAAACTCCGAAATACGTGTTCTCTTCACCACATCGCCTCTCGCATCCACATCCATACAGCCACTGCAGCGGATGGCTCTCAGCTTCTAAAGGTTTGTGACTGTCCTAGGACTTCCTAGGTTGTTTGATTTCTTTTTGTTTAGTAATTTGCATGTTAATATCCCTTGAAAATGTCCTGTGGTTCTGAGAGTGTTTCTCTGTTGCATGAGAGTGGAGAGGCACAGGGCAGGGGAGAGAAGAAGAGCCAAGAGCCCAGTGTTCTAGCATCCTCTATGGAAGACTGGGTTTACTGTGCATTTTGTATAAACAGCTCCTATTTTGTGAATACACTGCTTCTTAGCCTTTCTCTGTTTAGCCAGGGGGTGAGACTCTGTGATAAAGAGTCTCTAATGAGGTTTATGTGACTAGGAGCGGACATGTGCTGTTAAAACTGTTTGCCGTCTACTGAGTATCAACAGGGTCCGCTGGGTAGCTGTCAAGAGATGCTCATTCAAACAAAGAATGAGAGAGAAAGAAAAAGAGGACGGAAAATTTCTATTCAGGGAAAATAGGGATAGGTTAGAAACTGGAAAAGAAAACGTTTCAGAAATTCATTGCCAAAGAAATAGTTTAATGCTTGGCTTAATGGCTTGGGAATGCTTATCAAAGTCAGTTTTTACTGGTATTCTTATAGATGACAGTCTAAATTGTTCTCTTCTAATAACCATTAGTGCTTTTAGGACCTCTTTTGTTATCTTCCTCCTTTTCTAGAGTCTACCACAGTCAACCCACGGTAGGCACTTAAACATGAAGGGCTGACTTTCTTTGAGTAGTCTGTTGTGTTTTGCAATATTTGAACAGGGACTTGAGGTGATCACTGGCCAGGGGTCTTTAGAATGAGAGGCTCTAGTTCTGAGTGGGAGGTTGAACTCAATTACCATTTGAACCCTTTCCAGCTCCAAGATTTCATTGTGTGAGCATTGGTTGGCTGTTGAGTTATTCTAATGTTTTGTGTGCCTGGGGTAGCAGTCTCCTTGTATATCTCTTAAGTTCATTCTACTTTTGTAAAGTTCAGAGTAAGAGTATGTCCTCTCTGAGATTTATTATTCTTTAGGGAATATCTTGTTCTGGGTTTCACCGGAGGCAAAAACTTGAGCGTAAGTAGTTATTTAATGAGTGATCATGGGAAGCACCAGTAGGGAAGTGGAGAAGTAGGACAGGGAAGAGAAGGAAGCCAATGAAGCAAGCATTTCTGACCCAGTCACCATGGTAGGCAGCTGGAATTCAATCCTGCTGGGAGGTTCTGCGAGACAGCATAGAACACGCCTCATGGTTATCCCAACTGAGGGACTGGGAAACTGGGGAATTTATCCACCATTAACACACCTCATCTGTCATTGATTCAAGGGTGATTCCCAAGTGTATTAACTCTGGTATTTCTGGCCTCCGCTATGCACAAGCTAAGCTTCATCCTGTAATCAGGTAAAAAGTCTTCAAAAATGGAGTTGCAGATGTTTGCAGCAAGCAGCCTTGGGTGTGTGGAGGGGAATGCCACAGCAATATGGCAGAGCACCAACAATGTGTGCTAGAAAACTATTGTTTCTGTGGTTCTCAACTTTTGAAATTTCTTTCTCCTAATTATAGACCATGGTCTTTTTCATGAGCTTCAGAAGTGGGGAAGGCAGAGATAAAGGGGGAGAAATAGCTTAGCATTTCACTTTCATAGCTGTTTCCGATGCTATTGGTCTAGTCAGCTTCTTGACTTTGGAGCATACCTTGGAAGCGTATGATGAAAACACCATCTCTCATAAGGTGTTTGTGGACTGAGGGAAATTAGATTGAGAATGAGAATTACTGACATGTTAATGTGGAGTTTTGAATATGCTGTTTTAAAAGTGTTTTGCTGAAGAATTTCTGAATGGATTATTGTTTCTTTAACACATTAGGACAACCCTTCGTTGTCCTGGGTGTGTGTTTTTAACCCCAAGTAGAAAAGCTGTTTGAGGATGTAGTATAATGCTGAGTGTGCAATGCTGCAGAAATATTTAGCAAAAACTAAGGTATTATTATGTGCCTGATATGAAGTACATACTAGAAAGGGGGTCTGGGTTATGAAGACAATTCTTACCACTGAGGAGAGCAGGCTCAATACAGTTAAAATGAATAATACTGGGCTGAGAGAAATTTCAGGGAAAATTTCTTTCCCCTGACAGAAAGATTACAAGACTCTGTTGGGGATTTTAATTAAAGATGTTGGATTGACTGCATTGCTTAATGTCTACTCCCTCCTGAAATTCCACTAAAATAGTAAAAGGATGAAAAAAAAAAAGAGGCATAAACACATTAAAAACAAAGAATTCCAGAGAGGATACAATAGCAACAAAATTTTGGAAGTTGGAAAGCAGATGCATGAGTAATTACTGATTAGCATAGTCAAGAAAGAGAAATCCTAAATGAGGGAAGCGGAGTCGCAATTTATAGCGAAGAATCTATAAAAGTCTTAGGAATTGGAGGCACCAGGCACTTCTAGAAGTTGGGGAAAAGATGAGGCTAAAACAGGTGGTATCGGATGAAAGTCTGTTTAAGAAGCAGTTAGACCCTTCAGATCTTTGCTCCTATTCCATGGAGCCGGGTGACAGACTCTCCTCCATCCTAGAAGTCAGAGCATTGGTCTTTGGAAAAGGCAACCCATAGTCTCTGAACTAGAGGATGTTAGCCACAGTTGAGGGTGAGGATGGGGTAATAAAAATAGGAGGATCAAATGAACATTTACTGAATGTTGAAACTCAGCCATGTGTCCTCTACTTGGCTCCCAAAACACTGCAAATCAGGCTTACATCCTCCATGCAAAAGAGGGGCGGAGCCTGCTCTGTGGAATCGGATCAACTCTTAGGAAAAGACCTAAAGGTCTTAGCGTTACCCAGAAAATGGCCCATCCAGCTCACCCTACCATGGAGCTCACAGTCATAACCCACTGACTTGGAGTTTCCAATGAGCTTTTGAGTGTCACACTTTTAAATATAAGCATACAGTCAAGTAGACATATTACAGGAAAGCCTCAATTATAAAAGGTTATAGACAAAGTTAATAAACAGAGGAAAGCAATTTAGAGGAAACAGAGACTGTGAAGGCAGAGAAAAACTTAAAAACAAAAAAGCTGTTATCAATATCCTTGGGAGATGAAGTTATTGCAACCATGAAGCAGAAGCAGGAGACTAAAAAATATTCACAGCAAAGAAGAGGTCTCAGAAATTAAAAAATGAAATAGCAGAAATAAAAAACTCAAAAGAAAGGTAGAAAGAACAAAATGAAAAAGAGAAGGAAAATAGGAGAGAACAGATAAGAAGATATCAAAGAACAAATCCAGACACTCCGACATCTGAATAAAAGGAGTTCCAGAGAAGATGATGTAATCAACAAAACAATCAAAGAAAATTTCCCAGATCTGAAGTGGAGGCGTTTCCAGAGTGAAAGACAATCATTGTGACCCATGGGACATGTGTCTAGAAGACACTGTTGGTGCCTCGTCCAGATCCGCTGTACTGGGCCAGCTCATCCAACCGCTGTGAATGGTGGCCATCAGGGCTCACAGCCCCCTTCTCTGGGGAACTGTCCTCAGTCATGTGGCAGCTGTCTCTTGGGAGGTCTTGCCCATCACTCCAGCTCCTGCACAGGAGAGCTCACAACCAGTGACTGACTGACTGGAAGGGTCGAAAGGTCAATAGCCTTGCCCCAGTAGAGGGGCTAACTCTGTGGTACAATTTGTGCTCCAGAGAGGTGCTGGGTATCAAGCCAAAGCTAGACTCCAGCCGAGACCACATCCTTAGCTCTTTCCCCAGGCCCGTCCTCCTTCCCTTTGACCTTCTCCTGAGATTAATCCCGTAATTAATCACTGCACTCAAATCTTGTCTCAATCTCTCTTTCTAGGAAACACAACCTAAGGTGATAGGAGACAAAGAGGATTCTAAAAACTTCCAGAGGGAAAAAAGCAGGCTTCATATAAAGGATCAAGAATCAGAATGGCATCAATTTTCTCAACATTGGAAACTAGAAGACAATGGAGTAATTCCTTAAAAATTATGGAGGAAAGTGATTTCTAGCCCAGGATTTAACGTAGATTACCCAAGACAAACAAAGGGGAAGAGGAAATCAAAGACATTCCCAGAATCGAAGATTTCAGAAAACCTAGCTCCTATGCATTCTTTCTCAGAGATACTTCATCAAAACAAGAGGTAAACCAAGAAAGAGGCAGATATAGAACACAGGAACTAGGAGACCCAATGAAAAGGAGAGGTGAAGAGACTCGCCGGAAAAGTGATGCAGGGAGAGCTGAGAGGACAGCCGTGAGTAGGCCTACAGCTCAGCCTCCAGGACAGCCCTCTTTGGAGCATATGAACTTGATAGGAAATCTAGTGGATGTGAAGATACCGAGAGAGTTACACAACTGGGGGAGAGTTTATGAATATAGTAGTGACAATTGCACAGAAAACTAAGCAAATGTAAAAAGCAAAACCATTATTAACTTTAAGGATGACAAAAATTTGTGCTGGGAAAGTAATCATACATGACTTAGGTGTAAATAGAATTCACTTAGCCATCAAGTGCTACATATGATAAGTCATAAGTGCTACATATCAATCTAACCAAAATTACTGTATCTTGGGAAGATAGGGACAAAAATGTCTATTTGTGGCAGAGTTTGGTGGGGGATGGGAAAGGGGGACAAATCCTCATCTTCCCTAGTCGGCAGTCAATAGATAATGCTTCACGCTGAAGAATCAAGTTGCAGCAGAGCCATGTTAAGGATGTGAAGGGAAAGACCACAAGAAAAGGCCAAATTGGTTGAAAGAAGGGGCTTTGGAAAAGTGATCAATGGTTGGGGAGAGGCTCCAGTATTTTCTGAAAGCCTTTCAGATGTATTTGATTCTTTAAATGATGTGTAATATAATTTAATTTTTAAAACTAAATTAAAAATTTAAATGCCTCCAGAGGTGGATGCCGAGGATACTGACTGGATTGTTGGATGAAATGCCACAGGGAAAGCAATTTTGATCATGTGCTGGCTTGGAGCCCAGGTTGAGGAAAATCTTTTTCTCAAGGGACCTAAGTTACTAAGAGAAAAAGCTGACTATGGATGCAGAGGGTTAGGTAGAATGATGAAGCATAAGGAGCAAAAAGCTGCCAGACCCCAGAGTCAGAGTTGGAGCCTGGTAGTTGGGAGGACATTGAGAAGAGCCCAGGACACTATGGACTTCAGCAACTTGTGAACTCACATATGGTCACTCTAATATTAATGCCAGATTAGGAGTTGCCACTTGCTTGTTTTTAGAACAAGAGTCCTCACTCTCTTCTGAGTCCCCTCAGTTAACTGTAGGAGTCTTCAAGGGGGGTTTTCATGCAGGCTCACAAATCTGACAGCTGCAGTCAACGCGCCTAGGCTACTGTAATCTTCCTTTCTGGTCCCCTCACTGTCTTACCGAGGTTTTCTGGAATCTCATCCTGTCACTGAGTCTCACTTGGGACTAAATATGGAGGCCGTGGTCCTATGCGCTCTCACACTGGATTAGAGGTCGGTATACTCTTGACCAGATACCGAGGGTGATGCTGCTTGTCATGGCAATAGTTTTGAAGGGGGCTAAGAGGAAAGCAAGGATGCAAATCTCAGACCTGATTTTTGGAGACACTTTTTCTGTATTCCCAAGAGATGGCCAAGAAAGTTATGCCAAAGTTAATAAATGTCAGAGACCCACAGGGGGAGGCTCATGTCTAGGGGTGCATCATTCGAGAATTCCTTCAGGGGAAGAAGAGAATTGCCTAGCTGACCAACATAGTTTCTCATTTTAAATAAGGCCACTGGCTAAATATTCATATATATATTCATATATATAAATATATTCATATATATATTTAATAATCAAAAGAAAATCGATTAGATTAGCCAGAAGAATTACTAGAAGATTCACTGAAGTGGTAAATTCCCCGACTTTCTTTAGAAAATGAATGAAGTTACATAAGTGTGATGGACACGTCTATTTTCAGAGTCTGAAAAGTCCAGTAAACCAGTAACAGAGCTCACAGCTACTGCTTCCAAAGGCCAGGGTAGAACTTCACAGGGCTGTTCCTAGAGAACTGAGTTCCTCTTTTCTTTAGTGAAAACCAAGACTCGGAGAGGTTAAGCAACATGCCCACACCACAGAGCAAGTAAATAGCAAGTCAACACATTCCAAGTCTAGGTATCTTTTGGCTCGAATTATCTGCCCCTTAAAGTGAAGCAACCATCGCAAAGATGTAAAGATGAATATACTCCCACATATTCCTAAATCTATTATCATACTTCTTATGGGAGCTGATAGTCACGGATTACTCAATTCAGACATCAGATGCTAATATAAACCAGCAGCCCCAGATCCTGCCAGCCTTAGAATCTTTCTACCCAAAGCAGAAGGGAGTGGTTGGGCAGGCAAGAGCAGGAACAATAAAAAGCAATAAAAGCAGGAAAAGCAACAGGCTGCCTGGCCTCATGCACAGAGAGCAAATGAAGAGCTGTGGTCAGGGTGCTTAAACATGACCTCCATGGGCAGGGCAGCTCATCAAGATCGATGGCCACTGGATTCCACAGCCAACATTAAATTAACAAATGACACCCAAGAGGTCCAATCTCTCTTTCCCCTCAAATAACCCCCTAGCCTCCCTGCAATCTCCTCCACCCACCCACATTTCAGTTTCTTCTCCCTGATGGCAGCCCCACCTCACTTCTCATTGCCCTAATCTGACAAGAGATGGAAGATGTCAAATACTTTCCATTCCTTTCTCCCCAGGCTACTTTTGTAGCATGCCACTTAAACACCTCTCCTGCATTCAGGCCAGCCTTGGGCGAGGAACATCGTCAGACTTCATAGAGAAGGGAATCTGCCCTTCACTTTGTCCAACCACTAAATAGGGTCTAGAAAGTTTCTTGAGCATGGGATCCAAGGTCACAGGGGCCATACCAACTGTAAGCGTGGGGTTGATAGGGAGCATTGGAACCACCCATAGGCCCTGTCTTGCAATCAGATAAGGGTTAGTCCTGAGAAAGCCCTTTCTCTATGCCCCTAGACTGATTTCTCTTATAAAGAGTAAGGAAAAATAACACATCACATGATTGAGAAAAAGAGAGAGAAATCAGTGTTTCTGGACCTATACAGAAAGGATGTATACTCATAGAGATTGGGGAGTTGTTAGGGAAACCACTCCCCTTATTAAAATAAAGCCATACCCTCCAAGATTTAGCACTGGAAGCAAAAGCCCCAGGAGCGGAAGCAGAAATGATCTAGTGGCCCCCCCGACTAGTGCCGCAAAGTACAGGGTCAAGGTAAGAACTCCTGTTCCAGAATCTGTCAGATTTAGATTCAAAGCCCAACTCCTTTACCTCAGAGCTGTGTAGGGTTATCAGGAAAATTATCTAAGTTCCCTGAGGCTCAACTTCACCATTAGTAAAAATGTGTTAACCACGCCTCCCTCAGGGAGCTGTAGCGAGGAGGTCATGAACTAGGGCGCGCTGAGCGTGCACACAACGTCAGCACATGGCCAGCTGGACGGCAGCTGGCACTGTAAGGACAAGATCATCTCCTCCTTAGGGTTTGAGCACTATCACTGATGCCACCTCAAATTAATTCCCGGGAGGATAGTAATTCTCCCTCCTTTAATGATTTACAGTGTTTCTTTTCCCCTTTGAGCATATATGTAAACACAGAAATATATTTACAAAGTCGCAATCATACTAATAAGTTGTTGTAGAGCAAGGATATGGACCTGTGTCTGACTCCAGAGCCATGTTGAAGACTCTTAGGAGAGTCCCAAACCACAGGGATATGAATGTGCAGAGTGCCAAATGCCAACCACACAAAGAGGAGAGGAGTTATTCATTCCCTTCTCCCCACCTCCCCACTCACTTCCTTCCCATCCTCCCTGGAAACAAAGAAGGATGTTCTACTAACATGGTTGGTGAGAGACCAAGACATCGACTAGGACACTCTGACTAGGAGGCACGGTTGGTGCACCATTTTTCACTCACTCTCTTGCTCCTGCTTTATGCATGCAAGCAGTTAAGTGGGCAGAGACCTAGAGTCTACTCCACCTCTCTCAACGTCCTTACTCCGTGGCTGTGGACAGAGGGCAGGAAGAACGTGAGTGGCTGAAGATGTAAGCTGCAACAGTGAACTTTTCTAAAGTGCCTTTCTGATTGACTGTGATCACGTTCAGAAGATCAAACAAGTCTATCGGTGGCAGGTTTGGCCTGGTTATTTCTAATACAGGCTAATGGGAAATCAGTCCAATTAGTACATGAATTTTGATAAAGCCTAAAAT
The DNA here is from genome assembly GCF_037783145.1 of Equus przewalskii. Lineage (NCBI taxonomy): Eukaryota > Metazoa > Chordata > Mammalia > Perissodactyla > Equidae > Equus > Equus przewalskii. The sequence goes on along the minus strand of NC_091833.1, from coordinate 78,389,774 downwards.
TTGAAATCAACATTCCAGTCCTCCTGGTTGTGCCATAAAGTCTGGGGCTACGGAGGTTATAACTCCTGATACCAACAGAAATATTTATGCTGAATTATCCTACCTTAACTACCCATCTGTGATGGTTAATTTTATGTGTCAACTCGAGTGGGTCACAGAGTGTCCAGATATTTGGTTAAACATCATGTCTAGGTGTGTCTGTGAGGATGTTTCTGGATGAGATCAATATGTGAATTGGCACACCAAGTAAGGCAGGTTGCCCTCCCCAGTGTGGGTGGGCATCATCCGATCCTTCGAGAGCCTAAATGGAACAAAAGGTGGAGGAAGGGAGGCTTTGCTGTCTGCCTGACTCCTTGAGAAGGAACATTGATCTTCTCTTGCCCTGGGACTGGGACTTATACTTGGTTCTCAAGCCTTTGGGCTCGGACTGAAACTCCACCACCAGCTTTCCTGCAACCATTTTGCAATTGGTGGATCAAAGGACACCTCAGCCTTCATAGTTGTGTGAGCTAACTCCTCGCAGTAAATATCATATATGTATCTATACATACATACGTTCTATTCATTCTATTTCTCTGGAGAACCCTGACTAATACACCATCTGATCTTTAACTCCTCTGAAAGCTACTCAAGACTAGAAACTGCATCCTATACTAACACTATCTCTTTAAAGCCTCAGAGAATACAGTGGGCGTTAAATAATGTCTTTTGCACAGACTTCCTTCACTTACTGTTCTTTATGGACTTCTATGAGAGGATGATATTTGCAAATAGTATCAGATAGCATTAAACATTAAGGATGTTACCCCAAGAATCAAAATCAATTCCAAGTGAATAGAAATTCCACGTAAAAGTTCAAACCACCTACCCGATGGAGAAAATGTAATATTTATCAAAATTGCAAAATAGGTATAATTTCTAAACATAGAAGAAATAGAATAAATAATAAAGAAAGATTGACTGGTTTCACTAGATTTTAAAATTTAGAATGAAAGTTAAAAACAATTTTAAAGACTAGGATAAACTTGTGTTGAAAATATGTTTAAGACAGAGTTAAGAAATTTCTTCAATGTGGAGCTGATAAAAATAGATAACAAAAACCCTAAGATATCAGTAAAAAAATTCTTGGACAAAAATTTCCAGGGGCCAGCCCCATGGCCGAGTGGTTAAGTTCGTGCGCTCTGCTGCGGCAGCCCAGGGTTTCGCTGGTTTGGATCCTGGGCGTGCACGTGGCACCGCTCATCAGGCCACGCTGAGGCGGTGTCCCACATGTCACAACTAGAAGGACCCACAACTAAAAATACAACTATGTACTGGGGGGATTTGGGGAGAAAAACAGAAAGAAAAAAAAGAAGATTGGCAACAGTTGTTAGCTCAAGTGCCAGTCTTTAAAAAACAAAAATTTCCAAAAGAAGGTGAGAGTCCACATAAAAACCTGTTTACAAATATTTATATCCACTTTATTCATAATTGCCCAAAGAGGAAACAACCCAAATGTCCATCAACTGGTAAATGGGTAAACAAATTGCAGCACATTCATACAATAGAATATCACTCATATAGAGAAAGGAACAAACTACTTAACACATGCAACTACATGGCTGAGCATCAAAATCACTATGCTGAGTGACAGAAGCCAGACACAAAAGAATCATACATCCTGTACGATTCCATTCTGGAAAAAAGAAAAACTATAAGAACAGAAAGCTGACTAGAGGAAGTCCGGGCTGGTGCTATGGGGATGAGATTGACCACAAAGGGACATAAGAGAACTTTTTGGGGTGAAGGAAATATTTTACATGTTAACTGAGGTGATGCTTACATGATTATAAACATTTGCCAAAACCAAATACCTAAAAATGATTCATTTTACTGTATATAAACTATATCTCAATAAGCTTGGTTTTAAAGAGACAATTAGAATGTTTCATATTGCTAGGAATCAAATAAATAAAAATTAACACGACAGGGGTCATTTTTAACCCAATGAATTTACAAATGTAACTAAAATATCCAATTCTGGCCAGGTTTCAAAGAATCTGGTGTTCTCATATGGTAACGTTGGTGATGTGAATTGGAATAACTCTTTTGGAAATCATTCTTGAAATACGTATCAAGAGTCACAAAATGTTTACCCTTTGACCTAGAAATACCATTTATGGGAGTTTATGCCAAGGAAATTCTGCAAAATATCTTGAAAACAATCATGTTCATGGAATAATTTATTATAGACTATTAATCATTTTAAACAATTAGAAGAACTCAATTTCCAATAGTGGGGAAATGGTTAGCTGAATTTTTATGGAAAACTTTATGGAAATATTATGCAATAACTTAAATGGTTGTTACAAAGTCTATATAGCTAGTGGCCGGGCCCGTAGCCAAGTGGTTCAGTTTACGCACCCTGCTTCGGCGGCGCAGGGTTTTGCTGGTTCAGATCCTGGATGCGGACATAGCACCACCCATCAAATCATGCTGAGGTGTCGTCCCACATGTCACAACTAGAAGGACCCACAACTAAAAAAAAATATACAACTATGTACCGAGGGGGTTTGGGGAGAAAAAGGAAAAATAAAATCTTAAAAAGAACAAAAGTCTGTATAGCCACATACACATATGGAAATATGTATATGATGTAATGTTACTGAAGAAAGCCAAATACAGACTTATGTGTGCATTCTAGAAAGGCAGTATGTATAATGATTAGGAGCATAGATTCCAGAATCAAACTGCCTGGGTTCATATCCCAACTTTGTCACCTACTGGCTGTGATCTTGGGCAGCCTACTTAACCTCTCAGATGCTCAATTTCCTCATTTGTAGAATGGGAAAATAATAGTAGCCTCCTCATAGGTTTTATTCAAGGGTTAAATGAGGTAACATATCACATAAAACTCTTACTAAAACTACCTGCCACAAAGTAAGCACTTTATATAAATGTTTGCTATGCTGTTTCATCTCTGCAAATGCAAAAGGATTGGACAAAAATAACACAATAGTATTAATCCGGTATGTGTGGTTGTGGAATTATTATATTTGGATGGTTAAAATAGTGGGCAATTTTGTCTATTTTTTCCTTTTAAAAAAGTCATTTTGGGGGGCCAGCCCTGTGGCTGAGTGGTTAAAGTTCCATGTGCTCCATATCAGTGGCCCGGGTTCGCAGGTTTGGATCCCAGGCACAGACCTAATCTACTCATCCACCATGCTGAGGTGGTGTCCCACATACAAAATAGAGGCAGATCTGCACAGACGTTAGCTCAGGGCGAATCTTCCTCAAGCAAAAAAAAGAGGAAGATTGGCAGAGATGTTAGCTCAGGGCGAATCTTCCTTACCAAAAAAAAAGTCATTTTGATTTTTAAAGGCTTGCGTAAATCTCATTACAGATTTACATTCAGATTTCATTGAAGGGACATTTTCTCAGATCTTTCTTTCTCTTTTTTTTTTTCACCTTCTTGTTAATGGATTTCCAAGTGATGGTGTGACTAAAGAGCTAAAGGGTATGGACACCAATTGTTCATGTAAATCCCATTGAAAGAGACACTCTGAAAAATAGGAAACACCATAAAATGGTTTGAAGGCAACATATCCATGGAAATACTACCTACAGATTATTTATTATGTTGGACAAGTGGAAGGTGCTCAATTCCCAATAGGAGGGCAATGATGAATTAAATTGCAAGATAGCTACCAAAGGAAATACCACTAAGAATTTAAATGTTGATTGTAAAGATTATATAACCATATCACATGGAACCGTGTGGAATTCAACCTTAGGGAAGAAAGCTAAATATGTCTGTGTCTTGAAACAAAGCTTCAGATGCATGAGTGGAGGATGGATTCCTCTCTTGAGTCTGCGTGATCCCCAGTTTCTTGCTATTTTTTTATTCTTGTATTGGGGGTAGTTAGAGTCTTCCAGAGCAGCCAACACCGTGCCTCTGCTTTGTCTCTTCAGAGCTGGCTTCCACGTAAGATATATGCTGGGTGGGACACAAGTAAAGCCATTTCACACGGAAAGTCGGTCACCACCGGCGCCTTCTCCATGTGTGTTCCAGGCAGCACCGAGAGCCAAGCCGGACTCGAAACGAATCTGGGGAAATTTATGCTGACACTTAGTTCCACATCTGGAAATGCTGAGGGTCAGTTATGATTCTCAGCATTGTGGTCATTCTCTCTTTGAACAAAACTTCAACATACCTTGCAGGCGAGCACTCTTCTTTCCAGATGCCCCGGGCATTCCAGCGATTGACTTTCCGATAACTGAGCGAGTTTAAATTTTCCAGTGTTTTCAGTTGGAAAAACCCAGACCTGCGTAGATCTGCTACCTGTTAGGTTCTGGCCATAAGGAGACATATTTTAAATAATACTCCCTAGATAAATATACTGTTTGAAAATTTTTTTCCGTCAAAGACTCCACGAGTTTTTTAAGGACCGATTAAACGTGGCAGTTTAAATCCTATGCCTTCGACCTTTCTGAGGGGAAACTGTTAAAAAGAAACAAATGGAAATTTTTGTGAAGTCAGAAGACCAATGGAAAATAGAAGTAAGTTAAAGGAGGTTTTTATCATTTTCTTTTACATAAAAGAAAATGGTCAGCTAAAGGAAACAGAAGCGTCTACTTCACGATTTAAAGAGAAATGTGTCTCTATTTTTTCCTATCTTTTGCTTCATAGTTTGTGTAATTTGTCTTTCAGCGGAGGAAAAGAATTGTTTATTTATGCCTTGACCTAGATAGAGGAAAGGGAATTCACTGAGAACATTTTAACATCGTGAAGTACTTTGTCGATCAATAAATTGCCGTTTAAAAGTGCTGTGCTATGTTCTCCCCTGCCCTTATTTTTCAATGTCATAATTATTTATAGAGCCAGTTGCAGTTTCAACTCTGCTAAAACCATTTCTGGGAGGCTCTCAGCCCTTATCCCAAGCACAACACTGCTCCAGGAGGCCTCTGCACAGATGTTTGTTCATATGGCTCCTGACTCAACTGCGTGTGTGTGTGTGTACGTGTGTGTGTGTATGTGTTAGGAGTGGCAAGGGTTACTCTTAATCTGGGTTTTTCTGGAACATCTTAGTGCATGTTATGGCCAAGCGCTAGGAATGATGGAGCAGCACAAGGCGCCCCTCTTCGTTACTCTGTGTCAATAAGATGGTCCTGACACTGCAGGCGAGGCAAACCCCTCACCCACTGTCCACCAGAATAGGAAGCCGGTGGGGATCTGATTCACCATGGCCAATGAAATTAGACCACCCCTGAGAAGAGCACATGCAGGTTGTACAAGGTCAAGAGACCCTCATCAGATAGAGACATCCAGGCCACGTATTCCTTGACATGGTAGCATTCAGGAAAGCTTTGAAAATCTCTTTTTGCCTCAACTGCTTCTGACACGAGGCAAGTAAACACACTATAAACACGACCATCTGACCCAGCATCCAGATGTGGCATCTCCTTAGACCTCAAGTAGTCTGATCAAAGAAGCAGCCCAACAGAGAGGTTAAAAACACGGACTCTGGAGTCTGACTACCTGGATTTGGACCCTGCTCTGCCGCTTATTAGCTGGGCAACCTTGGGCAAGTTATGCAACCTCTCTGTTTATTTTTCTGTAAAAGGGAGATGCTAGTTGCACCTCATAAGGTTATTAGGAGAATCCACATTTGCAAGGTGCTTAACCCAGTGCCTGGTAAATGTTGTATCAGTGTGTGCTGAATAAAATGAGTAGATTTGCAGAAATGATTTCATTCCTAGTTCCACCTGTTTCATCTAGGGATTCTATTTGATTTAAAAAGAGAAGTTTTCTTGCTTGCCCGTGATCTTTCACCCTTGACTTTCAAATTAAATTTATTTAGGTGAGAACTATTTTGCCATTGGAAGCAGCACCATTGAACAGAGATCCAACATTTATTGCATAACGAATCTGGGTTAAAATATGGATTCAACACTCAGTAACTAGAAGGACTTGAGAAAGTTTCCTAACTTCTCTGAAGTCAATTTATTCATTTCTAAATTGGGAAGAATATGAACCTCTCAGGGCTGTTACGAAATTAATAAAAGTTCTTGTGGAAAGTACTTGGCACATAGTCTGGTGGAAAAATAAGTTCTCTTCCTGATAAGATCCAGGCTTTATCTTTTTCCTTTAAACTCCCTGCATTCAACTGGTTCTCTGACAGTCTTTGTAAGCCTGGCTCAACGATTCTTGGTAGTGTTGGGGGTGGTCTTCTGATGCTAACAGTTGAAACTGTCTATTCTTCGGGTGTTGTTACTATTAAGAACTTTCTTAAATCGTGTGTTTATCTGTTCACTTAATCTGAATCACCTTTCCAATGATACTGATGAGATCTGAAGAGCTGGTGAAAATTCTATGGATTGGTAAGAATATTTCGAAAAAGCACATTTCAGGAAAATCCTCTAGACTTAGGTTGTTGCTCTTTAAATCTATCAACAAATGTGTCCTGGGAATTCTCTCACACTTTTGTTGTTTTCGAAACTCCACACCCTCAGGCAGATGTCACCCAGAGCTGCTTGCCTCTTTCAAAAAGATTTTTTTGGGAAGATAAGCTTTTTAAGATATAATTTTCAATATCACTTTTTCAATTAAAATTAAAACGTCAAAATTATCTATGATTTTCAGCTGCCCAACATTTGCCTCACATATGTTCTTTCTTAACACAGATTTTTTTTTCTCCCCAATGTCAAGTTTAAGACCCCAAATGCTCCTTTAAAATCTATTTAAAATATAGAGCAAGTTACACTCTGTGGGGCTCGCTGACGCAGGGGTGCCTGCGTTTGTTTTTACAAAGTAACGGCCATTTCCCTGGTTCTTGTTCTTCACGCTCTGAATGTTTCCCTGGAGAATTCACCAAACGGACAAACGTCTCTCCTGGAGAGAAGAATCCGATAGCTATTAGTGTGTTTGCCACAAAGTGCTTCTGCCACAGACACACATGCGAAGCTCCTGGGGCCCCTGGGACCACCCCCACACCCGGTCCCAGAGGCGCCCTCAGCCATGGAGACACAATGTCCTCTCTCAAAACAGCTCACAATCAGCCCTGTGCTTCACGATGCTCCACGAAAAAATACAAAGGTTTCTGTAGTCAAGCAGGCTAGGAAAATCTTCAGAAAACAGTTTAAAATATGTTGCGAATTGTGCTCCTGTCTTAGAGTCACAATGCGCGTTAGCACATTAAAGTTGCTGCAAATTTCAAAGAAATCTAACTTCACCTCGTGCTGCCTAGAATTGTTTAAGCTGGAACCCCCATTCTTCAATATTATCTCTTGAAAGGCTGAGAACTTGGGGTTCCATGGAAGATACCGTGGGAAACACTGTTTTACATTAAAGAATGCACACGTGACTCCAAAAGTCAGCTGGTGTCAGGCGAAGAACGTGCCAGGAAATGGCCTGTGGTACCATTTTCCCCTCTTCATTACAACCCTTCTCAATTTCCCTGGTGCTGGAATGGAGAATTATACTCCTTTAAGCCTTGTATCATGGTAGCTTAAGAGTCTGAGTATGCAACAATGGAATATCACGCAGCCTTAAAAAAGAAGGAAATCTCGTCATTGTGACAACATGGACGAACCTTTAGGACATCATGCTTAGTGAAATAAGCCACTCACAGGAGGACAAATACTGCATGATTCCACTTATATGAAGTATGCAAAGCAGTCAAACTCATAGAAACAGAGAGTAGAATGCTGGTTGCCGGGGGCTGGGTGTCGTGGAAATGATGAGTTGCTGTTCAACAGGTATGAAGTTTCAGTTATGCCAGGTGAATAAGTTCTAGAGCTCTGCTGTACTACATTGCCCCACAGGTGACAATACTGTACTGTGCGCTTCAAAATTTGTTAAGAGAGCAGGTCTCATGTTAAGTGTTCTTAAAACAACCACAAAACAAGTAAACAAACAAACAAAACTAAAAAGGCACAAAGAAAGTTTTAGAGGTGATGGTATCTGTTACCTTGATTGTGATGATGGTTTCAGGTGAATGCATATGTGCAGACTCATCATTAAATATGTGCACTTATTCGGATATCAACTACACCTCAATAAAGCTGTTTAAACAGAAAAGGAGTGTGTGTGCAAGTGAGTGTGTGTGCATGCTTGTGTGTGTGCCTGTTTATGTGTCGCATTCCAAAATCAAGTGGGTGATTTAGGATTATCTATCACTTTGCAGTATTTATTCCTCATCTCCACCTTGCAAGCATGGATGATTTAGAGTGAGTTAGATTCTGGAGAGAATATCTGTCAGAAAATGGAACAAAATTGGCATATGGCAGAGGTTGGAAGAGAGACAGTCCAGCAAACCTGTCACAAGGCTCTGTAAGTCCTGAGGTTCTCCTGCTGCCTCAAACTCCCCGCTGTGGGGGTTAGGCTTCCTGGCTTGTCTTTAGCTCCCTCTTTCCTTTTCCTCTGCAGAAATAGGGCTAATTAAGAACTCAGCTATTTTTAGGCTTGTTGAATAGCTTCTATCTCTCTTGAAATAAAGTCCATCCTCTTTTAAAATGTTCCACAAGACTCAGTAAGATCCAACTCCTGCCTTCACTCAAATTTGCCTTTCAACTTTTCCTGCCTCAGGCGTTAGAATCTAGTCATTGTAATTTTCTCCCAGTTCCCACGATCCACTTACAGTGATTCTCTCTGCTTAAAATTCTCTAGCCCATTCTTCTCCCTCACCAAATTCTCCCTAACCTTGACCCTGACCGCAACCCTATGTCTAGCTGATTCCCCCTCATCTCTTATGTCACAGTCTAGACATCATTTCTTCCAAGAAGTCTTCCATGACCCTTCCAAGTTGGCTTGGCTGACCCTACTCTGGCATCCCTCAGCAACTATACACCCATTTCATAGCATTCCTTACACTTCACTATAATCGAGTCTGCTGATTGATCTGTATCCCCCATTGGACTGTAAACTCACAGGGGCAGAAACTTTCTCTATTGCTCGCCACTGTACCCTCAGGTCCTAGCTCAGAACTCTAACATAACAAGGCAGACACGTTGAATGAATGAATCAATCAGTCGCTGGATCAGTCTTAGTATTGTTGCAAAGTATAACAGTAAAATTCTATCACAGATTCCCAAACCTCACATTCTCATTCCTGGATCTTTCAGATGAATGGCATAATTCAATCCAATCACGTAGCCTTTCTGAAGTTATCATGTAGAAGTTAACAGGTAGAACCCGTTGTGGGGTGGAGAGTGAGGGGCTCCCTCTAAATGACAAAAATAAAGTACAACCTCATGTTGCCTTCTCTTCTGTGTTTGAAAGAGTCAACCAGTTAAGGTTGTGCTTCCTCTTAATCACACTTTAAATCATCAGGTTCAAAACCATTTAATTGGGCCTATATTCAGCCTTGCCAGAAAACCTGCTTCCCGTTTTTGTGACAAATCATATATGTTCTAGGGTCCTGAAAACATCGTTTACATTTTTTTTTTTTTTTTGGTGAGGGAGATAGGCCTTGAGCTAACATTTGTTGCCAGTCTTCCTCTTTTTTGCTTGAGGAAGATTGTCGCTGAGCTAACAGCTGTGCCAATCTTCCTCCATTTTATATGTGGGACACTGCCACAGCATGGCTTGATGAGCAGTGTGTGGGTGTGCACCCAGGATCTGAACCCACAAACCCCGGGCTGCTGAATTGGAGCACATGAACTTAACCACTACGCCACGGGGCCAGCCCTTGTATTTTTTAGGTTCATTGCATAATAAGACAGATACATGTAGTCACACGGGGGCTCAACAACTCCCTTATTCTCCACTGTTCTTTCACAAATTGAAGTCTTACCCACTTGCCAAATCCATATTCTAATAGGATGACAAGAAACTATTTCCTTAATGCAATAATGATTCAGTCTGTGTCAGACAGGACTGTTCACCACAACGCCCTTCCTGGTTGGAAAGCAAAACTTGTAAGCTGGATGGTTTCAGAGAAACAAATTGCTTCTGGCTGCAGAATGAGATGACTGTGCAGCTGACCAAGGAAAACACAAAAACACACAAAAACACCCTTAGGAGATGAATTACTTGAAATTAGGAGGCCTGCATTCCTGGGGCCAGATAGCAAAACTATTTCACCCCCTTAAGACATGATGCTAGAGTTAGTCAGACATTTCCAGGATTCATGCTCTGTGGAAAAATATGTTGACCCCATTACAGAAAACTACTCAAGGAGGGCCATGTTGCAAGTCTATCCACTGCAGGATAAAGCTTTTGAATATTATTAAAGGAAGGCTCCCTCCACAACCCTTGCCACCACTTCAATAACTGGAATTGTAAAAAGACTTTTAAGGCAGTGGGGGGGTGGCTCAGCAATGGGATTGTAAAAGGACTCTCCACCCAAAGACTTTGACTGATCAGCAACCATATGCTTTACCCTTTTCAGTCCTCTGGGTTGTCCAAATACTGGCAAGGTAATCTACTTTTTTCTGTACTATCAGTTGCCCAGCTGTCAAAGCTCATTCTTTGCTCTCTGTCCCATTGGTGTGTAATGTAAGTTAAAGAGTGTCAAAGAATGCAGGGGATGACTTGTAGGGAACACTGGTATATTAAACAAGGTAATACTAGCCGCTAAACAGATAAAATCCAAAATCTCTGCAACTTAATATGGTAGAAGTTCACAAGGGCCGATAAGCTGAGGCTGGGGATATGGGAGGCTCCACACAGTCATTCAGGAGACCTAGGTTGATGGAAGTTCTACCTTCAACATGTCTTCTAAAGTCACCCTGGGCACTGACATGCAATCGGCCTATGGATAAAGATGGAACGTGGAAGACCATGTGGGAGGTTTCTATGGGCCAGGACTGGACTTGGCATGAAGCACTTTTACCATAGAACTCAGGCACTTGGCCCTACGTGACTGAAAGGGAGGCTGGGCAAGTGATCTGGCTATGGGTCTAGGAAGCAGAGGAAACAGATTTTGGTGAATACATACCATTCTTGGCCACTGCCTAACACTTTAGTCACCAAATATCCATTTCACTTGTCCTCCCACATCAATAACAAACTTTTTCCTTCCCCATGGGAAGGAAATAACCCAAAGTCCCATCCAGTCACTTCACAGTCCAGGACCTCCTCGTGTGGCAGACTCCTCTCCATCTATCCAATCCAGATGTGGCTCCTTGTGATCCAATCATCTGTGAACGAAATATCTCATACACACATAATATGTAGTGTGGAGCAGAGATAGAATGACCACAGTGTAAACTCCCATTTACAAATAAGAAGCATGGGGAATACTCAGCATAATTATGACATAGCAATGATAGAATTTTGCTGGACAAGTATGAAAATCTACTCTGGATATGGGAAAGTTTTCTTGCTTAGACCATGATTTTGCTAAGAGGGACATTAGTCAGAGGTCTGTTCTTCTCCATGACTCAGGCTCCACCCTCTGGGACATTCTTCCTTGTCCATCACAATCTCCTTGGCTACATCTGAAGTGGGCATTGGAAAGTATGCCCTTCTAAGGGTTGCCCAGGTGTCCAAGTTTGTCCCTGCAGGTCCAAATTGGGGATCCCAAATGTTGTTATAAGCCTCAAATAGGAAAAGGCTTTTTCAGTCCAGGTTCATGATTCTTTGTTCATATTTCTTTGGTAAAAAAATGTCCTCCAGAATATAGTGTGTTTCCCATCTGTCTGCTTCCATTCAGTTCCATATGTCAGTTCTTAGATATAATTCTCAAGCCTCTTATATTTCTTTGCTCTCTTGCTCTCACGACTCTCTTTTAATTTAATGGCATCAAACTTCAAGCCATCTACTTTGGATAGAAAAGCCATACGCCTAATCTGATCTTTGTTATAATTCTGAATCCTAAAAAGCCATTGTTGCTCAAACCTGTTTCTCAATCTTATTCTCCTGCTGCCGGGCGTCTAGAGGCAGATGGTGTTTTGATTCTTTCAGTACCCAGATAGCTGGACTCCTTAGAATCCTTTTTATTTCTGCTTTCAAGTCAGCAAATTTTTGTCTGAACTCATCTCTTTCTTCTGATATTTTGGTAAAGGCAGCCAGTCACAACCAACACATACTATTAACATTCTATTTTCAAATTTTTTCCTTAAAGTTGCAGGCTTGGTAGCTATTTGATCTTCCTGCCATTTGAGTTCAGGCAGTTTTAGCAAATGTGTTTGCCACTGCAAGATACAGACCACTATCTTCCATCCTCCAATATCACTACCTGCCATCTGACTACTGAAACAATGTCACTTAATTTAATAGGAGTATTTAGTCCATTTATATTTAATGTAGTTATTTATTGGGGGTTTTATGTACCATCTTACCATTTATTTTATATGTGACCCATTTATTCCTTCTTCTATCTTTTCCTGTCTTCTTTTGATTAATCAAATCTTTTATTGTTCCATGTTTCTCTTATGCACATTTTACTACTCATTTAATGGTCACTTACAGGTGAAAAATGTGTTCTTAACTTACTATGATCTAAATTACTATTTTTACCACGTCCTATATAATGCTAAAACTTTAGAAAACTTTAATTGCATTTATACCCTTTCCAACTTTTGCCTTGATGTTGTCCTGTATTTTAATTCTATACATATGTATGATTAATATTTAGTCAATATTCATTTATATTTATCCACATTTGGATAACAACATTTCTGTTGCTCTTTATTTCTTGCTATTCTGAATTTTCCTCTGCAATTACTTTCCATCTCAGGGATTTTCTCTAGGATTTCTCTCATTGAGAGTCTGCTGGCAATGAATTCTCTCATTTTTTTTCTCATTTTCCAATATATTTTTTCTCTTGATTTTTGAAGAATATTTTTACTGGGTATAGAACTATGGGTTGACAGTTTTTTATTTTAGCACTTTAAAGATGTCTTTTCATTGTTTTGAAGCCAGTTATCAAAGTAATGTTTGCTTCTTTGAAAGCAATGTTTGTTTTTTTCCTAGCCCTTTTTGAGATTCTTATCTTTGTCTTTATTTTCCAATAGTCTTTGTATGATATATCTAGATGTTGTTTCTTTATATTTATTCTGTTTGGGATTTGCAAAAACTTCTTGAATCTGTGGTTGAGTATTCTTCAAAAGTTTTGGAAATATTCTAAGCCATTATCTCTTCAAATATTCTTTTGTCCTATTCTCTCTCTGACCCATTATTTCTCTCGCCTCTTCTACTGGGACTCCAAGCACACATATGCCCCCTGTATCTCAATGATCTTTTCTACAGTCCTGTTCTTTTCTCTCCTTGTGCTTCAGCTTGGTTATTTTCAATTGACCTGTTTTCTAGGTCACTAATCTTATATTCTGCTGTGTCTCATCTGCCGTTATATCTAACCAATGAGTTCTTGATTTTAGATATTGTGCTTTGCTTCTAGAATTTAATTTGATTTTTTTCTTATCGATTTCAATTCTCTGGTTAAATCCTCTTTTATCCTCTGTTTCCTCTACACTTTTCTCTATTTTTCTTAAATATAGTAGTCATAGTTATTTTAAAGTTCTTATCAGCTAACTCTATGATCTGTTTTACCTCTTGGTTTTTATTCCTGTTTTATCTCGTCTTTTGGCATAACTAGCGATTTTTTTAAGATTGAATGAAGAACATTATATATAAAAGGTTGTAGAGACTCCAGATGATGCTATTTATTTTCCAAACAGGGTGTATCTTAGCTTCCAGTAGGCCAGCAGATGTGGTGTTATATCAAAACTCTATTGCAGCTCCTGCAGTTTCAATATACCTCTTGTTTGCTCCTGTCCTTTAGGGTTTTCAAGTGAGAGCCTGCTGTATGCTACATAGTCCTTTTCCCTGGCAGGTCCTGAACACTAATCTTTGCCTTGCAACATTGCCAAAATTCTGCTCTGATTTTTAAAGGCTTTCTACCTATGTCTGTGGTCTCCCATCCAGTACAGCCCTCCAATTATGTAAAAGTCCTTAGGGAAAAGTTGGTCATGTTCATGAGGCCTTCAATTCTCTTCCAAAAGATGCAGCCCTCTTCAGGTACAAACCTGAGATTCTCAACTTTTAGCTTGAGCCCATAAATGGCAAATGCTCCTAGGGTTAAATCTGATACAGAAGTCAGTTCACTTCTCTGGAGTCACCCTTCTCCGGAGTCTTAGCCATACAGTTCTTGTTGCCTCATCAGCTCTCTATACCTTCAAATCCCCTGGGAGATCTTGATTAAAATGCAGATTCTCAGCCAGCCCTGATGGCCTAGTGGTTAAAGTTTAGTGTGCTCCACTTTGGCAGCCTGGGTTTGGTTCCCAGAAACAGAACTGCACCTCTTGTCTCCCATGCTGTGGTGGTGGCTCACATAGAAGAACTAGAAGGATTTACAACTAGAATATACGACCATGTACTGGGGCTTTGGGGAGGGAAAAAAAAGAGAGAGGAAGATTGGCACATATCCAGAAGTACAGAGCTCTTTCTTGTCAGGAAATAATATGGGAAAAATAATTAAGAGTTGTTGATATCCTTAGTATGGACCCGATTCCAAACTAACCAATCTGCCCCTTGCATCTAAATGTGGTTTCAAGGCTATAAAGAGGATTACTTGTAACCCTACATCAAACAGTACCCAGCACCATTGCCTCCAGATTCCCATGCTGTAGGTAATTGCCTGGGAAGAACCACAGGAGGAATTCCAGAATACGAAAGGCAAACAGAACGTCTGCTAAAGTCACGTGTTTGAGGCCACATGTGTCTCGTTATGGGTCATGATTCATTAGACCAACTGCTGCTCTCCCTTGCCTCATTTTTTCCACAGACGAATAGAGAAATAGCAGGCAGGACCTGCTGGAGAGTATCTTCACATGCTCTCTCTCCGGAGTATTTCTTTCTTCTCTTGTATCTTTTCTTTCTTAGCCAGATGCATTTCTGGTTAGCCTAATGCCGATTCACTCCAGAGTGACAAGGTACCCAGTGCTTCCTAAAGTCTCACCTCAGAAAGTGAAATATTTGAAATCAGTGTTTTCAAAGAATTCTTTAAAAGTCCAAAATCCAGGCTGCTTTGGAATGTTGTTGACCACTGAGGGGTCCTCATAGATAAAGCAAGGCAGAATCTTTTTCTAAAGTGTCAGTTTGAATCATTTAGCTTCAAAACCAACAAGAGACCACCAGAGGGATTTTACTGGGTATAAAGCCTAAATTCATATCTACAATGAGAACAAGCACTACCATTTACTGAACATTTTTTATATGCCAGGCATGATGCTAAGCTCTTTACTTGCGATATCGCTTGTAAACATCACAACGACCCCCGTAAGTTGGTTTTGATATTCCCATTCTACTGATGAAAACACTGAAATTCAAATAACTTGCATTAAATAACTCACCCAAAACCTGCATAAAGTGGCCTAGGAATAAACGAAAGAACAGCTCAAGCATAAACGGCAATGGACGCTCAGTATCATTTTGGGGAGACAATGAAAAGAGACCTTGCCTCATTTGAGGGGAGCAACCTCTTTTCTGCCTTGGCCCCCTCTGCCATGAGAGAACACAGGCCCAGTGTTTCCAGATCTCCAGTCTTTCAAGAGAAAGCAGAAATCCAAATTTTTATGTGAAATTGAAATCTTATTGTTAAATGTTGGCAGCTATTAAAAAGTTTTTCAGCTCTTTGCAGCCAAACAAAATACAGCTGTGGGCTGGATTCAGCTTGTAGGCTGCCTGTTTGCAAACTCTGTCCTCCATCCTGGGCTAGTGGGAATCATTTTGGGTTCCTTTGTTCCCTTAAAGAAACATGGCTCCTTCAACCAAAGGCCCGAGAGCTTTAAACGATCATTAATAGTTCCATACTGAGGTGTAGCCATTGCCCACCCAGCCTCTGTTAGAAATACAAATATTTGTGACATTACTCCTGGAAACATCCATGCGTAATTTGTGAAATCATTATCCTGTGTGACTTTTGGGATCCAAGTTGACATGTGTGTACCCAAGGAAGAAGAAGATACAAGAAAGAAAAGGAAAAACGAGTTCCTCTGAGAAAGACGCCGGGGCACCCTGTTGAGTGCCGCCCACCCCCATCCCTTGCCCCTGTCTGTTTTCACCATTCAGACCCCTGAAGCCCAGCATTCAGAGCCTCAGCCCACCATTCCTCATTTCTCATTTCTTTCCTCTGAGGAGATAAGGACGACTCACGGCCTCTCGGTGTGTTTTACATCAAAGGCCCCTGAAGGGTCCTGACAGGCGGGATGTCAGTGTAGTAAATAAACCATTAATCACTCTGCCATTTCATGGACATACTCTTCCCAAAGGGCATGAACTTTCTCCAGGTCACTAATATAAACCACATCTTCCCAGAGCCAATGAGGAAGGCAGAGTGGGGTGTCAGAGCCCAGAGAGCAGGCTCCCTCATTGACACACCATTATTTTCCTCTTAACCTCACAGGTCATTGCTATAGTCCCAGTGGATTGTAAATGGTCAATTAAAAGGGAGATGGTTGAAATGAATTAAACAAATGAAGTCACAGCTTTGGGGAACGTGCATACCACAGGGCAACTGCTTCTACTCCTCCAAAACTCTCCACCTCTAAATCAAGGACCAAGAAAAAAGCCACAGGAACACAACAGGACAATAAAGATTTTGCCACTGACCCAAAGCAACGTGCCTTTGGCAGACTCCCATCGTCTGAGTTCCAAGAAGCAGAGCCCAGGGGAAAGGCATGGAATACCTTTCCAGAACAGAGTTTCTCCTCTGCATGATGAGGTTAGGAACACCTGACCAACTGTTTTAACTTGGCCAACGTCCCCACTGGAGGCCAGGTCTTCCATGCAGAGCTTCTCCACCAGGCGGGCACTGCTCTAGGCCCAGTGAAAAGACAGGCGAGGTCCCTGCTCTCCTGGTATTTACATTCTTGTTGGCGCAGGGAGCCAACAGATAAACCAGATCAATTTAGATAGTGATAAGCTTATAAAGTGCATAAAACATGGGGCTGGCCCGGTGGTGCAGGGGTTAAGTGTGCACGTTCCACTTCAGTGGCCTGGGGTTCCCCGGTTCGGATCCTGGGTGCGGACATGGCACCACTTGGCAAGCCATGCTGTGGCAGGCGTCCCACGTATAAAGTAGAGGAAGATGGGCACGCATGTTAGCTCAGGGCCAGTCTTCCTCAGCAAAAAGAGGAGGATTGGCAGCAGTTAGCTCAGGGCTAATCTTCCTCAAAACAAACAAACAAAAAAGGAGCATAAAACAGTAAGGTGGTGTCCACAGTGATGGAGGAGTAGCTATTTTAATTTGAGTGGAAAGATGAGAACTTTCATTCACTCAACAACTAAACATAGTAGTAGGCACTGGGAGGGCACCAAAGAAATAGGAGTGATGTTTCTGTTTGAAGGACCTTATGTTTAGCTGGAGAGATGAGATAAATATGTAAGAGTCCAGAAGGAGTTATGCATATGCAAAACTCACATGCAAACCTGGAAGCCTGAAGGCCGAGGGACAGGAAACAAGGCAGTGATCAGGGCAAGCTCAAATCAGTAGGACAGGCTTCTCAATAAGACACGTCTGAGCAGTTGGGAATACGTTGTGCACCTGGGTTGTCTGAGAGAAAGAGCCTTAGATCCTTGCCACTGAGCCACTGGGAAGTGGAGTCAGGATTTGGTCCAGGGCTGAGAACCCCAAGCCAAATTGTCAGACAGAAGAGATAACAAGTTACCAGCTTGAGGTCGAATTTGGAAGGACGAGCAAAAAGAGAAATAATGCTGCACTTCAGATCAATTCCAAATGCCTTCCCCTGGCCTCCGAAGCACTGCCCGCCTCCCCCCCTCGCCTCCTACCTCTCCTCCTGGCTGCAGCCTCACTGGCCTCCCCCTGGCACTCACTCGGCCTCACGGTTGTCCGTGCGGACTTCGGCGTTTGATGATTCTGCTCAGAAAGCGCTTCTTTCACAGCCTCGCAGGCCTGCTTCCTTCGTGTTAGCTGTCTTGGCTCGGCTCACCTGTCTTTTCCTCTGCGAGGCCTTTGCTGAGCATCCTTCCCAAAGGAGCCTCCTCCATCTTCCCAATCCCTCTCTCTCACCTCACCCTGACATCTTTTCTTCAGAGCACTTGACCAGCTCACATCTTTTGTTTCTTTATTTGTTTACTTATCTGTTTTCTGTTTTCCCCTCTAGGAAGTTTGATTTGAGCAGAAAGCTGTGTGCTTTATTCCCTGCTGTATCCCCATTGCTCAAATGCCACCACTACCTAGCAAAAGCTTACTAGAGCCTTGTTGGATTCATTAAAGTGCCTACTCTGCGCCAAGCATTGTGGGAAGCTCTTTCCATAACAATGTGACATCCCGTTTAATCCCCACAACAATGCCAAGTGGCAGGTTTTGTCCTGCTCGTTTTACAGATGAGAAAACTGAGGCCCAGAAAAGCTAATTAACTTCCTCAACAGCACATAGCTGGTAAGCAGCAACTGAACCCAAGTCTGTCTATCCCTAAAGTCTATGTCTTCTCTACTTTTCGAGGGGAAAAGAGGAAGTGAAATCGAGAATGTAAAGGATCCAAATCAGGTTAAGATTCTCGTACCACAGTTAGGAACCCGGGGCAGTCAGTCCCGTTGTCAAATGAAGACCAGGAACCCCAGGGCTCAAGACCAGCACAGGTAAGGAGAGCATCCCTGTTCACATTCACCTGCTGGCACAGGGCAGGGCTGGCAGGGGGTCACCAACACAGAAAGAAGAGTGATGGGCCTTTAAACACCCAGCTGTGCCAAGAGGTGTACAGCCAAGTATGCCTCTGAGTATGCCTGGACTGGGTGCCCCCTAATGCCACTTACTCCCCAAGGGCTCCAACCACAGAGAACAAGCACAGAGTTGGGGAATGGCCCATGCAGCAAAGAGAGGTTGGTTCACCACAGGCGTGGTGCCTGCCTCAAAGGAGAGAGAGAGAATTTAAATGGTGTATGATAAATAACCTTGAAAAGCAAGGCTGACCTGGGCCGGCCCAACCCAAAATATCCGAAAGAGGAATAGCAAATAAGCCTCACCACAGGCAGAGCTCCCTTCCATGGAAATGGCTCCTGAGACTGAAGGTGGGTGAGTCCTGGCAGGACATGTGGTCTGTTCACTCAGCCATGTCTGCAGAGGTGAAGGTGGTGGCAGGAATGTCCCACGTGCTGTGTATTTGCTATCCCTGCTGCAGAAGCACACTTGGCTTCCACACAAATTTGCCGCCGCGACATGACAGCCAGCATGGACCCTCAGTATTCAGGCTGGGGGCCGGCCACTCACATTACACAGGAATAAACGTACCAACTACCTTGACTCCTCGGATAGAAAGTGGGACAAGAGCTACCACGTACTGGATGTTTATTATGTGCCCAGTCTCACAAGGCAGTTTATATTGTCCTAGTCCATAAATACGTATTGTTATTATTCCCCTTTTACAGAGGAGGAAACCAAGACCCAAAGAGGTTAAGAAAATTGTCCAAAGTCACAAAGAGTGAAGCCAGGATTAAAACTCAGATCCATCTGATTCCACAGGCAGTGTCTCCCCGACACCAATCTACACACCTGACACAACTTTTTCCAATTCAGGACAAAATGAGAAAAATAAGGACAATATTGTAATTTCCTTAATTCTATATCATCTCTTATAAAACAAATGATTGTTTAATAATATATCAGAGGAAGAAAAAAACACTATAGTAAATGTACGTTGCTGAAAGAAATGAAGATTTATGGTGATTTCAAACTTGTTCGTATCTGATAAACATGTGTCTTACAATTGAAGAAATAAGGAGCATGTTGGTGTGAGATTCTATCACAACTTAAGAACTGTGAGTTTATTCTGAGCTCACATCATTCCTAGTTTCAGGTGTTTAACTCTTTTATAAAATCAGATGATTATAGATAATAGGAGCTTTTTAAAAAAGTCCTTAGTTGACAAAAATAAAAAGTGATAGTCCTCTCTGATCTCTTTTGAAATTTTATTTTTATTATTTGAAAACTCCAAATGCTTGTGAACCAATGCACTTACACCATGGTTTCCACTCCCAACGACAGAGGTGGGCCAGCCCTGGTGGCCTAGTGGTTAAGGGCTGCAGTGGCCTGGGTTCGGTTACCGGACGCAGACCTACACCACTCGTCGGTGGCCATGCTGTGTTGGGCAGCCCACGTCCAAAATAGAGGAAGATTGGCGACAGATGTTAGCTCAATGCAAATCTTCCTCACCAAAAAAACCCAATCAGCCAATGACAGAGGTCACAGACTGGAGGCTCCTGAGTCGAATTCAGTGCACGGAGCATTGTAAAGAGCTGTAGAGGGTTGTGATTTGGCCACAAAGGATCATAAAATTTTAGCTGACAATGTTTTACATAGGAGAATTCACAAACAACTCTGGATATCTCGCTTCTCTTTAAAATTCAGAAGATCTAAGAAGGAAATCCTGCCACTGGAGACAACATGGATGGACCTTGAGGGTATTATGCTAAGTGAAATGTCAGAGAAAGACAAATAGTGTATGATCTCATTTATATGTGGAATATTAAAAAAAAATCCAAACTCACAGAAGCAGAGAGTAGAATGGTGGTTGTCAGGGGCTGGGGGGTGGAGGAAATGGGGAGACGCTGGGCAAAGGGTACAAACTTCCAGTTATAAGATGAATAAGTTCTGGGGATCTAATGTACAACATGGTGACTATAGTTAACAATACTGTGTTATATACTTGAAAGGTGCTAAGAGAGTAGATCTTAAATATTCTCACCACAAAAAAAATTGTAATTATGTGAGGAGATGATTGTTAACTAACCTGATTTGGGGAATCATTTCACAATACATAAGTACATCAAATTATCATGTTGTACACCTTAAACTTACACGATTATACGTCAATTCCTTCTCAATGAAGCTGGAAAATAAAATAAAATAAAATTCCGGCCATCTGGCTACCCCCATGGCCTCCAGAGCTGGGTGGCTGCTGCTCCCTGTTGGAGACGCACGCTGTCTAATTGATCTTTTGCTGGGCCACTTCCCGTTGTCTGATACCTGGGTAGATTGCTGCAGTAAGGACCCCCAAGGAGTCCATGCGTCTTTGCATCCATGCCCTTTCACTGTCATCCTCCACACTCCCAGCACTGTGGGTTTGCCCCTGTGACTCACTTTGGTCAAGGGGACAATAGCAAAGGTAAACACAGGCAGAAGCTTGCATAGCACCTACCCATGGCGGCTTGTCTTCTCTGGCTGCTGAAAACCCTGAGGCCACCACATGAACAAACCGGGCTCGCCTCCATGAGAAGCACCAAGGCCCTCTGGCTAGCAACCCAGGATGACCCCAGGCAGTGAGGCTGTTCCAGAGTATCCAGCCCCAGCTGAGCTAGCGGCTGACTGCAGCCCATGAGGGAGCCCTGGGGAGACCGGAGACCGGAGGAAGAAATACCAAGCTGAGCCCAACCCAAACTCTACTGTTAAATGACTGGTCTTTTAAGCTGCTCAACTTTGAGGTGTTTTGTTATGCTAATAGCACACCCTTGGCCTCACTCATTTACCTTAACTCTTGGATCATGAAAGCATTTGAGTCTGTGACTCCTACTTAGGATCTCGAAGACCTTTCCCATATACAGACACACACACACTCACTCACACACATACACAGGCACCTGATTATTAAGCGAGAGAGGGGGATTTGAAGTGTTCACTCCAGCCCCCAGAACAGCACCTGGCACACAGTTGGTATTGAATAAATATCTTTTGAATGAATAAGTGAATTCACAGATGTTTCCCTAAGTACCTTCATTTAAGAGGTAGCCTAGAGGTAGTCACTCCTCCCAGGGTTTCCGCACTAGAGGAAACTCCCAGATAATCTCCAGGTAGCATTAAGGATCACTGAACACCCATCCCAGCCAAGCCACTGGCTTCCCAGACACCCTGCTGTGTCTGCTAAACTAGTTTTGGAAAATCAGCACATGTGAACCAACTCAATGGGGATTGAGGTTTGACAAGACTGATAATAACAACCTATTTGTCATTTGTGCTTAGCTTTCCACTGGTGTTGACAGAGGTCTGAATGCAAGAGGACTTTCCTACGAAGGCTGAAGAAAATACGATGCAGCCGTGGGTGTCAGCTGAAGAACAGCCAACACAAGAGCTGGATCCTATTTACCCACGGAATGAATTGTGACTGCTATTTTTCAAGGGATTAAAAAAAGGAATGCCGTGTGAAGGAAAACACTTACTCCGCACACCCTGAAGTGAACACATACCATTCTTGTTTCGCCATGAGAACGTTTGGCCAACTGCCTCTCGCCTTTTACCATTTTCTTGCTCATTCTCTTACCTTTCTCAAAAATAAGAGGATGTTCATTAATCAGAGGCACCATTCTGGGGAGTTGCATAACAACCTGGAAACCATCACAACTGGGGAAGTGGGAAGCAACTCGGACTTGCAAAATTGGAAGTCCTAGATTTTAGGACAATAGTCTGCTCCTTAATTCCTTTGCCTGGGTGATTAAGCCAGTTTATCTAAACCTCAGCTCGCTCATCTACAAGATGATGGAAATGATATCTGCTCTGCTGACTTCATAGGGGTTTTGAGAGGATTAAACGAGATGACGTGGGGCTGGCCCCGTGGCCGAGTGGTTAAGTTCGCGCGCTCTGCTGCAGGCGGCCCAGTGTTTCCTTAGTTCGAATCCTGGGCGCGGACACAGCACTGCTCATCAGACCATGCTGAGGCAGCGTCCCACATGCCACAACTAGAAGAACCCACAACGAAGAATACACAACTATGTACCGGGGGGCTTTGGGGAGAAAAAGGAAAAAATAAAATCTTAAAAAAAAAAAAACGAGATGACGTAAGTGAAACTGTCATTCAAAAGTTGATGATTACAGAATAAGAACGGTAATGATCAATAGGCACAAATATGGGAAGAGAAATAAGATGTGTGCAAGGCCCTCCTACAAAGGCACTATGGCTGAGCCAATAGTAAGCAGTGCACAGCAGGGGCCAGGACCACCAACACCAAACCATCAAGGGAGGAAACAGAGGAGTCAGGATCAGATCAACAGGGTCGAATCAGAAACAGGTAGATGTGGGACTGGCAGAGAGTAGATTCATTCAACAGGCCAGTGCACAGAGACGCTGGTGATCAGCCATGGAGGCCACCAGGCATTGAGTGGACAGCTGCTGGTTTTGCCTGCCTGGCATCCATTCCTCCTTCCTGAGTCTCCTTTGTGGGTCTCTCCATGCCCTCATTCCGTGTGCCATTCCCACAGCCTACCCGAGACCTTTCCTTGGGACCAGATCCATTGCAACCAGATTCTCTTTGCTGGGAATGGAAATCTTTGCTGACCTGACACAAGGTTGGGAAATGTGGGTAGCGAATGTATTCCTCAGAAGCACCCTAAAAAGAAAATATTCATGAGTCTGACATCTCCAAGGCTGCCCTCATTCCAGTACTTTCTGAGGTCTAACTGGTCAAATCAGTCAACTTATCTTTGATTCTATGAGCCACCCAGAATCCTTCCAGTATCTTCCCTTTTCCTTTCCTTTCCTTTATTGCTCAAGTTAACCAGTGTCCACTTTCACTGCTTATAAATAAACAAGCAAATGCAAACGATCAAGGCATCTACCTAAGGTCTAGGGCCCCAGACAGGGCAGGTGTCTTGCACACTCTGTTGTTCTTGATGCTCCTCACCTTGTCTTCCCCTGCTTGCCTCTCTGAGTTTTCCACACAATCTGAGAACATTGTTGGGCCGCTGAACAGGGAGGTATGGGAAAGACAGGGCACAGGGTAATCCAAGACTTAAAGCAAAGCTGCTGCCAGAATGTAAGAACAGAAATGGGGCAAGCGATGACCCTCTTCATATCTAGAGCAGGCCAAATTGTCATTAGGATGTCTTGACTAATTTTATGTTCCAAGACCTTAAGAGAGTCTGAGGAAAGCCACAGGGAAAGAAAATGAAGTAGCAAAACGATGTGGCCGAGATCATGGACTGCGGGGGCTCAAGGCCTCATTCAGCCTTTCATAAGCAGTGTGAGCTTGGAAAAATTACTTAACCTCTCTGTTCCACTTTTTCCCCTTCTGTCAAATGGAGATGACATTAAGACAGGTGCCTATCTCGTAGAGTTGTTATGAGGATAAAACAGTTTGATATTTGTAATGTACGTAGATTCATTCTTAGCACATTGCAAGTGCTACAGAAGGGTTTGTTAAAATAATAAATGTTTCCCCTAAGAAAAGGTTGGAAACCTGAGGTGGTTTATCCTGGAGTGGAGAAGTCTTTAAAAAATTTTTCTTATTAACAAATATGAGCTTTTCCTGAGCTATTCACATGCCACTGGACACTGAGAAGAAGATCAAAGGAAATCAGCAAACAGGGCCTTTGTGTCATGGTTATTTGGGGTCACTTATATCAATTGACCCTTATTTATTTTGTCTGAGAAGAGGAGGACAAGGGTCCCCCAAGGGTAATGAGGCATTGGTCCAGCAGTCCACGTGATGACAAACAGTCTTAAAACACGGACAGAGAGGATGGCCCCACTCCCTCAGGTTTGGGGACCTGGTGTGTCAGTCATTTCTGTGTCACTCGGTAGAGTCAGGCATATCTAGGGGGTGCCATCCTTCTCACTCTTTACCATCTCAGCCACTCACTTCCTGCCTCACCCAGTGAGAGACACTCTTCTCCCTCGGTGATGGCCACAGGGGTCTGGCTGGTGATGTGGACAGCTGCTGCCCAGCTGCCCGCTGCGGGGAAAATCGCCCCTGCTCAGGGTTAACACCTCCTCTCCCAAGGAACCACACCCATCACCAGAGGGAGAAAGTCCTGCCAGCTCAGTTGGCCTGGTCATTTGTTGGCATGTTCTAGCCCTCTGCTCAATGAAGATGGATTGTGGCACAAGAGCCAGAGAAAGGGAATAACAAAGGGAAACTCAACAGTGACCCGAGAGAGGACAAGCGAGTTATAGAGCTCGAATTGCTCCTGGCGTCAGCTCCAACTTAACTGTTCCTATTCAGTTAGAAGTATTTGTGGTTCCAGCTATCAGCAGTTACTTCTTGCTTCTCCATCTGATGGTTATCCCTGACCCGCTTGCCGAAAGATGCTCAGGCAGAGAATCTTTGTCTCCACAGACTCAGATCCTGAAGTTGGGGATCTGCTGGGGGAGGACCACCAAGGGCTTCCATTACTCGCTCTTTGTCCACACTGTGTCTCCAGAACCATCCCATTTCCCAGCACTCACCAGCCTCACTGGCCATGGCCTGCACACCCGGTACAGTCTCCAATTCTCTCATAGTCCTCTCTCAAAATGTCTTCCATCTGCTCTCCCTTCCTGGCCAATGCACATTCCCCAGTCTTTGTTAGTGTGATTTTAAGACCTTCATAGACACTAAGCAGTCTTACTTTTGGAGGCCCCATTCCACATCAAAGCAGACATCCTACACTGTATCCATATCCATCATCTAACATAGTTGCCAGGTAATAGATGAATTCAGTTGCAGTTGACAAGTGGACAGTTGCTTTTTATATTTAATTAAACATTTTTAATTGTAATCTTGCAGCTTTCTTTTTACATTTTAGAATCAGAATTTTTTTCAAAAATTTAGCACTTTTACTGGTTGTGAAAATCTCACTAGATACTCTGCCTGAAGTGGATAAAATGGCCCTGTCCCCCAACCAAGGGCGGTGGCTAGAAAGCCATCCATTCTCTGGCAGTTTGGGAAACCAGGCAGAGTATTTGGAAATGGAAAAGTTGGGCTCGTTACAGGATTGTGCTGATCTTAAGGTGAGGAAAACTGTATATGGGAGAGAATACAACTAATGAGGTCAAGATCACACATCTGATTTTATTAGCACCTCTATAGATTATTATTAATCATAATAGCCACCCCTTATTAAATATTCACTACTCATTGGAGACTCTGTGCATATCATCTCAGCTAAACCTAGAACATTATGCAACAAATATTATCTGTAAATTACTAAAGAGACAATTAAGACTGATGGCGTAATAAGGGGCACAGTTGAATTTGACCCTAGCACATGTTTTCCACCTCACCACAATGCCTGGCACTTTCTTATACTAATTAAAATCATCAGACCAGGTAGGATCACATGTACCCGCGATGGTTAATTTTACATGTCAACTTGACTGGGCCATGAGGTGCCCAGATATTTGGCCCATTCTGGATATTTCGGTGAGGGTGTTTTGGGACGAGTTTAACGTTTAAGTCAACAGACCAATTAAAGCTGACTGCCCTCCTTAACGTGGGTGGGCCTCATCCAATCAGTTGAAGGCTTAAATAAAAAAACACAGCTGAGCTTTCCCCAAATAAGAGTCAATGCCTCTTGCTTCACTGCCTTTGAGGTGGGAACTTGATTTTTTCTGCCTTTGGACTTGAACTGAAACATTGGCTCTTCTTAGGTCTGCTGGCTTTTGGACTGGATTCACACCATTGGCTGTCCTGATTCTCAGGCCTTCAAACTTGGACCAGACCTGCACAGCCACTCTCTTGGGTCTTCAGCTTGCCAACTGCTGATCTTGGGGTTTGTCAGCCTCCATAAGTGCATGAGCCAATTTCTTATAATAAATCTCTTTTTTATGGGTTCTGTTTCTCTGAAGAATCTTGACTGGTACGGTACCCCCAAACCCTCAGTCTCTCCTCACTGCACATTCTACTTCGGGACTTCTGCAAACACCCTACGTCAGGAAGCCGTATGGGGAGGACAAGGTTTCCAGCTGCAACTCTTTTGTCCTTTTAGGGGAAAAAAATGAGGCATTAACCACAGTATTATTGTTTTATTTTTATTTAAAAAAAATAATAAAGAGATGCCCAACCCAAATTTTGACTGGCAGAATTAGAAGAGTTTCGACCCAACCCAACAGAAGTGTAAAAGAAACAGGGTAGCACCGAGGGAGGGAGGTAATAATTGTTTGGGTCTGCTTTGAGACTTGTTTTCATGTTTGTCACTCAGAGGGTAGGGTCCTCCTGGAAATTACTGGCAGGGCAAACTACCTTTATTGGGCAGGATTCTCTGCAAACATCCTTAACTGCTCATACATCCATCGTCAAAATCAAACACAATGCATGTGTAACAATTATGTAATAGATGAGTTGCAATTGACTAGTCGACATATTATTGCTTTTTATAAATGTTTAATTTAATTTAATTTAATTGTGGCCATTTTCAGTTCTAGTCTAACAGAGGACAGGGGCATAGCTTAAGGTAGAAAGATCTAGCTCTGCATGTGTATAATGCAGAGGCTTGGCCTTGGCAATTTCACACTTAATCTCAGAAACAGCAAGTGCTGGAGCCCCGTTTACCACCTGGACAGAGGGCAAGGTGGTGTTATATGCTCCATAGGGGAGAGAGGAGTCTGGTCTTCATTCCCAGTTGATAGCTCTGGTTTAGCACCTAAGGTGGCACAGCTTGGTCTAGGGACCAAGTTTATGCTGCTAGTTTTTCTACTCTGAGACAAAAAAAACCAAAGGCAAAGGAAGAAGAGGGCAGCCTGCCAAAAATTGTCCATATGATGATGATGATGAAGATGCTGAAGATGATGAAGAAGAAGAGAAGGAAGAGGAGGACCATTTTACGAACTCCTACCATATGTGAGGGACCTTATGTACACGCATATACTATTCCTAATCCTCACAACAATCCTACGAGGTACATGTGATCATCCTTCTCTTATGATTGAGGAAACTAAGGCTTAGAAAAATTGATTAATTTGATCCTAGTCACACAGTTTCTAATGATTAAGACAAGATTTGAACCCACATCTGTTTAACTGCACCGTTTTCATGCCTCCCATTTTGACACACCATCATTGGCTATTTTTCTTTTTTGCCCCTTTGTAACAATCAATGAGATGGCTAAGCCACTCTGATTGACTGTCCAGCAGCCAATCTCTCTTCCATGGAGCTCTGGATTACATTACCTCCAAGTTTCTGGTCCGTGCACTTTTTATAGCCTCTGTTTTTGACTCTGTCATGGTAGTTACCCCAGACTGACATAATGCAGCTCTCATTGGTTAATTGTCAGGGAGCCTTGAAATTACCTTCCACTCCTCTCCAAGCCCATATTCCATGGCCTCCAAATTGAAGACCGGACTGCTCTAACTCCTACTCATGTCCTTCCAGCACAGACTGCATTTCTGGACGAGGAAGGCTATGCTTTTAACCATACTTTTGCTTTCTAACTGCCTCTGTCTTACCCTGTCTGATCAGGCCAAGCTATGGCCACAGTTGTGTATAATTAGTTAACTTCACTCACTGTCTCCTGTGTTTATGTTTCGCTCCCCAATTCCAAGTGACAAATGGCTATCCAAAGCCATGGGCTTGACCCCAGATGACCCCATGTTTGATTGCCTTTATCCCAGTGCACGGGTCCTCACTCAGAGACTCCCACAGCTCTTGCTCAGCTGGTAATTGATTTCCATGTGAATTCATGAGCCAGTTGGCAGAACTGGGCCACTGGGCACATTGACAGCATGGGCAGGAGGTGGCTATGGTAGCCACCATTTTAGAGCAGGTCCAGCAGAATATTCACTTCAAATAAAGTCCTGTACTTAAAAGACCTTGCCCTCCCTGTGCCAGGAAGGTACTATTATTTCTGAGGAGGATTCTTATCCCAAGGTTCGCAGACTTGACCTAAAAGCAGGAATTCAGTGAACAATACCCAAGCCACAGGACAGGAGTTTCCCCAATTTTCTTTTCTGTGACTCCTGTGCTGGCTGATGCCAATCAACTGTCAACAAATGAGGAATAGTGTCTTGGTCACATTCTGTTTTCCATCTAGTTGGTCGGGTTATTTATGCATCATTAACACCTTCACTTTAAGAGCTGTTAACATTTCAAGACAATGTTTGTTCAGCCTCAGTAAAGTGCAGTGAAGAGGGAAGGGTTCTAGATAAGAGGTTTGAAGACCTGGGTCTTAGACTCAGCTCTGTTTCTCCCTGAACGTATACCCCTGCAATTACTTCACCTTTGGCCTAGGTTTCTTCATGTGTTAAAGAAGGAGGAGGAGGAGGAGAAAGAGGAGGAAGAAATAATAAGAAAGAAGGAAGGAAGGAAAACAAGACAGAAGAATGAGAGACAAAGAAAGCAGTAGGACTAGATAAAGTATTTCAAAGTTCCCTCCAGCTTCCTGCTTCTTACATTTTGAAGCTGTGTTATCAGGTGAGTAAACATTTAGATTGTTGTGTCCTCTTGATGAATTGACTCCGATATCATTATGAAGTGACTTTATCACTGGAAATATTCTTTACTCTAAAATCTGGCTATTAATATAACTATGTCAGCTTTCTTTTGATTAGTGTTAACATGGTATATATTTTTACATCTTTTTTACTTTTAATCTATTTGTGCTTCATATTTAAAGTACATTTTTGTAGACAGCATATATTTGGGTCTTTTCTTTCCTCCTCTGCCTTCTAAAATCATTTACATTTAACATGATTATTGATATGGTTGGATTTAAATCTATCATCCTATCTGTTCTTTGTTTCACTTTTGCTCCTTTTTTTACTTCTTTTGGATTGATTCCATTTTATCTTTTTAGATATAACTCTTTGCTGTGTTATTGTATTGTTGCATTAGAGGTTACAGTATGTACCTTTAACTTATCATATTCTGCCTTCAAGTGACATTATTCCACTTCACATATAGAATAAAAACCTTAGAATAGTATACTTCCATTTCTCCCCTCCCAATCTTCATACTATTGTTGTCATAGATTATACCTTGACTTATGTTATAATCCCCATACTACATTGTTATTATTTTTTAAACAGTAGATGGTCTTTTAAAGAGATTTAAAGAAGGAAAAAATTTCTATATATTCACCTGGGTAAATAATAATTCTGTATATTTACCTATGTACATAGTAAATACATAACCTATGTAGTTACCATTTCCAGTGCTCTTCATTCCTTTGTGTAGATCCTTTTTACATCTGGTACCATTTTTCTTCTACCCGAAGGACTTCTTTTAACATTTCTTGTGGTGAAGGTTTGCTGCTGATGAATTCTTTCAGCTTTTGTAGTTGTTAGAAAGTCTGTATTCCACCTTTGTTTTTGAAAGATTTTTTTTGCTGGGTATCGAATTCTGGGTTGGCAGGGGTTTTTTTCTTTTAGTAATTTAAAGATATTACTCTCCTATCTTCTCGCTTGCATTGTTTCTGACAAGCTATCTGCTCTCATTCTTGTCTTTGCTCTTCAGTACATAATTTCTTTTTTCTCTGGCTGTTTTTAATATTTTTTCCTTAACACTGCTTTTGAATAATTTGATTATGATGTCACTTGGTGTCCTGTTCTTGTTTCTTGTTCTTGGGGCTTATTGAGGTTCTTGGATCTGTGGGTTGATAGTTTTCATCAAATCTGGAAATTTTTCAACCATTATTTCATCCAATATCTTTTGTCTTCCCCCTCTTTCTTTTATGGATTCCAGTTACAGGTATATTAGGTTGCTTGAAATTTTCCCACAGATCATTGATGCTTATTTCATTTTTGAAATTTTTCATCTTTCAGAATTTTATTGTGGATAGTTTCTATTGCTATGTCTTTAAGTTCACAAATATTTTCTTCTGTAACATCTAATCTGCTGTTAACCCCAGTGTATTTTTCATCTTGTGTTGTAGTTTCATCTCTAAATATACTATTTGGGTCTTCCTTATATCATCCATGTCTCTACTTAACTTTTGAACACATGATCAAAGTTACAATTACTATTTTAATATCCTTCTCTCTTCATTCTGACATCTGTGTCAGTTCTGGGTTATTTGCGATTGACTCATTTTCTCTCCCTATTCTGAATCATATCTTTCTGCTTCTTTGCACACCTTGTAATTTTTGGTTGGATGCCAGATATTACAAATTTTACATTGTTGGGTGCTGAATATTTTTATATTCCTATATAAGTCAGTTGGAAAGAGTTTGATCTTTCGGGATCTTGCTTTTAAGATTTTGTTAATTGGGGGCAGAGAAATGCTCATTCTAGGACTAATTATTTCCCCCTGTGAAGGCAAGATTCTTCTGTGTACTAAAGAACTCACAAAACTCAACAATGAGAAAGCAATCCAATTTTTACAAAAGAAAAACATTTGAACAGACACTTCTCCCCAAAAAATATATAAGGATGGCAAATAGATTAAAATGTGCCCAACATCATTAGTTATTAAGGAAATGCAAATTAAAACCAGGATGAGATGCCATTACATACCAATTAGAATGGTTAAAATTTAAAAAACTGACCATATCAAGTGTTGCTGAGGATGTGCAGGAACAGGAGGTCTCCTACACTGAGGGTGGGGATGGAAAACGGTACAACCACTTTTCAAAACAGTTTGGCAGTTTCTTAAAAAGTTAACCATACACCTACCGTATGATCTAGCCACTCCACTCCTAGGTAATTATCCAAGAGAAATGAAAGAGTGCATATGTCCCACAAAGACATATATGTGAGTGTTCACAGCAGTTTTATTTATAACAGCCCCAAACTGGAAAGCACTCAAGTGTCCATGAACAGGTGAATTAACAACCTGTGGTTAGACATACAAGGAACTACTACTCAGCAATAAAAAGTAATAAATGGTGGATACACTTTACAACTTGAATGGATTTCCAAATAATTATGCTGAGTGAAGGAAACCAGACAAAAGAAGAGCACATACTGTATGACTCCACTTATATCATATTCAAGAATATGCAAACTACTCTATTATTAAAAAAACAACAGATCTATGTTTCCCTGAGGGCCTGGGGGCAGGGGGACCTGGAGGAGGGAGGAAAGAGAGGAGAGAGGAGTTACAAAGGAGCAGAGGAAATTTTAGGGGGTGATGGATATGTTCATTATCTGATTGTGGTCATGATTTCATGGGTATATACATACGTCAAAACTTACCAAACTGTATACTTTACATATATGCAGTTATATCTCAATAAAGCTGTTTAAAAAAGAAAAGAAGACAAGAGCTGACTTACAGTGGGCTCCCACTGGCCTAATTTAGGACAATTTGTGCATGAGAAGAAATAATAATGGCAACAGGTAGAACAATAAAAATAATCCATGAGTCCCTAATGACACCAAAAAAAGAGAGAAAAGTGGAGAGAAAAAGAAAGGAAGGAGGAAGCAAATGTGATGGGGGCTCTTCTTTATAAAAGAATGCCAGCCAACAAATGTAGAAGGAATGATAAAATTAGAAAATTGCTCTTCACCAACTCCCAGTTTAAGAAGAGATTCAGGTAAGGACGAACATAGATGCTAAAATACTGAGTGAAAGCAGTTCTGCAAATATCAGCCTACTCATCGAGATAGGGTTAAATTACACTCAACATACACTGTTTTTAAAAGCAGAAAAGTATTACTTCAAGAAGATTTCTATGAAATGGTTAAAAAAAAAGGACAAGGAGTTGTGAACTTTTGGTACATGGAGGTCAGTTCTGGGTGGGATTGGAAGGACCAGAAAAGTCATTATGCAGAAGGCGATGAGCCTGACCACACCAGTTAAATAATAATCATTTTTGTGTGCCCAACAAGCCCTGAAAATCTTTGGATAAAGTTTTCTGGGGACAGTGAGGGAAGAGGTGCAGGTGCTGACAGGTGGAAGTCACCTGGAATAACTGAATCAGGAAAGTCCAGGGCTGGGTGTCAGGCAAGGACAGCTCTGCTTTGGGTGTTCCTCAGAAAACTTCGCTCAGTTTGTAATTATGGATTCGTTAGTATGACTACTTGATTCAGGCCTGAGTTTCCCCGCTAGACTGTAAGTGCCGAGAGGGAAAGGGCCTGGCGTTTCTTTGCTCTCCAGAATTTAACAGGGTGACTGGGGTATAACAGGAGCTGGTTAACTACTTCTAAAATAAATGAATGAGTGAGTGAATGAATGAAGACTGCAGATTTGTTGTGAATGCTTTTTAGCTGACCTGCCCTGTGTTGAAGGCAGTTAGAGCTACACTTATCAGCGCCATGAGGGCAGAAACCTGGCCTATTCTTGTCACTGGTTTAACTACAACACCTGGAACCATGCGTGGTGCATAGTATGCATTCAATAAACGTTTGCTGAACTAATAAATGAGAATGGCTACCCCGATCAGACCGTGAACTTTGTGAGGGCAAAGACAATCTTTGTAATCCCTCTGGTGACAAGCACAGAGCCCTGAACTTAGTAGGTGCTCAATGAATATGTGAGACGGAGCAAGTGAACGACTGAGGAATACATGAACCCCATCCACGCTTCTCACTAAACTGAGATCGCAAACGTTTCAGGAGAAGCAGCTCAGAGAAGGCTGAAGCAGAAAAGACTGCTAAGAGATGGCTCTGGTGCAGTGTGGATGGAAGGCCAGGTTGGTGGCAGCTGGCCCCTAGGCAGAGGAGCAGACCCCTGAGGGGTCCCATCTGCTGTGGTCCCTTCCTCTCTGGAGCCCCTAGAGCTGGACTCATTCTGACTTTGCCAGGAAAGTACCACCTGCTAACTCCCACCTCCCCTCCAGAGAGTGTCCACGGTCAGTGTTTCCTGTTCGGCGGCCAGGTTGGCTGAGCCCTCAACCAAAGGGCTCCCCAAAGAAGGCTCTCTGGGGTCTGGGCAGGCAGTGAGGGGCACCTTCACTTAGTCTGTGAGAGGAAGCGGTCCAGAAGAAGGAAGACCCCTCCGCAGCATCAATACCCCAGGATTATTTTTGGAGCTCTGGATCTGAAAGTTTGTTTCATTAAAGCATCAACCAAATTTAAAGAAAAAGATAAAACAAAGGCGAGGAAGCCAGAGTAAACTTTCTGCTGATAAACTTACAATTAAGTTTTACACCCCGAAACTGGGCCTTGTCTGAGAGCATCACAGAATTGCATGTTCATGTGCCCTGTGGTTGGTTTTGGACACAGTGCTGCCTGCCACTTAGCTCTCAAATCTCATTAGAGCAAATGCCGCCAGGACAGAAGTTTCTCTGTAGTCGGAGCTACAGACAAAGCCTCACTCATTTAAGTTACACTTTCAACAACTCAATTCCAGTATGGTGAGGGCCTTATTTACCTAGGGCTTATAGTATGGATTTGAACTGATCCAAGCTCTTAAGTGCAGAGCTTCCAACGAAGAAAGGAAGGCAGCCCACCGTTATGTTCCACCCCCACCTGGAACCCTGTGGGAGAGCCTGACAGACCGAGGGAAACTCCAGTTGCTCTGATTCCAACTAGATCAGAGTTGATTACTAAGCCATCCAAAGACAGCAGTGGCTCTTATTCCATCAGGTCATTGGAAAGGGAAAAAATGCTTCAGCTCCTTGCCACCCAAACTGTGGATCTTAAACCAGCAGCACTGGCATCACCTGAGCATTTTTAGAAATGAAAAATCTTTATAACCTTGGATTAGGCAATGATTTCTTAGATACAACACCAAAAGCATACGCTACAAAAGGAAAAATAGATAAAGGGGACATCATCAAGTTTGTGCTTCAAAGGACATTATCAAGAAAGTGAAAAGAGAGTCTCCAAAATGGAAGAAAATATTTGCAAATCTTATATCTGATAGGGATCTAGTATCCAGAATATATAAAGAACACTTACAACTCAACAGTAAAAAGACAACCCATTTATAAAATGTGCAAAAGATTTTAACAGACATTTCTCTAAAGAAGACATATAAATGGTCAAATAAACACATAAAAAGATGTTCAACATCATTATCATTAGGCAAATGCAAATCAAAACCACAGTGAAATACTATTACAAGGTAAAAGTAAACATAGTTACCATACAACCCAGCAACTCCACCCCTAGGTATATATTCACCGTAATTGAAAACATATGTCCACATGAAAATTTGCACACAAAGGCTTGTATCAGTATCATTCATATTAGCCAAAAAGTGGAAGCAAACCATTTGTTCGTCAATTGATGAACAGATAAACAAAATGTGGTATATCCATACAATGGAATCAGCCATCAAAAGGAATGAAGTACTCACACATGCCACAATATGAATGAACCTTGAAAATACTGTGCTTAGTGAAAGAAGTCTGACACAAAAGGCCGCACGCTGGACTATTCAATTTCTGTGAAATAGCCAGAATAGAAAATCCATAGACAGAAAGTAGTTTAGAGTTTGCCCAGGCCTGGGGGGAGGCAGATGAGGGAGTGACTGTCATTGGTAACAAGGTTTCTTTTTGGGGTGACGAAAATTTTCCGGAATTAGATGGTGGTGATGGTTGCCCAACCTTGTGACTATACTAAAAAACACTGAATAGTACAATTTAAAATGGTGAGTTTTATGGTAGGTTAATTATATCATAATAAAAAATAAACTTAGGCCCCCAATTCAGACTCATTGTATTAACACCTGCCTTTTAAAAAGATCCTCAGATAGTATGAATGCACGCTGAAGTTTGAGAAGCTCTAATCTAGAACTTTGGTTCTCATGTTTGGCCGAAATTTGGAATCACCAGAGGAGCTTTCAAAACGGCTCCCTGACTTGTTTCGTTGTCTTTCTGTATCTTGTCTGCCCAACTCACCTATAAGCTCCTGGGATGTCTCAGATGGACCTCATACCCCTTGATGGTTAGATCTCCTTGCAAAGCATCGCTTCGTTCTCAAAAACACATATTGCTTGATGTAAGAGCAGGCACTCTGGGCCAGATCATCTCATTCAAATTGCAGCTGTGCCACTGACCAGCTGTGAGACCTCGGACAAATGACTTACCTGGCATGCCTCAGTTTTCTCATCTGTAAAATGGGGATAATACTAATACCTACTTCACAGGACTGCTGAAAGGAACAAATTACCTAGTATACATAAAGCTCTTAGAATAGTACCTGGCATACAGTAAGCATTATATATATGCATTAGGTATTATTATACAAGCCAACATTATTCTTTTATAATACTATTATATAGCATGTTATTATACATTGCAAATTATTATATAATAGTAGCAACTATTGAACCCTGACCGTATGGCAGGCATTTAGCTGTTTTAAACTATTTAATGTAATTCTCCCAATGATTCTAAGAGATAGCAACTCATTCAGCAAATATTTATTAGGCATCTGTCAACTATGTACCCTACCCAGGTGAGAAATTGAAGTTTTGGTGTCTTAGTAAGTTCAGGCTGCTATAACAGACTGCCACAGACTGGGCGGCTTGTGAACAACACAAATTTATTTCTCACAATTCTGGACGCTGGGAAGTCCACGATCAAGGTGCCAGCAGGTTGGGTGTCTGATGAGGGCCCACTTCCTGCTTCACAGAGGGCGGTCTTCCTGGTGCATCTTCACATGGTGGAAGGGGCTGAGGGGGCCCTCTGGGGTCCTTTGTAAAGGCACTAATCCCATCACGAGGGCTCCACCCTCATGCCTGACTCACCTC
The DNA here is from genome assembly GCF_037783145.1 of Equus przewalskii. Taxonomy (NCBI): domain Eukaryota; kingdom Metazoa; phylum Chordata; class Mammalia; order Perissodactyla; family Equidae; genus Equus; species Equus przewalskii. The sequence goes on along the minus strand of NC_091833.1, from coordinate 78,353,568 downwards.
CCAGAGACCCCACTTCCAAATGCTATCACACTGGGGACTGGGCTTCCATAAAGGAATTTTAGGAGGACAGAAACATTCGTTCCACAGCCCCGAAGAAGTTAAGTGACCTGCCTACAATCCCAGCGCTAATGAGCAGGGAAGGCCAGTCTGACTCCAGAGCCCGGGCTCTTGCCCACTACCTTCTGGGGCCCCCCTTCAAAAGGATTCAAATGCTAGGAGAAATGCAAAAGCAAGAGGCCAGTTGGATGCAGCTGTGTGTAGGAGGGAAGTCTGGGGGTTCCCAGCATGGGCGTTAGCGGTGGCCCTTTGGACCAAGGTACCTGGTCACCCAAGAGGCGGACGTGCGTGCGCCCCAGCGTGGCGGAGCTTGGTGTGCTGGGGCGGGAGAGCGGAGGGTCTGCTGTGATCCCGCTGGAGCTTCCAGGGCCCCGAACCCCGCAGGCCTCAGGGAGAGCTCCCAGGACCCGAAGGCGAGGCTGAAGGCTTCCCCGTGAACCCAGCAGCCGCCCTTGCTCTGGAAAGCCCGGCTCCTGAACAGGACAGCAGCATGGTCAGCGCCTGCCGCAGCTGACAGGCTCGCACCAAGCTCATCACCCAATCTTGTCGCCCCTCAGCCCCCAGAGCAGGGACCCACGACTCCTCCCCGCAACACCCCCCGCCCCCTGGCTGGTCTGCCTCTTTGCTTGGGGACCTAATGCTCTCAAGCTGCTGAATGCAGAACAGAGAAATTCAAACAGACCCCAAATGACTGAGTTGCTCAAACCCAACCCCCCGACCCCAGTCCTAGGTCTCTGCAAAACCCCACCCTCAACTCCAAACGCCCTCAAACCGTCAGTTCTCTATGCCCACTTCCAAAAGCCTAAAAAACAAAGTCCCTCATGGGCTCTAACTTGCCATTATTCAAACACGAACGATGTTTAAACAAGTGCTGTTATTGTATATTCGGATTTCAAAGCGGGCGTCCTCCTCTCCAGATGGTCCTGCTTACGCGGCTGTCTTCCTCCGGCGAAACACTGCAGCGCCGGCCTCGGAGCCCCCTTTCTGTAACCACGCGGCTGTCCTCCTTCCAAAAAGGACTGTTTTTGATGTAAAACACTAGTTCATTTCAGAATTGTGGCTTCTTTCCTCTCTCAACTTTCTTCACACGCTTACCCTTCCCCGCCAGAAGTCTCTCTCCTAATGGAATTGCTGGAACCACTTACCTCCATTAAGATGTTAACCTGTTTCAGTGAAGAGGGGGAAAGAGATAGTGAGTGAGTAAATGGTCTTGGAAAGCACGAAAGATTGTGAAGACATTCCCTTTGTGTGTATGTGTGTGTGTGTGTGCTTCAGGGGTGGTAGGCAGAGAGGACGAGGGGAGGTGAGAATCATATTTTGACAGTGTTCCCACAAAGCCAAGAATCAGCAGTCTAGCTGCTTAATTGAACCATCACATTTGACTTTCATTAAATCTTGACTTTAAGACTTTGGGATGGGCACCAGGATTGGCAGTCACTGTGACATGGGTCTATGTATGGATCTCTTTTTTTGCTTGTTATGATTACATCAACTTGGGACTTTTATGAAAATAAAATCTTTAGCATGGACACTAATCAACTGACTAGCTCCAGGTAGAACTCTTTCGACGTCCTTGTGTCCATCTCACGTTGTTAACCATGCTACCTGAATTTGCTCTATCTGGTCTGAATCCAGAACATAGTCAGGCCTGGTCAGGCCCAGGGGCGAGAGGAAGATGGGGAGCGGTCTGGTGGAAAACTCACGGAGTCCAAATACCCGGGTCATAGCCTGGCTCCATCACTTACCAGCCTTTATCACCGGGCCGAGTCATCTAACTTCCGTGAACCTGGTCTTTCTCTTATCTAAAGGGAGCATAACACACCTAATTTACAGAAAGGATTAGTGGTAAGCTGTAAAAAGTATCGCTATTTTCATAATATATCATTTTCCCTAGTTAGTGTTTAATTGAGGTGTGTAGACAATTTGCTTTCTTTTCTTGTTTCACCAACCATGTTGTCAAATGTACATGCAGTTATTTACCATTGGCTGTGTGTGTTTTTTCTTTTTTTTTTTTTTTTTTTTTTTTTTTGCTGAGGAAGATTCTCCCTGAGTTAACATCTGCTGACAATCTTCCTCTTTTTGCCTTGAGGAAGGTTGTCCCTGAGCTAACATCTGTGCCAGTCTTCCTCTATTTTGTATGTGGGTCACTGCCACAGCATGGCTGATGAGTGGCGTAGGTCCATGCCCATGATCTGGACCTGTGAACCTGGGCCACTGAAGCAGAGTGCGCCAAACTTAACAACTAGGTCATGGGGCCCGCCCCTGTTTGTGCTTTTGAGCAGCATTCTGCATCACAGATCAAAAGGCTAAAATAAATTTTCTTTCTAAAAGTAATAGAAAGCACATTCATTACTGCGACAGATAATGTAAGCAGCTGCATGTAAGAATAATGGTGACGACAATGACATTTCTTATGCATTGAGCTTAGCACTTTTCATGCCTTACAGCAGAATTTCTCAGCTTCAGCACTATTGACGTTTGGGACCAGATCACTCTTTGTTGTGGGGGCTGTCCCGCGCATTGTAAGATGTCAGCAGCATCCCTGGCCTCTCCTCACTAGATGCCACTTATGACCTCTCCACCCTACTTGTGCTAGGACCCCAAATATGTCTCCAGACATTGCCAAATGTCAGCTGGAGGGCGAAATCACGCCCCATTGAGAACCACTGCCTTAGAGCACTTAACATTCACAACAAATGGTGAGGTTGGAATGACTATTATTCCTATTTTATCACTGAGGATGCTGAGATCCGAGCAGCGAAGGGACTTAATGTAGACAGGACCCAGACCCACCTGGAGCCACTCTGCCTACAAAGGACCCTCAAGGCTGGAGAAGAGCGGCTTGGAGCACCTCGTTTCATTTGTAGAGCCCTGAGAAGGAGATGGGGGAACAAGGACAGGGAGAGCAAGATGGCTGCTTTCAGAGAAGGGGCAACTGCTGCCAAGGTCACAGCCTTCCCACGTTCCCTCTGGAAGCAGACTCTTCCTACCCAGCATGGGGGAGCCAGTAAAGCAGGGAGAGACCACAGTGGAGTGGTGTCCTGGAAGCCATGAAAAGAAAGTGCTCCGAGGAGAGAATTATCAACTGTGTCCACTGCTGCTCATGACTTGATTTAGGGAAGCTTAGCTCAGAGAACTGGCCAAGTGAGGAAGGCCCGGATGACCCTGAAAGAGTTGGTCAAGAGTTTCAAACTATCTGTATTAATATACTATGAAAGCTATATATATGTTATTATTTTTTTCAGATAAAAACTTGCATATGGGGCCAGCCCAGTGGCACAGCACTTAAGTTCACACGTTCTGCTTCTTGGCGGCCCAGGATTCACCAGTTCAGATCCCGGGTGTGGACATGGCACCGCTTGGCAAAAGCCATGCTGTGGCAGGTGTCCCACATATAAAGTGGAGGAAGATGGGCATGGATGGTAGCTCAGGGCCAGTCTTCCTCAGCAAAAAGAGGAGGATTGGCAGTAGTTAGCTCAGCACTAATCTTCCTCAAAAAAAAAAAAAAGTTGCATATGAAGGCCATGTTTACCACCATCAAAAGTATTTCTAATTCAAATTATGGCACAAAATAGAGCAGCACCTTATGATGAATGGTTCCACAAAAAGCATCATGAGTTCTGGGCTCTCTTCCTTTGGAACAAGTTTGAGAACCTTGAAGTAGGGACTTAGATGATGAGAGAGACAGACAGTTGCCTGAGGGAAGAGGTTCCAGTGAGCTGGGCTCTGCTTCCCACACAAAAAGGGACACAGCCACCACTATCGAATCTCCAGAAATCAGGATGTGAAGGGAAAACATAAACCAATGCCCATTAGAGAGCCGCCAGTCCAGAGAATTCAGAATCAGGACTGGTCTGGAAAATTCCAAACATGAGACAGCTGCGGCTCACTTTCCATAAACAAAAGGGGAGAACGGTTAACTCAAGCCAATTATAAAACACAATATAACTGTAAAATGCTCATTTTTGCCTTATTAAATTGTGAAGTGACTTCCTTTCTGATTGCTTGATTAAACTTGGAATGGCAGGGACTTTGTCAGCTTTGTGGTACAAACTGTCCCTTGCAATAAATGATGGCATAGTACGGGTTTAGGATAGAAAGTCACAAGGAAGATCATTGACCTTGGGTCCACTGCAGATTGCTGCCTGGAACACAGAGTTCGTCCGCAGGAACATGTTACCATTACAGTTAGTACCCTCGTGGGGTCCTAAATAACTCCCAGAGAGTAGTATTTAACTGCCTTTGGGTTTTCTGCACCAAAATTTTGACTCTGAAAATTTCTGTTACCCCTAAAAATTGAGAAGCAACCGTCTCTCTGGGGCAAAAAAGGTGATGTTTAAAATGAATTTTTCTCTGTTGCCATCTCTTCACCAACTCTGCTTTCAGTTGGCGTAGCCTGAAGTAGACAACACTGGGGGAGCCTGCTCCCAGCATTTGCTGCCCACTCTCCATCATCACCCCCCACCACCAAAGAACAACCCTGCTCTGCCCTTCCCATTTTGTTTCCAGCATTTCAGAGTGGTTTCTTGTTTACGAGGTGCTTTGGCAGGCAGGGGTTCCCACAAGTCAGGAGACCTAACCACTTCCTTTGACTGAGGCTGCCCGCGTACTCAAAATAAAGGAAAAAAAGACAAAAGAAAGACAAAAATTATGACCCAGTTAAAACATTTATACTGACCAAATTATTACTTTTCACACATGTATACAAATGCAATCCAATGCAATTGTATTTTGTTGACATTATATGCACATATATGTGTGTGTATATAATGTTTAAAAATCTAAATTGGAGACAATTACTGAATGTGAGGCCAATTGGCCTCCTCGCCTCTTCACCCTACCCTATTCCTGCTACCCGACCAGCCCTACTCACATCTATAGGATGGTTACTATGTGCATAGGCAGAATGTGTATTATTAGTATTTTTTCACTTCATAAAGAAGGACACTAAAGCCTAGAAGTTTGTGTGAATTTCCTAAGATTGGAAAGCTGCATGGCTGAACAAGGAATTGAACCTGTCTTTGTATTCCAAATGCAGACTTCTTTCCACTATGGGGCCATATGTCACCTCTTCCAAAGCACTTTCCCCAAATGATGAGAATTAACTATGGTTCTCATCTTTAGAAAGATGCAGATAGCATCTTACATAATTAAAGAATAAACATGTGCTAAACTACATGGTACTAGAGTAAATTCAAATGGGGGTAGAAGAGGGGGACAGACTTAGTCACAAGCCCAGGGCTGCAGCTACCCCGAGGCCAGAAACCTTTTCTGTTCTGTAGCCCATACACTGTACTGTCAGGAGTAGCATCTCCCAGGTCATCTGAGCACAGTAAGAATTCATGCATTCAGGCAACGTTTATAATGTTGACCGTGTGCTGGGCACTAGGCAGCAGGCTAGGGACTAAGGTGACTCAGAAATTCTTCCTGACCTCCAGGCACTCGAGGCTCAGAGAAGACACAAGGAAGAGACAGCAGGTACCAGCAGGATACACTGGGCCATCAGGCAGTAATTTGAAACTAAGTCAGCAATATAATAAAGTTAAATATCCAACTGTGAGAAACTGTTTGAATAAAACAATCCTCCCTAAAATGGAATTTTATGCAAACATTTGTGGAATTGTAAGTCTCTGAGTGGTGGGATTATTCATGGTTTTAATGAGTTTCTTATTTGAGCTTATCTGTGCTTTCTGATTTTAATAAATAACATTTTACTCTTGTAATAAGTAAAAACCCAATAAAGGTCATTTTGGTTATATAGGCAAAGAATATCACAAATCATGGATGAATTCTTATTATAATTTCCAACAAAAAGGATCAGAAAGAAAATTGTATAGACAGTATATTCTACTTCATATTTTTAAAATAATAAGAAAAGGAACAAAACAAAATCTTGAAGGATTGGAAAGCAATCCACTGAAATGTGACAGGTGCTGTCTTTGGAGAGTAATTTTTTATTTCTATTTTTCCTGCGTTTTTTGTTTTCTACAATGAACACGAATGGCTTACACAGTATTGGAAATTAAACAGTAAGTGATTAAGCAGAAACGACCTCCACTGCAGGAGTGAGGAAAAGGTTAGGACAGAGTTTTGTGTTTCTAAGAAGTGTAATGGGCCACCCAAAGGGGGGAATATTTCGGCTTCTAACTCCCACAAAAAGTTGATTTTTCCACCCAAAAGAGATTTAAATGCCCTCCTCCTTACCAGAGCACACCAAAATGCTATCTTAAAATTATCTTGGCAGAGGTGAGTGGCCTAAGAATGCAAAGATACAGGAGTCAGCCAGGGCAGAGAGACAGGCGTTGCAACCCACGGCCGTTTCTGTGGAACTGCCAAGGCAAGGAGATGGCATTTACAAAGGATGGAGAGGGAAACCACGTCTTCCAAATAAAACATTGATGAAAACTTACTGCTCGAAGACCGTATTCTCAACAAACGTAAAATCAAAATCTAAGAACTTTCTACAACGAATATGTAGAACCCTGATACTAGATGAAGGCATCCTAATGTTACTATATGGTTCAAGACAAAATGGGGTCTACTGGTATATCCCCAAAATGACTAAAATGCGTGAGACTAATCCAGGTTGGCTCAGAACCAGTTTCTTGGAGGGTCATGTTTTTCCTCAGTGAAGGGCAAATGGAAATGGCGGGTCTTTTAAACTTCAACAATTTTCAACAAAACTTTTCTCAACTTCATAAAGTTCTTAAATAAGAACCCCCTCAGGAACTGTTATAGTTAGTATACTTAGGTGCACTTTACCTGACAATTACTGTCAAAATTCTAATACCAAAGTGAGCAAAACCAAATAACAATAAGAGCTATCATCTATTAAGTTTTTGTGCCAAGCTATTTGGATACATTATCTTATTTTATTCCCAAAACAATTCAATGTGGTAGTAATTATAAACCCTATTTTAAAGACAAACAGAGCTTTAAAAGATTAAGTGATCTGCCCAAGTTTACTCAGCTAATCACTGGGAAACTGGAACTTGAATCCAAATCTCTGTGACCCCAACGCCCATATTTTAATCATCAAGTGCTGCTATCAGGAATCAATTCAATCTGAAATTCCCTACAGAATTTAGTCTTAAGATTGTTTCTGTCTGGACGTATTACATGATATACACAATTTTCTTTTATCATGAGGAGAAAAATTTAATCAATATAAAAAGTTACCTGTTGTACCATGAGCGTATATTAATTTTTAAAGCACATTCTAAGCACCTTATAAAAATTAACTTATTTAATTATCACAACAGTCATGCAAAATCCTACTGTTATCCTCATTTACAGATGAGAAAACAGGCACACAGAAGTTAAATAACATCAAAATGATACATGAGAGATTCCTCAAAAATTTAAGATAGAATTACTATACGATCCAGCTACTCCATTTCTAGGCATTTATCCAAAGAATGCAAAAACACTAATTTGAAAAGATATATGCAACTCCATGTTCATTGCAGCGTTATTTACAATAGCCAAGATATGGAAACAACCTAAGGAAGATAAAAATTTAAAGAAAGGGGCCAGCCCGGTGGTGTAGTGGTTAAGTTCACATGCTCTTCTTCAGTGGCTTGGGGTTCACAAGTTCAGATTCCAGGTGCGAACCTACACATCGTTCATCAAGCCATGCTGTGGTGATGTCCCCCATACAAAATAATAGAGAGAGACTGGCACGGATGTTAGCTCAGCAACAATCTTCCTCAAGCAAAAAGAGGAAGATTGGCCATGCATGTTAGCTCAGGGCCAATCTTACTCAACAAAACAAAATAAAACAAAAATTTAAAGAAAAATAAGAGTAAGAGTTCCCATGTTCCACCTTATTGAAGTGGAAAACCAAAGTTTCATTGAACTTAGGCAGTTGTCTCAGACAGCAAGCAATTCTTCCAGAAGAGAAAATGCCCGAGCCCAGCCAGAGGGATGAATGATCACTGAGCAAGAGATTCTATCCTCTCAGGAAATCGTTCTTCATGTGCCCAGCCATTTTGGAGGTCTAGGCCAAATCTCAATGCATCTCATTGTCCTTTCAGTTTACTAGACTAAGAACTGTCCTGAAAACTCCTTACAATTCCTCTTTAAATTTCTGTTATCTTGGGGGCTGGCCGTGTGGCCGAGTGCTTAAGTTCTTGCACTCCGCTGCAGGCGGCCCAGTGTTTCGTTGGTTCGAATCCTGGGCGCGGACATGGCACTGCTCATCAAGCCACGCTGAGGCAGCGTCCCACGTGCCACAACTAGAAGGACCCACAACGAAGAATATACAACTATGTACCGGAGGGGCTTTGGGGAGAAAAAGGAAAAAATAAAATCTTTAAAAAAAAAAAAATTTCCGTTATCTTGGTGACTCTATCACAGGGTGATAAACTGACCTAAATTAAGCTCGATGATACAACAAACAAAACATTATAAAACTATACTATTTCAAAGCTGGCAAGAAGTTTAAACTGCATCTCAATTCAACATTGCACCCATTCGAATACCGAAAGACTGAACAGAGGATAGCAGCCGGGCTGCCTGTTACTCCCTGACGGAGATGCAGGCAAACACACGCTCATGTGCTGTTGGCAGGAGCTTGAATTGTTACCCCATTTTGAAAATGAATCTGGGAGTATCTTTTAAAATTAAAAACATGCATTTTCTTTCATCTAGCATTTGCACTGCTGGAAACCTATCTGCTAGAAATAAACATACCAGTATATAAGGATATGTGTGTAAGACCTATACTGTGGAATATGAAATAGCAATGTAAAAAGAATGCATTAGATTCACATGCAGAAAAGCAGACACCATATGGAGGGGAGGGAGAGGGAGATTAGGAGGAAAAAAGACTAGGAAAAATGAAAATTTGAGAAAAATATCATAATCTAAAGTCAAAATATAGACTAGATAATAGAAAATATTCCCTCAGTTTGCCTGTGGGTAAAGTGAATATAGTCATAACGCCTGTCTCTGAGGGTTATTGTAAGAATCTAATGACTCAGTGTATTCAAAGGGCTCAGGATAGAGCCCAGCATATAGTAATAGTAAGTGAGTGCTTTTATTATTAATTCTATCATATTACTGCAAAGACGTACACAGTAAATATGCATAAAGATACTCATGATAGAAGATAATATGGGCACATAAAACGTTGTTTTGGTTAGAGGATGAGATTGTCAGCAATCCTTGTCTGGGATTCTCTTTTTAATGTTGCTTTTGCTATAAATCAATGTTGGGGGTGAGGTGGGTGACTTCATCTCTAACTAAGTCTCCTTACTGGAAGGCAAAACCACATCTCCCCACTAAGGCAAAGGGATATGTTTTCCTATCCTATTTTTCGTAACCATTTCTACGTATCAGTATCCAGTAACTGCCTTTAATATCGTATTCCAAATATTAATCCACCTTCGAATGCTTTCCTTTGACTATAGTGGCCGTTTATTTACAGTCTACTTTATACGACACTTTATATGACAAAGGATTTTTGAAAACTCTTACAAAAAGGTGTAGAAGTTAAATCACACTTATTTACACATTTAATAAATAAATGACTTTTATTGAAAAGAATTAGCTTCCATGAAATCAGAACTGTGCTGGACAGCTGAGATAAAGAAGGACCATCTGTCTGGGCAAATCCTCCTTGGAGTGCACATCTTTTTGTCTCGGTGGAAACAGTCAGTCTCATCCTTTTCATAAATCTCAATATATTTGAGGATACCCTTCAACTTCATCTTTAGATAGAGTGGCCACACTCTGCTGGACGTGGCCCAGTCTCTCCCGAAGCCAGCTGTGAACGTACCATTTGGAGAAGAGCCCAGCAGGTGCCAAGTCTAGAGAAGGATCATTTCCTGAGGCTTTTGTGTCATGTTTCTATTACTATAAATCACTGTCTCCATTTCAGGAGAAAGCCAAAACCCTTCCTGTCCTCTCTTAAGGAATCTTCAAATTCTGAAGAGCAGAAGGAACTAAAGGGTTAAGAGTATTTCTTTGCTAGTGGAAGAATTGGCTCTAGAACCAGAAACGTTAAATTATAAATCTTGGCAAAACACAGTTTCGCTACATCATTTTCCTCTGAGACTAGATGAGAAACAGCTGGATGTTTGGATAGAAAAACCACTGGAAAAACTCACTTTGGTTAACAACATTCTCCCAGACCTTCTCTCAGCTGGATCCTTGTTCTGGTCTCAGCTCCACTGTCACCTCCTCAGAGTCTCTTTCCCTGACACTCAACCCTATGCCTTCCTCTTAAACATATTACTCTCTTTCTTTACGGCACTTACCACTATTGGCAATTATGTTATTTGTTTGCTTATTGTCTCTCTTTCTACCAAAATGTAAGCATCATGAGAGCAGAGGTCTTGTCTGGCTTTTCATTCCAGTGTCCCCAATGCTGGAACAGTACTGGCACACAGTAGGTGTTCAACAAGTATTTGTTGAGGGAATTGAAAATGAGTGAATAACCATTGTGCTTTTCTCCTGCTATTTTCCTTCCAATTTTTCTTTAATGAGCTCGTACTTAGTTTACCATAATCATAATAACGTCTACTTTTAAAAACGAAAATATCAGCCCACCTGAATTCGGACTCCATTTTAAATATTTGGGAAATCTAATTAGTGTAGGTTCTTACGAGTCTTGGAAGTTGGGGTTTTGTTGTACTTGTTTCCGCATCCCCAGCATCCAACACAGAACCTGGCACACAGCAGACACTCAGTGAATGGACGGACATGTGTCAGTTATGTGCCTGACACGATGCTGGTCATTTCCTATTCATAGTCTATCTCACCTAATCATCAATCAATCCTGTGAAGTTGGATTGTAATCCACATTTTACAGATTAAAAAACTGAGGCTTAGTAACTTCAAGTCAAAACACTTGCTAGTAGAAGGCAGAGGTGGATTTTGAGTACCGGTCTGTCTGACATGGAAGTCACCTAATCGTTGCATCTTCCATTCTCCCAAATTTCCATAATACAAAGTCATTCAGCAAAAGTTCTCTTTTTTAGGATGGGCAGTGAAATCAATAATGTTCTTTTCCTACAATCTACATACTCTAATTTTAGCCAGATTGCCACTACATCCAGAAAAGGGCCAGGGCCAGGGCCAGGCCTAGAGCAGGTGTTCAATAAATACTTGTTGGTTGTGAGTGAGGAGAGGAGGGAGGAAGGGCTTCTCTGAGGACCACCAAAGAAAGAAAGGCCACCAGTCCTTTGCCTTATGAAGTGGATGACCTTGACACCACAGAATCAGAGGATCAGCTTCTTGCCTCTGTGACAAATGCTGCTGACATCCCAAGGAGCCCAAAATGCTTTTCCTGACAGGCGAGCATTCTACCAACCCTCTAGGCACATCAGCATTTCTACTGGGCATCAGTGGTCCTAAAGGAGGTCCAGCCCCTGGATGGGTAGACACCGCGACCTGCTGGGGTGGTCTCTGAGAAAATGGGGCGTGAAGGGACAGAGGAACACTGGAATCCTTCTCTCTCCCACCTCTGGTTCCATTGTCACACAAAGGGCTACGCTTAGACTCCCAAAGTCCATGACTGACTTTCCTGGAAGGAGGGGAGCAATTAACAAATCCTCTCTGATGACTGTGGAAACTACAGCTTTGCTCTCCTTAGTAGAGGCATCTCATTTGAAGTGGTGTGGTAATTCATCATTTAACTGCCTGTTTTCTCTGCAGGCCCAAGCTGGAAGGGATGACATCTGTTTATTTAACTGCTGTAGAGCCAGCCCTGCCACAGTGCCTGGGCACGTAGAGGCAGGCAATCATATTTGTTAATTTATGCCTTCAACACATATTCATAGAATGCAGAGCTACAATCCCTTACTTGTAATTCCAAACTCCAAAATGCTCTGAAAAACCAAAAGATTTTCTGTAAATCGACAGCAAGCTCATTTTGATAGGGAATCCTGACCTGAACAGATATGAGGTTCTTTAAAGTCCTTATCAATCTCCCTTAATATGAATATTCACATGTTCTGCAGGTTTCACTGCAGATATGCAAATATGTCTGATTACAGGATGCTGCCCCAGACTCTTAGGGGTGTTACATGACTTGGTGACATGAAACCCTTTCTAAAATCCCAAAATTCTGAATTCCCAAAACCCTTAGACCCCACTGGCTTCAGATAAGGCGCTGGGATGTGTATCTGCTGGGATGCGTACCAGGCATTGTAGCAGGTGCTGAGGACTCTGTGGTGTGTGGAATCAACTCAAGGTCCTCACTCTCATGGAGCCCACTTTCCAGCTAGCCAGGCAATAATGAGGAAGCAGATAAATAAGATAATTTCTGAGGAGACAAGTGTTTGAAGGAACTAAGTCCGGATGGGACAGAGATATGATGCAGTACCAGAGAAAGCCTTGCTAAGGAGACGTCAGTGAAGAGAAGGAAGCAGCCGTGTGAAGATCAGCCATCAGGGGACCTTCACTGACTCGTTCTTAGAAGAGAGGCCAACAGGCCTCACCTGTTCCTACTTCAGGGCCTTTGCATCTGCTGTCTTTTCTGTCTGCAAGAAGCAAGTCACTGAGCTTTCTTGAGCCTTGATTTTCTCTCCTGTGCTTTGCTCAGGATTGTACACAGCTGTAAAGTGCCAGGGTGGGGACAAGAACCAAGGCTTTATGATTTAAAGTCACAGTCGCTGCTGCTAAGAGAAACACCAACCTTGAAAGGAGGTTTTGAGGACTAAGTGGAAGTTCTCTATGAACTATAATGTGCCACTGTATCACAACACAGCTTCTCCTCTCCTAATCATGAAGACTCAGACCAGGACAGCATCTCTCTGAGCCAGGAATGAGGACCATTCCGCAGAAAGGCTGGGGCCTGGCTAGTGTGTCTGCCGAACTACTCCTTCCAAGTCCTGTGCTTCCTCCCCATGGGGCTTGAGTTTCCATAGATCAACAAACATAACACGGGTACCCCAGTGAAGCCACAGCATTGTTTCTCCAGCAACTGTGATGCCAGTGCAAAATACTCCTTCCTGGAAACCAGCACCCAGACCAGGCTTCCCCCGAGAAAGGTGTTGCTAGTGAGTATCCAGTCTTAAGTTGTTTTGTTGTTATTGTCGTTTTTCCCTGGGTCTTCTTGCTTAAGAGAAGGTAGAGGCCGCCACAGGGGCAATGCTTATGTCTGGAACTAATGATCCTTTGTTGTGGACAAGCTCTGTGCGTGGAGCCTGCCATGGCCTGGTGATAAAAATGGGCTAAGGCCAGGCAGGATACGGAAGGGCATAACCAATCACCAAGCAGGGATTTATTGGCATGTACATCTTATTGTGCCATAACGTCCCTCTTTTCAGCTTTAGATGTCAGCAGCTGGTGACAAGATTAAAACTGATGAGTGAGGGAGACAGCCATGGACACAACAGCTTAGCTCTCCCCCAAACTGTGATGGGACCCCTTCCCTGGCTAGCTTCTCGAACCTGAGTGAACAAATCCGAGAACATTGAGTAAGCAGACAGTAATACACCGAGGGGAGCTGCCAGGTTCCTCTTGGCTGAGCAAAACTATTTTTTCCCATTTCAAAGAGCTGTTGGTCTGACTAAGGGAAGAGAGAATTTATAGAGTAATGAGAACTATATGGAAGAATGTCTAAAACCTTAAGATCTCCTCCTTTATCTTCTGTCACTTTGCATAGGCTTCTACCAGGGTAGAAATTGTATTGTAAATTATTCCAGCTTCTTCAATCTCCTAAGCAAGATCTCTAAAACTCAACATGCTATCTCGCCTGCCTAGCAAAGACTCGTCAACCTCTCTGGCGCTTCTGTTGGCTCCAACCTGACGTTCTTAGTGCTTTCACTCTGATGAGTTTAGAAATTCATCTGCATAGTAATTGCCTTTGCAGAGTACTCCACGCTTTCCAAAACGCTTTCATGAGCATTGTTACATGGCAGGGCTCCGAAAAATAAACTACTAATACCCTTGTAAAGAGCTTTCCTTAGTTAGCCAAAGAGTCGCTGGGCATTCCCTTTAAATGACTGTGTTTCCCACAGTTTTTCTGTCGTTGTTGACTTAAGTTCAAAGTCAAACCAGCAAATCTGTTTTGTCAGATGGGAAGCCCGCGCTCATGGTTCAGAGAGGCTCCGTGCACAGCTCACTGCATTCCCCTGCTGCACGAAGGACCTGCTGTCTTCTAGAGACGTTAGCAGCTCTGTGCTTTCATTTATTTATTTAACGCTGCATGGCTTAAGCCAGTCTGTGAAAAATGTCCTTGGACGCTGGGACCTCAGGGCTAGGAAGGATTCCTAGACCAGCTCTTAATCAGTTGAGTCCATATTTCCAGGCAAGGCCAACCAGTCGTTACGCTTTATAGGCAGCTGCTTGCCTTTTATTGCTTTGGAGTATCAAGCGGGGCCTGCGAGTGGGGGACACCCAATGCCAGTGCAAAGTAGTGGCTGGCAGCCCAGCCCTGCAGATTCAATGTGTAGGGCGGGAGTAGCAGGGGAAATACGGTAACTCACCAGCCAACAACAGCACTTCCGGGAAGAGCCCCAGGATGCAGCATTTGGGACACTATTAGCAAGCCTGTGGCAGCCTTGCCCTGCTGGGGCTGCTGGTGATTGAAATGTGTCCAAACAGTGATCAGAGAAGAAGCATAGGAATGATAGGAAGGGAGAGAAGTCTTCAATGACGATGCTTGCCCCTCACTTGGATTTCTCCCAGCACACTTTGCAAACACCAGCCTGTTACTCAAATGAGGGAAAATAGCATTCTTCAGTTTCTGTTTCCAGTTTGCTTCATAAACTAACACTGTAAACGGGCTTTTCCACTAATCTTACTCCAACGGTTCATCTCTACTGCCAAACGATAGGATCCATGAGAAAGATCTTTGACAATAGAGTACTATATAAATGCAAACAATTAGTATTCAGTATTTCATTTGCATTTCAGATAAGAAACTTACAAGGATATTACAAAAAGAACATCCCCTTAACTTTTGAAGCAAATGTACATTATCTTGTTAGTAAACAAACATTCCCTTCCCTCTAGCCTGCCTGTGTTGGATGCATAGACTAAGATTTCATATTTCCCAAGGAAAGCGTATAAACCAAACACTGCTTTTCTTCTAAGTAGCAGTCATTTAAATGATGTGCTCTATAATCGATCCCCAAGGACTATAGAATTTTCTGTAATTTGTTCCTTTTTGTTTTCCTCATTGGATAATAATTATTCAAAATAAAATCTTTTGGTATCAATATTTTCAAAATATTTCAACACATTAACCAGGCTACTGTGGAGCTCTAAATAGTTAAGTTACTCAAGACAGGACGGGGCCCTGAGTTTCACATTTCATACCTCTGCATATCTGAGTGGAAGCTCTCTCATAGATGAAGCATTCTCACCACCACCTGGCTGAAAATTCCCCACTTTTATCTGGCTGATTCTAGACACATGGGCATAAGCCAATGCAAATGCTCCATCAAAGGCACTTAACAGAAAGAAAACAACTAAATAGATCTGTTTCCTGACTTTGTTCTTTGATGGGTATCTTAAATATACTTTACCCCCATACTATAGAGCGCTACCGTTGGCAAGAGGATATCATGGCTTAGAAGAGTCCTGACATTCCTTTTGTAAAGGTAATACCTCTGGCTTGATGAGATAGGAATTTGCAATAGTATCTTTACAGGGCTTTTCAAAGAGCAGTGGGAATGGAGAAGGTTCCATGGGACCCATTCCCTGACTGCTCCATTTGCACTGATTATGACTTTATCTAACTGTTTTCCAAACCACCAATCAAAGCACTCGGTCTGAAAAGTACATACAAGTTCCCAGAGCAGCAGAATGGAGCTGAATCTCTGTCCCCAGAGCTGCCCTGGAAAATAAGTGACACAAAGTTGCTGTAACTCAGGCTAAAAGGTAAGAACAAAGTGATATGGTGGAGACTCCAGATCGATTTCCTTTAACTAGAATCAGCAATTAAACCTTCCCTTTCTAATTAGAACACATCTTTCCCATTGTCATCGGCACCTTGACGCCTGGTTGGGTACAGAGCGGATGCACAGACACATCGGGTGATTTGTTGACGCACTGAATCCTCACCGATATGACTTTTAAAGCTTTCAAACCAAGTTAAATAATTTGCATTTGGGCACAGAGCCAAGAGGACTCTAAACTATATTCCTGAATAACTTACCCCTGTACCCACCTCTTCACCCCTGGGGCTCTCCGCAGCCCCTCCAAGTTCATATGCACTTTCACAAGAAAGAAATAACTGTAAAGTGCGATTCAGGCCAACCAAGAAAGGAGGTCATATTAATTTTTAATTTCTAGTTGTGCCTATAAAAAATGTATAAGTTGTTCCCCAAACAGAAATGCCCTTCCTTGCCAGTATTGCTTGAATTCATTCAAGCACTGTGGCACTATATTAAGTTCACAAAGTCCCCTCCTTCATATCTCGTGCAACACACAAGAACGTCACAACCAAATTAGTTGAGAAGAATTTCTCAAGCTGCTAAGACAAAGCTGTCTCTCCCAAAGGTAGGGGTTACCCAACGCGAGAGGCAATCTTGTTCCGGTCCGGCTGCCACGTAGCTTTCTGCTGGGTTTTATCTTTAGCTCCCTGGTAATCCAAAGAAGCAAGAAACCCTAAAACAACAGAGGCTCTTTTCTGCCTTCCACCCACTTTTGCTGGTCAGCACAGAGCAGCCATCATTAAACGTTTTCTGGCACAACGTGGCGGCCTTGGGTAAGCTAAAATGTTTGTGACACCAAAATAAAGATGTTCCGCCCTGCTAAAACCTCGGAGTCACGCAGAGAACGACTGAAACGGAATTACATGCCAAGCTTTACTTAGCGTGACTTTAACCCTTGTCTGCCTGACCCGCGAGGATCGAAGAGAATCGGCAGAAACCCAGGGCGGACAAAAGAGGGCAGTGTTCGCTGTGTCTTTCATCCCAGCTCTGCTCTTTATCGAAATGCAGCGGAGCCAAGAGAAAACTATGCCCAGCATTTCATAACACAGGAAGTGGGGAAGCAGATTAGATACTGGGCTCTGCAGTCACCACAAAAGAAGCAGGGTGTTTGTAAAAGTCACTTTTTTCCCTCTACGAAAGCCTGACCCATGGAGAGTTTTTTGGTTTTGTTTTGTAGTCAGATTGACCAAACCTCTCAAAGACAATAAAGGAAGATGTAATCTTTTTCAGACTAGACCGCCTCGTAAAGCTCGTTGAGTTCAATCCCTCCTTTTGCAGACGAGGCCTGGCTTTGTACACTGACCATTCACTCCTCTTTGTGCCCAGATTTTATCATCAGCCTGTGGGGAACGAGTGTCAGATTATCCCCTTGGAGGTGCTTAGAGGATTTTCAGTCATGTCAAAATAAGACCCATGCGTGCCCTGTGTGTAAAAGAATGTAGGTCCCAACAAGGGACTCCTGTCCCCTGCCCTGGATGTCACCATAGGGGGTTGGATTTGATTCTCATTCTTTGGGAAGAGTTCTCACAGGCATGTGATTTGACCCAATGAAGGACTGCAACCTGAGCGCCCCAAAGATGCACATTTTGCAAGACTATCCACCTATGCTTAGCTATATCCAGCTACCCTTCTCTTTGGATAGGGAAGTACTCTTTAATTCCAGGTTAATTCCCTCCTTCTTTCTGCACCTATTTTTGAGCTCCTGATGGGCGTAAGGCTCTGTTAGACACACAAGGTGAGAAGGACACTGTTCTAGCCTAAGGACACTGTTCTAAGAGAGTAAGCATCAAGTAAAAAGAATAAGACGAGGCCATCAAAAACCATAATACAAGGCGGAATGGAGTCCACTTAGAAGAAATATATAAACAAATAGCAGAAAGGGAGCGGAGAGCTGAAGGGAAGCCTCATAAAGGAGAGAGCCTTTGCACTGGGCCTTGAAGAATACATGGGTTTCCAAAGATAGATGGATGATCGGAGAAGAGAATCCCAGGCCTGAGCAAAGGCAAGGACGGAGAAGAGTGTGGGGTCGGTTCATGAGCAGCCAACAGTCCATTGCTTATACTTGCAAAAGGAGGACATAAAAGAAAAGGCTGGAAATGCTACCTAGAGCCCCTCTGTGGAGAGCTTCAGCCTCAAGCCAGCAGACTCACTTGCGAAAGGCAAGAATAGGAAACCACTGGAGATTTTTGAGGCAAGTAGGACCATGACTGGAGCCAACTTTAGGAAAACCAGCCTGACACGGAGAAGCAGAGCAGATTCAAGGGGGGAAGCAGAAAGTGGAGTGACCAGTTAAGGCACTGTTATTGCAAACACAGATGGGATGAAATTTCATGGTGGCCAGCACAAAAGGAAAGAAGGGGACAGATATAAGAGGCACAATGGTCTTACTGGTTTGGTGACAAAGTAAATGTTGAGAGGTGAAGGTAGGGTAGGCAATAGGACATAGAGTTTGGAGTCAAAGTGTCATCAATAGAAACACAAAGGGAAAGCCTAGAAGCTGGTTTGGGGGAAGAAGATTGCGAGTTTGGGCTTGGGTGTGTTGACTTGGAGACTCCTACAAAATATCAATATAGAGTGTCTAAGGGATTGTTGAAAACCAGGAGTGGTACTCAGACAGGTCCAAAGAAGGGAACATTGCAAATTAGAGTGAACCTGGGTTATGCCTGAAGATTGCCATTCGGGAAGACTCCACCATCTTGATACCCCAAACCATGGTCTAAGGAAGTTTGCGTCGTCTCTTCAAGGTGCCCTTAATTTGGGAATGTTGTGCTCTTGGATCTCCTTTGGTTCCCACTTGTCTTGCTATTGGTGTGTATGGTGTACATATTGTGTATTATGCTTTATTAATATTAGCATGTGCTGAGAAATCCCGATTTATAAAAACAAGGGTTTATGTGAAATAGAAATTAGCTCTGAAAAGAGGGATGGGAATTCTTATTTGCTTTACAAAGGGATTATTCATATAGACAATGCTTTATCATCAAATTCCTTTATAAAGGTTTCAGTGACATTTTAAAAAATATGATCTGGTTTATGCATAATCAATTTAAACACAACTTTCAAGGCAAACCTCCATGAAAAAGCAAGGTATATTCAAATGTTTCAGACAACCTCGCTACTTCTTTCTTGGTGTAAATGAAAACAGACTATTGGAAATGAAGCTAGGACATGAGTCGGTAGTCTGGTATAACGGAAAGATCTGGAATCAAGTGTAGATCTGGCTATGACCCTTGCTAGCTGCGTGAGCACGGACACAAGAAAACAATAGAATGTTCTGCCCAAAGTTATTGTATTACTTGAGGTAATTCATGTGAAATTGCTTTGCACAGTTCCTGGTACACAGTAGCTGCTTAATAAGAAGCCTCAGCTCCCTTGTGCCAGTCCCGTTGGAAATCTCTCTTGTCCCACAACAAACATCGCTGCTTTGTCTCCTTCCGTTTGCCTTCATCTCATCTTTGCGGAGTGACGTAGTCTCACCGTCCCCCCGAAGCCATGCTTCTTTTCCAGAGCTTTGCTCTCTTGTGGGTGTTTCTCTCCGTCCATAACACGTCTGGCATTCAGGAGTGCAGGTCCTGCCCCTAACCAGGGGCCAAGCGCTTCACACCTGATCCAGAGACATTACCTCTAGGAGGTTCAGCACTCCAAATGGTGCCAGATCCTTCTCCCCAACGCTCCAGGATCAGATGAAGGTGCCATTCCTGGCTCCTTCGTCTCAAGGCCTCCAGGAAAGAGTCACAAATCCTCAAAAGCCTGACTTCTTAATCAGCATTGACAGCCTGCATAGCACTCTTGTGGGTCCTTGGTTACAACGTGCTTTTGTGAACAATATTTTCTTTGAACCCCACAACAAGGCTGGGAGGAATTAGTGTGGCAGCTAAGAGCACAGACTGAGCAGATTCAAATCCCGCTCCACCCCTCGCTGGCTGCGGGACCCTGGACGGCCACTTCTTCTCTCCGTGCCTCAGCGCCTGCTCTGCAAAACACAGCTAATAGAAACACAGACTGCACATCAGTTTTTGTGGAGCTTAAGGAAGACAACCTACCTGTGAAAGCTCCTAGCACAGTGCCCGTCGCGCAGCAAGCACTCTCCCACTGAGGAAACTGAGGCTCAGAAAGGTGAGGCACCAGCTAGAGATAACACGCCTTAACTGACAAAGCTGGTGCCAAAACCCAGAACTCTCAAAAAACACAGCCACACAAAATTTCATCAAGAGGAAGCATAATAAAGGCCTCCTTCCCTTTCTTTCATTGAGAATTTCCCTGTTGGAGCTCTCTCTGTCCTGCTCATGCCTCTCCTTCTCTTCTTCTTCCCCCCAAAGGTTAAAGGTCAGGTTCGCAGGACAGTTGTGTATTGGGATCAGTCTAAGGTTTACGGCTCTCTCCCTCCGGAGCTAGTCCATTCTGTGGGACTCCCTCACCTTCAAACGAATTCTCTGATAACCTCGTTATTTCCATTTATCTGTTTAGCAAATACTAATTGAGTCAGCATCCTATGAGGCACTAGATAAAAAGATACGGCTGTCCCCCAGAGGGTGACGGTTAGGAGAGTCATTGTTTACCAGAAGCAACTGAGTTACCAAAGGAAATTATGGAATGTTCTTCTCTTTAAAAATAGGATCATTTCTTAATCAGCTGCCTGTCTCACTAACTTATCTGGAGGACACGAGAGCAAAGGCCCCGGAGAGACTCATGTCAAGCTTGGGGGAGGCTCGTTCTTTGCAATCTGACTAACAGCTCGGAGTAGAGAGGAGGAAGCCCAGCCCCCTGCCCTGTGGGGCCTCCAGGACAGGCTCATAACAGGGCAGCGAAGAGCCCAGGCCCTGATAAGATCAAGGTGCTTTGCATCCCCTGGTGCAATCCTGGGCAAGCGACTGAGCTCCCTCAATCACTGCTTCCATATGAAATCGGTCACGTGAGGCATAAGGGAGATGGGTCTGCAAAATGCTTCCCATAGGGCTGGACATACAGGAGGTGATCAACAAATGGTGACATAATATTATAACAGGGCAAAGGCTAATTCTCCCCCGTGGGGGGGGAGGGGCACACCCACGCAGGCCAAGCCTGCATAGATTGTGCTGCTAAAGGGGGCTGCACCCTGCTACAACACACTTCCAGGAAAGTCTAAGCCAGGCTTGTGACTGCCAAGTGGTGGGACTAGACTCTGCCTCCAGATAGGTACCCAGATGCTAATGCCATCAAGTGGTCAAGTCACCATCCTTTGCAAAAGCCTCGACCTTGTCTCCTTGCTGCCATCTTTGCCCCCCACTGTCTGTTCTTAACACAGTCTCCAAAGCATAAGTTAGATTATGTCATTCCTCTGCCCCAAATCTTCCACATGGATATCTATCTCTTGTGGAATGAGCCATAGTTATTAAAAAGAAAGTTTGTTGCTAGACCAAAAATATGCTCCTTCTTCCAGGCAAACACAGTGGTCTTGTATCGGGGCACAAAGGTTGGTGAGTTCAGGCATCCTCGTGCAGTAAACAACCTGCACAATTGTACCCTGCAGTGTGACACACAACCCCCTAACGTGGCCGCATCACCTCTTACTTTATTTCCTATTATTCTTCTCCTCACTTCTCTGATCCAACTGCACTTGAAGTTCTTTTTTTTGAGGAAGATTACCCCTGAGCTAACATCTGCCGCCAATCCTCCTCTTTTTTTTTTTTTTTTCTGAGGAAGACTGGCCTTGAACTAACATCCGTGCCCATCTTCCTCTACTTTATATGTGGGACGCCTACCACAGCCTGGCTTGCCAAGTGGTGCCATGTCCCCACCCAGGATCCAAACCAGCGAACCCCAGGCTGCCAAAGTGGAACATGCGAACTTAACCATTGTGCACTGGGCCAGCCCCAAGCACTTGAAGTTCTTTGAACACCCTAAGCATGCTTCTGCCTCAGGACCTTTGCACTTACTACCCCCTCTGTCTGGGAGTCTCATTCCCTAGATACTCTCCACCTTGCTCCCTCACGTCATTCTGGTCCCTGCTGTACCATCATCTTTCAGTGAGTCTTCACCCCATCTCTGCGTATAAATTGTGATACCCCTCTCCCTGGAACTCCATATTCCTCATCTCTGCTTTACAATCTCTAGAGCACTTATCACTATCTAGCATATTATATTGCTTATAGTATTATTTATTTGTTTCATTGTCTGCATCCCCCCACTGGAATGTAAGTGACAGGAAGGCAGGGAATTTTTACTAATGTTCACTGCCGTATCCAGTGCCTGACTCATCCTAGGAACTAAGTAAACATCAGGTAAATGAATGAATGGTCACGAGGACAAGCCCAACAGCCATGGAAACTTGGCCCCTGCCTCCTGCCTCCTGACTCAGCAGCGCCAGCCTTTTCCTTGAGTCCCAAAACTTACCTATGTGACTGCTGCTCTGGATACAGGAAGAATGGAATCTGCTCTCTCTCCCAGGCTCAGGCTTATGGCTGGCATTTCCCAGAGAGGCACCAGGCCCAGAGAAGCTGTGCATCTAGGCTGGAGTCCCTCAGGAAACTTGGCATCAAGTGGACATTGGAATGATTCAATAACCACATCCTCCTGAATGAAACTGAATCCTCAATTGCTGAACTGAGCTGTTGGCCACACAGCAAACAACATGGTTCCTTCTCCAGCATAGTATCAGAAGGCCTGGTTTCAAGTTCTCAGTCGGCTTTTCACTTGTTTTTTGCCAGTTCAGTCACTTAACCTCTGTGTCATCAGTAAAATGGAGATCATGATGCATACACTGCTGGTGTTATAGGGCTGTTGGGAGGATCAGATGAAGCAGTGGACGTGTGTGGCAGAGACACTGAGTCCTCCCCCAGTAACCCATCTCCTCTTCTTTCACACGATACCATCGTGAACTGAGCATATCCTTTCTCCTAGTAAAAGACTACATTTCCCAGCCTCCTTTGCAGCTAGAAATGGCCATGTGACTTAGTTCTAGCCAATGGGATGTGAGCTCAAGTGATATGGCAATTTCAAGGTTCAAAAGAGGGATGGGCCCTCCTCCCCTTTCCCCTGCTGAGCATTGGAAAGCAGAGAAGGTAGCAAGCTATCTCTGGCCATGCAGAGGAAGGCACAAACTGGGCCCTTAAATACTTCAGGAAGCAGAGCCGGTATACCAGCTGAGACTTGTAGATGAGAGGGAAGTAACGTTTTTTGGACCTTTGTTATTTTGGGTCTCTATCATATACAGCTGACAGTGTATCCTCATTCATCCATTGATACAAAGAGCATGTATTGAGCATCTGTTGTGAGCCAGGAAAATATTAGGTGCTGGGGCAGACACAAAAATAGTTCCTTCCCTTGAAGAACCAGAGGGGGAGACATGGCAAATATAAGTCATTGCAACATAAGGAAGAAAGGATGCCAGTGAGGGAAAGACAGGGTGCTCTGGGACCCCAGAGGGGAGTACAGATGCTTCATGAGCTCTATGACTCACTATACTGTCATTCATTCATGTGTTTGTGAAACACCTACTGATGCCAGGTACTGTGCTAGATCTGGGAAGCCCCATAGTAGACAAGACAGACAAGGTCCGTGCTCTCAAGGAGCTTATATGCCTTATAAAGAAATAAACAAATCATGTTTACATCTAATAAATAACAGAACTTCTAAGAAGGTTAAACGGTATGGAGACCATAAAACGGGATATTTAATAGAGTATAGCAGGTTTGTTGAGGAGGGGTGCCTACTTTAGATTGGGTGGTCCTGGAAACCCCACCGACAGTGAAACAGGGACCAGAGTGAGGCAGAAACTGGGAGAAGAGCATTTTGTGCAGAAGGCAAAGGCAGGTGCTGGAGCTCTTGCCTGATGTGGGATGCAGGTCAATGTGGCCGGAGTGACTGAGTGAGGAGGCAGACAATTCAGAGGGATGGCCTGGCCAGACATGTGGCCTTGTCAGCCAGAGGAACGAGTTTGGATTTTTCCCGGAGTGTTTTTGGAAACCACTGGAGGTCTTTAAGAAGGGGAAGTGGCACAATCAGATTCATGTTTTCAACTGACCCCTCTGGCTGCTCTGTGGCAGAGGGACTGTGGGGACATTAAAGGGGAGGCCACAGCAGCACACCAGTTCACAGAGCTGATGACTTGAACAAGGCTGGCAGCAGTGGGAGCAGAAAACTGGCCAGATTTGGGGTCTATTTGGGAGGTAGGGTTGGCAAAACTTGCTGATAGAATGGATGGTGTGTGAGAACGAGAGTAAGCAAAATAGACGTCTGAAATGTTTGGTTTGAGCAGCTGGGTGGACGGTGGTGTTCTCCACCAGGATGCAGAAGATGGGAAAGGAGGGACACATTTGGGCTGGGGGTTGGATCACAAGTTCTGATTTCTATGTGATGGAACTTGTGGGCCGTCACTGTAAGGACTTTCACTGTCTTCCAGTGAGCCGGAGAGTGTCTGGAGGACTTTGCCACTCCTCGCCCAAGCCCTGCCAGCTCTCTCCACCCAACAGCCAAAGGCCTTGCCACAGATTCGTGACCCTGCACCATCTGGCTCCCATTGCTTCTCTGACCTCCCCCATCAGGGCTCCTCCCGTCATGGTGGCTGCTTGGCCATCTCTCCACACTCCAGCCCTGCTCCTGCCTCAGGGCGTCTGCCCTTACCTCTCTCTCAGCATGGCCTGCTCCTCCCCTGGACTTTCACCTCCCTCTCCCCTTCACCTCCTTCAAATCTTTGGCCAAATGTCACCTTCTCAAGGAAATCGATCCTGGGCCCACCACTCTTTGAAAAATCGCACAACTCCACTCTTCGCCTCTTGCCAACACACCCTGTCCCTCTCACCAGCTTTATTTTTCTCCAAAGTACTTACCACATTCTAATAGACTAACGTCTTTCTAATCTATCTACATGCTGTCTGTCCCCTCCCGCTTGAACAGAAACTTCAGGAGGACAGGGATTTGGTCTGTTTTGTTCACAGCTGTATCTCTAGAGCCTAGAACGGTGCTTGGCATACAGCAGGGGCTCAAAAACTATATGCTGAGTAAATTAAAGTGCATTATGCTATCTTTCATAAGAAAGCGATGTTTCAATATTTACTTGTTTTTGGTAGGAAGTAAGGAAGAGGAAGTCCGTGTCTGAGGTCCCATCTGGATTGGTGTCTGGTTTCCCAGGTAAACCAGGACATTGGTCATCTCTACTATCACCCCATTTGACAGCTGAGAAAACTGAGGCACAGTGAGATTCTAAGGGTTAGTGAGGCTTCGTGCAATTCTAATTCTTCTAGTGCCTTAGAAAAATTAGCCTTGCGCTGGCCGGGTTAGGTCATCCAGCCAAATAAGCACACCTGAGCAGGAGCCAGCATGTTTTCCGCACTCACATCCACCTGTAATGTGTCACAGAGTGGAGATTAAATCTTGAATTAAGCATAAATTTGAAAAGTCCTGTCATTCATGAAAAACAAAGCTGTGAGTAACCTCTATGGGATCCTGGGGAGGCAAAGAACCTTCTAGTCATCAATATAGGACCCTGGACTTTGGTTTGCTTCTTTGACATTTGTTAAGCACCTACTGCATTCTTAAAAAAGCACATACACACAAATATTCATAGCATCACTATTCATAATAACCCAAAGGTAGAAAACAACCCATATGCCCATCAACAGACAAATGGATAGATCGTGGTACGTATGTACAGTGGACTCATCCAGCTGTAAAGCAGAACGACGTCATGATACACACAACAACATGGATGAACCTCAGAGATGCTATGCCAAGTGAAAGAAACCAGACACAAAAGGTCACATATTGTATGATTCCACTTACAGGAAATGTCCATAAATCCAGAGACAGAAAGCAGATTGGTGGCTGCCAGAGGCGAGGGGGAGTGACTGCTGAATGAGTATGGCATTTTATTTTGGGGTGAGGAAAATGTTTTCAAAATAGATCAAGATGGTAGTTGCACCACACTGCGAATGTACTAAAAGTCACTGAATTGTTCACTTTAAAATGTTTAATTTTATACCATATGCATTTCATCTCAATTTTTGAATTAAAAAAAAGCACATGCATAAATTCGTTCATGTGGTCCTATAAATTAGACACTACTGCTATTGTTCCCGTGCGAAAACAGAGCCTGGAGAGGGTGAGGGACGTGGTCAGGGTCCCGCAGACATTAGACTTGAAGCCGGGGTCTGGTTGATTCCGAAGCCTGGGCTCTCGTGAACCACGGGCCCCTCCGCGCCTCAGAGTCGGGTAGATGCTGGGAGAATGGAGGGCTAGCAAGGCAGTGCCAAAGGAGAGAAGGCTTGGGGCACAGGAAGGGTCAAAGCAGAAGGCTCTGGAGTCTCTTTAGGGTCCCAAATTAGCAAAACTCAGAGTCTTGAAATTTTGGACCCTGCTACTTTTGTTCTCTGGGACGCCTGAGCTCCACAGCTCTTCTCTGTGTTCCTCTTGACTCCGTGCATCAGGGAAGAGAACCATGGATAAGGGGTGAGATGAGGGGACGGGCCAAGGTTGGGTGAAGAATTAGAAGAACACCACAGGACATTAGACCAAAGGCCCTAACATGGATTTCTCTGTCTTTCTTCCTTAACATGTCTCAAGTCTTTGACTCAGCCACGCAGCACTTGAGTGACTTGAATATAAGCATATTTTGAAAGAAGAGCATATTTTAGGGAGTTCCATCTCAGAAGATTAGAATATGGTGCAATTCAGCTTGTGGGGAGGAACGGGGGTGGCTGGTGGGTGGACAGAGATGGAAGTGAATGTGGCAGAATGACACAATAAAAGGGCTAATGATTTCAACATTTAAAAAGTTTAACAGCTCTTCGTGAACACTAGAGACAGCTCCAGTGGGAGGCTTTTAAAATATTCACTCTGACAGTTTCTGCACTGTCTGAGCTTCTCCTGTTTGCTTCCTCTTCAAAGCTTGTTAGCACCTCCTGTTGGGAAGACCTCGGCCACCTTAGGACAGTGATGGCCTGGCTCCAGGGGGCTGACCCCCCCAGGACTAGGGCTCTCGACAATTCGGTGTGAGTCTGTTTATAGAAGTGGGGGCAGGAAGAACAGAGAAGGCAGAAGAAGATTCCTGTAGACTCCTTCTTGATGCCGTAACCAAAGTCTTCAGTCCTAATTTCCTCTGTGACCCTTTCAAAAAGCAAAAGACCAATCAATGTGTAGAACAGAAACCAGTACTGGTGACTTTCTGGAATTCAGGAGGGCCAAGGTGTTATGGAGATCAGCAGGGACTCAGTCCACCCTCCTACCAAGCAGAACCGACCTCCAGGAAGATGAGCCCTACATTTGCCTCCTGAGAGCCTGCCTAGGGAGTGGCTTTTCCTTTTCAACATCATAAAGCTCTCGTCCACAAAGTTATTAAAGGGCCTTACGGGAAGCAAACTGTCTCCATTTACGCTCCAAGAAGCGCAAGGAAGCATCATGCCCAAATGGTACAGATTCCTTCTGGGCTCAGCTGCAGCCAGCGTGGAGGCTCAGTCAAGTCCTGCCGTTCAGGTGCCAACAGTGCCGACTTAGTCCTTCCTCCACATTTGCCCCAGGAAGGACCGACCTGGTATTTCTGGCTGAGTCAGTTGGGTGGCTCCTGCTGTCCCACTCATCATACCAAGGAAGAGGAGGCTGGAAGATTTGAATATGCAAAGGATCCAATTGTCTTATCCTCAATCAGTTTAATTAACGAGGTCGTTGATGGAGATCCCAAGGGACTGTTTATAAATTTACCGGCTACCCAGGTTTGTGGGTCCTCCTGGCCAGCTCAGCTCTTGTGGGGTTTCTATCAGTTTTGAAACACTAAGGATTAATTTAGTAAGTTACTCAAGTCCCATCTGGGGGGAAATTATATTCAGCTGTGTGAGATAAAGACCATTGTAGAAGCATTTTCTTCAGACATCCTCCACGCTCTTTCTTTTGAAGGGCTCTCTTGTGCCTGATGTTTTAAATACATTATTAAAATATAAGAGTAAAATATTCCTTGGAAAAAAAGATGAAAAGAACTGAAATTAAATAGAATGCCAACAGATGTGTGTGTGGAAGCAAATAAAATAGGGAGTGTGGATAAGTGGATAATAAATGAGGAAATGGTCATCTGGATGTTGTTAATGTCTCCAGAAGTTTGCCCTTCAATCTTCGAGTGAACTGTGCAGTGCAGTGGTTAAAAATTTAGGCTTCCGAGGCAGAATATCTAGGTCCAAATCCCTACTCCACCACTTAGTAGCTGTGTGACTTTGGGTAAGAACACAACCTCTCTGTGTCTCACTTTTCTCATTAGGGAAAAGAGGATAATACCACTGTGCAGTTAACGGGTTGCTTTGGAGGCTGTCTGTACATCGTGCTCAGGGAACAGCGGCTGGTCTGGCACACAGCCAACAAAGGGCTGCTACAGTACATTTTCATTGTTTTAACAATATAAAAAATAATAAATGAAGCATTTCTAGACACAAAGGTTATTTTCCCCTCTGAAGGCTTAAAGTACCTCCCCAAGAGGGTCCTTTCACCTATTAAATGCATATTTCCCTGCCAGCAGGCTACCACTTCAAATACATTTGGGCTGAAATATAAAAATATCTGTGGCATTGTTCTAACCTTGTGACAGTTTAAACCGTAATTACTTTCTAGACAATTGCATTTTTCGTCCCAAACAGTGCCACAGGAAGGCGTGCACAGATTTCAGAAAGGAATAGACCCCAAAAGGCTTTAATTGGCCTCCTATTCATTCCTAAGTCCCAGCAGAAAGGCATGAACATGAAACCTGATAATAATAACAGTAAGAGTGATCACTATGATTTTTGAGGGCCCTCCTTTATGCCAGGCACTGTGCTAGTATCTTCCATACATATCTCTATACAAACTTCAAATCTTCTCCCCATCCAGGAAGCTGACGCTGTTAACCCTACTTGATAGACAAGGAAATGGGCCTGGAGCGGCTACACGCGCTGAGACTCACCTGGCTCCTGAGTCAGCATTCTTTCCGGTCCACAGGGTGTCCAACCAGCTCTTGGTCCTTTCCCTACAATTTCTGAGACCAAAAGCAATACATTTCAGGATCTTATCATCCTCCAGAAAGTTCCTCTCAATAGCTACATAAACCTCATCCACTATAATTTATGCCCCTCTCAGGCCTCTCCCTGCGTACGTGACCCCTCCTTCCCCCCCAACCCCCCCCCCCCCACCATGGGGACCTTGAAGGTCTTCCCTTTCACCCAGTGGTTTTCAACCAGGGGAGGTTTGTCCCTGGGGACGTTTAGCCACATTTGGAGATATGTTTGGAGTCACAACTAGGGGAGGGGATGTGCTCCAGGCATCTAGGAGGCAGAGGCCAGAGAGGCTGTCAGACATCCTACAACACACAGGACAGCCCCACAACAAAGAACTGTCTGGCCCAGAAGGTCAATAGTGCCAAGGTGGAGAAACCCTGAAAGCAGAACTCCATTCCTGTGCCAAATCCATCAGTCCTCCAGTCTTCCCATTCTCCGTTAAAAGCAGCGTCACTCATGAGCTGCTCAGACCCCAAACCCAAGAGTTTACCTGGATTTGTCCCTTTTTCTCACTCCTTTTTTCACTGTCACTATTTTAGCTGTCATTATTAGGCAAAGAATTAATTCCATGATATTCCTCTCATATTTCAACCCCCGTGGTGGTTCAATTAATTCGTTATGATATCCATTTGTTCATTCAATCAGCAAATGATTAGGGGAGACCACCAAGAGCTCAACAGCCATGCCAGCTGTCACTGGCACCTTGTAAAGTCCCCTAACTTTGCAAATTTTCACACAAATACAGTTTAGCACCAAAGGGCAATTCACTTAAAGGTGTTTAACAGATTTTGCAAAAACGCCAAATGAAGAAAAGTTTGAAGTTAAAACAAATGTTTGATGACATAAAGTGAAAAGGAAGCCAGTCAAAGGCAATTCGGGACAGGGTTCAATGCCCAGATCTTCACGGCGAGCTCCGTGTCTGCCCAGCTTGCTTCGGGTCTATATGGGGCAGGTGTAGGGAGGAGAGGAGAGATCATTCAAGCAAACACCCAGAAACTGAAAGTCCAGTTGACTGCTGGCTTCCCCCCTCACCTCTCGCAAAGTTACCACAATTGTTCAAACCTACAGAGAAGGCCCCGTATGTCCACAAAGGTCAAGCCACTAAAAGGAAGCTGTGTGCTTCAGAGACACAGCTTCTCTGAGAAAGGCAGGGAGAAATTGCATCCCACACATCATCCAGGGGGCTTAGCTGCTCCAGAAATCCACTGACAAGTTTTTTAAGTGGCCGCCCTAAAAAGGAAACACCAATAGGCTTGAGGCCATTAGACAGGCCACCCTGGGAAATGATTCAAGAGCAATTCTGCCTTCCAGGCCCAGAGTAACAGTTCCAGTGGTACCAAGATGGCTAAGGGGAGCAGCTACATATGCATTCCACACCTGGAGACTCTGTGCAGGGTGGCAAAAGGTCAGACATGGAATCATGCTCTGGGAACCCTTGTGAGGCTGCCCCCAGGGAGTGTGGTGGGTCTAGGAAGGGTGTAAACATTGTTCTCCCACACCATAGATGTGGGGTCATGGATTAAAACCCCAGGTGTGTGACCTGGGGCAAGTCACACAACCTTAGGAGCCTCATTTTCCTCACTGGTAGAATGAAGATAGTAATACCTACTTCAGAGAGTTCTTGTGAGGATTAAATGAGCTATTATATGTAAAGCGCTTCTAATTGCACTTTATATAAGTATTATGTATAATTTCATGATTACTATTATTGTTATTACAGCTTTTAGCACAGAGCCTGGCACATAATAGATACTCAGTATATATTAACTAGTATGACATAGGCCTAAAGTAGACTTAAAAATCTTAGGTGATCTTGTAAAGCCCTGACACGCTGGGATTCATCCACAGGTTGCATATAGTCATTAGAAAGAGAGAGACACAGGAAAAAACAACAGCTCATATTTTCAAAAGGAGCAATAGACATTTATTAGGCACCTACAATTTGCAGGTACTCGGCAAGGCGCTCAAGACAGAATGGTGAATTAAAGAAAGCTCCTGCTTTCTTAGTGGTTCTTAGTAATTGTACAGCCACACAGCCCTCTGAAAATTTAACTAATTATATGGACCCTTTATGATGAAACAAAGGAGCTGGCCTAGTCCCTTACATCATAGTGTTACATAGTGTTACATAGTCTTGCCCTGGTTACATCATAGTGAATCAAGACTATACCCAGACGGCCAACTGGAAACCAACTGTGAACTTCATTTGGCCTGGTGACCACTCCCCCCTCCCAGAGGCGGTTATCTAGCTGCAAGCAGACGCTTTGATAAAGGTGCTAGCTGTGGCTAGACCTGCAGAGGATCACAATTAGATTTCGACAGGATGAATAGAAAGATAACAGCAACCATTGTGCTTCCTGTTTTTTTAAAAAAAGAAAGAAGTACCCAAGATAGCTAGAGACATGTGACAGTGGATCTCTACCGCAACTCCTTTTCTGAATATAAAATCCAGTTTTCTTATCGAGCCAATTCCAAAGGTTCCCCTGTGACCAAAATCTCTGGAATTTAACCGCTCCATGCCTGTGGACCTTGCTCGGCATAACTTTTCCAACCGAGAGATGCCTGGTACCACACTGAATTGAGGGCAGGTGGAGTGTCTCTCCTCGTCCCGTGTCTGGGTCGTGAGAGTGTTTGGGGACTGAGACAGCCGCTCTGTGTCACCTCCACTGAACCAGACCATTCAGGATGGAGCCGACCCGACCACAGGCCGGCCTAGTGGACTGGGCAGTTTGACAGACACCACACCTTACTCTGAACCATCTCGTCTAACCCTCAGGCCTCTCACAGCCTGCAGCCCTCTGTGCTCTCCGCCTGACCTACCCCCAGGCTTTCATCCCTCCTGCCTTTGCCCACCATGTTCACTCTACTGGAAACGTCCTTCTTCCTTCAATCTTGAATATCTGCCATCTTTCCAGACCCAACTGGAGCCTGACCTTCTCGCTCCTTCCCTAGTGCCCCAGGGCAGCGTGAGGCACTCGCTCCAACGTTTGACGTTCCTTCTCCTGGGGCACTCAGTGCACAGCCCCCTATTACGTACGGGCACACAGCGTTTCTCCCAAGAGCATCAGTCTCTGGGGAGCTGGAGATGTGCTTCATGGATTTTTGTAATTTCTGGTGTATGGGAAGCCCTTCATAAATGTGGAATGAATGCATAACTGCCTGAATAAGTAATGACACCAGTCTCACATTGCTAACTAAAGTTACTCTTCTACCGCATCATAGAAAGACTCTAGAGCTCATTTTTCCCAGTCTAGTTCTACTTCTTGCTAGCTGTGTGGCCTTGGATAAGTTACTTAACCTCTCTGTCCCTCAGTTTCTTCATCATTAAAATGCAGATAATAATAGAACGATATCTCTATTTCACAGGGTGGCCTTGTCTAACAAATGTTAGCGTAGATAAGGTACTTAGAACAGTGCCTGGCATACAGTAAGTGCTCAATGAATGTCAGGGTTTATCACTGTCATTGCAGTGACTCTGTGAACGCCCTGCCCACAAGGCACGGGTCCCACCCCACCCCTCTCTGTCCCCACTGCTGTGAGTTTCGGCTGCTAATGGCTCTACCTGCACCCTTTCTTTGGAGACTTGCCCTCAGCCAAAGTGGGTGTTCCCCTCCGGGTACACCATGCCCGGGCTGCCCCTCTGCAGCTCATGGTCCAGGCTTCACTGAGATGGAGGCAGAGGCTGCCCTCCTGCCTGGCGGAAGGAGACCCGGAGGTGCAGTGCGTGCTGCAGAGCTTTCTGCGGGAGCAGAGGAGGGGGAATCTGCCTCTCCGAGACCGCTTCCTCGCCCCCGTCTCCTGCACGCATGCCCCAATAAATCACTCGCGCAAGAAGCCCCAGAGTCTCGGGCTCTGTTTCCAGGGAGCCTGATCTACAGTCGCTGTCACCCCCGTTATCATCAGAGGGGACGAACAGACTCAGAGTGGTTGTCTGAGTTACCCAAGACCCAAGGTGAGAACAGAACCAGTCGCAGGCTAGGCAGTGACAAGGAGTTAGCTTGGTATTTTAGAGAAGTGCAGGGTTCTGAGTCTCCAGCTCGTCCTTTCTAAGGAAATAACTGAGTGAATTAACTAACAATCAACTAGAAAACCAACCAGAAGCCTGTGGGACGTGAAGTGGGTGCAGAAAGTCACAGCCTCTGGGGCGGTGTGGGAGGGCAGGCAGCCGGGGTTGAGACCAGATGTCCTGGGAGGAGAGCTGAGGGGTCGGGGCCAACTGAGGGCCCCTCAGGCCAGCACAGCAGGGGCGGGTGGCAAAATGGGGAAGACCACCTTCCTGCTTGCCTTGGCCTGACTGCAGACCCCACCTGCGCCAGGCATACCTCCTCTCAGAGCTCTCTGCGGCCCATGAGCCCTCCACTCAGTGCCCTTCAGTGAGTCCCCAACCCCAGCTGGAAGTCCATCTCCACTTGAGGACCCCGCGGCGGTCATCAGATTCCACCCTTGCTGGGGGCAGCCTATGACACTAGACCACGAGGTCTTTGAGGCAGGATTCAGGCCGTGGATCCTTGCCCACCCCACCATGGGACTGCCGCTGTGACGGAGAGTAAGGGAAAGAAAGCCACAGACATTGCTGCCTGGCAGTGTGCCGAGCGGGGGACCTGATCACGCCTTTCCCTGTGAGCAAGGCTGGGAGCAGTCCATCATCTCACTGTCACACGGCTGCTGCAACTGATGAAGCCAGATTCAAATCCAAGGCGGTCCCACCCAAAATCCAAGCTAAAACAGACTAGGAAAAGGAAAATATAGTCCAGGTGGAGTTTAAAGACATTTGATATCATTAGATGAATATTCTAAAGGGAAAAGGGCTGATAGGAATGCTTTGTAGGGGCCTTGAACAGGAGTTTGGTTTTTTAAATGTAAAAGCATTTTTTTCCCCTAATTACAAAAGTAGCGTATATTTGTAAAAAATTCAAAGAAAATAGGAGTATAAAACAGACAGTATTAGTGCGCACCCTCAGCAATACCTACTATTAAGAGTTTGATTATTCTTCTAGACATTTTTTAATATACATATTAGATGGACAAATAGATGGATGACAAATAGATAAAATACATACAGATCTGCAACTTTCCCCCGATCTTTTTCCTCTTTCAGATATTTCTCCAATTAGTACCTCATTCTGTTTAACA
Source organism: Equus przewalskii (assembly GCF_037783145.1). Classification (NCBI taxonomy): domain Eukaryota; kingdom Metazoa; phylum Chordata; class Mammalia; order Perissodactyla; family Equidae; genus Equus; species Equus przewalskii. Next base: position 78,319,499 of record NC_091833.1, on the reverse strand, counting down.
TCTAAAAATTTATATAACCATTCAATAAATATGCTTTGTGTACCCATTATGTACCAGATAACATGCTGGCCATTGGAGAGAAAACAGTTCCATATTGGTATACTTCTAGTTTCTTTTCTTGTGTGTGTGTGCTATAACAAGTCAAACTATAATAAACATCTTTTTACTTATATGTTTGGGTACTTGTACAAGAATTTCTAAAGGAAGCTGGTGGATCAGAGCAAATGCCCGTTACAAATTTGAAAGTTTTTGTCAAATTGTTCTCCAACAAAAAAGTTATGACAGGAGCCAATCTGATGGCAAAGTGGTTAAGTTTGCATGCTCCACTTCAGCAGCCCAGGGTCTCACTGGTTTGGATCCTGAGCACGGACCTAGCACTGCTCATCAAGCCATGCTGAGGTGGTGTCCCACGTGGCACAGCTAGAAGGACCTACAACTAGAATATACAACTATGTAATGGGGGCAGTGTTTTGGGGAGAAGAAGAAAAAAAAAGATTGGCAACACATGTTAGCTCAGGTGCCTATCTTAAAAAAAAAAAAAAAAGTTACGACAATTTATATTTCCACCAGAAATGTATGAGATATATATTTACCCACATCTTAGTCAACAATAAATATCACTCTTTTTTTCTTTGCCATTCTGATAGATAACGACTTACAGTGAGTTTTTAAATTTTAAAATTTTCATTTTAAAATTACTTTTATGACGAGTGTTTTTCATATGTTCAATAGCTACCTGAATTTTTTCTTTAGTGAATTGCCTGTTATACTTTTCTATCTTTTTGAAAAATCAGCTTCTCCTTGATTTGTTGGAGCTCTTTACATATAATGGATCTTAAATCCTTTGTCATGTGTGTGGCAAATGTTTTTCCCCAATTTGATTATTTTGCAACCTTTTTGGTGGTAGCCTTTCTTGAACAGAAGTTTACATTTTTCCATATATCAGATTTTATCTATCTTATCTTTTGTGGGTTTTGATTTTCATATCATGCCAGAAAGACTTCTTATTCATGGACAGGTCAATCAAGAGTTTTGACTTACAGGGATTGATTCTGGTATATGTGGAGCATTATGCTGCATTTTTGGGGGCATATGAATACTTCTGTGAAGCAAGTTGTTTTACACTCCTGTAATTACAATTCAATACTGGGCCAAATAATAATAAGAAAATTACTATAGAAACAAGAATGCAAAGAATTACATTAAATTAAATGTGGATATCTAATGAATTGTTTTGAAACAGGTATTTTCTGATTACAGAAGTAATACATATTTATTATAACTAGGGGAGGTATCCCAGAATAGCCTGAGGAACAAAGGCTTCCCTCATAATTGCATTTTCCTGAATAACCACAGCTTATATTTTATTATTTTTCTTTCTGTCTTTTTCCTAGTCTTGTGCACTTATAAATTTTTTTAAACAAAATTGGGCTTATACTCTCCTGGAATGGGCTTTTTTCACCCAGCGTCAGACTGTGAATTTGGGGGCAGGGCTGAGTAACTATTGTGTACTCCGTTACCTGGCCTGTGATTGATTAATCTATCAGTATTCTTAAGGAGAATCTTTTAAGATAATAAAGTTTACACCCAAACAACCTTCCTTAGACACTCTCTCCATCCTTTGGTCTTTCATCATCTCGTCCTTTTTTTGCAGCTCCTCTTGCAGGTAACTGTGAAGCTGTGTAATCTTGGGGAGATCCATTCCCCTTTCCCCATTATCAGCAGGACTTCGCTGAAGACCATTTTAGCAACACTTCTGGATGCCGTTTCAATGGGGTGCAGAGACAGCATTTACTTCGTGCTCTCAAAGCTTTGTCTAAATCCAACACTATCCTATTTTCCCGTGGACTTCATCTCACTTCAGAGACTCTTCATTTCTGCTGGCTCTCTAGCTCCTCGGGAGTGCCTCCTGATATGTTGGTTCTGAATTTCTGTCACCCCCTAGCCACCCTCCAATTTCTGACAAATCTAATAACATTTGCTGAGCCAGAACAGCCAGATCAGCTGAACTGCGCCTGGTGGTCATTGGAACCACAGATACTGCAGCTAGATGGCGCTCACATCCACACATTTCTGAGGAATTAGGCCGTGAAAGATGTTTTCCATTAGTACCCAAACTTAAAAAGCTTACAGTCTTGGGGGAAGGGAGAGCAATATACTCAGGCACATGAAATAACTGAAAAGAAATTGTAATAGACGCATTTTCCAAATAAAACTCGCCTATAATGAGTACTGCATGTCAGATGCTGTTTCAAGCCCCGAACTCTTCTCCCAGCACCCCAAGAGACAGGTAGAGTACAATTAAAACCTCCCTTTGCAGAAGAGACACTAAGAGGTTTAGCCATTTTCCCAAGGTCGCCGGGGCAGAGGCTGAAGTCACACCCAGGCAGCTTGCTCCAAAGCCCACAGTTAATCACGATGAACTGGCTCAAGACAAAGGCTAAGAGAATGGACATCAAATTAACAGTAGTTCGCCCTGGGGAGCAACAGTATTGGGGGACCACATTATTTACTTTCTGCACAAAGCTCTGTATTGTTGAAAATTCCTTCCCCATGCAGAAACTGTTATGGTTGCTTTTTAAATTCAATAATTTTTGTAAGAATAATGTAAGAGAGTCTAAGAAATCGCTCAAGCGTGGTCAAGGGCAGATTCAGGTTTTGTCTTGAAGCTTATACATGGAGGGAGCTCTTTAAGATAAAGAACTCAAAACAGGAATACGAAATGAGGTATGGAAGTGAATATTTATTCAGGTTGAAAAAAGAAATCACAACAAATGACAAATTTTTGGAAGGTGACAAATACCGCAAATATAACAAAACCAGGGAAAATTTACGCACCATATCTCTATTATGATCTCTTTCCTATTTTTTCGGTTGCATATTCTTTGGATGATCATCTCTTCATATGACAACAATTCTGTAATATCGTTTTCATGGAGAGAAGAGAAAGCAATTCAAATGCATTTTCAAAAGCCATTATACTGGATTGAGCTACATTAATTGTTTAATCAAATTACCCTTAAACTATGTACAATAACTTATGGATGAGTGTGCGTAGGAGTTTGTCACAGGAACACTTAGGTTGCTTTGCTATGATTTTAGTGCTTTTGAATGTCATTTTTTTCTGGAATTGCCAGGCTTCATCAGGACAAGGTGTCTCAGATATGCTGAGACTGATCCCATATGTAGGGAGGCATGAAAATGCAATTTGGCATGCATAAACATGCTGCTTCACAATTTACAGCATTGGTGCAGTTTTGTGCCCTTCGAACACAAGAACTCTGGCCAATTTTATTTTGCACTGGTTCTCATTTTATAAGTACAGCAGTCTGGTGCATTATAATTGTAGACGCTGCGTTATTGAGTATTTTCCTGAAGGAAATTTCTGTCTTGACTAGACATCAATAAGAACCAAATTTTCCACCTATAAGTTTATACATCTGATGATTAAAAGAACTTTCCACAGACTAGCTTCTGTTTCTGCACATTTCGACTCTTCTTCTTCACTACCTATACACTTCCAGTGTCGGCGATAAAAAAACGCATGTACCTTGCAATAGGACTCATGATGCCAGGTAGGTATGCACAGAGAACGTCAGCATTATTCCTGGAAGCCATTCCTAACCTAGAATAGCTAACATGGAAGTGAGCATGAACTGTATAAATAGACCCATTGAACCCAAAACAAATAAATCTCCAACTCAACTTCTTCTTAGCTGGATTCCCCTAAATGTCCAGGACTTCTCCATCACCACGCAACTCTTCAAGGGAAAACTGAAGGAGGGGGATTCTAAGGGGGAGGACACCACATCCCTAGCCTATTACAATTAAAATATCTTACTTTTGCAATTTTACCAAAAGCATATGACCTGTGAAGCCAAGCAAGGGCCCCTCTGGGATCTTGGAAGTCACTCTTACAACTTATAGGTCCTAAAGCTTAAGCTTCTTTCACTTTACAGTAAATCTGCCCAGACTGCGATGAAGATGATAATGCAGCAAGAGATGAGATCATGGATAAGTCAGTGTGGACTGGAGTTGTCAAGAAAATCTTCATGCACGAGGCAAGCACTGAGTGAGGCCTTGAGCCACTGGTAGGATTCAATAGACAGAGGAGTAGGAAGGACCAAGCCACAAGTTTCTGCAGTCTGCCAAAAAGCAGACACGCATGTATGTGGATGTAAAATGTGTTCTCCTGCCAATGAAAACATTTTTCCATCACTGGCTTAGAGCTACCCAGTAAGAGCCAATGGCAATACATTTACACATCACTAAAGAATGAGAATTGAACTTTCTTCCCGGCCCACTCTCCCCATCCCAACCAGCAAATAATCTCTCCCAAGCCAGGATCGACCAAAGCTACAGGCATTTGGCACACATGTGTCCACCATCCGCCTCGCTCCAGCACAGAGATCCAAGAACATGGGGTTTACACACCAGGCAAAGGAGAGGGGAGAGGAGAGGAACTGGCCAGAGACAAGGTTTTCTGGGAAGACACAGGAAGCAAAGCCTGCTGAACACCTGTTCAACCAGCGTGAGGAAGGACGGTCCATGCCCACCTCTTATTCGTCTTTCTTTTCAATATCTTTCATGCCTTTACATCCCTGGGGGAAAGGAAATTGTTTCCCCCCAGAGGAAGTGGCCAGCTAGCCATTTGGAAGCCCAGGAGTCGATCTTGCGATCTTGGCCATGGTCTTCTGTCTGTGTCTTTAATGCGCTGTGTTTAATCCTCAACTTTGCTCGTCTTGATCCCAGGTTCTACTCTGGAATATTGGAGAAATGCTCTCAGGGGGACCTCGAATGTGAAGACTCTTTATACTTTCAGGAGCTCTGGGCTCAGGCAGCAGCAGCCACAACCACCAGCACTGAGGTCTGCCCAGTAAAGCACCAAGACACAAATGTCATTTATCCAAAAACATTTGTTCTGCATCTACTGTATGCTAAGTACTCTCTCAGAAGTTAGAGTAATGGAGTGGCTTAGGGTTCCCAAATTCCTCCTTTCCTTGCAGATCATAAATGTGATTACCTCTTTTGGTCTCCCATAAGCTGATGTCTAGCAAATTTGCAATTTGTCCTTTACCCAAATATCACGTCGGGTCTAGAACTCAGCTGGGTTAGTCCCCAGGTCAGCCTCAGCACTGGGGCACTGGTGACTGCTCACCTGTGATAAAGCAGCCATACTGCTGACCAGCTGATTCAGGGTGGGGCCTGAGTGGGTTCTGAACACGGTATGTAGAAAGAGAAGAGGCTGAGGAACAATTAACAAGTGCCAGGTTACATTCATTTCAGGATGTAGTTTAAAGTATGAATCTAAAGTGCTTTTCCCTTGATTTTAATCTTTGTATACATAGCCTTTTATTGAGTAATTCTTGCTTTCCTTTGTGATGCTCACATAACCCTATAGTTAATTACTGTATATCTTTGGAGCCACGTCCCGCTCTCTCGCCACTTTCACTGACCTACATCTTTGTCAGGCTAAAATCTCACAGCTTCAACCTGCAGGTTAAAGGAGATTCATTTCTCCTAACCCCACCTCCTTCTCCTCATCCCTTCCCACCTCCCTTGCCCCTCTTTTCTGGGGAGATAAGAAGAAGACGTAATCTCTACCTTCCCTTGAGGAGCTTGCATTCTATGTAGGAAAACAATATTTATGCCCCTGGAATAAGGGAAGTGCTCACAAACAGTGCTCAGAATGGCTTGTTGAAATAAGTTCAAATACAATGTAAAGGTATAAAGTACTCACTACTCTATAAAAATGGTTCCAATTACCCCACACTCATGTGCTCACACACACACACACACACACAGATCTCTACTGTTGCATAATCTTGCCCTGGTTTTTCAGATTGGCCCGATTAAAACTGTGTAAAGTAAAACTCAATGTGGTGACCTCACCCAAGTTACCCAGAAATGAAGAGCTAGTCATTTGAATCATTGCTTTTGTTTTATTTTTGGAGGGCAAAAAATAAGGTGGGGCAGGAATATTATCAGATAAACAGTTTACAGAAATGTGAAGCCCAGGGAGGGGAAACAACTGGAATTTAGGGAATATTTTTTCATCAGCAATTGCTGGTGTAGAAGCACAAGAATGTGTTCTGTATTATCAGATCCCTTAGGAACTTAGTATATTTGGCATTTCCAGAGATGTAAAAATTTGATTTAAGAAGACAAGTCTCTCATCCTTATGCAGGTCAGGAAGCAAGATAGAAAAGAACCGAAAACAAAAGTAAACAATTTTTTCAAATCAGGTTTTTCTGATTCTAAAAACTCTAAAGTTAATGAGCCAAGGTTAATTCTGGGCCTCCAGAATTTTTAACAAGAATAGTAGGCTTACATGCCACAACTAGAAGGACCTGCAACTAAGTTGTACAACTCTGTACCTGGGGTGGGGCACGGGAGGGGGGGGATTTGGGGAGATAAAGCAGAAAAAAAAAGGATTGGCAACAGTTGTTAGCTCAGGTGCCAATCTTTAAAGAAAAAAAAAAAGACTAGTAGGCTCTTGGGGCCGGGCTGAATGGTTAAGTTCGCGCGCTCTGCTTCAGCAGCCCAGGGTTTCACCGTTCAGATCCTGGGCACAGACATGGCACTGCTCATGTCCCTCAAGCCCCCAGCCTAAGTGATCAAGCTCTGGAGGGACTAGATGATCCTTGGTGAGATCCCTGGTTGCCAGGATTCACAGGAACCTGTCGGATTCTGCTGTTCACTGTGCAGTTACTAGGCTCCCAAAGACGCTCTATTGGAGGTCCTATGTTCTAGCCAGAAACGAGAATGAATTTGGGGCTAATCCATCCATTTACCAAACAATACAACCTAACTTTGTCTACCAGATGGACACTGTTCTGATTTTTTCTCTCCCCTAGGTAGTGGGCAAGAGTTTTGAGGTCTTCTGCACACTGGCTGGAAGGTCCCATTCCCCAGAAGCATTCCAGAGATCCTGGGGAAGGGTGATTGCCCCACGAGCTTCCTTAGGTCACTTGTAGCCAGATTTGGATAACGTCCAAGATCTTACAACTGATCTCCTCCTCTTCTTTTTTGGATGCCATCAACCAAGGGGTGCTTAGGAATGTGTTAATAATTCCCAGGAGAAATTGGCCAGGATTACCTAGTCATGACTAATGAAGCTGTCATCCGCCATTCCTTCCCGCTGTTTAATAATGCCTTCCAAGGAGTGCTTTATGAAGATGGATAGTACTGTAATCCTGCACCCAAGAAACTGGCACAATGTCAATGAAAACAGAGGCCAGCTTATTTTGCATGCCACTCTATTTTTCATTATACTTCACAATAACTTGTTATTAAATGAAAATGAATTTGCCATTAGGGACTAGATCCTATTTAATAACTGTTCAGCAATGTTTCGTGATTCAATTTTTCTTTTGTAACTGGTGCAGCAGCCATGTGAGTAGATGGCATTCTGGATTAGATGAGGTTGGATTTTTTAGAACAATCCTAAATGTTTCATGGAACTTGGTCATTAAAACTTGTGGTTTGAAGTTTGGTTTGCAAGAGTCTGGCTTTGAACTGGCCATTTTCAAACCAGGAAGAGTGAGGTGGACTGTCTCCCTAAGTATTCCCAGGAATCACAGGGAAGAGGGATAGGACGGTTTCTGTGCAGCACAATGGCTCTCCTAGAGGGGCTAGGAGGCTTTCTGGAGAGCAGTCCCCCAGCCGCCCTCTCCAAAGAGTCTGCATCACTCAGGAAGATCAATATTGTTTTGTAGCAATAAATACAGCCCCAAGATTTCAGTGACTTAAAATCACAAAAGTCTGTTCCTTGCTTGTATCACACGAGCGTTACAGGGCCATATATCTGTCACAAGTTATTTTGGAAGATAGATAATGAAGCATCCACTATCTAGAATGGTGGCAGAGGGAAAAAAGAGCTCTGGAGGGTCTCAAATCAGCGATTAAAAGCTTGACCTTGAACTGGTCACACAGCCCCAACCAACCCCAAGGGGTGGGAGGGTCCGAGAATTACCACCTTACTATGTGCTCAAAAGGCAGAAACAGCATATCTGGTGATCAGTGCTAATAAGTACTGATGTGAGATCAAAATGAGGATTTTATTTCACCCAATAAGGATTTCATTTCAATTTCATTCAACAGGCCTGAACCGAAAGGCTGACTCTCATCCAAGTAAGAGAGAATTCTTCCCGCCTGATGGTCTTTGAACCAGGACACTGGCTGTTTTCCTGTCTTCAGACTCAGACTGAAATATCAGTTCCTCCTGGGTCTTGAGCCACTCCTATTAAAGATGACGACGTGCACGCTCCTTGACCCCAGCAGCTCCACTTCCCAGCAGGCAAGTCCCTAGTACAAAGCACAGTGCCTGGTTGACTGAATGAAATATGACAGGTAAAAAGGCAAGATTTAGAGTTACAATATCCCAGATCCATCAGTTACGAACAGCTTGACTTTGGGCAAGTAACTCCATCCCCAGTTTCTTCATCTGTGAAATGAATGACAATACCTCTCAGCATTGTCATGAAGATGAAATAGGCTAATCTAGGTGCAGCACAGTACCTGGTACATGGTAAGCATTCAATAAATGGTGGCTATTGTTTGTTATTACACCTCAAGACTGGTTGGTGTCCTCTTTCTACAGGGCGGAATCCCCTCTGATTACACTCATGTGCCGCATAACGATGTTTTGGTCAACAACGGACCGCATATACGACATTGGTCCCATACGATTAGCATCATAGAGCCTAGGTTTGTAGTAGGCTATGTCATCTAGGTTTGTGTAAGTATACTCTGTGATGTTTGCACAACAATGAAACCTCCTACCCATGTGTTTCTCAGAACATATGGCTGTAATTAATTACAATAGATAATGGGAAAGGAGTTTCAGTGTTTTGAATCACGGCATCTAGACCAATGACTCCTTGCACTTTTTGGTGACAGCAAATAGTCTTTACATACCTCAAAAACTTGTGAGACCTCCCTTGACTATGATAATAATTGTAAATTTTTAAACTTTTGACTGAGGAAACAGGAAGCCAAAAAGCCTCTCTAAATTCAGCCACACTTTAAATGTATTTTATTGGCCTCAACAGCATTGACATACATGTTAAAAATAGCAGCGCGTTAGATGTGTGAGACAGATCTAGAGAGAATTTTTGGTGGGCATCTGGGTTCAAGACCCCACAGGCTTAATTCCAGGGCCTTTCATGGGTCTGAGGCCCAGTGGGATGAAAAACACTGATTTGGTTAAGTAACCATGCAAGTCAGAGAAAAGCCCCACCTTTTCCTCCTTGGGAATTTGAAGTAGTTGTACTTCCTTCTCAAGCTTCCAACAACGCAGCCCTGCCCAGGCCATCTCCTCTTGAGGGGATGCCCTTCCACAAACGTCAGTCATTTGCTCAGCTCTTTTATAGACTCCAGTATGAATATGGGACTATGAGTTATTATTTTGTTCTCAAACTATATTTCTGAATGCATCTGTCAGAAAGATTAAAAAACCTGAGGAGATCACACATAAGCATAAGTTGGAGAACTGGACATCTGGTCCTTTCCACAGGAAAAAAGTCATGATACTGAATGTCCAGAGTTGTGATTCTGGCTGTGGTCCCAAAGCCCAGAGCGGCCCATCTGGAGAGAGACTGTGGTCCCCTGGGCCTATGAGGCTTTAATTCCACCACCTCCCGAGGACAACAGCCCCATTGGTAGAAAGGACTTGCTGGAGAAAGGAAGACAAACCCAGCATCAAGTCCACAGTCCAATATGTGAGCTATTCCCTCTTCTAGAAGCTAGGGCAAAAATTGGCTTTTCAGGAACCCTCATACACTGCTGGTGGGAATGCAAGCTTGTGCAACCACTATGGAAAACAATATGGAGATTTCTCAAAAAATAGAAATACCATATGATCCAGCTATTCCACTTCTGGGTATCTATCCAAAGAACATGAAAACACTAATTCGAAAAGATATATGCACCCCTATGTTCATCTCAGCATTATTCACAATAGCCAAGACTTGAAAGCAATGTAGGTGCCCATCAAAGGATGAATGGATAAAGAAGATGTGGTATATATACACAATGGAATACTACTCAGCCATTAAAAAAAAACAAAATTGTGCCATTTGCAACAACCTGGATAGACCTTGAGGGTATTATGCTAAGCGAAATCAGTCAGACAGAGAAAGACAAATGCTACATGATTTCACTCATAAGCGGAAGATAAAAAAACAAACAAACATAGATAAGGAGAATATATTGGTGGTTACAAGAAGGAAAGTTGGTGGGGGAGAGGGTGAAAGGGGTAAAGGGACACATATGTATGGTGACAGATAAAAATTGGATTGTTTGTGGTGAACACAATGCAGTCTATACAGAAGCTGAAATATAACAATGCACACCTGAAATTTGTACAATGTTACAAACCAGTGTGGCCTCAATAAAATAACTCTGTAAAACACTGGCTTTTCAGAGCCAGCCCTGATGGCCTAGTGGTTGAAGTTTGACTCTCTCACTGCTTCCGCAGCCCAGGTTCGTTTCCCAGTCACAGAACCACACCACACATCTGTCAGTTGCCATGCTGTGGCAGTGGCTCAAGTAGAAGAACTGGAAGGACTTACAACTAGGATAGACAACCATGCACTGGGGCTTTGGGAGAGAAAAAAAAAAAGAGGAAGATTGGCAACAGATGTTAGCTCAGGGCGAATCTTTCCCCACAAAAAAATAAAATAAAATAAAATATTGACTTTTCAGTGGCTCTAGAGGGAGTTGCTTCTAGAGTCTGATGTCTATAAAGGGAGGCCGAGAAGTCATTTGCCCCATGTCCTCAACATGCAGCCATGCAAATCAGAAAGACCAACGATGCTCCAGACACGAAAAGGGTGATGATCCCAAAGTAACAGATTACGGAGATCCTCATTTGTGTGACACACATGAAAACCAGCAGGAAAAAACAACTCCTCTTGGCCACTACTCATTCATTCATTCATTCATTCATTCAAGAAAATATTTATCAAATGCCTACAATGTGTCACACACTGTAGACTAGGTCCTTTACTTTGGAACAAGTACCTCAAGCAAGGCCTGTCTTCATGGAGCTGGCCTTCTACTGGGAGACAGATGGATTATTAGTCAGATAACCACACAAACAAATGCAAAATTGCAAAAATGACACAAAGGAGAGGTTCACAGTATCAAGAGAGCAACAATGCAGAGTATCAACTAATAAGAGAGGACAGGAAAGGCTTCCTGGGGACAGACGCAGAAGTGAAGAGGAGAGGAAAGCCTTTTCCAGGCTCAGGGAACAGCCTGTGCAAAGGCCTGTGGGTGGGGCCAAGTCTCAGGAGGAGGAGGTTTAGATCTTCTCTACCTTGAAGTTGGATAAACAGGTAATATTTTTTTCTTGCTCTTTTATAGTTTCAATTTTTACTTTTTTTTTTTAACCACCCTGGAAAAAAATTCAGATCATGATGGTGTGAACATCACTAAGAACCTCTGTTCATTCCCTCCCTGATTTGAAATACCTCCTCCCCTTGGATCTGTTTCTAGTTTTCCTTTCAGTGTCATTGATTTATTTTTGTGCAAAAACTATACTATTTTTATTATCGAGAATTCGAAATATCTGGCAGTGCAGACTCCACATCCCCCTCAGTCTTCTTTTTGGAAAAAGTAAAATGAAAACAGAAAATTGTGGAGAATAATATAACACCACCTACCACATAATATTAGCAAACGTTAACATTTTAAGATAGTTGCATCAGACATGTGTCTTAGGAAAAGGAATAAAATATAACAGATCAACCAAAGTCCCTTATGGGCTCCCTGCCCACTCCCCTTCCTCCCACCATAGAGGAAACCACCAACATGCACTTGACGTGGAAGATTCCAGCCCATGTTGTAAAACTTTAACTTCCTATCTATCTACTCATAGGCAAAACCCTATATTGTTCTGTGCATTTTCACTTCTTTATTCTTCCAGGTGAATTTGAGAATCATCCTGTCAAAATCCCTATAGGCTCCTTTTTTGTGGATTTTTATTGGAGATGCATTAAAGGGATTTATTACTTTGGATGGCATTGACATCTTTACGTTATTAGTTTTTCCCTCCAGGGACAGAGTATGTTTTTCATCTAGTCGAGCCTTTATTATGTCCCTTTGTAAAATATTGCCATTTCTTTCTTGTAGGTCGAGCACATTTCTTGTTATTTCCAGGTAACTTATGATTTATGTTGATGTCAAGAATAGGATTTTATTTTTGCATTACAAATGCTAATTCATTCTTCTGATATAAAAGAATTAAGTTAACTTTTTAATACTTATTTTATAACTGGCCATATCACTGGATTCTTATTATATCTAATACTGTAGCTTTTCAGTTGATTCTTTTGTGCTTTCTTGGTAGACAATTACACGTGATAACGTAAGTCACGTGCCGCATAACAATGTTTCAGTCAACCACAGACTGCACACCTGACAGTGGTCCCATAAGGTTAGTACCACATAGCCTGGGTGTGTAGTAGGCTATGCTGTCTAGGTTTGTGTAAGCACACTCTATGAAGTTTGCACAACAAAGAAATCAACTAATCCGCGTTTCTCTGAAAGTGTTCCTGTAGCTAAGTGACACGTGACCGTACTAGAGATTTGCAAATAATGATCATTTGATCTGTTTCCTACTGACAGTGACACCCCATTTCTTTTTCCTGTCTTGATGAATTAGCGAGGACTTCCAGATGATGTTACATCATGACGGTGACAGCAGGTAGCCTCATCCCGTTCCTGATCATAAGAGGCGGGCCTTGCATGCTGCACTTTTTTAGAGTGTCAACTGCTGTTTGACACAGCCTTGATCATGTTTTTTTCTTTTAGGATAGTGAGAGATTTTTTTCCAATCTGTGCATTGTTACAAAGCAGAGTAGTTTTTAAAAAATCGAAACACTACATTTTTTGGTAATATTTTGCATAATTGGAGATTCAACCCTCATCAGCAGTCTCTTTGGTTACCTGGGTTGGAAGGAGCACGAGACAGGTTCCCATTCTGGCTGTGGATGGTTTCATGGGTGGGGGGGGTCCTCTCACTTCTCTGGGCCTTCACTGCAATTTGTTAATAGTTTATTGTAATGCAGACTTTTTATTTTTTTTTTAGGCAAACTATTTTACAAAGTCAACCACACCTAATAAGTTGATAGGGCTGAAGATCATTGAAAGTTTAGCTTGAGTACATAGAAAATTGAACTGAAAATGGTTCAAAATAAGCAGACTGTGAAACCTACATGAAGTTCATAACTAAAGTTTTAAAAATAATAACAACTACTTATTGATGTTTACTAGGAGTAAATTTACTATGAGTATTTACTATGTCCCGGTAATAGTGTTTTACTTACAATATAGCCTATTAATTTCTTAGACTAACTCTGTGAAGTAGATAAAATCACTATTCCCATTTTATAGATGAGGAAACTGAGGCATAGTGGGGTGGGTACCCTGTGGATTAGCTTGCCCAATGTCCATTCCAGTTTCCTTCTGGCATACCTTCCTGTATTACATAGCCTGGAACACTAAAGTCCACATTTCCCAGACTCCCTTGCAAATAAGATTCCAGATATGATTTAGCTTTCATTAGTCAGCTGCATTGGCTGGAGACTTGATTTTGAAATGGAGTTCGGCAGGGAGGGGCAGCATGCAAGGCTATGTTTTGCACACCATTGCAGGCAAATGAGGCTCTGGTGCCTACAGTTCTGGGAGTGGCTTCCTCATCCCCAGATCACAGTTAACACAGGGGTCCTGGACGCAGTGGCTGGGATAGCAACTTTCTGAATCTCTAAATTGAGGCAGAGAAGTCAGTTCCCCCACAGGCCAGTTCTACAGTGCCCTTCTGGAAGCATTCCCAGAGGCCAATCTATGGCTGCTTCTCCAGCCCTTCCAGCAATGTTGTAAGTACCTTGTCCCCTTATTAAATCCCCTTCTGTTTAAACCAACTAAGGTGACTTCTATTATCTGTGCTTGAACTTGGATCATTATACGCAGTGTAATCTTCCTTTGCTCCTATGCCCCCTTCAGCTAAGTAGGAGAAGCCACATGGTATAATGGACCAGACGCTGGACTTGGATCAGGTCACCTGGGTTCCAGTTCCACTCTATTGTTTATAGCTGCATACTCTGGGCAAGTTCCTTTATTCTTCTGGGTCTCCGTTTTTTAAATCTTTGACATGAGGGAATACAGTGTCACCTCCCCACTAACATTCTGTGATTATCCTCGACCCAGAAGAATATTAAACACCCAAGATGCAGATCACCTGCTCAGCAGTTCACAGTAAACCAGTTACAGACCTGAAACTAGCAAAGCTATGTCCCAAGTCTTGGTTCTTCCTTGGTTCAACCCATTTGGAAGAATGCTCTGTGATGGGCCTGACCCAGACCCCTCCCCGGAGAGGGCCTTGAACCACTGGAGCACCACATTGGAAGTGGGGAGGGGGTCCCAGCAGCAGGACTTAGCTTCATTAGGAAGCTGCTGAGCAGGCAAGCTGAGTGTTACAAAGCCTGTGGCTGCTAGAGATCAAGCCAAGCAAAAGGTCAGGAAGCTGGAAAATCAGGACAGGACCACGGAGAATTCTGAGGGCAGAGGTCAGTCACAAGTCAGGGATGGAAGCCAGGAAGTCTAGCCTGAGGCCAAGGAGTCGACAGCTCATAAAGCTGTGGTCCAAATGGGGGACAGGGACGCGGACAGGCAGTCAAGCCTCACCAGTGAGGACAGACAAAGGATTCAGAGTCCAGGCTGTTGGGTAAGATGAGGGTTCTCATCCGCCCTCCATTGCCTGCTCAGATTCAACTAACTCAGCGCCTTACATAGTCTGGAAACTCAGCAATGCTTGTTGCATCAGATTGACTTGAATGAGTGAAGACCTTAGGGGTCATAACAGAGTAGACCTAGTCTTGGAACAGATGTTTCCAGCCCCAGTGGTAAGCAGGAAGTGTTTTTATAAGTGAGCAAATCAGCTGCATTTGGGGAGAATGGTTCTGGCTGACAGGACAAAATACTGAAGTGCAGTTGAATTCTGGCAAATTGTCTGGGTGATGGGGGAGGGTGGGAAGGGAGCTGGAAGGAGCTGCGCTCTGACCACAGAAAGGTGGACTTCTGGTGTCCCCCCATCTTTCAGGGAGAATAAAGACGCATTCTAACATGAGAGTGTGTCTTAATAGTTTGCTATCTCCAAGTTGATAGTTCTTTTCAACCCCTCTAGTCCACATCAACTCTCTAAATACTGCCCCTTCTAAATTTGCTCTCAGATAGGTCCTTTCCAGCAAGGAAGCTGATAAACAAATTCATAAGATACAAATGATTAAAATAACATAATTGGTTTCCCTTCTCAGAGGTTCTTGCCTTTTAAGAGGCAAACCAACCATGATGAATTTAGAACATAGGGAAATACTGTGGAACAGGAACCAAGTTTATGAAATCTTACCCTGAAGGATACACAGTCAATCTTCATTATTTGTGCATTCTGTATTTGTGAGTTTGCTTACCCACAAAAACTCATTTGTAACTCCAAAATCAATACTTGGCAGTGATTTTGTAGTCGTTTGCAGACATGTGCAGGGTGGCAAAAAATTCACCCAACCCACACATCCCAGCCGAGGTTGAGCAAGGCGATGTTCTGCCTTCGTGTTTCAACCCTCATACTGTAAACGAGTGTCCTTTTCATGATCTATGTGGTTCCATGTTTTTCACACTTGTGTGCTTTTTGTTGGCAATTTCACAGTTTACAATGGCTCCCAAACATGGTGCTGAAGCGCTGTCTAGTGTTCCTAACTCAAGAAGGCTGTGACATGCCTTAAGGAGAAAATACATGTGTTCGAAAAGCTTCCTTCGGGCATGAGTTATAGTACTGTTGGCCATGAGTCCAATGTGAACAAATCAACAATGCATACTAAATAAGGTGTCCTTAAATGGAAACATTCATGAAGCAAGGTTATGTATTGATTGACTGATAAAAATGTTGTGACCAGAGGCTCACAGGAAGCCAGCCCTGTATTTCCCCAGAAGCAAATGGTTCAGTATTTGCTAATTCATTGTTCACAGTGACTTTACAGAACATAACTACCGAGAACAAAGAGAATGGACTGCGCTTGGTCTATCTCCAAATGCTTCCTCATCCTCACACTATTACTAGGAAATGCTTACAGGAGCCTCCTGCGTGAATGTTGCAAAGAATTACAATGAAAATATTTGGAACCATTCTTCAAGATCTTTACTTCTTAACCTTTTTACAGGCGTGGTCTCAAATTCTCACTGACAAGCCGTGAATGTGACGGCCCATTTAGGATTGCATGTGCTGCTCCAAAAACTGGGAAAAAAGACTGCAGTAATTCTACCTGAATTTTTTTTTTTTTTTTTTTTTTACTGTCCTACAGTTTTGAGGGATTTTTCCCCCCAAACAGATTCCTGATGTGAATGGAAAACTCTTGAAAGGGGCTCCTAAGTGATAAATAATTTCACTAAAAAGTGTTCATGTAGAGTTTCCACATGGGATCCTGAGCAGAAAGCTGGGTCCAGGGCAGAGATGGGTGGGCAGAGGATTACAAGGGAGTCCTTCCTCGCTCTCTAGCCGAGGATCTGATTTAGTCACCAACGAAGGGAAATCTTTCTTTGGCACTTAGTCTGGACTGTTTCTGACCCTTCCAAAATTATCCTGACTGTAATTGAAGCCTGATAACACTGGTAAGAATAAATTCAAATGACGCCAGGAGACCTCTGCTAATACAGATGCCTGGTAAAAGTTCTTCTTGATGCTCACTGCGCACAGCCAAAGACAAGACCACTGTGTTTGTGTTTAAGCAGTGACACCAGGTAATTCACTTCCCAAAATTGAGTATATTGTAAGGATTTGAGGCGCTCAAATGTTAGCTAAAAGTTTTGCTTTCCTGGAAGGAAAGAAATTTCAAGGTGACATGGAGTCTCTTTTCTCTGTATTTCTCTTTCAGTCAAGCTGGGGTGAATTTCTTTCCTTGGCATTTAAATTTAGGGGATAAAAAGGAGGCTTTCCTCCCCATCACTCACTGCTCCTCAGGCGCTTAATTGCCACATATTCTGAACTCCACACCCCAGATGCACATTTCTCACAGAAGAGAACTCAAAGGCCTCTCCGGGCATCCTCCCCCAGCCAAGGGGCCCTCCAGCGTGGCCTCCCTCGGGGCCTCGGCAGCTCCCAGCTCCAGGCAGAGCATTTGTGTGGCTGAGTCCAAGGAGGAATTTCTAACTGGGGACTGCGGTCAGGCGCCTTCCGGTTTTCTATTCAGTGACATGCTTTCTCACACAGGGGTTGAGAGTTAGGGCCTCACAAACTCGTCCTTCGAGATGAGCTGCTAGAAATGTTTGCTTAATAAGAGTCCTTTCCTTTTCCCTTGAGACACTGAGAGTTTGAACCTCAGACCTTTCGATCCCTCGACAGAAGCTGTAAACCACAAATGTGTTACATGTTGAAAGGACACGCGAGTGACCAGCTCTTTAGTCTCTCCCTCGGCCGAGCGCTTGGGCAGGCTGCCCACACTGTGGGGAGAGCAGCGGGGAGCAGCTTCCCCCGCCACCAGGGAGCCATCAGGCCTCAGTCAGCTCAAGCTGGCCGTCCGTCCTCAGCAGGCCTTTGCTCGGCCCCAGGCCGGGCCCAGACACCGAACCACTCTTGGCGTGCTGTGGATGGCCAGCTTGTTGACCTCGCCCTCTGGGAAGCCGTCGGAGAGATCTCATTTGGCCTGTGCTGTGAGACAAAAAGACTCAGCTGCTGCTCCACGGGGACATGGGGAGCTAGCGCCATATGGCCAGTGGGGACCAGGAGAGCGGCCACCTTGTGCTCCACCCCAGAGCCAACGGGTGTGGACTGTAGAGAACTCATCACGGTGCAGGTTTCCTTCCTTCCTTCTTTTTTCTAATTGTTTCTGCAAATATTTTTAGCAAGTGTTAAAATGGACTATATATGTGTCTGTGTTTAGGTTTGCTTTCTTTCGGAAAAGGGAAAAGCCTGAAGAGAGTGCAGGAGGCCACGTGGAGGTGAGGGCGAGGCTGGGGGCTCAGTGAGCAGGGGAGGGCCACCCCTGTCCTGAGCCAATGCCATGAACTCCGTGTCGCTGCATCTGAAGCCCTGACTCGGGCCTCCTCCCCACAGCTCGGCCTCTGCACTGACTGCCCCCAACATGCCTTCACCCTCCCAGCTCTCTCTCCTGGACTTCCCAGGACAAGCTGCAGGGGCTTCTGACCGTAGGTGTTCTGGATGGTGGCAGGGGATCCACAGGTGCGGCTGGCCTATGGAGGACAGAGTAAGGGTCCATGTGGTGGGGTCCTAGGTGTGAGGGAGGGACCCCTTTTCTCTCCTGGGTCCTGCTCAGGTTCCTGACACCCGAAGTTCTCTTCTCACAGCTGTGTGTTTTGACTTAGAATTTGTCTTCTCTCAAAATGCAAGTGTCCTCAGGGAGAGATAGCACTTTAAAAAGTGTGACTACAGAGACCATATTATCCAAACACCAAATCAGAATATTTTACAAAGCACTTTGCCTATCTTTCTTTTTCATTTAATTAATTTTATTTTTCTAGAAATTTTTTTCTATTATCCAAGCCAGTCTTAATTGTTGTAAAAGAATTTTTTAAATAAAACAAAGGAGTGAAAGGAAACCTACTCCTCCCCACACATCATCCCTCTCCCACCTACTTTGTAGGAAGGATAGCCTGGTTAACAGTGTGTGCTGTATTCTTCCAGGTGTTTCTCTATGTGTGCATGTGCGTGTGCATGTATGTGCACATGTGTGTACATGTATGTGTTGTTTTTAACAAAAATGCATTCCACTTTACATACTTCAGTGGTATTTGATTTTTTTTTCACTCACTGCATTAGAAACGTCTTTCTAGAAAGAGCTTTTTTCAGTCTATAAATAATACGTGAAAAATCTTCGAAAGTTAAATGTCATTTAATATACATTTAACAGATCACCTTTGTTTGTGTTATTGTCCTTGGTTTTTATTAAATAGAATAAAATCACAAGAAATCAAGGATTTTCTAGGGCAGTGCTGTCCATTAGCACTTTCTATGATGACGGAAAAGTTCTATATCTGCGCTGTCCACTATGGTGGCCACCAGCCACTTGTGGCTATTGAGCTGTTGAAATAGGATAGTGCTGAGGAAATGAACGTTTAATTTACTTAATTTTAACTAATTTAAATGCTAAATTAAATAGCTACATGTGGCTGGTGGCTACTGCATTGGACAGTGCATTTCTAGAAAATTTGGGACGAATCCATCATCTACTCCTAGAGGAGCAATAGGAGGAAACTTTGAAGCCAGACTTCCTGGATTTGAACCGCAATTTCTTCTACTTCCCAGAGGTGTGACTTTGCACAAGTCACTCAACCTCTCTGAGCCTCAGTTTGCTCATCCATAAAATGAGGGTAATGACAGAAATACCCTATTGTGTTGTCATGAGGATTCAGTTCGTTAATACTTGTAAAGCAGTTGGACCAGTGCTTGAGCACATAAGTGCTCAATAAATATTAGATATATTCTTTCCTAAGAATAGGAATGGAAGGGGGAAAAAACCTGGGGAGGGGAGGAGGCTGGAGAGAGGAACTTTTGAGAGGATGAAAGGGTGCCTCATTTCCTCAGGAAAGCTGGTGGGTGGTGCTAACGAGCCACTGGAGCCACTCAACTCTTCTCAGATCTTCCCTGGACCAAGTCTTTCAGTGACAGGGACTGAGCAGAAAGTGTCTTCTGGAAAGTGAACTCCTTCAGCCCTTTATTGAATTCTTCTTTTCCCCAGAGGAGTCCTTTCACAGTGGCCCAGTCTGAACCCTGCCTGGGGCCATGCCAGACAAAGCCCGCTCACCAGCCGCTCTGCCCTGCCCCTGCGGCCTCAGCCTCCAGCCTTGGTGGCTGCCCAGGCCTCAGGGCCTGCGGTCAAGCCCTCAGCACACTGTCCCCAGTCCCCAGGGCAGACCTTGTCCCATGGCTGCTTTAAGATTAATTCCACTAAAGGGCAGGGAAGAAGAATCTAACTTTGTGGCAGAAGTGGGATCTTTCTTCTACAGGGAAAACAGTGTTCATAGTTGGAATAAATTGATGAAGTGAAGCAGGTATTTTTCTCTCAGGCTCTTTAAGAGTTTACAGATTCATTCAGATCCTTAGCCCTTCCCTCCCCCAGACACACAACCTCCCATCCAGAATGTGTGGAATGCGTTTCTCCAGTTATTGCTACCTCCTAAAACACCACAATGGCTGCAACATTGGTTGACCTATTTGTCTCTCTAACCCCTGCCCAGTGAGTGATTCATGAATGAATGAATGGATGATAGATAATTGAGTGAGCCCCTGAAAACATATTCTAAAATAGACTTTCTCTGAACACTAACCTTCATAAATTATGAATGGGGTTTAAATAGGAGAATGCAGTATGTTATCAGCCTTGTCAGTGTGGATTATAAAGGATGCCAAGAAACATGCCCTTGTCTTAGGAAAAGGCACCACCACCAGACTGGCCCAGGACGCCTGGGGTCGAGTTCCAACTCGGCCTTCCAGCACAGAGCCTCGACTTCCTTTTTGGTCAAAATGTGAGAGAGATACAGATGACCTCCAGGTAGAAAGTTCACACAGCCTACACCAGCCAGGCTTCCCCGGGGTGAGGCGTCAGGCATTTTCCCAGCCAGGAGGCCCCTGGGCAGGCTTTTTCAAGAGTGGCAGGAGATTGCTGCTCTTGCTGCAGCTTTGAAAAGGCCAATTATCCCAGAGGCACCACAGAAAGGTCCACAGCAGTTGTCTTCCAGGGGAGCCAACCGCATCCCTCCAGACACTAGTTACGGCTCCCATCACCTCTGTGGCTTTTGAGGGGGGATTTCCATTCACAAACCCCATTCAGAGGCTTTTTGGAAGCCTTCTGTCCTGGTGCAATGAAGCAGGCTGTCCCTTTTTCCACCAAATGTCCCAAAGGGAAATGACATTCACCAAGAATTTGGACAAACTTTTTTGGGAGAAGAAACAGTGTGAAAATTGCACAGATCCTTATTCCTTAAAGCATTTGAGAAGAAAACTGCAGGAAGTGGGAGATTGGGACATAAAGGACATCATTTGCCTGCCTTATTATCTCATTTTTCAGTGGAGCTGACAGGACAGCTGCCTGTTATTACAGGGCACACCAGGAAATGTTTAGCTGCCAAACAGAAAAGAACGAGTGAGGGATTAGCAGCCCTGTTCATGCCACACAAATAGAATTCTTGCACCTGGTCGTCACGCAGTTAGATTTATCATCTTCGTAGGGTATGTTACTTAAATCCCATTTACAAAGAAAGAAAAACAACCCAAAAAGGTGCCTTAATGTCACTGTAATTATGGTAAGTATTAGTAACCATTTTGCAGGTTTTAGTCTAGATTAAATTAATTGGTGGTGGTTTCCGTTTAATCACACTAATCTTTTATTTGGTTTCTGTAATGTTGTAAATTCACTATTTCATGTTGCAAATCGAAAGTGTACTTAAAAAGGAAAGATCGATAACAGTTTAATCCCCCAGAAGGCTGCTATCATTAATGATGCTGTGTGACCATAGCAATCTCTTTGCAAGGTAGCAGATCACCTACAGAAGTGATATTTCAAAGAAAGTCAGTAATTTCCTTTCTCAGTTTCATCTTCTAACGTCCAGGGGTGGAGAGGTGGCGGTATGGGAGCCAGCTCCTTGAGTCAATAGTGTAGCACAGATCCTGAGCCCAGAGCCAGAAGAGTGCTGACAGACAGCAGGAGGCCTAAATGGTGTCCTTGTTCCCACCAAGAGTGAATTCACTTCACTCCTGCCAAGCCCCAGGGAGGAATCGAGCAGGAGGAAAAAGTGAGTCTTAGATCCTGTGAAAACTATCCTTTAGCATGAACCTTTGACTTAATAAAACAGCGAACTCCTCATAGAGACTTGTTGCTTAAAGCATTAGGGTAGAAACTTGAGATTGTCAACCCTTCATTCCTCTTTTGGGATCTCCTAGGACCTCTCTGTGCCAACCCTTGATATAAAGAAGAAAGAGACCAAGTTGGACCCTGTAGGAGCTCCTCACAGTCTGAGAGCACCAACTCTGTCTGGAGGCCTCAGGAATGTTTCTTTCCAAGGGGGTATTAGTTCTCCAGGGGGGCAGGAGTCAGAGGCATTCCAGACACAGGGAACCACAAAAAAGGTACACAAAAGACCTGAGAGGGGACCTGCAAGAAGTCGGATAGAACTAGAACTCTGGGTGGCTACAGAGGAGGGAAGGGAGAGGAGGCTGGAGCCAGAGGATATAGGGCCTTGAATGCCCTTCTAAGGGGCATGGTCTTTGTCCTCCACACGATGGAGGAGTAACATAGCACTGGTGATGTTTGTGAAATTTACTCCTACAACATGAATTTGAAGAGGCTGAAGAGAGAAAAACGTAGGAGACGCAGGATAGTCTAAGGAGGAGATGCTGTGGCTGCACAGTAGTGAGCATGGAGAAGAAACAGGTTCCGGAGAGCCTTGGGGCATAGCTTTGACAAGACACCTATTGGATATAGCAAAGAGGGCTGGATTGCCTCCTTGGGCACCTGTGTGAAGAGCGGTACCATTAATAAGATGGGGACTTTAACAGAAGAATGGATTAGGGATTGAGGAAAGAGTTGATTTGCACCCTTGGAGTACGCCAAGCTCAAGGTACTACGGGATGTCCACGAGGAGATGTCTGTCAGTAGAGAGTATGAGCATTCAGGCACCAGTGACCTGGTGCTCAAAGGGAGCTCAGGAAGGACAGATTTGAGACTTATCCTTAGAGCTATTCTGTACTCATCTGAATAGAGATAGAGGCTGAATCCACTGGATTCAATAAAATCACTCAAGTAAGATGCGTTGTGAGACTAAATACAGACTAGAAACCAGGGTAAAAGAACACCTCTTGGTTATTTTCTGAATGTTTGTGTCCTCCAAAATTCCTATGTGGAAGTCCTAACCCCTCAGTGTGATGGTATTTAGAGGTGGGGTCTTTGGGGAGTAATTAGGTCATGAGGGTGAAGATCTCATGAGTAGGATTAGTGTCCTTATAAAAGAGACCCCATGTGAGGTCTTGTCCTCTTCCAATCTGTGAGGACACAGTGAGAAGATAGTCATCTATGAACCAGGAAGCAGGCTCTCACCAGACCCCGAATCTGCCAATGCCTTGATCTTGTATTTCCCAGCCTCCAGAACTCTGAGAAATAAATGCTTGTTATTGAAGCAAACCAGTGTATGGTATTTTTCTTATAGCAGCCCAGATGGGCTGAGACATTACTCTTTAAATGCAGACGTAGAAAGAAGAGATAGGAGGCTGGCCCCGTGGCTGACTGGTTAAGTTAGAGCGCTCTGCTTTGGCAGCCCAGGGTTTTGCCGGTTCGGATCCTGGGTGCGCGGACATGGCACTGCTCATTAGGCCATGCTGAGGCGGCATCCCACATGCCACGAATAGAAGGACCCACAACTAAAAATACACAACTATGTACTCGGGGGCTTTGGGGAGAAAAAGGAAAAAAAAATAAAATCTTTAAAAAAAAAAGGGGCCAGCCTGGTGGTGTAAGGGTTAAGTTCATGTGCTCTGCTTCAGCGGCCATGGGTTCACAGGTTCAGATCCTGGGCATGGACCTAGCACCACTTATCAAGCCATGCTGTGACAGGCATTCCAGATATAAAGTAGAGGAAGATGGGCACAGATTTTAGCTCAGGGCCAATCTTCCTCAGCAAAAAGAGGAGGATTGGTGGCAGATGTTAGCTCAGGGCTAATCATCCTCAAAAAAGATGAGACAGCAGAGGAGAGCAGTAGTCCAGAAGCCAGGGGAGAAGAGAGTTTTCATGAAAAAGGATGTTAGCAACAATTTCACCTGCTGGACAGGCCAAGTCTTCATAGCAGTTGATATTGAGGAGGTCACTGATCAACCTAGCAAGAGTTTTCCCTTTTTGAGAGGTAGAGGTGGGGCTCTGGTAGAGAAAAGTCAGGGCCTTGAGTAGAAGTGCAAAGTTGTATCGAGACGAGGAGAGGAGAGAGCTGGAGGGCGTGAAGAGTATAAATACAGACTTTTTAAAGGACTCATAGGAAGGAAACCCAAGAGGAGATACAAGTTTAAGGGAGGATTTTTGTTTTTAAGATGGAGAAAACCTGAACCTGCGTGAGCTGCAGGCAGGAAACCAGAGGAGAGAGAACGGAAAGAGGAGATGAATCAGAAGCAGAGGTGAAGCTGTTGGCCTTGTGCTCCTGGAACAAATGACTTTTCTCTTTGGTAAGAAGTGGTAGGACTGGGAAGAGGGCAGCTGAAGTACTTGGTTTATTGACCCAGTTGCATTTGCCTTTGCTTAAGCTCCTCTCTCCACTGGAAGGGCTCCCCTTTGTCCCTCTGCCCCCATCGCGTCCAAACCAGAATCTGCACCCTTCAAGGTCCCCTCAAGTGCCCCTGATTCTTCCATCTGTGAGCGAGGTTTCCCTTAGCAGAATCTTGGCATTTCATTAGCTCTGTTCTCATGGACCAACATGTTCTACCTTGTACCATTGTTATTTGAAGTCACGACGTGTCCCCGCTATTAGATATTTAGTTCTGTGGGGGGAAGATCATACCCTGAATCATTTTGTGCCTTCCACATCCACCCACAAACCCAGAACAGTGTGTTGCACACATTAGGCATTCAATAATATTCTTTAAAAGAACGACTGCATAACCTGAAACTAATTTTAATCTCCCTCTGGCTTCAATTACTTCTGATTCACTTCCTGCCGTCATCAATTTCTATTCTCTAAAAATATAAAATGGTTTTCATTTTAGCTTATATAAAATGTATTGGAAAGATAAATCTGCTGTGATCAAAGTCAGATATAAAAATATTTGAATAATCTTTGCCATCCAGGGCAAGTTATATAACCTCTTAGAGTATGTTTTCTAGATCAGTAAAGTGGGAATAATAATAATACCTACTTTTTAGGGTTGTTTCAATCATTAAATGAAATAATGTGTACACAGTGCTTAGCCCAATGCCTTGCATATAGTAAATGCTTAATAAATAATAGATATTATTATTATTATTAACCAACTAGGTAATCTCTGAGACCTATTCCAGTTAAGTTCTATGATTCTTTCTCCACTAGTCAGGTAATTAAGAGTAGAACTTACCTATAAAATATGCACTTACTCAATAATACACTAAGCTCATGAAGTTAGGGTTAATTTTACACTTAAAATTTAAAGTAGAAAAAAAAAGTCAGAACTTGAAGCAAACTGAGAAAACACCTCTTCGATATTCCTTTCTATAAACCTTTCTAATGTAATAAGTGGCTGTTGGGGCTCATTCATTTGCTCACTGCACAGACAGCTGAGCACTTAGAATGTGCCAGTTGCTCTGGAAGGAGCTGCAGAGGAATACAGGATGAATGAAACACAAGCTTTACTCTGGGGTACTCTGGGGTGGGGAAATAAGCAAGTACAGTATACACAAATTACAGTTCGCTGTGATACCAGAAGACACTGAAGGAGAAACTAGGCAAGGCTTCAGGAAGAAGGGGGGGACAGGACAGCAGCACTAACAAAGAATTCTGCACCAGGCACGCCGATTTAGAAGCAAAAGCCTTAAGAGCTTGCCCTTCACCACACTGGAGTGAGAAAAAACACGCTGTTCTTAGGCTACCTTCTCTCCTTAGCGCAAACTCTTCACAAAGGTGGGGAAAGGGACAGACTTGTCAACATCAAGCACTCGATGGGGCTGCCACTGACCACTTTCAAGATGACTTCCATTATCCAGCCAGCTGGACTTATCAAGTCCTGAGGGGCAGAGCGATTTCTATAGGAAAGTTTAGTGGTGAATCTTTTTTTCTTCTTTTTGGAAGTCCTCAGAAGAGCCAACAGAATCAAAGCCTAAAAGAGAAGTAGTTTGGGGGCAGTGCATGGAAGCCCAAGTCTTCCTTAAAGACAGACATCTAGCAGGCTCCCTGACACCACTATCAGCAGGGAGGCGGCCTCGTGCCCCAGGGAAAATACACTCCTCAGAAAGCCCAGCAAAAATCACGGGTTTCTGAATGTGAAGCCGAGGGGACTTTAGACAAATGCTTGGTCGTGGCAGGGATTGCAGGAGAACCGCCCTAGAGGCCACTTGTGTAGTCTGTTGGCCTGTCATCTACAGATGGTGTCCAGAAGTATGTCACCAGCGAACCTGAGGGTCAAGCCTTAAGTCTTAGTGCAAGAGCAGTGTCCCACTCTTACCAAAAAAACATGTCCTTGGCTTTAAAAATGTCTAAACTGACCAGATACTGGCAACAATTTGAATTATTTATGTCAACACGAGTTTTTGATGTCCTTAACAGAAGCTTTAGAGGACAATGAAAACTATTTGCAGATACCTTGGATTTTTTAATTAGTACAAAATTCATTAGAGGAAAAAATTTTAACTACTAATTCTAAAACCTAGCTTTCCTTAAACCTAAAGTTCATTGTAGAAACCTTATTATTCTATATAAATCAAGTAAATTTTAACTCTCAGTTTCGAGGGGATTAAAGCTCTGTCGACTAAAAGCTGCAGGAACTAAATTCTCCTGAACAGTCTCATTTACATATGCAATTAATTGAATTCCGTTAAAAATTTTAAGCTGCACTGTATACTTAATATATTGGATCTTTTCCAGCACTTCAAATGCTGCTTTTTTCTTTTTTTAAAGATTGGCCCTGAGCTAACATCTGTGGTCAATCTTCCTCTTTTTCTTTTCCTTCTCCACAAAGCCCCCCAGAACATGGTTGTATATTCTAGCTGTGAGGGCCTCTGGCTCTGCTATGTGGGGCACCGCCTCAGCGTGGCCTGATGAGCGGTGCCATGTCTGCGCCCAGGATCCAAACCAGCGAAACCCTGGGCCGCTGCAGCGGGGTGCACAAACTTAACCACTTGGCCACGGGGCTGGCCCCCAGCAAGGGTTTAGAACCTCAGTCAAAAGAAATTTTTTTTTTTAAAGATTTTATTTTTTCCTTATTCTCCCCAAATCCCCTCTGGTACATAGTTGTATATTCTTCGTTGTGGGTCCTTCTAGTTGTGTTATGCGGTATGCTGCCTCAGCGTGGTTTGATGAGCAGTGCCATGTCCGCGCCCAGGATTCGAACCAGCGAAACACTGGGCCGCCTGCAGCGGAGTGCACAAACTTAACCACTTGGCCACAGGGCCAGTCCCATCAGTCAAAAAAATTTTAAAGCCCTCTCTATGAGTTTCAACTAAAAATGACAAATTATACTCTAAATTGGGGTTGCATTTCTCTAACAGGTCAAATGCTCCCTTACAAATATTTGAAATACCAAACACTACACATCATTCTCAAGATTACAAAAATCTCTTCCTAAATTTACAGAAACATGCTAATCCTATGGATTTGATTTACTTCACCGCCTCTCTACTTAACTCTTTTTTGTTCTTTTTTTTTTTTTTTTTTTTTTGCTGAGGAAGATTCACCCTGAGCTAACATCTGTGCCAATCTTCCTCTATTTTGTATTTGGGTTGCCGGCACAGCATGGCTTAATGAGCAGTCTGTAGGTCCGCACCTAGGATCTGAACCTAGGCCGCCAAAGCAGTGTGCATGAATTTAACCACTAGTCCACAGGGCCTAAATCTTAACAGCGTTGAAAATTCCATTAAGAAAACAGGTATGCCATCCCAAACGAGTGGAGGTCACCACTTGAGGGAACCAGCATTCATGTGGGCAGGAGGGTTTGGGCCGAGGTATGAGTTTATTCTCCCCTTGATGATGACAACACAGTGTGCTTTTTTTACAGTTACCATAGCAAAAACAACTCCAAATCCAGGCCCCCTAGAGACTGTTGTTTTCTCCCAGTTTCAAGATACATCATTACTTGTCTGTGTACATCCAGATCCTGCCCATCTTCTTACTACTTTACCAGGTAGAATTATTCATTTATGTCTGATTCTATTCTGAATTTTTTCTTGTTCTTCCAGTCTGGTCAGGCCATGACTCATAACGATCTAAATGCCATCCTACAAAATTTTGCATATCTCCCTTTCCTTTGTCTGGCTCTGCTTATCGCTTGATCAAAGTGATGGCCCCCAACCAAACTGTTCCCCTTCAAACGACCCACCTCAGCTCACAGGAAGAGGGAAAGCTGACATGTGCTCTCTTCCTTTTCCCATTAGGTCCAACTCAGATACAAGGAGTTTTGTTTGTTCCTGAAGGGCTCCACTCAAGTTCAAACGCAGCAGACCAAGTGAGGAAGAGAAAGTGGCTCTCTTTCATAACACTGCCTGTCAAACTCTACAGTGCACACGACTCACCTAGGATTTCATTCAAGTGCAGGTTCTGATGCAGCAGGCCTGGGCTGAGGCCCAAGATTCTTCACTTCTAACAACCTCAGGTGATGCTGATGCTGCTGATCCTCAGACCGCACATTGCATAGAAAGAGTTTGACAGTTGATCATATTTGAGCTCTGTGGTCAATCTGGCCCCCAATTTCTATACATTATGCACAGCAAACATCTAGTTTTCCCTCGCTAAAGTCTTTCAGTCTCTTTTATTACTCATGGGTCCTCAGCTCATTCTCTGTCTCTCTCTACTCTCTCTCTCTCTCTCTCTCTCACATACACACATGCACACACCCCATTGTCTTTTTTTCTGCCCCTTTTAAACCTGCCAGTGAGAATCTAATTCTTTAGTCACTCTAAAACTACTCTCTATGTGGAGATGGAAAGATGGCTATAGAGAGAGAGAATACAAATTTCACCTATGTATTAATAATAATAGTTACCGGCAGTACACTCTTTGACATCAGTTTCAAAAGAATCTTTTCGGACACTGTAACTCCTCAGTTGAGGGAAACAATAGAAAGAATAAACAAATGGGACTTCATCAGACTAAAGAGCTTCTTCAAGGCAAGGGAAAACAGGATTGAAACAAAAAAACAGCTCACTAATTGGGAAAAAATATTTACAAGCCACTTATCCGACAAAGGGTTAATCTCCATAATATACAAAGAACTCACACTGCTTAACAACAAAAAAACAAACAACCCGATCAAAAAATGGGCAGAGGACATGAACAGACATTTCTCAAAAGAAGATATGAATATGGCCAATAGACACATGAAAAGATGTTCATCATCGCTAATCATCAGGGAAATGCAAATCAAAACTACACTAAGATATCACCTTACCCCCGTTAGATTGGCAAAAACATCCAAAACCAAGAACGACAAATGTTGGAGAGGTTGTGGAGAAAGAGGAACCCTCATACACTGTTGGTGGGAATGCAAACTGGTACAGCCACTATGGAAAATAGTATGGAGATTTCTCAAAAAGTTAAAAATAGAAATACTCTATGACCCAGCCATCCCATTACTGGGTATCTATCCTAAGAACCTGATATCAGATATCTCAAGAGTCCGTTGCACCCCTATGTTCATCGCAGCATTATTTACAATAGCCAAGACGTGGAACCAGCCTACATGCCCAGAAACTGATGATTGGATAAAGAAGATGTGGTATATATACACAATGGAATACTACTCAGCCATAAAAAAGATGAAATTGGCCCATTCACAACAACGTGGATGGACCTCGAGGGCATTATGTTAAGCGAAATAAGTCAGTCAGAGAAAGACGAACTCTATATGACTCCACTCATAGGTGGAAATTAGTATATTGAGAAGGAGATCTGATCGGTGGTTACCAGGGAAAAGGGGGGGTGGGGGGAGGGTACGGAGGGGGAAGTGGTGTACCCACAACATGACTAACAAAAATGTACAACTGAAATCTCACAAGGTTGTAATCTATCATAACATTAATAAAAATAATAATAATAATAATAATAATAGTTACCATTTATTGTGTGTTAGTTACATGCCAGTCACAAGAGCTATTTGTCTCATATAGTATAATCCTATGAAAAAAGGTATCATTATTTACATTTTAAAGGAAGAGGAAACTGAGGCTCAGAAAGGTTAAGTATCTTGCTCTAGGTCAAAGAATACATGACAGAGCCTGGCAGCTGGTCAGACATTCTCCAAAGCTCATCCCACCAGGCTGGACTTGTGACTAACTTTGACAGAGAGAATGTGGCAGAAGTGACTTCCAAGCTTAGAGCTCGGAGGGCTTGCAGCTTCTGCTCTAGCCTTTTTAGAACACTGCCGCCTTGTGAACAAAATCAGGCTCATCTCCTGGAGGATGAGACTTCATGGAGTGGCCCAGTTAACCCAGTTGTTCCAGCCAAACGAGACATATGAGGCCAGAGAGGCTATCTGGGACCTGCCACCTCCCAGCTGACCTGCCAGCTGACTGTGGACATATGAGTGAGCGCAGTCAACACCACGTGGGGCAGAGATGAGCCATCCCAAATGAGCCCTGCCTAAAGTGCCAACTCAAAGACTCATGAGTGAATAAATAGCTGTTGTTTTAAGCCACTAAAACATGGGATGGTCTATTATGCAACAATAGACAGCTGAGCCAAGATTTGAACGCCAAGGATGTCTGACTCTGAACCTCTTCTGGGCCCAAAGCTGTGACCCATCAAACCCTAATTTGATGCTCCATAACTGGTTTTGGTCCTGCTTGCTCCTCTCCTAGTTCCAGCTCTAGGCCTTCTGATTTTCCTTTGCCCCCTCCCCCCACTCCCCTTGGACTGTCTGCCTTACATTCTTTCTCTTTGGGTCCCAGTTCCCCTTCAAGACTGCCCTTTCTGCTCTTCTTTGAGCTATCTTCCCGGTAATCTTGGTGTGGGGCTCAAGTTCTGGTCCTCCCTTGACTCTCTAGGCCAGTGTTTCTTACATTTTAGTGTGCTTAAAAATCTTCAGAGGATTTTGTCAAAATGCAGATTCTGGTCCTGGTGGTCTGGAATGGGACCTGAGATTCTGCATTTCTAATAAGCCCCTAGATGATGCTGAGGCTGCTTGCCCAGGATCACATTTTGAGTAGCAAGGTTATTCTGTGAAGCAACTATCCCCCTGCTCCCTCGTTCATATCAACAATGATCATAACTGATGGGGGTCGTGGCCGGACTCTTCAGCCGAACAGGGAGCCTCAGCTGTGCACTGATCAATGATCTTCATGCCTGCACAGAGAGGAATCTGAGGTCACGTGCTGCTATGAACTCATCATGCTTAACCCAGGGAACAACATAACAGAGAGGAAAGGCTAAATGATAAAGATTCCATTTTTGAGGCATGCATTCAGTAATACAATAAGTATTTACCAAACACTTATGCTAAGCACTATGTGGTAGTATCTATGTGGGGAACCTCAGGACACCCTCTTTTGGGGGCCTGGATCCCCTAAGCAAATACCATTTTATAAGGAAACTTTCTTTCTCAAGTCACCAGACAGTCCACCGAATTAGATGAAGCCTGCGGACTTTAAATATAATGCTGGTTGATGCAAATTTGACTGTAATACAGCAATTTGGGCTTAGGAGCCAATGTTGTGTTTGAAATGTCAGAGAGTGGTTAGCACTTACCTGCCTATATGTGGAAGAATGACACATCTTAAAAAATGTGTGCCTGGGCAGACCACCCCTGTCTTAATAAGAGCAGGGAGGCACAAAGGTAACCTCGTGAATAAGGCCAGATACTTGTCTTATTTGATCTGAGCCCCGGCAGTCTTTGCTTAGGGAATACAGGCCCCCAAAAGAGGATGCCCCAGGGCTCCCTAGACAGATACCACCACCTACTGCTTGGCATAGTTACTTGGAAAAAGTTTGTTGTATTATTGAATGAATGTGTTGAAAACTATCTTTTATCCCTTTTTCTCTTTTACCTTCTGAGGCCTCCTACAACAAGTGCTGTCTCTCCCCTAAGTTGATGAAGGAACTAGTTTCCCTGGGGACCAGTCAGATGCAAGAACAACCCCACCCTCCTCTGACATCAACGTCATGCCCTGGCCTGGAATGGTGAAGAACTATAATTCTTACTTCTCTCTCCAGTCAGGGATCCACCTCCTTTCTTTCCCCCTGTGCCTCAAGAAGAGCAGAGTGAGATTACATCTTGCCTTGTTTTACCCATTCCTGGGTTTGCAGTGCAAAGGCCTACCTCTGGAACTGTAAACTTAACCTTTAGCTAGCCTAACACAGGTAGGCAATGAAGAAGCAGTGGTGTGAGACAGACACAGTCCCTCCCTTCTCGATGACCTAGTGAGAGATGCAGAAAAGTACCTGGGAACTAAAGATAAACACACCACAATGGGGAACATACCGTGTTACCGTAGCAGTGCTTAGGAAGGACAACCACCCTAGTCTTGGGGATGGAGGGGATGGTTGGGACAGGAAAGGCTTGCTTAGGAAGTTGTCACCTAAGGTGGGTATTAAAGAATGAGTAGCATCAATCTAAGCAAAAAGGAAGGGAAGGGTGGTAAGAACATCCTGAAAGAGAAAAGCCATTGTCTAAAAGAAGCTTGAGCAAATTGTTGAATCAAACTCAAATCCAAGTGGCAATGCAATACGATACGTGGACAGAAGCTCAGTAGCTTGGTCTCGGCTGAAGATGGATTTGAGGAAGTCCCTGGGGCCTTTTTAGTTTAAACTAGGTATACCTTGGGCCGGGCCGGTGGCGCAGTGGTTAAGTTCGCACGTTCCGCTTCTTGGCGGCCCGAGGTTCACCAGTTCAGATCCCGGGTGCGGATATGGCACCGCTTGGCACACCATGCTGTGGTAGGTGTCCCACATATAAAGTAGAGGAAGATGGGCATGGATGTTAGCTCAGGGCCAGGATTCCTCAGCAAAAAGAGGAGGACTGGCAGTAGTTAGCTCAGGGCTAATCTTCCTCAAAAAAAAAATTAAAAAATAAAAAAAAAATAAACTAGGTATACCTTATCATTGTTTATAGAAAAGAAATAGAATGCAAAACATGCTGTTTCTTAGTATTTGGAGCATGCTCCATTCTTTACAACTGCGCTCACTCCCAGAAAGTGAAGGCCACACTGGAAAGCTTCCCTGGGGAATACGTGATAGTGGACAAAGCTGGGCTGGTGTTTACCTTCGCTTCACCTGCAAAGAAAGGATTTGCTAAGACAATGAATAGAGCAACTGAAAGCAGGGCATGGACTCAATCTACTTCAAGGACATATTTTATTCAGCATTTTGTAACTACACTATATGCAAATGATGTTATGCATTAAATTAAAAATCAGCCTCACCTAGTCATCAGAGCAAGCAGTGGCTTAACATCTACTGGGAAACATTCAGCCATTATAAAAATAAATTTGAATTCAATTATACAATGCAGCGTTTCCTAAGTATTTCTATTAAAACTTTGTATGAATTCAGCCTACCTCCTTCTAACTCATCTGACCGGTGAGTTTCACCAAATTTGATGGATGCTGAATTGCCCGTGATGACTTATATTCTTCTTAGCCTTGCGTATGGAAGGTTTCTAATTTTTCTGATATTATCAGTTTAAGCCAGACTATAACAGTCAATCAAAATAAGCTCATTTATTAATACAAAACTTAGGCCCAGCCTCTTTACCTAATTGTCCTATGGAGAATTTATTAGTAGAACAATTTTTTTTAAATGTTCAGCAAAAGGTATCAAGAAATCATAAAATGTTGAGCTTGACAGTAGCTCAGACATTTTTTAAACTTGAAGCCCTCTTTTTACACTGAAATAATTAATATCTAGAGAAATGAACTCATCTCCCATAAATTCACAATTCTTAGTCAAAATATCAGTATTGGTTCCCCTTGTCTCGTCTGCAACTCTGAAATTTCAAAGGCTCTTAAAAACAAAAGTTGTTTGTTTTTTAAGTTTAGTGCCAAAACGTATTTAATAGCAAAACCTGGCCTAGGCCTACATGAGGCTATGTATCCCTCTTAATATGAATATTCATACATGAATACATTCATGCATACATTCATTCATGAATATTCATATATTTCACTGAAGAAACACAAATGCGTTTGATTATGGAAAGTTTTCCAAGCTTTCGATGGAGTGCAAATGCAGCATAGAGCCTTTCTACAATCTGAAGAATTCTGGATTATAAAACATATCTGGTCTCAAAGATTTTGGATAAGGTATTATGTATTCCTAACAATAGGTATTAATTATTGAGCATTTGCTTTGCACCAGATACTGTCCTAAGATTTTAGATGCATTTTCACAATCTTAATCTGACACATTCCACTCTGACCTCACCTCCTATCTTTCCAGTTCACTCTTTCTAGTACGCCAGTTCCTCCAGTCCTTCCAACCCGTGGGGCTCTCCAATCCACTGGTCCTTCCCTGCATTTTACTTGAGGATCTGTCTTTTCCCCTCGCCCGGCTTAAACTCTTTGGTCAATTATCATGCCGTCACTACTCATTTCATCACTCCTGAAATCCCTTACCACTCTTGCTTTGTCACACTTACTTAGCAAAACCACAACCCTGGCAAAACCCAACTCTTTGCCTGTACCGGAATGATTGAACATATCTGATGAAAAACTCAACTGTGCTGACCGGCCTCATTTTGAGCTCATGATCATTAACCCTTCAGTGGGCCCTTAATGCTGCCTGACATTTATAGTATGTTCCTCCAGACCATTCACTCTCCTATTCTCCTAGAGAACAAGTTCATACTTTCTTCTCCCCCCTCACTCTCAGCTGATTACTCTGCTTCCTACTTCTCTAAGAAATTTGAGAGAACCAGAAGAAAACTTCCACAGACTCCCACAACCACATCTACCCCCCTACCAGCAACTGCACCCACATCCTCTGCCTTCCTGCCTGTTACCATACAAGAACTCGCTGTGTGTCCTCTGAGAGCTGATCCCTCGCACATACTCAAGCACATCCCTCCAGTAACTTTTTCTCCTCTTTCCTGCACCATCAATATGCACTCAACTGGATCATTCACGCAACTGGATCATCAGCACACAAACCTGCAATTATTTCTCCCATAGCCACCTCCCCTTCCTCCTACCATGACCAGTGATCTTTGAGAATATTGGTCAATTTTAATTAAAAAATTTTTTCATATAAAATAAAATATTGGTCAGACAGGCTCACCATAGCACTCCAGGTTCTGAGAATAGCCTCAAGGTCCTATGCAACTGAATCTGCAGTTACTTCTTCCCTCCATGCCACACTAGCTTCTTTGCTCTTTGCTCTCAAACATGCCTGGCACCCTCCTGCCCTCTGCCCTTTGTACTGGCTGTTCCCTTCACCTATCCACATGGCTTACTCCCTTGCCAACTTCAAATCTTTGCTCAAGCATCACCTTCTTGATGGGGCCTACCCTGTCTACCCTTGTCTACCCTGTATAAAATTGCAACCACTCCCACCCTCCCACATCCCCCAACTCTGTCTTTGGAACTCTTACCTGTACTACTATTTTCTTAGCACATAGAACTTCTAACATACCATGTATTTATGTTATTATGTTTATGGTTTTGTTTTGGTTATGATCCCATCTCCCTATCCTTGCTAGACTACAAGTGTCACAAAGACAAAATCTTTATTCTGTTCACTGATGCATCCCAAACACCAAGAACAACTCCTGGCACGCAGTAGGCATTCAGTACATGCTCATTGAATGCAATATTTTACTTAAACTTTACAATAACCTTATGACTTAGGTTTTATATTATCCTTATTTTCTGTATGAAGAAACAAGGCTGGGAGAGGTGCCCATGGTCATATCACAAGAAAGTTGACAGCTAGGAATTCAGTCTTTCTGACTCTACAGTCTGCTTGCTAAATGGCCATATCCTGTGGCCTCCCTACCTTGTGGCTGCCTCAGGGTTTGGAATAAACACGTTGAATTACATACACCATAAATAAACCACCATCCAGTGCCCCAGCATCTTACTATGTCCCCTTGGGCACACAACAGTTTGGTAGTTTTGATCTAAGGTCAAATGTTACTCAATTTACTTCCTTACTCCAGAAGACAACAGACCAAAAAGCCAGCCAAGGGCTTGGTTTTCACTCATGTATCCACTCATTCCTTCAGGGTATATTTATTGAGCACCAATGTACTGAGGCTACACCAAGGACGGTTGATCTGGATGCAGTCAGTAAGCCAAATCTCCCCCTTAAACCACCAGGAAGGAAAAAATGCCCCCATCATTTTTGGAACTAAATCCACAAATGAAAGATGATCTTTTCTTGAACTTTATCAGAATAGTGCTCCCCTCAGCCTAGAAAGAGCCTCCGGTCCCAGCCCCTAGGGCATCCAACCCGGGGAAGTAAAAGGCCTGCCAGCTGGGGCCAGATCGGGTATCTGCTCAGTTAATGGCTGATAGCTTGCTAGTTCTGAACAGCCTTGTGCTGGAATTTGGAAGGAATGTGTATAGTGCTCAATATGAAGCTCAGTTTGGCTTCAGGGACCATTTTAATTAAATTAATTATCTCTAGAAGAAACACTTAGTGCCGCTTAAGCCTCAACAATAGGTACTTGTTCTCATTTCTAATAGGAGTCGCCTTGTGCAGAGTTCTCTTGGTGAGCTGAGGACAATACCACCACCAGATATTTAAGGGAGCCCCTCCCCTCTTGTTCCCTTTCCTTCTCTTTTGCTCTCTCTGCACACACAGTGAAGGGGCTTTCAGAGAAGGACGCAGAGCCTGCAAGATGTAAATGTCTGGAATCTACATGAGTGTGCCCTACCACTTCATGGACTTTCCTAACTCATCTATGTCTTGCATTTTAGTTATGGACCCTGAGTCATACTGCCTTGCCCTGTATGGTTGGTATTTCCAGGAAAAAGGGTCCCATCTTAGTGGCCCTTGTTGTTACCCTAAAGGAAAATGTGTCACCTCTTCTCTATTATGTTCTCCCCTGCTCCATTTCCGCCTAGTGTTTCCTTGTTTGCAAGAACTCCAGGTTGATTTTTTTTAAGATAACGTATACCTGCTTCATTGCAAAAAAAGATTAGATCTGGCCCATTTGTTTCATTCTACCTAGTTTTTTAAAAAAAATTGCAGTGCAAGGAAGTAAAGTCAGTCAATATCTCCCCTGCCTCAATCTCCTCCCCTGCCCCTCACAGCCAGCCATGCCCCACAACCTTGTCACCAGAGAAGGGAGGGTGAGGGTAGGGGGTTCCCTTTAGCCTCAGATTCACTCTTCAGAGCTGTGTATTATCTTTCAGGGTGCCTCACTTTTTTGTGAGAAAGCCTTGACACTGTGGGCATTTTTTTTCATTACAATTGCAAGGGAGATGCTCAAAGCCTTTCTGTGCTGTACTAAGCCCTCCTCCCTGAGCCTTCCCTGAGTTTGATTTACCCTCAGCAGAACCGTAAATGGCCTCTATTCTTTGGTGGCTCTCCCAGTGCCCAGTGGACATGGCACACAGCAGAGAGCCCTGAAGGCAATCACTACGGTACACTGATGGACAATGGCACTATTAAGTGTCAGAGGGGCTGGTTTGCTGGAATGAGTGCAAAGTAAGGACCAGAGCTTGTCAAATTAGCTTCCCATAATAATAGTGTGCAATGATGTTGGAAGAGATGGCTAAAGCCCAGGACACAGGCTAAACAGGTCCCGTCCATCTGTGACTATCTAGTTATTATTTAGCAAGTAGGATTTGGTCTGTAGCATAACTGGTAACTCCACTATTCCGGAACTAAAGTGATAAGTAATAATGACGGTCCAGATAATTTTAAGCTTACTTTTGGTATTCTAATTCATTAATGATGAGCAATAGAGAAAAGAAGGAAAACAGATTTATTTTATCTCACATAGTTATTTAAGGGGAAAAAATTTTGTTGTAGTTAAAATCTCATGTCTAATTGTTAATGTTTTCTTTTTTTCTTGATGATCCCTTTCCAACCTATTTGGCAAAAACTGTCCTGTTGTTTTGAACAGATAGTAAAATTCCAAGTCTTTTCAACAGCATGTGTTTACAGATAACAATCAAGTGGGTAGACCATGCACAAATGACCACTTTTAAAGTTTTTGTAATCTGTCTCATTACCATCGGTTTTGTACCCTAACAATAATGACTAGAAGACTATCCCCTCCCTCAGATAAGGAAGCAGAGACGTAGTAAAAATTAACAGCAGAGAATGCGGTAACGGATTCGATTGAGACAGCCCTTAATTCATGAACTGCTAAACTTTGCTTTAGCCCTTGAGCTACCCATTTCCTAAAATTAACTATCTTAGGATACAGAAGTTTCCATAGTTGAAAACAAATTTTGAGTAGGAGAAACAAGGTGAGTTCATCACCCTCTGCTTTCCACCTGTAAATGCTGAGCAGAGTTCACTCAGTACACACACGTTCTTACACCAGGAAATACATTTGGATTAACTGAGACTAAGTTTCACTATTTCATTCACTTGAAAAATTAAAAACAAAAACAAGCTTATACAATTTCGAGACAGAAGGATTATTCTCTGGTGGGAAAAGCGAGTATTGCATTCTTGGGACTATCTTCGAAACTCTACTTTGGACAAACACAAAAGGCTAGAAACGTTTATGCTGCTTCTCTTTCCTGTGCTTTTCTTTATGGGACAGTCTGTGTGTGGTCTAAAATCATGACCTGTCAGAGATTTACATATTTTCAAAGTAGACTCAAGCCTTTGCCTCTCTTCACATCACATAATACTGTGGTTTTACCTTTTACCAGTCCCGTCAGGGAAGTAACCGGGTTTATTCAAGTAGAGTCAAGCCAGATACTCAAATGTGTGGGAGATTTTTATGACAGTGTCTCTATTTTTTGTTTTGGCCTATACTAATAACTTACTGATAAGCTTCCTCACTGATGTTTATTCAAAGACACTATTGTCCTTCTTTTCATTCTGAAGGGGTGTGGAGACTGTTATTTTTCAACAGCGGCTGGTGTAGACGAAAGGAGTGACACAGCTTCTCAAAGTAAGGAATGAGGTAATGAAGCCACGGACACACAGAGCATAGGAAAAACAAGGCACATTTTCCCAGGGTCAAATTGGTGTAGTAACACCAGTTTTATAAAAAACAAATATGGCTACAAAATTTATTTATTCAACAATGTTCATTGAGCACTTATGTGTCAGTCAACGTCTTTGGTGCTGGGAACTGAAATGGCCAAACAAGGTCCCCAATCTCATGGGATTGATGTTCTAGTAGAAGACATATCAAATGACAAAAATATGAATAAGATAAATGTAGACAGTAAAAAATATAACAAAGAAAATAAAGAGAGGGGCCAGCCTGGTGGCATAGTGGTTAAGTTCATGTGCTCTGCTTTGGTGGCCAGGGGTTCACGGGTTTGGATCCCGGGCACAGACATATGCACCACTCACCAAGTCATGCTGTGGCAGCACCCCACATAAAACAGAGGAAGATTAGCACAGAAGTTAGCTCAGGGGCAATCTTCCTCACCAAAAAAAAAAAAAAAGAAAGAAAGAAAAGAAAATAGGTAGGCAACTGACTGGGTAGAAGGGCTAATTCAGACTGACTGGTTGGGAAAGGTTTCACTGATGAAGGGACATTTGTGCTGAGACCTGGATGACAAGAGGAGTGAGTCGTTCTAGGCAGAAGGGACAGTGGATAAAAGGCTCTAAAGGAGGACTAAACTTTGCCTTTTTTTAGTAACCAAAAAAGACCATGCAGCC
This sequence comes from Equus przewalskii, assembly GCF_037783145.1. NCBI lineage: Eukaryota > Metazoa > Chordata > Mammalia > Perissodactyla > Equidae > Equus > Equus przewalskii. The sequence continues at coordinate 78,280,033 of NC_091833.1, read as the reverse complement.
AGATGGGAGTGGGTGAGACTGGGTGCTGGGAGGTAGGAAATGATGTCAAAAGGTAGGCAAGGGCCAAATTATGCAGGAAGTTGGAAGAACAGTTAAGAGGCTACTGCACTAATTCAGGTAAGAATGGACAGAAGCTAATGGAAGCTTAGACAAAAGTGAAAGCAATGATATGGAGAGAAGTTAATGTCCTGAGGATGTATTTCTGAGGTAGAGTATGGGAAGCATGGGAAATGAGGAGAAATGACAACTCCTGCGTTCTTGTCTTGAATATGTGAGTGAAAGGAGCTGCCATACACTGAGATGAGGAAGAATGAAGAAAAAACAGTTTTCACAGAGGAAAAACCAGGAGTCCTCCTTTGGCCACTTTAAGTGTGAAATGCCTGTTATGCAAGTACAGAAGTGTTAAGCTGGCATCTGGAAATCCAATTTTATAGCTTAGTGGAAAGGTCAGAGCTGGCAATATAATAAATTTGCATATAGATAGTATCTAAACCACAGGATTAGATGAGATTGGGTATAAAAAGAGAAGAGCAGAAGTCAAGTCCTAGACCTGAGCCCTGGAGCACCCCAACATTCGAGGGTTAAGAGGAGGAGCTGGAGCCAATGGGTGGAGCAAGGAGCAAGAACCTGGGAGAGCATGCTCTCAGAGAAGCCAAGAAAAGACAGTGTATGAAGAGGATGGAATGGTCAACTGAGAAAATGCTTCACACACAGAGAAGTCACTACTGATTTGGCAAAGTGGAGGTGTTTGGTAAACTTGACAAGAACATTTTCAGGAGTGGGTGGGAGGGGGTAACCAAAATCTAGTTAGGGTGAGCAGAGGTAAGCTGGAAGGTGAAGACACTTTTGAGAAGCTTTCTGTGAGGTGTGAGAGAAGTGGGAGACGGGATGTGAGGTCCAGGGAGAGTTTTATTTAGTTTAAAGATAGGAGGCAAAAGAGAATGTTTGCTGATGGAAAGATCTAGTAGTAAGAGAAGGTTGGCGCTGGACATTTGAAGAGGGCAGTGAAGGTATGACAAAATAACTTTGGTGAGTAAGAGAACAAACATATTTGGGAAGCATAGGAAGATCTTTGGGCAGTAACTATTTGACACTTGTGGTAATGAACTGAAAAGAAAATTCATCAGCACTGGTTCCAGGCTTTTCTCCTGCCCCATTCAGCTGATAGGTGCAAGCACAGAGTAGGGGATGGTTGTGTCTAAAACAAGTAGAGACTCCTAGGTGACGATGACAGAGGGAGAGCAGATAGAGGAGCTGATGTAAGTACAAAGCAGCCATTGCTAAGGACAGGCTTGGATAAGTTGAACTCCTAGTGCAATACAAGATGACGTTTGATGAATAACACAGACCTGGAGTCGAGTTTTATCACTTCCTAGCAGGGCAAGTTATTTAACTTTAGCTTAAGTTAACACCTCCTCTGCAGAATAGAGCTACTAGCGTTACGTCCAGGATTTCATTATAACTTTTGTACAGTACTTCAAATAGTACTTGGCATTGAGTAACTACTCAATATATCTAAGTTTCAGTTCTGCTTTCCAAGCACTATTTCTTTTCTCTTCCTTCCTCAGTTATTCAACAACCATTTCTTCAACACTTCGTCTGTGCCAGGCATTGCACTAAGTGCTGGGGATAAAATCACAAGGCTAACAGGGACCTGCTTTCATGGTGTACCAGGGAACACATATTCTATAAACTACACTCAATAAATATTTAAGGTCAGTCATGATAAGCACTATAACGGTCGACAGTGTTACATAAAACGAAGATGTTGGAATTAGATTTTAAACTGTCTTTCAGTTCAACTTTTGTAAAAATGTTCAAAAAATCTGTTGGGAGAAATTTAACAGTCTGATTTATTCTTTTTGAGCATGAAAAATACTAACTCAAAGTCTAAAACATAAGAAAACTCTATTCACATAGAAAAGGAGTAAGAAGGGGCTGGCCCATAAGGTTGGAACAACACTATCATATTAATCTCAAAAGTAAACCAAACTGTTCATCATGCTAGGGTCAGAAAGCATTTGAATTGGGCTCAAAATTATAATTCCTTAAGAAATATTTTTGAAGCTTTAACTTTATGCCAGGCATTGTGCTAAGTGATGAAAAAAGAGAAAAGCAGCCCCTGGCATCTGGGAGCTGGCTTGTTACTATCAGCTGGCCTCAGTGTTCTCCTGTTGGACACAAACTTAATCTCGCAGGGCACTAATATCAGGCAAGGTCACTCTATGACCCTGCTGAAATGAGACAAACAGATAAGAACTCTTCATAATTTTGCCTAAGTACAGATAAAAACAAAGTCACAGTGCAAAGCACAAAATACCAAACGTGCCCCTCTCCCACCTACTATTAGTGACTACTACTTCTTTACCAATTACAGCTTTAACTTCTCTTCATCTTCCCACCTTCTAAACAAGATCCATTAAGATACCCAATAATAGAATTGCCTCACTTTCTGAGAGAATCTAAGTCCAGAGCAAACTCTTGCTTCCTTGAAATCTTCCAAATCACCTAACATGAGCCCAAATACTACAATAAGGCCTTTTCAGCACTCTGAGTGAAACACCCCCACTGATTCCCCATTGTGTGCACTCTAGTTTCAACAAGCAATAAACCCAATTTTGTTCAACTCCTTATGTGTTTCTGGTGGGTCTTGGTTGGGTGGCATTGCCAGTGGAATATATACACTATATGGTTTAATCCTCACAGTTATTTCTTGAAACAGGTCTAAATCTATTTCACAAATGAGGAAACAGAGGCACAGGGCTGTTAAGTAACATTTCCAGGGTCACACAGCTACAAAGCGGCAAAGCCAGAATTAGATTCCAGGTTTGACTCCAGAGATTCCTTGATAATGTCCCACATAATTATGCAGAATTGTCAGAAGGCTAGTCTTTCAGTTAAACAAAGGGTAAAACCATTTTCAACACCTCCATTCCTTTCATCTTACTTATTATTTGGTCTTATTGCTAAAATAGTTAAGTTCTCTAAGGAATTTTGACTCGTTAGCTTTATAGGTTAAAACAGATTAACATTGGGGCTTGTTTATTTTGGCTTATTTCAGGGTCAGAGTGAGCTTTATCAATTACAGATCTGATCAGGTCCACTCACCTTCTAAAAACTCTTCCATAGCTTCAGGTTAGAGTTAAAATTTCAGCCTGATTCACATGTCCTTTCTCCCTTTTCTGGCCTTATCTCTTGATGCTTCTCCACCATTCTTTAATTTAACAGATAGTTACTATGTACCAATCTTCCTGTTTTCCAGTCATGCAGAACCCTTCAGTTTTTGAACGCAACATATTTCTCTCTCTGCCTTTGCACACATCCATTAAGTTTTAACAGATCTTTTGAAATCACCTTAACTCTTTTGAGGACTTCATTGACCTTCCCATCCAAAACAAAATTTATTGCTCCTTTGTAGCCCCACCGCACCCTGTAATTCCCTTGATGACTGGCACTTATCATACCATATTACATCCTTATTCCTCTAGCCTCAACTCTTCACAAGCAGAGAGTTGTTACTTCCCTTGATAGCCTTTGTACTTGGCACAGTTCCTGGGCATGGGCGAAGCTTAGCACATTCTTTGAACCCTTCCTTCATCAAACCAATTTAAAGTATAACTCTATTAAGGAGAACAATTCAAATGTGTCCAGTCTCATTAGTAACATATTTCTATCTCTGTTACCTGGCACTCAAATCTACATTAATCATTCAGTAAACTGTGCATTAGCCATGAGGGTGGACAATTGGTTTGCAGACTGTTTTCCTAAGATCTTTTGTGGATTGAAAGAAAATTACGAGCTGGATTTTTTTTCTCACCCAAGAATAGAAGTTCAACAGGTCTTTAGGTTACAGCAGCATCATTTCTCAGACGTAAACCATGATTTTTTTTTGAGGAAGTCTTCATCTGCTATTCCAAGCTACTATTTACACAATTTGGGTACACACTATAATAAATCTCTTTGACAACTAATAGGAAAATAAATACTAATAACAAAAACAAAAACACCTCATGATATAATAATGACTTTGTGGAATCAAACTGAAGAGAATGGAAACTAGCAACCACTCTCTTTTAAAAAAAAAACTGAATTCTTTTTTGTTTCAGGAAAAAAGGATTAACTAACCATTTATTTAAAAAATGTTAAGGATAAAATTGGGATCAAAGAAAACGCATGCTAAAAGTGGCATTAAAATGACAATAATAAATTTTTGAAATTTGTTTTCTCTTGTTTTTAAGAGATGTCTTTGAAAGGCATTGAGTAAATAGATTTGCTGTAACAGTAAATTCTATCTTGTTTGAATTATATTTGACATTCTCTTTATTTCTATAGATTTGTATTAAAAACTTTAACATTTACATCTAGCAGTCTCAAAAAAATTCAAAGCCTTAAACTCTCTCTTGTTGAAGAAAGCAAAATATCTGTTTTGTCAAAACAAACATAAAAATAAAACTTAAATTCTGAAATCTAAACGAACGTCATTCCAAGGCAAGACTACTAAGGACTTTCTGTCTCTGGCCAACACTTTGAATTCCTTATAAACAAAAATCGATTTTCTTTTATTCCTTCTGTTTTCAGCTTAAATTACCCCAAGTGATTTTAAACATCACCCCAAAGCATACTTCGAACAAATTTCAACATACTATTTAAGTCGCAGGTTTCAGTATCGCCAGCTCCTGTACATCATTTCATCCTCCTATTTAAGTAAAAACATTCTCCAGTTGATTTTGAATGATTTAATAAATTTCATTTGTGATCTTGATACAAATTCATTCCAAGAATGCAATTTTGATAAGTAAATCAGAGTAGTTCAATGGGGAAACAAAGGAGATAACCAAGAAACCGTTCGTGTTTACCCATCCACGTTTGAAAATCTGGCATTCAAGAATCACAGTGCATTTGCAGCATAGTTATAGGGACTCCAAACTGTTTGAAGACGACAGTGTGAGAGACAACTGTCAGAGTTCAGTAATCTTGCAACATCAAAAGGCTATATTCTTCACTGACGGCTGCTTCTTCAAGAAGAGAACTCCAAACTATGTAAGTTTCTGAGAGTGCTCCAGGCATTCAATAAAAGAAAAAGCACATTCAGAAAAGTATTAAAAATTCCTGTGATTTTTAAAGTATATTCTACAGTTTTCTTTTATCAAAAATATATCTGAAGCTAATTTTTTTAAGCTGCTAAATTTTCAAACTGGAAAAGAATAAGTTCTTAAATGAGAGATTCTGATCAGAAGCCTTTCAGTCAATAAAAAACAATTTTAGATGTTGCAACTTTTCTGCAATTGAATAGTTAACACACTTTAAATTCATGATACACAATTTTACTCCCAGAAAATACCTTCTTCAATCATGGCCTAAAGCCATAATGTCATTATTACAGATGCCAATAATTAAACATAGGGCCCTTCCTATCATTTCTCAGGCACCTGCCTGTCAATTACCCTCAACTGGCAGCCTGCTGGACAGGCAGCTCCCTTGAGCACAGAGTTCTTAGTTACAACATTTAAATTCATTAGTCAGCCACTATTTCCTCTACAACTTTCAAATTTCTTGTAACTTCACAGAACTTCCCAAAGTATAACATGTTTGAAGGAATGGCAAACTGGAGTTGAATAATTCTATCTTAATTTTTAGTGAATATTAATTATCAAATATTACATTTTTATACTGTCACTCACTATCAAGATGGTTGATTTCTACCCATGTGGAGGAAGAACTAGAATGGCAAGCCTGTGGTTTACTACATAGCTGAGCAATGATCCTTAGAGTGCCTTTCATTATCCCAAAGCATTTATTACATAAGAGAACACTACATGGAGTTTATGTGCATAGATCTATAAATAATATAACGTAGGGTTCACAGAAATTAATGCTATGACATATTACAGTTACCTTACACTTTAAAATAAGAAGGTAAATTAATGGTGAGGAAACAGGATACAGTTAGCATTACATTATCGTTTGCTTGGAAAATGCAATGAGAACACACACACAAATCAGTATTTGTAGACCTGCCTTTGTAATTTAAAATGTTAATGAAATGTAAATTTTTTCAGTACAAAATTCATGAATGTTCATCTCTAGGCTGCATTGTGTTCGACCTTGTTGGAGTCCTTTTTTTATTTTATTAGTACCAAAAGTCCCTCATTGTCCATTTCTCTTCCATCTCGCCACCACCAAAGAAAATACATTTGACAATCACAATTGGAATGGTGGCAGTAAAACATAAAATAATTTTAATTTAGAAAACAACACACCCCTCGCATTTTTCTGCAACAAAATCGAGTTTTTGGGTTCCAAGCTATTTATCATGAAGAGAATGTGTTTAATCTGATGTGAAGTTGGCTACCCAGCAGTCTAGTCAGGCTGTCGAATGTTTAACTCACAGTCTGGTAGGCTGCCAGCCATTCTAAATGTTTTCACATGGACTAGCAGTAAATGATTAAATGTCTAAGTCATAGTTCTCAGTTTGGGCAGTACACAGAGATAAAATGTCATCGCTTATGGAGATAAGCGATTTTAGGTTTTTTGGTTCAACAATTTGCCTTTAGGTGCTCTAGATACTCTTTCCAGTTACAGAGAAGTAGTTTTGTTAATGTTTTCCGGATTTTTCAAATGATCACTTCTAGGATTTCTTTTAATCCCCAGATTTTCGAAAAGGAAGATTCTATTTTTAGTATTTATTGCAGGAAAGACCTCACATTTGTGAACTAGTGGTCAGTGCCTGGGGTTTTAGTCCTGGGACTGTCACTAACAATCTATGAGACAAGTGACAAACTCCTTAGGTCATTATAAGGTTAGAATGGAAAGGGAAGATGTCTTACCATAATTGAGAAAATTCTTCAAAATATACCTACTCTCCTCCCCTCCCTTCCCAATTCTAATGGGGAAGGGTACAGCCAAGTGTATTTGAAAAAACAAAAAACTCTCCAGCTGATTCTAATGCACATCTCCACTGGATACTTCTGGGGTTTCTTCCAGCTCTGAGACTGCACCTTTTTAAAATGGATGTGGGCTACGAGCAAGACTCAGTGCTGACAGAACTGGGAAAGAAGACTGTGCTTTCCCACACACGTCCTTTCTTCAAAGCTCTCGTTCCTGGTGCAGCTGAATGTTGATGGTCTTGGTAGTATTTAAAAACATGCCATGCACTTATAAACGACCTAACTCAACTTTGCTCTAAGCAGTATACAGATGAAACGGCAGTGAGACAGTCAGGGCAGAGTGGTTGATTTCTCACACTTGCATTCTTTGACAAAATTACCTTCCAGCAGGTAGTAGTAGGATACAAACAGAAGACTACGAAGAGTTGGCTTTTCAGAGTTCACAAATCTTAGAATACTTCTGGTAAATTTTACCTATCACTGAAAAATAATTCCATGAGAGTTCCTGTTACATGTGTGATGCCCAGAGTGAAACCATACTGCTTATGTTCTATGCATATGAACACAACAGATTTGCCTACCTCTTCAGGTCAGGCTTTCCAAGCATAAGAATTTTAAACCTTCAACTAATTTAAAAGTCAGTTTCAATAGATTCACTCTAATTTGAAGAAAAATAAAGCTCTCAATATGTAGTATAAAAATATTTGTTTCTCACAACCTTTCACCTATAATTAATTCTTAGCTATTTTCCTCATTCTTACAATTCTTAACTTTAGGATTATACCATGGGAGAATGGTATCATTAATATAGAAACCATTGACAAATATAGCCAGAAATATCAGTTGAAAATATAAATTCATCCCTATATTTTTCAACTTTAGTCTCTGATCTGTAGCTAATTTTAAAAGCTTTAAAAATATTATGGGATGGGGCTGGCTCGGTGGCACAGCAGTTAAGTTCGCATGTTCCGCTTCTCTGTGGCCTAGGGTTCGCCGGTTCAGATGCCGGGTGCAGACATGGCACCGCTTGGCACATCATGCTGTGGTAGGCGTTCCACATACCAAGTAGAGGAAGATGGGCATGGATGTTAGCTCAGGGCTAATCTTCCTCAAAAAAAAAAAAAATATTACAGGAAAAAAACTGCTCAGAAGTACACGTAAACCAAGATTTGGGGATATAAGACAAAAATTGTTAGTCTGGAAACTGGGATTTTATCCATGAAGCACAGTAGTTGATAGGCATCTTTTGGGGGGAAAATCTACTGAAAATGCACTATAAGTATAGGAATTAAAGATTTCCTTTTCAGATTTTTTTTTATAAATTTCCTATTTTCCACTGGTGGCAGAACGCCTCTGCAATTTAAGCTTCTTGCCCAGATCATTCAACATTAAAGGACTGATAATTTAGACTTTTATTTTGCTGAGGTAATTAATAAATTGTTTTGACAGAAACAGTCATTTTTCATCTCCAACTAATGCAGGCTTGTTCTTTTAACACTTGAGATGATTCCCTTGTGATCAATTTTTAATTTCCTCAGATTTGTGTAGCTATTTTTCCTCATAGTTTCTGTATTATTTTTGACACTTCTAACTTAAAATGTCTAAGCTTCCTCAAGTTACATCAGTGCAGTATTTGTGTTCTGATTAAAAAACAATATACCAGGCTGTGTGAACAATGTAAACCACTAAAGGGGTGTGACTGTGCCACAAAGGTAAGCCTTGGCACTTCCAGCGACTGCAGCCAAAGCAAATCACTTCACTGGCTCAAGACATGTCTAGCTGGACTCTCCTGCCACTCACAGACAGAATATTTGAGTTTTATAGTAGAAAAGTCTCTTTGGAGTTTAGAATATGATACAAAGTAAGAAGCATATAACTAAAACTTTCAATTTAATCTAGTTAACATCCTTCTCACCTAGAAAGACATACCAACAATATTTGAATATGCTAGTCCTCACAACCAAAGAACTGGTTCACTCATTGGGCTTCCTTTGAAGGACAACTTAAGGTCATAAGGTATAAAAGTCTAGCCTGTCACGCTTGAGGAAGGACTCAAATCGAGATCTAGGAGTGAGAAAGAATCATGTCTTTTCCACCTCAGAAAAACAGTTTCTCACTTTTTTAATGACCCTATATTAGTCAGTGAGGTAATCTACGATGTGCCAGCCTGGGCTCCAAAAAGTGGGTGGTCTTTACAGAGGGAGGTGCTCACTCACTCTACCTCTGGCTGGAGCCAGTTCCTGCAGCTGGACCAAAGGCAGCCCACGGACTACACTCAGCACATTTCTTCATTTCTCACTTGAGTGCCCTTCTTTAGTTCCCTTTCAACTGCCCACTTTATATCGGCTTCATTACACCACCGCTCCATTTGTAATGTAAATTGGGAAACTCGGGGAAGTTTTTCTTTTGGCCTTGTCTGCGGAAGAATACGGAGAGGTATTCAAAACGTATTAACACAAATCAATGGCACCAATAAAAGCAAAATCTCCTTAGCAACATAATCTTGATTGCAAAAGGAGAACTGAGAGCATTTAGCAGAACAGTGGCCCACATGGAATACGCATTTGTCTGGAAGAATCCAGCACAAAGCCTAAAAGAGAGATTTTGAAAAAATCCAAAATTAACTCACAGGGAACAGTTACTCTTTTTTTCAAAAGTACACAATTGGCTACATTAAATCTATCGTGTGCTTTTGGCTCAGCAACATTGTATCACACCGCTTTGCAAACTGAAATTACAACACCCTGCATGCTTCACATGAGTTACAGGGTGTTTTTTGTTTGTTTTGTTTTTTGAGGGGTTTTTTTTTCCTTCGTTGATTTCTTTAGTAAAGCAAACAAAAAAGTCTCAAGAAATATTCATCTCACACACAATGCAAAGAAAACTGAATGGCTATCTAACAATATCTAAGACTGTAGGTACAAAAGGTTAGGCTATCTTTTAGGCTTTCTGTGATGGATTCTAAGATAGTAACCGCAAGCAGTAGTAGCATTTTTACTTAGGTCTCCATTTGTGAAAAAGGAAACTTAATGCACTTCTGAGAACTCTCACATTTTTCTTGGCAGGATAAAAAAAAGCAAATGAAAGACTAGAAATTCAGAAAATAAGGAATCAATTCTTTTCTAACTATGATATTGAGATGATTCAAGAAAACAGAAATGAACCACAAACACAAAATTTCCCTCTTGGTTTTTAAAAGTTTCAAATAGAATCAATGGTCAGTCTGTATTTTAACTGTAACAATCCAGGTGAAGGTGGTAAAAGCATCTTTACTGCCTACTGCAAAAAGATGTCTTAGTGAATCATGCATGTGTGTGTGTATATGCACATGCATATATTTTTTTCCATGTATAGGAAACTATTTTTTAAATGTTTGCACTAGAATTTGGGTCAATCAATTAAAATGAAAAATAAAAGTTTGCATGACAAATAGTCACTTGATACAATGCAAGAGAAAAACTTTAAATACTGCTAAATATGTGTATTTACAGAAGTAGTGATTAGAATTATTTCTGCCTCTTTCTGAAAGCTTAAAAACCAATGCTAAACCTAAACAGGATAATGAAGAATCCTATTTAAAAGCTGTATTGGCTTTTAAAATTTAGAGACAGCTTAAATACGATCTTTGGAGAAAAAAGGTAACGCATAAGTTGTATTTTTTTCTTATTCTTTTTTCCAACTATAATGCAAGTTCATGAATACATAAAGTAAAATTATAAGTTTACTGTGCATAGTCCCTAAACTTATATTCATAATGTCAATTATTTTATTCCCAGATATTTGTACAGGCCATGTCTACAGAAGAAAATACGTGTGTACATATTCATTCATACAGTCATTTCAACAGATATTATTAGTTTGGTCAATTTTCTTTAAAGTGATTTGATCACTAAGTTCCAGACTTCCTTTTGCAACTTCACCTAAATTGGTTTAAAATTTTACGTAATATACTATGGTCTTTAAAGACCAAATGCTGTGAACTAGCCCGTATTTTAATTTTGAGCAGGGAATCATGTATTGAAGTCACATGTTACAACAGACCCACTTAAAGACAACAAAAAATCCAACTAGCGCAAGCAAGCAAAGAAAAAGTCAGAAAAATCCCCTAGTTCAAATTAGGTCTCCATTTGCTTACTAGAAAAACCTTGTCAACGAAGATTTAATTTTACAAAACTAAATATACTACAACCAACATGGGACCAAAAACCAAGCCACCTTAAATATAACCCATCTACATATTTCTTCACAGTTATGAAGGCCAACAAATTTGTATCTAACCAAAAAACCCTCATTTTAACAAAAACAGGTCATGTTTGACAATGGCTTTAATTTCTTAATAATGAAAGAAAAATATTGTATCTTTAAAATTCAACTGTATATTTTACCAAAGTTATTTTCATTTTTAAAATGTCACTAGACTACCTGAATATAACTAAAATTACCTGAAAGCATAACAGGGACCCTGATCTTGGGTCTGTATAATTGCTCACCCATCAGAAGTTTCTGATGACTTATTTCATTTGAAAACTATTCCATGCTCATTAAGGACATAGGAACAAATTCCTATAATCGCTTAGTATTTTTAATTGTTTGTCACACAAATTATAAAAGATAAATAGAATATTTTATTCAAAGGACATGACAGCAGAAGACGACTATCTAGAACAATATTTTTTCTTTTTTTAAAAAAATAATTTCCATTGCAATACATAAAGAATGTGTAAAAGGATGCATAAAGCTGTGTGCAGTTCCTGGCCATTGCATAACCTTCCCCCTTGTAAACTAAAGTGTAGGATAACAACGCAGATATTTCTCTCAGCCAACAGATTTCAGCACACTGCTTTCCAATCATGTCTGCCTTGCTTCCACGGCCAGTTTCATAAAGGGTAACTCTTCTGAGAGAACAAAGTGTCATTAGCTCCAACAAATGTAAAAAGAAATAGAGACTTAAGAAGGGCTTTAATAACTTCAGTTAAAACAGACTTCTGTTTATGAAGACTTCATGGCAATGCAATGAGATTGCTGTAATTACCTAAGTAAATAAGTTGTTACTAGAAGAGAAGGAGGAGGTCTTTTATTTAGTACAAAAGGTTTCTTGAGGGAATAGGATACTCTTTTCCTTCTAGAACATTTTTAATGTATATAGTATTTGTCAAGAAAGAATTGGAACTAAATTAAGAACTAGTAGGACAGGCAATAGGAGAGAAAAACCTGCAGTTTGAGAGTACTTTGTGGTCCAATAAAGGAGAGTAGCCAAAACACTGACCTGTTAACATCTCTTGAAGGGTGGCTGACATTATCTTAAAAAAAAAAAAAAGCAATAGATAGCTTATCTGTCAAAATTAAGACTGTCTGGTGTGGTTAGTTCATTGAACCATTTCTGAGACAAAGAGCTAGGAAAGTAATATACTATTTTTCATAAAGAGAAAAAAAGCAATCAACTCTCAAATTCAGAGCACCATGTTTATGAAGTAGAGGAAACGTTAAAAAAAAAAGGCATGATTTTGCTTAAGTATACACAATGTAACTATATTTTAAAAGATCTTATTAGAAACTGTTCTCAAGTATTATATTGAACGTTTACCTGACTTTTAAACATGCAAAGCATTATTATAAGTACATGTAAGGAGTACTCACTCTAACTCGTTAATATTAAACACAAAATTCGATAACACAAGTTTCTTCTGACATTGTAAATAAGTCAAAAAAGCTACTCAGTCACTACTATTAAACATCTAGCTACTTACTTTTATACAGGACTTAATAAATAATGGCAAAATAAATGATTAAAAAATATGAGGTAGTCATAGTATCTTCCTTTTGTGGAGATGAAAATAAAAGCAAAGAGGCCAAGTAACTTGATGATCTTGCAGAATATCAGAAATGAATTCAAAATCAGGATTAGCATTCTAAATTCCTGTTTTCAGTATTGTCTGTTAAGGCTACAATCTCTGTTGTTTCAATTTGTCATGGGGTGGGTGGGCGGGGGGGTGGAGAACATTGCTCCTGACTACAGAAACAAACACACAGAACGATATTTAGGCTTTTCTTAAATTACTATCTAAAAATCTTTGTAAATGTACAGAACAAGATAACCCAAGATTTAAAGGCAATCCCCTTCAAATCTCAACTCATATAAAATAACTCCTAAAAATAACATAAAGTTAACTATTATATCTGTGGAAAATTAAGAGTTACTTTATTTCATTTTTAAAAGAGTATTTAAATACAAACTATTATGAGATAATCAATAGTTTGGTTTAGAATTGGCCTTGAGCCTATTCTTTCTGCCCTAACAAGATATAAATCAAGTTTCTTCAGAAACGGTGGTTTGAAAAGCCTCAGATGCAACCATCCTATTACTCCCTCCCTGGAAAGTCTGGACTGATAGGGTCTGTTGGAAAGGAAAACATCAATTGTACCACTCACCAATAGGAAATTTAAGAAACTCCCTTGTAAAAATGCAAATACCACCTTAGCAGAATTGAGCGAGTCAGCTATTCATTACTTAATGTGACTGACTCACTTTAATTGCCCTTCTAAACACCTAGCCAAGAATGCAAAGGAATAACATTGTTACTGGGAGCTTTGGAGAAGGAAGAAAGAAAGGCAATTCTGAAATATGTCCATGCCTGGATGAAGACTCTGGACATCAAGAGGGCAGCAAAAGGACCCACAGCGCTTCAGTAGGATAGGAGAAGGAAAGAGGGTCCAGGACCAGATGTTGGAATTCAGTCAAAGACAGTTTAAACACACTGTACTTTTGATTTGGTACTACTGACCAACAGTTGAGCCACAGCCAATATTTACAGTGAAAAACCAGGCATGCAGCTAAAGGTTATAACTGTGAAGCAGAATACCATAAAAGTTGAAAGTCTATGTACATAATGTTATATAAAACTAGTGTAGTTTGAACTCATGCAACTGTGGGTCCAACTATACATGTTACTATTTAATACCATTCTTCTATAACCAAAGATTAATATAGATGATGTCAGTTTTATAGGGTTGGTCTGTGTCTACTAATACAAAGAAGCAATCAGAAGCTCTCTACAAATAACACTGAAAACACAACCATGGAGAAAGTTGTGGTTCTTCCCGGTTTAAAATTATTCAATTACAAAACTAGTTTTTATTGTAAGAAAAAGAAATCGTTGTTTACTACTATTCAAGGTTTGAACACTTCCTGATTTTAGGCCAAAATTACATGTTTGTATTTTAAATGAATGAGACCTAGTCATTAAAGTGGCTTAACAAAGCATCTGATGACCATTTTATATAGGTAAGGTGACCCACTTGTGAGACAGAGGCAATATCTACCTTAGAAGTTAAATGTGTGACTTCAGTTCTACTACAGTCATTAGGTTTTGGAGTATACATTTTAAGTCAGATACACAAAAGTCATGTATTAACAGGGTTTGCAAACTATATTATTTGATAAAAGAATGTTTCTACACAGGAATAGTGGACTGACTGTAAAATGCCAGTGATGTATAAACAAAGATCATAAATTATTCACTTAGCCTATGTAAAATCTATACTTTAGATTTTCTGCCGATCATACCTTTTCTTGAACAGTTTTAAAAGAACCCATGGCTCATGTCTCACAAACTTCAAACCATATAACAGGAACCGAAGAAACATTTCCTTTGGACTGATGTTCACATCACGTATGCATCTCCAACATTTCCAATTCCCAGTAACATGGGCACTTAGATTCATGATTCAAGAAAGGATAAGCCAGAGGGCTTATACTGGGGGCTACTAATGAAAACCCAAGCGCGGGAATCTAATCACTCTAGGCGTAACTGGCTTATGGTAACGCCACATATTAAGCAGTCACAGTTCTTTTCTATATATATATTAGAAATATAAGAGTGCACATTTCTAGGGAATCTCAAAGCAACTGACACATCTCTCAAAATTAGAAAAGCTTTTAAAAATTCTATACTTAACACAACTACAAAAACTATCTTACTGTTAAAATATTCTTATGGGACTAAAATAATTTTAAAATTATAATTTACGGAAGACTAATGACAAGAGAAAAAATTATGTGTAAATAGCTACAGTTCTTCCTACCAAGCTGATCAATATGGTGCTCTATAAACTTACAAAATTTCAGATACGGAACACTGTGTTGCATAGTCTACACAGTCATCACATTTTTCTGCTCTTTCTGAATCCTGAGGCTAAATCGCATTCTCCAAACAATAATCTTTCACACTGAAACTACAGAGGAATTCTAGAGTTTTTGAATAACATTACCCTTCAATTGTACTACTCTAAGAGGGTCAGACACACCGTAGACACAAGGTAAATAAAGTGAGAAGTATTTGAATTCTTTGTACTTTGAGCTCTTCATAGGAAAAGTGCTTTATGAATTCAAGTTGGTAAACGTTTTGGGGGGCAGTGAAAACAAATAATTCTCAGACCAAAAAAAAAAAATCCTAGTTTTTAAGATAGTTCCTAATGTCCAATATAGGATATAGGATATAAGATACTGGCATTCAGCTATTCAAATTTATACAGAATTACAGTACTTTGGAGAAGTACAAAGAAATACTTTAAAAAAATACAGGTATATAAATTAATGAAACTGGTATTTAAAAGATTTAATACAAGGAAAAAGGTATTATATAGTGGTACCAATTCTTAATACAAATTATTAAGCATAGTTTATATAATTTCAAAAGTTATTCACATTATTGCTCGATACCACAGTTGTATGGAACAAGTTCTAGACACACATTAAAACTTGTATAATTTCAGGCTTATAAAAACAAAAATTTACACATAGGCCATTCAGAAATTTAGAAAAGTTTTAAAATGCATGGAGATATACAACCAAAAGGAGAAAAAAGAAATGTATGTTTGTATATATTTAAAAGAAACAAGCTGATCTGATTTGAACTTATATGTCAAACTCTCAATCAAAAAAGTACATGTAATTGTACTGAAAGCAAACTAGTAGATAAAAATAGTACTAAATATGTCCTCCAATTCTTAGTAATAATCTGTTCTAACTATCAATGGGGGTATTAAACACCTGCTTATTTTTAATTCTAAGACTTTTGCTTTCTTTCAAAAACTTTTCAGAAACATATATCTGTTCCACAATTGTGTTACATTGGGAGAAATATTTTCCTTACAAATTTTTAAAAGGAGTATTTCCATATTTTTGTATAAGATTTGATAAACAATAAAAAATAACCCAAATAAGGCCATTATTATCTTGATCAAAAATACACACAGATTGTAATGCTACTATATTTTGTGATCCTGAGCTCTAGTAACCATTAGATGCATGCATACCATTCAGCAATTTGTCTATTCTAATAAAAATAATTTAATCCTGCCTTACTACCTTTGAAGACAGAAATACTTTCAAAACTTTCTGATAGGTCTTCATAATGTTACAGATATTTCTGCTGTAAACAGAGCATTGGGAACTATATGAGAAAGAATGTTAGGTTCCAAAAAGCTATTAAAGAAAACTTACTGTTTGAAAATAATAACTATGTTAAATTTTAAAAGGAAGAAAAATAATACAAAGAGTGTGCTTGCTAGAATAGATAACTAGAGTGTTACAAAGGTGTTTTTCTATATTAGGAATTAATAAATAAAGGAATGTGTACACCTTGGTGATATAATAAAAAAGGCTGGCCACTTTTTATGCTAAGTTCAAATGTATTTTTTTGATAATACAAAAAAAGTAATCCTTGAAAATCAGAATACATAACAGAAAAGAGCACAATAACTTAAGTATTAAACATCTGTATGAAATAACTGTTGCAAAGTTTGACAAAAATGCACACTTAGAACATGCGGTTATTAAAAAAAAAAACAGAAAAAAACACCACACGATTCTGTAGAACCAATGTTATGTCACCACCAGGAGAGCACCAAGCAAGGCACCATTGGAAAGACAACATACTTGGAAAGTCTCTATAAATAAAGTAAACGCTAATCTGGTCGAAAAATCGGTGTCTTTGGTAAAAATTCTATGAGGATGACCTGTAGAAGGAGAAAAAAAAAAGTTTTAAAAAGATTTAAATAGATTTTTACCATTAAAAAATTTCAGTTATATTCCATCACTTAAAACAATTTTGATATTGCCACTGACACACAGGAGAATGCATGGATGAATGAATGAGAAAATGGAGCCAGCACTTACTGAGAACTAACTATATATAATATCCAGTGTTCCATACTATATAGATCTATTTACTCTCAACAACTTTTCTATGTGGCAAGTATTATCATTCTCATTTTACAGGTGAGGAGACTGATGATCTGAGAAGTCTATCACCGCGGATTGTGGAGTCAGTATTTGAACAAAGGACTGTCTTAACTCCAAAGCTTTGCCCTTTCCACTGCACCATGTGGCTGCAGCTGACCCACTATTTACTTCTTCAGGCTTTCTCACTTTTATCTAACTCAATTCCATGGGTCTTTAGGTTCTAGACTTGCTTTCATTTTACTGTACCAGGATATGTGATCTCTAGGTAAAGGGTACTGGTCCCTTTATTTCTTTTTCTTTTCCCTTTTATTGTTGAGGAAGATTCACCTTGAGCTAATATCCATGCCAATCTTACTTTATTTTTTAGTATGCGGGCTGCCAGCACAGCATGGCCACTAACAGAGCAGTGTAGGTCCGCACCCAGGGACCAAACCTGGGCCTTGAAGTGGAGTGTGCTGAACTTAACCACTAGGCCACTGGGTTCACCCTGTTTCTTAATTTTTTTTTAAAAGCCCCTTCTTAGGTTAGCAAAATTAAAGGCTAAAATTTGTTCCAAAGGACCTTTTACTAGGAAAACCAACAGAAACAAAACATAGTAACACAGAAAGACGCAAGTTGACCACAGCTCATTTTTATTCCAAACTTAAACTGTCTTAAATTACAATCAATTCTTTCCCTTATTCCAACTCTGTATGGAATAGACGCTAAACAAATACTTATTTGATTTCCACAGTTCCCAAGTTTGGTGAACTCCTCATTCTTTTTCAGAAACTATATCTTGATATGACCTCCAGGTTTGGACACTCTTCTACATTCTGGACCAGAAACCTTCATTTTCACTCTTCATTCTCCTGGCTTTTGATCTGCCTCAATAAAGAAGAGACTTCTATATCTGGCTCAAAAATATTACTCTCCTAGATTAGCTATCACTACGCCTTAGGTGTCACCTTTGCCACTCTCCTGACCTGTTATTTGCCTATAAAATGTTGACTAGCTCCTGTCTAGCGTCTTTAGTTGAGGTAGATCCCGTTTCTCAGTTTCCTCATCTGCAGAATGGATTGGACTAGATGAGAAGATTCTTTGCAGCTCTAAAAGTTGATGATTAAAGTTTAAACTACTATGAGTCAACATTCAATAAATACTTTCATATGTCACATATGTCCCCAATCAAGCATCTTGACAATTTCAGTATAGGCATTACAATTTACAATGTATATTACATACTGCAAAATAAAGGCTATCTCTGACTATATTTGAATTATTATTAGTTTTTAAAGAATATTTCACACAAATTCTTTTCCTTCAGAAGCCACACACAGAACCTGACCACTTGTCTCGCTTCTTCTAAGTCATACTGCTCTACCATATCTGATAAAAGCAAAGTTGGTATCAAGCTGGTATTTCTTCTAGACTGTCTCCAACATTCAAAATATAATCAAGGAGACTTATTTTCCTTTAACCAACAAATGAAATTTCTGTAAGTTAAAAAAAGTTGAGGTTAGGGGCCGGCCCGGTGGCGCAACGGTTACATGTGCACATTCCGCTTTAGCAGCCCAGGGTTTGCCAGTTCAGATCCCGGGTGTGGAAATGGCACCACTTGGCACGCCATGCTGTGGTAGGCATTCCACATATAAAGTAGAGGAAGATGGGAATGGATGTTAGCTCAGGGCCAGTCTTTCTCAGCAAAAAAAAAAGGAGGGGGATTGGTAGCAGTTAGCTCAGGGCTAATCTTCAGGGGGAAAATAAAAAAGTCGAGGTCAAAGAGAAATACATGGTAAAAAGGTCCCAATTCATTAGATAAGGAAGCACTCTTTTCTTTACTATCTTAACTTCTAAAAATCATTTTCTAGAGAGTTTTTGAAATTATGTTATTCCCCCGTTCAACTCTCACAAACATACATACTCATAGAAAATTTAGAAAAAATATATTTTTTAGCAATATATATTTTATATAAATATAATATTTTTTTACTACTCTTCTGGATATCCTCTATGATGATGTGAAAAATAATATAATGGCTTTAGTAGAAGTGTTTAAAAATTCATGATAAGTTAAAGGAAACTATTTTACAAACAAAGCACATAGCTCAGAATGTTTTGGAAGGTTAGTAAATTAAATCATCTTTAGTTAATAAAAGAATGTCATAAAAATAAACATGAATATAATAAGTATATTTTATGAATGAATGACATTTATATAGTTCTATCTGTAAATAATAGCACTGGGAATAACTTTTATGTTTTCCTTTCCAAGCAAATTTAGAAATGTGCAAAATAAATAAATAAAACCATTGGTTTTAAGCTTAGTGTTTGAGTTATAAATATAGCAACTATCTTTCCACAAAATTCTTTAAATCTCCTACATATCCATCCATCCCCCAAAACACATAAACTCTTTTATCATCTGTGATGAAAATACAAGACTAGCATTTTCATAGGTCAATCTCAAAACAAGACTTTTTTGTTATAATAAGTATCAAGTGTCTTTCTCATCATCATAATTAACATGTTTGATATAATGGATAATGATAAAATCTACATTATTTGGTTCACTGAATAGAGCTATTCTATGAAAAAAGAGACATTTTAAAGATGTCTTTTATGTTCAAGACTAGAAATGGGATTTGACTGTATGATAATGAAAGAAAGGGAAAATGCTGCAGAGAAAAATCATTTTATGATAATTTCCAACTATTTAAGCACTGTTTTAATCAATCTTTAATACACACACACACACACATATATACTATCTATGATGGCTATATTGTTTCAAAGAATAGACAAAATTTATCAGAAATGATGTGCCAGGTACTTCACAAAGGCTATGACTTTAATTTTCAACGATTAACTCAACTTCCTTAGATCTTTTTCTCTTAATATAATAACCTTTACATATCTAAAATAAAACATTCAAGCTCAAAGTAGAATAAATAAAAATTCATAATTTTCTATAGTACTCTGAACTTCTGAACAGGAGAAAAATTGTTCAAGTAGATCAAGGAGTCAGTAAATTAAATCCCATACTGAATAAGTTCTAAAAGTCATTGCATACACGGGCCAATTAGATCTCTTAAAGAATAAACTCAGGATGAGCAACATCTCATCTCCTGCTTACTTTTGATAGAATTTTTGCAAAACAATATTCTAATAACACTTTGAAAGATTCTTTAAAGGCCACGGAGGTAAGGGCAGTTAAAATCTATAAAGTCTAAAGGTTTCTTAAGCTCCAACGGCTTGGCTGAAAGGTTTTCTTCCATACTTGGAAACTTGATTAGCATTATATAAAAAAGCCATATCTGACTTGCTGCGTAACCAAAGTTGTGGTTATTCTTTATACAGCATCTAAAATTTCACACTCCATCAACACATGTTCAGGCTATTTTATCTTGGCAATTAATTTATTATTTTTCAGAACACAGTGAAGCCTTGTTTTCAAGTCATTCATAACTTTATAAATCAGTCTTGCACATGAAACCATGCATCTGTGAACCGTAGAAAATCCTTGCGCTCAGGAGATTAAGCTCCTGACACCTTTGCTGATTAATAATCATGGAAAGAATAAGATCAGAAGCAAAATAAATGATCATTTAATAGAGAAACTCACAAAACAGCCCTTTAACTTACATATTCCATCATGTTATTCGTTTCACATTTCCTTTTGCTCAGTCTCCAGTGCAAGCACAGCTAGACAAGTAGGAGAGTAAAGGAAGAAAAATGAGCTCTATTTTATTGCAGCACACAGACTACCCCATTTGTCCACCTTTCATATTTTTAGTTCAACAAAAGCATCTGTTTCCATACTGTGCAATTCAGACCCCAACAGTACGAAGCTGCTCCCTGTGGTACTCACCTTGTGGTATAACCTATTGTTTTCCCATTCTAATAACTTCTCAATCGATCTTCGTGTCTGGAAGACAAATGAGAAAAAAGTTTACTCTTGACTGGTTTTAGAAAAACTTTGTTTTGCAGCTGCTTTTTGTGTGAAAAGGAGAAAGATATGAGACAGTGACTGAGTATAGGGTGGTCTAGTCTAGCACTAAATAGTAAACTGAACAGAAATAGTACTCTATTTTAACAAAGATATGGCTTTGTTTCTTAGCATTGTATCTTCTTTTTAACTGTTTCAAACTTACTAGCCTCTGATTTAAAACTATCCAAGTCTAAAAAGCTAATGTTATCTACCAAATACATACATTTAAATCCCCATTTCTTTCAAAAACATTTTTGTGATACTTAAATAGTACTAAAAGTTCTTTAATATATATTTTTAAACAGTGGGTATTTAGGTATTAATTAACAAAATGCAAATGGCCTTTAGGGTAAATTCAAAAAAGAAACAATTAAAAGTTAAAAAATCAATTAGCTATTAAATCAAACTAATTTTCACATCATACTTAAAAATAATATCCAAATTTAAAAGCTGGTTTATCTATTATTCCACAAATAAAGATTTTCAAACAGAGGCAAAACTGTATTTAAACCAACAAAAATTACAGCAAAACCAATTCTTAACTCAATACTACTGCTAAAGGAATCAACGAGAAATTTATATTTAAGATTACTTGATTTCTGCAATATATGCTATGTGGCATGAAAGGTTTCTTGCTTGGGAGTATGAATAGGAGAGGATAATTCATGATGCCAGGTGTTAGGATGAGACTAACAGAGCTGCAGGTGCAAAAAGGACAGTGTTGCCACAAGAATCAACTGCAACTTGGTGCAGCTGCAGCTTCCTTGCAAGGGAAGGAAAAAAGCATTTTAGCGCTATTAATGTGGCACAACTCTAAACAAGTACTAATAACCAAATACGAAAATTTGCATGTCAAGGAAGGATGAGCTAGGTGAAAAATTGTTATGATCAAGCTGGTTTTGAATAGTTTACTGTTACATAATAAAGTGTTTAATATTTATTTAAAGTATTTATTGTAATCTAGTTACCATATTACCTTTAGCATGTTGAACATACTAAAGACACACCACAGTCATGTAGGTGCCAATTATAATTCATAACTACCAATGACTTAGCACCACTGCCTTACATTTTCTAAGCTTATGTGATAAAAATCAGAAAATCAACTAACTCTCTGGGTAATAATACACCAATGACTAATTTATTACATTACTTTTTTTGAACAGTATTTTTGGCAAGAATTTTAAGTAAAAAAAAGTGCCCTTGTTAACAACGATCAGCAGACCTCACTTGTTTCTTTGTAAAGATAGCCTTTTAGAGGCAGCTCTCCTTTTAAATGAAAATAGGGCAGCAGTTATGGTCACACTTTTTGTTAATTTAGTTGCCAGTCAGCCCCAAATCAAAAGAAAATAAGGCTGCAGAGTGTAATTAACATTCAGTTCAGTCGTTTTGTCCCTTGTCTAGCCCCCAAGCTTTGTTAAAATTGCCATCTGAATGCTGAAGGCTGTAGGGAAATCGATTTGATTCTAATCGCACCATGAAAAGAACATGATCTAACTGCTTTCAGCCCTCCGTAAATCTGTACTAGGTCTTTAGCACAATGCAACTTCCAATTTAAAAAGCACTGAATGTCTCGTCAATGACTTTGTGAAGAAAAAAGAACAAGGAGCAGACATAAAAATTCCAATAGTTGTTTAAGCATTAAACTTCATTTGCATCACAGCGAACCTGAAAAGGGCTGACCTCTCAAACCGCCTCTCAGGTCTATGAAGTTGTAGCCTTGACAAGCTCACATTGACAGAGCTCATTGACTCTGAAAGGCTACTCTATCAATGGTGAAAAATGGCAATAGGTTCTACTCTGAGCAGGCATCTGCCTGCCCACCCGCTGCTAAACCAATGGCAAAACCGATTCAAAACCTGAATCTACCTTGTAATCTTCCTTTCTGGGACCTTTTAATAATAGATTAAGATTACTATACAATTTGAGGTTTTACTTTTACTGATGGTTTAAAAGGGGAGGGGGTGAAAGAACTAGGGCGGGAGGAACAAGCCTTCCAAGTCTGTTGTCTTATATTAATGTATAAAAATTAAAGCTTAACATTACATTCTGCAAATATTCATTACTCAAAGAAAAAAAGCGTAGTTACCACCATCATCATTTCATCACAAATTTAAACCCATGCTATATTTTAACGAGAATGGGTCTCATTATGAATGGATCTCATGTTGTATATGGTATATACACAAATGATCAATTTAGAAAATTAAAAATATTTACTTTAAATAAGACAACTACCAGTATTTGAGTAAAAGATAATTATACAGTATAAACCTTACATTCCAAAATATTTATGTAGGGATTCTGAATTTACTCTTTGCCTCTAATTAGGAGTTTAATGATAGGGCTTGGTATAATTATTGTATCTTACAATATTTAAGAATTCTAAACTAAACAAACCCTGGTATGCCATATTCTGAATAAGCACCTAAATATAAAATATTTTTACACACTTGACAGTCTGGAGTAGAAGCTATGAAACAGCACCATCTAATCTTGCTATAAGACTTCTTTCCTGCTTGACAGGTGAAAAAAAAAGCACTTGCACGTGCAGCTTAATTAATCATTGCACTTGACATCTCAATGATTTACAGTGAGGAGCAGGTGAGAACATACAAAACCAGAAAGGAACCCTTGATCTGAGTGGAACATTTCTAGCACACTAAGGTGACAAGTATATAGATTCTAGCAGTCGTTAAAAAGGAAAGAAAGAAAGAAAAGGAAAGAAAAGAAACTGTACCACAAATTATTTGTTAGTAACAACAAAAGCTCAAATTAAATGGAAAAAAAAAGCTTTAACTACTGAGAATGTTTAATATTCTGCAATTATTTTTAGTTAACAAAATCAAAATATATTTTCAAGATTAAATACAATACCTGTTTGGCAGATACTGAAAAAATACATGACACTTCAGCATTTATAAAAGCTATTTAAAAGCCTTTAAACATGAAAAGAAAGTACCTTATAAATTGGAGTCATCTAGAAATAAAGTTAAAAGCTCACGTCCACAAGGTTGTCAGATAGCTATTTCTAATGTAAGATTCAACGCTGTCAAACTCTCTAATTACTACTGGACAAGCAAACCTAACCGTATAAAAATCTGTCCTTAGTTTTTAAAAGTTACTATCAACCACCAAATTCAACATAAATTAAAGCAAACTAATATGCATCAGAAAAAAATAGTATGTATAGAGTCGTCAATACCAAATACCAAAAAGAAAAACTCATCTGTCAGTATTCTAGGCCAGTAGATTTCTAAAACGAAGTCACCTTAATTTTTTAAAAGAATTTGGCGCTTGTGAAAAGTACCAGATTGATAGTCATGGGAACTAAAAACCTTCTATTTAACTGAAAGAGCAGGGGAAAGGGCAGTGCAGGCTGCAGAGCAAGCTTCCCTACAGTGGGCCTTAATCCTCTTCAGTGCTCACATCCTGGGGGGAGAGGACAGGTTAGTGGTTCTTTACCAATGAATCCTCAGTCCTGCATAAGATGATCAACCAGAAATCTAATTTTATCATGGATTCTTATCTTTAATTAAAAGGACCAAGACCAGCAACTCACACCATGCAGGAAAAACAAGTTTTTTATGAGAATGACATCATGCCACTAACCTGACCTGGAAGAGGATAGCTCCAAGCATCTGGGCTCCCACTCATCTCCCTCATCACAGAGCTCACTTTAACTTTTTTCCCCACACATTTCTTCATTTCAACACCTTACTAATTATATTTTTCTCACTGGTGAAGTAGTTCTAATATAACCATTTAGCAATGTTAAAGCAAAAGTAAGACAGATTCAAAAACATCACTTCAATTACTAAGTAGACTTATTTATTAAACTTGAGTAACAAGTAGTAGTAACAGAAGGACAGAAATTTTGGCTTCTATTTCTATTGCCTTTGATTCCTTTTAAATTTTTGGTAGAATTGTGGAAATAAGTCAAAACATGAAAACTGCAAGAGAAGTAAAATGGCCTAGATAATTCACAAAATGGCTAATTAAATAATTATTAATCGATTAATATTATGTATGACATACCCCTATCAATTTCCAAAGAAGCATCTAAAGTAAGCTTACAACACTCAAATACATATGAAACACACAGAAATAGTAAGTTATCACAATTGAAAATTAGAGTTTCTTGAAAATTCAAATCTGACATTATGAAGAAGCATTTTTGTAATTTTTATAAATATAATTTTCTAAGAAATAAATTATTATTCTCTATAAACAATTACGCACCACTAGATATGTCTTTCAGGGCAGTGAAGACTCATCCAGAAAATCTTGAATGTATTACTTAGTTACCACTATTACTTAACAGTATATTCATTACCAATGATCATTTATTCACAATCAATTGTATGAAAAATTAGTTTTTCAAAGAAGTGGTTTTCTAGAAGTTGCTAATAAAATCAATGGAAATCTCATGGATTTTAAAGTACTTAAGGCCAAATAAAAGATGTTAAATGTGGAAGCTATAACAAAATTTCTCTGAATTTTCCCCAAAGAAATAGCAGTCTTTAGAACATAAAGATGCTAAGATACATTAACAAAATGTATAAATAGAATATCTCACTAATAACTTAAGTTCAGCTATTTAAACAAACTAAAATTTATTTGAATGGGATTTATTCATAACATCACAGAATGTGAAAGTGCAATTTTATTTTTCCTTTTCTGCTTTTTCTCCCCAAATCCCTCCAGTACACAGTTGTATATTTTAGTTGTAGGTCCTTCTAGTTGTGGCATGTGGGATGCTGCCTCAGCATGGCATGATGAGCGGTGCCAAGTCCGCAGCCAGGATCCGAAATGGCGAAACCCTGGGCTGCCAAAGCAGAGCCCTCGAATTCAACCACTAGAACTTAACCACTTGGCCACGGGGCCAGCCCCATGAAAGTGCAATTTTAAATGTTCAATTCTGGGGCCAGCCTGGTGGCGCAGCGGTTAAGTTCGCACGTTCTGCTTCAGTGGCCCCGGGTTCGAGGTTTGGATCCCGGGTGTGGACATGGCACAGCTTGGCAAGCCACGCTGTGGAAGGCATCCCACATATAATGCAGAGGAAGATGGGCATGGATGATAGCTCAGGGCCACTCTTCCTCAGCAAAAAGAGGAGGATTAGCTAATCTTCCTCAAAAAAATAAATAAATGTTCAATTTCTTATTTAAAACAAGTTTTAATGTTAAACTCGTAAGTTTACAATGAATTAAGCTTTAATTAGAATAATGCTTTGAATGCACTGATAATCTCTTTTTAACTTAAGTATTTTTTAAATATAGACTATACTTATCTTTTGACATCTGTGCAAATTCAGATTGCTAAAATAAGCGAAACAAAAATGTTCTTAGTTATAAGTCATTATAAGGAAAGCATATAGAATTTTAAATATACTTATTTTAACAAGAGAAAATTACTTGATTCACCTGTTTGTTCTGAATTAATATAAATCTTATATTGCTGTGATATGCAGAAAATTAAACAGCATATCTCAGTATTATGATACATAAAAAAATCTGGATTCACCAAAAAGACAAACTAGAATATAATGAGATTTCCTAGAAGAATTTTTAAACAAATTCCCTTCCTGTACTTAAAGGCTCCTTTTAAAAACTTTATGTGAACGTTAACTTTTAAATAATTTAGATAAACTAAAACATCCACCAAAGTATCACTAGAACAACTCTTTTAATACTGTTTTTTAAAAGTAATATTTTTAGAAGATAAGCTATACAACTGGAAACATTTTGTGTATCAAAAATAATTCTTAACTTACTACTGAGCAGTGACTTACAGGTACTAATCTTAAATAAGGTATGCTTAAACACAATTTCATCAAGAGTTTCTGACCTAGGCTGGTAGTTCTTCACTTTTTTAGGTTACTCTGACTATTTTGTGAATGATGAAAAAGGCACATATGCACAAATACACCAAACGTTGCAGACAATTTTAAGGGGGTTATCCACTAACCTCTGATAACATATCAGAAAATACTGATGTCTCAAAAAACTAATTTAAGTTTCATTTGACAGCAGAAAATTAGAAACATTGTTCATAAGACAAATGAATTTCACTAAGCTAATATAACCAAAAATATTACTATCGGCGATTTTAAAAAGCTACATAATTACAGAGGAGGAATCACTGGTTAGGACCAACATAGAAAACAAAATCACCTGCTCATGGATTATAATGGACAACTGGAGAAACAAAAAGGGGTAAGGAATAGTATCAGTCAATCCTCACTTTGGGTTGGACGCCATGCTAGGTGTCTTCCCTTTGTTACTTTATTTAATCTTCACAACAAACCTATAAGACAGCTTGTATTACTTGCATTTTATATATTAAAATCACGGCTTAGAGTGGTTAAGAAACAAAGCGACACTAGGAAATGGTGGAGCTAAGATTTGAAACCAGGATTGTATGGCCTTCGATATCATGCTCTTTCCATTATATTATAGAGCTATGAATTTGTAACTTGTTAAACAACATGTCCATGACATGCAAGGTATCTAAGCCACTAAGTAGGCTGTCAGCCTTAACAACCAACTTACTCTAAAACCAATGTTTTTCCAGCTCTAATAATCTGTGCTTCTAAGGTATGGGAGATACCCCTTCCACTCTTTTCTGCGGTCTCAATGAGATTTATCAAAAGTGTTATTTTATTTTTGTTTATATCTTGTCTTGTGCAACAAAACATGACTTGAGGTATATAGTCATGTATCACTTAACAACAGAAATACGTTTCGTTAAGCAATTTCATTGTTGTGTGAACATGATAGCGTGCACTTACACAAACCTAGACGGTATAGCCTACCACAGTTCTAGGCCATATGGTACTAATATTATGGGACCACAATCATATACGCAGTCCGTTGTTCATCAAAACATCATTATTCGGCCTATGACTGTATTTCTCCTTTATAGATTAGGTAAATAGGCTTACAGAAGTTAAATGGTTTGCCCAAGGTCACACAACCAGTAACAGTAATGATAGGATTCAAACTCAGACCCACAAACTTTAAACCCAATGCTTTTCCATTTTGGATCAGCAAGTATAATTATTTTTAACTTACATCTGAATTATGTGACATCAATTTATAAATCCTTCAATTCAAGGCACAAACATAAAATGAATGCAATGTCCTCATAAAAAGTATTGGTAACACAATTTCAAATGTGAAGAAATTTCAAACAAAATGCTGAAGAACAAGATAGAAACAATCATATCACTCTTTCCCTCCAAACATGCAAAAAATGGCCTAATTCTTTACATAAAGCAAAGGTAACTGGAGACTTACACTTCTGGGTAGGATGCAGTAGCTAGTGTCAAGCTAACACTCCTAACACAAATAGAAATAGACAAATTGAAGAAGAAAAAACTTACACTATTTGTAAAACATCAGAAAATTCCAAAAGCAACAAGGACTAGATGACATAAAATCCAGAGAAGGAAAGAGCCCTTCCTAAATCATTTGACGATTACTGGCCATTTCCTTTCTTTGTTGATTTTAAGGGTAAGCTGAGGATCAGGTCTGGTACAACCAGTGGGACTCTACTGAGGGAAGGGAAAATCAATAGAACTTCGGCAGGTTGTGCAGCGTGGCTCAATGTTTTAGAAATTAGATGTGCCCTAAAATGCAATGCCAGTTTTCCCTAGAGGCATTATTGAGTTCTGGGCAGCAGGGAAGGGTGGGGGAAGCCAAAAAGGCAGAGAAAAATTACCTAGTCTCCCAGGGTTTAGGAGACAAAATTCTGCGAGAGGGAGGAGGATCTCCAACAAACAGGATTGGTCTCCAGCCCTCAAGACACTGGAACCAGCAGGAGACGGAAGGGGAAAAAGCCAAACTCAAAATATCCTAAGGGTACAACTTTTAGGGCGGAGGAGACAAAGACCTGTCAGACCAATCAAAAGTCTAGAACGGCCATACTTGGGAAACGGAAAACCAGAGGTGGACTGAATCCTACTAAATGTGCAACCCAGCTCAATCTCTGATTAGACCAAAGTGATCATTCCCCCACCCCGACTGCCTGATAGAGGAAAGAAGGAAGCCTTGATTGTGGGAGGTTTCACCTGAAGCTCCTATTTCATTTTCTGTATAATTATCTAGCACAAAATAAAATGTAAGAGGCAGGACAATGTGATCAATAATCAAAAGGAAAAAACCCACAGAAACAGACCCACTGATAATCTAGGTGTTAGTGTCCGTGGACAGCACTTGAACTATGATTAATATGTTCAATAAAATAGAGGGACAAAATGGGTGAGAAGATGAAGAGTTTCAAAAGAGAACTGGGATCTATCATCAAATTGACATTCTAGAAGTGAAAAACAAAACAATTGAAATTAAGAACTCATTGGACAGATTAACAGAAGACTGAACACTGAAGAAAGGTAAATCTTAGCACAAACCCCACACCAATACTATGTTCTAAATATTCAGAGAGAACTGAATGCCAACCAGCCCCTGGCGAAACGCATTTTCAGAGTCTAACCCATCTTTAAAATCCCAGTGCCACCGCTGTACTTTTAAAGCTCACAGTTCAATTTATGTCAGTATTTTCTTTTATGATGAGAAGTTAGTAACATGTTTTTATTCCAATTAAAAACAAACTGTCAGTGTCATTCATACAAATGGCCATAATTTATTTAGTTTATATAAGAATCTGTTTTCTAAATTTCAAGACTAAAGTATTCTTTAAAATGAAACAGCAATAAATATATTCCTCTGGTTATGAGAAATCTTTTACATGAGATTCCTTTTCCAAAGCAATTGAAATAAGATTTCAAAGAGGTTAAACCTATTTCTTTATGCTGCATTTTATAATATGGGAAATACTGAGGCAGGAGCAAGAAACCACATACTGAACACCTTGGAGTGACATAGAAAACCCAACTCTACCTTAGGTGAGAGTCCCTGCCCCTCCTATCCTGCGCTGACCCCTCGGACAGCATTCTCAATCTAACAGTAAATACATAAGTTTCAAGGAAAGACATAATATTAGAACAAAATACTTTACCATAAATCATGTGCACTTATTTGCTAGGAAGTGAGAACCTGATAAATAATTTTTCAAAAATAGGTATGTTGATACTTACTTGTTTTTATGAAAGTAAAACAGAAGCAAAAGCAATACATCAACTTTTAGTTATCCAACTGGAATTTGTATGAAATCTGATTAAAATGTACTTTTCTCCTGCATCAACTTTACTCGCTCTACGGCATCCTTTCTTTACTGTGAGTTTGTATCTTCAAGAAACATAATTTATTTAAATCTTAGAAAAAAATAATTGGAAAGATAAATCTGCTGAAAAACTAAAAGTATTGCAAAAGCTGATATAAAATGCTTGGACATGGTTAAATCAACTGGATAAACTTAAGTAAACTACAACATCCTATGGGCCTGAATTTCCTAACTGGTAAAATAATGATCTTTTAAGTATCTTCTAAAGCTCTAAAATCCCTCTGCTTCTAGGTATAGAATCAAATTATGGTAGATAATTAAAAAATAGCTTGATTTTGTATCCTTATCAAAGAGTGAAAAAAAAAAAAGCATGAGATTTGGAACTATAAGCCTGGGATTCCAGGCACAGCTTAGCTTTGTAGACTGCGGGACCTCAAAGAGATTACTTAATTTCTGAGCCTCATTTTCCTCATCCTTAAAATAGGAATAAGATGAATGTCTAACTCTTAGAATTTAAGGAAGATTAAATAACACAGTACAAGTAAACTGACTAACAGACTCCTTGGCATACAGTAAGCACTTAATAATTATTAGATGTTATGATACTTACCACACAGGACTGTTGTTAAGATTACTTTAAAAGAGAATGTGTAGATTTCACAACATACACATATACCAAATCACCATATTGTACACCTTAAACTTATACAATGTTATATGTCAATTACATCTCAATAAAGCTGGGGAAAAAAGAGAGAACGTATGGGATAAATCTTATGTTAAATATTCTTACCAAACACACACACACAAAACAAAGAGGGAGGGAAGGAGGAAATTAGTGGAGGTGATGGGTTATGTTTATGGCACTACATATGATGACCGTTTCATGGGTGTATACTTATCTTTCAGTTCATCAAGGTGTATAACATTTAATACATACAGCTTTTTTGTATGTCAATCATACCTCAATTAACAAAAAGACAAAAAAAATCCAAAAAGAGAATGCATATAATATGCCTTGCTAATAGCAGGTGTACAATAATAATTATTCTTCTCTTCATGTGCTCCTTGGAGTCAATTATTCCACTGCATATCACTATAGATTTTACATTTTATAGCAAAATATTTTAACCTATGTAAATATCAGGAATTTAGCAATTTGGAGTGACTTGTCTTGTAAACCAAATGTCAGTATCTTAAATTACATTAAAGTAGGTGTAAAAGTCAAACATCCAAAATGATGTGAAAGGTTTTCTTAAATATAAAGTTAAGATGCTTCTAATTTAAATACACAAATGTATAATTCAAGTTTGCTTCTCCCGGTTTATATGACATAAATTTCTGTAAATCATATTTTATATTGCTAACTACTATCACTGTACATTAAAACAGCATAAAATTTCCCCCACAGCAAAGATCAGAGGTTCCTGAGAAACCTCTGTAATAAGAGCACGTGAAATTCAAGAAAAAAAAGGATTCTGAAGACTAAGAACATTATTGACCACATGAAAGCCCTTATAAACATTTTTTTATATTTACAGAAATAAAGCAAATTGAATAGCATTCTTTAAAAAAAGTTAGCATTCACTTTCTACATCTTCAGTCAATAATAATTGCTGCCATAAGAATACATTTCTTTCCTCATCCCTTGTTCACTAGAAACTTTTCAAGATTCTGCCTTCACCAAAATTTCATTAAGATGCTTTTAAGGTTTTTTTATTTATTTCATTATCTGCAATATGTTAGAGGCGTTTTTTTTCTCTTTTTCTTTTCTTCTTCTTCCCAAAACCCCCCGTCAGTACATAGCTATACATTTTAATCATAGGTCCTTCTGGCTGTGCTATGTGGGATGCTGCCTCAGCATGGCTTGATGAGTGGTGCTAGGTCTGCGCCCAGGAACCGAACCAACAAAACCCTGGGCCGCCAAAGCAGAGCAAGAGAAATTAACCACTGGGCCACAGGGCTGGCAATGAGGCATTTTTCTTTATTTAATTCTTCATCCAAATGTTCAATGTCATTCTCATTTTATGATTCAGTTTGACTACAAATGCTCAAATCCCAAACACAGAGTAATCAGAGTTCTGAAAGTTCTGGGTAACTTTTAATACTGTCATATAACTGAGTAAGTATGTTTCAAATTCCTCCCATATACAAATATTCGTAGCATTTTGATTATTATTCCCCCAGGTTCACTTTCCATTTGAGTTTCTTTAAGTCTTAACAAGGCTGCATTCTCACTCAAAAACGTCTTCTCCTGACCTCTCTCATTTGGATTTTCACCCCTTAGTGCAGCCCAACCAAAGTAACTCACAATTATCGGATTACTAAACTTGAGCTTGAAAGAAAATATATCCAGAAGTAAATCTAAGCATACAACTTAAAGTAAAAAGAAATATAGTTAGACAGGATACAGGTCTTTTTCATCAAAGTTTCAAAAACTAAATAGTAATTATCTTAAAAAAACCAGAGAAGTAAAAAAAAAAACCCTAAAACATCTATATGAAAATATTTCACTAAAATGTTAATTCTTTAGATTTGAAATAAAAATCAACACTGAGAACTTCTTTACTTAAAGCGTGGAAATAGGGATGTTTTGTAGACCTACACAGCTCAATGTTCAAAGGATTATAGATTTTCTGAGCTGGAAAGTATACCTGAGACATCAATTAGCCTCTTCTTTTCTCAGATTAAAAGAAAAAGAAAGGGGCAGGAGGGAAGAAAAACTCCAGGCTCAGGGAGGTTTTATACACCTCTCTAAAGGTCACCCAGCTTCAAAACAATGATCTTTTATACTTTATCACATTCCCTCTGCAGAAAAAAATATATGTTATTTACTCTAAAAGACAAGATCTTTTTATTTACTTAGGAATCTTGTTTTGAATAGTAAGGACCATATCTTCTGAAATGTTATGATTTTACTACTCAAGGATTTCAAAAGCCAAAGAGTACCTTCATCAATAATATTTATTGAATACAAAGTAGAAAGCGAGGCACTGGGCATGCAGTAGTTAGCAAGACAGATACTGGGAAGAATAATAATAAAATGATAATAATAGCAACTGTCATTAACTAAGCACCCACTATAGACAAAATGCTATATTAAGTACTCTACATGCGCTTGCTGTAATTCCTTTTTTTTTTGAGATACCATAGCTCTTAAGATTGCATGTGAGATGAAGTTTTTTTAAATTTTTATTGAGTTAATGATAGGTTACAATCCTGTGAAATTTCAGTTGTACATCATTGTTTGTCAGTCGTGTTGTAGGTGCACCCCTTCACCCTTTGTGCCCACCCCCAACCCCCCCTTTCCCCTGGTAGCCACTAATCTGTTCTCTTTGTCTACATTGTTAAATTCCTCATATGAGTGGAGTCATACAGAGATTGTCCTTCTCTCTGTCTGGCTTATTTCACTTAATTCCCTCAAGGTCCATCTATGCATGTTGTTGCAAATGGGACCATTTTGTTCTGTTTTACGGCTGAGTAGTATTCCATTGTATATACATACCACATCTTCTTTAGCCAATCATCTGTTGATGGGCACTTAGGTTGCTTTCACATCTTGGCTATTGTAAATAATGCTGCAATAAACATTGGGGTGCACAGGACTTTTGGAATTGCTGACTTCAAGCTCTTTGGATAGATACCCAGTAGTGGGACAGCTGGGTTGTATGGTAGTTCTGTTTTTAATTTTTTGAGGAATGTCCATACTGTTTTCCATAGTGGCTGCACCAGTTTGCATTCCCACCAGCAGTGTATGAGGGTTCCTTTTTCTCCACAACCTCTCCAACATTTGTTACTATTTGTTTTAGTTATTTTTGTCATTCTAATGGGTGTAAGGTGATATCTTAGTGTAGTTTTGATTTGCATTTCCCTGATGATCAGCGATGATGAGCATCTTTTCATGTGCCTATTGGCCATCCGTATATCTTCTTTGGAGAAATGTCTGTTCATGTCTCCTGCCCATTTTTTGATCGGGTTGTTTGATTTTTTGTTGTTGAGTTGTGTGAGTTCTTTATATATTATGGATATTAAGCCTTTGTCAGATGTATGACTTGCAAATATTTTTTCCTAGTGGGTTGTTTTTTGTTTCAATCCTGTTTTCATTCGCCTTGAAGAAGCTCTTTAGTCTGATGAAGTCCCATTTGTTTATTCTTTCTATTGTTTCCCTTTTCTGAGAAGACATGGTGTCCGAAAAGATCCTTTTAATACGGATGTCAAAGAGTGTACTGCCTACATTTTCTTCTAGAAGCCTTATGATTTCAGGTCTCACCTTTAGGTCTTTGATCCATTTTGAGTTTATTTTGGTGAATGGTGAGAAAGAATGGTCAATTTTCATTCTTTTACATGTGGCTTTCCAGTTTTCCTTGCTGTAATTCTTAAAACAACACTGCAAGGATGAGATTAACTCCACTTTAGAGAGGAAAAAACTGA
This sequence comes from Equus przewalskii, assembly GCF_037783145.1. Lineage (NCBI taxonomy): Eukaryota > Metazoa > Chordata > Mammalia > Perissodactyla > Equidae > Equus > Equus przewalskii. The sequence goes on along the minus strand of NC_091833.1, from coordinate 78,245,319 downwards.
GGTTTAGAGAGAGTGAAATGATCACTCAGAGTAAGTGTCACTTTCCAAACCAGGTCTTTCTAGCACCAAAGTGCAGGTTCCAGCTACCACATGTTGCAGCCTACTTCCCTATTCCTAAGTGAATACTTCTTTGATACAGGACTAAATACAAATAAGAGTATAAAAGGGATGGAAATATATACTACTTACAACAAACCCACATACAGAGCACTTTTAGAAAGCCACACAATTCTGGTCATCATTTGTAAGACAGAGATTAAAGCACTAAAAGAAGAAGGTAAGACAACTAACAAGATTAAGAAGTTGGTATATAAACAGTCTAAAACTTAGGCTTCTTCAGTCAGAAAGGATAATGGCTGAGAGCATATATTTAAAAAGTCTATAAAGTGACAAAAGTTGAGATGATATATATGTGCAAAATCTCAGAAGACTGAAAGTAATAGTTACTTTAGGATGGAAAACAAACGAAAACAAACAAACAAAAACATTACAACACAACATACAGTAAAATTTTGAAACTTGTTTCCTCAAAAACTCAGCCAGACTGAAAGCACGTACAAGTCACAGAGAATTCACTTACTTGGACATCAATTTTCTAAACTATAATACTACAGGTAAGGCACAATCAAGAAGCAAATTATAAACAAAAGTATAAACAAAAATAAGCTTTTGCAAAGCAAATGCCATAAAATTAATTTAATAAAGCTAAAGTATTTTATTTGCTTATAACCTCCTCAGCCTCTTACAAAGAACCTACTAAAAGTCTGAGGTTTCCTGTTTTATTATCTTCTAAGCACTTATCACTATTTGTAGTTACCTCATTGCTTTTTGTTTTTTAAGTCTATAAGAGGAACCACATTACCTCTGAACGGCACCTAAACAGCATCTAAAACAGTACCAAGCCCACGGTGTGGCTTCAGGAAATATTAATTGAATTCACGAATAAGTAAATTCCAGAGAATGGCACACTAGCAGCACAACAAATGGCAGTGAAAACCAGCAATTTCATAAGACACATATGCTTATCTTCCAAGAGTATCAAGTTTACTCAATAAGCCATTTTAAAACACTTTCTACTGAAACAAATATATGTTATATAATAGAATGAAAAATTCAAATCAGTGCTTGAGATATAAAACAAGGTTTCAAATATATTATGTGACTGCACAAGGCCAATTCATGTTTCTAGACCTTAAGGACACAGATTTATTGTCTTTTATTATTAGAGCTACTTCATGAAAAATATGACAAGTACTCACAAACTTAAACTTTCTCTACATCACCTAGCCAATTCTCCAAATGGACTATATGCTCTTTGAGTAGATCATTAACATACATCTTTCTATTCCCAGAACCACGCATGGTACTTATGTCAAAAAATGTTTCTATAAAAAGAAGATATTCAGACTCTCACTTTTAGCAGAGATGCAGCAATAGGCACCAGATTTACCCTCTGGCCTGAAACAAGAAAAAAGAGACATAAACATATGAAACTGTTTTCAAGACAATCGACAACAGACAATGAAAGAGAGTGATTCCTCAGAGACCAGAAACAAATGACACAGACCCTACGATTTCCCAAGCTTACTGATGTAAGAGAACTTCCAGGCCAGTGAATGGAGGGAGAGTCCAGACAAAGTCTAGGGACTCCCTGAGTTAAGGAGACAGAGCTGAGAGTCTGGGCAGACAAACGCAGCTAGAAACCACAGAACAGAGTACTAGAGAGGAGAATGTTGCACAGAGAATGAACTCTCAAGGTCTGCAGATAGTCCCTACTGAGCAGTAAGGTGAGCATCGAGCAACACATGCAGGTAAGGAAACTACCAGAGGTGGAGCAAAGAACTACTAGAAAGAATTAGAGGCAACAGTGCCCAAAGCTCACAAAGATCCAGGACAGTGCCTCTTTCCATCAGCCAGACTAGAAAACATCAGAATTCACAGGCCATTGAGTAGAGTATCTAGAAGGCTCTTGGCTCACTAGTGGGAAATAACTAGCCCTAGACTAAACGCTGCTCTGGTTCCTCAAGAAGCTGAACACAGAATTATCTTATGATCCCATACTCCTAGGTATATACCAAAAAGAACTGAAAATAAGTATCAAACAAATATATGTACACACATATTCATAGCAGCACTAGTCACCTTTTGGGGGGGGAATAGCCTAAATGTCCATCAAGAGATAAATGGATAAACAAATTGTGATATATACATACCATGGAATACTATTCAGCCATAAAAAAGAATGAAGTATTGACACATGCTAGAACATGGATGAACCTCGAAAATATTATGCTAAGTCAAAGAAGGCAAACACAAAAGGTCACACATTGTACAATTCCATTTACATGAAATATCCAGAATAGATAAACCCATAGAGACAAAACACAAACTGGTTGTTGCCAGGGGCTGGAGGGAGAGGGTAATGGAGAGAAACCACTTAATGGGTTAGGGGTTTTACTTTGGAGTGATAGAAATGTTGGAATTAGATAGAGGTGATAGCTGTACAACACTGTGAATGTACTAAATGCCAATGAATTGTTCACTTTATAATAGCTAATTTCTATTATGTGAATTTTACCTCAACAAATTATTGTTTAAAAAAATAAGGCAGAAAATAAAAATGGAAATAAAGAATTGATGGGGGGAAAAAAACAAATAGAAAAATGAAAGACTTAAATTTAGCCATATCAATAATCACAGTAAATGTAAATGGTCCAAAATCTCTAATTAAAAGGCAGAGATTGTAAGACTGAATAAAAAAGCAAGACCCAACACTGCCTATAAGAAATGAACTTTAAATAAAGGCACAAACAAGGTCAAAGTAAATAGATGGAAACAGATATGCCATGCTAATGCTGATCAAAAAAAAGTTGGAATGACTATATTAATATTAGACAAAACAGATTTCAGAGAAAAATTATTGGAGATAAAGGTCAATTTCATAAAGATAAGGACATCACTCCACAAGACATCACTCCACAGAGTAGACACAAAACCTGAAAGTTTATACACCTACTTAAAAAGTGACAAAATACATGAAACAAAAACTCTAAGAACAGACAACCCCACAATTACATAATTACAGAGATTTTAATACTCCTCTCCTGAAAATTGAGATAACTAGCAAACAGAAAATTGGTAACATTATAGAAGATTTGAACAACACTATCAACCAACTTGACCTAACTGACATTTAAAAACACTCCACCCAATAACAGATGAATATACATTCTTTTCAAGTGTACAAAAACAATTTATCAGGATAGTTCATATTCTGGGTAATAAAACAAGTCTTAATAAACTTAAAAGGATTTAAAACATATAAAGTATTTATATAACTACAATGAAATTAAATAAAAAAATCAATAACAGAAAGATCTCTACAAAATCCCCCAAGGATTTGGAAGCTAAATAAAACACTTCTAAATAATGCATTGGTCATAGAAGAAATTAAAAGAGAAATATAAAAGTAAAATGAATTGAATGAAAATTAAAACACAGCATGTCAAAATTTGGGCAATATATCTAAAGCAATACTCAAGAAGGGAATTTATAACACTAAATACCAGAAAGGTCTCAAATCAATGCCCTTTGTTTCCACCTTAAGAAACTAGAAAAAGAAGAGCAAGTTAAAGCCAAAGTAACAAGAAAGGAAATAATAAAAGTCAAACTGAAACCAATGAAACACAAAACATGAAATCAATGGAAATAATCAACGAAACCAAAAGTTGGTCTCTGAGAAGATTAATAAAATTGATAAACCTCTAGCCAGACTGGCCAGGAAAAAAAAAGAGTCAAGGGATAAATCAGTAATTTTGGAATGAAAGAGGTGATATCACTATACATTTTAGAGATAGTAAAAGAATAATTAGTGAATACTATGAACTACATGCCTATTATTCAACAACTTAGATAAAATGGACAAATTCCCTGAAAAACAGAAACTATGAAGCTCAATCAAGATAAAATAGATAACCTGAAAAGTCCCATATCTATTAAAGAAATCAAATTTGTAGTTAAAAAACTTCCAACAAAGAAAACTCCAAGCCCAGATGGCTTCACTGGTGAGTCTTCCAAAATTTAAGAAAGAAAGAATGCATATTCTGCACAAACTCTTTCAGAAAACTAAAAAAGAAAAAATACTTCCCAGCTCATTTTATGAGACTATCATCACCCTAATGCCAAAATCAGACATTATGAGCAAAGAAGACTCCAGAAAAATATACCTCATGAACACAGATGTAAAACTTCTAAAGAAACTTTTAGTCTATCAAATCCAACAAAAGTATAAAAAGAAAAACAGACATGAGCAAATAGTGCCCATCCTAGGAATGCAAGTTGGTTTAACATCCAAAAATTCAATCATTGTAATTCAATATATTTCTAAACTAAAAAGAAAAACCATACAACCATCTCTAAAAAAGCAGGAAAGGCATTTAACAAACTCCAACATCTATTTCTGATAAAACTTCTCTGAAAACTAGAATAAAACTTCAAGCTGATAAAGCACATCTACAAAAACCCTACAATTAACGTGATATGGAATGATGAAAGTTTGAATGCATTTCCCCTAAGATCAGGAGCAAGACAAGAATATCTGTTGTCACTACTTCTAATCAATGTTTTTTCTGGAGATTCAGAAAGTCAGTGTAGTGAGGCACAAAAAAGCAACAGAAAGCATCCAGATTAAAAAGAAAAAAGTAATACTGTCTTCATTGTAGACGACTGTCCATGAAAAATTTCAATAACTCTACCAAAAAGCTAATGGAAGAAACAGGTGAGTTTAGCAAAGCTATACTCTATCAAGGAAAAATAAATACTTGAAAATTGAAACATATTTACTATTTAAAATAGCATAAAAGATAAATACTTATGGATAAATCTAACAAAAGATATACTAGACAGGTACACTAAAAACTACAAAACACTGCTCAGAAAAAATTTTAAAGACTTAAGTAAATGGAGATACTGTTTCTTGGGTTAGAAGATTAAACATTTTTAAATGCTAATTTCCCCAAACTGATCCATAGATTCAACGCAATCCAAACTAAAATCCCAACAGGATTTCTTTTGTAGAAAATGATAAGCTGATTCTAAAATTCATATGGAATACAAACAACCCAGAAAAGCAAAACAACTCTGCAAAAGAAGTACAAAGTTGGAGAACTAACACTACTGAATTTTAAGACACAACTATAAAGCTACAACACTCAAAACAGTGTGGTATTGGCATCAAGACAAACAGATCAACAGAATGGAACAGAGCCAAGAAACAGATGCACATGTATTCCTACAACTGATTTCCAACAAAGGTACAAAAGCAATTCAGTGAAGAAAGAATAGTCTTTATAACAAATACTATTGGAACAATTGGATATCTATATGCAAAAAGAAAAATAACTTCAATTCATACACACTGCACCATATAAAAAATTTAACTCAAAATGAATCATAGCGCTAAATGTAAAACCTAAACCTATAAAACTTCTAGAAGAGACATAGGAAAAAAATCGTCATACCTAGGCTTAGACAGAGTTACTAGATATAACACTAATAGCACAATCCATAAAAAACCCAATGGATAAATTGGGATTTATTAAAACTAAAAACTTCTGCTCTTGAAAGCACTGTGAGGGAATGAAAATACAAACTACCTATTGGGAGAAATCTTTGCAAAGCATATACTTGTATCCAGAATACATAAAGAATTCTCAAAACTCAACAACAAGAAAACAAAAAAGGGGCAAACAGTTGGAAGAGATGATACTTCATCAAAGATACATAAATGGCAAATAAGTATAAAAGGATGCTCAACATCATTAGTCACCAGGGAAATGAAATTAAAACCATAATGATAACTCTACGCATCTATCAGAATGACTAAAATTAAAAAGATTAACCATACTAAATATCAATAAGGATGTAGCAGAAGAGACTCTATCATTTCCTGCTGGTGGGAATGTAAAATAATAGCATTATTTTGGCAAATGGTTTCTCAGTTCCTTAAAAAGTTAAACATATATGTACCACATGATAAAGCCACTCCATTCTTACGAATTTTTACTCAAGAAAAAAGAAAGTATATGTCCATAAAAAGACTTGAACAAGAATATTCACAGCAGTTTTATTTATAGAGACAAAACTGGAAAAAACACAAATGTCCATCAATAGGTGAATGGATAAACAAATGTGGTATATCCATACAAAAGAACATTATGCAGCATTAAAAGAGAATGAACTATTGACCCAACAACATGGATGAATCTCAAAAAATAATTATGAGTAAAAGAGGACAAAGAAGGATACATACTATAAGGTTCTATTTATATAAACTCTAGAAAATGGAAACTAATCTACAGCGTCAGAAAGCAGATGAGTAGTTGTTTGGAAGGGGTGGGGAAGATTACAAGGAAAACAAGGAAACTTTTGGGGGTGATGAATATGTGCACTATCTTGATGTTTACATGTATATAAAAGTTACATGTGACAAAACTCATCAAATAATACACTTTAAACATGTACAGTTTATTGTTTGTCAATTACATCTCAATAAAGCTGCTAAAATATAAATAAAAATTGTAAATACATCATTAACAAGATACACTATATTCGATGCCATAAAATAAAACTAACACATGAAAAAAACTGAAACCACATGAAATATGTTCTCTAATCACAAACTAGAAATCAGCAACAGAAAGCTGTCTGGAAAACTCCCAAATATTTGAAGATTAAACAATGCACTTTGTGATAACACATAAGTCAAATATGAAGTCTCATGGAAAATTAGAAAATATTTTTAACTCAATGAAAATAAAAACATGGCATATAAAAATTTGTATGATGTAGTCAAAGCAGTGCTTTAGAGGGACAAGTTTTGCTTTCTACGCTTATATCAGGAAGAAAGAAAGCTCTCAAATCAATGACCTCTTACTCCTACCTTAAGAAACTAAAAAAATAGTAAATTAAATCCAAAGCAAGGAGAAGAAATAATAAAAATAAGAGGAAAAATGAATGAAATTGAAAACAGGAAAACAGAAGAGAAAACCAGGACTAAAGCAAGGAGTCCACTCTCATCACTTCTATTCAACATTTTACTGGTCCTACCCAGTGAAAAAGGAGAAAAACAAATAAAATCCATGCAGATTAGAAACCAAGAAATAAAACTGTCACTATTCTCAGACAACATAGTTATCCACATAGAAAATCCCATGGAATCTATAAAAACATTCCTGGAATTTGATAAGTGAGTTTGGCAAGGTCATAGGACATGATGTCAATATACAAATATCAATTGCGTTTCTTATGTACTAGCAATGAACATTGGAAATCAAAATTTTAAAAACATACCATTAACAATATCACCAAATACAAAGAAATACATACATATAAAGCCAACAAAATACATGCATAATCTGTATGCTATGCGGAAAAACTACAACACTGATGAAAACGATCAAAGAAGACCTAAATAAATGTAAAGGCATGCCATGTTCATGGTTTGGAAGACTTGTTGTTAAGATGTCAATTTTCCCCAGATTGATCTATAGATTCAATCCCAATCAAAATTCCAGCATTTTTTTTTTTTTAGATATTGACAAGCTGATTCTAAAATTTATACGGAAAGGCAAAAAAATTAGAATAGCCAAAACAATTTCAAAAAAGAACAAGTTTGGAAGATTTGCTCTACTTGACTTTAAGACTTACTATAAAGCTCTAGTAAACAAGGCCATGTGGTATTAAAATCGAGACAGACACAAAGAGATCAAGAGAACAGAAGAGTCGAGAAATAGAGCCACATAAATATGGTCAATTGATTTTTGACAATGTACAAAGGCAATTTAATGGAGAAAGGACAGTCTTTTCAACAAATGGTGCTGGAGAACCTGGAGTCATATGCAAAAAAAATGAACTTTGACCTATATCTCAGACCTACACAAAAACTGACTCAAAATGGGTCATAGATCTAAAAGTAAAACGCAGAAGAAATGATAGGAGAAACATTTTGTGACCTTGGTGTAGGCAAAGAATTCTTAGACATGATATCAAACACACAATCCATTTTGTAAAAATTGATAAATTGGGACTCATTAAAATCAAACACTTTTGCTCTGCCAAAGACATTAAGAGAATGAAAGGACAAAAGCTAGAGACTGGAAAAATATACTTGCAAGTTACATATCTGACAAGGGACTTATATTCAGAACATATAAAGAACTCTCAAAACTCAATAACAAGAAATAACTATTGAAAAATGAGCAAAATATCTGAATAAACACTTTAAACAAAGAAGATGTACAAATGGCAAATAAGCACATTATAAGCCGCTCAATACCATTAGTCATAGGGTAATGCAAATTAAAACCACAGTTAGATGCCACCATATTTACAGAATAACTAAAATTTCTAATACTAATAATATCAAGTCCTGGCAAGGATGTTAAGCAACTGGAACTCTCATATCTTGCTAATTGAAATGTGAAATGGTATAGCCACTTTGGAAAACAATTTGAAAGTTTCTTATAAAATTAAGCATACATTTACCATAGGACCCAGCAATCCCACTCCTAAAAACAGAAAATTATGTTAAAACAAAAATATGCATAGGGATGTTTACAGTAGCTTTATTCAAAATCACCAAAAAGTGGAAACAACTCCATGTCCTTCAACTGGTGAATGGATAAACAAATTGTGATGCATCCATACAATGGAATACTACTCAGCAATAAAAAGGAATAAACTATTGACACATGAAACAAAATAGATGAATCTCAAATGCACTAGTTAAATGAAAGAAGCAAAACCAAACAGGCTACAAATACTGTGAAATTCTGTTTATATAACATTGCAGAAAAGGCAAAACTGTATGGATAGACAACAGATCAGTGGTTGCCAGGGCTTAAGAGTTGAAGAGGGGGGCCAGCCCAGTGGTGCAGCAGTTAGGTTCGCATGTTCTGCTTCGGCGGCCGGGGGTTCGCCAGTTCAGATCCTGGGTACAGACCTACACACCGCTTGTCAAGCCATACAGGTGTCCCACATAAAGTAGAGGAAGATGGGCATGGATGTTAGCTCAGGACCAGTCTTCCTCAGCAAAAAAAGAGGAGGATTGGCAGATGTTAGCTTAGGGCTTATCTTCCTCAAAAAAAAAGGGAAAAAAAAAGAGTTGAAGAGGATATGACTACAAAGAGACAGCACAAGGAAGTTTTTTGGAGTGAGAGAACTGTAATGTATCTTGATTATGGTGGTGGTTATGGAACTCTATACATTTGTCAAAAATCAGAACTGTACGCCAAAAAGAGTGACTTTTATTGGATATTAAATACTTTTCAAAAACAGGCTATGGCATTTTTCTTTAAAAAGGAAAAGGCAATTTGGAAGGTCAAATAAATAATAATAATCATAGCACATACTAAAAACAAGGTCTCCAGAATAAGACCAGGTCATAAAAAGGGGCACTCAGTTGGGGATGGGTTTCAAAGGCAAGGCAGAAATAGAGTTATCCAAACTAAACTATTGAATAATGTCAGGAAAGTGAAAACACTGAGCATATAGAGTATGCCCTTGGTCCTGATTTGTCTTAGAGTTTGAGACAATTCTAACTGAGAATTTCACATCACAAATGAGGACCAAGAGAGGTTCAGAGACTGGCAATCAGGTAGGGTTTTAGCTTTTATTTAGACTAGTACCTCTAAATCAAGGGTTCTTAACACAGAATACCAAGATAGAAATCCAGGAATCTATGAAGGTGCATGGAACAAAAATTCACCTTTATTTTCACTAACTTCTAACTGAAATTAGTATATTTCCTTAGGCTATGAATGTATGCAACTAACTGTGGTAGATTAAACAGGACCTGTATCTTTATCACTCATAGAAATCAGAGATTTTTCCTATCACATCATATTACCATGGATCCTCTGGTATCTTATTTTGTATGCATTAATAAAGAAACATTTATAAATCATATATTTGAGGTGTTTTAGTAAGTTGACAACTATATTTTACATAATTGGTTTCCTTTATAATCTTATGTATTTTATTGTATACATTTAAAATACATTAAATCTTTTAAAATACAAATAAAACATTACACTAAGAAGGGGTTCATAAGTCTCCCTAGACTACCAAAGGGGTCCATGACAAATAAAAGGTTAAAAATCCCTCCTCTGAATTATCCTGCCCCCATCTTACAAAGCACCCCTTTTTCAGGGCCTCTAATACCCTTCACAAATGCATGAAATGTCACCTCTCCATGGTTAGATAATAGTTTATACCCAAGACAGGGAAAAGCGCAGCTTTTTTCAAAACAGTAATCATATCTGTTTATGCTCACTAGATGGTAGAGTCCATATGAACATAAAAAATACATATCCAAAGACAGACCTTAGACCGAATACCACAATGTTAAACGAAATGTACTTTCTGAAACTACAGATGAGAATAGCCTAAAAAAAAAATCTATCTTATGTCTCAAATAAAAAGGAATTTAATGAAAGCATCTGAAAAATGATCTTAAAGATGTGTGGAGAAGGGCAGGAAATTTACTTTTGTTTTCTAAATCCTACATTTTGTACACATTGCAATATCTTGCTTACTCACTTATATGTAAAAAAGCAGAGGATTCCAAAACTTCAAAAAACAAACAAACAAAAAATCAGATCACAAACGTTTCTAGAGCCATAAACTCTTATGATTCCTTGGGTTAAATAACAGCAAACTGCCAACCAAGTGAGATATAGCAGTCATTTAAACAATGGAAATGCCCACACAGGAGGAGGGCGTCAGGGGATCTAAACTATAAGAGCTACAAATTCAACTGTGGATCCAGGGACAACCAGAGATTTAAAAGAAAAAAAGAAATACTATGGTCTGAAGACGATCTGGTAAGAACTATGGGAAAAAAAATACATTCTTGGAGAAAAGTAAGTATTACAAATAGTACAGTAAATATTATAAAAGTAATGCTACTACTTATCTCCTTCCTATCAATAAAATGTACTAGTTAAAAAATTCTTTGAGTAGGAATATACCTCATATTTTATAATAGGAACAGAATTTGCTTTTCCATATTTTCTTTCATTATTTGATGACAAAATGAAATGCAGCCACACAAAACCATTCATTCAGTTTCAACTTAACAGTATTTCAGGGGCCAGCACCGTGGCCGAGTGGTTAAGTTTGCACATTCCACTTCAGCAGCCCAGGGTTTCGCTGGTTCAGATCCTGGGTGCAGACATAGCACTGCTCATCAGGCCATGTTGAGGTGGCATCCCACATACCACACAACTAGAAGGACCCACAACTAAAATATACAACTATGTACTGGGGGGATTTGGGGAGAAAAAGCTAAAAAAAAAAAAAAAGAAAGAAAGAAAGATTGGCAACAGTTAGCTCAGGTGCCAATCTTAAAAAAAAACAGAGTATTTCATTTTTATACACATAATTACATAATTTTAAAAAACTTTAACAAAAATGTAATGCATTCAATCTACACTAATTTGCTACATCTCTACCCACAACTTGGAAATTTTTTATTATAAGCAGTCAAAATTATGACTCTTCAGACCATTTTTTCTGATTACAGAATCACAATGTATTCATCATAGGAAACTTGTAAAATAAAAAAAAAGTCCTCATAATCTTAACAACTAGGATTAAGCACTATAACCATTTTATTTTTTCTATGGGTACTATCTTACATATTAGTAATAATGCTATTATTAAATATTTATTAGACACTTACTTGAGTTATTAGCTAAGAGCTTTACAAACACTATGTTATTTTATCCTTACAATAATCTTCTTCAAGTAAGTAGGTGAATATTGTCACTTTACAGATATGTCAACTAGAGTGGACAGATGTTAGAAAACGTGCCTAGGGTAAGAGATAAATAGGAGACCCAAACCCAGCATTTTCAATCACTACACTATATCACCACCGATGTATATATGGAGAATGTTGTATTCCACTCTACTCTTAAGTAACTTCCTATGTCATAAAAATTATAAATATAATTTTTAGATGACTATTTAATATAACAGCATGTGGACATACCATAATTTACTTACTCACTCCTCTACTGGATCAGGTTATTTTTGTATACTATTCAAGATGGTGCAACCCAATCAACACAAAAAATAAAAACTAAATAAATGCAAGACTTGCTTGTCTACTTCTAAATTTAAATTAAAATATATAATTCAACTTACTCTTTTACTGAGGCAAATAACTGGCCACATACTGCAACCTAAAGTGCAGCAGCAACAAAGGCAGCCACAAAGTAGCCAACGGACATTAACAGGAAGGTTCTTCTTAAGACAACTGTTAACTCTGTTGATGCTGGCTTTAAATTCTTCAGGAGCTACCTAAAGAAAAATTTTAAGAAATAACAACACTGCAATATTAATGTCAATAAACATGTTTCATTAGAATACATTTTTCTCTAATTTGTTAGAAAGATTTTAGTTTTGAGGCATATATAGTACCTAAATAACTGAGAGACACTCACTTTTCCAGTTAACGAAGAAGGAAATTCAGATTCAAATTTGTTGCTCAGTCCAAATCTATTTTTAAAAAAAGAAAAATATGTTACTACACGTCATTGTTGCAAAAAATAGACCATTTAACTTAATCAAAGGTCTAGTAAATCGAGTACAACGTCATATACAAAGTAACAACGGAAGTCTGACACACAAAAACAACCAGCAATTTATGAACTGTAACAACGAACTTTGGTAGTTGAATCAAAACTTTTGTAGAAGAGGCTGAGAATACAGAAAGAAATGACTTCTTTGGGGGTATCTTCATGAGCCAAAGATTAACGTCCAATTTTGGGCACATTGTCCAATTTTGTCAAAATTACTAAGATTCTTCCGACTAAGTAACAGAAAGCTAAAATCTCTGCTGTTGATTACTCTTTAGGTCAAGAGCCTTTGTTAAGGCTCAAAGCAGTAACATGTCTAAGAATGCAAACTGATTAGTTAGCATTTTCTGAGATCAGCATATTTACACTGCTATTACAGCCAGATAATGCTAACAACACCTGGAACAATGCGATAGCTGCCCTGGCTACTTACACTTTCAAGTACCCAAGAAATTTGGTATACAGACCCCCAAAGAAATGGAACCAAGGTAGTGCATTTTAGTATCTTTAAGCTTTTAAATATCTGCAAAGATCATGAGGATTGATTGGGTACTTGATTATTTCTCTGCATAAGTTATTAGGAAAGAATAAAATGCCCATAGACACATTGGTAACGGCAGATTGTACCCTAGAAACAAAAACTGAGATACTTAAACATGACGATTTTTATTTGATCCTGGAGCCAAAATTTTTCTTCTAGTTTTATTAAGATATAATTGACATATAACACTTTATCAGCTTAAGGTGCACAACATGGTTTGATACATGTATATATTGTGAAATAGATTACCACAGTAAGTTTAGTTAACATCCATCACCCCACTAGTTAAAAATTGTTTTTCCTATAATGAGAACCCTTAAGATTTACTCTCTTAGCAACCCTTAAATACACAACACTGCACTTGAGGTAGCTGGCAGTGGTAAGAGGGATCCCTTGAGATATTCTGTATGAAACAGCTGGCCAGGTCAGCTCCATCAGTGGAGCTAAACAGGGAAATCAAATCAGGTGGGCTGTGTGAAGGCAATGAGTAGTGATGGAGACTGGCTAAGTGGAGGGATACTGTGTGTATGTGCGTGCATGTGTAGTGCCATGGGTCAGATCCAGTTGATTACTGTCACACTAGAATGCAGACCCACTTACAATTTTCTAAGAGGAGCTGGAAAACCAGATTTGTATGCAAAACTTCCCACCTTTAAAATACTGTACAAGTCAAACAAAACACTTCTGTAGGTCAGGTTGTGGTTTACATCATGATCTAGACTGACGCACATGTGGATAGTGGCATCTGAGACCATTTTATCACCATCTTAAGTACTTTCATATATTATGTAATAGCAGCATTGAAATAACATTTATCTGTCTTTATAAACAATGGATACTACTCATGAAAAAGATTACACTACTATTACTAGGTCCAAGTCCAAGTTCTTTTCACACTAAATATAAACTAGCAACCAATACTGTTTAATATAATTCTGGCATTAAGGCCATTCTCTTTTTAAGATTGGAAAACTCTGAGCTAAACCTATTTTCTGTCTATGTGCGGGCCTCAGAGTAATGCAGCTCTACTTGAAAAGCCCCTACAGATAACTGACCTCCAACCTTAAAGGTCCTTGCATGAGGAAGAGGTGTGAAGTGCTTGCTGACAGCTCTCAGTGAGGTCTCTAGATAACGTACTTCCTTTTCACCTATTTCCTTTAGGGAAGGTGCATGCCGTCCAACAACTGTTTACCAAGCATTCAACCTTCTAAACTATAAATTTCCATCTCTTGTGTTATCTCCCTTGGTCTGAAGATTTTTTCCTTCAATCAACAGTTTCCATTTCAACCACGTTTATTATTGCAATTAATCATCTCCTTCCAACTGGTCTTTGAGATTTTTTAGAGCAGCAACAACCAGATACCCCCCAGTCTCCTGAAGAGAAATGTCTTCTCCTTCCATCCCTAGCCATTAGACATTTAAAACAGATTATTTTATTGAATACCTATAGCTTGCCAGGTAATAAACTAAGTTGGAGGGAGCAGTCCAGTATGAGTTTAAACCCTAATTTCCTGTCTTCCCAGAGTCTGGATACTCCCTTATTGACTGAGCAGCTAAGTGTTAATGCTTTGCCGAGGGAGTACCACCAGCTAATTGCCCTGCTGTTCTCGCAGGTCAGGGTTTCTTTTAAGTCAGGCTAGTAGTTAGTTATTCTTCTGGGTAAGAACTGGTAGCTCCAAGAACATTGTTTAGGCATTCAGTTCCTCTTCAGTCTTACTTTTTGTTAAGTTGTATCTTAGGAACAGATAGTAATCCCTTCTCTTCCTTTATATCACCCCTAAAAGAATGTCCCAAGAAAAATCACCCAGTGACATGATTCACACTAGATATAGAGTGCTTAGCTTTCCCACCAGCGATTAACTCGGTGCTGATGATTTTTCCATCCCCCCTTGCTTGTGTTTCCCACCCACTGAACAATAATACCTGGAAGGAGTGTCAAGAAGATGCTGCTGTTGAAGGCCTTGGAGTCTCCTAGTCCACAAAAGCGAATCCCAACTGCAATTTGCTTTCCCTTGGAAAATCTCTAAACAAGACCTTTAATATTCAAATCAAGTACTTCAGGAGCATAGACAGAATGAACCTTGAAAATCAGGCACCCTTTCTTCATTTCCATTTGGAATACAGTACTTTGCTACATGGGTATTCAAACATTTGGTGTCAGCACCTTTTTGCTCTCTTAAATCCTTGAGGGCCTCAATGAGTTAAGTTCATGTGGATGATATTTAAAAATATTTTGGATTATGCATTAGAACTGAGACATCTAAAACATTTTAAAACTTTATTCATAAACGAGCCCATTATATGCTAACAAAAATAATATTTTTACGAGAAATTATTTTTCAAAACAAAAAACTTGAGTGAGGAAAGTATTGTTTCACTCTTTCACATCTCTTTCATGTCTGACAATGGAAGACAGCTGGATTCTCACCTCTCTTTTTGCATTCAATCTGTTGTGACAGGCTCTTTTGGTTGATATTTATGAGGAAAACTGGACCTTGCCAGATATGTAGTTGGAAAATTGTGTATACTCTTCTTTGATACTATACCAAAACTTGAATAAGTGGTAGTTTCTCAAGACTTTTTTACAAAGTAGGAAAGTGAAACTGTATCAATGAACTTTTACAACTCTGTTAAACTTAAATCCATTGGTATATCTTGGATTTTGAACACTTTTTTTTTTTTAACCCATACCTGATTTCATAACTTCATGCATTTATCCTTGGGAAAATATTGGCAGACTGAGTTATGCAGCTCTCTCAAATGTTAGCAGGCTTCATTGCGAGTTAACAGAATCATCATATTCATCACTGATCTCATCAAAAAAGTCTTTAAGTATTGGAAAGCTATCAAGCTCACAGTGGCAGATATAAGTTTTCCAAATTCTGATTTTCATATGAATACTGGAATTTTATTATTAATAACAAATGCTATCACTTGTTTGCCTTGAAGTGACAATCTTGCTTAATTTTTAAAAAATAAGAGGCTGAATGCTAACTAACCAGCACTATATAAACAAAAGAAAAAATGGTTCATTTAATTTGAGCTACCACCTACATCTTACAAACTAACTTCAAAGCATATTATTTTCATAGATGGCTTTTTTTCTAGCTTTGAATGTTATTGGTGGAGATAAGCAGTGGCTGTGAATTTTTATAGGTGTCTTTGGTACACATAGGCAATAAAAGCAGGAGAAGGAAAAATGTAGGGAAAAATGGGGAAGGAGAAGTAGAAGAAAAGGGGAAGAGAAGAAAAAAAAAAGAAAATGGGAATTGGCAAAGTGCTACCAACAAGTGTCTCATTTATCATTCAATACCTATTAATTGTCAGTCCATTAATGAAAGAAAATGTAGACATGTGCTATACCTATATCTATTCCTACCACTGAAAGGACCTTTTCTTGAATCATGATTAACATACTCATGGCATTAGAATTAATAAAAGATTTAAACTATTTTCAAAGAATGGCCAAGATAACAAGAAGATAAAATACATTAAACTCAACCTATTTTACTCTTACCTATAAGTTTACAAGTCTACTAGTACTTGGAGAAAAGAGAATTCACTCAAATTACAACTATTAAGCATCTTGTAAATAAGACATCATCATCACAAGGTTCTACAATAGAAGGCTTATACAGCTTAAAAAAAATTTTTTTTTGAAGAAAGAAAGCATGTACAAGGCCAATTTTTACTTTTACATAACTTGAGATAATTTTGAAAGTTCATGTAATACACCTGGTAAAGCTTTGCAGAGGGACTACAACTTTACACCTAAAGCTAAATGGAATATTGAAATAGTCTTGCTTTATCATAGCCCCCATACTTTTTCATTTCACTGTCACCTTGTTCCTACAACCCATAGCTGTAACTCAAAGTGTAAGCTACTCCAGTCTTCCTCTCATCCTCCGATTCACAATCTCCCTCTCCTGAGAGATCCTTCCCCCTCCAAACTCCTTTTAATATTTAACTTTGGAACCCCTAATCTGTTGATCTGCTACCTGGATACCTCCTTAAGTCTTGTCTTTAATTTTTTTTCTTCATTTTAACCAAAAATCCTGTTGACATGACACCTTTTCCCCAGAAAGCCTCAATTATAGCTCATTCCCTGCAGTCCATCTTCTAGAGTTCATCTTCCATGTACCCATAATATCTTACTACATTCTCTCTGGTACAGTCCTTATCATATCTTATTATAATTATGTTAACAAGCCTAACTGCCTACCCTGATAAATAATGAGTTGTTTATGGGTAGGTATGGTATCTTAATTATCTTTATACCCCAAATGTCCAGCCCAATGTCTGATAAATATTCAATAAATATTTGCTGAATAAATCATCAATTTCCAAAACAGAAGAAATATCTACATTCCACTAACTCTTCATTGCAAACTCCCACACCATTGTTCTATAGTCCTCTGATGTCCATGATTTCTGGTTATATCACATTGTTCCAAGACCCAACCACCATTTTCAGCTTCCAGGTCACTCCTCCTCTGTTGAGAGTCCATAAGACCATCCTCAGGTTCAGTAATTCACTAGGAGGACCCACAGAACTCAGCATATAGTTGTACCCATAGCTAGACTTATTAAGGCAAAAGGATACAAAACAAAATCAGCAAAGGGAAAAGGCACATGGGGAAAGATAAGAAACCAGGAGCAAGCTTGCAAGAACTCTTCTCAGTGAAGACACAAAGGACATGCTTAATTCCTCCAGCAACTAGTTTTGACAACATGTATATGATGTAGTCTAGCAGGAAAGCTCATTCGAGACTCAGTGCCCAAGGCTTTTATCGAGGACTGCTCATGTAGGCACCCTCTACTTAGCATGCACCAAAATTCCAGACTCCCAGGGAGAAAGCAAGTATTCAGTATAAACAACATTGTTTGTAGAAACAGTTTAGGCACAGTGAGCCATTCTTATCAATTCTGAAAATACTGGGAAACCTCCCAAAGTCCAAGTTCCCAGACACCAGCCAAGAGCCAACACTGCAAGCAAGGCTTTCTAAGGATAGAAACAGCAAGCCTGCTATGTTAACTCTTTTCTGCACACCTTCATACTCTGTAAGGACACAGACATTCCTGTCACAGTTTTTCTCTTCACCATGACTCTTGTCTTAATCCCAATTAGTTCAATATTCAGCACCAGAACCTAACTGGTTACCTGACCTCATCTATTCTGAGGAAATTCACCTCTATTTAATTCACCAACTCACTCACTGTGAAAGTCTGGATATTGTCACCATTTGGAATTGTACCGCCACTGAAATTTTGAACTGCAGAATTCTTCTCTTAATATTATCATGAATCATTTAATTTCTCCCATCCTTACCAAATTTGTTTTTTTGTCTCTGGTTGTAACCTACTACTTACCGCTCCTCCTTGCTTTTCTACTCCATATCAGCTCCCTATGACTCCACTTCCTTCCTTATCTGCCAGAACTACACAGTCAATCAATTGTCACCATACTCGAACAAACATCCTTTATCTTCTGCATCTTTAGAGTATCTCTCTTCAATCCAACTGAAATGTTTACTTCCCACTGCCTGGAGTTACAATAGAAACATCACATAACTATTATAAATATATTATTTCTAACTTCAGTTGGGTTAATATTATGGTAATTTTTATTCATTCCTAATCAGCTCCCTACTCCACACTTCATAGTTGTTGCTCCTCTCTCTGCTGAACCTTATCCTCACAACCCACATTTTTTGCAGATAACCATAGTTCTTAGCTTCAGCCAGAGAAAAAAGACCTTGAACATAAACTGCCCTGCCTTCTCTCCCTTTCATTTTTAGATTTACCTATGTCTTCAGTATCTTTACCATCTTTCTCAACAGAGGCAAGCTTCCCAAAGCTAACCATTTGCTCCTGGTTGCACCTCCTCCAGTTTCCTCTGCAATCCACTGTATTTCTCCTGCTCTTCTGGCTCCTTACACATAGTCTACAAATCTTCATAAGTCAACCCAGGCTGAGAATCTGAACCCATACGTCCTTCTCCCTTAATGTATGATGGCATCCATCTCTTTTCCTTCCTCATCCAATGTGTTGAAAGAGTACTCTACATTCACTATCTACCTCCCATTCATTATTCAAACTACTACAATCCAGGTTTCAATCCACATTTCTCTACTGATGAGACTGCTCTCAACAGAGCAGTTGAAAACAACTGTTTTCAGCAAGTCCTTCTTCATAAAGCATGCTTCCTCCTAGCAAAGAGCCTGAGTGTCAGAGTGAGGAAGGCCTTCTGTGGCATCGGTTACAGCAAATGCCTCCTTTGCTGTCTTTTATTTCTGCCAAAGTCTTTTTTTTTTTTTTAATTCTAGGCCAACAAAAGACTATCAGATAAAGTTTTAACAAGACCATCTCATTTTATTAAATGGATAAGAGAAGTAGCATTTCATGCTTGTTAACATAACTGAAAAATATCACTTTCAATGATTCTGATGTGACATAAATTACTTAGTTTTGATACTACCTTAGTTCTGGTTTTGGGTTTTATTTTTTAAGTTTGGCAGGAGGTGAGGTTTGTTAGCAATGAAAATGAGATATATGCTTCAGCTTAACTTGACAGCATTACAAATTACTCCTTTTATCCATTATGTTCCTTCAAGTTCAGTTTTTAAATATGGTAAAAATAATTTACTTTATTCTAAGTCAAAGTATAATTAGCCCTGAACAGTATTGGAAAGGACAAATTTCATCTTATAAAATGATAATTTGACATGCTTGAAAGAAGAGCAATGAGTAGGAAGCTGGACTTTCTTCTAACCTAATAACATAACATTCTATTAATCCAAAAAGCTGGAAGTAGCATTTAATAATTTTAAAAGATATGATTCAAGGTGGGTGGCATCTTAATTCAGTTATTTACAAAGACTAATAAATAAAATAAAACTAAAAAAATATTTTACCTTGGCAAGAAGGTCTTAAGATGGAAAATATCATGCACTGTCAGTGGAACCATACACTGTTATAACCATTCCAGAAACCAATTTGGCATTAAAAATATTTATACCTTCGTCACAGTAATTTCTCTTTTAGGAATCTAGCCTAAAAAATAATCTGGAATGTGGGTAAAAATATACATATAAATAAGTTCCCTAAAACTTTACTCACAACAGAGAAAAATAAACAAAATAGCATTATGGGAATGCTAAGTAAATTACAGTATCTTAGTAAACAGACTATTAGATAATTATTAAAAACGAAGTCTGCAAACGAGTACCAGAGAAAGTACATATAATATACTGTTAAGTAAAAAAGAAAATACAAACCGTACATATACCATGATCTCAACTGTGAAGAAAAAAAACTTACAGAATGATAGAACTTTCAAGAGTACAATTTGATAGTATGTAAAAAGAGTCGAAAAAATATTCACACCTTTTGACACAGTAATTCCACTTATAGAACTGTATCAGAAGAAAAGAATTTCAGTGCACAGATATGGTAATGAATAATCAAGTATCCTGCAATGTTATTTTGGTGAAGAAGTATTAAAGACATTCTGTTTCATTTGTTGTTTCTTAAAATAGGATCTATTTTTCAGTAGATGTATAGTAATTGCTAAGTAAATAAAAGTATTTTACAATATAGATTATCACCATCATAAATTTTCTTCTATTTGAATCTTTTATTTGGTATTAACTAGGTATTTTATATACATTTTATATAAGTAAACAGGGAGTTTTGGGTTCACCAGTCAATAGTTTTCCTGAATGCATTTCAACCTTTTCTCCAGTATTAGTCCATTTAATCCCCAGTCCTTTTTACTAACATTTTAACTTATTCTATGTTCCTTGTATCTCCTCATATTAGTATCTCTCAGAATTCACTAATGCATTGTTATTTTGAATTAAAATATGTTTTGAACTCATGGTGAATGTTGCCTTTCAAACACAGAACTGCAAGAATCTGACTGCTTCAATTTGGTTTTTTCTGCATTTATTTTCCTTGCTTCAGAGTTGCAGTGCTAGTTTTTTGGGGTTTTTTTTGTTGTTTTTTTTTAATATCCACGGCCAATCCTCTTCTTTTTTTTTTTAAGATTGGCACCTGAGCTAACAACTGTTGCCAATCTTTTTTTTTCCTTTCTGCTTTTTCTCCCCAAATCCCCCCAGTACACAGTTGTATATATTTTAGTTGTGGGTCCCTCTCATTGTGGCACGTGGGACGCCGCCTCAACATGGCCCATGATAAGTGGTGCCATGTCCGAACCCAGGATCCGAACCAGCAAAACCCTAAGCCGCTGTAGCAGAGTATGCAAACTTAACCACTCGGCCACGGGGCCAGCCCCGCAGTGTTAGTTTTAACAGTGAAAGTTTTAAAACGATAGAAATGCCCTACAATTACATTAATTATAATACATCAATTTGAAAAGATACTACACAGCTCAAATTCATGTGTACTAGAGAGAAGCCTGTTACTCTGAGTGCCTGACTAGGAGGAGCTCCTTACACTCTGGCAAATTAGACCACAAATAGTCATCTGATTTAAGAAAAGCTAATCCCTAGGCTGGCTAGCAGCATATGGGATAGCAGAGCCCAACAGTCCTACCCAACTTGGACAATATTAACTAACTCAATCTGATCCTCTTTCTTCAAGTATCTGAATAAGAGACAATAGCTGGTAACATGAAGCTTAAACTGAAACCAAGATACAATAAAGCCATGAATAAGTAGAAGCCAAGAATAAGCTGAAGCCAACAGTAAGCAGAAACTATGAGACAGGGAAAAAGCGGTCTACCAGATCATGCTTCAATAGCAGAAACTAGAACTGAAAGTAGGTAAGTCATTGCGACAGACACTAGACCAGGGAGCAAAGGACACATGCAGAAAAATGACAACTTCATCATCTGAGCTACACTATATCAAAACAATAATATTCCAGTCTCTTTGAAGCCTGGCTGTACAAATGGCAAAGCTTCCTCTCTTCCTTAGTCTTCATGCGTTCTTACAGTAAACTAGCACTGCTTAAGGCCCCCTAGGCAGTTCTGTTCTTTGAAATCCAATAGAGCCTAATATTCCATACTTTTTAAGACTCCATAATGATATTAACAAAAGTTCCCAAAAGGTCAAATGAAAAATGTAGAATACAAAATACTTTATAAGTATGGTCTCAATTTTTTTTTTTTTTTTTTTGGAGGAAGACTGGCCCTGAGCTAACATCTGTGCCATTTTCCTCTACTTTATATGTGGGACGCCTGCCACAGCATGGATTGACAAGTGGTGTGAAGGTCCACACCTGGGATCCCGACTGGCGAACCCCAGACCGCCGAAGCAGAATACGCGAACCTAACCACCGCACCACCAGCTGGCCTCTCAATTTTCTAATAAAAATATTTACATACACATAGAGAAAAACAGAAACAGTTAATCCATCAAAATATTAACAGTGTAACCGTAGGCAATAAGCTTATGGGTGATACTTCACTTTTTATATTTTCACATTTACCAAAATTTCTATAATAACATATATAGTAGTTCCCCCTTATCTACGGTTTTGCTTTCCATGGTTTCAGTTACCTGCGGTCAACTGTGGTCCGAAAATACTAAACGGGAAATTCTAGAAATAAACAATTCTTAAGTTTTAAATTTTATGCCCTTCTGAGTAGCGTGATGAAATTTCATGCCATCCCATTCTGTCCCACCCAGGACATGAATCATCCTTGTCCAGCGTATCCACGCTGCATAAGCTACCTGCTTGTTGGCCACTTAGTAGCCGACTGGGTTATTAGATCGATTGTCACAGTATCGCAGCGCTTGTGTTCAAGTAACCCTTATTTTACTTAATAATGGCCCCAAAGCACAAGAGTAACGATGCTGCAATTCAGATATGCCAAAGAGAAGCCATAAAGTGCTTCCTTCGAGTGAAAAGGTAAAAGTTCTCAATATTAAGTTGAAGGAAGGGAAAAAAAATTGTATGCTGAGGTTACTAAGATCTACAGTAACTTTTATTAGGGTATATTATTATAATTGTTCAATTTTATTATTAGTTACTGTTAATCTCCTACTGCACCTAATTTATAAATGAAACTTGGTCATAGGTATGTATGCATAGGAAAAAACATAGCATATATAGGGTTGCATACTATCTGCAGTTTCAAGGCATCCACTGCAGTCCTGGAATGTATCCCCCACAGAAAAGGGGGACTATTGTATTACTATTTTAAACTAAACAAAAGATTTCTGGAAAAATTCTTTTAATAAGGACTAGGAACAAAATACCAAATGTTGAATGGTACATATGGTAATGGTACCTGTATGGTAAACTGTATGGAGCAAACACCAAAATATTAAATGAGCTATGCCTTTTGGTGATTATAGACGGTTTATTTTTTGCTTCACTAGGAAGTACTACTTTCCAATTTTTAAATAATCTGTATATTTATCATCAGAAAAAGGATTAAACCTGAAGAAAAAAATAGATGATTAAAGAGGTTTTGTTTTTATTTTTAAGTCAGACTGAGGGAAATGAATGTGCAATTGACATGTCTCGATTTCAAGATAATTCTAGTAGTTTTAAACTATATTTTAGAGTATATTTTTAAAGATCTTTAAAGTATGTTTAAACATATATTAAGTAAATTGTAAAGAATTGAGAAATTAAAGAGAAAAAATTCTTAATACAACAGTAGAATCTCAGAATCTAAGAGCTAGAAAGGACCAAAATTATCATTCAGTCCAAATATTTCATTTTACAGATGAAGAAACTAACGCATAAGAGGCAAGTAACTCCGGTGTCATGGCTAATTAAAATGTAGGATCTAGGCTAGAGCCTTACTCTCCAGAACCCAAGCCCAGAGCAATTTCTACTACAGAACAATGCCTCTAATAACTTTCTCTGTAAGCAGAGAAAATGTTTACCTCCTTGAACTAGAAGCTTCTAAACTGAGAAAATACTTGAGAATTGGAGGAAAAAAACTTCTTTTTCCATCAAACAAATTTTAAAATTAACATATATTTAAAAAGTGAATATTCTCATGGATTTAGAAAAAAATCTATTTTTGAGCTTTTCACATTTATACCTAAAACGCCAAAATAAATAGGATTTTGTTATAAATGTTTGTGTTGATGAATAATACAGAGAACACATAAGTGTGTTGCTTTGGTTCCATAAAATAAAAAGCAATTAAGCAAACACACTCTGGAGCCAGAGTGCCCAGATTGAAATCCTGACACTGCCATTTACTAGCTGTGTCACTTTGAGCAAGTTAGTTACCTTTTCTGGGCCTCAGTTTCCCTATTTATACACCAGGGATAATAACAGTGCCTAACTCATCACACACGTTCATACACACTGTTCAAAACAGTGCATGGCATAAACCCTAAATGTTGTAAATGCTTTTATTATCATAAAACAACATAAATGTCTGCTGTGTTTTTATTATGGCTATTATCCTTCTAATAAAGTGGGCAATATCATCATTTAATATCCACTATGGATAACCTGATAAATTAGAGAACATCCAGATCTCAATGACTTCATAACGTACTCTTCAAACAGCTTAGCAAATAGAATAGCCAATGATCAAATTGGCTAATGTTAACTGTCAAAGATTTTCCGACTTTTTGCCAACCTTCTTCAAGGTCAAGGGGTGGCGTGGAAGCAACAGGGTACACAGAGAGGTGCTGGGTTCAGGAAAGTCAGGCAATATTAAAGACTTCATAGCTAATATGGGCCAGCATTAGGCCAGGAATCCACACAGGTGAAACAAAGGTTGAAAAGCACAAAGAAGTTATTGTGGTGAAGAGGGAAGAGTAACACAGTGGAGAGACAGAATACCTGAATTCTAACCCTGTTTCAGATATAAAATAGATATCTTACCTTAGGAAAGCAAATCTCCCTTCTAGTTTTATTTGCCCAAGTAAGACAACTGGCCTCTCAGGGTTATATATGGCCCAAAGGTCAAATGCTGTCCCAAAATTTTTAAGAAAAAAAAAGAAGCTGGGATGGCCTGGTGGCAGAGTGGTTAAGTTTGCATGCTCCATTTCAGTGGCCCAGGATTCGCAGGTTCAGATCCTGGACACAGACCTACACACCGCTCATCAAGCCATGCTGTGGTAGCATCCCACACACAAAACAGAGGAAGACTGGCACAGATGTTAGCTCAGGGACAACCTTCCTCAAGCAAAAAGAGGAAGATTGGCAACAGATGTTAGCTCAGGGACAATCTTCCTCACCGGAAAAAAAAAAGAAAGAAAGAAAAGAAAATTAGCAAGGTTTTCTGAGTTCACATTTTATAGATGGGACAGCTGCTACAAAACAGGAAGAAAGTTTTAAAACTTTATTCTTGTCAAAAAAGTTTGAGTTTTTTTCTCTTTGCAAGAGAAAGCTGTCAAAAGTTTATACTCTTTATCAAGTCTGGTTCATCTCACATTCTGATAGAAGAAAGTATGAAAAAAGAAAAATGTAGCACACAGTAAGGGGGAGGAGGTTGAGATTTAATTTTAAATAGGAGAGCAGGACTCATTAAGAAGATAACTGTGGGGGCCGGCCCAGTGGCGCAGCGGTTAAGTGTGCACATTCCTCTCCGGCGGCCCAGGGTTCGCTGCTTCAGATCCCAGGTGCGGACATGGAACTGGTTGGCAAGCCATGCTGTGGTAGGTGTCCCAGATATAAAGTAGAGGAAGATGGGCACAGATGTTAGCTCAGGGCCAGTCTTCCTCAGCAAAAAGAGGAGGATTGGCAGCAGTTAGGTCAGGGCTAATCTTCCTCAAAAAAACAAAAAAGAAGAAGATAAATGTGAAAGATTTGAAGGAGGTGAAGGAGCTAGCCATTTGGATATCTGGGGGGAATATGCTAGAAAGTGGAACCAGTCAGTGCAAAAGCCCTAAGCCAGGAGAGTGCCCGGAATAATTCAGAGAATGGAAAGGAGTCTATTGTGACTAGAGTGGGGTAAACAACTGAAAGAATAGTAGAAAAGAAGTCAAAGAAGTAATGACAGGCCAGATGAGATAGGGTCTTGTAGGCCATTAAAAAGGACTTACTACTCTAAAGATGGGAGCTTTGGGAAGGGTTGATGCAAAAAAAGAGACATGATCTGATTTACGTTTTAAAAAGATCACTGTGGCAGAGTACCAGGAAGACTGTAACGGTTGAGAGCAAAGGTGGAAGCAGGGAGAAGGAAAGTCTAACTACAAGGCAGAAGACAGACAATGACAACTCATGCCAGCAGTGAAGACGGTAAAAAGCAATCAGACTTTTAATATATTTTGAAGACACAACCAATAGATTGATTTCTTGACAGATTGGATGTGGTAAAAGAGAAAGAAGGACATCAAGGATATGTTACGCTTTTTTAGTCTAACCAAATAGGACGCCAGATCCGCTATCAACTGAGAAAGAGAAGGCTGCAGTTAAAACTGATTTGGGGGAAAGATTATAAATTTAGTCTTGGATATTTTGGATTCTGAGACATCCAACCTGTACAAATCTATAGACTCACAGAATTTTACCTTCCTATAGATGTGACAAGACCTATGAACATATAAACTAGAAATTTCAGATTCAAACTGAACACATGGGTTATGCAGATGGCAAATGAAGACAGCATTTATCTCCTAATGCTGAACTCTGAGCTCAATGCAATTGGCTTTTTTACTTGGGGAGGTGAAGTCACAACTACAGAAGAATTACAGACTTTAACGCATAAAAAAATCACACTTTAAATTCATCTGGCTGCCTCAACATACATCTGAGTATCAATGTGGTTCGAGGAAGAAGGGCTAGAACTGAAAGTGTACGACGTTTGCGCAGAAGATACAGAACCCCTGGAGTTGGAGACACATATATGAGTCCTAGAACAAGTCTAAAAATTTTAACTGTGTGATCAAATTCTGAACGTTTTGGTTCATCTAGCTCTGCGACTGTGTTCATAAACTAATGAAATCAAAGACTTCATTATTTAAATCATGTATTACATTCACTTCATCATAAACCTCATCACTATACACACTTCTATAATATTCTAACATTAGAATTTTATTAATTTTCAATTAAGATTATATTTTCAAGTATTAACAGATGATTACATATGTTGTTAAATAGTGAAAGTTATGTAAACGCATACTGATTAAACTTCATGCTTTTAACTTCTGATGATACAGGAATTCAACTAATCCACCTCAACTACTTCAAATTAAGGAAAAAAGATTTTGTATACCTAATTTATACATATTTTAGAATATTCTTCATACTTACATAAATCTTATGAGAAACACAATGATGATAAATTATTTTAAGAAATAATATGTGGTGGAATTGGTTTATGGTATAGACTACCAAAAACAGCAATTTCAAGTAATGTTTAGAATTGAATAGTTTAGAATAGTTCAGAAAGAAGGCTGGGGACATAGGAAATCCTTCACTGGACTAACCAAGAACTCCACTGTAACTACAAGGCAAGACCAAATAGAACAAAACAAGGAGCTCTCGCAGGAAGCATATATATGTGTGCGTGTGCATGCGTGTGCACGCGTACCCAAAAGTCCAACCAACTCTACCCTAAGAAACTTCATTTACTAGATGGTAGGATGGAAAAGAGCCTTTAAGAAGAAAAAATCAGGCCAGCCCTGTGACTGAATAGTTCAGTTCACGTGTTCCACTTCAGCGGCCCAGAGTTTCGTCATTTTGGATCCTGAGCGTGGACCAAGCACCACTCATCAGGCCATGCTGTGTCCCACATAGCACAACCAGAAGGACCTACAACTAGAATATACAACTACATACTGGGGGGGTTTTAGGAAGAATAAAAGAAAAGATGGGCAACAGATGTTAGCTCAGATCCAATCTTAAAAAAAAAAAAGAAGAAAAAATCATTTTTCCAGGTCTTTGTGAGAAAATTTCAGCCCTTGTGAAACCAATTTAGTTTTAAGTGGAAAGATGTAAAAAGCACAATCTTTTCCTCGAATCTAATGAACAAATCATTGTCAAACACCACACATCTTGTAGCTAAAGACTACCACTTTGAAGTCCTCACTTCAAACTCTATGATGTTGTGGGAAAGCCCCTCTCCACTTCTGCCACATGTCTGTTCTCTTGGCATACTAGCTGCCCTGTGGAAGCAGAACAGGAAATGCAGGCATGTCATCAAGATAGTGTCCAGTCAACAGTAAGGGCAGCCACAGTTCTTTGACCTCACCCTCTAGAAAGCCAAAACAAAAAACAAAAACAAAACAAACAAAAAAAACCCACAACTAGGGAAAGAGACAGCAAAAGCAGCCATTGCTGTGTTTTCCCATACCTCATGGAAAAGCTGTGAAATTTGACAGCTTATGGACAGAATTCTAATACCTCCTCTATCTAAAGATTATCACCCTCGACCTAGGCCACTATCATGTCTCATCTATACATGTTCCAATAGCCTACCTACCATTCTCCCATTTCACTTTAAGCCCTCTACAATCTTTCTGGACCCTTCTGAGCTCACTAACCTCATTTCCAGGCACTAAGCCCTTTGTTCACTATACTCTAACCACAATACAGAAGTATCCTCTCAGTTCCTCAGGCAGGCCAAGCTTATTTTGCTATCCTCCAGACCTGAGGTGCTTTTCACAGGACTCTTTCATCCTTCCTAAATGTTACCTTCTCGGAGAGGTTTTCCCTAATCACATTATTTTCAATCACTGCACTCTATTGGTTCTATTTCATAGCAATTTTTTCAGATATAATTTGTCTATTACCTGTAAACTCCATGAGGGCAGAGGAACTATGTGTGTTTCACTCATAACTGTATACCCAGAGCCTCACATAATACCTAGTACAAAATTTAACAAATACTTTTTAAATTACTTACCAGGAAACCTCAAGAAGACAACTGATAATGAAGGATTAAGCAAAAAATGCTCTGAGGAAACAAATTATCTTAAAATCCAACTATTAAAATTTAAGCATCTGAGGGGCCGGCTCCGTGGCTGAGTGGTTAAGTTTGCACGCTCCACTGCAGCGGCCCAGGATTCGGATCCTAGGTGCGGACATGGCACCGCTCATCAGGCCATGTTGGGGCGGCGTCCCACATCCCACAACTAGAGGGACCGGCAACTAAGATATACAACTGTGTACAAGGGGGGTTTGGGGAGATAAAGAAGAAAAAAAAAAAAAAAAAAAGATTGGCAACAGTTGTTAGCCCAGGTGCCAATCCTTAAAAAAAAAAAAAAAGAGGAAGACTGGCAACAGCGGTTAGCCCACGTGCCAATCTTTAAAAAACAAAATAAAATAAAATTTAAGCATCTGAATCCAGCACTCAGAAGCAACTTCTCTTACTTTATACAGGGTTCTAACAAGGTTGGTTGCCTCATTTCTAACCTACAGCTGACCAATTAGAAAGAAACGAAGAAGGTAAACAGGAAGCAACAAGCCACACGTGAAATTCAAAAGAAGTGCCATTTAGAGAAGACCCTCAAACCCCAAAACACCTCAATGGCCTCTAAGCACATCACTGTATACCAACCTGGTAATAACTGCTCTTGATTAAATGTTTCCTCTACTCAATCACATAATTCAATCTCAGGATCTTATTTTAAAGCAAGAAAGCATATGTCATCTTTTAGGTTGCTTTCCAAGAAAATGGTATAATTAACCAAAAAATGTGCACAAAGGGATAAACATCAAAATACGTGATAAGTGATATTTGCTGAATGGCTACTGTGGTTCCAGGTCATGAGATAAATTATTCCTGACTCTCACACTTAATCTCTGAGACAGATATCATCCCTTCTGCAGATGAGAAAACTAGAGTTCAGAAAAGTTAATGGTTAGAGTTAGGAAGTACCTGAGAGTTGAAACCAATCTGCTTGACGTCAAAGACCACACTCTTGCCAGAGCACCGTCTACTACTTTCCAAATGTGTCTGACATGAGAATCTACCTAAGCTCTTATTAAAAAGAAAAATTCCTATACTCTTCCCCTAAAGATTCTGATTGGGGATATCTGGGGTAAGAACCTAAAATGTGTATTTTTAAAAATGCCCTTAGTGATTCTGATAATCAGGCAAACTTCAGAAATCTTGTACTGGGAGTAAAGCTAGACTGCATAAACATGGAAACACTGATATGAGATATGGTTTTATAAATGGATTCCAAAACAAATTATGAAAACTCACAAAAAAGTTTTACACAAAAGATAATGAGGTACTCAGAGTAAAATACTAAGAGTCTCTGTTGCTATATGTTATATTTGAAGCTTAATTTTATTGAGAATGAAATCTTAAGTAGCTTTATAGTAGATTAGAAAGCTAAGCCAGACATAGATACAACAGAGACTTAAAAGATTCCCTTCTGAGTATACAGTTAGTTAGTCTCATATCCCAGGCCTTTAATCTATTAGGAATATAAACTCAGGTTGGAGTTCAAGAACGGTTCTCAAAAATATTATTCCTTAGAATAATATTATTATTTAGAGTAATGTTACTTAGAATAATAGTATTTGATTATTTATCATCATAAATAATTCCATATAACTTACTTTTCACCATTTCATCCCTGTATTCCACTTAGCTAGTCAAATAAAATTTTGAGTACTAGTCAATTTCACATCTGTTGGTAGGCAGCAATCCAACACTGAATTATTTGGACTGAAACACCATGTGAATCTCAAATACAAATATGGCAAAATTTTGACACTTCAGTTTACTACCATATTTCTCATTTCTTTAAGAAAGTTTACCCACTGAGAAGTTTTAGTAGTTGTCCCAATTAAAATGTTTAGCATTTTTTTCCTTCATATTATCAAAGATATGTTCAATGCTATATTCTAAACCAAACTAGTCTCCTTTCAAATTATAAACAGTAAGAAAAATCTCTGGGAAAAAGAATGTCTGCCTTAATTTGACAATTTCCTCATAATCACCAAATTTTGTTCAAAAACAAAAGAGAGGGGGGGGCCAGCCCAGTGGTGTAGTGGTTAAGTTCACGCACTCCACTTCAGCAGCCTGGAGTTTGTGTGTTTGGATCCTGGACACAGACCTACACACAGCTTGTCAAGCCACACTGTGGCAGCGTCCCACATACAAAGTAGTGGAAGACTGGCATAGATACTGGCTCAGGGACAATCTTTCTCAAGCAAAAAGAGGAAGACTAGCAACAGATGTTAGTTCATGGCCAATCTTCTACCAGGAAAAAAAAAAAAAGAGGAGCCAGTTATCTTTTGAATGTGATTTTATGAGTTCTATTGTAAAATATTGTTTACCTCCATGAGGAGGTACAGAAAATGAAGAAAACAGTTATTCCTTTGGCAATTCTGACAAGACCCATGGATGTATGCAATTAGCTCCCTTATTTAGAGAACATTTCAGACCTATAATATTCCAGACACTATATTAAGTAATGGAGAAACAAAGACCAATAAGCACAATCCCTGTCCTCAAAGAACTTTACAGCCTTGCAGAAAAACATCAATAAGGTCTTCAAAAATCTCAAAAGTTTAATCTTTCAAAATGGAATATGCCTTATAAATTATGCTGGTTGGGGGAAAGGAAGAGAGAATTATGAAGTTTTAAAAAATTGTTTAATTGAAGTGATTCTGTTATTTGGGCAAATCATGTTCGGGTCTCTTGGTGGTGGTAACAGTATCTAGTAGCAGTTTTGAAATACTGATAACATTTCAAGACGGACAATTTTTCATTTACTCTATCATTTGAAAAGTCAATAAATACTAAGGTGTTCTTGTGATGTCATCTACAGAAAGATCCTATTGTACTCCAAGCAGTTTCCAAATTTGTTCAAGCCACATCTGTAAATCTTTTGATTTTCTACAGCATACCTGAGACAAAGATGAGCAAAGAGAGCAATGTCCCACAGCCAGTGATTTAAAACTGGTGCTGAAGGGTAAGGAATTATTTGTAGAGATGGTCGGAAGATTACAGCTCAGAAGAGAGTACACAAAGACAATAATTTAGTGAAATTAGAAGAGAATAAAATGAAAAACAAACCTCAACAAAATAACTCGGCTCTATGACAGAGCTTAATTTAGAAGAGAAAGAGTACACCTGCCCTAGGAAAGCCCCAAGTTTGATTCTGATATGGGAGGGCATAAAGTAAAATAGGAGCAAATAATGTCAGTTATGATAATAGTTGGAAAATACTCACCTAAAACTAGTTTTAAATTCTAATTTTTAGATTAACACATCATTTAGCTCTATCATTGTGAAAAATCAAAGTCAACAAATGATCATTATATTTTGCACAAATTTATTCTGAGGGGTAAAGAACTCCATAATTTAAACATATTAACCAATGTGGCCAATACTACCTAATAAATTAGTTTCTTCCTCATCTTCATTACATGATGAGAAATCATACACACACAAACAGAAAATCTACTTTTAATTGAAGTGTGAGCTCAAGCCTTTTCAATCACATGTACATAAATATTATGCAACGATAGGAACTTATCACTTTCCTCCCTTCTTTCAAATACCACTTTTCCTCAAAATATGCTTCTGCACAAGATTTCTCCCTGTTGGAGCTACCACTCTGTTCCATATTTTCTACATGCAAATCTAATATGAAGGAAATTATTATACTCATCCAGAAGAATGTCAAGAAAGAATACTGATCGTGTTGAAAGCACAAGGTATAAGTCTGACTTGGGGTCAATACAAAAATATTTGTATTAAACATGACATTAAAGCAGACTTTGTTTAGGCAAATTATACATTGTGCATCCTTACGTCCCAAAAATCTGATTATGCCCCCAAACCAACCAAGACCTGCCTGTGTAGCAAAAAATGGAAGGTAACTTACTTTCTCACATCACTATAATGACATGCCAAATCACGCCATATTGAGTATACAGTGATTTCTAAAATAAGAGTAATATTGTAATGCCATATATAAAGTAGGGAGAAAAAAAGAGTTGAAATATTCAACTATAAAGGTCTACTCAAAAGTGAAATCTGTGAAAACACGGATTACAGATGATTCAGTTTACATTACCATTTACTTTCAAACTGGTAAGGGAAGACCGCTCTGACCAGCTCCTCAGTTAAAAAACGGTGGGGGGAGGGGGGCAGCAGCAGTGATAAGTTTAACCAGTCTTACTATAACTGTTTTAATAGCTCTTCCTCCTTATATTTAAAGGCAAGAAAAACTGAATATGCTCCACAGTTACAGTAACCCATAAGCACCAGTTTCAAAACCTTTATAGGTGCTAACTGGGCTACTCATTGGCATAGTACGCCTGTGAATTATGCATGACAGAGTCATATTAAAAAAAGTTTTGTATTACTATGCTTATCTATGCCATCACAAAACAGGCTTAGGTTTTCAATGCAGCAAGATCCCTATTAACTCTCATCAAAATAGTTCACATAGTAATTTAACCTCATATAAACTGCTAAGAAATGGGAAAAAACAGACTAAAGTGAATCACTGTTAGGTCTGAAAATGGCAGTTCAGATTTCTTAGTACTCTGCTTTACATGTCTGTTTCTCAAAGTGGAACACTATAGGTGTGAAGGATAATTAATAAAGGCTGATATTTATTGAGCGCAGTACTACACAACGTGATGAATTCTTTGCATGTACTGTCTCATTTAATCCTTAATAATCTTAAAAGTTAGGAACTATACTATCCTGATCTTAACTGAAGAGACACAGATAATTTACCCAAAAAGTGGCAGAGGACAGATTTGAAGCCAGAGTCCAGAACCAAGGTAATATGGAAGAGCAGGAAGTGTTTGAGGGAGATCACAGAAATACTAACTCTCAATGTAGAAAGGCATCCCGTTTACTGGTAGCATATAGTTCCTCCTTATCCTCTGGAATAGTGGTTTTCACTCTTGGCTACATATTAGAATCACTTGTGGGACTTTTTTAAAAACCATCCATTCCTGGGACCCTCACTCAGATACTTGGCCTTCAATTGTCCTGGCCTAGGGCAAAGACTGGGTTGGGTTTTTTTAAAGCTCCCCAGGTGATTCTAACGGGGAGCTAACATCAAAACCACCAATAATTCTCTCACACCCTGTTAACCTCTCTGAGTAGCCAACTACAATCAAATTTACTGATCACCTACTTGGCTCTGAGCACTTCACCTACTATATTTTCCATTTACCCAAGAGTGCTTAGCTTTTCTTTTCCTTCAACAGAGGAAACATTACAACTACAGCTGCCCCTTTCTAAATAACAAAATTTTGCCAGCTTTCTTTGATATGAGGAATGTAGGGGGAAAGGTGGG
Organism: Equus przewalskii; assembly: GCF_037783145.1. Lineage (NCBI taxonomy): Eukaryota > Metazoa > Chordata > Mammalia > Perissodactyla > Equidae > Equus > Equus przewalskii. Next base: position 78,210,958 of record NC_091833.1, on the reverse strand, counting down.
CGGATAGCATGAAAAAGTTTGAAAATCCCTTCTTTAAGCACCCATATAATCCTCAGGTTTAAAACAATGTGAAAAGGTCCTAAGAGCCAAACTAAAAATTAAATGGCAGGCTATGAGTCTAAAAAAGTTCTGTGATGTATGTTAAAGATTTAATATCTATGATATTTAGTGACATTTCTTAATTTTGCTGGCAATGACAGTTACAACACTAAGTAAGTTATTGTGGTGATAAATTCCATTGTCTTCTCATGGCTCTGTGACAGTGATTATGCAGTGTTTTTACCCTCTTAACAGGTGCTAAAGAAATCAAAGAATTACATCAGGATACCCAAACAACAGTATGTCTGGTCATATCATGTACTGAGAAACGCAAGGATTTTGCTGACAATCTTATATGGGATCTTATACGAGATGTCTCACTGTTGGACTCAAACTTATTCCCTGCACATCCCACTCACCCTATACCAAAAATATTATGAAAACTGTTCCAGACCGTCTCAGACTTGCTGGCCCTTTTATTTCACCCAAGGTGAAGGGTGAAAATATCTGACAAGCAGGGAAGTTTGATCTATGATTTGAATAAGCGATCTAAAATGAAAAAGAGTACAAATACTTCAAGTTGTACCAAACTCGACTTCTCGGAGAAACATTACAAAACTTCCTGCTTCCGGACAGCTCATTATTTGGTTCAAGTTTTCACATTCCTTTATTAGTCATAACCTTTCAGAAAGCTCTCATTCGCTATTGTTTGAATAATATCAGACTTCTAAAACGTTGCTAACTGGACTTACAGAAACCCTTACCAAATGAAGCAGCCACCCTAGAGTTCATGCCCCATGGAGGGCCTTAGATCACAAAGAACCCAACCCTCAGTAACCTGAGCAGAGTGTGTCCATCACCTAGATTTGTTAAAAAAAAAAAAAAAAATTAGTTGTAAAACATCTATAGTGCTGCATATCTTACATACACGTTCCTCTATACATTTTTATCACATACAATGACAGAACTTGCACGAGCTCCGCAGAAACTGACTCTGCGAGAAACCAGGACGACCTATGGGTATGTGCGAAATGGACACCACGACCGTGAACCACTCGTTACCGATTGTCACTGGGGTCTCACACGGCCAAGATCTGGCCTTTGAGCCATATGTCACTAGGCTCAGAGGCACAGACGAGGAAAGAGAACCACAGGGCAACGGGATGAGACAACGAGGGGGAGGCACCTCATAAATACGTGTACTTCCACCCCGAAGCCGAAGGGGTGGCCCGAAGGGCAGACCCTAGAGAAAAGCCCTGTCTTCTGGGACCCGTCACCGTCCCGGGCCTGTAGGGCCTGCTGAGAGGTGGGTGTCGGGGAGTAAGGCAGCGTCTGTCTCCACTTCGGAGACCTAAACAAACGAAAATACGGCAAGTTCTCACTTCCTGGTCGCCTCCTCCTCCCGAAGGCCCCCGGCACAGGCACAGGACAGACGCCGCGGAAAGAGGGCTCCCGAGGAGGAAGGGCCCCCCCTCAGCCCTGCACCTCCCGTCCTCGCCCTCGCCCTCCTCCGGGCCTTACACGGTGACGTGACCGGAGCCGCGGACCACCACCGGGTCCGGGGAGTACTTGAGCAGCTGCTCCTCCAGGGCCCGCTCCTCGTCCTCCTCCTCCTCATAGATCTCGTCGAAATCCGCCATCCTGAGCCTCCGAGGCCCTCTGCCCGAAGGGGCCTGACTCCAGGGGCCGCGGCCGGGATCCGGGCTGGCGAGGCGGCGGAGGCTGCGGGGAGTCGCTGCCGCGGGCTCAGAGGCCGCGGAGTTCGCTCTTGGCTGTCTCGGCTCAGGCTACAGAGGAGATGGGGTCCCGGCCGTCGCCGCAGCCGCCGCCATTACCGTCAGCAATAACAACAACACAATGTCAACATCCGCCCAACGGCCGACACCTCCACCAGCTCCGCCGCCGCCGTCGCCGCCGCAGCAGCAACTCAGGCAACCACAGCAACAGCCAGGGCTACCCGCAGCGGGAGCAGCCGGCTACGGCATCGCGAGACTTCCCGGGAGTGCGGGCGGGCGCGTGGGCGCGTGGGCGCGCGGGCTGGCGGGCGGGAGCGCGCACGTGAGGCCTCGCGCGCTCCCAGGCCGCCTTCCTTCCCTCCTCCGCTTCCCCCCCACCGACGACGCCTTGGGCGCGCGCTCCCGCCGGCCGGGCCCCGCCCTCCAGCAAATGGGTCGCCCGCACGCTGAAGGGGTGGCCCGGCGGGCCGGAGGCGTTGACCCCGATTCACATAACAGAGCTCGGAGTGTCTGGTGGGGCGCTTAGTTCCCCAAAGTAATCTCTAACCAAAACAAACAGCTAAAAATAAAAACCCGGGTGGAATAGAGAATTTATTGTGCGTGTGATTGCCAGTTTATCTAATAATCGAATCTCGCTTTTCGTCAGTTTTTTTAGTTTGTGATGAGAACCAGAGTCAGTACTTCCCCAGTTAGAGGAGCCCAACAGGCACACCGCAAATATTTTTGTCCACCATAGTACAGGACTTTTCAAAACATGTCCAAATTCAAACATCTTGACCCATCATCCCCTTAAATATAGTCCAATATGTGAGGCCAATGACGCTGACTTGTTTTTCCTTACAAGAAAAGTCATTGTAGTTACGCTATGAAACAAAATTGACAAATTCTCTGGACTCCAGATACGACGATGCAGTTTCCTGCCCCAGTTCCTTCATCAACCATAACCTGTTTTCTTCCATTAAAATCTTAGGGAATACCTTTCTCTTCCTTTCAGCTCTTCTCACGAAAGGGAAGGGGAGCTGGGAAAGAGTTTAATGGATTCTGCTTGCCTTCCTGGACCTCTGGTAAAGTCCTACGGGTCACCTTGGGTACTTGGTTTCATAGTCAAGAACCTGTCCAGGCATCCAAATAATTCCAGGACAGGAGTGGGCTCCTGAGAGAGCCCTGGACATTGAGCATATACTGTGGGGAAAAGGATAGTCATAGTGGACCCAGCGCTGGTCAGACTGTTCACCAAGTACAGTGTTTCCATCCTGGCAGTTCACTTTACGTGGGTCATTGTTGAAGTTGAGAAAGTGCAAAGGAGGGCAATGAGGACAATGAGAAATGCCAAACAATCTCCTTTTGGAAATGGTTGAAGTAAATGAGCATAGTTAGCCAAGAAAAGATGAAGGAAAAACACAGTAATGTGTCAGACTTGCTATGTAGCTCCCCAGAGGACATTTATTCATTTATTCATTCACCAAATGTTTACTCAGTTCTAACTATGTGGAAGGCACTGTGCAAGGGTGGGTGTGTTTGTGTTTGTGTGTGTGTGTGTGTATGTATGAATGAGACACAGTCCCTGCCTTCCAGCAGCTTGTTTATCACTAAGGCAAGCAATTGTAATTCTGTCAAGTCCTCCCAGAGGAGTATACAGAGAGTGCTAACAAAGCACGCAGAAAGGAGCTCAGTTTGGTGGTTAACAATGGCCTCTGGAGCCTGACTGCCTGCATTTGAACCTCAGCTCTGCCCCTTACTCTGTGATCTTGGACAAGTCACTTAACCTCTCTGTTCCTCATGTGTAAAATGAAACAATACCGCACTGGGCTGCTCTGCAGATTAAATGGATGAATATATGTGAAGTGCTTAGAAGTGAGCATGGCACGCAGTAAATACAGGATGACAATAGGAGATCTCTAAGGCCCCATCCAGCTAATCAGTTCTATGAGGTTCAGCACAATTTTTTGCTTTATGTAATGCTTTACTTTTTATGAAGCACATATATAATATATCATTTGATATTCCCCAAGAACCCTGTGAGGTAACCAAGGAAGATGTAATTTATTCCTAAGTTTCAGAGATGCTATGTGACTTTCTCATGGCCAAATGGCTATTTAAGAGTCAAACTCAGGGCGTCAACTCCAGTGCACTGGGTAGGCCAAGCTCCTGAATTTCCTTCTTGGCAAGAACCAGGCAGCCAGTGGCTTCACTCAGTTAAAGGAGTGGCTTCAAACAGGAGGGTGAGAAAAGGAAACAAGAGGAAGGAAGGTCAGTGTGTTCTGGGCATGGCCCACACCCTGTGTGCTGTGACTGAGAACTCACCTTTCTGTAGAAACAGTGGCCAAGATAAGGGGCTAGTGCCCCCAATACCTAAATCATCATGTAGCTGACAAATTCCCAAGGGCAGAGGAAGTCATGCACAGCTCCTTAAATCTCTAGCACTTTCCACAGTTCCTGCTTCTGAGAAGGAGCCCAATAAATGTTATCTGAATTAAGATATATTGTTTCTAGTGCTATTTCCAGAACATCATGAGTTAATTAGACTTCCTAGGACTGTGAGAACCTCACCCTTATCTTAATGCTGGTTCTGTGTGGGGGAACTGTTCTTACTCTAAGATCAGTTCAACAGAGAGATCTTTGTAACTCCCACTGCCTCAGTGTAAGGCAGGGGCTGTCTTATTTTTGCTCTTCCTATTTTGCTGTTCTTTTTCCTGCTCTGAAAAACCTGTCAGAGCCAGCAAAAGGGTGTGGGATCTGGGAACGAGGCCAAGAGGCTGAAGGAAGATGAGTCAAACATTTCCCCGATGATGGTTGACATCATAATCCCAAACTTCACCCCAACCCCTCAGGGTCCAGTTTCCCGTCGGACTCCTTCCCCAGTCTCTTCCTGAGGACAAACTCCCCTTCTCAGTATCTTTTCTCTTAGTGTTCAGGTGCTCTCCGGCTCTCTACTGTATCAACTTCTCTCCATCTGAGTTCCCCTTTACATTCCTGCTTCACACACTTTCATGTTTACCTTCAGACCAAAATGCTCAAAACCAAACAGGATAATGCCTCAGGGCCTCATGAGGCAACAAATCTTCTGTTGCTTTTAAGGCAAATATTCCTAGATTTGAAAACTTCAAGTTCTGTCACTACCTAGCTGAGTGGCCTTGGGCAGATTCAACTTTCTAAGCTTCCTTTTCTTCATCCTGAAATGGAACCTATGTCATGAGGTTAGCAAGGATCAAATGAGGTAATGCATGTGCTGTGGACTGAATTGTGTCCCCCAAAATTCATTTGTGGAAGCCCTAACCCCAATGCAATGGTATTTGGAGATAAGGATTTGGGGGGTAATGAGGTTTGGATGAGGTCATGAGGGTACGGTCCTCAGGATGAGATTAGTGCCTTTATAACAAGAGACCAGAGAGGTAGGTCTTGGTCTCTCCCCCCAACTCTCCCCTTGGTGTGAGGCAGAAAAAAGACTGCCAATTACAAGCCAGCAAGTCGGGCCTCACCAGGAGCCAAATCAACCTGCGCTTTGATCTTGCACTTCCAGTCTCCAGAACTGGGAGAAATAAATTTCTGTTATTTAAGTTACCCAGTCTATGGTCTTTTGTTATGGCAGCCTGAGCTGACAAAGGTGGCATGTAAACCCTCATTTGTTCACTCATTCATTAAACAAATATGCATTGAGTTATTCCCATGTGCCATACTCCGTGTCAGGAACTAGGGTTTAGCAATAAGGTAGTAAACAAAACACAGTCCCTGCCTTCATGGAGCATAAAGTCCATTGGGAGGGCTGACAGACAATTATAAAAATGGTTAACTATTAGAATTGTGATCAGTCCTGTGGAGAAGAAGAGGGGTGTCCATGAGATTAGTTAACAGACCTAACTCACTCTGAGAAATCAGAAATTCTTCTCTGGGGAAATGACATTTAAGGTGAGCTAAGAAAAAGTATGAGGGTGGGGAAATAGAAGAGAGGAGAAAGTTCCAGGCAGCAGAAACAGCACGTTTGTCTTAATTAGTTTGGGTCGCTATAACAGAATACCATAGACTACATGGCTTATAAACAACAGAAATTTATTTTTCTGCCCTCATGACCTAATCATCTACCAAATGCCCCCATCTCCTAATACCATCACGTTGGGGGTTAAGATTTCAACATGTGAATCTTGGAGGAGCACAAACATTTAGTCTATAGTAATGTTTAAAGACCCTGGGGCACAAAAGAGCATGACCCAAATCAGGTACAAACCAGAGCTAGTGAGGTTGGACCATAGTGAGGAAGGCAGAGACAAACTGAGATGGGGGTGAAGAGGTTGGGAGAAACTTGAAGGCCTTGGTAAGGAGTCTGAAGTTCATCCTAAAAGTAAAGGAGATACACTGAGGATGTGAAGCCAGGCAGTGACAATATCAGAAGTGCATTTTAAAATCTCCAAATGGGAGACCAGTAGTCCAACCTACCCAGCATGCATCCCCACTTCTTCTCAAACAGTACACATCCCCCTCTTCTTGGATGATTTGCGGTAAGTTGTATCTCTCCCACTAACAGTACATGTGATTGGGTTAAGCTGACCCCATCCCCAATTCCAAGAGTGGGCATGTGACCTAGGACTGGCAAATCAGAGAGCATGGGGCACAGTGATTGGTTTGAATGGACATGTGATTCAGACAGAATCAATGAGATTCAATAGCAGAGCTTTTAATAAAACTATTGGGAAGGTGGGAAAAATCTCTTTTTCTGTGAATCTGCTAGGAGCCATGTTGCTCTTGCAATCGTAGAAACTGCCCGAGAATGATGACAACACTGAAGAAACTAGGGCCAAGGGATGAAGCAAACATGACTTCGTCCTGATGACTGTGTTTGAGTCACCTGAGTTCAGCCTCACTTAAAGATCTCCCAGGTTTGTAGGAGAGGATAATGAATTCAGTTTGTGGAATGTGAGACACCCAATGGAGATGCCTCGTAGAACATAGATAGACAGAGATATTAGATAGACAGATGAATAGATGTGTGGGTGGATGGATGGATAGACCAGACCAAGGGGGGAGAAGGGAGAAACAGAGGGAGAAGCTCAAAAGAGAAGTCTTGTCAGGAAATAAATACATTTGGGATCTATCAGTTCATAGATGGTAAAGATAGCCATGGAAGTGACAAAGATGGCTCAAAAGCCAAGAGGTGAGATGGCCCGGAGAGAGAGTGAGAAGATAAGAGGATCTAAGATGAAGGAATTTCAGTGATTAGAGATGGGGAGAGGAGGAGGGACTGGCAAAAGAAATTGAGAGGGAGCAGCCAAAGTGGTGAGAGGCAAACTGAGAAAGTAAAAGGAGAGAAAAGTTAAAGAAGGAGGTAGTAATCGTCCATGTGAGATTCTGCAGAGATGGTGTAAGATAGAAACTAAATGGTGACCACTGTATTTAGGAGAATAGCAAATCCTGGGGAAGGACTCAACAAGCAACTTGACAGAGCCAACACAGAATCCCTTCACTCTACACACACATAGAAATCCTAGATCAAACATAACCATTAAGAAAACAGTAGCAAAGGGGAGCATAACTTGCCTCTCCTTAGGTGTGGACTATGTGTAGACACTTCCTTCCAAACAGTGCAGTGTAGAAAGCAGGGAAGACTGACTTTACAGTGGCGACACCTGACAAACACTACTGCAGCCAGGTAATCAAGATCAACATCAACAGCCACAAATCCTGTTGATAGTAGGTACCTCTGTTATGATATGATGAAAAGAGCACTTAGGCTTTCTGATCTTCCTCCCCAAAACCCATAACCCCAATCACGAGAAAAACATTTGACAAATTCCAGTAGTGAGGCATCCTACAAAATACCCAAACCATTCTCCTGAAGACCGTCAAGGTCATCAAAAACAAGGAAAGCCAGAGAAACTGTCACAGTCCAGAGGAGCATAAGGAGACATGACAACTAAATGTAATGTGGTATCGTGGTTTGGATTCTGGAACTTAAAAAGGAAATTAGGTAAAAACTAAGGAAATCTGAACAAACTATGGACTTTAGTTAACAGTAAATGCATCAGTATTTGTTCCTTAATTTTAGCAAACATACTGTAAGATGTTAATAGAGAAAACTGAGTGCAGGAATATAGGAAACTCCCTGTACAATCTTCTCCATTTTTCTTAAAGTCTAAAACTGCTCTAAAAGATAAAGTCTATAAAAAAATAGTAATACTGAAAAAAATTAAAAAATAGTAAATGTAGAATTCAAAAGAGAGAAGAAACTTTGTAGTGTGCCAGAAGTAAAGATAAAGCTTAAAGCTTGAGTGATAGACTCGTAGACGATCCCCTGGGCTGGGAAGAGGAAGAGTAAGGGGAATTACTGGACCAGAAGTAGGTCCCAGCAGTTAAAGGCAGGAGGTTTTGTTTGTTTGTTTGTTTCATCGAGGTCACATTGGTTTATAACATTATGTGAATTTCAGGTGTACATCATTATATTTCCTCTTCTGTATAGACTGCACTATGTTCACCATCACAAGTCTAGTTGCTGTTTGTCACTGTACACATGTGCCGCTTTACCCCTTTCACCCTCCCCTCACCGTATTCTCCTCTGGTAACCACCAATCTGTTCTCTGTATCTATGTGTTGTTTGTTTGTCTTCCACAGATGAGTGAAATCATATGGTAAATATCCTTCTCGGTCTGACTTATTTCACTTAGCATAATAACCTCAAGTCCATCCATGTTGTCACAAGTGGCAAGATACATATATACAATGGAATGCTACTCAGCCCTAAAAAGGCAGGGGTTTTAATATCCATGCTGTGATAGGAGACTTGGCCATGGGTAGGTTAAAGGCAGGACCACAGCATCCAACTAGGACGGGCTACAAGAGAGAAAGCAGAAAAACTCTGCCCATGGGCCCAAGGAAGCAATGTGGAAAATATTTCTCTTGGAATTCTGGTTTGAAGAAATATAGGTCTCTGATGAAAAATCAAAGCCCCAGGCCTGTACTCTGCTTGACTGCCATGTCTAAATTTACACCAAGCTTGTGATACAGGAATGGTCAACCTAAGAAACTAGTTGAGGGAGGGGTCATATCTAGCATATGATTTCTGAAAAAGGCAAATGGATGGGACCTAGAACACAGTGTCTAGTAAACACACAGAGTATGTTAGCTATTTTTCTTATTACTCTGTCTTTATTAACACTTAACAAGTGGGTTAGAGATAATAATACTAACAATAATGTATGATTTATGAAGTTCTGAACCTAGTTTATTTGGATGGGGTAGATGTAGTATGAGGAAATGGCTTCAGGAGAAAAAATATTCAGTGTCAGCCGTGAGCAGCATCTTCCAACCATGAGCAGCATCTTCCAGCCATGAGTACTATCATCCTAGGTGTGAGGAAGAATTTTAAATTGCATCAAGCAGGTTTTTTTCTTGTTTTTCAAAATATGCTTTTTGGTGAGGAATACTGGCCCTGAACTAAGATCTGTTGCCAATTTTCCTTCTTTTTTTTTTTTTTCCTCCCCAAAGCCCCAGTACATAGTTGTATATCCTAGTTGTAAGTTCTTCTATGTGGGATGCCACCACAGCATGGCGTGATGAGTGGTGCGTAGGTCTGTGCCCTGAATCTGAACCAGTGGATCCCGTGCCCCAGAAGTAGAGTGCGCAAACTTAACCACTCGGCCACGGGGCAGCCCCATCATCCCTATTTTACATATATGCAAACTGAGGCAAAAGGAAATTAGGTAACTTGGCCCAAGGCCACACAACCAGAAAGTGGTTGAACCAGGAGCTGAGTCTAAACAATATGTTTCCTTGCCCCATGATCTTCCCACTGTGCTCTACAGTCTTTTTTTTTTTAAAGATTTTATTTTTCCTTTTTCTCCCCAATACATAGTTGTGTATTTTTAGTTGTGGGTCCTTCTAGTTGTGGCATGTGGGATGCTGCCTCAGCATGGCTTGACGATTGGTGCCATGTCCACGCCCAGGATCCGAACCAGCAAAGCCCTGGGCTGCTGAAGCGGAGTGCGTGAACTTAACCACTCAGCCACAGGGCCAGCCCCTGCTCTATGGTCTTAAACACCAGCAGAGAAATATTCAGATTGCTTCCTTCTATCTTCCCAATACCTACAAGAGTGCCTAGCATATAGTCATTGCTTTATAAATATTAAATAGATGGCTACACGTATGAAATAATTCTGTTTTCATTTTTCCCTTGATCATCTCACACTGTACTTATATACTTAGTTCAATGTCTATCTTCAATTATTTTTACAATTTATCTGTAAAATCCATGTGGATTCTCTTAGATTACCCTAGAATATCTATGGCTGCTCAGTTGATTTAAACCAACACTGTAAATATGACATACAAGTTATACTGGATCTTCCTCATGCCATCTTTTAAATTCACAAACGTCTGGAGACTACTCCTAAAATCATAGGCTCATAAAACAGAATGGAGTCCAGAAGTCATCTCATCCACACTGGTCTCCAAAACCATGCTTCAGTCTCAATCATGTGGTGCTTCTTTCTCTATCGAACATCTCCAATAACTATATTAAATATCTGTAGCTTATTGAACATATACAAAAATACTTTATTACGTTCTGCCACAGTTCTTAAAGATTAGTCTTTTTCAAACTGGAGTCTAGGACTGTGTCTTGGCTATTTTTTTTATTCCAAGCCCTTGAATATTGCCTGTAGTCCAAGAGTCATTCAAGATATCTTCATCTGTTAATTCTCTGGGGAGACACAAAACAAGCTTACTCTTTCTTCTAGGTGACAGTCCTTCAAATAGGTGAAGATATCTCTATCTAAAATCTTTTTTCTTTGAGCTAAATATGCCCATTTACTTCAATCATTTTTCCTCCAAGAAGTAGGTTCAAGTTCCTAACACTACAGAGGCTGCATCTGACTGCTATCAACTCTGTTTGGTCAATAGCTCTGTTTTTTATTATCTGGGGCTCAGAACAAGACGTAGTGTGATTTGACCAGTGTGATAGATAGCCTCCAAGATGATCCCTAATGAGCCTCATCAGCTGGTATTCACATCCCTCTGTAGTCCCCTCCCACAATGAATAGAGCTGACCTGTGTGACCAATAGGATTTGTGAAAGTGAGACTATGTGACTTCTGAGGCTAAATTATAAAAGACATGGCAGCATCCACCTTATTCTCTTAAATCACTCACTCTGGGGGAAGCCAGTTGCCATGTCATGAGGACACTCAAACAGCGCCTTAGGGAGGCTCACAGGGAGAGGAACTGAGGCCTCCTGCCACTCTTATGAGTGAGCTATCCTCAAAGCAGATGCTCTAGCCCTAGCCAAGCCTTCAGATGACTACAGCCCCAACTAACATATTGACTGCAATGCTAGGAGAGACCCTGTGCCAGACCACCCAGCTAAGCCCCTCACCACTTCCTAACCCACAGAAGCTGTCAGAAATAACAAATGTTTATTGTTGTTTTCAGTCACTAAGGTGTGGGGTAATTGGTTATGTAGCAATATAACCAAGTCATAAGAAAAAATAAAAAAGGGACCAGCACTTCCCTCTTGACCTGGACAACATAAGAAACAGTAGAAAGGCAAGGAAAAATAGATTGAGTAGATTGATCAAACTATTAATTTTTAAAGTTTTGGAGGACGGTGTGGCCCCACGGCCGAGTGGTTAAGTTCGTGCACTCTGCTGCAGGCGGCCCAGTGTTTTGTTGGTTCGAATCCTGGGCGCGGACATGGCACTGCTCATCAAACCATGTTGAGGCAGCGTCCCACATGCCACAACTAGAAGGACCCACAATGAAGAATATACAACTATGTACCAGGGAGTTTTGGGGAGAAAAGGAAAAAAATAAAATCTTTAAAAAAAAAGTTTTGGGGGGATTTGTGTGTCTGTGTGTAAAAGTTTCTTTGGTATCTTTTTTAGTGAAGTTATTTTACTTATCCCTCTGTAGTATCGCCCTAGTGCCATTCTTAACTTATATAGACACTCAATACATGACTTCTGAAATATTGGGCTTCATCTTGAAGGCTTGAGGAGCACAACAAATTTTTGCTCCTAAATGGGTGTGAAATTTTCACCTCCTAAATGAGGGTGAAAATTTACTCTCTACCCCTTTGAACTCTCACTGGGAGCCAATGAGCTTCTTACTCACCCATGTTAAGATTTTCCTAAACTTCTTTGAACATGGTACATGGAAGAGTTGGATTTCATAGTTATAATCGTGGTGGACTCCTCATGCGATTAAGTTTCGGCAGTACCCAGCTTCACATGGGAACTTCGAAGAAAACTTGCCCTATGCCCTCTCTCACTGCTCCCTCCCCACCCCACCACATACACACTGGCCTTGCTCTGGTGTGTTTTCACTCCTATCTACCTTTTTCTTATAATATTTTCTCATATCACTTTCTTTCTGAATGTCTGCATTTTACATTCACACTTTTGAACTTTCTTTTCTACTTTCATTGACTAGTATGTTTCAACCTCTTCTTAAAACCTGTGTTACATGGGGCCGGCCTGCTGGCACAGTGGCTAAGTTCACATGCTCCGCTTTTGGGCCAGGGTTCCCAGGTTCGGATCCTGGGCACGGACCTACACACTGCTCATCAAGCCATGCTGTGGCAGCATTCCACATAGAAGAAGTAGAACGGCTTACAACTAGGATATACAACTATATAACTATGAACTGGGGCTTTGGGGAGAAAAAATAAACAACCTGAGTTACTTTTATATAGAACTAAAATTTTAAAGATCAAATTCTCTCAAGTAAGTTAACTTTAGGGCTGCAGTATCCAAGGTATTCTGTTGCTCCTAGTGATGTGAGGCACTTAAGGAGATGCGTGAATAATTTCAGGCTTTGGGAGACAATCTACTAACTCTGTACTTGGTCTATTTAAAGATATCAGTGTGTCCTTTGAAGATGTAATGCACAACGAAGTAAACTGGAGATTCAGAAAATTAAACACACCTTACTTACCAGGAGAATAACTTAGACATGGAGGAACAAGATAGTTCTAAGTAAACTTCTTCAGAAGTCCTTCTATTATCTTTTCTGTGGTAGTTAATTGCAACATTTGGAAGATATTTGGATACGAACGTGTAAAAGAATGGAATGTCTCTATTCAGAAAAATAAGGAAAAAATGAGGCAAAGAAAAAAGACCATCTGTAAGCAGAAATAACATTTAATTCTGTGTTGGCCTAGTGGTTAACACTTTACAAAACAATTTCATTCATAATATCTCATCTGACCCTCACAACTCTCCAGTAAAATAAACAGAAACATATCATTCCTATTATATAGACTTCAGAGAAGACTGAGTTAAATGACTTATTCAAACCTAAATGGCTCCTAAAAAGCTGAAATACAATTAAAATCTGAGACTCCTTTTGTTTCTGTGCATAAGTTCCCACTACAAGGAAGGGAAGATAAATCAGAAGGAAAAAATATAAACTTAATGAGAAAATGAGGCTAACCATTTTTATGCAGTATAATGAGGAATTGCTGAGTGGTTACAAAAATTGTCATTTATCTCCCCAAACATTTAACAATCCCAGGATGATATTTAAGACGTGGGAAACTGGGTTGACTCAGTACCTGTTATCCTCATCTGTGCAGTGGAGCTAATTATAGCACTCATTGCATAGAGTTGTTGGGAGGATTAAATGAAATTACATATGTAGAAAAAAAGGAATTATATATGTAAAAAATAATAAGTACTCAATAAATGTTAGTTGTTATTAGTGATGACAATGTTATATCACTCAGGGTGGATAGAATACTGGAATAAAGAGGAGATAATGCATATGCATTTTCATGCTGCATTATAATCAGTCTATTCTTAAGTATCTTCCTTCAATTCTCTTATCTAGAGCATGAGGACAATATTCCTTTCTAGCTGCCTCTTTCACAGAAACAATTCACCATGCTGGACCATGTTCTGAGCACCTACAAATCCCTGTAGAAATACAAGAAGATGCTGCAACCATTCCTCTCTTTCAGTCTTTCTTTCTGAGCAAAGCCATACTCTCGGGTAGTGGAAAGGGTTTATGAGTGACTAGGCATCCATTCAGACCTGCACAGTTGCCAGACAACTTAAGAATTCAATGAGTGAACTGGAAGAAGAGTCAGCTTGATGTTATTGTTTACCAAGATTCAAATGAACAGCTCACATTATCTATGAGAGGTTCATTGAGGTAGCAATGCATGTGTCATCTAAGGAATGGACAGATTATTTCCCATGGATTAGCATAATGATTAGCCGTGAGAGGTTTATCCACAGGAGATGCTTCCTCTGAATGTCCCAACAAGTCTATTGTGGCTACTGCTCACTTTAGAAGTCATCCTTCCTTGCCCAGAGATCCTACTCAGTCTGTTAAGTCCCTGTAAGTTCATTTCCACAGCAGCCCTCCTGCCACCCCACTGCCAACCATGAGGACCTGTTTAAGGACATGTCACATGAGCAGTTGATCATTCTTGTTAGTATCACAGCGCTGATCATTCATGATTAGAGCATGACTGTTGACTAAATCAGGGTCCATTTGGACTCATCTACACCCTGTGGCATCAGCATGTGGTTCTATCCTGTCCTGCCTGACTTGAGATGCTTTAGGAATGATGTAACTTGGCAAACAAACCAAAAATCAAAAGCTCTTTAAACGGTAATCTCAGATCAACTAGGAGAGATGCCAATCAACCCATGAATGTAATGTTTCCCACATGTTGATTCTATAATTAGTGCCTACTAATACAGGTTTTTTTCAGGTTACTGAGTTTACAAACTTTTGGTAGCTCAGGACCCTACCATCACACACACGTCAAATGTCGTTTTGATAAATGTCGTTGCCAAAGGGTCAGATATTACTTTCCGTTCTCATTCCTAAGGTGATCAAAGACAACATTTGGATGGTCCTGTTGAGCAGAGCAGTTCGGTCAGATTTAATTGAGTCAGATTAGGCTCATACCATTAGCGAATAGTTCCACAATCCTTTTTAATCCCCCTTTTGTTTCTGGATCATCATTAAAATAGCATAGAAACAACCTAACATAATTCGAATTATGTTTGTCTGTAGTGAGCCTATCTTTCATTTTTCTGTCCACTCAACCTTAAGAGATCTTTTTGTGATTTATTAACTACCATCTTTATGTTTTCCTACATGACATTAAATTATACAATCTTAGAAATTTTACTGTATACTTTCTCTCCCAAGTTAGTGTTAAAACTTCCCTTTTTAGAAAATTGATTTTTATCCCTCCTTTTTGTTTTCTTCTACCTTTTCCGTATTTTCTTTCTCCCGAGATATATTCTTTCTTTCTTTCGACCATAATCACAATGGCCTCTTTTTTTTCCCCCTTCATTTCCTTAAGTAATATCTCAAAGGTGTTTTAATCACTCACTGAAAAACTGTGTTAAAAATGTAAACCACCTACCATCTTTGAAGATTAACATTTAATATTTCTTTGGACTTAGACTATATAACAGTAGATACAAAAATATTTTTTTAAATATAGGAAAGATCTTTGTCAAAGGGATGCATATTTTATCCTCTCTGCGACATTGGCTAAAGGCTATAGTCTGTCAAAATGAACATTTTGCAATGTGAATTTATTCTGAGAAAATCTAGTCCTGTGAAATGCTTTTAGAAAAAACAAAGGAGGAGAGTGTTTCTTCTTTTCTTTTCTTTTCTTTAGTGTCAATTGCTATGCTTTGTTTCAATTAGCAAAATTAAATTCAAACTGTCTTAATAAATAAAGACATTTATTGGCTTCACTGATGGTTAGAGTATAGAGGTGGGGCAGTCAAAGTGCAATTTGATCAGACCTCCAGCTCCATTTCGGGACTCTGTTTATTTCTGAGTATTAAAGTCTTCCCTCTTCTCTGCAAAATGACTGCAGTAGATCCAGCCCTCATATTTACACCTCACAGTCTCCAGAGCGTGAGAGAGGATCAGAGTTCTTGAAATCCCCCCCAACAGTTCTGAGATCTGCTCTTATTAGACCTTCTCAACACATGCTGCTTACCAAGCCAGTCACTGTGGAAGGGATAACATATATGACTGGCTTAGGCTAGATCACATGCTCCTCTTTGGAGCCATACATAGCGTCAGCTTCCCCAGAATTCCAAGGCTGAATCCAAACACTATGAATGCTGTAGAAGCAACCAACAGGTGACCACTATAAACAAATCTGGGAAATACTGGCTTAGACCCACTTCTTAATTCAAGCACAATCTTGAAAATGGAGAAGACTTAAAATCTGGAGAACAAGCATGAAGAAGAGACAGGCTCCATGAGATTTATCATTGCTAAAACGTAGTAAAAGGAACTGTTAGAACATGAGCCCCATTAGGAGAAAATTTTATCTGTTATGTTCACCATTTTTCCCGAGTGCCTTGAAGAGTGCTTGACATATAGTCAGCACTCAATAAATACTTGTTGAATTAATGAAAAAACTGGTTTCTAATGAAAGGTCTTTCATCTGAACTTTAGCAAGCTTTGTTCACAGAGGGAGAGAGGATCCACAAAACTCTAAGTAAGCCCCTTCTGAGGAAATGGACCTGAGGAGGAGCAATTTTTCCCATTTTCCATGAGGTTGGCTTTTCAGTTGCTAAGGCAGATCCTACTTTCCTTACTTCCCCGTCTATCCTTACCAAAAACAGTCTGCTGAAGGAAATGGAGCATCCATGTGTTCCTGCAACCTAAAAGAGCCTATTTAATTACAGCATTCAGTACATGGCCCTGTACAAGGAGAAATAGAAAGAGATCAAGAAAATGCCAGAAACTGTTTTGGGTGGGGCGGGGGGGGGGGGGTTGTGGTAAGGAAGATTGGCCCTGAGCCAACATCTGTTGCCAATCCTCCTCTTTTTGCTTGAGGAAGATTGTCACTGAGCTAACATCTGTGCCAATCTTCCTCTATTTTATACGGGATGCCACCATGGCATGGCTTGACAACCGGTGCTAGGTCTGTGCTGGAGATCTGAACCAGCAACCCTGGGCCGTGGAAGTGGAGCGCATGAACTTAACCACTACACCACCGGGCTGGCCCCCACACAAACTATTTTTGTCTTTCAAAAAACAAACACTAAAAACATGGTGCAATGGCAAGATTACCAACTGCAGAGTCTCAAAGACATAGGTTTGAATGCAGGTTCTGCTCTTTACTAATCAAGAGACCTTGGGCAAATTACTTAACCTCTATGAACCTCAGTTAACTCATCTGTAAAACGAGGGTGATATGCTCCTCGCTTTACTGTGACAATCAAATGTAATGACAGCAAAATGCTTAGTACAGCGCCTGGCACGGAGATACTCGCTGAATGATCGTTACTATCATTATTATTCTCATGATCTAAGAAACTTCAGATTTACTTAGTCAAACAGTCCATTCAACTCAACCACCTCTCTAGGTGATGCTGAGGGCTAGTCTATAAGATATTGCTCTTTAAGATATTATAGTTACTACATATGTAAACACTGAGGAATTTTGGATGATTTGCATTTCACCATTAGGAAGAAAAAGTTCTATGAAAAAGCTGTAGTTTTGAGGACGATTTTAAAGATTAAATGTTGGATAGATGATTGAGAAAAGCATAGAAGTACTTTAAGTGGGGAAAGGTGTCAGTAGGAAGTCCCCAGTATGGGGCTGTGTGTACCATGGGTCACAAACAGGCCCTTCTGGTTGAAGCAGAGAGGTTGATCCAGAATGTGATAGAATGAGAGCAGTTAGTTAGGTAATGAGGTGACATGGAAAATTAACAGGACCAATAAAAAGTTATAGCTGGCAGTAAATGGTGATACTGTATATGATTTTGTACATTTATTTATCATCTCTACCTCCTTTTTCCATCTACATGGGATCTCAAAGATGAGCAATCTTCTTTCTGAAGATGGATATGACAGACCATTTTGCAAGCACTTTAAGTCCTTCAGCAAACACAAACAAACATCCTGCGACGTGGAACAGTCACTTAGGATTCTGACTCAGACTGGGAATCTGAGCAATGCTGTGGTAATACACCAGGACCAGGAACAGGCCATAAACATCTACCTGCCTTACTTGATGGGTTCTTGGCATGTTAAGTTGTCAACAGGCCCTGTGGAGATAAAGTTGAGTCAATCAGAAAATGTCTAAAGTCTACACAAAAAAGGAAGCCTTTGGGAAAGAAAACAAGGCAGGGTGTCTGAATTCTACATCAGGATTGCCCTACTTACTCTATTTCTGTTAGATGGGAGGGCATGAGGAAAGAGTGCTTAGGCCAACTTTCTAAGGCTCCTGGTTGGCTATAAGAGGCTATGTATAATTCTAATCCCATATTCACACCAAACCACCTTACAACTGATTTAGTTTCCAAATCCACTGCATTCTGGTCCCACTGCCAAGTGGTAAGTACTTGATTACCCCTGCACAGACAGACCAAGAGATTTTTACAATTTCTGAGAGCAGGGGAGTGAGACTCTGGAACAGACTCAGCATTCAACAAATATGTTCAATACTATGTGCCAATTATCCGATAGGCACTATACCAAGACTACAACCTTGAGGCTTTTCCTGACCACTGTTCTAACCATCACCTCAACGCTCAGTAATATCATCTTATCTTAATGCTGCAACTATTGTATATAGTTTAAATACTATAGGCTGATACCATTTTTATTTCCAACCCCTATTTCTCTTAAGTTCAGATCCATATTTCTAACTGCTATTATACATCAAAAATTTCCCTTTGGCTGTTCTGACAGTACTTACAACTCAAAATGTCTAAAACCAAATTGTTTATCTTCTTTCTCTTCCACTCACTCTATCTACAAGCCCATCCGAAACAATGAAAACTGTTTATCTTCCATCTGTAACCACTGTATTTGTTAACACCATTGTCATTAACACAGATGCCTGAGCTAGAAATCCAATTCCTCATGGACTCATTCTTCTTTCTGTACCCACATCCCATCTATTTAGTAACAAGGACTGTTCATGCTCCCTTCCGTATGACTCTTGAATTTATCCTCTGCTCTCCATTCCCACCACCACTGATTAATATGATTCTCATCGTCTCGAGACTGGACTTTAAGAATTTGCTTCTGCCACTCATATGAGGAATTTAAAAATGTGGACAAAGAGAACAGATTAGTGGCTACCAGGGGAAAGGTGGGGTGGGGTGTGGGCACAAAGGGTGAAGTGGTGCACCTACAACACGAATGACAAACATTAATGTACAACTGAAATTTCACAAAATTGTAACCTATCATTAACTCAATTGAAAAAAAAAGGAATTTGCTTCTGCTTTCTCTCTCTTCCAATCCATCCTTTACAATGATTATAATATAACCATTTCAACTTTCTGTTTAGCATCCTTCAGAGACTGTCCATCTAATATAGAGATATCTCATACTCCTTCACCTGCCACTCAGACTCTGCTTTCTGCTGCTAAGCAACCCTTGATGTTTCTCTCTCCTGAATGCAGCTATTCCACCTCCACATAACGCATATCCATCTTCCAGGCCTGTGCTCACTAACAAACCCTTGGCCTAGAAGTCTATTCTCTCACTGTTGTTATTATTGTATTGTTTTTAATCTGAGCATATCCTGTAAATAGTTCAAGGCCCAATCAGAGTCCCTGATGCCAGTGGGAAGAACGGCTCTCTCCTCCATGGTTCCATAGATTGTTGAAATTACATTATCACACACCTATTAGAATTCATTGAGAGCTGTTGTTAGATTCTATACCTAGCACACGTAGGCACTCAGTAAATAATGGTGAATTAAACTGAACTGAATTTCAATAGCAACTATAGCTCTATTTCCAGAAGTTCCTCTAACAATACGACTCAGGCCTTGTATTTAAAAGCAGCCATTATTCTGATAAGCTTTGTCTTTTACTGACATCTAAATACACTAAGAATCCCATGTGGTTAGGGGTCATTCTACGGCCAATATAAGTGGTATTGTGATTACTATTAGGTACATTGTTTAGAACACCATTACCTTGCCTGATCTCAAAAAAAGTACAGGTAAAAAGCCCCCTCCAGAACAACAATGACGCAGTTAACTTTGGCTGCCATCACTCCTTTCTGAACCATGCCTTCTGCATTCATAATTAACGTCTCTGTTGCTTTTGAGCACCTGGAACAGAAAAATAGTGTATGACGGAGACATGTATTAAATTCTAAATGGAGATGGCATGGAGATAATCTGTGAATAACCAAACACTGAATTAATATTTCAATAAACAAATTGTTCTTTTCCTTTTCTTGTCTCAAAATGTTTAAATTTTCCCCATTCACATAAAAAAGTAACAATTTATGCCATTCAAGGGATAACAAAGAATTAACTGTCATTTATTTTACTACATGTGAACATCCTTGAGGAAAAAGTATTGTCTTTAAAAATTTGTTCAGAATTGGTAATTTTGTATTTACATCAATTTTCTGATTTTTTTTGGCTTTTTACTTGACATATTACTTTTTTTTGACTACTTTTGTAGTTCAATATGACAAATTCTTGCTCTAACAGTTATTGATTAATAACTATTGACATACCAATGCTCTCAGAAGGGGAGGTCAATTATGACTAGTATCTGTGGAAGACAATGGTGCTGTGTGTGCCCAGAGACTGAGGGACATTGTCTTGCTCAATCAGTTTGCAGTCAATGAGCTCATCAGCTAAATCTGATGGACTGACAGAGAACCCAAACATGAGGAAGGAACTGTAATACACTGATGAAGGCAGTATGTTGGTTTGCCCAGAGCAGTCAGACAAGGGAGGGCATCCAGCCAAATCCAGAGATTCAGGCCAGACTCCAAATGAGCTCTGGCTAACAACAAGACAATATCTCTTGTTTCCAACCCCATGCAAATTATAAAAACAAGAGGATGTGGCCATTGTGCCAGCTCCCCAAAGCACCACTCATTTAGCTGGGGCCTGGGCAGCTACATAATACTAAAGGCAGACAGAGGAGGGAGGACCCCAGCCCTCATCCCAGGGCCAGGATTTAGAAGAATCTACAGTGAATCCAGTAACCTATTAGTTTTCCTCATTTAGCCAAGAGGTCTAGAATAGAGAACTTGTCTCCCACTGAAAAAGACACTCTGATTTAGATCCTAGTTCTGGATCGGACTTGGGCAAGTCCTTAAATCTCTGAATACCTTATTGTGGAAATAACAATCAAAATAAAAAGTCTTGGGGCCGGCCCATGGCCGAGTGGTTAAGTTCGCACACTCTGCTTCAATGGCCCAGGGTTTCACAGGTTCATATTCTGGGCAGGGACACAGGACAGCTCATCAAGCCACGCTGAGGAAGCGTCCTACATAGCATAACCAGAAGAACTTACAACTAGAACATACAACTAGGTACTGGGGGGTCTCTGGAGAGAAGAAGAAGAAAAACAAAAGAAGATTGGCAACAGATGGTAGATCATGTGCCAATCTTTAAAAAGAAAAAAAAGAAGCAAAACAAAGTCTTCTCTAGCTTATGTAATTGTGCAGATCCAGTGACATAACACATTTAAGACTATTTGTTAACTCCAAAGTTCTATGTAGAGGTAAGATAGAGTGGTGATTAGGCATCTGCCTAGAACACTGGCCTTCTTTCAATCCCACATCAAATATTGATTGAGCACCTACAGCGCCAGGAACTGTTCTCAGTGACCCCAACGGACAAAAATATCCTCCAGGAGCTTTCAGTTTCACAGGAGGTTCAGGCAATAAACACATAAACTCAGTATGTTATATAGTATGCTGGAAAGTGCTAAGTGCTATAGGAGAACAAAACAGCATGGTAAGGGGGTTGGGAGTGCAGAGGGCACAGGAGAGGCTTTGGTATTTTAAAAAGAGTAAGAAAGTGCCACTGGAGGGAAGACCTGAAAGTGAGGAAGTGAGACTTGTCGGTGTAGGGAAGAGTTCTCCGCAGAGGGGAAGCCAGTGCAGGAGAGAGCCAGACAAGCAAGGAAAGCAGAGTGAGAGAGTAGGCCAATAGGAGAGGAAGTCAGGGAGACAGCCACGGCCAGACCATGGAGAGGCTTTTTGGCCATTGTGAGGTCTGTGATTCTTGCTCTGATCTGATCTGACTTCTCTTTTTAGAGGATCCTTCTGGCTGCTGGGTTGAGAACAGACTACAGAGGCAAGTCTAGGAAGAAGGAGCCCAGTCTGGAGGCTAGACTGTGATGGGGACAGTGTGGTAGTAGTGGGAGTGCTGACAGTGGTCAGTTTCTGGATATGTTTGAAGATAGAACCATCAGGAATTTTTTTTTAATGAATTAAATGTGTGGAGAGAAAGAGAATAGTCAAGGAAGATTCCAAGGGTTTGAGTCTGAGCCACCAGAAGATAAGAGTTGCCAGCAACAGAGAGGTGCCCATATGAAAGGGCACTGGAACTCCTCTCCCTTTTTTCCTCCCAGTTGCCAAGGCATCTTCCCACTAAGGTAAAACTGTGGCTAGAGGAACAAAATTGAGATGGTCCTACTTGGTGACTGCTAGAGGGAGAGACCACTTACACCACTTCTCTCTGGACCTTAGTTGCTCTAGTTGTAACATAAGATGGGTCAGCTGAATAATGGCAAAATTCCTTTTCAGCTGCTAAGTTCACAAACCTAGATTCTGCAACCAATTCTCACACTTTTCAAGATGTCTTTTTGATGTATTTTTTCTTGAAAAAAAATCTCAACAAGGAAATTCAATTTTTGAACATGTTCTTTTGGTTTAAAATAAAATTATTTTATGATCCTAGTTAAACATCAAAAAAAGAATCTTAATAAAACAGCCTTCTTTAAAAAACAAAATACGCCCTGCAATTGTTTATACAGTACCTTGTTCCAGGGAGGTACATGGCTAATCAGGAAACTTATTTCCTATGTCATATATCATCAGAAGTTTGGCTCACAAGGTTAAATTACAGCACACATTTTGTGTCACTGTGAAAATATTCCCTTTCACTTTCATGGTACCTGGGCGGACTAGA
The DNA here is from genome assembly GCF_037783145.1 of Equus przewalskii. Classification (NCBI taxonomy): domain Eukaryota; kingdom Metazoa; phylum Chordata; class Mammalia; order Perissodactyla; family Equidae; genus Equus; species Equus przewalskii. Next base: position 78,188,294 of record NC_091833.1, on the reverse strand, counting down.
AATGCTTCAAGGCTGCCTTAAAGGACATTCGGCTCCTGTGGGTGCTTGCTGTCTTCCCCCAAGACTTCACTTACCCTTGACAACAGCACTATTGATACCATTGGTCCAGGAGGAGAAGCAATTATTAGAGAAAAATGAAAACCAAACATGTGATATAGCCTGATGCTAGACAGGAATGTAATACTATTATACACAATTTAATTTAAATCCATGGATAATCTCTTAAACTTTCTAGCCCACAAATGCAGCATCTCCCCTTCTCCACAACATTCCATCAGTCCTGGGAAACGTCATCATCACCATCATCATAGCTTGTATATATTGAGCGTCAACCACGTTCCAAACATGGTGCCAAGGGTTGTTGCAACTTAACTCATTTAAAGCTCACAGCCACACTTTGAGATGGGCCATTATTATTACCATTGTCAAGGGAGGAGGGATTCACACCCAGGATATCCTAACCCCTAGCCCAAACTCAATAGTGCAGTGAAACTGTTGAAGTTGGAATGGAGACAGACTGCACGTGCACTTACTTCAATGCATTGTCTTATTGCTATCACTATCTGTCTTATAAGCCCTCCACGCCCCTCTGCTTGAGGGCAGAGACCAAGATTTATGTTTGTATCACCAGCAGTTACACATGAACAGAAAGCCCTAGGGAAGCCCATCTTGTTCTCCTGGTTTCCCCCACACCTAAAGGAGAGCCTAGCATACTGAAAGCACTCCATAAATGCTCACTGAGTAACTGGACGGAAAGAGGATCCAGAGAGTGAGCGAAGAAACCAGGGGCAGGTGAAACGGGCCCGCAGGCGATGCTCCCAGCGTCCCTCCCGCTTAGAGCATCCCGATTTGGACGTGAGGAGACACTCCCGTCCCCTCCTTCAGTGACGTCCCAGATTCCAAGGCCCCAAGCTGACTCTGCACTCAAAACAGCGGGGCAGAGCAAAACAGCGCTGGCTCTGCCCGCCCCGGGGTAGGAGTGAGCCCCCGAGGGGCGGGGCTCGAGGAGATGCGCCCCACGCACGTGCCCCCTCTCACACGCAAATGTCCCACACACGCTCTCTCCCAAATCCACACTCACACTCACACGCCCACACCCCCACCTATACTCTTCACACGTGTGGCCCTCGTGCATACACATTCTTACACAGGCACACAGCTTCGCACATACTTACATTCGGACGCTCACTCACACTCTTGACACACGCTTGCCTCCACATCCATCCTCACACACTCAGTCTCTCTTATTCGCACATTCCTATGTTCACACATTCCTATATTCACACACACTTAGGCTCACAACCCCCACTCAAGCTCTCAAATATCTACACTCTTCACTTATACACTTACATATACGCACACGCTTCTACTCATACACTCTTCACCTCTTCACAAGCTTGCAGACATATACATTGACTATGCACACCCCCTCACGCACACACACACACCGTGTCACACTCCCACGTACGTTCACTCCCCACTCACACACTTCACACGAGCTTGCGCACACACAGGATCCTGTTCAATTCTCCCCCCTAGCTCTCACGCTCGCGCATGCGCACCTGTCGCAGCGGGGACGCCGCGAGCGCGGGCGCTGGGGTGTTCGGGGTTCGGGGACCGTTGCCGGTGGAGGTGTTTTCAGGCTGTGGATTCAACGCGATAGCTTAGAGTCGCTTCGCTTTCCAGTGAGAAACGGGTTAGCCAGGCAGAGGGGGACCGAGGCCAGAGAGCGAGACAGATCCCGGGGAGGAGGAAGTGGTGGTTCCCGCGCCGGCGGGGCGGGAGCTCTGGAGCGCCGCGCACAGCCTCGGAGCCTGTCGACCGCCGTCTAGGGAGCGGCCTCTCCGGCCTCTTCCAGCTTCTGCCTCCCTCGGCTCCACCCGCGGCGGGGGGGCCCGGGGGAGGACTTCAGGCCGGCCCTGGCTCCCGCGCCCAGTCGCGGTGGCCCAGGCGACACAGCGCACGCGGCTGTGGGCTAGGGCGAGAAGGCGAACAGGGTCTTAGCGTTAGAAAGACCTCGGGTTGAATCCTCCCGCTGCCACTTCCAAGCTGTGTGGGCTTGGACAAGTTGCATAGCCTCTCCGTGCCTCAGTTTCCCTGTCAAGTGAGGAATCCATCGTTCAATAAATATTTTTCTCACTCCCAATATATGCCAGCTCCGGGCTGGACGTTTGACATACATGGGTGAATAAACAAAATAGACCCAGTTTGTGCCCAGGTGCAGGTTGCAGTCAACTAGGGACTGGGGGGTACGCAACCAGCAATGAAGTAAACCAGCAGCCATATGTATTGATTATGATGAAGGCTTTTGAAGTAAAAGAACAAGATGTTGCTTTCAACCACTCAAATGTCTTTCAGTACTTACTATGTTCTGGGCGCAGGAGAGCAAAAACAATCACATTCTCTATCCTCATCCCAATTCCCATCTGTGCCCTTTCTGTCATATGGGCCATATTAGACTGGCCTTTATAATCTTTAATATATAGGAAAACCACACTACCCAAGAAGTGGACAAGAAACAAGTAAATAATAAAAGTATCTACCTCACAGGGTCATTGTGAGAAATAAATGATGCATTAAAGGCTTAAGTCATAGCCAGTCACATGGTAGGTACTCAATAAATGCTAGATATTAGTAGGAGATAGTATTGCCTAGTGCCTAAAACTCAAGGCCCCCACATTAGACTGACCGGGTCTGAATTCTGGCTCTGCCATCTCTAGCTCTGTGGCCTTGGGTAAGTCTTTGAATTTCAATAAGACTCAGGATTATCATCCAAGAAACAGCCATACTAATGGCATTTTATCTGGTAGGGCAGTTGTGCGGATTAATGAGGTCATGCAAGCAAGGCTCCTGATTCTGGGCCAGCACCCATTGAGAGCCCAGGAAGTGGTGGCTATGAAGATTGACATACACCTGTTTCCTCCTCTGCAAAACAGGTCAGCAAAGCTGGAAGGTTCTCCAGTTCACCGAAGCCGTGAAATTTAGGGCACAGTCCCAAGAAGGGACTGCCAGGATGAGAAGTCTTTGACAGGGGTAGGGAGGTGGAGGTGGCCGCAGTTCCCCTGGCAGGCCCAGGTTGTTGAGGCTGCTGAAGGGAGACAGGTGCGCCTCGGGTTGGGCACCATCGGGACACTGCAGAGGAGTCTTGGAGAGCAAAACTCTGCCCAGAAGAGACGCACCAGGACAGAGAGATGATTGGGCAGCGGGCTCCGGCTTCCGGGTTCCTTGCTGCAATGCCCAGGGCTCTGATACCTCATTCCTAAGCCTCCAAGGGCACATGGACCTGCAGGTCCCAAATAATAAAAGCAAGAGATGCCCTGAGCTCTTACGAGGCACCAGACTGGTGCTAAGCAGCCCTTATTGCCTCACAAGGACCCGAAGGTGGTGGGCATTTTTCCTGTTTCACAGATGCACAAACTGAGATTCTTCCACCAATCTCCCTGGCCTCCTTTCCCTTCTTGCGATTAGCCAAGAGAGAAACTCTGCCCCGCTCTTGTGCACGCCCTTCAGTGGCCTGCACACATTCCCCGTCCCCCTTTCCTTCCCAGGCCAACACCAGTTTACTCATCCTGTGGGTCACTTCAGGCTTCAGTTTTATTCAATCCCAGAGCCATGTGGGCTTTTCTTTCGAATTCTTGCTACCTTTTGTAATTTATCAGCTTTGAGTTGATTTGTTGATTCATTTAACTCATTGGAAACTCCCAGGGGACAGGTCTTGTGCAACAGAATTCCCTAGCACGTGGAAGGCACTCAATACACACTTTCAAACTATCAATTACTGAACGATGTTCAGAGAGGTTGTTATTCTCTTCAGGCTCCAGGATAAGCAGGAGTAGGAGGTAGGATATATCCATTATTTCTCAACCCTCACCTGCATCAGAACCACGTCAAGAGTTTGGGAGGGTCTTTTTGTTTTTTAAATTCTGACGTTCTGGCCCCACACCATTAAATCAAAATCTCTAGGGCACTGATATTTTTAAAACACTCTCCAGGTGATTTTTGTAGATGACCGAAGTTGAACAACAGAAAGGCCAGATGGCTAAAAATTACAAAGTTTCACTCTCTTTTTGGTAACTAAAAAAAACAAAACTGCCTTGAGTCCCATTACTAAGCAGCTATTTCTGCCCAATGCTTTCAGCAAACTTAGGCCAAGGGAAGTGGAGAATTGGTATGCGTGTGAATAATTCAGCCCCCACCTTACACTCCCAATTTCACCCTCCTGACCAAATAAAAAACGCCATCTCTGAAAAAGGTAGAAAAAAAAAAATGGCAAGCACCAAGGGAACTGGAAAGGGAGGGAGGAGGTGGAGCATTTGCTTCAATTATCCGGATAATTGTTCCCCACCTCAGGCCATTGTTACCGAAATGAAACAATATTCTATTGGATACAGTCTTGGCCTTTTCAGGCGTGCTCCCCGCCGCGCCCAGCACACGCTGGGCACCGAGTAGGCGCTCAATAAATTTTATTCTGATGACAGAGGAGAGCTTTAAGGGTGAGGGAGGGATGCCTTGTTACGCTTAAGGATTTGGGGGTGTGCGAACGTTAAGGTGAAGTGGGGAGCAGAGGGGCTGTGCGGCGCCCATTCGGGGCCATCAAAAAACTGTTGGGAGGCCCCGGAAACGGCAGTTCCTGAAATTCGGAGCCAAAATCCTCACTCCTTTCCCAGAAGCGTCCCCCACCCCCTTCTCCGAGGCCGAATTGAACTCTTGCGCCTGTGGTGAGCACAAAGGCGAATTCAGGTTTCTCAAAGGCCCATCCGCTCTGAATAAACACTAGGGAGAAGCAAGATCATTTATTGGTGATGGGCGAGCACAAGGCTCGTAGCCTGCCCTCTCGGCGGAACGGCCTCGCCCGGACGCGCATTAAAGGTAACAATCTTGGGACAGCTGAAGGGGCAGCCGGGCGCCTGAGCCCCTCGTCGCTCAACCAGCGCAGGAATGTGGGTACTGACTCTCAACTGCCCCTCTTTCATCCCGCCTCACAGCTTTTCAAGAGGGGCTTGGGTTCTCTATGAGTGTGTATTTGCTAATTACAGCCTCGGCTTTAATGAGATTCTTTTAAGTCCCCCAAGCCCGTTTGCAGGTTGCAGCCTTATCTGGGGACCCTCGTTTTCCACCCTGGCTACACATCCTGTGAACAATCGCCTCTCCGGCGCCTGAAAGGAGAGCGAGCGCCCCATTTCTGCTGAATGCACGTCTCAGTTCATCCAAGGCTGGCGGGCTTTTGATGGCCACAATGCAAGTTACGCCCAAAGAGTGTCTCTTTGGTCAGATCGACAACGCTTGGCTTCACGTTTGCAAGTTAAACGGGCAGAAACCCGGCTGAAACTCCCACGCCAGACGCCGGGGACATTTCCCTCCGCCTTGCTCGGAGCAGAACTGGGGAAGAGGTCTGGGCAGGGGGAGAAAAAATGGGGGGGGGGGGGAGTTGTTAGGAGGGGGCGCGGGAAAAAGACTCCTGATTCTCAGCCGCCATCCAGAAGAAGAAGGGGGGGGGGGACCATTTTCTCTAGCATTTCCCTTCTATTTTTATTTTTCCATTTTGCTTTGTTGGCAGTTTTACCCAAACAACGACAAAAAAATAAAATGAGAGCGTTTTCTCCTTGCCTTCACCTAGGTAGCTGCTTTCCTCCAGCCCCTGAAAATGTGACTCCTTCATAAAATCAAAATTTATGATTATTCAAATGTTGGGGACTGTGAAAAGAGAGGAAGAAAGAGAGAAAATTAATATTGCAGCTGTTCTTCTGATTAATGAGAGATAATTGCTCATGAAAAGTCACCCCTGTGGCATTTTGTTGTCTCCTGGATCTTTGTTCTTTTCCACTATTATTGAGGACTTTCTTGAAGACTAAGCGGTTCTTTTCAATTTTTGGGTATTCAGAAAGGGTTGCCTGGTTACAGAGAATGGGGAAATCTCGGGCTATATCGGGTAAGATGTGCCACAGACAGCAATATCACAATGCCACTCGGAGAAAAGGATGGATACAAGTTAACGATGCGCTTTCAATAAAACATTCATAGACTTGTTCACGCTTTGATAATGACCTCATTAAAGGGAGCTGGGGGCAAGTAAGTCCTGTCTCCTGTTTGTGTTCAGTTAACAAAACCCAGCTTTGAGATCATTCATCGCTTTGGAAACTAATATGAAATCAATGTAAGAGGAGCAAATAAATCCGAGGCGGCCCCGCCAACTCCTGGGCTGTCCCGCCCTGTTCTCGGCCTCCGTTTGGGACAGGAGAACCGTGTGGGCAAACGCAGAAACTGAGAGAAAAAAGGACTAGGGATGGGGGTGGGGGGGTGCACGAGGGAAGGCAAAGTGGGAGCTACAGCCAGAAAAAAGAGCTAAGCACATCAGTGGGTCAGAACTCTAGGGCCTGTTGAATCAGCAATGCTGAGTCTGCGCCCTTTACCTTCCCTGACTTTGCCCATGAAAGGAAACCGGAAGAGAGAGAAGGAAGAAGGGAACGTGGGTTTCAGGTCAGGTGTGACCCAGGATGGGGGCAAAGTACTGGCAGACTTTCTGAAAGCTGCAACCGAGAATTCACATCTCAAGTTTGAGCTGGAAGGAAACTGCTCCTCCAGGCTCAAGTTAGAGAGTCTAGGGGTAAGAAGGCAGTGTCTCTGAACTGCTTTGGTTTCTTCTCAATTGAGGGTAAGCGTGGGGTGTCCTGACCAGGGAGGGGCGGGGGATGAAGGAGGGACAATTTTGTTACCTTTGCATTTGTGACACTGTCTTGCACTCAAGGAAGACAAAACCATCCTCTGTCATCCCAAGCAAGAGGGAGGAAATCAAAGGATTCCCACCCCCTTAAAAGAACTAATTTTCTCCTTGAATTATGAAAGCAATGGCTTAGGTAACAGCCTGTACTCTGTACCCAACTGCTTAATACCAAATAAATCCTTCCACGTGGCTCCCCGAGTCGTGGCAATTAGAGCTCATTATAGGCTCATAAGAGCTCTCATTTCAGGGATTACTTAATGGACGATGAAATTTTATCGGACAGAATCACTGAGAAATAAAATTGGGTGGCAGCAGGGGCACCATGGGAGCATGCCAACGGTCTGCTTGGGGTCCACTCCTGCTCCAAGCGGGTTCGAGATGCTGCTGTCTTGGGGAAGGGTCCGGCTGGGCAAGGCCAGCCACAAAAATGCCCAGGGACTTGGAGGGTAGGCTTCGTTTGGGGAGGGGAGACAAGGCACAGTGGGGCAGGCTTCTGAAGATGGGGCTGCAGTGGAGGAAGGGAGAAAGAGGGAGAGAGAGAGAAAGAGAGAGAGGGGAGGGAGACACTGAGAAATCCAAAGAGAACTAATGAGAAGAGTCTGAGAAGATGCTCCAGTATGGAGCATGACCCCAAAATACTTGCTCTTGGGGGGCTCGAGCAATTAACCAAGTACTACAAAAGGTAAGTTTCTCAGACACGGTCTGCTTTCAGCCTCAGTCTGGCCCCAGGCTGCTGGTCCTCTTGCAGCCCTAAGCGACCCCATGGGCCTCTCACTTTCTCAAAATTCCTTAGCACTCCAATTGCATGTTTCTATAGTCAGACATAAAATGACTTAGATGCTCAAGCTTCATCTTTTGGATTCTCTAAAATAAAATGATCCTCACATAAGCACAACTTCCAGCACATTAGTATAAGAGTTCTTCCTAGGGGCACACCCAGAACCAGCGGGAGCACTGTGACCCAAACTGTTAGCCCAAAACAGACTTTGGATAACCTCCTTAACCCAGAGTGGGGACAAAGAGAGAGAAAACTATTACTCTCAAAGAGGCATTTTATACATATACATACATATATATTATATATATATTTGCAAAGTGAATAAATACATATAAATATATATTATGTAAAATTTTAAGTGAAAAAATATATATACTTTGCAAAGTGAATGTAGAAATCATGTCACCTATTTGGACAATTTAGGCCTGTAAAAAGCAGCCTGCCACGAAGCATCTCTCAGTAGTTGAGCTCCCAGTCTTCTTTCTGGAGCTGGAATGATTCCGGGGACTGCCTGGATTCTCCTGACACTAGTGAGGGAGGGCGGGCTGGGCAGGCAGGCTGGGTTGAGGCTGAGCATCTGCATCGGCAAACCTTGTGGTACAAAAGTAGTTACAGCTGAGCTGCCCTGAGTTAAGCCCTGAAACTCCTTAATTGTTGTCACAAGATGTTGGATTAGCACATTTCTGGAATAGCTGTCTGTTTACACTCTAGAGACCCACCGTCCACTAACCGCTTTCTAATTGAATTCTAATCACATTCAAATAGCTCAATAACCAGCCTCAGCTGCAATTCATAAAACTTTAATTGCCATCCATAAATCCTGGGCTCCCCAGAGCGGGGCGTCCCTACAACCCAATTACACTTCTCTAGCAGGCAAGAGAGAGGGTCACAGAGATGCAGAGGGGAAACAGGAGACAGAAAGAGGAGAGAGGAAGACAACCCAGCCTCCAGCTGAGAAGTGGTGCTCCCCTAGGATTTGGGCGCTTGGTTCTTGCAAGCGGAGGGAGTCCTGTCCCCAAGTTTCTTAGCACCATCGTGAACTCAGGCCTCAAGTGTGCTGTTTCCAAAAAAGGATCCGACTTGTTGCTCACCCTCCCTACTCTATCCAGATTTTTACATGGGGAAAGAAGAGAAAGCTGTCATATCTGCCGTTTGCTTTCCCAAAAGATCAACAGCCCCTCTGGGCAGCCACCCTTTCCCACACACCCACTGGTATACAAGTCTTCCACTGGACCCTCTGCCAGCCAGAGAGACTTCCTTTACTAAGCAAGCCACTTCTCCCATCCAGAGGCAGGATTCCTTGAGTGCCTCAGTTCCCTTCAAACTTTTGGGCTTTTAAAGGGGTGGGGAGTGGAGAGTGCTTCCTGGATAGCCTGCCAGCTGCCCTAGAACTGTAAAATGCAGAGGGGCAGGAGATCGCAGGACCCAGAGCAAAGGCCTCCCCCAAACCCTGCCCAGTCTCCAGGCGGGCTGGGGCTTGGGTCTTCTCTCCAAAATCCTTGGGATGGAGTTTGTAGGATTGGCCTGGAAATACAGCGCTGAAACCCTTGGAGAAAGAAAAGAGGGACTCTTCAACGTCTCTCTCTGAAAAAAGGAGGAGCTGCCCATTAGAGGCACAAGGAAGGGTCGTTGTTTTGAGTGGCCCCAGGAAGGCTCCAAGTGTAAAGGCATTTTAGAGCTTCTCAAGCATGAGAATGAAAAGCTGGGCAGCTTCTTAGCTGGGAGGCCTCACTGTTACGCCCGGGATCCGTCACGAACTAACCACCTGAATGACCTCGGCCAAGTGCAAACCCTGGGGAACAGCGCGTGTGTGTGTGCGCTTCCGCGGCCCAAGCTGCACTCCGGGACTGGGCCTCTGCCAGTCCGCCGCCCGCACAATTCTGCTCCAAACCTCAGGCCTCACACTTTACCGTGCCTCAGCCACCGCGGGCACCGAGGAGCAGGGCGCATGGGGCATCCCTATTAAAAAGCCTCCAAGTCCCCACCTGGTGCGCTTTGCGGCCGCGGGGCACGGATGAGCTAGACTGGGGCCTAGGCTAGGGAGAGGGATGGGATGAAGGATGGAGCTCTGCAATTTCTCGAGAAAGCGTGGAGAAAGAGGGGGAGGAGGCTGGCCTCCCCGCGAAATTAACAAAACCTACACTTTGCAAAGTCTCCCCCATCCCCCTCCTCCGAGTTCTTCCCCGCCGCGCGCCCGCCCCTCCTCGCCGCTTCTGTTGTGACTCGGGCAGCCTATCCCGAGGGTGGGGAGCTGCCGAGGAGCCTGAGCCGAGCGGTACTCCGCAGCATCACGTGCCGGGGTGGGGGCTATAAAATCCCAGAGCCGGGGCGCCAGGCGGGGGACGTGAGGACCAGCCCTCTCCAGGGACCCCTTTGTTCGCAGCCCAGACGCCAACACCTCCGCGTCCCCAAGGGCTTGACCGCCTGCGTCCGCGCCGCGCCCGGGGCAGAGCTCAGACCAGGAAAGGGGAGGGGGCGACTCGGCCGGCCGGGCCCTCCAGCCACCCACCCCTCCCGACATGTCGCGCTCCTTCTATGTCGACTCGCTCATCATCAAGGACTCCTCAAGGCCCGCGCCCTCGCTGCCTGAGCCGCACCCTGGGCCAGATTTCTTCATCCCGCTGGGCATGCCGTCCCCATTGGTGATGTCGGTGTCCGGGCCCGGGTGCCCATCCCGCAAGAGCGGCGCGTTCTGCGTTTGCCCGCTCTGCGTCACTTCGCACCTGCACTCTTCTCGTGGGCCGGCGGGCTCTGGCGGCGGGGGCGCAGGGGCCGGGAGTGCAGGGGCCGGAGGTGGCGGGGCGGCTGGGGGCGCCGGGGCCCTGCCCCTGCTCAAGAGTCAGTTCTCTTCGGGTCCTGGGGACGCGCAGTTTTGCCCGCGCGTGAGCCACGCGCACCATCACCACCACCCGCCGCAGCACCACCATCACCACCACCAGCCCCAGCAGCCCGGCTCGGCCGCTGCCGCAGCGGCTGCGGCGGCAGCGGCAGCGGCCGCGGCGGCCTTGGGGCACCCGCAGCACCACGCACCTGTCTGCGCCACCACCACCTACAACGTGGCAGACCCGCGGAGATTCCACTGCCTCACCATGGGTAGGGCGGGGTCTCTGGGCACCTGCGCGCCGCGCCTTCCCAGCTCCCTGGAGCAAACTTTCCGCCTTCGGTGGAGGAAGTGGGAGCCCGGGGGGCGGGGTGGGGAGAGAGGAGGGGCTTTTGGTGTAACTGTGGAGTCGTCCCCAGAAGTTCCACGAAGGTGGAAGTTAGCTTGCCAACCTCTCAAACTGCCTGGTGCACTTCATTCCTGGTACCTGGTGCCCAAGTCTTGCGTAATATCGGGGCCTTTGGGACTTCGCGCTTGAGGGCTGAGAAACGGGAGGTTAACTGACTGAGGTTCGGGGTGGCTGTGTTTGAACTCAGATGTGGCATTCTGGCCTCGGGGCTGGCTAATTAGCGTTTCGATGTTTTTGGCTAAGCCCGCCTATCTTTCCTTAAGGCTTGAAGGGAGACGGCCGGGCAATGCCAGCCCCCACCCCTCGTTTAATCCTCTGACTTTACGGCCCGCACATCAAAGGCCTTCACTTGCTTTGGGCGTCTCTTGTCCTTCCCGACTAAGTAACGATGTGCCATGAAATGGGAAGGGATGAGGGATGGATACAGGTGTTTGGTTGAGTGTCGCGGGTGGGTCCTTGAGAGGCGTCCTTCCCACGGGATGGCACGTGAGTGGGAGCGCCTCGCCGGAGAATTACCTCTTTGCTCTCTCTTGGCCGGTCTGCAGGGGGCTCGGACGCCAGCCAGGTACCCAACGGCAAGAGGATGAGGACAGCGTTCACCAGCACGCAGCTCCTGGAGCTGGAGCGGGAATTCTCTTCCAACATGTACCTGTCTCGACTCCGGAGGATCGAAATCGCCACTTACCTGAACCTGTCGGAGAAGCAGGTGAAAATCTGGTTTCAGAACCGCCGGGTGAAGCATAAGAAGGAAGGGAAGGGCACGCAGAGGAACAGTCACGCGGGCTGCAAGTGTGTCGGCAGCCAGGCGCACTATGCGCGCTCGGAGGATGAGGACTCCTTGTCGCCGGCCTCAGCCAACGATGACAAGGAGATTTCCCCCTTATGAGGGAGGGCTGCCCCTCTTTCACCACCCGCTTCCGGCAGCCCCCTCAACGCCAAGGCAGGCACCAAGGGCCCAAATCCTCTGCTATTCCATGGTCCCATCTGGAAAGGAACGGACCCGAGAGTTCCTGGGTTGTACATGCCGCGCCTGACCCTTCACGCCTTCTCCTTGACCTATTTGTTGAGGGCTCCACTCACAGTTATAGATCGTTTTTTAAAAATGTACATAATCTAGATTCAACTCAGTCTGGTCATAAACAGAGAAGAAACAGGGTTGGTTTAAGTTTAACACTGTATAGTGGTTTTTGAAAGCGCATGTCATTTCCCCTTCCCTACTGTCCTTCAAAACGTGATCAGAACACGGGGTTTCTTGATTATTTTGTTGTTCTTTTAAAAATGAAAGTATTGAATTGCGAATAATTTAGAAAACTAAACCCTGTAGGTCTTGCTTTCTGAAAATTTGCCTGGGGAGAGTTTAAAATCCAAGCCCCTGGAAGTCCCTTTGTATGTGAATAGTTTTATATAAAATTTATATTTATATTTATTTAAATAAATGAAACAAAATCAAGGTTTTAAATTCGTGGTGTTTGCTCTCACCATCTTCCCCAGTCTCTCTCTCCTCCATATCTAGAGAAAGGCATGGGCAGGAAAAAAAAGTATCTGAGAATTCAGAGGAAAGTGTTACTAAAACTTGGGAATGTGGGTCTCCTGGTTGAGGGAGTTTGTGGCTCTGTGGGATTTCTCTGTAACAGGAAACTTCTGCCAAGAAGATGCTTTCAGTCATGATGCTGCCTCCCGGATAGTACTCCCATCCTCCAAATAGCTAACCTCCTCACAGTTGACAGGACAAATCACTCCATTTAGAGTGACACTGACAACTAATGACAGGCAAACCTTTTAATTCATTTAGTAGGGAAAGTTGAAAATCCCTAATCTGAGATTTATATTCTGTGGCAGCCCGCCCGCTTTGTTCTTCTTCCTCAGCTCTCTCAGTACTAAAACCTGAATTACGTGAAGGAATTTGAATAGTCAGAATAGTTTTAGGAAGAGCTACAATCCATCAAACAGGTTGGAAGCAAATACATGAAAACTTACAAATGATGCTGCAAGTGACTACAAATATTACGTTTCCTGATTGTCTTGCTAAGAAATTAGCTGGTTTCCTCAATGTAGAGAAAGCAAAAGGTCAGGGACAGGGAATTATTCTGTCCAAAGATTTACATTCTCATTTTCCCAAAATAGTTCAGAGGTGCCTTCTGGCTCTTGGGTTTTTTTTTTTTTTTTTGGACTAACTTTAACCTAAATTGGCTCCCTTCTAGTCCCTGTCTTCTCATCACCTTGCAGAGTGAATTCCTGCAAGCCTGGCCCTAGAAAAGACTTACTCTGGCTCTGTAGGGCCACCTGGGTCTCTCCTTAGTGCAGCCAGGGCCTGTCATCTAAAGGAGAGAAGTGAAGCTAGAAACATGGAAACTAGGAGATCTCATTCCTTGCAACCTGAGTTCCACTGACTCCCACTGCCGTTCTTTCTATTTTCTGTAAAGATGCCACCTAAGGGGTTCAAGCGATATGAACTGTTTATAACACATACGCAGACTTCTTTAGGTCTGATTTACTTTAGGTCTACAGGAACTGGAACCTCAACAGGTGGGGTTGGGGCTCTAAAACTGAGGGCAGAAAGCTAGTTTGGCAAGAGGGAGAAAGGAGGGAGGTTTCCCCTCCCGGAGACACACTCTCTCTCTCTCTCTCTCTCTCTCTCTCTCTCTCTCTCTCTCTCTCACACACACACACACACACACACACACACACACACACACGGAGCATCAGGAGGCTTAGAAGGAAAGTTCCCCTTTCAGACTCCCCAGGCCCTGAGTCCACTGCCATGCTGGTACCGGGTAGCGGCCGGGGCAGGCAGGAGGGAGGAGAAACCGCACGGTGTTGTGCTCAATAGGGAGCTGCCGCCGCTTTGTGCAGCGACCTGGGCCTGGTCCTGCGCAGGGGTCACAGGCATCCAGCTTGCTGCTGCCTGGGCCTGGGGGGCTCAGCGCCTGGGTCTGTCTCTCACGCAGAGTCTCTGGCCCCTCGCCGGCTCGCGGCGAAGGGAGGAGGCGGCGGCCGCTGCCTTTCCTGAAGATCCCATCTCCGTCCTTTCCAGTGAACAGCCTCTCCGGGCACTAGCACAGGGGCAGGAGGAAGGGATTTTCCAAGCGCAAAGAACGGGCGTTTAAGGAGAAGTACTCCTTCTCAGGAAATAACAATAAGGACAAGGAGCCCTCTTGGAGCCCAAATGCCCAAAGCGAGGCCTCATCTGGACGGTGGGCAGACTCCGTCCCTCTCGCATCCACACCCTGCCCGGCCACTCTGTTGCCCCGCGCTCGGGCCGGCTCTCCCCAGGTCCATACCCAGTCGGGACCGGAGCCTCTGCGCCGCACTCGGCTCCCCAGTGCCAGACCCTGCGCCGGGAGCGCGGAGCCATCCACTTGCCACACCCAAGGCTGATGCTTCGCGGCGCGCCCAGCTCCGCCGCCCTGCGAAGGAGTCGCGGCGCCAGCCCTCCCCGCCTGCCTTTGGGCTGCGTACGTGGTCTCAGTCTGTCTCCGTACTGTCTTTGGGGACATTCCTTAGGGAAGAGAGAATGAACAATGGATCTCCCACCAGAGGCAAAAAGATTCAGGCAAAGATACCCATCTAGAAGTTGGACATTCTCCGAGGAAGGGCTCTCCAGGTTTCCCAGGGAGGTCCTCCTTGTCTAAGACATTCGGTGCCCAGTGGACCTTCTTGTCACTTTCAGAGTGGACCATGAGGTCTCCTTGTCTACTAGGGTAGATTTTACGTTCCCTCCTCCCCCAAAATCAGTTGATGTTTTTGAAGTTTGCATATCACAATAAGACTTTGGGAACCTGTCTGATTTCAATGGCCCCCAGTTTCACCTTAGGTCAAGAACACCTGAAGCCAACACTTAGACACACAAACTCAGACACACAAATACTCTGTGAAACAATCTTGATATGAAACACTCCAAGTGCAGTGTCCCCAGATTTATTAAAGAGGAATATTGAAGATGTGTTGTTAGCAGTGCATTGGGTTCTGGTTGTCCCTCAGGAGAGAAATCAAGAGAAACAACAAATCCGAGTAGGAAACTAAAAGTTTATTAGCTTGTGCACAGAAGAGGCACAAGGGAGCTGGTGCGGAAAGGAAAGGGGCAGGTGACTGTCTCATTAGGGAGTGGGATATTAGGGCTTCTTATTAGGCAAAGGCTGGGGAGGAGGACCTTGTCATGCATGTAGAGGTGGTGTTTTTCCCTGTGCCTGCGCTGATGACATACCACCATATGCATTGCATATATCATTAGCTTGCTAACTCTCCACCCTGGGTGTGATTTTTACTATGCTAATGGAGCTAGGGTCACCTCCAGTGGACTCCTGGTGCTAGGGAGCATGCTTCAGCCAGGGAAAGTCCCATGCTGTGGAAGGTGGATCTTGGTGGTCTCTATCTGATTCTCCTAGCTTGAGGATTGGTTAGGGGCCTCATCTTGTTAGGCCAGGGGACTTACACATGGCCCTGTCTCTTTAGGCTGGTCCCTGTCTCAGTGTGAGGTCACCTTTAACAGTTTTACTTCTTGGGAAGACTAGATGCTAGCTTTTCAGTGTGCCTCCGCTTGAAAAACAGAACTTTGTTCCCCCAAAACATGGCTTCTTAGGGGCCTATAAACACATAATGGAAAGAGAGAAAGAGAATGAAAATGAGAATTAGAAATGAGGACCTTGCTCCACTGAGAGAAAAGAAGTGAGCAGCAGGAGCTGTTTGTGTGGCTGAGTCCACCTCTTTGAGAACACGTCCTGTGGTAGCTTTAAATAGGAAAAGAGGTGGGGGCAGGGGAGAGGGGATGGAGGCCAGGAAGGATGACCTCCTGCCATCCTGCCCTGACTCATTCCAGACATTGTGAGCAAAGAGGAGGAGCAGAGACCTTTCCCCTTCACCCTACTACTCAGTGACCAACACAAGCCCAAGGCCAACAGCCTAACACTGATAGCGGCACTCAGCAAGCCTTCTTGATTGCAAACCATGCCCAGAGCAAAAGGGATCCAGCAGCCCATCCCTGGGTGTCCATGGGCCCAGGTGATAGAGACACTGATGATGGTAGACCACGCCCCCCCCTTATTCTGAAATGGTCATCATAGCTTAGGAACCCCCTCCCCCCATCCTCCCAAGGATATCCAAGGATGTTTTATGAAAAACAATAACTTGGGGATGTGAAGTCTTTGATTTCTGGCTTCCTCCTCTCTAGCTTCACCCTCCTCCCCACTCCCCACCAATTCTGCCCAATTACATCTGATCAGGATTAGAAAGTCAGTTTGCTTGGCTCACCCTGACTGTGGTCAGAGAATTGCCAGAAAGGTGATTGTTATAACTCAAAGTAGTCACAGAGGGCAGCAGGGTCTGTATGTGTATGTGTGTGTGTATGGGGGTGGGAAGGGTGAGAGAAGGAGAAAGAGAGGGAGGAGAGAGAAAGAGAACTCCATTGATGGTGGTCATGTATGTGAAAAGACAAGAGTGTTTTTCACCAGATTTTTTTTTTTCTTCCCACTTCTACCTTGCCTGGAGACTCCATTCTCTTTTCAGTGCACTTCTTGGGAGATTTCTCTCAGGGAGGTGGGGAGGTGCTCAGAGCTGGGTTGAGGGAAGGAGAAAAAGCTGAACATTGAGTGAAGAGGGAGAGAGCTCTGGGTAGGGTCTCAGGCCCAGCCTGAAGGGTGTGAGGAGGGGAGGAGAATGACCCTTCCAATAGAATCTATTTGCTAGAGGAAACTGGGTTTAAAGGAGCAATCACTGCTTTAAAAGGAGCTCCTCCCATCCTCTCCAAACAGCCTAAAGCTGTCCTAGACGATGAATGCGGCTCAGTGCATCAAAGCAATTGTTCCTATTTTCATTATTCACAGGGAATCTTTGAATGTACCTGTTAAGGTGACAGACCTCTTAAAAGGGAACATTTTTTCCATGCAATTAAATAGTGCATTTACTAGGCTTCTATTAACATAATTTAATATAAATCTATTTTATAAATCTTTAGGCTCACATTACTGAAAATTGAGCTTCTCTGAAAAAAAAAGAAATGCCCACCTCTCTTCCCTAAATTAGATGGAATAGAATCCAAAAACTTGTTATTCTAAGCCAGCTAGAAATATTAAAAGTAGAGAAATCTTTTGTATTGTCTTTGTTAATGGTGGAGGTGTGAAGAAAACAGACAGCTTGTCTCACAGAAGATGAGAAATTGCACAGGGGCGCAGGGCTCCTACACCCAAGGCCCTGGACCGTGGGGTGGGTAACACAGGGAGGGGCCAACAGGAACAGGAACTTCAAGAGATCTCCTAGGAACAGAGCTGAATCAGGGCTCAGATGAACAACCAACCAACCCTGACTCCTATTTGGAAGCAAAGTTCTTCTGTTTGGGGAGAGAAAATCCACAGCCTATGAGACCTCACAGTCCTGAAAGCTGCTCCATGTGGTGGTAGATACCCTTGTCTGTTCCCATAGCTGGACTCCCTGTTCTCAAGTACACCCTCCAAAATTCTGGGCGTGCCATTGTCTCTGATAATAGTGTTCTGTGTGCCCTTATGTTGACGTCAATGCCTCCCTTCTGCACTGGGCATTGCATTTCTTCAAGCTGAGCTCTGTGTTTTCCTGAACCTTGTCCTACCTTTGTTGAGCCTTCCAAATCCCAAACCCAGGAAGGCCCCAGGGGCTCCTCTGAGTGAATCCTGACAGATCGGAAGTGTGTGCTGTGTGCTTAGGAAAGTAACTAGTTTCAGATTAATGAAGCAGTGACAATTTCAATCTGCTTAAAGGCGGAGGTTGGCACTGCCCAGGCCTGAGCGTGGGGAGCTCTCCAGGCTGGGCTTTATATTGTCCGCTTTTCTGAAGAGCAGACAAAGATGGATAGAGAGACATTGAAAAGCAGGGGGCGTATTTCAAACAGCCCCATAAAGAGGGCTGTCACTTTAAGACAAGAACCATAGTGCTTTGATGACTTTGTATTAGCTGCACCATTTCAAATAAGGAACTCAAGTCTCTAGTGAGAGGGAGGAAAAAGGAGATGGAGAGAGGGAGAGGGAGGGAGTAAGGGAAAGAGAAAGAGAGAGAGAGGGAGCATGCAATGGAGAGAGGAGGCAGAGAGAACAGAGAATGTAGCAATATTTAGCTACATTCTCTACACAGCTCACACATGGCTGTGTGAGCACTGCAGCAGGACTAACTCTTAGGCAACTGCTTGATTTTTGAAGTTCAGGGAGAAACCACACACAGCAGGTGCAGAGAAAAAAGGCAGGTGGGAGCTGCTCCCGATGGGAAACAGCTCCCTGCCCATGGGCAGCAGCCGGCTCCGAGGAGCTCACGACAGCTTGGCCTCAGTTTGTTGGGAAGGGCTGGAGAGGGACGCGCAGCTCGCGCAGCTCGGCTGGCCCCAGACCGCTGAGGATTATAATGGAAATTTTTGAAAGCGTGAAAGAGAAAGAATAGGAAGGAGGGGGAGGGCAGGCTTTTGGAGTCCACCTTCACAAAGCGTAATTTAAATTGCTTGGGGTCAAGCAGCAACAAGCCACCTCCCCCCTTTCCTCCTTAATTAATTAATGACCACGATTAATTATTAGAGTCCTGCATCTCAAGACTTCAAAATGCCTTCGTCCAAGGGCTGATGAGCTGCTTGAGCCAGACACGTGGTTTTAACTTGGAAGAAGGGAGTGGAGAGTTGGCAGCGTATTTGTTGTCTGTCTTCATCTCTGCTTCCCTCTGGGTCTCTCTCTGTCTCTTTCTGCCTTGGTGTCTCTCTCTCCTTTGTTCTCCAGGGCAATCTCCCCATCCTCCTCCAACCTCCCCTGGCCCTACCTCAATCCTCCCAATTCCAGGACCCCAGGTGTCTGGTAGGAGAGGAGGATGCCCTGTGAGGCTCCCACCTGGGGCACCGGCATCTCAGAATTCCACCGTGTCTGGAAGTGACTGTGTAGCAGTATAATTTCACTGGCTGGATCAAGAGTTATTGACAGCTAAGATTTTTTTTCCTGCCAAAGAAACTTTTTTTTTTTTTAACGATAGGGGAACCCGGACAGGGAAATCATGCCGGCTTGGAAGGCCTGCAGAAGGGCTCCCCCCACGGTGGCACTGGAGAGAGAAGCGTTTAGTCACTGTTTCATTAGGCACTATTTGAACCTTGCAACATGTGGTAATTTCTGGGGCAAGCTGAAAAGGGGGGATTATGTAGGAGGGACACAAGGAAATTAGCGAACGGTTAATTTAACTCGTTTTCTGCTAGACTTTTCGATACATTCCTAATTGACTGAGGGGCAGGTGAAGCTCCCGCCCCATGCAGGCTCATTCACGGTGGGAATAAATGGTTCTTTTTCAACTCACACTGCTCACAATATATCATCAGGGAAAAGACATGCAATGAATATGTTGATTTTTTTTTATTAATGGAATTACACCCTGCCATGCAGGTGTGAGGGTAAAAACCTATACTGCAATGAAATAAGATTAACAATGAAATTAGAATTTTATTAGCTTTATATGTCACGTAGACCTGTATTTGAACTGTCAAAACAAGCAACAAGAAAAGATATTCTGAAGGCAGCCCTGCCAATCAACTAGCAGAAACGGAACAGCATCTTATCCAAATCATAATCAGCTTCCAGTTCCCTTAGCACTTCACTTGGCTCTGATGCGGGAGGCAAGTGGGCGGAGGGCCCCCCGTGGGTACCAGCGTGGTCTCTGGAAGCGCAGGTAGTAGATGGAAAACACCACTTGGGCTCACAAGAACCGGACTGGAGCAGGCCCCAGCCGTGGGGAGAAGGGCTAGGATGGCCCGAGGCCGCCAAGAGGTCAGCCGGAGGGCCGGGCCACCGCGGCCTGTAGGCCTCAGGCTTAGTGTCCCCTAAATCAGCTGCCCGGCTGGCCGTGACCCGAGGGACTGGAGAGAAAAGTCGGGATGCGAGGCTCGAGGCAGAGGAGGATGACTTTCGGAAATCGGACTGAGTTTTGTTACCCGGGGGCCCCAGGAGCTTCGGGGCAGCTACCTGGGTCTGGCAGGCGCAGAGGTGCCCTATGCAAATAGTTCGCTATTAGGCGAGAAAGAAACACTTCAAATGCCCCTTTGTAACCTTCTATAGAAAATCGAGGTACTCTGCATGACAAAGCACAATTAAGCTTTCTATTCAGGAGTTCTGCAGCTGGTAGCCCATTGGGAAAGTGGGAGGGAACGCGAATATATTAATAGTGTGGCAAAAGTTTTTTGTGTGCGTGTCCTTTTCTGGGTCGGGGGTGGGGAGGGGCAGTGGGTGGACCCGGAGGGGAAGAAGGCTCAGCCTTGGATCCTTGCCACCTGAATAACATCGTCTCTGCCCACGTGGAAAGCCCCGCTTGTCTGGCAGCCAGGACTTTCTGAATGGTTGCCGCGACCCCCCGCGCGCCGAACAGGGCCGGGCGGACCCGCGGGCACCAGCGCACGGGCGGGGCGGGACGCGTGCCCCGGCCTAGCCTCCTCGTCCCCAGAAAGCTGGGCCGAGCCCCGGCGCCCAGCTGTTCCTGGTCACCCGCGCAGGAGTGAGGCTCCCCAGTCCTGGTGCTTCGCCCAGACGCCGCGGCAGGTGGTGCGCATCGGAGCGCGGGAGGGGATGCTGCGGAGGGAGAGAGACGCGGGAAGGGCAGAGGCAGTTTTCCGTTCAGCTCCAACTTTTTCCACCCCTTCTCCGTAGTTGAGGTTCCTTTCCTAATAGTTCATTTTCACAGTCCGTAGGGAGAATTTTTTTTGCTTCTTAGTGAAGAAGGGTCCTTAGCCAACTTTGTTGGTTGTTCTCCGTTTGCCCCTCGAGACCCATTTGCGCCTTGATCCGGGTCCTGATTGGCGCCCGCAGACACTGATCTTTGAGGATTGTGTGATTTCCTCTATTAACTGCATCACCTGCAGCCTCTTGCCTCTGGCTTCCGTTTGGGTTTGGTGACTGAGTGGTACTACAAATACCAGAACAACCTGAGGAGAGAGAAGAAGGCCTACCGGTTATTCCCGGGGAGGCTGCATTGCCCCGGGTCTGGTAGTTGCTGCTACCGTCCAGAAATTCCCTTTCACTCTGAGTGCCTCTTCTCCAAAGCTACAGTTCTTAATCACGGTCCCCTTGGACCTTCATGGAAAAGGGTGGAAATGTCTTCCCGCTTCTACTAGTCTCTAAGCCCATCAGAATTCTTGTTAGTTCCATCGGCCTTACACACATCTCTGCAAATAGCCACTTAGTTAAAAAGTTTCTTCAAAAGTTCCAGCTCAAAGTGGCTGCCTGGTGGCTTACCAGCTATGCTATGCTTGAGTCAATCTCTTCTATATTAGGGAGCGCGATTGTTTCCTGATTCTTGCTGGGACGACTCCTGGGAGAGGAACTCTGTGCTTTGGCCCATTCCATTTTCAGACAGCTTTGGCCATTAGGAACACTTCCTTGTACTGACTCAGGATCTTCCTTCATGATTTCTATCCATGGGTGCAACCTAATTCTTTCCCCTGCGGCTTCTAGGTGTCTGTCTTCTTCCCGATTCCCAACTGTGAGGTCCTTGACGACAGCAACTGTGACTTTCATCTCTATATCTTCAGCATTCATCACAATGTCCAGCACATAGTAGATGCCCAATAAATACCAGCTGGGTCAGAGCACCATCTGCTTCCAAGTTTCCACGAGTTCCCTCAGGCATGGGGGTTAGAATAGATATCTTTGTAGCTGTGTATACATGTATATGATAAATATATGATAAACATATATACGTATATGGGATAAATATAGATAGGATGTAGAGAAGGTTCTGGAATCAGTCTGCATGCTCTACCATTTACTAACAGTGTGTGTAACCTTGGGCAATTCACTAACTTCTCTAACTTTCATTTTCCTCGTTTGTAAAATGAAGATAATTAGCAGTATCTTCCTCACAAGGATGTTGACGACTAAATAAGAAAATATATATGAAAATATATAGATGTTTACATAAGATAGAGAAGTTCTAACTGAAAAAGTAACTTTTTTAACCACGTTATCTTTTTTATGTGTGTGTGAGGAAGACTGGCCCTGAGCTAATATCTGTTGCCAATCTCCCTTTCTTTTTCTTCCCAAAGCCCCAGCATATAGTTGTATATCCTAGGTGTAGGTCATTCTAGTTATTCTATGTGGGATGGCACCACAGCATGGCTTGATGAGTATAGGTCCATGCCCAGGATCCAAACTGGCAAACCCACGGCCGTCAAAGTGGAGAGCATGAACTTAACCACTCGGCCACAGGGCTGGCCCCTGAAAAAATAACTTGTGAGTAAAGACCTGAAGGGAGTGTAGGGAACTGACCGTGTGGTTTGCTGGGGCGAGAAAATTCCAAACAGAGGTAGCAACAAGTGCAAAGGCCCAGAAACATGCCTGGAATAGTTGAGAAACCAGGAAGAGGCAGAATGACTAGAGTAGAGTGAATGAGTCCCTAGATGAGAGAAGGGAGGTCAGAGTGGTGATGGGTGGGTCCTGTAGGTCTTTGGAAAGACTTGGGCTTTTATTTTGAGTTAAGTGGGGAGCCTTTGGAGGGTTTTGAGCCGAGGGATGATATGCTATAACTTATTAGGATGAATTTGGTTCCTGTGTTGAAAGCAGACTTTCAACAGGCAAGGGCAGAAGTAGGGAAGTTAAGAAGCTGTTAAATTAATCTAGGTAGGAGATGATGGTGGCTTGGACCAGGGTGGAGGTGATGTGAGTGGTGAGAAGGCATCGATTCTTGGATTTGACTTGGTAGAGTGGCCAGGATTTGCCGACAAACTGAATCTGAGGAATGAGAGAAAGAAAAGGGTCAAGGTCTTTACTCCAAGCACTTAGAAGAAAACAAATTGCCATTAAGAAGGATATAGTAGCAAAGTTTAGGATATGTTATGTTTAGGATACGTTAAGATGACAATTAGACAATTAATGGTAAATCTCGAGGCATGCAATCAAAGCATATCAGGCATGAAAAGAAGCAGCAAAATATGACAATGAGAAGAAAAATCAATCAATAGAATCAGACACAGGAATGACACATTTGGTAGAATTAGCAGACAAAGACATTAAAACAATTGTTATATTTAAAAATCCCCTTCGTATATTCTAGAAAGTAGAGGAAAGCATGAACATGATAAGGAGGGATCTGGAAGTTATAAGAAAAGAACGGAATCAAAATTATGGGATTGAGAAATACAGAGTATGAGATGAAAAACACACCAGATGTGATTAATGACAGACACTGCGAATAAAAGGTTAGTGACCTTAAAGACATAAGCATAGAAACTATCCAAAACAAAATATAGGGAGATAAAAGACTGAAAAGAAAGAACAGAGCATTAGTGAGCTTGGACACAGCGTCAAGTGGCCTATTCATGTTATTGGAGTTCCAGAAGAAAAGACAGAAGAAGGGACAGAAAAAATATTTAGAGAAATCATAACCAAAATTTTTCCAGATTTGATGAAAATTAGAAATCTACAGATTCAGAAAATTCAACAACCTCCAAACAGAAGAAATATGAAGAAAACTACCCCAAGGCACTTCATAATCATAATTATAGAAAGAAAATCCTAAAACAGCTGGGGAAAAAGACATATTATGTACAAAGGAACAAAGATAAGGACTAGAGTAAATTTGTCATCAGAAAGAATGCAAGCCAGAAGCCGGTGACTTCTGTCTTTAAACTACTGAAAGAATAAAAGTCAATCTTGAATTCCAAACTCTGCAAAACTATCTTTCAGAAACAAATGTTAAATAAAGACTTCTTCAGACACATAAATGCTGAACAATTCATCATCAGCACACCACTATAAGGAATGTTAAAGGAAGTCTTTCAGGCAGAAGGAAAATGATATCAGATAGAATCTGCATCTACCCAAAGAAATGAGGAGTGCTAGAACTGGTAAATATATAAAATATGTTTTCTAAAAACTCTTTAAAAGATAATTGACTGCTTAAAGCAAGTTAACATATTGTGGAGTTTCAAACATACAGCTGATTCTTGTTATTCACAGCAGTTATTTTCTATAAGATTGTCACAAACAGTGAGTATGTGAACATGAAACACTGCTCACAGGAGGAACACAAGGTTACGTTCTTGTGAGTCTGTGATCATATTTCATCAACCAATCAATACGTAAGCTGGTGTTCTGTATGTTTCTGTTTAAGGACAGTTTATGTAGTATGTGTTGTCCACGTAGAGCTCATTAACGTTTACCTCACAGCCAAAGCACTCACTATAACTCAGGTGTCTTAGTTCTTTTGGGCTGCTATAACAAAACACTGTAGACTGGGTGGCTTTTAAACAGAAATTTATTTCTCACCATTCTGGAGGCTGGAAAGTCCAAGATCAAGGCACTGGCAGATCCTGTGTCTGGTGAGATCCCACTTGCTGGTTCATAGATGACCGTGTTCTTACTGTGTCCTCAACATGGTGGAAGAGGGCCAAGAGCTCTCCGGAATGTCTTTTATAAGGGCACAAATCCCATTCAAGAGGGCTGCATCCTCATGACCTAATAACCTCCCGAAGACCCTACCTCTTAATACCGTAGCATTGGGGATTAGAATTTCAACATATGATTTTTAGGGGTACACAAGCATTCAGTCTATAGCATCATGCCTGAACAAAGCCCATCTCACACACATAATGCACATCAGCATTTTAGGATACACTAGTGCATTTTAGCACTTGGGAGCCATTTTTTTAAATTGTGGTAAAATATACATGACATAAAAGTTACTATTTTAATGATTTTTAAGTGTACATTTCAGTGGCATTAGGTACTTTCACATTATTGTGCAACAATCACCACCATCATACCTCTCCAGAACTTTTTCATCTTCCCAAATTGAAATTCCATACCCATTCAGCAATGATTTCCCAATTCCCCTTCCCTCAGCCCTGGCAACCGCCATTCTACTTTCCATGTCTATGAATTTGACTACTCCAGGTACCAAATATAAGTGGAATCATAGAGTGTGTGTCCTTTTGTGACTGACTTATTTCACTTAGCGTAATGTTTTCAAGTTCATCTATGCTGTAGCTTATGATGGAATTTCTTTCCTTTTTGTAGCTGAATTATATTCCATATATATGTATATACTACATTTTGTTTATCCATTCATCCATTGATGGATATTTGGGTTGCTTCCACATTTTGGCTACTGTGAATAATGCTGCTATGAACATGGGTGCAGAAATTTGAGTCCCTGCTTTCACTTCTTTTGGCATACAACCAGGAGGAGAATTGCTGGATCATTTGGTAATTCTATGTCTAATATTTTGCAAATTCCCATACTGTTTTCCATAGCAGCTACACCATTTTACTTTCCCACCTGCAATGCCCAAGGGTTCCAATTTTCCCACATCCCTGTCAATGCTTGTTATTTTCTGTATTTTATTTGTTTAGTAGCTATCCTAATGGTGTGAAGTAATATCTCATTGTGACTTTGGTTTGCATTTCTCTGATGACCAGTGATGTTGAACATCTTTTAATATGCTTGTTGGCCATTGGTATATCTTCTTTAGAGAAATGTCTATTCACGTCCTTTGCTCATTTTTAATAGGGTTATTTTATTTTTTGTTGTTTAGTTGTAGTACTTCTTCATATATTCTGGATATTAACCCCTTATCAGATATATGATTTGCAAATATGTTCTCCCATTCTATGGTTTGCCTTTCCCTTTGTTGGTTCTGTCCTTTAGTGAATAATAAATTTTTTAATTTGATGCCCCATTTGTCTATTTCTTTTTTTGTTGCTTGTGCTTTTGACGTCGTATCCAAGAAATTATTCCCAAATCCAACGTCATGAAGATTTTCCCCTATGTTTTCTTCTAGGATTTTTTTATTTTTAGGTTTTACATTTAGATCTTTAATCCATTTTGAGTTAATGTTTGTTTATGGTGTAGGGTAAGGGCATAACTTCATTCTTTTGCATGTGGATATCTAGTTTTCCCAATTGGAAAAACTAGTTCAAGAGATATCCAGTTCAAGAGATTGTTCTTTCCCCATTGAATGCTCTTGACACCCTTGTTGAAAATCATTTGATGTTTATTTCTGGGTCGTCTATTCTATTCCATTCGTCTCTATGTCTGTCTTTATGCCAGTAGCATTGTTTTGATTACCATAGCTTTGTAGTTAAGTTTTGAAATCAGGAAATGTGAGACGTCCAGTTTTGTTCTTCCTTTTCAAGATTGTTTTGGCTATTTGGGTTCCCTTGAGATTCCATGTGAATTTTAGGATGGATTTTGTTTCTTTTTTTTTTTTTTTAAAGATTGGCACCTGCCACAACTAGAGGGACCTGCAACTAAGATATACAACTATGCACCAGGGGGCATTTGGGAGGATAAAGCAGGAAAAAAAAAAAAAAAAGATTGGCACCTGAGCTAACAACTGTTGCCAATTTTTTTTTTTCTGCTTTTTCTCCCCAAACCTCCCCGGTACATAGTTGTATATCTTGGTTGCAGGTCCTTCTAGTTGTGGCATGTGGGACACCACCTCAACGTGGCCTGATGAGTGGTGCCATGTCCGCACCCAGGATCCGAACCGGCGAAACTCTGGGCCAGCACCGCAGAGTGCGTGAACTTAACCACTCGGCTGCAGGGCCAGCCCCTAGGATGGATTTTCTATTTCTGCAAAAAATGTCATTGGAATTTTTATAGGGATTACATTGAATCTGCAGATTGCTTTGGGTAGTACTGATGTCTTAACAATATTAAGTCTTCTGATCCATGAACATTGGATGTCTTTCCATTTATTTATCTTTAATTTCTTTCAGCAATGTTTTATAGTTTTCAGCATACAAGTCTTTTAGGAGGCCATAGTAAATAGCAAAATCACCAAGTAAAAAAAAATACCAAAAAGTGGCAATAATAGACCACAAATAGGATACTTTTTTACAACAAAAGAGATGAAACAAACAAGGCAGAGTATTGTCTTGTTCCTCCTTAAATGGGACTGTGCACCTTGAATGACTCAAATTTTTCACTGCTCTACAAATGTCCACAGATGAATGAAAAAGTGCCATGAGTATTGATTTGGGGGGTTACAAATAAA
This sequence comes from Equus przewalskii, assembly GCF_037783145.1. Taxonomy (NCBI): domain Eukaryota; kingdom Metazoa; phylum Chordata; class Mammalia; order Perissodactyla; family Equidae; genus Equus; species Equus przewalskii. The sequence continues at coordinate 78,161,595 of NC_091833.1, read as the reverse complement.
TTTTAGCAAGTAGGTGAATTTGCAAATATGGACTCTGCAAATAATGAAGATTAACTGTATAAAAAAGTAATGTGCATGCAACAATAGTACAGAGGCTGGGAGGGAAAAATGAACTAATACTGTTGTAAGGTTCTTATACAATAGGTACTAAACTATAGGTGGTATAATACCATACTTATAGTATAGGTATAATATTACTCGAAGGGAAACTGTGGTAATAAAGATGAATACTACAAACCCAAAAGGAACAACCAAACCAAGCCAAAACAAAACAGAACAAAAAGAAATATAACTAATAAGCTAATAAAGACTATAAAATGGAATAATAAAAAGTAATGCGAGTGAGATAGCAAGGAATAATGGAACTAAAAATTTCATTAATGAAAGAATAATGATTGAAGAAACAAATAGACTAAATGTGAAGTGTTTTTTTTAATATTCTGAGAAGGACAGACTGGAGTTTCACCTGGAAGGACAGCTGGGATGTGCAGTCTCCGTGCTTTTTCCCCTCCTCCTCCTCTCCCCAAGGATGGTGGTGGGTCTGTCCTCTCCTTCTGTGATCCTAATGACCAAGAGCTTATATCATTGAGGGATAACTGCCCTGGGAGATGGCAGTTTTTAGTGTAGGAAACAATTTTTTCCCATGTGATTAGTATGTGATAATTGGCTGGTGTTACCATGCTGGAATGCTTTGAACTATGCTTGAAACGAACTGTGCACGGCTACTGAGGGATACCATCCTATTTCCATAGAACTAGCTGAAAGCGAACTTCAGAAAACTACTCCTGGGGGTCAGCTCCGTGGCCGAGTGGTTAAGTTCGCGCGCTCCGCTGCGGCGGCCCAGGGTCCGGATCCTGGGCGCGGACATGGCACCACTCGTCAGGCCACGTTGAGGCGGCGTCCCACGTCCCACAACTAGAAGGACATGCAACTAAGATATACAACTGTGTACGGGGGCGGTTTGGGGAGATAAAGCAGGAAAAAAAAAAGAAGCTTGGCAACAGTGATTAGCTCAGGTTCCAATCTTTAAAAAAAAAAAAAAAAAGTCGGGAACAGGAAAAGCTGCCCGCTGTAGCCGTTTTGCTTAATGATTTTCTGCAGGTTCTAGCAAGTCACAAGGAAAGAAAATAAATCAAGAGGTAGCACTATTAAAGAGGAAGAAATTAAATTATATATAATAATTTATAGTATAAGATAATTAGTTACATTATTGATTATATTAATTATAATTACATAACTATTTGTACAAAGAACTAAACTGTTATTCAGACTCAGGGGGAAAGTTTCCCCCCAAATTTCCAGAGTTTGAACTCAGGAAGTCCAGCAGCCCAATAGCATTTCTCAAAACACCTGTTCAGCGGGCAGAAGGCAAGTGCTTTTCTTTCCGTCTATTGAAAATTGGAAAACCTGTAAGAAAATAAGAAACTGTGCAAACAAAATGTAAATCACAGCAAGGACATAGTCACAGGGTGTAAGACGTGTCGCTAAAATGATTATATGTTATTTTAGTTGTTTGCTGGTAAATCGTTTACTCTCAATAATGTGTGAATGTCTGTTTTAACTTCTGAGGACTTGTCAACTTCTGAGGAAGCGGACGTAAGGAGATATCATTTTTAAGTTTTATTTTATAATCTCTAGAGCTTTCTGTTCAGAGGCCTTTCAAAGAGAACGTATTTATAGAACTGAAATTCTGATTACAGTATTCTTTTTAAAAAACAAGAGTGATCTACGTCCATCTAAGTGGATTTGGAATTCATAGACTATCTTGTTCTCTCGTAGGCCTTGAATTTAAAATGAAGAATTGGGATAATATCTTTTTTCCTTGTGTTGTTTTTGAAGTTGAATCTTCCTCAGACCTCTCATGAAGCTGTGCGATATCATAGGCTATATTTGAAAATGAGCTTCACTTTCAATCTTATCGTCAACTTCAAAACTTTTCCCCTTCTTTGAAGCGGGATTGGTGGCACAAAAAGAGCACTGAACTGGAAGAGAAGGGCCCACATGGGTTTTAGCTCTGGCTCCTTTTCTCATGAGCTGTGTACCCTTGGGCAATTATTTAACCTCTCTGATCTGCAGTTTTCTTTATCTGTAAAGTTGAGAGTTGTGAAGGCTAAATGAGATAACACCTGTAGAGTGCTTTGCAAGCTATGAAATGCTCTGCAAATATTGCATTATGAAGCAAGTTTTTCCAAATCCCAGCAGCTGTGGGAGGATTCAAAATAAAAGGTAAAATTTTGTATTATCATTATTATGTGCATTTATGCAATGACTAAGAAGATGGCCAGGATGGTGAAGGATGTCAGGACCTTGTCATCAGAGGTGTGGTTGAAGGAACTAAAGCTGTTAATCTGCAGAGCCACATGCTCAGGGTGCAGGCAGGAGGCATCAGGATTGGCAGCCTGCCTTGTGGAAGTCTTGCTGTATTATTTGGCTTACGATAGTGTCAGATTTTTAAAAATATTTCTGTTTTATTCCGACATGAGTCATCACCTCCCCTCACCCATTTTCCTCTCATTATAACATTTCCTTAATCTAAAAAGCAGAAAGGGCGAAGGCTTACGTCTTCAGATGGGTATTTGACTGACTTCTCTGTGCTTGTAGAATTCTTCCAAAGCCAGAAGAGGGGCAGGTGGCATTTGGATGCAATCTGAAAACAAAACTCAACATGCATATCTTGGGGGAAAACTGAAGAAAATGGAAGTGTAACAAGAGGACAACAGACAACAATGTAACTTTTGAGGCACGTATGGACTGGGAGCTATTGAATGGCAGGTCTGGATGCCCTTGGGAAGTCTCAGAAGAGGAGGGCTCGCGACAAGAGGAGTGGGGAGCGGAGGCCTAGTTAGGAACTGCTCAGGAACGCACAAATGAAGATTGATGTTTAGAACTCCAATTTCCATACTTTCTATTGTTTCTCTTTTCTCATAATAGTGAGTCTGTCTTTCTACGTCTTTTTATTCAATCAAGTAAGACACAGTGAGTTTAATGAGTTTTGATTTCTCCCACTCAGGAAGACTTGTCAATATTTCCTAGGCAAGCAGAAAGCGGCACTCAAAGAGCCCTATTAAAACATTTTAGTCACTTCTGCAGATCCAAAGACAGGTTCTTTTTTGCAAAGCTTTATTCTCTTTTTATGAATTCCTCTCTTTGCCGATTTGTCTTTTGTGATTCCCGGAAGATCAAGCAGCCTACACGACGTACATGAGTCAGCTTTGTGGATCCGACAGGGCAACCTGTTGTCCTGCCTTCATAGTTGTGAAGCTGCAATTAAGTTGTCAAAAATGTTAGCTCACCATCTAATTACAATGTGAACAAGTGGTTGCTGATATCAAACTATTTGTGAATATAGGATTTTTGCACATTTCTTTGGCTAAAGAAGCATCCTTAAAAAAGGAAACTTACAAAATAGTTGAGGTTTTATCAGACACATGAAGATTTCATTTGAGTTGTGATTGGGGGCATCATAAAGAGGGAAGCAAAGTTTTTGAGAGATCTGAGCTATTTCATAGTGTCAATCAACAGATGTGTATGATTATAATAACATCATCGTCTCCGTGGATGTGGCTTCACTAAATGAAAAATAGTACGTTTACTTTATGTAATTAGAAGTTTGCTGTTCTGAGTGCTCCTTTTTAAAAAAATACTTTTATTTTGATTTTATTTTTTCCAGCTTTATTGAGGTATAGTTGACAAATAAAATTGTGTATATCTAGAGTATACAACATGATGATTTGCTCCTTCTTCCATCTTTATACTCACAAATGTGTCGGGGAAAGCTTCTTCCAAATGCAGTGGGTAGAAGTGAATTGCTCTGCGACACCTGTGTGAGTTGTGTGTGGGTGTGTGTGTGAATGGTTGCCTTATCTATACGTTCTAAATCGAATAACTAGGGTTCCTAGTTCTCACGAAACAACATGGTAAGAAAGTCAATTTCAGTTATGTTTTGGGGGAATTTCCCCCTCTTGTTGGGGTCTTCAAAGGATCTAGGTTGGGTGGGCTCTTCACCCCATCTAGCAAAAGGAGAGAAGCCCAGGCTTTACTTGGAAGCATTGGGCTTTCCTGCTGTAGCTCTTTTCTGCTCCATGACTCTGTTACCCAGACCACTTCTCCTCACCTGTGGGACACTGATGCTTTGGGTAGGCTCAGAGACATCATTCCCGTGGCCCTCTCCACTAACCACTGCCTCAGCCGTGGCGACTTTCACTGCTGTTCCCAAAGCTGCAGTGGTCAGGAAACACCTTACTGAGAGGTTGTCATTTGATTAAGACCTGAAGGAGGTGAAGGGTCACCCTGTGGATATCTGAAAGAAAAGCTTTACAGGCAGAGGAGAGAGCCTGTGAAAAGGCCCTGAGGCAGGAACTTGCAGTGGAGTATTTGTGGAGCAGCAAGAAGACCAGGATGGCTACAGCAGAGAAAGTGCTGGGAGGGTAGTAAAGGTGAGATCAGAGCAGGGCAGGGCCCTGGGGGCCACTGTAAGGACTTCGGTGTTTACTCTGAGTAAAGTGAGGAACCACTGAAACGTTTTGAGAATCTGTCAGGCTGAGTGGAGAACAGATTGTTCAGCTTCCTGATGTCCACTCCAATCTTGCCTCCACACTCTGTCTGGGGATTGAGTCATTTGTATTGCACACAGAAGAATGTTTCAGTTGGCCCGTGCTTCAGTGATGGTTCTTGTAACTATGCCTCAAAGAATGTGTCACTGGGAAAGCCAGCGAAGATGGCACTGCTGATTCACCCATCGATCCATCAAACATACAGTTACAAACTTTGAAAAGTGCTATCAAGAAAAAGTTTATGACTGAGAGCTGAGGATTGCTAGCGACCACCAGGAGCTGGAAAGGGCAAGGAGGCATTCTTCCCTAGAACCTTTGGAGGGAGGATGGCCCTGCTGACACCGCGATTTTGGACTTCTAGCCTCCAGAACTGTGTTTATTACACACCACGAGAGCATGCGCGTGTATGCACACACATGCATACACACACACAGAGTCCACAGTGCTTTGACAACATATGATGGAAAAAAAGAGACCTTGGGTTAACCCCTTGAGGAGGTACCTTTCAACAAGATCTGAAGGATGAGTAGGTGTTAAGCAGGTGCGAATGGGGGCAGGAGAGCATGTTTTTGCAGATAGAACACTATGTACAAAGGCTCCAGAGCAGAGGGAAGCAAGATGTGTTCCATTAAATGCAGGAAGGACCGGGCAGGGTTGAGGCACCAGGGTTGGGAGAGTGACCGAGCATGGGGCGGTGCACCATGTAACCAATTATGGCTTGAGGACTTGGCCTTAAATCTTTGAACACTGTATTAGTCTGTTCAGGCTGCTGTAACAAAAATACCACAGACCAGCTTACAAACAACAGAGATTTCTTTCAGTTCTGGAAGCTGGACGTCCAAGATCAGGGCGCTAGCATGCTCGGGTGAGGGCCCTCTTCTGAGTTGCAGACTTCTGGTTTTACCCCACATGGCAGAAGGGGCCAGGGAGCTCTCCGGGGTCTCTTTTATAGGAGCACTAACTCCATCCATGAGGGCTTTGCTTTCATGACCTAATCACTTCCCAAAGGGCCTACCTCTTAATACCATCATCTTGGGAGTTAGGATTTCAACATATGAGTTTGAGGGGGGACAAAAAGATTTAGACCAAAGCAGACATGAAATCTGTGAGCATGTTTCCTGACCAACTGGCATAAGCAAACAGAGAGATTATCAATCAAATCATATTACTGGGTATCCCTTGGTTGCTTTGTGAGCATCTATTTCTGCTCTTCCCTCATCCTGACAGCACCTAGAGTTTCCTTTGGGGAACCCACTCTTCCTTACTGGAGTAGGCAGGTGCTTCAAGCAGTGTGGACCCTGCCTCTAGCTCTAAGGGCACGCTTTGATTGTCCTAAGTCAATCGATGTTTTTTGGAGATGTCAAGGAGATCTCTAGTACATGTCATCTCTTTCCTGCCTGGGTTCTGAACAACTTGAAAAACAAAGCAAAGAGTAAATATGAAGGTCCCGTCAGCACTTTTATTGCCATAGAGGCCAGGGTGGGGCACGTGGCTCAGGTCTGTTGACCAAGTGGACTTACTAATATTCAATTCTAAATTCTGCAGACTTAGACACCAAGTCACAAGCCATGAAGGACTTTGATAGGTCCTGTTACCCAGAGTAACAGAAGACACCTCCTATTCGCTAAGGGACGTCTACTCCCAAAAGGAAGGACAGAACTGAGTAGAACGTTCTCAGTTAGTCTTTACAAAATTACCAGTCAGATGAGTTGATCCATCTTCCCAGAAGCAGAGAGAAGCTGGAGTCACATTAACTGAAACAACATCAGGCGTGGGAAAGAAGCATTTTCCAAAGCAAGCGCCACCTCATCCCTCTTTGCACAGTGGTTGATTCAGGGATGGATAGTAACCCAGGCCTAAGCCAATCAGCCCGTAGAAGTTCCCTAACTTCCAATGGCTTGTTTCACAGAAATAGGACAAACGGTACTAAAATTTGTATGGAACCACAAGAGACTCTGAATAGCCAAAGCAACATGGAGAAAGAAGAAAAAGCTGGAGGCATCACACTCCCTGATTCCAAAGTATGTTACAACAGCATGCTATTGGCATAAACACAGACACGTAGATCAACGGAACAGAATAGAAAATCCAGAAATAACCCTACATATATATGGTCAGTTCGTTTACACCAAAGGAGCCAAAAATACACAATGGGGAAAGGAGACCCTCTTCAATAAACAGTGTTGGGAAAACTGGACAGCCACATGCAAAAGAATGAAACTGGACCACTGTCTTATATCATCCACAAAAATTAACTCAAAATGGATTAAAGACTTAAACATAAGACCCCAAACCATGAAACTCCTGGAAGAAAACATAGGCAGTCAGCTCCTTGAAACTGGTCTTGGCAATGATCTTTTGGATTTGGCACCAAAGGCAAAGGCAACAAAAGTAAAAATGAACACGTGGGGCTCCATCAAACTAAAAAGCTTCTGCACAGCAAAGGAAACCATCAACAAAATTAAAAGACTGCCTATCAAATGGGATAAAATATTTGCAAATTATATACCTAATAGGGAGTTAATATCCAAAATATATAAAGAGCTCATACAACTCAATAGCAAAAAACCAAATAATTCAATTGAAAAATAGGCAGAGGATCTAAACAGGCATTTTTCCAGAGAAGATACACAAATGGCTAACAGGTACCTCGTAGAAGGTACATTGAAAAGGTGTTCAACATCACTAATCATCAGGGAAATGCAAATCAAAACGGCAATGAGATATCACCTCACACCTGTTAGAAGGCTATCATCAAAAAGACAAGAAATAACAAGTGTTAGCAAGGATGTGGAGAAAAGTGAACCTTTGTGCACTGTTGGTGGGAATGTAAATTGGTGCAGCCACTACGAAAAACAGTATGGAGGTTCCTCAAAAAATTAAAAATAGAACTACCATATGATCCAGCAATTCCATTCCTGGGTGTTTATCTGAAGAAAACAAAGCCATTAACTCAAAAAGATATCTGCATCCCCATGGTCATTACAGTATTATTTACAATAGCCAAGACACGAAACAACCTAAGTGTCCATTGAAGGATGAATAGATAGAGAAGATGTGGTGTACACACACACACACACACAAACACACACACACACACACACACACACACCCCAATGGAATATTACTCAGCCATAAAAAATAAAAATCTAGCCATTTGGGATAATATGGATGCCCTTGAGAGCATTATGCTACGTGAAATAAGTCAGACAGAGAAGGACAAATACTGTATGTTCTCATATGTAGAATCTAAAACAGACAAACAAACAAAAACAAAAAAACCCCTGAGCTCAAAGATAAAAGAACAGATTGGTGGTTGCCAGAGGTGGGTGTTGGGGACTGGGAAAAATGGGTGAAGGGGTCAAAAGTTATAAACTTCCACTTATATTTGTCTTTATTTGTATAAAATAAATACAAACTTTGGGATGTAATGTACAGCATGGGACTAAATACTATTCTGCATATTTGAAAGTTGCTAAGATGGTAAATCTTAAAAGTTCTCATCACAAGAAAAAAAGGATTTTGTAACTATGTGTGGTGACAGTTGTTAACTAGACTTATTGTGGTGATCATTTCACAGAGTATACAAATATCAAATCATTACGTTGTACACCTGAAACTAACATAATGTTACATGTCGATTACACCGCCATTAAAAAAAGAAAAAGAGGGGCCTGCCAGGTGGCATAGCAGTTAAGTGTGCACATTCTGCTTCGGTGGCCCAGGGTTCGCCGGTTCGGATCTGGAGTGTGGACATGGCACCTCATGGCAAGGCATGCTGTGGTAGGTGTCCCACATATAAAGTAGAGGAAGATGGGCATGGATGTTAGCTCAGGGCCAGTCTTTCTCAGGAAAAAAAAGAAAAAGAAAATGAAAAAAATTCCTCAGCCTCAGAGACTGGTCAGGATTGCAACAATCAGAGTGAAGTACAAGGGTTTAATCCTAAGAAGGGGCCTTTGGAGAGAAGACCTCTTGCTGCAATCACTTCACTTCCATAAGGGAAGTCAGCCTGAGAACGAAGCTAATGTGGAAGAGCCCAGAGCAGTGAAAATCAGGGAAATACAGAGTTGGAGCCCTGATCAAAATTAGCCTGAAATGTTCCCTGACATTTTTCAGTTAAATGAGCCAATAAATTATCTTTCTTATTTAAGCTTGTTTGAATTAGATTTTCTGTTACTACAATCAAAATTGTCCTAATTGATACACATACATCTCATTTCTTTTAAAACTAGACTCAAATCTTATCACCTCTGAGAAGGTTTCTATAGTTGACCCTCTATATCTTTATATTACCTTGACTGCTGACAGTTCTGCATTACCTAGGGTACCGTATAATTTTTGTATTTAATTATAACTTAGTTTTAGTGTTTTCATAGTATATTTTTTCGTTCTCTTTTTCTTTCATTCTATCTGTGTCCTTATACGTAAAGTATGTTTCCTATAAATAGCATATAGTTGAGTGTTGTTTTCATTAAAATCTTTTTTATTGGAGTGTTACGTCATTTATATTAAATTAGCAACTGATATGGCTGGTTCAACGGCTATTTATTTATTTGTTTAAATCTCATGTCCTTTGTTCTTTCTTTCCTGCCTTTATTTTATTTTATTTTTACTTATTTTTTTCTTTTTGAGGAAGATTAGCCCTGAGCTAACATCTGCTGCCAATCCTTCTCTCCTTGCTGAGGAAGACTGGCCCTGAGCTAACATCCGTGCCCATCCTCCTCTATTTCATGTGTGGGACACCTGCCACAGCATGGCTTGCCAAGCGTGCACAGGCCTACACCCAGGATCCGAACTGGTGAACCCCGCCCGGGCCACCGAAGTGGAGCCCAAGAACTTATGTGCTGTGCCACCGGGCTGTCCCCTCCTGACTTTAAAAAAAAAAATTAATTATTGTTCAGTACTCCATTTTATTTGCCCTATTGGCTTTCTAGTAATACTTCTTGGCATTTGTTTTAGTGGTTATTAGTCTAAAGTCTGTAATATGCATTCTTAAGTCATTTCATAAGCAAGTTACGGCAGTATAGTTCCATTTATTACTCTTCTGCCATTGTGCTATTGTGGTCATATACTTTTTCTCATCTGTTATAATACTTTGCCATAATATTTGCTTTTAATAGTCAATCATCTTCTAAAAATCTTTTTAAGAGTGTTTTATATTTGTTCACATCTGTACCCTTTCTGAGGGCCGTCATGGATTTCTACAGACTCAAGGTTCCATCTGGAGTCATTTCCCTCCAGCCTGAAAAACTTGCTTTAGTGTTTCTCCACAGTGCAGGTCTTCAAGGGACAAGCTCTCTCTGTGTCTGTTTTTATTTGTTTATTTTTTTACTTCAATTTTTTTAAAGATTGGCACCTGAGCTAACAACTGTTGCCAATCTTCTTTTTTTTTTTTCCTGCTTTTTCTCCCCAAATCTCCCCAGTACATAGTTGAATATTTTAGTTGTGGGTCCTTCTAGTTGTGGCATGTGGGATGCTGCCTCAGCGTGGCCTGATGAGTGGTACCATGTCTGTGCCCAGGATCTGAACCTGTGAAACCCTGGGCCACCGAAGTGAAGCATGTGAAATTAACCATTCGGCCACGGGGCCAGCCCCTCTGTTTTTATTTTGCTTTCATTTTTAAAGGATATTTTCACAGGGTATAGAATTCTGGCCTGACAGTTTTTTTTTCCTGGATGTCACTCTATTGTTTTCTGGCTTCCATTTTTTTCAGATGAGAAGTCAACCAACATTCTTATTCTTGTCCTTCTAAACATTATTGTCCCTTTCCCCCAATCTAACTGCTTTTAACATGTCTCTAGGTATAGTTTTCTTTTCATTTATCTAGCTTTGTGTTTACTGAGGTTCTTGGATACATGGGTTGATTTCTTTTAATTTTGGAAATTTTTGGCCATTATCTCTTCAAATATTTCTTTTGCCCTAATCACTCCTCTATTCCTGGATTCCAGCTATCTATGTGATAGATTACTTAATATCATTTCATAGGTCTCTAACTCTTTGTTCTGTTTTTTTCCCCACTATTTTATTCATTCTTCAGTTTGGATAATTGCTTTTGGCCTATCTTGGGGCTCACTAATTCTTTTTCCTGTGGTGTATGTCTGCTATTAAGCCAAACCAATGAATTATTCATTTTAGATACTGTAATTTTTTCAAGTCCTCGTTTTAGAATTTCCATTGTTCTGCTGAAATTTTTTCTATCTCTTTGCTCATTTTCTCCATCTTTTAGCTAAATTCTTTAACGTACTTGTAATAGTTATTTTAAAATCCTTCTCTGCTAGTTCCAACACTTGGATTATCTGTCTTCTTTTGTTATTTTTTTCTCTTGATTATGAGTCACACTTTCCTATTTTTTCACATATCATCATTTTTTATTTTATACATTTTGTGTGTGTTTGTTTATAAGTAATCTTTACTTTTACAAGAAAAGGCAGTTTCCTTTCCTCTATCAGGAAGCTGGGTTTGGGGGGCTGATCTCTTTGGTCTAATCAGAATTTGGGGTTGCTGCTTTAGTTAGCTTCAGTTCAGTTCACCTCTGGTATGAAATATCTTGAGCATGATTGGTCCTTCCAATCTAAGCACCATGAAACAATGAGATCCCTGTGCTTTCCAGGCCAGTCATCAGTGTCTTGTGTCATAGGAGTCAAGCAGATAATTTAAACACACGAAGACATCCAGATGGAGATTGTGTGATCTGCAGGCCAGGAAGCCACAGATCAGCTCCATCCTGTTGATACTATGCGAGGATTTGAGTGTAGGTCATCAGATCCTCTTCTTCATCTTTTCTAAAAGAATCCTGAAATTCAGATCCTTCTGTAACATTTCCCAATACTTAATGTTGGCAAATAATTCAAAATTCTTTTTAAAGCATAGTGCAGCCCTAACAAAATATATCTGTTAGCTTAATTCAATCCATTGACCACCAGTTCTCAGTCTCCAATGTGGTCCAATTTCCTCATATCAGATAAGAAAGCTAAGTCTCCAAAGTACTTAACCTTAGTTTTGCAAAGAGGAGTTTTTGAAGTTAAATATTTTTTTTAATTCTTAGGAGTTAAAAAAATTTTTGGTTTGGTTGCTGGTTTATTATAAGGACTTTTCGTTAGAGATTTAGTAAAGTTAGAACATATAGAAACTGTTCATCCAATCACATGTGGCACATCAAAGTTGGAGGGGAATAATGTTTAAGTGTAGATTTTCCACTGTGAAGATAGGTATATTAGTAGTAGTTTCAGATAGTTAAGGAAATAGACCAAAAAACCCCCTCAAACATAGCAGCTTTTATCCTACAGCCATATACCAATTTTGTCCTGTATTTCCCTGAGAAACATAACAATTTTCCCTCTACAAATGACTTCTGTGGGCTTGGGATCTGACAGAGAACAAGACTATGAGTATATATTCCTGGAAAATGTTGTCGTATTTCAAATTGGCTATTTTTTCTTCATACCAAAGTCTTATTTGCTGTTTATAGAGACCTATTTGTTTCAGCTGCTAACCTGGTTGGAATGACAAAGAAAGGACAATTAGTATTTTGCCCTGCAAACTATTTTAATATTGCTGTTTCTCTAGACAAAGTTTCTCTAAATAAACGGGATTTGGGGTGCTAGGGTGCTATATTTTGTAATTAAAGCCTAAAAATCATTCTTTGTCTTATATTCCTCTTCATACAAATATATATAGCCATCCCTTCCTACCACCCACATGCACAGAATCACAATTCTGCAAGTGAATGAAATGAATATATTTTATGATGTATTTATTTCTCTCTCCAAGCTCTGAGAGAAAAACTGGCTAGAAGCCAATGACCATTAAGAACTCATTTCTTGCCAAGCAGCTACTATTATTTGTTCAAAACATATTCATAGAGTTGCCACTGTAACAACTTAGAAAGTAGATGAAATCACTACCATCCTTTTCCACCCCCAGCAACTTTACATTTCAATGCCTCGCTGAACATTTCAGGAAGAATTAACAGGACTCACATTTTTCTCTTTCAACTTGCAGGCTAGAAGCTTGAATGGGAGGGATATAAAGTCTTGGAAGATTGGACTAAACTCCTTTTCCTTTTCCTGCCTCTCCATGCAGGCATTCTTTAAGAGTCTGTCCTTTTCTTCTTCTTCATGCTCTTCCTCAGAGCTCTCGCTTCTCCCTTGAGATCGGTGATCCCTTTATGTGGACAATTTGCAAATCTCACGTCTCTTTTTTTGTGTGGCAAAATATATACAACATAAAATTTACCACGTTGACCATTTTTTAAGTGTACTGTTCAGTGACATTAAGTACATCCAAATTGTTGTGCAAACATCACCCCATCCATCTCCAGTACTGTTTCACCTTCCCAAAGTGAAACTCTTCACCCAACAAACAATAATCCTCTATTCTTCCCTCCACACAGGCCCTGGCAACCACCATCTACTTTCTGTGTCGATGAATTTGACTACTTTAGGAACCTCATGTAAGTGGAATCATACTGTATTTGTCCTTTTGTGACTGGCTTATTTCACTTAGCATAATGTCCTTAAAGTTCATCCATGTTGTAGCATGTGTCAAAATTTCATTCCTTTTTAAGGCTAAATAATATTCCATTGTGTGTATATACTACCTTTTGTTTATCCACTCATCTGTTGTTGGACATTTGGGTTGTTTCCACCTTCAGGCTGGTGTGAATAATGCTGCTATGAGCATGGGTGTACAAATGTCTATTCCAGCATCTCTTCTAGCAACCTCTGTCCTGAGTGCCGTCTCTACATGTCCAGCTGTTGCTGGGCACTTTCACTGAGCTGTGCTACAGAGATCACACCTTCTGAAGGAAACCCTCATTCTCCCAGCAACTCAGGCTTAAGAAATACAGGGTATCTTTTACTTTTCTTCCATTCTTAGTGTCACTGCCTGAACTTAGTCCCTTAATATTCTTACCTCTTTATATCCTTAATTAATTAATTAACTCCATTAAACTTATCATGTGTTTTCCTGCCCTGACATCTTAGCTATGCCACTTTCTAGGTCTGGAGAGCCCCCCTTTCCTCTGCATCTCTCCCCATTTCCTTCCAGATGCCTTCCTGTGCACTCCAGCACACGCTCACTAACTTCTCCCCTTCCTGGACCTCTTTAGGAATTATTAGAAATCTCTCTTTTAGGCCTTCACCAATAACAGTCTTGGAATTATTTGTCCACTTTCCCATGTATTAGTTTCACAACTAAATTGTATGTGTTGGAGGGCGAGGACTACATCATTTATCCATTCACAGTGACTGAGTATCTACTGTCTTTTTGGCTCTGTGCTACGGTTACAAAGTGGCATGTGACACGCTCCCTGCTTTTAAGATGCTTATATTTTAATGGAGATATAGCACAAAAGCAAATCATTATAATTCAACATGAAAATGGCTTTAGAAGAGCCATGGACGGAAAAGGAATGGCTAACTTTACCCAGGGGAACTGAAGAGGGCGTATATGTCTTGACGTTTCCACCTTGACAAATGGCCCACTGAAAATCACAGAAGGTTGTGATTCAGTGATAATTCATGATTTTCACAATTGACTTTTCCGTTTGCCTAGAGGGCCGTTAACCTTTTCGTGCATTTGCGTGCAGGATCTACGCGTATGTTTTTAACTACTAACTGTTAGGAAAAGTAGTCTGGGCCTACGAAGTTGGAATGACGACTCTCACTCGCAATTCCACTTTATGAGGGACACATAAAACTGCCCCTCCCTCCAAGACAAAGCTCCAGGGTCGGGGAAGGGTCGGGATACAGGGGCGACCTCCCAGAAGCCTGGTTGGTTGATGGGGGAGGGGCGATCTGGAGAGTACAGGTGGCAGCACTCAGGTGGCACTCAGCTCTCAAAAGAAGTCATGGCAAAAATTTGAAAGTTTATGTCATTTTTAATGGGGGTGGGAAACGGATGAAGGGCTATCTTCACTTCTCTTCTCATGAGGCCCGTACCCAAAAGCCTGCTCAATACGGCTGATTTCATGGGTTAAAGAAGGAAAAACCCTTTCCCCCCTCTGAGGGAAATTCTGCCCCTCCTGGGCTGCCATCCCAGCACCTTATGCTGCGTCTACTGATGTTCCCCACCTATGCTTTCATTTATGGGAATGAGGCCATTGATTTCTTCATCCACCGTCTATCCATCCATCCATTTATTCATTCATTCAACAATCACTTGTGGAGCGTATATGTGGGCTCAGGATAAATCCCACAAATGGTGCTTACCTTAATGGAGCTAATAATCTAGTGCAGAACACAGACAAAATAAAGTCAGAAACAAGAATACATTCGAAACTGTGATAAGTTCTATGAAGGAAGCACAGAAGCCAGTGATAGAGTAAAATGGAAAAGGATTGTCTGAGTTTCTCAGAGAAGGGCTTTCCAAGGTGATGACGTCGAAGTTGACAGGAAGATGAGAAGGTGCCAGGCACTCTTCAAGTAGAGGGAAGAGTGTCCTGGGGAACACACTGCAGTGCGTCTAAGGGTCCTGGGGTGAAGGGGCAGGTAGAAAGGGGGAACTAGAGGGCACAGACCCCTTCTAAAGGAGGCAGAAGGACATGGCAGTCA
Source organism: Equus przewalskii (assembly GCF_037783145.1). NCBI lineage: Eukaryota > Metazoa > Chordata > Mammalia > Perissodactyla > Equidae > Equus > Equus przewalskii. The sequence continues at coordinate 78,146,489 of NC_091833.1, read as the reverse complement.
AAGAGTACAGACCTGGCTACCAGGTTGCCTGGTTCAAGCACTGGTCTTTCCTCATGACGCTGTGACCTCATGTACATTGCAAATTCCATGCCTCAGTTTCCCTATCTATCACATGGGGATTAAAAAGAATATCTACCTTATAGAATTTCAAGAGAAGCCATAAACCCAGATTTTTGTATAAAATTTCCCAATTTTCAAGTTTTGGCCACTAATTTAAAAAGGATTTTAAAACTCTGAGCAAGTTAAGCCTATCTGTGAACTCATTGCAGCTCCCTGGTTTGCAGCCTTTTGTTTGGGCTTCCTGTGCCGTGCTACGTAGTTTCAATTTTTTCCCCATGTATAGTGGGAATTCATTAAGCTTACATGGTCTGATCTGCATTTTAAAGGTGATGTGACTGCCTACTAGAAAATGGCTTAGAGAGGGCAATAGTGAAGCAGTAAGACCTGGTAGGACTTCACTGCAGTTTCTGGCAGGACCCCAAAACACTTCAATGACCCAGTTCACCTGTTCAATTTCTTCCTTTTCTATCCCACCCACTGAAACTCTTATTCGTCCAGAGTCATTTTAAGATTGTCCTAGGTGTTCATTAATTTTCTTTAAAAGAAAAAAACAAATATAGACTTTATTTTTTAGAGCAATTTAAGGTTCACAACAAAATTTAGTGGGAGGTGCAGAGATTTCCCAAATACCCCTTGTCCCCACACATGCATAGCCTCCCTCATTATCAACATCCCCCACCAGAGTGGCGAATGTTTTACATTGATGAACCTGCAAGTGACACATCATTATCACCCCAAATCCGTCGTTTACATTAGGGTTCACTCTTGGTGTTGTACATTCTATGGGTTTGGACAAATATCTGATGACATGTATCCTCCAATGTAGTATCATGCAGAGTAGTTTCACTGCCCTAAAAATCTTCCATGTTCCACCTGTTCATCCCTCTCTCCCCGCAGTCCCTGGCAACCACTGGATCTTTTTACTGTCTCCATAGTTTTGCTTTTCCAGCATGTCATATAGTTGGAATCATACAGTGTGCAGTCTTTTCTGACTGGCTTCTTTCACTTAGTTGTATGCATTCATTTCTTCCAGGTCTTTCCACGGCTTGATAGCTCATTTCTTTTTAGTGCTGAATAATGTTCCATTGTCTGGATGTACCACAGTTCGTCTACCCATTCACCTACTGAAGGACATCTTGGTTGATTCCAAGTTTTGGAAATTATGAATAAAGCTGCTACAAACATCTGTGTGCAGGTTTTTGTGTGGACGTACATTTTTGATTCCTTTGAGTAAATACTAAGGAGCACAAGAGCTGGATTTTATGGTAAGAGTATGTTTAGTTTTGTGAAAACCCACCAAAATGTCTTCCAAAGTGGCTGTACTATTTTGCATTTCCACGAGCAATGCATGAGAGTTTCTGTTGCTCCACATCCTCACCAGTATTTTGGCCATTCTAATAGGTGTGTAGTGGTATCTCATTATTGTTTTAATTTGTATTTCCCTGATGACATATGCGGAGCATGTTTTTATGTGCTTATTTTCCATCTGTATATCTTCTTTGGCGAGGTGTCTGTTAAGGTCTTTGACCCATTTTTTAATCAGGTTATTTGTTTTCTTATTATTGAGTTTCAAGAGTTCTTTGTATATTTTGGACCCATTTACTTTTGGAAGCCCTTCCTCAGATTATCTGTTCATTTATTAATTAATTCATTCATTTAACAGATATTTATTCAGTATTTTCCTCCATGCCAAACATTGTTATAGTACTTTACATATAGTTCTCACAGCTTTCTAGAGGTAGAGACTATTATTATTTTATTTTACAGATGTTTTGCCCAAGGTCACACTTCGAGAACAGTGAAGAGTTTTTATGTGGGCAGTCAGGCTCCAGAAGATGCTCAAGATGTGTTTATTGGATAAATGGATGATACTTGGATGCTTTTTCTATTCACCCTTCCTTCCTTGTTCCCTTTTCCAGTCTCTTCCAGTTCCTCTTCTGTCTTGTCTTGCCCAAATTCTTAATCTCTTTACCTAACAAGAGATATTTTCCCTTTCCTTATTAATGTATTTAGAAGGAAAGGGCTGCTATTTTTTCCCCTCCAAATTTTCATCCTCCTTTTCAAATGTGTGGTCATACAATGCTGTTCCAAAATAAAATATGGCAGCTTTAGCAAAATGACTCATGATGTAGATATAATACTTTTAAACACAATAACATTGGGAAAAAAATAGAGGAAAAGAGAAGAACTCTACTTTGCACTGGAAAAAAGATACTGGGTAATATTTTTCAAATGTCTTGACATTCTAAGCCTGTCAGTAGTAAATATGCTTTCTTTTGGAAATCGTTTGCCGTGAATATTTTCACATTTCAAATTTGTTTTGGTTGTTAAGCTTATTAAACCTACTGAAGCAGAAATCAAGCTAGAAAAGTCTTGTCAAGGTGGGACATGGCAATAACCTGTTAATCTAGACCTCTCTAAAATGAGATTACTTCTTGCAATAAATGTTTTTAATTCCTAAAATGCTTGTCACTCGAAACCCTCCAATTACCAGTAAATATAAATGGTCTTATTTTCCTACGGAAAAATGCATTTGGTAATATTTTGTATTGTAGGTAGTGTTTCTTCTGGGAGCTCTAGTCAAGGCCACTGTCAGCCCCATGAGGCAGGGAGGGAAATATGCACTTACACCAAGAGACTTTCTATTTTGGAAGAGAAAAAATGGACATGAAGAGGTCAAGTGACCTGACGACATTTCTTAGAGGCACAAATGAAGCTACAGAGAACTCTAGGAAAGCCCAGATCTCCCTTCTGGGGATCATTAGTCCTAAGGAATTAAAGGAAAGAGGAAAGCTTGGTTTATGCTATGTTGACAAGTTATTTAACCTTTTAATTACATAAAGTAGGGGACTATTTACACTCTTCTATACTATTAGACTCTTACATAATATACTATTACACTGTACACAATTACACTTTTTTATACTATTTTATACTCATTATACTCTTTTACACTATTAGGGCATACATTTAAAAGAAATTTTCTGGTCTTTTGTGGCTTTCAAAATATGAGAAAGCAGGGGCCGGCCCCGTGGCCGAGTGGTTAAGTTCGCACGCTCCGCATTGGTGGCTCAGGGTTTCACTGGTTCGGATCCTGGGTGCAGACACGGCACTGCTCATCAGGCCATGCTGATGTGGCATCCCACATGCCACAACTAGAAGGACCCACAACTGAAAATACACAACCATGTACCGGGGGGCTTTGGGGAGAAAAAGGAAAAGAAAAATCTTAAAAACAAATATGAGAAAGCAGACTGTAGCAGGAACAGCAGCCAGCTGCATTCCCTTGGGTGCTGGTCCTGCCAACAAATAGCTGCGTGCCCTTGGGTGCTGGTCCTGCCAACAACTAGCTGCGTGTCCTTGGGCACACTGTTCACTGCTTCCACCCCAGTTCCCCAGCCGTCAAGAAGAAGAGGTGGAACAAAATGATTATGAAGCTTTTTTCCGGCTGTAATAGTCAACACCATGATTCTTTTTCTTTAGTTTCTCTTCGTTTTTGTTCTTTACAGCAAGCTCAGAGGAGACACCTCACAAGAGAAAATGTGAAGTCACAATCGATGCATGTGACTTTCTCCCTTCTGGGTTCGGTTGGGCATCTAATGATTCTTTTGTTCCAGAAAGTATTTGTTTTGTTTTTCTTCACAAAAAAAGGAGCAGCAAGCAACTAGTCTGGGTCTTAACAGATCACCGTCCTGCTCAGTGGAGGGAAATCCTTCTGTCCAGCCGGGCCAGAGCTGCTGGCTGACAGGTAAGGATGCCGCAGGACAACAGTGCTTCGTCTGCCTTCATTCTTGTTCGTTGCCCATATTAATTGACTAGCTAGACATTTTCTGCATACCACCTGGCTGCCTTTCACCCTGCTTTGCTGTTAAATCATATCAATACACGTGTACCATATTTCTAGAAAAAAATATGTACAGTATGGGGAAGAGAGTGACTTCAAAGGCATTGTCCCTACCCGGTGAGAGTTGGGTGAGTATAGAGAAATGTGTTCTTTTTTGGCGGGGCTGGGCGGGGGGGGGCTGCGCGGTAAGCAGCTTATCCTCCTTTTCTTCTTTCTTTTTTCTTTTTTGTTTGGACCCTTTTAGTTGCAAAGATGGGAAAACTCTAACTAAAATTGCCCTTAGCAAAATGGAGAACTTGATTGGCTTCTAACACTGAAGAGTTGAGGCATCATGGGATTTCAGGTCTCAAATGACATCACGGGAGTCAGGTCCATGTCTTGGCTGGACTTTCGCCCATGTTGACCTTGGTGTCAGGCAGGCCCTCGTTAGAAAGGTGAAGGCCAGCAGAGCAGCCAGTCTAATCTTCACAGCTTGCATTCAGCAGCATAGAAGGTCCTCACTGCCTGGTCCCTTCAGCTCAGAGTGGGCCTGATCGGGTGGGAGGTCCTCTCTGAACCAGCCATAGTGGCTGGAGGTAGGAAGGGGGTGCGGGGTTGCTCCAATAGGCTGGATATTAGTCAAAGATCAACACAACAAGCTGAGACTGTGGTCAACTCCATCCATCTCAACTGTAGGGACTGAGAATAATGGGAGAGGGAATAATACTTCCAAAGACACAGGAGGGACCGTCTCCCCAAGAACGGTGAATAAGTGCAGGACTGGCGAAGAGAACCAGTATTCACATTACCCCACAACACGAACCTCTTAATTCAGAATAATAAGTGAAGAGACACTGGGCAGGCAGAGGGGACCAGGAGACCAACTAGATATAGGTTGGATACTCAACCAACCCAAGATTGTCTTGTTCTAAGTACTGATCGGTCCAAGTATTGAATCTACTGTCTGCTTCTCCGGTTATCTTCATCGTGTCACAAGTTGGAATTCTTACAAATTCTTCAGAAAGCTCCTCCTTACAATGAGTACACAGTTTTACTACATTATTGTTTAAATGTTGAAAAGGGTTTCTTGTTTTCTCCCTCATTGCATTTTGGCTTTTCATAGTATGCAATTTTGTGGCATTTATAATCATTATGTACTTTGTTTTGCGAGAATGCATTTTGTCATAAAAGCTTTTCACACAACCAGAGGAACGATCGGCTTCACCATCAACATCCCAGCACAACCTGTTTTTTTCCCCCTGAGAAATCTTAAATAAGTTGCAAAACTCAGATGTATAGCAACGTAAAAAGAAAACTGAAACCAATTTGATTCTCTTAATTGAGAAATAATTAATTTGTGCATGACAATATTAGAAACTGTGAAAAAGACTCCACGTATTCCACTCCCTTTCCCTTTTACAAAGTTGCCATTTGAATCTAGCTTTGTTTGTGATATAATAACGTAGAGCTTATGCACAAAGTGAGACTAAACTAATGCAAAGACTTTTCTTATGAATAGGAAAAAATGAATGTTTTTTTAATTTAGAGGAAACTATTTAAAATGCAATTTTTGGAAAATATAATAAAGTCAAATATAAATATTGTGAACAGATGTTTCTCAAGAAGCTTCTGAAGTGAATAGTCACCATCTGGAGCCATTTACAATGAGAAGAAGGTAAGCATGCACCTGTTCCTTTCTTTAAAAAGATGTAATCTCTGTACCAAATTATAAACAAGTATCACAGTTTCCATAAAAAATGCAATATTTAATTTGCCAAACTGTTTAGAAAAATATTGATAAGAATGTGGATGGCTTAGAAAAGTGTGCTTCTAAAAGGCTGAGTGTGTTTTCAGATTTCTTTGCTTACTTGTAATTTTTTTTTAAAGATTGGCACCTGGGCTAACAACTGTTGCCAATCTTTTTTTTTTTTTCTGCTTTATTTCCCCAACCCCGCCCTGTATACAGTTGTACATCCTAGTTGCAGGTCCTTCTAGTTGTGGGATATGGGACGCCACCTCAACGTGGCCTGATGAGCGGTGCCATGTCCACGCCCAGGATCCGAACCCCGGGCCGCCGCAGCGGAGCACGCGAACTTAACCACTAGGCCACGGAGCCAGCCCCCAACTTACTTGTAATTTTTTAAAGATAAAACTCTCCAAAGAGTTTTGGGTGCTTGTTCTATGTTTTTAAAGACATGCACAGGGCTGGCCCCGTGGCCATGTGGTTAAGTTCCCGTGCTCCACTTTGGCGGGAGGGCTTTCGCTGGTTCGGATCCCAGGTGCAGACACGGCACCACTCATCAGGCCATGCTGACGCGGTGTCCCACACAGCACAACCAGAGGCACTCACAACTAGAATGTACAACTACATACTGGGGGGCTTTGGAGAGAAGAAGAAGAAGAAAAGAAAAGAAGACTGGCAACAAATGTTAGCTCAGGTGCCGATCTTTAAAGAAAAAAAAAAAGACATGCACAAAACCTGAATGGACAGTACCACTGCCGCTGCCACCACCATCACCCGAGGTGTCTATTTGTCCATTATGACATTTTAGATACTCCATAATTTGAATTGAATGTATAATTTTTGCAACCTTGATAGATTGATTGCATTAGTGGCTCCAGTTAATGGTCTCCTGTGTCCACATCCTTTGTAATAGGGTATTGCAGCAATTTGCATCAAGGAGTAGAGTCTTTTCCCCCATCCTTTGCATCAGGGCTGAACTTGTGACTTGCTTTTGCCAACAGAATGCAGGAGAAGGGACAGCATGCTGGTGCAAGCCTAGACCGCGAGAGACTTTGCACACTTCCATTCTCTCTCATGGAACCCTGCCACAGCCATGGAAATAAGCTTGGGCTAGCCTGCTGGGGGATGAGAGACCTCCAGGACGAGAGCCATCCCTGCGAAGGCCATCCTGAAGCAGCTTGCAGCCTGCCGGCTCCCCAGTGTGTGAGGGAGCCAGCCAAGACCAGCAGAGTGGCCTGCATCCTTAGCCTTTTGCCTATAGCAGGAGAGTTTTGATTTCTCAATGACTAATGATGACGGGGTGATGCAAGTTGCTAAAGGACTTTGAGAAGTTTTGGCTGCTGTCCTTTTACCTCCTTGAGCTCTAGGGAGGTGGGTACAGTGGCGGGCACGCAGGTCACAAGAGAAGATGCTGGGGTTTACAGGTTGGTCTTGATGTGCTGGTTGGAGGCTCCAAGTAAACAAAATGAAGAAAACACGCTGAGTGTAGGGAGATGGTTAACTTACTGAAGAGGATAATCTGTTTTTAATAATTTTAACGTTTTTAAGTATAATTACAAATGAGGCTAACCTCTGTTGAAATCCATCCTTCAAGTGAATTGTCCTTGGTTTAATAGTTTATCCACATGCTATATGTTCTTTTAAAATATTTAATTAATTCATTTATAAGTTAACTCTGTTTCCTGGCTCATTAATCTTAATTAGAGTAGTTTTACTATATTTGAATTAATTGGGCTGTATTAACTCCATTAGAAGATTGACCTGATAGCCACTGAAGCTGAATTTCAAAAATAAGGCAGTCAAAGGTCATTTTTCATATTTGTGATGATCACTTATTGGTTACGTCTCTGGTATCCATCTTCTGCTTTTCCCTATATCTTTACTCCAAATTCCAGGGATGGACTCTGCTTGGCTTATGTCCCATGACCACTTGTCTTGCTTCTGGGTGAAGCACAACGTAAGTAAAGCCAATATGATACAAGGAAATCTTTGCTGGACTTCTGATGTGGAGAAGCTTGATTGTTCCCCTGCATCGTGTGAGATCTGGAATTACAGAAGTCATTTTTCTATAAGGAGAGGAGATTCTTCACTCTCCACAAAATGGAGCCTAAGGGTGAAGCCATACTATAGAAAGCAGAAAAGAGAGATACCAAAGAAGGGGCCCTTGGAAACCTTGTTTGAGCTGCTGGATACAGCCTTGCCTGAAGTTAACATTGCCTCCAAACTTTTCATTGCTGTGATTGAAAAATCCCTGTTATTATTTGAGTCAAATTGAGTTGTTTTCTTCACTTGCCACTGAAAGATCACTGACTGATGCAAACTCTATCTCTTATTTCCTAGTTTTCTTTAAGCACCCTAATTCAGGCTCTCTTTCTTCTTGTCTTGACTATTGCAATAACCTCTTAACTACATGCCCTACTTCTGGTCCACGCTGCTCTGTTGTATACTTTGTTCCTGGGTTAACATCTCTTAACCAAAGCTATGATCACATGCCCGTGCTCGAAAACCTTCAGTGGTTCCCCCGTGCCTACTGCATCCAAAACGAACATCTCTTTTTGACACCTCAGGCCTGCCTCAGTATGCCCCAGCTGCTCTCCTTAGGGCTTCCTGTGACCTCCATTCCATGTTGGTAAGGACAGAAGATATTTTCCACTCTTTTTCTTATTCGGCAGCTCAGTAGTGTTTAACATTGTCGACTGCTCTCTCCCACGACGTTCTCTTCCCCAGTTTCTGTGATCCAGCACTGTCGTCTTTTAGTCAACTCCTTCTCCACTACTTAACCATAAACGTTGGAGTCTGCCCAGCTTGTGTTGTAGGGTTCTTGCTCCTCTCAGTCCACACACGTCTGCTGGGCATCTCATCCACGCCCACGACTTAAAATTCCTTTTAGATGCCAATAACTCCTAAATCTAAGCCTACAACTGGGACTTCTCCTCTAAGTTCCAGACACCAACATCCACCTGCCCCTTGGACATCTTCTTCTCAGACTTGTCACCTTGTCCTCAAACCTGCCCTTCCTCCAGGGTTCCCTACTGCCACGAGCGGTTACCACCATCTATCTAGGTGCTCAACCCGGGAATTTGGAAATTATCCTTGGCTCTTCCATCTCCCTAATCCTTCAAATTGAATGGAACACCAAATCCTGTCAGTTCTACATGCTAAACATCTCTTGACTTTGTCACCTCTCTCTGGTCCGTACTGTCACCCTCTAGTGCAAGACAGAATCCCCTGTCTCCTGGACTCCTGCAGGAGGCTCCTACCCAGATGCCTGCTTCCGCTCTGGCCTCCTTTCTTTCCCTTCTCCACCTGAGCATTATCTTTTAAACATACAAGATACGATCATGTCGCCCCCTTTTTACAACCTCTGAATGACTTCTCAATGCTCAGAATCAAGTCCAAATTCTTACGATGGCCCAGGAGGCAGGGTGAGCCAGCGCCCGCCTACCTTGCCATTGAGGGGCCTTCTCCCTTTCGCTGTGCTCACCGTGCTCTTCTTGGTCCTTAGGCTGCACCGGGGCTGTTTTCTCTGCTAGTGATATTCTCGTCCTCCTTTCTGCCATCCAAACCCAAGGGCACCAGTACAAGTATTCTTCCCTGATGCCCCCAGCTTGTCAGCAAACCTCTCTCCACGCTGTCTCTCACCGCACTTCCCTTTCTCTAAGGCTCCTCACGGTTGTGATGACCTGTCCAATGCCTGCCTGCTCTCCTGGACCTTAAGCTCCATGAAGGTGGGGACTGTGTTTTGTTATCATTGCCTCTAAACTTTATTTTCTATTGGAAAAAAATACTTTCTTCCATTGAAAGAAAATAAAATCCAGAAATTACCTTTGGGTGTTTAACTAAAAATAAAAGTGAACAATTTTTTTAAAATTTCATGTTTACATAAACACAAAGAATTCGAAATAAGTTTAGGGGGCCAGCCCCATGGCCGAGCGGTTCAGTTCATGCGCTCTCCTCGGAGGACCAGGGTCTCACTGGTTTGGATCCCTGGTGCGGACATGGCACCGCTCATCGGGTCATGCTGGGGTGCCGTCCCACATAGCACAACCAGAGGCACTCACAACTATAGTATACAACTATGTACTGGGGGGCTTTGGGGAGAAGAAGAAAAAAAACAAGACTGGCAACAAATGTTAACTCAGGGCCAATCTTAAAAAAAAACACAAGAAATAAGTTTAAAAGGAAGGTAAGTGTTTTGCATAAAATAAATTTATATATATTTTCTTAAAATATATTCCCAGCTTGGGGCTGGTCCCGTGGCCAAGTGGTTAAGTTCACGCTCCACTGCAGGCGGCCCAGTTTTTCGTTGGTTCGAATCCTGGGCGCGGACATGGCACTGCTCATCAAACCACGCTGAGGCAGCGTCCCACATACCACAACTAGAAGGACCCACAACGAAGAATATACAACTATGTACCGGAGGGGCTTTGGGGAGAAAAAGGAAAAAATGAAATCTTTAAAATAAAAAAATTCCCAGCTTGTAAAATAAAGTAGTGTATACAGATGCCCTTTTAAAAGAATATTTAAAACACATTATTTAAATAAGTCTCTTACAAGACAATACATTTGGAAAAGAAAAGAAGTAAAAACTCTCAAATACATTTCTATTTTTGTAACTATTTGTTACAATGGAGGGAATTGCTGCCAAAAAAAGTTAGATAGGTGATGTAAATAGAGAGGCAATCGCTAACCACAATGTTACAAGCTAAAAATTTGAATTATAAACGTTGACTGATTGTTATTACATGTGTTTCTTTTGATAAGATCCTTTTAAATGTAGTCTAAATTTTAGTTTAATGCACTTGAAAATAAAATTTATGCCACTTATCAAAAGAAAATGTGGGCTGATCCTTAGTTCAGCCTTTGTATTTGGGGTAAATGAGTCAGAACCTTCCAGCACCTCAGCTTTTCTTAGATGGTAAAGTAAGATTCTTGGAAATCTTTATTAACTCTTTCTAGCTGCATGAGCATTGTTCAAAAAACTACCGTTTGAGGGGCCGACCCCGTGGCTGTGTGGTTAAGTTCAGGTGCTCAGCTTCGGTGGCCCAGGGTTTCACCGGTTCGGATCCTGGGCACAGACATGGCACCACTCATCAGGCCACGCTGAGGTGGCGTCCCACATGCCACAACTAGAAGGACTCACAACTAAAAGTATATAACTATGTACCGGGGGCTTTGGGAGAAAAAAAGGAAAACTAAAATCCTAAAAAAAAAAAAAAAAAGCTACCGTTTGAAAGCTGCGCTAATAGAGAGGAGGGGAGAGCCCAGAACTCGTAAGGGATTTCATCTTCCTGATTCACTCAGTAAACAGTAATAACCCTCGTCAGTCAGTTATCAGAGCTTTAGGATCTATGTCAAATACAGATGGTCAGGTTTTTCTTTAATTAGCACATTATAGTGGCATTTAAGTTAAAAAATATACTAAACATAATTTTAGATATTTTATGATTTTAATGATAATAATTGAGACTGACAAATAAAAATGGCAAGCAATAGGATATATTGGAGAATATGTAGAAGCCATTTGGTGTAAACCTAATTCGGCCTGACCTTGTCTTTCCAAAAGGGCCTGACCGTGGCTGTTGAGCATGCTTTGTATATCTGCTTTAGACATTCCCTATGGCACGAACAAAGGCCCTCGAGACAAAGGTGCAACTTCCCTTCCCCTCCCAACATTGGCATTCCCTTAAGGATTAAGCATCTTTCCTTAGGCTAGGAACTGATTGCTGCACTCACCTGTGACCACCCAGCTTGAGACAATAGACTTGCCTCCTGCTACGCCCTCTGAGAAAGCAGACCCACTACCTGCTGTGTCCATCAAGTGCTGTGCTGACAGGGCAATCTTGTGACTATTGTGGGAGGGACATTTCAATCATATGTGAAACGTCCTGTTTGAGGGTATATAACCACTCTGTATACCTCACTTCCTTGGTGCCCTTTCTTAGGCCCCGGGCCATGGTCCTCAGATTTCAGCTCAGAATAAACTCTCCCAAATTTTCATTTATAGATTGGTTATGGATTATTTTCCTCGACAAGACCATTCAGAGAAATATGCTAAGTTCCCTGTGTACATTATCTTGTTTAATCCTCTCAACAATATTATGTGATAGGTACTATTATTCTCTATTCCCTTTATACAGTGGAGGAAACTGAGGCTCAGAGAGGGTTAGTAACTTGCCCACAGTCACACAGCTAGGGGGAGCTAGAATTACAAGCCATATTTTCTGACTCCAAAACCAGTAGATCTAGCCAATGACGTACTACCACTTGTCAGATTATGAATTTGTACATTACTCTTCTGGTAAGGCATGGCAATTATGATACCAGCTTCTGATTACGAAATAATGAAAAGTTTAATGCTATATTTCATTTTTCTAATTTCCGACAGGAAATATTTTTCCTCACAAATAAAAAGTTTTAGCAATCAGAAACATTTCTTTCTCCCAGGAAATAAGAGGACTTCTCTTATCTCAGGACAATTGATGGCAATCAGTATCGGTTTGATTTCCAAACACTTCTGTTTTAAAATAATTTAAGTTCTGTTTGTGCAGATGAGCCCTGCCCACCTCCCTATCATCATGAGGTCCGATATCCTGGAAGTCAGGCATCAGTCTGATGGGAAGAGCTGCGCAGAAGACAGCTGGGATCCGCCCCAGGGAAGGTGAACTAGATACACACATCAGATATAGGGAAATTTTCCAGAAAAGTAAATGCAGCTTGAGCACAGGATTGAGAAGCCTACAGCCCGATTCATCACAACAACTGTTGAGTACCTACCATGTGCCAGGTGCTATCCTCCCCACTTTTGTCTGGTTTTCCATCTATTTGCTGCCTGTGCCCCTCCCCCCACCCCCACGCTTCCTGTGCTGGTTGGAGTTGGGGCTCTACTGAAACATGCACAAGTCTCACTTTTTCCCTGCCTGTACCCAAAGACAGGGCATTAGGCTCCTACTGGCAGCGCAAAGCGAAGCAGACAGGCGAGTCCCTAAGCCCAGGTCTGGATAGCAGGGCCATTAAATGGGTTTACATTACACACACACATCCCCCGCCCCCACCTCTATGCCTGCCTGGCCCTAGGCTGTTATCACCCCAGATTATGGCTCAGGACAGAAGTGGAGGGGGTGAGTGAGGGAAGAGATATTCACAGGCTAGAGAGGGCCAGCGAAAAATTCCTATAGCAGATAAGAGAAACAACACAAGCAAAGAGTGCTTGGGAATGTATGACCTGCCAGCCCAAGCAAGGTAATATTATTGCATTTCACAGATGAGGAAACCGAGACTCAGAGAGGTTGGGACATCCATGGTCACAAAAGTAGGGCAGAACTGGGATCCCAAGTCTGAAATGTCTGACTTCAATCCAACACTCTTTCTATTGCAGAGCTGTCGGCCGAAGGCGAGCATGGAGGCTGGAATCCAGGAACTCAGTGCCTGCCAGAGTCCCAGGATTAGGCAGCTGCAAGCCAGCACCCCGCGGCATGAGCATGAGACACTGCCCTCTGCCTCTCAGGAGACTATAGTCTCACTTCCTCTGGGGCCCTGAGTCCCGTAGTTATTCCTACCCTTGGTTGCATTTTTCAATCTCTTCTTCTCACTTACTAACAGGCTTAAGTTTTCTTTATCTTGAAAAAAAGATCAAAAACCTTTCCTTGACCTTGTTATGCCTTCAAGCACCCACCTTATCTTTCTACTCTTTGTTGTCCCACCTCTTTAAAGGGAGGGAGGAATGGGGAGTTACTGCTTAATGGGTATAGAGTTTCGGTTTTACAAGATGAGAAGAGTTATGGAGATAGACCATGGTGATGGTTGACGTTATGAACGCATTTAATACCACTAAACTGTACACTTAAAAATGGTTAAGGTGGTAAATTTTATGTTACGTGTATTTTACCAAAATTTAAAAAGTTGGAAAAGCAGTGGTCTGCACCACCCATCACCGCTGGGCTGAACAGCTGCCCTGGTTCATTGGGACAGAGGGGTTTCCCAGGAGACAGGACTTTCAATGCTAAGTCTGAGGCAGTCCTAGGCAGACCAGGACAGCTGGGGACCACGGCACCTGCCTCCTTCATTCCTCACTCTGAGCTGTGCTCAGATTTAACCTTAGGAATCTGCCTTTCTCCTTCTCCATCCACTGAAACGGACACTAACAGCTAATCCTACAGCCTTGTTTTAGTTCTGCATCATTTGACTGGCTAATTTCTCCTTCTTGAAATTCCATTTTTTCTTTCTTTATCCTCAGTAGCCCACAGCTTTATGATTTCCTTTCTCCTAGCGGCTCCTTCTCTGTTTCCTTCACCGACTCCTCCTTCTACTACCAAATTTTGGCGTCAGACCACTTGAAGTCAGGCAGCTCTGGGTTCAAGTTCTCGTCCTTATTTGTGGAGCTCCGTGAGCATGACACATTATTGAATCCCCCTGAATCTCAGCTTTCTCCTCTGTAATATAGAGTTACAGCGTACTTACAGTGGACCGTAAGGATTGGGAAAAGAGTGTTTAGAACATTTAAGGTAGTTCTTGGCAGAATGTAAGCCCCCAGTAAAAAGAAGTTACTGTTATTACTTCATCGTCTCTTAGAACTCCAACATTCGTTTCTATGCAGCTCACTACACTGCAGCCTTAAGTACTCTCTCCAGTTCCATGACTGCACTCCAATTGCTACCTTTGTCAGGCTGTCCTACATCTCTGTCAATTCAAATATTAGAGACCAAAGCCATCATCTTCTCCTCAAGCCAACTCTAAGACACTGGTCTCTTCCTGTTTCCAGGAGTCCCAGGGATCCAGGTTCAAACACTCCTGGCTGTCTTTGACTTACCCTTCTCTCTCCTCATCCACGTCGTCAGTTCCGCATCTGATTAATTCTGTGTGCAGCACGGTTCTCAAGTGTTCCTCCTCTCCTTTTGATTCCCAGCATACTGCGGGGCCCCCGCCTCCCATCTCAGAGCTTCATTAGCTCTGCCTGGACTATTTCAGGAGCCTCTTAACTGACTCCTCACCCCATCAAGATCTTCTGCACCTGCTTCTGGCTGAATACCTTTCCCAATGCAAAACTCTGAAAGACCTTCAGCATCAGATAAAGTACAAACTCTTTAGTGCCACTTTCAAGGCTAAAGGTGCAAGCCTTTCTAAAATGGCTCCATAAACTGATAAGCCTGCATCATTGGCTTAATAAATGTTTTTTGACTATTCAGATTCCAGCAAGTTCCAGAAGAAATACTGCCATTGTTTCCTCAATATGCTCTAATCAGGATTTTGTTCCCACCTTTCCAAAACATTGCCCTTTTCAAGGTCACTGATGACCCCACACTACCAAATCCTATAATCACTTTTCTGTGAATTTCTTGTTACCCTACCTCTTGGCTCTAGGGTTTGTCCTTCCTTACACACTCCCTCTCTTTTGCCACAAGGAATGATTCCAAGGTCTTTGGCCTGAGCAACCAGAAGAATGGAGGCCCGAATATGGGAAATGAGTGGAAATATAGAATGGTGGCTGGAGGGCTGGCCTGGTGGCACAGCAGTTAAATTCACACGTTCTGCTTTGGCGGCCCAGGGTTTGCTGGTTTGGGTCACAGATTCGGACCTACACACTGCTTGTCAAGACATGTTGTGGCAGGCCTCCCATATATAAAGTAGAGGAAGATGGGCACAGATGTTAGCACAGGGCCAGTCTTCCTCAAAAAAAGAATAAAAAGAATGATGGCTGGAAAGTGGGTTGCTTGACTGAGACTGTGGAAGGATGCATAATAAAAGATTATAGGATGGCAAGATCTGCAGATGGCCATGGCAGTGAGTGACTGAGGTAGATGTTGATGCAAAATAATGAATAACCATTCTGTAGCTGAGAGAGAGAAGGTGAGTTTTACTCGAGTCAGGGTGAGGATTGTAACCCAGGAAGGCAGTTTCCACAAAGGAAGTGTTCTGGAGAAGGATGGTTTTCAGTAGTCTCGTAGCTTTTTAGAACAAAGAACATACATTAAACATGCCAAGGATACACATCTATCAAAGTTTCCAAGAGGTACTCAGTTGCAAATTAGCCAGTCAACATAACCCCGATGTCACGAAAGGACTAGTAAGAGGTGTTACCCATAGGGCATAGGAAGGGAAGGATGCATTTTTATCTTAAGAAAGTGCATTCTTTAATAGATATAGCAGATGTACAATTTTTTTTTTTTTGAGGAAGATTAGCCCTGAGCTAACATCTGCTGCCAATCCTCCTCTTTTTGCCGAGGAAGATTGGCCCTGAGCTAACATCTGTGCCCATCTTCCTCTACTTTATACGTGGGATGCCTACCACAGCATGGCTTGCCAAGCGGTGCCATGTCTGCACCCAGGATCCGAACTGGCAAATCCCGGGCCACCGAGAAGCAGAACGTGTGCACTTAACTGCTGTGCCACCGGGCTGGCCCTACAATGTATGTTTGATAGGCCGTTGTCAGGCTTCTTTAGTTCAAGCTGAATCAGTTTTGAACCCAAATAGTTATCCTATATACCTCAATACATGAAAATCTCTTGTCATAGGGTAGAGACAGAATTATTACAGATGAAGAGATTGAGAAAATGAGAGGCCAGGATATTGGGAGGAATATTATAGATATTGAAATCAGCAAGTACTGTGACAGCACCACATAAAACCCTCAACATGAGTATAGTCAGTTAAATTGGGGAGGAAACATTTTGTAGAGACACCCTGAAAGGAGTGTTTAGACTAGAGCATTACTCTTAGGAGATATTCCCATGTTGCATGGTCTAGATCAGAGATCAGCAACCTTTTGCTGTAAAGGACCGGGTACTAAATACTTTAGCCTTGTGGTTAACACAATCTCAGTTGCAACGGCTCAACTCTGCCACTGCAGCACCAAACAGCTGTAGACAATACATAATACATAGACAATACATAGACAATATGTAAATGAATGAGCAGGGCTATGTTCCAATAAAACTTTATTTATAAAAACAAGGGGAAGGCTGGATTTGGTTCACAAGCCATAGTGCCCTGACCCCTGGTCTAGATCAGTGCTGCCCAACAGAAATACAATTGCAGCCACAAATGCAAGCCCCATATGTAATTTCGAATTTTCTGGTAGCTTCACTAAAAATGTAAGAATCATACAAGGTTAATTTTAGTACTATATTTTATTTAACCTAATATATCCCAAATATCATTATTTCTGCATGTAATAAACATTAAAAAATATTGAGTTATTTTACATTCTTTTTTCCAAAAAAGTCTTCGTTTGAAGACTGAGTCTTCTAAATCTCACATATTTGCGGCACATCTCAGTTCACATTAGCCATGTCTCAAGTGACCAATAGTCACAAGTGGCTAGTGGCTACTGTACTGGACAGCGCAGATTTAGACTTTTTTCTAGCTTACTTAAGATCTCAAACTAAACGAAAAATAGGGAGAACTTTACTAAATTTGTATTGAACCATTTGCTTTCAGTCTCTAAAGCCTGTTCTTTTTCGGTAGTAAGATATTTTTTGCTTTTGGCAAAATCATGTTGGTTTTGATGGAGTATCAGTTAAGGCAGGCTATGACATGCTTTAGTAACGAGCAGCCCTTGTCACTTAACGTCAGCAAACATAATGTGTTATAACGTAGCTTAACATAACCAAGCTCTTAGGGAAGTGTTCAGTGTGGGTCAGTCATCCCAGGAGTCAGGCTGATGGAGGCTCCATCCTGACGCATGATTCAGGTCTCAGGGGCAGGAAAGGGGCTGTTACTCTTAATTTCCTCTGTCTGAAAGTGTAACCTGTTACCTTTCCTCACATTTCATTGACCAAAGCAAGTCACATGGCCACTCCTGACTTCAAGGATGCCAGAAAGTGAAATCTTTCCTTGTGCTTAGAAGGCCAGGAATTTGTGTAATTAACCCTAATGTCTGTCACAATTTGGCAACCTGTGGACTTCCCAAATACCCAACGCTGAGTCACCATGTACCGGGTGACTACTCTCTGCCAGGCACTGTTGCTTTAGTGTTTATGACTTCGGAAGCGGAGCAGGGGTTCATTGACTAAACAACACATCATTAGATTGATGAAAATGTGGAAATTTTGTGCCATATTGCCAGAATAGTCATGTTCCTCTAGGATGGAGCATTCTGAGGTAGATTTCCTTTCAAGTTGCAGCACTGGGAACCAGTAAGATGCCAACGGAATCTGAAACAGAAGTCAATTTAACTTTCTTTTATACACCTGGTATGTAAAACACACACATTGGAAAACTAGGGTAGGAACTTTTCAATAAATAATGCTGGGATAATCGATTATCCAAATGGTGGGGCGGGAGGAGATTCCCACATCACACCATATTCAAATATCAGTTCTGGGTAGATTAAGGACAAAAGCAAAACTCTAAAGCTTTTGGGAGAAAATATCTCTGTAAGTCCAAGGTTGGGAAGAATTTATCAAGACATAAAACGCACAAACCATTTATGCATTACTTTATTTAACCATTCATTTAACAAATATTTATTGAGAATCTACAAGATGCCAGGCACTGATCCAGGCACTGGGAACAAGCAGAGGGTAAAACAGACACAATTCCTCCTCCCAGAGAACTTACAGTCTAGTGGAACCATGGAGGCCAAGGGTGATACATTTAATTATATGAAAGTGAAAAATCTTCTAAAGACAAAACATGTCATCAACAAAATGACAGTACAGACCACAGGCTGGGAGAAGATATTTGCAATGCACGTCACCAAAAAGGATTACTATCTGGAATGTATAATCAAAAAGAAAAAGACAGCCAACCCAATAAAAAAATGAGCAAAAGATATAGAAAAGGAAAGCTGAATGGTCGATAAACATGAAGATATTTTCAGCATCATTCATAAGGAGGGAAATGCAAATTACACAATCGCAAGATACCATTTACTGCATAGAAGAGTAACAAAAATGGTGTGTATTACAATACCATGTGTTAGCCAGGTTATGGACCATTGGGACTGGTTATGAAAGGCTAGGGAGAGCTCAAATAAATGTTACTATTTTAGAGAGCAATCTGGCAATTTATATTTAAAGCTAAAAATATTCTTACCTTCCCTCCCAGTAATTCTACCTCTTGGTACACACCCCAGTGAGAATCTTGCACACGTGCTCAAGAGCACAGGCAGGGGGCTGGCCCCGTGGCCGAGTGGTTGAGTTGGTGCGCTCCACTTCGTTGGCCCAGGGTTTTGCCAGTTTGGATCCTGGGCATGGACATGGCACCGCTCATCAAGCCACACTGAGGCAGCGTCCCACATGCCACAACTAGAAGGACCCACAACTAAAAATATACAACTGTGTATTTGGGGGCTTTGGGGAGAAAAAGGAAAAATAAAATCTTAAGAAAAAAAGGAGCACAGGCAAAGTTTATTGTAGCATTGTTTGTGACTGTGAAGAAATGAAAATAATTTAAATATCCACCAATAGGAAATTAAACAAATAAATATGTTGTAATATATTCATGCTATGAAGTACCATTTAGCAATTAAAATGAATGACCTTGAGCTGTCTGCATCAAAATGGGTAAATTTCAAAAAGACAATTTTGAGTAAAAAAAACAAAACTGAAAACAGAAGCAAACACCATGATATGATGATTTAAGATGATACCATGTTATAAAGTTTTAAAACTTGCAAAACAATACCATATCTTGTTTCTGAATATAAACCAGATTACAAAAGGATAAAAACATACTTGTGAATGAAAATATTAAATCTCAGGGGGAGAGGAGACAAGGGAAATGGAAAAAGAGAGGGATCTGCAATTAATTACTATTTCAAAACAATCAGAATGTTACAGAAAAAAGTTGAAATTATAATATCAACTTTTTAAATTTAAATCATTTGAGAATAAGTGGCATGACAATGCCAATCAGATTCAAATACTTCAGTATGTATTTTCTATAAACAAGAACATTTTCCTACATAACCACAATACAATCATCAAAATGATGACATTACTAATGACATTGCTACTAGCTTATCTTCAGACCCCATCCAAGTTTTGTCATTTATATCAAAAGGATTTGATTCAGAATCAAGCATTCCATTTAGCTGTCCTGTCTCTTTAATCTGCTCCATTACGGAACAGTTCCTCAGTCTTTTGTTGACTTTTATGACCCGTTGCTTTTGAAGATTACAAGTGGGCTATTTTGTAGAATGTTCTTCAATTTGGGTTTTTCTGATATTTCCTCGTAATTAGGTTCATGTTGCACATCTTTGGCAGGAATATCACAAAAGTGATGCTGTGTTCTACTTATCGTATATCAGATGGCAAAAACTTCAATTTTTCTCGTTACTAATGATGCTCATTTTGATCAGGTGATTACTGTGATGTCTGCCAGCCTTCCCCACTGTAAAGGTGCTCTCTTCTCCTTTATAATTAAGAACTATGTAAATATTCCTTTCCTCTTCAAACTTTCAATTTATTCATTTATTTATTTACATCTGTATGAGCTCATGATTCCTATTTTATTAAATAGGTTATAATTTGTTACTATTATTATTTAATTTTATGTTCAAATCATGTTCGTATTGACTGTTGGGAGCCCATGCAAGCTCACTTCTGTGTCCTTCGACAGGTCCTCATCACTGTTGGAGCACTTTCTTCATTTCTGGCACAAGATGTTCCAGGCTCACCTTGCACTTTCTTAGTCTTAGCTCTGGAATCAGCCAGTTCTCCAAGGATCCCCCCTTCCTTTCAGTGGAGAACAGTATTTAGAAGTCAAGATCTGAGCACCAGGTGTGCTCGTTGTTATTGGAGTGTCACTATTTTCAGAAGACAGAGCTAGGGAATATACTTATATACATGTCTATATTTTTTGTTGATCTATATACATGGAAAACCATATGTTTTCACCAACATATCTAATTCCAGTCCAACACCACAAAATTTATTCTAGTTTTCTCCCTTTCCATAGGAATCTGGCTCCTTATTATATTTATTCCTCTGATCAATTCCCTGGAGTACAGCTCCTCTCTCGCCTCTTCCATCACCCTTTCCCCCATTCAGAAGCCTTCCTCTCATGTTTGGACTCTGACTCCCGGTGCCAGAGGCTGCCCCTCTGCGTGGACACCCTCCTCACCCGTCCTGGGCTCTGACACTCCATAGCCTCCCCTTCACATCGGTGTCCAATGTGACTATTGAGCTCATGCTTTACTTCCCCATGCTGGGCCCATGTGGTGCCTCACTTCCCAATCATGGAGGTTTACCATGCTCTCTCCACCTAAAAGGAAAGAGGAAGAGATGAGAAGGGAGGGTCTGGGAGGGGAAGAAATGGGACAAGAGGGAAGGGGATGAGAGGGGAAGGGAAGAAAAGAAAAGGAAAGGAAAAAGGAACAGCAGTGTGTAATATTTTCTCCTTAAAAAAAGGCAAAGGCAAATATGATGAAATATCAGATTTGACAGAGCTTGGGTAATTAACAGGTATATAAGTGTTTTTGATAGTATCCTCTGTGGTTTGCTTTTCAATCTATATGTGGTAAAGTTTTTTTCTTTTTAAATCTCCAATCCATCACAGCCTGATATCTTTGTAAATACAATAAAAATGAATATCTAGAAAAATAAAATAAAAAAACCAAAGACATATAAAATATAGGCCCCCTAATTTTTATTATTAGATTTGACAGACATAAGGTGACTCTGTGAACGTTTCTAAATGCAATCTCTCAATCTCTGCACCCTTCTCACTGCTGACCAGAACAACAGTTGTGTGCACCACCAGCCATTCCTGGACCACGGTTTGCGTAGCATCGCGGTCCAGACTTCTTCATGCTTGACATATGACATTAAAAAATAAAATTAGGGGCCGGCCCAGTGGCACAGCGGTTAAAGTTCACACATTCTGCTTCTCGGCAGCCCAGGGTTCGCTGGTTTGGATCCTGGGTGCGGACATGGCACTGCTTGGCACGCCATGCTGTGGTAGGCGTCCCACATACAAAGTGGAGGAAGATGGGCACAAACGTTAGCTCAGGGCCAGGCTTCCTCAGCAAAAAAGAGAAGAACTGGCAGTAGTTAGCTTAGGGCTAATCTTCCTCAAAAAAAATTTAAAAAAATAAAATAAAAAATGAGATTAACAAATATAATAAAACAAGGGGCCCAACTCCTACTTTGAACAGTCACAAGTGTGCTCTTGAATTTGTGGGGGTCTGGGTGAGGGCTTCACATTACCTTTGCAGGCATTCATTCCACTGTCAAAACATCTCCCCAAAATGATGGTGTTTGGGGGCCGGTAAGGCTGCTCTGAACTTGACTTCCCGGAATCTAGGGAGGAAAGGTGGAAAGGAGAGAGAAGGTCAGGAGAATGAAATGGCAGCATGGCGGCAGACAGAGCCATTAGAAAGTCTCTTACAAAACTGGAGAACTTCTGCGTGGGGAGGAAGTGGGCAAGTACTTGTAAAGGGATTACATGAGAGAAACTGCATCTGTGTTTCTGGAGCTTTCCTAGACGTGGCTGCGTCCTTTCCAGTCGTGTTTCCAGTTCCTGAGTCTGAGTCACTGGGTGAGTGCCGGCGGCCACTCTGAAAACCCGCCTTTGGCTCCGAGGTCTGCAGGCAGGCCAGCTCCCTGGGAGTCTTGTCTCCTGTCATCCGTGTGGAGATTCAACAGTCCCTGTTGTTTCTGGGACCCTTGTAAACAAAATCCCTGTGGAAAAGGAAAGATAAGGAACAGATGTGATCATCACAATCTGAAAAACAAAACAGAGCAAAACGAAAATCCAAGGGAACTGCAGTGGATTTCTCCACTGGCCAACGTGGATAGGACTCAAGTCAGGTTTCTGCCGAGTTGGACTTCTTGGCACAGGCACTCTGCGTGGGCAGTGAGCGGGCCCGGCTCAGGAGGAATGGGGCTCTCTTCAGCGTTTCCTTTGAAGGTATATGTTTTTAGAGCAGCCATTTCGATTTGAAAATGTGTCTGGTTAATGCCCTCTCCCCAGAGCCTCAAGCACCATTTCTTTGAGTGTGAGTTTCCCAGCAAAACATTTACTAGATTTTTTTTGTTTTTGAGTACATTTAACTTAGAATTTTCTATAATGGTTGCAAGTGTTTTGTTTTTTTTTTTTCAAATGAACTCTTTAGGGCAACCATGTGGAAAATATTATTTTTCATATTGCCTCTGCTAGAAGAGTTCAGATTGCATTTTTCTTCAGGCAAATGGTGTTAGCCTGCTACGGGGGCTGACAAGCCACCTTGAGAGGTGGCCCTGAGAATTTCCTGGAGGCCAGGGTGAACCCTGGACACAACTGCCAGGTGGTCTGAGAACAGGGTGTTCAGAAGCCAACTCTCAGCATGCTGCGTCTGGAATGGTTTCTCAACCCATTCCTCAGAGCAATGCTGCTTGTTCTACGAGACTGTTTTCTTTCCAATGTATGAACTGGGATTTTTGGCTGCATGTGCTCATTAAGAAAACCCATGTCACTTGTCACAAGTGTAAAAAGAACGTTTCAAATGTTCCTGGAAAACTTTCAGCTGGTTCACATCCATGCCTAGGTCCTTCCTACAATTTTCCCTATTGCTCCCCTCCCAAGATGTCGAGCAGAGTTATTTCTGAAGCAGAATGATTGCAATGTTTCAGCCAGGCCGACTGGCTGTGCGTAGGTAATGGATGAAGTCATTGAGGTGGATGACTAACCGACATTGTAAAGTTCTTTAGGGATGGGGCGGGGGGGGGGGGGGGGGCGGTTCCTGGGCTGGGTTTCTGTTAGTGTGGCCAGGAAATAAGATTTATAACAACCCATCAAGGATTTAATACCCTTTTGTGGACATGCTCCCAATGGAGCTTATTAAATACAGAGGCTTATTCTAAAGCAAAGAAACTTGGTGGGTGTAAAAGGAGAGGGGGAAAAAACCTAGCCTTTGTTTCCAAACATTTATTCAGGACAAGATTTTTCTTAATGAAACTCCATTCAGATGTTATTTTTTTCTGATGCTGTTTGAGCCTATTTACTCTAATTTCTAATTACAACAGAAAATGTCTGATGAGCTCCTTCTGCATTTGTAGCCAACAAGGCTACGAACACCCACAACTGAGGACTTTGAAACTGTTCCATGGTCTTTAGGATGTTTTTATCTGTTTTTGTCTCTTCCTTCTGTATTTATTTTGTGAAAGAAGCTTAGCACTGGTACTAAGGCAATGGCACAGAGGATACTAACCTGAGGGGATCAAGATGTATTAACTTGCGTTAAAAATAACAGGACTCTGGGCCATCCCCGTGGCATAGTGATTATGTTTATGAGGTCTGCTTCGGTGGCCCAGGGTTTGCAGGTTTGGATCCTGGGTGCAGACTTACACACTGCTCATCAAGCTGTGCCATGGCAGTGTCCCACGTACAAAATATAGGAAGATAAGCAGAGAGCTCAGGGCCAATCTTCCTCACCAAAAAAAAATAACATGACTCTTAAAAGAATGAAAAGACAAGACACAGACTGCGAGAAATCCTTTGCAAAACACATATTTCATAAAGGATTTGTATCCAAAATACACAAAGAAATTTTAAAACTTAGCAATAAAGAAACACATAATCCAATTTAAAAATGGGCACAAGATCTGAACAGACACCCACCAAGGAGGATAAGCAGATGAAATAAGCACATGAAAAGATGCTTAACGTGGGGGCTGGCCCAGTGGTGCAGTGGTTAAGTTTGTGGAGTTCTCTGGTTCAGATCCTGAGCACAGACCTACTCACTGCTTATCAAGCCATGCTGTGGTAGGCGTCCCACATATAAAGTAGAGGAAGATGGGTACAGACGTTAGCTCAGGGCCAATCTTCCTCAAAAAAAAAAAAAAAGAAAGGAAGAAAAGAAAAGGTGCTCAACATCTATGCCATTAGGGAGTTGAAAATTCAAACAACAACGAGATACCACTATAAGCTTCTTGGAATGGTGAAAATCTAAAACACTGACAACACCAAATGCTAGTGAGGATGTGGAGCAACAGAAACTCTCCCTCATTGCTGGTGGGAACGAAAAATGGTGCAGCCACTTCGGAAGACCATTTGGCAGCTTCTTGTAAAACTAAACATGGTCTTACCATACGGTCCAGCAAACATGCTCCCGGGCGTTTACCCAGATGAAAACTTACATCCACACAGAAACCTGCACACAGATATTTATAGCAGCTTCATTCATAACTGCCCAAAACTGGAAACAACCAAGATATCTTTTGAGAGGCGAATGGATAAACAAACTGTGGTATATCACACAATGAAATATTATTCAGTGGTGAAAAGAAATGAGCTATCAACTCATGAAAAGACATGGGGGAAGCTTGAGAGTATATTTCTAAGTGAAAGTAGTCGGTCTATAAAGCCTACATACTTTATGATTTCAACTACTATATGACAGTCTGGAAAAGGGAAACTATGGAAACAGTAAAAAGATCAGTAGTTGCCAGGGGGTGGAGGAAGAAGGGAGAGATGAGTAGGTGAAGCACAGAGGATTTTTAGGGCAGCGAAACTGTTCTGTATGACACCAAAATGGTGGATGCACGACAGCGTACATTTGCCAAAACTCGTAGCACTGTATGACACAAAGAGTGAATCCTAATAAAAACTGTGGCCTTTATTAATAATAATATATCAATATTGGTTCATCAGTTATAACAAATGTACAACATTAATGCAAAATGTTAATGATAGGACAATCTTGTGCATATGTGGGAGGATTTCATGGGAGGTCTCTGTATTATCTGCTCAATTTTTCGGTAAAACCTAAAGCTGTTCTGAAAAGTAAAGTCTATTAATTAAAAAACAACAACAATAGGAGTAAAAACGGTCAGTTTTCATCACAAAGGAAAACTCTGTTCTGTTACATCTCATTTCCATGCTCATTCCTTGAGGGCCCTTGTCCATCTTGTTCACCACTATCCCCATGGCGCATAGTAGGTGCCCAATAAAGACAGCTGAATGAATACACTCACCAAGGTTTAGCCAATAAAACTCTCCTCCATCGTCTTTGTGTTCTGTTTGAACAGATAAACCTTGACCAAATGCAAACCACTGCAATAACAGTCAATACGAATGGAATGTTCACTGTGTGTCAGGCATTTTTCTAGAGACTTGACATGCAGTAATTCATTTATTCCTCACAACAGCCTTATGAAATAGGTACTTGTCCTACAGGATGAGGAAACTGGGCCACAAAGAGTTTAAGTAATTGGCCCCAGGTTGTTGAACCAATAAATGATAGAGCTAGGATTTGAACCCAGCATGTCTAGCTCCAGAGGTCACACTCTTTTGACAGCTCTGTTAAGATAGGAGCTGTGGGAATAAGGGGATGTATCAACAAATAATCTCCTCCCTTAAGGAGATTTCAATGCATGAGGACAGCTAGTCACGAAGACTGTAAACGATAATAGAGGCTGACCTCTCTCCTTTGGAATGTGCAGGCGGGCCCGGCCCTAACTGGCACACGTCAGGCTGAAGGTTTGTTCATCTATGTCCTGGGCTCGGTTTTCCCATTACACATCTTCACAGTCACATTCAAGAGCTACTGGCCATTCGACATTCAACAGTAAGCTACGGCCATTACCTACTAATGGCGTCTGCTGTGTTTGTCTCCTCCCGGTTAGACTCAGGCCTCTTGAGGTCAGGGATAATGTCTTTTACTTCTCTCTGTACCTGCATGGTAGATGGTTAATCAATACATTTGGATTCATTAACTGTTGGAAGAAGAAGCAGCAAGAGGATAAATTTAAGTCTAGTTTTCAATAAAAATTGAGCTCAAAAGTTATTGTGCATGTTTGCTTGTTTTTAAGGACTTTTGGTAGCAAATTTCCTCTTCATTTACATCTGATTAACTGTGATAGTCATCCTGTGTGATATTAGCCATGTCTCTGATGACCTATCAGAGGACAAAGTGCTTAAGTAAACCATTAACATACAGGCAGAGGGGAGCTCATCTTTGGATCCCAGAGTTTATAGGTCAAGGGTCAGAAGTCACCAGACCTAGGGAGGGGGTCAGTCTTTAGGGAATTGGAAATCTGTGTTTTAACCTGATATGGTCACAGACTGTGTGACTGGGACAGATAATTTAACTTCTCTGAGCCTCAATTTTCCCATCCATCACATGAAGCTAATTCTGCCCGTCCTGCCTACTGCACAGGGTTTTTCTAGCCACCGAGGTGCTGGTGAGTGAAAGATCAGGATATTATATAACCTGAAAAAGGGAAGGTGGTGGGAAATGATAGTGATGAAGTATTTTGTGAATCATTTTATTACATTCTGCATCAGAGGCTTATTTTTCGAAACAGGGCAGCATAAAAACACTTTTGTTTGCTGTTTTAGAATATGTAAGAGCTTCTAGAAGAGAGTTTTGATCATCTGGGTCAAGGACTGCTGAAGGATGCTAAGTGAATGCTCTCTTTTCTCTCTTAATAAATTGCTCTCTGATGGGCTTGAAATATTCGCAATCATTCCACTGTTGTGGACTTGTACCGTTGTAGTGAGAACCGAGGGCACGCTTGCTCCTAACGGCAATGATTTTAATAGTATGTCTCCCACTGGGGTAAAATGTTTAAACAAGGACAGAATCAGCATCCCACAACTTTCCAACCAGTTGATCCGAGGCCAAAAAAATACCAACAGCAAATAAGTCTTGATAAATCACCCATGTTCTATTTCATATTTGTTGACAGCCATTAGAGCCGTTTACCGTCACTGGCACGCAACAGAAACAACTACTAGAAAACCCAAAACAATTTCTTCTCCAAGGAGGCTCAATGCATCTCTAACAGAATTTTAAAGATACGCTTTGATGCCATCCTGACTGCTCTTACCTCTGGAACCAGAAATCAGCATATAAGGGAAAGCCTTGAGAGCTAGAGCAAGGATAAATCAGGAGGCGTGAGAATGGGTGAAGCGAAGATAAGAGCCCCTTGCCAACTCATGCTTTCCACCATTACCTCCCATGGATACTGCTACTGGATCCTACCTGAAGGTATGAGGGCAACGGGGCAGAGAGCTCGTCTGTGAGCTCAACCATTACCATTCCTGCTTCCCATCCCCAGGGAAGAAGGAAGCAGAACACCCTTGACAGAAGCACCATAGGCAAGATCCACCAGCAGGTAGACTGCTGAGAACTGTCAGTCTCAAGGGACGCTAGATCGGTCCTTTCCCCACTGCCTCCTCAGCAAGGAGGGGTGGCACCAAAGGTCACCAGAGAAGGAAGCCTTACACGTAAGAAGTATTCCAATGTTGACAAATGCCCACTGTCGCGAAATGAGCAGAAGCCCAGGTGGAGGTTGAGCTTACGTGTGTGTATGTGTGTTTCCAGTTTAAGCAGCGAGGCTTCAGAAAACCACTTTTCAGTTTTGAGGAGACACTTCAGCCCTTGGAAGACAGTTTGTCAGAGACAATTTAATTGTCTGAGCATGTGGACTCAGTGAGATGGGAGGGTAGGAAGTGACAGATGTTTTGGGGGAAGGAGGCGTTTCTGTGAGGTTGCAACTGCCTGACACCAAGCTCTGGGATCATTCTGCAGCCAGGACTATAGAGAGAGGGAAGAACTGTAGCGGGGACAGTGCCCAGGGCAGCAGCTGGAATAGGGGACCTGTCCAGGACCAAGTTCTGGGGGCCCCGACCCAGGCAAGACACCATTGCAGAATGGGCCACCATTCATCTTTGAGCCTTCGATTAGTTCCTTCAAGGCAGCCCAGACCCATGCTGGGCACTTGTGGCCTCAGAGACATTTAACGAGAAGGGGCAGGGGGCTGGAGAGGGTGGCAGCTGTTTGAGACCAGGTTACTCAATCTTTCCAGGTCTCATCTTCATCGTTTGTAAAATAAAATAATAATAATTTCTACCTAATAACCTGTTGGGTAGGGGAAAGGTGAAATAAACAGCATGTGTAAAGCATTTAGCACGGTGTCTCACACACAGTAAGAGTTCCATAAAGGCTGGTTATTATTGTTTCACATGAGACTTATTCGCATATATGCAAGTCACTCCCATTTAATTCTAAGTCCCTTGGGGGCAGAGTCTGAGTTTATTCATCTTTGTCTTTTTTTAGGAACTGAGAGCTCCTTGAAGGTAGAGACCTTTTCCTATTCTTCTAGATTTTTCTTCCTAGCAAAGGGCTTGGCCCCTGGTAAACAATGTAGAAACTATGTTTGATGAATGAATGAATGAGTGAATGAACGAATGAAAACCATACTAAAGTGAAGAGAATGGAAACCTGAGAAAGGAGTGTGATTCGGGTGCCTGTTATTTTGTTTGAAATTAATTCTCAGGTCTTCTCTGCTGGGATCTTGGCTGACATACATTTGCTGGGGTTGACTGGATTATATAATTGCTGTTTTCTGCCTCTAACTACTGTGATTATGACTCAAGTAGTGGATACATTTACGGTGCTATGTAAATAATAATTATTTTAATTATGGTTTGACCTGTACAATATATTCTAACAACATGGCTGACTGTGCATTTGTGTGTGTGCATTCTCGAGAGTGGTGGGGAAATCTCCTATTATGAAGGTACAAAGGAATCTCCCCTCAATGCACATGGTAATTTTAGAATTATAACGTGGAGAAGTACAATACCACTGTAATTATAGCAAGTTTGCAGAAAGAAATGGCTTTAAAGTAGTATAGAATCTAAGTGTATTATATTTAGATAATATAAAATGCAACTTTTTGACAATATTTTATTTTTGCCGGGAAAATGGGTAATGGTAATTTTTCAGGCTTCCTATAAGAGTATGAAAGTGCCTTGGATAGTTAAGTGTGACTGAAGCAATAAAATTTGTGTAACATGCTTAGCCAAGTGCCTACCATGTAGTGAGTGCTCAGCAAGCATTCGGTGTCATTGCGCAGCGACAGCGTGGGTCTAAGTAAGCATCTGACGTAAAGGATGCACTCTATGCATTTTTAAAGTGACCTGCATGAGGAATTCAAATTTGGTCCACATGGCACCTGGGTGACCCTTATCCATGACAGCAAATGTTATTTTTTGTACTTGAAATACACAAGGGACCATTTTAGACACTGGAGGGGGTGGGGAATAGTTGGAGCCTATGGGTAGGACACAAAGATGAACACCACGGAACCCACTCCTAAGGAACTTACCATGAAGTGCAAGAGATAAGACACTCACAGAGCAATAATAGAACCCTCGCTGAGCCCTGACTACGTGCCAGCACTGTCCTAAGAGCTTTACTCACGCTAACTCATTTAGTCTTCATACAGAAGAGGAAACTGAGACACATGATGGTTAAGTAAGGTGTCACAGATAGTAAGCAGTAGATGAGATTCCAATCCTGGCTATGCGAGCCCAGAGTCGACACTCCTGACCTCTATGTTAAACTGCACCTCTAAAGGTGCACAAATAGCAGTAACACAAGTACAACCTGTAGAAAGGAGTACGAAAGCCCCTGTGGGAACATTCCAGACAAGAGGTTAGGAAGGCTTCTCTGAAGACTGTCATTTGAGTTGAATTTTAAAAGACTGGGGGAAAGAATGCCAACCAAGAGAGAAGAGCTTCCTAGAGCCTTTGACTGACAGCACCTCCCCACCCCTGCAATCCAGGCTGGAGTAAACTCCTCCCCTGGGCTCCTACATCAACTAAAGCCCCCTATTGTAGCCCTTAGCACATTTGACTGCAATTGCCCGTTTACCTGGTTTTTTCCCCCCATTAAACATAAGCTCTTTGAGGCCAGAGCC
The DNA here is from genome assembly GCF_037783145.1 of Equus przewalskii. Lineage (NCBI taxonomy): Eukaryota > Metazoa > Chordata > Mammalia > Perissodactyla > Equidae > Equus > Equus przewalskii. Next base: position 78,116,226 of record NC_091833.1, on the reverse strand, counting down.
CAGCCTGGACATCTTTGTATCCTGAGCACCCAGGAGACCCTCAAGGCTTTACTGATAGGATCTACCAGCAATTATTTTTTCCTGAAGTTAGATACTTTACCCAATAAAATGTCTACATTAAATTTCAAATACCACATGCTCTACGGAAATGCAGGTTTATATGGTGCTAAGATACATTGAACACACAGCTCATTATTTGAAACATACTTTTGTGGCTAAATCAGTAGGATTATTGGAGCCAAAGTAAACCTTTTAAATGCACACGCCATGGAGGATGAATGCCTCCCAATTATCTGGAAAGTTAATATGGCATTTCAAATGAAAATGGCAATAAATCCTGCTCTTGTTCTCATTTGAATACTTGGTACTTTTCTATTCTGCTCACACACGGAGGATGCTTCCCCTCTCTAGTCCGGTAGGAAAGATATAGTAACGGTTGTCAGATGGGTGCTATTTGATGGAATAGACAATAGAAGGAAATCAGGTCAGCACAAGAGAGGCTGAACATATTTAAGAAAAGAACAAAATTACCAACTTACAATTAATGTATTCTCAAATTTCTTGCCAAGAACACTATTTCTCACATTATCAAATTCTGTCCCTATTGTTACTGAAATGTGAGAATATTTGAAGCATATTCTTTCTCACACTGAATTTACTGGCTTTAGGATCTGAGCCAGCTGATCCTTACCAATCTAAATAATGAGGTAAACTGAGGCAAGCCCAAATGACCAGAAATTGAGTTTATTCAGGAATAGCAGAAGAATTGCAGTTCCAGAAATGCACACTCTAGTAAGCTATAGGCGAGTCTGTAGGGGGTTTGGAGTGAGCTATATTTATGGGTAAAGAGTGCAAAGTCCAACCAGAGTTGAAGCGGTAAGTGTATTAGCTTGAGGGTGGGGAGAGACTCTTGGCGGATGTTCATTGGTCAGGAGATAAGTCTCGGTCTTCTGTAACTCAGGCATTTACGGGAACTCAGTTTCTCAGATCTTAAATTCCATTCTCCTGAGGGTGCACGCTGAGATTCTCCATTACATAACCTCCAGTTCCATTTTATTGTATTTTTTAAGATTGGCACCTGCACTAACCACTGTTATTAATCTTTTCTTCTTCTTCTTCTCCCCAAAGCCCCCCAGTACATAGTTGTGTATTCTAGTTGTAGGTCCCTCTGGTTGTGCTATGTGGGACACAGCCTCAGCATGGCTCGATGAGTGGTGCCACATCCTTGTGAAATTAACCATTCAGCCACAGGGCTGGCCCCCTCCAGTTCCATTTTAAACTTTTTGTTTGTTTGAGGAAGATTATCCCTGAGCTAACATCTGCTGTCAATCCTCCTCTTTTTGGGGAGAAAGACTGGCCCTGAGTTCATATCCTTGTCCATCTTCCTCTACTTTATATGTGGGACACCTACCACAGCATGGCTTGCTAAGCGGTGCCATGTCCGCACCTGGGATTCGAACTGGCAAACCTCGGGCCGCTGAAACAGAATGTGCGCACTTAACCGCTGTGTCACTGGGCCGGCCCCTCCAGTTCCATTTAAGAATGAAATGCATTCACATTCCTAAAGCCTAAACTACTCCCTAGGAATAATTTGACCCTTAGAAAAGGGCATGCCTTCTTGAAGACACGGGTGCTTCCTGGGGATATGAAGGGCTATTTGATTTTTTTTTTTTTTTAAGTATTTCCAGGAATACCCAAACCTTCCCCCAAGGACGAACTCATTTCCCCCTTCTTTAGGAAACCTCTTTGGATTAACCCCAACTCTGATTTTTCCCGAGATTCCTTGCTCATGGACAAGCCCTGGGCTGCTTGTCTGAGTGTTGCTGGTTCATCGCTCAGGCCCACTCCACGTCCACTTTTGGCCATGTTTTTTCTGCGCACCCAGGCATAGCCTCCTTCTTTCAGTGGATGTCAAAACTCCACACTCAAAGATAATATAAGCATTATTTTACTCATAGTCTGAAATAGACTGGATCCATTCACTTGTTCTTTCAATAAACATTTGATGAGTGCCCAGTACATGCCAAGCACTGTGTGCCAGGCACAGAAGCTAGAGAGGTTCCCTGTCTTCATGAACTTTATAGTTTAATGGGAGAGACCAACAGAAAGGAAATAGGTAAATATGTAACCACAAACTGTGGGAGTGCTATGTGATTAGTTCTGTGAAGGGAAGAACGGGAGGGAGTGGTCAGGGGCCTCCTGAGGACAGACTCTACATCTGAGATCTGAAGGGTAGGAAGGAAGCTTGTGAAGAGGGTGAGAGAAAGAGTGGGATGGCTTGAAGTCTTCCAGGCTGAGGGAGAGCTGTGTGCAGGCCCAGAGTAGGAAAGAGATTGATAGAGTTGAAGAAGGAAAGGCCAGGGTAGAAAGAGGGAAAGAGAGTGATATGGGGGTGACACTGGAGAGGTAGGCATGGCCACATTTAAGAGTCAGTCTGGATTTTGTTTTAAATTCAATGAGAAGGCATTAAAGGTCATTTAGTAGGTAGTGACATTGATTAGATTTATGAAAGAGCACACTGCTCATAAGAATGGCTAAAATTAAAAAGACAGATAAACATCAAGAGTTGGCAAAGATACAAAACAAATGGAAAGCTCATACATTGCTAACGAGAGCATAAATTGGTACAAGGACTTGGGAAATTGGCAGTATCTACTAAAGTACTCACACCCCATGACCCAGCAGTTCCACTCTGAGGTATATTCCCAACAGAAATGCGTACATAGGGTCACCAAAAGTCAGGCACGAGATTGTTCATGGCAGTATTAGTCTTGATAGCTAAAAACTGGAAACTACTCAAGTATCCATCAACAGTAGAGAGGGTAAATAAATTGTGGTGAATTCATGCAATGGAATACTTCCCAGAAATGAGAATAAACAAACTACAACTACAAGCAAGAACATGGGTGAATTTCATTAACAGAATGTTGAGTGAAAGGAGCCAGACACAGAAGAGGACACACTGTATGATTCCATTTACATAAAGTTTTAAAGCAGCCAAACCAATCTCAGTGTTGGAAGTTGGGATGGAAGGGACACTCAGAAAGGGGGTAGGGTGGAAGGAGTGTGAGGGGATTTTTGAGATACTGTTGTGTTCATTTTATGGAAAATTGCTGTTATACATTTTATGTAAAATCACTGAGTTACCCACTATGGTTTGTGTTCTTTGTGTATACATGTTATATTTCAATAACATATTTAACTTGCATAAAAGATAAGAGTTTATATCTTAAAAAGAGTACCCTTTTGCTGCAAGGAGAATGGATTGATAAAAGGCACAAATAGATGTAGATAAGCAATTGGAAGGTGATTCCTGGTGAGAGGAATCTCTTGGGACTGAGTGGATGCCATGGAGACATAGAGGAATGGACAGAGTTGAGATACCCTTAGAAGGTAAAATAAAACAAATTCACTAATGGCCTCAATATGGGGCATAAGGGGGAATGAAGGACAAAGTAAACGCCTAGATTTGGGATTTGGGCAACTGGGTGCATGGTGGTGTCATTACCTGAGATGGGAGAGACTAGGGGAGAATCAAGTTTGGGTGAAAATCCATAGTTTGTGAATCAAGACTTCCTACCACCTCTCTAGCGCAAGGTTGATCCGGGGGAAAAGGAGAAGGTCAGTACGACTTAGGCCTCCTAGGCCTTGCCAGTCCTGAAATGGCCTCTCTGGACAGAAGAAGGGGGAACATTTCCATTCACAATGAGATTTTCTCTTCCTAGGATTCCATAGTCTCTCTTTGAATTCCTTTTCACTCCCTTAGCTTTGAATTCTAACAAGCAAACTCCAGCCACCAGAAAGTCAGCACAGATAACCTTATATTCCTCTCTCTTGGCTAGGAAGTAGAAAATTCCCATCTCTTCCCCTTAGGTCATAGATAGAAGCAATTTAAGAAATCACTTTCACTCGGAAAAAAAGGAAAGAACTCCAATACCAATCAAAGAACACAAATGGGAAGGAAAAGTAAAAGAGTGTTTCCTGAGCGTTTTCTAGGTTCTGACCGAGACAACAGTCTGCTGAGAGAGCTGCATGCTGGAGCTGCTGGGTGCAGGCAGAGATGTCCAGGGCAATCCTAGAGAGGCAGTCAGGGACCCTTTATGGTGGGCTTTGTAGCTGTGCCAAGGATTCTGGAAGCTGATCTTATAGTCATTCGGGGACCATTGAAGAGCTTTAAGTGATGGTCCGATTTGCATTTTGGATGGACCACTCTGGCAGTATTGTGGAGAGTGATAAGAAGGGGCGAAGATTACAGTTGGGCAAAGCGCTGAGGAGGCTGTGACCATTCTGCAGGAGAGATACTGAGGACTTGAAATCAGGCCCTGGAGGCAAGAAGGAAGGAAAGGAAAATAAGGTGCCAAGGAAGATTTGGGAGGTCAATCTGGAGGTCTTGGGGACTAACAGATTCAGATGGGGAACGAGATGGGCTAGTCAAAAATAATGTCCAGATTGGAGGGACCATTGGAATTGTGATATCAATAACTGAGAGAATACAGGAGAAGGAGCAGGTTTAGAGTAGCTTGAATTGGATCAATTGTATCCTGACCTGATGAAAGCCAAAATCCTGCTTCCCGAAAAAATCCTTATGGTTCAGGCCATATCTGAGCCCTATCCCCAGTCAGGAAATCACCAACTGCGTGCATTTGTTCATATGCTAATGGTTTGTTTCCTAATGACTAGACTTTAAACTTTTGGAAAATAGCTTTCTATCTCTTGTAATTTCTGTGATGTGTCTTCCTGGTCATCTAGCACTCAGCCTTGCACATAGAAGTATTCAATATGCCTTTTGAGTTTAGTGGCATTTATATAGTGTGAACCATAATAATAGAAAAAAGGCACAGGAGCAGAAAAACCTACCTCACTCAGATTAAAGGAGGAAAAGCACATTTTACTTCTGAGTTTCTTGACTAGCAATTCTATTCCCATTATGTCCACATGAATTATTTCTAATTGCAAAGAGCATGAGGATGGTTGTGGGGAGACCCTTGCTGGAAGCCAGGAGGGTCCCCGTTCTTTCTCTATCTGAGAATGACGCTTGGATACATCAGCAACCTCTCCCGTTCAGTTTCTGTGTCTTCAGGTGGTGATGAACCCCTATGCTTTCAGCCCGTGGCTGTGAAGGGCATCAGATAAGCTTGCATATTCAGAAATGCTTTTGGAAGGAATAAAATGGCTTGGGAGTATGGGGTCATCTAAAATGGGACAGAAAAACTGAAATTAAAGTGACCTGTACTTCCAGTGGTCTGTCTGGATTTTGAAAGTTCAAGATAATTGAAGTATTTATTTTCGCCCAACTTTCAGGTAATATGTAGATCCAGCGGACGTTTCTCCTCTGGATGGTATATGTGACTGCGATATAAGGATGAGCTATTTGTCACGCAGCTTTAGAATGAAGATTGCAACAGCCATGGAGAGGGCTGTGCATTTCAACCAGTCTTCTCGGCATATGACTGTGCTCAAAGACCCAGCACCCATCACACAAGCTCTTCCTCTGTCATCCAGGTGAGGTGGGGGCAGGGAACTCTTGACTGGACAATTCCACTTTCTCAGGTTTTGTTGGTGGCTGGAGGGAAAGCAAACAGCACTCAGACAAGCCGATAAGATAACCACTATCTCAAGTGCGGAGCCTGCGGTTCTAAATTGTCTTTTATTTGGAAATACATCCAATCTCATTTAAATCCCAGGACAAAACTCAAATATTGAAGGGCATAGCTATAGACAATTCATTTATTAAGTGTGCAGAATAAATATATGACATGAATTTCTACCTGCAATAACCGGCTAGTTTAGTAAGCTTGGTATTAGGTTAAACCATATGAATTGCTGACTTTCAACTGTTTTTGGACCTACAGAAACCGCAGTTACATATGGCAGAGTTGTCGAATCTAATCCACATTCTGTCACTGGCAAATTCAGGTGACCCACAGGAATCTTTGACAGAATTTCTCTTAGCCATTCTTTACTTTTTGTGTGTGTGATAGACTGGTGTGTCTCTAATTGTCTCAAGGGGTATTAAAATATATCTTAGATCAAATTTACTTTCACGTGTTTTTCAAATAAAATCATGCATTGCACCTTTATTTAGTAGAATATGGGTTAGTGGTAGAGAATTAAATGTGAAGACCGGACGTCATCACAATCATGCTTGATTTCCACAAGGTTGGGAATAGGTATTAGATCTGAATGATCAAGATTCTTCTTAAAGATGCGCGCATGTGTCAGTCAAATGTTGTGTCTGTTGTACCATGACTTAACCATAAAAACATGAGTCTTTTAGTTGGATAAATCACTGGTTCAATTGGCCTTAATGTTCTCGAGTGGACATAAAGGGGCCGACCCACAGTAATAACATCAGGTTTTCACAGGGCTGCCATGGAAAATTATTTGATGAGAAATATTTTCCATGATGCCTGCTGATTTTAGGGTGCGATTTTAGTGGGAGAGCCTCAGAACGTTAAATCTTGTAGCTCCACCATGCAGCACAGTCTGTCAAAATACTGTTTTTGTGGTAATAAAGGTAAAATTTACTACAACATTCCTTACCAGCAGCTAAGATTTTTGTTTTAATGTTTGGAATTCCAGCAATTGATGCAGACCGAACGTTATGAGGCACTGATAGTCGTTACAGGAGCCAATTTTGGCCATTTTAATTTGAGTTGAACTTAAGTTCAGGTCCTGAGTTCTCTCTTTGAAGTCCCTGGGGCCTGTTGGATTCAAATCTGCTCTAGAGGTTCCTGCAAAGCAGGGCAGCCGGTCCCAGGCCCTGATGGAGCGCATGGCCTCCCTCCCCACTCCGGCCTGGATGCCTTGGCTCCAGCCGGTCCCTCTGCCACGAACTCATCTCCCACCTTTCTCCCCTGGTTATTTCTACTCACTTTTCAAGTCTTAGTCTAGACACTGCCCCTGGAAGCCTTTCCCAACCTCTGAGGTTTGGTAAAGCACCCCAATTCTGTGCTTTCATGGCTTTATATTTGTACCTCTATGTTATCACTGACCTTTTTATGTTGAAATTACCTGTCTACCCAGCACACAGCCTGACAGTTGATTGAGGCTGGAAACCGGCTGTAGTTTTAATTGCATCCTGCGCCCTCCTCCACTCCCCATCGCACTGACACACAAACCTTAGCGTTCTAAGGATGACTCCAGACACAGAGCTTCAAGTGGAACCTGAGGCTTGTTGAGAGCTGGACTGGAACTGAACCAGTTTCTAGGGGTGGCTGGGGAGTCTTAGGGAAGGGAGGGGCCCTGACCTGGTTCCTCTCCAGAACATTTGGGAACACTTGGCTTCGTTTCAGGCGCTAATTGTGGACTCGCCCACGGTGGACTTGGGTTCTGAGCTGGCCTCTCGCGCCCTCTAGTGGTTTAAAATCACAGCGGGGCAGAGATGCAACTCACCAGACAGGTCAGGTTTTCTCCAAGGAGGAACTGGCATTAATCATTTAGACATCCACCACTCAGTGAAGTAATTTCATAAATACACTTAGGGAGAAATAAAATAATTAACCAAATGCACACACGAAAAGGAACTTGGAACATCTTGTGGTATCCTTGAAGAGCCTTGGGTTCCTTATTTTGTAGTGCAAACTCTAATAGGCTGTATGCACCCTGCGGACAATTGAAAATGCGCCTTAATCAAAAGCAGTTACTCTGTCATTGTCAGCCTGTGAAACATTAGCTCAGGACACTGGATGACAGCACATGTTCCTCTTATCTCCTCAAGACGACTCCACCCCCCAGGATGACAGAAGAACTAGATTTGGGGATGTTGGGAGTTTTGGTTACATTCAAATTTCATGATAGCCAATCCCAGGGGACCTGAATTGTCCCTTTTGAACAAGGACAGTTCCTCAGTTGAGTGTGTTCCATCATTTCGTGATTCAGTATCAGAAAATTACAGTTACTTTCGGGCACTAAAAACTGTCATTTCCAGAAACAGGAGAGTGCATTTTGCTATCTTTGCAACTACCCAAGACATGCACTTCTTGTGGGACCTAACTTTCTGAATGACTTAAAAATAATAGCAGAATATAGCTACTTTCCTCAGAATTGTACACAGCTTTAAGTATCACCTCCTCTAGGAAGATTCCTCAAGGCCCTGGACCAGCTCTGGCTTCCCAGGACAGCCTCTCACAGCACCAGATGACAGCAGAGCACTTGTCACCCCAGCCATTTAATCTGGGTTTGTTTTCCGTCTGTCTCCCCCACCAGCAGCTAAGCCCCCTAGTGCAGTGGTCTTGTTTGTTTCTCCACCACAGCTTCCCAGAGTCTAGCACACAGCCTGGCAATGGGTGCTGAATAAACATTGTCGACTGCCTGACACACCCTGTGGGGTAGATGCTGAGGGGGCAGGCCACAGAGGGAAGTTGCTTTTGACTCATTTTAGAGCTATGAGGGACCCCTTCATTCAAATTATGAGCAGAAGAATTGTACGATTACAGACCCAGTGATAGCTGGGTTGGAGAGTTAAGATTAGCACCCAGATACCAACGCACATCTGTAGCTGCATTAGAGCTGAGGGAGGAGAAACTCAGAGTTCTCTCGTGAAGTTCCTGACTCAATCAGGAATCATCATCTCCTCGTCTCGTGGGGCTGCATTTTCCGGCCAAGGGCTGGGGGGAAGTTGGCCTAAACTCCGTGGATGGTTTATCAGCTGGATGGTTTTATTACTTTAAAATGTGGCTGTGAAGTTTACCTTTCTGAAGGTTTTTAAATTTTCTTTTTTAAGCATTAAAAATTAAACAGGAAGGTAAATACGTTGAGGATCTGGTAACAGCAAAGAGAGAAGGCCAGAAGTGTGTGGACGATAAATATAATGAAGGGTAAGAACAAGAACATAATGAAGAAAGAAAATATGAGACCAGGAGGAAGGATATGGAAAAGAGAACTAATGTGCACTTTCTTTTCTCTCCTTCAGATTTCCTTTTGTGTCACAGACTATCCAAAGACAAATTAAGTCGAACGAGCAGCATGTCTGAATCGAGGGTTGTAAAACACACACACACACTCAGAATCCCACAGGAACATCGTAAATGTGAGCACGTCAGTAGAGAGACATCCAGTCTCGGTAGGCTTAATGGGGATGTCACACAGCTGTGTATGTGTTTTCAGCCCTGCTGTCCCCAGACAGTTTTCATTTGTGAGCGAGGGTGGTTGTGTTTGTAGTTAGAACGAGCAAACTCTTTTTGACTTTATGAGTTAGAATCAAGCTTGGCTGTAAGTAACAGAAAAATTCAAAATAAGAGGCTTAAGGAGATAGAGTTTTATTTCTCCTACATTTTCAAGAAGATAGTAAGTAGTTTATCAGCATTTGTTTGGAGCTTCACGGGTCAGGAATCTTCCGTTTTTTTGCACCATCGTGCATGGTTTTCATTTTCAAGGTTACCTCACAGTCTCAGATGGCTGCTGAAGCTCCAGTCATACATCTGCTTTCCATCCAGCAAAAAGATTGAGAAGGATGTGCCCTTTACTATTAAGGACACTTCTTGGTAATTGGACCCACAACTTCCGCTTACATCCCATTGGCCAGAACTTTCCTTCATGACCACATCTAGCTGCAAGAAAGACTATGAAAGGAAGATTTTGTCCTAGGAAGCAAAAAAATCAGAGGCTCAATTACAGAGAAGGAAGGTAGAAGGATTACTGGAGGACAGTATGCAATCTTTGTCACTGGAATCATACATATTGTCCCTGAATGTGAGCCCTGCCTCAGTCTCTCCAGGGCATGGTGAGGGCTGGGAGCGGGGATAGAGAGCTAGTACTGAGTATCCTTGAGACCAGGATGTGGCTTCACCCCTGCTTGGGTCCCTGGGTGATCTGAAATCCAAATGTGGATACAAATGCATATTCGAGAGTATGAATAAGGGAAAAAATAATCTAGTATTATAATATAATCAGATAATCATATAATAATTAAGTTCTCATGTTTTCATAGAACGTTCATAATCACTCATAAAGACTCATAAAGTCATCAGATATGTCTGGCCACAATTTATACTGCTGAATTTAGATGTTAAGTGTAGACAGCTCTTTAAATTCAACCAACTCCCATTGTGTGGATTCAGAGACAATAGCTGAATATGTAGGAGATAAAGCTCCTGGCTCTTCTTTCTCAGCATCTTCTCTGCCCGCAGGAAATGCTGGAGTTACCCAAGATTCTGTTCTGGATTTTCTCCTCATTTTAATCCTCCTCTTCCTGAGCTTTTCCAAATGTATCATGTTTAAGACTGTGCTCATCAATTTCTTTCCCAAATCTATTCCTATTGTTTCTCAACTGACTAAATGGCATCAGCTAGGGCCCAAGCCATGGACCCTACTCTCCCTCACAGCTCACAGTCAATCAGAAGTGCTGTGCAGTCTACTTCCTTCTCTCTGATTCTCTCGCTTTCTCCAAACCCCCTCCCATCAGCCCGGGGCCAGGGAAGCATCCTCTCTTGCTAGATTACAGCAGTAGCTCCCTGCCTCCTGGAACCATCCAGACTGATCTTGCCTAGAATTCAACTCTGCTCTACTCCTGCCCCTCCTTAAACCAATCTTAGTCCTTCCACAGAATTCAGTCCAGACCCTTACATGGCCTGCAAGACCTCCATGATCTGGCCTCCTTCTTGCTTCTGCCCATCTGGACCTTTCCAGGTCCCAGCCATTTCAGACTTTTTTCACTTCTTCTGATGACCTCGTGCTCTCTCTCACCTCCAAGCCCATGCTCGTGAGATTTTTCCCCAACTAGATTCTTATTCCTCTTAGGTTTGCAGAGATGTCCCTTCCCTCTGAGAGGTCCTCTCTGATCCCCAGGTTGGGGTTAGGCTCCTCCGCTGTGCTCTGTCATCACTCTGTACCTCTAACATTTGCTGATAGCACTATAGGAAACTTTATGATTGATTGATCGTTCGCTCAACCAATCTATAAACCCTGTGCAGGCAGCACTGCATGCTTGGCACTTGGCACAGAGTCTTGGGCGTGTGAGGCTCAGTAAGTATTTATTGTCTGGAACTGGATCAAGACAAGCTCCTTCCTGCCCAGCCTGGAGGTCCCAGTTGTGCACATTTCGGAGGGTTGGGGGAGGTCCTGTGGCCCACGATTCAAGACTTTGCCTGGTCTGCCTTCTCCAGCGATCTTCATCACAGTCTCATGAAGAAATGAGTGCAGTCTGGACGGGTGCTCCCTCAGTACTCAGCAGTGAGACTGCAATGGGGGAAACCCTGGTGGTTAGCTGAGAGCAAGAGTCTTCTGGCAAGTTCCTTGAAGTCAAGGACCACATCCATTCTGCCTACTACTGTTCCCTAATACCTAGTACTGAGCCAGACTCAAGGCAGATGCTCCACGAATGTTTCTAGAATCAATGAATCAACTCTCCAAAGCTGAGGAGAAACTCTGGCCCCTGCCCTAAGTTTTTGATGAATTAAAAAATGGAGGCAGAAACTCTTCCAAAACCAAGGTTGGGGGCAAGTCTGTGTGGAGGAAGGTGGCTGTGTGTGAGATGTATGGGACACCTTGCCCTACCAAGGGCATCCTCTCGAAGTCAGGGCGTCTGGTGCACAACCCCAGTGAGACACTCGCAGGGTTCCCTCGCTGGTCTTCGCCCTAGGTTCTCCGAGGCTGAGGCCCTCCTTCCTGGCTTCCTTACAGCCCCCCTGGGTAGTGATGCCAGACCTGTCTTCTGATTTCCATTGCTTTCTCCGATCCTTCCTGCCTGGGGTTCATTTTTTGGGAGGGCCTGAGACATTGAGGGTAATAGCTGGGAACCAAGATGCACCCCATGCACCGTTAATTGACAATATGAAAGAGAAAACTAGACTGGCCTTCACGCAGCTCTTGAGGCCAATTCAAGGGAGCTGGGGATGAGTGTGACAGTGATTGTGCCTGTGGAAAAGCCTGAAGAAGGAAGAGAAAGTGAACATTTATTCAGCTCCTTCCTGGGCTTCATATACATAATCTCATTTAATCTTCACGATCCAGGGACATAATGTAGACATTTGTACAGATGAGGAAACTGAGGCTCAGAGACAGGGCCTGTCTTGACGAGGTCACACAGTAACTGGAACCAGGACATGGTCAGGCAGACCCAGGCAGTGCTGTAGGCAAATTGCTTAACGCCTCTGACTTGGTTTGCTCATCTGTTAAATGGGAGTAATCACGCACAACCCACAGCGTTGTCTCGGGGATTACATAAGATGATATCCTGATTAAATAATGTGGCTCATATTCAGGCTTACGTGCTGTAGTTAACGTAATTGTGGAACCCAGCTTCCGCTGGCTTTCCACTCCACAACACCTTTCTGCTGGAAGCTTTTCTTTCTTTCTCTTTTTTTTTGACATCACAGGGCCCTGCTGTACTCCTGGGACTTCCAGAGGACAAGGCCCTTTCTTCAGTCAGGCTGACCTAAACAGAGCAAGCCCTCCCTCCCCTCCCAAGCCACAGCTGTGTGTTGGAAAGCGGGATGGCTGAGGCCCCTAATAGAGAGCAGACCTCCAATCTCACATTCCCTCCCCCTCCCCTCACATGGGTTTTCAAATTAAAAGTAACTAAAAGCTAAGGCCTAAAGAGAAGGAGGGGAGTAGGAGGCACAGAAATACCCCCAGACCGAGGAAGCAGTGCAGTCTTGCTCTCTCTCTCTCTTTCTCTCTCTCCCCCCCTTTGTTGGAAAAGGGCATCAAAAAATCCAGACCCTGAGGAGGTCCACCTGGACCACATCTTTGCCAGCTCTGAGAGGTGGAGGCCCACCCGGGCTGGGCTGGGCCACGAAACAGGGCTCACAATCTCTGGTCCTCTGTCAGGTCAGTGAGCAGTCTGCGGGGTTAGAAACCCTTGGAGCGGGTGCAGCTGGTCACCAGTCACAGGGGACTACTTTCCACTTCTCTCTGGAGACGCATCTCTGGAGAGAGAGCCTCAAAGAACCCAGAGTAGACGCAGCACCCTTAGATTCATCCAGCAACAGGGAGGAAGAGGAGGTGTTCCAGGAGTCCTGGAGAGAGAACTGTCACCCTAAGGTACCCACGCGGGTCCGGATGGACCCTTCTGGAGAAGGTTTTCTCCTCCTTTTCCAAGACTTGGGCCTCTTTGCATCCTGAGCGTGCGAAGAGGCTCGAGCCTCTTCCAAACCTCAGCTGGGGCAGACCCGAGGCAAGGGCGGAGTCCTCGCCGGTCTCCGCACGGGGACCCCAGGTCTGTGCGCCACATCCACAAGCGTCCTCCGAGCCTTCCCCACGAAGGTCCCTTCGCGGGGCGCAGGGAGGGGGCTCCTGCAGGCGCGGTCAGGAACTGAAGGGGGTGGGGGAAAGGGCAGTAGCGCCGTTTTCTTTTGCAGACCACCAAAAGGCCCTTCATTTTCAAATCAGGAAGCTAGAAATGCGCCCCCACCCCATCAACTTCTCGCAAGTTTGTTTACATGTGATTTTCACAACTAACGGCTTTGATAACTGCTACAACCATAAGTCTTCTAAAGCAAAAAACCTTCTGAATTCTCCGAGGAAAGTAGAATTGGGGGGTGGTGCTGGAGAGCAGGGGAGGAGTAGAGAAGAAACAAAAAGCCAACTCAGCGGGAACGCCCACCGAAGCCGAAGGTGTGACGCCCGGAGCGGCAGAAGCGGTTACGGAGGAGTGGGGGCCAAGGAGGCAGCCCAAGGAGCCAGGCCGCGCGGCGGGGCAGGGGCAGACTTTGTTTGTTTGTTTGTTTCAGACCGTTTTGATTCGGTTGTAACAAATTTGCGGGGCCCTCTTTTGGATGGCTGGCTCTACACATCCCTTTATACCCTTGCACCCAATTTTATGTCTCCTGCGGGCCTAGACGCGCGAGGCCACGCCAGAACCGCCGCTTTCCCCAAACGGCCCGGCCCAACCCCATTCCGGAGTTGGACTTCCTTCCCAGAGGGTTGCAGCCGCCCAGACTCCCGGTTTGGGGAGAAAACTCTCATTCTTAACCCCGTGACGATCCCTCAAGGAAAAACATAAGAGGCTGAAAAACTCAAAACCCGAGTGCAGACTGGGATGCTCGCACAGCTGCCCAGGCCGGCAAAGGTCGCTCCTCGGGGCGCACAGGGCAGCCTGGTCCCCCGCAGTGCCCCGGGCAGGAGCCGAGGAAGACGAGAAAAGACCAGGCGGCGCTTCTCGCCCGCTGCTGCTCCGGGACCACCCAGGACCCCGGGCGTCGGGGGAGCAATCTGGAAGGATCTTAGAACAACACGGGAAGAGCGCGGCTCGGCCCGGCCCACCTCCCCCCGACGCCCGGGCTGACTGATGCGCGCAGACCCGACCGCTCTGGAAGCCGGGGACCAGCGGAGGAGGGCGGACAGCACGATTCAAACCCGCCTATGAGCAGTGGGAGGGGCGGGTGGGTGGGGGCGGCGGGGGGCAGGACTCGTTTTCAGGAACGAACCGCCTCTTTTCTAGGGCCTCCAGCCCCGAGGTTGCTCCTGACCACTGGATTTATTTTGCTTTTGCACGGGAGGAAGATGTTGACCTCTCTCCATCTTTGCTCTGCCCAGACTCGGAGAAATCTTCCCCAACCATTTGCTTCCCTACGCCACCCCCCACCGGTGCGCTTTCCCGGGAGTCAGCTCCCCAGGCCTTTAAACCTTCTGGAATGTCACACATGGAAACCTTTAGCAAATGTTTGTTAATGATCATAACAAAGGCATCATTCAAATTAGGCAGGTAATTACTACCAGAAGGACAACTGGGTGCTCCCTGGCTCATCCATTCCCTCTGCTTTAAACTCGCGAGGAGTTAGGGCTCGAAGACACCCCCGCCCAGCCAGCTCTTCGGGCCCCTTTAAGTGTCTCTGAAATGAACTGTGAAGTTACCATTTGTGGGCGGGGTGCGCTGGGGCCTTGCGTTCGGGAGATCCCAGCGCGACCCGGCTGGCCTTTTCCCGGCAGGAAAGCAGGTCTTCCTGGGTAGGCTCCCTGCCTCGCCTCCTACCCTCTTGGGTACTTGGTATAAAAACTTAGGTCTCACTTGTCTTTATTAACAGCATGAAAGCCCCATCCGCTTTTTCCTATTATTCCGCATTCTGATTTTTTGGGGGGGGTCTTTAGTCCCCGTTCATTATCTACAAACATTACGGTATCCTGTTAGCATTCCGAACAAGGGGCTGTTCATATATTTGCCTTCCATGATTTCCTGAAGGAACATGTGGAAGTAATAGTGAGCAGTGCAGTCGCCCGAACTGAAGATGCACGAGAAGCGGCGCGCAGAAGGGCTGGGGGAATGGGGCCCCTGGCCCAGCCCCAGGCGTCTTCCCGAGCCTGACACCCCAGGAGTCCGTCCCAGTTAAGGACAGCATCCCTCGGAGACTTCTCTGTGACGCTCCCCTGCCGGCTATCCCGTGTCCACCCTCCGGATGACGGAGAAGGTGAAGGCTGTCCGACGTTCAAGTCTCGACCTGGCCGCCCTGGCCATTCTGAGAGTGTGGGGGGTGGGGGTAGGGATAGAGGATGGCCCCCTCCATCCAACAAGAGAATTCAAAATTGGAGAAGGCGGGGAAGGTGAACGCGCTCCCCTCCCCCGCCCTCGCTCAGAAGCCCCACTCCGCCCAGGTCTCGTTCCTGGAGCATCAGCGCCCCCTTTCCTTCGTGACCAGGATCGCTCTCTCCCGGCGCTGTCTGTGGCCCGGCGCCTGGGACACAGGGTTTGGGGTTCCGCTCTCAACCCCAGGGCGGTGGCAGGGTCTGACCCACGCAGCGCGAGGGAGCGCGGGGAGGGTCAGCGTGCACCCTCCCCCTGAACGCGGAGGTGTCAGGCTTGCGGTAGACGATTCCCCAAACGCCCGAGCCTGAGCCTTTTTGTGTGCGTGACAGAAGCCAGGGCAACCTCGCCCAGATAACCCCGAAAACAAAGGCACAACAAGATAAGTGGCTCCAAGGGAGTAAAGGTCGTTCTGTCGGAGGATGTCCCAAACTTACGCAGACCCTCAATTCTTTTACCCTCTTTCAAAACCTTTACAAAACAAAACCCCCCATCATCTTCATATTGGACTCAACAGTTTGCCTAATCCCATTAAAGGATTAGAAACTACACGGCACTTTTCCCTAAAAAAACCCAGGTTCAAAACGACACCACCGCTTGGAGACCTCTCCCGAAGGCCCCACTTCTAGTTGGGCTAGGAATTTCTACAGAAGGGACACTTTTCAATTCCACATTTATATTCTCTCTGGGCATTAACTGCAATTTTACGTGTTCTTTTTTTTTTCCTTTCGAAGAGAATACATAGCAATATAGCAGCGTAGGAAAATATCCTCCATATCAAGAGGCAAACTCATTCTGGAAATGATGGGCAGCTTGTAGTTTCCCCAACCTCTTTCCCGGCAGAGCATCAACACCGCCCCCTTCCACCACCCCCACCCCATCTGGTCTGCTTCTCCCCGCCCCCCAGTTGTTGTCGAAGTCTGGGGGTTGGGGCTGGACCCCCTGATTGCGTAAGAGCAAAAAGCGAAGGCGCAATCTGGAGGCTGGGAGATTCAGAGCGCACAGAGTTCGAGGGAAACTTTTATTTTGAAGAGGCCAAGGGAGGGGGGGGGCTTCATTTCCTGACAGCTATTTACTTAGAGCAAATGATTAGTTTTAGAAGGATGGACTATAACATTGAATCAATTACAAAAAGCGGTTTTTGAGCCCATTACAGTTGGAGCTAGAGGGAGAGAAACAGAGGAGGGGACTCCAGGAGAGGACTGGAGGCCGTGGACACACTTTTTACTCCATATGTAGGATTTTCATTGCGAATTGACAGAGAAGGAGAAGGTAAGGGAGGAGAAAAAATGATTTTTGCTTCTAAGACAAGTCCCTGATCAGGCCCTCTGGGCTGGAAGTGAAGTAACTTCACTCAAACTTTGGGCGATGAGAAAAAAAAAATTGGAATTGAATTCTAGCAGTGTGTCTAGAGAGTAATTTATTTTGAATAAACTTCACTTGGAGGGAAGATAACCATAGAGTTCGAAAGTCTAGGGATTTTAAAAAAACACATTTTCCAGACCTATTTTTAAAAGCAGTGTTTTTCTAACAACTCTATGGCCTCCCAAAGAAATTGTTCAGGCTTACATTTTTGAGGTTTCTTTTAGGGTTGGGGGTGGTATTCGTGTATACTGGGACCAGCACCAAGTAATGCTGGGAGTGGGGGCAGAGGTGTTTGCCCTCTTCTTGGCAGTGGGTCCTGGAAGGCGACAGGTTTTTAATGAGTATTTTCATTCCTCGCCCGCGGTTTGGCGGGACAGCGCTGCAGCCGGTGGTGTGGAGCGCGGCTGGAGGACCGGGGGAGGTGGGGAGAGAGGAGCATCGAGTGGGGCGCGGAGGGGGTTGCGGGGAGAGGAGGCGTGAAAGGCTCGGCTGGAGACGGCTGGACCTTGGGTGCCCGCCGGGTGCACATGGCGCCGGCCGAGGGCGCGTAATTACTGGACGGCGCTGCGCCGGGTGCGAGCTGGGGCCAGACGCAGCACAACCGTGGCGGCTGCAAGATAAGCAGACGCGGCGCGGACTTGGGGAGCTCCCTAGTGGTTTGTGGGATCAGGGAAGTGCGAGGGAGAGCGGGCGCCGGCCCCGCAGTGCGCTCGGGTTGCGCGCCCCAGCGCGGGGGCGACGGCGGCGCGGGCGGGCGGGCAGGCAGGCGGTCTGGAGTAATGACAAACACATTTGGCCTCGAGTAAAGAAGTCATCGTCGCCTCGCATTCCAGCAACTGGGATTTGAGGAATTTCGAACTGCGCTCCAAGGGGCCCTCATTGTGCGCTGTGGTCCCCACCCCCACCCGTCTCGGAGCGCCCCCTTCCTCGGTGAAATCGTTTCTGCAAAGCCCCGGGGCTCTGCTACTGCCCAGTCCCGGCCGCAGGAAGGAAGGAAGGAAGGTCGCCAGAAAAGTGCTGAACTTCTAGGGGAAGTTAAGGACGACTCGAAACGGAGAAACTTGGTTCCCAGGTGAGAAAGCAAGGTGGGAGAGAACCTCCCACACTTCCTCCCTCCAGGCACCCGAGCCCTGGACCCGCCTCGCGTGCCCCTTTCCGCGCGGGGATGCGTGGCACTCGCCGCCTGCGCTCGCCCTGCCTGCTTCATCCTCTCCAGTGCCCCCTTTCTCTATTCCACTCCCTGTGTCGGCCTCCCTGCCCGCTCCCTAGCCGTCTCCTCGCGCCCCTCCTTCCTCCGCCGTCTATCCCCATGGAAATCGGCTTTTACACGTGAGATTAACTTCTCCCGGCAGCGCCAGGGGAGCGGGCGGCGTCCTCTTGGCTCGGAAACTACTGGGATCAGCGGTTCTGTTCGGAAAGGGTCGCGGCCAGCTCTAAGCGAGAGGGAGTGTGGCCCGACCCGAGTGCGGCTGCCCGAGGGGGCCAGGAGCCCCGGCCGCCTGGCCAGGTGTGCGGAGCTGCCAGTGGCCTGGCCTCGCGTCTCTGCTGGGAAGGAATTGCTGGGCTGTCTGTCCGTCCGCTGTCGGTGTCTCCCGCAACCAGAGCGCCGGTCCTGCACTTTGCTCCAGCCCTGGCTAAGACCTCAGGATGTGCAGAAAGAATGCCTGGAAGGACTTGCCACTCACTCCTCCGAGGGTGAGAGGCAAACCTGGGCTGGAGAGGTGGTGTGGATGGCCCTTACCAGGTGCCGACTGCCCCGCGCCAGCCGAGCTGCCTGGAAAAGCCCGGGGCTGGGCAGTGTGGGAAATGGCTTTTTGGCTCCGCAGCCGAATTGCTCAACATTTTGGACCGACTCGCTTCGCCTCTGTCGCTGCCGACCAGAACCAGACAGTCTTTTAGAGCAGAGAGAGCCATCCAGGGCAAACGGGGCACGACAGTCAGCCGCGCAGCTCATCAGACTAACAACTCAGAGCCCAGCGAGACCCCCGGGCGGCTGGAGGGGAGGAAGGGGCGTCCCCGGCGTGCGCACCCCATCCGCTGCCGCGCTGGCTCGGGTTTTTACGTCCACCACACTCCTCCAAACCCCGTCTGACCCGCCCGGACCCTGTTTTGCGTCCCTTTCCTCTTTTCCTTCACCCTCGGCTTCCTTCTTTCCACAATCCTCACGACACAGGGGGCCCTTCCTCCGCTCCCCGACAAGCGAGGGCCCGACAAGCCTCGCTTTGACGATGCCCTGGTCAGTCCCTGCTTGCACAGTCTTGCTTTTGGTTTGACTCAAGTGTAGCTGGGCTCCAGGATTGGAGTCCCGAGAGCGAAGGGGAAGGCAGAAAGAGGAGGTGGGGGGAGGCACCGGGAGGGAGCCCGTAGCTGACCCTCGGCCCTTGCACCAGACTTTAGACAGACCAAGAGGGACCCGAAGCAGAGCCCCGGCTCCTGGCCCCAGGTCCACTTTCCTCCCGGGGCGCGGGCTGGGAGGGGTGTAGGGGGAGGGGCATCGGGCCGGGCTTTCCAGCTGCAAACGCGTCTGGCGCCGAGGCGGGCCCGTTTTGTGCCTCCTGGGGACCGGCCGTGGGCGGCGCGCAGCGCCGAGACGCGTTCTGGGGACGTGGTGGCCAGCGTCTTCCTGCAGATCCCAGCGGGTGGGACTCCCTCTGGCCTCCGGGGAGCTGCGACGGGGTTACATGTTGCTGATGGAAAAGTGGCAATTCTGGGGGAAAAGCTAAAAGCCTGCTCGGTGACCTAAAGGTGCGGCTCTCGGCGTCCCTCGCGTCCAGCCTCGCGGGGTCCGCGCGCAGCATCAGCCGTCGGGGCTAGAGTTGGGGGAGGTCTTGAGGGCGCGCCCCCCGCGTGGGATGTAGGGTCGGGGCAAATTGCTTTTCCCCACCGCGCCCTAGTCCAGGCTCTGCCGGTGCTTGTCTTTTGCTGAAGTGGCTCGGCGGCATTTCCTTTTGTTTTAAACTGAACAGTGAGCCAGGGATCAGTTGGAAATGTAGATTGGAGGGGATAAAGAGGACCTCGGATTTGGGGCGCTTCCTTCCCTGCCTGCCGCAGTTTTCCGCTTCCCCGTGAAAGGGGGGCGAAGGGCGCAGGCAGGCGCTAGTGGGCACTGGGCAGCCACGGCAGAGGCGAGCGTCGGGCAAGCGGGGGGCACCGGGGATGCGGGGTTCTTAAAGCCGAAGGGGCGCCGTCTCGGCTCGCCCCGGCCTTCTCCGCTAGCAGCTGCCCGCGGCTGTGTCGCTTTCGGGCCCATAGGAGGCGCTGGCGCGCGACTGTAACCCTAAACCCCCCCGGCCCCTCTCCCTCCACCCTGCCCGGCCCCTCTCAGGTCTCAGCTGAAAACAATACAAACGCCGAGCGTCGCGCCTGGGGCGCAGCGGCCGCTGCAGCTCTGAGGCCAGGACCGCGGCGGGCAGGGGCGCGTGAACCCCGGAACGGGCGGTCGTCGCCACCACCGCGGAGGGGACCGAGCCGCCGGGGGCGTGGAGGCGGCGGGAGGGGGAGCGGCCCGCGCCGTGTTCGTGGGGGTGTGGCGGGGCAGGAGGCCGAACGGGGCAGCGCGGAACCTCCCCGGCGGAGGTGGGCGAGCGGCGGTCCCGGCTGCGCTGTCGGGGACCCGGAGGCTGAGCGGCAGGCGGGCGAGCCAGCGAGCGAGCCGGGTAAGATGCGCGGGGCGGCCGCGCCCTCTAGCGGGCTCCCGGGGCGCGGTCCCCTCTCCGGCAGCCTCGGGCGGTCGGCGCCGCTGAGGAGCGCGGCGCAGAGACCCGGGGGCTCAGAGCCACTCACCTGGGTCACCTTCCCCTCTTCGGGAGACCTCGAATAGACGCCTCGCAGGCACTGTGTGGGCCCAAGGGGCGCTGGGTGGGCGAGAGGGGGGCGGAGGTCCCCGGGTTTGGGGATGAGAGAGGGGGTGTCATAACCATTAGATGTGGGAGAAGCGGAGGAGGCGGAGGTTGGAGGGTCCCGGGCGCTGTCGGAGGAGGAGTGGCCGACTTTTGTTTCCAAGCCCCTCGCACGTTCTCCTGCGGCGCAGGCGGCCTCTTGCTGTTTGTTTGTTTACGACCCTGCCTTATTGTGCAACGGGAACAGTCGTTTCCAATCAGCCCGCGGTTCTCGGGCTGCGCAGCCGTCGCGGCCCCCGCCGGGCGGGTTTACGAGGGGTGACAATGGTGTGCGAACAGATTGGGCAGCGCGGCCGGGCAGCGGCGTCGCGGCCCCCACCCGTCGCGGCCCAGGTGGTCTCCCTCCTCCGAGTGGGCGGAAGCTCCGAGAGGGGCAGAACCCTGAGCACCCCCAGCCTCCTCTTGAGCGGCTTTTCCTGCTGACCTTCTGCGGCCTGGAATGGCAGCGTCGCTTTCCTGGCTCCCGAGGCCCCGCTGCCCCAGCGGATCCGCTCCCAGAGAAGATGGTGATGGTGATGGCGATGGTGTCTGTCCCTCGCCGAATTCTCCTGGGGCCCCGCGGAGAGAGAGTTAAGCATTTTCGGCAGCAGTTTCCCTATTCCTGCTTCCATTCTGCGGGCTTTGAACTGAGGTCACCACGAAGCCTAAAAGTACAATCCAAGAAAGGAAGAGATTGGAAGTTAAGATTTGGGACATAAATTTTTAGCACAGAACTTCTGCGGCGTTGCGTCCCCGCAAACTCTGGGTCCCAGGTCCTCGGGCCAACACTGCCATCTGCTGGTCATACCTGAGAACTGCAACGACCCTCTGCGGGGAATGGGTCGTGGCGTCAGGAAGATGCGGTTTTTCGCCAGCTAGGACCAAGTGACAGATGTTGACTGGTGTTCTTTTCCTATGAAGCTGCGAGAATCATTTATTTTTGTGGACTTTCGTGTAGTCTTTCGCGTTAGTTGTTAATCCTTTGCATTTATGTAATGAGCAAAGCGCTGATCTACCACATCCGATTATTTCTGAGGGTACTTGCATTTCCCTTTATGACTGAAGTCCCAGTGTCAGGGGCTTGGTGATCTGGAACTCAAGTCTACTAAAAGCTGCTGCACCTAAGGTTGTCCCATTAGGAGCCACACCAGTTTGGTGACAATTAAAAGAAGTGTCACTTTAGTCTCCCATGGTTAAATATCTGGTGCGGGGAGAGCAGAAGGGTTTATGAGCTCAGATTGTCCCATAAAATGCTCCCGTGTAAAAATACTCCAGCCCCCACCCATCACTGGAATGTCTAATGGAGCTCAGGGAGCTCAAAATAACAGAACAGGCTCTGGTGGGGTGCAGATCCTGGTAAACACAGCCTCGGTGAAGTTGCCACCAGTGTAGACCAGCATTTGGATCCCCTGGGCTGAAGTTACGAGACTGAGGAGAACATTTGTCACAGGGAAAAAAACAGGATATGTAATTTTCACAGTTAGAATTAACTTAGGAGAGCTGAAATTAACTGACCCTCGGAAATCTGAATCCTGGAGTCATCAGTGGCTTTGGGACTGTGAGAGAGTCTCGTGTGGCCTTTAATCATGCCAGGGTGGGGTGAAATTCAATATTCAGTGGCTGTGCAGCAGGATGCATTGTGCGGTTGGTGATCGGGGAGCTGGCTCTCTGGGTTCATGCGAAGAATGTTGTGCTCTTACATCTGGAAATTGCTCTCGTGTCGCTTGCTCTCTGTTTACTGTCTAGCATGTTGTCTTCGATGATAGAGTCACGATTAATGGCTCTTCACTTCTGTTTGCAGGGACAGAGATGGCAACCTGTTAGTGGCTGCAAACAGATTTGTTTCTCTGTTTATGTGACTGTATCTTGTGGTTCAACTTAAAGTAGTCCTGATAGCTACACCAGGCTGTCACAGAATCCGAGTTCAGATCTGCTTCTCCACTGTGCAAGTGATGCAGAGCAAGTCGAATGGCCTCTGGGGCCTGACTTTCTCAGTAGGTAGAAATTGAAGTAGCCACTCTGAGGTCCCTCTCATCTAAAACATCTTAGGAGGCTGCAGAAAAAAGAGTCTGTATGAAAACCAATAGCTGCAGTTTCTGAAGCACTTGCCATGAAGCTATGTAATGTAGTCTTTACAACATTGTGGTAAGGCAGGCCAGGACGTCAGGCGTTATTGGTCCTGATTTACAGAAGAAGAGACTGAGGTTCAGAGAGGTGGACTTGTCAGATATGAGATCAGAGCCCAGTCCGATGCCATGTTCATCATATCTTTTGAGAGAAGGACAAGAGAATGGGGGACAGAACCACAAGTCACTTGCCTGAGGGTGGACGTGGCAGAGATCTCTTCCCCCTTTGTGTCTCTGACTTGTGGCAATGCTTTCTGAGTTGTGATTATAGAGGAAGTCCAACACAGATTGGCATGAGAGAAATGATGATTTTTTTTTTAGAAAGCTTTGGATGAAGTCCATCGTTCCTCCGTGCAAAGTGGTTTGTTCTTGCTGACTCATGAAGTGCCGTGTGTCTCTGAAGTTGTAACCTCAGTGACTTATATTTGCACATCTGACTTTTGGATAAGCTCCAGGATTGGGGTTCCTGATTAACGATGAGCTTTTACTCCTAGAGGAGAAAAGAGCTGGGAAATAGCAAGACGGACTCCTAAGAGTCTCTCTACAGGGCCAGTCGGCAGGGAAGCCTCTCTTCTCTCCCATTGTTTTCCATCACCTCCCTATAGGGCAACACTGCAATTATTCACCAGTAAATTGTCAGAGTTACAGATGAGTAATGACGTGGAACTTCACAAATACGCCTGGATTCCTAGCCAGGGAACCACTCTTATCAGAGAAGGGAGTTTGAAATCTTGAGCAAACACATGCTGATTCTCAGTATTCGCACCATTATCGCTCGCTCTGAGGCCCTGTTTTCATTGCCCACTTTGGATGTCAGTAAATAATCCTTGCTGGCAGCGGGTCCACCATATCTGGATGCACAGAAGGAAATCTGGTGGGGCCCAACCAGGGCAGAAAACACCTCAGAGCCGGCCCTGTAAGAGCAGCGAGCCCCTCTCTCGAGCTTGGGAACGCTTTAGAGACGTTGTGTTGGCAAACCCTGCTGAAGAAATAAGGGATATAAATGTGATAAAACCCCAGCCATCGAGCTGGCTCTGGAGGGTTCCTTTGAAGTTCGCTAAGTGGATTATCGGTGGGAGGCTGATATTTATATGTACAAACACACAGGCCCTTACTGCTAATTGTGGTAAATCAGCCTGGCCAGCCTGGCTCTGGGGCCTGCTGTGCCCGTCACCGCAGCGGTGGGGACACCCTGCATCCCGGGCACATGCCAGGATCTGCAGAAGCCGCCAGCCAGCCAGCCAGCATTGTGCAAAATACATTTGCGTTCACAGCACTGCAATTGTGCTCCTCTCACTATGCTGAGCAGAGAAGGAAAACAGGGCCCCAATTTGCATTAGGAAATAGTTTGGCGGGGTGGGGGTGGGGGGACAGGGGAGCACACACACAAGGCTGAAACACTGACCTTCTCTTGAGAGAGACCATATGGTGGATTGGAGAGAGCAATGGCTTTTGCCTCACACAGGCTTCGGGTTAGAATCCTGGCTTAACCACCAGCTGTGTGAATTTGGGTCATTTGCTAAACCTCTCTGAGCCTCAACTGGCATTTCTTAAAATCAAATATGTCACAGTTTTATTATTAATAAACATGGCATACATGTGAAAACTTTGGCTTAGTAAATATTGGTTTCTCATTCCTGTCTTGGAGAAAACAGAATTATCATTGTGTCCTGTCCAACCCACCCCCTGCCTGGTTACCAGCATTCCATCTTACACTCTGCCTTTCTTCCTCCTCCGTTTTCCTGGTAGAATTCATTGAAGCAGAAAGCTGATTTCTGCAAGCAGGGCGCCTTGCCACCTGAAAGCGACATTACGTGATCAGGCTCCACCAGGAACTAGTGGGCTGTTATCTACTGGATCCTCTCCAACCAAAAAAAAAAAGGGAAAAAAATGAGGGCTAAACACAGGCACACATTAAATTCCTCCCTTTTTGTTTTGTTTTTTCGACAGTTTACTCAAGGATCATGTACACACAACTTAGTTTCCAAAGTCAGAGAGGGAACAAATTAAGTCTCACGAACTCATTCCATTGCATGAGTTGGGCCTTTGAACAACTCAGGGATCCAGTACGTCCAGGCCAATGCTTACGTGATTTTTTATGGGTTATCTTAAAGCTTGTGCCCCTGCCTGGGCCCCTCAGTGGGGCCTCTTCAATTAAAACTTGGGTGCTGGGCGGCCCCAACACCCATAAGCCGCTTTACAGTTCCTTTTCCTTGACTTCGGTAAGATGAGTTTATCAGTGACCTCAGTGGGCCTTTGCAGAGGGCCGACCAGAATGGCTCTTCAGTGGTTTTTCCACAGGGCAACCTGGGCCCCTCTTTAATTTTTCCCTCCTTTAATTTTCCTTATCCTTCCTTCCTTTCTTCTTGCCCACTGCGTTCCCTGTTTGTGTCTTATGGACATTCAGTTTCGATCTCTCTCTCCCCTTCTCTTCCATTCCCCAGGTTTTGTTGCAGGAAATCAGAGTTGAGAACGTGGTTTCTGCAGGTACCTTTAACCCTAACGTGAAAACGAGTCATCAGTCTGCCATCGAATGGGAGCCTGTGGTCTCCCTTTGGAAACTCAGGAATGGAGTCACACTTTCCTCTCCCCTGTCCTCTCCCTTCTTCACTTTCTCTACCGCTCTTCCTTCCATGCCTGTGCCCTGGGCTTTCCGGCCTTGGCCTCGATTAACCAGATTGTGAATGCAGCAGGTCCTAGGAGAAGGTGGCTGGGAGTCCAGGCCTGAGCCTGGGATGGGCCTACGGACCACAGAGTGACATCCTTTAAGTGACCTTTATCAGTGGGACTTGCAAAAACTTTAGATGTTTGTTGCATGGTGCCAGCCTGGTGGTGTAGTGGTTGAGTTCGCATACTTCGGCAGCCCAGGGTTTGTAGGTTCAGATCCCGAGAGTGGACCTAGCACTGCTCTCAATTCAAGCTGTGGTGGCATCCCACATAAAATAGAGGAAGCTTGGCATGGCTGTTAGCTCAGCAACAGTCTTCTGTAAGCAAAAAGAGGAGGATTGGCAACAGATGTTAGCTCAGGGCCAATCTTCCTCACCAAAAAAAAAAGATATTTGTTGTAGCCAAGCATCTTTTCCAAAGGTTGTAGAAGATGTGACCTTCATGTACTTTCTGTAGCAAGACGCGAAGCAAATGACAACACATTTTGAGCAAAAACAGCTCAAGTTTGGAAGTTGAGTAAATACATATGTTTATTTGTTTTTCACATTCTTAATTTAAATGGTTTAAAAGGAACAATCCTTCTGTACTCTTGGACACATTCCAGGACAATAAAGTGAGACTTTGGAATTTGCAAGCTGCATGCAATCAAAAAGGGTTTCAGCTTCAGATGGCTCCTGTCATGATCTGGGGGGCTATTCAGGGCATCTGATTCTTTCTTCTTAGGCATCTTACTGTTTTAACTATGAATCTTAAACTAGGATTTTTTTTTTTTTTTGAAGTTCATAGCTAAAGATTTTTTTTTAAATTGAGTTCATAATAGTTTACATCAATGTGAAATTTCACTTGTACATTATTTCTTGTCTCTCACCGCATAGGTGCTCCCTTCGCCTCCTGTGCCCATGCCCCACTCCCCCTCCCCTGGTAACCACTGAACTGTTTTCTTTGTCCATGTGTTTGTTAAACCGGTATGTTTTGGACTACAGTGATGCTATCAACATTCCCATAGTGCAAGCACACAGAGGACTAGGCTCCCAGGTGTTTTACTGGCTAACACTGTTTCTTTTTGACTTTTGACTTTTGCAGTTTTCCAGAACTATGGGGACTTGCCATCGGGCACTCCTGGTCTTAGGCTGTCTCCTCACAGGTATGGGTCCCAGTCCTGTCTGAACTTGTTGTCCTGGGGGAAGCCTGATCCTCTAAGTTCTGTGTTCGGGGGGCATATACTGCATATACCATCCAAAAGAGTGAAGAGAAGTAGACAATTATAGGCTATTATCTAAAGTGACCACAATCCTTCAGTTCCCTTTGCACTAATTCCATTTCAAAAAGAATGCTTTCTAGGGGCCAGCCCCATGGCCAAGTAGTTAAGTCCGTGCGCTCCGCTGCGGCGGCCCAGTGTTTCGCTGGTTCAGATCCTGGGTGCGGACATGGCACAGCTCATCAAGCCATGCTGAGGCGGCCCTCCCCATGCCACAACTGGAAGGACCCACAGAGAAGAATATACAACCATGTACCGGGGGGGCTTTGGGGAGAAAAAGAAAAAAAAAAAAAAAAGAATGCTTTCCAGTGGCAGTTTTAGTAGATACATAATCCTGGCGTTGGAATGTTGTTCGAAATAATAGTCTAAATTCACCCACTACCCTCTTCCGCTGTCTAGGACTTGGGTTTCCAGTAGAGGTGGGTCAGAGAAATTCAAGAATGTCCAAAGGAAATAAATCATGGAGAATTCTTTTCTAGGAACTCATACCTGTCTTGTCATACCTGTCTTAAATGGAAGATGCTTAAATTGCTGAAAAATCTGAGAGCCACCTGTTCCCTTGGAATCTGACTGGTAGAATGTTTGACTCCTGGGGGAATATTACTCTCTCTCTTCTACCAGGCGGAGGCCACTGGGGCCATTTGTTGAGCTACTTACTGGGCATTGCAGACGTTACCATGAAACCAATGTTTTTCTAGTCTGAGGAGTTAACTTAAGCCTGTTAGTGTCTGCAGGTCTTATCCACATGGCTACGGTAGAATTGAGCGAGGTCAGTGATTTAGTAGTTCTAAACCCCGCTAAATATACCCCATCTACAAGATGATCGTGGCCCAGATGCGCTCACAACTTGTATCTTAACACGCTGCAGGAAGCACAGTGGGCACACGCTGAAGTCGGGTGGGATTCCCACATTGGGCTCCGGGGGAGATTAGAAACCGTAAATGAATAATTAATGAAGTCCCGATATCTGTTCTGTCGGTTTTACAGGCAGGGGAAGCCACACTGCAATTTTCGGTTCTAAGATGAACTTTCAGGTTTCCACTCTAGGGTTTTAGTTATTCTTACTTTTGAATGAAAATCCACAGCGTGCAGCTTGGGTTTCTGGAAGTCATTAGAGAGAAGGCATGCCAGGGCGTCGTAAGAAAGGGAAGATGTGTAATTCCTGAGCACAAATCTGCTTTGTGCTTTGTTCGGTCTGCCTCTCTGCCCCTGTTCTCAGCCCATTTCTAGCTGAGGGAGATCTCTGGAGGGAATGTGGACAGTAAAGAAGCCATGTGGACTTGAGCTTATGCTGTCTTGGGATATTTTATGGTCACCCATAAGAGTCTAAAATCTGGAATTGGAATTAAACGCCCTCCATCCATTTGAACGTTTGGAGGGGTGGCTCTCGGGGGCTTGGGCGGGGGGTGCTGTTGAGGCCTCTGGAGCCTTTGCTGCCCTCAGCAGATGCGGTGGCTGTTATAATGGGGGGCCTTTCATGGGCTTCCAGGCTAACGGATTTTTGCGTAGAAATGGCCATTGTTCGTATAAGCTGCTGCTGTCGCTTCCCTCAGTTCTCTGGGTGAGCCCGTCCCTTCTGGCGGCATCCTATTCAGAGTGTGTTTCCTTTTACAGGGCCCAGCCTAAGCTTCTGCCAGCTTTCATTACCCTCCATCCTCCCAAATGAAGATGAAAAGGTTGTGCAGCTGAACTCATCCTTTTCTCTGAGATGCTTTGGGGAGAGCGAAGTGAGCTGGCAGTACCCCATGTCTGAAGAAGAGAACCCTAACGTGGAAATCAGAAATGAGGAAAACAACAGTGGCCTTTTTGTGACGGTGCTGGAAGTGGTCAGTGCCTCAGCAGCCCACACGGGATTGTACACTTGCTATTACAACCACACGCAGACAGAAGAAAGCGAGATCGAAGGCAGGCGCATTTACATCTATGTGCCAGGTGAGCTGGCGGCATCCCCTGGACCAAGCTCCTTGTTGTCCTGTCTCTGCTGTTAACTGTGTTAAAGTTTTTTAAAGATATAAAAATAATAAATACTTATTGGAGAAAAATCTGAAAAATTCAGCAGAAGACACAAAATTAATTCCAGATCATTTATATTGTCATTATCAAGAAATTCAGTATCAACATTTTGGGACTGTATTAAGTTTTGAAAATCATTTTTATTATGGCATGTCTTTTATTGGCATTGTGCAAAAAATCTGAAATGCGCTAATTTCTGTTCAGTTCAGTCAAGTTCAACAAATACTTCCTGTGCATTTACTGTGTGTCAGGCACTGCTAAGTGGTGGGGACATAAAAATTTATTAGGTAGGCCCTCTCTTGGAGTTGCTTATAGTTCATTATAATGGCTTCTAAATAACCATGCTGTTTTTCAGAGTTCGATAAGACATATATTTACTCCTGATGAATTGGAAGGGATTTTTTTGTTTTGTTTTAATTAAAAGTTGGGGGAAGTCCCATACTAATGATGTTGTCTCCTTTCTTCTGGGAAGCAGATGCCAAGATAGGAGTAAGATGGGGTTAGACGTGCAAGGGTTTTATTAGGGGAGAGGCTTAGGAGAGAAAACGGGAGGGACCCAGCAGAGGCTGGGAGACCCATCTGAATGCGTGGTATGTATGATCATGAGTGAAGGAGAGCGGGAAGGAGAGCTGGCAGATGAGGCCTAGAGCTCTGTGTAAAGAAGGTCTGGGAATCATCCAGCCTAAGGAGCCCCCGTTCCCCACTGTCAGTGGCTGGAAGCATCCCTGGAGGGCGTGGCCTTGGGTTGCGATGGATTTCAGAGCCGCCCCTGGAGTTGGAGGGATGTGTGGTGTTTCTCATAGCAGCCACCCTGGCTGACTAGGCGTAGTCCTCACCTTGGGATGCATATGGTCTACCGCCCACCTCACATTCCCTGTGTGCTCTTTTGTAATGATCTGTCTCTGTCTCTGTACCTGTATCTCTATCTGTATCTGTATATATTGGCTTCTACCAGGGACAGTTGTTAAAAGAAGGCCCATGATGTTATTTAAACATTGCATAGACAGTGCATGGTGGTGGGGAAGACTTGCATTTTGAAGGAAGCCCTGGCTGATGTGTTGTGGATTTCAGACTCTCTATTTTAACCTGAAATGAACTCGCAGCTTTATTTGCTGGAAGCTTTGCTAACAGAGTTCAAGAATTTGGAACTTGAAACACAAATTCAAGTAATGACAATTTTAGTATGTGGATAGATGAATTAAAGCGAGCTACAGCTAGAGGACTTGGTTTAAAACAAATAAACATATACAAACCATTCACAACTGTCTCCATGCTTGTTGTCTTGGCAGAGATGGAGGAAGGGGATTTCTGAAGTGGGTCTTCCTGCCTCTCCGCCTTTTCTTTTCAAGCTCTTCTCATTGGGTCCTCGTCTTGCTAGACCCTCCTTGCTTTCATGACACTGATCTAGATGAACCTTTCTTCCTAAGAATAAAGAATTTTTTTTCAAAAGGGTAGATATTTAGAATGTCACCTCAACTTCATTCACACATCAATGTCCCCCTGCTGTGAAGAGAATGGTAGGAACGTGGGTTTGTTGAGGTGCATGAGTCTTGGAGTTTGGATCCTCCGAAGATTGTCGGAAAATTCTTGTTCCTCCCTCCCCCCAGCACAGACACCATCCGAGCAGGCCCTGCAGTGTTGTCACACAGTCCGTCTTTCTATTTGCAAGAATGGAGAGGGAGGGGCCCTTTCTGAAACTGACGCTTAAGACTGTCAGTATTTCTTACCAGAGTAGCTTAAGGAGCTGGTTTTCTTTTGAAAAGGAAATTCTCAGAAAATTATAAATTTTATTTATTACTTGAGAGATTATTTTTCAGTAGCTAGGTTTCTGTACTACTTTTCAATAACACTGACTATAGGCCATAGGAATTTTAGAAAGAAGTATTTCATAATTTAAACATTATGAATTTTTCTCTCTTTTTGAACAGAGTTGCTTATTTTATTGGCCATTTTTTGTTTTTAATAGTTGTTTAAATGTTGATTTCAGTTCCTGGCTAATATTTATATTTATCATCAGTATTTTTTATTAGGGTGCAGGCAATTTGGTATTGTTCATACTTTAAATTACCTTCCAGCTGTGATAATGACTAATGTCAGTGGGGTGATGCCGCTGGATACATGTGTGAAGGTAAAATTCATACCTAATGTGATCAGTGACAGTGGGCTAATTTTTCTGCATATATTCGTAGAGGTGAAATTAATGCCTCATATGTTTTTCTTTCTCTTTTAAACCACAGACCCTGATGTGGCCTTCGTACCTCTAGGAATGACAGACTATTTAGTCATCGTGGAGGATGATGATTCTGCCATCATCCCTTGTCGCACGACTGATCCTGAGACTCCAGTGACCTTACTCAGCAGTGACGGGGTGGTACTCGCCTCCTACGACAGCAGACAGGGCTTTAACGGAACCTTCAGCGTCGGGCCCTACATCTGCGAGGCCACCGTCAAAGGGAAGAAGTTTCGGACCATCCCATTTAATGTTTATGCTTTAAAAGGTACTTGCACCCTTTCCCTCCTTCTTTAAATAAGAGTTACAAGCAAAGTAATCAGATGCAGGTAGGATTTTTTTTTTAATCGTAGTCCCTGGTGATGGAGACCCTGAACCTTTGAGGATTCCAGACCCCACCTGTACCATGCACTGTTGGGCTGCCCTCTGTGGCAACAGTAATACGAGGCTTAGCATGACGAAAGGCAAACGCTTTCTCACCCCTGTAAGATTTCGTGTTTCATCAGTTGACTTCAAAATACTGTAAGGAATTCTTTTCTTGCATAAGCCTCTTATTGTTTTACTCACATTCCTGACTACAGAGGCCCTAAAAACAAACACACACCTGTGGAGGTTGGACGCCTTGTTTAACTTCAGTAACTTAAGAAAACTGATTTCGATTTTAAGAAAAGCTTGTAGTTGTAGACTTCTTCCCTTTGATGTGAGCGGTTAATGTGAATGAGAAAATATAATCTGTGTTTAGGTCAGCAGATTTTTTGAACAGTTCCATGAAGGTATGGCAGCAGCCGAGTATGCCCTTAACTCTCATTAAGGGTTTCTTTATGCCAGGCACTGTGCTAGGTTCTAGAAAAGTGCTGAGAATAACTGGGGAGCAGAGTGGGAGAGAAGAGGAGAATAAATGACGGGGGAGGAGCAGAGTACCTGGAGGAGTGCTGGTCTCGAAAGGTTCGTTGATTAAATGAACAAATATGTCGGTAAGGTGATTGCGAACGAAGATAGCCATAATCAACCCAAATACTCAGGAGTGTGGTGTTCTGTTTAATTGGAATTTATTTTTACTGTTATTATTTTTGTGTGTGTGTTTGTTATCTTGTATTGTAACTAAATGCCAAATTATGTATGCCAACACAAAATCAAGGCTTCTGAGATTTTCAAAATTTGATCTTGATCAAAGTGGTTTGCAAATTATTTTTCAGTAGTTTTCTTAAAAAAAAAACAAAAACAAAAAGCTGAACCTGTAAGATCCTAACTATACTATGGATATTTAGGTCCTTGTGTTTGTTCTTTTCTTAATAGCAACATCAGAACTTGATCTAGAGATGGAAGCTCTTAAGACTGTGTATAAGTCGGGGGAAACGATTGTGGTCACCTGTGCCGTCTTTAACAACGAGGTGGTTGACCTTCAGTGGACTTACCCTGGAGAAGTGGTAGGTACCCTCAAGTCTCCTTGTGGCATGGAGTGGAGCACAGCAGGGTTCAAAAGACCAGCCACCGATGGGCGCATCACCGAGCTTCCCATCTCTACAAGAAGCACATTTGACTAGATGACTTTATGGCCCTTTGAGCAGTGGGAGAGTTTGCGGTGACAAAAGCTGGACCAGGACCTTCAGAATGCATGAACGTTGTATACTGAGCCTTCTTTTTCATAAGTCAGAAAGAAATAGGAAGGGTCTATGGCCACAAGATAACAACAAAAAAAATTAGAAAACCAAAAAACTAATGGGTTTTAAAATTTTCTAATTGCTGAGAGTCATTAGTTCTCATTCTTTTGGCTCCCATGCCTTTGGGTTTTGAGGCATTTGATAATGTTGATTGCCTGCCCCCCTTCCATTTCTGCTTCGTTGTCACCCAGGACACTTCTGCCTCCTCCCTGCCTGGTCTTTCTTTGCATGGCTCACGTTCAGTGAATCATTCAGCAAAGACTGAGTGATGTTTGCTAAATCCCAAGCACTCTGCTAGATGCTGGCCCGTGCACAGAAGGAGGAAGAAGATGGGAGGAGTGGAGATGGAATTGGGGAAAGGGGGCCACATGGCATCTCTGGTCACTGGGGATTTACACTGGGGATTTCTCATTCATTCTGATGCATTATGGTAGGTATATAAGAGAACCAAGTGTGAAAGGCTGTGGTGGACCAATGCAGAAGTGATTCACGATGCTTAATACAGCAGCCTCAGGGGGAACAAAAACCATATATATATATTTTTCTCTTCACTCCTGATTTGTAAATAACAGCTCCCTGCTCTTTTTGGCATTTGATGGCTTTTCTTCTTTTATCTGTTTCTCTCCCACATACTTTTGCTGCCTCTTTCTTTCTCTCTGGGGCATCTAATTGGAAGTTGGGCATTTTCAAATATTGCCTCATGAGCCTCATTCATAGTCCAATATATGTACGTTTCCCTGAAATATGAAGCTATTTGATTTTTTTGTTTATACTCGATTGCTTTTAATCCTTAAAACATAAACATTTCTTTTTACTTATTTATTTATTTTTTCCTTTGCTGAGGAAGATTCGCCCTGAGCTAATATCTGCTGCCAATCTTCCTCGTTTTGTATGTGAGCTGCTGCCATAGCATGGCCACCGACAGACGAGTGGTGTAGGTCTGCACCCGGAAACTGAACCCGGGCCGCTGGAGTGGAGTGTGCTGAACTTAACCACTAGGCCACTGGGGCTGGTCCTTCATTCACTGAAGATCAATTTTTTTACCCCCAAACCAAAGTACATGCTATTTGGCCCAAAAGTCTATAATCAAAGGATCATTTTATATAACACATTTTTTTGTCTAATAATAAAAGTAATGCAGGTTTATTGTTGTAACTTTATAAAGTTTAGAGAAACAGAGGAAAAGCCATTTCCCAGAGCATCACTGTTAATATTTTAGAGAGATAAATCCTTTAAATACTTTGTATACATAGATAAATGTAATAATTAATAGGTATCATACTGTAAATAGTACTTTGTTATATCCTTTTTCCTTTGGCAGTATTGCACAACCCCTTTACTATGTTATTAAACATCCTTTTAAAACATATTCTAAGGAACTGGCTTAAAAAAATTTTTTTTTTATTAGACTTTGTTTTTTAGAGCAGTTTCAGGTTCACAGCAGAATTGAGCGGAAGGTACAGGGATTTCCTGTTAGCCCCTGCCCTCCTGCATGGACAGCCTCCCCCATTAGCAACATCCCCACAGGTGGTACGTTTGTCGCCATCGAGGAACCTGGAGTGGTTCATCGTCGTCACCCACAGTCCATAGTTTAACGAGGGTCACTCTTCAGAGCCAGCTTTTTAAAGTCGCTTTTCCTCCCTTCTGCTGTAGAAAGGCAAAGGCATCACAATGCTGGAGGAAATCAAGGTCCCGTCCATCAAATTGGTGTACACCCTGAGCGTCCCCGAGGCCACGGTGAAAGACAGTGGAGATTACGAATGTGCTGCCCGCCAGGCCACCAGGGAGGTCAAAGAAATGAAGAAAGTCACCATTTCTGTCCATGGTACAGTCTGCTTTCTGAAATGTCAGTTGTCTGTACTGCTCGGGATCCGCTGTGCGGGAATCATTATTTAATGGAAACTCTTCCCTGTGCAGAGAAAGGCTTCATTGAAATCAAACCCAACTTCAGCCGGCTGGAAGCCGTTGACCTGCATGAGGTCAAACATTTTGTGGTGGATGTG
Organism: Equus przewalskii; assembly: GCF_037783145.1. Taxonomy (NCBI): domain Eukaryota; kingdom Metazoa; phylum Chordata; class Mammalia; order Perissodactyla; family Equidae; genus Equus; species Equus przewalskii. The sequence continues at coordinate 78,081,565 of NC_091833.1, read as the reverse complement.
CAGGCCTACCCGCCTCCTAGGATATCCTGGCTGAAGGACAACCTGACTCTGATCGAAAATCTCACTGAGATCACCACTGACATAGAAAAGATCCAGGAAATAAGGTAAAGAAACAGCGTTCCCTAGTCTGCTTTTTCTTTTTATTGTTTATCCCTAGATAGACTATGGTTCATGTGTGTCTTACATCCCAACCCAAGAGTCAGTCTAGAAAACTGAGCATCTGAGAAAGGAGATACTTCAAATCAAGCACCTTTCATGATAACATTGCAGTGTGGTAATAGTATGTTGGTAAGTAGTTAACGATGAAATAAGAAGAAAGACGAAGTGAAAATCTCTGCTCCCAGTGAAAGACAGGTTCCTGGATCCAGCCAGGGGTGGAGGAAAGAAAGTAAAATCTGGACCCACTTGGGTTGAATATATATATTCCGTGATAGCCATCATCCATATTGCAAGTAGACATGCATGGCGATTCCATTGGCAAGTCAATTATCACATGAACCCACTTGAAAGAAAACTTCATTGGCTTAACTTGAAACATTTGCGCTAGTGAGGCCTCCACAGGAAATAAGAGTGGCGTCTGGTTAAATTTGGTTAGGAGAGAACGTACAGTGAATAGCTGGGACCTCTGCCCTTTTAGTGGACGGTAGGCTGCTCTCATCTCTTAACTAGTGCTGGAGTTCTGGGTCAGTCGCCCTCAGCCTCAGTTTCCTCATCTATAACGTAGGGTTAATCACACCTATGTCCTTCAAGGCAGGGGTTTGGGTCAGATGCTGTTCTGAGGACTCTTGCAGTTTTGAGCTCTGATTAGAATCCAAGAGCAGAAAGGATATCTTGAAGGGCCCGGCTAATCCAGCCCTGCGTCCTTGACAGACAGCATCCCTGAGAGACAAAAGCCAGTCTTCTATGTCAAGGCTTCAGGGAAGAGGAGACAGAACCTCTCTTGTCAGTTCACTTCACCTCAGGATTTGCTTTCTTCTTTCTGAACTAAATTCCACGTGTCATTGAGAAGCGGCGTCTGAGAAAATGGAATTTTACAACCTCTGTAGAACAGTGATAGAAAAAGAAGTGGAATACTGAAGCTGGAGGGCTTTCTGATGATGCGAAATGAAGGCGCACCGAGGTGGGTTGTGCCGAACTTTCCACCAGGCTGTGAGGCCAGAGAGGAGCGGGGTGATCGTGGCACAGCCCACTCTTCAAACGCTTGTGTGAGCGCTGTCTGCAAGCTATAATTATTAGTAACAACAGCACAAGGCTCGCCAAGTGAGTGGTTCAGGAGGGCGGCCTGTGAAGTGTTTCGAGTCCCTCCAGCAGATAGTCCTCTAGCTCCCATTATGGGCCGGGGAACAGAAGGATGACCACAATGGCTCGGGGATGTGGCTTCCTGGAGTGTAGAACTAGTGGATCCTCCGGCTTTCTTGGCTGAACGAGTGTAGAAAATGAACGCCAGAGGATTGTGTTAATAATCAGCACCTGGTGTGCCTGAGGAACTCCAGTCCTGAAGCCGGTCAGTGTGGGGCAGCCGGACAAGACCAGCCCAGCATGCTCTCCTCCCAGGTCCTAGTGCCTGGTGTCTTGGGCTAGAAGACTACGTTTGCCGGGCACTTTTGAGCCTATGAAATGCTTTCACATGTGTAATTTCACTTAGTTAATTCTCAGGATGACTGTGTGCTATGCATGCTGTTATCCAATGCTACAAATAAGGAAACTGAGGCACGGAGAGTTTCACTGGTGCCCAAGGTTCTCTCACTCCATGCCCAGGGCTCCTCCTCTCCACTCCAGCTGCTTTTCCACACTGTGATGTTTCATAAAGAAGGACAATGGAATGGACAAATATTTCGGTGATGCACACACACACACATAGACACACACATGTGTGGCCAAATGTCATTGTCAATACGTATAAGAAATCTTTTGCGGAAACTTCCCTTTAATAAAGTATGAAGAAATATACTTTTCTAATTTATTTTTTTTCACTAGCTTATGGAATCCCGTGCTTTAAAAACATTCAAATATACAGAAGGTACATTTTCAGAAGCCTCACTCCATTCCTGTCCCCGTCTGTCCAGGTTACCTCTCCTCCTCACCCACAGGGAAATACTTCCATTGGTTTCATTAGGTTCTTATGAAACCTTCCAGAATTTCTTTAAGTGAATACAAGCAGGTAGAAATGTTATATCCTGGTGGTCTTTCCATATCAATACACAGACAGTGTCCTTGTTCTTTCTTCCAATGATGTTCCATTGTTTGGCTGGACCATCTAAATGATGGATATTTAGGGGAAGCAAGTATTTTTTAAAAAGATAAAAATCAAGGGTTTAAAAAAATGGCAAGTTGGGATGTGTTTATTCCCATTCAGGAGCCAGGCCTGACCACCGCTGATTGTTCCTGTAACCCCCTAAGTCATTGCTCATCTGAAAATGTCTGGTCTTCTGTTTAAGAATTCAGTGTCTACAACCCGGACCTTCACCATGTAGAAAGTGACATATCAAAAATCCCAGAAAAGCGATGATACAGACAAGAAAAAAAGATATTTTTATTTTTTACAAAACTAAAGTTTAAGTTGAATATGGTAATTGCTTAAACGTTTGGAATTTATTTGGCTACTACTTGCTGAAACAAAGTTCTCTTCTCTTCAGGTACCGAAGCAAATTAAAGCTGATCCGTGCAAAGGAAGAAGACAGTGGTCATTATACTATTGTAGTTCAAAATGAAGATGATGTAAAGAGCTATACCTTTGAACTCTTAACTCAAGGTATGTGAGGGCGGTATTAAGATACTGCTAGCTCAGTGAGTGAGTGTCTCCCAAGGAAAGCCTGGCACTTTTCTCCCAGGTCATTGGAGGGAAAAGCAACACTTTTCATGAGAAGCAGAGACTGGAGATGTCACATGTCAGGGATAACTTTGTTGGACTTGTGAATTCGCATAATTCTGGGAGGTTCCAGGCTACTCTAGAATAGTCTGACTGGGAATTCCTAGGCTCCAACAACTTCCTTACCATCTGCTTCTCAGTCTGGCACCTTTATTTCTGGGAAGAGTGAAATGATGCTTTTTGGTCCAGATGAGTTTAGATTGTTCCAGAGAGTTTTGGGCTTTTTGCTTAGCTTCTCTTGTAGACGTTCATTGCACAATGGCCTTACTAGAAGGGAGTGCCCAAGTCTGTTTACACTCAGGGTCAGCACCTATTTGCTGAGTACCTGCCACGTGCCAGGTACTGTCTCAGGTGGGCTCATTTGACCCTCACAGTAAATCTGTGATATAGGGATTAGTGTATTTCTAACTTATTTGATGATGGATTAAAAAACATCTTTAAAACCTAATAATATCCCACAGATGCACTGTGGTAAATGATGCTGTAGATTACACTTTAGCTGAATCTGTTAGTTGAATCCCAAGCCATAATATAATTAAGAGTCTCCTTGCTTTTCAAGCCAAATAACCACAGGGGCTGTTTGCTTTCCTACTCCAGATTTGAAACACCACAGGGCACAGATCCCAAAACACTGAAGCTGTGAAAATGCTCTTAACCAAATGGGTCTGTCCAAACTGGAGTGTGATTATGCGCCCAACTCATTTCAGCTGTCTCTCGGGTGGTTACTTGATTTGTGGGTTCGAGTGCTACGTAAGGCAGTTCTGAGCTCATATTCCACTTTGTAGTTCCTGGAAGGGTGGGGACACGGACCACTCAATTCCGACTTCTTTCCACCTCTTGCAGTTCCCTCATCTATTCTGGACTTGGTCGACGACCACCATGGCTCTACCGGGGGTCAGACTGTGAGATGCACAGCTGAAGGGACCCCTCTTCCTGACATTGAGTGGATGATTTGCAAGGATATTAAGAAGTATGGAAACCAGATGTTCCTTTTTCATTTGTGGTCAGAATGTTTCTTCCTTGACGCAAAGTACCTCAAATGCATTTTGTTTCTTTTACTGGCCCTTTTTTGTTTTTGTAATTCTTATTTGGCCTAAGTCTCACAAACTACAAGATAGGGTTCCGAACATGGACCTTGTGTGTGTGCGTGTGTGCGCGCGCGCACGTGTACTTGTGTGTACATGAATACTTGTAAGGAGAAGGTCCATGACTTTTATCAGATTTTCAAAGGGTCTCTAATCTGAAAAGAAGATGAACTTAAAAAACTGCTGCTGTAAGGGGATATCTACTACCCCGGCCCACATTTTCACCTCCCATTTCTTATATGGTGAACTTTGTTTGCTGGCTAGAATGGCATGTGAACATAAATGAAAATACTGCCCATGTGACTGCTCACTACCTCATTTGCCTACCTGCTTTTTTGGTGGCAGTTAACTCATCAGTTCCTCCTTCGTCTCCCATTCCTCAACCTTCTCAAATGGGCACATGAGCGACGTGTTCTCACTTCCGCCCATGGCAACTGTGTTCAGAATCCTCGATTGCTTCCCCCAAAGGCTGAGACTCCTAGACCTACCCACTCCGAGGGCTAAGGGACCAGACTTGGATCTTGACTGGAGTTGGAATCTAGGTCTCATAGCTCAGTCAGGGGATTGCTCCAACCCAAGTGACACCTTAGGGGCTCTTCAGAGTGTGGGTGGAGAGAAGGGAGGGCCCCAAGACTTTTTGAAGGGGTGGGAAATTGGGATAAACATTCTTGAAATTGAGCTGTTCAGTTTGCTTATGGTTCAAGGCTTAGGTTTGGTAGTTCCATTAGATTGAACTTGTTTATCTCTGCCTCACCTTCATAAACAGTTAATTTTCCAGTTATCTACCTGTAGGTTATTCTCTCTTGGGTGTGTGCAAACTAGTTTTAATGTTAATATGCACATAAAATAAGAAAATCAACCTGTAGCATCCCCAAATGTAGACGAGGTCAGAACTGCTTGCCGTCCTAGATCATTCTCACTGCCCCACTCGCCTCCATTACTCCCATTAATTGGCTCTATATTTATGTCCTTTTGTTCTCCAGATGTAATAATGAAACTTCGTGGACGATTTTGGCTAACAACATCTCAAACATCATCACGGAGGTCCACCCCCGAGACAGGAGTACTGTGGAGGGCCGAGTGACGTTTGCCAAAGTGGAGGAGACCATTGCCGTTCGGTGTCTGGCTAAGAATCTCCTTGGGGCTGAGAACCGAGAGCTGAAGCTGGTGGCTCCCAGTGAGTTGCTCCTCAGTCATCAGCTGAGCCCTTTCTCCCTCAGGCAGGACTTTGAATCCTAGATGGGGTCCGATAGGAATGAAGGTCCCAAGGCAGAAATTCAGCTTTGAGTACTCTTGAAGGGCCTCCTCTGGGCACCTGTGTGGGAGCCCTTTCTTTCAGATTCAGATTCAAAACTGCATCTTGCAGAGGCCCCTGGGTACTTTGCTTGTCCAACAGTGTAGCTACCCGGTCTCTTAGTGTGAGCATGAGGAGGGAGAATGAGGAAGGAGGATCTTCTGCCTTGTTGCTCCTTGCAACAGTTGAGACAGGTTGAATTCTTAAAATAAATAAATAAATAATGAAGCTGAAACAATGTAAACAAAATGCAGCCTTTCAAAATAAACTGAAGTTTTGGAACTTCCAGGAGCTCTCAATCTTGTTTATCAGTCTTTGTATTCCAATTCACATTCTGTCTGGGAGATTAATGTTGGAGCACCTTTGGAAAAAGTATTGTGTTCCCAATGGAATTTTGTCCCTTTCTCATCTAAGGGAAGAGTTGCAGTGATTTCATGGGTGTGGATAATTGAGAGATGGTATTGCCCGTCGCTAAAATGCGCCAGGCAGCTCTCATGCTTCGCCCCACCTCTTATTGAGAGATTTCTGGCCCAGAAACAGCCACCCTGCCTTCCTGCCCTCCTGCATGTTCATGCGAATTCTCCACTGTGCCTCTCTCTCGTCCTCTAGCTCTACGTTCTGAACTCACAGTGGCAGCTGCGGTCCTGGTGCTGTTGGTGATTGTGATCATCTCACTTATTGTCCTGGTTGTCATTTGGAAGCAGGTAGATATTTTCTGAAAGAACTAAAAATCTTTGAAACCAATAAGAACGAGAAGAATAGCAACGTAATTCAGTGCTTAGCACAGAGAAGGAGCTCAGTAATTGTATGTTGAGTGAGTGTTGTTGGATCCTACTGTATCCAGTGGCTTTGCTGCTGCAGTTAAGCTCTGGTGCATTGCAACTTTGGGGATTCACCAGTTCCCTGTCCTGGTCGTTTATAGAAACCGAGGTACGAAATTCGTTGGAGGGTCATTGAATCAATCAGCCCTGATGGACATGAATATATTTATGTGGACCCGATGCAGCTGCCTTATGACTCGAGATGGGAGTTTCCAAGAGATGGCCTCGTGCTTGGTAAGCTCCTCCCGGGTGGTCTCGCAAGGCTCCCTTTTGATTTGTACACAACTTTACTCTATATGCCTGGGGAGGAACAGGGACCTGAGCTGGTGATGAGTGAGAGCGAGGGAATAGAAATTGGCTTCCAGAAATACTTTTCTGTCTTGAAAATGAGTTCACTGAATCACTGAAATGATTTTTTTTTAATCTCATTCTATAGCAAATTATAGTTAAAGAAAATTTTACAAAGGGAGAAGAGAATTTGAGGCGGGCTGCCACTTCCAATTTGCTTTGGAAATGACACAAATTGAAAAGGAGGTGAATTTCTGTGACTGAAAAGAACAGATGAGAAATGCATGAGGATAACCACAAAATATATTTTTATCCAGTACATTCTGAAGATGTATGATACTTCTTTAGAATATATATGTTTAGAATATAGAATATAAAAATATAGGTGCATTTTAAAGCAAAAACACGTAAAAATAATCAAGCCAACTTATGACACGCTTTTCAAATATTTCAATCTTGGGCTGAGACCAAGTACATAAACTTTAGTCCAGGGGATTTTTTTCTTTTTTAAATCACATCCTGAATGAATGGAGACAGGACAAAGACAAATGAAAGTTAGAGCTATGAATATTCTAACGGTATGTACTTTGCAGGATGCCAAAGGCGGTTTTTAATTATCCGCTTGTCTCATTCCAAAAAACAGCAAGGTTAGGTCTTGTAAAGAGTTACTTAAACTGAAATCAAACAAGACACCCGAGCTGCTCCCAATTTCAAATACTTATACCTGGGAACTAAGCTTTCTTTATTATATTTTGCCCCGATTTACCAAAAGGAATGAGGTGCTTAGGGAAGTTAAAAAGTAATAAAATATGGGGAAAAAAAGGGCAACATCCCTAATCTGGCAGGAGGCATTTCTGTGTCTTGCTGCTCCTGTGTATTCGCAGGTTGCTATGGAAGCAACTCCTTTCCAGGTACGGTTTCCAGCAGTGCAGACAGGCAGTCAGAGGCAGTGTTGGCTGTTCGTGTCCCCTGTGAGCTGAGGCTGCCCTTGACTTGGCTCTCCATGGTGAGACTGACCACTATGGGAAATGTTCCTTTAGACTGTTAGCTTTTTGAGAATGGCGGCCACAGCTTCCATTTCTTTTTGTCTCTCCCAACATGTAGCAAAGGGCTGTGCTTCCAGGGCGTGTTGAGTCTTTGCTGTTTCTGCTCTCCCTGACAAATAGACAGTGAGGACACCAGCTGGAAGTTTATTTCATCACTCCTTGGAATCAGGGCTATCTCGAATACTGAAGTATTTCCAGTGGATAAGGATTTACTGATGCAAAAGATGCCCCTGTTTGCATGTGGAAAACAGAAGGGTAGAGACCCAGGAGGTTTGGGCAAGAGCCACAGAAAGCAAGTACAAGGAGCCCACGGTCTAGCTCAGCACGCGAACTGGTAGACAGAGTGCTCACACCGGGGAGGGCTGCACCCTCCTTTCCCCCCCGTCTGTTTTCCTTTCCCTTGCAAATGTTATTTGACAAAAGCAATTATACTAATTTCCTTCCCTGTGGGTTCAATTCTGGTTTTGACATGATGACTTGGAGGAATCATTATGCTTACACCGTACAGGAAAAACACCGCCCAGCTGTGCACCCCCGATGCTGGTAAATAAAGCTGCTGAGACGCCTGACTTCTGTGTATGTTAATGGTTCTGGTTGCCCACAGGTCGTATCCTGGGATCTGGTGCGTTTGGGAAAGTGGTCGAAGGAACTGCTTATGGATTAAGCCGGTCCCAACCTGTCATGAAAGTAGCTGTGAAGATGCTAAAACGTAAGTGCCCCTTCCTGGGGATTTTTTGAACATGGAGCTATTAAGTGAATTGCTCAAAATCACACAGCCAGTAAATACCAAATTTAACTAGATCTTGCTTCTCTTGAGTCTAGGTTTTATGTGTATTTAGACTCTTTCATCCATTAGGTTTATGTAGCTTGTTCTTGTTGCCTGTATGTTGGAAAATCAAGAATTGTTATTTGTAGTGATGTCTTTTTATCCTAAAGACTAGAGATTAGTCATGAGAGTAACTATCTGTTTCTCTTTTAGACTCTTTTCAAATAGAATAATAATCCAGTCACAGGATTAGCCAGGTTTTGGCTTTTTCTAGGAAGTAAGTAGCTCAGTTGAGCTGATATGTGATTTATTTCTTCAACAGCCACAGCCAGATCTAGTGAAAAACAAGCTCTCATGTCGGAACTGAAGATAATGACTCACCTGGGGCCGCATTTAAACATTGTGAACTTGCTGGGAGCCTGTACCAAGTCAGGTAGGCTTATTGACCTGGGAGTGAGGGTTGCCTGTGGCTGTGAAAACTGTTGAACCAGGCTTTTTAAACCCCTGTTCTCTACCTCTAAAGATGCCAGCAAATAGAAGTCCCTTGAATGGAGTTGACTGGATTCCACTGAACTCATGGAAGCTCATTGTTTTTGAGCAACATCTCTTGCCAGTGCAAACATAGCCATTCATGGCTTTTCTCTTCTTCATTTTCATACTCATCTCCTAACGGGTTTTGGTCTCCACAGGCCCAATTTACATCATCACGGAGTACTGCTTCTATGGGGATTTGGTCAACTATTTGCATAAGAATAGGGACAGCTTCCTGAGCCGCCACCCAGAGAAGCCAAAGAAAGAGCTGGACATCTTTGGATTGACCCCTGCTGATGAAAGCACACGGAGGTGGGTGCAGAGCGATGTTGCTGTGAATCGTGGTCTTACGAGCCTCACCAGTGAGGAGAACGCTTGTCCTGAGAGAGGCCACACCTGCAGATTCGGTGCCAGGATGTAGCAAGACTTAGAGTCCAATTACCCTGCCCCTTCATCCCTGAGATACATGATGCCTGCTGGCGTTTGGACTGGGCTGTCACTCAGGGAGCCTTGCTGATAGGTTTGAATGAGAGCGAGAGTTGGAGTCATTCTGGGAGCCATTCTGCTGTTGATGTGTGGTTCACTTAGGACCTATAAAATGCACCTCTGACCAGGGATGCCTCGGAGCTTGTATCTTGTGAGAAAGTGTCTGAGCATCTCTAAGCTTGATATGCTGGTCCTTGCTGAACCTGGGCCAGTAAATTAAGCCAGTGATAGTGATCCCCACTGTAGAAACCTGTCAGTGGCTATAAAGATCTCTGTAGATAGGAAGTTCTGTAACATCAGAAAGTCCAATGAGTTCCTTCATATTAAGTTACTTGATGGCCACCAAATGGGTGCTAAATGGGTGCTAAATTTATTGAGTAGCAGGAATTGTCTGCCCAGGCTGCATGTCACGTAGCACAGGTTCATGGCCTGTGAATTGAAAAACAGAAAGAATAACGATGGACGTAATGTAATGTAATTTTCAAACTTTAAATGTAATAGACATAAAATTTTATAAGCCTCTGGGAGCCCCACTGTCTTGGATTTGGCTCTTCAGGATGTCTATGCTCCTGCTGAAGATGTGCAGGACACTGACACTGAAAGCAAACAGGTAAATAAATAATAATAATGTTAGGCAGCTAACATTTGTGGCGCCCCTGTGCCAGGTACCATTCCAAATATCCCCCGAGTCTTTCCCATCTTTGTAAATGGGATTCATTCTACATCCTCAGAGAGTGCTTCCTTAGCCCCCAGATTGGGTCGTTTTCCTTGTCTGCTGTCAAAACCTTCCTTCCTTCACAGCACACCTGAGTTGAGATGCTTGTTGATTAGTGCTCATCTCCCCAGCAAGCCTACCCCACGTGAAGGGTGTGGGTTGGTTTTGCTTTTGCTCACCCCTGTTGCCCTGCACACTGTAGGCACCTGGTCATCATCTGCTGGATGTTGAATGACTACTCCAGAGGGGGACCCCTGGTAAGGTTTCTTTTTCTGTTTTTACAGTTATGTTATTTTATCTTTTGAAAACAATGGTGACTACATGGACATGAAGCAAGCTGATACCACACAGTATGTCCCCATGCTGGAGAGGAAAGAGGTTTCTAAATATTCGGACATCCAGAGGTCGCTGTATGATCGCCCAGCCTCATATAAGAAGAAAGCTATGTTAGGTAAAATGTCTGTGCTCGCTCTTTGGGTGTTGTGATCTTCCAGTGGTTTACTATGATGTGTAAAATACTCAGAAGAAAGCGAGAAGCGTGGTAAGCACAACTACCAGTCTGCATGGTCCCTAAAGGCAGGTCTGCACAACCAAGTCTGTGACATGTTTTCACAGGTTTGTAGCCTGTGGGTTGAAAAGAAGAAAAAGAAGAAAGAGACTTCATATAATGAATTTTTCAGACTATAATGTAGTCATTGTAAAGAATTAGTTATTCTGATAGAATGATCTTTCTTTTTTGGTGTTAACGTTATGTTTTTCTTTTGTTTAATGAGAGTGTGGTGGTAATTGGTGTTTTTTCTCTCAGTGCCCTTATTTGGCAAAATTAAGAATTGGCAATCTTATATTGGTTCCTAATATTATTTTTTAAATTTAGTTTTATACCTCTGATATCTATGAGTTCAATAGCCCCCGCTTTTAGCTTTGCCAGTATCCAATTTGTGATAGAAACTGGAAAGCAGATGATTTGAGGTTTTATTTTCTGACAGGGGCATTGAGTGTTTCTACTGGATGTTGTTTGAAGGAAGATCCATCTGTTTGCAAAGCAGATGAGCATGTGGCGGGGTTGAATTGATTGATAAACTCCGGGGAGCCTAGCTGATGCCCAGACCAGATGGACTGTCCCACATCTGCTGGGAGGTGGCCCCTCCAGGGTTCTAGCCTCATCACAGGCTTGGAGGGGGAACGGGAGGGTGCCTACTAATGAGTCTGATGTTGACTTGTCCCTGCTCTTGTATTATTGGGTGTGAGCCCTCCCTTTGGTCACTGCAAAAAAATGTTGAGCTGCTATAGAAATTGTTTTGGAAATCACTAATGCGCTCTGAATGCTTTCAAGGTTCTTAAGTGAAAGGTACAATCCATTAAAAAAAAGAATGTGCTTGTTTTGCAAAGCTCAGTACGCATTAATATTTTCCACTGCTGCAGTTCCAAGTTCCACGCACTTCCCATTGCCAAGTGGGTAAGCTTCCAGGCCCTTTTTAAAGATTAGCCAATGAGAGTTGTCGGAACCAGTGCTTCCTCTCCCCTCCTGTGTTGTTAAAAATAGTTTACATTGCTTCCCAGGCTGGACCTGGCTCTGGACTGCAGGGGAAGCTGATTCATGCACAGCCCAGGCCTGCTGGCAGGCAGACTGCTGCTTTCTGGCCTTCCCCTCGCTGGCTGGAAAAATGTGAATGGCTGCAGCTACTCTTGACTTGCCTGAAAATTTTCAAAAAGAACTGAGAACTGCTGGCCTGGGTTGCCTTCTTCCTCGAAAACCCTGGGACCCTTCCAGATGGGACTAACCGGGGAAAGTGGACACGTTAGAAACAAAGGGAACTAAACACAAAGTCATTGGCACTGATCTTTAAGATTGCTACCTCAGGTCTGACTGGTGGGTGATTTTATTCACAAAATAAGTCAGCTACGAGGAAGGTGGCTTTAAAAAGAAAAAAAGCAATTCCTGGAAGCTACTTTTTCAAAGGGCCCTCATGTACATTCATCATGGAAGATTTTAGTGTGTGTGTGTAGTTTAAAGGTGGCTGAAGTGATTTGCTAACTAAAAAATTTGGAAGGCAAACAACAAAATATGTGTGAGACCCCGGTAGGTTGGTTCTTATGGAGATATATGTTTTTTAACCAGATATGTGTTTCTGCTGATACATTTCTTTTTTAAGATGGAACCTTTGCATAGTTTAGATACCCACCTGTGTGGTCTAGAAATTGTATAAAAAATAATTTAGATGTTTTTTGGACAAGCCTCAGTAGCCTGACAAGTGGCCCATCCCTACGAGAGTGTCACAGGGGGTGATGTTTCATGGGATTCACTGGGACCAACACACTTAATTCCTTTTCTGCAGACTCAGAAGTCAAAAACCTCCTTTCGGATGATAACTCAGAAGGCCTAACTTTGCTGGATTTGTTGAGCTTCACTTATCAAGTTGCCCGAGGAATGGAGTTTTTGGCTTCAAAGAATGTAAGTGTGTTCAAGATTTTAGATCTGGGCCACAGATCTCAGAGTGAGGTTTGCGTGGAAGGTAGATCTTGGAAGACCAGTAGCAATGGTTGCTTCTCTCTTTCCTCTTCTCCAAAGCAGAGCAGGGAGGTGGACATCCTCTGGTGTCTACTTTTCTCCAGAGCTTTCTCCCTCTTGGGAGTGGTTGGGATGAGAGCCTGGGGGAGGTGAGCTCTTTGTACCAGGACAGCCTCACTGAGGTGTGCCAGGCAGCTCCGTGTGCTATCATGAAGTGGCCCCCGGCAGGGGTGATGCTGTCTGGAGGCAGGTAGATTGACCCTGACATTGTTTCTTCTCTTTCTGGGCAGTGTGTCCACCGGGACCTGGCTGCTCGCAACGTCCTCCTGGCACAAGGGAAAATTGTGAAGATCTGTGACTTTGGCCTGGCCAGAGACATCATGCATGATTCCAACTACGTGTCCAAAGGCAGCGTACGTGCTCTCTCCCCTCATTTGGCATTGTCACGCTCCCTCGCTCGAATCTCTGAAGTCAGGTGTTGCTTCTAGCCACTTGGTGCCCATATTTTTAACATCGAGTCCATGAGACTCATGAATGGGCTTCAGGGGGTCAGTGTGAAGCACAGACTCTGTGGCCAGACTGCCTGGGTGTGAGCACCAGCTCCAGCTCTCACAAGTGTGGGATTTGTGGCAAGTTACTTAACCATTCTGTGCCTCGGTTTCCCTATTTGTAGCTGGGAAGTGATAACAGTACCTATCTCCTGGGTTGCCATGGGATAATAAATCAGTGAAATCATGTAAAATGCTTAGGACAGTGCCTGGCACAAAAAGCACCCAATAAGTGTTGACTATTAATATGTAAATTGTTTGGTGTGTGTCCATACGTGCATTTCCAAGGAGGGCATCTCTAATTTACCGAATTTTCAAAAGGTATCTCTGACCTCTAAAAATGTTAAAAACATTTGAGTTAATATATCTTGGAAGCATAATTTCCTTAAAGATAGCCATTCTTCCTTATACCTGAGCCTTTCTCCCCACCTCTTCCACCTCTAGGCAGATAAAGTCACTTGGGCTACATCTGCCCTCTTTTGGTACCATTCTAACCACCCCACTGCACTGGTCCTGAGACACCTATGGGGTTGCTGCATCTGCCTAGAGAAGGATGCTGACCTGTGTCCATGCTCTGTGTGTTTCATGTACTGTGTGGCCATGACCTGTAGCTTCAGGCACTCTGAACAAACCAATGGACTTTGGTGGTGCCAATTTCTCACCCGTCCGTAAAGGTTATGAATCTCCGTTATCTCCTTAGCCATCTCAGAGGACCGAAGGCGCAGCTCCTTTATGTGTCTGCTTCAGTTTACTATTTCCACTGAAGGTTGGACCAGCCTCGCAAAAGAGGCTGCAGAATTATCATACTGTCGCGCTCTTTGTAGTGGTAGGAAATGACCACTTCATAAAGTTCAAAAACGTAATTGACTTTCAGATCACTGGATCTGTTTCTTAGTTTTATTCTTAGGAACACCTGAAAAGAGAGGACAGGTCCATTCAGGGCTCACACTTTTGGGTCGAAATTCAGGGTTAGATATTTTTGGATGTTATTCCTTTGGAGGACATAGAGGCAACATCGCCCATTCATCACTCGTCAGATATTTATCGGGCACCCACTAGGATGCCAGGCCCTCCTCTGCATGCTGAGAGTACAGCGGTGAACAACACACACAGGAGACGCTTGTGTGGGGCAAGGCTATCACTGCAAGTTGTTACTAGGCCTGAGAGAACCCCGTCCCACTTCTGCTGCTGTGGATCCTGGTGTGTCCGCTGGGTTTAATGTCCTCCCTCCCTCCCCGCAGACCTTTCTCCCTGTGAAGTGGATGGCTCCTGAGAGCATCTTCGACAACCTCTACACCACGCTGAGTGACGTCTGGTCTTACGGCATTCTGCTCTGGGAGATCTTTTCTCTTGGTATGGGCCTGACATCTCTGCTTGTCTGGGTTGTTCTGGAAGAGCACTGGAAGGGAAACACTGTGTTTTTCCAAGCTCCAGGAATGTAAACAATGTGAAAATACCCGGTGTGACGCAAGTGTGCTGCAGCCCATTTATGTCACACATTGTACACTCGTGATGTCTGGGGTGTGCCCATGAGGACTGAGATGGGGGTCTTGGGGGGCTGTGCCCTCACCCCTAGCCTTTGCCCTCCCTCTCCTTTGGGCTATGCTAGAGTGACTTTCTCCCACTGGAAATGCTCCTGTTGACATCCACACACCAGCTGCTCTTTCATCTTGGACTTTGGGTTAATGGGTTCACCAGTGCAGAGCTGCCCACCCCCTCACCTTATGGTGATCACGCTCACATGAAACTAGTGTGGGGACGAAAAGGGCGTGACTCTCCTTCCTGGTCATCATTCTGGAGGAGAGAAAGCTCCCATTCATTCATTCAGTCAGTCAGTCAGTCAGTCACCAGGTACTAAACAACACAGGTGCCCCATGCTGCCAGGCGAGGGCCCGAAGAGAGGGGTGAATTAGGACCCCGACCTGCAGACAGTTCATCTGGGGAGATGAGACTTACATACTTACTGATACACTGTGTGGTCCTAATTTAAAATTGTAGCGGGAGTCCAGAGGAAGGAGAAAGGAGTCCTGGACTAGTTTTGGAAGGCTTTAGAGAGGAAACTAAACTTGACTTGGCTTTGACCATAAAAATGTGAACTATTTCATGAATTTACTGTCATCCTGATGTGATAGTGAAGGTCCTACCTGCCTGGTCTCCTTTTTCTGTCTTAGCTCTCTCTCCATGGATGTCACGTGGGTCAGCCCAGTGTGTGCCTTCACTGAGTCTCACACTCCCTTAAGAGCAGAGAATTATCTAGACATTTCAGACCCCAACTTTGACTTTTGCTTTAATTGTTTGAGCATTTCTGGTGAAAATGACTCTTTTGGCCTCTGATTCAGAATTTCTCTTGCTTTTCTCTTTTGGTTTGTATGTGTAGATCCAATTGTCAGAAACATTGAAAAACGCTTCTATCTTTTTCTAAAGATGTAGAATTTTTGCCTAGGGTGCCTGGTCTTGACCAACTTAGAAGTCCTGGTTAAATTTAAGATCTGGGCAGGCTGTGAAATCAAGAGGATGATAACACTTAGTTTCCAAGAAAAAATCACTACTTCAAGGTGGGGATCCACAAACGTTTTCTAAAGGTGCTGTATGACCCCAAGTGTTTCCATGGTGTCCCACACACGTTAATCCTGGGGGTTTTCTTCTTTGGCTTCCAGGTGGCACACCCTACCCTGGCATGATGGTGGATTCTACTTTCTACAATAAGATCAAGAGTGGGTACCGGATGGCCAAGCCTGACCATGCCACCAGTGAAGTGTGAGCCCCTCCCCATCCCGTGGGGCTTATGGTTATGCCCAGTGGGTCTGTGGTAGTTGGGGGTGGGGGTCCCCTGACGCTCCTCCCTGCACCCACTCTGAGTTGTGCTCTTCTCCAGCTATGAGATCATGGTGAAGTGCTGGAACAGTGAGCCGGAGAAGAGGCCCTCCTTTTACCACCTGAGTGAGATTGTGGAGAATCTGCTGCCTGGACAATATAAAAAGGTTTGTCTGGGCCTCTTAAGATGGGTGGAAAGGAATGGACAAAGAGAGAAGATAGTAGCTGGTAGTTAAGCCAGTGAGAAGCATTGTTCAACACTGTTTTAAAAGAACATTTTCAAAGGAGGATAAAGATTGTGTGATCCAGTGGCCGGGCTTCAGGGAGGGCCCCGCGGGCCCCTGGTAGTGATGATGAATGAAAACCCTCCCCTGCCCGCAGGGCTCCCGTTTCATCTGAAGTGTGCAACACCTGGAAGCACTTTAGTCTCCAGATGTTTGAGTATCTGAAGCGACTGTGCAGTTGGAAGTCTCAGGGCATCCACAGCCATTAAATCTCTAATTTGAATGCCCTTAAATCCATGCAAAATTGGCTTTTACCAGCTGACTGGAAGGAACAACCTCAGCTGTTATCTGTGGCTCCAGCTGGTTTTTTTGTGGAATAGGAAGCATTGTTCAAAGGAACAAATGTAATTTCATGGAACCAAGCAGGATATGTTAATGAATGAAACAACTTCCTGTGGAGATGCTGAGAAGGAAGCCCAGATGCACTTGTATAATAAACTCAACTTCTTAGATTCAGGTTCTTCACTGTGTAGACATTTCATCCTTATTGCTTCTCTTTCTTCTCAAGGAGGAACAGTGCTAGGAGGTTGCACGCTGAACTGGAAGTTAAATACTTTTGTCCGTTGATTATCTCACTGCCCATTACAAGTCCATAAGTGAGGCAGTGAGGAGGCAGGAGGAAATTAACTGTAGGTCAGTCACAGATACTCTGGTTGGTGAAGATGTGTTGATGGGAAGAGACTAGAACTATTGTTGGAAATGCAGACCTTTTTAGATCAAAGGTCTCTAAGTTTTGAGTTCGATTTCTCCAATGTTTAAGGATCAGGAAGGCTTCAGGTGTGCTGTTCCCAGTGGAAGTCCTTGTCATCTCTTATCGGGGCCCATCCAAGCCCTGGAGAGATGGTGTGATGGGGGCCGGAGGGTCGGTGCTAGTCCCAGAGCAGGGAGTGTGTATGTATGGGGCACAGCTGTAGCTACTGACTTGGAGAAGGGGCTCTTGGTATTTTAAGATCTACCAGCAGGAGATCTCTGCCTTTGGTGGTCCTTTTTTCATGTTCCACATCTCTAGGAACAGTTGACATCTGACACACCCTCAGGTGTCTAAATCCCATATCTGTGAGGTAGTTTGGAAACACAGACAGTTAAAAAATAGTAAGTTCTGAGCACCTGTATTCTTTTTTGCAGTTTGGTCAATAATACTTGATTAACTATGTGACATGAATGTTTGCAGAGTTATGAAAAGATTCACCTGGACTTCCTGAAGAGCGATCATCCCGCCGTGGCACGCATGCGCGTGGACTCTGACAACGCCTACATTGGCGTCACCTACAAAAATGAGGAAGACAAGCTGAAGGACTGGGAGGGTGGCCTCGACGAGCAGAGGTTGAGTGCGGACAGTGGCTACATCATCCCTCTGCCGGACATCGACCCTGTTCCGGAGGAGGAAGACCTGGGCAAGAGGAACAGACACAGGTAGGTGTGGGCACAACCTCAGCTTCCCATGGTGCTCACCTGTGCCTCCCCCAGCACCCCAAAGGAGAGGGGCCATGGCTGCAGACAATGAGGCTCCCCTGGTGATGGATCTGTTCTAGGGGAGTGGGCAGACCAATCCCCAAGGGGTCAGTTCAATTTTGAAAATGCTTCCCAGATGATTCTATTATGTGCCCCCTGGGCCTGAGGGAGGTGTAGGGTGGGGAGGGACATGCTTCCCTGGTGAAGAATCTTTGACCTCAGGTAAGTCCTCAGATAATTTGATCAAACTGACAGAGCAGCTGTGGTTGAGATAATAGAAGCCTCTCTTGCTGTTTTCTTAGTCAGTCATCAAACTGAGGAGAAAGTTGAGAGAGAGGCTGGACCGGGCTATTTGATGCTACCTCAGTGGTTCTTCACCTTAGCTGCAAGTTGGAATCACCTGGGGAGATTTAAAAACTACTGATCTACAAACTTTACCCAGACCCACAAATTAGAATCTCGGGGAGTGGGGCCCAAGCGCTCCCTGGCTGATTTGTTCTTTCTTTCTTTTTAACTTTGTGTTGTGGAAGTTTTCTAACATGCACAATTCAAGAAGTATAGTGAACTGTCAGGCAATGTGTCACTCAGTTTCAGTGTTTATGAATTCATGGCTGATCTGCATGCATGATCACATCTACTCCTCCTCCCCTGCCCGCTCTAGATTATTTTGAAGCAATCCTAGACGTCATATCCTTTCATCCATGGACATTCCAGTGTATATCTCTAAAAGATAAGGGCTCTATTTTAAAAATAGCTACAGTTAAAAAGTTATTAAAAATATCTACAATACCATTATCTCACCCTCAAAAATGACGATAAATCATTAAAAGCATCAGATATCCAGTCAGTGTTCAAGTTTCCATGATTCTCTCACAAATATTATTTTACATTTGGTTTCTTCTATTCAAGACCCAAATAAGAGTCACATGTTGCATTTGGTTGATAGGTCTCTAAGTTCATCATGCCTCTTTTTTGCCCTCTTACGTGTTATTTGTGAAGAACCCAGAGTGTCTGCCTCTAGAATTCCCACATTCAGAATTTTGCTGGTTGCATCTCGTAGTGTGGTTTATCACATGCTTCTGTCTCCTGTATTTGTCGTAAACTGGTAGTTGGTCTAGAGGCTTGATCTGACTCAGCTTGGATTTTTGGCAGGCGTGCTTCAGAGATGGTGTTGTGTACTTCCATCAGGAGGTCCCTACTCTTCGGTTGTCTTTTTGTGACATTGACAATCACTGGTGATCATTATCTAGATGTGTTAATTTATTACCCAGGTGTTGCTAATGCACAGCCAAGACTAGAACCATTGGTTTACGTGGTCCAGATGGAGACCATGCCCCAATTCCCTGCTCTCTGCATAGCCTTTAAACAGAGGCAGGAGAAGGTGATAGGTTTAAGGTCCCCTGGTTCAAGGTCCAGGTTCAAGGTCCAAGTTGCTTATGAGTCTCTTATTTTCCCTCTTTGTCTAGGATGTTGTTTTCTCTTCTTCTTCAGTTGTTCAGTTGACTACATACAATTATTTAGGCACGTTGCATTATTATTTTGGAGGCTTAGAGCTGTGACCTCTCTCAACCAATTTAGGTGTAAGGTATAGACAGCCTTTATTTGTATGCACCAGGTAATTTTAAAAGTACAAAGATTTTTTTGTTTTTGTTTTTTGGGGATGTGTTATGAGATTTGGAGATAGGGCAAAGTGGCCTGTATGACTTACCTATCTAATTATCCTTTGCTCAGGACAGTTTATAAAATATGCTTATATTCCTTATGCAACAGTCTTTCTCCAAGTTTGGGGATCTGTGGTAGAACTGCATGGGGATGGGAGAAGGCTGAGCAGTGGTCTCCGAGCGCTCAAGTCCACATCTGCCATCCATTTGGTTTCTTTGTATTTGTGGGCTCTGAATAATATTTCAGTTGTGAAAAAGAGTTCTGCTTCTAAATAAAGTTAGAAAGTCACATTGGGATAAATAACATAAGAAGGGTCCTCAGAACTTTTCTAGGGGTACACAAGGCTGGAGTGCAGAATTTGATACATCTTCCACAAGGAGGCTCCATGACCGAGAACAATTTTAGTTGATAGGTAGTTGTTGTATTAGAGGAAGAGAACTCCTGAAAGGGTGGTACGTCTGATCTTTGACTTGTAAAAGGTATGTCCCAAACGACTACACCAGGTCAGGGGGGACTGTGGCCCCGACAGGCGGGCTGAGCATGGTGAGTGTCATAGCTTGGGCTGCTGCCATAACACAAGACCACAGACTGGGGGCACTAAATGATAGAAAATTATTGTCTCACAGTTCTGGAAGCTGGAAGCCCAAGATCAAGGGGTTGGCAGGTTTGGTTTCTCTAGTGCCTCTGTCCTGGCTTGCAGATGGCCGCCTCCCTGCTGTGTCCTCACACGGCTTTTTTCTGTGTGTGCATCCCTGGTGTCTCTTCCTCTTCGTATAAAGATATCAGTCCTATGGGATTAGGGACCCGTTTTAGTGACTTCATTTAACCTTAATTACCTCCTTAATGGCCATATCTCTGAATATAGTCCCATTGGAGTTTAGGGCCTCAGCTTATGAATTTGGGGGTGGGGGCACAGTTCAGCTCATAAAAGTGAGGGGAAGCCCGGAGCTGGGATGCTCTGGGTCTAGGCAGGCTAGGAGGAGTCGGCATGGTGGTCCAGAGGAGCCCTCTCCTCAGCCTCAGGATGCTTGGTCTTGGGAGAGGACTAGGCGTGAGGAAGGCAGGGCCTTGCTGTAGAGGGCTTGGTGGTGACAGGTCAGAACCTATCAGAAGCCAAGCTCCAGGCTACAAGGTGGGCACTGTGGCTCAGGAACCAGAAGTAGGCCCAGTCATCAGCTGTAGGACCCACTGCGAATCCTGACAAGCAGCAAGGATGATCTGGTGCTCGTCTCGGTGGAAGTCAGCTTCTTCTGTACCCACACCCCTGTCTTTTCTCTATGAGATGGACTGACAGAGAGAGAAGTATGCCAGGCCCAGGAGGTGAGTGCCAGGGGGACTGACTCTACTGTAGGACTCAGCTGTAGAACTCGCCCCCAAGGAGAGGGCCAGCAGTTCAAATCACAGCATCCAAGGAAGTGTCATAAACGCAGGTCCTAGCTGGGTTGGGGTCAATATCCAATGGTTGACTCAGGCCTCCAGCCATTGGCCAGGACCCCAAGAACCAGGTCTGGCCTCCTGGGGAGAGGGGCTCTTAGGACTAGACAGTTCTCAAGAGGAGCCAAGGGGCCGGCCCTGTGGCCAAGTGGTTAAGTCGAGTGCTCCACTTTGGCGGCCCAGCATTTTGCTGGTTTGGATCCTGGGCACGGACATGGCACCGCTCATCAGGTCACACTGAGGTGGCATCCCACATGCCACAACTAGAAGGACCCACAACTAAAATATACAACTATGTACTGGGGGGGCGATTTGGGGAGAAAAATCAGAAAAAAAAAAAAGAGGAGCCAAGTGGACTAGGGTTCACAAGGAGGCTCCATGACCGGGGTGTAAGTCAGGGGTAGAGTGGAATACAAACCAGGAACTGAGGCAAAAGCTCCATCACAGGGAAGGGCCGAGTCTGTGGGGTTGTGAAGGGAAACCTCAGTTCAGTAGCCCTGTAGGTTCTAAGAGCTCTCTGAGCCACAGGGGCCTTGGGGTGGGTGGCAGCAGGCTGTTTCCTGTAGGCTTCTACTTGGCCGGGTTCAGTCCTCTGCTTGGAAACTGAATGGAGAGGAGGAGAGAAAGGCTGAGGAATCAGACCTGGCCTGATAGGCAGGAAACAACTGCAAGGGCTGAGAGCCCCTGTTTGGTATGTGGGCACAAGATTCCTTCCTCTGGCTGGCCAGCCAACAGTGTAGTTTATGTGCTATGTATATAGCCCAGTGCTACAGCCTCATAGTGAGGAGGAGAAGCATAGTCCTGCCTGTCAGCAGATGATGCTCTGCTTGGAGCAAAAAGATATACATAAAAATGTAGCACTCGAGCCAGCCCTGGTGGCCTAGTGGCTAAGTTCAGTGTGCTCCGCTTTGGTGGCCCAGGTTCGGTTCCCAAGTGCAGAACCACATCACATGTCTGTCAGTAGCCGTGCTGTGGTGGCAGCTCACATAGAAGAACTAGAAGGACCTACAAATAGAATATACAACTATATACTGGGGCTTTGGGGAGAAGGAAAAGAGAGAGGAAGTTTGGCAAGAAATGTTAGCTTGAATGTTTCTCAGCAAAAAAAAAAAAAATGTATCAGTACAAGGCAAGATAACAATAAGACAGTAGGAGTTCAGAGAAGGTAGAAGACACAGGGAGTTGTGACAGGCTAGAGACTTTCGGGAAGATTATGTTCCAAAAATTTTTGTGAAAAATTTTAAATATTGAGAAAAATTGAGAGAATACATCTACCATGTAGATTGAGCAGTTGTCACATTTGCTGTAAGATATAATAGGTGTATCACTCACACACACACACTCTCATAGTTTTTTTTCCTTACTAAATCATTTGAAACTCCAGCACACATTTTGTTGGAATAAGGATACTCCCCTCCATAACCATAATAGCATGATCACACGTAAGCAAATGAACAACTATCCCCTGACATCATCTAATAACCAGGCCCTATTTAAATTCAGGTAAGAGTTTGAATAATAATAGCTAACATTTATTGAGCTCTTATTATGTTCTAGGCGCTGTGCTCAGTGCTTTATGGTTCTTACCTTATTGAATCACCCTGACAGACAGGAAAATTGTCAAGCATTACTGTCATTCCATTTTATAGAGTTCATGGGGTTCAGTGACTTGTGTGAAGTCCCACAGCTAGTAAGTGGTGGACCATTTCAGACCTAAGGCTTTCTGACTCTAGAACGCACCTTCGCAGCCACTAGTCTAGTAAGTAAGGAGTCTTCACATGCCCTTTTGATCGGGCATTGCTGATTTTCTCTCCCATTAGGATTCAGTAGGGAAAGTAGAGATTGTTGCAGCCTGTTAGCAACTTCGATGAAAAATTTGGCAGAAGAGAAGGAAAGCTGAAGTGTGGAGATGACCTGTGGATCTGGGTTTTCCATGTGGACCTCTGCAGTGCAACAGATGATGAGTAGCTGTCTGACTTGGTGGCAGAATCTTGCCCAACTAAGTAGACTGAATTTGAAAGCCAAAGGATCTTACAGGAAGAGCTCCTTTGCCTTTGGGGGGCCACCTTAGAAACGCCACCGTGGTCTAGTTGGTCTGTGCGTGGGCCATAAGCTTTCCTATTCTCTCCCTCCTCCAGCTCGCAGACCTCTGAAGAGAGTGCCATCGAGACAGGTTCCAGCAGTTCTACCTTCATTAAGAGAGAGGATGAGACCATTGAGGACATCGACATGATGGACGACATTGGCATAGACTCCTCAGACCTGGTGGAGGACAGCTTCCTGTAACTGGCAGATTCAAGGGGTACCTTCCACCTCTGGAGCCACCTTGGATCCTTTCACGAAAACCACTTTACTGCAGTGCAGAGTTTCAGAGGAGGACTTGGATGACGTGTAAAGAGAAGTTCCCAGCCAAGGGCCTCAGGGAGCCTTCTAAATATGAATGGATGAGATATTTTGGAGTGAACTTTTTCAGCACTGCCTCTTGGCAGTGCTTTAGTAGCATCTCAGCGGTGTGTGAAGTTTGGAAGTAGACGGACAAGGAAATAATAGGCCGTGGAAGACGAACTTTGTATTTCAAGGGCATTGGTGAGATTCCAACATACACATTTTTTACTGCAACAAAACTCCAGCATTGTAATTATGTAAATAACTCTAACCAAGGGCGTGTTTAGATTTGTATTAACTGTCTTCTCTGGACTTCTGAAAAGACCACTCAACCCATCCATGTACTTCCCGCTTGAAACCTGGTGTCAGCTGCTGTTGAAATTTTTTATGAAGTACATGCAAAACCACTTTTGAACCTTAAAAGGTACTGGTACTATAGCATTTTCCTTTTTTTTTAGTGTTAAAGGATAAAAGATAACAATTAACCGAACTCATTTGATAGATTTGGGTCATTTAGAAGCCCAGCAACTCATTTTTATACTATAATCTATGTTTATAATAATACTACTGTTATCAGTAATGCTAAATGTATAATATGTAACACGTTTTCCCTACAGAGAAAGCACAATTTTTAAAAATCCTTACTAAGTAGGTGACAAGTTTGACAGTTTTTGACATTTATATTAAATAACATATGTTTCTCTATAAAATATGGTAATAGCTTTAGTGGATTAAATTTAGTTGAACATAGAGAACAAAGTAAAAGTAGTGTCTTCCAGGAAGTCAGAGTTTTTAACTGTGTACTGAGTAGGTTCCCTAGTCCCTTGTACTAAACAATCAACTGCCCTCTGAAGTAATGGGATTCGAAAAGCAAACCAACCCCCTAAATCCTAAACGTTCTCAATAGAAAGGCAGGCCTATGCCTAACAGGACTTCTCATGTTGTTACCAATGGAAAATATGGTCATCAGCAGAAAGACTGGATTTGCAGAGGTTTTTTCATGCCTAGTGATAACTTTGGTGGGCCCCAACATACATAGTTTTTAAATTCTACAAACCCTACAAGAGTTGGAAGGATGCCCTGCACATCAGCTGCCTTCCTTCATCTCTTACCCCAAAGAGGAGTAGTTTGAAACCCTGAGACTATAAAGGCATTGTTTAGTGGAGGCTGTGTGTGCATGAGCCTGGATCCTTGGTTCCCAAATGTAACTGGCAACCAGAGTCCCCAGATCCTAGGTCCCCATCCCAAAGATTCCGAATCATTAGGTCTGGTGGGGAGCAGAAACCTATGTTTTTATAAACTCCCTGCCTGTTCTGATCAGCCAGGTTTGGGAAACACCAGCTTGGGTTACAGGAAGTTGCCATGGGAAAAAAATAATTTGAAATGTGGAACTGGGCTGGAAGTCAACCATATAGGAAACCTACCATTTGAATCCTTGGCGCTGGGTCAGTTGACATTTAATGCTATCTATCTAGCAATTGCTACCCTTAATTGAACTTTCCAGTCTTAGCTGAGGCTGGGAAAGCTAAATCTTGGTTTGGCAGGTCTTCTAAAAGTAAAGACACTGCTTCTCTCTGAATGGGGGAACTGAACTTGCCCTCCTCCCCCGGAAAAGGCGTGAACACAAAGGACGCACTTCTGTGTGCTGAGTCTCTGTGTAACCAGGTCAATCTTTGGGTGAAAAAAATTTAAAAGTTTTACTGAAATTTTGGTGTTAATGGGAGGACAAATTGTTGCATCCATCTAAACAGTCACGCTGGTGGGTGTGAGCTCATTGGCATTCTTTGCAGTATGGCTTAACATTGCTGACACCATATGAATGAAACATGGGCATGATTACTGCAATCACTGTATGTGCTCCTGGCAGGTGATGCTCTGGAAGATGGAGAAGCAATAACAAGGTACTTGACTACCTACTGGTGTAATCTCAATGCAAGCCCCGAATTTCTTATCCACCTTTTTCATAGTAAGTGTGAAGACTGAGCCAGATTGGCCAATTAAAAAAGAAAACCTGACTAGGTTCTGTAGAACCAATTAGACTTGAAATACATATGTGTTTCTAGAATCACAGCTCGAGCATTCTATTTACCACTCACTCTCCCATGTACAGCCTTCTTTTCTTGGTGCTTTGCATTTTGATGTTCCTTTGAGTCTTGTGTGACATCATGAGGCTGGATGAAAATTCTCAGACCAGCAGGTTCCAGTCCTAATGAATGCTCCCACCTGAGTTTGTATGTGACTGCATTTTTTTTTTTTTTGGAGGTGAGGAAGATTGGCCCTGAGCTAACATCTGTGCCAGTCTTCCTCTATTTTGTATGTGGGATGCCACCACAGCATGGCTTGCTGAGCGGTGTGTAGGTCCATGCCCAGGATCCGAACCAGCGAACCTTGGGCAAAGCAGAGCATGCAAACTTAACCACTATGCCACCAGGTGGCCCCTGCATTTTTTTTTTAAACAGTGTTTTCAATGCATCACAGATTCGTTTTGTTTTTGGCCTCCTGCAAAGCCCCCGGATGAAAATTTACCAATCCTTCCTGCTTTCTATTTTTATGAAGACAATCAAAGCTGGCCTGAGAAACCCAATTTGTGACTTTTTAAATGATCAATGATGTCCTTAAAAATGTGGTCTGCCAATCTGTACAAAGTGGTCCTGTTTTTGTGAAGAGGGACGTGAGATAAAATGATGTTATACATCAATGTGTATATATGTATTTCTATATAGACTTGGAGAATACTGCCAAAACGTTTATGACAAGCTGTATCACTGCCTTTGTTTATATTTTTTTAACTGTGATATTCCCCACAGGCACATTAACTGTTGCACTTTTGAATGTCCAAAATTTATATTTTAGAAATAATAAAGAGAAAACTACGTAAGTGTTCCCAAAACAGTGGTGTGGTAAATGTGTGAGAAGAACTAACTCGATAGGAAGGGTCTACGATACAAAATGTATTACAAATACTCCTGTTCGTGTTTTTGTTTTAAAACGTGTAAATGAAGATCTTTATATTTCAATAAATGAGATATATATATAATTTAAAGTTATGCTAAGGTTCCAGGATTTTTGTCTTTAGTTGGATCGTATAGATTAAAGCAATCCTATTCAATTTATTTTGTTAGCAGCATTCCAGGAGGACTCTGTCTTATTTATTTGAGCTAGTTCGTTTTCAGACCCAGCATTTGACTTAAAGGATGACTGGCTCTTGGCTCATCTTTGATCCTATCATTTAGTTTGTTTGTTATAATAGCGTTTTATTGTGTGGTGTTTTTCTCCCCTTCAGAAGACATACGAGACTGCATTTACTCTGGACAGCACTCAAACATTGTAGAAGTTCCTAAAATAAAAGGTTAAACGCCTTTTCCACCATCTCTTCTTTGCTGCCCCTGTCCCATTTCCCAGAGGCCGCACTGCAGCATTTGGTGTGTGTTCTTTTATCCTTTCGGCCCCCTCTCTGTGCATCTGCTTATATGCATATACACACATCTCTATTTTTACTTCATATTTTACCTAAATGGGATTGTACTTTATGTAATGCTTTGTAATGTACTTTTTCTTTTCTTTTTTTTAAATATTTTTTGGGGAGGAAGGGTGAGGAAGATTGGCTCTAAGCCAACATCTGTTCCCAATCTTCCTCTTTTTGCTTGAGGATGATTGTCCCTGAGCTGACGTCTTTGCCAATCTCCCTCTATTTTGTACGTGGGATGCCACCACAGCATGACTTGCTCAGGGGAGTATAGGTCTGCTCCCAGAATCCGAACCTGTGAACCCCAGGCTGCTGAAGCGGAGCATACGAACTTAACCACTATGCTACCAGGCCAGCCCCTAGACTTTATTTTTTAGATCAGTTTTAGTTTCACAGCAAGATTGAGTGGAAGGTACAGAGATTTCCCCTCTATCCTCTGCCCCTACACATGTACAGCCTCCCCCATTATCACCATCCCCTGCAGAGTGGTACGTCTGTTATAACTGATGAACCTACGAGGACACATCATTATCACCAGAGTCCACAGTGCTCTTTTCTTTTAATGCTCTGTTTTAGAGATCTCTGTGAGAAGTATATATGGATAGACCTCCCTTCCTTTTCATCAGCTGTGTATTCTCTCATTATGTTAGTGTACTATAATTTATGGAATCACGTTCCTATAGATGCATTTATAGTTTCCAATTCTTTGCTGTTAAAGGACTTCATGAACATCCTTGCATACATATCCTAGTGCACACGTAGTTTTGTTAGGATAGATTCCTAGAAATAAAATTGCTAGGCTAAAGTGTGTCCAGACATAAATTGATATGGAGCCCAAGCCTGCAGATATGATTGTCACAGGAAGTTCTTGAATATCTGCACACGAATCACCTGCTTTGCAGGTTATCTGCAGCTACCCAGGGTTTCCTCTGCCTCACCTGCTAACTGTGATGTGATATGTGTGGGAGGATGTGGGTTTTGCGTTCTGAAGCATGCTGAATCAAATGACTTTAGGAATGAAAAAGAAAATCATACAACTCGCCTTGTTTTCAACTCATCCATAGTGGAAATTTGTTATGTTGTTAATAGTCGAATAATTGAAATGTAGCACCCTATTCCAATGTAACTCCTATTACCCAAACTTAAACAGCCTGCATATCAAAGCACACCTCCCTGGCGTTCAACGGAAGGAGCTCGCAGGTTGGGGATCGGCTCCGCCTCAGTCCCAGCCCAGGAAGGAGACAGATCATCGAGAACAGCAACCTGCCGATTAAACAACAGATGCTTAATCTAGCATCCAGGCCGTGCTGCAAGCCTGTGAGAGATCTCTTTGTCCTCCTTTTAATGTATAATTCTACCTCTTAATACTCCGCAGACAATTATGCCTACTTTATCTCATCATGACAATAAAAAAATGACTTATACTACTGGAGGGTTTTAAAACTTTTTCAAAGATCCTTTTCACATTTACTTATTTTGGTTTTTACAATAGTCTCCCTTTGAGACAGGGAAGACATTTTATAGACGAGGAAACCAAGTGACTTTTAAAAAGCACACAACTGAGTAATGAGAGCACTGGGATGAGAAATTCCAAGTCTACTAATTCCAATGCTGTTTACAACAGAGCATGGAAAATCAAGAGAGACTGGGAAATGTCAGTGTTCAGAAGTAGGTCGCTTTGCTTCTTGAGATATTTCAAAAGACAAGTGATGGACTAGTCGGCCTGTAGAACTATTTGATGCATTCGTAATAAGAACAATTTCTTTTCAGGCTATAGTACAATAGTTCTGATAATGGATATTGTGATTTTAATAGCTATGTGCTTCATAAAATGCAGCTCAGGAAAATGGCTTAGAATATATGAATCCATCATAAACGAGCAATTTTCCCTGGGATAAATAGGGCAATAGAAATGCTTCATTATCTCCGACTCCAAATACATATAAGGATTAAGCCCAACCACATTGTTGTGGGAGAATTAATATACTGTGTTTATAACAGACACTCCTGCAATTAAAATACATGTGAAAATACATATGCGGCCTTAATTAGCACATTCTGTTCCACCCGGGTACATAAATAGCACCTGTGTCCTAAGGAATAATGAATGCATCCTCCAAAATATATTCATACATGGGTAACGTTCCTATCACCCACATTTTAGTCTGCATATAAAGAGATGGAGACATCAAGGACACATGGTCTCGCATGGCATGGGGAGCATATTTGCTCCCTGTTTCTGGTGTATAGACTAATTGGAATTTTAAAAAGATTTGCCACATTATCCTGGCAGATGGTATTTTGCTTTATTATTATTCATGGGTATTAATGACTTCCCTTTGGAGCATGTGTATCCTGTCTATTTTCAATTTCATTACATTTCATGCTGACTGCTCCAAACAGAATCGGATCCAGTATTTTCTGTGTAGTGCTTGAGCTGCAGATCGTTTGGGTGGTCAAAGTTTTAGACTTGATTTAAGGAATTAAGTAAGTCTTCGAAATGGAGAAAACCTTTTTCTTCTCTGTCCTGAGTATTCCATCACATTTCTCATTTTGTTCAGCTTGCTATCCCGCAGGGCTGCGTGTAATATCTGGTGTGTATGAAGGCAATTCCAGAGTGGATGCCTCTTTTTGTTAACCTGAGATTATTCAACATCCTTTCTTTCTTTCTGGAAAGGTTGGGATTTGGTTTCCTAATGGAGAAAATGCACGAGAACATGAGGCAATGACCTTGGCACAGAAAGTCATTTTTTAATTATTCCTTCAACAAATATTTTGTACAGAACAGCCTCTTCTTTGTTTACTGGATCTCCAGAATGCTTAAGCCTAAGTGAGGCAGCTGGCAGAGTTGATTTCAACCAGCTAATTACCTGAGGGGAACATTACGTCACAGAGCAAAGCAGCACAGAGCAGAAAATTGTGGTAGATGGAGGCCACAGTCCTTACTTGGGAATCACAAAAAGCCAGAGGAGTAGGATATAGAGCACCGCTTACTGGAGCCTCCTGATGAAACGAAAACTTTTCTGCACCAGAGGACACAAAGTGTTGTTGGAACATTTGAGAATGGGGAGCAATGGCTGGAGTGGCCAGAGCTGGTGCCCTTGCTTCCTGCAGCCCCTGTCCTTGCTTGATTCTAGACACTTCCATGGCTGCCGTAACATCCATCCTCCCAAACTTTTATTCTTCTATTCTTCAATGTTGTTGAGCTAGGCACTGTTTTAGGCACTGGGATTCAGAAATTAATCCAACAGACAGGATCTCTACGTCATGGAAGATAGATTTTCTCTCTAGAGCAGAGGGAAGAATTGTTTCATGTGCAGCATAATGAAGACAATGTCTCTTTCTGAGACAAAGGTTGGTCTGATTTGCTTGAAGCCTATTATAAAAGACTGGTGTTTCCTAAGCTTAGGGTTCTTCAGCTGTGACACAAACTCATTGCCTGTGTAGCATCTACCCAGGCCATTTTGCATTGCCCCCACAGGGCTTGGGGGACAAGAACTGATATAAATATAAAGTTCATGCTGTTTACTGTACCGTGAGCAGTAAAGTCCTTTGTTTCTGACCTGGGAGTCTTGGCAGCATCCATGAACCTAGCAGGCTAACTTGTTAACTTGCAAGGAGGATGAACTCTCAGACCCTTCGTGGTTTTTGACACTAACTCAGCACAGTACCAGTCGAGTAAGATCTCTCTTATCTCCTTACTTTTTCCCCAAATGATACGCTCCTTAACCCTGGAGGGATCAGAGGCAACCGAGTGAGTAGAGA
The DNA here is from genome assembly GCF_037783145.1 of Equus przewalskii. Lineage (NCBI taxonomy): Eukaryota > Metazoa > Chordata > Mammalia > Perissodactyla > Equidae > Equus > Equus przewalskii. The sequence goes on along the minus strand of NC_091833.1, from coordinate 78,051,345 downwards.
AGGAATGAAAAAGCTCTAGCTGGGGAAAATAGAGGAGAAGTTGACCATATTCATCTCTTTACTCCTGCAGCCTCTCCCTCTTCAGTAGGTCCAAGGTGGGGAAATAGAAATGAAAACTTCATGTGGAGTTCAGAGTTTATGGTTACTATACTGGAGGAAATAGAGAACGTTTTATTATTTAAGCGTGACAAGAAATGTCAACAGGTTGATTCTAAATTTCATCCAAATGGAAAGGAAGAATGAACTCTATAGAGTAGGTGTGTAGAATTATGGGACAATAATTAATTGAGATTATTTTCTATTGTTATGCATGTTCAATCCAACACTATATCTTAATTCTTCAGAAAACAGGATGGGAAAAATGGCAATTCCCCACTCCTAGCAAGAATCATGTTGAGGATATTTTGGTGCTGCCATCCAGCTCTTGTCATAAGTCCTTTTCAACCAGGAGTGAGACTGTGGTGATGGTAGAGTCTCAGGGAGGTGGATGTTGAGGTGACATTGTCACCATAGGGTAAGGTCCTGACACTCTAGTTGTGATTTTGGAAACAAGAATCCTTCCAAACTGAAATATAAGTGATCTTTGGCACACTTTTCTAAGAAGATGCTTATTTAGTCATCGTTCAACAACCATTTCCCATGGATTATGTTAAATCCAAGGGATGGTAATATCACTAATGTTCAGTGACCATTGTGGTAAGTCGAATTATACCTCAGAACTATCTTCCTCCTCCTCTCTTTTGTAGGAGAAGTAGACAGTCTCACCTCATTAATGTTGGACTTGGCCACGTGACTCTCTTTGACTACCAGGATGTTAACAGACACAATACAGTAGATATTTGAAATTTGCTTGTGTTGAAGGACTTACACTCTTCACTCTTAACAATATTGAGTATTCCAGTCTGTGAACATGGTATATCTCCCCATTTACTTAGGTCTTCTTTATTTTATCTCAGTAATATTTTGTAGATTTTAGGATACTTACTCTTTTTATGCTTTTTTGTGTGTGTGTGAGGAAGATTGGCCCTGAGCTAACATCTGTGCCAATCTTCCTCTATTTTGTATGTGGGATGCCACCACAGCATGGCTTGTGGAGTGGTATGTAGGTCTGCACCCAAGATTTGAATGCACAAACCCCAGGCCACTGAAGCAAAGCATGTGAACTTAACCGCTATGCAACCAGGCCTGGCCCTGTTTTGTAAGTTTATTTCTAAATATTTCATTTTTTTGATGCTATTTTAAATGGCATTTTTTTCCATTGCTTAGTATATAGAAATGCAATTGGCCTTATTTTCTGCAATCCTGTAGATTCCTTAGGATCATTTTTACAAAAACAATGATGTTATCTTTAAGTAAAGATAATTTTACTTCTTCCTTCCCAATTCGGATGCCTTTTTATTTTATCGAGGTCATAATGATTTACAGCATTGTGTAATTTCAGGTGTACATTACAATTTATGAGTTTCTGTATAGACTGCATCATGTTCACCACCAATAGTCTATTTTTTTTTTTTTGAGGAAGATTAGCCCTGAGCTAACATCTGCTGCCAATCCTCCTCTTTTTGCTGAGGAAGACTGGCCCTGAGCTAACATCCGTGCCCATCTTCCTCTACTTTATGTATGGGATGCCTGCCACAGCATGGTTTGCCAAGCAGTACCATGTCCGCACCCAGGATCTGAACCAGTGAACCCTGGGCCGTCAAAGCGGAATGTGTGAACTTAACCACTATGCCACCGGGCTGGCCCCACCAATAGCCTAATTTTTATCTGTCACCATATATAAGTGCCCCTTTATCCCTTTTACCCACCTCGCATCCCCCTTCCCCTCTAGTAACCACTAATCTATTCTCTTTATCCATGTGTTTGTTTATCTTCCACATATGAGTGAAATCATGTGGTGTTTGTCTTTCTCTATCTGACTTATTTTGCTTAACATCATACCCTAAAGGTCCATCCATGTTGTCACAAATGGGATGATTTTGTCTTTTTTAGTGGCTGTGTAGTATTCCATTGTATATATATACCTTGTCTTCTTTATCTGTTCATCTGTAGAAGGGCACTTGGCTTGCTTCCACATCTTGGCTATTGTGAATAATGCTGCAATGAACATAGGGGTGCATAAATCTCTTTGGATCATTGATTTTAAGTTCTTTGGATAAATACCTAGTAGTGAGATAGCTGGATCATTTGGTATTTCTATTTTTAATTTTTTGAGAAATCTCCATACTGTTTTCCATAGTGGCTGCACCAGTTTGCATTCTCATGTCTTTAGGTATTTTTAAATTTCTCCTTTGATTTCTTCACAGATCCAGTAACTGTTCAGTAGCAGTTGTTTGGTGTCCACATATTGATGACTTTTCTAGCTTTTTCTTATAGTTGATTTCTAGTTTCATAGCATTGTTGTCAGAAAAGATGCTTTATATGATTTCAATCTTCTTAAACTTATTGAGGCTTGCCTTGTTTCCCAACATATGATCTGTCTTTGAGAATGTTCCATCTGCACTTGAGAAGAATGTGTATTCTGCTGTTTTTAGATGGCGTGCTCTCTATATATCTGTTACATCCATCTGCTCAAGTGTTTCATTTAAGTCCACTGTTTCCTTGTTGATTTTCTGTCTGGATGGTCTATCCATTGATGTAAGTGGGGTGTTGAGGTCCCCTTCTATTATTGTGTTGCTGTTAATTTCTTCCTTTAGGTCTGTTAATAGTTGTTTTATATACTTTGGTGCTCCTGTGTTAGGTGCATATATATTCATAAGTGTTATGTCCTTTTAGTGGAGAGTCCCTTTTATCATTATATACTGTCTCTCTTTGTCACTCATTGTCTTTTTTATCTTGAAGTTTGCTTTGTCTGATATAAGTATGGCAACACCTGCTTTCTTTTGTTTGCCATTTGCTTGGAGTATTGTCTTCCATCCCTTCACTCTGAGCCTACGTTTGTCTTTAGAGCTGTGTTTCCTGGAGGCAGCATATTGCAGGGTTTTGTTTTCTAATCCATCCAGCTACTCTGTGTCTTTTGATTGGAGAATTCAATCAAATCATTTACATTTAGAGTGATTATTGATATCTGAGGGCTTAATACTTCCATTATCTCATATTTTCTGGTTGTTCTATATTTCCATTGTTTCTCTTCCCTTGTATTTCTGACTGCCATTTCAGTTTTGGTGGTTTTCTGTGGTGGTTTTCTCTTTATTTTTGAATTGTGGCTCTGCTCTGATTTTTTGTTTAGTGGTTTCCATGAGGTTTGTATAAAAGATCTTGTAGATGAGATAGTCCATTTTCTGATAGCCTCTTATCTCCATTAGCCTAAGTAGGTTCCATCCCTTTTCTCCCTTTATTATTGTTGTCACAAATTATTCTGTTTTGAGTTGTGCATCTGTGTCTAGACTGAAGTGTTTATAGCTATTTTTGATGCTTTCCTTCCCTTTACCTTTTATGTTATAAATTAAGTGTTTGCTAAGCTGTTCTGATAGAGAGCTGCAGTTTTCTGATTTTTTTGTGTCTATTTATCTCCTTGCTTAAAGCTTTATAGAACTTTGTCTTTTTGTTTCAGGTATGAATGCTTCCTTTATCATTTATTGTAAGGGAGGTCTAGTGGTGATGAACTCCCTCAGCTTTTGTTTACCTTGGAGAGCTTTTATTTCTCCACTGTATCTGAAGGATAGCTTTGCTAGATAGAGTATTCTTGGATAACAGTTTCATCTTTCTGTATTTCGAAAATATCATTACATTCTCTCCTAGCCTGTAAGGTTTCTGCTGAGAAATCTGCTGAAAGCATGATAGGGGTTTCTTTGTAGATTATTTTCTTCTGCCTTGCTGCCCTTAGTGTTTTTTTCTTTGTTGTTGACTTTTACCAGTTTCTATCATATGCTTTGGAGAAGGTCTTTTTCCCTTGATGTAATTAGGAGTTTTATTGACTTCATATACTTGTAAGTCTAACTCCTTCCCCAGGTTTGGGAAGTTCTACCTATTATTTCTTTGAACAAGCTCTCTGCTCATTTCTCCCTCACTTTTCCCTCTGGAATACCTATAATCCTTATGTTGCTTTTCCTAATTGAAGTGAATATTTCTCAAAGAATTCCTTTATTTTTTTAAAATCTTAGTTCTCTCTCCTCCTCTACCTAAAGCATTTCTATACTTCTATCCTCTAAATCACTAATTCCGTCCCCTATAATGTCAGCTCTATTTTTTAAGGATTCTAGATTATTTTTTATCTCATTGATTGTGTTCTTCATATCCAGAATTTCTGGGGTTTTTTTTATAGTTTAAATGTTTGTGGTGAAGTATTCCCTCTGCTCATTAATTTTATTCCTGAGCTCATTGAACTGTCTTTCTGGGTTTTCCTGTAACTCACTGAGTTTTTTATGACAGCTATTTTGCATTCCCTGTCATTTGGATTGTAAATTTCTGTGGTTTCAGGGTTGGTTTCTGGAGACTTGTCATTTTTTGTCTGCTCTGAATTGTTACTGTAGTTTTTCATAGTGTTTGATGAACTAATCCTTTGCTGGTGCTTTTATGGTAGCAGATTCCACCTGCTACAGCTGAGGGGAAGCGGGAGCTGTGTTTCTGATCCCACCCCATCTGCTGGAAGTTGTGCAGGTATGATGTGTGCTCCTGTAGGCTGGGATAGCATTTGCACATGCTGGATTGCTGCCACCTCAGCTTATATTTGCACTGGCTGCTGTGCTTGGTGGGTGGGGCTTTGTTGGGGAGTCTGAGCTGGGGCCACTTGTTAGGGCTGTGGCGGTGTGGTGGACATTCCTGCCAGCAGAGAAAGCATTCATGTGTGCATGCAGCCTGCTGCCTCCTCTTCCTAGTGTTGTGCTGAGGAGTGTTCCCACTGGCAGGGCCGTGGTGCTACAGTGGGTGTTCCTGCTGGCTGGGATAGCATTCACCTGCAGTCCGGGCTATCCCTGCCTCCTCTTTTTTTAATGCAAATTTTTAATTTTTTTTTGGTGAGGAAAATTGGCCCTGAGCTAACATCTGTTATCAACCTTCCTCTTTTTGCTTGAGGAAGATTGTTGCTGAACTAACATCTGTGCCAATCTTCCTCTATTTTTTGTATGTGGGATGCTGCCACAGCATGGCTTGGTGAGTGGTGTGTTGGTCCATGCCCAAGATCCAAACCTGTGAATCCTGGGCTGCTGAAGTGGAGTGCATGGACTCAACCACTACACCACCAGACCAGTACCTCCCTGTCTCCTCTTAGAGTGGTGCCAGCCATTGTGTGAAGACCCATGACCCAGCTTGTTACTGCTGGGAAGGTGTGGGGGAGTGCTCATCTATCTCCACTGCTTCCAGGGGACTCAGTCTATCCACCTTCAGGTGTATAGCTGTACGGGTCTCGGGCATCCTGTTGTGCTGTGTGGGTATCCTCCACTGGTCAGTGAATGTCTATTTAGTTGTAATTCAGAGGGAGAGAGATAAAGAGAACAGCTCACTCTGCCATTTTGCTGATGTCACTCCCCCAATTTGGATGCCTTTTATTTCTTTTACTTATCCTATTGCACTGGCTAGGAATTTCAGTACAAAGTTGAATGGAAATGGTGAAAGCGGCATCCTCACTTTGTTCCTGACCTTAGGGGGACGTATTCAGTCTTTAACCATTAAGTATGATGTTAGCTGTAGGCTTTCATAGGTAGCCTTTATCAGGTTAAGGAAATTTCCATCTTTTCCTAGTTTGGTGAGGATTTTTATCTGGAATGGATGTTGGGTTTTGTAAAAATCTTTTTTCTGCATCTATTGAGAATATCATATAGTTTTTCTTTTTTCATTTTTTAATATGGTGAATAATACTGACTGATTTCCAAACACTAAGCAATCTTGCATTCCTGGGTTGAAATCCTCTTAGATTTATTTTCCTCTTCATATATTGCTGGATTCAATTTACTAGTGTTTTGTTAAGGATTTTATAATCTATATTCATGATAGATATTCACCTGTAGTTTCCCACTCCTGTCATGTCTTTGCCTTGGTTTAGTAGCAACGTAATAATCGCCTCCTAGAGTAAGTTGGGACATGTTTCCTCTTCCTCCGTTTTCTGGAAGAGTTTGTGTAGAATTGGAATTATTTCTCCTTAAATGTTTGTATAATTCACCATTGAAGCCACCTGGGCCTGGAAATTTCTTTGGAAGGTTATAAATTATGAATTCAATTTCCTTAATAGATATAGTGATATTCAGGTTATCTATTTATTCTTGAGTGAGCTGGGTAGTTTTGGTTTTTGAAGGAATTTGTCCATATCAATTATGAATGTGTTAGCAAAAGTTATTGAATTTACTAGCATAAAGTTGCTCACATTCCTTATTATTCTTTAATATTGTAAGATCTGTAGTGTTGTCTCCTCATTTATTCATGATATTAATAATTTGGCATTCTCTCTTTTTTTATTCATGATGTTGACTAGAAATCTGTCAATTTTAGTGATAGTTTCAAAGAATTAGCTTTTGGTTTCATTGTCTATTCTCTGTTGTTTGTCTCATTTCTATTTCATTGATTCCTATTCTTATCTTTATCATTTCTTTCCTTCTGCTTACCGTAGGTTTAATTTGTTCTTTTTTTCTCTAGTTTCTTAAGTTAGAAACTTAGATAATTTATTTGGGAACTTAATACTTTCCAATAAAAGGATTTAATGCTAGAAGTTTCTCTTTAAGCATTATTTTAGATGCATCCTACAATTTTTGATAAAATGCAGTATGATTTATAATTCAAAGTATTATAAGAGTACAGAGAGAATATCCTTTAATCAGGCTTGGGGATGTGGCAGAGAATCATTTGAGTTGTGCTTTGAAGGATTCTTTTTTTCGAGGCAGAGTGGAAGGTAGGTGCATTCTAAGCCAAAAGAACAATAAGCCAAGATTCGTGAGTTGACCTTTTCTTTATAAAGTGTGCTCATGAATGTTTAGCAGAACATCTCTTTGAAAGGCAGGGACAGAGCCAGTCATTCCCATAAACCAAAAGTGAGGATGGGGCTGAAAGGTTGTTTGGCTCTTGAAGTCATCCTCTTAGCTGATACCATTTCAAATAAAAATGGTATTGGTCTGGTATAGAGTCAAAAAAAGGACTATCGTGTCTCAAATTCTTGGGTATTGATCAGAATAAAGGCAAAATGAAGTTCAAATGGAAGCAATAGGGCAGTGGTCTGGTTACAACTCTTAGATATGGGTACAAAGTCATTAAGATACTTTCAGTTATCAGAGAGATATTACCTTTGAGGCTCCCACTTCTCATCTGCTTCAATAGCTGTGAGATCCCTGTCTCTGCATAATTTCTTACCCTCTGCAGCAGATATTATAGATTGACTCACTCAATCTAAACATTGTTTTTATTGCTTTTGTAAAATACAAATGTTGGAAAGCAAAATACTCAAATTCCCTTGCAGCTAGAATTTGGCCATGTGACATGATTATAGTCAGTAAGATGTAGGTGCAAGTTCTGGGCAGGACTTCCCTATTGCATTAAAGAAAGCAAAGCCTTGAGAAAAAGTCTTTTCTCTTTCTCACTTTGTCCTTCCAATTCTTCCTACCCGGAACTTGAAGAAACTGCCTGGAGTTGCAGCAGCCATCTTTTGACCATGAAATTAAAAGCTGAACACTAAAAATGGCAGTCCAGGAGACAAAGACAAGCTTCTTGATGACATTCTTGCACAGGTGCATTAGCCCTGAGCTATCTACCTCCAGATTCATTTTCCATCGTGTGCAGGAAATGCATTCATAAGTGGTGCAACCTTTTTGTAACAAACTAAAAAGTTATACGAGGATATCTGCAATTCCAATCTTTAATATACTTTCTTCACTAGGCTTCCACGACATCAACCTCTCTTGGTTTTCCTCCTGCCCTACGGGTTGCTTTTTCTCAGTCTCATTGCAGATCCTTCTCTTCTCCTGGCCTCTGTTTATGTTGGGGTGCCCCCCCATAAAAAGGTCTGAGTCTTTGAACCTCATTTTTGGGAGTCTCATCTAACCTCTTGGCTGTAAATACCATCTATATGCTGGCAACTCCTGAATGCATATTTCCAACCCAATCTTCTCTCCTAAACCACAGATTCATGTGTCCAGCCCTACTCATCTTCACTGGATGTCAAATACTTGACCTCTTAACTTCAAACTTTGACTCCTACTTCTTCCCTCAAGCTTGATCCACCCTCCGTCTCCCTCATCTCAGCTGATGGCAACTCTAATCTTCCAATTGCTTATGCCCTAAAACTTGGAGTCATCCTTGACAATTCTTTTTCTCTTTCTCACACTCTAAATCTAATCTGTCAAGACTTTGGTTCTACCTTAAGCATATCCAAAATGTATTTAGAATCTGACCACTTCTTACTTCCTCCATTGCTACCACCCTGGGCCAAGCAACATCACCTTTCACCTGGATTGCCACAGTAGCTTCCTAAAAAGTCTACCTGGCTTTGCTCTTTCCCCTCCCCACAACAGGCTATTTTCAATACAGCAGCCAGACTGATCCTTTGAAAATGGATCAGACTGTGGTCGCTGCTTTACTCAGAACCCTACAATGGCTCTCCATTTGACTCAGAGTAAAACACAAAGTGTGTAAAATAGCTGTCAAGGACCTTCAAGATCTGGCCTCTGTCACATCTCTAACTTCTTCGCCTGTTCTCTCCTTTGCTTACTCCCTTCCAATCTCAATGGTCTCATTGCTGTTTCTAGAACACAACAAAGACACACCCATGTTATGGCCTTTGAACTGGCTGTTCCCTTTGCCTGGAATGCTCTTTTTCTAGCTATGTTGGATAATTCCCTCACTTCCTTCACATGTCTACTCAATTTCACCTTTTCCATGAGGCGGACCCTAACTGCCCTATTTAATATTGACATTGGCACCATCCACCACCCCATCCCCATGCTTCTTCCCCTCCTCCCAGCACTTCCTATCCCACTTGCCCTGCTCTACTTTCTCTTTTTTCCCCACTTTTAACCTTCTTACTTACTGTATAGTTTATCAATGTGCTCGTTGTTATTTTCTGTCTCCTCTGCTAGAATGTAAGCCACATGATGACAGGATTAGTGTCTTCACTAATATATCCCCACTGCCTACAATAGTGCCTGATCCAGAGCAAGTGCTCAGTAAATATTTGTTGCAGGATTGAATGAATCACCCATCAATGGAGGGAGGAGTTCCAGGTGCTTATGGGGCACAGACTAATTGAGAAAGCAACACTCAAGTCTCTGGCCACTCTGGAGGCCAAACTCAATGTTGACCCCAAGCTCCTGCTCACGTCCATCAATCCAAAATTTCTCCTACGTAATGGCTGTGCTCTTCTCTAGTGAAAAAAGGGACAACAGTCCTGATAGTGAATGTATGGGAGTTTCTTGCAGGGATACATCTGAAAAGTGCTGCAAAGTGTTTAAATAGAGCTTCTCTTGAATCCAGAATAATCACTCTGTTGAATGCACTCATGTGCCATCATAACATCCCTTTCAGACTTATGGGAAGAATTATACTTCTTGTTTTAAATAAAACCCAGAGTTTTGCTGGCAACCTATCCAAGCCTGGAGTGAGGCAAAAAGAAGAAGAGCTAGAGGCAGAGGAATTTCTTGTCCTGAGCATTACTGGAATTTAGTACATGGGTGGTCTTGGGTGGTGGCTGTTTTCGTAAGAAATACACTTGTGTATTTGGAGAACTTGAGGTGAATTTCTCAGAAACGCTGACTTTTACCTCACTGAGATTGAGAATTTGTTCCACTTCTGGTATGAATAAGCCAACATTGTTTAGTCTCAATTCCTCTTCAAATTCAGAACTCTGGTTAGGTTTCGATGGGGGCTACTTGGCAAAGAACCCAGTCTGTCCACAGAGGCATGCTTCAGCGTGGAGTAGAGCACACAATCGTCTGCATTATGACTATGCTACGGCTGAGGGCTAGCCACTTGATAGAGCTCCTCTATGTTAACGATGCTAGAATGGAAATTCTTTATCCTTATAGCTCTACTGTAGGGTGGGGGCCAGGGGCACTCAAAGAGTTGAGAATCCCAAGGGCATCCTTAAATTTTGTGCCCTGGGCATGTAACTTGCCTCAACCAGGTCATGGTCATGCTGTATCTGTTCTCATTCTGAATCAAGTGGAGTTGGCCTTAAATGCTCCAGGAAATCTAGAATTCCCTCGTGCTGAGTTCCTTTAAATAGAGTCACCATCTTGATTCTGATAGTCTCTGACTGGTCTTGGACAAGGCTTTCCTGGTTAGCATCTTCAAACTATGGAGGGCTTTCTGTGGAAACTCTGTTATTTCTTAGAATAACAATAATACCATTTTGTTACTGGAAAAGGCCATTTTCCGTCTATTTGCCCCTCTTTTCTCCCACAGATTGTGTTCCTTTTCTTCCCCAAATATCATTCATTCCATTTTTGTTGCTAAATCATGTGTTTAGAACAATAATAATTAAGAATCTGGTGGGAAGTTTTTTATAAACTCTCAATTAAGTTTAAACAGAAGCTTAATGGTCAAGTTCTGTTTAGTTGGACTCCTGAAAAGTTCTAACTAGAACGATTCTAAATCTAGTCATTTTTATACATTCAAAGAGTCCTTTTAACTGATTTTTCTTTTTTAAATGCAGAGTTTTGTATATGATGTTGCATTAGGGAAGACCAACCAATGCAGCTCCTTGTAGCTCTATATTTGTAGCTTTGGTCAGATCACATAAATTTACCCAGGTGATGATAAGAAACTGCACCTGCACAGGGATGATGCTCCGTGAATACAATTCATTGACTATATTGTCAGAAAAAAATCGAAAGTTGATTTTTCTGGGAAAAGGCCCTATCAGATCAGATTCTTGAAGGCTAATGATAAGAACGAACATGCTTATAGTATGCAAAGACTGTTATCACATATCTTAATTAAGCCTCATGACAATCACATGAAGTAACTCTTATTATTATTATTCCCATATTTCAGATGAGCAAAAGAAAGTTCAAAGAAAGTAGTAACAAGCTTAGAATTATAAAGGTGGGGATGAGGTTTGCGACCAGGTCTTACCTTATAAAGGGGACTGAGTGATGACACAGAGAGGTTAATGCCATTGAAAGGACATTTTTATTACTTACATTTCCTGAGAGAAGAGGGCACACCATGCCATACAGGGCCATATGGGGAAGCACCAGAGTCACTCAGGAGGCAGAAGGAAAAGGGAAAAGTGTAGGTACAGCCTTACTGAGATTTTTGCTGGAAAGGCAAGGTGGGGCAGGGTAAGCAGTGCAGGATTGGCTAGTTTGAATAATTCCAGCAGGCTCTGGGGCTTACGGGCTGTCCCTAGATGTCTGGTGTCTGGCCTCGCATTGATTTAGACAGGGGAAATACTGACGATGTGTGAGAGATCGATAAAGGAGGTGGTTGGGGCCATAGGCTTGGGATTGGTTGGATAGTTTGTGATATGACTTTTGTGCACCTGAGAAAGCTGGATTTTGGGGGAGATGTTAACAACTTTGGTTATTAGTTTGGCCCTGTGATTAATGGATGCCAAATAGATGAAAACAGAATCTTAGAAAACACAGTTAGAACAAAATGGCATCAGGGCAGGAGCCTGAATCCAGAAGCAAAGCTCTTTCCATGAAACCGTCTAAACCCCTCACTAAATTCTCCTTCTTCCAGTCTCCACATCCCTTACCCCTCTGCAAACTTCCTAAGTTTGTAACACCAGTTGTTGACACGACCAGCCACTCGCTTGCTTTAGTTAGAAACCTTAGCCATCTGCTGTGTCCTTCAAGTCTACTCCCAGATATCTCTTCAATTTGTCCTCTTCTTTCTTTCTGCCTATTACTCTTGCCTTTCGTCAGACAGTCTCGACTTCTTAGTCTCCTAATCCTAAACCCACATCCAGCCCAGCTTCATCCTGTTTTCAGAATGATCTTTTGTAAATGATGGATTTGACTACATCACTTTGCTTACATCCTACATGCATCCCTATGTCCTTCAAATTTCTCAGCAGAATATAAAGAATCTTTCACAATTCGACCCTTGCTCATCTCCTAGCTGAACGTCCTACAAAACTATGATACTGTGTCCATCTACTTACCTGAGCCACAGTCATAGGGCTGGTACATAGTAGGATCTTATTAAACGTTTGGAGAATGAAGAGAGACAGATAGAGATAGAAATAGAGAGATGGAGAGAGAGAAAGGGAGGTGGAGAAAGAGAGAGAGACAGAAAGAGACATTTTTCTTCTTTTTCTTTTTGTGAGGAAGATTGGCTCTGAGATAACATCCGTTGCCAATCCTCCTCTTTTTGCTCGAGGAAGATTGTCGCTGAGCTAACATCTGTGCCAATCTTCCTCTATTTTGTATGTGGGACACCGCCACAGTGTGGCTCGATGAGTGGTGTGCAGGTCTGCACCCGGGATCTGAACTCGTGAACCCTGGGCCACCGAAGTGGAGCATACAAACTTAACCACTATGTCACTGGTCTGGCCCTGAGACTGAGATTCTTAACCAAATTGGTTCTCTTAAAGAATTGAGTTTCACTGTGTGCAGGAAATGGACTCATTGCTAGTTTTATTTTGGTTACTGTTGACTTTTTCTTATAAGCTCTGTAAGATTCTTGTGCCTAGGACAGGGGTTCTAATGCCTTCAAGGTAGCAGTTTCTTATAGTTCCAATCTCTTACAGCTAAGAGTGGGGCTGGAATAGAGGCACTGGACTGCAGATTGTTTCAAGTACCACAAGGGGTTGCTAGACAGCAACAGAAGCTCTAAAAAAACTTTAAAATTTTCCCTTTTGGCCACATCCTCATTTCCTTAGTCTTGGTGGGAAGTAAGGTGTTTTCGTCCATTTGGGGTTATATTTACTTAGTGGACACAGCTCTGCTGTGGGTTACACATGTTTGTCTGCTTGTAATAATTTTCTTTATCCCAGTCCATTAAAGTGCTTCATCTGTCTTCTCTGCCATTTGGAGGGACTCCAAACATGCTTTCCTATTCCTCAACTTCTTGTACGCAATCAAAATCAATATGGTTTTCAGAGGAAAGGAATAAGACGGGCTCATGTATCTACCGTGGGACCAGCTAGCACATCAAGCATCCTTGTGTCAATTGCTACAGGATGCCTCTTTGGGTGAATAAATTGCAAGAAGTGCCACCGCTTCCAGGCTGACCTGGCCTGCTCCCAGGGTAGTCTTTGGGAGCTAAGCTCAGGCTGCACTTCAGCCCTCACTTGGTCAGGCAACCTGGAGAGAGAATTCTAGAAGTGCACTAAAGGAAACTGAGTATAACATGAAGTGCATATATATATTTAGAAATCCTTTTCTGGAAATTTTGTGAGGGAACTTTGTATAGAATGTGTGTGCACCCTATACAACTTAGACACTTGTGCTTTCTAAATTGTCTGAAATATTCTAAACTTTGCAATTATTCAATTATACGTGTTAGATCTTAACCACAACGAGCACTATTTTTGTATTTCTTTTCTGTAGGTGGAATTAGCATTCCCTTGTAATTCAAAGATACTCGATTGCTAATAGACTCCCAAGTGGAGGTATTTGAGATGATCTTTGGCTATTGCGTTTCTACTTCAAGACATTGCAAGAAACGTGGAAATTACCCCTGATAATATATGAAAGAGCATTTTGTTCCTTCCTGCACCAGCCTAACTTGTATTATTATTCTTTCTTGTGCATTCCTACACCATCTCTTTCTTGAATTCACTGTCTTGTCTCATTATCACGAGTGGTTTATCAGTTACATTAGGTTTGACTGCAGAAATCACAAAATCCAAATATCAGCAGCTTATACAATATAGAGATTCATTTTTTATTTCACATCGAAGAAGCCTAGAGGTCACCTAGGCTGGTGTGGTAGCTCCACACTCATCAGAGACCCAGAATTATCTTTCTATCCATTCTCCCAGCCTTTGTGTGTGGCTTCTATCTTCAAGATTACCTCACCGTCTAAGACAGCCACTGGGAGCCCCAGCCATCAGGCCCAAGTTCCAGGGAGAAAATAAAGGAAGGTAAAAAGGTACATGACTCCACGCTGAGTCAGCCCTCTTAGAAGTCTCATTCAGCAGCTTCCATTTGTATCCCATTAGCCATCCCTATCTACAAAGGATGCTGGGAAATGTAGTTTTCTAGCTGGACACACTGAAACTCTTGACAATACAGGAGTCTGTTAATAAGGCAGAAGGGAGAATAGAGATGGGATAGGCAACTAGTAGCCTCTACCACATCTGAGAATTCAATACTCTGAAGCCCAGGGGAGTACAAAATGAAATTAGAAAACAAAATGCAAAAAGAATTATCAGACAGAGAGTTGCTGCGTTGTCTTCATAAGGTCACTGAATGCCTATCTATTCTGTTCAGTGGCTGTTAGACAGAGTCCCTCGGCTTCTCTTATCTTGAACTCAACTAGCTCATTTGCCATTAATATGTTCTCTATTTCCAGTGCTGTCTTCTGTTCTGGGATCCAGACTTACGTAGCCAATTACTGACTTGATAGCTCCTCCCAGAGGACACACAGGACCCTCAAAGTCAAGAGGTTCCCAAATGAGCCCAGAGACCTGCTCCTCCACTAGTCTGCATGCACCAGCTGCTCAAGCCCCAGACCTGGACGTCATCCCTGACTCCTTCTCCTGGCTCCTTATACTCTCTAAGTTCTGCTTCCTAAGTCACTCTGAATCCTGCCCCCACTGCATCTCCACGACCACCACCAAGGTCAAGCCACATCACCTCTCAGCTGGACAGCCGCCACAGCCTCTTGACCAGTCTAACCCCGTCTACTCTTCCCTCCCTCCAATCGGTGCTCCACACAGCCGCCAGAGAAATTATTATTTTTCACAAAACACAAACCTGATTATGTCACTCCATAACTTCCTGCCAATCAACAGCTTCTTATTGCCCTTAGGGAAAAGTCCAATTCAATAACAAGGACTAAAAGGCCCTGAGTGGTCTGGCCCCTGCCCACATCACTTTGTATCATTCTCCCCTTCACTCTGGCCCAGCCACAATGCTTTCACTAATGAGCTCAGTTCTTTCCCGTCTCAGGCCTGGGCATGCAACAATTCTGGCTGCCTTGAATGCTCTTTCCGCAGATCCCCACCTCTTCGCTTAGTGAATTGCCATGCATTCTTTGACATATCCGATTCATGCACCCCGAACCCGGCCAGATTGCTGTCAGCTCCCAAAGCTCATGTACTTGTCCTTTGAAGCATTCATCAGCTTTCTAATTCCCTGCTCAGTTGTAAGTTCCTTGAAAGCAAGCCCTCTCTGTCTAGTTCCTTTCTGTATCCCCCATGGCTGGCACAGCACTTAGCACATATTCATTCAATGACACAATCCTTTATTCATTTACTCAGAAACATATGTTGAATCCCTGTCCTCATTTACTGTTCAGTGGTGGGGAAAGACTTAGTAAAATAAGTATCCAATAGTTACTTCATAAGAGTTCTGATCAGGGCTGTAAGAAGAAAGGTGGTGTTATGAACGTCATAAAAGGGGGTCTGACCCTGTCTTGGGAGGATGAGGAGAAGAATGGAAAGTGAGTTTTCTATCGAGGATGCAAACAGGAATGTTTTTCCATCTCAACTCTAACCTTCATCTCCATCCCCACCCCTAGTCTTTCACTGGACCAACAAACATAAACCCAGTGTGAGACAAGTTCAGTTGAAACATTTTTTAACCCATTCGTTACCATAGTGCTGTCTTCTTGGAGCTTCTGATTTCAGAAAAATAATCCAGGAATTTGTCTGCTGCTGATTCCTCTGCCTCACCCTGTACCATTTTTATGCCCATTTTCCTATCCTCAGACTCTATCTGCCATCTTAGGCTGGTTCTGCTCTTGTTAGAACCTGTGTAGAGCAAGGTTCCATATACCAAGCTAAACATGTCCCCTATTCACCATTTCCTAGGCTCCTGAATTGGGTCAACATGGATAAATAAGGCTGTGGCCCTTATGAACTTACAGGCTGTGATGGCCCCAGGATAATGAGCAAGAGGGGCTTAGATGGCAAGGGAGCTGGAAGGGGTCTTAGGGGACCAATCTTAAAGCTCTCTTTATGTTAATAAAAATAGAAGTTTCTAAAAATGCTTTTATTTAAGCTTATATAAAATTGAAAGAATATATAGATAATGAAAGAATAAGAACACGAAGGAGGGATTGAGGTCACCTCTGATGAAGATTATGGGGTGGTTAACCACCAACTAACTCTCCTCCCCACCAGCCATCCTTTAACATCAGCCCTTGCTTACAACCCATTGACACTTTCAAGATGCATTGAGACTTTGCTGGTGACCAAGCACTGCTGTGTCTTAGAGAGTCAGCCCATGAGCAATGATCCAGTTCCTGGCTGGAATTTGGAGGTCAGAGACTCCATTTTGTGAGCCTTAATCTTTGGACATCTAGGTTTCTCTTGGGCAAAACTACACCTCCCTTATCTACAAGGTAAGGATTTCATGTGAAATCTTTGGGCAGGGGGCTGGGCGGAACCCACCCAGACCCAGGCCCAGGCTTCTTACCTGAGTAGGTGGGTGATCCTCAAGAAAGGAAGACCTGTGGAGAATTCTTTCCTTCCTGTCCAAAAGAGCAAGTTGGCCACAAGGGGGAAGCATCACACAAAGATAGTGCTCTGGCCGGACCTGCTCTTTGTTCTGGCTTTTCTATTGTCATCCACAAAAGGAGGGCAGGTGAGGCCCACTGCAGGCGACTGTTGTTCAGCTGTGACCATGCCCGCCTGTGGTCCATGCCTCTGACCATGCCCGCCTGTGGTCCAATGGCTGTGCAGCCATGGACACTCAATGAATAGTAATTAACATTGATGAATATTCAGGATTTAATTCATTAATGAAACTAAGTAAATCACTGAAAAAGATAAGTATAGATGGCAAATTCTTAGGTTCCAAAAAATCATATGTTGAAAAGTGGGAATCAGAAACTTGGGTTCCAATACTGGCCCTGCGATGCACTCACTAGTCGTGTGCTTTTAGGCAAGTCTCCTAGCCTCATCTTTCATATGGTCCCATAGTCTCCTTCTGTCCATATTACAGGGCTAGTGCGAGGATGAAGCAAGAGAGTATGGGCAAAGGTACTTAGAAAAATGGTAAAGCAGGATTGGAAGTTTACTAGCACTCATTTATATGAGCAAAGAAAATGTAGCTCGTTACCAGTGCGATCTTTCTGCGGTGGGTAGTGTGTGTGCATGTGTGTGTGTGACTCAATTTGGTGCAACTCAGTTTAAATCTTAGCTCAATTTAATCATTTAAACCATCTCATCAGACTAAGGTGCCAACCGTCCTGGTTCACCAGGACTTTCTCAGTTTTAAAACTCAAAGTCCCATGCCTGGGAATCCCCCTCCATCCCAGGGAAATCAGGACTCAGGCTCAACCCAAGTCTGCTTGGGGCCATTGCTCAGGCTTTCCAATTCCTCTTGCTCCCCTCTCTTCTCCAAAAAGGCCCTGGTGTAATGGGGAAAGCCTTGGTCACCTGACTCAGAGCAGTGAAGAGGAGCCGGGTCTTTGGATTCTCAGGGAATTCTCTCGATCCTGTCTACCTCTCTTGAGGGTAATAGGATTGGGCAGCTTCAGAGACTGCCTGGGCTTCCACTCTGGCTCTTTTTTGGAGCCTTTGATCTCAAAGTCTCTGCCTACTCCATCCTCTCAGCTTTGCCCTCAGACCAGGTCACCAGCACTTGATGACCCTGCAGGATCTCCCTCTAGGCTTGGGCATTTCTGAGTCATCTGCTCACCATGGGGAGGACTTGGGGAACCAGAAAGGATGCTTAGGCTCATGTGATTATTCACCTCTACTACACGTCCATCACTGCCCTTGTTGTATTAGAAGTGGTAGCATCAGGTGTGGGCTTTTCCCAGAGGCTTGAAACCTCCCCATAGAGTGCCAGGGGAAGCGTGCACTAGCCCTGATGTTTTCAGTCTTCCTCACTATATCTAGGTATTCATGACTGCCTGTGGTAGGCAGAACTCTAAGATGACTCCAGGATTCCCGGCCCTTGGTGTACTCACACCTTCTCCTAGTGTTTAATAGAACATTAATCAAGGTGCTGCCGTGAAGGGATTTTGCAGATCAGTTGGCTTTAAGAGAAGGAGATTACCCAGGTGGGCAAGACCTAATCACATGAGCCCTTTGATCAGGTCTGGAGGTCTGAGACAGAGAAGTCAACGAGATTGGAAGTGTGAGACAGTCTATGGAGGAGGACACTGGGCAAGGCGCTGGGGGCAGCCTGTATTGCTGAGAGTCATCCCTGAGTGACAGCTAGCAAGACAGTGGGACTCCAGTCCTACAATTGCAAGGAAAGGAATTCTGCTAAAACCTGAGTGAGCTTTGAAGTAGATCTTTCTCTAGTTGATTCTCCAGATAGAAACATAGCCGGCCAATACCTTGACTTCTGCTTCATGAGACCCTGAGCTGAAGACCCAGCTAGAACTTGCTGGACTCCTGACCCATGGAAACTGCTAGAAAATAAATTTGTGTTGTTTTAAGCCACCAAGTTGGTGGTAATTTGTTAGATGGCGTAGAAAACAAACACAACGCTCCTGCTTAGGGTAAGGACCCCAAGATGGGCACCCTTATGTCTTCCTTCCTTTTCAACCCTTTTCTCCCTTCTCCCCCCTACAATTCTCCCCTTGGAAGGGGCAGGTTTTTCTTCCCCTAGAATACCCAGCCCTGTGGGAAGGGCCATCTTCTCTAAGGACTATCATCTCTACGGTTCTACTTCTTTACAGTTCCTTCTACAGTTCTACGAACCAATGATCTGAAACTTCCAGGCATGAAATGACTCCTGCTTTGGATGTTCTAGAATGATTTGGAACTGAAGACAACCAAGGACCAATGTGGTGGTTTGCCATCCCCCAAATATTATCCCCCTTACATGCTACAAAGATGCAAATATTAGATATGACTAGAGTAAATGCTGAAAAGCTGATGGCTTTTCTGAACAGTGAGCCAAACAATTTTTACTCCTTACCATTTTCTGAATAGTCTTCAACCCTTTTCGGAGTGGCTGGTTCTTTATTTTCTCTTCCAAATTAATTTATTTCACAAATATGTCTCAACTCCATGATATGGTCAGTGCTATTGTGGCTTGAAACACGTGGTGGCAACACAGATTTGGTGTTATATTTTAAAAATTTGTGCCTGTTACTAGAGGGCACTTGGCAATGTGTTATCGTCTATTAGAAGTCACAGAATCAAACTAGTGCTTTATGCTGGAGGGTCAGTTTTATTCAGAGATTGAGAGAATAAGCTAAGTGCTTTTTCTATGTAATTTAAAACATTTGTAATATTTAAAAGAAACAGTGATCAGTTTTGGAGGAGAATGGAACATACGTGTGAATCTTCGACAAAACTAGTGATTTCAAAGAATTTATAGGCTTGTTTTAGGCTGTGATGGAGAACTCTGGGGCTACACAACCATTCTCTTCTGCCACCGGCAACCCACTGGGAGATGGTTTTAGAAGACCATTGCTGGGGCCAGCCCTGTGGCCAAGTGGTTAAGTTCATGCGCTCCACTTCAGCGGCCCAGGGTTTCTCTGGTTCAGATCCTGGGCGTGGATGTGGCACTGCTCATCAAGCCGTGCTGAGGCAGCATCTCACACAGCAGAACTAGAAGAACCTACAACCAGAATATACAACTTTGTACTGGGGAGCTTTGGAGAGAAGAAGAAAGAAAAAAAGAAGATTGGCAACAGATGTTAGCTCAGGTGCCAATCTTTAAAAAAAAAAAAGAAGACCATTGCCCAACCATAGGGAGAAAATGGAAGAGGGAGGGAGAAAGGAGGAGGCCACCTAGGTATTTATGGAAAGAATGAGGGATTGGTGGTGGGGGGGTTCACTGCCATGGAAGGAGTCCTGGAGACCAGGGGCTGGCTGGGTTAAAGTCATAGAATCATAGCACATTTGAACAGCAAGCTTTAGTTATCGATTAGTTTTTAGATGTGTAAATAGTACTATGCTTTTTTTTTAAGGGTACATTATTTCCAAATATTCCAGCAGAGGCACATTCCCTCAGGGAGGATCACAAATTTTACAGTCGAAATGCAAAGAGAAATAAAGAGTCAAAGTTGAGGTTCTCATGGCCAAAACAGATGCCTGATGCCCGTTTCAGCAATAGTAGTTGGGAAAGCCACATGTTGAATTGCAAGAGCCAGGCACTTGAGGGAAGAAAATAACATATTTTTCCAAATTCCAAAAGCTTTTCTTTAAATATTCAGTACTACAGCTTGGAGGACTGAGTATAATTTTTTCCTATAAATTAAAAAGTTAGAAGAATGTAGGATACGACAAATTCAATTTCCTACCACACAGGAAGGCGATCTCAAACTTTCTCAACGAGGACATGGAGTTTGTGGGGAGAGGAGAGAGAGAGCAAGATAAAGCAAAGGAGCCCAGGAGAAGGTAGGCAGTGGACACTCCGCAGGCAGGTCTGAGGGTGAGAAGAGAAGAGGAAGTTTCTACCCCCTATCCTGTGGGGAGGGAGCTTGTCAAACATCTATTGCCTATACAACAAAAGGATTAAATTAAATCTTTAAGTTCTGTCAGATCTTCCAGGTCTGAAATTCGATGATTCTAAATCTTCTTATGCAGATTGGGTGGATATTTTAAAAATCCAGATTATCAGCTTTGCTGGAATTTTCTGAGTTTCTTCTGATTGTGAAATATTTGTCATTTGGGATTATAGGAACTACACAGAGGTGTGAGGTAGGGATCAGGATTCCTCCACTCACAACTCCCTTTTCTATCATGAATTGAGGTGTGGGTTGTCAGCTTCAGAAGATAACCTCTGTGGACCTCTAGGAGAACTTGGAGTCCCATGAGCCTTTGGATTTTCTTCTTTGTGCTTGGAGAGTACAGGAAACAACACAGTGACCAATGGAAAAAAATCCCAGTGAGAAGACCTACAGGAACTGTTGATCAGTTGCTCATCTTATCTCTTATCTTCTTAAAAGAGCTGAGGGCCAGCCCTGATGGCATAGTGGTTAAAGTTTGGCATGCTCTACTTTGGCGGCCGGGGTTCAGTTCCCAGGTGTGGGGCCACACCACATGACTGTCAGTAGCCATGCTGCGGTGACAGCTCACATAAAAAGAGGAAGATTGGCAACAGATGTTAGCTCAGGGTAAATCTTTCCCAGGAAAAATATAAAAAATAAAAGTAAAAGAGCTGAGATATAGTTTATATACCAGACAATCCACCCACTTTTTTTTTTTTAAGATTTTATTTTTCCTTTTTCTCCCAAAGCCCCCTGGTACATAGTTGTGTATTTTCAGCTGTGGGTCCTTCTAGTTGTGGCATGTGGGATGCCACCTCAGCATGGGTTGACAAGCAGTGCCATGTCTACACCTAGGATCTGAACTGGCAAAACCCTGGGCTGCCAAAGCAGAGCATGCAAACTTAACCACTCGGCCATGGGGCTGGCTCCAATCCATCCATTGAAGGTGTACAATTTGATGGTTGTTAGTATGTTCACAGATATGTCCAGCCTTCAGCACAATTTTAGAACATTTTCATTACTCCAAAAAGGAGCCCCATATGCTTTACCTGTCATCCCCCTTTCTTCCCAGGACTCTGTTCCCTCCGCCCCGGCAACCGCTGATCTGCTTTTTGTCTCTATAGATTTCCCTGGTCTGGACATTTTATATTTACAGAATCATACAATATGTGGTCTTTTGTGATTGGCTTCTTATCATAATGTTTTCAAGGTTTATCCACGTTGTAGTGTGTATCAGAACTTTGTTCCTTTTTATGACCAAATAATATTCCATTGTATTTATATGCCACATTTGTTTGTCCATTTGTCAGACGATGGACATTTGGATTGTTTCCACCTATACTTCGTTTTGTGTGTCCTATAGTGCCTGGGGTTTTACTACTGGAGCCTAACAATGAGACCTGTCTCCCTTTCCTGAAAACATAGGTAGACTAAGAAAACCTGGTCTATCTTGGATTCAGACAAATCAATTTCTATATGTAGTGAGGTGATGCCAAAGGGAGAGGCGGTGGCTTGGAAAGGCCATTGTAGTGTTGTGTCAAGATGGCGTCCAGGACAGAACTTGGTAGAGGTCCAGGTTCTCGTGTTCCCTCAGATGTGATCAAGCTTGGGAAACCTGACTCACATTTACCCAACTTATTGGAAACCCTAACCCAAACCAGCAAACCAACTAATAAGTCAGGAAGCTAATTTATGAATTTACAATGTCTCCAAACAGACCTGGAGTCAGGAGTTGACTGGTTTATGTATGATCTCCTTATAGGAACGTCTACGTGTGAAGTCAGACTGCTGTGAGCAGGTTGCCTTGTGAGTAATCCCACAGGCATAGGGCACAGGATAACTTTAAAGGATAGACATTTAAGCCACAATAGCTGGACACACTTTGGAACGTGTCTGATAAGCATTCTTCTGGTCAGGACACCCTGTTTCTCAATAGTGCTGGATGAACCCTGACCAACTCTTAGTATTTTCACCATCTCCTTCTCATTCCAAGTTGACCACTGGCTTTCTATGTACACTGAGATTTTATAATATAATTACTTAGAAAAGTAACCTTCAAACATTTTTTTATTGTGCATCCCTATGATTAAAACTTTTTGAGTGTTAACTCCACATAAATTTATTTATAAATTATACATATGTACTCCTAATAATTTATGCATTAAAATGAGTGAACATTTATTCATTTCTCTAAATTAAACTTAATCTAAATTGAAATGTTAATATTTTTTTCCTATACCAAGAATTGTCTTGTCTTCTCCATTTAAAGAATACCATTTTAGAACTTTTTGTTTTTGCATTAACCCATCCCAGATCTAAAGTTACACTTTAGTCATCTGATCTTTTAGTTGGGTTTACTCTCATTTGTACCAGCCTTGTAAATCCACCTATTAAAGTAGTTTGTTTAGATAAGATCAGAAGGGCTATTTCATCTGTTTTATACTGATTCCATTATTTCAGTTTTAGCTAAGGTGACATTTTCTGTTCATTCCCTTAGATTCCAGGGGCCAGCCTACTGGAGTCTTCTAAGCACAGAATACAATCTTGCAGGGGACCTAATGTTCTGTACTTGGGCTTCTCTGAGAAGAGAAATGGTGGGAGATGAATGTCTGGGGGGTCCCTCCTAGTAGGGGGCGTTAATGGTGCCAAGATGGTGAAATTTGGCTTACTAATAGAACTTGAGAATTGGCAAGAATCATTGAGAGGAAAGATTATCAGTGGTTAGCTTCTTGGAGGTGTGGACTGGGCTCTGCCTGCCTAACTATGCTCCCTAATGTATTGCTTGGACTGTAGAGATGCTCAGAGGAACCGAAGCTAAGCTGGATTACCAGAACAGGGACCATGATGGTTCCAGAAAATTCTTCGGTCATAATTGAGTGACACTAGTAAATTAAGATTTGGGTACCCTAGAGACAACATTTTGGGCTCAAAATAAAGGATGAGCTGGGTTCCAGATGGAAAGGAACCTGCTTCCTGAGAGACCAGGCTTGCTAAAAGAGAGAATTCTGTCCTTGGACTATGTCAGTGGTTCTTGACGTTGTTTGCAAATTAGAATCACCTGAGGAGCTGTTAAAATTACTGATGCCTGAGTCTCACCCCCTAGAGATTCTGATTTCATTTGTCCAGGCTGAGGCTTGGCCACTGGATTTTTTTTCCCAAATCCAGATGATTCTAATGTGCAGCCAAGGTTGGGAACCATTGGAAGAGGGTAGAAGCGTGGAGTGACCTACACTCTTACAAGAGGAACCTTAGAGGAAAGAGGAGGGACCTGGAGCAGCCTAAGCAATCCTAGAAGTTTGAACTGCAGGGCCATCCGTGACCGCGTTTGCCAGGCTCCCATAGACACTGTGACGAGGGGATTTGGAAAGAGAAGGAAAAGGGAAAGGCTGGGATTTCTATAGCACCTCAGCAAGGTGGCCATGGAAGTGGGTCATGGAAACTTCTATTTGGAGGCTGCCATTGGTCTTGGTTAAAATAGTATCTGTGACTCAGTGACACCTTTGCAAGCAGAGTGCAGGAAGGAGAGAAGGTGCTCTGTACATGGCGGCTCTTGTTGGATTGTCTTCTTTCTCATTCCCCTCTGGGCCTCTCTGCACAGGGTATACCCTAACCCAACATGTTATTTCTCTTCAATTCTGCCATTTTCCAGGCATGGTAAGGAAGGCAAGAGAAAGGCTTCCTTTGACCTAGAAATATCTTGGAGAATCTGGTCTGTGCTCTGCGGGTAGGCACGAGTATGCGTATTCTGGAGTTGCGTTTTCTGAAGTGTGTTCCTTAGACCTGGTTCCTGCAGATGTTCTTCTCTGTGTCCATGCATGCTTGGGAAATGCAGCGAGCTTCAGCACCCTTGTTGAGATTCACACTGCCCCTTACTAGAGAAAATGCTCTGAGATCTCCCACAAAAAGAAACCTGTTTGTTTTTCTTTAACCCTCTGTTCCGACTCATCTGGCCATGGAATTGTTTTTTTCTGCTTAGCACATTAACGTCTTGCCTCTTTCTCATGACACACTTTTGGGAAAATGCCCCAGAAATTACAATCGGTGGCTTCATTCACAAAGGACAAAGAAGGCAGCTGCATCCTGCACACATGAAATGGGGCAAGAACCCCAGTTGGGCCCTGTCCTCTCACTGCAATCCTGCCCTTTTCCAACCCCTCCACCACCTCCTTCCTGTTGCTATGGCAATGCCCCTGGAGAGTTAGGACCAGGCTGTCTATTTCTTTCCTACACCCCTCCTCCCCAGCCCCCCGTCTGTCCAAAAGAGCACTGAACATGCAATAGGTGATGTTTTGACACTGATTGATGGAGAGTTTTGGGGGTCCATTTGGACCCTCTGCAGGTGGGCTGGGGAGGAGGAGAAGATATCCCATGGTTTGTGTCTGTATACTTGGTAGAAGAGCCGGGCAAGAGGGTGGGAGAGTGCAGGTCTGGGAGCTCACACAGCCTTGGCATTGCCTGTTTTTTTTAATGCTATGATCGCGAATATTTCACAAATTAGGAATGGTGAAGGGCACATCGAAAAAAGAAAACATTTTGATTTCCTGGTATGTTTGGTTCAGGGGTGAATTTTTCTTTCAGTAAAATTTCCCGTCATGTTGCTTGCTATGATGTTGTTTTTGTAATAAATAATTTTCTTTTAAGTTTGAGAAGAAAAGGATGTCCTACTTTCTCTTCTGTCTCTAACTGGTGACCATATTTTCAAAGCCCCAAACCAGGACACACAGCCTGATAGGATATTAGAAATAGGGGGGTTTGATGGGACAGAGTATTTGAAATGGAGGTGCTGGTCTGAGAAAATCTAGCCTCCTAGATGCTGTGCAGCATCAATTCTAAATTACAGAGACTATGATGCCAATTTTGGTATCCATTGGTGAAACCTGGGTACCCGTATATTTTCTAAATTGATATCTACACTTAAAAAATTTAAGTATTGCTGCAAAGTCAAGAGCAGCCTTCCCAGAGGGAAAAGAAAAAACAGAAATTCTATTCAGTGTCTAAGTGCATGAAAGACTTGGTTATTTCCAACCTGCTCTGCTTCCCCAGCCCAGGCTCAGGCGCTCGATGAATGAAAGGTTTGTGGGCATCTGCTTGATGCAAACCAAGTGCCTGGGAAGGCCTCACACTACTGGTTCTGTCTCCCAGCCGGCTGAGACAGCTTCCCAGGCTCTGAGAGTCCCAATGCTTAAAGCGTGAGTGATGGTGGAGGATTATAATTTAAATCAGCTTGTTCTTACTTTCTTAAGTGTGAAAAAAGGCGGGTGATTAGGAGTGTGCGCACATGTTTGTGTGATGGGCTGACATTTGTGGAGTATCTGCTATGTGCTGAGAACTTTATTTATATATCTGTAATGTATATAAATTGAACTATATCTATATAGAGATAGATATCTGAAATAGGTATATAGGTATATATGTGGTATTTATGTATATTTGATATATAAAATCGATATATAAAAAATTGTATTGTGCCTATATATAGAAATGGATATATATAAATTGATATATATCTATATAGAGACATAAATATGTCTATAAATAGATACATATCAATTTTTATATATACCATTATATAAATAGCAGATACATAGCTATATCTATTTCAGATATATATCTGAATATACATCAATATATATCTGAATATTTATCAATATATGTATCATTGTATATTAATATACCTATATCTATCTATACATCACTTTATTTTTAAAGCTTTGTTTTAATCCTGATAAGGGAATGGAGGCTGAATGTGGGTAAATAAAAAAGCTTGCCTAGGGTCGCACAGTGATTAGGCAGTGGGGTCCTATTCCCAGCCCAGGCCTGTCTGACTCTGAAGTGTTCTTTCCACTGCACCCTGTTTTCTACCATATCAACCTCTAGAAATTTATGGATCATGGCAGGAACGAGAGGCTGCAGACATGGGTCAACCGACAATGCAGGGATCCTATTCCCCACCTGAAATTTCCACTTGAAATCCCAATTTCCTGCCACCACCTCCTATCCTTCTTCCATCTTTTTTAGGCCTCATGCATTGAAGCTGTTCTTTGACCCCAGCTGTGTCTTCCAATCCATTGACCCCTCTCCTGTCCCGTTGGATTTCCCCTGTCTTCCCTTGATCCCTCTTTACAGATCTTGTCTTGCAAATATGGCCAACTCCTGTTAGCTCCCTGTCCTTCCTGTCTCACAAATTCTGGAAAAACCCAGACCCAACCACCTGCCTACTCTGTACCTGCTCCAGCACTGGGGAAGGAAGGATTCAGGAGAAAATCTCATTAATTGGTATCATTTCAAATACGTTCATTTCAATGACGTTCAATAATCTCAACACTGCCCAGTAATCATACTGTGTCTTTCTAGCCAACTTACTCTGTCTCGTTCCACAACCTCCTGACCTCCCCATTTCTCCAGTCCCTCTTCACTCTGGGCTAATGACCTAGCTTTACACTTCACAGAGAAAGTAGATCCTATGCAAGACGAGTGCCACCCTCTTCCCATCGCCAAACCCACACACCTCCCCGATCTGCACTTCCCTCACATGGCTGGCAATCTACCACTGTCAACTGAGCCAGGGCAGAGGACTGGGGGCCTCAGTTTTTCTCCGTGGGGCCCTCTCCATGGGGCTGGGTACCAAGGGCAGCTCCTAAGAGAGAAGGCTACCTGGAGGCTGCATTACTTTTTATGACCTACCTCAAAAGCCACACACCATCTTTCCCAATGTGCTCTGTTGGTTAAGGCAGTCACCAAGACCTGCCGGGGCAGAGGGAGGGAATATGGACTCCACCACTTGATGGAGGAGTGGCAGATTATGGGGCAGCATGTGGGGCAGCCTTACTGTCCTGACCGTTTTTGAAAAATACAGTCTCCCACAAGTTACTGTTTTTCTTTGTAGTCATCATTTAGGGTCTTGGGTTCAAGTTTCACCCACCTCCTTAAATTAGGTGCCCCAGATAAACAGTCAAGGCACTTCCTCTCCTTCTTTGTGGCTCTTATCATAATTTTACATTATACAATTATTTCTGAGAATATTTTTTTCCCATCTGTTGTTCTTTGTCTGTCCCTAGCATAGACTGAAAGCTTCTTGAGCACAGGACCATGCTTTTCTTATTCATCACTGATCTGCAGTACTGATCTCAGCACCCGGCATGTAACCACGTGTGCTAAATAAACACTCACCAAGTGAATAATCTAATGAATGTTGAAGAAAATCTGCCTCCTCCTCACCCCCTAAACAACATGAATTCGAGCGGCATTTGGTCATGAGTTCAGCTTGAACTCACATGTTAAGTGACTGCAAATGGAAAGGAATGGAACACCACTGCAGTAATGACTTTGTAAGTGGCTGCAAACCTTCTGATGTTGGTTCCACTGTTGTTGGTAGATGCTCAACACAGGAAACCAAAGAATCAAGTAGATAGTTCTCCAAAGAGGTTCTTTTTAAATCAGAGGGAAGTTTCATGTGAGAGGATGTTGGCCTAAACAGCCTGGTTATTACCCATAGGCCTGAGGTAGTAACCTTCAGCCAGAAGGGAGCTGGTAATAGCGTTGGAAGAAGAACTCCTCTCCGTGAGTTTTTAAACTGCCCACCTTCAGTCAGAGACTTTGGACATCATGTCAAAGAATTATTACTAATTCATTCAAACTCAGAACCCCAAACTATTAGAGAATGAATTGGTGTAGTTTTTAGCGGATGAGATGAAGGCAGGCACTGGTGGATTGGGGAAGCTGGAGAAGGGGAATCTGGTGGGTGGTGGGTAGTGGACTAGTATTGATTAAGGACAAGTGTCTTGCCAGATGCTTTACGCACATTATTTCATCTAAACCTGGCCACGGTCCTGTGAGGTAGGGAGTGGCATCCCCATGTGAAAGACGAGGAGACTGAAAGGTTAAATACTTGACCAAAGTGTCACAGCTCACAAGAGCAAGTGTTAGGATTCCTTCCCCTGCTTGCAAGTTGCCTGTGCATTTTCTACAGTAGCAAACTTGCAGGGTCAATCAGGAGGCGTCAACAAGCCTTTACTGTGGGGTCTCAGGAACACTAAACACCAATCAAGTGGTGGCCCGACATGGACCACACATGCTTCCTCCACTTGTTGGTAGGGGTGTGATATGGGCCCAACTCTTCCGAATCTTGAAGTTACAAGAATCCAGGGATGCCAGTGGCAGAATAAATTAGTATGATAGGTCTGAATGTCAATTTTCCAAAATGTAGCAAAAGCCTCAAAAATCTTCTCATCCTATGACTTATCTTATGATTCTCCAAGGAGATCAGAGATGACCAGAATTATGCATGAGGATAGTCATTGTAGTGGTATCTACAAAAAAGGGAAGGAAGGAAGAAAGGGAGGGAGGGATGGAAGAAGGAAGAAAGAAAGGAGCAAATAAAACCCACTCAAGGACTTAAAAACTGTAGTGTTTTTGTACCATGGGATATTATGCAGCGTTACAAATCACTCTTTGGAAAAATATGTGATGATAGAGAAATGAAACTGGTATATATAAAGCGAAAAAACCAGCATGTATTGTTATTCAAGCTTGGATACTTCTTTCTTCCCTTGCTGCCCCACAGTAGAGCTAAGATATGGCTGTAGCATTTTTCTGGCCCTTATTGCAGGTTTAGGGAAAACAAAAGAGATAGAAAGTGATATGAACCAGATAGGCCAGCCTGTGAATTAGCTTATTCCAGTTTGGCTGTGACTCCAGAGATACCATTTTCTCTGACCTTGGTCACGGGCAGGGGGCATGTTTCAGCCTCTGATAGGAGAGTGCCTTCATGAACGAGAAATAGAAGGGTCTCCTGCCTGCCTGGCTAGGGCCCACATCCAAGGATTATCCTCTTGTCTGCCTACCCATCGCTTCCTGCATGATCCATACAGGGAGCAGGCACCTCTTTCAGAGAAGGCCACAGTACTGTAGATGGGGGATGCCAATGGACAGACAAATGGTATCAGAATAGAGACCTGAAATGTAAAGCCTCTTTTTTATATATAACAACATCAAATTCTTATTTCCTAAGGTCATTGGGAGAAAGCAGAAAATCAAACAAATTAAAACTATGACATGAAAGGCTGGGAGTGGTGGATTGTGTTGATTTCTGAAAGAATGGCTGGTTAGCTCAAAGTAATGAATAATTAATGGAACTTCAATGTCCTGCCTCAAGAGTCTAGACTAGTGCTGTTCAATAGAAATATAACGAGAACCACAAATATGAGCCACATGTGTAACTTTAAATTTTCTAGTAGCCACATTAAAAAAGTGAAAAGGGACAGGTGAAATTAATTTTAATAATATGTAATTTAACTCAATATATCTAAAATATTATCATTTTAGTATATAATAAATTATTAATGGGATATTTTACATTCTCTTTTTTTGGTATCAAGCCTCAGAAATCTGATGTGTCTCTTACACTTACAGTGTATCTCACTTCCAGCTAACCGCATTTCAAGTGCTTGATAGTCCCATGGGGCTGGTGGACAGCAGGTCCAGACCCTTAAATAAACGTAGCTAGTGGTTGTAAGGATGAAAAAAATGGAAGCTATCCAAATATTTGACCATGCTGGATTGGCTTAAGAAACAATAGTCCATCTGTACAATGGAATCTTATGTAGTTATTAAAAATAATGTTGTAAAGGAGTATTAATTGATATAAATGATATTATGGATATATATTACTGAAAAAGCAGATTATCAAATAGTATTTTTGGTATTACTTCTCTAAATGGTGTATGCATGTATGTATGTATCTGGCAGACCCCGTATCTCGTCCACCTCTTTCTATTCCCTTACCTGCTTTATTTTTTCCATAGCTTAAATCATTCAATTATATAACGTAGGATGTGATAAATCTGCCCGTTCATTTGTTCAATTTCTGCCTCCCCCCAGAAGACAGAAAATCTGTTATGTGTAAAATATTGTTCCAGGCCCTGGGATTAAGTACTGAACCAAAACTTAAAATATGTCCCTGCTTTCCTGAGGCTTAATTTTTAGTGGAAGGAGACTGAAAATAAACTAATGAATGAGCTGATCTGCTATATCATATATCACATCCTTCCATAGTGTATCATGTCATAAATCATTTAATGAGAAAAACAATTCAGAAAAACAGAAGATGTAAGGGAACAGAGAGCAATGGGAAGGAGGTGGGTTCTCTCTTTTTTTTTTTGCTTAGGGAGATTAGCCCTGAGCTAACATGTGTGCCAGTCTTCTTCCACTTTATATGTGGGTCGCTGCCACAGCACAGCTGGCGAGTGGTGTAGGTCCACGCCTGGGATCTGAACCCATGAACCCAGGCCACTGAAGAAGAGCGTGCTGAACTTAACCTCTACACCACGGGGCCAGACTCAAGGGTCTCTTCTTTTAAGTAGGGTACTGAGGCAAGATTTTGCTACTGATACTTGAACAGAGATTTGAATGGAGTGAAGGAGCAAGCCATGCAGGTGTTTGAGGAAAGAAAATTCCAGGCAGAGAGAACAGTAAGTATAAGGACATTTACTGAAATGGAGACGCACTTGGAGAGGGCCAAGGACTAGGATGTAGGAATCAAGATTTCAGTTTGGCCACTGAAAGGTTGAGCTGCCTACAAAGGCATGGTTTTAAAAAGTATCAACCAGTGTCCAACAGACACTGGCCAGTCAGAAAGGATTCTCAAGTATTCAAAGGTGATGTCACTTATGAACAAATGGTAAAATCATACTGGAGCATGCCAGTGAGTGCCAGCTCTGCCTATTGGATGTCCAAGTGGAAATATGTGATCCTGGAGTTTAGGAGAGGGTCAGGGCTGGAAATGAGATGTGGGTGGTAGCCACATACAGAAGGTAATTTAAGGCTGTGGGATTGATGAGATCGCCAAGTGAGTGGGTGTAGAAACAGACAAGCGGAAATGTTGAGCACTGAGCCAATGTTAAGGATTGGGAGAGCCAATGTTAAGGTGAGAAGTGGCCATTGAGGTAAGAGTAAAAGCAAGAGAAGGTGGTGTCCTAGAAGCCAAAGGAAGAATGGGTTTCAAAGAGAGAGCGATCTATAGTGACAAATGCTGTTACAGGGTTAAGAAGGACACTGAGGACTGATCATTGGATTGCAAATGTGGAGGTCATTGGTCTCAACAAGAACAGGTTTAGCCAAGTTGCAGAATGCAAGCCTGCTTGGAATGAGTTCAAGAGACAATGGGAGCCAGAGAGTCTAAACAACTCTGAAGTTGGTGTGCTATAAAGGGGAGCAGAAAGTGGGGCTGGAGGGAGAAAGGGAGGTGGGAGCAACATAGGTATGCTCATTATTTGTTTCTTCCTTCTGGATGGGATAAATTACAGTATGTTTGTTTACTGGTGGAAGTGATCTGGCACGGGGGAATAATTGACAAGAAGCTAATTGCAGAGCACGTCTTTGAGTAGGTGAAAGGATATTGGATGGCATGCAGAAAGGAGGCTGTGGCAGGAGGAACACAGACGGTTCATCCTATGCAGCAGAGAAGGCAGAGCGTGTGCACGCAGATGTGGGGTTGGTAGACTTGGTGGGGAGAATGTAGAAGTTCTCTTCCTATTGCTTTAACTTGCTCAGTGAAATACAAAGCAAGATCATTATATCTGGAAGGAGCCACTCCAAGATGCTTCAAGTGTTTCTCTCTGAGAAGTGGAATTATGGGAATTTTAAATGATCTTCTTTTTGCTCTTGTAGTTTTGATTTCTCTCGA
Organism: Equus przewalskii; assembly: GCF_037783145.1. Taxonomy (NCBI): domain Eukaryota; kingdom Metazoa; phylum Chordata; class Mammalia; order Perissodactyla; family Equidae; genus Equus; species Equus przewalskii. Next base: position 78,019,223 of record NC_091833.1, on the reverse strand, counting down.
ACAAGTATGTAATATTATGTACTTTTTCTTAGTAATAGGTGACGTCTCAAAGTGCCCTCCTTTTCTGCAGCTCTTAAAGGGGATCTTAACCAGTCCTGCCACTTACCAGTTGTATGTTCTCTAACTAGTTACATTTCTTTGTGTCTTGGTTTCTTTATTAGTAAAATGGGGATGATAATGTCTGTGCTATTTAATCCACTGGATTGGAAGAGTATTAAGTGAGAAAATGTATGCAAAAATAGTTTGAAAAGAGTCCGCATGGCACAGATATAAAATGTTCTTGTTGTGGTTATTTCCGTCTTGGGAGGGAAGTATGAGGCAGGGTGGGATCTAAGAATAGGCTGGAATCATCAGTTCGCCTCTCACGAGCTACTAAATAGTTTTAAGAGCAAAAACTACTTTTCTGATTCAGACAGTGCTGTATCCTTTTACCAAGCTTCCGATTAAGATGAAAAGCTTTGTGCCCAACTCTGGAAAACAAAATTTGAAACGTTTCTTTTGCTGTTACATTAAGTTAGCTTTATTATTTGACACTCTAAGTTAAAATGTTTCCTACTGAGCCAAGTTTTCTTCTTCTCTTCAGATACATTAATTGTGACATTTACCAAAATTTTTGCATTCGTATTCAAAACCACTCAGAGAATATATCGCAATGATTATTCTTTTGTTATTTTAAAAAATTACTGTGATTGCATTGTTAGATATGCTTCAGCACATGGGGCCCGCTGGCTTGTCATCATTAGACACATTCATAGAAATCTACTAAATAAAAAAAAAACACAAGATGAGGATACAACCACTTATTTAAGGCACTTTGTGTGAATTGAGTAATGATAGTGGAGTCACATAACTCTTCCTCAAGTGTAATTCTGAATTGCTTTTGTGTTTGTTGGCATTTGAATATTTCATTGTCAGCTTCAAGGATTATAAAATGGAAAGACAATACTGAGTTTTTCCTGTTGTGCAATGTGTATACTATTGAAGATAAGTGCTCATTAATCTTTGCTTTCAACTTATTTACATCCCCTCCTTTTTTTATTGTATGACAGTATAACCCTAGGATTAAAGAACACTTTGAAAAATGAGAAAAACACATCCAACTCATCATCTGAATATAACTATTTTCCCTCTTGTGCATTCTTGGTCCATCCTTGTCCTTTCGCTTACGCAGCTTCGCGTGGCTGCAATCATAGTAGGTGTACAATTTTGAATAGGAATTTTTGGAGTTGCATTTAGAAGAGTGTGTTTTTCAGGTATAGAATAATTGCCCGGGTTATGTTTCTATCTTTTGTCAAAACTTGATTGTGTCGGAAAAACCCTGAGATCAGGAGACCTTGCAGGGCAGAGAACCCTCTGAGTGGGGGGTGGGGAGCAAGGTCTGTTGTGGTGGCTGATGTCTTCTCACATGGTCCTTGATTAAAATTTTGAGAATTTTTGGGCTTCTATTTTGATGAAAATCCTATGACATACACTGTTTGAGGACAATTTTCAACAATGAAATATATTTCGCAATTGCTGTCACTTATTTCACATACCATCAAGTTTCAAGTTTGTAGTAGGTTGATTGCAAATGTGGCCCCAATTTTTCACCCCTCCTTGTACCCATACCCTTTGCAACATGATTTTGCTGCTATTCCCATTAAGAGAGAGAATCTCTTTCCCCACTTCTGGAATCTGAGCTGGTTATGCTTTGGCTAATGGAATGGCCAGCAGAAATGATGGAGTGTCAGTTCTGGGCTTAGGACTCAGAGACTGTGTGCACAGCCATAGCAGCCTGGGCTAGCCTGATGGAGACTGAGAGACTGTGTGGATTAGGGCCAAGTCAGCCCCATGGAGGCCAGCTCCCAGCAACCACCAGCTGACACAGGTGAGCCCAGTCAAGATGAGCTGAGCCAGCCCAGGTGAGCAGAACTGCCCAGCTGAGAGAAATCATCTGTGGTTGCTATTTGAAGCCACTAAATTGTGAGCGATTTATTGTACAGCATTATGTTGGTAATATGTCACTGATAATAAAATTCTATCACATTTTGACATTTTGGGCAATGTTAATTTTTCCCCTTGGGTTTCTATTGTAACAATACATTGCAGAGTTGGAGTTGGGGGGAACATGTGCCTTGTTCCCATTGCCATCATCCGTCTTCCATGACACGACAAAGAGTTGCAGAGATGGTAGATTGACTGAGGAGTAGTTTGAATCCCCACTGAATGCTTGAGCTCAGACGGTCTACCTTAGGGCTTTCCTGCTGCTTTCTTCAATGGGGTGAGTGTGAAGTAGGACTGCTTTTATTTTATTTTGTCCCTTTTTTTACCCAATCTATCAAGCCTATAATCTCTTCTCAACAGATTTTCAAGTGAGCAGGGAACTGGAAAAGATAAATGAAAGTCCGAGTGGTGCTGTTGAAGGAGAAAGGGTCTCTATAGATGGTAACATCTAATTAACGTCAGATTCAGGCCAGGACCCTGGTAACAGAAGTGCCCAGTTCACAAGGAACTAACAAAGCCACCTGAAGTTTAAGCAATTCATCCTTTTGCAGGGGAGTTGCTGCTGCTGTTATTTATTTTCATTCTAATTTTAAATGATTTAAGATCTGTATGCACCTTTATTTCAGATGGAGTATTCCTCAGGGCAGTATGTGTATAATAACTTCCTCGTAGGACATGACGTTGTCCCATGGGCTCAGGTATCTCACAGGTCAGGTGAGTTCCCAGAGAGAGAAACAGCAAACAGCAAATGGCAAGAATAGCATCAGCCAGTCTTGTCCTCTGTACGGCACTGAGCTCCCGATTTCATTATTAATGTGCTCTGATGAGGAGGTTAAGTTTTTCAGAGAAGAGGGAGGATGGACTAAATCTGCTCTTCTTCCATCTCTAAACGTTCGCTTTATGTGTTCCACTGGAAAAACATGGACACAATTATTTTTAGAAAATTGCAAATTACGGAAAAATAGAAGGGAGAAAAGTAGACCCTCGTAATCCTACGGACAGTTTTGGAGTAGTTATTTCCAGTCTTTGAAATTTTTTTCTCTATATAATTGGAAATGCAAATAAATAAACAAACAGAAGACACTCATATAAAACCTAAATAAGGGTAAGAGCAAAGTCAGCAAGTCAAGGGGATTTGAACATCAGGTACATGGTCACTTCCTCCTCTAAGAATGAGGGTGGTCATGGTGTCACAGGGTGGGTGGTGGGGAGGCAGAGTGAGGTTGTGGGCAGACAGGCTTAGGTCAGGACCTGGCAGAGAGCAAAAGTCACTATTGATAACCATAAACAGAGCAGACATCAATCTGGAGCTTCGTAAGTGCCGGGCACCATTCTAATCATTTTCTATATGTTAACTCGCTTAAACTTTCCAACAGCCCTGTGAGTAAGGTGTTATTATTATCCTCATTTACAAGGAGGAAATGTTAAGTCACTTGCTCAAGGGTGGAGCTGGGATTCAAATTCACACCGTCTGTTTAGGGTGTCCTTGCTTTTAACCGCTATGTGATTACTTTATTATTTTCTTTATTATAATTATTAATCTGGACTCCAACAGGCACCTTGATCATGCAGAAGGAGCCTATTTGGCCCAGGAGTGGGGAATTTCACCTCGTCATTGCAATCATTTATTGGCTTAAAAGCATGTTCCTTTGAAACTGAAATCTGAGTGTCATCTATCATCATTCATTTGTGTTACTGCCTATCACTTTTCTTCTTTCCACTTTTCTTTCAGAACACAATAAATTATATTCAAATGGCAGCCATGGAGGAAACTTTCCTTCCCTTCCTCATCAACAAAGCTGATCGATGGGCGCTGAAGCCCCAGGGAAGCAGCATCTGTTGTAACTCAAGGATTCCTACTCGAGCTGAGGATGAAATTAACAGACGCAGAGCAGTTTGCAGCTCAGCATTTGTTCAAGTCTGGCACATGCACCATCATTAGCAACTATATTTGAGAACCAAGATCAAGGAGGTGAGGAGGAGAGTGGATCTGATTGAAGGGATATTCAAGAAAGAGGAAATTCAGAGCATTTAGGTAAAGCTTCATAGCTAAAATAAATGAACTGGAGAGCAGAGCAAATAGCCAGGTACATTTCGGAGTTGTCGACAGACAATCTGGATAATTTTGCCTCTGCAACTTCCAAAACAAAGTCATTGCATGCAGTGAATTCCCCAGAGTGGCTGCCTCTTTTACTTGGTTCTGTGGGCTGTCTCTCTATTAATGTGAAGGCTTCATGAGGGCAAAGATTTTGCTGTCCTGTTAGCTACTGTAATCTGGGCTTACCGTAGATAAAATTAAATATTCATGGAATAAGTCAATGTATACTTGCTCAAAGCTTGCCTTGACCTGAGCTAAGCAGATAAGGTCTGAGGTGTTCAGCAGGAATCAAAAGTGATAAGCATACTGGAAGAAAGGTATCATCTAACTAAAACTGATTATTAATTACGGTGAATGGAATCAATGATGAAATATTAGCAGAATGCCCCTTGCGTGCCCACCATTACTGTAGGCAATGGAAGGAGATACAATAGAAGCACAATCACAACGAAAGTGACTATCTGCCTAAGGCGTGCTATTGGCCCAGCACATTCTAAGCTTGTTACTCACATTAGCATGTTCAGTTCTCTCAACACCCACTAAGGCGTAGGTAGGTAGGTTCAAGTGTGATCACTCCCATTTGATGTACAAGGTAACTGGTGCCAGGTCAATTTAATAACTTGCCCAGGGTCCTACAGTAAATGGTAGACCTGGGATTCCCTCTGTCATGCTCTTTACTGTCATTCTCTGTGGTCCTGGCCCTCTAGGAATTTATCCTTCATTTGAAGACATAAAAGGAACGCATACAAAGCAGATAACAAGTAAATCTTAAACTCCGTAGCCCTGGCAACAAAAGGGAGAGAGTAAGTATAGATTGGAGTTTTGACACAGAGCTCCTGGAAGGAGGCTATACCAGATGTGTCTTGAATTCCATCCCTGGTTTGCTTGTATGCCTCTCTCTCCATCCTCCCATCTACTCGTCCACTCACCCTCCTGTACACTCATCTAACATTTTTTGAGCTCCAATTACGTGCCAGCCCCTGAGCACTGAAGCAGTGGTTTTGTGTGGAAGTAGTCATATTTTAGCTGTCTGAGCCTCTTGCCTGAGAGGGCTAAAATGAGTCCCCATGCACACTGGGACAGTGGGTCTTCCTAGGAAGGACAGCTGGGTGCTGTCTGTCAAGACTGAGAACGCTCATACCTGTGATACAGAAATCCCACCCCCTGGAGCTTACCCAGGGTGAAGGTGCACAAGCTTGGTCTCTGCAGCACTGTTGGTAACAAAGTATTAGAAGTGGCCGCATGTTCATCAAAAGGGACCTGCTTAAATAAAACATGATACTGTACCACAGGATGGCTAGAGTTAACACGTACGTATGGAATATTTGAAAGTTGTTAAGAGAGTAGATCCTAAGAGTTCTCATCACAAGGAAAAAACCATTTTTTCTTTTTCATTTGTATCTATTTGAGACAATGGATGATAACTAAACTTATGGTGGTAATCATTTCATGATATATGTAAGTCAAGTCATTGTGCTGTACACCTTAAACTTATCCAATACTGTAAGTCAATTGTATCTCAATTGTTTTTATACTGGAAGTTTAAAAGTTTTATACTGGAAGAATGAAATAAATCATGATAGTACACCAGTAAGAGATTACTAAGCAGCTGTAAAAAGGAGTGAAGAGCTGAGATGAGGCTATCTGTAAGATGTTTAAGTGAAAAGAACCAAGAGCATATGTAGCATAGGCTACCATTTGGGTAAAAGGTTGGAAATATAAAAAAATGATAAAAACATAAAAAATTATAAAAAATATCTACAAATATTTGGTAGGCAGGATATCTATGAATATCTCTGGAAGAATACACCAGGCACTGACAGCATTAGCGGCTCTCAGGGGAGGGAGTGGGTCATGGATCGGCAAGAGGAGCACGAGGGATTTTCACTGACATCCTTTTGTATGTTTTGAATTTTGAAACTTGGAAATGTATTGTTTATATTCCCCTCCAAATTTTGCTTTTAAAAAAATTCATGCGCCCAGACCCAGGTGTTAGTGGTATAACTATGAGAGCTGGAGTTTTAATTTTGGTCCCCCAAATCTCTCAAGGCATCTAGAAGGGAATCCTGTGTGCCAGGACGGTTGACAATCTGAACCCACCTCTGCCTGACTCGCACCTGAAGTCCTGTGACGTTTGGTTTCCAACCTTTGATGGCCCAGATACTCTCCCCAGTGTGCTCTTCCTCTTTCTTAGCCAGAGGGCTTCTCCCCAGACCTTGTGTTAGCAAATTGGAAGAGGGTAGTCAGGGTGGGCCTCCCTGAGAAGGTGACATTTGAGCAAGGCTTGATGTCGGTGAGGGAATGAGCCCTAAGCATATCTGGGGGAAGGGAATTCCAGAAAGATGACATAGCAAGTTCAAAGAGGTGTGTTTGGCCTGGTGGCAGATGTGCCTTGAATGGAGCAAACAAAAGAGAGAGAAGAGACAAAGACAAGGGGGTAATTGGTGGTTTGTGTGGGGGTGAGGGAGGTGTGGATTGTGGAGGGCCTTTCACCTCCTTCCTCGAGATTCTACATCCAGACACCCTGCTGTTTGTGGACTCTGATCTCACGTTCCAGTTCTACTAACTGGCCACTGCATGGTTCCCGAGACTCAGCACCTGCCCTACGCTCAGATCTAGTTTTGATGTTCTAGCCTCATGCCCTGTCTCCGTAACCAGCGCAGTGACCTGGTCTGTCCCAGCTGCCGCCAGGGAATGGAGACCCGCATTCTGGTCTGTGCTAGAGAGTCCTGCTGGTTCAGTCCCCACAGGGACTGCAGACACCACAAGGAGGAGAGACAGGGGCAGGGAGTCCAGAAACTCATCTTCAACCCTTGTGCTATGTTGGTCTTTCTGGTGTTTCTCAAATGGAGCACCTTTACCTCAGGTACCTTTGGACTCGTGATTTCTCGTCCTCAGAACACTCCTCCCCAGCCTTGTGTGACTCGTTCCCTTGTTTCATGCAGATGGAACATTCCTCAAACGTCCTCCTCAGAGGTGTCCCTGATCTCCCGCTCTAAGACAGCTACCTCCTAGCCGCCCATCCCCTTACCCGCCTGATTGTCTTCACCTCATATATGGGCATGTTGCTATCTCTCTCTGCTTGAATGCGAGCTTGGGGAAAGTAAGGAATTTATCTAGAATCCTAACACCTGTGGGCCTGTGTCTATGAATGAATCTGTTTCCAGATTTTGGACCCCCAAGTCAACTCTGTCCCACTGGAGAACCAGAGTCTGCCCATGGTGGAATGGAGAGTCCAGGAATTAGGAGGCATGTGTGGTTGGATAGAATAACATTATAGATAGGAACTCCAGAAACACCACACTCTAACTCTCTTCCCTATCCTTTAGCAGAAGACCGCAGAGACAAGGAGGGCAGCATTGCCAACATCTTACAGGACTAAAATACAGGGTCCTTCTACCTGCTCAGAATCATACTTCTCTTGATCTTAGCAGAGCTTTAAGCAACTGTGAAGTGCTCATAATTTTAAGGGTCATAGTTATCATGAGGTGGCGGTCTTCTTTTCTTCTTACTGATTCTTCATTCTAGAGAAGCAGCTTTGACACTAGTAGACTGGGGTTCAAATTATCGCTGACACTTGACATTTGCTGACACTGTGCAAATCGAGCCTTCTGAGCCTATTTCCTCATCTAAGATGGGCTGAGGGGAGTGGGAACGGGGGATAATATCTACCTCCTATTGTTGGCAGGATACAAAGTATGCAGTACAGTCTTTGGTACATAGTAAGTCCTTAATTAATGTTCAATCCTTTCCTCCTTCCTTCATATCTCCCACCAAGAAAGCTCTTTTCCATGTACTTAGTGGTCCAAGAAGCTAATACTTGCCTGTCAACTGCGAGGACTGTGAAAATGCTGCACATGATATTTGAGTTCTTCATCATTCATTGTGCCTTTGATGTTCAATGTCCTAGTCACAGGTCTAATATCTGTAAGAGCTGATCAGTTAAATTTTTTTTGATATTGGAGTCACACTACATTTTAGTCAGTCTTTTCACAAACGATAGGTGTGTTAGTCAGGGTATAGGCTCAGCTGCTATAACAAAAATACCCCCAAATTCAGCAGCTTAAATACGATAGGAGCTTGGTCTTTCTTACATAACAATCTAGAAATAGGTGGTAGGTCTAGGTTAGTGGCTCTGAGCTGGGAGGGCATCCAGAGACCCAGGTTCCTTCTTTCTTGTTTCTCTGCTATTCTGTAGGGTGGTGGTTTTGTCCACATGATCAAAGCTAGAGCAACACCAGTCTACCCACATTCCAATCTGAGGGAAAGAGGAGGGAGAGGAAGTTCATAGCTAGTCATTTCCTTTTAGGGAATTTGCACTCCAGTTGTTTTGGCTCAAACTTAGTCATATGGCCATGTCTGCTTGGGAAATTTATTTCCTACCTCCATGGCCATAGGCTCTGCTAAAACTTGGTAACTGATTAAAGGCTCTAACCATAGGCTGTATCTAAAACTTGGGGTCTATTACTAAAAGGAAGAAGAGGAGAGTGGTTATGGGGGGATAGGAGTCTCCTCAACACACCTGGTCTGAAGGAAACCAAATGACACTATGGCTGGCTGGCTTGGGCCAGCCCATGACCATGGGAGAAAAGCAATCACTGACAGGTGCTAGAGCCTCCTTTTAAACTCCAGATAGTGAGTTTTAAGTAAATAACGAGTACATACCTTTTCTCCTCCCATTTAAAAAATGGATGTCATCCAACAAAACCAAAGGTAAATAACGTTCTTCCCATACTGTATTTTTAACAGTTTCATACCATCCTGGTCAGTCCACGTTGCTTTAGAACTCATCTGAAGTTTTTTTGAAACTCAGGACCACAGTTTTACCTCAACTCATGAGAGTTTTTGTGACCCTTGATGATCATTAGGGTCAGTTCAGAAACTCAAAGCTGGTGTGGCCCATGTGCTCCTTTGGTGGTGTCTGTGGTTGTGCTGGAAGCTTTGTGGTCACAGGCTAAGGGTCTTCACTGGGCTTCCAGGGCTTGTAACCTGTACCTTCCGTTATCTCAGCATCCATGCTTCGGTTTCCATTTCCACTCACAAGGGCCAGAAGAAGCAGAATGCCACAGGGAGAGAATCACTCTTAGCAGTGATTGTTAAGTTCTCTGCCAATGTCAACTGCAGCTACACAGTGATAAATTCACCCCTAGGACCCTAGACTGAGCTGAAATAAACACAGCAGGTAGTAAAATTAGCTCACATTTGTATTCCCATGATAGAGTTGAAAGAAGAATTTTATATCCATCCTCTCCTTTGGTCCTCTCATTTGAGGTGGATGATTGCTGTTCTTTCCAGTTTACAGACAAAGAAACTGAGATGCAAGGAGATTATGTGAATTATTCAAGGACACATGGATGGGATGTGGTTCTCTGATGCCTCCACATCCCACAGTATTAAGTGAGATCTATTTTAAAAATTACGTTAGGACACGTTTGTTAAATGAATGGGTAAGCATTGGTAAAAAGTGTGGTCATGTCACAAAACTTTGGACCCTGGTCATAATAGTAAAGAGAACGCTTGTGGGCAGTTCAATTAATTTTCCGCTTCCCCCTTCTTTGTACATCAGGCTCACGATGATATTGGCACTACGGAACAGTGTTCTTTGGGTAACTTCTCACATTTCTTGGCCACTTTCTGGTTTATAAAGCAGGCTGACATATATCAGCAGGCCTGTAAGCTAACCAAGGGTGGAGCCTGAGTCTTATTTCCTTTCGTAGTCACTGCAGTGTCTTGCATGTAGAAGGTGCCTTCTAAACTTTATGGGATGAATGCTCTTATGTGGTCCTCAGGACAGCTCAGGAAGGTAAGCAGGGCAGATGGTCTCCCCATGGAACAGGCCTGGAGGCTGAGGCTCTGGGAGGCTGAGTGACAAGTTCCATGTCACAGAGCTGAGATGCAGTGCTGTAGGGAGCAGGACAATGGTTTCCAGGTTTCCTACTTAGGGTTTCTTGCATGGTCCCACACCCTGCTCAGCCCTTCAGCTACCTGATTTTTGAATCCAAAGCACTCACTCATAGGAACTCAAAGGTCCATGTAAGTGTCATTTTCCTCTCTGAAGACGCCTAAGTCTTTTCTTCAGGGAATAAATTCAGAACCTGAGACAATTGGTCTGGTTCTTGCTCTCTCTCAGTAAACGCGAAAATGCATCCTTTAAAAAATGCAGTTCCTGCTCTTGAAAATAAAAGTGTGTTTTCTTCCCCTGCATCCTTGCTTCAGAGAATTGGTTGCAGGTCTCTTTTATCACTTGTCTTTTCTGAAAAGTTAACAGGACCAGGAAATCTTCCTTCAGAGTCCCTAAGGCCTGACCTTGTCCTTTGTCCCCGAAACTTAAGCCTCTTTCTCTTTCCACAATTGGACAGAGGTAAATTCTAAACTTCTTTGGAGATGACCTCCTGTTTTGATTCCCATTGACCCTGAGATTCACTACCCCACTCTTTGCTCCTCAGACCTGAACCTCTTGTTCAATTCTCTCTCTTGATAAATGGCACTATTTATAAGTAAAACTCCCAGGGGTCACCCTCTCTTCCTCTTATGACAGGCAGACTGTAGAGTGGCCCCCAATGATCTTCACCTCCTGTTGTCCACACTCTTGTGTAATCCCCTCCCTTGAGTGTGGACAGGATCTGTGATTTGCTTCTAACTGCTAGAACATGACAAAAGAGATGGGATGGCACTGCTGTGGTTAGCATCCATAAGATCGTGATTTTGGTCTTGCTAGAAGACTTTCTCTCTCACTGACTTTGATAAAGCAAGCTGCTATGTTGGGGAGACCCGCATGGCAAGGAACTGAGGGTGAGGAATGGAGCTGGCAAGGAATCGAAACCCTCAATCCAACTTAATTCTGCCAGTAACCACGTGAGCTTAGAAGTGGATCCTTCTCCAGTTGAGCCTCTGGGTGAGATCCCAGCCCTGGCTGACAGCCTGATTGCAGCCTAATGAGATACTAAGAAACAGAAATCTCCACTAAGCCATGCCTGGATTCCTTACCCACAGAAATTGCAAGATGATAAGTGTGTGTTGTTTTGAAGTCACTACTTTTGTGGTAACTTGTTACACAGCAATAAATAACTCCACCAATAATATACTCCATCAATCTAATGGGCCACCAAGTTCTATTGATTCTACCTGTCAGAGAGCTCTGGATTCTCTATGTTCTTCTACACTCTACTGCCTCTGCTTTGTGTCCATCCTCATCAGCCCTTGTTAGGATCAAACAATTGCCTTTTGTATCAGTCAGGGTCCCAGCAACAGCTGGAAGGCACTCTCCGTGGGTTTAACTGAAAAGTGATGTGGACAGGGTTAGAGGCACCCAGGGGCTGGCAATCGCAGGAAGCCGTGATCATCCCAGACTTAAGAGGGCAAGGGGAGTGAAGGTGATACCAGAGATTGAGGAAAGCTGGAATGGAAAAGGGGTTGTCTGGCCAGAGCGGTGGCTTTAGGTAGAGAGAGAACCCAGCTGTTGCCAGAACTGTGGGAAGGCAAGGAGGAAAAGGTGCATAAGTACCCCAATCTCTCTCTGCTCTGTCCTCCAATGTCTTGCTATGTCTCCATTGGGCAAACTCATTCAGAAGCCAGATGGGTCTTCTCCTGTCCTTCGACTGCGATTTACACCAGGGGCTCTCCTGGTTCTGAGGCCTTCTGGTTTGGACTCGATGACACCACTGGCTTTCCTCGGTCTCCAGCTCGCAGATGGCAGATTGTGGGACTTCTCAGCCCCCATAATTGTGTGAGTCAATTTCTTATGATAAATCTCAATATATATACATATATATATACACATACATACACATACACACATCTATACGTATATAGTATATATTGTCTACATATACAAAATCTGGGAGGCCTAGCACTGGTGACTTGGTCTCAGTACATATGTTTGCTTGAGCCACTTCCTTTTTCTCTCAGGAGCAGGGCCTTTGGTTTATTTAACTTTTATCCCCAGGGTCTAGCACAACTAGCACCTCAGTAAATGTAGGTTTGAAGGGGGTTTCCTTTGCTACCCAGTGTCTTAGCTTGGATTCTTATTAAAGCAGATCTGAGACAAGACTTGGGTACAGGTATTTTATTTGGGAGGTGATCCCAGGAAGAAGAAGCGAGGGAATAGAGAAGTAAGAGGGGGAGGAGAGGGAAACCAATGAGTTACTGCTGTGGGCAAGTGGGCTCAATCCTGCTGAGGGTCCCCTGAGAAATCCCATAGAGCCATCACAGGGCCATCCACCAGAAAACGGGGGGTGGGGGCGAATCCGCCAACTCCCATTTCCTGTTGGTTGAAGGTTTCCCTTCAGAGGAGTTAATTTTCCCGCACTTCTGGGCTGTTCCTGGCCTCTGGGAGCAAGCTCCATGGTGTGAGAAAGCCCTCAGGTCGAGCATCAGAGAAGGCAGGCATCTGAGGTGAAAAGCTGTCAGCAGGCTGAAGCTGTCTACGCAGCTGCAGGTGAGCGCAGGTGGCGCGGGATGTGGGAGTTGACCAGCAGTGGGGTCTCCTACATCCAGCCTCCTGGATTGGGAGAGGAAAAGAGCATAAAAATCATTGTTTTCCATTTAAAAACACCTGCTCCTGGGGTCAGTCCGCTTCTTTGAGGCAGGCTCAGCAAATATTTCTGGAAGGTTACAAGAACACTCAGTATTTTTAGTCATTGGTCTTTTTTCAGTAATTATTAATGACAACTCTTCCTTAAAGAATCCTGCTTTGGACAACAAATTAATTGGCCATATTACCCTTAGAAAGTAGCTGCGAGTGCACCCACCTCCAGAACCATCATTAAGAGCACACGGGTTCTGTGTTCACCTCTGTCCTGAACCAATGGCCAGGACAATGTCTGGGACTGTGGTATGTCAGAAGCTCCTCTCTTCCCCATTGGTACAGGCGAGCTGGGGACTCAGAGGGCCGGGGAGGGGCACCCTCTTCCCACTCAGCAGTCTGCAGCCTACCTCCCTCGCTGCCCTTGAAGTGTGTTTGGCTTGTCCTCTTGTCTAGCCTTCAGTCCTCCCTCACTTCCCAGGTTCCGTTCCAAATTCCTCTGGGCCCAGAGGCTGCCCAGATCCCCAGTCAACTGAGATCTTGACCTTCCCATCTTCTTCCAGCCCCTTTTTCCTAGGGCTGGACCCAGCTTCCTGATCTTTCTCTCACCTGGACCAGATATGACACATCTTGAATTTTTGCCAAGAAGCCCACTCCATGTCCCACCCGCCTGGCTCAGACCCTTTGAGTCCTAGCACTACACTGGGCTCGAGTCCACCATGCCCCTGGCCTTGGAGCTGGGTTGGGGGACCCTCTCTGGAAAGGTTTGCCCTCTGCTGTCTCAGTTGCTTGTCTCTTCTTTCCGTTTTGAGCAGGTCCTGGAATTCCTAACATACTCTGTGACCAAGATTGTCTGGATTATAACAAGATTTGGCACAGAGTGTGCTGAAATAAATGAGAAAAAACTGAAGGGACAGAAATTACGAGTTCAATAAGATTCAGTCATCTGTTCACTCATTCATAAATTTACTCAAGTTTGTTTGAAATATCTAGCAACACAGTTCCAGACTCACAGTGAGCATGTAGTGTTTGTGGGATTGCACAGATAGGGGACAGGTACAAGAGTATGTCCCCCAGGGCTTCTGACACCAGGTGGATGAAAGTAGGGGTACATTGACCCAAATTCCTCACCCACTCAACTAAGGGTACAGATTCCCCTCATGGTTCAGGACGGATGGAATTTGGTCGGGAAAAGTGCATTGTGTTTAGTGTATCAGCTATATGACCCTAGGGATAATGATAGTGTTGAGATCTTTTCTGCTCTGGCTTTGAGTTTCCATGAAGCAGGCGATCCTGGCCTCTTTCTGCTCCCTATTACTCCTCCCTCCACCAGCTCCATATCTGGCTGCTCACAGAAAGGACACATTCAGCCTTGCTCTGTTTTACGTGGCCAGGCCTCTGGAGGTGATTCTGCAATGATCCAGTGCTGCTTGGGACAAGGCGATGAGTTTAATTCTAGAGTGCAGCGTTAGGAAGCCCAAGTCCTAAGCCATGTTCTCCCTTATCGGCCATATTATAATAAAGAACATTTTGATCTCCATTTTCCAGATACCTATGTCTATCAATTAGTTCTCAACCCCAGTGGGAAGCAAGGATGTAGGTTATTGGGCCTCCTCAAAACACCACGTAGTTCCAAGTTCATGGGGTTGGTGTGAGCATTAAATGAATCTTTAGGATAGGGCCTGGCACTTAGGGAGAGCTCAAAAATGTTAGCTATTGTTTGCAGACAACATGATTTTATATATAGAAAACCCTAAAGAATCCATTGGAAAACTATTGGACATAATCAACAACTGTAGCAATATTTCAGGGTACAAAATCAACTTACAACAATCAGTTGCATTTCTATACTCTAACAATGAACTAACATAAAGAGAACTCAAGAATACAACCCCATTTATAATCCCAACAAAAATAATAAAATATTTAGGAATAAAGTTAACCAAGGAGGTGAAAGACCTAAACAATAAAAACTATAAGACATTACTGAAAGAAATCCATGATGACATCAAGAAATGGGAAAATATTCCATGAACATGGATTGGAAGAATAAACATGGTTAAAATGGCCATACTACCTAAAGCAATCTACAGATTCAATGCAATCCCAATCAGAATCCCAATGACATTCGCCATGGAACTATAACAAAGAATACTAAAATTCATATGGGGCAGCAAAAGACCCCGAATAGCTAAAGCAATCCTGAGAAAAAAAAGAACAAAGCTGGAGACATCACAATCTCTGACTCCAAAATACACTGCAAAACCTTAGTGATCAAAATGGCATGGTACTGGTACAAAAACAGACACACAGATCAATGAAACAGAATTGAAAGCCCAGAAATAAAACCACACATCTATAGATGGCTAATCTTCAACAAAGGAACTAAGAATATACAATGGAGAAAGGAAAGTCTCTTCAGTAAATGGTATTGGGAAAACTGGACAGCCACATGCAAAAGAATGAATGTAGACCATTATCTTTCGCCATACACAAAAATTTACTCAAAAACGATCAAAGACTTGAAGGTAAGACCTGAAACCATAAAACTCCTGTAAGAAAATATAGGCAGTACACTCTTTGACATCAATCTTAGAAGGATCTTTTCAAATACCATGTCTACTCGGAGACGGGAGACAAAAGAAAAGCTAAACAAGTGGAACTTCATCAAACTAAAGAGCTTCTGCAAGGCAAAGGAAACCAGGATCAAAACGAAAAGACAACCCACCAATTGGGAGGAAATACTTGCAAATCATATATCTGACAAGGGGTTAATCTCCATAATATACAAAGAACTCACACAACTCAACAACAACAACAAAAACAACCCGGTCAAAAAATGGGAAGAGTATACGAACATACATTTTTCCAAAGAAGATATACGGATGGCCAGTAGGCACATGAAAAGATGTTCAATGTCACTAATCTTCAGGGAAATGCAAATCAAAACTACACCATGATACTACCTTACACCTGTTAGAATGACTATAATCACTAAGACAAAAAATAATAAATGTTGGAGAGGTTGTGGAGAAAAGGGAACCCTCATACACTGCTGGTGGGAATGCAAACTGGTGCAGCCACTATGGAAAACAGTATGGAGATTTCTCAAAAAGTTAAAAATAGAGGGGCTGGCCCCGTGGCCGAGTGGTTAAGTTCGCGCGCTCCGCTGCAGGCGGCCCAGTGTTTCGTTGGTTCAAATCCTGGGCGGGGACATGGCACTGCTCATCAAACCACGCTGAGGCAGCGTCCCACATACCACAACTAGAAGGACCCACAGCGAAGAATATACAACTATGTACTGGAGGGGCTTTGGGGAGAAAAAAGGAAAAAATAAAATCTTAAAAAAAAAAATTAAAAATAGAAATATTATATGACTCAGCTATCCCACTACTGGGTATTTATCCAAAGAACTTGAAATCAACAATTCAGAGACTTATGCTCCCCTACGTTCACTGCAGCATTATTTACGTTAGCCAAGATGTGGAAGCAATGCAAGTGCCCATCGACTGATGATTGGATAAAGAAAATGTGGTGTATATATACACTGGAATACTACTCAGCCATAAAAACAGACAAATCATCCCATTTGCAACAACATGGATGGATCTTGAGGGTATTACGTTAAGTGAAATAAGCCAGACAGAGAAAGACAAAGACTGTGTGATTTTACTCATATGTGGAATATAAACTAACACACAAAGAGAACAGTTTAGTGGTTACCAGGGGGAAGGGAGTTGGGGAGTGGGCACAAGGGGTGAAGGGGCACATTTATATGGTAATCGACAAATAATAATGTACAACTGAAATTTCACAATGTTGTAAACTACTATGACCTCCATAAAAGTTAGCTATTGTTATTATAATTATATATACTTTATATATTGTTATAATTATAATAGTAACAGTAACCTGATTCCTCACTACACCTAGGTGAGAAAAAAAAAAGAATACTATTAAGTATGTATTTCAAGCATTGGCAAACAATATTCCAGACGAGGGAAAGAGAAGTGGGAGGAAAAGCACACAGCAAGGTGGGAATTGGGAGAAAGGAAGTGGGTCCTGTGGGATTGGTCACCAAAATCTAAAGAGAGGCCCAGACCGCTGCCCTGAGAGAAGGCTCGGAACTGGCCTCCGGGTGGAGTCCTTGGCATCCTTGGATGCTGGTCAACTCCTCCGACAGCAAATCCTGAAAAGAGTCATCATTCCATTGCTGCGAGCAGGAGCGCCACACCCACGGTCCTCTGGAAGGCCAGGAGCAGCGAGGAGTTCAGTCTCTTGCCCTTTTCCCATTTCTTGATGCTGGAGGGAAAATGGAGAGGAAAATGCAGGCCAGAGACTTCACATTATATTAAGTCTGGGGCTGCCTGAGTCTGAGGGGAGGGCCATCAATGAAGAGTCCTTTGTTTGTTCATTCGAAGACCTGTTGATAGGCAGGTTAATCTATTCTCATTATTTATAATTAAGTTACTAATTAAGTAGCTGCTATGCATCTACCTCAGCTCACTCTGCTTAATATGAGTGTTAACTTGCCCAGAGAATATCTCTGGGAAGATGCCAATAACTCCTTGGGAGCAGATCCTGAACTCAGGATCAACCAGGTTATCCATCAAGAGGGGACTGGTTAATCCGTTATGATGTATCCATGTGATGGAATATTGTGGAGCCATTAAAAATGTCGTAGGACTATATTTATGGACATGCATGTATGTTCAGAAATAGTAAATGATCTGGCCCTCTGCGTATGGGGGCCAGTTTCAGATTTCACCCAGGAAGCTCCTGAGTTTGTGAACCAGCAAAAATGTTCTAGGCAGAGGGAGCAGGAGCAAAGGCCTCGAGATAATGCTTTTTCTTTTCTTTCAAGTTGTTTTATTTTATTTTTATTTATTTATTTATTTTTGGGGAAGACTGGCCCTGAGCTAACATCTGTGCCCATCTTCCTCTACTTTACACGTGGGACGCCTACCATGTCATGGCTTGACAAACTGTGCTAGGTCCACACCTGGGATCTGAACTGGTGAACCCTGGGCCACTGAAGAGAAGCACGCAAACTTAACCACGATGCGACTGGGCAGGCCCCCCAAGTTATTTTAAAATGCAACAGTTGGGAGATTTATCAAGCATTTTAAAGTTATTATTGGTGTTTCTTAAACTTGCTTGAGAGTGGCAACATTTATGGGGATCTTGCTAATTTCCCAATGGCTCCCCAAATGCATACTAGGACTTTTATTTTCATTTTGAAGGATCTCAAAAGAATATAGTGATCCTAAGGGGGGGTGCAAATGGTGGAGAGAGAGATTTTACAAAAATGTAAATGTTCCGTTTTACATTATTAATGAAGACAGCTAAAGAGCAGTGCTGGCAACCAACACATCTTTTAGAGTGTCTTAAGTATGTCTGTACCAAGAGCAGTGGGTAAAGGGGAGAGTGGGCACCCTGCCCCTCTAGCCATCCATTCCCAGAGATGCCACACTCATGCTTGGTACCCAGTGATCCAGGATGGAGCAATATTAAAGGGGATCACCTTCTTCATTCCCCTCAGTTTCTCTGACCATCTGACTTACCCCTCCCCTGAGCAAGATGGTTGAGGCAGGGTGGGTGGTTGATCCCTGTAGCCAATTGACCTGGGTTTGGGGAGTAGGGATCTAGGAGTATGGTGCAGTTGGGTTGGGGAGACTCTAACATGCCTGATGGTACACAACATTGAGCTCCTAAGCACCCCAGCAATGTCTCATTTGTGGGGATTCCTGCCACTTACCTAAACCAGATTCTTCTATTATGATGAACCTCCCAGACTCTGTCTTCATTGACTCCTTTTATGAGATGATTTACTCAAAGTAAAGTGAGTGTTTACTTTCTTAAATGTCAAACCTTTAAAGATCATATAATTTCTTAATAGCTTTTCATCGGAGCCCTCATAAACGTATCTTCTTAAGTAGATAGCAAAAGCCTTAAATATTTGACCCAGTCTTTCTACTTCAGGGGCATAAGTAAGCATCTGGGAAAAGATTGTAACTATGGTATTTATCTCAACATTGATAGAGGAAAAAAATCAGGATCAACTAGGTTATCCATCAATAGGGGATTGGTTAATAAGTTATGATGTATCCATATGATGGAATATTGTGGAGCCATTAAAAATGTCATAGGACTATATTTATGGACATGCATATATGTTCAGAAATACTAAGTGAAAAAAGGTAAAATGAAAAACAGCACCTACAGTATGATAATAACCAAAGCCAACAAGTATTGAGTGCTTAATGTGCGCCAGGCTCTGTGCTGCGTGCTTATGGGCATTATCCTAAAGAATCCTTATACACTCTGGTGACGTAGGAGGTCTATTTCTCATTTCTGAGATGAGAAAACTGAGACTTGAGAAATTAAATTGCTTGCTGCTATAGACTGAATGTTTGTGTTCCCCCAAATTCGTATGTTGAAACCAAATCCCTAACTGGACGGTATTTAAAGGTGGGGGCTCTGGGAGCTGATGAGATTATGAAGGCAAAGTCCTTATAAAAGAAAGTAGTACACTTGTAAGAGAGCTCCCTTGTCCCTTTTCTTATATGAAGACATAGCAAAGAGACATCTATGAGCCAGGTATGGGGGCTCTCACCAGACACTGAATCTGCCAGGGCGTTGACCTTGGACTTCCCAGCCTCCAGAACTGTGAGACATAAATGTCAGTTGTTCAAGCCACCTAGTCTATGGTATTGTGTGATAGCAGCCAAATGGACTAAGATGCCTGCTCAAGGTCACATGTAAAGCTGGGATTCCAGCTCTTATTCTCACAGTCTGCATTTTTTGGCTTAAAATGCACACAGACTCAAAGAGACAGAGGGACATCTACAAAGATACATAGCACAATGCTCATGGGAGTTAATTCAGGATGGTGGGATCACACACGATTTTAATTTTCTTCTTTCTGCCTATTTGTATATTCTAATTTATCTCCAGTTAACAGGTATTCTTTCTTTCTTTTCTTTTCCTTTCTCTCTTTCTTTTCTTCATTCATTTATTCAACATATATGTATGGAAAGCTTTCTGCATTCCAGGTGTTATTCTAGCCATGGAGATGAAGTTGGAATAAAACAAACAAAAAATCCTTGCTGTCATGGAGCTTACATACTAATGGAGGGGAGCAGACAATTAACCAAATGAATAAGTAAGGTATGTAGCGAATTTGAATGTGATAAGCTCAATGGGAAAAATAAAACAGGGAAGAGACAGGGAGTGCCAGGGCAGGGGGCTGTGATTGTAATTTTGAATAGAGTGAGTCAGTGTTGGCCACACTGAAAATGTAACATTTGAGCAAAAACTGGAGACAAGGGAAGGAGTCGGCCACACAAAGAAGTGGGGAGAAAGTTGTTGGAGGAGGTCATCGAGAGGCTGTAGCTGCTGGTTGACCCTCGCACTGGACCCCAGCAATAGTAGATTCTTCATTCCCTCTCCTGTCCTTGGAATGTATGCTCCGCCCACCGTTCCCGTAGTGGGAGCTGTTTCAAGGACGTAGACTTGGGAGAGTAAGCTTTTGTTGAGACCACCTGAACTAAATACGTGCCTGAATCCCGTTAAGGCTTCCATATAAACTTTGAAGATTCTGGCAGGCAGGTGCAGAGACCTATTTGTGTTGTGGCCACCTCAGACAAGCCTCATAAGTAAGTTCCTTTGTTTATTAACTCTTGCCAATCTGGAGTGGTCTGCCTCTTTCTTTGGTCTCTCCTTGCCCTCTGTGTGTGGCGGCCAGTTTCAGATTTCACCTAGGAAGCTCCCAAGTTTGCGAACCAACAAAAGTGTTCTTGGCAGAAGGACCAGGAGCAGAGGCTTTGAGACAAGAATATACCTGGGGGACTCAAGGACTAACACAGATGCGAGAGTGGCTGGAGCGGATGGAGATATGGAGAGAGTACGAGGAGATGAGGTCAGAGATGTACTGGGGGCCACGAGGACTTGTAGACTCTTGGGAAGACTTGTACTTTTCTGAGCAAGATGAGAAGTAGAGTGAGTGTTTTTGGCAGAGAAGTGACATGATCTGACATTTTAGCAGGATAACTCTGGCTGCTGTGTGAGGAATAGCTATGGGGGTGGAGGCAAGAATAGAATCAGAGAGAACAGTTAGGAGGCTACTGAAATCATCCCAGGAAGAGAGAGAGCGGCTTGGACCAGGGCAGGGCTTCTCCACCTCGGCACTGTTGATATTTTAGGCTGGATCATTCTTTGTTTGGGGGGCTCTCCTGTGCATTGTGGGATGTGTAGCAGCAAACATGGCCTCTACCTACTAGATGCCAATAGCACCCTCTCAATTGTGACAATGGAAAGTGCCTCCAAATGTTGCTAAATGTCCAGTGGTAAGTGAAATTGGCAAATGTGATTGATGACCACCAAACTAGGCTGATAGCAGTGGAGATGCGAGAAGTGATCAGATTCAGGATTTGTGGAGTTTATATGTGGTGAATGAGAGAGAGAGAGGAGTCAAAGCCTACTCCAAGGTTTTTGACCTGAGCAACTGAAAGGATGGACTTTGACTGCCATTGACTGAGACAGGGGAGATCATTGGTGAAACAAGTTTAAGGCAAGGACTGCCTGGAGTTCATATGAGAGGTATGGACTGGGGTGAAGTATAAGTATTACTAATTGCTTATATCATTTTAGAAGAGGCAGAAAGGAGTTAGTGATTCAGATAATTGAGGTATCAATGGTGTTACAATGACCATAGGGAAAGGAAGCACTGGCAAGTGGTCTGAGGACCTTGAAGTCATAGACTTATTCTAGGAAGTCCTGTGTTCTTAGGTTTGAGACTTAGGGGCAAGTGTATCTCATCTCAGGGAGGGTTAGTGGTTACTCTGCATCCCTTCTGTTGGGAGAGGTCACCAGGATATCTCCAGTCTTTTAGGACCAAAGCAATGGGCTTGAGCTAAACCTCTGATCTCCACAGCTTTGGGTCAATACGGAATTATTTACTATTGCACATTGGCTTTAATTATTCAGTGTTTGCTTTTACACCACCAGAGAGGATGGCGTGGTTTGGAGAAGAATCTGGCACCCGAATACCTCGCATATCTAATTTATCAAACTGAAGAAAACATTCTCTCTGGTTGCAAAAATTCCATTGTGCTTTACCTATAATTCTTTGGCTATAGCCTGAGCTGAGAAGTATTTTGCTAAAGCATGGCTATATATAGAAACTTCTCATCTGTCTGAAGATATAAACAACCGCAGGAAGTTTGGAATATGTTGCTAAGACTGTTCTCTTGATTTCCTTGTCATACATTCCCTTGCCATTCTGCAGGGGATGTGTTGCTCTCTATTTGCTGTGTGGTTTCCTCTTCTCCTCTCCTCCTAAACTTTCAGCAGAAGCTCTTTGTGCTTCACTGTTGAAGAAATCACCTGAAAGAAAATGGCGCCCTGTTTTCCAACTAACTGAGCAGGTCTTTCAATGTCTGAGAAGACAGTAAAATTTCTCTAATTCAGAATGGAGGTGGCAGGGAAGAGGGGTCTGGAGAGACAGACAGGAGAAGCCCTGATTTTAAATTAATGAAAATTCTGAGCTAAAGAATTTTGTTTTTATTTTATTTCTTTTAAGTAAATACCATGACAAGAGCTAAGCTAATAAAAGTTCTTTAAGCACGAGCCCTGCTGGAATACACTTTAATAAGTGCAAAAAATATATAATGTGTGCACATTACTGCTAAAGTGCTTTTTAAAAATAGCCTGAAAAGAGAATTTCCTTCTCCTTAGGAGTTTCTATATTATTAACTAAATTGGAACATTAAAAAAAATGCAATTTCAGCAAGTCTGTGTTAGTGGACTGCAATTAACGATGATGATGTTCTCTTGGTGTGACAGGGCTTGCCCACTTGCCTCAGTGATGTGATCCCTGTGGTAGGGTGACAATATTTTAAACAAAAATTAAGGTTAAGAATAATAGAAATAATTCATCATAAAGGGTTTTTTTGTTATATTTTTTGAATTTATGCTATAAGTCCATGAAATCGTAAGATTGTTTCACCTCCTTAAATTCAGATAAACTAAGCATCTCTGTTTGTTTTTGTCTTTTCTTTCATCGAATCTCAGAGTCACAAGTGGAATTGCCTACAGTATAGTTAGGGTCCAAAAACTGGGGTCTTCGCTTTCTCACCACACCCATAGTAAAACCACTGCCAGATGTCTCCCTACTTCCCTCAAACAAAATGTTTATGGACATTTAGGAGGCTTCTAGAATCTTCCCAATAGAACTTTCTGCAATGATAGAAATATTCTATATCTGCTTCATCTAACACAGTAGCCACTAGCCATATGTGGCTTCTGGGCTCTTGAAATAAGACTAGTGCTGATGAATGAAATTTTACATTTCAATTAATTTTAATAGCCACATGTGTCTTGTGGCTACCATATAGGACAGCTCAGCTTCTAGACAATGTGCTAAGGAAACAGAATTCTGTATAAACTTAAGACTATCCCTTCCCTCTCTCTTGTCCACCTCTTCCATCCCTCTGTCCTTTGTACCCACCACATTCAGGCTCTGTGCTTGGTACCAGGGAGCAGAGATTAAAGACATGCTTCTGCCCTCAAGGAATTAACAAAGGTTGGGAGAAGATTGGCACAGATGTCAGCTCAGTGACAATCTTCCTCAAGCATAAAGAGGAAGACTGGCAACCGATGTCAGCTCAAGGACAATCTTCCTCACAAAAAAAAAAAAAATGAGCAGAAGACCTGAATAGAAATTTTTTCAAAAAGGCAATATAAGTGGACAACAGGTACATGAAAAGATACTCAACATCACTAATCATTAGGGAAATACAAATCAAAACTACAATGAGATGTCACCTCACTCCTGTTAGAATAGCTGTCATTGTAAAGATAAGAGATAGGCGTTGACAAGGTTGTGGAGAGCAGGGAGCCCTTGTGCACTGTTGCTGGAATGTAAATTGGTCCAGCCACTGTGGAAAATAGTACGGAGGTTTCTCAAAAAATTAAAAATAAAACTAACATATCATCCAGCAATTCCACTTCTGGATATATACCTAAAGGAAAGGAAATCACTATCCGAAGAGATATCTGCATCCCGTGTTGATTGTAGCGTTATTCACAATAGCCAAGACATGGAAACAACCTAAGTGTTCATTGACAGAGGAGTGGATAAGGAAAGTGTGGTGACATATGTGTATATGGAATACCATTTAGCCATAAAAAGGAGGATATCCTGCCATTTATGACAACATGGGTGGAACCTGAGGGCCTTATTCTGAGTGAAATAAGTCAGACAGAGAAAGACAAGTACTGTATAATCTCACTTATATGTGGAATCTAAAACAGAAAATGACAACAGCGGAGAAGGGCACAGGGCGCAGAGATGAAAAGCATAGAAGAGAAAATGTAAGTACAATCATGCACCGCATAGGACATTTTGGTCAACGACAAACTGCATATATGATGGTGGTCCCATAAGATTAGTACCATCTAGCCTAAGTGTGTGGTAGGCTATACCAGCTAGGTCTGTGTTAAGCTCACTCTACGGTATTTGCATAATGACAAAATCGCCTAAAGACACATTTCTCAGAATGTGTCCCCATCATTAGGTGACACACAACCGTAGTAAATCTGAATGCTTTGAAAGCTTGTCTCTAAGAGCCCCAGCAAAGTGTTCCCCCATATGGAGTCTCTAGTTTGGGCACAGAAGGTCGAGGTTGTGAGGAAATCCTCTTAATAGCTACAGCTTGGTTACTTAAACCACAGACCACTGAAGGGAACAATTCCAAGCTTTCCTGGAAGCACTTCAACTTTAAAGACCCTCTTATCTGCCGTGTCATTAGGGGACCAGCATGGCAGCCCTTAGATTAATTTAATAGACTTTTATATAGCATTTAGCAACATCCATATAGCAGGGATAGCATACAGAAATGCCAGCAGGGGACGTACAAAGCATGTAACTAGTGTGAGTGAGATCAATGGGAAGCATCAAGGAGATGAAGGCTCTTGATATGTGTTAAATAATAATAGCCTCCCCCAGGGTCCCAATGACATGGCAGACGAGAGGGTCTTTAAAGTTTAACTGCCCCCACTAGAGAAGCTAGACAGTTTCATGCCCAGGGCAAACAATCAGAGAAGGGACAAATCATCTTAGGCAGGCTCATGGATTAAAGAGAAATGTCTTTCTATGAGTGGCATATGTGATGTTTGTCTTGGTTAATCCCTTTTCTGTCCTGAGGCCTGGAAATGCTCTGTGATATTTACCTGACTTGAGACGGGATAGGAAAGAGTTAGGGGCTCCCAGAGTGGAGCAGCAGGAATTGGTTGACCAAATCAGCCCATGTCTGGAGGAGTAAGTGTTGGACTCATGGGTGAGTTCTCAGCAGCCCACACTTTACTACAGACCCAGGCCACATTCTCGAACAGCTTTGTTAGTGACAAGGGTGATATTCTGATCTCCATTTGCTTGACAGAGGTAATTATCTCAATACGAATGGGGAGGATGGGTGTTATTTCTTGGGCTCCCTAAAATCCTGTTATCAGTTGCGTGGACCCAGAACCTTGAGATATTGACAAGGATGAACATACAGGTGGAAGTGGGGCTCCTGAAGTAGGCTTGCTTTTGGGTAGTTGTAAGCCTCAGGCTCAGTAAGTGTGGGGCACGTGGGATTTCCCTGTGTGGGGGGGGGGGCTCACTCCTACGGAAACTATTCACAGGGAAGTGGCTGGTTTTGCTCCAATGTGGGTCTTGGTGGACTCAGGCTCCCTCAGTCTCAGTGTGTTGAGTGCTGCCACTTGACTTGAAATTTTACAGGCACTGCTTGGCATAGACACTGGCTTGCGGGCAAGGCTGTGTCAGGTATTAGATCATTTTAGGCATGAGCAGGCAGAGCAATATTTACTGCTTTTATTGTGTTTCTCGCCTGTGTCTGGAGGCAGAGACATCAAACTGGGAAAAAAAAGCAAGAAAAAAGCTAAATTTCATGCACGCTACAGAACGCTAATATATGAGATTATGGTTTAAATTGTTAAGCCATATTATGTCAGATCTAGGAGACAATGTGACATAAGACATCCCCAAATCTGCTAACTACCTTCAGGGCCCCGGGGAGAACAGAAGATGAAGAATTATCTGGCTTGTCTCTTGGCTCCAAACATGTGGTTTCACATTGGCTCTGACCATGGCTTTGGATGGTTTCACCCACACAGGGTGGTGGGTTTTGCTGATAAACAGACCAAAAAAAAAAAAAAAGAATAAGAATCCTTATCATAAAGAATGTGTCATCTCCTTGAGATGAGTCAGAGGAACAATTAAATAACACTATCACACACTTGAAGTCCAGGAGGACAATTACAAGGATCCATGCCTGTAATTTGCTGTCTCTGGAAATCAGATTGCTCTAGAAATCAAGGAGAAACTAGAGTGGCATGAAAAATGTGCTTCCTTCTTATCACCAGGACAGGAATACAGGGAGAATGAAAGAGAAATACAGAAGAGCAGGCTGATAAAGCTGGAAGAAGAGAAAGTTTTCTTAGGAGAAAGGTTGATATCTTTCAGACACAAAAAGGAAGAAAATCTAGAAGCCTAAGAGAGAGAAATGGGGGCAGGAGGTGCCTACAGGTCTAATGACCCTTCACAAGGGAGGTAGGAGGGGGACATGCTTCTGTTGTCTTAGGATCTGAAAATGGTGGATTGGGGATCAATGAAATCCAACAGATGAAGAGAGGCAAGAGAAGTGACCAGAATGGCTTCCCCAGAGGGAGCTAAGATCCAGAAAAACAGGGAGAAGCAGCCTCTTAGAGATGTTGATAGAGTCCACAGTGAGAGCAAGCAGGGTGCACCTTGAAGACTGAGACAGCTCTCCAAAGTCAGTCCATAAAATGGGGATAGATTTGAGAAGGAAGACTAGAAAGATCAACATAACACCATAGTATTAATGGGTAAGCATCAATGATTAAGGCAAAGAAACAGGCTTTGCCTGTTATCTGAGGATTCCTGACCAATAGATTTATAGAATTATGACATTAAAGGAAGACCCAAGAAAGATGTGAAGACCAAAAGGAGCCAGGCAGTCCTGGGTTAGCTGTCAGTCTGATGGGAGACATCTCCCAGGGGGGTCATCTGACTCAGGGATGCGATGATGGACAACATTTAAACAATAATTTTTGTCAGTCTTATAGCTCATTGACTTTATGTCTCACTGTGAGGAATATGTTTAAAAAAATACAGTGAGGGCCACATGAGAGAGAAAGGAAGGCAGGACATTTGAATTCTGCAAATGTGCCAAGTCTTCACAGGGGAGTGGAGGGGTGATCAGCTCCGGAAGTAGGTTACACTGTTGGAAACTCACCTTTCTGAGAGAGGAGGAGGGGAACAGGAGAGCGAGATGGAACCCTGGCGCATGTCCCTCCGCTGCAAGTAAAGACAGAGCAGAGGGTAATGGTCCTTGCAGCCTGGAACCATCAGAACCCCAAGAAAACTGCATCCTGAGAAGCATGTGGAAGAGGTTTGGGTCTTCACTTGGTGCCCCAGGGCACAGGTTCTGGACTCAGAACCTGCGTGTTCAGTTCAGGGATCTGCCAAGGGTGGTTCTCCACTGGGAGCAAATGTGGGGGATGGGGGACAGTTTCTCGGGAAGCAGGTTTTATCAGCCTTGGCCATTCTGTAGTGAGAGACATTCCAAGTATCATTATAGCCCGGTACTAACTGCCTACTCACAGTTCCAAGAGAACCTGGGGCCAGCGTCCCTAGGAGCCTGCACTGTTCATGTCTGAGATGTCAGATGGGGCATCAAAGAGGACTCAAAGGACTCTAAGAGAAACACACACTCAAAGGGGTTGAATATGCTGCAAGGAAAAGAAAGGCCTCACATGAGACCCAGCACCTGAGACTGCCACCACCGCACTTTCTATGAAGGCCTCTTTCAGAGTGGAGACGTTTTTCTCCAATATGTGGTAAACAAATTGTATCACAATGAAGCCCTCCACGGGAGAATCTCCCAGCTGAACTTAAGGCCAGCTCCGGGCACCTGAGAGGGCTCCTGGGAAGACCAATACCACAATATTCTGTTTTCTCCTCAGATACTAAGTCTCTGCTGTGGTCTTTGGCAACATCACATACCAATTCTAGGAAACTAATTTTTCCTAGAATAGCTCAGAGTGCTTTTGTTTCTTAAATTTTGTGGCTGTGAAACTTGGGCTATAATAATTATATGTGTCATATTAAATCTTCGAATTCTCTAAAAAGATAACATTCATGAGAGACTTTGAAGCTTGAAAAAACTGTGTCCCAAAGAGAAGAAGATAGGAAATAGCTACAGAAAATACCTGAATCCCCCCTCCCCCTTTTTTTGGTGAGGAAGATTGTCCCTGAGCTACCATCTGTGCCAATCTTCCTCTGTTTTGTATGTGGGATGCTGCCACAGCATGGCTTGATGAGCGATGTGCAGGTCTGCACCCAGGATCTGAACCCATGAACCCTGGGCTGCCAAAATGGAGCATGCAAACTTAACCACTATATCACCAGGCCATCCCACTGCATTTTATGTTTTGCATCAAGAACTCTCTGACTTTAACAAGAATTTTTAACTTTGGACTCACAAGGGCAACATGTTTTGCTTTAGAAGTTTGATTCCTCTGGACTTTAATTTGCAAAAGGATTTAGTCATTGGACTTCAATTTCTCCCCAAGAATTTGATAGTAAAGGTGTGCTTTTATATTGGAATATCTTTATGTTGTCAATTCTTCTAATTTCAGAACCTCTGCTGAGCTATATTGGATGACATATTTTGGTATGGGAAATAGAAGAGAGTGAATTTTCAGCCTTGGATTAATGCACTATTTGATCCTTGGTTAATGTGCTGATTAGATCCATTTGGGAACCTTCTGGTGGCTAAGTTTTCACTTCCACCTGCAGATCCAGGAAGACCCATAACGAACCAGTGGTGGATGGTATTAGGTGAGGCCTCATGAAAGTGGAAACAGGACTTCCTTCAGGATGCTGCATTCCTCCTCCCGCTGGGAGGAACTTCCACTAGAGTAGCATTTCTAGCCCCTTTCTGCCCTATGTGAGTGGTGAACTTGAGAACAGGCTCAGCTCCCTCCAGGTTTTCTCTCTTGGGCTCTGCCTTCATGCAGAATGGATGACTCTGGAATGGATGCCCAGCCACAAACAAATGGCAGTTGAGCAGGCCTTGTCCATGCAAAGGATGTCACGTGGTCCAGCACTACCTATGGCTGGTGGGTTAGTTGAATTCAAGGGAACAGAATTATCTGGCCCACTTGGCCAGACACTGGGGCCACATCCTCCAAAACAGTTTTTGTTCAGTGAACTCCATCTTTTGTCTATCTCTTAGTTCTCTTTTCTACAGAAAAATCATAGTGTGTACATGGCACCGCTGACACTCACTTGTTTGGCTCTGACTCGCCATAAGGAGAGGAACATGGAGATTATGGTAAAGGAAATATTCCCAAGGTTGTAGCCAGTGCAGTACCAAGTGGTTCTTGGTGGCAGCAGAGATAATCCCAATGACTAAAAGAGATCCAAGACTTTCATTCTAGAACCGGTAAGCATGAGACACGTATCATAGGGAAGCTGCAAATTACTGAAGTGTTCCCTACGGTCTGCTCTTGCTCCCTGACCCTGGATTGATTTGGATGATCCAAGCATGAGAGCATTCCCCTCTGTCTCACTGTATTTAGTAGGCTGGGGAGGGACTCCCCTTTCTTTCATTTCCCATTGCATCTCCCCTCCCCAAAC
This sequence comes from Equus przewalskii, assembly GCF_037783145.1. Taxonomy (NCBI): domain Eukaryota; kingdom Metazoa; phylum Chordata; class Mammalia; order Perissodactyla; family Equidae; genus Equus; species Equus przewalskii. Next base: position 77,989,889 of record NC_091833.1, on the reverse strand, counting down.
TTTCCATCCAGAAATTCTTCTTTGGCTGTCTCTGCCCCATTATACATATCGGTTTTTTTCCTCTAAGGGATATCTCTCAGTATCATCTTCAGATTCCTAACAGATCTATCATTTAAACATAGATGATATCTAGATTAATTTTCTTATAGTTCTACATAAGAAAATAAATGCTAGAGTTGATATGATACCTTTAACAAAGTGTGGTATAGTCTCCTTGTGTTCTATTTCTACAGGAAAAAATGTGGAAAGTCATTCATTTTCATTTCAACAAATATTTATTTGAACGCCTTCTGTGTACATGTCAGTGTCTCTGGCACTGTGTTAGGTGTCAGAGATACTGAAATCAAACTCAAGTTCTGTTGTCAACGAGCTTGGGGAAAAAAATAAGTAAAAGGGTTAGAGAACAGTATAGTAAGTGGTAGAATGGAGGTATAAACGGGTTGTAATTTGTGTTCACCAAGTTCAGGGTGGATATAATAGACCCCAACTGGTGCAGTTGGTTGAATTGCATGCAAATGATCAAGCTTCACCTGCATATACGTTTTGCACATGTGTCACAATTTCATACTTACTGCAGTGTTTAGGACCCATTATCTTTCAGTTGAGTTTGCTTAGGATGTGACAAAAACCTACATGGAGGAGATGTTCTTGGAGCAGTTCCCCTGACCTCCCTTGGTTTCCTTGCACAGAGACACAGTGGCCAGTGACTCCAGGTCTAAGGAGCCCTCATCAGCTCCATGAACTGAGAAGACCCCTTCAGTTTCCCTCCATGAATCTCTTCCAGGAGTGGTGGTGCAAGTGGTTCTTGTCAGCATAAGAAGCAACATCTAAACCAGTGCTTCTCAAACTTCAATGTGCAAATGAGTGGCCTGGGATTTGTTAAAAGGCAGATTCTGATTCCAGTGAGTCTGAGATTTGTCGCTTCTAATAAGCTTTCAGGTGATTCTGATGATGCTTCAGAACACGCTTTGAGTAGCATGAGTTAAACATGTTTAAACTAACAGGATATATACAATTTGTCTATGTCTTTGGATAACCACCCTTGTGGAGCTTTATGATCTAGTTATTAGACTCTCTTCTGCACCTAGGAGGTTTCCTGGGGTAGGTGATATGTACACTGAGTCTTTATAGGGAATAATTAAGGACAACTGTCCGCCACCCATCCCTTCTCTTGAGACACCATTTTCCTTACATTATCTATGTGCATCTGAAGGACCTGTCATGTTCTAAAATACCGCTAATGCTATCTCCTACACAAATGCGGAAACTGAGGCAGAATGAAACTTATTTGCCCAAAGTCACAGGGTAAGACTCCAGGCCAGGATTTGAACCCAGGCAGTTTGTTTCAAGAGCTGAAAACTGTTTTCTGCCTCTCAAATATAAGCGTTGGGTTACAGATGACTCACTAAGGATTGAGTATTTTTTAAGGAAAGGAGAAAAATTAAGTTGAGTTCTGTGGGAAAGGCTATGTGCTTCCTCTGAGACCTGAGTTCTTTTTCTTTTCTTATTGTCTTCTTCTTTTTTCGAAATCTAGAAATAAACCAGTTAAAATAAGAATTGTCATAGCCAAACTCGAAGTCAATGTAATATTATGTTTATTTTCTCACTCTCCCAAAGAACTCTTTAATCCTTCAAAAATAAGGGAGCGGGAAGAAAGAAAACAAATGTATTAGTCTGCTCGGGGTGCCATAACAAAATACCACAAACTGGGTGGCTGAGACAGCAGAGATGGATTTTCTCACAGTTCTGGAGGCTGGAGTCAGAGATCAGGGTTCAAGCACGGTCAGTTTCTGGTGAGGTCTCTTTCTGGCTCGTAGATGGCAGGGGAGAAACCAAGCTCTGGTGTCTCTTCCTCTTCTTATAAGGGCTCTACTCCCATCATGAGAGCCCTACCCTCATGACCTCATTAAACCTAATTATTTCCCAAAGGCCCCATCTTCAATTATCATCACATTAGGAGTTGGAGCTTCAACATATAAATTTGGGGGCATACAATTCAGTCATAGCAACAACCCAGCGCAGGTGGATCCTCTGTATTTTCTGGGTCCAGAAAAGCTTTTCTTCGTCAGAACAATCACCCTGTCACAGAGCAGGACAGAAATAGCATACAATGTGGGACGTGGCACGTATGACAAAGGGCGTCTTCACAGGACGTGACTAGAATGTCCTACCTACCCTAAGACTGAGGTGGGGCGGCTGTGGGCAGCATGTATGTGTGTTGGAGGACAGAATATACTTTCCACTAGTTTTACAAGAGAGGAACAATTATTTGGAGTGGGCACCTGGAGGCATATCTTCCTCCTTCCAAGACTCCAATCGTCTTAGGTTAGTCAAAATTAAAATAACCTAGCCTGAGGGAACATACATTCTGCAAGACAGCCTACCCAAGAAATGAATGTTCTCTTAATCAATTTTGCTGAAAGGAAGAATGGAGATTGGCACAAAAAGTGGACTTTGTGAAACTATTAGAAAATGAAAAATTTGGGGTTTTTTCCGCATGTATTTTTTGCGAAATTAGAAGGTGGGAATGGGAGCTATTCCATTGTGTTTCCCTGGAAACTCAGGGTCAGGAGATGCCCCCATGACATCTGCAAATGGATAGAGTTAAATGGAGAAGGAGAGGTTAGAGATAGAGGGACAGGATGCACTGAATTCTGTCCCCCCACCCCAAATTCGTATATTGAAGTCCTAACCCCCAGTACCTCAGAATGGGACTGTATCTGGAGACAGGGTCTTTAAAGAGATATTTAATGTTAAACGAGGTCAGTAGGGTGGGCCCTAATCCAATATGACCGCTGTCCTTATAAGGAGATATTAGGACACAGACACCCACAGAGGGAAGACCATGTGAAGACACCTAGAGAAGACAGCATCACAAACCAAGGAGAAAGGCCCTCAGAAGAAATCAATGCTGCTGGCACTTGGTCTCAGACTTCTAGCCTATGAACTATGGGAAGATAAATTTCTGTTGTTTAAGCCACTAAGTCTAGGCACTTTGCTATGATAGCCTTAGAAACCTAATACAGTCCCTGATTCAAACACTTCTGAAGCCCAAGCCCATTCCCGTTCTTGGAGGACAACACATGATCCTGATGATAAATTCCTATTTCACCCCAAGCTATTTTGAGTTGGGTTTTATCGCTTACAACTGAAGGAGTCCTGATTAATATAGTGTTGATAAACGAGTAGGACTCAGCCAGTAGAGGAAGGAGGGAAAACACTCTCGGCAGAGCAGAGGCATGGAACACCCAGAATGGCTGGAGGATGGGGCTGGAGGAGCAGGCAGGAGCCAGGTCAGGGAGGGTCTTTCACGCTGTAGCAGGAGAGGTCTCAGGATGAGAGAGTATTGACGTAATTTAAGCAAGGAAATGAGATGATGAGATTCAGATTTTTGAAAAATAACTGACCACGAGAGGATGTGGATTGGGAGGAATTAAATTAGAATGCCAGTGCAGGATTCTACATGAGAAATGATGAAGCCTGAACTAAGGGCCTGGTCTTGGAGAGATGGCAGATACTAGAGCATTTTTTTAGAACATAAAATTGACATATCTTCGTGATGAATTGGTGCTCAAAGGTGAGGGAGAGGGGGAAATCGAGGGCAGCTCCCAGGTGTCTTGTTTAGGTGACTGAATGAGCTGGTACTGCCTATCAGAGGGACAGAGATGCAGATGGAGGGCAGGTCTGAGTTGCATAAGTTGGGCTCAGTTTTGCACCTGTAAATTTAGAAGGGCTTTGGGGACTTTTGCTAAGAAGGAGCCCAGTATGAAATATGGGGCTGCAGCTATGGAAAGAAGTCTAGGCTAGAGGGTAACCATGGGCACAGATGAAACCGTCCAAAGGGAAGAGGGAGTGGGGGAGGGTGAAAAACAGGAATGAGAAAGAAGAGCCTTAGACGAGACTGAGAAGGAGCGGCCAGAGGGAGGAGGACAAATCAGTGGGGAGGTGTTGTTCAGAAGTGCCAAGAACAGCAAGAGAGTAAGCCAGGTAAGGCTGGAAGAGTTTCCACTGGCTGTCACAGGACCACTGGTGACCTTGGAGAGATAGGCCTCTTTCAAGAAGCACAAAGGGGTGAGACAGTGGGGGCCCAGGTTGTCAGGGGTTGAGGAATAAACAGGGGCATCTTGGGGTGAGATAGTGGCAAAAGTGAATGTGGACAGCTCCTTTAAGAAATTTGGTTGTCAAAGGAAAGAAAGAGATAGGGGCTGGAAAGGGACTCACAGGTTGAAAGAAAGTTTTTTTGTTTGTTTGTTGTTTTTTTAACAGGAAGGATTTCAGCATATTTTTGTGCTGAGGGGATAAAATTTGTATAGCGATTGAGGATGCAAGAGAAAGAGGATGATTGATATATTCATTTGTAAATAATTATTGAGCACTTACTAAGTGCCAGGCAGTTGGTGAACACCACAGTCAGGGTCATGTGACTCCTATGTTCTAGCAGCTCGAGGTCACGGAGGTGGAGGAGTAGAGGGCAGAGGACATGGGGGAAAGATGAGGCCATGCACACGGGGAGGAATTCCAAGCTCACTGAGGCAGAAGGGAAGAAGGAAATGATGGATGGGGGTACGGGTAACTTTGTCAGGGCAAGAGCAGGAAGCTGATGTGCTTTTGCTCTTTTGTAAAGTAGGAGGTGAGGCTATCTGTTACAAGGAAGGGAGCAACGTGGGGTGGAAAGTTTGAGAAAGACAGACTTTGGAGTTCTTGATGAGTCTGGGATAAGAAGCTGACTAAAGAGACATAGATTAAAGAGACATACACAGCATCAAGGGCCTGGCTGAAACCAAAGACAGTAGATTCATAATGTCCCAATCCATAAAGTCATTTGATTTTCTCCAGCAGAGCCCAGATAACGTGGTGCAGGCTCAGAGAAGCTGTACCAGTGACTTGCTGTGTGTTGGTGTTACTAAATTCATTCATTTTAATCACCACCTTCAGCGGTTCAACAGTAGATGCCTAGCACTCTGCATTGGGGATTTGGAGACCAAGATCAGGCTCCAGGGAAATGAGGGCTATGATGGCCTAGCAATAACTCCAGCAGTGGTGGATTGTGAAGTGGAGGCTCGGGCACCACATTTATGTTGACTCTAGTCCAAATGATCCCATAGCTCATCCAGCTGAAATACAATAATGTGTGTGTTATGGCCACTGAAGACATGAACACCCCGTGAGGTCATCATGTGACTTGGATAATAGTGTGAGATATTAATCCATGGGTTTGTTTTTCTCACTCTTCTGTCTCCTTTATCATTCTCCCTATTCAAGCAGGTAGCAGGCTCTGTGCTTACTGCCTTGGGGAACACGTGTGTTCCAGTAGGAGAACAGATAACCAGTAGGCTCATTCCTTGTTTCTAAAAACCTAAGCCCTTGAGAGAAGTGGATTGGCCTGGAGAGACAAGTGTCTTGACCAGGAGAAAGGGGAAACTGGATGTGTCAGTTTCCTAGGACTGCCGTAGCAAACTTCAAAATCCTGAGTGCCTTAAGCCAGCAGACAGTCACTGTCTCACCGTTCTGGAGGCTGCAAGTTCAAAAGTCAAGGTGTCGGCAGGGCCACGCTCTCTCTGATGGCTCTGGGGAGAACCTCCCTTGCCTCTTCCAGCTTCTGCCATGTGCTGGCAATCCTTGGCGTTCCTTAGCTGGTGGTTGCCTCACTCCAGTCACATGTCTGTCTTCTCCCTGTGTCTCCACATGGTCTTTCCTGTGCATGTCTGTCTCTGTGTCCAAATTTCCCCTTTTCATAAGAACACCAGTCATGGTGGATTAGGGCCCACCTTAATGGCCTCATTTTAACTTGATCACCTCTGTAAAAAGTTCATTTCCAACATCACATTCCGAGGGACTTCAGGTTAGGACTTCTGCATATCTTTTTTGGGGGACACAATTCCACCTATAACTCTGGACTTTCTGTTGTCCTCCCCCATACTGGCTGGCTTCCTAACATTGTGGGAAAGACGGCAATAAGATCCAAGAGAGAAAGGCCTTGACCGTGGGACATCCAGTTTGAAAGACCACAGGCCGTGCGGGACCTGAGTGGCTATGTCAATATAGCCAGCTTAACGTCAGTCTGTGTGGACCGAGATGCCTTCTCCACGCACTCCCAGATGCCTGGAGATTTAGGACAGTGGCACAAGCATGGTGCTTACCTCACAAAAGAAATGAGGTTTATTGTTAGAAGTTATGAGAGATAATAAAAAATTTGTGTTTCTTGCGTACTTAAGGGTGTGAACCAAGATTTATGCCCACTGCACCTGTGATTGACATCCCCTCCATCAGAGCTGTCACTGCTGTCTGCACTTCTCTTTTCGCCCAGGCTCCCAACAAGCCAGTTGCTGATCATGACAGCAGTTATGTTTTCTAGGACATGTTTATCACTGACTATTTGCTTTCTCTGTCCCCTGCAGAATTTTCTGTTCAATACAACCAGAATCAATGTTGGTAAATGTTATATGAAAAAAACAAAAAAACTATTGCATTTTTGAAAGGAACAGATGGTGAACCCTGGAAAATAATCTACCTGGTCACTTTACCTTTTTCTTCTTCTTTTTTTAAAAAGAATAAAATATCTTTGGGCTAGCCCCGGTGGCCTAGTGGTTACGTTCGGCACACGCTACTTCGGTGGCCCAGGTTTGGTTCCTGGGCCCTGACCTACACCACTCCTCAGTGACCATGCTGTGGTGGAGGCTCACATACAAAAGATAGAGGAAGATTGATCACAGATGTTAGCTTAGGGCAAATCTTCCTAAGCAAAAAAGAGGAAGATTGGAAATGGATGTTAGCTCAGGGTGAATCTTCCTCAGCAAAAAATAAAAAATAGAGTATCTTTTATTTGATACCTACATAAACAGAAGCAAAAGAAAAAAATGATGTATGGAAAAGAATATGATTTCATAATTAGAGAAGGAATTGTGTTCAGAGATGGAAAGCATGCAATAATTTTCTATAGTGAAAAGCAATTTCCTTAAAACGTAAGTCATAACTTTTTATCCTGTTCACAATTTTGCAGTTTCCACATTTCCAAAGAAAAATAAACCCCAATTTCCTGACTTTGCTTAAAAAGTTCGATTTGGGAAACCTGCCACTGCACTTGCCCACAGTCATTGCTTTATGGGATGAAGCTTCATCCTGCAGGAAGTCGACGGTGGGAGGTGCCCCAGGCCCTGGTCTCACCCCCTTTTATGTCTAATTGGCTATGTGATCACAGAGGGAAAATAGACATGGGGGCCCAGTTTGGCTTATATCATCATAAAATGTGCTTTTTGGGAAAAAAACCAAGTATGCATTCTTCTTCAGTCATTCCTATATCAAATATTGAGTGCCTGCTGTGTGACAGCACAGGGCTAGGCGCTGGGGATATAGCAAAGAGGATGGAGTCTCCCATGGAGGAAGACAGGCGTACACGTTAAATCACAACCCAGATAAATGCTAAGAGAGGAAGTACCAGGTCTTATCTGAATGTATAAAAGGGAAATTCGAGCCTGTCTGGGACTCAGGGAAGCCTTCTGAGGAAGGACTCTTCATGTTGTGGTCTGAAAGATGAGCAACAAGCAAAGCATGAGGAGTGAGCACTCTAGAGAGAGGGCCCAGTGTAGGCAGGACTGTGAGGTGGGAGGGAGCACAGTGTATACAAAAGCCTGAGAGATGGGGGGCAGAGGGGTGCAATGAGGCTGGAAGGTAGACAGAGCCAGCATGTGCACGTGCAGGGCCTTCCAGGCCATGATAAATACTTGGTCTTTATCCCAAAGCAAGGAAGGGGAAGAGCGGTGTGTGTGTGTGTGTGTGTGTGTGTGTGTGTGTGTGTAATCAGCCATCCACATCAACCCTCTGGTAACAGGTGTCATGATAAAAAATGAGTCTCTGAAATTCTTTGAGATGCTTTTTTTCTCTTTTATATTATAACACAAGTTATTTAGTTTTATTTATTTATTTTATTGAAGTAACATTGGTGTATAACGTTATGTGAATTTCAAGTGTACATCATTATATTCTGACTTCTGTATAGACTACACTGTGTTCACCGCCAAAAGTCTAGTTTCCATCTGTCACTATACAAATGTGCCCCTTTACCCCTTTCGCCCTCCCTGAGATTCTAATTTTAAGGACAGTTTTGGTTTATGAGATCCTTGGGTGTGTCACTTGGTTCCCGATCCATTTGCAGAGAACCAAGGCTGAACTTCGATCTGTGTATGAGCCCTCTGCAGTGACAAGATTGCCTCCACAGGATGATACAGCTTTTATTAAAAATATAGACAAGTAGGGGCCAGCCCCGTGGCTGAGTGTTTGAGTGCACGCGCTCTGCTGCGGCAGCCCAGGGTTTCACTGGTTCGAATCCTGGGTGCGGACGTAGCACCACTCATCAGGCCATGCTGAGGTGGCATCCCATATGCCACAACTAGAAGGACCCACAACTAAGAATATACAACTATGTACCAGGGAGCTTTGGGGAGAAAAAGGAAAAAAATAAAATCTTTAAAAAAATATATAGACAAGTAAATAGTTATGTGATCAGCTGGAAAGATGCACATTAAAATATTACTTCTAGGCTCGGGGATTTGTCGGTGACTTTTGATTTTTTCTTTTCGGTACATTTTATATTTTCCAAGTTTTCTGGGAGGTATTTCTTTAAGAGCTTCCTAAAAATACAGCTGAGGGAGATGAGTGTCAGAGGCATATACAATTCCCCCAGCATGCACGGCCTTTCTATTTGGGAATGGAGAAGGAGGGGATCAGGCCACTGTGAGGCCTGGGGCTTCAAAGGAATACAAAGAAGGGAGGGTGCTGTGGACTGAATTGTATCCCCCCAAATTCATATGTTACAGCCCTAACCTCCAATGTGGCTGTACTTGGAGTAAGGAAGTAATTAAGGTTGAATGAGGTCGCAAGGGTGAACCCCTGATCACCTAAGATTGCTGTCTTTTTAAGAGCAGACACAAGAGAGCTTGCTTTCTCTCTGCCATGTGAGGACACAGCAAAGAGATGGCCATCTACAAGTCAGGAAACAGGCTCTCGCTAGAAACCAAATCTGCTGGCACCTTGACCTTGGACTTCTCAGCCTCCAGAACTGTGAGCAATAGATGTCTGTTGTTTAAGCCCCCCAGTCTGTCATATTTTGTTATGGCAGCCCAAGGATTATGACTGAGACAGAGGGTTAACTCCATGGCAGCGGTCTCTCGGGGTAGCTTTCATAGAGAAGGAGAAATGTAAGCTGCACCTTCTTCAATTTCATTACATTTCAAGTTATCTACGTTCCTTTTATGAAAGAAAATCATATGTTATCATCTAACACCTACCAAAAAGTTATTAGATCCCATTAAGAGGTATTTAAAGCATGTAAGTGTGTCCAAATATGCATCCATGTGAAAGTAATGCTTGGGGCCAGGACAAAACACCAGCCCCCAAAGAAGATTCGAGGCAAATTCTATCCACAGAGACTGAGGCAAACAGGGCTTTTGCACTGCGCTCTATGCTGAAGTGCAGACTTCTGGGAGGTGACGAACTTCTCTGTTCTGTGAGGAGGCAACATTACAGGGGTAACACAGACACGGGAGGGGGCTCTTATCCAGGCAGAAGCAGAGCGTGTCTCAGGGGAAGTGGTGTTAAAACAAGTGCTGAAGGATGGATAGGTGTTTACCAGGCAGATGAGGAGAGAGAGAGCTCTCCTGTAGACTCACGAGGGCAGGGACTGCATCTTCTTGTTCTCTGTGCCTGGTACCCAGCTGCTGCTCAAAAATGGATTGTGGAATGGATGTGTAGAGGGACATGGAGAGCAGAGGAAACAGTATGGGCAAAGGCCCTGGAGCTAGAAGCAGCACGAGATGTTTGAAAAATTCTAAGTAGTCTGACACTGTTGGAGCTAAGAGTGTATGTGTGTAGTGGGAGTGCGGGTGAGGTAGTGTGGGAAGAGTGGAAGGGTGACGAGGTGGAGAAGAGTGGACACAAAGGAGATGAGGTTGGAGAGGTAAACAGGAGCTAGGTCATGCAGGGCCTTGTACGCTGCACTTGGAAGTCTGCACTTGATTCTGTGGGCAACGGCATCATGGATTGGTTGGCAGATGGCAAATCGTGGTGGTAACCCAGGTGTTGAGATCTTAGCCCATGTTACCTCCATTTCCATCCCACACTCTTCTCTTTCTCAATCTTTATGTGTGACTTCGAAGAGAGGAACCTGACCGCAGGGGCCGGAGGGCAGGGTCAGGCGTGGAGCTATATCTAGGCAGGTTTTCCAGTGTCTAGTCCTCAGGCAGAGCTGCAAAGGGGAAAGCTGTCTTTTCTTTCTTTTGCCTCTGTCATTCTTCCTCATGCTCTCATGCCCCTGACACCACGCAGCTGCTCTCTGAGTGGCACATACCAGTTTGGGGTTTGATGGGTAGGAAAGCAGAGAAGCTCGGAGGCAGGTCTGAGACAGGGAGGCCAGCCCTGAGAGATACCTCCTCGGGTCTGTAGGGAGGTTTGCAAAGCGACAACCAGAAGAGGAGCTGGCATTCTTGTCTTCCTGAAGCCAGTGGTGGATGCTGAAGAATAGCATGGAAGCCTGGCTGAGAATGTTGGGGGACCATGAAAGGTCTGTGAGTTGTAGAGACTCAGTGAAGAGCAACTCAGAAGATGGGTTTTTGTGTGTTGGATGATGAGGACTCGGGGAGACCAGGAGGGTGCTCTGAGGGAGGGTGATACCACCTAGACTTGTCAAATACATTGGGTGTATTTTACTTCGGGAAGGCTGTGTAAGACTTAGGGAAGTCTTACCTATCTGCCTCCATGCCCCTCACACCCATACCCCTCCTCACACACACACACCAGCCATAATCCATAGGCAGCTTCCACCTTCACTTTCTGATCACCTTCCCACTGTAAATGCCCCACACAGTGTGAACACCCAGCCCCACTCCTAGGCCTTATGGTGCTTCGTGAAAACTAGATAAAGATGCCTTTTCTCCAGACACTCTACTGCCACCTGCTCTAATCAACCTTCATTGCCACATTTCCCTACTCGTCAACACTCCTCAGCTGCATCAGTCTTCTTTGTAGGTCCCCAGTCCACAAGAGACACTCTCAGAGGGGAATCCGGCGGACAGAGAGGTCCGAGACGAAAGCTTGGGCAGATGCCTTTTGAAGGTGCATTTTCAAGACTGTATGGGGGAGACATTGCATGTGAAACAGGAAAAGGCCAGACCAGAGGTTCTGTGGCCACTCTCTCTCCATCTATCATGCGTCGCCCAGGTGTCTGAGCCTCAGCATGAGGCCCCGGATGCTTCAGTGGGACTCATTCTCTGCAGGCTACACATGATTCCTGTTTCATACATATTTTATCTGTTTGAGCGTCTGTGGTTTGGGGCGAATAAAAGTAAAGTGATTTTTGTGTCTCCAGCGTTGCCTTCAATATTTAGAGATTGTATTTCCAGCAAAGCCTCTGAGATGTTACTGAACACAAACAAGCCCTGCCAACGGGCATGGGAGCTCTCTGCAGAGAGGGGCTCAAGGTTGAAGATTCCCATTAGCAAATTGGCATCTCATCCTCTCTTCTCCCCAGTGGGCCCTTGTATGAAGCTGAAATGCCAAGTTATTTCCCCAGAGAATGTTTCCCTCACAGAGCACACTTCGATCAGACGTGTCACATGTTCCCAACTGTAACCGGCTATCTTTCCCCAGGCCTCCGGCTACGGCAACTGACATCAGATGAGCTCATCCCACGCAGGAGTGCTGGGGCCATAAATCTTTCAAAAGATTAAATGGAGGCACCAAAGTGGGGATTAGAAAATATGGTGAATGACAAAGACAGAGGCTGTTCAGATTCCCTGTGAGATTAAGAAACTATCAGAAATGGCCAGAAGTCCTGTAATCGGGCTGGGCCTATTTCATTCAGATCTTCTGACTGCGCTTATCGTCCCTTTTGATCTCCCAAAGAGATTAAAAAAGGGTAGTTGAATAGAAATAGTCATTTCAAATATCTTTATTTCCACATAAATCTCCTCTGAAGAAGTCAGATCTGATCATGTCACCATACTGTTTAAAATCTGATGGTTCCTGGGGCTCGCAGGAAAAAGCACAAATTTCTTAGCATGCAAGTCTCTTACAAACGGTCTCCTTGTGCTTTCCCGGTCTCCTTGCCGGCTGCGTACTCGTGTTTGAATTATCTTTGACTACTTGGTACCTCACGCATTGTAACATCACGTCTGTGCTTACGCTATTCATCTACTGGAAGGCCATTCCACGTGCTGCGTGCCTAGACTCTTCCAACTCATCCTTTGTGTCCAGCTCCCTCCTGGAGAAATTCCTACCGAAGGAGAATTACTGCTTGCATATCTGCAGTTACAAAAGTCTTTATAAATTCCTTTATTATAAGACCGTGAGACTGTGCTGTTACTATTTGCTCACACATCTGCTCCTTTGCTGCACTCTGAGCTCCTGTCTTGATATCTGAGCGTATTCTTCTTTGAAACTCTGGCACACAGTATAGGGGCTCAATGAACATTTGCTGGATTGAATGGAAACAAGTTTTAAAGAAGAGATGGAATATCAAGTCTACATGGGATTAATAAGACCCAATGGTTTGTTGTAGCATGGTTTAGAGTAGGTTTACATAGCTATAAAAGTAACTCCGAAGAAGAAATTAACTGTAGAATTCTTTAGGGGAGCAAAACTATAATACCTTACTTGAATATTTACTCGTATACTCATTCATTCAACAATTACTTATTTAAGGCCTGCTACAATGTTCTAGATAACCAGGGATTCAGCAGCAAACAAAATAGATAAAAATTCCTTCCCTCATGGAACTTATAGTTTGATTAGGACAGGCTCTGGGTTCAATTCCTAGCTTCATCACTTACTAGCTGTGTGACCTTGGGAAAATTACTTAACCTTCCTGTGCCTCAGTTTCCTCATCTATAAAATGGAGATAAATAATAGGGCCTACCTCATAGGGTTGTTGCAAAGATAAGTAAGTTAATACATGTGAAGCACTTAGAATAATGCTTGGCACATAGTATACACTCAACAAACATTAGTTATTATTTAATAGTTCATTGTACAGCTGAGAAAATAGAGTACGGACTCCACATTGGGCTCTACTCTCTCATTCAGGTGTCCCCTGAACTAATTAGCCTGTAAACACCTGTGGCTTTCCTTGTATGTGTCCTCTACCCTGCTCCTGCTCCCCACTCCTTGTCTTACCTTTTCCTTGACTAACACTTGCTTGTCCTTAAGGTCTTAGCTTAGAATAATTCTGTTCGGGAAGCCCATGGATATAGAAATCAGAGCCACTGGAATGAAATGAAGTCGGGGTTCCTTGCAGGTTGTCCATCTAGATAAATATATTGACATCATATTTAGAGGTGGATTATTCAGATGAGCTCTCTACCTTGCATCCATCTCATTGTTCAGCTTCATGTTCTCCAGATATAGCCAGAGGGAAATTCTGGGTTGTTTTACTAAGAATGAAATCATCTCCCTAGACTACTGACCACAGGGTCCTGTCACGTACCACCTGTGTGTCCTTGAGCAAGTTATCTAGCTTCCCCATCTTAGTTTTATCATTTGCAGAATGGGAGCTGCAGAATGGGAACTGCCTCACTAAGTCATAGTGAGAATTAAATGGGATAATTATGCAAAACCTTTAGTACAGTGCCTGGAATACAGTGAGCATTTGATAAATGACAACAATTCTTATGAATTCTTATTAAATTACTATTTTCCAATGAGTCCAGTTGCTGCCTTGTCTAATTGGTTGAATCCATGGTGTGGTATTTTAATGCCAGTTCTGGAAAGGAGCGGGCGTTGCAGCAAATCTCCTCCTTAATATGAATTGCTTCCTTAACTATTATGAAAGACTTTACAAAACAAACAAATCTACTGCATTCTACCCTAGGTTCCTTTCTTCTTCCCTCCAACAGTCACTTTTTGAGGATATTGGTGGAGATTGGCCAGGTTTACTGAGTAACTAAATCTCACTAGCTTAAAACATCTAAGGTGTATTCCTTGTTCTTGTTATGTGGCCATTGAAGGTTGGTACAGGGGCTCTGCTCATTGAAGTCACTCAGTGACCCTGGGGGACAGAACAGCCATCATATGAAATGATGTTGCCGATGGCCCGAGGGAAAAAAGCTGTGGATGGTTTTAAAGCAGCAATTAGGAGCTCCAGCCTGGAGGTGGCACTCCTCACTGTGCCCAACACTTACTGAGCACACTGGTCCCCCGCCCCACCCAAGCCCAAGGGAGTTGGCAGTGTAATTCCAGGAAGGGGGGGATTCCAGTGCAATTCCAGGGAGGACATATTTGATTGGGATGACAAGCACAGGATATATGCAAAGGACTGTGCTAGCCCTGGTAGAAGACAGGGTGATATACAAGCTATGACCTTGGTCCTCAGGTAACCTGCAACCTGGCAAGAGAGATAAGGGGCAGCAGAAGGCAGAATAAAACAGATACTACTTCTGAGCTTCCAGCAGCATTCCACTGAGCCTGGAGGACAAGCAGAATGATTAATTCCTGCAGCACAGCTTTAGACACTGAGGAAATTCATTACCAGGGTCCTGGCAGAGACTGTAAAGATGTTATTTGGGAGATGAGAACCAGGGCAGTAATAGCTCCTCATTTTTAAAGTTCTAGTGAAGGCTGTCATCACCAACCCCATCATTTATTTAAACATCTATCTGTCTGTGTGATAGGCCAAGCAAGCAGCAGACGTGGTCCTGCCTTCACGGAGAGCTTGGGATCTAGGCAGCTGCAGGCAGATGGTGCATGGCAGGAGAGGTGAGTGAGGCATGCCTGGACACACTCACACTCAAGAGGATGTATCTCACCCTTGATTCGGCCTTGCAACCACAGACAGTTATTGGCCACTAATTCACTGCAAGACAACAAGGAAGGCCAACATGGAAAACAGAGAAAGATATGGAAGCCTGGGTCCTGCCTTCAAGGTGCTTATGATACATGAGAGATGAGACAGAGATGCAGGGGAAACATCACAATCAAAATATAGTAGAGGAGGAGGATCCAAGATAGCACTGTGAGTAGTCCTCTTTGTCTCTCTCCCATCGAGTCTACAATTATTTGGACATTCATCGCTTAACTAAGGATATCCATATAGCATCTCAGGACGTCTGAGAGACCCATGCGGCTATTCATCGGAAGGCGGATGGACTTCCCTCTGGGAGGAGGTGGAGATAGGTGAAAACTCTCCGACCCCGACCGAACAGCCTAGTACCTGCAAGCGGCTTTCTACCAACGGACGCCCCCAGACCATCAACACACACCTAGGGCAGGAGGGAGCGCACACCAGAGGAGTGACGGTGGAAACAGGTGACCAGAGCCCTACCTAAGCCCCCCGCAATTACTCCTAAACTCAGAGGGAAGCTCCAGAGTTACACACCTGAGTCCGTGGGGAGATCCTCACCCCACCATTGGCGGGGAGGCCCCGCCTGGCATCCACGGTGCCCAGAGGGTCCCGGAGAGAATCCCAGAGGGTGCAGCAGCCCCCCAGCTGCCGCTGCCTGCCTGGAGGGGCACGGGACTGCCGGAGATCTCGGAGAGGACTGGGGCTGGGTGGAGCTCCAGCGGCCGGCTCCGTGGCCCTGGGGGGAAGCTCCAGAGCTCTGCCCGGGCGGCAGACAAAGCTCTCTGTCTGCCATTAGCGGAGGGGCCCCGCCCAGCATTCACAACGCTGGGAAGGTCCCAGAGAGAATCCCAAGCAGCGTGGCGACCCGCCAGCTGCCGCTGCCTGCCCGGCGGGGCTCGGGACTGCCAGAGATCTCCTCAGAGACGACTGGGACTGGGTGGAGCTCCAGCGGCCAGCTCCGCGGCCCGGGAGGGAAGCTCCGGAGTTCCGCCTGGGCAGCAGACAAAACTCTCGGTCTGCCATTAGCGGAAAGGCCCCGCCCAGCACCCACAACACCAGGAGGGTCCCGGAGAGGAGAATATCAGGCAGGGCAGCAGCTGGCCAGCTACCACTGAAATCAAGGTCTCTGGCTATCCCCCAGACAGGGCAAAGGGCTCCCCAAGATCCTGGGGGACAGGACTGGGGCTGGGTGGAGTTCCAGCGACCCAGCTCTGTAGCCTAGGGGGAAACCCTACAGTCTCACAGCAGCCTCAGTGAAAGCCTCTGCACAGCACTAGTAGAGAGCACCCATCCAGCAGCCACAAGGCTGGAAGACCCCGGGAGAAAAGTAGCATAGCTAGGTGAGCTAACCACAGACTGTAGAAGATGCCAATAGCTCTGCTGTGACCCATAGTGGACAAGTGAGATTTTGCAGGTGCCGACAGTGATGGAGCAGCAAATATAAGTGATCCTACCCCTGGCCACTGGAAAAGCCTATAACACCGTTGCAGACCCCAAGGAGGGAGCACGTCTAGGTGGTCTGCAACAGTAGGCATCAGCAGCCTGAAGCCCCCCCGTGATGGCCCCCACGGCAGAAGAGGGAACCCACAGGACCACTGTGACTACGAGGAGGGGCCCAGGCCCAGTTAGCAACAGCTGATAGGGTTCCTGGTTGGTGCAGTATAAACAGCTGCTCCCCCACCACACCAGCAGAAACAAGTGGAAGGAGCAACTAAACTCTATCTCTATGCGGAGGCACAAATCAACAACATCAAGCAATATGAAAAAATACATTAAATCTCCAGAACAGAAGGAAAATAACAAATACACAGAAAACAATCCCAAAGAAAATGAAATATATAACCTAAATGACTATGACTTCAAAACAGCCATCATTAAAATACTCAATGAGTTAAAAGAGAATTCAGATAGACAACTCAACGAGTTCAGGAGCTATGTCACAAAAGAGTTTGATATGATGAAGAAGAACCAAACAGAAATACTGGAAATGAAAAACACAATAGAGGAGATTAAGAAAAATGTAGATGCACTGAACAGTAGGGTAAATAATATGGAGGAAAGAATTAGCAGTTTGGAAGATGGGAATATAGAAATGCTGCAGGCAGAGGAGGAGAGAGAAGTAAGACTAAAAAGAAATGAAGAAACTCTCCAAGAATTATCAGACACAATTAGGAGATGCAATGTAAGGATTATAGGTATACCAAAGGGAGAAGAAAAGGAGAAAGGGGCAGAAAGCCTATTCAAAGAAATAATGGCTGAGAACTTCCCAAATCTGGCGAGAGAGATGGAACTTCATGTGACAAAAGCCAATAGATCTCCAAACTTTATCAATGCAAGAAGACCAACCCCACGGCATATAGTAGTGAAGCTAGCAAAAGTCAACGACAAGGAGAAAATACTAAGGGCAGCCAGACAGAAGAAATTAACCTACAAAGGAACCACCATCAGGCTATCAGCAGATTTCTCAGCAGAAACTTTACAGGCTAGAAGAGAGTGGAATGATATATTCAAAAATCTGAAGGACAAAAACCTACAGCCGAGAATTCTCTACCCAGTGAAAATATCCTTCAAATACAATGGAGAAATAAAAACTTTCCCAGATAAACAAAAATTAAGAGAGTTCATTGCGACAAAACCTCCTCTTCAGGAAATTCTCAGGAAAACCCTCACTCCTGAAAAATCAAAAAAAGGAAAGGGGCTATAAAACCAAGAGGAGAGGAGATAAGTAGAAGGACAACAACAGAGAGTAGCAGCTTTTCATCAGAACAGATTAAACCATGGGACGAGAAACAAAAGAAATTGAAGAAAACTGGAAAACAAGACATAAAATGGCAGCGGTAGGCCCCCACATTTCAATAATCACTCTAAATGTAAATGGATTGAACTCTCCAATCAAAAGACACAGAGTGGCAGGATGGATCAAAGAACAAGACCCAACTATATGCTGCCTCCAGGAAACACACCTCAGCCCCGAAGACAAACACAGACTCAGAGTGAAGGGATAGAGAACAATACTCCAAGCTAATAATGAACAAAAGAAAGCAGGTGTCGCTATACTAATATCAAAGTAGACTTCAAAGCAAAACAGATAAAGAAAGACAAAGAGGGACAGTATATAATGATCAAAGGGACTCTCCACCAAGAAGACATAACACTTATAAATATATATGCACCCAACACAGGAGCACCAAAATTTGTAAAGCAACTCTTAACAGAACTAAAAGAAGACATCAACAACAATACAATAATAGTAGGGGACCTCAACCATTAACACCAATGGACAGAACATCCAGACAGAAAATCAACAAGGAAATAATAGAATTAAATGAAAAATTAGACCAGATGGACTTAAGAGATATATATAGAACACTTCATCCAAAAACAGCAGGTTACACATTCTTCTCAAGTGCACATGGAACATTCTCAAGGATTGACCATATTTTGGGAAACAAAGCAAGTATCAATAAATACAAGAGAGTTGAAATAATATCAAGCATCTTTTCTGATCATAATGCTATGAAACTAGAAATCAACTACAAGAAAAAAGCAGAGAAAGGTGCAAAAATGTGGAGACTAAACAACACGCTTCTGAACAAACAATGGATTATTGAAGAAATTAAAGAAGAAATCAAATATTATCTGGAGACAAATGAAAATGAGAACACAACATACCAAATCATTTGGGACTCAGCAAAAGCAGTCCTAAGAGGGAAATTCATTGCAATACAGGCTCACCTCACTAAATAAGAAAAAGCTCACATAAGCGACCTCAAACGACACCTAACAGAATTAGAAAAAGAAGAACAAACAAAGCCCAGAGTCAGTAGAAGGAGGGAAATAATAAAAATAAGAGCAGAAATAAACGATATTGAAACAAAAAAGACAGTAGAAAGGATCAATGAAACAAAGAGTTGGTTCTTTGAAAAAATTAACAAAATCGACAAACCCTTAGCCAGACTCACCAAGAAAAGAAGAGAGAAATCTCAAATAAATAAAATTAGGAATGAGAGAGGAGAAATCACAACAGATACCAATGAAATACAAGGGATCATAAGAGAATACTATGAAAAACTATATGCCAACAAATTGAACAACCTAGAAGAAATGGACAAATTCCTAGACTCCTTAACCTCCCCAAACTGAATCAGGAAGAAATGGAGAATCTGAATAGGCCAATCACAAGTAAGGAAATAGAAACAGTAATCAAAAACCTCCCCCAAAATAAGAGTCCAGGACCAGACGGCTTCTCTGGAGAATTCTACCAAACATTCAAAGAAGATTTAATACCTATCCTTCTCAAACTATTCCAGAAAATTGAGGAAGATGGAGTACTCCTAACACATTCTATGAAGCCAACATCACTCTGATCCCCAAACCTGACAAGGACAACACAAAGAAGGAGAACTACAGGCCGATATCACTGATGAACATAGATGCAAAAATCCTCAACAAAATTCTGGCAAACAGAATACAGCAATACATCAAAAAGATTATACACCATGACCAAGTGGGTTTTATACCAGGGACACAGGGATGGTTCAACATCCGCAAATCAATCAAAATATAGTAGAGATTAGGGCCTAGATGGGTGATTCAGACCCGTCCTAAGGCATCTGAGGAGAGAAAGCAAGTTCCCTTACAGAGAAGTCCAGGGGCACAAATGGAGGAGGCAGGCTCCCTTTACCCTCAGGATGGCTGGGTTTTTGGTTGGTGCAGAAGAGAGATGGCATGGGAAATGACATGTGCAAAAGTGGCTAGGAAGGAAAGTGGAAGGTCCAAGTAGAGTTTAGCTAAAAGAGGAACGTGTAAAATGAGTGATATCAGACAGGAAGGGAGATGAGACACATATTTCCAGGGTTGAATTTATCCACAGATCAGTGAGGGCTCTTTCAAAGGATGCGAGCAAATATTTGTGAAGCACCAACCACTTCAGGGCAAGGCCTGTGTTAGATGCCTTACATATATTAGTATATTTTATCTTCACACCAACTCTCAGAGGTTAGCAGGTATACAGTTGAGGAAACTGAGGCTCCGGGGTCACCTGGCAGTCAGGGGCAGAGCTGAGGGTCACACACAGGACTGTCTGGCATAAAACCTCATGCTTCTTCTATCACATTACACTGACCATCCGTGAAGACTGTTGGGTAGGATCGTGACCTAGTTACATGACACATTAAGAAGATCAAGCAAACGGTGGCATAGAAGATGGATGAGGGAACAGAGTGGCAGGGAGATTGATAAGAAGGCGATTATATAAATCACAATTTTGGTGAGGGCCTGTATTGAGATAATGATGAAGGAAATGGGTGTTTCCATGAACTGTAGGAGAGTCAGGAAATTGCCACGTTGGGATGAAAGATGGTGACTTTGACTGTAGACGCACTGAGTTTGAAGAAAACAGATAACTGAGTGGTAACCTGGCATTATGAGACCAGCTTAACGAAGTGTCATAGTGAGAAGCATAGGCACCGTGTGACCTTAGGCAAGATACTCAACCTCCATAAGCCTCAGTTTCCCCCTGCTGTAAGGATTAGATGAGGGAATGCATGCTAAGCATTGAACACAGTGTCCAAGAAACAGAGCAGCTGAGTAGTGTTGACTTTTTCTTAGGAGAGGGGTCAGAGCTTCAGAACGTGCCTTCTCCAAGGGCTATCTTCCTTGGCTGGGAACTCTGGCAGTGAGTTGCTTTGTGAGCCCTGGAAACTCTGCCTACAGCTTCCATCATGACCCGATCCTCTTGGGTTTTGGACAGTACGCCTGCCTTTCCGCACGCCCACCTCCATGAGGATCCCTCATGGTATGGGAGGAGCCTGGCTCACCCTGCAGTGTGGTGAGCACGGGATCCCTGGATTTCCTAAAAGAGGAAGACATGGTACCCACCTTTTCAGTCCATTATGCTTATGGGGCTGGTAAGCCTCTTCCGTACGTCACCAAATTACACTATCTTCATGTGGAGTCATTGCATGTTCTATACCAAGTGAGCATTTAGAAAGAAGAGACCCTCAAACCCCAACCACCATTGCCACAAGGTCACGTAAACACTCCCTGTTCTTATCACACAGAAATAGTATCTGGTGCCGGAGGATTTCATAAACAAACTTGGATGTGCAATAAGAAAAGTCCCCGCACGAGGCAGGCAATCAAATTGCTACATCTTAAAAGCCCCAATGAATTACATACATAGTAACCAGGTTTGTCCTCATAAAAGTCATTCTGCAACCCTCAGACTCATCATAAAAAGATCTATATTAAAAATCAGCTTCATGATTTCCATAAAAGACTGAAGTGAAAAAACGTAATGTCGAGTTTGATTCTTCTAGGGCTTAAGGCGACCCCGACATGAGGCAGGGCTCCCATGAGTGTCAGGGTAACCGAAGGGTGCCAGCCATCTAGTTATTTAATAAAGCCAAGGAGTACCCGAAACCTACGCTTGTATGTAACTCTTTGGAAACTGAAGAACAATCAGAAAAGCATAGCTGAAGTTTTAACTGTTCTGTTAACACTCTTTCCACCCACGGCCTCAGCCCCAAACAGGTATTGCAGGATCTAAGTATTACCAGCCTTGATATTTATTTTATCCATATGTGCCTGCATCATTTCTTCAAAATCAGACAGTAGTTGCCTGTGATGTCTCCTGTTGTCACAATCACCTGGCTTTCTGTCTTTCTTTCTCTGTGTGTCCCCTTCATTTAAAGCCAGTTTGAATTTCTGTCCCCTAAGAGAACCCTTATGGAGGGCCTAAGAGAGGTCTTGTAAGTTGGAAAATCAACATCAAGTGGGTTGGTAACCCCCCCTCCGGAAGTTATCTTCTTGACCACCGAACAGGCCCACCTTGAGAAGAGATTCTGGGGAAGCTGCCATGGGGCCCGTCTGTCACTGGTAGAGGCAGATGGCATGATCTCGTGGGATACCATTTGCAGGGTTGCACAAACAAGCATGGTACAAATGATGGCATGAAGTGGTCCCTGCAAAAGTCTCAGCCTTGTGGAATATGAAGGATAGAGCATCCTAGGGTTCTGTTTAGTGACAGAGGGAAAAATTGGGGGCTAGAAGGTCTCAGTGACCTGTCAAACATCAAAGCTGAACTTCTTAAAGCCTCAATTCCCTAATATAAGAAATGAGGATAATAAAATAAGGGTGAAATGAGATTGTTTGTAAATTACAAATAGAAGGCCTTCTCTTCCCTTTCGAGCATCCCCTGGCCCTGCTTGCTTTTTAGAGCAGCAGTGCACACGCATTTCCATCCCAGTCCACATCACTCCTCTTCTGGATCATTCCGTGCTGCTGGCTGCCTCTCCTGCACCTCCTTGCTCTTTTCCTCTGTGAAGTAAGAAGATGTCTGTGTAGTAGAGTTTGGGTTAAGATCCACTGCTCTGGGGGCCAATGAGCCTGCACTGAACGCACTTGCCTCCACTGGGGCCTGTCTGTGATCACAGAAGAGCTGGACCAGCTGCTCTAAAAGGACAACCCGGGCAGTAAGACCTGGTAGTGCCCAAGGCATGCTCTCAGAGTTCCGCTGGAAGGGAAGGCCTCCTCCACACTACCCTCCCTGTCACCACCTTTGCTGTACACTCTGTACATCCACTTGGGTCTTGGAGTGTAAGCCCCTCTCCTCTGAGCATTTCTGTCAGGCCCTGCCATCAACCTTCAGACAGGGAAATGCGAGAGGGTAACTCTTTGCCCTCTGACTTGCTCGTGGGGCCATGGGAAACACCAGAATGTTTGAAAAGAGTGCTGGGTTACAGTGAGTGAAAACAGGGCAAAATATTTGGATTTGAGATTACCACGGAAAATCTACGACCTGGAGCTGCCAAATCTTTTCTCCTAACCCGACTACTTTCCCAGAGAGTCTTTCTGAGTTATCAGTGGAACCTGGGCTTCCAGAACTGGGATGAGGAGAGCTCATATTTTTTTCCTTGTCACTTTTGCCCATAGTTACTGTCACCTTAGCCAGACTGGAATGAGGAGATAAGACAAAGGGAGAAAATTAGTGTGGGCTGTGAGGCAGGGTCCATTTTCCCATGGGACATCAAAGGGCACCACCGTCCTCTTCTCCCTCCAGGATGACCTCCAGCCCTTCATCTTCATCCTGTCCGACTTCCGTGTGACACAACCTTCCAAGGTGTGCTCCAAAGTTAAGAAAACAACGGAAAGAGAGAAGAAAGCTTTACACTGACCTTGGAGGAGCTGTAATCCTGAGATCTGAAGAAAGTGTGCTAAGATAACCCTGTTAATTAAACTAATTTTGATTGGACGTTATTCATATGTTATCCACTTCCGAAGATGTTATTGGCAGCTTCCAACAAAAGATGCAGACATAAGAGAGCAAAAATTCAGTTGTTTAATCAGAATTCAATGAGACCCTAATGTGTGCAAGGTCACAGGGGTGAGGGAGTTCAGCCTGTGCGCGAGCAGGGCCTTTGGAATAACTTATAACTGTGTAACTTGAGCGAGTTATTTAATATCTTTGAGCATGAGTTTCCTCTTCTGTAAAAGAGAGTTAATAATTATAGTACCTATCTCGCAGGATTGTTATGTGGCTTTAAGTGTCTATAAAGTGTTTAACACCATCTCTGGCAATTAAATGGGCACTTAATACACAGGAACTATTGCTGTGATTGTTTATTTTTGTGCTAGGAAAGCAAATGATGGAGGGGACATTGTCCCTGCTCTATAGGAGACACAGAGGTGGGGAAAGACTTGATGTGTTGGGGGGGCAGTGCAGAGGGTGCCAAGCGAGCAGGATATGAGCAATGGGAAGAAGCGAGCTAGGCTGTGCAGGGCGTAACTTTGGTTTTATCCTATTGGCCATGAAAACCCACTGAAGCCCTGAGCCACTTGGCAGTTTGGAAAGATCACTCTGATAATAATGTGGAGGATGGATTGGAATAGGAAGAGACAGGAGGCACTTATGAGCCTGTTGTAAGACATGAGGTAGAGATGGAAATAATCTTTTTAGGACTTTGGCAGTGGAGAGGGAAAGTCAGGGACAGAGTCCAAGGCTTATGCTACTTGGGATGCTGCACTAGAATGTCAGCTCCATGACATGTGCTCCACATCAGCTCCATGAGGGCAGGGGTCTTGGTTTTGTTCACTGATGTGTCCCAAGCACCTAGAACATAGCAGGTGCTCAACAAGTTTTTGTTGAATGAGTGAGTAGATGGTAGTGATGGTAACCAAGGAAGGAAATACAGGGGGAATAGCAAGTTTGAGGGTGAGGATAATGAGTTTATTCTAGGTATGCTGAATTTGAGCAGCCCATGGGACATCCAAGCCAGCCCTGCTGGTCTAATGGTTAAGATTCGGCACTCTTACCACCACAGCCTGGGTTCATATCCTGGTCAGGGAACCACATCCCCTGTCTTTCACTTGTCATACTGTGGCAGTTGCATGTTTCTGTGATGCTGAGAGCTATGCCACTGGTATTTCAAAAACCAGCAGGGCCACCCGTGGTGGACAGATTTTAGCAGAGCTTCCAGACTAAGACAGACTAGGAGGAAGGACCTGGCCACCCACTGCTGACAAAATTGGCCATGAAAATCCTATGGACAGCAGCAGAGCATTGTCTAATATAGCACCGAAAGGGGAGAGGATGGTGAAAAAAGACTGGGCAGGGTTCCACTCTGCTGTACACAGAGTTGCTAGGAGTCGGAATTCATTCTATGCACTAACAACAACAACAAATGGGACATTCAAGTGAAAATTTCTTATGGGAAAAATGGACATTTGGGTCTGATACTCAGGAGGGAAAGCTGGGCTGCAACAGAGTTTTGGAAATGTTGGCCTACAAGAGATGGTTGAATTGTGGAATGGTTAAGACCAATCTGGGAAAGTGTATAGAGCAAGAAGAGAAAAAGGTCAAGAATGGAATAGTGGGTGAAGACTCACCCTTGAGAGGAGAAGGAGGGATACAGAAAGAAGAGCCAAGGGATGCAGAAAGGATAAATTCCAGATAAAAAAGTAGGAGACAGGAAACGGTGTTGTGCTATAGACTCTGAGAAGCAGCTTCAAGAAAGGAGCAGCAGTGCCAGCTGCTACAGGGGGCTTGGGTAGAAAGAGGATCACAAAGGGCTGCCTTGTCTGGCAGTTGGAACGTCGTCAGTGAGCCTATGGGCAGTAGGGGTGGAAGCTGGATCACAGCCTCCATCCCCTCCCTTGGTGACCAACGGAAGGGTTTTCTCACCATTTTCCACTCCCTTTTTCCAAATAGTTAGAGAGTGATTCCAAATAATTGTAATTAAATGCAAAACCAAATAGACACATTCATGCAATACTTAGGCGTGACTTCTTTCCCAATTTGTAATGTCCTTGCTCAGCAATAATGTCATCAGTTTAAAAATCAGAATAAAAAATAGAAATGTTCAGGTTTCTAATAATATAGTTCTCTTCCCCACTTTGCTTGCATGTGATGTTTTAGATTATTCCTGTAGCTATTAAGAATGCTCTAATCCTCGCAACTTGGGAGCAAGTTATCACCTCAGAGAACTTTAAATTGGGTGTGTTCTTGCCTCTACATCTATGAAAACTTCATGTTTCTTAAATGTCACTTTCTGAACTTTAGATATGCAAACTTAGAGTGAAACTTCAAAATGCAGTGATATTTCTTTTACAGCCGTGATTAGGTTTGTCTAAATCATTTGGTCAGCTCAGACAGTTGTATTAAAATCTTTTTAAAAAATGATAGAAACCAGAACAAGCTATCTAAAGTATACATCCTTTCCTGTTGTTTTGGAAAGCCAAGGGCACGTACTTCATATGCAAGGCCCTCATTCTCAGCACTGTTCCATATGGACAATCAAGTGCTGGTTATGCATTTTTATATAAACTCGGCCTTCATAGCTCAGCTGCTCGGCCAAGGCTCGGCCCCAAGGAAGGTTGCCTGGGTTTGCAACCTTGCATAGCATTTGAGTGATATAGTGCAGTATTCTTGTTCATGTAAATATTTTAAGTTGGAAAAAACCCTTTTGTTATTTTTCTCCCTGCCTAAGAAATACTTCCATGAACTCTTTCCCATAATAGAGCCGTTCTCTGACTTCAGTAACTCAGCCCCAGGTTACAAGGAAATCGCTTCTTGGCACTCTTGGTTTTCCACAACTGTTTTAACAACGGCGAGAGACTATGCAGAGCCACCCCACTTTTAGGCGAATAGAAAGGTTCCTCATTTCCTATAAACTGTTCATCCTTTCTCCTTGCCTGTTCCGGATGTGGGAAAAATTAACAACAGCATGAATAAGCAAGGAAGCTCACCCATCAGAACATTAACCTCAGACAGTCTGACTTCTGCAAAGTTTCTAATTTTCTTCCCCTTGTGGTCTGGGGCAACCAGTAATCTGGATTTTTACACAAGGATTGCTCCTTCTAAGAAGCCTTCTGTGACTAACACCAGCCCACAAGGTCTCTTCCTTCCTAGAGGGTGTATGTGTGTGACTTGCCTTTTCTCCCTTTACCCTTCTGTATTATTTTCTATTTGCTTGTTCAGATATTTGCCTTCCCCACCTCTCTTGTTAATCTAAAATATCTCCCAGAACAAGGATTGTATCTTGTTTTTCTTTGTTTTACATTTCAAAGTATCTAACCAGAGATTAGGCATCCAAGAAGTGTTTAATCAGCACTCATGGGTGAAATGATGCTAGGACAGAAAACTAGATGCCGGGATCTGGGGTCAAACCCCCTCCTCCTGACTAACACATTTTGTTCTGGGATCCCTACTCTGGGCTTCAATGGGGATCCATGAGCCCTCTGAAATTGTACTGAAATTTTAGTGAAATTGTGCTTATATGTGTGTGCATGCACGCTTTTCTGGGGACAAAGTCCTCAGCCTTCCTCAGATTCAAGGCGGGGGGTCGGGGGGGGGTCAAAGATCCTCAAGCCTTGAGGAATGAGCCTTCTCCATCCCCTTGGTGCTGGCAAGTGGACACTGCAAGGACTCAGAGCTTTTTCAGAGCCAGTCAGGTATCTTCCAGACATGAGGAATTTTACCATTAAAAGCCTGAGGGATGAGATGGAGTCAGGGAAGAAAGATTCTGAGTTGGCCAGAGATGAAAGGCCATTTTCGCTGGGAGACTCTAGGGTCTTAGTGTGCATCCATCCCTGTCCGTGGTTATCAAACATGATCCAAACGTCCCCCCATCTCCAAGATCTTGCCTCTACTGGCTTTTTCCGGCTGTATCCCAGTTATGAATCCTGATAACAGTGATTTCCTTTGTATATTCTGGACATTAACTACTGACATGGAAGCAAACCCATAAGAAGAAGAGGAATTGGAAGAAAGGGAGAAGAAAGAGAAAGATAGAAGAATGTAAAGGTAGCAGAATATGAAACTGGCCCCCAAATATATAACAGATGACGACAATTGCATGGAGAGCTTCCTACGTTGCTTAAAGGGAAAATAGTTCACCAACCTAGAAACAGAAAGAAGAGTGATTATGAAGTACATGTTTCAAATAAATTATCTTAGTTCATTAGTAGCAATATTTCTAATGAACACTTAGGGCTGGTATGAATCACTTCTCTGCTGACTCCCTTAGGAGACTGATTGAGTGTGCCGTTGAATGGGATGACAGAAAGGGAAGTTGAGAGTTCTGTGATTTAGAAGGCGGGCAGCTCTTCTCTAATAGGGTTGAGTGTCCTCTAACTCCTCAGAAATAGGGCTTCACAAGCTCAGCCGCAGAGGCAGCCTCTGGTTAAGAGATGCAGGTTGGGTCCTTCATGCAGAGGCTGGCTCGTATGAAATTTGCACTGGTGGTTCACTCATTGCCATGGCAACCACTCGAAAGCAGAGGAGTGCATTTGTTCATTTTTACAATTATTCTATTATTTATACTGAGGTATCTTTGAGAGGATGATGCATTTCTGGGGAAGAGCCAGAAAAGCCACCCCTGAGACAAAAAGGACAATTAACCACAGGTGCCGCACTTGGAAATACAAGTTTGCTAATCACTAGGGGCACCCTCTCTTCCCACCTAGCCTCGAGGGAAATCTTCAGTCCCCGGGGGGATTTTCTGCTATTCACAAACTAGGTAAATTGGCAGGTCTCACTTATCAAACCCCATTCTCAGAAACCTGCAGACAGTCCTTCTCCTTTGCCAGATCTTTTTCCTTTTTGATTCATGGTTTTCTCCCAGTGCATGGTTCATTATACTTAATTACCGAGAATATGTCACTACACGCGAAAGTAAGGTGGCTTTTTAAAAACCCACCTGAGAAATCTTCTTGTCTGACTGTGAAGACGTAATGCAAAAATCTAGGCTTAAAATGTACTGAATTTTGTTTTTGACAAATCTAGCAAAATAAGTGAATAAACAATCAAGCAAACACATAAGCAAGCAAAGAAATCCCTGAATCCTTTAATATTCAGTGGGGATAATTTGTTAAGCTTCTAATTTTTGCTGGTTTGATTCCAAGGATTTAGAGTAAAAGGTATAGGAACGGGAGCAGTTCCTGTGGAGAAGCACAGAGTGAGAGAAAGTTCCCATCAAATAAGCAGAGATATACGGCCAAAGATATTTCTCTAAGAACATTGATTATTTCCTAATTGTACGTAATATACATGTAACTGCATACATAATTTAATACATACATAAAATGTAGTGCATGTGTAATACATATATATATATATACTAGAACTAACTTAAAAGTTCAAAGATGGAAAATTGGTTTATTATGGTTTATACAAACAATGGAATGCCAGTAGCCATTAGCCAGTAAGAATGGTGATGTTGGTAAACTTGTTAACTGCAACTAATGCTTATGAGACGTTCAGTTTTTAAGAAGTAGGAAAGAAGAAAAAAGAAAAAAAGACCAGACTAAAAACAATACGTATTTTGTCATCAAATCTTGCTTAAAAATCTTCTGTATACCTATATTTATATTTATAGAGAAAAAATATTTAGAAGTAGAGGCACTGAAAGTTTAACAGTCAATCTTTCTGTAGATGGGATTGTGTGCAATATTTCTTGTTTTTTCCTTCCTTCATAGACTGTGAGCAGAATAGTGCTATGATTGTAGTTGTAGTCTATGATTTATTAATCACCTGTTATGTGTCAGGCACTGTTTTATGTGCTGGGGATATAGTGGTGAATGACAGACGGCCCCTGTTCTCATGAAACTTGTGTTTTATGACTGAGTATATGAGCTAGAGTTCTTAGTCGCAGACAACAGAAACCATTCTGCTGACTTTAAGCAAAAACGTTATTTATTAAAGGATATTGGTCACCGCTCAGAATTGTTGGGAGACCCGGAGAACCAGACTCAAGCTAAGGTTTCATGAGCAATGCCCCAAACCATATCACAGAACTAACCTGATAAGGCGGCTACCCTTGCTGTTGTTGCCACTGGCAAACGGGAAATGAAATTCCTTCACTGCAGCTCTCCTCCTCCGGCACAAAAGCTACTTTTGCATCAAGAACTTCTCTTGTCTTTGTAACTCCTGCTACTCTTGAAAGCTGGGCACACAGGCTGTTACCTACACCAGCAAAGATGGAAGCTCCATGCATATGTGAAATCCTATGTGTGGCCACTTAGATGATTGCCAGAGCCTGGGTCACATGCTTGTGTCCTAGCTGCTGAGGAGGCTGGGAATTTGGCTTCTGAATTTCGGCTTCTGAATTTACATGAATGACAGTGGGGGAAATCCACACCTTGACAAGACTGAATTCATAATATGGGAATTTCCTCCATTAGAGAAGGACTTTTTAAATGATGACCACAGCCATGAATCTGACAAAGGTGCTTGTAGGCCATTTATAGTAATCAGAATTTTTTAAACTACATGTAGTAGAAACCCAGTTCAAACTAGATTAAGAAAAAGAAATTTATTGACTCCCAAAACGAAGAAGTCCAGGTCATACTGGCTACTGTTGTGATTGGATGAAGGGACTCAAATTATGTCATCAGGTATCAATCTCTCTCTTTCTTGTCAGATTCTCTTATGTAGAGGGTATGATGGCCCCTAGGACTCACATACACTATCTTAGATTCATTAGTAGAAATAGAACATCCCCAGGCATGAAGGATTTTGATTGGTTCAGTTTGGATCACATGCCCATCCTTGAAACAATCATGTGCCAGGGACTTTGGTCATATGCCCATCCTATGGGCTGGAATGTGATGGTGTCAACTCCACTCTCATACATGTAGAATAGGTCCCCCACTGATAAAAGGTATATCCCAGCTCCATCACTTACTAGTTGTATCATCTTGAGTAAGTGACTTAATTTCTCTGAGCTTCTGTTTTCTCATCTGAAAAATGGGACTAATAAGATTGTCTACTTCATAAGGTTGAGAAGAATTATTTGTAAAGCACAGGAAAAATATCTGTCATGTAATTAGTGGTATTTGTTTGCTATTATAATTCTATTCTGTTAGTTAGAAGAAGGCAAAAGAAATGACAGGCAAGTAAAACTCACACATTTCTACTGCAGCCTAGATCAGGCATTTGAAAAGACGGGTCTGGAATTTAAAAAGTGATCTTGGCTCGAGTCTGCTGAATGCAGCAGTTTTCTCAGTTACAGTGCTCAGAGAAGAGAGTGGAGTATATGATCTCTCAAGGGAGAAAGTGTGGAGGGGGAAGAGGATGAGTAGGGGTAGAACACAGCTCCATAAGTGGATGAAACCTACCACACTGATGTGTTCCACGTCATGCCCCATTCATCGGAAGTACAACCTGCCAGTGTTAAACATTGTCTCTCTTTTTTTTTAAGTGTCACATTCCCACTTTGTGTCTAAGTCCTTTCTTGAGTTTCTTCTGAACTCTACACAGTTTAAGGATTTTTAAAAGATAACAGATCATTTGACTACATTAAAATTCAAGATGTTCATCCAAATAAAGCAAACTACAAAGTTAACGTATGGGTAATAGACTAGAAATAAATGCAGTATCTGAAACTGACAGGGATTAGTATCCAGAATAGGAGGAACTCCTGAAATAGAAAAAAAGTAAAGGATGTGAATAGGTAGCTAGAGTTATCTTATCCCGCAGATACCCACAAAGAGGTCCATAATGTAATCTATATTAGAATGTTCCTAGAAGTAGTGTTATAATAGTACGAATTTGCAGGCAACCTAGATATTCATCAGTAAGGTTATAGATACTGTAGAATACACACAGTGAACAAAAGCTATGAACTAGATGTACCAACAGCAGCATGAACAGATCCTAAAAACACAGTGTTGAGTAAAAAAATAAGAAAAGAAATGAGATCTTTAAGTCAATACCTCTCGGTAAGTTAGAAATGCAAATACACATAAAATAACACTATGAATTTAGCAAGGGTATAAGCATGTTTAAGGACACATATATTAGAGTGGATGGCTTTTGGGGAAGGGGAACAGAAGAGGGAAGAGACTTGAAAAAAAATAAATGAAGAAAAAAAGCCTTCCTTCCTTTCCACTGTCTTCTCAAAGAGAGGGTATATGTAAGAATTTGTCAAATCTTGACAATTCAAAGATTGAAAGCTCGGGTGAAATAATACTTTTGGGGGTACAGAATAGTTTCATACATGTGTGTGTGAAACCTGGAAATTCTCTCACATCTCATATCCAATTAATTGGTATATCCCCTTGTCTCTTCCTTCATACTGTATCTGGAATCTGCCTACTTCTTTCCACCTCCACTGCTACCACCTTGTTGTAATTCATCATCTTTTCTTGCCATAACTAATGTAATTGTCTCCGAACAAGTTTCCCTGCCTTGCCGTGCCCCACCCCAGCTCTCTCATCCCAATCAAATCTCCAAACAGAAGCCAAAGGGATCTTTTCAACACCTAGTTCAGATCATATCGTTGTTCAACTGAAAACCCACCAATGGTTTCCCATCTAACAGAATAAAAACCTTGTATACATGGGTCTACAAGGCTCTACATGCCTTGGCACTGCCCTCCCTCCCCAGCACTCCTCTGAGACCTCAAATCCTGCCTCAGGTCCTTTGCACTTGCCACTTCTGCCTGGAACACTACTACCTCTTCAAGGTCATCTTATCAGAGAGGTCTTCCCTGACCACCATCTCTAAAATAGCAAATCCTCTTTCCTCCTTCCCATCTATCCCTCTTTGCCCTGTTTTATTTTTCTTCACGGTATTTTTCACCACCCAACAGAATATTTGTTGCCAGATGCTTTAACCCCACTGGAAAGTAAGTGCCTTGAGGACAGGGAAGTCTTTTGATGTCCTACTCAATTTTCAGTGCACTCAATAAACACTAGTTGAGAAGATAAACCAATGAATGAATGAAAGAAACAAGGAGGAAGAGAGAGAGAGGAGAGACAGGTAGACAGAGAAAGAAAGACAGAGAAGAGAGAGCTACTCTCTGTTGGAACTGCCTGGAAGTAAGAATGATTCTTTTGGACTGATCCCTCCCCCTTCTCCTTCTTCCTCCAGACTTCCTTCTTGGCCCCTTCAGCTGTGGGGTTTGACCCAGAAGTAGTTGCAACATGGAATGGAGGCATTTTCTGACTCCGCTCAGGAAGGGCTACCTCCCTGTGACATGGGAGACTGACAAATACTTCTCGAGTTTTACCAACCCTGGGAGGAACTTGTACATCTGAGGAAGCTGAGTACCTTTTCAGACAGGTATAGACAGCTCCAAAAACAGATATTAAATTTTTTTCTTTCTAATTCAAAAGCATATGTTCACTGTAGAACATTTAGAAAACATAGATAAATAAAAAGTAGAAAATACAAATATCCAGTAACTTCAATATCCGGAGATAATTTATGATAATATTTTGATTTACTCCTTTGCAATTTATTTTTCTGTGTATATTCACTCCTACGTGTTCACACTCCCTTTAAAAAAATGGGATTTAATAAAATGAAACTTTAAGACAATGGTATTTCACTTCTGTGGTTTTCCTTCCCCAAAAAATAACTCAAGTATAATCATGAGAAAAAGATTGGGCAAATCCCAGCTGAAGAACATTCTACAAAATATCTGACCACTAATCCTCAAAACTGTCAGGATCAGGAGTGAGGTCAGCATAATGGTGGAGTGAGTTGTTCCTTTTGTCTCTGTCCTCTAAGTTACAACCAGTAGAACATCCATGGACCAACAAAGGACCCTCTGCACAGCACACCAGAACACCTGAGTGATCCTCACATCTATACATCTGAAGGTAGGTGGCCTGCACCTCCCAGAGACAGTGGAACCAGGGGAGCAGTGGCAGCTCCTAATACTGGAGGTTCCAGGAACCGCAGCCAGGCCTCCACCAGAGGCCCCAGGAACTGAGGTAACACCCATGAAAGGAGCTCCAGGAATCCAGGCAGCCCACGCTCCCAGATGTGCCAGGAATCACTGCAGGCTGGCCACTGGAGACTCCAGGAACGATGATGATATCTGTGACCCAGCCCCCTCTCCTGGCAGCAGCACCTTCAGCACTGGCCCTTC
Source organism: Equus przewalskii (assembly GCF_037783145.1). Taxonomy (NCBI): domain Eukaryota; kingdom Metazoa; phylum Chordata; class Mammalia; order Perissodactyla; family Equidae; genus Equus; species Equus przewalskii. The sequence continues at coordinate 77,956,682 of NC_091833.1, read as the reverse complement.
CAGGAGAGGGAGATGAATTCAAGACACGGATACACCCGGCAGTTGTGGCAGTGTCCACGACCTGAGGTTCTAAGAAGCACACTGGCCCTGGAGACCAGAGGCTGCAGGAGCTGTAGCAGCACTTCTGGCTCAGCCCCTTCCGATCCCTCACAAATGGCAGATGGTGGCTGTGACTTGAGGCTTCAGGAAATACAGTGGTGCCTGGGACCCAACCCCTCTCCCCCTTTCCCAGAGATGGTGCCTCGAATGGCTCTTCCATCAGTGGGGGCTGCATTCAAGACCTCGATACCTCTGGTAGCCATGGCAGTATCCATGACCTGAAATTCCGGGTATCAGGCTGGCCCCCAAGACCAGAGGCTGCAGGAGCAGCAGCAGCGCTCATGACCCAGCCCCCAGCAGGGGCTGCACAGAAGACCTTGATCTCTGTCAGCAGTGGCAACATCAATGAGTCCAATGCCCCCAGCAGCAATGTTGCTAGCACCCCCAGATAACCTGGGAGCAGCAGTGTGGGTGGCACATGTGCCAGCAGCACCCAAGCCTGTGGAAAGCCCATGGAGCGTTAGGTAACAGTGGCAGCAAAGCCCATGACTCTAGCCCCTCCCAGCTGCAGAGGCACCTGTACTTTGGCCCCTCAACCCATAGTGGTGGTACCTGCAGACCCAATAAGCCTGGACAAGGTGGAAGTGCCTGTGACCTTGGTTCCCATGCCACTCTTCCCCTCCGCCCTGCTGCAGTGGGAAATGCATGACCCAGGTGATCCTGGAAGCAGCAGAGATGCTTGCAGCCCAGTGATTTTGGTGGCAAAACATATGACTGCAGCAACAACATAAGCAATAAGGTGCCAGTAGCCTTGGAGGTACAAGCAGCACAAGGAGGGCACTGATAACACTTCCGGAAGAGGCAGTGAAGGGTGAAAAGCACAGGTTCTCAATATCAACCAGAAGTAGTTCAGAATCAAAGTAAACAAAGTCTACTCAAGTAATAAAATTGTTTGGTACCACAAATGTGCTGGTAGAGGAACAACTCATCAAGCACCATGAAGAACTACAATAACATGGTAGCACAACCAGAAAATGACAACTCTCCAGAAACCAAACTTGAAGTCACAGAAGATTGTGATCTAACTGAGAGAGAATTCAAAATAAGTGTCATGAGGAAATTCAATGAGTTACAAGAAAACTCAGAAAGAGAGTTCAATGAGCTCAGGAATAAAATGAATGAACAGAAGGAGCACTTCACCAAAGAGATTGAAACTCTAAAGAAAAACCAAACAGAAATTCTGGAGCTGAAGAACACAATAAATGAGATGAATAAGGTAGAAAACATTGAAAATACAGCAGGTCATATGGAAGAGAGAATTAGTGAGCTTGAAGATAGAAATCTAGAAATGATTCAAGTTGAAGAGGAGAGAGAATTAAGGCTTTTTTAAAATGGAGAAATTCTGTGAGAAATATCTGACTCAGGAAAAGCAACATAAGGATAATGGGTATCCCAGAAGGAGAAGAGAGGGAGAAAGAAGCAGAGAACTTCCTAAACCTGTAGAAGGAACTGGATATGCAAGTACATGAAGCTAATATAATACCTAATTATCTTGATGTAAACAGAACATCTTTGAGACCCATTTTATTAAAACTGTCAAAAGTCAATGACAAAGAAAGAATATTAAGAGCTGTCAGAGAAAAGAAAATAACTTTTAAAGGAACTCTCATTAGGCTATCAGTTGATTTTTCAGCAGAAACTCTACAGGCTAGGAGATAGTGGAATGATATACTCAAAATATTGAAAGATAAAAACTATCAGTCATAATACTCTATCCAGCAAAGTTCTCCTTCAGATATAAAGGAGAAATCATGGCTTTCCCAGGCAAACAAAAGTTGGGGGAGTTCATCACCACTAGACCTGCCTTACACGAGGTGTTGAAAGAAGCCCTCCTATCTGAAAAAAAAAAGGGCAAAGTTATACAAAGTTTTGAGCAAGGTGATAAATAGAAAGAAAAAAAGCATGCAACTCTATATCAGAATATGTTAGTAAACAATTATAATATAAAGGCTAAAGGGAAAGAAAACGTTAAAAATAACTATAACCACTTCAATTTGGTAACAAATTCACAATACAAAATGGGATAATTTATGACAGCAAAAACATGGAAATGGAAGAGGAAAAGGACTGAACCTGCACAAGTAAATGGAGATAAAATGCTATCAGCAGAAAAAAGGCAATCTCATCTGTGAGATCTTTTATACAAACTTCACAGTAACCACAGAACAAAAATTCAGAGCAGAGTCACAAAACATAAAAAAAGAGAAAACTAAGAAACACATCACAGAAAACAACCAAACTAAAATGGCAGACAGAAACAGAAAGAAAAACTAACAATGGAAATATAGAACAAACAGAAAACAGAAGATAAAATTCCAATATTAAGCCCTTATATATCAGTAATTACTCTTAATGTAAATGAATTAAATTCACCAATCAAAAGACACAGAGTGGCTGGATGAATTAAAAAACAAGAACCAACAATATTCTGCCTCCAAAAGATCCATCTCAGCCCAAAAGATAAGCATAGGCTCAGAGTGAAGGGATGGAAGATGATACTTCAAGAAAATGACAATCAAAAGAAAGTGGGTGTAGCCAGACTTACATCAGACAAAACAGACATTAGGCCAAAAATCTAAGAAGAGATGAAGATGGACATTATATAATGATAAAACGGACATTCCACAAAGAAGACACACCATTTATTAATATATATGCAACTAACACAGAAGCAGCAAAGTATATAAAGCAACTATTAGCAGACCTAAGGGAAAAACTGACAGCAGCACAATAGTAGTAAGGATCTTTAATACCTCATTAACGTTGATGGATCGATCATTAGACAGAGAGCCAACAAGGAAACATTGACCTTAAGTGAAACACTAGACCAGCTGGACCTAATAGATATGTAAAGAACATTCCCTCCAAAAGAAGCAGAATACACATTTTTCTCAAGTGCACATAGGATATTCTCAAAGATAGACTATATGTTGGGAAAAAAAACAAGTCTCAATAAATACTAATAAGCACTAAGAGGGAAGTATATAGTAATACAGGCCTACCCCAAGAAACAAGAAAAATCTCAAATAAACAATCTAATGCTACACCTAAAAGAACTAGAAAAAAGAAAAAACAAAGCCCAAAGGCAGTAGAAGCAAGGAAATAGTAAAAATCTGAGCAGAAATAAATGAAATAAAAACTGAAAAGACAATAGAAAAAAATCAATGGAACCAAGATTTGGTTCTTTGAAAAGGTAAACTAAATTGACAAACCCTTAGCTAAACCCAAAGAAACTAGCAGAAAGAGAAATCAAGAATACAATCTCAATGAAAAGAATAAAATACCTAGGAATAAATTTAATCAAGGAGACGAAAGACCTGTACACTGAAAACTATAAGACGTTGAAAGAAATTGAAGAAGACACTAAGAAATGGAAAGATATTTTGTGCTCATGGATTGGAAGATGAAACATAGTTGAAATGTCCATATACTTAAAGGAAGCTACAGATTCGATGAAATCCCAATAAGAATCCCAATGACATTTCCCACAGAAATAGAACAAAGAATCTTAAAATTTATGTGGAACAACAAAGACCCTGAATAGCCAAAGCAATTCTGAGAAAAAAACAACAAAGCTGGAAGTATCACACTCCCTGATTTCAAAATATACTACAAGGCTATGGTAATCAAGACAACATGATACTGGTGGAAAAAGCGACATGCAGATCAATGGAACAGAACAGAGAGCCCAGAAATAAACTCATACATCCATGGACAGCTAATTTTTTTTATTAATTTTTTTTTTTGAGGAATATTAGCCCTGAGCTACATCTGCCACCAATCCTCCTCTTTTTGCTGAGGAAGACTGACCCTGAGCTAACATCTGTGCCCATCTGTCTCTACTTTATGTGTGGAACGCCTGCCACATCATGGCCCAACAAGCGGTGCGTATGTCCGCACCCTGGATCTGAACTGGCAAATCCCGGGCCACTGAAGCGGAATGTGTGAACTTAACCACTGTGCCACTGGGCTGGCCCAGTGGACAGCTAATTTTTGACAAAGGAGACAAGAACATATAAGGGAGAAAGGAAGTCTCTTAATAAACGGTGTTGGGAAAACTTGACAGCCACATGCGAAAGAACACTGCTGGTGGGAATGTAAATTGGTGCAGCCACTATGGAAAACAGAATGGAGGATCCTCAAAAAATTAAAAATAGGGGGCCAGCCCCATGGCTGAATTGTTAAGTTCGCATGCTAAATTTGGTGGCCCAGAGTTTTCCTGGTTACGATCCTGGGCACGGACATGGCATCGCTCATCAGGTCATGTTGAGGCAGCATCCCATTTGGCAAAACCAGAAACACTCACACCTAGAATATACAACTATGTACCAGGGGACTTTGGAGAGAAGAAGAAGGAAAAAAAAGATTGGCAACAGATGTTAGCACAGGTGCCAATCTTAAAAAAAAATCTAAAAGAAAAAAACCCTAAAAATAGAAATATCATATGACCCAGCTATTCCAGTTCTGAGTATTTATCCAAAGAACATGAAAACACTAATTCAAAAAGATATATGGCTCCCTATGCTCATTGAAGCATTATTTACAATAGCCAAGACTTGGAAGCAACCTAAGTGCCCATCAATAGATGAATGGATAAAGAAGATACGGTTTACATACCCATTGGAGTATTACTCAGCAATAAAAGATGATCCTTTGCTATTTTCGACAACATGGAGGGACCTTGAGGGTATTATGCTAAGTGAAATAAGTCAAACAGAGAAAGACAATTACTGTATGACTGCACTCATATGTGGAAGATAAACACATAGATACAGAGAACAGATTGGTGGCTATCAGAGGGGAAGGGAGTCGGGGGAGGGCAACAGGGGTAAAGGGACACATATGTTCGATGACAGATGGAAGCTAAACTTTTGATGGTAAACATGACTCAGTCTGTACAGAAGTCAAAATATAATGATGTACACCTGAAATTTACGTAATGTTATAAACCAATGTCACTTAATTTAGAAAAAACAACTTTCAAGATCATCAAAAAGAAGGAAAGTTTGACAAACTGTCATGGCCAAGAGGAGGCTAAGGAGACGCGATAACTTAATGTCATGAGGGATCCTCGACGGGATCCTTGAACAGAAAAAGAACATTAGGGGAAATCTGAATAAAACATGGATTAGTTAATAATAACAGATTAATATTAGTTCATTAATTGTGATAAGTGAACCACAGAAACGTCAGATGTAAATGATAGGGGAACCTCTGTCTGTGTGGGGAGAGGAGGGTATGGAAACTCTCTGTACCATCCTCACAATTTTTCTGTAAATCTAATAGTTCTGAAATTAAAGTTTATTTTAATAAAGTGGCTTTTGAAATACTCTACCTCAAATATATTAGAGGCGTGCATAGGAAAAAAAAAGAATTGCTTCTGGAACTGTCTCATGTTTAGCAGAATTTTTCATCACAGTTCATTACACCCTCCCTTCCCAGTCACTGCGGAGTGCGGCAGGTGGATAGAGCTCACTTTCTGGTGAAGCAAAACCCTGAGCTGTGTAATTAACTCTCTATCAGATAGAGCCTGAGGATTTACATGTTTTTCCATGTTTAGATTTCAGCTTAGAGCTCAGTGGTTTTATTTTAAGATCCCCAGCCTGTACAGGAAAAGGAAGCATGGAAAACACATCAATTTTTATAAAACTACATGTCTAACAAAAATGATTTACATGCAAGTGAGCGATCGGACAATCCTTGGAAGTCAGCAGTCCTGTTCAGAGAACTGTCTGTATGGAATTTCCTTGTTTTAAGAAAATCTTTTTTACTTAGTCTGTGAAAAGGATAGTTTCCCTCTCATTTCCTCCTCTGAAAAGGGTGGGAAATGTGAAAAATTGGATCCATTTTGCAATCAATGGACCACAACAAGATATGAATTCTATGTGTAAATTTACATAGAATAAATACACATGCATTATTTATTAATCTATCTTGATATAGAGAGAGACAGATCTGTAATACAACTTATATAGAGATCTATATATAATTATATCACATAATCAATCTAACATACAATGTGTATCTCTGTACAAAGGTGTTCTATATACACGTTATATGCTAGATCATATTATGTGTTAGATGTGTCTCTCTCTCTCAAGCATAAAGCAAATACCCATAAGACAAACACCCCTGCACTCATCACACAATTTAAGGTTGAGAATATTTCACTATCTTTGAATTCTCCTTTGTATTCCTCCCTAATCACATCACTCACACTTTCCGTGGAGGTAACCACGGTCCTCAATTTTATATTTGTTCTTGTTTTCTTTACAGTTATTACCAAACAAAAATACATCTCTAAACAATGTCTTTTTAGTTTTGCATATGTTTGAATTTACATAAACTGAATTAGATTGAATGAATACTTCTGTGACTTGTTTCTTTCACTCAGTAACATGGGCATTTTGAATACACATTTGTCTGCTGCTTATGTTTCCTCTTCTGTAAAATAACTTTTTATAACTTATATCTACTTTTCTCTTGGGTTGTTTATCATTTTCTTATTAAATTTTAAGAGTTTTAAAGTATTTACATTCTGAATACTAATCACTTGTTGATTATATATATAGCAAGTATTTTGTCCTAATCTGCAGCCTTCTTTACAATCTTTTTAATAAAGAGTTCTTAATTTTAGTTTAATCATATATAAACATTTTTCCTTTTAGTTTATGCCTTTTGTGTCTTGTTTAAGAAAGACTTCCCTACTTTAAGATCCTTAAGATAGTCTCTATTAGTTTCTTTAAAAGTTAAAAAATTTTTAGATTCACATTTACGTGCTTGATCCAACTAGAATCCACTTTTGTGTAAGATGAGAGAAATAGTCCCCTTTCATTTTTGAAAATATTTCTCTGTTGTCTTCTGATTTTTAATGCTGCTGTTGGGAAGTCAGTTTTCAGTCTAGTCATTTTTTTCCATAAAATGCATCTTTTCTCTTGTAAAGGATCTTTCCTTTGCAATTGTGATCTGTAGTTTCATCACGATGTATCCAGGTTTGGGTTTCTTCCCTTGTCACTTTTTGGGCTTCCTGAATATGGGCATTTGCGTCTTTCATCAATTCTGGAGAATTCTTCCCTAACGCCTCTTTAATATTACATCTTCCCCATTTTCTAGATTATTTCCCTCTGATATCTTATGAGATGTATATTAGCCTTCTGAGTCTACCTTCTAGATATCTCAAACTGTCACATAGTCCATCATGCAGTCCTTCTGTACTGCATTCTTGCCAATAACTTCATATTTGTCTTCTGGTACACTAATTCTCTTGTCAACTGTGTCTAATATGATCTATAATATGTCCGTTGAGTCTCTAATTTTATTTAGTATACTTTTTTATTTTCAGAAGTTCTGTTTGGCTTTTCTTCACACTGCCTCCTCATTAAAAAAAATTAGTGTGAAAAACTTCAAACATATCAAAGTAAAAAGAAGAGTATAGTAAACCCCTACATAGCCATTATCTAGCTTCAACAATGAATAATTCATGGCTCATCTTGTTTCCTCTATATCTCTGCCTACTGCCTCTCTCACTCTAGATAATTCCAAAGCAAATCCCAGACATCATATCATTTTATCTGTAATAGTTCAATACGTATCTCTAATAGACAAGGATTCTGTTTCTAAAACAAACAATAAGAGGTTGGCCCCATGGTGTAGCGGTTGAGTTCAGTGTGCTCCCTTCAGTGGTGCTGTTTCGCGGGATCAGATCCTGGGCATGGACCTACAGCACTTGTTGGCCATGCTGTGGCAACAACCTTCATACAAAATAGAAGAAGACTGGCACAGATGTCAGCTCAGGGCTAATCTTTCTCAAGCAGATAAAACAAAACAGTAGGAAGATTGGCAACAGATGTTAGCTCAGGGCAAATCTTAGCAAAAAAACCCAACAACAAATAACAGTACCATTTTCTTACCTCCTTAAAAACTCATTATAATTCCTTAATATCAAGTATTCCTAGTCTTTCAAAAAATACTTTCCGATTCCTTGGTCATACTTTTAATATCCCTTTTCATTTCTTTGAATACATTAAATACATTTCATTTAAATTTTATAGCTAATTTTTCCAATGTATATGCTCTTCTGGGTCTGATGCTATTATTCGTTATTTCTACTGACTCTTGCTCATGGTTATTTGTTTTCTCACGTGTCTGTGATTTTTCTTTTTTATTTTACTGTGAGCTGATGGTTATTGGAACTTTTCTGTAGGAATTCTTTGAGACTTGAACTTCCCCAGAGATTTGTGATTGCTCCTTCCAGGCTCCTTGGGTCGTTACTAACCTGTAATTATTTAAATTCAGTTCTCAGGTTGGGTTTTTCAGACCACTCAAACAGTATGAATTTGGACACTAAACCTATACGATGGTCACCTTGTGGTTAGTAATTCTTAGAGGAGCCTTTGTTTCCCCTCTTTACCCAGAGTCAAAACTGACAGAGGCAAGAGTTCTCACTGTGTTCTTGCTGTGATATTAATTTTATTTTTCCAGTTTGCCTGCACTGAGGTAGTTGCCTTTTGTAGGACTGGCTCCACGCAAGCGTCTCGTTTGCCTTCCTAGCTTGCAGAAATCCCAGTCATTGTCTTCTGTCCTCAGCACATGCTTATATCCTGTTGAAACAAACAAGATTCTTCACAACCATATATTGGCAGATTTCTTGGAGACAAGATTTAGCTTTAATGTCCAGTTACTGCTTTGGGCTCATGCCTTTTTACTATTTCTATCCTACGAGTATTTCTTTTAACTCTGCTAAGCATTTAAAATTATGTTATGAATATTTCATCCAGCATTTTAAGGTTTCTGTACTGGGTTTCCTCAGGATATCCACTGTACCATCACCTTCCCAGAAAGAGGAATCCAAATTATGCCTTAAGCCCCACCAGATTGACTGCTAGAAATTTACCTCCCTCGAAGTGTCCTCAAGCTGTTCCTGAGAACTTCCCATTTAGGGGGCTGTCTGACCAGCTCCTATGTTCAGATCCTTTACAGTCTACACTCTTCTGTTCTGGTTTCCTCATCTGACCATCACATCTTTACCACCGATGATTCTCATGGATTCCTTATTCTGCTTAGCAAAGCTGTCCTTCACTGATGACCACCACTGTCATGACTATTTTTGGCCTTGGCATGAGACACTGTTCTTCCTTTTCTTACTTTATCCCAAACATTATCACTTGTCCTCAATTCTCTAAAGAACAGAGGACATGAGAGAGAGTATTATAACATAGAGATCTGCTTACAACTACTGCCCAGTGCCAGACCCATCCTTGGGAGTACTGGTTCACCTACCTCTCTTCCTCTCTCCTACCCTGTTGCCATGTGACAATGGCTAGTTTACTTCCCGACACCTGGGGTCCTGCACTCATGGATGGGGTTTGGAGTCGAGCTAAAATTTAGAGTCCCGGAGAGAGGGATTTTTATCCTCTTCTTCCCAGCCCAAACCCAATCTTCCCGATCTCTATTTTCTCTTCTAGGAATGACTGCCTCCCATGGTCACTGGAGGGTGGAATATTCTTTTTTTTTTTTTTTCCACAAAAGCCCAGGGAAATGTGGCCATACCTTGTCAACCCCCTACTCCCAAGACACCACAACACTAGTCTGACATTAGTGCATTTCTCAGCATCTGGGTCCTTTAGTCTCATATAACACCACATGTAGGACTAGTCCATTTTAGTTTCAACTGCACTGAGCCTAGCCCATTTCTTTTTCTGATGCCCTGTGGACAACGACTTAGATGAGAAACGTATACAAACTTCTCCAAGGACACATAATACTAAAGAGGTACAAGCAATCCAGAGTCATATTGAGAAGAGTAACGGCTCTTTAAGGGACAAATGGTCTGCAGAGATGCAGCTTTCTTTAAAACATCTTCCAAATTTACCCGAATCAACAGAACACTGCATTTTCAAATTCAGGTTACTTCCTTGCAATGGGCTTTTCCCATAAACAACGGGTGGAATATGCCTTAGATTTGCATAACTAATAGTCCCCAAAGTGGTGGTTGTTCCAGAAAAAACAAACAAGTAAATGAACAAAAACAATAATCTGCCTCAAAAGTAAACTCAAATCTCCACCTGGGCCTCCTTCCACCATACACATACTTATGAAGTAAAAGCTGCAACTCTTTAAATTGCAGTTTTCCTAACTGCTGAATGCCTACATTTTCTAATAAGATCCTTGTTTCATTTAGGATCCCCCTTTCATAGCTTTCTTTTTTTCTTTTTCTCCCCAAAGCCACAGGACATTGTTGTATATTCTAGTTGTAAGTCCTACTAGTTCTTCTATGTGAGCCACCACCACAGCATGGCAACTGACAGACCAGTGGTGTGGTTCTGAGACAGGGAAGCAAACCCAGGCCACCGAAGCAGTGTGCACCAAACTTAACCGCTAGGCCATCAGGGCTGGCTCTACATACCCTTCTTAATATACCACAAAATGGTGTCTTACTCTTGGTGGATCCTTGTTGAATGCATGTTTATGTCACACATTAGTGTGAATTATTATTAGTGTGAATAATTTGACTCATCCTTCTCTCTTCCTACTGTGCCATGAAAATGGGGCCTTTGATGGAAGATGGGGTTGTAGTTTCATTGGACTATGAGGCACTTGAGACCTGTAAATCCCTGCTCTGCCAAATATTGTGTGACCTTGGCTAACTTATTTTCTCTAAGCTTCAGTTTCCTTGTGAAAATGTTGCTATATTAAAGAATTTAGCAAAGTATCTCAATGAATATTAACACTCTCCTCTCTTTCCTTCTGCCATCTCTCAGCCTCAAAATGTCAGAAGCCACCATGGCTCTGGACATGGCCAGGTGAAGCTGGGTCCCAGACTGCTCATGCCCACATTTCTGGATTCTATGAGTCATTTGTATTTGTGTTGTGACATACCCAATTCAGATATTATACTTGGCTTCTCTGGCCCTTCTAGACATTTGTGGGCTGTTCCCCAAAACAAGAAAGGGATTGGGGAAGGCTAAAGCCCCTAAATTATGTTTTTCAAACTTTTGATTATGACTCATTAGAGAATCCTGAAGTTAATTTAGAGGACTACTGGCAGTTTGAAAAATTAAATAGTATAATAGAAAGAAATGTTCATAGTAAGAGGAAGAAATGTTTTGTGAAACGTTTGTATGAAATGAGTCACATTGTGTGTATAATGTATTCCTTATTGTAGGTTGCAGTCAAAAAAGTTTGAGAAATGCCGCTTTAATAGATTCTAATAAAGGCAAAATTCCCTTTTAATTCTATAAGAATAAAGTATCACAGATGAATACTCCAAGATAAACAAAAATAGCTTGCCCCATGTGGTAGATCGATTGCTTTATTTTCCCCAGTTCTTCACTCCTCTGTATCTACATTCTTTGCCATGAAACTTGCTGTTTGTTCCCATTCTGATCCTGCACTCAGTCATGTGACTTGATTTGGCCAATGAGATTTTAGCAAATGACATGCAAGCAGAGGTTTGCAATGAGGTTGCGATATTGGGCTTGCTCTTACTCTTTCTCTTTGCTGTTGCCATGAGAACATGTCCAAGCTCTTCTGCTGGAAGATGAGAATCACATGGAGAAGAGTGGAATTGCCCCATTCTCCCAGCCAAGCCCATCCAAGACCTGGTGACAGCCAGCCAACCACCACCCCTGTGAGTGAACTCGGAGAAGACCAGAAGAACTTCCCAGCTGAGCCCAGCCCAAACTGGTCAACATGCCTACTCATGAGTTAAATAAATGTTTATCTTTGTATATAATGTATGTTTTGTAGTTGTTTGTTATGGAACATTATTGTGGCAGTAGATAATTGATATACCCTATTAGGAGATCTTAGTCATTAATAATATTCCTAATAATCATCATCATTACAATAAAATATGCACCAATTTTTCAAAGACTATCTCATTCGATAATCTCAAACAACACTTTTCATCTTTATGTTTCACATTGTGTGGACGCACCAAAAGGCTTTTACTTAAGAAAGGGCTTATTTAATTGCACTAAGAGAAGATGAGCTGGCAGAGGAAGTATTCCCAGCCAAAATTGCTCAACCAGCTTCTGTTACTGAGAGACTTGGATTCAGCCACTCAAGAATTCTCTTTGTCAGAGCTACCTACAGGTTGCTGACCTCTCCTAGTTTCCAAAATGAAAACCCCAGTTCCTGCCCATTCTGCTGGACCTACCTCAGTTTTCACAAGAAGTCCTGTGGGATGTCAGTTTGAATAATTAGAATTGGCATTTTGCTTGCAAGCAAAATAGAAGCCCTTTCCTCAGGAAACCACAATGACATGAATATCCTCCGAGTACATACTGTCCTCCAAATAACCTGATTTGTTTTCCCTAAATTTGCATTTTCATTTGATCAGTAAAGATGAATTTGTCTTTGCAACAGGAAACCTGTGATTCTCTTGACTAGTCTAGTTTGTCCTGTTGGTTATCATAGCAAGATCCTGGAGTCATTTACTCATTGAAAATTCCATTTCCAGGGGCTACCAGTTATTTAACAAAAGCCTGCCCCTAAGAACGAGTGCTCACCAGAGCCATCAGTGGGGGACAGGGAGTGACAAAGTGGTAGTGAGGACTGGAGCGAGAAGGCTTTGAGGTTCTTTTGTGGAATCCTTATCAACAGGTTAAGAAAACATCGATGGTCCATGTTAAAGAATTATGAGTATGTATATTGAGGGGGGAGAGAATGGAAAACAGGGCAAAGTCCCTCAAAGCCACCTCTTGTCACCAGCACACCTCCATCAATTAGATCTGATAATTTTGAATTAAAACCACCCCAAATACCTTGCATCTTATTGATAATGGGGCTAGTAAACAGTGATTTCACGTTTTCTCAAATATATTTAAGTGTCCTACAGTGGCTTATGATCCTGAAAGAAGGCAAATTTATTTGGGCACCTTCTATGTGGTGGGCAGTATGCTGGCTGCTGGAGACCTACAGACAAATAAGACCCAATCCCTGTCATCAAGGAGGACCTACTTTGCAGTTGTTTGATGTGTTCATCTCTGTGACCCCAGGAAAGGGTTCAATATTTTGGCTCTTTGATGAGTTAATTTCAATAGCACAATGGGGCTTTACCCACCTTATGAATTTTTCTCTCTGATTCCCTGATAGCTTGGTTGTCATTTGTGTTTTCTGATGCTTTTACTTTGAGTTGTTTTGGGTTTTGCATTTGGCACAGACAAGGATTCAATAAAAAAATTTGTTAAATGAATGTAGAAATAATCATATTTTTTAAGTGTCTCAAAATGAGTGGTCAGTTGGCTGGGCAGAATTCACTAGAGAAAAGTACATGTGTTTGTACGTGTGCACACCAAAATACTTATAAGAATCTGATCTAACATGTATTTTTAAGGACATAAGTACTTTTTCAGCTAAGGATCTTAGGTTGACTTGACTCAAAATTTAACTTACATTTCCTCTAGTGCTTGAAGCTTTGTTTGAAGCTTAAATATTGGGTTCAAAGTATTTCAGCTTTTAACGAAAATCCTTCGGATTCCATCAAAATGGTAGCTTAAGTATGCTTACTCCAATCTCCTGCCTTACAAAATGGGCCTGAAAATCTATTTTAATGAATGTTTTACATAAGCCCTTTCTTGGGAAATGGTGAATAGGTAAATTTAAGATAATCTATTTTAGTTAGAAAAACAAACCATTTCTGAATGCATTTAAGATAAGATTTGTTTTACTAAGGATTTTTTCATTAACTTGAAATCATGCAAATTATAGGAAAATGAAATTGTTTAAAAAAAAGAGTTTTGCCCTACTGGTGCACTTAAGTGTTTTTGGTTTCATATGTTAGTTATCACTTGTCTTTATGTGTCATGAATTTATTATTTTTATGAGATAAGATGAATACTAATGACAAGAGAGCTCACTATTTAGCGACACATTATGTTACAGACCAATATTTGTAATCTTTGAAAGATACAGACATGTATCATTAGCGGTGGATTCTTTTTACTCTAAGTGACTGTAATCCATTCAATCTAAAAGAATTCATAAAGGCTTTTAAGATACTCTGTATCAACAACTCCTGAATATAGATGTAATTTGTCATCACGTATTCTAAGACTGTCTTCTACTTTTGGGGTGACTGATGGGTTGGGTGATCATGTAGAATAGTATAATTATATTATTGGAAAGCTGGAAAGAATCTAACATAAACCAAGTCCTTCATTTTACATAGGCGATAACTTGGTTAAAAGATTTGTTCACCTTTGTAAACTTACATACAAAGATAATTTCAGAAATGTTGAGCCTGGAGATGGCAGCTGGGGTAACTTGTACATACTGTCCTCAGTGAGTCTTTCACCAACCACCTATCCTCTTCCCAGAGTACAGCATAAGGGCAAAATATCAGGCTGCCTACAGGAGCTGTGGGTGGGTTGTGTGGTTGATGTGAAACTGTAGTGTGTTCTCCATCACTCATGTAGCACATGATGCTGAGAGCTCACATCAGAAATCAAACCAATGGGAAGGAGATGATCAGAGGGAATAATGAACAGTTCCACAGGGGATAACATGCTGATTTTATTCTTGCAAATATTGACTTAGTACTATGGACTGAATGTTTGTGTCTCCCCCAAATTCATATATTGAATCCTAATTCTCAATGTGGTGGTATTTAGAGGTGGGGCCTTTGAGAGGTGATTACATCCTGAGGATGGAGCCCTCATGAATGAGATTAGTGCTTTTCTAAAAGAGGCCCCAAAGAGCGCCCTCCCCACTTCTGTTGTGTGAGGACAGAGCAAGAAGAGGTCATCTATGAACCAGGAAGCAGGCTCTCAGCAGACACTGAATCTGTCTGTGCCTTGATCTTGGACTTCCCAGCCTCCAGAACTGTGAGAAATAAATATTTGTTGTTTAAACCCCCCTGTCTGTGGTATTTTTGTTATAGCATCCCAAACAGACTAAGACGCTTACGAATCAAACTTTTTGCTGGACCTGACAGGTGATAGTTTCTCGGAGTCTGAAGATTTCACAACCATGTGCCATCCAAGACCAGACACACCGAATGACCCAGACAAGTCTAAGGCTTGTGGGTCTCATTACTGAGATGCTGGAGCACGGGGCTGGTTAGGGTCCCTGGCTCATGATCAATTATGATAAGTTGCAAAAAGTTGCCTTTCAAGAGGCTGGCAACTGGGAATAGGTTGTTGAAGAGGAAATTCCCTATTGAAAACTACCAATGTTCACGGGACTAGTTGAATCTTTTTCTTGGGTTTGAGGAGGCAGTGGAGGATAGAAGAATGGACCCAGGCTTTAGAGGGAAACAAACCTGAATTTGAATCTTAGCTCCACTGCATGGTAGCTGGGTGGCTTAGCTGTAACATGGGGGTAATGATACTGCTCTTGCAACACAGTTTTAAGTATTAGATGCATACATACATGGTATATAATAGGTGCTCAGTGACTGATAGATAGTTATGATTAATTACCCTTCATCCATGTGAAGAAGGACAAAAATGGTATAATGGTTTCCATTCCTGAGCCCTTTTTAGATGCTGGGCAAAAACTTTATAACCTCTCTTTTTGAATTTTCACAACAACCCTATGACCCAAGTATTATTGATATCATTTTTCATAAACATGAAACTTAGACTGAGAAAGATTAAGTAACACGCCGAGGCCACTTGGAAAGGAAAATGCAGAGGCAGGGTTCAAACCCAGGTCTGTCCAGCCCTTCAGCATCATCCTGCACCCTCTCCCCACATCCTTTAGACACACGAGGCTGATTCCACTCCATAGATGGTCCTTCTTTCCATATCTGTTTAGGCTGAAAGAGAAGCCATGGTTAACTAATAAAGATGATTAAAAATCTCAGAACTAACTCTTTAAAATGCATGTGAGGGTGAAAAGCTCCAAATTTCTGTGGTTTTAGTTGAGACCCTCAGCAAACCAGGTGAAACTAGAAGGCAGTGAGACAGATGTTTGACTTTTAGCTTAAACAGTGGAATTTTTAGTGCTCTGTGTTTGTTTTAGAGCATGTTTTATAGTGGTTGCTGTTGAAATGATGGGAAGATAGAAATCTCTTTTAGCATTTGGAAGCACTTTTTTTTCATTTTCATTTGAGTGGCAATATTACAATTGGCTTCAGAAGATGAAGTTTTTAAGACATTTATACTAACTTCCGACGTTAGCTGATTTCCTTTAGCTCTGCTGTAGTAAAATTCAGGTAAACACAATTTTACTCCATGCCTTCCATTAACAAGGTCAAAAGATTAAAACATATGAGGATGTCTTCCTTTCAGTCTAACAAAGCATTTAACTGGGACTACACTTACTGTCTTGGGGGTTTTTGCTTCTTGAAGATTGCTCTGATTTCCTTGGTTTATGCTGTCTAGTGACTCTTTGTTCCCTGGACTTCTAGCTGGAGACGGTGGCTGAAGGGGAGCCTGAAGGCTCTCCCGTCTGTGCTGGGCTCCTGTAGGTCCTGGGTCCTAAAACTCAGGAAAGGACCTTGTAGAAAAAATCTTTATAGTCTGATTTGCAGAACAGCTTACCAATTTGTTACTTTACTGATTTGTTCTTTTGTCAATAATACTACATCTGGAAAGACAAACTGCAATCAGTTAACCCATCAACAAATATTTTAGAAATGTTTAGAAGGTACCTACCATGCTATGGACACCATCGCAATTACAAGGAAGTGTAATATACTGGAAAGAACAGGAGTTCCTAGAAAGGAGAGCTCAAGTCTGATGACGATGATAAGGACGATGCCAATGATGATGACAATGGAGTGGTGGTGGTGGTAACTATCAATTCCTGAGCATCTTTCATGTATCAGGATCAAGGATCTGTTTCTAAAATTCATGCTCTTTCTAACAGGCCCACTTCCTTGTAACTGTCACAGTGCTAAAGCAAGTAGATACTCTGTAGGTCATTCACTTTAACTTCCCATTATTAGGAAGTAACAAGATCAGGGACACTAGAAATGTGACATCAGAAATGTAAATTAAATCTCTTCACCTCTCTAAGCTCCATTTTCCAGGCCGTAATCACACCTATGAGGCATCAAAGGGCAGTTCTAAGGATCAAGTAAGAGGCTTATGCAAGCTACTAGGTACATGGAAGTTATTTCATAATAAGTAGTAATTATTAATATTATTACTATTATCAGACATAGTCTTGTCCTCTAAAAAGCGTCTGTGAGTAGAAGAAATATAGTCAAGAGTGACAAGTGCCAGAGAGAAGGCAAAAGTGAAGGAGAATAAGACTTAGGTAATATTGCTTGGTTATCATGGAGTGATTGGAAAAGGAACTTGGGTAGGTCATGAGACCAGGTGTGAGGAACTAACTGGAAATTCACACACCTCTTCTCATTGCGTGTAGTGTCCTAGCCAAGGTCTTGGATTGTATTCTCTTTCACTAGTTTCACACCGATTTCCCAAACCTCATCTCCCTAGTCCTTGAGTGGCTACATTTATATCCATGGGGCAGACTCAGACCCATTGTTCCCTCCACCTGGTTCTATTGAAGCTGCCCAGCAGGCTTCTCTTCTGCCCAGGAGAGGCTGATCATGTTCCCAGGGAAGCTACCCTCAACCTTAGCCTCAGGATTTATGAGTGAGTAGAAGGTACTAAAAAGTTAGAGTCTACTGAAGGCTGCACAGAGAGATTGAGCTGATGAGAACCATGTCGTCTGTCACTCGCTGACTGTAGTTGTCACTAGCTTTGTTTTCTAGCTTGTTAACAGCAGACAGAGAGGCAATAAAATGCTGTCCCATTTTGCAGAGACAATTGTTCCAGCAAATTTCAGTACTTGCTTTGGTCTTTGATAGTTTGGGATAAATTTAAATGATGTAAACAAATCTTCCTTCTCCTGAATATTTCAGCTTTTGTGTTTTTTCCCTTGATTGCTCTAAATCTGAATGAGAACAGCACTGGACCTCAGATGCCCTTTTCCTGAGATATCTCAATGAACGTTGCTGAAACACATCTCCGAGGTGGTTTTAATTAATTAACTAATTAACTATCATATAGAGTTTAAAAAATAGGTATATATTTACAGTAAAATTTTCAAATAGAACAAAAGGGTAAAGAGTGAAAAGTATGTCTCCTTTCCTGATTTTCTTTTCCGTTTTTTACAGTAAGTTGGTAGCTTACTTAAGTTGATACAATCCAATCTCGACACAGATGAAATTTGAGGTTTTGTATTATGAAAAGTGAATGTTTCCTACTTTATCAATGTTGTAAATTTGCCAACTATGAATATGTTGAATTTACTGACAAGGACTGATGCCTGCAACTAAATGTGATATCATCAACAACAACAAAAGCAAAAGACAGAGAAAAGGAGAGTGGAGAGAAAAAAGAGAGAGAGCATTAAAGGTGGGCGAAGCACAATACCCAGACTCTGACAAGCCTCCTGGAGACCCACCGGATCATTTCTAGGTTGTCATGTGACCAGCTTCTGGAAGAACAGATTGGGGAACTTTGTGGTGAAATGAAACATGGAAGTTGGACTCTTTCTCCATTTACTCTTCAGAAAAACCACCTCCTGTGACCGTCCCATTAGAATAATTCATAAGGGCAGCCAAAATCCTCTGCTCTAACTTTGCAAAATAATTTCAAAAATTATTTAGAGGAAAAAATAAACTCTATGTGGTCATCTAGAATTTCAAGAAACGTTTCTCATTTCCCTGGCCATCCTGACACGTTACTTCCCACCATAGCACTAAGAAGAGAAGAATCTGTTTATAATACTTACCCTGAGGTGTTTCTTCTAAATATCTATTCCTATCCCAAAAAACAAAAAGCAACAAAACTCTAAATGTCCAAGGAAAGCCTTAAGAGTACCTCTGTGCTCCCTGGCGCTCTCAGTTTTCCTTGTAAGCCTCATTTCCTTGGGTCTACTGGGTTTGGCCCAGAGTAAACACGAACCAATTTCTTCTCATGACTTTTGTTTCTCATTCTCCTGCACAAGGGTATTATGACCAAGCTGGTCACTGGAAGGTCAATTAAGAACCTCTACAAAAGATACTATTTCCAAATTAAAGTCTTTCACACATGGATCATAAATGATAAATTTTACTTCCATCCTGCCCCCAACCCCTTTCATCCTCCTTATATTCTCCAGGCTTTGAAGTTTTTCTCTAGTAGAGCTAACAGATGCACACATTAGAAATGGATTCAATCTCTGGCCAACCAGAGCCAGGATTTAAACATTGCTAATTAACTATTTAATAATGTAATTAATCATTTTTGTTTGAACGACTATTCTACAATGGTAAATAAACAGCGCACTATGTATTTGTCAGATCAGTTAGTTTCTCCAATTCTTCTCCACTCTCTTCTCCATAACCTAATCCTCCTTTTTTCCCTCTTTAATTTCTTAATATACTTAAAAAGATGTACCTCTCAAATTACACACAGCAAGTGACTTATCCTGGGAGAATCTGCCTCTTTAGCAATATGTGATTCTTGGCACATAATGTCATTTAAGGATTGACTTTAAGTTTCTTGAGGCCAGGGTCTGTGTCTTACCTTACATCATATTTGCAGCCCCTAAAGAGCTATGAATTAAGGACAACTGAGTGAGTTAGTAGATGGAGGAATGAATGGAACCAGAAATGGACGAGTGGGTGGATGAGAAGGTTGCTATGGAATTTGAACTTAACATACAAAATAAAAGGTTCAAAAATTTAAGGTCAAAGGAGCATAACGGACCTCAAAGATAATCATAAAAGATTAAAGCAGCAGCTGAGAGATAGCATATGCAGATTCCTCACAAAAGTGAAGACCATAAAGACCATTAAAAGTTCCCAACTCTTTCTTTTTTAAGTTAGAGGACCAAAACCATATATGGCTTCTTTCCAAAGTTTTCAGCTGTGAAACATATTCAGAATATATGAGCTGTCCATCTGCCTCCTTTACTATTTATTGAGGACGATTATGCTCAGAGTCATCAGAAAAGTAATTCTCTCTTGATTTTTCAAGAGAATCCTGGATATGACCTGCACATTGATAACAGAGAATTTAGTTTGCCGGCAAGAGCCGAATTGGATTTTGGTTGTATTTTTTTAAGTAGAGGTGCTATACTTTTTTTCTTTTTTCAAGGACAAATTCAAATATCTTCTTTCCTCCTGTCCATGACTGTCACTTGGATGGGAAACTCCACTAGAATAGAAACATATTTTAGGTGGCAAAATATCCAATTGACAAATATTTTTAAAATATCTACCTGTGAGGGGCTGGCCCCGTGGCCGAGTAGTTAAGTTTGCGCGCTCCGCTGCAGGCGGCCCAGTGTTTCGTTGATTCAAATCCTGGGCGTGGACACGGCGCTGCTCATCAAGCCACGCTGAGGCAGCGTCCCACATGCCACAACTAGAAGGACCCACAACGAAGAATATACAACTATGTACTGGGGGGCTTTGGGGAGAAAAAGGAAAAAAAAATCTTTAAAAAAAAAATCTACCTGTGAGATCAAAGTATCAAATTCAACTCTGAAACGTTATACCTGGAAATGTAGGATCAATCTCCTAATGTCTCTCTCAATAATCCTACCTGAAAGGCTAAGGGATTATGCAAATCAGATGCTGTAAATTAAGTTACTTTGTTGAAAATGACCAAATCTGTAGTGGAATTTAATCTTTTGAACCCTGGCATTATTTAAACACCATTCAGCATGACCCAATGGTACAAACTGTCAATTATGTACTACCCTACATCTATTAATGTCACCTGCATGGTGCTTTGCCCTGAAGTAATGATAATAAATTTCAATTAGTTAATACAAATGATGGGCCTCATTTGTTAAAGTAATTTGAGAGTGGAGAAGGAGATTATTATGTAATATATGTAGTCACATAAATTTGCATTTTGACCAAACACTGGGCTCAGTGTGGGAGCCAAGGACAGTATTAATAGGTTCTCTTTAACTTGAGCACAACTTGTGAAGCAAAAACTTTTGCCCAGGAGATAAACCTCTGAAAAAACTCCCCAAGTAAATATAAAATGATCACCACAGGAGCAAGAGTGTGATGATATTTAAACTTAAATTTTTCTTCTGAAATTTTTGATAGGATTCAAAGAAGATAACTACATCTCAGGGTCTTTAGGGGAAAAAAATACATATTAAGAGAAACTGGAAGGGAATTTTCCAACTGGAAGTAGTCCTATTGGAATCCATAGTAGGATTATGCATGGGCTTCGTTTTCTTTTATTCCCCCCAATTTTATGAACTGTCATAATAAAAAGAAAATGGCTCAATTGTGCTGTTAAGTCCAGGGTTTGATTGATTGAATCACAGTGCCCTGGGCATCTATTTTTTAACCTGCAAAGCTTCTTTGCAGAAGCTGTGTTTGAGTTTTTATTAAGACCTGGAGGAAAAGGAGAAGAGATGTGTTTGTGTGTGTGTACAGTTCTTTCTTACAATGCCCTTTTCTTTGCTGCGTGAAAGAGGGTATTTTCTTTGTACACGTACTCTCTCTCTCCTTTGATGCCTACTCCGTAGGACAACTTGCTGAAAAAAATCTCTAGTTAATAAAAGATCCCCTGGTTATAAGTAATTATGTTCTATGTCATTGACTCTACGTTTCCAGAAACAATACTATATTTTGCAGACATACACATGATTGCTACGCCCTTCAGCAAACTTTCTGAAGCATGTCAGTAGGTTAAGATAATTTTCAAGTCACTTGCAAAATGCAATAAACATATAGCACCTCGTGTTTGTATAATCAGTCCTCCACAAATAGTCATTCTAAAGATAATAAATTATGGCCTTAAATTTAAAAATAAAATTGAGAGAGAAGATAATACTGAATAGTGGATGTAGTAGGGAAATATGTGTTCAAGTTCTGACTTTGTTACTATTAGTCTCGCAAGAGGTTTTAGAGTCAGTTTCCCCAGCTGTGCAATGACCAAAAAGTCCTTACTGTGTCGGTCTCAGAGGACTGATGTGAAAATGTTCAGCAAGGATTGGCTGTTGTTAATAGTTTTGTGCAGGTTTTCTTTTGGTCTCTTTGCAAACCACAAAGAGGAATGTTCAGCTCTTCTCTCTAAGAACAGGTCCTGCTCGTCGTAAGTCACTAGCACACAGCGTAGCCTAGAAAACAAAAGGTTTCATTGTCCCTTATACTGGCATTCACAGACACAGACCTACATGCAATCAGAGACCCCTTAAGCTGCTAAGAGAATTATTTTCACTGAATCATGATGCTCGTTGAAGCCAGAGGGACCATCCAAACACACTGTCTCGGGCACTAAGTCTTTCTGAACAAGAACTCCTTGCTGGCACCAGGCTGAATCACTCTCTTGCAGTAATATTCCATCCACCAAAATGTCTCCAGAGGACCTTTAGTGTATTGTCATCTGTGGAAAATAGGAAGCCTGCATGAAGCTTTCTAAATTCTTAATTCATTTGGCAGGATCTTGAAGCAAGTCGTAGCTAAGGGCAGAAAGAGTGGAAAATGAACCCCAGGCTGACTTAGGAAGTATGTGAACTTGCAGTCACCTTGACATCAAGCTTCTTTATGGTCTGTCTTTTTGATTCTCCAATATTTTCCCTTAAGCATTTTGATGGGATTTTGCAGTTGCTGTTCACAACAAAACATAGGGGTTTCAGGTAATGGCTTCCTTCCCTTCAAGGATACAGCAGTGGGAACACAGTGAGTTCTTGGTCTATCCATAGAACAGAGGAAACATTCTAACGGTCTCTGAAATACCAGGTGAGGAACAGGGAGGGAGGCGTTTGGCAATGCAAAGGGGGCCCTGCGGACCCGGGGGGGGCACCTTCAGGAAGGGTTTAAACAGGAGCCAGAGAAGGACTGTCTAGGTTTAAACACAAAATGAAACAAGAAGCAGCAAAACAGTGAATGAAGATTTGGTTGAGGGCTGGGACTGAGTTTTCCTGTGCTCGAGGTAGTATTAAATTCTTAATTCAATCCATAGGGTTGTTGGGTCACATATTTTCTCTGTTAAAAGTGGACAAAACAGATCCATTTCTACCCCCAGGAAACATAGGGGGAATAGATATTAGTTTTATAATTACCCAGATTGGTAATAATTATAAAATAGGAGAAGTACCATGAATGAGAGAAAATTGCAGGGAGCTAAAAAAAGATACACTGGTCTTATGAGTAATTGTTGTAGTTGTAGGTCAGTAAACGATTTCCTTAAGATGCAGACCTTTGGGCTGAGATCTGTAGGATCTCTTGGGGTATGGGAGGATGAGAAATGTCTCTGTGAGCCGTAGAAAACCAGTGTCCGCAGGAGATAGCCTTAGAGGAATGATTCTGTGACTAGGAGAGTGATGGAGAGAAGCGTTTGTCATGAATTGTGGATTCCTGAGGACAGGGTGGTAATGTTTGCAAGCAAAGGAAATCATGGCGGACTGAGTGAAGCCCTCATCCATTCCCCCGCTTCCCCTAGCGAGAGCTTGAGGCAGTAATCCATTCTCCGCATTTGCTGCATTGTTTCTAAAGTTGATCAGGGATTTCCCAGCTCTTGACTCTTACCCAGCCCTAGCTTTTGTCAGGAAGAACCAGGAGCCTTTAAAAGTAGCTGTGAGTGCCCAGAGGAGTCTTAACACTGACCTTCTTGGAAACTTTGGAAATGGAAAGAAATCAACCAAAAAGATACTTCATAAATGATGCCCAGGAACAGGGCTTTGGGATAGAGTGGCTGCTGCCTCCTGCTACCAGAAGAGAGAGCAAGTGACAGTTCGCAGTTTGGGGCTGAAAAGCCTGTAACTTATAAAGATGAATCTCAGATTGTCCCAGTCACTCAGATGGAAGGCATTTCATTGGTCTGGCAATCTGGAAATTTTCTGCTTTATCTTACTTGTCAAAGAAGGATCTATCCTGCTCTGTCCAAAACGGTAGCCACTAGGCTCATGTGTCTATTGAATTGCGGCTTCTTTGAAATGTGGTCAGTCCATATTGTGATGTGCTGTAGGTATGGAATACACACTGGATTTCAAAGATTTAGGATGAAAAAAAGCATGTAAAAGAGCTTACTAATAATTTTTTTATTGATTCTTCAGTGAAATGATGATGTCCTGGACATACTGGGTTAATTAAAATACATAATTAAAATTAATTTCTCCTCTTTCTTTTTCCTTTTCTTAGATGTGGTTCCTAGAAAGTTTAAAATCACAGGTTCTCATTTGTGCCTCACACTGTATTTCAACTGGACAGCAGTGGTCCCGTCAGACAGCACGTCACCTTCTCCATTTCACTTCTTCCACAGATAGCAGCTTGACCCGCCACCGCAGCAGGGTTTAGATCAGCAGGGACGAGAAGTACCACCTGATTCCATATTCACTTCAATATGCTGCCCTCTCCCCGCCTCAGCAATCTAAGAGTGAAAAAATACGTGTGGGCTGTCTAAACCTTAGGCTTCACTATCTGCTTCCTTGAAGGAACGTCGATGGAGGGAGGGATTTGTGGCTCTTCTCTCGGCTCCCCTGAGCACTTCATCTGCCTGGCATTCCAGACACTTGTGCATTGAGAATTGTTCCTGCCAGTTCTGCCTTTCACAGATGTAACTTTGGGGAAGGACCTGCAACCGTTCTCAGGGCATCAGGGAAAAAGGTGGCGTCGGGCCAGGATTTTTTTTCCTTCCAAATGCAGTGTTTGCGAATGCAGCTGCGAAGCGCTCGCTTCCCCTCAGCACAGAGCCACACATTTGTCACCTCTGTTCTCCTTGAGACTGGAAGAGGCCTCTCCTAGGGGAATCTGCGTTTTAAGATGGAATTCTTCAAAGCCCCAAAGCCTGCAGTATGCGAAAAAGTGAGGCACTGATAAGGTAATTTCAAACCTGATGGCAGAAAGGGAGGACAATTTTGCTCCCTCCTCCCTCTCCTTGTCAAGTCAGCCCCAGGAAACGTCTGAGTTAATCTTAAAAAGACCTATTGGCAAAGGATTTGGAGCAGAATTCTCAAGACATAGAAGGATTTGGATTGAGAGGGGCTGAATGAGATCTTCACAGTAACAGCTAGCATTTACTAAGCCCTTCTGTGGGTCTAGACCTGATATAGGAATTAATCTACTTAATCTTCACAACACTCCTACAGGGTGAATGAAATTGTTACTTCCATTTTACCGACGTGTAAACTGAGGCAAGTGGTTGTTACATATATTGCTTATTTATAAGCTAATTAACAGCAAGACTGCTTAGGGCCTAACCCCAGAGCCAGTAACCTCTATAGTACGCTGTCTCCCACGTCTAAAGGGTGTGCAGAAGAAGTGAGCAAGCGTGGCTTCATCTGTCTGTTAGATCAGCAGATTTAATCTTCTCTCCTATAAGTTCCAAAACATTATGAGCCTGCAGACATTTTTGTAGCCTCTGAAATATTCATGAACCTTCCTACACTCGATGCAAGAGCTCTGCAGGCCTTGGCTTCCGTCAGTGTTGATGGAGAGGATATTGGGTAGTAGATAACTTCCTATACATGATATTTTAAACTCCCAGACACTGTGGCCCTCTAAAATGTAAGTTTCTTGTTGGGGCTGGGGGGGTGGTTTCTATTTGTCATTGTGTTCTCAGTTTCTGGGACGGTGTCTGCCATGTAGTTGGTGTTCATTAACCTTCCCTTCAAGACCTACTTGAGTATAAATGCAGAAGAGTTAATACCATTGCCTTTCCAAAGAACTCAGGGCACAGTTACTCAACAGAAGATAATATTATTTGTTATCTCTTACATAATCTTTTAAATTCCTTTCACCCCAGAAACTTTAATTACCAATGGGCAAAGTATTCTCCAATTATTTGGACATAATTCCCATGTCACATTCAAATAATTGGACTTGTAAATTTTAGCAAGAATAACTACAAGCAAGTAAACAAATGAAATAATGCAAACATTCCTATTTAAACAGGCCTTCTTGGATTAAAAAGAAATATTTTTGGTAACTGATAATTTCAGAGAATCCATTATATTCTATTCATTGCACTTATCCCTCCTCAAAAAGTATAAAACAAGTGTTCATTTTTTATGAGTCAAAATTGCAACATGTATAAATAATTGGTTTTCAATGATGCATGCAAATAATATCAGAATTTGTTTTAAATGTAGAAACAATTGTAGACGATAATTACAGAGTACGCAGTTCAACACCCTCTTGCTCATTAATTTAGATGCACCCTCTAATGGATGTTCATTGTTTCTTAGGGATCAAATTTGGCAGGTCATATCCAAAGAAGATAATTTTCCCTGGTTGTCAAATAGATAATAGTCTCAAAAGCAAATCAATAGGCATATCCAAATCAATTGCAACATTTCGAATAGCAAGACCCACTCAAAACCTAAACCCCAATTTGATTAGTACTCAGAAAGAAATATTAATTATAGGGATGTGAAATATGCTATATAAAGCTTACCTCTTCTCATTCGACCCCTCCGTCTTCCATTTTAGGGGGTATTAGACAAAAATGGCAGACTGGGTTTGGTTTTAGTGGTTGGGGATGGGTGAAAAAAAGCTCTCTGTATTTATATAACTAGTGTGCATATTTGTGTGGACCTACTCACAACCATTCCTGGCATCGTTGCAAAATTCATAGTGACTTCTCAGTTTTGCAAATTTTGCAAACTTTGGCTTACTCACATTTGTAATTCTAAACTGCAATTAAAATTCTGTGGCTTTGTGCCCTTTCCTCTAGAGCATTCCCTTTTGCTAACTTGCAAAGATGAGGGAATGAGTGGGTCCTTATAAACTCTGTAGAGCTAGTCAGGTTAGCTTCAAATGCCAGCTTTGGAAGTAAAAGTGCATAGGCTCAAAGCCCTAGGGCACTGCCTGCCATGTTTGTTATATTATCTACTGCTGTGACCATCCCTGTCCCCCAGAAACCAATGTAACACATAAGCTGATCTTGAAGTCTGAAGAGGCCTTAGTCAGGTGGAGAAGGGCAGGGATGCGGAAGGTGTTCCAGAGAGTGCAAACAACCTGTGCAAATGTTTGAAGGCCACAGAGTTAGCATGTTTGAGGAGCTGAGAGTAGATTGGAAAGGATGGAGCACTATTTGTATGTGAAGATGAGGCTGGAGCAGCAGGCCAGGGTGAGACAATGGAGAGCTGGGCATAATATACACTGCCATGCCCAAATCAACTGCAACATTTAAAACAGCGAGGTCCGTTCAAAACTGAAACCCCACTTTGATTAGTGCTCCGAAAAAAATTTCAATTGTAGAGATCTAAAATATACTATGTAGAGCTTCCCTCTTTTAATTTGACTCTCCCCCCTTCTGTTTTAGTGGGTAGAGTAGGCTGACGGGGCATATTGGCTCTGTTTTAGACTTTATTCTGAAGGCTAAGGCTATTCGTTGAAATTTTTCAAAGATGAGAGCAACATAATCAGATTTTAATTTTAGAAAAGACAAAAACCATTCTAAAGATGTGGTAGTGGAGAGAGAGAGAGAGGGAGGGGAATTAACAGTCTGATAGAGGGGAGTGAGTTTAGGCTGACACCCAAGTTTCCCGGTCAGGTAACTTGAAGGATGATGATGTCATTGATCCAAATAAGTATTATTAAGTATCACAGTTATTATTAGGGAACAAATATGAGTAAGGGGATGGAGACTAGAAACGGAAGATAATGTAGCTTTATAGAGATTTCCCTGTAGCATGTAGCTCTCTCGTGAGCACGGCTGAAAGAGGAAAGGCACCACCACCATCATCAGCAAAAACAGCAAAGGGCTGTCCGCCTCCTGCCCCCAAGAGATTCTGATTTAATGGGTTAGGATGGGGCCATCCATTGTTTTTTTAAATTTTTTATTATGATTAAAAAAACACAAAATGAAATTTACCCTCTTAACCTATTTTTCAGTGTACAGGCCAGTGTTAACTGTATGCACGGTTGTACAGCAGGTCTGTAGACCTTTTTCAGCTTGCATGATTGAAACTCTACATTCAGTGAACAGCAACTCCCCATTTCCCTCTCCCCCCAGTCCCTGGTAGCCACCATTCTACCTCCACCTTGTATGGGTTTGACTACTTTCCATACAGTGGAATTTATAGTATTTTGTAGTATGTGACTGACATTTCACTTAGCATAAAGTCCTCAAGTTTCATCCATGTTGCAGCATTAGACAGAATTTCCTCCTTTTTTAAGGCTGAATAATATTCTATTGTTTGTATATACCAGCTTTTCTGTATCCATTAATCTATTAATGAACATTTAGGTTGTGAGCAATGCTGGAATGAACATTAGAGTGCAAATCTCTTTGAGATCCTGATTTCTGAGACAAAGACCTAGAAGTGAGATTGTTGGATCATATGAGAATTCTATTTTCAATTTTTGAGGAACATTCATACTGTTTTCCACAATAGCTGCACCATTTTACATTCCCACCAACAGTGCACAAGTTTCTGATTTCTCCATGTCCTCGTCAACACTTATTATTTTCTGGTTTTTGTTTTTTATAATAGCCGTCCTAACAGGCGTAAGGTAATATCTCACTGTGGTTTTGGCTTGTATTTCCCTGATGGCTAGTGGTGCTAAGCACCTTTTCACGCACCCATTGGCCATTTGTATGTCTTTTTTGGAGAAATGTCTATTCAAGTCCTCTGCAAATTATTTGTTTTTTTGCTACTGAGAAGGAGTGCCTTATATATTTTGATATTAACATCTTATCAGATATATGGTTTGCAAATATTTTTCTCCCATTCTGGAGGTAGTCTTCATTTTGTTGATTATTTCCTTTGCTGTACAGAAGCGTTTAAGTGTTATGTAGTCCCACTTGTTTATTTTTGCTTTTGTTGCCTGTGCTTTTGTTGTCATAGGCAAGACATCATAGGCATTAGATGTCTTATAAAGCTCCTCCAGATGACTTTAATGTGCAGCCAAGAGAACCACTGGTCTAAATTATACCTTGCTATGCCATAAAGCCAATTGTTCCATGTGGACGTGAAAGTTCTCAGTCAAATAGGCTTTATTTCTGAATAATAAGGGGTTTTTTTCCCACAATTTAAGCTAGAAAAACTAAAGCTCAACAAAATCTTTTTTACTCCTCAGGTAGTCAATGATTCTAAAGTGTGTGTGTGTGTGAGCATATTATGTGTCCACAAAATTAAAACGTCAGAAGATAGTATCTGCAATTTAATTTTTTTTTAAAGTTTAAAAGTTTAGGAAACCAGGTATAGAGAGTTAGTCTCTGATTCAGTAAGTATATTTATACATTCATGAAATATCTGTTGAGTGCCTCCTAGGTGTCAGTGCCTTTGTAGGGCCCCTTAGCTATGTTGTTTCCAATCTACTAACCATAAGAGGTAGGTGTTATTATACCCATTTTACAGATAAAAGTACAGCAAAGAAAGGTACAACAGGGTCCCACAGTTAAGTGGCTAACATGTCAGTTTCATAAGGGCAGGGATCTTTGTCCTGTCTACTGCTGTGTCCCCAGTGCCACAATAGTGTAGGGCATATTATAAGAACCCATAATATATTTGTGGAGGAGGTTGATCTGGAGATCCGATGTGATTCTGCCAGCTGCATCTGGCACTGCTATTTTTCCTTTATACCTACAGACTCTCAGCTCTTCTGCTCCCTTGCCAGCCTTGCCCTTCCCCTCTTGGTTCAGAGGAAGCTGTGTCCCCCACAGGGGGCTGTGAGGGCCACATCCAATTGGGTCCTTGCATGCATTGTGGGGAGGGTCTTTATTCAGCCAGGAAACATCCATTTGCATATTAAAATCTGGTTGATCTGAAAGGTTAATGGGTACAATTACTACTGTGTGTCCACAGGCCAGGAAGCTTAATATGTCAAATTCAACAGGATTTAACAAAATACTACATCATATAGTAACAGAGTGACTATCATGAAAGTGTTTAAGTGAAAATATACAGAATGCCCTATATTGACAATACTATTTTAACTTCACCCCCTAATTGAAATTAATTTCACTTGTATTCGAACAGTCTTTGTGCTTTTGACACTGTTTCCAAAATATGCCTGATAAAATAAAAAACACTGACTTGTTTCTACAGTTTAAATGTGAAGGCTTTCAGGGGGAAGAAAAGAAAGAAGGAATGGAAGACACTGTTTTCTGTAATTTTTATTTTATCATTTTAGAGCACTCAGACGAGGACTTGGGAAACCTTCACGTCACTCTTTTCATGAAGCCACAGTGAGCACTTCACGCTGCTTCCACTTCCCACACACAAACTTTCTCATTATAAAAGGACCTTTTCAGACTTATTCAGGGCATATAATCTTATTTGCAGCTCCTAATTGGAGGACTGTGTTTGTCGAAAAGAACAGAAGTCTTCAGTCATTTAGAATAAAGCTGGCTCATCAACCACTGTGGGAAGAAAAGAACTATTTATTTTATCCGTTAATCCTAAATACAAACACAATAAAGCTGTCTTTTCTAATAGTGACCTATTTCATGTTAAATTGGGATAAAGCTAGCTTTGCTCAATAAGACTATTGTGGTTGGCAAAAAAGTCAATCTTATTAGGATTCCCATTGAATACCTTCCAATAACTTATCTTTTAAAATGCTGAACCCAGACCCCGGTTGAATTCTTTATGTTGTCTGACACAAAATGCAAATCGGGAAGGGAAATAACCTCAACTAGTGAGCCCCATCTAGTGACAGGGAAGTAAATCGCTGTTCAAAGATCTGATCTATAATTATCCCATGTGTTTAATCTGATTTTTTATTCTTCTGTCTGCGCCCGAGCCCTTATGTTTTAATTTCTCTCTGTTTTTTTGCCTATAGTTTTTTTTCCTAAGAATAAATAACTTTTTATACCAGGCAAATTCTTTCTTGATAACTTAAATTTCGATCTTTAAAAAATTAACTTAGCTTTGGGGCTGGCCGAGTGGTTAAGTTCGCGCGCTCCGCTGCAGGCGGCCCAGTGTTTCGTTGGTTCGGGTCCTGGGCGCGGACATGGCGCTGCTCGTCGGGCCGCGCTGAGGCAGCGTCCCGCATACCGCAGCTAGAGGAACCCACGACGAAGAATATACAGCTATGTACCGGGGGCTTTGGGGAGAAAAAGGAGAAAATAAAATCTTAAAAAAAAAAAATCAGCTTAAAATTAGCCAGATTTCCCCATTTATAGTTGAATTTTAAAATGTGGGCGGCCACAGGCCTTGAATAGCCTTACATAGCATTTACAGATTAAACTGTATTTGATGTAAATAATATTAGTCATTTATCAATTTTATGTTCTTGAAAGACTCCAAAGTTTCTCTACTCATAAGAATTTTTGAGAAGCAAGACTGAGTCATAGAAAAATCCAATGAGATGTCTGAGGGCGTTAAAGCTTTCAAAGCCCACTTTCTTGGGCAATATCTACATTTGATGATTGTACTGGCTCAGAGGTCAGTTTCTTTCAGCAGACTAGATTAGAAGTTCATTTTGGCGCATCTGCATTCCACACTTCCGCGTTTCTTGACTTTTACTATCACAATAATAAACATGTCAAAAACTGAATAAGGCTACAGCGGGGGTCATCCCCAGTCATGCATGGGAAATGCTTTTGTTAATGATTCTTCCTTATAAATGCAAACTTTCTTTGTTCCCAGAAAAACAAGTTGATAATAGCCATATGTCATTTTAAAATGAAGTAGAACATGTTCTCAATTTATGTACACTTGAGTTACTTTCGATATGTCTTTCCGCTGGCCTATGTGCCCAAATATTGAAGACCTAGGTATAGAGGTTTCTGGGTTATGGAGGAAAGAACAAAGGAGTCAAGTTCAAGTCTAACATTGCCCTTCACTGGCTGCATGGCCTTGGGAAAGTCCTAACTCCCATCAAGCTGCCATAAGCTCAGGCTATGGAGCAGAGGATCTCTGCTGCTCCACCTCCCAGCTGTTGGACTAAGCCTTGACATCCTCAGTGTGTATCATGATATCTAATTCACAGAGTTGTGAAGAGGATTGATTGAATAAAGTGTGTGAAGAGCTTAGCTCAGGATCTGGCACAAAGCAGAGCGCTCAGTGAGTTTTACTATTACTTGCAAAACGGAAGGACTTGCATCTACCTTTCAAGACTGTTGGGAAGTCTCAACGAGATGACATATGGGGACACATTGGTCAACTCTACGGCACCCGATCAATGTTATGGATTAGAACAAATCTCGTAGGACACTCAGAGGAGGCCTAAAGAAAGAAGGAAGGTGGTTGTAATTGGAGAACATGGGGCTTTCATAGACCAGAGCAAGCTTTATGGGTGAACAGAATTTTTGTGGGTCTAATGATTTGTACTGTTGGCTTACATTCTATTTGGGGTGTAAGTTTCTGAAGAGAATACAACGATAGAGTTGGAAGGGATATTATATAATTTAGTTTCCTCACTTCATTGAGGAAAAAACCTAATGCCCCTTTCTTCTTCAGAGCTCTTTGCACACTGGATATTATTTAAGAATTTTAAATGATTTGTTTAACATCTGCCTTTGCTTCCAGGCTGTAAGCCCCATGAGGACAGGGGTCATGTCTGTTTGGTCCACACTGTGCCCTCAGCCATGGCTCTGTGTTTAGCACAGCGTCTAGTATATTGTCTACACATGGTAATTGCCAACAAGCTCAGAGAGGCCATATAGCAAGAAAGATGAGAGCGTGGACTCTGCAGGGAGGAAAAGCTGGGTACAATTTGACCTCTCTGGTTTACTTCCTGTGTGACCTTGGATAAATTACTTAGACTCTCTGATCCTCAGTTTCCTTATCTGTAAAACAGGACTAATAATGACAGAACCTATTTCATGGAGTTGTTGCAGAGATTAATGAGCTAATTCATGTAAAGTGCCTGAAACAATGTAACTCTATTAATTCATCTAAACAACCAAGATAACAAAGCTGATTAGAAGGAGTTCTGGAACTAGAACCTTACCTAGGTCTTGCTCTTTATTTTGATTCTTCCAACACCCTCAAGCCCTCTGCCCAGACCACTCTCCAAAACCGTTAAATCTCATCAGACAAAAATGGTGACACAGAATAAAGTACGGAGCAATTTACTCAGAGGTGCTGCGATCCCACAGTGCTAGCAGCAAGTCTCAGGAACTCATCTGAATGGTGGTAAAGGGCTTATAATTGCTAATAACCTCCCAGCGTCTAAAGCACAGAGCTGAACAGAGTATTTCATATTTTGCTCTAACAGTTGGTCCTTAAGGGTTTGCCTATCAGATGCAGGCACGGCTAGATTATGAAAATGGCATGTTTAAAAATATCTCTGCGACTCACTCCTAGGTGAGTGTTAGCAAGTGAACTGACTGTTAGTCTCCTGGAAGATGAGACATCAAGATAATTAGCTCTCTGTCACATGGACTATCTATTTTCAAATCTCATTCTCCTTTCTTCCGTACATCTCCTAGTTGACACAACTCATTATTACTTTATGTCTGAGTTCTTCAATTTCTCGTCAGTGTACTCATAAACCATCTCCTTTTCAGGACTTATCACACTTAACACTCAAGTCACACTATTAACTTTGATGTTATATTTTACAATTCAGTTTGTATCCAAATATCATAGAAAACAAAGAGCAAGTTAGACAGGTAAGCTAGATATGGGAGTATTGCCCATCATGACGCATCCTCCTGTCTCTCCTTGGTCTTCAGAAGCCCACGTGTCGTGGAGGAAGTGAAATTCACATCTTCCCATTTCATTTCATGCCGAGGTCTGCGAATTTCTTCTTTCACTGCCTAACGCTGGGGTCTGTGGCTTTTCCATTCCACTACTCTATACAACCTGGACTTGGCCTTATGCGACAGGGGAATAACTTTCTCTTTTTCTATTATAAACGGAGCCATGGAAAGCTAGACTAAAAAAGAATTAGATAGAATGGGGAATTATCCAAACAATCACCGAAATTTCTAGCTGGAAGAATTTTGAAAGGCTGTCTGTCCACCTCCTGCACTTTAGCCCGGCCCAACACCAATCCGGTGGGTAATTTTGGGTCCTATTTCAAAAGAATGCACAGGATTCCATGCCTCTGCCCTCCATTTAAGAAGCTTCTTCCTTTATGCAGCTTAATACCTTTTCCTCCTTCAGTTCAGACTCTTCTTTCCGTTGTTGGGAAGAGGAGCTGGTTAGTTTCATGTCACCTGGAAATATAGATGTCCTCCAGGCAGAAAGGCCAGACTGCTTCCCCTCTCTGCTCCCTTCTCTGCTCCCTTCTCTGCCGTGACCTGTGGAGTTTGCTTTTCAGCTTCCCTGACTGTTGCCATAATTTGATTAATTGTAGAAATTCCAGGATTTCCTGAAAATAGTCTTGAACTCAACCAATGTTTGAGGTAAAAGAAAAGAGGATGAGGGGTGTTTCTCTTCTCTTTCTGTGTCCCTTGCTGGCATCATTTCACCATTCCTTAGATGCTGACTACCTCCTCACCACCTTCACAGCTCAGGAAACGTGGGACAAAAGTGAAGGCCTATCAAGCTGCCTCCAGCTTCATGCTTGGCCCCATCCCAAATCCAGCACTTCTCAAAACTCCAGGAAGGGCCTGGGCCCTAAGAGTTTTCTAAGATTTATTCAGATCCAGGAATTGTTCCCTGGAAACCTAAAACTTGCAGAGAATTCCTCCTCCTGGGCTCCCACCTGCAATCTTGCGTGTAGGTCCTCAATTAATTTTCTTTTAATGCCAAGCATGACTTGATAGATAGGAACTTGCTGAGCTGTTTTTGACAGGCATCTCTCTTTTTGTACACCAGCGATCCGTCTATTGAACTTTAAGAGGTCTGGCAACATGTGTAATAAAAAGTGCCCTAGTTTGGGGGTCAGACTGACCTTGGTCTGATGCTCCACTATTTCATTTACGGCAGAATGACTTTTGTCAAGTTGCCTAACCTCCAAGCTGCAGGTTTTTTATGTGTAAAATGGAGCTAATACCAACTTTAGGGTTTGATACAAGGATTGAAGAGAGAGAGAGTTAACATACGTAAAGAACTCAGCCCGGTGCCCAGCATATACTAACTGCTCCAGACACATTTCTCTCCTCCACCAGCTACACGGAGAGAGCTATACAGCGCCTAGAGCATTCGCTGGCTTCCTCAGTTAAACCGAGCTGCCTTAATAGCAACACTCACTACAACTGCTAAGAGCAGAAATAGTGACTATAATTACAGGGGTCTCTACTGTGTACTTGCTATGTGCCCAGCACTGTGCTAGGTACCAAAGACAGACAGGCAGTCAGACGCATGCTCCCTGCTCTCCTGGGGCTCACAGCATAGAAGCAGAGCAGCAGCTGGCACACAGGAGGCCCTCTCCTCAACATCTAAGCCCAGAGTCACATCAGGCTTGGATTAAGCTGTTACAGGACCTAAGCACTAAGAAGATTATGGTGCTGCCACTCCCGTGTATAATTAAAAATAAAAACAGCACTACACCATAATTAAATGTAAAGAAGCACAACAATGCTCCGATATTTTTCCCACTGTGATGCCAGTCTTAGTCCTTCTTTTGAAATATCAGTTTTCAAATTCTCTTCACAAAGATTTTTTTGGGGGTATCCTCATTTTGTAGGTAACCAGTCTGCTTATAGGGTAACCCAACATTTCTTCAAGGGCTCTCCTACTGTTCAGTGATGGGTCAGAAGTGGGGCTCAGAGCAGAGAAGCCAGGGGTTTCGATAATTCACAAACTATGTGGCAAATCCCACAAAGAATGGAAAAGTCACTGTACGTTTTTTTTTTGAAGATTCGCACTTGAGCTAACATCTGTTGCCAATCTTTTTTTTCCTTCTCCCCAAAGACCCCAGTAAATGGTTGTATTTTCTAGTTGTAGGTCCTTCTGGCTCTGCTATGTGGGACACCGCCTCAGCATGGCTTGATGAGCCTAGGATCTGAACTGGTGAAATCTCGGGCTGGCGAAGCAGAGTGTATGAACTTAACCGCTCGGCCACAGGGCCGGCCCCAAAAGTTATGGTACATTTTGAGGCAAGATCAAATCAACTTTTTAAAAAGTAAATTGAAAGTCTTTCCAAACTGGGAGGGACTTTTTACAAATGGCACAAGAGAGAGGTCACATTTAGTTTAGCAATTTGGAGAGTCAATTATATGTTTTAAAAGATGACTTCACTACTGAGCTTCACCCTCTGTTCTATTACAATAGAGACAAGTTGCCAGGAGCAATGGTGACACGAGACATTCCCCAGGACGCAAAGGCACTTGTTTTCCTCGGTGCTTTCCTTGCTTTTATGGAGGATGTTCTCTCTGAAGGACATAGTCCCGCTCTAAGGCAAGGTCTGCAGTACCTGGCGAGGCTTATCTGGGGATCCAACTAACAACCGTCCCATTTGGAGCCACTCACCTTTATACTACAGATCAAAGAGATAAGCACCAGGAAAGGCCCAGACACCCTGACGGGGAACTTTCTCAAGCATAGACGAAAACAATTTACACAGCCACTGTAAATAGTTAATAAAATCCATTTTACAGTCCATCTACTTAGATTTCCATTACATCCTGTTCTGTTTCAAACATGCATTTTTCTTTTGGATTGTAAGGCAATAAAGAATCAAGCCATTTATCAAGCAGTGTCTTAGTATTCCTTTAAAATGTTTTACCATTTTCAGGAAATACTGTGGCTTCTATAATTAATCTCCCAGTAGAAGCTGTTTCAGAAAGACTCCAGCACAGCGGAAAGAAAAGTCTTTTCTTCATGGGAGCTTTTTGGTTCTCGTGAGTGGAAACGTTCAGAAACAGATGCCAGTGGTATTATCTCATATTGCAAACTGTTCGTTTTAGATAAAGAAGAAAAAAACAATAGAATACAGTCTCACTCTCGCAAAACTGTCCTGTGACAGAGCTGTTGTTAAATGGGCCCCACGAGCAATTTGGCATTGTGCTAAAATTAGAGTAAGTCTCCAGAGCAAGGCTGGGTTTCCACAGTTCTTCCACTGGATGGAAACAGGAACGCCCGGTAGAGGTCGTGTGAGGGATCCCCACCATTACTCCCCTTGGCATCAGTAATACCAGCTACCATTTAGCACTCTCCATGGATCAGGGATCCTTCTAAGCATTTTACACATATTGACTCATTTAATCTCTGAGGAAGGTACTGATATTATCCCAATTTTCAGTTTAGGAAATTGACGCCGAGGGCAGGCTTCCCAAGGTCTGGGAGTCAAGCCAAGGCAGCCCGGCTGAGTCCAGTCTCAGAGTCACTGTGTCCTGCACCGGAGGGCTATACTATGTTCCATTCACACCATCTCATTAGCACTGGCACACAGTAGGGTGGTTCAGTCATCCCATTCTACAGAAAAGGAAGCGAAGGCCCATGGATGCTACATGACTTTCCAGAAGTCAAATATAACATGGTTGTAAGTTGACTTTGAGGTCAACTTTTCCTACTTTCTAATCTTCTTCCTCTTCATGTAGAAAGAATAAAACCAAAACCTTCCTTTCTTTCTTTCTATGGCTTGTCCTCCTGGATCACGGGAAAGGGCAGATGGCTTGGTTGGCCTGTAATACAGAGGAGAGTAAACCCCACTTCAGCCCCGGGCCCTGCCCAAAGCAGCCATGCTTCCATTCCTTGAAGGTAAGTATGTGGTCTGATTGATGTCCCACCTGAACTGAAAGTTCTGAAATGGTCTCACCTCATCCTCAGACAGATTAGTAATAAATATTAGGAAGGGATCCCATCTTTAGGGTGTATGCAAGGGATAGAAAAACCAATTTGAAAAACCAGAGGCTCTGGACAGTCTCCAGAAAAATGTTCTTGTTTCCTCCAAGAAACTTGATGGGACAATCATATTTACCTCTCCAGTGACAAGGTTATGTTTCTGTTTGTTTTATTTTTGCTTTTAAATGGAGTTATACTGAGGGCTCAGATGGCTTCAGTGGGCCAATCTCACTCCAGATCAACCTCATTCTGAAGATACTTAGGCATCATTTCATCTACGTGACAACCTGATGCATTTACTGAAGTGTTTTCTTCCCACATAAGGGGAAAGCTTGGTTGTGGCAAAACCACAAGCAATGCAGTGCACAGGTAGGACTTAGTCTCTAACAATGTCATTTGGTTAAGCAAGCAATCATCTTCACACAAGGAAAATCTTGAGTCACGTGAACGCCCATCTGCATTCACTGGGGTGCAGAAAACAGCAAGAGATGGCCCACTCCAAATAGGTATTTAGGAGAATTTAATAAAGGGACTGTTTACCAAGACAGGAGTAGAGTTTAGGAAGACACACAGAGATGGTGCAGTAGCCCAGGGCTGGCACCAGCATGGAGCCATCCTCTCTAGACCTAAAGAGAAGAGTTAAGAGAACTGGAGAGAGCTCTGTGGAGAGGGCCACGTGATAGGAGCAGTGGATTCTTGGAGGGACACGGAAACCCACAGTGAACCCACAGAGAGAGAGACAGGGGAACAGACGTGCCAACTGCAACTCTCCTCCTGCCCACTGACCA
Source organism: Equus przewalskii (assembly GCF_037783145.1). Lineage (NCBI taxonomy): Eukaryota > Metazoa > Chordata > Mammalia > Perissodactyla > Equidae > Equus > Equus przewalskii. The sequence goes on along the minus strand of NC_091833.1, from coordinate 77,918,301 downwards.
AACCCAACCCTACAGCAAGGCAGCCAGCAGGTGCAGTCTGCAGGGGCCAGCCTGCCAGGGCCCAGTACAGGGAGAAGGGGCAGAGGCAAGCTACCCAGCTCACCATTTCGTTAAGGTTTTGAGGCACAGTGACATCAGCATGCCCTCCTGCTATGACATGAGCAGTTTAATGAAGAAGTAATTGGGAAAAAAACCCTCTGCATACATGGAATTATGCGGCTACTTTTATTCCTATGGCAGAAATCAGTGTTGTAAATTCCTCATCGTGTTTTATGAGTCAGAACAGGATGTACACAAGGGTCTCAGGAATATGAACCTCAAAATAGACCCTCTGACAATTGGCAAAGCAGAGCCAGTGGAATCTTCTCCTGCCAGGACAACAGTCATGGTGAAAATTAAACAGGAACATAGATTTAAGAAAGAGAGTCATGGGATTTTCATGTTATTGGTATAAAATCTCGAGGCACCCATTGCATTGAGAGGCCCATATTTTAATTGAATAAATAAAGCCCAGTTTTGTTTTGTTCTACGTTGTTTTATCCGGTTTCCTTTAGCAGTTTAGGCAAAAGGCCAACCAGAAAAAGGAGAGATGGGGAAATCTGAAGAGGTGTCCTGTGGCATTTTAGAGATGTCAAAGTCACCCAAAGTCAGTTAGGTTATAAAGAGATCATGAGGAAGCTAGTCCCCAATCACGTGGTTAGAGTCTCTCTTATCAAAGACAGAGGGCCATGCGGTGTCTGGAAAAGAGCTGGATGTGGTGTTAGAAGCAAAGGCTTCGGAGCCTAGCTATTGGCTGGGTCACCTTGAGCAAGTTAGATAACCCATATGAGCTTCAGTTTCTCACTCAACAAAATGGGGCAATACCTACCTCTCCTAGGGTTGTTTTGTTAATGAAATGAGATCATGTATTTCAAATGCTTGAAACAGTATCTAGCATATAACTGGTGTTCAATAAACCAGTGAGGGATGGGAGTGGTCATAATTGGTCAGAGGGCCCTTTGGCCACAAGAATGCAGAGTGTGACAAGAAGCTCTTCCTTCTTCTCTCTCTTTCTATGCACCATTCTCCAAAAACTTATATACTTAAGCTAGCTCTCTCTTTCCAGCTATGTCCTCAAATTCTTCCTGACCCTATATCCTGACCCACATATCCATATATGCACTTTAGAGATTTCTTTTCTTTAAAAAATTCTGAGTGGGCAGCTGGCCCAGTGGCACAGCAGTTAAGTTCACACGTTCCACTTTGGCAGCCCAGGGTTCACTGGTTCGGATCCCGGGTGCAGATCTACGCACTGCTCGGCAAGCCATGCTGTGGCAGACGTCCCACATATAAAGTAGTGGAAGATGGGTATGGATGTTAGCTCAGTCTTCTGCAGCAAAAAGAGGATTGGCAGCAGATGCTAGCTCAGGGCTAATCTTGCTCAAAAAAGAAAAATTCTGATTGAATAATTACTGTACACTTATTAATTTAGTTTTAAAATTTTCAGAATTTAGGATGTCATAGCAAAGTCTTAGATGCTCCACTTCTCTTCTACACTCTTCTCTCATAACAAATTGCTTTATTGTGAAAGTGACATTTTTTTCCAAAGGTCTGATATGATTTGGGAGCAGAGATCAGAAAATTTTGTTCGTTACACTTTAATTTGGCCAGAATGGAACTAGAGATTTCAATTTAGTGGATATATTTGTTTGTTTCATTTATTACTGACTAGAGAATTTACTCTAGTCTATGCATGAATGTTGGTTTAAAAATGACATATTTTTTAAGGGATTTTAAAATGTGTTGCCTTACGTGATTAAAGCAAATGCAAAAGGTTCAACAATTCTGCCAGCTCCTTAGAAATTTCATTCTTGGGCCCATATTCTTGAAAGATATTGACACCTATACACAGCTAATAATGTAAAAGTTGACAGACCAGTTTAACCTTCTAATTGTATTCTGTGCATCACGCATTTGACCTTCCAGAGACAGCTTGATGAGTCTCTGCCATATTAATTACTCTCTGCCATTTTGCAATGATTCTTTAACAACCCGGACTTGGTGGATGAATGCATGGACCTTACTAGGCTCCAGGGAAGAAGCTGGAATGGCAATTTAAAAGCACCCGACAGAATTTTCCACTACCAGGCTTATTTTCTTTCCCTAAAATGATGAACAAAGACATCTGGAGTGATCTCATATTTATTGTACTCTACGACTTGCAAATTTTTAACATCTTATTTCTAGAATATCTTGAAATTGCCAGGCCTTACCTGGAATACCCTTTTTCAATTATTAAGCAGTCTATAATCAATACATTTATTACTAGGCAATATCACCTTTCACACCTGAGTCTTCTTAACTTCGTCTTAAGTGTCATTAATGAGGTCTAATGTGCAAAGTTTCATTTAATTTTCCAATCCTAAATATTCTTCTTCTGGATTTGAGCTTTGTCTTCCTGATGAATTAGACAATAGTCATGGTTCCAAGATCTTCCTCCCTCCCTATTTCTTTAAACTTTCCCTCTTACTCTTCTGCGTATGGAGTGGGGAGTCACCTGTGTGGGTCGTTTTCTTCTCCCTGCACTCAGGCTCCTTCATGAAACATTTTGAGCCATTTCAAAATGAGACCGGAGCATTTCCAATGGCTGCATTTGGACGGCTGCTTACAGCTCGGCCCATTCTCACGTGCTGTGTGAGGGTATTAAACAGGAAGTCCCATGTGCCAAAGCTGGATTCTAGAATCCAACTTTTTCCTGCTCCCTGTCTCCCCTCATTACTTACGTCTTTTGATTTGGCAACTCTCTTTGGCCATATTTTCTCTAATGGTAAAATGTGATTGAATAAGAGTCAAATAATTTGGAGTCTCAGGTCTCCCATTTACATCCACACGTCCCTTTATTATTGCGTGTGTGTACCGAGCCCATGCTTTGTGCCAGACATTGAGTAAAGCAATTCACTCTTAATCCATGCAGCAATCCTGTGAGAGAACTACTAGGATGGAGACTGCAGACGAGAATTAGCTTAGAGAGTTTAAATGATTCATTAAACCAGGTTTAAATAATTTACCTGAGTTAGTGCTAGTGGACCTGAAATTAAAACAGCTTTATGAGACTCCAGAGCGAGTGTTCTTAAACACTACACCACACTGAAAATCTCACAAACTTGATAACGCCTGTGGCTTTTTGGTGCCCGTCCTGTGTGCAGTGAGAAGCAGTGATTGAGAGCTCAAGAGCCTGGAGCCAGACTGCCTATCTACCTCCTTCACTTACTAACTGTGTGACACTGGACAAGTTACTTTACCTGTCTGTGCCTTGGTTTCCTCATCTATAAAATGAGGATAAAAATATTAGCAACATAAAACTCCTTGGGGAACGTGGAAGACTAGCGCCATGCAAAATACTTAGGACAGTCCTGACACATAGTAGATGCGCTTTAAAAGCAACAATAATAAAAACAGCTTAATAAATGTTAGCAAGTTTGGGATTACTGCTTTATTCACCAAAAAGGAGCTGATGAGAGTGGCTGTGTCTTCCTACGTGATTGCTGTGGGGATGCTCATTGAGCCCTTGAAAGTGTGAGGTCCTCTGGTTGTACGCTATTGATAAAATCTTCTTCTTATTCCTCAGCCTAGAACATGATAGTAGAAGAGGCCTGGGGAAGCTCGCTGGGTGCAAAGCCTGGGTATGGTGTCTGAACAGCTGGAGTGATGTCTTTTCCTTCATCCCCTGCAAAAAGTGTGTGGTTATGTGGACAAGACGAGGAGAGGGAATTAAGAAATCTGGCTTCTATCAACCTGTGGCTACTAGAGGCTTGTTACCAAACTTGGGTAATTAACATTTTCAAAGCTCAAGCTCGTTATCCTTTCGATGAAGAGGAGTATATCATCTATGCAACCTAATTTCAGAGAAAGGTTAGGAAGCAGAAAACAAAGATAAAAATTAAAAGGACAATAATAGCTTTATATCACCAAAATGGTCTCTCCTCTAGGCAGCAGGAAAAGGGTAAGGGCAAACCAGACAGGTAGTTACCAGGGAATGATTAAACGGATATCTAGCGACTAGTAGGATGCTTGCTGTGGGCAAAGAACTGTGGCTGACATCATACAAGGATGTATGACAAACAAAGTCCTGGCTGAAAGGGGATCCGATTTACTTAGCAAGCAAGATGCAAAAAGATAACTAAGAATGGAATAGTTTATGTACCCGATGAGTGGTGCAGACCAAAGGCTATCGGGCAGAATTTCTCATCACGAACACTTGCTGCACCATTTAATTATGTGCAGTTTTCATATTACAGGACTTAGTTAGACCAATTTGCTTTCATTCTTCAATGGTACATAAACATTTAAGTAGAATTCTTAAGATTCAACCTAAACTGATTTTTCAAAGTTAATTTTATCCCCTAGGCAGGGGGGTGGGGGGGTCATAGACACCTCTGAGAACCTGTCAAAAACCCTGAAGCATCTCCCAGGAAACCGCACAAAAACCTCAAAGTCTGTGTAGAATTGTAGAAGGTTGACAGACCCCTAACATCCATCCATGAATCCCCAGGTTGAAAAGCCCTGCTCTAAGACTGTGAGAGCAGCTACAGACACTAAGCTACCCCTGGATCCCCCAGTCTTACCAGATCTCAGTTACTTTCTTTGTTAGCTTTTGTTGTTTTAAATATCGCTATAGTTCTGAGTCTTGGAATTAAAATGTCTTTTTTTTAAAAAAAAACCAAAAACCTCAGACAGCTTTCATACATAATATGGCAAGAATTGCTACTTGTCCCCCAACATCTATTGTCTGCTTCTTCCATAGAAATAGAATTTTTAACTGGGCACAACAAAATGAAGACCGCATTTTCCAGCCTCTTTAGGTGTTGTCCTGTTCCTAAGTTCTAGCCAATGGATGTAGATGGAAGTGTCGTAAAGCCACTTCCGGAACCCTCCTCAACAGACAGCTCAAGGGTGCCTTTTGCTTCTCCTTTACCTCTTTCTCCATCTAGCTGCTGAGAACATGGTTCTGATGGCTGAGATGCCTTCTTGGGCTGTGAGACAAGGGACACATCCTGGGGACCACAGATCTGAAAGATAGAAGGAGCCTGGATCCTTAAGGAGCAAGGAGGAGAGCCACCATAGTAGTCTTGAATATTCTCTTCTTGACTTTGCTATAAGGGGGAAATAAACTTTCCTCTTGTTTAAGTTGCTGCTATTTTTGGTAGTTCTGTTACTTGGAGCTGAACCTAATTCTAATTTACAGACGCAATGCCTGCAATTTGAAGCTTGATTCCCTCGCCTCCTGGTATCTCTTGCTGCTAATGAGAAAAAGAATCTGTCTTGTCTTTCTGGGAGCTTTTAAGGTTACCTCTCTATGTTTTGCAGTTTCTCTTCAGTGAGTGCAGGCGTGGATTTGTTTTCATCTGTCCAGCTATGCCCTTGGTGTTCCTGAGGTCTCACATCCTTTTTTCAGTCCTAAGACATTCTCAGCCATTACCTCCACATTTCCATATTGTGCCTCCACATTTCCTCCAGCCTCTTCTGAAACTCCTATTCAAAATATGTTGGAGCCTCTCAATCGAGACTTTGTGTATCTAAACTGCACTTTTTATCTTTAAATCTCTGCACTGCATGCTAGTCTTTAATTTTATCTTCTAAATACCCCTTTTGATTGTGAACAAGCTGGAGTTTATTCCATCCATTGAATTTTTTCATTGCATTTTCCCCCTAGGATTTCTTGTAGACAATACACAGTTAAGTTTTGTTTTTTCTTAATCTGTTCTGATGATCTCTATCTTTTAAATAGTGTATTTAGATCATTCACATTTAGAGTGATTATTGATATAGTTGGATTAATACCAACCATGTTTGTAACCGTTTCCTATTTGTTACATTTGTTCATTTTTTTCCTCCTCTTTTTCTGCCTTCTCTGGCTTTAATTGAGCAGTTTATATGATTCTATATTGTCTCTTTTCTCAGCATATCAATTATATTTGCTTTAAAAAATTTTTTAGTGGCTGCTGTAGAGTTTGCAATATAATTTTTAAACTAATGTAAGTCCATCTTCAAGTAACACTACTGCCTTACGTGTAGTGCAGCTGCCTTATAATAGAGTACTCTCAATTCCTCCCTCCCACCCCTTATGATATTGCCCTAATTCATTTCATTTATCCATATGTTATAATTATCCAATGCATGTCTACTGTTACTTTAAATAAGGTTATCTTTTAGATTCATTAAGAATAATAAAAATCAAATATTTTATTTTATCTTCATGTATTCCTTCTCTGACATTCTTCATGTCTTCATGTAGATGTGAGATTCTGACCTATATAATTTTCCTTTTCCCCAAAGAACGTTTTTTTCTCTTTTGGCTGAGGAAGATTTGCCCTGAGCAAACATCCATGCCAATCTTCCTCTATATTTTAGTATGTGGGCTGCCGGCACAGCATGGCAGCTAAGGGAGTGGTGTAGGTCTGCACCCAGGAATCACACCCGGGCCGCTGAAGCAGAGCATGCTGAACTTAACCACTAGGCAACCCAGGTTGGCCCCTCAAAGAACTTTTAACATTTCTTTCAGGGCAGGTCTGCTGGTGATGAATTCCCTCAGTTTTTGTTTGTCTGGGAAAAATATTTATTTCCCCTTCACTTTTGAAGGATAATTTCACTGGATGTAAAACTCTAGGTTGGTGAGTTTCGTTTTCTTTCAGTGCTTTAAATATTTCACTTCATTCTCTTCTCCTTTACATGGCTTATGACAAGAAGTTTGCTGTAATTGCTTTCCTTGGTCCTCTGTAGGTAAGGTATTTTCCTCTGACTTTTTTCAAGAATTTCTCTTTATTTTTGGTTTTCTGCAGTTTAAATAAACTACACCTAAGTGTTGACCTTTTGGTACTTATCCTGCTCAGTGATCTCTGAGTTTCTTAGACCTTTAGTTTGATATATCATTAATTTCAGAAAGTTCTTGTCCATTTTTACTTAAGATTTCTTCTCCATTTTCTTTCTGATATTCCAATCACGCATATGTGATGCATTTTGAAATTGTCCCAAAGTGCTTGAATGTTCTGGTTTTTGTTTGTTTCTTTCTTTCATTCTCTTTTTCTCTTTGCTTTTCAGTTTGGAGCACTTCTATTGGCCATTCTCCAGGCTCACTGATTCCTTCCTCAGCCTTCTCCAAACTACTGATGAGCCCTCAAAGGCATCCTTCATTTCTGTTATAATGTTTTTGATTTCCAGGATTTGTTTTTGATTCTTTCTTCAAGTTTCCATCTCTCTGCTTATACCACTCATCTGTTCTTTTATGGGGTTTTTTTTTTTTTTCCATTATAGCCTTCAACATGTTAGTCATAGTGATTTAAAATTCTCTGTCTAATAATTCCAATATCTGTGTCACATCCAAGTCTGCTTCTGATGATTGCTTTGTCTCTTCAGACTGTGTTTTTTCTTACCATTTACCGTATCTTGCAATTTTTTGTCAAAAGATGGGCATGGTGTATCAGATAATGGGAACTAAGGTAAATAGGCCTTGGTTGTGATATTTTGTATTAATCTGGCTAGGAATTGGGCTATATTTAATGTTTCCTGTAGCTGCAGAGTGGAGAGGTTTCAGATTATCCTAGTATCCTTGTTTTTACCGTCCATCTTTTTGTTTTCCTTAAGAACCCCTCCTCTGAGTCTTCATGACACAGCTCTTTCAACAGTAATCCACTGGTATTATACTGGAGCCCTGTGGGTGTGGCAGGAAGGTGAGGGGGAGAGAAAGAGTTCTACAATCTTGTTTAGTTAAATTGTCTTTTAGAGGGCCTGTGTCCCTGGGCTGAGACCTTCACAATTGTTTCTCAGCATTTTTTCCCCTCTTAGATGAAATAGGAGGGCTAGAAGAGGGTGAAACAAGAGAAATGCCCTCCTCCCAGCTGCATAAGACTCTGATAAATTCTTTCCTGTGGAAAGTAGGCCTTTGTAATGGAAAAAGTTCTGCATGTATTTCACAGGGATTACTCTCTTCTCCCTCCTGCCAGAGCCACAGAGGGATCTTTCCCAGATGATGACTGTAAACACCTGGTGGGGTTCCTGGAGGAAAAATCCATGAAAGTGTGGGGTTCCTCCCAAGACCGGATCCCCAGGAGTTTCTCACTCTCATGCTAGTCCTGGCTTAGTCTCCAGGAATTCATCAAAATTGCTATTTTAAGTATTCACACCAAGTTACGGTTCCAGCATCTTCTGCTTCAGACAATCAGATCTTTAGCTGTGACTCTGAATTCACCTGTCCCTCTAGTTCTCAGATAGCTTCATAAAAAGCTGTTGATTTTCGGGGCCGGCCCAGTGGTGCAGCTGTTAAGTTCGCACGTTCTGCTCCTTGGCAGCCCAGGGGCCCGGGGTTTGCCAGTTCGGATCCCAGGTGCAGACATGGCACCACTTGGCAAGCCATGCTGAGGTAGGCATCCCACATATGAAGTAGAGGAAGATGGGCATGGATGTTAGCTCAGGGCCAGTCTTCCTCAGCAAAAAGGAGGAAGATTGGCAGTAGTTAGCTCAGGGCTAATCTTCCTCAAAAAAAAAAAAGCCATTGATTTTCAATTTGTTCAGCTTTTTATTATTGTAAGAACAGGAGTGATGACTTCCAAGCTCTTTTCATGTCAGACCTGAAACCAGAAGTCATTTTTGGGATTTCTATTAATCCATGTATTCTGTATAGGTTTATTATTGTTTTGTCATTATTATGTTAAGTTATTATTATTATTATTCCTTCCATTCTGTCTTACGACCTTTTGTTCTTTTTTATGGATGCCAGCCCTTTCTCTACTTCTTGGAAGTCCTTAAATATACTTGCATAGTTACTTTCAGATAGGTCCACTTGAATAATAGGCACCAGTGAAATAACAGTTCACTCATTTTCAGGAATGAATTAATCTCTTGATTTTTATGTTGTTGGCTAACTCCCTTAGATTTCGGTTTCCTTCTGTGTTTTAGAAGTTTGATTTGTAGGTGCATCTCGAGTAGAAGGGTTTTGTTTCCCTCTCGAATGTTGTCCCTCCCTGTATTTTGTAGATGTCTCAATTCAACCCCTTGGGTTCTTACTCCAGCAGTCTGCCTTCTATTGGCAACTCAGGGCCCCATCCTTTGGGGAGGTTGAAGATAGCATCTATCCAGGCACTCGCTCTAGCAGGCAGCAGCAGGCAGCTAGGTCTGCTCTCTCTCTCTTCCCCAGGCCTGGAGCTTTCTGTTAGCTCGAAATATATTTTTCAGGTGGGGGGAGCACATATCCTGCTTTGTTTCCTGCTTCGTGTTTCTGATTCATGCAGAAGTTGACCTTGTTTTAGAATGAGGGTTGTGTCTGTTTTATTTTTCTCTTTTAAAGCCTTGTCTAGCATTTATTCAGAGTAGATCAGGACCTAATGCATGAATTTACAATGCCTTCTGGCCCAGAAGACATGCTTCACGTATCTTAGCAACAACTTGATGAAATATACAAAGTCAAGCTTTATGTACCCATTTTACAAGTGCAAAAAGAGCATGACAGGTGATCAGCGGCAGGGCTAGGATTGGCAAGTAGGTTTCCTGAGTCTGTCTTAAGCAGGTGTTATTCATAATCCTATCAAGCCTATGATGTTCAGCCTCAGCCTCTAATATTTTTCTTGTTTAAAACACTTGGAATCTTGGGTGTGATGGAGAAGTTCTATGGTGGGTAGGCCAAATGTGCCATTTACAACTTAATTACAAGGTGTTTCTACTTTAGAATCAGTGGTTTCTGCCTATAGATCTCTGAGCCATTGGCTGAGCTTCACGACACTCTCTCATTGTATTGGTTCCTTCACATGCTCAATGCAGAAAAATTTATGGGGATTTCATTTCCCTCTCCTCAATCTTCAGTCACCCACAGATAGTTCCTAATGACTTCAGATCCACTCCACTCAGGCTCTCTCTCTCCCTCTCCCTCTAACCTTACATCTTTGTTACATTTCATCACCTACAGATTGGAGTCCCTGTACATCTGTGGGGGAGGGAGGGGGCAGTGTTTATGTTTATACTTTGCTTGAATTTTATGGCCTTCATTACCCAAAGCTGTGTGAAATTGAAGGAAACACAGTTGGCCTGAACCCTGGAGCCATCTGTTCAACCTGCTCAAGATATTGGTGGTTGACTGTTTAGTAAACAGACTACCCTGAGTGGCAGCCCAAAGGCTGAGGCTGGGGCTTCTGTTAATCATTAGGCATTTAACTAACAGTTGGGGCCCTTGCTAGGTTTGCTATCATTGCTTTCAGAAGCAACGTTCTGTACCCTGCAACGTTCTGTCAGCCACATAACAAGAGATGGGCTCGCTGGTGTGTTTACCGTGAGGATTTCCAGCAGGCTTGAGTTGCCACGCCCGAGCAGCAGTGGTCATGTCATTCCGCAGGAGATGTGACATGTGTGCTTTTGTTGTTGACTTTATCTTTGCCAGCACACGTGGGTATCTAACGTTGGCTGGGAAGCCGGGCTCTAGGGTGGAGCAAAGGCTTAATTTTGTTGACAATTTAATGCTTGGAGAGATACGTGCTTTGGTGAAGTCTCTCCCTTGAGACTTTTGCCCTTTCACTAATCCTTTGCATAAACACTGCCTTGAAAACTGTTTATGAATATCTGCAAAGGCATGTGGAACTGTTGGTAAATAGTGGTTGTGAATAACATTTACTCACGGTCAGATTCCTGGGCCTGTGTTTCTTTTTGATGGGATTTACTGTCTAATGCAAATCTTTGTGAAGCTGCAAACACAGGTTGAACCCTGTGCCCTATTCTCGTGGCAGATTAGAGTTCATGACAGAAATGGCAATTGAGCCTTGGGGAATGGCTATGAAAAACTTCTCCTAGAGTCTCTGTATTTTAAAAAGCAATCTCTACTAGTTGAAAGTATTACAAACAGGAAAATAATCATGAAGTTGCAGAAAGTTGGACAGAGGCAAGAGTAGTCCATCTTTTTGGTTAAAGAGGAAAAGGAGAGAAAAACGTGGAGACAGTGTCCCTCAGATGTAGTGGCGTGCTGGAGCGGCACTCAAGAGCAGTTGGAGTGTCTCCCTTCCCAACTGTTTTCAGCAAGACCAAGTTGGTAACTTCAAATTGACTGTGGTCAGGGTACTTACACCCCTGAAATTGTCAACTACTACCAGTTAGGTCTTTTCCCCCCTGGAGAGCCAGCTGGTAAATGTTTGCCAGGGCACCCCTGGATGTGGAAGACTAGCTCTTAGTTTCATTTCCAAGGAGTGAGAGAGGGTCTCTCATTTCAGAAGTAAAGACACGTCACAGTTGAAGACATGTTCGCAAAAAAGTAATGTCAGTTTGACTCCATGTCGTACCTCAGTCAAGAAATAGCCTCTGAATTTAAACTGAGCGCTTCTATCTGGGTAAAAACAGACTACATGTGAAATAAAGCCAGTTTAGAGATGTGGGGGCTGGAGGAGGGGAGTATACAATGTATGCAATTTCCAGATCTTAGCGATTGTATTCTGCTTGGTTTTACTAGTTTGGTTCATTTTATTCACTTATTTATTCATTTCACAATATTTATTGAGTACCTCCTGTAAGCTGTGTTAGCTCTTGGGTGAACAAAAGCCGACACAGTTGTCGTCTTCATGGCACTGATAGTCAAGTAGAAAAGACAGATATTAATCAAACAGCCATAAATAAGTATATAATTACAAACTACAGTAGATTTTATACAGGGAAAGACAGATGCTAAGAAAGCGTATAACCTGATGACTTGATCTAGACTGAGGATGGGTGGGCAAGGTTTCCTTGAGAAAGTTTGCATGGAGCTGAGATCTGAAGGATTGGTAGCAGTTAACCTGGTGAGGTGAGTGATAGAGGAGATTTGAGCAGTAAGAACGAATGTGCAATAGACCTGTGATGTGTTGGAACGTGTTCTTTTAAGAAAATTAAATGTGGGTTGTGCGGCTGGAGAACAAGGGACGATGTACGATGGTGTACAATGGGTCGTGTTTATACATTTATATTAACCTAAGAGGAATAGAAAGTTATTGGGTCAGATTTGGTTTTTGGTTTTTGGTTTTTTAAATTTGACTTTGGCTACAATATAGAGAACTAATTGAAAGGGAAGAGAGAAGATGAGGACACAAGTTAGAGGCTGTTTTTGTACTTTCCAGGTGAGAGATAATGGAATCCCGGACAAGGCTAATGGCAGAAGTGACGGGGATAAGCAGAAGTATTTAAGAGATGTTTAGGATATAAAATTGAAGAGACCTGATGATACATTAAATATATGGATGACAAGGGAGGGGATCTTGTCAAGGATGCTCCCAAGGTTTTTGACTTTGGAGATTGAACTGACAATTGTTCTACTTAAGAAGACTGAGAACCAGCACTGGGACAGAAGCCATGAGTTTGGATTTGGATATGTGGATTTAAAGTACTTTTTCAACATCTATGATGGAAGTGTCTAGTAGATTCTTTGGATATACAGATCTGGGTCAGCATGGAGAGGTCTAATCTGGATTACTCCCTGCTTCTAGGTGGTAACTGAAGCCATGGGCATGATGAGATTCTCCAAGGGAAGAGCACAGATTGAGAAGAGGAGAGGGCCCAAGTAGTTCCTTGAGAAATTTAAATATTTAATGACACAGTAGAAGAGAATGAGCCTCCAAAGGAGTGAGGGAGAAGCTAGGGAGGTAGGAGGAAAACCAAGAAAGATGGGCTGGGGATGAGAAAGAGGCTTAACTGTAAATAGGCCTGAGGGATTTACTGGTTTTACTGGTTTTAATACTGTTAAACAAAAAAAACCAAAAGCAGGTGGAATCAAAGAACAAAAAGGATGAGAATGTTTCAAGAAGGAAGGAATGGTCCTGTGTGTTGAATGTTGATAAGTTCAGTACGGTAGGAACTGATGGTCACTAACAAATTGAGAACTATAAACAGACAAGTAATGCAAAAACAATGGTCCAAATATTGAATAATGTAATGCTGTAAAAATACTGACCTATATTTACGATTGATTTCTTCATAATTGTGAGAAGATGCACATGATAGGTTCTCAGATAAAGAGCCTAAATAGAGGTGTTCATTATGGCCTCTGCATGATATGGCAGCTAGGAAATTCTGACAAGGCAATTCTATTACAATTGGAAACGCCACTTACGTGTGGATAAGAATTAGCCCCCATATGTTATCAAACAATATGTTTACTCTAGAAGTCTGAAACACTCAGAGAATATGATAAAACTCTTCACTTTTTTAAAAATGATCTAATGGTTACAAAGGAATTGTGTGTCAAGTAACAATCATCTTCAATACCTCCCCCAGCATCTGGTAGAGTAGGTGTTCAATAAATATTTGTTGATCACTCCAAAAAAGAAGTCAGAAAAGTGAGAGTGCTCATTGGTCATTGTTTAGATCTACACCGTAAATGACTACAATAGCAAAGCTTAGAAGAGTACAATATTATGTTAAAAGAAAAGACCAAATCTATGTGGGTAATTTCCAAGCTTTGTCCATTTAGAAAGAGCCCACTAATTCTTCACTAGTTCTTACTCATTTTTCACTTGGTTACCCAAATCAAGGTAAACTAGTCAGCCAAAAATATGCATACGAGTAACTCATTCTTCTTTTACCTTAGCCATCTTTTGGAATTTATTTTTGCTATAAATATTAACTTAAATCACTTATCTTTTATTTGAACCTTTAGTCTGAAAATGATATTTTTTCCATTTTTATTCCCTGTCCTAACCAATAGATGCCTCTGACTTGTAAATTAGGCTACATTCAAGAAAACAAGTACCCAGGGTTTTTTTCAGCTGAGCTTCATAATTTAGGTAGTTGTAGAAGGATACTGACATGTGATTTCCCATCCAATTTTTTAATGAAACATTTCAACTGAATTTAAATGATTTTTCCAAATTGGTTTTTAGGAAATGCTTAACTCAGGCCATTCGACGTTTAGTAAATTTCCTGAACTCATCTTACACTTACAATAGCAACTCAGTGTTATTCTCTGAGAACAGGAAATCAGGGAGCAGAATTATGGTTGATGGAGATGTCTCTGAAGGAGAAAGTCAGTGAAGACAGAGATGACCTAGCAATGACCAGTTTAGATAGAATTTTAGATAAGGATCAATCTGTATGGAGTGATTGTGGCATTCTGTTAGATCTGACTACTTAAATATATTTTCCTTACTGACACTTCTGTATTTCCTAGCTGGAAATTCATAATGTTAGAATAAGTGTTCTGAGTTAGACAATATTGGAGAGGTATTTTGGGTTATGCAGCAAAATGCATATAAAATTAGGACATTGGCTTTTCAACCTATTGACCAAAGCTTTTCATTTTCTCTGTGGACATACTGAATGAGCACACTGAGCACTTGAGATGTCTTGTGGCTCTCTCGTGGCCCCATGCATTTCTGCTCTCACAAGTAAAGTTGTATGTTTACCAAGAGGCCATTGTTCCCGTGTTTGTCATTGCCATTATATAATTAATTTATATATAAATACTACATAATGTTATCCCATATCAGAGAGAAAAGAATTATTCCTATGAAAACTAGGTTGAATGCTTTGGAAAGACTCACTAAGATGAGTTACCCCAAAATGCTGTTGGATTAGGTGCGAACAAGGCAACCATAAAGATTGGGTGGAAGGATATTACAAAAGCATAGTTTTTCCTTAAGTTTACTTTATAAGCATTTTTAAGTTCTCACTCACTGAAAAAGTAAAAACTAGAAATAGTGTACAATGCAATACTGATTCATTTACATGAGAAAGTCAACATGGAACTCTAATCAAAAGACCATACTCCAAGAAACAGTCTGGGGTTAAAATCAAAAGGTTGGTGAAAGACCCATTTACATGTTTTAAATTCAAATAAAATGTTTAAGGCATGTAAAGACAATTTTCTATAGCTTTTCACTTTCACCAATATTTTTGAGGAACGAATTACCATAGGGTAGGAGGACTTCAACTGTTCTCGTGATTTTCCCAAGGAATCTTCTGCTATTTCCTCTGTCTAGAGTACCCTCCTTCACTCCCTACATCTATTTCCCTACAGTTCTCTCTTTCTCTCTATTTCCTAACTCTTATTCATCCTTTACGTCCTAAGACTCCAGCTTAAATGCTAACTCCTGTGAGGAGCCTTTCCTGTCCCTTTTGTTTTCTTATTTAAAATTGTATTTTATTGGGGCTGGCCCCGTGGCCGAGTGGTTAAGTTCGCGCGCTCCACTGCAGGCGGCCCAGTGTTTCGTTAGTTCGAATCCTGGGCGCGGACATGGCACTGCTCGTCTGACCACGCTGAGGCAGCGTCCCACATGCCACAACTAGAAGGACCCACAACGAAGAGTATGCAACTATGTACCGGGGGGCTTTGGGGAGAAAAAGGAAAAATAAAATCTTTAAAATTGTATTTTATTTTACTCTAGAAATACTGCTGTTTGTTTTAATGGTTCACATAGATCTATTCCGTCCAAAAAGGAAACATAAAGTTCTTCTAGGAGTGCAAGCACAGTTAGCAAGGCCTATCCAAAGGTCTTCCACTAGAGTCTGCAGAAATCCAAATGCAGTAAAATCACAAACTTGAATGTTTTTATTCTTTGGACCACAAGAAATTTCAAAATCAGTGTGATGTTGAAAACCCATCAAAAGTTTTTGTGTAGATTGTTCTGTCCTGTGTGCCATTTCTGTGCCAAGTACATCGCTTTACAACTGTGTTTAAGGCATAGTTTCTATTGTATTCTAATAGTGTATTTAACATACTTCATTATCTTTGGGTTCCTTTGGAGTCAGTCTCCAATGATTCTCCCTTTCTCCTGAGAATGGGTCACATTTTCCTGTTTCTTTGTATGTCGAGTGATTTTTTTGGATCATATCCCAGACATTGTGAATGTTATGTTGTGATGACTCTGGATTATGTTATATTCCTCTAAACAGTGTTTACTTTATTTGTTTTAGCAGATAATTTACTTAGCTGGATTCAAAATGCAAACTCTGTCTTTTGGGTAGCAACTCAAATCTTGGTTCAGTTCGTTCACCCTCAGCTGGTCTGCCTGCAATCTACCTGACACACACTTTATTCAAGGGGCAGACAGAGACCCAGACAGAGTGTATACACAGAATTTGGGTTCTCTCTCTCTCTCTGATGCTTTCCTCTCTGTGATCCCCCTCTCAGTTACCAGTGAACTTTTTAGAGGATTTTAACCACGCCGCCCTTCATGGCACCCCAAGTCTAAAAGCCATCAAAGTAGGAAATTCATCCAGTGCTGTTTCTTTCTTCCAAGTGCCAATTCCTTTCCAGAATCTTCCTGCTCTTGTTCACACTCCAGTTCCTTCAAGTAGTTGGGGTTTTTTTGTATTTTATCCAGAGCTTATAGTTATCTGGGAGAGAATTGGTCTGTAGGAGCTTATACATCCCACCAGGAGCAGAAAGCGCCTCATTATCTTTGTACTGCTGTGTCTAAACAACGTCTGACACATTGTGTAGGCCCTCAGGAAACATTTTATGTTGGACAGAATTAAATAGAAGGACATCACTGAAATGAACAAGTATGTTAAAGGGAAAGGAGGAAGAAAACTTGTTCTCATTAGTTCGTGTTGATTTTTTGGTAATAACTAGACTTTGGAAGGCACAAAGCTCTTAATCAAGGGGCCTTGAAGAATAGAAACAGTAAGTTCCTATGATGGCCGGAGTTAGCATGAGGCAGGAAACCCCTAAAGGTAGGCTCAGTGCAGTGGCATCCATGGTGTCGAGCAGCATCTGGGAGAGTTTTAACTTGTCCAACCCTGGACATGATTCCACCAACAAAGTGAGTTTCTCTGGACCTTGGCATTATTAAGTCTCAGAGTGAATATCTGCCCATGAGAAATCCCCTTGAAAAATCTGTTAAAGTCAGTTTAAAAAATAACAGAGTCACAATTGGCTAAAAGATGATAAACAGAGCAGCACAACAAATAGCAATTACCCACCAAGGAGGTGTCTGCAGGGGTGCTGGAGGCTGGGACTGGGCCTTTGCTCATTTACTATCTTTATTAATGACTTGGAAGTGGTGGAAACAGCTTGCTAATGAAGTGGCAGCCGGGCCTGCAGTGGGAGCCACTGCGGCTGGAAGGAGGAGAATGCAAACTAAGCTAATATAACGAGGTTAGGACACCAGGCAGAAAAATCAAAGGAATGAGATTCAGCAGGGAAGGAATATTGTAACTGTCAGGAGAAGAATAATCAGAAGTGTGGCTTTCTGACTGCAGGGAGTAGAGAAAACATGAAAGAACAAAAACCTGGGAAGAAGCTGAAAACGTAAGGCTGAGAAAGGCAATTGACACGGCAGTGAGATGATACTCCAGGACTTCCCACCTTCTGGCTTTGCAGACTATAACGTCACTGAGATGCGAAAGGACCAGAGAGGTCCCCAAGACCCCAGGGAGGAGAGAAGGCTCTGCTCTCTATATTATGCCTTCATGCTTTCCACCACTCCTCGGCACTGGTGGTTTCCCAACTTGAGACTGGCCCAGGCCTAGCTTGGCAGCTCCCTTATGGTCCTGGTCCCTAGGGAGAGATGTCACAGGCAGGTGGCTATAGGACCCAGACAGCAGGACATTAGGATCCCTGACTATCCCATGCAAAGAATCTCTTTCCACGCAGAGTCATTTCTCCATTTGATCCATTTCACAGCTCTCAGGGCTGTCAAGGATGATCTTGTTGCTTACTCATTTATTTATGGTCTGTCTAAGAATGAGAGGCCCCATGAGGACAGAGACCTCATCTGTCGTGTTCACCTCTGCACTGTCTATGTTGCAGACAGAGTCTGGCTCATAGTAATCAGGAAATTAAGATTTGCTGAATGAACGATTGAAGAAATGAATCCTGTCCTGCATGCTCATTTTACAAAGGAGGAAACAGAGTCGCAAGGTGACATGGGGACTTGACTGTAGTCACACAAGGTGGAGGTTGAACCTGGACTAGAACTCAGTTCTTCTGTCTCCCAGCACCATCTCATTCCTCATCTCCTTCTGGTCTCTAATCTAAAGTCACCTTCTCAGGATAATCTGTGTATGACTCCACTCATATGAGGAATTTAAAACTATGGACCAAGAACAGTTTAGTGGATACCAGGGAAAAGGTGGGGTGGGGGGTGGGCACAAAGGGTGAAGTGGTGCACCTACAACATGACTGACAAACATTAATGCACAATTGAAATTTCACAAGATTGTAACCTATCAATAACTCAATAAAAAAAATTGAAAAAAAAATAAATAAATAAAAATAAAGTCACCTTCTCAGGTGGCCTGCCCTGGCCACACCCTCCCCCTAGCCAACATGTCACCTTCCCTTCCCGAGTCTACCTGAGCACTTACCGTGACTGATACCCTCTCTGTATTTATATCTTGGTCATTGTTTGTCCCTCCCTATAGAATGCAGGCTGCATGAGGGCAGGCATTTCGTCTTCTGTGTTCACTGCTGTCTCCCCAGCAACAACAATGACAATGACATAGCTAATATTTACCTAGCACTCACTGTGTCAGCCAGTTTACATAGATTATTTCATTTAAAATCCCTAAGAACCCCATGAAGTAGCTATTGTCCCATTTTATTGATGGGAAAACTGAACTTAGAAACATTAAGCAACCTGACCCAACTAGTGAGTGACTGAGATGGGAGGGGAAGCCAGTGCCTTAACCATTGGGCATATACTGCCTCCCACAGTGGGCCCTTGTGTGGCAGGGCCTCCGTTGCCGGGAGGAGGGGGTGGGGGGTGCCTACCACCCTTGTTGTGCCCCCACAGGCTGCTGCTGTCTTCCTGTGACTCAGCTGCAATCACAGAGCAATCAAATGAAACTATAAGTCAGCACTCAGGGGGACAGCGCGCAGGCCCCTGAAGATCTTGACCTGCTGTTCCGGCTGGCATTTCCCCAGGTCACGTGACATCATGGGCCTCTAACCAGGAAGACAAGGAGGCAGCCTGTCCTTAACTGGGAATAAGGGCAGGAAGCCTCCCTTGGTCTCACTCCCCGGCTCCTGACCGACCCGCCTTTGCAAATGCTCCCAGAACTGGGTGGGAAGATCCCAGCGCGTCAGTGCTTTTCCTTCCGCCACGGTAAACAAGTTGCCTTTCGCCCTCAGAGTACGGTGTGCACCGCTCTGATGTCAAGGCCCGGGCACAGAGTTAAGTGGAGCCGGAAGGTGCGCTCACGGGTCCCTCGACATGCTCCCCACTGCTCATAATTTCTACCTTCTTTGCACTCATTCAAGGAGCTTCCTTGGGTTTCCTTGGCTTCTTAGATCCAGGCATCTTATTGTGGATCCTCACAGAGACAGATTAAGAGCAAAGGAGCACTCGTGTTTATTGAGCATCTACTCTGGGCCAGACACATGCTGAGGGGTCTGCAGAAATGGCATCGTTTAATCATTATGTAATCCCATTACATGGATGGGAGAACTGAGGCAGGCAAACTTGCCCAAAGGCCAAAGGTACTGACCACACAAGTTTAAAGTTTTATCCCTCCTAGCCCATCATCTGAGTTGCACTCATCCTGTGGAAAGTGTATCCTATTGTGTCCTCAAATAGGCTGAGGCCATAGTGCTGCTCATTCACTGCTCAGCAGCAGATATTTACCATGTGTCGGGTGTCATGCTAGGCGCTGGGGAGACAGCAGTGAAGACAACAGACAAAGTGCCTGCCCTGGAGCAACCCACAGTCTACAGGGAGGGACAACCAATGAGTAAGGTAAAGTATAGAGTCATGATAGGTGCTCACGGGTTGGGGGGAGTGTAGAATAAAGCTGGAGAGGGAAGGTGACATGTTGGCTGGGGGGAGGGTGTGGCCAGGGCTGGCCCCCTGAGAAGGTGACTTTAGATTAGAGACCAGAAGGAGGTGAGGAATGAGATGGTGCTGGAAGACAGAAGAACTGGGTTCTAGTCCAGGTTCAACCTCCACCTTGTGTGACTACAGTCGAGTCCCTGAGTCGCCTTGTGACTCTATTTCCTCCTCTGTATAATGAGCATGCAGGACAGGATTCATTTCTTCAACTGTTCATTCAGCAAATCTTAATTTCCTGATTACCATGAGCCAGGCAATGTCCGCAACATAGACATTGCAGAGGTGAACATGACAGATGAAGCCTCTGTCCTCATGGAACCCCATATTCTTGTGGGGAAGACAGACCATAAATAAACGAGTAAGCAAACAAGATCGTCCTTGACAGCCCTGAAAGCTGTGAGGTGGATCGAATACAGAAATGACTTTGCGTGGAAGGAGATTCTTTGCATGGGATAGTCAGGGATCCTAATGTCCTGCTGTCTGGGTCCTATAGCCACCTCCTGTGACATCTCTCCCTGGAGACCAGGACCATAAAGGAGCTGCCAAGCTAGGCCTGGGCCAGTGAATTGAATACATAAAATGACTATGGGTGGAAAGTAATTCTTCAAGCAGTGTAGTTAGCAATCCTAAAGTCATACATTCCGTGTTCTACTACCCACCTGCCTGTGACATCTCCTCCAGGCAGGTTCTGTCCTGTCAGACCATGTGGTCCCCACAGCAAGAGAAAACACTCAACAGTTAACAAGTCCCAACCACTCCGTGCAGGAGATGAGACACGGTCTGAGGCTGCCTTCCAAGAGGTCCTGGTTGAGAGTGAGAACTGCTGGACTCGGCCAGCGGACAGTCGGCAGGTGCACAGTGTGTTTGGGAGCTCCGAGAACACTCTCCTCCCAGGAAAGCAAGCTGCAGCGTGCAGGAGACACGTGGCTTATGCTTTCCACCTCTCCTACCTTTGCAAACAAGTTATTAGCAGTTTTACATTTTCCCTGAGGGGAAGCTGTGTTAATTCACCTTGGTGACTTTCTGGCACTAAGCCACCTGGTCCTGCTCACAGTTCCTTAGCAAGAAGGAAAGAAGGGAGGAAGGAAGAGAGGGAGGAAGAGGGGAAGGAAGGAAGGGAGGAAAAGGCTACCTCAAAGGCTTGCTACAAAACAGACTGAAACTCACCTTAATGACCAGTGACGATGACTGAGTTCTTTGGGATCGCATGTCCCCGAAGGCTTCCAGTGCATTTTCTGAGACTTGCGTCTTGTAGAGACTCAGGGGGAGAAATGCTCGGGAGCACTAGCGCATTAAGGAGGAGGTCTAAGCTTTCTTCACCATAATCACCTGCACTTTTCTTCCCCGTCCTCCGGGGTTAATGGAAATCAAAGTCCAAGTGATTTAAGGCTTTCCTGTCAGAGGTGGAGAAAGTATTCCTTAGCCTAGAAAATAACGGCAGGTCATACAGATTGTATGTTACGCTCAACACCAAACTCCCTCATTTCAATTTGGCAAGTCAAATTTCTTTCTTTTTTTTTTTTAAAGATTTGCACCTGGGCTAACAACTGTTGCCAATCTTCCTTTTTTTTCAAAGATTGGCACCTGGGCTAACAACTGTTGCCAATCTTTTTTTTTTTTCTGCTTTATCTCCCCAAACCCACCCCCCCCGGCCCCCGTACACAGTTGTATATCTTAGTTGCACGTCCTTCTAGTTGTGGGATGTGGGACGCCGCCTCAACGTGGCCTGACGAGCGGTGCCATGTCCGCGCCCAGGATCTGAACCCTGGGCCACCGCAGTGGAGCACGCAACCTTAACCACTCGGCCACGGAGACGGCCCCTCAAATTTCTTAGTAATAACAATAGTAGCTCACATTAGTTGAGGCACAGATCTCTGCCCTTACAAGCATCATCTCTTTTGACTTGAATAACCTTGACTCCTACAGGGACTCACGGTTCCAGCCCTGTCTTCGACTGGGTAGGCTGGTTTGCCTAATTCTGGAGTTCAGTATCAAGAAGCCTGCATATGTAAGCCGCATTCTCCAATATCAGATTCTCAGTAAATAAAGGTGATATTTTGGTTTCCAGACTGCCCTGCTCTTTTGTCTTACATCTCAATTGGCTCAATGCTCATTCAAGGAAGAGAAGTGCCGCTTGTTGGGCTCGCCCAGACCCTAAGAGGAGCTTGTTTCATCCAGCTGCATTCTGCACCCACACACACAGCGCTGTGGGTTTGTTGCATCCTTTCCTCCAGCACAGAAAATACTGTTTGTACCTTTATGACCCCCCTGAGAATAGAGGCTGGATGGGCGTTGAGCTCCCTTATAAAAGGGAAAGTGAAGCCACCAGCAGTCAGCGTTCACGATGGAACTTAAGTCCAGACCCTGTCTTTAGGAAGAAGCAGAGCTCAGAACCCACCAAGTCCATAGTTCCGGCGGACAGAAGCTGGACCTGGGAGCCCATCATCCCCGCTGCAGCTGACTGCATCTGGGAGGATGCCTGACTCACGAGTAGCCGGTCTATAGGTGCATATGAGGCCTGGCACCAAGACTTTGCCACAAGTGCAATGTCGGTATGAAAGATAAGGACAGTAACTACTGTTTATTAACCATTTTCTCTATACCAAGCAATATGCTAAGTGCTTAACACTATTATCTTATTTAGCCCCACGCTGCATCAAATTCCTATTATTACCCTCATTTTAAGATGTGAATCTAGATCACACAGAGATGGAGAAAACTTGGCCAAGAGACAGGGAGGCGGGAGAGAGAGAGAGAAAAAAAAAGAGAAAATCCCAAAGTAAAACACGGCATTGCGGTTATTAGCACGAGCTCAGGAACTGAAACGCCTGGATTGGAATGCGTTACAATTGGCACTGTCCTTTTTCGCATCCTTAAACTGGGCCAATAGTGGCACCTGCATCAGAGGATTGCTATGAAGTTTAGAGTGTTAATGCTTATAGAGAGCTTAGAAGAGTGCCTGACACCTAATATGTTCAATAAATATTACTGATTAAGACCATTCCTTTTTCTTACCCACAAATAACTTTATGATATCATGTGATGGCAAAGTTGTCAAATGAAAAAAATTTTTTCCTAGGACAGCTATTATTATTATTATTTTAAAAATATCTCCTAGACACACGGAGAAGGACTTTTCTTTCCATGAGGAGGGGCTCCGCATGTATAACACTCCTGGTTCCTCTCTGCCTGCTCACTTACTCTTCCTGATTTGTTCATTTGATCAATATTTGTTGAACACCTTATATATGCCAGGTAATTTTTCTAAGCACTGGGAATACAGCAAACAAACAGAAAAAATTCTTGCCCTCCTGGAGCCTATGTTCAAATGAATGATACCATATTTCCTGCATGGTCTGATCTCATTCAGTTTTTGTTTTCTGTTTTTTGAGGGTTTTTTTTTTTGGTTTTGGTGAGGAAGATTGGCCCTCAGCTTACATTTATTGCCAATCTTCCTCTTTTTTTTTCTTTTCTCCCCAAAGCCCCAGTACATAGTTGTATATCCTAATTGTAGATCATTCTAGTTCTTCTATATGGGATGCTGCCACAGCATGACTTGATGAGCAGTGTGTGGGACCATGCCCAGGATCTGAATCAGCAAACCCTGGGCCACCAAAGTGGAGCTCATGAACTTAGCCACTCGGCCACGGGGCTAGCCCCTTCATTCAGTATTTTGATGACCTTCTGCTGTCCTCCTGAATCTGAGTCTGGGCACTGTCCCCTAGTCACATAACCATCAGGGCTACATTGGAAAAGAGGTATGAGGAGTGACTTCATCTCGTTGATGAGTCTAGGAGGTGATGTTGGGGCTTGGGGTCCAGACCTCCTTCTCTTGTACAGGTGCACACAGGCTTCTGTGGTCCTCCATGCTGTAAGCTTTAGGGGGGCTGCATCTGTGGTCATCCAGGCCTATCTATGGCTGGGTAGGCTAGTTTGCCTAATTCTGGAGTCTAATCTCAGAAAACCCAACTGTTTGCATATATAAGGCACGTTCTCCGATACCAGCTTTATCTGTGAAAAAAAGGTGATTTAGTTTCCTGGCTGCCCTATTCTTTTGTCTGATTTCTCAGTTGGCTCAGAGTTTGATCATGGAAGAGGGGTGCTGTTTATTGGGTTCTCTCAATGCCAAATGAAGCTTACTTTGTATAGCTACATTCCGTACACACAGCAGGCGATATTTAATACATGGCTACTGTGTAATTTCATATCCAACATTAGTCAAGGGTTGACTAATGTTCATTATAAAACAAATGGCAAGAAAATCTCTCTCCTCTAGAGGAGAACACTAAGCGATTTAATTTATTGAGCCAGGCATAGAAGAGTCTGGAAATCAAAGGCATGCTTAACAACTTGAGTGAGTGTTTTCTGTTGCCTGTTTACAGCGAATGGTGAACATTACTCAACAGTTAATGGCGGACATTAAATTGTAATTATACATTAATAATAATGTTCGTGTATAAATACATATTTGTTTTATATGTGTACACACAGTTTGCAGTCATTCTTAGTTCAAGTTTTACAACACCCAGGGAATCTTGGCTTAGCTCAAGAGGGCATGACCAGTGTTTACATTTCTAAAACTTAGTTAATGTCAATTCCTGTCAATCTGAAAAAGACAAGATGGTCTACATGGCAGCTTGGTGGTGGGATGGTGAGATGGACTAGAAAAATGGAGATTGTGTAAGAAAAAAAAAGGGAAATATTTTCTAATCTTCAGATTTGGAAGGTTTAACTCCTTGTTCTAATCTTCCAGATCCCTTCCTTCCATCCTTCTACAAATCCCTAAATGTCATAGTTGTCTCTTTGGCCAAACCAAGCAAAGTAAGTTTTTCTTACAAACCAGCTGCTTTCATCCAGTGGAGGCTCACCCCTTCACAGGGAGCGAAGTTGAACACTGAATAGCTACTTGTATAATTCTGAAGCCCTTTCCAGTCACAGAAATACTTTTGTATCTGTGTTACCCAACAATTAAAAAAAAAATACTGGTATAAGAGCATATAAAGTACGCCTTTATTTAATTCAAAGAGTTAAGTACAGTCACTTTGGTTATCATGTGACTTGGAGTTTTCCAGACTTCAACCTGTGTCCCACGAGTCTTATTGCTAACTTTCCCCACATCCTCCTCCTGCTGTCTCTTTAGGCTCCCCTTTTCCCACAGCCTTCCTTCAACATCCCGTTCTTCAACTTGAGGTACCTGGTCAGAGCTGGTATTCCAACTCTGAAGCCCTCTGGGCAGATCTCTATGATCAAACTTTTCTAGAAAACAATAATTTCCTTCAAGCTAACAGAAGCGATGGTAGTGACAAACAAGGTAGATCATTTGTTATGTGTTCCCTTTATTCAACAAACCCTGTTTGACTCCTTAATGGTAGAAATTATGCTGGGACTAGTGATGTAAGGATGATCCAGGCTCCCTCCTGGTCCTGAAGGTGCTCAGAGATGAGATAAGGATCAGTAGTGTCTGGGAGGCTTGCTACCATTTTCTCCTCCTGTGCCCGTGGCAGACATTGATAATCAATCACAGCACTTTTTCCTCCTTGAACTTAGATTTAACATCACAGTCCATTTCAACCCAGTGCTGTACACAGCTACTATCAATGAATTAGATCCAACATGCAGGATGAAATACATTTGCCAAGCCCAGGGTCAGACCTGGGCTACAGGGCGGGAAAAGGATGGGGAGGAATGATAGATTATCCAAAGTGGACTCTTTTTGTCAAAAGCTTGTTAAAGTGGGCTTCTTTATTATTAGAACCCGAAGTGTAAGCATTATTGCAGCCAATTCTCATTTTACCAGGCGCCATGCTAAGTGATTTCATGCAGTGGCTCATGTTATCCTCCTAACAATCCTATGAGGTCAGTACTGCCGTCATCCCGAGTTCGAAGAAGAGGAAACCTCTGCAGAGCGAGGTTATGTAACGTACCCAAAGTCTCATAACTAGAGTGATGAAGTATGTGGATTCAAAGTCAAGCTACCTCAACACAAGTTTCCAGAGTAGAATGTGAGCCACTAGGACATTGCAAGCTTCTCTATATATTTATTTTCCATCCAAAAACAAAACAAAAAATGTATTACGTGGATTGTTACTGGTACTCTCAGGCTGAACGTCAAATGGTTACTTGTCACACACGGCATGGGAGACACCCAGTAGGTAGACAGTGGCTCTCTGAGGCAGAGGGTTGGCCACAGGTCCCTTGCTCTTCCATCCTCTTCACTTATTGAGAGCTGCTGCCATTCACACATTTGCTTCCTGTGGTGTCTCAGGCAGTAGAGTCAGCAATACTTTCTATTGAGATGGACAGTGATCACGAAAATATTTTGAACCACTCAGAGTTTCACAAGTTGTCTTAGGGAAATGTTTTGAACAGATTTGTCAAACTCAAAGCTAAGTTCCACGGTTTCCTTTTGTAAGAAAGAAGTGTTTTGTGTTTGCAGACCTTTACTGTGATGACAAATGATACCAAGCAGATATTTTTGAAAAAATAAACACACTTCATCTGTCCCCTCAAAATAAAGGTGATGTTTTAACAGGAAATCTTTCTAAAGAAACGTATATGAAAAGAGCATTTTGGAGATGGTTGGAATTTTTCATCTGCTGGTACAAACAGGGTACATGTGTCACATGTCAGCGCTCTTTAAAAAGTTGGAATCATAATTTTCTAACCTGTTTAAAGATCTTCCAAACAGTTTCAGTGGGTTTTGAACCCATTTGTTAAGAATACTAACAGTATGGGGTCAGCCCAGTGGCGTAGCGGTTAAGTTTGCACATTCGGCTTCGGCGGCCCAGGGTCTGCTGGTCGGGATTCCAGGTGCGGACATGGCACCGCTTGGCAAGTCATGCTGTGGTAGGCCACATATAAAGCAGAGGAAGATGGTCACAAATGTGAGCTCAGGGCCAGTCTTCCTCAGCAAAAAGAGGAGGATTGGCAGCAGATGTTAGCTCAGGGCTAATCTTCCTCCAAAAAAAAAAAAGAATACTAAGTATAAAAACAGTGCAAGGTTACCTTGTAAGAACAACTGATAGATATCAAGGAAGAGACAAATTTCCTAGCCAAATTTCAACAAAATTTGCATAATTTACAAAGGAGACTGAAAAATAAACTATCATGATTTCTCGAGTCCAGGCAGGGGCGAATTTCTTCTTTTGTCTCTGTGTCCCTTGGTGAGGGAACTTTTTCAGCTCTGATGGTCTTGAAAACCAACATTTGAACTCTTCTGCTTTAGCTTAGAACCAGCTAATCAAATTGTTTTATCATAATGGGTTAAACAAAGATTTACTTAACCACTCCTCTTGCTAAAACACGCAAATTCTTTTTGATTAAAGCAAAATATTTTTGTGTTGTTAGAAAATAAAATCAAAGTCAATTTAAGAATACTGTTTATTTTATCTTTTACCTAGTTTTGCAAATTTTCTTTTTGTTGTCTTTACTACACGGAATGCACTGGCAGAGCAGTCCACATATGTAATTTATAAACAGATATGCATATATTAGGCCATGCTTAAAATTTCTTTCTTTAAAGCTATACAGCCAGGGGCTGGCCCAGTGGTACAGCAGTTAAGTGCGCACGTTCCACTTTGGTGGCCCGGGGTTCACCGATTTGGATCCCAGGTGCGGACATGGCACCATTTAGCAAGCCATGCTGTGGTAGGTATCCATGTATAAAGCAGAGGAAGATGGGCACGAATGTTAGCTCAGGGCCAGTCTTCCTCAGCAAGAAGAGGAGGACGGGCAGTAGTTAGCTCAGGGCTAATCTTCCTCAAAAAAAAAAAGATAAACAGCCAAAAAAGCACTTCCGGAGCCTGTTGCAGCGCTCCCAGCAGCTTTGAGAACTGCAGTCAGGGGAGAGGAAGTGAAGGCACTGAGGAGCATCAGGCAACCCACCGGCCTTATATCTTTGCCTATATTAAGGCCAATTCCATTTTATAAATTGAATCTAATTGTGTTTAGCCACCAGATTAGAAGCCAAAACCTTAGATCCCTCCCCAGTGGCCAGAGGCCTTCCAGTTTGGCCCAGGGCAATCCCGAAGATTGCCTGTGCCCAGGTCCTCCTCAGCGGGGGCTGTGCTTGAGAAGAAAAACCAGTGAGGGGGGCTCTGCTTCCTGATAGACTCTCACAGGGGCTTCCTGAGCTGTCTGGGGTTACCCTCCCTTGTCCCAACAGCTCAGCTCAGTGTGGCTCCTGGCCACATTGTCCGTCTGCCACCCAGGCTAAGAGGCTACCTGTCCTTCCCTTCTATCAGCACAGATAATCCAGGTGTCAACAGAGAGATCATGAATAGTTCCTGTGATCCCCTCGCAGCTTTAATGAGGCAAAGATTGTCTGGAAGCTCACGGATTGAATGGAGCTGTTTGAACATGAACGGCTATGGGCACACCGCTGCGTCTGGAATCGTCTTCCTCTCCCTACTGTTTCCCCTCTTCCTCTGTGGAGTTTGGACACCTCACCCTCCCAGGAGTCAACCCCCTTCGCCCCTGAAGCTTGTTTTCAGGCCTGGTGACAGCAGGTGCTCATCTCTGCAGGCAGTTGGCAAAACTGACTTTCTGTCCAGAAGGCTTTCTTTAATCCACCCACTCTGACGTCAGCTTAGATGGTCTTTGAGTGTCTCTGTGCAGTTAATGACCAGAGTGCCTGAGTATTCAGGGCTCCTCAGCGGCGTTTATTAACCCTCCAGTCTTCAGACACCTCCTCTGTTACGTAAATTGTTTTCCCTCTGGTTCTAGGCCTTTCCCTCAGGTTCCAGGTCCCCTTTCCCAAGGCCCTGCCTCTCTTGACCCTTACCTTCCCCACCAGTCTGGTTTGCTTTCTTTCCACTTCTTTCTCCAGCCTCAGAAGAAACTTAGACTAAAATGAAATTGTTCTTGGTGATGGTGGCAGGTGATTTAAAAGCATGAAATGCTTTTCCTTTTTCTCTTTTATAAACAAGTTCTTAGAGAATAAGTAAACCAAACCTGAGGTGACAGAAGCCAGAAGCATGGTTATCTCTGGGGGTGGAGGGGTCATATCTGAAAGGGGTTGGGGGAAAACCATCTACAGTGATAGGACTGTTCTGTAATGTTCTGGGTCATGACAACACAGCTGCACATATAGTAAAAATTGAGCTGTACACAAGATTTGTGTATTTTCTAGTATGAAAATTATATGTCAAGTTTTAAAAGGAAAATAAAAATATAGTAGGCTACATTCTTCAGGGTTTGGGTGTTCAGAAGCCAGTAAGGTGCTCAGACTAGGAGGCCCCTGACGTCAGGAGGAGCTGTCAGCAGCTGAGCAGACACTCTTTACCCGCTGCCTGACACAGCGCCTACCCAGGTTTGCTGAGCTCCCTGGAAATCACTGGGTGGACTGAGCAAGGACGGACCCTGAGCAGAGCCCAGAATTTTAAAAATCCGTCCTGAACACTATTCTAAGCAGGATACAATGCCGAGTACTACACGTGCCTTATTTCATTTCATCTCCACGATAATCCTGTGGTGGGGGATTATTAACTCCATGGCACAGGCAAGGAACCCCAGCTCCCGAGGCTGGATAGGTGGTCCAGGGTCACACAGCTCATCGTGTGACAAGCCCTGCGCTCTCCTCACAATCCCACAGCACTGCCCTCTCCATTAGAATGTCGTGGGGACAATTTTTTTTCTTTCCAAAATGTGACTGTTTTTCTTTACTAGTTGAGTGTTTCATTCCTTATTCTATATATTGTGACAACAGAAAAGGGACAGATTGATGGAGCAAATGGTTTCCCCGAGAAGCGTCGCTGTGGGGACTTTGCCTTCTTTCTCCTCACCTGTGAGGAAAAATGGAATAAAAAGTCTCTAATTTAGTGCCCAAGAGGAGTCTTGCATCCCGGTGGCACCCCTCCTGTCGTATCTGCACCTGGCAGCCAGCACATGAGGTGTTTACTCAGCATTTCTGATCTCTCAGGAGGGGATGCTGTCATTTTTAAAGGTGTAAGTGAATAGGGAGAATCCAAATCTTCTCAGAGTCATGTAGACGTGTGTTTGTGTAGTTGCTTTTCAAGACACCAGGCCTGGCCCGGTGGCACAGCGGTTAAATGTGCACATTCTGCTTCTTGGTGGCTCAGGGTTTGCTGGTTCAGATCCCAGGTGCAGACATGGCACCACTTGGCAAGCCATGCTATGGTAGGCGTCCCACATATAAAGTAGAGGAAGATGGTCACAATGTTAGCTCAGGGCCAGTCTTCCTCAGCAAAAAGAGGAGGATTGGCAGCAGTTAAACTCAGGGCTAATCTTCCTCAAAAAAAAAAAAATAATAATAATTAAAAAAAAGACACCAGGCCTTTTGTCCTGCACACACTTCAGCAGTGTCCATCCAGTTCTCCCAGTGAGCAGAAAATGATGCCTTAAATTGTTGAGGGGCCTCCAGTATGTCGGGTGTTGCACTGCTTTTGGCATCTTAGAGCCTGTTCTATAGCCTGGTCTGCCTCTTGGTGGTCCCAGGTTCTTAAGCAAATTATTTAACCTCTCTGAGCCTCAGTTTCCTGATTTGTGAAATGAAGATAGTTACTGCAACCAACAGTAACAACAAAAAATACTCATAATTGGGCCGTTTTATGTGCCAGGTATTTTTCACACCTGGACTCATTTAATTCTTATGACAACTGTATGATCTCAGAACCATTGTTACCCCTGTTCACAGATGAATAAACTGAGACACATGCCCCTGTTAAGCTGCAGAGGCAGGATTTACTTAGGTCTGCCTGACTCAGGCCTAAAGGCTTAACTTCCTTGCTCCTTCTATTCCCATCTCAAAACGTTGCAGTACGGCATTTATAATATTTGTGACAGCACTTTATAAACAATAAAGCAAAACCAAAATATTAATACCATTATTATTATTCTAACTACATGAAAGGAAAGTTAGAAATAAGAGACACAGTACATGCCTTTGAGAAATTTATAGTCTCAAAGACTACAACACACACAGGCACATATACCAAAATATAAACTAAAAATACCCAACTGTGTCAAGCACACAACCAACAAAAACTTTATAGGGAAATAGACATGTGCCCAGGGCATGCTGGAGTCTCTAGAACGTCTGGAGCCATATGGCACTGCTGTGAGAATACCTCCCAGGAGTATTCGCTGTCTGACTAAGAGTGAGAGGAGCATTCCAGGTGGGGAATGCCTATTACATTTCAGGGAGACCAGGGGTTGGAGCTGAGAGTGCAGGCTGCCTGGGTAAAGGACAGCACAGGTTGAACATGATGCTTAATAAGAGGCAACAGGGGGTGAGAAAGGCTCTGGCCAGGGGCCCATGAGGCCATCTTATCTAAGGCCCTAATTGGATTTGCCACCCTGTAATGAACCACGGCGGGCGTCTGACAAGAGATGGGATGTGATTCAAAATACATCAGAGAAAGGCACATCAAAAAGCCTGGTGAGGAAAAGAGCCCAAGGCAAGGAGTGTGTCGCTAATAGTTCAGGGACAAGATGGACATGCTTCTGGAGAGGAAGAATGTGTGATGGTTTGGGAAACTATTAAAGAAGAAGAGTTCCCCCGCTGAAACCAGGCCCCTTGAAGGCCAGACTGTCAGGCCACACAGCACTCCCAGTGCCCAAGCTTAGTAGGGATACCATAAATAGGGATACCTAACCAGGCTTATTAAGGGACAGAATGAATGTAGGATGTGAAAATAAACAGGAGTCAAGGATTAGATTCATAGGTCACTAATTACTGCTGAGGGACCAGGACACCAGAGATACCATAGATGATTATGTGAAATTGAAGAGTGGACATTCAGGAAAAAAATTAATTATCTTGGGTAAATTTGAAAGTGGCAGATACAAGTGGAATTCTTGGCTAAAAATAAGACTTGAGGTTCAGAAAATATGAGAAGTCAGGATTGGGATGTAGATTTGGAAGTCTTGTAGACACTTGGGTATCAGTTAGGATTCTGATCTGCAAGCAACAGCAACTTACTCTAGCTATTTATATAGAAATTAATTTACTGAAATGATAGTCATTGACAGAGTCGCTGGGGAGTTTGGAGCACCAGGCAAAGAGGTTCTGCGTCTAGAACTCTGGCCAAATGCACTCGCCAGAACCAGCCAGCAGGGAGACTTCTGTATCTGTTGCTGAGCGCCATCTTTAGACCCCTAATCCTGTGGGTAAGGGGCATTGGGCATCGCCATTAGCACCCTTGGCACTGCCCAGCCTGAAGACAGGTTGCTACTGCCACCTCCTCTACCCCAGGAAGAATCCTCCACTCGCCTTGATTTTTGTGTCAGAGATCCCCAGGCGCTGCATCTGATGGACAGAACCCAGGTTGTTACCACACCCGAGAAGCAAGAGAAGCCGAGAGAGGAGGACTGGAACCTCTTTAGCAGGGAAGGTTTTGCTTCCACAAGATGACTACAGCGGGGAAGGCGGTTCAGACGCTGCAGCCCAAACCACACGCATTTCTTCAGAGAGGAGAGTGGCGAATTCAGAGCAGGCAGTGCCGGGAGCTCACCCACTGGGGCTGGCTTCAGCCCCTGAGAGAGCAGGTGGGGGCTGAGGTAGACCACTTCCTCACTACCTGCCGGCTGTCTCCCTCCAACCCAATTCAATGCCTGTAGCCACAGCCATCTACTTATAATAAGAGACCGTTCCAGACAAGGGAAACGATAGAAAGAATAAACACATGGGACTTCATCGGACTAAAGAGCTTCTTCAAGGCAAGGGGAAACAGGATTGAAACAAAAAAACAACCCACTAATTGGGAAAAAATATTTACAAGCCGTATATCTGACAAAGGGTTAATCTCCATAATGTGTAAAGAACTCACACAACTCAACAACAAAAAAATCAAACAACCTGATCAAAAAATGGGCGGGGGACATTTCTCCAAAGAAGATATACGAATGACCAATAAGCACACGAAAAGATGTTCATCATCACTAATCATCAGGTAAACATGTTCATCATCACTAATCATCAGGTAAACGCAAATCAAAACTACAATAAGATATCACCTTATACCCATTAGAATGACAAAAAGTAACCAAAACAAAAAGTGACAAATGTTGGAGAGGTTATGGAGAAAGAGGAACCCTAATACACCACTGGTGGGAATGCAAACTGGTACAGCCACTATGAAAAACAGTATGGAGATTTTTCAAAAAATTAAAAATAGAAATACCATATGACCCAGCTATCCCACTACTGGGTATCTACCCAAAGAACTTGAAATCAGCAATTCCAAAAGTCCCATGCACCTCTATGTTCATTGCAGCATTATTTACAATAGCCAAGATGTGGAAGCAGCGTAAGTGCCCATCAACAGATGATTGGATAAAGAAGATATGATATATATATATATATATATATATATATATATATATATATACACACACACAATGGAATACTACTCAGCCATAAAGAAGGATACAATCGTCCCATTCACAACAACATGGATGGGCCTTGAGGGAATTATGTTAAGTGAAATAAGCCAGATAGAGAAAGATAATCTCTGTATGACTCCACTCATATGAGGAATTTAAACATGTGGACAAAGAGAACAGATTAGTGGCTACCAGGAGAAAGGTGGGGTGAGGAGTGGGCACAAAGGGTGAAGTGGTGCACCTACAACATGACTGACAAACAATAATGTACAACTGAAATTTCACAAGATTGTAAACTATCATAATCTCTATAAAAATTTTTTAAAAAAAAAAGAGAGACTGTTCCAGCTTAAAATGTAAATCTCCCTGGAAAGAAACACTCTTCACTTTGTCATCACTGTTAACTGTTCATGC
The DNA here is from genome assembly GCF_037783145.1 of Equus przewalskii. Taxonomy (NCBI): domain Eukaryota; kingdom Metazoa; phylum Chordata; class Mammalia; order Perissodactyla; family Equidae; genus Equus; species Equus przewalskii. The sequence goes on along the minus strand of NC_091833.1, from coordinate 77,884,795 downwards.
GCTAACTTTCAGGGCTTGGGTTAGAAGCTAGTACCAACGCCCAGGCCCAGAAGTTCGACAGGGGCCTGAGCCAAATATAAATCCCTTGTACAGATTCATAGCCAGTCTTTTCTTGCTTGCGAACCTCCCAGTTTTTTACAATCATGTGCTCTCAGTAGCCTGATGGATTTGTCACAACATGTCCAACATAATAAGTGTTTTGATGGGAGAGAAATGATAGAATGGAAAGAAAAGGGAATTTTTTTGTAGTGTTGCTCTTCCTATGTGCAACACGTGAGGATGGAGCTTGAATTCCCATTTAACAGATGCTGAAACTGAAGCTCAGGGTGACATGACTTGCCCAAGGCCACATGGCTGCTATGGTGCTGAGATAGGTTTCAAAACCAGCTCTATCTGTCTCTGAAGTCTGACGGCTCCCCCTATACTATGCCATCTCACCATGAAGGGAGAGGGGGCCGAGGGCTGCAGAGTAGGGGAAATTTGCACTTCCAGTCCAGTGGGTTAAAGGGAAGGGATACCTGTTGGGGGTGTCCCGGGATTGCCTTGGTGTAAATGTGCTGGGTTTCTCTGGGAGAGGATGTGTAGAAATGAGGAAGAGAGAAAGTCACAGAAAAGCAACCCTATTTTATGACCTCATCTAGCACCCTAGATGCTATTTGTCAGCCATCTTTTGGTGGCAAATAACAGAAACCCAACTCAAACTGGCCTAACAGGAAATGGAAATTGTTGGTTCATGGCCATGGTAAACATGTTAGGAATTCTCTCAGTCACTTTCTCTCAATCTCTCAGCTTGGCTTTCCTCTGTGTCTGCTTCATTCCCAGGCAGCCTATCCCTGTGTAGTGGCAGAGGTGGCCAGAAACAGTTCTAGACTTACATCTCAACAACTAATGACCTTCTGGTCACCCAAGTGAAACAGTGGGCCTTTTCACCAACAGATCTAGCAACGAGCTAGCCCTGTGACCAACTAGCCGCAGGGCCCCGATTGTGCAGGCCTGGAGTTTACACCTGCTTCTGCAGCCAAACATTCATCAGCCTCATCTCCCTCACAGAGCCTGAGAATGGCTCCCCAAAAGGACACAGAAGTCCTGGCACCATTGGAAGGGATGCTGGAGAAGCAAAGCCGCCGATATCCACTAGAATGTAAGCTTCACGAAGGCGGGGAGTTGGTTTTTGTTTTAATTTGCTTTGTCTATGCTGTATCTCAGGGCTTCAAACAGGGATGAGCACATGGTAGGCACACTCGATAAACACTGGTTGAATGAATGATGGAACAAATGAATAACTATCTCTACAGACTGTGATGCCTAGGATGCCATGAAATGGAAGTATGGGCACACTGTGGTTACAGACTAGTGTAGGGAGCAGAATCTCTTGTCTTTTAGATGAGTCAGGTGTCATTTGTTCAATGACACATGACCCCTGCCATGTTGGCTTTTGGTGCGTATCAATCATAGAGTTACATAGAGCCCTGGAATACCATGTCTAATAAGGGCAGAGCTTTTCCAGTCCAGTTGCTCACAATCCTCCTGGAATGAAGGATGATGTGTCCCTTTTTCTTCCAGGGTCGTGTCTACATGATATATGTGCCTCATGCGTTGCTGCCTTTTCTCCCCAGATCCCCACTTCCAAGTGGAAAGCCAGGGTGGTGGTGCCCATTCACTTGGAGTTCACGGTACTGGTCCAGCAGGGTCCTGGGAGGTGGCATTCCAGAATAACCAGTCAATTGCTGTTAATGGGGTTTTGCATTCTTTCTCATCAACATGCTAAGCCAATGCCCAGAGTGTATTTTGGGGAGAACATGTACCTCAAACCCCTCAAATTATCTCCCACTCTTATTAGCACCTCTTGGTTTTCCCTGGCATATTGAAACAACGGGACCTTTTGTATTAATAAGTAGGAGAATGTGTTCAGTCAACTCATCTCAGCCAAACTTGGATTTCTCCAAAAAAGGCTGCAGGGACATTGGATCTGGAAACACTTTTAGAGCCAAAAACAAAAACAACCCTCAAAAAAGTCACTGCCGTAAACTGCCTGGTTAATATGCGCCTAGTGCATTCGCCGATGTGGAAACTGAACTTAATTTGTTGTAACATGATGCAGCTATTTAGCATTTCCTTCCCCTCCTCCTCCTTCTCCAGTTAATTCTGAGTGGAGATAAATCTTGAAAACAGACTTAGAGGGCACAGCAGGAGGCCCTGCAAAGTCATCTGGGTTGTGGCCCCTTTGCTATTTTCTGAGCAGTTAGAACTGATGCCAGAAGATAAAGTGTTACTAAAGGGACTCGTGAACATTATAGACCCAGGATGCATGGAATACTTAGCTGCTGACCAGGGTTTTCTTGGCCACCCATGAGTGTTGAAAAAAATCTCTACTGCCCCAGGACCTGTCCTGGAGACTACCAGAAGGACAGGAAAAAGACCAACACTCAATGGGTTGTCAACCGTTAACTCTCACAGCATTCCCGAGGAGTAGGCAAGCTACCGGCCTGTCAGTTCCTAAGCTGGAAACAAAGGCTCCAGGAGTTGAACAATTTCCCTCAGGCAACTTGTCTGAGTCAGTGACAGAAGCTCAGGTTCTTCATCTACAAAAACATGACAGTGCTGCGCTGTGTTAACCTCTGTATCTCTCCCTTAGTATTGAGGTTTTGATCCTTGGTATTTTCTTCCTTGATCCAGGCAGTCACATCTACTGTACTTTTGTCTGCTATTATTATTACTCTTCTTTTGACCTTCACACGCCTTCAGACATACCATGTTTCATTGAATCTAAGACACCATCTATTCTGAGATGAACCACTATTTTATGTAATGCTAAAAAAGAAAGAATACTGCTAATTAAATATGACATGACATTGATCATGATTTCAGAGATGTTAAAATGTGAAAAGAAAGGTATCTTATGATCCATAAAATGCGTTATATTATTTGTCTGCCCAGATTCAGAGCACTTTCTTTTTTTCAAGAAACAGGTTGGAGGAAGTGCTCTTCCCTCCCTCCAACCTGTGGTTCTACCGTGAGTGGCCAAGCTGCTCCCCCGGCTAGAGAACATGAGCATGGAACCCAAATGGGGCAGGGCAGTGGATCACCCTGAGATTTTACACATTAGAGAAAGAGAGAGTGCCTCCCATCTGGTGACAAAGAAGATGCAGGTCCTGGAGGTTTGGGCAGCTGATGAGATGGAGAAACCTGGTTTGAGGAATGAGCAGCTCACAGGGAGAGCAGCTGAGACAGAGATGGAAGAGAGTTTCAACAGGACTAAGCATTTGGGTGCATTTGTCTCTGAGACCAAATGCAACAGCACGATTAAATTCCCCTTTGCTAAACCTAGGGCAAGTGTCTGTCCCTTGCTACAAGAATCCTCTTTTCCACCACCAATTGTCTAGTTTTTATCTGTCATCATACATATGTGCCCCTTGACCTCTTTTGCCCTCCCCTCACCCCGTTCCCCTCTAGTAACCACCAATCTGTTCTCCTTATCTATGTGTTTGTTTATCTTCCACATATGAGTGAAACCATATGGTATTTGTCTTTCTCTGTCTGACATTTTGCTTAGCATAATACCCTCAAAGTCCATCCATGTTGTCACAAATGGCATGATTTTTGTCTTTTTTATGGCTGAGTAGTATTCTATTGTATCTATCTATCTATCTATATATACATCACATCTTCCTTATCCATTCATCAATTAATGGGCACTTGGGTTGCTTCCATCAGCATTATTCACAATGAACATGCTGCAATGAACATAGGGGTGCATAAATCTTTTTGAATTATTGACTTCATGTTCTTTGCATAGATACCCAGTAGTGGAATAGCTGTATCATCTAAAGTTCGCTTTTTAAATTTTTGAGAAATCTCCGTACTGTTTTCCATAGTGGCTGCACCAGTTTGCATTTTCACCAGCAGTGTAGAAGGAAGAACCCTCTTTTTCGAAGACACCAAGAGAGCAACTAGGCCATCATATCCCTCCCTCTCTCTTCTAGGCTTGCTCACTTTGAGGCCACTGTGCTGTGAAGACACTGGACAAGAATGATGAACATCCCCTGCTCGTATCTTGAGGGTTAAGTCACTGTCTTTCTCAGCCAAGGGCTTATGAACATTAGGGTCCTGCTTGCTCCCTTACTGAGGAAACAGAGTTGTTTTACTTTTTCTTAACACCAAATTTCAATTTTTTAAAGAAAGAGGAAACCAAAATATCTCTTGGTGTGGGGGTGGGGTGGGGTAGGTTGGATGGGGTGGGGTGGGGAGAGGTCAAGGTCTTATCCTAAGAAAAAGCAAATAAGAACTGAAAAAGAACAACAATCTGATTTTCTCTCCTAAAATCCCTTCTTTTGAGAATGGCTTCCTGACCGTTTTTTCAAGACCTGGCTAGTGGGAGGGGTAGAGAGGGGTTGAAAGTTAAGGATGAACTTCTTGGGAATTGTAGAAATAAAAATGTGGGCAAAAGAAGCCAGTAGGACCGAAGGTTGCCCTCAGACTGTCATGCTTCCAGATTTCTGAAGGTTGCTAATGAATACTTTTCAAAAACTTTTCTACATATCCACTTACCCTATTTTAACTCTTCAAATGTTCCCAGAGCTGCTGATTTTCCACTGCAGAGAAGGGTAAGTAGAAAATTGCTTTTGAGGTTTCTTTTGTACGGTAATAATCTTGGGCAGTGCCCACGTTGCTGCGTCCTCATGGGCACCTTGCAAATTGATTCCAAAATGCTCCTTTACTCAAGAACCCAATCCCCTTGGAAACCAGAGAGAAAATGGATTGTGGTAAAATCCCGTTTTACTAGTATTAAGATCAAAACCTTCATTACACAAAAATGTTCATCCTTCGGTGCCTTTTAAGTCAGAAATATTCATTATGAATTGATGTTCATCTCACATTTCTGCAATATTTTTCATCTAGACGGATCTTAAAGTTGTAGAGTTGTCTAATCCTTAAGGACAAAAAAAGGAAAAACAAATCCCTTCCTCCTCCTGCACCCAAGAATTTTATTACTTTTTTTCCCTCAGTAACACTATTTTACAGTGTTTTCTGAAGGTTTATTAACTTTTTTACATGGAGAAATGTTGAATGGAGGTGATATTCTTACCTATGGGACTTTGATCAGAGCTTTCTCCCCAAAGAGTGCCTTTTGTTGGAAAATACCGAATGAGAGAAGAGGAGCAGAGACTCCACGGAGCCATCATTTTAACATCATGCTCACCTTGAGCCTGTTGGGAAATGCAAGAGAAGAGAAAAAAGAAAAGTTTGAAATGTAATCCCCACCCATCACAATATCACCAGCTTTGGAAGGTACCTGAACGAGAATTGTTATTAATCTGATTCATTAGTGAAAATACTGTGTCCACTAGAATATGAGCAAGAAATGCTCAAACGCCTTTGGTGTGGGTCTGAGATTCCTGCGGTATCACCCATCTCTCTCCTGCATCTTTGCATCTGGGGTCAAGGGAGGCCCTCCACAAGCCATCTCAATTTGTTCTAGTTTCTGAGCTAATTCGCAGTCAGTCACTCTCATTCCCTTCCTGTTCCAGCTTATGGCAGTGAGGCTGGGAAGGAAATCCTGCTGTGAGCAGGTCCTGTGGCTTTGGGTGTGGGCCAGAGGCCTGGCCTGCCTCCATTGTCCTGTCTGGCTCCAAGTCTCTGGTAGGACCTTAACCCCTATCCACCAGACACAGTTCCTACCAGTCTCTTCTCCCAAGGCTGATATGTTTTTTTAATTTTTTAAAAAAGATTTTATTTATTTATTTATTCATTCATTCATTCATTCATTCATTCTTTTTCCTTCTTCTCCCCAAAGCCCCCCAGTACACAGTTGTATGTCTTAGTTGTGGGTCCTTCTAGTTGTGGGATGTGTGATGTCACCTCAGCATGGCTTGATGAGTGGTGCTAGGTCCATGCCCAGGATCTGAACTAGCCAAACCCTGGGCTGCCAAAGCAGAGTGCACGAACTTAACCACTTGGCCAAGGGGCTGGCCTGCCAAGGCTGATCTCTTGAACATCTGGTTTTCTTGCCTTCCCAGGATCTTTACCCCCTTCCTCTGGTGTCAGATATTAATTTAAACTTTTGTAAGCCAAAATGCATGTTCATAGTTCGTGTGCTTTGGGTAGTCGTGACACATCAGCCCCAGCCCTAGTAGTTAACATATGGCCCAAATCTGGCCAACTGGTGTATTTAATGCTTTGTCCATGGTGATTGGTTCAGAGATGAGCATGTGACAAAAGTGGATCCAATGAGAATCAATTCTGGGGCTTGGGTAAAATTGTTGGGTAGGAGAAGCTTTTTCCACTACACCGTTTCTCAACCATGACAATATCGACATATAAATCCAGATAATTCTTGGCTGTGGGGGCTCTTCCTGTGCATTGTAAGATGTTTAACAGCATCCTTGGCCCCAATCCACTTGCTAGTAGCAACTTCCCCAACTCCTTCTATAAACATGTGTTAATGAAAATCAACAATTATCATGACTGCATCAAAGATGCAGGTGAAATTTCTAATATTCCATTTATGTTTACATTTTAGAGATCTGTGTACACTAGAAATAACAAGCTGTATTTTTAATTATTCATCAATAGCACATATTTGTTTGCTGTATTGATATTACTCTGGAGTGAGGGCTTGAAAAAATCGACTTATTTTGTTAAATAAAGTTCAACTTGCAAAACTTAGGACATACACATAAATTCACTTTCCCTCATCCAAAGACAATTTTAATATCTTTAAATGTTTTTGAAAGCTTTGATAAACACTATGCCTAAACCCTGTACTTCCACCCCCATTTTTTTCCCTTTATCTTCTGTCTAATTCATAATGTTATGTCAGAGTCTTTGCACTTGTTATAGCCTCTGGAATGTTCTTCCCCCACATAACATCACTTCCTTTAGGTCTCTGCTCAAAAATCCTCTTATGAATAAAGCCTTCAATAGTAATCTGCTCTCCTAGTCTTTTTACACAGCTTTCCTTTTCTCCTGTAGCACTTACGATTGTCTGTCACATTGTATCTTTCCTTGTTTATTTCCTTATTTTGTGTCAATTCACATTAGAATAAGCTCCGTGAAGGCAGAGACTTTGCTTTGTGTTTTTCAATGCTGCGTAATCCCAGTGCCTAGAGGAATGCCTGGCAAAACGTAGGTGTCCAATACGTGATCTGGTGAATAAATAACCTGGGAACGCACAAAAGACTACGTCTTTCATGGGAACATTATCCAACAACCGCCACATAGTGAGCGAAAAGTTATACTTAGAACCACTGGCCTGGGACACTCAAGGACCAAGGTGGGAAAAACACCGCTTCACACCAGACAGATGACCCTGCCATTCAAAAAGGGAAGCAGATCACACTAACGAAACGGCTGCTGCAGACCCCTGAGAACCCCTGGTGGCAATATCTTTCCCTTGGGAAACACACCTTACAAGGTTTTGAGCAATTGTCATAATGGACAGCTTTCAGTAACCATGTCTTCTGCTGGAAAAGTAATGGTCATTTATTTTCCTTTCCCTTAGCTTAACTTCACTAAACTTCCTTCTAACATTTGCTGGTTGAAATGCTTGTATATAAAGAGGGCAGATTACTTAGTAGGAGAGTATTTCCCAGGTTTCAGAGAGGAGGTTTGAATGAAGAACAGTGTGTTAGATTCCCAGAAGGCAACTCAGGCCTTCTGAGTTACAGGTGCCAGTAGCACAAGGTTATAAAATAGTGTATTTCTTCATAAAGCCCGTTTCCCCATATCAGAACTGCAGTGTCAAACTGTATAAATCTACTCTTTTGAAGTTTCTGACATATAATGTTGACATTTCAGACCCTCAGTTCTATGATGAAAGATTAGAATGATGGTAGGGAACAAGAATGACCTATAGAAAGACATTTTCTGAAGTGGAAAAAACATTTTTTTTTAATGGATGGAAAATTTTTCTTTTAAACTATGAGTTGATTGTGAAGAAAAAAATGAAAACAGATAAAAGAAACATACGAATTGGTTTTAATTTTCTTCACAAAATCTTATAGGTACTAACAAACACAAACTTTGAACAAATTTGTGTTTGAAACATCTTCTTTGGCCACACAGTTTATAATATTTTCACGGGAAAAATACGGTCCATATTCTCCTAATACTTAAGAATTGTGTCAAAATGTGTCTGATGTTGACCTGTGAAAATTAGAGCCTGACTAAATTTGTATCAGTAACTGTTGTCTAAATAATTGTTCTGCCTCATGGTCTTGAGGAGAACATTAATGAATTCTCTTCCTCTCTCTCTCTTTCTCTTTCTCTCTGCTGTGTATGATATCTACTTAATCCTAAGACACATTTCTTTTGCATTTTAACATTCCTGAAATCGGAATGCCTAGTAATGCATGGCATCTCACAATTATACTTGTCAGGGTTTTTTCTTCCCTGTGGTACATAAAACAATATTGAATCTACACCTGATATCACTTAGATTCCATGAAATAAGGTATACATGAAACATATTTTATTCCCCTTTAGGGACCATTCCCCCCAACCCCACCCCTCAATTGCTTATGAAACTTAACTGCAAAGCCCAATACAAAAGAAAGACTTCATACTATTGGCTCTCTGACTCCCTGACAATGCTTCTCTTGTGATTACTAAGGCTCAGTGCTTGTAAATGGATAGCTTTGTCTCATATTTTCAGAGCCTATGCATTTATAACTCACACGAACAAAGTTATTATTAGCAAGCTCCTGTCTAGCATGAGTTGCTGTGAACAGCTCAGCCTTGATGTAATGCCTTCCCTTTCTTGGTTTTCTTCTCTTTCTGTAGTCAGAATCCTCACCTACTGATTGCTTAGTTAGTAAGACTGAATTTAATCCAGGATTTGGCTTAGGAAATTAAGTAATATTTATGTCATGTTCTACCCATGTCCGGCAACTTATTGTCCTGCAAGGAGTATCAGCACCCATTAAATGTTAAAGGTGGGAGGAGCCAATGTTGGGAGCGCCTTGCCTCAGGATCAGACCCCAAAAGTTCAGGCCCCATGTCAGACTTCATGGGAAGGCTGTGGGCTCTAGGGCCAGAGAGCCCGAGTTTGAGTCTCACCTCTTTCGCTTGCCGATTGTGTGAACTTACATGCAAAATTGGAAGATTAATAGCTGCCTTGCAAGGTTGCTGTAAACATTGGATGTGTATAAATTTGACTCTAGGCGGGGCTTGAGAAATGGTGGCTAACACTATTGTTGAATATCTCATATAAGAGGGGGTGAATGCAGGAGAAATCCGGGGAGTTGCTGAACCCTTTAGCCTCCTCCAATGTTCTTGTTTGTTCATTTTAGACTCAGCGTTCTGGTATTCATACCTCTGCCCTGCTACAATCTAGCATCATGCAAGTTTAGAATTGCTCTCAGCTGGCTATCTGTTATGATCTATTTACATTTCAACATGAATTTAAAGTGAGCCAGACAGGCCTAGGGAGGAATTCTGGCTCTGTCACTCACCATCCGTGTCACTCTGGGCATGTACTTAACCTGTGTATTAGTCAGGGTTCTCCAAAGAAACAGAACCAATAGGATATATGTATGTATACATATATATATGCATATATAAAGAGATTTATTATAAGGAATTGGCTCCTGTGACCATGGAAGCTAAGTCCCAAGATCTGAAGGGTGAGTCGGCAAGCTGCAGACCTAGGAGAGCCATGCTGTGGTTCCAGTCCCAAAGCCAGCGGGTTCAAGACCCAGGAAGGGCTGATGTTTCACTTCAAGTCCAAAGGCAGGAAAAAGCCCGCGTCACAGTTCAAAGGCAGTCAGGCAGGAAGAATTCTTTCTTACTCAGGGGAGAGTCAACCTTTTTGCTCTACCCAGACCTTCAGCTGGTTGGATGAGGCCCAGTCCTCCTTAGGGAAGGCCGTCTGCTTTACTCAGTCTACTGACTTAAGTGTTCCTCTCATCCCAAAATACCCTCAAAGACACACCCAGAATAATGTTTGACCGAGTATCTGGGCACCCCATGGCCCAGTGAAATTGACACATAAAATTAACCATCACATTCTGTCTGGGTCTCACTGTCCTTTTTGGAAAAAGCAGATACTAATCATTACATCATGGAATTGCCATCAGGAGCAAATGAGACCATATAATAAATGGTTCTTGGTATTCAATAAAGGCCACTTTCCCTCTCACTTTCCTTTAATATTCAATATTCCAGGCATAAGTGAACAGGTCAAGGGGATGTCTTGATCCTGTATCCTTTCATTTGCCCCTGAAACTCTGATATATCCATGATCCATCCTAGCTCAACTCGGATCCTAAACAAAATGTCAACAGGTCATCCTCACAATTAAAGCAGTCCTCCTCCTGTAAGACTCTTTGTGGCCTCCAAACACCACCCGGCAAGGAGAACAGGCTCAATTTTACATTTGGGAGAGAGTCCTGTCCCATAACCTAATGTATCTGTGTCCATCGCAGACTATTTCCTTCTCGGTCTTGGTGATCCTTTGCAAGGCAAGGCCAATCAGCTGGCCAAAGCAGTCAACCTTTCACCAACCTAAGGCAGATAGACAGTGAGCAGTCCAGTTGCTCTACCACGCTTTCACCTCTCTTGCAAAGCAGATTGCTTCGATGAGCAAGATGAGCTGGGCATTTCACTTGTTCAGTGCTGGGTGAGTGCGGTCGTACATCATTTCAAAATCACCCTGTGTTTTCTTCCTCAGTATTCCACTTGGGCCTTCTGTTTATATGATTATTACATTTTCCTTCCAAATTGCACCTTATCTTCCATTCTGTTTCTTTCCACTGTTACAATTTCCAGATTATAGTGATTTCCTTCCAGTGTGTTTAATCTTGAGTAAATCAATATGGCCATACTATTTTCCACCAATTTAATCTTAAGTGAATTGAATCTTGTTCTCATTTGAGATGGGGAAGGGCTGAGTGGGGCCACATAGAAAAGAAAGATGACTATGGTGTGCTGGTGTGTGTTATCCTGAGCCCAACCAGGTCTTCTCACTTTGACTTTCGCTGAATTCACTGTAGACCTCATTCCTAGTGTTACCTCACTTTGAGGCCCATAGACTTTCTCACTTCACCAAAATCAAAAGAAAAGGAGAAGTGGGTAACTAAATATTTGACTCTTCCTAGTAATATTAAAGTAATCACAATCCATGGAAGAAAACATCTTTGTTCTGTTTTCAATGCAAAGTAATTACAGATCTGGAATTAAAGCCCATCATCCCGTCTCTCATGGTATATCCAATCTACCCACATATATTTCTTCCTCTGGGTCCCTTTTGGAAACTGTGACGTGTAGAGCTAAGGTTAGCTGTGGCCAGGAAAGCAGATCGTCATGAGAAAGTTTGGACTTCCAGAAGACTGCCGGTGTGTGACTGCCTGCCCTCTTGATACTTAAAAAATATACATGCATTAACATTACATTAAAACAAAATGTAACATATGCATAACTGAAAATAATGTCTATTGAAAATCAAAACAAAAATAGTCTCTTGGAAATGAGTTACCCTTTGGCTGAATTAAATGGCCTTGCTTCCACAGTCAGCGTTTTCTGCCTTTTGTGGAATCCTGAGCCACGTGGTAAGGTGTTTGGCTCCAGACTTCTGGTCTTGTGACTAGAACGAGGTGGCGGCAGCGGTGAAGGCTGGTGTTCAGGGGCAATTGGCCACGCCACACCTTTGTCTCCCTGCCACTCTCTGAACACGTGGTTCCCACCAGTAAGTCTTTGCTACCAACAAAATTGCTCTCTGAAAAAAGACTTGAGTCTCCACCTGCATTCAGCTATTCATCTACTCCATTCCAAGAAAATAGGCCAGATGGTATTTGTGTTTACAATGATTCTTTGCTGTTTCCAGATTGCACACAGGCTCAGAAGGTGAACCTTACTGTTGTAAGCGCAAAGGCCAAGTGTTATGACTCTGCTTAGCAACTCCTGAATAATGAAACCGGTGCCCAGGAGGAAAACAGGGTCTGGACCAGATGAAACCCTGAGTAATGGAGGGTGTGTAAAGAACACATCACATGTAACACCATACACAGACACTCCTCTTGATTATAATCTGGGAGCAGCTTCCTCTCCCTATTGGCGTTGACCCTGAGGATAGATACTCTGTGAGGATTCTACCTACCTGGGATCTCCTGAACAATCTTTCCACCTTATAGACATGCACACACACCCAGCTACCTCCTACACTGGGTCACATGCCCCAGCCCTAGATGCCCTACTCCACAGCTGGCCATTTCTTCCCGCAATACCAACCCCCACTCTCTTCCCCTGGAGATATTTGCCAGTCTGGCTTTGCTTTTTTATTTTAACTGATCATTCAAAACCACCACCATCCACAGTTTGCCTGTGTTTTGCTCAACAAAATTCACACGGCAGTTTGTGAAACCCTATCGCCTTTCTAAGACAGAGGGAAATCGTGTATCAAAAAGATACATTAGGAAATTGTGACCTCTGGCCTAGATGGCTCATTCAAATGGCTAACTCAGGCTAACTCATTCATTCACTCATTTCTTCACTCATCTATCAAATACTTGTAGAGAGCATACTATGTGCCAGACATTGTTAGAGCTATGAGAATACATGCAACACTTAAGATCTAGACTCTTAGCAAACTTCAAGTATACAGTATACAGTATTATTAACTATAATCACCATGCTGTACAGAATTTATTCATATTATAACTAGAAGTTTGTACCCTTTGACCAATATCTCCTCGTTTCCCCACTCCCTAGTCCCTGGCAACCACTGTTCTACTCTCTGATTCTGACTGTGACTTTTTTAGATTCCACACATAAGTGAGATCATATAGCATTTGTCTTTCCATGTCTGGCTTATTTCACTTAGCATAATGTCCTCAAGTTTCATCCACTTTGTTGCAAAAGGCAGGATTTCCTTCTATTACATGGCTGAATAACATTCCATTGTATGAGTATACCACATTTTTTTTTTTCATTCATCCATTGATGGACACTTAGGTTGTTTCCATATCTTGGCTATTGTGAATATTGCTGCAGTGAACATGAGAGTGCAGATATCGCCTCCATGTCTTGTTTTCATTTCTCTTGGATAGACACCTGGAAGTGGAACTGCTGGATCATATGATATTCTAATTTTAATTTCTTGAGGAACCTCCACACTATTTTTCATAACGGCTGTACCAATTTACATTCCCATCAACAGTGTACAGGGGTTCCCTTTTCTCCCCAAACCTGGCAAACACTTATTTCTTGTCTTTTTGATAACAGCTATCCTAACAGGTGTGAGGTGATATCACATTGTGGTTTTGATTTGCATTTCCCTGCTGATTAGTGATGTTGAGCACCTTTTCATGGTCTGCTGGCCATTAGTATGTCTTCTTCAGAAAAATGTTTATTCAAATCCTTTGCCCATTTGTTAATCGAGTTGTTCTTTGGCTATTGAGTTGTATGAGTTCCTTATATATTTTGTATATTAACTCTTTATCCGATACACGGTTTGAAAATAATTTTCCCATTTGTAGGTTGCCTTTTCACTCTGTAGGTTGTTTCCTTTCTTGTAAAGAAGCTTTTTAGTTTGATGTGTCCCACATGTTTATTTTTGCTTTTGTTGCTTCTGCTTTTAATGTCGTATCCAAAAAATCCTTGCTGGGGCCGGCCCCATGGCCTAATGGTTAAGTTCAGCATGCTCCACTTCAGCAGCCCAGGTTCAGTTCCCAGGTGTGGACCTACACCACTTGTCTGTCAGTGGCCATGCTGTGGAGGCAGCCCACATACAAAATAGAGGAAGATTGGCACAGATGTTGGCCCAGAGCGAATCTTCCCCAGCAAGAAAAAAGAAAAAGAAAAAAATCCTTCTAAGAACAATGTCAAAGAGCTTTCTCCCTATGTTTTCTTCTAGAAGTTTTATAGTTTCAGGTCTTATGTTCGAGTCTTTAATTAATTTCTAGTTAACTTTTGTGAGTGGTGTAAGATAATATGTAAGAATGAAAGATAAAAATCACATGATCTATTCAATAGATGTAGAAGAAGCATTTGACAAACTTCAACATCCTTTCACGTTAAAAACTGTCAACAAATTGGATACAGAAGGCACGTAATAAAGGCCATGTATGACAAGCTCACTCATGGTGAAAAGCTGAAGGGTTTTCCTCTAAGATTGGGAACAAGACAAGAATGCGCACTCTCACCATTTCTATTCAACATAATACTGGAAGTCCCAGCCAGGACAACTAGGCAAAAAAGAAAGAAAGAGAGAAAGAGAGAAAGAGAGAAAGAAAGAAAGAAAGAAAGAAAGAAAGAAAGAAAGAAAGATTATCTAAATTAAAAAGCAAGAAATTAAGTTGTTCCTGTTTGCAAATGACATAATCATATATGTAGCAAACCTAAAGATTCCATCATAAACTTGTTAGAACTAATAAATAAATTCAGTAAGGTTGCAGGATACAAAATCAATACACAAAAATCAGTGGTACTTCTATATACTAACAACAAACTCTCCAAAAAAGAAATTAAGGAAACAATCCCACTTACAACAGCATCAAAAAGAATAAAATACTTAGGAATAAATTTAACCAAGGAGGTGGAAGACCTGTACACTGAAAACTATAGGACTTTGATGAAAGAAATTGAAGAAGATATAAATAAATGGAAAACTTAATATTGTTAAATCTTGATACTACCCAAAACGATCTACAGATTCAATGCAATCCTTATGAAAATTTCAATGGCATTTTTCACAGAAATAGAAAAAAATTCCTGGGGATCCACAAAAGACTGAATAGCCAAAGCAATCTTGAGAAAGAAGGAAAAAGCTGGAGGCATCACACTTCCGGATTTCAAATTCTGTTACAAAGCTATAGAAATCAAACAGTATGGTACTGAAATACAAACAGATACATAGATCAATAGGACAGAACAGAAAGGCATAAATAAAGCCACACACATATGGTCAACCAATCTTCAACAAAGGCATCAAGAATACACAACAGGGAAAGAATAGTCTCTCTCTTGAATAAACGATGTTGGGAAAACTGGATATCCACACGCAAAAGAATGAAATTTGTTCCTTGTCCTAGTCCATTTGGGCTGCTATAACAAAATACTACAGACTGTGTGGCTTATTAAAACAGGATTTTGGGGCTGGCCTGGTGGCGCAGCTGTTAAGTGCACAAGTTCTGCTTCTCAGCAGCCTGGGGCTCACCAGTTCAAATCCCAGGTGCGGACATGGCACTGCTTGGCAAAAGCCATGCTGTGGTAGGCGTCCCACATATAAAGTAGAGGAAGAAGGCACGAATGTTAGCTCAGGGCCAGTCTTCCTCAGCAAAAAGAGGAGGATTGGCAGCAGATCTTAGCTCAAGGCTAATCTTCCTCAAAAAAAAAAAACAAAACAGGAATTTATTTCTCACAGTTCTGGAGGCTGGAAGTCTGAGACCGGGGTTCCAGCATGGTTGGATGCGGGCCTTTTTCTGGGTCACAGACTTCTTCTCGTAGTGTCCTCACGTGATGGAAGGTGCTAGGGAGTTCTGTGGGGTCTCTTTTATGAGAACTCTAATCCCGTTCACAAGGGCTCCACTCTCATGACCTAATCACTTTGGAAAGGCCCCAGCTCGTAATACTGTTACATTGGGCATTAGGATTTCAAAAAACGAATTGAGAGGTATATGAATAGTTAGGCCGTAGTATTTCTCTAGCTGCCTAATTTCAAATGACCTGTCTTTGAGTTTGCTGATTCTTTCTTCTGCATGATTGAGTCTGCTTTTGAAGCTCTCCATTGAATTTTTCAGTTCTGTCTTCAGCTCCAAGATTTCTGTTTAGTTCTTTTTTAATAGTTTCTATTTTTCTTTTATTAAACGTCTCATTTTGTTCATGCATTGTTTGCCTGATTTTGTTTAGTTGTCTATGTTCTCTTGCATCTCATTAAGCTTCTTTAAGATGATTATTTTGAATCCTTTGACAGGAAATTCATAGATCCCCATTCCTTTGGGGTCAATTATTGTAGCTTTATAAGTTTCCTTTGGTAGTGTCAGCTTTGCCAGAATTTTCATGATCCATGCAGCCTTGCATTGGTGCCTATGCATTTGAAGGAGCAAATATCTGTTCTAGTCTTTGTGGACTGGTTTTGGGAGGTAAAGACCTTTTCCTGTTGGATTCCCAGGCTGATGTGGTTACCTCTGGGATCACAGTTGAGCAGGGCTGGAGCTGGGTCTCGTGGCTGCTGCCAGCTCCACAGTGAGGTCTGCAGTTGGTGGGTCTGTGTTACCAGGGGCTCGGGCAGGCGTGGATTCTATCCAGCATCTGGGTAGAGGGGATTGCCTCTAGGACTTTGTCAGTAGGGCTGGTACTGGGACAACGGTCAGCTTTAGGGTCTGCAGACAGCAGGCCTGTTACCAGGCAGGCAAGTGGTATGGTTCCTGACGGGTCCCTGGGAGGGCTCCCAACAGGTCACTGGGCAGGGCCCTGGGCAGGCAGAATTGGGCCAAGATTACAGCTGAGAGGGGCTGGAAGCAAATCACAGGGCTGCTTCAGGGTCCATAGCTGGGACAGAGGTCTACAGGCCTGCCTCTAGAGAGGTACAGACAGGTGTGCCTCCTGCCAAGTGGGTGGGCAGGACCACTCCCAGACCATGGCTAAGAGGGGCTGGAGCCAGGTTACAGGGCTATTTCAAGATTCCCAGCTGAACTGAGATTGGCAGGCCAGCCTCCAGAGGCATGGACAGGCATGACATCCTTCAGGTCCCTGGGCAGGCTGTCCGGTACCAAGAAATGTTTAAACCTCGTAGAAGCCATTGTTTCTTCCACCTGGAGACGCGAGTGGTACGGGAGAGAACTCACTTGTTGGGGCACTGAGGGAGCTGGAGCTGGAGGTGGTGTTTGACGGGCACAGCCCTCTGCCTCCACCAACTAGCAGAGAGGATGCCCACCAGGACAGGAGACCCAGAGGGAAAGCAGTACATCCCTTGACCTACGGGAAAGGGCAGGAGTGGGGGCCTGTGTTATACGTGTGTCCTTGCTCTCTGCTGCCTGAGCTGTTCTGGCCAAGGCTCAGCTGCTCAGTGGTGAGTCTGTCATTCAGGATTCCGCATAACAGGAAGGAGGCGGAGGGGTGCTCAGATGCTTGGGTGTTCTCGACTGGGCGAACCCCAATGCTGTGGAGAGCATGGACTCCAGGATCAGCCTCCCTTGATCTAGATCCCTGCTCTGTCAATCTTTTGTAAAGTACTTTCTGAGCCTCAGTTTCCTTAGCTGTAGCAGAGATAATGATAACACCTGCCCCCAGGGTTGTTGGGAAGATTAAATGAGAGGGGGACCTGTGAGACCCAGCACAGAGCAGAAACTCCGCCGGAGTCGCTCACTATTGCCTGTAGGAAGAGAGCATTCTTACCACCTTCAAAACGCAGGCTTTATTTCCCATCACACTTCTGGCAATATTAACAGAGCCTCTGAGATGAAAATTCAATGATCAAATGCAGGATAGCCAGTTAAATTTGAATTTCAAACAAACAATGAATAATTTTTTAGCATGTCTCAAACATTGCACAGGACATACTTATGTTAAAAAATTATTTGTTGTTTATCTGAAATTCAAATTCCACCAGGCATCCTGTATTTTGAGTTGCTAAATCGGGCAGCTCTACGGGAGACACTATTCATTTCAGACAGGCTCTGGAACAAGGGCCCCCAGCTGGAGTCATTAACGTCATTCTTCTGTGCCTCAGGGGGAGTTAGTCTTGCGCTGCCCAGCTTGGCAAGCAGACAAACTAGTGTCCCCAGAACCCGAGGGGGCTGGAGTCTCTGTCCAGCCTCTTCCTGGGCACATACCTTCCTCCACCCAGAACCTTCCTCTTCATCACTAGTGTGCCCCTTGCTGGTGGGGGACCATTGCCTCATCGTGCTATTGTAAGCAGATATTTTCCATGTCTACTTCCTGTCTTCCTTCCTTTTCATGTTTCTTCCTTCCTCCCTCTCTTCTCCTCCTTCCTTCCTCCTTTTTTCCCCTCCTTACTAACTATCTCACAACTTGGTTTTATCCTGTCTTCTGAAGTCACCAGCTACCTAGTGCTTTTTTCTCTGCATCTGAAAAGCATATCTAACACTTTGCACTCACATTGTCCCCCTGCCTGAAGCAGGCATTCAAGTCAGACTGCTCGGATCCCATCTATAGAAAGCCTATTGCTTTTTAATGGAGAGACTTGACCGATAATTCTAAACGTGCTCTGGTTTCCTGTGATGGTTAGTTGCTACCCAATGCTGAGTGCTGACTAAGGGCCAGGAATTGTTAAGCAATGTACACACCTTATCTCATTAAAACCTCACCCATCCTATAAGGTGAGTACCCTTACTAGTTTCTTATTTGCAGAAGTGGACAATAAGGGTCAGATAAGTTAAGGAACCGGCCCCAAAGCACACAACTAGTAAGAGGCAGAGGTGAGGTTCACACCCAGGGATTCAGACTGCAGAAGCCATGCTCTAACCTCTGGGCTGTTCCAAGCAGGCCCTGTGAGAACAGGGGAGGAGTCCCTTCTTGAATTCTTGTATTTTTGCACTGCAGTGTTTCATCAAGATCCATGTCAAGTTTCATTTCTATTACTTGTGTTTGCATTCTCTTTCAAATTGCTTTAATCTCTAAATCCCTATTATTACAGTCCTTTCTCTTACAACTCTGGCTTTTCTAAATATGCCTAATATTGTGTCATGATTAAGGTCCCAACCCTAGCTCACCAAATCCTGAAAGCATCACAGCAAAGTTGCCTGAGGCAGAGAGACAAAGAAATGAAAATGCAATATTAGCATTTCGGCAATATATCTGGAGCCCCCGCAAAGAAGCACATGCTGTGTGGCGCATGCAAAGACATCACCCTGCTCTCTAGATGGGGTCTGCTGACGACCCTTCTGTCAAAAAAGGACACTGTGTTCTCATGGTTAATTTATCCAGAGATCACCGCTGTGAGATTACTGCTCCTGCAGATTGTTCCCGCCTGGGAGCATTCTGTGGTGGGGATGTCAGGAGGTATTTTAAGCTCACAGGGGAAGTAGGTTATTCTCCACAATTCTCTAGGCCTTCTCCCAGTGACAACTCTAACAGTGTCCTCAGGAAAAGGTCACTGGTTATCACATCTTCTCAGACAAGTCTTATGGGAAAGAATAAGCCTTGAAGTTCCTTCCAAAGGTCAACCAACTCCGGACCCAACTGAGGCCCCCACAGCTGTAGGCCTTGGGCGGAGGACTTCCAGAGCACCGGGGACCATCTGCAACACTCTCAGTGAAGGAATGGGTCTCAGCTGTCACGGGAGGCTGTGGGAGGGAGGCTGGGGAGGAGCCAATCCCATGAGCAAGATGACCTGTGTTCCCTTAAAGCGTAAAGTGTGAGGATATTTGTTAACCGCCTTGAACTTGCTCAGCTTTTCCATGTTGCGTGAGCAAAATTGTTTTGGGGTCCATCACTGTATTCATTCATTCTTCCTTCCTACTTTGCAGTAATCAATTTCATTCAACAAATATTTATTGACCGCCTACTATACACAAGCGCTGTACTAGAAATTGAGATACATGTGATGAATACAGTACTATGCTTCTAGCCCTGGCCAGGGGAGAAAAACAATAAACAAGTAAACACCCAAGTGGTTCATTATAATTAGAAGCGTATTTCCTAGGAAGTTAATGAAGCAGGCTTGGGGGTAAACTTCCGGGTCTCTGGTTTTCACAGGCCCCTTCCAAAGCTGTGTGTAATGGGGTGGGGGCGGGGCACAAGTTAGCAATTCATGCATAAGCTCCCATGTTTTTGTAAAGTTTGCAAAAGTAATATATTTTTGCATCCTCTTTCTTAAAGAAGCCTCCCCAAATGTGTATCTTTCAGCCTGACCACAACGTAGGGAGTTGTGCATAGATTACCAACCACACACAAAAGCAAAAACTGCATTCTGGCCTTTTGTGGAAAAGTAAAAGTGAGACACATCTGCAGTTGTTGTAAACAAACCTATTCTCATTTGCCTATTTTCTTTCACAATTGCTTCAGGTTTTCTTATATGCAAATAAAAGTTGATAACACTCAGCCTGGGCTGGTGGAGGAGCTTCTCCATCATTCAAAAGTAGAATTGAAAAGTAAGCACGAGAGCAACCCATTGTGAACTGACCATTTGCCTGGTAAGCCTCTGCTCTCCTTGCCACAGAGAGAAAACAGAGAGGGGACAAAGGGTAAGAATGATTTGAAAGCAGTATCAACGTTATCCTGAGGCCCGGTGAAGTAGAACCTGAGCAGGCTCTTAAATTGAAAACACAGCTGCAAGAAGATGTGAAGGAAGCCGTAGAATCAGGACCCAGTAAGGAGGCGGGGCTGACAAGAGGGTGATGGGCTGGAGGGAAATCTGGGAAATTTCGGCAGAACCACCAGCAGGCTAGCTGGCAGTGACCATCACGGCCAAGATGGAGACATTCCCATCAACTCTCCAGCATGGGAACTAGCTGTGATCTGGAAATCTGGGGTTGGAACTTTTGAACCTATTTTGAAGACTTACTGAGGGAGCTAGGCAGAGAAGCTTCAGCAGTAAAAGCTGCTTTCTAATAGAGCACAATCATCTTTATAAGAGAAAAAAACAGGACCACAATAGGCAATGAGCAGTGTTATGGGCTGAATTGTGTCCCCTAAAATTCGTATGTTGAAGTCCTAACCTCCTAGTACCTCAGACTGTTATTTGGAGAGTGAGTCTTTAAGAGGTAATTAAGGCTAAATGAGGTCATTATGGTGGGCCCTAATCCAATATGATGGGTGTCCTTGTGAGAAGAGGAGCACAGACATGTGCAGAGGGAAGACACGTGAAGACAGAGGGAAAAGATGGCCAACTACAAGCCTAGGAAAGAGGCCCCAGAAGAAACCAATCTGCCAACACCTTCACGTTGGACTTGCAGCCTCTAGAACTGTGAGAAAACACATTTCTGTTGTCTAAGCCCCTCAGTCTGTGGGACTTTGCTATGGCTGCCTAGTGAACGAACATGGGCAGCTACTGGCTTCACCATTTATTCTGTCCATCCAGTGATGCTGGAGCTCCAGCTCAGGAGCAGCCCAAAGGAACAGAAGCCTGCACGAGCCCAGACAAGAGAGTTTCTCTCACTATCTTTCCTGGGACCCCCACTCTGCGTGCACACTGGACATTATCACTTCGCCTTAAAATGGCAAAACCCCACAATTTACCAATACGGCTTTTTGTGAGATTGAAACTGGTCACAGGAAATACTCCATTTCAACAATACAGATTTTCTATTATGAAAAGAGTAATTTGAGGACATGGAGTGCCAAAGACTGAATTGATGGATAGACAGACAGATTGATATTTGCTATGTATAATGTATTTTCCCATTTTGCTAACACTATGATATACCATAGAAAATTTAGAAAACACAGGAAAAATAGGAAGAAAAGGAAATCATGCACAGTTTCACCAGCTGCATATAACTGTAGGTAACTCTCTGGTGTGTGTCTTTCCAGAGGGTGGGAAAAAAGAAGAACATCCTCAAAAATTCCAATATCAAAAAAAGCAATTTCAGCACTTTGTTGTAATTCCTTACAGCTTTTGTGTGTGTGTGTTTGTTAGAGAAGATTATAACAGTGCAAAATATACTGACCTGAAAGCAGAGTTAGTATTCTGAAAATTGATGAAATGAAAGAATCAAGCATTTATACTGCTTTTCTTATATAAACTGTATTTTAAGGTAAACAAATAACTGATGAGGGAAATGTCTTTTTTATAAGAGCGTTCGTGCATAGTAAATACAGATGGAACGATACAATTAGAAAATCCCCATTACCTTAGGTTAGGCAAAAAGTATTTTTGTTTTAAAATTTTTTTATTGTGGTCTAAATAGTTTATAACACTGTGAAATTTCAGTTGTACATTAATATTTGTCAAAGACCGTATGAATGTGCCCCTGTACCCCTTGTGCCCACCATCCCCCACCCTTCCCCCTGGTAACCACTAAATTGTTCTCTTTGTCCGTAAGTTTGTTTATATTCCACATGTGAGTGAAATCTTATGGTGTTTGTCTTTGTCTGGCTTATTTTGCCTAACGTGATACCCTCAAGGTCCATTCAATGTGATTGCGAATGGAACAATTACATCTTTTTTTATGGCTGAGCAGTATTCCATCATATATATATATATATACACGCACCACATCTTCTTTATCCAGTCATCAGTTCTTGGGCACTTGGGCTGCTTCCACATCTTGGCTATTGTGAATAATGCTGCAATGAACATAGGGGTACATAAGTCTCTTTGTACTGTTGATTTCAAGTTCTTTGGATAAATACCCTGTGGTGGGATAGCTGGGTCATATGGTAATTCTGTTTTAATTTTTTGAGAAATCTCCACGCTGTTTTCCAAAGTGGTTGCACCAGTTTGCGTTCCCACCAGCAGTGGATAAGGGCTCCATTTTCTTCACAACCTCTCCAACATTTATTATTTTTTGTCTTGGTGATTATAGTCATTCTAACGGGTGTAAGATGATATCTAGATGTAGTTTGTTTTTTGTTTATTGTTTTGAGGAAGATTAGCCTTGAGCTAACATCTCCTGCCAATCCTCCTCTTTTTGCTGAGGAAGACTGGTCCTGAGCTAACATCCGTGCCCATCTTCCTCTACTTTATATGTGGGACACCCGCCATAGCATGGCTTGCCAAGCAGTGCCATGTCTGCACCCAGGATCCCAACTGGCAAACTCTGGGCCGCCGAAGCGGAAGGTGTGTTCTTAACCGCTGCGCCACCAGGCCGGCCCTAACTAAGTGTAGTTTTGATTTGCATGTCCCTGATGATCAATGATGTTGAGCATCTTTTCACGTGCCTATTGGCCATCTGTATATCTTCTTTGGAAAAATGTCTGTTCATATCCTCTGCCTACTTTTTGATTAGGTTGTTCACTTTTTTGTAGTTCAGTAGTGTGAGCTCTTTATATATTATGGAATTAACCCCTTATCGGATATATGATTTGCAAATATTTTCTCCCAGTTGGTGGGTTGTTTTTTCATTTTGATTTTGGTTTCCTTTTAGTCTGATGAAGTCCCACTTGTTTATTTTTTCTTTTGTTTCCCTTGTCTGAGTGGACACCATATTTGTAAAGATCCTTTTAAGGCTAATGTCAAAGAGTGTACCACCTATATTTTCTTCCAGAAGTTTTATGGTTTCAGGTCTTACCCTCAAGTCCTTGATCCATTTTGAGTCTATTTTTATGTATGGAGAAAGATAATGGTCTACTTTCATTCTTTTGCATGTGGCTGTCCAGTTTTCCCAACACCATTTATTGAAGAGACCTTCCTTTCTCCATTGTATGTTCTTGGCTCCTTTGTCAAAGATTAGCTGGCCATAGATGTGTGGTTTTATTTCTGGACTTTCAATTCTGTTCCATTGATCTGTGTGCCTGTTTTGATTACTATAGCTTTGTAACATGTTTTGAAGTCTGGGATTGTGATGCCACCAGCTTTGTTCTTGTTTCTCAGGATTGCTTTGGCTATTCGGGGTCTTTTGTTCCTCCATATGAATTTTAAGGTTCTTTGTTCTATTTCCGTGAAGAATGTCACTGGGGTTCTGATTGGGATTGCATTGAATCTGTAGATTGCTTTAGGTAGTATGGCCATTTTAACTATGTTTATTCTTCCAATCCATGTATATGGAATTTCTTTCCATTTCTTTATGTCTTTATTGATTTCTTTCAGTAATGTCTTATAGCTTTCCTTGTATAGTTCTTTCACCTCCTTGGTTAAATTTATTCCTGGATATTTTATTCTTTTTGTTGCAATTGTAAATGTGGTTGTATTCTTGAGATCTTGTTCTGTTAGCTCATTATTAGAGTATAGAAATGCCACTGATATTTGTACGTTGACTTTGTATCCTGCAACTTTGCTGTAGTTGTTGATTATTTCTAATAGTTTTCCAATGGATTCCTTAGGGTTTTCTATACATGAAATCATGTCATCTGCAAACAGTGAGAGTTTCACTTCTTCAGTGCCTATTTGGATTCCTTTTATTTCTTTTTCCTGCCTAATTGCTCTGGCCAAAACCTCCAGTACTAGGTTGAATAACAGTGGTGAGAGTGGGCACCCTTGTCTTGTCCCTGTTCTCAGAGGGATGGCTTTCAGTTTTTCCCCATTGAGTCTGATGTTGGCAGTGGGTTTGTCATATATGTGGGCAAAGAGTTCTTATATGGAAAATGGAAAATCCAAAACAGGAAAGAAAAAATTCATCAGTTAAAAACATTCCTCTTCAAAAAATACTTTAAAAAAGTGAAAACACAAGCCATAGACTGAGAGAAGTTATTT
The DNA here is from genome assembly GCF_037783145.1 of Equus przewalskii. Classification (NCBI taxonomy): domain Eukaryota; kingdom Metazoa; phylum Chordata; class Mammalia; order Perissodactyla; family Equidae; genus Equus; species Equus przewalskii. The sequence continues at coordinate 77,860,545 of NC_091833.1, read as the reverse complement.
GTTAAATACATCTGATAAAGGACTACTATCTAAAATGTATAAAGAACTCTTACAACTCAATAATAAGACAATTAAAAATGAGTGAAAACTTGTCAGATAACTCACTGAAGAAAATCTTTATATGCACACACGTATACATATATATATATATATATATATATATACGAAAAGCAAATAAACACATAAAAATGCTCAACATCATTAATAATTAGAAAAGTGAAGCAAAATCATGATGAGACAACACTACACATCCACGAGAATGGCTAAAATTGAGACTAACAATACTGAATGTTAGCAAGGATGGGGAACAATGAGAACCCTCAGACGTTGCTGCTCAGAATGCATAATAGTACAGTCACTTTGCAAAGTAAATTGGCACATTCTTATAAAGTAAATCAGATCCTGAACAAATGACCCAGCAGCTCCTCTCCTTTACTCAAGAGAAATGAAAATATGTCAGAGAGACTTGTATGCAAATAATCATATCAGCTTTATTCCTAATAGCTCAAACTGTAAACAACTTAAATATCAATCACCAGATGAATAGACAATAAATTGTGATATATCCATACAGCAAAACACTGCTCAGTGACAAAAATGAATAAACTACGGATATTCACAACAACATGGGCGAATCTCAAACATTATGCTAAATGAAAGAAACCAGACACAAAAGACTACAACTATGATGATATTTGTATAAAATTCTACAAGAGGAAAACAGCAGTGACATAGAGCAGATCAGTGGTTGTCAGGGGCCAAGATTGAGAGGAAGAGAGTTATTGACTACAAAGAGGTGTGAGGGGAGTTTTTTGGGTGATAGAAATGTTCTATAACTTGATCACAGATCTGTATATATGTATACACTTGTGGTACTATATATACTCTGGTGCTGTGTACGCAGATGTGATGCTGTAAACCGTACACATTGGCCGGAACTCATTGAACTGGACGTCCTAAATCTGTTGTATGTATGTTGTACTTCAGCAAAGCTGATCTGACATACCACTCCGCATAGTTTTGCCACAGGGAGCAAACCCAAGTCTGTTCAAATCTCTGGATCCAGCTACTAATTTTTAGGAAACGCAGAGGAGAGAAGGGGCTGAGCTGCTCCACGAGTGTGCAGTCAGCAATAGCGAGGCTCTGGGAAACTCGACAGGCCTCACAGCCCAGGCTCTTTAACAGACACATTATAAGGAAAAGAAAGTGATAGAAAGGAAGCCTGTGGATTAAGAAGATTAACGACATTTCAAATTTTTAAAATTTGGCAAGGCTAAACTCTGGTGTCTTGGTTGATGAGACCATAGAGATTTATAAGGAACTGGTTACTATAAAAATCAGAACAGTGATTACATTTGGAGGTCAATATGGGCTGAATTGTGTACCCCCTCCCAAATTTATGTGTTGAAGTCCTGACCTCCAGTACTTAGACTGTGACTGTATTTGGAGATAGGGCCTTTAAAGAGGTAATTAGGGTTAAAAGAGGTCACTAGGGTGGACCCTAATCCAGTATGACTGGTGTCGTAAGAAGAGGAGACGAGGGCACAGACATGAGCCTGCACAGAGGCAAGGCCATGTGAGAGCACAGTGAGAAGGCACCATCTACAAGCCAGAAAGAGCGGCCATAAGAGAAACCAAACCTGCCAAGACCTTGACCTTGGACTTCTACTCTCCAGAACTGTGAGAGGATAAATTCGTGTGTTTAAGACACTCACTATGTGGCATTTTGTTAAGGCAGCCCTAGCCCACTAATAGGGACAGAGACAGGGAGGGGCTTGTGGTTGGATGGGGCACAGATTGGGCCCTTTGGGGTGACTGATAAAGTTGAATTTCTCCTTCCAGGTGGTGGTTACAAGGATGTTTGCATTATAATGTCTTAATCTATACATTTGTTTTGTGTGGTTTTCTGTCTTTTATTTTATGATAAAGAGTTGTAAACAAGGTTGCAAACAAAGATTGTCCAGTCAAGAGGTGAGGATGGCCCGTACTAGGGTAGGGGTAGAGGATTTGATGCGAAGGGTGCCAATTCCTGGTGCGTTTTCGAGATAAGAAGATGCAGGAGAGACAGGGGCCAAAATAACTGCCATGCGGGGTGGGAGTATTGGTCATGAGCTGGGAATTGTTAAAGCTGGCTGATGGGAAAGTGGAAGTTGATTATGCTATTCTGTCTACTTTTATATAGGCTTAAAATTTTTCATGTTAAAAAATAAATTGAGAGAAAATGACAGTGAGAAGCTAAAAAAAGTTGCTTTGTCATTATTTTCCATAAGCTGTGCCTATTTAATATTTCAGTTGTCACTTTTTATCTCAGCCCATTTTTTCACATGCTTTTCTGCTCTTGTTTCATAGAGTTCCTGTGCATCCTATTGAGGATGCTCAACGAGTTTTTAAAATTTTCCTCTGATTCCTATAAATCATTTGCAAAAGTTTGCTATTCTTCTGAGTCTATAGGATAATATTCAATTTTTCTTGTTTGGTGATATTTTTTCATAGGCCTATGTGCACCCCCCCCCCCCTTAAGGTTCCATCTTTAAAGATGGGGACACCTAACCAGACAGTGTTTTCCAAAAGAACTGGGTGTGAGGATGATCATTGAGTCCATTCTCTGTTCACGTAGATACTGAATTTTCTTCTCAGAGCTACAGCCCACGGGCATGTTTATTCAAATGATTCCTAGGCCAATTCCTGGTGTCTGCTTTTCAGCCTTTTTTAGAGCATACAAAGCTATATCCCAACTAATAAACTTGAGTAACTATATGGTTTTTCGTTCTTAGCATCATAGGTTTGGAATCTCTGATAATCTGCACAATTCTTCCCTGATATATTCTTGGAGACCCAGACAAGGAAATCTCTCTTTTTCATCCCTGGGTGGTTGCACACAATTGTGAAATTGAGCAGTGGGATGGGGCATGAAGCTGGGAGCAGCTTTTAGCCCATATGTTAGGGGCTGTCCCATATCATAACATAGCTGCAGGGTTCTTAAGCTGCCACTGTTGGTAGCTCTTTTAGTTCTGAGACTCAATTTCCAACGTGGAGGGGTGGTTCCCCACACCAACAAGCAATTCTCAGGACACCAGCTGGGTGTCCTACAATCCAGTTCAATTCTGACACTATCTACACTGAGACAGCAGCAGATTCCGCAGGTTGAGCACTCAGTCCCACAAGACTGACCCCTACCCCAACCTCAGTCATTAGTCGTATGGCCAGCTTGTTACCTGTGCGTCTGACCAACCAGCTACAGACTGGAGTTCCCAAAGCCCCCCAGTTGCAAGTCCAGGTTATTAGCTGTGTCAACCTCTATTTGGCCCCAAGGAACTCAAGGGTGGGTTTGGATGCATTTTAACTGTTTTTCCAAATTGCTCTTTTTCCTTTTGTTATGTTAAGGAGACGCAATCAACAACCACCCTGAACCAGACCAAGCCTCACCATGAGAGCTACTCCTGTGACCTTTGCCTTATTTTTAATGCTAAAATCTCTCCAGGAGGAGCTTAGGCCTTCTTACCATAACCCGCAGTATATGTGGAAGTGTGTTTTCCAACTGAGCCTGCGCAAGCGAATGCCCACCTCTCCCTCTCGAATATTCATTCCCCATCTGAAATAAAAGGCCCCTGCTTCCCTTTGTTTGGGGATGCCATGGCTCTGGAAATGATTCTGCATGGTATACTATTTGCCGCAAACATACTTTACTTTGTGAAACAACTTACTTCTGGTGGAGAGTCTGATTTAACCTGCCAGGAGGGAACCCACTTAGGTTTCAGTAACAGCTATACTGTTGACTAACTGGCTATAAGTCAGAGGTTCCCATGGCCTCCTTGGGTTTGATTAATAGGCTAGAGCGGCTCACAGAACTCAGATAAACATTTTGCTTACTAGACCATCAATTTATTAGAAAAGGATATAACTCAGGAACAGCCAGATGGAAGGGTTGCACAGGGCAAGATATGGGGAAAGGGCATGGAGCTTCCATGCCTTCCAGGCACACCACTCTCATTCCACGCCTCCACCAACCAGGAAGCTCTAGGAACCCTGTCTTTTTGGGTTTTCATGGAGGCTTCATTACATAGTCACAATTGATGAAATCATTGGTCATTGGTGATTGCTACAATCTCAAGCCCCTCTCCCTTCCCCTGAGGCTGGAGGAGGACGGTGGGGCTGAAAATTTTAACCCTCTAATTGCATGGTTGGCTCCACTGGCAACCATCCCCCATCCTTAGGTGCTTTCCAAAAGCCACCTCATTAACATAACAAAAGACACTGTTATAACTGACAACCGCTCAGGAAATTCCAAGGGATCTGTGAGGCGGGAACCATGGATGAAGACCAAATATATGTGAGAAATATATTTTGATCATCTGAATGGCAAAATATATGTTTTTCTTATAAATCACAATATCGCACTGGCCCATAAAACTATCTATGACTAGGTAGCCCAGAGAATACTACATCGACAGCATCCCTCATCCTGCCGCCAATCCCACAGCATCAGCTACGTTAAGGCTTGCTTGTAGACATTACATCTCCTAAGTGCATGCTTTGCCCAGAAGATTAGAGCCATGAGAATTTCCCCAGTCTGTTAAAAGTAGTCACACTTGTCCTAAGATTTTGCAATAGTCTAATCAAAACTCCAGTCCTACATAGTGGATAACACTTCACACCAAGTAGGATGGCTATAATAATTAGAAAAAATAGAAAATAATAAGTATTGGTGAGCATGTGGAGAAGTTGGAGCCTTTGTGCACTGCCAGTGGGAATGTAAAATGGGGCAGATGCTGTGGGAAACAGTTTCATAAGTCCTCAAAAAGTTAAACATAGAATGACCATATGATCCAGCAATTTTATGCCTAGGTATGTACATAAAAGAATTGAAAGCAGAGACTTAACAGATATCTGTATACCAGCGTCCATAGCAGCATTATTCACAATAGCCAAAAGGTGGAAACAACCCAAGTGCCCATCAACAGGTGAATGAATAAGCAAATATGGTATACGCATACAATGGAATACTATTCAGCCATAAAAAGGAATGAAATTTTGGTATATGCTACATGGGTGGGCCATTATGCTTAGTCAAATAAGCCAGATACGAAGGGCAAGTATTGTGTGATTCTACTTATACAAGGTACCTAGAATAGACAAGTTCATTGAGACAGAAAGTAGAATAGAGGTTACCAGGGGCTGATGGGGGTGGGGCGAGTTATTGTTTAAAGAATACAGAGTTTACGTTGAAGATGATGAAAAAGTTTTGCATATATATAGTAATGAAGGTTACACAACATTGTGAATGCACATAATGCCACTGAACTGTACACTTAAAAATGGTTAAAATGGTAAAAATCATGTTATATATATTTTACCACAGTAACAAGTATCTCCCGAAAACAAAAACAAACACCAAAGTTGAAATCAAAATTTATGTATGAAATTATGATTACAAATATTTTGCAATTGTCTACATATTGGGTGTGTTGGGTTTCAGAGAGCATCTGGACACAATGCTGATCTCTTGGAATATATATTTGAAAGACCATATTAAAACAAAATGTAATATAAAAAAACAAAACAAAACAGGGGCAGGTCCTGTGGCCAAGTGGTTAAGTTTGCATCCTCTGCTTCAGTGGCCCAGGGTTTCACCAGTTCTGATCCTGGGTGCAGACATGGCACTGCTCATCAAGCCATGCTGAGGTGATGTCCCACAGAGCAGAACTAAAAGGACCTACAACTGATATATACAACTACGTACTGGGGGGCTTTTGGGAGAAGAAGAAGCAGAAGAAGAAGAAAAATAAAAGATTGGCAACAGATGTTAGCTCAGGACCAATCTTTAAAAAAAAAAAAACTCCAGTCCCTCACTTAGAGGATTTTGTGACACCAATGACTATCACAAAGCTCTTTGTTAGCAGAGCAGTATTCTTATCTTTAGCATTACTGCCTCCAGGACCTCCGAATGCAGCTATATTTCTCTGGTGCAGGACCAGCACCACTATCCATGATGGCCTTGATCTCTTTCCTATCTACAAGTGGTGAAAAACTATGGTTTCATCTAATCTGATTTTTTAATATTTTGGATACATTTCTTGGTAAAAGGGCACAGTCTTTCCTAAGTTCAAAAAATATATACACAAAGAGGCAGGAAAAGTTGAAATCGTAAAACTCCAAAAATAAGAATTGGCATTTATCTATTGTGGGAACTTAAGCAAAATCCTCCACTATCTACAAGGCCATGAGAACTAGATTGAGAAACACAATAGGAGACCACGCCTTTAAGCAGAGAAAGACCCACTGTGGAACAGCTCTGCACCTTGCACAACCACAGGGGCACCATTCGCTTCATAGTCCCCATAGTCCTCATGGTCAGTACACTGGTTCCATGTGGCCAAGCACAGCCATGTTGTGAAAAACACATGCGAACAGTTCCTACCTCACCCTTGGCTCTCCATTAGGCCCAATTCTGAAACACAAGGCATATCCTCAACTACAAACACCATAGCTATCTCCCTTTTCCTTGGACGCTGCTTTCTGAGGCAGCCTGACTACCATATTCTTCCCCATCCCCCATCCCCGAGCTCCGCCTCCCCCTTCTTCAGAGACTGCAGTTCTCTAAAAGTAAAGTGGGGCTTGGAGGAGGGAGTGGGGGAAATAGACTGTGACAATTTTCTCCTTGGACATGTAAATTAAATTAAAAGTTGAAGTAAAATTTTGTATGGGGAGGAGAGAAAGTGCCCTGGAGCATACCAGGGATCATAATTTTTCACCTACTGCATCTCTTCTGTCTCTCAGGGGAGTTTTAGGTAGTGAGAGTGAGAGAAAATCCCATTTCAACCTTGCAGAAGTTCAAGAAATGAGAGCAGAGGTGATGTTAAAAATGTTTAACAACTGGGATGGCATGGGCATGGATCATGCAGAAGAGATGTTAGCCATACCTAGTATAACTTGACCAGTGAGTACCGCCTCAGCATAGTTTGGATGAGAGCTTCTTAGCTCTCAGAACTGGCTATCTTCTGGTTGAGGTTCACAGTGCTCTGATTGATGGGACCTTGGTCCAAGTTACCCTGAGACCCATATTTCCATCCTTGGTGTACCTACTCTTTAGCTTATGGCTTATCCCAACGATTCTTTTCCTCCGTGTGACAGAGATGGCCTGTTATCACCACACAGTCCATTCTCCCTTTCTTCTGTGGTTTAGAAGTAATGGAAGTTAGAATATAGTCACCCAGCTAAGCACTCCATTTCCCAGCCCCCCTTGCAGTTACGTGTGGCCATGTGACTAGATCATCACCATTGGAATATGAGCCAAAGTCATGACCTTAAAAGGAGTGGAACGTGCCCTCCTCTCACCTCATTCTCCCATCTCACTGACTGAAAGGTGGATGTGGCATTGAAAGCTGGGACAGTCATCTCATCCACAGGAAGGAATCCAATGAAGGAAATCCAGAGAAACTATGGAAGGAAGTGTTCTCTGAAGATTATAGAGCGACCATATGTTTCCTAGTGGTTTCTTCACTATACACCACCATTATACCATCAACTGCCCAACTCTCCTCAAGTGCCGCAGGGGAACCTCAGCACATAAACTCTAACAAATGAAGTAGACAGGCACACCGTACTCTATTTGGCAAAGATGAACTTTCCTGTGCATATGAGTCATCTAGGGGTCTTGTTAAAATGCAGAGTCTGTTTCTATAGGTCCTGGCTGGGCCTGAAATTCAGCATCTCTAAAAGCGATGATGCTGATCTGACCACATTCTGAGAAGCGAGGATCTAAAGCACTGAACTAGATTCTAAGAGGGCCCAGCCATCACTCTACTTTCAGTCTGCAGGTTCCTACAGGTCTTTGAACCAGGGTGCATCTTCCCCTCCTTCCCTCCTGCTACTGAAGACCTGTCAAAGACGACAGTCCTTTCTGGGGTGGCTCCTGATCTCCAGCCTCCATTTAGTTTAGTTTAGTTTTGTTTTGTTTTGAGGAAGATTAGCCCTGAGCTAACTACTGCCAATCCTCCTCTTTTTGCTGAGGAAGACTGGCCCTGAGCTAATATCCATGCCTATCTTCCTCTACACGTGGGATGCTTACCACAGCACGGCTTTTGCCAAGTGGTGCCATGTCCACACCTGGGATCCGAACTGGCGAACCCCGGGCCACCGAGAAGCGGAACGTGCAAACTTAACCACTGCGCCGCTGGGGTGGCCCCTCCCGTCTCCTTTTATTAACATCTGCATGATACTGCTGAATCCATGTCTGTCTTGGTCTCAGGCCAGGCTCTCAGGCAGAGAAAAAGCTGTGTCCAGACGTGTGGCCCCAGACAGGAGGCAGTCCTAGAGCGGGGTGGCTAGCATCAGGGAAGTTTCCCCAAGGCTAGTGTCTATCCAGATGCCCCCTTCTCACTGTGGCTTTCGCAGGCCATTTTCTCTAAATTTGCAACCCCACCCTGACATTTCCCTGCTTTATTTCCCTATCCCTCGCCCTTTGAAGAACTTATTACCATTGAACATACTGTGTATTTTACAGGTTTATTTTATCTATTGTCTGTCTCCTCCCACTAGAATGTAAGCTATTGTCTATATTTATTGAAAGGATGAATGACAGGCAGGTGACACTCAGTAAACACAGAAACAGGGGCTCTACAGAGATGCCCGCAGAGAGCTGGGACTGGAGATGGGAACTGCTGTCGTTGTGGGGTAGCAGGCGGGTCACCAAGGCAGGTACTCGGACACCTCAAATAACACAGTATCTTGTAGGTTAGACCAAATCTCGAAAAGTCCTGCTACTATCCTCCCATGCTGCCGTCAGTCCTCACTTGTGGAAATCTTGCTTGTGACGGCCCTCGCCCAGCCTGCAACCCTGGAGAGTAGGTATTCTTACTCCCGCTTGAAAGATGAAGACAGAGGCTTAGAGAACGTAAATATTTATCCAGGAAGCAAAGTTGGGATCTAAATCCAATTCTTTTTCTTTTTTTTTAAGATTGGCACCTGAGCTAACAACTGTTGCCAGTCGTCTTCTTTTTTTTTTTCTGCTTTTTTTCCCCCAAGTCCCCCAGTACACAGTTGTGTATTCTAGTTGTGAGTGCCTCTGGTTGTGGCATGTGGGATGCCGCCTCAGCACAGCCTGATGAGCGGTGCCATGTCAGCGAACCGGCGAAACCCTGGGCCGCCAAAGCGGAGTGCGGGAACTTAACCAGGGCTGGCCCCGACACAAGGGTTTTGATGTGGGAGCCCAGAGCGGAGCTGGGTCTGCAGGTGGAGATCAGATGACCCCAGTTTTCAGGAAAGAAAGGCGGAGGAGGCTGTGGACCAGGCAATGTGTGTATCTTCCTGGGATGCTATTCTCATCCCATCTCTGACCACCGGCCTTAGGCCCCTCCTCCAACCGACTCCTCCAGGACGTGGCCGGCTGCTCTTCCTTATGTGAAACAGGTTATTCTAATGGGCATATCTCCTACCTACCTTCAACTCTTCACAGCTCTGTCTCCCAGCAACGCCAGACCACTGGGCCCACCTGACATTCCCCTTCCGGTCCGCAACCCCAACTGGGAGTGACAGCCAAGAGGCATAGAGTAAGCGGGCTCGCACCCCGCCACCCCTCACACTTCCCAACACATTAGAGGATACTCCTGAATCCATAATTACCTCAAGGGTCAGGAAACACTCAACACAGGCAAAAGCATGGCACTGCTCTTCAGAGGAAGACAATCCGTTATTACTCACTACCCTTCAATTCCACCGGCGTTCATTGAGTGCCTGCCAGGGAGCCTGTTAGGATCCCCACCTCTGGCGTGGGGGTGAGGGGAGTGGAGGGGGAGTCCTTAAGGCGGAGGGAAGGATTTCTGGCTTCAGCTTTGCTCCCTACCCCCAGGCTCTTATTAAAGCTTGCACACCTCCTCAAACAGAACCGGCACCTGCGACCTGCACCTCCTGACCAGTGAGGGCTCTGCCTCCGTTATTAAATCGTCTGCAATTACAGTGACAGGGCAGAGAGCCTGGGGGATGCGCTCTGGAGCACCGGACAACCTCCCTCTCCTCCTTCGTGTGAGTGGCACACAATCGTGCCCTGTATTCAGAGGGCACCCTTCTCTGAGGAACTCGAATGACCTGCTAGACATAATCTCATTCATCCTCCCAACAGCCTTATGAGTCCGACCAGAAGCAGGCAACCCTGCCCGTCCCATTTCCAGAGGAGTGAACTGAGGCCCAGAGAAATTCAAGTCACTATGCCTTCGGGAGAGAGCTGGTAGGAAAAGCCGAGCCTCTGACCCCGTTCTGCAAGAGGCCACTAGGCCCTTCCCAACAGCCTGAGCACAAGGGGGGATTTTTATATTTCTACCCACGGAGACTGAAGAAAAAGGTTAGTTTTGTTATCTGTGCTTCTTCGCAGAGGACTACCAGTGAGCCAGCCTAAATAAAAGACAGAAAGACAGTTTAGGGTTTAAAATAAATGAGAAGCAAGAAGAAGATGGAGGGTGGGCAGGAAACAGTGACGGGATGGCCCCAGAGCTGTGAATTGTCGAGCTCTTGGTCAACTGTAACACCTGAAAGCCCAGGCGTGCGCTCTACATCGGGCGTGAAACACAGAGAACGATGGGCCATGACTCATACGCAAGGACTGATGCCTCATTTATTCTTCAGGGTTCATCGGTTTCAGAAATATTCAAAACAAAGGCAGATGGCTGTGGTTTACGGTTCTGCTTTCTCAGATATGGCTGTTCAGATGCCCAGGTTGTTGATAAATAGGGACTAGGGCATGGCGTTGAAGACAATGATAGCAGCTAACATTTATTGGTCCCTTACTCTGAGACAGACATAGCTATTCCTGTGCTTTACATTTAATCCTCCCAACAATCATATGAGGTCACGTTGCTAACCCCATTTTATTTTTGTGAAAACTGAGGCTTAAGGAATATAGCTATGGGACCAATCTGCTTTGCCTAACTTTTCCTCTGACATTCCCAGAGCTGTTTACATGGTTCTGCAAGGAAAGACGGACTAATTTGTACAGGAGGGAGTACCCTGATGGACACTAGATTTTTTTTTTTTTTTTGGAGGGTAAGATTCACCCTGAGCTAACATCTGTTGCCAACTTTCCTCCTTTTTTTTTTTCCCCACCCCAAAGCCCCAGGGCATGGTTGTATATCCTAGTTGTAAGTCCTTCTAGTTCTTCCATGTGAGCCGCTGCCACAGCATGGCAACTGACAGACAGGTGGAGCGGTTCCATGACTGGGAAACGAACATGGGCTGCCAAAGTGCTGAGTGCTGAACTTTAACAGTTAGGCTGTCAGTGCTGCCTCTGGAATTTTTTATTCCCTGGAAAGCAAGTGAAATGCCAGGATGAGTAGTCAATACCGGGAAGCATATATGCTTTTTAAAATTCAGTGAAGCTCCCTGTCTGGAGAGCTTCTACTTGCTTTGGAAACCATGACCCTAATGAAAATTTTAAACATTTAGATAAGTTCTATTAAGGCACAACATAGGCTGGTGTTGCTTTAGTCTCTTGGAAAATAAGCTTTTAACCAAATGATACAAACTGTATTTTAGAAGGAAATTTGCAGGAGCTAGATTGTCAGCCCTTTGAGGGTGGGGACTATATTTTTTATACCTCCCAGGACAGGTGCTCACCTTTCCCTCACTCTGCACCTAGAAAGGTCTATGAGCATTTGGTACAGCTGCAAAGGTCTACCAGGCAGGCAATTTGAGAGAGGGGGTGGAGCTTTAGATGAGGAATCAGGAGACCTTGGGCAAGTCACTTTGCTTCTGTGGGCCTCAATTTCTTCATCTATAAAATGGGGCTCTGACAGTCTATTAGTCCGTGACTCCGGGAGCTCAGAAAATGTTTGTTGCAGCTGCTAAACGTCAAGGGAAGGAGCATTGCCTTGTTTTTAGTCCACCCTCTACTGCTTCCATCCCGGGCCTACCTCCAGCTGCCTCTGCTGCTTTACCGCCTGTTACTAAGGCCAGCACCGAAGACAAGGGACTTGTTCAACATCATTTTTCTTCGATAGACCTAAAGCTGCATGAGGACAGGAACTCTGTTCTGGTCACCAGTGCATCCACAGTGCTTAGTGCACAGCAACCGTTTGATAAATATACGTAGAAAAAGAATGAATGATGAATATTTGTGAAAGGCTAAATGAACACAGGGACACCTTTGGGAAGTCAAGAGGGGGAGATATATTTGATTACAAAGAATTCAATGACAAAGACTTTCTTGAAGACATTCTATTCTAGAGATCTTTAAAAAAAAATTTTCAACTTAGAAGGTAAATGGAAAAACGTAGATAAGATCCTGAAGGAATACAAACGGCAAATGGAAATATAGAAAAGTGTTTAGGAGCTGGCCTGGTGGCGCAGTAGTTAAGTTCACACTCCCTGCTTTAGCAGCCTGGGGTTTGCCACTTCAGATCCTGGGCACAGACCTATGCACTGCTTGTCAAGCCATGCTGTGGCAGGCATCCCACATATAAGTAGAGGAAGATTGGCATGGATGTTAGCTCAGGGCCAATCTTCCTCAGCAAAAGGAGGAGGATTGGTAGCAGATGGTAGCTCAAGGCTAATCTTCTCCCCCCCCCCAAAAAATTGTTTAACCTCCAGTAATCAGGAAACCACAAATTAAAACAACAACAAAATAGCATTTTTCTCTGTCAAATTAGGAAAAAAAGAACAATATCTATTGATAGCGGAGATGCTGTTGATGGATACATATATTGGTGAAGAACGTGGAAGACAATTTGACGTTTCTTTCAAAATTAAATACGAATACCATTTGGCTATCTACTAGCATCTGATGTTTCTGTCCCCAGAATTCATATGTTGAAACTTAACCCCAAGGTGATGGTATTAGGAGGTTGGGCCTTGGGGAGGTGACTAGGTCTTGAGGACAAAATCCTCATGAATGGGATTAGTGCCCTTATAAAAGAGACCCCAGAAAGCTAGCTAGCCCCTGCCACCATGTGAGGTTATAGCAAAAAGACCAGCTATCTGTGAGGGCGCGGGTTCTCCCCAGACACCAAATCTGCCGGCACCGTGACCTTGGACATTCAGCCTCGGGAACTGTGAGAAATAAATGTTCATTGTTTGAGCCACCTCGTTTGTGTATTTTTCTTATAGCAGCCAAACAGACTAAGACATCACCAGTTCCTCTTCTGGATACCTGTTCTATAAAAAAACCCACCTTTTGCTCAGAGGTGTATATAAAGGATGTTCATTGCAACATTTTATTTAATGGTGAAAAAATTAGGAGCAACCTAAATGCTCAACAGGGAAGTGCGCTAGGTTATGCTGTGGTTAAAAAAAAAATCAGCAGCTTAACATAGCAAAGGGTAAATTCTCACTCACTACGAGGTGTGCTCTGCATTCAGACAACCCCTAGGGCAGCTTTTCTTCATGTTGAAATTCAGCACTCCACCATCTTGTGGCTCCACCATCTTAACAGGAGGCCATCTCCGTCATGGCAGGGGATCGCATGCTGGAGGGCCTCAGACCTGACATTAAATACTTCAGCCCAGAAGTGACACAGGGCATTTCCACTCTCAACCCACTAGCCAGAGCTAGTCATGTGGCTCCAAATAACTGCAATGGAGCAGGAAGTAGAATCCTCTCACATGTCCAGAGGAGAAAAGAACTGGATACGTGTGAGCACTAACAGCCTTAGCCCCAGGGAGTAGCTACATGGGATATCCAATCTGTGGAATATTATGCAGCCATTAAAAAGCATCAGGCAGATCTACATTGAGTGAGAAAAAAGATCTTCTAGCTTCAAGACTTTAAGAAGTAAATGCCTTAAACAATTTGATCTCATGTATGTTTAAAAATGTCTATTTCTATACATTTACATGTGTGCAAATTCATCGCAAAAGGTCTGTCTAGAAGGACACACTCAAGCAGTGGTTAGTTCTGAGGAAAAGAGTTAGATTGGAGAAAGGACCCAGATAGAAAGAGTCTTTCAACTTTGACTGTATATTTTTCTGCATTGTTCATCTCATCTAAAATGAGATTGTATTCATATGTTTATTATGGATTAAAATATTTTTACACTTTAAAAAACGTAAGTAGGGGCCAGCCCGGTGGGTTAAGTTCGCATGCTCTGCTTTGGCAGCCTGGGGTTCACTGGTTCGGATCCCAGGCATGGAGGTATACATTGCTCATTAAACAACATTCTGGCGGCATCCCATATACAAGGTGAAGGAGGATTGGTGCAGATGTTAGCTCAGGGACAATCTTCCTCCAAAAAAAAAAAAAACTAAGTAAACACATCTGAGAACCTCTCCTCTCTAGGAGCTCTTGAAAAGACTTTGAGAAAATGTTTTTCCAAAAATGTAAATATATCAATTTGAGCCAATTAGTTACCTGTAGTTTATTGCCATAGACAGAGGCTCTTAGGCATTGAGGGTACTTAGAAAAAATCATTGTCTTCGATCTATTCCCTGGAAACAGATTCTGACACTCTGAGATTTGTTGGCAAACGTCTGATGGGGAGTGCACTCAGTGAGGAACCATCCCTGTGAGGGATGACAGAAGCAAGATCGGGCACAGTTACGTGCAGTTCTGTCACGCAGCTACAACACAGGCTTCCGTCAATGCTACTGGTAACTCTGGCCCTTCAGAATTTTTGCACATTGAAGCACATGCCCTCCCCCGCCATCCACCAGACCTTAGTTGGGGCTGCCCAGGGTGGGGGTGTGACAAGGCCAGGGGCATCCCGGAGAGGGACTGAGCTGAGAACTCTCAGCCACCCACACTTCCAGCAGCCGAGGCAATGAGGGGCCCTTCAGCAGGGTCCTCTGCCATCACATGCCTGACTTCACTAAGAATGACAGTTTAACTAATGGCATAGCAAAAACTTATCTGGGGAGCAGGACTTTGGGTCTTCCCCAGCACGGAGTGGACATTCAGTAAATATTTGTGAAATGAATGAATGAATGAATTGGTTCAGCCTTGGCCCAGGCTCCAGAGGCGTGAGGAGCCCATAAAGTGGTTCAGGGTCCAGGATCCCCAAGGCTGAATCTTTACGCAATGCAGAAACAAGTCAGGATGATTCTGGACCTCAGGCTCTCTGGGCCTCACCCTGTTGGTTCCCATTAATCTCACATGAGGGAGAAGGGGGACCTGGAGACTTCAGGGAGGCTGAGAACCCAGACTGTGGATCATCCAGTCGTCCAGCTTCTCCTCCTCTCCTTCCTTCCATTTGCCCCATCTAGTCATTTCTCTGCTCCTCAGCACTTCTAAGGGCATCCAGAGGAAAAAGGAAGAAATAAAGCTCTAGACAGATGCTTTGCTGCTAGAGGGTGCCCCTGGAGAAAATGTTACAGCCACTGAGGGGAGGGTTGGGACGCCTAAATGCACCTGGAAATACATGCTCCAACTGACTCATAAGACATCGGCGGATTATAATGGGTTGAAGCCCTTGGAATGTTCCAGAGCAGTGCAACAACTTGAAGTTTGTACAAATACCTGGGTGCCTTGTTAAAATGCAGATTCTGGTTCAGAAGGTCTGGAGGCAGGCCCCGGTTTCTGTGTTTCTAACCAGCTCCCATGACGCCCATGCTGCTGGTCCATGGAATGCACTTTGAGTAGCTGAGGCTTTAGAGAAACAGGTTATTGATATGCCTCTGATTTAGCATCAATATTTTACGTCACCATCACCACGTGACCACTGAGAGCCTGCTGGGCATTGTGCTAAGTGTTTTGAACACCTTTTCTCACTTACTTTTTAAAGAGTTCTCCAAATAGCTATTATTGAAAATAATACCTATTTTACAGCAGGAAGAACAGAGGCCAGAGAGATTAAGGAACCAGCTAGAATGTGGTGAAGGCAGCATTCCAACCCGGCTCCATCAGAGCCCCGGTCTTGAATTCTTAACCATTCCATGGAAGAGCATAGCTCTGAGGCACCCTTTCCTGCGATTATGTTTTCTAGAAGGACTCTGCCATGAGCCCAGCTTGCTGAGAAGGGAAAGGCGCTGGAGCCTTGAACAAAAGCACGAAGACTGCATCGCAGCCGGAGTGGGAGATGATACTGGCTCACCCAGAGGCCAACCTCAGCGGATCCGCCTCGGCCTCGAGCAGCATCTTCCAGCTGAGGGCAGAGGCCCTGGCAGAGCCACTCCGCCGGCTCCCGGCCGCCAAGCCGAGTCAGCGCCAAGCCGAGTCAGCACCAGCGCGGCGCAGCGCGGGGACCTGGGGGCGCCACCTCCTCCGCGCCCGCGTCCCCGGCTCCGCGGCGCGCCCATTTCTCACACGGCCCGCGGCGCCCGCCTTCCCGGAGCGCCGCTGAAAGATCGCTTAGCTCAGCCTTGCAATCCAACCCAAATTCACCCTTTGGGCCAGCCGACGCTTCCTCGCCAGATGCTCTTCCCAACCGGAGCTCGGGTAATGGGAGGTGTCAGGCTGAGCGCAGGGACCTGGGGCGCGAGGCTGAGCGGCTGCCAGCTAAGCGCGCTTCTCCCCAAAAGGCCTGGCCCGTGAAGGTGCAGAGCTGCACTTCCCGAGGGGGGCAGTCACAGGACAGGGGTCCACACATGTACCCGGGGGGGAGCAGGGACTTTACTTATTTTTAGGCCTGAATGCTCCACTTTCTTCAGATTTGGGGGTGCGCTTCCTGTGGGTGGCTCTTACTCTTTGAGGGGGAGCCCGGGGGCCCAGTCCCAGCCTCATTATCAGAGTCCACTGTGGCAAATCCTGACAAAGTTGTGAAGCTTTTCTTGGAGTTGAAAACAAATACAAAAAAATACACATTTCCTAGAAAAAAAATGTTTTTCCATTCAGCTCCCAGCCCACATGGCACCTTTGTGAGAATTAGAAAAAGTGCCCCTTCTGGAGCAGGGCAGCACATGGCGGCAAGACAGGCAGTGGCAGAAGGATGCAGACAGACATCAGGATTCTGGCTTGGTGGGCAGAGCATGGCCTGGCTTTCAGCATCCATTTGCCCCATTCTGTTGGTGCTCCTTGTGCAGTGAACAACAGGTACAAACATACCAGGGAAGCAACCTTCCTTCTTTTGTCTATTGTTTATTGAATACCTCCTCTGTATGTCCTGCTCCCCACCCTTCCTTCTACCTTCCCCACTGTGTAGGTAATGAAAATCTAAAGATAAATAAGATATGTCTGACTTCAAGAGGCTTATAGTTCAGTCAAGGAGGCAGCCACGTAAACAGATAAACCTAGGGTTTTGATATTTAGGACCAAACGGTTTATACACATCTAAAGTCAGGGAATCAGGCTGGTTCATACAAAGAATAAGAGCCTAGGAACTTACCTCCTCAGAGATCAGTGCGCAGTTGTGGAACGTTTTGGAAGTGTAACTGGAAGACATTTGGTGTCTAGAATCCAGACATCTCTCTAAGAGACATGGACAGCATTAACAAAGAAGAGGCTTTGCTCTCTGAGCACCTTGATGGGTTTGCACCAGCACGTTTAGGAGAAGGTGAACTGTTCTGCTACTGAGAAAGGGAAATTTGAATCAGGTTGGAGACACTGGGGAGTGGGGAGGAGAGAGAATGACAGAACTCTCCGTGAAGAAAGGAGAGAAAAATTACATCTACCACAGGGGTGCTGTTAAAATCTTTACTCCATAACTCCGCCAACCCCCCAAAAAACCCCACATCATTACAGTGTACTCATAATCCTGGATCGCCTGGGGTGAGGGGAGGAGACCAAGGAAGAATCTAGATCCTTTTAAGTTGTCATGAGTCAAAACCATAGGCGCTAGAGGCAAAGCAGACCATGAGAATATTAATCTATGAGCGTTCACACAATTGCTTGGAAAGTCTTAGGTTTTTCAGGCTGTGGAATTGGGGATTCGAGGAAATTTCAGGAGGCCCCTGCTGATATCTAGGTTGAAGCAATAATGTCTATAATGTTGTTTGTCATGTTTTCAACTCGGGGCCATATTCAAATGCATACGGCAGCCAAGCAGGGAAAGGAATGAAGCAGGCTGGATGTGAGACAGCAGGGAGTGGTGGGGACTGTGGCCACAGCACAGATTTCGTCAGAAGAGGACTACTGCCACCCAGCCCCCGCCGAGTGTTGCTGTGCAAGAATTCAAGCCCAATGTTGCCAGATAGTCCAAATTTAAGAGAAGCCAGAAATGTAGACATTTGAGAAAGACCTCCCTTTTTTAAGAAAAGTTAATTCAGAAAATATTTTTAAACTCCAGGAGTCAAACAAAAGATGTCTCATGCTGTGTATGTTTTCTATTTTGAAGACAAAAGAAATACAGAGACAAGATCCACTTGCAGAGACTAATGTCATAATGAAATGAATGACATTAGTAAGTGAAAAAATGGTAGGAAAAGCTCTGACCCTTAAGTTCTAAGTTCAGGGCCATAGGCTCTGCTTTGCAACTGTCTCGTTGGCTCCAGCAAAATAATTTACAATCTCTGAGCCTTAGTCTCTTTATCCTTAAAATGAAGGCATTAAATCTGACCTTCTTTTAGAGTTGGACTTCCCTTTACTGAAGGGGCAGAAAGAAAGTTTAAGCAGTGGAAAAATGAGCCCTGGGGGTGCTTCAAATAGTATTGAATTCATTGACATTTATTGTGTGTCTGCAAGGTGCATGGCATTGATCGTGGAATTCTTGCTTACTCTGAAAATGTAAACATAAACTCGAAAAGCACCTTAATTATTTTGCCTGCCT
Source organism: Equus przewalskii (assembly GCF_037783145.1). NCBI lineage: Eukaryota > Metazoa > Chordata > Mammalia > Perissodactyla > Equidae > Equus > Equus przewalskii. Next base: position 77,841,926 of record NC_091833.1, on the reverse strand, counting down.
GAGAACAATGCTCTCAAAGATGTGGGAGAGGAGCACCCACGGCAGGGAGCCGCGTCACTGACACTATCAGCAGGTGAGTTACGGAGTCTGTCTGCGATGATAAGAACGCTGGCGTATTTGCTATTCAGACTGACACTGCTCTGAGGCGGGAACCTAACTGGTGTTTGTTCAATAATACCAAGATATGTCACAGAATCTGTGGGGGTGTCTGGTATCTTTTGTCAGCTTAGAGTAAAACCCTGGGGAAAATATCTAGCAGACTGTTGCAGATGTTCTGAGATTAAATGATGTTTCCCTGAAAATGCATGAGGCATGGTCCACTGGCTCGCCTGTTGGCGTGCCACCTTTTGCTGCATCAGGACCCCCCACCCCATCCCCCAGGCCACTCGGAATAAGCAGAGTCGCATGGGGGTCTTTGAGCTTTATCTTGAACCTGGGACTGCCCCATGCTCTTCAGAGATTTCGGGGTGATAGTAATGGGCCCTAAGGATCCCAAAACAATGGGCTAGGGGAGAGGTGGGGGCACGGGAGGGTGAGAATCAGCAGCAAAGAATGAGTGGGCGAGAGAGGACTCAGAGCACTGCCATGGAGTCATTTTCGGAGGCAGTCCTGTTTATGGAACATTTCATTCTTGATAGCTACTGTCACATTCTAGTCATTAGACTCATTTACTCGTGGGTTGTAGAAATGACTTCCCATGGGAAATGAAAGCCATCCTTTTTCAAAGCATGCTTTGTTTTCTAGGAGAAGAAAGTAAAGCATATGATGGTGCAGCCGACCGTGGCCTACATACCCTACTAAGTCAGTCCTCGTACAAGTTCACTCCTTAGTGTGACCGTGTGAGTGAATAACCAAAAAATAATAATGATGATAATAATAGGTACCACTTGGGGGGCACCTTCTATATCCCAAGTCCTGAGATGAATATTTATGTATGTATTTCAGTTAATCCCTAAAGATACCCTGGGCATGTTCATTAGCTCCATTTTACGGATGAGGAAACTGAAGCTTAAAGAAGCTAAATATATTTGCTCAAGATAACACAGCGAGGGATTCAAACCTTGTCTGTCTGGCTCTGAAGCCCATTCTTATAAGTACTGACTTCCGAATATACTACATTTGGCTAAGTCCTTTGTCATTCCTGAAATAAAAGTCTCTCCTAGCAAATACTGTAGGAATAAGAAGTGAATGCAACAAACAGGCAGGTACAAACAGACAAGAGTGTTTCAGGAATTGGAGTAATCCACGTGGATTTCAGCTTTAATCTATTGTATCTATTCGGAGGCACCTTCTTCCCTTCTGCGGTCCAGGTATCAGCATCCCAAGCTTAAAACATCTGCGAGTTAAAGTGAGACCATGCTACTGTCCGAGGAAATGAGAGCAGCAGCTCCTGCTCGCTACCGCCTGGGCCAGCCGAAATCCCATTCTGCCTTGTTAGCATTTATATAAGACCTCCAGCCACAGCGCCAAGATACTGTCCTCGTAGCCCCGGGTGTTCTCATTTTGATTAGTTACAGTGGAGCCAGAATAACTGCCTTCATTTCTCCCCTTCACACCTGATGGAACGCCAGGAGCTCCCTGGGCCCTTCTTGTGGTCTAGCTTCAAGCCGAGATCTATCCCACCTGAGTGATAATGATTAATTAAATCTTTCCATCCTTCATGTCCCATTTTCTAGTTTTCAAAGAGCTTTCAAATACATTATCCTGTTTGCAGTGACATAATTAGTCAATGGGGCGCCACTGAAAAATCTGATGTGCTCCTGCCCACAGCACACCAAGAGCTGCTCTCGTTTCTCTGGAGAGCAGGGCCTCTGGGCTGGACTCCGGAAGGGTTAGGGTTTTGGCTGTGATGCTAGAACGGGGAGGGAGAGAAACACCCCCTCCCCCAAATCCTTTGGTGTAAGGAAAGAGTTTATGAAAGACGAGAGCTTCAGTGCCACTGGTGAGGTGGCTCCTTAAGCTTGGGCGTCTCCACTGAGGTGGCCCCTACCTTCAAGGTGGTTGAGGATTTAAGTGTAGTATTCACAGTGAGCCAGCAGCCTGCCTGTCAAAGGGCACGGAGCAGGGGCCTCTTGGCCCTCTAGGTCCTGCCTCTCCCCTCGCTGCACTGGCCCCCCTCAGTTTGCCAGTAGCTCCAAGGCCAGTGCACGGGGCCCAGAGGCTGCCATTGGCCAGCACTCTCTCGCCAGGCTCGACCCATGGGGCCCTCCCAGCCCGGGATCGCAACCCAATTCCTAAAATGGACACTGTTTCATCCGCACATAAAGGAAGAGAAACTTTTTCTTGTTTAAAACCACACATACAGTGTGGCTCATTGTTTGGCCAAGCATGTCGAGGCTTGGAGAGGGCAAGAGAAGCCAGAGTTGAGTTTGGAGATAGGGGTTGGAGGATCTGAATTCTCCTGCAAAACGATTCCCCGAGAAATTTTTCTGTGCCCCTGAGAACTGAGAGAGGGAGGAGCGTGAGGCCTGAGTTACGGTTGGAGACACGTGCCCAAGTTGGCAGAAATGGCCAAGGTGGTTCTCAGAAATGAAAGTCCAATATTTAACTTTTAGTTGTCTGCAATGCTATGAGGTGAAGTCCTTCTGTTACCCCAAAGTCAGCAAAGTCTGACATTAACAAATGCACGAAGGATGTTGTTTTGTGCAAAAATTAAGAAAAGAGGCATTTCCTGACTGGAAGAGGGGAGGAGAGTCACCTGAGGAGTGAGATGAAAGGAGGTAATTTGAATGGAGCCAACGTTTCCACGAAAACCTGATCCCAAAGGCATTGCAGAACTCCCCTCGGCATGGGATGGGGGGGGGGGGGGGTGCGTGTGAGTAGCAGAGTAATGGTGACACTTGGGGGACACCCATCAGTCCTCTGAGGCAGGCAGGGCAAGGAGTAGTGTGTCCCCATTTGACAGATGGGAAGACCAAGATCCAGAGAGGTTACAATCCTTGCCCCATGTCGCATGCCTGGCAAGTAGGGAAGTCCTGATTAGAACGCAAAACCATGTTCTATGCCCAAACGAAAAGTCCACAACCATTATTTGCCAGCAAAAGGCAACCAGAAAAAAATCATCAGAGGTAAATGAGCACCTTCTGTATACTTTTTTATAACTCATTACGTCACCAGCCTTCTCCTCATTGTGTCCCTCTGCTATAAACGTCACCATCTGTGAGACCTGGAACAGAAGGGAGTGGAAGGTCATTTTGATGCAATGGACACTGCTGGAGCAGAAGAACTAGGTAGGACGTCACTGCAGCAAACACTGGATGGTGGGCAAAGGGTGGGACCCCTACTGAAGCAAGTGGACAATCGGCCTCCACCAGGCCTGAGCCAGGCCTGGTGGGATCAGGAGTCCTTACGGATCCTGTGCTGGGTCTGTGTTGGGGACACAGGTGGGGAGAGAAGTCCCCAGCCCTCTGCGTTAATTCGTCTGCAGAAATCCTCCTAGGATTCTCCCAGGTTGGCACAACGCTTCATCGGACAACCGGCCTGGGGAATGAAGCCTTCTTCTTGCCTTGTGATCTTCTCCTCCCCTGACTGTTTCCTCTGCCCGAGGACCCGTGATTTGGGCTGTTTGCTTAATCTTTCACCACTAGTACTGTTCTACTGGGCTGAGTGCTTTGTGGGCACTTGCTTACGGGGTGACTGCTCGTTGATTCACTGAGGTTTTCACCGTGAAACTTGTGATTCTCACATGATTCTGAACAAGAACACAAGCTGAACCCATGTCATCTGTCATTTGCAGATGCCTTGTGCATTTCTTCCAGCTGCATGCTCCGGCAAGTAAGCATCGTGCTGTCTCCTGATGGCTTCTGTCCCTGGAACTGTTCCTGATGGCTGCTGTCCCCAAGGCTATCCCCTAATGACTTCATTCCCAGAGGCTGTCCTTGACTGCTTCTCTGCCTAGGGCTGCTCCCAGAACTCTGCCTGATGCTAAGAAACAGAAGAGCAGTCAAGCCATAGAAACATAGGATCGAGATGCAAAGGTCCTCTGAGCTGGAATAGGACTCAGAGGTTGATGATCATGCATCCCTCTTTATTTGGGATTCACCCACTTAAGTCTCTTGTCCCAGTGTAATTATTAATAGCATCTCCTTTCCAGTCTCAAAACACCCTGTGTTGATGGTAAAATATGTACAATTACCCAACTTTTGTGATCACCCAAAGTAGTTTTCAAGCTTTCGCCTAGCCTGGAAGGCCTTTTCTTCAAACAGATACTTACTCCTGTTCCTGCTGTGTAAAACAGGAGAAGGGGAAGCTGTTCTGGCTGAAGGGAGCAGAGGAGGCTGAACTCCTGCCCCATGTCACTCCCTTCACCACTGTCGCCCCTACTGCTGTGGCAGCCCTCTCCCCAGCCAATGGGAGTCTCAGAGCTCAATGCATCGCCAGTGATACCCACTACTCTAATTCTACAGACGAGGGAACTGGGGCCCATAGAGAGGCAAAGGGAATATGAAGGTCACACCACCAGTGAGTGGAAGAGCCCAAGCTAAGAATCCACAGCCATCTCTCCGCCAGGCCAAGGCTGCTTCCAGTTTGCCAAATGGTCTTAAAGCTAAGTGGCTATCTGCCCAATTTTGTGCTGGCTCTTCAGTATATGTACATATATATATATATATATATATATATATATATTTCACTATGTATATATATATATTTTTTTAAAGGATGTATTTCCTATAAGATTCATGTGAAATTTCCATCATGGAGAAAATGGTCATGAGTTAAAAATCACCCAGTTCACACTTGAGAAGTCCACAAAGCACAATGAGGGAATTGCTTTGTGTTGAGGTAACCTGGTGTGAATTGTGTCTATATTATTAAAGTAAACAGTGCCTGGGGACAAATGCCTTCTCCAGAGACTGCATCCTTGGAAATATTTGAATGGACTTCATTAATCCCAACAAGCAACCCTCAAAAAGTCAAAAAGGAAGCAAACCTCACGCTGTCGTATAAACTAAACGCTTGTCCCTCACCGGGCCTCCGGAGCACCCAGCTCTCCCTTTGTCTCTTCGTTTTGAGCAACAGTTGGCCGGGCTCAGGTGAAGCAGTGCTCTATCTTGGAAGCACACAGCTTCTCCCGGCCGCTGTCCTCCTTCCCTCCACCTGCGCTCCCGTCTGCCCTCACGTGGGACCCAGCCAGGCAGTTCCAGCGTGAACCCTGTGCAGGAAAAGCATATGCTAAATGCAAATCAGGGAGCGAGGCAACCATTTTATGGCCTAAGGAAGGCGGACAGGAGGCACAGGCATGTGGAAGGCAGCCCGCTCAGGCAGCTTCCAGATGGAGGGCAGGATCTGTTTTTTTATTTTATTTTTTATTTTAACCTTATCTTTAATTTGAGCCGGGCACCGACCGTTTCTCAGGGGAAAAAGAGCCTATGACTCGGGCCCAACAAACCAATTTGTCCACAGTCAGAAAGCAATCATTTCCCTCTCCTTGTGTAGAGGAGAAAGCGCCTGACGAGGTGGGGCTGAGCTGGGCTCGCCCTTGCCCTTCTCACCTGCTGACTCAGAGTATTTGCATAGCTGGGATTCTGAGGAAACATCCAGCTTCTGAGTAATCTATGCAAAGTGTGTCTCTCCTGTTCTGAGGCAGAGAGAAGCCAGGGCTGATGTTAGAAACAACAGAGCAGAAATGAAACCTAACATTTATTGAGCCCTTACTGGGGGCTATTACTCTAATTCAAGCCTAACTGAGACCCTCTTAGGTGGAAACTCTCATTGTCTCATTTCAGAGATGAGAAAATAGGCCTTGGTCAAGTGAAATGGCTTCCCCAGCCACGCAGGAATGGAGTGGTGGCATGAAGATTCGAACCCCTACAGTTCAGCTCCAGACCCTGCCCCTTAACCACCAAACCCAGGAAACATCTAGGCCTAAGCTGAGGCTTCCCAAATGTCACCGTGTGTTCAGATCATCTGCGGGGGGCGCAGTGGGGGGCATTCTAGTGAAAATGCATGCTCTGATTCAGGAGCTCTGGGATGCGCCAGAGACCTCGCATTTCTGAGAAGCTTCCAAGGGATGCTGATGCTGCTGCTGGTTGTGAAGGATCTAGGGCATCCCTCAGCAAACTTTTTCTGTAAAGGGCCAGGTAGGAAATATTCTAGGCTTTGTGGGCCAGGTACAGTCTCTGTTGCATATTCTTCTTTTATTTTCTTAAGACCTTGAGAATATAACATCATCCGAAGCTCTTGGTTCGTGGGCTGCATTTGGCCTGAGGAGCAGTGTGCTGTCCCCTGACCTAGAGCACTATGGGTAGAGAGGTCACCATGCTGACGGGCCCAGGTGGGAGTCATCTCCAGTCTGTGTGAACGAGCTGCAGTCTGCTTCTTCAATTAGGTGTGGTCCTCAGGACAGTAAGGTCCCAGACAGGCTGCTTCCACAGCACCCAGTTTTGGTGACTGAGAAGGGGATGCTGACCTATGCCAAAAGGAATTCACTGGGATGGTGAGGGGTCTGGACTCCCAGGTGTGTAAGACAGAGCTGGAGGAGTAGGGGACCAGGGCTGGGGGACGGAGGGGAGCAGAAATTGTCACACTCACTACTGAGCTCTTCGCCTCTGGTGAAGCAGGGGTGGAAGATTTTCAAAAGGGCTCGAGTGACCCATGGGAGGTCAAACCCTGAGACCTCTTCAACTTCCAGTCTAAGATCCTGTGATGCTAACGTGCAAGGCTAATCTGATGCTGTCATGAGATAATCTGTACACACATGAGCTGACTCTCCTGGAGTTTATCAGCAACCACATCTCAGAGCAGCTGCTGGGTTGGCCCCTTTATCTCTTGGCCCAGCCAGTGAACAGGAGGCTGAAAATCACTCCAGGATGGTGAGCCACCCACTGCTCTGGGGGCAAAGGGAAGTAGCCCCAAGCTCGAGCCTCAAAAACAGTAAGAGAGAGTCCTCTGCTCAAGAGACTTCTCTAGTCCATGGGGAATCCTGTAGCTTTTCCACCTCTCTCATGACTTGAGAATGAGGTGAAGTCATCTACTTCCAGGAATTCGTTCTATAAAATAATTATGAATGTGAATAAAGATTTTTTTCCCCCTCAGCTGCAAAGGGCCAAGTAATTCCTATGCCTCTGTGCCTGAGTCATCCTTCAAGGCTTCTCTCTGGTTTTGTTCGTCCTCTTCTGTCCCCTCTCCTTTCTTTCTTTCCCCTGCCTTTGACATAGACAATCCTGCTATTGTATCTAGAGTGCCTCTTTTTGGTTGCATGGGCTCTTGCAAAATGCATATTATTTTATACGTATATGTATTTTTTAATTTTCTTCACCAATACTATGTACATATCTTATTCTGTTTCTCACTTCTTCACCCACCACGGTGCTTTTAAGATGCAGCCAGTAGCTGTGTGTAACTCTATCTGCTTCTTCAAAATGCTGTGTACACTCCACACGCAATGAATTTTGCCTTTCCTTTCTCTAGCGTTACTCCCCCAAGTTACCTCCACCTTCTTGTCATCACATACCGTGCTGTGATGAAACGCTCATCCATGTTCCTTTATGGGCACGGGTCAGGGTAAGAACTTCCCTGTGGTCTCTATCCAGGGGTAAAATTGCTGGACCCTAGGGTATGTGTACGTTCTATTTGGCTTCTTCTTGCCAGAGGGCTCTCCAGGAAAGCTGCACCAGTCCATCTCCCACCAGCGATAGACCAGCTTCTTCTCCCTACGTCTCTCCCAACGCTCAATATTAGCCACTTTCTAATTTTCTAGTCTCACAGTCATAAAGGGATATCCCATTGTTGTTTTAGTTTGTTCTTCTCTGATTACTCATGAATTTGAGCATTTCTGCACATGCTTATTATCTTTCTGTGTTTTTTTTTTGTTAACTGCCTGTTGCTACCCTTCATCTATTTTCCTAATGCTGTCATTGACTTTTAGCTTAATTTGCAGGAGTTTCTGGAATATTCTAGAATCTAGATATTGGTCATTTGTGAGTTCTAGGCATTGCTGATATCTTCTGCCAGTTGGTTTGGGCCTTGTTCATGTTATCTTTGATTGAAAAGAAATCCTTAAAATTGACATAATAGAATATATTAATTTTTTACCTCATGGTTTATACTTTTTTCAGTTTTGCACACAAAGTCCATCTACAATCGCAGGTCACAAGATATTCTCAACAATTTCTCTTATTGTGGGATTTTCTATGTCACATTTAGGTCATCACATCATCTGCAGTTCACTTTTGAGCTGGTCATAGGAAAGGTTCCAGTATTTTTTTTTCCAGTTTTCCCAATACCATCTACCTAACAAACCTTCCTTTTCTTATTGATTCATGGTGCCACTTTGTCATATATTAAGTTCCCATGTATACATAGGTCTGTCTCCGAGCTGGTAGCGAAGACTTAGTGTCAGTGATATTCATTGTAATATTATTTTAAATAAAAATGTAAACAACCCTTATGATCAACAGTTAGGAACTGAGTAAGTCGATTGTAGTACATCCATACAAATAGACTACCATGCAGGGATTAAAACTGGTATAATAAAAGGATACACAATGCTGTGAATAGTAGTGTTTTGTTGCTAAGTGAAAACAGCAGATTCCAAAATAGCATATAGTGAATGATCTTAAATATATAATACACCATGTATGTGCATATAATTGGTAAACACTCAAATAGCCAGCCCTGGTGGCCTAGTGGTTAAGATTCGGCGTTCTAACTGCTGCAGTCTGGGTTCCTTTCCCGGTCAGGGATCCACACCACCCGTCTGTCAGCGGTCATCCTGTGGCAGCTGCGTGTTGCTGTGATGCTGAAAGTTATCCCATGGGTATTTCAAATACTAGCAAAGTCACCCTTGGTGGACAGGTTTCAGAGGAGCTTCCAGACTCAGACAGACTAGGAAGAAGGACCCGGCCACCCACTTCCAAAAAGATTGGCCATGAAAATCCTATGAGCAGAGCATTGTCTAATACAGCCCCAGAAAGTGAGAGGATGATGGAAAAAGACTGGGCAGGGTTCTGCTCTGCTCTGCACAGGGTCGCTAGGCGTTGGAATCAACTTGATGGCACTCACAACCAAAAAAACCACTCAAATAGTATTGATGGCTTCTTGTGGACAGTTGGATTCTGATGACTGTCGAATAAACCAGGGGCTTAGTGAGAGGACATTAGAAACACCTGCTTATCAGTGGTGCCACATTCTCAACTGCAAAGTCTACTCTCATCAGCGACAACGTAAGTAGGCAGTGGGGTACTGGAGACAAGAATTTCTCAAACTTTAAGATGCATATTAATTACCTGGGGATCATGTTAAATTGCAGATTCAGGTTTAGTGGGTGGGGAAGGACTGAGATTCTGGGTTTCTAACAAGCTCCCACGGGATGCGGATGCTCCTGGGCTGGGACCTCACTTTGCGTAGCAAGACCCCACAGAGCTGATTCAGCTCTGCTTCCGCTTATCCCACAGGAGGAGGTGCTGAGGAAAGGGGCCAGCAGTGTTTACAGGTTACTAAGATGAGATGATCAAGAGTGGAGAGTTTAGTTTGCGTGTGTACGTTGTCTTGAGATTGTTGCTTTTGGGGGGGGCGCCGAGCATGGAGGGATGTGTATAAAAATTGAAGTATCACCTTTCTCAGTAGTAAACATGGGCCGGCAGACACCCTCCTGCCTTCTTCCTTGAAGTTGGATGTAGCCCCCGAGTCCCCTCTCAGCAGTAAGGCCTGAGGTTGAGACAGGAAAGAGGGTAAGAGCTCTCTGGCCCCAGGCCTGCAGCTGGTCTGATGGACAGGGCTCACCTGGGTAAGGTTAGGGGTATCTGTAAGCCCCTTCAGGAACACATCCCCTGATGGCGAGCTTGATGTGTACACCAGCTTTAAGTTGAGGTCCCAGTTATCATGGAGAAAGAGTCAGTGACCTACATCCACTGGATGGTTAGAAAGCCCCTCCCCTTTTGTTGCTCACTGGCATTTGTCAGCCCTGACTCTGTCCTGCTACTGCTTTCCAGCCCTGATGACCTGTCTTAAATAAAAGCAACTACAATTATATCTCCCTTAGCAAACTACTCAAATTGCCAGTACAAGCAGTTTCTTCTTCACAAGCCTGGCAATTTTAACTGGCATCATAGGCATAGGGAACTCACACAATAAATATCTGTTAGCTGATTGGTCAGCTCACTGTGCAGACTCTACAAAACTCCCTACAGCATTTCTGTTGTGTTCTTACTTGTGGACATTTAGAGCTGGGTCATCAGCATATACAAACCCTTGTTATCATTACTATCCAGCCAACATTTATTTTGCATTTCATGTATGCCAAGTACCAGGCTAGGTACTTTCACATTTGTGATATCACTTCCTCACTAAAACAGTCCTGGAAGCTAGATATTACAATGAAAATATCAAGGTTCAGAGAAGTTAAGTAACTTACCCAAAGTAACAGGTTGAAAATGAGAACTCTCCAATGAGGGGAAGGAAGAAAAGATGGTGAGAAGTGGATTGTGGGGATACGTTGGAGAGTTTGTCTTGAGTGGAGTCTTGGCTTGGAGTGAAGGAAAAGCCCTGAGAGATAATGCATTCCTATACTCCTAACTAGACAGGCCTCCGGGAACGTTTCCTAGGCTGTGGGAGACACTGTTGGTTTCCAAGGTTGTGGAATACGAGTCATTGCCCACCTCTTCCTTGCTAACAGAACAAGTGGTAATGCATATAGCCCCAGGGAATGATCACGGCTGATCCAAGCTGGTCATGGCCATCTCCTTCCTCTTTACCAGTGATTGATTTAATTGTGGGCATCTGATCAGACATGAGATGAAAAAGAAGATCTATGAGGACTTCTGGGGAAGCCTTCCTGCCTGATAAGAAAGAGATCCCTAAAGAGAAATTCCCTTTCTCACAACCAACCTTCCTTCCTCTCTAGGCTGATGTAATATGAAGATGTGATACTTTGCACTTAGGCAGCCATCTTGTAACCATGAGGAGAAACATAGCCCAACACACTGAGGATGGCAGAGCTAAAGATGTAAAGAGCCTGGGGTCCTTGATGATCTTGTTGAACAAACAGCAGTAGAACATCCACCTCTAGACTTCTTGAAATGTGAAATAATTAAGCATCTTATAATTTAGCCTATTGTTGGTCAGATATTCTATTACTTACAGGCAAAAGCACCATCCTGATACAAGGGGCCTTCACTCAACTCCCCTTCAGGTAAGAGGCTAAGCATTCCCACACAAATCCCTCTGTCTTAGATTGATGTCTTGGTCCAGAATTGCTCTTCATCTGGTCTTCTCAATATCTTCTTCCCAGGGCTCCTTTGTGTCCACAAGTGGCTCAGTCTAGCACTGGCTACAAATCGGGGAACAGTCTTCATTATTCTACAATGGACAGTTTGCCTACTAGTCGACATTTTTTTCATCTTTGTAAAACTCAGCTCACTCCCTCATGGAAGCCTTCCCTGATATAACAGGACTCAGCTGTGGCAGGCAGAATAGTGGCCTCCCAAAGATGTCAACATCCTGATCCCCAGAACCTGTTAAGATGTTACCTTACAGGACAAAAGAGACTTTGCCGATGTGATTAAGGTGACAGACCCTGAGAGGGAGGAGCATGCTGGGTTATCCAGGTGGGCCCAATCAAATCACATGAGCCCTTAAGAGTGGAGAACCTTTCCAGACTGTGGTCAGAGAGAGATGTGACAGGAGAAGAAGCCCAAAGAGATGTGACATTGGTGGCTTTGAAGATGGAATGTGGGCAATTTCTAAAATCTGGAAAAGGCAGAGAAACAGATTGTTCCCCTAGAGCCTCCAGGAAGAGACACAGCTCTGCCGACATCTTGATTTTGGCGCCATGAGACCTCTGTTGGGTTTCAACATAAGAAGTATAAGGTAATAAATTTGCATTGTTTAAATCACTAAATTTGTGGTAATTTGCCACAGCGGCAATAGAAAACTAATGCATCGGCTGTGGATATATCTAACACTCCATTTTCCTCCATTTTAGCACTTACCACTCCATGGTCTGTTGGATAGGAGGTGAGAATCTGGGGGGTACATGCAAATCCGGCTTTATTTCCAAGTGGCCTTGGGCAAGTGAATTAAATTCTGAGTCTCAGATATATTATCTACAAAACAGAGATTAACGAGTGTCTCTCCTATAAATCTGTTGTGATTTTTTAGTGACACCATAAAAGTAGCACACTTAACACAAGGCTGGGCAAATAAAAGTCACTCAATAAATGGTAGTCATTACACATAATATTTATCGGAGAGTGATCAAGGGCCTGGGAAATTATTCTGTGGTGAGGAATGCCTTTATTTTTTTTCCCCAACTTTATTGAGATACAATTGACATATAAAATTGTGTAAGTTTAAGGTGTACGAGGTGATTTTTTTTTTTTTTTGAGGAAGATTAGCCCTCAGCTAACATCTGCTGCTAATCCTCCTCTTTTTGCTGAGGAAGACTGGCCCTGAGCTAACATCCATGCCCGTCTTCCTCTCCTTTATACTTGGGATGCCTGCCACAGCATGGCTGGACAAGTGGTGCCATGTCCGCACCTGGGATCTCAACCGATGAACCCCAGGCTGCCAAAGTGGAACATGTGCACTTAACCGCTGCGCCACTGGGCCGGCCCCTGTGTAAAAGCTTTTTAACTTGATATTGTCCAACTTGTTGATTTTTACTTTTGTTGCTTATGCTTTTAGTGTCCTATCCAAAAAATTCTTGCCAAGACCAATATCAAGGAGCTTTTTCTGCATGTTTTGTTTCTAGGAGTTTTATGGTTTCAGGTCTTATGTCCTTAATCCATTTTGAGTTAATTTTCGTGAGTGATGTAAGATAAGGGTCCAATTTCGTTCTTTTGCATGTAGATATCTAGTTTTCGCAGCACCATTTATTGAAGAGACTACCCTTTCCTCTTACCCTATATACATGGGTTTATTTCTGGGCTCTCTATTCTGTTCCACTGATCTGTGTGTCTGTTTTCTGCCAATCCCATACTGTTTGATTTCTATAGCTTTGTAATATAGCTTGAAATCAGGAAGCGGGATGCCTCCAGCTTTGTTCTTCTTTCTCAACATTGCTTTAGCTATGCAGGATCTTTTGTGATTCCACAGGAATTTTAAGATTATTTTTTCTGCTTCTGTGAAAAATGCCATTGGAAATTTGATAGGGATTGCATTGAATCTATAGATGGCTTTGGGTAGTATGGACAATTTAGCAATACTAATTCTTCCAATCCATGAATGCAGGATATCTTTCCATTTATTTGTATCTTCTTCAATTTCTTTCATCAATGTCTTATTATATAGATCATTCACTTCCTCGGCTAAATTTATTCCTAAGTGTTTTATTCTTTTTGATGCTATTGTAAATAGGGTTACTTTCTTTATTTCTTTTCCAGGTAGTTCATTGCTAGTGTATAGGAATGCAACTGATTTTTTTTTTGAAGAAGAAGATTAGCCCTGAGCTAACTACTGCCAGTCCTCCTCTTTTTTGCTGAGGAAGCCTGGCCCTGAGCTAACATCTGTGCCCGTCTTCCTCTACTTTATATGTGGGACGCCTACCACAGCATGGCCTGCCAAGTGGTGCCGTGTCTGCACCTGGGATCCAGACTGGAGAACCCTGGGCTGCCAAAAAGCAGAACGTGTGAACTTAACTGCTGCACCACCAGGCTGGCCCAGAATGCAACTGATTTTTGTATGTTAACTTTGTATCTTACAACTTTACTGAGTTTGGTTATTAGTTCTAACAGGTTTTTGGTGGAGTTTTTAGCATTTTCTTTTCTTTTTTCCTTTTACTTTTCCTGAAGAAGATTCGCCCTGAGCTAACATCTGTTGCCAATCTTCCTCTTTTCGCATGTGAGCCACCACCACAGCATGACCACTGACAAACAAGTCGTATAGGTCTGCACCTGGGAACTGAACCCAGGCCACTGAAGCAGAGTGTGCTGAACTTAACTAATAGGCCACCAGGGCTGGCCCAGGATTTTATTTATTTATTTTAATTTTTAATTTTCCCTTCTTCTCTCCAAAGCCCCCCCAGTACATAATTGTATATCTTAGTTGTAGGTCCTTCTAGTTGTGGCATGTGGGATGCCATCTCAGCATGGCCTGATGAGTGGTGCCAGGTCCACACCCGGGATCCAAACTGGTGAAACCCTGGGCCATTGAAGTAGAGCATGCAAACTTAACCTCTTGGCCGTGGGGCCAGCCCCTGGCCCAGGATTTTCTGTATGTAAGATCATGTCATCTACAAACAAAGATATTTTTACTTCTTCCTTTCTAATTTGAATCTTTTATTTATTTTCTTTTTCTTCCCTTTCTTTCTTCTTTCTTTTCTTTTCTTTTTTTTTTTTTCTGCCTAATTGCTCTGGCTAGGACTTCCAGTCCTGTGCTGAATAGGAGCAGTGAGAGTGGGAACCCTTGTCTTGTTCCTGACTTAAGAGGAAGAGTTTTCAGCTTTTCACCACTGAGTGTGAACATACAACCTTTGCTATGTTGAGGTTCATTCCTTCTATACCCATTTTGTTAAGGTTTTTATCATGGAAAGATGTTACATTTTGTCAAATGCTTTTTCTACATCTATTGAGCTGATCATATGAATTTTATCTTTCATTATATTAATATGATGTATCACACACTGATTTGTGTATATTGAACCATCTTTGCATCCCAGGGATAAATCCTTCATCATGGTATGTGATCCTTTTAATATGCTGTTGAATTCAGTTTGCTAGTATTTTGTCAAGAATTTTTGGATCTATATTCATTAGGAATATTGGCATGTTGTTTTCTTTTCTTGTAGTGTTTTCATCTGGCTTTGGTATCAGGGTAATGCTGACCTCATAAAATAAGTTTAGAGGGCTGCCTTCTTGATAATGTTTGGAAGAATTTGAGAAGGATTAGCATTAATTCTCTTTATATCTTTGGTAGAATTCACTCATAAAGCCATCAGATCCAGGGCTTTTGTTTGTTGGGAGGTTTTTGATTACTGATTCAATCTCCTTACTCAGTGGTCTTTTCAGATTTTCTATTTCTTCATGGTTTAGCCTTGGTGGGTTGTATGTTTCTAGGGATTTATCAGTTTCTTCTAGGTTCTCTAATTTGTTGGCGCATAATCGTTCATAGTAGTTTCCTATGATCCTTTGTATTTCTGTGGTATGAATTATAATGTCTCCTCTTTGACCTCTAATTTTATTTACTTAACTCTGCTCTCCTCTTTTGTTGGCAAGTCTAGCTAAAGGTTTGTCAATTTTTTTATCTTTTTAAAAAACTGTAAGTTTCCTTGATCTTTTCTTTTGTTTTTCTATCCTCTATTTCATTTACTTCTGCTTTGATCTTTGTTATTTCTTTTCTTTTGATAACTTTAGGCTTAGTTTGTTCTTATTTTTCTAGTTTCTTGAGGTATAAAGTTAGGTTGTTTATTTGAGATCTTTCTTTTTTAAAAAAGTAGGCATTTATCATTATAAATTTCCCTCTTAGAACTGCTTTTGCTGCATCCCATAAGTTTTTAGTATGTGTGTTTCCATTTTCCCTTGTTTCAAGATGTTTTTTTATTTCCCTTGTGATTTCTTCTTTGATCCATTGATTGTTCAAAAGTGTGTTCCTTAATTTCCACATATTTGTGAATTTATCATTTTTCCTCCTGTTATTAATTTCCAGTTTCATACCATTGTGGTCAGGAAAGATATCTGGTATGATTTCAGTCTTTTTAAATTTGCTAAGACTTGTTCATCACCTACCACATGATCTATCCTGGAGAATGTGCCATGTGCACTTGAGAAGAAAATGTATTCTGCTGCTGTTGGATGGAATGTTCTGTATATGTTTGTTAGGTCCCTTTGGTCTAAAGGACAGTTCAAGCCCAAGGTGTTCTTTGGATTTTCAGTCTGGATGATCTACCTATTGTTGAAAATGGGGTATTCAAGTCCCCTGCTACTATGGTATTGTTGCCTATTTCTCTCTTCAGATCTGTTAGTATTTGCCTAATATATTTATGTGCTCCAATGTTGAGTGCACATATATATTTAAAATTATTATATTTTCTTCATGAATTGAGCCACTTACCATTATATATGGACCTTCTTTGCCTCTCACTGCAGTTTTTGGTTTAAAGTCTATTTTGTCTGATAGAAGTATAGCTATCCGTGCTCTCTTTTGGTTTCCATTTGTGTGAAATATCTTTTTCCATCCCCTCACTTTGAGCCTATGTGTGTACTTAAGGCTAAAGTGTCTTTTATATGCAGCATAATTGGGTCTTGTTTTTGAAACCTATTCAGCAATTCTATGACTTTTGATTAGAGAATTTAATCCATTTACATTTATAGTAATTATTGATGGTTAAAGACTTGCTAATGCCATCTTGTTAATTGTTTTTGGACTATTTTGTAGTTCCTTTGTTCCTTTCTTCATCTCTTGCTGTCTAGTTTTGTGAATTGATGATTTTCTGTAGTGATATATTTTGATTTCCTTCTCTTTATCTTGTGTATATCTACTATAGGTTTTTGCTTTATGCTTACTCTGATACTTTCTTGAATATAACAGTGTATGTTAAGATACAACAGTCTATTTTAAGCTATAACAACTTAACTTCAATTGCATACAAAAACTACCCTCTTATTCCTCCCACCACATTTTATGTTTTTGATATCACAATTTACATCTTTTTGTAATATTTATCCATTAAAAATTTATTGTAATTATAGCTATTTTTAATACTTCTATCCTTTAACCTTTATACTAGGGTTAAGTTGGTAACACACCACTGTATTACAATATTGGAGTATTCTGAATTTAATTATATACTTACCTTTACCAGTGTGTTTTATATTTTCATATATTTTCATGTTACTAATTAGCATCCTTTCATTTCAACTTGAAGAACTCCTTTCAGCATTTCTTGTAAGACAAGTCTAGTTGCAATAAACTCCCTCAGCTTTTGTTTGCCTGGGAGAGTCTTATCTCTCTGCCATTTCTGAAGGACAACTTTACCAGCTAAACCATTCTTGGTTGGTGGTTTTTTCTTGTGCTTTGAATATATCATACCACTCTCAGCTGACCTGTAATGTTTCTTTGGAGAAATACACTCATAGCCTTACGAGGGTTCTCTTCTAAGTAACAAGCTTCTTTTCCTTTGGTACTTTTAAGATTCTCTATGTCTTTGATTTTTGACAGTTTTATTATGTTATGTCTTGAACAAGATCTCTTTGAGTTGAATTTATTTGGACCTATGAGCCTCATGAACTTGGATGTCCAAGTGTCTCTGCAGTTTTGGGAAGTTCTCAGCGATTATTTCTTTAAATAAGCTTTCTGCTTCTTTCTCCCTCTTTTCTCCTTCTGGGATTCCAACAATGCATAAATTGTTTTTCTTTTTTTTTTTAAATTACGTGCCATAAGTCCCATAGGCTCATTTCATTCCTTTTATTTCTTTTTTCTTTTTGCTCCTCTGACCGGATAATTTCAAATGCTCTGTCTTCAAGTTCACTGATTCTTTCTTCTGCTTAGTCCAGTCTGTTCTTGAAGCTCTCTATTGAATTTTCCACATAAATCATTTTATTCAGGGGCTGGCCCCATAGCTGGGTGGTTAGATTTGTGCACTCCGCTTCAGTGGCGCAGGGCTTTGCCAGTTCAGATCCTGGGCGCAGACATGGCACCGCTCATCGGGCCATGTTGAGATGGCATCCTACATGCCACAGCCAGAAGAACCCACAACTAAAATATACAACTATGTACTGGGGGAATTTCAGAAGAAAAAAACAAAACAAAAAAATCATTTCATTCTTCAGCTCCAAAATTTTTGTTTGGTTCTTTTTTATATTTTCTATCTCTTTGTTGAATTTCTAATTTTGTTCTTGTATTGTTTTCCTGATTTTGTTAAATTGTTTATCTGTGTTTTCTTGTAACTCTATGGGCATTTTTGCAATAATTATTTTGAATTCTTTGTCAGGTGATACATGTATCTTCATTTCTTTGGGATCAGTTACTAGAAGTTTACTGCATTCCTTTGGTGGTGTCATATTTGCCTAATTCATTGTGATGCCTGTAGCCTTGCATAGGTGTCTACACACTTGAAGAAGCAGTCAACTCTCTTAGACTTTATGGACTGACTTTGGTAAGGAAAGACTTTCACCTGTGGATGGGAGCATGCTGTGACCCTGAGTCTAGTGCAGGGTGCCAAGTGTAGGGGCATGTGGTGGCTGTGGGTCCAGCGGAGTATGATGTCTCATTGACTCAGGCCACTGTGATCTACACCATTGACAACTGTATGGTCCTTGCAGCATGCTACAGGGGCTCTGCAGTGCTTGCAAGGGCTGTTGGAGTCCTCAGCAGTGCATCCAGGTCCAGTGGCTAAGGACCAGGGCAGGCAGTGCTGGTGGCCAGAGCTGGTGGTGTCTACTCAGCTATGGAGGCAAGTTGCAGGTTCCTGTGTAGTGGCAGGGGCTTGTTTCAGACATACACACAGTGGTGAGGGTGAGGGCCAGCAGCAAGGGCTCAGGCCAACTGTGGGCATACCAGCAGCTGCAAGGGCCCTGGCTGTAAGTTTGCCTTTCTATGGCTGCAGGATCTCATTTGGGCACATGCATGGTGGTAGAGGACAGTGACAGAAGTTGGACCAGCAGGATGCAGGTGTAGAGCTACAGGGGCTAGTTTTAGGATAACCCAGCGGTGCAGGCCAATGACAGGAGTCAGGGCCTGATCTGTGCCCATGAGAAGCTGTGGGGGCCCTGGCTGTCAGTGTGCACTCCTGTGGCTGCAGGGTCTCACTGTGGACACACACATGGCAGTGGAGGCCAATGATGGGAGCTCAGGTGGTGGCATGCAGGTGCATAGCCGGAGGTGTGCTTACTTGGGACTAGCCCCAAGTATGCAGTGGGGGTCAGCTGCAGGGGTCTAGGTTGGTGTCTTGCACTCACATAACCACAGAGGCCCTGGCTGGCTGCCAGTGTGGCTCCTGGTCTCCTACAAGGGAGAGGTGGAGGAGGTGGGGAGGAACTCAGGGAGCTGACATCTGCAAATGCAAAAACCTATGGTGGGAAAACCTCAGTGGTGAGATCTTCAGGGGTCTGTAGTGGCTGTGCTAGCCATTGGTTTCTTCAGCGGGAAAAGCTGCTGGGGTCCCCTGCATAGCAGGCCACTGGGAACCATGGTCACTCCCACTGCATGGTTGATACTTGTAGTCCCTGCTCCTTTTTCTTGTTCCTTGTTGTCTCTATACACCTCAGCTTTGTGCCTCTTGGTGGGGTGAAACTGAAGTGGGTCCTCGTGCAGTGTCCCAAAAGGCTTGGGAATCTGGTTGCTCATCCTGCTCTTCCTTTCCCAGTGAGGGGAACCCTTTCTACCTGGGACATTTATTCTTGACACTGAGCAGGGCGAGCCTGGGGGATGGGATGAGGCAGGCAAGATGAAGCTGTTCCTCCTTCCCTTTTCGTTTGGTTATTCTCAGATGTTTTGTTCTGCTGTGTTGCTACAGCTTCTTAAGTAGTCTCCTGAGCTGTCTCAATGCCACTTTTGTTTGTGGATAGCTGTCTAATTGTTGATCTTTGTGGGAGGACAGACGCTGGGGTCGCCTACTCCGCTATTTTGGCCAGAAATGCCTTTAAATGAGTATGCCTTGCATTATTCCATTTGCAATTGAGAGGCCATGTGATATAGTGGGAAAATTCACAGACTCCAAGCCAGATGCCCCGGGTTTGAATCCACGCTATGGGGTGACTTTGGATACACGATTCAACATCTTAGTTTAACTTTCCCCAGAAGCAGACCCTAAAATAACCATTTGAGTGCAAGTAGTTTATTTGCTGGCTATTCCAGGAAATATGCACAGGGGAGCGGGAGAGTGAGACAGGGAAGGGAAGGAGGCCAATAAGTGTAACTTACTAAGCAAGTTACCACTGTGGACAGCTGCGGTGTGAGCCTTCCAGGGAAATCTGGGGGGACACGTAGAACAGGTGCCTCTGAGTTATCACACCCAAGGAACGATGGAGCCAGAGGAGTCAGAGACCAACTCCTGTCAGTCATTGGTTGAGGGCTGCTTTCAGAGGACCATAATTCCCAGCACGCCTGGCCTGCCACCTGTGGGCAGCAAAAGCTCTCAGTGCAGCGATGGTGGCAGTTGGAACTTGGGCTGGCGTGCACTGAAGTGGTGAGGGCTGAAGGGATACGAGGAGGATCCCACAGGGTCTGCTACGTTTAGTTTTCTCATCATTAAAATCAGACATTGATAGCATCTTCCTCATAGGATTATTGCGAGGTTTATGGAAGTTAACAAAGCAAAGTGCTTAGATCAGAGCCTGTATAGAGCAGGCACCATTTAAGTGTTAGTTGTCATAATTCGAAGTTCTTTGCCTTTCTGCGATGTAAAAGTATCTTTCTTCCACTACACCCCTCAAAAATATTTAGTGTAAACTCATGAGAGATTTAGGAGAAGGGGGGCTTTGTGGAGCAAGAGGAAAGGGCTAACGTTCACCCCTGGTCCATGCTACACAGACAGAGGGAGTCCACAAGGATGCAGGAGTCATGGACAGAGGGGGCTGAGACCGTAAAACCCTCAGCTGGAGGTCTGCACATATTCTGGAGGGTTTGGGGCTTCTGTGGGGCATGGATTGGGAATTTGAAACTAGCTGTTTTATATCTCAAAGGACATGGAGGCCACAGCTGCCGTCTGTGTTATGTACTAGAGTGTAAGCTTCCTGAAGGCAGGAACTCTGTGCTTGTTGCTAGATTCTCCCTGCTTCTTTTCTGGCTCATGGTAGACACTCAATAATTGACTGTTGAATCAATGAGCATGAAAAGAGCTCAGAAGACAAGAAAGTACTTGTTTTCACTCTAAAATCTTGGGTGACTGATACCATTTCCATATGCAGCCCTCAGCCAGTGGCTCTCTTGTCTCCCCTGCTACTCAGCCACCAGGACCCAGGAAGTAACCCGCACGTGAACCTATGCTGATGTTGGCAACTTGGGTGAGCTCTCCACTCTCAGCAGTGTCATCTAGAATACAAAGAACAAGCTGTGAGTATTTATACCAACGCATACATTTTAAATGGGCCCTTGCTTCTTCCTGAAAGGAATCCAAGAGCTCTGTTGGAACTGAAAGCGTTTTATATTTATGTATCACTAGTTATTGAGGGAACACAAAGTGCTCAGCAAATATGATCTCATTAGTCCTCATGACAGCCCTCAGGGAAGAAGTTGGCAAGAATTCTTATCCTGCTTGGACAGGTAATAGTATAGAGGCTCAGGAGGCCAGGTGATATGTGCCAGAGGCACCAAGGGGATGCTCCCAGGAGCCAGGATAATAGCGAGGGAATGGAAAGCACAACAGAGAAAGTACAAGGACTTCTGTCATACCATGGACTGAGGAGTGTCATAAAGGTGTGGCCTCCATGCTCACTGCAACATTGCAGGGACATTAAAAACCTAGAGATAGCCCAATGTCTCTCAGTACAGGACCCAATAGATGTATTACAGTATAAACAATGAAATACTATTCAGCTGTTAAAAAGGATCTGTAGGGGCCAGCCCAGTGGCATAGTGGTTAAGTTCGTACCTTCCACTGCAGTGGCCTGGGGTTCGCAGGTTCAGATCCTGGGGGCAGACCTAGCATCGTTTGTCAACCCATGCTGTGGTGGCATCCCACATACGAAACAGAGGAAGACTGGCACAGATGTTAGCTCAGGGACCATCTTCCTCAGGCAAAAAGAGGAAGATTGGCAACAGATGTTAGCTCAAGGTCAATTTTCCTCACCAAAAAAAAAAAGGGGGGGGGATCTGTATGTTCTCACATGGAAAGGTGTCCAAGATATTTAAATGAAAAATGCAAGTTGTGAAAGAATATATATAATATAATCTCCAACTGCTATAAAATAGATGCATAATATTAAGGGAAAAGTCTAAAAGATGTGTACAAATTATATACTAAATATAGTTATGTATGTCTTTGTGTGTTAGTATCTTCAAGGAAGGCCTAGAAGAATGTGTAACGATGGTTGTAACTACAGGTTGCATTAAGTTTTATTTTCTTAATCATACATTTGTTAAATGTTGAAATTTTTTGCAATGTGCATGTTTTTCTCTGTTAATCGGATTAAAATTTTCTAAAAGCCAGAAAAAAGGAAATCCTTTATGTTACCTAGGAAGTATTAAAGACAAAAAGTAAAAGTATTAAAGAATGCTCACACTGCTTTCTTTCGTTACAAAAGAACACTGTGAGCATTTTCCTTGATGTGGAGAATTTGGAAAAATTCCCCTAGAGTTCCTATTTAGTTTCTCCTGTGCGGTGAAATTTGGATCAGATACTCTATTTTGTAAACATATGGTCCTGTGTCTGCAAAAACAAAATACCTCATGAAATCTTTCTGCTTTTCCCTTAATGTTTTAAACACGGGCCAGACCTGACTGTTTAGCACACTGGATAATGAAATTTAGTAGAAGAGCTAACAGCCCCGCCCCAAGAAGGGAGTCAAAACGTCAACTCCGCATTTTCATGAGCTATTGCTTCAACAGACATAAATCATGTCATGTCATTAAACTTTAACTTTGAAAGCTCAGATCATATTATTTCACAACAATGTGAATGTACTTAACACTATCGAACTGTATACTTAAAAATGGTTAAGATGGTGAATTTTTTGCCGCATGTTTCTTTTTTTTTGAGGAAGATTAGCCCCGAGCTAACAACTGCCAATTCTCCTCTTTGGAAGACTGGCCCTGAGCTAACATCCGTGCCCATCTTCCTCTACTTTATATGTGGGACACCTACCACAGCATGGCTTTTGTCAAGTGGTGCCATGTCCGCACCCGGGATCCGAACCGGTGAACCCTGGGCCGCTGAGAAGCCAAACGTGCGAACTTAACAGCTGCGCCACCGGGCTGGTCCCAATGCTGTGTGTTTCTTACCACAATAAAAATGCAACCCCCACCTTTCCCCCCAAAAAACCCAAAACTCAGATCACTGAAGTCTAAGATATAGTATAGTGTAAAGGAAGGAGAGGGTGGGGTCAAGCGGAGCTGGATTCAGGTCTCAGGTCTTGAAGTCTGACCACACTGGGCCTTGGACAGGCTGCATTCCTTCATTCAGCTCTTCTCCACATCGCTGAGTAGCTGTCACGTGCTAGACACAGGGAAAGGCACTGGGCCACAGCAACCCACAGGGCAGAGGACTCCCTGCCCTGGACATAGCCTCTCAACCGCAAGTGCCCACCTGAAAATGGGGAATCATGAGACATAGGCCAGCCAGGCTGCCGGAGAGGCGGGAATGGGCTACCAAGGCCAGCACTTGTCTGTGGGGATCGAGACAGCTCAGCTTCATCCCATGGGAGACGGACAAAGGAGTGATATCTGAATTCACATCATTCCCCAACAAGGAGCAGGGTCTGTCCACGGCCTCCTGCCCTGCCAGCTTCTCAGCCACAGCTAAGGGAATAAGAACAAGAAAGGAAGGATAGGCGGCCGCCTCTTCCCTTCAGTGGGGTTGGATGAGGTCTGGTTTAGGATGGGAAGAGTGAAGGTCACATGGAATCTTCCAGTGAATTCACAGGGGAGGGACGTGGGATAATTACAGCAGGAGTGAAGCGAGAGTGGGGGAGTTCCTGTGTGTCAGGCACTGTGTGAGCGTGCTCACTCTCCCCACGGATACTCACGGCCTCCCTTTGAGGCAGTCGGGGTAATACTGACGCTGACTTTGCTCCCGTCAGGCACTTTTGGAAGGGCTTTGCTGGTCCCCACTCATTTATTGCTCACAACGACCGCACGAGGAAAGAACTTTTCTTATTCCCTTCTTAAAGTGAGGAAACTGAGGCACAGAGAGAATTAGCTACTTAGTAACTGACAGAGTTGAGATTTAAATGCAGACATTAAAATGTAGAACAGAGGATCTTAACTGTGATGTCCTATCATCTTCACATTTTATAGACAAGCAAACTGCTGCTCAGAGAGGTTGTCACCTGTGCAAGGGCCCACGTGGAGAGCCAGGTTTGACACCAGCAATTTCTGCCTTCTAAGCCTGTTCTCTGTAAACCATGACACTCTCCTGCAATACCTCAGGCAGTGAGAATCTCCAGAATAATGAGGGCCAAGCCCAGGCCTGTCGCTGATGGGCAGAGCCGCGTAACCAGCCCCACTGTGTGTCCAGCTCCGCCGGCTGCAGAGACCGGAGGACTGAAGCTTACTTGGCTTTCTGCCCATGGCAGGTGGGGTTCCTTCATCACCATCTGTGAGTGCCCTCACTCCCAGTCCCTGAGCCTTAATGCTGATTTGGATAGTCATTCATTCATTCATTCAACGAATATTTATTGAACTATTTGCCAGGCCCTGGTCTAGGTGCTGGGATTAAGTAGTGAGCCAAACCATGGCTTTACTTGGGCTCCAGGGTCTGGGTTCTTGCCTTCTTCCTTCTTACCCCATCCTAATCTGCACCTCATTCCTTTCTAGAAATGGGCCCCTTTTTGTTCTGTAAATCACTGACACGGTCCATCTACAGGACTCTGCTAGCCTATAGGGTGCCTTTGTGCAAATTAGAGAAAGGCGCCCCTTGTGGGTACATGCAGCCTCACAGGCCCCCAGCATAGAGAGTGGAGAGTGGGCTGGATTTCAGCCAGTATCCAACTCTAGGCCAGGCACCTTTGGGCAGGGCACAGCCTAGACAAAGCACATAGCAGCCCCTTCTCCCAGCCCTTCCAAGAGATGTGCTCTTCATGCCCAAGACCAGTGCCTTCAAGTCCCACCTAACTCCACGCGCCAGCTGCTCAGCCAGGTCCCCATCCACTCCAGTCCCTGTAAGCTGGGCCTGCGGGTTCCCATCTTTATCCATCACCCACCACCAGAGCAGCAGACACACCCTGTCACCTCCCTGGACTCCCTCTTCCTCCTCCTCTTGTCTGTCAGCTGCTGGGATCTCCCCTTCCCAGCATGCTCTGCCCCACCCTGAGGCCAGGGTCCAGCCATCCTGGATGTGTTTATCGTACTTACATCCAAGAGCAATTCTGACAATGGGGCCATTGTGAGGGGGTGCCAACCCCTCACCTTTGTGAACAAAAAGGCACTACAGACCTGTTCAGTAGCAGGCTGGTACAAATGCATGACTATCAGGATGTCCTCATTCCTGACTCCATTCTAATAATAGATGGAGATGCCGTTTAATTACTAGGAAGTTGTTGAGAGGGAACACCCAAAACACAGCACAGATATATTCTTCCTCAAAGGTGAAAAATTGTAGTTTTAAAACTGTAATTTTGGGGGCCGGCCAAGTGGTATAGTGGTTACATTTGTGCACTCCACTTCGGCAGCCCGGGGTTCGTGGATTCAGATCCCAGGCATAGACCTACACACGGCTCATCAAACCACACTGTGACAGCGTCCCACATACAAAATAGAGGAAGACTGGCACAGATGTTAGCTCAACAGCAATCTTCCTCAAGCAGAAAGAGAAAGATTGGCAACAGATGTTAGCTCAGAGCCAATCTTCCTCATCCAAAAAAAAAAAGGAATTTTTTATTTAACCCATGATTGAATAATTCACCTGCTCAACTGCTACTTATCTTCATGTCACTTCTTCCAGGAAGCTTTCCCAGATCGCCTACTCTCCACACCCCTGCCTCTGGTTGGGTGCTCTCCTCGGCACACCTTCCAGAGCACAGGAGCCTGCCCATCCAAACACTCATCATGTTAAACTGTAGTTGCCTGTTCGCTTCTGTACCGTCCCCTAGTGGACCGTAAGTTCTGTGAGATCAAGGACTAAGCCTTGTTCACCTTTTATCCTCAGCATCTGACACAGAACCTACAGGAACTCAGCAAATATTTGTGAGATAATGAAAGGTATTTATTTGTATGGGAAAAAATTAGCATCAATACCAAGCTGGAGTTTTTCTCTGTAATGGAAATCTGCTTTCTGCTGGGAAGGGTGAGGGAAATGAGAGGCTGTAGCTGCTCTCAGGTCCTCCAGACAAACCCCCATAAATCAGAAATTAGTATACCATGCAGCAATTCCATTCATTTGTTCATTCACTCATTCATCGTAGGCATTTTTTGAGTGCCCCTATGCATCCAGGCAGGGGGATTCTACAGTGAAAATGAGTCAAAGTTCCTGCCCTCATGGAGCTTATCTTCTAATAGGAGTGGGAGGGTGTGGGGCAGGGAGGGATGCGGAGGGAGGGAAGACAATCCCTAATCGGTCACTTACGCTACAGTGAAATATCACAACGTGAACATCCCAGCTACTTCTCAGCACAGATAATGGGTAACTTGTCAAGCAGTGGCGTCAGATAGCTTGGAAGCAAGTTCTTAATTTATGACTTACTAATTAAGTTACCTTTGGGCAAGCTACTTGACCTCTCCAGGCCTCAGTTTCCCCATGGGGTGATAACAGTGGCAGTACCTACTTCCCACTACCTACCTGCCTGGCTGAGAGGAGGGCCAGTAAACCTTGGCGACAGTCATTGCTAACGCACCCCTGAAGTGGTTTGGGAGACATCATTTCATATGCGCTATACTAATATGAAAGCATTATTTTAATTCCTTCATTTCACTGATTCACGCTAAGGTTTGCTAGGGGGTAACTGGCTTCATTTAGTCCTCTGAGTTGTGCAATATTTGCATATGATCTTGAGTCCAGGCTCAGTTGCCAGAGGCTCCTGCCACACATAAAGATGCTGCCCGCAAGCTTTAAGCGGGAACACAGAGCAGGCGGCAGTGCGGACACAGCACGAAACACTCTTCTCAGGTTCTGGCCAGTGAAGCTTTACCCAAATAACTATCGTGGAAGTCCTGCAGCTAATTTCCCCTTATTATTGAACTTGAAACAGCTAGGATAAATAAAGCAGATTTTAATCAACTGCATTATAAACAAAAGGCACAGATGGCAGGGAAAGATTGACTGACAACAGCAAAGTCCCTGGGCACTCTTGAAACCCCCGGGGTGGGGGGGATGCTAAAGACTATGGCCCCTGCTTTGTTTTGCTCTTTGCATTTATGAATTCCAGGAACTCCTTTCCTTGAAATATATAGCTACCATCAACAGGATGTTACTGGCTGAATGCTCTTTGAAGCCCCAGAGGAAAAACCTCTCAGTTAGGGTCTGAATAGGTCAAGGGGGAACACTGACTGTCCAAAGGGTATGCTTCAGCTCCCCATCCTGCCAGGAAGAGAGATCAGTGTTTAAATGAATGAGGGGAATGCAGGCATCCTTGTTGTTGAGTCTAGAAAAATGGAGCAACAGAGCTGGCAATAAGAGAGAACGATTAGGGAAGTTTAATAAATCTTTCACCCAGACATTCTAGCTTCACCTCACTTCTCTTTATCCTTCTCTCATACAAAGCACACACACTTACACGTACTTCACACACACACTCCCGCCTGATGACTCAAATCTCAAACAACTTCCACATACTCCCTACTGAATCGTGATTCCATGTCACCCTAACACCATGGCCTCTGTTGTTCAGTTCAGAGAGGGTCATCTGCCTCAAACAAGACCAGTCATATTCCTGAATCCTCACCCCCATCTTTCACCAGAGTGGAATGGCCTAAGGTGAACCAATGACAGTTATTTCCCAGGAGTTTAGAACAAGAACTGAGAAAGTGAATCATTTGTGTGTTGGAAGGCCTGAGTCCTTGAGGGCATAAGTCAGATATCTCAAAGTTAGGAAGGTGGAGAAATGAGTTTGAGATGAAAGAATTGAATGGAATGCTAGGATTTGGATAAATTGGATCCTCTGGGCTATTCAAAAATGGATGGGTCAGGGGCCGGCCCGGTGGCACAGCGGTTAAGTGTGCACGTTCCGTTTCAGCAGCCCGGGGTTCGCTGGTTCAGATGCCGGGTGTGGACATGGCACCTCTTGGCACGCCATGCTGTGGTAGGTGTCCCACGTATAAAGTGGAGAAAGATGTGCCTGCATGTTAGCTCAGGGCCAGTCTTCCTCAGCAAAAAGAGGAGGATTGGCAGCAGTTAGCTCAGGGCTAATCTTCCTCAAAAACAAAAAAAAAGCAAAAATGGATGGGTCAATAAAATTAAATGTTCCAAAGGGCTTATTTCCTGTAACTCTTGTGTGTGTTAGAGAAAGGATGGTACAGAGTAAAGCAGTGGTTCTCAAAGTTTGGCCCTAGAACCCTGGGAGGGGTACCAAGACCTTTTCAGGGGATTTACAGAGTCAAAGCTATTTTCATAATAATACTAATGTATTATTTGCCTTTTTCACTCTCATTTTGTTATGAGCATACACAATGGAATTTTCTAGAAACTACATGACATGTGCTATCACAACAGACTGAATGAAGAAGCAAATATGAGACTCTAGCTGGCTTAACAAATCTTAAAAAAAGATTTGTTAAGCCAGATATTAGAAATTTGCAAAAACTGTGACTCTCCTCATTACATTTTTTTAGTTTTTGAAAATAAATATTTTAATAAAAAACTTATTTGTTAACATACAATATGCTCATTATTGTTATTCCTAAATAGATCCATAAGTATTTTTAAATTTTTCATTTTAAATTTCTAAAATAGCAAATGCTCATAGACATAGCAACACAAATTAGTACATATCAACAAAAGCTCTTTTGTGTCCCCATTATGTATGGAAGGGTCCTGAGACCAGAAAGTTTGAGAACCTCTGCATAAGAGGATCTGAAAAGTGTGATAGTGCTGTTTTCCAGCATTAGAAACAATGTATAATAAGCCCAAATACTTGTCTTTAATCCCCATCAGCCAGATACGGCAAAGGAGGACATTTAAAAGGGAAACAGAAAAAGACCACTGAGAAAAGGCCCTTATATCAGAGGCCATGATGCAAGCCCAGGTCACATCATCTTCACTCAGGTCAAAGATGTGGCCTTGGACCACGAAAGATGGTCTCGGGGGAGCCTGATTTCACAGTGCCCGTGGACCTGGAGATGCTGCATCAGGGAGCCGGCTGATGGCCACCTTCTACCTGGCCAGGTCCTTTCTTGCTTGGGAGAGACGCACTGCTGAGTGTGGAAGCTCAGGAGGAGTCTCTCTCCTACAGGCCCTGGGACATGCCTTTCCTGGAAGACCCAGGCAGATACTGGGCCCCACACACAGACCGCTAATTTAACAGCGTCAGCCGTCACTGGTGAACAGACGCAAATCCCCTTGGTGTTTAAAAAATAAAAAATGATAATAGCTCTGGTGTACCTTGTGTGTTTGCAGGGCAGCTCTCCCACCTATGGAGAGGTGCAACACAGCTGACTCCTTAGGTCAAGTAGAAATCCTGTGCCTCATTGTACAGGGACAGGCTGAGCTCCAAGCCCTGCTCTGGAGCCTGCTGGGTGGCTCTGCCCTTTGCACACAGGAATGGGATCCCAGGGCCGGCCCTGTGGTGCAGCAGTTAAGTTCACACGTTCCACTTCGGGGGCCCGGGGTTCACCGGTTAGGATTTGGAGTGAGGAGCTACAGATCACTCGTCAAGCCAAGCTGTGGCAGGCGTCCCACATATAAAGTAGAGGAAGATGGGCACGAATGTTAGCTCAGGGCCAGTCTTCCTCAGCAAAAAGAGGGGGATTGGCAGCAGATGTTAGCTCAAGGCTAATCTTCCTCAAAAAAAAAAAAAAGAAAGAAAGAAAAGGAATGGGATCCAGTCCAGCTAGGAGCCTCTGCTTCCAGCCCATGGGTTGGAGGCTCCCACGCTTCTTTGGTCCTCTGCCTGTGGGTCCTGCCCCTGGCCCTTCCCAGGCAAGCCTCTGTTAGAGAAATTTAACAAGTGTCCAACCGAGGTCTCAGAAAACGCCCGTAGACATAAAAGGGACCAACAGCCTAGACCTTATTGGGCTTTTTCATTGCTCATACTGGTAACAAATTATTCACTTTGGTGGTTCAGAAAAACAAAATGAAGGTGTTTTTTAGGCATTGTGCACACTTGCGGCTGGAGGCCAATCAAGGAAATGATTGAGGGAGCTGGGAAATAGACGTGGGCTAGTCATTTTGTTAATGAAGTAATTGCCATATTTAGATTCCACCTTCTCAAAAGAGTTTGTTAGCTTATAAAAATATGCTACAAAATAATTGAAATGGAGGAAGTTAATCATATACTTTTCAAATACCCCAAACTCTCAGATTTAATGAAAATAAAGGAAAAGGAAAACTGGGGGGTTTCCAAGGAGGAAGGCATTTAGCTCCAACAACAATCCCCAACATTTCTGTGGAATTGTGAACTTGGATCCAGAAACGTTTGTTAAAATGGAAAAGAGAGTTAACCTACAATGAGTGACACATTTACGCATATGACTGTCCAGGCTTCTGTCGGAGTCTTAATAATATGGTCTCGTAAAAACACCTTCATAGACTTTAAACCTTAATTTTAAATTAAAAAAAAAGAACTTAAGTAAATAAATAGGTGACAATCAGGTCAAGGGGTCAATAATGTTAGAAAATAAGAGAAAACTGGGAGCAAGGTCAGTGCACAAACTATTTGTCGACGGAATCCCACAGTTTCACCTTGAGCTTTCTAGCATCTAATGCAAGGAAAAGAACTCGAGAAGCCAAATACTTCTTGAGGCTCATTAGATGAAAACAGACCATCTTCAAAGCAAGGAGGCAGACAGTTTCAGCTGTTTAATGGGAAGATTTTTTTGCCTGAATTGATTGAATGTCCCTTGTTCCTGACTGAATGGAGGTGACTTGACAACTTAGTAAACTTAGTAAAAGTCTGAAATAATTATTGAGCTAACTAGTGGTCATCAGGTTTGGGTATATGGTTTCCCCCTACTTTCTCCCTGGTAATATTAGTACCACTAGTCCCCTACATCTAAATGGAATGTGGGGAAAAGGAAAAGCCTCTGGGAAGAGGAAAACAAACTATTCAAATAAAAGGTGTTATTAGGGGGCCGGCCTGGTGGCGCAGTGGTTAAGTTCCCACGTTCAGCTTTGGCAACCCTGGGTTTGCCGGTTCGGATCCCAGGCGCAGACATGGAACCGCTCATCAAGCCATGCTGTGGTAGGCGTCCCATGTATAAAGCAGAGGAAGATGGGCATGGATGGTAGCTAAGGGCCAGGCTTCCTCAGCAAAAAGAGGAGGATTGACAGCAGATGTTAGCTCAGAGCTGATCTTCCTCAAACAAAAAAAAGGTGTTATTAGAACTAATATTGAGAAGTTCAGAGGCAGGAAGTTTTGAGTTAAAGTTCTAGCTCTGACTTGCTGGTTGTGCCACCCTGGGCATGTTATTTAACCTCTCTGAGTCTTTGCCTCATTACCTGTAAATGGTAACTATAGAAGTATGTACTTTGTAGGGCTGCTATGAGGATTAAATAAAATAATGCACGTAAAACCTTTAACAGAGTGCCTTGTCTATAATAAGCACTCAGTAAACATTGGGCTATGATTCAAAGAACTTCTGCTACCTAGACTCCTTAAATCCTCACCACAACCCTGTCGATCAAGAGGGTATTTATTCCACCTTATTCTGTGGACTGAGATAGGCGTGTAACGTGCCTAACACACACACAACCATTTGGTGAAAAGAAGGCTTACCTATGTGATCACAATAAATGAGCTACTCTGGGGGCCCAGTGATTCTGCCATTAGAGATTTCTTCCTTCACATTAATCTCTGGTTTTCGATATGAATAATAACCCATGAGTGGTAGCATATTAAAAGTTTATGGTTTTACTGGGGAGAGGGGATGCTCACCACAGTCCATAATACCTAACTAGAATGTAGTAATCTTATTTTGCTTCCATTGTATTCATTTTTATAGTTAACTTCTATTAACGACAAGGTAATGGTTGTTCGTTACAGTGGTGATATATAATTTCTTTAAAAAATAAATATACTTGGGTTTTAGAGTTGGTTGACTTGAAGAACATTGTTTAAAAAATGCAGTCGGTGAATGGATATGGCAAAAATCCTGGTGGCCATGTCTGAATAGCTACAGTTTGGAAACTGCTACACTCTGGGGTAAAATTTATACTCTTGGGTCTGTCTCATAAGGCCTTCTCTACTGTGGCCTCTGCTTACATTTCCAGGGTCTTTCCTCAACATTCCCTCTACTCTAGTCACATAGAAGTACTTGCTCTTTCCTCTTCGGGGGCTGTTTTTCTGTCTCTATATAAGCTGGTTCCACATACTGGAGTGTCTTTCCTCCCTCACCACCTTGAAAAGTGAATTTCTTCAAGTCCACTATGGAAAACCTTTCCAGACACCACTGGTGACAGCTACCCTCAGCCATTCTCACCACGGTTAGCAGAGTGGATCCCTCATCCATTTGTGCTGCTCAGTCAGAGGACAACCCCACTAGAGTATGACACCTTCTGGAGACCCTGCTCTGTGCGTGCTTATGAATAATGTATAGTCTCATTGTTAAGTGCAGGGTTTTATAGATATTTATATCAAGCTTATAATTGTGTTATTCAAGTCTTCTGTATCTTTTCCAATTTGTGTACTCCTAAACTACTAGTGTATAAAAATCTACAACTATTATGATGAATTTGTAAATTTCTCCTTATAATTTGACATGTTTGATATCTATGTTTCCATAGCATATTATTCGGTGCCTACTAGTTCATAACTGTGGCATCTTTTTGGTTGGCTGTGACCATGTCCTGAGTACCTCTGTATTCAGCAGGAAGCTACAAGTTGAATCAAGGGCAGAATTTGATAAAAATCAGTACTGCACGAGAGGTTCAGAGAGTAGGAGAAAGAGACCACGTTTGCTGAAAGAGACCACATCTGCTGGTGGCAGGCCTCTTCCCGCTTCAGGAGTTATAGGCTAGCCAAGGACTTCCCAAAGTCCCTCCAAAAACCTATGGAGATGTGGAACCTGTAAAGAAAAAAAAGCATTGGCAGGCCAATATGTAAAGAAAAACTGTAAAACCAAGATTAATAAGTATTTATTAATTGTCTTCAATAATGGTTAAGTTTACTATTCATAAAATGTTATTATAGATTGAAAATAATCTATAGAGTAGATTGCCTTACCTTACTAGAATTCTCAAGGATAAACAATGATTGGTTGAAAAATCACAGCCAATTGTAAATTAAATGTTTTTAAAATAATAAATAATTTGATAAGCAAAGTGGTGTTTTAAAATTTTACCCCAAAAACATTGTACTTAATGTGCATTTTAATATCTTTGATAGGAAGGGAGGTGGAAAAGTACACAGGATTAGGAGAGTCTTAAAATGGTCCAAGTTAAGGGGATCTTAGAGACCCCTTGACAGAGACGGCATTTAAGTGGGGCCCTAAAGAATGGGTAACTTTTCGACCAAAGTAGTGGAAGAGGGTATTCTGCGCAGAAGTAACAGTGACAGTGCAGAGGCCAAAACGCACTCTCAGATTTGGAGGAGAGAGAGGACTTTGGTTGGAGAGAGGGGATGGGGCTGAAACCCTCAAATCCTAAAAGGCCTTGAATGCCTTGGCTCGAGGTTGAAAATTCACTTTTTGAAATGTGGGCAACAAAGGACAACTCCAGAGTTTGGAAACGCCTTTGAGGGTCGTTGCTCTCTAGAAACGTGCTCTAAGGTTTCTCTTCACAAAGTGAATTTGTTTTCCTCTCAGTCTGGACCATCTGGCTTCTGACAAGGCATACAGCAGTGAGAAATAAAGAGGCCAAGAGGCCAGAATACGCAACTGTTCCCCGCTCTCCTTCCTGCCAGGGCTGCCCCGTAACCCCTATCCATCCATCCATTAACACGCAATTAATCCCTTGACTTTTTCAAAGCCTGGATCTCCTGCCCCTTGGCAATTAAATCCCTGCCAGTTAAAAGGCCAGAGAGAACAGGTGTGTTTCACACTTGGTTTCACTTTCCTGCAAGGTGCCAGACGGGCAGCCCCAAAGACCACAGACGTCTTTGTTCATTTAACAGCATCAGTGGGTAGCCAGATAGTCTCTCTTGGCCTGTCAGTAGCCTCAGGTGTGACCAGGAAGGGCAAGGAAGCCCTGTTGCTCCTGCTAATTCCTACTTCAAGGCTTGGCATATCGAGAGAAGCCCTACCTAGGAAGGTGGCATTCTGAGGGCACTGCTCTGCCCTAGGAATCCATTCATTGATTCATTCAGTCAGTCAATCAACACCATCCACTGAGCCAGGAGGAGCCAGCCACTCTGCTACAACAAGGGAGATCCAATGTGGATAAGAAATGGTCCTGCCTCTTAAGAGACCCCAGTCTAGTAGAGGACATGTAAACACGATTTAATACAACTTAAGAAGTGTGGCAATAAAGACATTTGTTTGCAGTTATTTATATATTGGTTGATTTATAGATTTATAAACTTATATATAAATGTATATAGTGCTTGTTGTGTGTCCTGTACTGTTCTAAACCCTGTACAAATATTAATTCATTTAATTGGCATAACAACCCCAGTAGGTAAATAGGTATTACCATTATCCCTATTTCACAAGTGTGGAAACACAGGTATTAAAAGTTTAAGTAACTTTCCCAATTCCCCAACTAGTAAGTCAGGGAACGGGGATTTGAAGCCAGACAGCTCAGCTCCCACGTCCATGATAATGCTCACTCTTGCATGCTGAGAGAATACTTTGCTGTTTGACCTGGAAAAGTGGTTCCAAAAGTGGAAATGGCATGGCAGGTAATAATAACCATAATAATCCTAATAGCAGCTATCGGCTATTGACACATTCTGTCCCAGATTTTGTGCTGAGGGATCTACACAGATTATCTTGTTTCATTCTCGTCATAATTCTATGAAGAACTCTTGTTATCAACCCATTTTTACAGATCAGGAGAGTGAGGCTTGGGTAAGATCAGAAACTCGCCATGGTTCAGAGGTACTGAGTGATAGAACTGAGCTTCAGATCGGGCGACCTGCCTCTTAACCAGCATGGAGGCCTGTGAGAGACACGTTAGGAACAGAAGCCGCTTGGCATCCCTTCAATATCACCATAAAGGAAAGAATGTGGCTCTGTTTTCCTGATGACGCCGCACCCAATGAGCTCTTGCCCCAGATCTTCCCTCTATTCACACCCCAAAGTGAAAGTACACACAGGTTCCGAAGATTTCTGGAGCTTGAACAGAAAGGGGCTCATGGCCATTAATTCTGTGGAGCCCAGACCCTGGGTAGCCACTCATGTCCCAACCCAATCTCAAATGGTCATCATTCACCAAAAGTAAACCAAAGGCCCAAACCGGGGTGAGTGGGCCTGAGACCCATCCTGGCTCTGACCGAGGTTCAGCTGCACCTGCTCAGGGGAGGAGGAGCCTTCCAGCAGTTGTCTGCCCTTGAAGGGGCACGGTTTTCTTATCCATACAAAGACACTGTATGTGCCAGTCGCTGTGCAGACCTGCCTTTGACTGAAAGACCAGGATATGACCAAAAGCTGCTCAAGGGAGCTGAGATAATAAACCTATGTTTCCTGACAACTTCTCTGACCTTAGTCGACCTCCTCCCCCAAGCCAGCTCGTCCCAGCTTCATTACCGGGTTTGAGTTTCACCGTTCATCTGGCAGAAATGCAGTGCCCCAGACAAAGAGGAACGGGTAAGCTCTGAGAAAGGAGGCTTTGTCAGGAGGCCCCCTTGGCAGACACCTGGGGAGGAAGCACCACACCCACCTGAATAAGGTGGGAGAGACTGCTCAGGAATTGTAAAGGGGACAAGGATCTAATGGGTGGCCAACAAATCTCCCTCTGATTTTTTGAGGTTGTGGGCAGAAAAAAGGTGGTAAAAGCAGCGAAGGGGCCAGGCTGGTGGCGCAGCGGTTAAGTGCGCACGTTCCGCTTCTGCAGCCCGGGGTTCACTGGTTTGGATCCCGGGTACGGACATGGCACCGCTTGGCAAGCCATGCTGTGGTAGGCATCCCACATATAAAGTAGAGGCAGATGGGCATGGATGTTAGCTCAGGGCCAGTCTTCCTCAGCAAAAAGAGGAGGATTGGCAGCAGTTATCTCAGGGCTAATCGTCCTCAAAAAAAATAAATAAATAAAAAAGCAGCAAAGTAGTGCAAAGACATAATAGATCTCAACCTGCTCAGACGCTGTCTTAGTGCAGACAGCTGTAACACAATACCGTGAACTGAGTGGCTTACAAACCACAGGCATTTATTTCTCACAGTCTGGAGGCTGGGAGTCCAAGATCAAGGCACTGGCAGATTCAGTGTCTGATGAGGGTCCGATCCATGGTTCATAGACAGCTGCCTTCCTCTGTGCCCTCACGTGGTGCAAAGGGAGAGGGATCTCCCTGGAGCTTCCTCTATAAGGACACTAATCCCATTGTGAGGGCTCCACCCTCATGACCTAATGGTCTCCTAGAGGCCCTACCCCCTAACACTGTCACACTGGGGATTAGGCTTCAACACATGCATGGGGGCGGGCACACACATCCAGTCTATAGCTGACTAGAGTCTGTTTTTAATACAAATAGTGTGTAGCTCCTCCTTTATTATCTTGAAATAAAATATATGGCTAAAATAACCACTCTTACACATAATTTCTTGAAAAATCAATATAACACCCTAACTGAAATATAAAGGAGAGAAATAAAAGGAAAGTAATTTACAATAAAGTAACATGCATTTCAGTCCACAAATGCTTAGGCACGACCACACCAAGAGGCAATGAAATCACCGGGTGCTGGTATCTTTATGCAGAAGTACGATGACAGCTTCAGCTGAGATGTTTTGGCAATTTGCATACCATGAGGGGCATTTCCATTGCTGACATATTTTCCCCAAATGGTGAGCAGTTCTTGTTCAAGTTCCCAAACAATCAAGAACAATCATCCCTTGCTTCATACGGATGTTACATTCCTAGAACAATGAGCATACATTTAAGGAGGCGAAGCATGCTCTGTGTTCACAAATACGACCAAGTTAGTGTGGGGATTCACAAGTAGAAAGGGTCACCTGCTTGCTTGTCTGGAGTGAGATGTGTGTGGGACTGTCACATGCATTGCCAGTAGTGCTCCCTCCATCATTATGACAACTAAAGAGACCTCACTTGGGTCCAAATGCCTCCTAGGGCTGGTACCACCCTCGCCCTGAAACAATGGTGTAGAGTTTACTGTTGTAATCAAATCAAACTTACAAGAGACCCATCTGCATATATTCATTTACTCATTCAACAAGCATTTACAAAATACTTGTTTTGAGTAAGGCAGTTATTCATTTAACAAACATTTATTGAATATATGCTAAGAGCTAGGTGTTATATCCAGATGTATAAGGCTTAGTTCTTCCTCTCAAGAGCCTTACAGTCTAATATTCAAGATAAGCTTCAAATATAAAAATAATATTGTGACGTAATAAGAAAGACATATTCAGTCTCTGCCTTCCCCCACCCCTTTCCTGGCACACAGCTCCTAAAACCCTTGCAGTCTCCTAAGTGATAAGTGTTTCTTTGTATGCTAATGAGATGTCAGGTGGCTGGGGGTTCCTGGACAGCCTCAGGTCGGGGCTGGTTGCCAGAGGAACCAACAGGGCAATTAGGGGGTTGGAACTTTCAGCCCCAACCCCTGACCCTGGAGGGGAGAGGGGCTAGAGATTGAGTTCCATCACCAATGGCAAGGGGTTTAATCAATCATGCCTGATGAGGATTTCTAGGCTGGTTACTTTTAAAATTGCAGATGAGAAGCAGGCTCCGAGGAGCAGAGTTTGCTTGCCCTTTGTTGGGAAACATTTACATTTGTAAGGGAAACCTCTATCTGTAAAGATGCCTCCTCTCTGTGCCAGGAAGAAGGGGGATGGCCTTATCTCTAGAAACTCTTAATCAATGCCAAAGGCAAGAACTTAAGTTGGTTACTGTCTGGCAACCTCATGTAACTGATTTAGGGTGGTGGCTTCTGGCCTTTACTTAATCCCATTTGATTTTTATCTAAAAGTTGTGGGACCACCCAATGGCCAGACCCCACCTGCACTGATACCATTTTAACTTTTTTCCATGTTCTTTCCTTTGTCTTGTAAAGAGATGGCTCACATACCTATGCCTTAAATTTAGCCTTACTCTCCACCCATGTTTGCAGCAGTAGCGGGGGCAGCAGCAGCCGCTCCTCCTGCCCACGGGCCCTGTCCCCACGCAGCAGCCTGACTGCCCTTGGGTCCTGTTCCCATGCCGGCAGCAGCAGCTCTGACTGCCCATGGGTCCTGTCCCCATGCTATTCCACACTATTCTCTAAATAAAAGAGCACTACCACCAGATCTTGAGAGTCCAAGAAATCTTTCTTTCGACTTCTCGGCTCACTGACCCCGCATCAATGCTTACATAACGGAACCTTCACAAAACCCCTAAACAATGGAATTCAGAGAGCTTCTAGGTTGGGGAACACATGGAGGTGCTGGGATGGTGGCACACCCGGAGGGGCATGGAAGCTCTGTGCCCCTTCCCCACACTTTGCCCTGTGCATCTCTTCCATCCAGTAGTTTCTGCTTTGTATCCTTTTCTAATAAACCGATAATATAGTAACTACTGTTTTTCCTGACTTCTGTGAGCCATTCCAGCAAATTATCAAACGCAAGGAGGTGGTTGTGGGATCCCAGGATTCATAGCTGGTCGGTCAGAAGCACAGATGACAGTGTGGATTTGTGCCTGGCATCTGAAGTCTAGGGAGACCAAGCCCTTAACCTGTGGGGTCTGCGCTCCCTGGCTGGTTAGTGTCAGTTAAATGTATGACACCCAGTTCATGTCCACCAAGAATTAGAGAATTGCTTGCTGTGGAAAAACCTACACATCTGGAGTCAGAAGTGACGTCAGGAGAGGTATAGAGAGGAAATAGTAGTTTACTTAAACATTAATTAAAATAATAAGTTACTGTAAAAAGTAATAAGAAAGCACAAGATGAGTAGACAAAGACGTGGTTGATTTATACTTGCTATTGCACTGCACAGAAAAAAACAGAGATCCTGGTTTTCAATGGCCAGAGTTCCCCAACCCTCCCACCACGTCACAGGAAGGAGATTTCTAGTACTTTGTCCCATAGAAAACACTCGCACAACACACACGTGCATATGCTCATATATCTTTCATACACTTGAGGGCTTCACAAGTTTGGTGTCAGGAGGAAGTTAAAACAAAACCTCTGGGCTACTGTGACCTAGCTGCCCTGGAGGGGACAGGAGAGCAGAGACAGAACTGGCTCAGGAGGAAGGAAAATTGTCTCGCTTGCATCTCGGGAGGCTTTGGGACAGGAGGCTGGCGCGGGGTGGGGGTGGGGGGCGGAACGTGGATTCATAGCCGAAGAAAACCACCAGCCCCCGGAAGAAGCCTTTCCCAGTGCCCTCTGTGCTCCCAGGTAGAACTGAGCACTCTTCCTAGTGTCACACAACATCCGGAGCACAGCCAAAACACTCCCTCACATTCCTTTCTTCATGTGGCTGGCTCCTCATACCAAATTACAAGGCAGTTAGGGGTAGAGGCTCTGTTTTTTTCATTATTTTAACCTCAGAACCAGGCTGAGAATCTGGAAGGGGCACAACAGGTGTTCAATAGATTCTCGTTGAATGATTGGAAGGAAGGAATGGAGAGAGGGAAGGAGGGAGGGAGAGAGAGTCAGATCAAAGCCTCCTCTCTGTCACCTTTCTGTCTCAGTCCCCCTAGATATGGTAACATGACAAAAAGAGGTTACCATCAGCAGCAGTCTGACCAATGAGCTCAGAGGCAAGAAGAAGGAAGGATGATAAATACATACACACACAGCCGAGAGATGGAGAGCCCACTCACTTGCTATCGTTTGAGATTCTCTCAACATTGAACAAAGTCTCTCATCCTGAGATTAGAAGTGAGAGTTTAAAATGCAAATTCCTGAATGTAACACACATTGACATGACATGACAGAGTTTTAGGCAAAGTATAGAGGATGACGATGTATTCTTTCTTATTCTGGAAGTTTAGGAGACAGTCTGTTTGGTGGGAGAGGATGCTTCTGAAGAGGTGAATGTTCTCAAGAAGGGGCCCAGGCTCCCAGAGCCGAACCCTGCCAAGTGCCCCCTCCTCTGTGCACTCAGGTGCTGGCTGCCAGCGTGGCTGGTCGTGCTGTGCCACCCTGAAGGCCCGTGCACCATGCCGAGCCCCACAGGCTTCTGCTCCCAGCAGACAGTAAACTGTGCGTGCACAAGGCATTTTTAAGCAGTTGCTTAAAAAGACAGCATTGCTTGACCCTTGGACGGCTGCATAAACCCCAGCATGTAGGAATCTTGAGATAAGCTTTCCATTTGACTGAGCACCGTTCGAGCGCTTCCTAGAATATTGTGTTTGAGCTCTGTAATTAAAGAGGGAAGAGGAGGACCGGGAGAGGTTCCGAGAAGAATTGTGAGGATATTAAAGGGTTGGAAACAATAAAGCTTACGATAAAGAGGTTGAAAGAACTGGGATTATTTAGACTGAAGGACAGAAGGTCAAGGAGCAGAATAATAATAATCCTCAAATACGCTCATTCTGGGGTCGGGGAACAAGGCTAATTCCTCCCTGATAAAATAACCATTTGGGGCCTGGCTGCTCTCTCTGTGCAGACTTGTTAGCAATGAGACAGAATTCAGCAAAATGGAAGCAGCGAGTGATGGGGCTGCCACAACATGCCTGGCTGGCCCAGATCTTGGTCATGCCCCCTTTCTGGGGCCTAGGGACCCAGGATAAGCATGAAGCCTGGGAGGGGGCGCAATTCTTTCCAGACGCTGGAAACTCTCAATAGCATTGGTGAAACCCTTAGTACGAGCCTAAGAAATATCTACCGCCAGGTTTATTTATCCATCAGACAAAGTTTATTATTTTTCCCACTGTAAAAGTAATACATACTCTTCAAGGAAACTAGCTGCTTCTTAAGTAAAAGCAAATCCCGATCTTCAGAGTTGCCAGTAGAGGGAGAACTGGGGTGTGTGTGTGTGTGTGTGTGTGTGTGTGTGTGTGTGTGTGACTGTGGAGGAGGTAGAGGTAGTAAGGGTGGGAGGGTGACTGGGACATTAAAATGAGGCTTTAGTAAAGTTTTGGGATAATCAGAAAAGACTTGCAATGAAACAATCCAGGTTGAGAAAGGCATAGTTTCCTAGTCTTCAGTCTGGGGACCGCTGCAGAGATGCCACCCTGCATGGATCCCCCTTAAGCCATTGGGAATAAGGAAGCTGCCAGCTCCTGCAGTAACGTCAAGGCTCCATCATACTGGCTGGCACTGAACAGAGAATCTCAGGATGGTAGTCAGCCATCCATCCCTTCCCAAATCTCTTCCCAGTCCTCCCACCATTTCCAGCCTTAGAGAACCAGGAATCACTTCTATTAAGGAAGCAGACAAATATCAAAACTGCTGAGGAATAAGAGTGGGGGAAACTTTCGACAGTCCACCATACAAAGACAGTCATCATGGCACATACATATATGATTTTGCAACTTTTTTCACCTGTTTTAGTTACGTTAAACTAATTGAATTGGTATGTATAGCATGAAACCCATTTTTATAAATATGCATGTATACACATACTTACGTTAAAAAGATTGGGAGGAATTATACCAAAGTACAACTCTGGTTATCTCTAGATGTGGGATTATAAATTATTTTACTTTTGATGTTATTATTTGTGTTCTGTGCAACGAATATACTTCACTTTTGTAAAAAGAAGAAATATATTATTGCACAATTATAACACAAAAATTTCCCATATTGTTATGAGCTCTGTGACCACACCATTTGTAATGGCTATTTGGTCAAGGCTGTGGTCAATATTTCATTTAATTATTTCTTCCCACACTGCTGAAGTTAGGTTGTCTCAAATTAAAGGACATATTCTCAATAGGATCATTTCCTTAAGATAGATCCGCAGAGGTGACGTTAACAAGTTAAATGGTATGAACCCTGCTATATTCCTGGCGAGTTTTTGACAGTTCACTCTCTGCTGACAATCAGGCTCTCATTCGGATCCCCTTTTCTTAACTTGTATATTTTCTCTCTCTCTTTTTTTTTTTTTAAATCTCCTGCTGGATTTTGCACTCACATGCTTTCATTGTCCCTGCTTTCCTGCGGTATTGATCACTGGGGTCCCTCCTGTCCGGTTCTCTCCCTGTTTCCCTTGTGGATGGCTTTTCCGTGGGCATGATTCCTTCCAGCCCCTGCCAATGAGATGGCACTATTCTTAGCTTCCAAACCTCCATTTCCATCATCTTGAAATTTAGGACACAAGAAGGAAGTAACAAGCATGCTAAAGTGTCAGGACCGTGGCAGCTGCCCTGAGTGGTTGTCACAAGCAATAAATGCTTACTCTGCGAACACCATGTATAGCCTTAAAAAAATTAATAAACCTAAAGTCATTTACACACTTTTGATGATATTTCTTTGATGCCTTGAATAGAGCATATTGTTTTCCATGCCTGTCTAGATGGGTAGCCATAAAAGATAGTTGGTTATTTTTAAATTTCTCCATTGCATGTGATTTACAGTCAATTATAGACATAAAGACTCTACTTCTTGCCTTTACTTATTGCCTCAAAACATAAGCCAAACTGTCCCGGTGTGAATGCAAGTGTTAGGACCTTGACTGAAGCAGACTTCCCACTGCTGAAAGTTCATGGTCTAGGTTAGGGGGTCCCTGGCTTTTTCAGAGTTGCGCTATTGTTGGTTTTATGTAATAAATATGTAAATAAAAATGTATGCATTTCCCATCTTCATCTCACAACCTATTCATGGCTTTATTATTTTGGTCACATTCATAGAATTTCAGAGCTATCAAAGATGTTTTTTCAAATTGAGATGAAATTCACATAATATGAAATTAACCATCTTAAAATGAACAGTGCAGTGGCATTTAGTACATTCACAATAGCATGCAACCACCACCCCTACCTAGTATCAAAGCATTTTCATCACCCCAAAAGGAAACTCCATACCCATTAAGCAGTTATTCTGCCTTATCCCCTCCCCCAAGTTCTTGGCAACCAACAATCTGCTTTCTGTCTTCATGGATTTGCCTATTCTGGATATTTCAAATAAGTGGAATGACACAATATGTGACCTTTTGTGTCTGCTTCTTTCACTTAGCATAATGTTTTTGAGGTTCATTCATGTTGTAGCGTGTGTAGGTACTTTATTCCTTTTTATGGCTGAATAATATTCCATTGTATGCATACACCAGAATTTGTTTATTCATGGTATTCCATTGTATTCATGTACACTTATTTGTTGTTAAGGGATGAATATCCCTTGATGGACATTTTGGTTGTTTCCACCTTTTGGCTGTTGTGGATAATGCTGCTGTGAACATGTGTATACATATATTTGAGTACTACTGGTCTCCAGTTCTTTTGGCTGTGTATCTAGGAGTGGAGTTGCTGAGTGACATGGTATTCTCTGTTTAGCTTTTTGAGGAACTGCCCAACTGTTTTCCATAGCAGGAGAACCATTTTACATCCTACCACCAATGTACAAGCATTCCAATTTCTCTACATTCTCACTACACTTGTTTTTCTTCTTTAAATTATTATTATAGCCATCCTAGTAGGTATGAAGTGGTATTTCATCATGGTTTTGATTTGCATTTTCCTAATGACTAATCACATTGAGCATCTTTTCACATGTTTATTGGCCAATTGTAAATCTTCTTTGAAGAAATGACTATCCTTGTGCTTTGCCCATTTTTGAATTGGATTATTGGCTTATTTTTGTTGAGTTCTATTAGTTCTTTACATAGTCTAAATACTAAACTCTTATCAAATATATGATTTGTAAATACTTTTTCCCATTCTGTAGGTGTCTTTCTACTTTCCTGATAATGTCCTTTGATGCACAAAAGTTATTAATTTTAATAAAGTCAAATTTACCTATTTTGTTGTTGTCCCTTATACTTTTGGTGTCATGTTTTAAAAATCATTGTCAAATGCAAGGTCATGAAGATTTATTCCTATGTTTTCTTCTAAAACGTTTATGGTTTTACCTCTTATATTTATGTGGTTGATCCATTTTGAGTTAACTTTTGTATGTGGTGTGAGGTAGGGGACCCAACTTCATTCTCTTCCGGTCAAGGACCTTTAAGTCATTTGATCCAAATCCTTCATTTTACAAATGAGAAAATAGGGCTTGCAGAGATGAAGGGACAAAACACACATGTGGCAGAAACAAGACTGAGGTTCCCCAGTCCTGACTCCCAGACTACCATGTCACACTGACTCTGCTTTTACTGCCCTGCATCAGTGGCCTTTGCCATATTCACAGAGCAAAGAGCAGTGACCATGTGATTTTTGGAGCAATCTCCCAAGTTAGATTTCCCAAACATGAAAATATGTAACAACTGTAAAGGTAATTTTATAATGGGAATGTTCAGTCCAGTGTATCAGCCCTGTGGTATCGAAGTCTACATGTTATCTTTTGGAGGTATCATACATGAATCCATTTTCGAGGCTGTATATTCCTGAAGCAGATGTTAAATATCTTATCTTTTCTGTAATTAATCTCAAGCAAATGCAAGTAAAATTATCCCTAAGAAAGTTCTCATGTAGATTTGGATACATGAAACTAAATAAAAGATATTGGAGCAAACACAGATTCTCTCAACAAGGGGAAACCCGCAGGACCTTATATAGGGCCCTTACTGCAGACTCCTCTTGGGCCCCCATTTTGGCCATCTTGGCCCACCTCTTACTCCAGGCTTTGTTGTAGCAATCTGCTTCCCACAGGTGTAACCTGACAGCACCTTGCTTCAGCTGTGCTAGGTACATGCTGCTTCCTGCCCTGGGACTTCTCTGATCCTGGTATAGGAGGC
The DNA here is from genome assembly GCF_037783145.1 of Equus przewalskii. Lineage (NCBI taxonomy): Eukaryota > Metazoa > Chordata > Mammalia > Perissodactyla > Equidae > Equus > Equus przewalskii. Next base: position 77,797,376 of record NC_091833.1, on the reverse strand, counting down.
CCGCAGACATCCACTTGGTATTCCAGACTCACAAACCTGGACGTGCAAGAGAATTAATTCCCCAAGGGGCAACCACTGACCAAAGGAGTCTGGGGTTGGGGGGAGTGGCACAGAGCCAAGAGATGGGTGCTCCTCTTTTCTCTCCCTTGAGCAAACAAATCTGAGGTATATTCTCCAGGACTCTTCAGAAGGTCTCAGTGGGACTCGGGTCCAGCTGCCCACAGTAGCGTCCCAATTCAATAACACATTTTTGTGTTGTCTTCTCTCTCACTGTGCCACTATTTCCAGTCCCCCCACTCCCGTTTCCTGGGATCATTTCCCAAAATAAACTCCCTCCATGAAAGCCCTTGTCTCAGGCTTTACTTTCCGAGGGGAATGCAGACACACCTCAGGACAGGCACTGTGATTATCCCCATCTTACACACAAGGAAATAGAGGTTAAGAGAGGTTGGAAAACTTTTCTTGGACACACAGCTAGTAAAAGACCAAGCAAAGAATTATCCCCACCTGATTTCATAGCCCAAGAGATGAACATTTCACTCTACTCTCTGCAGTGATGGTTGGTATTTATGCCCCTCCCATTGTCTCACTATCCCAGAAGGAGCCAGGTGTCCTGCAAACTCATCCTGAGTTCAAAGTCTTCTCTTCCCCCTTCTGCAGGATGTCATCCCAGCTGCAGGAGGACCAAACTCAAATGCCTCCTGGGGCTGCCTGGTCACATTAACACTGGCTCACATTTATCGAGCCCTTCCGATGTGCTAAGCACTGTCGGGATTCCTTTACATGTATCAGCTCATTTAATTCTCAGCACAACCCTGTGAAGTAGGCACTGCTATTATCCAATCTTACCAATGAGGAAACTGAGGCAATGAAGTTGAGTAACTTGTCAAAGACAGACACTTTTAAGAAGTGGAGTCAGGGACCGGCCCCATGGCCAAGTGGTTAAGTTCGCTCACTCCACTTCGGCGGCCCAGGGTTTCACTGGTTTGAATCCTGGGCATGGACCTGGCACCGCTCATCAAGCCATGCTGAGGTGGCATCCCACATGTCACAACTAGAGGGACCCACAACTAAAAATACACAACTACGTACGGCGGGGGTGGGGGGGCTTTGGGAGAAAAAGTAAACATTAAAAAATTAGGAAAAAAAAATAAGTGGAGCCAGCCATCTACGCTAGAAAGTATGACTATGGGAACAGTCCTCTTCGCTGTTGCCTCCAGGAGAATGCAGATGAGTGAAGCTGGCTAACAAAAGCACAGCACGGAATGGTGGGCACTGGGGCAAACTGGGGAGCACTTACTACTGAGAGTGGGAGTGGGGATGAGGAGGCGATAAGTTGCTCAGCTGCAGTTGATGGTTGCCTGGAAGCAATTTCAGTCTTCTGACTTTTCAAGGAATCCCAGAATTCAGATTTTATATAAAGTCTTCTAATTTGTTTGACTATTGACTAATTCATATTTAATTACTTTGTGCAAGACAAACCAAATAGATCTATTCATCAGATGTAGCCCTCTGGGTACCAGCTTGCAAACTCTGCTTAGCCATTTGGAATTAGCACTTTGAGTTCCATCTTTTCACAAAATATAGTATCATTGTCTCAGAGTACTGGCACTGGAGTCTCTAACTTTTGGAACAGAGAAGATTAGTCAGGAGGAGTGATCTAGTGGGTCACCTTAATTGCCATAAACCACCTGGAGCAATTGCTTCTAATATAACCAGCCAACCGGATATTGTATTTTGATGGAATATTTGGTCGCAGAGATTGATGCTGGCTTATGAACCATAAGTTCCTAGTAATAGAATAAAGATAAAGTATTCTACACCGGTTATAAATCTAGTCTTTACATTGTGTAGCTGGACAAAACATTGTATTTTTTATAACATAATATTTCATTCTGATTGCAAAAACTAAAACATAATGTTCATTTTAGAAAATGTGAAAAATAGAAAATATGGTTAAGAATATAGTTTGTTGGGGCCGGCCCGGTGGTGCAGCGGTTAAGTTCGCACTTTCCGCTTCGGCAGCCCAGGGTTCGCTGGTTCGGATCCCAGGTGTGGACATGTCTCCACTTGGTAGACCATGCTGTGGTAGGCATCCCACATATAAAATAGAGGAAGATGGGCATGGATGTTAGCTCAGGGCCAGTCTTCCTCAGTGAAAAGAGGAGGATTGGCAGCAGTTCGCTTGGAGCTAATCTCCTCACCCACCCCCCCGCCAAAAAAAAAAGAATATAGTTTGTTGTTAGTGCCATGGAGTGGATTCCAACTCCTAGCATCCCCATGTACAGCAGAATGGAACCCTGCCCAGTTTTTTCTCACTGTCCTCTCACCTTCCAGTGCTGTATCAGACAATGCTCTGCTGCTATTCACAGGATTCTTATTGCCAATTTTTTCAGAAGTGGGTGGCCAGGTCTTTCTTCTTAGTCTGTCTTAGTCTGGAAGCTCCACTGAAACCTGTCCACCATGAGTGACCCTGCTGGTATTTGAAATACTGGTGGCATAGCTTTCAGCATCATGGCAACATGGAGCTGCCACTGTATGACAACCAACAGATGGATGGATGGTGTGGTTCCCTGACCAGGAAACAAACCCAGGCCACGGCAGCAAGAGTGCCCGATCTTAGCCACTAGACCACCAGGGCTGGCTGAAGAATACACCAAGCATTCATAGTCTTCCTGCTCAGAGACAATATCAACATTGGGTATGTTTCCTTCCAGTCTTTTTTTCTAGACAAAGAATAATTTTTCTAGATAGATCTCAAAGGAATTTGAGGCTCTTAAAGAATCTGATTTAGTAGGATATAGCCTCAAATTGAGGAAGCTCAATTCTGCCTGGTTCAAAGCCATTTAAAGTGATTTTCCTGTTTTCACATTAGCATAGTATAAACATTTTCAAACTGCTTGAAACGGCATTTTTCTCTGTCTTTTCCATTGCTTTCAGTTTTCTAACATTGATTTTTCAGCATTAAATTAATTTTTTAAAGGGATGCTTTTTATTTTTATTTTTTTTGGTAAGGAAGATTGGCCTTGAGCTAACATCTGTTGCCAATCTTCCTCTTTCTTTTTCTCCCCAAAACCCCAGTACATAGTTGTATATCCCACTTGTAAGTCCTTCCAGTTCTTCTATGTGGGACGTTGACACAGCATGGCTTGCTGAGCAGTATGTAGGTCCTCACCCAGGATCCGAACAGGAGAACCCTCGGCTGCTGAAGGAGAGCAAATGAACTTAACCACTATGCCACCGAGCCATCAGCGAAAATTAATTTTTTCATATATATTTTCAATTAAAATAAAGTTTTTCAGGTTCTTTTGAGAATTTTTTTTTTTTTAAGATTGGCACCTGAGCTAACATCTGTTGCCAATCTTTTTTTCTTTCTCCCCAAAGCCCCCCAGTACATAGCTGTATATCCCAGTTGTAGATCCTTCTAGTTGTGGCATGTGGGATGCCGCCTCAGCATGGCTTGATGAGCAGCGCTAGGTCCACGCCCAGGATCCGAACCAGGAAGACCCCAGGCCGCTGAAACATAGCGCGTAAACTTAACCACTAGGCCACAGGGCCCACCCCTGACAATTTCTTGACAACCATAAGTTATACTTGTGGTTATGCAAAATAAAAGTAACTCGGAAAGGGTCCAGGACTGGGAATTCCTTCCATGAGATATGGTATTTGAGTGAAGATTTTTTTCCATTGTGTAAAAGCATTTCCAGGAGTGAAGCATTTTGTGAAGCCGTGTCAATCCTCTCAGGCCACCTGAATATGATAAGTATTGACGAGGCAATCACTGACCTGCTGAATAAGATCTCAGCAGCCTATGATTCCATACAGTCCTGGAGTAAATGCTATTTTTGTTACCCGAATCCATTTCTCTCTTTCTCCTTCCTAACAAGACCCTAATTTTCCATCAGATGTTCGCCTCATGCTATTTATTCTAAGCCCATCTCTTGTTGACTACTATTGATCCAGCAGAGGATGTGAGACCTATGGTGGTCCAACCAGATGGAAGGGAAGATTTAATTCCACGGCTGGGGAAAGGTTTCTTTCACTCCTGCTGCACCCAAACAATGGAACAAGAACCCCAGATTGCCACTAGCAGTGAAATTGCTACCAAGAGTGAAATTGCCTTAGGCTAAAGATGAAGATGAAGACAGCAGAGTGGAAAAACACAGAGAGTCTGGGTCCTTGAGATTCCACAGAGCCTCAGAACACACTGCCTCTGACACCTGTCCAACTGTGGACCCCAAGTCCTGCGGGATAATACCTTTCCTTATTGTTTAGTTTTGCATGAGTGCTTTCTGTTACTTTCAGCCAAAAGCATCCTAACTGGTACAAGCTCTATAGAGCTCAGTTTCTTTCCAAGCTTAAAGGTATAACTGGTCCTATATTATCCAGAATTTACATGGACAGAAACTATTCTTTATTTTCACTTTTGGTATTAAAAAAAAAAGCAAATCATGATAAACAAGAGCATACTAGGAATTTAGTTTTAAGAAATTCGCCACCAACAGGGTGCATTTCACATATGTAAATTACACCTCAATCAACTTGACTTTTAAAAATAAAATAAATTTTAAAATGTCACCACCAGCGAAGAATTGCTGTGCATCAGTTGGGATTCTGTTTAACTACTCAATAATGGTGTCAAGGACTTGGGCTCTTTCTGTTTCGGTTCTGCCATCCTGAGTATTCAGCCTCTGGGGCTCGGTCAGGACCTATGGAGCGATGGAAATTGAACAAATGAAGGCTCTGCTAGCTAAGCTGAAGGGAGACGGGAGGGATGGGTTTTAGGTAGGCAAGGGAGGGTGTCTACCACAGTCAGTCTTGAGTTTACTGTGCCATCACTCCAATTTCCTAAATCTTTTATACTCCAGTAATATTAAATACAATTATACTATGACCATCATTGCCATCCTGCAAAGATCTTAAATCACATGTTAAGAAATTAAGGAAGTAGTACACTTAAAAGAAAATTGGATTAAAATTACGGAATCTCAGAAAATCACATCAACTTTCGTTACGTATCAAAGAGTTGACACATACCAAGATTAGGGTCACCTAAAATCCTGAGGTCTTTTTGAATGAAAATTGCTATTAATTCATGACTCTCTTCAAATCTTTGTTTAACCATTTCAAAGGTCCAAATTTTTTTTTTATCCCCAAAGCCTCAGTGTGTGGTCGTATATCCTAGTTGTAAGCCCTTCTAGTTCTTCTATGTGAGCCACTGCCACAGCATGGCAACTGACAGATGAGTGGTGTGGTTCTGCGACCTGGAAACTAACCTGGGCTGCTGAAATGGTGAGCAATAAACTTTAACCATGGGGCCCTGAGGGCTGGCTCCCAACTCTTTTCTGATAAAGTTAATTAGTTAATTAATTAATTAGTGTTTGTAACCTCCTAAAATACCCAAAACCCAGACAAAATTTTATTTTTTTAGATTAGATATATAAATTACAAATAAACCTGCAAGCAACATGGGCAAATCTCAAAAACATGATGCTGAGTGAAAGAAGTTTGACACAAAAGAGCACATACTGTATGAATCCAATCTTTGAAGTCTAAGAACAAACAAAATTACTTTCCGATGATAATAATCAGAAGAGTTGTGAGGTAGGAAAGACGGCAAAGGGACAAAGGAACTTTCTAGGGAAATGAAAATATTCTGTGTTTTATTTTGGGTCGTACAAGAGTGTATACAATCATCAACCTGAACACTTAAGATCTCTGCATTTTAACTGATGTTAATAATACTTCAGTTAAAAAAACATTTAAAATAAAGAATAAATTTGCATAGTCAGGAATGCCTTAAATGGCTATCAAGAGGTGACACAAATTGTGGCATATCCATACACTGAAACAGTATACAGCTTTCATAAAGAATGAGACAGTGCTGGAAACCTGGACAGCCGCAAGCAAAAGAATGAAAATGACCACTATTTTACACCATATCCAAAAATTAACTCAAAATGAATAAAAGATTTGAACCTAAGACCTGAAACTATAAAACTCCTAGAAGAAAACATGGTCAGTGAGCTCTTTGACATTGGTCTTGGAGATGATTTTTGGATTTGACACCAAAAGTAGAGGCAACAAAAGCAAAAATAAATAAGTGGGACTATATCAAACTAAAAACTTTCTGCGTAGCAAAGGAATCCATCAACAAAATGAAAAGACAACACACCAACTGGGAGAAAATATTTGCAAATCATATATCTGATAAAGGGTTGATTTCTAAAATATATAAAGAACTCATACGACTCCATAGCAAAAAACAAACAAACAAAAAATGGGCAGAAGATCTGAATAAACATTTTTCCAAAGAATATATACAGATGGCCAACAGACACATGGGAAGATGCTCAACGCTATTAATCATCAGGGAAACGCAAATCCAAACCACAATGAGATATCACCTCACACCTGCTAGAATGGCCATTGTCAAAAAGACAAGAAGTTACAAGTGCTGGTGAGGATGTGGAAAAAAGGGAATCCTTGAGTTCTGTTGGTGGGAATATAAATTGGTGCAGTCACTATGGAAAAAAGTACAGAGGTTTCTCAAAAAATTAAAAATAGAACTATCATATGATCCAGCAATTCTACTTCTGGGTGTTTATCTGAAGAAAACGAAAATACTAACTCAAAAAGATATATGCACCCCCATGTTCATTGAAGTACTATTTACAATACCCAAGGTATGGAAAGAACCTAAGTGTCCATCAATGAATGAATGGATAAAGAAAGTATGGTATATATACACAATGAAATATTATTCAGCCATAAAAGAGAAGAAACTCTTGCCATTCGCAACAACATGAATGGACCTTGAAGGCATTATGCCAAGTGAAATAAGTCAGACAAAGAAAGACAAATACCATATGATCTCACTTTTATATGGAATCTTCAAAAAAAAAAAAACCCCAAACACATGAACTCATAGATACAGAGAACAGATTGCTAGTTGCCAGAGGCAGGGGGTGGGGAGTGAGCAAAACGAGTGAAGGGGGTCAAAGGTATAGACTTCCAGTTATAAAATAAATAAGTCCTGGGGATGTAATATACAGCACAGCGACTATAATACTGTATTGTATGTTTGAAAGTTGCTAAGAGAGTAAATCTTGAAAGTTCTCATCACAATAAAAAAAGTTCTGTAACTATGTATGGTAATGATGTTAACTAGAGTTATTGTGGTGATCATTTTGCAATATATACAAATATTGAATTATGTTGTACACCTGAAACTAATATAATGTTGTATGTCAATTATACCTCAACAACAAAAAAGTAAAAACAATAAAGAAATGTTATTAGTTTCAAAAAAAAATTTTGTAACTATGTGTGGTGACAGATGTTAACTAGACTTATTGTGTGATCATTTTTCAGTATATATAAATATCGAATCATTATGTTGTACACCTGAAACTAATACAATGTTATATATCAATTATATCTACATTTTAAAAAAATGAGGCAGATCTATCTGTACTGAAATAAGATGATCTCCAAGATAAGCCTTTAAGTTAACAAGGTAAGATATGTTGTCATTTGAGTACGTATACTTGTGTATGTTTGTACTTGTATAGATGCACAAAGCACCGGTGTCGGCATTTTCTCTGGGGAGAGAAGAGGTAGGATAGAAGAGGATGTGCGGAGTGAAAGAGGGTACAGGGTATATATTCTTGGAAAGAAAAATCAACATTAATGTATTAATTAGGGGCACACTTTAGTCGTAACTACAAGGGCTTAAATGACTGACGCAGATCACTGTTGGATGTCATCATAATTCCTGGATAGTAAAGCAGATATGCTGGAATTATCTGCTGGGTTGGGGCTATGCCAGTCCTGCCATGGACAATTTGATTGCTTCCACGTCCAGAGCCGAAAGAAATTTTTCTTCACCATTTTGCAAGTGGCATGAATATCATTTCAAGTAAAAGTTGCTGGACCCCAGGGCTCCCTCCTTCTAACTCTGGTCTAATACCTTGAAACATTTAAGTCCTAAGTTTGTGGTCGGTAAAGCAGCTGGAGAAAAGGACAGCCTGATGTCTTTGTGTTTGGGCAAACAGAAGGCTTATGAAAGAGCCTGTGTTTTTGACAAACACACTTATTTGATAAAGGTTAGCCTGTCTTGCTCTGGAACGGTAAATCCTCTTCACTCTGGAGAAAAAAAAAGTCTCCATCTCAAAACCAACCCTCGGTGATGAACAGAAGCAAACAATAGGAACCATCGGGTGACAATTGACTTTCTGGGGTGAACAGCTGACTTGGTTTTGCTGTGAGGTTAGGATTTGTCTTCATGAGGACTCGTTTCACTATATATTTTTGAACTATTAAAATATGTTCCCATGTGCATCTATATACCTCGTTAAATAAAGTAATTTAATTAAAAAGAGTAAAGATACAGAGCAAGAGTTAAGAAAAGACAAAAGCATTCTATGACTACACAACCTGGAGTCGGGCCAGCCCCGTGGCTGAGTGGTCAAGTTCACTTGCTCCATTTTTGCAGCCCAGGGTTTTGCTGGTTCGGATCCTGGGTATGGACCTAGCACCACTCATCAGGCCATGCTGAGGCGGCGTCCCACATAGCAGAGCCAGAAGGACCTACAACTAGAATATACAACTATGTACTGGGGGGCTTTGGGGAGAAGAAGGAAAAAAAAAAAATAGAAGATTGGCAACTAATGTTAGCTCAGGTGCTAATCTTTAAAAAAAAAAAAAAAAAAAAGACCTGGAGTCACTTCTGTTAGGTGAAAGAAAAGGCAAAGGCTATTTGCAGTAATTAAGGTGATCCAGACACTGGCATGGAGTGAACCTTATCCACCTGGCCTGCCAATCAGCCTTCCTCAGGACAGAGACACCACCTGTCCGCCCACACCTGTCAGCTGGCACTCACTGCATCCTCCTTGAGAGCTTGATCCATTTTCTCTCTGCATATGGTTTATCTTCATGGCTAGATTGTAAGTGACCTTGAGAGTAAGCACATTATACAATTTTTTGGAAGTTACCCATCCCCCACAAATAGTTGGCAGCTGAATAAATATTCAATCATTTAAGTAAGTAAGTCATAAATGTGAAGGTTCTCTTTATCTCAAAACCTAAAGTCATTGCTAATTATCATGTGAGACAATGGTGACCCCCTAAGAGGTTCCAACCAGTCGAGATTATTTTTTAAATTTTTGTGTTATATTTCAATATTATTTTGAAGTGACTCATTTAAAAAATATACTGTCCCCAACATTTGTGAGTAAAATCTGTGTAAATCAAGACTTAAGTGCTCCAGGAGCTCATTATTTAAAACGTGTACCTCGCTGGTTTTTTTAATAGGTATAACACTCCCATAGTAACATTGTAATATTTTTGTGATATGAATAATCATAGTATGATTAAACTGTTTCCTAAATTCAAAAGTCTGGGTCATATATTTTCTAAAGCAAGCCTCAGCTGTTCTTGGATTAACACCATAATGACTTTTTCTGGGTCATACACTGAAATCCTAACTTATTCTCCCTTTTTATTTTTATTATTGGCTGAGGGTGAATGCAATTACTAAAGGGGAGAGGAGACAGGATTATACAAAGACAAAGGCATAATCCTAGAAAATTGGAAAAATGGAGGCCCAGGAGCTTTGTGCAACGAGGAAGGGAAGAGAAAGACTGTCCCTGGGAGAAAAGAGGTCACTTACCCTGGAAGGAGAGGAGGCCGTGGGCTGGGTGGGCAGGCGAGGGGAGGCAAGGAAAGAACAGAAACTAGGCAAGCTTTTGAATCTAAATAGGGCTGAAATCGGGAGAAAATAGTGAGATAGCTGGAGACAAGCCAGGCCAGCGCTGAGCGACTGTACACTTCTGAACGCGGAAGGGGAATGTTGAATTTAAGGTTTTCCTCACATAGGACACGTCTTTACCTAGAAAATCATGGGATTCCGTGGTCCCACGGAGGTCGAGTGCCACACCTGCACTGTCTCTGCCCAGAGCAAATGCAACACTCCTGTGAAGGTCCCCACACAGGAGTTGGCCCTTTGATGACTGGTCTTGTAGGTTTTCTAAAGGCAGGGGTTTTGCTTGTTTCTTGTTGGTTTACCGCATTTGTACACCAGCGAGTTGGTCTGAAGCACCAGAACAAACCATTTCCTAGACCCCTGTGACTGGTGGACAGCTCATAAGGAAGTAGCTTCCCCAGGATGGCTTTTGTCTCCACCTGCAAAGCTGGCCCACCTCCACCTTGCTCTCTGGTCCTAACGCAGGATCCGGGAGGTGGCAAGGAAGAGGAACCACCACTTAGGCACCTTGTTCATTGTCTCTCTTCCCTCACTGGGTTGTGGGCTCCCTGTGGGCAGATGGCTTCCGTTGTGTACACTGCTACACGCATCCCCCGCACCTAGCACAGTGCCTGCTACATAGTGGGCACTCAACAAGGATTTGTTAAATAAATGAACAAATTGGTTGTGAGCCTATCCTCTTGCTTTCCGATAGGAATGGCAGGATTCAGAGGATGGAGAGAAGGAGAGTGTCAAGCACCATGCTATGCTCTTTACGTAAGATATCGCATTGTTGGGAATTGACCTAGGCCAGTTTGTCATTCAACAGTCACTGGTTATTCTGCCAAGTATCAGTAGCCTCTGGCCATTGAGGTGGATAAACGCCATCAATTCCGTTTCCTCCACCCTCCCCCAACATACGTCGTAGTAGGGTGGTGTCTGACAGTGAAAGCAAATCCTAGACCAGCTTCTTATTAAAGTATCAACATTTATTAGCTGGCAGGCACAACAGTCATACAGCCTGTTTTTCTAAGTGTAGAGAAGACCCATTCATTGTCCTCAGGCCTTTGAACCGCATTTTATATGAGAAACTCACTTAGAGGCTTGCTGTGCCTGGCGCTCTGACTGGTGGATCAGGCAGCCTTCTGAATGCATCACAGGACAGAACTCTCTATGACTGGGAGGCAGACACAAGACCAATCAGAGCTCAGGATGGAGATGCCATTCTGAAGCTACCACGATTCTCACTCTTCCTTCAAGCAAAGGGCAGCAGGGCCTGCTACAACTTGCTAGCCAAACTCATCCTTAAACAACACTAATGTCACCAACGGGAAAAAGCTGTGTTACATCCTTACACCCGTTCATGAACCTTCTGGTGCATATTTTGTTAATGATACTTGAAATGCTTCAACAGCCACCTCCGAGGTGGGGATTCCTGATCAAGTTCTTTAAATACTAAAGAACCACCCCTGCCCCCTCCTTCTCTCCCTCCCTCCATCCATCCATTGCAGGAAGAAGTTAATTCACACATACACATAGATTTAAGTCTGTACTGTACTGTAGATTATCACATAAACCGTTCAATTCTTTCTATGCCTTTTGGAGTGAAAGCAAGAAGAGCAAATGCTCGTAAAGCACTTACGACATGCTCAGCCTTGTTCAAGGAGCTGTGTGCTCTTGTAACCTTCACAGCAACTCCACTTATTATCCTGATTTTACAGATGAGGAAGCCAAAGCCCAGAGAAGTGAGGTAATACATCCAAGGTCGTGCTGCTGACAGGCGAGCAGAGCCAAGATCCAAACCCGCTGTGGAGTTTCAGAGCCCACGCTCTTAACCACTATATTCTGTTACATTTCCTTCTGAAAGTAAGAATTATTGGAATATTACAAGTAATCAGAGTCCCCAAAATTTCCTTATCTTTTTTATGCTTCGAAGGCAAATGTGTTAGCTGACAACTGCCATAGAAGTTTCAGGCGCTGAGCGAGTTCGAGCAAATTCGTGCAAGGGCGCCAACTCAGGAGTTATAAAAATATCCTACAGATTGCATTCTTTCTCATCTCCAATGGAAACTTGACTTCTGAGCCTCTGAAGAAGAAATAATATTCTTACAATTTCTTTACCACACTTGAAAGTAGGAAAATATCAATGAAAACTTCAGGTCTGCTAAATTTAGTGGCTAAAATGTTAATATTTGGTATATTTGGAAAGTAACAACTCTGAGGCAGCTTTCTGCTTTCTCGTGCTGAAATTAGCCACCAGGAAATATCACTCAGGCTCTTCAAGCGACTCATCGCTGCTGAGGGGGTAGGAGTGTGGGCTTCGGATGAGCACAACTGGGGTGCAAGGCCAGCTCCACCACCACCCGCACGTCTTTGTGCAAGCTACCTCGCCTCTGCAGACCTCAGTTCTTCACTTATGAGATGGAAGTCATCGGAAGATGTGTGCCTAGCCTGTGACTGACCGTAACATATGGCAGTAATCATTAGAATGTTAATTATTCCAGGGCAATTTGCTTTTATTTGAGGCTCCTGAGGACAAATAGCCTCCAAATCACAAAAGAAAGAAAGATCTTCTCGACTTTTCAAATTGTCCTTCCTAGAAAGCCACTCACCACCTTGCTTATAGAATACATATTTTGAGAACTCTGGTTATTGGTATATAATCCTTGACTTGGCTGGGCTGGAAGCTGGTTTGTGCCTCAGGCAAGTTCTAGGTAAGCCAATTAATGTGATCAGACAGGATAAGTCAAACTCAGGTTGTCCTCTTGGATGGATGACCCTTCCATCTCATGTGAAGATGCCATTTTAAAGAGCTAAAGGGCTGCTTTGGGGTTGTAAGATGTAGACTTCTGGTTCAGGAGGGAGAGCTAGAACCAGCAGGTGGGAATTTTCCAGGGATAGATGTGGACTTGGTGAAATAGGGAGTAGTGATCTCCCCATTGCTGGAAGCATTCAAGGAAGCTTGGAGATTACAGGCCAAGATTTGTGGAGAGAATACTCTTGCCTTAGGTAGAACGTGGGACTGGATAATAACAATGATGAGAAGAAGAATAAAAATAATGCCTTCCATTTGTTGAAGCCATGTGTCAGCACTGTGTTAGATGATTCGCATATTTTCATTTATTTAATCCCCATAGAAACCTTTCCAATTTTATAGAAATATCTCTTTTGCACATTAGTGAACCAAAGCTCAGAGAGGTTAAATTGTCTCCTGAATCTCACACGTTGTTTTATAATTTCGCATATGTAACATTCACTTCTTATAAAGTCATCCGTGAGAACAATGAGGCTGTTTATTGAAGATAAAAAAATGAGATCTGAAGTTATGAATGACAGCTATCATCTAATATCAGCCCCAGCATGCAAATGATCTATTTTTTATTTTGTTTTGGGGGCACAGTATTGTAAATGTGCAGTGTTGTCACCGTCCTCTGACATCTCTGGGTATTCTTCGGTTAGACTAATTCAGAGGTGGGAGAGAAGATCAGGACAGTTTGTTTGAAGTCGAGGTCATTGCTGTATCTCACAACCCCACGCCTGCCTTATCACTGTACAGAAGTCAGACCAGAAGTCCTCGCAGCTTAGGGAAACTGCTAAACAATCTATGATACGATATGATTATCTCGTGACAGTTACTCACTCAACACGTTCTCTTTCTGAGAGGTGGTGGAACACGTTGGTTAGGAGCATAAACTTTGACATGAGGTAGCTCAGCTCCACCACTAACCAGTAAATTGACCCTGAGAAGGTTCTTAAGCTCTTCCAGCCTCACTTTTACAAATGAGGGTTGTTGTGAACCGACCAAGCCAATCTGGCTGTTTACAGTTACGAAGTTCTTCTGAGAAGATAGAGGGAACCTCTATCTGGCAGAAGGAGATCTCTCCTGCGGCATGCTGGACACCGAAGTCTGTTACAGTGACCGAGTTCCGTCATATTTATGAGCACTTATTCAATAGTCATTCGATCTTAATTTAGGTAAGCTCAGGGAAGCGCCGACTCTCCGCCCTTTTGGACACTTTAAAAGCACCTTGCATGGAAGCTTCCTTTCAGGCAGGTGCAGTAATATGCCAGCAGTAAGATCCAGCTGAACTTCTACTCAGTCAGGTTACATAAGCCCCCAGCAAACGGTAACACCCAAAAGACATTAGAATCCTACGCACAGGGTACCATTCAAAGCATATAGGCTATTGGGCTGGCTGGGTTTTTATTTCCTATTGATTCAAGGGCAAGCATGCCTATTCAGTATTTCTGGTCAATTCAGTTATTTTTGAACATTATTCATTCCACCAATGAAATGTCATTTCTAACATCCATTACGCTAATTGGAAAACCTTCCGGTGTCGATCAGAAGTACTGACAGTGGAGTTGGAGTTGTGGATTAGAGTCTTTAAAGGGCCATCTAACACCTCCTCCCCCCCATATTTTCATTTGGGAACTAAAAATGTTAACTAACGCCCCCAAGATAGAGGTTAAAGTTGACACACACTACATTAAAGTGGTTTCAAGTGAATTACAGATAATATAACAGGATTAAAAGTTCCCCCCAAAGGAATGTAGGTGGGAATTAATAATAGCTAATACATATTTTATGCTTACTATGTGCCAAGTACTATATTCAATGTTTACGTGCTTATCATTTAATCATCATAAAAACACTGTGAGGGAGACATTATTAAATGTTATAATTAAATAATCAAATAAATAGTCAAATATTCAGTTCGGATTATTCCTAGTACACAATAGGCATGTAATAAATGGTGACTATTCTTATTTCTCACGTCTGATTATTGTGTTAACCTACAGCACACATTGCGTCGATGGTCTCTAATGTGTCTAATTTGGCATGTTGCGCGTTTGGATATATGTGCAACTTTTTGAAGACTCAGGTTTTTTAAATGTTTACAAATATTTTTTAAATGAAATTTGAATCAAACATTTGTGGAGTTCCTGAAGCATTTCCCTCCATGAGATCCCAGTTTGATGACCATTGACCTAAATGAGTGGCAGCCATCCGAGGTCCATTCCAGCACCAAGAGTCTATGATTCCACCTGGCCCAGTGATGCAGCGGTTAAATTCACACATTCCGCTTCGATGGCCCGAGGTTCACCGGTTTGGATCCCGGGTGTGGACATGGCACTACTTGGCAAGCCATGCTGCGGTAGGCGTCCCACATAGAAAGTAGAGGAAGATGGGCACGGATGTTAGCTCAGGGACAGTTTTCCTCAGCAAAAAGAGGAGGATTGGCAGCAGTTAGCTCAGGGCTAATCTTCCTAAAAAAAAAAAAGGGAGACTATGATTCAATCACCACTAAGAGCAAAAATCTAAGATCTGCAGAAGCCTGACCTTCCAACCAATGAATAAAATCCAGCTACTCTTTATTTTAAATCCCAATCAATGTAGAGAACATGATGAATAAGACAAATCATTATGGTTGTCACTCACATTTTTCTCCTCATTGAATAAACATGATTATTTGCAGTTTGCAAGTCATCTCTCTCTTTATGCTTTGTGGGTTCCTGGCTTTAAACAGTAGAGCAATTTCATAAGGCTTCCTGATCTATATTTTTCAAGGAGTCATATGCTCCTTACTCACAAGACTAGCCGGAGCAACACGAGGGCAAGGCCAGGCCTCGCCACAGGGCTTCTAAGTGCAGATCAGAAGCTTCCGAGTCTGAGACCAAAACCTTTGGCAGCCTCCTGATGGGCTGTCTTGTCTTCTCTCCGTTCTTTTTCTGGAACTAGACGTTGTAATTCTTCCCTTCTTGAATCAGAGTGGACCACTAAAGTAACAGGAATGAGTGAAGCCAAGAGAAATAACTTCCTTCGGGGGAGTGTAGACATCAGTGTAAAAAGAAAAAAAAAAGATAGCTTCAAAAAAGCCACAGAATGTGCACTTTCCTGAAAGCAGAGGCGTATGACAAAATTTTTTAAAGGTCTGACTGAATAGCTGGGTCTCTGGAGGGAATGAAAAGTTAAGAGGCATGGACATCATGACAAACTGACTAGATACAGAAGACACAGAGACAGCAAAACACTGAAGGCAGCCAGCACATCCAGGAAAGAAAGCTAATTCAAAACCCCAGACATCATTACCTAGATTAAAAGAGCAAGGACCCATCTTAAATTTTCAGAGGAAGGTTATAAAAATCACTTAATTTAAAATAAAATGTACCTTTTGATGTGAAAATATATAAACCCTAAAGCAAAAAAAGGTAATACAATTAATTTTTAGATCAAATTTTGAATGAAGGGGGATATTTTGCATCTGTTTGTCAAACTTGCAAACATTAACAAGCAACTAATGGCCCCTAAACCCAATAAAGTCATTACTAAGCTAATAAAGACAATCGTCGCCAAGATCCACAGTTAGTCAACCTAAAGATGGAAAAGCCTGACTTAGCTAAATGAAGTCAGATGATGGATTAAAAAACAAGAAATAAAAAACTCACTACTCGCATTACTGGTGAAATTAAGACAGCTGCTACCAACTTCTGCCATTTTCTGTCACCTCAGGCCATCTCTGATCTCCCTCTTATCTGTTGAGTGCCGTACTTCGATTACAAGGCACTGAGGCAGGACCCATCTCCTGCCTCCTGCCATGTTGAGCCTTTCCTTGGCATTAACCAGAATATAGTCTATGGTTCATTAGTTCATTCATGCAGCAAATGATTACTAAAAGCATATTGAGAGCAAAGCATTGATTTGAGTTTGCTAGTTAGACAGAGATGAAAACGTGGGACCCTGCCCTTGGAGGAGTTAACAGTCCAGTGAGGAACACATACATAAAAATAATTACAATACAATATGCATACATACATAACAATAATTGCAATGCAGAGGACCTTTGAAAAAGGTGCAATGGGAGCCGAAGCGAAGGAGGCTGAAGGCTCCCGGGGAGGAGGTCGGGCTTCAGCTGAGAGTTAATGGCTGCGGAGAGGTGTGCTGTGAACTGTGCTGTGACCTGACCAAAGCCCACTGGGTCTTACATTCAATTTGCTAAATGATGGCTACTGAAGATGTTCGAGGCAGGTGAGAGTTAGCTGCTCCCCCAATCTTACTGCTGCCTTGAAAGCAAGCCTCAGAAAAAAATCTGCCAAACATACCGCATTTATTAAAGAAATATTCATTAATATTCATTAAGGAAGCACCAAGTAGCTCTTGTCGGTTAAATGAAGTGGCAGCTCTCCATCCATCCGGGGGCTTTTGTAGGCTCCAACCACCATCTGATGGGAGTCTTAGCTCAGGGAGACAGAACCACGTTCCAGAGGCAGGATTCTGTTAGCCTTAGAGTTGACAGCAGGCAACCATAAATCCTCCTAAACCTATGGCTGGACATGGTTCATTTAGGATCAGCTTCAAGTGCCATCCCAACAAATGCAAGCTATACGCCTCCCAATTCTCATCCGCTGTGAATGCTAGAGTGAAAAGTGTGTCCGAAATATCTTAGCCAATCTGCATTTCTTTAATACCTTTCATTTCGCCCATGAAAGTCCATTTTAAATATTCATCTTGCTATTTAAGAAACCATCAATTTCATCAATGAAAAAAATGTCAGACATTTACTATGCTCATTTGCCCAACCTCAAGTATTGATCAAGATCTAGCTAGCAGGAGCACTCATGGCAACTCTCCCGAGCTGCACCGTCCGGTATGGTAGCCACTGGCCAGCTGTGGCTATGCAGTGTTTCAGCCAGGCCAAACCGAGGTGTCCTATAAGTGGAAGATACACACTGGAACTAGAAGACTTAGTACAAAACCAACCAACCAAAAAAAAAAAAGAGTAAAGTATTTCATTCATAATCTTATAATGGTTACAAGTTGAAATAATATTTTGTGTATATTGTGTTAAGTAAAATATATTATAAAAATTAGTTTCACTTTTTTAACTTTTTTTTTTTATTTTATTTTTTGAGGAAGATTAGCTCTGAGCTAACATCTGCCGCCAAGCCTCCTCTTTTTGCTGAGGAAGACCGGCCCCGAGCCAACATCCATGCCTATCCTCCTCCACGCCATATGTGGATGCCTACCACAGCATAGCTTGCCAAGTGGTGCCACGTCTGCACCCGGGATCCAAACCAGCCAACCCCGGGCTGCCAAAGCGGAGTGTGCGAACTCAACTGCTGTGTCACCGGGCCAGCCCCTTTTCTTAACTTTTTAAAAGTAGCTGTTAGCAAAGTTAATATTAAATGTGTGGCTTCCATTCTATTTCTATTGGACAGAGCTGCTCTAGGGTAGAGAACATGGAATTCCAAATTGAAGTGTTTGCTGGTCTTTCCTATACTATGCATTTCTGGTGAAAATGCCAGTAGCCTGAGGCACAGTTGTATATAGCTTCACTTAAGCGGCATGTCTATAACTTCAAATTGTGTGCGCAAAAGTGTTTTAAAGTAGATTTATTTATTTACTTATTGATTGCCTAATGGGACAAGGTCTGTACTGATGCGGGGATTTATTTTCTCTCTGAGGTAGACAGAAAGTAAAGAAAGAAATAAGAAAAAAGCAGGAAATCGTAAGTGCTGTGCAGAGAGTTAAAACGGTGCAATGTGTTAAAGAGCGAGCGGGCTTCTGCTTTAAACTGGATAGTCAGAGGAGGCCTCTGAGGAGACGAGCTTTAAAATCTTACCTGAATGACACGAGGGCGCAAGACATGCAAAGACAGGGACGGGCACTGGGTGCAGGGGGTGTTTCAGGCTGGGGAAACAGCTAAGGCACAAGCTCAAATGTGGGAATGAGCTTGGTTTGAAGAGAGAGTGAATAATGTCTAAAGATATTATTAAGACTGTGATATTTAATAAATTCTCCTAGGAAGAGAATGTAAATGGAGAAGGAGAAGGGGCCCAGCTTGAAGGCCTGGAGACCTCCCATATTTAGAGGTTGAGTGGAAAAGGAGACATCCACAAAAGGGAGGAAGATCAGAGAATTCGAAGGGAAAACTGGGATGGTCTGGTGTCACAGAGGCCAAGAGCAAGAGGGGCAAGAAATTGTGTTGGAAGCAGATTGCTGAAGGGTTAGATAAGCCAAGAGCAGCGATTCCTGAATTCTACTGCCTGGAGGCCATTGGGCATTTCACAAAAGCAGTTTCTACTGGGCCTTGGGAAGGGAACCCATCAAGAACAGGTTGAGGAGAGAATGTGAGGCACTAAGTGGAGACAAAACCTCTCGTCAGCCCTTGCAAGCAGTTTTTCTGTGATGGGAACAATGTTGGGTCTGAGGAATTGGAGAGATGGTTGAATGTAGGTAACATTGAGCGTGTTATTGCTGGCAGGGAGAGGGAGCAAAAGTAGACGGACAAGGTCACAGAGTAAAGGGCATCTTGTGCTGTAATAAAGAAGAGGGAAACTACTGAAAGATACTGAGCAGAGGCGAATAGTGATCAGATATGAATAGAATGGGGACAGGAGGGGTGGGCCCAGTGGCGCAGCAGTTAAGTTCACGAGTTCTGCTTCTCAGCTGCCCGGGATTCTCAGGTTCAGATCCCAGGTGCGGACATGGCACCGCTTGGCAAAAACCATGCTGTGTAGGTGTCCCATGTATAATAAAGTAGAGGAAGATGGGCACAGATGTTAGCTCAGGGCCAGTCTTCCTCAGCAAAAAGAGGAGGATTGGCAGTAGTTAGCTCAAGGCTAATCTTGTTCAAAAAAAAAGAAGAAGAAGAAAGGGGAGAGGAGCAAGCACAGTAGGACAGCAGGGGGTTTTGATTATAAGAGGCAAGGGTTCTGTGTACGTTCTCCCCATCGTTGGGGAGGTCCACATATCTTGTGGAAAGTTCTCATGGAAGGTTGTTAAGGAGAGTCAGCAGTGCAAAAGCCCTTTGCTGACGCAGGTCAATTCACCAAAAGCCAATTTACTCAAAGTCAATTCACCAAAATTCAATATGCCAAATGACCAGTTCACTTAATTCACCAAACTTTTTAATGAACCAAAAAGTTTTCATGGAATGCTCTAGAAGCTAATTTGCTGACAGCCAATTTCTAAAACGAAACTGCTAAATGGCCAGCTCACTAAATTATCGATTCCTCAACCATTCTATACTATAGAGTTTATAGTATAAACAGTAAAATAGGCAAAGGATATGGACAGGCAATTCACAAAAGGGAACACCCTAATGGCTAAAAGGCATATAAGGAGACGTTCAAACTCACTAATAATCAAAGCCATGCAAATTTGAAAGACTCTGAGATTCTACTTTACATACATCAGGACGACAAATGCTGTGCAGGAAGATAATACCAAATGCTGGCATGTGACACAAGTTGGAATGTCTGGGCGACAGACTCTCAGCTTAAGGTTAACAGGCAAGACATTTATTAGAAAGTGCTGGCAGGACCAACATCTGTGATAGTGGGTGTGAGGAAATAGGAGACATGAGCTACTTGGCTGTCCCAAAGGAAGCCTCAGCCAGCTGTACAGGGAACACTGAAGCTGGGTGGCCCCTCGGAGCTGACGCAGGACAGGGGTAGCGGGACCAGTCATTTATATTCCCTCAATGGGATGATTGATCACGGATAGTTTTTTCCAGCTAAGAACATTCCTACAGGGGCTGCTGGTGAAGGACCCTGTTCCAGCACTCTTCCCCATAGCTGGAGGACTAAATTCCTCATTTCCAAAGGAGGATCTGAGAGTCATGCAAGTGTAGGGTCAGATGTTGTGTTTATTTTTAAAATTTTGATATTTTGTTCATCATGGATTTTTTGCATTAGTTTTGACTTTTAAAAATATTACATTAAAATACTATCTTAATTACTAAGTTTTTGGCACTCTCTTCAATTTTGCCTCACTTCCCTCACCCTAATCCCAGCCCTGCTTCTGGTGGTTGTGTAAACTAGTTAGCCATTCAGGACAGCAAGCTGGCAGTCCTTAGCACCACTGCATGTGCATATGTCGTATGATGTAGCAATCTGCCTCCTGGGTCTGTACCCCAGAAAAATGATCTCATCCCTCTGTAAGAGCACATGTATCAGGACACGCATCAGAAAATTGTTTATGGGAGAGGGGAGCTGGAGAGAACCAGGGCATGGTTAGTAAAGTGGGCTGGATGGATGCATCCTATGGAATACCAAGCAGCGGTTGGAAGCAATGAACTAAATATACAAACATCAACATGGGTAGATCTTTAAAATGTAGAGTGAGAAACAGAAAGAGATTCATAGCACCACTGTGTGTATGTAAGTTAAAAACAAATATACACAACGCTACTGAGCGTGCACGCCTTTTAAGGACATAGAGCAAACACATTGCAGTGAGTCTCCACGGAGGCAGGGAGCAGGGGTGGTACCCGAGATGAAGGGGGAATATATGGAATAAAATAAAACACGAGAGTGACCTTGTATGGGTCAGTGATGATGATACTTCATGAAGCAAGGAGAATGATTAACTAAATTTTCTATACTATAAGGATCAAAATAGAAACATATATTTAAATTTATATGCAGATTAAATATATGAATTGAATTAAATATATTTAATTTTTAAAAATTTAATAGCAAATTATGTTATATGAAATGGTTTCAAATACCTTTAAGGATGGTCTGCTTGCTGTTAAAGCTGTAATTCAGATTTCGTGCTAGGTGTGCCACATCTGGTTCATCTCAGCTGTTTTGCAACAGATTTGTCAATTCAACTTAACTGAATTTCAATTTTGTGTGTGACTCACATTTCAGACACTAATCCTTTCTCCAGTGCTTGAAATACAGGCAAAATATTTATTTGAACTGGCTGATTTACAAGTCTGTGAATTAAGAGATATACAAAAGGCAATGAACCGAAATAAAATGTATTGGAAGAGAGAAATCTGCTCTATCATTCATAAAAATCCTTGTCATTCAAAATGCGTGAATCTAATTTGAAATACCAATGAAATTCTCATTCCCCAAAGTCATTGAACCAAAATACAGAAAAATCTGGAATATATTGAACTTTGCCCACAGAGATATAGCCAGACTAAACTAAAGCTAAATTAAAACTAAACCAAAGTAAAACTTCAAACTCATCCACTATTTTATGAAAATCTTTTAAATCTTCTAAAAAATAATTCCATCCAAAAAGTTATTGAACAGCTATGAACAAATCATGAACAATTAAAAGGAACAGGTACATTGATAAACAAGGCAAATGTATTTGACAATCTGGTTCATCATTTGAAGATTTGATCTTCAATGAATTGACCTGGAGGATAAGGGATGAATTATTTCCTCTTCCCTCATCAAGTCTGCCTTTGATTTTCATCAGAACAGTGAGCACCTGGATCAAAATGCTGGGAGGCGGGGCTGGGGGAGGGGCAGTGAGATTAGCCCCAGATCTGTTCATCTCTAAGGACAGCCTCAACTACCAAGTGGCAGAATTTCAATACATCCCCATCTCCCTGAACCTGATTGCAGGAAACCAAGTGGAAAAAATTAACCTTGGGCTGAATCCAGTCCGCTTGCAGCTGCAGCCCGAGTGGCCTTTTTAAAAGCATACACTTGATCATGCCACTCCGCAGCTTAAATCATTTCAAGGACTCAGGATCAAGTTCCAACGGGCATCTCTAGATTTACAAGGCCCCTCAAGATCCACCTGTCTCTCCAACCTCAGCCGAAGCCCCTACCTCCTCCCGACTCTCCTGTTCCCCGTGGTCCAGCTGTGCTTAGCTCTTAGTATTTCGTAGGTGCTCCATGGCTGCTGGGTTTTTCTTTATCCCTGCTGTCCCCTCTGCCAGGAACACTTTCTCCCCATACCTCCCACTCCCACATGACTGCCTAGCTAGCCTTCCACCCCGAAATGCCTGATAGCTAACCTTTATGGCTCCCGTTAGACATGACTTCCTTCACAAAGACCTAAATTAACAAAACTGCAACCAATACTACAGTACTGAGAGACAATTACCCGTGGGTCTCTCACAATTATGTACGTCTCGCAAGCAGAGGCACTCACTGCCCTTTGTTCCAGACTAGCTTTTCAAGAATGTTTGTAGAGCAAACAGCCTCAGGGGATAGAGATAGTGTCTCCCTCCAAAGCAAAGGGCAGGTATGCTTGCTGCCCATTATAAAATATTTGAGCTCCCTAAGCTCAGGGCTCCTCTCCTGTAAGGCAACCCACTAGGTGTGCTTGCAATGATCTGGGCCTATCCATGTTGTCCCTGTGGGACCTGGAGGCAAGAGGAACCGACACATACATGTTGTTCACACCTCTTGCTGTGCAATGAGTAATAAAGTCCTCTGTCTATGACCCAGGAGTCTCATGGCTTCTGCCAGCGTCCATGAAACTGTGACAGGTTGACTTATTGAGTTGCAAGAAGGATAAAAAGTTAGACCCTTCTCAGTTTTTGATGGTAATATATCAATGTTATTTTCCTGATTTAGACAGTTGAATTGTAGTTTAAAAAGATTATGTCCTTGTTTGTAGGCAACACACACTAAAGTGGTTAGGGGTGACACGGCATCATGTGGGCAAGTTACTACCAAGGAGCAAAGAAAGTTTTATACTGTAGTTGTGACTTTTGTGTGTGTTTGAGATTGTTTCAATTTTTTAAAAAAGATTGATCAGTGTGTTCAGGTGATATTAGACTGATCCATCCAAGAAAATGTTCCCCATTGACTTTTTTTTAAAATAGACTTTATATTTTAGAGCAGTTTTAAGTTCACAGCAAAATTGCGCAAAAGGTACAGATTTTCCATGTAGTCACTGCCCCCACATACACACAGCCTCCCCCACTGTCAACATCCTGCACCAGAGTGGTACATTTGCTACAGTCAATGAATCTACATTGACACATCATAATCACCCAAAACCCATAGTTTACGTGAGGGTTCACTCCTAGTGTTGTATAACCTGTGGGTTTGGACAAGTGTATAATGTCACGTATTCAATGTTAGGGTATCATACACAACAGTTTCACACCCTGAAAATCTTCTGTTCTCTGCCTCTTCCCCCCTCCTTCCCTGTAACCTCTGGTAACCACTGATCCTTTCACTGTCTCCATAGTTTTATGTTTTCCAGAATGTCATATGGGTGGAATCATAGAGTATTTAGCCTTTTCAGATTGGCTTCTTTCACTTGGTAACATGCATTTAAGGTTCCTCCATGTCTTTTTATGGCTTGACAGCTCATTTCTTTTTAGTGCTGAAAAATATTCCATTGTCTGGATGTAGCACAGTTTATTTATCCATTCACCTACCAAAGGACACCTTGGTTGCTTCCAGGTTTAGGCAATTATGAGTAAAGCTGCAGTAAACATTGATGTGTAGTTTTTTGCGTGGACATAAGTTTTCAATTCATTTGAGTAAGTTCCAAGGAGTACCATCGCTGGATCATATGATAAGAATAAGTTTAGTTTTGAAAGAATCGCCAAACTGTCTTCCAAAATGGCTGTATCATTTGTGTTTCCACCAGCAATGAATGAGAGTTCCTGTTGCCCCACATCGTTGCCAGCAGGTGATGGTGTCAGTGTTTTGGATTTTGGCCATTCTAATAGGTATGTAGTAGTATCTCATTGTTGTTTCAATTTGCAATTCTCTAATGATGTATGATGTTGAGTATACTGTTCATATGCTTGTTTGCCATCTGTATTTCTTCTTTGGTGAGGTATCTGTTCAAGACTTTTGCCTATTTTTTTTTTTTTTAAGATTTTATTTTTTTCCTTTTTCTTCCCACAGCCCCCCAGTACATAGTTGTATATTCTTAGTTGTGAGTCCTTCCAGTTGTGGCATATGGGACACCATCTCAGCATGGCTTGATGAGTGGTGCCATGTTCACGCTCAGGATTTGAACCAACAAAACCTGGGCCGCCTGCAGCGGAGCGCGAGGACTTAACCACTTGGCCATGGGGCTGGCCCCTTGCCCATTTTTTAATCAGGCTTGTTTGTTTTCTTATTGTTGAGTTTTAAGAACTCTTTGTATATTTTGGATAACAGTCCTTTATCAGATGCATCTTTTGCAAATATTTGTCTCTCAGTCCGTGGCTTATATTCTCCTTCTCTTAACCATTAACTTTTTACTTAATGATTTTGGCATCCATTGATGATTATTGCCTAGATTGGTTATTTTATTAGAGAGTCCCAGAATGATAATTTTCTAATTCAATTATTTCTTTATTAGCTGTAATTCTTCCATAAAGAAGAACTTTTCCTCATCAGCGATTTGGTTGCCCTGAAATAAAGTTTATGCAGGAAAAACAGAAAAATACACTTGATTTTGTCCTTTTACTTTCCAAGTACTGATTTGTTGCCATAAGGAGTGACCAAAGAAATTTATTTTTTATTATTTGCTTCAGATGAGCCCATAATTTTGTCGTTGTTGTTGTTGAGGAAGATGTGCCCTGAGCTAACATTTGTTGCCAATCTTCCTCTTTTTCTTTTCCTTGAGGAAGATTCACCCTGAGCTAACATCTGTGCCAGTCTTCCTCTATTTTGCATGTAGGTTGCCACCACAGCATTGCTGATGAGTGGTGCAGGTCTGCTTCCAGAATCTGAACCTGTGAACCCGGGTTGCTGAAGCGGAGCGTGCCGAGCTTAACCACTATGCCATGGGACCAGCCCTGAGCCCGCAGATTGAAAATGTTTAATGTTTTCAATCTATTGCAATCATTTTTCCTTTTGATGATCAAGTTGCCCATCTCAGACCAGTGTAAGCCCCTTCAAGATTAATCAAGTGTCTTTTTGTCATGCTTTTATTATTCTTCGATTGCTTCCTTGCTTTGGGCACAATAGGATATTACAGGTTCATCTTGGACATTTCTTGCCCAAATCTGCAATCAGCCATTTCTCTAAGAAGCATTGGCATCTTTTCGTAGGGAACTGGTATTTAGAGGCTGCAATCTAAGAGCTACAGGTGTTTGTTGCTACCAGGTTGTCATTAATTCTAGCCTTTTCAGTGGGCAGAGCTAAGACATGCATCCAATCACGAGTTCATGCTGATGTTTCCAGGTTTATATAACTTTTTTGATTTTATACTTTTTCCTGTACACTGAAAACCTTGGTTCCTAACAACTTTAACACAATTATTTATTTATCTTACACTGCACTGTACTATACTTACAATATACTGCAAGTATAGTATAATGGTTCGAGAATAGCAACACTCCAATAAAACACTAAGTCTTAGTAACACTAAATCTACTGAGTGCACTTAAACATTTCTTTGTGGTTTTCATTTGTCCTTAGACTCAGTCTCGCTAGGGATGTACAGTCAGAGTAGTTGATTTTCTAATCACATGTTAGGGGAACTGTCTTGTTTGCCCAGTACTGAGGGGTTTCCCCAGACCCCTGAAAACCTGGACAATCCAGGTCACATCAAGAGGGCGGGTCACCCAACTCGAAGTCATTCCCTACCCTGTGTGGTCAGCCACCAACTCAGCATAAAGTTCATTTGTTTCAGATTGTTTTCAATTTTTGAGAGATTCCTTTTTTAACTTATTTTTTAATGTAAAACACTTACGTTGTTCCAAAGCAACAGCCACATGATGAGGCACATTCAGAGAAGTCTAATTTCCATCTCAACCTCTTCCATTTTATTCCTTCTCTCCCTAGAGGTATCATTTTCATTGACTTTTTTGTTTACCATTGTTTCTTTTTTGAAAATACGAGCAAGTACATACATACTTGAAAGGGAGTAGTGATGTCTCCCCTTCTTACAGAAAAGATAACATTCTATAAATACTATTTTCATATACTGTTTTTTAAAAGTTTCCCAGATTGGCATTTAACCTAGAACCACAAAACCACGTATGTAAATAATCACACCTGTCATCCTCAGAATGGCCCTAAACCTAAAATTCCAGAATTTGTGGGGGAAAAAATCCACCAAGCCAGGGACAAAGTGATGTGAATAAGCCAGGTTAACTAGGATAAAAAATTCCAAATTGTCTCTCCACACCATACCCCAGCATTCCCTACTCAGCCCCAAATAGCTTAAAAATTATTGCTGAGCTCAGACCCAGGGCCATGCAGAGATTTAACACAATGATGAGTCTCGGATGGCGAGAGGAATTGCTTTCAGCTTCCAGCTGCTGAGGATGGGAAATGGGTGATGAGAGGGCAGCTTTAAGGGCCCTCTTGTTTGGCTCAATGTCGCAGTACCAGTGTGCAAAGTGGAAGGCACGTGGGCTGCTCAGACTTCTGGTGTGACGGGGCACCTGAAAGGAGTCAGGCGCCTGCGGGAGCTGCTTGCCTGGCTGTGTGAGATTCTACACAAGAGCTCTTCATACAGTATGTGCTCAGTAGCATCACGGGAGGAAGATTTTAGGGGCTGCAAGAGGAGTTGTTTATGAGATCCAATGATTTACTTGAGTATAGATGAAGAACAGGCTCCCATTTTTTATTTGTAAGGAGCCAAACTCACCTCTCAGCAAAATGAGCCATGCAGACTGAGCACAGGCCATCTGTGGCTGCCAGTGTTGTAGGCAGGGCTGCCATGATTTGTGAGCCAAACTGGTGGCTGTCTAGCCGGTATAGTTTAAGGACAGCTTTAATGCCCCCCTGCTCCCTCTCACACTTCCTTCCTACCAGGGCCTCCTCCCCTCCCCTCTCCTCCTATTTGGAGAAGCCACACTCACCACAGCTCTTTTTCACAACAAAAGGAGAACACCATCTCTTGGCGGTCACCCTCTAAATGTGCTTTTTCCAGAAGGGAGAAGGAGATAGGCAAGCTCTAGCCAAATGCAGTAGAAAATTCAGGTTCACGTGTGGAGGGAGAAGAGCTAAGTGGTTTGAGCGAGGCCCCTGGAGGCTGACCATGTGGGTTTGAATCCTGGTCTACTATCCTCTGTAGGTGATAGTAGTTTCTCACTTGCAAAATAGAAAAAACAATGGCTCTTCCTAATTCATAAAGTTGTTACACACCTGTGGTGGGTTGAAATGTGGCCCCCAAAAGATATGTCAACCCAGAACCTCAGAATGCAAGCTAATTTGGAATAAGAATCTTTGCAGATGCAATTAAGGTAAGGATCTAGAGATGAGATCATCCTGGATTTAGGGTGGACTTAAATACAATGACTATGTCCTTATAAGAGGAAGGAGAGAGAGATTTGAGACCAGAGACACAAAGGAAAAGCCATGTATAGACGGAGCTAGAGATTTGAGTGACGCATCTCCAAGGCAAGGATTGCCAAGAATTGCCAGCAACCACCAGAAACTAAGAGAAAGGTGTGGAACAGAGTCTCCCCTGCGCCTCCAGAAGAAAACAGCCCTGTGGACACCTTGATTTGGGATTGCTGGCCTCCAGAACTGTCAGCAAATAAATTTCTATTTGTTTTAAGCCAAGTCGACGGTAATTTGTTACAGCATCCCTGGGAAACTAATACAAAATTTTAATAATAACCAAGTCTGTGAAGCAGTGCACATAGTAGGAGCTCAAAAAATGCTAGCATGATTACTTAATTCAGTCAAAACAGAAGAGGGTATACCAGCTAAGTGATGACGGTGGGAAAAAAGCAAGAACCAGGTGGAGAAGACAAACCTCCACAACTTTGCAAGTTTGCCTGAGATCATCCGTTCCTTGTCTGCTGCCGCTCAAGAATGCAAAGGAGACTATGACCTGATTCTTGGCGTCAAGGAGTTTATTTTCTAATGGACAAAAAGCCCATAAACAGAAACTCTCACTAAGGTATGGCTATCATCTAAGTACTGACGACTCTCACACGTTTGTCTCTGGTGTAGACGTGCTGATTGACTCCAGAATTATGGAATCATGTGAAGCTGGGATGGAGCTTCTCATGCTTGCCTTTCTAGCTGTGAACTTGGGTAAATTACTCAACATCCATGAATGCCAGTCTCCTCATGTGTAAAATCAACTGAGGAATATCTGCTTCTCAGGTTTTTAAATGAGAGGCACCCAGCTTGGTGCTTGATACATGGAAGTGTTCACGAACATCCGTTCCTTTGACATTCCATATCCAAATTCTTACGGGATGCCCACAGGAGCTTCCCACTTAATATGCCCCAAAGTGACCTCATTTAAGCCTACTCCCACCAAAACTTGGCCTCCTTCTTAATTTCCTGATCCAATTCATGGTATTACCACCCTACTCAGGCTCCCAAGCCCACACCTAGAAATTATTCTAGATGCCTCCCTTTTCCTAGCGCTCACATCCAGATACTCACAGCATCCTGCTGATGTTAGCTTCCAAAGAGCCCTCAAATTGCTCACTTTCTTGTCAGCTCTGCTGTCACTTGGGCAGGTATCGTTTCTCAATGTCCTTCCAGTGGTGTCCCTGCTCCATCTTAACACCATGCCCCAGACCCCTTCCCTATTCCTTCCGCTGCACCACCACCAGAGCTACAGGATTCAAACCTGATCTTGCTATTCCGCAGTTTTAAATCTTCCAATAGTTCCTATTAACCTAGATGGAGCAGAAGTCAGGAGCAGCATGCGTTCTGAGAACATGGGAAACTCCGGAGTCTTAAAAGCTGATGTGCTTAATCCCAGGCACCCACATGCCAAATGAGACAGGAAATAAGGGACAAAAGGTAAAACAGGGCAGCCAGACTCAGACAGACTCTCCGTTACACGCTTCTTCTGCCTGCGGGGCTGATTCTTGAATTAGCCGTACAGAATGGTGCTCTAGGAGAATTCAAGCAAGGTTACCCTCTGCTCCCTGAATCCGGGACTGAGAACCACACAGTGAGGTTTAAATAAAATGAGCAGGGGAGTTTTCCAAAATTAGGAGGTGCTTCCCAATTTTCTGAAGACTTGGGCTTCAGTAGGACAAGACTTGATGAGTTGTCAGCTGCAACAGCTGTACATGCAGGTGGAAGTAAGAAAATACTTCCTTTCCTGCCATTCTCCCACCTTCCATGAGCAGGACACTGCAGCCACAATTCTTACAGTTTTCCAAACATACCACATTGTTTTATGCCTCAGGGCCTCTGCAGATGCCATTCCATAATTTTTTTAAATGTGTGATTGTCTTTCCCCATTAGAATGTCAGCTCCAAGGAGAGCAGGCCTAGAGTAGTGCCTGGTGCATGGTAGCTGCTGAATAATTATGCACTGGAAGAATGATGCTATTCCTTATGTTCAAAATACACTTTCCCCCTTGTCTGCCTGAGGAACTTCTATCTTTCAAGACTCAGCTTCTACATCACTTCCGACAAATTCCCCTCATCTTTCCTCACTCCTTCTCTCTCAACTCTCTCCTCTTGGGGACCCTTTAGGCTTCATCAATGTTCCTCTAGGACTGCACTGGTCCTGCCATTTATAATGGCATTTTTACAAGCCTGTCTCCTCTAGGAGACCATAAATCACAGAGGGCAGGGGCCAAGTCTTGCTGACTGAGGGCCCCAGTTCCTAGCACTGGGACAGCGATTGAGCACCGTTCATATCGAATGTTCGGGAAAACAGAAAGGGGAGCACCCAGCTTTCCCTAGAGGGTGTGGGGAGGTGGGGTCAGAGAAGGAAGTTAGCGGGGGCCAGGAGAGGGAAGG
Source organism: Equus przewalskii (assembly GCF_037783145.1). Classification (NCBI taxonomy): domain Eukaryota; kingdom Metazoa; phylum Chordata; class Mammalia; order Perissodactyla; family Equidae; genus Equus; species Equus przewalskii. Next base: position 77,767,232 of record NC_091833.1, on the reverse strand, counting down.
TTAGCAGAAGAGAGACTGGAGATGAATCTTCAAGAGGGACAAAAGGACATTCCAAGAATGAAAAAGACATTCCAAGGGCTACTCCAGAAAGTCTTTTCAGAAAAGCTACTAATGACTACTGAGCTGGACCACCTGAGTCCAAAAAAAGGGGTTTAGAAGGTGACAGCACCGCCTAAGGAGCCCTCTCTGTTCTCCACCTGGAGCTGCCGCCTCCCCAGCCTGCCCCTCTTCAAAGCCTGGGTCAGGAAGCGGGAACAAGAATATTCAAATTGCTATTCCAGTGGCAGTTTTGCCCGCAAGCAATTTCTGCGACCACACAATAGAAGTTTTCAAATAAATGGTTTCAAGTATCCGCAGTGTAATGAGATCAAGACTCCAAGACTGCCAGCATGTAGCACACCAGGAAAAATATCACTTATGGCAGGCTCATGAGTCCTATTTGCATAAAACATATGAAACCGAAGGACACACTGCCTATGCCCTGGAAATCAAAAAGACCTCTCCTTGTTTTTGTTTTCTCTGGCCAGTGGCAGCCTATCAGGGGAGTAAGCCTTTGTGATGAGAGATTTCTCTAAAGCCAAAAGAGGCTTCTTACAACGGATTCCTAAATATATGAATGCATTCATTCAGTTTTTTTTTTATTGCTCTGTTATAGGAAATAAAGCCTTTCCACTTAAACTGTTTTACAACTCTTAAATCTCTACGCATGCTCTGACGCTCCCTCCATATCCCAGCTTCATAACACCCACTCATGGGCACAAAACATTACACACGTGTGTACCTGGTACGTCCAGAGTATGTGCACATCTACAGAGCCCGGCTGGGGCCCTGCAAATTTTCCAAAGCACTCGTTCTCCCTGATCTTTAAGCTCCCAAGGGCACAGCTCTGCCGTTCCCTTGGAGGGAAAACAGTCCTCACAGGTCAGGCGAAGTTTTCCAGTGGTCAATTGAAGGAGTTGAATTATGTGAAATTTGAAGTCCCTTCTAACATTTTAGAAGATTCGATTTTCTTCTCTCCCCTCCCTCCCTCCACACTTCCTAACCTCACAAGGTGCATCCAGCATAAGGGGAGTAGGTGTAGCATTCACATGCAAGGGCCGTCCTGTGCCTTGCAGGGCACAAACTTTTCTGCTAGAGCGCTCCAAGCCTTGGGTCTCCTTGGTGCCAGCTGCTACTGCATTCGGAGAGTTGAATAGAGTTGAATAAACATAAAATGAATGTAAACCCTATTCTGGACAGTTAAGAAAATGCCCTTCATGCATGTTTCTAGAGGCAACGTGTCTTCAAAACTCCTTGGTTTCACTGACTAATGGTGAGGACTAGAGGGATCCAGAATTAAGGTGGGGCAACATTTCTGGACCTCAGAGGTGGTTAGGACCACAGCAAACTGCATGGCTCTGGCTGGGGGATGGGGACTATGAGGGTGGATCGGGACCTGCAAAAAGTGAGAGGGCCTGCGGAGCACCACAGAAGAGCCAGGGAAGGTGGCGTTAGGGTAGAGAGGAGCATGCAGACCAGAAGACGGGGTCCTCCTGGGCCAGGGGAGCAAATGTCTCCTGCTCCGGAACAGCAGGCTGGTTTCAAACTCTCTCACCTAGGAGGGGCCAGAACAGGGGTTGTAGATTCAAAAGCCTGCCAAGGACGTGGCATAATAGTGTGAGACCTTGTTCCTCATTGTTGAGAGAGAGCCCAGAGAGAAGGGGACTGCGTAGAGAGCAGGGACCAGGCTGCAGCCATTGTTGATCTTAATGCCCAGGGACTCAGGTTTGCAAGGTCTGTAATTTTACGTGAAACTTGCACATTTCAAATTTAGCAACTAAATCAAATTTAGAATGTTGTGCGGGGCCAGCCCCGTGGTGTAGTGGTGAAGTATGCACACTCCGCTTCAGCAGCCTGGGGTTCACAGGTTCGGATCCCAGGCATAGACCTAGCACCGCTGGTCAAGCCACACTATGGAGGTGTCCCACATAAAATAGAGGAAGACTGGCAGAGATGTTAGCTCAGCGGCAGTCTTCCTCAAGCAAAAAGAGGAAGATTGGCAGCTGATGTTAGCTCAGGGCCAATCTTCCTCACACACACACACACAAAAAGAATATTCTCCCTTCCAAACAAAGCACCTTGGTGGGCCAGGTTGGGACCTCCAGTGGGATTTGTGCACAGGACCAGAGCAATGACAGACATTTCACCAGTGCTGGGACGTGAGGGATGGGGAAGGGATGTGAGGATAATCCATGGAAGGAAGACAGGTCATAAAGCTTAAAACATCTCAAAGTGAGGAAGGCTAAGAATATTTGGAATCACGGACGGGCTTGGAGTCTTCAGGAAGGTGGCATGATCAAAGTCCAGGGACACATGTTGTCCCAGGATATATGTACCTGTGGCTGACACTGATGTACTATGAGCCATTCAGGGAAAAAAACGCCCTTCTTCAGGAATGCATGAAGCTTAAAAGAAATTGCTTCTAGTTTATACCAGAAGAGGGAAATGAGGTCAGAAAAAGGTGAGAATAAATGAAAATACTGAGTTATAGAAAGAGCTAGGCCACCGGTGTCAGGATTGCAAGAAATTAAGCAATGCTTTCAGGAGGCCAGACTGAAAGGACAAACCTGTTTAGCCACAACTTGATGATAGGACATTCGTGCCCCAAGATTCCCTCTCACTGTAGTTCAAAACCTGAGTCTATTTTATTTTTTCTTTTGGTAAAGAAGATTGGCCCTGAGCTAACATCTGTGCCAATCTTCCTCTATTTTGTATCTGAGATGCTGCCACAGTGTGGCTTCATGAGCAGTGTCTAGGCCCACACCTGGGATCTGAACCCATGAACCCTGGGCCACCAAAGCAGAGCACACCAACTTAACCACTAAGCCCCAGGTTGGCCCCAAAACTTGTGTCTTTAAATGGTTGGCTGATGATGTTGTATTACCATGAAGGGGAAGGGATGTTACAAACAAAGTGGGATTGGGGAATCAATTTTTATTTATTTATTTTTTTGAGGAAGATTGGCTCTGAGCTAACATCCACTGCTAATCCCTCTTTTTGCTGAGGAAGATTGGCCCTGAACTAATATCTGTGCCCATCTTCCTCTATTTTATATGTGGGATGCCTGCCACAGCATGGTTCAACAAGCCGTGTTACACCTGCGCCTGGGATTTGAACCGGCGAACCCCGGGCCGCCGAAGAAGAGTGTGTGAACTTAACCACTATGCCACCAGGCCAGCCCCGGGAATCCATATGTTTTGAGCTCCTACTATGTGCCAGGCCCTATGTGGGTGCTTCCTGTATGACAATTGCTTTTGTTGCTCACAGCACCCTGCAAGATAGGCAATTCTTACCATCCCTATTTTACAAATGAGGAAACTGAGGCACAAAGTGGGAACATGACTTATCCAATGTCAGGGAGCTAATAAAAAGTGGAAGAACTGCAATTTAAGGCAATTCAGTATGACAATAACAGCAGCTAACACTTCCACGCTGCGCCCGGGGATCTTCATGCAACCGCTGAGCTATGACCTTCCATTATCAACTTCAGCCTGTCTTTAGAGGGTTGCGAAGATGAAATGAGATGGCACATGTAAGCACTTAACACACTGACCTGCCCAATAAATGCAATTAATAGTTGTTGTTATTAATGGAAGTAACTCGATCCGGCATTCAGAAGGCTCTGGTGACTGTAAGGGTGACAGACAGGAGGTGGGACAGGGACAGATTGCAATGGACTAAGAAGCCACTGGGAGATGAAGAAGAGGAGGCAGCAAGTGCAGACCACTTCAGGGAAAAGTTTGGTGTTTGAGGTTCATTTTTAAGAAAGCTGATTTGCTCTGACTGCTGTGGACTGAATTGTGTACAGGCACATTCCCTGTGTTCAAGCCCTAACCCCCACGTGACAGCATACGGAGATGGGTCTCTGGGAGGTGGTCAGGTCATGCGGGTAGACCCCGTATGATGGGATTCGTGTGCTTAAGAGAAGAGAAACAAGAGAGATCCCTCCCTCTTTCCACCACCTGAGGACACAGCAAGAAGACGGCCACCTGCAAGCCAGGAGGGGGGCCCTCGCCAGACACCGAGTCTGCTGGTACCTGGATCTTGGACTTCCCAGCTTCCAGAACTGTGAGAAATAGATGTTTGTTATTTAAGCACCCCAGTCTTGGTGTTTGTAATAACAGCCCAAGCTGATTAAGGCAAGGACTGGAAGTGGAGGAGGAGAGGCTGATGGTGCGAAGGGAGAGGGGGTGCTGGCAGGTGAAGAGCCCACAGGTCCTGGAGGGAAAGGCACCGGGATCCCAGATGAGAAGGTCAGCCCTGGAGAGGGTCAGGATGCTTCTCTTGAAACAGGGGAAAGAGAATGGAGGGAGAAGCTGGGATATTTTGAAGTAGAAGGAAAAAAATTGAGGGAACAAAGTTTGATCTAATCGCAATGAAAGTGGGGAAAGCGTCGCTGCTGACAGTGAGGAGAGAAGGAAAGGTGCTGGGGGTGGAGGAACTTGGGAAAGTTGGGGATGGATAACCGAGATAAGCACGCACCCCAGATTTCCTGGCACAGCCCTGATTTCAGTATCCTCTCCCATTATCTTCCATAAGCACATTCACATGGACACAGATCCTTGTCAGACCTTATGCCCAATTTGGGATTCAAAGAATTTGTCCCACCATCCAGGGCTGAATGAAAGGAATGATGAGCAGCCTGAAACAGAGCTGAGATCAGACTGAGTGAATGTCTACTGAGTTCTATCAGTAGACCCAGGTGACTCTCTCTAGCTCCACGGAAGAGTCCAGAGAACCAGACACAGGGAATGCTTGGCAAAGTGGCCGTGGTAGAAAACCAAAGAATTGTAGGATTCTATGGCTAAGATGAGAAGGCAGAGGTAGGCAAGGGAGCACCTCTTTCCTGTCCTAATCCCAAACAAAGAAAGCTTAATTTATATCCAAGATTTCTCTGAACGTATTCCCCCCATGTCCAAATAAACTTAGGGAGCAGCGCATATTTTATTCACCACAGAGGATTTGTATTATAAATCAGCATATTAAAGGCTCTGAGAAGTCCTACCATAAAGAAACTTTGCATCAAATAATGTAAAAACACATTTTAATATAACTGCTCTTTGGGAAACACTAGAGGTAGTGGGAAGGACTTTGATAATTTACTAAGGATTGGGTGGCACTGAGTCTGTGAGGGGCCCATTTAAGAAGCAACACGTTGTTTCTAAATGCCCTCTATGGAGAGCGGACCCAGTCAACTGCAGAACTTTCGTTTTACTGAATTCAATATGCAGATGTGGGGCCAATATAAAAATTTTCTGGGCCGTGAAGAAGAATCTGGATGTGAATGAGGAAAGGACAGAGAAGAGGAGTTCCAGGGGTGCCAGGAAAAGGGGATCTTGGAAAAGAACTGTATCTAATGAGGATAATTAAGATAGCCTGCTGTGGGTATGGGGGATTAAATCTCCTTCATTTTTCCCAAGAAAACTTCAGCAAAGACTGAAAGAAATAAAATCACAAAATGGCTGCATATCATTGAAATTTCTTGTGGAAAATAGTGAAGGGGTGAATGCCAGGAGGTGTGGAGTGGAGGTGCCATGGGCATATGAAGATGAGCTGAGGGTGCATGTCTGTCCGACTGGCTTATATCTGTTCAACCCAGTATTTCCCAAACTTATTTGTCCAAGAACCTATTTTCTTTCCTTCTAATGCCTGTTAACATCTCAGAACTAGTATTCCTCAGATCCAAATTTGGGAACACCCTGGTCTTACTCATTCCCCTTTTACATAATCTGATTAAAGTAGGGAGCTTGAGAAAGTTCTAAATTTGACTCTGACAAAAAAAAAAAGAAGGATGATGTTCAAAATACCTACCAAGTCCAGCCTGAGTTGCAGTAAATGAGAGTGGATAACTGTCAACCCAGAGCATTCAAGCTGAGCATCAGGCCTACAAAATCCTGTTCTCTTCTCAACTATGTTTAATTCTGGCACTGGAATTTAGGCTCATCTCTTAACAGAAGTGGGAGGGGTCCTGGACACCTTACTCTTCAACTCCCTCCTTGTACAGAAAATGAAATTAATGGCTGGTTGGTGGCACAGTTGGGGCTGAAACCCCAACCCACTAATGGTGGGTCTCACCAGCAGTTATGCTGTGAAACGTGAATAAATTGCTCCTAGATACTCAAGACCAAAATCACCCAATGCTGCCCTCTTCCTCCTCACCTTCCTCCCCACCTACCCTCTGTTTGGGGTGTACGGTTGTGCATAAACACTGAGCTTAGGAACAAGACCATAGCATTTGGGCCTTGCCTGGGTGTGGAGGAAGGAACTCTTTGGACCTGTGTTAGTTAGGATAGGACAGGCTGCAGTAAGAAATAGACCCAAACAGGTGACGGCTCAACACAGCAGAAGCTTATTTCTTGCTCACATGACAGTCCAGAGTGGTTCCAGCTCTGGGGAGCAAGGGATGTGGGGAACTCTTCAGTTATTCAGGAACTTAGGCTGATGGCAGTTCTGCTTCCTTCAGCATATAGCTTCTAAGGCTGCTCAAGGGATCTCCATCTCAGTGGGACGGAGGAGGACACATGGAAGCTTATGAGCTAAACTGGAAGCATCACACATCAGTTCTGCTCCACTCCCATTGGCTGGAACTCAGTTACACGGCCTCAAGAGAGGATGGGAAATGAAGTTCAGTTGTGGAACAAGGAAAGAGAAGAAAGACATTTTGGTGAACAGATCCTTTGACGCTCATCTTCCCATGACCTTATGAAGCATGGGGATTTAAGACATTAGCTTCCCCATCTGTAACTGCCTGAATAAAATAGAAAGAAATGACAATTGGATTCACCAATGTCTTTTTCATTTCCTAATGTTTCTGCTAGCCTGCTTTGTGCTTAGGATCAAAATTGATAAATGCTGACAGTAAATTTAGAGTTCTTCTCCAAATCTTTATGGGTTCCAATAGCTGCCTCTCTTTCCCCTCCATTTGAATGAAAGGTAAGAGCTGGATACTGGAAAGCCTATTGGTGGAATAGACAGAAGGTTTGGGTTCAAATTCTTCTACTTCCTAGCTCTGCGACCCTAGGGGGAGTCAATCAACGTCTTGGAGCTCCAGTAAACCTTAATTATAAATCAAAAATGCACGTATCAGCTCTACCCAGACATCTGGCCCCAGAAAGTGTCTCCTCTATCATTTCCCATGCACATTCATATTGGGATCCTTCTCGAGGATTCATTTCAGGAATGAATGGCATTGTTCACGTGGGTGGACCAGTACTCTTTTTTGAGGCTGAGGATGAGGAGGAAGGGAGGCTGACTCACGTGCCATCAAAGTCTCACCCTGGAACAGGGCCATTTCAGTGAGCCACCTGTCTCTCCTTGAAGGTTAATGGAAAGACCAATTTTTCTATAAACATAGTGGGGTTTTTTGCCATTTCCAAGCTGGAAGTCTGTCTAAATGTATATTCATTTTGTGTTTGAGTCAGTTCTTAAATTAAGGTACAACGCAGAACATAGACTTGGAGAACTGGATTATGCACAGAAAAATCCATGAAACTGGTGACCTATCATGAATTTGAAGCATATTTTTATTTTCCAAGCTACATTGAGGTTGGGATAAATTTTTTTGCACTTGCAGTATCAGCGATTTATTTTTTTTGCGTTAAGGATATAGCACTGGTTTAATAGGAAATACAAATAGATAGTTTAAATATTATTTCCATACCCTCAACCATCCCAGCAGGAACTGAGAGGAAAGGATAGGGCAAAGTTGTTGCAAGACTAATTCTTCTCTCCCAAGAGAGACTAAGAATTGTGCTAATCATGCCATTTGTCCTAGACAAAGTGAGGTGACACCCAAATGTCTCAATTTAATCAGTGGAAAAACTGAGGCCAGAAGAGGTCCATTCACAGCATGTCAAATATTATGCCCAGAAAAGCCATAATGCAGACTCAGATTTTCTGACTTCCCTCCTGTAGTTTCTGATTCATTTCCTCATTCACACACTCATTCATTTGCTCACTCTTTCATTCATTCAGCAAATACTGTGGACACAGAAGTCATAGGGGCTGTGAAGGACACTGAAGAAATGAAAGACAGTTCTTACAGTCAAAGATCATAATCCAGTTGAAGAGACCAAAAAAATACAGCAAAAGCGAAAAGCTACAGAATCAAGTCTGAATGACGAAGAGCCTGGTACCCCGGTCAGAGAAGCGCTGAAAGAGCTCAGAGGGTGTCCACTTCAGTGTGAGGCAACCTGTCAAAGGAGGTTTTGCAAAGAAAGTGGAACTTGATCTCAGAAGTAAAGACAGGTTTGGTTTTTTTTAAGTGGAAGTGGAGTGGGGTGGGTGGGGGTGGTAGTGGTTAGACTTGTCAAAGAGGAAAATTATGAGCAAAACAGTAGGAAGGCAGTAATGAACGCAATTTATTAAAAGACATTGGGAAGTGGTTTGACTAATGAACACATCTTTTGTAAAAGAAGCAGAGAAGACAAGGGAGACAAGGTCGGGAGAGGGAAAGAAAACCCAGAAGGGGAAAGGACACGAGGGTCTGTGTCACAAACACTTGATTGGCATTCAGAATCCATTTCTATTGCTGCCTAGTATATATGTGCACTGCAGAAGCTGGAAAGCAAAAAATGACATTTTCCCTCACCTTGAATGTGGGGTTGTGGATGTTAATTGGGCTCTACCAGCGGGGCCAGCTTGTGGGCACGTAACCTGTGTGGTTGCTTAGGGCTCCTCTCTCAGAAGGGCTCCAGGTTTGGTTTAACGCTCTGCCATCATGGTCTTGAAATCCTGAATAATTTTAGCTTTGAATTTGTGTTCTGTAAGTGAAGTCTGAGGGGACGACAGTGCATGTGCGTGAGCAGAGGAAATACGCACAATGTGGGTGTCCGATGCTGTTCCTTGCTGCCATACTCCCACGAGCACAGAATCTGGTGGGCAGCATACCACGCGTGGGAGTACATTTCCCCTCCTCCCAGCCCTTGGCAACCACCAATCTACTTTCGCACTCTATGGATTTGCCTATTCTGGATATTTCACATATAAAACTCAAACTAGTACACAGTAAGTGTATTACCTAGACAACTAAATAAGCAGAAGCGCTGACAGTTCCAAGAGGTCACACTTCCCACTTGAGACAGAACTCACTGGAACACAGAAGGCAAAGACATTCTAGGAAACATGAAGTACCAGTTACCCTTATCATATCTTTTCTTACTTGCGTATTTTTACTTCCCTGTAGTTAGCAAACCACTTATGCTGAAAATGAAGACGTGATGGAAAGGGAAAGAGAGCAATCCAAAGTTACTTTTCTCTTCTGTCTTCCTTGTTCATCAGTAAGCTGAAGGCACGGAACATTGGTGAGATATGTGCATATCGAAAGTGAGGTAAAAACAGTTGGGTTAGTTGTGTGTGGTGTTCCCATTGTTTTGACAAGAACAAAATAGTATGCAGGTACAAGCTACAAAATGCAAATGGTGTGATTTCAGTGATTCTACATGCAAATTAAATGCTATTATGTGTATTTGAAACTGGGATAGCACAATGTAAAGATGGATGGTAAAACTAATGTTAATAATTTAAATTTTTAATTTTTTCTTACTTAGAGAGACATTAAATAGCAAATAAAAAACACTGTAAGTTGAGAGAGAGATTGCAGAAGAAAGGAAAAAGCTTTATATTTTAGTATATATTAGTGGTTTATATATTTAGTATATATTTTAGTGGTTAGACTTAACAGCACTTCTTTCCCTCTTTTTGAACAAAGGGCCCTGCATTTTCATTCGGCACCAGGCCCCACATATTATGAAGCAGGCCCTATCTGTCAATTAGATGCCCTTGTGTGAGATGTGGAAGGCAAAAATGGTGTGGACCCGTCTTCCTCCATCCCTACTGCTTTCATTGATTGAATTGCCACCGCCTGAGGCCAGCCATGCCTCCTGGTTTATGTTGCTTTCATTACAAGATGAAAATAATGTGACTCCTGGAGTCAGGTTTACATTAGGCGGGGTTACTTACCTATTTCAAAGGCAATTCAGGGTTTTGAGTATAACACCATTTTTAAATTAATTTTTACTTTTATTGAGGTAACGTTTTTATATAATTTAACATTTCAAATACTATATGATTCTAAAAAATTGAGGTCGATTTCATATATCATAAAATTCACCTTTTCAAAGTGTCCAACTTAGTAGTTTTTAGTATATTCATAAAGTTGTATAACTATCACCATTTCCTAATTACAGAATATTTTACAGAATTACAGAACATTTTCGTTACTCCCAAAAGAAACTCTGTACCTATTGGCAGTCACTCTATATTTCCCCTCCTCCAATCCCTTGGCAACCACTAATCTACTTTCTGTCTCAATGGATTTGCCTATTCTGGATATTTCATATAAATGAAATCACATAATATGTGATCCTTTGTGTCTGGCTTTTTTCACTTAACATAACGTCTTCAAGGCTCATTCCTGTTGGAGCAGGTATTAGTACTTCATTCCTTTGTATGGCTGAATAATATTCCATTGTCCGGCTATGCCACATTTTGTTTCTCTACTCATCATTGAAGTATGAAGTTTAAACAAACAGAGCAATCACCTGCTCCATTCTTTCCTTCTCCACACTCCCACTCCCCAAAGGAAGTCACTTTCTACTCTTGTAGTTATTTCTCCTGATATGTGCCTCCCTGTTTTCATATATCCTTTTACTGCTATTTACTTATAATTGTTACATATTTATTATATTCCTACTTTGGAAGATGATCCTGTGTTAGTTTGATACCTCCACAAATACCTATTCTCTCTTCTTCTTTTCTCTTGATATAGCTACATGGACAATTTTTGGTTAAGTCAATCTCCAGTCATTAGATCATTGTGACCATGTTCACTGCTGAGCCAAGAATTATACTGTTACTCTTGCTTTTCTGAACCTGGAGAATCCACTCTCTTCCTGATCTCCACACGTTGGAGTGCTACAGGGCCCAGGCCTTGGACCACTTTTTCTCTCTATCTACCCTCACTCCCTAGCCATCCCCATGGCTTTACCTATTATCCAAATGCTGATGACTCCCACATTTATTTTGCCTGCCTTGTCTTCATTTGAATTCCAGACTTGTGTCGTGCACTGCTGACTTGACATTTCCACTAGGACATCCAACAGGCAGCATATACTTAACTTGTCCAAAACGGAACCCCTACTTCCCCTCCTCTGCAGCCACACCTTCCCCTCTCAGGAAATGGCACTTCCATTCTTCTAGTTGGTTAGGTCCCAAACCTTGGAATTATCCCTGTCTCTCTTTTTTCCCCTTTCATACTCTCTATCCAGTTCACAGAAAATTCGGTCAACTCTACCATCAAAATATACCCAAAATCCAACTACTTCTCCCCAGCTCTACTTCTACCATCCCAAGTCCAGGATGCCATCATCTCTCACGTACACTATTGCAATAAGCTCCTGACTGGTCTCCCTATTGTCCTCCTTGCTCCCCTACAGTTAATTGTCCACACAGCAGCCAGAATTGTCCTTCTGAAACATGAGTCATATCAAGCCACTCCTCTGTTCAGATCTCTCCAGTGGTTTCCTATCTCACTCAGATAAAAGGTGCCGTAAGATCTGGCCCTGCTATGTCTGTGACCTCATCTCCTTCGACTCTCCCCCTACTCCTTCTCCTCAAGCAGCATTGGTTTCCTTGTAATACTTGGAACCCTCTAAGTTCATTCCAACCTCAGGTCCTTTACACTTGCTGTTCTCTCACCCAGAATGCTTTGCTCCCACATAATGCATGGCTTACTCTGTTAGTTCTATAATGTCTTACCTGCTCAAATGTCACCCTATTGGAATGGCTATTCCTGATTAGCCTGCATAAATCAACGCCCTACTATGACTCTCTTTACACCCCTTATCTTGCTTTATCTCTCCTCGGGGTATTTATCACCACCTGACAGATTACATATTTATTTGATTGTCTGCTGTCTTCCCCTGGAAGGTAGGGACTGTCTGTTGTATGCACTACTGTAACCACAAACCCTCCAGGACCAGTTCAACTGACCCCATCTTATCAACAGAGTAATTGAGAAATTGTCTTTCAGAAAATTTACAAAGTCACATAGCCAGGGCATGCACAGAAGAAGAAATCTTGACCTGAAATGATCATGGAACCAAAGGTTCTCCTCCCCATGGAATCAAAGGACCAGGACATGGCCGGAATTTAAAAGTCAGACTTTTGTCAGAAGTGAGGGGTCCCTCATTTGGGAAGATCCAGTGTTAAAGTTCCTTCCCCAGCTCATCATAAATGTTTAGAACCTCATCATAAAAGTTTAGGATCTCACCATAAATGTTTAGAACCTCACCATAAATGTTTAGAACCTTACCATAAATGCTTGGAGCCCATCAATCAAAACCTGTCCCACCAGCATTTCCGCATGCCAGCCTGTTCTCCCTAACCTCTTAAATTTCACCCCAAATCTTGACTCGGGGAGACAGACCTGAGGGCACATGCCCCCTGTCTCCCTGCAGATCACTCTCACAGAATAAAGCTGATCTCTTTTCCAAAGGCTGATCAGTAACAAATTGGCTTGTTTACATGCATCGGGAAGGAGAACCCCATTTTTGTGTGGTAACACTACTGTATCTCCAGTGTTTAGAATGTGCTTGGAATACAGTAAGCACTCAATAAATATTTGATGACTGAATGAATTAATTAAAGACTCTCAATAAATGCATGTATTCACTCTACAGGGTGGATTTTGAAGAAGAATTTCGTATTCTGTATTACAAATTCTACGCAGCTTCCCCTCATAAATGCCTCCCGGATGATGGGACTCTGTTTTAAGTCTCTTTCTCTTCCACTAGACTGAAGCCCCTCAGAGGAATTCTCAGTGCCTGGCACAGAGGTGACCCTCAATAAAATGTCTGTAGGACTGTAGCATCTCAGGGCTGTAAAGAACTAATGGGCATAGCTGCTTGTCAAGCTAACATGTTGCTCATCCCTCAGATGTTTGTAGGAATGAACCCAATACATCGAAGACCGAGGATTCTACCACCTCATTCATCCATTCATTCCAGCATTCAACCTGATGTGTATTAAGCACCTTCTCTGTGAAACTTTCTAGTTTCTAAATACTTTCTATTCTTGTATCTAAATTACCTGCCCTCCCCCTTACTGATCTAAAATGTTATTTCTCGTTCTGACCTCAGTGGAGCGGGGAACAGCTGGGTACCAGCATCTGTCTAATCACCCTTCATCCCTTGGCAACAATTAAGTCATGCCAGGATGCTCTTTGCTGATGCCTCTCAAATTTAAAATGGGGACCCTGGGCATTCAAAATAGAGAGCCTTGACATTTAGAGTACCTGCCCGGCCTTTTTCAGCCTGAGAGAAATACCTGTTGTTGACTGTCAGGGTTGGGCAAAGGCCAGCCACCCTTCCATAGGGCTGGGGTTTGGTTTGGTGGGATGCTTTCACAGACAATGGGCACATTTTCCTAAGTCATCACACCAGGAGGAACCCACATTCTTGGAAGCAATGTGTGGTAGCGTGATAAAAGAAGGGTAATATTTTATGTATGGAACTTGAATTCTATTCAGCTGGTATGGAGCAATTTAAAACATGTCGGGAGAGAGATGAGACAGAATTGGAAACAAGGCTCCCAGGTCACACTGGAAGGCTGTTTTCAGTGAGGTCTTCTGAATTTCTCTACAAAGGCACTGGGCTCCCTGGACATCCTTCCAAACTCCTTGCCTTAGTTGGAATGAAAAGGTGTCCTTGGATTGAGTTTCCTTAAACTCTGCTGTGTTATGTAAATAAACCTGTTTTAGAACAAAGTCTCCTGGGGGCCTTTTACTGTAGGGCCTTGTTTTTAGATCAGAGGTCAAGAGAGGAGGGCAATGACCAATCCATATAATTGTTTTGCCACAATTATTCACTGTTTTTGTTAGCATCATTTTCACCTCCTAAAAGTAGAGCACTTGCCGGGGAAAGAGAAACAAGAGGCAAAAATTCATTCTTACCAAAAAAACCCCACAGAAAACGGAATCTAATTCTTTTACTCCAAGAGGGGAGTCTTTGAAGAAGTGGGCTCTCCTATTGTATTTAAAACAAGTCAGTTTGCAGATACATGCTGTCTCACATATCATTTGATTTACATCCAGCTTTTTGTCTCAGTTTCTTGCTACCTGGTTCAGGGCTATTGTGTCAAGGAAGCTCTGGCGACCCATTTGCACGTGGGGCATGAGCAGGGGAAATAGGCCCATCTGCCTGGAAGGTTGAGCCGGGATTTCAGGATATAAAACTGACTTGGGCCTGATTCCTATCGGGTGCATTTGCCTGTGAAGTGACCCATTCAGCCGTAATGAGGTGGAGTTACAGCCTGTGACCACATTGTTGGAAAATCTCCCTGGAGTCGCTCAGGGATGGCAGGTAGGGTGGGGGTGGAGCTGGTTCCTTGTACAGCTCCTGGGTGAGACTGGGGCTTCTTTTGTTTTCCTCCCAAGAGGTTGGCTCAAGCCTCCAGAAACTTGTTTGTGGCTGGTGCTCCTGCCAGGTGATTTTGTCCTTGGGGAGGTGTGGGCTGTGAACACAGGGACAGCTCAGTTAGGACACACGGCTTATAATTTTTAACCGATAGTGCATTTCTCCAGACATGCACAGCCTTTCTTCAAAATCATTCTTTCTCCTTGACCTCATCCCCTAGAAGTTACCTTCTTTTGCTCTCTTTAAGGTGTTTTCAGAATCCTGTGAAATTCATTGTCCTAACTTCCCAGCTTTTACCCTGCTCCCCATTGCACCCATAAGTTTCAGATCAGAGCGTTCCACCATCTGGTGCCCTCAATTTCCACTTGAGCCACAATTCCTCTTAGCAAGGAAGTGAGCAATTTTGGGAATCTTGGACAAAGTCCCCCAAAGCACGTGTGCAGTCAAGTCACCAATTGATAGCTGGCTAGACAAGCACTGTTTATTTTACAATTTTTTTTTTTGAGGAAGATTAGCCTTGAACTAACATCTGCTGCCCATCCTCCTCTTTTTTTCTTTTCTTTTTCCTTTTTTTTTTTTTTTTTTTTGCTATGGAAGACTGGCCCTGAACTAACATCCGTGACCATATTCCTCTCCATATGTGGGATGCCTGCCACAGCATGGCTTGACCAGCAGTACATAGGTCTGTACCCAGGATCTGAACTGGCGAACCCTGGGCCACCAAAGTGGAAAGTGTGAACTTAACTGGTGCGCAACCAGACTGGCCCCTATTTTATTTATTTATTTTTTTGCAGGGGAAGATTCACCCTAAGCTAACATCTGTTGCCTATCTTCCTCCTTTTTTTTCTTCTCCCCCCACCGCCAAAGCCCTAGTACATAGTTGTGTATAGTTGTAAGTTCTTCTGGTTCTTCTGTGAGAGCCACTGCCACAGCATGGCTACTGACAGACAAGTGGTGTGGTTCCCCGCCTGGGAACCAAACCCAGGTCACTAAAGTGGAGCCCGCCAAACTTTAACCACTAGGCCTTCAGGGCTGGCTCAGCACTGTTTATTTTTGGTGGAGGTAAATGATCGGGAATAGATAGAAAAGAAGACAGTTTCAGGGAATTAAGTAACAGATAGACTGCAAATTCCTTTCTTAATTCTACCATCAACTACCCGTTGACCTTGAGTTTCAAGACTTACCGTAAACACAGAGAACCTCAGACAACTTCCCAGGGCTATTTTGAGCAATGCACATTAACTGGTTAAGTAAGGCAGTGATTACAAATCATTTTGTAAATGCAAAGCTTTGTCTATACTAAGTGATTTCTCTGCATGACTTACTAAAAGTAAAGGAGAGAAGAGAAGCCCGCTTTTCTCTCTGTATGAAAATGAGAGCTAACAGATCCATATTAAGCATTTGTTACATATCTGGTGTTGAGCTTAGATGATCTCATTTAATTTCCCCAACAACTCTACGTGGTCAAGACTTCTGTTTTCCCCATTTTAGAGATGAGAACACTTAGGCACAAAGAAGTTAAATAATTTTCCAAAGTCTTGTGGCCAGAAAGAGCCAGAACCAGGGTATGGACTCCAGCAATTCATTTTCGCTGTTGCTCTTATCCACTCTGCTATAACTCCCCACTATGTCTGGAAGTCTCTCAAACTACTGCAGAAAAGTTTGGTAATTCTGTTTCATTAAAATCTTCAGTCCATTGGACAACATAATAATGAAAACTTAACACTTGTTGAACAGTTACTGTGGAGAATTACACGTATTACACCATTTAATTCTCATATCAAATCTATGAAGCTGATACTGATATTATTCCCAGTTGGTGGATGAACCATATACGTGTGAAGAAACGTGTCCGTGCCACATGTGGCAGAGGCTGGATTTGAACCCTGGGCAGTCTGCATCCAGAGTTCATGCTGTTTATCTTTTTTTATTTTTCTATTTTTTGAGGAAGATCAGCCCTGAGCTAACATCTGCTGCCAATCCTCCTCTTTTTGCTGAGGAAGACTGGCCCTGAGCTAACATCCGTGCCCATCTTCCTCTACTTTCTATGTGGGATGCCTGCCACAGCATGGCTTGCCACACGGTGCCATGTCCGCACCTGGGATCCGAACCAGTGAACCCCAGGCCGCCTGAAGCGGAACGTGCACTCTTAACCGCTGAGCCACCAGGCCAGCCCCTCATGCTCTTTATTGATAACAGCCCAATCAATGACTGAAAACCTAGGGCAGTGTGGAGAGTCCTGTTACTGATTCAAGGAGTCGATTTGGCCACTAAACTTTTTAGGGGGGGATGAGAATATCTTTTTATTTCGAAATAATTTCAAACTTACAAGAATATACAAGAAACTCCTAGAAATACTTTGCCCAGATTCACCAATTGTTTACATTTTATCCTATTTCCTCTCTGCCCCCTGCCCCCCCATGTCTCTCTCTCTTTTTGTCTCTCTCTCTCTCCCTTCAGAGTATATTGAAACATTGCGTTTCCCTTTACCTCTTAACATTCAGTGTATATTTCTTAAGTACAGGGACATTCTCTAACACAGCAGTTAACTGTGTGATCTTGGGCCTCAGTTTCTTTATCAGTAAAACGGATGTTCTCCAGCGACCCTGCCTGCTCTCTAATTCTGCACTTTAACATGTCAGAATCTCTTCATGGGAGTCCGGAAAACAATCACTCGAGCTTCAGGAACAAGCTGGTAGCAAATCTTGCAGATTTAGGAATTTGAAAAGACACAGAAAGTCGACCCAGGTTTGGAGTTTCATTCAGGGGCCCTGGGACACTTGAGTCCAGAGACTCCCAGGAGATAAAACCACTCCGCAAGAGGATGGAGCTGTGACGGCAGGGGAAAGGAGAACTGGAGTGGGGTGTAGAGATGTGGTATAAAGGGGCTTGGCGGATTCATCTAGAGTAGACAGTAGGACTATGGTAAAAAAACATTACAAGTGGTGTTGTGTTTTGTGGTCTTCGATGTAACGTTGATGAGAAGTTGCAATTCTATCTTCTTAAAATGCAGTGGTGTCGTTAGGGCAGCAAGTGAGGAAAGAGCATGAGGGCTGTGGACTGGGCAGATGTGGCTTTGCTTACACTTCTGCCACTTTTTCGCTTGTGGTCCTGAGTAAGCACCTTAATCTCCTTGGTAAAACAGGGACCATACTAACTCCGAGTAGAGACTCAGTAAATGCTACGTTCCATTCCAACAGACTAAGATTGCTTCTCTTCCCACCCCTACCCCAAACATGAGAAAGTCAAAACCCAATTAACTCTAAGCAGAGATGAAAAGCTTAGATCTTAAAAAGGAATGAGGACGTCATATTAGCCCCTGTTTTTCAAGTTTCCTTTAGACTTCTGAAGGAGCTGGACCCCAATCTCAGAGTTGAAGGGAGGGGCATAGAGTGATAAGTGGCTAGAAGCTACTTGTGTTTCTTTGCTTCTAGTTTTAGATTACGCCTATCTCTGCTTCTATCTTCACATCTCTGACTCTGACCCACCTGCCTCCCTCTTATAAGAATCCTTGTGATTAGATTGGGCCCACCTGGGTAACCCAGGTGATCTCCCCACTCAAGATGCTTAATTTAATCACATCGGCAAAGTCCCTTTTGCCACGGGAGGTAAGATATTCACAGGTTCTGGGGCCGGCCATGATTCAGCCTACCACACTACCTAAGCTGTGGTATCCAGAAATTTAATTTACATCCTTATGAACTTTGTGACCTCAAGCAACTCACTTCTCTCTGAGCCTTGTCGTCCACACCTGTAAAATGGAAGTAGCAATATTTTACTTGATTCCCTTACGGTGAGGGCCCATAGGGGTAATCTACATAAGATGCCCACTACCGTGCCTTGCCTGGTGTAAGGGCACAGTAAGAGTCAATTTCTCTCCCTCTTCCCTAGCATGCAATGAAAGACGTTATGGGGCCAGCGATTGGGAGAAGGCACTGGGATGCTCGGCAGCTGTCGCAGGCTGAATTCCTTGGAAAATAGACTTTGAGACTGAGATTTGTGTGCAGGAAGTTTATTGGGGGGTGGTCTTAGGATCCACACCTGTGGGGGGCGGGTGCGGGAAGCAGGACTGGGCAGAGGGAGAAGGTGGGCTGCAATGAAGATGCAAAAAGGCGTCAACCTACCCATTGGGGAACTCAGAGTTGACTCAAGTTAGGGCGAGGGGCTTAGCTTTTATATCCCTGCTTCCAGTCGCTATACGTGGGTTGCCCTGGGGAGGGGCGTGACGTTGGCCAAGGTGGCCATCTCCCACCGACGGTATCCCTGGAGAGCACACAGCAGCGGCCGACACTTCCAGCAGCTGGGAGAGGCATGTCCCAGTCCCAAAGTGGGGATCTGGGGAGTGCACCATGGCATCCACTACAGCAGCTAACCCTCTTGTCTTATTGAGTGAGGACCAGAGAGAAGACAGATGGTAAGAGTCCTAGCAGGCCGATGGATCCCAGGCTCTGAGGCTCAGTGCTTGTGCTCCCAAGCGGGTAAGCCCAACTTCAAATCTCAGTTCTACTTCTTCCTGTTGTGTGATTTGGGATGTCACTTAACCTCTCTGTGTCTCAGCTTCCCCATCTCCCAATTAGGGGTAGTAGTATTTTTTTCTTAGAATGGTTGTAAGGATGAAACAGAAGAAATGAAGAAATCTTAGCACAGAGCCTGACATCTGGTGGGTCCTCTACTTGTTAGATTTTGTGACTAATCCTATTCTCCCAATCCCTTTCCTTCTGTATCCTTTTGGCCCAAATGTTTAAAATGTGAGCTGGAAAGGAGAGGGAAGAATCCTCTAAGAATACCCATCATGGCTTAAGATACGTATCAGGAAGGCTGGCGGATGGGAGGGTGGGGCAGGGATTGGGGCTTAGAGGGTCGGGGGAGGTGTTAAGAGCACACACCTGGAGCCAGGCTGCTGAAGTGAGGCTCCGAGCCACTAACTAGCTGGATGACCTTGCGGGGTCATAGTGAGAACTAAATGAGACATGTGAGAAAAGCTCTCAGGACACTGCCTGCTGCACGGCAGGTGCTATGTGTGTTTGCTGTTATCAGTCTCACGCTACCACACAGCCGCAGAGGCAACGTTGAGGGAGAAGCCCATGATCCAGACCTAGCAGTTTGCCCGGGAAGTTTAAAACACTTGGAAGAGGAGACCATTCCTGAAGTTGGCTGCAAACCCCCTGCTTCATCTGTTACCAGGTTTAACCCCTCAATAGCCGAATCGCTGGATGAAGTGTCATCACTTACAACTGTAACAGAGTGGTCAAAGAGAGTGATGTTTTCTTTAGTCTGAGCTGGGATTGGAGGGAGAAAAGAGCTTTAAGAAAAACGATTCCAGAGATCAGCTAAAGGAATTGGTGTCTTTGAGAATCCTATGCCTTGCTTCCAGGTAAAATAAGGTATGTTAAAGTAGACTGAACTCCGTTATATGACTTTTTCTTTTTTTTTTAAGCCTTTTATTTTAGTATTTTTTTTTAAGATTTTTATTTTTCCTTTTTCTCCCCCAAACCCCCTGGTACATAGTTATATATTTTTAGTTGTGGGTCCTTCTAGTTGTGGCATGTGGGATGCCAGCTCAGTGTGGCTTGATCAGTGGTGTCATGTCCACACCCAGGATCCAAACCAGCGAAACCCTGGGCCACCAAAGCAGAGCACGTGAACTTAACCACTCAGCCACCAGCCAGCCCCTATACGACTTTTTCTTAATTCTTTTTTTTTTTTTAAAGATTGGCACCTGAGCTAACATCTGTTGCCAATCTTCTCTCTCTTTTTTTTCCCTTCTTCTCCCCAAAGCCCTCCAGTACACAGCTGTATATTCTAGTTATAGGTCCTTCTGGCTCTGCTATGTGGGACGCTGCCTCAGCATGGCCTGATGAGTGGTACTACGTCCATGCCCAGGATCCAAACCTGGGTGGCCAAAACAGAGCACACAAACTTAACCACTTGGCCACAGGGCTGGCCCCTCTTAATTCTTTTTTTACCTGCAAAGTTAAAACTTGAGGAACTTGCAACACCCTAACGCTAATAAATCTGCCACTTTGCCTACTATTCGATGTCCTCCAGTTTTCTTTCTCCCCAGTCCCAACACATGCTGGAAATGATTGCAGAAGACGTGAATGGTCAGAGTACAGCGGGGGCCACACTATTTGAATTGGGAGACAGAGAGTGGGTTTAAGAGAACCTCTCCGTGCAGGGGCCCAGGCTCCAGGCTGAGAGCTCCTGCCCATCCTCTACTCTCCCCTCCTTGCTCCTCCCTCTGTATCAAGTTGAAAAAACATCAGCTATTTACTTTGATTTTCCTTTTCAAATGTGCTTGATTTTCAAGCCCAGCTTGTGGGGAACACTGCCCCACCGGGTCCAGGCTGACTTCACTGGGTTCCTACCACACGGAGTAAAAAAATAAGCTGCAAGAGTCCCAAGTCACGGAGACAGTTTGTTGGACTCATTTAAATTTTCTCCAAGACTAACTCTTCATTAATTTTATTTGATTAAGAGTCGCAGTTAAGTTTCCTCTGCAACTATGGTGTCAGATTTTCTTTCTTTTTTTTTTTCAGCAAGTAAGCAATAAAACAAACGTGCAAAGTATTTTGATAAGGGGGCAATCATGCTGTTGTGTCTTTCAGAATCCGAAGAGCTCCTAGTGACCCAAGTTTTCGGCATTAAAGGAGATACTTAGCAGACAGGACCATGCCCCTGATTTTTATCTTTGTGGCCTTAAACCCCAGGAAAGTCAGTTCACAGAGTTATTAGGAGGCCAGAATGGACTCGCCACCTCCTGCACTGACTTTTCATATCAGAAGGCATAGTTGACTTTAACCTTGTATTTTTATTTCCCAGAAAGAAAAAAAGAAAAGAATAGGCAAACAGGGGAAATCCTCTTAACGAAATGTATCTGAAATCTAATCCTGTCTTTCCATCTCCAGTGTCACTAATCTAGGGCAGTCAACCATAATCGCTGAGACGACTACTCACAATGACCTTCTAATTGACCTCCCTGTGTTGATGCTTGCCTGACTCCTGTGTGTTTTTTGCACAATCACCAGGATGATTTTCAAAAAGTCTAAATCAGATTGTGTCACTCCCCTGACTAAAACTCTCTAGTAACTTGCCTTGCACTTAGGGTAAACTGGAAATTCTTACTGTGGATACACGGACTTGCTTGTCCCTTCAGGCTCATCTGCTATCCTGTAGGCCCACTAGACTTCAATTCCTTAAGTAAGCTCTTAAAGGCCTCAGGACCTTTGCACATGCTGTTTCCTCTGTTTAGAAATCTTCTGTCCACCCAGTCCCCTTCTTTCAAGTGACTCTTCTCATTCTTTAGACCTCACCTTAAATGTCACTTCCTCAGGCAGAACTTCCCTGTCTATCCTATTTAAGCTAGGTTTCTCATTCTGATTAGTTGTCTCTATTTTAGTCTTTACATAGCATTTATCACAGCTTGTCATTGTTTTTTATTTATTATTGTTTTTCTTTTTTCTGATTTATTTTCTGCTTTTTGCTCTTGAATGTAGAGGGCTAAAACCATGTTTTTCTTGTTCATGGTTGTATCCTTTCTGTCTAGCAAGGCGCTTGGCACAAAGTAGGTACTCAACAAATCTCTGTGGAATGAAGAAATTCTTTATTCTGATAGAGAGTTTTAAACATGACTGCATTTTCCATGAAGTAGTCTGCTTTTAAAGTTTTAATTTTATTAAACTCTATGACATGCTGGAGTGTCTATTAAAATCATCTGGTAATTTCATTGAGATTGTTTCCATCCCCCCATTCCTCGTGTTTTCTTGTCTTCTCCTTTGTGAATTCCATGAACATGCTAGCGTGTAAGCTTCATTTTGTCTGTTTTGTTCACTGCTATATCTCCAGTATCTATAATGGTGTTTGGCACACAGTAGGCATTATACATCTACTGCTGTTACAGAAAAGCTATCCAGGGTCAAATTTCTAAACTGCTTTAGCACTAAGACTATAAACAATGGTTTCCAATAGTACCGTAATGGGTCTTAGGATATAGAGTTTGCAAAGTGGCAGTATATCAGCTAGAAGTGTAACGTTTGACTCGGGTAGAATTTTAAATTGTTTTAAATCAGTTGCCTATAATGAAAAACTGGGATTTCATATAAAAATCCAGACATCAACTTTTCTTGAAAAGCCAGAAGATCTAGCCACACCGGGTCCTCTGCCTCATGGCACCATGGGCTGACCCTGGGTGGCAGCTGCCCCTTTTGGAGGCCCACATCCTCTGCGTTTGCTTTTTCTAACAGTCGTGTTGATGCGAGGACCCTGCCCCATTACAATTGTCCTGAAAATAAGAGTGGGGGCTTTTTAAACTAGGTAAATATGGAATTTCATCAGAAAACCCATCAGAAATGAAGAACCAACTGAGGAAATATTTGTGCAAGATGGAGATGGAGTTAGGCCTGATTAGTCCTTCCGAGAATTGTTCAGAGCTCTCTGCAAGCGGTGCAGTAAGTAGTGGCTGGAATAGAAATCATTTACCCTGGAGATCGTCTATGTTGTTAAATTCTGGGCATGGAGAAAGAAGCTAAACTGATTTCTTCCTCTTAGGACCAAGCTAACTCAGCTCATAAAAATTATTCAAGGGCATCATGTCCCCAACTTCCAAAGAAGGGAGGAAATAAATATAAGCATTATTTAAATCTGTTACTGGGCCATGTGCCTTGAAAGTTGGCAAACAACTAGCACCTGGGCGAGACCAGTCAAAGGGATTATCCGTCGGTTGATGACCAGTGAGCAGCAGCAGAGAATTGCCATCACCACCACCACCCAGGAAATCTGAGATTTAGTCCGGGCATTTGAAAACAAGTTAAGCCCCCAAACAATGTAAGCAACTGTTTGAACCTGATATAAAGAAGTTCGAGTTACATTCGATCAGGAAATACTTTGGCCATGTCCCCAACACGGGTCAAAATAACAAGTGATTTATGAGATCGAGAACTGAGTTATTGGCCTAAGTAAACCTGGGCTGATGTCAAAACGATAATTAAGTTCATTATAACCATTTTGCTTTTAGAATTTTATTTTTTGCCTCTTTTATTGTTTTGGTCACTGTGGAAAAAAATAGGCCTGATGAGGGTAAAAACATCCAAGGACTGCGGACTATGATTTAGCCTAGCAATTAGGTACATTTTTACAAGTGCTACTAATTGTCCCTGAAAATAGACTGGAATGCTATGAAAATAGATGTCGCAGTCTAAAATTACTCATCTATTTTGAAATCTAATTCATAGCTTCCACTTAAATGTTTACAGATTATAGTAAAAAAAATAAGAACTGTTAAAATTACAAAATGTTTAAGTACAATTTACGAGGAGTTTATCATTCATGATTTAATTAAGCAGTTCATTGCAGCTGTTCAGGTTCATTCCTGAATAAAAATATCTTGCACCCAGCAGTATTCTAGAAAACCAAAAGTTTTACCACAACAAGGTTTGCTTTTCTTTCTTCTTTTTTTCTTAAAAAGAACATGGAAAGAATTCACGTGTAGTCACTCATTGGAAGAGTAGCACTGCTCCGTGTTCAAGGGCCACTGGCTTGGAATGGGATTAATCTGGAATTCCTGGTCCGGTCTACACTGACTCCCCAGCCTAGAGCAGCCAAGCTTTAGAATCACTGAGAATCATTGATGGGACTTGTTAAAAATAGGCATGTCCCCAGAGCTTTGGATTGCTTACTTCTAGGTTGGAACCTGGAAATCTGTAGTTTGTAAGGCTCCACAGGTGTATCTGCTGATCAGCATATTAAGGAAGTACTGGTCTGCTTCCAGGGGATTTGAGAACACCAGAGGGACCCAAAATGGATCTGTCATTCTGTTGTCCTTCAAACTCAGGTGAGCCTGGAACCCATGCTCTGAACCAGCCTAGAACCTTCCAAGCTGATGCAGTCCTTACATTCCAATTGTCTCAGATTAAAATGCCTGAAGTGGGGGCCGGCCCTGTGGCCGAGTGGTTAAGTTTGTGCCCTCTGCTTCTGCGGCCCAGGGTTTCACCGGTTCAGATCCTGGGCACAGACACAGCACCGCTCATCAAGCCATGCTGAGGCAGCGTCCCACATGCCACAACTAGAAGGATCCACAACTAAAATATGCAACTATGTACTGTGGGGATTTGGGGAGAAAAAGCAGAAAAAGAAAAGAAGAATTAAAATGCCTGAAGTGAATGATTATAAGGGAATTGGCAATCAGAAAGCTTGGGTTTTAATCATCTTTTTGCTTCCAACCAGCTGTGTGAAATCAATCTCACCTGCTGCATTGCTGTCTGTAAAATGAAGGAGGGGGGCTAAATGGTCCCTAAAATGAGGATTGCAAACCAGTGGCCTTAGGCCACATCCAGCCTGCACATTGATTTTACTTGGACCTACATGATGTTCAAAAATGAATTTCAATTACTTCCCCAATAGGGAGATTTCTCCCCAAAATTGAGATTTTCAGCTTCTCAAGAAAATTGGAAATTCTGGGCAACAATGGGGCCCTCATTCTTACCCAGCACCTGTCCCTGGGTAGAGTAGTGTTTGTTTCTTTGAAAAGGTCCACAAGCTCTTATATGTGACAGTAGCCGCCCTTCTTACCCACCAGCCTGCTCCTCCACTGACGCCTCTGCTTGGCACAGGGAGATGGGGGAATGGTGGACTCTTGCCCCACGGCCATTTCAATACTAACATCCCTTGATCCTCTAGATTGCATCCTCGGGGTGGGTCCTTTAACCAGGCCTGTGCCTGACCAGCACCTCAGCAGCTGCTTGGTCCTCCTCTTTTGAGTCAGGAAAGCAATTTCTGCTCTTCCATTTTCAGGGTCCAGGGAGTCTTTAAGGAAGAATCAAGAGAGAGGGAGCCTGAAGGAATGTGGTGTCTGCTTCTCCAGCAAGGATCCAAAGAACTAAAATTGCTGTGTTTACAAATTCCTAAGTACATATCCCCAAGTGGGCCTTATTTAGGCCAAATGTTTGCGCCACTGGTTACGTGCAGTTCCACCAAGAGTAAAGACATGACTAAATTGCCAGGTTTTTGCAAATTATAATGAAAATTGTATGGCACTCAGTCCAAAATCCTTGTGCCAATATGGTAATTACTACATGACTGGAGTTACTGAAAGGAAGTGGCTTTTGTGGGAAAACAAAAAGTGGGAAAAATTCTTTTAGCTTTTTCAGAAGCATCTTCAGCCTCAAGGTGGGACCGCTTGGGAAATGATACTGAACTGCCGTCAATCTGATTGTGAGTTAATCAGATCTCACAGTTATTGGAGGGGTTGACCTATTCGGGATATGGTTTTCACACCACTTCCAACTAAATTCCTTCAACATACAGAAAATGTAAAGAGTGGCCAGTGTAGATATTATTCTCAGCTTCCCAAGGCAAATTAGTGTCAAAAGCATACTCTCTGTGATCACTTAATTCAAATCCAACATTTCTTGTTCCCCAATTAGGGGCATGATTCTATGTTGCAAAAGATGGATAAAATTTGAGCCCAGAAGCTAGTGTATGTTACAGATATCTATGCAAGTGACAAAAACACCTGTTAGAAGTTTTAAAGAATTCCATTGTTGAGAAATGACAACGTGCCATGGGGAAGGGAAGAGGGCATCACTTGCATTAGGTCTAGAAGGATGGTTTGAGTTGCGTGGAGAAATGACAAGGAGCATTTAGGCAAAGGACTGACAGTAGCAACAAATGTTAGGGGAACCCTGAGTGATCTGCTTGGACTGGAGTGGAAGCTTCCTGAGTGATGAGAGAGGTAAAAAGGAGTGAGAATTGGCAAGAAATAAGGCAAGAAAGCTAAATTCCAGCCAAATTGAGAAGGCATTGGTACATTATTTTTAGGTAATGGTGAAAGCCATTGGAACTTTTTGAGATGGGCATGGGAATTATAATATTTTTATTTTAGAAAAATAACTCTCCCTACAGTGTGCAGCATGGATGGGAGAGGTGGCTGTGTGTGTGAGGGGGGTGGTGAGAAGACTCACAATTATTTTGAGATTTCTAACTTGGGTTTGTTATTATCTTCTGCCTTAATTCTAAAAGATAAAATATCTATTAATTTATACTTTGTTCAAAGAGTGCCTTAATGTTAATTTAATGTTAGATTTGAGTAACAGCCCTCCTTGTAAATTGGATTATTTTGTTAAAGTAGACATATTATTTTATTCTAACATACTCTTTCCTTAAAAAGTAGTATAAATAGGTGCCGGCCCTGTGGCTGAGTGGTTAAGTTCACGTGCTCCACATCGGCAGCCCAGGGTTTCACCAGTTCGGATCCTGGGCGCGGACCTAGTACCATTCATCAAGCCATGCTGAGGCAGCGTCACATGGCAGAGCCAGAAGGACCTACAACTAGAATATACAACTATGTTTAGGGCAGCTTTGGCAAGAAGAAAAAGAAAAAGTAGTATAAATAAAAAAACAACCATTTCGATTATTTAAGGATTTCCTCCTCTTTTTGACTTTCCTAGGGCCTTTTCCTCTCCCCCTTCTGTTTTCCTCTTCCCCTCTGTTGTGAGCAGTTTTGCAGGATCTTTGGTGGGGTGCTACCAAATCTGCAATGAAGCAGGGACAGTAATGTTTCCTATATAGTTTGGGGGTCTCAGTGACTCTCAATATCCCTTTCTTTTTTTGCTACAGATAGCTGAGAGCATCATAAGACACTTGGGATGGAAACTATCCAGGCGAATGTGGTAATAAGCCAATAAACAAGAAATCTGATTATGACAAGAAGTAGAAACAAAAAAGAAGCATAACCCACGGAGAAAGGGGAAAAAACCTAACACACACAGCGCTCTTTCTAGCCATGTTTTACTTTGGTCTACTATATATAGAATCTGTTTCCGCCTCAAGGACAATGGATGATTTTTAGCAGAGTCCACCAATCACAGGCCTTCGGGAATTTTGAAGTGAAAAGAGAGCCATTCCGTACAAAACGCAGTTACAACCATGTGAAATATCTTATTGGCGGGTCTGGTTTTATTGCACTGCACTAGTAGAGACATACTTAAATGGTCAATCCTTGTGAAATACAGAAAAATGCAGCTGATAAGGAATTTAAGGCTGTTTCATGAATTTCACATAACTCGGGACACATTCTGCCCAGTGATATGCATGACTAAGGGAAAATCCTGTGGAATGAGGGAAGGCTGAATTGAATATTTCATTATTTTGCTAATCCTTTTATTCTTTTGGAGAACTATTTGCAAACTGCTTTATAAATATTTTTCTTAAATGTTACTATTACTAATTATCACTCAATATTATCTTAGTAAAAATAATAGAGTCTCAGGCCGTTTTAGTTGGAAAGATGGCAAAGAGCAGTAAGTACACTCACAGAGTTCACGTTTTGAGCAAAGAGAAGAGGTGGAGCTGAAGTCAGCTGCCTCTGAGTTTCTAACGAGTGCCAGTGATGGACACTAGGGCCCTTTGGCAGCAACTCTCTGTTATGTGATCATAAAATCCACAGGTAATTCAAGGTTATCAGCTCCCTTCCCACCAATACACCATAGTCAACATCAAGACCGCCAGAGTCAGGCAGGCCTGGGCTGGAAAGCTGCTCTGCTGTTTACTAGCCGTGTGACTAGAACGAGCTGGCTAACCTTTCCATGCCTCGGTTTCCTCATCCATAAAATGGAGACAGTAATCTCCTAGGGTTGTCTTGAGTGTTAAATGAGATAATCCATCTAGAGCAGGGATTATGAATCCTGGCACTACTGACATTTTGGGCTGGCTAATTTTGTGGTGGGCAGCTGTCCTATGCACTAAAGGATGTTTGTCAGCCCCTCTGGTCTTCATCCTCTAAATGCCAGTATCACCTCCCCATGCTCCCCTTCCCCAAAGTGTGACAATGAAAATAGTCTCCAGGCATTGCCAGATGTCCCCTGGGGGCAAAACCGCTCCCCTCCCCTAAACAATGATCTTAGTAAGGTACTTGGCACATAGTCAGTGCTCAAAATATATTAGCTATTATCGTTATCATCATCATTTTGTATTGCCGTGAAGGAGCAGCAACGTGGCGCTCACACCGTCTCTTTGTTTCTTTCCTTGGCCTTTGTGAGAACGTGCAGACAAATGGTCAAATGCAAGGATCACAAAAGGATGAGCCACAGACTGTATAATCAGCTCTTGACAGTTTTGTTAAATGTAGTGATTTTCTTTTTTTTCTGCCACTAAGGAGAAGGTGACCCAACCCTTGGATCCTTCCCCATATGTTCCAGATTTTACCAGGCTCTGCAGAGGCCTGAGTGAAGAGAATGTTGTCACTTTACCAAGCCTGCTGTGAGAAAAAAGGGAAAAAGATACCATGGTCAAATGGCTCACATGCTATTATACACTTTGCGCTCTGGTGAGCCAGGCCGTCTCTGACTGTAATTTCCGTGTCTTTCTTCACCTCTCACCTTCCACCGTGGCGATTACTTAACCCACTGACCCAGATAACTGCTTATTAACATTTAATACATGCTGAAGTGTTAGTGGGCTTTGCACAAAACATGAAGAAGTTTCTGACTTGCTTTTAGCTCTTTGCCCTTGAACCATTACATGAGTAATTCTTTAAAGCTCTGCTCTGCCACTGCCATAACTGTGGCATGTATTTTCTTTAAGATAAAAATGAACAATTTATGAAAAGAGTTTGCGCCCTTGTTGCATGCAAGCTTTCATTCATTTAATGAATGTCGATGAGCTCCTTTTATGCTGGATATCCTATGCTGGGAAGGCCTGGGTAAGTAGCCCTGGTGGCTGCCTTCTAGTAGCCTGTGCTGGGGGAAGGCAGGGGAGAGGAGCACTGGGAGCCACAGACCCTTACAATACAGAGCGAGAAAGTGCCAAGACACTAAAGGTGTGTCAGCAGTCACACCGGTTGAAACGCAGAGTGGAGCTCCTAACAGACTTCAGGGGTTAGAAATGTTTCCTCCATTTAAACACAAATGAGGGGCCGGCCGGCCGGGTGGCACAGTGTTTAAGTGCGCATGTTCTGCTTGAGGCGGCCCGGGGTTCGCCGGTTCGGATCCCGGGTGCAGACATGACACCACTTGGCAAGCCATGCTGGGGCAGGCGTCCCACATATAAAGTAGAGGAAGATGGGCACGGATGTTAGCTCAGGGCCAGTCTGCCTCAGCAAAAAGAGGAGGACTGGCAGCAGATGTTACCTCAGGGCTAATCTTCCTTAAAAAAAAAAAATTAAAAAAATTAAACACAAACGAAAAGAAAATGATCCCCACCAGCCTCCCCTCCTAAATAAATAAATAAACAGGTCACACTGTGGAGAAAAATACAAAATTCAATCAAGGGAGAGTCTGGAAGTTTGTGATATCTGAAGTATGCAGCCCTGGTATATGCAAATGCAAAACATTGGAGGATAGGAATGTTTAATTTGACATAAATATTTATTAATTCCTAAGTTCCTTCCAAAAAATACTTGACGTAGGTAAATTGGGCAAATGGCCACCTTTTTTTTTTATTTTTTAAACTATCAAAGTAATACATGAACATCTTTGAAGAAAGTTCGAACAGTACGAAAAGAAAAAGAGGAAAAACGGAACAGCCCTCCCCAAGTCGACCCTTCTTGCCTAAGACGAAGAGTTGATAGTTTGGTGCACACCCTTTGAGAGAGAGAGTTATGGATTAGGTGGAATCCTGCAAAATTGTTGTTTTTCTTGGTCAGAAATGGTCAAATTGGGGCTGGCCTGGTGCCGTAGAGGTTAAGTTTGTGTGCTATCCTTTGTGGCTTGGGGTTTGTGGATTCAGATCCCAGGCACAGACCTGGCCCGGCTCATCAAATCATGCTTTGGTGGCATCCCACATAAAACAGAGGCAGATTGGCACAGATGTTAGCTCAGGTCCAATCTTCTTCACACACAAAAAAGGAATGCTCAAATTATCAGCCCCTTCATAGGATTCCAACTAATATTTAACATGATTGGAGTCATCCTACACAGATTATTTGGTGACTTCCTCTTTTTCTCTAAGATCAATTTTATTTCTTTGGCACATAACATCTCTAAATGGATTGTTTAAAAAATAATCTCGAGAAGCCAGCCTGGTGGCGCAGCGGTTAAGTTCGCTCACTCTGCTTCAGCAGCCCAGGGTTTGCTGGTTTGGATCCCAGGTGTGGACCTTCACACTGCTTGTCAAGCCATGTTGTGGCAGGAATCCCACATATAAAGTACAGGAAGATGGGTGCAGATGTCAGCTCAGGGCCAGTCTTCCTTAGCAAAAAAAAAAAAAAAAAGCGGGGGGGGGGAGGATTGGTGGCAGATGTTAGCTCATGGCTAATCTTCCCCCCAAAAACTAAAATAATCTTGAGATGATAGATTAACACTACAGAGAAGAGGAGAAGCTGATGATGGTAGAGCTGCTAGAAAAATTACTCATAATATGCTATCATTGGAAAAATAAACTGCCCGCCTGAGGTCAGCCTCCCCAGAAGGCCCAGTTCTTTCCAAGGGGCCCAGGGGGCATGGTTAAGAAGCTTTTCAGTTTGCAAACAAAAGAATGCCCCCATTCCCTTCACTGTGCTGGGCTGACTCCTGCTGCCCCTGTAATTTACCTTTCAGCCACCCAGCGTCCTTGGACTGCACTGTGCTGGGCTCCAGGCTGTCTGGGAGAAAGGCTGGCTGGCTCCAAGACCAGAGGCTGCAGTCTGTAGCTCGGACTAAGTTTGTGTGTTAACAACAAATGTTAACTTAGTTTCTGATGACTGCCAGAGTCTTAGGATAGTACCTGATCCTCCTAGATTGTCATCTAGTATCATTTTTCCTAATTGCTATTTTTCATCATAATGCCCTCAGACGGCAATCTGAGTAGCAGCAGCCCTGGATTCATGGTCAGAAAACTTTCCTTTAAACGTCTGCTCCATTGTTTATTAAAACTGATAGACTTTGGTGAACTCATTTCTCCTCACTGAACCACAATTAGTTTTAATAGCTGTAAAATGGAGATACTAAACTACACCTACCATTTACTGGGTGCTTCCTCTCTGCCAGGCACACTGTTTAGCACTTGACATATATTAACTCATGGCACTGTCATCCCAGCCCTACAAGGTGATTGGGACCCTATTCTTACCCCATTTTACAGATGAGGAAACTGAGGAGCAGAGGGTGAATAACGTGCCCAAGGTCCCATAGCTAGGGAGTTAGAAAGCAAGAAACGAAAGCAAGAAATGAAAGGCTTGAAGAAGGTTGAAGAAAGAAGAGTGGTTTTAGCATCTCTTCTTGGCCACCAGGGCAAAGAGTTGGTGATTTTTTTTCCTGCAACTATTGCCCCCAAATCAGAGAATCATAAAATTTTGGAGCTGGATGGAAGCTCAGAGATTGTTAAGGGCAAACCTCTCACTTGAAGAGAGGAAGACACTGGGCCCAGAGCACATAAAGGATGTGGGGAAGGTTCAAGTTTGCTGGAACATAGACTTTGCTGCCCACTGCCTTCAGTCATTCCCATGGTTTTCCCTATTTGGTTAAATACCACAAACAATTTTGAAAAACTGTTTATTGTGGAGAAAGTTAAACATGCACAATAGTATAATGGACCTCAATGTCCCACTACCCAGCTTTAAACATCGTGAACCGACGGCCAATCTGGCTTCATCTATATTCCCACCTACTCCCCACCTCCCAACCCCTACTGGATAATTTTGACGGGAACCTCTGGCATCATATATTTCATCATAAATATTGTATTTATCTCTAAACCATAAGAACTCTCTATTTTTAATATTAGCACAATGCTATTACCACACCTTAAAAATAACAATATTGCTTAATATCATCAAATACTCAGTTCAAACTGCCCCATTTGCCACACACTATTTTTTTTATAGTTGGTTTGTAGAAAGCAAGTTTTGAACTTTTAACAAGTGCAAGACACTGTGGAGGACACAGGGATGGGTAAAAAACAATCCCTACCCTCGGTTCTGAACAATCAAGTACGAAATTGAAAACCTCTTGTTAAAGTGGAACAAACGTGCACATGGTACAGAGGGAAGCAGCGGAGAGATGTGCTCATTGGCTGCTGGGGTTCTAAGCCTACCTCACCACTTACTAACCAGGTGACCCTAACTAAGTCACTTGACCTACCCGTGCCTTCTCCTTGTCTGTAAGATGGGGCTACGAATAGACCTACCTCAAAGGGCTGTTTGGAAAAGAAATGTGGTAATACAGGCAAACACTTAGATCAGCACATACAACATGATAATTACACAATAACCATTAGCTATTATTTTTATATCCCAACATGGTTAGGATCCATTAATAAGTCTTAAGGCACTTTTAGTAGAAAGATGGATAGTTCTGGTTGTTATGCCACAAAAAATAATAATACATAATAATATTATTTTGTATTACAATAATGAAGATGATGATGCTTTTGGCCAGGATTTATTTTTTAATGTGCAAGTCAATTAAAATTAATTGACTTTAATTGTGAATTACAATTAATGTGCAAGCGTCTTTGCACTCAAAGTCTCTCTGTCTTTCTCCTTCTTTCTCTTTCTCTCTCTCTCTGCTCACAGCTTTCTCCACGCTGAGGTCAGAGGGACACCACCCCTGCAGCCACATCTCCAAAGCATTTCTTTCCTCAAGGGCCTAAGGAATAGAAGAGATCTGATTCCTAACTGAAATGGGGTAGCAGCAGAGAGGTTGCTAGAATCTCTAGGCACAGGGTAACCATCCATCCAAGATTGCTTGGTTTATGCCTGTTGTCCCTTTTCTCTCCCCAAAGTGTCCTAGTTTGGAAAATAAATTATACGATCCCTCTGCCTGTACCCAATCAAAACATCAGGCAATTTTAAAAAGCACAAGTTTTGGAGTCACCTTCCCCCATTTATCTCCTTCCTCCCTCCCTCCATCCCCCTACTCCGCCCTGCCCTGTAAATACCCCCACCTCTGCGTCACTTTAACCACCGGAGGCCGATGGACACGCTATGACCACAGCTACTCCTGTCACTGGGAATGGTTTACACGACTGCACTGGTGTAACAGGGCCATGCTCTCCCTGCTATCTTTTCAATTGTGAAAATAATCAATCAAGAATGAGGGGCAGCTCCCTAATCTGAGTTGCTAATTTTAAGAATTGTAAATAGATTAGACAACGCTTCTCCCCTCCTCCCTCACCAATTTACATGCAGTCTTTTTTGTGTGTTAAATACATTTTACTCCTTGTATTTACTCAACCATTTAATACTTTTAACCTTAAAGCAAGTTTTTCTTACTCCTCCAACGATATTTCTTTAACAGATCCTAAGGGAAATGTAAAAAGGCAAAAGGTCATGGTGCTGTGAGATTAAGACAGATTTGGATTGTACAAATTTATGACAACAAAAATAATTTTTTACAAAGAAGTTGGATTTCTCAGGGCCAAACAAATCCTGATACAATAAAAATCATGGAAAAAAGCACCTAGATACATAATGTGTCAGTCATTCCATTTTGCAGACCTGTAGTGCCTACTGCGTGCGTGGCTTTGTTTTGGGCAAGCCCTTCAGTGAGACCCACAGTTGAATTATAGCACAGTTTCCTCAAAAAATGTATTATTTAGTGGACAGACTATGACAAGGTTACAAATAATTCTAATAAAAGGCAATGAAAGATATATGACTTAAGAGATGTCTGAACCATTTGCTGTGGGATTTATGGAACATGAATGTGCCTCTGAAGTGGAGAAATACTCCTAATTCTGGGAAGTAGCATGGTCTCAGACAAGAGGCCCTATAAGGTGTTTACTTATTTATTTATTTTTGTACAGTGCCCCAGGCCGAGGAAGTTCTCAGCACTGGTTGGGGATAATTATGACAAAGTAATCTTTGAATGTCATAGTTTAAGTAGTAAATATCTATGCCTATAGGGTTTTTAAATTGACCCCACAAACTTTCCCCATCTTTCACCGGACGTGTCCCTTCTGTTTTCTCATGTTCGTTGCTCCATCTTGGCTTTAGATTCTGTTTCCATCTCCCCTTTTCAATCATCCTCCCCCACTGACTGGATCTTCAAAATCTCCCTCTTCTGGTGCTTTCACCTCAGCCTACAAACAGCTCAAGGCTCCTCAATCTGCCCTTGACCTTTTGCCCTATCATCTCCTTAGAGCATTAAATTTTTTGAAAACTTACGAAACAGTAAATCCTTGGATCCATCTCTTCTCTTCTAATGTATTGCTCCACCCGCTGCAGCCTGAATTCTGGCCTCACAAACTCTATGGGGGTGTGTGTGTGTGTCTGACTGAGAGTATGTGTTTTGTCACTAAAGACCTCTAGGTTAACTGGGGACGTGAGTTTCCCCAGTTAATTATCAGAGTAACTAAGCACAGGGGCTATGGAGTCAGCCTGCCAAGGGTTCAAATCCTGGTGCAAATTTTGTGCAAGTTACTTAACTTCCTTGTGCCTCAGTTTCCCTAACTGTAAAAGGAAGAGTACCTACCTGGTAGAGTTATTATGAGGATTAAATGCGTTCGCGTATATAAAGAATTTAGAATGGTTGGGCCTTGTCAGTTCTCATTATGATTACAAACTTCAATTGATGCTCTTCTGTCCTTATCTTATGTGAGTTCCCTAGGAGACAGGATATAATTGAACACTTCTGCTTTCCTGAAAATCTCCTTTTGCCACAGCCCTCTCTGTTTTTGCCTTTCTGACCCTTGCTTATCAGGATCTTGTGTGGGATTCTCTTCTGCTTGTCCCTTAAATGTGGCTGTTTCCCTGGGTGCTGACATCAGCCCTTTGCTTTCCTTGTGGTGTACCCGCTATCTGGGGTGACCTCATCCAAACCTTGCCTGCAGCTACCTCCCTACAGCCTGGCCCTATGCTGAGCTCCAGGTCTGCATATCTAGCTTTCAAGAAGCCCATGATCACCTCAAACCCAGCAGGCCCAACTCCAAATCCTTCATCTTCCACCACAAACCTGCTTCCGTGTCTTACTGAGGGGAAGCACATTGTAGCTTATACCAGGAATCAGGGCACCATCCTGGAGTCCTTTCCACTCACCTTCCAAGGATCAAGGCCTACTGGGTCTACCTAACATCTCTCTCATTCATCCCCTCTCACCATGCTCACCTCCACGAACTTAATTCAGTTCATCATTGCTCCCATGGATCACTGCATTAGGCTCTTCACTATTTTCTCTTCCAGCCTCAAGTTTAGGCCCCTTTCAACTCATCCTTCACTGAGCTTCCCCACTATCTTTCCAAAATGTAAATCTTATTACATCTGGCCCCAGCATAAAGTCCTTTAGCGACTCTTCATAACTTAGAGGACGCAGTTCACGTTTCTTGGCACGAATGGCTCTTGTTTATCTCTGTGGTCTGCACTCTGCCCTTCCAGACAGGCCCCGTTTCCCTAACTGTGCTGCCCTGCTTGTGGTTCTTCAGAGTCCTCACGCTGTTTCATGCCTCCAGCCCGTTGCGTGTGTGCTTCCTACTGCCTGAACATGCTCCTCTTCCTGCTCTGCCTTCCTCTCCTCCGGGTCCCTCAGAATCTAACTGCCACCTCTTTGGGGGAGCCTTGTGAGAGCACCATATAATATGATACAGGTGTTCACACAGCATCCTGAGCATAGCTCTGTGAGAAAATGTACGACAATTGAATCTTTGACCCCCTGACGTGTCTCTCTTCGTTCTCTGCAGATCCCATGAGGGCAGCATCTGTGTCTTGTCTGACTTCCTTCCCAGCACCTAACGTAGCACATCTGGCATATAGAAGGTGTTCAATAAACGCTGGCTGAAGGCTTGAACTAAGCATACGTTATCTTCTTCCATCCTCACAAAAGGCGAGGTGGGTATTGTCAGTATAGAGTCTACCAATAAGGATCATATATTCACTTCTCCCACTTCATGGACAAAACATTTTCATATGGTTACCAGAAAAACAAGGACTATTAGGTAGCAAACTTGAAAAGGATTATACCCTTGGTGTAGTAATTCTACCGCTAGGAATCTATCCTAAATAAATAATCAGAGGCAGAGAAGTTTTATTTACCAAGATGTTCATCAGCAAGTAATTTATGACAGAAAAAAACTGGAAAAGAAAAGAGAAATGATTAAACATCCGGAATTATGGTACATACAGACAACTGAACATTATACTGCCATTTCATGTTATGTTTCCGAAGAATCTTTAAGGATCTGAAGTAATGCTTAAGTTATGATTAGTGAAAAAGCTGGATAGAAAACGAGCAAGTATTATAAAATCTTAAATTATATAAGAAAATAAACCTTTTAGAATAAACACGGAAAAAAGATTTGAAAGAAACACCAAAAGGAACTCTTTAGTAATTATATCTAGGGTGATTTTGTTTTGTTCTCTGTAATTTTTGGTATTTACTAAATTTTCAACAGTAAGCATCTTTACTTTTACAATCAGAAATGTAAAAAAATTTTCAAGTTAGAGATTTGGGGTGTGAGACTATAGTGAACATCTTCTGTTCTATTTGTGCAGCATCATTTTGCCTTCTGGTGAGAGCACCTCAGATTTTCTTTGGGGACACATCCTTCTTCATTTTAGGCCTTAAGATGTGGATGAAGTGGGTACTCAACCCTAGCTCCAGGAGTGAGCATGTGACCAGACCTGGCCAACCATCATATTCCATCCGTCTGGCTTTGTGACTGGTTCCAAACTGGCATGTGACTTAAGCCAAGTCAAAACTTTTACAGGAGATGTTAACGAAGGCAGAAAAGTTCTGCTTACATTGGTACTAATAAGCTGTCAGCCTAGAGCTGCTGAGCGCACACGAAGACAGGGAAGCAATATAGGAAAGTACAGCTGAAGGTTGGAGATGGAGAAAAATGCCTGTGTGTACACACACACACACACACACCACCTTCAAGCCCTCATGACTTTGAGTTCGTGGATCTAGGAATCTAGAACACATCATCCCTGGACTTTCCAGTTATAAGAGCCAATAAATTTTAGGTTTCTTTGTTTGCTTAAGTCAGTTTGAGCTGGGTTTCTACAAGTTGCAATTAAGAGTCCTCACTAATACAATTATGAAAACAATAAAACATGTCAAGTGTAATTCATGAAAGGGTCCAGGGCTATCACAAATCAAGGGCACAGAACTGGTGCCATACATCCTACCTGAGATATAAAACATTTCCATCATTGTAAATGTTTCTACTGGACATGATCTAAAATACAGTTCACTCCCCTAGCATTTCACTCAGAGCACCTTCTAGATGCCTCCTTCGAGCACCTGGCTGGCAGGGGCTATCATCAAAAATAGCTAATCGCCCTAAAGGCACAGGGACTGGAGGCTCTGTTGTGCCTGGCATTAAACTGTTAATTGCTGGATCTGGGGAGATTTGGGGTATCTCAAGGGAGGGTTGGAGTAAGGGGGTGATTAGGTGTTTTGGGGGAGTGGCTTTTTTCCAATCAGCACAGAAAGATTTCAATATTCTACCAACCAAATTGGTGTGTACTGGCTGAACACGAGCCCTGTTAGCAGATATTACAGTTTCTTATTTGGCTATCTGTTTTCTCCCCTGGACTGTGACTCCCCCTAGACAGGGACCTTGTCCTACTGATTTTTGTAGGTCTTGTGTCCACCCAGGTGCTCAGGAGATGTTTGTTGAATGGTGAATATGAACGACAGTCTAGCATTGTATCATTCCCTATTCTAGGTTTTTTTTTTCCTCTGATAGAAGTTTCCTGCCTAGAATTAAATTGCAATATGGTCTCTTTTCACTCACTCTTCTGAAGACTTGTTATCCTCTCCAATATCAGTTGATTGAAGAAGAAAATTGTAAATTTTCTCTCTTGGGCATAATGTTGATATTTTAACTCAGTGATTTTTTTCTCACTACAAAATGGATTTTAGAAATAAATCAAGATCCCAGAAACTTCTGATTGCTTTGAGTGGTAGCTTCTATCTCTGTCATCCAAAGAAAAAGATGTGGTCTGATGGCTCAGAGCACAAACAGAGACCTTTGCATTTCAGTTCTCCCACAGCTGTATGACTTGAACCATTCGCTAGGACATTGGGGTGTGGGTTCCCACACTTCACTACAAGGATTGCGGCAGGGCCCACATCTGTCTGTTAACAATGGTACTCCCAGTGCACAGCTCTTACTCATTCACAGTAGACACTTTAATGCTTGTTGAATGAATAAATAAATTCAAAGAGAGGCAATCATACACAATGATCTAGCAGTGATAATTTTTAAGTGATTAGCTTTAAAAATCATTTTTCTTAAACCAGTTTAGGTCCTATCAACATCAAACAGGAAAGCTTTCAATGTTAAATAAAGTGTGTGCGTGTGGAGGTGCTGGTTAATTATAAATTTTGAATACCACTTTAGAGAAGAATCTAGGTGTATCTAAATTATTTCCTCGATTTTTCCGATGGGCATCTCCCATTTATTTTCCATTCCTAAGCTCTCTGGAGGGGTGTTTTACTGGTTTGTTAGAAGACGCAGGGAAAGCTCGTCATGCCTGGAGTCAGTCTTACAATCTTGGGTCTCCCCTCTATTAGCTGTGTGATCTTGGGCCACTTTAGAACTAAAATAATAAACATTATCTGCTCTACCTACCTCGAAAAGCTGTTACTGTGAGCATGAAATAATATTCAGGTTAAGGAGGAACTGTAAAACGCTACACGTTGTTACCCTGGGTAAAGCACTTCCTAGGCAGTGGAAGCTGGTTTAGGTGCAAGCCTTGCACTATTATTTCGCTCCTGGTGCAGGCGAGGGCAGCTAAAGAGGAACGCCGGGATCTCCACCCTGTAACTGTCCTCGGATAGAGGGACAGAGAAACCCTACGGGGGGGCGGGGGGGAGGGAGTAATGCCGAGAGAGTTTAGCACAACGATTTTGGCGCAAAAGGGTTTAAAAGCTCTGGCTCCCAGAGCAAACTTCGCAAGGCGCCCCTCCCCTCTCCAAAGCCCCAGGCTCCAGAAAAGTCTCGGCAGGGGCTTGTAGGACGGAGGCCACTCCGACCAATAGAAACCAAGTGTGATCTTACCGTTTAAGAAGCAGGTGGAGAAACTGAGCGGAAAGAATTACCTACGCCGCAGCTCAGCCTTTTACCCCGGTGCCAGGCGCTGCGTTTGGTCCTCCCCGACTAAGAGAAATGGAGAAGAACGTCGGGGCCCCATTCTTATCCCCCTGCCCCCCTATTCCTGTCCCTGCACCACCTCCCCACCAGCCGCGTCCAGCCTCCTCCCTCGGGAGCGTGCTCGAGGGGTAGGCGGCGGACCTTTATTGTCTGGGGAGCACCTGCCAGGTGGCGGGCCCGTGCCCTAATCTGCGCGTGGGGCCCAGCCTCACAAAGCGCGCGGGCAGCACCACCCTCGTACGGGAACCGCCCCCGGCGGCCGGACCACAACACAGGGGAGGAGATGAAGGGGCTCCGGGGTCGGGAGCGGGCGACCAGGGCCGGCACGCCTTCCCCCTCCCCCTCCCTCTCCCCGCGGGCTCAGCCCCCCGGGATTAGCACGTCGAAAGAGCTGGGAGGGAGCGCGAATCAGGCGGGAGGGAGGGAAGGAGGGGAGGTGAGGAGGGGCGCCGAGAAGGGGCGTGGCCGGCGCGCAGGGGGAGGGCGCTGGGAGGAGGGGCTGCTGCTCGCCGCTCGCGGCGCTGGGGGCTCGGCTTTGCCGCGCTCGGTGCACTTGGGCGAGAGCAGGAACGTGGAACGGAGCTCCGATCCCAGCGCAGCCACCGCAATGAGAGGCGCTCGCGGCGCCTGGGATTTTCTCTGCGTCCTGCTTCTCCTGTTCCGCGTCCAGACAGGTGGGAGAGCGCCGCGGGCACCGGGGCCGCGCCCCCTGGCCAGCCTGGGCCCCCGAGGGGTCGAACACGCTGGTGTGGGTCGGGAGAGGGGGCTGCAGGTCGTCCAGTGCCCGCGCGTTTCAGCCTCCGGGAAGATTGGAGGCGTCGCTGGGACTTTCCTGCGCCCTGCCTTGCTCACCTGCGCGAGGAGACCGCAGCGCTGGTGGTGGGCACGCTGAGCTGGGGTCCTCCAGAAATGAGGGCAGCAAGGGGGCTTAACCATGAGCGAGGTGCAGGCTGAGGGCAGAGAGCTGCGTGCGAGTTTGGGGTTGCTTTTGTGCCGAGAGTGCGCGGGGGCACCGGCGGGCGGGTCGCCGGGTCGCACCCAGCGCGTTATCTCCGCCGTGCGAGGCGCGGCCGCTGTTTCCTTTTGTTAAAAGTTGCGCTTGTGTGACCGGCGCCCCGGAGGACCGGCCTGCAGGTTCTCAGCTGCGCCGAGGGCAAAGTTGGAGAGGCTTTTCCTTGCTCTGCGGCTGCTGCTTTGCACACCGCGGGCACTCTTTGTGCCTCGGAGCTGAGGACCGACGCGCTGCCGCCTCTGCTCGCGGCGCCACCCGTGGACGCGAGTCGGAGGCTGCGGCGTCCCCCGGTCCCCTGGTTATGCTGCGCCGGGAGCGCGCGGTGCGGCTCTGGGGCCCGACCCTGCGAACCTGGAGGTGGCGGTTACTGGGACAACTTAGGCAAGGCGTGTGGAAAGCAGCCGCTAGGTCGCAGACTTTTAGCTTTTATAAATCCCGTGCGAGAGGCTCGCCCCTCTCTGCCGCTTTCTTTCCTGCCACGCGCCTCGAAGCGGCTGGTGGCTGCGTTTGCCGCCTGCTCCCGGGGAAGGCAGGGACACTGCGCTGGAACGCCGCGGTCCCCGACCCCGGCCGCCTCCGTCGCCCGGCCAGAGTGCCTGGCCAGGCTGGCGGGGCTCTGCAAGCCCCGTGAACCAGTGTCTGCGACCTGTAATCGCAGGTCCCTGTTTTCTTTGGGAATTTGGAGGTTTGCAATACCCCTCCCACGTGATATCAATACTTAAGGGCTGCCCGAGGTGGGGGGTGGGAGATGGAGTGGAACTTTCTGCAAATCTTACTTGGATCTTAAAGCTGTTAAGAAAATCCGGTTATATCTGCGCGGGAACTTGGGTCTTAAGGCGGCGGCGGCGGATTTGCAGGTTCCTGGGAACCCTCAGTCAGATTCCTGCCCATTCCTCCTTTTTCTCTGGGTGTCGCTGGTGCGCGAGCGAGTGCCCGTCGCCCAGCTAACCCCTGGAACCCTGTTTTCTCCCAGGTCATTTTTTGAAAAAACCTTTACAGCTACCCTGATGGTGTAAGGATGGAGTCTGAACCGGAATTGAAGGGCTCCAGAGGGAGCATCGCTGTGAACTGTTGTGGGGCTCTATCGACTCCCGGTCAATTTTCTCGTAAAGTCTCAAGATGCAGCCTCCGCCTTCCTGAGCTTGGAAGGCATTGTCAGGGCTTTCCTGTGGGGGGACGAGGGGCCTTGCATCTGGACCCCTGTGAGGTAGGAGGGATCATGAGTGAGTGTCCGGATTCCGTGGCGGATTTGACCGCCTAAGCTTCAAGTGACATGTTTGGTCCCTAAATCTCTATGCCTTGGCGTTTTTAATTTCAGTTAAGGTGTGTGGACCGGAGGGGAGTAGGGCGCTACAAAGACAGACCACACAGAATATTTCCTTTTTGAAAATTAAATGAGTCAATTGCTTCCTTCTTCCTCATCATTAGCCTGCTCCATCCAATAGATTTTTGGCAAAGGAATTTTAAGGTCCGGCTCCTGGGGGGGCACTATGATGCCCTTCTGCTTCTCCTTGTCTCAGCCGTTTATTGCCTGTGTGCCCTTGAGCAGGTCGCTTAAATTCTGGGGAGCCCAATTTCCTCAAGAGGACAGTGAGGCATCTTTGGGTCCAAAATTCTCTAATTCTCTTTCAGTCTTCTGAGTGTAGATTCTGCACTTCTGAACTTTTTCCCTGATTCCTTCCTACCTCCTTGAAATTCCTCTGCCTCTTCTGGTCAGAGGGACCACTTGGTGGGATCCTACTGGTCTCCCCCTGGCTAAAGCAGGGAGGTGTGGTTAGGCTGCCCTCTCCTCAATCCACTCACGGTGGCCTGCAGTTTCCCTTTGAAAGCTAGGAGGTGCCAACTCTGCAGGACCCTCCATCCCCTCCCTCCTCCCCCCTAGTATTTACAACTCCTATGCCCAGCAGGATGAACCTGCAAGGAATTGTGAATCATACCTTCTCCTTGTTCCTGCAGATGTGAGGCTGGAGTCATCCCTGGCAGCTGGACACAGGACATTCTGGATTGTTGTCCTGCTGGAAATAACATGATGGTCTTGGAAAGGGATCCCAGATAAATCATTTATCCCCATCCTGGTCTTTCCTGCTCATCCACATGTTTTTCCTTATGACTTTATAAATCACAAATGCTGTGCAATTACAACACGTCTTCTAATGTGCCTTAAATTTCACGTTACTTGTGTGTTGTACATTGTTGTTGCTCTTTAATTGGAAACTGCCAGGCCTTTGGTGGGGCCTTTACCTGACGTTTCCAGTCCTCTCAACAAATCCTGCAGGTAGATAGGACTGGTACCATCCCTACCATTTTACAGCTGGAGAACCGGGCTGAGGATGTCAGTTCCCAGAATAATCAGTGGTGAAACCTAGCTTGGCCCCATATGCCCAATTGTACATCCATTCACATGACTTACCCATTCGAAACTGTTTGATGAGGACCTATTATATACCAGGTTCTGGGAATACAAGGTGGCCAAGGTCATTACTTTCCCAATTTTGGTGAAAAAGCCCTAGAATTGCCTGTCTTATGATGTCTGAGTAAGAGTGTTCTAGTTTGAGGAAAGTCATTAAATTATAGCCCTGAGTATGAGGCCTTTGGTGTTAGCTGTCCCATTCCAGTTAGTCTCTGAGAAATGAAGATAAGCTGGCTCTAAAATGATGGTGTGAGCCAGTTGAAAATTTTCTCCATCCTCCGCTCCCCAAAATAAAAAATGGTCTTAGCATTATATACTCGTGGCATACTCGTGAAAGATAAAACCCCCGTGGTGGTAACACCGTTGGCCCTTTGCCCTGGACAGGCACGATGAGCTATCATGGCAGTTTACCATTCATAGCCTTTCTTCTCCCAAAACAAATTCTCATCAGACGTGTGCCACGTATTTTGTGTGCTTGCCCTGGAGCACGTCTGTGTACAGATGTTGTGGTGATGGATTTTGCTGCTGTTGTTGACGGCTGCTAGAAGCTGCCCTTAGGATTTTGACTCATTTCCTCGAGTCTCTCCCAGCTGATTAAAGGAGGACATGAGGAAATGAGCTGCGGTGTTCTGAGCGGAATTCTCGAAGCTAGGCTCGGGGTAGGGACCCCTCCAAGGCAGTCATCCAGGCGGCAGCAGCGTTTTCTCTAAAATGAACTTAGTTGAACAGTCAACAAGCTAGGATGTGGGAAGTGCTTTATTTTGCTGCATTCGTGTGTGGTAACTTTTGAAAAAAGGGATTGAAAGACATTTGAAAGAATCTTAAATATGCAGAATTTCATGTGCAGTTTCTATAACTTGAATAGATATTTTCATGGCTGCAAAGCCAGAGTAAAGAGGGCCTTCAAGGGGTGTTATTAGAGGCAAAAGTTTGAATCTAGAGCAAATCCAGTGTAAGTCTTTGTTCAGAGTCGGCGGGCCTTGTGAGTAAGCCTGGCTTCACAGCTCTGATTAGTGACATTTTGGACATGAGACAGCCCATCTTTTGACTTCAGACTCTTAATGAGTAAAGAGAAGTTGCAAGCTGACAGTCCATAGATGTGTTTTGTTTGGTCCACATGATGCTTTTTTAGAAAGCATGGAGGCAATATTTAGAAATTGGGAGAATTTATATTAAGACCTGGGTTTCTCTGTCCTTTTTTTATTTTTTATTTTTTTTAGGAAGATTAGCCCTGAGCTAACATC
Organism: Equus przewalskii; assembly: GCF_037783145.1. Taxonomy (NCBI): domain Eukaryota; kingdom Metazoa; phylum Chordata; class Mammalia; order Perissodactyla; family Equidae; genus Equus; species Equus przewalskii. Next base: position 77,723,105 of record NC_091833.1, on the reverse strand, counting down.
TGCTGCCAATCCTCCTCTTTTTTTGCTGAGGAAGACTGGCCCTGACCTCACATCCATGCCCATCTTCCTCTACTTTATATGTAGAACACCTGCCACAGCATGGCTTGCCAGGTGGTGCCATGTTGGCACCTGGGATCCAAACCAGCAAACCCCGGGCTGCTGAAGCTGAACGTGAGCACTTAACTGCTGCGCCACGGGGCCGGCCCCTCTGTTCTCTTGAAGCATTGAATACTGCCCTTTTGGATGGGACCTGTGCTCTTCAGGTTGCTCTGGGCAATACTGCGCTCCATTGCCAGCCTGTAGACATTTGGGCATTTATCCTCGGGCCCTGGTGAGCACAGGTGTGACCACAGAGGTACCCAGTAGAAGGGGCACAGGCCCAAGGAGTGAAGACAGCCTTGTTCTAGTCTCCTGGCTCCATGGCTGACAGCTTTGTTGTGTTGGAGCAAGTTGCTTAACCTTGCTGAGCTTCACTTTTTCATCCTAGTTTTAGCTGTGTGACTTTGGGAAAATTACTTGACCTCGCTGTGCCAGTAAATGTGTTGCTACATATACAGTTTTTAGAATGGCGTTGCCTGGCACACTCATAGTACAAGCTTAGTACATGTCAGCTATAATTATTATCTGTAAATAGGAATTATTATCCCTAAAATGGGAATAATGCCTACTCTAATATGATTACCCTAAAGATTAGAAAGACATTCTTGTAGAGATGCTTGGCATAGGGTCTGGGGTGGGAGAGGCACCTAATAATGAGTAAACTCCACAAGAACGTAGAATTTGACTATTTCTCTTTATAATCCTTGTGTGAAGATACCAATAAGTACTAACATGACAGCTTTAAAAAGGAAATCAATTTTAATTTTTGTCCTGAGTTTTATGTAGCTTTTGACATAACAGTTGGGAATCACTAGTCTTAGAGATTGAACAGACCTTGGACTTTTTTTTCCCCTGGGGGAAAAAAACCCAGAAGATTCCTCCAACGCTAACATTCAGACCTGCTAATTTTTCCATTCATCTTGTGCTTAGGCTTCCTGCTTACATTTGGCTCTGACGCTTGTCAGATATCTTCCAGTGCATGCCTTTCTGACAGCTAGGTTTTCAACACTTTTGCAAACTGTAAAGTTTGAGCTCAATTGTCATTCCGGGCATGTGGCATCGGAGGTAAGAACTCGGGCTGTGAAATTGACGACCTGGGTCTTAGCCAGTTTGGCCACTTGCCAGCGGTGTGATCTGGGATGAGACCCTTGCCTCCTTTATTTCCTCATCTGTGGAATGGGGGTGATGGCGTAGGGCTACTGCGAGGACTATACGAGGTCATGCTCGGAGCTGCCTGGCGTGGGGACCCTCACAGGAAGAGCACGGGGACTTCACTATCAGGCTGACCTTATGTTCCGCTTTCAGCTTTCTCTTAGAACAAAAAAAAATTGAAAATGATTTAAAGCAAGATTATGTAGAGGGCTTTTTTTGGGTATTAAGATGAAGTTTATACAGTTAATGTGTAGTTTTTAAAAGTCTCCAGTTAGTGGTAATGCATACTTCTTTCTCTGGTTCTTTGTTTAAACTTAGTCGGCTTTCCACCAAAGGGGGCACAGATTTCTGAATAAAAGTTGAGAAGGGGAAGGGTCTGTAAATGACCATTTTTTCAGGGTGAAGAAGTAAGCGTAGGGGGCCATGAACTCTGTTACCTTCAAGGTCAAGGTCAAGGTCAAGGTCAAGTGGCTTTGAAAGCACCCTGAGAGAGAGCAGCTTCTCCGTGACTGCCTTCCCTGGGCGCGAGGCCCCCAGCTGACCTTGTGCATTAGCAGTTCTCCTGTCTCCAGCACTTGCAGCGCGCTTTGAACATAAGAAACGCTCAGGAAACATTTCAGATTCAGTTTGACAAAGGTTTCTCAACCTTGCAGGGACCACAGGTATCCGCTGGGGTCGGGTGGGGACCGGGTAAGTGCACAGCCACCGATTCAGTGGAATTTGGTGTCCTAAGAGGCTCAAAGTGCTTGCGGAGGTTTCAAAGGCGAGAGGAATTTACTCTTAATGGGCAGGCAATAGAGACCCGGTGTCAGTAAAAGTGTGCATGTGGGAGGTAATATTTGAGATGAATTTCTGTATCTTAAAAGGGCGGAGAGTGTAGTTGAGGCTTCAGTTGGAAAAATCTACAGAAACAGGGAGCAAGACGTGAATTAAGATCTCCTTTGAGGATTGTCAGATCTTTCCATTGCTGTGGTGGCTGGGGGTAGAAAATTGGAGGGAAGAGCCTGGAAAGAGGAGCTCTTTGATTAGCCTCAAGGAGCATTGGAGCCAGGGTGTATTCTGTGTTGCATTGGGTCCAGATTCTGAAAACAGCTTTGAAGTCAAGGCCAAGGTGGACTTGACCCGGTGGTGGCCCTCTGGGCTTTGCCTGCTGGCCCAGGGCTGCTTGCTCCATCCTTCTGTCCAGTTAAGCACGCTCTCCAGCCCCCTTGGAAAACTCAGACGCCCACTTGCTGTGGATGGCCAAGACTAAGGGAGGGGTTGTGTGTGTGTTTAAATTTTAGTAAAATACACACAACATAAAATTTACCGTTTTAACCATAGTTAGATGCACAATTCAGTGGTGTTAAGTACATTCACGTTGTTGTGCAACCCATGTCCAGAACCCTTTCCATCTTGCAAAACTGAAACTCTATACCCATTAAACGCTAACTCCCTTTTCCTCTCTACCCCCAGCCCCTGGCAACCACCATTCTACTTTTCTGTCTCTATGAATTTGACTACTCTGGGGACCTCATATAAGTGGAATCATAAGGTATTTGTCCTATTATGACTCATTTATTGTACTTAGCACACTGTCCTCAAGGTTCATCCATGTTGCAGCGTATGTCAGAATTTCCTTCCTTTTTTTTCTTTTTTCTTTTTCTTTTTTTTTTGGTGAGGAAGATTGTCCCTGAGCTAACATCTGTGGCGATCTTCCTCTATTTTGTCTGTGGGACGCTGCCACAGCATGACTTGATAAGCGACATGTGAGTCCACACCCAGGATCCAAACCAGTGAACCCTGGGGTGCTGAAGCAGAGCACAGAAACTTAACCACTACGCCACCCGACTGGCCCAAGAATTTCCATCCTTTTTAAGGAAGGAAATGCATGTATATGTATGTGTATGTGTATACCACACTTGGATTATCCATTCTTCCATCAGTGGATACTTGGGTTGCTTCCTGCCTTTGGCTGTTATGAATAATGCTGCTGTGAACATGGCATAGCATATCTAAGGGTGAGTTTCTGACGGGCTTGTTTTGGGATGGTTAATCTATGGCCGAGAGCCGTGTTGGTGGGGAGCTGGACAGAGGGATGATCAGTTAGACTCTTTAGATGGCATGTGGATGAAGGAGTGAGGGCCTGGATGTTAGGGTACGTGTTCTGGAAAGAAAAGAGTGCACCCAAGAGACATAAGGAAGATAAAGGTGGAGACTTAATTCTCTTAGCAAATTCACGGGCACGTTGGACCTGTCAGGCACTGATGAGATTGAGAGGACAGGGAGCAGGAGTTATCATGGGTGCAGGTAACTGGGAGAACTGGTGGTTCTGTGGAATTAATGGAAATCAAGCCAAGAAGAGGAGCAGCCCGTGTGAGGGAGGGAATAGGATATTGGACTCCAGTGTGTCTGTTCATTGATTATTTTCAGGGTGCATTTACTTGAAACTCAATTTCCCAGACCTGATGGTAGATACAAATGAAAGTCTTCTTAGGGTCAGGTCCATCTAAGAAACACAGCTAAAGCCCAAAGGTCACTCAACATGCCTCTATAATATTTTAGAATTTGGGGATTATAAAGAATTGTGGGTTGTGTATCAGTCATATAATGAAATGTAAATGTTCATGAAAAGAAATAAATAGCAGAAAAATAATCTTGCATGTATTCTCTGTATTAGGCCATTTTTAAAGTAAGTTTATTGGTTTCCTCAGAGAATAAAATGGACATTTTGGGTATAGAAGAGAACGTAGAGATGATCAAAGCTTTGGGAAATAGGCCCTTTGAAAGCAACTTAAAGAAATTGGATTTATTAAGCCTGGAGAAGATAAGGTGAAGGAAGATCAGTGAATGACAGTCTTCAAATATTTGTAGTATGTGAGTGAAGAATGAGACAAAATGAGAGGAGTTTAAATTGCCCCAGAAGGAAACTGAGATTTTTTTTTTTTCGTGAAAATTCTTTAATTGGAAGGGTTGGAAAAGACTATTGCATTCCCAGAGCTGGTTATAGGGTCTTCGCTGCAGGTATGAGGAAAGCCAAATAATTGTCATTTTGAAATGGTTAGGTCACGCCCACCTCAATTGGTTCCATGACCCTCTGAGGGTCTGAAATCTTTTCTAAATAAAATAACCAGCCGTTTTTCTTTCTTCACTGCCTTGGCAGTGGGGTAGGGTGTTTTTCATAAATTCTGGGTAGACTTGAACATGATCCACTACTCTCTTCACGGTTTTTGTGTATACTGAAAATAGCCAGTAAAGAACCCACAGCCTAAAAATGGGTTATTGATCTGTTGGGGTGGGCGACCTAACCACAGAATGAAGTGTGCAGTGTGATAGCTTAAGCTGAGTGCCAAAATAAGAAAAACAAAAGGAAGTTCGAGGTCTAGAGAAATCCATAATCGATCATAATTAGCCCTAACCTAAGAATGGTTGTGCTCTGTGATCACCCAACTGACTGGTAATTTTGAGATACGGCCAGCCTTGCTGCATGTGGGCTGAAAGATCTGTAAGGGTGAAGGAAGGCCTTTTCCCTTGATTACTCAAGGGTAAATCGTTCATGCTGTGGTTTACCCACCACCCTGATGACTTCCCTTCCCACCTGTCCTTTTCCTTTGGTCATTTCATGGTCATGGGTCAATGGCAACATTAGATTGGCCAGCAGTCTAGTAGGGGAAGGTGTAGAAATGAAATCGCGATTCACCAGCTTCTAGTTGATTATACCATTTCACCTGTCATGTCAAAATCTATGATGATGTCCGAGACGTGATTCCTGCCTTTAAGGAGCCAAGGATCTATGGGAAGATAAGTGCTGGATAGATGCTAATGTAATAAGATCTATAATAGGATTTAAATAACAGTCTTGGTCCAGAAGCCAGGAGCCATAATCATTTACCATTGGGTTGGAGGAATGGGCATCACTTCTTGAGTAGAATGGCTGATTCAGAGGAAGATCTGGGACCTGAGTTAAATCTTGAAGAGTGGGACAGGAATTGGTCAAGGGGTGAACAGCGAAAGCAAAGGGTTACAGTCACCCGAAGACTCCCATAGAAGAGTCTGTGGAGACTAGCAGAAGATGGGATAGGATCATTTTTAGGGCACCTGGATTTCTGTTCTTCAGTAATTGCAGTATTTCCTACACTGCCATATATGGTGAGATTTTGTAAGTTTAATCTGATCAAGTAGTTGCTTTTTCAGAGCAATAACTTTAAGAAATGGAAAAGTAAAGACCTCACTTTTACATGTATCACGTATATTGCATGTACATTGGAAATCCAGAGTAGATTCCGGCACAGGTACTTTGGGTTGTTTTTAAGTCCAGGGCTTATTACCCTCCCCCACCTTCCTCCCCCATCACCCCCAGCCCAGATCACAGATTTTATAGACTCGACATCTGATAGTGGCAATAGATGATCTTTGATTCTTTGCTTATTAGCAGATTTTAAATATTTAGTAAAATGGTAAGCTGGGTATGTAGCAGACTGCATACATTCATTTGTTAAAAAACAAACAAACCAGCAACAAGCAAAACCCCCAAGCCTTGATAAGGGTTCTGGGTGGCTTAGGACATCTTGAGATTCTGCTCTGGGTTCCCAGCCCTGCATTAGAAGGTAATTAGAAGGTAATTAGGGCCACTGGTTCCTGCCCTCCCCCAAGCAGTGAGCCTCGGGGAGGGGGGAGGCGGTGGCTGTTTGTGGGAGGCAGAAGCCTGTTCCTTACGGAAAAGGTATGAGTGATGGCACTTGCCAGGGAATGCCTTGTTCTTGACCAAGTGGAAAAAAATAATAGAGAAAATGAAAAGAGGAGAAACTATTACTCCTTTTCCTGTATCTTTAAGTTCTTTAGTGAGGCAAAACATCTGGCTTCATTTGGGTTTACCCCAGGTGACTCAGGTTATTTCAAAGGGTGTTATAAAATTCTTCAGTACAATCCCAGACTGCTAGTCATTTAAATATAATGGCCTATGTAGATTCAGAAGAGTTGCTTGGCAGAGTTAGAACAAAGGAATTGTTATCACAAAGAACTTTGGAAATTATTTGGTGTATCATTTTATTGCAAGGAAGTATTTATAGAAAGACATCTAATGTAGATTTGACTTCTGGGGAAAACATTTACTGGCGATTTTAGAAGTGTGAAAGGTGGCTGGTGGCATGGGCTGTTATCCTACATGGTTAGTGCATGTTTAAAAGAAAACAAGGCTATGTTTTAGAATAAAAAATTGTGAATTATTCTACTTGGAAAGACTATGAGTACTTTTAAAGTAATACAATTTTTTAGCTTGTAAAATGTTTTAAATGGGTTTCCATCCTAATTTTCACAATGTAGATTTCTTTTTTAATGGCTGGAGTGGAGTGAATGTACCTTGGAAAGAAGTGGCCTGGTGAAACCTCATGGACTGGTCTTTAGGCTTTTTGTTGTCATTAAACCAAAATTCTTTTTTTTTTTTTAAGTTTATTTATTTATTTTTTGAGGAAGATTAGCCCTGAGCTAACATCTGCTGCCAATCCTCCTCTTTTTTTTGCTGAGGAAGACTGGCCCTGAGCTAACATCCATGCCCATCTTCCTCTACTTTATGTGTGGCACGCCTGCCACAGCATGGCTTGCCAAGCAGTGCAGTGTCCGCACTCGGGATCCAAACTGGTGAACCCCTGGGCTGCTGAATCGGAACGTGTGAACTCAACTGCTGTCCCACCAGGCCAGCCCCAAACCAAAATTCTTAATCCAAAATATGTCATTAGAATCACCACTTGAAAACGGTTAATTGGGATGTTTAAATGTTTTTCTACTTATTTTAGTATAGTCAGTATATTTACTGCAGAGAAATAGTAGACAAGTTTCTAGCTCAACCAAAATGCATCACTTTCATAAAAAAGCACCCCCCTCTCCTGCTTTTTAAAATAAACTAGCATATGTGGAAGGGTTTATGAATTTTTTAGTAGGTCTGAATGTGTAGCCTAATTTACATTTGAGCATTTTCAAGGAATATTATTTAAAAGGATCACCTTAGTTTCAGAACTGCCTTCTAAAGGGAGGCTGGCTAGGAGAGAGGATGCCCAACGAGCCAACGTGGTGGGTGGCATGCTATCGGGTGAGGAAAACCCAAAGCAGAGGGCAGTGGGCTCTGCTCTCCATAGGGAAACCTGGCACGCAGCTCTGGCCTCAAACTGTGATGCTTAAGATTTACAGCTTCATTCCCTTGGGCCCTTCTGATGTCTTTTAATACCAGGAATTCATAGATTTTTCCACAGGTAATATTGAGGTGTTGGGGCTGTAGCAGTGAACATACCAGACAAGAATCCTTGTCTCTTGGGGCTTGTGTTCTAGTGAATTCTTTTTCTTTCAGGAGCCCAGGCCCACACTAGCCCAGGAAGAAAGTCTAGGGTCTCTCATAGAAAGCGGCTTAATTTAGATTTATTTCAGTTCCGTATTATGGTCAATTAAGGAAGGAAGCAGAGAAAGGCAAGGTCTCTCAGAGGGTCAGGTGGTGGGGGTGGGGGGAATGACTGGGTTCACAGGGAAGAGGGGTGAGAGGAGGCAAACCAGGAGAACAGGGAAAGGAGAGAGATGGGGGTGGGGACAGGGCTAGGGGTTCACTCAGGAGGAGCTCTCTAAGAGGTTTGTCACTTGAGTCCTGTCTGCCACCGGTCCTGCCCTGGAAGGGCTGAACACTCATGGTGGTTCCAGCTTTTTCCTGCTCCGGTCCTTGTGGCTTCAGAGCCGCCAGCCTCTTGAGCAGGTGTCCTGATGCAGGCCTTGCCGAAGAGCATTGAATAAGTGTGTGCAGTGCTGGGCAACACAGACAGGTGTCTTCATTTTCAGGACCTCCCAGAGCCTTTAATGTGCCAGAGTGCGTTGTCAGCCTGTAGGTTTGGAACCATTTTTCTCAGAAGATACCAGAATGCTTTTTCACAGCTGAGAGAGATGCTTTAGGGGTCCAGGCTGAATGCTCTTCAGCGGGTCTCCAAGGACGGGCAGTTCTGCACCTCCTTTGCAAATTCTTTCCTCTTTTTCTTGTTAAAATCTGACCGTCTTTGGTTTGAATAATAACTATATCCCACAGATGGCACTTTGTGTCTGACAGAGCGCCACTTAGCCACTGTCAGTCATACTGCGCATCTCGCTTCAACTCTGCTGTTGCTGTGTGAGGGGACATCAGGTTGACTTCCTGATTTGTTGCATTTTAGCCTTAGGGTGGCCTTGCAGAGGTCCCTAAAGTGGTCAGCTCTCCACTTTCAAATCAGGGAGTTCCCAAAATGAGAATTGACACTGCTGAATTACTCAGGACTGGGAAGTTCCTTTTCTGTCAATTCTTGGGCATGGAGTAGGACTTTTGCTGCCCTGGGTATTGTTAATGTTGATCCTCAGGAAGGAATCCAAGGTAAAGACTGTTTAGGGGGGCTGGCCCCATGGCCGCATGGTTAAGTTTGTGCACTTTGCTTCTGCGGCCTGGGGTTCGCCAGTTCGGATCCTGGGTGTAGACCTACTCACTGCTCATCAAGCCATGCTGTGGCGGTGTCCCACATAGAATTAGAATGACCTACAACTAGGATATACAACTATGTACTGGGGCTTGGGGAGAAAAAAAAAGAGGCAGATTGACAACAGATGTTAGCTCAGGGCCGATCTTCCTCACCAAAAAGCATCCCTTAAAAACAAAAACTGTCTAGGGGCAGAAAGTGGTACTCTCTGGAGTTATGGGCAAGCAGGCATCCCCAGTGACCACAGCTTTGGTGGAAGGCATCTAGGAGAATTCCAAGGTGCTTGGTAGGATGTCAGTTAACAGTTTGGATGGAACTACCAGCTTTAGGTACAGGCATGAGTACTTGAATAATTATGACATCAGTTGCTTTTAATGTACTTGCTCTGGGCTTGACAAAAGACTCTAGTGTTTCTAAGCCAGAGAATTCTTTTTATCCAGTGTAATCATCATTGGTTAGCACCTATTGTTTTGGGTGAGAACTTCAGGCCTACATTTCGGTAGACCTTGTTTAAGGTTGCTATCAGTTGACTAGGGAAGGGTAAAAACAAATAAATAAATAAGGGGCCTATGACTTCTAGGCCATACCCTGGGTTGTTTGAAAACCTAATAGCAGCCGTTTTATTTCAAGATGAAGGAACTGAACCTTACATTAATGTTAAAAAATATATATATTTTATTATGGGAATATTTCATACATAGATAATGATGTAATGAACTTTCACATATCCATCATCCAGCTTCACGAGTTGGACCAACAACCAGTCTTTCTGCCTTACCTCTGTCTGTTTCATCCTCCCATTATTTTGAAGCGTATCTCAAGCATGACAATTTCATCTGTAAATGTTTTCAGTATGGAACTCTGAAAGACAGATTCCCTTCCCTAAACATAATGATAATGCCAGTGTCGCAGCCTTTCAAATCAGTAGCATTCCAGGTCGTTGAGTATCCAGTATTCACATTTCCCCTATTGAAAGTAAATATAAAAATATACGCAAATATATAAATATTTGATAGAATCCAAACAAGATCCACCTGTTGCAATTGGTTGATGTTGCCTTTAAGTCATTTCTTATTTATAGCTTCTATTGCCTTATTTTTGTTGAAGAAACTGAGTATTTGCAGTTTTTCAGTCTGAATTCTGCTTTCCTGTGGTGGTGTTTAAACATGTTCTCTGTATTTCCTATAAATTGGCGATTTGGAGGTTTGATCATATTCGGGGTTTTTCTTTTTTTAACAATACTACTTAATACATGGTGTGTTCTTCTGCTATTCTACTTTCCCCCTTTTTTGGTATACCTTTGGATACTTGCAAAGATTTGCATGTTTTTGTTCTGACGGTTGCCTAAATACTGATAGGTTTATATAATACCCTTGGTTTTGCTCTTTCTGGGGGGCTAATTTCTACTGGTTTCCTACTGTGAGTAGTATTTAAATTAGCTGGTACCTGTTCTTTCCTCCTTTTTCTCTGCCTAGCTTGGAATTTGAAGCAATATCCTTTTGCTCCCAGTTACTATCTATAAGGCAATCAGTGAACATATTTTTTCAGATGCTCCTCCCTCCCCTAATTTTTTTAATAGCTGTACTTTATCAGAATACGTAGCAATCAAATACTCTACTGTCTCCTTTGTTATCAGCGTTTAGTCTTAGTTCTACAAGTAAACATATGTTTATTGCTTGCCACTAGTCCGTATGTCCTGCCTTTCCTGACATTTTGGTTTTCGGAAGCTCCTCCTCTAGATAGACGCCTCAGGAAGCGCTCATGGGAAGTGTTTCCTGAATTGTATGTTTACAACAGCTTGTCTGTGGCCTTTATGCTTAAAAGTCAGGTTGGCTGTTAGAAAATCCTTGGCCCATCTCTTCTTTGCTCGAGTTTCTTTAATATTTTACTGTATCATCTTTTGCCATAAAGTCTTATCAAAGTCTGCTGATAATCTGATTTTCTTTCCCTCATGTTTAACTTGGCCTGTTTGCCTAGATACCCAAAGGGATTTTTCTACCTTTTTTCTTTTTATTTTTGAGGAAGATCAGCTCTGAGCTAACATCTGTTGCCAATCCTCGTCATTTTGCTGAGGAAGACTGGCCCTGAGCTAACATCCGTGCCCATTTTCCTCTACTTTATATGTGGGACGCCAACCACAGCACAGCTTGCCAAGCGGTGCCATGTCCACACCTGGGATCCAAACTGGCAAACCCCGGGCCGCTGAGAAGCGGAACGTGCAAACTTAACCATTGTGCCACTGGGCCGGCCCCAACCTTTTTTCTTTTAAGTCCAGTAGTTATCTAGTGTCGGCTGCTCTGGGTTGGTTTTGCCAGGGATATGATGGACCACTTTAATATGTAATTTCAAGTGTCCTTTTTTTTTCCCAGCAAAATTTTCTTGTCGTATGGCTTTTGCTGTTTGTTTATTCTTCTTTGTTGGCTTTAGGAATGCCCATTATGTGTATGTTAGATCTTCTTTGCCCATCTTTTATATCAATCACCTTCTCTTGAATCTTTTTAATGACTTAGTAATTTGTTTGAATTGAGAAATTTTCCTCCTTTCCATCTTCTAGTTCTTTAAGGTACTATTCATTTTATTTACTCTTATGTTCTTTTTATTTCTCCTTTTTTTTTTTGAGGAAGATTAGCCCTGAGCTAACTGCTGCCAATCCTCCTCTTTTTGCTGAGGAAGACTGGCCCTGAGCAAACATCTGTGCCCATCTTCCTCTACTTTATATGTGGGATGCCTGCCACAGCATGGCTTGCCTAGTGGTACCATGTCCTTACCTGGGATCCGAACCAGTGAACTCTGAGCTGCCGAAGCGGAACCTGCACACTTAACTGCTGTGCCACCGGGCCGGCCCCTCCTTCATTGCTGAAATGATTTTTTTCTTTTACTTCTAGTTCTTTACTTCTATTTTTAAATCTTCATATTCTCTAATCAACTCATTTGTGAGTTTTTAAAATTCTAATTTATGGTTCTCTTTACACCTTGTTTTATTTAATCTTTTTAGCTCCTTTTGAATTATTAGGTTATAGTTTTCATAAGTTTTATGTCTTTCTGGCATGATTTTATTGTCTATCTTAAGAATGTCATTCTGACCTTATTTTTTCTTTTCTTGTCTTTTTTTTGTGAGGAAGATTCACCCCGAGCTAACGTCTGTGCCAGTCTTCCTCCACTTTGTATGTGGGATGCCTCCACAGCATGGCTGATGCATGGAGGAGGGCTGAACCTGGGATCCGAACCCACAAACCTGGGCTTCCCGAAGCAGAGCATGCAGAACTTTTAACCACTTGGCCACGGGGCCCCCCTCCCCTGATTTTTTCTTTAAATAACAATTTGGAATTCAACTGCAGTTCTTTCCTCTTGTTCACTATGAGTTTTCCCGTACTTTTAGTAGGGCCAGTATAGATTTCTAGCTCCACAGTTCTAGAGTACCCACTTACGTTGTTTTCATGAAGTGATAAAAATATGGGCTCTGCTTTTCTACATCCCAAGATCGGACTTTTTTTTTTGTCCCCCTTCCCACCCCCTACCTGTCTGAACCTTCTTTTTCCTTTGCCCATATTTTCTCATCTTAAATTCATCCCCAGCAGTTTCTCCTCAATATGGGGCTTTGTCCCAGTTTGTTAGTTTATGGGGATCAGATCTCCCCCACCCTAGAACATTCTAGCACGTTAGACATACGTGGGTCACAACCCCTTCTGCACTTACTGGTGAAGTCGGAACCTGCAGAATCCTCTGCCAGTTTCTGTGGGTGTCTCAGAATGGCCCTCTGAGCTCTCCAGTGGGTACCTAACAGCACTTTTTGAAGCTGCCGGTCTGTTAGTTCGTCCCCACCTCCTGAGATTTAGGGTTCATGGTATACTTTAACACCTGGTTTAGTGCAGATGTTGCCAGTGGGTTTTTGGTTCTGCTCTCTGTCTTTTTTTATGATGGGGCAGCAGTAGAGTTGGGGATATTCAATAATTATGCTGCCACTGCAGCAGCCACCAGCATCTTGCCAGAATCTATATATACTTTTCACCAACTGAATCAGGACCAAAGTAGCAAATTCTTGAAACATTAAATCACTGGTAGCTGCTTTTAAAAATAATTTTCTTCTGGGGCTGGCCTGGTGGTGCAGCAGTTAAGTGTGCACATTCCACTTCGGCAGCCCGGGGTTCACCGGTTCGGATCCCGGGTGTGGACCTATGCACCCCTTGGCAAGCCATACTGTGGTAGGCGTCCCACATATAAACTAGAGGAAGATGGGCACAGATATTAGCTCAGGGCCAGTCTTCCTCAGCAAAAAAGAGGAAGATTGGCGGCAGATTTTAGCTCAGGGCTAATCTTCCTCAAAAAATAAAAAAAAGGTTTTCTTCCAAAGTAAGTTGTTAAAAACGTGTTGTAGAGAGAAAAGTTAGTGGTTGTAATTATCTGAAAACTGGAATTGAACACTTACAGCCTACCTGGCATTAACTTTCTAATCATATTGTTTATGACAAAATGTAGTGGTTTAAATCATTTGAGTACAAGGAACCTCATCTCTGAGCTATTGTTTCTGAGGAAAATGTATAAAAAGTGACACACTTTTGCCATTCTTTGTTTGGTGTGATAGTCCTTGAGTTCCAAAGGAGATAATACTATTTTAAGGTTTAAAAGCATTTAAACCACATTTACACTTTTAGTACCATCTAATAAAGATAAAATCATTACTTAATTGGGTACATTTTTCTCTTTCAGCTTTTTTTTCCCCCAGTGAAAAATTTACGTATCTCTAATTATAGTCATTTGGAAAAAATGCTGCCAGGGCTTGACATAATATTAATTTAGATTTCCAAAAATACGAAATTTCCTTCCTCCAACTTGAGTTTCCTCCAATTGGTTTCCTCCATTGATTTTAAATCACATACTAAAAGGTTACAATTTTAGAATTGGCCTTTTTTTCCTCCATTTTTAGGAATGGCCATTATCCTACAGCCATATAAGGAAGAAGTGAAACTTTCTCAATGGACGTATTGGAAATGTTTTTTTTCCCCAATTCTAGAAAATAGAGCAAGATCGTTTTCATTTTGTTTTCTGCAAAGAGATTGAGGAGAAATCATTTCAAATATGGGGCTGGTCATTAAGAATTCTTTGCAAAAAAGAAGCAGGCTTCATGTATTGTTCTGAGTGTCACCCAAGAAAAATTAAGAGAAAAGTGAACACTTATTAAGCCAATTGACCAGCGTGTGTTCTGATGAATGTTGCAGCAAATTTGAATAAACTAATTTTGTCCATTAGTGTGCTTTTAGACCAATGTGATTGTTTCGGTCTAATTATTTTTTATTTTGTTTATTCAAATGTAGAATGGCTGCAGAATTAGCTATTGCAACAATTAGCTGATTAGCAATTTAGAAAATTGATGAGTGGTATCTGACTACTCACCAAGAAGCGTCTGATACTTGGTAGGGCTGAGTGGAAGGACACAGGCAGCCAGAGGGAAGCCTGTGCTCTGTTCCTCAGTCGCTGCAGATGGGAGCTCAGAGGCTCTCGCTGGATTAGCATGGGCTGTGGACGTGGGCTCTGGGCCCTCAGATGTACTGCACCAGATTGAGGTCTGATGTGCTGCAGAAGTTGTATTTGCCACCCAATGTCACTATTCTGGAGTCCTGTAGCTGTGACTGGTGAATTCTGCAACATTTCCCACTTCTAAAGCTTGGGGATTCGAGAAATCTGTGCCCGAGTGGCTGCCAACGCTCGTCAGGGGGACCCAGTGCGAGGCCGATTTCTAGGTGTAAAAGCCAGGCAGATTTGCTCACTCAAGAAAATCTGTTTCTGCAGGTTTGCTTTGAGTTCCAAGATACAGTTACTGGTGAAAATTTTTTGCTGCACTAACGCCACGGGTTTCTTCTGGTAGCTGACTGTCTTGCAGGGGAGGGGAGTAGCTGGTTCTCCAAGTGTGGTCTTGGAGCAGCAGCAGCGGCAACATCACCTGGGACTTGTCAGATATGCAAAGTCTCCGGCCCCCCCCAGACCTACTCAAATTGGAAACTCTGGACCAGGGCCCAGCACTCAGTTTTAACAAACTCTCCAGGTGATGCTGGTACAGGCTAATGTTTGAGAACCTAGCTTGTAAAAATGACTAGCCTTTGTCACAGTGTTGGGCTGTGATAGTTAAAAAATTAAAGCTCATGTGGCTTCTTAAATGTCAGACCAGGGTGCATTTCTCAGTTCTTCTTCTCTTGCACTAAAAAGGTAGATGTGAGTTTCCATTGGTCCAGACAGGAAAACAGACACTTGCAGTACCGTGGGACGGTGTCTCGGGAGGGCAGCAAGGGGTCTTCAGAAATGTGCTTGTGCTGGGGGGATAGGGGACGGGAAGACCCCTTTGGATGAATATGATCGAGTCCCTCAGATTAAAACCTCTCGGAGACTTCCAGTGCTCTTAGAATAAGTCTGTCTCAAGGCCTCCAGTGTCTCCTTTTGATCTCCATTCTGCACACAGTACCTGCCTCACCCTGTGCTCTCAGTGTTCTCTTCACTCCTCAAAGATGTCCTGCTCCTTTGAGCTGTGGCCTCCGCAGGAGCCGCCCCTCTGCCCACGGCCCGGGGTACCACATTCTCCCTGGTCTCCTCCTGCACTTCAGAATCCCAGCTCACATGTTTCCTTTGCAATCCTTTTTGACCCCCCAGGGTAGGTCAGGTCAGCTCTCTTTGTACCGTGCACTTCTTCACACTCATCACATTGTAATTAAATTATTGTATAATTATTGGTTTATTGCTCACAGGTGGAGCTAAATAGAAATTCTATGAGGAGGAGAGAACGTGCCTTGTTCACTGGGGCCCAGCACGCAGCAGGCATTCAGTAAATATTTTTAGATGAGTGAATGAGTAGTGGGGGAGTGGTCCCCTCTTTATCCCTCGGATGTGTGAGCTAGTTAATATATGCATTTTTGGTAGAGGGGTCACCGAATGTGTTTTATGAAGCCCACGGGAGCAGTTGCCACCACCATCTAATCCTACTGCTGGGGAGACAAGCCGCTTGCACAGTGGTGGTGAAATCCCTCAATTTGGTTCTGTTTTGGAGTGTGGCCTGTGGGACACCCCAGGGAAGATGTTCTTGAATATTCCTCTTCCAGGGATATGGGAAAGCAGTGAACTCCTCTGATCTTGGAGATGTTCATAATCCATGGACCAGAAGCCAGCACCTGAGTGGTAAAGGTGTCACCTGGGAAGTTTTCAGGGAAGTGACTGTTGTCCCCCCTTCCCTCAGGGCTTCCGAGAAGAGCTGCCTGCTTTGCTCACAGAAGCTGAGGTTGGGGCACCATGTTTCTTCCCACCCACTTCCAAATCTGCTTAATAGGAGAACAGAGATGCACTCCTTTGCCTTATTTTAGCCAATTTGTCTTGGCCTGGATAAAGCTAGGGGTTTCCATTCCTATTCTAGAAGGTGAAAGGGTGCGAGTTGCCTCTCAGAGGCGACAGCTTCAAAGTGGGGACATTTCTCTCAAATAATAAACTAAGTAAGCCTTGCTGATATTTAATAGAAGGATTGGCAATAGCACACCTGTATGTAATTTATAAAAATACGTATAGTGAGAGCGAGGGCTGAAATTTTTTTAAAGATAGACGTTTTAAGACCTAGAGGGCAAAGTTGCTGACATGCTTAGGGGAATCTTGCTTTTGATAGAGGAACTGGTAATCTGTTGACTGTTTGCAAATTGACTGATTGTTGTGTTTGTCTTTTTACATTTCCGGCTCAACATACTCTCCTATATCTAGTGTAAATATCTGTTGGATTAAGTGAATGTAGTAAACATGGTAAATTTTGGAACAAAAGTCATAAACACAGTTTCTCATTTGCTGTCAGAATAGCTTTAATTTGCTGAGCTGGCCAGGAGCGTGGATAGTGTGAATGGCTATAGTTTTGTGTTTTCTCGCCTGCGTCTTTTATTTTTATCAGATGCCATTTTTCCTCATAACTTCAGTTCATTCCACATACCGCCCCTGCCCCCCCCCCGCACCCCCCCCCCAGCCCACCTTCCTGCCCATTCTGCCCCCAGTGTGGCTTTAATACTTTCTCTGGTACTCTCTTATCCTCCTTTGTTTCTGTCAAGCATAGTAATTACAGCCAGAGTAGTAATAACAGGACCGTTGATGGAGTGCAAGATATATATAGGATTTAGAGATGATGTAAGAATCCTGATACGTTTCACCTCCATTTTATAGCTGTCACAGCTGAGGCTTGGAGAGGCCAGGTAACTTCCCCAAAGTCTCAGATAGCTTGCATTGGAATCTATGGTTGTCTGGCTCCAAAACCCACACCGTCTTTCATTATATTCCTGCTGCTTCGCTTGCTCACCGCAGCTCAGAGAAGCACCATCCTCTCCAGTCTCTGAGCTTGCTTCTGGACTTTAAAATATTGCTGAATAAAGTTACAAAAGTTGCAAGATTAGTACAAAGAACTCCAGGATGCCCTTCGCCTAGACTTACCGATTGTTAACGTTTCGCCACATTTGCTTTGTCTGTGTATATACATGTTATTTTTTCTGAACCATTTGAGAGTAAGTTGCTCACATGCCCCCCTGAAGACCCATCTGAGACTGAGGCTTGTGTTTTCTGAGGACTTGGAGGCCACCCAGAATGAGTTTCTTCTGCCCTCCACCCAAGTGTGGTCTTTGTGCCCCCTTTCCTCCAGGGTGGAGCCTTGCTCCAAGGAGAGACACTTGTCTTCTTACCTGCCCTCAGCCTTAGTCCAAACCCTTTAAATTCAGCTCAGACCCCAAAACATATCCTCTGCCTTCTTGGAAATTCGCTCTCTCTAGCACCTAAAAAACAGAACCTCTTCTATGACAAGGTAACCAAGGCAAAAAAAAAAAAGGAATAAATATTGGGCGGCAGGGGGAGGCGGGGGGAGGGAGTGTTCCCTCTGTGTTTCTACCTATTCTGTGAACAGAGGGGAGATGGGCTTCACCCCAGCTTGTTATCCAGAGCTGCAGCTAAACTGTTTTGCCCCAGCTAATTCAGGTCTGTCTGCAAGACACTTATCAATGCTGCTAACCTTTTCTCTCGCAACTGCCTCAGATAAAATTCCTTTTTTTTTTAAATTAATACTTTTGTTTTTACTTCCTTTGGTGTAAACCAGCCCTGTGGCTATAAAATGACATTTTGAAAGTGGAAACAGGGAAAAACATTCTGTTCTGCTCTGTGTATGGGATGTAGGGGAAGATGCGATTTCCCTTATCTAACAGGTCCGCTAAAAGCAGGATTTAGAGTATATCCACTAATAAAATGTATTGATTTACCCATTATGGTGAAAATTAGCTTGAGTATCTAGTTAAGCCAAGTATAATTCCCAGCTTTTTTTTTTTTAAAGATTGGCGCCTGAGCTAACATCTGTTGCCAATCTTCTTTTTTCTTCTTCTTCTTCTCCACAAAGCCCCCCGGTACGTAGTTGTATATTCTAGTTGTAGGTCATTCTGGCTCTGCTATGTAGGACACCGCCTCAACATGGCCTGATGAGCAGTACCATGGCCGCGCCCAGGATCCGAACCAGGGAAACCCTGGGCCACCGAATTGGAGGAGGTGAACTTAATCACTCGGCCACGGGGCTGGCCTCAATTCCTAGCATTTTTCAGAGCTAGGAAATCAGAGAGGCCTTCCAGAAATGTAGATCACATTTGAAGGCAGGTTTTAAAAAATGCCCCAGGAGAACAACCCAAATGTCAGGATGAATGGATAAACAAAAATGTGTATATACATACAATGGAACATTATTCAGGCTTAAAAAGGAATTCTGACGCATGCTACAATGCAGATGAACCTTGGAGACATTACGCTGAGTTACATAAGCAAGATAGAAAGGGGCAAATATGGTATGGCTCCACTTATATGAGGTCTCTGGAGTAGTCAATTCATAGAGACGGAAAATAGACAAGTGGTTGCCAGGGGCTAGGAGGTGCAGATAGAATGGGAAGTTTTACTGTTTAATGGGTACAGAATTTCTCTTTGGGATGATGAAAACGTTCTGGAGATGGCTGCCCAACATTGTGAATGTACTTAATGCCACTCAACCGTATAATTAAAAATGGTTTAGGGGCCAGCCCAGTGGTGCTGCGGTTAAGTGCGCACGTTCCACTTCTCAGCAGCCCAGGGTTGGCCGGTTCGGATCCCGGGTGCGGACATGGCACCGCTTGGCACACCATGCTGTGGCAGGCATCCCACATATAAAGTAGAGGAAGATGGGCACGGATGTTAGCTCAGGGCCAGTCTTCCTCAGCAAAAAGAGGAGGATTGGCAGCAGTTAGCTCAGGGCTAATCTTCCTGAAAAAAAAAAAGGTTTAAATGATAGATTTTATGTTATGTGTCTTTTACCACGATAAGAAAACTTTTTTAATGTCCCAGCTGTCATATATTTCTGTTTGTGTGTGTAAATGTTGACCAGGCAGTCCTTTACTTGTACTTCATTTGATGTCGTTAGAATTAGATGCTATAGAATTAGAACTAGAGCCTATGACGAAACAAATTTTTATTTCTTAAAGTTCGCATTTGCCGCCAGCACAACCTCATTTCCCCTCCTGAGCCTGAGTCGGCATTTTGAGGGATTCTCAGTTTCCTGGTAGGAGGAAATGGTATGGTGACTAGTTAGCATTGGAGTGATCTGCACCCACACTTGTCTACTCTCTACCACATGTGTCCAGGACAATGTTCATGCCACACGTGTCCTGCAAGATCTTGCAAGGATCCAGCTGTAGCCCTCTGTCTCTGGAGCCTGCAGCCAGGAGGGTCCTCGGTGAGCTGTGCACACAGGGCTCTTCCTTGGTGCTTGATAGTTCTCGGGGTAAAGCCGCCCCCTGACTGGCGTGGCTGACCTTCGCCACGCTCTTTTGCCCTGTTCCTTTTGAGTTTGTTCTTCAGTCATTCTTTATGTTAAGGAAGTTGATGTTAAAAGAAGTTGAGCTCCCCCCACCCCCACCCCCAAACTTCGCAGATGGTGAGGGTCTTATTCTGGGGATTATTGGATTCGAACCCTTACTGCTTCTTATCTGGTTCAGATTTCAGTAAATGTTTTCCAGAACTCAAAACATGGAAATCTACATATTTACAACAGGAACTGAACTGGGCTGTTGGGAAAAACCCACTGGAAATGAGAAAGTTCCTCTTTTCTGCTGTAAGGATGGATCCTAATCTATTGTGCTTGTCAGATCCAGACCTTATCTGACTCCCCAAAGACCTGCTTTGTAATGGCAGAGAAAGGTTTCCTCTCCACGCATATCTTTGTCTGAGATCAAAAGGGGAAGTCCTGCTTCCTCAAACATTGGGTTGTATTTTTCTTAGGATGAGTGCGTAGGAAATATATTGAGTCGCCCTATGAAAGCCTTTGCTGCTAGTGATGTATACATATCTACAGGGAATTTTGCAAAATAGTAAGCTGAGAAGGGCCCTTCTTTCAGTGTTGAATGATGTCTGCATCTCCACACTTACTGTTCACTTTATAAGATGTAAGAGCCAGGGATCAAATTCCATGTTTAGGCCCTTATTCTAATTCTGTGTTCAAACACTGGTTTAGAAACAAAGTAGGTGATCAGTTATTTATATCATAAGAGAACCACTGCTATTCATTCTTGCCACAAATAGTACCTTTTATGTCCAACCCCTGGATCTTTATAAGGGGATTTCTTTATCTTGACCCTTTTATGGCCTAAGTATTTGATTACCGATCCTAGAATCGTAGAGCTTTTGATGGCCTCTTTACAGTTTTTCAGGAGAGGAAGCTGAGGCCTAGAGAACCTGAGTGAGTTGCCCAAGATTTAGAATCAAGAACTGCTACATGTCCCCACTCTTGCGTTTTGTCTTCACATCCTCACTACCTGCTTAAGAGCAAAAATATGCAGTTAGAGATTTTATCTAAAACATACAAATATTAAATATCTTAGCAGACACCAAGCTCTAGTTTTGCTCATCTCCTCCAACCTGAGAAAAGCTTTGACAGATGTCATATCTTTAAATGGCATTTATTGGAAGCTTGACTCATTGCTGCTGGGCCTCTTAGTAAGTTTCCTTAGACGCATGCAGAACATTTCACATCTCCTTGATCTTGGGTGTGCTTTCCTAAAAGCCAAAGCAGCCCGAGGGCATCTTCTCTTGCCACCAGATGGCATGCTTGTGAATTGGGAACTGATGGAAGGAAGGAGTGTGGAGGGTTCAACTACAGTGAGGCTCCCAGTTGGGCACAGTGGAGGGATTTGAGTGGGGAAATGCTTTATAGTAGAGAACAAGGTCTGTGTGATTTGCCCAGGGATCACAATAACAGCAGAAAAGCAGAAAATGCAAATGCTACAGGAAAGGTGTCATCAACACAGGAGATTTATTAGCGCTGGGTTTGTCCATGTGGTTAAGGCAGAAGATAAGGGGGGTTGACTTGGCCCCCAGGAGGAAACCACTCTCAGTAGCAGAGGCAGGAAGGGCCTCAACTGCAGGTGAATCCACCCAGGCTGAAGGCCCACAGGAAGGTGGGCGGGTAGAAGATGGCATGGCCTGAGAAGGGCACCACCCCCGTTTGTGCTGGGACATCCCTTTCTAGCACCAGGGAGCCTGGCTAGACACTCTTCCTCAGGATGTCCATGGGAATGTGGGACCCACATGAGGTACCACTGGCTGCTTTGTGTCTCATGTATTTTCCTGAAAAGCGTAGGTGTAAAGAAAGAGGGTCTTAAATAAGGTGTTTTTCCCCTGCCTTTAGTACCTTCGAACCCCAAATGGGCTTGTGTACTTTCTGGCCATGTTCATCAGCCCCTGAGGTCAGGCAGCAGCAGCCCATGAGCCTCTGGCAGGTCTGCTTAGCAGCCTTCTCTGCTAGTCACTCCTCTGTGTTCCTGCCTCCCATTCCTTCCCTCTTCGTTGTTCTCCCTGGCTCCCTGCCTCTGTGGATGCGCATCCATCCAACTCTTCCTTTGAGCCCTCTGGGAGCACCCACGTCTTCCATTCCATCATTAGCCACTGTGTCCTGTGTTCACTGACTCTGAGTCCTCCCTCGTCCTCTTTCATCTCTCCTCTCCCCAAGCTGTCCTGAGATTGCTGTCCCCCAACAGAACGTGCACTCAAGGCTCTTCTCCCATATCCATGACTGCAACACTGTTGGAGATTCTGGTGTGACTGGCATGGGATGGGGCTGAGATGTTGGTGATTCTAGTGTGCAGCCAGGGTTAGGAATGAGTGATGTTAGTTACGTGACTGTCCCTCCTCACTGCTGTCAGTGACCACTCCTGTATACTGAAGACTTTGGGACTGGTTCTTGGTCAGTTGTCAATTTCTGCTCCCCCACCTGCTGCCATGTTCTCAGAGATCCTGACATCCAACTAGAAGGCCCTCTGCACCATCTAGCCTGGAATTTCCTGGCTCTCCTTTACCAATCGAGTCATTGCCATCTCTACCCTACTGGAGCCACCTTGGGTCTTGTCATTTCCTTCTCTGCCTTCTTTTCTTTGTACTCTCCACTCCCTCCCTGGATGATTTCATGGATACCCCTAGTTACCGTCCGCTAACCACCCTCTGTGTTCTGGTAAGTATGTCTGTGGGCCTGACCTTCCCCACCCTTGCCAATATCCAGGACCTTCCAGCTGCCACCTGCTAGTCCAGATGCCTATAAATCTGTTTTTCCTCTTCCAATCTCTTGACACCCCATCTCCACATGACCTAAGCCAAAAACAGAGATATCTTCTCTCCTTCCTCTCGCTTCCTCACTGCCCATCCCAAGGCCTCTTACTCACCGAGTAAACACCCGTCTATCCTCTCTGGCCCCACCACCTCTGGCTTATGCTCTCATTAGCCATTGTCTGGATCTAGCTGTCTCGCAGCTGTCCTTGTCTCTAGTCTTAATCTGTCTGTACTAACATTCGCTGCTCCCAGAGGCATCCCCCCAAAACACACATGAATAGCTCCCCATCAGGGCAGGCTTACCCCCTTACTATGACAAAGGAGACCCTACGGTCGTCCTGTCCTCAGTCCCTCTGGCCTCGCCTCAATGCTGCAGTGATTCTGAATGATATTGTGACTCCTACACATGCGCCCTGCTAGTTCTGTGATATTTGCTCTTGGGGTACCCCCATCCAGTAGACCTTTCTCCTTTTCTACCCCACAGCTTGGCCAGGTCATGCGTAGTGTCCAATTGGAGCTCTAGAAATCTTTTTCTGATCTCTCTTCTTGCCCACTCCCATTCTCTCCCTTTTTGCCTGAGCTTGCTTCATTGGACAGTAATTAAGCCGTGTGAGTCTATCTTCCCCACTGGACTGTGAGCCCCTGCTCTGTATTCCTGGTCCCCAGCCCCACCCAGGCCAAATGGTAGGAGCTCAATTACCACTTCTTCAATGAAGACAGGTTTCAGAAGTGCTTGCTTTGTTCCTGATCCATCCCTCTTTGCCACTGATGACTAACGCTCCATCTTCTATTTCTTGTCCTTCGATGATTCCCTTCTGTCTGTCAGTTCATAATCTTTAGACCAACATTGAAATATACTTAAGGAGCTGCTTTTAAAAAACTGTGCTACAGTGAAGTCTTTGTTATTTTTGTGAATTTTAAGCCGACTTTCAAATGGCTGATCATTTTATAATGGTATGTGGCTATTGCTTGAAACTATCAATTGTGTCAAATATTGAAACAGATTTTGTATACTCTCTAAGTATCCTGTACCAAATGTAGTACCAAGACCTGGCATACAGATGGAAAATTTCTTTCATTTTTTAAAAGCTAAATATAAATTTGCATGATACCAAGGAGTTCTTTTTTCAGGCCCTGGACATAGGCGTATTGCAGTGAAAGACTTAAAAAAGATGGGAGATGTTGTCAATTACTTGTTATTTACCTCATGTCTAAACCTGAGTAGGTTTTAACAATGAGTTCTATCCAGAGTGGTATTTTAATCTCTATATTACAAGGTTAAAGATATATCTGAACTTTCTCTTACCCAGAAAATCCTTTGGAAATAGTAGAATTGTGAATCTGAGTTCATGTGATCCATTTAGGACTGTTCTTAAAATTGTCTATGGAGGTGCTTTTAAAGGTTGGAGGGATTGGGTGGCGTGTATGGGAGGATGTAGTTGTAAGGTAGTTCAGTTTCTTTGAAAGCTCATGCTTTTTCCCTTGAAAAATGCATTTGATTTTACTTCCTGTTTTACCATATGTAATATAATATAAAAGGATGTTTAAAATTATTTGTCACTGAGCGAAATCGACCTTCAAGAAGACTTGTTAACAAACACCCTAGATCAGAGAAGGACTGTTTTGTAAGGATGATGTCCCCGACGATCTCCCTTTGAGTCCTGGGATGTGTTCGTCACCTTTCAGTGTTGTTATTTCATTTGTATTGGATTTGTCTCCTACACAAGGCTGAGCGCCCCGTCAGCATCTAGTTCACAACCAGAGGAATAATTATGCTATAGATGTGTGTTGAAACAAAAGACTTTTCAATGATTATGGTGGTGTGGCTGCATCACAGCTTAATGCGGGCTGTTCTGGGATCCTCCATGGCATGGCTTCCTTCATTTTGGGTGGGTGATCCAGAGTGGATTTACAGCCTTCCTGCCACTGGGCAAGAGCATTTTTTAGGATTTGTGTGGTTTTCACTGAGCTCATCTTCCCCCTCCCCCCGGCTTTATGCTATTTCCAGTATCATCTACTTGTTTTTAAAGCCTCCTGGGTGTTGTGGGCAATTACTAGGATCCTTCCATCTTGGTTTTTATCCAGGTTATTCCTATGGGAATATAAAAGTATGTCAGAAAGAGTAGGATGTACAAAGCATTAGCTTTTGTATTACGAGTTGTGGTTAAACAGTACGTGAACGAATGAGTAGTTGAACTACAGTGGAACTTTGCCTTCGTCGTGGCGCTTCCTGCTCTATTTCCCCAAAACTAGAAAAGGCCTCTCTACGTGGGTTTTCTTCCTTGCCATTATTTTGCTTGGTTCCTTATATTGGTGTCCAAAAGGAGAAGACGTTTTGAAGTGACTTCCTTACTTTTTAACCCCAGCTATAAATCCAGTCTTTGCAGCTATAGACATGTGTGAAGGGTGTAAAGCTTAGGAGGATCGTGGAGACCCTAGACTGCAGTAACCATTGACATGGTCCAACCGCTAGTGAAGGTGATTGGGGAGCAGTTACACAGGTCATTGAGAACCTTCTACAGGAGAAGCCCAGTCTGGACTCTTTAATTGCTCTTTTCATTGATAGATCACAAAAAATACAAGTATACCTTTAATATTTTATTTTCACTTAAGAAAAGAAAGATGGACAGCTGAGCTCTTTTTGATGTAGGAGCAAAACCTTTTCTTTGAGTTTTGGTTGATTGGAGTTTGGGTTGACTGATGGGAGTTCTCAGGGGAGTTCTGAGCTGCCGTCCTCACCATGCACCACACCCGAAGTGCAAGGTCTGCCATTTCTAATTTCAGTTTCCGTAAATGTAGTGGTTGGGAAACAGTCGGAATGCAGAATCCCCCCGTGATTGTGAATTGGGGGCCCTCCCCTCATCTTCTAATGTTTCACCCGCATTCATGCAGCAGTAGTCTTTTTTTAGGGGAGCCACCCTTATGAAGTGTTTCTTCATTATCAGAGAATCAACACTTCTCCCCCAACACACACAGGCTCATCTCATCAATTTTCATAACGTGTACTTCACTAATATGTAATACAGTATCAAGTCCAATTTTCCATAAACAGGTTTGAGAATAAAACCAAATGACTCAGATGGTGTGAGTAGAAAAGCAAAGATGGACGAGAGAAGGACCTAATAGCCTTGGTGTTCAAAGTCTCTGGGCGCAGTGTGGTTTAAAACTTTGAGGTTATTCAGCCTGACAGGTTGAAAGAGCTTCTCCTAGGAATGCCTACTTTGTGTAAGGTAGTAGAGAGATGGGAACGAAGATGCCGTTCACGTCCTCAAGTACAACTGTGGGGAACAAATAAAAATAATGACAACGATTAATTTTTTTAAATTATGTGATTTAAAACAAAGATGAGGGGCTCACAGAGGCTAAGACTGGAGGTCAAAGGGGTCAGATAAGCAAGAGCCAAAGTAGCTGAGAAAGTTTGAAGCTTCACCTGGGCCTTGAAGAATGTTTTTTGTTGTGGTAAAATATATGTAATATGAAATATATCATTTTAAGTATCCAATTCAGTGCTGTTAGGTATATTCACAATGTTTTGCAACTAACACCACTATCAACTTCCAGAACTTCTAAAAATCATCCCAAACAGAAACTCTGTACCCATTAAACAGTAACTCTCCTTACTGCCCTCCCCCTAGCCTTTGGTAATATCTATTCTATGTTCTGTCTCTGTGAAGTTGCCTGTTGTAGGTACCTCATATGAGTGGAATCATAGAATATTTGTCCTTTTGTGTTTGGCTCATTTCACTTAACATAATATTTTCAAAGTTCACTCATGTTGTAGCATGTGTCAGAATTTCATTCCTTTTTATGGCTGAATAATATTCTGTTGTGTGTATATACCATGTTTTGTTAATCCGTTCCTCTTTCAATGGGCACTTGAGTTGTTTCCACCTGTTGGCTATTGTGAATAATGCTGCTATGAACATGGAAATACAAGTATCTGTTTGCGTTCCTGCTTTCAATTCTTCTGGGTATGGTTGAATTTTATACTATTGAAAGGTTATAGAGAGGGTATGTTGGCATTTATCTTGATCTATTGTTAGAATCTTGCATTGTTAACTGTTCATAAGTGCCCCTTTCCTCCCTTATTTATGCTATCGGAGAGCAAGGACTGTCTTCGAGTTTCAGCACTTAGCAAGACACCTGGGATAAATATTTGCTGAATAGTTCCTGGAGTTCCTAGCCCAGAGCCATTATCTCTATAGTAGTTGGTCCCCAGAACGGTGAGTTTTGCCAACTATCATGTTTTGTTTTTTTTTGGCTCATTAATTAACATGTGTTCAGGGAACAGAAAACAACTCTTAGTATTAGCCTTAGCCAAAAATGATTAGGGAAGTACATTTTCTAATGCAAACAGTCCTGATATAGATAAAACCCAATTCAGTGAACATTTGTTGAGAATTTGCTGTGTACCAGACACATTTCAAAATGTCTAATTTCAAAGCTGGAATACCTTATTGGTATTGAATTTTAAATATAATAAAGGTATGTGTGTCTAT
Source organism: Equus przewalskii (assembly GCF_037783145.1). Lineage (NCBI taxonomy): Eukaryota > Metazoa > Chordata > Mammalia > Perissodactyla > Equidae > Equus > Equus przewalskii. The sequence goes on along the minus strand of NC_091833.1, from coordinate 77,696,299 downwards.
ATATTTTAGCATGAATCTCTAGTCTTTTTTATTGTGAAAATATTATAACAACGTTCAAAATAGTTTGAAAAAAAAAGAGAATAAATAATACAGTCCCACTCTAATATAAGCTCTATTTTCATTTTATAGTGTAAATTTGAGGGTTGAACCTATAAATAATTTATTTTGAAAGTAAAACCCTCAATGCTTCTCGTGGTAATTATTTTTTTTTAAATTTATATTTTAAAACTCTAGGAGTAAAGCGTAAACTAATGATCTCAAATTTGGAGGGCCCATTTTTGGAGGTATCCGTAATAGTTTTAATGGATGAATTAGGCCACTCCTTTTTCTTAGTGGAGCTGCAGAGTTGTCTTGTCTTTTGGGGATAGGTGAGTGGACTGTTACAGGGGCTGGGTGTTTAGCAGCCGGTTTTTCCTTTCATCTTTTATACGTTCAGGGGTTCAAGGGTGTGTTTTATGACTATGCTAAGGGAAAAAGTACATGTGTGACCCTTACTCCGAGGGTTTGGAGACCTTGGAGTTGGCAGAGGAGGGAAGATCTAGACGGAGATCACTAGTGAGCATCAGTCCAGGCCAAAGGGGAGATGGCACTGGACATGTTGGGAGGATTTAGTCAGGGCAGGTGATCAGTTAGGGAACAGCATCCTTGAGGGCGAGGCTTTTCACATGACAAGGAGGTGAATGGGTGGAGTTGGTGTGTCCTGGGGACACAGGCAGAAAGATAGGCATAGCGAGGAATGAAGAATGTTTGCAGGATCCTTAGCCAGCCAGCCTAAGGGTCTGTCTTATTAGAGAGGCAGGCTGGGTCCAGAGGAAACAGCTAGAAATTAATCTCATGAAAGAGCTTTGTAAGCTGTACATGATGTCAGCGTTTGCTGCTGCTGCCTCTGTCGGGGTTTTTGAAGCTGGGAGTGGAGTTGTTGAAAAGGTGGTGTTCTAGGCTGATGGAACCAAGTTGTGAGGTGTGCTGAGTGGTGGGTGGGGTGAGTGAGTGGAGGCTGGAGGTGTGGGTATGTTTTAGGAGAGGATGTTGTCACTCTGTGAGAGGTGGGGCAGCAGGAGTGGAAAGGCACACAAGGATGTGCGGCAGAGGCTCTGAAGGAAAGATTGCTGGGATGTGCTGCCAGTGAGGGAGAAGTCAGGCAGGAACCCGTTTGGGAAATGATGGAACCATTCCCATCCATAGGAAGTGAGTAAGTCAGGACTGATTAGAGGGGTGATAAGAGGTTCTGTTTTTAGAATAACTGTGTCTAATATTTATTTTGTGTTTTCTGTGTGCCCAAGAACAATTCTCTCTTCTTTTTGAGGAAGATTAGCCCTGAGGTAACTGCTGCCAATCCTTCTCTTTTTGCTGAGGAAGACTGGCCCTTAGCTAACATCCGTGCCCATCTTCCTCTACTTTCTATGTGGGATGCCTGTCACAGCATGGGTTGCCAAGTGGTGCCATGGCCGCACCCGGGATCTGAACCAGCGAACCCCAGGCCGCTGAAGCAGAACGTTTGCACTTCACCACTGAGCCACCGGGCCGGTCCCTCACGCACAATTCTGAATGCTTTTACATAACAGCCTTTGAAATTGGTGCTGTTACTGTCCCTACTTTACAGATGACGAAACTGAGGCAGAGTTGATTAGTAACTTGTCTAAGGATTACATGCTCAGTGAGTGGCAGAACCTGGATGCAAATCTAGGCAGGCTTAACACAAGAGCCAAGCTCTTACCCAGGATGCTTTCCTCCTTTACAGTAAGAGCTAGCTTTTATTAAAAACTGCCCAGTTCTGTGTTAATTTCCTTGCATGTATTGACCACATTTGAATCCCATAAGAACTCTATGAGATGAGGGCATTTTTATCATCATTTCCCACATGTGGAAACTTGGACACAGAGAAGTTGAATGACTTGCCTTAGGTCACACAGCTAGGCCTTGCCTACACTGGCATGGTAGGTCTCTGGAAGTCAGCAATATTTATTCAGCTGGATTGTAGTATCTACATATGCCTTTAAGATCCACTCATGAGAAAACTGAATTGATTGAAATATATTGCAATATAAATTCTTTAAGCATTTTTGGATTGAATTTACTATCAATGTCACTCATAGTCACTTGGAACTACTGTTTTTAAAAGGGATAAATGATTGAAGTAATAGTGCCTCCATTTATTGCGGTGCCCATATTCATTATTTAATGCTCTATGGCTTTGAAAATAATCCCAGCCCCTTCGTTTCCATACCCTTTCTGCTCCATTTAGGTGCTGAGCCTAGTGGCCACAGATAATGCTGCTCAAGAGCACCTCTCGTGTTGTTGCTGCTTGATAACATTTGATGATTATAATTGACCTTGTCGTCATCTTCTGCCAATCAAGGCTGCCGGGTGTCTTCTGATCTGAGGGTGTACTTTGCGTGACATCGTGGAGCTATGATCGATGCCGTGGTTGAAAGGCGCCCGCGTGAAATATTTGTCTGGAATAACAAGCTGCAGATTGCGATGGGTCATCATTACATACTTGCAGGGGACTATTTCAACTCTTCTTTAGAGCACCTTTGATCTGTCCCTCTCCACAGACTCTCTTCCTTCTGTCTTCAAATGTCAACAGGTCTCCTCTTTTCTTTAACTTTCACCTTGTTTGACTACAGATCTGTTTTTCTGCCTTCTCCTGCCATAGCTCTCCAACGAGAGGTCTACACGGGCATCCTTTAACCTTGGAACAAACAGAAATTTCCACTCAACTGAAATTGTACTCTTGGATTTCCTGTGGTCTCTGTCTAACCAAATTTGGGGACTTTTGCTCATTCCCTTAGAGCTTGCTCAGTCTCTGCCCTAAGACCTACCCACCTTCTTTTGAAACCTTCAAATGTGTTGCCTTCCTTCCCTCTTAGGCTTCTCCCCTTTCTTTCTGGTGTTTTTGTTTTTAAAATCTCCCTTGACTCTTTCCTACACCCTCTTGGCCGGAAGAGCCCTTCAAGATTGGTCCTCAGTGTGTTCCTCCTTTTTTCCACAAGCGCTTTCCCTTGATTATCTGAACCCATCTTTTAACTTCACCCATTATCACTCTGCCTCTGCCATCTAAATTTCAGGGCATCAAGTGAGAAGTCCGTCTACCACCCAGAGAGCATCTGGGAACAGGTCTCTTGCTTCTCCTGTCCCGGCCCCTTTCTGACCATGTCTCCATCTCCGCACCCCAGCCATCCTGAACTTATGGAGAGTTTCTTAGTATGGCTTGTTCTTGCTGCCTTTGCCTCCCATCTGGCTTAGATGGCTTTCACTCTTCTTTCAGAACTCAGGTCTGTTCTTCTCTCCAACCTTGTATGTGTGTGGAGAGGGCACAGATCCGATGATGCACATGAGCCATTTTCCCCGCGGTCTTGCACTAGTGATTGAAAGCCCCCCAGGGAGATCTGTTATCCTGTCGCTCCAGCCCACCTCCCTCACCCGGGTCATCCATGAGTCAACCTTCTGTTTTTTTCATTGTACTAACCTATAACCATTAATGTGTTCTTCCTCTGACAGTATACAGATCTTCCTCTTTAGTATCAAATCTTTACTATAGGTTTTTATCGCTTCTACCTGCCCAAGGACCAGAGTTTTTCACTGATCTCCTTGAATCTAGTTGGCCTCTGGTATCTCACTGTGTTTGTCTTTTTGCTCCTGACAAGCCTATGGTGTCTCTACATGGTCTACATGCTATATATCTATGGTACATGTCTGTCTTCTCTTTTGCCTCTTCTGATATTGTGAAGGTGCAGCCCACCTCTTACTTTTTCTTCAGTTTAAAATACTAAATCTTGTAGCTGTGTTTCCCATATTCTGATACTTGAGCAGTGTGTTCTCTAACTCTGGAGTGTGTGTAAGGACCACATGTCACATTTGCATGGACTTTTCCCCAGAACCTAGCACAATGCTTTTGCAGATCATAATTAATGAACAGATGTTTGCATATATGGCAATAGATGCATGTATCAATGAATGGGCTGTTGTGAATTTTCTAAGGTTCAAGCTTGATATTCAGAGTCTAAAGTTTGCATCTTTAAACTAGTTTCTTTTCCAGGAAGCCTATGTAGGCTTTAGGTTGGTCAGACTGCAGCCCAACATATACCATGAAAGATTTCAGGGTCTGATCATTAAAAGTTGGCTTTTAATTTTCTGCCTTATTGTTTGAAACTCATAAATAGTTCTCCTTTGGATGGACGTCACCATATAAGGAGAATTGCCTAGAAATAACTGAATTCACAAAGCTTTAAGAAAAGCCAAGCTATGTCATGGTCATGTACATTTTGCCAAAAGAGGGACAGGCCAATAATTTTTTTTGTAGTGTGAGATTTTGTTTTTGTTTTTTCTAAGCTGGGTGTCAGCATGTCAGTATCACTGCAATGGCCCATGTTCAGAATGGAAGGTTGACCCAACTGTATGTTTAACCCAGAGAAGGCCATGGCATCCGGCAAGTCTTTGCTTGCATACCAAGTGTGACCCTCAGGATTAATGGAGGGTTGCAGAAAATAATTTTCTGGATGAACTTAAGAAACTGTAAACAGAGCTCTTTCTAACCATAAATAGGGCAGCTTTGTCCTATTTTTATTGTAGAGTACACAGAAGATGGAAATCAATATTGGAAGAAATGTTTTATTTCGCCAAGGAAAAAGATCATACTCAACACGATTCTCATTTTTCTTGGCAGGCTCTTCTCAACCATCTGTGAGTCCAGGGGAACTGTCTCCACCATCCATCCATCCAGCAAAATCAGAGTTAATCGTCAGTGTTGGCGACGAGATTAGGCTGTTATGCGCTGATCCAGGCTTTGTCAAATGGACTTTTGAGACCTGGGGTCAGTTGAGTGAGAACACACACAAAGAATGGGTCACGGAGAAAGCAGAGGCCACAAACACGGGCAGTTACACATGCACCAATGAAGGCGGCCTAAGCAGTTCCATTTATGTGTTTGTTAGAGGTAAATGTTCGGCTTTCTTTGATGTTATGCTTTAGAGAACTTAATATCCTGTTCTTAATCATGGATGATATGTAGAGGGCTGACCTATAGATAAAATATCACTGGCTGGGTCTAGAAAGCCTAAAACAAGTTTTTCTTTGCTAGTTTCCCCCATCTTTTGCTGCACAGGGGCTTTGGGTGCCACTCCAGCTGCAGGTCTGCAAGGCTCTGATACTCTTCTTTAATGAGATTACAATACGGCGAGCCCCTTTGTCCCGGTGCTCTGAGTAAACCCTGAGAATAAATTAGGCCCTTTGGGAAAGCTGCATTTTAATGCCTTGAGATCCCAGATACTCCCACTTAGTAAAAACACTTCAGGGAACTAAAGGCCTCTAAAGGCCTAAACAGACCAACACTTCAAAAGAACTGACCCACTTTTAGGGAGTAAATTCCAGAAAAATAACGCAGTCAGCTAAGCACTGCCTGTCCTTCCTGGGTTCTTAATAGACGTCAGTGGATTCATTTAAAAAATTGTGACCTCTTAGAAACAAAGGGAAAATATGACAGTTGTGTTTCTAGACTTCATTTCCTATGATGAATTCAGTGATTCATCTGCATTTGGGCTTTTAATATCCTTGTCAAGAGGAGGTTTGCTGGGAAGTTGGGTGGGGGGTAGTATCTTTTTGTTGATGTAAAAACTGAAGTACTTAAAGCTTCAGAGACATACCCAGGTTATAGGAGGAGAAATAGAGGCCCACTTCTACTCCTCAGTTTGTGCCTGGACTGGAGCTGTCACTGAAATAGGTGGGCCTGAGGAGGAGGCCTCATCCATGGTACTGTGGAAGAATAATGAATACATTTATCCCAAATTGTAGCTCTGAGCAACTGTGACATTTGGATAAGATTACCAACTCTGTCTTCCTTACCTAATTATTGTTAGGGAGACAGAATTCTCCAAATTCTAGGAGGAGAATAATTCAAGGGTTAATAAAGTTGACTCACGTGTTCGCTATGAAGAAGGTTGCCATAAAGTTGATTCTGCCTCTCTTTAGCTTATCTGGTGTCCTTTCCTTGGTGGGTAGCTGAAAATAAATATACATAGATAAGCCCCAGCTTAGCCTCTGGATATGGTTCTATAATTGTTGAGCCACCCTGTGTGCTGTTCTGTGACATTCAAGAATGTACTCAGTAAGTTCCACTTGGTAATGAAGTATCATTCTGCTTATTAATAGGATGGGTGGACAACTGAATCAATGGGGAACGCTGAGTTAGCCAAATCAGTCTCACAGAGCTCACGAATTTTCTTTATAGGGGACGTCATCCTCAGTAACTTAGAGCTATACTTAATTATTACTGATTTAAGATGTTTGGGTACTTATGTAATCTGTGTTACAGCAATGAAGGGAAATGCGGTATTGTTGTAGGAGCTAGACTCGAGCAACTGAGAACGAGTAGATGGAAAAATAACCCACTATGGCCTCAGACCATAGTTCAGCCAGCGTGAGGTGATTTATTCACAGAATAAATTAGTGAGGCTGGGAGGTACATAATTCCTTTTGGGAAGCTCTTTTTCAAAATTGGGCAAAATTAAATGATAAGTGTATTTCAATTATGTCAAATTGATTTTTGTGGAACACCTGATTTCCGGTTGGAAAGGACAATTAGAAAACATTTAAATGTAATCTGTTGGCCCAATCGTGTACCTGTGTTATCTTTACACAGTAGAGATGGCAGCACATTGACTATACGGAATGGGGTTTGTCTTGGCTTATATGAGGCCTCCGTCTGCCTGAGACTCCACACCTGGTATCCTGCATAATTATTAATAGTACTCCGTCTCACTCACAAGTGTCCTGGTTTGGGCAATAAAGTATTTGCTACGGCATTTCTGAGATCCATAAGCTCCCCTTGTGCATATGAATTTATCTGATTTCCAGAAGCTACATTTATACATAGCTTTCAAGCAATATGAATAGAGTGAGGCCCACGTGTTATTTGTACTGGGTGGCCTGCTGATAGTTTTCTAGATTCGATTCAGAAGCTTAAAGATCCTGGAGACTGGGAGCTCGGGAAAAGGACCCACACAGAGGGGTTAGAGGATTTCTTGACTCTGCTAGGTATCTTAGACTGGCTGCTTCTGGCCCATGCTCCTTGAGGTATTCCCTGTTGTAGAAGAGAGTAATGGTGGTAATAAGATATTCTCAGAGTTTTAAGAGCTCACATTGTGATATCAGTCAGACCTGGGGGTTAGAGTTCTGCCCAGCCATATCTGGGCCATGGCACTTCAGGAGAGTCACTTTTTTAAGACTTCAGTTTCTTCATCTATAAAATGGGTATAATGATAGTGTCCATCACATACAGGTGTGTTAAGGATTAAATGAGATAGATAAAGTGTGTAATGGTCCAAGCTGAGTGCATGGAAAAAGTTTAATGTTAACTCTTACTCGTTAGTGTTATTTGGGTAATTTCTACTTTTGCTTGCAAAGAAAAGAGTCAGCAGCCATTTGAGTCACTAGGGCTTGTTGTTACGAAAGGCAACATTTTAGATCTTTTAAAAATGTTTTCAGTGCCTGTGATCAACCATTCAAACTGCTGATTTTTGATAGATCCTGCAAAGCTTTTCCTCTTTGATCCTTCCTTGTATGGGAAAGAAGGCAGTGATACGCTGGTCCGCTGTCCTCTGACAGACCCAGAGGTGACCAATTACTCCCTCATGGCGTGCGAGGGGAAATCTCTTCCCAAGGACTTGACGTTCGTCGCTGATCCCAAGGCCGGCATCACGATCAGAAACGTGAAGCGCGAGTATCATCGACTGTGCTTGCGCTGCTCTGCAGACAAGGATGGCAAGTCAGTGCTGTCGAATAAGTTCACCCTGAAAGTGAGGGCAGGTATGAGCCCGTTCCTCCTTGATTCTGGGAGTGGGAGCATCTGTTGATCTAAAGAAGACTTCTCTCTTCCCATTGGTCCATCTAAGTATAGTCAATCAGGCAGCTGGCTGTTCATCAATTCCCCCAGCGTCACAATAATGTCAGCTGCATGTGAATTCTTTATTTCACAGTCCCAGCCCCACATGGCCATTCCGTGACTGCCTCCAGCTAGGTGTGTCTACCACAGATTGGCATTTAGACCGTACTGGGGACAGTCGTTAACCTCCTGACTTCAGGTCACCCCAGGTTTCATAATTGCACTAAGTGTTCCTTGCAAGAGAAGCTTTCTGGGCAGCTTTAGTTACACTGTTTGAAAAGACTAGCGTACAGATCATTCTTTCCTTGATTTACTGTTGAAATATGAATTGACTTTCTCCTCAGCTGTTTAATTTTAATGCATTCTCAAAACTGTTCACAATCTGAGGAGGAAAGCACCAACTGACTATGGACCTTGTTGTTATGGTGGCATTATGTAGAATATTTCGGTAGCTAGATGATATCCAGATTTGTATCTCAGAGATCATCTAATTCAACACCAGTTGGCATGCAGCTATTGAGTAGTTTTTATTAAGGCATTTGAAAAAGAATGCTCGTTGGGATTAAGGAAAGTTTATTTAAAACCTGGGATTTTCAGAAACAAGCAAGATACTATTTTTACAATACGTGGGAAAGATGCTTATTTGATTAAAAGAATAGAATTAGTTTTAGGTCACATCCTCGTGAAACGATGAAGGTTATGCGAGGCAAAGATTAAATCGGTTTCCGTACGCCAGGGCTTCTCCCTGTACTGAAAAAGCATTGTCCAGGAGCATTAGAACCTCACAATAGACAATCTGATCTTTTTCACTCAATGTTAATGAATTTCCGTGAAGGATGCGTGATTTAATTGCTGATATCTTCAGATATGCACATAATAGAGATCAGTTAGTACCATACTTTATGTTTTATTTAAAAGGCGGCAAAGTAAGCTGTGCACATTTGAGGAAAAATCATAAGTTAAAATGTCATGCTATAATAGAATAAATTCTTTGAGGGCCACATTTCTTTTCTTTTCTAGCCATCAGAGCTGTGCCAGTTGTGTCTGTCTCCAAAGCAAGCTATCTTCTTAGGGAGGGGGAAGAATTTTCAGTGACGTGCTTGATAAAAGATGTGTCTAGTTCCGTGGACTCAATGTGGATAAGGGAAAACAGCCGGGTGAGTGAATAGTTTCCTTCATTTTTCTCAATATATCACTCTCTTTATGTGGGAGATTTTAAGGTTTTTCTTTAAAAGAGTCTATTAATTATCTCGGGGATGGCTCAGCTGGTGTGTCTGTGAGGTGGAACTGGCTGGGAATGTGTTGAGATGTGTATTTTCCACTTTCATGACGCCATATGTAGTTGTGTACATTCGCTATTAGTAACAAATAAGTGTCATTTTGTAAATTTATTGTGAGAAAATCAAAGAGAACTTCAGACTTATTACTTCATGCTGTTTCTTTGAATGACTTTAGTAGGGAAATTTTTAAAAAAATTAATGGTTAACTGCATAAATACGTTGATTTTAAAACTTCTTATCGAAACTATTCAGGCCAGATTACTTAAAACATGGGGAAGAGTTGCCAGTTTTTTTCCTTCCATGTTTAAAAAGGATAAATGGGTCTCAGAGATTTACCTGGAAGCTCTTTCCTCTCCCACGAAGTGGCCTATCCATTTGAGAGACAGATTTCTTTTTGTCTGGGTCTAATTTCCTCCTTTGAGGCTGGTTACCTGAGATCAAGTTGCTAATGGTTTTCTATTTGTTTTAGTCCCTATTAATAAAATGGTTGTCTTTAGTCCGAAACATTTAGACATGTTTAGGTTCTCATTTGTTTAACAAACGCACGTTGAATGTCTGCTATGTCAGAGACCATGTTGAGGTGTATCTTAAAATTAAACTTTAGCCAGTTATATTTGAAGGTTGTTTTTTTCTCTCTCTCTGCATAGTCATATTAATAGCAAAGTCTTTAAAATGCCTAATATTTTGCTTTAAAATTCCCATTGACTGAATTTTCAATAATTTTTGTTTGAATAATCTTGGTCATCTAGGTAATTAGCTCTCATGGTGGTTTTTTTCAGTGCATACACTGGAAAAACAAAGCGTGCTATTTTCTTCCCCTCCACTTCCTCTTCTTCCTCCTCATGCTCTATATTCAACATTGGCAATTTCATGCCTGTTTAAAGAATTTTTTGCTAAACAAGTAACCATAGTGATTAGCATAATGCAAAGCATGATAGTCCTCCTGTAGACCTGTGATGGATGGTAGCTTGCTAAAGAAAGTCTCCCATTGACTAGAAGAATGGATTGTATCGTAAGATTTGTTCTTTCAAACCAGTGACTCAGAGAAACAAGTTTGAGTGTTCATAACATATAATTTAATAAAAATAATAGCTTATGTATGGATTTTTGACTAATCTTACAGAACACAATCCCATATTAATTGGCTTTCTGTATCCTTGATTTCAGATGAGAGAACAATTTAGACTGTGTGTGTATCTGAGCCTCTGTATAACTTGGAAATTAGCCTTTTTGAGACGAGAAATTAAATTGCCCCAGGCAGTTTTGTTCTGAACCGTTTTTCCCAGGAGCCCTGCATGCCATTCCCAATTAATCCACTGGCGCTGGTAGATAAGCTTTCAGTGTTGGGAGCTCTTTGGGGAAATCCCAGTGTGCACCTCCAAGGGTTAAGGAAAACCAAATCACGTGCAAACAATATGCAATGTGTGACTTGCAGATGGGGCTCATGGCTCTATGCCAAGGTTCATCCATGAATCTTTTATTGGTATCTTTTGGCTTAATTTGGAATATTTAGCACTGTTAGCACTGTCAAATTATTTTAAAAATCCATAGTATGTGATTTTGACCATTTAGGAATAAGTTTAACTCGCAATGAAGTTTTGGGTAAAATGACTGTTTTAGCATTTTTTGCAATTGTTTATTTTAAAACGTGAGTCTTGGCGTTTATTCAACACTTTTGAGTCTTGGTTACCTTTTGAATGCTTCTAAACCCTTGTACTTTTACTCACTTTTAATTATGATCTTTGACAGTATCCTAAATTATGATCTTCAAGTTTGGGTGTCAATATTGCGTCACTTTTATGACCAAGCTCTTCCTTCCAGCACTGGCATGTTCATTGTTTCTGTGTAGCTCCCTATTGTAGACTCCTAGGCTCTTGCAAGAACTAGAAAGAAGATACTGTGATTCTAGAATATGGTATATTAACTGTCCATTGTCATTCTACCTTTGTAGAGGGGAAGCCTGTGACATGATGGACTGGGAGAGGCCAGGGAAAATGTCACTTCAACTTGTTATTACATCTTCTTAACCATTGATCTTATGCAGTGAAATGACAGATTTCTGCCAATTGCTAGAAGACTCTCTTAGGAAGGAGTATCTTCAAATCCATATAGTGCTCCAGACTAGAAGGGCCTTTAAAGGCCATTGTGTTCTTGTCCCCTTTTAGAAACAAAAGCTGAGACTAGTGGTATCCTCGACTTGCCCAAGGTCTCACACTTAGTTAACAAAGCAGGTTTCTCTTCTTTTTATTTCAAAACATTCAACTTTGGCATTGGCTTTTATGTGTGCTGATTTTAAAGTAAAAAAATTCCAAAAATATAATCACATGAGAAAAAAAGATAGAATCCCACCATTGTATATAGCAGTGCTGTGCAATAGAAATACAATGTGAGCCTCCTATGTAATTTAAAATGTTCTACTGGCACGTGACAGAGTAAAAAAGGTGAAATTGATTTTAATATTTTTTAATGCAGTATATAAAGATATTATTTTGTCATAATTAACATAATTATTAATGGGATATTTTACATAATTTTTTTTATATTAAGACTTCAAAATCTGGGACATATTTTATATTCACAGTTCAGTTTGGACTACCACGTTTCAAGTGCTCAATAGTCACATGTGGTTAGTCTTTATAAGTGCTATATTGCCTGCATCTTTTTTTCATATTCTCTCTCTGCGCATGTATTATCACATTGTTGCAGTTTTAAGGTACCCTCAATTAATGCTTTTTAATTAATATAAACATTTTTCTTATTTTCTCATACTCATAATTTTGATACCTAGTGCACATTTAGGTGATCTCTGAGGTTTCACTGCAGTAAATAACTTGGAGGTTTTTTTTCTCTTGCGCATTTTTTTTTTTTATTGAGGTAACATGCGTTTGTAACATTATATAAATTTCAGGGGTACATCATTATATTTCAGTTTCTGTATAGACTACATGTTCACCATCCAAAGACTAAGTCTAGTTATCATCCATCACTGTACACCTGTGCCTTATTACTCCTTTTGCCCTCCTCCCTTCCCCCTTCCTCTCTGGTAACCACCAATCCAATCTCTGTATCTATGTGTTTGTTGCTGTTTGTCTTCCATATATGAGTGAAATCATATGGTATTTGACTTTCTCTGTCTGGCTTATTTCGCTTAGCATAAAACCTTGAGAGTCCATCCATGTTGTTGCAAATAGCAAGATTTTATCTTTTTTATGGCTGAATAGTATTCCCATTGTTTACGTCCACCACATCTTTATCCATTCATCCATTGATGGGCACTTAGGTTGTTTCTAAGTCTTGGCTATTGTGAATAATGCTGTAATGAACATAGGGGTGCAAATATCTTTTAGTGTTAGTATTTTTGTGTTCTTTGGATAAATACCCAGATGTGGAATAGCTGGATCATATGATAGTTCTATTCTTAATTTTTTGAGGAATCTCCATACATGGGCAGGAGCTTTTGTGTTTTACTGAGTTAAGTTCCTTGAGTTAAATTTGCTGGAGTTGATCAGGTATATGAACATACCGCCAAGTTGCTTTCCCGAGGACAGTTCTGATTTATAATGCTGTCAGAATGGTCTAATGTCAGTAGGTTCACCATAGCCTGGCCAACAAATCACCCTTGATCTCATTCTGTGTCCATGTCAGCTCCTGTTTACTTTCTTTTTTCAGTTTTGTTTTGTTTTTTCCCATTGTAATAGGAATGTATTCACAATACAAAAAGTTTGGAAGGTGTAGAAAGCTATATGCTACTCCCTTTAATCTGTTCAGAGTGGCTGTAGTTTATGTTATGTTTTTTTCCCATGATGTTTTCCATACAAGAAATCTCTCCATGTCTTGTCTGGAGACAAATAATAAGAGTGGGATGATGATATCATAAGAGTAAATTAGCAACCTTTTTTCTTCAGCTCATGCTTAAATAATTTGGGGCTGGGTCTTATATACTTTGGAACTCCCCTTAATATTTGCCAGAATTCTGCTGGGTGAGAACAGTGGGATGAGTTTCCAAGTTAGTTTTAGACATTGTGATTCCATTTTTTTTCATGAAAGTAAGATAAATGTTAGTAAAATAGAATCTATTATTATTATTAGCAATGTGTTTTCTTTCAGTCACTAGGATATAGAATAGAAAAATATATAATGGGAAATATTGATATCATATAACTATGCATATTCTGTAATATTTCTTATAGTAACTTTTAAAACTTGACACAAAAAATATTTAGCACTGCAGAGAATTTGGAATTATGTATGCTGTGGTTATTAAGAAATGAATTTTCATGTTTTTTTCTAATCATTAATAATGACTATCTTTCAATATAATCATGTAATATGAAGTGTTCCAATGACAGACTTGTCATGATGCTTTATTATTCTTACTTAAGTAGTGTATAATGAATGCTAATATGGAGAAGTTAATTGCTGCTATTTTTAATTTATCTAGGAAGGATCCTGAATATAAATTTTATGGTAATCTTTGATTTTTTTTTTCTCCCCTTCTGAAACCAGCAGACTAAAGAACAGGTAAAGAGTAGTAGCTCACATCAGGGTGACTTCAATTTTGTACGTCAGGAAAGACTGACTATCAGCCCAGCAAGAGTTAACGATTCTGGAGTGTTCATGTGTTACGCCAATAATACTTTTGGATCAGCAAATGTCACAACAACCTTGGAAGTAGTAGGTAAATATCTCTGGGAATGTATGAATTACTGGCAGTAGTGAAAGAAGAAATTACTAGATAGTTTCCTTTTCATGTTAATGGAATGTTGAACAGATTTTTAGAAATTTTAGTATCACTGAATGAATGAATGAATGAAATGAATGAATGAAAACATCGTCACCCCCTCCAACTAGAGCACAAAGGAAATTCTACCGGTTTAATAGAGGGAAGTGGAAAGCTGTAACTGACGTTGTTTACGCAGCCTCCCCTCCCCACCAAACAAACAAAATTTAAGTTGAGCTTTTTCAAAAATTCCAGTCCTTGCTGAATGACTTGCATTTGGAAATGGTGTAGCCTTTGTCTTTGGAGGAGAGCAAAGGCTTAGAGCCTAAGATATTTCTCTGAATCTTTGGGTGAGGCCCCTCGGCCTTTTGGTTTAGAGTTTTACCCCTCATGGGCTCTCATTCATTTGTAGCAAGAAAGGCTGAATTTGAGCCTCTCCTCCCTAGCACGCACCTCACCATGCCCTGTTCTCCAACCTTAGGCCATAGCATAGACCTTCAGGCAGGAGGCCACTGGGGAATGGGTCATGGGTCCTACAGAGTGTAAACTGGAACATGGTAGCCTGTGTCCCTAACCCCATCATATCTGGTGTACACAATTGCTTTAGCCTTTTCTTCCCCACTCTAGAAATCTCTCTAAATATTTTCCAATCATCTACTTAATGAGAGCAAAGTCTAGGGAAGTACTTGATGTTTTTGATTTACTGAAAAAAATACTAATTTTTAAATTACTTCATTTGCACATTTCTTGTCTTTTGAGTATTGTTTGAATTTAATCTGTTTTCTTGTCTTTTTAATGCAACCATATTCATTCTTTTTGCTTGGCTTTGACTAAGTCTTGAGGCTGGTGAAATTCTTCAGCACGAGCAATAATAAAATGATGTGATATTTGTTTTCCTCTCTCTCCTTTCCCCCATATTTCTTCAATAATTTATGTAGCAATGTTAGAGATCTGTGATTTATCCCACCATAATCTCATATAATTTTGGCGTTTCTGCCCATGTTTTAATGGAAAGTAGCTCAGCAGACCGAATGTGGAGAAGACATTTTACTTGCAATTATAGAGTCAGCACACAGAAAGAGTGCTACTTTGTCCCTGAACGTGATTATGAACCATTTATTAATTTGAATAGAAAGCTATGCTTTTAAAATATTAAACTCCATAAGTGCTAATTTGCTAAGTTGATTAGGGAGTGTGTTGATATATCAGCTTCAGCTCCAGAAAGCAATTAGAAGGATGTTTTCAGCATATTGTTGTGTGTAATCAGATTTTTAAAATCCATTCATCAATTTCCAAGAATATAACTATATAACTGGAAAGACTTGTGGCCGTGAAACCTGAATCTGGTTTTGTGTTGTTTCAGGAGTGGGTTGGGATGGGAGAGGAACAGGAAGAGACAAAGAGAAAAGTAATTTCTTTAGGGGTTGAGAGAGGGATTTGGATGCAAGGTGGAGTGGTGGAGAGCACAAGGCTTTGGCTTGGCCCTGATCTGGTTTTCAGTTGGGCTCTGTCACTTAACTTTCGAATGCACCCTACTTTAACTCTGCCTGCATGTTCTCCTCTGAGAAACACAGCCTCTAACTCCCGAGGCTGTGAAAGGAGAAAAGGCAACAGATTTTATTAAAGTGCCTGGCATAGTGTTTGCACTGGATTAAATGAGGAACTTCAGACTAGTGTTTTGTATATGACTGTAAGAGAAATAGTATCAGTGCGAATGTTGTTGTTTGTAATATTTGAATACTTTGCATTGTGTGCTTTCTTTGGATTTAAGACCTTGAGAACCTGAAAATTTAATGCAGCATTCAGATGAAATATTTATTCCCTCAAAATTAACCTAAATTAGCTTAAAAATGGTGGAAGGTATGATTTATGACTCAGGTATTAGAACAGAGTGGTGGTTTCTATCTGCAGTTTTCTATCTGCAGTTTTCCTTTGGATGATTTTTTGTTCTCACCTGAAAAACCCTTTTTCCGTTGGTACAAAGGATAGTTGGAATTAATTTGTAATCGGAATCTATAAGGAAACGAAAGGGCAGTAGATACGATAATGACAACTCCTGTGGGACATCAGTGTATTTAACCAAATAATGCCAAAGATAGTGAATGATCATTTTACATTCTACAATTAGTTTTTAAATTTTGAAAAATAAATAAAATAAAATAAAAACTCTTCCCTAATCTCACTAACTGGAATGTAACCATTTTTAAGATATTGTTTATCTTTTTGTATGCAGCAGCACTTTAATTACACAGACAGTATTATTCTCCCTCTCTCTCTAACTGAAAGTATACAGTGACTCTAGGATGTGCTATCTTAAGAAGAGGCCAGCCTTGGCTTCCTGCAGACCTGTATTCAAATCCGGGCTCTGCCATTGGGTAGCTAGCCATGTGGTTTTCCAGAACTTGGGTTTTTTAGGAGTTATTAAATTGGGAGTTATAAGTTTTCTCTTTCAGTATTGTTACAAGATTAAATATTTGTCATAATTATTAAATGAAATGTATGCTAAAGTACTTAGGACAGTTCTTGGCACATAGTAAGCATTTCATAAATGGTGGCTATAAAAATAATATTGACAATTGTTTTACTACATTCTTTTCCAACCTCTTATATTATTATTATATAACCATGTCTAAGGGCTGCTTTATTAATTAACCAGTTTTCTGTTTTCTTGTTTTAAAAATTATTATAACTAGTGTAAATAGCACCTCTTTTTGCATGTAGCCATCCACTAAGAAGAGTTCTCAAATGGAAATTACAGGGTTAAATTGAAGAACAGATAATTTTAAAAAGTCTATATTGCTAAATGCTTGCTTTTTTTTTCTTGTTTTTTTGCTGAGGAAGATTGGCCCTGAGCTAACATCCGTGCCCATCTTCCTCCACTTTATATTTGAGATGCCTGCCACAGCATGGTGTGCCAAGCCGTGCATAGGTCTGCACCTGGGATCCGAACTGGCGACCCCCCGGCCACCAAAGTGGAATGTGCAAACTTAACTGCTGCACCACCGGGCCAGCCCCAATCTTCCTCTGTTTTGCTTAAAGAAGATTTGCCCTCCACTAACATCTGTACCAGTCTTCCTCTATTTTATATGTGGGCCACTGCCGCAGCATGGCTGACAGTGGTGTAGGTCTGCACCCAGGATCCAAACCCGTCAACCTGGACCACTGAAGCGGAGCACATAAACTTAACCACTGTGCCCCAGGGCCAGCCCTGCTAAATGCTTTCTAAAAGAGCTGTGCCACTTTCTAATGTGTCACACTCAGTGTGCTACTTTTACCACACTTGCAAAACTATTGCATTTATTTCAAATCGGTATTGTTTTTCCATAGGATGGATATACTTTATTTTTTAACAGCTTTATTGAAGTTTTGCTATTTTTAATAAGTGAAATGTGATGCCTTATTTTAGTTACTAGTTTAAATATTTTTTTCTTCTATAGTTTCATGTCCTCTTTTTCCTATTACCTTGGTTAATTTTACTATATAGACATTTTTAAATGTTTATATATTCTGATTTTTCTTTTATAACTTTTTTCTTCTGTTGCTTCTAAACAGCCCAGAAAACTGCCCCCTCTGTAGAAGTTTGATAGGAGTCAATTCTGTTGTTTACTTAAAAATACAGTTTGAGGGGCCGGCCCAGCGGCGCCGTGGTTAAGTTCGCACGTTCTGCTTCGGCAGCCCGAGATTCACCGGTTCGGATCCCGGGTGCAGACATGGTGCCGCTTGGCAAGCCATGCTGTGGCAGGCGTTCCATATATAAAAAGTGGAGGAAGAGGGGCACAGATGTTAGCTCAGGGCCAGGCTTCCTCAGCAAAAAGAGGAGGATTGGCAGCAGTTAGCTCAGGGCTAATCTTCCTCAAAAAAAAAAAACAAACCCAGTTTGATTGTTAAAATGCTATCTTTGATCCATCTGTGACAGATGATGTGATGAGAAGATGTAAGTTTATTTTTCTTCCAATACTAAATGACAGTTTTTCAACTTTTTAATTGAACATTAGAGGTCTCTTTCTCTTCTTGATTTATGACAGCTTCTTATCACACATACAATTATCCTGGGTCTGGGTATAGGCTAACTCTTTAGTTCGAATACTTTTTAACCTAATAAACATCAAGGCTAGCAGTTCTAGAAGACTTACAAGATGATGATAGATCTTTAAGAGAGCTGCTTATGAGACTGAGGTGGGAGAATAAACATTCCAACTGTGTGTCCTTTCTCACTTTGTGACAGTGATTCTGCAAGAGCAAAATAAAGTGTGAAACGGCGAGTTAACGTTCTTTTACTTGCTACGGTCAATTAATACTGGAAACCTGTCAATTATCTTTGCAATCCAAAGATGAAGTTGTGTTTTTTGTCGGGTAGTTGTGGATAACAGTTTCTTTCTGTTTGACTCTGTTATGATTAGATAAAGGGTTCATTAATGTCTTCCCTATGATGAATACTACCGTATTTGTGAACGATGGAGAGAATGTAGATCTGATTGTTGAATATGAATCCTACCCCAAACCTGAACACCAGCAGTGGATATATATGAACAGGACCTCCACTGATAAGTGGGAAGATTATCCCAAGTCTGAGAACGAAAGTAATATCAGGTAAGAAGAGGGCCCGGCACTGGACATTACACGTTTCCCCCCACTTCCACTTGGCTTACCAGATCCTACCGTGTGACCCGTAAATGTATGAGAGGACATCTGCTATGGAAGGGAGTTTGGGGCTGCTTCCTGAGTCTCCATCCCAGTATTTCATTTTGCTGTGTATTTAGCGCACATGAAAAGTCTGTGCCTCAGTTTTTTTCATTTGTAAAGTGGGGGATAGTTCTTCCCCAGAGTTCTGAGGCTATGTCACAGCAGTGACTGGCGTATACTAGGGGCACATTAAATAATTCTCTTCAGAGAAAGAGGAGAGTGAGTGCCTTCAATCGTTTCCTTAAAACTTTAGGAAAACTCAGAATCATTAAGTAGCTTTGGGCCAAGCAGTGAACTTGAGTTCTTTTTCATCAGGCCTCTCATTTGATCCTCAAAACATTTGTCATAAAAATAGTAGCAATAGTAACATGTTATGAAAGCTGTGTGTGCTTTTTTCTGTCCTTCACTGTTCCCCGTACCTTATGTATATTAACTTGATAAGTTTAGTCCTCACAACCCTATGAGTGGGAACTCTTAATTTCCTCGTTTGTATAAAAGAGGAAACTAAGGCCCAGATGAGTTAAGTAATTTGACCGAGATCAGATGACTAATAAGAAGTCGATGCCTAGAGAGTTTGTAGTTTTTTCCAGTCAGAGGCTGTTGGCCGTTACAAGAATGTGGGTGAGAGATATTGGTGTTCTGGGCCAAGGTCTAAGGGTTGGAGGGAAGAAGATGATTTGGGGGGTGTCCAGGCTACCTCTTTAACAAGATTCAGTGATTGAAGGGGTAGGAGGGAGAAGGAAGGAGCTGAAGATGTCCCTTGGGAGTCTGAGGCCATCAGCCAGGTTGGACGGTGAGAGGAGATACCCTTCAAGGAGGAGGAGGAGGGGGAGACAGTTCAGCTTGGGGTTTGTTGAATTGGAGGTTGACCGTGGGATCTCTAGTGATGTTGAGGTAGGAAGTATCCTAGGTCAGCTTCCCTAGAAGCAGAGCCTGATACAAGAATTCTCTGGCAAGGGCTTCATTAAGGGAGAAAGAGCCCTGCCCGGGCGTGGAGGAGCAGGGTGGGGAGGGGAAAGGAAGAAAGAAAGGATTTGATCTCAAGGGCACTCTGGAGCTGGGCATGTCTCCCTTCCCATTGTCAGTCACTCATTGGCTGTAAACCTGGTGGGCAGTCAACTTCCATGTGGGTCTAAGCAGCCAAGGGCAAACGTGGGAGAAGGTTGCAGGTGTGAGTCCTTATTAGCTGCCCCCATAGCAGTGGGGATGGGCATGAAAATAGCTCTGTACAGGAGGCGTAGCACAGAGGAGTCTGGCCTAGAGA
The DNA here is from genome assembly GCF_037783145.1 of Equus przewalskii. Taxonomy (NCBI): domain Eukaryota; kingdom Metazoa; phylum Chordata; class Mammalia; order Perissodactyla; family Equidae; genus Equus; species Equus przewalskii. The sequence continues at coordinate 77,676,470 of NC_091833.1, read as the reverse complement.
TAGAGACTCAAAAGTTGTGAGCAAACAGCAGATAGTTCAGTGTGAGAGTGGATTGCCCCGGGAGCGTGTGCGGTGTGAGGAGAGTCTGAACAAGCCACTGCATACGTCCAGTCGGTTGTGTAGCCCGTGTTGGTCAAGGGCACTCCATCCACGCTGGAGCCCTTATCGTTAACTCCGCTCAGTCTGCACAGCCGTATCTGGCTACCCGACAGTGAAATAGAAGCTTGAATAGCAAATACTGCGAAGGACCCTAGGAAGAAGTAACAGAGGGTGGAGGGAAACCGGGAGATTGTGGGGTTGCAAGAAGGGGGGCGAGGGCAACAAAATTGACCTTGCTGCTCGGGCTCTGCGCTGTCTGTATGGAGACAGCCTGCATGCAGCTGCCTGCCAGTCTGGGGTTTTGCAGGCAGGCGAGTTCAGGACACTGGTGAGAGGGCAGTTGAACAAAGGACCGTGGGCAGAGGACAGGGCCGTGAGGACAGCACGGGAGGAAGGAGAGGCTGCAGTCTCTGTGAGGTTGCCTTCATGCTGAGAAAGCCTTTCCTCATTGTGTATTCTCACATGACAGGCATTTGTCCCAAATTAAGTATGTGTGTGTGTATTTGTATTTGTTGTTTGTGAATGTGGATCTTGTTACTACTGCATTACATGAGTCATTTTTCCTAACCAGACATGTATTTCCAGAGGGGAGCTGTGACAAAGGCACATCCTCTGAGGCAGGCCATCTAGGTGTGACTAATTTATCGTCTTTCTTTGTAGATATGTGAGCGAACTTCATCTGACTAGATTAAAAGGCACCGAAGGAGGCACTTACACGTTTCTAGTGTCCAATTCTGATGTCGATTCTTCCGTGACATTTAATGTTTACGTGAACAGTGAGTAAAACAACTGGCTCCTTATCATCTTGTTTTTTATTATTTTAAGTTGTGGCTGGTGTTTGTAACAGCTGCCGAACTGAGCTCATTGTGTACTATGTAAATAATGTTTCATGATAATTCTGACCTTAACAAAGACCCCGTGGTTTGGTGGTTGGAAGAATGTGTATGAAAACCAGTTCCTTGTCCTACATTGCACTGACCACGTGACCTTGTAGACGTCGCTCACATTCTGGGTGCTACCTTTGAAGTAAACAGAGGAGCCACAGAAGTTAAAAACAACAGTGGTTTGAGGGAAAATGTATTCTTTTTGTATTTTTTTTTTGAGGAAGATGGCGCTGAGCTAACTACTGCCAGTCCTCCTCTTTTTGCTGAGGAAGCCTGGCTCTGAGCTAACATCCGTGCCCATTTTCCTCTACTTTATATGTGGGACGCCTACCACAGCACGGCTTGCCAAGTGGTGCCATGTCCACACCTGGGATCCGAACTGGTGAACCCCGGGCCGCCGAGAAGTGGAATGTGCGAACTTAATCTTTGCCACCGGGCTGGCCCCGGAAAATGTGTTCTTGTTGATTGTTGAAATGGGGAGCCAGAGGTTGACTAGTAGCTGGATTACGGTGTCAGGTGGAAGGAGACGCTATCAAGCCCTGACATGATTTCTTTGTTACAGGGCTTTCTCTTTGGAGATTGTGAGATTATTTGTGTTCAGATTGTTCTCCCACTAAGATGAATGCAATATTGACCCAGCTCAGAGGGTCCCTACTGCATACCCTGTGGGTGCAATGGGAGAAGGGAGCGGGCGGTTTAGGGTGGGGGATGGCCGTGAACACCTGAGTCCTGCCCTGCTGTGGCCTGCACCCCCACAGCGGCTTGGAGAAATGTCTGCACAGAGGTTGAGGCCAAGGGCACACACTCACCCACTGGGACTTTTGCCAAGTGCGCAGCTTCCTCCTGGCTCTCCCATGGTGCCAATCTGCATTTCCAAGGAAGGGCGGCAGATGCCTACCGCAGCACACCAGCCTGGGCACCAGAGCATGGGAGGCCTCCAAAGACAGAATCCTTGGGATTCCCACAAAATGGGATTCCCCATTTTGGGATTTGTAGGATTCCCACAAAATGACCATTGGAATTAGCCACCCTGGGTGTGTGGGGGCCGAGGAGACAACCTGGAACATTGCCTAGAGGACAGCTTAGTAACTGCTGGGTACTTCGCGTGTGTTGGGCTGTAGGACGGCAGCCAGTCCCTTGTCCACAAGGAGCTTACTACTTGCTACATGAAGTGATTTCACATCATTATGTCCTTGATGCTGCAGCTCAGTGGTGTAGTGGGCTGGGCAGTGGGATCCATGGACCAGTGAAGACGAGAAACAGCTAATAAGTGATACTCAGGACAGGTTTTTGGTTACTAACCTGGAGTCTTTTGACTATACCAGCATTTCCAAAATTGTGTTTCCTGAACAGGATATGTGTTTAGATAAAGAGGGTCACATCTGTGCCATTAAACTCTTTTCTAACCGACCGACCTTCTCAAGGCGCTCGCTGTGCTGATGTGTATTATGCCTCCCCTGGAGGGGGCTGTGGAGGGCTTGTCCCAAGCTTGTTTGACCACAGAACTCTCCTTTCCAAGGGTATCATGTTCATTAATATCTCAGCTCCTTGGAACAGTTTTGATTATACGGTGTCTCATTGGCCCACAATTCAAATATCTCTAGATTAATTCAGATGTTAATTGGAGCAGCTTATTAGTGCATTACAAATGGGCAAAATTACCTGCTTCTGAAAAATCTTAATATTCAAGTAATTTACGAGATGATTGCAGATAAATCCATATCCATGTGAGCATAATATGCATGCTGTCCATACAAAACTTTATTTTGGGGGCCGGCCTGGTGGGACAGCAGTTAAGTTCGCACGTTCCGCTTTGGCGGCCTGGGGTTCGCCGGTTTGGATCCCAGGTGCGGATATGGCACCGCGTGGCAAGCCATGCTGTGGTAGGCGTCCCACACATAAAGTAGAGGAAGATGGGCACAGATCTGAGCTCAGGGCCAGTCTTCCTTAGCAAAAAGAGGAGGATTGGCAGCAGATGTTAGCTCAGGGCTAATCTTCCTCAAAAAAAGAAAACAAAACTTGATGCTCTCATATGGTGCTTCTTAAACTATCTGTGGTCAAAGACATTTTTTTTTAAATTTTGAATTCATTCTGGATCAATACTTCCTATAAAATAGAGTAAGAACCAATTACTAGAAAAGTAAAGCAAAAAAGAAAAGATATATAAGATACGAGATCGTATTTTTTTTATTATTAAATTCAACAGATACAAAAATTACCCTGTCAAATTGCTCCTTCTCAACTCTTGTTCTCAGTTTCTGTGCTTCCCTCGTGTGGTCCAGTAACAGCAGATTGTGGACGTGGCCTACTCCGCAGACCTTGCTTTGAGAAGCTCAGTGTTGGGGATTTTATTAAATTAAATGCCGTTTATCTCTCTCTTTCCCTGGCTTCAAGGGCAAGGAGGCATTAAGATCTGTTTCTTTTCCCCTTTTTCATGCTTTCCTTTGCCAGTGTATGGTCTGCTAGTTGTGAGTCATTGACCTTAGAAAGATGTCACCGAAGTCATCCTTACTTTTCTCTGGGTGACAGGGTTCCTACCGTTTTACTTGCCAGGCTAATTTACCATGCGGCAGGATCAGTATTAATCAGTTCTGCTGGTGAACTCGTGCCTGTTTGAAACTAGATAGGAAATGGCATCAACCTTCCCAGACAATCCTTTCTTGGATTCCCTGTTAGTACAGGAGGCCTTTTCTGTATTCTAGGGCCTGGGTCACAGATCCCCCCACAGCATTTACTGAGCTCCTGCTTGGTGCACTGAGTGAAGATGAGGGTAGCATGTTTGTTCTCTGACCTCTTGGGTTAAGCTCCTCAGGAAGTCTTTCATTGATGTCAGTGTGTTACAAACACGAAACTGACTAAAGGCATTTATTTCACTTACCTAACAGGTTGGATTTCTTGATCTCCAAATGCTTTGACAGGTAGCATTTTTATGTGAAACTTAAAACATTTGCCTCTTGTGAAATATGCCCCAGTTGCTCTTCATGGATATGTATAGTTAGCTAATTTCTTTGTTGATTTTTTTTTCCTTTTTGGATTGAAAAACAATTCTAGTGAATACTATTATGGGGCAAAATTTTTTTAAGTTAAATTTTAAAATCAAAAGCTAAAAATAGTTTTAAAATTTAAAATTGGAGCAGTTGTGTCCATTTTGATGTAATGTTTTAGCTGAGCCAAATGTATATGTGGATCTACTGTATAGTATTCTGTAAATGAGCTTAGCCCCAAGGATGAAAGAAATTACACTCTGCAAAAATTAGAATTAATAAAAATCAGAATGATAAAGGCAAAGAATAAGTGCAGAAGTTCAGGGTACTTTTACTCAGTAACATTGATACCTAATTGCTTAATAGATTCCTGAGAAATGCTCATGAAAATCCTTGATTTTGAATGGTTAAATGTTTGGTGGCAGAGAAATCCATTTGTTTTGAAAATTCTACATATAGATTTGAATATAGTGGGAGAGAGGTGTGTGTGTGTGTGTGTGTGTGTGTGTGTGTGTGTGTGTGTGTGTTTAGATTGTTTATGTGGGCGGTTTAAAAAAAATCATGTCCTGCCAGTTTGTGTTAAGAGGAAAATATGTAACATGTAAAGCTTGAAAATGTTTAATACTATTTTTATTTCTCTAACTGAGGCATAATTTACATGGGTCTGTAAAGTTGGCTCAGTGACATTAAAGGTGGTTTATAATGGCCAAGAGTCATATGTTTGCCATTTTTCAGCACGACCTCCAGAGGAAACTGATGAGGATTTTCATTAAAAGACAAAACGGCCGGCCCCGTGGCCGAGTGGTTAAGTTCATGCACTCCGCTTTGGGCAGCCCAGGGTTTCGCGGGTTCGGATCCTGGGCGCAGACATGTCACCGCTCGTCAGGCTGTGCTGAGCCGGTGTCCCACATGCCACAACTAGCAGGACCCACAACTAAAATATACAACTATGTGCTGTGGGGACTTGGGGAGAAGAAGAAGAAGAAAAAGAAAAAAAAGATTGGCAATAGTTGTTAGCTCATCTTTAAAATCTTTAAAAACCAATCTTTAAAAACAAACAAACCAAAACCAAAACAAAACAAACCAGTGATTCTTTGCATTGAACTTGCATTGCTTACTGAAGTTGTATACAGAGATCATATTCTTAGTTAGAAAAAGTTTGATGTCATTTGGGGAAAATGCCCATTTGTTTTCCTTGCAGATTAAAATTGGGAGAAAAATAAAGTTCTAAGAACTATCAAACTATCCCAAAGTGCTTTAATAGGCACTACTCTTTCCAGAGTTCCTCTACGTGTTAGAAAAAGTGACACCACCCAGATTCTTTAGGTAGCTTGCGATTTTTGCTTGGAAACCTATGGTCTCTTTGATTATAATAAATGTCACACAATGAAGTTTTTTTTTTACCAAATCCAGGACAACTAAAAGGACAAATGTGTATTTTAACCTTAAATTATTCACTTGTCTCTTTTCCCTCTCCACTCAGTATTTCTTGAATAAATTTCAAACTTTTTGGTGGACTTAAATGTTAATCAGTAATATAAATATTTTATAAGTTTATTTTGGCTTGTATTTTCAACTGTCTCATGTGAATCCTGAAATAATTTACAAAATTGTGCAAAGAAATTATGATTGATATGATAAATCACTTGTTTTTCAAACCTCTGGAAAGATTTTAAGAACTTTTTTTTTTTAGCTTTATTGAGATATAATTGACAAATGAAATTGTAAGATCTTTAAAGTGTACAATGTGATCGTTTGATATATGTATACATTGTGTTAATTAACACGTTCATCACCTTTTGTATTTACCCATTTTGTTTTGTTTTGTTTTGGTGAGAGCGTTCAAGTTCTACTCTCTTAGCAAATTTCAATTATACAATGCAGTGTTATCAACTATCCTCACCATGTTTTATGTTCGATTATATCCTTATTCATCTTACAGCTGAAAGTGTTGTACCCTTTTTAAACCTTATCCGGTAGCATTTCTAGATCAGTATTACAAATCTAAAATTTGTGGCAAATGATATCTAGGAGCCATAAGTAGATCTCTTTCCCATCTTAAAGGTCTGTCCTTAATGACAAACCTGCCAGTTGAGTGAGAGTCCTGTCAGGTGGTGGTAGCAGGACAAGTAAGGTATAGAGAACAAAAGGGCTCCTCTTGTCTCGTTGGCTTTCATGGAGCACAGGTAATGTTAAGCTAGATTGGGTCTCCAGATGACTGCTGAACTGCACCAAATTAACTCTCAAAAGTCACAAATTTCACTCCATTTACTGTAGAGTGTTAACAAGGGGTTGAAACAATTTAAGGAAATGCTAAATAATGTATTATTTCTAAATCACTGCATCATGTAATTAACATCCTGTCTGGTGTGAGTGATTATTTATAGATCATACAGTATACCCAAATCAGTCAAAGTAATAAATCACCCAGAATGAGGCCTCTTGATGAGAAAGTTTCCCTTTGACCACATTTGTGAAATCTGGGCCACCTTTTATGTATTTTTTGGTTCCAAAGTGAAATCCAGTTACGCATGGCTCAACAATCTTTCTTTTTGGGAGTAGCAACACTCTACAAATAAAGGACATGGTCCGTCTGACATTTGCCAAAGGTGAGGGTATACCTGTCAAGCCGGCAGTGTAGATGGCTGACTTTGGACAGACTGCCTGCCAGCCGTCTGGGTCACCCACCTGGCTGGAAGTCTCCAGGACCTTTACCCAGGGCACAATAGTAATGGTGGGCTTGCCTTCAAGGACTTCTCAGTTGGGGGGCTTTTAAGATCCTCATGAAATGAGAGTGAAGTTACTAGAACTTAGAGTTTTTGGAAGGTTGGAAGCGTTTTCCTACCTGTTAACCTGTTAGCCATTCTATTTTTGTTTTTTGAAGGTTATAGGCACCTTCCTTCCAAACACTTGGGTGTCCAAACCGTTCTTGTGTTAGAGGCTAAGAATGTTAAGACTAACTGCTAGCCCACTTATCTGTTGAGTTTTGCTTGAGAGACTCTGCTTTTTAGTGGTGGTGTTTTTTTCCTATTAAGTGGACTCTAATAGCCCTACTTCTATGTTTGTTAAATTACTGGAATCCTTAAACATTAAATAAAGCTGGTGCTGAATAGAACTCCGTTTTTATTTATTTACTTACTTTTGAGAGTTTGCTGTAAGGCTACGACAGTAACCACAGTAGCTTGGTTTGTGCAAACATTTGTGTACATGTATTTTTAAATTAAAACAATTTTTTTTTTGAGGAAGATTAGCCCTGAGCTAACATCTGCCACCAATCCTCCTCTTTTTGCTGAGGAAGACTGGCCCTGAGCTAACATCCATGCCCATCTTCCTCTATTTTATGTGTGGGACGCCTGCCACAGCATGGTGTGCCAAGCAGTGCCATGTCCGCACCCAGGATCTGAACGGGTGAAACCCAGGCCGTCGAAGTGGAATGTAGGAACCTAACCGCAGTGCCACTGGGCCCGCCCCAAAACAATTTTTTTTATTATAACAATGTTATGTGAAGGATAGAATAACTAGAAAATATAAGTAAGCAAGAATAAATATCAAGCAAGTTTTAACTGTACCTTTTTAAGTTTATTTACATTTTAGAGATATCCTTTACTTCCAGACCATTAAAAAAAGGTGGTTTTTTTTGGACAAAATGAGGTCCTATTGCTTCATAACCTTGGCTTTTGGTGCTAAACGAGGAAAGCATTGTGAGCATCTTTCCATGTCATAAATGCTCTTCTGTGGCATCATTTTGGTATCTCCTTGCATGGGTATTTCATAACTTCTTGAACCCATGTCTGATGCAATTTTGAGACATTGTGGAGTGAGAGATGGGACTCTGAAATGGTGTGACTAAGTTTTAAAAGAAACCCATCAGACGATTATTTAAAGTTTATAATTATCTTGTTTAATCTCAAATGAGCAACCTTGCCTGAGTGCCCAGGAGTCAGTAAGGTTATCATCTGTTGTTATCTTTCATGCTCCCACATCTTGAACATATGTCGTGGATTCACTGCGCTGGACAGATCTGAATTCAGGAATAGTTTTCAGATCTTCTTAGTGTGGTAGCTCATCTCTGTGAAAATAGTTGCTTGTCTTTTTACATTAATCTTTTTATAAGCAATATGTGTTCATTTGAGATATCTGACGGTTGAACTCTGTTTTTATTTTCTCTTCCTGAACTTGAAATGAGTTTTTGTTCTTAAATTGCTGGGGAGTTATGAGTGTTGTTTTTGATGTGACACTTTAATAGCTCCTTCTTATGAAGAGGATCTCTGTGGATATGAGAAGTGTTATAGACATTTAAATCAAGGAAAAAGGGATATCATGGCAACCTACTTTTAAAATAGAATTTGACTCTCTCATGTTCTGAGAAAATTTAGGAAATGTGGTTCTGACCAAGAGTCTCATTTTTCCCACCCTCAAGTCCTGTTATTCTTTTTCCTTCGTGTCTCCTAAGACAGTTGGTCTGATGGAGCGTGTTGCTAAGTTGGGGATTTATTAAATGCTGAACCTGTTCGAAAACAAGGTAACTTGTGTAGATGGTTAAGCCCTTTGTTGACTGTATTTGCGTGGTCTGGCCATTTTTTCATGTGTATGGTGGAAAAGCAAGAGAAAGAAGTTTAGATATGTAACCATGTAAACTTCTGCCAGCACTGACCCTGAACTTGGGACCTAACTTTTCTAAAAACAGCAAGAGTAGTTCCTTTTATGTTTGTGGAACTTCTACTCTATGGAAATTTCCCTTCCAGTTGAGCCACATGTGATTTTACATCAAGTTAGCTCTCTTCATTTACAAATGTATGCAGGGTCACCTCTAATTTAGTGGAAATTTAAAATAATCCAAGAATAGGTACATAATTTTTCCATGGGCATTGTGTCAATAACCTTTCTCCTCTACTTGTGAATTAGGTGGCAAAATGAGTTCCCTACTCTGACAGAGTAGAAAAATAGCAAAAATCGCATTTTATCTCATGCCTGCCCTCCTTGGCGGCAGGCAGAGTTGCATTGTGAGGCAGGTACACATCACCTGCCCCATGTCTGGGTCACATGGCCATGGTGCTCCTGTAAGTTGAACCCAGTGATTCTGGCTGAGGAAGCCTCTCTCCAAGTAGTTTCATCATTTTTTTTTTTTTTTTGACTTAATCGTAAGATTTGGGAGATCTTTTTGATGGCTGTTTAGAACAGGGGTAGGCAAACTATAGCCCTGGGGCCAGATTCAGCTTACAGCCTGTTTTAGAATGGCCCATAAGCCAAGAATTTTTGTGTTTTTTTGAATGGTTGAAAAAAAATCAGAAGATTTTGTGAGACATGAAAAAATTCAGATTTTCGTGTCTGTAAGTAAAGTTTTACTGGAACACAGCCATGCATATTCATTTACATGTCTTTGGCTACATTTGTGGTATGGGGTGGAGCTGAGTACTTACGAGAGACCCTATGGCCCACAACGCCTAAAAGATTTACCCTCACGCCCTTTACGGTAAAAGTGTGCTTCCCCCTAGTTTGGAACATTACTTCATTAGGAGAATGACTTTTTTTTTTTTTTTAAATGATAAACAGTCTGTTGAAGATAACTGGATACAGGAGACTATAGTTGAAGTTTTGTTTCATCTTTTAAATTTCTGTTAAAGTGCCCAGCCAGTTTTTGGCTATCTTGAAGAATGTCTAAGACAAAATTTATTTTTAAAATATCTATTCTGGGAGATTTTTAAAAAACTATACTATTCCTTTTATCAGTAAAAGTTAACCTGAGTAGTACTTCTATTTTAGCTGATTTAAATTCCTTTATTGTAACGGTACTATGACAGGAATGTAGATTTGACCCAGACTCCCAAGCCAAGATAGGTGACAAATTGCTGCAAAGCATTGGCCATTAAACCATCCTAAAAACAAATCCATCCTTAGGATCTCTCTTCATTTAGTTTTATTATTTGGAGACTTATGTCATCGTTCTTAGTCCTGCTATTACAGAGTGTGGGCAAATTTTATAGCAGGAGTTGGTCGGGGTGGTTAGAGAGAAGAGCTGTATTCAAAAATGCTTCCCCACCCCATTACATGTATATCTCCTCCCAACCCACCCCCTCAGCTCTTGTAATCTGGGCTGTGTTCTTAGAAATTCATTTTGTTCTTGCCTTCCCTATGGACCTAATGGTGGTGAAAAGGAGTATTTTTCAAGATCACATATCGGTTGGGTAAATCAGTGAATGGTTAGGATTTTTAATTGCATGAGCAATAAATTCTCAGTCCAGTCATAAGCACTCTGAAATCTGCCTACAAGCTGATCAGTGCTGTTGGAGACACCGGAATGACTCAGGTCCATAATGCTTTGAAGGAAGAAAAGGCTAATTTTTATCTCCACAGGAAATACATAACTCACACACCTCTTAGGCTTATCTAAACCTGCAACTTGGGAGGAATTAGGGAAGGTGTCATTTGGTCTACGGCTGATTGCAGAATATCTGAGAAACCACAGCTCAGACTTAACCTGGAGAACTGCAGGGAGTTATGTATCTTTAAAAGCAAAATGTATACTTAATGTCTTAACATGGTGCAATGAGGGACTTACAAAATGCAGATGAGCCCAGATTTTCGTTTTTAGGAATCAGATTTATACCTAGCTCATTCTTTATGTATTAAACATTTCCTAGTGCAACTTGCCATGCACAGCCCACACTGTACTCGTGTAACTCAGCCTTTGCAGAAGGAAGTCTCTCATCCCCAATGTTAAGAACGGGGCTGGTATTAGGGTCAGGCCAGAGAGGCACCTCAGGTGCCAATTTAAGGAGGTGCTCCCTCATGGTGCCAACCCTCCATTTGCAAAACCTTGAGGGTAAGTGTCTTAAATTCTGCACCCTTCATGCTTTTCTTGCCTCACCCTAGTCCCAGCCCTGGTCAGGGTCCCTTGAAGGTACTTTTACAAAGTGCATTGCTGGGTCAGATCCTAAACCTACTAAGTCTCTGGCAATGGGGTCCAGGAATCTGCGTTTTAACCTCTTTGCAAAGTGCTTCCAATGCACATTGAAGTTTGTGAACGCTCTGAGCTTGGTTGGCCAACCTCAGGCCCAAGAGGACATAAGCTGCTCCTTGAGCCTCAGGTTATGGCCCACCTGGGATAGTACCTTAAAAACCTGCCTAATTACCAGCACACGGAAACAGGGAACAAGTAGGACATCCAGACACACCATTTGCCAGCCCTGGCCATTGTATAACTGCTACCAGGTGTCACGCTGGAAGGCTTGGATCGTAGAGCATTTGTAACCAAAGCTACATGTAATTGACTATGTAATTTTGAGCCGTTCCAACTTTTTTAATTAAAAAATGTTTTATAGGTTCATTATTAGCTACGTGTTCATTATAAAAAAATGGAAAACAAGTCAAAAGAAAAAAATAGATACTATTTGTAACCCTACTACCCAGAGATAACCATTGTTAATATCTTAAGCTATCCTTTTAGCCTCTTTTGGTATTGAGTTAATATTTAATTCCACTAGAAATCCACCATGTAGGCTTAGGAAGGATGAGTGACAAAAGGAATGTCGGGATAAGGAAATCTGTCTTATGAACTTGATTCCCATTTGAGTCCTATCCAGTTATCTTTGCTGTCTGTGTATAGACCCTTCTCTTCATTAACTGCAGTATTAAAAAAAAATTCACATGACCCAGGTATTTGTGTGTACTTCTTATTTTATAACTGCTACTGCAAAAATAATGGAAATAGTGCCCCTACACAGGAAAGTGACCATTAGGCTGTTCTTCCAGTCCCTTCTTGTGACTTTAGTTGAATTCATTTGGAATCTGAGGCACTTATTGCTTTGGGGAGGACTTAATCGTTCAACAGCTCCTACTGTGTGTCTCCCGTTGGTCAGGCTCTTCAAGGAGTCAGAGGGACAGTCAGTAAGATGTGGTTCCTGCCCTTGAGAATATAGAGTCTGATTAAGAGTGTCAGCTGCTCTTAAGTGCTAGCGAGAAGAGACCAACCACCTTGGCTTTGGCGAGTTGAGGATGGCTCGGAAAAGGAGGTGACACTTGTATCGAGTCCAGAGAGACCCACCGTATGGCGCCTGTGGTCTCCAGCAAATAGCCTTCTCCTAAAGTTCCACTGTTTTTTTGTGTTGTGTCCTACTTTTCAGCCCAATCACACAGTTGCCCATGATAATTAAATGAAACTTGCCAGATGGATGCTTTCGCAAGACGATTGCTCGTCTTCTTGCTCTATTTGTGAAAGCTGGCATGGGATCCAAACTCTCAAGGATGCCCCTACCTTGAGATTGCTTTGGAGTCTCGCTCTTTTGTGTGTATTAGCCAAATGGCCTGCCCATCAGCAGGGCCAGGTTGAGTGACAGGTGGGTGTGCCATGCATGTGGATACTCCGTTCCCTGCCAAGCCATTTTGCCTGCAAGGAGGTGAGGTGCTGAGAGCTTGTTCCACAAAGATGTCATTTATCAGTGTTACCTTCCTTTGAGGAAATAAGCTTACTAGGCTTCTGGGCTGTCAGTCTGTCTTTCTCACCACATCTATTGTTCCCATCAATCGCAGTAAAATTGATGTCAGATTTCCAGTGCATCGGGTTAAAACACATGCGCATTATCACACTCTTAAAGAAGTAATTTTTAGATCATTGAAGAGAATATTTAGGCTGGCAAGAAAAGAAGAACTGAATCATTAATAATAATTCTTAAATTTTTTTGTTTCATTTCTGTGAATCATTTTTAGTTCTTTGTGCTTTGTGTGCTCCATCTCATTGAATTGTCACAACCCCTCTGTGAAGTGGGTACTGTTGTTCCCGTTTGACAGATGAGGAGATCTGATCCAGGGCAGAGAGCTGATGGGTGTTTGTAGTCGGTGTTCAGGTCTGTCGGCCACACACATGGCCTCCCGTGGTCCTGTGCTCAGGCTTGGTGCTCTCGATGCTGTACCAGGGAGACAGGGCAAGCTCATCCCTGTCCCCACCACCGGATGCTTACAGTTTAGCCAACTTGTTCTCAGCAGGTTAGAATCCTTCAAATAGATTACCAATAGAACAGCTGAACGCAAGTTCATCTTCCTTCCGCTTTAGAAATAATCTCAAGAATTTGCAGTGCTTTAGGGCACCCGTGATTGAATATCAGTTGATTATTGTAGTTACACAGAAATGTCAAATTAGAGCATTCCTGCTGATATAATTTACTTTTTCGGTGATTGTACTCAGATTTAGATATATGTATGAATAACACTCTCGGGCTGGTTTCCTCTTCTAATTTTCTGTCTGTGTTTTGCATTTGAAATAAAAATTTGGGGTTAAAAGCCCGTATGGTATTTTACTCTTAGGTTTTCGATTTTCTGTAAAAAGGGTGATTAACCTATTTAATATCTATCACCTCTTCACCCCTCCCCCCAAAAGAGGAAATTTCCAAGGTGGGGGGGCTTCTCTTTTCCTGTAACAACTCCTAATTTCGTCCATTCCAGTCTCTACAATACTTTGAAAGCCCGATATCAGGAATCCTTTAAACCAAATTTCCACCTTTAATACAGTTTGGAATTCCAGAGTCTTGATTTAGAAGCGGTCTGTCAGATTCCCCCTCACTGGAAACAGAAACCCTGCCAGGTGGTCCTGCAACCTCCAGATCCCCGGAAGAGCCAGTTCACAGACCTCCACATCTGCGGGGCGGATAGTCCAGCTGGGCTGGGCAGCTCTCACTGACAGCCTCTCCTGGTTTGACCCCTCACATCCACCTCCCTGTACCTTCCACTTCCTGGTTCAGATTCTCCCCTTTGACTAACATGTTCCCTCCGGGTCTTCTTCAGCCTCAAGAAGGTGCTAAGTTTTCTAAAAGAATGGAGTGAACCTTGATGAGGTTTTCCAGCAATCTGACGTATGGCCGCTTCTCTTTTCCTGCAGCAAAACCAGAAATCCTGACTCGTGACAGGCTCATGAATGGCATGCTCCAGTGTGTGGCAGCAGGATTCCCAGAGCCCACAATAGATTGGTATTTTTGTCCAGGAACTGAGCAGAGGTGAGATGATTATTTTGGGTCCTACTTAACACGCAGAAGGGATGGACTGCGATTCACTTGCATTTCAAATGGTGTTTTCAGATTTTTTTTTTAAAGCTTTGTTTTGCTTATTATTTTTTTCTATCCATGTGGCTTTTTAGAGGTCATAATTGCTATATTTTTCTTGGTAGACATTAATTTTGTTTGCTGAAAAATGATTACTGAATGACTTCTCTATTTTGCTGGTTATCTTTTTGGATTTATCGTGCAATTTCCAGCCTGCAGGTAGATAAAGCAATTTTCCAGGGCAGAGTAATTAGATTTCCATTCTATACACAGGAGGTAATGTGTGTGGGAAATGCAGCTGTAGTTATCATGAAAAAAATTACCTCAGAAGTTAATTGCCAAGTTACCAAAAAGTAATGATCGTGCAATTACAACATACACGTGGTGTTTGTAAGCGGCGGGTTTTCAAATGGTTTTCTCCTTGATGAGGTGTCCCGCCTCTGAGCAGAGCGCATGTGGCAATGTGCTTCCTCTGCCTCACAAGCGACCCTTAAGCCTTAAATTGTCCTTTCACATTACCTGAAGATGAAAATGGGGTCAACTTTGCTGTTTTTATCCATCAAAAGCTATTTTATGCTCAGGGTTTAAAAGCCCAGTGTAACATCACAATTGAATAGTCAAGATAATAATAGAAATTTTATTTTTCATCAAATAGACCTTTTTATCACAACAACTTGGAAGAGGTTGCATAGGAGTGTTGTCAGCTGAGTTTTAGTGGAATGTTTTCTGCAGGGAGTAATAGGGAGGGTTCAAGACCCCTGGAAAGCATGCCCACAGTGGAAGCAACTCTGGTAATACAATCATTCATTCAGCAAGTATTTTTGGAGCGTCAACTGGATGCTAAACGTTGGTCCAGTGAACAGAACACATGTGAACCCTGGCTTTGTGAGTTTATATGCTAATAGGTGGAGATGGGCGAAAGATGAAATAAACAACTAATGCGTACAGGTGTTAAGTGCTGAGGAGAGAAACAAAGCAAGAGAAGAGAATAGAAAACTGCTAGGCATGTGAGGGGTATGGGTGATTTCAAACGGGGTCATCAGGGTTTGTCATTGCGACCTAGAGATACAGCCTGTACCTCCCTCCATAGAACCTGGAGCTGCAGGGTCCTCGCTACTGGGGTTTTGGGGGGGTTGCCCTGTTGTTGTCCTTTTTGAGACTTTAATGCTTTCCTCCTGCATGCTTTTCCTTTTTATGCTTTGTACATCCTCTTGCAATTAGTTTATTTATAAGGGCCTACTTTGTACCGGGATGTGTGCCAGCCATCTTACTTAATTCCTCTCTAATCCTTTCAATAACCTTCCAAGATGGGCACGACCATTCCAGTTTTACAGCTGTAGGAACTGAGTCTTGAAGAATTTAAATAACTTGTCAGAGGTCAACAGATTAGGGGTTTGAATTCAAACCCACATCTCACTCCAAACTCTCATCTCCCTCTTCCTTCTCTTCCCCGGTGCTTTCCCTGCTTACGGGGCCACAGAAGTGCTCATTCGTCATCACTCTCTGACATCAGCGTGTAAAAGGAAAGTTCCAATCTTGAACCCTTAACTTAGTTTTAAAAGTACGCCAGATCCGAGGTGTTGGATTGGCTCACTGATTGATTTTCCTGGAGTAAATCTGGGCTGTTATTTTATTCCCCCTAGATGTTCCATTCCTGTGGGGCCAGTGGATGTGAAGATACAAAACTCATCCGTGTCACCGTTTGGAAAACTCGTGGTTCAAAGCTCCATCGATTACAGTGCATTCAAGCACAACGGCACGGTCGAGTGTAGGGCTTACAATGATGTGGGCAAGAGTTCGGCCTTTTTTAACTTTGCATTTAAAGGTAACAACAAAGGTATATTTCTTTTTAATCCAATTTAAGGGGATGTTAGGCACTGCCTACCACGTCAGTCATGATTTTAAGTCCATTCCATCATTGGCCATGTCATTTCTGGTAATACCTGCATTGCGTTCTACTGTCATCATACTCACTACGTTTCGTTCTGTACTAGTTTGTTAAAATTCATGCAGTAATTTTAACCATGTACTATATATATTTTATGTGTGTGTGCGTGTACATATGTGTGTTCTGTCCATGCACATGTGTGTGATATATATATCTCTCTAAAGAAATTGTATGTTTCCAATTGTTTCCATTAAAAAGAGATAGAGAAATCAAATAGGGAATATATTTACCTTATGCTCAAACAGAAACAGAGCAATTTAAAAATTTAAGTTCAATTTAAAATTTCAGTTATTTAAAATCAGTTATTTTAACACATTGCCAGACACTATATGAGAGTTAACACTGCCTTTTATGGTGTCATGTTAGTAAGTTCTTTCTATAACATCTTTAAAGTTTGATTTATGAGTGACTAGCTCTCCTAACGTAGGTGAAATGATCCTTGTGGATGAAATGATGAATTGGTATGAAGTTAGAAGACAAAGAAACTGAGCACCTACATTTTTAGGGCTCAGGTTTTGTTTTCTTGAGTTGGCAAAGATGAATGCCAAAAAGTGGTGAATTTTCAGTTTTTGAGTAATGAGGGGAAGAATGTTACATTGTTCTTCGTCATAGTTTTTTTCAGACAGGGCAATGAAAGGAACACATTAAAAATGTTTTTCTCGGTGGTTAAAAGAAATTCATGCTTGATATAGAAAATTGGGAAAATACAGGAAAGCATAAGGAAGAAAATGTAAAGCATCCGCAAAGGAAACTGGCTAAAGTTGTCCAAGGCAGGAGTTTTGTTGAGGTACAAAGTTCATTCAGATGTTGCTTTTCATTGACAAACAGCATAAAGTTATTCTTTTTTTTTTTTTTTGAGGAAGATTAGCCCTTAGCTAACTACTGCCAGTCCTCCTCTTTTTTGCTGAGGAAGCCTGGCCCTGAGCTAACATCCATGCCCATCTTCCTCTACTTTATATGTGGGACGCCTACCACAGCATGGCTTGCTAAGCGGTGCCATGTCCGCACCTGGGATCCGAACCGGCGAACCCCGGGCTGCAGAGAAGCGGAACATGCACACTTAACCGCTGCGCCACCGGGCTGGCCCCATAAAGTTATTCTTATGCTATAGAAATCTCAACTTCTCTTCCACAGTAGTCTGGTTTAGAGATGTTATTTTTAAAAATTCCTTTGACTAACAAGAGTCAGATAATAACCAAGGCACACAGCTGAGATGCCGGTGGCTTTGGACCCTGCCAGGGGCTGTGAGATGGGAGGTGGGTGAGCTTGGGTTTCCGTGATTGTGGTGAAGATCCTACTCTGCTAATAGGCTGTGATTCCATGTTCCTCTCTCATTTTAGAGCAAATCCATCCCCACACTCTGTTCACGCCTTTGCTGATTGGTTTCGTGGTCGCCGCTGGCATGATGTGCGTCATCGTGATGGTTCTTACCTACAAATATTTACAGGTAACCATTTCTTTGTTCTCTGCCCTGAGGGCTATCCTGCCTGAAACATTAACCATTGAAAGATGATGTCTCTTTCCCTCTCTCCGCCCGCAGAAACCCATGTATGAAGTACAGTGGAAGGTTGTTGAGGAGATAAATGGAAACAATTATGTGTACATAGACCCAACGCAACTTCCTTATGATCACAAATGGGAGTTTCCCAGAAACAGACTGAGTTTTGGTCAGTATTGAAACGGGGGCTTTCCATGTAAACTTTTGTGCACACACAACAATGACTTTAGGAACCCCAGTAGCTTCCTTTGTTTTATTCCACCTGAAACAAGAAGTGTTTTATGTGAAATTTCACCACCTTTGATAGCTTTGAGCTAAAGTATATTTTAGGGAAATATGTCTAGACAAATTTGTCTTCAATTCCTTTGTTGATTTTGAAACCGCACCAATGGTCCCTCACCATCACTGCCACTTACTTCCTTGTCTTCCTTTCTACAGGGAAAACCTTGGGTGCTGGCGCCTTCGGAAAGGTTGTTGAGGCCACTGCCTACGGCTTAATTAAGTCGGATGCGGCCATGACTGTTGCTGTGAAGATGCTCAAGCGTAAGTTCCTATACGCTACGGTGCGCACTCAACGTCAGTTTTCCAAATTTGCTTTTTTGCTAAAATAAGATGTTTCTAATTTTTAGCAAGCGCTCATTTAACGGAACGAGAAGCCCTAATGTCTGAACTCAAAGTCTTGAGTTACCTTGGTAATCACATGAATATTGTGAATCTTCTCGGAGCATGCACCGTTGGAGGTAAAGCCGTGACCCGCTTGCATTTTATCACCTGTCGAATTATCAGAAGGGGGAGATTTTGATATGATTTTGACAATGCTTGATTATAAGCTCCTTGCAAGATTTTTACCCAAGTTGTTGTTACCTCTTGCTAGAGTCCCCCCTGCAAGAGTTATTGTTGTTAAGAGTGTATATTTTAGTTTTCTCATCGTGGGGTGGGATAGTCCATGACATACCCTAGTTACTATCACGTATGTTGCATCCAAAGCATTGACCTCTTGAATATCTCGAGAATGTCTCATCTTGTGCCCAAAGCTTTTCTTTTTATCTTGCAAGCTTTGTTTTGCTGGATCATATTTAGTCACTAAAGGGTTAATATTCATTTGCATATCATAATTAAAAATAGGCCTTTAAGCCTATCAGCTCACAAATATACACCAAATGAAGCAAACACCTCACTCCTGTAAAAAATAAATTTCCAATTCTAAAGCATTAGTCAAGCCTCCCATCAAGGATTTCTGTGGTGTTTCCAGAAAGCATTTTGGTCTTAAAGAAACAAAGATTAGTAAAACGAGCTGTTCCTTGAGAACTGGAGAGATCCATGGTCACGTTGACAGCTTTATATAATTTCTTAAAGCAGACCCCATACCTTTTTGCCTCACCACGTCATGACTCATTCGTGAGAAATTTCCGCCCGAGTTAATTAGTTGCTTGTTACCTTCAGAGCTGCAGTTTTAGGCATTCACAACACCAAAAAACATTTTCGCCTAGTAGTGCTCAGAACGCAGGTGACGCCACCTCATTTCAGGTTGTCACCCGCTTTCCAGTCTCGTCTCAGCGAGCTGGGCTGTTCCGTGTGGTTGGTTTTCCTCTTGTGCCGCAGTTTGCGCTCTCATCGTTTCCGTAATAACGTTAACCGAGAGGCGTGAAGCCCCACTGTAAACCGAAGGAAATCAAAGGATTTATGTAGGACGGTTGATAGTAGCGTAAGTAACTCCTGTCTGTAAAACCAGCAGTCACACCTGGCCCCTAATCTCTCAGAAATTCAGGTAAAAAGGGGCTTGCTCATTTAGTTTTACTCCAAATAATGCCGGGTTTTGATAAGCAATGTTAATAGAGAGGATTGTATTGGAACTAAGTAGGCTCATCCATTGAACCTGAATATTAATGACTCTGATCACCCTTGGGTATTTTAATGGGAGGCAAGATTGTCTATATGTCTCACCTCTTTCTACCCTTTTCCTATATGCTCGTAGGGCCCACCCTGGTCATTACGGAATATTGTTGCTATGGTGATCTTCTGAATTTTTTGAGAAGAAAACGTGATTCATTTATTTGCTCAAAGCAGGAAGATCACGCAGAAGCAGCACTTTATAAGAACCTTCTGCATTCAAAGGAGTCCTCCTGGTAAGACCAATTTACATAGATAGCTGTCGGCAGGTAGTTCGTGGGGTCATAAGGGTTTGCAATCAAGGCTAATTCTTTAAAAAAAATGAACTGAGGTCCTTTGAGATGCAAAATCAGAATTATTAAGTCATTTAAATGTGATTAACCATTTAGGCAGTTCAAATAGTGTTTTTAAAGATTCAAATGGTGTTAAACTTAGATTTTTGTTGATTTCTTTTCAAATGCATCCTTAGTTTTTTTTTCTAAGCTTTAGTTCTGTTCAACTGAAGGAAGTCTATACCTGTTTCTCTCATCGTGGTTCCGCTCTTGGTGTCATTCCATTTATACTGTGGAGCTTGGTCCTATACGCCTCTTTATAGGGAGATGCTGTTTATAGGGAAAACGGGAAAACTTGTCAAGTTGTCACAGTAAATTCCTTTAAAACCTTCAACAGGATGGCAGAAAGCTCTGAACGTATCTCTGCTTTTAGGTTTCTCGCTGTCTACCTCTGAATTATTTCTGTATACCTTACCCTTGTTTTTTTTTAAACTTATCATGCTATAAAAAGACACTACAACTGTAGCACATTTAAAAAAAATTCTGTTGCTTATTTTCATCTCTTTCATCATTGATAGCATTCTGAATTTGACTGATGTGTAAAGAGCTTCAGGTTCCTTTAAGGAGAATGAGTGTGGTTTACCACCAGAACAGAATTCTTCTCTGCCATGCTTGGCCTGTTCTTTCCAGACGTTGTTAAGATCCACCACGTAAGAAGATTTCCCAGACTCACCCAGCCCAACAAAGTCATACTCATCACGCCCAGTCCCTTATACTGTGTATTTCTGTGGTTGTATGGAGGGAGTCTCCTCTCCATTTTATTTGCTATATCCCCTACATTTCCAGATGACAAGATTTTGTCTCCTGAACTCTTAACGCCAGGCCCTCAGGGAAACCTCAGTAAATATTTTTGATGAGCAGTTACCCTTAGAGCCCTTTTCTGCACCTCTGGCTAAAGTTTTTTGTTTTGTTTTTTTTTTAAAGATTGGCTCCTGAGCTAACAACTGTTGCCAATCTTCTTTTTTTTTTTCCCTACTTTTTTCTCCCAAATTCCCCCAGTACATAGTTGTATATTTTAGTTGTGGGTCCTTCTATCTTTGCTATGTGGGACGCCATCTCAGCATGGCCTGACGAGTGGTGCCATGTCCGCGCCCAGGATCCGAACTGGCGAAACCCTGGGCCGCCGAAGCCGAGTGCGCGAACTTAACCACTTGGCCACGGGGTCGGCCCCTCTGGCTAAAGTTTTAAACCCCAGGTGAAGCTTTTTAACTTTTTTTTAATCCTGTAAACTTGAGTAGTCTGAAGTGGTAATAAAATACAGTACAAACTACCTTTTTTGGTTACTCCAGAGCATGTGCTCTTTATATGAATAAATGAGCTGCTTTGCCTTATTTCTAAAACTTTGGCCACATATGTATTTCTTAACTTTCTGAGATAATGGCCTGCATCGTTCCATCCTGCGTGGTATTCTTTGTGCTTTGGGATCCCATATGGGATTGGAACCCCCAGCACGCTCTGAAGGAGATTGTTGTCATGGTGTTTCTATGCTAATCAGAAGCAGGAAGTACTAGAAATCTTGAAGACTCTCCAGCCAAATGTTGCAGATTCAAGAGGTCCAGATGGTTCAGAAAATCATCCAAATTATTGGTGTTTATCTGAACCAAACTTGATTTTGTTAAACCTTCTCCCATCAGTCACTATATATTAACAATCTCTGCCTTCCCCCACGTAACGCGTCTCAGAAGCTCTGGTTCTTTGTCTCTTTCTAGTTTCCTTCTTCTTGTCTCTTGGGGCTCATTTAGAGAGTTGGAAGTACTGTGGCATAATGTTTTCGGCTCTCTGTTTCCCATTAAATCCCTGGTGTCAAAAGATGGGAAATTTCTAACCTGAGTCCCACATATGATTGAACACAAAAAAGGCCATCTAGCTCCTGGGGATTGGACCCTAATGTGTATTAAAAACTCCTCTCTTACTGAACAAGATTTTTCTCATTCAAACTTGGCAATACTTTTCTTTGAATAAAATTAGCATATTTTGTAAAAAAGGGAGTAGGGAGGTAGAGCCTGCTCCATGGGTGCTCCCCCGCTTTCCTATTTTATTCAATCGTCATTTGATGGATGTTTCATCTCTCCCAGCAATGATAGTACTAATGAGTACATGGACATGAAACCTGGAGTTTCTTATGTCGTACCCACCAAGACAGACAAGAGGAGAGCTGCGAGAATAGGTGCGTACCTATCAAGCAATAAAAACAGCTTTCTTTTACCGAGGATTTCATATACTACTATGAAATGTAACATCATTCCTGGTAGTGCCTGGTTCTCCTTCACATAGGGTCTCATGGCCATGCCAATGATCAATGGCAGTTAAGGGTTGCAAGCGGGCATTTGGGGTCAGAGCATGTGTTACTGTAACTGAGCATCTTACTTGCATAAAAATGTATGCATCTCAAAATATACCAAATATATGTTTTGCATATCAAAAATAAGAGATTTTTGTATTATTCCACCATCCTTCTCTCCTAAAGATTTTGTAACTTAGTCCAGGATTGTAAATACTAACTTTGTGATTCAACACCCACCTTTCCTCACACTGGGGAGGCAATTTGCCTGCAAGTTCACATCCGTTAATTCGTTACCGGCCTTTGATATTGTTGTTGTCGCCGTCTTTTATTTTCCTTGCCTTGAGGGTTTTAATTGCTGAGAAAATCCTTCTCCTCCTTCAGGCTCGTACATAGAAAGAGACGTGGCTCCGTCCATCATGGAAGATGACGAGCTGGCCCTAGACCTGGAAGACCTGCTCAGCTTTTCTTACCAGGTGGCAAAGGGCATGGCGTTCCTTGCCTCAAAGAACGTAAGTGGGAAGAGTCCTTTTTTTTTTCCTTAATCGTGGAGCATTTTAGAGCCCTAGTTAGAATGCAGAGTGTCATTTTGAAGTGTGGTAACCAAAAGCACAGGAAATTTAGTTTCTTCATGTTCCAACTGCTGTCTCTTTGGAATTCCTGTTCTCATTTATAAGCTTTAATGTGTAAGCCTGTCTAAATGAGCTTTCTATGAATATATTTTTGTATGCAATGAATTCATGTAAAACTTTTGGCTTTTAGGATATAGGAGCTGCTCTGAGAAAATAGAGAAATAATTATTTTATCAGCAAAAGGAGCAGGTACCTCATGTAGTTGCAGTGCTTGGTGAAGCATATACTTGAGTCTTATTAAAGTTAGACCCCAAATATTGCGTGTGTGGTTTGTGTAGTGTAGGGGAAGAACCAATCAGGATAATAAACATTTGGGAAAAAGACGGGGGTGGAGAGAGAATGATGGAACCATAACATGGAACATGGTCCCTGGATAGGAGAGAGGAGTTCCCTAGGACATGGGACTAGCAGAATAGAATAAGATTACAGATTCTGCCCTTAAGTGTCGTTGGTGACATTTCCAAACAATTACCAAACTAAAAGAGGATATAGGATGGCTGAAATAGCCTCTTCCCTGTGTCCTTGGGAGATGTCAAATTGAAGTTGCAAAGACATTTTAGAAACTCTGTAAAAAGACAGTGAAAGAGAAGCATGCAAAATGAGTTCTCAGTTTAAAAAATATGATACAACTATTTATAATGTATTTTCCTGTGAATGAAAGCCGTCCTAAGAAGAAGAAAAGCATTTATTGGAGTTGGTTTTGAAAGTGATTATAGTAATTAAGGTCCTAACGATGAGAAACACAAGTTTTGAACATCATTCAGAGCATAATTTAGATATTTATTTTTGGTTCACTGAATAGTTTAAATGTAAAGCAAAAAGTATTGGATTGGTAGAACATAAGCAGCATTCTAGCATTAAACATAGTTTCACTCTTTAAAAGTTTAAAATAAATTTAAATGGCTTTCTTTTCTCCCCCTCTCTCCTAATAGTGTATTCATAGGGACTTGGCAGCCAGAAATATCCTCCTTACTCATGGTCGAATCACAAAGATTTGTGATTTTGGTCTAGCCAGAGACATCAAGAATGATTCTAATTATGTGGTCAAAGGAAATGTGAGTACTCACTCTCTGCTTGACAGTCCAGTGAAGGATTTTAGTTTCACATTTTTATAATAAGTGTTTTTTATGATTTTCGTAATGCAAATGCTCCCTTTGAGATAGCATGCATTTTAGCAGTCAAATTAAGTGTACTTCAGCAAAATTTGTGTGGTATTGCTGAACCTTACTACAACTAACATTCTGATAATAGGATTCTTAATTCTAATTGTGTAATTATGGGGCACGTGAAAGAAACAGAAATAGCCTTAATTTTCATTATAGCCTGAGAATAGCAATGAACTGGATTTTGTTCAAGTGAAACAAATGCAGACCTGAAGGTCACAGCAGGAGAATTTTATTTTGAGATTGACATGCTATGTGAAAAAGATGAAAATCTAAGATAATGTTCAGAATTAGGTATCTAGTGTGTTGGCTCTTTAATCAATAGAGAGCTTATTACATAGGTTCATAAATAATAATTGGTTTATAGAACATAGTGATTTTATTTCAGAGGCCTTTATTTCATGGCCAATTTTCATTGTATCATCAGAACAACCCCTTGGCATTAGAATGCAGTGTCTTCATATTCTAGGAGTTGGAGAAACTAAAGTGCAGTATATTTTAGTGAGGTTTGTCTGAGATGACATGGTCAGTAGAGGCAAAACCAGAGCCCGTGATTTCCAGATTTCCCATTAGTTGGAAGCCGTATAGTTCTGTACAGATATTCTTCTCTGTCTGTTTTCACAGCACCGTTTCTACAGTCCAGATTTATTCCTGGAGGTAGCTATTTGTGTGCCTTATAATAATGTAATATTTTCTCCTCCATCACTATGGCATCTGTATAGGTAGGCTATGCTTGACTTGGTTTTGTAGAAATGTTGCTGGGTTTACTTCCAGACTAAAGCATTGCATTTCTAGTAAATCTTCTCTGAGGCTAGATTTCATCATTAGGAGTGTTAAACCAAGTTCTCTCCATCCTGGTGTACTAGCAGAGGAAAGAATGAAAGGTGGTTCCTTATCCAGGCCTTTGAATATTGACAGAAGGGCAAGAGGAAGAAGGTAGTGGGTTCTGGACCCAGTCTTGCTGAATTTGAATCTGATTCTGTCATTTAGCAGCTGTGTAATTCTTGGCAAAAATTACCTAACTCCTCTGAATCTTGGTTTTTCTCCTCTTGGAAATAATAGTGTCACCTGCCTCAGTTGTTATGAGGATTAAATGAGTTAATATATATAAAGTGCTGAAAACAGTGCCAGACCCAGTGCAGCTAACACTTATATGTGGCACTTAGTATTCTGACTATTCTTTATAGATGCCTTATTTGGAATATAAATAATCATGAAAGTGGTTATGCTGAAGCTTCTTAATAGCTTGTTATTAGTTAGTGACCTTAGTTGGAATTAACAAGGATGGGTTAGGTCCCCCTAGGCTTCCAGATTGTGGCCTCCAGCTCAAGTGAGCTGAACTAACCCATCGCAGATACCACTCTTCACCAGGCTCTGGATAAGGAGAATTTATGGGGCAAGTTAAAACCAAGGAAACTCACACAAAGTGTTACTGCCCCAAAATTTCCATCAGAGTCATTGGAGATGTCCCTGTGGTGCCAGTTTCTCTGAAAATTCTCCCATTTTGCATGGGTTCTTAGTCGTTTTTGTGCCACCTCTTTCATAATCTAAGGATGGCTGTGGATCTCTTATCAGAACACTATTTTAAATTCATAAAATAAAATACATAGGATTACCAAGAAAAGCAGTTAAATTGAAATACAGTTATCAAAATATTAAAAAGTAAATTTGTGATATGTCAATACATGTGCTTCCTTGTTATACAGAATAACATGTTCTAGCTCTGGGTCTAAAACTAGTATAATTCAAAGTGGTAATGACTGTAAGTATTGCAATACAATGAAGATACCTATGATTACTGTTGGTGACAAAGTCACAGTGCTTTATTATCTTCATTTGTAATTTAAGGAAATTAAACTTCATTTAGAACTTAGTAGAAACAAGAATGTAGGTTTTCCAAGTTCACAGTCCCGCGAATTTAAGATCTCGTAGATCTCAGGTTAAGAGCCCTATAGGAACTTTAGCACCAAATCTGGGTGAGGATACTGGAAGGATTTTTTTCCCCTACTGACTAAAATAACTTTAAGACTAGAAAAAATTGTCTTCCCAGCTTTCAATCCTAAATGGATTAAGAAGGGATCGATTTAGCTTTTTATGGTAGATTAAGATCTAGGAATGCAGAATGTCTCTCAAATGCATAATAGTCACGGAAAGTTTAGGTCTATTTTAGCAGAAAGAGTTCAGGATGTGAAGTCTAGCTTTTGAATTTAAACTCTGAATCTGCTGCTTGCTGCCTTGGAATAGTCATAATCATCCTAAGCTGCTAGTCTTTATTGAGTGCTTGCTTATGCTGGGCAGTTTTCAGATATTAGTGAGTTGGGCACTACTGTGCTAAGCACTTTCACCCACATTGTTTCATTTAACCTGTAAAACGACTCATGGAATTGAAGTATATTATTTTTGTTTTACAGAAGAAGATACCAAGGCTTACTTACAGATATTTAAGTGACTTTCCCAATGTATTAGTAAGGGGATGCTTTTGTTGCATATGACAGAAAACCCAAAAGGAAAGAAAAAGAAGTGAAGGAGTGGCAGGCCAGGCATGTATAGAGGTTCCAAGAAGTACTCAGGGACCAAATCCTTCCACCTTTCCATTTTTTACCATCCCTGGGTGTAACCCTCATCTTCATGGTCCAGAAGGGTCATCAGATAGCCAGCCAGCACATCCAGAAGGCAGGATGGAGAAAGGGACAAGAAGGAAAAGGGCAAAGGGTGTTTTCCTAAAGCTGCCAAACAACTTTTCTAACTTAGTGGCCAAAACTGAGTGGCTTCATGGCTACACCTCACTGCACAGGAGCTGGGAAAATGAGGCCCTTATTGTGGGAAGCCATGTTTCTGTTACTAGAGGAAAAGGGGAAAACATATTCAGTGGTAAATAACAAATCTAACAAACCTGTGTGTTACTCAAGCCAGTGGTGGAGCCAGGATTAGAACTTGTGTCTGTCTCTGACGTCTGTGCTCTTAATCACCATGCTGTACTGACTCAATGTCGCATCTTGAAAATGGGCATAGTATACCTGTGGTCCACCTGTTTCAGAGGTACTTGGGGTCATCTGAGGCCATACAGGTCAAAGGCCTTTGTGAGATGGCAGTCAAGTTCTCACCCTCACCTCTCAGTGAGAGCAACATCTATAGGAACAGTTTCTATTCAGTTCTTTTGACCTTCTTAATTATCATTGTTGGATCTGTTGTGCTTCCATTACAGGCTCGGCTACCTGTGAAATGGATGGCACCTGAAAGCATTTTCAACTGTGTGTACACATTTGAAAGTGATGTCTGGTCCTATGGGATTTTTCTGTGGGAGTTGTTCTCTTTAGGTAAAATGATCCTTACCAAAGGCATCTTGATTAGACTTACAGCATCTTCTTTAAGATTTTATCAGTGTCCTGCTTGCTTATTATTCACACTGATTTGTAAACTGTCTCTGCCTCAGGAAGCAGCCCCTACCCTGGAATGCCAGTCGATTCTAAGTTCTACAAGATGATCAAGGAAGGTTTCCGAATGCTCAGCCCTGAGCATGCACCTGCTGAAATGTAAGGGCCAAGATGTGTTTCCTTCTTATGATGTTTCCCCTTTTACTTTCCTTTTTAAAGACAGAAACCCAGATGTTGAGGGTTTTCACTAGCAAGGTTGAAATATCACTTGGTTCCTTTTTATTGCATCCTGTTCAAATGTAATTTCTGTAGCTTATTTTCGTAATCTCTTGTCACCAAATATCCAGAAAGTTTCAGGAACATTTCATACATATACAGTGTTTTATTTTATGCACATCATTCAGTATGGCCAGTTGCATGGCCCTGAGATTATTTTTGAAATTGTTGCACGGCATACACGTGAAGACAGGTTAAAGGCATGGAGGGGTGATGCTAAATGGCCCTTGTTTTGCAGGTATGACATAATGAAGACTTGCTGGGATGCTGATCCCCTGAAAAGGCCAACATTCAAGCAGATCGTGCAGCTAATTGAGAAGCAGATTTCAGATAGCACCAATCATGTGAGTACACTCTGGACAGACATAGAATTTCCCTTCTCTTGGTTCCAAGTGTACCCTCCTTCTCAGGGTCTGGGGGTGAGGACCAGGCTGCCCACCCCTTCCCTCCTTGGCTTGGGCTATAAATTGGGCTTGGAGTAGGAAAGTAAAGCAATGGAAACAAGTTCTGTCTGCCCAACCTCCCATTCTGAGCCAAAGGATTTGGGATGAGGAGGGGAAAGTGTGGAGGGCTTTACACCCAGAAGTGTGGAAGTACAAGTTTCCATAAGGATTTGCCATGTTTCCTCCCCCACCCCAAATCCTGGTCATGCGGTCGGCGTGTTCTCTCTCTCACATGTTATGGCCATTCAGGCTTTGGAGGGTTGGGGGGATGTGAACTAGAATAAAAGCATAGAAAAGACAGCTTGTTACGGCAGTGAAATAAGCCTTCTGCTTAAACAAGCATAGCCAGAAAATGGCAGATTGCTGTCATGCCCACAAGTCACAGAGAATGAAGAGTTGTTTGAAGTTGGGACATCCCTCCCAGTGATTTGGGGAGGGGGGAATTCAAAACTCAAATCCATTTATTTCCTCTCCTGCTTTTAAGGAAGAATTAGTGATCCTTACTTTGACTCAGATTTTTTTAAGCTGCTTTTTTTCTGGATTGTGTGCTTGGAGCTATGTTTTCTAAGAGTGTATATCACTGATAACTTTTGGGTTAAAGCTTGCTTTTCCAGATGTCAAAGCATATTTCAAATTAAATAGCATTTTCCACCCAAGTGCTTGGTTCTTTTTGGAAGACCCCCCTGGAAAGGCCATCGATTTCTCAGCAAATTACATCGGCTGTTGGGTTGTAGTTGGCTAGAAAGATTTATAAACCCTTTTAGTAGGTTAGATAGTACTTGCTCTGAGATGTGTCCCAGCAGAAAAGCACATTTTTTTTGGCCGTCACTTCTTATATAATCAGACTTTGGGGAAAATGAAGGGTAAAACAAAATATGTATTTTCTTTTGTCAATATGATTTGGGTTTTGGCTGTGGTCTTGTAAACCTCTTCTCTTTAAGAGTCTTCATCAGTTACTTGCAGTTCCGAAGCTGCACACATGCCCCTCTGTTGCTGTGTGTGTAGTGGGGACTGGTGTGTTGACTACGGACTTGTTCTCCTCAGATTTATTCCAACTTAGCGAACTGCAGCCCCCGCCAGGAGAACTCCGCGGTGGACCATTCTGTGCGGATCAATTCTGTCGGCAGCAGCGCTTCCTCCACCCAACCTCTGCTGGTCCACGAAGATGTCTGAAGCAGAACGAGTGTCTGGGGGTCTCCCCAACAAGAATGATCCCCGTTCTTTTGGTTTCTATGATGGTTATTTTGTTTTCCTTCAACTTGCATCCTACTCCAGGGTAGTAGACAGCCCGCTGTAATCCCGTCTTCATGAGCACACTTTGGTGGCTGATGATTTTTGTCGTCAGCCACATCCCATTATAAGGTTCGAACTGCATATGTTCCCAATAGCCAAGTAGCCCCCATTAATGAAAACAGTTCTGACTTGGAGAAATGGAGAGTGGGATGGGCTAGACACCCTGAGTCCTTTCCAAGGCTTCTCCAATTTCTGTTCAAAAGGATGGTTGATAGTTTATTTGAATAAGTGGCACATGTGACCCTCGTAACCATCCATAGTGATATGATGACGCTGCAAGATTAGAAGCTGAAACCTAAGCCCTTGATGTGGATAATAGAATGTTATTAGAACAAGGGACAGAAATCTATGAATGTCTGGGCTTAAGAAATCTAGTATTTCATGCTGGGAATGAGACGTAAGCCATGAAAAAATGCTCCTGAGCATGAATAAAGACTTGCTGCTCTGCACAAGCCTGTGTACTAGGGGCCTGGTTTCTAAACAGAGTTTGCTATTAAGGAGCTGAAGTGGAGAGAAGGCCTCCCCAGCCAGCATTTGTATATACTCATCTATAAATGTACATGTTCATATAGTTGAGGGGGGAAAACCCACAAGGTGTCGTTTCTGGATACAACCCTGGCTCCAGTCTGCTGTGTGTAGGAATAGGTTCAGAGCCAGACGAGTTTGAAGGAAACAGTTCATGTGTTTTTGTTAAAGAAAAAACGTAATTGCCAAGCACAATCATAACAAAAATCTCCTTTTGTAGTTGAGGAACTTGCTCTCTAGATTCTCCAGAATAAGCCTACCAGGTTCAGAATGGCATCGTGCTCGATGGATTTGATGCCGTTTGAAAAAGTGACTGATTTACTGCATGACTCTAGCAGGAGTGACGAAACAATGCTGTCTTCGTTTGGGTTCTTCTGTAGCAGGAAATAAAATTCAGATTGAGCCTCCTTTGCAGGCATGTCCTGGACACCGGGCCAGTATCTATATAAGTGTGTATGTGTGCGTGCATGTGTATGCTTGTAGACATATGTTTTGGGGGGCTTTCTTGCCTTGAGCCCAAAAGGATCCTTTAGTACCCAAGAAGTAGCTTGGCTTCCATCATCAAGACTGCTCTTGTTTCTCTTCCCCTAGCTGTCTAGAGAAGCTTATCAAAGCTCATGTAGAGGCGTGGAGGAGCAGCGTGCTTGAGTACCTATTTATTTGCAATCCACCTGCTCTTAAGGCACTCGGATATTTATACTCAACATACTGTACCTGTCCCTTAGACCTTATTAATGCTACTCTGCCACTGAAACATATTTAAATTTACCCTTTAGGCTGTAGCCTGGATATTGTTCTTAAGTTTGCCTTTTTTTTTCATCACTGGCCAACTATAAGAGGTCCATGTGTACATGGCAAGGTTCGTGCGATGTCTTGCAAGAGTCAGGTATGCTGCCTTCCTGGTTTTCCTCTTCTAGGTCCCTTAGACTACGTTTAGAGAACTGTGGCCATGTATCTGGAAGTAACCATTTGCACTGGAGTTCTATGCTCTCGCACCTTTCCAAAGGTAACAAGTTTTGAGGTTTTGTTGTTACATAAGAGATTGTTGCTGTTTGCCATACTTTGTCTGAAAATTTCCTTTGCGTTTCTGTTGACTTTCATTAAAGTAAGAAAAGTGGTTGTTCATAGTAGATGTCCAGGTACTTCAGGGGCACCTCACTGAGAGTTTTGTCTTGGATATTCTTGAAAGTTTATATTTTTATAATTTTTTTTTTTTACATCAGATGTTTCTTTGCCGTGGCTTAATGTTTGAAATTATTTTGTGGCTTTTTTTTGTAAATATTGAAATGTAGCAATAATGTCTTTTGAATATTCCCAGGCCCATGAGTCCTTGAAAATATTTTTTATATATACAGTAACTTTATGTGTAAATATGTAAGCCGTGCAAGTTTAAAGGATGTTGGTGTTCAATGTGTTTTTCTCCTGATATGGTGTCCATTTGTTGACAGTTATGAAGAATTCTAATAAAAATGTAAATATATAAATCAAATGGGATTTTTTTTTTATTTCAAGCTTAGCGAAATTAAACTTTAAAGTGTTGAAAGTGCCTTCACCTGACATTAGGAAGTTTTGTAGCTAGTATGCATAAGGGACATTCAAGACTATCAGAAAACTAGGATTTGGGGCCGGCCCCGTGGCCGAGCGGTTGAGTTCACACACTCTGCTTCAGGGCCCAGGGTTTGGACGGTTCAAATCCTGGGTGCAGACATAGCACCGCTCATCGTGCCACGCTGAGGTGGCATCCCACATAGCACAACCAGAGGCACTCACAACTAGAACACACAACTACGTACTGGGGGGACTTTGGGGAGAAAAAGAAGGGGAAAAAAAAAAAGAAAACTAGGATTTATATACTTGAAGACTCAGCAGACAGTTATTAAAAATTTAGTATGTGCTGTATTTTCTCACTTTATTTTTACAACCCAAGGTCTCCATTTAAACTGAAAAATAAATACAGAAAGGATTTTGAAAATACTACACATTGCTATGATTATTATTAGGTTGATTTCATGTAAAATGACCCCTTTTGTGGGCAAAATAATAGTCAAATAGCAGCAGTTTCATGTGGGTCAATCTAATATCACTGCCATGTTTCCTCCTAAAAGAGATTGCTTAAAATTAACGTGAACAGTAAAGTAATTCACAAGGTTGACATGAAGAATCCTAAGAAAGTGGTTTGTATTCTTGTTGGCTTGGGTTCTGAAGAGAGGTTATTTCATCCTGAGATGTTCATGCCCCACGCTTCAATCTTTGTTCTCACTTGCTTCTGGAACAGAGCTAAGTTCTGTCACTTCTTGGAGGGAGGCGATTTGTGCCTGTTAGTTTAAGCATCTTGTCTTGTGGCTGGAGCATCTTTGTGATCCGGAAGTACAATCCTGACCAGTGGAACCTGCATAGAGCCTGAGAGTTCTTCCAGCTTGACATGAAGAACCACCCCGTGCCACGTAATCCTATTAAAAATGAGTTAGGTACGCAGAACATCATCAGTTTAGATTTTCTTTATCAGCACATTTATACCTGCACAAGTGTCTCCTGAAGGGAAAAGGAAGGGGGTGAAAGGTGACCTTTCATGAAGGAGGAATCCTTTTAAAATCAGGAAGGGAATTGTGTGGCCAGGAACACATCAATCGTCAGTGAATAACAGACCCACATTTCAGTCAAGTGTTTTCCATTATTTTATTACAGACAGGAATGAATGCTAACTGACAGAAAACAAAGAAGTCCTTTCTTTCTGAATGTTTTCAGTGTTGTTTAGACTTTTTCATGTGTGTGAAATCTTGAGTTAGAAGCAGTCAACGGCCCTTGTATTATTAGTCTGTAGCTATTTCCTTCCCTAGCCCAGCTTTTTTTTTTCTTTTTTTAAAGATTGGCACCTGAGCTAACATCTGTTACCAATCTTTTTTTTTTCCCTTCTCCCCAAATCCCCCCAGTGCTTAGTTGTATATTCTAGTTGTAGGTCCTTCTGGCTCTGCTCTGTGGGATGCTGCCTCAGCGTGGCTTGATGAGCGGTGCCACGTCCACACCCAGGATCCGAACTGGCAAAACCCTGGGCCACCAAAGCGAGCACACGAACTTAACCACTCGGCCACGGGGCCGGCCCCCACTGGCCCAGCTTTTAATCACAGAGTGGTATCAGATGCTCGGTGTCCAGGCTCAAACTGGGTTCAAATCCTGGTGCTAGCTTTGTCTCTACTTACTGCTGTGTGATGTTGGATGGACTTAGCTCTTGAAATCTCGGTTTCCATAATATTGGTATCTGCCTCAATGTACTAATATGAAGCTGTCAAGACCACCTTGCTCATTTGCCTTATACATAAATAGTGCTCAAAAATGGTAACTTTTGTCCTGGCTAGTTAGGCTTACTAGGAAGGAAGAAGATGCTCCTGTACCAACATAACCCAATTGTTACCCCATATAGAACTATACAGTCAAAAGCTTGCTTCTAATTGTTGTCTTTCTCTTAAATGCAAACAATGTTGTACTAGTTTGCTGTGAAACTTGACTTTGCTTTAGAGATTTCTGTGTTTTATTAAAATCCCGGCTTTTTAGCCAGGAATTCAAGGCTCTTTGTTCTTGCTCCAGCCTTCCTTCTGGGCTTCTCTCACATTACCGTAGATCTGTGAATATGCCCCACTCTTTTCTGCTTCCATCCATTCAGACTTCCTATTGCTCTTACTGTCTATTCTGCCTTGTACTATAATTATTGTTGTTTTGTCCTATCTCCTCTCCACCCCCACTATATCCAGTGTTAAAATCAATCAACGCAAAATACCTATACAGTCATGTGATGCTTAACAACAGGGATACGTTCTGAGAAATTCATCGTTAGGTGATTTCATCATTGTGCGAACATCACAGAGTGTACTTACACAAACCTGGATGGTATAGCCTACTACACACCTAGGCTATATGGTCCAAATCTGATGGGACCACGGTCATATATGTAGTCCATTGTCAACTGAAGTATCATCATGTGGCATATGACTGTATGTGCTAGGGTCACTGGTTTCACTGGTTATCATTTATTTGTTAAAATAGTTATCTAGACACTCTGAGGTTAAATTGCTCAAGAGGTTGTAAGAGGTTAAGGCTTGCCCAAGATCATGTAGTAGTACATGGAACCAGAATTTGAATCCTGATCTGAGTCTCTGCACTTCAGTGGTGGCAAACACCTGGTCTTCCCTTGGGGAGCTGGCACCTCCCACTCCATGTCCGTGCAGACATCACTCGTCTCTCACAGCACCCTTTCCCATGGAGCCAAGATGTCTTAGAAGTCTCAGCCTCCTCCAGGAAGCCCATACAAATCAACTGGAGTTAGTCTAAGGAGAGCCTTACCTGTCACCCTTAAATGATTACCAAGTTTCGAGTTTCTGGAGGCACAGGTGTTCTCTATTTTAGACCCTCCTGAAGCTTCTAGCACAGTGCTTCATGAGGGTTAATTAATGCTTTTTGAATGAATGATTAAACGTTCCATCAGCATGGAGTAAAGGAGGGCCAGCTGGGAGGAAATGGGTCCGGGAAAGACAGCAAATACAAGAAAACATAACTTTTCCCCAGAGTAGGACCTTGAAAGGCAGCTTCCTTTCACACTAGGGGTGAGGCTTTGAGGAGAAGGAGAAAGGGGAACTAAGAAAGTGCTTTGGGCAACCTTACCAGGGTCTGCACAGCTGCTCTCTGGGAGCAAGGAGAAGTAGAGAACAGGAGGGCTCGGGTGGGTGGGGAAGGGTGGGCAGGAAGGGAAAGTGGCAGAAATTCTCTTCCTTATTCAGAAGAGGGAGAGGTGCTGAAGCTCCCAAGGAGAAGTCCCTGGGCTGGAAATACAGAAACTGAAGACGAGAGACTCCACCACTGCAGGCTGACTTCGGGACAGGGTCAGCAGGGCAGCATCTCCATGGGGAAACATCCCCCAGGAGGGGTCTTGGGACCAGCTGGGCAGCCTTTGAGTGAATTTTAGTAAAAGAAAAGTGTATTACTTTGCCAGGGCTGCTGTAACAAAGTACCACAAACTGGGTGGTTTGTACACAGAAATGTATTGTTTCACAGTTCTGGAGGTGAGAAGTTCAAGATCAGGGTGTCAGCAGAGTTTCTTCCCAGGGTTGTGTGAGAATCTGTTGCCTGCCTCCCTCTCAGCTGCTGGTGGTTTGCTAGCAGTCTTTGGCATTTCTTGGCTTGTAGATCTCTGCCTAATTCACATGGCGGTCCGCCTCTGGGTGTGTGTCTGTGTCCAAATTCCCTCTTTTTATAAGGACACCAGTCATGTTGGATTAAGGGCCCACTCTACTCCAGTATGATCTCGTCTTAACTAATTAGATCAGCAATGACCTTATTTTCAAATAAGGTCACATCTGAGGTACGGGGGGAGGGTTACCATTATGATTTCAGCATATGAATTCGGAGGGACACACGTCAATCCATAACAGAATGGTGTCAAAAACCCTCGGTATTGTAGCATGTGATCTCATCCTTGCTAGAGTACTGAAATTGGCTCTCTAAAAACTCTAAGAAAATGGTCTCCAAAGTGCCAATTTCAGAGCACTCCTTTTAGTTATTCCATTATTTAAAACAGTGTCTAGAACCGTATCTGGTCTGTAGCAGACACTCAGTACTTGTTGAATGAATGAGGTTTTATGCCCTGAGGGACCTCTCCTTGGAACTTGCCTTCTGGCCTGCCCTCCCAGGTCCTCCTCCTCTCTCAGTTTTCCCCTATCACCCCTTTAAGGGTCGGAATTCCAGAGTCTGGTCCTTCATTGTCTTCTTTCATCTGACATGCTCTCACCAAGCTCTGGTCTGTCTCATCTAGTCCCTGGGATGCGCTGTCCCCGGCCAGCTGATAATTTCCAACTATGTCTCTAACATCTCTTCCCTCATATAGACTATGGTTGCCAGATAAAATAGAGGACATCCAGTTAAATGTCTCTTGCAATATTTGGGATGTACAGTTACTAAATATTTATTGTTTATCTGGAATTCAAATTTAACTGAGTCTCCTATCTAATAACCCTTGTCTAGATTTTAGGCCTCTTAAAGTTAGGGACTGCACCTAATTAATCATGGAATATTCAGGGTCCAGTACGTGGAAGAAATGTAAAGTTTCAATGACAGTGAAAAACAGAGGAGGAACTTTATTTTAGTGAAGATCTGTAGGTGGCAAATGTCCTGAGTTTTCCATGTCTAAATTGTTACTTCACCTTCATTCTTGAAAAAATATTTTCAATAGATATAGAATTCAAGGATGGCAATTATATTTTTCAGCACAT
The DNA here is from genome assembly GCF_037783145.1 of Equus przewalskii. Classification (NCBI taxonomy): domain Eukaryota; kingdom Metazoa; phylum Chordata; class Mammalia; order Perissodactyla; family Equidae; genus Equus; species Equus przewalskii. Next base: position 77,640,560 of record NC_091833.1, on the reverse strand, counting down.
TTATTTCAGCATGTTTATTTCCACTTTCTTCTGGTTTCCATTGTTGCTGTTGAGTTCAGCTCAGTCTACTGTTCTTTTGAAGATAGGTATCTTTTTTTTTTCTCTATTGCTTCTAACATTTTCTCTTTGTCTTTGGTCTTTGTAGTTTCACTATGACATTTCTAAGCTCAAATTTCTTTTGATTTATCTTATTTGGGACTCTTCGGGCTTCTTGAATCAGTAGATTCTTCGGGCTTCTTGAATCTGTAGATTGATGTGTTTCGTCAGTACTGGGAAATTCTCACCCCTTTCTAAATTGCCTCTGCCCATCCTGTTTCTTTTCTCCTTCTGTGATTCCAGTTCAATAGATCTTAGAGCCTCTCACTCTATCCTCCATGTTTCTTAACCTATCTTTCATATTTTCCTTCTTTGTATCTTTCTATGCTGCATGCTAGGTAATTTCTGTTCTTCTTGTTATCTGAATCTCCCTTCAGATCCTGTCCTTGGAGAATTTTTTTAGCTCCTTTATTGAGGTATAATTAACACACCAGAAAATCCACTCATTCTAAGTGTATCATTCAATGATTTCATTAAATTTATAGAGTTGTGTAACCATTCCTATGATGCAATTTTAGAGCACTGCTATCATCCCCAAATTTCCCTCTTGCCTGCCTGCAGTTAGTAGGTATTTAAGTAGTTTTAGTGAGTTAATTTTCATTTATTCTTGCCTTGTACGATGATACCACATATTTGACTATTTAGATACACTCGCTCATCGAGTCATTTCTTATCTCTAGGACCTTTCTAGGGATTTTGGTCATATAAATAACAGTGATAATTGATAGGTTGCCTTGTTTGGGTAGTTATCAGTGATGGTGGTGATGATGATGATGATGATAGCTATCATTTATTGAATGCTTACTATGTACCTGGATCAATATTGGATGTTTCACACATATTACCTTATGTAAGCCTCACAATAACACTAGGAAGTGGGAATTATTTATCTCCATTTAGAGGTGAGTAAACTTTGCCTCTGAGAGGCTCACTATCTTGCCCTAAATCTCATGGCTACAAGCAGTGGAGTTAAGAGGCGAACTCTATTTTGTTTGACTCCTGAATCCTAGGATTTTAAAGAGCAACTTCACCAATCTAGTTGGTATATGAGTGACTAGATTGTTGTTCTTTTCGGGGCATTGGATGATCTTTTAGCCATTTCAGTTCACCTTCAAAAATACAGGAAAAGGTAAAGAAATCAAGTCAACCACTTGGCTGCTCATTACTAACTCCTATAAATGTTAGTGAGATGGTGGCTGAAGTAAGGGTTAATGTAAGGCTGCAGAATTATGTGTTGATGTCACAGGTTCATGATCTGCCCGCTCCCTTACGTACCATGTGAACTTCTCCATGTCTTCCAAGAACATTTTTCCCTTTATGTTTCAAAGAATAGTGTTGTTCATTTGAGCCTCATGAGAAAAACAAAATGTTGGGTTTGTACAGGAGGCTGGGTCTGAAGAGTAGAGAGGAGCATTAGAGAGAGAGGGCGAGTCAAGAATTTCAGATCCATGAGAGTGGGTGAAAATACCACCTTTCCTTTGCTTCAACAGTTGTTATTGTTGGTTATAGATTAAGAAGCCGTTACCCATATGTCTCCTTCACTGTCGATTCTACTTTCTCTGGTTAAATGCAGCTTTTGTGATGTGGGTTCTTCTGTGAGGGGCTTAACCTCACAAAGGCTGGGTCCTCAGGGGAAATGCTCCTGGTTGAAATAAGTATTCTCAAGTGGCTCACCTACGTGTCTCCATCCATGGTTGGCTTTGAAGTGTGCGTGCTTCGTCAAGCACATCAGCAGGACTGTGGTGTTTTTATGAGACTGACCTTTTTCTTTGTGGTCTGTGGCTTTAGCAGCCGCTCTTGTTCTGTAGTGAATGAAGAATGAGGACAGGCAAATGGACTCTTTTCATGTCTGCTTGTCTCAGGATGTGAATAGGCACACTAGGGCAGCTGAAAACGTTTGTGTCCACACAACACGTTGCCTGGCTTGAGTGCCAAACCTCCCTTATATGGCATCATTTGCCTCTAATCAGGGTACATGTTACTCTTGTGAAGTGTTTGGTATAGAAAACTGGGATGGGTGAACTGACTTTCTCCACTGCTTAAATCTGGATATTCCAGTTGACATTATACAAGGATGTGGAACAGATTTCATTTGGTGAGCTAATCAATCAACAACTACGTGGATTGGCTTTGTTGAGAAGGATACAAAGACCTTAAACAGCTTCAGTGAAAAAGAATGCTTTTGTCGATTAGTTCTGTCTGCCTGGATGTGGGTATAGAGAATGTGGCATATGTGCTAATTCTTATATAGCTCTTAGTATGTTCTGAGTGCTTTACATATATTAACGAATCTGATCCTCTCAACAGCCATATGCAATAGTTATTATTTTATGGATGAGGAAACTAAGGCATAGAGAGGTCAAGTAACTTGACCAAGGTCACATAGTAAGTGGCCTAGGCAGGATTTGAATCCAGGGGAGTCTAGCTTCAGAGTTTGGGTTCTGAACCACTATGTCAAACTGCCTCTCCTTGTATTTATTTTTCTGTTTTGATCAAGACAGACTACATATGTCAGCCTGGTTCAGTAAAAGCCTCGCATTTTTCTTGGCTTAGGATATAAGAAGGGGTCTTTTCTACCATGATGCTTACTAGATATGAGCTTTGTGGGTCTATCGCCCTTCCTTCCTCCCAGGCTGACAAGGATTGAGATTCCTGACCTTGTAAAAGGAGAGGACTTTTTCAAACAAACAAAGAGTGAGTCCCCAGGATGAATAGGTGCTCAGAGTGCATGTCGGTGACCATTTGACCCAGATCTCTGAAATGCATAATGTCTAAAGGTGACAGGGCAAGTCAAAGACAAGATGTTTCAGGCCCCTCACTTGCCCCACTTGTGCCTCTATTTACCTCTTAGGTGACCCTTTTTTCTTTTAAGCGATCGTTTATTGAATGCTAAGCACTTCACTGCATGATTTCGTCTTATCCTCACAACAGCCCCAGGAGGTAGGCATTAATCTGCATTACGCAGTTGAGGAAACTAAGACTCAGGGAGATTAAGTAAATTTTGTTTGACTCCAATGTCCCTCTCAATGGAGTCGGAAGTTTTCAACTTCTTTGGTTTTTGTTGCTGCTGAATTCCAACTTAAATGAAAATCCCAGTAAGCAAAGCAGACAGTGGCCATGGGGTCCCAGAAGTCTGCCTGCCAGACTTGGAGCCTCTTTTTCCCACAGCTGCCCCCAGCCTCTTTGGTCCTTCACAGACCACATCTGGGAAACCACTGAAAGTCCCCTGCAGTTTAGCAGCTTAAAATCCCATCCTGCCATCCCGCCTCAGTGTGGTTGACTATGTCTCCTCTTGCCGGCGCTGGGAGATTTCCCATCCTGGGGCACTTCAGGGCATTCCCCAGCCACTTAAATGCAGACTCCTCTTTTGACTCAACAGGAAGATAGGGAAGGAAGTACACCTTCCCTGTCTGCAAGTTTTCCAGACTTCTCCAGCACCAAAGCTGTTGCTTTTAAATTGTATATAATATACTATCATTTTGAAAAGACTTGTTCAACTGTTACTCCCCATTAGATAATCACTGTTAACTTTGAAAAGTTTCTTTCCATTCCTTTCTATGTTATATAAGTATGCATTACATATATATTTCCTGTATGCAATAGATAGATAGATAGATAGATAGATAGATAGATATTTCCTGTTCCTTAAAGAAATGGGATCACTGTTTGTTTTGCAACTTACCTTTTTAACTTCCAATGTATCATGATTATCACTCCAGATCACCACATATAAAGTAAACTTATAGTTTCCCATAGTATGGGCATACCAAAAGCCTGATGTTTTCAGATAATAACACATTAGCTACTGAAGTCTCAGACCTTATAGTTTTGTCCACTTCTCACAAATGTAGAGGTTGGCATGCATTTGTTTGTTTGGATTAAGAGCTAAATTAGGGGGAAGTATGTGATAAGAGACTTGTCAGTTTATGAAATAAAGAGGATCCCCATGAGAGGGCCTCACGCAGTGCCAGGCAACGTGCATGTGCTCAGTGGTGGTTAACGAAATCTGAAAGTATAACATCCTTCAGTAAGGAAAAAAGGACTGAGAAGGTATAAGGAATATTAGTGTGCCTGGATTGATTTTTATTCAACGTATTTTAAAAGTAAGATGATTCGCTTTTCTTAGCTGTCTAAAGGAAATTGGAAGGAAAGGAGTTATTTTCCAATCACACACATGCTTCAACCGTTCAGTTGCCTATGATTAAAATAAAGCCAACCCACCCCAGGGTTACATTAGATATTCACTGTTCAGATAACAATAGGTTATCACGTTCTCTTTGAACTGCTCTCCAAAGATTGCAACTCTCCTGCCCCCAAGAATGTCAATCCCGACCCCTGTTTGGGCTGATTCGTAAGCATTAGCCTGCCTTAACTGACAGTGCAAAGAGCTGCACTCCAGGTACTTGTCAGGAAGTGTAGCCTCCAGCTTCCTGACATGCAGAACCCATCAAAAGCCCAGATGATAGAAACAATGCATATGCGCAACTGTCTAAAGAATGATCAGTTCATCTGTCCTCCCCTTTGAATTTCTGTCCGTGAACAGAAGAGAGCCGTGTGCCCCAACTAGGTTGTATTATAGCCTAACCCCAGAAATGCTTTTGCTGACTTATACTTTGAGGTATTCCATTAGTTTCCACCTTAGGTTAAGGAAATTGTACAAAGAACATTATTGTGATCGGTGTTTGGAGTTGAGAAGACCTGAGTTTTAATCCCAGCCCTGCCATCTGTTATCTATAACACTTTAGGCAAGTCCTGTAATTTCCCTGAGCCTCAGTTGCCTCATCTATTAAGTAGAAGTAAAAATAGCTCTAAGCTCATAGCCTGTTTGTAGAGTTAAATGAGATAATCCATGTTAAGTTCTGGCAGTAGAGTCCTCAATTTGTGGTCTTGCTTGAGAAGCCATTGTTTTAACCAGAGCCCTCTGGGCCCTATGTGAATCATAAAGACTGATGTCCAGACCCACTGAACGCTCTGGACCAATAGGTTTTTCTCTAGTTTCCTCACCCACTTGTGCTCACAAGTTGTGTGCTTACCAAAGTCAGTTGTTTTGTTCCCAAACATATTAATGTCAACTGAACTTGTTATCGTAATAATATATTTTGATATTTATATTAAAATATTCAAAAAAGTATGACTGGAATTATTTTGGTAAAAATCAAGGGAAATATTTGGAAAGACTTCATAAAGGTGAGTGGCCAAGAAAAAATACTGTCAGAGTAGCTGTGGGTATAACAACTATAAGAAAATAGGGAAAAGACTATAAAAAAAACTATAAGAAATACACACTCAAAATGCTTCACAAATTGTCCAATTTCACACTCCAATTTAAGTCCAAATTGTAGATGATGTATTGTGGATGTGATTTATAGAAGAAAGATGGCACCATAACTCAAATCAGAGGATTCAGAATCAAAGAAACGGCATTGCCCTACACAGAAAGATTGAGGAATGAATGTATATTCATGGGATTTATTTAAATAAAAGGTAAAAGGTATGCCTGTATCATGATGTTTTTGTAAATAATTTCCACCACTTTAACCAGCGTTGTTACTTTTTTTATTGTTTTCAATCAACCCGTGAGTGCCCAGATCACTTCTACTGTATTATTATCATTAACAGCATTCTTAAGACCCATGAGAGAAACCTCTTTCTGGTCCCAGAACAAGTGGTACTTTTCCATAAAATGGAACGTTTTGGCTTAGTGGATTTTGTGAATCAAATAATTGTTTTGCCTCTTTGTAGTCACTCCTGGAAGGGTTAGAACCAAATTAGTGATCTACCCCTCGCAAATGGAGATAATTTGATGATATGCACTTTGTACTAATCTCATAGCTGGCTCCTTATTTCCCCTTCACTCCTTTTTCCCTTAAATGTTTCTAAGGTTTATGTTATTTTATGTATCCTTCGAGGCACAGATTCACAACCCATAACTGTTCTAACTTCTTCAGGCAGAGAGGGATTGAATACAGGCAACTAGGAGCTGATAGCATGGTTTAAAGAGCTGGAAGGGTGGGCTCTAGACTGATCCTGCCACAATGCCTCCCCGAAAAACATGGCTGAACTGACCCACAAAAGGAGCTGCTGCCTCTGGCACAGCCAAGAAATGAAAATCAGGAGGCCGCCACTGGAATTGTTGACTTCAAAGGCTCGCCTCAGAGCTGCAATGCCGCCTGAGAGCTGCAATGCCGGGAGGAGGGAACTGTGGTTGCTGAGGCTGCTGCAACTGCCTTTCACACCCCTGAAGGCAGGGGCTGGGCGATGGGGCACTGTTGCAGAAAACCACACGTCCTCCTGCCCATGTTTGCCAGTAGCAATAGTTGACACAGGAGGGAAAAGATGACCTCCACCTCACTTCCACCTCTAAGCCTCGTGTGAGTACTTCTAACAGGTGGAATGGATTCACAGCCAGAACACCAGCTTCAGGAGAGCCCGGGAAACCCCTTTAGCCAAGTACTGTGCAATGTTGCAAATCAAACTAGAAGAAGGTTGCAATGAATGCAAAGGGCCAATTGACTACACTAGACTAAGTATTTTTATGAGTCACCATAAATCCTTTCTGGTACAAGCTTGGGGGAATCTAATTCAAAACATACTTCCAGACCTTTACTTTCTTAAACACAAAAGTAGTAAGTTCTCCGATAAAGTCACATCCAATAAACCTTTCTCTTCTGAGAGAAATCTTGGGAGTAATACTTGGAGGAAAGAAGAGAAGACTCGAAGTTAGTAGACAAGAGCTGAGCTCTGATTCTACCTCTCGCTAACTGTGGGACACTAAACCACTCTGAGAGCCAGTCTCCTCCCTGATAAAACGAGAGTAATATTATCAGCTGCCCTAGCTACCTCACATGATACTGCAGGGATCAATGAAGGTAAGGTGTGAGGCACGTTTTGCTTCATCAAACTCATCTATGATGAGGATCTCAGTCAGCACTTTTGTCTCTAAAAGACATCACATTTATTTTTCTAAATTAAATGTTATCTGCTGTACACCCCCATCCTACCAACCTGGCAAGAGATTAATCTTAAGCATTCTCACACACACACGAAAAGGTAAATATGTGAGTGATGGATGTGTTAACCCAATTGTGGGAATGCTTTCACAATGTATACGTATATCAAATTATCATGTGGTACATTTTAAATATATTATAATTTTGTCAGTTAAACCTCAATAAAGCTAAAAAAAAACAAAAAACAGTCACACTTGGTCCGTTGAAACCAAGCATTTCTGCTCTTTCCGTGCCAACTGGGGCACATGGCCCTTGCCTTGGCTGAGAGTCTGGATGTCTAGGGCCCTGGCTCTCTATTTTCTTTGAGGACTTGCCTCCTCAAGAATGTTGTGGCAGTGCAGAATATGAGTCCTAGCCACTTGCTATGCCACAAAACTCTTACACCCTGTGAGTTCCAGAGAGCCTCCCCAAATGTCCTCTAGCCTCCCCTGCAGGTCCCTACTTACCTCCTCACTTGCTCTGGGAAAACCTCACGTAATGCCTTCCATGACCCTAGGCTTTAGACAGTGATGGCTACAAAAGGGAGGCGATGTCATCTTCCGGCAACTTCTACCTATCACACAAATTAATCTCTCAACAAATTATACTGCAGCATCTGAAAAAGAGTTTTTTGACCCATCAAGTGTTATACAAGTGCACAGAATGTAACTCAGGGCTGTGCTATTTGTCTACTCTGGCTGTAGGCTGGTCCTAACAAGCAGCAGCATTTCAGCTGTAGGCTTCAGAGAGTGCCCTGAAAACCACATACTGGAAAATACGGAGCACCATTTTCATCATTGTTTTTAGTGGACTCGTATTTATTATAAAAGAACAAGAGGGACGTAGTGGAGGAAACTCTTCTTCAAATCTTTGAATCCTACCTGTATGCTGCTGAACACGTAGGTGACTTCGTAAGGGTTGGTTAAGCTCTGTGGGGGTTGGGTTCGCCATCTTTGAAATGAGATGATCGTGATATATCAGTGGCTTTCAAAATACTCAGTGAGCACAAGAACAGGAGTGAGCGGGACTTCTGATCCTCACCTCGGCTTTAACCAGAGCCCCCTGACATTTATCTGGTTAGAAGAAAGAGTTCTGCTACTCAAAACAAGAAAAAGTTTATAAAAACCACTGAATTGGTTGGTCTCTAGTGTCTGTGATTCTGTGAATACAGCTGAATCTGCTGAGAACAGGCAATGACCTTTCTCTTGCGTGTTGTCCTAACTAGCCCCTCTCTTTGATGTGAGCAGATGAGGGCTGCAGCCCTAGCCATGGCTCAGAACCCAGAGATCCAACATCAGGACCAAATTCTCTGGGATGTGGACATCTCCTTGGGAAATATGAGTTGCTGGTCTCCTACCCTGTTCTTGGCGGTCACTCTCCCTTGCCAGTTTCCTTCTCCCAGTCTTGCTGTGGGCTGCACAAGTTGAAGTAGATGAATTGGGACACAGACAGGCAATTGCACGCTTTCTCTTTTGGCTGCCTTAACTGCTGCTTTGGCATCTTCTATACCAGCCAAGTGAAGCCTGAAATTCTAGGATCTGAAGCACTATCTCCAGAGTCATGGCAGATAATATGAATTAATTAATCATTTAATTCCTATTTTCCAAAAAACGTTTTCTGAGTACCTGCTCTATATGAGGCCCAGGACTAGGTGCCAGGTGTACAGTGATAAATAAGGCCTAGATAATGCCCTCAAGAACTGTATGGTCTCCTGGGGAGGCAGCTCATACATGTCCACTTTATTACATTGGGATCAGGGGTATACACGATGCCTTGAAAGCACAGAGAAGGAAATAGTTAGATTTGCCTGTGGAGTTGGAAGACACTTTCTGGTTCCTAGAATATAGTAGCTCCTCAATAAATATTTAGTGAATGTGGGGATGTTTGAGAAGATGGATTCTGGAGCTAGACTGCTTGGAACTGAATTACAGCTCCATCACTTTGTCAGATGTGTGACTTTTGGCAAGTGACTTAACCTCTCTGTGGCTCAGTTTTCCCATCTGAAAAATGGGGCTAATAGTACTGACCTCACCTCATAGGGTTGTTGTGAGGCTGAAGAGTTAATACACATCAGGTCCTTAAAACAGCGTTTGGCACATGATAGATGCACTAAGGGGGCTTGCCGATTACCATAGGCGTTGAACAGGAGATTGTAGGGTAGAGAAAAGAAGAAAGGATAGTGCATGAGATCCTGATTAAAAACACAGGAGTTCCTTTCAGTAACCCACTAAGGGAATGTGCTCTTATTGGAATTATTTTAAAAAGTGGCGCGGGAGCCACAGTTCCGAGCGCTTGTCTGCCTTCCCTTCCCTTGGTCTCACGCTCTCTTCCTTCTGTAACCCTCCCTTTCCTGTACTTCCTGTGCTTCTCCTTCGTTCCTTCTGCTTTTCCATCACTCAGTCCTACTGGCCCTGCCTCCATCTTGTCCTCCCTGCTCCCTCCTCTCTCGTCAGCCCTCTGAGATCTGCTCTTTTCATCCTCTCTTTCTCCTCCCTCCTCATTTCCCTGTATCTGTGTTCTTCCTCCCCTGGCCGGCCCCAGCCAAGCTGGCCTTATACATATTTCTCCAAAGCCTGAAAAACCAGACCCTCCTCTTCTCTGCACCCCCTTCCTCCAACAAGAAGCATGGTAATAGGATTAAAACAGATCGGAACAAAGAAATAAATCTTTTTTTGTTATTGTTGCCTCTCAGGGAAAAGCACCAGTGGGTGTCCTTTGTTGCCAACACAGCCAGGGCTCCCTTATGACATCTGTAGCTTGGGGTGATCGCGGCTTTTGGCCTTCCAACTTTTCACTGTCAAACACGCTAGCAGTTTTCAGGGTTTAAATGGCAGTAATCACATGGACAGAACCACCCCTGCTGACACCCCGAGGGGGACAAAGCCTAGATCCTCAGAAAGACAAAATTCACGAGTTTCCTGCACTCGGAAATGAATGCTCAGGCATGAAGAGTGAGCCCTGGAGCAGGACAGAAGGCCTCGGAGAAGTCTGGCCTGGGCACCTCCTGAGAAGGGCCTTCATTTCTTCTATTCTGCACATGATTCCTGCGTGTTGACTATGTGCCTGACGGCATTCAAGGTTCAGGGGATGTAGTGCTGACATGACAGAAGAGGTCCCTGCTCTCCTGGGATAACTTCTGATGGGAAAGGTAGACCATAAAGGAGTAAAATCACGAATGAGATACTTTTAGCTAGCTACAAGTGCTGTCAAGAAAATAAAATAGAGTAACCAATATAAAGGTCTCGGTGGGGAAGGGTTTGTTTTGAATCACACCATCAGGAAAGTCCTCGCTGAGAGGAGCCCTTTGAACTGGATCCTTGATAACAAGAAGGAACCATGTAAAGACCCGGAGGCCAATGACCCGACATGCAAGAGTCTGGAGAAACAGGCCCTGAGGGATGGAGCTTAGGGACCGAGTGGAGAGGGTGGCATATGATAAAATTGGGGAAGGAGGCAGCAACCAGGACTTGTAAGGCCTTGTAGGCCACGTTTCTGAGTCCCATTGTAAGTCTCAGAGACTGATTAGATGCTTAGATCAGAAAAGGAATTTATTGGAAGGAGTTGAGGTAGCCCAGAGAATTGCCAGGGACAGATGCGGGAAAGTGACAAGAGAAAGGAGACAGCAGCTGGACACTGGCATTGCTGGTGCTTGTGCTGCCATCCCTGCCAGTTCTGGTCACCGGACACCTCCACTGGACTATCATCCAGATGGGTTCCCTGCAGTCACCGAAGCCTGATTTCACTGGTGGGTACATGGATATCTTAGGGTTCTCTGGTGAAACGGAACCAGCAGGATGTGGGATGTATGTGCGTGCATGTGTAGGTACACATACGCATTACATATTATATCCTATTGTGTGTGTGCATGTGTGTCTTTATATATTTACTATTATAGGGAATTGGCTCAAATGGTTATGGAGGCTGAGACATCCCAAGATCTGCTGTTGGCATGCTGGAGACCCAGGAGAGCCGATAGTGTAAGTTCCAGTCCGAGTCCAAGTCCGAGGGCAGGAGAAGACCACCGTCCCAGTTCGAAGACAGGAAGAGAGAGTGAATTCTCCCTTACTCAACCTTTTTTTCTGCTCAGCCTTCAGTGATTGGATGAGGCCCACCTCCATCGGGGCGAGCTGTCCGCTTTACTCAGTCTATAGATTCAAATGCTAATCTCATCCAGAAACACTCAGACAGACACACCCAGAACCATGTTTAACCAAATATCTGGGTACCCAGTGGCCCAATCGAGTTGACATGTAAGATGAACCATCACAGTGGGCAAGTACAGCTGATTGGCTGAGTGGTCACTTGTCATTTCTCGAGGACAAAAAAGCCCGGGAAATGAGTGCCTGAAGTATTCTTGAGTGGGAAGTAGAGTGTATACCCAACAAAACTCAAAAGTCAGGGAATTTCCCAATGTAGAAAGTGAGTTCGGATTCTGGATAACCAAAGAAATGGCAGGTGTCTACTCCGTGATGGCAAGAGTTAGCTTTTTATTTAAGTGCAATGGGAAGTCATTGGAGGACTTTAAACGGGAAGTGATATGATCCGATTTATATTTCTGAAAGGTCCCCCTGGCTGCTGGGTGGAGACGGATGGTAAGGAGGCAAGAGTGAATGTCAAGAGGTAGTGCTGACTTGACCAGCGTGGTTGCGGTGAAGGAGGTGAGAGAGGGGTTAGATTCAGGATTCTGTCTGGAGGTGAAATGAACAGGACTTGCTCATGGATTAGATGTAAGGGACTAGGGAATGGGGATAATCAGGGGTGATTTTAGTTTTTCAATGAAACAATTTGGTGGCTAATGCAAGTTACTGGATGGAGAGTCTGGGGGCTGGGGGAAGGAAGGGAAAAATCAATAGTTCATTTCTGACATGTTAATTTTGACATGGAAGAAATGCCTATTAATAATCCAAGTGACAATATAAAGTAGACATTTGGATATTGCAGATATGATTCAGAAAAGAGGTCAAGGTTGGAGATAGAAATTGACAAGATGGACTTTGGAGCCAGACGGCTTTGCTTTGATTTTTGGTTCTCCTAATTACTAGCTGTGTGAACGTGAGCAAGTTGCATGCGCTTTTGAGCTCTGGGGTCCTCAGTTATAAAACAGGGGTGTGTTAGTTCCCTAGAGCTGCCATAACAGAGTACCACAAACTGAGTGGTTTAAAACAACAGAAATTTATTCCCTCACAGTTCTAGAGTCTAGAAGTTCAAAATCAAGGTGTAGGCAGGGCCGGGCTCCTTCTGAAGGCTCTGGGGAAGAATTCTTCCTTGCCTCTTCCTGGCTTCTGGCGGTCGCAGGCGATCTTTGACATTCTTTGACATGCAGCTGCATCACTCCATTCTCTGCCTCTGACATTGTGGCATTCTCTTCCCCCCTCTCTGCATGTCTCCATGTGTCTGTGTCTCTGTGTTCAATCTCCCTCTTCTTTCTCTTATAAAGAGACCAGTGGCTGGGTTAGGGGCCAGCCCTAACCCAGTATGACTTCATCTTAGCTTGATTGCACCTGCAAAGTCCTATTTCCCAAATAAGGTCACATTCGCACTTACCCGGGGTTAGTTATTCAAAGTATCTTTTTAGGGGACACAGTTTCAACCCACATCAAGAGATATGATTCTAACTCTCTGGTGAATAATTATTGCTCAATAAATGACTACTCTTATTTTTTTTCTTCTCCTTGGTGTGGACTTCATGGGAAGCTGTTGTGTTGGATAGTTCCGAATATATTGGTAGAAGGGACCCCCTCTGCCACACATGCTTCCGTAGCACAGTGAGTCTGACTCCTTAAGAAGGAGATGGAACTCTTACAGCACTATTGTCTTTGTACATAGTTGTCATCTGGAACCTTTTGCATTGTGTTGGGCTTCAGTCAAGAAGCATTTGTAAAATAAATATTGGTTGAATTATTTTGTTCTTATATTGTTACCTTCTTGTCGTCCCTTTTGGAATTCAGGTAGCATATATGTTCTCCACTTTCTAGCACTACCCTCAGTGCCTAAAACAGGACTGTCACATGGTAGGTGTTCAATGATTGAACTGATAAATGATGAGAAAAGCTATGCAAGTGTCACAGACATTCAATTTTCCCAGACTTAAGATGACTTGTAAGTCATTGCTAATTCTACAGGCAGCAATTTGATAGGGTTGCTGGGGACCCCCTTTTTCATTAAATCTAGCTGTATGGCTGGAAGTGGAATCTTGTCAGGAACCACATAGAATGGGCCATGCAGGCTATTCAGTCATTTATTCATTCATGTGTAACTCTTGTAAACTCAGAGGCTATGTTATCTATTATCAGTGCATTGAAGTTGTCCAACAAGTTAATGTCGTTTTAAAAAACATTTTATCTGGAAATATCTTTAAACTTAGAGAAAATGTGCAAGAATGAGAATAGAACACAAAAACAGCCAATATCCTTTACTCAGATTCACCAGTTGTTAACATTCATCTCATTTGCCTTCTGTTTACTCTCTCCTCTCTCTATATATATATTCAATATAGTCTAATATATTAATTGTTTCCTTTATGATTATTACTCTTTGTTTTGTGTTTAAGAAATAGTTTCCTCCTTTACAGCCATGAAGATATTTTCATATTTTATCTTCTAGAAGCTTTATTGTTTTACCTTTCACATTAAAACTATAATCTACCTGGAATTGATTTTTTTTTTATGTGGTGTAAGAGTCAAGTAGCATTTTTTTCCATATGGATATTTCATTGACATGGCTCCACGTATTGAAAAGAGCACGACTCCCCACTGCTCTATTTTGCCACTTTCATTGCCAATATAGCATCACTATATGTGTAGATCTATTTCTGTGCTCTTGATTATGTTCCTTGGGTTTATTTGTATATCCTTGTGCAAACATCACACTTTATTTATCTTTTTTACCAGGGCTTTAGAATAAGTCTGGATGTCTGGTAATTTAAGTTCTCTAAATTTGAACCTCCTCACAATTTGAGGGGGGCAGTTCTTGACCCTTTGTATTTTCACATAAAATTTAGAATTGCCTTGGCAGTTTTTAACAAAATTAACTGCTGGGATTTTGATTGACATTGCATTGTCTATAGATCAATTTGAGGAGACTGACATCTTTACAATGTTGATTTTCTGGTTCATGAAAATTGGCATACTCTTCCATTTATTTACGATTTCTTTAATTTCTCTTAGTTACATTTGATAATTTTCAGGATGTAGATCTCGGACAGCTTTTATAAGATTTAGCCCTAGGTATTCGATTGTTTTGATGTTACTGTAAACGACATCTGAAAAAAAATTTATTTGTTAATTGTGGCTGGTATATAAAAATACAAATAATCTTTTATGTTGATCTCATATTCAACAATCTTACTAAATTAACTTATTATTTATAATAATTTATACGTAGATTTCTTGGGTACGGATGCAAATCACATCATCCATAAATACTGACAGTTTTATTTCTTGACATCCAATCCTTTCACCATTTATTTCTTTTTGCTACATTATTGCATTTGTTCCGTTATATTGGCTAGGACCTCCAATACAGTGTTGAATAGCAGTAATGAGAGGCACTCTTATCTTGCTCCTGATCTCAAGGTACAGTGTCCTGTAGGACTTTTGTAGATAACCTTCATCAGATTAACAAAGTGTACTTCTATTTCTAGGTTGCAAGAGTTTTTATTGTACATGAGTGTTAAATTTTGTGAAATGCTTTTCCTGCTTCTATTCAGATGATTTATATTATTTCTTCCTTTGTTCCATTAATGTGATGAATCACATCTATTGATTTCCAAATGTTAAATCAACTTTGCTTCTTGGAATAAACCCAGCTTGGTCCTGATGTATTTTTTTTTTATTTTCAATTTGGTAATAATCTCCTTGGAGGTTTGCGTCTATGTTTATGACACAGTCTGGCCTGCATTGTAATGTGCTTGTTAGGATTTACTGTCAAAGTTTTGTTGGTCTAATGAAACAAGTTGCAACATGTTTTCTCTTTTTCTATCTCAGGAAGAGTTTGTATGAGATTGATGCTGTTTCTTCCTTAACGATCTTAAATATTTGGAAGCATTCGCTGATGAAGCCAGCTGGGTCTGAGTTTTCTTTACAGGAGATATTTCACTACAGGTTCAATGACTTCAACAGATATAGGATTGTTTAGATTTTCTATTTACTCCAGGTTCAGTTTTGGTAGGTTTTGTTTTTCTAGCTATTTGTCCAGTTCATCTAAATTTTTAAATTTATTGGTAAAATATTGATCATAACATCCTTTCATTACATTTTCAATGTCTGTAAGGTATAGAGTGACAATCACTTTTTCATTCTTGATATTGGTTATTTGAGCAGTCTCTTTTTCTCTTAATTAGGTTATCAAGAAATCTGAGAATTTTTTAGTCTTTTTGAAGATTGAAGTTTTAATCCTTTGTATTGTACATTGTTTTTCTTTCATTAATTTGTGCTCTTATCTTTATTAGTCCCTTCCTTCTACTTTCTTGATGTTTAAATGGCTCTTCTTTTTCTAATCAAATTGTTTCCTTAATTTCCAAACATTTGGGGATATTTTTGTTATTGATCGCTGGCTTAATTCTACAGTGATCAGAGAACATATTCTATATGATTTCAATCCTTTGAAATTTTTGAAATTTGCTCTGCACCTCAGCATTTGGACACTTAATTACATGTGCATTTGAAAAGTACATTATTCTACAGTTATTGGGCATAGTGTACATATATCTATACATGTATACATATAAATATAACGTTAATTTATATCCATTATCCACTTATGTATTTATATCTATTTATAAATCAGATCAATTTTATTAGTAGTTTTGTTCAAGTCTTCCATATCTGTATTAATATTTTTGCCTGCTTATTTTATCAATAACTAAGAGAGCTGTGTTAAAATCTCCTACCGTGTTTGTGAATTTTCTGTTTCCTCTTTTGGATGGGTCACCTTTGCTCCATAAACGTTGAAGGTTTGCTTTTGCTTCTGCAGGCAGTGACAGTAGAGTTGGATCACTTTCATCCAATGAGTTGATTTGAAGCTGGGTCTGTGTGAGACCTAGTATATTCCCATTTATGCTTCGCTGTTAATATTGTGAAATATTTTTAAATCACTTATACATTAATTCATTTAACAGATATTTCTTGCATGGCTACTATGTACTAGGCACTATAATCGGTGCTGAATCTTCCGTATTCTTCTAAGGGTCATGAGCAGAATGCAACTATTTTTGAGAAGGAATCCCCAGCGCCAAGGTGGATATTTCTTATTTGGTCTCCCCATCTCTCAGTGTTTTCCATTATATATTGTCTTGCCAGATGGATTGCTCTGAAGCATCTCTTTCTTCTCATCACTTCACATGCTCAAAAACTCGCCTTTGTTTCCCAGTGCCTGAAGAAGAGAAGGCTGTTCTTGTCCAGCTGGGAGGATCTGAGGCACCACCTTACGTCTTCTCCAGGGTCTTAACAAAAAGTCTTACCACATGTTTGAGCTGAGTCTACCCTGAGGCCATTTTTAACTGGCAGTGCCTTGGATTTGATCTTTGCTTGAGAACATTTCTTAATTTTGCAGAACATTTTTCAGGCTGGAAAAACTATTTGGGGGTCTTTATATATCCTCTCAATTCTGCATGAAAATAGAACAGTTCTTTCTTTAGTTAAACTCTCTTCTTATCTTATCACAGGCAGCCAGAGGAAACAAGTTGACACTTTTACCATTCTGCCTGGAAATTTCCTTAGCCAACTACTAATTAATTAAATACCTTTTCTGTCTTCCCTGTGACTGTGGGTGACAATTTTGCTGAACTTTCTGCAACTACATCATACAGGTGGCCTTTTCTCTAGGCTCCAGTAAAAGTGTTCTTAGTGTCCATCCAGTCTTTACTAAAAGTATTTCCAAGGCCCTTCTAGTACCTACCTGCCATTTGGTTTCAATGCCACATATTTTCGGCTTTTGATATGGAAGCATCCCATTTCCTGTAGCAATTTCTATTTCTATTGTCTACTGCTGCTTAACAAATCACTACACACATTCGAAGGTTAGAGCAACAACTGTTTATTATTTCTCATGATTCTGTGGCTGATTTGGCAGTTTTTCTGCTTCACAGATAGTATCAGCTATGCTGACGGGGTGGGGGTGGGGGTCGATGAACTGAAATCTCCAGACTTGGTTTGCTCACGTTTCTGGTACCTTGGTGGGGATGGCAGGAAGATTGGGCTTCGCTGAGATGCTGGAATTGCTGGTCCGTTCTCTCACTCTCCATGTGGTCCCAGGACCTCTCCCTCTGCACATGGTCTTTCCAGCAGAGTAGCTGGACTTCTTACATCTGGCTCAAGGGCCAATAGCACTTTATTTCCCACGGCCCACAGATGCCCTCTGAAGGCTCTATTGGGTCCCAGGTCTTTTGGTCATCAGTGAAAAGGCAACAGGAAAGAAAAATGCAGTCAGCATCTCTAACCTCTGCCTGGAGATTAATTCTGCAGTTATTGAAGATTACTGGGGACATTACTGGCTCCTCTTTTTTGAGGCATTTTCTTAAAGAATTTTCACTTTCTAAAAGTGAGTGAACAAAGGATGAGAAGGGAGGGGAAATGGGAATCTGTCGAAATGGATTTGTTTGCAACTCTAAGAATAGGTTTGGAAAGGTAGAATGACTATTAACTAAATGATGTTTTGGTATTTTCTCTGGATTTAAAAATACCTGTACTTATATAGTTCTTATTTTTAAACTAACAAAGCATTTCATCTTTAGTTTTGTAACATCCCCAAAAGGATAAAGAAGATTTCAGTTTTCATTTTAATTTTATTCATCTGGTAGAAGATAAAGAACAGCGAAATAACTTCCCCAACATTATCCACGTAATAAAACTATCCAACTATCTATCTAGTCGTCAATTAACTTAAAAACATTATTCATTCTTTCAACATATATTTATTGATTCCCACTATTTGTCAATGATCAATTTTAATGTATAGTTCCTGATTACCCAGGTCCTGGGTATACAGTAGTAAGAGACCATTCATGAAGCTTATATTCTAGTAGATGAGCAGAAATCAATCAGATAATCACACATATCCAGACCTGATTACGACATGTAACACATAGAAGGAACCATGAATGCATATTGTAGACATACATGATCTATCTTACGAAGTCAGAAAAAGCCTTCCTGAGAAGTGACATTGTGCTAGATGTTAAGCAGATGGAGGACTGGAAGAATGTCCAAGCAGAAGGTAGATCAGGTGCGAGGCTCCAAGGCAGAAGGAGCTCTGCACCTTTGAGAAATGGAGTGAAAGTTGGTGTGGCTGGAGGTTTGACAGCACAGGCAAGGGAGTCATGGATGTGGCTGAGGGGGCAGAAGGAGACCACATCACAGGGGCCTTTACAGGTTGCTCTTAGAGCTGTATGACCTTAGGTAAATCCCTTAGCCTTTCTAAGCCTCAGTTTGCTTGAAATGGGGCTACTTTTCAATATGCTAAAGCTCCAACCCTGACTCTCATCTGGACTCTAAGTCATACGGTGCAATTTGACATATTCAGTTAGATATCCAACAGGCAGCTACAACTCGTTTGCAAAACAGGACTGTTGATTCCTGCGGCTCCATCCCCTGAAACTTCCTCCTTCTCTTCTTCTCCTATTTCAGTGACTACCTCCACTATCCACCCAGTTGCTCAGGTCGAGATCTCAGGAGTTAACCTCCATTGGTCACGTTCCCTCTTTTTTCATGTGAAGTAAGCCTTGTTGGCTATGATGCCAAAATAGATTCCAAATCCAGCCACTTCTCACCATCTCCATTGTCATCACTGTAATCTAAGCCTACGTTTTCTTCTTATCTGGATTATTGCGATGGCCTCCTAGCCGTCTACCTGTCTACTCTTGCTTTCCTACAATCCATCATCCACTCAGCAGCCAGAATGGTCTTTTTAAATGTACATTTTCATGTCATCCCTCTACTTAACAGTCCTATAGTTTCTGACTGCACTTAAAACGAAATGCAAACTCCTGACCATGACATGTCTCCATATGAGCTACTCCCAGCCAGCCTCTCCAAGACTATTTCATCCTGCTTTGCTCACTATGCTCCAGCCACGTCGGCCTTCTGTTTGCTTCTCACACATGGCAAGCTCACTGCTGATCTCTGTGTTACTGAATCCTTCTCATCAGTTAATCTCCAGCTAAAAAATCATATTCTCAGATAGGCCCTCTATTCAATCTGAATCAGGCCCTCCCGAGCCTCCTACTGGATAGTCACCATCCCGTCACCTCTTGTAGTTTCTCAATAGCAACCACTATTCTCTGAAATGAGCTTATCCATTTAGTTATTTCTGCTGCCTTCCAAGCATAAGCTCCACAAGAGCAGGACCTTGTCAATCAAACCTTCCTCACCTAGCAAAGTGTCTGGTGGAGAGCGGGACCACAGTCCAAGTATTTGCTGGCCGGATGAACGAATATGTAGATGAAATCACCTCACAGAAGCCTCCCTCAGCCCAAGAGCCAGGATCAATTTGCCTACACTGCAGGCTCTGGTTTCATGGCTGAGACACACTGAAAACTGCTAGTTCTTGAATTAAGATCAGCATTTTATTAGTGTAGACTCGGTTTCAGTTTTCAGGGCCCAAATCCATTGTCTTTAGTACAATTCAGGGACTGTTCTCAATATCATAGTCTGTAGCAGTCAACCCATCAGAGTTCATTCCATCTTACTGTGCAAGTTCCATAGCAGTGGGTAGCTTATACCCATGATCAACTTTTTATGTATATTTCAGCTTAAAAACAAACATGAAAGGCCTCAGGAAAACCATCTCCCATGGAAGCACGTAAACTTTCAAATGATGGCTTAAAACATCTATAGATTGGCTAACGAGTGAATTGCAATTACAGATTACACATTTGGTTAACAGGGCTTTGTGAGCCCTTTGAAACTTATTTTACTGGGTTAATAGATAATTAGGGTCTTTTATGTAGACATACCATAAATGCTCCTTTGGAGCAATTAAAGTTTGCTGAATGGATCCCGGGCTCCGCTGTTTCTTTGATGCATCCCCCTAGCTCCTATTACGCCAGTCAGAGTAGCAGGGAGAGGCCGGACCTGGTGTTTAAGGAGGGAGCTCTTTTGCATTCAAGGTGGATCCTGGCAGCAGCAGCCTGAGCTGAGGGAGGGGGGAGGGAGGGTTGGTCGTCCACTCCTGGAGGCCGCCCAGCTCCCCCCGCCAGCCTAGGGCACAGAGAAAATTGCTGCTGCTCTCTCACCAGGTGTGCACCACCGACCTGAGTCGATCAGCCTCAGCACATTCTTCTCTAGGCAGAATGCACCATTTTTCAGATTTCAGTTCCAAGTATCTGTTCCCAAGCTGGTCCGAGTCAACACCACCTTTTCTTTTTTCTTTATGACTCCTACTTTGAGAATTACTTTCAAATACTCGTCCCAAAGTTCTACTCATTGTTCAGACTCCGGATAAACATCCTAGATTAGAGCCTGGGCTCTGGAAGCTGACAGATCTGGGTTTGAATCTTGGACCTGGCATTACCAGCTGTGTAATCTTGGGAAAGTTACTAGATCTTTCTGTAAACCAAGAAGAATAATATTCATAGTAGCCAACTTTTAATGGACGCTTGCCAGGTGCTAGGCATCATGCTATTTACATACTTCTTTTTTTCTTAATATCCGCAAGAAACGTTGATTTATTAAAAAGTTGTGATCTCCATTTTAAAGATGACGGAAGTGCCTTGGGAGTTAAATAACTTACCAAAGGCCACGAACCTTACAAGTGACAGAGACAGAGGTCTGGCTCATGTGCTCAACCATTATGCTCTCTTGTCTTCTGTGAACATCCATCTCATAGGGTTGTTTTGTGAATTTGATAAGATACTGTTCATAAAGCACTTAGCACAGAGCTAAGTAAATGCTCAATAAATACATGCTGTTCTCGTTAGTATTCTTCTTTTTATGATTTCCTTGTGAAGCTTTCCTTGACTCCTCCCTGGCCAACTCAGTGACCCCTTCCTTTGGGCTCCCAGCATGTTTGTACTTATTCTCCTCACTAACATTTGAACTGTAATCATTTGTTTACCCATCTGTCTGCCCTACTGGGCTGTGAGTTCCTCAGGGCAGCGATTTTGCCTTATTTGTTCCCAAGCACAGTATAGGAGCTCAAGGGAAATATTTTAACAAATAGCGGTGAGAAGACAGACTTTATCATTCGTGGACAATAGCATGTGCAAAGACCCCGAGTCCCGACAGAGAGCCAGCCCATTTGGGACCGGCTGGTAGAGTAACATGGTTGGAGAAGAGAGGTGGGCAGAGGTGGGCAGTGAGAGGAGGGAAGAATTACAAGCGATGATGCTGGTGAGGTAGGCGGGCCTCATAGGCCATGTTATGGTGTGGACTTTACTTCAAGAGCGATGGGGAACAAGGGAAGTGCTTTAAGCAGGGGAGTCACATGATTGGAACGCTGCTCACCTCAAAACCCTGGAGGGGAATAGAGAGCTTCTAGGAAGTTCCAAGGATGCTGATGGCCAGGTCATCAGTCTACCCACTGGTGAGAAAAGGAAAGTCAAAAGAAAACAGTTATGTTAGACCCTTGATCTCCACAGGTGGCCTCTACCTACTCTGACTGTGCCCCTACCAGATGACCCCTAGTCATTCTGACTTCTCCGCTAGTATAGTTACTGATACTGCAAATCCAGGTCAACAAAAAGGAAGAGGGTTTTAACCAAAACCCCTAGGAAAAGTTGTAGGGTGCATCGGACGCAGCCCTTCCTTCCAAACATCTATAAGCAGTTAAGAGAGTGATGTCTGCTTTGAGTATAGATGAGAACCCTCTGTGTTAGATGCCTGCAGAGCTTTTCTATTTTTTCGTCCCTCAAAATAATCACGAGCCGCTCTGATGCTCCAAAGACATGTGCTCTGTTGATACACACGCCCTTGGGGGTTTCCCTTTGGCTTTGTGCTGTGGAGGAGAAGTCAGTTAGGAAAGAGGACGAAAGGCCAACAGGAGGTGGCTGAGTTTATGAAACCTGAATAAGAAACATGAGCATGTAGGCTCAGTCGAGGGACCGGTGTACTCCTTAGGGGATGAGCTGGGCCTATTTCACTCCTTTCTGAGCTTCTGACTGCCCTGCAGCCCAGTTACAAGCCTTGTAAAAATTGCCTACATGCTGTCCAAAGTCTGCTCCTTCTGCAAGTTTAGCCTAGCAGACTGGAGGAAATGTCTTTTGCTTCGGAGGGGTGATACTGAATCTCATATTTGAAATTTTATAATACAAGACTCAATGGTTTATGAAGCATTTTATATACATTACTGTATATCTTCCCCATATAGATTCTGTGATGCTGTAATTGTGGGTTCCATTTAACAGATGAAAAAACTGAGACTTAGAGAAGTTGAATATATTTCTAAACGTCACAGAGCAATTATGTATGTGGTTGATAAGGACTCAAACTTGAGAGTCACTCAACTTACCAAATATTTCCTTGGTACCTAACATGGTCAGGCAGTGTCTCAAGTGCTGGGAATACAATGTGATCAAAGACATGAGGAATTTTCTCTCGTGGAGTTTACAGTCCAGTTGGAGAGACGCTCATTAGACAAAGAAGTACTCAAAAAAATAGGAAATGATAAACAGAGTTAAGAGCTATGAAAGAAAAACACAAGGTGGTGGGAGAAAATGTAGCAAGGACATAATTTAGATGTGGTGTGTGTTTGTATGCAGGGAGGGTATGTGTGTGCATCGCTGAAGACTGATGATGACATTTGAGACCTGAGAAATAGTGGGAGGAAATTGGGAGAAAAGTAGGGGTAAGAAGTTTCAGCAAGTGACAGCATATATAACGACTCTCAGGCAGGAAGAACTTGATGTGTTTTTTGTTGTTGTTGTTGTTTTCTTGAGAAGATCAGCCCTGAGCTAACTCCTGCCAATCCTCCTCTTTTTGCTGAGGAAGACCGGCCCTGAGCTAACATCCATGCCCATCTTCCTCTACTTTCTGTGTGGGACGCCTACCACAGCATGGTGTGCCAAGCAGTGCCATGTCCACACCCGGCATCCGAACCGGCGAACCCCGGGCCGCAGAAGAAGAATGTGTGAACTTAACCACTGCGCCGCCACCTGGCCAGCCCTGAACTTGATGTGTTTGAAGATCTGGAAAGGGCTGAGTGAGTCAGACTGGAATGGAGTGGGCCAGG
Organism: Equus przewalskii; assembly: GCF_037783145.1. Taxonomy (NCBI): domain Eukaryota; kingdom Metazoa; phylum Chordata; class Mammalia; order Perissodactyla; family Equidae; genus Equus; species Equus przewalskii. The sequence goes on along the minus strand of NC_091833.1, from coordinate 77,617,311 downwards.
AAGAGAGTGGCATAAGATGAGATTAGATTGTCAGTAGGCTTGGCTGGATCATGTAGAGCATTCAGCAGTAGGTTTTACTCTAAATGTGATGGAAAGCACTGGAGGATTTTAAACAGAGAAGTTGACTTTCCATATCAAGATGATCACTCTAAATGCTCAATCAACATTAGATTGTGGGCAGTAAGAATGGAAGCAGGGAGACCAATAAAGAGGAGGATATTGCAACAATCCAGGGGAAAGATGATGGCCCTATATTTTCAAATCCTAGAATTTTTGGCTATGGCATGTGCTATAGTTGTAATTCTAGAAAACTGGTTGACAGTTGAGAAGAGTTCTCATTTGCTATATTTTTTAAATCACCCTTGAGTTTTCTCTACTTACCAGCTGTCAAGGGACAACGGAACCCTTGGCACGTTCAAGAATTGGCAAAGATTCCAGCCACACAGTTCAAGGATTGAGAAGACCATCTCTTCATGATCTAAAAGGCTGATTAAAATGTCCTGCAGGTGACATTTGGAAAGGAAACTGACCACCAGAACTTTTACTAACTTGTCCTCATCCAATAAAGGACACTCTATCACTTTTACTAGCTATGTGACGGTGGACAAGTTAGTTGACCTCTCTGAACCTAATCTACATAATCTGTGAAAGGAGGATAAAAGTGTTACTTTTCTCAAAGAATCATACTAGAATGGCATTAGATTTAGAATTACATTCATATGAAGAGTAAATGAGATAATACGTGTAAAGCACTTAATATGATGCCTAACAGAATAAACATTCTGCTTTCAATAAATAATAACTATATAATTATTAATAATGATACTTTTACAGTATAAATGGAATAAAATTAGATACCAACATCACTTCCGTGGAGTAATTAATTTCTGTCCCCAGGCAAAGTATTGACATGTGTAGCTTAACTTATGAAATGCTACATTTCCTGTCACCCCAAACTATTTTAAAATGCTTTGAAATTCTTGGATGAAAGAAATTATAAAAACATAAAGTATTGTTATTCCAAAGAGAAAGTTTACCCTACAGAGCTAGACTTTCCCTAATGACTATACGCCATCTTTAGAGAAGCCTGTTTTATTATCAAACTGAACAGTTGGCAGTATTGAACACAATTGCAGGATCTGCTTTAAAAATGAAACGTTAATTGGATTTCTAAACGCCATTTGAACTGCAGAGGCAGACCATTCTTCTTCTAGCTCTGAAACCTACTGACTTTCAGCACAGCACAGTTTTCCATCTTTGATAGTCTCCTGATGGCTTCAGGGAAGACTGGGACTAAAGTGTTGGTTTCTCAGTGGAGGAAGAATGTATCACATATCACACGCACAGGACCGCCATTCATCTCTTTCCAATCCTGCTGAAATGACTGCCCTCTGAAAAATCTGTCTGATGAGAGAGTCCTGTAGGGGCAATTCCTGCAATGATCACTCTTTCTAAACCTCAGTGGTCTGAGCTTAATCCAAAGACAACCCAGAAGTTCCTAGACTTACCTAAACTCTACTGGGTAACCAGTATGTCTCCTTGACCCACATGGCTCAGTTTCTAGAGAGACTTATATTCAAAGATTTATAGATCAAACAGCCAAAAGTAATCAAGAGGGAATCTAGCCTCTAAGACGCATCTCTTTAAAAAAAAGGTTGAAGGGATCAAACTTACAACCCGGCCACATTGTTCATATCTCCTCTTTTCTCTCCTCAACTCTCTTACACCCCATATTACTCTGCAGTTCCCATTCACTGCCTCCCCTCCCCCTGCATAAAACCCTTCTTTGTATCCTTTAGCTTTTTGTCCCTCACTCAGTATTTGAATTAACTTGGTTGCTCTCCGCCTTCTTTTCCATAACCTCCACCTGCGATCTGTTCTTTCTTTGCGTGTTATCCCGTTCTGTATTATGGATGTCAAGGGATTCAGTTAACAGAGGCTAAATCTCCACAGGGTACAAAAACATTCCATCCTAAGAAGGGCTTGATATTTGGTCCTATGAACTGCTGAATGTTGTCCTGGAATATAGTGTACTGTGGGTGTGGGACTTGGGTCATTAGGTTCATTGTCGATTGTATTCAGTCCCAGTTTGCACACAGTCCCCTGTCTTCCATGGGGAAGAATTGGAATGGGACAGGCAAGAAAAAGAGGAAGGGAAATGTGAGTGAAGCTGTCTGTGTTGATCCTGATGGAAGCTTAGAAATGAAAACAGTATCTGCCATCAGCTGAGGTGCTAAAGAAGGAAAAAATGGAGGGGAGAGAAAAGGGATGAGAGAGAAGATTGTAAAGGGTCTTAGTGGATGGGGCAAGGGTCAGAGAAGAGAACAAATAAGGTGCAGAGGGAGGTGAGGGACCCTTCCAGAAAGTCCACAGTCAGCAGCTTGATTTCTTCTGGCAGTAGTCACTTGATTCATAGTCCAGGGAATTGAAAGGATTATAGTGACATAGGTGATATGCCAGGAGCAGGTTTCTGATGGGAGATTTGGGACTGTGATAAATAACGTTTCTTGGCAATAAATAGTTGAATTAGCCTTCTAGGAATATGGTCCCAGATAATGAGCAGGTATGACACACTTCTCTGCTATCCACACACATTTTATTATGCTTTAGAAACATACCAAAGGCTCTACCCCAGCTCCTGAGATATCCAAGCCCAGAATATCTGCTTCTGTGGCTGAGCTAATAGAGATTAAACTGAGTTTACTTAGACACTGCCTCTCATTCCAAAGTAGGTCAAGACTCCATGACTGACATTTTGAATGGACTGCCTGCCTTTTTTTAAAGGTTGGAAGAAAGCTTACAGATCTTACAGAAAAACTTCCTCCTTTTACAAATGAAAAAAGTGTGTGTGGGGGGGTGGCCAGCCCCGTGGCATAGTAAAGTCTGATGTGCTCTGCTTCAGCAGCCTGGGTTTGTGGGTTCAGATCCCAGACACAGAACTACACCACTCATCAAGCCATGTCATGCCGGTGGCCCACATAAAAAATATAGGAAGATTAGCACAGATGTTGGCTCAGGGCTAATTTTCCTCAGCGGAAAAAAAAGAGGAAGATTGGCAACAGATGTTAGCTCAGAGTGAACCCTCCTCACCAAAAAAAAGAAAAAAAAAATAGATGAGGAAACTGAATTCAGACTGTTTAAAATGCACAGATAGCAGGGAGAGAGACCTCCTGCTTCAGACACTATTGCGGGTGGAATGTTTCTGTCACCCTAACAGGCTGCCTCCTTCTTACTTGAGTGAATGGTTTTCTTTACCTTAGTTCCAAGCTCTGCAGTGCTGCTAAAGATGGACAGCTCAAAGTGGAGCCATTTTGACTCGTTGATGCTTGTTTAATATTGTCAACAAAGAGGCCTTCATAGAGTCCACCATGACAGAATCACTCAAAAGGCAAATTGCACAGTAGAGAGACCACTCAAGAGTCAGGGAGGAAGTGAAGGTAGAAAAGTGAGAAGTAAAGGAATTTTCTTCCACTGGGTCTTCCCTCCTGCTTCATACCTTTGGTTGCTCCTTCCCCCAGGGTGGCCTTTGATGCCCACTTTAGTGGGAGCTTCAGGAGGGAGATGATATGGTATAGTGGTACCCACACATTGTCATGCTTCCGGCTGATGGGTAGCCAAATAGGGCAGGTCAAATAGCTTCCTTCTCCCACTTCAGCTCCCACTAAAGACCCCTCTTTAGTATGTACTGCCTAGATACCCCAAACACTGTGAGCTCCAGGAAACCCCAAGAGGAGTCTGGTCTATATCTCTTCGGACAAAATTTTCTGCCTGTGTGATAGGATAAAAGCCTTAATAATACATAAATATTCCCAATATCTCTCTTAGCATCGCCCTCCCCCAATTAAGAGGGTGCTATCTTCGGCGGCTCAGTTTTTTCCCTCTCCCATGGATCACCTCAGGGGACCAACGAGGGTTCTCACTTTATCATAGATTGTTCCAAAGTTCTACAGACTACCCAATGCAGCACTGTAATATTCGCCTTCCCTCACTCCCTGATTGGCTTGCTTCTCCAGAACTCCCTACTTTCTGCTCCAAGTTATCCTTTTCTCCTTTTTTAAATCATTAGGTCAAAATTCACTTTCTTCAATCAGACAAACGCAAATGAGGAAAACTCATAGACTTTTTCTTCCACCCACAGGCGAGCATGGCTTCAAGACAGCTCAGCATTGGTAGTGGGAAGTGCCTCAGAGAACGGAACCTCATCCAATAACACCAGGCTGTTGTTCAGATCACACGCTGTGAATTGATTTATTGTTTGAAGTGATGAAAAACGGTGTTGGGAGACTCAAGGAGAGTTTGGCTCTGCAGCGATGCCCCCGCAGTCAGGGAACAACGTTCTGAGCGATCAGGAGCTAAGAAACGTGGGGTTATTTTGATAGCTGTCAGCAGGAATTGGCTAGAGTCTGTATGTTAAATAAATACAAACTGCCTATTTAATTATTTAACAACGAGAACAAATGTCCCACTGTTGGCAAGTGGAAAACAGTCAACGCTCAAACTATGTAAAATCCCGTCTTGTTCCCATGATGTGATCTGACCCTGCTTGCACCCACAGCCTTGCCTTCAACCCTCCGGGGCATCTTATCGCTGTTTTATTGGAGTTGGAACGCAGCTGGAATTGGAGTACAAATCTCCTAAAGCAAGGAAGGGCTGGAGAAACGAGAGTAAGTTAACCCCCAAATGGGTTCCAAGGCGACCGCTGTGTTGAAACTTCACTTGGGTTCTATTGGCTATTTTTCTTTTTGTTTTTCTGCCTCTGCCAAATTGTTGATGTCCTTGCCTCCTGAAAACTGCTGAATTTGAGCAACCAGAGGCAGGAAGTCCCTCCTTTACTTAGGAATGACTACAGCAAGAATTCAAGTTCTTTGTTTTTGAGAATATAGCGGTCGTGCTGTATTGATTTTACTATTTGCCTAAAAAGACCCTCAAGGCTAATTTATAGAACCACATGGAAGGAGGCTGAGCTTGCTAGAATTTATATGACCCGGAGGTTGAACACCAGAAAAGGATTTGATCCTAGCTCACACCAACAACCTTTTGTATTTATTGTGTGTGTATAAATATAAACAAAAGCTGGCTTTTGTGATACAGTAAAAGTGTTGCCATGTCATATATACATTTTTAAATTCTAAACCTCGAAGACAATGATAAGCATTTGACATAAAAGTGGGTATTTACAGTTAAGATTAATCGAATAGCCAATACTAATCTGTAAAAGTGAAAAAGAAAGGGGGTAGAAGAGAGAAGTAGAGGAGGAGAAGAGAGAAAGGAAGGGGAGCAGAGAAAAGAGAAAAGAAACATCAAGACTAGGAGAGCAGTGAGAGGCAGAACTAAGCTCGTGCTTCTTGCTGTTATCTTCTGTGACCTTAAACGGCAGGAAACAAATGGGAGAGCGTGTCTGTGCGCAGATTTCCGATTCTAGAGTATGTTACAGTCTTAGTGTTTATTAGGCAGACTGAACTTTAACCTCGTCTTCCATGAAGTCCTTATCTTTGGATTTGGGCTGAGAATTATGATTTAACTTTGTGAAATTGGTACTTTTGGGGGAACCTCCTGCCTCATCTGTACCTAGTGAAACCCTCAACACTGGTGGCTTTTGTTTCCAGATTCTCAGTGGAAACAGCACACGGACTGTCATTAGCAGCTGTTCCTCTTGATTTCTCATCTCAAAGGCCGCTTCCTCAGGCCAGACCAGACGTCTCTTATACATTCTCATGACCCCCTACTTTGCCTTGGTAGCACTTACTGCAGACTCCAATTATATAGTTATGCTGTGATTATTTATTTAATGTTTTCTTCCCAACTAGACTGTAAGTGCCATGAGAGCTGAGGCCATGTCTGGATCCCTTAGCCTTGTTGATATAGCACCTACACACAGTGCCTAGTACCTAGCAATTGCTCAAGAAACATTTGTTGAGTGAATGATTATAGTACTATATATAGAGACATATGTATATCCATATATGTTGATAGTACTATAAGTAGGATGTATAAATATATGTAATATCGTGTGTATACTCATAGAGTGCATATATATAATATAGTGTGCATACACGGGCACATATCCAGTATTCACTTAATTTCTCTGAGCCTCATTTACTCACCAATGAAGTGAAAGTTAGTGTAAGGCTCTTTGCGTACCCAAAGCACTAGACCAGTAGGAGTCAGGACAACCTTTCATTTGAGACCCTTTGATAGAGACCCCAACAAATGCCTTACATGCTTATAGACTACATTTAAGCATCTCTCAGTCAAGCTCTTTCTTTGCGCAAGCCAGCCCATCATTCAAATAGCTCTAAATTTAGGGTCATTTCCAAATATAGTACACTTCCTGTGCAATTCCTCCCCCGAAAGACGGCCGAATCCGACCAGAAGTGGGGCTAATGCTTCTTATTAGCCCAGTTGCATTTCTGTCTCCCTCTTGGGTGCAGTGTGTGAGCTGATTGGGGGCCCACGTGACTGTGTTCACGTCCAAGCTCAGGAGAATGAATTTTTCAAGCATGATTTGCAAGTCACGCTATCACATGGCTCCTGAGTCCAGCTGTGTTGCAGCTGCCGCCTCCCCTGCATCCGTTCGTCTTGCACTTGGATCAAGAACACGAGCACATTTGCCTGAACTGATTTGCTCTTGGCCCAGCTGTTTGTTCCCCATTGTCATCAGGATGTTTACAGACCTGCTGTTTTCGCTGTTCTTGTTTCGATACCACACTTGGGTCTGAAGAGCATTTTGCCACAGGACCCTGGCTGAAGCAGGCAATTTGGCTAGCTTTTCTGTTACTAAAACTTCTCTAGGGCATTTGTTCCAAACCTTCTGATCTAAGTATCCCCCTGCATATTTCTACAATGGTAACAAGAAGAGGGACCAGAGCTATGTATTTTGTTAAAGAGGGGCCACAAGTGTCATTTTTGGCTTGCTAATCTTATCACATGATTAGTCTAACCATTTGGACAAGAAAGCAATTTCAACCTGAGACAAAGGCAGATTAGAGGAAGAAATTCATTCTTCCTCCTCTTATTTGGAATAATTGGGTAAATATATTTTCCCTTCCCAGAAAGTTATTTGGACTGTTCCCAAAGCACGCTGATACCTGTCAGTCACCAACAGGTATTCCGTGGCCAGGAACGGTCCCAGGAGAAGAGGAGGCAGCGGGTGTGATGGTGTAGACAACAGCCTGGCGGGCCAGATGAGGGTCTGGGGCTGGCACACCCCTACCTATGAGCACGTGAGTGACTCACTTACTCTCTATGGGACTCAATTTCTTCCTATTCATAACACGCACAATTTATTATTATACTAAAACCTGTAATTAAAAATCTGCTTCAGAAGTACACATTTGTGGACTCAACCCAAAGATCCTGTTTCAGAGTGTCTGAAGTGGGACCCAAGTCTGTATATTTTGATGTGTCACAGCACAAGGTCAGCGTTTCCTTGTGTCTCCCCTACAACTAACATGAGCCATCTGAACCAGGATATTTTACATTTTTAATGAAATGCTCTTTCCTGATTAAAAAAAAACAAAACATGATTCTGATTTCCCAGTAGCTCAAAGCTCAAAAAGAAGAGATTTCCCGGTAGCTCCTAGCATTAAAATGTGCACCCCCTCCCCCTGTGATGGGCTGAGACTACAGAGGTGCGCCGTCTGGTACAGTGGCCAGGACCACACGCAGCTGGTGAGCGCCTGAAATCGTGGCTAGTCGGAATTGGGATGTGCTGTAAGCAGAAGGTGTGCATCAGATCTCAAAGATTTAGTATGAAAAAGGGGATGTAAGATATCCAATTAATAATTTTTGGATTGATGACATGTTGAAATGGTAGTATTTTGGATATGATGGGTTAAAGAAAATACATTATTAAAGTTCATTTCACCTGTTTCTTTTTACCTTTTTTTTAATGCGGCTACTAGAAAATTGAAAATTCCATGTGTGGCTTGCATTATGTTTCTGTCGAATGGCATTGCTATCAAGCACAAGGCAATTTTTTGAGAGCACATGCCCATGAGGCTAGAACCCCAATGCAGACTCTATCATAGTAGCCTTACAAAGTGATCCAGGGTCACGGCTGGTCCTGACCAGACCCCAGCTCCTAGTTTCCATTTTGACTGCTGGAAATTTACAAATGAGGGATTGAGAAGTGGTTGAACAGACAATGGGAACGCATCGTTTCCTACGTCAGTGGGTCCTCTCCTTGATGCACATTTCCTGCCTCGTTCCAGCTCTATTTAAGAGTAGAGGAGCTTGACTCATTCGCTTTATAGACGCAGCCTTCCCCGCTCTCCCAACGCAGTCTTCTCACTCTCCGCTTCACCCCTTGACCTAGCCCAACAGCAGGCTGTTCCCTTGATGCTATGACAACTATTAAATTAGAAAAAAATTATAATATAAAATTAGAAAAAAATAATATCCATTACAGGAAAGGCGTGGTGAAATTGGGACACTTCTATATTTTTGACAGTAGCAAAAATTATAGCCCCTTTGGAAACGAATATGACATCATGTTTCAAGAGTCAGAAAAAATGTTCTTACTCTGATTCAGTAAAACCCCTTCTGGGAATTTGTCTAAAGGAAACACTCAACAGAAGCAAGAAAATGTATGAAGATACTCAACGCAGCATTATCTGTACTACAAAATTAGAAGGCATTTAAACACCTAATCATTGAGGAACAGTTAAGAAAATTACTCTGCAACAATTCAATATAATATTATGCATTCATTCAAATTTATAATTATGAAAACTATATACAACATAGAAAAATGTTTACAAGATAACGTTAGATTTTGTAAAGTAGAACACATAAATTGCATGTAGATTATGATTGCACGATAACAATTATGCATGCATATGGGAGAAGATTTAGAAGAAATGCACAAAAATGAAATCTCTGTGTTATGGTTATTAGGAAATAAATCAGAGCATTCTAACCAGGAAACTTCTGGTTAATACTTCTGATGGGATGCAGAGATGGGCTCCCACGGTGTTCATAAATCAAGTGAAAATAGATAATATTTTGTGTGGGCTATGCGTAAAATGTATTTTTTGTGTGTGAAGTGGGAGCATAGTTTTCATCAGATTCTCAGAGGAGTTTAATTATCACTTTCCTCCCAAGTTAAGAACCAGTGCTCATTGATTGTGCAATTATTTTATTGTTTTAATAATTAAAAGAACGTGAGGTGAATTCACAAGTAGGCTTGAGGAAGACGAAGAGCCCCGAGGTGAGGACAAGTCTAACCCTGGCAGAACTTGCGAGGGGGAAATAGGAACGCTTCTGGGCCCCCACATCTTCCCATTCATAACTCTGATCCCATCCTTACCCAGTCTCTCCCATCTCAAGGGCGCAACACGTCTCCTTTTGACCATCCTTCCCCTTCTCCTCCTCATTCCCTACTCCTCTCTAATGTCGTAATCAGGCCAACTTGCCCAGCTTCAGCCCTCTCTAGCCCTCGACTCTAAGAAACACATCCGGGCTCGATGCCCTGCAGTGCTAATGGGTTAGCCTCCCAGGGAAGCTTCGCCTTTCAACAGGTGCCTTGAAGGAACAATACCTTACCCCAACGGAGGGCTGGCACAGGTGGGTATCAAACGCCAGGAGAGGGCCAGAGAGAGACTGCATGGGGGTACCGACTGCTCTGCATCCCTCGGACCACGTCGGGGCCACCTGCTTCATCCCACACACACATGGCCATTTGAAGGATTCCCGGCCTTGGAGGAACATCATTTGAGGAGTCCTAGCATTGTTTTCTCTCCTCTGGGCCAATAGAAGAAAACTCCAGTCAGGGTCGTTTTAAAGACCCCTTGAAATAAAAATCTGGCAAAGATCTGAGCTTTCAGGCAGGATTCTTGTCCATCTACCTTGATCGTGTCTGGATTCAGTCACTCCCCATCCCACCCTTCCTCTGTTCGTCCAGTGCATCGTTGCTGGGTTTTTGCAGTCACTGGTGGCGTTTGGGGTTGGGAAGATTTTCTGAGTCTCTCACTCTCGACACCATACACAGTCTCCAGGACTTCCTCGTGCTGCAGTCTTGGCCTAACTCATGGAATGACACTTCTTTAATGTTTTCTATTTAGCCTGTTTGCCCGGAAGAGAGTAGATATTCTGAAATGGACACCTATAAATGAGCTGAAGATGAAAGGAAAGAAATGAACCTTTTTTAAAAAGTAGCGCAGTAGCTCCCCCCTTGAAGAACTGCCAGCTTCGTCCCGTGCTCACTTATTAATGGCCTCCCTGCCCAGCACTTCTTTTTCCCCTGACATTTTAGTGAAAGCCTTTTTTTCTACTCCAGTCTAACATTTACTCCTTCAACTTTTCTGTCAGACTTCTTTTTTTCCCTGAAAACCTTTAAGCTAACCAGATAGAACAATCACCTTTTTTTTTTTTTTTTACTCATGTATTTAAGCCCCTTTCTTTCTAATCACAGATTCATCGGAGGCATAACTTTCACGGGGAGTAGTCCCCCCAAAACCTCCCCGACGGTTTCTCTTGCCTGTCCCTAAGCATCTCCCAGGAACGGCAAGATGATGTTACACTTTTCTTCAGGACTCATTTCCACACATCTTTGTGGTGAAACTTCAAACGCTCTTCTCCATGTCCGGCTTAAGCGACTGCAATCGAACTGGCAGTCTTCCATCTGATGGCAGTAGGGGCTTAGCAAGTTTGTCACCATCATCTTGAGGACCCTTGATTGTGTGAGAAGCAGTCCATCTTACTTGTTAAGAGGATAGATTGTAGCATGAGAGAGAGACTAGGGATCTGATCAAACCCTGGCCACTTCCTAGCTGTATGGCCCTTGAAGAAGAAACCAAGCCTCAGTTTCCCCACCTGAAAAAGAAATCACATAATAATGGTGCTTAGTTCATAAGTACACACATTGCATGTTGTGACAGAGATCAGTTGTTGTTACTGAGTCTCTCTGCTCCCTTTTGTCCTTGATAACAGAAACTTGGATTTGTAGCTGGTTTCTTGGCTGTCTGGAATAAAGATTATATTCCCCAGTTTCTCTGACAGCTAAGTGTGGCCATGGGACTAAGTTCTGGCTGAGGAAATGCAAGTGAAAGAGGTGTGTGTAATTTCCTGGAAGTGTCTTTAAAATGAAGGTTTGCACATTTTTATCTTTTTGTACTTTGCCCTGGATAGAATTGGGATACAATGGTGGGAGCTCTGCAGCCATCTTGGGCAATGAGGAGAATTAGGGAAAGATATCCACACGTGACAATTTAACAAAATAGAAAGAACTCAAGTCCCTAACATAATGGAGTACCATAACTGCCGTGGACTCAGCTTCCAAATGTTGGTAGGGGACAGAGAAATATGTTTTATCTTATTTAAGTATTATATTCTCTTCCTGTTGTTTGCAGCCAAATCTAATCCTAAAAAGGACCCACACATAATAAGTACTATAATGCATTATGGTTGTTGCTTCAGCCACTGCTTAAGAATTTAGGAGAATCTGTCCCCACCTCACAATATAGCACAACTGGCAGGTGCACCTTCTATCATTCCAATGTTTATTGAACGTTAACTATGGCCTGGACAAAGGTAAAGTGCCTCACATGGAATATCTCACTTAAACTTCACAACAGCCCCATGAGGTAGGCACTATTTTTAACTTTCATCTTATAGATGAGTGGATTAATTTGCTGGGACTGCCATAACACAATACCTCAGCCTGGGTGCCTTAAATAACAGAAATGGATTTTCTCATGGTTCTGGAGGCTGGAAGTCCAAGATCGAGGTGCCGACAGGTGTGGTTTCTCCTGAGGCCTCTCTCCTTGGCTCATAGATGGCCGCCCTCTTGCTGCCTCTTCATATGGTCTTTCCTCCGTGCCTGCACGTCCCTGGTGTCTCTTGTGTCTGAGTTTCCTCTTCTTATAAGGACACCAGTCAGACTGGATTGGGGCCCATTTTAATGGCCTCATTTTATCTGAATCATCTCATTAAAGGTCCTACCTCAAAATAAAGTCATGTTCTGAGGAACTGGGGGGTCAGAGTTTCAACATATGAAGTTTGGGGGAGCACAATTTAGCCCACAACAGTGAGAAGACTGAGTTAAAGACAAGTTAAGTAACTTTCCCCACACCGCACAGTTAGGAAGTAAGAGAGGTGGGCTTTGTAACCAGGAAGTCTCCTTCCCGAGCCAGTGCAGTCAAACACGTAGTACGCCGCTTTCCAACCCACGCAATCGTACCTTCAGCTTGACAATAAGCCCCCAGCTTCCAGAACTCTGCACATCTGTTGGTCTAAGTTAGATTAAATCCATCGGCACAGATCTGAGCTCTCGGGGGTAGCTTTATTTAATTACCCTTCTCTTTGTTATCTGCTAAATGTCCTGGAGGCCTTTGCCCCATGTCACCACAAAGGGCCCTGGTCACTTTGTTCCTCCAGCTCCTAGGGAAATGCGCCCACTTGAACACTCCACCCTCCCCACCAGCTGACACCCTTAATACAATGTTACAGGAAAAGGCCTAACCACTTCTGTAGATGGCAAACGGAAGCTATAGGGCTCTTCCACACTGCCCGGCATGTGTTCCATGCAGGGTGACCCTGGAAGCCTGTAACGTTCCCAAACCCCAAGTCTCAAATCCTACCTTCAACATAAGAGTCATCTGTAGGAGGCAGAGTGTGTCCCCAGCCCACTGGGCCATGCTGCTGCCCTCTGCCATTGCTCCCTGCTCCTCTTTCTTGTTGTACCTCTCAAGGCTCTTGGCTTCTGTCATCCTGCTGCTTGTGCCCATCACAGGTCATTGTCCTGGCACCTCCTTGAACACAAGCCTTCTAGGAATTTTTGTTGCTTTCATTGTCACAGTTTTCTCCTCTGCTACATCCTGCTGATCCTAGAAATGGAGAACAGAGCTATTGACTTAGGTGCTTAAAAGCCAAAGAGAGCTCTGTTTCCAGCTCAATCACAAATACAGGGTCAAATAAAAATACTTAGCTGATACAAAGTACTTTACATATGTTAAGTCAATTAATCTTCACAGCCACCCCGAGTTATCTCTCCCCTTCTACCTAAGAGGAAACTGTAGCACAGAGAGGTTAGGCAATTTGCTCAAGGTAACACAGAGCAAGGACTTAAACCAATGCAGTCTGTCTTGTCTATAGAACTCATGCTTTTAACTATCATGCAGGTAGTATCCACTTATCACAATTTTGTCTTTCTTTCTCCCCAGGTAGCACACAGATGTAGACACAGACACAAATACACACATCCCAAAGATAGGCCTTGGAGTCCAACAGGAACTCATGCACCTAATTTGTCAAAAAGTTTGACAGATACAAGGTCGAGTTGCTCATGTACCATTACATTCTATCCCCAAGGTCTCGGAACCATTCCAGGCACTTTCACACATATTATCTCATTTATCCTGGCAACAGCATTCTGAAGGAGGCACCATTATCTCCATTTTACAGTTAAGAACACTGAGGCTCAGAGGGGTTAAGCAACTTGCCCTAGATCACACAGCTCAAAGGGATGGAGCCAACATTTGAGCACAACACTTTCTCTACAACGACTTGTGCCCAGGTGGTAGACTAGGCGACCTCAGGCTTGTCTCGCTACCCTGCATTGCCTTACTTCTCTGAATGCTGTGGGAATTCTGAACAAGGCTCCGGGGAGGAGTCACAGGAAAGGTCCAGGGCTAGCTTTTATATTCAGTTTAAAGTGCACATTATTGTGTTAATACAAGCATCCCCCGAAATATCTGAATTCCAAAATAAACTCAAGCTAATCTCCCGCAGCCCCACCTACCACTTCACCCCTCCCTCACTTGCCAAAACACATCCAATGGAGAAACTCAACCCGAAACATCTCAAAAGTGTTTGTGCCTGAAGTCAAATCCATAAAATCTGCATTTGCTAAAACCCCTTCTCTGAAAGTGTATTAATAATGTATGGCCAGAACTTGCAGACAGTGTGATCATTGTTACAGGGGTTTGTAGCCAAAATACTCCATTTGGTGGAGGTTTGATTTTTGCCCAGTGAGGACACTTTTTGTACAGTTTCTAAAGAAGGCAGATGTTCATATACTTGCTGATTCGCCCTGGCCCACAAAGCCAACAATGATTTAAACCAGAATTGCTTTCGATCTTCCTGAGAACCTCATTTTTATTAAGAAGGGCCTTGCTGCACGAGCAGTCTGTCGTTCGAGTAGGAATACCCATGTGTCAGACCTCATCCATTTGGTTCCTGGTTCTCAACCCCCGCCAGCAGTTCAAGGAGCTGAGCTAGGGGCTGGAGAGGCACAGTGGTGGCATAAAAGGATTTCTGGACCCTCTCTTTAAGAAAGCCCAATATACAAGAATTCTAACCAACAGAGCAGGTAAATTAGGGGTCATCTCCTGCTGTCTTCCAGGCATGCTGTGGAAGATTCACAGAACGTACATATACGAGTTAGGGATTCTAACCAGACCCTGCTGCATATCAGCTCTGAGACCTTGGACAAGCTTCTGAACCCCTCTGAACCTCAGTCTTATCCTCTGGGCATACTCAATACTTATGTTTTAGGCTGTTATGAAGTAACAAATTTTAAAATACCTAGTATAGTGTCTGGCACAAAAGAGATACTGAAAATATTTTTCTATCTTTTAATCTGAAAGATTAAATCTTTCAGAGAATTCTGAATTCGAATTTTAAATATTTTTCCATCTAAAAGGGCAAGTTTTAATTTATATGCATTTCTCTAGGAACATTTCTGTTAATCAAAACAAAAAGAGAAATCCTGAAAGTATGTAGATGCCAGTAATATCTGAAATCTTATTCTCGATTTCTATGTGGTAGCCACTGGAATTACTCAGAATCAGGTAGCCATGTTTGGTGTTCCCTGTCCAGGACTTTTGGGGCTATGGGGATTGCATGTGATGAGGTGGGCAAACCACCCCTTCCACCACTGCACTGCATATGACCAAGAAGAAAAGGAGGGTTGCATATGGCCATTGTTCAGTTCAGTTCAAAGATCTATGGGCAAGGCAATGCCAAAGGCACTGAAGATACATACATGAAGGAAACATGATCCCAGCCCTTGAGGGGCTCACAGCCTGGTGGGGAGACAGATGACTAAACAGAGAATTTTGTGTGAGCTGGTCAACTCTATGATTGGCATGTGAACATGGAGCATTAAGGGCCCGGAGGAGTTAGGAACAACTTTCTGGAGGAGGTGATGCCTGAGCTAAATCTGGAAGAAACCATCCATCCACCCACCCATTCATTCATCCGTCTACTCATTCACCCACCCACCCATCCATCCATCCATCCATCTACCCACCCAACCACCCACTCATCCATCCATCTACTCATTCACCCACCCATCCATCCATCCATCCACCCATCCATCTACCCACCCAACCACCCACTCATCCATCCACCCATCCACCCACTCATCCATCCATCTACTCATTCACCCACCCACCCATCCTTCCATCCTTCCCTTTATTCAGCAAATATATGTTAAGTGTTTCCTATGTGCCAAACATTGCTCTAAGCTCTGTGGTTAGAGTGGTGAACAAGCAGATAAAGCCTCTGGTCTCGAAACACAGAAATAGTTTCAGAGAGTGATGCAACAGCTAAAAAGAAAATGGAGAGTGATGGGGGGTGGGGGCCTTGGAGCTGGAGGAGACTATTTTAGATTAGTTTCCTGCAGGAGGAAACCTTGAGTCAAGACCAGAGTAATGGAATGGAGACAAGCCATGGAAAGATCCAGAGTTAAAGCACGAGGCAGAGGGAATGGGTAAAGGCTCTAAGGTAGGAACAACTTGGTCTAATCATAAACAAGACAAAATTTGAAAAACCAGCTGGAAGCCAGTGTGGCTGGAGAGCAGTGAGAGAGGGAGGGGGATGGGTCAGAGAGGAAGACCTCTTTGCCTAGTGAGCCATGGCAAACGGTGTCCTCAGTGCAATGGGAAGCGACTGAAGGGGTCAAACCAGGAGAGGGGTGTGATCTGATTTCTGACTTGAAAAGATTCTTGCTGCAGGAGTTAGCCAGCAGAAGTCCTGAAGAAGGCAATTCCAGGCGGAGGTGGAGCACAGCCCCTTCCACGTGTGCACCTCCTCTGGTCAGTGTCACCTTCCATCTGCCTCTCCCACCTCTGCTTTCCATCACAGCAGGGCAACTGACATGGCCATGAGGTCGGAGTCAGAGTACACAATCAGGGACCTAACAGATGCCACTCCTGGCAGTGCTCTGTGGATAATCCCTCTTATTTCTAGAAATGCTGGCCCAGTTGCTAGACTCCTCATGTAACAGCAATGAAGCCTCAAGTGTGTATGGCATTCCTACAGTTTTTGCAGGGCATTCGCCATGATTATTTGATTTTGCCCTGGGAGGTAAAAACATCAGGGAATTTTTTTTATCCCCATGTGGCAGATGAGTAAGTTGATGCACAGAGAGGTGACTCAGTGTGCTCAGGTCACACAGCTGGTTGATGGCAGGGTCAGGACTAGACTCCTAGTCCCCTGATTCACAGCCTGTAGTGGATCCACAGGGATTCTCAATGGGGCGCTATTGATATTGAGTGGTGGTGGAGGTGGCAGCGAGCAATTCTTTATTGTGCTAGACTGTCTCAGATATTGCAGAACATTTTGAATCCCTGGCCCCTGCCAGTAGCACTCAGGTGGAAAACCTTGTGACAACCAAAAAGTCCCCCACATATTTGCATACACCCCGTAGGGAGGATTGGTACTGCCACTGGTGGGGAACAGCGGAGTTCACTCATCTCTTTCATAGATGGGAAAACGGAGACATCAGAAGCAGAAGGCACTTAGCAGCTGTTCACATATTTGCTGGATATTATTTAAACAGCTGTCATTAACACTCTCCTCCAGCCTTATCTAGTAAGCACAAGGATGCTGACCCGTTCATGGTCATGAATGAATGGTGATGCACACCATTCATGAATTTAGTCATTCAACAGATAGTTCCTGATTGCCTGGTAAGTGTTCTGTGCTAGATGCCATTGACGTGATGCTGAAGAGGGACGTGGTGCTTGTCCTCAGGAGCTGGCAGCCCGGAGAGGGTGGGGGTGGAGCCCAGGAAGCTAATGAACAATTATAAGGCAAAGGGTGGCAAATGTTACGATGAGGTCACACAGGTGACATAAGAACCTAAACAAAAGCACCTAAGCCAGATTTGGAGGCACAAGGAAGGAGGGATTTTCCAACACCCACAGCTGTCCAGAACCTGATCATATTTGAATCGAACGAGCTTGCCCTTAATGAAGATGTTTAAACAGGCTGGATCACCAGATGGTTGGTAAAACGTCTAAGGGGTTCACGCAGCACAGGTGAGGTCAAGCCAGCTGATGTTCAGCATCCTTTCCGGTCCTGCAGCCTGGAATTTCTGTCGGATCCACAGAGGACCGTGAACAGGATGTAATTTCATCTGATTTCTTCAATGCTATGTGGCACTGATGTAACCCCACGTCAGATTAGGTTATAAAAAGAAAATAATACTAGGAAGAATTTGTTTTCCTCCCAAAGTTCTTTCTACAAAATATTGACTTAAAAAAAAAAATCTTGTCCTTATTCCACCTGTCCATTCATATAGGGAGTTGTTGGACAGGACTGAGCATCAAGAGGGGGTGCGAAGCATGAGGGTGGGCTTCGGGGAGGGCAGGGCAGGGGGAGGTTCCGCTCTGGAGGAATTTTTAATTGGGCACTAAGAATTTTTTTCTCTGAGGTAGCCAGACGAGCCAAGGAGAGCCCCTTAGCTCCAATTTACTGTGGTCTGTGCTGATCCAGGGAGGTCGGCAGCTCAAACGTCAGCAGGGGACTGCTCCTGACAACTCTGTGACAACGGAGAGAGTCTCGAGGGACGAGAGTGCCCAAGAACCGCAAACGTTGTTCTGCCTTCCAGGAGGTGAAGTGTCATCTTTCAGCAAACGTTCCCTCTGTGCGAGGACAGAAAGTGCCAGCCAGAGAGCTGCTCTAACTGGGTAAAAAGTCATGTTTGTGCCACTCTTGTCAAAAGGACAAGGCTTAGAAAAAGGAATCGGCCATTGGACCGGGCGATGATTGCAGATTCTTGATGGCTTAGATTTCAACTTCAAGGGACAAAGCCATCAGCATTACCTTTTCTTGTTGCTTCTGTTTTTTAGATTGGACATTTTTTACACCAATCAGACGTCTGCTAGATACCTATGGGATAATTAAAAACTAAAATGATGGCCACCAGATGTTTTTCTTTTTTAAAAACAAATTCTCTCTGCTCTGCCCATCACTCGTGTTCTTTTTACCCCCCTAAATGCCCCTCCTAATTTCAAATATTCTCTTCAGTTTGGCTTTAACAATCCTGTCACCAGGGCTGAACTTCATTTTTCATCACCCTGGTTTTGATGGAGAGAAGCATTGAGATAAATGGGCTGTTCTCTTCGAGGATTGAGATGAATTCGCTTTCCGTGTGCAGTGTTCAATTTAGGGTTCCAAACATGTCTTGTGGTTGTCAAACCATCCACTGACCTGTGGTTCAAAAACCATCACATTTGGGAGAAATTTTTGATCTTGAGCCCCTGCATTTTCAAGAGTTGGTCTTTAAAACTCTGTCTTTCCCATCCACCCTCGCCTCCTGTTCTGGACTCCTTGGGTTTTCTGTTATCACTTCCTTTCTTAAGTTTTCTCCTTCTGACCTCTTTTATTTCCTTCCCTTTTTTCCCCAATTTTACCCAAACTCCACCCAATTTGGGCTCAACAATTTCTTTTTAGCAAGGGGCTCTGCTTAGAACATAACTAGATTCTGGGGCTCCTCCATATTCATGTCAAAAGCTATTCCTGGATTTCTTGTCCTAAATAATATTAAGTACCTAATTAACTTTTGCTTAGAAATCATGGTCCCTATAAAAAAATGTAACACTCAGTAAAACATCCCTATAGAAAATGTAATATATGAACAAAAAGGTAAAAATTACCTGTAATCTTGCTATCCCTATTAAGAATGTTAAAATGAATTTGTTCATTAAAATGAATACTCTTAATATTTTGGTATATTTTCTTCCAAATACAGGGATGTATATGTATTCTATGCAAAAAACACTTCTTTTCCTTAACTTAAAAAAATTAGGAAACAGGGAGCACTCCAAGTTCACTGAAATACACAAGTATGATGGGTGACCCCATAGAGAGCTGAGCAGGACTCACTTCCGACCTTCAACCAACTGAGGGTGCGACTGCCATGCAGCACACATGGAGAGTAAAGCTCAGTTTTCTTACCTTGACTGGATCAGAATCACCTGGCATGATTTGAAAAAATACAGATGCCTGGGGCCCACCTGTTGAAGTTTTGTTTCAGTTAGTCTGAGGTGGGGCCTTAACACCGTATTTTTTCTTCCAAGATCGTCCCATGATTCTAATGTGCAGCCAGAGTTGAGGACGCTGGCACCATGATTAGCGGTACCCGAAGACACCATATCAAATGGAGGCTTTGGGAGCTGATGGTCACCTCTCTGGTTGATGTGGGAACATATTGTGGGGTTGGAGGCCCCACATGTGATGTAGGGGCACAGGTGCTTAGCCTTCTAGGGACTAATTCGCTGGAAGTCTCTGGATTCTCTTATGTTCTCGGTTCATTTCCTCTTCATCCTCTTTTTATTTTCCAACACATGCCTGATACATGAACTGAGCTCACTTCATGGCCTCATCTGTCCTCTCTTTACCGGGTGTTGTTTCTTCCTCTGCTCAATTGACCCTCACTCCTCTTGGCAATGGCTGGGGAATTTCTAGATTGTTGGCTAATGCTTGTGGCCTCTTTTGAGGCATCTTCCTGAGAAACTACTGGCTTTGTCCTGTGGGCCACTCTTTCTGCACTGACTAGATATAGCTATAGAGAAATATAAAAATAAGAGGGTAGAGGCAGCAAAATTTTGATTAATCAGATTCTTAATTTCCAGAGCACTACTGGCTCTATTCAAATTGTAGGAGAGAGAGATAATCATAGAAAAATAATCTGATATCAAGGATTTTCGCTAAACACGAAGCCTAGCAGTCAACCAGTTTCTAGGATTCCTTAATCTGGGATCCACAGTTAGACTTTAGAAAATCTGTGAGCCACTTAAAATTGAAGGTAAATGTTGGGTGTGTACCCAGGTGTGCATGTGTGTGTCTTTTTTTGTGGGGAGTATGAGGATATTTTCCAAATGGGTCCTAATTCAAGAGAGGTTAGGCATCACAATTCTTGCTGTGGAGTTCTTATACTCCAGGATCACTTTTATCTCTTCCTGCTCCTTGCCTCTCCCATCAATCCGGTTTGTGTCCTGCCTCGCTCCACTTTTCAGATTGACTTCCCTAGGCCAGGCCCTCCTCACCTTTCACCTGGAAATTGTGAAGTTTCCTCTCCAGACCCCTCCTTCTCTCTCTCTTTCCTGCCTTCCTTTCTTTGCTCTTTTCTTTACCAAACATCTCTCCTTCATTGAAGTCATTCTTGTCACAGCCACCAGGTCCTCTTATAAACTCCAAAGCTGGTCATTCTCCAGCTTAAAATGGGAGTGTTCTCAAACTGCCTACAGTCTAACAATCACGCGTTTGGTCATGGCATTTAAGACCTTTCACACCCTGGTCCCAATTAGCCCCCTAATGTTTTCCTCTATGACTCCAGCCCTGACCCAGCTTCTCCACCTCTGTGCCTTTGTATCTTCTAGTCCCTTCACCTGGAATGATCTTTCCTTTACTGCACTTATCCATGCCCTATGCAAACATAAAATGGCATCTCTGCTATGACGCTTTCCATAATTCCACTGGTTCTCACTCTGAACTCCCGTTGAATTTTATCCGTACTTGAATTTCTACTGGCATCATCATTGTTTATGTACATGCTTTACTTTCCCTGGAGGATAGGGCACACGTATGATATATCTCTGCATCCTCTATAGACTCAAGTATAATACTTCTGCACATAATTGGTGTTCTACAAACGCTTGTTTAATATTACTCTCTGTATTAGTCAGCTTGAGCTGCCATAAGAAAATACCACAGACTGGACAGCTTCAGCAACAGAAGTCTGTGTTCTCACAGTTCTGGCAGCTAGAATACCAAAGTCAAGGTTCCAGAAAATTCAGTTTCTGGTGAGGCCTTTCTTCCAGGCTTGTAGATGGCTGCCTTCTTGCTGTGTCCCTACATGTCCTCTTCTCTATGCTCATGGAGAGAAACACCTCTTCTTATAAGGGCACCAGCCCTACTGGATCAGGGCCCCACCCTTATGACCTAATTTAACCTTAATTATCTCCCTAAAGACCCTATCTCGAAATACAGTCACATTGGGGGTTAGGGCTTCAATATATGAATTTTGAGGGGACACTATTCAGTCCAAAAAACTCTCTTTGATCTCTATCTATATCTGTCTAAAGTATAGGTAGACAATCTCCAGTGTGCATAATAAGGATCCCAGAGTCATGATTTCTTAATCAACAAATCAGAGGTCAGTGGTGTTCAATGTACTCTATTTACTAAGAAAGGAAAAAAGAATCACTTGACATTTTGCTGTATTATTTTCCAAACTCCAGTCATTTGCAAATCACTGTCATAATTTTTGTCATATCTTTAGACCATATGTACCGTTGTTTACTTAAAATTACTCTTTAAATTGATTCATGATTCGCTTAAATATTTTAGGGAAAAAATTATCTGTGAAATCACAGATTTGATAATATTTTTATAATGTACATTAAGGCAAATAGAGACAATTAAAATTATTTGCTCAAAATGTTCACTACTCCACCCTACAGAGCCCCACTCTGCTGGGCAGGATTCTATTCCCAGCCTATGATGTCAGGCTTGGCCATGTGACCGGCTTTGCCCAGTGATGTATGACGCTCCTTGGCATCAGATTTACTAGGCATTGTCTGGACTTGCCATGATGCGTTCTTCTTGCCTCAAGACTGAGTCAAGAGCTGTGCTTTAAGCTGGTCCTAAAATAAAACATGAGGCAAAGCTGAAAACAGGGGCAACTTACGTGCATGTGAGTGAGAAATAAATGCTTGCGATTGTAAGCCACTGAGAGTTTTCTTACCGGTCATTTGTTACTGCAGCCTAACTTACCTAAGCTGACTAACCAAACACTCATTCGCATATTACCTGAAGTCATCCTATGTAACAACACTTTGAGAATGCTGCCACCCTTTGAGAAACATTGCTGAGAGCCTTCCGAGGGCTTGAATGAGGGGGCAAGTGTAAGGTACCTCTGTGGTTTGTTCGTTTGTTTCAAATGACAGTGTCTTCATCTTTTTGGGGAATTGCTTGAATGGAATTTTAAAAACCTGTGAATGCCACACATCCTGACAAATCATCGACTACAACTCTGCTGCCACCGGGGGCCCCTGTCCTCGTAGCATCAATTGCTCAGGATGGTGCTTCTTTTGCACGAAGGGAGAAAACCCTTACACTTTCAAACTAGCCTTTAGTCTCAAGAGGCGGTGGGTGAGACTTGGCATTCAGATGACCTAAAGGCACTTTTTGTCTCAAATCCTCCAATTTCTCCCACAGACACTTCAAAGACTTCAAAGGCAACTGGACTTTGGAGAGTGCCAGGCCTTTGAAGTGGGGCATAGAGCATGTGGGAACGCTTCTCAGAGCCGGGACAGGTGGATGGTTTTTAACACAAGTGAACTGTGGATAAAATAAAAACACAAAGTGTTAAAGGATCCCTTATCTCTCTGCCCATTGCCTAATCCGTGTAATCTTGTAAAATACAAGTTTTCTGCTGTGGTCAGGGAATGGCAATGAAGTAATTCATTAATATTCAGTGTTGTAAAAAGTTGCTGCCGTACCTGCTATGTAAGAATAAAAAAATTTTAAAGAATCTCAGCATCGTAGTATAGAATTAGGGGACATAATTAAACCGTTGGTGATTCAAATACACTTCTTAAAGCCCCTCTGGGCCACTGCTGAGAACAGCAATTATCTTTTGACTTCTGTCCCCCTCCATTCTTCTCCGTTCTGCTGCCTCCAGATAATAATTATCTCCTTTTGCCAAATCAAGGGTCTTCCTTAGTTCTCTTCCTCTTAACTCCTCAGCTGCATGTGACAGTTGACCTTCTCCTTGAAACTCACTCTAACCCAGTCTTCTATGAAAGTCCACTTTCCTGATTCCCCGCTGAACTCCTAGCAAAGGTTTTTGTTCACTTTATAAGCTTACTTCCTTCCTCCTCCCTAAGAGGCATCCTCCTCAAAGCTCCTCGGACCCTGTTTTTCTTCTCGCATGCTCTCTGCTTGGAGAAAGTCATCCATCATTACAAGGTCATTTCAAGGCTGACGCCTCCAGCTCTGACAACCCTCTGCCTCAGGGTGTGTGACGGGCACCTACACAGAGGGCGTGTCCACTTGGATGTCCTACCATCACTTCAAACTCAATGTGTACAAAACCACACCCATCTTCACTCCAATAAAACCTATTCTTTCGCTGTTCACCAAATTCCCATTTTCCTTGGAATCATCTTTCACTCATTCTTATTTTTGAGGACCTCTATCCAATCTATCCCCAAGTGAGTTAATTTCTCTTTAAAATATTTCTTGGATCTTTTTGTTTTCTTTTAATTTCTGCTTCCAACATCCTAGTCCAGACCGTGGCACCTCACGCCAGCATCCTGCCATCACATATGTGAGATGCCCAGTGTGGCAGAGGCTGCTGGTAGCCTATTAAGTATCTATTCTCCTCTCCTTCCATATTAAAAGAGCTCCAATTATTTGAGGGGCTGAAATATGCTGCAGTCAAAATATTTCCTCTGTTATCCATGCATCGAGGGGTGGATGACCTCGTTCTGCTGTGAGCACTTCTACTAGGTGAGACTTCTGGGAGAGCTATTGCTTTCTCGATAAAAGGGAAGATGCAGCTGGCACATGCCTTTTCCCCTCCTTTCTTTTTTTCCTGCATAGAATGTAGATGCCATGACTGCGGTTAAGATACTATATTTTAAGTCAGACAGGTACGTTCTAAATGCCACTTCATATACTTTCTTGTGTTGAAACATTGGTAAACTTACCTAAGCTCTTTAACCATCAATTTCACATCTGTAAAATGGGTGCAACAATGCTGCTAGATTGTTGTGAAGATTAAAAGTACTAGTACATTTATAAAGCGTTGAGCAAGGAGAATGCACAGACCTTATTGCTACCAATAAGTGGTGGGTGGTATTCCAGCTGTTTCCATTTTCGAAACTCCTACTACACTTAGAGTAATTATGATACATATTTGCACTGTCTTATTTTCTCTCCTGCATTACCTGTCTACTTGGAGACAAGGAGACTATAATCAACTTGAGGCACTGACCATTTTATCGTGCTTGTTTTATAGCTCCCGAATTGCCTTGTCCAGTTCTCGGTGGGTAGTAGGCTCTTGAAAACACTTAGAATTTAATGACAGATTATATGACAAATGTGCTAGAAATGAGGTCTCAGGACAAATTAAGTATTTTCTGAAGTTAGGAAGCCAAGAAGAGATGATATAAAGATACTCAGTTTGGATTGAAATCTCATCTAACAATCTTCAGGGAGAAACCTGGATGTAAACAGAGAGTGTCTGCTGTGGATGACTTCTGCTCTTCACCAGGCCCCATGCTGAGTCCAAACTCAGCCTGTCTTCCCATCCTCCCAAAGGCAAACTCAAGCCCAAAGCACTGGGGAGGGATGGAGATTTTCCTGGAGAAAAGCTTCCTAAACATCCCCTGCAGCATCTCAGTCTTTCTCCTCTTGTCTCTTCTAGGCTGTTCTCCTTATTCTCACCTTTCTCCCTCCAAAAAGGCTCTAAAGAATCCCCTTATGAAGACCATAGTCTGCTGTCATCTGGAGCATCTGTGTCCTCCCCCTGAGCTTGTGCACCTGCCTCAGCAAACCAGAGTCCTGGGGGTGAGCTGTCCCTGGGGGTAGCTTGTGACGGTTATTTGCAGTCTTCTTTCTGCCTTGAGTGTGGCCTCATCCTACGTACCAGGGCACCTCCTCTCTTCCTTTACATTACCTCCAGCCTACCTGACCCCTCCCTCCATTTTTTTAGCCTTTCTCAACTCCACTCCACTTTTTCTTTTGTCTTCTTTCCTTCTATCTTCTTCTATCGTCTATCTTTCTTTTATCTGCTTTTATCTTCTCCTTTCGTCCTAGCCATCTGTCTCCATCCATTTGACTTCTCGAAGGTCTGGGAGAAGTGACTGAGACAGGGTGACACAGGGTCTTCCACCGGGAGCAGCATAGAAGAACAGGTGCTCCCGGACTCAGCTGGACCTTCTGCCACCTCCCTCCTCATCAGGGCAGGTGGCTGGAGGCAGCTTCCTGTATAGAGCTGCCCTCATGGCCTTGCTTTGGTCTGGGAAAGTTTTTATTTGGAGAGGGCTGGGATTCTGTGATAGGAATACCTAATTCTGAATGGAGGGAAATTTTGTCAGGATAGTCTAACACCTTTGTTACCCAAGGTAGGTTGGGATCACAAATATGGAGATTCAAGTATCCATCATGTCACTAGGTTCCCTTGGGGTACAGGATCTTATGTCACAGCATTATCTTCTTTTCATGAAAATGTATGTACACAGAAGATGCTTATTCTGCCACAAGCACCCCCTGGACTTGAAGATGGAGAACCATGAAGATAAGGCGATGGTGGAGAAATTGGTGTATTCATTTTCTCTGTTCCTATGTTTGATTGTGAAAAAGCCCTGAGCAGGTGCAGGCTCCTCCCCTGCTCCCTGCAGGAGCTCCAGGCTCCAGGTATGTCCCACAATGAGGAAGCGAAATGGGGGGAGAGGAGGCATCGAGGGCCCCTGACATCCTATTATGACTGAGAAGCAAGTCTGCAAGGAAATAAACATTCTAGTGTCATATTTCTAGGATTTGTTCCAACTTTTTCTTGAAAAGAAAACCATTGCAAACAATTTATACATCATTTGGCTTCTCCGCATGATGTGTTCTGATTCCCCCTTCTCCCCTTTCCTCATCTAACTGGCATCGGCCACTGCCAGCCATTGTCCTAGATGTTGTTGTAAGTGTGTGTGTGTGTGTGAGTATGTGCATGTTTATGCATACTTGTAATCTTGAAGCCGTACACTAACGCTCTTGTGATTCTCTTTCAATTACGGAGACTTCTTGCCACCTCGCCTCCCTCCTCCTGCCAAACTGCTATTTTGTGCCTCTGTTGCAACTAGGTTATGTTTTTGACTTTACCAAGAGGAAGCAAGGGGCCTTAAGTGGGAAAACAAGAGGTTTCCAGCGCTCACCAAATACAGATGCTCAGGAAATGGGGGACTCATGTGGCTTGCATATAGGGAACTTCTCAGCTCAAGTACAGTGTCCTGTGCGGGGAGGCCCAGTTCACTCCTCGCTGTCTCCCAGCCTGCCTGACTCCAAATGTCCCCTGGAATAATTCAACTTCTTATCTAAGGTAAGGGCCAGCTTCCTTGAACCACCAACTGCTCTATTGCACAACAAATCGGTTATATAAGAGGATCTTAAGAAAGAATAAAATCATGAGCGCTGCATAACTGCCTCTCTCCAGGCGTCAGCCCCAGACCCAAGGAAGGGGGCCAGCTGGGGTAATTGGTCCATTTGTAAACAGAAGGTGCAGAGTGGACGGTTAGTTTTGCAGAATGAAGTTCAAGGGCCATGTGTGTCTTTAATGTTTTCTCAGACTCCCCCACCCCGGCTCCACCTCATCACCCCAAACGCAGGTCCTAATCATCCTGGATAAAAATAGAAGGCTCCTCATCATTTATTTATTTTTAGCACTTGCTCAAACTAATTGGTACCCTTGCAGCCCATATATAATACAGCGATCTGGAAGAAACTGACAGCTGTTTAATGACGGATTAGATCGTATGAGGCTTACTCTGCAGTGGGTCTTGCTTGACTGTCTGCCGTTGTCTGGGTTCATGTTTTCTGATACACTTGGTCTTCAAGGATATTAACCGAAAATCATACAGTCAAACTCAGCGAGTCCAGCCCAGCTGTCTCTCTGCTTCCTCACCTGGCCTTCAGTGGTGGGTTGGTCAGATCTGAGCCTTTGAGAGAAGGAGGCCCAGACCTTAAGAGGGTTGTGTCCTTGAATCCTTTACCTGCCTTGACCCTGTGATGGGAAAGGTAATGAGGAGTTTGGGAAGAGCAGGAGTTCTGGAGTCAGGCATCTTTGGGGAGCGTCAGCTTGAACATTCAACATTTCTGTGACTTTGGAAAAGTGGCTTAAACTTTCATAGACTGTCCCCTCATCTCTCAAAATGTGGAGAATAAAACCTACCGCCAACGTGTTTTGGAGGAGTGATGTGGAAACACCAATTACACTGTTTTGTACAAGCTTAGATATTCAATAAAAACTTCTTTTCTTCTTTGAATTTGTAACATCCACATGATTTCTTAGGGAGCTATAAACAAAACATGCCAAGTTTTGCACTTCCATTTTGTTTTTTATTAGTGGGTTCATAATAATATAGACAAGCTATCGAGACAACATACAAGAATCCACTGAGAAGACTCTGGAGTTCTATTACTGATGATGCCTGAGAATGTGCTCAAAAGCTGTGGAATCAAGAAGGCCTCCTTTTGAATCCCAAGTTAAATGTGACCTTGGATAAAGAGTTTAATCTCTCTGAGCCTTAATTTTCTCCATCTCATAGGGATTTTGTGAGTGTTATACAGAATAACAAGTATAAAGCAATTAATTAAGTGCTTAAAATAGAGTAGGTGCCCTCCCAATGTTACTTTCTTCTCTTCATTGATTATTAGTCTTTTAGATTAATTTTCTACTGTCTTGAATTGGAATTACATATGCAGTCATTTATCAAATGTTTATTGAGCACCTACTACGTGGCAGACATGGTCTTAGTTGCTGGAGATCTTATATTCTGCCTTGGGGAGAAAAAAGATAAATTGACAGATAAAAGTTTTTGTAATTTTGTTTTAAAAATATGGGATTCCATTAAGCTTATGCTACAGTGCTACTTTTTTCATTCAACTATATTTCACTTCATGGAGAACTGACTAAGTCAGTATATAGCTCTTCTCTTTTTTGGTGAGGAAGATTGGCCCTGAGCTAACATCTGTGCCAATCTTCTTGGGTTTTTTGTATGTGGGATGCTACCACAGTACCACAGCATGGCTTGATGAGCAGTGCATAGGTCCATGCCTAGGGTCCAAACCTGCAAATCCGGGGACACTGAAGCAGAGCGCGTGAACTTAACCACTATTCCACTGGGCCAGCCCCAGTATATAGCTTTTTAATCCTTTTATATAGCAGTATATTATTCCAAAATATGTTGGGGTGTGTCTGTGTGTATACACCCTATTATTTGGCTATTCCTTTACTGATGGACATCTACATTTTCTACCTTTTTAGAGGGTAGAGGAATTGGAAAAATGATATTCTCATTCTTATATTATTATACTCATGATAATTTTTATAGATTACATTCTTTTCATATTCTTAATTTTTTAAATTTAAATATCATGGACCCAAAACATGATCAGCTTTCCTGATTTTAATAGGTAATTTGTCTTTTTCAATTGCATTAACCTTTCTTGACTGATGTTTGCCAACAGTTCACCAATTACGTCAGTCTTTTGGAAACATTTTGGCAAGGTTTTGTCGAGGAAACCTTTCCCACTTCCATGCTTATTTCCTCTGGGCGGGGAGTCGAGTATTGAGGCCAGTGCAGGATGCAGAGTGAAGCAGATGAGGTTTTGAATTTCTGGGCTGCTTCCTAGGTGTGACCATAGACTGGTTTCTTTGCCTCTCTAGGTCTTCTCTGTCTACCAAATGAAGATAATAATTCCTACCTATCTACTTTTATTCACTCATATGTGTCATTTATTTGGCAATTTGCCAGACACATCAACCTCAAACCCCTGAAAGTACCCCGAAGTGCTTTTGGAATCTGCTCAGAAGTCTCTCCCTTTCCAGTCTCCTCCACTGTAATCTGTGTTCCCTCATGCAGCAGCCTTCTTGGGAGAGTCATTCTTATAACTTTTTAAAAATAGACTTTATTTTTCAGAGCAGTTTTAGATTCACAGCAAAAGTGAGCAGAAAGTACAGAGAGTTCCCATGCACCCCCTGACCGCACACACGCATGGCCCTCCCGCCCCACCATCAACATCCCCCACCAGAGGGTACATTTGTCACAACTGATGAACCTACATTGACACATCATTAGCACCCCAAGTCCATCGTTTACATTAGGGTTCACTCTTGGTGCTATATATTCTATGGGTTTGGACAAATGTATGATGACGTATCCATCATTATAGTATCACACAGAGTAGATTGACTGCCCTAAAAATCCTCTGTGCTCCAGCTATTCATCCTTCTCTCCCTTAACCCCTGAGAACCACTGATCTTTTTGCTAGCTCCATAGTTTTTCCTTTTCCAGAATGTCATATAGTTGGAACCATATGTAGCCTTTTCCAACTGGCTTCTTTCACTTAGTTGTATCATTAAGATTCTTCCGTGTCTTTTCCTGGCTTGAAAGCTCATTTCCTTTTAGTGCCCCTTAGTACTCCATTATCTTGATGTACCATATTTTATTTATCCACTCACCTACTGAAGGACATCTTGGTTGCTTCCAAATGTTAGCATTTATGAATGAAGCTTCTATAAACATCTGTGTGCAGGTTTTTGTGTGCATGGATGTATGTTTTCAACTTATTTGGGTAAATCTCAAGGAATTGCTGTCTCATATCGTAAGTTTTGTAAGCAACTGCCAAACTTTCCTGAAAGACTGGCTGTACCATTGTTCATTCCCATTGGCAATCAGTGGGAGTTTCTGTTGCTCTACATACTCGCCAGTATTGTTTTTTTTTCAGTGTTTTGGATGTTGGTCATTCTAATAGGTATGTGGCAGTATCTCACTGTTTTTTTAATTTGCATTTCCCTGATGAGGTATGATGTTGAGCATTACTCTTTTAATTTTCTTATTCCATTTTATTGGTTTTTAGTTTGATTTAGTCACTAGTGTTGACATTTTATGGCAAAATAATAATACTTGCCTCATGGGGTGATTATGAATAAACAAATGAAAACATGTATTAACTTTAAATACAAAGCCTCAGTTTATAATCTTCATTTCTGTATCTTGCTCAAGTTCGGTAGAGCCAGAGCGAGAAGTCACATCGATGGAAAGTTAGTGCTCAGGAACGATGTTTAAGTTTCGTAGGGCAGTGGATCTCAAACACACAATGCCTTGAAAGCACAGAGAGGGAAAGAATTAGCTTTGCCTGGGGAGTTGGAAGAGAGTTTACAGGGTCTGGAATATAATAGCTCCTCAGTAAATATTTGTTGAATGAGAGGACGCTTTAGAAGATGAACTCTGGAGCTAGACTGCTTAGAACTGATTCCAAGCTCCATCACTTTGCCAGATCTGCGACTTTTGGCAGTTACGCACTTCCTCTGTGTCTCAGTTTTCCCATCTGAAAAATGAGACTAATAGCAGCCCCAAACTGGAAACAACCCAGATGTCCATCAATGGATAAATGGATAAACAAAATGTGATATATACATGCAGTGGAATATTACTCAGCCATAAAGAGGAAGGAAGTGCTGACACGTACTACAACATAGATGAACCTTGAAAACATGATGCTCAGTGAAAGAAGCCAGAGACAAAAAGTCACATATTGTCTGATTCTACTAATACGGAATGTCTGGAACAGGTAAATCCACTGAGACAGAAAGCAGATTGGTCATTCTCAGGGGCTAAGAGGAGAGGGTAACAGTGAGTGACTTCTTAATGGGTACAGGACTTTCTTTTGGGTTATTGAAAATGTTTTGATGAAACAAGACAGAAGTGGTGATTGCACAACATTGTGAATGTACTAAAAGCCACTGAATTGTACACTTTAAGATGGTTAATTTTTGTGAATTTCTTATGTGAATTTCACCTCAGTAAAAAAAAATACTCACTGGATATGTTAAACAGAAGATTTGACACAGCTGGGCAGTAAATTAGTGAAATGGAAAATAGATCTCATTAAATTACCCAAGATGTCACAAGGAGATGAGAGAGGCAAGACAGGTTAAAACACCTAGAGAGAGAGGGAGACGGATAGAGTTCCAGAAAGAGATAAAAGACAAAATGAGAAGAGAGATATCCGAAGGGAAAATAACTGAATTTTCCAGAAATGTTTGTTCAAACATTACAAATCTCAGAACCAGGAAGCTCAAAAAGTCCCAAGAAGAATAAACAAAAGGAAATTCACAACTAGGCACATTCTAGCAAAACTGTAGAATGCCTAAAGCAAAGAGAAGATTTTAAAAAGCAGCCAGAAAAAAAAATCACTTCCAAAGCAATGACAATTAGGCAGATGGCTAACTTCTCAACAGTGGCAATAAATGACAGAAGACAAGAATAAAATATGCAATGTGCTGAAAGAAAAAAGTGACAGTAGTGTAGACTTTCAAAGAAAGCAAAAATATCTTTCAATAATCAAGGCGAAATACTTTTTTTTAGACAAACAAAAATTGACTTTTACCACCAATAGATCTTTGCCTAAGAAAATTCCAAAAGATTCACTTCAGGGAAAAAAAAATTTCAGATATTAGTAAATATTGGGTAAATCTAAATATAATTTGACTGGCTAGAACAATAAATTAATGTGTAAATTGTGTGATTAAATAAAAGGTATAACTAAAATACTTAATATGATAAGTATTAAGTTGTCGGGAAGGTAATAGGGTTAAAGTGTTATGAAGTCTTATATTCTGGGAGGAAGTAAAGATATTAAGCATGTTAAAATATTTAGAGTAGCTACTAAAAGAAGACTGGCTGCCCCTTATATCTATTGTCCCTTTCTTTTTGTTTGTTTGTTTTTTGAGGAAGATTAGCCCTGAGCTAACATCTGCTGCCAATCCTCTTTTTGCTGAGGAAGACTGGCCCTGAGCTAACATCCCTGCCCATCTTCCTCTACTTTATGTGTGGGACGCCTGCCACAGCATGGCTTGCCAAGTGGTGCCATGTCCGTACCTGGGATCCGAACCCGCCAACCTTGGGCCCCTGAAGAGGAACGTGCGAACTTAACCGCTGCGCCACCAGGCTGGTTCCCCATTGTCTCTTTCTTATGTAACAACGAAACCTCCATTTTTAGCTGACCCATGACCGTTTTTCAGCCTCTGAGGCCACAGAGATTAGGGTGCCGTGATTGCATTTATATTTCCAAGTATAGGCTGCCCCTCCTCGTGGGAGGGTCTTACCTCCCTGCCTCCCATCAGGTTTGGCCATGTGATTTGTGGTGCCCCTCCTTTGTGAGGATTATATTTCCACACTCTGAAGATGTCAGGCTTGGTTGGCCATGTGACTGGTTTAACCAGTAAACTGTTAGTAGATGTAAAATATGTCGCTTTCTGAGCAGAGGTTTTCAAAGCCATCATGAAGTTCCACCATCTCGCTTTTCCTTCTGCTATGTCCTCAGCAATGCTTCAGAAAGGGATTGCTCCTTCCACCTGGGCCCGAGAATGAAGAACCACAGCTGAAATGGACATGTAATATGAATGAGAAATAAACCCATGTTAAAGCCACTTAGATTTTGTTGTTCATTACTGTAGCATAACTGAGCTTAAGGTGAGTGATACAGAAATTAATACCTTGAAATAAAGTGCTACGATCACAAAAATAACCACAACAGGTAAACAAACAAAACAACCCCTAATGTACAATAGGTGGTGTTGGCTTTCAGAACAGCTAGGAAACTGTTAATGGACGCTGGAAAGATGACAATCCACATTATGCAGTGGCGAAACATTGACTAAAACTGTTGCCTATGATAACTTGTAAGGCAAATAAGGTACTCAAGGAACTTATGATTTAAGATAAACGATGAGCGAAAACAGCATGAGACCCTAAAGTTGTATATGACATAATTCAGCCCAAGATGACTAGTAGACTGTGTGGCCCATGTTAACTAAATATATCAGGGATCACAATAAAGTAAGTGACTCAACTCTACATTTAAAAGACACAGATTTTCACATTAGAGGTTTCTAAAACCCCAGCTATATGCTATTCACAAGAGACACGTCTAAAACATAAAGACACTGGAGAGATTGAAAATGTAAAGGAGGAAAAAGATAGAACAGGTGCATAGGAGCGAAGGACAGCTGCTGTAAATGTCTAACTCCACATTCTTCTACTGAATAGACGTTGTTAGAGCGTTCTCAAACTAAGATAAATTTTAATTAAGAAAAAAATAGTGCAATTCCAATTCAAAAATAGCCTCAGAGGCCTTTTCTATGGGTTGAATTGTGCCTCTCCAAACTTCACGTTTACGTTTTATCTCCAGTACCTCAGGATGACTATACTTGGAGATAGGATCCTTAAAGAGGTCATTAAGTTAAAATGAGGTCATTAGGGTGGCCCTAATCCTCTATGACTAGTGTCCTTATAAGAAGAGGAAATTTGGACTCAAAAGAGACACCAGGGATGTGTGAGCACAGAGGAAAGACCCTGCAAGGACACAGTGAGAAAGTGCCATCCACAAACCAAGGAGAGAGGCCTCAGGAGAGACCCACGCTGCAGACACCTTGATCTTGGACTTCTAGAGTCTGGAACTTTGAGAAAATAAATTTCTGTTATTCAAGCCACCCAGTCTGTGTCTTTGGTTGTGGTTCCCAGTTTGTGGTACTTTGTTATGGCAGCCCTAGCAAACTAATAAAACCTTAAATAATAGTAATTAGTAGTAATAGTAGCAATAATGAATACCCTAGATCTCTTCAGGCCATTTCCTTTGGAGAATTGCAAAGATTAAAAAAGTGGCCATGTGCCACCGGAAGATGTCTTTTGGCAACTTCCTCCTTACAAAGACACTTTTAATAATGGGCTTTGGCACAGAGGTAACCAGCAACATGTCCTCGGGCGGGTCTCACCATTGTCCTCCTCTGTGGGCAGCCAAAGAAAGCCAAAGATTCAAGCCTGCCCAAGGAAGTGCCATCTGGGAAGACGCCTCTAAAGAAAACAGGGGGCTCTGGCTCCTGGACTCGCCATTCTGATCCAGTTTAATTGCCAACATTTACAAGAAAAGAAAGTCCTCTTTCTCTCACACCACACTGGGCCAAAGCCAAATGTGATTCTATCTACTGATGGCGCTGGATAATAGCAGTATCATCATAATCATTTCAGAGAACATTTCTCTCCTACCAGCTCTTGCTGAACAAATTTAGATTCCAGAGGCAGCATTAGGGGGTGAGAGCATTTATCCCTTAAAGTCTTCAGTGGCAGGACTTCAGCTGCTCCCTAGCTTTATCATTTGTTATTCACATGTGTTAATCAAATTGTTCAAATGTGTTTATTTCTTCCTATGAATGGATTGATTTAGAAAACACTTTATATCATCTCCAAGCTAATTATTTATTTAAAAAGGTTTCTTTCATTTTTTTTGTCTTCTCATCTCTCTTCTTTCAACATTAAGGTCAAGTTTCTCATCTGAAACTTCAATGTATGCTAACTTTACATTTCTACAAATTTGTACATTGAGGGCATTTCGTTTTGGTCCAGTGTTTTTCCCCCGAGAAGAGAAAGTCGTATTTAGACGGTCCTAATAAATGCAAGACTTTGTTCTGTCGATCTTTTCTTCCCTCTTACCCCCTCGGGGTGGTGGCTAGAAATCTGCGCAATCCTTGTTTAAAATAAATAAAGAATGAAAGACAATATGATACAGTTGGTCTCTGTTGATTACTTAAGGAGTCTGGTGACTGAGAAAATCCTGATCAAAGGCAATAGACAGTAAAAGCCAAGACTGTGGGGGAAGAAACTGAAGGGCAGGAGAGTTTAGAAAGAGTGACAAAGCTTTACTAGTAATTTCTAATTTCTTCTTATACCTTCTTCCTTCCCTCATTTTCTTCCTCCTTCTGTGCTTTTTGATCTTTTTATTGCTCTCTGTTTTCATGCATTGCATTTTCTCCTTCTTTCCTTCCTTCCTTCTTTCTTTCCCCCAGAGAAGAAAACTATTAGGTTGAACCGTAGGGTCAGAAATGGTAAAGTATCAGCAGTTTCGCACACTTCAACCTAATACAACAAACAAAATTCCAGATTTAAAACCTTTACTTTTATATACCAAGAAAAGAGAATAATAGCACAATACTATTTTAAGAAATCAGAGGTTTTTCCTTATTTGAGAAGGCCACATGGTGTAGGAGCGGCTGTGGGTTTCCAGGCCTGAAGGGAATCCTAGTTCCACAATCTGCTGTGTGCAAGACCTTGATCAGTGGCTGTCTCTCTGAGTCCCAGTTTCCTTATCTGCAAAATGGGGATCATGGTGCATATCGTACAGGATTTTTCTGAGGATCAGCGGAGGTAGCTATAAAAAGTATGCCACTTTATAAAGGGCCACATTACTGTGGTATGATGTATATGTGTCTAACTATTTTATGGTGTGTTTAGATGCTTTGGTGATGAGAAAAATGCAAATTAACTCAAAAGCGTTACTTGTAGTTTTTGGCCAGTATGTACATGATGATTCAAAAAATTGAACGCTTTGAAGAAAAAAATGTACTACTCAATGACTAGCAACATGTAGTAGGCACCAACTTGTGTGTGCTTACATTTCACATGTCTTAAGAAAACGGAATCATTTTTGTCTCATTCAGCAGAGCCCCAAGGAGTCCATAAAGAGGGCTGGCTGAGAGTATTGTGTTCCTCAGACCATGGTCTGGCACCTTCTCCATAAGCGATGGAAGATGAAACCTTCTTGCACCCTCTGCAGGCTCTGATGGAGGCAGATGGGGTAAAACGATAAAACTTCAGCTGCTGCTTTCAGACTCAGACAGAAGACGAAGTTGCCTTTGCAGGTTGTCTCAAATTCAATGATAAGTCTGTGTTCATTTCACTAAAAATGTGATTCTTCACAGCATCCATATACGGGGCACCAAATACCAACACGTGGTGATTGAACGTGTAAGGGATCCCCCATGACTTTTGTGATACATCAATACAGATGCCAACTCTGTGTGTGTGTGTGTGAAGAACATAGTGTCAGGATACACTGAAGGGTTTTCCCACAGCTTCAGGAAGTCTTTGAAACCTCATTTTCCAGCAGTCCAGAAGTTCTTTCATGAATCTATCCCAGGGCACTGGGTAGGGCTTTCTATTTAAACATTGACTTAACTCTGGAGCAGCAGCCACCCGGGAGCTCAGGTCATCACACCATTGACATCTCGTGGGCATACACCAAGAGTCTCATAGTCCTGAGGAAATGGAGGAACGCATCATGGCTGCCATTGTACACATCGACAGGATGCACTGCCAAGAGTGGGATGAATCGACACAAGGGGTGTGTGTTGAGTATTTGTCCAATTGCAGAAACGATTGTGATGGTCCCTTTACAACTTTGGTTTTAACTGTATGCCATTATATAACTTGATTATCGAGTAATATGCTTTTTTTTTAAAAGATTGGTACCTAAGCTAACAACTATTACCAATCTTCTTTTTTTCTTCTTTTTCTCCCCAAAGCCCCCCAGTACATAGTTGTGTTTTCTAGTTGTGAGTGCCTCTCGTTGTACTCAAATATGGTTTTAAGCATATTTAATAATTTTTTGAATCATCTTTCGTTTTCTCAGTCAACAGCTACTCCCACTCTAGCATAGGTTCTGAATGATTCTGGAGTTTGAAGAGGAAATTCACATACTCAAGGAAGTCGGGAGCCCCTGCTGCAGGCCGGGAGGCAGAGCTCTGCCTGGGTCTCTGTCACACTACGTCTACACTGATCTATCATTTGGCCCTCTGTTTGCCCCCAGGAAACTTAATGAAACATGCTCCACCCTTGCTAGAGCACAGTTCTCCAGAGCAGTAGGGAGGGAACCCCCATTCCTCCTTCTGTCTTCTGACGACACAGATCACCTACAGGGCTTCTAGGGAGCAAGACTCACCAGCAACCCCACGGCACAGTTTCCCCTGGTTTGATATGGAGACCTGGTACTTTAAGGAAAGGAGATCATCAGCTTTTTAAAATTATGACCCAATTAGTAAAGAAAACAACATGTCACATTCCAGCCCACAACCAGCGGAAACTGGGGAGGAAAAAAATGACTAAGCCTGGGTTCTCCACCCCATTTCTTCAATGGATAGCCCAGTCCAGCCCCAAGAAAACTGGAGGTGACACAGTGCACTTCACTGGCTTCAACAAGGGCCTCGTACACCTTCCAGCAGAACGCCCCCTGTCATCCCACTGCCTTTATACCCCCACAGGCCCTGCCTCCTGCAGCCTCTGGATGCCATCACTCCGGATGCCTCTTCTTGGCTCCAGCTGGAGGGAGGACATAAACACACATGGCCTTCCACAGCCCACATCAGGATTGAGAGATATCTGGCCACTCATGCTCTCTTATTTGTGGTTATTTCTTGCCTTTAATTTTGCAGCCGGCACCAAACTCTCTCACAAGAGGATACTGCCTCTCAACTGACAGCTCTCAGAAAGGGGAAAAAAATGTCAAAACACAGCAAATCGCCCGCACTCATTCCTGGAAGCCTTACAGGCAGTGTAATGAAAAGGTGCACCAAAGCTTGCGTTCTCTGAGTGAACCTGTAACACAAGAGCAAAGCTGGTCAGCTTGCCTGGCCACCTGCCTGCCTGGTGGCGTCTCCTGGGCCCTCCCTGCTTTCTTCCTCTTTCCTCTCCGCCCAAGCGCTTCTTTGTCCTCGTTTGGTGCCGCCACCACTGTGACCGTCCCTTTGTTGTGGGCGCTCATTGTGTGACCTGCGTTTTCCTCAGGGGAGGGCCTCACGCTAGCTCCGTGGATGCAAAGTGCTGAGGCTGCTGAAGGAAGATTGTCTGACCACAATCCACCTGGCATCCATCAAAGACAAATAAACAAGCTGTGCTTATCACCAAGCCGCCTGGCTTAGCCAAACTGTAAATTAGAACTGTAACGGCCCCCTCGGCAGTGTCACGTGGCCCAGGCAAGGCCACTGGTAGTCCTTGGTCTTAACTGCAAATGTGAGTCGTTGAGTGTCACCCACCATGGCTTTAACTTGGGTGCAAACTTTGTTTTATTTTGTCGTGTTAAAGTTGGAATATGTGCATTCACACATGTGGGCGCCTAGACACACACATTAATGACTGATAGCAAATAGGCCAAAATATAAACGTGGTTGCCTTTGTCTGGTGACTATGGGTCTCTGGGCACCTTTATTCTTTGTACGGTTTTGTTTTCCACTGTTTCTATAATTAGGAGTTAATAATTTCTATGGCTGTTAAAAACATGAACAGATAATTTTATTTTATTTTTTTATTTTTTATTTTTTTTTTTAAAGATTTTATTTTTTCCTTTTTCTCCCCAAAGCCCCCCGGTACATAGTTGTGTATTCTTCGTTATGGGTTCTTCTAGTTGTGGCATGTGGGACGCTGCCTCAGCGTGGTCTGATGAGCAGTGCCATGTCCGCACCCAGGACTCGAACCAACGAAACACTGGGTCGCCTGCAGCGGAGCGCGCGAACTTAACCACTTGGCCACGGGGCCAGCCTCAACAGATAATTTTATTTTAAAAATTTTGAAAATCAAAAATCCTAACTTATGGGGGCCAGCCCAGAGGTGCATCGGTTCAGTGTGCACGTTCCCCTTTGGCAGCCCAGGGTTTGCCGGTTCGGATCCTGGGTACGGACATAGCACTGCTTGGCAAGCCATGCTGTGGCAGGTGTCCCATATATAACATAGAGGAAGATGGGCATGAATGTTAGCTCAGGGCCAGTCTTCCTCAGCAAAAAGAGGAGGATTGGCAGCAGATGTTAGCTCAGGGCTAATCTTCCTCAAAAAAAAAAAAAATCCTACCTTCTGTGTGGATGAGGGGAGGTGGAAAACAAGGTGAGATCAGTTTCAAGAGGAGGCAAATGCTGAGTGTCAGAGCAGAGAGCCTGGGCAAGCTGCAGCTCCAGCAGACTTCCCGAGCAGAGTCATCCTCTGCACCCCGGCTCTGCGGCCTGTCAGCTGCCTGCCTATCAGCTGGCGAACTCAGCCTTCCTGCTGAGACACTGCTCATCTTACAGAATTTCAAACCGAGGAGGGATGTTCCAGAGGTGCTTTCTCCTAGCTGCCGCCACCAAACCTTTGCCAGCTTTGCCTCAGGGAACGACAATCCTGGAACTCCTGGGTGAAGGCTGAGGGGCTTGTCAGTTATTTTTGGATATACCCTTGGGCCCTTCCAACTTCTCCAAGCGGTCTCATAGGTGAGTGAGCTGAAATTAAGGTGGTTTATCACCTCAAACCGGGTCTTACTCAAGTTTATGAAACACGTGGGACCGATTGACCAAAAGAACCAGATCACTCCCATCTATCACGCTGAGAAGTCTCGTCTACACAGTGCCTGACAGAGTCGACTGAATAACCTGGTTGTTTTGGGAATTGTATAGACACAGTTCTTGTCAAAACTTCAGTCACTTCTATAGGAAAATAAACCAGCCTGATTGATTGTGTATGGCAAGTCTGTCTGGATGATGATACTAATGGAAACATTCACTTTCAATCTGATTGACGTGACACTTGAATTGCGTCTGGGGATGGAAAAGCTATCCCAGGATACTCTGACCCCTCCAAGTAAGCAAAGATTAATCGGAGCCCCATTCAAAACACATTTTCAATCATAGGGCTATTTTTTTTTTTTTGAGGAAGATTAGCCCTGAGCTAACATCTGTTGCCAATCCTCCTCTTTTTGCTGAGGAAGACTGGCCCTGAGCTAACATCCATGCCCCGTCCTCCTCCACTGTATATGTGGGAAGCCTACCACAGCATGGCTTGCCAAGCGGTGCCATGTCTGCACCTGGGATCCAAACTGGTGAACCCCGGGGCACCAAAGCAGAACGTGCTCACTTAACTGCTGCGGCACTGGGCCGGCCTCCACAGGGTTAATTTTTTTAAATTTTGGGAGCAATTTCAGAGAATTTACTCTATTAAATTTGAGGAAGTTCATTTTGAACTCTGAGAGAGCAGATCCTCCTTGCTTGTCTGCTTGTTTCTAAAACAGTTCTGCCAAAATTTTGAGTACAGATACACCACAGAGAGATCATAGCAATGGAAGTCACGAAGCCAAGAATCACTGAGGGAAATGCAAATCCACAGGCCATTCAGCTCTGAGGCAGCATTCTCAAATGCTGAAGTCATCTCCTATTCACCCGAGGCTTCAGATCTGCACATCGATATGTGAAATTGGAGGCTAATAAGCAGATATTGATTTCTCTAAGGGTGAATGTCAATATTTACAATCCCGAGAGGTGGCAACTGATTGAGGCAAAAACAAAGTCGTGATGGCAACTGCCAAGGTCACAGCTGAGCAGTAATCCTGCTCTTCACAATACAGGTCAATGCCTCTGCCTCCAAAAGGTGCCAGATTACTTAGACGAAAAGTGAAAACTTCAGCTGCTCCTCTGAATATTACCAGTCTCCATCACCTAATAGCCAGGTAGTATGAAACTCCAGGTAACTGACTAGATGTTTTCTATCACATAAGCTTGATCGTATTAAAAACACCGGGGGGGCCTTTTCCAAATTAATTTCTCAGGACTACTTTCTCCAGAATTATGACGCTTCTGCAGTGGTGTGTGCCCCTGAGAAGAATTGCCATAATGCTGGGAGTAAGTCCCTTTTCTCAGGTGCGAAGGGGTAGACTGGAAGGTTCAGAACACCTGGCTTCAAGATAAAGTCCATTCACATTAAGAAGATAAACAGCAGTGATTGATAACCCTGGTTGCACATTAGAATCCCCACCTCTAGAAATTCTGATCTGAGTTAATTGATCTGTGCTAAGGCTAAGTGTCCCGGTGATTCTAATGTGTAGCCAGTACTGAGAAACACTGGTATACAAGCTCCTTCAATTACCTTTCCCAGCACATCTCTTCCCCTCTACTACATGCACCCCATATCCTAGTCATATGTTTGCGCTTACCCCTTTTTACTGCTTCTTCTGTAAAGAATTCCCTACCCATATCTGAACACCAAATCACCTATTCTTCCTTCAAGCCATGGGTTGTTGCCTCCTCTGCTTGTGTATGAGACTTTCTCTGACTAGGTCCCAACTCTTCAATCAGATTTCAATTTTTCCTCCTCTACACCCCTCCAGCAAAGCACTCATTGCACCAGGACAATTACAAGTTTACAAGTATGTTTCCCCTGGTAGACGATGGGCTCTCTGAGGCAAAAGACCATGCATTATTTCTCTGGGCATCTGAAGCACACTTACTCTGCTTAGTAGCACAAATCATAGTAGCCGCTCCATAAATATCACTGTGAAGATGGGCAAAATTCTAAGTGCACTTTGGGATCAGGGCTTTTCAGAAATCAAGGAAGACTTGGGCCATTTCTATATTTCAGGGCAACTAGAATACCTTAAAAATGAAAAAATACCCCAAATTCTTAATTTAAGTCTCTTTGTGTGCACAAGACCTGGGCCAAATGTCCCCTCTGACTCCCCTCCCAATGATGTCCTCTTTGGGTTCAGCTGGGATAACTCAGATCATTTCGGCCCTGAGGACCCCACATGCCTCAGCGACACATGGACTATAACTCTGTTCCCTGACAGGAAAGAATGGTAGATTTGTATGCCGATCAGAAGATGGATGAATATCAAGACAGACAGTGGTCAAATCGTGAGGTACACTTTATATTGGATGGAGGGGTCCTTCCTCTCTCCTCTTTCAATGCTTCCCCCCCAAGTCTTGTCCATTCTGCCACTTCAGATTCCTCCTTCCTTCCATTCATTGTATAGCTATTACAGTCATGTGCCACATAATGATACTTCAGTCAACGACAGACTGCATATGTGATAGTGGTCCCATAAGATTAGTACCATATAGCCTAGGTGTGTAGTAGGCTATACCATCTAGGTTTGTGTAAGTGCACTCTGTGATGTTCACACAATGATGAAATCTCCTGATGATGCGTTTTTCAAAACGTATCCCCACTGTTGAGTGACACAGGACCATACTGAGTGCAAAAATTTTATATCATGTTTCGGCATCGACACAATATGAAATAGATCAGCGGGATCAAAACAGTGTCAGCATCAAAACTTTCAGGGTAGGTATCCAAGGCTTGAAGAACATTCCAGAGCCTTCTTTTAAGAAATGCTGTCACCCACACTCTTGATGCTATGGAAGATAATTTTGTGTGGAAAATCATAGATTTTAATGACTTTAAGTAGAAAAATATTTTAGGAAAGTCCTACTCTGTACGTGAAGAAGTTTTAGGAATACTGTAACTCGTGTACTTCACTTATGAGTTCCTTTTTATGTGTGTGCAAAGGTTATATTTGATGAAATTTTGTGTTTAAAGAAGGCTTCTTTTAATATGTCTAGAATAAAAATTCAAAGTCTTCGTCACAATTTAATTTGCTATTTTCTTCGCGGTACATTAAATAATGTAGCCTGTATTCGTTTGCTAGGCAGCCATAGCAAAGTACCAGAGACTGAGGGGCTTAAACAGCAGAAATTTGTTTTCTCACGGTTCTGGAGGCTGGAAGTCCAAGATCAAGGTGTTGGCAGGATTGATTTCTCTGAGGCCTCTCTCCCTGGGTTGCAGATGGCTGCCTTCTGATAGGATGGTCTTCCCTCTGTACCTGTCTGTCTCCAAATCTCCTGTTTTTATAAGGACACCAGTCATATAGGATTAGGGCCCATCCTAATGACCTCATTTTAACTTAAGTACCTCTTTAAAGACCTTATCTCCAAATACAGTTCATTTTGAGGTACTGGAGGTGAAGACTTCAAATATGAATTTTGGAGGAACACAATTTAGCCCTCAACTTGGCCTACAATTGATGGCTTCTTAGTTCAATGAAATTTAGAGTGTAAACTTCAGAGGATTGTAATGATGTTGAATGAGTCCCTGGAGCACAGGAAGTGCTATCTGAGCCTTAGCTGTTTATTGTTCCCTACTTCATAGGGTGGTTGAGAGAGCTAAATGAAATAGCTTTTGCAAAGTGTTTAGAACAGAACCCAGCATATTGAAAGCACTCAATCAGTGTTGGCTACCATGATCATTATTAATTTGGAAGTGTTTTCATACCAGTAAAGCCAAGTTATTGAGGAAAAAAATCCCAGATATCACATGATATTTTATAAAATACCATTTAAATATGCTTTAAAAATAGGGAATAATTTTTTTAAAAATCTTGAAATGATGATGACATTGAAAATCCTAGCGCACACTTAAGAAAGCAAAAGTTGGTGGTCATGACTTCAAGCATAATGCTTACAAGATTAATGTACAAAAGTGTTTTGTAATTACCTAATTGTCTGGCACCACCTCAAGGTCTATTTGTTAACCCTTTCATGTCAAACCAAAGCTACAATGCAGCAAGTGTGGCACACTGACGCAGAATGCATTAAGCTTTTATGGCAGAGTCTCAAGACCCCCAATAACATCAAGAGATTAATAATTTGAGTAAGAAAGATAAGTCTTTTATAAATAATTCAGCCTATCATTAGAAATTAGAAACTTGAGAGCCCCAATACTTGGGAGAGTAAACAGAAGCTGCCTTTAATGGGCTATAATTTTAAATATGAGGAGGACGCTGCCAGTTGTCACTTAGATAAGCTTAAAACACACTTCTCAATGAAAGAAACTCCCTCAGAAAGAGGTCACCCAGGTGAGTCAAGTTTGAGATAAATAAAGAGATTAATACATTTCTGATCTAGTTTAAC
Organism: Equus przewalskii; assembly: GCF_037783145.1. Classification (NCBI taxonomy): domain Eukaryota; kingdom Metazoa; phylum Chordata; class Mammalia; order Perissodactyla; family Equidae; genus Equus; species Equus przewalskii. Next base: position 77,573,765 of record NC_091833.1, on the reverse strand, counting down.
AACTGATTCTCTTTGTCATTCTGAACAAGACACTTAACCTCTTTAGAGGTAAACTTATGGAGTTTTTAAGCCACACACATATATTTTATCTCTAAACTAGGCATTTCCCTGGCGAAGCCATACTCTTAGATTGCTTCTTCCACCCTCAAAACCCATAGTTCCTCACCAAGTCTACTTTTATTAAAATTTCCCAAAAAACTCTAGAGCTTTCTGATATTGTCAACGAGTCTATTCCTTGCTAACAAAAGAAAACTGGTAATGGTGGTCCTAGGAAGAGTTGCACATTTCACATCTGACCTTAGGTGTGTAAAATTCCTATTTTTGTCATCAAACTCATAGAAGTGACTCAAATGATAGAAATTTCCATTCAAGTAGGAGAGAAGGATTTTGTCAAGGAAATACAGTACAAGTCTGTAGGTTTCCATCTATTGAAGAAGAGACAAAATTGTGTGCTCACCGAGCCCATTTCATGTTCTTCCTGGGCGCGCAGCTATGCTGCATTCCCAACCTCCTCTGCAGTTAGTGGGGCCGTGTACCTGAGTCTTGGCCAATGGAATGCACGACACTTCCAGGCCTAGCCATCCTCCACTCTCTCATCTACCGTCTGCCATCTGGATGACTGTGCAAGCCTGGGGACCACAACGCTTAGGGCTACCTTGAGAGAAAAGCACTGAAAATGACAGAGTCTAGAAGGAGGCTGGGTCCCGAATGACTGCAGAGAGCAGACCTCTCCCTTCCACCTTTACTGACCATGTTACACTGTGACATTAGTGAGACATACCTTTCCTGTGATAAGCCACTGAGATTGAGGGGTTATTTCTTACAGCAGCTAGCTTTATTTACCTTGAATACTACTGCTATTGACTTTCTTGATAGGAGTATGACAAGGATCAGTTTATTTGTTTGCTTTTAAATTTATTCAACAAGTAGTTGTTTCAAATCCACCATGCAAGAGTGACTCTGCTAGATGCCAACTCATGAAGCACTCTGACAATAGTGGATAAGACCCCAGACTCTGGAATCAAAACAGGAGTTTGGATCCTGGCTCTCTCACTTATCAGCTGTGTGACCTTGAGCACATTACTAACTTCTCTGTGCTATAGTTTTCTCATCTGAAAGATGGGGTAATAAAAATATCTACCTCATAGGATTGTCCTGAGAATTAAATGAACTAATCATCAATGTATGCAAAACACTTAGCTCCTTATTTGGTGTGTATCTTACTAAAAGTTAGTGTCAATATAAAGTCTGGACAAAGTTCCAATTTTCCAAATTCGACATAAAGTGAATTATTATTAATAGTCATATTTATAAATACATCCCACTTGCATAGCCATGGAGCTCAAATCCAGTGACATCTCTAGAGGGGTTGGAGGAATGTGATGAAGAAGGCAGACTCCGATTGTTTGCCCTCATTTGGACAAAGAGGCACACCCTTGGGCAATGCGCGCTGGGAAATCTCATTTTAGTTGAGGAAAAGTATAAAATTACTTTTTGCAGATTTGGAAGAAGAAGAGAGAAAGAAAATGGTAGTGATAGGAGGGCTTCCTTCCTCCGAGAGCCCTAATGATATGTTTTCTTGGCACTCTGAGGCTGCCCAAGTGGGGTGGGTCCATTAAACAAATATGTCTTTCTCTTTACTTTTTCAAAACTCAGTAAAGCAAAAATGTATGTTTATTTAGTATTTTCCTTTCTGTTTTCATAGCCAAAAATATGTCTGCTGGGCAGGCAGTTCCTGGAGAAGATCCTGTTTACCCTGTCCTGCCCCAGTCAAGAGTTTTTTGGACAAAAACACAAAATGCCATTTTCGAGGAGGATTAAATGGGCTGGTATTCAGAGACTCCATTAACCTGGAGTGGGAGCAAAAGAAAAAAACAACACAAAAACCAAACAAAACTCTGGATAGAGTGACATTGAAAGATTCCAGGCCCAGAAAAATGTCTTCTTAAAAAAAGTGTATATAATATATATTTTTTTAGCCCCTTGTCGTGATTCCAAGTATTGATAGCTAATGAACATGAAATTTTATGACGTGAACAAAGGAACTGAAGAAAATGGAAGACTGGCCTCAAACCTAAAATTGGTGTCCTGCTCTAGGAGAGAAGGAGAATTCGAACCAGGGTACAAATAACCCCTCTTTGCCGATTCTGTCCCGTGGGTTTCACCAAAAAAGAGAGGTTGAACTAAGACTCTAGAGCCTTAAAAATGGGAAGGCAGCGGCTCCCTACAAAGCAAGGCAGGCACACAGCTTGATCTAGCTTCCACTGCACACTGAAGGGCTTGCATCGTCTGAGACACCAAAAACGGTCAGCGTGAACTTGAAAACCTCTCCTTCATTTGTTCAGCGGTTGCAGAGGACAGAGGACAGACCATTTGTGAGACAGGAACACAATTTTGTGACTCTAACCTCAAAAATTGGAGAAAGATAGGAGCAGCCTCTGCTTGGCACCGCCCCGTACGCGATCAGCCATGGTCCACAGTGTTCTGTACCTTTGTTCTCTGGACTGGATGTAGAAAAGGGCCTGGGAACCAGCTGCCCTGGGGGGATTAGATCCTGAGATTTCTGAGAAGTTTCTGAACATTCTTGGTAAGGTGAACTCATCAGATTCTCTCTCTAATGCTCTTTTGCGTTAAATAAGAGTGTATTGAAGAAAGAAAAGCTGTCTACCATTTGGAGTCAGAAAATTAGCCTAACAAATGGAGTTAACTGATTATCTTCTGAAACCAGTTTCAGCCCAGATTGGGTCCAGGATTTTTTTAGCAGCCCCAAGACCTCCCAGGAGAAAGGGGATGTCTCTGTCTTCATCTCATTCTCTGCAGACCTGCCTCCTGCACCTACATTATGAGTCTTTGGGACTGTCTTTGAGAAATTTAGAACTGAACAAGACCTCAGGATGGTTAGACAGCCACAGGAAACCCCTGAACAAATCCTTGTCAGGGGAAATTTCCAGGCCTGGGATAACTCCTCCTCAACCTGCCTACCCAGCCACCACTCTTGGCTGTTCAAGAACTTGAACTCCAAGTTTGGAACTTGCTATCAGATCCATTCTGTATGTTAAATATAAGCTCTGCAATAACCCTATGAGGCAGAACAATTATCATCCCATTTTATAAATGAAGAACCTGAGGCTCAGAGAGTTTGACTAGCTTCCCCAGGGTCACACAGCTAATAAGTGGCAGAGCTGGAATTCAAACCAAGAGAGCATGACCCCAGAGTTTATGAAATTAACCACCAACTATACTATCTCTCCTAAAATCCGAAACCCTTAAGATAAGAAGGAATAATCTCTGATGTTGGAAATGCAGGCAGATTTGTAGGGTAGCCAGTTCTAAGTGGGGTAGTCTTCCTAGTGCTCTTCACATTACACTTCTCAGGAGTCCGTCGATTCCTGTGAGACACTCTTGGGTAGACAACCCCAGGGATGCTCAGCTTCGAGTGGTTTCTCCTGAGCCTCACAACACACCTTCCCCAGGACATCCTTCTCCTGGCAGATAAGTACCACGGGAGGAAGCTGTTCTTAGACTTCAACCAAATAGGAGTATTCACATTTTCCAAGATCCCTGATTATGAGCCTGAATAGAAAACTTGGCTTCTGTTAATAAGCCTCCTTGCCTTTATGTTTCTGCAGAAAGCACTTGTGCTAATAATACGATGCTTAATAATGAGATGTCTATCAAGGGAAGCGAAACGGCAATGGGGAAACAACGATGTTGGACCAAGTTTAAAGGTCATGCCTTTAAAAAGTCTTCACCCAAAGGGTCATGCCCAAATCACTGGTATTTGTAAAAGGTGCTGCAAAGCAGAAATTTTTTTATTTTCCTTTTTCATTGGTAGTTCTGGAGTGCTTTTCCACTTTTTAGAAAAGTCCTGGGCCTGGAAGTGTTCAAGCATCAGGCTGGCAGAGCTCAGCAGTGTGACATGGCTGCCGAGTTCAGGACAAATCTATTTCTTCCTCTGTTACCATTAGAACCTTCAGCCTTACATTTGGAACCTGACACGTGCCAAACTGCCCAATTGTTCCTTGCCTGTCATTAAAGTGTGCAGCTAAATACTGGGTTTGAAATACATCATGCAACTGTCCAAACACAAACCGAAGGGTATTCAAGAGTCCCAGGAAGGATCAGGGTGCGGGGCTAAAATGATTCAAATTGGCCAAGATTCAAAATGCCTTTTAAGATCAAGCACAAAAACAGTTGTGCCTGTGAAAAGAACTAGATTGACAAACACCAAGGCATAAAGGCTGGATTGCTGTTTTCTGAGCTTTTGGAGGGCCTGCCCTTCTTTGCCTTGCCTGTGTGGCTCATTCTGAAGGGACAGACAAAAGGTGCTGTTTTGGAAGACGCCTGGCCAGAGGTTGTGGCAACAGACCCATCCCCTGGCAATGCTGCCTTTCCCCAGCTCTCCACTCCTGAAAACCAGCTCAATTCCAACCAAATCAGAGGGGGTTGGAGGTGACAGGATGAGGATGCTGGAGGGGGCATCTGGTTATTACAAAAAATAAAAATAGTCATTTGACTTTTCGATGTAATTTTACTGGAAAACCTAAAACTTAAGTTCGGTAAGTTGCTTCAGTAACAAGCAATTCCAGAATGCAGTGGCTTAAGCCAACAAAGATTTATTTCCCATCATACTACTTGTCCATCACAGGTCAGCTAGAAGGCTCTGCTCATTAGACACACAGGGTGATGGAAGAGCCACCATCTCCAATGCCCTGGGCCGGAGGCCAGAGGAAAAAAAGGCCCTGGAGGGTCTCAGAGTGGCAGCTAAATGATCTGGCCTGGAAGTGACACCACCTCATTTGATTAAAATTCATTGGCTGGAACTAGCCACGTGGCCCTGCCCAAACATAAGAGGACCAGGACACGTAATCCTTCATCTACCATTGCTGACTACCAGTGACACCCTAGGTCACATCTCTAAGTTACAAAGTTGGAACTCCTGACTCAAACTTTCCACACGCCATGACTTTAGTGAGGAAGTAGAGCTCACAGGCCTTTGCCTAAGTGGCTATAAAGTTCATCTAGGGGCCCCTGGAGGATGGAGAAGCATGGAGTATCTGGGTTACTCTCTATTGTGTAAAGCTCTGGCTCTGGTTGGATACCCTATTCTTCCTCCAGAAGATATCAGAGTCCCTGACTTAGTCCCGGAATAATTGATCCCCTTACCCATCATTTTGGAGTCCTCCAGACTGGAGAGAACATGGAAACATACTGAGTACTCTGGACCCTTCCTGGCCCGGGTGCCCTTGCATTCTGGGTAGGAGAAAATCAGATCCCTGGACCCGGGGAGGGACCCTAGGGAATTATTTCCTGACCTTGGTTCCAATCAGAATTCCTGCAAAAGGTCTGTGATATCTGCAAACTGCTAAAGAATGCTCCTTTCCCAGGTGTGTATGGCTATTTTTAGAATGTATGCAGATCTTGCGATCATAAAATATACATTCAATTAGAAAAAGGTACTGAATTCATTTTGTCATTACATATTTTCTCAATCAACAGCTCCTCTAAGCACTTTTAGCATAATCTGGGGGAGGGGTGAGGAGCAGGGGTGGTCTGTCAGTTTCTTTTTTGATGATATAAAGATATAAAGAGGTCCTTGTAGTTCTAGAAACCTGCTCCCTCGATAGGGTGCTTTGTGAGGGTCTTTTTACTAGGCTTTCTCAGGCCTTTTTGGTGAAATTTCTGGACAAAGAAAAGCAATAGGTAAACATTTCAGTAGTTGTTTTGAAGCTGATATTTGTCTCCTAGAAGAATTAGCCCCTTGAGGGTGGGGTGAGGTAGGAGGGTAAGTAGCATTTCGAGAATACCAGCCTAAAGCTTCACATAAACAAAACCCCTGCCTGCTGGCAGGTCAGTGCAGGTGACGTTTGGTCAAGGGGCGTCACGAAAAGCACTAAATCAACAACTGTAGAGCTAGAATAGAGGGGATTACGCACACAAACCGCCCAGTGTTCGTTGCGATGACTGAATGCCTGTCATCACTTATTTCAGGAGGGTCAGAGTAATCCACCCACAGTTGTAAATGGGGTGTAGGGCAGGTGGAGGTCAGGGTCATGGTAACATCCCAGCCCATGAATTTCTGTCATGTTAGCACAGAAGATAAACCCAATTGTCTGGCTCCTTCCGTCCTTGGGGTGGCTGGTGGTGTTGCAGAATGAGGAATCGCAGCAAGCACATTAAGTCCATCTCATTCCTTATCCCAGCCAGCGCGCGCCCCCTCTTCATGGCAGGGTCTTCTGGAAGGGCTGAGGAAGAGGATCCTGAGGCCATATGCCAGCTGCATGCATATCCACTGTCTGGGGAAAACCTCTCTGTTGATCGTTTCGCCTGAGAAAGTGACCATAGCTCATCACATGAGCTTTGTAGGTGAAATCAACCCACTGCACCAGTCACCATTTATAGGGCCAAAGAAAGGTTTGTAAGCAGAAGGCAGCCATTTGTGACCTGTGCCCAAGGGAGGCCCTCTGCTCTGAGGCTTGCTCTGAACTTTTCCTCATTAAGGTGGAACGTTCTGGTTAACCCAATCAAATCCTCTCTTTTAGAAAATATCAATCATAAGTGAACAACATGACAGCCTCTCACTTCAGTCTAGGTTACTGTCATTGCTCTCTGAACCTCAGGCACACGCTATTGTTGGAATTTCTGGGAACTAGAGTGACTGGGTAGTCAATAAGGCCAAGGCAGTGACTTCCTGGGTTACTTTGAGTCTCCAAGTGTCTTTGTAATAAGTTGGCATCAATTAGTATAGGTCACTCTTGCTTTTGTTTCTCTCTTTGGAGATCTGTCAACATTATTCATTTGCATGGTGGCAATCCTTTTACTTGAGGGCCACAATGAGAAAAAAATGAAACAGAATTTCTGTGCTTGAGTCACAGACCTGTTTGTTTGTATGGTTTTCCAGCCAAGGGCCCAAGGTGGTTGGCATAGATTCTCTCCCAGGTCTAGGAGTCAAGGCTGAGAGGCGATAAAGGGAGATGGGGCTGGTCTGCAGCTGCCGGGCCTGGGAAAAGCCCATGGCACCATCTGGGCAAAGACAGACTTGAGAAAAAGGTACAAAGCAAAGCACTAAATCCAGAGGGGCTGGCAAGCTCCAGATCCCCAGAGAAGCATCTGCAACCTGCTCAAGCAATGGGAGCAGGAAGGCCAAGAGCAGACAGAATATAGGAAACTTAGCTGAAGGTTTGATTCACAGAGCCGGCCACTCTTACAGAGGCTCCTCGGACGCAGCTGTAGATGGAGAAGGAGCTGCTGAAGAGGGAAGTGTTTGGACTTTGCTTTCTGCGTTAGATGTAAACCCAAGGGCCCTTTGGAATTAAAAAATTATTGGAGAATGAAAGAGCACTAGCCGCCGAAGGGATTGCAGGCACCCTTTGCTCAGCAGGCTGTCTTCTGGTGAGATTAGGATCATGGAGCCCATCAGCCAGAACCCATCTCTGAATGTGCAGGTTGAGCGGAGTGCACACACAGAAATAATCTATTGCCACAGCCCTGAGGGACAATCCCAGAGCCAGACCTGCGGTGAGGACAGGGCCCGCATGACGCCTACAAAACTAACAGGACACCATGAGCCAACAGAGTGAAACCAGATGAAAGAAAGAGCTTAGGAGGAGGAGGAGGACAGTGGAGCATCTCTTTGCCAATGAAGGAGCTCCTGGAGGCAGCAGTGGAAGACAGGCGAGAGTGTGGCCCAAGAATCTGCATTCCGTACGAGCTCCCCAAGTGATTTCCAATGCAGGTGGTGCCACGGGTGGATGGCAGGTTTTACAGGACTGACATGTGTGACATCCCGTTCAGATAGGGATTCCAGTTTTCAATTTTCAAATGTTTTTGTAGGATCTCTGGAAGACAGCAGTTTGCCGAGTGGGAGAAGGGGTAGAAATCGGGCGGATGGCGAGCTGAGCTCGCAGGGCCAGCTTGCTTCAATGTTGAGAGCCTTGGGGACACTTCCAGGCCTCTATGTTCTCTCCTCAGGCACAATGGTAGGTCCAAAGGGAAGAGGACAAAGGACCTTTTGGGTGCGGGGAGACAGCTGGGAGTCCTCTCCGAATGGTACTGTGTGCCAGCCACCCATGAGAGCAGAGCCCCACACACGGACTCACACTGGAAACTTTTATGTCTCGGGTGTGTGCATGCCTCTAATTCACACACTTCCACACAGATTTGCCCTTGGCCTTGCTGAATGTGAATCTGTGAAATGAACATCAACCCTTTCTTGGTACGAGGACCTGATCCTCTGCCCCAGGGTCTTGCCCTTACATTGTCGCAGAGTTGGTCTTATGAGTTGTGACCTCTGTGTTTCTGAAACTGAGGACTGAGCAATTTTTAGGAATCCTAGACATTTTCCTTTGGTGTTTTGTTTTAATGATAATCTAAAACAAAAGTTTTACCAGTTATAAAGATGACGCTTTTCTTTTGGAATAAGAATAAACTTGATTTTTTAAGTCAGTGTCTGTCCAGCTGTGGCCTTCAGAAATATTAGGACATCTTCAAATACATTCTCAAGGATCTATATAAATAGTCCTTTTTTCCCCCCTATTAAAAGTGAAAAGCATTGTTTCAGTGCATTGCAATTTAGCAGTAGTTTTAAATATAGGACCTAGAAATGAAATCCCCCTTGGCTTTATAATGACTTTGGGTGGAAAATCTCCAAGGATGAAATACATCATGTGCCAATTCATTTGAATTCAATTCAAAAAGTATTTATTGAGCTGTGGTCCTGATGCTCTGGCAGGCACAAGGGACTAGAGAGTACTAAATTTCCTGGTCCTCTGGGAAAGAATTATTGTACGAGAAGCAATGGGAACATTCCCCCTGGAGTAGTCAGGAAAAACTTCTCAGAAGGATGAACTCAGCAGGATGACCGGCAGAGAGAGAGAGAGAGAGAGAGAAAGAAGGAAAAAGAGAGAGAGAGAGAGAACATTATAGACACAACTGACAGCATGGACAAAGACATGGCATAGCCAGTAGCTTAACATGACTGGAACACAAAGTTTGAGAGTAGACAGCATAAGAAAAGTAGATAAACAAGCAAGGACTTTGTACGCCATGCTAAGGAGCCCAAGCTCATTGACAGGAAAGCGTGGCAACCATTCTGGGTTATAAAGGCAATCTGGGATCTTTCTCCCTATATGCCTTTATTACTCTGTTTTGTCTGGAAGGTTTGAATTCTCTCAAGAGCCATGTCTCATTGGTATCACACTACTAGGTATAAAGAGGTAAAAAATATTGCCATGTTAACAACAGTACCAGAATTCCAAATGGAGAAAGAAATGACTTTGTTGGGAAAATATGTTGATAAAACCTTGGGGTAGACCCCAAACACCTGAGAATTTGTGATTTTAAATATAAGAAGAGGGGAAAGAATTTTGCATAATTGGAGAGAAAGAATTTGGGGTTCTGATGTAGATCTCAGTCCAAAAGTCAGTTGCTGAGAAAGGAAGAAAGAGGAATATGGGAGATGGTGGGAGGATATCTTCCAACCCAACCAGTCTTGCGGAAAGTCTTTGAAGTCCATAAAGGCTGTATGCAAGGGATGTTTTTTGTAGTCAGATATTCAGTACAGCTTTGAATTTCAGAGCAGACTTGAACTGGGGTATAGGATGGAAGCTGTGCAGCAGAATGTGTGGCGCAGCCTGAGGAGGCCCTGAAAACATAAGCCCCAGGGAATGGGCAGCCATCTTGGAAAGGGCTTTGGATTCCTCTGGATTCCAGGCTATGGTTTTGAACTAGATCTTGAGGGATGTGCTGGTTAATTTTACAGGTCTATTTGGCTAGTCTATGGCACCCAGTTATTTGGTCAAAAACCAGTCTAGATGTCATTGTAAAAATATTGTTATATGTGATTAGCATTTATAGTCAATAGACTTTGAGTAAAGCCGATTATTCTCCATAATGTGGGTGGGCCTCATCCAATCAGTTGAAGGCCTTAGGAGCAAAGACAGAGGTTTCCAAAGAAGAAGCAATTCTACCTCAAGTCTGGGACATGGAAACCCTGCCTGAGTCTCCCACCTGCTGGCCTGCCTTGCAGATTTTAGACTCAAGGCTGTAACATCAACTCTTACCTGAATTTTCAGCCTGCCAGCTTGTCCTATGGATTTCAGAATCGCCAACCCCCTCAATTTCAAGAGCCAATTCCTTAAAAGCTAGCTAGCTAGCTAGATAAATGATAGATAGATACAGATAGAAATAATGATATGTAGATATATTGATTCTGCTTCTCTGGAGAACCCTGACTAATACAGGGGGCAAGGAGACCCCAAATGATATCTGGGTAATGCAGCTCTACAGAGGGCAACAGTACATATTTCCAAGTCCTGGGCAGGAGCAAGCCTTTTCTCACAATTTGAGAAAATGCCCAAAGCAAAGGGATTCAAATGTGGTTCTCCTTTGACTCATTAGGATGCTAGCAAGTCCTCTGCAGCATATATTGCAAGATCTTGGCCATTTTTCCCTTATTCTTTCCTTACTGAAAGAATCCTAATTTTGTCTTAATCAGCAATGCCTATCTAAATTCAATCTCCCAGCGTTTTTTTTTTTTTTTTTTTTTAAAGATTTTATTTTTTTCTTTTTCTCCCCAAAGCCCTCCGGTACATAGTTGTGTATTCTTCGTTGTGGGTTCTTCTAGTTGTGGCATGTGGGACGCTGCCTCAGCATGGTCTGATGAGCAGTGCCATGTCCGCGCCCAGGATTCGAACCAACGAAACACTGGGCCGCCTGCAGCGGAGCGCGCGAACTTAACCACTCAGCCACGGGGCCAGCCCCAATCTCCCAGCGTTTTTTGCAGCTAGGGTGGTCATATGACACAGTTACAGCCAATGAGACTTAGGCCGCTGTGTTTGGATATTGAGAAAGCTTATGAAGGGACAGATTTGGCTGGCATGTTCCTTCACTGATTTGCTCTTTCCTGTTTCCCCTTTTTCCTGCCTGGAATATAAATGGAAAGCATCACGGTGCAGCAGCCATCTTGTAATCATGAAGATGAAGACTTTAAGCATGGAAGAGCAGTCTACAACTAGAATATACAACTATGAACTGGGGAGGGGGTACTTTGGGGAGAAGAAGGAAAAAAAAGAGAATGGAAGAGCAGGAAGGTGGAAGGACTTGGGCAGTCAAAGACATTCGTGATGAGGTGCATCAGCCCTGAGCTACCTACCTCTGGACTTCTTAGTGTAAGAGAAAAATAAACCTCTTCCTTACTGACGTCAGTTTGGTCAAGCTTCCTGCCACTTGCAGCTGGAGGAGCCCCTGACTGATACTGCCACAACCTCAGTCATTGTTGGGCTAAGCACTGACTTTATTTCCAAAAGGCCGCTAGGAAAAAGAAGAGTGAGGGGACTGGAGACATGGTTGACTCCCTCTGCAGCCCTGTTCCAATTAGCAAATTAGCTGAGCTTAAATCATCATATCAACAAGTCGTTGCCTTGAACAGAACTCTGGAGAGAGAAGTTTCTGTGGGTTAGAAGTGAGAGCTGGGTGGACAAGTACTAAGGAGATATCACGAGATGGGAGAGGGAGGGAGTTAGAGGGTATTTTAAACTATAAATGAGGGTTTTAAAAAAAATACAAGCATAGTTAAAAAAAAATAGGAAGGCCACTACAAAATGTATACTTGGATCTCTAGTCCAGAAGGTGTCTGGTCCAACCAAAACAGAAATGAATACTTGGGGATGTGACCATCAGCCTGGTCGTAAAGAAACACTGGTATCCTATTCGTTTTCTCCTATACTTTCCCTTCATTTTTTTCTCCTTATTAATTAATTAATTCCTTTAACATTTATTAAGTGAGTAGGGACAAGGAACACAAGAATGAGTAAGACAAAGTTGTTGTCCCTCAAGAACCAAAAATTGAGTGGACAGAAAAAATTGTGAGCAGGTAAATAACCAAACAAATGTGTGAATGACACAGAAGAGATAAAAATAAGTCTTGAACCACAGGAAGTGCCCAGAGGAGCTAGGAATGACTCCATAGCATAGGAGACATTTGAGCTGGACTTTGAAGTTTAAATAGGAGTTTCCCAATTAGAGAAGGGGGAAGGCCATTTCTATTTCCTAGAATCCCCATCTCTGGAAACCTAAATATTAAAGGAAATTTGGCCCATTCAGATATCAGAGGAGGCTTCACTGAGGAAGCTTCCTGTGAGCTGAGACGAGGGTGAGTAGGGGTTACTGAGGAAGGAAGAGAATTCTGGTCAGAGGCAGCAGCAGACACACAGGCTCTGTGGAAGGTGGGATGTGACAGGCAAAGAGGGGTTGAAATGGAACCCAGATCATAGGGTGGAAAGTAGTATGAGATGAAGCTGGGGAAATATTTAGGGAGTTAGGGTGGCATCGGGATAGACTATCTTAAGGAGGTTTTCTTTTTTTTATCTTTTTCCCAACAGCAATGAGAAGTTGTTGAAATGTTTTATGCAGGTGCACCATGTGACCCTCTTAACAGCTAGCAATCTGAAACACTTGGACCAAAGAACTGTGGTTTTCTCCAGTAGCCCTGGGATTCTGGGTTCCCATTGCAACCATTATACAGCCAAGCCGCAGGCTCAATGGTGGGACTAACCGTAGGTATCAGAACAGCTTGCCATCGCTAGTAGCCCTATAATTCTTATTCTCCATAAAGGCAGACACATTGGCAAACCTTAATAACTGCAGGTCTAATTATGAACAGCCGTTGCCCTTTGGACTTGCGTAGGAAGCCCTTGCCACTCCGGAGGTTGCCTGTCAGTCTCTGAATGGCATCCTATGAAACCGAGTGTGAGACAAAACGCGTGGAAAAGATGCAAATAAAAGCAGGAGGTAATGATATCTACACATAATACAATCTCCAAAAAGCAGGAGCTGGAGCCCAGCAGATACTGCTGCATTGATGGGCTGCGTTTTATTCATACCCTACAGAATATGTCATTTCCCACAGTTAGGATGTCAGGCTGTGACCTGAATTTCCGAGTATGTTGCTTGTACCACCACCCCTCAGCTCGGAGCAAGGCAAGAACTGAAGTATGCAAAGCAGGACTTGCATATTCATTGTTTTAGAGAAGGAAGATGCCTCGCATTTTGGCTCAGTTTGAGAAGGAGTTGCCTGCCTTTTTTTCATTAATATTGTCTTACTTATAAGAACATGTTTACACAAGCACACACGAACACACACATATACACACAGAGCACACAAAGAAAATTCTCAAAGGCTCTCCAGTGAGGACCTCTTTGGAAGAAAAGCTCTCAGAAGCAAATCTTACTTGAAAAGGTAAAGAGCTAAGCTGGAGGGTTCAAGGAAAGAATGCAAGGCTGAGGGACACGATGGCAGACGCTCCTCAGATTTTTCTCTAGGGAAAGGAGGACCCAAGGTCAAATGGAAAAGCATGGGAAAAAATGAAATATAGCTCTGCCTTGGCTTGCAAGCGTGCTTTCAGAATGCTTTGCAGTAGTTTTGGCAAGAGGTAGAAGGAATGAGGTTCTTTTCCAGAAACCTGCCGAGGATATAGGAGTGAATTTTGAAAGCAAACAAAATCTGTTTTATCTTCAAACTTGAAAAGGCTGGAAGTCCTATGTTCCCAACTTTCTCCGTGTTCAAAATGCGTACCTGGCCTTTGCTTTGCCCCCTGGCAAACAAGGCTTGAAGACCAGGGCTGCTTGTGACACTAAGTGAGCGTGTAAGCAGGTTAAATGCAGCAAGCAGCCAAGTCTTTTTTAAAGAACTCGGTCCTGTCATCCGACAACGAGACAAGCAGCATTTTCTGTACAGTGCTGAGAAGTGGTGAGTGTATGACGCTCCCCCCTACTGCCCATCCCAATCAGAAGACCCTTCTTTTCTTCACCTGCCCCACTCCAAACATCCTTGCACTCTCTCTCATTCTCCTTACTTTCATCCAAACATTTCCTTAGATGCTTTTGCCCAGTGATAGCATTTTGGGGTTAAAGATGACCCTCTCAAAGCAGCAGTGGGAACATTGCTTGTTTGTAGGGACAAGTTCTGGAATTTTAGTGGTGCTTCTCACTGGGCATCGACTACATACGCGTAGGACTGTTTTTTTCATTGCTGTTGGTTGGGCTCCATAGTGGATATGTGATTTATCTTCTCCAATCCTGTTCTCTGGAGAATGACTCCTCCCTGTTCCATAACAACTGTGCTTAGGCGGTATGGTTTGTGGAATTTCCCTCCCCGCTCCCTCCTCCAGGAAAGGGTACTTGGTCCATCACAGCATTCTAAACTCCTTCGCAGAGTGCTTGGCTCAGGGATGAGCATGTTGCAGTTGGAGATCCTCGGTTCTCTTTGATGGCAGCTCTCTGTGCCCTATTGCAATAAAAAATTCCATTAATACAGTAATTAGCTTTCTCTTTTGTTCACAAACAAAATTGCAATTGAAAATGAATGTGTATAAACAAATATTTCCTCATTTTCAATGACCAATTTGGTAAGACTGTTGCCTTAAATGGAAACCTGACTCAGGTATGGCCTCCTGGGAGCGCTGCAAGGATTTGAAAGACAAAACCAATACAAGTCACTTCAGTACAAAAATAAACTCTGCCCTCCCATCCATGTATACGTTATTTGACTTAATGAAACTTCCACACACACTGTTCTTTTGTTTGTTTTTCTCAAAAAGACTTTTGCTGCTAATGACAAAACAATCCTGAAAACGTTCCTTTCTTTGGAGTAGGGAACCACCCTTATACACAGTCTGGATTATGGAAAACTGTGGGTTCATTTATTAGTAAATCCACAATGCTGCCGTACAAGCAACATTTGTCATTTTCTCTCCACTTTCAACTTAAAAAGAAAATTGTAATACTATACTTATTTTCAATGGCACTTTCACACTCATGGCTTTTATACTTACTGGACACGGTGGGGTTAATAGTCTTTGGGGAAACAATTCAGAAATTGAGCAGAAATCAGCAAAGTGGTCACAGGTTCAAATGACTGGGCATGGTTTCTATTGCCATTTTTGGCGGCAAGCAAAATAGAGACTATTTTTGTTTAGAGCAAAACATTGTTCCAATTCATGCAATTAACTTAAAATTTCAAAAGTAGAGAAGCTTCTGCACTTATTAAGCAAGTAGTGTGTTCACCCTTCTGGAAACCTTGGGATCAGGATATTTTGAAACTAGTTAACAGATTTGGAGCAGTGTTGGTATCCTAAGTTTGGTTTCCATCTACTGGAAAAGCACTTGTTGTGGTGAAAAAAAGGGAAGAAACTTTTGTTGATGCCCCCATGTGCAGAATACCAAAGAAGGGATAGAGATTACATTGGGTAGATGCTACCTGCCTGATTGCTAATGTGCATTCCAGTTCTGAGAGTCTATGGTTCCGCATATTTTCCTTCTCCACACATGGCAAGCAACCTCGGCTTTAATTTGGCTTCCCAAACAGCTTGCTTTCACGGAAAAGCCATGTTCACCAGAGGACGTGACTGTCTGGTCCTCTTTGCAGCTGGTATATCACATACTTGTTAAGAGTACAGACCAGGAGTCAGAGGGACCTCTGCTTCTGCTTTTTCCCAGCTGTGTGATCCTAAGCAGTGTCTACATTTCTGAGCCTCTGTTTTCTTAATCTATAAAATGAGGACAATAATGAACATCTTCCTTATTCTGGTATTAAAATGACTAAGTGACATAATGCATGTAAAGTGTTTAGAACATAACTTGGAACGTAATACATCTATTCTTGTTATTACTACTATTATAAATAAATCAGTAAGCATCCTGGTTTAAATATTTCCTTTAAAAAATTTTTCAGGAAAAATCTGAAGCAAACACAAAAGCAGAGAATTGTTACCTGTTTAAAATAAGTTCTCGACTAATGATGGCCACTCTTGTTTTGCTTATGTCCACACTCACATCCCTACACCACCAACCACTACCCCCAACAAATCCCAAACGTAAATGATTTTAACTGAGATTTATAAACTTCTTTACTAGAAAGAGTGTGCTTCTAGAAGACCGATCTACTCTGGCTGTGTTGTCAAGTAAGACCCTGGATCATCTTAGTGAATTTTCCAACGTTGACATTTTCTAGGGCGTATTCCAAAGGACATTTTTCCACATCATGTTAATAGGTTTTATGTCAAAAGAACAGAATTCTCCAGTCAAGTAAATTCTCAAATCATTGAGTTTAAGAATGCCATTTTGCTTTATTCTTGGTGCTTTTCAGAAAATTTAATAGGCTCTTACACCAACAGTCTCTAAGAAGAAGAGATAACATGAAGAGAATCTTAAAGATATTTAACTCTACAACTATCTTTTCCAGAAGTGTCTTGGGGAATAAGTGCTCAGTGGGATACACTTCAGCCAACACAGAACCCGACAAATGCCACTTTATTGGGACATATTTAAGTAGCCAGATGGTGTTCTCCAGGCCACAAATTTGCACTTTCTTTGAAATTCTACCACATGCGTTTGTTTGGTTCAACTGGAAGTCAGAATCTTGAGTTCTAGGGCCACTGTCCCCACTAGTAAAGGAGAAATGGTATAGGTTCTTTCTCTATCTTGACATACAGGGCAGGGTCATTAAAATAAACTGAGATGTGAAGGGAGAGTGAATAGAATTGTATTGAATGAGAGATACAATGTCCTTACTGCCTCCAAATCGTAAATTCCTCAGCAATAGCAGCCTACATAAGTAGAACCCTGTGAACTGTGTGTTTACATAGTCATTGGACTGTTGGCGTTAGATTGGAATTTGTGCTTAATAACTTAAAGAAGGGGAAAAATGGAGAACCTTGGAGATCTTGGAAAAATACTGATCCAAAGTTTCCCTCTGAGGAATGTCATCAAGAACATGCATAGCCTATTTGGTTATGGGACAACTGTGCTGTCATGTGCGCCTCTGTGAATCTTGCTTTTCAATTGATACTGAACTTGAGTCATTGGGAGAAAGGAGAAAGGGATGAGGAGGTGTGGTAGACACTACTGAAGTTCACCCATGTCTTGTTCTCCTCTCCTTCTGAGAACCTGGAAGATTGTACTTCTCAATAGTTGAATAGGCCCATTTGACTAGTTCTGGCCAAAATAACGTGAGCAGAAGTGACGTTAGTCTCTTGGAGGCTGAGTTAGTGCGAGGCCCAGGCATGATCCTCCAGGCTTTCATTTCCTTGCCATGGTAACCAGGGAGTCATCTGCATATTTCCGATGATACAGATTCAAAATGGAGGAGCATCAGTCAACCTGGAGGTCCCTGAGTAACTGTGGAGCAGAGCCCCTCAGGGACCCATGATAGACATGTAGTATGGACAAGAATAAACCTGTGTTGTGTTAAGCCACTCAGATTTGGATGTTAATTTGTTACCAAAGCATAAGTGATACTTCCTGACTGATGCAAGAGGCATAGCTTTTCCCTTTGTATGCCCCCCTTGTCTTCTCCACACTCAAACAGGCTTGCACCAGCACAAGTTATCTCATAAAAGGTATCTAACAGCAAATCATAATGGAACAAACTTACAGATGCTTTCAGCTGGAGACTGGCCTCCAGTGATAACAGAAAAATACAAAAAATCTACTAGATTAGTCTAAATTTCTGAGCCTCTGCTCTCCATCGCCACTAAGAGGTCAACTCCTCTGAGTTCACAGACATTCCTCTTTATTCATGATACTGAATGGAACAAAGGAAGGGTCCTTGAAGCCTCCAATACGTACCAAGTAATGAATACTAAGAGCCAACATTTACTGAGTGATTACTCAGTAAGTCAGTGAGTGATAACTGTATACCAGGCATTTTCCCAAGCACTTTAGATATACTATTATCTCATTTATTCCTCATAAAAACTCAGATATCAGTACTCATATTATCATTTCTACCTCACAGATCCTGACCAGACAGAGAAAACATATGGAGTTTGAGCATCTTGCCCAAAGTCACAGCAAATAGCAAGCAGTAGAGTTGGAACAAAATTCAAGGCAGCCCACACCCTAACCACTATGTTATGCCCACACAATGACCTTTTATAAAAAAATTTATTTCAATTAAGACTTAATTTTTTCAGAGAAATTTAAAGTTCACAGCAAAATTGAGGGGAAAGTACTCAAATTTTCCATATACTGTCTGCCACCACACATGCATAGGCATTATCAACATCTCCCACGAGAGATGTACCTTTGTCACAATTGATGAACCTACATTGACACATCATAATTACTCAGCGTCCATAGTTTACGTCACAATTCACTCTTGGTGTTGGATATTCTATCAGTTTGGAGAAACGTACCCATCATTATGTTACCATACTAAGTATTTTCACTGCTCCCCAAATCCTCTGTGCTCTGCCAATTGATCCCTTCCCCAGCCACTCAACCTCTGGCAAAACCCAATTTTTTTTACTGTATCACTAGTTTTGCCTTTTTCAGAATGTCATATAGTTGGAATTGTACAGTATATATGCATTTCAGATTGCCTTCTTTCACTTAGAAATATGCATTTAAGGATCCTCCATGTCTTTTCATGGCTTGATAGCACTAAATAATTGTCTGGATAAACCACAGTTTATTTATCCATTCACCTACCAAAGGACATCTTGGTTGCTACCAAATTTCATCAAATGTGAAATAAGCCGAAACAAACGTCTGTGTGCAGGTTTTTGTGTAGATATATGTTTTCAACTCATTTTGGCAAATACCAAAGAGTACAATTGCTGTGTTATATGGTAAGAGTACGTTTAGTTTTGTAAGAACTGCCAAACTGTCTTCCAAAGTGGCTGTACCATTTTGCATTCCCACCAGCAATGAATGAGAGTTTCTGTTGTTCCACATCCTTGACAGCTTTTGGTGTGACTAGTCAGTGTTCCAGACTTTGGTTATTCTAATAGGTTTGTAGTTGTATCTCATTGTTGTTTTAGCTGGTATTTCCATGATGACATGTGATGTGGAGCATCTTTTCATGTGCTTATTTGCTATCTGTATATCTTCTTTGGTGAGGAGTCAGTAAAGGTCTTTGACCTATTTTTTAATCAAGTTGTTTTCTTATTGTTGTGTTTTAAGAGTTCTTCAAATATTTTGAGTAGCAGTCCTTTATCAGTTGTGTCTTTTGTAAATATTTTCTCCCAGTCAGTGGCTTTTCTTCTCATTCTCTTGACATGGTCTTTCCCAGAGTAGAAGGTTTTAATTTTAATGAATTCCAGCTTATCAGTTATTTTTTTCATGGACTGTTTCTTTGATGATGTCTCTAAAAAGTTTTTACCATACCCAAGATCATTTAGGTTTTCTCCTATGTTTTCTTCCAGAAGTTTTATAGTTTCACATTTTACATTTAGGTCTGTGATCCGCACTGAGTTAATTTCCGTGAAGAGCGTAAGGTTTGCGTCTAGGTTCATTTTTTTCCCCATGTGGATGTCCAGTTGTTCCAGCACCATTTGTTACAAAAACTATCTTTGCTCCATTGTATTGCCTTTGCTCCTTTGTCAAAGATCAATTGACCATATTTATGGGGGTCTATTTCTGGGCTCTCTATTCTGTTTCACTGATCCATTTGTCTGTTCTTTCACCAATACCACATTGTCTTGATTAGTGTTGCTTTCTAGTAAGTACTGAAGTCGGATAGTATCAGTCCTCCAACTTTGTTATTCACCTTCAACATTGTGTCGGCTATTTGGGGTCTTCTACCTCTCTCTATAAAATTTAGAATCAGTTTGTCAATATCTATAAAGTAACTTGCTGGGATTTTGATTGGGATTGCATTGAATCTATAGATCAAGGCGGGAAAAAGTGACATCTTGACAATATTGAGTCTTCCTATCGATGAACATGGAATATCTTTCCAGTTGTTTAGTTCTTCTTTGATTTCATTCATCGGCGTTTTGTAGCTTTCTTTATATAGATCTTGCACATGTTTTGTTAGATTTATACCTAAGTGTTTCACTTTTGGGGATGCTAAGGTAAAATGGTATTGTATTTTTAATTTCAAATACCAATTGTTCATTGCTGATATATAGGAATGCAATTGACTTTTGTATATTAATGCTGTATCCTGCAACCTGGTTATAATTGCTCATTGGTTCCAGGAGTATTTTTGTCAATTCTTTTGGATGTTCTACATAGAGGATCATGTCATCTGTGAACAAAGACAGGTTTATTTCTTCCTTCCCAATCTGTATACTTTATATTTCCTTTTTCTTATCTTTTTGCCTTCATTAGAACTTCCGGTATAATGTTGAAAAAGAGTGGAGAGAGGAGACATTCTTGATTTGTACCTGATCTTAATGGAAAAGCTTTCAGTTTCTCACCATTAAGTAAGATGTTAGCTGTGAGTTTTTGTAGACATTCTTTATCAAGTTGAGGAGGAAATTTTTCTCTATTTCTAGTTTACTAGGAATTATTATCATGAATTAGTGTTGGATTTTCTCAAATGCTTTTTCTGCACCTATTGATATGATCATGTGATTTTTCTTTTTAGCCAGTTGATGTGGTGGATTACATTAATTGATTTTCAAGTGTTGAACCAGGCTTGCATACCAGGGATAAATCCCACTTGGTTGTGGTGTATAAATTCTTTTTATACATTATTGGATTCAAGTTGCTAATATTTTATTGAGGACTTTGCATCTTTGTTCATGAGAAATATCGGTCTGTAGTTTTCTTTTCTTGTGATATCTTTGTCTGGTTTTGGTATTAGGGTAATGTTGGCCTCATAGAATGAGTTATAAAGCATTGTCTCTGCTTCTATCCTCTGAAAAAGATTGCAGAGAATTGATATAATTTCTTCCTTAAATGTCCAGTAGAATTAACCAGTGAAATCATCTGGACTGGTGCTTTCTGTTTTAGAAGGTTATTAATGATTCAACTTCTCTAATAGGCATAGGTCTATTCAGATTTTCTATTTCTTTCTTGAAGGCAGTTTAATTACTGACCATTCACCATGAACGTGTAAAGCTTTGCTTTTAAGCTTTGTTAGAGTGATCTGATTCAGTCCTTTCTGAAGTAAGCAAGGCTTTTAATCAGTCTTGGGACAAAGATTTTACTACTAAAGCATGGCCCTAATGGCATTTCAAAAGGAAAGCCTTACTCAGTAATTGCACTCCTGGACATTAATTCCAAAGAAATGAAAACTTATGTGTACACAAAAGATCGGAGCAGATTTGTTTGTAATAACCAAAAACTGGAGACAAGCAAAATATCCTTAATTAGATGAACGGCTAAACAAACTATGCTACATCCATATCATGGAATACTATTCAGCAACAAAAAGAAACTATTGATACAGAACAACAACTTAGATGCATCTCAGAGCGTTATGCTGAGTGAAAAAAAGTCAATATCAAAAGGTCATATTCCGTATGATTTCATATATAGAACATTCTCAAAATGAGAAAATTATAGAGATTGAGAACATACTGTTGTTGTCAAGGTTTAGAGACTGGGGAGAAGTGGGTATGACTACACTGGAGATCTTTATGGTGATGGAATAGTTTTGAACCTTCATGGCAGCAATGATTCATTACATGAATATACCCGTGTGATAAAATGGCATAGAACTATACACATATTGTACTAATATTGATTTTCTGGTTTTGATATTATACTATAGTTATAGAAGGTATAACCATGGGTTATATCTGAGTGAAACTGAGTGAGAAGGATACATGAGACCTATCTTTGCAATTTCCTGTGAATCTATTATTACTTTAAAATAAAAGATTTAGGAGAAAAATGGAAATCCTGAGGTTTCTACCAAGTCCCTCTAACTGGGTGGGATAAAAAGTCCAAAGTCTGCTTCCTCTGTGTTGGACAACAGCTAAAACTCTGCTCAGCTTTTACACACTTCTAGCTGTTGAGTTTTACTCAGCTCCTGGGCATCTCCCCCATGCATCCAGGTCATCCACAGATTTGAAGACAGTTTGTATGCAGATCTGAGAGTTTCCTCCTTTGCAGGATTTGCCCCTTCAGTTTTCAGTCACTCATGCAGCCCCAAACTGCATCTTCTGACACCTCAAGCCAGTTAGACTGTGGCTTTCTGCTTGAATTCTAGCCACCCTGCAGTTCCTAGAAAGCAGAGTGCCCTCAGAGGAACCACCGAATAAACGTAGATCTCATTCATTGTTACTTCCCTTCTTTCAGGGATTGAATCCCCTTCAAATTCTGTTCAATCTGTTCTGTTTTTGTTCAATTTCCAATGCCTTCAAATCATGATGTATATATCACTATTATATAAATATGTAAATATATATGCATACATATAGATATAAAACATTGCATGCGTAAAAGCAAAATACAAACTTGTAATAATACCCTGTGTCTTTAGAATGTTTTACAGTTTACAAACCACTTGGCCATTTTATGCACATCAAGCCTATGAGTTAAAAAAAACATTATTATACAATGTACAATCTTCATATAAATTATCCCGGCTCTTCTCGTTTTGTGACCATTCTTCTTCAGTCTTTTATTAGCACTTCATCCTCTGTGTTCTCCATAAACATTCTCCATAAACATGTTCACGAAGGTTCTCTCCTCATTTTCCAGATATTTTCACTCTGCCTATCCCCATGGGTGTTTTCACACACTTTCATAATTTTAATTACCTCCTATGAACTACAGGTCCCAAACTTGTATCACAAGCCATGACCTCTCACCAGATTCTGACTTAGGCATCTAACTGGAATCTCCACTTGGATATGCATAGATACTTCAAAGAATATATTCAAAATTCAGCACCATATCTTCCCCTAAGACCTGATTTTATTTCTATATTTTCTGTCTCTTAGAGTGGTATCACCTTCCTCAGCACTCAAGCTATAAACATAAAAGTTGTCTCTCACCCTTCAGATCCAACTCCCCACTAAGTCCTGCCAGCCCTATGCCTTATTAATTTCCTGAGTCCCACCTCTCCTCTCCATCCAACCTCTGCCTTAGTTCAGTACCTCAGGATTTCTCATCCAGACTATTGCAATAGACTCCTAATTGGTCTCCTCATTTCTTATCCTGCTGTGGACTGGGCCAGGGGTTACAGGCCTAAAGGGGCAGGCAGCAAACATGGACTGGGGTCTAAGTTAAAGAGGAACCGTGGGGTTAGTAAGTGACTCTCTGCCAATATTGAAATCCCCCAAATTGGAATGTTAGCATCAACAAAAATTATTATGTTCCTTTTCCTCTAGTGATAGCAGGCAGGTTTAGTGATAAGAACGCCTTGGGTAGGTGGTGGGTAGGCAGACCACAGCCTCTGATGGCCTCTGTCTTCCTAGAGGTCAAAGAGTAGAGAATGAAAACCTTCCTAGACAGAGGTGGGCAAAGGGGTTCAACTGAGGGACTCTAAGTTGGATTTGCTGGCTAACTCCAAGATTCAGGGAAAGAAGGGTAGGGAAGTATCAAGTGCACCCCAGGAATGTGCTAGTCCACAAAAGGCATAAAGTGTTAGAGGAGTGGTTTGGGCTTTGATTATTTACCAAGAATTCCCAGTGTCTATATGTGGTTCATACACTTCTGTGTCATGTAAATGTTACATAGTCATTCATGTTAATCAAACTTCTTAATATAATCCTATTTAAATGTTTGTCTTATATTTCAAATATTCCCAAGAATAGTGTATGTGTGGGGGGCTGGAGGGCGCGCGGAGGGAGGAAGATGCCAAATAACAATGTCCCACACAGCCAGTTATCCTAAAAAAAACCTCACATAACAAATGAAGCAGTTCCTTCCCACTGCCACCAAGCTTCATCTGTCTAAAATGCAGCAAATCCACAGAATCTGCTTAAAACACGTAAGTGGCTCCTCATCACCTATATTAAACCCAACATCCTTGATGGTCTGTAACCCTCCTGCCCCCACGATCCTGCTCCTCATGTCTCTCAAGCCTCATCTAACTTTCTCACAGGAGCCCTTTCCCATGGGTAGCCCTAGACGCTGCACTTGGCTGTGAGCTTCATAGGCAGGAAGTCTCTCTGATCCATCTCTGTGTTGTCATCATCCAGTACGATGTGTGGCTCATAGTAAGTGCTCAAAACAGGTTTACTGAACAATTAATTTAATCTGCAAACTTTTTCTATAAAGAGTCAGTAAATATTTTTTGACTTTGTGGGACATAAGGTCTCTGTTGCAATTAGTCAGCTCTGCCATTGTAGCATGACAGCAGTCATAGACAAACAAAACCAAATGGGCGTGGCTGTGTTTCAATAAAACTTTATTTACCAAAACAAGTACAGGGCTGGATTTAGCTTGAGGGCCATAGTTTGCAGACTCCTAAAAATAAAGTTAAATAAACGAATCTTGGTTTTGGCTCTACACCCTCTTTTCCAGGACAGCAGACTTCCCAGGCCCCTCAGTACACAAATTCTTCATAATTCCCTAAAGCAAGGCCCAGGCCAAAGGATGCTTCAGGTGGAGGTAGGAAAAAATCTGTTTATTTTTATTTTTCTCATTCAACATCTTGAGCGAAATTATTTAGATGCAGTGTCTCTTGAAAGGATAACAGTGCCAGCTCTCATAAGTTATTAAAGCTGAAATTTACTATCATGTATATTAAAAACAAGAAAAAACTTTCTGATGCTCAAGGCTGTAGTACATCGAAGCAAATACCCCAGGATTTCCCAATAGCACAGGTTCCCATGGAAAATGAAAACAAAGACAACAGAATAAAAAGATGAGTTCAAGCACGGGTCAAGTATGTGTACCACATTTTTGATTAAAGTTTTCTGAGGTCCGTGGGGATGGAAGTGATTGTGAGTAACTCAGTGTTTGGAAAAGTTGGGTATTCAAAAGAAGGTTCTTTAAGCTGAATTCAAATACTAACTTTGATACTTCTTAGCAATGGGACACTGCAAATCACTTAACTCCTCAGGGCCCCAATTTTAATATTATAAAATGAGCATGATAATATCCATATTCCAGGGTCGTTTTAGGGATTACAGGAGATATATATTTAAAGCCCTGAGGACAGTGTAGGACACACCATTGACCATCTATATGAGCTGGGCCTGTGCTGGGCGTTTCACACATCCGTCTCTTGTGCTCCTGTATAGCATTTATCACTGTCTGACATTATCCTATACATTTATTTGGTTATTTATTTTTTTCTGTTTCCCTTCTCCACCAAAATGTAAGATCATGAGGGCAGGGACCAGCCACTTTCTTAACAAAGACAGAGCAGGCTTCAGGCTCAGAGCCTTAGACAGGCAACATCATCCAGCTACAATTTAATGACATTTGGTTTCCATGTACATTTCTTTTTATTGTATTATTTCATTAAGAACAAGTGATAGTGAGTTTCTATTCATGGTTCTAATAAAAGTGCCCTTTTAAATTAAGTATATTTGATAAATAAATCCCAATAAGTACATGAATTTATTAGGTTTATTTATTTAAAATTTAGTTGATTTAAAGAAAAATATTAGATAGGTGAGAGTAAACATGATATACTAATACGACCAAAAATGTATCTACTATTTCTCAAACAGTTAAAATTGAGGGTTTGTTGGGGCATAAGATCCCCCAAGTTTTTTCCAGGACCTTTGTGCTGTGACCTGATAATTCTATAAGGAATAACCCTATCATGAGCAAAAAGAGTCATAGATACACTCTTGCCTTAGGAGACCAAGTTTCAGGCAAAAGAAAAGGCAGCCTGTGAATAGCTGAGCGTATTCTCCCTACCCCAAAGGGAAAGGCTCCAAGTTCTTGTTTTCTTACTTTTCCCCTCATCTAATTTTGTTTTACCAGCAAGTTTCTGGTTAGAAACTTTCTAGTCAGACACCAAACATCTTGGAGCCAGACACTGTGCAAATCAAAACAAAACAATAAAAGTGAGGCATGAAGAAGAAAGCAAATGGAAATGAGAAGCGAGTCTGTCAACATTTCCTCACTTGACAAGGATCAAATCCCAGGCATGGGGACATCATAAGCCAAGATTGCATCCCAACTCGCAAGGACCAAGAGTGTTTCTTCACGTCTCCTCTTTTTCCTGTTTCCCTTTCCCAAGCCATTTTCCCTTTCTTTTTTGTTTAAAGGAAGAAATTCAATGCATACTCTGATGAAATCTTTGGGTCTTGTTCAATTTGTTTTCGATCACGCCGGAGTGCGGTGATGGCGCAAGGGGAGGACAGGTCAACTTCCTCAGCACTTTCTTGTCTTCAGTAAACTTCCTGAATCATGATGGAAGCTATCCTGATGATAGCAATATTTCACCTACTGAGAGAATGGTTTTTTACATCAATGCTTCTCAAACTTTAATGAGATTACAAATCACCAGAGGATCTTCTGATTCAGTAGGTGTGGGGTGGCCTGCATTTCTAAGAAGGTCTGTATTTCTAGCAAGCTCTAATGCTGATGATGATGCCAATGATGCCAATCCATGGACCACACTTTGAGTAATGAGATTATATCATCATTGTCATCATATGACACAGCATTTACAAGCATCCAGCTGCCCTATGCTCTGACCTAATGCTGAACTGACATTCATTTTCGAACCAGAAACACCTTCCCAGGTCCTGGGAAAAATATGAAGATGAGTAAGATTTTATTTTTGCCCTCAATAAGCTTACCAACCATATCTAAGATCACAACCAAAGACATAAAATTGTGCTATACTTATTACGTGAAAAAGCCCCTGTAATAAGGGTACAAGATGTATACCAAATCAATGGTAATCAATTTAAAAAATAAGTATTAAATTCTTCTCTCTCTCACATACACACATACACACGTGTGCATACATACACACACACATACTCATGCTCACCATTTTTAGAACTTAAAGTTTAACTTAATGCTTGTAGTACTTACCTGTACTCTTTAGATGGGGGGTGAGGGGGAGGTGGCAAATCCTTTGAATAGACCATGAAAGGCAAGAACGTAAAGCACTGAAAAATTTTTTAAATTTAAATTTTCTTCAGAACCTCTTCTCTGTGTTCTCTAGAGGAGGTGTCTCCTATCATCCATTGCTGTTGAATTTGGCCATATCTTGGATCCCATCCTCAATTTCAGTGGGATGCCTGTTCTTCACATGTTTGTGGTGTCAGGCCTAATATTAAGGCCCTATTATGTGCTGCTTTGACATCTGGAGAAATAAGGGAGCTAACAAGTTCCCCTGCCCACTCTGCTCCTGTAAATAAGGTTCCCTAGCAAACAACTCTCCTTATCCAGGGGACTGCACACAGTTCCCGTTTACCCCTGAGTAGTGGGTTTCAGTTCCACAGAGTTATTCAAACCGGCCAATCACATCCTCCCTTGGGGACCAGGGGTCACCATACCCTCTTAATACTACTAAGCTTGGCTCATAGCCCCTGATTGTTCATTCTGATCCTGAGTGCAACCTCTGTGTGGTGCTGTAGGGTGTGTGGTGTCCTCGTCCCCCAGCCTGTGAATATAATGTTCTTGATAAACTCCTGTCCTGTCCATCTCATCGGTTCAGTGTTGGGTGCTTTGTGCTCAGCCATCCCCATAACCCTAGGGCAAGAATCCCTCCCTCACCAATGAGGTGAACAGGAGGCAATTAAAATAATATGTCATTTGACTTTGAGTGGGATTTCAGCTTGATGCATGTACTGAATGGCATGCAGGTGAGTTTGCTGCCCAGAACGTGGGGTTCAGATAGCTCTGAGGGTCCCTTTACCACCATCATTACCTCACAGGCTTTCAGGCGTGGGCTTATGCTAACTTCCAGATTAAAACCCTTGTGATTGGACATCAGATTTCTATTTCAGTAATCCTTTCACTTACACTAATGCTGTTCATTGTCTAACACAAAACTGGAAAAATTTAACCACTCATATATATTAAATATATCCTGAAATCAATTTGGATTGTGTTCAATTCAATGCCATAATCATTACTAGAATGCAAACACCATAGAAGAATGTTCATAGCAGCATTATTCGGAATTATTTGTAATAGTCCCAAACTGGAATGTCTATCAAGACCCAATGTGTCAACTCAAATGCCCATCAAGAGTAGAATGAATAAATAAACCAAAGTATATTTATACAGTGGAATACTATTGAGCAATGAAAATTAAAAAACTACATCCACTTGCAACAACTTGGATAAACCTCGCAAACATAAAACTGAGCTAAAGATGCCAGACACCAAAGAGTACATATGTATAATTACATAAAATGTAAAGACAGCTAAACTAACCTGTGATTAGAAGTCATAAAAGTGGCTAACTTTGGGGAAGAGGAAGTAAGTCATAAGTAGGAGGAGAAAGGAAGGAGGGCTTGTGAGGGTGCATTTAATGTTCAATTTCTTGACCTGGGTCATGGTTTAAGGGATATGTTTACTTTGTAATAGCTAATTATTCTGCACGTAATTTTCTCTCTTTTCTGTATATATGTTATATTTCAATAAAAAGAGGTACTGTGTTAGCAGTAAAAAAATCTTTTTTCAGCCATCTAACTGTTGTTTATTAAATGCCTACCATATGCTTAGCCAGCCTTGCTGGTCTAGCTAGGGGTTAATATTTGGTACTGTCACTCCGTGGCCTGGGTTTATTTCCTGGTCAGGAAACCACATCACCCGTCTGTCGGTTGTCATCCTGTGGTAGCTGCATGTTGCTGTGATGCTGAAAGCTATGCCGCTGGGATTTGAAAAACCAGCAGGGTCACCCATGGTGGAGAGGTTTCAGCAGAGCTTCCAGACTAAGACCGACTAGGAAGAAGGACCTGGCCACCCACTTCCCCAAAAATTGGCCACGAAAACCCTATGAATAGCAGTGGAGAAGCATCTGACAGAGCACCAGAAGGTGAGATGGTGCAAAAAGACCAGGCAGGATTCTGCTTTGTGTACACAGGGTCGCTATGAGTCAGAACTGACCCAACGGCACTAACAACAAACTATACGCTTAAGATAAGGATGAGGTCTCTGTGGTGAATGAGACAGCCATGGTCCCTATAGTATATCAAGATGAGAATTGGTCACTAAAAACTAGTGCTCTGGGTAGTAAGTGATAAAGCCCGTGAAGAGATGCATATGCAA
Organism: Equus przewalskii; assembly: GCF_037783145.1. NCBI lineage: Eukaryota > Metazoa > Chordata > Mammalia > Perissodactyla > Equidae > Equus > Equus przewalskii. The sequence goes on along the minus strand of NC_091833.1, from coordinate 77,544,884 downwards.
ATTGTTGCAGGAGTTCAGGGGAGGGAAAGATCATTTCCAGCTGGGGGATCAGGGAGGTTTCACGGGAGGTAGGACTGCAGCTGGGCCATGAAGGGCAGGTAAAATTCAGCTATGTAGACATGGCAGAACACACTGTAGGTGGAGAAAATGGTACCAATAGGATGAGTCTAAGGCGGACAGAGAAGTCAAATGCTGTAGGATGGCTGAAGTACAGGAATGTGGTAGGAAGCGATGTGAAATAAAGACAGAAAGGGAGTTAGAGTCCAGTCCTGGAAGTCTCTGAGTATCACGCTAAAGAGGTCAGGCTCCATCCTGCAAAGGGGGATAGTTTTACTGAAGGATAACTGAGCTTTAGGGAGATAAGAATAGGCACTGTATGGCCATCAGATCATAGGTGGGCAGGCCAGCTATGGGGAAGCCAGGTAAGGGACCACGGCTTTAATCCAGACGGGAGGTGTTAAATGCTTGAATTCACCTGCTGTGCTTACAGTGTGACAGATAGAGAGGGGAGCTGACTTAGCAATTCAAAGGAGCAAATGAGTCAAATGGACCTGATGTTTTAATTCCAGCTGTACCACTACACTGATGTGTAAACTTGGGTAAATTGATTAACTTCTCTAAGAGTTAGCACGTCCATCTGTAAAATGAGGCTAACATAAAGTTGTACTGAGGATTATGAATGCGGATGAATATAAAGTACCTAGAACACCGCTTATAATAGAAACTCAATACATGGTAGTGGTCATCGTAATTATTACCATCCCAGCCAGTCTTAGCCCCGTTTTCTTTGGACGTAGTCTAAATTAGATTTCTTTCATGCAGAAGGTGAACAGCAACTTTTAAGGAAGCAATCTCCTTTAACCAACCTAAGATTTTCAAAATTTTTCCCAAATGTAGTATAAACATAAAAGAAAACAAAACAAACATCTGTGTATGTGTGTGTGTGTTTATGCCTCACTGCACATTCCCATCGTTAACCAAAAAATGACACCTTTCTAGAAATTAGTGACCATGATCAGCTCCTGTGCCAGACTGCTGCCCATCATCCATCAAGTCCAAACACAGCTTCAAGGTCATTAGTCACACCAACGACTGCTCCTGGCCAGAAGAGATACTTTTTCATGAGGGTGTTTTTATTTATTTATTTAACATCAGACATCACTCTGTCTGACTCAAAATGTGGTTAGCATCTGTAACAAAATCCATGTAAACAGGTCTCCCACGAGCCGTTGCAAAGATCCTCAGTAACTTCATGCATAATGGAAGCTTATGTAAGTGTGTGTTGCCTCAGGTGGGCGCCTTTTCAGAGCTCCTGGGGGTTTCTCTTGTGATTTTGTGTTCTCTCTCCTTCAGATGTTTGGGTTCTCTGAGCTGTCATCCCACAGGGATGATTTCAATCCTGGATTGAAAAGCCAGTCCAAAAAAAAAAGCAGAAAGTGAAAATTTATTTTTCCCTTCAGAATTAATTTGTCTGACATGAAACTCACAAAATGGTTGACAAGAAAATAGACTTAGTTTCACCCAATAACGAAGAGTTGTCTGTCCTGTAAAAGGTATCTTGTGAAAATGAAAAGTTTAGGCCAAAGGGTTATTTTCTACAAAATACATTCTGTTTACTGGGGTTTATTATCTTATATTTAAAATTTGCTATACATATTTATGACAGTTAAACGGACAACAATTTTAATTTAGTTTAAATTTGGGCTGAGTTGGATATATTATGTCTCTTAAGTGAAGGCCTGGTAAGTATCTGGTAACCTCACCAAACTAGAATATAGGGAGTAAGCATCTCTCATGAATGTATACACAATTCAGTGTGGCTATCTGGATTCCCATGTTACAGAAGATTAGAAGCAAGTGGGAAGCCAGAATTAGACACACTGACAATTATAAGCAATGATGGCCGACAACCTGACAGAGAGTAAAATAATAAGAAATATCTAAAGCACATGCATAAATACCCCAAAGCAGCAGTTTGGAGTCTTTAAATGTAGGGGCAAATCAACAGCTACTGACCTCAAATCATACTGAGAAATGTTTCAAAAAATCATCATGCATACATCACGAAACCGCTAGACATGGAAAGTGCTTTCCATCCAAAGTAGCTTAAATTGATTTCCACTGCTCACAGGGATAATCTTCAGCCATTTAAAATTGGTTTTTATGTGTACATGACTTATTCTTCAACGTCAATGGATAAAAGAGATGTTATTATATGTTTATAAAAATGACAGCATCTGTCAGCTCAATTAGTTTAAAAATAACAACATACTATGAGACCTCCTAAGGAATCTCCTCCTTTAGGTCAATTTCCAATGGAGGCCCACACACCGCATTTCTGGAATGACTCTACAGGAGTGTTTCTTGGAAAATTGCTTGCAAAGGACACTTTTTAGAAAAAAATGGCCAAGAAAGTCTAGGGCTTAGTCACAATGCACATCAGCTATACTGAAGTCTCTGAGAAGACCATGGCAAAGAAATATTCTCATTTTGTAAGATGCTGTCTTCCTTGAACTTATTTGACCAGTGAAGTTTTTTAATGTAAAAATTATCCCTATTTTACAGTATTTGTCTTCTACCAATTGCGCTTTTGGGAATACTGCTCTCGGGCAATGGCTCCCATATCAGTCAGGGATCCAGTAGGAAACAGATGATACTCTTAAAGGAGTTTAACAGAAGCGAGTTTTACAAAGGGACTATTCTGAGAGGCGTGGTCAGAGGTAAGAGAACCACAGTAATCCAAGCGTCAGCAATGATGGGGAGATGTCATCATCCCTAGGCCTGAAGGCCCAGGGGGAGGTGCGGTAGTGTGACCAGAGCATGGGGAGGGCTGCAGTGGGGGAAGAGGAGCTATGACCTGTGGTACGCTTCCTCATAAATGTTTAACAACTTGTTCTTCACGGAGAAAAAAGGCCTACTTGAAATATTTGCTGGTTTTTGTGGAGTGAATCCTCCCTCCATGGCCAATTTCAAGCTACCAAGGTGAAGTCAGTGAAGGTGGAGTTGGGAAGAGACGCGGAGTAGCACAGCTTTATCTATGATTTCCATCACACAAACCCAATGGACGTAAGTAACCTCCGGAGCATGAATAACAGTAAATGCTTAGGAAGTGATTGGTTGTGAGTATTTATTATTTTTAATATAATTTATTTAATTGTACATTTATATACTTTATTTTTAAATGCAGTCTATGTTTAGCAACTAGCTCACAAAATTGCTGAAAATTTAACAAGCTGGCAACAGCAAACTATTGGCTGTAACCACACAGGGAAGAGCTGCTATCAAAACCAGAACCGCGGGGGGGCGGTCCTGGGGAAGAGATGTGAGGCCCTCTGGTCTCTCGCCAGGGAGCCGAGAGATCTCTGCATCCTTGAGAGCATGTAGTCTGCCTCAGTCAGCCTCCCAGCATGCCGGACAGGGCCACCAAAGGTGGAGAATAGATCTGGGGGATTGAGGAAAATGGAAACTAACCAGTGGAGGTCCTAAATGAATACGTTTGAAACTCAGGATTAGGCTGGTTGTATGAGGATCCCTCAAACTACCTTTAAATGTACTTGATGAAGCAAAAATCGCTAGGAATCTATATATTTTTAATGCTGCCCAGCCGATTCTGATAGATGACTAGATTTAGAGTAAAGTATTACATGAATATAGCTCTCAGGTATTAAGAGTGCCACAGTGGACTGTTTTTCTCTTGGAACTCAACTGTTCTTTACTATCTGACTTGTCCATTTGAGAAAATATCTTTCTAGATTATCTTGCCCCATCAGGGGTAGTTTTAGGGTTCTGGGTGATTCAGGTGGGAGTAGTACTACAGCCAGAAGCTCAAACGGTGGAGGGAGGACTTTGAAGAGCCACATAGGGGATCAGGACTCCACTTAAATGGTTCAAGCAGAGTACAGTGGTGCCCTTGAGCTGAGGAGGTGGACAGCAGAATTTGGGGCAGCTGAAGTGGCTGGAATCTGCAGGATAAGTGTCTTCGTCTGCACGGGCTGTCATAACAAAATACCATAAACTGAGTGGTTTCAACAACAGGAATTTGTTTCTCACAGGCCTGGGAACTGGGAAGTCCGAGATTAAGGGGTGGGCTCACTCAGTGCTCTGGTGAGGGCTCCCTTCTGGGCTTGCAGTTGGCTGCCGTCTCGCTGTGTCCTCACATGATGGAGAGAGAGGAGGTCCTGGTGTCTCTTCTTCTTGTAAGGACACTAATCCCATCGTGGGCACTCTACCCTCATGACCTCATCTAAACCCCATTGCCTCCCAAAGATCCCACCTACAAATGTCATCATTTTGAGCATACGGGTGTCAACATACGAATTTTAGGAGGATAGAAACATTCAGTCCATAACAAGAGGGCGGCAGAAAAGAGAGCTGTGCAGAGGGGTAATCCAGAAATCTGTGGGTTTCATGTATAAGTCCCTGACTGAAGAGTAGTATATACATGCAAAGGGTGAGACTAACCAAAGCTTCCCATACGGAATAAAGTCCAAGCTCTGTATTTTGTCCTCCATGCCCCTGCGTATGTTTATGGAGCATGCTTTCCTCTTCATCTAATCTCATGATGTCTCCTGATGCTCTCCACGCTTAGTCACAGTGCTCTCTCAGGTTCTCAAATGTGCATTTGTTAATGTCGCCCCCCATCCTGAGTCTTCCCCACACTTTTCACAGGCTGGATTCTTTTCATCCTTCAAGTCTCATCTTAAAGTCACAGTCTCAGAGAGGCCTTCCTTGAAGATATGCTGTCAATAGCAGTTCACTGAGTTTCCTTTTTAATTAAAAAAAATTTGTTCTTGGGGCTGGCCCGGTGGCACAGCGGTTAAGTTCGCACGTTCCACTTCTTGGCGGCCTGGGGTTCGCTGGTTCGGATCCCGGGTGTGGACATGGCGCCACTTGGCACGCCATGCTGTGGTAGGCGTCCCACATATAAAGTAGAGGAAGATGGGCACGATGTTGGCTCAGGGCCAGGCTCCCTCAGCAAAAAGAGGAGGACTGGCAGTAGTTATCTCAGGGCTAATCTTCCTCAAAAAAAAAAAATAAATTGTTCTTACTTCTTATTTTCAAATAAAACACATGCAAACAAAAAAACTGCATAAAGCAGATATATTATTCATGAATCATTATATGGCAAACACCTTTACAACCACCACCCACATCAAGAAATAGAACTTTGACAGGTCCCCAGAAATCTCTCCATTGGTCCCATACCCAGAACAATTTTCTCTTCCTGCTGAAGTAACTGACTTTTACATTAATCTCTTCCATGCATTTTTCTCTAGTTTATCACTTAAGTGTACACTCCGAAACATTATAGTCTTGTCCATTTTTCAATTTATTGGATATGTCTTTAATTCTCCTAATTTACAATCCCTCCTTTTTTATTCCAATCTTCAAAACTTAAAAAAATTAATCTATAATTTGCATGTGATAAAGTACGTGAATTTTAAATATGGAGTTCCAGGAACTTTGACAAATGTATGCACCCTTGTAGCCACCATTCTAATCAGGGCATAGACGATCTCCATTGCTGTGATCTGAATGTGTATGTCCCTCCGAAATTCATAACCCCCAAGGTGATGGTATTGGGAGGTGGGGCCTGTGAGAGGGGATTAGGAGCTCTTATAAAAGAGGCCCTGGAGAGCTTGCTTGGTTCTTCCACCATGGGAGGACACAGGGAGAGGGTGCCACCTATGAGGAAGCGGGCTTTCACCAGACACTGCACATGCCAGTGCTATGATCTTGAGCGTCCCAGACTCCAGGACTATGAGAAATAAATGTTTGCTGCTTATAAGACACTCAGTTTATGGTATTTTTGTTATAGCAGCCCAAATGGACTAAGACAGCCATCATTCCAGAAAGTTCCATCCTGTTCATTCTAGCCAGTTGCATCCTCAAGAGGCAAATACTGTTCTAATCTCTACAGTTATAGTTCTGTTTAACCCATTCTAGAACTTCAGGTAAACTAAATCATGTAGTATGTTCTCTTTGCGGTCTGGTGTCTTTCACTCCATGTAATGTTTTCAAGATTCATCTGTGTTGTTTTGTTTATTGGTAGTTTGTTTCTTTATATTGCTGAGTAGTATTCCATTGCATGCATATACATCAATTTGTTTATCTACTCTTCTGTGGATAGACATTGGGCTATTTTTAGATTTTAGCTATTATGAATGGAGCTGCTATAGACATTCTTATAAAAATGTGCATTGCAATATTATTAATAATAGCTAAAAACCAAAAATGACTTAAATGTTCAATAGTAGGGCTTTGGTTAAACAAGTGATAATAAAATAATACCATAGGAATCACGTAATCATTTGAAATTATGTTTACTAAAATTTTTTAGTGGAATGGAAAATACTAGCATGTTAAGGAGGAGAGATAGAACATAAAATTGTTTTGCAGTTAATCTCAATTGTTAAATATTTGCATATGCATAAATAAATATATATGTGTATATGGATGAAAATACACTAAAATATTAATGAAAATTTTCCTGATTATTTTGATTGTAGTTGGCTTTAATTTTTTAATGTATTTTTGTATTTTCCCACAAATTCACACTCATCATATCATTTTTATAATCAGAAATAAGCTTATTGTACAAATAGAGATACTGTGAGGCAAATTTGTATTCACCTATGATGCAAAAAAGGAGGGATGGTGGAGCCATTCTAGCCCAGGCTTACACTGAGAACGTATTTCATTTCTGGGCTCCTGATATGGCTTTGGTTCCACTGTCCACAAATCCAAAGGAGGCTATATAAGGGAGTTGTTAATATTTATGAAAACATTGTCGAATGGCAAAACAGACACGTAGTCAAAATGAGGATTTGTAGAGGTGAGAGCTCTCATAGCACAGGCATTCAATTCCTGCAGCACCCATTTCCAAGCACATAGTAGGTTTTTAAATCAATGCTTGTTGAATGCATGAACAGGCATGTGAAAACATAGTGAAATGATCTGCTCTGGTGTACAGGGTCTGTACACACCAGTGTAATTAAAGAAATAGTGACATAAACACCAAGAAGACAGTGTATCCACCTCAGTCTTGAAAGATGAGAGAGCAGGACAAAAAAGGGCCCTAGACAGAAGGTAAAACATGGGTTAAATCTTTAAGGATTAGTGGAAAATCCATGAGTTAAACAGGGAAGAGATGGCCTTCCAGTCAGAAGAAATAGCTTACAGAAAGGCATGAATCTGAGGCATTTATGCCATTATCTGGGAAATGCGAGGCATTGACAAGGGCTGGTATAGAGGGTTTACCAACGTGCAGATAGTTGGAGTCCAAGCTTAAGAGGCTTAGAAGGAAATAAAGACTGCCAAATAGCAGTGTGAAACAGCTGATTTTACTGCTTGCCTGCAGAGCAGAGACATGACACTCAGGAGTGAGTTCAGCCAGTGGTCCAACAGAAAGAACTAGACACTGAATAAAAAGAAGGAAGCACACCAGATAAGGCAAGAACTTGAGCTCATTTCTGGTTGGCTCCAAGGTGGACTGTAAATTCTTCACGACTGATTGGTTGCCTTTAGGATTCATGTCATTGATGCTGGAAAGGCAAGTTATAAATATCCTCGAATAAGTTGGGTGAGATGCAAGAGGGCATAGGGTCATTCCATAGACAATTTTGCAAGATATTTTTAGATAAGAGAAAGCAGGGAGAAGTTCATTAGGGACCCTGTGTGGCATGCTAAGAAATTTCAACTCTTTTTCACTTGGTTTATCAGCCTCCTAACTGGGCTCCCTTGCTCCAGTCCCACATTCCTGCAATCCATTCTCCATAGCTTGTAAACCACAGCTTAACTGTGTCCATTTAACAGATGTTTCTTGAAGACTTACCAAGTGCTGGTGCTCTTTGACTCCTCTGCTCAGAATTTTTCAATGAGTTCATGTTATTTATAAATTCCAAAGTCCTTATTTGGGACATCCAAGGCTGCGTGAGATCTGATGCCATTTTCCTTTCCTGCGTTGTCCCTCATCATCACTCCCCAGAAAGCCAGTGGTGCTTTGAAGTTTGGTTATCAATTTTAGCTCCATCACTTACATGGTCATGTGACTTTGGACATGTTTCTTAGTCCCTCAAATCTGCAGTTTTCCTATCTATACTATAGAGTAATAATAGTATCTGTATTCTAGAAGTGAGCTGAAGATCAAAACTAATCTTGTTCATAAATGACTTAGCCCTATGCCTGACACAGGGGAAGAGCTCATTTTATGAGAGTTGTTACTATAGTTACACCAGGTGGGGCTCCATGAGGACACATGGAGACATGCAAGTGCCTGCCAGACTCCCCAAATTTCCTCATTAAAGCTGAATAACCTAAATGCCACTTTAAAACCAATATTCTTGAAATATTTGTTCAATATTCATTTAGAAGAGAGTTGAGCCCTATACAAGCTCAGAAGGATGTCTGGTGCTTCCCTCCAGTGTGTGTCTCACTCATCAAAGCAAATACTCAGCAGCTGACCAGGCCCACTCTCTTTGGGAGGCAGCTTATCATCTCTCTAGCATTGAACTTCTCCCTGGGGAAGACTCATGGCCTTCCCACTCCACCCAATCATCCTGGGTCTCAGGGCTATGTGACTTCCTTGGCAAGGGACCCATACAGAGGAATTTACCATCAGCCTACAGCCAAGTCTGCATTAATGTTCCAACATGCAAAGCAAGGGGAAGCGTTCCTTTTATTAGTTTTCAGGGGACAAATATCCAATTACAACTTTCTTTTACCATATTTGGAATGTAAGAGGACAAATTCTTTCTTAATTTTTAGAGAAATGCATAAAGCAAGCAAGTATGTGTAATTGTGTATTTTTAGAACTTAAATGTTCTCCTTTGTTGTAGATATGCAGCTCGTATTTTGGAAGGTCTAGTTGTGCATTACCCAGGAACAACAGACAGTACGAACTACCTTCTAACGGCAGAGTCAGGAGTCTAGCACCCCACCTGTGGAATGTTCCTGAGGATCTTCCATAACAAGCTAACCAGGCTGTTTTACAACCCAGGCCTTTACTATATTGAGTCTTTGGTCTACTATGTTCTCCCATATTCCATCTGTATTAGTCTCCTAGGGCTGCTGTAGCAAATAACCACAGATTTGGATGGTTTAAAACAGCAGAAATTTATTGTCTCAGTTCTGGAGCCTAGAAGTCCAAAATCAAGGCGTCAGAAGGGTTGGTTCCTACTGGGGGTTCTAAAGGAGATTCTGTTCCATGCTTCTCTTAGTTTCTGCTGGTTACTGGCAATCCTTCGCTTTCTTTGGCTTGTAAACACATCACTTTAATTTCTGCCCCTGTTGTCACGTGGCTTTCTCCCTGTGTGTCTCTGTGTCCAAATTTTCCTCTTCTCGTACCGACACCAGTCACTGGCTTGGGGCCCACCCTAGTCCAACATGACTTCACCTTAACTTGGGGTTAGGACTTGAACTTATCTTTTGGGGAAACACAACTCAACTCACAATAACCTCCATCAGACAAACGCCTAGCTATCTTTGAGACTCAACCTAATTGTGTCAAAACGATGGGCTCAACGTAAGTTTTTAAATAGCCGTGTCTCCTGGGTTCTGAAAGTACTTCTTTCTGCTCTTATTCATATGTCTTGATGACCAAGTCAGTTATTGCTTTTTTGTGTCTTCAGTTTACTAACTTAACAACTATATAGATTTGAGGATTTTGTAGATTCTGAATATGCAAACTTTCAATCTATTTATCCTAAATTGAACCGTGATAACTATTGTTTTACCTAATGTGACAGGTAATACATTTTCAACACTGATCAGTAAAGACAACATTTTTTGAAAAATAGATCACCAAAACCTTGTATAAGTAGCATGTCAACATATCTTTATTTTGGGGAGCAAATAATGAATTATATTTGTCCTTTTAAATCTACTTTATTTAGTAAGTAAAATTATAATTGCATTTCCAAAAGTGAACTTTTTAGTCCCCTGTAATTGTATAAGTTATCTCATATTATAATATTTTTACACAAGTTAAGACAGAAGGACTTTCAACATCAACATTTGAGATTTTGATTAAAAAATTAGGCTGAAATTAAAAATATATATAGGAGGGAGGGGAATGGGGAGTTATTGTTTAATGGGTACGGAGTTTCAGTTCGGGGTGATGAAGAAGTTCTGGAGATGGGTAGTGATGATGGTTGTACAACAGTGTGACTGTACTTAATGACACTGAAATGTACACTTAAAAGTGATTAAATGGTAAATTTTATTTTTTTTAAAAAAGCCATAGCTTAGTGGTACCTTCCGAGAAGGTGCTCCTGATCCAATCCTCCCAGGCAGAATTGGCCATAACTTTTATGTATTTCCTCTGATCCTCTGTTCAGTTTTCTGTCGCCCGCATCCTATAACTCTCTTTGTTCCTATCAAAATATTCAGGCATCAAAAAATACCCAAGCATCAGTATTAAGAGCTTCCCTCTTCCTTTCTCCTTCTCCTGTCCCACTCCAGCCTATTTTTTGCCTTTTTTTTTTTTAAGGAAGATTAGCCCTGAGCTAGTATCTGCTGCCAAACCTCCTCTTTTTGCTGAGGAAGACTGGCCCTGAGCTAACATCCATGCCCATCTTCCTCTACTTTCTATGTGGGACGCCTACCCCAGCATGGTGTGCCAAGCAGTGCCATGTCTGCACCGGGGATCCAAACTAGCGAACTCTGGGCCACCGAAGTGGAATGTGCAAACTTAACTGCTGTGCCACCAGGCTGGCCCCTTTCTTAAAAGGTATCTGTATTTGTGTTGTAAGCTATTTTGTGCTGGTCAAGATAATGGGTAGAGCTGCAAAACTGACAGACTCTAAAGGAGGTGGCCAAATTGAGTTACATGAAAAATGGAAAGAACCGCTCCCAAAGGAAGATAATACATCCAGAAGACAAAAAGAAGATGGAAGGGTCCAAAAGCCCCTTGAGATCCAACACAATGTTGTGTATCTTTTTGAATCACCAGTAGATACAACAATCTCTGGATCTTAGTAGGTAATTATTGAATGAATGGCTTTTCTCTTAAATCTTTGGGAACTATTGAAAGATTTTTAGGGTGTGAGGGTGGAGGCACAGGAAGATTTGTGCTTTAGAAAGATCACTATTGCAGAGGTCTAGAATTTGTAGAGCTGTATCTTCAGGCTCTAGAACTCAGATTCCTCATATCTTTCACAAATGGTGTTTGGTCTCAATGTCAATTATTTCACCTACCTGGAGTTCTGAATCTTTAGGAAAATAACATCAGACAAATCCAAATTGAAGGACGTTATACAAAATATTCACCAATAATCCTCAAAACTGTCAAGGGCATAAAAAAAGAAACAAGGAAACTCTGAGAAAACAATCAGAGACTAGAGCAAGCTAAGAAAACACAACTTCAAAGAAGTCCCAATGTTGGCTCCTTAGTGTTGACATCTAATCATAGAAGTGTAAGATGTTAACAATAGAGGAAACTGGGTGAGGGGTATATGAGAATCCTCTGTACTATCATCTTCACATTCTGTAAATCTAAAACTATCATAATACATAAAAGTTTATTTTTAAAAAGTTTGTGGAAAAACAACTTTATTTTACTCTATAAATAAAACCTCTCTTTCCTGCCTTACTAAATGCTCTAATCATACTTGACACTGTCTTTAACATTTGAGAAGCTTATTTCAAACTAAGGGTCATCATTCTGACTACCAGGGCCACTTTGTAGGGCCATATAACTATGGCGTGAATCAGAAGCCTCTAAATTCTTGCATTTCAAAGACCAGTAAAAGTTCAGGTAAAATGTAGGCATCTATTAGGGTTGTGTGTTATTCATTTTGTCAAGTAAGAATAGTAACTTTTTAGAAAAACTACCATTGTATTATTGCCATACATTATAAAAGAACGATCGTTTTAATACCCCCAAATGGAAAGAATGAAGACAAGTATAAAGAAAGCTCTTTTAGTCTTTCAGAGTCCTTAGGGTTTTCTATATCCTGCCACATTCAACAAGATGGATGAACCTTGAGGACATTATGCTAAGTGAAATAAGATAATCCCAGAAGATTAAATACTTCATGATTCTACTTATATGAGAAGTCTAAGTTATACTTGTAGAAACAGAGAGTAGAATGGTGGTTGCCAGGTGCTGGAAGAAGGTAGAAATGGAGAGCTGCTTTTCCATGAGTGTAAAATGTCAGTGATGCAGGATGAGCAAGTCCTAGAGATCTGTTGCACAACATGGCGCCTGCAGTCAACAATATTGTATTGTACACTTAAAATCTTGGTAAGAGGGTAGATCTCATGTTAAATGTTCTTACTACAAAAAAGAAGAAAAAGAAAAAAAGGAAAGCCCTTTTAATCTAATATTTATTTTTGTGAAAAACTTCTACATGCTTCTTATTTTTCTTTGTTTGCTGCAGACTGGCCAATACTGTTTCCTGGATGCAGATCGGCTTTGGGAATTGCTGGGGTAAGGGATGTGGCTGAATCTGTCCCGGCCCCAGGGAAGTCCCTGGAAGGGCTCTCTACTTTATTTTGTTTTGTTTTTAATAAATTGCTGATATGATTCTTGTCTTTATGATTCAGCTCTTTTTCCTTATTTTTAAAAAAGAGATTTTTGGAGCTAATAGATGTGCATTTTCTACTTAGAACATTAAAATCAGCATTTACTGCTGGCTTTTCTATTTGCTAGTTGTATGACCTTGATTGGGTTGCTTAAGCTCTTTAACTTCTCTTTTTCTCCCACTGCAAAGTGACGATCAGAATGTCGTGGTGGTCAGCCTCTAAGCTGGCCCCAGTGATCCCACTTCCCCATACTCATGCCGTTGTATAATCCACTCCCCGTGAGTGTGGGCTGACCCGGTGACTCACTTCTAACAAGAAGACTATGGTGAAAGTAATGAGATGTCACTTCCGAGGTTAGGTTACAAAGAAATACGGCTTCCAACCTGGGAGATCTCTCTTTCCGCTTTCTCGCTCAGTCACTAGGAGGGAAGCTCACTGCCATGTTGTGAGCTGCCTTGTGGAGAGGCCACCATGGCAATAAACTGAGAGACCTCAGCTAGGTTAGGAACTGAAGCCTGCCAAGCCATGTGAATGAGGTTGGAAGCACATCTTCCCCTGCCTTTAGATGAGCCCGCAGCCCAGACCAAGAGCAGAGCTAAAACCTCCTGAGAGACCTTGACCCAGAGGTACCCAGCAAAGCCTTACCCAGAGTCTTGATGTACAGAAATTGTGAGACGACGAATATTTGTTGTTTTAAGCTGCTAATTTTTGGTCTCATTTGTATATGGTAATACATAACTAATACAAATGGCTACCTTGCAAAATCATTGTGAGAATGATTGGAAAAATGTGCTTAATTAGATTATATATGCTAATGAGCTAGAGCATATAAAGCAGGGAGCACAATGCCTAAAAGACAGACTATAAATGTTAGCTCCCTCCTCCATTCTCCTCGAAATGAGAACAATCATACTTGCTTTATTGTGAAAATGTTTTGAAAACTGTAATGTACTATGGAATTGCAATACATGTAATAATGTATTATTGTAGCAGGAAAGAAAACATTTTTATTTTAAAAGCTGTTTGTAGTTTATACTGGTTGGCCCAGAAAGAAGGCAAAATTTTTCTTAAGAAGAAACCAGCACTTTTGTTCAGGAAGGGAAAAAACTCTAAAGCAGGTATGATTATGGAAAGAAAAGAATCCAGTGGGAGCTGGAACTCAAAACAGGAGGTGACCTGATAATGTGAGACCCCCTGGTGTGGTTTTTCCACAATACACAAGATGGGGCCACATACTATTTGATGTGTGGGTTCAAAGAAAGCGTAGAGAAAGGTAAAGGGCTTGGGGGTTAATGGGCAGGAAATATATAGATTTCACAATATATGCAGGACCGAAATTTGGTCCCAGAATAAAGCTTAGAATTGAGTTTGGGGGCAGAATCTAAAATAAAGGTCTAAAGTAAATTATTATATAAACATTCAAGAAACATGCTTTTTCCCAAAGCATGGAGGAGTGTTAGGTTTATTAGAAATGTTTTTTCACTATCTCTCATTTTATTTGTTCTTAAAATTCTTATTTAATTTATTAAATCCATCGTTAATTTAAGGGACTCAGAGGAAGTGTGCTATTTACTAATCAGGGAACCGAGTCAACAGTAAGTTAAAATTTCCCATACCTTCTTTCATTTTAATAAACCTTTGTGATTCCCAGGTATTTTTCTTTTTCCTTTTTCTTTTTTTAATATGATTTAAAAAAACCTAAGAATCCAGAGCAGCTCAGAGAATAATACACTCATGTATCCAGCTTCAGTGTTTTGTCCACAGGTGTGGCTGTGTCTCTCATTTACTTGCATCTTTCATGAGTCACAGGACGAAGTCTGAGCTGCTTGGTGCAGCATTCAAGGTCCTTCATGCTCTGCCTCCTGACCATCTCTCCAATCTCATTTTGCACCCTGTCCTTATCCCTCCTACAGCAAACACCACTAACACCAAACTGCCTGAGTTGCAGAACCTGCCCTGCCGTTTCAGACTTCTCTGCCTGTAATCCATCAGCCACTTCATCCTTAAAAACCCAGCTCAAAGCTCACCTCCATCAGGAAGCATCCTCAGCCCCCGTAAGTCCTTCCCCTCTCTCAGCAGCTTCTGTCCTGAGCGTCTGTTCCTGTAACTGCTTGTACGGGTAAGAGTGTGGGCTGCCCAGAGCCCCCACTCACTAGTTGTACGACCTTGGACAAGTTATTCAACTCTTCTAGTCCTCAGATTCCTCATTTGTAAAATAAGGATAATAATATCGCTGTGGTTGATTGTGAGGATTAAATGGGTTAATTCTTGTAAAGTATTCAGAACAGTGCCTGGCACTGAATAAGTGCCCAATAAATGTTAGTTTTATTATAATTTTTCACTTACTTATCTTTCTGATTGCTTATTTGCTTCTGAGCTCCTTGGAATTAAGGACAACACAATGCCCAGTACATAGTAGAATCTGAATATCCATTTCATGCAAATGAAAATCGTGCGCGCGTGCGTGTGTGTGCATGCAGATATATATATATTTAATTAGAAACTTCTGCATCTGTGGATTCCTTAGTGAATTCTTTAATAATGCCCAGATGTTGCAAATATGACCTAAATTTGATTTTTTATATTCCATGAACATCTACTGATAATGATAATAAAATCCTATTTTTGTTTAAAAACAAGCCTCAAAACACAATGCGCAGTCCATGGAGAAGCAAGCAAGGTGCTCCTTATATTTTCCTTCATGTAAACAAACCACCAAATTTAATTTGCATCTGCATCAAGAAGTTTAAAAAAAAAGACTTTCATTAAAAACAGAATATGGTGTTTGGGAAGAATAATTAAACGCATCTGAAACCCAGGAGATAAAAAGAGATGAAGAATTTTCTAATAAAAACAGCCTGGCTGGATCCCCCTCTCGCTCCTTCTAAGTTCAAAAATGCCTGTCCTCGGAAGACGGAGTGGGCTCTTCATTTAGAGCATCGCTGAAGGCTTTGAGTGTGGATTTTGTCTATGGGAGTCCCGACTCCGTCTTGATACATGAGGTAGACATTGTCACAGAATGGGCCTTGACCCCTAGGAATGAAGTCAGGCTTAGGAATTATTATTTCCAGCCCCATTTTTCCTCCCCCTCCTTCTCCTCACCTCTCTCTTAGGGAAACACTGTGGGTTTCCTTCCTTCCTCCCTTCTTCCTTCTTTTCTATCTCCCTCCCTTCTTCCTTCTCTCTCTTTCTCTCGTTCTTCCTTTTTCTTTTCAGACTGTGTTTCTGAAAGAGAATGACCCTAGAATATCATTGAACCAGCTAGTGGAATGACAGCAAAACCAGTAAAAGAGGACAATTAAAAAGTAAGTTCACCTAACAACAAATAACGCCTCTAAGACAACGAAAATACAATTTTCAGTCTTTGAAAAATTTGAATCACAGGAACATATTGTAGTTTGCAGGCACTCAGAAGAGTGCCAGGTGGCACTGGCATTATTCACCAGGAAGGAATACACTGGCACCAAACACATAGCCCAGAACACCAAGCCACTCCCAGATAGGATGTGTGTTGTAAGATACTGGAGGTAAATCTGATTTGGGGCTGTTGGCTACCCAGTGAGTGGTACTGCCCTATGCAAGAGGAGGCCTGAGTAGAAACCTACATGCATTCAATGAGGCACCCAAGAAAACAGGGCAGTGGAGGTTTTGAATCAATATGTAAATCTAAACGTGCGCTCATGCATTTCATAAAACCTGGAGAGCCCAGCCATATTGTTTCTCCTGAAGACTTGACTCTGATTCTGTGACCTCCATGTGACCTTCCCTGACTGCTCCAAACCTCTCCGAATTCATGGAATCCATTATCCACCCCAGACATTCCCAAACTTTCTCTATTCACAGCATCTTAAGTGTCTCTCAGTTTTTTGTTGTGGCATCCCTTGGCCAAAATAAATCCCTAATATTTTTCATCATTAATTAGTTATGTTCAAACAACTTAATAAATCATGTCCTAACAACTTAGCAGCTGTTTGAAAAAAATAGTGCATGTAAATGGAAAGAAAACTGCTATTTAAAATTTTATTCTTATATAATCATAATTGCTTACTAATGGATTATGTACCTTTTGGGCACTGCACAACTTCTCAAACTTTAAAATCAGATTAGACACCACCACCCTCATTGCCTGTTCCACATGGGTTTTTGTGCAGTACTTGCATTTTTATCACAGTAACTGCCAAAAATCCAGCTTCCCAAAGATATAAGATCAGAGGAATGTAGCGTGATCTAATGTTGAAATTATGAACTACTAGCAGCTCACATGGCAGATGATGAACGTTGCTGTGTTTTTTTTTAATAAAAAAAATATCCCATGATGCCCCTGTGAATTCACTGTGGCACACTGGGGTGCCTCAGCGTACAGTTTGGGGATCTCAAATCTCATTCCTGGCTACTCAAAATCAGGTCATGAGCCAACAGCATTGGCCTTAAGTAAGAACTTATTCCCACTCCCCAGACCTACTGAATCAGGATGTGCATTGTAACAAGATGCCTAAGAGATTTGTGTGCATATAACAGTTTGAGAAGCATAGTCAGAACCATTACTTATCACCTAAGCATATCCTACTGTTGTGAGATGTCCTATATATTGTATATTTTTAAATGTTTGTGCTGTTATTTAATCTTCTCTGCAGAACCTTCCCAATAGTTAGCTAGGTGGAGAGTTAGCTAGATGGAGTCCAGAGACGTCATTATATTTTGTGATCCCCCTCAGTGTCCGGCACAGTACCTTGCATGGAGTAAGGGGATCAAATATCTGCTGAATGGATAGACCCAACCTCTAGGCCTCCCAGATGTCCTGGGAAAAGTCACTTGTGCAAGAAAATGATTGATGAAACCTGATCTCAAAGATACTGACAACACTGTGAGCAGGTTTAGAATGAACATGGCAGTTCATTTAGGATCTCAGACTTGATATGTTAGTTCTTTAAAAATGGATACATCCCATTATTTGGGTCATGACAAAAAGAGAATTATATCTTACTATTCAGCTTGATAAGGAAAGTAATTGTGTTGTAGAGATATGTAGCCTAAAACCACAGTGACGTGACTATGCAAAAATGAAGACAGAGTGTAAGTTGTTAAAAGTTAGGTAGACTGCCTTCCCTGAAAATATAATGAACTAAGTGTTCCAAAATAATGCTGCCATTTATTAATTGTACTCATGGATCATTTGAATGCCAAGATCTGCATGTGTGCAAAATGTCATGGAAATTGGATTCAATTCTGTTTGAAACAGCTGTCTCCACTACAGCCAAACTGAATGTACCAAATTCTTGGGAACAAATTTGAAAGGGAAAGAAAGCAGAAAGGAGTCTTTGCTTTGTCAGAGGATTCAGGTTTGTCTCAATGCCACCAGCTACTCTCTCCTTTTATTTTCCCTTCAGAGATATTTCTCCCATCAAATGTTCCATTGGCTCAGTGAGATCAAGCATCATGCTAGCTCCTGCAAGGTCATTGTATGATGTCACTGCAGCTAACTCGAATTGGTCTCATAACCACCAACCACTTTTCTCACCCCAGTTGGCCACCTCCTAGACGTAGAAGGGGGAGAGATGGGAACTCAGATGGGAGCACAGAATAATGGATTCTTAATAGGCCAATAGATCATGGAGTCATAAACATCTGCTCCTTAGTGAGCACTCTTGACTCTAGCTCTGTAACATATCCCAACTCTGTTTTTCCCACCTCCTCCCACTGCTACCATTTCTCAGGTGGATTGCTGCAGCAGGAGCTTACCTAGCATCTTACCCATTGATACAGTCTATCTCCACACAACATTCGGAGTAATCTTTAAAAACAAAACAAGACAAAAACAGACCACATCACTCCCTTGCCTAAGACTGTCCAATGGGTCAAAACTGCTCATGACTACTGGAATAAGATCCAAACTGCTTCCACTACCAACCAGACCTTAAAGAATATGGCCACTGTCCACCTTTCAGACTTCATTTCACATCACTTTCTGCTCCATTCACTACACTCCAGCCACACTCACCTCCTTATCCCTGTAATACACCAAGCCCCTTCACTATGTGGGGCCTTGCTTAGCTATTCTTGCTGCCTGGAATGCTCATAGCCTAGATCTTTGTCCATAACTGTGTCTCCTCACTCAGGTCTCAGCAAAGAAGGAGCCTCATCAGAGAAGTTCACCTGACTGCCCCGCTATATAAATAGTTCCTCCCAACAAACACACATCTCTCTACATACCATTCTCCCATTTCATTTTCTTAAACACTTACCTTATCTGAATGTATCCAGTTGTTAATTAATATGCCAGTTTTATAAATTATTGCCCACATAAGATTGAATGCTCAATGCGATCAGGAATCTTATGTGTTTTATTCACTCCCACATTCCTTGAGCAGAATCTGACATCACAGACACAGGCCTGCAAAGGATTGGAAATGATTTATTCCTGCTCTCTTGTTTTCCTGGAATAATTGAGATGCAGGAAACCATTGGCTTCTGCCGCATTACAGAGCCAGTTAATGAGGAAGCCAAAGCTAGGACTCAGTCTCGGAGCTGTTGATCCGCTGCTATTTCTATTACACCTCCTGGCTGCTCATTCAAAAGAAAAGCAATCTCATCCCAAGTGATTTAAAAAAAATTATTCAAAAGAAGTTCAGGTGACTCTGATTCAGGAATGCCCCACCTCTGGATATGAAAAATGCCCTGTGAAGTCCATCATCCAAACCCTCTGTGCAAAGCCTTCTTTATTTCAGGAAACTTCCTTAGGGTATTAACATACAAGTTAGTTTAGACTTCAAGGTGGATTTTTAAAAAATTTCTCCTTCCATTATTAAAATATCTGTTGACGAAATTAACATATCAGATGGAACAACAAAACTAGAAATAACTTAGATCTCTGAAGATAATTTATTCATTAAATTGGAACTTTTAAATACAGGCAAAAGAGAAAATAACTATTATTAAAATGTTCCAACCAAATTGCTGCTTATCTTACACGATGCTAATTAGTAACAGCACCCAAAATTCACTCTTCTCTAACCATCAGAGAAAATTGGAGATTGGAGAAAGGCTGTGGGAGAAGGGTGATGGACGTGGGGGGTGTGCTAGTAGTTATTAGAAAGGCTGAATAATAACCACTAACGTTTGAGTTCAAATTCCATCCTCAGGGTTTGTGCCCAGGGTCTGAATATGCTTTCCTCTTCCCCCGACCCTGAGGACAACCCTTTAATCTGTCTGCTTTAGGGTTCTCACAGGATTAAATCCCCTTCAACCTATTTTCTGCAAGGCAGGCAGAATGATGCTAATAAAGCACAAATCATATTAGGTCACATTCCCTCTTAAAACCCTGCAAAGTCTTCCATTGCCCTTAGGAGAAAAATGCACACTCCTTAACATGAACTAGGCATCCCATCACAGCCTCACCCCTGCTTGCTCCCCAAGAGTTTCTTTCCCCGTCTTCTCTGCCTCAGCCACCCTGGACTGTACTCGGTGTTTCACCTCAGAGCCTCTGTAAATGCTGACCCCTTCGCTGGGATGCAAACTTTTCTTTTAAATTTTGAAAGTATAATATAATATTATATGCTATGTGCCATGGATTGAATTATGTCCTCCCCGAATTCATATGTGGGAGCTCTAACCCCCAGTGTGACCATATGTGGTGACAAGGGCCTTTAGGAGGTAACTAAGGTTAAAGGAGGTCATAGGGTGGGGTCCTAATCTGATAGGATTAGTGTCCCCATATGAAGAGAAACCTGATAGCTCTTGTGAGCAAGCTCTCTCTCTCACTCTCTCTCTCTCCATATATAGAGAAATAAGTGGTCACTGAACACACAGCAAGATAGATGGTAGCCACCTATAAGCCAAAAGAAGAGGCCTCACAATTAAACCTATCTTGCTGGAACCTTGATCTTGAACTTCCATCCTCCAGAACTGTGAGAAATAAGATTCTGTTCTTTAAGCCACCCCATCTATGATATTTTGTTATGGCAGCCTGAGTTGACTAATATATATAATATG
Source organism: Equus przewalskii (assembly GCF_037783145.1). NCBI lineage: Eukaryota > Metazoa > Chordata > Mammalia > Perissodactyla > Equidae > Equus > Equus przewalskii. Next base: position 77,524,370 of record NC_091833.1, on the reverse strand, counting down.
AATATATAGTAATGTAATAATTATAAGAAGAAGAACGTACTTTGTGTGTTCCAGGCATTGTTCTAGCCATTTTGTATGGATTAGCTCACATAATCTTTAAAACAACACATGCTGTAGCTACTATTGTCTTCATTTAACAAATAAAGCAACTAAAGTTCAGAGAGATTATGTCTTTCTTTTAGAAATGATGAACCTGAAGTCGATAAAGGTTAAGAAATGCACACAAGTCACACAGCAGACTTGAGGTTTGTGACTTGGCTCTGTGGGGCTGTATGCCCTTTGCTCCTAATCCCTACGTGACCCGGTGCCTGCCCTAAAGGGGATTAAAACCTTAATGTCCCATTCAGGGCTGCTGAAGAACTTTGGGATGTTTTGCTTGGAAATATGTGGTAGCTGCCTCAAGTATCTAAAGAACTGGAAGAGGGATTAATTTGGAAGAGGGACTAAAGTTATTTTCCAAGAATTTAAGCAAGGCCATTTGAATCAATAGCAGGAAGTTTCATAAAACAGCTTTCAGACCAGAAAAACAACGGATTTTTTAACAGTCCATAGATGGAATGGACTACGTGGAGACCTGGCTCTCTCTCCATGAGTGGGTTCAAGAAGGAACTGGAAATTAATTCAAGGGCAGTATGGAGGTGATCTGATAGCAGATAGTGGTTGAACCAGATGACCTCTGGAGTTTCAACTAGCTCCAGGAATAAATGCCACTTGGTTTTCATAACCAATGGACTCTTCACGATCTTATTGTTAGTACAACCATTTGAGTTGGCAAAACACACGGTTCTAAACCAGCTAGACTGGCTTGGTGAAGATGTGGTTGCATTTTTCTGCTAGTACGATAGCCAGCCTTCCTTTTACTGAATGCCTGAGGGCAGGTCCAATGAAGGTTCCATTCTTGTTTGAGAATGAGTAATTGTACACGTCAGTTGGTAAAGGCCATCCTGGTTCTCCACCCTCAGTTCATCCTCTTCCCCTGCCTCCCAAAGGCTCAACTGGGATGGGGAGATACAACAAGGCTCAGGGAGGGAAGTCAAACTCTCTAGTTTCCTTCTTTAATCAGCAAAATCACAAGTACATTATTTTATAAAAGGAAGTTTTACATTTCATAAAAAGAAGTTTTAGTTCGAGAACTACTGGAGAAGTGGGAAAGGAAACAAGTATTTCTAGCTTCCCATAGTTCACATTGCCAAGTTGGCAGCAGATTTATTCTTTTTCTGGAATTGTTTTACTTTTTCACTTTTTTCCCCCACATTTAATTGTACAAACCATCAAGTGCTTCTTCTCCCAATAGGCCTAAGTAACACTGGATGCTTTCTTTTCCTTTTAGACTGACCAGCACAGTTCTCAGCAAGTTAATTCAGCCAATTTGTATTTTGCCTTAAAGCAATAAATAAATGTCTTGAGTGGCTACTCTGTCGCAGAGTCTATGCTAGACTTTGGGACACAAAAATGAACAAACTCTGTCCTTCACTCTGGAGGAAAACCTCACAGGACTCTTTGGGTTGCAAATCACAAAAACTAAATTTGAATTAGTTGAGGTAGAAAGAGGACTTAGTTGTCTCACATCCAAACTGCAGAAATGGCCAGGACGACCTGAACCGGAGCCTTGAGTGCCTTCCAGATGGTTTCTTCCCATCTCTTATCTCAGCTTGCTTTCTGTTTTGGCAACTCTCCCCATAAAGCTGACACCATAACAACCAGGAACTCTAGGTTCCACCTTCCCTATTTCCCCACCCAAGAGGAAAAGGCTCCTCCACACAGTTGCAGGTTAACAACTCCTGGGGAAGTACTTGATTGGTCCAGTGTAGGTCACATGCTGCCTGTCACCATGGCCACAGGGGCAGGGCCAGCTACCTTTTTTTTCTTAAGCAGCTTTATTAAGGCATAACTGATATGCAAAGAATTGCACATATTTAAGGTGTACTCTTTGATGAGTTTGGACATCAGCTACCATTTGAATTTCATATTAGAGCAGAGGAGTCTGCAAGGGGAAAGAGGGAGGAACAGTTCCTTGAAAAGAAGGGGGAGATATTCCCTGAATAAAGAGTGGCATCTGAGGGCCCAGCTCAGTAGCATAGCAGTTAAGTCCACACACTCCACTTCAGCAGCCCAGGGTTCGCAGGTTTGGATCCCAGGCATGGACCTACACACTGCTCATCAAGCCATTCTGTGGCTGCATCCCACATAAAAAATAGAGGAAGCTTGGCACAGATGTTAGCTCAGGGCTGATCTTCTTCACCAAAAAAAAGAGTGGCTACTGAGCTGATGAAAGACCAAAAGTCCACCTTAAGGAGCTTACTTGCTTGCTTATAGGGAAGACATCTAGGCAAACAATTAATAATAATGCAATGTTACACATGCTTTAATGGAAGTGCATCCAAGAGTAAGGCTGAGGGTCATCAAAGCATGAGAAAGTGATTAATTCTGCCTAGACATTTAGGTTAAACTGTAAAGAAGAGGAGATGAGTCCATGGAGGAATGAGAAAAGTGGGAAAATAGGCTGAATCAGGTTGTACTAGGCCTTGTGTATTAAGTTAAGGAGTTTAGATGCAATTCAGTGGGCTACAGGATGGGACTTACAATTTTATGCAAGACAGTGGCATAGCGTCACACTTAGACTGAGACAAGTGGGCTCTCCACTGGAACCTACTGTTTATGAGACGCAGCTCTGGCTCTCCTATAGCCACACCAATTTCCACAAGGCAAGGAGTCCACAGGGCCAGTGAGATGTGTCCAGCCAGAGCCTGTGCTCTCCCCGACGTCTAGATCACAGTCTGGGTGCTCAGGACCTGAAATTCTCTGCTCAGAGAATAGCAAGCCTGCTTTTAGGGGTTGTAAATTATGCATGCCTCTCAGGGTTGATCCTCCAGACTGTCTGTTGGGAACGTGGGTGAAAGATTGGACACTTGAGCGGGGATGTCCACATGCATGGATGTGAGGCCCTTGCAGTGGGACAGAGTGGCGTGGTGGGAAAGGAGGGGTTGGGCAGTGAGCTGGAAACCTCCATTTTAACTCTTCTTTGGTCCCTGCCAATGTTAGGGATGGTCCTGAGTTACACTATCAGGTAACCTAGATGACAGTGTGAAAGGAGTCCCGTCCAACCTAACTGCCTATGAGGAGGTAATCCCCATTCCCTGGCCTCGTGTTTCCATGTGGGGCAGCTTCCAGCATCACACTGCTGGCCTCTCCCATCCCCCTCCTGCCTACCTCGGAGCAGCTTAGCTGACTGGTGCATTTGAAAATGAAACTGAGCGTGCTCTCTAGTGTACCTGCCCGCCCACAGAGGCATCCAGTAAGCTTCTGGCGGCACTCTTTGCCTCCGCAGGGAGTAAGACTACAGTCTGGAGTAAAGGTCAGTTCGGGGAGAAGGTGCAGGAGACCCACGTGGTGGCACGCTGTGCTGGTATGTGCAAATTTGTCATTCTTCCCATCAAGAGGTGGAGTCTACGTCCCCACCTTTTGAAGTGAGGTGGGACTTGATGACTGCCTTAATTAATTGAATGCTGTGGAAGTGATGCAGTGTGACTTTGGAAGCTGTTAAAAAAAAGCCATGTGGCTCCTGTTGGTTTCTCTTGGAACAATCACTTTGGGACCCTTCATTCATCGTGAAAGAAGTTCAGTTCCCCTGAGGTCACCATATGGAGAAACCATATGGGAGCGGGGGAGAGATGCTGTTCCAGCCCCAGCTGTTGGAGTTTTTCCAGCACAGGTGCTAGACATATGAATGAATGCTCCCACACCCGGCCGCCACTTGACTGCACCCACATGAGAGACCTGGGTGAAACTTAGCTAGATGAGCCCAGCCAATTCCCACATAAAGAACAAATAAATGTTTGGTATCATTTTAAGTCACTATTTGGGAGTGGTTTGTTACACACTCCTTTATGGGAAAAAAAAAATCTAGAACACACATGTTCTCTACATATTCTCTTTATGAAGCCAGCCCTGGTGATCCAGTAGTTAAGATCCGATGGTCTCACCACCATGTCTGGGGTTTGTTTCCTGGTCAGGGAACCACACCACCTGTCTGTTGGTTGTCATTCCGTGGCGGCTGCGTGTTGCTGAGATGCTGAAAGCTATGCCACTGGGATTTCAAATACCAGCTGGGTCACCCATGGTGGACAGGTTTCAGCAGAGCTTCCAGACTAAGACAGACTAGGAAGAAGGACCTGGCTAACCACTTCCAGAAAAATTGGCCATGAGAACCCTATGAATAGCAGCAGAGCACTGTCTGATATAGCGCTGGAAGGTGAGAGGATGGTGCAAAAAGACCGGGCAGGGTTCTACTCTGATATACCCAGGGTCACTAGAAGCCGGAATCCACTCCACCGCTCTAACGAGGAGGCTTTACCAACAATGAAATTTGATCTCCTTTATCTAACCCCTCTTTCTTATTTCTCAATTGCTTCCAAACACAGGAAGGAAAAATTTATTTAGTCACCCCCTAAAACTCCAACTGCATCCACCTAATACAAGAATTTCTCCTGCCCTACTCTGGGGGCATGGATGGGCCTTAGGTCTCTCTGCTTGACTCTCTCTAGTGATCAGATATGTCTCCCAAAACATTCAAATTAGAAGGGCTCTTTCTTGAAATCTTCTTTCTTAAGTTGGTTGAAAAACCTTTAAAGCAGTGCTGAACAAATCTGCTCCATCTTTTACACGCACATCTTTCAAACCTTCCACGGCTGACATCACATGTATCTCTAGGTCATCTCAGCTTTCTTCGTGATTTTTCCTTCTATAAGAGTTGCAAACGGTGCAGTGCATCAAACTCGAGTGTGCATCAGAATCATCTGGAGGGGTTGTTACAACATAGGTTCCTGGGCCCCATCCCCAGAGCTTCTGATCCAGTAGGCTTGGGGTCAGAGAATTTTCATATCTAACAGGTTCCGAGTGTTGCGGATGCTGTGGTCCAGGGACTACTCTGAGGACCACTGAGCTTGAGAAACCAAATGTATAGGATGGCAGAAAGAGTCCTCATGCTGCCTGTGCTGTCTTCTAATAAAATACAAAAGTCCCTAATAAAACAAAGATCTCCAAGAAAAACTAAGGTGCCTGCCTATATCACACAGTTGTGTGGATCGACAGTAGAACAACATTAAGTGTTTCGCAAACTGTCTGGGGTTATGCAGACAGGAAATATGGCTTGAAGAGATTGCCTGTGGACTTCATCTAAGTGGTAATATCCTTTTTCAAAGCGACACGAGAATCAAACAGAATATGACAGCTGAAGACTACAGCAGAATCCACTAACCCATTTCCTGTTTGTTTCCTTTACAGATTCTCCTGCTTTCCAGAAGGTCTTATAGCCTGGAAGTAAAAGCAAAAGGGGTAACGTGTACTGCTTTCATGTCCACATGGGAGGGGCCATATTCCTAAAAGAAGAGAGCCAGCCACTTCCTAGCTGGAACCATTATTCTGAGCCTCAGTTTCATTTGCAGAAATGGATAATAATTGTTCTACCTCATAAGTTGTTATGAAGATTAAATGAGTTAATATATGTAAAGTTCTTAGAAACAGACCTGACATGGATTAATTGTTATTGCTGTTTTTGTTGTTACTATTATTCTCTCCATTTTAAAGATGAGGATTGAGGCTTAGAGAGTTTGAGAAATAGATCCCCAACCTCATAGCTGGAACCTCCCTGCATTTCTGCCTCTCAGTTAAACAGAGGAATTGGGGCAGGAAAGTCAAAATCAAAGTCACACAAATCAAGTCACACCTCTGCCGTCATCATCTCTGCCTGTGAAAGACTGTGCTAACGGGTCACAGCACAGTGCTCTGCAGAGCCCAGGCAAGGCGTCAGCGCCCTCCTGGAGCTGGTGCTGGGGTTGGCGAGGGCTGCCTAGAAGCCCATGAGACAGATCCATTTGGCTGTATCAGGAACAGAAAAATTTAAGCTGGGGACACTTCTGGAGCATTGTAAAGTGGAAGGGCCAACCCCGATAGTGGAAACCAGGAACGAAAGGCTGAGGATCCCCACTGATAGGAGGATCCTCCCACCCCTCCCTCTCCTCCTGGGTTACAGTTCCCAGACTCCCAGCCTTCTGGATCTTGGGGTGAAGCCAAAGACAAGACAGGCCATTTCTACTGCCATTCTACCTTTGGTATTGGCCAATGGTTTCTTTATCATTTTAAAAAACAACTTTGTATTTCAACAGACATGCTTCAGTGCCTCCATGTTGTCCAAGGCAACTTCACATTAAATGCTTCCTGATCAGCAGCAGGAACTCCAGTAAAACCAAATAAAAAGGGAAACATTTTAAGGATCAAAGCAGATGAAACATTACAGAAATACCACCATCATATTCAAAGGTCCAGTAACTCTACATTGAGAGTCCCCAATTCTTTACAATGGTGCTAGAAAAGTTAATTGTTTAATCCTGATGAAGACATGGCTGTAAGTAATATTAATTAACATTGCCTTGGGCCTATGTGTTATTCTTCTGTCACACTGTGAAGGGGATTATTATGCATCGTAACGGATAATCTTCAAAGAGAGACTTTAGCCTTCTCCCCACCCCCTCTCCAGCAGACACACACAGACATTTTCTCTTACCATTACTCCCTGGCTGACTTCACAAGTTCTCATTCTAGTCAAGAGCTCAGAACAGAATCAGGTTCTCCTTGAAGGTGACTGTGTTTATAATCATAGACAATGTGTATTTAACTTTTAGATATTCCAGACACAGTCTTGTTTCTCTAATAAGCACTTATATAGTGCTTACTATGTGCCAGGAGCTGTTCTAAGCACTTCACAAATATTAACTCATTTAATCTTCACGACAATCCCAATGAAATTTGATCTCCTTTATCTAACCCTTCTTTACAGAAGAATGAACCTAGGCACAGAAAGGTCAAGTAACTTGCCTAAGGTCACCTAACTAGAAAGTGGCACAAGTACATTATGAGCAGATGTGACAATGTCACCTGGGGAATGTATAAAGTCAGGTGTTCTGGCTATCTGCAGATGACCTTTGCTCTGGGGTGAACGATGCCCACTTGAATGCGTTCTCTCAGTTAATCCTTAGTTAACCCTACAGGAAGGCACTGTGATTTCTTTCCATTTTGCAGCTAATAAGAACCACAAGAAAAGAGGCTAAGTAACTAGCCACAGTCACACAACCAATACATGGGATTCAGACTCAGGAGGCAGACTCCAGAGCAGGCATTTGTATCCAGTAGGCTGTGTAGGAGAGACTTCTGGCTCGTTCCTGCTATACTTTGTCTCGGACATAATTCCCCTGTTTCTGGCTCTCCAATGCAGGCTTTCACCCCCACACCCAAGGCTGCTTTGTTATGCGGCTCCTGAATAAGAATAAACAATGTCGAGCATTCAAGTATCACAACGTCCACCTGCTGGGTGCTACCGGCAGCTGCTCTCAAAGCTAGTCCAGACACACGGGTAAGTCTGTCTCCCTGTCGAACACCAGGGGGAAGGTCACATGCAATAGCCAGGACTTAGCCCTGCTCACCTCCAGGCATTCCCCAGACCACATCATCAAACCTGCTCAAATACAGTCGTGTGCCAAGAAACAGTCAACTTCAAAGCGTGTGGCTCTGAGCCTAAGAGTCTGCATTTCCCTAGCAATTACATTTTCTTATCTACACACCAAGAATAGTCATCTACGGCAGGGTCTGGACCAAAGAATGAAAACAAGTTTAGTTTTAAATAAAACGTCAGGAAGAGGATTGCAAAACAAAGTGCAGTGGAAATATTGGCTTCTCAACTCTTTCACATATTCAGCATTTAAGGGACATAGTCTTTCTCTGGGGGTGCTGGAACCCAAAACACCTGGATTCCAGGGGCTTGTGCTAATACTGGTTACCTTAGAGCCTCTCTCTTTCCCTCAGTGAAACAGCACATTCCTGTTCATTTCCTGATGGAGAGCTCCCAGGAGTTGGAACAAGATGTTTTCGATGGATGCCCTTTATCTTTGGAATCCCTTCCTTCCTGGACTGGCAGAATCTAAATCTCTTGTCCTTCCACAAAGCCTGTTCCAAGGTTTGTCTTTTTAATTGAGCTTCCGCTGGAGAATGCTTAAGGCTCTATTTGCTTACTACGGACAACACAATGAAACGCGGTCATCAAACGGGGCCAGGCCCTCATTGTTTTCCTGACTTTTAGACCCTTAAGGAGTAACAACCCTCCTTCTTGTAATTTTCTATTAAGAATGCTTTCTTTTCTCAGACCCTTGAAAAAGGTTTTACAATTTACTTGGGACTTCGTTTTGACTCTCAGGGGAGTTTAACCCACCGAAAGAGGAATGCACAGATGGAAAGCCTGTAGGAGTGGATTCGAAAGGCCCGACTAAGACAAATCCAGGCATCAAATGTGAGTTCCAGTCTCTGGAAACAAATGACAAGAATAAATTAATTTAAAAACATTTTTATATTAATGACTTTCAAGTTTTAGTAAAGAGAGCTATTTTTCCTAACTTTGTCTTGCACAAAAAATTGAAATACCATTTTATAGTCCAGATTTGAGTAACCAAACTGACCTAAGATCATTAAATTTTTAGAAAAAAGATCATATAAACACAAACTTTCCAAAAGCAACATGTTTAGTAACTAACGAAGTCTATTTTCTCCACTGAAATTCATTTTATTGTGTGTCCCATTGTCCTAGTAAAACTTGAGTGAGGAAATCAAAATGAATGTTCAAATAGGGCTATGACATTTTGCTGATCTGGCTGGCTTTCATTAACTCTTCATTTGCCCATTTCCACAAGGTTCTGTTGGCCAGTGTTGGTCACTGCCTGCAAAACCATCCATCCCTTTTCCTAAGTTTGATTCATAACCAGGACTGGGCTTCATGCTCCCACCAGTTTGTCTTTATCCTGCTATTTCTCAGCACCTGCCAAAACCCTGAGGTGGTTTTTTAAGCCACTAGGGTCACTTGTGGTGATCCAGAGCAGAAGGCAGGAAGGCCCCATGATGTTGGCAGATCAGAGCATTCTCTGAGTCTTGGCTCCTGTGCTCCCGCTTCCTGCCTGCTCGCCCTTGAAGGAGTCCCGGTGGGCTCCTGACCTGGAGGATGCAGTTTCCACAAGTCAGATGCTATCAAGACTCCTGCTCTTGGATTTTCAATGACCTCTGCGTCCCTAGATCGCTGACTTCCCCTCCCTCCCCTACCATCCAGGTGTTTGAAATGACAAGCTCCGATTTATTTGGCTCCCTTTCCCACTTTTAACAGAAACCAGTGGCTAAAGATGTGCCAGGTGGTGCTCTTGATAAACAACAAGTTCTAATACGAGATTTCCTCCTGGAACTCCAGCTCCTTTTTTCTGGCTGATGACCGAGGTGGGAGGAAACTTGGCTGTGCCTTCTAGACACTTTTCCTTTGATAGCTCATCTCCATTCTGCATAGAGTGACAGGAGAAGAGAATGGTAAGTTGGCTATGCAGGAGTCCCTGAGGCTATTTCTGGTGATGGCCATGAATCACTCTAAACCTATCCAACTTACTACATTCCTGAGGCCAGGCCACCTCCCCCTGAGTGCCTGGTCTTAGGATGGTGCCTATGTGACACTGGGACTCCCCTAGTGATGCTACTTAATCCACCACAGCCACGCAGAATCTTTCCCTTAGATGTCTTGCGCATTCCATCAAAATATTTCTTATCTCTGTTCCTAGACATAGTAAGTGTTCAACAGATATTTTTGAAAGTTGAATGAACTCTACTCAGTGTTTTATCGTTTCATTAATATTCCTTCATTCCAGAATTAATGCCTCAATCCAGTGACCGACTTCCTTGTTTCTAAGTTCCATGAGAGACAGTGGAATGCACTGGAGCCTGAAGTTCTGATGGAGATCACCTTTGACACTTACTATGTAGCTTTGGCTAGTTTCTTCACCGATGCAAGAAGCACTGATTAGGGGCCAGCCCCGTGGCCGAGTGGTTAAGCGCCTTTCATGTCTGCATTTACCTGTGTACCACCACTCCATTACCTGCAGAACAAAGCAAGCGGAGATGCCAAGGTCTCACTGTGGGGACACCTGTGCTGCTCTCACCTGCAAATGGGTTCGCCTGCCCAGCCACTGCAGAATTCGACTTCTCCAAGCAAAACACATTTTTTTCAAAGTAATTAATTACAGTTTTCATTCGTACTATTTCCTTCTTCACATTTCCTACACCCTGACACTACCAGCATCCCAGACATTGTCCAAGGCTTAGAAGGACTGTGGTTCAGCATAACATCTGACACACTAAGGAGACGTATAAGGGGCAGACTCATACTCTCATTTTTCTCACTTCTCCATTCTCACTTGGTTCCATACTCCTCTCCACTCACCTTGAACTCTGTTCTGATGACCCTTTAAAATGCCCTTAAGCTTCCTCTCACTCTCCCCCTTAGGTGCTCCGTCTTCCCACTCCAGTTCCTATAGGACTTGCCCATTTGCTGATGAAGCCAGGAACATGAATGGAATTGACCCAAGGCCAGAACTTTGGCGAACACCAACATTCAAGGAGGGACCAGAGGCAGAGGCATCCCAAGCAGACCCAAGAAGTAACAGGCACAGAGTAGGAAGAAAACCAGGAAAAGCCGCAGAGGAAAATATCTCATGAAGGAAGGACTGATCAAGTATTAAATATGACAGGGAGGTCAAGTACACTGAAAACTAAAAATGAGTATCCTGAATACAGCAACCAGGAGGAAATTGGTATTCCTGGTTAATCAGTCAGGATAGCCCAGGTTATGTTGCATTAACAAATAGCCCCCACATCTCAATGGCTTACAATATCAGAGCAAACATTTCTTGTTCTCATTACATGTTCCCTATGGATTATTGGCTACAGATCTGCTCAGGACGTTTTCATGCTAAGACCCAGGCTGACAGGGGAGCCTCTATTGAGAGAGAAAGGAGCAATGGATCTTAAAGGTTCTGCTTGGAAGTGGCAAATGTCACTTTCACTTACATGTCATTGGCCAAATAAGTCACATATGCAAGCTTGATGTCAACAAGGCAAGTATATAATAAGAAAGTGGTCCGTTAGGGAGGAGCTGATAAAGAGAATTCCCACAGGAATGACAAAAACTTTTTTTGCTGAGGAAAATTCACCCAGAGTTAACATCTGTTGCCAATCTTCTTCTTTTTTTCTTTTTATGTGAGCCACTACCACAGCATTGTCACTGACAGACAAGTAGTGCGGGTCTGCGCTCAGGAACCAAACCCAGGCTGCCAAAACAGAGCAGGCCAAACTTAACCACTAGGCTGGCCCAACAAAAACTATTTTTGAAAAATAACATAGTCTGCCGCATTAGGCAAAGCAGTTTCTCTCTGTCCTCAGTTTTTCCTTCTAGAGAATAATGAAGATGATTGTATTACCATCCCCATAAGGTTGCTGTGAGGCATAAATGGCATGATATAAATGAAAATCACTATGGAAGATGATTTTATCTCTAACGTACCCAACGCACAGCTATCATTATTATTATTATTATTAATTAATCTTCTCTCCCTCCATTATATCACTCTCCTATATTCAAGAGCCATTGCTCCCTCTATACCTTCAAATCAGGACCTGATGCCTTCTACCAACTGGCTTGTTGGCATTCATTTCCCAGTATCCCTCTTCACACCCACAAAGCTACTCACGCTATTATCTCTGCCTCAAGTGCCTTTCTCTTTCCCCATTTTTTCATCTCTCATCTCCTTATGAGTTCACCTCAAAACCACTTCCTCTAGAAAGATATCTTGGATTGGACCAGCTCAACTCTAATAACTTCTCCGTTGCGCAGTATGTCCTATGCTATTTGGTCCCAACTCAGTGTGGCATGTAAAGGTCTGGCAGTGGTTTCAAATGTGTACGTGTGTATGAAATTTTATGACAAGCTTGAGATCAAGGGGGTCAGGTTATAGAATGTGGGGTCTGTGCTGGTTATTCTTCGCGTGCCTCTCTGAATCTATCTCCACCATTCTCTGCCTTGTTCTGTGCCTGAGGAGGCTGATGTCCATAGACAGCAAAACTCAGGATCACTTGCCATCTGGCTACCAGTTGGTTTGGCCAATAGGAGGCACTACTAGGGAGACTGGAAGGTAGAAGAGAGGCTGGAGTGTTTATTCTCTCTCTCACCCTCACCCAGCCTACTCTGATTCTGCCAGGGGCCAGGGGCTGTGGATCGAGCTCCTGTCAGGCACCTCTCTTCCACTGCTCAAGCTCCAGGAGCAGCATCCATACTTCCTGCTCCTTCTCGTTATGAAGGCTAGCTCATATTCTTTTGTACTGAAAATTCCATAATTAGAATCTGCAGGCAAGAATGACAGCCCCCCTCCACTCATGCCCCCATGTAAATACGCTTTAAGGCATTTCCTTGGTCACCCTTTGTCTGTACCTCTCTGGGTCCTTATAGTCCCCTCTTTAAGGTCAAGTGTGCTATCTGTGTTGAGAGTCTAACACGAGGCCCCTTTGATGGCTAAATGAGACCCCTGCCTTCCAGAGGGCAGATGCCCTGACTGGAGTGATGACTCATCTGGTCTGGATAATTTATCTCTCTGAAAAATCATTTGCCTGAATCCAACTATATAAAAATGTTTTCCTATAATCCCAAAGCAGAAGACTCAGTGATCCAAATAGCATTATCTAGGCTCAAATTTCCTAGACAAAAATGGAAAACGGCATGGGGACCATTCCTGAATTACCGTATTAAAGCTCTCTAAAAGATTGAGGGGCCAGCCCAAGGCCGAGTGGTTAAAGTTCTGTGAGCTCTGCTTTGGTGGCCTGGGTTCGTGGGTTGGGATCCCAGGCATGGACCTGCTCCACTCATCCGCCAAGCTGTGGAAGCATCCCACATACAAAGTAGAGGACAGTTGGCACAGATGTTAGCTCAGGTTTAATCTTCCTCAAGCAAAAAGAAAAAAAAGAAAGAGGAAGATTGGCAGTGGATGTTAGCTCAGGGCAAATCTTCCTCACACACACACACACAAAATTGAGCAAAATGTGTAAAAGTCCCAAAGAAGTGACAGGTTTAGAAGACCTTAGAAGTCACCTTAATTTTCTCATGCTCCTGTAATTCCATTTTGTAAAAAGGTAGGATGTTAATTAATCAGTCTGTGGTTATAGAAGTTATCTGGGGCCCTGCTACTCGGAGTGATTATGGACCAGCAACATCGGCATTACATAGGAGCTTGTCAGAGACGCAGAATCTCCAATCAGAGTTTGCACGTTTACCAGGGTTCCCAGGTGATTCCTTTGCACGTTGAAACTGGAGAAGCACCTAAGAGAGTTCTCAAACTGCGTCTGTGCTGAAGGAGCAGTTGTTGGGCTTTTTTCTTCCTAACCTGTTTTGCACGGATACTTTCGAAAACACAATAAAAATAAATCACTAAAATAATAAAATTTTTTTTGAAAAGACAGGGAAATACAAACCCAAACATTTTATTATTAGATTCAAAAGACATAAAATGACCCTGTAAATTGCTATGGAAGTCTCTAATGCATGCTTTCTGCTCCTCTAGATTCCCCATCACTGACCAGTAACAGTTCGCCGATGGGCAGCAGACTGTGGACCACACTTGGAATAGCCCTGTTCCGGCTTACTGCCCATTTTACAGACCAGCAAAGAGAGGCCCAGACAAACAACACACCCAAGGGGACACAGCCGGTTAATGAAAGAGCCAGTGTTGAACTTAGATCTCCCAAACTGTTTCTCACGTACCTGATTAACCTTGACGAAAATGCTAAAGATTTACTGAGAACTTGATTTAGGTCTATTGAGTGAGTTGACAACCTGGAAACCCAAGAGAACCAACGGTGTAATTCCACTCTGAGTCTAAAGGCCTGAGCACCAGGAGAGCTAAAGGTGTCGTTCCCACCCAAAGGCTGGCAGGCTTCTTTCCCAGGAAGAATCGATGTTTCAGTTCAAGTGCAAAAGCAGGACTAAAGGCGATGTCCCAGTTCAGATGCAATCAGGCAGGAGGAATTCTCTCTTACTTCCACAGTTTGAGGCAGTTATTACAGCAGCACTCCACTTTCGGTACCAAAATCTGTATCTGTCAAAGTTCTCCAGAGATTTATCTTTAAAGAATTGGGGGCCAGCACATCCCAACATGCATAGGGCAGGCTGGTAGGCTGGGAGCCCAAGCAGGAGTTGATGTTGCTGTCCTGTCTTGAGTCCAAAATTTATAGGGCAGGTGAGCAGGTTGGAAACTCAGGCCGGACTTAAGGCTGCAATCATGAGGCACAATTTCTGCTTTTCTGGAAACCTCACTTTTTGCTCTTAAGGCCTTCAATTTGTTGGATGAGGCCCACCCACATCCCCAAAGGTAATCGCCTTTACTTAAAGTCAATTGATTATAGATGTTAGCCACATCTACAAAATACCTTCACAGCAATACCTAGATTAGTACTTGGTTAAATAACTGGATACTATACCCTAGCCACGGTGACACATAAAACTAACCATCACAACTGCCCACCACCCTACCCTTCTTCCTTGACCCTCCTAATTCTCTACCTTGATCTTTATTTATTTTTTTGCCATAACACTTAACACCTAACAGACTACATAATTTACTTATTTATTATATATTCTATGCCCTTCTCTCTTGAATTTACAAAGGTGAGGGATCTTTTCTGTTTTGTTCACTGACGTAGCCCAAATACCCAGAATAGTGTCTGACACTCAATAAATGTGTAGAAGGAATGAAGCCAGGTTTTGCCACTTTCTAGAAAGTGACAACCAATGGATGACTTATTTAACTTCACTCAACAAGTAAAAGCAAACAAACAAACAAGAATCTATCTCTTAAGATTGTCATAGGACTAAATAAAACAAAGTTTATAAGGTGTCTGGAACCCAGAGAGCATTCAGTAAATTGTATTGATGATTGTCATTTCCTCCAGTTGTTCAATCAGCAAATGCTTACAAAGCACCTACTGTGTGTTGGGTACTGGACACCAAAGATACCACAGAGTGTAACAAAGTCCCTGTTCTCTTGGAACTTACCTTCTTGTGTGAAAATAAACCATGAACAAATTCCCCGCCCTAGACAGCCATTTCTACATTTTTATTACAACCCATGACCCAACTGCAAGGTCAGGCTCACGGGCAATCAGAGGTTCTTTCACAGTGGATCAGACATAGTTGCCTCAAGGACATGATGGGCATCTGGTTCAAAGCCCAACTCTTCTTCATTGTCAAATCCTTTGCCCCACAGGCGTTGGCTCTCTGCACAGTTGGATGACAGATCTTCCAAACACGGAGCATCAGGGTAATTAGCACGGCCTCCGAAGCCTCCTCTTCTTCATTCAGGGTAAGCACAAGTTTATTTAACGTGTGACGAAAAAAAAAGAAGGAAGAGAGATCATTCAGGTGGGGTCAGGGAGAGCCTTCCAGGCTGATTCAGTCTGAATAATGCTAGTTTATTGCAATTGCAATGACTGCTGTGCTGATGAGAGTAACTACCCTAAACTGCAAGGTGAACAGCTTTTTGACGATTTCTTTAATCCCACAAACCCAAAGATTCAGATGTCCGGGTGTGGGGATGTGGGTGAACCCCAAGGAATTGCTGAGGATGGCAGGGCGTCCCTGGAGCAGTGGCTCTTGACCTTGGCTGCACTTTAGAATCATGTGGAGAGCTTTTAAAATTCCCCATGTTCAGGCTGCAAGTAAATCAGGATCTCTGGGGGTGGGATCCAGGCGTCAGTGCTTTTTAAAGCTTCCTGGGGATCCCAGAGTGTGGTGGAAATTCAGAACTACACCCTTTAAGGCTCTAGTTCTCACTTAGAGCAGCGCTTCTAAAACTTTACCGCGCATCCGCATCACCTGGGGATCGGGCCCACGGTGGAGACTCTGCTTCAGTGGCTCTGATGCTGAGATGCAGCATTTCTAAGAAGCTTCCAATAGATGCTGAGGCTGCCAGTCAGCATTTACATTTTCAGTAGCAAGTCCCTAGTCATTTCTGATGCAAAGTAGACCCTGGAGGGTTGGGGTAGTTCTGGAACTAATACAGGAGTTTGTATTAACTCTACAGAGTGTGGGATGGCTCCAAAAATCATAAATAAATGGGTTTACCTAAAAGCCTTCTTAAACCACACCTGCTGCCCCAAAGTATGCAAGCTGGCACAGTGCTAAAGTAGTACATGATGGTGATTGAAAAACGCGAGTCCTGGAAGTAAATTACTTGAATTCAAACCCTGGTTCCGCCCACCTCCAGCTGTGCAGTCTTTAGCAAATCACTTAACCTTTCCATCCCTAATTTCTCCATCTGTAAAATGGGGATGTTAGTAGTCTCTCACTCATAGTCTTGTCATAAAAATTAAATGAGTTAATACAGATAAAGCACTTAGAACAATTCCTGGAAAATAGTGAGTGCTCGTTAATTGTTAGCCATTGTACTTATCAGAGTGAAAAGGTGTATGTTTTGGAGTCAAGGAAGTCATGGGTTCAAATCCCAGCTTATCCACGTAACAGCTACGTGTTACCGAGCAAGGAATTTAGCTGAAGCCTCAATTTTGTCATCTATATATGACAACAATAATGCCTACTCTACAGACTTGTTGAAAGGGCCAAAATAATTTATGTAAAGCACGTGGCACATAGTAGGTGCTATGGTCTGAATGCTTGTGTCCCCTCAAATTCATATGTTAAATCCTACCCCCAGTGTGATGGCATTAGGAGGTGGGGCCTTTGGGAGGTGAGGAGGTCATGAGGTGGAGTCCTCATGAATGGGATTCCTGCTCTCATCAAAGGGACCTCACACAGCCCCCTGGCCCCATTCCCCGTGTGAAGATGCAACTAGAAGTCTGCAACCCCGAAGAGGGCTCTCGTCTGACCTTGCTGACACTCTGGCCTCAGACTGCCAGCCTCCAGAACTGTGAGAAATACGTTTCTGTGGTTTATAAGCCCCCAGTCTGAGGCATTTTGTCATAGCAGCCCGAGCAAACTAAGACGGTCGGCATCAATGAGCGGCAGTTGCCGGGGAAGGGTCAGGCCGGGCTCGACTTCAGGGCCAGGGGGCTCACGAGCTGTGTGACCAGAAGCAGGGCCACCACCTCTCAGAGTCTCCATTTCTGCATCAGTAGAATAGAGATGACAGTAGTTGGTTGAGAGGAGAAATGAATACAAATGAAAGTGCTTAATAAACCGTAAAGCTAAAAAATGCAGATACAAGGTTTTAACGTTGTAAAGGTATTTCCCCCACCCCGGCCCCCACAGAAGAAGGAAAGCAAGACTGTTTGGCTACAGGACTGCCAAACACTTTCCCCAAAGCTGCGCTTCCAGCAAAGTGGGAAGTTGATGCAGGTAATGCCTCACTTGCCGCTCAAGCCTGATTATACCGTGAAAGAAATATGATCACTCATTGAAAAAAAATCCCTTTTGCTTTGCTGGTGGGACAGTTTCTCTATGAAAAAACTTCACTCCCACATCACTCTCCTCCCTTTTACAGATTTTTGTGGCACCCTTTAGCCAAGGCCCCTCCAAACACATCTTAGTAAGTCCATTAACGGAGGGGAGGCTGTGTGCTTAATGGGTATCTGAAAGCAAATTGGATAATGCGCTCTAGAGGGAACCCCCAGAGGGGTGAGGGGGCACCCAGTGTTGCCAGGCCACTTGTCTCAGCTAATAAAACCTCCCCCAGCAGCCATCCCACGTGCCCAGCTCCAAGCTACCATCTGGCACCCACATCTTGAGATCTGCTGCTTCTGTTTGTGATCTAGACAGCTACAGCTCACTTCCATGTGGCAACATAAGTGTATTGACATTTATCATTGGATTCCACTTTCCAGAACAGAGAGAGACAGGCCTGGCAGGCACAGAGGGCGTACATCTCCGTGGTATCACGCCCAGCAGCTGCCATTGGGGATTACTTTTCTATTCTGTCACCCTTTGGCACAGACTCCTCTGCTCAGTGCTAACGACAATTACTGGCTTGTGCTTCAAGTAAGGAGAGGAGAGACTTACTCCAAAATCTCCATGCTCCCTGCAAGCTCCTCTTTCTAGGATAAGACTGTGCAACTTTTGCAGATGCAATTCACATTTCAAGAAAAAGCACAAATGTATATATATGTGCATGTGTATGTGTATATATATATATCTATACATATATGCACGTATATGTGTGTGTGTATATATATATCTATACACACATAGATATATATCCATATCTATATCTCCATATGTTTCTGTTAAAGATACTGTGGCATTATTTGAGTATGTATCTGTGTATGTGTCAGCATGTTCACATACGCATGTCTGTGTGGATAAACAGCATATAAAAATACAGGTTATTTCCCCACAAACCGTATCTTAATGCTGCAGTATGCAAAAGACTCAGTTTTCCATTATTAAGACTTGGTCTTTTGTTTCCCAGTCCTCACTGAAGGGCTAAAAATCTCAAAAGCCGAGATGCTGTACCTCTCTGTGTAAACTCATTGTAGTCTCATTCACAAGAGTCGCAACTGAGCTCTGAGCAAAACGAGAAACATGACTCAACTTTTGGAGCCCCTGAATACGCGGTGTAAGCCAGAAAGTTCCGGAAAATCGCCTCATTTATTCAGGTGTTACCCCGTTCTTCCTAGTCTTTTCTTTACCACAAGCCATTGTTTCAAAGGCGAGCTCATGGTCAAAACAATGGCTCTTATCTGACTAGGGCTGTTGAAGAAGGACCGGCTAGGCCATGTTATCAGGGGTTCTTGTCGGCTGTAACCTCGCAGTCAAATCGTCACCCTTAGAGCCAGCCAGTGAATCATGCTGCCACCATGGCAGGAAGATGACGACAGCCATGACATTTTGAATCCTCCAGAGAGGAGGCCGAGGAGGAAACATCGGTGGGTGAATGAGAGTTTACTACAGAGAAGGAAAAGAAAAAGACCTTACCAGGCAGGAAGAACGGACGTGGATTTCTATTAACCCTAGTGTGTCACCACGAGCCGTGGAGTTGCTCAACAAATATTATTTGAGTTGAATTGAAAGATCTCTATCAGCCTGAAAAAAGGCAAAGATAGAACTCAAATTTCTATTAAGGACGTACATTTGCAAGGAAAGGATAATGGGGCAGAAGAACTCTGTTCAAATATGCTTGACTTTGGATTGACCTTCCTGTCCACAGACACTGAGGATGAGCTGGCAAGAATGTTCCCTGAAACAGGAAGACAGGATTGTAGAAACTGAGAGCTGGAAGGAAGACATACAAGGTGCCTTGAGCCCAGAGATATGAGTAACTCCCAGGGACAAGATAAATGGCCCCCAGTCCAGTACTTTTTGACTTGAAACCATCTTTTTAGCCTCCACATGCTGTTACGGGTCCAGGCCTTCGGGCGGCTTAAAGGTGGCGACCCACCTTGCCAGAGGTTAATCGGTCCACTTATGGAAGAGAAAAAGCCAAATGAAAGCAATCTCATTGTCAATGTGGAAACACAAATCAAGGGTCAGAAGAAATCTTGAGAAGTCATCCAAGACAAAGACTTTCTAATGATAGCAGTGAGAGAGATGGCATGGAGAAATGGGCATGATCATATCCTGCTGAGAGGAGAGTAAACTTGTAAAATATTTCTGGAGGACAGCTTGGCAATGTGTATCAAAAGCCTTAAAAACTTTGCATACCCTTTGATCCATTTAGGGTATAATTGGCCCAATTATAGGATCTTATTCACAGGAAATAAATTATGGCCTTGCACAAAGATATAGCCAAAATGTTATCCATCTTGCTATTGTTTCTAATAGTGAAAAATGGAAGCAGTTTAAATTTTCTATAATAGGGATTGGATGAAGAATTAGTACGTATATGAACTGAAATCCTACGCAGTCGTTAAGTTGATGTATAAGAATATTAATTAGCAGAGAAACCACCCATGTTATATCATTTGATTAAAAAAAGTTACAAAACTACATATCCAGTATGATCCCATATTTTGTACAATGCACGTATGGAAGT
The DNA here is from genome assembly GCF_037783145.1 of Equus przewalskii. NCBI lineage: Eukaryota > Metazoa > Chordata > Mammalia > Perissodactyla > Equidae > Equus > Equus przewalskii. Next base: position 77,504,487 of record NC_091833.1, on the reverse strand, counting down.
ATACACCCCTAAACATTGAGGGTGGTTATCTCTAGGTGGAGGGATAATGTATGACTTTCATTGTCTTCTTTATATTTATTTTTAATTCCTGAGTTTTCTGCAATAACATTACTATTTTAATTATGTTAAAGTCATCTATTCCTGAAAACTTTGTAGCTCATTGCCCTATTCTTTGGGGTGGAGGTGGGAGGATGGGAGGAAGTGGATAAGTACAGATCAAAACCACCTTTAAACTAATTATTCTTTTTATCATTTTACCACCAAAAGAAGCAAGGAAATAAGGCCCTGCACCTGGGCTGGGAAGATGCAAAACTAGTACTGCTCTGGAGCACTTCTCCACCTCCAGGAATTCCTCCGAGGACCTCGAATGGCTGGTCTCCACCCCCACCCCCACCGCCTGCCTTTGACAAGATGGCATCCAAGTGCAGCTTCATAGCCTTATGGAGGCAAGAGGAGCCTTTGGTACACAGGTAGTTGTCTTGATTCTTACTGGCCTCTTCTGAGATGTCCTTGGTCTCAGCTTGTCATGGGATGTCAAGCACAGGTACCCACCCAGTCTTTTAGTGTGTCACTCATTGTCATGGCCTCCAGTGGAGAAATCCCTGTCCTCTGCAGCTTCCTCACACTGACCCAGGCCTCCTCTCTCCCACCAGTCTCTCAGCCTACATTTTCTCAGTTCAAGTCTTCTATTCTCCTACTATCATCTCCTATCTTTCTAGCTCTTTCCCTCTAGTACTTTCCTCAAAATCCTTCAACCCACAGGAATCTAAAATACATTGATCCTACCACCTTTTCACTGTCCTCCACCTCTGCCACGTACTCACTTCCCTCCTAACCCAGCTTAAATTCCATGATCGATGATTATAATCACTTCCTTGCATAGATGCTCAATCCCTTGCCTCTCTCTCTTATTCCCTTTACTAACTTGGTGAAGTTCCAACCCTGGTTAAATCCAGTTCTCTGCCTACTCTGTGCCTGCCCCATGGAGCTGAATGTGACCAGAGAAAACTGCAATCCAATGGTCTCATCTTAAATTCATGATCGCTCCCTTCAAGTGAGCACGTTTGCTACTCCTTCTCTCCTTAAACCTCCTTCCCTACCCTCATTCTCATCTGATGCCCCTACTTCCTATTTCACTGAGAAAATAGAAGCAACCAGAAGAGAACTTTCACCTCCACACCTACCAGCCTGCTAGCATCTGTGTGCAAATATCTTTCTGCACTCCAACTGCTATGGATGACAGTCCGTGGCCCCAGCCAAGGCCCACCCCTCCAGTTGTGCACCAGATCCCATCCCCCTCGTTAACCCAAGGTCATAGCTAAGGCAGTTCTTCCTTGTCTTGCCTGCATTATTATTTTTTCTCTCTACTAGCTCTATCCATCAGCATATAAATACTGTTATTTCTCTCATGCAAAACCTGTCTTGATCCCATTTCCTCTTCCAGCTACCACCCCACTTCTCTTTTCCCTTTATCGCAAAACTCCTTAAAAAAGGCATCTGTACTCACTGTTTCCAAGCATCTCTCCCCATTCTCTTAAACACACTCGACGAGGCATTTGCCACTCTGAAACTGCTATTAGTGACTTCTAATTCGCCACGTCTGGTTGTCCATTCTCAGCCCTCATTGTAGTCGCGCTATCGGCAACATTGACCAGGGTGACTACTTCCTTCTCCTTGAAACACCTCAGCCTTCCAGTAGATCACACTCTCCCGGTTTTTCTATCTCATTTGCTGCTTTTTCCCAGCCTCCTTTGCTGGTTCTTGCTCATCCCCCTGACCAAGACCTTATAATGCTGGAGTTTCCCGTGCCTCAGTTCTTGGACCTCTTCTCTTTTCTATCCACACTCACTTTCTTAGTGGTCTCATCCAAGCTCATGGTTTTAAATACCATCTCCATGCTGATACCTCCCAAACGTATATCTCTGGTCCTGGCTCCTCCCCTGAATTCCAGGCTCATAGATCCACCTTCCTACTCAGCATCTTTACTTGGATGTCTAAGTTGACATGTTGAAGAATTAGTTCCTGCTCTTAGCTGCCAAATCTGCTTCTCCTCAGCCTCCACATGTAATAATAGCAACTCTGTTCTTCCAATTGCTCAGGACAAAAACCTGGATGTCTCCCTCAGTTCTTCTCTTTCTCTCATATTGCATATTCAATCTATCAAGAAATCCTGTTGGCTCTTCCTTCAAAATATATTCAGGATCTGACCACTTCCTATCCTCTGTGTTGCTATTACCCTGGTACAAGCCACCATTATCTCTTGCCTGGATACTTGCAAACTCCTGACTAGTTAACCTTGCTGACCTTCACTCTGCTCTTAATCTAGAAGCCAGAGTAATCCTGCTAAACATCAGTCAAATTAGGTCATGCCTTTATCAAAATCCTCCAATACTCCCTCATTCCTCCAGAGTAAGCCAAATCCACTACAATGGCCCATAAGGCCCTGGATGATCAGGCTGCTCTCTCCAACCTGATTTCTTTCTTTTCTCCTGCTCTGTGGCAGTTTTAAAACATGGCCCTCAAGTTCTTTGACACACATCCCATTGAGTGGCTAGGGGTCCCTGTCTCCTGCCATTGAATCTGGCTTCTGTGACTGCTGGACCAATAGGTTATGGCAGCTTCCACTTTCTGCCTTTTGGGACCCTTGCTCTTTGAAGCCAGCCACCATGCCTGAGGGAGTCTAGCAGCCTAAGGAACATCCCGTGTGCAGAGGAACTGAGGCCCCCGACTAATAGCCCCCGCTGAGCTCTCAGGCACCAGGCAGCACCAACTCAGCAGCCATGTAAGTGAGCCATCTTGAAAGTGGTGCCTCAGCTCCTCAGTGATCCTCCCAGCTGATGCCACGTGGAACAGAGATAAGCTGTCCACACCAAGCCCTGCTCACACAGAAGATTTATAAACCAAAAGATGACTTGTTTTAAGCCATTCCATTTTGTGGTGGTTTGTATACAGCCACAGAGAACTCTCCTGTTACAGCACCCTCATGCACTCCACATTTGTCTCTCCATCCTCTTGGCTGTTCCTTAAAAACTCAAATGCTCTTGCCCCAGGGCCTTTGCACTTGCTGTTCCCTTCTATGTTCCCATATATTTACACAACTCTCTCATTCACCTTCTTCAGATCTTTAATCACTTGTTAACTTTTCAGTAAGATCTTCTCTCCCAAACTGGCAAACACACATGCTCCCCCCAGTGCTTTCCCCCTTCTCACTTAATTTTTCTCCTTACTAGTCATCACTGTCAAATATATTATATGATTTACTCATTTAGATGGTTTATTGCCTTTTGAACCCATTAGAAGGTAAACTCCATGATGACAGGAATCTTTGTCTTTCATTCCCTGCTGATTCCCATGTGCTTGGAATGGTATCTCCCACGTGGTCACTCCTCAATTAACATTTGTGTTTCTACTGCACCCACGTACAGGGGACCTTGTTTCCTCTCAGATTCCACCTTCCCTCTCAACCTGTCTCCTCTCTGGGGTTCTTCGTCTTCTCTCTCCATGCTTTCACCTCCCCGCTAGACTAAAGCAGCATCTTGACTCAAGTCTCAGACCATCGGAGTCCCTTTATAATTATTGCCACACTAGAAGGCCTGTCTCCTTCCTGGGTGGCAGGAACCTCCTTTATATCATACCCTGTGTTCATTCCACATTAAGGATTATTTTAAAACTTTATGCTCAGGTCTCCAAGCTTAGTTTTTTCCAGCAAAAATTAGTAAAGCTTCAGCTCTGACAACAAACGAGCAAGAACAGAGTGAGGGAGCTGCTCCGGCTATCCGTTGCTATGTAAAAACTACCCCAAAACTTAGAGGTTTAAAACAACAATCCTTTATTTTGTTCCTGAGCCTGCAATTTGAGCAGGTCTTGGTGGGGACAGCTGGCCTCCGCAGCACGTGGCATCAGCTGGAGCAAATCAATTAGGGCTTGGGAGATCCACTTTCAAGTGTGCGCTTTTAGAAGCGAGAGAGTCGTTCTCTGTCCCCAGAAAATCTGGCGTTCAAACTTTATTATACTTTGCTCTCAAAAAACCTCGAATTTGAAGCTCAGAAGTGGGCACACCCGCTTTTCTTAGACTGCAAACCATATCTCTATGAAGCAAAGGATGCCATGGACCAACGGGTGGGGGACCTCAGGGCAACACAAACAAGCAACATATGATGGTTTAAATGTGCATCAATTTAATTTCTCAAAGAATCTATACCCATCTCATTTGATTCTTCATTAGTTCACCTAATAATTCAATTATGAGAACAGAAATTTTGTTTATTGTTGTATGCCCATTTCTTAGAACAATGCCTGACATAAAATAAGTGCTTTAACAAATGTTTGTAAATTAATTAGCAATAATAATAGTTAACAATTAATGTAATAGCTAAATTTATTATGATTTTTTACTCAGCACTATTCATTGCACTTTCTATGAATTAACTTATTTAATACTTGCAACAGCTCTGTGAAGTATTATTATTCCTGTTTTACAGATGATGAGCAAACTGAGGCACAGCGAGGTTAAGAACCTGCTATGAAATGGCAGAGCTGGGATTCAAGCTCAGGCAGTCAGACATTGGCGCCCACCTCTTCATCGTTACGTATGCACAGGGCGTACTGCAGACCACATAGGGGTGGCATCATAACCCAGCTTTGGGGGGTTGAGGAAGGCTTCCCAAGGAGGTGATTTCTAAGCAGAATTGTAAAAGACCAATAGGAACAGAGTCAGACAAAGAGACTGAGGAAGGGCTTTCTTAGAAGGATTTGCAAGATCGCCTACTGAGTTCCAGGCATTACGCTAAGAGCAAGAAATACAAAGAAATGAAACATGCTCCTTGACTTATAGATGGAAATTTAGGCAAATTGTTGGAACAAAGTGTGTCAAGGGATAGTCTAGATGTGCATAAGATGCTATAGGGAGATAGAGGAAGCAGGAATCGAGCCAAGGGAAATAGTTCCATGAGGGCTTCCCAGGGGAGGTGGCATCTGAGTTAAATCTTGAAGGATGAGTAAGAGTTTGCTAGACAAACCAGAATTGGGAGGGACATTTCTGGCAGAGGGAATCACACGTGCAGTGAAAGGATGAAAGAGCTTCCAGGGCTAAGGAAACATCCAGTAGGCTAGGAAGATCATCATATTTTTCTTTCTTTTATATTTCCAGAAAATGAGTCTATAGTGTTGCATAGCATTGCCTCACACCCTCTGAGAGTAGAAGGTTCTGTTTGATATTGAACCTTTGTTCATCTTCCTGTGATATAGACCCCCCCCCATACCTACCCTTGTTCTCTAACCAAGGGACATACAGACTCACTGTCCTCACCCCTAGGGTACCACTTCATCCCAGTGGAGAGTGCTCACTCAGCTCTCCTTTCTGCCCAGATGTGAGGCATTCAGTTCCCTTCCTGGCCACTTAGGAAGGAAGAAGCACATATTGAGAGTCACCCTGTGCATAGAGCAAGGCTGGACATTGTAGGGAAGATAGCTGAAATGTAAAGTGTTTTTCCTGCCATCCAGAGGCTGCTCATCATCAGTCTATAAAGTCTGCTTTTCAAACTTCAAATCCCAACACTGTCACCCGCTCAACACCCTCCAACGCCCTGCCACAGCATAGGGGTTTAAGCACCCGAGCTTTGACGTCATATGGACAAGTTGTGTGACCTTGGGCAAGTTTCTAATCTTTTTGAGCCTTAGTGTTCTCGTCTATGAAATATTATTAACCTTGTGTGGTACTTTTGAGGATTAAAAGAGTTAAAGTATGTGTAGAAATTCAGATAATTTTTGAGAGAAGTCACAGGAAGCATAACTTAAAGTGGTATAAGGAGAAAGGAGAAATTTGTTGATTTACATAATTGAAAAGTCCAGGGGTCATGCCAATTACAGGAGTAGCTTGATCCAGGGGCTCAAATGCTGTCACCAGAACTTGGTTTTTCTCCACCTCTAGCTCTACTTTCCTTTTTTGACTTTGTTCAAGGCTCCATGTGGCGGCAAGATGGCAGCCAAGAAGCACAGACCCTATTCTCCTTTGTTCCAGTCCAACATTCAAATGAAAGTCCTGAGCCTGACACTCATTGGTCTGAAGATGGTCAAATGCACATCCTTGAATTCATTACTTGGCCAGAGAATGGGACATGCTGATTGGCTTAAGCCTGGGTTCTGGGCCACCCCTGGAACTAAGGAGGGGTCTACTCAACTCAAACATAAAATAGTATGTCCACTACAGTAGGTAAGTCACCTAGCACAGTGGCTAAAATATAAAAAGTCCTTAATGAACGATCACCATCATCACCAGGATTCTATTTCAGTCTGGATATCTCAAACAAACATAACTCTATTCTTAAACAAGAGCCCTCGTGCTGCTGAATTGAGAGAAGTGTTATCTGTAGCAGACATTTGTCATTCATGGCTGCAAAAATCTCTTTAACACTCTTTCTACATTTTGATAGTTCCTTATGCTAATGGGTCCTGTCTAGCCCAAATAGAATCCAAAAAATTCGCTTTTCCCACACAACTCATCCCGTCTTCACAACTACTATTCAGTTTCTTTCAATCCTGTGCACCCATGAGAGAATCTGATTTGGAAGTGAGTTATGGAAAAGAGAGGAATTGGGGCTGGCCCCGTGGCCGAGTGTTTAAGTTCGTGTGCTTTGCTTCGGCAGCCCGGTGTTTGCAGGTTCGGATCCTGGGTACGGATGTAGCACTGCTCATCAAGCCACGCTGAGGCAGCATCCCACATAGCAGAAATAGAATGGCCCACAACTAGGATATACAACTATGTACTGGGGCTTTGAGGAGGATAAAAAAAGAGGAAGATTGGCAACAGATGTTAGCTCAGGGCCAATCTTCCTCAGCAAAAAAAAAAAGTGATGTACTTTAAAAAAAAAAAAAAAAGGAGGCATGGAACATCCATTTTGCTGTTGTGGATGGTGGGAGCCATCCAGTTGATTCTAGAGTCAGTTTGAGGCAACACTCTTATCAGGTGAGTTCCCTAGGGTAGCTTTAGACATTGCTCCAAGATCATTAGTCCAGAAATTATTCCTCTAGTTCTTCTGAAGATTCTGTTGTGTTTACCACCTGTACCAAATCCCTTCTTAGATAAAGCAAGTAGAATGATAATGTTGCCTGCAACTAAGAACACCAACCAATAAGCCGCCCAAGAACTCCCCAGTCCTCCCATGCGCAGGCTGGCATCACGGTTCCCTGCGCGTGTGTCTCGTCTTCTCATCAGACTGTTCTCCACGATGCAAGCGGATACCTTTTAAAAAAGTAAATGCTCAGAAAAATGCCAGTTCTGTGACAAAATAAATGAATTCATGACTGGCCATTTGGGGAATATTAGAAGCTTAGAATGTGAAGAGATTAGGAAATTATTGAGCTCATGGTACACACTGGACAGATGATATTGAAGACCCAGAAGGTTAATTGACTTGAACTGTCGTCTTTATATGTCTAGTTGATATTGTTTCCATCAAAACTATAAAAAAAATTATGGGTTTAACATCATATCAAATTTATAAGGATAATATTAATTATTTTTAAGGTTCTAGAATTTCATTTTGTTCACTATTCTTTTTCAAAGAAAAATTCTTTTTCAATTGACATAGACTTTGGACATTTATTTCTCTCGTCATAGAGACATGGAGCTTCATGAATCAGTGACAATGCTAAAAAGGACCTACTCCGAATTTGTCTTCTAGCGGCCACACCCACTACTGGCTTATATCAAGGTCCAGCGTTAGGACCATGGACTCTGCAGCCAGATGGCCTGAATTTGAATTATAGCGCTGGCACTTTCTAGCTATGTAACTATATGCAAGTCATTTATTCTCTTTATGCCTCAACTTCCCATCTGATCATTGGGCATAGTGATAGTACTTACCTGGTAAAGTTGCTGTGAGAACGAAAAGAGTTAATATTTGTAAAATATTTAGAACAGTGCTTCTTAGTACATTGTAAGTCCTACATGATTGCTAATTAAAAAAATATTTAAACAAAAAAACATTTAATTAAAAAATGTTGAGCTTGCAGTTAACTAAAGCCTCACATACGTGGCTGCCGATTCAGTCTCCCTCAGTCTAAAATTGTTCAATTGATTTTGTTTCCAGCCGAAATGCAAGCCTTTGCACTTAACCCTGCTGAGTTTCCTTTTGGTGGCGCTGGCTCTGAGGCACTTTCATTTCCCTTCACTTTCTGCGCTCACCTACCCGCCCCCCAGCCCCAGAGCAGATGCTAACGAGAGAGGTGGAAAAGGGAAGGGAGGCGTCCCCTGCAGACTTCGCACAGGGTCTGCAGTCCTCAAGATCTGCCTGCAGCTTAGCTTTGGAGCCCAACCAAGTTTAAGTGGCTCTAATTACTTGAAAATGAGGCATACAGTGAAAATCTGACGAGCCCATAAACTTAATAGCTGATCTCCAGGCAGCACTGCTACCAAACTGATTTTTAACTGCCATCAAAATAAGCCCAGGAGGTTGTTAGCCAAAGCACCCCAGTAAATGTCATGAGGTGCAGGACAATGGGGACAGTTGTGACTCTTACAAAACTGCCATGTCCACAGGTGGAATGAAGTGTCTGCCCTATTAAGGAATAGAGACACAATTCAGGGAAGCAAGCCATCCAAATGCACCGCTTGAATCCTGTTGGGCTGTTCTGATGTAGAAGAAGATAAGAAAAAGAATTAACTGGGGAGACTTAAGATGCGGAACTACAAAAATAACCTTGTGTCCCTGACATCTGTGTTTATAAAGGCACGATGTTAAACAGCAGAGATTTTCCCTGTGGCTAGCCAATATCAAGATGGTGCCTTGCGTGTTATGTTTTTCTGTAGCCCTCATCGGACGCCCTTCTCTTACTCTCCCTTTTCTTCCAGCTTTTGTTTTCGTCTCTCCATAAAGAGTTGGCAGAAACGTAGCTGGGCAATTTCAGAAACATGGCTTATAACCAACCTGCTCCACTATTTTGCTACAAAAAGTGAGCCTGTGCTAACTGTTCTGTAATGAAGTACTTGGTCCACGCCCCGCTTCTCGCCCAGGTGGTGATTTTCCCCATCAACAACCCCAGAGCAGGTTAGAATCAAAGTGACACATGCAGGAGCCAGATGTTTGGAGAGTAAGAAGGGGAGGTAAGTTCACACAATTGTTCTGCCTTCTTGCTTTCCGCTGAGGTTCTTTCCTGTGGGCTGTAGGACGCATTAACAGGCTCTGGGCATGGATACGGACAGCCCCAGCCCGGCACAGCAGCCAGAGCCTGCTAACAGGCTGCCTTCCTTTTCCGGTGCAGCTGGTGTTTGCAGAAGGACATGATTTGAAAGTTGATTTATTTACCCTGTCCTTTTTTTTTTTTTAATGAATGGACATAGATGTCTGTTTGTTGAAACAATTAATAAAGTCTAGTGGTATCATTACAATTTAAGAGAAAAACATCCTTGGCTTGCAGGTGGAAATCGAAGGACTGACTTTTGGAATGTTCTGGAATGTAACTCAGAGCGAGCTGAGAGGACATTTTTTAGTCTTGTTTTTAAGAAAACAGCTGATCACTTTCGCTGGTGGAAGCCCACGGGCTCCAGTTCATGCCCCTTCATTTTGTCTCTGTCGTCTGTGGAGACTTTGAAGATGTTTACACAGCACCTCAACTATAGAGAGGACGAGAACGTCCTTCATCTTGGGCAGCTCCTCCTTCCAAGTCTTTTCAAAAAGTCAAGGAATCTGAGACCTAAGAGGTATAAACTGACTGGAGTGAAAGGAGGGGGTAAGTCAGAGAAGACACACCTTCTTCCTTTAAAAAAGGCAGTCAGGGGCCCGCCCCGTGGTGCAGTACTTAAGTGCGCACACTCCATTTCGGCAGCCCGGGGTTTGCTGGTTCGGATCCCAGGTGAGGACATGGCACCATTTGGCATGCCGTGCTGTGGTAGCCATCCCACATATAAAGTAGAGGAAGATGGGCATGGATGTTAGCTCAGGCCAGTCTTCCTCAGCAAAAAGAGAAGGATTGGCAGCAGATGTTAGCTCAGGGCTAATCTTCCTCAAAAAAAAAAAAATGCATTCGTTAGTACTTTGGATAGTCATATGACCACACACACCAATTTAGAAAGCTTTAAAGGAGTATTCATTGAAAAATAATTCTCTCTTGCACTCCTGCCCCCCATCAGCCACCAAGTTCCCTTACCACAGGTAACCAGTATTACCATTTCTAGGTGTCCAGAGACATCCTATGTAGGTATAAACATTTATATGTGTCTGTTTCCTAAATTCACAAATGATAATGTACAATACACATTGTTGTACACTCAGCATTTTTCACTTAACAATACATCAGACAGAGGTTGATTTTTTTTTTTCTGCCCAAAATGCTATCAGAAGGGAGAAGTGATTCTTCAGTTCAATGATCTGCGTCTGGTTCTGGCTTATTGTACTGACAGCAAACAAGATGTCGAGTTGAACTCTACCTCAGCCTCAGGTAATCTCAGCCTGGAGAAATGGGAACCACATTTAAAACCTTAAAACTTTAAATAACAGGAAGTTTTGGGGGCAGGTAGAGGAGAAAGGGAAGAAGGGTCTCTGTTTCATAGAATGTTCTATGGAATGACAGTGGAGCAGAGACCCTGGAATGCAGTGTTGCGAAACGAAAATGCATCAGTTTCCTTGCCTGAGTAAGCAGAACACAAACTTACTGACCATGTAGTATCATTTTTGCTAGTTAAGGATCTCTAGGAACAACAGAGCATCAATATTCTGGACACAGTACAAGGGAAGTACAGGTGGAAAGAGAACAGGCAGAAAGGAAACAAGCAGACCTGGATATAATACTGACTATAACAGTCATTAACTTCAATAAATTACTTAACCTCTCGGAGCCTTGAGATAAAATAGAAACACATACCTTATACAGTGGCTGTGAGAATACATTAAAAAAAGAAAGAAGTCAGCCCTTGTAGGTGTCCACTATGACTGTGCTAATGCCACATAACAAACAACCCCCAATTCTCCGTGACCCGAAACAATGAGCATCTATCTCATGCTCCTGGGTTGGTTCACTGTGATTGGTAACTTGCACATTTTTACTTCTGCCCACATTCTATTGCCCAAAATATCACACGGTCAAGGCCAAAGTCAATGGAGCAGGAAGGATACTCTGCCCACAGTGAACCACAGCCCAGGCAGGCAGGGAAAAAAGAATTGCAAACAAAATATATAGGAACCCAGTACAGTAGCAAGCACCTAGAAGGTTCTCATAAATAGGAGTTATTATACTTAACTATTTACTATTATAGAATATATTATTATTATATTTATATAACACATTAAATATATATTTTAATGATGGTATTATGTTATATAATGATATATCTATTATTAGTACCTTTACATACCTTTACGTACTACATACCTTTCACATATGAAAGGTATAAGAGATGGCACTAAATTTAAAATAATTCTAAAACAGACCTTAAAAAGGAAGGTTCTTTTAAAGCACACACTTTAAAAAGTCAGTCCGTTTGTTTTCTCATCATTGATATACCTATTCAGCAGTGGCATATACAGCACCTCTGTGAGGATTTGAAAAACATGTCCCCTCTCAGCAGGTGCAGCCCAGGGCCAGAGGCATGGCAAGTGCATAACAAAAAGACCCCCTTCCATGGGACAGACACAGCTCTGCACAAAAGCATGTGGCTTGGCACCTTGGAGAGCAAAAGGAGAGCCACCCCCTCAGCCAGCAGATTGTGCAGTGTGGGACCTGCACGCCATATGCAGCACTCCTGAAAGTGAGAGGCGGCTGGGAGTCTCATCGAGTGTTGGGTTCTGGTTCATTGGCACCACTGCTATAAGCAATTTCCTCAGAGCTTTGATTCACAGCTTCCTTTCTGCTTTCCAAGGGCTGGATTAGAAAGTGGGAGCTTTGAGAACACCGTGGCACCAATCTCCCAGAACCCCTGCAGCTTTTCATCTCGGAATCCAGACCCAGGTGATCTGGCAGCTTCCAGGCAGCTCTCAAGCCTGGAAGCTGGGATCAGAGAGAAATGTACAGACTTACACAACTTAATTTCTCTCATCCTGACTGACAGGATCAGGACAGGAGGGAAGAGGAGAGAAATCTAAAGCAGCTTTACAGGCGCTGACATTATAAGCTTGTGGATAGATAAGCAGCTCATGGGGAGTGGGGGTGCGAGGCAGCAGACATGGAGTGAGAGATTGAGAGAGGCACCCCCAGGGTGAGATGGGGGTGGGAGAGCCTTATGTCTACATACACATAACCACCAATGTGAGAAAAGATGTGGAATTCAGTCCCGAATGGCTTATTTGGAAAACTAGTTAGGAAGTGGTTAACAAATAATGATTCCACTGAACAGAATATTAATTTCCCCCCAAAAGTTATTTAGAACCTAAGCATAGAAGGGAGAGGAAGAAGGAGAGAGAGGCAGACAGAGAGACAGAGACAGAGGAAGAAGGAGGGAGAGAGAGACAGAGACAGAGAGACCAAGAAAGAGACAGAGAGGAGAAAGGATAGGAACGGAGTAGGAGGAAGACAGGAGCTAGGTCTGCATTGACCCCAGTGCCGAGCACAGAGCCTGGCATGGAGGAGACGCTCACTACTACAAGAGTGTGCGAATGAGAGAGAAGAGATGAGAGATTGCAGTATTGACCTCGATGATTTTACTCAAAGCACTGCCCAGCAACTAGACTGGAACAGCTCAAGTGCCCACCATCTTGTCAAATGTCTCATTTGGAGAACCACCACATGCTCTTTCTAGCATAACTCCTCCATCCTTTCCTGACTCCCTTCATCATCCTTCTAGATCTTGTTCTTTTCTCCCTCTTCCTCTCCTGCAGGCAGAGCATAGGAAAGCATCTCTTGCTCACTGGCTTGACTGCGCTCTCTCTCTCTTTGGTTTTCCTGTTTTCTTGCTTGTAAGAGTCTGTTAGACACTTCCTCTGAGGTTTATTTGCAGTCTGACCCATGACTCTTTGAAATATTCTCTCTCATGGTCTCTCACTCTAGTGACACCACGAGGCCCCCCCATAGCAAGGCATGGGGAGCAACAGCTCATCCGGAGGTCTTAGCTGCCAGGCTGTGCTCCCCATGCTGTCAAGGTGGAGGCTCCTGAAGAAGGGCAGAAGCACTGAAGGCTGCTCCCTGAGTGAACTCTCCTTGGACACCGGCCAGAATCAAAACTTGGCTTCCTCTCACCCTTTAAAATATGGTTGGGCTCAATGAGGTCTTACAAGGTTGTCTGGGCTTCCATGCTCAGGAATGAGTCCTGCCATTGGGCCACCCAGCCTCGTCCCTGGACCTTTCCAGATCCATTCAGAACCCAGCTGCCAGTGTGGAGACTCAGCAATCTATCTGGTGGCGGCATGTTTATTTCGAAAACAGTCATGAGACTTGATTTGATGTAGTGAAAGAAATGAGCGCTTGCTGAATATGGCCCAGTTGTGACTGCATTAATTCATGGAGATTAGCAGCTGACACTGGCTGGAAGGTATGATCAGGACATTTCAGTAAGTTTGGCTGAAGAGAATGGCCTTTCCACGGCTGCTGCACCTCCCTTCCCCCACACCAAAGCTCCCAGGAAGACTTCATATCTGGAATGACTTTCTCAACAAGGGCCCACAGTGTTATTTTAATGCTCGCTGGAAATGGACAAACGGAAGCATGGTTGGGAAATGCCCCCAAAGTCAGTCATCAAACTGATGCCCTTTGAGACCTGCTTTCTCCCAAGCCCACGTTCTAACCATTGAATGACTCTTCAAAGATCGAAGAAATTCTAACACGCTACCAGGGAAATACAGCAAGACATTTTCTTGTGGATCATCCAACTTGGTAAGTGAATTGACACCTTGTGTAAGCAGTTATGTATGTTCTCAGCTGCAAGGAACAATGGCTTAAACAAATAAAGGATGATTTTCTCACAGTTATGCGTTGAACTGTGTCCCCCGACCCCCAAAATCTTATGTTGAAGCCCTAACCCCTAATATCTCAGAATGCGGCTGCATTTGGAGATAGGGCCTTTAAAGAGGTGATTAAATGAAAATGAAGCCCTTACTCTGGGCCCTTGTGTTAGTCAGGGCTCTCCAGGGAAACAGAACCAATAGGGGAGATATATACACACATATATACGAAGAGATTTATGATAAGGAATCGGCTCTCTCGATTATGGAGGCCAGCAAGTCCCGAGATGGGCAAGGTGAGTTAGCAAGCTGGAGACGCAGGACAGATGATGATGTAGCTGCCTCCGAAGGCCGGCAGGCCTGAGGCTCAGGAAAAGCTGATGTTTCAGTCAGAGTCCAAAGGCAGGAACAAAGTCCATGTCCCAGTTCAAAGGCAGTCGGAGAGGAAGAACCCTCTCTTACTCAGAGGAGGCTCAGCCTTTGGGGTGCTAAGTTCTTTGCTGGGCTATTAGCAGTTCCCAAACAGACTCAACTTCATGCTGTACTTAGGACCTCAGAGCGCTCCGACCACTCATTCATTCATTTGTTCAGGCACAAAAGACTACTCAAAATGCTTTACATGCATTATCTCATTTAAGCGCTGGAGCAGAATGGTTAAAAAAAAAAAAAGGAAGTCTCTGCCTTTATATAATTTACAGATTTGAAGAAGGAAAAATATTCATGCTCTTATAATGAAGTGCGGTCAGGCTTCTGAAAGGGAAACTACTGGGAGACAGAGGAACCGAGAGCAGAGAAACCTAACCTATTATCTGCTCACCAAAACCTTTCCCATTCTGCAAGACTGAGGCCAGCGCCAGGCCTTGGCCGGTCAGCACTCACCCTGCACCCGGTCAGAATTAACTGCTCCTTCGTGTAGAGGTACTTAGTACTGTTAAAGGGCGCTTACCTGGGGCTGGGCTTCGAGCTAAATACTTTAGATACACTGTATCATTGAACCTTTACAGCAATCCCATTAAGTACATTATCTCCGTTTGATAGACAAAGAAAATGAAACTTAGAGACTCATATGAGCAGAACTTCGCACCAATACTTCCCTTTTCCTGGAACCTTCCGTCTCCAGATTGTCACCTGGTTGCCTCCTTCCTCAGGCCTAGGTTCTAACGTCACCTCCTCCAAGAAGCCTCTCTTGACCACTCATTCTTAAAGAGCCACTGCTCTGAGTCACTCTTGCACATGATTATTTTTTCATAGCTCCATTACTCTCTGAAACTAAATTTTTAATTTATTTGTTTGCACGCTTGTTTTCCATCTTCCTCCATTAGAATGTGTAAGTTCTATGAGGGCAAGAAAGGTCTCCTCCTCTAAGATGGGCCACTCTGTATCCTTGGCACTCAGCAGGATACCTAGCACACAGTAGGCCTTCAATTAACGTTCATTGGATGAATTAGTGGATATAACGGGAGTCATATAGCTAGTAAGTGGCGGAGTTGCAATTTAAACCTAGGCGTGTCTTTCTCCAAACTCCAGCATGAATTCCTTTTAGAGACTTCACATTATCCATCTTGCTTTAGAGTTTATTCACTTTTCTGGCTCTGCTTCTCGGTTCTTAGGGTAACGCCACCATGTCCCAGACATTTTCGTATCCCCCGTAGCTCCTGTGGGGACACTGCCTTGCTCCCCAGACACTCTGCCCATGTTTGCTGAGATGACTACGTTTCCATGACAACGCCAGAGGAGGAAGAAGGACTCTGAGGCCCCGTGAGATTTTTCTCTCCTCTCCCTTGACGTTAGCCTCACAGACTGAGGAAGATTCCTCCTCAGCCCACCTCAGGCCCAAGGTGTCAATCACAGCCCGGGGAGGAGGCTGGCTCCCCGTGAAGGGTGGCCTCTGCTTCCAGCTGAGGGACCCACGTTCAGGGGTCAGAAGTTCCAGCCCAGCCCCCACTTGAGGAGCACAGGCCAAGTCCTGGAGTTTCTTAGAAGGTTCTGGTCCTTCCGGCAAAGAAGCTTGCCTGGCCCCGTTACAGTGGGCAGGATTCTTCTCCACCAAGGAGGGAGGCCAGGCACAGCCATCCTCTCACACGAGGACGGACATAGTTCAGCAAAAAGCCTTCCTACCCTGAGCCTGACTCTGGCTTTTCCCGTTCTTCCCTGAGCTGAAAAATCGACGGAACCTTACGAAGCTCGCCGTTCCATCCCCTTTATCTGTGCCTGTGCGGAGAGAGAGACAGCAGCAAAGCCTATCTTTGGGGCTTGCAAAAATCTCACTCTGTTGTCATCAGAAAACCCAGAGGAGTGAAGGCAGCGTTGGCTCCTGTCTGTGCACAGAGCCAGGCGGGGTCCCCTGAAGCCAAGGGCCCTCCTGGAGCCGCACGGACAGGGTGCTGTCACCTCTTCCATGGGGACCAGCCCCAGGCATGAGAGCTCCCTCTCCTTCCCTGTGCTTGCCATTTTGCACAGGGATTTGCAAAAGGCAGTCCACTTTCCCGGCATGATAGAGAAGGCAGCTGCCTATAGGCTATGATCTGACAGCAGCTAGACATGACTCCTTCCCTCGAAAATAGCTCCCGATTACCTGAATTTCCTCCATTAACATAATCCCCTGGAGTCTCAAAGAATTGGCCTTTAAGAAAATGCTTCTAAAATGCAAATTCTCCTAGAAAGGCTAATAATCCGCTAGACAGGGGTCAGCAAACCTTTTCTGAAAAGGGCCAGATAGTGGATATCTTAGGCTCGGTGGACCCTACAGTCTCCATCGCAATTGTTCATCTCTGCAGATGGAGCCGTAGAGCAGCCCCCGACAGCGTGTAAGCAAATGGGCATGGGTGTGTCCTGCTAAATTTTATTTACAAAACCTGTGACAGGCTGGAGCTGACTCTTGAGCCATAATTTGCCCACCCAGCACTAGGCTGTAAGTCTTCCTTAGCATCTCTGTAAGCCCGCTGCTCTTACAGGAGGCACACGGCAAAGAGATGTTGAAACGTTGTTTGTTGAAGTACTCAAGAGAAGCTGTTTAAAAGCCAACCTTTCCAGAAGGAGCCTCAATATGTCGGGGGTTTTCAGAGGCTGAGAATTGAGGTGGTAGGGTTCTAAAATCAGATTTGCCAACTTAACAATTTTAAGCGAACAGGGTCCCGTGGGTTAGAGTCATAAATCTCAAAATTCCATAACTGGCTGAGGTCATCATAGCTCCCAGCTGGGGATCAGCAGAAAGGAAAGGCTGGGAGCAATGGAGACCAGTGACAAACAAGGAACGCTGAGCTTGGTCACTCTTTCTGGCTTTGGCACTTTTGTTATGTCCCTGCACTCAGGAATGATGTTTGCTCTTATTGCAGAAGGTGAGCCAGATTCCCACTGTTCTGGCAGATAAACCAGTAAAGCCCTTTGCTAAGGGGCAGGCTGTTCTTTATGGCTTTTTCTTTCTTTCTTTCTTTCTTTTTTTTTTTTTTTGCTGAGGAAGATTTGCCCTGAGGTAACATCTGTGGCCAATCTTCCTCTATTTTGTATGTGAGCCACCACCGCAGCATGGTTGCTGATGAGTGGTATAGGTCCATGCCTGGAAGCCAAACTTGGGCTGCTGAAGTGGTGTGCACCAAACTTAACCATTTGGCCGCCAGAGCTGGGCTGGTAGGCTGTTCTTTAACCAGCACTGCAATACGGAATTCCACTTACCTTCTTTCCTTCCTCGTTCTAGTCATGTGACTGTGCCAATCATGGAATATAAGATCTGCCTGTTAATCTCCTTCAGGATAATGGAAGTCATGATGGCGAAACTGAGCACTGGGTTAAGGAGAGGGTGACGACAGCCACCTTAACTTTCACTGTCTTCTGGACTACTACCTTGGTTTCGTAGAAGGTGGAGCACAAAGGCCTGAGTCGTGTGTACTCATCACAGTTGCAGACATTTGGAGACCCTGTGTCAGTCAAGATAGGTGAGGTCATGGTGCAATAACAAACAACCTCAAGTTTTCAGTTTCTCAACATTAGCAAAGTTTATTTCTTGCTCATGTTATTTGTCCAACATGGGCTGTCAGGCAGGTTCTACTCCTCACAGTCACTCAGGAGCCCAGATAATGCTGGCTCTATCATGACTCATGCCTTCTTGGTCATCTCATGAGGGAACAGGGACATGATGGATACGCCCTGCCTTCTAAAGCCTCTGCCCAGAAATGTCATATCTGCTTCCATTTCATTGACTGACTCACATGCCACGTGGAACTTTTAGAAGTTAGGAGAGTGGCAAGTGCAATCCTACCCTATGCCTAGAAGGATGACAGAATCTTGAGCAGACCTACTGAGTACCGTAGGACCTGAATAAAGGGTCGGGGGCATCTGCTTACATGAAGGGTCCCTTCATTTCCCCTTATGGCAAAGACACAGAACAAGAGTGCAGAGTGCTGATCGCAAGGGAAAAAATTCTGAAGGCGTAGGAACAGGAGTCGATCTGAATATTTCAGATGTGTAGTAAATAACAACATTCATCAAGGAAAGACAGTTGCTGAGGGCCCAGATGAAGTGGGCCAGGGGCTGGAGCAGATATGGAGGACGGCGGAGCATGCCACAGGGGAAGAAGCAGGCAGACTGCCTTCTTCCATGAAGAAGAAATTTTTTTTAAAAATCTGAGACAAATTCAATGTGGTTATCAATAGATTCTGTTTAAAACCAAGGGTTCAAACACAGAGGTAGTTCTGAGAGGGGGAAAGACTATTGATGTGGGAAGGAGTGAAGTAGTGATGTATTCTGATGGAGAGGACAATGGAGAGATGGAGGAAGAAGCTGGTGTGTCTGCTCCATCCTGGCCTGCATGTAATGCCCTCCATGTACCGTGGTGGCACCAGTGCCCAAGACAATAAAACAAAAACAACAGGTCTCAGAGTCTGGCTCATACAGTTGTGTAGGTTGTGCACTGCACACCTTGAGGGGGTAGTGATCACACTGTGGTTTATGTGGATGGAGCACCCAGGAGCTGGCAGGCCACAGCTTGAAGGAACCTGAGTGGTGGCCCTGCCTCCAAGCCCTGTTCAAGGCAGCATCTTTGACTCTCGCTCTTCACTTCACACAGCTCCTGACCTCATTAGTGTGCTTGCCTGTTTCTGACACTGCCCTCACCCTTCAAATCTGACAACACACCCAGGTTTTCTGGTGTCAGCACTCGGTGCTTCCCAATGCATAGCTTTCATATTCCCCAGGAGCAAGGTCAGGAAGGGTGAAGTCCCGACCCTGCAAGGTACGCAATCCTAGAGGAGAAGCAGAGGAAGACGACCGTTTGCAGGCACGTTGACACACCCCACAGAACACCCCGAACCAGAAGGAGGGAAGAGGATGAGACTGGGATTCCCAGGAGCAGGGGAACCAGGGAACTAGCTTTTTGTCCCAGTTATTGTGATCCCCCTGGGCCCCTAAGGCTGGCCTGACCCGGAAGAACATCCGAACAGATGCACCCTCAGTGTCTACCCAATTCAGGGTATAAAGTAGGTCCTCATTAAATGTTCATTAAAAAATCTATAAATATGTATGTTTAAAGAACAGTGCAACTTTCTTCCTTCCATGGTCATAAGGGTGACAAGAATTTGACCACAAAACAAGCTACTGAAATGTGAAAGAGTCGATCAACCAAGTGGCAGGAGAGGAGGGGCGTGTTTGTTCTGTAGGAGACGAAGTGGGCGTCTAGAGTGGGATTGGTGCCTGGGGGAGTGTCTTCTAGACATGCCCTCCCTTGCGAATTGGTCCTTACAATTTCAGTCCTAAAATGTTCAGTGGGGAAGTGAGTTTACAGCTCTTCAAATGCTTGTAAAAATACTAGGCAGGGTTAGTACTGGATCCAGTATTGACACTAAACATTGAAGGTATTACCACCTTGAAAACTAACATCAAACGTAAACAGTGTTGCCATAGCAACATTAAACAAACAGAAGGAAAATACCTAAGTCCTTGGTCCTTTTGAGTGAAAGCAATGTATTTACATCCTTCTTCCTTGTAGTAAGCATAAATATAGATCACAATTGAGTGTGTTTGTGTATAAGATAACCAATTTTCATGAAATCATGATGCTCAGGAAGATAAATACTGAGATTGAAGCCAAGCCGACTTCAGGCAAACATTTGCCTCCAAATGCATGTGTGACCTCCTCTCCATGTCCTTTCCCGCTCTTTCCTGTCAGAGACACAGTGGAAATAAAGAATGATCAAAACCAGACTTACTATTAGCAAGGCTCTTGACCCGTAAAATATTTGTCTTCAAATAAACGAAAAACTCTACCTTGAAGAAAAGAAGAAAGTCTGAAAGGGCTGGGAAGAAGGCAGATATGGCTTGATTTTTAGGACACTGTCATCCAATGGATTATTCTCTGCTAAGATATGTCTTGACTATGACAAAACCCACTCTTAACAAAGCTTTCCATCACCTAATTTGCATAATGCCTTATTCACAGGCATAGAATCCCACACAGCATTGCCTCTGACCAAGGAACTCAATTCACAAGAAAAAATAGTGACCTGAGGCTCATGCCATGGAATTTACGAGTCTCACCACATATCCTATCACCCAGAAGCAGCTAGCCTGATAGAAAGTGGAATGGGAGGGCCAGCTCCATGGTGTAGTGGTTGAGTTCCCATGCTCCGCTTTGGCAGCCCAGGGTTCGCAGGTTTGGATCCTGGGCACAGACCTATACATGGCTCATCAAGCCATGCTGTGGTGGCATCCCATACACACTGCTATTTTGTCCCATACACAAAATAGAAGAATATTGGCACAGATGTTAGCTCAGGGCCAATCTTCCTCAAGCAAAAAGAGGGGGATTGGCAACAGATGTTGGCTCAGGGCCAATCTTCCTCATCAAAAAAGAAAGAAAAAGAAAGTGGAACAGCCTGCGGAAGACTCAGTTATAGTACAGTTTGGGAGAACACCTGAAGGTCTGGGCTCCAACTCTCAGGATGCCGCATATGCTTTGAGTCAGTTACCAATATGTGGTTCTGTTTCTCCCCCAGCCAGAATATACAGGTCCAGGAATCAAGGGTGGGCGTGGGAGTGGCTTCTGTCACTATTACACTTAATCTCCACTCAGAATGTTTGCTTCCTGTCCCTACAACCTTGGGCTCTTCTGGCTCTGAGGTCCAGCTCCATAACGGAGAAATGCTTCCACCAGCTGACACAGACTGCTCCACTGATTGGGATGCTAAGACTGCCAACTGGCCATTTGGGGCTCCCAGCCCTGCGGACCTAGCACGTGGAGAAGGGGGTTACGGTACTGCTTGACCCTGATTACTAAGAGACACCAGGGTTCTACTACACAAGAGCTCCATCTGGAACCCAAAGGATGCTCCAGGGTGTTTCTTAGTATATCCATGTCCCACAGTAAGAGGTGATGGAAAATGATGGCATCTCTAGGGAAAGGAAACAGTTCTTATTTTTGTATGGTGCTTCAAACATGTTGAGAAAGTGTGCATAGCAGCTGAGTAGCCAAGGCAGCGAACGGTGCTCCAAAGCTACCTTTCTGTAGTCAGCTCTGCGCCGCGGGGGGGTCTCTCTCTCTTCGGACAGTCGGCTCCGTGTTATGTTCTGCCGATAGGGGGCGCTAGAGAGATATCAGGAGGCCAGAGGTGGGCTAGGATGGGGACCTGCCGCTCCTACCGAGATTGCCTCACAAACGAGGACCCCTCGCTCTGGCATTGACAGGGTCCCTCTACGTTCAGCCTTGCCAGAAGTGGCCTCATTTGCACCCTCTTAGAGGTATCAGCACAGTGAAAGTCCCTTCCCCTGGGCGTCTAGGTTTCCATAATTCCAGCTCCTTCCCTTTGCCCTTGGAGTAGTGGCTACTTCCAGCGGTAATGACACTGGTTACTTCAATGGTCTCTTTTTGTTCCTTCAGTCCTCTCGCAACTGTGTGATCAATTGTCTAACTGTCTCATTAAATTTCCTGTGTTGAAATATCAGATCTGTGGGGTTCTTTTCTGACTGGACCCTGACTGATACCCAGCCTTAGAAGGAAGCTCAAGATTACTTGACATTTCAGTTACTATCAATTCTTCAGAAAGATTCATTAGGACACTCAATTCCAAAAAAGAAAAAAAAGGGGGGGGTAAGACATTTTTAAGGCAATTTAATATGGAATTACTATTTCTCAAATGCCATCCTCTAAATAGGAATAGGAGAAAGTCCTGTGAACGCCTGCCGGAAAACAAATGCATTTTATTAAAAGATTTCCCTCTTTGTATTTGGAGGTTAAAGAAATGATAGAATTTATTGTTCTACCAAACAAACCATTTCGCTTATTTTTGGTAAATTACGCTAAATGTGGTTTAATTACTGTGTCCAGAATAGCATTTCACATCTGTGGCCCCAAAAGCGATCATTGCAATGGACCTGTGGGACAAAGAAACAGAGCCCTCTTGTGGCCAATTTAAATACTACAACCTCTTGCAGTTCAACATGGATGGAAATAACGCCCTACCCAGGTCACCCGATCTTTGAACAGAAAGATGGATGCCTTGGGGATTCTCCCCTCATTGTCACGAAACAGACAAGAAGTCTACTGCCCAGAGAAACAACGTCGGTGCTTCTTGGCACTGTACAGATGGAACATAAAAACACTTATAAACTGTGTCAACCAGGTCATTATGAAATGCCCAATTTTTTAAGGAGGAACTAGAAGGAGTGAGAATAGATCTGAACCTGTCTAGCATGTCAGTTGAAGGAGGCACTTCGATCCCTTACACGGCAGGGATCTTAGCACAAACCGCAGTAACTGCCTTCAGAATTGGTTACGCACACAGCTGAGGCCGCAGGGCATCAAGATGAGGGAAACTCAATAAATGCAGGTGGAATGTGTTGAAATCTGCACATTTTTATCCTTTGTAGGCAAAGACAAGAGAGTCTGGGGAACTGAGTGTTAGAGACCTTACAGGAGTAACCTGGGAGAGAGGTGGCATGGAACGGAGGAGGCATTTAAGCTTGCCAGTTGGATGGCACCAGCTTCAAATGCCATCTTAGCACATTCCTAGCTGTGTGACTTAGGGAAAATTACCCAACCTCTCTGTGTCTCAGCCTTCTCATCTGTAAAATGGATATAACAACATCTACTTCAAGACAACGTATAGTGTAATGGTCAAGGGCACATGCTTCAGAGCCAAGCTGCCTGGCTTCAAATCCTGACCCTGCCACTTACCGTGTGACCTTAGGCAAGTTACCTAACCTCTCTGTGCCTAGTCCATAAAATGGGATAAAACAGCACCGAGCTTGCAGGGTTGTTTTGAAGATTAAATGATTCAATATAGTACATAAAACACTTAGGACAGGCGTCATAGATGAGTTTGCCATCATTCCTACCGTTTAAAGTGCCTTCATGCCTAGCACGTGGTAAACACACAGTAAACGTTAGCTTTATTTTTGGCTATAAATCATCATGGGATAATTCACTTGGTATCTTCTCCCCTACTTGTTTCTTTGTCTAGTAAGTAGAAACATGTGAGATCACCATTTTTGTAGATCAAAAATACTTGAATGCAGCCATTTCTTGGTTTAACCTAACACAGAACAGTGCTTGTCACTAGGTCACATTAAAGGTTATCAGCAAGAGCCCAAGTTTGAGAAAGAAAATAGAGCTTTCTGCTGCATTCACGACGCTGGACCCAGGAGCCCCTTCCCCTCCTGCGAGGACAGAGCCCTGGGGCAGTTTTAGTGAGACGGGGCTCTTGGGGCTCCTGTGCCAGCCCCTGGGAAGGTGGGGGCGATGCTTCGGGTACCTGTGCCAATTAGAGCCTCGTCAGGAAAACAGAACCTGCTCCAGGGAGTTCCATGGAGGGAATTTAGTATCGAGAACTAGTTACAAAGGTGTTGGAAGAGCTGGAACACCCTAGAGGGGACGTGGAAGCAACCCAGAGATTGGCACCACAGGCAGCAGCCACAGCCTCGGCTGCTGGAGGGATAAAGGGCAGAGGGGGCATTGCCAGAGGGAACCAGGGCCATCAGCAGGAGAAGGAACCATGCGGGGCTGCCCAGCCCCTCCCAGGGCCGCCCCCCACCTGCCCCAAGCAGAGAGGAAGGAGGGGGAATCTCCCTTCCTTCAGCTCCCAGATGTCCCACGGCGCTGAGTCTAATCATGCTCCAGCTGGCAGAGGGGCCTGGGGCATGGAGTCGCAGGGACTAACCCCTTGAATATAGAGAACAGCAGGAAAAAAGAGAGGCACAGATTTGAGAGCAAAGCGGCAAATGCCCTCATAGAGAAGCAGGAGCTGAAGGAGAAAGAAGGGAAAAGAATGGGAGGTGCAGGACCACGACATAAACACAGCTGCCGCCATCTTGTCTCTGGAGCTTCAGCATCTCCCTAATCCAATGGAGATGGAATCCTGATGCTTTCCTACTCTAGCCGGGTAATTCCAAATAAAAACTGTGGGAATCACGATAATCTGTCTTTGGTGACTTTAAAAGATGGAGAAGGATGCAGGCATCTCGGGTGGGTATGTTCTGGGAACCTTCGGGTTGACTTACGACCTTCTGGCAGGAGGTTAGGGGCCCACGCTGCATGTTCTCAGCCTCAGCCTCTTCCTCCTGGAGCTCGGTCCAGCGGCTGGGAAGCCAGACTCCTCATCTTAGAAGTTCTCTCCTCTAAGACTGTGGAAATGAGGTAGCCAAGTGCAATGTGGTAGCCTGGACTAAATCCTGGAACAGAATTAGTGGAGAAACTGGGCAAAGTCTTGGTGTCGTTGTAGGATTGTACCAATGTTAATCTCTAAGTTTTGACAAACGTACTATGGATATGTTAGATGTTAATGTTAGAGGAAGCTGGGTGAAGGGTATATGGAATACTCTGTACTACTTTCTCTTCCATCAATCTAAATTTATTTCAAAATTAAAAAAAAATTTTTGTTCCCTCCTCCAGAATGGCCTCTTCCATTGGCTTCAGCGGGGGTGGCACGTTACTGCCAACTTATTGAGGCACCGCCAAGGAGATGATGCCCAAGCCCCCATGACATCAGTGAACACGTCCAGGTGGGTGTCGGAAAGATCACATCTAGCAAGACTTCTGTGGACATTTCGTCCCTTGTAAAAACTGTGAGTTCGTTAACAGTAGCCAACTTACAAAGAAAATGATTAACTCTCCTGCTGTTAGCACAACCAAGGCGTTCCTCTCATCAGTGAGATTTCTGCCACGCCCCCCTTGGCTAAGGCAGTGAGCTGGATGATGTTCAGATTTAATGGACAAAGGTCATGGTCTAAAGAAGTTCTTAACTCCTGACCGGTCGTGGTACTGGTCACAGATATTCAGGGTCTGTCTATAAATGAACTGACCTTATATAGACACATCTTTTAAACTTACCTTAAGTAACTTTTAGGAAAAGTAGAGTATATATACATACACACACACACACATATAACCATGTTAGGAAGGAGTCTGACTCATCAGCATATGTGTGAATTGATATATTTTTTTCCAGTTAACTGCTCTCATTGTCCTCTATCAAAATCCCTGTTTTCCCACTGGGTGGTGGCTCCCTTTAAGGCATCTCAATTCAATTCTATTACTTTTAATTCATTTTTGGTAATTAAAACAGTCTCGTCTGGTTACCAAGACTTAGCCCTGTGCATGCTCAATGTTCAGTATTATTTAATTCAGAGCTGCCCCCCTCCCAGCCTAGGCTGGTGTGAATCGTCTTGATGGGGCCTTTCTCTCTCTGCGCTCTTGAGGTGGGGGGAAGTCTCCCTTTGAGATTGGTTATGATGGCGTATATTTGCCCCCTTTCTGTAAACTCATGGCCACTAATCTAGCTTCTAAGCTATAGACTCCATGGTTACAGAGGGAGCTGTAACCGTCCCAAAGAAAGAGACATTTGACTCCGCCAACTTCTGCTCCTCAAATGCTGGCCCCACATCCATGTTCCCCTGATAGAACGCGCCTCTGTGGTTGATGCCCCGGCAGTTCCTGGCAAGCGTGCGGCCCCCCAGCTCACGTACTGTCTATAGCCCTAATCTCGGGTACAGGCTCAGTATATCTTCTGAGCCTCTCAGAAACCAGCACCTGAGAGGGTGGTCTGTGCCCCTTCTTCTCCTTCTGGCTGTGCCCTGCTCAGGACAGACAAGGGAGGAAAGGAAGCTTGGTGGCTGTTCACCAGGGTAAGAATGTCACCCCTTCTTACAGTACCCACAATTCTGCAAGTAATTTGTGGGATTGCCTTCTCTGGACTTTGGGGACAGGCATCATTCATGCTCACCCTCCCATCCCCCAGAGGGAGACAGAAGTGAGGAGATGGCCTCTTAATGGTACTCTCCAAAGAAGTCTGGCCTTGACCTTCACCTTACATCTCTTGACAGTATAAGACCTGACTCCAGTCAGCGTCTCTCACCCTTGGAACTGGGGAGTCTTTTACAAAATGTTCTCTCTTATTCGAACTTGCTGTAGAAAATGCTTAGGCTTCTCCCACCGGAAGACCATCTCCACTGTGTGTAACCTCCAGGGTAGAAAAAGGTCTCAATTAGGACCTCCCACCAGACTCCTGGGCACACTCATGTACACACATTCTTGAACGAAACAGCTGCCCCCTCCACAAGATCGACCTCCACCGCTCCAAGGACATATTCTTTGAGGTGTGGTGTAGACGCTATAGAGCTGTCCCACCTTGACACTCCTTTGAACTTCATGTATTCTTTTTTACTCTTTTAGCACAATAGTGGCAGGGGATTTGGAAGGCAGAAATTACCAGTGATTGTTTCAAAGCTCAGTCGTCTAAAATTCGAAAGATGGGCGAGGTTGCCTCCCCATGGACCACTCTTTGAGGGAGAGCTGTCTATATCAAAGGACAAAGTATTAGGCTTACTTCATCCCAAACCCCAGCTTCGTATTGGCCATCTGGAGGGCCCCCAGAGAACTTTCCTTATGTCTGTATTCAAGGGCTGCTTGTACAGATGGTTTAACAGTTAACACCTCCCTGTTTCTCACTTAGGTGCTTAGACTGTGTTGAAAGGTCATTACTCCCCCAGCTCCTTCTTTCCCCTTGCATTCCAGAGATTTAACTAGCAGGGAGCAATGGAGGCCGAGAGGTGCAGAGACTCTCTTGAATTCCTAGGCATATTAAATATTCGCAACACTGAGCGTTTTGCTCTTGTAAGCATTTGCTGCTGGCCTACTCAACGCCAAGCGTAAAGTAAGTACTGGGAGATGAAGATGAATAAGAGATGGATCCTGCCTTTCAGGAGCTCACAGGCTGGCAGGAGAGACACATCACTGTGATGCTCGGATAAAGTGTGCCCAACGTACTCCGAAAGGGACTCCCCTGTTATTCTGGGGCACCCAGGTAAGGCTACAGAAAGGAAGTAACATATGCGCTCGGTCTTGAAGGGTAAGATGTTGAGGGTAGAGGCGGAGGGAGGATTTGCTTGAGGCAACAGCTAGACAAAGGCCTGGAGAGGTGACAGCTGTGGCGTGCTCAGGGGTGGTGCTGTCTGGCTGAGCGAGAGCTGAGAGTGCAGGCCTCTGGGAGTGATTTCCCTGGTAACCACATGTCAATAGATCCTGAAGGACACCCTGGCCCTCTCATGTCCAGGCCATTGGAGGACTAAAACACCAAAGGATTCAGGAACAGAGCTGCTCACAGTGGGTCTTTTTGACACTCCCATTTCTATGAAGCACTTACTCACATGCCAGACAGTCGCCCAAGCACGCTGCATGCAGTATAGCTCATTTAATCCTTACAACTACCCTACGAGTTGGCAGTATGTGTATGCACCCCACAGTACAGATGAGAAGCAGGCTGAACAAGTGAAATAATTCCATCATCACAGAGCAAATAAGGGACAGAGCCGGGTTTCACATCCTAGTAAACAGGACTCCAAATCTCCTATCCTTAACTACCATTCCTCCGTAAGAGGAATGGGGAGGCGCAGTCTTCCATTGATGAATCTGTGTGTGTGATTTCTATCCATTTTATAGGCCAGATCATATTTTGGAGATCCCAGGACTCTTGCCAGTCAGGAGAAGGTAATTTTACCCAATGTCACACATGAGATTAAGACCTTAAGCTTAGATGAGGAGCATCTCTCCTAAGAAACAAGAGGATTAAATATTTTAATTTGGGAGAGTGACTTAGGAACTCATCCCAGATGAGCAGTGAGGCCAGGAAGGAGACGCGGACGCTGGTTCAAGGAGATCTCCCCCTGCGCCAGCCTCCCCATTTCTGTTCCTCTTCTAGTCGGTGCACTGGTCCCTGCTGCACGTGAACAAAGGCACATTTTAAGCGGGTCGGGCTGACGAGGACCCTGGTGTAAGAGGAAAAGCAGTTACGTTCTGCCTGGTACAGTTACTAGACAGGGCATGGAATCTGATTTTGAAAGGCAGATGTATCCTAACCATCATCAGAGCTTTCACTCACCTTCGAATTCCAGGTTTTTCCCTCAAATCAGGATTTTGATTATCCTGCCAAGATCTTACGTGGAGTTGTTAGTTTTGTTAAATTCAGCTATTTCAAGATAGAATGTTTTCTAGAATGTGCATAGAAGCTGAGAGTTACAGGGAAAATAAATTAGCCTCACCCTTTAATCTTACTTAGAAAACCTTTTTCATTCATTCATTCATTTCATTCAACAAATTTTGATCCCGCGCCTCCATGTGCTAGGTTCAGAGTGTAATACAGACCATGAGACCTGACACTTGGCCTTGAGAGGTGTGCACCCTATTGGGTGAGAAACAGGTGAGCAGCCAATTACAGTCCACAATGGCGAGAGCTATGATGTGTACATACAGTCTCAAAAAAAGCAAAAATGGGGCAACCACCAAGCAGAGAATGAGATTGAGGAAAGATCATGGAAGGCTTCTTGGCAGTGGTGAAATCTCAGACTTGAAGGATCAACCTTCAGGAGCATTTAACTCACACTTTAAAATCAATCCTCACTTAAAACGAATAAAATAAATCATGCACGAACGCTCACCTGGACAATAAAACCATCCATAATATCGGTAACCAAAAGCCCAGATCATGGGCAAGCGCAATTTCAAAGCGAAGATAAAAAGCAACAGTCAATACAGTGGAACACACAGCAAAATGTACTCTCACTGTAGCAGATGAGCTTGAAACGCGCTCTCTCTCCTCCTATGGCAGTAACTTCAACATTAAACGCTAGGTGGTGTTGTTAGCACAGTTTGCTATCTCTGACATCTGGAAAGAGCCAGCCAGTGAAGGTTCATTCTTTCCAGGAAAAACAGAACAAAACAAAACTCTGGATACAGCTATAATGAAATTTATTTTATAGGAAGAAGTAATGCCTTTCATGGTATCCTTTTCCTGCAATGAACAATAAATTTATCTTGCGTTAACAGCATATGCTTTCTTGTAGGTGGTCCCATCTACAACGATGTGGATCGCTAGAGGGACAGACTCTCTCAGCCCCTTTCAGCCTAGCTGTTTTGTAAAGGTAGCCATGCCTCTGGGTAATGGAGTCAGGAGTTCACATTCAAGAGTCCCCAGGCAACCTTGACCTGTCACTCAACTTCATAGTCTCCGAGGAGAAGATTGCAACTTGAGAGGCGTTGTTAGAAAAACTTCAATATCCAAATCCCCAAGGTCGAGCTGTGATACAGAGTGCCTGCCTCCCCCTCCACTAAGTAGAAAAGTGCTGTCTACTAGAGGATTAGGGGATACTATGCAAAGCACGTTAAGCTCCTTGAATTAAAGGAATTATGAGAACACCAGATGTTAGCAGCAACAAAAATGACAATGAGGTTAGGGGAGACCTAACTTCTTAAAGCCATTCTTATAAAATATCAAGAATTTGATAGCACAAGGGAAGGAAGAAAAAAAGAAGGAAATGATTACAACTGCAAGTAATTTAGGCAAACAGGTAAATGACAGGAATGAGGAGTGTAGGTCTCATTTGTCATGTGTAAAAGGAATGAAAAATTTTTTAATGTTGAAAACTAAAAGCCAGTAAGACACTAGGCAGAGAATAAAAAAGGAGAAAGTGATTTACTCTTAATAACATTTTAAGCAAGCAGGTCAGTTTGTCTGGTCTCCAAATACTGGTCTATGAGCCAGTCCTGATCCATGACAAGGTTTTCACTGGTCTGTGATGAAAAGGGGAAAGAAGGACACTGTAAAATGTTTTTCAAGAAGCTAAATATGTTGAATTTAAGAATTTACCATTATTCTTAGATTAGATCTTTCCTACTTTTCTATAATTAAAGAAAATAAAAGGCTTCCTATTATGAAATGGTCATCACAGAGCTATTTATGTATTATTGTGTTGTGGTTTCTTGCTGGTCCTAACTCTTAAGTTGGCACCATTAAGTGCTGAAACATATTTTTGGAAATGGTACTGGTCCGAGAAACCCAGAAGTGCTGAGAACTGCTGTATCAACAACTCATTTAAGAGAGAAATAGTCAGCCGGCATTATTCACTCATTTATTCAACAAATATTTGTTGAGCCCCTCCCATGGGCAGGACCCTGTATGAGCAAGGTTGACATAGCTCCATCCATCAATGAACCCATGGTGTCATCAAGCAGGAAAGGCTGAGGTTGTGAAGAGGCTGGAGGTCCATTGCCAAAGGGAAGGGTCATATTAAGGATGATGGTGTATTACTCTTGTAGTTGCACATGGGTAGTTTTTAGCATCTTAGGTAAAATTTAGCGCTAGTTCCTTAAAAGCCAGCTTGAGATGAACAATGTGTTCCTTTCTTATAAAAGTTGAGTATGTGAATGTCCATTACTATTGATTTGCTTAAAAAACACATGCCCATCTGCACTCTGAGAGTTGACCACCCTCTGTCCAAGGCGCTGGCCAGTTCTCTATGTACAGTATGCCGTAAAAAGAATCACTCTAAAGACAGAACCCCAGAGGGTCACATAACGAATATCCAGATCTATCCTGAAAAGGTAGACTAGGAAGGTCTAGGCGTGGACAAGAGACTTCTCAGCCCTCCATGGAAGGAGGAAAAGTGTTTACGGGATCCATGGTTACTCCCCTTTCTCATGTATCCTGAAGGGTAGGTGGTCAACTGGCTGCTTTTTAGTGACACTTGGAGACTCTTGGGATCATTGGGTTATATTTGGAGCTCATCCAAGCTCCTGTTTGGGTCTCCAGTCTTTGACAGTCAAATCGGTAGGAAGATTTTAGATAGAAAAGATTGATAGAAGCCGACAGAGCTTGTGCCGGTTTCCATGCTGATAAGCTGAGTACTCATTGGTCCTTAAAGACCAACAACATGAATAATTAAGATAAATCATTGCAAGGCTGCCTAGCCTAGAATATAGGGATTTGAGTGAAGAGAAATTTTAAAAGCCTCTGTTTCTGGAACGAAAGTGATAGGTACAGATACTTAGAAGGACTCTTGAAACTAATATCCAGGCGTGGTTTTGTTTACAGAAAAATCAAAACATACAGAGATTGGCTGTAAGTATTTATATCTCAAAGAATTGTGTCAGTGCATTACCTGGAGCCTTACTTTACAAGATTTTCAGGTCCTTTAGGGAGGCGTTTCGGTACATGCACAACCTTACTAATTTTACTGTGTCTTAGTTCTCCAAACTATGCACCTGTGTGCCTTACTTTACATTTTAAATTCACTTGGAATTGTTGTTTCTGCAATGTACTTTTCAGCCTAAATATATCTGGCCAGTTTGGGCCCCTTTAAACCTATGTGGGCTGCAGCAGCCATGCGTAAGGAGTGCCCTCACCACTGTGTGGCATCTGCAGGCCTGGTCCAAAGGAGTCTTTCCTGTACCCCTCGACACCCTTACCAGATCCCATGGATCAACTTTATACACGTCTCTATTCTCAACTGTGGAGAAACCACTCTGCCTCTGGCACCTGGCTAGGTAAACAGGATTCCCAAGCTTTGCCCATCTACCTCTGGCCACCCAGATTCTATACTCTCCTTCTGGCTGTGGATGGCTAGAAGCCATGGATAGATCTGCCTCGAACGCCCCTCTTTCAAGGATTTCTTCAACAAGCAACTTCCTAGAGGTCAGCCTTGTATCATGGGGCCTTGGACCACCCTCCTTGAAGACCACCCTTATGACAGCCTCACCAGACACCAGCTAGCCCAGCAGGAGGACCTACATCAGAGTCACCCTCCTCTGCGATTCCTTCCTGCCTTCCTCCCTCCCTTCATTCTTTTGTAAATTCAACGTTAGATCTTAAATCAAAATCCTCGGTTCACGATGCGCATCACCATTGGCCCATGCAAGGCTCCTTTCTGGTATGTATGCATGTATTTATGTATTTCTTGTAAAACGAATATTGGTGTCTCGTATGCAGGTATTTTCAAGGTACACAGATCGCACCTTGGTACTCAAGGTACACAGATCACACCACACACCTCATTCTGTTTCTCACTTTTTCACTTAGGATTCTGGTTTCAAGGTCTCTTCATGTGGGCTACACAGTTATCAAGTCTTGGCTAACCTCTTTATAATACTGCCCAGTGTGCATCCACTGTAAGGACTTCTCCGTTCTCCCAGTGAGGGACCCCAGACTGCTTCCACCTCTGTGAAAAACAATGAGCATCTTTATATATGTCCCCTTAAGGACCTATGTCAGACTTTCTCTAGGTCACAGGCTATGCTTAGTCTTAATTTGACCAAATAGGGCCGGTGGCTATCCAGCATAGCTGCACCAGTCCACATTCCCACCAGCAGGGCATGAGGATCTTTACATCCCCGCCTCTCCACAGCACTCAGCATGAGCGCCAGCTTTGTAATTTGTGCTAATCTCATGTGTGTCGAGTGCTAGTTTTTGCTTTAATTTGCATTTCTTGCAAACCTCGGTGAGTCTGCACATCTCGTCACAGGCTGGATATCATCTTATGCTCCCCCTTCCTAGGAATCGAGTATGCTCTTCCTTTGACTATATTTCTATTGGAATTCCCAGACTCCTTATCTGTTCTACCTGTTACTTTTATCCATGACTATTTTCCTAGAACAGAAAAGCTTATTTGTGATGTAATCAAATTCATCAATTTTAGCCTCATGGTTTGTACTTTGGGAGTTTTGTTTAAGTTTGTCCCCATCTGTGAGTTACAAAAATAGTCTCTTTTCTATTAACTTTGTGTCCTTACCATTTGTATATTTAGGTGATAATCCAGCTAGAGTCCATCCTTGTGTGTGGTGTTAGGCGAGAATACGGTTTTCTCTCTAAGCCCCCAGTTGTGTTTCATTGGTCTGTCTGTTTCTTCGTCAGAACTGCCCTGTTTTTATTACTCTGACTTTAGGGTGGAGCAAGTCGCCATTCTCCACCCTTTGTTCTTCTTTTTCAAAGTTGACTTGGTTACTCATGGATCATTAAACTTCCTTACCAAATTTACATAAAATTGTTGAGTTTCTAAAAAGCTGGAGTTTCTGAAATCTAGTTGGAATTTCATTGAACTTTGATTGAATTTATGGATTTCTTTGCAAAAAACTCACATCTTTATTACATTGTCATGCCATCTAAGAGCACTGGAAGAACTCTTCATTTGTTCATCTTATTCATAGTCTTAATAGAGTTTTATATTTTCTCCACTGAGATCTTAAGTAGTCATTTCTTAATCAAATTGTTCCAATGACTGTTGCTTTATAATACTTCTAAATTTCTGGTAAGTCTAGTTACGCTGCATTATCTTATTATTTTCTCTTTAGAATGTTCCTAGCTATTCTTAAAAAAAAGAGTTTATTTATACATAACCTCCATACAGAAAAGTGCACCAAATTTTATTTTTACAGCTTGATGAATATTCATAAAATGAATATTACATACCCATATACCAGAGAGATCACTAAATGTTCTTTAATAAGTGAGTTCCTAAGTACTTTATAGTTTTTGTTTTTGTTGTGAAGAGTACCCTATTTTTTAAAAATGTATTTAGAAATAGTTGTTACTGGTATAAACACTACTGATTTTTTAAGTTGTATCTGGCAATCTTGCTGATGTCTTGTTTCTTCTAACAGTTGGTTGACTACTCTATTGGTTTTCTATACAGATGGTCTTGCCCATGCAAATAACAACTATTTCTTATCTCTTCAAATCCTTTTGCCTTGTAGTTCATTTCTTTTCTCACACTGCGGTTGTCCAGGACCTCCAATATTGAGTTAAACAGTGGCAGTAATAGTGAGCATCCTGTCTGTTCCCAATCTCAGATGGAATTCTCCTAGAATTTCTCCAGCAAACACAACGTTTGATGTAGATATTTGGCATATGATCTTTATAAAACAAGGATATTTCCTTCTAGATCTGATTTTATAAGAGTTTTTAGTTTTTATTTTTTTATTATTATTATTCTTTTTTCTGGAGTGTCTGGTTTATTCAAACTGTCGGTCAGAGGCCCCACCATGGAGCAGAAACCGAATAGCTGGGAGCTGTGGGGCTAGACAAGGCAGGGATGTCCAGGTATCAGAAGGTAAAGGGAGCTCAGCTGAGCAGCCAGAGCAGCGTTAGGGCCAGGCAGAGCAGGAGAGAGCAGGCCCCACCGAGCCCAGCCCTATTCATGGCCTCGGCATAGAACCTCGCCACCTCCTCATTGGGGTTGCCCTGGGCCAGGTCGAACCACATCTGGATGCAGCGGCCGCTCCCTCGGCTGTAGTTGCTGACCTTGTAGGAGTGACTCCAGATTTCATTACACAGAGCTTCAGGGGTGGGGAAGTAGAAATCGAAGGGGCGGCAGGCAGCTTCCACTGGGCACTGGTTAAACCCTGTAGGGAGGACAGAAGATCTTTAGCTACTGGGCCTGGAACTATCTCTGGTTCTGCCAGCCCCATAACCTCGAATCTCCATACACCAGTTCCACACCCCCACCTCTTTACCTCCAAATCCCTCCCACCCCTCCCGCCCCGGCCCCCACCTGAGGTGCAGTTCCAGCCCTTGTGCCAGTTGGTCTTGCAGGTGTAGGAGGGGTGACAGTCTTCCCACCGGCACGGACAGTCCTCTTTGCACAGGGGCACATCCAGGATCCGCTCTTTGCTCCAGCTCTGGTCCACCTGCTGGATCCAGGGCCCCAGGTTGGGGGAGCACTCACAGAGACAGGTGTCCTGGATGAAGTGGCGTTTGCGGATGGCCTCCATTCTGCCACAGTGGTCCCAGTTGAATCTGTACAGGTGGGAGATGTCCTTATGGGCTTCCTGGCTGGTGGTGAGGGAGCAGCAGGAATTCTCTTTCCAGGGATTGCACTGCTCATGCAGCGTGTCCTCCGGGCCTGGCTTTTGTTTGTGATGCTTGGCGTCCATGCAGACATTGAGGTCAGTCCTGGGCAGGGCTGCCTGCACGGCAGCCACCCACACCAGAAGGAGCAGCAGCTGTGTTGTCATGGGCAGGGCCATGGCAGTCCCTGAGGAAGAGCTGTGGTCAGTGGCGCCAAGGAATGTGGAAGTGGCAAGAGTTTTTATTTTTGATCATAAATACTTATTGCATTTTATCAGTGCCTTTTCTGGTTCTATTACAATATTCACACAGTTTTCTCCTTTAGGCCATATGTGTGGTGAGTTAAATTGATTGATTTTCTGATGAATCATTCTTGCTTTCGTGGAGGTAAAACTTTCTTGATGGTATATTATCATTGTCATAATAATAATAATAGTTATTATTGATATACTGTTAGATTGGGCTCAATAATATTTTATTTAGGATTTTCACATTTATGTTTAGACGTGAACTATGCCTGTAAATTTCCTTTCTTGTTCTCTCTGTCTTGTTTTGGAATCAAGATTACTCAAGCCTCATAAAATGGTATGAGCTTCTTTTGAATTTGAAACTTCATAGAATTCACCTGCAAAAATTGGCCTGGGGCTTTGGGAAAAGGAGATCTTTGATTTTCTTTACAGTTCCATTAGTTTTTATTAATTAATACAAATTTGCATTTCTTCTTGTGCTAATTTTAGCATTTTATATTTCTCAAAAAACTGTTCATTTCATCTGTTTTCAAATAAATATGCTTCTTTTTTAAATTTCAAATTTATTAGCATATAGTTCAAAATATTATTTTATTTTTGTAAATATTTCTCGCATCAGAAATAATTTCCTCCTTGCTATTCTGTACTTTTTTATTTGCTTCTTTTCTTTTTTTTCATGATTCATCTGGTCAGAGGCCCACCATTGTTTTCCAAGAGCCAACTTGTGGTTTGATTGTTCTCTGTTTTTTATTGTTCTCTATTACATTGACTTTCATCTCTTATTATTTCTATCCTTTGTTCTTCGGATTTACTCTTTTTCCAACTTCTACAATTTAATGCTTAATTTATTCGCTTTCAATCTTTCTTGTTCCCTATTAAACATATTTAAAGCTATAAATCTTACTCTAGTGCCTTAGCTTTTTTGACATGTAGTGTTTTCATGGATCATTCAGGTCTTACTATTTTGTAACTACCTTAATATTTTTAAACTTATTTTGCCAATTTTAGTACAAATTTATAGTCATTGGGATTTTTAGATATATGAGATTATTAGTTTCTAGACATGTAGGATTTTTATAACTTTTCTTTAGTTATTGATTTCTAATTTCATTGAATAAAATAATAGTCTGTATCAAACTGATTATTTGGAATTTATTGACACTTCCTTTGCACAGTTAATGTTTACTAAGTTTCCATGTGTGCTTAAAAAGAGCTCTATTTTTTCTTATTGTTGAATAATGAATAGAGAAAAAGAGTGTGTCTATACATGTATGCATACACTTTGGTTTAAGATTATTAATTATATTATTCAGATATTCCAAAGCTCTGCTTATTTCTTTTTGTCTATTTGATCCATTGTTTTCAAGAGAAAAATATTTACATCTCCAGTTATAAAATTGATTTAGTAATTCTCCCTGAAGTTTTACAAGTTGTTGCATTATTCATTTCGAGGGTATATAGTTTACTTCATAGGTGCATATATGGTCATTAATATTTACATCTTATTGCTCTATATTGTTTTTTCAAAGATACAGCCTCTTTCTTTGTCTCTTATGATATATTTTGCCTCGAATTCTATCTTTTCAGGTATTACAATTCCACCCCAATCTACTTCGATTCATTTTTTGTGTAGTATATCTTATTACATCCTTTTGTTTTCAAATTTTCTATATTCTATTGATTTAAATGTGTTCCTTATAGACTTTATATTGTTATAACATTTTTGCTATTCTGAAAGTCTGTCTTTATATTGGTAAATTTAAACCATTCACTATATCTTTCATCTCTTATACCTCTTCTCTCCTTTCCTTTGGTTAAATTTTCTCCTTTGTTTAAAAAGCGTGCATTCTTTTTTAAAATTATACGTTTTTTTTGTCTTATGGTTGACTCTAACCTAAGATCCACATTTATGTTTATTTAGTCCTACTGATTTCTTTAACTTATCCATGTATTTCAACGTCCTCAATATCCTTTATTAGCTTCGTCTCTTATTCCTTATCTTTAAATGTTGCAGGCCCCCAAGACTCAGTCCTCATCTTCTTCCCTTCTCCATCCTCCCTCCGTAGGTAAGCCTTCCAGTCTCATGGCTCAAATGTTACTTATATGCTGATGACTCCTAAATATGCCTATGTAGCCCAAACTTTTACCAGCCTCCAGACTTTTATATCCAATCTCCTTCTCAATATCGCTGCCTCTGTTCATTGGGGATGTCAACCTGCCCACAATAGAAGTCTTGATACTCCCCCGCCCCCAATAATTGTACTCCTACAGTGTCTCCAACTCAGTAAATGACTCCATCAATCACCCAGCTGCTTAGACCAAAGTCCCAGGAGTTCTCTCTGATTTCTCTTTTTCTATCATCCCACATTCAAACCTTCAACAGGACTCCTAGCTTTCCTTCAAAAGACAGCCCCAATCTACTCACTTCTGTCACCTTCAGAGCTATCATCCTCATCCAGGTCACTATCACCTCTCACCTGGACCATGGTGATTGCCTCCCGCCTCTCCTAACTGGTCTCCTCACTTACACTATTGCCCCCCATAATCTAGTCGCCTCTTCAAAGATCTTTTTGTAACAAAAGAAATAGCACTGCACCGCCTACGAAAGTCTCCCACTGCCTTCCCATCACAATTAAATCCAAACCCCTTTCCATAGCCTATTAGCAGAGTGACCATATAATTTATCTATCCAAACCAGGCACTTTTGAGACTAAGAAAAAGCTCTATGAACCAGAAGATGATGCCAGGAGAAATGACCATTTCACAACCTAACCCTTCCCTGCTCCCTCAGCTCCAGCCACACTGGCCATGTTGTACTTTTTTTTTTTTTTTTTTTTTTGGTGAGGAAGATTGGCCCTGAGCTAACAACTGTTGCCAATCTTCCCTTTTTTTTTGCTTGATGAAGATTGTCGCTGAGCTAACATTGGTGCCAATCTTCCTCCATTTTGTATGTGGGATGCCACCACAGCATGACTTGATGAGCAGTGTGTAGGTCCATGCCCAGGATCCAAACTGGTGAACCCCAGACCACAGAAGAGGAGCATGAGAACTTAACCACTACACCACCAGGCTGGCCCTTTTGTTGCTCTTTTTTAATGGTTCCTACATCAATGCCTTTGCACTAGCAGAAATTCAACAAGGATGTCTTAAATACCTAGTGTATGTCAGGCATTGTGTCTGGGGGTACAGTGAACAAAACCAAGTTTCTACTTTCATGGAGTTCACATTCCAGAAGTTCCTTCTGTCCAAAGACCTTCCCCCCAGATTCTCACAGGGCTCACTCATCCACATCATTCAGGGATTTGTTCAAATGTCACCTCTTTGAAAAGGTCTTCCCTGAATATCCCATGTACAATGGCCTGCCCCCACCACCCCACCAATCTCCACCCCGGACCCTGATTGATTGTTTTTCATTAGCACCTGAAATTATATTTGTCCATGGTTTGTTTCTTATACTCTCTTTCCTTAGACTCTAAGCTTCAAGAAGGCAAGGATTTTGCCTACCTTGGTCACTGCTCTATTCCCAACTCCTGGAAATGCCTGAACCATCAATATTGTTTAATAAATAAATGATGAACAGTTCACTGGGGACATTTAATATGCACAAACTTTTCCCTTTGGGAGCATTTAACTATGTTTTTCAAGAATATTTAATAACAGTGAGTTCCTCAGAGGCATCTAAAGAGGGTCTCACTATCACAGCCATTTCTCTTGAAAAAAGCCCTTTCTCACACATTCATTTAATTGACGTGGCTGTTCTCCCTGCACTAAAAATTGGGCTATGCAAGCAGAATCCGCATATAATTCTGCCCTCTCTTAGCATCACTAAAACCCAAACTGAAAGCACACGCGTGAAAGAGATGACGAGTCCTTCTTTTTCTGGAAACTTCCATGGCATATTGATCCACCTGTCTTCCTGATACAATGCTGCACTTTTTAAACTGTGAAGTATGCCCTTGAAAGGGAGCTCCGTCTTTCCCAAATACCCTCAGGGCTGAAGCCTGGGCTGCAAGCGCTCCTTAAGGGTGTTTCACCTGTGGCCAGAGTCCAGCTGGCTGGAGTTTCTTCAGGTTACTGCCTCTGCGCTTCAGAAAGCTCTCTGTAGATAAGCATGTGAGCAAGCATGAGCTATAATTATAAAATAACGAAATGATTTTTCTGTACAACCTATGGCTATCGTTCTCCTGAAGATTGTCTGGCTAGTCAAATATTTTCCCCTTATTCTGCCAGGTTTCTCAGAAATTTAATTAAAAAGGGCTTTGATGGTGTGTATCCAAGGGAAACCAATTCCTGGTTTTAACTAAGGAAGAAATGAATACTTAGAGCAAGTTGCTATGATGGTCCAAGGCGAGCACAAGGAGGGTTTTGAAACATTGAACTCGTATGCCAAATCCAGCCGACAGCTCAAAGAATTTGTTAAGAAAGATATTTCTTTGGAGTAGAGAATATCATGGAAACATTTGATTCAACGTGACTTTTTAAGAGGTGCATGTCAAGTACTCCTCGGGAAGCAATTGCTTGGGTCCCTACAGTCATTCTGCTTTAAGCATCCTGTGATCTCAATTTCAATTATAGTACTTCTTCAAATGAATTTTATTTATATATTTCAATCCATCATTGTCTGATTCCCTATGCTGTCTTTGGTATTCTTGCCCTGGACTGCAGTTATGTTCTGGCCGAAAGAAGGCAGCTTGTGTTCAAATACAACTAGAACAGGTTAAATTTTTCAATTAGATGCATGAAATTGAGGAAGAGAATCTTTCCACGACTCAATTTGTTTCACCATAAAATGGAGCTAGTAATACCTACCTGTCAGGTTGCAATGAGGAGTGACTGTGACCATGTGTGGGAATATTTGCCAACTACAATTTGGGATGAGTAAGTCTGGGACCAAGGTGAGGCAAGTGAGGAGCAAAATTTAAGGGGGCCCCCAAAAACCAGTAACCAAGGTAAATAATATTTAATGCAATACTTTTTAAAAGCCAAATCATGGGGCTGACCCAGTGGCATAGTGGTTAGGTTCGCGCACTCTGCTTCAGCAGCCCGGGGTTTGCAGGTTTGGATCCTGGGCGTGGAGCTAGCGCTGCTCATCAAGCCACACTGTGGCAGCGTCTCACATAAAACAGAGGAAGACTGGCACAGATGTTAGTTCAACAGATGTTAGCTCAGGGCCAATCTTCCTCACACACACACACACACACACACACAAGTCAAATAATGCAAAGTAATCCATGATGAACAAAATATCAAAAATATGGGCTCTGGGTATGAGAATGTGAGAGTTATAATCATCTGTTTGATAGGGGTATACAGGACAGACATTTAATCAACCGTCTTTGCCACGTCACACAGTTTTAAGACTGTCCTTTGTTTTCAGCAAGTGCTCTCAGAGCCGGGCTGCCATCTACTGCTGCTGCCTCACTGTCCCATCAGCGGGAAGCTGTTCGCAATTTACTGTTTGCTTGAGCTCTTGCTTTCTCTTCTTCGCACTGACTTGTTGCCTTTCTGACGATTCCTTCATTCTTCAAGCTCCTCCATTGTCCTCCAAGGGGCGCTCTGGTTCTTTTAAAAAAATGCCTGTTTTAGCGCAAGATTTGGTGCCAACAGTCCTTTAAACTTGTTTTTTTCTGACATTGGACTCTTGCACCAAATGCTGGCTTTTCTGAGGCTCTCAAGGTGACATATGTAAAAAGAAGCACCTGCTGCAGTGTACACTCTCAGGGGAGTTGTTCACACAGAGTGGCCTTCCCTGGTCCAGCCAGGTGAAAAGCCCATTGATGCAACCCACAGATTTCACGGAAACCCAAAGGCAGTGTTTAAATGTGGATTATATGAAGCAAGTTTAGAAGTCTAGAACACGTGTCCCTGACAGGGAGAACTTTCTCAAATTCTCTCCGGTGCAAGCAGGGGCTATTCATTGATTTCTTGTTATCACCATCATCAGATGCCCATTTCTACCAGTAGTAACTATTCTTTACTGCTTACTGTGTGCTAGTT
The DNA here is from genome assembly GCF_037783145.1 of Equus przewalskii. Lineage (NCBI taxonomy): Eukaryota > Metazoa > Chordata > Mammalia > Perissodactyla > Equidae > Equus > Equus przewalskii. The sequence goes on along the minus strand of NC_091833.1, from coordinate 77,463,279 downwards.
TCTGTGCATTCATTCTGTCATCCAGTCCTTATGACATCCCTTTGAGGTAACAATGATTAGCCCATTTATGGATGAGGATGCACACAGACTTAGAGAGGCTATTGCATTTAGCAGTAATAGATTCATTCACTTATTCATTCAACACATATTTATAAAGTTCCTGCAATGTTTGAGGCTCTGTGTTATATCTTTGGAGGCTAAAACTCTGGCTGAGTTAAGCAGAAAAGGCTTTATAAAAGGATACTCAGTGGCCTCACAGGATCCTGGGGAGATGTGGCTATACCAACAAGGACAGAGCTTAATGTCCCATTGCAGACCCAATCTGGTGAGGAAATTGTCAACCCTGGCTCCACTGTCATGGGTACTGGAAGATGCCATCAGCACCGCTACCCTGGGGACGAGACTGCCACCCCCACCAGACAGCATCTTTGATGTCCTTGCTGCTTTGCATCATTAGCTCTCCTTTCAAGGCCTCATTTGGAGCATCTGTTTGGAAGAACATAAGTCACATGTTCACACCCTAACTACAGGGAAGCCTGGGAACATGAGTGTCCGGGGACTTCTACAGTAGGAGGTGGGCTGGGTCTTCAACAAAGATTCAATTACCAAAATATAGAAAGGGACTTCAGATGCTGATACATCCAGAAGAACGATAAGTGACTACGTTGGGTCCTTGTCCTTCAGGCACTTACAAACTAATGGAGAGAAGATGCACACAAATGACCATAGTTTGTAAGATAGGCCACTGAAATGATGTGGACAAAGGGAGCTTCTTGTGGGGAGAGGTGAGAGATCAATTCTGGCCGGAGATAACAAGACAGACTCAGAGAAGGGATTGCACTTCTGCCGGGTCTTAAAGACTGGAAGACTTCGGAGAGAGAACAACAGTGAATGGGTCAAATAAGAAGGACGATTCAAAGAATAAGGCACCCAGGCAAAAAGTCCCAGGTGAGTTGGCAATGATGTGTCCTCACTGTGCTAAGTAGAGAGCTAGAAAGGGAGATCTATTGCCGAGATCTAGACGTGAGATGATAGATCCTAGCCAAGGTGTGTGACCATGGCGAAAGGAAAGAAGGAGTAGACTCAAGAGTAATTATGAGAGAAGGATCACCTGAGTTCATTTCTCCTTTTAGTGCTGTCCTGGTTAAAATTCCTTGTGTCTATGATAATTTGAGTAACGTCTGTCTCCTCTATCTGATGGGGCCTCCGTGAGGCAGGGAGCACATCTGCTCTTCCCTGCCTCGTACACCCAGTGCCCTGCACTGTGTCAGTTGCATAGAAAGAGCTCGGTAGATATTTACTGAGGGGAAGATAGGTGGATAAAGAGACTGATACATAATTAGATAGAGAAAAGGAAATGGAGATAAGGATGATTCTGAGGTTTTCGGTCATATGGAAGTCTTATAGACATGTTGAATTTGAGGTTCAAAAGGAACATCTCAGGAGACTTTTTCAATGGTTTTTGGAGGTGAGGGGAAAATGATTTCTAGCCTAACAGAATTAGGCAGGTCAGTCAGTTCTGTCTAGGTGTGCAACGGCTAACACATCTCAAGTGTGCATTGCAATGATGACATCTTACAAATGCAGGATAGAAAACTGCCTTTGGGAAAAAATGATGTTTGAGTATTGCCTTTTATTTCACATTATCTGTGCCACTGTTCACGTATTCCCCTAACTAGTACAAATATTCAGGACAGTCCTATGTGGTCTGAGTGGAGAGGCATCTCCTCTGACGAGCTTTGTCCAGATGTCTGTCCCTCACACTTGCATTGTGAAACAGAATAAGAGCAATAGCCAATCCAGGTGGGGAGAAGAAAAAGAATTCATGTCAAAGATGCAGCCCCACGTTCCCCCGGGGGCACTAGAAGTCCATTAGGAGCCCCCAAGAAGGATCTGTGTGAAAGCGTGCCTTGGTCTTATGCCGAAATTCATCTCAAGAGCTGATTGACTTTTCAGTGAGGATGTATGTTTGTTTTTTCGTCTTGTTCTCCTGGACTCACGTGACCCGAGCAGGGTTGGGTGGCTAACAGGAGTGCAGGATCTAAGGAATTACACAGCGCTGGAGGCTTTCCACCCAGCTCCCCTGGTAACAGCCAGGTGATAGGGGACATTTGATAAACTAAGCTGCTTTAGCCAGAGAAGGAAGCGAACTGTTGTTTCCTTACAGCTAACTGTTTCTCTCTCAATAATAAGAAAAGTGAATGATAGAGATCCTCTGTGTCTGCCCCGAACTCAGTTAGAAATAACAAGCGAATCTGGGTCTCAGGGATCTCAGAAGAAAGAACATTATCCAGGCTAGCAAGCTGGGGACATGTTTGAAGAAGAGAAAACCAAGTAGTGGACATTTGTGGCTTTGAGCTTCCCAAAAGCCTTTATTTTGGTGACAGAACCCCCACCTTCCTTTGGACAATTACACCTGCCCACTCGGAGGCCTGGCTACCAGGGCAGGCATGTGGCCCCGGCCCGCCTGCGGAGAGTGGAGAGCACGGCCCCCGTGGCTGGAGAGGTTGGGTTAGAGACTGGCCCGTTTCTCACCAAGTCGGTCAGAGAAAATCCTGGGGTCTGTAGCTATTGTCCTGCCTGAGTAGTTTCAGAAATGTATGGGCCGAGCTTCATAGCACAATTGCATCAAAAGCGTATTGGAAATTTCTTTGGAAAATGAATTTACCCAGCAGCTCTTTGTTCACCCTTTGTAACAACACTAAACACAAGTGTTACGCACTGAATGTTTGTGGCCCCCAGAGTTCCTATATTCAGACCCCCTGACGTGACGGTATTAGGAAGGGGGGCCTTTGGGAGGTGATTCGCAAAGTGGAGCCCTCATGAATGGGATTCGTGCCCTTATGAGAAGGAACAGGAGAGTCTGCTTTCTCTCTGCTCTCTGCCGTGTGCGGATAGGACGAGAAGATGGCCATTGGCAAACCAGAGAGAAGGCCCTCACCGGACCCCGCATCTGGTTGCCACCTTGATCCTGGCTTTCTCAGCCTCCAGAATTGTGAGAAATAAATGTCTGTTGTCTAAGCCCCCAGGAGACAGTATTCTGTTATAGCAAACTGACCCAACAAACACAATGAGCTATTTTGTCTGAGAATTATTTGTGGATCTGTGTGTCTCCCTCACTGGGCTGCGGACCCAGGGGACAAAGGCCATATCTTTCTTTTTTTATCTTATATTCCAAGTGCACTTAACTCAGTGCCTCACACGTGAAATCTTTAGATATGTTTATTGAAATGAATCAACCTCAGTCTGCCCAGGCATGAGTGATGGATCCCCTAAAATGATGGGCATAAAAGCAAGCTGCTATTCAGAGAGATTCTGCAACCTACTCAAGGTTTCACTTCATGGCTATATCCTGAAGTAGATAACTTTATGAAAACAGTACTTCACTTGCTAGAGTCTTCCATAAGACATCTCCTTCAGAACTAAAAGCAAACTGCTTTGCTCCCTGAGGAAAGAGTCTTTTTCCCCTGGTGAATAAGAAAATCTGTGTAAATGACCATATTTCTTTCTTTGATTTGGCCGCCAGGAAACTCTGAGGCAAATTTACTGCTCAATTATTATGGTTGTGTAAGATCTTTTTGGTTCCCTCATCTTCATTCTGCACTTATTCTATTTTATGTGAAATTTCTTTTTTCTTTTTTTTTTTTAAATATTGGCACCTGAGCTAACAACCATTGCCAATCTTCTCTCTTTTTTTTGCTTTTTTTTTGCTTTTTCTCCCCAAATCCTCCCAGTACATAGTTGTATATTTTCAGTTGTGGGTCCTTCTAGTTGTGGCATGTGGGATGCCGCCTCAACATGGCCTGATGAACGGTGCCATGTCTGTGCCCAGGATCCAAACTGGTGAAACCCCAGGCCGCCACAGCGGAGTGTGCGAACTTAACCACTTGGCCATAGGGCCAGCCCCACGAAATTTATATTTTATTATATGGATTTCCTATATTGCTTGTTGAACAAGGTATGAGATATTAATAAGCCAATTCTCTCTCAAATAATACAATGTTTTTCAAAGTGCAGGCGTGCCTGAGACAATAGTGCCAAGTATCTAGCACAATGGGCTGTTTGCTTGGCTCCTATAAGGTGGAATGCATTGTCTTCCTAAAACATAGCTCCTGCTCTGAAGATGGCACTCATGGTGAGAGCTTTTTGCTGGGCTTCTGCCCTGACCAGCAATGAAGTATTCAACCTCGATAGATTCTGTGTTCTAACAGGGAGTTAGCTCACTGCTCAACTCCCTTTGGATTAATGGGTTAATGTTTGGAATCATTTGAAGAGTTCTACGTCTCCCCCATCTTAGTAGCAATGCTAATCCTGGTCTTTGTGAAAGATGAGGGTGCCATCCATTCTAGGAAGCCACTTCCCTTGGGAGTCTGCTGAAGTCACCAGAAAATAGGTAGAGCCAGCTCCCAGTAACAAGGAATCACATCTGGGCATCTGAATATGACTCAGAGTCACCAAACGAGGGCGATCGAAAGAGTTTGGAGGCAGAATCTCGGACTTACAGGGCACGGGACCATCAAGATTTCCAGGAGAAATTACGGAAACATCTGCAAGGTCAGGGCAGGAAGTCCAGGCGGCTTCTCAGGGAGGGAAACGCCGTCCTTAGGAGGGCTGCCCGGTGCTGAAATGCTGTATCCCCAGGGCCAAGGAGGCCGCCTGCAGACCTGGGAGCCAACTCCAAGAAGGACCGAGAGTCCATCAACACAACTCCAAGTCCTTCAGCCACACAGAGGTGAGGACAAGCTTTGGGACCCGGTAAACTGTGCTAGCCAGGCCAGGATGCCCATCAACATGCATTGCATGACAATAAGAATCTGTGTTCAGGAAATCTCCACCGGGCTGCATTTGCTCCTGTTCTCACCCAGGCTTTGCTAATCGCAGCCCTGCAAAGGGCTAATCAAAGGATAAAACAAACAGGGTTGATTGCTGAGTTATAATCAAACAGTTGTGAAACTTAGCAATTTCGCTGCTTGGAAAATACACGGTCTCAAAACCTCAGCTGAATAACAGATAATTAGCCAGAAAAATAAATCCAGGAGGGGCTTGGACTGCTTTGGGTATGAAAGGAATGTCTCCCTTCTGCTCCACGGGGGTGTGGTGAGGTAGGACTGGGGTCGGGGTGGGACTCTTGGGGATTCCCTTCGGGTCCTGCCAGCTTGACAAGAAGCCCCCTGCGTCTCTGAGTTGAGTACCCCAGCACACATCCAACCCTTCTTCGCTGCTCACAGCCTCTCACACTGTTCCCCAGAAGAAAGCGCACTTTCAGCCCGAGCCCTTTAGAATCACCTCCTTTGTGACCCTCACACTTTACATCAGCCCAGCATTGTTCAGTCTGACAGATGATCCAGCCTCCTGGATTTCTTTAAATAATAAGAGAACATTTGCTCTCTGGAAATACCACGCTGCATCCAAATTTAAAAAAGAAAAATAGGAGAGGAAAGCACTCAAACAAAACTTTTGGAACCGGGCTCCTGTGGTAACATACCGAATAAAGGAAAACAGGAAAGCAATCGCAATATTAAAAATAGATGACTTCCTGCATGTAAATTCTTCGCTGACCTTGTTGATTGGAGTGTGGTCAGTGTTTGCTGGCCTGCCACCGCCTGACTTCGTGAGAGTTCATTCCAAGGGACAGTTCTCAGGGCTCAGATGTTCCACCCCCCATTTTAAAAGCATTTATTTATAAATCTGCTTTTTGGCATCTAACCTTTTCTCCTTGATCCTCAATGCCTATCAGAGATGCCTCCCTTATCCTTTGTTCCATTTCTATGTGTCTATGGAGAATTCACTGAATATTGAGGATACCCCGGAGCAGAGATGGTACCTGTGCACAGCACCACACACCGTGATGATATCAGTGCCCACTGCTAACGAAGCATGAAAGTAATAAGGGAGCAGATAATGCCTTATCCTGCTGAGAGAGCATTCATCCACCCAGGGAATACTTAATGAGCACCTATTGCATGCCAGGCACTGCTCTGTGCACTTTGCACACACCCATGCCTGGTTGGATGGATAAAACAGACAATAAACAATAAGCAGAGTAAATAAGTAAATTACACAGTGTATCATAAGGCAGACGTAGAGAAAAAAGGAAAAGCATACTAGGGTAAGGAGTATTGGTAAGCAGGTAGTAGAGAAGCAAAGACTTGATGTGAGGCAAGGAGCTAGGCAGATATCTGAGAAAGTGTCCAGGCTGACAGACAGCCCAAGCAAAGGACCTGAGGCAGGACTGTTACCATTAGTCAACAATAAGACTTAGCTTCCCTCTCTTCCACTGTCAGGAGGCCTCAGACAAGACAGTTATTCACAGTGGACAGCAGAGGAAATGACTTTGAAGCAGCTGGAGTAACAATGAAAATGGTTTCCACAGCCGGCTCTCTGGAATTGGGGTGTGCATGGGTGAAAAGGAGAGGTAAAAGGTTAAAGAAAAGGAGCACATTCCAAGATTCTGCTCCCTGGGAGGAGAATAAGAACTGGAATCTAAAGGGCACGCCCAAAACAAATCAGCAGGAGACAGGAGGGTCATCGTGTTTTGATTCCCCATACAGTTATGAGTGAGGCTCGCTGCCTTCTGAGGCACCCGTGGAATTTGGCCCCGGATCACAGAATTTTAGGACTGAATTTTTCCTTCCTGGCCATGGGGTCACTAATCCCCTCCTCTGCATAGCCTGCTCACTGGAGTTTTCTTAACCATTTTCTGTTCAAGGCCACTCTTGAAATTAGATCCAGCCAAGGGATGGTCAGTCCCTCTCAGGGCTGCCCCCTCCTCTCTCCAGCAAGGCAGATTAAATTCACTGAAATTTGAGGTCCTGGGGGAATTCAACCCATGGTTAAAGAGGCATGGGACAGGGCCGGCCGGGTGGTGCAGTGGTTAAGTGCGCATGTTCCCCTTTGGCAGCCCAGGGCTCACCAGTTCAGATCCTGGGTACGGACCTACGCACTGCTTATCAAGCCATGCTGTGGCAGGCGTCCCACATAGAAAGTAGAGGAAGATGGGCACAGATGTGAGCTCAGGGCCAGTCTTCCTCAGCAAAAAGCAAAGGGTTGGCAGCAGATGTTAGCTCAGGGCTAATCTTTCTTAAAAACCAGAAACACAAAACAAAAAAAAACAGACATGGAGAGGCCAGGGCCTGGGAACTCAGGTACTTATTGAAAAGCATTTGATTTTCTCCCATAACCATTAGGGATAGAGGATGAGAGGGAGATGGAGCTGGAAGCACGTGTATTAAAACCCTCCCAGCTGGCTGGCCTGGTGGTAGAATGGTTAATTTCTTGCGCTCAGCTCTAGCAGCCTGTGGTCCGCAGGCACAGATCCTGGGTGCAGACCTACACGCTGCTCATCAAGCCATGCTGCGGTGGTCACCCACAGACAAAATAGAGGAACATTGGCACAGATGTTAGCTCAGGGCCAATCTTTCTCACCAAAACAAACATACAAAAAACACTCCCATCTACCTATTGTTCTTGGGAGAAAGTGAACGCTCCTTAACAGCCTTCATGCCTCTATAGTCTACGTTTCTGAGTCCTCCTCCCTGCTAACTGAACACCTTGGCTCTTCTCTGAGGGGCCTCCTTTCTATTGCCTCCGGGTACATGCATCTACTGCCCTGGAATACTCTTCCAGCCCACTTTTCACCTAGCTAAAGCTTACTCATGCTTCAAGTCCCAGCTTAGTCTGTCCTTCCTCAGGCAGAGATTTCCTAACCCCTAAACTGGGTTGGGCCACTGTCCTTCCAGGATTTAACATGGCACTGGCTCATAGTAAGTGCTCAATAAATATCGATACTTTACAAATTCACTTGATGAGCGAATGAACACATGAACAGAAAGAGAAGCTAAAGTCAACGTGAATGTTTTTTTAATTGAGGACCAGGAGGACAAAAGTCTCTACCACAAAGAGAAGGAGAGGAGAACAACAGAAAATAAATTCTTTGAGGTCTGAAGTGCTTTTGCTTACGGCCATATTCAGGCCAGGTCAACCAGGTCAATCACCAGAGAAAGCAATAGGGATTTGTTCTAGGACATTCATCTTCTGGCTTAGTGTTGAAAGTAACATTGTAACTGAAAATGAGCTGGATCCCCCCAGGCAGAGGGGGTAGCAGAAGGGCACAGCCAGGCCAGCACAGTACATCCAGCTTCAAGGGGAAAAGAAACTAAATTACAAGAACATAATTTCAACTCTTTGTTCTGTCTTGATCCGTTGCAGGTGACCCTAGGCAAGTCACTTAACTCTTTGAATCACACTTTCATTGTCCAAAAAATAAATTTAGGGACATTGGGAGAAAAAAGGATATTCCCCAAGTTTCTGTATGGCCAAAGGTCCCATACAATAGTGGTATTATTAATGATCATCGATGCTATCCCCAGCTGTTCCCCAGTAAGATGTTATTAGTCCCACTGCTGTTTCCTGATTCGTTTCCATTCAGGAAACTTTGAAATAATGGTTAGCAGAGGGGCACATTTCAAAATAAAAACTCTTACTCTTTTAACTTTTTCATCCACTTTAATCCCACTGCCCATCCTTCCTCTCTCCCCAGCTTCAGCTGGAGTCTTGCCATTCCTGTGATCAATCATGCACTCGGGAGAACCTCACTCACGGCAGGGGTGGGAGGGTGGGAGCAGGGAGCGTTCTGGCCCAGCCTGACTGTTGAGTGTGATGTCCTTTTGTGGTGCCCTCAAAAACAGAAGTGAGGAAGCAGGCCATCATTTATCATGTGGCTTTGTAATGGATGCTGATAATGCAAAACAGCCAGGCAGCTCTTGAGGTCGCTCCCATGAAGTACTGAGTCAGCTGTTGGGGGCCAAGTCGGAAAGGGAGGTTCCTCGTGTGACTTGCCCTTCTGCCAGGGATCTCCCCACGGTAACAACTGCCCACTTGCTGATGGAGCCTGCCATTTGCCCTCTGGAAAAGCACAGAGCCTCCTGCCTTATGTACATTGGCAGTTTGGAGCCTCTAGGGGGAGCTGAAGACTTCTCCCCATTCCAGCCCACTGGCACCCCAGTCCTCTGCAAGCCAGGCATACTATTGGATGCAGACGCTAGAAGGTCGAGCTTTTGGTGTGATGGTGTCTACTGGCCCTTGAAGCAATCACTGTGGCAGAGGACTCTCTAGCATTCTGGTGGGCCAAGCCTAGTCACCTGCCCACTATTGGTTGCGGGTGAGGCAACCTCAGCTATATCCACACTACAGTGAAGCATGTTTCTACAGCGAAGGAAAAAGGAAGTGTGCTGGGCACTATAGTGACCACTGGAATTATGTCTCCTGTTTCTCTGAATTCCCTCTATCCTCCTGACCCAGCACAACATCTAGCACCATACCTTTGACCAAGGGATGGTTCCATCAATATGAGCTTACTGGCAAGAAAACACTTGAAGCCACAAATGAACACATGATAACACAATAAAAGCCATGCAAAGGTGGAGCTCCTTTTCAAAGGAGTACTTTTTAAAAAGGGACATTTTCCCCGCCACGCACCCATATAAGAAGATGCCAAGCCAAGAGAATGGCATTGCTAAAATGAAGTAGACTGGCCCAGCCTCTCAAACCCACTCAGCCACGCTCTCTCCTACAGACCTTTGCTGCTCTTCTCAAAGTTACAATGGCCTCCAAGTTGCTATATCCACGGCTCGTTTCCCAGGTCTAATCTGACTTGTCCTATTTGCAGCATTAGACCCAGTTGATAACATTCGTGTCCTTGAAACCCTTTCTTCCTTGGCTTCTAGGACATCCCTCTCACTTCGTTTTCCTCCTACCTCACTGGTCAGTGCTTCTCAGATTCTTTGGCTGGTTCTCCTTGTCCCTCCAACCTCTGAATGCTCAGTGCCCAGGGATCAGTATTTGGACCTTTTCTTTTCTATCTATGTTCACTCCCTAGGTGATCTCATCCCTTTTATGGCTTTAATACCATCCATGTGCTACAACTCCAACATGTGTGTGTCTAGCCTTCGCTGAACTCCAAATCTTATACTTATGTTCCTAGCTGATGTTTCTACCTGAACGTGTAACAGACATCTCCATCCTATCCCACCTAAACTTGAGCCCCTGAGAGCACTCCTTCCACCACTACCAAAAAGAAAACAGTTCCTCCAATAATCCAGGCACTCAAGCAAAACTCCTTCATGGTGTTCTTGACTCCTCTCTCTCTTTCTTACACTACACATCTTGTCCATCAGAAAATTCTATAGGCTCTATCTTAAAAATATATTCAAAACTGGGCTGGCCTGGTGGCATAGTGGTTGAGTTCACATGCTCCACTTCAGCAGCCCAGGGTTTGCCGGTTCAGATCTCGGGTGAGGACCTGCACCTCTTATCAAGCCATGCTGTGGCAGGTGTCCCACATATAAAGTAGAGGAAGATGGGCACGGATGTTAGCTCAGGGCCAGTCTTCCTCAGCAAAAAGAGGAGGCTTGGTGGCAGATGTTAGCTCAGGGCTAATCTTCCTCAAAAAAAGAAAAAAATATATATATATTCAAAACTGAATACCATCTCCACTACTACTACCCCACTCCTAATAGGTCTCCCTACTTCTGCCTTTGTCTCCTACCCACCCTCATCCTCATGGCCTATTCTCAACATACTAGCCACGCTGATTCAATTAAAACATTAGTTAGATCATGTCACTTTTCTGCTCCAAAACCACAGTGGCCTCAGAGTAAAAGCTAATTCCTTATTATGACCTATGTGGGCCTATGTGATCTGTCTCTCACTTACCTCACTCACTTTATCTCCTATTAACCACACTGTTACTCTCTCTACTCCATCCATTTTTTCTCAGATAGTCCAGCCATGCTTCTACCTCAGGGCCTTTGCACTTGCTCTTCCCTCTTCCTGGAAAGCTCTTCCTCCAAATAGCCACATCGTTTCTTCTTCAACTTTTAAGTCTTTACTCAAAAGTCACCTTCTTAGAGAGTTTCCCCTGGAAATTCTGTCCAAAATTCAACACCCTCACCATTCTTGTCTCCTTCCCTTCTTATTTTTTTTATCCTTCCTTTTACTATCTAACATTCTTTTTTTTTTTTTTTACTAGTCAGTAGAATGGGCTTTCTCTTAAGGTCTGTTGAAGGGGGACTCTTACTAAGAATTCTTACTACAATTCTTATAAGTCTGTGTCGTTGTCCATAAACTTAGTACACAATATGAGCATTCATATAATTCATTCTTTTTTTTCAATTGAGATATAATTGACAAATAATATTATATTAGTTTCAGGTGTACAACATAATGATTCAATATTTGTATACATTGTGAAATGATCACCACTATACGTCTAGTTAACATCCATCACCACAAAGTTATAAAAAATTTTTTTCTTGGGATGAGAACTTTTAAGATCTACTCTCTTAGCAACTTTCAAATATGCAATATATTCTTATATTCTTTTTATTTATTTTATCTTATGCATTATGTCTTCTCCCACTAGATTGTTAGTTCCATGAGGACAGGGCTACTTTTGTTTGTTTTGATTATTAATATTCTCTTAAGACCTACAATAGTGCTTATACGTGAAAAAGGAAAGTAAACAAAATAGCAGAATTATACAGCTAAAACTTGAGTCCCATGAAACCCTTGCCCTGTATTTGGGCTTGACTTATAATTAAATTCAGTCATCAGACGAGATGGGTTTCTAAGACTTGAGGCCCATTCTTGGTCTAGAGGAAGCCAGGAAGATTTTTCACTCATGTCCTTTACTACCTTAAAAGTTTTCAATAACTTCCCATTGCCATAAGGATCACGTTTACCCCTCCATCACTGTACCTCTCCAAGGTTATCTTCTGCGTCAGCCCTACATTCAATATCTTCTCCAGTCAAATTGGTCTATCCACTATTTTCCCAAATTGCTTTGAGCTTATCTTCCTCGTTTTCCTTCTCATCACTTTCCCTTCTCTGAAATACCCTCCTTCCTCTCCTCCATCCGTCTGTGCAAACCCATCCCATGCTTCATGGCCTCTTTCCTTTTCCACCTGCTGAAATTCAGCTCATTCTTTCAACACGTATGGCACCCGCTTTACAAAGTCTTCCCTGAATACTCCAGATAGAATGAAATGCTTCCTATCTAGTAATTTTATGAGGTTTTTTTTCTAACTTTATTCCAATTTGTTTCACAGTGCCATAGGGAAGCAGTAAAACGAGGGTACACAGCACAGAGTCCAGAGCCTAAGTGTATTGATTCGAATCCAGGTTCTGCCACTCACTGGTTGTAAGACTTTGGCAAGTCATGTAATCTCTCTGTGCCTCAGTTTCTTTATAAAATGAGGACAGTAATAACACCTATATTATAGGGTTTTATGAGGATTAAATGCATTAATAGGTAAAACACTTGGGACAATTTCTCTACTCTGACTATTTGCTATTATTGTTACGGTGGTGGTGGTTAGTAATACATTTTCAGGCCACTTGATTTTGGGGAGTGAAACATAACAGCTGGATTTCTTTCCAGTTGCTTGAAACATATACCTTAATTTTATTAAGTAATAAGTATGTCATTTATTTATTTTTTTCTTGATTTCATGGTACAGGTGGATTAAATCCATTATAGGGGATTCTTGGTACTATAAACAATTTCTTTAATTTTTTCCTGCATACACAGAAAATGCAACCACAATGCAAGTGTGACATTGAGTTGAATTGAATTCAACTCCCACTTATTGAATTAACCCACTAATTCACTAACACAGGGAACAGAAAGATGAAGACAAGCTCCTTCCCTGAACCACTGTTTATTCGGGAAGGTCAACATACACACAATTAACTTCCTAATGTCTGCTGTATGGCATATACTATATGGTTCTTTTATTTGTACCTTAAGGTTTCAGCTTTCCTCAGTCTCCCAATCATATCTCTTTTATAATTTTGAGTCCAGGATGCATTAGCTCACTTGAACCAGTCTTTTGTCTTAATGTGGGAACACAAGACGTTAGTTGTAGTCTATTACTGTCTACTTAATGAAATTGTTTTTGAAACCCTGCCCGTTAACCTTTAACCTTGAGGCCTGTGTATAGTTTCCGTATTCATTAAATGATTAATTCACTTACCAGAGGTATTTATGAGTTCTTGGCTCAGCCTGAACTTGCCTGGCCTAGTCCAGAGACAGGGGAGGTTCCAGAATGATCGTCCCAGCCTTCTCCTGAGACACATCTCTGGCTGCCCCATTTGTCTTCCCTTTCCTCGTCGTCCCCACTTGCTATTCTCTCACCCCACTTCACTCCCTTCTCCAGGAGGTACAATTGCATCTGGTCCTCGTTGCAATTATTCGACTTTGTGGTTACTTTTATAGATGTTTAATCAGGTGTGCAGGTGAAAAGATGAAAAGTGAAGGGTGGATGTTTCTAAATATTTGTTCAGAAAACAAATTCAGCAATATTCATTCTAGCCTCTTGTCCTCCCCACGGGCATTGGCATCAACATCCTATTGTTCGGCAGCAAACTGGGTCACTCAGTCCTTGAAGGTGAATCCTAGAACTACAGCTTAATACCCATGAAACTCATTGTTTTTTCACACCAAATAGTGTCCTCACCCTCCACTCTGGATAAACAGGCTCAGAAGTGGTTTATATGCCAGGTTGTTTTCCTTCTGAAAGATGATCCTAAGAGTAACCTCAGAAAAGAGAAGAGCAACTCTACAGATAAAAAAGGAAGGCATGATCATGTTCAAAAGCCTTTCAGCAAGCTAAGATGCTGTTCACAGAAGTTGTAAAATAATCTTCCACCAGTTAGTAATTTTAAAGTAATTTAGAAGAGAATTTACAGGGAAAGATGCCTATGATGGTAGTATCTTGGGTCATTTTCCTAAAGGTAGTAGAGATTATAGGCCACTTTAGAATATAAAACACTGGGTATTTAACTCTTGGAAGGGACAAAGAGACATCAAACAATGGCATAGATGAGAAAGGGTGTACTGATGGTTCATTTTCCTGAAAAATCAACAAGGTTGGCCAAGAGAGAATGGTTCTCCCATATTGTTGTGGAAATAGTCCAATACATAAACTTCACCTTTAAGGGAACTCTGTGGTCCAAAGTCAGGGATTGTGAGTCAGCTTTCCCAAATGTACTCAAAGGCCTTGGTCCCAGGCTGACAATGACAAAGGGAAGGATCCTCACGGTTTAAGAACTTAGCTTGGATGGAAGATTATAAGAACCTCTAAAACTCATCTCAGGAAGTTTAGAAGACTCCTTTTCCTGTTGAGGCCCTAACTAAGCTATGACCACAAGTGTTTTGGTGGATTGTGCCCTACCTTTTGTCAGGTATTTGAACATCCCAATAAAATGGCTGTATCATTTACAAAAGGTTCAAGGAATCCACATGATTCCCCAGGCCAAGGACGACGGGTGGGATATGAAGTTCAATCAATGACTACAGTGGGTAAATAAAACAGGAATTTGAGATCACAAACCTCAAAGAGATGAATGAGATACATGGGACCTTCATGGGCAGAAAGAGAAACAGAAGCAGCATCGATTTCCATCCACAGTGCTTAGAAAAACAAAGTTGTGTCAAACAAGATTGAGCTCTCAGAGGATTTGACTGCAGTTTCCAAGGGCCACATGACAAGGAGGAGGGAACCCATCTGTTTTGTTGAAGAATGGCTTTCTGGAACTTCATCAAAGTGAAAGAGCCTATCAGATACAGACCTGAAAGGAAGCTAAAACCAATATTCATTAAAACGAGCATCAGGTTCTTGGACTTCAGTGAAAGGTACTGGAACCTTTGCAGAAGGTGGTACAAAGGTGTTCCTTTGTGGAGAAAAGAAGTCTCTGCGTGAGATGCTAACATTAAAGCTTAAAAGTACTAATTCCTTAAAATAAAGAATGAAAAAGCTGCGTTAAATGTTTTTATATTACCTTATTTAATTTTCTCAAAAACATGTGAGGTTACAAAAAAGGAAACTGAGGCTCAGAGAAACAAAGTAGTTTTACCAAGTTTACCTAGCTAGTGAGTTTCTACCCAGAATTTAGATCTAGAGTTGAAAGTTTCTAGACTCTCTGCTGTCTCCACATGCTACCGCCATTTGGGGCAGTGTCCTCTACATGGATGAAAAAGGAAAAGGACCAAGATAATGCTTTGAAGAGGTAAGTGTGAGGCCTTTCTGTTACTGAATAATAGGATAATCTCTGAAGGATGAATGGGTAAACCATTCTGCGTGTGGGCGCTGATGAGATTACATTACGTCAGCTTTTGCTGGCTCCAAAGCCCCCACCAGCTGAACATCGGGATTCTGCTTCCTCTCCATTTCCTTTTAGAATCTCCAGGAACCCCCAGCATGTCATGGGCCAGCAGACTAATGCTATCCTTAGTAAAACTGCTGGTATCCCTCAGGTCCCAGCTGCCTGTTCACATACCTCAGGGCTCCTGCAGCACTGCCACCTTTCAGCTGTCTCCCCTAAGCTGATGATTACCCGAGCTTCCTCTCTACTATGGTTACCTTCTCTGGGCTCTGGGCCTTATATCCAAATGCTTTTGAGACGTTTCAACAGAATGTCCCAAAGATACTCAAACATAACACATCCGAAAGAGTGATCATCTTCTACTCCAAAAATCTTCTCTTCCTCCTGGGGAGGATTTTGATGAATTTTGATGAATAAATGGCACTCACAGTGACTCAAGTTAGAAAACTGGAGTGACCCTGTTTATGGCTTCTTTAAGCACATCATCAAGTCCTATCCATTCTACCTTCCTTGCAACTGTCCTGTCTCTCCTCTCTATTCCCTGAAGGGTAAGCGGGTACGGCAAATGCTCCCGGCCTACATTTACAGTCCCACTCACTTTGTTCAAGGTCTTAGCATCTTCCTCTTCTTTGCTGCCTTCCACGTTTCTTACCCAGATCAGCTTCCCAAAATGCATATTGCATAAAGTCACCACATTACTTACAACGCAAAGTCCTAAGTTTAGCATTTAAGTCCCTTCATGTTTTACCCTCTACTTGTTTTTTCACCAAAATTGAATCATTGGTCCATTTATACTTCCTTAAATCTACTGACTCCAAAACAGCATGGAGAGATGAGATTTCCTAGGGCTCAGGATGTAGACAGTGAATAATAGAGTTATGTTTTCCAAGAATAAGAAAGTTAGATCACGTATACTTGATACATCAAAGAAGAAACAATGGATGACTTGCTGTTTGAAATGAGCGGCAATACGAGGGATGGAGAATACCGAACTTCGGCAGCTCTCTTAATCATGTCTGTTCTCCTGTGTCCCATGTTCCAACTAATGAAAGAACAATCAAAGCAAACAGCTGTGGAATGAAAATAACTTTATTGAGAATGAACTGAATGTAATCTGTGTAAGAGGCACGACTGAACGAACGCCAGGGGAGGCCTGGAACAAGACTGATGTTTTGATAAAGAACCAATAGAGACAGAAAAAGATGAAAATGAGTTGACACTGAAAGATAAAAAACAGCCTCCCACAGAATCTTGGAGAAATTTCTACTAACTGTAAGGTAAATGGAAGTGTATTGAGAAAACAAAATGATAGTCTGCCTGTGCATTCCCCCATGAAACAGAGCGGCCCCAGCAACCCCAGAGAAGGTAGCCACACATGGAGATTACTTCTTCTTGCTCAGAGACACAGAATCTGCTTGAGCAGAACTTAATACATGGGGGGCTGCCTTCTGAAATGGAGAGAGAACTGTTCCTTACCTCACCCCACCGCCAAGTTTCTAATCTATTTGGAGACAATTAACCTTCCTAAGACAAAATGAAGTGTGTGTGTGTGTGTGTGTGTGTGTGCGTGCGCAGTAAATGCATCCTAATGAGGCCAGTTCTCCACCAGTAGAGTGATAAAGTAGAGTGATAAGTAGAGTGATAAAGGTGTGAGTGGAAAACTAAAGAGTCCAAGCTAAGAATTATGGTCTTTTAATAATAATAATAAGAAGAAGAGTAAGGAAAGAAAACATTTTTACAGTACTTTATACGCTAGACACAAATCCAAGTGCTTTTAATATATTAGTTATTTAGAACAACCCTGTATTACTCAGAATAGCATAAGCTATGTTGTGGTAAAACAAAAATAAATAAATATCTCCAAAATCTCCAAAGTTCACAACACAAGTTTATTTCTTGCTCATGTGGTTTGATTTAGGTAACCAGAGACTCTTCTCCACTTGGTAACTCAAGGATCCAAGCTCCCTCCATCTTGTGATACCACCCAAAGGCACTGTGGCAGAGAAGGAGAGGGATGTAGATGGCAAGCCAGCTCTTAACTGCCTTAGCCTTGCAATGACACAGGACATTTCCACTCCAGTCCTTTGGCCAGAAGTAGTCCCGTAGCCCCAATCACAGCAAGGGAGGCTGGGAAATGTTGAGGAGTTCATGGATAGCCCAGTGAGCACTGTCTCTTTCACAACCCTGTGAGGAAGGTAACAGCATACCCACGATTTTTACAGATGATGAGAAACTGGCACAAAGAAAAACTAATTTACTCAAATTCACACTGTTAGTAAGTGGTAGACCTGATATTTTAACCAGATAGTCTGGTTCCAGAATCCATGCTTCTAAAATGATTTCATTAATGATTTGTATCAGAGAAACAAACTGAGAGGAGATAGAAAATCTTCTCTTAAAACCCCAGGGCCAGATTGCATAAGCACCAGCTGGACACTTGGAATGAAGCATAAAATGTACAATCACTTCTCTGTAGATGCGAGAAGGGACTCAACCAGAAGGCTAGTGGTCAGCAAGGACAATCAAGGGAAACCCCTGCATCCTGCTCATCGGCAAACATCTAGTCTAGATCCAGCTCTCTTACTGAGGATAAGCAGCAGGAAAAAAATCAACTTGGGACATGCGAGAAGAGTATTGAAAATCCAAGATAGGGAAAATCGGAGATTGACAATACGAGAGTCTATTCTTTAGTGCAGAGGTGGCCAAACTTTTTTGTAAAGGTCCAGATGGTAAATATTTTAGTCTTTACAGACCATACTGCTTCTGTCACAACTACGCAACTCTGCAGAAAGGCACAAAAGCAGCCATAGGCAATACATAAATGAAAGGATGTGGCTGTGCCCCGATAAAATTCTATTTGCAAAAACAGACGGCAGACCAGATTTGACCCATGGGCTATAGTTTGTCTGCTCTAAAGAACAGGAAATTAAGAAATATAAATAATCAATAAACATTTGAAAACTATTCAATTTAGTAGGAATCCAAGAATTACAAATCTAAACAGTGATATAATTATCAACAAACAACTGACAAATAGTTTTTAAGAATATATAGTTAGAAGAGGTTCGATGGGATAAATTTATATATTTCTGTTAAGAGTGTAAATAGGTATAATTTAACTTGATATTAATTTGTTGCATAAAATTATATATATAAAAAATATATATGCATATATGTAAAATGAAATAAGTGAGACAGAGAAAGACAAATACTGTATAATATCATTTATGTGTGGAATTTTAAAAGCTGAACTCAAAAAAAGAGGGTAGAATGGTGGTTGCCAGGGGCTACGGGTGGGGGAAATGGAAGATGTTGGTCAAAGAGTATAAACTTCCAGTGATAAGATAAATAAGCCCTGGGGATCTGATACACAGTGTAGTGATTATAGTTAACAATATTGCGTTATATACTTGAAAGTTGCTAAGAGAGTAGAACTTAAATATTTCACCCCACACAAAAAAACAATTATGTGAGGTAAGGGAGGTGTTAACTAACGTTATTGTAGTAATCATTTTGCAATGTCTATGTGTATCAAATCATCATGTTGCACACCTTTAAAGGAAATAGTGTTCTATGTCAACTATATTTCAAACTGGAAAAAATATATACGTGCATGTATATGTACCAATTTTATAAATATGTATTTAAAGCTGCATAGGATAAAGAAAGAACACAAACCATAAAATGTTAATAAGTGACTTCAGATGTAGGAATATAGGAGGTGCGTCTTTCTTTTTCTGTACTATTAGAATTTTTCTACATAAACGCTTCATAATCAGAAAAAATATATAAAATATAAAAGGAAACTCATGGGCTTTTGAGTCAGACCTGATTTGAAGTCTCTGCTACACACCAACTGGTGATCTTGGGCAAGTTACTTTATACCTCTGACCCTCAATTTTCTCATTGAAAACAATGGATATAATCACATCTACTTCACATGATTTTTTCAAGGATTTAAATGAGTTCATGTATATATAAAGCATTTCTCGCATACATTAGGCTCTCAATAAATATTTGTTAAACTTTGGGAAAGGGATACAAATTTGGGATTGCATGGAAAAGGCTAAAAAATGGGGAAACTGGGGAACAACTATGAAAGCTTGAAAGGTGAAGAGTGGGACAACCAAGAGGTTTGTTGCATGGGGGGCAGAGAAGAAGAGAGGGAGAAAGAGAAAAGGAGAGAGAGAGAGAGAAGACAACGAGAGAGAGAGAGAGGGAAAGAGAAGGACAGAGGGAAACTGACTATTGTTTCAAAAATGTTTCTGTCAATAGTGGATTATGGATACTTCTCCTGGTCAAGATTCGAGTGACAGTAGAAGAGTTTCAGTCAGGGGGAGAGAGACAGAGCTGGTATGCAGGAAGAAAGCACTATCGTTCCTTTTCTGAACACAGAGCTGAAAGAAAAGCCTTCTCCTAGAGGGAAGCTGGCAAAGAGGCCCTCGGGGATTCGAGGCCAGGACCAGAGTCAGGGCCCAACACAGCGTGAAGCTCAGACAGCAAGTGTTCGTGCTCGATAAACAGGTGCACCTTGAGAGGAAGGCCTAGGACAGCACCCCAGACCCTAGCTCTGCAGGTTGCTCCCTGAGAGTCCCACATGGCCGCAAAGCCCCTTGACAGAGCACAGGGGCTGCAGAGAGAACATTTAGAGAGGCGATGGAGGAGGAAGGGAGATGAGAAGAAAGGAATACCAAAGTGAGGTAGTCAAGGAAGGATTTGGCTCTCATGGTGGGGTCTTTAGAGCAGAAGAATCCTCCACATTCCTGTGCAAGTCACCAGGGAATCTTCTGTAGATGACAGAGTCCCTTGTAAGACACTAGAGAGGTGGCAATAGCCATTGAACAAACAGTTCCTCAAATATGCCTTGCTCTTCTCACCTCCAAGTGCTGCAGGTGTATCTTCACACCAGGAGCACTTTCCAAATGCTCCTTCTCTTTTCTCTTCCTAACATTCCTGCCCCCACCCTACATCCCACAAAACACATGGGTGCATGTACACATGCATGCGCACAGCTGCTTTTTTCATGGACTCCTTATTTATACCCTTATTTCTCAGCATTGGCACCCCTTTCTCTGACCTCTTGGGAGTACTAGCTATAGCTTCTAGAACCCCACGCTGAAACCTGTATGGCACTCACTGATCTGTAGCGGCATTGCCTCTCTGCTTGTCGGCCTCATCCACAATCTATGTGGTGAGCAGTTTAAGGACAGAGACACTCCACAGCCTCTGTCACACTAATGTAGCTGAGCTCTTCTTACGGTCACCTTTCAGTGTGTCTCCTTCACCACCACACCAAACACAGCTCCCCTGGTGCCTTAGGACCCAAACTGATCTCATGAGTCATGGAGTGAAAGCAAAGAAGAGATTCAGGGAGCGGAGAACTGTACAAAAGGGGGAATGATGGGGGATGGCTGTGGCAACAGACAAGACCAAGGCTGCAAAACATTGCATAATTTCAACCTATCTCACCTTCTGCTAGTCCTCCCCCTTGTTTCACAATTCCTGCAATATTTTAAAGTGTTTGCCAAAGACTGGGAAGAGATGAGCATAGGAAATCAGTCTACCAATCTCCAATTTGACTGGCCATTCTTGCGCTCCATACAATCTTGAACTTAAATCTGTGGTCTCTTGCTTCTTGGCAATAAGTCAGCAGCCCAAACTTGGGAGAACTTGATGCCCTTGTTAGTGAGGAAATCAGAACAACTACTATTTACTTTCAGCCAGGTCCTATGATAGGTGTTTTCATACATTATCTCACTTAGTCCTCACAACAAACCATTAAGATGAACATTGTTGTTCCAATTTTGCAGATGAAGAAACTAATGGAGTTTGGGTAACCTGCCCAAGATCACCCAATTAAAAAGTGGCATAGTCAAGATTTGAAACAAGTCTTTCTGTCCTGTCCAAACTGCACTGCCAAGAATTACGGATATAAGGCACTCACTAGAGATCACTCAGCCAAAGTTTAATTAGGAAAGATCCCAATCTCAAATTATATGTTCAACTATGATGGTGAGTGACTTATCTAAAAAACCAGGGATCTGGTTGGACCACTGATAGGTATGCAGGCTTTAAGAGAGGAAGGTTGTTCTGGTAGCAATCACAGACCTCAAAAGCATGTTGGAAGTTGACCTCAATTAACACCACTGGGCACATTCAGTTTAGCTGTAATATCATATAACTGCTACAACATCCTTAAAGCTCTAGGTTCTGTTTTCCAGGGTCATTGATGACAGTTTTGTTTTCAGAACAAACAGCTAGAGTGAGATAAAGACTCCCAGTGGATATTCAGTCTCTATCAGTGTCTATGACCCACATTTTAAGCCCTAGAAATAAACACGGTTCACTTGCCAAAAGGTCTGTCCATCATGTTGGTTCAGACAAAGATAAACCCATTTTGGTATAACCAACAAAGTGAAGAAAGTTGCTGAGTAGAGGAAAATTCCACACTATTAAAAAGGCAGCAAGACAAATCCACTTTTCCAGGGGTTTAAGAGTAACTGGATCAACTCTGACATCTGTGCTCAGATTCAGACCTTTGGTGAAAGAAAAGCTTATAGCTTAGTTTTGCAAGACCCAGCATGGAAACTTTGTCAGCCAGTAAGGAGATGGTGCCTAAGAAAACTGGATTAGAGCTCCTGATATAAGGACTTGAATGATTGAGAGGAAAGTGCAATCATAAGCTATTGTACCAGACAAGTCTTTCGCCTGTGCAATGTTTCAATTCCAGAAAAGATGGCAAGCTAGATAACCAAACCATCACTGAACTGTTCCATCCAGCAAGTGAGATGATTCTGGATTGCAACAGCTTTGCTCCTGGTAACTGGAAAGAAAAAAATCCTTTTTAAAGACAGTAGTTTTGAGCTATTTCCCTCTTTTTAGAAAAAAGGAACAGTCAGCTCCTGAAAGGTAAATTTCAAGAAGAAAGACTGCTCCATCTTCCCTTGTTATAGATGTTCCTAACTGCAGCTCACCACCCGTTTTGGTCAGCAACCACCTACCCTTTTTCCATCCCAAAGGTATACATGAGCTGGTCTCAGTGATGATGTCCTTCCCAATGCTCTCACGACCCCCTATCATTTAACTTACTGCACAATATTATAATTGTTTATGTGTCTTTCCATATGAGAATGTAAGCTCTTTATCTTATTCATTTTTGTATGTCAGCGTTAGGCACAATGTCATACACGTGGCACGTTCCCAAGAAAGGTTTCTTGAATGAATTCACAGATGAATGGATGGACAGGTGGATGAATGAGTAAATGGTTGATCCACATATCCTCTGAAGGTCTGCTCTAGGAAGATACGCCTGGATGATCTTTCAGAACATTCCAGCTCCTTCTGTGTCCTTCTGATGAATTACTTAGCATCATTGAGGTTGTTTTCCTATTTATAAAATGAAAGCAATGCTACCCTTTCATTACATTGTGTGAAACTCAAACTAAGTAGCTCATACTGAGTGCTTATTCGTAAACCAGATACTGTTCCTTCTTACTCTCTCTATGTTCAATCTATCTTCTACTGGCAGAAGTCGGCCAGGATTGCACTGAGGCAGCAGCCATGCTATAATAGGCTAAAAGGATAACTTGGCCGCAATAGCTCAGGTGTTTGGGTCTGATGTGTTTAGAGGATTCTTATCTTGGGGCAGGCGGTTTCTATTCAGTTCTTCAATTCAGCATACCTTACGATGGAAACCTCGTAAATCAGAGTATTTAAGAATAGTGTGAGACTTCCACTTCCCACACTATTAAAGAATAAATACCATGAGAAACCTCTCCAGCTCACAATACCTAAAAATATTGAATAAAGGATGTTACAATGCTTACCTGAGCTGTCAGGAAAATGATGGAAATCATCAGAAGTTAAAAATACAAGCAAGCACAAATCTTCAGAAGTAATCGCCCTGAAGCAATGGGTCCCTGTGGGCATTAACTTATCCCTGGTGGCCAAAAGTCTTCATTTTAATGGGTATCAAACAGGGGTCAGGATACAATGCCCAGGACCTAAACCAAGTGAAAACAGAAAAAGATCCCTAAATAGGCCAGGACCCAGAAGTTAACATCTTTAATGCAAGAGTAAGCCAAAAGAAGGAAATCTATCCCACAAAGGAAAATAGTAAAGAAGATCTGATATCTCAACCTTGGCTCTGGGTAGAATATACCTTGAAGATTCCTCTTCACAAGTGGTCCTCATTTAGAGCCAGGATCTAGAATTCACACTACCTATGTGGTCCACAAAAATCTAACTTTAGAACTTAATTTAAAATGATTCAAGATTAGTAATGCCTTCCTGGATAAATATATCCTAAATGAAGGCCTCAAATGGTTCCCTCAGGTCATTATAAACTCACTACAATATAAAAATTATACAACACAAGAGGAACTAAGTCATTTGAGTGAGAAAAAGTAGAAGTAAGAAACAAAAGTAACAAAGTACCAAAAACTTCAAAATATGATCAGGTGGTTTTGAAAAAAGAACCAAATAGAACTTCTGGATGAAAAAAAGTATAACAAATGAAACTAGAAGCTCAGGAGATGGACACAGCATTAGATAAAGTAGAAGAGAGAATTAATGAACTGGAAGAAAGAACTCAAGAGTTACTCAATATGCAGCAGAGGGAAAAGGAAGTTGAAAAAAATAACACAGAAGTTAAAAGACATGAAGAGGAGGGGCCTACCTGGTGGCATAGTCGTGAAGTTCACACGCTCCACTTCAGCACCCTGGGATTTGCAAGTTTAGATCCCAGGCATGGACCTAGCACTGCTTGTCAAGCCACACTATGGCAGCATACCACATAGAATAGAGGAAGATTAGCATAGATGTTAGCTCAGCAACAATCTTCCTCAAGCAAAAAGAGGAGGAGTGGCAACAGATGTTAGCTCAGGGCCAATCTTCCTCACAAAAAAAAAATTTTTTTAAGAATGGAGAGGAGAGTCCATGCCATGCTGTTTCCCATGGTGTGGTGGTGGCTCTGGGGTTTCACTGAGAGACTCTTGATTGGAAGTGCTGGTCTGTCGTTATAATTTGGAGAGAACAAATTAAAAGATACACATGCCACTACACAAGTTGTTCTGAATGTTCCTAAAACAGGAGCAACATGTTTGGAAAATGGACTCAGACTGGCCTTTGAAGACTAGGTTGTCAACATACACAATTGGGCTCTGGATTGATGCTGGGAATTGACAAGAAAATAATAAGAAGAAGGAAACAGCTCATTCTCTGGAACATATGGATTTCAAGGTCAACAAAAATAGATACAAATTAGATCTGGAACTTGAAAATGAAAACATGGATGCTTATTTCAATGCCTATACCTACAGAAAGCAGGCCATATATTATGCCAAAGAATTCTCTGGATTTGCCAAGAGCTGTAGAAATTCTCACTGATACAATACAAAACAGTTCATCAGGAGAAGCAGATATTGAAGATAAGTATGGAGTAATCCTTAGAGAGATGCAGGAAGTCAAAGCCAATTTACAACAAGGAACTTGAGATTTGCATGAGGGATGACAAGATGCCTTTGGCACATCTTCACATCTTTCAAGAACTGTGTAAGCTCTTGGTTGGGCACATCCAGATACAATCTCTGTCATAGTTGCAAACACATCGATTGGCAACTAAGACTGTCATTTCAGAGGAGGAATGAATTTATCTAGCAAGCTGGCCCAGCTTATCTGTCATGGCAAGGTCTGCCATGGCTTTCAGTCACAACACATCCTACACAGATACAGGATTGTGGGAAATCTATATGAGTTTTGAACCAGTCATTGTTGCAGACATGCTACATCTTGTTCAAAAAGAATAGATGTGACTCTGTGTGTCACTGAAAGTAAAATTACACGAGCCACAACTCTTCTAAAAACAAACATGTTGTTGCAACTCTATGGTTCAAGTCCAGTTTGTGAAGATATTGGAAGGCAAATGTGATACTATAATAGAAGAATTCCTATCCCTGAGCTTATAGCAGCAATTGATGCTGTAGATGCTGAGGCAGTTCAAGAAGTGTGCACCAAATATATTCAAGATAAGAGTCCAGGTATTGTAGCTCTTGTTTCCATTGAGCAATATTGTGACTGAATTTGCAGTAACATATGCTGGTTTTGTGATTAAAATGCTCTTAATCAAAATATTTTGAACATATTTATAAAACTAACAGAGAGACACAAGTTTTAAGCTATCAATCCTTAAAAAAATAAAATAAAAATGAACACGTATATTTGGAAAAGAAGACATGGAGACCATAATTAAGACAGCTAGCATATATCTAATCAGAGTAGAAGAAAGAGATAGAGAAAATGTAGAAGAAAGCAATATTCAAAGAGATGTTGACTGAGAATTTTCATGAATTTACAAAAGACAGAAATGTCCAGATTTAAGAACCCCAGTGAATCCCAAGCAGAATAAATTTTTAAAAGTACAAGACTAGATAGATACTTTGTAATGATACTACAGAACACCAAAAAAAAGGAAATAAAGAAGGACAGGAGGGAGGGAGGAAAGAAGGAAAGAAAGAAGGAAGGAAGGAAGGAAGAAAAAGAAAGAAAGAAGGAAGGAAGGGAAAGAATGGAAGGAAGAGAAAGAAAGCAGGGGGAGAGAGAAAGAGAGACAGAGAGAGAGAGAAAGGAAGGAAGGAAGGAAGAAAAGAAAAGAAAAGAAATAAGGAAAAGAAGAGGAGGGAGGGAGGGAGAAAAGGAAGAAAAGAGAATAAAAGAAAATGAAAAAGAAAAAAATGTTAAAAACAGCCAGATAAAAAGACAGATTACTGATAAATGAACAAATTAGACTGACATCTGATTTCCCAATAGCCAAAATGAAGGTCAGAATATCATGGGATTTTTTTAAAACAGAGAGGAGATAACCATAAAACTAGAATGATATTATCATAGAGGTTGTCTTTCAAGAACATGAGTAAAATTAAGATATTTTCAGAAAAGAAAATTTGAGAGACCCTTTCAAAAGGAATTTCTAAGAGATGTGCTCCAGAAAAAAGGATAATGAGTCCCAAGAAGTCTGAGATGCAAAAAGAAAATGATGAGCCAAGAAAACATTAAATAACTGGGTGAATCTAAAACAACATTCTACTTTGACATGTTAGTGACTAGAAGAACTAAATATTGGTTAGTCATAGCAAATACTCATAAGTTGGGATGAGATGATCAAAGTTAAAGCATTTCAAGTTGTCTATATTATCTTAGAAAAGAATAAATGAATGAATTAATTTTAGACTTTGCTAAATTAAAATGCATTCTAGGATTTCTAGGGAATCATTTAAAAATAAAAATAGAGATACAATTTCCAACTATTTGAGAGGCAAATGAAAATGAGAAAAAAAACAAACTCAATATAAAGGAAAGTAATTAAAAAAGAAACATATAAAAAGACAATATAAAAAGACAAACAGAAAACACAACACAAATAGCAAAATAAATCCAAATAGACTAGTAATCACAATAAACGTAAATGCACACACTCTCCAGGTAAAAAGCAAAGACTGCCAGACTGGAAAAAGAAACAAATTCACCTATATGTTATTTACAAGAGACCTAACTAAAAGTTAGAGAGAGAAGAACATTGACAGTAAAAGGATGAAAGAATATTATCACGCAAATATTAAATGCTAAATTGACATCAGACAAAATCAACTTAAAGACACAAAACATTATCAAAGACAAAGAATCACTACATAGTTTTTTAAAAATTAAAGTTGTTAACAATGTATAACAATTATAAAATTGAGTAATCTATTATCACAGTGAGAAATTTTAATATATCTCCCTCAGTAACTGAGAGACCAGGTAGACAAAAGAACCAGTAAGAATATGAACTTGAGCAATATAATTGACAAGCTTGATCTAAAGGACATGTATAGAACAATACATCTATATTTTGGTAAATTGACATTATTTTCAAACATACACAGAACACATATGAAAATTGACCATGTGTGAGGCCATAAGACAAGTCTCAACAAATTTCAAGGAATCAGAATTTGTACAAAACAAATTATCTGGCTAAAATGCAACTGTGTTAGAAATCAATAACAAAAATATAATTACCAAATCTTTTTTTTTTTAATTTAAAAACATGCTTCTAAATAACTTCAGTCAAAGAAGATATCACAAAGGAAATTTTTAAATACTTAGAATGTAAAGATAATGAAAATGTCTGAGGCAGCTAAAGCAATACTTAGAGGGAAATTTGGAAACTTTTTAAAATTTTTTTCTAAAAAGAAAATCTGAAAAATTAACAAGCTACACATATAACCTAAGAATGTAGTAATAAAACAACAGAAAATATATAAAGTAGAAAGAATGAAGTAGTAAATATAAATGCTAATGAAATAACAGATAAATTAGAGAAAAGCACCAAAGCAAAAGTTGACTCTTTGAAAAGACCAATAAATTCACAAACCTCTGACTAGATTGAGGAGAGACAAAAAGAAAAGGGATAAACTAAACACGTTTGGCATAATTAAGTGAACATAATTACCAGTGCAGAATAGATTGACATGATAAGTGAATATTAATAACAAGTAAATTTGAAAAGGTAGATAATATGAACAAATTTTAAGAAAAAAATGACAAAAACTAACTCCAGAAGACACAGATAACCTGAATAATCCTACATTTATTAAAGAAATAAAATCAATAATTTTAAATATCTCCACAAAGTAAACATCCATCCTTGGAAATTTTACCTGAGCATTCTACCAACATTCAAAGAACAGATAATTCTCATCTTGCAGAAACTCTTTTAGAAAACAGAAAAAGAACGAAAACTACTCACCTCATTTCGTGAGGCATATTATAACTCAGTACCCAAACCAGACAAAGATAGTATAAGAGAGGAAATACATCTTGGAAATTAAAAATAGGACAGCTGAAATAAAAAATTAAGAAAACATCTGAAAAATAAAATTGAGAAAAATCTTTCAAAAGACAAAAACGTATAAAATATGAGAGAGAAGATAAAGACAGATTAAAGAACCAAAGAGAACGAAAAAGATAAGAACTATTAGAAAATCAAAAGAGTAGGTCCAATATCCTACAAATAGAAGTTCCAAAAGAGCAAACAGAAAAAAAGGAGGGAAAGAAAGAAAACAAGAAAATTTCCTAGAACTACAAGAAGTAGTTTCCAGATTGAAAAAGCCCACTGGGTATCCGTTATGATAAACGAAGACTGTACCACATCACGTTATTGCCAACTATCAAAACACCAAGTTATACTTATCCCCAAGTTATATGCTGTATCCCCAGTGACTAGCACAAGTACCTGTGCTGTTAATGTAATGTGCCAATTACATGTAGGGGATTAGGACTTCTAATGACATGGGACTTCTCAACAGAGATCTAGCTGTTATTGATCCTTCCCTTGTAATAGATGGTTTAAAGAAACAAATAAGATGTGGTTATTTTTATCACGGATGGAGACAGCTATGTTCTATCAACTTCTTTACCATGTCTGTAAATATGACCCTCTGCTTCTCCCAAGCTATTCTAGTACATATTGTGTGTTTATTCCCATTCTGTGAACAATGAAAAATAGAGAAAAAGAAGAAGGGCAGAGATTCACCAATCCATTCAATTAAAACCTATTAACTGTTCTGGTTCCAGGACAAGATGGAATAAACACACTTCTCTCTATTACTCACACTAAGTAGAGTTAAATTCCTGCACATTATATATAAAAGAAATATAAGAAGACTTGAACATTAGAAAGAAGGCAGAATGTCTAGGGACCTCGTGACCCAAAGGATGACACAGTGGTAAATTCCCTGGGTTTTCTTTTTCTTCATATATCCCAGACTGGATGCTGTTGAAGCTGACAACCAGGAAGTACCAATGGGCACAGACCAAAAAAAAAAAATCCTCCCAAAGTCTGTTCTCTTTACAAAGACCCAGGAAATGGACAGCCTAGCAAGACAGAAAACTTGTAGACAATAACTTCCATACTCCAGGCAAATAACTATTTTCTAAAGCCCTGTTTTGTTCATCCTTGATGCCAAAAACTTGGCAAAATAAGTGCTTAATAGGTTTTTTATTTTGAAAAATTATAAATTCACAGGAAGTTGCAAAAATAGTACAGAGAAGTTGGAAAAAAATGTGGCCCCACCCTCATCACCATGGCCAAGTGGAAAGCTTAGGCTTCTATCCTCACCCAACTATAATGAGGCACCCCATCCCCTGCTGGGGTGGTGTCAGAGAAGAACAAGTGGGAAGCTTAGACTTTCCCTCTCAGAAATAAGAAGCATGCACCCCTCAGTGTTACCGGAGACCACACAGCGAGCCTAGACTTCTACCCCACCTGGTGGTAATGGGGTACATTCCTCTCCTTTCCACTAGGATAACGTTGAGGATGCCTAGTAAAGATTCCGGACTTTCACTTCCACCCAGTGATAATGAGTCCCTTTCCACAATGTCAGTGAGGCCACATGGGGGCAGTATGGAGGTGCCCCTTCCCCTCCCAGCCAACTCGTGCCAGTGGAGACCTAGTGAGGAGCCTGGTCTCCTACCCCCACCCAGCAATAATGAGATACCATGCCTCTCAGTGTCCACAGAGGCTGAGATAAGGGAAACTGGGTCTTCTCCTCACCTGACAGCACTGAGACAATGCCCACTTTCCCCCACCAGCACAGTATTTCCAGCAGGAAAATCTCAACTTGAATGAGAAAATACAATCAACAAATGCCAAAACAGAAATGACATAAATGTTGACATAATCTGACAGGGATTTTAAAGCAGCTATCACAAAAATGCTTCAGCAAACAATTACAAACTTACTTGAAACAAATGAAAAAATAGAAAGTGTCAGTAAAGAAACAAAAGATATAAAAAATAGTCAAGTGGAAATTTTAGAACTGAAAAATAATAATTTAAATTAAAAAACTCATTAGATGTGCTCAAGAAGAGAATAGAGAGGACAGAAGAAAGAATCAGTGAGTTTGAAGATAGAACAATAGAAATTACCCTATCTGAACAGCAGAAAGAAAATAGACTGAAAACATAAAATAAAATGACATACTTAACCCCTAACATATCGATAATTGCATTAAATGTAAATGGTCTTAATGCACCAATGAAAAGACAGAGGTTGGCAGAGGGGATTAAAAAAACATGACCTAACTCTATGCTCAAAGGCATTTTGCTGAGTGAAAAGAGCCAATCTCAAAAGGTCATATAACATATAATTCTGTTTAGATAACATCCTCAAAATGACAAAATTATAAAGATGAAAAGCAGATTCCAGGAGTTAGGGATGATGGCAGAGAGAGCTGGGGATGACTATAAAGGGAGACGGTTGTGGTGATGGAATAGTTCCATATCTTGACTTTGGTGGTGGTTCCAGGAATCTGTACATGATAAAATGGCACAGAACTATATGCATACATTATACCAATGTCAGTTTCCTAGTTTTGACATTGTCCCATGGTTACATAAGATATGATCATTGGGGAAATTGAGTGATGGGTTCATGGAACCTCTCTGCACTATTTTTGCAACTTCCTGTGAATTTATAATTTTTCAAAATAAAAAACCAATTAAGCACTTATTTTGCCAAGTTTTTGGCATCAAGGATGAACAAAACAGGGCTTTAGAAAATCCTGCCATTTTAGCTAATTATAAACATTAACTTTATAATCTTTTTGGGAGAGTAAGACCCAAATATATTTAAGATATAGATAGCAATAAAAAAGGGTTGTGGTTACATGAGTGGTGCTAGGGTTACAAAGTCTAACAGTGTCAAGACCCAAGTACGAGTCTTTAGAATTACAATTTAAAATGCTAACCGATGAGAAAACAGCCTTGCTTCAGTGTCAAATTTACCCAATCAAGGTAGAAAGTAGAGTAACCCCAGTATTAGAACAAAAGGCCTTGCCCCAGAACAGCCCTCAGTTTTCTGCGTGGAAAATCATCTAAGATGGATCTCACCACATACAACATTCATATACTAAGTAGCATGCCTTTTCCATAACTGATCACCACTTACCCACTCAGGCCACTTACCAACCTGAGTAATAGGGTGTAACCATGGGCGCAGGTTCTGATCACTAGGCCAGCTGGCCACGCTCTGGGAAGACCTCGGGGGGCACGCACATTATGCAGACCTTCCCCCACAGAGAGCAATCCGCCACTTCAGAATGACCCTTCCCCTCCTATTTAGTGAGACTGAAGTTACCAAGATCTCTTGTTTGCCTTAGCACTGAGCCATTAGAGATTTTTGTTCTATGTTCACCCAGTGTTTTTACAAATTAAAAGCAATTTATTATGTAATATTCTGTGCCTACAATGGAATAAGTGCAACATATATAAACCACTGGCCAACTGAAGAATCTGAACGTTAGCAATACGATTGAAAGTAGCTGTGTCCTCTTCCCCAACTCCTATCCTCCTGCCTTCCCCCTCAAACATAACCGCTTTCCTGAATTTTGTGTTTATCATACTCCTGCTTTTTAACAATAGTTGACTACAGTGTAGGTATCCCCAAACAATATTTGCTCAGCTTTGCTTGTGTTTTTGCTAATTTGAATAGTGCTTCTATTAACAGTCTTATACATGTCTCCTAGAACACATATGCAAGAGTTTCTCTAGGCTACACACCTAGGAGTGGAATTCCCGGACCATAGAAATGTAATCTTTACCTGTGCTAGACAGCGCCAAGTTGTTTTCCAAAGAAACTGTATCATTTTAAGCCCAACATTAGCACATAAGATTCTGTTTTTCCACATCTTCACCAACATTTGGTATTGTCAGACTTCATAATTTTGTCCATGTAGACAAAACCTTGTAAAATAATATCTCATTATGATTGTAATTTGCATTTCCCTGATTACCAACAAAGTTGAGAATCTTTTAATTATACTGAATAGTCATTTATATTTCCTTTGTGAATTACCTTATTTTTTTTGACATTTTCTGATGGGTTGTAGATATTCTTACATATATTCTGGGTCCTAGTCCTTTGTCAGATTTGGTGTCAAGATTTTCTCCAAGTCAAATGCCATATGATCTCACTCATAAGTAGAAGATAAAAACAACAACAAACAATCACATAGAGACGGAGACTGGATTGTTGGTTACCAGAGGGGAAGGGGAGAGGGAGGAGGGCGAAAGGGGCGATTAGGCACACGTGTGTGGTGATGGATTGTAATTAGTCTTTGGGTGGTGAACATGATGTAATCTACAGGAATCGAAACATAATGATGTACCCCTGAAATTTATATAATGTTATAGACCAATGTCACTGCAATAAATAAAATTAATAAATAATAAATAATTTTTAAAAATATTTTCTCCAAGTTGGTGGCTTATCTTTTTGCTCTCTTTATGATATTTTCGGTAAGTGGAAGTTATTCATTTTAATGAAGTGAAATGTATTCATCTTTTCCTTTTTGGCTTGTGCTTTTTGTGTCTTTCAATTTCATAGAGAGGGAGGAATTCATTGTGAAAGGGCAAATTTTAAATCTTTTAGGCAAAAATACAGTAGAATATCTTTATGACCTTTCAGTAGGGAATTAAGCTCCAAAAAGTGCTAAACATAAACCATTGCTATGTTAACAAACCTTTTTAAGGATTGTTAAGGTATGTCAGGAGGACCCGCTGAGCCCTAGTCACTGTTTGCATTGTTTTCCCTGGAGAAAATACAACGGTCTGCATTGCTGTTGAAGGAGTGGTCTCAGAACAGAGGGCTGTCAGCATGGCCAGGGCAACTGCTTCTGTCCTAATTCCCATCCTTCTCGCCCTCATGAGCACCTTCCCAGAAGAGAGGCACAGGGAGCCTCAGCAGTTTCTTCACCTTTAATTTTTCTTTGTTACTAGCGCTGATGGGGGTCTGTTTCCGCTAATCTTAACTGTGGCAAAATGCTCCAGGATGTCTATTCTTCTGGTTACATATGGAATTTCCTGGACTTCAGTTGATTGCTTGGGATGGGGGCTGATTAGATGCAGCTATTTCCAGGCATCCTTGCCTTTTCTTTCCTGAAAAACTATTGTGTTAGCAACATTTTTTTAGGTGGGGCTACCTTATTCACATACGTTTTCTTTTCTTTTTCACCATACAATTTCAAACTAAGTTTTCTTCCAGAAAAAAACACACTAGCATTGAGTGCTACTTTCAACAGTCCTATTCTTTCGAATACTATTTGTATAGTCTTTGTAACATTGTACTTTTACCGTTTTTATCATTTTAAGGCCCATTTTTTTCCCTGTGCAATCTCACGAGGTTTCCCTCAGCCACTTGCACCCCCTTTTCCATATATGTACTTATGGATCATTATCCCCTTCTCCGTCAACATCTTCTCAGCATAGCTGAATGCTCCAGGGAGACGGGTTGGTGTGAGGCTCCGCCATGATGAATGGGCTTCTTTTCACTCTTCAGTAATGGGCTGGCTTCCACTAAGGGCAGCTAATTTCTTTGTAGCTACTTGGAGTAAGTAGATTAGGTTACCAATATTGCTGCTTATCTCATTCTAGAATCAATGATCCAATTCACACAATCACCACCTATAAATCTGGGGAAACTATTACACAGAAGCCCTAGTCATTGATTAGTTGGTATTTCCTGAAATTAATCATTTACAAGTCAATTCCTTGGTTCCCAGCCTATGAGGCAATTAGGACCTGGTGAGTTGCTCATTTGTTGACTGTTTGAAGATGGCTGTTTATTCCTGGTGTATGTCTGGGTCTTACCCCTCAGTTTCTCAGTGTTCTGGCCACCAGCTCTTTCTATTTCTTTGGCTTATGCTTCTTTCTGTAACCTTCTCAGGTAGATGCCCAGTTTGTGACACAGCTGATCCTGAGTTTCCATCTGTCTTGATTCTGATGGCACTGAAATGTCAGGGTCATTTTGATCTTTGAAGCAAATCATAGCCAGATCTGCCTCCTTCTGCCTTGCCTTCCCAGGTCCAGCTGACCATGTCAGGGAAAAAAGCCAAAGGGGACGTGTGGGTAGAGGACACAGAATGCCCTGCCTCTCCTCCCGAGTCTCGTAGGGTAATGGGGCATGCCAACAGAGAATGCCTGCCTGCCAGCATTAGGATCTGCTTGAGGCTGGAAGCCTTGTTTTTCTAGTCAAATAAGCATATGGTATTTATGATTTTGCATGTGCCAGGCACTAAATTGCGGACTGTGCCTTAAAATCTCGGTAGAACGGGAAGTGAGATAATAATTGCTGCCGTACGCTGAGCACTTTCTGTGAACAAGGTGGCTTGTGCTAAGAGTTCTACCTACAGCATCGTATTTAATTCTGTAACCATCATGCATCCTACGTGTTATCCCCTTGAGAACACAAGGCTGAGAGAGGTCGGGTACATTTTCTAGGTCATTCAACTAATAAGAGAAGAAAGTAAAGTCAGACATAGACCTAGCTAATTCAATAGGGTACTTTTAACCACTACACCATCCTGCCTCCCTCTTTAAAAAAGTAAATGGTGGGCCAGAATCACATGGTAATAATTCAAAGGAGGTCACAGAAAGGCGAGTTTCTAGTAGGCTGGGGTAGTCATGGGCTACAGAGCAGAAGGAAGGGGACCATAGAGAGCATCTAACCCCATGTTTCTCAAAGCTGTTTTTTTTAAATTGTGGTAAAAAAACATATAACATAAAAAAAAAAGATAGAATGCTTCATGAGTTTGCAAGTCACACTTGCACAGGGGCCACGGTAACCTGCTCTGTATCCCTCCAATTTTAGTCTATGTGCTGCTGAAGGGAGCACTCTCAAACTTTTTATCTTACAACCCACAACATCAGATGTATTTTACATCATGACCCAGTAAATACATACTAAATATAATATTTGTATAATAAATATATATAACTGAGAAAAAAAATTTACTTCACAATACTTGTCCTATGCAGTGCGCTCCATTTTTCTACTATGTTTATATAAAATAAAAATAATTCTGGGGCCAGCCCAGTGGCTGAGTGGTTAAAGTTCTGTGTGTTCCGCTTTGGCGGCCCAGGATTCGCAGGTTTGGATCCCGGGTAAGGACTTGCTCTGCTTGTTAGCTGTGCATCCCATATACAAAGTAGAGGAAGACTGGCACAGATGTTAGCTCAGGGCTAACTTCCTCACAAAAATAAATAAATAAATAATAATAATAATTCTGGTCATAGTCCATTTCTGCTACGTTTTGTATCACTCTTTTAAAATAATTCTGGTCATGGTCTGGTCACTATGATCTATAAATACTCATCTAGAAACCTCAACAGATAGGGAAATTGAGGCCCAGAGATGCATTGAGTGCCTAGCTCATTGAGTGTCTTGTAAATAGTAATCCTAAATGTCTTTGTTTTATCTTCTTATGTGACCCAGCAAACCCATAAGGCACCTCAGTGGCAAAGCTGGGATGGAACTCAACTTTCCTGATTCCCAGCCCAGGGTTCTTCAGTCAAGGAAAGTTTGTCACAGAGGAGGGACTCGCCCATGCAGAGTTTCTTCAGAGGCGTGGGGAGAAGTTGGAGGAAACAGTGAAGTTGTGGAAGACTCACGCTGCCCCCACAATGGGCCTTGCCCAAGGTCACAGGGCTCTAGAACAAGGCTGCCAAATTCCGAAGCCCAGCCTGTTTTCTGATTGTCTATCTGGGCTGCACAGTAAAATCACCTGGGGGCTCTTCAACAATACTAATGCCCAGGCTACACTCAGAGTAATTTAATCCAATTATTTAGGGATGGGGGCATGTTCTAAAACGTCCCCAGGTGATTTTAATACAGAGCTACTGCTCTAATGCATTGTAGAAGAGAGCCCTTAAAACCAGTCCTGCTTATTGTTCCAACTCCAGCCAAAATGCCCCCGTCCTAGCGCCATGGGGTCCTGACTTAAATTCAAAGTCAAAAGTAACTGCCTTCCCATTATTGCATTCATCCAGCACCTGTAGATTCTTTTATCCTGTGTCTGTCTCTTCTGCTAGGCGATACACTTATTGAGGGCAGAGCTTATACCTTACTCATCTTTGTATCCAAGCCTGAAATAAATATTTACAGAATGCCCTTTGCTCAGATGGCTCTTTCTCTACACCAGCCAGACCTATGAAATCTACTATGATTCAGCTATAACTCTTAATGAGGGTGATGAAAATTCTCCCCAGAATCAGTTCTACCAAGGACAAGAGGGACACACACTCTAGGAGCTGCCAGATCCTGACCAGTAAAAACAAGGCATTAAAATGCAGTGAGACTGCAGCATCCCTTCTCACATGGCTGGGCTTTCTCTCCCAATTTTTCCCCTCCAGTCGTCTCCTCCAGGTTTTCAGATATCTGACAAGGCAGTGTGGCCCAGTGTGCAGAACTCCAGACAGGAAATTGGAAGACGAACTTCCTGTCCTGGTCATCTCTATCAGTGTATCATGCCATAGGGCCTCGCTATTCTGTTTTGTTCACTAGAAATGACAACATTCCTAACTCAATTGTCACCCTCTCTTCCCTTCCCCCTTGGGGATTATATAAGAACCCTTGTATATGAAAACAAGCTTCGTTCAGGTCCTTGAGCTTTTCTGAGGATAGCTTTGTATAAATATAAGATACCTTTTGTTATTGTTTATAGTTCGTGGGATTGGCGGAAAGAAGCTGAGAGCCAGCAATGCTCGTTTTTATGGGCAGAAAATAGCTCCTGGAAAAACAACCTGATGTGTAGAGCACAATGTTCTTATCAAGCAGACAGAATTATCTTTCCCAGGCAGCCATGAACACAAAACACCTGGTGCACACGTTTCCTGCCCCTTCACATATTTTGAAAGAAAGAGACCTTTACCCTGACCTGTCAAGCAATGATCTTCATGAACTTCTGTCCACAGACTTTGCGACAGTTATCTTGGCTTGCTGCTGTGGATTTAAGTAATAAACAGAGCTGATCGTCACTCATAGGGCATCTTCTTCTCCAGATATCACTCAGACCTTATCAGATCCACACATGCATTTCTTCTTCCTTAAAATGCAGCCACTGGATGAGCTGAGTCAAGGGCTTCCTGAAGC
Organism: Equus przewalskii; assembly: GCF_037783145.1. Classification (NCBI taxonomy): domain Eukaryota; kingdom Metazoa; phylum Chordata; class Mammalia; order Perissodactyla; family Equidae; genus Equus; species Equus przewalskii. Next base: position 77,426,147 of record NC_091833.1, on the reverse strand, counting down.
ATCGGCCCAACATTGTGTTGGGTGCTGTTGAGAAGATGGGGACCTTGAAGACTTCATCCTGACCTGGAGATTGTTTAAAACCTTTGGGGAGAGAAAACAAAATAAAACCACTAAAAATATTTAGAGAACAATACAAATGTATTCATAATAAGATTTGCTCCCTACCTTAAAGACTCAAAGGTGTTTATGGAAGGTAGAAATCCGTGAAGGAAAGCTCCATGAAGGACTAGGGCACAATACACGTGGAAGGTGCTCAAAAACATCAGTTAAGTGAATGAAGGAAACTTGAAATGGGCCTTGAAGGATGAAAAACATTTGAAATGGTGGAGAAAGGAGCAAATAACCAATGCTGGGAAAGCCATGTAGCACCACAGTAGTTTAAGTATTGACATTGGAGTGAGGCGGATTGACCTGGGTATGCCACGCACCAGCTGTGTGACTCTGAGTAAGTTTAGTGAGCTCTCTAGGCTTTACTTTCCTACTCCATAGTGAGTGAGTACTAACAATACCTCCATCATAGGTTTTCGGGAGAACAAGGTAAATGTAGGCAAAGCTCTTAGCACAATGCCGGGCATATAATAACTGTTCAAACCATGTTCATTTATTGTTGTTATTATTACAGCAAATATGAACAAAGGCAGGAATGACCTAATCTGTTCTTGGGGAAAATCAATTTTCCCCACAATAAAACAATCAAAATACTTGATATTAAGTGTTATTTATATAAATTTGAGCAGGCAGAACCTGCCCACTGCAGCATTGTAAAGGAAGGAAAATGTACATTTATCACCTCCCTCAAGCTCTGATTCTTGCCCCTTCCCTCTCTATCAGTGCCCTTCCCCGTCCCCACTACCTCCACATCCCCACTGTGCCACATCGAGCTCACAATCTCTCTTCTTGGCCCCTTCCTCTCTGCTGATACCCACTGCCCAGGCTGGATGAGAACCTGGTGGGTCATAAGGGCTGGATCTACAGTTGTGGATTTTCTGGCAATGATGGCTGAGTATGGGGTCTGGGGAAAGATTCTCTTGGATGTTTCTCGATCCTATCCAGTCATATATAGATAGCTAATTGCCTCTAAGGCAAGGATCACTCAGCAGGAGAATTTCAAGTTCTTTACAGGTCAAATTTTCAAGATGGAGAACTTAAGGAATTCTTTCTTTTCTTCCTGGCAGAGATGTAGATTGGGCCACAGGCACCATAGCTAAGCCGTGATGTCACAGGTCACTAGGACTGTCGTATACCATTGTGCAGTTGGGGCACTGCACACAAAAGCCTGATGTAGGCATCTGCTTGTCAAGCTGTGAGCTCCCAGCCCTCCCCCTGCCCCATTCTCCCTGTAGATGACAGTCATGTTCCTAGTGAAATGGCCTGGGACACATTCCTAGGTTCATAAGGCTCTCTTGGTTGCAAATTTCCTACAAGGATAAAACCCAAACTTCTCAGCCTGGCAGATAAAGCTCTTCACCTCCACCCCTGCCTTCTTCTCTGCCTTCTTTCCTTCATCTCCTGCCATGACACACTTCTCCCAAGTCCCCGACTCCCAAGACACCACACTCTTTCAGGACTTTGTCCTGCCCCCTGAACACCATCCCTAACTCTATTCACCTGGGAAACTCTCGCTCACTCCATCAGAACCAGCTCCCGTATCATTTCCAATGTAAAAAATGATCATGTCTTCTCCAGCCTTTTGACTCTACAATCTTTTCCTCTGGGTTGTTTAGACCCCCAAAAGTTTAGCACATAGTAGACGCTTAAGAAAGATTTCTTGAATGAATGAATGAGTTCTGACATGAATAACAGCATTTATTATGATGTCTGGTAATTGTCCTGCTTACTTGTTGGTTTCCTCATCAGACTGTGTGCTTCTCAAAAGGGCGAGGTGAAGGGAAATTGTGTCTTTTACGTCTGTATTCTCAGACCCTAGTCCAGTGACTCATAAGGTAGGCTTTAAGTCAGAGTTTGACACATGAATGGATTTCTAATATATCTTTTGCAAAAATAACTTTTTTCTCATTACACATTCTTTCTTGCATTATTAGGCTACCCTTCTCTCTTAACGTTAGGTTGAAGGAAGGGATAGGGAGGAGGACAAGGGTCTTTTGTTCCCTTACCTCTCCGGGATACAGCTGAGAGTATGAACGGCAGGGGCGCGGGGAAGCCTCTTAGGCTGGAGTCCCTGGAATCACAGGCTGGGATGGGGAGTCTTGTGCAAGTGCTCACAGGGAGACTTACAGGGAGAGAGGGAAGCAAGACAGGGCATGGGAGAAGCAAAGTGAGGGTGTGGGTGCAGCTGCAGTCCAAGTTCTGCCTAATCCTGTGGGAATTTCTAGAACAAGGATGGCCTCAGAATTGTCCCACCTCCAGGCAGAAGGACGGGGCTTCTATCCCCCTGAGTTAATAGTTGGCTGCAGGCCATACCCAGAGGCATTTCTGGGTGGAGGAGCTCCCGGGGACCAAGAGCCAGTCTTCAGTGAAGGGTGCGGCTAGAAGTCATTGGTCACCAACACTCACAGCAACTGAGTGACGAGACAACTGGTCTTATAAAAGGATCTGAGCAGCACAGCAAAAACCCCTACCATACTCCTAAAAATAAAGATGATAGAAAGTGTTTACCCCTAGAAGAATTATCCAAGCCTTTATTTAAAATCTATCTACTTCTGCTGGACCAACCAGTCTAATCAACGTTGTTATCTGGACTGGTTCCTCACTCCCTAACAGATTAGAAACAGGGAGCTAGAAGAGGGTGCCATGACTCTGAAAGATGAGTGCACCAATCGAAGCAAAAAACAAACAGGAACTCCAAAAAGCATAGCGGTCTGGAACCTTGTAGCCTAGGGCCTTAGCGGGTTGTAAACTGAAGTCTAAAACAAATTGAAATTTACAATGGTGCTCTAAGACAACAAGAAAAGGTTAAATAAGCTATGTTTGGCATTCTATCAAGAACACAGGGTGATGTGCAACGTAATTTTAAAAGATTTCATTCACAACTTGGAAGCTTAACGTATGTGAACAATTGCATAGGCATTTTATTTTTGCAGGCTATCTCCTTCCCTGCCAGCCTTGGATAAGTGGGTGTTCCAGAACTACACCTCAGAGAACATCTGAGCCCCAGGAGCCTGTGGAAACACCTCGGACAGCAGCATAACTTCGGACTTGTTTAAACGTTCTGATAGTTGTGATTCCACCTAGCACACATGATGAAACAATCAGAGCTGATGGAAACCTCCATCACCACAAATACACATGGGCTGGTATAGAGAGAGCTCCAGCCTGGCAGCAGATGGATGGAGTTCAAGTTCCTCCACGGTCATTAACATCTGTTGACCCTAAGCAAGTCATTTATATTTGCTGAGTCTCGATGTCTTCAGCTGTAAAGGGGAAATAATCATATTTATCACATTATTATCGATTTTTATTATTTTATATTACATATTATACCATTACATTACGTGTAATGTATTATCATATTTATTATATTAACAATATTATTATTATGTCTCATTGGCTTGCTGTGAGGAGCAAATGAGATAATGTTTGCAAAGTTATTTGTAAGGGGTGAAAAATAATTAAAATGAAAGTGGAATAATTGGAAAAGTAACCACCCTTTCCTTCTTTCTGATGAAACTTGCGACAGTTTTTCAAGACCCATAAAACTGGTGAGATAGGCATGGATGCCATTTCCCATAGATTTATGCTGTCTCAGTTCACCGCCACCTGGCTTCCGATGCTGCCTTCCCGGTGGCTGGCCTGTACCCCCATTTCTTGCTCCTATTTCAGAATGACTGCCTTTGGAGAACGGGGTTTCTCAGGAAGGACATTGCATAATTCAAAACGCTGATCTGCCAAGGCTGTAACATTTTTTTCCTGGAGCCCTTTCAGGAATGTGTCACAGAAGGTGGGGGAGATGGGCCATGGAACAGAGAGTACTAGGCACCAGCAACCAGGTAATAAAATGTCCAAGCATTCCTTTCAAAATCTAATGAAGACATCAATCTTCATTAAGTCAAAGGGTCTGGGGTCCACAGAGGTGAGATTTACTGAGCCGCTTCAAAAAGCTGGAGAAACAATGACCAAAATGAGGCCATAGAACAGGAGGCAGTGAATTCTAGAACTCGATGATGTCTATTTTCAACAAGTGTTGAATTTGCCAACAGCTATGACTCCTAAACATGAGCCTCAAGCTCAGTGTTGTGCTGGAGCCAGCTTGCAGCAACTCAAGAAAGCCAGATATTCATGGCTCTTCCCAACTTCACACTCAGTGATATCATGTTGGTAGCTTATAATCAGCCGTGGTGGCAGGACTTACACCATGGAAATCAGCAAGTGCCGCAAATAGGGTCCCCCCCATCCGCCAGAGAGCCAGCTTACCAGCACACCACTGCTTAACCTTGTATCCAAATGTCAACAAGACGTGTGGAATCCTGAAATAGCTTTCAGAAGAGTGGTGTTGTTCTTGAATTTCCGTGTGAACCACTGAAAAAAAAAGTTTATGTGTATATAAATATCAGGAATCCTTTGCTTTCATATTCCAAATTCACCTTCCTCATATAGCCCCTCTTTCCCTTTAGGCTGAATGTGGAGAGTGGCTGCTACTGAACTGAGAAAAACCTGAGTCACTATCATATCCTTGGCTTTGTCAACTTGATTGTTTTTCCATGAGTGTTTTCCAGGCTCTATCCTCCGCCGGTACAGAGGATGCCTACAGAAAGCAATTTTCCTGCATGGAGCACACTCCCAGAGTTTGAGGTATCCTGTGGAAAAGCAGGGGCAAGATGCTGCTCTCTGCTTGGAGGAATTTTGCAAAAGAGATTGGATTCGGCTGAAAGTGGGCAACTTTAGTAGGAAAACATAATTTTCTTCTTTCTTTCCATACCAAACTGTAGGATTAACAAAGAATAAAAATGTAAACATGCACAATATTCACTTCCTCAGACCTTTCTTTCACTAATGTCTTTGTGGCTGTAGCTGATTATTTTTACCACTCTTTCCCATAATTTACCTAGAGGCAGAAAGAAAAAGGGGTGGGGAAGAAAATTAGCATCTACAGAGCACCAGCTATATATCAGGTCCTAGAATGTCTTATTTAATTACCATAGCAAGCAGGCAAGGAAGGTACTATTACTTCCATTTCTTCAGAGAAGGGAAGGTAAGAATTACGTAAGGTTATGCAGCTAATGGGTTTTGGAGCTGGAATTTGAATACAAGTCGCTTTGACTTCAGACTTTGTGTTTTTCCACTCTTTGTACTACTGTATTGACCCATGGAAGAACAAAGTCCGCCTGTGAAACCAGTTCTGGAGACATGGGTGCAGGCTGAGTCTGGTCCCTTGGGGCTGGCTTTCCCAGGACACACATTAGATTGTCTAATGAGAGACAGCTAAGAGACTTCCCAGGTGCAGGACTTGCAATTTCTCCGGGGAAGTTTTGAGGCAAACACCAAGTCTTTGTTGTCATGCTCATTAAAGGCGCAAAATAGGAGAAGAGCATGGGAATCAGAGGCAAATTTTGGAAAAGGCTTTTAAGAATTTTGTTGTTTCAAGTGCTTCTGTTCTAATAGCCTAATCCAACTACTCCTACCTTAGCCTCAAATTGCACCTGTGTTGTTTAAAGAAAGAAAGAAAAGGATGTCTTTTCCAGGAATTCACTCCAGGAGAAATATATGATGGCTTTACCTGTAGATTTCCCATTGGCCATTGTGCATCATTCGGGGGGACTGTGTCACACCCCAGGCTAAGGAAAGTGACATACTCCCTTTAGTTTCCTGGGATACACTACAACAAAGAATCTTGTCTTTTCAGGTTTTGGTGATAACAATGTTACTGATATCGTACTTTACTTTCACAGAGTTTACCAACTCACAACAGCTCAGTGAGGTTAACAGAAGTTTTTTTAGATTTTTGGATGAAGTGGCAAAGAGATATTGCATTGATTTCTGCACACTATACCTTTACACACTTTGAAAACAATCACTTATTTTCCCTCCAAATCTTATTCTCTCCTGGGCAGTGACTTCACTTAATAGGCTTTTAAAATTTTTGATGATATAAGTAATAGATATTTAAATGTTAAATAATGAAAAAATTTTAATGTAAAATGATGTAAATGTAGGACGTTAGTTTAATTTTCCAAGTACATACTTTAATAAGAAATGATACCTTAGGAATTTAATGTTAGTACCTAAATATTTTTTAAAACTATAAAAAATTATATATATGATTTTATATAAAATATTTTATAAATTTTTATTGTGATATCCTAAAGTCTGGCAAGAGAGAGGTACACACAGAGAGAGAATGTGTATGCATGTTAAGTTTTCGACACACTCAACTCGAAGTGCCTTTATGATCTCCAGGTTGAAATGTATGCAGTGGATATATGGGTCTGGAACTCAGGAGAAAGATTTGGCCTATAGGCACGGTTTTGTAATTCATTAATATATAGATGATAATTAGAATCATAAGAATGGACAGGATCATTCAGTAAAAGTACGTAGAGTGAGGAAAAGATAGGGTCTAGAACTGAAGCCAGAAAATCCCCACACTTAAAAGCCGAGACTGTTCAGATGTCTAGAGCCATCCAAATGCCTCCACCATCTCTGGGCCCACTCCAGTGGGATTCTGTCTTCTTCCACCTCCTAGGTAAAAAGAGGCTTCAGAAAAGAGGCTTCACTGACATTTCAGATCATCTTGGAGTTTTTTCTACACCAATGCAAAAGCTGTATCCTGGGAGAATTGACATTTTAAAAAATGGCATGGGGCCAGCTCCATGGCAGAGTGGTGAAGTTTGCGCTCTGCTTTGGCAGCCCAGGGTTTTGCAGGTTCAGATCCTGGATGCGGACACGGCACCACTCATCAAGCCATGCTGAGGCAGCATCCCACATGCCACAACTAAAAGGACCTACAACTATGTACTGGGGGACTTTGGGGAGAAGAAGGAAAAATAAAATCTTTAAAAAAAAATGGCATGAGAGAACTTACACCTCAGGTTAGGAGGTAGAAACAGTCAACAGAAGCAGATCCAAAGATGACCCAGTTATTAGAACTACTAGACCAGGACCTTAAAACAACTATTATAAGTATGTTAAAGAATTTATAGGAAAAAAGTGGATATAATAGGTTAAAACATTCAGTATTTCAGGAGAATTATTCAAGCACTAAAAAAAAAGGAAAATATGATATCTAAGACATTTGGGGAGTTATGAGTAGCAATTAGACATTACAAAGGAAAGGATCAGTGAATAGGAAGAAAGATCAATAGAAATTACTCAAATTGAAGGAAAGAAAGAAAAAGGATTTAAAAATAGATAGATTATCAATAACCATGGAATAATATCAAGTTTCTAGCAAATATGTAATTGGAGTGGGAAAAGAGGAGGAGAGAGAGAAGCAGGCAGAAAGAAAACACGTGAAGAAATAATAATTGAAATTTTTCCAATTTGATGAAAACATCAACTCATGGATCCAAGAAGTTCAAAAAGGCCCGTGGCAAGACAAATGTAGAGAAAATCCCTCCGAGACACATGATAGTCAAATTGATACATAAAGAGAAAGAGAATATCTTAAAAGCAACCAGAAAAATAAAGACATATACTGGGAACAATGATATGAATGATGGCTACTTTCCCACCAGAAACTACGCGAGACAGAAAACATATCAGAGGACAATGGAACAGGCATCTTTAAAGGAAATAAAACTGTCAACATAGAATTCTATATCCAACTAAAAAAATTCTTTAAAAATGAAGGTAAAATAAAGACATTCAGACAAAAGAAGACTGAGAGAATTTGCAGCAAGCAGACCTATATAACAATAAAGACTAATGAAAAATTTTCAGACTAAAGAGAAATGATATCAGACAGACTCTTGGATAAAGGAAGGAAAAAAGAATGAGGAAAACAGGTAATGGACTTGCAGTTTCCAGTCCAGCATGCAAGGAGCTTTAAGAAGTCACTACTCAGTCCTAACAACAAGTAAAAAGTTGACCAAACTGAAAAAATCTCAGCGCATCAATTCTCCTTAGATTTGTCAGAGAAAATGAGGTTGCAGGGCAAAATGTTGCCCCCAAAATTGGAGAAACAGGTGAATACAGAGAATCACAACTTATTGGAGCAGAAATTCACAAGCAGAAGCCTCTGTGGGATCCACTGCTAGGGTAGAAAATCCTGAACTGTAATTGACAAACTGCTGGAAGCTGAGCGTAGACAACTCTGAGAGTTAAAACCTCCAGGGGTCGCAGGCATGCAAAGCTGGAGCAACACTTGAAAATCCATTAATGTAATCCATCACATCAACAGAGTGAAAAAGAAAAATCACATGATCATATCAATCGATGCAGAAAAAGCATTTGACAAAATCTAACACCCATTCATTATAAAAATTCTCAACAAACTAGAAATAGAGAAGAACTTACTCAACTTGATAAGAACTATCTACAAAAAACCTACAATCGGGGCCAGCCCGGTGGCTCTGCTGAGCTTGCACGTTCTGCTTCTCGGCAGCCCGGGGTTCGCCGGTTTGGATCCCAGGTGCAGACATGGCACCGCTTGGCAGGCCATGCTGTGGCAGGCGTCCCACATATAAAGTAGAGGAAGATGGGCACGGATGTTAGCTCAGGGCCAGTCTTCCTCAGAAAAAAGAGGAGGATAGGCAGCAGATGTTAGCTCAGGGCTAATCTTCCTAAAAAAAAAACCCCCCAGAAAAACCCCCTACAATTAACATACTTAATGGTGAGAAACTCAAAGCTTTCCCACTAAGATCAGGTACAAGGGAAGGGTGTTCCCTTTCATCACTCCTTTTCAACATTATACTGGAAGTTCTACTAATGTAATAAGTCAAGAAAAGGAAATAAAAGGTATACAGATTGGGAAAGAAGACATAAAACTGTCTTTGTTCTCAGATTACATGATCCTCTATGAAGAAAATATGATAAAATATTCCTGGAACTAATAAGCAATTATAGCAAGGTTGCAGGATACAAGGCTAAATACAGAAGTTAATTGCTTTCCTATATACCAACGATGAACAAGTGGAATTTGAAATTAAAAGCACAATTTATTCTTGCCTCATAAAAAGGTGTATATTTGGCTCTGAGTACAAAATTAAACACAGAAAGAAAGAAGCACAGACAGAAAATATCACACAAGTCAGTTATTGAAAAAAAATCTCCAGTGAACACATTTCAGTCACGTTCCCTATCTTCAGCTTGGATTAGAAAACAGGAAACTACAAACCAACCAATGTCTTTCCCTTTGAAGAAAACTTATTTTTTTAACAAAGGGGGAAAAAACAAACCAGTCCCTGAAATCTGGCAGGTGGTTATTAGAGGCCACTGGAAGCTTTCCTTAATCGTTCTGGTGAAATGGGATACATGTGGTCATTGGAATATGGCCACCTCTTTATTTCTTGCTAGTAATGATCATCATCTGAAGGGAGTATGTCGGCCTGGGCACCATTTGATTCCACTTATGCAATTTGACGTCTCAAGGTCAACTAGCCTAGAGTCTTCCATTCCATATCTTCTCTGAATCTCCTCCATATACAGTTTCTTGTCACTGGATGATGAGAGAATGATGGGATCCTCAGGGTGGAAAGCCACTTCACTGGTGGAGCCAGTATGGCTGGGCAGCTTATACAAAATCCTCTTGCTTGTGGTATCCCACACATACACAACCTTGTCAGCTGAGCCAGCTGCTATCTTGCTTCCATCAGATGCCCAAGACCATCTCATAAGATTCTTTTCAAAGTTGTGCACATGTTCTTGAAATATCACTTAAATTATCATCCTTCAAAATAAAATAGTTATAAAACTAACAAAATATGTACAAGATCTATATCAGAAAAACTACAAAACTCTGATGAATGAAATCAAACTAAATAAATGGAGAGATATTCCATGTTCATAGATAGGAAGACTCAATATTGTCAAGATGTCAGTTCTTCCCAACTTGATCTATAGACTCAAAGCAATTCCAATCAAAATTCCTGCAAATTATTTTATAGATATCAACAAACTGATTCTACAGTATACATAGGAGAGGCAGAATAGCCAACACAATATTAAAGGAAAAGAACAAAGTTGGAGGACTGATAGTATCCGACTTCAAGACTTACTATAAAGCAACAGTAGTCAAGACAATGTGGTATAGGCAAAAGAATAGACAGATAGATCAAGGGGACAGAATAGAGAGCCCAGAAGCAGGCTCCAAATACAGCCAACTGACCTTTGACAAAGGAGCAAAAGCAATACAATGGAGCGAAGGTAGATTCTTCAACAACTGGTGTGGGAACAAAAAGACATGCACATGCAAAAAAATGAACCTAGACATAGACCTTACACATTTCACAAAAATCAACTCAAAATGGATCACAGACCTAAATGTAAAATGAACACATAGGAGATAACATAGGAGAACATAGGAGATGTTAACATAGGAGAAAATCTAGATGACTTTAGGTATGGCAATGACTTTTTACATACAACACCAAAGGCACAATCCATGAAAGAAATTGACAAGCTATACGTCATTAAAATTAAAAATTTCTGCTCTGTGAAAGACAATGTCAAGAGAATAAGAATACAGTCCACAGACTGGGAGAAAATATCTGAAAAAGACAAATCTGATAAAGGACTGTTATCCAAAATACACAGAGAACTCTTAAAATTCAACATTAAGAAAATGCAACATGATTTTAAAAATGGGCCAAAGACCTTAAGAGACACCGCACCAAAGTAGATTACAGATGGATAATAAGCACATGAATAGATGCTTCACATCACATGTCATCTGAGAAATGCAAATTAAAACATCAGTAAGATACCACTACACACCTATTAGAATGACCAAAATCCAGAACACTGACAACGCTAAATACTGACAAGGACGTGGAGTAACAGGAACTCACTGACATTTCTGGTAGGAATTCAAAACGGTACAGCCACCTTGGAAGACAGTTTGGCAGTTTCTTACGAAAGTAAGACGACTCTTACTATACAATCTAGCAATCATGCTCCTTAGTATTTAGCCAAAGGAACTGAAAATTTCTGTCCACACAAAAACCTGCACACATTTGTTTATAGTAACTTTATTCATAATTGCCAAAACTTGGAAGCAATCAAGATGTCCTTCTGTAGGTGAAATGAAGAAATAAACTGTGGTACATCCAAACAATGGAATATTATTCAGTACTAAAAAGAAATGAGCTATCAAGCCATGAAAAGACACAGAACAAACTTAAAAGCATATTACTAAGTGAAAGAAATCAAACTGAAAAGGCTGGATACTGTATGATGCCAACTATACGACATTCTGGAAATGGCAAAACTATGAGATAGCAAAAAGATCAGTGGTTGCCAGGAGGAGTCGGGGGGTGAGGAATGAATAGGCAAAGCATAGAGAATGTTTAGGGCAGTTAAAATACTCCGTATGATATTATAACGATAGATATATGTTATTACACATTTGACCAAACCCATCGAATATACAACACCAAGAATGAACCCTAAGATAAAGTATGGACTTTGGATGATTATGATGTGTCAATGTAGGCTCATCTTTGGTAACAAATGTACCATTCCAGTGAGTGATGTTGATAATGGGGGCGGCTATGCATGTGTAGGGGCAGAGGGTATATAGGAAATCTCTGTCCCTTCCTCTCAATTATGATGTGAACTTAAAACTGCTCTAAAAATAAAGTCTTAAAAAAACTTCAGGGAAATACGGTCATAGGGGGCCCCCACACTTGTGTGAGTTTTACTTCTTGGAGCTTCACCAGGTCTTCACAGTGAACACTGTAGAAATATCTCCTAGTGCTTCCAGCAGGAAAAGTGGAAAGGGAGCCATCTTGAAATACACCAGAGCATTCTGTTCTTCTTAACAAGGCCTGCCCTCAAGAGAAACTATTTTACCTGAACCTAACCTCCTAGGGATTTATCAGAGCCTAATCTATCTGGGGAAAGGGAAATATCCAACTCTAGTCCCCTCTAGACATTCTGTCCTATCTAAGGGAGATGGAGGGAAGAAAACTGAGAAGTACCGAAGTTCACAGTCCAGGGCACAGGCTCACCAAGACTGGGACCTAATCACAGGACTATAGAACGCTCTCCCTGCCCCCACACCTTACCAGCACATTCCAAAAGGCCTCTTTACTGCAGTTCCTTTACACGCTACATCAGGTCCACCTTTCAACAAAAAGTCACAAGGTATACTAAAGGGCAAAAAAAATACAATTTGGAGAGATTGAACAAGCATCAGAACCAGAAGCAGATATGACAGAATTGTTGGAATTATCAGGCCATGAATTTTAAAAACCATGATTAATATGCTAAGGGCTTTCATGGAAAAAGTAGACAAATGCAAGAACAAATGTATGATTAAGCAGAGAATTCTACAAACAAATAAAAAAGAAATGCCGAGGATCAAAATTACTATAACAGAAATGAAGAATGCCTTCTGATGGGCTCATGAGTAGACTGGACATGGCTGAGGAAAGAATCTCTGAGCTTGAGAATGTTACTCTAGACACTTCCAAACATGAAAAGCCAAGAGAAAAAAAGACCGAAACTAGGTCATAAAGGATCATACAACTTCTGCCTTCTTCACTGGAATACTTGCCCTTGAAACCCTGAGCCAGCACATAAAAATTTCAACTACCTTGAGGCTGACATCCCAGAGAGAATACGTAGTGGCACTTTAGTCAACTGTCCCAGCTGAACCTGTCCTTGAGCCATCTCTGTCTAGGCATCAGCTACGTGACTAAAGAAGTCATCTTGGATGTGCCTTCTCCAGCCCCAGATGCTCCAACTCCCAGTCACTGGAGTCATCCCAACTGAGGCCCAAAATAGCATGAGGCAGAGAAGAGCCATTGCTGCTGCTTTTTATAAATTCCTGATCCACAGTATCTGTGAGCATAAAGCAATGCTTGTTCTTTTACACCATTAACTTTTGGGATGGTTTGTTATGCAGCAATAGACAAAAAGAATGCTAACCATATCGATAGTTATACTAAATATAAATGAACTAAACACTTCAAATAAAGACAGAAATTGTCTGATGGATTAAATGTAGTACCCAATTATATGCTGTTAGCAAGAGAAACTCTTTGAACAGAAAGATATTGACAGGGTAAAAGCAAAGAATCAAGAAAATGTGTAAACATTAATCGTAAGAAAGTTGAAGTGAATATATTAATTTCAGGTAAAGTAGACTTCAGAACAAGAAACATTGCTAAACATAAAGATCCTTCCTAATGATAAAATGCTCAATTCATTAAGACAAAACAAATCCTAAATGTGCACTTGCCTAATAACAGGGCTTTACAATTATAAAACAAGAATAAATCAAAAATTGATAGAACTAAATAAATAAAACCACAATTACAGTTGAATATTTTAACAATTATTCCTCAGTAATTGATAGAACAAGTGAATAAAAATCAGTAAGGAGACAGAATACTTAATTGACACTATCAACCTACTTAAGCTAATTAACATTTATAGAACACCAAACCTAACAGCATAGAATGCGCATTCTTTTCAAGTGTTCATGGAATATTTACCAAGACAGACTATATGTTGGCCATAAAACAGATCTTAATAAAATCCAAAGGATTGAAATATGACAAATTATGTTATTTAAGCACAACAGAATTTAATTAAAAATCAATACAAAAACATATCTTAAAAAACCCCAAATCTTTGGAAATTAAGCAACATGCTTCTAAATAACCCTAAATAATAAAAAGGAAAATTAGAAAATATTTTAGCTAAATGGTACTGAAAATATATCAAAATTTATGGATTATGGCTAAAGTAGCACTTTAGGGAAATTTTTATAGCTTAAAATACACATATTAGAAAATAAGAAAAGAATAAAATAAGTGAGCTAACCTTCCACCTTAAGAAGCTAAATAAAGAAGAGCAAAATAAGTAGATGGAAGGAATAATAAAGACAAGTGTGGAAATCAGTGAAATAGAAAATAGACAAATAATAGAGAATATCAACAAAGCCAAAAGTTGATTCTTCAGAGAGATTAATAAATCTGAAAAACCCTTAGCAAGACAGGCCAACAAAAAATGAAAGAAAATATAAATTACCAATATCTGACCTGAAATAGGGCGCATCACTAAAATCCTACAGAAACCAAGAGGAAAACAGATTTACACTAATAAAGTAAAAAATTTAGATGAAATGGACAAATTCCTTGAAAACCACAACTTAACTGACACAAGAAGAAATAGAATATCTGAATAACTCTATATCTTTTAAAGAAATTGAATTTGTAATTAAAACCTTTCCCACAAGTTTTGATACCAAAACTTAAAGAAAAATTACAGAGCAATATCTGTCATTAACCTAGACACAAATATTCTTTACTAGCAAATGAATCCAGCAATATATAAAAATTATAAGGCATCAAGACCAAGTGGGGTATATCCCAAGAATGTAAGATCATCTTAGCATTTGAAAACCAATCAATATAAGTCATCACATTAACAAAATAAGAGAAAAATCATATGATGATCTAAATAGATGCAGAAAAAGTACTTGAAAAAGTTTAATACCAATTCAAGGAAAAAAATAAACTCCACAGACTACACACAGAGGGGAACTTTTCAATCTGATAAAGAGCACCTACAAACAACTTAAAGCTAACGTTTTACTTAATCTTAAAATATTGAATCCTTTCTTGAAGATTGGAGACAAGGCAAGGTTGTCTATATTTACCTCTTTTATTCAATATTATAAAGGAGGGCCTATCTAAACAATTTGGCATGGGTATTGCTGTTGGGATAGACAAATAGATCAATGGAACAAAAGGAGTGAGAAACAGACCTACACTTAGCAAACTGATTTTCAACAAATGTGTCTTTTCAACAAATAGTGTTGGAACAACTGTACAACTGCATGGAGAGAAAAGAACCTCCCCCATTATATCACAGCAAATGCAAAAATGATTTGCGATGAATGATATGCCTCAATGTAAAAACAAAAACTATAAAGTTTCTAGAAGAAAGTAAAAAACATTCGCATGACTTTGGGGTAAGAAATAGTTTATTAGACAGAACTCGAAAGCATGAACCATAGGAAAATAATGATAAATTGGACTTCATCAATAAAAGTTTATACTCATCAGAAGATGTTGCTAAGCAAACGAATAAGCAATCTTCAGACTTGAAGAAGATATTTGCAATTCATTTGATCTAATAAAGGATTGCCTCCAGAATATAAAGAATTCCTACAACTCACAACTCAATGATAAACGGTTAAAAAATGGGCAAAAGACTGAAACAGATGCTTCATAAAATATTGTTCATCGGGATAATGCAAATTAAAACCACAGTGAGATACCATTTCACATCAACCAGAATGGCTAGAATTAAAAGGACTGACCCAAATGCTGGTGAGGATGTATAGGTGGATTGGCAAACTATTGCCAGCAGGCCAGAGCCAGCTTACCACTGTTTTTGTAAATAAAGTTTTATTGCAACACAACCACGCTCATATGTTTATAAATTGTCTATTGCTGCTTTCACAAGACAGTAGCAGAATTGAGGAGTTACAACAGAGACCATATGGCTTGCAAGGTCTAAAATAGTTACCTTCTGGCCATTTAAAGAAAAAGTTTACCAGTTCCCAATGTAAATCAACTACAATTCTCAGGCCTTTATTGAGCGACTGTAAAATGGTACATCCACTTTGGAAAACAGTTTAGGAATATCTTATAAAGTTAAACATTTATCTGCCTTTGACCCAACAATTCCACTCGTAGGTATTTACCCAAAAGAAATAAAAGCATATGTTCACAAAGGGCTTGCAAATGAATGTTCATAGTGGTTTTATTATAACAGCCAAAAACTGGAAACAGTCCAGGTGTTCAATAGAAAAATATACAGAAAAACATATAAACAAACTGTGACATAGTCATAAAACTGAATACTCCTCAGTAATATAAAGGAATAAAGTACTAATACACAACAATATGGCTGAATTTTTAAAATATTGTGCCGAGTGCAAAAAGCCTTATACAAAGAGTACAGGTTTCCCCCGCTGTCAGAAAGCACAGCGTTCCTGTGAAACCTGTCACAAGCCGAAATTGCATGAAGTGAAGAAGCAATTACCTTAGGACACATCTTGCTAACGGAGGCACAAAATAATCAAGATAGATTACCGGTGCTCACAGACACGGTTCAGTTACGGCGGCTTGATGCGAGATGCTGAGCGCAGTTCCCGGGGAAGGGGCTTGCGGCGCCACTCAGGCTGCTGGAGGTGCGCGCTGCCTCTACAATGGAGGCTGCAAAGCAAACCTTGAATGCTATTTTCACTTTTCGCCTTTTTTCGTAAAAGTGAATATCCTCTTCAGATTTCTTTCGGTTAATGAAAACAGGTACTAATGTAGGTCTTTCGTAAAAGCGAAGTGGCGTAAAGTGAACTTTCAAAAACCGGGGTTACCTATATACACTATGGGATTCCGTTTATGCAAAATTCTAGAACAGGGAAAACTAATCTATGCTGGAAAAAAATCAGAACTATAGTTGAGTATGGTGGGGGTGGGAGCCGGCAGAGACTGCTTGGGAAGGGCATAAAACAACTTCCTGGGCCTGATGGTACTGTCCTATTTACTGAAAGAGGTTTGGGTTATTCAGGTTCATGCGTTGTCAAAATGAGCAAATACGTACTAAAGATTTATTTTCTTGTTTGCATACTTTACATCAAAATAAAAAACTGCAGGGCTGGCCCCGTGGCCGAGTGGTTAAGTTCGCGCGCTCCGCTGCAGGCTGCCCAGTGTTTCCTTAGTTCGAATCCTGGGCGCGGACATGGCACTGCTCATCAGACCACGCTGAGGCAGCGTCCCACATGCCACAACTAGAAGAACCCACAACGAAGAATACACAACTATGTACCGGGGGGCTTTGGGGAGAAAAAGGAAAAAATAAAATCTTTTAAAAAAAAAAATCCTCTGTCACATCTCTAAAAAAAAAAAATAAAAAATAAAATAAAAAAACTGCAGACAAATACTGAACTCTACTTAATGTTCTGCAAGCTGAAATATTTATGGGGAAGCATACTGATGTCTGCTGTTTACTTTGCCATGCAATAAAGAAAAGATGGATCAATGGATGCATAGAGGGATAAACGGATAGATACACGATAAGGCAAATATAGTTAAATGTTAACTGTAGACACTAGGTGAAGGGTGTACAGGTGTTCACTGTAAAGTGCTATGCTGTAGCTTGAATTTTTCATAGTACGTTGGTGGAAATTTTTCAAAAAAAAAAGAAAAGGAGCCAAGGAAATTCTTTAGAAAAGGAGAAGGGGCAGGTGGGCAGAGGGGAGTAGTTAGGGAGTTGCTTCTAGTTCTTTGCTGTGATTCTCGCTTTATAGATAGAAGAAAATGCATCTATAAAAACTGACTGAACAAAGATCCCAGTAGAATGGAATTTTACAGGATATCTATAAGTGGTTTTCAAATCCTTCCAGAATAGGTCGGAAATGCCCAGGTTCCTGAAGTTGTAGGAGATTTCCTTGCCTAAATTTGCCATGGCCGGTTCATGGCTGCTGGCCTGTTTGGATTGAGTGTGGGATCCCCAAAAGCAGCAAGCATTGCTTCTAAAAACACTTCAAATGAGAGGTCTATTGAGAGGATAAGGTCTATAAATGGACCTCTCAGAGGATTTGTTATTCTCATAGAGCCCGAAGAATTTTCCTTTATGCCTCTATAAAAGATACAAGGGGAATATTCCTCAGCACTATAAACTTCATGAAGGTAGAAACACATCTTTCTTGCTCACCATTTTATATCCAGCACTTAGCACAGTGTCAAGCATAATGAAAATCTTGGTTAAATGTTTGTTGAACAAATAAATGAATAAATGATGATCCCTCCTACTGGAAACTTCAGGGTAACTTTCAAAATAAATGATCCACACAATTCAACTGCCCTCTCTACTCAACACCAGTGAAAACAACTTCCCAGCAAGGCCTTGATTAAATACACAATTTTATATCTTTGTTGAGATGGTTAATATGTTTTCCGGGTAAGAGGACAATCAAAACAACAATTACTCCTGCTACTACCATTTATTGAGCAAGTACTATAAAGCTGGGGACCATGCGAAGCACCTTACCTTGTTGCCAATCCTTGCAATAATCCTGAAAGGTCAGAATGAGATGAGAAAACCAGTGCTTAGCCAAGATAAATAATTTACCAAAGGATATACCACCAGTAAGATCCAAAGCATCCACATATAAGCTCTTCGACTCCAAAGATTATTTACAGTGCTTAGCACAGTATAAGGTATATTTGCTCTGTGCAATACAACACACAAATAAATGTAGAAGACTATTATCTAGTTAGGTTGCTTTTTCCCATGTGCATATATGGAGAATCTACTCTTGGCAAACATCTCCTGTAGACCATGGTGTGTGTGTGTGTGTGTAGTAACTACCTAAACAATTAAAAGAAGGAAGGAAGCACATCCTCCCTGGCCTTTGGCCTCTCCCTTCCTCACCCTCTAGTAAATACAACCCTGTCCAAACCAGAAAGCTCTTCCTACTCTAGTAGAAATAGTTGCCCCGGCCTTATTATTCTCCACCCAGTACCGTTTTTTTTTCTTTTTTTTGTTTTGTTTTGTTTTTGGATATTTGTTCTCATGAGAGGACTGCTCCTGGGGTTTGTTGTTTCTCCATTTCCTTAATGGACACTCCAGAGCCCTGTTCTTCCCTCCAATGAAGGTTTATTTGGACACTGGACATATATAAATGTTCCTGCTCTGGTCACAACCATCCCTAAACAGTAGCACAGGAATAGCACCCATACAGGGACATAGGGACCACAGACATGGGCAAGAAGCTCATCCTGCAGAGAATCGGGCAGTACCTAAAATTTGTGTCTAGTGCAATCCACCACTCCCTGTCATTGTCCCTCTTCTCTATGTTGAAAACCTTCCTACTCGGCCGGAACCCTGTTTAGAACTGAATACCTACTAATACATGGGTCTGAGTTAGGACACATGCTTTCTAGGCCACAGTCAAAATGTCAAGCTGTTACAAGCAGACTCTCATGTTACACAGGTTTAATGTTATAAATCAGGGTTCTAGTCCTGAAAACACAGGTCATATCATTAGATATGAAAATTGATCAAAAATAAAAATTAAATTAAATTCCTCTCTATTTTCTTTTTAATATGAGATATATCATAATCCAGAATAGTGAGCAAGACTTATATGTACAGTTAAAATAATAATTACAAAGTTAATATCCATCTTAATACTGAAATCCTAAAAGAGATCCACTTCTGAGAACAATGACTTAATTCAAGAAGTTGAATATAGCCAGTGTTCCAGAAGCACCCCCACATGACCCTCCCAAGTCAACTTCCCCCATTTCCTCATCTGGGGTCATCATTATCCAATTTTCAGTGATAAAAAATTCCTGGTCATTCTCTACAGTTTTAATATGTATGTCTATGGCCCAAAACAATATAATTTGCGTTTGCCTATTTTTGAATTTTATATAAATGAATTTCAACTATAAGAATTCTAACCATAGGTATCCTTTTGTCACCTGCCTCTGTCTCCCAACATTACATCTATAGGATTCACCCATGTTGTTGCTAAAGTAATGCTTTAAAACATTAACCTTAAGCTATTTTGTAAACGTTGACCTTTATGAATCTTTCTTCATATATTGGGATAGGAGGACTGAAGACCCCAACTTCCTTCTGGGTGAATCTCCAAATAGCAAGCGTGGGGATTCTTCATTACTACATGCTGTCTTCAACACTTTTGTTGCCCATTTGACTTGAGGGATGTCTTTAAAAAGAAAATATTGGGGATGATATCTTCATTCTCTCTTTCTTTGTCTCCTTTTCCTTCTCCTTTTTCTTCTTCATCTCCTTCTCCTTCCCTTTCTCCTGAAAGATCACTGGAGACCATCTTTGAGGCTGCCTACTGCAACTCATTTTCGCTTTCCACAAACCCATAATATATGAGAACTATTTGATCCACAAGTCACAGATGAGGAAACCCAAGCACAGAAACATTAATTACCTTAATGCCATACAGAGAGCCAAGAGATGAGAGACATGAAAGAAGAATTAAGAAAACCTGGAAGATAGAATGAAAATTTCCAATCTCCAGTCCATCTAATACAAATTCCAGAGAGAACAGAGAGAGTAGAAGAGAGGCAATATTCAAAGAGATTATACCTGAGAATTTTTTTGAAAATAAAGAAATAAATAAGACCTCACACTAGATTCTGAGCAGTATAAATAAAAATAAATCTATACCTGTGTTCGTTTTAGCAGAAATACAAACATTAAATTCAAAAAGGAAAACCTTAAACCTGCAAAGGAGAAAAACCCATTCTCTCGAAAGAAATGGCAATTAGACAGATAGCAAACTCCTCATTAGCAAAAATAGGATCCAGAAGATAATGGAATAATATGTTCATAGTTATGAAAAAATTGTTCAGAAAGAATTGTATAACTGGCTAAACTATCATTCAAGACATCTTTAGACTAAGAAAGTTTGAGGAAGTTTTTAATGCATAAGTCCTCATGAAAAAAATGTATGCAAGAAAAAGTTGAAACCAGAAGTAAGAAACGAATCATAAAGTAATGGTAAACCAAAAAATTGGTAAATATTTTATTACATCTAAATAAGAATTCATTTTTGAAAAAGAATACTAATTTTAGAGAATTTTAATTCTAGTTAACGTGGAAGATGGAGACAGGGACAATTTAAAGTTAATGCATTGTACATTCCTGTGGGGATCATTTGCTTGCTTCTGAGAGATTTCTCTTTATCTTTCTTACATTGTCATGTCTGGACCAACTGAAGCCATCTTGCTTCCTGGGTAACACTGAAACTGCCACCGAAGATAGAAAAGCAGAGAAATGGAAATAACCTGGGTGCTGCTGAAGCCCGCTCTACCTCTAGACTTCCTGTTATGTGAGATAATAAATTTTCTTACTGTTTAAACACATGATTCTTAACTTTCACTGTGTATCAGAAGACGACTGATCCCCGTGTTATTTTAAGGTAAAGTCAAGGTCTTCCAGGGTGAACCCATCTGAATCCGGGTTTTCTGTTAGTTATACCTGAAAACATTTGAGTGATATGGACACCTCTGCAGACATGTCCATCGTTGTTTTCCTTAAACCTTCAAGGCAGGGGTTCGCTCTGGGGTTTTCCTACATAGCTTCCTCCTGGGACCAAGGTCTTTGGCATCTAAAGTGCACCATTACTGATGTCTGTTTCTTGAGGACCCAACAAAACCCACCCAAAGCCTGTTCCATGTGACTTTGTGTAGTTGTAACATGTTAAGGATCAAGGATGTGGATGACTCTGCTCATTTCATAAAAGTGGTTTTTTTATGTTAAAAAATATTTTGTGAAGAGTTACCTTTAACACAACAGTTTCACTGTATCTTAGTCAATATTGAGTTTAGGTATGACTATCAAGTGAATACAATATTTGAATATCTTATTTTTTTGGTGGACACTGTGGAAAGTACAGGAGTCTAGAATCTTCATACATACCATTTTTATAAATTTCCAAGAAGCTTCAAAAAGTTTTTTGTATGCAAGTATATTCGTTAAATCACTCTCAGCAAGGAGACTGTTATAAATAGTACCTGCTTAACAGTAGTTCAGTGAGCTCCTGAAATGAAATCTACCAGAGTATCAACTCTTAATACACACCATCGAGAGCACTGTGTCTGAACAGTTGGTGGGTATGGTGGCGGGGTGGCGGGGAGCACAGGCATCTCTTGAGGTAAATAGTAAAAGAAAAAAATCAGAGAGCCACAAGTAAGAATGACAACTTTCAAACTGGCCCACCTCTCTATCTAACCAGACGTTAGGAAGCAAACGGGTCTGAGAAGAGAGAACTCAGCACGTCTCAGGGACTAACTGTTCACAGAGGCGGCTATACAGTTAACGCAAGCTGTGGGCTGCCAATAAAACATAATGAGCCACGCCCACAAGACGGCAGGATCTCTGTGGGAACCCGGGCCCGCCCACCACACGACTGATGGTTTTCCTTGTGCCATTAACCAGCAAGTAGGTTAACGATTGCAGTGGTCTATCTCAACACTCCCAGCTGCTTTTAGCACGTAACTCCAATGTAATGTTCCTCAGCTTCCGCCAGCAGGCAAGAGGGAGAGCTTTATCAGAAAACGTAAAGGTCACTTTGTGATTATTATTTCTCCTTTGGGCAAGGCTACCCTGAGTGCCCCCACACAGCTCCTGTGGGACCTTATCTCCTGAGGACTCTGGAAATGAGTACCACGGCGTTAAGATTTCCGTCCATGCCCGCCCCACTCCACCTTCACGTACACTTCTAAAAAAATTTAATACTGGGCTGCCTTAAATCACACAAAATGGCAATTGATAAGATATGGAGTCAGCTATGTTTTCCTCTTAGCATAGCCTGGCTGACCTGGTCACCCTTTCTTCAGTCCCACTTGGTCCTTCCTGGGCACAAAGCCACCCACTGTTTTGCCATCCCAAGTCTGTCGCACAAACTCTATCATCTGGTACGCTAGGTCCTCAAGACGGTCATACTGTCTCCTTGTATGGACTCAGCACTTTACAGTGCAGGGCTGGAGGAACCCCAGCAGGTTGCGAGGCCAGGAGTAGCCTGAGACTAACTTTTAATTAAGTGCCTGGTGGGATTGTCATTTAATTAAATGCCTCTTGTCATTTAAGAGAAATCATTAAAGCTTCCACTTAGAGTGATTCAGTCTCCGGGAATTGTCCATCACATGGCAGTGGATTGCAGATCCAGCCAGCATCTTAAAGAGAGCAGTTCCGTCATTAAGCAGTCACATCACAGTTTCCCTCACTACTGAATGCAAATTGGATTCTTAGATCACACATTTTCAGTGTTCAAATATTTTTGGTTGGAAGATGCATAGAGGAGACCAGAAGAGAAAGAGAATGTCAACTCCCAAAAAGGTCATATGCCAACCACCCACTTTTAAACTCCTTATCCTGCTCAGGCACACAAACTCCAGAGAGCCTGACTAAAGGTGTACTGGCTGGCCAATTCAAAGGAAAGAGACTTTTTCTAGATTTTTCTTAAAAATCCAAATTTTAACTTGCAGGGATCTCCTCAGCATCCCACTCCAACTATTGGCGATTTGCCTGAAAAATTCTGTCTCCGTAAAATTTGAAGGCACTGGAAGACATGACTACAAGTGCTTTTCACTGATTGCTTTGTTCTCTCACCATCTCAAATAGTTCGGAAACAACATAAAGTCAAGTATGACAGAAAAGCCCCAAGTGAATTTCTGAAGATTAGGCTAGACCAGGCAGACAAAGAGACGGGGTATAGAAGAGCATATTGTTATGGGCTTTACCGACATCTTTTTCTAATACATTTTATTTTTGATAAATCTTGATACCAACTGGAGTCTGAGGAATGGCAGATGTTTCTAATAAGTCCTAAAGTATTGCTTACGAGTTTAAGCTCTTGAATCTGCTTCTGGGACTAAAACTTGGATCCACTACTTACTAACTATATAACCGTATACAAATAAGTTAACCTGCCTAAACCTCAGCTTCCTCCTCTGTAAATTGATGATAATATTAGTACCAAGCTCATAGGGTTGTTATGAGAAATACATCACATAATAGATATATAACTGCTTAGCACTCTGCCTAACACAGAGTAAGCTCTTAATAATTATTATTGTTACTGTTGTTATTATGTATAGCAAATCAATGGAAATAATATGGAGGTGCCATTGGTACACGAGGTGAAGGCCGTTTACCAGCTACTTGGCCAGAAATGAGACTTAGTCTCCTTCCTTCTGACAGACTGCAGTTTTAAGGGCCTTGCCAGGCATCTACCTGGCAGTTCTAGGGGAGCACAGGCCTTTACCAAGATCACCTGGCAACCTAACACCACAGAGCCAAGCCCTGTGTTAGCAAAAAACACTAAGTGAGCTGGCTGCCATACGGAGCCTTGACATGATTTCTTCAAAGCCTCGCTCAGAGATGACTCTTTCATCCTCCCATATCAGGAGAGCAAAAGGCCCAAGAGCCTTTGGTCATTCATGGCTGCGGCTCCCCCAGGTCCTTCTTCCTTTGGAGCCTAGTTGTTGCTGAAACTACCGTAAGCTCAGACTCTTGACCCATCATCAGTCACCATTCTGATGATCTGGCAGGAAAAGATACCTACCCTTGGTTCCTCTGGGGTGAACACCCAGTAATTTATGAACCAACAGAGCACCGCTTCCTCGTGACTTCATATGCTTAACGGCTAATTACATCTGTGTAGGGATTACACTTACATTGTGCAGCTTTATAGAAACAAACTCCCGGCTTCCTCAGATTCCCTTAAACAGCTCCTTATCTCTGAAAGGGAGATTCTTATCGGGCCATATGGTAGAGGGCCTGTGCAGTTTCCAAATGACCCCAGGAAAATCTGGGGCCTAATCATCCTGCAGGCCTGAGGAGAGGCCTGGATAGGGTTTCAACCTGAACCGGCTGGGAGGCCAAAGCCAAGGAAGGAGATTCTTCTCTGCCTTCCATCCTCCATAAACCTGTCAAAGGCCGCGTCTGGACTGAGTGACCCACATCAGCTCCTCTCCCCAGGTGACCAGCGCTTCCTATGTTGACCTTCATGCAACATGGAGCTGGAGTGTACAAATCCCAGGGGATTATGGGGCACCTTATCCAAAGTCAAAGTGAAGTCTTTGCCCTTTCCGGGGGTGCTGTGGGAGGACTGTTTTGGTAGTGACGCTTTGCTTTTTAACTCACAAGCTAGCTAAGCCCCTCCAACCCCTGAGGAAACAATTCAATGCTACCAGCTTCCTTTTGCCAATTTGGCAAGGTAGCCCAGCTCAACCCACTTGCCTCACACACAGTTATCTCAAGGCTTGGGAGATTCCCAGCCTTGGCAGACAGTAAAAACACTCCTTCCCTTGGGTTTTAACAATTCAGTGAAAGACCTTGTCTTAAGGAACTCTTGGGGGAGGGGGACAAGGAGCAGGAAATGTCTCCCTGCGTGAGGAGCCCGGGAGCCGGGGGCCCTGCTGGAGCTTTCCAGCCCATGACTCACGGGGCCACTTTCCTGCTTCACCCAGCCTGGACTCCGGCTCCTTGGCCACTGTGTCTCAGCACCTCTTCCTGTCTCCATTCCGCTCAGACCCCTGAACAAAGCAGGAGTCTGGAGTCCACGGCAAAGACTGAAGTGTTGTGTATATATTTGGGCGTCATCTGTGGAAGCAGCTATTTTGAAAACAAAAAAATAACTTCCCTGCCCACTGAAGAACTTGGTGAGCTCTTAGAAGTGACTTCTTTAACCATGTGAGACTGAAACCTTGGTGAGCACCTCTTGAAAAAAGAAAGGTAGACATAGTACATTCTTTTTCATTGATTCGTAATAATAGGTAAGGTATTTGTTGGGTGCTTATTATATGCCAGGCACGGTATTACCTGCTTTACATCTAGTACTTTATTTAACCCTTACAACAAACTTATGAGGAATGTACTGTTACTATCTCCATTTTATGAATGAGGAAACTGAGGCTCAGAGAGGTCAAGTGACTATCACACGAAGACACAGCTAGTAAATGGTAGAGCCAGGATCCAAACATGGGTCTGTCTAACTCAAGAGCCCAGATTCTTGGTCTCTAATATGGGCTGAAAGGGAACTTGGAGACCAGCTGGTCTAACTGGTGCTCTGATTCCCTAACTCCTTACAACTTCTTGACTCCTCTCCAACAACCTTACAGAACAATCTCTACTTGCTCTGGGGTAGGGAGAATTCATAAGGCACAAAGGAAAGGGCATGTGGTTGGGAATCAGATGATGCAGGGCCTGCCACTCTCATGGCTTCTATCTGTTGATCTAATCTGCCCTTTGGGAAGACAAAAGAAAGTCAGAGTACAGTCTGTGGAAGCCTCTTCATATGTTAAAAGAGAGCCCTTGCATACCCCTTAAATCTTCTCCAGTCTAACTATTTCCAGTTTCCCAACCATTCTTTATGTAAGACCATCCTAGTCACCTTCCACTGGATATGCTGCAGGCTGTCAAGTTACCTCTTAAATGTGCTTCCAAGAATGGAGTGTCAGAATCCAAGTGGGTCTGACCAGCTTGGAGACAATGGGATAACTCCCTCCCTTGATCTTCACATGTTTATCTAGTTATGCAGCTTAAAATTTCCCCCACTTCTTTGGAAACCCCAACGTACCCTGAAAACACAGTCAACAAAAGCCTCTAAGTTATTTTGCTCTTGTTGGTGCCTAGGAGAGCAGGCCAAAATGCCAAAAATCAATTCACTGAGAGCCAATTGGCTAAAATTCTATTTACCAAATGACTGATGTTATCATTGCGTTCCACAGGTATTGAGCGCCTACTATTGTCAGGCACTGTTCTAGGCGTGGAGATAAAGCAGTGAACAAAATAGACAAAAATTTCTGTCTGAGTATAATGGAATTGTTCCAGCCACTTTTGAGTTCTTCTGATTCCTTTTGAATGTCATTTCAACAAAGCCTCAATTGGCATGTAAGCCTTAATTTTGCATTTCTAGCATTTGGTGAGAAAAATTCAGCATTTCATATTGATGTGATTAGTTTGGATCCCTTTATATAATTTTCATATTACTGGCAAATATATAAGATAATCTGATGCTGAAACTGATGAATTTGAATGAATCATTGAAAATGATTAAATATATTTATGGGAAATTTAAGCCTATCTCCATCAACTTTTGAAAAATTGGACATTCTGTAAAAATTCTGCTGTGAAGATGGAGTGAAAACCAATCTGTTACAATGTCACAGAAATCTTCAATACCAATTGTTGTAAACTTTATAAATAATTCTTAAAGGTTTGGGTTTATTGGTAAATTTAATCTGATGAGTTAATCATTGGGCAAATTGGTCATTTGACAAACTGATTTTTAGCAAATTGGTCACTGTCTAACTGATTTTGGCAAACTGGTATTTGTTAACCAATTAAACCAAAATTTGTGCAGAAAAATCTAATTAATTTATTTGAGTCAGCATTTGAATCCTGACCAGTGAGCTCTTTCTGAATCCTGACTCTATCACACTACAATCTTACCAGGCACATGTCATCCAGCAATTTGTTCCTCATGTTATGAGTATCCTTAGGTGAGTCTTTAAATCTAATGGAACAAAGAGAGAAGTAAGTTCCACTGGAGACTTCCATCCAGTTCGTCGATGGTAAGTTCACAGTCTTTGAGAACTATCTTTCAACAAGTTATAAATCTACCTAATTTCCCTATCACCAGCATCATCATAAGAATGTAATAATACCTAAGCTTTATTTCACACTTTCCACCTTTCAGGTAGTGTGTTAGGTGCTTTACACACATACCTCATTTAATCCTCATCCAGATGAGGAGAGTAAGACTCAAAGAGGTTAAGTAACTTGCCCAAGATCATACAGCTAGTAAGTAACACACTTTCTTTCCTCTGGCAGTTAGATGTTTATTGCAACACTAAGCTTTGACGTTTAGTTGTTGTCTAGTGGATTTATCTGATAGATAAAGCTACCCGAAAGATGGAATATTGAAGCCAATACATATTAACTAAGACACTTAAAGTTACCAGGCCACATTAACATGTTCCTTTCATTCGGTTGGTTGATTTAGCAGAGGATGAGTCCACTCATGGTCTTCTCTCAGAAGAGAAGACCCCATCCTGGTTCCTATCTCAAATACAAACACACCTCCAAGGTATAAGTAGACTGGATTCAATCCTGGCAAGACCTTGCCTACTGAGACTTCCAATCTTAACTGCCAATCTTCAGTTGTAACATGGTGATGTTAGTACCTAACACAAGGGCCCCTGGCAAGGATTTAATGACATAATATATAAGGAGTGCACAGCTCAATGTCTGGCATATGGTAGACGATCAAAGGTGGTTCTCTGCCCTTCAAGCTCCTCACGTCTGAGTGACTGCAGAGCTACTTGAAATGTCTATCCCCATGAGACAGAGAAATACAATGAAAGTTACATCCATAATATATATTTACCTAAAAATTCTATTATGTTATTAAACTTATGTTATGTTATATTAAACTTGCTCTAATATATATGTCATCCAAAATTAATACTCACTGGTACTATTTTTTTAAGTGAACATTATTAACTAATTCTGTAAGATCTGACTCAGGAATGGCTTCGGGCATGACATCCTCATGTCTTGCTCCTCAGTCAAAGAAGCGATAAACTCTCCTCCAGTACAAAAGATGACAAGAACAAAAACTGGGCAGAACAGGGAACTTCACTGATGAATAAGGTGATAAGAGAAGAATGGGGATCTTTTTTCTCTCTTCATGACAGGTCCTCAAGGCAATTTGCCAACCATATTAGACAATGGAGGGGGGAAAAGGCACAGCAATATATCATGATCCCTCCTCAATGATTGAACTAAAAGAAAATTCATTTCCATTGACTTCAAGTACAGGCTGCTTAAAAGATTCTCCGGGTGGTTTATACAGGAGTGCACTTTGATTTGTGAAGCAGATGTAATTATGAGTGGTTGCATGGTACTTGATAATATTTTGAAATGCCCAAGGGGAAGCCATTATGTAA
The DNA here is from genome assembly GCF_037783145.1 of Equus przewalskii. NCBI lineage: Eukaryota > Metazoa > Chordata > Mammalia > Perissodactyla > Equidae > Equus > Equus przewalskii. Next base: position 77,397,567 of record NC_091833.1, on the reverse strand, counting down.
AACAATCCCCACTGAAGAATTCCTAGGCAAACTAATGACAATGAAGGAATTTGTTCTTCCTGTACTTTGGATTTTCATCCACTGGAAAAGTTTAAAATGTAGAACAGTAGTATAAAGGACAACACAAGGTTACTTATGACAAAACCAAAGATTCCTTCTTGTGTTGCCATGGAATGCCTGCAAACATGGAATTCCTCTGGAGCACTATCAATCTCATCTTGCTTTACCAGCGAAATGCAAATTTTGCAAATGGGCTGAACCAGACAAAAATAAGCCTAATTTCCACCTTCTGTAAGATGGCTTCTTATCTGCTTTTTCCTATGAGCATCCTGAGTCTAAAGCTAGATTAAGTCCCCCCTATGGTGAAATCTATGTATTATAATACTTGTAAGCATTCTAGAACTCATATCTTTACTCAAGGATGACTGAATAAAGAATGAGGCAATAACGAGAACTATGCGTAATTCCTTAAGGTGAGACCGTAGGATACGTAGAGAGTTCTGGAATAAGATTGGGGTCCCTCCTCTCTGTGGTTCTGTTTCTAACCCTTAACTCATGCAGCTAAGGAAATAGTTTTGACCACTGCCTGCTAAGTTGCCTGACGCGTAGTAAATACCTAACAAACATTTGTGGAAACCATCAATGAGGATCCTTTTATGTGTCCTACCCTGGCTTGCCACCTGGGCTACACTGTGGTGCCTACATCTTGCTTTAGGGTCCCTATTAATTAAATGAGCTAATATTAATAAACATTTAAAAAGGGTATCTGGCACACTGTAAGCATTTTATAAGTAGAGTTAAATATAAACAGACAAACAAATAAGTAAAATATTACTTGCTCAAAGTTTAGTGTTAATGGCTGGATTTTTCGTACTTGATTTCTATGAAAGGCTTTGCTTTTCCCCAGTATGTGCTGCAGGATACTGTAAGCCAGTTTTCTTGTTAACATGGGGATGAATGTGGGATATTGTTGCTCGCCAGATATCTAGCCTGAATTCTCTACTTTGAGTCTGTGTTTTCATTTCTATTTATGTTCTGTCTGTGGCAATGAATGGAATGTTTTCAATCCCCTTTGTCAGGATAAGTCATTTCAGCTTAAAGAGATCCCCCATGCATAGCACCAGGCTCCCATTAGACCTCTCCTGGTAACAGTAGTTCAGAGGACTCTTGATGAGTCATTTCGTGTCCCAGCCTGTGAGCTGCACATGGGCTCAGAGTGAGGCAGTGAGAGGACCTCTAACACTGAAGAACTCAACCCACTTTCTTGAATTTATTCCCTTAAAATGTCACTTCCTGAAGAAGGGAGAGGACGAACAGAGCAAAGAATGGAACAAAACTGGAGCAAAGTTGAGTTTTCTTATTCCCTGCCCTTTCTCTATTATAACATATCTAAAAGTTGTAAGCTTTAAACAATTAAGGTTTGAGGGTACACTGTCACCAGTTATGGGTAAGTACACTGATCATATGCTCTAAAGTATTTGAAATAAACAAGTGAGGCTAAAATAAAAAGTTAAGCCACATATTTCTGTTCTTTTATTTTTAAACCAAAAAAATAGAGTGAAATTACTGAATTTAATGTTTTACAGGTGTCAAGAAGTTACATAAAGGTCATACGTTGCATTGTAAAGAAAGTAAAATCTAAGGTACAATTTGATGTCTTCTCACTAACATTCACCTGATATCCATCACAGTTTTCTGTAATCCTTGGCTTATCAGTAGTCGTCATTAGAACACGTTTTCTTAATTCAAAGCCCTTATCTGTGTCAGACCTCTGCTGAGCCTAGTATGTTCTACTTTAGCTCCAGAACTTCAGGCCAATTTAGCTGTTAAATTTCTTTTTGGGTTACTCCTTCCAGATTCCTCTGCTTCTCTCCATTCTGATCAAAACCAGAGTAAATGACTTCAGTGTACTTTTTCAGTCTCTTCATCACCTAGGAGCACTCTTTAACTTTTCCTCAAAAATTGGACTTAAAATTGCTTTCACAAAGACTGTCTGATTATGTGGAAGAGATTCATGTAGAAAATGCAATTTTATAAAAACAGTGAGCTGTGCTTACTACATATGCAAGAAAACATGGACATGATATGCCTACTGCCCCTAAGGGAAAAGGCATGCAAATGTGGAAAGATGAAAAGCTACTCTCTCAAAGGCTTTAGCTTTCTGGGGTTGCCTACATTTTATCATCTTAGTGATAAATATCTGAGTGAGAGTAGAAAGAAAGACATGCTAGGGGAGACAGGAAAATTGGGTTAAGTTAAATGCAAAGCTGTGGACTTGAGATTTTTACTTTTCTTCTTTCCTTTCATTGAAGAGGACAAAGCAATGTGCATTGATAGGAAAACATAGTCCAGAGGCAATGTGGTAAACCTCCTATCTTCTCTCCTGTGATGTGGTTGAGGAGAAAGGATGCTGGGGGTCAGGGCAGGAGGGTGCAGAGGAGAGGAAGTTTAGTGGAAAGAAAGAAATGGAAGGTGAGGGGACAGAGTAGTTTGAGAGGAGGGAGAAGAACAAAGCAAGTAAAGGGAGAGAAGGAGGGAGGCCAGGAGCCAAGGGGAGACACTGTGGCATCACCTAAAACAATTAAAGCTTTGAAAATAAGACCATGCAGGAGGCACTTTAAAAAGACACAAAGTCCTCTTCAATACAGGGGCAAATGAGAAGAGAAAAGGAGCTAAGAACAAGAGGCATGGAAGACAGAAGAGAAAGGAGAAAGCCAAACCTCACCTCTTAATCATTGTGCCCGAGGTGTTGAAAGCATTTTATGAAGTGTGCAGTTTCAACTGAATCCAAATTCCTGGCATTGGACACAGGGCCAGGGGCCGCTTATGAGAAACAAACTCTCTTTTTCCGAAAATGAAGAAAATTCTGGTTTTCTATGAGGTTTTCTCTATTTTGAATAATCTAGACTCTTCTTCCATTCATTTACTGAACAACACTGTAGTAACAGGAAAGATGAGGTCAGGCCTGACCTATAGTTTAACAACATCTGTCAGAAGACCCTAACCCACAAATCCCAGCCAATGGCCCATTCTGTAAGTGTTGTCCCCAAGAAATACATGCACCCACAGCCACCCTGTTGTCCATCATAAAGTTGTGCAGAATGTCTCGGTGAGATGATAGGGTTTGAAAAATGATACAGTATATATTTCCCCAAACACAGGGAAAGAGAGGTACTGTATACTTAATAAATGGTGCTGCCGTGATCAACAACTGCTTGAAGAAAACAGAGCTAGATCCCCACCTCACTCCATATACAAAAATAAATCCCAAATGGCTTTAAATGTATTAAAAGAAAGAAGAAGAGAATTTAGAATTTTGGGTTATTTTAGAATCGACAAGCCCAGACCTTCCTCAATAAGTTTTAAAAACCTAGAAGTCATTAAAAAACAAAAAAGATAGGCATATTTGACTATATGACCATTCCAAAATCTTGTATTAAAAAAATACCACAGAAAATAGGGCTGCTTGTTGGTGCCAATGATTTGTTAGATAATTCCACTCACTGAATTCAGGGAAAGTAATCATTGAAAATGGCAACATAGGATCTGATGTTCAGACGCTGTAAGTATAAAAAGAAACATTTACTGAAAACTATAAATATGCTTCATGTTTCCCTGCACTGCCTGGGTCTGGCCACCTGTCTTGGGCTCTCTCACCCTCTGATTTTCATGGTTGGCTATTCTAACGGGCCTGGGGGTTACTGGAAGGCCACAAATACTATTAAAGTACTTATGTCTTCCTCAGTTCATATTTTAAGAATCTCAAAAGTGCGCAGAATATAATGAGAGTGCAGTGTGCATGAATTATTTGTGTAATGAAGACGACAATGAGGGGGAGAAGGAACTATACCTCAAGCCAGACAAATTTACCCTCAACATAGTTGTGATAATATTCTACCATTGTTTTTTTTTTACTAAGAATACATTTATTGATATATAAAGTATATAAACATTTTATGAAAATATCCCTTATAAGATGAATAAGAGAACAAGTAAAAGTGAAAAACCACCACATGGAAATTATATCTGATTCCCCATCTCCATTTTAGAAGTGAGAGAAATGAGAAGTCCAGTAATGCAAGCTTGCAAATGGATTCCTTCAAGTTTTTCAATTTTTTTAATAAAATGGCATCAACTGCTGAAAGCATTATGACCTTTGTTATGCTACATAATACTGATACAAAATGTGAATAGTACAAAGTTCATTATATATAATATAAGGTTTTAATATATTACATTTGTTTCTACATAAACAGACTATAAATATATGTGCCATAGCATGTCTTACAGTCATGGTTCCCAGCATCTCACACTATGGTATCAAATGAAAAATACATTTTCTTTTTTAAAGAGGAAAGAGGAAGGGCAGAAATCAGTAGAAATAGCTTTACATGTTAAAAGTCTAAATAACAGATGTTGTTATAACTTGGGCTATAAAAAAATTTGCAATCTGGCTATAATTATTCAGAGAGTGAACAAATCTAATCAGCTTTTACTAGGGTGTAGAGGCCAAATTCCTAAAGTACTGACTAGTTGGGGGTGAAAGGGGCGGGGGATGGGGAAGGCCCAGGGGTTGGAGGGAGAAGGAACAAAAAAGTAAAAGCCTTCTTGAAGTTTTGACACCACAGCTTGATACCCAACCGACTGCATTCAGGCTCAGACGTATCACATCAGGACAGACATGTGGGTATTCATCCAGAAGAAACCAGAAGCTGGTTTATACAGTCCGAACTCTTCAACACGACAGGGAGCCTCCGTCCAAATGTCCCTTCTTTGTGGTGTTCTGAATAAAGAATCAGCTTGGGAGACAAGGAGCCAGAGCTGCATCATTTCCTTCCTGGGGCTTGGCCAGGAGACACGTAAGAGTCCGGAAGGAACTCTCATTAGGAGTCGGAAACAGCACAAGGAACTCTCATTTAGCCCAACTGGGAAGAGCACGCAACCTTCTAAAACCAGTAACCTCGTCTGAAGCCTTTACATTTCCTAAGAGACCCCATGCCCACCTTCACCATAGCCAACACAATGCATTCGCAGACTCCATTAGGCCTTCAAAGTGAGCCAACATCTTCCTTCCTATCAATCCAAACCCCACACGTAAGACTTGGCTCAGGACCCACATCCTAAACAAAGTTTCTGAGATGGACCCAGACCTAAAGGTCTTGCCCATCTTCAACACCAAAAGCACTTCCATGGCCTGGCTTATCTTCCAGTTTTACAGAAGTGTCAGCTCCCCAGGTACTGCTACTTCTTGCAGGACGAAGTCATTTCCTGAACTTCTTTTGTTTTAACCCATGGAGAGATCCACAGTAGGGGGCATCATACGTGCTTTTTAAATGAATGAAAAAGAGAATAAGGTCAACACTGGAAGAAGATACAAACACATTCTTGGGTCATAAGCGTCTTCTCAGGAAATGCCTAAGGGACTGGCTCCCTGCAGTCCGAGGTCCTCTTTTTGAAATGAAAATCAAATGTGGCTACTTCCTGGTGGTGGAAAGAACAACACTTGAAAATCTGAGCAGCACCTCTCATATGATTTCCAGGAGTAGGGGACGTGGGTGCCTCCTTTTAAACAGGAGGAGAGCTCAGTGTGGTCCCAGAGTCAGGCTGGAGAATCTGGGCTGCGGGGCCAGCTTGTGGTCCAATCTCCACCAGCTTTAAAAGTTCTGCCTCCTCGCTGGAGTACACCGTGGTGTCTGTGTCATCAGAGTGATACCCAGACTGGTAGCCGCTCGTCTGGTTTGAGCCTTCAGATGCCACAGACTCCTTGCTTTTGCTGGGCATCAGTCCACTGTGGAAGAAACAGCAACCAAATGAGTGGGCAGAGAGAAGGCAGTTCTTTTGCTTCTTACCCTAACCCCAATCCCAACCACTGTAATCTTTCTGGAGACACCAGCCCCTCTCTCTCCCACTTGTTAATCAACATATCAGGTTAACTCAAACAATGTCTATTTTCAGGTACTAGCATGAATTAGTAGTTTCAGATAAGTCCTCTTATTCAGGTCCAAGTCTTTCAAGGCTGAGATGAGATGAAAGGCTGTTTTCCTGAGTTATGCAAAGGCTCCAACCAATGGAACATTTTTATGGCCTTGCAGATTGACAAGTTTGTATACAACAATAGGAGCCAAAGGGACTCTTGCACAATATGAAAAGAAATTGGGATGTTCTGAAAGTCCACTTGTGATTTCCCCACACCGTCCATCAGGGGATTACAAGGCCTGTGTTTGGTGTTAATAAAGTTCTTGAGCAACTTTAAACTTTAATAAGTCAAAGCGCGTGTGCGCAATCAAGCCAGACATATCAAAAACTGCTTTTTTACTGATCAAGACCACATTCTTTGGAAGAACTCAGGACTGGATCACTCAGCAGCAACTAGAGAATGTTTTCACGGCCTGGAATCATGGCAGACGGTGATCGTGTCAAAGCTTAGAAGTGTAGGCTGTGTTGAGCTAAAACTTCACGATTTACATTTTCTCAAGTTATTCTGAGATGTGGGGTTTTTTTCCCCTTAATAAGTGTTTTACCAAATTATTCATATTAAAAGTTGCAAAAAGGATTTTATTAACTCTGTGTTCGGACATGATTTAAAAGTTATTTCAAACAACTATAAGTGCAATTTTTCTCTTAACCCAGCCTCAAAAAAATGAGTGTCTCAAACAGTGGCATGGTACCTGGCACATAGTCATTGATGAATAAATATATTTTGAATCAATGAATGAAACATATGATTGGCTCTCACAGTTTCTTACCTTGGGCCTAAGGCAAACAATAAAATCATACAATGGTACATTTTCACATTTTTTTTTAACATGAGCATTGCTCAATAACCCATGGGTGTGCTCATTTCATAAAATAGTTAGATTATAAGTAAAACAAAATCTTCTCTATTCTTACCTAGAGTGAACCCACTAGCAAATAAATAACTACTCCGAATCCTATTATTCTTATAAATACAAATTTTCATTTATTTGCTAAGGTCAAAGCAGGCAAATCTATTCAAAACAACTACAAATTCCTACAGAACAATATGGAAGAAATTATATTCAAGACAAATTTAATATTTTTCTCACAATTAAGTGTTTAATCATTCAGCCAATAATATTTAAGTATCTTATACATACAGATATTGGCTGATTTATGTATCATACTTCTTAATGACAAATGCACCCATTTATGTACAGGCGTGAAAATTCTTCAGGGTCCACAAAGATTTTAATCATCTTGATAGTTTAGGGATCACATCCAATGACCTATTTGTTGTTTATCCAGTGCCATACAAACCATAGTAAATATGCTCAGAAATTCCCTAGTATCCACAAATTCTCATAAAAACTGACCAAATCCTCTAATTTCTTTCAGATTCTTTTTTAGATTTGCCACTTAATTTATTTTTATTTGATTTGTTTCAGTTCTTTATTAGTTCAGTTGATGCAAATTTGCTCAACCAACAGAGAGACAAAACTGGAAAGCTCTGCACTTACATTGAATGTCCTAAGTTCCTTCCAAAAATTCCTGCTGAAATTTGTCTTTTCTATTTGGCTGAGCCTTACCTAAAAGACGGAGCTAATTTGGTTCTGTCTTCCAAGGTTTTCAGCTCTTCTGACGCAAGAACCATACCACTGTCCGTCTGGTTGTCCTTTTTAAGAGACAATGAGATGGCACAGTTGACTGAGTGTGTACACTGACCAACTAGGTAATAAACTGATTTCTTAACCCATCTATCAGACAACACGTTCCAATGTTCTGCAGAGGGAGGTAAACATATCATAGCCAGAAACTTTGCAAGCTGCAAGAGGAAGCAACTGCTTCCTACCAGTAGACTCAGGCCTGAAGAAGAGAGGAATTTAGGAAGAAGCAGCTGAGGAGACCCGTTTCCATCCCTCTTCTCACAATGATACTATTTACACTTGAGTGTAATGAAGCTAGACTATCTTGAACCTTGGACCAAGGGCTTTACTTATGGCAAAACCAAGGGAGACCAAAAAGATCCATCTGCATAATGACCCCCATGACGCATACCCTCAAAGACCACCTTATAATGAGGCTCCAAAACTCTAATGCTTAGGCTAATATTTATCTAGCTAATGTTTCATCCTTTGTATTATTTCTAAGACTATTTTTAAAATATGTACTTACATCTGGGATTACTTTTACTTCTGGTTCTTCTAACGGGATATCTTCAAATGTTTTTACACTCACAGGCCGGCTCTTTCGCTTACTGTTCTGCAGATACTGACTGCAAAAGAACAAATATTTATATTTTAGTGGTGGTATATTTGGCTGCAGATACCACAAATGATACCTAAGTTCATTATCTTTCAACCACAAATTTAATAGTGACCTTCAAAACATCCTTTGGAAAAAGAAAAACAAAACAAAAATCTTTCTCTGCTAGCACACGTTGAAGGCTTAATTTCCTGTGAAAGTCCATTTAAAAGTATAATATAACTGAGGGGCCTCGATGAGCCCCTGTTCCTTTGAATCCTACTTCTGAGGTCAGCACTGGACTAAAGACAAAAACAGCAAATTGAGTGATCAACAGCCTTCTACTTGGCTTCCTGATCGCATGTGACGCCTCCATTGAGCTCTCCACATGTTACCGAGTGTTTCACACCTTTCTGGTCATTCCCTAGGAAAGTTTTTCTATATTATGCCCACAGAGCAACCATTTAATGAAAGATGGGCAGAGGAAACACCTGCAGATCTCACTGAACCTTACCTGGGGCCCCACAGGATCTGGAGATGAACTCCTCCTTCCACATGTAAAGTGGCTTAGTGTGTAGAGGGGGCAGTGGGCGGAGTCTCACAATCCCCTATTCTCAGCCCACAGAGTCACTGGTCTCAGGAAAGGGCAGTGGTTCAAGAGTTGCAAGATATTTTGTCTATCTCAAAGTCTACCTTTGACTGCCTACAGAAGCTTGGGAAAATCATGATGATTTCTATGCCTCTGTTGCCCCATCCTCAAAATGTATTGGCAATAGCTTTCCCTCTCTCACTCACAAGGATATCTGGAGGATGAATGAGATGGTCAATGGTGGGTGGTAAGTGTTCTTAGAAAGAACGACACTCTATCAACTAAAGTCTCTTTCTCTCCTTTAAATTCCAAAGGGTGCCAATTTCCTTGAGGAGTCCAAAGAATAGGACTTGTGAGATAACACAACACCTGTTCCTTACGAGTGTTCCTTTCCTGCCATGTGACTTTGGGTGGGTCTGAGAGATCCTGTTAAAATCATCAAAGGCCCAAGTGGAGAGAAGGGAAGTCCTTTCCACAGGAAGGGCCTACAAGGACAGCAAAGACACTCTTCACTCTTATCCCTGCATCCGTCCCACCATAGGCAGCCTTCTGGGCATGTTAGCTACTCCTTGTGGTTTCTGTGACCAAGTGCAGTGAAGACTCACTTGGGCCAAAGGAGGAGAATAGAAACAGAGTTTCCCTCCTCTGCCCCTGGAGGTTGGTTCCTCCCTTCAGAGGGGAGAGAATGAGATTCACCAATGACATGCTCACTCAGGAAACTCTACAAGAAAGAGGACATGATATACGAGGAGAGAGCAAAGCCCACTTTCTCCTAAGTCCAGTCCCTAAAAGGGATGGTTGCCAAAAACTACTGGCACCATAATCAATAGTTCACTCATTGGGGAATCCCTTACCGAGAATCTACCACATGCCAGGCACTGTGCCAAACACTCCTCCACCATTGTCTCCTGGCATCTTTACAAAGGGTACCTCTCTAGGCGTGGGTATTATCCGAACTTCAGATGAGAAAACTAAGTCATAGAAAGGTTAAGAAACTTGCACCAAAATCACATAACCGGAATATTTGGATTATTATTTTGAGGGCAATAAGCAGCCACTGAAGGATTTTAAGCATGAGATCGACAAGGTCAGATATGCCTTAGAAAGATGACTCTGGGTTGAGGAGGATAAAACCAGAGGCAGTGAAACCAATTAGGGGGCTATGCTTCTTTTCTAGGATAAAGAAGGGCAGCCTGACTAAGGAAAGGTGATGCCCACGGGGTTTGGAGAAGTGGACAGATTCCAGAGATATTTGGTATGTAGAATCAACTAGAATTGGTGAGCTAGGGCAATAATGCAGATGTCTTAGAAAGGACAGCTCCTTGATTTCCGAGCCCAATAATTCCAAAACTTGCATGGCCCTTCATAGTTGACAAAGCATTTTCCCGAACATCGCTGCATCTGCTCATCACAACACTATTTTGTAAAATAGGTTTTTATATTATTTCCTATTTGGAGATGAGGGAGCTAAGGCTTAGGGAGGAAATGGCTAGACCTGGGATTCAAACTTAGGTCTTCAGACTCTAAAGCCCATGCAGGACTTTTTTTTTTTTTAACCCTATTCCACATTGGCACCTTTGGAAAAGTACCCGGAAGGAAAAGGCAGAATAGAGCAATGGTTATGATTGTTCAAGTGTTTATTAAGCAAGCACTGTTCTCTCCCCTGTGTGTACTGACTGTGCGGTGAGAAGGGATGGGAAGGAGGGGGGATGTGGGGTGTGACATAGACAAAACGTGGAGAGAGGACAGTTTTGCTTCAAGCAGTCTAAAATCAGAGCCAAATTCAGGAACATCTAGCCAGCAGGCTGTCCCAGGCATCAATCTACAAGGAGCATTTAATGATCACTAGCAATTAACCAAAATGCAGAAAATGGTATGTGCCAGAACCTTTCTCTGGGAGAGAACTGAAAAGAAATCTTTGATAAGCTGCTTGGAGTGGGAGGCGAAACGCCCAGGGGAAGTGACGGAGCAACCGCAGATGGTCCCGAAACTGCCCTCAAAGAAAGATGAGTCCAATTAATATGTGTTTTCTTGCAGGAAGCATGCAAACTTGGGGCCAGAGCTGATCCCCAGGGGAAATGAGAGACAAAGCTAAGTCTAGACACTAGCGCTCCTTGCTCCTCACCCTTCCCCCACACACCTCTCAGCCTCTTCTCTAAATAAATGCTGAGCAAATATTTTTAAAATAAAGAGGCAACAAATCATGGGCTTGGCTCCCACAGTAATGTCTCTGTCCGCTCTATTTATAATGCAATGGAATTGAAAATTATAAGGAGGAAGCAAAGGAGAAAGATTCCTCAGCTTTTCTAATTGGCTGGAAATGTGAAAGAGGAGAGAACAAGTCCCCTGAAAGGTACCCTAGCCTCATCTCTTTCTCCCCAGGGAAGCAGAACCAAAAGAAAGCATCAAAATGAGGTGTGCCATGTACAGATGCCTCGACTCTGCCTTTCTTTTAACCCAGATGATTAAAATGTGGCCGGGGAGTCTTACTTTTATAAAAGAAAAACAGGTGGAGGGGGTTGAGAGGGGATGCAGACAAAAGATTCCAATTTCCATTTTATTTTTCAAATTATGGCTGGATAAAAGAGAAACTGGACTGGAAAGACCAATTCAAAAATCGCAGACAGAAAATCGGAGCCAGGCCTGTGTTCCGAGTGTGGTGTCACATTTGTCCACGCTTCTGGGGATAAATGTTAGCAGCCCTGTTTTAGATCCAGCATCGCATTTGGCACTTCCATTACACAAATATGACTTCATCAACTCTCAGCACCATATGCAAAGCGCCTAAGCCAGCCAAGAGGCTGCCGGCTTGGGTCCTCGCTCCACCTGGTCATAGAAAACCCAAGGAATATAATTCATGATCAAATGGCTTTCTGATAAAGGAGGAGGCAATTGTTGCGGGAACAATTACCACACCAGAAGGCCAGCTGAGCTTGAACTAAGAATTTTTAAACATGGAAGTGGACCTGTAGGCTCTTATCTCACTACTCTTTCTCTCTGAGGGCCCCTCCTTGGTGTGGGAGGAAACAGCACCGAGTTAGATATCAAAGGAACCGGATTCACCTCAGGGATGTGATTTTAAGCAGCTCACTTAACAGCTATCATTTATTGAGTGCTTTCTAAGTGCTGAGCATTTAGAAATACATTATATCATGTAATTCTCAAAAACAATCATTTTGAACAACACGAGTGACCTTGCCTCATTTCACAGATGAGTAAACTGAAGGAGAAGTTAGACAATCTGCCCACAGCTGCTAAGAGGCCGACTTGGAAGTCCAACCGGGTTCTATCTGACTCTAAAATCTGGATCTTAACCACAACACAGTATTCCCCTCAGGGAATCACCCTGAGCCTCACGTTCAACATCGAAAGCAAAAACGATAATAGCTTCTCCCTTGCCTAACTCCGAGAGTTATCGTGTGGGCAAAATCTGATAACATAAGGAAAAGTTCTTTGAAAAATGCCGAAGGTTCTTGACACAGATAGAGTGGGCAGTTCACTTGTTCTAACCAGGCTGAGCTTTCTTCTCTCTCATCGCAAGGTTCCTGCTGCCCTGCGTGATTCTCTGGGGCATCCTGGCCAGGGTGACGCCTCAGCTGCATTCTGGCAACCCGGCCAAGAGCTGGACACATGCGAGAGCTCCGTGCCCCTCCCTCAGCCAGAGCACTCAAGAGGGCAGCCTGGGTCCAGTTACTCTAGGAAAACACCCAAGGGTTGGGAAAAGAAACAAAGCAAAGTGAAGCAGTCCCAGGCTTAGTAAAAGGCAATTTTAATATCATATCGTGGAAAGTCATATCAACTTTTTCCTTATGCACAGGTGCTGGGAGAGAGAAAAAAAGAAAGCGGCCTTCAGAACCCTTTTACAAATCAGGAAAGGACTATAGGGCATGTGTTTCAAATAAGCCCAGAAGTCCCATTATGCAAATAAAATGCTGAATATCAGGCTTGGGAGGGGCTTCTGAAGATGTGCTCTCCAGTCTAAGTCAGGGCGCATCCCCACGGCATACTGCATCCCAGCCAGAGAGGCATAAGTGTGTTTTCACATATGCATAGAACTCTTCCTTCCTGAATCTTTCCTAAGCCATTTAATTCACATTAATAAAAGAGTACACGGGGGTAATTTAAATACAGATGTCTTTGTAAAATGGGTCTCTTTTTCTGGAGATTAACAAACTGTGGCATGCCAGCTATTTGCAGCTGCAGGGCTTAGAATTCTGAAAGGAAGAGCCGTGGCAGCAATGTGGACTACAGATGGGAAGAAGCTCACCTACCCAGGCCCTCTTCAAGGAGCACTTTCCTTTACGTTCATCTCAAGGCTAAGGTTCGATGTGGAAGCCGGATGCAGCAGCTTTAGAAAACGTCTCCTTCCACCCCTCCTCCCCAAGATGACCCTGAAACTGCCCTGCCACCTCCAGGGGATGTTGACCATATACAGTACCTGATTCCTGCTGTGTTGTCATAATGGAATTTGGGGTCACACACTTCCTCTTCCTCCATACAGGAAACAGGTGAGGTAGGCAGAGAGAGTCCCGAATCCTCTTCCATGCTCAAAGTCTCTGATATGGGAAGAACAATGTAGTCTTTGCCATCCTGAAACAATAAACACAGAGTGCTATTGTTATGGCTTCAGTCCTTCAAGAGTCTTTTCATGAGAAACAAACGCCATGGGGGCTTCTTGGTTACGGGGTATGTTGCTTTCCGATCTGAATGGAGAACTTTAAGTCAACATGAGAAACGGTTTGTCAAAAACAAAAGGGCACTTGAAAGGGATGTGTAGATGAAGGCATATTAAAGGAGTCAACGAAAAACAAGACAGGTAAGTGGACTACAAAGAAGTGCGGCTACAATGAAGACAAAGCGAGCTGTGGTCAGACCCACGCAGAGCTGAGAAACCATTTCTTCACAAAGCCCTATCCACCTGAGCCAGGTCTTTTAAAGGGCATGTCATTCCAATTTTAGCCTTTACATTTCAAGGCAATGGAAAAACTGATGACGGTCTTGAGAAAAGCAATAAATGTGCAGGAAAATGGGTCTTCTGAGAAAAGGTTGCACAATTTAGCATTATTTCATCAAGAGAAAGAAGTAAAGGGCAATTTGATACCTTTAAATGTTTGGAAGGTTTATTGATAAAAACAATTGTTGACCCCTTGTTGCCCAGCTGTTCAAAAGAAAAGCAGGAGGAAATTGGCTTCCATTTACTGCAGTGAGAGGCACTGACTGGAGATTAAATAACTTTCTAATGGTAAAGACGACCACTCTGAAATCCTCCAGTGGAAGTGATGGGGGCCTGGGATTTTACCAAAGAAAAAGCCATCTATTTTGCAGGGTTCAGATGTGTTTTTGCCTGCAGAATGTATTAAAAGTTCCTTGAAATTCCACCCATTGTTGATATTCTGTGGATCAACAAGTTTTTGCGTGTTTTTTGGTTTGTTTTTTACTTTAAAAGACCATCTGAAAACAATAAAAAGATAAGTCAGTGGGAATAAGAGTAGTCTGCTCCTGGGTTATGAATTAGGATCTCACCGTCTAGAAGGGTAATTATAGCCTCTAGAAAAGCATTAGTGTTCAGATGTGGAAGAATATGGCTCCTTATTCAGTGGCTGAGAGGACAGCATGGTGGCCACAAGATGGTCTGGGCAGCAGAGAGCCCTTGACACCTAAGTACTCTTTGTAGAAGCATCTAGGATGAAGGTCACAAACCTGCTGAGCATTAGCTTGTAACAGATTTCCCAAATGTTCCACCAACTCTGAAAACGTGGGTCTCTGATTGGGCTCCCCATGCCAGCAGTCAAGCATGGTCTGGTACCTACAGAAGCAAAACACTGATGTCATTAACTGCCTCTTTTCTTCTTATCTTATGCTGAAAATAAGCACTTGAATGAGTTAACATTTATAAAGAGTCTACCATGAGCCAAGACACTAAATAGGAATACAAAACTCTCTGTAAGACACAGAGCCCTACACTTGGAGTATCAAGTGTGTATAGAAAACAAAACACAAATCAACATCTAATAAACACTAACTGGTTAGTACAGATAAAGTGCTGTCATTTCAAGAAGAGACGACTCTGTGCTTAAGATTATCAAGGAAGACTTCAAGGGAGAAGTAAGACACAAACTGGGCCACGAAGGAGGGAAATCTAATGGAAAGTCTTCTAAGCAGGGAGAACTTTTGTGAGCAAAGAAAGAGGAAAGAAGGATACTGTTAAAGTCTTACATTTCTGGTGTGGTATAATCAGGGGCCCTCATTCTAGTTCCTTCTTTCAATCGCCTGCAAAATTCCTCATCAATCTTTACTCCCGGATATGGAGAAGCACCTAAAAAAAACAGGAAAGGGACATTATTTGATTTGAATTTCTGTTCTAGAAATCCCTGAGCCTGGCCTGATTCTTGAACATGCTCATCACCTACACACACACACACACACACACACACATAATTTTTTCCTTTCTTTCTTTTTTTTTTTAATTTTACAATCCAAAGCTTCTAAGTCAGTTTTACCCAATGAAGGTGGACTACAGGGGAGGGAAAGGCACCCTGGGGCCACTGACTTTTATCATTCTATCTGGAGTATGGATGGAGGGACAAAAGAAGTGACTTACCTAAGGAAAATATTTCCCAGAGCAAGACACCAAAAGACCACACGTCACTCTGAATTGTGTACACTCTGTCAAAAATTGTTTCTGGGGCCATCCATTTCAAAGGGAGGCGAGCCTAAGAGGTTAGAAGACAAGGCATCAGAACCAACTTAGGAAATATCTGAAGAAAAAACTTCCTTTGCTCCTGAACACAGGTCCTGAAGCTTGCTAAGAGGAGTTTGAATTCTGCAACTTAATAGATCACTGGGTTTATTTTGAAACTTACATCTCCTTTTCTGACATAATCTGGGTCTTTATAAATATCCCGGGCCAAGCCAAAGTCACAGATTTTAACCACGTTCTTCTCCGACAAGAGGATATTTCGTGCTGCCAGGTCCCTGTGGATACACTGCAAAAAGAATCGTGTGTGCATTAGGTCTCAGCACAGCTGATCTCTTCTACATCTGTTGTGACCTCATGCTTAAAAAAAAAAAACCCACATCAAAAAACCAACTGATTAACAAGCACTGGGTTAATATCTTTTTTCAACACTTCAGGAAAAAAGTCTGTGAGTTTTGTTGAGACACACATCTGCTTATCCCATAAACAGCCCCAGACTTTGCAGTTAAATAATTAAGTTATAGTATGATGATGGAGTCATAAATAGACTTCTCTTGGACACAATTAAGAATGTGTTTCTGGTCACATCCACACATCCCTTTTGCCTGGTACCATATACGGTTAAAACGTGTTATTCTGAGGAGGCCCGCGAATGGGATTTATTTTGAATGAATGCACGGAAACCAGAAACAAGGGGCTCTCGGTGGTTTGGTGCCCTTTGCTGGTTCCCCCATTCCATATGTAACTGAAGCTGGACCGGCCCTAATAAACAGTTCTCAGTGTGGCTCATCCTGTTTTCAAAGTGCTGGATTATCATAAAGGTCTATTAAAGCAATTTTAGCCTCTCACTGGCCCAGTTGATCCTCCAGTGCACTAAAAAGGAAAGCTGAATTTTCCCTGGTTTTCCATCTATTCTTCTCTGCTCATCAGTTTCTCCCTTCTCTATAGACCCTAACCATCTACCTTCCCACTACCAAGTAGCTTTAGCTCCACCCACATCCCCCACGCCCCCGTAGCTTTGTGAGAGAACAAGAGACTTGGAGAACATCTAGAAATGAATAAGAGGCTTAGACGAGAATTCTGAAGTCAGTGCAGGAGCGCTCAGGCCAGCTGGGCATTACTTACCACCCCGCACCTCGCATCGGTATAGCACGTGCCTCTGAATGAGGCACATTTAAAAGCACATTGCATAGCATGATTGAGCAAGAAATAGACAATCCTTCCTACTTTCCCTTCACCCAAAGAGCTTCCATTTTTAGCCCAACAAGCAAGTGGTATTCAAGAAATCAACCAGTAGATGCAAGAGAGGGTAGAGGATGTCCCCTTATCCCCTTTCCAATCGCTGAAAGGAACCCTGACTAAATGGCAGGCTCTGGCCTTTAAAAGGAAATAAAATAAAATCAGAATCCCCAAGAAGGGCAAAGGGCCTCTCTCTTTGGGAAAACTCTGTAAGACCCCACTTCTCTCCCTTCCTGTTAGGGGAGAGAAGACAAGAGCTCCCCGGCAGAAACATCTGAGATCCCGAGGCTCTGAGAGCTGGGTCAAGCTTTCAACTTCAGAAAAAGAAATGGGTTAGGAATTCCACTCTAATTTACCAAAACAAAAACTTTAAGTCTTTGTCTCCCCAGGAGGCTGCAAGAAATACATTTTGTTAACTGATAATTTCTCCTGAAACCTAATTTGAATTTTTCCTGTTTAGTGTAAAACCACCGATTTTACCCTTTCCAGAGGGAACCAACCTCACCCCCTCCGGGTGTTTACAACCTTTGGAATGTTTGTAACTTGTCACGTCCCCACCTCAGCCTTTGTGGGACCTACTTTTCTAATTTTAGCTCTTTTAATCGCTCTCATCTGAAACCTGTCCTTCCTGGTTTCTAATTATACTCCTTCAACAAATACTTTTTGATGGATGGTGATGACTGTAAATTAAGTTAAAAATAGACTCTCCTATGCCAAGATATCTGCAAGACTCAGTCCCTCACCTTCTCCAGGTCATTGCTCACATGTCACATTCTAAAGCCTTCCTTGTCCACCTTGTTTAAAATGAATGTACACAAACACGGAAACACATGCACACACAAACATACCACTCCTGTATACTCTATAACCCTTTCCTGCTTATTTTTCTCCATAGCACTTACTCTCATCTAACCTATGCTGTATTTCACTTGTTTATACGGTTTATTGTTTGCTCCGTCCACCAGAATGTAAACTCTGGGATGGCGGAGGGTTTTGCCTGTTGGTTCATACGCTATCTTGAGCGCTTAGAACACTGCCTGCACTTGTTGATGCTCAGTAAGAATTTATCACATGAATTAACTTCACGAAATCCTTACACAGCCTTAACTAGCAGAAACAGGGCCTCCCCAGTAGAGCTCTTTTAAGAGCCCAAGGAGCGGTGAATGAATTACAATCCCAAACAAACACCAGTGGGACACCTTATTTCAAATCTGTGATCTGAAGAGATATTTTGCTTCCCCTCGAGCTGTCTTACCTTCCGTGATGCCAAAAACTCCATGCCTTTGGCCACTTGGAAGCTGTAACAGATGAGATGCTCCAAGGTCAGGAAGTTCTTGTACAGATCTTCAGAAACTGTCGGAAGATGCGGGAGGCCAGCGATGAATACCTGCCCCCACCAAACTGTTTGTTTCTAAGTTTGTTAGAGTAATGATCATTTTCAGACTTGGGAGTTAAATTCCAGGAAACAGAACCAGAGAGAAAATGCTTCTATCTTCTGTAAATATGCTCAATCCCAGGATTATTAGCCTTCATCATACCCCTTAGCAAAAATACTGGTTTTTCCTATTTTAGCCAAATTGAACCAACAAATCCAGGAGGCAGAATGGAGGTAAAATTGGTATAAATAATAGGGAGTGAGAGAGGACTTTCTCAAATTTGCTGTTTTAAGCTGTCGTTTTTTTCATGTACCCAGAGGGGTAAACAATAGTTTCATATCAAGGACTCTAAAAATAAAACAACAATATTCAGGGTCCTTGAATCTTTTCTCTCCAGCCTTTGTCCTAGGACAAAGGACAAAGGTCAAATTATAATCTACAACGGAGAACTAAAAATACCAGAAACGTATTTACTTCTCTCAATTTCAAGCTGAGAAAGTGCTGTAAACACATTAAATCTGGCCTGCGAAAACGCTTTTTTCCTCCAAGGATATGAATGAGAGACGACAGGAACCCCAAGAGAAAGATGAATTTATGTAAACTAGTGGTATTTACTTCCCTGCAACTGGTACAAATAAACACTAAGACATTAATGGGTGTTTCAACATGATCTCTTAAATTCATTCAGATAAGATAAGATGGTTTCTTTCCTGAAGACAAATACCAGAGTAAATGAAAACTCAGTTGTAATAATAACCTTGTAAGTATTAAAAAGGCTGCAAACCTTTTTCTCAATAACTTTTTATGCTTAGGGCTAGAGGGCTCTCAGCGAACAATCAGTGAAACCCTTTCATTTTCCAAATGAAGAAATGGAGGTAAAATTCCAGGTCAATGCCCTTTTTACTCCAACTTACTACCTCACTCTCTTGGGTTTCCTGCTCATTGGCCACCATTTTGTGAGGCAGAAGGATAGAGGAGAGATGGCCCCACTCAGTGTGGACCCAGTTACACGGTGACCTGAGGAGACAGCCTCCTCCTGCTCTTCTAGACCCAGTTCCAGCCTCACCCTCCCCGCTTGGCTTCTAAGGGAAAGAAGTCAGTTTTAAGTTCTCTCTGTGACCTCATGTCAAGGGAAACAAAAGCGGGTTTCTTCCACTGTTTCATAACTGAATTCTAAGTTCATGCCTCAAGAGATGCCAGCTGTCAGGAAGCCCCATCTCTACATCCATGGAGCTGTCTCTGCACCTTCTGAGGGAAGGAGATATACAGCATATCCCGGAGCCAGAAGAAGTCCTGAAAGTTAGGTTGGGAACACAGCTCCACTCACAAAGAGTACTAAAATATCATTGGAAGCACAACTGGATAAAGAAAAGTGTATTCACCAAGACTCCCCTGAGGAAGTATGGTTGGAAGGAAGACTTGACACGCCACTTGGGGTGGGGCAGAAACAACAGATGGCCCCTCACTGCCTTGCAGAAGCTTGGGTATGATTAACTGAAAGACTTCTGTTGTGCTGGTGAAGTATGCAATGTGAGGCTGAACTGTTTAGGGCAACAGGGAGGCTAATCAACCACCAGAGAGCCTCCTTTGCCCTTCCAGAACATAGCACTTAACATCTGCTGCTAATAAATGCTGAACCAATATTTTAAGAGCACTGGCTTGATTGCTGCCAACTGCTTAGCTCTCCTCGGTACCAAGATTTCTCAGGCCAGCCATGCTTTGCCCCACAACCTAGCCCACTACTTACTTAGGGCTTCCACACTTTACTTTTGGGGAGACTGAATGGAGGAAGTCTAGAAATTCAGGTCTCTTTCAAATATTAGGTAGTATTGGACTTTTCCACAACAAAATTCCTTGTAACACCCTGTCACCTTGTCTGTTCCTATAAGAGCATCCTTTAAGTGTTGAGGAATCAATGGCCGGTACCTTCCTCTTCCTCCACATCACTGAGGGATTTCTCCTCAACAAATCCAGAGCTGGCTGAGCTCTGGCTACTGGTGATACTGTCCAGGCGGCGTTTAGGATCCATAGTGATTTCCCCAACGTATTCTTTCCCTGGACGGAATCGTGCCCCTTTGGTCTGTAAAGAAGCAAATGAACAAACTCTTTGAACACAGAAAAGATCTCTAAAATGTAGTAAACTATGGAAAAAAATTATAACTATTAAAAGCAGACAAGAAGGACATCCATTTCAGGATTATGGAATCACTGGGCTAAAATTGGGGGCAAGTGTTCTACATAATTGATTTTCTTCCATAAAGCCTAGCTCCTTCTGTACCTTAAAGAGATAAATGCCTCATTTCAAGTTTCACTCAGACACTTTTCCAACATTGGGGTGTTTTTTACAGGGGGATTGACACTCCATAGGGCCAAATCTGGCTAGTGGAGAGAGAGAATAATCCAGAGCTGTCCTTCCCTTTCCTTAATCACACCCACCTTCTCCCCTCCTCCGGCACCATCCATAATGAGTCAGTAGATTAAAGTCACAAAAATAAAACATGAGAATCATATGTCTCCCAGAAGGTAAAAGAGGAAGTTACAATAGCCAAGAGGCAATGTGAGAAGATTCCTCACAAGTTCTTCACAGAATTTCAACTAAAAAGTTAACCTGTACCACTTTGAGTTTCCCTCCATTTGACAACGTGTCCCGAGGTAAGTTAGGAAACGACATACCTTGTAGGGAACAAATTCATTTCTCTTGCTCCTTAAGTAAGTTGACAGGTTTCCAAACTTGCAGAATTCCACAATCACCATGAGTGGCCCTGCAGACAGCACAGCACGCCAGGAAAGGAAAATATGTTTTCACTCATGTTTCTCACTAAATGTTTAAGTTGATGAACCAGAAAATATGACAGAAGAGGCTACGACCTTTCACTGGGGACAGGATCATAGGAATCAGCTGGTCACAATCCCCTTATATCGTAGCCTTTCTTTCCCCAAAAGGCATTCCACAACTAGATTAACCAAATTTCAGAAGAAAATCCACCCAGTTTCCCACATAATCACCTAAAATGACTCCATTTTAGGTGGAACTACTCTAAAAGTCTTTGCTTTCAAGTTTTTGGGGGAAGTTTACTTTTCTCATCTGAACACGTATTACACAAGTAACAAACTGTATTATAGTGATGTGTCATTTTTTAATTCACAGGAAGTTCTAGAATATAGTGCCCACTAAACCTCCATGAAATATATTTATATCTAGGAATCTGGCAAAATCTCCTAAGTTAAAGAATTCAAGGCCATGGGAGTTGGGTGGTTTCCTTTAAATACCAGCAGATGAGCAAACGCCAAAATCAAGCAGCCAGAACCATCCACAGGCACTCACCTCCTGGCTTGGTACAGGCACCTAGAAGATTGACCACATTGAGATGGTGGCCAATATGGATGAGGATCTTGAGTTCAGACATGAGGGCTCGGTGTTCACTGTGTGTTGCTCCTTCTACAGATACAGAGCAAAGAGGGAAATCATAAATGCGGGCATTACCACTGCATAGATCTGTGCAACTTACCTTCCAGGGAGAATACAACTGTCACCCAATTTACAGACCAGGTGCATTTCCCTAAAGGTCAAGTATAAATTCTATTTTCTAACTCTAGATCAAATTCTTACTTTAAGTGCACCCAGAATGTTTAAGATTTAAAGGAATCCATTGTGAAGTCTTTTGCGAAGTGGAGAATACATCTGAAAATGGAATCATGCCCAGATTTTCTTCTTTTACAAAATTGGATTTTCATGTATCAGGTTTACCATGCTTCTTAGGCCCTGATTATTTCAGTGCTCCCTTGTAAGGAGGCAACACCATGTATTAAATCCTTGTGCATTAGTGGCTATGCTGAAGTTCCCACCAATCTGCCGAGTGGGAAACTTAACAAGAGCCAGCTGGCAAGGCCAGTTGGCACATGAGGTTGATGAGGCTAAGACTGTGAGTTTGATCCTGAACAGACCAGGACACTTCCCTAATTCACAGACATGGTCCACACACCGGGCTCTGACAAGCCACTGCAAAATGACATATCCCCTTGGCACAAAGGAAAACAGACAAAGGAGAGAGATGGCTTCAAAATGTACAAGATCTATTGGCAAAGAGTCAGTAGCATTGTCTCCATCAAAGAAAGCACATCTCAGTTGAAGTAAAGAGCTTTCTATGCCCCAACTCCTCAAATTAAAATGGCAAGACCAGAAGTCCATTACTATTAAAATTAACAATTGTTTGTAAAGCTTTTAATCTTTAAAATTTCACCCATAATCCTTTTTTGCTACCACAACCATTCTTACTTTCCATAGTATTTTTTATATGTGAAAATCTTTCACATATTCCAATTCTAGGGAACATGCTGTTTTGCACTCTACTATTTTTTTTTTTTTTTGAGGAGATTAGCCCTGAGCTAACATCCACCACCAATCCTCCTCTTTTTGCTGAGGAAGACTGACCCTGAGCTAACATCTGTGCAGTCTTCCTCTATTTGATATGTGGGATGCCTGCCACAGCATGGCTTGACAAGCGGTGCTAGGTCCGCACCCGGGATCCGAACTGGCAAACCCTGGGCCACCGAAGCAGAGTACGTGAACTTAACCACTATGCCACTGGGCCAGGCCCTGCACTCTACAATTTTTACTTATTATATCAAATTTCTTTCCATATTTCTAGATGGTCTATAATTATCTTACTAATGTACCATAATACATTAAGAAGCAATTTTGATATAACCAAGGTGGTTTTTTTCCTATAGCCAGTCCACTAAGTACAGTTGTGCAAGCTGCGCCCTGCACAAGGGCTCCCAGGCAACGTAGGGAATTGAGAAGTTGAAAAACCATCCCCAACTCTGCCTGCCCGGCCACGCATCCAGGCCTGAGGCTACAAAAGAGGAACTTTTCTTCTAATTTGCACAAAGGCATCCTAACGGCTGGCCGCATGTTTGGCTGGTGGGCCTTCCTAGCCACAGAAGCACTGAGACAAGCCTCACATTGTGTTTGAAGATGGGATGAAACAGATAGAGGGAAACATCAGCACATAATTTTGCTTTTACCTTTCAACATTTTGACGGCCACTGTCTTACAAGTTGCTGCCTTGTCGATTCCAAAGGCATCAGCTTCAATCACTTGGCCAAAGGCACCACGGCCAAGAGGCTTACCTACAGTCAACAAAGACAGCAACGACAAAACAGTCTTGGACTATCACACCCCCGAAGTGATATTCAGAGATTCCGACTAGATGGGGTGACTGTGCAGTCCAGTGTAACACGGACAGGCCAGTTTAATCCCTTGCCCTGGCTTAATTATTTCCTACCTCCCCCTCCACTCTCCACATGTCCTGCTTTGGGTGATTAAACAGGGACCCCACTTCTAAGTGACTCAATGAATGATTACTCAAATGCAAGAGATGGAATGCATATTTCTGAATCAGAATCCAACATTTGAATAGACTAGACCTGTCATCATCCCAAAGAAGGAAGAGATGGCCCAGGAAACCCAAGATCAAATTAATATCACTTGAAAACACACCTAGTTTCAGCCGATCTCTGGGGAATTCCCATTTGCTGGCATCATAAGGCAGGCGTTCGCAGTGTTCATCCAAGGGGAGTTCATCTGGATCCATGACGATGGACAAGTAGCCTGTCTTCAGCTCCCCTCCGTTGGCCTGGAAAGCATTATTCCTTCCAGTCACACACACTCTGTTGTTTGGCTGTTGTTTTGTGTGCTTGTTTTTGTTTATAGAAGCCCCATTCCTGATGTCTCATTTTTCTAACAAAACTCACGGAGTGTGAGAGTATTCCCATTATAATCCTGCTTCCAGTGTCCCCTCAACCCCCAAATGAGCTCAGAATTAAGTTCTTAAATCTTAATTATACTAGACAGTCCAAGCCCTTTTCTTCTCTAGCGGTTTCTATCAATTAAAGCCCAGTGGTCCAGCCAAACGAAAGTGGGCAAGAATGTTATTGTATTGAAATAAAATTATGCCCATTATGCCAATAACAATGGGAAAAAACAACTCACAGAGCCCCAGTCAGCTTTCATTAATCATGAAAACCAACGTGCATGGGATGAGAGGGAAATTATTTTGTTACCCGTTTAACGGTCCGTAGAACGATGACAAGAAGTAGCCAGAAGAACATGGCAATCACGGCAGTGCCTACTAGAATAATGACTTCCAAGTTCGTCTTCTCCTGGGCACCTGGAAAGACACAAGTGAATGAGCACTGACCGTTGGAAACTCACACCTGTTGATATAAGATGACAAAGGTCAACACTGAAGCAAGATCCCAAGCCGACCAACTTGGAAAAGTCCCTGACGGTAACAGTCACGAGCCTCTAACTTGGAGGAAGTCTATCACGTTCCTAACGGATAATTTAAGGCCTGCAAAACACTGCTCACAAAAACTTCCAGCAATAAAATTCTAAAGTAATTAAAAATAGAACTATTCATGTCTTCAAAGACAAACACAAAGTGTTTGGAGGAAGAGCAGTTTCGATGGACAGAAAGCAGATCATGTTCTATAGAGAAGGAGAAGTATTTCTATTTGGGGAAAATAAATGTCTGGTTTTACGCTGATAGTCTGTGTTTTGATCTGTGTAGAGTTTACGAAAGGGTTGTTTAAGAAACCAAGCAGGGAAATCAATGTAGGTCCAAGTAGAGAAATCAATGTAGTCCTTTGCCCAGAGAGCTACCGATGATCACACACCTACTAGGTGCTCATCACTTTAACTATGTCAACCCAACTTGATCTCCTCAACATCCCATTTTCAGATGGAGAAACAAGCTCAGAGAAGTTAAGCTACTTCATCGAGGGCACAAAGCAAGTCAGTGGAATAGTGAAGAGTTAAATAAGGTCTGTCCAGCACCGGTTAACCATCACACTACCCTGTCCTTGTGCGGCAGGAGCCTGAGAGAGGAAAAGAGAGAGAGCCAAGATGAGCGCATACCACATGGCCTGGCAAGATGAGTTTAACACCACTCCCGAAAGGAAAGAGATGAGAAAAAGCGAGAGGTGTGCAGGACAGCTGTTGATACTCAGGGCTCCAGAGGACAGCTCTGAGTGGGAGAAATTAAGCCCAGAGGAGTCTTTCCACTGAGAGTGATTAGCAAAGAAGTGATAAGGAAGCAATTGTCACTTAGGGTCTCCCACTGGATAGTGCAAGGAGAATCAAACCCGGCCACAAGCTGTGGGAGTGGCCCCCAGCAGCCTCAAGAAGGCGGAAGGATAGGTAATTAATTAGTTAGCAAAGTAACAGTTAACAGTTGAGAGACAAGCACCAAGGATGCTTGGAAGTAGATTTTGTTTCTCCGGTGGTCCTACTAAAGTAATTCTCTATTCATACATAGAGATTTCAAAGTCCATAAACATAATAAAAAGTTCAACTATTCAATTGTCTATGTAAGTTTGTGTATTAACATTTCCATATTAACATTGGGGAACCAAACAGGAGAACTAAATCTCTCCGTCTCTCTTGGTATTCTCTTGGAGTGAGAAGCAGATATAACCTCTGTGCCAACATTACCTAGTTAGGCATCAGTAACCAGCTGCAGACAGCTAACAGGAGGTGAGGCAGAGCACAGGGGAGAATTCCAAGTCCCTTTAGGACATGTCCGAAAACATGAAGCACTTTGGAAGTGACAAAACCACCATATCACTTGAAATCTTTATTTATTTCACGCACTCGAAATCTTTATTTGCAAGCGCAGTTTATGAAATGGTAATAAGCCTACAGATTTGAAAACATGTCAAGGTATTGACAAGCAATACTTGACAATATAGATTTGACAGATTAAAGACAGTAAAATGCAGCCGTTGAGAGACAAGTTAGGATGGGTTCAGAGAAATCCATCAGTCTCTCCATCTATCACCATCCTTCTTTCTTCCCCTTGCATACCATTCCTCCACCACATAACACGGTTTCATTGTTCCCCTGATGGGTTACTTTTTGAAAAAGACATAGGAATATACTTTTGAAGATAAAATACTCTGTCGCAAATTACCTTTCCCATCTGAGAAAATGCCAGATTTCACATCATTCCTGCATATATACACAAGTTTCCTTTCACATTTATATAAGAACCCCAAATTTTCCAGAGCAGAGATGCAATGGTCTATTGTTCACAAATGAACCTTCATTATCTGTAGTCCAGTGAGAACTACGAACTCTCGTGACTATCCGGACAGCACTGATTCTCAAGATTAGGCAGCAATTCTACTGCTTTTTCCAAATAAATATAGAAGCATCATTTCCCTAACAAGTTAACTGACTCCTTCAAAGAAAGAAAGACTCAGGGAAAGAAGAATGTTCAGCCTGCCTGGCTAAGAATTTTTCCACAATGAGAAATGCAGGCATAGAAAATGGGAAGCAAGCAGAATTAAAATAACATTAATTATGTTTCCTTGTTAAAATAATATATACTTATAGTAGAAAATGTACCAAGTACAAAGAATATGAAAGGTCACCTAGCATCCTCCCACCCACAGTGTATGAGTAGACATAAGACACAAGCTGGTTTTTAAAAACCACCTGATGTGTCTATGGCTTCCCACTGACCTTCTACTATGAAAAATGCCTCCACTTTTGCACACCCCAGCACACTGCACGCCTGGCAGGTGTAGAGGCCTTCATCCTCCTTGCGCACTCGGCGGATAGTTAGGTTCCGGTTCCCATCTTTCAGGACAATGCCTAAGAGAGGAGAAGAATGATTATTTTTATTTAGGATGTGGCCTAGTGGAGTTTTTCAGGAAAAATTTTAAAAATATAAATATTCCCCTTTATCTTGGGCGATTATCTCACTCCAAAGAGTCATATAGGATCAATTGCTGACTCATTACCCCTGGCTTCCATGAGAATTCAACACGCTCTGAATACTCTGATTCTGACTCCATGACATGAGTCAGACCTAAACGTTAATATTGCTTTTTTCTATCTAAAACAAACCAGGAAATAATATGGGTTTTAGATAACATCTCCAGGAAAATCCTGCAACCAAAGACAAACATATTCCATTCACCTGAGTCTTCCACAAGCGTCTCATTATCTTTGAACCACGTAATCTGTGGGTGGGGATTCCCAGATGCTGTGCACGAAACCTCGATGGTTTCACCGATACTTGTCGTCTGATTCTCCAGGTTTCCCATGATCATGGGTGCCATGCGCTCTGTGCACATGAAAAGTAGAGAACAGTGAGTTGTAACTTTTGAAATGGTTTTGTATCAGTAAACTCTTAACCAGTTTAAACTTAGTCAACAATAAATTGTCAATTTACCAAGCGGAAAATGCAT
Source organism: Equus przewalskii (assembly GCF_037783145.1). Lineage (NCBI taxonomy): Eukaryota > Metazoa > Chordata > Mammalia > Perissodactyla > Equidae > Equus > Equus przewalskii. Next base: position 77,370,203 of record NC_091833.1, on the reverse strand, counting down.
AGAGCTTAATGACAGTACTGTTGGTCACTGAGTAAAGTTAAAGGAAACAAATAATTCAGGACAGTTTAGACAGGTTATCGCATCTCTTTGAACATCCATATTTGTGATTCTAGCAGGTAATCACATCACAACGTCAAGGTTCAGTGTCCCCTTTATGGATTTCACCTCTAATCAAATATGGCTTCCCCAGGGGAAACCTTCCCTCCCATGAAAGTGCTAGCCAGTGACACCCTAGAATTCTGCCATGTTTCTCTTGGAAAGTGTGAAACTTCAGTGCAGTTCAACAAACAGAGTGCCTTATATCTATTCGGCACTTTTTACAAAATTTGTTTATACTATTTCTGTTACTATCAATCCAATGCTATTTCCACTAAAACACAAATAAAACAACAACTCCCTAAGGAAAGTCAAAGATTTAAAGGAAATGAGGCCCATGGGAATTTGTTCAAATTTACAAATCATCAAAGCACTTTGGAAATATCTTATCCAAACCAATTGAACATCAGAAGGAATCATGCTGAAAGGATCTGCTTCAACACTCAGCAAAATGAGATTACCTCACCAGTGACCTACACTGGGGTTTAAACAAAGGTACTGGACTCTAGTCTAGTTCTAAGAATATTTTTTGGAAAACAACTTAGGAGTCCTTAGGGAGGCAAACTAGCCCATTGTGAGCACAGAGTTCCTGGGTACGGCAAGGCCAGGAGCCTCCTTCACTTCTCTTTCTGAATCCTTCCACTAGCTTGAAACCAGACCAGCCACCAAGCAGAATAGAAAAAACATGGTCATATATGTGGTGTGATTTGAAGGACCCTAGGGACGACTTCACCCAAAAATATCTCTTTTTTTGACACCTGAGTCTTAACACTAGCAAACTCTGTCCTGGTGTCTGTCTGAAGATATCTCTCAAAATATGTCAAGGCCTCTGAAAATGATATTATTCCTCTAAAACTGGTATAGATTAGTTTCTGGTTAGCTCCCCTCCTAACGGTGAAAAACAGAGAACACATACATCCTAGAAACTGGGAAGGGACGCTAAGGAGAAGAGAAAATGGAGGGAAATGACACAAAGAGAAATTCCCCAAATTTGCCTGATTTTCCCAGAGACAGAGCTGTGGCTACACAGCTTTTGTGCAAGGCACAAGGTTAGATGAAGTGTAGAGTGGCTCCAGGAGGAATTTACAAGGCTATGTGCTCACTAAAATTATCATCCCGTTGACCTTGAGCTATGCTGGACCACATGGGACAAAGCAGAGGTACAGGCATTGACTGCAGCACCCTCCCAAGGGCTCTCATAGGTCCTTGACAACGCCATCATCACATTCCTCGTGCAGCACGTCTCTTATTGAGCAGCTAGTATGTGCCACTACGTTCTATGACTGGAGCTCAGCAAGGAGTAAAACAGAAAACATTTCTTGTCTTCATGGACATGGAGAGCTCACTGTGCTACGACTGCCCAATGGCAGGCTGAGTTTTCATCCTGTCCACCTATTCACCACTGGGAACTTCTGGCACCCCCCTAGCTCAGAGTAGGCATTCCACAAACATGGGTCTACTTAAATAAATGAATGCCCAAGAATAAGGCAGAAATTTCCCTGGTTCACGCTAATCCCTTGCAGACACTAGTGAGTTACCCCACCATCGGCGTTGAAAAGAACCATGTTATTTTCTCTTTTAAATACATCACTTCACCATTGTTAGCTTCTCTCTGCCTTAAGGACTTTCAATGAATACGGACAGTGTGTACCAGTCTACTTCATTAGCTTCTGGAGGACAGTAATCTTCACACAGCACCTGAAAGCACTACATTTAAGACCTTCCGACTGCCTCTGGAGGATCCAGAGTTGCCTCCCTACCTAGGACTGTGAGCTGCCTGACCACACAATGCCTTTTCTTGGTCTTCCTGTCCTGAGCAAAGCAGATGTAGTCTCCTTGGTCCTGCAAGGAAGCATTCTGGAGCTCCAGGATCAAAATGTCATTGGTGCCATTAGAGAACATGACGGCATTCATTTTCCAAAGAGCATCCAAGTTCTTGCAAACAGGCGTGGGCACCTCCCCCGCATGGATCGGCAGAGCTTGTGGGCCAAGCTTGTACCATGTGACATTCTCAAAGGTAGTTCTGTCTGCAGTGCACCACAAAGACACATTCTCCTGCTCAGTTGGCTGGGTGTCAGGTTGCAGAGTGATTTCAGGACCCCCTGAAATGTAAAACCCATGGTTATCAGGAATGATTTAACTCGGGCAGCACGCTATTGTCTTCTTGTTGTCTTCAGACACTGACATAAGGCACCAAGAGAAGCTATGCTCTACAATCTTAGATGATGTAATATAAGACAACAACCAAACTAGACAATTCAGGTCCTAAAATAAATTATTTTGCCAAAACGTATTATTTGGAAATGTAAATGAATTCTTCAGATATTTATCAAATCACTACTTCAAGCTCTTAATACAGTTTTTAAGATTAAAAAAAAATCAAAAAATATCTAAAGCAGAATATCTAATCATAACATGAAATTTTTAAGATTAGTTCCTCATTAACACATAACACTCAATGCCATTAAAGCTATATTTATTACAATGAATTAGCCCAGTGTGAAATATTTTATCTAGTCCAGTCAGCTAAAGCTTAGCTGTAGATCTAAGATGAATAGACAAAATCAACAGCATTGGGAGGGCATGGCTCCTACGTCGTTACAATTGCCTCCAGAAAACCCAGCCTTGTCAACTGCTCAGCAGCAAACCCACCAATATTGATTGAAGCCCAAGATGCCAAGCACTGTGCTAGACTCTGATGATGCAGACATAAGTATGATGCAGGACTTGCAGTTAAAAAGCATGTGGGAAGCCACACTTTCTCCAGTGAAGTCAGATGGACTGACTTCACATGAGCCCAGGAACTACCTGAGGAGATTTAATTGATGACCAATTACCAATCCAAATGCTCTTCCTAAATGCCACGCCACTCACAGGAATTGCAAGGACTACAAAGTATTAGAGAGTTTAGCACCCAGCTGCGAGAGTACTCACTGGTCACGTGGAAGGAGATAACCCTCTCTCCTCTCCCGGCTTTGTTGACTGCCTCACATTTGTACAAAGCTGACACATTTGCCGCTTGGATGACAAGGGTACTTACAGTCTGTGAAAAAAACAAATCCCAGGCCATCAACAATAGAGGCTGTGTTTATGCCCATGCACGCAGGGTGAAATTAAGCAACCTCCACAACTGCCACGACCTCCCCACTCCATTCACACCACTGCACTGACCCCCTCAAAGCCAGGCACTTATAATTATGCTGGTACAGTTCACACATTGTACAAAACGGGCTTTGGAAACCATGAAGTAAATAATGTGTTTTAACACAATATTACATACATTGTCCCATTTTCTTGTTTATAAGATCAGAATCATCTGACAACAAATGTATAGATTTAACGAGATACGTGCTTCAGTTTCCTCTGATAAATTATTAATAAGTCACTGGTGCCTCCAAAAGTCAATGGTGTTTTCAAACTGACTTAATGCGCTAGTATTTTATCATTCGATTCAACTGATTATCAATCTCCAATATTCCTCACATACTATTGCACCATGCTTCCACTCCATCCATCCATTCTTCCATAAAAGAGAAAGAGAGAGAGAGATTTCCATATTAAAGAACTTCAAACTCACTTTGTTTTTTCCTTCAATTAGGGCAAATTGATTTTTGTTGACTTCAATTTTATTTCCTCCCTGGAAGTCCTCCACATTTCTCCATTCTTTACAAGTGTATGGGTTTGTCATTAAGGCAGCTTGGCTATAAAAAAGAGATAACAGATCATGTTAGGATTCTATTTTTCTTTAATTCAAATCAATAGGAAGGAAAGGAGTCAGACTTTGATTATTCTGTTCTTAGAAATAACTTTCAGTGCATCCTACCACTTTACAAGACTTGGCGCCAATTAAAAATAGGCCTCAGCAATGAAGGAAAAGGTTCTAGGTAGATTCATTCAGGATACAGGAGGGAAGCAGCTATTCTGGGAACAAACCTCCATTCATAAATTGGATCGACAAGACAATTCAAGTTAATTTAGTTCAAAGGAAGGCAAGGAAACTAAGAAGCCATTGGGCTTCTAAAAGTAATCTCTCCGGGACTGTGGCCTTTGTATAGGAAATGGTCAGCATCTGAGGAAGAAACCAGTAGTGGTCATCTCAAAAACAACAACAGGAAGTGAAGTGCTTAGGGTGGTGGTGGGTGGCTTGTTGTTGTTTTTTTTTCCTAAGGATGTCTGGACTTGTGTTAGAACCTGATAAGCCGGGCCTGAGACTCCAAGGGCTGTGGCAAGGTCTATCGCTCCCTCGCATCCATCAGCACTTCCTCTGAGATGGACTTCTCACAGATAAGGAGAGTGTGCTATTCACCAGTTGATTGGGATAAAGAGGAAAACCAAAGACTGGCAATTAGCAAACTGAGCAAAGAACCTGCATCTGGAGAGGTATACATCAGGGCTAACCTAAGAAGAGACAGCTAGCTAATCTCAAAGTGAGATACCCTAAGGAAAGATATCTCTTAAAACATAAGAGACAGAGAAAGATGGAAGGAGATTAAGAGTACCACTTGAAGGATAACTTTCTTAGGAATAGTCTTCTCAGCTTAGAGTGGAGTCATATCATAGCTTGGCTATAAGAAATGCAAAATGGCAGGCAAAAAGAGGGCATGGCCCTACTCACGTGGGCTTGTAGGTGCACTCTTCCTCCAGCTGCCAATACCAGTGGATGTGATGCGGGGGAGGCACGGCATAGACCGTGCACGTCAGTGTCTGAGTGATGCCGTACTGGTAAGAGTCCACAGGAGAGATCAGCGATTTCTCACCAATCTGGGGTGGGACTGGAGATGGGACAAACAACATTTAAATTGTCAATCAGCTTCAAGGAATGGAAAGTAGAAGTTTTCAGCAACTGAAGCCTACATCTTTCTAAGAATATAATTTTGCCCCCATTTGCTTTTTCAAAGAACATCTAGACTTGGAAGCGGAAGACCTGATTTCTAGCGATACTCATAACAATAATAATAAATTAATAAGCTGAGTGATTTTGTGCAAGTCTCGCCACCCTGTGCCTCGGTTTTTCTCATGTATGTTATAGGGCTAGCTCTTCTTGTCCTCCCAATCTCACGAGAACAGGGCAAGGCTCTAGACAGAAAATAGTTGTGAATAATACAGTGAATACATTTGTTATAAGTGCTTTAGATTGATTAACTAATTTAATCCTCACAACCACCATCATTGTCCTCCACAGGACAAATGAACGTAGGAAAGTTAAATGACTTGCCCAAGGTCACCCACCTCTCCTTCTCCTCTGTCTCCCTCTTTTTCTTCTTCTTCCCCTTCCTTCCTTTCTTATCTTCTTCCCTCTTTTTCCCTCCTTCTCTCCCTTTTTTCTTTCTTTCTTTGTGGCCCCAAAGTCATTAATGCAAAACTATTTTCTCATCACTATCAACCTAAGGCTTCAGACTATGCTTTCAAACGACTTCTTTTTTATGTTTGTTTTATATAGCAGGACAAATGCTAGGGTGAATCAAATGTTTCGTGACTTCCTGGATTGATGAGATGGGGTTATTCACTGTCCATTCTTACAGCTTTATTTCTTGTTCATTTCCTTCTCCAGACCCCACGTATCAGCTTTCCAGCTTCTCTCCCCTCCTCAACCTCCTACTCCTGAGAACTTCTGAGTGAACTTTCTGTAACCTGTTGTCTTTAAGATACTCCCTGAAGCTGATTTCCCAGCAAAGAAATGAAGCCAAGTCCAGCAGACATACAGAGCAGTGACAGGACATATGAGGAAGCACCTTAATATGTCACAGTGAAGATCCTGAAGTTTTAATATGCCATGCCAGTAGGGAGAACAAAGAATTATGACAGAGAAGCATTTCACAAACTATGTTTGGAGCAAGATATTAATGAATTTACTGGGGGAAAAAGGGAGGGGTGCTCTGGTCAAATAAGTTTGTTAAACCTTGAATACTCTATGTCTCTCCTCATGGACCATGGCAATATACATCAGCATATTAAAAGTCCTGAGAAGTCCTGTAATAAAGACACTATTTTACATCAACTTAGCACCTCCCACACTTACTTGACCATGACACCCTTCCCCCGCAAACCTGTCCAGAACACTTATTTGTATCTTTCAGTTGGAGAAAACAAAGTTCAACTCATCCTTAAATATCTTAACTTTACAACCTCAGAGTCAGATCCTAGACTTCTGTTTAAAACAATAAAAATTTAAAACTTCCAACCAAGTCAACAGTGCCAACCTGCAAAAACCTTCTGAGCTGGAATCCGCCTGTGCATCACTGATGACATCAACTACAAAGTCAAACTAGAAGCTTCCACAAAATTCAAGAAGAGGCTTACACATTTGCATACCTGGTGCACCATTCCATGAGCCAGGAGCAAAGGCTTAAGCTCGACAGCTGTCCCCCCAGCTCTCTTATTTCACGGCATTTGGCCATCGAGTGTACTACCCACTGTAATCTTGCATTTGACCACCAAACAGCTCATTTACATGGCCCCTTAAGCAAACACGCTCAGAGCACACTGTCCTACAGCTCATTTCAACTCCACCACTCTGGATCATTTTATACATGGGGGCCCACTCATGATGTGGGTGAAGCAGCAGGGGACAGACGAACGGTGGCCTGGCTGTTTAGGCATAATCCTACTCTTCATAATAGATTTTGGGCAGAGAAGGAAAACCGAATGGACTCACCATTCACGACCAGAGATACCACGTGGCTCTGTTTCTCCTTTGAGATGGGATTGGTGAGGATGACAGTGTAATTTCCTGTATCTTTCTCACTCACTTCCATAATAGTCAGTACATGCCCCACTTTAATTGTGTGATTGGACTCAATGGGTCTTCCATTTTTATACCTATGAAAAAAGTCCCAGGAATTAGTACCATCTAAGGATTTGCTCCCATGTGGAAAAATGCTTTGCATTTATTTCCAATAGTCACCATTTTATTTCAGGGGGAGGGTAACCAAGGCACTTCACAGGGACTCTGACATGGTCTCCCACTGTAGCTTCCACCGAAGATTCCATGCCACTGCCAAAAGCAACAAAAGGTTTTTCTGGAAAAAAAAATAAAAATAATTATTCTCATAAATGTCAACTTATTACGAATGGTGGTTTGGTTTAGATTTTCATTTCAAGTGAAGAGTCAAAGATTTTGGGGTTCTGAATTGCTGCAGTTCAAGATCCCCCATGCCATCTCTCTATAGACCACATTCCATCTTCTCCCACACCTCCAGGCTTCAAGCTTGCTTTCCTCCCACCCCCATGCACTCTGCAAGCCTACTGACTGTTCAAGCCTCAATTCAAGCATCTGCTCCTCTGTAAAGCTTTCTCTAAGTCCCCCAGGGACCCTTGGGTGTTCCTTCCCCTCTGCTCCCATGACACCCTATACACACTCCCCCATGTGTCCCCTGACTCAGTCCTCAGCCCTCTTCTCTTTATCCATACCTTTCTCTAGCTGTAGACACAAAGTACTATTCATACTCCTCCTAAATTTCTATCTCCTGCCCTGACTTCTCTGGGTTCCAGGTTTATATACTAAATATCTCCACTTGGATGTTTAATGGGCATCTCTGAATGAACATGTCCAACGCTGTTTCCCCAAATCTTACTCCCCTCTCAATCTTCCTTATCTTAGTAAATAACACCACCATGCACTCAGTTGTTTATGCTAAAAAGTCAAAAGTCATCTTCCATTCTTTTCCTCTTACACCCCATAGCCTATGACTCAATAGGCAGATCCTATTAGCTCTACCTTCAAAAATACATACAGAATCAAATCACTTCTCACTACCTCCACCTCTGCCATTCTTGTCCAAGCCACCCGCCACCTCTCACCTGATCACTGCCATTAGCCTCCTGACTGGTCTCTCTACTCTGTCCTTACTTCTCTAACGTATTCCACATAAAAGACACAGTAATCCTATAAAAACATAAGCCAGAGCATGTCTCCCTCTGTTCAAACCCTTCTCTGCATTCCATATTATAAAATCCAAAATCCTCACCAAGGCCTGTAAGTAGAGTGTCATATAAATTATCATCTAAACTGAGACATTTATGTGAGTGAAAAAGAATAAATGATAAATTAAGCTATTTGCTCAAAGCCCCACAGAAAGTAATTCGATCCAGGCTTCCCCAATTGCAAAGTCTATGCTTATTCAAGTAGGACTCTCAACCTTGCAACAAAATGAAAATTTAAAAACCATCTTAGATAATAACACTCTGCTTACTATTTTAATAATAATAATAGCAGCAACAACTACAGCAAGGAATATTTAGTGAGCACTTGCTCTATCAGCTCATCTCATCGTTAAAGTTGGGATTTGAACCCAGGCTGTGCTCTTGACCTCTAGTTAATGTGGCCTAGCAAGAGCTCAAAAATATCTTCTGAATGAACATAATAGGAATCACTAACTGATCTAAATGTATTTAAATTCCCTCACCTTCCAAGGCAGAGCACCATTCCAAAGGAGACCTTAGCTTACCATGGATCCTGACGAACGTGCTGTTCTTCTTGGTCATCAGCCCACTGGAAGCCGCACAGGTGTACATCCCGTGGTCACTCCGGGTTACAGCATCTATAGTCAAGGTGCTCAAAAACTTCTTCATCTCACTCCCTGACTGGGTTTTCAGGTCCCGATTTACAAGCTTCTTATGCTGATGCTGAAAAAGAGTTTACTCCAGCATAGTTCACCCAGTAGCACAACATGACCCAGGAGCTTCTAGATATCCACAAAATCAAGTCTCGGCCCTCGATGAACACTATTTCATGCTAAGAATAGGGTCTTCACAACTTTTAACATATGTAGACAATAAGTATATTTGATTTCAGGAGAAAAAAATGGAACCAATTGAATTAGGACTTTTAAAACCTCACATAGTGGGAATGAGACGGATATGAACCACAAGACAGTAAGCAAATAGGACCACTGTTTGAGGAGAAGTGTGTCTCATGCCACCTCTTGAAAAGAAATTTTCTTAAAGGGAAAACAGATCAAAGACTTTGGAGAAAAGAGAAATAACGCAACCTGGAAAGATGAAATCACCATGAGAAAAATAATCTTCACAGGCTGATTATAGCAGAGTGGGACAGAGTTCTTGGCATTGCGTCTTTTTTTCCACAGGTGCTGTATGCTCTGCAATTTTCTTGAAGTGTGTGTGTGTGTGTGTGTGTGTGTGTGTGTGTGTGTGTGTGTGTTAAGGCTCTTACATTTTATCTGGCCAGAGAGGCCGCTATCTCTCTCAAGCAAACTCCATTGGGGCTTATTATCAAAGTATTTGGAGGTCTGGCTTTGAATTGTTAGTGTTACCTTCAAAGAAGGGTATTCCCAGTTGAAGTCAATCCCTACATTTAGTTCAGTCCTTGCTGTACAATTTAAGACAAGCTTCTCTCCAACAGACAACTCGATTTCATGAGGGGGGCTCAGAACCACATCATAAATTCTGTACCCTGGAGCAAGTAAAATGAAAACCAGAAAGTGAGAGGGAAAACAAATGTATAACTTGGCACAAATTTTTTTTTGAAAATGATGCAACTTTAAAATGTGCCACATCATTTTTCCCTGAGGGCCTCTCCAAATCTTGGTAACTCCCAGAAAAATGGCCTACAAAGATTTACAAAGCAGACTTGCAGAGATCTCAAAGATGTTATAGCCCAGCGGATAAAAAAGTAGTAAAATTTGAGCAGTCAATAATCAATGGGGCCAACTTTAGTAAAATGCTGTACTTTCCATACAATAGGTACAATTGAAAGAATTGATGCCAGGCATCCATGCTCTGAACATTGAATTTTCCACAAAATATGCTCCAGTTAATAGCATTCTTTTTCATTCTTGGTCTTGGCAAGAAAAGAGAAAACTTTGATTGCACACAGGCTTTTTGGTAGGGAGAATAGATGTAAGGAATTACCTAACACCATATCTTGAATGAATATATTTTTCAATATTCCCTGTCCTTCACACTACACCTTCATCTCCAAGATCTTAATACAGGAAGCCAATCTTCATCGTCTGGTATTAATGATAAGGAAAAGAACTGTCCTCTTACCTACAACCACAACTATGTACATAATAGACTGGTAAGTTTCATCATTAATTTTTGCTTCACAGAAGACCATGCCGGCATAGCTGATCATGTAGCTGGGAATCGTGAAGCCTTTCTTGCTGTCCCAGGAAATTCTGTTACCATCAGGAACAAACCTCTTTTCTGGATACCTCTGGGTAGTAAAAAGAAATATCAAATATTTAATCAAGCGCTCTCCAAAGTGGAAACCATGTCAGATAATCACTAAAGAATTCATCTTATTTTTAAGAATACAAATTGGTTTTATTTATTGTCATCTTGGCCTTTCCTAAAGGATCTTTGAAACTCACTGCTGATATTATATGATAAACAGGCTTCCCATCTTAATATTAGCTTGAAATTATAAAAACCTAAGAGATGACGGAAGAAGATGTAACTTACTGCACAGAGTGACACATTGAGGTTTGAAATGGACCCAAGACATGGAATCACCACAGTTTTGTTTTTGTTCTCGGTGATGTACACCACTCCATGCTGGTCACTGACAGAAGCAATAAATGGAGATCTATAATCTAGAAGAAAATGTAATTCCATTAGTTATTGGCATTTACTAGAAAAGTTGGTCATTTTTCAGGTTCACAAACTCTAAACAGAGAAGAAAATGATTGGGAACGACATCTCACACTAGGCAAAGGCATCCACAGGTTAGTCTGCAGGTAGATATTTGGCTCCTAGGACATGTGACAGGAGGGGTGTGTGTGTGTGTGTCTGTGTATGAAAAATCTGAAAGAAAACTCCCAAAATGAGAGTGACTCCTTTCACAAGAATCATCAAGCAGAGTATAGTTTATAGGTTCCACATTTAAACAGATTGATCATTAGAATATTTTTCAAAATGAAGGAGCATACTTTTTCATTTTTCATATACACTTTCATACGTACATATACATTTTTCATATATGCTATACATTTTTCATATACATAAGCTTTAAGAAATTTAAATTTAATTCTGTACACTTTACCTACTAAGTTTTATTGATGTTAAAAAAATTCATATTCTCTTTCTTTACAAAAATAATGTAAATGCCATGAAAATGAATTAATGGATCCCAAAGGATCTTTACAATAAACTAGAAATAGCTAACAATTTTTTAATTCAATTATTCAAGAAAAAGTTTTCTGTGGGTATTTTAAGATTGTAAAGACTAGATATAAGATTCTTTATAAAATAATGTTTCACAGTTATTGCATTAGTTTAAGATTCAGCAGTCTTTATTACCTTCAGTAACAAAAACTTGAAAAGCCGTGATGGCAAAGAGTGAGAAGAAAACGAAAGAGATTTTTAAAGTCATTCAAACATTGTTCCTCCAATGTTAATACACTGCTGGGAAAAGACTCCATTTCCCAGAGAGAGAGCTGATGTGGTGTGAAGTCATGCTTGAAATCTCAGAGAGAGAACGGTTCACACTGCTCTGCCCAACACACCTGATCAAGCATTTTCAGAGCTCTTCGGGATGGTTGGTCCAAGAGAAGAAAGAGTTAATTAAACCAAAGGGGAGACAGGCAGCTAATTCCCTGCCACAGCAGAAGTTTGATTTCCTTCCCAGCTGGAAAGCACAGAAAGGCAGCCAACCCAGCCCACCACATGCCATAGCCATTATCTTACAGGCCGAGACCCACTTCCTGGCTCCATCCATTGCTGGAGGGAATGGGGTCAGAAGACTAAGGAAGTAAGGTGGGGACCAGAGAGGACATTAAAGGGTTGTCCACAGGGAATACTTCAGTGTTTTCTTTCCCATTGTTAAAAGCTTCATGACCAAAATCTTGGACAGCTTTACTCCTAGAACATTAGGTTTAGACAGGAAGCAGAATTTGATGGTATACCCAAACGGGTAGTGTACAAATAAACAGAGCTAGGGATCGGACTTCTTAATACTACCTATCTTTCATCCACATGCTGTGAAATATTACATAGCTTGCTTACAGAGCAAGATTTGGAAGCTAAATTAACCCCTTGACGTAAGACCAACGCTATTCAGTAAATCAATTCTATTTCAGTATCTCCAAAAAAGGAAATAAACAAAAGAAACCCAAACAACCACCCATCCTCTCAAAATAAAATATTTACTGTAACTCATGAAATGAATTTTCAAATGTCTCCAGGTTTCCTGACTTGGGGAGAAGGAAATAACGAGACATTATGGGAGAGGTTCATCTTGTAGTACTTCCAGACAGGCCTAAGGCAGGAAATCCTTGCAATCTTCTGAGAAAGCCTGATCTCCCAAGACTGCCAGATCAAAAGGAGCCAGCAATTCTCAAAGATCTGAGCCTTGTCTCTTTCAAATTCTGCAGAAGGGAGGAGGAGGACACAGAATCCTCTTGCGGATTGTGCTTACCCTGGGCAAAATAATTCTCGAACATTGTGCAATCCAGGAGTGACATACATTATTTTGACATGGCCTCCTCTTTTCATTGCACTGACCATACTGCGCTATTGAAACGTAAATGGAGATATGCAAGTGTGTTTCCATAAGCTGACGAGATTCCTGCTCTGTAAAAGATGCCTCTAGACAAAAGTCTAAGCCATCTTCACCTGCCTCAAATCCTCTGGGATGTAAAACGGTATATAAATGTATAAATAAAATGTCTAAAAAGCTCATCTTTGCTGAAAAGAAAAATATTTAGTATATCCAAGCAAAATACCATGCAACACTTAGAATCCCCAAAATAATATTATAGGTATCTCAGTTAAGGCAGGTTTTCCACAGGAAAATTAAGGTAGTGTAAGATTTTCAAACACAAAAGAAAGAATAATTCATATTATAAATACTAAATACATGTAACATTGTATTTTATCCTACATAGATGTTAAATTGGCCTCCATGGTGTCAATCCCAAATGGCAAACTCTAGAAAGATGTGGCATATTCATGCAAGATTTCAGACCACACGAGTAAAGGAAAGAAACATTGTTCTCGAAAGGTACTTTTAGGCAGTGTCTTCATTTGCATAAAAGTCTGGGAATTGTTTTTTATAAAGTACAAGTGGGAAAAGAAAAGTTCCTATGTACAAGCAAGCTCCAGAGCCCTGGCTGTTTCCCTGTGCATTCTTGAGAAAATCTCCCACTCTGCTGTAGATAACCTCTCTCTCCAGAGAAACCTCGCCATAATTCATCCCCGAATCTTCCTTTTCAAGGATTTCAGGGTTTTTTCTTAGACAGCAGAAGGCTTTTTACAAGTCTCCATAGCCAATTGTGAATACAGATTTTCCCTTAGAAACAAAGATGAGAACCAAACTAACTGGGCAAAAGGGATAAAACAGACCCCACGCCGCAGCGCAAATCCACGAGTCTTACTCTCAGAGGAAGCCTCGGGAGGGAAGAATTTTGTATATTCCTGTTGGCAAACGGCGTTTTGAGCAAGGCTTCTGTTATACACGATTCTCCTTTGCATCTATTGTGTTTTATAACCGGTAAATCAACATGGGAAGTGAATCCCACTTACCCACTTACCCACTTACCCTGAACGTAGACATAAACCACCGAGGCTGTGTCAGTGTCCCGGTAGAAGCACTTGTAGGCTCCAGTGTCATTTCCGATCACTTTTGGGATTGTGAGCGTCTTACAGAAGACGCCATCACTACACTCAGTCACCTCCACTCTTTTCTCAGAGCCACTCTGAGTGTTGGGCCAGAGCCAGTCCAAGTCCCTCTGTCCCCTGAAAAAGTAATTCCAGGGAAGTATTAATGAGAAATGCCACACTGTTTCTACATAGAAACACACTATTTCTACAAAAACAGAAGGTTTAGTTCTCAAATTTAAATAAACTCAACAGACAGGTTCAAAGTCTTCCACCAACAATGACAGGTTGGATCCACAAACGACAAAAAGGCATAGACTTGCCTGCAGAACTCACTTGTAAGGATTCCTGAGTTTTCTATTAATTAACTCATTCATTCAACAAATATACACCGAGCATGTGCTGTGTGCCAAATGTTGTTAAAGACTGGAGACACAGCAGTGAGCAAATGAGACAAATGTCAATCCCTGATGGAACCTGGGTCTAGTTGGAGGAGAGAGGCAGTAAAAAAGTAAGTAAGTAACTTCAATGAAGGGGAAATTTTTAAAAAGTAAGTAACATGAATGGCAGCAGAGGGTTGTCTGATACAGCGCTGGACGACGAAAGGAGGGTGCAAAAGGCAGGGTTCCGCTGCTGTTCATAGCGTCACTAGGAGTCAGAATCGACTTGATGGCACTAAGAACAACAAAGTAAAATGTATCGTATAAAAGGTACTATGGAGAAAACATAGAAGATGCAAAGAAAAGAGTGAAGAGTTTGAAGGGAGGGGGCTTGATGAAGCGGGCTACGTGAATATCAAGAGGAACAGTGTTGCAGGCAAAGGGAACAGTGTATGTAAAGGCCTTGGGTTAGTTGCATCTCTGGAGTATTATGGGAATGGCCAGATAAGAGTAGGCAAGTGGGACAGTAAGAAGTTAGGTGATTAGGAAGAAGGGGTGCAACTGTCTCAGAGCCTTGTCGGGCCTCGTAAGGACTGCATTCGGCCAGAGCCAGAAGCACAGACTACTTTTATTACAGCATTTCTCTAAAAGGCTCCTAGGAAGATGGTCAGCGTCACAAAGAATGTATCATCACCGACCCTTCATTCAAAGAATTTGAAATTTCCCACAAAGTTGCAGCGACATTAATGAAGTTACCTTTAATATACTCCATAGCTTTTTCAGGACATAAGAAATGTTTAGGCAGAGTTTAGAAGAGGAGGGGATAAAATCTTTGGGGATTTTAAACAACCTTTGTCGTGAAGGGTGGGTAAGAGGAAAATCTACTGAGGAATGTATCTTGAAAGAGAAAAGCTAGAGAAACAGCACCTGTTACTATGTTTTTTCTTAAGGGCTGGGTATTGATGACCTACCCTTGATAAGGGGCTAGGGTATCCCTTACACTCTGCAATCTAAAATGGACCGTATCACTGTGTGGAACACTTGGTCTTCATCAAGCATGAAGCAATGGCAATAAGCTGCCCGAGGTTCTCTGTGGCGCCCCAGCACTCCTTAAAGAGGAGGGTCACCTCCACCCATCATCCCAGCCAAAACACACTGGTCCTGATAAGCCTCTGGGTCTGTCATGCATAATCACTACATTAAACCCCAAGGTCTCCTACTTTTCCTCCTGGAGTAGGGCCTGGAAGGCAAAATTTAAAGGCCTATTCTTGTCAAAGAGGCCTGTTTCCCCAGCTAGCAAAGATCAATAGCATGACTTCTTGTTTGCAAGTGAGAAGAGAGGCATTCCAGAACATCAAGCCAGAGCATGAACTCCATTACCTGTGCAGAACATGCACTCGGTAATATTAATGGCCAAATATTAAATTGCTACTAGTCAGAATTTTATCACGAAATAAAGTTCTTGAAAAGGGCTAAACAGATGTCTAAGAGCCATTCTGAGTATAATAAATATGGCTCAAAACTTCTTTAACTCTATCCCTTAAGGGTATATCTTCAATTTCATTTATTCATTCAACATTTTATTTTATTTTTTTGGTGAGGAAGATTGGCCCTGAGCTAACATCTGTGCCAATCTTCCTCCATTTTATACGTGAGATGCTGCCACCGCATGACTTGATGAGCATTGTGTAGGTCTGTGCCTGAGAGCTGAACCTGTGAACCCCTGGCTGCTGAAGCAGAGTGCATGAACTTAACCACTATGCAACTTGGTCAGCCCCTCATTCAATATTTATCGAGTTTGTGCTCTATATCACATGCCAGGTCCTATACTGGTTATTGGGGTATATATATGTGTGTGTGTTGGCAGACAGGAGTAGAAAAAAATGCTAGCAAAATTGTATAGAATTTTTGAAAGAAGACCTTCCTCATTTTTTCATTACCAGATCAGTTCTTAGAAACCTCACTACTTATATACAATGACTACAACTCTATTATAATTCTGCCATATGGAAATTATTTTTCCCTCAATAAACAAGTTATCTAACACAGGAAATCTGAATCTAAAATGAAGCCTTACCTGCAAGTAATTTGCAGAGTTGTATTAGCCATAATAGTAAGTATGTCTTTTTGTATGCTGAGCCTGGGCGGATCAAGAGAAACACTAGACAAACCTAGAAACAAATTAAATAAATGAATGTAGTTGCCACTGAGTCAGACCCAATAGGAAACACCTTCCATAAACAATGCACACTCCATACTTTAAATGGCCTCTTCAGCAATTCATTGTGTAAAACTGTGAATTTACTTTTCACCATTCCCAGTAAAAGTTCACAAGCTGTGTCATAACAGGAAGAATGGGCAGATGGTCATAAACCAACACAACAGTTCTGCAATTCATGGAGCGAGGGTGGAGTTCCTGTTTTCCTGCATTGCCAACTTCAAGGTCTTACAAAAGGATATGGGACATTGAAATCAAATGAACCTCCATCTGATGATCTCACTCCCTTGGGAAAGGACCCACTGACATTTCTTATAAAACATAGGATGCACACAATCGACTAAATTGCTGATTAACGAATACTACTCAGAGACATTTCTACATAGTTCATCTCTGTAGCCTGAAGGGGGTGGGAGTGTCTATGACCTTGTCTTATTTTCCTTCACTAATTTTCTAGTGCACTTCCTCTAGTGACTGAACTGCCAAGGTTGAAAGACTGTACATTAAAACTAGGTGAGAGGAACTGAGGAAAAGAAAGCACTTTCCAATGTCACATAATAAATGTATTAATATATTTTTCCTTAAGACCGGGACTAAAAAATACTGTAATTCTAATGAACTACAATTGGGGAATCTCGACTTATTCATCAAAGCTCTGAGCTCCTCTTGATACCAAGCTTGGAACACAAGAAACCTGTTTTTACCTAAAAATACCATGGGACAAATTCTTCACCATGGGTCACTCCACAGCAAGAAAACTGAGCTCTCTGTCAACTAAATGCAAAGAGTTCCCAGGTGTTGAAAAAGCATCAAAGAAAGGAAAGCTGTCCACCGTGCTTGGGTCTTAACTGATATCCAGATCTTCAAAACACCACCTTAAAAAGTGACTGATGCTCGGTAAGCATCCAACCTTCATATGATCCTTCACTCATATCAGCTAAGAACAAATGACTCCCTAGGCCTAAAGTGGCATTGACCTTGTTGGGTAAATAGAGTATCAGGAAAAACGAGAGGGTATAAGCAAACATCCAGTGCAAATATCCAATGCACTGAATCTGAGAACGCTAATGTGACCAGCTGCAGGCAAAGTGAACCACTGATCACGCATGTTCTCACACATTCACCCAGATGTGCAAAATAGGTTGCTGACATAAGTGTAGATTTGACAATAAATATCATAGTGAAAAAAAAAACCCTGGAAATTAAGCTATATCAATAAATCTTCAGGAACTAACTTGGCATTGGTACTGACGTGTGTTTGGGGCAAGGGTTCTTAAACTTTAGCACCTGTCAGAATAGCCCTAGGCTTACAAATCTGCATTTTAACAAGTATTTCAATGATACGTGGTCTATGGGCCACTCTTGGACAGCTATTGGTCCAGGTGGTCATTTTCAGTTAAATAGCATAGCGCTTTTCGATATGAAGGAAATAACTGCCCCCAGAGTAGGCAAACAATAAGGCAAAATGTTTAAAAGCAAAAGAAAAGCCTTCCAATAACGGATTCCCACTTTATCCAAAAAAAGAAAAATGAAAACAATTCATTTAGATGAGCACAGATATCAAACTTGACTGGGAAACACGAAGTTGAGAAACGTGCTGAAGACACTTGACTTAATACAATTTGCTCAATGACCAAATGAGAAAGAACCCATTGTTTGGGAACTCTCACGTGAGAAAAAAAATGACAGTAAAGACTAAGCTCTAAATACACTACGCCCACCCCACCACCAAAACAAGAGATTCTTGAAGATCTCTCATGAATTATTGCCACAGATTATCTCACACTCTAGACACACTGTCCAACATAAAAAAAAAAAAAAGTTAAAGATATGTTCTCCATTCATAGGAAGCCAAGACAACACCACACTATTCTAGAGACATGTCTTCGACAAAAAAACTATTCAACGGGGCTATCCATAATAACTTCGGATTCGTATCTGTAGACCAACACTCAATTTTTTTTTTTTTTTTTTTTTTCTCCATTAAGCTTCATTCATTTTCACTGGCAAGTTTGAGTTCTACTTTTCAGAAAGTTCTAAAGAAATAACTATAAGAAGTACATATGCTGCTACTCAATAAAAAGCCCTTCTATGTTCAAATCCCATAACCAAAATTAATTAATTCGTGCACTATTACCCTTCCAGCTCAAAGACGGGAAGGAAAAACAACAGTGCCTCTGTCTCTAAAATTTGATGGCACCAATTATAACCCAATCCAATTAAGCAAGTCACACACTCCAAAGGGCAACCTCAGCGTTATATTCAGGGCAACCGGTTACTGTTACCACTGCTGCGCTATGAAACACCCCAGGCTTAAAAGAGACTCACTTCTTTGTGGGATAGAGAACCACCACATGTTCCAGACCCTCACTCTCTCCCCATGAGGGGGAGAGAGAGAGGTCTTGTCAGGGACAAATGAGTGTCCATGGTGGAGCCGGCCTGATGAACCAAGTCATTATTAAGAAAACTCAATAACTATAAACAGATGATCTTGGTACTGCATATGAGTGTGGATGTCTTTTTTTAAGCCACACGATTCCTTTCCTTCGATATAAGGAATTTTTTCCCTGAATTATTTGACTTTTTTTCTTTCTCCACCCTCTTTCCTTCCTCACTCTCCAAAGAGCGGGAATTAGCAAACGGTGGCTACAGAAAAGAGAGAAAGAAAAGGAAAGAGATACTTTATTACACCAAAAGCGTATGTGCTCCTAGTCTTGAACAGGACTGAAATTTTAGGTGGCAAGGAGAGTGACGAGTGGCGCTAATTCTAGCTACCAAGTCTCTCAGTGTAAGTTTTCAGAACGTGAACTTCTGACCACGCCTTTACCCCAAGGACCAAAGCGCTTTGAAAGATGTCAAAATGCTTTACAAAGGTGACTGACTTGCAGACACTTTGGGAACCTGTCACAGCCCCAGGTCCAAGCTCCAATTTCCCCTTCTCTCTGAGAGGCGAGCGGCATCCTGCACTAAGGGGAACAAACAGTTTCTCTCCCCTGGGAAGGATGTGGGTGTGTATGTGAGTTCGAGCCAGAGGGAACAGCAGAGCCCGAGATCCCGCTCGACTCCTACAGAGGCAGAGCTGGGAGCGCGGCGCGATCCGAGCGAACTGGCTTGCGCTCCCTGCAAAGCTTCCTTCCTCGCGCCCGGGCTAGGATGGTGCGCGCAGCCTGACAAAGTTTCACCTCCTGTTCCCGCCTGTAGGCACCTCCTGCCTGCCAGCCCCGGGGGGCCTTCCCACTCCCGCCTCCTGAGAGCCCGAGGGTGTGTCGGCTCCGCAGGACACGCTCCAGCCGAGACCCCTGTCGAAGACCCGAGTCGTGGAAAAGGAACTGGGCTCAAAGAGACCACCAACTCCCTGGGTGATCTTGAGCCAGTCACTGAGCCTGTTTCCTCACTGGGAAATGAAAGAACACAAAGTGTCAGGTCACCTTCCGCTCTCCAGCTCTCATTCCGAGTTAGATCCGGCCTCCAGGTCCTCTCCGCATCCCCATCTCTCCGCCCGCACCCGACCTCTCCTTTCAGGGAGTGGGCTCCTTACCCACAGAGGCAGCCCGGGTCTCCACGCAGAGCCACAGAGCGATGGCCAGCAGCGCCTTGCTCTCCATCCCGCACCTCGCGCCAGGAGCAGCGCCCAGAACTCGGACGCCGGTTCTTTCTCCCCGGGCCTGCCCCGAGAAGAAGGCGCGGACGGGGAACGCGCGCCGCAGCGCAAGAAGCACCCGCGCACAGGGCGAGGGTGCCCCGGCTCGGCCGCGGCTGCGGGGGTGTCTGCGGGCGCTGGTAGGAGAGGGTCTGGGCTTTCTGTAGTGCGCAAGTGATGTCCAGCGCAGGCAGAGGAAACACAACCATACACCGGCTGCTCTCCCGGGGTCCCGGGACTCAGTGCAGGGTGGGAGCCGGAGTCGAAACTCTAGAGCGTAGGGGCGGGGCTATGCGGGGCGGGGCCGGGGCGGGGCTCCCCTCGGTGGCCGGCCCCGCCCCTCAGCCGGGTACCCGGCTTAGATCCCGTGCTTCCCACGCTCGCTATATCTTCCTATCTCCCCACTTGATCTGGACTGCTCCTGGTCCCGAGTCGCCCCAGGGAGACGGTCGCGGGCGCTACAACTCCGTTTCTGGCGGATACAGAATGTAGCCGGTACCGGGCTCTGAGACGCTCCAAGATTCAGTCGGTTGCTGGCCCCTCGAGATATTGGGGAGCAACCCCGGGAACGCAGCGAGGGCCACTGCGCCCTCACGAGGCGCGCCAAAGTTTGGTACGGTCTTCTGCGCGGCGCGCGCCTGATGGGGCTGCGGGACACGCTGAGGACCTGCAGCAGGTTGAAGCAATGAGGGAGAAGCGGATACTGAGCCGAGACGAATGCAGGATCGCAAACTCGCAGCGACTCCAGCCAGTACGAGTGTTTTGCTTGCCAGCATCGCTGTAGTTGACAAAATCTGAGTATGAATGCCTTTAGTCATAGTATACACTAGCCCAGTTCGCCAAAGTTTCCGCTATTTCCTCTTATACCTGGCGGCTTCAAATGTTAACCGCCTAGCCCCAAAAGGCGTTTAAATTTGAGACCCTCTATCTGGCCTTTACCGAAAACCTACCTCCAAGGAGCTGGAGGTTCCCAGGGCTCTGGGTACCCGCGGCGTGAGAGTCCCCCGTCCCTCAAGTGAGACTGTCCTTGAGAAAGGCCTTTTGTCTACCGTGTTACCTGACAAGACGCCCTGGCGTGACTCTTCTTAGGCGTTTCGCCAGGCGCCTTTTCAGAGCAGAACTTCCAGCCATGATACCCTTAGGACGAGGGGAAGGAGGCCCGGCCGCGGTGGGCTTCATTGGAGAAGCAGTGAAGCGAAAGCTCCCAGACCCTGGGCGCCCAGAACACTCTGTACCAAACCTCAGGGCTCTCTCTGCACGTTTAGACTCCTTGTGGCGCTGCTAGGAGGAGAACGCAGATTCCTTTCTGATCACATTTGCTCTTTCTTCTTTTCTCTCCATTTCTCCCCACAGCTGGGAAGTGACATCAAATGTGCCCTAACTTCACTAATTCGGGATTTTTCCAGATCCCTCTGTCTCTTACTTCCCAGGTGCCTTTTAATGACAACTTAAAGGACCATCCTTCAAGGAGATGGAGAGGTAGAATTATTATTTCTACATCTAGTCCAAGCCCCTCCTCCTGAAATGCACAATTAATGTATAGTGTTGCTTTTCTTCTGCTACTTTTTTATATTCACTGTATTTACTCTGCTGCTTTGCTAGATTGACAATTGAAATACTTTAACTGAAATATAGTGAACATATATGGTTAAATTTTTTTTTTAATATAAAAAGGTTTAGAATGAAAAACCCTTGCTTTGGCAGAGGCAGGTATTTTTACCTTTCCTTCTTTTCCGAGCAAATTCTGTGCACATATAAGTATATTTCCCTCCTTCTTCCACAAAGAGTAGCCTTGGTATAAATACTGTTTGAGTGTTGGCTTTTTTCACTTTAAAGTACAACTTGGAGACCGTGCTACATCAACCCTTAAGGCTCCATCTTGTTCTTTTTATAGTTCCACTATATAGACTATTACTGTTTAATCTAGGAAGCGTTTATTTGTCAGGGGCAAGGGTATCCTTAAAGAAACTCCTCTCTTCCTGCTGGTAAACTTAGCAAAGAAAACAGGATGGGCTCTGGCAAAGCTGGATAAGGGGGAGGGCGCTGGAACCTGCTTTGGAGAAGGCAATTTTTCTCCACCTCCATTTCCAAACCATTCTTCTCTCAGCCTTATTTACAATTCATGACACTTCCTCTTCCACATCTCACTTAAGAAGATAGTGTCTCCTCTGAATGCAAACCAGAACCTGCAGGCCCTGTAGTAATAGCCCCCTTTAGAAGTCTTGGAGGAAATGATGCGTCTTTGATGGCCGCAAGACCAGAATTTGGCAGGGTCTCAATGAAATCAGTCGACCACATTCCCTCCCACACAGCACTTAGAAGTGCCTTGTGTTCATGAAAAATGACAAAGTTTGTTTAAAATAAAAAAAGTCTGTTCCATGTAGAACACCCTCCCATTATCTGGCACCACTGCAAAGGAGTGCTGTAGGGAGCTGATCCGGCAGAACAGGTAGGACCACAAGCTATGGAAGTGCCCCTGTGTGCTCAGTGCTCCATATGGTTTTCAGACCCGTTCGGAGCAGGGAAGCAGTAAAGAGTGGTGCTGAGCACACAGACTCTGGGGCCACCCTGGCTGGGCTTGATTCCCACATCTACCCCTTACTATCCGTGTGATCTTGACCAACTTACTGGGTGCGTGTCTTCCAAACACAAAAGATGATAACAGTACCTTCTTCGTAGGGTTTTTGCAAGAATTAAATGCATTACTGCATGTAAGTCACTTAGAATAGGACCTAACACCTGGAAAGCACAGGCACCTAGCACATAGTAAGCACCGATACACATTAGGAAACATTCTGCAAGGGTTAGTTATACTACAATGCACAGTTTCCTTCGTGCTGCTGAGATCTAAGTTGCAAATGAGGCTCATTCCTTCAATAACGGCTTTTGAGCACCTACTATGTGCTACGCACTGTGCTAGAGACTTAGGGTTACAATGGTGAAAATAAAGGCAAAGTGAACATAAATGAGCTGTCATCACAATAGCTCCATCCTAAGGCAAATTTAACTTATTACAGAGTACTCTGTATCTCCAGCTACTTCTCTGGGCTTTGTGCACGCAGAATATGCATTGTTCATATCACCAAAGCGCACTGCATAAATTACACTCCGTGAAGCCAAATCTGGTTCCATCGCCACCAGTATTTTGCACTTCATATCTTAAAAAAATAAATATGAAGACTAGCAAAATGTTAATAATTGTGGAAGTTGGATGATGTGTACTCAAGGGTTCGTTTTACTATTCTCTCTACTTTCACATGTTTGAAATTTTCCATAATTAAAAAATTTCTGTTTTAAGTAATTATAATGAAAGTGATGCCCGGTCTAGTACACTACTACTGACTTTTCCACAATCAGTGTCTTGACATTACCTCTGGGAAATGGTTGAGGCAGAGAGGCAGGTGGATGGGAATTTGCACTTTTTACATCATATATTTCTATAACGTTTTTCCAAAACACGCAAGTATTGCTTTTACAAATAAAAATAGAAATCAAGATCCACTCTCTCTTCTAGGTACTGTTATATTTTCAAATATTGCCATTTGTTGATTACATGTTTCATGACACTTTTATATGTTTACGTCATTTAGTTTGCTTCCAATATTTGCTTATGCTGTAACTTACCGAAGCCCATGACTGACTACCTTACCAGATGTTGGCTCGATTTCATAGCCAATCTATACTCATGACTATCATGCCTCGGGAAATTATGAGCACACTCTTTATCTCTCCTTATCTACCTTCCTTACACACCCATGTTTACTTTACTCTCTGTGTGATTGCTATTTTTAACTTAAACTTAATATACTTGTATGTACAAGGAGAAGAAGGCTATGTCACCACAAAGCCAGGCTTGCCTTGGATGTTTCTATCAGTGTTTGATTTTATTCATAAAGTCTTACATTCTAATCAATACAAAACAAAGTCCCCCATCCTTTTTGTGAAACAGATGAAACAGAACTTCATTACTTGCCACCTGCAAAGGAAAAATCTGTTACTATAAATATGTACACCTCTGTGCCCTCTCCAACTTCTCCCATATAATTTCTTGTTATATCTACTATAAGAACAAATATATAAATTTTAAAATGTGGAAAGCATGCAGGGAATTTAAATAATCAACTGAAAATCCACACAGCACCAGAGAAGGATGTTAGAAAATAACAAAAGAAGCCAACACTCATTGAGCACATCTTTGAGCAGGCACTGTTCTGAATGCTTCGCTTTATCCCTGGCTTCATCCTCGCAACACCCCATGAGAGCAGCAAGCGCTATCAGGAATTCTTAGTTAGGAAGAGAAGGAAAGACAAGAAATTACTTACGTCTAAATTAAGGAAGTGTTCCTTTGTCTTCCTAAAAGTCTTGCAACAAAAAGAAAAAAATGTTGTTTTATCTGTTTGCAAACAACCAAACCATAGTTTTCTTGCCATTGGTTAATAGGATGAAAGTGAAGACACTCTTTGCTTTTTAAAAGAAGAAGAAGAGGAAGTAGATTTTTGGAGCACTTATTATGTGCTGGGTATTTTACTTGAATTATCGTACTTTAATGTTCACAGTAATTTAATGGAGCAGAAGCTATAATTATTCTCATGTAACAGTAGGGGAGGAGAGATGAGATTTAGAAGGTCTCAGTAACTTTTCCAAAGTCCCACAACTATAAGGGGTAGAATCAGGATTTAAAAGCAGGGGGGTATTAAATGTCCAAGACAGACTTCTCCAAGGACGTACAGACGGTTTCTCATTGAGGACTGGTTTCTTTCAAGGGATGAGGTTGAGTGAATAGATGCCATTGGCTTCCTCAGCCTCTCCACAATGATAACTTCCACTTTCCTAGGTGGATAGAAGGCCAAGTGACTTAGGAGCATCACTCTGGGATGGATGACCAAGGAAAAATGAAAGACAGGTAATTAGATCTCTTCCCCGACCCACCCAGGAATTCCAGCCAGTTGGATATTTCCCTTCTGCCTAACCCCTGAGCCACTGATCTTCCCCTCCAAAGGAGAGCAGTGGCTCCTATGCACATAATCACTTGTGCATTGGGGGCATTTTTTTCTGCCTTTTGTCTTTAGTCTCCTGGAGAACTTTCATTCATCCTTCAATACCCAGCTCAAACAGCCTTCCCTAGTGATATGTTTCAGCTTTTTATTATCTTCTTCAACTGAGACCCTCCCAGTCGAAATAGGCAGAGGTTGAATCTTACCTAAGCAGGGAGTTGAGTTTAGAAGGATGATTGTTAAGGTATAATAAGGATGGTGAAAGGCATAATGATGATGTTTAGTTAGTAAAATATACTTCATACACTATAGATGTACTATGCTATGTCTAATTAAATAGAGCTATCTTCAGAGATACTGGGGGTTAAAATTTTATGTGCTAGCTATGTAAAATGCATCTTGTATGATCATTCTCAAATTCACATTTAAATAATAGTCATACACTTAATAAATACATCCAAAGTTGTACTGAATTTATACTTTATCCTAGACAAATTAATATGGACTATTCTGTTATTCACAGAGCTAGGAAATTACCTTCCTTTTCCTATATGCACATAGAACTTTTATAATATGATATATGATAATATAGTCATATATTTATGTGAATGTTTCTCCCTCAAAAGCAGAAATTAGGTAAAATTGACTTTGTATTCTCAGTGCCTAATGTAGTCTCTGTGCTTACTCACCTCTCAATACACTGATGAATTTCAAATAATTTTTATCATTTCCCTTTCTGCTGCTCTTTCTTTCTCCTTTGCTCCTCTTTCCCCCCCACCCCACCCCGGCACCCAGGATCACATGCCTCTCTGGTTATCCATCATAATTATCTTTACAGAGAGCAACTTGTTGGAATAAATAGAACTATACAATGGCAACATAGACACAAACAGAAAGAGTTCTTCATTTATTAAGCAGTGGGCTTTGGAGCTTTGTTTTTGATTTTGAGTAATGAACAAGAAGAAAAAGAGCATTTATAAGATTTGCATGTGCTATACAAGCAATGTGTGACTTGAATTTCATGTCTGTGCCTTTTGCGGACTGTAACCATTTTCCAGCGAATTAATTCCATCTCTCCTCTTAAAAGCTTATCAAGTTTTCAAAGAACTGAATAGTGCAAAAACAAATGCTTTTCTTTCCTAGAGAATTTTTACAAGTCACTTGTCCCTCACAAGAAGGATATATACACTTCCAGCTTAGTGGTATTAGTTTGCAGTGCTGTTCGCATTTTTTACAGAATAAAGATGGTGATCCCCAGAAATGCAGCATCACCAGCGTTGAGAGCCAGTCAATGACAGCAGAAAACTTTTATGTTCTTTGTATATAAAATTAGCCTTCAGAGTTTCCAAAACATTGGTGAGTAGTCCCCTGAGGCACAAATAAAAATTCTGTCTCTGAGCAGGGTTTCTAAACATTCATTTCTAACATAGCACTGCCTTGGTGCACATAATAAAACCAAACAAAGCAACTCACTGAGGAACACTGCATAGAGAGAGAAATTTTAAGCAAAATGAAAAATACAATTTCAGATCTAACTGATAATCATCCAAAAATTGGTCAAGCTGGTTATAGGCAGATGAAAGGCCATAAGGGAGTCATTTCATGCATCTGACCACATAATATAAATAGAAGTTCCAGATGTGGAGAAAATGAGTCTGGTAACAAAGCAACACGTCAAAAATATTAGACATTAAAATGGTCGTTGGATTGTATACAAAAACACTTCCATTTCCTCGTCCTAAGAAAACTTGACCTTGCTTCTTCCTAAAACTACTTAGTTATCTGTTACTTTTATCTTCCCTTCATAAGAAATGTTCTTGAAAAAGAGATCATCCCTCACCTTCTCTCCTTAAATACAATAGCTTCTTCTCAGTCTTGACTCTGCCCAGCATCTCCACAACATCCATCCCATTGTCCACCCCCCTCTTGAAGCTCTGTCTTTGCTTGACACTCATAACACTGTACACATCTACCTATCTAGCCAATGCCCATCACTGGCTCAACCCTACGCACAGGGAATCTCCAAATCCATTATTGGTCATCATCCCTTGTCCTCTTCCATGACTTTCTCAGGAATCTCATCCCACATTTTTACTTCGTTATCTTCTCCATATGTTCTATATGGGGAAAAGTTGCAAAATTGTGCTTTCCAGTGCTGATTTCCTACCATAGCTCCAGATTCTAATCCTCAACCCTTTCTGGACATCTCCATGTGTGTGTTCCACCAATTCCTTAAATTCAAAAAGTGTTCAAAACTGAACTCTTTTTGGACACTTTGAATACGCACAACTGAACTCCTACACTGCCTCCTTCAGCCTTCTAAAGTGCAGAGTCCTTCTAGATGCTTATACTCCAGATCTGCAGCCATATTCTTCCCCTACCTTTTCCCTGGCACACAATTCCAATCTTATCTACATTCTTTACATCTCTCATATCCATCCCCTATTTTCATTCATCAGACTGCCCCAATTCGTGACCATTTTGCCTTTGACCTGGAATTTTCCGATCCATCCATCACTCTGCTGCCAAAGTTATCTTCCTAGAACACAAGATTCATCTGTCCTTTATCTCTGACAGTTGGCATTTGCACACAGCATAAAGCCCCAAATCCTAAGCCTGGTGTTCAAAGGCTTCATTCTTTGCCTACTTTCTGTTTTTCCAGCTTACCTTCCAGTATACCATTTACATGCACTATATTCCAGCCATACAGGGTCCACTGGCCACTTCCAGAAAGTGTTTTATGTTCTCTTGTCTCCAGGCTCATGCTCAGTGGGTTCTCTTTGCTTAGAATGTACCTTATTCCAATATCTGCCTATATGAAGCTGGCCTTCCTTCAAAACCAGGCCCCCTAGAGTCTCCTCTATCCCTACCCTCCTGCCCTGCCCATCTGACTTACCCTGTCCCTGTCTGCACAGTCAAGATTCCTTGGGTTTTAAGCAACAGAAAAACCAACTCAAGCTGGGGTAAATGTATAGGATCCTGTTGCTGTAAATTATGGGCTGGCCTCCGATTCTCAGTGTGTCTTCCTGCTATTTTTCTCTGTGATTTTCTCAATTCTACCCTCAGGCTCTCCTTATAATAGAAAATAATGGCTGTACATCCTCACACCACACTGTCCACAGAAAAAAAAAATTCTTTGCCAGAAGCTCTTGAGAATAATGAGGCAGACTCTTTGTCCTAAGCAAACATTGCCTTGCATCTCACTTGTTCATCCCTACACCAAAGATCGGAGGTAGGGTTTCAATCCATTTAGGCTGCTTTAATGAGATAACACAGACTAGTGGCTCCTAATCAACATAAATTTATTCCTCACTGTTCTGGAGGCTCGAAGTCTAAGATCAGATGCCAGCATGGTGAGGTAAGGGTCTTCTTCTACAGACTTCTCATTATATCCTCACATGGTAGAAGGGGCTAAGGAGCTCTGTAAAGTCTCTTTTATAAGATCACTAAACCTGTTCATGAGGGCTCCACCTTCATGGCCTAATCACCCCTGCAAAGTCCCCGCCTGCCAATACCATCACCTTTGGGTTTTAGGATTTCAACAGAAGAATTTGGGGGGGACACACACATTCAGACCATAGCAAGCAGGAAGGATGCCAATAGGCATAGACCAATCAGAATCCACCTCTTCAATTAAAAGTGGGGCCGAGATAACATCAAAACCACATCATTGAAATGGGGAAGGGACTATTTCTCAAAGAAAAATCTGAAGGTTTTTGTAGAAAGCAAGGGGAAATGGGTGTTAAGGAGACAATAAACCAATGACCACTATATTCCCCATACTCCAAGAACCCATTATTCAATATTTGTTGCTGTATATATGATATCCTGCTTTACATCAGATTTATATGGGTATGTGTGTCTGTCTTCCTCAATACATTGTGAGATAGAGGGCAGGTTTAGTGTAGTTTTCATAACTGTTTTCTCTAAACTCCCAATTAATTGAAGCAAGTTTTTTTCATTCTTCCTCTGATATATTTCCCCTTCATCCAATGAATCATCATAACAATAACTAAAATTCACTGAGTTACTATGTGTCGGGCTCTGTTGTAAGCACTTCACATGTGTTTACCCTCTTAATCCTCCCCACCAACCTACAAAGTGGGTACTATTATTACTCTCATTTCACAGATGTGGAAACTAAGGCTCAGAGAGGTTAAACAACTAGTTCAATGCCATGTAGCTTGTGTGTGGTGGAGCCAGGATTTGAGCCAAGCCAGAAAGAATCCAAAGTTACACTCTAGAGCATACTCATATGCTGGTCCATTTCTCAATAAAAGACACCTCCTGGTAAAACAGTAACTAAAAAGCTACTACTTGTCTTTCGGCCTTCCCATTCAGAGCATCATTCAATCCTGCCAATTCTTCTTTCCTAACATGTCTGTCCTTTCTGGTTTGTTCTTATATTAAATCGACCATCCAAGTTTTGACCATCTCTTGGCTAGACTTCTAGAATAATGTGTTTAAGAATCAATTAATCTCATATCTTCACCCAAAACTATCCTCCTAGCTTCAATACTCTTCTTCCTGACCTGATCTCCAAATCAAATGTTTAATACCTTTTAGCTCACAATCATAAGAGAATAAAACCATGAGGAACTAATGTTGAGTCATATTTCGAGTTGCTCCTGACAATAATTCCTATGAGACAGGGTGTCAATTGACTCCTTGATGCTGTCCACCCTGTGAGATGGAACTGAAAGAACTGTGGGGGCCCTCAAGAGATTATACAACCCAGTCTCCTGTCTTGAGTCAACAAGTCATTAGCCACTAAAGACAGATCTTGATTATTTACATCTTGGAGAAATATTGAAAATATTCTCCACAACCACACTTGGCAACACAGAATTTCTTTTAGCATGTGGCTGTGACTGTCTTCTCAAGAGGTCAGCACCATGAGGTTTCACCCCACACTGTGTACCCAGAAACCTGCTGTAGTGCCAGAGGCATGCTCCTTGAGTACAGGTGGCAGATTGCTGAGCAATCTTTATTCATTCAGCAAATTATTAATTTACTTTTAATAGCAAAGTAATTATGACATATCTATGCAAATACCAGAATTTTAGACTTTTTAAAAGTATTACTCATGAACTAGATATAATGTTCGTATTTTTTATTAGGGGATTTATTGGACATTTATTATTTTATTTTATTATTTAATTTATTTATTAGAGAATTTACTTATTAATGTTAAACCAGCGGTTCTCAATTCTGGCTGCACGTTAGAATCTTCCAGGTCTGGGGAGTTTTTAAAAGATACTGGTACCTGGCACCATCCTACATCAATTATATCAGGATCTCTGGGAGGAAAACCTGACCAACAGGTATTTTTGTGTGTTCTAATGTGATTCTAATCACATTAAACTCTTGTTAAACTCTTGTTCACAAGAACATAAAAGATCCTTCCAAAACTTAGAAACAAAAGCATTACAGCTCCAGGACTATTTCATCCATTGGGTGCTATAGTCACAGCAAGCTTTCTGAAGAGTACCAAAAATATGTGAGAAATTTAGAAAGTATAACTCATAGGAACAAAGTCATTCTTAGCAAACTCAAAATTATTAAAAATACTTTTAAATATTTTTCAACCAAAAAAATCTATTTAATGTGAGATGAGAGTACATTTAATGTGTTGGCCATGATTCAGGGCAAGTCTTCCAAAAGGAAGGGCACCCACAATATAAAAAGTTCTCCAGCATTGTATTTTAAGTTACAATTCAATATTTACAGCATGAAATGTTCCTATCTACTGTTGGAGAAAATGTCTAGGAAGTAAAAGTCTGAATTCAACAGTCTGGTGACAACAGTTCATTTTGATAGAAAGAATTACAGCTTTTCAGGCCTTCGCTTCAAACAGAAGATGAGCTTTTTATGTTTATTGAGGCAACTTTCCCATTTTTGCTGAGTGATGCTTTTTGTTAAATGCTATTCTGAATGAAAGAACAGCTAGGGGAAGGGAGGAAGACATCAACACTGAGTTTCAAGAAAGATGAATCATCTAAGTCAGCTTCTCTGATCTGGAAACACTGCTGAACGCAGTGTAATATGTGACGTCGTCTTTCACCCTTCCTAGTTCCTACAGTCAAAAGCCAAATTCCAATGAGCTGGAGTAATACATAGAGCCAGCTCTTATATCCAGTTACGAGAATTCTTCAGGGTCTAAAATGAAGACCCCAGACTACAACCATCCTTAAAATTCTTTATGAGCTTGTGTTTCAAAAAGTTTTAAAACATCTTTACATGTGTGCTTATGTACAGAAAATAGACTAAAAGCATACACATTAGAATTTGACAGTGATTATCCTTTGATGAGAAAAATATGAACGACAAATTTTCTTTAAGAATCACATAATACTGCACATACGTATTTTTATATGCAGAGAAGAAAATTCTTAAAAGGCACACATAAAACTTAAAAATAATTACCCTAGAGGAGGACTGGGGTGGGGATGGGGGGTAGAAGAGATCTCAGTAATTACTCTATACTCATTATGTTTTTGAATATTTTCATTGATAACTTGTAATTTAAAAATCATAATTTAAATAATAATAAACATATGGTAACAAATTTTGAATTTTTAGAAAGCTGTTAAAGGCCATACGCATCCTCTCTAATTTGGAGGTGTCTTTATTAACATCCCATGTGCCCAGTGGGCAAGAGAATGTGAACAGTAATGCTTTCCCTCCTCCTGCTTAAGGAGCATGGAGTAGTTCTCTTATGATAGCCCTTGCCCCTTCGTATGCTTTGTGGTAGCGCTAAAGCAGGATCTTGACCTCAGAGAAGTCATAAGTTATCAAGAATAATTCATGTTAAAAACTAAAATGTATTAAGCTCCTGCTTTACAGGATGTTTTCTTATACAGTATCTCACTTTCTCTTCAAAATCCTATGAGGCTCAGGAAATTTAAGCATGTTTGAGAGCCCACACCACTAGCAAGTGAAAGAGCTAGGATTTAAATCTACATTTTTCTGGCTTCACAAACCAGTGTCCTTAAATGGAAATAAATGAAAATTGTGAAATGATTAGGAAATTTGAACAATAACTAGATATCAGTCTAAGCTGGTAATATTTCTGCTGACATAATTCTCTTAAAAACTTTGTAGCTCTCCTACAACCCTTCTTGAGATTCACTCTATTAGTCAAAATCCACATCCACAAATTTCTTTGAAATACATGTTTCTCTACCTTGGGCTTCTGCTGAGACTGCCGGGGGACAATGGTCTTAGAAACCCAACTGCTTGACTGAATAAGCTCTGAGACAACATCTTAGATGTTTCTGCTAAACTTTCTGCCTCCAGTGTCCAATAATATTTTCCCTTAAGTCTGCACCGGCAGTCTTCTCCAATGCCATGATGCTTTTGCTAGTAATTTCATCAACATTCTTCTTTTTTTTATACAATTCTTTCTACACATACGTATTTTAATGGTTTAATAAAAAGTTTATGTGGGGAAGTTTCAATATAGACGGTTTGGTCCATATTATATTTTTTTATTTTATATTGATTGATTGCATTTTTTTAAATTGATGCCTGTTCAATTCTTCAGCATAGGTTCTTTCTTCACAATAAATTCCTAAATAACCATTCCCATGACTGAAAAGGGGGGAAAAACTTCTTCAAAATATGTTCCATGTGACTTTGCAGGGGGAAGAATCCTCAAAATACATGGAGGATTCACATTACCTTATGCGTAAAGGTTGCCATTCTTATTTTTTAAATCAGTTTCCCATGGAGTAATATACCGTGGTATTTAGTTTCAAATAGCCTGTCCTAAAGACATTTTCCTCTTCCCAGTCTTCAGCATTTGTTTGAAAGGGAAGTATAGTACTGTAGTGGAGGGGTGGGGGCTTTGGTGCCGGACAAACCAAGATTTGAATCTCAGCTCTCCCACATAGACAATTTTAACCATGCTGACCTCCATTTTTCTCTTTTTATTGTTTTACTTTATTTTTTTCTGTTTTATTGTGGTAAGAACACCTAACGTGGGATTTATCCTCTTAACAGATTTTTAAGTGTAGCATACGGTATGATTATCCACAGGCACAGTGCTGTACAGCAGATCTCTAGAACTTACTCATCTCGCATAACTGAAATTTAATTCTACCAAATATTTCAAGAAAAATTAACATCAATTCTTCCCAAACTCTTCCAAAAAAATAGAATAAGAGAGAGCAATTCCAAATTCATTTTATGAGGCCAGCATTACCCCGATACCCAAGCCAGGCAAAGATGCCACAAGAAATGAAAACTACAGGGCAATATCCCTGATGAACATTGATGCACATAATCCTTAACCAAGTACTAGCAAACCAAATTCAACAGCATGTTAAAAGGATCATACACCACGACCCAGTGGGATTTACCCCTGGGATACAAGGATGTTTCAACATATGAAAATCAATTAATGTGATACACCACTCTAACAGAATGAGGGATAAAAATCACATGATCATCTCTTCACTATTCTTTCAGCTTTCACTAACATGCTTCTCAAAGTCCTGACAGCTTCTTCTGACCACTCCATTTGAAAGCCACTCCCACATTTTTAAATGTTTGTTATAGCAGCACCTCACTTCCAGATACCAAAACCTGTGTTAGGTTTCTATTACTGCATAACAAATCACTCCAAAACCTAGTGGCTTCGAACAATAGGCATTTATTATCACAGCGTTTTTGTAGTTCCTGAGCGTGGTTCAGGAGTTGGGGAGCAGTTTAGCTGGGTTGTTCTAGTTCTGGGTCTCTCATGAGGCTGTGGTCAAGATGTCGGCCAGGGATGCAGTCACGTGATGGGTTGATTGGGGCTGAAGAATCCATTTCTGGTATGACTCACTCACATGCCTTTCGCAGGAGTCAGATCCTCGCTGAATGTTGGGAGTCTCCATAGGCTAAAGTGTCCTCATGACCTGAAAGTTGGCTTCTCTAGAGCAAGTGATCCAAGAGTGCAAAGTGGAAGCCACAATGTGTTTCATAGTCTAAAATTGGAAGTCATACACTGTCATGTTCACAATATCCTGTCAGTTACACAGTTCAGTTTTAGTCACCGTGGGAGGACATTAATACCAGGACTTGAAAATCAGGAGACAGGGGTCATTGGGGATCATCATGGATTTGACCATAATTTCTCTTATTAGTGTTTTATGTTTTCAGCATTCAAATCTTGACAATATCTTGATAGACTTATCCCAAAGTTCTTTGACGCCATTGTAAATGGTTCTATTTTTTAAGTTTTAATTTCCAAATTTTTTGTGCTACTATTTAAAAATATGATTAATTTTTATATCATCCTTGTTACTAGTGCCCTTGCTAGACTCACATGTTAGTTCTAGTAGCTTCTTGGTAGATTCTTTAGGGTTTTCTATGTAGATAATCATGTTTCTGAGAATGAAGACAGTTTTATTTCTTCCTTTCCAATCTGTATGGTTTTTATTTGTTGGCTTATTTGTAGGTTAGGATCTCCAGCATAATGTCAAATAGAAGTGGTGAGAGTAGACATCCTTGCCTCATATGCTTGAGAAGAAAGCACACAGTCTTTTATCATTCTGTATGATGTTATAAATTTTTATAGATTTCTTTTATTGAGCTAAGGAAGTTGCCTTCTATTCCTAATTTACTGGAAGTTATTATGAATGGGTGTTGAATTTTGTCAAATGTTTTATAAAGCTTTTTCTAAATCTATTGAGATAGTCATAAGATTGTTCTGGCAATTTGCATTGATTGATTTTTAAGTGTTAAACCAACCTTGGATTCCTGGCATAAACCCCACTTGGATACAATGTGCTATCTTTTTTACATATGGCTAGATTTGATTTGATAATATTTTGTTAAGGATTTTTGAATCAATGTTAAGGAAGGACACTGCTTTATAGTTTACCTTCCTTGTAATATCTCTTTCTGGTTTTGTTATCATGGTAATGGTAGCCTCATAAAATCAGTTGGGAAGTGTTTCCTTCTCTTCTGTTTTTCTGAAACATACATATTGTCAGGTGAAATGATATTATTGTCTTGGATTTGCTTAAAAGTAATTTAGGATAAAGGGAAAGATGAATGTAACTAGAGACAAAAAGATAGGCCAAGAGTTGATAATTATTGAAGTTCAGTAGTGGGTATGGGGATTTGTTATACTTTTCTTTGCTCTTCTGTATACGTTTGAAATTTTCAATAATAAAATATTTTCTCTTAAAAATAAATTTTAAAAAATCAAATAATAAATCTTTCCTCGCCAGAGCTCGATCCTACTTTCCAATAAATATGCAGAGAGAGGACGGTGTTCTGAAATTTCAGCAAAGAGGAAAGCAGAGGCCTATATAATGAGAGTTCCCAAATCCTTTTAAAGACTGTACCGGTCATTAGCATCCACAGGTGTATTAAGAGGAGAGAAGGATAATTCAAGTACAGGTTCAATTTAGATGTAGGATCTAAGATAGTCTAAGATAGGCTGTTTCTTCAATTTAGCTTTAAGAAATTCTATCCTAGAATGCAATGGTTGTCAAACTTTAGTGTGCGTGCGAATCACTTGAAGGGCTTCTTAAGACACTGATTGTTTAGGGCAGTGAACATGTTCTGTATGATACTGTGATTATGGATGTCGTGATTTTGACATATCATACATTTTTCGAAACCCACAAAAAGTACAACACCAAAAGTGAACACTAGAGTAATCTAGGGACTTTGGGTAATAATGTTGTATCGATGTAGTTTTGCCCATTGTAACAAATGTACTCTCTGGTGTAGGATGTTGATAGTGAGGGAGGCTGCACATGGGGGCAGAGGGGATGTGGGAACTCTCTGTACTTCCTGCTCAATTTTGTGTGAACTGAAATCTGCTCTAAAGAATAGAATCTATTTAAAAACCAGCAACAAAAGCAAAGATTGTTAGGCTCCATCTTCAGAGTTTCTCACGCAGTAGGTTTGGGGTAGAGCCCAAGAATCTGCATTTCTAACAAGTTCCCAGGTGACAATGATGATGTTGGTCCAGCGACCACAAGAGAACTTCTGCTTAATGTAAAGCCTCCGATTTCAGAAACGTCAAGCTTTCTCACAATTTAGACCCTGGATTCAATCCAGATAGAACATTATTTAATTCACAAGCTACATTGACTCTGAACTCTGTATGAGTCATTTTGGCAAACTTTGTTTGGACACCTACTATGTACCAGGCTCTCTGTTAACCTCTTGAAATACAAGGATATGTATTAATTGCACTGTCTCTGCCATTGAAGATTTTATAGTCTGATGTCCTTATCTTTAGTCCTGTTTATCAATTTTAGAAAATATTTTATTCAATTCTGATCTAAGCTATTTCATTTGTAATAGATTCTTTTTTAACTTTGCTTCTGCAAAATAAATTACTGCTAACTTCAGCTTGTAGTGTAAAATATTAAGATATTTTTCTACGTCTTGGACTTATAACATAGTATAAGACCTTCCAAGTTTCCCCCAGAAGAGATCTTAGAAATCATCTCATTCATTCACCCACCCCCACTTTACAGTTGAGGAAACAAAGGCCCAGAAAAGTAGAGAAACTTTCCCAGGGTCACTAAGCTAGTAAGTGACAGGGCTAGAACTAAATCCCAAGGCTTTGGACTCCTAACATAGTGCTCTTTCCATGACATCTGGCCTCATGACTTAAATTCCAACATCAAAGAAAATTATGGATTCCCATAGCTAGGAAATATTCCACAAATTTCAGAATTAAATTAAATTATTGAAGATCTTTGTGAAGTAAAGGAGAAAAAGATGAAGGGACGGAGTGAAGGTGGTGGTAGTTGTAGAAATGGCATTGGTAGTATTAGCAAAGTAGTAGTGATAATAGTTGACTTCCTATGGGCTATGTACTGTGACTTTCTTAGAACATTCACTCTTCTCAATAACTCTGTGAGATATGTATAATTATTATACCCATTTTACAGATGAGGAAACTGAGGCACAGAAAAGTTTAGTAATTTGCCCAAAGAGACATGGCTTTTGTACTAAATTCCATCTAATGGCCCTGGGTATGATTAATCCCCCAAACTTAATCAAATTTTGCTAAGAGGAAGATGTAAGTAATATTTAATCATTGTGTAGAGTTGCATAGTTCTTCAAAGCCCCAAATCCTTTTTGGATAGCTTAACAAATTTCAGTGGGATAGTCGAATTCCTTTAAAAAGGAAATTTAAAATTCTCTTTCTTTCTTTTATGCTTGTTTAAACAGATTTAACAGCTCTGTTCTTCTGAACAGGTCAAATATTAAATAAAAAATGTTCTTTCAGCAATTGGGACCCATAAATAGGTCAATAGGCTCCAGTGGAGTGGAACATGCACCAGGTACACACACAGACAAGGACACGTACACACACACACACCCTCATTCAATTTCATGTATAAACAAACATTACCTATACCCTTGGGAATTATTTTTAGCTATCTTTAGCCAAACTGGTTTTGCCTGGCAGACCACAACCCCTACAGGTGGCACCTATTCTCTGTGAAGTGTTTCCTTTTCCCAGAACTGAGACATTGGCACCACGTACCTCCTTACCCTTCTCGACATCTGTTTCTACTTACATGCCAGCTAAGGCCACCTGAACTGTGAAAGGAAACAAAACAAAGGTTCATGGTCATTGTCTACCAAAATGTCATGTTTTGGTCCACCCAGATGCTGGCGACACAGATTGGGAAACTCAAATAGGATGCCAAGCATTGATCTACCTTAGGAAGGGGCTGTGGAAAAAATATTTCCCTTATTCCTCTGTTGGTGTTGTACAGAAAATAAGGTAGGACTCCAGAGTCTACAGAAATCAATTCATAAAGTGACTAAGTATTCCCTACCAGTTCCAAAGCATTGCGTATGGCTGCAGAGGTGCTACAAAGGTTATAGAGAGGTGTAAAGCTCACCGTGAAGAGCTTTATAAGATTTGCAAATCATAATATATGTTTTAGAAAATAAACACGTAAGGCTAAGTAAGAACCATGTCGAATTTACAAAACAAGCCAATAAGTATCATAGACATTCCTTAGAAGGAGCAAAAAACAAGGCCTGGGATGATAAGAAAACCTCAGTGGCGGTGAGATTTGAAGAAGAAAAACATGACATGTTGTGACAAATGAAATCACTTTCTTTGAAATAGTTTATGAGGATGAAAATTACCAAATCACATCTCTCATAAGAACTGAACTTCATGACACCCAGGAAAATCCTTGTCTATATTTCCTTAATATATTTCTTTTCTGCTTCTCTTCCTTTCCTATAGTCAGCTTTCAATTAGCTACAGCAGTTGAGGATAGAGACTAAAGTGGATGGATCTGGAGATACATCATACCCTTTATTTCTGCCTGCAGGCTCTGTTCCCAGTTTTCAAAACTTTTACTAGAGTTGAATAACAAGCACCAAAACGTAAGGATTTGAAGATACACATGCACAAGTTTACAAAGTGACCTATAACAAGGATATTCATTGTAACATTAAAGGATTAAAAGTTTTTTAAAAATGAAAACAACCTTAATATCTATCAATAGGAAGGTGTTCAATATATCGCTGATGGAAGAAAGCAAACTACCAAGCAGGAATGTCTCGTGTGATCCCATTTAGTTAAAACAAAAAAGGACATCCGAACTTCACAAATGAACCTCATGCAAACCAATTCCAGGAGGCAACGTGAAAAATTGTTAACGGTGTTGATATCTGTGAGATTGGCAACTGACTTTTTTTTCTGTGCTAGTGGAAATTTTCAAGTGTATATTACATTTATGGTTTTTAAAAAATAGTTTAATTAATATACACATATGTATATACATAAAAGTTACATTTTTCATTTCAGATACTCTGCTTTACTAGCAAATGACCTAAAGACATCCACTCAACATGACGCAGAATATTAACAAAAGGGCCATAAAAATCAACCATTAGGCATGAAGACTGGTCATTATAAATCACACAAATATCTTATTTAAGAGGATTGGTCATTGCATCACAAAAAATCAAATTTCCCTCAGGGAATAGGTGGAAAAATATTTTGACTTTTTGGTGCTAATAAATAGTTCAAATCCTCAGAAGCTTGAATTTCAAAGATGAAACAACACATGGTTTATGGACTTGATCATGCATTGCAAGAGGCTAAAAGTTTAAGAAGTGGGAAGCACATTGATATGATGCTCTATTAGCCGGTGACACTCTGTGACCACTGCCAGCCTTGAAGAGTTTTAGATGTCCAAGTGGCCTTTCTTCTCCTTTGCCTACTGGAGCCCCAAGCAGGGCAGACGGTGGCCATGAACTCTGTGTTTTGGATCTGAAGATAAGTGAGAGAGGCTCAGCCCATTCTGCTGATGCACCAGTTCAGGGAAAGGTAGTTGACGCAACCCTTTGCCTTCCTCTTGGCTTGAATAAAATCAGGAAAAGTGGTTTAGACTCAGTACTTTCTCTGCTCTCCTCAGGGTCCACATGTTTCCTGACCCATGACCTTCTTTTTCTGTCCAGGGGCAGTCACCTGCACATGAGCTTAGCTGACAATGACATCCTGCCCATCTCTATGTCCTGGAGCCATCGTTGCACTTCATCAATCTGTCTATGTCTTCTGCAGAGGACTCACTTCATGTCCAGCCATTGTCTGACCACAGCATCATCTAACCACACCACCAAGGTTTTCTTGTTTAACAGGAATGGGAAGCGTTAAAGTGGAAGAGTCGGAGGGAGTCTCTATAAAAACCAACTAGCAAATTTACATAGTTAAACATAACTTCAAAGAAACTAGTTGGACCTCCATAATTTCTAAGGAGAGTAGAATGGCCAAACCTTTAAGGTTGATGATAAAACATCTGCTCAACACTGGCTGTTCAGTCTTTTCTTTCTCTCTAGATAAAAATATACAAATTAGGGGGTGCCATATACAGGAATGGGTCAGCACCTTGTGTCCTTCTGTCTGGTTACATCCTACAGGAAGCAAGGTGTGTGTCATAAATGACATAGTCTCAAATCATAATGCAGTGGAAAGAGCACTGAACCGAGTCAGAAAACCTGGTTTCAATATCGGCTCTGCCACCAAGATACTCTGGGCCCTGTTTTGTCATTAGCAAAATAAAGGAGAGGATCACTGAGGTCTCCTTGTTATGAGATGCTGGGTTCCATGGGTCCATGATCAGCTGGCGGGATGGATGACACTCGATTGCATTTTCTACTCCATCTGGAGATCTACAATTAGGCCATCACACAAATGTCCTAGAATGAGGACAACCACCCTCACACTGGTAAAGGATCAGAACCAATTACATCACCCATCTATGTTTTCATATATCGTGCTTCAATGATGTATATGGAAAACTGGGTTAATTTTCTCCATGGTGACCTGAGCACCTTAGTGTGGCAGAATAGATAGAGAGAGAGAGAGAGATGCGTAGATTATAGGTATATAAGTAATTGACAGACGGATGTGGATGGACGGATACGTGGACAGACAGATAAATAGAATTGGAGCTCTGAGCATGGTCTCTAGAATCAGACTACCTCAGTTCAGATTACACCAACAACAACTTTCTGGCTGCATCACCTCAAGCAAATTACTTCACCTATTTGTAACTTAGTTAACCTATTGGCAAAATTCAGATAATAACAATAATACTTACCTCATAAGGTGGTGGTCAGAAGTAAGTAAGATTATTCATGCAAAGCTTTTAGCATAGTGCCAGACATATAGTAAGTATTCCATAAATGTTAACAATTATAACTCATATTATTTAGGAAATAGTATGTATGTTACTCCTTCACCATCACTCTAACCACCAATCCCCTCCCCCACCCCACACACACACACAAAGATAACCACTACTAGCAGTTTGGTGTGTATTTTTTTGTATTACATACATAGATATGTACACACAAACATCTTTAGTGTTATCACTTCCAAAAGTGGGTTGTACAAAATATATTGTTTTGAGCTTTCCATAACAGAGAAGATATTTGCAAACCATATATCAGATAAGGGGTTAATATCCAAAATATGCAAAGAACTCATACAGCTCAACAACAACAAAACCAACAACCCAATTAAAAAATGGGTAAAAGATCTGAACAGAGATTTCTCCAAAGAAGATATACGGATGGCCAACAGGCATATGAAAAGACGCTCAACATCATTAGCTATCAGGGAAATGCAAATCAAAACTACAATGAGGTATTACCTCACTCTGGACAGAATGGCTGTAATTAATAACACAGCAAACAACAAATGTTGGAGAGGATGTGGAGAGAAGGGAACCCTTGTACACTGCTGGTGGGAGTGCAAACTGGTGCAGCCACTATGGCAAGCAATATGGAGTATCCTCAGAAAATTAAGAATACATCTACCATGTGATCCAGCTATTCCACTGCTGGGTAGTTATCCAAAGACCTTGAAAATGCAAAGGCATAAAGATACTTGCACCCCTACGTTCATTGCAGCATTATTCACAATAGCCAAGACTTGGAAGCAACCTAGGTGCCCATCAAGGGACAAATGGATAAAGAAGAGTTGGTATTTATACACAATGGAATACTACCCAGCCATAATAAATGATGAAATCCGGCCATTTGTGACAACATGGATGGACCTTGAGGGTATTATGCTGAGTGAAATAAGTCAGAGGGAGAAAGTCAAATACCATATGATCTCACTAATAAGTAGAAGATAAAAACAACGACAAACAAACACATAGCATTGAAGAATGGATTGGTGATTACCATGGGTGGGGGGGCGGGTGATTAAAAAGTGGTGATTAGGCTCACATGTGAGGGGATGGACTATAATTAGTTTTTTCATGGTGAACGTGATGTAATCCACACAGAATTCGAAATATATTATGATGTACATCCGAAAGCCATATAATGTTACAATCCAATGTTGCTGCAATTAAAAAATAAACAAATAAATAAATAAAATATTAAATAAAAAAAAGAATGTACAACTGAAATTTCACAAGGTTGTAAACTATCATAACCTCAATTTAAAAAAGGAAAGGAAAATCCAAAAGTTTACATTAAAAATAGTATGTTTATAACCATATTAATGGAAACTAATATATATGTGTGAATGCACGTATAAAGAAATTTAAAGTTTTTAAGATAAGAAAGTTAAAGGAGTAAAAAGTAAATAACGAAATTAAACAAAAGGATCAGAATCTAGGTTCCGATCTTCCACTAAATAGCTCTTTGACTTTGGTTAAGTCATTAACTGCCCTGGAACAGTTAGAGAAGACTGAAATATCTCTAATAATTTCTATGGTCCCATCTAGTCCTAAAATTCTGTGACTGCAGTTCCTTTGGAAAACAGTCTGAGAGTTTCTCGAAAGGCTAAGCATAGAGCTACCGTACAACCCAGCAATTCTGCTCCTAGGTATATAGCCAAGAGAAATGAAAAAACACGTCTACACAAAAACTTGCACAAGACTGTTAACAGAAGTATTATTCATAATAACCAAAAAGTGGAAACATCCGAAATGCCCATTGACAGATGAATGGATAAATAAAAAGTGGTAGATCCATACGGTGGAATATCATTCAGCACTAAGAAGGAACGAAGTCCTAATATGTGTACAGTGAAGCTTGAAAACAGTACGCTAAATGAAAGAAGCCAGTCACAAAGGACCTTATATTGTATGATTCCGTCCATATGAAATGCCCAGAATAGGCAAATCTATAGAGACAGAAAGTAGACGAATGGTTGCCTAAGGCGAGGGGTGAGGAGCAGATGAGGAGGTTAAGCGGTAGGGTGATGGTTAAAGGGTATGGATTTCTTTTTGGGAAGAT
This sequence comes from Equus przewalskii, assembly GCF_037783145.1. Lineage (NCBI taxonomy): Eukaryota > Metazoa > Chordata > Mammalia > Perissodactyla > Equidae > Equus > Equus przewalskii. Next base: position 77,327,561 of record NC_091833.1, on the reverse strand, counting down.
AAACATGTTCTAAAATTGCTTGTGGCGATGATTGCACATTTAGTATATGTAGCAATATACTAAAAACCATTGAATTGTACACTTCAGATAGCTGCATTTTATAGTATATGAATCATACCTCAAGAAAGCTGTTAAAAAACTTCTATGACTGAAAGTAAATTTTGTAATGTGAAAGAGCAAGTAACTCCTACCATTTCTTGAGATTTTTCCTAACATTGGACTTTAGAATTTTTCTCTTAGAAAAGTAAAATTCCTAACTTCTACTTTACCAGGAATTTTTACTCATTTTTAATAGTTTCTAGTGCTCATTCCAATCTAAAAAAAAGTAAATAATGGTTCCACTCTAAATTAATGCTTATCAACCTTAAATGGACCCTAGCAATCCTATTATTTTTCTTTCTCATTCTCCAGGAAACCATCTCCAAGTCTTCTTTGCTTTCTCCAAACCCTTTATTCTAACATTATGGAAAAAAGAAAAGCCATCACTTGGAATGCCTCATCTCATTATCTATCAAGTCAACCTGCCTACATCTGCTCCGGTCTTATTTTTGTTTCTTCTGACCTAAAAATAATCCCTTCTTCTGTGCTTTAGAATCCATCCTCTGCCACTTTCTTAGGACTCTAACACTGACAATAACCCTTTCTTACTCCTACAGATATTTCAATGCCTGCTCACCTTCATTTATATTCTGCCCAGTCTCTGGAGTCAGTGAAGTTTATGCTTGCCTTATGTTAATAGTGTGGTGTATATCTTTCATACTTTTTACACTTTTAAAATATAAGCATATTTACCATATTTAAAGCTCTTACTCTTGTGTTTTACAAAATAAAAGGAGACATAGAGTTAAAATGTTTTGTGGGGGTGGATGGTTTTGGTGAGGAAGATTGGCCCTGAGCTAAGATCTGTGACAATCTTCCTCTATTTTATATGTGGGATGCCACCACAACACGGCTTAATGAACAGCGTGTAGGTCCCTGCCTGTGAATGAACCCAGGAATGCCAGGCTGCCAAACTGGCATGTGCAAAGTTAACCACTACACCACCGGGCCGGCCCCTGAAATGTTCTTTTTAGTAGCTATATGATATTCTATTATATGAAAGTGCTAAAATTTATTCAATTGTTCCTTGATAGGTATTTGGGTTGTCTACAGTGCCTCGGTCAATAATTTTGCAATAAATACCCTTGTAAGTAAATCCATGTCTAGTACTTTTGTTTCTTAGGGCTAAATTCATAAATGTGTACTGCTAGGTCAAAGTCTATGTCAATTTAAATTTTAATAAGTATGGACTTGTTTTAGCAATTCTTAAAAAGTTTCAGCAATTCATCTCCCAACAATATATGAGTTTCTTTCCCCTCGGCTCTGACCTATATTGGATGTTATGGAACATTTTAAACTTTGGCCCATTTAATGGGCAAAAAAAAAGGTCATTTCATTGTTATTTGCATTTCCTGAGTGCTAGAGAAGTTAAAAACATAGACCTATGGCAAGATCATATCTCAAAATGTTAATCTACGTGTTTTCCGTGTCCTCTCACTGGTACCTTTTGAACTCTGATGGCTATTTTTCTAGCCCCACCCCCACCCCACTCTAAGCTGAAACAAAGGCTCCAAAAAGCCTCAGGCCTAAGTGTAGAAAGTGTAGGACAGGATGACTAATGTGTGCTTTTCCTCTCCCAAAGACTAGATAGGACTGTGGTTAGAGATGGAAATTGGAGGCAGAAGATCCATCTTCACGAGGGCAAAGAAAGGGATGGAAAGACTAGGATTCCAGATCACAAAGTGGAAAGGAGAAGTATCTTCTGCTACGAGGACCAGGAAACAGCAGCATGAAATCATTGCCAGGTAGTCCTCAAGTGCGCACTCCCAATATGTCACCCGCCTGGCCCTCGACAACCCTCCACCCAACAGCCCTGGACCCTCTGAACAGAGGATAAAGAACGAATACATCTTGAAAGGTGATAGGGGTGGAAGGTGGGGTGGTGTCAGAAAGTGGGGGAGGAGAGAAGAAGTTAAAGGAAAACCTTAATTCCCTAACCAAAGTGCAACCAAACAGAAAAATTGGGAGTTTCCCTAAAAGCCTGTTAGCACCATACGCGTGGCCATTGTTACATATTTATGGACCATTGCATTTTATCTTCTGTGAATGGCCAGCTCATATCTATTATCCATTTTTCATTTGGATCTTTTTATAATGTAATTTTATAAAAGTTCTTTGTAGAATACAGATGCCAACTCTTATTCTGTCACGCAGCTTATAAAAATATTTCCCCGTGGTTAATCACTGAACTTTTAACTTTGCTTATGGTATCCTGTCAAAGCTGTTTTTTCTTTGTTTGTTTATGTGTAAGATTGATGTTTCTCCTTTATTTCTTCTGGGATTTCTGTCTTGCTTAAGAAAGTCTCTCTACACAGAAATCGAAATATAATGATGTACATCTGAAATTTATATCTTACAAACCAACGTTACCTCAATAAAAAAAAAAGTCTCTCTAATTTCAAGATTGTTAACTATTCCTCTGGATTATCTTTAATAGTGTAATGATATTATAAAGATTGTATTATACATTTAGATTTTTAATCCATCGGGAATTTACATTTTTATATAGCATAAACCAGGTAATGATCTAATTTTATTGCCCAAATTCAAATCCTAACCCCACCAATTGTTAGCTGTGTGACTTGGGACCATTTACTAAACCTCCTTGTGTTTCAGGTTTTTCATCTTCAAATGGGGATAATAATAGTTTCTATCTCAAAGGACTGTTATGAGGATTGAGTTAATACATGAAAAGCTCTTAGAATAGCACCTGGCACATCGTAAATGCCCTAAACGCTAGCTGTTAACTGATCCACTTGAAAAGTCCTGCCACATTTATTAAACAATTTTTTCAATCAAAAATGCCCCTTTTAGCCACACAAAGTCAGCATATACATTTGAATCTGTTCCAGACTCTCTTGTGTTCCGTCAATCTATATATGAATGCTATCTTGTTTTATTATTAGCTTTATAGCAAATTTTAAAATCTGGTGGGGCAAGACCCTCTCCCTAACCTTTTTTTTCAAAACTTTCTTGGTGATTTCTCATAGTATTCATCTATATACCTTAAAATAATCTTGTCCCATGATATTCATCTATATAAACTTTAAATAACTAAAAAATAATTTTGGATGGAGGAATGAAACTAAGATACCAGCTCCACCTTGTCCAGAACTAGTACAAAACTGTCCCAAAAGCAGAAATCGAGTCTATCATGATCCACTCGAAGGCACTCACAACTTTTGGCATGAGGATGAAAACTCCAGAAGCTGTTGAGTAGGGGAGGTGCTATCCCATTCATTCATTCAAACAAATTCCACAATTTTGATATGCATTGCTCCACTATGGAAATCTAAAAGTTTATACCTTCAAGAGAACACATATGCAAAACAAGTCACTTAGAGGCAACTGTTGCACCAAATTGTCCCTACTCTGGAGAAATGTTAGCTTCTCCCAAAACTCTACCCATGGGGCACAAGATGAGGATTCTTATGTGTTTACTTTAAACTGTGTTTGGCATGCATGCTTTCTAGGATAAAATAGTTTATCTGTATTTGCAAAATCATTTCCTGTCATTCCAAGATCAAGCACCATCTTGACTGTAAACACGTACTCTTCTGTCCGCCCGAGCAGCTTAGAGGGCACCAATTCAGGGTTCCCTTCCGATTGCGACCAGGAAGAGGCCCAATAAATATTTCAAACATAAAAGGATTGTTATAACAAAGGGGTCTTAAAATCCTCCTGGGTTATCTGAACAGCTTTCCGTTTCATTTTGTTTTCACCTCTACCCCCTGAAATTGGAAGACTTTTTTTTCTTGGGATGAAACAAAAGTTTATGCACAGATGAGTTGAGATTAGAAAAGAAAATGAACAACAATAGAAACAAAAACAAATGGGAATGTCATAAGTGAAGATATGGATAATAAGGGGGAGAGAAAGCTATGTCAATAAGACAGTCTGACCACAGGCCAGGCTTGGTAATTCCCGCTCAGGATGCACCTCCTGAGAGCAAGCAATTCCTGCCTCAATGACAACCCCGTGTATTTGTGTTCTAAACACAAATCTATCAGAGCATGTATTACACACACCTTACTGTCACATGGCAAATGGTGCCTGGCTTCCAAGATAAGCTTTATGGAGAGTGAAGAGGAAGGGACAAGAGAAGGAGGTGAGAGGCCCAGAAAAAACACTTCCCTTAATCCTTTGATGTCACCAAAGTGATCAGTGATGAAAGAAGCATCATCTTTACTTTGTCCCCCTTCCATACTCTGAAACTAGAAGCTAAATATTGCCCAAGATGGCTCTCATTAGGGAGATGGCTTTCTGTGAGTCTCCAAAGAAAACCCAAAACAAATGACAGCGAATGCGTTGGCTGGACATAATTGCAAGCGTTTCTCCAGCTTCATTTCTTCAAAGTCGCTCACAATGAGTGTCATTCTGCATTATCTCTAAGAGACTTTATTCTTTTAATCTTACACAGATTAAAGAAGGGAAGTGATAACCCCCTGGAAATTGTTACAGAAGCCTGACAGCCCAAGGTAATTTAGAAGAGGTTTCAATTTACAAAAAGTACAAGTTGACAATGGAGTACTTAGCTAGATTAGGGATAATAGTATCTGCCCAATAGAAAACAATTACAGTACAACAAAAGCATCTGGACAATTAATTGAGTCAAAGTATATATTATACAATTACTTTGGGCTCAGTTCTGTAAAAGACACTGAGTGGAGGGGCATAAGAATGAGCTACACAACCTCACCCCTCTAAGGACTGTCTTTCTTGTTAGAATAACACTAAGGCAATAAATTGAAGTAATATGAGATTCAACAAATTGAATTAATATGAAGTAATCTACACTTTTGAAACTACACAGAGATGATACATGCAATTGGACTTCCAGTAAGGGAGAAAACAGTTCTCTTAATTTAACTGTAGTGAGATTATAACGTAGAACTCAAGCTACAGGATCAGTTCTTTAAATTACAAGTATACTTCTTTTTCTTGAAACAATTTTGGGCTTTTTCCTCCTCCAAACTCTATTATGTAGCTGTTTGGGGAAAGATTTTTCTCTGTTTAGAGTTCCCAAGCTTATGTGCATGTTTAATATATTTAACTGTATTCAACTATTTGAAAATAATCGGACCTGAAATAAAGTAGACAATAAAATTGTATTTCCCCCCTGAATAAAGTTAGTCTTAGCTTGAACTAGGAAACCCCACATTAAACCATTTAATAGTGTTTAATTACAGTTCTAAATAAGAATGAATTAGGTGTAGGAAATAACATGGAAACAAAGCCAATTATTCATCATAACACAGATGTTTTCCATGGCAAAAAACGGAAGGTCAACAGGCAATCACGGGGAAAATGAAGTGAACAGCTGAAGACAATGTGTCAATAATATATCCCCAACCCTCCCAATAGCCATTGACAAAGTCTTGTAGGAGGCGCATGTTATTCAGACCAGCTGTCCACGCTGATCAAATCATTTAGACAGCGCCATACAACAGGAGTCATTCAATAAATATTTATCAAATTGAGCTAAATATTCAACTCTCCATTTTAAGCAGTTATACGCTAAAGCAGGAGCTGAATCAGACACCAGATGGAGGAGTGAATTTTAAGTTCATTCAATAATAGCTAATGTTTATACCACACTTGATCATTCATGAAGATCTTTTACTGACAGAAATTGCCTCATTCGCTCCTAAACGGAATCCTGGGAGGTGGCTAAGAGGTTACTGTAATCCTCACATTAAGGAAGAAGAAAATGAGTCTCAGAGAAATTAAATGACTAGACTTACCCGAGGTCACCCCACAAGTGAACCGGCTCTCGAATGCTCCCACCCACCCTGGCTGAGTTGCGAAAGCAGCTCTCAGGTTTCACCCCCTGTGCGTGTGTAACTGATGAGCGAAGACAATTCATCAGAGGTGCGTATACATGTAATAGTTCTACTTTTTCAAATAACTGCTCCCAACTGCTCTGTGGAGAAGCTTCCTCCCGCTTTTCCAGCTGGAAAGCGCCTCCCTTAATCACATCTCAGCCTAATTCCATAATTTGCCATCCCTTTTCGGTTAATAACGCAATCCCATTTCAGTTAGCTCCCTTTCGCCCTGGAGCAGGCAGTCGAGGGTGACCGTGGGCTTGGAGGTGGGGCGCGGAGTGGGGAGTGAGGTGGGCATCCCTGACCGCGCACGGCGAGGTGGCAGTCCCCTTTCATGGGCCATCAGGGCTGCGGGTTGCTGTGACCTCGTGGAGGCCTCCACAGGCCGTGCGGAGGAGGGGCTCTGCCTGAGCGGCGCTGGGCGGATGTCCCCGAGCCTCGTCTGATCTCGGCGGCGAGTGCCACTGCGGGCCCGGGAGCGCGCCCCTCCGGCGCGACTCCAGGAACGCCCTTCGAGCCTGCAGCCCAGGCTCCTCGGCGTCCCAGCGCTGGACCCTGACGCCCTCGCCCGCGGCGGACCCTCCTCCCTACCCCTCGCCCCGGGGCTGTCCCTTCATTTCGCTTCTTCTGGGTTCTTGCACGCGCTCTCGGAACTGCGCATCCACACGCGCTTGGAGCCAGGGCAGAAGATGTCAGTCTCGCCTTCTTTCAGACACCCGCGATATTCAGATCGAAATCTTTTGGAGACCCACTCTCATTCCCTACGCTTTGGGAAGAATAACTCGGCGAGCGCACCCGCCCCCTACGCGGGTCCCCTGTCCTACCGCGCGCCGACCTCCGACGTCCGGGCTGCGCTCCCCACTCCGGCCTTGGTACTTGTGCCGCCCGCCCGCCCGGAGCAGCTCTTGTCTGCAGGTCTTCTGAACTCAGTATTCATCTTTATCCCCTGTACACAAGCACTACCAGGTACCCTCTGAGAGTAGTAAAAGATCTCTGGAAATGCCCGCACGCCAGCCGTGTGCCAGCGTGTGTGAACATGAACGTTAGCTTGCAGTAGAGGTGCTGACCTGCCTCATTTATCGTTTTAGCTCTGTTTCTAGGCCTAGCAATGTGAACTGCAAACAATAGGCTCTCAACAATTTTTTTCTAATCTACTTGACTCTTTCTAGGTCAGTTTTGTAAACTCTACTTTTAAAGGGCTTGACATAATTGCATTCATTTTCTATACTCTGCATTTTTGTAGCATTCATTGTGGATCTGAAGTGGCCCTTATAATAGTAAGTAAACTTTTCCAACTTTTTTAAGGTAAAAAATAATTGCACCAGGTGTTATTAAAGTTAGTATAATGTAAACCACAAGTTCCAGAGATGTGTAGACTTACTTAAGTGACAAAGTCATCACAAGAGCCCTTAAAACTTTATTGCAATAATAGTATTATAACCCTTCACTCCCATAGTCCAGACTGTGTGTCAGACTTTGTTCTAAGTATTTCAGGAATGTTAACTCAGTTATGTGTGTTAACTCATGTGATTCTCCTCAGAATCTTTTGGGATGGGCAACCTTACATCCCCATTTTACAGACGAGAAAACTGAGTCCAAAGACTCATGGCTAGAAGGAGAGCAGACTTGACTCCAGGGTTTCTGCCACCCTCAACCGTTGCACAATATTGTCTCTTTGACTTTCTGTTTCTGGTGAACATAAAAATATCTTCCATGGATTTCTGTCAGCTCTAGTCCTAGAATTGCCACCATTTATTCAAGCTTTACACTTTTATGTAATCACAGCGTAGGAGTTTCAAGAGCATTGTGTCATTTAACCTCAAATTCTGTCGCTCCCTTCACCCCACCCACGAAGCAGATGTGGAAGCATCGCCAAGACACTAAGTCGCTTGGCTAAGGGGTCATGACATTAGTAAGTGTCAAAGCCAAGCCAAAAATCCAGGTTGGCTGGACACCAGAGTTTGTGCTCTAAACCACGACACTTTGGGTTCTGTCCAAAGTGAACTAAACTAAGTTTAAGCACAACGCGAAATCCAGCCACCTGGCACTATCACTGATGTTATTGTCAAGTCAGAGTTTAAAACTGATGGCTTCTGGGTTTCCAGCCCTTCTGTGAAGCATTGAAGAGCTGGCAGCCGCAGTGCACATGCACATGCACATGCCCCCTGGATGGGGCTGAACAGTGGCGGCTCCCTTTAAATATGCAAGCGAGTACTCAGGCCCCACTCAGTCCCCTTCACCCAACCCTGCCAGCTTCCTGGCACCCACGGGCAGTGGAGTTTTCAATCTCTAATCTAGGGATGCTCAGGCCAGTGCTGGGCCTCATCTGACCATTGCAAACTGGTACAGAATATGATATAAATTCTCACCAAATGAGCATGGTTTTCCTACAGTGTAAAGCAGACATTTGGAATTGGGAAATCCCAGTTTCAATGCCCTCTTGGCCTTGGGCCCACTCTGTTTTACAATCCTACATCGGGGGTCTAAGATATGGCTCCTGGTAACAGATGGACAGCACGAACTTGCTCTCTTGTTTGATCCTTCTAACACAGGGCTGAAGTGAACTTCTGTTTGCATTTGTGGGCTCAGCAGTCTCATTTCTCTTTCCGTAGTTTGCCACCCGTACAACTACTTAAGCCTTCCTAGCCTTCTCTTTTCTTCGAGACCTGGAGGGTAAGGACAATCTGTAATGTCAATGTGATTCATATGTTAGTGTGGGGAGATGCTCATCTGAAAAGAGAAACTTGGCTTCCACAGAGCTCCAGATAAGAGATGGGATGTGTAGAGCAAAGACAAGAGGGAGAAGGGACACCTAGTCTTTGCAAAACAGAGATACGACTGAGCACGATAAGGTTGGCCAGACAGGGAGGGAATTTGTACATGAACAGTGGCTATCTGAACACCATGTGGTTGTCAGAAACACATTAGGGAGCGAGAAAAAGAATAATATGATTTCTCATCCTGACATATTTTGGAAACCAGCCAACAGGGAAACAGTCTCATCACTGAGATATTTTTCTTTTTTGTAACACCATGAAAATGAACAGAATATTCTGACATTTCTCCAGGCTATAAACTTATACATTGATAGGTTCTTCATTTCTGGGTATAGAATATTTAGATTTCAAATTCTTGGAGATTTTTAAAAATCTCACACTGACTGGAACAAAAAAAAAAATGACTTTATTTGTTCATATAACAAACACCTGAGTAGTCTGGATTCGCGTACGCCTGGATCCAGATACTCATAGGGTGTCATCAGGAATTATTACCCATCCCTGGCTCTGCTTTCCTTTATGTTGGCTTCCTTCTGTGGCAGGTTCTCCTTCTGTGGTGGCAAGATGGTTTCCAGCAGCTCTAGGTGTACATTCTGCCAGCTTAGCAATCCCAACAGAAAGAAATGATCTCTCTCCCAAGAATTTGAACAAGATGTTCAGGCTTGTCTCTGTTTCATCTGGCATTAGTCAAGGGCCCACCCCAGAATTAGTTACCATGGCCAGAAAGATGTGGTGTTCTCAGTGGTTGGAGTTGAGTCCCCATTAGAGCCAGGGAGTAGTGCCATCTCCATCCAAACCATAAGATCAGTATCAGAGAGATGTGGTTTCCAAAAGCAAGAGATTTACTGTGTGTGTGGATGAAGGGCACTGGGCAGGGCAGACCATGGATGGCCACCATAGCATTCTTCACTCAGAGCTTTGCAGAGGCTTCATTAATTCATTTTTCTCCTGGTCCTTTCTCAGTATTGAGTTCCTTTGCTTCTGGGTCCAACCCACAAATAAACCTTAAAGGTAAAAATTATTTTTTTCATTGGATCACTGCACCAAATACAATAAAACAGGAGCTGATATATCAACAAAGGAACTCTTTTCATGAGATTTCCTGGCTAAGCTTACAGACCCAATAGTTATCTCCAGGTAATATTAAGCATCAAAACGGTTTTCACTCAGACTCCCACATATTAATTCTGAGGCTCCCACCTTACTGGTCTAGAGCCAACTCTTAATTATTGAAGGACACAGAATATGGGAAACCATGGATAAAACCCAAAGTCTTGTTTTAGCCAAGAGATTCAGCCTCTTTCCCAGATAAACCTTCACCCCAGCTGCAGGGAGCAACCAGGCTGACTAATTTGACTTTCACATCTGGTGGAACTGCTCCCACACATACCTAGATAGGTCATACACTGCTCGACACACTTCACAGAGTCTGATTAACTCATATCAACTTACCCCAAATGCAAAAGGGGAGCATTTTATCATTTTGGCAAAAGGATTCAATTAACCAAGAACTCAGAAAGCCAATGGTGAAATATTTGATTTTTTCTAGGAGCACAAACTGCTGTTTTAACTGAGAGAGAACAGAGACTCCAGATCTTGGTGGTTTAGGCTTAAATTCTGGCTCTGAAGAATAAATCACAAAAACCTTCCTTATGATTACAGCACTAAAAGCCCCGTATGGTGAAATTAACACAGGAGGCGGAGCCAGGAGACCCGGGCTGGGATTTCATGTACTGATCAGCTGCGCGATTCAATACAGGTCTCTTAACCCCTATGGGCTATGAGGACCATGGTGATATATACACAAGATGGCCGTGAAGGTGAAATGTGATGGTGAATGGGAAGACATATTTGGCACTTAGCAGATCCTCAAAAAGGAGATTTAGGCCTGGCCCCGTGGCCAAGTGGTAAAGTTCCCGTGCTGCGCTTCGGGCCGGCGGCCCAGGGTTTCGCTGGTTCGGATCCTGGAAAGGGACGTGGCACGGCTCATCAGGCCGTGCTGAGGCAGCGTCCCACATAGCACAACCAGAGGCACTCACAACTAGACTATATAACTATATACTGGGGAGCTTTGGGGAGAAGAAGAAGAAAAAAAAGGAAATTTAATTGAAATTTTAAATACATCTATTGTCTGACCCAGCAATCCCACTTCTAGGAGATAACCCCTCAGAAAGAAAAGCACAAGTACATAAAGATGTATGTACAAGGATGTTCATTAAGCATTGAGATAACAAAGAAGAAAGTGATTGGAATGGCTGCCTATACTGTGGTCTGTCCACGGCACAGGGGCTACAACCGTGAGTGGTAGAGCTGAGCTGTGTGGGTTAGAGCCAAATCATCTGAGTTGGAATCCTGGTTGCATTAATGTTGTGTGATATAATGTTATATGCATTACTGTTATATGGTACTTAACCTCTCAAGGCCTCTGGCTCTTACCTCTGTAAAATGGGAATGATAAAAGTGGTTACCTCCTAGGTCATTGTGAGGATTAAAGTGAGTTAATACTTGTAAAGTGCTTAGAAGAATAAAGAGCACATAATAAACATTGCTAAATGTCAACTATTGTATAACTCTTCTAAGAAACAAAGAATTCTAGGTGCTGATATGAAAAATCTAAATAAAAAGTAGCAAATTGCATCCTATTTTGTACAAAAGTAGGTATATATATAATTGGCAGAGTCAAGAAAAGAAATGGGAGGAAAACACACCATTTTTGTTACAGCGTTACCTCTGGGGCGTGGAACAAGAGGGTGGAAGAAGACACTCTTCTTATATAACTTGTCTAAGTGGTAGGATTATGAATAATTTTTTCTTTAAATATTTTTCAAAGAAATAAAAACATTAGTGTCACTTGAATCTGATGCTCCATTGGAAAGGACTTCCTCCTTTCCTAGGAACCCTTGCAAAACAGATGCTGAGGCTCCTAGTCCCCCAAAGGGTCTGAGGAGATAAATAGAGGGACTCCAGAGGGGCTTTTCAATATTTCACAAATCTTAGGAGAAATCACAAATTTGCTGGAAAAAATGCTCCTGCCTGAAACTAAATTAACACTGTGTGATAACACTGATTACTTAAGGCTGATAAGACATTCAGAAAGTAGTTTTATGTTTAACAAATTATAATTAATTCTTTTTTCAATTTTTTTTTTTTCGGTGAGGAAGATTGGCCCTGAGCTAACGTCTGTGCCAGTCTTCCTCTAATTTGTATGTGGGACACCACCACAGCGTGTCTTGAGAGCAGTGCCAGGTCTGCTCCCAGGATCCAAACTGTGAACCCCGGGCTGCTGAAGTGGATCACACAAACTTAACCACAACACCACCAGCCTGGCCCCAATTATTTTTAAAGAGAGAAAACAACTCTTGGCTTAATAAATGCTGCTAGTCATACAAAGGCTTTCAAAACACAGAATTCAGTGGATTAAAAGACCGAGGAGCAACAGGCCCACAAAATGTTGCTGTCTGCTGGCGGTGCTACCTTTTTTAAGCATTCAAAAACCTTGAGGATGTTTCCTTTATCAAAGCAAATGCAGGCAGCCCTTCTTGGCAGTTTCTGTCTGATACTAAGAACTTTTTAAAGGCTTAGAGTCAGGTAGCAGTTTTTGCCAATCAACAACTTGATGGGCTGCAGGTCCAATGTGATCTTGCCGTCATCTCTCATTTATTTTTGCCAGATAGGGAATAGTAAATAATACCCTTCAGCTGAACAGGCGGCTTTGTCCACTCTAAGTTACCTCTGCCCCTCTCTCCACGGTGGCCCCTGGTCTTGGGCTCTGCCAGTTAAACCCAGCACGTCTGGACCTTTAGTCATCGCTTCAGAGCCACTCTTCCAGGAAAAGGCTATTGTTACTGCATTTCCTGATCGCTTACTTCCTGTCTTTTTTTCCTAAAGGGAAAGAATAAAGACCATTCTAAAATCACAGAGAGTTCTGCTCAATTCCACAATTGTAGTTGATTGTATTATAATTATTTACTTGGTTTGGAGGCCATCGTTTAGGCTTACTCAACCTAACCAATAGTGTCCCTGAGTCATGGGCAATTTTCCATATGTGTCACCTTGTCATTCCCAAGTCTATGTGGCTTACAACTTATTTTGCTCTAAGACATCCGAGAAAGCTTGTAAGAGTCCCCACCTTATCAACAGACCCCATGAGCCACTTGATGAAGAAGATGCTCAGGGACAGAGAGGGCCAGCACCTTCCCTGGCTGGAGAGGAGGTGGCAGGCACAGAGATCTGGAAATGCCTCTCTTTGCTCCTGCCCTTCCCCCAACTCACACAAAGGTGATAAGTGGGTCAAACTGAGTCTTACTGCCCAGAAGGGACTGAGTCACCAGGAGGGGGAAGATGAAGCGGTGGAGGCTCAGGAAACCAAGAACCTGGCTTTGAATTTTGGCACACTCATGCACATACACACACACACACACACACACACACACACACATGTTTAAGGGTTTGCTGTGTGCCAGGCCCCATGCTAAGTATTTATAGACAGGATCTAGATTAATTTTGACACCCCCCCCCATGGGGTAAGAACTTTTATTCTCCCTATTTTATATATTAACACAGTTAGTTGTCCAAGTTCATACAGCTAGTGAAGGAGCTCCCTCACGCTTGTCTGACAGCAAAGTTGTACCATCCACCCCTCTATTTGCTGGCTGTGTGATTTCTGTGAATCACCTAACCATGCTGAACCTCAGTGTCCTGACCTGTAAAATGGCGATAACAAAGCCTATAAAATCTGCCTCCATACTGTATTGAGAATTAAACGAATTTATGTATGTAAAGTATTTACCAAACACAAAGGTTCATTTCTCCTTCTTTCCTCAGCTTTGGTTTGCTTCTAGGTAAAATGCTTATAAGAACTGAGTGAGAAAACATATGAAAATGCTTTGGAAACCATAATCTGCTACATAAAATTAATCACTATTGCTCTCAGATATACTTTAAACAAAGATCTACGACCAGGTGTTGCCTTTTCAGAATAAAATGAAATAATTTTTACAGCAATTCTTTACAGTAACTTCTTATTCACTCCGGCATACAAATAGCGGCGGGTGATTCATACAACATGAAGGCAATTATCAGTGATGGATGACTCTTTCCTACTCCTTTTACTCGTGTCATTGTTTAGTCATTTAAAGAATCTATCCCAGGAAAGTGACCGTAAAGCAATGGTTTGCCACTGAGAGAATGGAGTCGGGCTGGGGGAAGATTACTAAACTATGGAAATCAGTCGAATTGGAAACGGGTTTTGTAACAGATTTGTAGCTGAGTAAGCAGAATACACAATGATCCTACCTAGTGGGGATCCTCTCAAACACTCGCACCATGAGCTCAGAGGAGCCTCCATGGCAGGACACAGAGCAGGAAATTGTCGGGGGCCCATGAAGACAGGAAGAAGGGAACAGGAAGGACAGGTGAAAAAAGATGAGGTTTCCATAAACAGGAAACACCCCTATGGCCTCTTTGCCTCTTAAATCTTAAGTGGAGACAAGCAGAGAACCCCACTCCCAACCAGGCGAGGAGACCCACCTTCTCTGGTTCAGCTTAATCCTGGTAAACACCCACCTGGATTCAAATGAGGTAATTATCTTCCTCTAATTCCTGCACTGTGGGGCGAGGTGGGGTTCTTGGGGGAGAGAAAAAGCAGGGTAGATTAGTTGGTTGAAAGGAAGGGGGTGTTGATTGTGCCAGGGAGAAGATTTCACGGAAGTCAGGGGCACACGGGATCGAGAAGAGCAGCAGTCAGGAAAAGAGCTGTGGCTGTGTCCAAAGGTTTAGCTGCGAGGGCATTGATCAAAGCATTGTTCATGACCCGGAAACTCTGAAGACAGCCCCAGTGTTTTCATCTGAGGGTTATATAATTCAAGGGCAAAAGCAAATTACGAAACAATAGGACACTATAATTCCACTCTTAAAAATAATCATACACAAACACATCTACACCTACACACACGTGTGACTGAACAGATTTTTATTAAAATAAAAAGGGAAGTAGTGGGACTATAGATGTTAGTTCATTTTTCCTTTTAGTTCATCCGTATTTTCCAGATTGTTCAGCAATGAGCACATATTCTTTAGCAATAATATGGAGGGAGTTATGAATGTATCTCCAACCATTGGATAAACAGAGAAGAGATGGTTTCCTTATCTGATCTGTAACTAACCCATTCTTCAATACTGCTGGTTGGATGGGAAACACTCACTTTTCATCCTCTCTACTTTAAAACATAACCCAATCCAGTATATTAATAGTCCCTCTAGAACATGTACTGTCCAGTATGGTGGCCACTAGCCACTTGTGGCGATTCAATCTAATTTATTTTTTTATTTTTTTGCTGAGGAAGACTGGCCCTGAGCTAAATTCTGCTGCCAATCCGCCTCTTTTTGCTGAGCAAGACTGGCCCTGAGCTAGCATCCGTGCCCATCTTCCTCTACTTTATATGTGGGACGCCCGCCACAGCATGGCTTGGGGAGCACTGCCATGTCTGCACCCGGGATCCAAACCCTCGAACCCTGGTTGCACACTTAACTGCTGCGGCACTGGGCTGGCCCCTGGCTATTTAATTTTAAATATTAATTAGTTAACATTTAAAATTCACTGATTTTCCTTTAGACTCTTTAAAATAATTCTCAAAAAATACAAAAGAAAAGTTTATTTTTACTACCCTTTACTCAGAAATATTTTAGCTCTCTTCCTCGATATCCTTAAAAGTAAAATAATTAAAAGTTAATTTTTATCTTATATGTGTTATATGATTCAAAAAACATAAAAATAGGTATAGAAGAGAACAAAGACTCAAAGAGAATATGCAAATAACTTTATGTTAGGGTGTAAAGATTATGAGTGATACTGTTTTCTATTTTAAATTCTCCTTTAATGCTATTATATTGTTTTTTACAAGAAAAAAACAACAATTAAAATTGGAAAAAAATTTCACTTCCTCAGTCACTAGTCACATTTCAAGTGTTTAATAGCCACATGTGGCTCATGGATAGCATACTGGACATTTAGAACATCTTTATCCTTCTAAAATCTTCTATTGGACAGTGCTGCTCCAGATAATGCTCAATTTCGGGTTCTCAGCCATCCAGCTGGCCTAGTGTGGTCCGGGTGAGGTCTGGACGGGGTCTGGAGTGTGGAGAAAGGAGTGTAGTTTCCCCTCCTCCTGGCTTTGGTGGGGCAAGATGGGGTTCTTGGGGGAGAGAAAAAGCAGGGTAGATTGGTTGGTTGGAAGGAAGGGAGCGTTGTATGTGCCAGGGAGAAGGTGGCCAGGGGGTCTATGGCTGAGTGCTCGTCCTTAGGGATCTCAGGCTGCCTTGACCTTGGGCCCTGTACCCGTCTTCATGTACCCATACAAACATCCCTCCCTCAACTTCCTGACTTCAAGGGTCTTACAGAGGCCAAGTCTCTACTCATTCCACTGACACGGTCCTCCAGTCCACGAGCAGGCCTGAGGGGGTCAGGGGGAAACTAGCCAGCCTCCCTCCCTTGACCATTTTCTGTGACCTACTCTGTCGTCCAGGCCCTGGGATTCTCCAGACTGCCTGTCGCTCCAGCCTTGGCACTTCGGGAAACTGGGAATTCTCTGCTACCACAAGCCTCCCTCAGCCATCTCTGATCTTCAGGCTGCAGGCCCCCAAGTTTTTCCAGAGTCTGAGGTATGGAGGGCCTCTCTAGAAAGACTACAATTGTCCCAAGCTGTGCCCGTGAAATAAGGGCAAGGCCCCAGCCCTCAGACTCCCTGAAACTTCTCTGGCTGCTTTTAACGCATGTCCTCTCTCAGAAGTTTCAACCCAGGAGATGACAGGCGCAGCTGCCTGCCGCCACCCCTGCGCCGGCGCCCTTTGGTCTCCCGTCCGCTTGTCCTCTTCCCCTCACTCCTCGGGGCTGGAACCCCTTCCAGGGTGGGATGTTCGGTTTACTACCCGTTACATGGCAGGGACACAAGCCGAGTAAGCAGGCTGTCTCATTCCTAGTCTAGAAAGCAAGACCTTTTCCTTTGTGTATTTTAGGGGGAAATTAAGGAATTTAGAAAATCCCTCCTGAAAACAATAGCTGTCTTCCGGCCAAAGACAATTTTATTTGCAACTTTGGGAGAGATTATTACCTGCACCTTTGTCTTTGCATTTTATATGTAAGATTTCCAATCTCCGTGCCCCCTCCTCGTGTTTTTCCACCCCACCCACCCAGGCAGACAGATGGCCTGGTCCCACCAGGGCCAAGGTCATTTCCTCAGACAATTAACCCCCAAAAACACATGAGCAAGTTCCAAATCATCATACCAGTTATAACAAATAGGAAAAATGTTAATTTAAAATTTTTTTCTTATGATTGTTGGCTTAGACTAATCAGAAACTGTCTTTAGAGAAGAGGTCATTCCCAAGGTCACATTTTTGTACGTAATTGGGGAGGAGTCAAATGGAGGTTAAAGAGTTGACAGCCAAAATCTCCACCACACTATGAGCTCTGTGACATTGAGCAAGTTGCTTTACCTCTCTTTGCCTCCGTTTCCTCATCCATAAAATGGAAATAATAATAATGCTATGATGCACGAATGTGAAAGTTGAATGCAATTGCATAGGTAAAGCACAGTGTGAGGCACACAGTAGCCACTCCGGAAATATCGCATGAAAACACTATGACCAAAACGAATGACAACTACACTAAACAGAGGAAATCTTAAAACAGAGAGTAACAGTAATAGCCTAAGTCCTGCTTTCCAGCCAGGATTATGGTTTAAAATGGTCACAAGTGTAGCCAACAAAAGGTTTTTTCTCATAGAATCTCAAAATGGAGTAGAATTGCGGGGATGGCAGATCCTTACAGATTGCTAACTCAACACCCGGTCAAACCTCGGTATCTCCTGATGGCTGTGACCAGCTGTTCCCATCCCTGGATATCTCCAGAAAAGGGGAACTCACTACTTCCAAAGGCAACTTTTTTTTCTTGAGGAAGATTAGCCCTGAGCTAACTACTGCCAATCCTCCTCTTTTTGCTGAGGAAGACTGGCCCTGAGCTAACATCCATGCCCATCTTCCTCTGCTTTATACCTGGGACGCCTACCACAGCATGGCTTTTGCCAAGCGGTACCATGTCCCCACCCAGGATCAGAACTGGTGAACCCCAGGCCGCCGAGAAGCGGAACGTGCGAACTTAACCACTGCACCACCAGGCCGGCCCCTAGGCATGCATTTTTACATAAGTGGGACCAGACTCTACATACCAGCTCACCATCCTCCGCCACCAGCTTTTTAAAAATGTAATAGTGTATTGTAGACATAGTCCCATATCCTGACACAGGATTGATATCACTGCCTGGACCGTCCATGATCAATCTAACACGTTTCTCATTGGTGAGTCTCTCACTGACACTTGTTTGGCCTTCTGGTGCCCCTTGGAAGAGACTTGATGGTTTTAAAACATTTTGGATATCATGTGAGAGCTTTCTCTAAGCTAAACATCCCACATTCCTAATATTGTTCCTTATATGACATAGGTCTATGTTCCTCCAGATGTGCTGGAGCTCCTCTGGGTGCCCAGAACATGACAGCACATCCAGGACAGCCACTCCGGCCCGTGCAGAGCGCAGGAGGCCATGCCTTACGTCCTGCAGACACGTTAGGAATTTATCTGCCCGGCAGCCAGTTTTCCTCCTCGTTCACCGTTCCACGACCATATAATTTATCTTCTAAACAACGACACTCTTGAGAGTGCAAGGTACACTAACTGGATGGGCTATGGAGAAACCAGGACCATCCAAGGGAAATGAGGAGTTTTTCATGTGAAAGTTGAAGTCGGTTAAAATTTCAGGGCTTTTCGTTTTTTACACCAACTGCTTTTAAGTCAAGTTCCAAAGCTACAGTCTACTCCTTAGCGACAACTGGTCTCCGTAGGGGGTAGATTTGATTTTTGCAAAGCAAATCTTTGCTAGATAGAGCAGACATGAGAGATCAATTATTCTAATTTCTTTTACAGATAAAGAATGAGGCCCAGAGAGGTTAAGGGGTTTATTTGAGGTCATTCAGTTCATTAGTGACATCTTTTTTAAGAAAAAAAAGAATGTTTTGGGGAAATGAAGCCAAAATTCTAACCAGCACCTATTATATGCAAGACCCCATGCTAGGATTCTTTCAACATCAGTTAATTTTAATTGAGCATCTACAATATCAGCCACTGTGTGATGTGCTTGGGAGGCAATCCCTGTCCACTAACAGTTCACCTATCTACTGACCATGGAACCTGCCGACAAACCACCAGGGTCAATGTTCTTATCCCATTTTAATATATATGAGGACACATAGGAGGAAGATATATACACAGGAGAAAATGGAGGCTCAGAAAAGTGAACACATTTTCCCAAAGTCACATAACGAATAAGTGGGAGAGCAGGATCCTGACGCTCTGCCATACACCCAGGAAGGGCACCGCAGCCTGCTCTTCCCTACCAAGGACTCCAGCATTGGGAAGCCTAGGGGCGGGAGGCTCTCAGGATTGACCTCAATCAGCTCACCGAGTGTTTGCGAGCCCCAGCAGAGGTGGAAGCAACCTCTACCTGACCCTTGATACCACTGACTGCATCCCTCACGCAGAGATTGTCTATAGTGAGAAAAGCCAGAATCTATAAAAAAGAAAAAAGTCTACTTTAGATTCCTGATATGATTTTTTACAACATACTATAAAAGGACATATTTAATGTGCATAACATAGGAACATCCAGCATTCGTGAGGGTCTTTGCAGCTTTCCAAATGCTTTCACATGCGTCGTCACATTGACTCTTTACACCAACTCTAGGAGGCGGGCAGGCAGCATCACCCTAATCCTACAGACAGACTGACAAGGCTTGAGGGCTGCAAAACAACTTGCCCCAAATGCCGGAAGTGGTGGACAAGAGCCAGTCTACCAACCCAGACCTTTTATTCTACTATAATCAGTCGGCTTTCTTTGATTGTTTCGTTAGCAACCACACCGTGGAAGGTCCTTTAGAGGGAGAGGGTGGAATACTGCTGTGTTATTTGGTTAATTTCAGTTTGTGAAAGTGATGCCTTTCCTTCTTCCTGGTGCCTTGGAGGGGACTTAGAGCATAAGGGCACCTTCAGTCTGCTGCTCTCAGGCTGAGTCCCATCAGACCAAACAGACAGCGGGACTCAGGTTTCCTTTCCTTGGTGTTTTCTTATCTGTCTCCCACCAATGGCTCTGCCTCTTTGGGTGAGTGGGGTCAGGAAGTGGCATACAGTCTCTGTTTTTATTCTCTGTGTGGAAATTTTCTAATTATAGGTCACACCAAGAGTTTCCATTCTCCCCCATGGCACTTCACTCTGTTTATGTAACTTCATAAGCAACGACCCAGTGCTGCTTTTTTTTGAAAGACTTAAACCATGAAGCTTTTAATGAGGAATCAAACTCGGTCCCTTATCTTTCTGACTAGTGAATAGCCCGTCGTCTGTTATCTGCTTAGTCTGCAGCTGAAATTACGATCTCCTTTCTGGTCGGGATTTTATAGTCTGATTGCACCTTAAGCTTCTTGTGTAAGCCAGCAGGGGAGGCAGGAACATTAACACCCACCACCACCAAAAAACGAGATTCAAGTACAGTCCTTTAAAACTCCAGCCCTTACAGAATGAAGAGATGATATAGCACAGTATCAAGAGACAAGAGTTCCAGTTCCAGTTGGATAGATACATCATGGCCTCTGATGCAATGCAGGTGCCCATTTAGAACACAAAGGGGAGTGAGATTTTAGACAATTGCTATGCTTTGGAGAACACAAACTAAGGGCCAACACGAAACAGTTTTATTCTAATCCTATGGACAACTTCCCTAACTCAACTGCCTAAAATAAATTTCTAAAGTTATGCCATCTCAGACTAGGATCTACTGCACATGTATTCAATAATAGTAACTTTTAGGCACAACTTGATCAGTAGCAATAAACCAGTTCTATAGAACAAAATGAAAAGGAAGATCCCACCTCTATGGGTTAAAAACACATTTTTAAGCCAAATTTTTTAAAGTCAAAAAACAACTATGCAGGAAAGATTCTGTTCTCTCCCTGCCAACAGCGTGTAAACAAAAATCTCTTTTGCAGAGCTTCCCAACAATGCAGGCTGAAAAGGAAATAGAAAAGAAGTGGGATTTTGGTAAAAGGCCCTGACTCTGAAGCTCTACACTAATATTAACTATTATAAAATTAACTTTTTAATTATCCTCCAGGGGATACAGAACACACCTAAATGAAGGGAAACTAATTTATGAAACAGGCTGCCAAGTAGGGTCAAGGAAGGTGCTTGCTATTCAGGAAGCAAACAGCTCAGAAGCGGGAATGCAGGGCCCAGAGAGAAAAGACTCAACCGACCTCAGGAAAGTCACTGAGCTTTGCTGAAGCAGCAACAGAAGCAGTCTTGCCACCAAAACTTTTCTTGCCTCCCTCCTGGATGTGGTGAAGAGCAAAGGAGGTACCATGTGGTGTGTTCCTAGCTCGGAGCCTGGCACAAAATCAGTGTCATCACCATCATCATTATGACTATTATTTGGAAATTCCCAAGCAATGTTCATTTAGGAGATATTTGAAACCAGATAGACAGACATTTTTCAGCCTTTAGGTTTCTTGGACGATTTTGTTATAACCCATGTTCCATTTTAATAAATAGAAAAAATCTTACTCCCCCATCTCAACTAGGGTTTAGTGTGTTCCCCTCTGTGGGAATATCACTAAGAATCCCTAAAGAGTCTATCTTCTGTGCAGGTTCGCCAGCCGCGACAATTTTGTTGAGTTTTACTTTTTTGTTGATTATCTTTTGAGAAGAATACATATTTTATCTTTTTCAGTGTAATACAGACTATCTTGTGTATATAGTACTATATTGCCTTATATTCTATTACTTAGCATATTATCATATTGAATATGCTTTTCCCAAGCACACACAAACTACTTTCTCTTCTTCCCAACACCCCTCACAAGTCCTTCATAAAAATCACTGCTTTAGGACTTAGGAGAATTATCCCATCCCTGATACATATTGCTGGGCAGTTTTCTCAAGGAAGCGGGACTTCAGGAGCTTGCTGAATTCCTGTGGATTGAAGTCAGAAAATATTCAGGAACACAAGGCTAATTAGGAAAGATGGAGGAGGAGAAGGAGGAGGATTAGACTGATGATATAGACAAGTAAAAAATAAATATTACGCTCTTTAGCCCCTTAACAAAGCGAAAGTGGCCACCTGACCCACCGGAGCTGTAACACTGAATGAATCTAAATACACACTAATGGAATCAGCAGGTCCACTCCCAGCCTGCACAGGCCTTTTAGGCACTTCTTCAAAGCTGTTTCCTCCCATCTTCTGAAAAATCATTGTAATATAGTTTTTTTTTAAGAACAAGGAACTTAACTCCCATCTGTTTTTCTTTTTTTCCTTCTTCTCCTCCCCAAAGCCCCCTGGTACATAGTTGTATATTCTAGTTGTAGGTCCTGGTTGTGCTATGTGGGACGCTGCCTCAGCATGGCTTGATGAGCGGTTCCATGTCCACGCCCAGGATCCGAACAGGCAAAACCCTGTGCCGCTGAAGCAGAGTGCGCAAACTTAACCGCTCAGCCACGGGGCTGGCACCAGCTCCCATCTATTTTTAAAATGTCATGTAAATTTGTACAAATCTATGATGTCTATGATGTGAATGATGCTCCATAGAAGATCCTTTGTTCAATCTAACAACACAAGCTCAAGGATACACAGCTCCCCTGGGAGTCGCTTGCTTAATGCCCATCACACAGGTGCTGCATCTGTTATGTGTGGCTTCATCTAGCTCAGTTCCTGGCACACACTATGTCCTCAAAAGATACCAATTTAATGATGGAATGATTGAATGAATGAATGAAAGGCCCTCCTTTAACACAAGAATCTACGCAAAAGTGAAAACGAAGTATGGCTAATGTTTACTGAGCACCTTCTGTGCATCAGGCCTTATGCTAGGCACATATGTGCATGCTCATGAAACCTTGGGAAGTAGGTACTATTGCTCTCCACACTCCCAGGGGCTTAAAGAGGAAAGTAACTGAGGTCATTCCACTGATGAGTCATAAACCATGTGACCGCCATGATTGCATTCTTACCCACTACACCAGCAAGTCAGTCTGTAGTCTGCATTGCTCCAGAGGCTGCTACACCTATTGGAAACACAAAGAGTTCCTTTGTGTGGCCAGTCCAAGGAAGAGAAGGCACCAGAGGCTCCATGGTCTGACTTCCTTTTCTGTCTGTAAAGATGGAGTTATCCTCTTTATGCAGCTCAGGGCAGTAATGAGATCACACAATATTCCTGGTCCTAGTCTGCATGCCCAAGGCTCACCTTTGAAATCAGTTAGCAGCAATTCATTCAGCTACAGAATAACAGGCCCTTTTGGCACCTGTGGGTGTCACACCTAGACCCATAGCCATTCTGCAATGTCCTGGCCACTAGATGGCACCGAAGCTCAAATGTCACAAAACTGGAACACTTCTGCCATATTTTAATTAAGATAATAACAACAATAACTATAATAGCAGCATTATGAAGCCCTTACAATGTTCCAGATACTCTCTCAAAGTCTCTACAAGCATTATCTCTTCTAATCCTCACATCTCCGTAAGATAGATCCCTTTCCATCTCCATTTTACAGATGAAGAAACTGAGCTTTAGAGAGTCAAGCATCTTTCTTTTTTTTTTTGAGAGTCAAGTATCTTGACCAAGGGCATACAGCCGGTAAGAGGCAGAGCAGAGATTTTAACCTAGGCTACGTGCCTCTCCACAGCCTAATGTTCTTAACTGCTCCACTGTTCTGTTTCCTCCTAGCTATCATCGGCCCTACACTTAGCTGCTGAGCACAGGTTCAATACGACCATGGATTATTTTTGAAACTGCTTTGGAAAATCCTCTCTCAAGGGGGAGACTCCATTCAGGCCACATAAGCACATCAAGCACAAGCCAAGATTCAGATGTCCTGGAGCTATTTACTCAAGGGCATAACCTCAAAAGAACATCATCCTGGTGGTGAAAAGTGGATGGCAGCCTGTGGTGCAGTGAAGCGAAGTCTGGCTACCATGTCCCACATGTTAGAGAGCCCCAGCAGAAGACCTGGGGGTGAGCCCTGGCTCCTCCTTATCTCAGCATCTAGAGCAGGCCCTTAGCTCCTTGAGCTTCTGATAATGTATCTGTTAAAAGGAGTAAATAATGCATGCCCTGCCCTCTATACTGGGTAAAAATTAAGCGTGTGAAAGCATTCATTGTTGTTGTTTAATGGTAAGTAAAGGATAACATAATTATAAGCCTTCCCTCCTCCTTTTCACCTAAGAAACCTCCTCTTTGACCTTTCTGCCCCCAGTCTTTCGTTTTTACAACACAAGCCTTTTTCCATAAAACTGTTCTTGAAGCATAGATCTTACCAGATCTGCTCCTCCCACTCCTAGCCATTGACTCTATCACCAGTTCCAAACATGGTGGCCAAGACTTTCCATTGCCCACTTTCAATCTGCCTCTCTTTCCTCATCTCTCCCAACTTAGTCCCCTCCTTCATCTTATGCCCCAACCAGATTCGATCTTTGCTATGCACAAACACTCTCCTTATTTCCTTACCTTCATGTCCCTACTCAGCTATTCTCTCCATATGTTGGTTTGTGCTGCCCAACATCAGAGCCATTGGCCTTAGATTAGAGCCCATGATCTTTCTTTAAGGAATGACTCCTCTGGCACTGTATTGACCAAGAGGTGGGCACATGATCCAAATCATACCTGTCAGGCCCTCTCACCTTGAAATTTGTACCTTGAGAGGAATGACCCAACCCAATAGCATTGGAAGTGACCTCTCCTATTGACCATGTTCTGAACAAAAATATGCCAACAGTCTCATACACCAATCCACGGTGCCTGTTCCCTTAGAGATTCAGTTTTTATTTCAATTCAGGAGCTAAACCCACAATCCCCAGTAGATTCTCCCCTTTCCTTCCCCTCCTCCTCTTAAGTTAGACAGAGTCCATTGCTGCTGCTTGCAGCCACTCAACAATCCTTCAAGATTCAGTTCAAATGGCAACTCCTTCCTGAAGTCTCATTTCAAGTCCACTCTACAGCAGTTATTTGAATGCATTTTTATTTTCCCTCTACATGGTTTACTCATTAAATTCAGGGACTGGAGCTTGTTCACCTTTGTATCCCCAACAGTCCCTGGTACAGTGCCAGGCAAATGGTTGTTTCTTTTGTGTGTGTGAGGAAGATTGGCCCTGAGCTAACATCTGTTACCAATCTTCCTCTTTTTGCTTGAGGAAGATTGTCCCTGAGCTAACATCTTGCTAATCTTCCTCTGTTTGTATGTGGGCCACCAACACAGCATGGCCTAATGAGCGGTGTGTAGGTCCACACGCGGGATCCAAACCCGCAGACCCCAGGCTGCTGAAGAGAAGTGCATGAACTTAACCATGACGCCTCCAGGCCAGCCCCCGATGGTTGTTTCTTGATAAATATTTGTTGATTTGAATGTCAAACCATTTAAGAAGCAGAGTTTAAAGCAACTTATAGGATTTGGTGGTATTTTAATTCTACATTCTCTAGTGTTCACACGTATCATTAGCTAATTGAATTTGTTTGGCTACAAGAATCATCTATCCAAATCCTACAACCATTACCACATTTTCAAGACAGCCCAAAGGCTACAGCGAATTTGAAAGTGCTATTCACATCCAGAGACTTCCAACTCCTGCCTGCTTCTCCTCTCTGCTGAAATGTCAGGCCTCTGGCAGCTGCCACCATCAGATCCCAAACAAGCGTGCGAATAACAATGGGAAGTGTGACAATTCCCTAGTTTTTTTTTTTAAGCCTTCACAGGAAGAGCTTGACTATGGAGAAATCTATGTTTAGACTGTTGTCTTTTGTATTTAGTTTAGTAAACTGCATTTCAAGGCCCCTAGGATGCAAGTTATACTCATTACATGCACAAACAATTTCCCCATCAACATGATTTTCACGTCAGAATGATAAAGGGTAACCAAAAAGTGAGAACCATTGCAGAGCCAAACTGACCCAGGGCTAATGATAAACCTTAAACGAGTACAACTGAACTGTTTGTTGAAACACATGGATAAATACCATAAAGCCAAGCATGATTTTTGTTATCACTATCATGAGAAGATGTTTTTCTCTTTCCAGATTTGAGATCATTTTGAAGCAAGGAAAGAGGGAAGGATAAAAGAGGGAGAAGGGAAGTTGACAACAAGCTCTCTGAGCCTGCTGCTCCTTCCCTTCCCCACCAAGAAGTCAACTAATTAAGGGAAGTCGTGATGGCAGCAGCCACCTTGCTGATGTGCAGGGGAGGTTTTAGATCTACTGTAATAGTCACTAAATTAGGACCCCCTGCCCTAAGTTCTATGGCTTGTCCACTTGCAATAATTACTTACTGAACATCCATGATGACAAGAATGAAAAACCATCACAAAAAGCTATTTCCCAGCGCATCTTATATTTCCAAAGGTTGTCCCTTAACACAGCAAAGGATATGGTTGAACTCGACCTACGCTCCAAGAGTAAAATCCAAGGATGTTATTCACAGATAAAAACAAAATGTACAGTCTGGGAAGATGGCGTAGTCATACTTTTCCCTATTCCTCCACTAATGACAACTAAAAACCCAGACATTGTGTATAAAACAAACATAAAAAGACTCTAAAAGGTGGAGAGAAGAAGGCAGACTGAGAAGAAGGAAGGAAATAATAAAGATAAGAGTAGAAATCAATGAAATTGAAAACGGAAAAAACAGCAGACAAAATCAACAAAACAAAGAGCTGTTGCTTTGAAAAGATCAATAAAACTGACAAACATTTAGCAAGACTGACAAAGAAAAAACACACAAATTCCCAAAACAAATATCAGAAATGATAAAGGGCTATCACTACAGAGTCTGCAGACATTAAAAGGAGAATAAGGGAATACTAGAAAAAATTCCACACACATATTTAACAACTTAGACAAAATGGGTCAATTCCTTGAAAAACACAAACTACCACAACTCACACAATATGAAAGAGATAATGTGAACAGCCATGTATCTATTAAGGAAATTTAGTTGGCAACTTAAAAAGCCTCAAAAAAAAAAATTTCCAGACCCAGGGGGTTTCCACTGGAGAGTTCTACCAAACATTTAAAGAAGAATTAATACCAGTTCTATACAATCTCTTACAGCAAATAGAAAAGAAGGAATAATTCCCGATTCACCTTATGAAGCTAGCATTACTCTAATATCAAAATAAGAAAAATACAATACAACAAAAGAAAACTACAGATCAATATCCTTCATGAGTAAAAATCCTTAATAAAATATTAGCAAATAGAATTCATCAATATATAAAAAGAATTATACATTGTGTCCATGTAGGGTTTATTCCAGTGATGAAGATTCAATATTTGAAAATCAAACAATGTAATCTATCATATTGACAGACTAAGGAAGAAAAATCACATGATCATATCAATCAATACAGAAAAGCATTTGACAAAATTCGATATATTCATGTTAAACACGCTCAGAAAATTACAAATAGAGAGGAATTTCTTCAACTTGATAAACAGCATCTACCAAAAAACTGCAACTAACATTATGCTTAATGGTGAAAGATAGTGCTTTACTTCTAAAATCAGGAACAAGGCAGGATGTCCACTCTTACCACTCTTATTCAACATAGTGTTGGCAGTTCTAGCTGAGACAATAAGACAAGAAAAGGAAATAAAAGGCACGCAGACCATAAAGGAGTAAATAAAACTGTTCTTATTTTCAAATGAAGTAATTATCAACGTAGAAAAACCCAAGGAGTCTACAAAAAAAAATTCCCAGATCTAACAGATGAGTTTGATACCGGACCAGGCAGGCCCAGAGTCCCAGGTCAGACCTGGTACTTAGTATGAGTTCTTGACCTCATGCAGGAAAGAATTCAAGAGCAGGTCAGCAGAAATTATATAAGTTTATTGAGAGACAAAAGCTAGGCTGATTGGAGAGAAAGTAGACTCATCTACGTCAGGAAGGAGAACAGGCCAGGCTGATCGGGTGGAAACCAACTGACCAGCCCCGGCTGGGGTCTGGGGTGCTGGTATACAGTGATGAAGTGGGCAGCTAGGGATTGGTTAGCCTCTTGGCCAGGTGGCCATCTTCTGCAGGCCGGGTGCCAAGCCCATGATCAGGCCACTGGTTGGCTACCTGGAGGGATGAGGCATCTGTTGCTGCCTGAGAACCAGCTGTCGGTTCTGCCTTCTCCCTGTCTCAGGTTCGGCAAGGTCACAGGATACAAGATAAGCAAACTAAACTCAATCCTATTTCTATATACTGGCAATAAACACATGAAGACTTAAATTAAAAATAGAGTTCCATTTACAATCACTCAAATAAAATGAAGTGCTTAGGTATAAATCTAACAAAACATATAAAACTTGTATGACGGAAGCTACACAGCACTGATGAAAGAGATCAAAGAAAGTCTAAATAAATAGAAAGACATACTATGCTCATGGATTGGAAGACTAAGTATAGTCAAGGTGTCAATTGTCCCCAAATTGATATATAGGCCTAATGAAATTCCTAGCAAAATCCCAGCAAGATTGTTTTTAGATGTAAGATCACTTTTAAGTTTATATGGAAAGGCAAAGGAATAAGAACAGCTGAAATACTTTTGAAAAAGAACAAAGTGGGAGGTTAAGTCTACAAAATTTCGAGACACGATATAGCTACAGAAATAAAGATTGAAGCATTGTGAGAGAGACAGACATATAGATCAATTAAACAGAATAAAGAACCCAGACATAGATCTAAACAAATGTGCCCAATTGGTTTTTGCCAAAAATGCAAAACAATCCAATGGAGAAAAGATAACCTTTTCAAGAAATGATGCTAGATAAATTGGACATCCATAGACAAAAAAAAAAAAAGAAAGAAAGAAAGAAAAGAAAAGAAAATCTTGGCCTGTCTTAAATCTTACATAAAAATTAACTCAAAATGGATCACAGACTCAAATGTAAAACATAAAACTTAGGAAAAAAGGGAGAAATCTTTGGAATCTGAGGCTGCCTAAAGAGTTTGTAGACAACACCAAAAGCATGAACCATAAAAGGAAAAATTGATAAATAAGACTTCATCAAAATCAAAAACTTTGCTTCCGGGCCGGCCCCGTGGCTGGATGGTTAAGTTCCCACGCTCTGCTTCGGTGGCCCAGGGTTTCACCAGTTCAGATCCTGGGCACGGACCTAGCACTGCTCATCAGGCCACGCTGAGGCGGCGTCCACATAGCAGAAGTAGAGGGACCTACAACTAGAATATACAACTATGTACTGGGGGGCTTTGGGGAGAAGGAAAAAAAAGGAAGATTGGCAACAGATGTTAGCTCAGGGCCAATCTTAAGGGAAAAAAAAAACAACTTTGCTTTGTAAAAGACCCTGTCAAGAATATGAAAAGACAAGCTACAGACAAGGAAAAAATGTTTGCAAAACACAAATCTGAAAAAGGCCTAGTATGAGAATATATAAAGAACTCTCAAAACCCAACAGTAAAAAAACAAACAGAAATGCTTAAATTAGAAATCAGAAAATGAGTAAAACACATGAAGAGATGCTTCACTGGAGAAGATATACAAATGGCAAATAAATACATGAAAAGATATTCAACTCCAGAGAATTATGCTGAGTGAAAAAGCCAAACCCAAAAGCTTACTACTATATGTTTCCATTTACATAACATTCTTGAAGAGACAAAATTATAGAAATGTAGAATTATTAGTGATTGCCGGGGGCTAAGTAGGGAATAGGGGCAGGAGGGAAGCAGTTGTGGCTGTAAAAGGGCAACTTGAGGGTCCTCATGGTGACGGAAATCTTCTGTATCTCGACTGTATCAATGTCAATGTGCTGATTATGATATGGTACCACAGTCTTACAAGATGTTACCCTTGGGGAAAACTGGGTAAAAAATAAATACACAAGATTGCTCAGTATTATTTCTTACAACTGCATGCGAATCCACAGTTATTTCAAAATAAAAAGTTTAGTTAAAATTTTTTAAATAAATAAAGAAGATAAAAGGTACAGCATTGAAGGAAAACACAAGTTGGCATAATAGATTAAACGCAGTTTCTGCTAACTGTAATATATGGCTTCTACTTTCTGTTTTATTTTCAAAATATTAAAACCCTTTTCTTCAGGATAAAGCAACAAAACATAGTAAGAGAGAAATTTTGGAAAGGCATTGCAGACCAGTGGGTTAATTGTAACACAGAAAGTGTTGAAAGTTATAGTAGAAAAGGACGTAAATAAAAGTGAGAAAATAGACCACGGAGCCAGTGGAAGTGGAGAAATCCCACTCAACCAATTACCTTTGGCCTGTGTGCCTGCAAGGCCTGTAAGAGATATTTATCACAGATAAAAGAACAGAAGACAATTTTTAATGAATAGATTCAAATGGAGAGAGAATAGAGAAGCCAAACTTCAGATTGGTGTTTGATTTTCAAAATCTTTTCTATTCTTGGCCTTCACACTTTTTTGAGCGATTCAGTTTTGCAACTTGAACATTGCAGTTAATTCCTAAGATTATGGAAGACAAAAGTAAAACAGGCTTCCAGGTTTAGAAAATGTGTTGCTTTCAAAGAAATGCTTTAAAAATTTTACAGTCAGCCTAGGGGAAAAAAATTACCATTGATCCTTAAAAAAAAAAAAATCACCAACCCTTTCCCAGCCGTACCAATCATAGATATGATGCATCTGATAAAACTTAGTTTAAATAGTGCATTACTCATTAGTCACAAAGTGTCTCCTTTATTTGTGACTTTGCTAAAGCTTAACATGGCTTCTTTTAGGCCAATGGTGCAGCATTTATTCACATTGCAATTTGTGTGGTGGAATTTTCTCTCAGAAACGCGACAAAACCTGTCACAAAAGTATCTATAAATTCATTCCAACAGACTTCATGAAATATCATCATTAAAGGAAAAGCAAGTATGCCCTTAAAAGCAAGAAAATAATTGTGTCATAAATGACACAATTAAGAACTCAGCCACAGTAGGGGAACAAGGCAAATTGAAGAAAAAAATATTCAGTAACATTATTTTGATTCTACAGAGATAAGACAGTCTAGCACACAACAGTTTAATTTCTAGCCTCGATTTAGCCTCTAAATAAAGCAAATAATTTTAATCAATCAGGAGAAATTTCTCATCACGTGGTAGGATCAGATAAACCTGAAAGATTCGGGTGACCTGATTCATGGCCATTCATTATTAATAAGCCATAGTAGAAAATTTATGTTCCTTATCCTTTCACATATTTCCAAATAAATAGAGACTAATAAACAAGTCAAGAAAACGGAATAGGCTTGGACTTTGCCCTGCATGGCTATTATGTGAGTAAAAAGAAAAGTTGACTATGACTCAGGTAATTTTTAAAATTCTATTTTCTTAATTACTGTTATTTTGGGCTACTTATTAAAAAGAAATCTAGTGAAAAAACCATCAACATGTACACGTTTAGTTGTCTCCCACATAAAGAAGTCTGGAGGTGGGCAGTCTAGAGCTGGACGGAAGTATCACAGATAACAGACAGTTTCCTTATAACTTTCTGCTCCACCGTCCTTTGCACGTGACTTGCATGGCTGTATCAGTTAGGGCTCTTCAGAGAAACAGAACCAATAGGATGTGTGTGTATATACCCACACAGAGAAAGA
The DNA here is from genome assembly GCF_037783145.1 of Equus przewalskii. Taxonomy (NCBI): domain Eukaryota; kingdom Metazoa; phylum Chordata; class Mammalia; order Perissodactyla; family Equidae; genus Equus; species Equus przewalskii. The sequence continues at coordinate 77,296,158 of NC_091833.1, read as the reverse complement.
GAGAGATGTTAAGGAATTGCCTCATGTGATTGGGATGGCTGGAAAGTCCAAAATCTGTAGAGTAGGCTAGCAGGCTGGAGACCCAGGGAAGAGTTGATGTTTCAACTCAAATCCAAAGACAGACTGCAGACAGAATTCCCTCTTCCTTGAGGGACATCAATTTTTTTCCCTTTTATGACCTTTAACTGATTGGATGAGATCCACCCACATTACAGAGGGTAAGCTGCTTTACTCAGTCTACTGATTTGAATATTACTCTTACCAAAAAAATACCTTCACAGAAACATCTAGATTAGCGTTCTACCAAATATCTGGGTAGCATAGCCTAGTCACACAAAATTAACCATTACAATGGCCTAATGAACGAATATAGCTGCTGAAACTCAGTCATCATGCCTCATTCCAAGAAGCAGGAAAGAGATAGTGGGCAAGGGCAAAGGGCACATGACAGTGTCTACTTCTCTTAAGGAATTTTCCTAGAAATCTTAATCAACAACTTCTGCTTGCTAATCAGTGACTAGTCTTCGTTGCAAAATAGTGTGGAAATTTAATATTTTACTTGGGTAAAGTAGTAGTCTGCCAAATTGACCAATTCTGATAATTCAGGCTCCAGAGTGAATCTTTGTGTTTATCCTGCTTGGGGTTCGTACCACTTTTTATATTTGTGGCTTGATATCGTCCATCAGTTTCAGGGAACTCTCATCATTATTTAAATATTGCTTCTGCTCTATTCTCTCTTTCCTCTCCTGGCACTCCAATCCCACGTGTTTTAGATATTTTCATTATGTTCCTTTGTCTCTTACATTTGATTTTGTATTTTCCATACTTTCTCCTCTTGATTTTTCACTCTGGATATTTTCTTCTGATCTGTCTTCTAGTTTCTTAACCTCTTCTTTGCTCTATCTAACGTGCTCTCAAAACTACCTATTGAACTCTTAATTTCAAGTATTGAAATTTTCAGTTGTAAAACTACTGTTTAATTTTCTTTCATGGTTTCCACTTCCCTGCTTAAATCTTCCACTTTGTTATCTACTCTATTGAACATATTATTTTGTGTCTGCTACCTCAAATATCAGGATATGTTGTTGATCTATATCTATTGTCTGGGTTTTTTCTTAATTTTTGATGATTTGCTTTTGTCTGCTGGCATGCCTGTTAAATTTTTATTGCATGCCAGATATCGAGGATAAAAAACTATAGAGCTAATTTGAGGCTCTGTGTGATATTATAGTCCTCCAAAGATTATTTGCTTTTGTTTCTAACAGATATTCAGAGTAAGAACAGATCACCTTAATCCAATCGAGAGTTGAGCTGGCATGAGAAATGATTTTGGTTTTTGTGAGGGTTCTCTATTTCTTTTTCATCCTTAGTTTTGGATGCAATCTTTTGGGATCTCAAATGAAAGCCTGGAATGTTTACAAGAGTCCCTCCTTCGTGGTGGGTCCCAATACTGTTCCTTTACCTGTGTAACAGTGGTAGAAACTCAGCCTCTCCGCCACATTTTCTGCTCACCCTCTTCATGTTTCATCCTCCACATGTGAATCACCTAAGGCCCGGAGAGAGAAATTGGTAACAAGAGTTAGGTTCATTTTCGCGTTTCTGTTCTCTCCAGCACCTCGGCCCCTCAACCTATCTCTGTCTTGTTAACTCTCAGATGCCTCTAAAGATATATATTTTTAAATTTTACCCATCATTTCTAAATGTTGCCACTTGAAGATCTGATCTGCAGTTCAGCATTACCAGAAGTGTCCTGATTGATGACTTTTGAAGAATTGCCCCAGAGGGAATCATAATCTCCCACAACCTACTTTTGTCAAATTGACTCACCGATTGCCAAATCTCCACTTCACTCGTGCTATTTAAACAGCCTGTCCCACAGACTGCAAGGTGTCTAGGACATTGAGACATTTTTCTGAGTTAATAGAGAACAAAAGGCGTTACCTATATGCCAAGTTGTTATAGTGCACTAACTAACCTGAATTCATTTTCAAATAAATAATTGTATCCTAGGTATAAACTTTCATCTTACTTTGTGTCTGAGAACTCCAGTTTGTTCCAGACACAGAGATGTTTATATTTTAGCAATGTGTGGAATATAAAATGATCTGATACTTCTAAAATAGCACTCAGATTACTTCATTTATCCACTCCCTCTCACATGCCCGGCATCGTGCTTTGAGTTGTGAAAAAAAGATTACAGAACCACAGAACTTTAGGTCTGAAAGAAACTTAGAGATCATCTAATCAGATTCATTCATTTCATTGAAGACTTATTTGTTCCAAAACAAGAACTTTGGCTTCTTAACTCCTGTTTATTGCTCTTTTCATGATGAAGTGCTAGTTGTTGGTTTAAAAAAAATGATTCCTCTTTATCTCTCTCCCCTCGTCCACTGTAGACCCAAAATTTTGCAAGACTTTACTAAATAAAACGTACTTCTGAAATGATGATTCACATAATGCTAATATAAGAAAAGTGCAATTTTTCTATCAGATTTTTTTAAATAATGAACATAGGTCAAAGGAAGACCCAATATTACCTTCAGGAAATTAGTAGTATAAGAAATTGTCTCTTCCCACCAGAAGTTTGCAATCTGTGTGTAGAAAGACATATAAATAAATGATCATACTGTAAGGTAGTATATGTTATACTAGAGATGTGATACACACATAAATCAAGTGTAGTTATGTAATATATTCATATATGTGATATATATGATTAAAGTGGTCATGTTATGTCTTCCTTCTCTGATATACTAGGGGCTCCTTAAGAGTAGGAATTATAGCTTTTCATTGTCAGTCTCAGCTTGTGGTCTGCACTATAGCAAACTCTTAAATGAATAAGATCCTTCAAATCATGTAACTGGTCAAGACAATAAATGCTCTAGGAATTCTCAAGAAGATAGAAAATTCTGAACTAGGATCATTGAGTAAAAACATCATGAAGATGCAGTTTGAGGCAGATGTCTGTTGCCATTTGAGCTAAAGTGGATAGGATTTTGGTAGACTGCAATATGGGGTAGGATGTTGTGTGAGATTCCTATTGCTGCTATAACAAATTACCATAAATCTAGTGGTTTAAAACAACACCAATTTATTGTCTTATAGTTCTGGAAGTCAGAAGTCTGAAATGAGTCTTACAAGGCTAACATCAGTGTTTTGACAGAGTTTTGTCCTTTCTAAAGACTCCAGGAGAGAATCTCTTTCCTTGCCTTATCCGTCGTCTAAAAGCCACCTGAATGGGGCCTCTTCCTCCGTCTTCAAAGTGCATCACTGGACCCTCTGCTCCTGTCATCACGTCTCCTTTTGCTGCCTTTGATCTTCTTGCTCCCCTCTTATAAGGACCATTGTGACTACATTGGGCCCACCCAGATAATCCAGGATCATCTCCCTATCTAAAGATCCTTAATTTGATCACAGCTGCAAAGTCCCTTTTTGCCATGTAAGCTAACATATTCACAGGTTCTAGAGAATAGGATGTAGACATATTTCGAGGGCTGTTATTCTGTCTACCACAGACGTTTCAAGCAAAGGTCTAATGTAGTGGTCTTCAAAGTGTAGTTCCCTGAACCAAAAGCATCAGCATCACCTAGTAATTTGTTAGAAATGCAAACTCTCAGACCTCATTGCAGAGCTACTAACCAGAAATTCTGGTGACGCCCAGCAATCTATGCTGTCATGAGTCCTCCAGGTGATCTGATGCAGCTAAACCTCTTTGAAAGCCATGGTCCTAGAGTTTAGAGAAAGGCAAAGCAGGGCCAGAGGGCTGTGAGTGAATGGATTTCACAGGAATAAAGGAATCCTCGAGCATAAGAACACTGAGACCACACAGATGGAATCAGAGTAGGGCGAGCCTGGAATCTCAGGGAAGGGGCACATCACCTGTAAATTTCTGGCTCCAAATGTGAATTTGGTCACCTTCTTACACATTTCACGAAATGAATCACCTAACTGAAAAATCTGCCTTCATTTCACGAGGCACAAAATTAATCTGTTCAAATTCACAAATTCAACAGACTGACCTAGAAAAATAATTTCTCTTATTTTTAAAAATGTAAATCAAAACTCTATGATAAGGATTTACAGATTAAAGACAGAATTTTTTACATGCTAAAAATAATTAAACTACAGAACTATTCAAAAGATTAGTTAATAATATTTTCATTTCAGAAAGTCTTCCTCGAATTAGCTGTAACAATAGCTATAATTCATCAGCAATTTTACCATTTTCGTTTTTTCCTCTAACAAGCAGCACAGGGAGGAATTTTAACAACCGTGTTATCTCTAGAAGGCTAGGCCCTCCGAAGAATCGCAGGTGACTTCCCATGAGGGTTGATTAAGAGCAGAAGACAATTGCCTTTCCAAAGGCAGAGAAATGGGGCCATTTAGAATTGTGCTCTCCTAGAGGCAAACAGGAAACAGGAAGCTCTCTGTCAGCCATTCTTACGCTGCCCCCAGAGCAGGAAACACAGTAGGAGGGGCCATATCAGTTACTTTGACCCAGACCAGGAAACAAAATTCAGTCTGTGGACCTGGGCTGGTAGGTAGAGTGCTGACAGTATCTGCAAGCCAATAACTCTCTCTAACAGCCAGATTAACATCCATTCAGTGTCAATACTGAGGAAATGAAAAGGAATACATATTCAAAACACATTAATTAGGCTTTAAATGAAAACAGAGATAACAGTTTTGTCAAGCAGCAGTAAACCAGCAGGAGACGAGCTACATTTCATCTCCAAGTTTTTTTTGGGCCCAAAACTCCTCTGGGTGAACATCACCCTAAATCACCATAGCACTCAACTGTAAGAACTCAAAAGGAGCATAAAAGAGAAGATGAACCACAGCCCCACCTAGCAAATATAACAACAATAAGAGAAGCTAGCCCGTGCTTCTATCAACATGTATGTTGCTGTACGTAACCTGCTGGGCTTGGTATAATAGTGTACCTACAGCTTGGAAAATTTGTTAGCATTTCTTCACAAAATTTAACAACACTCCAGAATGAACCTGAGTTTAGAAATAGAAGAGAGTTAAGTGTTGACTATGCCAAAATATATCAATCTATAAATATCACCACGATTAAACACTTTAAAACTTCTCTTCAGGGCACTGAAAAGGATCTACTTTATACAGATACAGTATAAGGGGTCTGTGCTTTGACATAGTATTTTTAGAACAAAAAGGAGAAGGCAAGTCAAGCATCAGGCGCTGTTAAGTAACTTAAATGCCAGTTTTGACGGCCACCAAGTCAAGCCAGCTGATCATATGACTTAAGATGGTTCCAAATGTACACTGCCTCCAACCTTCTCCATCAGTTACCCAAAGAAGAACACACACACAGTTTCAGTCACTTGAGACCCTTTCTCATTCTACCTCTGGAATGCCCTCACTTCTGCCTCCCTCCATTCCCCATGCCTTACTTGTGGCTCCAATCAACTCCCTCTCTGGAATCCTTGAAACCTGGACAAGAAGGCCTGAACTCCTTCAACACAGTAGGTCAAATGTCCCTCCTGTGTGCATCTCATTCTCCCAAGAAAAATCAGTGGTTCCCTCATCAATGTACCATATCACTTTCTTTTAGTTTTAACATAACCATTGTATAAAATTATTTAATTGTGATATAACTTACATAAAGGACACAAATCTTAAGTCTACAGCTTGATGAATTTTTATATATGCAGACAACCTGTAACCACCATCCAGCTCAAGATCTCAAACATTCCAGCAGCTCAGCAAACTCTCTTGCACCCCCTCTCCGTCAATACTTTGCCACCCAAAGGTAACCACTGTTCTAACCTCTATCACACTAGATTAATTTGCCTGTTTTTAAATTTTACATAAATGGAATCCCACAGTATGTACTCTCTTGTGTAGTATTCTAATTTATGAATATATCACAATTTATCTATTCTTCTGTGAATAAATATTTGGGGACTATTATGAACAAACTTGCCATGAACATTCCTGTATGCATCTTTTTGTGGACACACGCACTTATTTCTGTTGGGCATATACCCAGCAGTGGGATTGCTAGTCATAGGGTACATATATATGTATATATTTATGTTTTCCTTGAGTATATACCGCTAAACAGTTTTCTAGAGCGGCTGTACTTACCACTTCCTACATCTCTGAATTATTCCAATAATTATGCTCTTGTATTGTTAGTTCTTTATGTGTCCATTCCCCAATTGCACTTGAGCTCCTTGAACACAGATCCCGCTGTTGCTTTATCCTGTATGCCCAATAAATAAAAGATTGATGCATTCATAGAGCATGGTCGGGGAGGAGGGTTTAGGAATCTTATGTTTACCTTTCTTCTGGACCCAGCCGGAGCGTGACACAGACCCATCCTAGCCCTGTCAACACCTCAGTCACACAAAGTGAGGTGGAATATTCAAATCGGTTCCCGGCATTCCCCAGTCCCCACTGAATTGCCCAAAAGCCCAGTTGCTTCTCTCTACCTGGTATTAGTTGGTTTTAAACTTGCTGATATGTATTTGATCCATCATTAAACTGCTGGAAAATTTAATAAGCTAGAAAATCTCCAAAGTTCAACTCCTTTTTTTTTTTTTTTCTGTAACTTCGTGCAGATCCTTCTGAAAGGTACTAAGGAAACTGTGCTTATTAACTATCTATCCTGCCTTCTAAGGTGGAATCAATTAGTGCCGAAGTCCTCCCCCTCAACCTGGAGAGAGAAGAGGCCTCCCAGAGAAACACTGCAAAAGATGCATGCCCCTTGATCTGTTTGTGCAGATGGCGAGGATTAGTTACACCAACACGCGGAGAGAAGATGGGATTACGGAGGAAGTCTTCTGAAAGTGAATTTCTGGTCCTTCCTGTTTTTGCTTCTGAGTCTTAAATTTTTCACTGTTCTTATATTTCTGGGAGCGTCAGGGCACGGACCACTTTCTGCTCCTTTTCACAGGGATTGCTTTCTGCATTTTGATGTCACTTCTAATAAAACATTAGCTCCAGACAGCTTCAGCGACCACATCCAAAAGAAGCCCTCTGCAACCCTGAAACCACAGCCCTCCCTGAGCTGGAAGTAAAATAAAACTCCTAGAGATAAGGTTTATAGAACTACGCAAAATGGAAAATACTTATTGCTATTATTTTCTTTTATCCCAAGAGGTAAAATTAAAATGTCTTTTTGATTTTAAGTAAGGATTTTCTTTTAATTGGGGAGAAGCTCCATATGTCTGAGTCACTTGCTATTGCAAACCTATTCACTAGGAGAGGTTTCATGGGGGAAATCCTGATCTGGCAGCAGGCAGCCATTCTGTGAAATAGAGGCAGCTCATTCTTCCATCTGAAGAGATGCCTCTAAAATGAGTCCAACACTTAAGTATTTCTGAAACTCCCTAAGGCTTTCCACCAGCCTGCACCTCCCGCTGGCCCCCTCAAAATCACAGTTAGTAAAATGACTGCTATTGGAATTCACTGAAACTTGGCAAAGATTGTTATTCATCCTGGGCCAGGGTCAACTTACCATTGGCAGAGCAGGATCCCCAGCGTAATGATCTGGCTGCTTCTTTAGGAAAACCTCAGGCACCTCGGGCAGTTTAAGTAGTTATTTTTCCTGGGACATTTTTAAAGATTTTACAAATGTACCACCCATTCCCCCCTGCCAAGTCACCATGCCACTTATCCCTCAGGACTGCCAATAGAGATGGCATGTAAGCTCCAACTCAAATATGCCTTCTTATTTAAATATCAACAAATGGTGGCAAAGGGAATATAGATATTTGTGGAGGAGGATGCATTAATTATCGTTTAAAGTAAAATACACAATTTGTAGTTGTCTGAATGTTTCCTACAATTTCTAGCCCAAGGAACCTCTCCCTCTTGAACCTCTTTTATCTTAGATCTTGATTCCCCTCGTCTCTTTCTTTTGCACCTACCTCTATCTTTTGTTCTCCCTCTTTTCCCCCAACACACACATGCACACTCACGCACACTCTTCTGCATTGGAATGCTTGTCCCCACATCACCACGACACCACATCTAACTGATGTCGTTGAACTGAACAACCTCAGGATGTACACCACCTCAAGATAGATGCCTGGACAATCTCAGGATATATAATTCTCAAGTGAACCCAACACATTCACTTCATGCAAGTACCAAGCTGTACCAAGCAAGTACCCCCTTTGCTCTTCTTTACACGTCTCTTCCAGGTCCAAGGTACAAGGAGACAGCAGCGTTCACACTGTCACCTCGTGACTCAGCCATGGAATCATCACAATTCAACCAGGCACCATGTTTCAAAAATAAATTTGACATAGAAATGTTAAAGTAACAAGAACAACACTAATAATAGGGATAATAATGATGATTATAATAAATTACACATAATCCTACCCCACAAATACTAGTTTTATTTTGCATATTTAATACCACAAAATTGAACATACTGCATGTGCACATTAATTTTACATTCATCTTTTTCCACTTAACATTATGCTAAACATTTTCCCATGTTTCTGCACAGTCTTATTTCATTTTTATAATGACTGCCCAAAGTTTTTACCTAAAATTCACCTAATTTCATCATCACTAATGTCAACTGGATATCTTATCAATTCTAAGACTACATTTCTAAGCTGCACAACTTGATATACAATAAAAGTAAATATATCAAAATATTAATAAGTGGTTGCTCTAGGGGATGGGATACTGCATGATTTTTCTTTTTTCTGTTTTTGTGTCTTTTAAATTTTCTATAATGAACACGTACCTTCTATTTTAAAACTTTATTTAATGATAATAATAATAGCTATCACTTATCAAGTGTTGACTAGGTAGCAGGAACTCTTCTAAGTCCTTTACATAATACTCAACCTGATAATACTTAATCCTTATCACAACCCAAAAAAGTAGATCTTATTACTATCCCCATTTTACGGATGAGCAAACTGAGCCACAGAGCAATTAAAGCACTTGCACAAAGTTATAGAGCTAGTAAGCAGAGTAGCAAGGATTTTAACTCAGGCGGTCCAACTCCAGACTCTACACCCTCGCCCTATATGCTCTACTTTAAAAAAAAAATAAAGGATGCTTCCTAAATACATTTAAGCTGTCACCATTTTACAATAGTCCACTGGCTGGCTTCCCATTGCAATGGAATTACATTCAGCTTTTGATATTTTGAGATTGCTGTGTGCCCAATGTTGCACCTTCTCTGTTATCATCGCCATCCCCATCAACCCTAATACCACCATCATTTAGAAACCTTTATTAAGCTTTTAGTGTGTGCAGAACACTGTACTAGGCACTTGGGGAAATACAAAGTATGTGAAACACGTGTTCCGTGCTCTTGAGAATACGAGAACTAGTCTGAGAAAAGCTTTAAACTGAAAGAAGTAAGTAGCCATGGAATATGAATCGAGAATTTACATAATATCTGGAAATTATAGGCAAAAAATAAAAGCTACTTCCACCTGAAATACAAAGGTAATTGAAGACAGTGCATAATTGAGGGCTTTTATTTATTTAGGATAATAGTTTCAGATCCCCTTTCCACCCTACACATATAGACATAAAGTTCTACAGAGAAAAAAAAAATAAAGATTAAAGTCAGCTGTATATACTACCCTACTCCTTTATGATATTTTCAGCCTGGACCACATAATCCCCTAGTTCTTATGTCAAATTAAAAGTAACTATTTTCATATGTAATTATGTACAACAAATGTAATGAAATAAGATTCTGGCCCTTTATTTTCCAAAATATTCTGAACACCATTAGTAAAGGGAAGTTTCTAGTTCTGATCAGCAGATACTAATTGCAAATATGTTAAACAGATTGCAATTCTAAAATTAAGTAATGGCTCCACCAATTTATTCAAATGAACATGCTTGGCTCATGTAACCTATCATGCATTTTTCAAACCTACCTGTTTTATTTTGGATAGTATGCTAAAAGTACACATGTATTTTTGAAGAATAAAAACCTTCCATCTTGTACTAATTAAGAATTTCTTTTTAACTTTATATATGTATATTCACCTTTAAATATATTAAAACCAAACTGATAAAATGAGACTTCAAGGATGTCCTTAAGAAACTATTTTAGGGGCTGGCCCTGTGGCTGAGTGGTTAAGTTCGTGTGCTCTGCTTCAGTAGCCCAGGGTTTCACTGGTTCAGATCCTGGGCACAGACCTAGCACTGCTCATCAGGCCATGCTGAGGTGGCGTCCCACATAGCACAACTAGAAGGACCTGCAGCTAGAATATACAACTGTGTATTGGGGGGCTTTGGGGAAAAGAAAAAAAAAATGAGGAAAATTGGCAAGAGAGGTTAGCTCAGGGCCAATCTTTAAAAAAAAAAAAAGAAACTGTTTTAGCAGATAATAAAAATAATTTGTAGGTAGTATATAAATTGTATATAAAATGTTTTTCTAAAACACTTGGAGGTGCTTAATTATGATTTGTGCTCTCAAGCACTTTAATTATCTTCATGAGATCTTGTTTAGACTATTCAATTATTTGGCAATCCTTTTCTTCATAGAAAATCAAAAGTAAACGTCCATGACTTTGGAATCCATGGTGCCCAGTCAGTGAGACTGTCTTCAGATGAGAATGAACCCCCAGTCTCAAGGCTTCTCCATCATTCCTCAACTCTGACTTCGTAGGTACCCTTGACCTTGGGTCCAGGGAAACATTCCCAAGTGAGGCCCTTATTTGGAGCTGATTTATTTTCCTTTTTGATCACACCAGTATTTTTTCCCTAATATTTTATTTTTGCTGTGACTGCTTCATCAATCTATGCAGCCGGCTTCTCATTTATTTCATTTGTAAATCCTACCCAATAACGTCTTTCACGTTTCATAAGTATTAAAATACAGTGATGCCTTTAATTAAAGAAGTTTCCTTTCTGTGAAAAACTGAAAGCATTTTCACGTATTCTGTTATTTTTATAGTAATTTTTAAGCTTTAAAAATCTGGGGAATATGATGTCTCTTATGGAGATAAAGTTAAAGAATAAAAACAAAAAACTCCACTGTTTACAATGAGCCCTCATAAAGTCTGCGCCCTCTCACTTATTAGTCAAGACCTTCCATCACCTGACCCCTGACATGCCTTCCTAATCTTACCTTCCACTCCTTCCCCAAACTGTTCTCTTCGGTACTGAAGTTCCAGCCATTATTCCAGTGTCCTCACCTGTAAAATGGGTTAATAATCTTTATTTCTACTTGTTGCTATATAAATTAAGCATGAACTCACCCAGCACAGAGGCTAGCACACCATAGGTGTTCAAAAAATAGGAGGAGGCATAGGAGGCAGACAGAGCTGGGCTTGAGTCTCAGAGAACTTCTCACGGTAACATCATTACTCTCTCTGAGCCTCAGTTTCTTCATTTGTAAAATAGAGTTATACTATTAGATAGGGTTCCACACAAAGCACCTTGTACACAACCTGGCACAGAGCAGGCTCAAAGTGAACACGTGTTATGAATGAATAACGAATGCTATTACCCTCCATGTAAAGCAAGAGAAATAGACATAGATTTCCAGAGATTCACTTTAAATCCGCTGAGATCAGTTCACCTCTCCAAACCAGAGAACATGTGCTCTTGGAAGCAGAGGCAAAGCAATTTCACTGGAATTGCCTTCCAAAATTTATTCCAGAGCTCAGCCGCGCTCAGAATAGCTGATCTGAAACCTGGCTGCCTGTGAGAACAGTGTTTGGGCGCAGTGAAAAATGAACAGCGAGCTACCTTGGCAAAAGCTGGCCTGGCCAATTGCCTGAAACAATAATCAGACACAGATTAATCCGTTTATAACGTTTGCTAGGGCAATTTTTATCTCTAATGGACACTGGGGTATAGACCTTCTACCCTAGGTCAGCTCTCCAGGGAGAATGGGAGATAACAAGGCTAAACAAAGTAAAAGATACCTCCTTGTTTTTTGAAATAAATATGAAACATTACATTCACTTCTTTTTAAGCTTAGACTCAGGAACATAAGAGTTTACGTAATAAACACAACAGAGTCTTAAAACGGAAACAGCAATCCCTACTGGAGTCCAGAGAGACAGAGATTTAGTATCAAGAAGCAGAGGAAAGGGTAAACCACAAGTCAACCGAGGAAGGAAAGAGTCAGAGGAAAAGAGAAACCAACTGAGGGAAGGAGAAAGAGACCAAACGAGGAAAAAAGAAAAAAGTAACGACCATGGAGCCTCAAAGGAAATAATCAATTCATCTGAGAAAGGGGTGAAGTTCTCATTGCTGAAGAATCAGATCCAACAGGGAAAGGAAAGAAAATTAACTTACTGAGCACCTGGGGCCCAGAGCTGGGCACTGGCACACTTGTAACTATGACTCCCGTATTTCAGATGACGAAAATAAACAATGACTAAATAAACTTTACGGGAGATTAGAACAAAAATTCAGCCAAGACTGACAACATAAGAAAAAAGAAGACAAAGAAATAACTCCACCATCATTTCATTTGACCCTCATTCGTGGTCTTTATCTCATCAGTAGGGTGTCAATGAGAAGGTCTCTAATCAGATACAGTTGTGGGAGTGAATGCCTCAGCTCTCCCACTTGTAGGGAAAGCCAAAGATCCTTTCTAGTTCATCTTTGTATTCTAGAGCAGTGGCTGAATTTAGCTGAATTTAGTGGAACAGGTTACACATTACTAAACAATGTTCGTATTCACTTTTTTATAATAACAAACAAAATTTCAAGTCTTCGACACGGCAAACCCTCACCTTTCAGTCAAGTACCCCTGAAAATATCCAGCTTCCTCTCCTACCTTTGGCTTCCTGCCATGAGGGGTTGATGCCATCAGGATTAATAAAGCTAACAGAATTGCTCTTGCAAAACAATGGATGGAGGGAAACAACCCTCCAGGAGCATTGTATTATCTAAACCCCTTGTCATATTTAGTGCCTGGCATCCTTGGTTATTTTCTCACAAGACTACGTCTAGTTCTTCAAAATGAACTGTGTCTTGTTAAGTCTTTTTCCTTTCATGTATCCCTCAGGCAGGCCTTACAAACTCCAGGTGTTCAATAATGTTTCATTGATCCTAACAGTCTAACAAAGAGTTTAGAAATGCCCTCTTTGTCTGCTTTAAAAAAATTAAATTATCCTCTTCATTCTCCAAGTGTTTCTCGAACTCAACCTTTTTTAAACTAAAGAATTAGTAGATTAGATTGATAAAATAGTCTTGAGTCCCTTTTACTGCCTAGTTTAGGCTCTTCTTATCTCTTGTTTGGATAAGCTTCTTACCTGGTTTCTCTGCCCACAACTTCTTCTCTTCACCTCATCCTTTACACAGCTGCCAGAATGTTTGTAAATCACAACTTTGCTCAGGTCCCTGTCCTCCTCAGGAAATTTTTTGCTGTGTTTTGTTTTTTGTTTTGCTGAGGAAGATTCGCTTTGAGCTAGCATCTATGCCAATCTTCCTCTATTTTGTATGTGGGTCATCACCACAGCATGGCCACCAATGAGTGGTATAGATCCATGCCAGGGAACTGAACCCAGGCCAACAAAAAAGAGCACACCGAACTTAACCACTAGGCCATGGGGTTGGCCCCTCCTCAGGAAATTTTAATGGCTTTCTCTTGGCTATAGGATAAAGTTCCAATGTCCTTGGGATAGCATTCAAGACCTTCCAAAGCCCAGCATCAGCCTACCTTTCCTACTTCAACACCTTAACTCTATCCATCCACCCCACATTCCAGGCTCAGCTGACCATTAGCTGAATATGCTATGCATTTTCAAGCCTCAGTATCAAGTTCATTCCATTTCTTCAACCTAGACTGTCCTTCTCCCCTTTCTTCATCTACCAAAGCCCAACTCATCCCCTAAGACCCAAACTGAGTTTTACATCTCTATAAAACCACCTCACAGATACTCAAGTAGAATTAATTATTCCTTTTCTGGGTTCCTATTGTACTATAAACCATTACTAAATACTTATTTTCTATGTATTTCTGTAATGGTTGGTTGTATAATGGTTGTCTTTGCTACTAGTCCAGAAGCTCTTTGAAAGCAGACAACAGGAATTTATCATTTGTCTGTGTTTCCTTCACAGTGGTGAGCCCAGGGTCTTGCACAGAGTAGACTGATAAAGAATGAATGAATGAATGAGTGAACGACAAAATGTAGTCAGTGAACCATCAGCAGTTTCTTAATCAATGCAGTGACACATCCAGAAGTTTATGAATTGGAACTCTTGGTTCAGCCCTTCAGAGCTGAGAGAGAAAATAAATGAGCTCAGCTGACAATAAACATTTTGCTCAAAATAAGGGAAAGTTGTCTCCTGTGAAGATAATGGCTCCTCCTCATGGCTGGGCCTCTTAAATACTTAACGAAAACAGGCTACTCTCCCCTCCTTTTGCCTCCCTTTGTATTATGGCTGCCCTTGGCCAATTTGCACAGTGCCCAGCACATGGGAGGTGCTTAATAAACACTTGCCAAAGCCCCTGCCTGGGCCTGAAGCCCAGTCAGCAGAGACTCTCAGACCAAGACGTTCCATATGGAGGGCTCGGGGTTTTCCGCAACAGGTCAGGATCCCAGTAACAGGCACCGACACAGCTACAACATGCCCAGGAGAGATGCTGGACAGAAATGAAGGAGTCAGGAAGGTTGTGGAGAGCACAGAGGAGACCAGGACGGGTGGGCAGCAGGTAGTAGAGGCAAACGATTCCTCTATGAGGGTTCATGGGCTGTGGAACCTTCCACTTGAAGGTTGACTCCTGTGTCTGGCTCCTGAGCACCCTCTGTGACCTCTGATGACTCCAAGTTAATGACTTGGATCCCAGCTCAAGCCAAGTCATCCTTTGCTAGAACCAAATGTATTCAAAGCCATGAGGAAAATTAAGTTTGTTTTCAACCACGCACCATAGCTTGGTGGTGTGAGCGAGCAAAAAGGGGGTTGAAGGGAAGCTTGGAGACAAGGAATGCCTTTATCTCCCTTACTGTGTCAACATATTGCGATGCTTTTAGCAATCTTAAAATCTGTGTGACATAAGAGAGGATTTCCAACAGGACAATGCCAAGTGAAATCATAATCATTATTAAGATCTGGATGGGCGGGGGATCCTCAACCACACGGTGCCATGGATGAGAAGCTTGGCCCCTCTTCCCAGTTAGCCTAATCTGAGTGTAAAAGAGAAAGGGTAAATCCTCTTCTGGATTGTAGAATTCTGGCCATAAGAAATTAAATTCACAAGAAATGAACACCCTATTCAACAGCCCCATTGCTCCCTGATAACGGAGGAGTGGCCACTCCTGCTTCCTCAAAACAGGCCTGGAAAAGAGATCCTCACAAGGCAGCAGAAAGGAAGACGCTTAACAGAAATAATGATCCAAGTATCTGGCTGCCTGTTTGGGGAAGCTCTCCAGGCTGTTTACCAACTCCCTGTCTCTCTTCCTCCCAAATACTGAAGAAAAACACAGTGGAATCCTGAAGCACATTTCAGAAAACCCCGTGCAAATTTCAGGACTAAAATCAGGGATAATCGGACCTATAGAAACAATCGAGTTACTAGGTTAACATAGATGCTGATACACAAGGACAGGAAATGCCATGGACAAGATCCGCAATGTAAAGGGAAAAAAAAAATAGGCCTCTCAAATATTTTGACTGATTTTCCCCCCAAAACCTTTCAGAGCTATAGTTATCTATGTAGATGAGTGTTCTCTCTCTCATTAAGGAAGACAAGTCATCTATAAAAATAACCATAGGAGGCAACAGGGGGAGGTGTGTTGTCTAAGATTTATATGTAATATGTGTTTGATGCACAAAAGAGGGAGAGACTTTCCTGGCTGGAGGAGTAGAGATGACTTTACAGCGGAAAGGAGGGTACACATGGACAGTGTCTTCAAGGATTTTTGACAAGCAGAGATGAGAGTGAAAGGCATTCAAGGAGAAGGGAGCAATGTGAATAAAGGCATAGAGGCAATTCAGTTTGGTTGATGGGTAAGATTTATGAGTTATAAGAATAGTGCAAAATTGGAATAGAAGGGTTAGCTGGGACCAAATCAGGAAGGCCTTGAGCGCAATAAGCCTTGAGTGCAGGAAGCTCAGTCTGCACTTAGTAAGCAATATGGAGTCATTGAATGGTTATGGGCAGTAATGTGATCCAAGTTATGATTTTTTTGATTGGTTGATTATTTTCCAGGTGAGAAGGCAGGAAACTAGACCAGGCAGGAGAGTGAGAAAGACAGACCATTTGGGAGACTATTGCAGTAGTCTGGTGAAAGGGGAAGACGGTTTAAACTAGTGAAATAGAAATATCTAATGATGCTGCTGCTGACATTGATGGTCTGGAATACCAAAGAAACCTTTAAAGGTAATTAAATCAAGCAAAACTGTCGATATGAGCATCTTAAATAGGTATGGCAGTGGAACTAAAATATTTTTGTAGTTCATGGGACTAAAAGGTAAAGTCCACAGTGACTGGCTTTCTGAAAGGCTGACATGGCTATTAATGGAAGGACCAAGTACCCACTCTCTGCTGGGAAAACAGTCATTCTGGAAGCCACAGGCCTAGAGTAGCGTCTCCATATATAAAATACAATAAATGCATTAATAAACATGACTAAATAAAGAAGTGTTCTAGAATTCATAAAAGGAGAGATATCAATTACATATAATATTTTTAAAAAACTAAAACCTCCCTAACAAAGAAAAACAAATAAAAAGATAACATTTCTTATTATCAACTTTTCAAAGATTTTTAAAACATTTTAATACTCAGGTCAGTAAGACTGCAGAGCCATTTGCCAATAGGTATCAAAAGTCTTAAAATTGTTCATACTCTTTGGCTCAATAATTCCATTTATTGGAAATCATGCTAAGGAACTAACCATTGATATTCACACATATTGCGTTTGTTTATATTATTGAAAATTCGAAGTAACCCAAAAGTCCATAATTGGAGATTTCTTAAATAATTTTCAGGCTATCCAGACAATGAAATACTGTGTAGCCATTTGAAAGTAGGCTGCAAAATATTATGTAGTGACTTGGAAATCAGTTCATTACATACTAATTGGAAAATTAGTGAGAAAAACAGAAAAGTGGAGCCAGCCTGGTGGCATAGTGGTTAAGTTCACACGCTCCTCTTCAGCAGCCTGGAGTTCACAGGTTTGGATCCTGGGCAAGAACATAGCACTGCTTGTCAAGCCATGCTATGGCAGCGTCCCACATAAAATAAAGGAAGATTGGCACAGATGTTAGCTCAGCAACAATCTTCCTCAAGCAAAGAAAAAAGGAGGAAGGTCAGCAACAGATATTAGCTCAGGGCCAATCTCTCTCACAGAAAAACAAATAGTATGTGAAATATAACATCATTTTTGAAAAATATATGACATAGGATTGAAAAACTATACCATATGCTAAAGTTAACCATACTTGTCTCTGAAGGATAAGGTAATGAGTGATAATTATTCCTTTTTTGTTTATCTTTTTCTACAAAGTGTCTATTACAAACATTTACTATTGTAATGAGAAAAAGGAGTATTTTAAAAACAGAACTGGTTAATGGGCCTCATCACTATAATTATTGTAGCAGATATTTGCTGAGACATACCATGGGTCAGGCGCTGATCTCAGTGATGGAAAAGCAGTCAATATCTCGCTCTCATGAGTCTTACAATTCAGAAGATTGCATTTTTATTGCTCAGTCAGCTAAAGTGGAGAAGATAAGTACCTTTATATCAAGACTCCTTCAGATGCGAATAACAACATCTCGTTCAAATTGGCTTCAGCTAAAAAGAAAATTCAAGAGTTCATGAAACTGAAGTCTATGCGTAACCAACTTCATACATGGCTAAATCATTTGGAATCTTCGGAACTTGATATCTCACGAAATTGCAGCCTACTTTTCTTTGTGATTGCACCATCATCAGTCAGGCTCTCCTGATGGTGTCAAGATGGCTGTCAACAACTCCAGACTTATAGCCAATGTCCTTAACAACCCTGACAGAAATATAGATACTGTCTTTCCAATAGTAAAAAAGAAAAAGGATTTAGTTCAGTTAGCTCTGACAGGATCGCGTGCCCATCCCTGAACCACTCACTGTGGCCTGAGGAACGTAATGCTCTGATTGGCCAATCCTAGGTCACATGGCCTCCCCTCAACAGGGACTAAAAGTGGAGAAGAGATTTTTACCAAGGAAAATCATAAGGCTGTTACCAAAAGAATAACGAATGGATGCCGAGATTGCAAAACAACTGAGATCTCCAGTATGGCCTTATGGCAGGAGCCCGGAGGCAAGATGAAAAAGTTGGAGTCCTGGCTTCAAAGTATGAAACTTAATCCAAAAAGCCAAGCTGCATTTTGACACTATACTTAATGTAAACAGATGATGTGAATGTCACCAGGCAAATTTACTTTTGGACTCAGATCCATCTAATTGCAGAAATATTTTGAAAACATACTTCTTTATGCGTATACTTTGCCATTTGAATTCTGATCTCATACACGCTACAGGTGAACAGAGAACCAACCATGTTAGAACTCTGGTCATTTGGCAGATGATGTGAGGGGGCCCAAGGGCTCACTGCTACTTAGCAGCAAGGCCAGGGTTGGAACTCCGACTTATCTCTTTATTCCCAGTGTTTCTGCTGCACCTTGAGGACTCTCTAGCGCGTGTAACTCTAGTCAACAGTAACTCTCCAGACTTTTAAGGTTTCACTGTGAATGAAGCACACTTAAAACTTTAATAGATCAGCTCTTAAACACCTCATTTTTGTCCTGGCTAAAGATTAAACATAGGCATAATCCATAGGCACAACCAACTAATTAGCAGCACATATCCCCCATTTATCCCCAAAGCTCATTTTAAGTAAGTTCTTCCTTTATTAATTATTTTTCATAAATATTTTAACATTTCAAAGCTCACACTTAATACTAAGAAAACAGACTTGCCAAATATATTCAAGGTAGAACATCTGTCCTTCTGTACCTACTTCCACCCTCTGCTCACCTTGTCTCTCTATAACTGGGAACAAGACTAATGTTCAATTCTAGGACTTGGGTACATGGAGGGTGCTGGGTTTGGGGGATAAGATCAAGATCTAGTTATTAGCATTAGGATGCAAGATCAGAACTGGTTCAATAGAAAGTCTGATTTGATGCTGAGTGAATGAGTCTAAGTCATGGCCCTTAATAGCTTCCTTTCCACCTGTGCACTTGGTCAAAGACCCTATAAGCAGCTGTGTCTACGATTCCACTGCTTAGGGACTTCCTCCAGGTTCCACCTCCCATTATTTACTTTGAACCCTATTGTTCTGATCTGGTTTCCCTGGTTCCTTCCTGTTTCCTTGAATCTGGATTTTCCCTCTTTGCCTTTTCCCTCTGGGTTGATTACTGGGTTGCCTGGGTTGACTCACTCCATCTTGGACCTTTAACAGTATGCCGTGCATCCCTTGGCCAGTCCTTCCTACCCTTCCCTGTACCTAGCCATGGTGATCCCAGGTGGGATTGGAGCAGCCTGTGTCCGGTGGCCTGGCCCCTCACTTGTCTAGAGAGACTGGACGCTGAGACTTGGATGGAGCTCCTGGAGTCCCTTTAGCCTGAGATGAGGACTGACTCTAGGATGGGTCAGGGGACTCTGTGACAAATACTAACTGAGCACCTGCTATGTGCCAGATACTGCTCTAGGTGCTGGGGGTACAGCAGGGAGTGAAGTGAGGTCTGATCTTATGGAGTTTATATTTTAGATAGAGGGTGGGAAAAACAAGTACATAGACAAGTAGACAAAATAGTAACTACAAGTCATGTTAGGATTGTGCTATAATGAAAATGAAACAGAGTAACGTGAACAGATTCTGAGGTGGTCAGGGAAGACTTCTTGACTGACAAGAGACTCAGAAAGATTGGGAGGAAGAGAATTTTGAAGGAGAGGGAACAACAGATATAAAAGCATTGAGGGAAGAATGAGCTTGGTGTCTTCCAGGGATGGAAAAAAAGACTAGCGGGGCTGGAACCCAGAAACAAAGCCATAAGTGACAAATAAAGAACTTGCTTTAAACATGAAAGGGGGCTCAAAAAGTCAGCTTAAGAATATGCCAATTTTTCTTCCCCATTCGAGCAGAATTGCGACAGAAATACGATGCATATTTGTACGTGTTTGTGTGGACGCAAGTCTTATTGGCAGCTCTGGTAAATAAATGTAGGACCAGTTGGGGTCTCCTTGACGCCTATCATGACTGTGAACACAGCCTCTGATAACATTGTTTTGTCACTTTTCACTCCCACCAGCAATGAAGACAGATAAATGGCTTCCTGACAAATGGCTCCACTTTCCAGAGCCTGGGGCTCTGAAGGAAGGAGACGTGAGCCTTGGAACATTTCTCGGGGGGAGCTCCTTGAAGGGTTCACGGCCGTGAGCTCTCTGAGTCTGCTTCAGAAGGAACTGTTGCATTATTTCTTCTGAAAAATTAGATTTTGCTTGCAGCCCATTAAAATTTCAAAAGGCTTATGAAATGGATTCCAGACTAATTATGTGCCATTGAAATTTGCAACAGAAAATACCTGATCATAGAAATAAGAGATTTGAAGTGAAAAATACCTTATGTTTTGCTGTGTCTCACCACAGTGCCCTGGAAAAGGCAAAAACGTGTCCTTTCTAGGAGTGGATTCTCACCTAGGAAATAGTATTTCTGAGGATAACAGTTGCAGGGGGTTGAATAACGTCCTCCAAAAATTCATGTCCACCTAGAACTTCTGAATGGAAACAGGGTCTTTGCGGTTATAATTAGTTAAGATGAGACCATACTGGATCAGGGTAAGCCCTAAATGCAATGACTGGTGTCTTTATAAGAGAAAGGAGAGGGAGATTCAGACACGCACAGACTCACACTGGGAAGAAGGGCGTGTGAAGACAGGGGCAGAGATCAGAGTGATGCAGCTATAAGCCAAGGAACCCAAGGATTGCCAGTAAGCCCCAGAAGCCGGCAGAGGCAAGCAAGGATTCTTCCCCACAGCCTTCAGAGGGAAGAAGGCCCTGCTGACACCTTGATTTCAGACTTCCAGCCTCCAGATCTGTGAAAGAGTAAATTCCTGCTGTTTTAAGCCACTCAGTTTGTGGTAATTTGTTACTGCAGCCCTAGTAAACTGATAGAACAGCCATGGGTGCCTTTGCCCTGGCACCAGAAAAGAGAGGGAAATGACCAGATGAAGGCAATCACCTGTATCTACCTAGCAAAGTAGAAAAAGGAGTAATTATTTGATGAGTTTGACCGGTGATAATTTGGGAATAGGGTCTTGAATTGTATAAGGGTTAAAAGTTGGGGTTTTGGCAATCTACAGATTAAATGTAATCCCAATCAGAATCCCAAAGACATTCTTCACAGAAATAGACCAAAGAATCCTAAAATTCATATGGGACGACAAAAAATTCAAATAGCTAAAGCAATCCTGAGAAAAAAGAGCACAGATGGAGGCATTGCAATCCCTGACTTCAAAATGTACTACAAAGCTGTAGTAATCAAAACAGCATGGGACTGGTATAGAAACAGGCACATAGATAATGGAACAGAGCTGAAAGCCCAGAAATAAAACCACACATCTATGGACAGGTAATCTTCGACAAAGGTGCCAAGAACAAACAATGGAGAAAGGAAAGTCTCTTCAATAAATGGTGTTGGGGAAACCGGACATGCAAAAGAATGAAGGTAGACCATTATCTCACATCATACACACACAAAAAAAACCTCAAAATGGATCAAAGACTTGAAGGTAAAACCAGAAACAATAAAACTTTTAGGAGAAAATATACATAGTACACTCTTTGACATCAATCTTAAAAGGATCTTTTTAAATACCATGTCTACTCGGACAAGGGAAACAAAAGAAAAAATAAACAAGTGGGACTTCATCAGACTAAAGAGCTTCTGGAAGGCAAAGGAAACCAGGATCAAGACAAAAAGACAAACCACCAATTGGGAGAAATATTTGCAAATGATATATGTGACAAGGGGTTAATCTCCATAATATATAAAGAACTCACAACTGAACAACAAAAAAGCAAACAAACTGGTCAAAAAATGGGCAGAGGAAATGAACAGACATTTTTTCAAAAAAGATATACAGATGGCCAATAGGCACATGAAAAGATGCTCAACATCACTAATCATCAGGGAAATGCAAATCAAAACTACACTAAGATATTACCTTATACCTGTCAAAATGGCTATAATCACCAAGACAAAAGCAACAAATGTTGGAGAGGATATGGGGAAAAGGGAACCCTCATACACTGCTGGTGGGAATGCAAACTGGTGCAGCCACTATGGAAAACAGTATGGAGATTTCTAAAAAAAACTAAAAATAGAAATACCATATGACCCAGCTATCCCACTACTGGCTATCTACCCAAAGAACTTGAAATCAAGAATACAAAGAAACTTATGCACCCCTATGTTCATTGCAGCATTATTGACAATAGCCAAGACATGGAAGAAACCCAAGTGCCCATCGACTAATGACTGGATAAGGAAAATGTGGTATATATATACAATGGAATATTACTCAGCCATAAAAAAGGCTTTTGCCTTTTCGTCCCATTTGCAACAATATGGATGGACCTTGAATGTATTACATTAAGCAAAATAAGCCAGACAGAGAAAGACAAACACCGTATGATTTCACTCATATGTGGAAGATAAAAACACACGGACAAAGCGAACAGTTGAGTGGTTACCAGAGGGAAGGGGACTGGGGGGGTTGGGGTGGGAACAAAGGGTGAAGGGGAGCACTTATATGGTGACGGACAAATAATAATGTACAACTGAAATTTGACAACGTTGTAAACTATTATGACCTCAATAAAAAAAAAACATGTTGGGACTTTGGAATCAGAAAGTCTGAATTGGGTCTTAACTCTGTCATTCACCTTGCGCAAGTTACTAAAACTCTCTAAGCCTCAACTTTTCATAAACAAAATGGGGACTTACCTCATGAGGTAGCTGTGAAGAGCTTAGCAAGCGCCTGTTGCATAGCAAGCCCCCAGGAAAGGGGGGCTGCCATTACCATTATTGTATTATGATCACTCTTCCATCTCCAGAAACGCTTCCTATCTCTGGAGGAAGGAATGAGCGGTTACATTCGAATGTGTTTTAGAGTCTGTTCCTCTTCTGTCCTGTGTTCAGGGACTATTCAGCAGGACCAGTCCATAAACTGAAAGCACTAAATGTTCACCAATTCTGAGCGAGGACAATCTTGCTATGTTCACAGTGAGTCCAGACCCCAAAAACATACTTTTAAACAATTTCTTGCCTGTCTCAAGATATAAATACTTTTCAAAAAAATAGGTTTCAAAGACCATGGTATTTTCAACAACAATATTTCTCGAGAGTTCATCTTATGCTGGGCACTTCCCGAATGTTATTTCACTTAGACCTGACAACAGCTCTGTAAACTAGGCTATAATGGTCTCGTTTTACAGACGAGCAGGCTGAGGCTTAGAGAAGCTCCTAACTGAGGATTCCAGACTGCCTCCAAACTAAAGTAGGAGAGAAAAGTAGCGTTGGGGTGGCCGGCCCGTGGCCAAGTGGGTAAGTTCTCTCGCTCTGCATCGGCGGCCCAGGGTTTCGTCGGTTCAGATCCTGGCACAGACATGACACCGCTCATCAAGCCATGCTGAGGTGGTGTCCCACATGCCACAACTAGAAGGACCCACAGCTAAAAATATATATATATAACTATGTACCGGGGGGCTTTGGGGAGAAAAAGGAAAAAATAAAATCTTTAAAAAAAGAAGCAGCGTTGGAGAAAGGGAAGGGTGAGGCAGAGATGTTATTGCAAATACTCAGCTTTCCAAATGATAGAATGAAATACTGACTAGAGAGTCAGAACTGGGTTCTGAAGGCCTGCCTGGGTTCTGGAGGTCTGGGCTCCACCATCACCCAATGGAGGGAAGCGCCGTTTCTCTCTGGGCCTCAGTTTCCCTACCTATAAAGCAAGGAATGTGGACTAGATGATCTCTAACAGCGCTTTCAGCTGTTAATCAAAATCAAAATTTTTTTAAAAATCCAAATTTTCTATGTGGCATCATTCATTTTAGTCTTTTTAAGCAATATGATGTGGAAAAAAGATTATAGATGCTGAGGTTGAAATTTTCCAAAGTCATAACATTTACAATACGATATTGTAATTTTAGTTTTCATAACACTGATCCTGCTCCTTTATTTCTGTCGTTAGCTCGTATCAAAACAAAAGCTGGGACAGTTTTCACTAAAATCGTATTTTTTTTCTTTTTATGTAGGAAAGTCTGAGCAATACCAAAAATAAAGATAATAATTCCTCACATTTAAATAGTATCTTTGATCTGAGGCCTTCCTGTATGGTATTTTTATAAGCCATGCATGTGATTATTTTTTTTGGTAGGTTACATTAAAGTAGTAGGATGTCTAGACCACTGATATTATGGGAGGTCTTCAAAGCAACACAATGACATTTAATAACAAACAGCTTTTTGCTTCAATTCTATGTTACATCCAGGAAGTGCTGAACCTTTTAGTTTTAAATGATGTTTCATCACCCTGTGTATTTTACAGGTAAGAAAACTAAATCAAGGTAGAGTCTAAAGAAGAATCCAGATGTTTCTGAACTTTGTTAGCAATAGTAGCATTTATCAGGGGTCTACCCTGTTCTGGGCATTGTTCTAAGTGCCTTCCACATGTTAACTCATTTAAGCCTCGCAGCCCTATGAGGTAGGTTGTGACACCTCCCTTTTACAGATGAGGAAACTAAGGCAGAGAGAAGGGAGTAACCTGGTTCAAGGGCTGACCTCTAGTCACTCACAAAGCTGAGACCCAACTCCAGCAGTCTGGCCCCGGAGCCCACAATCGTCTCCTCCACCTTCTTGTGGGGAAACTGAGGCTCATCAAAGTTTAGTAACTTGAACATTTGCACATAAGTCCCATACACTCACCACCCTGTGGAAACAATCCAGCAGCTTGTCCGAGAGGAGATATATAGCTCTTTTTATCAATATCATCGACTGGCTCCGCCAACCTGCACTGTTCTTCATCTTTAGTAAGCACAAAGCTGAAGACTCCACTAGACACATTGATCTTTTGCATCTAATAGTAAATGCTTCAGCTGTCAGATATTTGATCCTCATATCTTATTAAATATACAGGGGCCGGCCTGGTGGCGCAGTGGTTAAGTTTGCATGCTGCCAGTTTGGATCCCGGGTGCAGACCCACGCACCACTTGGCAAGCCATGCGGCAGCAGGTGTCCCACATGTAAAGTAGCAGAAGATGGGCACAGATGTTAGCTCAGGGCCAATCTTCCTCAGCAAATAAAACAGGAGGATGGGTGACAGATGTTGGCTCAGGGCTAATCTTCCTCAAAAAGAAAAAATATTTTTAATTAAAAAAAAAATATATATATATATATATATACACAGCAGGAAAGAGCAAAGTGTATGCTAGTCCTTATTTCTGAGCAAATTGAACTTCACATCAAATATTTCATCTCCTTCCAATATATAATCCAATTACTTCCAAAACCCTATTATTATTTTCATTTATTCATGCATTGCAAGAAATTTTTTAAAAAACCTGTAAAACCTTCAGTATTGGACCAAATCCATTCTGAACCATTTACCATATTTTTTATTCCTTGGAATTATCCTAGGTCACATTGGTTAAAATTGCTGTCATCTGTGAAACATTTTAAATCCCTTGACTCAGAAGCACACTGGTCAAACTTGATTTTGAGTGAGTTATTTTACCAGACGTTACTGTACTCCTACGATGTCAACTCTGGCTCAGGAGAAACAGACTTCATTTCTCCCCCAGAGGAAGGTGCCACGACCTTTGCAGCTGAGGTAACTAGAGCTAAGGAGCAGAGATAACGGCCACTCTACAATTACTCTTTACGAAACTTGGAAGGACACAGAGTTTAGCAGCAAAGCAAGCTTCTGGATTATCTAATTTTTTAAATTTATTTGACCATTTCTTTCTTTGTTCCATGCATTGCTCCACCAAGGATTCAAAGCTCATACTTTATTTTAAGGTATGCTGCTTAAGCGTTTTTATCTTCCAAGTGACAGATTTATTCATAGCTATAGGCAATGCTTTCCTCATATTTCTGACTTTCCTCCATTCTTGTGTCAGGTAAGATCTTAGATCCAAAAAAATATGAATGTCCTCCCAACAGAGCCCTCTCCTACTTCCCACCCCCACCAATTTCCTAGAAATCTCTTTAAAGGAGTCCACAAATTAAATTTAGAACTATCAAGCATAAGCACAAAAAACAAAAAGGAGGTTATTTAATGTGTGGAAATTGCTCTATCTCTCGAGCATTTGCTTCTATTATTAAGGAATCCATGAGGCCCTCCTTCTCCCCATCTACCAAAAAGGGCTGACATCAGTTTGAGGCAGTCAAAGTTATCAAGGAGCGTGCGGGGAGGAGGGGCGCCGCGCCGAGGGGGTGGACACGCAGACTTGCAGAGCCTCGCCATGTCACAAGCATTCTTTCCAAAGGAAACCAGGCTAAAAGGCTGATAAACCCCAATCTCTTTTCACAGCTTGCTTCGGAGCCCCTTAATGCAACTACCTCATTTGTTCATCAGCACTTTATGAGAAAATAAACAAAAACACGGCCTGTTTCCTCACTGTCAGCACATCAGAACACTTCCTGCTCAGACCGGCCGCCAACCCACCCTAAGAGTCAGGGGTCCACTCTCTATTTTGCCTCGACTTTTTAACAGCTCATTTTCTAAGCTGGATTCCAAGGGCCTAATCAAATATGAAGCCCCCTCTGGGTGGATTAGATGTCCTAGACTCTGAACCTTCGCAAGGCAGGAGCCTCCTCTGGAAGGCTCAATGAGTGAGCGCCAATGAAACCACGGAGATTGCTTCCTTTTTCTCCATTCTTATTTCACCTAAAAAAACACACACACACAAAAAAAGTGGGCTGAGGAAAAGGAGAAACACTTAAAATAATTAGTTTTTCACCAAATCACCAGTTCTACAAGATACTACAAATTCTACAATTGTTCTAACAATTTGAAATCAGTTCAATCCTTCCAGATTTTTCACTAAATCTGACTGTGAAAGAAAGAAGACAGAGACAGAGACAGAGGAAGGAAGGAAGTGGGGGGAGGAGGGAAGGAGAGAGGGAGGGGGAGAGAGAGAGAGAAGGAAGGAAAGAGGGAGAGAGAGTGAGAAAGAAAGACAGAGAGTGACAGAGGAAAGAAGAAGGGGGGAAGGAGGGAAGGAGAGAGGGGGAGAGAGAGAGAAAGGAAGGGAGGGAGGGAGGAAGGAAGGAAGGAAAGAGAGAGAGAGAAGAATGAAAGAAAGAGAGAGAGAAAGAGAGAGAGAGAAGGGAGGAGAGAAAAGGAAGGAAGGAAGAGAGGAAAGGAGGGGGGAGGGAGGGAGTGAGGGAGGGAGGAAAGAAGGAAAGAAAGAAAGGAAGGAAGGGAAAGGGAAGGAAAGGATAGAAAAGAAAAGAAAAAAGAAAGAAACAAGGAAAGAAAGAGTCTGGCTAGAGGACACAGCTGAGATTTTGCATGGGTATTGGAATGCTTCAATAGCTCAGAGGTGTGGTGGGTGCCCAGGATGCCAAGTTTTAGGAGTCTGGCATTTAAAATACATAAATAGCACGGAGCTGTGGTTAAGGGCACAGCTCTGGGGCTTGACTTGGGTTCACAGTGTACATAACCCCCACACTTGCTATCTCTGAGAACTCAGACAAGTCCCTTAAACTCTC
Organism: Equus przewalskii; assembly: GCF_037783145.1. Lineage (NCBI taxonomy): Eukaryota > Metazoa > Chordata > Mammalia > Perissodactyla > Equidae > Equus > Equus przewalskii. The sequence goes on along the minus strand of NC_091833.1, from coordinate 77,268,466 downwards.
TAAGCCTCCATGTCTGCCTTCCAGGGTGGTTATGACGACTGAGGCGGTGCATGGACAGAGCAGCGGGCTGTGCTATTGGGCTCAAGAAATGTTAACTGTTAAATATCAGACGACATTAGCGGATTCCAACATTTCTGGCACTGAACAGATTATGGGCATAATCCTAAGGGGACTTTTTGTGTTTTTGTTTTTGTTTAAGAAGATACAGACACAGCGGAAACTAACCTTAACGTATTTGCTAAGGAGTAGAATTCGGTACAAGTTGTGTCTATCTTAGAAACCACTCAATAGGCGGCTTATTATCACAAAACAAAGACCTCATTTAGAAACAAAGCAAACGCCTGGCATGATCTTGGGGTTCTAGCATACTGTGGAACCAAAATCCTAGAGAAATAAGTGAATGTTGCCAGTGACTGTGTGATCATGTAACTTTGAGCAAGGCACTTAACCTTTCAGTGTTCTTGTCTAAAAAACATGAGGAGTTGGACAAAAAGGTATCAAAGATTTCTGAGTCCCGATTTGCCCAAAATTCTATGATTCTACTTAACGCCGTGAACTGTCTGAAGTAGACTAAAACCAGATAATGGGAGTAATAGCTCGCTAGCAGTCACCATCTAGGACAGACAATTTAGCACCGCATCATTTAGACTCCTGCGAATATGCTATTGTTGAAAGTCTTTTAGTCTTGTCTACCCAGCCAGATTACAATCTCTTTGAAGACAGAGATCATGCCTCATTCTTCTTAGTCCTTGTTATCCTCTGCCCAGCGCTGAACACATAGTAGCCATCAGGAATGTGCATAAGTAGAACCTAATTCCATAAGACATATCCATCCATCCATATCATGACTTTATAGTCATAGGAGTATTTGTTGAGCAATCACAGCAACCTACCCCAAAACAGGCCTCAATGAGAACAGCCAGGCATGTGACTCAATAAAACGTATCTCTGGCCTTAAACTCATTCACAAATATTTATTTAATAACTGTGATATGCCTGCTCTGTGCTAGATGTTAGGGGAATCGCAACCCTACCCCACCATCACAACCATCAGGGTCCTAACATAGGCAATGTGTACGGCACAGGAGCAGAACTAGAAAGTGACCTGGGTCAGCAACCCTTTTACTCCCATGCCACGCCTCCCACTGCAGACCAAGGGACCTCACAGTTCATCCTTGGAGTCTTACTAGTATTTTATCATGTCAACACGTGTGGTGTTACTAAGTTTAAAAAATAACAAGCATGCATTTATAGGGCTTTGTACAGGTCCCAAACCTGGTGTTTATCAACAGTGTTTTGGCCTTTCTTAAAGCGGAAACATTATACTGTACACGAGGGACTCCTATTCCTAAAAGCCTTCTGAACTTAATATTTCCTGCTGCTGTGTTTCTGGTCTTAAGTACGTCAGCAAAATAGTCCGTGGTCTGTAAATTATCTGTAAACCAATTGACAGGTATCCAATGCAGACCGTGAGGGGACGTTTCTTCGCCCCTATCACTACCCTCAGATGATGCTGTGAAAAGTAAAAGTTCATCAGATGCTGACCGGCTTCCTGATAGGCCTGCACTGTGAATTCCTAAGGCTGAAAGGCCGTTTGCAATTTATCACTCCTCCCGCTTATCAGCCGTGGAGTGACTTTCCTCCATTTAAATAGCAGGCGGCTTCCCTCCTATGGCTCCAGCCCGGTTGCCAAGGTTCTGTAAATGCTAATCAGGAGATAGAGAACACTCTGTGATCTTGTAAAGTGCTCACCCAGCAATTTGGTAAAAACAGAGTGTAAACATCTTGCTGGGGTACCTGCATCTGTTGGTCAAGGATCAACGCAGAAATGACCACTGCAGAGGCTGCATCTGCTGCCACGAAGAGAAATGGAATATCCAGATGTTTTTCTAGAAATTTCAGATGTATTTTTTAAAAATAATAATGAAGCCAATACACTTATATGAATGGTTATTTGTGAGGAGAAAAAAAAGAGGGGGTATCGAAATTATAATGCTCACAGACCTAAGGCTAACAGAGATATGTAACCTGGTTCTATGGAAAATATTTGAGATAGGAATATATGAATGTTTCCAAACAGTGTGAATAGTGGCGTCTGGGTGCTTAGTTAGCAAATAAGAGAATCAACATTAGCTTGTTTGGTAGTCTTTTTCAGAACGTTGCTGTGATTTCATGGATAGAACAGTCAACTTGGAGTCGAGAGGTCTGTGTTTGATTCAATAACTGTTTCTTGAAGACCTTTCCAGCTTCACCACAAATACGAATGAGCGAACGTTATAAAGTCCTCTCTCCTCCCTACAGTTTCCTTTGTAAATGCTTCAGTGAGAGGATCCAGGTTGAGTGGGGTTTTTAAGGTTCTGAGTCATCAGTAGTATTTATAAAAAGTATACAAGATCATCAACCAACAGGTTGTTTCACTTGATGCTAGTATAGAATTCTGTGTGATGAGTTTTTAAAAGAATCACCTGGTAATTTTAGATCTATCCAGAGTGCCACAGAATCTCAGAGCTGGAAGCATCCCCAAGAGGTCACAAAATGAAGTAAAATTTGGCAAATATCCATATATAAGTAAATCAACCCAGACAGAGCAATTAACGCTCAGTGTTAATCAAGTACAGCATCAGAAGGGACCTGAAACTGTGCAGAAATCAAGATGAGATGGCTCCCAGAAGGAAACAACAAAGATAAGAAGTTGAGCCAGGATTACAAAATCAAAGTTAACCTCAAAACCATCAGAGAAATATAGCCTCTTGAGAATGCTGGTGATTTCAATTCAGCACACTCCTTGTGAATTTTTATTCATTAATGTCAAGCCCGGTTTTAATATTAATTGCTAAGGGTCAAGTTCAGACACAAAAAGCATAGGCGTGCAAGTAGATACAACCTGACGTGTTTATCTTTTTAGTGCACACTTTCTGCCGCAGGCGTGTGCCAGATGTAGCAGCAGCTGTAGGAAGTTGTTTATCTACCCTCTTGACCTTTGTGAAGTGTTAGGAGATGGAAAAATCATGTTTTTAAATTATAGGCGTCTCCTCTCAAACTAGCATCTTCTTTGTATCAGTCAAAACACATCAATAAAGGCATAAGAAGGTCAAGAAGATATGACTGTGTCCCAATGGTATCTGTAAAAACATACTTCTGCAATGATTTACAATGCCATGAGGGTTCTCTGCTTATTTCCACGTTCCCTTCATCCATTCAACATTCAGCAAGTGTTTATTGCACTCCTACTGCGTGCGGGGCACGATTAAAAAGTGCAAGCCAAATGAACCCTAATAACTGTAACATTTGTGTCTTGCCTGAATTTTTACAAATGTCAGTTGTGCTTTGCAAATTTACCCTTTGCATTTTTCAAAATCTATTAATATTCGCAGGATGAGAGATGGTTCGAAATCATTAGGCATACCTACTAAGAAAATATTATTTGGGGAGTTCACAAGCAAATATAAAAATTTCAGAGGCAAATGCCACATCCTTCTTGCAGAGAAGAGAGCCTTGGCCAAGCTTCAGGGCCACACAGCTTCTGTACTGACAGGTCACCACTCAGGTCTGCAGAGATTACACTAAATGCAAGTGGGATTGATCCATCAACCTAATCACTCATGAGAAATAATAACAGTGTCATTAGCTAAGTTTCCAAAACAACCCAGTTCCTGCTTGAAAGTCAATCCCTCAGAAGCACGCTAAGACTTACTCTTGCTGTGACATTTGGATGAAGTCACAAAGATTCCTTTGGTCTTTCTCTGTCAACGTCAATGTCCTCTGGGGAAACCAGTGTGGTGATAGAAAAAAACAAAGGGAAACAAGTCAGGGTCTCTAAAAAGAAAGACACAAACAATAATTATTTTTAAGAAACTTAGCATCTTATTTGGGTCCAGGAAAAATTAGAAAATATTATCTTTCTTTCCCCAAAAGATCAGCTTGCCACCGAAATCAGAGTACATCTTCGAATCACATTTACTGATTTGCCAGAATTCTCCTAACCTGATAAAATATTTGTAAAGTTGGACATTCACATTAAGCTATGTTTAGACATTTCTACTACATGCATATAAATCAACTATACTGGCATAGACCAATCCTTTGGGACTCTAAGTAAAAAAACTGACACAAGTTTTATTTCTCTTTGCTGGGGCTGGCTCGGCAGTGCAGTGGTGAAGTTCGAACGTTCTGCTTCAGTGGCCCGGGGTTCGCCGGTTCGGATTCTGGGTGCAGACCTATTCACCGCTTGTCAAGCCATGCTGTGGCAGGCGTCCCATATAGAAAGTAGAGGAAGATGGGCATGGACGTTAGCTCAAGACCAGTCTTCCTCAGCAAAAAGAGGAGGATTGGCGGCAGATGTTAGCTCAGGGCTAATCTTCCTCAAAAAAAGTTTATTTCTCTTTGAGATGTGTGCTCATTTGTGTGTGTATGCACACATGTGTGTGCATGCCTGCACATGTGTATTTGCTGGGAATACAAGGATCAACAGATATGGCCCTTGCCTTCAAGAAGCTCTTAATCTGGTAGTTGCACATTAGATCTGGTTCACTTGACATGATTTTCTCTGGCAATCTTTGTACATACAGTCAAAGGTCATTCATTCACTGTGCAGTGATATGATACAAGATTTTGAATTTTCAGCTTCCACAACTGGCTCTCTTGTTTTCCTGTTCAGCATATAACCTGAAATTAACCTTTAAACTCCCTGAGCCTCAACTTTTCGCTATCACATCAAATTGCCTTAGAGAGAGACATAAGTCATTCAAAACAACAATTTCCAGGCATCCTGTTGTAACAGCAACCTGTTCAACTGATTTTCCAGTGTTGCAAATTGCATATACTCAGTCTGAGGGAATGACTGCGGCAGGACTAAAAGAAACAAAAAAATTCTGAAAATAGTTTCAGATGCCAAAGAACAAGACAGTCATTCAATCATTCAATAAATATGACCTAGATATCTACTTGGTGCTAGCTGTTGTGACAGAAAATTGCTTACACATGTCCTCCTCACTCACTCAGAGCCATGGTGAATCACGATGACCAAGTCTTGGCCATGGTCATAGAAAAACAGCCCAAATTCCTTTCCTAAGGCATTTTTGTCAGGATTTCTGTGAGAGTGTGTTGATAGGGAAAATGTTGAGTGTTGCTGAAGGCAAAAATATGTGTATTATTGGAGTGACATATGGACTATTCACATGGTGTGATATACATAAATATGACGTGATTTTAGAAAAAAAGTGAATGGTTCCTAGGACACCAAAAGCACAGACAACAAAAGAAAAAATAGATAAACTGGACTACATCAAAATTAAAAACATCTGTGCCAAAGGAGACAATCAACAGAGTGAAAAGGCAAGTCACGGAATGGAAAAAAAAATTTGTAAATCATATATCTGATAAGAGGTTAATATCCAGAATATATAAAGAAATCCTACAACTCAACAACAAAAAAACAAACAACCTGATTTAAAAAAGAGCAAAGGACTTGAGCAGACATTTCTCTAAAGAAGATATACAAATGGCCAATAAGCACATGAAAAGATGGTCAACATCACTCATCATTAGGGAAATGCAAATCAAAACCACAATGAAATATCACTTCACATCCATTAAGATGGCTACCAACAAATAAACAGAAAATAACAAGTGTTGGCCAGGATGTGGAGAAATTGGAACTTTTGTTCATTGTCAGTGGGACTATAAAGTGGTATATCCACAATGGAAAACAGTATAGTGGTTTCTCAAAAAATTAAAAATAGAACTACCTATGATTCAGCAATTCCACTTCTGGGTATATATCCAAAAGAAGTGAGAACAGGGCCACAAAGAGGTATTTGTACACCCATGATAATCATTCACAATAGCCAAAAGGTGGAAGCAACCCAAATGTCTATCGACAGATGAAAAGATAAACAAAATGCGGCATATACATCCAATGGAATATTATTTAGCCTTAAAAAGGAAGGAAATTCTGACACATGCTATAACATAGATGAACCTTGAGGACATTTTGCCCAGTGAAATAATCCAGTCACAGAAGACAAGTGTTGTATGATTCCACTTAAATGACATATCTAGAGTAGTCAAATTCATAGAGACAGAAAGCAGAACGGTGGTTTCCAGGAGCTAGGGGGAGAGGAAAATGGAACCTTTTAATGAGAACAGAGTTTCAGTTTTGCAGGATGAAAGAGTTTTGGAGATGTGTTTCACACCATGTAAATATATTAACACTACTGAACTGTGCACTTAAAAATGCCTAAGATGGGAAGCTTTATGTTACATGTATTTACCACATTTAAAAAGAAGACGTGAATGGTCCCGATGCAATTTTAGAAAGTTGATTTCATTAAACAAATACTGTCCTCAAGGTTTTAAAAAATCTGCACTATTTCAACTGAAGTCAACAGACAGAGGGTTATCAGCCCAAAGGAATGCAGAGTCCAAAATTTAAGACAAGATCAGCCAGCATCTCTCCTCACAATTGATAGTAATAAGAATAACACACAACAGAAAGGATTACTTGAAGACTTTCGGAAGAACAAGTGGTAATTAAATTAGTCCAAGTTCACCAGAGAAACAGAACCAATAGGATGTATGTAGAGACAGATTTATTTTAAAGAACTGACTCACGTGATTGTAGGGGTTGACATGTCCAAAATCCGTGGGGCAGGCTGTAGGCTGGAAATTCCAGCAAGAGCTGATGTTGCAGTCTTGAGTCCAAAGGCTAGAAACTCAGGCAGGGTTTCTATGTCGCAACATGGAAACAGAATTCCTTCCTTTTCAGGAGAGCTCAGTCTACTTGTATAAAACGCCAATCTCGTCTAAATGGGAATAATCCCATTTAAATGTTAACCAGTTGAGATTTAATGTTAATCTCATCTAAAAAATACCTTCACAGCAACATCTAGACTGGTGTTTGACCAAACAATTGGTACTATAGCCTGGCTAAGTGGACATATAAAATCAACCATCACAGTAATGATGGAGATTTTCTTTTAAACAAACATGTCTATTTGTATAAGTGAATTTCTAATTCCGAGTAGTCACCTTGGGAAGTTACACACTTATTCTTTTGACGCTTTCTTTGTTCTCTTTTGAAAGTTTCTTTTTGTACCAGCCACAGAGCCAGTCCTGAAGCAAAAAAGAAAATTAATATCTTGGATAATAGCAACTTTTAAAAATAGTCAAAATGCTATTATTTGGTTTATTTAATCAATTCTTTAAAATAACTTTGCTCCAAAGATTTTGGGGCTATTTTTAAAAATTAAATTCACTTTCAAAGTTGAAATTTTACCACCTTTGAGAATCTTTAAATGCATATGTAACTAGAAACCTCTGCACAGATGGTATTACAAAACCTGAACAAAGTACCAACACCACTGGATTTAGCGTAACACTCCCAAAGGTAAAAACCTTGCAAACGCAGTCCTTGCTCTTCCAGATGTGCATGCTCTGGTCATTTATAGTTAAGCCTTTGAGCTGAGATGTAACTATGAGGTTGTAGTATTGGGAATTGTGATATGAAGGATAAATATAAAAGATCTCAATCACATTGCTCATGATAGGGAAAAAATATCTATAATAATCTGATTAAATAAATTATAGTATTAACTTAAACTGGTTAGAATACTGTGTGGCTGTCCATAACGGTATGGCAGGGACAGGAAATGTACAGACAATTTTCAGAGCAGTCAAACTCCTAAAATTTATATGCAGCTTTTTGTGTGCATGTTCTCTTTTCTAAGGCAAGAGACCCTAACTTTGGTACAATATGTTATAATCCAATAACAGTTAGGAAACCGTGTAGTAGAAGAATATTTAATGCAATAGAAAAATCTTCAAGTTATATTGCTGGGTGACAAGGCAAGATATAAAAGAGTATGTATAGTACGCTACATTAAAATATTTTTATGTATACTTAGTAAGTAATAATGGAAAAGGAATACAGCAAAATGTTAGCAGGAATAATCTCTGCATAGCGGAATTATAAATAGTTTTTTTGCTGCTGTCTAATTTTGCTTTGCCGTTGGCTTGTCTGTATTTGCTCAATTTTCTACAATCACATGAAGAAGAAAAAATAATAAAATTTAAGTTGGAAATGGAAAGTTGGAGAATGATTTGAGTATCATCCACACAATTCAGACTACACAAGTTCCAATTCTAGTCAATTGATCTGTTTGATATTAATAGTGCTGCAATTGTAATAGCAATTATAATGATAATAATAATAAATTACTTTGTAACAACCTACGCAGATGGTCCCCCTATTAATTGATTGGGCCTGATATTTGTCTCATTATAAATCAATTAGCTGGAATTTGGGTTTATAAATTAGTTTAGTGTGAATTTAGTTGACGTGAATCAATCTCCCTTGGTCAGTTCATCCATGGATGGGAAGAAAATCAAATTTCTGAACTTGTGAAATTAAAAAACCCATATGGTTGTATCTGTGGTTCTCTCATTATGATCCCTCAAGTTTGACAAAGATATGAGATACCTACATAAAATAAGGGCAGTGTCTTCCCTCCCAAAAATTAGATTCAAGGATAGATTATCTCCATTTTGAAAGTTTTTTTTTAATAACTTTTTCTTAAAATGTAGGTATTATCACCTATCTGCTAGCAAATATTAGCAGCTGACAAACTGAATGATAAAATAGCAAATAAATATTAATAAATAATACTTAGTTCAATAGCTAACTATTATTTTTTCACAGACAAGAGTGTTTTGGATTCTGCATCATTTGGGGACCTCCAGGAAACAGGACCTCCAGGAAGCAGAAGTAGGAATATAATAGATTTTGGAGAGGAAATGCTTATGAAGGACAAAAAGGAGCAGGAGCAGGAGGAGGCCAAGAGAGACAGCAGACTGTGTTTCTGCTCCTACACCCGTGAAAGGAGAGAGGGAAGGAAGGACTTGATGCTGGAAGCCTCAGACTGAGTGCCCTCTGTGACAGTCTCAGCCAGACTTACGGGGAGCCTCAGAGCGAAGACTGCCCAGTGAGAAGTTTCACATTGAACAGAAACGACCCAGCTTTAGTACGGCTGCCATGCCCAGTCACTGGCTGGGAGCCATCTGGGGAGAACTTGGCCTTGGCGTGAATGCCAAGGCGGACCCCAAAGGTGCAACAGCTGACAGCTCACCGCTCTTGCTCTCCTGGCAGCAAGTTCTTTCTTGAAGGGAGATCTGAGCAGCATACTTGGATCATTGCCACAGGTTGATTTTTTAATTTCATACACATAGATTTATTTTTTGCTACTAAAATTGTTCTTAGTTCCTATGTTGGAATTAAATTCTTTCCTCATGTTCCAAAAAGAGCATAATGTTCCCAGTTGCAGTCTACAAAGACTACGATTTCCAGGTGCATTATCATTTTAAAAATTTGAGACCCATTTCTGATTTGAGGTCAGAAGATTTGGACTCCAAACCTGGCTTCATCACTTTCTACCTACATTGCCTTGAGCAAGATACTTGACCTTGCTGAACTTCAGTTTCCTTATCTGTAAAGTGGGAATATCCATGCCTTACTCCAGAGAATTGTTTTAACGATTAAATGCAGCAACAGACGTGAAAATCCCTGGCATATAGAAAGTGCTCAATAAATGTTTGTTTTTAGAATGGAAAACAACAACCCTAACAGGTCCTATTGCCTCTAGCTTGCCAATATTTCCTTACTTTACCTGGACAAGTTACCTAACTCTTACTAGCCTCAGCTTCCTCATCCATAAATAGAGTAATATTACTCCCTGTGGCACTGGGTTTTTGAAACGATTAGAGGAAATAATGCAAACAGAGCATTTATCTCAGTCCCTGACACACAATAAGTCCTCAGCAAATGTTATCAACCAGGATTATTTGCTATAAGCACATTAGTTCATTTTCATTTCGAAGTTCAGAGAAGTTAGATTTATTATATATTATATGACAATCTTAGTTTCATAAGAACTGATAATATCTCAATTGTCATTATTCTCAGACTTGACATCTCCTTTGAAGTAAGTGCACACAAACACCACCACTTGCCAAAGATGACCCAGGACTGTACGATAATAACTAAACAGAGATAACAAGCAGCTTTACTTGATTGATCCTTGGTTTTCAAATTTTCTCCTCTGACAGAAAGACATGCTTGGATTTTTCTATAAATTTCAGAGAGTTAGGGACAGGGGAATATTGGGGGGGTGGAGGAGAAAAAACAGGTTAACAAAGGGAAAGACTATAGAAATACATATTCTATAATCACTTGAAAGTAGGGAATAAAAGAGGAGATGGCAATGGAAGCTTCCAAAGGCAGAACTACAAACTCTTACTTGGACCCCTGAGTACTGGAAAATGAAAAGTGGTTACAGATAAGCCAAGCTATTTTTCTCCATTTCACAGATTGACAGTTCCAGATTTCACAGGCCTAGCAGATCAGAGTAGGCTAGTGTCTAGACTCTGAATAGGAAGCCTTTCTTTCAAATTTGGGGGAAGAAAAAAGGAAATTCCATCATGTTCAGGCTTTAAGCTTTTGTGTAAAACTGTCACTCAAACTTGTGTGTTCCTGATAAGGAAATCAATTTGGTTAGAAGTGCACTAAGACTACAAGCTCTTTTCTCCTAGAACCAGTAAGCAGTCACCCCTCAGTGAATAATGATTTTTTCATACTAATCAACGGAGCTTAATTATAGCAACTAGCTCAAACATGTCTTTTATTAAATTAGTTATTGAGTCAAAAATTTATTATGAAAAATCTAGATTTTCAAAATTTTTAATCAAAATGTATAGTTTTCCACTATCACAGATCACCAAGAACTCAAAAATATTGATCACTTTTGACAAAGATGCAGCAGAATTATGTTATTACCATGCACAGATAATTTTTCATGAACTAAGGGTCAGGACTCTGCTTTCATTCCCACCACAATCCATGAAATTCAGTTCACGTGGCCCTCTCTCACAGATATGAAGGCAACTCGCTAGATGAGAAGAGTGGGCTTTGTCTCCTAGAAGTGAAAAGAAAAGAGAGAAGCAGCTAAAACTACAGAGGTTGATGCAATTTTAAAGACACAAACAAACAGAACTCCTGATAGAAGTCAACTTGATGAACAGAGGAAGCCACAGACTGTTCGAGCAATTGGCAGATGCGTATCACTTCCATTCCATTATCAGGTATTTATTGTGCACCCACTGTATACCAAGCTCACCTGGAGCTGAACAGGCTTAACCACACTGCAGAGTTCCAGACAATCCAGAAAAACCATCACACAAGCAACAGTGTGGTACCAGTTACAAGCCAGATTCCTAATAACTGGTCCCCTGTATGAAAAAATGATTCTCTCCTCTGTAAAGTGACTCAGAAAATAGGTCATTTCCTCTCTGACATCTCAGATGATAAAATTTACTTCAAAATTTCTGTGGTTTAGATTTCTTTCAAGTACAAATTGAAGACCTAAATGGATATCGTTGCATTAAGTCAGAAAAAAAAAACCTAAAGGAAACACAGCAATAATTCTCCCTACCTACTTCACCCATATATGCAGATTCCTAGCAGGCATAAAAGTCCCAGCATAAGTCACTTGACCTTCTCTTCTAAAATATGTCCCGACTGAAAAGAGAGAGAGCAGACATAGTGAGAGGTGGGTTAGGTGTACAGTACACTGCTCAGAGAGCTAAGGTTTTCTGTTTTTGTTTTTTTCTGCTTTTTCTCCCCGAATCCCCCCAGTACACAGTTGTATATTTTAGTTGTGGGTCCTTCTAGTGCTATGTGGGACGCCACCTCAGCATGGCCTGACAAGTGGTGCCATGTCCACGCCCAGGATCTGAACCAGTGAAACCCTGGGCCGCCGAAGCAGAGTGCAGGAACTTAACCACTCAGCCACGGGGCCGGCCCCCAGAGAGCTAAGGTTATAATGCAATTTTGTTGCTGAAGCTTGGAATCTAAAATACGAGTAAGGGAGGAGATAGTGTTCATGGTGGTCGTGGTGTACCCCAGGTCGCGGTTCACTCTCCCCAGCATTAACATAATCACAGGAGTTGTAAAGCCACAGAAAAATGTTTGCTATCCTGAAAAGCTTCATTCATCCTGGCATTTCAACAAACCCCAGTATAGGTTTGGTGCCCTTTTATGGAAACAGCATAATGCTCTTAGCCACAACAAGTCATTAGGAGACCACAGAGGACAATTTAAGTGTCAGTTTTCATTGTCATCCTAATGACCCTCATTCTTGTCATCTTTATCCAGACACCAATTGCCCACTCAGTTCCCTCTGCCCTTCGAGCAAGGAAAAGCAGTTCCCTGGAGGAACCAACCTGATAGGGCATTTGAAGAAGAGATAAAAATGGGTGAATTGAAAGGTCATATCCCCTCAACCCAAAAAAATAATCAGATCAACTCAGGAAATCTGCTCTTCACTTGCAATCTGTGGCAGAATAGAACAAAGCAGCTTTGCCACAAAGTTTGCATGACTTGGCTTCCACAGGACCTGGTAGGTTAAGATTGGTAGAAAAGAGACCAAAACAAAAATAAAGAAAAATGTTAATAAGTGATTTGTTTTAGGAGAAAATTCATTCAGTTCCATAAGACCACTCATTTCAATCATTATTAACATAGTTAACATTTAGTCAGTGCTTAGAAAATGCCAGGTACCACATTAAGTCCTTTACACAGATCATCATATTTAATTCTCACAAAAATCCTGTGAGGAATGCACTATTATTATCCCCATTTTACAAATAGGTATACTGACATACACAGATGTGAAGGGACTTTCATGAAGTCAAGAAGCTGTTAAGTTCCAGATTCTAACTGCAAAGCCCGACTGGTCAACTCTAGACCGGGAGTCCAGCCTCTTCCAGAGGAATTGTTCCAGTTACCTATTGCCACGTAACAAACCACCCCAAAACTTAGTGGCTTAGGACTCTAATTTGCTGTTCTCTCTCATGGTTCTGTGGCTTGAGTGAGCTCAGCAAGGCAGTCTTTGCTTTGGGTCTCTCATGTGGTTACTGTCATATGACAGCTAGGCCAAAAGTTAACTGAGGGCATGACTGGGCTGGGCTAGGTGTTCAAGATGGCACACTCACATGGCTGCTAGGTGATGCTGACTGTCAGCTAGGAGCCCAGGTGGGGCTCTCAACCAGAGTGCCAACACGTGGCCATCCATGTGACTTGGGTTTCTTACTGCACAGCAGCTGGTTTCCAAGGGCGAGTGTTCTGAGAAGAAAGCATCAGAAGAATAAGCATTTCAAGAGACCCAAGCAGAGGTTGCAAGGTCTCTTAAGACCTAGTCTCAGAAGTCTTATAGTATCACTTCCATCCAATTCTGTTGGTCAAGGAGTCCCAGGCACAATCAGATCCAAGGGGAGGAGACTATAAAGGGCATGAATTCCAAGAGGTGCTGGGTTGATCTTTGGAGACTCACTGCCATAGTCATATCTGTAAAGTACAAATCCTTATGTTCCCCTCTGGGAAGAAGCCAGAGAAAGGAGTTTGGCCCCCATGAGGCTCTAGGAAAGGAGAAGTTCTGACAAAGATGTTAAGCCAACCACATTACTAAGAGGCAGATATGAAAACAATAACAAGAAAAGCAAATATCAGTTATAGATGTATGTTTAAATCTAATCCTCCCACGTGATCTGTGCACCGACTGCATGCAAAAATGACTTCCTCAGCATCTTCCCCAGAGGACTGCCCTAAACATAGTCTTCTAAAGACCTCATATATTTTGTGGAATACGTGTGATTTCTTCCTTTTTACTTATCCTCCCTTTATATATCCTGCTGATTTAGAGATATTGTGGCATAAGTAGAAAGATGGCTGGTGGGCTTTGGAATCAAACAGGCCTAAATTCAAATTTGGACTCCACCAGTGCTCTGAGTCCTTAGGTAAGACTTAACCTTTCTGACATTCTGTTTCCTCATCTGAATAACAGATAGAAATATCTGCATCTACAGTGGAGTGCATGTCTCTCTCTATTATTGATATACATATTCATTATATATTCAATTCAATACATATATTCAATTTTTTCTAAAGCTAAAAATACTTAATAGAAAAAAAAAAAAACTAAGCCTCTTTCATGTCTCATTTTATACAGAAGGACACCAATAAGGAATTAAATTACTTGCTGAGAACTTCAGCACATCAGCAGCTTCAAAGCTCTAGCCCCGGGGATCTTCCCTGGTTTGCTCTGTAGTGGGGTCTTTGTGCAGCAAGGTCCAGGAACATATGAAGAGGGAGCTTCCCTTTCCTCTTCATTTAATTCTGAGAATGTGATCCTATCCTCCAGTTTCTACATCCAGTCTCAAGACTCCAAAAGTTTACCCCCAGTATGCCACCCCTATGTCAGAGGAGGTTGAATAGGGCTTTTCCTGTTGCCCTGGAATAGGGACTATGGCTGCTGACTGAGGACAAAGAGGACCTAAATACAGCACACTCTCAAGTGAGCCACAAGAAAGGGCTTTCCAAAAATCTGGGGAACCAGCCCTACTGCTAGCACCACCACCCCAGCCGCCCTCCCCTCTACGTACACAAAACGCTTCCCAATGTAATCAGAGAAGGAAAGAGGAGATAGCTTGAATTGAGAGCTACCAACCTCGTGGGTCCTTGGTGAAAGATATTTCTAGAGGCTTGCTTCCTCATTCCTCATGAAGCCAAGAGATCGGCAGGGTTGCAAGATAATCACTTTTAGAGACTGAGAGTATCTGGAAAAGAAGAAACTGGCACTGCATCCTTGGGTGGATGCTCACTGAACTGTACAATCTGAAGTCTCCTACTGGGGTTGCCATCCAAGTGGAGCATAGTAAGATGTCTCCTGAAAGACCTTGATAGGTTTCTCCTAGAGTCTTGAAATATCCATGAAAGTAGAACTTGGTGCCTGCTGCTCTTCTGGAAATTTACGAAGGCAGAATCCTTGCTGAGTAGCCCTGGGAAGAAGATGGAGACAATCTATCAAAGGATTCACAAGAGGGCTCCAGTCATTCCTGCAGCTACTACACGGGACATGGAGTTAGAAGGAGGACCAGAATTGGGAGGGTGCTCAAGGGCGTTCAGGTGAAGGAAGGTGAATCCTCATTTACCCTGGGGCTACTCCTTCCCCAGAGGAATTGCTGAAGGCATGGATTACTGGTGGGGGCAAAAGAAGATAAAGCTATAGTGATCCTGAGCAATAGAGAGTCCAGAGGAAGATGAACAACATCCCAGGAATTTCAATCACATTGACTATACAGAGACTACCACGCAGCAGCAGAAAGATCCAGATAAAACCAGACCCAATAAAAGGACAACCAGAGATTCCTTCCCACCGCTGACTCAGGTCCATAAATCCAAGAACATCTTGCTTTTCCATCCCTTCTCCTTGCCCCCAATCCAGGAAGATTCCAATGGTTCTCAGTCAGAGCAGAATGGCCCCCCTAGGAGGTATTTGGAAAAGTGGGAGGGGTTAGTTGTCATAAAAACTGAAGGGTGCTATGAAATTTGTGTTGGGGACAGAAGGAGAGAAATGTCAAATATTCTGAAATGTACAGAACAGTTCTACCCTAAAAATTATCTCACCCGAAATGACAATAGCAGTCCCCATGGAGAAACATCCTGGTAGACCCAGAAGAGACAGGAGGCTGTGGTTTGGAAGAGGTGGGAGATTAGATTTAAATTGAGTCTGAGATTGACGCTTTAAACCAAAATGGACTGAAATTTTTATAACTGAGAGAGAGCAAAAAGTTATGGAATCTGCCAAAGATGTTAAAGAGTGGGAAATGGGAATTTCCCCAACTGAACACTGTAGAAATCAATAATTGGAAAAAGATACAAACATTTCGTGTTTATACCCCACTTAGTTAAAACTCCTCAGCCACCTCCTCCATAAAGGGGAGTAGGGTCATGGTTTTCAAACACGCCAAGGAAGGAAGGTCATGGAGAATGTTTCTGTCTGCCTTACTGACCACTGCAGATAAGCAGCTGCTGCTCACTCCGCTTGAAAACATTGCATCCTGTTTCCGCCAAGGGCCCTGCTGGAGCCCAGAGGCTGCGGTAGGGCTGTGGCTGTTGGATGGAAAGCTCATCGGAAGCCTAGTAGGAATGCCAGCCCCTGGGCACAGATGCTGTGCTCCTGCTAAGGGTAACAATGGGTAAGTAACAACGATGAGATGGTTTTTCCTCTCCCCCTGCCATAGCTTGATATCAGAGCCCACTGCCAAGCGACCCCAGAGGTCAGGGCAAGCTGGGCTGGGATGAGGAGGCCTGAGGAGCATGTGGCTCTGACACACATCAGAATTTGCTCCCAGCTTCCATCCTGACCCAGCTCAGAGCTGTTTCTGCTCACACAAAACATGTGACTCAAATCCCATCTTTCCTTAGGATTCTTCCTAATTCCCTTCCTCTCAGTCCTTTCATCCACATTTAGCAAAAACAAATCATTGGAAAGTGCCCCTATTAATACTACATCAAAAAATACCCTGCCTAATGAAAGATACTAGTTGGGACAGACCTTGGAGGACAATTTAGCCATGTGTATTAAATTTTTATGTGCTTACCCTCCAACCCAGCAATTCTAGGTATTTGTCCCATGGATGTGTCATTCATAGCTGTATCCCCAGTGCCTAGAGCCCTAAAAGGGTACCAGATATATAGTAAGTGCTCAATAAAAATGTGTTAAATGAGTAACTGAATCAATACTCAATTTTAAAAGATAAATTGGCAAGCAGGCCAACATATAAGTTATCATTTCACCTAGGTTTATAAAAAGCACAAATTATATTTTTCCTGCTGTTTAAAAAATTTGTAAACCTTTTCATTTCACAGCACATTATTAGAGGTACAGAAGTTGACATGTTATCTGTCCACGATCCCTCACTTACCTTACTTTATTCTATTGTGCTTTCATGTCCCTCGTGTCCCCACTTCCATTTCCTGCCCTGCTCTAATGTTTATAATAAATGTCCTTGCATCTGTATGCATTATTGAAAGATAAACAATGATTTTATGTATTTTTATTTTACATAAGTGGTATCACATATAAATCTCAATTTGATCTTTTCACGATGTTTTAAAGATCAATTCTATGTTAAACCATCGTACATCTAGTTCATTGAATTGTGAGTGCTGTACAGTATTCTATACTAGATATCCACTATGGTTTACTTATCCATTCCCATTGTGATGGACAAGTACCTTCCCGCTCCCTAATATCACAAATGATGTTGCAAAAATATATATATATATTCACCTATGTGCTCCCTTATAGACCTATCAAGAGTCTCTGGGACATATGACTAGAAAAGGATTTGTGGGTAACAGAGAATGAGCCTCCTTCTCAGTTGGATTAAGGAGCACCAGATTGCTTTCCAGAACAACTGCACCAGCTCACACTCCCACCAGCAGCACAGGAGTGTTTCTCTTTCCTCACACGGAATTATTTCACCAACACTTGGAAATATCAAACCTTTTAATGTTTTGTTAATTTTGCCATTGTAAAGTGTATCTCATTGCTTAATTTGTGGTTCTGATTTCAATAAGATTGATGTCCTTTTGTATGTGATCTGCTTTTTCTTTCTGGAAGATTTGAGAAATTTTTATCTTTGTGTTTGAGGATCTTTATTGTCACATGTCTAATTGATGAGTGTCCTATTCTCAATAATCTTGAAAAATTAATAAGTGGCTGAGATTACCCACACATTTATAATGGTGAATAGATCTGAGAAGTCATTCGTCTTCTATTCAAACTGCCCACGTAGTGCCGAAATCCCTTGTACAAGATCTTTGTCCAGCATTAATCCAGTCTCTGCTTGAAATGTCCAGTTCCTCACTCTGAAAGAAATCCTATTATACTGATGGATACTTCAGCTTGCTGCTCCCATCTTTCTTATGTTAAGTTCAAATACTTGTCCTGGGTGCAGCTATTGACACACAGTAGGTCTCAATAAATAAGTGCTTCCTTCCTTCCCATTTGTTCTAGTTCCACTGTCTTGGGCTACAAAGCCTCATAGTAGCCCTTTAAATATCTGAAAACAGCCACATGTCTCTCTTAGTGCTCTCTTCCTCCAGCTTAATGTCTCCTGCCCACAACACACCTCACACATGAGATTTTTCAAACCACTCAACTTCCTGTTGGTTCTTTCAGCAAACACTCTGATTTGAAAGCCTCCTAGTACCCTTCAAAATGTGGTGACCAGAAAATGGACCCCCAGGTAAATTCTAATGAGAACAAAGCACAGTGGGTCTATGACCTCCTCTGATCTCCCCGTAACTCTACTGTGCACACTAAGACCACTCTCCCTTCTTAGTAGCAGCAGCCACCGGATGGCTCACTGAACATGAGGCCAGCTCAGTCCCCCAGGCCTTTTTCACATGAACGGTTGCTCATACCTGTGGAATTCATTTGGGGGACTGCTCAGATGGTTTAGAGCACAAACTGAAATCAAAATCTGTGGCTCAACCTGCCCTTCATGTGCTCTCCTCCAATTTAATTGACTTAACTCCTGATTTTTCTCCCTTCGCTCCTCCATTCAGCTGGTCTATGATTGATCAGACTTTAGAACAAAATAGACCAGGGTTCAGATCCCGCCTCTGCCTCTTCCTAACTCTGTGACCTTGGGAAAACTATTTATTCTCTCTGAACTTTTGTTGCTTTGATTGCCTTGGAGATAATAACCTTTCCTTCCTAGCAGTGTGAAGTGCTATAAAGGTTAAATGGGATCTATATCATGAAATGGCTGACACATTGAAACCCCTCAGGATGCTAGCTCCCTTCTCCTGACTCCTTGCCTTTTCTGCCTGGACCTCAAAAGGGAAAAGAAAGTGCCCACTTCTTCCCAGATCCACCCGTCTGCTTTTATATTTCCTCAACTCTGTGCTCTCTGGTACAAAACACATTAACTGATCTGAGATCGTGCAGGAAGAGGATCGAGGTGTTCCTCTTCCAGGTGACATTTACAGCTTCACAGAAGTTTCCCAGACTCTCAATGCCTTAATGCTTTGGGGATCAAAGTCAGAGTGTAGGGTGCAAAGTCGGGCAAAGGGGACTTTCCCCACTTCGGTGGTTTGATGTTGACACAGTGTGGCTGTGACACGCCTCAGTGGAAGATGGCCGAGATGGGGCGTCAGACTGAGGACCCATGCTAGACCAGTAGCCACCAGAGAGGTGAGCTTTGCAGGGTTCAGGGGAGCCCAGGGGCTTTCACACCAGACATTGTTGCCCAGAGCTCCGGCTACATAACTGCAATCACGTGAGGTTCCCCTGTGCCTTATCAGGAAGTGTTTCGGGGAAGATGAAGGTCTGTAGCAAATAGTCTTTGTGCTCCTTCCCCCTCCCTTCGGCCCACCGACTTCAGCACAGCTGTAGTGGGCAGTTTTGCGTGCAACGCCACATTCCAACTCAACCTCCTACCAAGTATCTCCAGCTTTCCTGCTCAGGAATGTTCTCTAAAACCAAGGAAGACTACCAGGCCTGCATGTAGCCATAGCCTAGAAGAGAAAGAGAATCAACATCCCAGGAGCAGCCTTCAACCAATGGGGTACAGAAGTCAGTGGATAAATGCCCCGAATTCCAACCCATTGGAAGAATTAGTCTGAGATGCTTGTACAGATTTCTTCTGAGCTCCAGTTGCCTACTGCAGCAGCGAGCTTAATAAATACCTTTATTGGATTTTCTTCCTTCCCTTTCTCATCCTCTCAACTTCCTCATTGTGCTTCCTGGGATTTTCTCCCCCAAACTACCTTCACCCTGGTTTGTGTCTCAGCTCTGCCCCTGGAGATAGTCAACCAAGGTTTTACATCAGCTAGAGAAATGGGACTTTTTGTTCCTGTTAATATGACACCACTTTATCTTCAGACTGACGTGGCCTGAGAGATATAGAAACTCCTTAAATGTTACCCAGGATCCTTGGTTATCGTGTAACCTCTCTTCTACTGCTAATAGAATTAATTGGTCTTTCTTCGGTGATTTCCAGCATCTCATATGTGTGTTTATTACTCACTTCTAACATTGCAACATACTTACTTCTCAAACATCTATCTCCTTCTAGATCATGAAAAGCTATGTCTGATTCAGTTTTGTATCTCTAGTGCCTAATCCAGCACCTGGTATATAGGATGTGTCCAATAAGTATTGGTGGTTGAATAAATTCTAAAAGATAGTGACGGGGCTTCCAGTTCAAGGTAATAGGCTAAGAATGCTTATTTCCTTTTCCTTCCTGGACTCTGTTAAAATGATAGAAAAAAAGTATTTAAATGATATAAACTCACAAGAACCAAAGAACAGTGCAGAGATTGTGAGCACTCAAGAGAGTTCAGCAAATTTCTGGAAGACAAAAAATACATGAAAGTCTGGAGATTGATGAAGGAGAGAAAAGAAGGTTTGGGATTGATGCTACAGCCAGGGTGCGAGCAATCTATGTGGCAGAATTCCAAGGAGACTCTGGATTCAGAGACGGCAGATATCAGGGGACGGAAGTGAGAAGTGCCACTGGAAGTAGGGTATAACTAAAGAGCTCTATGTAGAACAACTAACACATCCCCACTCTTCTCCCTCCCTTCACAAAGAACTGCCAATAGCTACACCCAGGCTAAAATCAGAACGTTCTCCTTCAAAGATATAGGACAAACTGTCAGAGAAGAAGTAAGTTGACTAGTGCAAGTATTAGTGCTCCAAAATAAAGGCCTCCCACATCTGGCACTGATACTCCACCCCTGTATTGGCTAGCTCTCCAGGGACTCACACTAAAGCAAAGCATGACAGTCAAGAAGCCATGCTAATAGGAAGGGAGCTCCCAGACAGCCTTTCTGTGCACATATTTGAGAAATATTAAAACAGACAGAGAAAAGGAGAGGGAAGGAGAGAAAGAAAGGGAGGGAGGGAGAAAGAAGAGGAGAGTGAGGGGGGAGGGGAGGAGGAGAGAAAACCCACAGCTGATGGAGAAGACCATTTTTTAAATGTTGACATATTTTCAGATTTTAGACAATATTGTATCCTTAAAATAAGGAACAAGATGTTATTTTTTTTTAAAAAAAAAAGGTACAGAGAATTAATAGAAGCCAGGACCAATTGTATTGCAAAATATAATTGCCAATACAGAAAGTGCAATAGAAAAGTTGGTAGGTAAAGTTGAAGAAAACTCTCAGAAGATAGAGAAATAGAGACATACACACAATATACACGAAATATGAATATGAAAGAAAACATGAGATGGAGATCAAACTGGAAGGTCCACTATACAACTAATACAAGTTCCAGTGAAAGAGAACAGAGAATACAAAGAGGATATAAATATTAAAGAAATTACAGAAGAAAACCTTCCGTAAGTCAAAAAAACACAAGTCTTCAGATTGAAAAGGCGTACCATGTTCTGAGTAGGGTGAATAAAAAAAAGACTGACAACTAGACATATCCAATGCAAAATTTTAAAAGACTAAAGATAAATATACATATTTATATAAGATAAATGAATTTGTATATTTCTATAGAGATGTTTATTTATAAATATATTTTATATATGTAAATTTCTGAGAGAAGTCGCAGGTCCCCTATAAAGGAATGAGAATCAAACTAGTAGCAGATTTCTCATCAGCAGCACTGGATGCTAGAGAACAGCAGAGCAAAGCCTTCCAATTTCTGAGGGAGGATTATTGTCATCCTGGAATTTTATACCCCATCAAATAATAAATCAGGAAAGAAGAATAAAAACTATATTCAGTCATCCAACGATTCATGAAAGAAAAAAGCACCTTTTCTTAAGAAGCTATTTAAGGATATACTCCTGCAAAAGAAGGCAATAAAAAAGATACAAAGATTTTAATTTGCTTTCGAAGTTGAATATAAAGATATCACTCTATTGAGAGGAGAAGCAGCATGCATGAGGTCGATGGTGTAAATGAGCTAAGTCATTATCAACAGAAAACATTAAATTGGATAAATTAAGAGCTATTTCTATAAGCACATCTTCTAGGTTTATGGACAGACTCCCCAAAAGAACCCAAAACATACACTGTTGAAAGTGATCGCTTCTGGGGAGTGAGTATGGAGTATGCTTCCAGAGAGGAAAGTGGGGCCAGGAACTGACTTTTATTGTAAGCCCCTTGTTCTATTTTAGTTTTTAAGCATATACATCAATCACTTTGATACAACTATTTTTACTTTTAAATACTTTTGAGATTTAATAGTACCTGAAATTGTGAACACCATTTATCAATGCACTGATAAACGATTGAAGTCAAGTTAATAAATCATTCTGAGAATTAGATTGCCTCAGTTTTTTCATCTCTAAAATGGGGATATTAATGCCTACTTCCTGGGGATGTTAGGATAATGGATGCGTAGCACTTGGCATGATGCCTGCACAGCATCATTCTCCATGAACGGTGGCTATTGGTACTAGAGGACAGATGATATAGTTGTTGGTACTGATCCTGGCTTTGCCACTTACCACGAGCTGTGCAGGCCTGAGGAAGTCTCATTTTGTTCATCTGTAACTTAGGAATAATAGGACCCCTGACTCAATATAAGTTAAAACATACAAAATGCTTATCACAGTAGCTGTAGGAAGTACATATTTAATAAATGGTGGATATTATTATTATTAAATAAATCTGTACTGTGATTATTTTATTTTGATAGTGTCCCTCATTAGACATGTCTAAATGACAGGGCGTATCCAGGTTCATCCAAATCCACCGGAAAGTGCCTTCTCTGTTGATTCCTTACATTCTGTACACTTTACTCTGCTTCTTAGAATAATCACCAAACTTAATATTCTGTTTATCAGTGTTTCCCATCCCCAAATGAACAACAAGCCAAAAAGAAAACCAAATAAATTCTCTTCTGTGTGCTCCTGTGGGCCCAAGGTGTGAGGAAGAAGAGGAGGAAGGCGGAAGAAGAGAACCTACGCCACAACTTCTGCTTTGAAGGATGGAAATGGGGACGGTATCAGACGAAAAGTGATTAAAAACACGCACTGCTGTTTAATGGGAAATATTGCTGTAGCACTTGTGAAACAAGATATTTCATAAAGAATGCCATAGAATCTATTATTGAAAGAATCCATGATAACGTGCAACAAAAATTAGTGGACATTTTTCCTTAGCTTTTGAGCAGGATTTTTTCTGAATGTGAAAGATTTATCTTCTGTCAGGGAGGCACACAAGTGATCACCAACCAGAGGCAGGAGGAAGGGGCAGACATTTCATGTGTGCTCTGTGCCAGACACATACGTTTAATGCTTACAACAAACCGTTGATGGACGTATGTTTGACCAATCAGGTAAATGAAGCTCAGAGACATCAAATTACTTGCCCAAGTTCATGTAGCTGATAAAGGGTAGAGCAGAGATTTGAATCCATGACTCCGGAGTCTATACTCTTTCCACCAGACCTCCCAGGATGTCAACCAGACCTCTGCCACCTCCCAGGGTGCCCTGGTCGGGGAATCTGGAGACAAGGGTTAAATTCCTGACTTGACCACCAAGTAATTTAGTCCAATTTACGCTTTTAAGTGTTTTACTGACTCCACTCAAAATATAACTGTACTTTGCATAGCATCATAAGAACACAGAAAGAATGAACTCGTGTTTATAAAGTACTATATAAAGCTTAAATATACTTTTATTTTTAAAATATTCTTATGTACAGATAAAAATTATACTCTCAAAAAGGCATTCTAGGACCCCAAACTAAGATTAGATTTCAATGTCTCCATTTCTTAACTAACCAGACACCAAATAATGTCTTTCCAAATAGCATAGATAATGTTTTCTTGGAGGCTAGAAAATAAATGTCAATACTTGTGGTAGTTTCCGAGAATTTAAAAGTGCTAGCCCCAGAATAAATATATATTGGAGGAGAGGTAATATAACCCAGGCCAATAAATATTCACCAAAAATTCTCACATAGAAAACATGTGGGAATCTAAATGTGTTGATTCAAAAGAAAAGAAAGTAACTTGATGCTAAGATTGAGCTGCGATAGGACTTTAACTCAGGGCTCTCCTGGCTGCCTGTGATGGTACTGTCCACCATAACCCGAAAACTCAGGGCCAGGCAGAAGACTCATATGCTCCTAGTGGGATGGAAATGCACTCCCCATGTCGGAAATGGCCTTCCTTTCACTACCATGATAAATTGGAGAGTGGTTGCATTAATATGGATACTACAACCATAGTAATTTCATTTTCTATTCCTAGAAACATTAAATATACCCAGAAACTACAGTTAATCCGTATCTTCTCACCAAAATGAGGCAGCACCAAACCATCACTAGACATATTGTTCTAAAGATCATAAGTGTTGATAATCCAAGCCTAAAACTTTCCAAATCCACCAAGTGCTGATTCACACTTCCTCCTTGCTTCAACAAAGACTACCTGCAGTGTATGCTAGGTACTTGCCACAGTCCTTATTTTCTGACCCCAAGTGTGATGATTAATTTTATGTGTCAATTTAGCTAGGTCACGATACCCAGATATTTGGTCAAACATTATTCTAGATGTTTCCGTGAAGACATTTTTTAAATGAGATTAGCATTTAAATCAGTAGACTTTAGATAAGGCAGATTACCCTCCATAACCTGGGTGGGCCTCATCCAATCAGTTGAAGGCCTTAATCGAAAAAGACTGACCTCCTGGAAGAAGAGGGAATCTGCCAGCAGACCACCTTTGGACCCAAACTGCAGCTCTTCCCTGGGTCTCCAGCCTGCCAGCCTATCCTGTAGATTTTGGACTTGCCAAGACTCCACAATCATGTGAGCCAATTCCTTAAAATAAGTCTAGATGGGTAAATAGGTTAATAGATGATATAGATAGATAGATAGATAGACAGATAGATAGATAGTAGGTAGGTAGATAGATAGATAGATAGATAGTAGATAGTAGGTAGGTAGATAGATAGATAGATAGTAGATAGATAGTAGGTAGGTAGGTAGGTAGATAGTAGATAGATAGTAGGTAGGTAGATAGATAGATAGTAGATACTAGTAGGTAGGTAGATAGATAGATAGTAGATAGATAGATAGATAGTAGACAGATGATAGATAGATAAACATACATCCTATTGGTTCTGTTTCTCTGAAGAACCTGACTAACACACCTAGTTATAATCACAGAACTGACAATGACACCAAAAGGGCACGAAGAGCATTTGCAAAGCTGCATGTGGGTCATCTTCCAACAACCACAAGATTTGGCCACAGGTATCTCAAATGCAACGGGTCCCAAACCAAGAGGCGAGGGTTGAAATTCTAACTGGGTCACTCGTTAGCTATGTGACTTCAGGATGTTACCTAACCTTCCTGTGCCTCATTGTACTCATCTGTCAAAGAATAGTGCTTTCTGCACGAGGTCAACATAAGGATAAATTAAGTTACTGCACATGAAACATTTAGCAGCACACCTGGCATAGAATAAGGGCTCATTAGGTGTTGTCATGATGTTCCCTCAACCGCTCCTGCTCCTGCTTTCCCTTGTACTCCCACCTGGGGTAGGAGCACTCCAGCAATACACACACAATACCTAAAAACCTCACCTTATCTTCACCTTCTCCCGTTCTTTCACCCACCCACCCCCCACCCTCAGAACCTATTGATTCCCCAGGATCTTTTCTACCTGTGTTTTATTTACTCGTTCATTCTACAAACATTTACTGACCATTATTTCCGGGGCTGACACTGGGTTTGGAAGTGTTGTGAATACAAAAATAAGTGAACAAAGGCTGAATACTGTACAGAGGAGGGACTTTGCGTTCCCATTGCCCCTGCCTGTGGCCATTCTCAGCCCTTTCCCTTGGATTATTGATGGAGCATCCGAAGCAGTTTTCCAGTCTCTCTCCCTGTAATCCATCCTTCATCACGACCCTTCCCAAAACTCAGGGCAGGTTGTTTCTCTTGGCCTCTAGAATAAAGTCCACAATTGTCCCCAAGCAATCTTTATTTCATCATCACCCAATATTATTATCCACAGTGGGCTTTCCAATCACTGCCTCAGAACACAGTACTCCTAGGCACTCTGTGACCCTACTCCTGCAGCGGGTCCCTCACTCTGATCACCTGCCCAATGCCTTCCTTGACCTTCCCAGTCAGAAGCAACAGATCTTCCCTCCCACAGCTCTTGTCCTTGAGTTTGACATTCCAGCTGTTGTTGTTTATGTAGCTGAGCCCCGGCTTCAGCCCAGGCTGTCTTCACTCCAGGATCCAGACAGGGCCTGGGCAAGTCTGGAAGGCCCCTGAGATGGGTCTGCCAAGGTTCTATTGCACGAGGGTCCGAGGAGCCTCCTGGGAAATGAACTCATCCTGAGGGAAAAGAGGGCCAAGTCACACAAACATGTGCCAAGGTCAGCCAGTGTCCGAGGGAGGGATAATTTTGAGTACAGCGGGGTGTCTGCCACTCAGCTTTCCTTGGCCAAATTCTCAGGGATGCATTCCTGAGTTATGTAGTCATCCATTTGCATTCAACAAACATTTAGTGAGTGCCTACCCTGGGTCAGGCTCCATCCTGGGCACTGGGGATACATGAGTGAGAAAGACAGACTCATTCCCGGACCTCAAGAGCTTAACTTAAAGCTTAGTGGGAGTTCTGACGAGAGGGGAGCTGCAATCTAAAGAATGGGCATTTTTATTCATTTTCTTTGCTTATGTTTTATATAATTTTAATTTTTACATTTGTAATTTGAATGCCTGTGTGACTAGGAGAACAGAAGTCAACTCTGCTCCGGGATCCGTATGTGAGAGTGTAACAGGGTTAGGGTAATCACACCTTTTGATGTGAAAGTTAGGGAAGGCTGAGCTGAGAAATGGCTCCATGGTGTGAGCATGGAGCTGGACCTGCCAGAGCAGAAACAGGAGATGGCATCATCATCCGCAGCACCCAGTATCTGGGATGACCAGCAACCCACCTCTGTAGAGGAGCAGGGGAATGGTGGATGCCAAGGGGGGCCGGAGAGGCAGTACTGGGAAGGGATGTGCCCAGAAGTCCTGCAATTCTCTCTGTGTTAGACTCTATTTCTGCCTCCAGAGAATGTCAGGGAAACCAGCACTTCTTTCTTTTCTCGCCCACTAATTTGTCATTTTTGTAAGGGCAGGCACTGTGTCTTATTGTTTGGAGAATCAAACCAGTAGTTACTGATTTTTGGCTAGTTAGCCAAAAACAGGCATAGAACTAAGTTTTGTTGAATTAGAGTGAATATGAAGATAGATCGATTTACTTTCATTTAAGTAAAATAGCCAGAGTATACAGACGCATACAGGGAAAAAATGTAAGAATACTTATAGTTAAGTGGCTTCTTCCACCCCTTATCCTACAGAGCCATTTTGCACTCATTCTTCATTCCACGTTGGAAGCTCAAGTCAGGATTAAAATAGAGTTACTTTGTTGCCGGTCATTTTATATTAGTTCTTCGTTGTTATTATAAGGATAATACATTCTTTTATTCACTAGAATAAAAGTCTAGTGAAGGATGGAAAGGAGAAAGTGAAAGTGAATGCCACCCCAACACAGCGTGGGATGCTCAATGGTGGCATTGGATAGAATTGCATCATTTGGAATTTCCAGAACAACCTTTCTTCTCCTAATTCATTTCCCCATCACCTGAGACAGAGACGGAAACAGAAACAAAGTGAAAAGGGGACTTCTTCATAGTCACACCAGCCAGTTGCCTTCAAACATCCAGACTAGTGTAAGACCCAGCCTCATTTCCAGACAAAAGAATTCAAACACTGTGGGCTCAGCAACCGATGTTTTGGCCCTTCTGAAGTTGCTCATCACAAATTCCAGCCATAAGCTGCTGGAATCTGTCAGTGAGAGGCAAGGTGATAGCAAGAGCCAAGCCAGTCAGCAGGGGCTCCAAGTTCATTTTGCATTTGTTCTTTTCTGGGGAAGCAGAAGAGAAAAGTTTTCATTATAAAGATGGAGTATGTCTGTTTTTATTCATTGTCTGTTCATACGACAATAGAGGAAAAGGGTGCCGTGAAAACAGAACAAGGAGACTGAAACGCTGGGTCTGCTTCACTGCTCAGCAGCTGGGTGACCTACAGCAAATCATGGAACTCTCTGAGCTGCGGTTTTCTCTTCAGCAAAAAAGAAGCAATAATTCCTACCCCGCCTAGCTTGTGAGGCTCTTAGAAAGATAGAGTTTCTATTTTTGAAAATTCTAAAGAGTGATAGAAATGGAAGGTATGAAGCCTGTATCACTCTGCAATATTATACCCAAGGGTCTCAGACCTTTTTTCCCTGTATTTTCCCCTAAAGGCTCCCCAACATGCTCCACCCTAAACTTAACCCCCACTGCTTCCTACTGTCACAGCACCCTCCCTCTGGCACGATTCTCTTATTTCTGGAAAATGCACCCAATACCCAAGGATCACTCAGCACAGAGTCAAGAGCTGACTGTCAGCAAGAAAGAAAGGCAGACCAAAGAAATGAAGGCCACGTTAAAGGAAAGCATTTTGCTTTCATGCCTCTGCCTACAAGGTCCACATGAAAGTGAGTATAACATAGAAAACTCTGGCTGCTAGAGCTCCCGTGGTGGAGGCTGTAGGATACTTGCTGGTGGAACACAGAGTACAGAGGGCAAGTTGTCCCAAGAAAAATCCAGGTGGGTATAATGCACTGGCCCTAGAGCCATACTACAGGATCTTTGATAGCTGTGTGACCTTGAGCAAATGAGTCCTTCTGTGCCTCAGTTTCCTCATCCACAAAGAAAGACTATAACAATGGCACCTACTCCATAGGCTTTTGTGAGGATTCAATGAATGAACATGGATAGGGTACTTAGCAATGTAGCTGGAGCAAGTAAGTGATATGTGAGTATTGGTGGTGATGATGGTGATGGCGGTGATGGTGGTGATGATGGTGATGACGGTGACGGTGGTGGTGGTGGTGGTGATAATAGTGGTGATGGTGATGGTGGTTTTGATTACGCCTTCCACTGCTTCCACACAAAGCTAAGAGACAGAACAGAGGAGAGAAAGAAGTGCCCTAAGAAGAGGCAGCAAGCCTCTGCTTTCCACAGAGGGTACACTGAGGGAACCCAGGTGTCTTAGTCCGTTCAGGCTGCCATAACAACATACCATAGACTGGGTGACTCAAACAACAAACATTTATTTCTCACTGTTATGGAGGCTGGAAGTCCAAGATTAAGGCTCTAGGAGATCAGGCGTCTGGTGAAGGCCTATTTCCTGGTTCGCAAACGGCCAACACCTCCATGTGTTCTCACATGAGGGAAGGGGCGAGAGAACTCTCCCAACTCTCTTTTATAACGTCACTAATAACCTTCTAAAGGCTCCACCTCCTAATACCATCATATTGGGGGTTAGGATTTCAACATACGAATTGGGCAGGCGGGGCAGGGGGGTGGGTGGACGACACACAAACATTCACTATTGCACCAGGCTTCTTCGAGGTCAGGCCATGCAGAGGTCTTACAACAGCAAATTAGAAACAATAAGAGCCCAGGTTATAGAAATAGGGCCATCATTAGACTGTGAACTTTCCACAACTTCATTCAGACAGACTGAAACGTCTAGCAATTTCTATTAAAACTCTGATAAAAGGAAGAGCCCATTCCAGTGCTCACATGCATGGGGTGCAGAGGAGTACGACACAGAGAAGCCCCTCTGGGACAACGCAAAGCCAGGGCCAAGAAAGGAAATGAGCCAAGGCACATGGAGCCAGGGCAGAATGGTTCCCCTGGCCTCTCTCCACTGAAGGGGTGCCTGCGTTCACAGTGAGGAGAGATGGTTAACACCTGACCCATATCCTTCATGTGTTTAATATTGGGCTTTTGTTTTATTAAGACATTTGCTTAGGCTAACTCTTTAATAAAGTGTTTATAGCTCATCCCATAGATTGGGTTCAGGAATGAAGTATTTTATTTCATTCACTCAGCAGCTATTTATGGATTGCTACAGAATTCCACAGCCTGTGCTCAGGAATGAGAGTCCAGAGCTCACAGCTTAGTGGGAGAGATAGAATGGTAAACAACTGTTACACTGTGGACTCCAGTCCGACATGAGTAACAAGAATGCAGGGCCAGGGAAGCACTGGAAAAGTTAGAAGGGCAGATTGAAGGGCCTTGAAGCCTTGTGAGGAGTTTGGACTTTATTTTGAGGGCAATGGGAGCCACTGAAGGATATACCAAGGTAAATGCTCTGCCAGTATTGTCACAAATGCTCACACTGATGAACCCCACATATCTCATCCAGATTCTGAAAACCCAGAATGAACTGAATTAAAACCTCCCCTAGCAAAATCACGACCACCCAGGGATTATTCCTTTGGGCAGTAGCTCTAATTTATATTATATTCCCCCAGCAGCAGTACAGAACTAGGCAATGGCTTCCCTGAGGTCTCAGGAAGAGGCACAACTTCACTCAGATGGACTGAAACCCAGGAGTCCTCTCTTTTTTAAAAAACAGGAATTATATTTAGGCAAGCAATGCTTCCATGTACTGTGAGGTTCCCAAGATTAGCATAAGATCAGAGATGCCCAAGGCCAGAGCTTTGCCCGTTGGCTACTAAAATTCTAAAGGCAAAAGGAAGGAATTTGAGTCATTTTAGAGGTAAAAATAGAGTACGCTGGATGGAGGCCAGGCACCATTGTAATAATCAAGACACTGCTTGTTCTATGTTTGAGGAATAATGTCAAAATTCACACCAGAAATGTTTACCTTATTTTCTAAAACCCCATGAGAAACCTTTCTCAGTGGCAGCTGCAGAGTTTCTATAAAGGAGTGACTTAGGGCCAATAACCTGCTTGGAGGAGATTCGTCCCAAAGCCACATTTGCGTCACTAGTACACTGCTTTAATTCAGGTTGTATGATCATTTGTAATGGCTTGGAGATTAAAGAGAGGGGGTTAAAATACTCCTAAATTGCCCTTCTGTCATGCCAATGCTATCTAACAACAAATGTGGTGTACTTCACGGAGGGTAATTCACTTACGAGGCTGATAAATACCACTGATGGGAAATGAAGGCCCAGCTCCTAGAAGGAAATGTGACTATAATACCTAAGTCGTTTTGTCCACTCATGTCTTCTTCCCATTCTACAGGGACAATCTCTGCACCTAGGAATGAAGCGAAAGCATAACTGTCGTTACCCGTGGGCATGACATTTAGTCTGAACTAAATGTGACGTATAATTTGAGGAGCACTGGGAGATCTCACTCCATTTCTCTCCACCCTCCAAGCCCTGCCTGGTGCAGAAAATTCCCACAGTTTTTACTTTTTTGAGTGAAGACATTAAAAGCTACTACGAAAATGCACATTTTATCTGGGAGGGGTAGCACACTGAGTCATTAATAATAACAATTACTCGAATGACTTCATCTGGTCATCCGGCCAGTTACTGGGTAGTTTCCAGGGTAATAGTAAAGATGCCTTTAGATCCTGGGGAGAAGGCCAGAAGACGTTTGTCTGAAAGACAGACGCTGGGTGTGGGCCCAGGAAGACGCCAAAAAGAACCTTACGGCTTCCCCATTTTGCTGGGACTGGCCTGGCCTCATTGTTTGAGTGGTTTGGGGTGAGATCATGAGAATTATTCTGGCTAGAGCTGATTGCTTTATTGTAAACTTCAGGCTGTGAGAAGAGACTGGATGGAGTGCCTGGGTTACACATTGATCAACTGTGCAAATGTATATGTTTCACTTAAAATCTTAGAGCCTCACTTTCTCATAAAAAGTGAGAATAATAATATAGGCCTACTAACCTCAGAGAGCACTGTGAAAATCAAGTAAATTAATGAATGTAGGAATGCTTTGCAAATAAAAGAGGGTTATTCAAAGGACATGTTTAATCCAGCAATCACGTTCCTTGGTATTTACCCAAAAGAGCTGAAAACTTATGTTCACACGAAGATCTGCCTGCAAATTGGCAATTATGAAATTGCCAATATGTACAAGCAACAAAGATGTCCTTCAATAAGTGAATGGGTAAACAAAATGTGGTACATCCATACAGTGGAATATTATTCAGCAATAAAAAGGAATGAGCTATCAAGCCATGTAAGGGCATGGAGGAAACTTACATGCATATTACTAAGTGAAAGAAGCCAGTCTGAAAAGACTAAATACTGTACTATTCCAATTAAATGACCTTCTGGAAAAGGCAAAACTATGGAGACAGTATGATCAGTGGTTGTTAGGGATCTGGAAGGAGGAGAGGAAGAACAGATGGAGCACAGGGGATTTTTAGGGCAGTGAAGCTATTCTGCATGATACTGGAATAGTTGATACACGTCATTATCCATTTGTCAAAGCCCATAGGACACGAAGAATGAACTTGACACCAAAGCCCATGCTCATTATGCTGTGCTGCCAGCAAACTTTTTCACGAGGTGTTTGAATGGCTTGTTTGTATCTTTTTGCTTTTCTTTAGTTTCTAAATTTCCTAAAAGTGGGATTATCTTTCTAATTAAAAACAGACAAAATAAATTTTATTTTTTTAAAGAAGGAATGAGTGC
Organism: Equus przewalskii; assembly: GCF_037783145.1. Lineage (NCBI taxonomy): Eukaryota > Metazoa > Chordata > Mammalia > Perissodactyla > Equidae > Equus > Equus przewalskii. The sequence goes on along the minus strand of NC_091833.1, from coordinate 77,236,073 downwards.
CCATATACAAACAAAATGTTTTGCTTTTTCCTAAAATGGATGTTAGAATGGCACAGCAGAGGTTGAAAGAAGATCCAGTGTAAGTGAGCTGACAACTGAGTGGGATTAGAATTCTCAGCTTTCTTCATTCACCTTTCAACAAAGTCCCATTGCTAGAAACACTGTGAGTAAGTAGGACTTAACATTTAGTGGGTCATGACTCCTCTGAGAATCTGTTGAAAGCCACGGACCCTCTTCCCTGGACAATGTGATAAGCATGTGCATGCACCCGCAAACAAGCATACATTTTGCACACAATTTCAGAAGACGGACAAATGCAACCATGCCTATGAATGTGTGCCAGGTACAGAGCCGCTGATATAAGGTAACATAAGAAGTCATATTTTGTCTGATTTGTTGAAGCTCAGTGACATCTCTGGCATCATTGTCTACACAATAAACCATAGATGGCAGCGTTGTTTCCCAAGATGTCTTACTGTCAGTAGGGACGTGCTCTGAGGTCTTTGTTGGTGGGACGATGGATTTCAGCAGCTTCATCTGCATTCTTGACTGATTCCCTTATAAGTGATTGGGGATGATGCAGAGGACAACTAACAGGCTACGTGGATATGAACGCATGAGGAAAATCACGAAAACAACACAAGGGTAACTCCCAGGAGTGTATCCCTTTACACTTAGAAAGCATTTTCATACCTTCGATCTCAGTTGAACTTCCACAGCCCTATGAAGAGAGAATCATTGGCCCTATCTTACATATAACCCAGACCTCTACTCTCAACTTCATCTGCAAGAGCTGACTATATTTTGGCCAAACCCCAAGCCTAATACAAAGTCAACCCCTTCACCACGCCAATGAGAAATCCAATTGATTTAATTAAGCATATCATAATCTTTCCAGGATTAAGATTCATGGAGCCCCTGGAAGTGTCATCTCACATAGTACATAGCTCCTCAAAATTCCAGTAAGACTTCTCCCAAGTCTCTTCTCCTCTTCCACTCCCCAGATCCTCCCCACAATCCTCCTTTCCCTTCTGTATTACACATCGCAGCTTCCTTCTTTCCCATGAATAAGGGGCTTATTAAAGCATCTTATCAACAAAGCTAATGCATTAGACATTTGCAGGGTGTTTTATTTGTTTTATTTTGTTTCCTTATCTTGCCATCCAGCACCCACTTCCTTTTCTAGTGGTAATAGCTCTCATTTTTCTTTGGAGAGCCATTCCTCCCCAGTTCCCAGTCCATGTGGTCCCAGAAGAGCTAGCACCACAATCATATGACTCCAGCCAAGCCAATCAGAGCCTCACATTCTCCTGGTCAGTGATTGGCTTGGGAACAGATGAGTGACTCCTCAGACACAAGGAAGCCCTATGAGACTTTTGCTGAAGATTCTGGAAGATAGGATTTTATCCGGTTAGATATGAAGCTGAGAGAACATGAAATCTAGAGCTTCTGCCACCATCTTGCAATAAATGGAGCCTAAAACAAAGGTACACACTAAAGATAGATGAAGGGTGGCATGAAACCAAGTTTTGATGATATAATTTGGGCCTGATGTCAGCAACATCTGAAGCCAACCGTAGTGAACTGAATAGTGGCCACAAAGATATATCCACACTATTCCCTGGAACACGTAAATGTTACCTTATTTGGCAAAAAGTGGATATTACCTTATGTGGCACAAAATATGAGTAAGTTAAGAATCTTGCAAGGAGGAGCTTATCCAGGATTATCCAGCCCTAAATGCAATCACATGCATCCCTACAAGAGAGAGGGAGATTAATGCAGACAGAAGAAGAGAAAGCAGACACACAGAGGAGAAGCTGATACGAAGATGAAGGCAGAGATTATAGTGACACGGCCATAATCTCTCCAATTGTGGTTCTAATCATGATTCCTAGGAACACCAAGGAATGCCACGTAGCCACCAGAAGCTAGAAGAGTCCTGTTTCCCCAGAGCCTCTAGGAGGAACGCAGCCTTGCCAACACCTTGATTTCGTACTTCTGGCCTCCAGAACAGTGAGATAATAAATTTCTGTGATTTTAAGCCACCAGGATTGCAGGAATTAGAAAACTAATGTACTAGCCTTATCCCTGGGACTTTTCATTTACTGAGCCAATAAACTCCCCTTTTTTCTTAGGCCATTTTAAGTTGAGCTTTTTCGTCACTTGCGGCAGGAAGACTTATAAATGACACAGCCGATCTGTCCTTAAAAATGAAGTCCCATAACAGCCATTAAGATGATAAAACTTTTCTCCATCTCATTACATACAAATGAGGAAACTTTTCAAGGAGATGAAATAATTTTCTCAAAGTGCTACCACAAGTACATCCAAGACAAGCATCACAAGTATAAAATCCAAGATTTTGTAACATGACTCGAACCTAGTCCTTCTGACTCCACAGGTCATGCTCTGCAGGATGCATTTTGTTCATATCTAGGGAGCATAGAAATGACTACACATATGGGTCCACCTTCAAACAATGATACAGATAACAGCATTATCACTAGTGTTATTACCTTAAACTGTTAGCTTTCCAACACTTATCAAAACATCAGCTCAAAAAGCGAAGTACAGGAGGCCATTTGAAGAGTTTTAGTCCATCCATTCTGTCAGAGCCTCTGAAATTCTGGGTTTGGATAAAGTTGAACCCACAGACCATTTCTTATTTGGGCCACAGCACCTTAGGCCCTTTCACAACTACCTTCACTGTAACTGTGTTTTAAGGTCACATCCTTAACTTTAATGGAAGAATATCTATTACTGCTTTTACCACAAAAATATTTCTAGGGTCATTGTGTACTACCCATTTGAGTATTCCCTATGAAAATCTCACCTGAAGAATTTATTATATAAGCAAGTACTAGAAAAAAACTTTTTTCCCTCTTAAAGAACTGGTTTGCTCCCGCCATTTTTATACTGAACTTTATTTCACTGGTGACATTTCTCTTTTGGCTTTGCCTGCCCAAAAGCTCACAGTCAAAGTTCGAGTCCTATTCCAGCACCTATGTTAATCCTTACAGTAAGTATGCATATTTATATTCTTTCCCATAGATGTGATTTTCATCTTCTATTTCAAGTGGAATTCTAAATGGAGTATGTGATGATTAATTTTTCCCGTCAACTTGACTGGGCCATGGAGTGCCTAGACATTTGGTTAAACATTAAACATTATTTCTGGGTGTGTCTGGGAAGGTATTTCTGGATGAGATTAACATTTGAATTGATAGACTGAGTAAAGCAGATTGCTCTCCCCAGTGTGGGTGGGCCTCATCTAATCCATTCAAGGCCTAAACAGAATAAAGGGCTGAGTGAGAAAGCTGGGACATCGGTTCTCTCCCGCCCTAGATCTCCTGGGTCTCCGTCTAAGCCTCCATGGTTACACGAGCCAATTCCATAATAAATCTCTGGATTATATACATATATATATATATTCCATTGGTTCTGTTTCTCTGGAGAACCCTAACTAATATGAGGTATAAAACATAAATCAGGGGCTGGCCCCGTGGCCGAGTGGTTAAGTTCACGCTCCGCTGCAGGCGGCCCAGTGTTTCGTTGGTTCGAATCCTGGGCACGGACATGGCACTGCTCATCAGACCACGCTGAGGCAGCGTCCCACATGCCACAACTAGAGGAACCCACAACGAAGAATATACAACTATGTACCGGGGGGCTTTGGGGAGAAAAAGGAAATAATAAAATCTTTAAAAAAAAAAAAAAAAACATAAATCATACAGAGTAAAAATTACCTGAAAAAACGACTTATGTTGCCCTAACACGCAGTATATAATAAAGTACACATAAAAAACATAATTTTAAATATAGTTACTATTTCATTCAAATCCTTGAATTCCTATATGTATGTATATACATATATACACACATACGTACATATATATACATATATATATATTCACTTTCATGTACCAGATATATGTATGTATGTGTGTGTGTGTGTGTGTGTGCTTGTGTGTGTATTTCCATATAGTTTTGAGTATAGGGCAATCTGCTGCTACCAACATCTCTTTAAAGATATGATCAATTCCAAAAGATATGAATTAATATTTATAGCCAAAGCAATCCTGAGAAAAAGAACAAAGCCAGAAGTATCACATGCTCTAAATTCAAAATAAACTACAAAGCTATAGTAATCAAAATAGCATAGTACTGGCAGAAAAACAGCCACACAGATAAATGGTAAAGAATTGAGAGCCCAGAAATAAAACCACACATCCATGGACAGGTAATCTTTGACAAAGAAGCCAAGAACATACAATGGAGAAAGGAAAGTCTCTTCAATAAATAGCGTTGGGAAAACTGGACAGCCACATGCAAAAGAATGAAAGCAGGTTATCTTATGCCATACACAAAAATTAACTCAAAATGGATTAAAGACTTGAATGTAAGACCTGAAACCATGAAACTCCTAGAAGAAAACATAGGCAGTACACTCTTCAACACTGGTCTTAGCAGTATCTTTTTGAATATCATGTCTCCTTATGCAAGGAAAACAAAAGAAAATATAAACACATGGGACTACATCAGACTAAAAAGCTTCTGTAGGGCAAAGGAAACCATCAAAAAATGAAAAGACAACCCATCAATTAGGAGAAAATATTTGCAAATCATGTATCCAATAAGGGGTTGATTTCCAAAATATGTAAAGAACTCATACAACTCAACAACGAAAAAAACAACCTGATCAAAAAATGGGCAGAGCATATGAAGAGGCATTTTTCCAAGGAAGATATATGGATGCCCAACAGGCACATGAAAAGATGCTCAACATCACTAATTATTAGGGAAATGCAAATCAAAAGTACAATGAGATATCACCTCACACCTGTCAGGATGGCTATTATTAAAATGACAAGAAATAGCAAGAGTTGGAGAAGATGTGGACAAAAGGGAACCCTCATACACTGCTGGTGGGAATGTAAACTGGTACAGCCACTATGGAAAATAGTATGATTTCTCAAAAAATTAAAAGTAGAAATACCATATGATCCAGCTATTCCACTTCTGGGTATTTATCCAAAGAACATGAAAATACTAATTCAAAAAGATATGTGCACCTCTGTGTTCATTGCAGCATTATTCACAATAGCCAAAACTTGGAAGCAATCCAAGTGCTCATCAACAGACGAGTGGATAAAGAAGACGTGTTATATATACAATGGAATACTACTACTCAGCCATAAAAAAAAAGACAAAATCATGCCATTTGCAATAACATGGATAGACCTTGAGGGTATTATGCTAAGCGAAATAAGTCAGACAGAGAAGGAAAAATATCATATGATTTCATTCATACATGGAAGATAAACAAACAAAAAACCACATAGATAAGGCAAACAGATTGGTGGTTACCAGAGGGAAAAGAGATGAGGGAAGGCAAAAACAGTAAAGGGGCACATATGTATGGTGATGGATGGAAACTAGACTTTTGGTGGTGAACATGATGCAGTCTATACAGAAGCCAAATTATAATGATGTACACCTGAAATTTATACAATGTGATAAACCAATGTGACCTCAATAAAATAAAATTTAAAAAAATAATTAATATTTACAAAGCACTATACTGTTTACAAAGCTTCTGTACCCACAAACTTTATTCTAATCCTCACATTTTCCATTTTCAGACAAGGAAAATGAGGCTTCTAAAATTTAACAAATATTAACCAGAACCAAAGTAAACAAATCCTTACCTAAATAAGAAAGGTGTTCATACTACAAATGCACCAACAGAGGGACAACTAATCAAGCACCATGAAAAATTACAGTAACGCTATATCACAAAAAGAAAACAACAATTCTGACACCAAACTGGAAGTCATGGAAGATTGTGATCTAACTGATAGAGAGTTCAAAATAGCTGTCACAGAGAAACTCAATGAGCTACAAGAAAACTCAGAAAGACAGTTCAATGAGTTCAGGAATAAAATTAATGAACAAAAGGAGTACTTCACAAAAGAGACTGAAACTCTAATAAAGAACCAAACAGAAATTCTGGAGCTGAAGAACTCAGTAAGTGAGATGAAGAATAAGGTAGAAAGCATTGGAAATAGAGCAGACCATAGGGAAGAGAGAATCAGCAAGCTTGAAGATAGAAATCTAGAAATTACTCAGGTGGAAGAGGACAGAGACCTAAGACTTTTAAAAAAATGAAGAAATTATACAAAATATATCCGACTCAATTAGGGAAATGAACATAAGGATAATGAACATCCAAGAAGGAGAAGGGTGGGAGAAGGGAGCAGAGAGCTTATTTAAAAAATAGTAGCTGAGAACTTCCCAAACCTGGGAAAGGAACTGGATATACAAGTACATGAAGCTAATAGAACACCTAGTGATCTCAATGCAAAAGTCCTTCTCCAAGACACATTATATTAAAACTGTCAAAAGTCAATGACAAAGAAAGAATATTATAGGCAGCCAGGGGGAAAAATAACCTGCAAAGGAACCCCCATTAGGCTATCAGCAGATTTCTCAGCAGAAACTCTACAGACAAGGAGAAAGTGGAGTGATACTTTCAAAATATTGAAAGGTAAAAACTGTCAGCCAAGAATACTCTATCTAGTAAAGTAATCTTTCAGATATGAAGGAGAAATAAAGCCTTCCCCAGACAAACAAAAGCTGAGAGAGCTCATTGCCACTAAACCTGCCTTACAAGAAATCTTGAAAAAAGCCCTCCTACCTGAAACAAAAAGGCAAAGGTTGGGGCCAGCCCCATGGCCAAGTGGTTAAGTTCGTGCACTCCACCAAGTTCGGCGGGCCAGGGTTTTGCCGGTTTGGATCCTGGGTGTCTATATGGCACTGCTCATCAAGCCATGCTGAGGTGGTATCCCACACAGCACAACCAGAGGTACTCACAGCTAGAATATCCAGCTAAGTACTGGGGGACTTTGGGGAAAAGAAGAAGGCAAAAAAAAAAAAAAGGCAAAGGTTTACAAAGCTTTGAGCAAGGTGATAAACAGATAGAATCAAAAAATTGCACTCTACATCAGAATAGGTTAGTAAACACTATTATAACATAAAGGTTCCAGGGGAAAAAAAGCTTTAAAAATAACCGTAACCACTTCAATTTGGTAACAACTTCACAATACAAAATGGGGTAATTTGTGACAACAAAAACATAGAAGAAGAAGAGGAAAAGAATGGAAACTGCACAGGCTAATGAAGATAAGACACTATCAGCAGAAAAAGGACTACCTCATCTATGAGCTCTTTTGTACAAACCTCATGGTAACCACAAAACAAAAATTCAGAGTAGTCACAAAATATAAAAAAAGAAGAAACTGAGACACATGTCATGGAAAAACACAAAACTGAAATAGCAGACAGAAACACAAGGAAAAAGAAACTGTGGAAACATAGAACCACCAGAAAGGAAAAGATAAAATGGAGGTATTAAGCCCTCACTCATCAATAATCACCCTAAATGTAAATGGATTGAATTCATCAATCAAAAGGCACAGAGTGGATGGATGGATTAAAAAACAAGACGCAACAGTATGCTGCCTCTAGAAGACCCATCACAGCTCTAAAGACAAACATAGGCTCAGAGTGAAGGGATGGAAGATGACACTCCAAGCAAATGGCCAACAAAAGAAAGCAGGTGTAGAAAGTTTAAGGAACGCACCTGGTCTCCACTACTAAAAAGTGTCAGCTCTGGGGTCTGAACCAAAATCTTCTGGAGCCAGAAGATCCTTGGACTGGAGTACTGATCCAAGGGAACAGAATGTGATATTTACCTTTTAAGGGATTCCCTTGATATCAGCTCAAGTATAACAACCCTCCATTTGAGAGTTACATATACTTGCATAACTGCCTATAACACAAAAGAATAAGAAGACTTACTTTGAGCTTCTGGTCACTCTCTGGTTCCACAGAGAAGCTCAGCAACGAAGCCAAGGGGCCTTCACTGCTCATCCTTCCAGGGTTGCTTTAACCTAAATGGCACTTTGCTGAGAATTAGGAAAGCTCTTGGGGGCTTGAGGTGCCCTGTGTCTGATGAGTTGGTGAGTGAAAACAGGGTGACCTCAGGGCCCACTTGCCTTCAGCCAGAGGCCTTTGCTAGTACTAGCAGCCATTGACCTTGAACTGCACCACCCTGTGCCCCTTTCGTCCTCTTCCCCCTCTCTTTCAGACTCTTTCTCCTTTCTCCTCTCTCATTGTTTCTCCCCCGACACCCCCATCTCCTTTAGGGTAGCCCTTCAAGGCGACAGCTGGGCGTGACATCCAGTTGGTTGGCTGATCTTTATCCTACCAGGCTTACCCCAGAATTTAGCACTTTCTTCTGAGGGCTGTAATCCCCGCACAAGCATCTTAGTCTTGAACATTGAGTACTCCCTTGAGAACACTGCCAAAGTTACAAGCAAAATAAGAATCTTCACCAACTCTCCCAAAAGCTAGCCTCTGGCCTGTACAACCAGCCTCCATTCTTGACGCTCTGATTGCGTCCAGCTCAGCAAGGGAACCACTGCTTTCAGCCAGTCAATCCAGATATAATGGCACTTTTAAACAACAACAAATATTGAGAAATAAGACTTTATTGTCAAAATAATTGCTGCCAGGAATCACAGGCCCAGCCCATAAAACAGGGAGTTTCAGAGAATACTTCCTATATAATAGCATGAAACCATCTGTTCCGAAGCAAACCATTTCAATCACGCCTTAATGTTCAGAGTCAATTAAATAAACTGTGGATCAAGAAAGAAAATAAGCAGCAGCCAACAAGTAATTTTCGCGATAGAACTAAAATGAATCAGAGCATTTAATTCGACATTTCCCCTAACCAGTTGTGAAAAATTATGCAGCCTCATGCATTTATCTTAGCCATAATAAAGAATATTCTTTTGTGCTTATGGAAGAAAAACTTTCTCCAGGAACGTGGTGTGCAAAAGTAACAGCCAGCTGACTCTCCCTTTGGCTGCACTGGGCAGTAGGGGCAAGAAGGTATCTTTCTCTCCCCAGCTGGCAAGATCTGGGAGCTCATTAAAAGAGCTGGGACACTGGGCAGGCACAGGCTCAGAGGAAACCTGGAGCCACCACTCTCCTACACCCAATCTAGCCCTCGCAGCCAGACTTCTTCCCAAGCGCCTCGGGCCTTTCCTTAGTCTGTGTTTTCTGACACCAGTTGTGGAAAGTGTTTGTGTTCTTGCCGGTTGAGGTTCTTGGGCCTTGTGCAAATTAGGGGGTGTCCCTGAGCATGCTGTGAGACAATTACGAAGTTACCCTATCACTGCAGGGTAGTTTTGTGAGCTTTTTTTTTGTTTTAATGTTAAATTCCAATAATCTCAGACATGTAGTAATTATATTAAGTACTTTAATACAAATATACAGAGCTTCTATGTGCTCATTCAATCTCCTGAGTATAAGATGTGTGCTCCACTCCAGGGCAGTTTAAGAGGCCTCTCTACCCCCAGGACACAGAGCACCGGGGTTTCAAGTCCCACTCAGCCAAGAGAGCCTCATAGATTAATGAGCTTTTAGCGGACAAGCGAGAAGAATGACCACCGCATGCTAGGTTTAAACAATAAGTATAAAGATATATTCTAAATGAGCAATGCAGGAACACACTCAAGAACAAAATAATAGAAGAAATAAAGAGAAAACAACCTCTCTGAGTGCTTAAAAAAAATGATCATAGCAGACATCAGTAAAATCTGGATAGTAGGTAGATATGCTTGATTCAGAAAATTTTTCTTCAAAACATGTATTTTCATCTTAACAACGATTGCCTCTGAGTAGAAGATAGTTTTCTACTTTTTATACTCCTTTAAAACTTTATCAGGTTTCAAATAATGTACGTGTAGTATTTTCATAATCAAATAATACATATGTATTGTTAAAATGCCACACTACAGGTTGCCATATTTAAAAACAATTGACATATTGGGCATAAAATACAACCCCTACAATAGGAAAACAACCAACAACAGGAAAGTGAGTGTGTGATCATTCTATGGCATCTCTGAAGAACTTCTAAACATAGCCTAATACTCCAGAGTTAGACCATCGATTGGGATGTTGGTAGAATTTCCAATATAGGACCCAGAGCGCTGGAGGAGGGCGGTTGTGTGTGGAACTCAGGACCTCAGCACTGTTCCAGGCATTTTCTCCAGCCCATATCTAGGGGTGCTAGGATGGACTAGATCTGGGGAAGGGACTCCTCACTCTCCAATGAGAACATAAGAACTCCCTAAGGAGGACATTTCTGCCATAGAAGACAACTAGGATAAAAATTCAAATTAAAACAACAAGTGTCATTTTCACTCATCCCATCAGATTGGCAAAATGGTTAATGTTTGAAAATATCAGGTGTTGGCGAGAGTTTGAGGAAATGGGTTTTCTTGTACGGTGCTGGCAGGAGTGGAAGTGGGTGTAGCCATCTGAGAGGGCAATTTGGATTACACCATTAATCCATTAAGTATGTACAAATACACATACACATACAACTCAACCATGTCAAGTGTGGGGGTGATTCCTGGAAGAGTAATGCAAACAATACTTTTCGCTCTGTCTGTAATATAACAAAAGCACAAAAATAAAGATCATGAAAATTATATTGTACAAAACTGACAATCTGCTGAAATGAGAGAATCCCAATGAGAGAATCATGGTAAGAGCTTTAGCTTACTGCCTTTTGAGAACAGGGATTAGGTAGAGGATGGAAGCCAATCAACCAATTTTGTTATATCCAGATTCACAATATTACTGTATCTACCCTACAGAAACACTCACGGATGAGTACACAATTGGTCATTGGAACACGGTTTGCAATAGAATGGAAACCACCTAAAAGTCCATGGGTAGGGGAGAGCTTAAATTACAACAGCTTCACACTATGAAGCAGGAAAAGAATGAGGCAGGTATATATGTCCAGACATTGGAATATCTCCAAGATATGGTATTAAATAAAAATTTTAAAAACAAGTTACAGAATGATAAGTACAACTGATATCATTTAGGTAAAAATTAAATATATGTACTTATCTCAATAATATGTATAAATTAATTTTTAAAGTTTTAAAATATATATATACTAAAATATATATATATTAAAGTTATAAAATATATATATATATATATAAAATGATAGCAGTAGTTACATCTAGGGAAGGAAATTGAATGAAGGAGGTCAAAAGAGACTTTACCTTGATCTGTAATGTTCTATTTTTAGAATTTACAATGAAAATGTATTCATGCATTTCCTGTGCAACTAACATAAACATTCTTTTTAAAAGAAAGAAGCTCCTAGGGAGACAGGCACAAACCCATGTGGGCTGTACCCACCAGGGAAATTCCATGTATTCATGGGTTTATTTCTGTGGTGCTTTCCTTGAGGACTCTGGAAAAAGACACATTTAGCAAAGAGTGCCAACTCTTGCTCACCTGTATTTTAATTCCTTTTTAAATTTCCCCTGGCTATCTGGTAAAGAAAGCTTCACACCTCAAGAAAGAGAAGAAGGAGGGAAAAGGAAGAGAGGGAGCAGGAGAGATGAGGGGGAGGAGGAGGAAGGTGAGATGGGGAAAGCTAGGGAGACCATACTCATCCCCAAACCCTGTATGAAAAAGGGGCACCTGCCTTAGAAGTCTGGCCCCTTGCCATCCACTTAACAGCTGTGTGAACTTGAGCAAGTGTCTTCATTTTGGGATCCTCTGTTTTCTCTTCTGCAAACAAGAGTAAGAAAATCTAGGTAAGTTGTCTAGCTTGGCATCTGGTGCATAGTAAGGAGCAAGGAAACAGTGCTTCTGACCAGGGCTATAGCGAGCCGAGAGCCTGAGGATGAGGTGCTGGCTCTTCTACACTGGAATCTGATTAATTCCATCTGATGGAGGCAGACCAAGTCCTCCCATCTGTTATTTGACAAAGAGAAGGGAAGGAGATTTCATCAGCGAACCTGAACCTTCCATCTGCAGAAACCCATAGACATAAGATTCTTCACTTCCGTAGGTTATTGTTATCATTAGACTTTGCGTTTGCAGAAGTCTGACAATTTACAAAGCACTTTCCTTTCCATTACTTAATGTGATTCTCACAACAGCTTGGTCAGGTTATCAGGGAAGACAATATTTGCATTTCCAGAGGAGGAAATTAAGGCTCAGAGAAGCTAGGTGACTTGCCAGGATCACTTAGGAGCACAGCTAGGATTCAGACTCAGTTCCATGTGGTTACAAAGCCTGTTCTACTTCCACTGCACCTGTGTCTCTTACTACTGGTCGTTCAATAACATGAGCAAAGAATCCAGGAGGAAAGGGCAAGGGAGAGGGTAGGAGTGTCGGGGAGGGGCTAAAGGACCATCTTGGCTGAGTTGTCTCCCACTACCAGTTTACCACAGTATCTGCTTTTGCAGCTACTCCACAGAAAGGACAGTGGATACCAGCTTCCTTTGTGGGAAAATTCTCTCTCATCCACCTGTATATAATCCAAAATCATCATGCTTCAATCTCCCTCATCCGCTTCAAGATATCATTCACGTCAGACCATTGTCTGTCCTTCTTCTTGATAAAGTTTCCCTTTTCTCTAACTCTCCCCTCCTTTCCCAAACCCATGACACAGGGAAATTTTTATCTTCATATTCGTTTGGGCACATTCTGAGTCCTTGGAGAATATTCTGAGACCGTGTTCTATCCATGAATCATTTTTTCCAAGATCCCCTTTTTGTGTCAGAAGCAGATCGCCCCTTCATCTTTGGGGGATTAAACTAGATTTTCCTTCTCCCTATGTGTGAAGTGAACTGTGACCACTTGGCTTATGTGGCTTTCTTCCTGGCCAGCAACAAAAGAGAGAATTTGATGAGGAAAATCATTTGGACCCGTTTTCAACAACCCGGTGAAAAGTTTCAAGATTTGTATATTCTCAGATACAGTAAACACGCAGACGAAGGAAAAAAAGGAAGGAGAAAGAGAAGAAAGAAAACAAAACAAAACAGAAAGAATCTCTTTTATATCAGGAATTGTTGACATTTTAAAAACAATGTATTTTTTCCGCCTGCGAACCTTAAGCAATGCATCCCAATCAGGACCTATAAAAGTCAGCCCAGAGTCGCATTTCCGTAGTGTCTCTCTGCTTCAATGACATGCTAAAGTAGTTATAAGTCCTTTGTCTGAAAGATGGGAAGGAAAGACAAATTTCTCATCCAGGCGACTTGGATAAGAGAGGGAGCCAAATACCATAATGTCTTCATAAGCCCTTCAACAAGATTACTTCAGAGACTGGCTTTCACTGCCAAAGCGAAGTAAAGAACTAAAGCAGTGTGCTGCATAAATTAGATGAACTTGGCCCAATTTCATCAAAAAATCGAGAATTTGAAGATTTGGGGGGAGTAGACTTTCTTTGTGTGAGGAGTAGCCTCACTTTCCTGCTCCATTGGTCATTGGATATCAAGTTCCTCTCAAAAGTAAGTAAGTAAGCAGGTACGGACGTAGCTCACTGAGATTTCTTTTTGTTCTACAAAATGAACATGTTGACTATTAACTATATGCCAGAGACTTCGCATAAATCACCTCATTTAATTCTCATGACACTGCCGCAGGGGGAAAAAAAGTATATCAACCCTGATTTTCAATTGAGGAAACGGATGTTCCAGGAGAGCTTCACTGAGCTGCCCAAGATAGAGCCAGGGGATGACAAAGAGGATTTGAACTCAGTTCTGTCACACGCGCGTGCGCACACACACACACCATTTTCTATCGCGTGCATCAAAAAGGAAGCCCGTAAAAACTGCTGGGAAATCCATGTGTGATACAATATGAGTATACCTTTACAAAAGTTATGTGGGAGGAATTTATACTTGTGACATGAGTCGTCATGACATCATGTCATGAATTCAACCTATACATGCGTGAAATAGATTTCCCGTTCACTCTGTCTTGTAGACGTAGAAAATAGTTTAGATGACCTGGCTTAGGGAGTCACTGGTCAAATGAGAACTAAGACCAAAGGTACCTCTGTTTTTGGCTCCGTGACCTTATCTTAAACACGTTATAGCTTATCATTATAAAAAGACAACCCCTTGTCGCGGATATTGCAGACTATAGTTTTTTGGGTTTTTTTTTTTTTTTTTTTTTTGAGGAAGATTAGCCCCGAGCTAACATCTGCCGCCAATCCTCCTCTTTTTGCTGAGGAAGACTGGCCCTGACCTAACATCCGTGCCCATGTTCCTCTACTTTATATGTGGGACGCCAACCACAGCATGGCCTGCCAAGCCGCGCCATTTCCATACCCGGGATCCCAACAGGCAAACCCGGGGTCGCCGAAGCGGAAGGTGCAAACTTACCCGCTGCGCCACGGGCTTCACCTGTGGGCTGTAGTTTTTGTTGACTACTTTGTTGACCAATCAGCAAATTCCGCTTACGACAGTTGAAGAGAGCTTCCTCAGTGTAGTGGAATAGTTAAGAGGATGAACTTTACGGTCCAGCAGACTGGACGTGAATTCACGTTCTACCTCCTAACGGTCACGGGCCCAGGACAAATTATCTAATCTCTGGGATGTCCATTTCCTCACCTGAAATGTGAGGATAACAAAAGTATCTACTTCACTGGCTTACTGTGAGGATGAGCTAATACATATAAACCACTCGTTCATGATACCTGACGTGTTTTAGTGCACGCTCAGACAAAAAAAATATATAAATTTTTTTAAAAACTTGGACACTGGACATACCCTCTTAAAACTAAACCTGAGTATTAAAATTATTCTTCCAGAAAATGTAATCTCTCAGGAATAGTATGCCTTGAGTATAGACAAAACTACAGAGTTGAAATTGAAGTTAATTTTTATATTCATCATTTCCCTTTCAGAAAATTCAACATATAAATCACCAAAACAAAGCACCAGTCATCCTGTATTACATAACATTAAAGGAGAAATATTTTCCTCCTCTTCATACAACTGCGTCACAAAGTTAATATTTAAATCTGACAGATACTAGTCAGCATTTTTCCTGTTTCCACTTTTGCTCTATTAAATCCTCTGTCTGAAATTATTATATAATCAGAGATCAATCTTATATTGCTCCTCTCTCTAAGAATGGATAGCAATAACTTTTAAGTATTCCTTCCATAATTTCCTTCGGCATAATTAGAATAATTTTATTGAGCTTTAGTAATTGGACAAAGTTACAAAATATAATATACTTACCATTAGTATATCCTGTAAACATAAATTATGAAATGAATGAATGAAGAGAAGGGACTAAATGAGTAAATATATAAATAACGTTAAGTGGCCTTTGGCAGCGCTCTCGCCGGAGCAAAAACAAGTTTTCACCGATGAAACAAAGACCATTAGCGCCACCTGGAGGCTAGAGTCTATTCGCAACTAAGGAAGATGTGAACCGCGGGAAAACGTTATCAGCGCTGAAACGGGCAGCAGAGATGGTCTAGCCCTGTATGGTCCTAAACGTTAGCTCACATGTGGTTGTGGAGCACTTGAAATGTGGCTAGTCCAAATCGAGATGTACTGTAAGTGTAAAACACACACCAGATATCGAAGACTTAATATGGAAAAAAGAATGTAAAATATCTCATTCATAATTTTTCTATTGATGACATGTTAAAATAGCTTTGATTATATGAGGTTAAATTAAATATGTTATTACAATTAATTTTACCTTCATATTTTTACCTTTTAATATGGCTTCTAGAAATTTAAAATTGCATGTGTAGCTCACGTTATCTTTTATTTGGACAATGCTGATCTCCCCCTTGCCGCTTAGACCAGCAGCATTCCCAAGTATTAGTTACCCGAGAGCTTGTTAGCAATGCAGAATCCCAGGCCCCATCTCCAACCTACTGAACAAGAATCTGCATTCTGGGGCCGGCCCGTAGCCAAGCAGTTAAGTTCACGCGCTCCACTTAGGCGGCCCAGGGTTTCACCGGTTCGGATCTTCGGAGCGGACATAGCACCATTCATCAGGCCATGCTGAGGCAGCATCCCACGTGCCACAACTAGAAGGACCCACAACTAGAACATACAACTATGTACTGGGGGGCTTTAGGGAGAAGAAGGAAAAAATTTTTAAATAATACAATTTAAAAATTTAAAAAAAGAATTAAAAATTTTTTAAAAGAAGCAAACTGCATTCTAGCAAAATCCCCAGGTGACTGGTATGTATATGAAGTTTGAGATTTGCTCATGTAATCCAAGCCCTTTGTTTTAAAATAGGGTAAACTGAGACCCACAGCAGTAACGTGGCTTGTTCATGGTTATCTAGCTGGTTGCCCCGAAGCCTGGCTCCCCAGTGGTCTTGAAACTGCCCAGTACCCCGCCCCACACTGCATTCTCCCACAGACCCTTCCATCTCTTAGAGCAAAAATAAAACAGCCCGCTGCTTCACTAGCAAAGAGCAAAACATATTATTGTAAATATATAAGGAAATATGTCCTCAGGGATATTTATAACAGAATTCTAGGGTATTCTTTAACACTCGTGCAAGTAAGTCACTCCATAAAAACACAGAAAACCTGTGCTTTTGAAACTATTCCCACAAATAACATCCTTGGACCATGAAAAAAGCCTGGAGTTTGGAGCCAATAGTGTGCATTCCAATCACTGAGTCAGTGAAAACAATTTAAAGGAAACTAATTCCTTTAGGATAAGGAAGAAGGTGAAAGAAGGAATTTCAGTTTTGTAACCCAGTTCCTAGAGGGAGGGTCTTATTCATTCTTTGAACGTCCAGTTTCTCACAATATGTTTAGCACATAGAGGGCTTTGAATAAATATGTGTTGAATGAACAGATCGGTTTCTGTTGATTAGATTCTATATCTCAGGAAATGTTCCCTTCTTTACATTGTCTGGTAACAATGTAAAGAAATTCAGGAAAACGCTTAAGTAGGAGCCATAGCTATAATTAGTCATACTTTTATGTCAAAATCCCTTTGTAATTAAGCACATTGTTATGAGAAAATTCAAATATGTACTAACTTTGGTCATGAGAATATAATCCATTGCATAGGAAGAGGAGGTTCCAGGTAAAATAAGATAATATTTAATTATTCCAAGTAATTCCAAGGAGGAGAAGTTGTTAAAATATCTTCTCTCGTTTTTGTAAAAATTTTTACTAAGACATTAATTGAGCCTAATCAATATCCAGAGTACTGTGCCTATGGCCCAAATGTTTCTCTCACAAAAGATCACTTTTTTGTATGCCAACTGGAAAATGTAGATTTAACTTAGGAAAGTAATTTCTGTGTTATATGAATTGAATATACTGAGTAGAATAGGAAGCACATTAATGAAAGAATTTTTTCAAATGATGTAAGTCATATAGGAAGGAAAGTTTAACTCCCACTCTCTTCCTTTCGATTGTCCCATTTCCTCATGTTTTATCCATTACTCATGTCAGGTTTTGTTATTAACCTAAATAAAATAATAGGACATCAATCCTGCTTGTTATATACAATAATGTATAGATGGCTGTTGCATATAATTATTGGAATGGTAATAATAATAGAAATCATAGGCAACAATATTAATTTATATATCATTAATTTGGCAATGAACTATGCACTGCCTTATAACATTTCTTCTACTGAGGTCTTGAATAAATATGGAATGATTCAATCATTCATTCAACAATATTCATTGAGTACCTGTAAGCCAGACACTTAGCCTGACACAGTCACTAGGAAAACAGCAGGGAGCATAGATTCTCATGGAAGAGACAAACAATAAACACATAAATGGTGAAATACATGGTAGGTCCGATTGTAAAGAGTGATGTGGAGAATATTAGGGGGGAAATGCAAAGGGGAGGGGTACTATTTTATAAAGGGTGATCTCTCTTAATTTTCAGTGGGAACCTGAAAGAAGTGATGGGGGAGGTCATGCAGATAGCTCGGGGAGAGCTGCTGGTCAAAGGACAAAGGCCATAACGTAGGAGCATGCTTAGTGGGTTAAGGAGCAACTTGGAGGCCAGTGTGGAGAGTGGAGTGAACATGGGCAAGACTAGGAGGAGAGAGGGAGCAGGGGCCAGATCAGGTAGGAGGACCATGTTCAGACTTCGGATGTTCCTCTAAATAGGAGGAAAAGCCTTTAGAGGGTTTAGCAGAGACGTGGTGTGATCTGACCTAACCTTTAGAAAGAACCAGTCAAGCCACTGTGTTTGAAATAGACCTTAGGGACCAAGGCAGAAGCGGCAGTTAGAAGATTATTATAATAGTCCAGGCAAGAAATGACGATGACTTGGACCAGGATGATAGAGGTGGAGATAACGAAATGGTATAAAATTCTAGGCATATATTGAAGGTAACACTAGCAGGATTTTCAGGTGGATTAAATGTGGTATATGAGAAGACAAGATAAGACTTCAAGTGTTTTGAGCAAGGGAGACACCAGTTCCTGGGAAAACTGAAACATGAGTAGATCTGGTTTAGGGGAGAGGGAGGGAGGGAAGATCAGAGATTGCTTTTAGAGATGAATTTAAGATGGCTTTTAAATATTCACTTTTTAAAATTAGATACACTAGAACAGATTCAAGGGAAAGGTTGAGGCTGGAGTCCTTGGCATTGTTTCAGTCCCCAAGACATGAGATCACCAAAGAAGTGAGTGGAGGAAATGGAATCAAGAAGAGTTTCAGGACTGAGCCTTGGAATATCCAACACTGAAAGGGGCTGATTGTTGTTTAACTGTTTAGAAGTTTAGTGTTGTCGTCCCCCAACCAAAACGCTAGCTCCTTGAGGCTACGGCCTAGTCTTTGCATTCCTCACTACTCACTTTGCCCATGGTAGGTGCTCAATAAACATTTGGTGAAGGAGTGAATAAATGAATGTACCAGGTATTCATTGAAGGAGTTACCAAGATAAAGGAAGAAAAAGTATGGGGGAACATATCTGGCATCCCCCTCCAGTCCCATCCCTCACTCCTCCCCATGCAAGAAAGAATGACTTATTGCTTGATGAATTTGTGAAAGGAAACTGAGATGGCAGGCTCAGCAGATCCTGGGATCTTGCTTTTCCCAGAGGAGAGGTCTGGAATTCTAAGTAAGATTGCCATTTGGGGGCTAGGAGAGGGAGAGAGGGTGATCAATTATCCTTCCTCACACCTCAGTGTATTGTTATGTGGTCTTTTGTGACTGGATTATTTCACTTAGCATACTGTTTTCAAGGTTCATCCGTGTTGTAGCACATGTTGGTCCTTCATTCCTTCTTATGGCCTAATATTATTCCATTGTATATACCATTGTATATACCATTCCATTGTGTATACCACGTTTTGTTTATCCATTTGTCAGGTGATAGACATTTGCATGGTTTCCACCATTGGCTATATGAATAATGATGCTATGAACATTCACGTACAAGTTTTTGTGTGGAGGTGTTTTCAATTCTTGTGGTTACACATCTAGGAGTGGAATTGCTAGGTCAAATTGTACCTCAATGTTTAACTTTTTGAGGAACTTCCAGGCTGTTTTTCAAGGTAGATGCACCATTTTATATTCCCACCAGTAGTGTATGAGGGTTCTGATTTCGCCACAACACTTGTTACTGTTTGATTATAGTCGTCCTACTGGGTGTGAAGTTGTATCTCATTGAGGTTTTGATTTGCATTTCCCTGATGGATAACAATGTTGAGGATCTTTTGACGTACTTATTGGCCATTTGTATATTTTTCTTTATTCCTTGTCCCACCACAGACTGGTTTGGGTCCCATTTCTATTGTACTGGCTCACCTTACATTTTTAACATTAACTTGAGGCCTTACATCAAACAGGATACTTCTTATCCTTCTCCCAAACACACAGACCTTAAAAGAATTTACCACTTCATCTCATCTTGACTATCATCTAGTATTTTATTTCAACTTTCATTTTTTATACCTTACAAGTTTATCATTATTATTATTTTATGAAGTCAGTGCTTACTTAGTAATCTAAGCAAACACTCACATTTGCCAGTTACAGTGTTTACCATTATTCACTGCATCTCACTCTTTCCTTCTGGGTTCAATTTCTTTCTTCCTAAAGGACAATCTCAAAAATCTTTTTCAATAAGACCGCATGCATGATAAATTATATTTCTTTGATTTTTGTAAATTTTCTTATTCTTGAATGATGGTTGCTTTTGTATAGATTCTAATTGACATTTGCTTTAATATTTTGAAATATGATTCTATCGATTTCTGGATTCTATTATTGCCATTGTTGGTCTAATTATTACTCTTCTAGGTAATTTGTCTTTCTTTTCTGGCTGCATTTAAGATTTGTGTGTGTGTTTTGTCTTCATTGTTTATTTTTACTTCTGTGTCTAGATGTCTATTTTTACTTATTCTGCTCAAGTTTCATTATGTTTCTTAAATATGAAGATTCACAATTTTAATTAGATTGGAAAAATTCCCAAACGCTACCTTTTCAAACTTTATTTGTTCTGCATTTTCTTTTCTTTCCTTCTGGCATCCTATTGGTTATATGCTGACTCTCTCCCTTCCTCCTCTTTGTGTCTTATCTTCTCTCATTTTCCATCTTTATCAATTTTTGCTGCTTTCTGGGTATCTACCATAGATTTAGCTTCCAAGTGTCTTTTCAGCCATTTCTAACTGGCTATTCAACTACATTTTTCCTTTGCTAAAAGTTCTATTTGGTTCTCTAAAACTTGCCTGGTCTTTTCCTAATAATGCACTCTTTCTAGAGTTTTGATTCCTTCTATTGTGCTTTTGATCATACTTATTTTATCTCTCTCAGACTAATTCAATTATCTCAATTTCTTAGTGTTCTGTATTCCTGATTTTTGTCACTCATAATAGATGGGTGCTATATGAGTTCTATACCTTTCTAAGAACTCATCTTTAGTGCTAGTTCTTTTTCTCTGACAATCGCTTCTAAGTGGTTTGGCATTGGCTTGCACCAGGCAGAAGTATCAAAAGCTTAGACTGATGTTTATGCTATTTTCTCAGCTGAGAAAGACAACTAAAGATAAAGATAGAAGCAGTGACCCGGACATTGGATCTGAAGTAAACACTAGAAAGCAGACAGGTTGGTATTTTCCCCCCACCTAAATACCAACCTTCCACAGACAAGGCTTTTTTTCATCTGCCTTTGCCAGTGTGTAGATTTTTTATTTTCGAATCCATCTTTATACATTTTCACCATAGAAGGCTATAGAGAAATTTTATAAACTACTTATTGTTGATGTGGGATGTAGACGGTAGCATCAGGCTGTCACTCCTTCCATAACAAATAGAAAAATAGAAGCAAAAACAAAAATCATATTTTAAGACACTGAAAGACTGTAGAAACAAAGTCTAAGGGAGTTAAATTTCAGAGAAGGAAAGTCCTTCCTAGGAAATTGGCAGTCGTTTCTCTCCTGTCACCTTAATTCCACAAGGGAATTAAGCTAGAAATCAATAACAGAAAGATTACTGGAAAAATCCAAAAATATGTGGAGATTAAACAACACACATCTAAATAAATAACACATGGGCCAAGGAAGAAATCTCAAGGGAAATTTTTAAATATTTTGAACTAAATGAAAATGAAAACACAACTTAAAATTTGTGGGACGCAGCAAAAGCAGTGCTTAGAGGGAAATTTATAGGCTTGAATGCATATATTAGGAAACAAGAAAGACCTAAAATCAATCATCTAAGCTTTCACCTAAGAAAACTGGACAAAGAAGAGCAAATTAAACTCCAGGTAGGGAGAAGAAAATAAATTATAAGAAATTGAAAACAAGAAATTAATAGAGAAAATCAACAAAGCCAAAAGTTGGTTCTTTGAAAAGATTAATAAAACCAATAAGCCTCTAGCCAAGCTAAGAAAAAAAGAGAACACAAATTGCTAATATCAGAAATTAAAGAAGGTACCTCACTTCAGATCCCATTAAACGGGACATTAAAAGGATGATAAAGGAGTATATGAGAGCTCTCTAGACTTTCTGATCATTTCTCTGTAAACCTAAAGCTGCTCTAAAAAAAATTATCTATTCATTTTTTTAAAAAACCAGAGACATGTCCTATTGGCAGGGTTGAGAGTGGAAGGGTGGGCGAAAGGAGATTCTTCTTGATGAATGGGGAATAGGGCATATGGTAACAAAAAGTGCTGGTACTTGAATAATCTATTGAATGAATAAGTACTATCTCCAAATAAGGTCACATTCTGAGGTATTGGGGGTTAGGACTCCAACGTATGAATTTTTATGGGACACAATTCAACCCATGACATGGAAGAAGGAATGGTGGGCATATGGCAAAGCTGGACTTAGGTCAGGAAAGGCATTGACCTAGAGCAGCTGAAAGCAAAGAGGCCAAGGGGAGAGGGTGGGAAGCCATGGACCCCAGTCTCAGTTACAGGGAAATAAAGCTAAAGTGGGCCTTCAGAAGACTCAGGCAGAATGCTGACAAGACCTAGCTGAGGAGGAGCAGGCCCAACAGCTGTGCCGAGCTTTATGCCAGGGCTGGGACAGTCAGATTAAAGTCACCTGCTCAGGCTTGACTAGCAGAAAAGAAGTAAGGACAGGTGCAGCCATCAGCGTGACCACAAGTGCATTGAGGGCACCCCAGTGATCTTTTCTGTGAAGCAGGTATTCAGATCACCTGCTGAAAGAGAAGGGTGATTGGGCAAAGTGCCAGGTGATTTGGATGGAGAAAGTTGCGAAGACCTAAAGCAGAGTGATGGGCTTAGTATTTGACGGGCAGCAAATTAGAGGACTGTCGTGGGGCTTGTGTTGTCCAGCTGAGTTCAGCAGGCATAACCCGGTAGTAAGCCACTCTTGCACAGTGGCTCTGCTAGGAGGTAGATGGCTGGACTCACACAGGGTTGAGGATTTGCAGGGCCACTGCAAGAGAAAGGAGGGAATGAGAACTGGTGAGTGTGGAATGGAAAGTAGAGAAAAGCAACGATAGAGCATGAATTCAGGCTGGGAAGGAAAAGCAGCAAAGCATACATCTCAAAAGCATTCACTTGTCACTCTCTGCTGCCACAGGTTTCAATTAGGCCCACAACTAAACCTTTCCAAAAGCTTCTAACTGCTCTCCTGTCTTTCCTCTTGCTCACCCTGTCCCCATCCATTCTCCACTCTGCTGCCAAAATGAGCTGAAAGGTCTAACCACGCTACTCCCCTGTTTAAATTCACTCACTGTCCACCTGTCCCACGGCCTAAACAGAGCAGACGCAATGTGCTGTACACCAAGGTATCTGCTCAGCAGGGGAACCCAAATCATGGAGACCAAGAAGCAGTGATGTCAAATCAGAGATGCTCGCAGCTGCTGTTAACACTCCATCTGCTTATAAAGGCTCAACAAAGCAACTTCTTTCAGAGTGGGATTCGATGCACCACCATCAAAATAGGACTTTGTTGGTGCCATTCCCTTAATCTAGAGGGTTCTCTTTCCCTTTTAGCTCTCCCTCTTTTAGGGACTCCCACCATCCTTCAAGATCCAGCTTCCTTCAGGAAGTCTTCCCTGACCACACCAGTTAGAAACGACCCCTCCATACTCTCCATTTAGCCTTTATTCTCTACTTCATTGTGGTTATTTTTTCAAATGTACCTGAAATCAGCATTTTTGAACACCTGTATGACACGTGATGTGTAAGGTGCACTCATTTAGATGAGTTGTATTGGATCTCCTTTAGGAAGATTATATCAGGTGCAGGGTACAGAGGAGGAGAAAGCAGGCGGCTTATCAAGGATGTATCTGTGCACAGAGCTTTCTGTACGTAACATCCCTCAACCTGCACAGCATCCCTGCGAGATGGCTTCTATTTTAGAGGTGAAACTAAACCCAGATAGGGTCACGCAGTTCACTGTAAGTGGTAGAGCAGCCAGTCTAACCAAAATGAGTCAACCTCCAAAGCCCCTGGGCTTTCCACTCTGATATGCTACCCTAGGAGCCTATGATCTTGGCCCCATGGACCCCTCCCCATAGCTAATCCTATAACACCTTATACATGGTGGACGCTCAGTAAGTTTGTTCACTAATTCACACTTTCATTCAATCATTCCACAGATATTTACTGGGCACCTCCTACGTAACGAGGCACTGTTCTAGGAGCTGCAGATAGACTAGAAAGCAAAATGGCAAAAATCTTGGCCTTTATGGTATTTACACTCTCATAGGGACAATAAAACAAAAAATGAATGCATATGGCATAGCACGTAGTGGCCAGGGTGATGGAGAAATAGAAAGGGAGTGTGGGAAGTGGGAGGAGGTTGCTACTGTAAATTGAAAGATTGGGAAAATCCTCACAACAATGAAGGAGGGAGCCATTCACTTATCTAGAGGAAGAACATGGCCCGTGGAGGAAACAGTCCATACAGAAGGCATGGGAGGTGGTGTGTCTGAGTAATCACTAGGCCAGTGTTATGGACTAGTGTATGCACCCCGCCTAAATTCATAGGTTGAAGCTGTAACCCTCCAGTGTGGCTGTATTTGGAGTAAGGGAGTAATTAAGCTTCAACAAAGTCATAAAGGCGGGGCCCTGAATCTGATAAGATTAGTGTCCTTATAAAAAGAGACATCGGAGAGCTCAATTGCTTGAGCCCTCTCTCCCCAGTACACAAAAAAGGAAAAGTTATTTGAGGACACAGCGAGAAGGCAGCTGTCTATAAGCCAAGAAGAGAGATCTCATCAGAAACCGATCCTCCTGGATCTTGATCTGGAACTTTGAGCCTCCAGAATGGTGAGAAAGCGAATTTCTGTTGGTTCAGCCAGTCTGCGGTATTTTGTTATGGCAGCCCCAGCAGACTAATACAGCCAATGCAGCAAAGAGGGAGATGAGCAAAAAAGAGGAGAGGGACTCAGAGAGATGGAGTGGGAAGGGGTGTTACTTGGTTTGCAGAACGTGTAGCTGGCACCTCGTAGGTCACTGCAGTGATCTGGCTTTCACTCAGAGTGAAGCGGCTCCCAGTGGGGAGTTTTGAGCAGACGAGTAACATGATTTACCTAAGTTTTTAACAGGATTACTCTGGCTACCGTGTTGGGAATAGACTGTAAGGGGGACAAGGGATAGAAGTAGGGACACTAGTTAGGAGGTTATGGCAATAACACAGTAGAGAGATAAGAGAGTCTTGGACCAGGGTGGTAGGAATGAGGTGTTATGAAATAGCTGGATTATGAATATACTTTTCTAACATTTTTTATTGTGAAATACAATAAACATACATAAAAGTGCATAAAACATAAATGTACAGCATAACATTGATTATAAAGTAAACGCCTATGTAGCATGACACAGGTCGATAAATAGAACATGGCCAGGACCCCAGAAGTCTCTCATATAGAATCTCTTACAAACACAAACTTCTTTCCCTTGTCAGTGACCTGCCTTTAAAAATAATCATTTTCTTGCTACTCTTTCCTGCTTTTGAACCTTATGTAAGTAGAATTATACAGCGTGTACTCTTGTGTCTTGACTTTTCCCACCCAGGACTGTGTTTGTGAGCTTCACCCATGTCATATGGAGCTGTAGCGGGTTCATCTTAATCATTCTAGAGTATTGGATGGTCTGACCAGCTCACTGCATTTACTTTTGTCAACAAACGTTTGGGTTGTTTCCAATTTTGAACTACTATGAATGTCCTTTGAATACTCTTGTCTATGTGTTCTTGTACACACGCATGTGCATTTCTCTAACATACACCCAGGAGTGGAACTGGAAGTCAGAGAACGTGGGTCTTCCACTTGCCTAGACAATGCCAACCTGTTTTCTAAAGCGACTGGAATGATTTATCCTGCCTCAGCAGAGTTCAATGGTTCCAGTTGCTCTAGAACTTTAACACTTGGTATTTTAGTCTTTTCAGTTGTAGCCATTCTGATGTAAGATTGTATTCCATTATGGTTTCAATTTGCAATTCCCTGATTATTAATGTGATTGGTCACTTTTTTGTACGTTTGTTGGTAATCTGAATATCTCTTTGGGGAAGTGCCTGTTCAAGTCTTTTGCCCATTTTTCTATCCAGTTGTGTCTACGCAAAATAACCGACAACCATTCTATAGATAAGAGAAATAAGGCGAGTTCATTATGAGTCAGAGTGAGGATTATAACCCTGGAAGGCCTTAGAAAGTATTCTGAAGAAGTGTGGTTTTCAGGACAGTCTTATATATTTTTAGAACAAAGAACGTACATTAAACACACCCAAGATACATTTCAAAGTTTCAAAGAGGTATTCAGTTGCAAATTAGCAGGTCAACAGGACCCTGATGTCACCAAAGGGACTAATCCAGGCGTTACCAATAGGGCATAGGAGGGGCAGTATGCATTCTTATCTTAAGAGAGTGCATTCTTTACTTTAATGGTTAAAGCTAATGTACAATGTATGTTTGACAGGCCATAAATCAGGATTTTTTTAGTTCAAGTCGAATCAGTTTTAAACCTGAGTAGTTACTCCATATCCTTCAGTATTTGAAAAGCTCTTGACAGTGTCTTGTCTTTTTTAATTACTAATTTGCAGGATATTAAGCCTTTATTGGTTATACGTGTAGCCAATACCTTTCCCTGTTCTGTGCCTTGTATTTTACTCAATAGTGTCTTTTGATGAAGAGAAGGTCAGGGAACCACACCACCCATGTGTCGGTTGTCATACTGTGGCAGCTGCATGTGGCTGTGATGCTGAAAGCTAAGCCACCAGTATTTCAAATACCAGCAGGATCACCCATGGAGGACAGGTTTCAGGAGAGCTTCCAGACTAAGACAGACTAGGGAGAAGGACCTAGCCACCCACTTCCAAAAAACTTGGCCATGAAAACCCTGTGAATAGCAGTGGAGCATTGTCTGATACAGTGCTGGAAGGTGAGCCAATAGCATAGAAAGACCCAGCAGGGTTCCACTCTGCTGTGCACAGGGACGCTAGGAGTGGGAATTAACTTGATGGCACTAACAACAAACTTCTGTATAAATTTGAAAATCAGCTTGTTAAGTGCCACAAAAAGTTGGAGTTTCATTGGGATTACATTTATTCTATAAATCAGTTTGGGGAGAATTGTCATCTTAAACATATGGAGTCTTCCAATCTGTGAGCTTAGTATGTCTCTCCTTTTAAATATCTTTAAATGTCTTCTTTAATATCAATAACATCTTATTTTCTTTGAAGATTTATGCATCTTTTATTAGATTTATTCCTGGACACATAATATTTTAAACCATTGAAAATGGTATCTTTAAAACATTTCTTTTCTGTTTGTTGCTGGGAAATAGAAATGATCGATATTTACAAATTGATTTTTGTATCCAGCAACCTTACCAAACTCTCCTATTAGTTCTAATATCTTATCTACGGATTCTATTGGAGTTTATATTGTCTTCAGATAATGACAGTTTGTTTCTTACTTTGAAGTCCTTAGACCTTTTATTTCTTTCTTATTTATTGAGCTGGCTAGGACCTTCAGTAAAGCACCGACTCCAAAGGTGATTGAATTTTGGATTCATATTTTGAAAGTAGAGCCAATAAAATTTGCTGACAGATTGTACTTAGGCTGTGAGAGGAAGAGAGGAATCAAGGCTAAGTTCAATGTTTTTGGCCTGAACAATTGGAAAAATGGCATTGTCATTTACTGTAGGCAAGGCCAGAGGTTTGTGGATCGCATACCGCTGGTAATTAAATGAAGCAAGACAAAAACTGATGGATACTTATTGGCAATGATCTCTCTAACAGACTTTAGCCTGGTTTTCCACTTTTGAAATAACTCATTCCTGTAAGGATTTAAACATTTACAAATGCTCTCAGCCGGGTTTGACTTGGGGCTTCCTGTTCAGCCACTGCCCTCTACAGGGGGCTTGTCTGAACAGGAGCTGTGCACTCTGATTAAAATCCACATCAAAAAGTATGGGACAATTTTTTCCCTCCAGCCTCAATCTTTCCGGTTTCCACTGCACACACACACACTCCCCTGTCTTGTTTTACAATCTTTCCCCAGATGAAATAACTACAAGAGAACCTCCCACCCAGGACGCTTGGTCCCTGCAATGCACTTACACACAGCTTGTCTGGAAAGATGTCCTAGAAAGGTCAGCTGCATTTTTGTGGGGTTAACCTAAGGACAATGAAGAAACAGTGACAGGGTGACTCCTGCAGAAGAGATCCTGGGTCATACAAAAAGGCCTCATTGTCCTTGCTGAAAGGCCAATTTAACCGTCCTTTGTCACATGGCTCTCAAGTCACTGGTAAAGCCTTATGTGTCCCTACGCAAAGAAGCAAAACTCTAAAAAGCTGGCACATTTAACAATCCAAAGGATTGCTGAAACTACTCGTGGTTCCCTGATGTTTATTCAACACACACGTAAGGTATCTCACTCGGGTAAGGGCTACGACTCCCCCTTCTCTCACCTGCCTCCCAATCTCAAGAATGTCAACTCTAAAAAGGCAGCAACATTGTCCTGTAAACTGTCTGTCCTCAGTGTCCAAAACACTACCCGTCATATTAGAGGCATACGATAATATTTTTTGGAATTGACATTTTAAAGGTTATAAAAAATTACCTAAAAAGTTAAATTTTCATTAATCATAACTGAAAATCAATAGTTTAAAATTGCTAAGTGAAGAAACAGCATTGTCACTACATGGAGGCAAGTGTCAGGAGAAACAGCTGGTGGAGTTAAAAACTTGGCCCCTGTGGATGAAAAAGAACCAATACCCAGTCTATAGACAAGAGAAATAAGGAGAGTTTTACTTGAGCCAGAGTGAGGATTATAACCAGGGAAGGCCTTAGAAAGCTCCGGGAGAAGCACGGTTTTCAGTACATCCTTATATCCTGTTAGAACAAAGAACACACATTAAACACACCCAGGACACATTTTCATCAAAGTTTCAAAGAGGTATTCAGTTGCAACCTAGCAGGTCAGCTTGACCCTGAAGCCAGGAAAGGGACTAACAGGGAGGCTACCAACAGGGCATTACAGTAGGCGGAGGATGGGGAAGGAGGCATTCTTTAATGGTTAAGCACATGTACAATGTATGTTTGATAGGAAACGTTAGGCTTTTTAGCTCAAGCCCAATCAGTTTTGAACCCAAACAGTTACCCCCCACCTCAACACGTGAAAATCTCTTGTCACCTCCAAGGAGTGGAACTCCGGTGGGGAGGAGACTGCTGTTTTTAAAATACACCTTGTACCACTTTTATTCTAGTGTTGTTTGCAATGGCCTTGATGATTTTCTAGTTTATGTGTTTAAATTATCCACATTTGCAACATCCTAACACAAGTATTCATTTTTGTGTATGACCCGCCTTCTTTATCCTATGGACGAAAATAATCCATAACCAATCTATAAATGAAAATTTGGGAGAGTTTACTCTGAGCTGAAATCTGAGGACCATGGCCCGGGGCCTTTCTTCGCGAAGGAAGAAAGGGCACCAAAGAAGTGAGGTATACAGAGTCATTATATACCTCCATACAGGACGTTTCACATATGATTGAAATGTCCCTCCCACAATAGTCACAAGATTGCCCTGTCAGCACAGCGCTTGATGGACACAGCAGGTAGTGGGTCTACTCTCTTGGAGGGGTAGCAGGAGGCAAGTCTATTGTCTCGAGCTGGGTGGTCACAGGTGAGCCCAGCAGTCAGTTTCTAGCCTAAGGAAAGATGCTAATCCTTAAAGAAACGCCAACATTGGGAGGGGGAGGGAAGTTGCACCTTTATCTCAAGGGCCTTTGTTCGTGCCATAGGGAGTATCTAAAGCAGATGTACAATGCATGCTCAAGGGCCGTGGTCAGGCCCTTTTGGAAAGACAAGGTCAGGCCGAATTAGGTTTACACCACATGGCTTCCTCATATACCCCAATATATCCTATTACTTGCCATTTTTATTTGTCAATCCATATATCCACACTTCAATATTAATATAGGTGTTTGCAATAACAGCTATGCATTTTATAGTCGGGTTTTTTTCACTTAACCTGTTTCAGTTATCATAAATAGCTTTCCGTGTTTCTACAGTCTTCATAATTATCATGTTAGCAGCGGCATGATATTCCAACGCGTTACCGTACCATAATTTAGCTAAATAACAGGAACATTCAGGGTTGTTTTCATTTTTCCATAGAAAACAATGCCGCGGCGCAGACTTACACGTGCTCTTGTTAGTTTCGCTTCTGGGACGTATACTGTTGAATCACTAGGCATCCCTGGGTTAGATCAGGGACACAGACTGACCAGCGTGACCCCGACCCGCGAATCCGCTGGTCCGGCCGGCGCATCCGCCTCGGGGGCGAGTCCCGGTTGGAGCCGAGCGGCCCCGCCCCCCGCCGCGTCACAGACGTCCCGCCCGGCCGCGAGCGGCGTGAGGCGCGCGAGTGCCGGCTGCTGCGCCGGCGGCCGTGGGGCCCGGGAGCGAGGCAGCGGGACGCGCGGGCCATGGCTCCCTGGGCGGGGGCCGAGCTCGCGGCGCTGAGCCCGCTGCGCGCTGTGTGGCTGACGCTGGCCGCCGCCTTCCTGCTGACCCTGCTCCTGCAGCTCGTGCCACACGGCCTGCTCCCGGGCTGCGCGCTCTTCCAGGACCTGATCCGTTATGGGAAAACCAAGCTCGGGGGCCCGCCGCGCCCCGCCGCCTGCCGGGCCTTTGATGTCCCCAAGAGGTAACCGCACCCCCGGGCGCGTGCCCCGGTTGCCAAGGCGCAGAGAGCCGGGGAAAGGCCCGGCGCGGACCGGCCCGGGAGGCCCAGACGGGTCCCGCGTCCGCAGCGTGGCCCTGGGGGCGGAGTGGCGGCCGCCACCGAGGAAGCTGAGCCGCGCACCAGCCCAGGTCGCAGGATCGTGAACTTGTGGCCGCACGGAGTCTTTTAATGGCAGCAATTCCTAATTTAGGCCTGGTCTCCAGGCGGCAAATTAAAGTCTCCCTTGTCCCCCAATTCCCTCTTTGCCCCTCCCCTGCATTCTGGGGGCTCATAATCTAACTTGAGGTCACCGGAACTCAGTAGAAATGAAGGCAGCCCTTCCCTCCCCTCGCCCCCTCCCCTTCGCGCCTCGGTTTCCCCTGTTTGTCCCCCCAACCCTCACTGTTAGGACGAAGGGTGAGACGCTGGTCACCACACTGGGGCCACCTCCTTCGGCCGCACCGATCCTCCTAATCCGCACCTTGGCAGGTGCCTCTGGAAAATGTGGCCTAAAATGGCACGTTTTAGGCAAACTTGATCCGGAAGCTTGGTTTGACTTTCAACAAATTTCGTAACCTACTTCAACGAAAGATTAAATCGTTAGGGCTTAAATAGAATTCTTTGAGAAATTGTAAGGCTTGTTATAGTTGGGTTTTGTTTTTTACTTTGAATTAAGAATATAGCTGGGAAGAGTCAGGCAAACACTTGTAGCAGTGGCTTTTCTTTTTTTTTTAAAGGTTTTATTTAGTTTCTTTTTCTCCCTCCCCAAAGCGCCCCAGTACATAGTTGTATATTCTTTTTTTTTTTTTTTGAGGAAGCTTAGCTCTGAGCTAACTGCTGCCAATCCTCCTCTTTTTGCTGAGGAAGACCAGCTCTGAGCTTACATCTGTGCCCATCTTCCTCTACTTTATATGTGGAACACCTACCACAGAGTGATGTGCCAAGCGGTGCCATGTTCTTACCCAGGATCTGAACCGGCGAATCCCGGGCTGCCGAAGTGGAACATGTGCACTTAACTGCAGAGCCACCGGGCCAGCCCCTAAGATGCAGCTTAAGTTGGTATTTAGGAAGGAATCTGGAGGAATGTGATAGGGTTTCTGATGTATTAAAGCGCCTGGGGTATGGCTTAAACCTCCCATGGGCAGTGCACAGGTCTGCAGACAAGACAGCGACTAAGTACAGCCAGCCCCAATGACCTAGTGGTCAAAGTTTTGCTGGCTCCACTTAGGGGGCCATCACCGGGTTCTGGGCAGGGAACCACACACCACTGGTCTGTCAGTAGCCATGCTGTGGTGACGGCTCACACAGAACTAGAAGGACTTACAACTAGAATACCCAACCCTGTACTGGGGTCTTGGGGAGGCCAAAAGAAGAGGAAGATTGGCAACAGATGTTAGCTTAGGCCAATGTTTCCCAGTGGAAAAACAAAAAGATGGGCTAAGTATAACTTGGCTTCTGAGACGTGAGTAATCCCCCACTTTGACTTTTGGAGAAAGATCCATCAGGTGTTAACACTGAGAAGGGAGCATCAGGTCATTCTGAGGAAGGGTAAAGGGAATGAGGCCCTGGGAGGAAGAAGAAGTCTTCAAGACAAGATGATTAAATCTATTTCTTTTTTTTTTTGAGGAAGATTAGCCCTGAGCTAACATCTGCCGCCAATCCTCTTTTTGCTGAGGAAGGTTGGCCCTGAGCTAACATCTGTGCCCATCTCCCTCTATTTTTTTATATGTAGGACACCTGCCACAGCATGGCTTGCCAAGTGGTGCGTAGGTCCACACCCAGGATCCAAACTGGTGAACCCCGGGCCGCCGAGAATCTGCAAACTTAACCGCTAAGCCATTAGGCCAGCCCAAATCTCCTATTTCTTAGAGGCTATTTTTAAGCAAAAATCACCTGTCATCCTATTTTTAATCAGGTTTGATTGCAGTAAGTCCTTTTCTATTTTATAGCAGTGGCATTTCTAGATAGTCATCTTTTTAGTGTTAGAAAGTGAAGAAAAAAACTATTTCTTTTAGTGTGAATTCTAACAATTTATTTTCTGAATTTTGGAAAAGATGCTAGTGTCCGTGGATTAAAGGACACGTTTCAGGTGGTTTCTCTGGCTCTCATACCCCACCTGTTACTACTCAGGTCTGTCATTATGTGACTGCTAAGAAACACTCTTGGTACCTTTCTTTTTCATTACTACCACAGTTGGTACTCTTGGGGTTTCTTGTGATTTCTACTATATTATGAAATAATTTATGCCTTTTTCTTCTTCCAGAATTCTGGAGTAGAACCTCCCATGGTGTTTTGTTTTGCTTTTTTTTCTAAATTAAACCTTTCTTTTACTGCTGGAGAAGGTACAGCAAATCCAGGCCCATAATGAAAGGCAAAAATGTCTAGATGCTATATTTAAATGTTTTTTTGGTACAAAATTCAGTAGTACTCATAAGAGTGAAAATAAGCGTGTACGTTTTACACGTGGAAACAGGCAGCTGTAAGTCATGTTCTGCACCTAAGACAGTCCTTAGGTAATTTTGTTTGGGATTATTTTTTCCCAAGGAGGCAAGAATAAAACCTTAACTCAGTTCATGGAATGTTTGATTCCATTACCTCTGTCTGGTAGATTTTAAGGCAATGGTTGCTTTTCTTGTTTTCTTTTTGGTTCCTAGAGTTTTAATTTCCCAGAAAGTCTGAATAAATATGAGACCTCGAACGTGAGTCATGACGCTCTTGACTTGCATAGGCTGTATGGAAGTACTTCTCCTGTTTCTAAAATTTGAAAATGATATCAAAACATTGCAGTTGCATTGAGTTCTAGAGGCAAAGAGAACCGTCTGGACTTTCCCCACTGGGGTTCAGGAGTCCTAACCGGAGGCCCAGGGGATCCATGGATAGAATTCAGGGCAAACCTGGATTGGAAGAAAATTGCATCTTTATTTCACTAACCTCTACCTGAAATCCAGTATTTCCTTAATGATGTATGTAATCAACAAAGCACAGTAGAAGTAGCAGTACTTGCAATTTTGTGACAGATTTTTTTTGTAGTACATTAAAAATATTGACGAGGGTCTGGCCTGGTGGCACAATGGTTAAGTTCACACATTCTGCTTCTCTGCGGCCTAGGGTTCGCCAGTTTGGATCCCGGGTGTGGACATGGCACCACTTGGCAAAAGCCATGCTATGGTAGGCGTCCCACGTATAAAGTAGAGGAAGATGGGCATGGATGTTGGCTCAGGGCCAGTCTTCCTCAGCAAAAGAGGAGGATTGGCAGTAGTTAGCTAAGGGCTAATCTTCCTCAAAAAAAAAAATATTGACGAGACCGCAAAATGTTATTTCCATCCCTACAAGAACATTGTAGTTATTCACCACTAGATCTTGTTATTTGATACATCAGTTAAGAAGCACATCTATTACTATATCACAAATTTGTGCCTTAGAGTTGTTACCTGTATTTCAGTATAATTGGTTTCTTTTGTAATCCCTGTATATTTTATGCTTATAGTAACATTTTGAGATGTGGCCTATAGCTTTCACCAGACCGCCAAAGGGGTCCATGGAAGAAAAATGTTAAGAACTGCTGCTCTAGGGCCAGCCCTGGTGGCCTAGTGGTTAAATTTGGCATGCTCCCCTTCAGTGGCCCAGGCCCAGTTTCTGGATGCGGACCTACACCACTGTCTGTCAGTGGCCATGCTGTGGCAGCGGCTCACATACAAAAAGGAGACTGGCAGTGGATGTTAGCTCAGGCAAATCTTCCTCAGCAAAAAAAAAAAGAAAAGAACTCCTGTTTTAGACTATAAACTTTCCGTGCATTTACATTTGTCTTGTTTGTTACCATATTTCTGGCTCAATGCCTCAGGATTAACAATAAGGTCCTGGATCAATATGTTTTGAAGGAATTTTTAAAAAAGAAGTATTAGGTTTAATTGCTTTGTTGATAAACTTGACCGCTTACTCTGAGAGTAGCTTCAGATGAGATACCCTCTTTTTCATTCATATTTAGCCAGAGAGCACCTACCATGTGCCAGGAGCTGCTCTAGGCTTCTCGGAGCTTATGTTCCATCTGATATTATGTGTGAATATATAAACAAGACTTGTAAAACATGCGAGATAGTTTCAGATGGTGATAAGTGCCTCAGAGGAAATCCAGCCAGGTTCCTGGATCATGAGCAAGACGGGGGTGGGGGTGGCAACACGAAGGCTAGTCAGGGAGGGGTGGGGCACAGCTCACAGGCCAGGGTGGAGATAAGGCTTTGTTCTGAGTGTGTAGAAAACCGCTGCTGGCTTTAGGATGGGAACGGGGCGGGCATGGGTTTATGCGGTTTATGTTTTGAAAGGATGACTAGCCTGTGTGCGGAGAAGGCTGGAAAAGAGGCTGTGGTGGTGGTCCAGGCCGGAGGTGGTGGTATGGACTGTGTGAGCATAACAGCACCTGCTTGTCATATAGGCGGTGATGACATTAAAGCACTTAGCACCTGGCAGACCCTGGTCAGAACTCGGCAAACGTTTGTTCCCTAACTGGGCCTGGGATCAGTTCTGGCAATCAGCAAATACATATTAAGTCAGATCATGCCTCCTGGCTCAGAACTATCCAGTGGCTTACAACTCACTCACAGGAAGGCCCCGAGACCCTACACAGTCTTGTCCCCACCATCTCCCTGACTTTGTCTCCTGTAATTTGCCTCCTGTATGGTTCTAGTCTGGTCTCCCGGGCCTCTCTGCTAGTCCTCTCTCCCACCTCAGGGCCTTTGCACTGCCTGTTCCTGCTGCCTGGAGAGCTCTTCCCACAATAGTCACATGGTTTATGCCGTCACTTCCTATAATTCTGCTCATATATTACTTTCTCATTGAGACGTGCCCTATCCACTCTGTTTAGAAGTATGATTCTACCATCCCTGGCATTCCTTCTCTTCCCAGCTGTAGTTTTCTCAGTAGCAATTATATCCTACTCACATGCTGTGAAATTTACTTTTGCGCGTGAGTAGAAACTCCGTGAGGGCAGGAATTGTCTGTCGTGTTCAGTGCTGTATGCCCAGAGCCTAGAGCAGTCATTGGCTTATAAGAAAAACAAAAAATGTTTGTTGAATCAAAGGAGTGCTTGCTCGGTGCCGAGCCCTGTGTTACGTAAGGATCACTGTATTCCTGTCCCCAGGGGCTCGGCAAATGGTGCCACAGTGAAGCACAGGGCCCAGGAAGGCAAGAGAGGAGGAGTATCTACAACAGAAACAAGTGGAGTTTTTAGATCTCTTGTTTGGAGCTGAAGCTGGGTCTTTTTAAAAAGCGAGAAATTTATAAAGAGTAGAGCATGTTTCCTGTAGAGGGAAATGAGGCAAGCAGGACAAGAGAATGTACAAAAAGTACAAAAAAGAATAGCAGTCTGCCTGTGAATCAAAACACCACAGCCCTTGGGGCCGGCCCAGGGGCGTAGTGGTTAAGTTTGCATGCTCCACTTCGGCAGCCCGGGGTTCGCTGGTTCGGATCCCAGGTGTGGACATGGCACCGCTTATCAAGCCATGCTGTGGTAGGCGTCCCACATATGAAGTGGAGGAGGATGGGCATGGATGTGAGCTCAGGGCCAGGCTTCCTCAGCAAAAAGAGGAGGATTGGCAGTGGATATTAGTTCAGAGCCAATCTTCCTCAAAAAAAGGAAAACACCATGGCCCGAGTAGCACCCACCAAGATGTGGTATCTTGAGCGACCGGGTTGCCTCTAGGTGTGGTATAGATTGGCGTGTGTAACATAGGGCTGGAAAAGCAGGTTCAGGCAACCTGATTGTGTGAGTAGGGGCTCAGCGGTGTGATTTTAACCTCAGAGTCATCAGATCAAGTCTGCCACTTACTGTGTGACCTTGAATAAGATGTCGTTTTTTCTGAACCTTAGTTTTCTCATCTGCCACATGAAGCTAACCACAGAAACTGTGCAGGATTGTGAAGATGAAAGTGAAATCATCTGAACTGGTCTCCCCACAACTAGACTGTTCTCCACCTAGTTACCAGAGGGATTTCTTTTTTTTCCACTTAAAGAAGAGTGAAATGAATGAGGAATGCTCTTTTTATGTCTGTTAAAATATGCATGACATAACATTTACCGTTTTAA
This sequence comes from Equus przewalskii, assembly GCF_037783145.1. Lineage (NCBI taxonomy): Eukaryota > Metazoa > Chordata > Mammalia > Perissodactyla > Equidae > Equus > Equus przewalskii. Next base: position 77,199,461 of record NC_091833.1, on the reverse strand, counting down.
CGGTCTTGGAGTGTACGGCTCAGTGGCTTTAAGTACATTCACATTGTTGTGCAGCCATCACCACTATCCATCTCTAGAACTTCTCCATCAGCCAGGAGGATTTTTAAAACATAAATTATTCCTTCAAGGCAGTCTGCTCAAAGGGCTCCCCATCACACTTAATAAAAGCCAGTGTCCTTACCAGCCCCTGAAGCCACTGCCCCCCCACCTCACCTCACCCCTCTCCATACAGGCGCTGCCCCCCACCTCACCTCACCCCTCTCCAGACAGGCGTCCTTCATTGTTCCTCAGGGGCTTTGTGGTCGTCAGTTCCTCTGCCTGGAAAATTCTTCCCCAGAAATTCACAGGGGTTACTCATTCTGGCCAAATGTCAGTTCCAGAGAGGCCGTCCTTGACCACCCATCCAGAATGGCCTGCCCCCTGCCCCCTCTCTGCCCCTCACCCAGTGTTACACGCCACCATGTCTCCAGGTTCCTTTGTTGACTGTCCACTGAAAGGGAAATTCATCAAGGCTGGGACCTGGTCTTTGCTCCTTCCTCCAAGAACATTGTCTGGCAAGTTCTAAGTGCTCAATAAATATTTGTGAAAAAATGGAGTAGGTAAAGTGGCTGGCCCAGAAGTTGCTCTTCAGGAGCCGGCCCCTCCCTTTTCCGTGGGACCCCCAGAGCCAAGTGCTCTGACACTCTGCTCTGCTCCTGTGGCTCAGGCCGTACCTGGGCTCAGGTCTAGGAAGTGTGTCTTAAGGAAGACCCTGGAAGGCAAAACCAAAGGCGAGCAGCCTGTGGGTGGGAAGGAGGGGGTGGAGTTGACGCTGATGCATGAACTTTTGAGAAAACTAATCTCTTGAACCTGGAGAAGATCCGGGAATAAGACGATGACTCAGAGAGGGCAGACCCAGTGAGAGAATCTGTAACAGTAGTTGGGAGAATTAAGTGAGTTGCTCTGGAATGATCAGATTAGATCAGCGTTTGTCAGACTGGGTTGTGGGCTTGGTCTGGGGGGCTGTGAGTTCTGGTATCAGCTCATTCTGGATCATCTGGAAGAGGAGTCCCTGAGTTTATGTTTAATCTCCTGACTCCAGGTCGTCTTACTCTGTCACAAATGAGATGACAGAGGGGTACTTAATATAGGCACATGATGCATCGAAACCCAGGGAAGGTCAGATGACCCGGCACCTTGCAGAGGCAGAAAGGTTTCGAATTGGTTTAAACAGAGAAAAAGAGTAGGAAAAGTATAGGTAAACAGACCTCAAAAGAACCTGGGTTAGGCCCTTGTGCCGTATTAGGTGATTTCGTTTCAGCAAACCAACATCATTCACATGAAATTAACGTTGCAAGATGCTAATTGCAATTTTTTTATTGCTTTTGGTTTTATTTGTATTTCATTTGTAACTGTTGATTGCAAAATAGGCACTGTACTTGTAGTATGAGAGCTGTAACCATCAGGAGTGGATACCTAGGTTTATGAGTTATTTGTCATCTTATTATAAAAGTAATTTCGGTCAACACAATTTAGAAAAACCCTGAATCAGAAAACCTCACAGATTTCGTACAGCTCTGAGTGCCTGTGATTGTGCAAATCTTGTGTAACACTTGTGTGGCTATTGCAGCAATATTGCTCTAGATTTAGAAATCTTCTACAGATTTGGCTGGTGTTAGCACCGTCTCAGCTCTCTCTGCCAGGGCCTGGGGCCCCCTGTCTTGGAACTTGTGCCTGATCCCCTTAGCCAGAGGTAAGAGAGATTGCTAATTGACTCTCAATCTAACTTTAACAAGGTCAGGCATGTTTTTAACCTCAGGAGGCCTCTTTTTCCAATGAGTTAACCAGTCCCATCATCTGAAAGGAAATTTTAAAAATCTGAACATCCGCAGGATTCGAGTTGTCTTAAAGAGCAGCACTGTACCAGGGGAATGGGGCAAAGAGGCTAGAGAAACTAAAAATCGCCTTCCTGCATACTGGCTTACAGTGGATCCGCCCTGACTGTGACCTGATTTGTTCCCTGCGCAGGTATTTTTGTCACTTCTATATCATCTCCGTGCTGTGGAACGGCTTCCTGCTTTGGCACCTTACACAATCTCTGTTCCTGGGAGTGCCTTTTCCAAACTGGCTTCATGGCTTGCTCAGAATTCTTGGGGCTGCGCAATTCCAGGGTAAGGACTCCCCAGCTAATTAGACCCTTGCGTCGTCCTCCTGTCTTTCCTGCCTGCAGGGGGCTGTTCTCCGTGTCTCCCAGCCACGCTCAGGCTCCTCCTCCGCGTGGCCTGGGAAGTGGAAGGTGGGGCGAAGAGAGTTCTCTGTGGTTCATAGCCATCCCAGAGGGTGTCCCCAGGCCTTCGCTGAGATCGTGGCAGAGCCCAGAGTTAACTCTGCATCCCTGCCTGTCCCACGAGTGCTGGGCTGCGTACAGGACGGACTGATCTCTCTCCAATGTTTTTAGTACTGTTGATGCATTCGTACAGAAATCTTTACACTTAAGGGGAAAAAGCTTTTAGGATCCTTCAGGTTTGCCCTGAAACATTTATCATTTATATAGTTCCAACCAAAGTCATGTCTCAAAACTCCAGAAATTTGATAGCAAATTAACTTTTTGATCACCAGTTTAAAATGTTTGTTAGGCTCTAAGGCTTGGGTTATGTAATAAAATTGACTGCAATTGTTGACCAGATGATTACAAAGTAGCCTTTAAATCTGCCTCAGATAAAGGATACATAGAACAATTTTTAAAATAAGGAATTAAAGCTGAAAATCCTGAAGTGGCCTCAGTTAATGTCAGGCAGAGACTGAGGGGCAGAATTAGAAACAGACCGTTCTGGTGCTATCTCCATGCTTTGTTCCAGCAGCCAAACCACTGGCTCCCTAGGAACAATCCTTTTCTGTTTAACCAGAGGAACTTGTTGTAAAAGATGACAGTCAGAAGGGAAAACTCTGCAAATCCTAATTGGGAGGGGAGGGTACTTAGCAAATTCTACTATGTGCGTTAAAACTTTCTCTCTTCGTCTGTTTGCTGGGGGGCTGGCTGGGGTTCTGGTATGTGGAGGGTTGATTGTGAGTTTTATTTGGTTGTTTGTTTTAACCTATTCCTAAAGAGTTAAACTCGGTTTTACTATATTTAAAATACAAAAACAGGCAAAGCTAATCTAGGCTGATGGAAACCAGGAAACATCTTGCCCGTGGGGGCGGTGGGAGGGGCAGTGCCTGGAAGGGAACACAACGAGGTGCCGGTCCTGTTCTGGTTCTTAATCCAGGTGCTGGTTCTATGGGTGGGATGTGTTGGTTTAGTTTGTAAGACTTCATTAAGCTGTATCCTTACAACATGTGTGTGTCTGTGTGCGAGAGAGACAGTCATTTAAAAAAACAACTGTTTTCTGTCATTTTGAAAACTAGCATCTCTTCTGACTTCTTTTGGGGCAGAGGGGTGAGACACAGGTAGGAAGATAGATCTCAAGGCCACAGTCCCCTAAAAGTATAGTTTCTTTTTTTTTTAACATGGGAAGAAGAGTTATATGCATAAGTGTTCCTGCCCCCTTTTCTGCCCCTGTGGGTGCTTGTGTATTTGGTCACCCCTGACCCGAGGCATCCCCCCAGGTGGGCTTGCTCAGAAGTCATCCAGGAACTCTCCCCGACCATTTTCATCTGGCCATTAGAGCCAGGGACCAGACATCCACAGGCCCTGGGTTCTGAGTCCACAGACCGCTTCACAGTGTTGGCCACGTGGCCTGGAGAGCCTTCACATGACGAGGCAGAGTCAAGAGACCTGAGTTTGTCCCGGCTCTCACTAGCTTACCATGTAACCTTGAGCCAAGTTCCTTGACTTCACTTGGCCCCTTTCCTCGTTGCTAAAAAGGGAAGGTGTTAAACTGGATGATTTCTAGGGCTTTTTCCTAGCTCTCATCTTGTTTAATACTCTGTTTAACAGTAGGGAAAAACATAACTTTGGATTAATCCCAGAAGAGAGTTGCTGAACGTATTGCATTCTGAATTGCAGAAGGTGAGCTGGCGCTGTCTGCATTCTTGGTATTAGTATTTCTGTGGCTACACAGCTTGCGAAGACTCTTCGAGTGCTTCTATGTCAGTGTCTTCTCCAATGTCATGATTCACGTCGTGCAGTACTGTTTCGGACTTGTCTACTATGTCCTCGTTGGCCTGACTGTGCTGAGCCAAGTGCCAATGGACGGTGGGAATGGTGAGTGGTCCCTGGGGTCTGCTAGCTGAGTCACTGGCTGTATGAGGTACTCTCCAGGTGAAGCGCTCCACCCAGCATTATGAAAGTTTGAAAGGAAGAGACCTGCTCAGTCCACTTGGCATTTGAGGAGTGCGGTCTCTAACAGTGGATTTAAGAAGTCAGCATTCCCAGGGGTATACACATTAACCATAACTGCTAAAACCTGAAAGACACCAACATAAGCAGTAATGTCTTCAGTAGAGATAGCAAAGTGGAAAGTATCCAGGAGGCTTCAGTTAAGAATGAAGAAATGGGATGTGGGGTTCCCTCAGTGAGATTGAAGTCAGTGAACCCGTGTGGAGTTAGTCTGGAGAGAGAGAGAGTTAGTGGTCAAGAGGTGAACAGGAAGCAGGAGACAGTTGAGAACAGGAGAAAAGGTCAGCAAGGAAAGTTGCCTCACCAAAGCCTCAGTCACGCTGGGGTGCGTGTGTGGAAGGGTGAGGGGTGAGGGCAGGGGAAGGAGACGTTAAATCATAGAAAATCAGAGGAGGCAGGGGTGCCCGGGCTTGTGGTGAATAGCTGTGATTTGAAGAAGGAGTAGGGAGCCATTTTGTTGCTGCTTAGTTCTTGTGATTGTTCCCATGATAAGAAAGCTTTTCTTCAAGTGAGGCAGCCTGAGTAAAAAAAAAGTATTGTGGTAAATCAAAATTGTGTCTTAACTTGTCTGAGCTCTCACTGGCCAGGAAGAGGGAAGCAAAGTCATGACCTTGGTTTATGAGGAGGAAATGAAGTGGGTTTGTGGGGGAGGGGATGAATATCTAACATATATGACTGTCATTTTTGTAAAAACAGGGTATGCTTAATTATAAAAAATTCAGGTCATTTTGGGTGACTGAAATGAGTTTTTAGTGCTGAGGTTAACTTCACCTTGTGGCCTGGGTATCCACAGCCCAGACACTGTAGGGTAGATCATTCTGTGACTTTTCTCTGAATCCAAGGCTCCATATTTCCTAAAGCTGTGCTCCTGTCCACCCTAGTAAATTGAGTCTGAGGTCTAGATATTTCCGGTCCTCAGTGAACAAGCTTTCTCCTCAGGTTCGATTTCAGTGTCAGAGTGTCCCTTGAAGGTCCTCTCTCTGTGGCTGTAGAACAACTCAAGGCCTGATGACCTGAGGCCTGATTTTAGAGTCCAACTCATTGACGATCTTTCTCAATTCATGAATTATTTGTTGGCTCCAGCCTCTCAGCCAGCATTCTCTCCATCTGATTCCTCTGAACTTAATCAAGTCAGCTTTCCTTCCTGATCTTTCTGCTGTGGTCTTCATGTGCAGCCCATGTCATGGTTTGAGTTGTCATTCCTGGTCGACAGTACCGGGTTTTCCACCCAAAGGAACTTTCCAAAGCTCTTTGTTAACCCACCAGCTGTCGGTCTGTTAGTTCCATTGGCATTTATGTGTCTCTTCTGGAGATTCCACTACTGGCTGGACCCCGACTTCTGCCCTCCCTCCTGTGTAATTAGCCAAGGAAAGGCAGCTGAGGCACCCACAAAAAGAACTTTCTAGATAGTCCTTTCTGAAGCTGTCTTCTGTTTCACTTACTTGTCCTTCAAGAGGTCGTCCGTGGTCATTTGGGACAATATGGGAAGAACTGGTTTCGGGAATCCATTGGGAGAGAACACTGAGGCATCTGCCAACTTCAGGGTCTGATAGAAATAACAATGGGCTCAGGTGGGCCTGAGTCTGAACTCAGGCTCATTGAACTTCTCTGAACCTAGAACCTTCATGTATAATTAGGGACGTCTGCTGATTTCAGGGGAGTCCTTGTGAAGGTGAAAAGAAAGAATATCTGTAGACTCCCCAGATCTTCATGTGTCCTTTTCTTCGGAGTCTTCCGGGTCTTGCCCCAGTCGCTCTCCATCACATCGTTCTGTTTTCTTCAGAGGACCATCTTTACCTGAAACTATCTTGGTTCTTGGTCTACTTGTTTCCTTCTGTCTCCTGCCACTAGGACGTGAGTTCGCGAGGACTGGGAGCTTGCCTGACATATTCACTGGTTTATCCCTCATGCCCACGAGAGTGCCAGGCTCAGCAGACGCTCAACAAGTAACTAATGGATAAATGAATCATTGAACACCACGCAGATCAGACGCTCAGTAAATACTAGCCTTCCACCTGCCTCCTTTCCCACATTTTAGCTCCGACTTCTTCTTACAGATCTTTTTCCCTGTGAACTCCCAGACACTTGCTTCAACTTTTAATTCAACAGTGACTTGCTCTTAAAGCCCTTGCAATTTAAAACCGTATTTTTCATATTTGGTTTATTCTTGACTTGTAAAAACATAGCTTTTTAGTTAAATGGCTAAACCTAGTCAACATTAAGAGACTACAGTAGATTGTTTATATAGAGCAAGGTTTTTAAAAGAAATTAACACAGGTGGACAGTGCTGGACTCTTGTTTGTCATCAGCTGAGCCCTGCCACCAGGGACCCACATGGATGAGCGTGTTCCTTGCTTCTCTTACCTGAACCAGCTTTGTAAGGGCTCCCTCTCGGTTCCAGAGCCTCAGGCTCTTCCCTGTTGTGAGTGGACAATTTGTTTCTTCCACTGAGTCCCTGACTAGCCTGCGTGCCTCCTGCCAATCATAAGGAAGTCTTTCATTTGCTTTTCTGATGCCAGGGGCTGTTCTTCAGGTCCTTAGAAGACCTGCATTCTCCCCTTCTGCCTGGTAACTGGAAAAGAAAGAGGAAGATGACACTTGGAGGGTTTCTTCTCCTAAAACTAAATCTCTCTGACTGGGTTCTCTCTAATCAGCAAGGCTCCTGTTTTGTTTTTCATCTTGCAATTGACATTCATCCTCTTTTTGAGAAGCCCCACCCTCAGCCTTTTCTTCTCATGATTTTCTTCAGTGGCTCGAGCCAGTCGAGTCAGCGTTCTGCATTCGGGGTCTCCCTAGCAATGGCTTAGGGTGGCAGCTTGGGAGAGTTTGCTTTAGGAAGTATTTTCCTGACAGCAGAATATAAGAAAGAAGACATAAAACCAGGCTTAGGAACAGAAATGCAAGGTCGTCCCACCATGCAAGAGTACGTCACAAGAGTGGGAGACAGAGCTGAACTCTGCTGGAAGCATTTGAAGAAGGGGCAAGAGAGTCCATTATGAGAGTCCATGCCAGGGGCCACCGAAGCACCCCGGCTGAGGAGCGTATGTCTTGCCTCCAGAGAGATGGTGTTTTCTCTGTGCTTGGGAAATTATATTGGGATAATTTTTCTAGTCACAAGGAACAGAATAAGTGGATAATTGTGTTGTACTGACTGTATGATTTTGTAATTCCCTGTGCCTCTTAAATTTTGCAGAGTTGGCTAATAAGATAATCTTATTTCTGTAGTCTATGTGATAGGGAAAAATCTCTTGATGCAAGCCCGGTGGTTCCATATCCTCGGGACGATGATGTTCATCTGGTCGTCTGCCCATCAGTATAAGTGCCACGTCATTCTCGGCAATCTCAGGAAAAATAAAGCAGGTGAGACGTCGCTTAGAGCCACTGCATGTGGATTTTAACCCTCCGATGTTAGTTGTCCTTGTTCCTTCATTCTCTTCCTTCCTGCCCTAATTGGTTGACTAATCTGTCAAACACTCACTTTTGACAAGACACCTCTCTGGGTCTTGAGCTTCCTGTTGGTAAAATGAGAGCATTGTACTCACAGATCTCTCCAGCCCCATCTAGCCCTGACACTCTCTGATTCTAATCTGTGCCTATGTTTTGGGGGCCTGCACTGCATTTGTGTGTCTAACGAGCACGTGAGCACTAGTATTACCAGGCTGAGTAGTATCATTCCAGCCAAAGCAAAAACACTGGACTTTCTAGTTAGCTTGTGTTGGCTTATACAGGTGCAGCTTCTACTGGGCTTTTTGAAATATTAAAAATGGAATAGTGCTATGCAACATTTATCCAGTGCTTATTTTGTGCTGGGCCCTGTTCTAAGTACTTTACATATAGCTTCACAATACTCACTTGAGGTGGATACAGTCTTATCCTCATTTTACAGATAAGGAAACTGAAGCACAGAGAGGTCAAGAAACTTAACTGAAGTTACACAGCTTATAAGCAGTAGGGCCAGGAATTGAACTCGTGCAGTCTGACTCTGGCGTCTGAGCTCTTCATTACCAGCTTGGAGGATTGTTGGAGAAATGGGCTTTCCTTTTGTGTTTATTTACAGTTGATAGTGTAAGCTAAAGCTGGTGACTTTATTAAATAGTAGTAGATTGGCAATGGAAGTGTGACAGGATGGTGGCCCACACAGAGGTCTGTGACACTCTTTTCTCCATAAGAGTTTTTGTAAGTTATTTGAGGAGTGAAGTGGTGGAAGTTTGTTTCCACAACTTCCCTTGTTCCGGAGTCTCCTTTTCCCGTTTCAGGAGTGGTCATCCACTGTAACCACCGGATCCCCTTCGGAGACTGGTTTGAATACGTGTCTTCTCCCAACTACTTAGCAGAGCTGATGATCTACGTTTCCATGGCCGTCACCTTTGGACTCCACAACTTAACCTGGTGGCTAGTGGTGACTTATGTCTTCTTCAGCCAGGCCCTGTCTGCTTTCCTCAGCCACAAATTCTACAAAAGCAAATTTGTCTCCTACCCGAAGCATAGGAAAGCTTTCCTACCATTTCTGTTTTAAGACCACCTCAGTCATGGAGAATGCAAACCTGGCGACAGGTTCAGTTCCCAAGGACAACGAAGTGTAGAGACCAGAGTACAGTTTCTGCGGAACTGTTTGAAACCCTCTGCTCCTTTTTTATACCCCGGAGTCTTCACTGAACGAGCAAAGCAGTACCCCTCAAGAAAATGAATCTCCAAAGAAGAAATACTTCTGGCAGACCTGGGGATGCCGTGTCTGCTCTCTAAGAGGCTTTATGAAACCAACCCACTGCTAAAACGTAGGTGAGACTGCTCCAAGCTGCTTTGAAAGCAGACTAACCTGGAATATACGGATGGCTTCAGACCTGCTCATACATGCCCAAAGGAAGACATCAGGCCATCAGGGGCTTTGTTCTTCTTAGGGACAAATTAATTCACTTGACTACATAATCAGCAAGAGAGTAGGTGCTCCCTAACTGTGGCGTTTCAGTAAAAGCAGAATAGCCTTTGAAAATACCATCAATATATAATTTCACACCAGTGGGTTCAGGGAAAATGAGTTGTTGGAGTTAGTTGATACTTTCACATTTGACCACCAAGATTTCTAGTTATGTACTCATCCATGGTCGTTTCCACTCGTCTCCCCCTCAACTCACAGCCAAACGGAAAGTTTGAAAGCTCTTTTATTTGATACTTATTTAACATCCCTTTCAAGGGAGTACCTTAAAAGTGAAAACATTTGGAAATAAAATATTTTTATATTTATGCCTAAAAAGCCTTCCTGAGTGGAAATGACTGACCCTGTGGACGGGGTCGTGCTGCAGCCTCATTCGTTGCGGTTATTCAAGTTGGATTAATGCCTGCCTGAGTTTGTTTCAGCTAATAGAATCTGAAGGCATTTAGGAATAAAGTTTACACCTGAAATAGCTTATGTTAAAGACAACAGCCGTGATTAAATCAAAGGGAGATAAGTGCACGGTATGAAAGAAAAAGAAAAACTTGAAAAACAATACCATAGCCTGACAAGACAGTAACCACTGCACATTCGTGCGGCGTGAGATTTACTGGCTCATTGACTGAGGTATTAACTTTTTTGCTTTTATGCAGATGTCACATTATGTTCTACTAGGTACTAAAGTTTTGCACTAGTATACAGCACACAGTGGGGCAAAGAGCCTCATTATTAACAAGATACGTGTCAAACGCACAGTCTACAAATATCCTCCTGACCCCCGTCCCTGGAGTGGTAAACCAAAGCTGTTAAACTCACACTCTTTTTAATCTAACTGTCAACTCGTGCATATCAAAGCGTATTCTAAAGTTCTTACAATAATTCTGATGGAGCATTTTCTCTCCCATCAATCAAATGCCACTTCAGTCAGTTGCTCAGTCTGTTCAGACAAATGGCATATTCATTCCCTTTATCATTTAGATTTGCCATCCTCAGGACCAGGACTCAGGTACAAAACTTTCTGCACTGGAAATGTAAAGCATAGTGCAGTTTGTTCCCAATTTCCACACAAATGGCATGAATAATTTTTAACAGCAAATTATTTGGGGGAAAAATGTATTTTGCATTAGCGTGCAATTTTATACCTAGGTTAGAGGAGGAATTTGGCTGACGTTGTAGAATTTCATTGCACTTTGAAGTCATGGGCGTCCCCTGTGAAGAGCCCTATCGGGCTGTGAGAAAGCGTCCGCAGGCCCACTCGCCTTGTTCCGGTCCCGCTAGCATCCTCGCTGTCCCCAGCACACTCCTCATCTCTCTTACTTTCCTCTGCTGTTCTTTGCCCAAACATTGCATTTTTAGGTGAAGATCAAAAAGAGGAAGTAGTGATGTTCTCAGAGGGGTTCAGAACACAGTAGCGTGGTCTGTGATGAGCGCTGAACCAATGGAGAATAGTTGAGAAATGTGCTGTGCTTGCAAGATCACGGTCAGCATTGCTCTTTGTGTTCGTGACAGTATTCCATGTGCCCAAAGGGAGAGCTGCACAGCCAGTGTGCACATTCCTCACGTGGATAATCCAGAAATGACTTGGGGCTAGAGTCTTGCTTTTCCCACTGGTTTAGTTGAATAGTCTTAACCTTTCATTCTCAGTTTCTATGAAGTCAGGGGGGGTGATGCTGAACCACATCCAAACAGCATGCCCTGGGTTAACTGCTGACTGTATGAATGGGCTGAAATTAGCCTTTGTTCTTGTTAAGTTCCTGACTTGTAGCTCACGCTCTATACTGACGCTTGCCTTCGGTGAGCGTGAATTATTTTGTCTCCACAATGCTGTTTTCTGTATTATGTTTTAATTCAATGAGTGGTTATTGCTAGAATTCCTACAATAAAACAAAAGGAGCCTTTGCAGATATTTTTATATGAAGCTTAATAGACAGTTTAAGGAGACTGTAAACGTCTGCATCACTAAAGGTACCTGAAAACTCAAGGTCCGTTGACAAGTGATGTATCTCAAAATGAACTGATAGATAAAGAAGACCTTAAAATAGTAAATGAGCAAGTAGAAATTTTTTACACCCAGCTAAGCAATGTCTGCCCACTCTTTCACATTGCTTGTTAGAAACAAAAATCATTCAACTGGTTTTTATAAATGTCTTGCATTAGCCTAACCTTCTAAGATTTTTCTGATAAATGAACAAGAAACAGTGGAGGTGGCAGTGATCCGTAAATAATTCACATGACGCACACAGCATCATGTTTCTCAAACACCCGTGATCTAGAAAACCGTCTATTGGGTTTGGGGAAAGCAAAATTTAATTGCCCAAATGAAAGCTATTATAAAGAGCTGCTCTCTGCACATAATGAGAAAGTGTAATATTGGATCTCTCCCTTCAAAAAGACTGAACACTTGAAGCGCTTAGAGGACAAAGGAGCACAAGGGATTTCTCAGCAGAAAGACCAATCTGCCGCCTGGTTCCAGCCGTCTGGGTAAAACCTCATAGCACGTGTGTGGTTCTTATCAGGGCTGCCTGGCCTACACAGCACCTTTCTGTGAATTAGAAAACACATCACTCTAGGAACATCCCCATGATAGCGGAACATGAACCTTTGGGCAGAGAAGGCCACTGGTGCTGGAGCTGCATGTCAATGAGCAGAGTTCAGGCTGGATCTCAGCCCAACTCACCCTTTCAGGCTGGTGTCCTCTGTGCAGTGGACAAATTGCACAACCTCCCGTAGAGACTGTGCTCATCATGCTGCCCTGCCCGTCTGCAGATTCTGTTCACTCTTGAAAAAAGCCAAACTTGATTTCATCGAATCATCTCATTGAGAAAGACCGTGAAAATGAAACTAGGAGAAGAGGGAATATTTTGCTTCCTTGCTGCATACGAACTCCTGTCTTCCCAGCTCCTTGTTCTAGTACTGAAATTTAAACAATCTTTCCACCCTATTGGGGCCTCCAATCTATTGATCTCATGGCATTTTTATTGTCCTTTACCTCTCAGTAGTCTTCTCTTATCTGCTTACCGTGCTTAAATTCCAAGTAAATCACTATAATCATTCCTTTGCATATATCCTCAACTCTCCTGCCTCCCTATGTCGCTTTTTCCTACTGATTTAGCAAAGTCACAACCCTGGTTAAATTCAACTTTCCCTCCTTTGTGTGTGCACCTGTGCAACCAAACTGGCTGGAGAAATACAATCCACTGACAGCCCACTTCACATTCATGACCACCAACCTCAAGTGATCTTTAATGCTGCAGTCATGCTAATGTTCCCTCGTCCATTCACTCCCACACTCTGCTGGCTGTTACAGCTTCTCTGTCCTCAGGAAAACGAAGCTATTGGAAGAGAACTTCCACAGGTGACCACCACCGCCATCCCCCTAAGCACCTGTGCCCGCATACACTCCCTTTCCTAGTTAGAATTGTTGAAGGATACTGTTTTTTAAAATAATGTAAAATCATGATTCTCGCACAAATATAAAATGAACTTGTGCCAAAGATTTTATTTAACTCATTAAGTAATGAAGGAACCAGTAAGACGTTAGAACCAGTTCAGAGAAGAATCCTAAAAGCAGACACATATATGGATAATGAGGAATGCCAAAATGAATTTGCCTAATAGATGCAAAACTGGCTTCTGTAGCTGGGGAGGGAAATCAATTGTGCCTTCATTGGACAAAATTCATTTGTATGTTTATGCAAAAGAATTATTTGCATTCCTATCAATTGTCTAGGACTTAGAGTTGTAAAATAGCTCAAAGACAATGAAAGGTGCAGATAGCCCGAAGAGTGGGCTAGACAGGGCACAGCCACAGTTTTTGTTCATTTCAAAGTCATTTACAGTTTTTTCCTGAAACGATAAATAAGCTCTCTGGATTTCCACCCAAATCCAGCCCCTCTACTTGAACACTAGAGTCTACCTAAGGACATTGCTTGGCCATTCCCCCTCCTACTAGATCATCAAATTTGTGTCGTTTGCTCAACACTCCCATCGGCAGACAAATACCTTTTTAAAACCTTCTAACCCCATTTCCCTCAGCAGATACAGTCTGATTTCTCTGGTTCCTTTGCAGCAAAACTAGAAAGCTTTATTTGATTCCTTCTAGCTTCAGTTCTTTTTGTTTCACTGCTAAATGCACTCCGGCCACTCTTTCGACCTCACGGCTCCAGTGACACTGCTCTTGAAAAGGTCTCCGCCAACCATCCCAAACCCAGTGCTCGCTTCTCGGTGTCACACCAACACAGCGGCAGCAGGTGGTCCCTTCACCTGGAGATGCTTTCCTTCAGTGACTCCAAGACCCCACACCTTTGGATTTTCCTCCTTCCTCCCCGGCTGCTCCTTCCCAGTTTCCTCTACTGATTCCTTCTCTTTTTCCTGACTTATGCCGGAGTGCGCCAATTCTCAGTTCTTGGTCCCTTTCTCTATCCATAATTGGTGCTGTCATCCAGCCTCATGACCAAATACTATTTGTATGCCGACAACTCCTACATTTATCTATCCAGCCTAAACATCACTCCTGAACTCTAGACTCATATCCAATTGCCTACATAACATTTCGGCTTGATGTGTAATAGATATCTCAAGTTTGACATGATTAAAAGTGATTTCTGATTTTCCTCATCCTCCAAACCTGACCCACCTACAGTCTTCCCATTTTTTTACTTACTCAAACCAAAAATTATGGAGTCTTCCTTGGCTCTTCTCTTTCTCTCACACCCCACAAACCGATCAGTGGTTCTACCTTCAAAATACATCCAGAATTCATCCTTGTTGCCATAACTCTACTACCGTCTTGATCTGAGCCACCATCATTTCTTGGCTAACTTACCTCAATAGACTCCTAATTGGTCTCCTTGCTTTCTGCCTTATTCCCTACAGTCGATTCTCAACACAAGCCAGAATGATCCTTTGAAAACCTGGATCGTGTCACTACTCTCTTAAAACGCTGCAACGGCTCCCAATTTCTCTCAGATTAAGGCCAAAGTTCTCACAATAACGTACTAGCCTCCCATATGAGGCTGGCCTCCAGTCAGCTCATCTCCTTCTTACCCTCATTCAGTCTTCCTACACACTGGCCTCCTTGCTGTTCCTTATACATTATCAGTCATGATCCTATTTTAGGGCCTTTGCACTGGCTGTTCCCTCTGCCTGAAATGCTCTTCTCCCAGGTAGCCACATGGTTAACTCCCTCACCTCCTTCAAGTCACTGTATTAGTTTCTATTGCTGTGTAACAAAGCACTGCAAATCTTAGCAGCTTAAGACAGCAAACATCTACTGTCTCATAGTTTCTGTGGGTCAGAATTTCAGGTACAGCTTAGCTTGGTGTCTCTGCCTCAAGGATTCACTGCCATCAAGGTGTCACCAGGGCTGAGATCTCATCAGTGAGACCCACTGAGGGAGGACCCACCTCCAAGCTCACTCAGATGATTGTTAGCACGATTTAGTACCTCATGGGCTATTGAACTAAGAGCCAGGAGCCCCCCACTTAGTTCCCAGCCATGTGGGTGTCTCCATAGAACAGCTCATAGCATGGTACCCAGGTTCCATCACAGCAAGCAAGCAAGACGGAAGACACGTCTCTTTGTAACCTAATCTTGGAAGTGACATCCCACCACTTTTTCCATATTCTACTTGTTAGAAGGGAGTCGCCAGGTCTAGCCCATACTTAAAGGAAGGACCTTACACAAGACAGGTGTGGATCATTGGGGCCCAACTAAGAGCCTGCCTATCATGGTCACCTTCTCAATAAGGTGATCTCCTTTCTTTAAAGTTGCAACCTAACCCCCCTCTCTCATTTCCACCTCCCTTTGCTCTTGTGAACAATAATAAATACTTATTGTTTTGAGCCACCTAGTTTTGAGCTGGTTTGTTCTGTAGCAATAGCTAACTGATGCACTATCTTCTAAAAAAACTCTACAATGTGCCTTTTCACTTTATGCTTATTACTTTTTGTCTGTCTCATCTCACTGGAATGTAAGCTACATGAGGGCAGGATTTTTTTTATTGTTTTGTTCACAGATGTATCCCCAGCACTAGAAGAGTGTCTGGTACATAATAGATACTCAATAAATATTTATTAAATAAATGCTTTTATTGTCACTGTTATCTGCATAAATCACTGGTCTCCTGCCTTACTTCACTTTGTTGCAGAATTGCAATATCTACCTTACAAAGATTCAGCATAATTTATATTGACATGTATGAAAAATAATGATCCAATTGTGCATTTATACCACCAACAAACCAGTAACATTAAGGTAAGGGGGAAATAAAATGAAACTCAGTCAAGAGAAATGCATGGGAATCCATAAACTGTAACAATCCCACCCACATATTTTTTGTATCACGTTTTTTAAGAGAAATGCAGCATTTGTGAGAAATTAGAATAAATGCATTTATTCTTCAAAATATTAAGATGAAGAGGACAGTGATTACTCTCCAACTTGAAGCCTATCTTTACTTCTTGTTCCTCTCCTAAACCTGAAAAAAACTCAGCACTTTGAGATTTCTTGCTTCCTGACCTCTAGGCCTATTACCCTGTGGCCTGTTATTAACTCACTCTGACCATGACTTTTCAACGTGTGGATTGTCTAAAATCTTTGAGGTTTTAAAAAAAGCCCATGTGAGAGGAACCATGTAATCCAGTAAATGGGAAAGAACTTAACTTGTTCCTCTATAATAGTCCTCCTTCAATTCTGTGCTTATGAAATCATGAGAGTAAGTCATTTTCAGTGCAAAGTCTCGCTCGTAGTCATGAGTGGGAAAGGAACGACTTTATCAGGCTTAATCCGTATTCCATCTCTCCTTCCCACCTAATCGTCATGGCCAAATTGTATTTCCAATTCATCTTTCTCCATTTCCATCTGAAATCGTCTCCTTCCATTGATTTAGCTTTTAAGACAGGGAAGCAAAATTTAGATTTCCAGATAATAACGCAATTCAAGATTACAGCCTTTGGTGAAGGACAATGAAATAGCAATGGATTACCTTTCTTCTCTCCTATACTCCAGAGTCTATAATTCTGAGAGTAAAATCTGATAGGGGATGCGTGCCTTCCGTGAAATCAGGCTCAAAAACTTAGAGATGGAGGAGAGGTCAAAATTCCAGATTTTTCTAAATAATTTATTAATCTATTATAAATTTACCTAAATCCATTTTGGGCCTCTTGTTCTTGATCTCAGTTAGTAACATCTTTAGTGACCTGGTAGCCTCTAAGTTATTTACACAACTTTTCTCTTTTATAAAATTCTCTCTTTCATTCTTAAAGAGTTTTGATTTTCCATTCTAGAATTCCAGAATGTGTTGAACAAGTCAGAGTTTACCCTACCCGCAATCAGATTTCATATGCTTTAATAGTTTTCTCTTCTCAAAGCAACTTTCCAGATTGTCAAATTGTTAAGCTTTGTTATTGTTCTTGTCGTTTGATATAAGAGGGACATAGGATCTTAACGCAGATGGATTTTATTTGCATTCCTTGGATGGCCTTCTCTGGAATGTCAGGGTGTGGTAATTTAGATGCGGAAGTGCCTGATAATATGAGGGTGTGTCAGAATTAATAAGTCAGTAGGCTGTTTCTGGCATGTGTACTAATAAATTTTACTTATCCGTAGGGTGTAGACATCACCAAGATCAAAAGGCATTTTGGGATATGGATAGACCTTAAAACTGGCCTGTAGAGTTTGCAAAGGGTGTGGCCACCTCCAGATGGAGCAATCAACATAATTGCCTTGCAACATCCTGGCCTACCTTTCATTTTCATGACTCGACAAGGTCTGTCTTCATTACCATAAAATTCAAACTTTTATATAGTGAGTGAACCAAGAAAGACCCCAAGGCAAGTACTTCTGCTCCTTGATGGAGCAATGACACCCTGATTTGCCTACTAAAGGGGACAGTATTTAATTCAAAGTTATAGGCTCAGTTATGCACCTTGCCCCTTCCCTTCATCCTGTCCCACTTGCACACTGTATTCTGACTAGAATCCCCAAGTCATAGTTTGGTCTAAGCTGATATTTACAAAGTTACTTTAGAAACTCTTGGTAAATAATAATGCCATTTTAATTTTGGATCTTGGAATGAACTAAGTCCTCTTAAGAAACAAAGGGAAAAAAGTGGAAGTCAATCATGAAATTCTCTGTCAGTACAGGCAAAGTCCAAAAGACTCCTACTAAACTCAGGAAGTTTACCTACAGACACATTTGTGGAGTGGGTACAGCCAATGCAATGCTTACTAGTGATATTCCTCCTGGATCAGGCACACCAGATTTTTTTGCACCGACTTTGATCAGTTCAGAGCCTTATATAAAAAGAGCACCTATCTATTTCCAGCTCTGTACATGTTGCTCCTCTGAAAACAGAAGAATAGTAATTTGTTCAACCAAATTTATTTAACATCTACTATATGCAAGGTATGGAGGTAGGCGCTGTGGTGAACACAGGGTTATATAAGACGAGATTCCTGCTCTCAGAGAGCACACATCAGGATGAAGATGATACAGATTTCTCAACAACCTATTGCTTTAAGTTAACGTCATGGACGAAATCTGTCAGTGCCATCACTTCCTCACCACCTCATGTTCTCTTCTATATACAGCTCAAATCCTAACCCTTTGATACCTGTAGGACCATATGTGGGGCCGCCTTTATGAGCATGTGACCTGCACAGTTGCACAGGGCCCTTCTCAGAAGGGTCCCATGCTAGGTTTAATCCTCTGCTGTTGCTGTCTTGAAAGTCTTAATAATTTTATTTTTGAACTTGTGTTTGGTAAGTGAAGTCCAGCGGGAGCGTGGAGCATGCATGTGAGCAGTGGAAACACTACTGGAGGTAATGCATGCATGTGTGCAGAGGGCTCAGGCAGTGCCGGCACCCCAGCATGCACGCACATGCCTCAGAGCAGTTCAGGGTGCGGCTGGGTGCGTGCCTGGGCCCACATGGCAGTGGTGAGGGTGGGGGCAGCAGAAGCAGAGGCAACAGCTGTGGCAGCCCTGGCTCCAGAGATGGGAAGTGGCTCTGCATGGGGACAGTGCCAGGTCCCATGGTGGGAGGCCAGTGTGCCAACCCGTGTGTCATCGGCACAAATATCAACTCTCCAGTCCGACACTGGGACAGGAACTGCTGGCATTCAGGCAGCAAACTTTATCAGTAAACGAGTACAAAATAAGAGCATATCAGGGAAGGAGCATTGCAACAAAGCATATCAAGGAATTATTAGAATTTATTAAAGAGTTTAGAATGTCTAATTCTGAAAAACTGCTGCAACTTTGCTAAGGAATAACCCCACATATAGAAACAGAAATTACATGTAAAGATTATCGCTTTCTACAGAAAAGAACACTATTTTCAGATGAAAGTTCGAATGAACCAATTGTTAACGAGGAAGACAATTAAAAACTTTTTCTTTGGGGGCCAGCCCGTGGCTGAATGGTTAAATTCACGTGCTCCGCTTCGGCAGCCCAGGGTTTCACCTGTTCAGATCCTGGGTGCGGACATGGCACTGCTCATCAAGCCATGCTGAGGTGGCGTCACACATCGCACAACTAGAAGGACCTACAAGTAGAATATACAACTATGTACTGGGGGGCTTTGGGGAGAAGAAGGGAAAAAAAAGATTGCCAACAGATGTTAGCTCAGGTGCCAATCTTTAAAAAAAATTTTTTTTCCCTTGTAATTGAAGATGCCATGACAGAAGGCATGAACAGACCTTTTGAATGAAGCCACTTTCAGTTGTTTGTATGACCTTCACAAGTTTTAGGAACAATTCCTCATATCTGAGGAATATTAAAATGTCATTGCATAAATTTATGCTTAAAATTAAATTCAGACTTACATAAAGCGAACTCATCTGAAGAATCAAATCTGTTTATAAAAATTGCTGCACAAGAATCAACACTCTAGAAGTAGTAACATTTATATTTCAGAATAATTTATTAGAAATTTAACCTAGTGTTGTCACAGCCTATAAAATACTCTTAACAGTTGCAGCAGCAGAAAGATCCTTTTCAAAATGTACACGACCAAAATGTTTCTGTGATTTTGCATTTGCTGAGTGACTGATGTTGCTTTCAGTCACAGCTATTGAAAAAGAAACCACAAGCAATGAATTTCTTATCTATTGAAAATGAAAATAAAACAACAGTTGTAAATCTTGGTGAACTTGTAGACAAGTGAGCCAGAAAGTTTTTGTAATCGATCAAGATATCACCTTAATAAACCATTATTGTATATTCTATTAAATAAAATTATGACACCAAAAATATTATTTTTGCAATTTTTAAGTTCATTGAGGTACTCAGGTATCACTATTATCCCTATTACATCAGAACCTTTAACTACACTTTTTTCCTGCTTTTTTAACAGAACTTCCACATTTTCATTTTGCACTGGGCCCAGCAAATTATGGAGCCAGCCCTGATCGCAAGTAAGAGTATGACAGGTTTTTGTTATAAGCCGTTATTGAAGCTAGTTCGTGGCTATGAAATTTAAGTGTAGGGGGCCGGCCTGGTGGTGCAGCGGTTAAGTTCGCACGTTCTCTTTCTCGGCGGCCCGGGGTTCACCGGTTCGGATCCCGGGTGCGGACATGGCGCTGCTTGTCAAAAGCCACGCTGTGGCAGGCGTCCCACATATAAAGCAGAAGAAGATGGGCATGGATGTTAGCTCAGGGCCAGTCTTCCTCAGCAAAAAGAGGAAGATTGGCAGTAGTTAGCTCAGGGCTAATCTTCCTCAAAAAAAAAAAGAAACTTAAGTGTAGAAAAGAGCAAGAAATACAAGAAAATGCGTGTACTCAATGAGTTCCCTACAAAATCTATCAGCTAGTAGGCATTTAATCTATATTAGGAGTAAAACAATGTAACACTATGGGCTATTGTGCAGAATTTGGCATAAGGAAAAATCTGTATTTGATCTAAGACTGACGCACAAAAGAACAGTTTGGGACAATGCCTCCAATGGGTTGGCATCCTCATTGAAATTACGGTTTTTGCCATCCAAAGCATGTGTTTAAGAGGGATAAACATTCATTTAAATGAGGGTAAACTTGGGTCCTTTATAAACAGAAAGCCTATCAGATTGTCCTTTTCTCAGCATTCAGTGATTTCCAAGAAGAGAGAGCCATTTCTCCGAAGGTCAGAGGCCATCACAATATGGCCCCGCCCGCTATTCTTGGTTTCTCCAGAACTGACAACTTCCAATGATGTCCCCATAAAACAAAATCACAGCAGAGATGACTTACATTTGAAAATGAAACAGCAGGGAAAAGAACTTAGACCAGATGAACCAAATTTGCCTCCTATGAAGCTAAAACAGATCTACTTAATTATAACTGTTTTTATTCCTGTATAGTGATTGTTTTATAAAACTAATTTATTGCAGAAATTAAGAAACATAAAGAAGCTTCATATTTCCCCAAAACAACTTCAGTTCTATATTCTTAACTTTTAATAAAATTATAGATTTCTAAGTAGTATAACTTGCATCTCAATGCTTTTTAATGGGCCCATTTTTGCCACATTTCTAGTACTTATATCATTAAAATAGACTGAGAAAAGCTGCAAGCATGTACAAAATTACAGTGAAAGACATCATAAACAATGTTTTGAAAATTAGAAAGACAATTGCAATACATATAAGAAAGAAAATAAATATTCATAACATATAAAGCTGTCTTACAAATCAGTGACAAAATGACTGAAGCATGCTTCCATTTTCTAGACTGACTGCATCAAAGTATTAACTTTGAAAGAGAAAAAGAAGTTAAAAAGAACTGTCTGGAGAGAGTGTGGAAAAGAGTGGCATTCCTCTGTCTGAGTGGCACTCTGAGTTGGTGAAAGGAGTGACTGGTGATTATGGGCTGAAAACACCTGGGGGCTTTTATTAGCCAAAACTCCCTTCCTTCCCCCTTCCCCCTCAGTCCTGTACCTCTGGAAATCACTACCTAGCACCAGAAGCTTGTATTTTACAGTGAAAATAACTTAATGAGTTAGAATGGGGTCAAAGAAAAAAGTACATTGTGTATCAGAGAGCATCTCATCAACACGATGGTTAACACCCCGCCCCCAGAAGATTAGCTATTTATCTGGGTATAGTCTCTCAGAAAGGGTGGGACCATGGCATGTTCAGGCAGTGTGATTCCAGCTGTGTGGAGGGTGTCTGGTTAGTGCATTGTTATATTGTTGATCTATAAAGGACCAAGCTCCTTGCTCCAGCATGTGCAGCAGCATTGTAAAATGGCAGACTACAGGCCAAACCTGGCTCATAGATAAGTGTTGTTTTGCCCACACACTTTTTTAAAATTTTGAATTGGTTACTGTGATGGTTAATTTTATGTGTCACCTTGCTAGATTATTGTGCTCAATTGTTTGTTCAAACACCAATCTAGATATTGCTGTGAAGACATTGTGTAGATGTGATTAGCATCTACCCATGAGTTTAAGTAAGGGGGTTACCCTCCATAATGTGGATAGGCGTCATCTAATAAGTTGAAGGCCTTGAGAGCAAAATCTGAGGTTTCCTGGAGAAGAAGGAATTCTGCCTCAGGACCACAATATAAAAATATTGCCTCAGGAGGACATCAGCATCATGGCAGAGTAAGCATTCCCAGTAATCTCTCCCTTCCAACATACAAGGGATAGGTCATTCATAATCCAACAGAGGACATCCAAACACAACACAAAAACATCAGAGAGACCCACGCAGCCATATGACAGAGGGCAGAGAGGCTGGAGCCCCCCTCGGAGGGGGTGGAACCAGGTAAGAGAAAACTTCGCTCTCTCCCCTACAGACTGCAATCTGGGACCACAGGAGGCCTCTGAGAGGAAGGAATGGGAAAGGGGACGTTTGTTCATGGGAACATCAAGGACCCCCGAGGGCCCTTGCAGCCTAGAGGGAAGCCGTCTACCAGGGCAAAAGCTTTCACAGGGGGTGGCCCTATCAAGCCAACATCCCAGGAGAGCAGATAGTGAGAGCAGAGAGAGAAAACCCCAAGGGCATGCAGGAGAAAGCACCCCTCCCTGACCCGCTCAGCAACGGCTCCAGTGCCTAGGATCTTGGTGTAAGGCAGAGGGCTCAGAATACGTGGCTCTTGACCCCTACCCAGTGGTGACAGATAGTAACTGTGACCAAATAATACCAGTATGCAAAAAAGCAGAGCCACTTCCTCCAGCAATATCAAACATTATATTAGATTTCCAGACCAGAGAGAAAATGACAAGTAACCAGAAATCAGTCCTGAGGACGCAGAAATATGTAATCTAAATGACAAAGAATTCAAAATATCTATCATCAAAAAACTCAATGAGTTAAAAGAGAATGTAGAGAAACAATTCAATGAGTTCAGGAGCTACTTCACAAAAGAGATTGAAACTATAAAGAAGAATCAATTAGAAATATTAGAGATGAAAGACACAATGGAAGAAATAAAACAAAATATGGGTTCCCTGAATGCTCAAGCAGATGTCATAGAGGAGCGTATCAGCATAATCGAAGATAGACATATTGAAATGCTCCAGGAAGAAGAGGAGAGACAACTAAGACTAAAAAGAAATGAAGAAAGTCTCTGAGAAATATCCAACTCAACTAGGAAATGCAACGTAAGAATGATAGGTATTCAAGAAGGAGAAGAAAGGGAGAATGGAGCAGAAAGCTTGTTCAAAGAAATAACAACAGAACTTCTCAAACCTAGGGAAGGAGACAAAAATCCATGTGGAAAAGGCTATAAGATTTCCTAATTATGTCAATGTAAAAAGACCTACTGCAAGGCATATAGCAGTGAAACTGGCAAAAGTGAATGACAAAGAAAGAATACTAAGGGCAGCAAAGCAGGAGAAAATAACCTACAAAGGAACTCTTATCAGGCTCTGAGCAGATTTCTCTGCAGAAACCTTACAGGCTAGGAGAGACTGGAATGACATATTCAAACCTTTGAAGGACAAAAACTTTCAGCCAAGAATACTCTATCCAGTGAAAATATCCTTCAGATATGAGGAGAAACAAAAACTTTCCCAGATAAACATAAGCTAAGGGAGTTTGTAGCCATGAGACTCCCCCTACAAGAAATTCTCAAGGAGGCCCTCATACCTGAAAAAAAAAAAAAAAAAAAAAAAAAAAGAGAGAGAAAAGGGTTACAAAGCACAGAGTAAGGAGATAAATAGGTAGACAGAATA
Source organism: Equus przewalskii (assembly GCF_037783145.1). Taxonomy (NCBI): domain Eukaryota; kingdom Metazoa; phylum Chordata; class Mammalia; order Perissodactyla; family Equidae; genus Equus; species Equus przewalskii. The sequence goes on along the minus strand of NC_091833.1, from coordinate 77,176,058 downwards.
AGAGCAGGATAGCTAATACTCAAGTACAGTATTAAAGACAAAGAGAAGGAAAATACCAAAAACAAAGATAATCTTGTCATTTTAAGCACAAACTCATAACACAAGATGGAATAAGATGTGAGAAAAATAACTTAGGAGGGGAAGGGGCAAGGGACTGAATCGGTTTAGTCTAAGGAAATAAGAGGCCATCAGAAAAGGGACTATCTTATCCACGAGATTTTGAATACAAACCTCAGGGTAACCACTAAACAAAAAAGCAGAACAGAGACACAAACAATAAATAAGGAGAAAGCAAAGAAACACAACATAAAAAACTACATAAGTTGACTGGTAGACCAAAATACACAGAACGAGAAACAAAGGCAATGCAGGAGACCAGAAAACGAATGATAAATTGGCAGCATTAAGCCCTCATATATCGATAATCACCCTAAATGTAAATGGGTTGAATTCTCCAATAAAAAGACCCAGAGTGGTGAGATGGATTAAAGAACAAGACCCAACAATGTGCTGCCTCCAGGAAACACATCTCAGCTCCAATGACAAACACAGTCTCAGAGTGAAGGGATGGATGATGAAACTCCAAGTGAATGGCAAACAAAAGAAAGCAGGTGTTGTAATGCTTCTATCAGACAAAGCAGACTTCAAGGTAAGACAGGTAGGGGCTGGCCCTGTGGCCAAGTGGTTAAGTTGGCATGCTCCGCTTCTGTGGCCCAGGGTTTCACTGGTTTGGATCCTGGGCGCAGACATGGCATCATTCATCAGGACATGCTGAGGCAGTGTCCCACATGCCACAACTAGAAGGACCCACAACTAAAATATACAACTATGTACTGGGGGGATTTCGGGAGAAAAAAAAAGAAGATGCCAATCTTAAAAAAAAAAAAAGATAAGACAGGTAAAGAGAGACAAAGAGTGGCAGTATAGAATGATCAAAGGGACATTCCATCAAGAAGAAATAACACTTATAAATATCTATGCAGCCAACACAGGAGCACCAAAGTACATAAAGCAACTATTAACAAACCTAAAACAAGATATTAATAATAACACAATAATAGTAGGGGAACTCAGCACTGCACTCACATCAACAGATAGATCATCCAGACAGAAAGTCAACAAGGAAACAGTGGAATTAAATGAAAAGCTAGACCAGTTGGACTTAATAGACATATATAGAACACTCCATCCAAAAACAGCAGAATGCACATTCTTCTCAAGTGCACACCGAACATCCTCAAGGGTAGACCACATGTTGGGAAACAAGGCAAGCCTCAATAAATTTAAGAAGATTGAAATAATAACAAGTATCTTGTCCAACCACAATGTTATGAAGCTAGAAATTAATTACAAGAAAAAAGCTGAGAAAGGGACAAAGTGAGGATACTAAACAACATGCTTTTGAACAAGCACTGGATCATTGAAGAAATTAAAGGAGAAGTCAAAAAATATCTGGAGACAAATGAAAGTGAAAACATACCATACCAACTCATATGGGATGCAGCAAAAGCTGTATTAAGAGGGAATTTCATCACAATACAGACTCACCTTAACAAACAAGAAGAAACCCAAATAATCAATCTCAAACTACACCTAAGTGAATTGGAAAAAGAAGAACAAACAAAGCCCAAAGTTAGCAGAAGGAGAGAAATAATAAAAATCAGAGCAGAAATAAATGGTATTAAAACAAAAAAGGTAGTAGAAAGGATCAACGAAACGAAGCACTGGTTCTTTGAGAAGATAAACAAAATTGACAAAATCCTAGCCAGACTTACAAAGAAAAAAAGAGAGAAAGCTCAGATAAATAAAATTAGAAATGAAAGAGGAGAAATAACAATCAATACCACAGAAATACAACAGATTATAAGAGAATACTGCAAAAAACTATATGCCAACAAAACGGACAATCTATAAGAAATGGATAAATTGTTAGACTCTTACAACCTTCCAAAGCTGAATCAAGAATAATTAGATAATCTGAATAGGCCAATCACAAGTAAAGAGATTGAAACAGTAATCAAAAGCATCCCAAAGAATAAAAGCTCAGGACCAGACGGCTTCCCAAGGGAATTCTACCAAACTTTTAGAGAGGGTTTAATACCTATCCTTCTTAAGTTATTCCAAAAACTTAGGGAAGATGGACTCCTTCCTAACACATTCTATGAGGCCAACATCACTCTGATACCAAAGGACAAGGACTTACAAGGACAACACGAAAAGGAAAACTACAGGCCAATATTGCTGATGAACACAGACGCGAAAATCCTTAACAAAATATTGGCAACCTGAATACAGCAATACATTCAAAAGATCATACATCATGATCAAGTGGGATTTATACCAGGGACATGGGGATGGTTCAACATCCACAAATCAATCAATGTGATACACCACATTAACAAAATGAGGAATAAAAACCACATGATCATCTCAATAGATGAAGAGAAAGCATTTGCCAAGAGCCAACAGGCCTTTATGATAAAAACTCTTAACCGAATGGGGATAGAAGGAAATTGCCCCATCATAATAAAGGCCATATGTGACAAACCCACAGCCAACATCATACTCAATGGGGAAAAACTGAACGCCAGCCCTCTGAGAACAGGAACAAGATGGATGCCTACTATCACCACTCTTATGCACCACAGTACTGGAGGTTTTGGCCAGAGCAAGTAGGCAAGAGAAAGGAATCAAAGGAATCCAAATAGGGAGTGAGGAAGTGAAACTCTCGCTGTTTGCAGACGACATGATCTTATATATAGAAAACCCTAAAGAATCCATCAGAAAACTATTTAAAAAAAAATTAACAATGACAATAAAGTTGTGGGGTACAAAATCCACTTACAAAATCAGTTGCATTTCTGTACTCTAATATTGAATTTACAGAAAGAGAACTCAAAAATACAATTCCATTTACAATTGCAACAAAAGGAATAAAGTACCTAGGAATAAATTTAACTAAGGATGTGAATGACTTATACCATGAAAACTGTAAGACATTATTGAAAAAAATAATGACATAAAGAGATGGAAAGAGATTCCATGCACATGGATTGGAAGAATAAACGTAGTTAAAATGTCCATACTACCCAAAGCAATGTATAGATTCAATGCAATCCCAATTAGAATTCTTCATGGAAATAGAACAAAGAATCCTAAAATTCATATGGGGCAACCAAAGACCCTGAATAGCTAAAGCAATCTTGAGAACAAAGAACAAAGCCGGAGGCATCACAATCCCTGACTTCAAAATGTACAACAAAGCCATAGTGATCAAAACAGCATGGTACTCGTACAAAAATAGGCACATAGATCAATGGAACAGAACTGAAAGCCCAGAAATAAAACCACACATCTACAGACAGCTAATCTTTGACAAAAGTGCCAAGAACATACAATGGAGAAAAGATAGTCTCTTCAATAAATAGTGTTGGGAAAACTGGATAGCCACATGCAAAAGAATGAATGTAGACCATTATCTCATGCCATACACAAAAATAAACTCAAAATGGGGGCTGGTCCCGTGGCCGAGTGGTTAAGTTCACCTGCTCCACTGCAGGCAGCCCAGTGTTTCGTTGGTTCGAATCCTGGGCGCGGACATGGCACTGCTCATCAAACCACACTGAGGCAGCGTCTCACATGCCACAACTAGAAGGACCCACAACGGAGAATATACAACTATGTACCGGGGGGCTTTGGGGAGAAAAAGGAAAAAAATAAAATCTTTAAAAAAATAAATAAATAAACTCAAAATGGATCACAGACTTGAGGCTAAGTCCCGAAACCATAAAACTCCTGGAAGATAATATAGGTAGTACACTCTTTGACATCTAACTTAAAAGGATCTTTTCGAATGCCATGTCTTCTCAGACAAGGGAAACAAAAGAAAAAACACACAAGCGGGACTTCACCAGACTAAAGAGCTTCTGCAAGGCAAAAGAAACTAAGATCAAAGCAAAAAGACAACCCACCAATTGGGAGAAAATATTTGCAAATCATATATCCGATAAGGGGTTAATCTCCATAATATATAAGGAACTCACACAACTCAACAACAACAAAACAAATAGCCGATGAAAACAATGGGCAGAGGATATGAACAGACATTTTTCCAAAGAAGATATACAGATGGCCAATAAACACATGAAAAGATGTTCAACATCACTAATCATCAGGGGAATGCAAATCAAAACTACACTAAGATATCACCTTCTGCCTGTTAAAATGGTTATAATCACTAAGACTAAAAATAACAAATGTTGGAGAGGGTGTGGAGAAGAGGGAACCCTCATACACTGCTGGTGGGAATGCAAACTGGTGTAGCCACCATGGAAAACAGTATGGAGATGCCTCAAAAAACTAAATATAGAACTACCATATGACCCAGCTATCCCACTACTGGGTATCTACCCAAACAACTGGAAATCAACAATCCAAAGTCACATATGCATCCCTATGTCCATTGCAGCATTATTCACAATAGCCAAGACATGGAAGCAACCCAAGTGCCCATCCACTGATGACTGGATAAAGAAGATGTGGTGTATATATACAATGAAATACTACTTAGCCAGAAAAAAGACAAAATCATCCCATTTGCAATAACATGGAAGGACCTGGAGGGTATTATGCTAAGCGAAATAAGCCAGACTGAGAAAGACAATCACCAGATGACTTCGCTCATATGTGGAATGTAAACAAACACATGGACAAAAAAAGCCAGTTCAGTGGTCACCAGGAGCAGGGGAGTTGGGGGTGAGCACAGGGGGAGAAGGGGAGCACTTACATGGTGACAGACAGGAAATAATGTACAACTGAAATTTCACAATGATGTAAACTATTTTGAACTCAAAAAAACAAAATTGCCTGAGTTTCCAGCCTGCTGGCCTGCCCTAAGTATTTCAGACCTGCCAGCCTCCATAGTTGCCTGAGCCAATGCATTAAAATAAATCTCTCTCTTTGTATATATACATATACACATACATATATACATACACATATACATACATATATACATATACATATATATTTCCCAACCTCCCTTGCAGTTAACTGTGGCCATGTGGCTAAGTTCTAGCCGATAAGATGTAATCACATGTGCTTTGTGGCAGCTTCCTTGAAAGGCACATACACTGTCCCCTCCTTTTCCAGCCAGTCCTCCATCCTGCTTCCTGGAACAAGCTGTTAGAGCTCTCACAGCCACACTGGATCAGGAAGATAAAGGCCACGCCCTAGGAATGATAGAGCAGAAAGTTGGACCCCTGATCACTGAGTTGCTGCTGGATTGGTTCTGAACTGCCTCATAAAAGAGAAAAATACATCCATGCTGGATGGTGTTTTGGATTTTCTGTTATATTTAGTGGAATATAATCCCAATTTAAAAAATAGGAAATTTCACATAAAAATTAAGATCTCTGGCTTCTCTCTTGACAATTTGGAGTATTAGGTAAACTTGGGGTCATGCTCCCCATTGTAGCAATTGCCTAGGGCAGGATAATGGGTGCTCACTCGCTTTAGATTGGACTGGAGATCCCACCAGGTTGTTTTTCTTTGTCTAAGGTCCTGGAGGCATTTGAGTTTGCCATTCCTGTCATGCATGTTGGGGTTTTACTTCTACAAACAGTGTGATAGGTCCTTGTACAAACTTATTTTGTCCTCTTAGGTTGTTTCTCCAGCTACTTTTTTTGGGGAGTGGAGCAGGATGGAAAAATTGTGGATGCCATCCTTGTAATTTACTGTCTTTCTCTCTGCATCATTTTCCCTGAGAGCATTCCCAAATTGGTGTGGTCCACAAAGGAAGAGGTTTCTGATGCTGGTGGAAGTGGGGTGTTCTTCTACCCTTTGAAACACCACGTCAGTCACAGCTCTGGAGGCCTGCCCGTGGGAGGAGGGTGGGCAGGTCCCAGTCTCCACAGACTGGTCGTGGCGGGGAAGGCAGGGAGGAAACTGAGCATCTTCTACTCTATGGCTACAACCTTTTTCTCATTTTAAACACCTTCATCTAGTCTAATGACTTCGTATTTTTCTAGTCTGCATAATTTTGACCCAATTTCTCACTAATACTCAAGTTTTATTTCAATGAAAGAGTGCGGCTCCCACCCAATTTCCAAGCAGCTCTCTGCCCTGAATAGCCTAACCAAACTTCTTGCATTGACTTGACAGTGGAGAGAGTGGCCTGAGAGCATTTTCCCTAATCTGAGGGACGGGCTGAGCGGACCGAGGTTGGAGTCTCAGTCGCTACCGGGCTTAAACGGACCTGGCAATGATTTGGGGAGGAGAGATGTTCTGGGTTGAAGGGTTCTTGGTGAGTTAAAGACCGATTCTTGTCTTGGGCTGTGAATGAACTCAAGGTCACTAGGATGTAAACAGAAAGTAGGATGAACTCCATCACTCAGAATCAGGCCAAGGACAAAGAAGGCAGACAAGACTCTTCAGAGCTGCTCAGGCCTTCTGGGAGGAATGTATGGGTGTGGAATGAGACTGACCTTCAAAGGGGAAGCTGTGACAAGGTCAGAAGCCTGTGTTTTTGAGCCAGACTATGTCTAGGTTTGTCTTTGTCTTTTTGTTCTCAGAATCTCATTAAACTAATGATTTGTTCATAGCTGAGGGTCTTCTCCAGCCAGGCATTGTTTTGGACCCTGAGAATACAGCAAGCAAAACAGGTAGAATTCCTGCTGGTGGAGCTGGCGTTTGAGTTGAGGGATACAGATAATAAATATAACCAGTGAACAATGAGATAAGGTAATTTCAGGTAGTGAAAAGTGCAATGAAAAACTTAAAAAAAAAAAACCCACTTAAAAAAGAAAGGGTGACGGGCTGGCCACTGTGGTGTAGTGGTTAATTTCGGCATGCTTCACTTTGGCAGCCAGGGTTTACAGGTTCAGATCCCAGGTGCAGACCTACACCACTCATCAGCCATGCTGTGATGGTAACCCACATATAAAATAGAGGAAGACTGCCACAGATGTTAGCTCAGGGCTAATCTTCTTCAGCAAAAGAAAAAAAGAAGAAGAAGAATGGGTGAGACAGAGAGAGACAAGGTGAGGGGGTCTACTTTAGATGGATAGGCAGGAAAGTCTCTCTTGAGAAGGTGATATTTACCCTAAATGACCAGAAGAAGATCTGAAAAACGAGTGTTCTAAGAAGAGAAAGAGCAAGTACAAAGGTCCTGAAGTGGAAACAAGCTCACTTGGACAGGGCACATGAGGTAGAGAAAGTCAAGAGATGAAGTCACGTAGAAGGCAGGGGTTAGATCACAGGGAACTTTAATTCAGAGATAGGGACGTTGGACTTTATTCTAAGGGCATTTTGAAGCCACCAGATAATGTAAAGCAGGGGAATAAATGATTTATTTTAATTTTGAAAGCTCACCCTCGCTGCTGGTTAGATTATAGATTGGCAAGAGTGGGAGCAGGGAGGCTAATTAGGAGATTATTTTAACAGTGCAGGTGAGAAATGATACTTCATTTGCACAAGGCGGTGACGGTGGAAAAAGAGAGAGGTGAACAGATTCAGGATCTATTTTAGAGGTAGAGACAGCAGAACTCGCTGATGGATTGGATGTGGGGTAGGAGGAAATGAGGCATCTAATAGCGGGATGTGAGTTCCATTTACTGAGATGGGAAGCCAGGTTTTTGGAGGGAAATCAAGACTTGTTTTGCCTATGATTTATTTGAAATGCCTGTGAAACATCCAGATGGAGATGGCAAGCATATAGTTGCATAAATGAGCGCATATTAGCATCCTTTTTTGAATTTTCAGCCCCCTTGTGGCAACCTAGGCAAGTCTAAGATGGGCCTGAAAGAATAGTTCCCCCATTGCTCAGGACCAGCAGAGGTCTCCTACCCGGGTCCAGATCCCATCACCTAAAGGGTTTTAGCATGCTTGTGGGTAGCCGTATGCCTCATTTCACATAGGAGAAGTGCTTTAAAGAGTAGTGAAGGTCAAGCAAGTTATAAATGGCTATTTGTCATTACCTTATGTTTCAATTTGCCAAGCACCTTCTCTTTAACTTTGAATGATCTTCAGTTGACTCTTACCGTGAAGTTTCTGGTTTCTGCGTCCCCCTTTCCTTTCTCATCACTCCTTGTCCTTCTCCTTTCCCTAGCCAGCCTTTGCTCTGTGGACTGTTTAAAATAAAAAGCTTTAATCCACCCTTTGATGATTCTGGGTGCAGGGACAGGGCTCCAAGAGAACTCAGGAAACGGCTTGCCTCTTCCCTAGTTCTGGAAAGTTGAGGAAGAAAACAAAGAGTGAGACAGACATGTGGCCAGGTAGGAAGGAGTGACTTTAGGTCTGCTAGCCAGGTGTGCTGGGCTCATACTGAATTCCAAAATCAAGAGCTGTTCCCACCCAGTTGCAAGCAGCCCAGGCTGGGAGCAGGCAGGACCTGGGGAGAGCCGAAGAGGCTATTTCTCTCTGCGGGCTGCCCCTCCAAAAACGAGAAAGGTGGCAGAGCTGAGCCCAGGATGCTCCGTTACTCTGCTCAGATTTACTTTACATCATCTCAGGTGAAACGATTGAGGCTCTGAGAAAGGCCGGGAACTAGTCCTCCTCATGGAAACTGAGAGCGAGCAAGGGCATTGTTCTCTAACACATAATAGAAATGTTCACTATTAATTGGCTGGTTTTATATGTTTGGATTTTCAGTAAGTAGGGCATAGTCAAGTTCAACAAACAGATATCAAACACAATTCTGCCCCTTCCTAGTTGTAAAATTTTGGGGAAGTTACTTGACCTAAGTCTCAAATTTCTCATTGGTAAAAATGAGGGTAAGAGGACCCACATTGTAAGATCATTCAGGCAAAACATTCAGTGCGCTGCCTAGATCAGAATGAGCACTCAGTAAAGATTTACTGCTACTGTTACTACTGTAATGATAGCTATTACCATTACCAAGTTAGGAAATCTGCTAGGGCTGCGGATATAAAAATAAAAGACACAATCTTACCATCTAGAAGGTTAAGGCTCAGGAAGGAGGTAGGAATAAAAAACACTAAAATGCAGTGTAATGCACATGTAGTAGGTTTTCTTACTAGAAGTGTGCCTGCCAGTGATTACATTTTAGTAAGACTCTATCTATGCCGCCCAGGACAAAAAAAAAATCATCTCGGATTTGTTGAGCCTTCCACATCCTTATCGGATAGAGGTTGAGTAAGGAGCTCCAATTGTTCACCAAGAAAGGTCTCAGGAAATCTCTTATGTTTTTATTTTATTGTTTTTTCCTAAATAGGAGTTAGTCACCACTGAGGAAGAGAATGATGATGGCTCTAAATCCTCAAGGTAGGGAAAGCTAGAACCAGCCCTGATTTAGGACTCGGGAGCATGAAGAAACCTGATCATTTTGGAATCTGACACCTAGAGCCTAGACTGGGAGAGCCTGAGGGCCCTCGGATCAGGCTGACTCTGGGGCAGGCTGGAAGGGCCCCATTCTGGCCCAGATTCTGACACTGCACTGACTCCACTGTGCGGGTTCCCCATGGGGTCAAGGCTTTATCTCTGTTCACTTTATATCTTCTGCTAAAGAGCTTTCCGGCCTTGCTCCTGAGCCATCTCACTCAGCAGCCGGTGCATAGGCATCCTGTAGCTGTAACCCATAAGTCCTCACCGCCTCATCTGCTGAGGTGACTGGGAATTTGGCCAGGAGCACTTCCTGTTAGAGAGCTCTGGAGTGTGGGCGGCCCACCCCAGAAAAAGCCAAGCACCTTCCAAGAATCAGGGACACGTGGCCAGTTTTGCTGCATTTACCCTCTGCCTCTGCCACGAGACTCAGCCACTACACTCCCTTTCAGGTGTCTCGTAAGCACAGCAAACCTTGTATGCATAAAGGAGGCGGGGTTGGAGAGAGCACAGTCTGTACTTCTGGGCTTCTATTACTGGTTTATGAGTGCTCAAATATTTGCACTTTAAGGATGAACTGGGGAGCACAATAGTTGTACCCCAAACTGAGTAGGAGGCATCCTGGTTACTTACACAATAGAAGCACCTACAAGCTACAGTAGGGATGAATTCTGTAAGAGGAGTTGTTGCAGGGAAACTTCTGAGGTCAGGCCTGAACAAGTTTTGGAAGCATGAGTGGCAGTCTACAGTGACAGAATGGAGGAAGCTAATTACAGACAGGAAGAACAGCATGGACAAAACCTTAACGCATGACAAAACACGGTATCTTCAGTAAACTCAAAGTAGGTTTGTCCACTTTGCCACAGATCATTTTGGTGGATTCATGTCTTTTCTCAATATTTGGTGACAACCTTCCTTAGCTCTTCACAAAGTACAAGTTTAATACATGTAAATATATGTAAAGTATTTGGAATAGTGCCTGGCACATGGATGCACCATCTTAGTCAAACTTCTGATAACTAAACAGCTCAACTTTTTACACAAGATGTCAAAGTATTCTCCAGCCCAACCAACCATCCTTTCCTTGCCCAGGCCAATCCCCCTTCTTCAAAAATCCCAAACACTCAATTTCAAAAGCCAAACATTTCGAGAGGCCAGTCTAAGATAGCTGCAGCACAAAACATCCAACACGGAAAGGCGCTGCCGGATAGGGGCCATGTTGGATGTTTTTGGTCTGGGGGTGATTATAGGCAAACAAACAATATCAAAAATAAGGCTTGAAAAATTTTGCCTGTTATTTCCGAAGTCTTATTTCAGAGGTTTATTTTAAATAATCGTATCTTGACCCTTAAAGAACACTGTCCTCAGTAGATCGCCTCATCGGAGGTGGCAGGGAGAATCGGTGAGGGAGTGTGGAATCCGGCTAGGCGTGGCGGTTCCCGCAAGTGCCACGTAACCAGGGCGCTCCAACTAATTTGACCTCCAGAAAAGGCGAAGAGAAGCGAAAGGCCGGCATAGATATTAGGGCAGAAGACTCAGGAGGGAGTAGAAGTAAAGAGCCGTGCGGTCCCGGGACCGCGGGCAGAGAGAGAACAGAAGAGGGTCCACAAGAGGGTCCCGGGTGGGGCGCCAGAAGGATGCGAGGAGAGGACGGTCACGTGGCGCCCAGCACAGGCCGGGAGCGCCAGGTCCAATGGGAGGAGGGCGCGAGCCGCACCTCAACCTGCCCGCGGACGTCACGACGCCGAGGCGGACGTCGGGCCAATGGGAGGCCGTCACGGGCAGGGGCGGGGCCCGGAGGATTGGGCTGGGCCGCCCTGAGACAGTTGGCAGAGCCGTGTGGCCGCCGCGGGAGAGAGGGAGGACCGAGCCGGCGGCCGCGGAAGCCGGCCTGCCTAAGCCTCCCGCCCGCCCCTGCCCCTCCCGCATGGTGCCGGCTCTTCTCTAAGCGGCGGCGGCGAGGCGTGAGGGACGCGCCGCGGAGGCGGCCCGGGCTCGAGGCTTCCCGTCTCCCGCACTTCCTCCTGCAGTGTCCGTGCGCGGCCGTCGCGGCGGGCGGGATGGCGGCGGCCCGGGGCAGCGGCCGCGCATCTGCGCCCCGGCTGCTTCTGCTCCTGCTGTTTCCGCTGTTGTGGGCCCCGGCGGGGGTCCGGGCCGTCCCCGAAGAAGACCTTAGCCACCGTAACAAGGAGCCGCCGGCGCCTGCCCAGCAGCTGCAGCCGCAGCCCGCAGCCGGGCAGGGCCCCGAGCCAGCCCGGGCCGAGGTGAGCGGGCCGCGCCGGGGCGGGCGAGGCTGCGGAGCCGGCGCGCCGGGTACCAGGCTCGCGGGCGCCCTGAGCGCGGCCCTCGGGCCGGAGCTGCGGGCGGGGGAGGGGAGCCCGGCCCCACTCCCCGGGGTGGAGGACGGCGGAGTGCGGTTTTTCCCGGTCAGGCCTGGCCTCGCCCGCTCCTTATGGGGGAGGGGACGGGAGAGCCGCAGGGAGCCCGCTGGATCCCTTCAGTTCGGGAGGACGGGGATGCGCTGAGCCGCGCGCGGGCGTCCTGTTGATCTGATGTATCCCAGAGCTGGAAATACTCATCCCGGGTAGAAAGTTTTTCACAGAGGGCGGCTGGGAGGCTTTTCCTATTCTCTGAGGATGATCACATCTGCCATTTCACTGTGGAAACAGCTTATCCCAAACTGCTTACCCACCTTCAGCTGTGCACGACCTGTGCTTTTTGCCAAATGTGTATGGATTATGAAGCGTGACTCTCACTTTTTAAGGACGTGTCCTGGCTTGTGGGAAGCAGCACTTAGGAAGGCAGAGGAATTCTCCATCCTTGACAGTCAGTCCAGAGTGCCGCAGCGGTATGCGATGCCGAAACTAAATTTTTAAGTGAACTAGAACCCTCTTCTTTGGCCTTCACTAAACATATTAATAACGTCTTAGCTTATGTTAATAGAATCACTTAGGCGCTTGGATTCAGAATCTCCGCAGCATTTTCAGACTTCTTCCCTCTACCAGTCCTGCCTTTCTCGTCTTTTCCAATCAGAGTTCAGGCCCTCTGTAGCCTCTTCTAGTAGGGGTCGGTTTGGCCCTCAACCCCCGCAGTCCCACCCCAGGCTGCATTCAGCCTGTGGCCACCCGACTAATCTTCCTGAACAGTGAATTCTGTTTGACTTCTCGGAAATCCTGCGTTAGTTTCCCCTGCATACTGATTTCAGTCCAGCCTCGTCAGCAGCCTGGTCTGGGTTCTTCCTGATGTGGCTGCAGTCAACCTTCAGGTTTGTCAGCCACCACTCCCGTGCTCGTGCGCTGTACAGTAGTCCCCACCCTTACCCTGGGGGATACATTCCAAGTCCCCCAGTGGGTGCCTGAAACCGGGGAAAGTTCCTAACCCTGTGTATACTGTGTTTTTTCCTATACATACCTGTGGTAAAAGTTTATTTCATAAGTTAGGCACAGTAAGAGATTAACTGCAGTAACTTCCCTTTGGCATATCCGAATTGCCAGCATCACTACTCTTGCACTTTGGGGTCATTATTAAGTAAAATAGTTATTTGAACGCAAGCACTGCAATACTGAGACAGTCGCCCAGGGGGGCACCGAGCAAGATTTCATCACTCTTCTCAGAACCGCGTGCAGCCGAACAGTATGAGTTGCTTATTGCTGGAATTTTCCATTTAATATTTTTGGACCGCGGTTGACCGAGGGTAACTGAAACCGCGGAAAGCGAAACCGCGGACAAGAGGGGACTACTATCTTCCAACCGGAGACGTGCCATGTGCTCTGTTGTTAGTCTCTCTAACAAAAGGCCTTCCTAAAAAAGGGGCCTCAGTGAGCTTGAAGCCCACTGGTCCCAACCGTCCCACCTTTCAGGAACCAGCAGATACCTCCTCTCTGTGGAGATTTTCCTAAAATTCCCTGGTTAAAAGCAGTTTCTCTCTTCCTTGTCCCTCCTGGGCTCAGGTGACTCTGCTAGCCATTTCCACTTCTGAAATTTAACTGAAATGCTGATTCATGAAATTTACTTTTAGTGTTCATCATTTAGCCTTCTTCTGTCATCATTATCAGAAGTTTATTTTAAAACTAACTGTTTTGGATTAAGTAGCTTTGTGAGTGAGCGAGAAAGAGATTATGAATGTAACTTTCCAGGCCTTTCATCAGAGTTTTAGTCATGTGGTGATTTTGAGTGTACAAATAGTGCTAGATATGGCTATTTATGCCCCTTTAGACAGCTAGGGTAAATCTAGCCATGTAAAAGGCAACAGTGTTCAGTGATCATATTTAAGTGATCTTAAGGATCCTTGTCTTTAAAACTGGGCATGTGGAGGGAAGGGGCAGGCACAGTATAGTAGGATTTTTGACTGTAATATTTTGATACATTCTTGGTAGTTCTTTTTAGGTAGGAATTTATTCAAATTTCTTCCATATTGTGGTGGAATGTAGTTGTCTTGTTTTAATTATATTTTCATGTAACTTTTTGATATGGCTCAAGTGATTTTTTTTCTCTGCCTACAGTACTACAGCATGTTGGACGAGATTTTCCTTTCGTATGTTTTCTAAACTATGTAATATATAAGTATCATTTGCTTTTTTTGTCCTTGGTGGAGGTAAAATGTGGTCAGAGTTCAATTTAATAGCCCTGTAAGCAAGGGCTCAGCATTGCTGAGCATCTGAAACTTTCAAGTGTTTTGCTTTGCAACCACATGCAGTAGGTCTTTTAAAAGGGTAGGATATTTAAACTTCCCCTTTTCGTGCCATTATGTGAAAGTGGATTTCTGAAAGTGGAGGGGGAAAAAAATCTCTCCTTCATTGGTAGGCATTCATGTGTAAGATGTGTTATAAAAATGTAGTTGTTTCTTACTTAGAGGGTGCTTTGGAGCAAGATAACTGAACTTCTAATAGGGCTTTCTACATTGAGTATGTTTTTTCCTCTACAATCAGGTCAAAAAAAAAGTTGAGGAGTTCAGAGTTTTGATCACTTGGATCCTTTCATTTATGCAGTTTATGCTTCTAGCCACTTACTCGGTTCTTTTCTTATTCCTTCCCTGGGCAGAGTATGTAATAAAAGAAGCCTGAAGTCCCTTCATTTGGGGGAGATCAGATAGATGTAATAAAGGTAATTTATAATTTGCTGCATATTCTGGAAGTCCACAGAAGAACTGCTCGGCTTGCATAACACTGTCGATAAAGCCACAGAAGCCTATTACCTGCTCCCGTACAAATTCTTGTTATTGTATTTCTGCTTTACTGTTTCTTGGCATTTCTTTTATTTAATGTCTTTCAACTGTGAGAAGGCCCTCCACACAATATTTTAAACTTGTTTCCATTTTCATTAAGTTGCAGTCCTGCCCTGTCCAGTGCAGACTCCCCATTCTAGCTTCTTTACAGCTAAGCTTGAGGCCGTCAGGTGTGAGGACTCTTGTCTCACTCTTGATTGCTTTGTCAGAGTGAAATGATCATTATGTGACTGAATTTGTTGATATTCTACCATCAAAGTAAATCATTAAAAAAAAAGTGAAACTAAATAGATTTAAGACATTTCAAATGTCAAAATTTATAAATACAACACAAAAGAACATTCATAAAAATAACGTTAAACATTCATTAAATAAAAATGTATTTATAAAAATGTAATTGTTAAATATCTTTTAATACGAATTAGCAAATAACATTAATAAAAAAATATTATTTAAAGTACAACAAACTAAACTACCCATAGATAAAAAGACATAATAGTGAAAATTTATAATAAAATATCATTTTATCTTTTATTTTAATGCAGTCTTTCAAAACCAGGTTTATCCTTGGTGTCATTGTTTAAGTTGCACGTATTTTTGTGCACGTTTTACCAACTTCTGAAAAGATTCTTCTGATTTCATGCAATAAAGTAATGGTGAGGACATAGTTCGGAGCCAGTTTTCCTCCGATTCCTTTAGCTTCGAATCATCTCCCCTCTCGTGTGATAACTTTTGTTGAGCAACTTTGTTTTTGTTTTTTTTTTTTTGCAGGGACATCAGTCTTTTTCTTGGTAACAGGCTGTAGATTTTGTTTCAAAGAAAGCATCTTCATCTTCTAGTTTCATCCTGTGTAGATGGAGATTCCGATGCAGGTACCTGTATCAATGTCCATCCAGTTACATGTGCTCATTTGAACTCTAGAACTAGAATAGGAACTATTTTTTCATTGTTGATTGTTATTTTCTTCCTTCACTTGAAGATCATGAAAGCATAAAAGAATACTTTCTAAATGGGGGTACTTTTTTCCCCCGCAATTTTTCAATTTGGAACTAATTTTAGCATTGAGTAAAGAAGAGTTTTACTCGGCAAGTTTTTTTTTAAATTATAAGTTGTTGACCCTGCTCTCAAGATGTAAATAACTTGTTTCAGACCCAAGCTAAGTAATTTGGGTTTCAGTCCCAAATTAAAATACTGAAATAGTGGTATTTGTACCAAGGAGAACCCTATTTCATTACTTAATATGGTATAGCACTGTGTAACTGAACAGTGGGATACCAAAATTGGAATTGTAGTTACTGCCTCTGACCCTCCTGTACACATATGGATACTTGCTTCTCTGCCCGTACCTCTGCCTTTCTTCAGGTATTGGACAAAGCCGTCATGCCCTCCATCCCTCTTCTCTGTCCTTGTGCCTGTTCTCTGACCTCTGGTGCTTTCCTTCCTGTGTCTTTATTCTCCCCTTTTCAAAATTGGTTCCTTTCTGTCTGCTTACACATGCTCACAGGTTTCTCCTATTTGGGCAAAGAGAAAAAAAGGCCATTAATTTAACTGTACTTGACTACATTAGTTTCTCTTCAGTTTTGTAAACCAAATTTCTAACCAGGTAATTAGCTGCTTTTCCACTTTGCCTTAGTCTTCCATTATCTGGCTTTAGCCCCTTTTCATTGAAATTCCATTTTTGATCCTGCCTTATTGCTAAATTCAGGGGTCTTTTTCAGTTCTCATTTGAAACTCTTAACTCTCCACACCTTTAAGGCGTCCTACCCCATCTTGGCTGTATGAACTTGGGAAAATTATTTAACCCTGTTGGTCCTCGGTTTTTCCTCTCATGTGAAGTTGGGATAACAGCTCTTAAGGTTTTTGAGTGTCAAATAAAACAAGGTATATGGAAGTAGCTGGCATCTCGTTAATAGCTTGGTGAAAGGTGATTGTCCCTAACTTGATCGATCATCTGTGATGCTCGCCTGCCCAGCTCTCTAAATATTGAAGACAGTTTTGTTTCCTCTTTTATTCCCCCCTCCTCCCACTTCCCTAAATATAGACATTCTCTAGGGCTCATTTTTTCACCTTCATCTCTGCCTTTTTCCTTGGAAATCTCCTCTACTTGCAAAGCTCTAGCTGATAAGGTTAGGCTGCCAGCAACCGGACACATACCTTGAGGCTGTGCTGGCCTAAACTCATTTCTGATGATCTCTTGGAAACCTTCATTTGAAATGCTTTTTATCACCTCAAATTGAACACAACTGAAACCAAACCCTTATTTTTATTCCTCTTTGCCACATACCTTGTAGGAATACGAATATTTCTCCTAGTCAGCTAGGCAGAAAACCTTGGCATCATCTTTGATTCTCCCCGCTTTTTAAAGTTATGTTGATTTTTCCTTTCTATCATGTGCAGAATTTTTCCTTATCTGTTTTATCTTCAACATTGGTCTTGTGCAGCTGACCTCCTAATTAATTGGTCCAGTGACTGGTATTCTCTGCTTTCCGCCCTGATCTGTTAGTCACAGTGCCTTAATCATGTTCGTGTCTTCTACTCGAAAACTTTTAAGGCTTCTCTCTTGCATCTAAGCTGGTCCATAAACATACAGGATTTTCCGTCTAGGCCCAATTTATCTTTCTCACCTTACCCTAACCATTCATCTGGTTTACTCTGTTCTCAGAACATGCCTGTATACTTTTAAACTGTTAGTCCAGGGAAGTAGGTATTGCATGTACACCAGTGCATCTTCAAGTTAGCCGCTCCATGAGTGAGTAGTGCTGAATCCCACTGAGACTTTCAAGGAGCCTTATGAAATGAACCTCTGAACTGACTTTCCCCATTGGTCCAAGGTTGTCCCGCAGGAGTTAACTCCTCCATACTTCTGGGTAGTGAATGAGTAAGAGCACTTGCTTTCTGGTTGGACCTATAGCCAGTTACAGCCTGTAAGGAATTAGTCCTCCATAGCTGGAGTAACAGACTGGGTCAAGAGATTTTGCAAGTGGTACACAACAGGTGTCTATAATCATGTGCACGGTAAAAAATCCAAAAGGTACAGAAGAGTGTAGAGTGAAAAATACGTCTCCTCCTCCTCTTGTATTCTAGTTCAGGGGTGAGCAAACTGCAGTTTACCACTGACTGCCTGTTTTTAAAATAAAGTTTTATTGGAACAGAGCCATGCCCCTTCATTTAAGTATTATCTATGGCTGATCTCAAGCCACAGCATCAGAGTTGGGTAGTTACCAAAGAGACTTTATGACCCATGAGGTTAAATATTTGGCCCTTTAAAAAAAGTTTGCTGGCCCCTGTTCTGGTCATCTGGTTCCTTCTCTGGAAACACCCACTATAAACTGTTTCCTGAGATTTGGTGTGCATTAACAACTGTGTGTAGACTTTATCTACCTACCTAACTCCCCCCGCCAACACACATATACATCTAATGACTACATACGTAATACATAAATTTTTCAACTTCAAAGTATCTTAGCAATTTTTCTTTGTTAGTACATATAAAACAGAATGTTTTATGTTTTATATGTACTAATATACATTAGCACATATTAGTATTATGGGGCTACTCTTACTTGTTACCCCATAATAATATTGCAGTAAGTAAAGCTACCATTTGGTTAATCAGTTCCCTATTGACGGACATTTAGTTATTTTGTCTTTCTTTGTTATTACAAATGATAACATTATGTTTATACAAAAGATTAACTCCTTAAGCGTTCCTGTCTTAAACTTTGTTTCAGTCACGGACCTGACAAAACTCATTGCCCACAGTATGCATTCAGTTTTATTTAATGGGAGCAGGATCACTGGGGGCTGGAGTTGTTGGGGTAGGTCTTGCTCAAGAGCTTCTCTGTAAGTTGAATCTTGAGGAATCTAGATGAATAGGGGGATAATGAAAAGAGGGTAGGAAGCGAAGTAGGACTGATTGATTGAAGGCTGTGGTTACCAGAAACTTGCCATGCTCTTGAGTGGCCCTGCCCAGTACTATAGCCATGAGCCATGTGGTGATTCCTGAGCCCTTGAGATGTGGCTGGTCCAAACTGAGATGCGCATGAGATGTGTGTGGTGAGTGGAAACACACTGGAGTTTAAAGACTTGGAATGGAAAAAAGAATGTTAAATATCTCATTAGTAACTTAAAAAATATTCCTAGAGTAGTATTTTGGATATATTTGGTTAAACAAAATATTATTAAAAATAATTTTATCTGTTTTTTACTTTTTTAAATGTGGCTAGCAGACAAATAAGAATTACAATATGTGGCTTGCATGATTTTTTTGGACAGTGCTGCTCTGGCCCATCCTTGAGTACGGAGTATAAGGCACATTTGGGGGACTGGTATGTGATTAGTTGGGAGGTGTTGGATGGTTACCAGAATTAAGTACTTGCATTTTATGTTCTAGGCATAAGAAGGCCATTGTAGTTTCTTAGACAGTGATGTGAAGTGAAGAAATTAGTTTTAGGAAGATTAAACTGGTTATGTTGCAGTGTGCTACAATAACTAACTTTAACTGAGCACTTACTGTGTACTAGGCACCACCTGAGGGCTTTATGTGTGTTAACTCATGTAATCCTCACAACAGCCCTATGAGCTGTAGGTACCCCTCACCTTACAGATGGAACTTGAGTCACAAGGAGGTACACTGACTGGCCCAAGCTCATGCAGTAACTGAACCCCGGCAGTCTGATTCTAGAGCCAACATGTTAAACATTATGTCACTCTGCAGGTGACTTAGAAAAAGGAGGTGATCTTTGCACACAGTAAGCACTTAGGTGTTTGATTGACAGCAAATGAATGAATGGTAACTGATCATTTTCTGACCCTATTTATTAACATTTTAAGTTTTAAAAATCATCTATCTTCATATTACCTTGATCCTTTTGTTTGAAATTCTTATCACTATGGTTGGTGGTGGTTTAACACTATGATTTTGGCTATCCGGGACCAGCTCAATATATAGCAAAAGCTGTAAGTTGGTTTTTCTTGTTTTTTATACATAGAAAGATTTTAAGAACATGTATTGTTTTGTTTTGTTGTACTTGTAAGGCAAGTTTTCATTTTATTTACATTTATTTATATAAGTTTTATTTTATCCTCTTCATTTCACAGAGGAACAGAGAGGCTAAGTATTGTAGCCAAGGTTTTATGGCTGGGTATTATAAAACCACATGTATATGTAGTTTTGATTTGTATTGTTTGTTTTTAAAAGTAAATATTTTTTGTTTGAGCTTGGAGCTAATTGGTTGTAAATGGTGTATATTTATTCCTAAAAAATTTCTTGGATTTCATATCCTAAATATTTTACAGTGAGATTTCTTCATACGAAAGGGATATCCAAGAGGAAAATGTTGCATTAGGGAAAGCCAAATGAAAATGCTTAGGTTTTTTATGATGCTTAATGTTGATAGGGTATTGGAGGAGAAAGGAAGCTCATTTTTACAGGAGCCTCAGCACAGCTGAACTAATGTGGTGATGGAGAGAGAGCTGGAGCCCCTTCAGAGGGTACCTGCTTGATCCAGAGCTCGCTTCCAAGCTGCCCTTTGATTTAGCCCTGACACCCAATGTTACCTAAAATACTAAATTTCCCCAATTTTTAGCTCAGAGGTCTAGTCTGACTAATGCTTAAATTTATCTGATCTTTACCGTGGAATTTGGGAGTCAAGATTATGTCGTGTTTTAAGGAATGACATGCACACTAAGAATTTAGGATCTTATTCTTATAAGAATATAGAATATTCTCTGGCTGGGGATTTTTACCCTGTCAAAAATCACATACGTTCTTGGGTTTCTTTTCCTGTTTTATCTCTTAGGTTTCTGGAGATAGGCTTTAAAAATTAATTAAAGATAGGCTATAGGATTAGAAGAGACCTTTAGAAGTGATTTATCTAGTCCAGGGTTTCTCACACTGGGAAGTATTGATATTTTGGATTAGATAATTGTTATGTGTGTCTGGGAGGCTGTCCTGTGCATTATGTCCTGACCACAGCTGCATCTCTGGCCTCTACCCACTAGATGCCAGTATACTGGTTCCCCTTCAGTTGTGACAACCAAAAATGTCTCTGGACATTGCCAGAAGACACCTGGGAGACAAAATTGCTCTGGTTGAGGACCGCTGGTAAAGCAGGTTTCCCGTCAGCGGCGGTTCCCGTCTCGGAACTCTGCCGTGGAGGGAGTCTCCCTCCTCTGGTGGTCCATTTCAGCTTCAGCTGCTCTCAGTGTAGCCGTCTTTGCTCTGTGTTAAGCGAAAGCCTGCCGCCTGTAACTTTGTAGTTCTACCTCTGGGGACCATACAGCCTCACATATAGACTTTCTCAGTTATTGGAACGTAGGCATCCAGCCCTGCCTGGTCCCTCAGTGATTGTCTTAGAACCTAAGTTGGCAGACTTTTTTTTGTAATGGCCAGATAATACTTTTAGGTTTGGCCTTATATTTACAAGCTACTTAAGGTCTCTGTTGCAGAATTTTCTTTTCCTCCCTCCCTCTTTATTTTCTGTAAGCCCTTAAAAATGTAAACAACCTTCTTAGCTGGACTTGGCCTCAGCAGGGTGCCATCCCTGGTTTCCGAGTCTCTCCTGTCTGAGGTGAGCTTCAGAGGGCAGTGCCTTCTTAAAATGTGGTGCCTCGGAGCCAGCACGGGACTTATGGAAAGGGCGGCCTTTTTGGAGCTTTGTCACCTTTCTAACTTAAAACGACCTTAATGCTAACCAAGTCTGTAGTTTGTCTTTTTTATTAGGCCCCATTACTGCCTAGGATATTTTTAGACTTACTGTAGGACCATCCATATATCCAACTATATTAGGCCTCATCTTTGCTAGAGCCAACTCCTGCTCTAGCCTCTTGAGCACTTTCTGGATCCTGCTTGGTCCTCTAAAGTGTTAATGATTTCTTTCAGCTTCCTGTTATTTAAATGTTTGATAAACATATGTTGGTCTGGTACCCAAGTTATGAATAAAAATTTGAATAACACATAGCTAAGAACTAAATCTCAGCTTAGAGGTTGCTGTCGTTACTAATGGCTTTCAAAGTGATTAGCAGTAAATAAATCTAATGACTAAGACAGGAAAACGATCTTAATTCACATACAAAATAAGAGACTATTAAGTAATGATGTTTTTCAAAAAATAGCTGATATTTATGTTTTTTTATTTCAGAAAGGTTTTACACCAGCTGCCCCGGTTCATACCAATAAAGAAGATCCAGCTGCCCAAACTAATTTGGGATTCATCCATGCGTTTGTTGCTGCCATATCAGTTATCATTGTATCTGAGCTGGGTGATAAGACATTTTTTATAGCAGCTATCATGGCAATGCGTTATAACCGTTTGACAGTGATGGCTGGTGCTATGCTTGCCTTGGGCCTAATGACTTGCTTATCAGGTGAGTGTGCTTTTTCTTCCTAATGAGTTTATTGACCTAAGGAGAAAGCATGGTGTGTGGCATTGAGTCACTGAATCATTCAGCTAGTTATGTTGGAATGTGGTGCACATTCCAGGAGTTAGTAAATAGAAAACGGTTTCAGTACGTAAACTCCTAAAAACCATATTGCACTTATAAAATTAAATTTTCAGCTATTCAGTCAAGATACATACTCATTTATTCACTAGTTTTTTAATCCTTGCTTTTGTTGTGTATATCCTTGCTTTTTTCTTTTCTGTTCAGATAAGCTTATTTATATCTGACATATTAGAAATAGGCATATTGTGTAAAAGTATTTTTTTAAGTATATTTTAAAATATACCCAGTGAAATCCAAATATCATTAGCAATTTGATAACCACTATAACCATCATTCCTTTAAAAAAACGTGAACAAACTCTTCTTTAACATTTGGGATTTACATTGTTCTTTTTTCTCCTTTAATTCTTATTTTCATTTACTTTCCTCATAGAATTTTACTCTATAAGTTTTTGCTTGAAAATCTTTTGTGGATCACACTGTCATATTTATCTTGAGCAAAAATATGCATATAAATTGAATTTTAAAAGATGCTGAATATTTCCTTTGTTACGTCTCTAAATGTTAACATTTTTTATGGACTGAGTTATAGTTATTAATACTCAGTTGATCAAAACAAAATATATCACAAATTTAAATAAACATTTTTAAACTAGAAATGCATCTCTTAATGACATGATAGAACTATTCAAATTAGTTGATATGACCATGCATGATACTTATTGCTAGAGTGAAGCAAGGTTTAGAATCAATACTGGGGGCCGGCCCAGTGGTACAGCAGTTAAGTTCACATGTTCCGCTTTGGTGGCCCAGGGTTCGCTGGTTTGGATCCTGGGTGCGGACCTATGCACTGCTTGTCAAGCCATGTTGTGGCAGGCGTCCCACATATAAAGTAGAGGAAGAAGAGTAGAGGAAGAAGGGCACAGATGTTAACTCAGGGCCAGTCTTCCTCAGCAGAAAGAGGAGGATTGGTAGATGTTAGCTCAGGGCTAGTCTTCCTCAAAAAAAAAAAAAAAAAAAATTAGAATCAATACTGATCCTTTTTTTTTTAAGTAGATTTAAGGGCTGAGAAATCTTATTCATCTAAATAAGTAGATAGGAAGGAATTTTGTTATAGGCATGACATTCAGGTCATTGAATTACTGGGTTATATGCTAAAAATCACACCCTGGTCTGTCATCAAAAAGGATTTTTAACGATTTACCAGCTGACAGCTTAATAAGGTCTTCTGTTGATTTTGTTGAAAGCAGAGGATTGGAACTATCAGGTATACCAAAATAAGTTTTTCTGAAATTTATCAAATGACTATTCTTATGCATGTTAGTCTGTTACTTAGAACTAACTTGTTTAACTGGATATATTTAGAAGTGATTGAGAAAATTGAAATACTGTTAATTTCAGAGTACTTTTGCCAAGAAAGGATTTCATTTTAAAAATTATATCACATGTTTTAAATAATATTTTTCTGGAACCTTGGGACTGCAGCTTTAGGTCATTCAATTTATGGAACATGTTTACCACATTCCCTAATTGCCATGGCAGTTCTAGTAAGTTCATGGAAAATCATCTAAGTCAGGCTTATTTTCTGTTAGAAATCATTTGACTTGGTTTTTTAATTTAAATAAACATCATATACATCCCCATTACAACTATCCACCTTAGAATTCTAATTGTGAAAGGATGGGTGGATGGATTAGGCATGGAATTCAGCCTTGAGTGGGCCGCTTGGGGGAAATCGGACACTGTAGGGCTTTGGTGTTTCTGTCTCATGCTCTCTTTGCTTTGCTATAACAAGACTCTGCCTTAGGGAAAATGCATTTGTTTACACTGGTTGGCTGGATGAAAGAGGCATGATTTCTAAGTGAAAATCATTCCTACCAAGGCCAAAATACCCTATTTCTAAAACCATGACCATTCTTTCCAAGGCCCATAATGCCCTTATTTCTAATGCCTTGACCTTATCCGAAACTTGTATTAAGACAGGGAAGGCCCAAAGCTCTATCTTTGGTTTATGATGCCTTGGTTTAGGACACCAATGTTTCACACCCCCTTTTTGGCACCTCCATACTTGGGGAAATGCACATAGGAAGCTGGGTAAAAGGCTTCTTTGTAAAGTGGGCAGAGGGCAACTGTGAAGAAAGGTGTGAGAAAGGAGAAACGCCCATGACTCCTTTGACTACCAGCATGTTTTCAGGCAGATGAGTTTTAGGAAAGAGTACACATGAAAGTTGAACTTCTGGAAATCGATTCTTTCACAAACTATTAATCCGTGTCCCCTTGTAAAGTCTTTGTGTACCCCTGGGGGATGTCAGTCCTAGTTTCTAAATTGCTCCTGCGCACCTCCTGTCTCTTTTATACTTCGCAGAGGGCTAAGCGAGCTAGGGAGGCTGCCTGGGGTGGATCCAGGCTCGTGCCCTCACTTCGCTGGGGATTGACCTCGCCTCTGCCATCTGACGACAGGGATGATATCATGCCTACTTCAGGATTTTATTATTACTGCTGTTCTCTCTCCTTCTCAAGGCCTTCCTCCCATTTCACTCCTTATCTACTTGCACCCTGATTTCTGCTTCTAACACTGTTGTAAAGGCTTCAGTAATCAGCTTTTCTTACTACAGAGTTCAGTTTTGATTTTAATGAGCCCCTCAGACCACACTCACAGGCATTCCTGCCTTTTCATGCTTTTGGCTTCTATGATACCATGTGCTTCTTGTTATATTTCTATCTCGCTAAAAAAAATTTTTGTACCATAAGTATTGATATTCCCCACAACTTTATCCTTGGCCCATTTTTTTCCCTTCACGCTAATGTTCTTGTGCCGAGTGTTCTCAGTTTAGTTACCTGTAAGTCAGTGATTCCCAAATCTATATCTTCACTCGAGATATTTTTCTTGGAACTTCAGCATTGCCAGGGTGTGGAGGGACCCGTACATTTGTAGCTCCATTCTGACTGGATGCAAAGCACTTGCTTAAAGAGAAAATAACCTCTTGTTCCCAGGGCAAACGTGCTTGAGTGTCTGAGGACAGGTTTCCGAGGAAGGAGGAAATAAAGGGACAATAACCAGGGGGAGAAAAAGTTATGCCAAGTACTTTTTTGCTCTCTAAGGAGCTGTCAAGGCAAAAAAGGTGGAATTATAAGTGTCAGTAAGTAGTAACAATTTTTTAGATGATCTGAAGATAAAAGGAAAACTAAGTTTAGGAGATTTAAAAAGGTTTGCTACATTTCATTTTTAAATTTTTACAACTTTATGCAGAATATTTTAAATTTACAAATTTACAAAAATAAGGTAGTACAAAGAATACCTATATACCTTTTATCCAGGTTCACCTGTTGTTAACATTTTACCTATTTGCTTTAGCATTTGTGACCTATCCATTTATCTATATCTAAATAAAATTATGTGTATGTGCACACATTTATTTAGATATGTATGTGAACATGTACCCAATTTATATATCTGTAGATATGTGTACATATACACATAATATATATCTTTATATACATAATAGATTCATTACTTTAATCTGCCATCCATATAGTCTTTTAATCTGAAATGTTTCCACAGCCTTTTCTTATGTTTTACAATATTAACATTTTTTAAGAATACAGCTCTCCCCCATTTAATGCACTGTTCCTCATTTTGTATTTGTCTGATGTTTCCTCACGATTAGCTTGAGATTATGCATTTTTGACTAGAACACTGCATAGGTGGTGATGTTTGTTGTTCTAAGATACCACATCTGGAAGCACATGATGTCCATTTGTCCTTCACTGATGTTAGTTTTGATCACCTGGTCGAGATTTCTCTTGTATACTGTCTTTTTCTCTTCCCTGGCAACTAATATGCCATCTTTAGGGAGATACTTTAAGACAATACAAATACCTGTTTCCCATAGTGTAGCATCAGTTGATGCCTCTCACATGATGTAAACTTTGATGCTTGCAAAATGCTGGCTTTCTAACTCTAGTGCCCGATCCACATTTACCAGTGAGCCCCAGCATACTACTCTTAAGAAAGAGCTCTCCTTCCTTTCCTATTGGTTTGTCTGTTTATTATCAGTATAAACTCATGAATTCCTTTTTTCAGTGGTTTATAATTAATTAGTTAACTACATTGTTGCTTAAATTGTCCCAGATTTGGTGGCTGGGAGCCCCTCCAAGCTGGCTCCTGTGTCCTTGTGACATGCTCCCATTGTTGGTTTTTGTCCTTCCTTCCTTTCTAGTTATAACAAGATAATACAAGTTCATCTTGTACCTACTCTGCCCAGTCCGGGAGTTAATCATTTCTCTGAAGGAGACTTTAGTGGGGAATGGTATTAGAAACCCAGATATGGGTGTAAAGTTGGCTCATTGTTACTGAGATGTCTTTGCTTCTTGGCCCTTTCAGTGGACAGAGCTAGAAAATACGTCTGTATCGCACACACATAGACACATATACACAAATATACACACATATGTAATGGAAATATAGATGGGCACATAAGCATAGGTTTGATACATTTCTAAACATGATTTTAAAATCTTTTCAATTTTGTAATATAACAAAGTAGGGAGTAGTTTACCAATGTGGTTATACATTTGATGTTCAGGTAAATTTGTAAGTGTTGTACCCATTTATAAAAAGAGCTTGTGAAGTAAAGAGTAATTGCATTTATTACATTCATGGAAATATCCTCTGGCCCTGCCATAGGTTTTCAATTTTAATTATTGAACTGATATTACTGAGCTAAATGTGTTTCACAGTTAGGATTTGGGTTCTTGATGTAGTTCCAGGTATAGTTTTTTGTATAGCTTATATAATTGTCCTCTTTCCTTAATGATAGGAAAAGAATGGTACTAAATAAGTAAGTCTGTTGTAAATGTTATTTTAATATATATTACGGAATTATTAGTTTTCGTTCATAAGGTATACTTAAATAGTTATAAAGGAGCAGAGTTTGAATCGTGCCACGTGACAATCTAGTCATGATTCTTCACTATAGAAGTTTGTAATTTAAAGGTTTGTGATGAAGAAATATCGTTTACCTAGGAAAATGGTGTAGCTTCCGGGTTCTAAGATTTCAGGGTCCTTGGAGGGCATGAGAGTTCACACTTCTCCCTAAAGTAGTATGCCTGCAGGACATGTGGCAGCCCAGCCCCTGGCTGAGCGTGTCTGGAGAGGAGTTCATTATCTCATGAGAGGGCCTTGTGGAACATGCGCCATCTTCAACTGGGCCATTGATTTCTTGATAAACTATGTTAAGTCATTGGCTAGACCTAAGGGCTCAGTATTGGTGGACGGAAAGAAGTGGCATTATTTAGGGTTATTACATAGTAGATTAACTTCTCATATGAACCATTTTTCCTTTAAAACAGTGATAAATTATGATTTCTGAAGTTAACTGTTCCTTTGGTTGGTTGTGATGCATGCTAGTTAACCAGCTACATTGTTGCATTTTCTTCCAGTTTTGTTTGGCTATGCCACCACAGTCATCCCCAGGGTGTATACATACTATGTTTCAACTGCATTATTTGCCATTTTTGGCATTAGAATGCTTCGGGAAGGTTTAAAGATGAGTCCAGATGAAGGTCAAGAGGAACTGGAAGAAGTTCAAGCAGAATTAAAGAAAAAAGATGAAGAAGTAAGTCATAGCACTGTTAAATATGTGGACCAAAGAGGCATTCAACTAAAAATAAACACTATCCAGAGGTTTTTTAGTGGTCATCATATCTGTGTGATATGTGTAGGCTACACAAAAATAGCTTATTTTGCTTAGTTTCCATTCCTGCACCTGGCTGTGATATGACTCTCTGGGTTAGTGTAAATGTGGTAGAAAGGATGTGGGGCTAAATACTGAACACATGTAATCAGATTCCTTAATTACATTGATCTTAAGAACATGGAAACTGTAGTTTATAATTTTACATATTTCTTCCCATAGCATCTAGGATAGCAAGTGATCAGTATATATTGTTTGATTTACTAGGGTGGAATGGTAGAATTGAGAATATAGCATTTGTTGCTATGTCCAGTGGGTCAAAAGAGAAGTCTGAGGTCACATAACTTTAGTTTCTTGGAGCATATTACTTAAAGATTAGTAATATTGTGCTATTTTGATTTGATTCCTGGGATTTCTTTTTTTTTTTTAATTTAGTTTCAACGAACCAAGCTCTTAAATGGACCAGGAGACGTTGAAACGGGTACAAGCACAACAATACCTCAGAAAAAATGGCTGCATTTCATTTCACCTATCTTTGTTCAGGCTCTTACATTAACATTCTTGGCAGAATGGGGTGATCGCTCTCAACTAACTACAATTGTTTTGGCGGCAAGAGAGGTGAGTGGTACTTGAGAGATGACTGCTTCTGTATTTTTTTTTTTTTTTTTTTTTGAGGAATATTAGCCCTGAGCTAACATCTCCCACCAATCCTCCTCTTTTTGCTGAGGAAGACTGGCCCTGAGCTAACATCCGTGCCCATCTTCCTCTCCTTTATATGTGGGATGCCTGCCACAGCATGGCTTGCCAAGCAGTGTGTAGGTCCACACCCGGGATCCGAACTGGCTAACCCCGGGGTGCCAAAGCAGAACATGCAAACGTGACTGCTGCACCACCATGCTGGCCCCCAACTGCTTCTGTGTTAACTCAGCATAACTAATGTTACTTTGTCCCAGAGGACACTAGACACAGTCAAGGTGGGCCAAGGGATTATTTCATATGCTAAACTGTTGTAGATCTAATAATCCTGCTGCTCCTTAAATTTGACCTTCTCCCAGTTTCTACAGTCACTCAGATGGTATTCTTGTGTTCAAACTTAATTGCTCTCTTTTGACCCTTCTTCTGGAACTTCGGTTTTGCTGAAATGATGCTGGGGCAGTTGTCTTGGCTTGGTTTTCTTTTCTTCTCAGAACTTTCCTTTGTATACTTGCTGAGAATTTAAATTGGTATATTATCATTGAAGGCCAGTTTGGCAATAAATATCTAAAGCCTTAAAGTGGTTATCTTTGGGTTTTTCTGTTCCTTGTGCTAAAGAAACAATGGACTGTTGCATAGGTTAGTTGGAAAATTTAAGTCTTAACCCCAGAACTAAGGCCTACGATGGTAAGGTGAAGAGACCTCAGATCATCTCGTTCATTCTAGCCTTTGCTCTACAGATAAAGAACTGAGGCCCAGAGAGATTGGGTGACTTTTCTGAGGACATAAGCTAGTCGGTAGCAAGGGCAAGGACTAGAGCCAAGGCAATCTGCCTTCTAACCTTTTCTATATTTTGTTCATAGTTTTCAAATACCTCTTACATAAAAGTACCTGTTTTTAAAAAAATTTTAATGTTTTTTTTTTTTTGTAAGGAAGATTGGCCCTGCCCTAACATCTGTTGTCAGTCTTCCTCTTTTTGCTTGAGGAAGATTGTCCCTGAGCTAATATCTGTGCCAGTCTTCCGCTATTTTATGTGGGATGCCACCACAGTGTGGCTTGATGAACACTGCGAGGTCCACACCCAGGATCTGAAACTGTGAACCCTGGGCTGCCAAAGCTGAGCACATCAACTTAACCACTATAGCACAGGCTGGCCCCAAATCTTTATTTCTTTTGAGGAGATTAGTAAAGTTTTACGTGAGGTGTCTGTAATTATTCACACAGATTTATTAAGATTTATGGAGGAGATGGTTGTGGAATAGAATGGTTCTGCTACTTTTCAGGCTCTTGTTGATCTTAACTAATACTATTTCTTATCTGTTTTTATATCTACTAACTTACATTGTTTTTATCAGATGGTAGGGTTTAGAGAACAGGCTTGATCTGAATTTGTTTTTAACTCCTAGGAAATACGTACTGTAAAAGAACAAGTTCCTTAAGATAGGCTTCAGTTTAAAACAGGAATCGAGAGTTGAAGGCCAGAGCTAAGATACTCGGGGCAGGGCTGTTTTGTCAGGCCTCAAGAATGCTGTAATTTGGAAAAAAATGGAACTCGATTTTTCATTGGATTACCATAATTTTAAAGTAAACTTTCTTTAAAATTGTCACTTTAATGACTTTGCGCTGTATTTTTCTTGAATTCTAGCCCCCTTTTTTGGCTTAGATTGCCAGAATTGGGACTTGAAAGTGACCAACCATTTTGTGGTGGTGGCGGTTCTGCCCATTGCTACCATGATGGCAGAATCATTGCATTTTTCTTAATGCTATCATCTGAATGGCAGAGTGACTGGTGACAGGCTCAGGACTCCCTGTCTGTGTGCACTAGCTGGGTCCCCTGCATTCCAGCAGCATGGCACCTGCTGCCTGGGTCGGAGTCTCTTTCTGCGTGGCCACATTACTGCAGCACCTCCCTGCGACCTGCTTCGTTTCGTGGGTGGTTCTATGGATAAAACAAGATGATGCCTGTAGGTCCCTGACCAGTGAGCCCTCAGTGTCAGCCACCTTCCACACTACCAGCACCTTGGGGATGTGTAATGAGGTGCTCAAGGGCAGAAATGTGGTTATCTGTCTCTGTTCCCTTAATATTCCTAATTTTATTTTGGTAATTTTTTTGTATAAACCATGCAGTAAGTCTAGTTCAGTCCATTTTAGTCTGAACTTCATTTCTGTTTCCAGCATAACTGATTGTTCCCACATTGGATTTCACAGAATCCTAGTGTCCCTTGAGATGTTCATGGGTACTAAGCAAAAAAAAAAAAAAGTTGGGGGGAAAGGTTCCAGGGTCAAATAATATATCCTGGTTTGTTTTGTAGATTGAGTATACAAAATAACAAAGACTCTGAGGAATCCTGCATGAAAGGAACTGTTTAATCCAGTGATTTTTCAAGTATCACTTTCAAATAGAATGAAACCATCTTCTGGATACCAGTTTTAGACGTTACAATACACAAACGGAATTTGGGAAATGTAGTCCCACTCTTCTGTTCTTCACAGTAGATGTTTCAGACTGTCCCCATACACATACACTGCCCACTCTACAGCAAACAGCCTCACCTCCTACTTCACAGAGAGAAGCAGAAGTCATCTTTTCTTCATTCCCACCCATCACGGTGGCAGTCCTTTCCCTCCTGTATTCTGGATTCCAGCTCCCAAGGCCCCCACTGGTAGGGTAAATCTTTGTCTTTCTGCCAGCCCAATTTTGTGAGTATTTTAGCATGCACAAGTTTTTCTCATCTAAAAATGTTTTACCCCTTCCTCAGTTCTAGCTTTCTTCCAAATACAGCCCTCTCCCTTCCCTTTCCCCAGTCTCAGAGGGCTTGGCTGTGATGGGAACAGGAGTTGGCCCTATTTCCTTGCTGACTAGACCCATTGAACTCTAGTTTCTGACCTCACTGGTGATGTTGCTGAGGTACTTTGAGTTCACTGCAGCCCCTGACAGGTCCTGCTGAGGTCATCTTGGGAAGCTAATTGCCTGGCCACCTTTCCAGTCTCCTTTGGGCTCTGCTTTCTCTGTCATTCCTTCAGTGTTGCTTTCCTTGAGATTGTGTTGTCAGCATCCTCCTGCCTTCTCTCCCAGGGTTATTGTATTCAGTCCTATAGCTGATTCACCATTGAACTCAACTGACTCTTGAACTTCTCCACTTTTAACTCCTGTCGGCATCCATGAACTCTTTCTCCAGTGCTTCCTCTACCTTTGTAATCA
Source organism: Equus przewalskii (assembly GCF_037783145.1). Taxonomy (NCBI): domain Eukaryota; kingdom Metazoa; phylum Chordata; class Mammalia; order Perissodactyla; family Equidae; genus Equus; species Equus przewalskii. Next base: position 77,144,459 of record NC_091833.1, on the reverse strand, counting down.
CACTGGTATTATCATAATGCATCCAGAGAATTATGGGTGAGAAACTTGGTGTCATGCCTGACTTTTCTCTTTCCTAACACCTATCATTCACTTATCACTATGGTATATCAGTTATGCCTCAGATTCTCTCAAATGCATCCGCTTTTCTCTGTCCACAGTCTCCCTCGCCAATCCAGGCCAACATTGTTGCTTACCAGGGCTACTGCAGTAGCCTCCTGATTGGTCACCTTGCCTTCAGTCTTGTTTCCTCTCCTCCAGTTCATTCTCTATGCTAGACTTTTAAGGTATAAATCTGTTCTGTCACTCCCCAGCTAAAAACCAACCAGTGCCTAAAAGTCTATAAACTCTCCATTAAGCATACAGGGTCCTTTATGACCCGGCCCCCTCCTACTCTGATGGACTTCTCTCTAGAATTGCTAAAGTACTCTGCAGTTTTCTCTTACTGCTGGCCTGTTGTCATCTACTAGTGTATTCTCTCCTCCACAAAACAAAGTCAAATCCTCCCGCTCGTTCTTCAGGGCTATCTCGCAAACTTTCACTGTTTTCCCAATCTGAGTGCTTCCAGTTTGCTCTGGGTAATAAGTGTTTACTGAATGAATACTATGTTCCTGGCGCAGAGCTAAAGCACTGAGGACACAGTGGAGAATAAAGAAGGCCAGGTCTCTGTTTGGGGGAAGTTACAGTCAGACTATACGCTAAAGGCTTTCTTAAGTTTCCTCACAGCATCAAATACTGCCTGAGGGAAAGATGTCTAGGGTAAGTCTCCTTAGCACTTGTCACCTAAGAGCTAAATATTGCCTGTGAATTAAGTTTAACAACTGCTGAAAGGCTGAATTAGGGTTATTTTGATCTTACACATTTTTTTTCCGTACTTTTGTCTCTAGTCCTAGGTATAACTGGGACAAATTCCTTCAAGCAGCTATTACACTTTTCATAAATTATACACCTGAATTTTTAGAACTATTTTATGCTTTTTTGTTGTTGTTGACCTTCATTTTCAGTACTTAATAGTTATTTCTCAGGTAGCAGTTTCAACCTTGGTTTTAAATTAATGTTAGTTACACTTGTTTCCAGGACCCCTATGGGGTGGCAGTGGGTGGAACAGTGGGACACTGCTTATGCACCGGTTTGGCAGTAATTGGAGGAAGAATGATAGCACAAAAAATCTCTGTCAGAACTGGTAAGTTGTTTATTCTTTTCAGTTATGCACTGCATAATGACATTTTGATCAATGACAGACCGCTTTTATAACAGTGGTCCCGTAAGATTAGTCCCATACAGCCTAGGTGTGTAGTAGACTGTGCCATCTAGGTTCGTCTAAGTACACTCTGTGCTGTTCACACAGCGATGAAATTGCGGAATGATGCATTTCTCAGAACATATCCCCATCGTTAAGCCACACATGACTGTACAAAGAAAATACTGTTTGTTTTAATGAAGTTTTTACTTCTGAAGACTTGGTCTTTGTAATGATAATCTCTGACAGGTTCAATGTATTGCCCCTACTATTGCAAACAGGCTGTTTTCACATGTGTAGATGTTAGTAAAATACAAATTCATCTAAAAGTATTACTGGATTTATAGTAGCTTTTTGTCAACATATTTTAGTATAAACATCATCATGTGGAAAGATGATAATGCTTTGGCCTTAAAAATATGTCTTACAAGATTGGGAATCTTAGGTGGCGACCATATTATTTACTGATTCTCCTGGAAATTTCCTATGTGGCTGGTAGGTCCTAAAAATGGAATAAAAATAGCCAGGAATTGTTGAACATTCTCTTTAATAACTGAGTTTTAAGATGAGTTATAGTTCTATTATTGCCTGTCAGCACTGTCTCAATATAATTTTGTTATTTTTCAAAACCGTTCTGGAGAAGAAACTTACCCTTCCTGTTCAGAGTCAGGCATGTTAAGTGTTCTTTGCTGTGGAAATGGGGTTTGACTGTTTCTAATTTGTTTTTTAGTTAGTTTACTAGATTGGAAAAATAATGGGCAATGTCTTGGCTCCCTCATAGAGGAATTTTGCCTTATTTAACTTTTTCTCTTCTCTTACAGTGACAATCATAGGAGGCGTCGTATTTTTGGCATTTGCATTTTCGGCACTATTTATAAGTCCCGATTCTGGTTTTTAACAAGCTGTTTGTTCATTTGTATTTAAGATAGGTAACTCTTGTCTTTATGTACATAGTGTACATTATAACTAAAAGTGATGGAAAATACTGTATTTTGTAGCACTGATTTGCAAGTTTGACCCATTTAAGGAAAGTATGTCCAAAAGAAATAATCATTGATTCTATTTGCAACATGGATTTTTAAAAGAAACCTGATGTCTAAGTGTGAATTTTTCTTTTCTTCAGCATAATTATGTTAATATGGTCTCTGTTTTTGAGGGTTTTTTGGCTTTTTTAAGGGGGGTATATACAGAACCATTGTGCAGTGGGGTCTACCACTTGATTTTCTTTCAGCACTGACCCCTTTATAAGGAATATAAATTTTCTCCTGGATCACTGATACATTTTAAGATGTTTACCTTAAAATTTTTCCTAGGAGAAGAATGAAATAATTTCTGTGTTTTAAAACGTTTCCCTAAGCCAGTAAGTAGTAGGTTAATCAGAAGTCTTTTTTAAAATTAGGTTCTTTGTTTAAAAAAAGAAAAAGAGCAAGAGAAATGTATTACTGTTATATTGGTAACATGACAAGAATTGTTTGCCAGGTCCATTCTTACTGTTTTTTTTTAATTGGGTAGGAAACCCAATATAAAAACAGTCAATATTTGACAATGGGGAATTACCAAATTAAAAGAGAATACTGTGAGTGTATTCATATTTTTTCTATATTGAATAAACAATGTAACAGATAAAGTATAAATAAAAGTGGTATGACCAGTGCTTGTTTTCCCTTGTGTGTTATACAGGATCACAGCTATCCCATTTATCAAGGTAGTATTAAATACTTACAGAGCAGTTTCTAAAGCTGATGCAAAAACAGGAGCCAAGCATTATTCTAAAACACTCTCTTACTCAACCCTCACACAGTTCTATAAGGTGGCAGATACTAATACAAGGTTTAAAGAAAAAAGTTAATTCGTCCAAGGTAATGTGGGAGAGCAGGGAGTCAAACCAGACAGTTTAATTCTAGAGCCTGTAATCATTGGTTATGGCAAGGCTACCTCGTTTTATCACAGCACCTTCAGTAATCACTGTTATTTAAGTATATTCTAACTTGACTGCTAATTATATTCCATGCAAGCAGCATAACTGCTTTCTCCCAGCCTGATGTGTTCTCTTACCACATGCAGTAACACTGCCATTAGTGGCCTCTTTAGCCCAAAGGACAGTTCTATAGAAACTCCCATGTTCCTTGTGAGACACACGGCAAGTGAGGTTTACTGAGCTACTAGAAAGGTTCACAACGTACAGTAATTTGTAATTTGAAGAGATTATGAAAGAATCTAGTTAATCACCCAGCACTGTCAATGCAGCAGAATGCTTCTGCAGTAGCAACTCTGCTGGAAAGACAGCTAACCACTATTGTGAAGAGATCTAAAAGGGGTTATCAGTTTAAAAGTAGCAGTAGCACATACTGATGAAAAGTTGTTTTTGGAAACTTTCAAGGAGTTCTCTAACTACCATAAGAAGTGTATATTACAGGGTAGAAAAAACACAATGTTCATGAATGAAGGTAAGCACTCCATAGAAATTCCAGGTTAAATCCCCAGATTACACTATCATTCTCTGCAGTTAGATACCCCTAACACTGCCTTAGATCACTGTAAACAGAACAAGCAAGGAATTACGTTTTTCTTTTCCAAGAACAGAAAGGATAATTCCTCGTTAGAAAATAGCTGGTACCATCACAGCCCAGACTTGCCAGTGCAGGCAGCCAGTCCCATTACCAGCTTCATATGTGAATAACAGCATAGCTTTCTGAGGCACCACAATCTTGTAACAGGACATAACTACTCTGAGAGAATTTGGTAGCTTGGACTTAAGCTACAAGGTAAAAATCACTAACGCAGTTGCTGAATAAAAGAAAAGAAAATGTCATTGGTAGTGATTTTAAAATATTTAATAGTCTGTCTTTAAAATCCAAAATAGTGTGATTCTTACAAGTTATGTGCCACATAAAGCAGGTGTTATTTTTTGAGAAATGCAGGTGATACTGAAAAACAGCACTGAGGTATTTTTTATTTTTAAAATTGAATAAGGAAACAAAGTCTGGATCTATTTTTACATTTACAAAAAAAAACAATGCTACTGCTTGGCTCTTTTGGTATAATTTTAGGTTCTGAATATAAGAGTCTATCTATGGGAAAGAGCATGTAGTTTTAAAATCTATGCACATCATAACCTGGAAAATGATCATATAGCAAGAGGCCCGAGTGGAGGTAGGCTAATAACACATTTTACCTCTTCTCAGAACATAGCTGAGAAACAATTGTAACACCAAATTAAAATGGCAATATTAAATTGGTAACAAAATGATCCACATTTTATACTATATTTTCAAACACAGCGCCATGAAATTCAGCAGAGAACCTAATATAGCACCGATGAAACCACTCATTATTCCTTCGTGCTTCTGTGCAGTTTAGGATTTAGGCCGAATAGAATACCCAGGAAATGCCAGTCTCATTTTTGTAAATCAATTTAGATTACAATTAAATGTCTGCTTTAGGAAAAATAAGTATTCTTATCACAAGATCCGTTAGCCATTTATAGCTCCACCCTTTTGGAAGAATGATCGGGCTACATCTAATTTTTAATTAAAACCAAGAACCAAGCAGTAAGGACAGCAATGTCAAGAGTAAGTAGCACACTAAGAACCACACAGAACATTAGAAAGAATTTGGTGTATGTTTTCACAGCTACTAATTGATGTTAACAATTAAAAATTTACAAAGATAAAACATTTTTTTTGCACTAACTGGTTTCAATACAGCACTGAATTTAACTCATCTTTGGGCTTCAATCTTTACACAGAGTGAATGTGCAAGTGCCATCCTGAGGCCTTTCCCCATCTTACATCATAGTAAAATAGATTTCAAAATAATTCTAGAATGGTCTGACTTACAGCTGTTCTGGCTGACATATCCAAAAAGAAAAAGGACATTTCCTGGCGATTTCTTTTTTGCTTGATAATGATTGTCTAGTTACATAGTACATCAATGTGAAGGTAACAGAGCTTTTCCTACATTTAAACTCTAGTACTGGCACAATCAGTGCCAGCAGTGAATCCGCACCAGTACAGGCCAACTCAAAAACACACATTATAAAACATTTCAATGTCATTTTTAAAGCGATGTCACAGTTTGCTTCCTCAGAAATTTAAAAGTATACATTTGAAAACATCACATCTTCAATTTAAACCTCCGAGTTAAACATTTCTTATATCATTAAATCCAACTTGTGGTTGACGTGCTTTCATTACCATTCTCTAAAGTATCCCAAAAGCTAGACAGCGTGCCCTGTACCTGGCCTGTGGGACTCAAGGGCAACTCTGGGAGCCCTAAAGTGGAGAATTCTGTTCCAGTGCATACTAATAAAACGTGTCCTCAAATTTCTAGGCTTCAGATACTCAAACACTACTTTACTGGACAGTGCTGTGTATGGAGGTTTGGTTTTGTTTTTAAAGGATCAAGCGACATTGCACAATATAAAGACAGCAAACATTTTTGTAGAAGAGTTTGCAGTGTGTATATGTTGTTTCACCTATGCTTAAGGACTTTAAATGGATTTTAATATGGATATGATAGTAACAGCCATCAGAAGTTGCAAATCATTTTTACTAGCATTCACCCAAATGGGCAAAACAGAGGCAATGTGTGCCACTGGTTCTGTCATACTGGCCTTTGGCTGTGTTGGGGAAGTAATCATATAAAAAGTGCCCATAAAATAGAAAAGGCAGCAAGTGAAACTAGAAAAAGGTTGGAGCTACAGGAAACAGATGTGAACGGAGTTACCTTTATTTTTTCTTAAATGAGTTGAGAATAGGAAGGAAAGGCAGGGGCATCTGGATTTGGGCCCTCCACTGCTGTCCTGAAGTAAACCAGATTTGGATTGCCCATGAAAAGTTGTCGTGAGGGCCGGAGACTGCACCCAGATACTTACAGTTCTCTAAGAAGATTACGAGGCAAAACAAAACAAACCACAAATTAAATACACGACACTGTGAAGTCACTTTGATGAGAAAACAGAACACAAAGATATTTAAAAATATAAATAAATACATTTAGCTATTTTTATTCAAGAAACCCAGAGAACTGCTTTCAAAGCAATTGCTTCTTTAAAACCACAGTCTAAATTCTTCCATAAATACTCACTATTTTGATTGTCACTTAATGCAGCACCTCAGTGTTTGCTGGTGGTGGTGATGGAATTTCACTCAGTCTCTTCATAAACGAGGTCCTATTTCACTAAAGAACTTTTCCCTAGGAAAACTCAGGCAGCTTACAAAATATTGTTAAATACTCAAAAACAGAACCTGCAAAGTATTATTTTATTTAAGAAAAACAAGGAATGTAGTGTTAAATTATGACATGGGGAAAAATATGCAAAACAGTCACATGGAAAGAAAGTTTTAATTTTTAAATATCCACGTTTGCTTAATTTCTTGTGAGCTGTTCAATACTGTTTTAAATATCCTGAATTAATGACTATACCAACAAAATTCATCCCCAGTGTTTCCACGAGACATTAAAATAAGACCAAATTATATATATTTTTTCTTCAACCAAAGTAGTCTTTTTCTCAGTCCTTTTTGTGCAAAAATATTACAAGAGCAGTTCAAACGGAAACGCTGAAATGACATGCCAACATTTCAGAGCACATTTAAAACACCCAGAATAATTGCTGAAATTATTGTATACTAAAATATTATTACCAATCACTTTTAGGTTAGTTCTATACATCTATTCACACTGATGCAGTTTTCCTAGACCTCTGAAAATAAACAGGCTCATTGGTCTCTTTTGGTGTTCATACAATAGGCAAGATAGGTTTACAATAGTGTCTAAATGGAACTAGGCATCTACAATCTCTTGACTCCACCACATTCAAAACAAAAGTCAAAGTTCATTTGGCTACCTTGAAATCACTCCCATAAACCTACTACGGTTCACTGGATCTAAACATTTCTCAGAAATGTGTCATTTTAAATTTCACCTAAGTGATGATTTGGGGATCCTTTAGAAATGGTAATGCCTAAGATAATAAACTTTATCAAAATGAATAATTGCAATAAAGTGCTTGTTACATTTCAAAATGATGCTTTTAGACTGTGGTATGTTGTAAAAGTGTGTGCTATTCCTACGTAAAGGATCCCCAGGCATGAGAGTCGGGTCTTCTCACCTGTCTCAGGAAGCAGCAGCACTATCTTTTGGTAGGCTGACAATAGGCACGTTACCCATGCGGATGAGGCTATACTAGTGCTATGTATGGCAAAAGGGGAGTAAATTAGAAAAGTGGGAGGCATGTGGAGGGTTCCTACTATATATTCATAGTTATATACAAATATATTAAATATGCTATAAAAATAGTCGACTCTTTTCCTTTGCAATTACTTCAGAAGCTCCTTTTAGAAGAATGCTCACCCAACCCAAACAAATTTAAAAATCTTCTCTTCTCTTTCTCCAGTCACTATTAAAATGGCAAGCGCCTTTGTGCTCCTTCTTTTCCACCATTGAAAAATTCCCAACAGTTTACTCCTGGCTAGACTCACTCAGCAATAGTAATATCCAGTGTTCATACCTTCCAACGCTGACTCCTGAGGGACTCAGAACAGGGTCACAGATATTGGAAAGGTTATAGACTTGAATGAGTTTTACACAAATGTTCATCAATGACCTTTCAATCACTAAAGAAATACAGAAAAAGAAAAAAGTAGAAATGAGCAATACTAGAATAAAATGCTATTTGCATTCCACTTAAAAAAAGTTTACCTCAGTGTAGTGGAAACATTTTAAAACACGCTGAGTAATATCCAGTTTAAAATAATTTTTACCTGTCTGTGTACTGCAGGCAAATAGAGTAGTATTTTAAGGGGCCCCTTTCTAAGGCTTCTTGAACAAGGGTTCATCTTCCCTCATGTGCAGTGCCCTTTACAGAGCTGTGCTGCTGCGCTGCCCTTAACCAACCGCGGGCAGACCTCTTTAAGGCAATGGCCCACAACCACAGCCCTAACGGAGAACCCTAGCAACATCGTCACTACTCTGCACTGCGGATTCCACAGCAAACTAGCACAAGTCATTGGCATCCTTTTATTACTAGTACATTCTGAAACCAGATTTAAGTGACAAAGCAGAGCACAGGACTCAAATTATCCCCTCAATTTAGGACAGACTTTGGAGACTGAAGTGTAATATTTACCTACATGCTACCCCCATCGTCCATATTTGCTTTTCCACTAATATTTTCCACTCAAAAAACAGAGTGTCTCGGTTCTGCTTTAATACTATTCCCAGCAGCAACTTTATTAATCCTTGTAGTCCGCATGTAGTTGTTAAAATAACACTGACTCACCCAGTCCCACAGCAGTCCAAATCAAGATAACTAACTGCTAACATTTTTCCTTATCTTCAACAGTTTCTTATCTAAGAAGTGCCACCCAGAATAAATGTTTTTAAGAAAAACTGAGTATCTATGAGAATAAAGCAGAGGGAAGATATGATTTTTAAGTAGCTGAAAGGTGTTCTTATTTGGTATTTTTTCATGACTTAGATTTGGGATTTTAATTAACAGCTTTGGCTACAGAAATGAAGAACAGGCACCTGCTGAATCTTCACCAGACGCCCAAGTCCCCATTCATGGGGGAGGGGCAGGGACAGCTTTGCAGTCCTGGTTCAAGGGAAGCAGGAGGAAAACAAAGTTAAAGAAGGAGCTAAGAGGCAGTTGGTGCTGACGAGCTCTGCCGCCACAATGCTTGATATTGATAGCAAAGGAAAAGCAGCCAGCTGCTCCTTTAAAATTTTCGCAGTCAGTTCTAAGCGGGAAAAACAATGAGCTGTGAGGGACAACAGGAGTTATAAAGCAAAATTTTGTCTAATTTTCTTTCCCAAATATTTGTGAGGATGGAAAATACTTGAAGAAACTGGTAGAGCAGTATGTGAATAAACAAAGAGTACAGATTTGCCCTGTGGCTTGTCTTATGCTTTGCCTTTGTTAACCACTTTAAGTACACAGTACTCACGGGGTTCACCATTTGTAAGTATGGTACTTAGAGGATAAACCTTAATATAACAGTTCTTCCTATTGTTTGTTAGCTAAATCCCATCACTAGATATCACCAACACATAAATGAGGCACAACTCAGATATATATGGAATGGCATGGGAAGGTTAAGAAAGGCAATTTGAAAGGGGAGAAAATTAACACTGTTGCCATATTCTACATCAATTTTATCTTTGTGTATGTGTATGTATGCTCAAGTACACACATTCTGACAACTAATCTTGACATTCATGAGAAAGTCAGAAATCTCTTCTGGATGATCATTTAGCTAGAGGAGGAGCTCCTTGATATGTTAATTATTGATTGGTATCTAGTGACACTTCTTTTGTAGAAGGGTAGGTACCAACTTTCTTTGGTTGTTTTCTCTTTCAACATTAATGTTCTAATTTAAGTGTGGCCAGGTGTAGTTTTCTACAGAAAGACAAAGGATATCCTTTAACGATGATAGCAAAGCTGAGGACAGAAAAGTCTTAAGAACTGACTTAGAGTTCTTTGACTCCTTCATCTAGCAATTCTGTATTAGGGTATTTTCACTGCTCAAAACCTTTTCTGTTTAACAACCTCAATTCTGTTACACATTTTCTTTTAAGGTCAATTCTGATTTATTACAGCTTGTTGTCTTCCCTTTCCTCAGTAATAATTTTTGATATTCTAATCAGATATTTTCCATTAATCTTCCTTTGCTCTATAGTTTCAAATTTAATTATTAGTACCATAAAAATCTATAAAATGCTTTTTTTATGTATGCAATTTCTGTTGGAATTTATTACCTTTAGAATGATATTGCCAAATGAAATCTTAGTTCATGTTTAAAAAGCATGTGAGTTACAATATTCTAGCATTGTAGTGAAGGTAAAGCCAATTCCTACTCCTCCTTTTTTCTCTGTAGGAATATCAAGATCATATTGAGCAAATATTAACTGGTAATTCTTAAATGACTACTTAGCTTTAAAGGAAGATGCTGATTTAGGAGAACAATTTTGTAACCACATTAGTAACTCTGATAGTGTTAGGATGTCACCTTTTGTTTCTAAATTATTTGTACCTCCAGTCCAAAAGACTCACAGCAGCCTTCATAGGAACTTAGGAGAATAATAATGGCACTGATACCCACATGCTAATTAAAAATGTACTAAGGTTTCAAAACTGCTACTGAAACCAGAAAATGAATTCAAGATGGTGAGTTATCACCTGAATCAAAATCAAGGCACTATGGGTTTTTTTTTCCCCTCAAATAACCCTGAATCATTTCTGACTAAAAGAAGCATTGAAATTGTGAAGGATAATAAAAAGATTCCAACAAATCCTAAAAGTTAAAATTCCCACCAGTGAGAATGTTAAAAAGTGCCTAAAATGTTTTGTGTGCAAATTTTACTCCTGTAACTGAAACATTCTTGAAATTACTTTCAGGCTTGTTGAAAACCATTTACGCAACTATTTCCAACTACAAACTATATCAAAATATGTGATCAAAACTCCCACCCATCTAAAATAAAGCAGTGCAAATCCTATTTTCAAACATAATTGAAAAATATTGAAATGAGGGATATATTTCTGAGTAAATCCTGTTGTTTCAATAATTTAACCTGAAAAAAAAAAAATCCATTCCCAGCAGCACATCATACCTCACTGAACCAACTGTGACATCACAGCCAAAGTATGAACAAAAAGACTTGTGCCCCGGAAAAGTGAACACTATCATTTGTAAACAAAAGGGGAAACGGAGGATGCATTAGTTTGCACAGGGCATCAAGATCTAAGGAAATGTACTCATACCTATGAGGAGTAGATAATGCTTTCATGCAGCATACAAAATGTTTTGCTTTCTCTCCTTTTATCCAGACATATACATAATATTTTTACAGCATCTGTACATAGAGAATTAAAACCCATATAACATTCTGAAATTCATTACTGTTCCATCATCTGAAAAGGGAGAGGGGGTGGGGAAGGGGGCCTACTGAGTCTACTGGACTGTCTTCATGGCATCATTGTAAGCAAACCCCTGACATGGCAGTGGTGTGTCCTCTGTAACACTTGAAAACAGGCACAGAACCACTAAAAGTTACTAACATCATTGTTAGTGCCTTTCTGATTCACTGGAGGTCACGTTTCATAGCTGAGCTTCTAAACATTTGGCAATATACTCTTTTTCCATCAAAAAATTTCTGGGCAAGTAAAACACTGTCAGAATTGGCTATGGCCCTATGATCATCTCCTGCTGGCTGGTATTTAATGGACATCTGTAGCACTAGGCAGCATTAACTAATTCCAGGAACTTGAACACTCAATACTGCATCTCATGAACTGCTGCAACTTTTCCTCCTGTCCTCAGATCATCTGAGCAACTCTTTATGGGCCAACCCTTCCTCCCTTGAGGTCAGAGAGGAGGCATGTGTGCTACTGTGGTTGAACCTTGGAAGGATCAGTCAGACTGTCAGTCCTGTGCCGACTCAGTTGCTGCTGTTGCTGAGACTGGTGCTGCTGGTGATGTGATTGAGGGAAAGTGCTCTGTTGTAGTGGAAATGCAGCAGAGAGGATAAGCTGAGTTGAAGGATTCCCATGGAGCAACCTAGAAGTCTAAAAAACAAATGGATTATGCAACATTGCTTTACTCCTATCACACTGTCTACATTAAGATTTACTCAAGTTTTCCGCTGTCCATTGGGACAAAATCCTTCTACGTAATTCTTGCTTTCTCATTTAAAAATAGTATTTTAGAAAATGCTTATGAGGTTTGTTTGGTTGGTTAGAGCAGCAGTTTAGTGGCCGAGAACATGGGCCCTGAAGTGACACTGTCTGGGTTCAAATTCTGGCTGCCCTGTTTACCAGACATGTGACTTGGTCAAGCTATTTACCTCTGTGGGCCTCAGTGTCTTCATTTATAAAATAAGGACAATCACAGTGCCTCCCATATTGGGTTTTTATGAAGATTAAGTATTAACAGTGTTATTATTTAAAAGTACCATGAAAATGAAGGCAAGGTTAGAGATGTAAGTCCTGTATTTAGCAGTGTGGTATAACAAAAAAACAAACTCAAACAATAAATAAGCACAGGATCTGAAGTCAGAAGCCCTAGATTTGAGTTTTGCTCTGCCATTATTAGCTGTGTGAACTTGGGCAAGTCTCAACACTTACAAGCCTCAGTTTCTTTCACCTAATTTCTACTTCTGGAGACACAAAGGAAACTAGCCAAAAAGAAATGAATTTTTAAACTGAAAGTCCTTCCTTACTACTAACTATACAACTTGATGCAGGGTTCCTAATTTTAAAACGGAACTGTAATGGGTGAGTTTTGCAAATGTATATGAAGGACACCTGCACACAAAGGACAGATCCTTGAACTTGAAAGACTATTAAGCTTTGCCCAGAACCTGGAGAATTTTCTCTCTCTTTATTAGGAAGAGCTTTTGTAAGATAAAGAACTCAGGATATTTATGAGCCTTACAGGTTACAAGAGAGGTACATTTGGAACTAGGTGTCATATAATCAGAAAAGCCAAATTGTGTATTTACTATCTACATATGAGTATATTTCTGAAGGGTATTCCAATCTTATTCTTTAGGGGTCTTATGTCTTTGGAATAGCTTCTTTTGAAGTAGGGGAGAAGAGAATGTTCATTGTTTTAAGGGTTCACATTCCCTGAGAGACTTCGAAGACTGAGACCTTAAGGCAAGTCCTTTCCTTTTTTAAGCTCTTGCTTACTTCTCATTGAATATATTTCCCCCAGGTAATAGTTTACAACTTGATATAAATTCTTGTTACTAATTCATTTATAACAATAGCTAACCCAGTCATTAATGGCTACAGTTAGGCTTAAGGTCTAAGGGACTGTATGATTCTCAGAGGTTATTTAGGCAACTAACCTGTTCTAGTTTTCCACAACACCAAGTTAAGAATTATATTTGCACCAGAACACCAATGGTGATAACACTGTATTTATGTCCGAGTATGCAGTACAATACTGAATCTTCTAGTCATACCATGTGTTGTATAACTCTAAAATTGATGATATGTGTGTGGCCTACATGGAATGGTCTTCAGCACAAATCTAGGCTAGCCTACTCTCAAAATTGCTCCTCCTAGGCCAGAAGGAAAAAAGCTGGATTTCCAGATGTCATAATCTACTTTGCACCCAGAGTGAGGGTACTGAAATTCAGGAATTTGTCCTGCTGAGGACCTGTACCTATGTGCCTTTCTTCTATATCCTTTAGATGAGCAGATCATGTCTGATATACTCACTCACCTGATATCTGTGCCTGCTTTGTGGTTAATCCGAGTGTCTATTACACTTAGCAAGACAGTGGTCATAAATGACAGTTAGTTATGTGCCTTATACTATGTTCAGTAATTTACATGCATCTTTTACCCATGAGATATGAACTATTAGAGCCTCCATATTATAGATGGGGAAACTGAGTTTTGGCAAGTTAAGTAACCTGCCAAAGGTCACACAGTATGTGGTGCAGCAGACTCAATCTCAGGGCTGCCTGACTTTAGAACTTAAGTTCTTAAGTACGACATATACTGCCTCCAGAGTATTTCTCCTCTATTAATTTATAACCAAAAAATTATTTAAAAATTCAACCCAACAAAATAATTTCAGATAATGCCTATAATTTTTTAAAAAATCCCTTTTGCTATCCTTCCCAGTAGAGAGTGGAGTTTGAAAGACCACTAGATAAAGGAAGAGAAGAAAGTTGCCTTTGCTTGAATTTCAGAAACTCTAGCTGGAGAGAGCTCTACACAAAGTGCCTTGATGTGGGCAGGAAGTAGCCACTTATTCTATCCAGCAGTTCAGATAACTGGATATGTCCAGGGCAAGGCTAAAAGCCTTCCAAAGACTGAACAAGGGAAGACAAAATAGCTAACCAGGACAAGCCTTCTGTCTTCACAGAAATTTAACTTGTACAGTAAGCTTTTATGGATTTTTTAGATCATTTACAAGACTGTTCATTTAATGCCTAATTTCATTATATAAAAGTAAATAGGTTCGGGACAGCTTCCCCATGGGAGAATTACCTGTAAAAACTGCTGTGGTGGTTGGGTCAGCTGAGCCTGAGACGGTTGCTGAACTGAAGCAAGCTGCTGTTCCTGGCCACTCTGCTGCTGCTGCTGCTGCTGTGTGACTGACAATGTCTGTGACTGCTGTTGTGTAGCAAAGGTAGGGTAGGCGGTCACCACCTGACCCATAAGCATAGCACTAGGTACCATGACTGCCCCACAAGCCACAGGAGCAGTTACTAATTTGGTCACAAGTTGCTGACCTTGAGAAAATCTGTTAAGAAGAAAGAGAGAAGAAGGAGAGTCAGAAGTACAAGGTATACGTTATAAAAGGCAGTGGGCTGAATACTTCTCTCTAAGATAATATCTGATGATACTGCCAATTTAGTTTTTAAAAAGCTGTATGTTCTGGGGCTGGCCCCGTGGCCGAGTGGTTAAGTTTGCGCGCTCCGCTGCAGGCGGCCCAGTGTTTCGTTAGTTCGAATCCTGGGCGCGGACATGGCACTGCTCATCAGACCACGCTGAGGCGGCGTCCCACATGCCACAACTAGAAGAACCCACAGCGAAGAATACACAACTATGTACCCGGGGGCTTTGGGGATAAAAAGGAAAAAAATAAAATCTTAAAAAAAAAAGCTGTATGTTCCAATTTTGTTTTATACTTCTAAAAATTCCCTTTGGGATACCAGTAAAACAAAAATGTATATAGCAAAATGAGGGGCCGGCCCGGTGGCCCAGCGTTTAAGTTCGCACGTTCCACTTCTCAGCAGCCCAGGGTTCGCTGGTTCGGACCCTAGGTGCGGACATGGCACCGCTTGGCACGCCATGCTGTGGTAGGCGTCCCACATATAAAGTAGAGGAAGATGGGCACGATGTTAGCTCAGGGCCAGGCTTCCTCAGCAAAAAGAGGAGAACTGGCAGTAGTTAGCTCAGGGCTAATCTTCCTCAAAAAAAAAAAAAAAGTATATAGCAAAATGAAATGATCACAAACAAAAATACAAACTTTTTTTGGATATCCAGATGCAAAGAATGAAGTTGGACCCTTACTTTACACCATATAGAAAAATTAACTAAAATTGGATTAAAGACCTAAATGTAAGAGGTAAAACTATAAACCTCTTAGAGAAAAACATAGGGAAAAGTTTCATGACATTGGACTGGGCAATGATTTTTTTGGATATGACACTAAAAGCACAGACAACAAAAGAGAAAACAGATGAACTGGACATCAAAATTAAAAACTTCTATGCATCAAAGGACACTATCAACACAGTTGAAGGGCAACCCAAAGAACGGGAGAAAGTATTTGCAAATCATCTATCTGCTAAGAGGTTAATAACTAGAACATATAAGGCAATCCGACAGTTCAACAATAAACAATCTGATTAAAAGATGGGCAAGCGTCTTGCATAGACATTTCTCCAAAGATGATATACAAATGGCCAATAAACACATGAAAAGATGCTCAACATCACTAATCATTAGGGAAATGCAAATCAAAAACACGAGATACCACTTCACAACTAACAGGATGGCTATTACCAAAAAAACAGATAATAACCAGTGTTGGTGAGGATATGGAGAAACTGGAACCCTTGTGCACTGCTAGTGGGAATGTAAAATAGTGCAGCTACTATGGAAAACAGTATGACTGTTCCTCAAAAAGTTAAATAGAGAATTACTATATGATCCAGCAATTCCATTTCTGGGTATATACTCAAAAGAATTGAAAGCAAGGACTCAAACAGATATTTGTACCCTGATGTTCATAGCAGCATTATTTACAATAGCCAAAAGACAGATGCAACCCAAGTGTCCATTGACATGAATGGATAAACGACATGTGGCATATACATACAATGGAAGATTGTTCAGCCTTAAAAAGGAATGAGATTCTGACACATGCTACCACGTGGATGAACCTTGAGGACATTATGCCAAGTGAAAATAAACCAGACACAGAAAACATATTGTATGATTCCATGTATATGAGGTACCTAGAGTAAGCAAACTCACAGACTTATGTGCTTAGAAAGTAGAATGGTGGTTTCCAGGAGCTAGTGGGGAGGAGGAATGAGGAGTTACTGTTCAATGGGCACAGAGTTTCAGTTTGGGAAGGAGAAGAAAGTTCTGCAGACTGATGGTAGTGATGGTCACAACGTTGTGAATGTACTCAATGCCAATGAACTATACATGTAAAAATGGTTAACATGGTAAATTTTATGTTATGTGTATATTTCCACAATATAAAAAATTTTAAACCTGTTAAAAAATATCAACCTTTTTCTTTTTATAAAATTACTAGGTTCTTGGGAGTCAGATATATGTGGCACATGGTTCATTTTGCTAATCATCACCAAAGTTAAAGCTATCCTATGGGAATCTAAAACTCTCTAGGTTTAAATGAGATATTTATACTGCAAATTGTATCTTATAAACATAATTCAAAACTAACTGAATTCTAACAATGAATAAAGGTACCCTCAATTTATAAAGTCATTAATGCAGCATAGTACCCACTGTGTTTAGGATTCACTAATATTCCCTCCCTCCTCACCTTCCTTCTTCTATTTCCTGTAATAAAAGAACAACAACAAAAAATGATGCCTCATCAGGGAACAATATTATTTCTATTTGCCTTTTCTGTGAGATGAAGTTAGTTTCTAACACTGGCTAGTGCAGCGAGGAAATTGAGAGAGGACCTACTGCAGATGCAGCATGACATAACTGCAACTACAAACTGTTCAGAGTGCACAACAGCATTAAACTTAGTACAGACACACACTTTATCATTTATGTTCCACGAGGCAAAATAAATCTATTTTAAATCCATGCCAAATCTTGAAAATAAAATGCTGTATTTTATCTACTTTAGGACCAAATGCATTATTTAATATGAAAAACATATATAAAAGAATAAAAAAATCAACATATAAAGAAAGCTCAAAGCAGCAAGTAACATTTACAAAGTGGCTTAGTCACAGAAGTGCTAAGTGCTAACTTCTCTGTAATCTTAATTAGTATCTGAATTGTCCAACGGCTTACTGATAAAATGTGATGTGAATACTTCATCTGTCTCTGGCACCAAAAGACATTCTTCAGTCTACTTTTGCTTAATTCCCATTTTTGTGGATTTGCCTATACCGCTCCCTATGCCTAGAATTTCTCCATAGACTCCCTACCACAGGCACACCCAAAGCCAAGTCCTTTAAGACTCAGGGCAAGTATCCTCTGTGAAGCTTTCTCTGACCACATTCCTCTCTTTACCTGCTTGCCTCAACTCATAAACTGCTCACTTCCTCCTTTCTAAAGACCTAAGTATTTATCACACCACATAATACTGGTTTGTTTACCTTTCTATGGCTTTTACTAGTCTGATCTTTCCTTTGAGACAAGGAATGTGCCATACTCATCTAAATATGCACTCAAATGCTTGCTGATATAAATAGATGTCTACAAACAGTTTGGGGGACTACAAACAGTCTCCCAAAATGCACGTCAGCATTCCAGATTACTAGATTTTTCCTCAGGCTTTGAAACTAGTCCTCTACATTTCTACAGAGCACATTCATAATACTTCCTTTCAGAATGCTAGAGCTAAAGGTTGGACTTTTTACCTTGAAGGAACTGAGTTCCAAAGAGAAGCAATGAGTTCTCCCTGCTCTCATTGCCTCTATGATCCTGCAGCTTCTTTACTCTCTGGAAATTATTAACAGGATTTTAATAAAATCTATTACACACTCTAATTCAACAGCAAAATTGTATTATAAAAGCAGCAGCCTACTTGTAGTGCAGTAAAATAAGTAAAAAATAAAATGGATTTAAGATACAAGTTTTAAGACTTTGGAGATCCTATATATGAAAACGGCATTTCTTCAAAAAATTTGCTTCTAAGTCAGCTATTTGGACTTCCCACTAAAATAAGTCGCAGAAGGGTATTTTTTCTAGAATGGCCCATAAAGTTCAGTGTAGTTATGTTTAAGCACTTGAGCTTTGAAATCAGACACCTAGGCTTGAATTCAGAAGCCCTTCACTCCCTTAACTAGCTATAGGCCCTTGACCAAACTACTAAAAACTCACTTTTACCTGGGAAATAAAAGACCCTAATGCTCATTTTTTAAAAAATAAGAATTAAATGAGATAATACATTTTGAGCACTTAGTAAATACTTAAGCTCCAGAAAGGTAAGCTACTTCTATTCCACAACATATACAAACTATGGTAGTACACACCCTAACCATCATTACTAGATGAAAACTCACCAGCATCTGTACTGAAACAATGAAAGTTTCACAGTCTTACAAAGCCTGTCATGAAACTCGTATAACAGCGTGTTATAGAATTTGGATTCAACAATATTTGGTAGCACATTTTTGGACAGGAAACAAAATTTGCTGTCATTCTTTTATTATAAAGTCCTTAAACAATGGATACATCCTGTGTTTTACTTCAAATTCAAGAATGCTTGCTGGAGTGAGCAACCAACTAAAATCATGTTTTTAAAAGTCAAATTATTGTTTTTTAATCAATCACTTTAAAATTTTGGAATGACTAATGAAATATGACACCTACCTTATCTGTCTGTCCTGAGTGAATGTAGTTACTGCTGCACTCTGGGTACTGTTTGGTGGCACACTAGATGGAATCTGGACCATGCTTCCAGCTGCCGGCTGAGAAATCACCATAGTGTTATACAGTGGGGCTGTAAGAGTGCTCTGTGTCTGACTGGGAAGAGATGTTTGTTGATTGTGCCCACTCAGTACATTCTGTTGACTCTGCTAGAAAAGAGAAGATTTTACAGACAGATTAACTGAAAAAATTTCTTTTGGAAGTATGCTTCTACTAGTCATCATTCTAACAATAGTTGACATGACAGAAAAGTAAGTGGCAGGACATATTACTCTGGGAGGAATCGAGCCATAAAGGAATGACTTACAGTAACTACGAATGAAGTAGTCTTCAATATCTTTCTGGAAGGTAAGCTATGACTTTAAAAAGGAGCATGATCTTAACAGGGGTGATATAAAACAAACAGAATTTCTGTTAAATGCCCATGGTGAGTGACTGACATTAGACATTTTTATATATTTCATTTGAAGCCTTGGGATTTACAGTCACAGATGTACACTAATTACCAAGACTTCCTGGAATATTGATTCATCACTGCCCTAACAATATATTCTTCATGTATAGTAGTAACATGTTTCCTGGTCAGCCTCTTTTGCAAGTCAAGCCTCATACAGAAGAAGTCTATAAGTTCCTTTTAAACAAATTTCAAAATTTTTTAAATGTCAAAATATTGAAAGCATATAACATTCAATAATTTAACAATTTTGCATAAAATAGTTTAATGATCACTCTCAATATTACACTAATTATTACTATTAAAGTTTTAAATATGGCATTGCTCAAGATAGAGCTTTGTTTCAGCAATAGCATCTATTTCAATCACAGAACACTCTATAGCCCATTTTGTTCGATAACATTACCTGACTTGATGTACTTTGTAAAGTCTGCTGTTGTATCACATGCTGAGTTGTGCCAATGTGTCCAGTATTCATTCCACTTTGAATTTGGTTAGTTTGAACAACCTGGCCTTGCATACTTATAGGCGCGAGTTGCTGGATGTTAGATGAATTTCCAGAAGAAAGTTGAACAGAACCAAAATTCAATCCAGGGGTTGACTGTTGTAAAAACATCTTTAAAAATAAAGATTACATTAAAATGAGCTTTGCAGATAAAAAACAAAGAGGAATAAGTGCATCAAAAAAGAAAAAAAGAAAGCAAAAACAAGCAACGAATTAAGCTTAAAAAGCAAGTAACAAATTTCTATACTCTAATAACAAACTAAAGAAAGAGAACTCAAAAATACAATTCCATTTACAATCAGAACAAAAAGAATAAAATATCTAGGAATAAATTTAACTAAGGAGGTGAAAGACCTATACAATGAAAACTATAAGACATTATTGAAAGAAATTGATGAGGACATAAAGAAAGATATTCCATGCACATGGATTGGAAGAATAAATACAGTTAAAATGTCCATACTACCTAAAGCAATCTACAGATTTAATGCAATCCCAATCAGAATCCCAATGACATTCTTCACGGAAATAGAATAGGAATCCTAAAATTCAGTTGGGACAACAAAAGACCCCAGATAGCTAAAGCAATCCTGAGAAAAGAGAACAAAGCTGGAGGGATCACAATCTCTGACTTCAAAATGTACTACAAAGCTATAGTCATAAAATCAGCATGGTACTGGTACAAACATAGGCACACAGATCAATGGAACAGAACTGAAAGCCCAGAAATAAACACACACATCTATGGACAGCTAATCTTTGACAAAGGTGGTAAGAACATACAATGGAGAAAGGAAAGTCTCTTCAATAAATGGTGTTGGGGAAACTGGACAGCCACATGCAAAAGTATGAAAGTAGACCATTTATCTTTCACTATACACAAAAATTAATGCAAAGTGGATCAAAGACTTCAAAGTAAGATCTGAAACCATAAAACTCCTATAAGAAAATATAGAGTATAGAGTATAGAGTAAAGAGAGTATACTCTCTGACACCAGTCTTAGAAGGATCTTTTTGACTACATGTCTTCTCAGACAAGGGAAACAAAAGAAAAAACAAACAAGTGGGACTTCATCAGACTAAAGAGCTTCTGCAAGGCAAAGGAAACCAGGAACAAAACAAAAAGACAACCCACCAACTGGGAGAAAATATTTGCAAATCATATATCTGATAAGGGGTTAATCTCCAAAATAAAGAAAGAACTCACACAACTCACCAAAAAACCCCACAAACAACCTGATCAAAAAATGGGCAGAGGACATGAACAGACATTTTTCCAAAGATATGCAGATGGCCAAGAGACACATGAAAAGATATTCAGCATCACTAATCATCAGGGAAATACAAATCAAAACTACACTAAGATATCACCTTATGCCTGTTAGAATGGCTATAATCACCAACACAAAAAATAAAAAATGTTGGAGATGATATGGAGAAAAGGGAACCCTCATATACTGCTGGTGGGAATGCAAACTCGTGTAGACACTATGGAAAACAATATGGAGATTTCTCAAAAAATTAAAAATAGAAATACTATACGACCCAGCTATCCCACTACTGGGTATTTATGCAAAGAACATGAAATCAACAATTCAAAGAGACTTATGCACCCCTATGTTCTTTGCAGCATTATTCACAATAGTCAAGAAGTGGAAGCAACCTAAGTGCCCACTGACCGATGACTGGATAAAGATGTGGTGTGTGTGTATATATACACAATGGAATACTATTCAGCCATAAAAAAGACAAAACTGTCCCATTTGCAACAACATGGATGGACCTTGAGGGTATTATGTTAAGCAAAAAAGACAGACAGAGAAAGACAAACACCATACGATTTTACTCATATGTGGAAGATAAACTAACACACAAAGAGAATAGTTCAGTGGTTACCAGAGGGGAAGGGGGGAAGGGGGTCACCCAGCATAAGGGGTGAAGGGGCACACTTATATGTTGACTGACAATAATGTACAACTAAAATTTCACAATGTTATAAACTATTATGACCTCAATAAAATAAAAAGAAAAAAAAGCAAGTAACAAGAAGACGACATCACTTTGAATGAACAATGAGCAATAATTACTGGATAAAACATGATACTTCACATTTCTTCTTTCAGTCATCCTAACCCTATAACGTTTCCATGTCAGAAAAAGTGTTATAAATTTTAAAACCTCTGCTTGTTTGAACATTTTATGTGTGGAGGATTATTTGTTACATCAGCTAGCATTACCCTAAGTCAGTGCTACTCACAGGTCTGTGAACTGGCAGCTCTGCACCACTTATCATTTATAATTTGCGGCATTAGATAGTAGTTTTCACTTAAAGTTTCCCTTTACCAAAGTCTTAATCTCCTCTGACAGACATAACTTTAGAGTGGCCTGTTGGTTGACCAAATAAGACTAATATGAATCACACCTACTGGTATTTTATTAAAATAATGACTGATGATTGATTTATAAATTCTGTACCTACATGTACCTAAAAGTCTTTGTAAAATATCATTTTTAGATTATGAATTTAAGCTCACTAAAAACTGGACTACTAAATGATGACTCTAATCTGGAGAAACAAGCTGTTGATGAAAATGCTCTCAGGAATGAATTATCTTTAGAGACTGTAAATGCAACCATATTGAGTAGGTAACCAATGAGTATTTATTGAACTAAACTGATGAAACATCTCTCCTGCATCTCACTTTTAAGAAAAGTCAATCGTCCTAAGAAACCAAAATGTGAATAGTATGGTTTGTTTGTGTTCAAATATGATAATAACTTACCTGCAGACCTTGACCATGGACCATTTGAAGTTGTTCTTGAATTTTTCTTAGTTCTTCTTGTTGCCGATGAATATTTGCCTCTATCATCCGTGTCCGTTGCTCCAGTTGGTCTTTCAGATGCTGCATGGCTCCCAATTGAGCTGAAAACTGAAACTGAAGTACCATGTGTAGAAAAAGTGTAACACAGTTATTTATTTATCTATTTGTGAGGAAGATTGTCAGTGAACTAACATCAGTACCAATCTTCCTCTATTGTGTATGTTGGACGCCACCTCAGCATGCCTTGACGAGTGGTGCTAGGTCTGCGCCTCAGATCCAAATTGTGAACTCTGGACCACTGAAGCAGTGTGCAAACTTAACCAATACACCACTGGGCTGGACCCAGCGTAACATATTTTACAATCACTTATTCTTCATAACTGTATAATGTGAAAAGTAAGCAGATATATAGTATATCATGAGCTAAGAATTTTATGTCAGTTAGTGTATTACCTCTCAGCTCCTAATTCACCCATCTTTGCTCAGCTTTGTGATACTGGAGCTGGACCCTATAAATATTTCTCCTTTGTCAGCAGTCACAAACTCAGTCACGTCTGTAGATGAC
The DNA here is from genome assembly GCF_037783145.1 of Equus przewalskii. Classification (NCBI taxonomy): domain Eukaryota; kingdom Metazoa; phylum Chordata; class Mammalia; order Perissodactyla; family Equidae; genus Equus; species Equus przewalskii. The sequence continues at coordinate 77,121,250 of NC_091833.1, read as the reverse complement.
GCTGGAGGGATACTGTAAAGGGAGGTGCTTATCTTTCTGGTTCTGGTTCTTTTCCTTGTTTCTCTTAGGTCAGTGGATAGCTTCCTAGTGAGTCACCTCAGCACCCCAGCAGGTGGCTTTGCAGCAAGTCCTACTGGCATGGTAGTGGGCAGCTCTCCAGCAAATTTCACTGGTACCTCAACAGGTGGCTTCCTGCTCTCCAGCCTTAGTCTGTGGCACCTCAATGAACTTCTCTACCATCCTGTGGCTACAGCCACACTTACCACTTGAATTTCAGCCTGGCCTGGAGGAGGAGGCATTTAGGAGGGTCAGGGGGTCTTCCAAGTTGTTCCTTCCTTGGGTCTTCTTCCTGTCACTTACAGTTATTGGCTGCTCTCTAAATCTGTTATCCCTGTATTCGTTAGAATTCTCTTAACTACTTTTAGTAGTTAATCCCTGTTATCAGTTAATAACTTTTTATACTATCCCTCTTCAAATTTCTAGTATGGCTTCTGACTGGATCTTGACTAATTACAAGTACACACTGGCATTAGAAGACCTGAGCTCATGTTGTGGCTCTACCACTTGCTACAACAAGTTACTTAACTTCATTTCTACCCTTTGACAAATGAAAAAGTAGCCTGCACCTAGAATTGTTCATATCAAATTCTGTCATCCCTAGAATGTCCTCTTTGTGCACATCTTCAGAATGTTACAAAAGTCTGAATGATAACCAACCATGATATTGTTACTCGTATTTTCAACTGAAACTGTTCTCAGACAAGTACAAAATATAACCTTTAAGAGACTAAGCAATTATGAATGAATGAATGAATGCATACAGGAATGGAAACATAGTTTTTGTACTTCCAGGGTTTTCAATCTTACTTATTTCTCTATGTTTTACCTGAGTCACAGGAAGATACTGATTACTACTTTTCAAAACGTACAACTCTGACTTCTGAAGTTGACAATAACCAGATCATATCATACATGAGATTACACTAAGTGTGATAAAATATTACAAATTTAGTATCTCAACTCCTTCATGCCTTTGTCTTTTTTTTCTTATTGAGTTCATAATAGTTTACATCACTGTGAAATTTCAGTTGTACACTATTTCTTATCCAGCACTATTATCAGTGCTCCCCTTCACCCACTGAACCCACCCCCCAGTCCCCTTCCCCTGGTAACCATTGAACTGTTCTCTTTGTCCATGTGTTTGTTTCTCTTCCACATATGAGTGGAGTCATACATTTGTCTTTCTCAGTCTGGTTTATTTCGCTTAACATAATACTCTCCAGGTCCACCCATGTTGTTGCAAATGGGACGATTTTGTCTTTTTTTATGGCTGAGTAGTATTCATATATACCACATCTTTGTTATCCAATCATCAGTTGATGGGCACTTGGATTGCTTCCATGTCTTGGCTATTGTGAATAGTGCTGCAACAAACATAGGGGCACAAAGGTCACTTTGGGTTGTTGATTTCAAGTTGTTTGGATAAATACCCAGTAGTGGGATAGGTCATATGGTAGTTCTATTTTCACTTTTTTGAGGAATCTCCATACTGTTTTCCATGGTGTCTGTACCAGTTTGCATTCCCACCAGCAGAGTATGAGGGCTCCCTTTTCTCCACACCCTCTCCAACATTTGTTACTTTTAGTCTTGGTGATTATCGCCATTTTAACAGGTGTAAGGTGATATCTTAGTGTAGCTTTGAGTTGCATTTCCCTGATGATTAGTGATGTTGAACATCTTTTCATATGCTTATTGGCCATCTATATATCTTCTTTGGAAAAATGTCTGTTCATATCCTCTGCCCATTTTTTGATCGGGTTGTTTGTTTTTTTGTTGTTGAGTTGTGTGAGTTCTTTATGTATTTTGGAGGTTAACCCCTTATCAGATATATGGTTTGCAAATATTTTCTCCCAGTTGGTGGGTTCTTTTTGTTTTGTTCCTGGTTTCCTTTGCTTTGCAGAAGCTCTTTAGTCTGATGAAGTCCCACTTGTTTATTTTTTCTTTTGTTTCCCTTGCCTGAGAAGACATGGTATTCCAAAAGATCCTTTTACGTTCGATGTCAAAGAGCATACGACCTCGATTATCCTCCAGGAATTTTATGGTTTCAGGTCTTATCTTCAAGCCTTTGATCCATTTTGAGTTTACTTTTGTGTATGGCGTGAGATAATGGTCTACTTTCAATCTTTTGCAAGTGGTTGTCCAGATTTCCCAACACCATTTATTGAAGAGACTATCTTTTCCTCATTGTACGTTCTTGGCAGCTTTGTCAAAGATTAGGTGTCTGTAGATATGTGGTTTTATTTCTGGGCTTTCACGTTCTGCTCCATTGATCTGTGTGTCTGTTTTTGTGCCAGTACCATGCTGTTTTGACTGCTATGGCTTTGTAGGACATTTTGAAGTCAGGGATTGTGATGCCTCCAGTTTTGTTCTTTTTTCTCAGGATTGCTTTAGCTATTTGGGGTCTTTTGTTGCCCCTTACGAATTTTAGGATTCTCTGTTCTATTTCCGTGAAGAATGTTATTGGAATTCTGATTGGGATTGCATTGAATCTGTAGATTGCTTTAGGTAGTATGGACTTTTCAACATGTTTATTCTTCCAATCCATGTGCATGGAATATCTTTCCATTTCTTTATGTCGTCATCTATTTTCTTCAATAATGTCTTATAGTTTTCATTGTATAAGTCCTTTACATCCTTGGTTAAATTTATTCCTAAATATTTTACTCTTTTTGTTGCAACTGTAAATGGGATTGTATTCTTGAGTTCTCTTTCTGTAAGTTCTGCTCTGGCCCAAACCTCCAGTACTCTGTTGCATAAGAGTGGTGACAGTGAGCACACTTGTGTTGTTCCTGTTATGAGGGATGGATTTAGTTTTTCCCCGTTGAGTATGATGTTGGCTGTGGGTTTGTCACATTTGCCCTTTATTATGTTGAGGTAATTTCCTTCTAGTCCCATTTTGTTAAAGAGTTTTTATCATAAATGGATGTTGGCTCTTGTCAAATCCTTGCTCTGTATCTACTGAGATGATCATGTGGTTTTTATTCCTCATTTTGTTAATGTCGTGTATCACACTGATTGATTTGCAAATGTTGAACCATCCCTGTGTCCCTGGTATAAATCCCACTTAATCATGATGTATGATCTTTTTAATGTATTGCTGTATTCAGGTTGCCAATATTTTGTTGAGGACTTCTGCATCTATGTTCACCAGCAATATTGGCCTGTAGTTTTCCTTTTTTGTGTTGTCATTGTCAGGCTTTGGTATCAGAGTGATGTTGCCCTCATACAATGTCTTAGGAAGCATTCCATCTTCCCTAACTTTTTGGAATAGCTTAAGAAGGATAAGTATTAAATGCTCTTTGAAAGTTTGGTAGAATTCTCCAGGGTAGCCATCTGGTCCTGGACTTTTATTTTTAGGGATTTTTTGATGATTGTTTCAATCTCTTTACTTGTGATTGGCCTATTCAGATTATCTACTTCTTCTTGATTCAGCTTTGGGAGGTTCTAAGAGTCTAACAATTTATCCATTTCTTAGAGATTGTCCATTTTGTTGGCATATAGCTTTCTGTAGTATTCTCTTATAATCTTTTGTATTTCTGTGGTATCCATTGTAATCTCTCCTCTTTCACTTCTAATTTTATTTATCTGAGCTTTCTCTCTTTTTTTCTTTGTAAGTCTGGCTGGGGGTTTGTCACTTTTGTGTATCTTTTCAATGAACCAGCTCTTTGTTGCATTGATCCTTTCTACTGCCTTTTTTGTTTCAATTGCATTTATTTCTGCTCTGATTTTTATTTCTCTCCTTCTGCTGACTTTGGGCTTTGTTTGTCTTTCTTTTTCTAATTCAGTTAGGTGTAGTTAGAGATTCTTTATTTGGGATTTTTCTTGTTTGTTACAGGGAGCCTGTATTGTGATGAATTTCCCTCTTAGTACCGCTTTTGCTGCATCCCATATGAGTTGGTATGATATGTTTACATTTTCATTTGTTTCCAGATATTTTTTGACTTATCCTTTAATTTCTTCAATGATCCATTGGTTGTTCAACAGCATGTTGTTTAGTCTCCACATCTTTGTCCCTTTCTCAGCTTTTTTCTTGTAATTAATTTCTAGCTTTATAGCCTTGTAGTTGGACAAGATGCTTGTTATTATTTCAATCTTCTTAAATTTATTGAGGCTTGCCTTGTTTCCCAACATATGGTCTACCCTTGATACTGTTCCATGCACACTTGAGAAGAATGTGTATTCTGCTGTTTTTGGATGGAATGTTCTATATATGTCTATTAAGTCCAACTGGTCTAGGTTTTCATTTAATTCCACTGTTTCCTTGTTGACTTTCTGTCTGGATGATCTATCCATTGATATGAGTGGAGTGCTGAGGTCTCCTACTATTATTGTGTTATTGTTAATATCTCCTTTTAGGTTGTTAATAGTTGTTTTATGTACTTTGGTGCTCCTGTATTGGGTGCATAGATATTTACAAGTGTTATTTCTTCTTGGTGAAGTGTGCCTTTGATCATTACATACTGCCCCTTTGTCTCTCTTCATCTCTCTTATCTTGAAGTCTACTTTGATAAAAGTATTACAACACCTGCTTTCTTTTGTTTGCCATTAGCTTGGAGCATCGTCTTCCATCTCTTCACTCTGAGCCTCTGTTTGTCATTGGAGCCAAGATTTGTTTCCTGGAGGCAGCATATTGTTGCGTCTTGTTCTTTAATCCATCTCACCACTCTGCGTCTTTTTATTGGAGAATTCAATCTATTTACATTTAGGGTGATTATTGATATATGAGGGCTTAATGCTGCCATTTTATCACTTGTTTTCCAATTCTCCTGCATTTCCTGTGTTTCTCGTCCCATGTATTTCAGCCTACCAATTGGGTTACATAGTTCTTTATGCGGGGTTTCTTAGTTTTCTCCTTATTTATTATTTGTGTCTCTGTTCTGCTTTTTTATTTAGTGGTTACCATGAGGTTTGTATGCAAAATCTAGTAGATAAGATAACCCATTTTGTGATGGCCTCTTATTTCCTTATATTAAACTAATTCAGTCCCCTCCTCTTCCTCTTCTATGTTGTTTTGGTTACCTCTTACTCCATGTTGTGTTGTGAGTTTGTGGTTAAAATGACAAGATTATCTTTGTTTTTTCCTTCCCTTTATCTTTAGTGTTATACTTGAGTATTTGCTAACCTGTTCTGAAGTACAGCTAAAATTTTTTGATTTTGTCTACCTATTTATATCCTTATTCTGTACTTTGTAACCCCTTTCTTCCTTTTTTTCTTTTCAGGTATGAGGGCCTTCTTGAGGATTTCTTGTAGGCATGGTTTTGTAGCTACAAACTCTCTTAGCTTTTATCTATCTGGGAAAGTTTTTATTTCTCCTCATATCTGAAGGATTATTTTCACTGGATAGAGTATTCTGGGCTGAAAGTTTTTGTCCTTCAAAGGTTTGAATATGTCATTCCAGTCTCTCCTAGCCTGTAAGGTTTCTGCAGAGAAATCCACTCAGAGCCTGATAAGAGTTCCTTTGTAGGTTATTTTCTCCTGCCGTGCTTCCCTTAGTATTCTTTCTTTGTCATTCACTTTTGCCAGTTTCACTGCTATATGCCTTGCACTAGGTCTTTTTACATTGACATAATTAGGAAACCTGCCTCTCTCATGTGGATTTCCATCTCCTTCCCCAGGTGTGGGAAGTTCTCTGCTCTTATTTCTTTGAACAAGGTTTCTGCTCCATTCTCCTTATCTTCTCCCTCTTGAATACCTATAATTCCTATGTTACATTTCCTAATTGAGTTGGATATTTCTCAGAGACTTTCTTAATTTCTTTTTAGTCTTAGTCCTCTCTCCTCGTCTACCTGGAACATTTCAACATCTGTCCTCAATTAGACTGATTCGTTCCTCATTGATATCAGCTCTAGAATTTAGGGAATCCATATTTTGTTTTATCTCATCCATTGTGTCTTTCATCTCCAATATTTCTGATTGGTTCTAATTCTTTATAGCTTTAATCTCTTTTGTGAAGTAGCTCCTGAACTCGCTGACGTGTTTCTCTACATTCTCTTTTAACTCGTTGAGTTTTTTTATGAAAGCTATTTTGAAGTCTCCATCATTTAGATTATATATTTCTGTGTCTTCAGGATTGATTTCTGAGTACTTGTCATTTTCCTTCTGGGCTGGAGATTTAATATAATTTTTGATACTGCTAGAGGGCATGGCTTTGTTCTTCCACATTGTGGTATTATTTGATTGCCATTTCCACCTACCACCACTGGGTGGGGTTCAAGAGCTGTATGTTCTGAGCCCTCTGCATTCTGCTCAGGTGCTGGAGTTGGGTGCTGGGGCAGGTGCGAGGAGGGGTGCTTTCTTTCTCCTACGTGTTCTTGGGGGCTTATTTCTATGTCCTCGCTATCTGTTCTCCTAGGGTGTTGGCTTGATGAAGTCACTCCCATGATAGTCACCTCAGTAGGGGACTTTCCCCTAGGCCCGTTCCACCTCCTCTGAGGGCAGTTCCAGCACCTCCACCTTCCAATGTATGGCTGTGTGGGTCTCTAAGACATCTTTTGTGTTCTGTGGATGTCCTCTGTTGGAATATGAATGTCCTTTTCATTGTATTGCGGAGGGGAGAGTTCATGGAGAGAGCTCACTCCACCAAGACGCTGTCATTTGCCTTCACTTTTTTATATTATTCAAAATGTTATATTGATGTCATACAAATATATTTTATCCTAACTGAAGTTATTTATACCTTCAGGTAAACATTACATTGTCACCACTTAAAGGATTTCTGTTAAGTACAAATAAGAAAATAGAAGCAAACACAGAAGGCAGAATGACAGGAAATAAAGTCACAGACCTAAGAGGCAAAGTGTTTGGCTTTATCACTGAATGAAATGAGATTTAAATACTTATTAACATAGTAGATATTATTTATTGCATGAAAATATCCCTTTAAAATGTTAAGATATGCTTACTCAGTATCTTGAAACTAATAAATTAATAATATTGAAAGTATGTCTAAATATTTGCATAAAAATTCTGTTAACCTTCAGAATAAAAAGCATTTGAGGACTCAATGCTGATAAAAACTATGGCAGTTACAGATAATATTTAGTAATACTGTGCTGTCATAAACACCTTACATGATCATATGTTGCAAGATTTTGACATGTAGGTAATGTAGAGCATATTTGTTCAAGTGTCATATAACAGCTATAATTATATATGTATAATTTAAATAATAACTATATAAGATAAAGGTATTTTTAGAAAAAGATTTTTTTACCTACTGTTAACTAACATTATTTGAAATTAAGATACTGTTAAGTCAAGGTATATTTAATGCCAAACAAAACAGTCAGAAAATTTTGGATTATTTTTACCACTACTTAGTAGTATTTTTAACGTGTTTGAGGCACTGAATGAGTACAGAGTCATAAGTTACAGGTTTGGAAGTTATGATCAAAAGTAACTTCGTGTCATTTTTGTATTCTCTCTCCTTTGTGTTGCTAATTTCTATATTTAGGCCTCCTTTGGGACTCAGCTCAAGCAACAATTCTTTCAATCCTTCACTTTCTCAGGCTGCATTAAGGGCCCATGTAATGTTCTTACATATCAACCTATACACCTTGAGCACAGACTACATAATATTGTATTGTAGTTATCTGTCATTCCCCCTAGATGTAATAAAATCTTTTAGTATAGATATTAAATATTTATACTGCCAGCACCAGCAAGACAAGAAACTCAATATATGAATGAATATATGAATAAAATTACTCATTCTTCCAATATCCATAGGAAGAACAAAATAAACACCTATATTTCATCTTTAATATCTTTCTGTCTATAGTGTTTCTCAATAGGGGTGTTACAGCATATTAAGCAGGACAATTCTTTGTTGTACAAAACTGTCATGCATTCGGAAAGACAATTAGCATCTCTTGTCCTTGCCTACTATGGGCTAGTGGTACCCCACAATTATTGACAATCAAAAATATCCCCATATATTCTAAATGCCCACTGTTGAGAGTTACTGCATCTATAAGTATATATTTTTAAAAATCTACATTAGCTTAAAAACAATTTATTTTAAAATACTCAACTGAAACAAACAAACAAAAAATACCTGGGACATGCCTTGTGGAATTGGTAAATTTGCAGCTTGAGACATCACTGGCTGTGTCAATGACTGACCAACAGACTGGGAATTTATGGACTAGAAGCAAAATAAAAAATAACACTGGAGTAATGATTGTTCCCATACATGAGAACTTCCACCAAAATTATCACCATGGTATCTTTATAACTGGATTACAATCTGCCTCAGATTTTTCAAGCTGAGCACAGGCACTTCTCCCTTTCTACACTGGAAACATCAGTTCATAGATAAACACTATTTATCTTTTTATTTCCAAGGTTTCTGCCACATTACCTTGCGTGGGCTCTCAAATAAAAGCTGACTGGACTTAACTGAAAGTGATTAGCATTTGAAATTAGATATAAAATAGCTCTAAATTACCAGCTTTTCATAAGTGAAAAAAAATCTGACATTTTACCTGAGAGACAATCAAAAGGATTGATATGTTGACAACTAATTCTCAAAAAAGGAAAGATCTTGAGTGTTATCAACAACTACTTTGATCTTTATAGAAAGGGATAATGAATCAATGAATTTCTGAAGATTTAGATGATTTTTTCCCCTTTTACTATATCTTTATTCAAAAGAATACTAACTAAAAAAGTTTACCTGACTACTAAATGATGACCTCCTTTGTGCCATCTTTTCATGAGCTGGTAAATGCTGTCTGGGAGGAGTGCTAGTATCCGTTGGGATCTTTGTTGGTGTTGCTGAGATTAGTCAACAAAAACAGAATAGCATTAGTACTTTATAAAATACAGTTTTCAAAGATTAGTCTCAAAATGCATTTCGATGAAAATTTTTCTGAATCATTCAATAAAAGTGAAGTCTGTGACAATAAGATGATTCATTTTAATTATTTCTTTTTTAAGATAAAGAAAATATTTGAAATAGGAAAACTTGAAACATAAAAATGTTTACTACATCTATAACTCAACAGTAAAAAACCTAATAACTCAATTAAAAAATGGCCTTAGAACTTGAATAGACATTTTTCAAAAGAAGACATACAAATGGCCAAGCGGTATATGAAAAAATGCTCAAAGTCACTAATCATCATGGAAATGCAAATCAAAACCACAATGAGATATCTCCTCATAGCTGTCAGGATGGCTATTACCAAAAAACCAAAAAGTAAGTATTGGCAAGAATGCAGAGAAACTGGAATCCTTGCACACTGTTGGTGGGGATGCAAAATGGTGCAGCCACTGTGGAAAACAGTATGGAGGTTTCTCAAAAAAATTAAACATAGAACTACCATATATGATCCAGGAATCCCACTTCTGGGTGTTTATCCAAAAGAATTAAAATCAGGATCTCGAAGAGATATTAGCACTCTTGTGTTCACTGCAGCACTATTCACAACAGCCAAGATGTGGAAATAATCTAAATGTCTATTGACAGATGAATGGATAAACAAAATGTGGTATATACATACAATGGAATACATCTATATTCAACCTTAAAAAAGAAGGAAATTCTGCAAAATGCAACAACATGGATGAACCCTTAAGAAATTATGCTGGGTGAAATAAGCCAATGGTAGAAAGACAAGTACTGCATGACTCCATTATATGAGGTAAAATAGTCAAATTCATTGAATCAAAGAGCAGAATGGTGCAAGGGCTTGGGGGAGGGGGAAATAGGGAGTTAACTAATCAATGGGCATGAAGTTTCAGTTAAGCACTATGAATAGGCTCTAGAGATCTGCTGTGCAGTCAACAATCAAGTGTTATACACTTAAAAATTCAAGAGGACAGATCTCATTTTAAGTGTCCTTAACAACTAAATAAAATGTTTTTAAAAAGAGAAATAGCTCTAACGGGAAAATTTTCTTCCTAAGATTTTAGAACTTCTGTGTTTAACCTCTTTGATGTTCTACCCAGATGCTGAGCAGTTCAAACAACCCCCTTTTTCCTTATTATATATAGTTTTAATATCCTAAGAAATAAAAGTGCTAAGCTCTTTAAAAAATAAAGTTTACTAATTTAAATGACAATTATGCGAGTTTTCATAAAGACAAGGCACTAAAAAATACCTTTCAAAAAGCAAGCTTAAGGAACACTTACTGGCTCTACCAGTAGAAAAGAAAAAAATAGTTTTGCTTTCTTTCTGAGGGATGATAAAAAATTTAATACCAACATTACTACCTACATATTTTATAGGCTACTTCATAAACTTAATTCTTTACTAAATGTGAGCAATGGGCTTCTTGCTCACTGTAAAGGTTAATATATTTCAGAAATGTAAAAACTTATCATTTTAAAGCAGCATGTAATGAAAAATGCTGGTACCAGTAACACAATTTAGAAGCACTCTCTCTAAAGAAGTCTGCTTTCAAGCTACAGTACTCACAGGAAGGGTCCGAGACTGCTGTGTGAGATGATTTTCTTGAACTCCGGGAGGAAGCAGAAGGGGTTGGGCTGTGATCAAATCTTTCCAATGCCTCCTTGAGACTGACTGTGTTTATACGATTATCAGACCCAGAATCTTGGCCCTAAGGAGACAGAGTAAAATAAATGTTTTCTTGTGGTTCAGTTCAGAGATCCCAAATTAGCAATACTGCTTGCTTACCGCTCCTCCCCCCAATCAAATTTTTACCCACAACAAGGCAAAGGTACCCGTGTAATAGTAGGTAAAGAAATGAACATTTATTTTCTATAGCAACAAAGTTTTGGCTTCATTCTCTATTTAAAGAAACGAGATGCAAAAGAATGATATTGGACTCTTACCTTATACCATACATAAAAATTAACTCAAAATGTTTCAAAGACGTAAACATAAGAGCTAAAACTATAAGACTTATAGAAGAAAAGGGGAAAAGCTTTATGACAGTGGATTGAGCAATGAATTCGTGGATATAACACTAAAAGCACAGGCAACAAAAGTGCATCAAAGGACACTATGAACAGAGTAGCAAGGCAACCCACTGAAGGGAGAAAACATTTGCAAATCATTTATCTGATAAAGAATTAATACCCAGTATGAAGAACTCATAAAACTCAACAGCAAAAAAAATAAAAAATAAATTAAAAAATTCAATTAAAAAACGGACAAAAGTCTTACATAGATATTTCTCCAAAGAAGATAGATAAATGGTCAATAAACACATGAAAAGATGCTCAACATCACTAATCATTAGGGAAATGCAAATCAAAAGCACAATGAAATAGCACTTCACACCCATCAGGATGGCAATTATCAAAAAAAAATAGACAATAACCAGTGTTGGCAAGGATATGGAAAAATTGGAACCCTCGTGCACTATTAATGGGAATGTAAAATAGTGCAGCTACTATAGAAAACAGTATGACACTTCCTCAAAAAATTAAATACATAGAATTCCCATATGATCCAGCAATTCCATTTCTGGGTATGTACTCAAAAGAATTGAAAGCGGGGACTCAAACAGGTATTTGTACATACATGTTCATAGCACCATTATTCACAATAGCCAAAAGATAAATGCAACCCAAGTGTCTATCAACAGATGAATGGATAAACAACACGTGGCATATACATACAATGAAAGATTATTCAGCCTTAAAAAGGAAGGAAATTCTGACTCATGCTACAACACGGACGAAACTTGAGGACATTATGCCAAGTGAAATAAGCCAGTTACAATAGGAAAAATACTGTATGATTCCATTTATATGCAATACCTATAGGGTCAAATTCACAGAGTCAGAAAGTAGATTGGTAGCTGCCAGGGGCTGGAGGAAGGAGGGAATGGGGAGTTGCTGTTTAATGGTATAGAGTTTCAGTTTGGGAAGATGAAAAAATTTTGGTGATGGATGGTGGTGATGGTTGCATAACAGTGTGGATGTATTTAATGCCACTGAATTGTACAATTAAAATTGGTAAAAGTGGTAAATGTTATTTCGTATTTCACCACAGTAAAAAAAAAGAAAGTATAGGAAAAAAAAGAAACAGAATAAAGATGACATTTTAGTTTACACACAAAGTACTGTAAGCATCTTTGGGACTCAGCATTGGACTGCTGAAACTCTCCCTCTTCCCTCCACCTCTGACCTTTCTCCAGAACTTCAATATCCATATGGATGACTCATCCAATATCCTGTCCTGGCCTCTCAGCTTTCTAGGAACTCCTCATCTCTAATAAACCTTTCTCCTCCACTCTACCTCAATCATTCCATCTCTACACCTGTCATTACCAGATACTGTAGCACCTCTAAAAGCACAAACTGAATCCCACTTTAAACCATACTTTCCTATCCCATCCTTCCAGCTCACTTCTCAAATTTTCCTTTGGCAACAATTATGGTCAACCAAAAATGATCACCAAACTAAAATGGACACTCAGCACTAGGCAGAAACATTAAGTTTTTTGGGCAGGCTCACTTTCTTACTCTTCACAATTATTCTCTATCTTTCCCACTGTTCTGAAACTTCTGTCTCCTCTCTGAACCGATAGACTCGCCTTATATAGATGAGAATACTTGCCACTGCCAAATTTATAACTCTACCTGCTAATACACCAGGTATACCAATATACTCATCTTCCCTTTCCTCCTCATTATGATAGAGGGAAGTGTCAAGGAGAGGGCCTATCACAGGCCTTCCACATGCAGCAGTGAATGAGAAACAATTCCCTGTTCTTATTCTAGGAAGCTACAGAGAATGGGGAGCATGAGTACACATACATACACACACATAAATAAACAATATGATTTCAAAGTTACTCATACCATAAAGGGAAAAAAAAGGGTGATGTGACACAAGGCCTTATGTCCTGCACTCTCACTGCTCTTCACACCCTCTATTTTTGTCTCCATCTCCCACTGCCTCCCAGCTCCTGAAACCTTCTGCCTGCCTTGAGTATCCAAAATCAGCAAAATGTTCTGTATTCTCAACCTCATCTCTGAGCATTCCTTCACTGGCTTGTTCTAACTAAAACCCAGATCTCCCTGGAGGATACAATTTTCCTTGTAGGTCTCAAGTGGTGGCTGTTTTCTCTCTCACAACCCTCAGACCTCTGCTCTGAAGGTGAAATAGAAGTACTCCTACTGCTCTTTTCAGAAAATTTTCCCTTCTTCTTTTCCTAAAACTCACAGCTTTGAATCTCACATTACTACGCCATGTAACTCACTCTCTCTCATTGTTGCAGTCATCCACTGACCGTGTGGTCACTCCTAAGTACCTGAATTAAAATTTTCACTTCTGGCTCAGTGTTACCCTCAATAATCCTTAATTCCCAGATTATCAATATTCATATATTCATACTGTAGACTGGGAGACTGTGGTAAGACCACAGTCATTACCAACAAGAATAAACCTTCCATTATCTAAATTTCAAACATCCTGTTCTTTGACGACCATTTTCCATATTTCCTACTCATTCTCTTTAATATCTCAACTCCAGTAATCCTTTGGTGGAGCCTAAAATACATTTATTCTACCATATTTTCACAATCACTCTCTTACTTTGTTTTCTCTCCCCTCTTTACCCAGCTTAAATTCATGATTAATCATCATAACCACGGCCTTGCATGTATCATCAACTCCCTTGCTCCTAGTTCCCTTCACCACACTCCCTTAGAAAAATCCCAAAGCTGGTTAAACCCAATTTTTAACCTGTTCTACCTCTTTTCCTGCATAGCTGACCATGGTTGAAGAAACACAATATGATGACTGTTCTCTCTCTAAATTAATGACCAAGAACCTCAAGTGGTTCCTTAATTCTGCCTGCCAAACAGACTAAAATTCTCTGTCCGTTCACTTTCCTGCTGTCCTAGAAAACCATTTAATGCCTTTTCCTCTCTTCTCAAACCTCCAACAGCTCCTCTCCTAACCTCACTCTTAGCTGGTAACTCTGTTCCTATTTTAGTGAAGAGTACTGCTACAAGCTCCCACCACTCCATCAACTTACCTACCAGCATCCGTACTCACATATTCTACTTTTCTTCCTGTTACTACAGATCAGGGATCAGCAAACTTTTAGGCTTTGTGGGCCATACAGTCTCTGTTCCAACTATGCAACTCTGCTGTTGTAGCACAAAAGCAGCCATTGGCAACAGTATATAAACAATTGAGTGGGGCTGTGGAATTTGATATAATTTTCATGTGTCACAAAACACTATTCTTCTTCTTTTTTTTTTTAATCACTTAAAAACATGTAAGGGGGCTGGCCCTGTGACCAAGTGGTTAAGTTCGCATGCTCTGCTTCGGCGGCCCAGGGTTTCACCAGTTGAGATCCTGGGTGTGGCACTGGCACCGCTCATCAAGCCACGTTGAGGTGGCTTTCCACATAGCACAACCAGAAGGACCTAAAACTAAGAATATACAACTATGTACTGGGGGGCTTTCAGGGTAAGAAGGAAAACAAAAAACCAAAGAAGATTGGCAACAGATGTTAGCTCAGGTGCCAATCTGTAAAGAAAAAAAAACATGTAAAAAACATTTGTAGCTTGTGGGTGTTACAAAACTAGGCAGAGGGCCAGATCTGGCCTAAAGGCTACAGTTGCCAGCTCCTGCTGTATAGCTGAATAATCTGTCCCCCTTAAACCCAATCTGCCCACTTATGGACTAGATCTCATCTTCTCTCACCTACTTAAGAACGTTGTGCTAGCATTTCTACCTCTCTCTCTCCTATCACCAATTTTTCTCTCTCCATAAGACCATTCTCACCAGTATACAAACATGCTATTATTTCTCCCACCTTAAAAAGCAAAAACTTCTTTTAAGTCCACTTCTTCCTAATACTGCCCCATTTCTCTCCTCTTTGTAGTAAAACCTCTCCTTATTCACTATCTCTAATTCCCCTTGTCCCAGAAAATTCTCTTTTAAACCCACTCTAATCAGGCTTTCATCCATATTACTATTCCACCCAATCTGTCCTTCCTGATCAATGACTAGATGTTGTTAAACCTAGTGCTCAATTCTCAGTGCTTGTCTATTTAACCTATTTCAGCTTAATCTGACAAAGCTGACTATTCACTCCTCACTAATACACTTTCTTTTCTTGGCTTCTAGGACAGCTTAGTTTCCTGGTTTTATTCCTGCTTCACTGGATATTTCCCCTTGGTCTCCTCTGTGATTGGTTCTCCCTAATCTCTCAATGTTGGAGTGCCCCACTGCTTAGTCGTTGCTCATTTTCTCTCTCTACACTCATTCCCTTGGTGATCACACTTAGATTCATGACTTTAAAACCATCTACACACTGAAGTTTCTCAAAAATATATCTCAATGGGACCTCTTTCCTAAACTCCAAGAGGATCACAGTGGTAATAGTAAACATGGCGAGAAAGTGGACATAGTTGGAGTATATTTTGGAAGTAGGGCTAGTTAAATTTAGTAGGACTAGATACCGGCATGAGGGAAAAAGCAGCAAGGAGCAACAATCTCTATATACTTCAGTTTCTATAATGGTCCTCATTTCAAGGAACCCTAGATTTAAGCATTTTTCTCAGAAAATTTCTTTTACTAAAACGTACTGGATCTTCTTCCTCTAATCATACAAAGCCTCTTTGGGAAAACTCTTTCACATAGGATCCATGAGAGTAGAGAATTTGCCTGTGTTATTCACTGCTGTATTCTCAGCATCTAGAGCCATATCCAGTAGTTCCTGGCACATGGAAGGTACTTAAGGTTTGCTGAATGACTGAACAATACCTCCCATATTGTCCCTTGGCATGCTGCCTACTTAACTCACTTTTTAATAGATTGACTCTTCTCATTCCACTTATTCTCCATATGTCAAAAATACCTGTTATAGGCAACTTCTAACATGGCTTACAATGATTTCCACCTCGTGCTATTCATAACCTAATATAATCCCTCCCCTTTAGTGTAGGCTGGACCTAATGATTTGCTTCTAATAAAAAGAACAGACAACAGTGATGGGATACCACTCTGCGATTAGGTTACAAAAGACCCTGGCTTTCATCTTGCTGGTTTTTTTCTCTCCCTGGATCTTCTTCCATACTTGCTCTGATGGAAAGGGCCACCTGGAAACTGAGGGTTGTCTCTGGCAATCAGTCAGCAAGGAACTAAAGGCCCTTAGTCCAACTGCCCAAGAGGAACCTGATCCTTCTAAAAACCACTGAGCCAGCTTGGAAATAGCTTCTGCCCTAGCTGAACCTTGAGATGACTATGACCCCCACTGACACCTTGATTTCAGCCTGTGAGAGACCCTGGGCTGACACTTTGACTGTAGCCTCATGACCAGTTCTGAAGCAGAGGGCCCAACTAAACTGTGCCTGGATCCTTGACCCACAGAAACTTTGAGATCATAAATGTGTGTTATTTTACACCAAGTTTTGTTACACAGCAATAGATAACTAATACACTACACTTCTACCTGATGGAATGAAAAGAGAAACCAGAGTTTCCAGCCATGTGTCTTTAGGGGAGGTTTTTTGCACCCTCTTAAAACCTCAGTTTCAGTATTTTCAAAGTGGGGATATTACCTACCAGATAACAATGTCTGAAGAATAAATGACATTTCATAATTTATATAAAGACTCTAGCCAGAGTCTATCACATCCTAGGCAATTAATAAATGGTAATTTAAATCTGAGATCATACATGTCTCTCACCCAATTATCACTAAATAGCAGGCCCTTCAAATCTCTTTTTAGAAGCAGATGAAGGTTTAAAATATTAAATTTAAAATAAAAATAAACAGTAAAGTATAATTATAACCTTGTCACAAGTGAAGAAATGAAATATTTGAAAACTAATTTTCCTGTAAATTACTGAGCCTTGTCTTTCATTGGGAAGAAATTAAATAATTTTTTAAAAACTGTAAGATACATACTTTGTCAGCAGCTGTCTCAGGAAGAGACTCTTCAATGCCAAGTTCTCGTCGTCTTTCAGCCCTAACTTCTGCATAACTACAAATAGAACAGAATTTTAGTGTTTCATCATTCATTTAAAATACTGCAGAGGTGCAATCATTCAGTGTTGGTTACGTGTCTTATTCATCACTAGTTTCAGACTATTTTCTATATGCTACACAAATGTAAAACATATCTATAGTGTACTATATTAATTCAAATTGCATTTTTCTAATTATCTCAAAAGTGTTTTATGCTACTGTAAATGATCCATAACTACAAAGTACTTAAACTAAGAGGAATTAAATAAAGGAAGAGTATGCTTATGTACTCCAGTTTTCCTTTTACATGATTGACTTTGGTACATGAAAGATAGTTACAACTTTGCTCTAAACCATAAAATTTATGTCAAGAATTACATATCTATATATCCCTGTATTCTATTTCTATATAATGCTTGTAAGCAAATTTAATATTATATTGAAAATATATATCAAAAATGGGGAATAAAATCACTTTGTAGTTCATTAAAAAGTCATGCATAAAAATTACGTTGTGGAAACCACTATGAATGTTTCTATAATTCAGAAACTCTATAAAAGAATTACTACCTTACTACGGTGTGAGTACAAACAATAAACTCTGGCCTTGAATTCCACTGATGATAAGTGATATAATAATGAGTCTGAAGCCAAATCCACTGTTGTCCTTTGGTCAGGAACCTATAATAACATGATTTGCCTTTCCCGTATTGCATTACTAAGAAGAAAAGAGAAAAATGTTTTTTGATTCATACTATTAGTTATGAATCTGTTTTTTAGCCAAAGTTATCATTTACATCTAAATTTATATATATAATTATTCTTCTGGCTTTTCAATAACACATATATCAATTATAGGAAAATGCTATTCTGCAGAGACAGCTTAAGGTCCCAAGCAATGAACACACCTTCCACAGTGCCCAATTTATAGCCTGTTATTGCTGGTCTTAAATATTTCATACAAAACACATTTTCAAATACTCAAGCTTATTCACTATTGACTTCCTCCTGCCAAGATTTACTGAAGATAATAGCGGTAAGCAATCACCCCAGAGTTTTCTTCCCATGGGTACCCTGGCATGTACAGCATCTTTGAGGGATTTAATTCTATACCTTAACAAACCAAAATGAGAATAACTTAATTGAGTGAAGAACTGATTAGTACAGTATTTCTCAAAATATTCTCTGTAGATTGTAAGTTCTGAAGGCTTTTGACAGAGATTAAGCAAAAAGTAGGTTTTGTGGTTAAATTAATTTGGGAAACTTTGTTAAATATGTTTATTTAGTCTTCTCAAAACCTTGAGTATGCTAACGCATGTCAAGAGTCTGGGAGAACAGGGGTGGGGATTGATTATGAAGTGTTTCTCAGTCTTCCTTGACCACAAAATCTGTTTTTAATGGACGGGTATTTAGTGGAACAAACCTTAGGAACTGCTGGTCAGGAATCTCACTCTCTCACTTTTTTTTATTGTTTTTAAAGATTTTATTTTTTCCTTTTTCTCCCCAAAGCCCCCCCGGTACATAGTTGTGTATTCTTCGTTGTGGGTTCTTCTAGTTGTGGCATGTGGGACGCTGCCTCAGCGTGGTCTGATGAGCAGTGCCATGTCCGCGCCCAGGATTCGAACCAACGAAACACTGGGCCGCCTGCAGCGGAGCGCGCGAACTTAACCACTCAGCCACGGGGCCAGCCCCCCACTCACTCTCACTTTTAATGAGGAAATGAAAGTCTATAAAATTTAAATTGCTTGTCCAAAATTACCCAGCTAGTTAACAGAAGTGTCAGATCTTTTCAATACATCATGGAGCATAGAGCCAATATCACTTGGAGTGAATTATGTTTTCTTTTGTGCTGAAATGACTTTACTCTGAAAATCTTCCATATAGTTGATGCTATTATATAACATGCTTTATTTTCATATAGAGGGGTTTATTAGACCAGCCTAAGACATCATGAAAGTATCTTAAATATCTAATGAAGCTTTAGAGGGCACCCAAGAGGGTAGGATTTGGGGAGGAGGATCAGAAAAGCAAATGAAACCTATCATTAAAACAAACTTCTGAAACAAAGCAGGAACAGCATGTGGTAAAATGGTAGGTCTAGACTAATCCTGTCTCTGCCACCAATGAGTTACGAGATTGTGAGTAAATTACTTAGCCTTACTGTGCTCAGTTTACTCATGGAGATAATAATAGTATCTAATTTCTAGAACTGTGGTGATGAATAATGGAGATAATGTACATAAACTGTTTAGAAGAGTGCAGGCACAATGAGGTGATAATGTTTCTGCTGCTAGTAAAAATAACAGCAGGTAACATTAAGCACTCACTATGAGCTTTCTAAAAGAGATTCTTTAAATGTGTACCTACCTCCTGGGCAGACTTACATGCCTAGAAATCAGAATGTATAAAATAGTCTTCTAATAGTTTAGCATACTATTACAATTTTCAAAGGAATCTACTTCTTTTACTCCAGATGTAGAGCTTACAGACTTCAGAACAAGGTTTATTAGATGCCTGTTATAAAACTGCACTTCCTATTACAAACTGAAATATGTAAAATAGGAACAACTTTAATTTAAACTTGATCTAGGATTCCTCTTGGATTGGTTATACACATAAAGTAAAATCTTGTATATTTCAAAAATACAAAAATGGTTATAAGTTTGTATTTTATCACCTTCTATTAATACAAGTTATTTATATGATTAAAGATAGCTATTATCACCAGAAATAACAAAATCTACTTACAGTGCTCATGACATTTTGCCAAATTTTCTAGGTCATCCACATGATAGTAATCATAGCCTGACGTTCCCAGAACTTCAAATGGCAAATATCCTATTATGGGTGGTGCCCTAAATTACATATAAAACAATTAATATTATAACTTTTTCCATAAGAAGAAATACTCCAACTAGAAATCAACTTGGGGGGGAACTTTTATTTTCTGAAAAAATGGATAATGGATCTGAATGTCCTGATTAGAAAAAGTTTGTCCTTGAAATCCATTAATTTCAAGAATTATATAATATGACAATTACTTTTTATGGAACTTAAAAATAGAGTTACCTGTGATCTAGAAATAGGAACTTCCATTCTAAACTATGTCTAGATGTAAACTCTTCATTAGGTTCTTCAACAGTGCACATTTCCTACAAATAAATTAATAATTAGAATTTAGAAATACATTTCTGTGTCCTTAGAACAATCCTAGATATTGTTAGCTATAAGTCATTATTAGATAACTTTTTCCCGAACAATTTTTTAACACATTTTTATTTTCTGGTATTAAAGAATAACAGTACTAAATGATAAGTAAATAAATATATGTAGGCTTCTGGGGGAGTACTTCTCCTTCTACACATTTCTCTATTCACTCACATGCCTATAAACCCTAATTCTGAATTCAGATCTCTCTCCTGAATTACAGTTCTATATTTCCAACTGTCTGGATGTCCCTACACATTAAAAACTCAGTATGTCCTAAAATGAACTAACTGCCTTAACTCCTCACACCCAGTTACAGTCTTCCATCTCACTAATGGAGGCAATACCTGTGCTGTGTGCCATTAGTCTAGAAATGTGATAGTCACAACACACTCTTTCATTTTCACTTTCACCATTTTAATGGCCACTACTAAATCCTGTGAATTTTACCTTCTAAGTTTTTAAAAAAATCTATTCACTCCCATGCATCTTCAGGGTCTTAGTTTAGACTCTAGACCCTTGCCATCATCAGCTCACATTATTGCCACAGCATCTCCCCCAAAAAGTCTCCCTGTCCTTCAATTCATCTTCTGTGCTGGCCATAATTACCTTACTAACACTCTAATGTGATTTTATAACTTCCCTGCTTAAAAACCTTAATAGTTTCTCATTCTGTTAAGATAAAGTTTAAATTCTTCAGCATGGAGAAAGAAACAACAAAGAAAGAAACACACTTCATTTCTGGCCTCTCCTTACTTTTCAAGCGTCGTCTCCCACCATCCCTGCCCATTCCTGACACAGTAACTCAACAATGTATTCCTTCTGCCTCTGTGTCCTTGAATAACCTTCAATAGCCCAATGTAGTGATTAAGAGCTTGGGCTTTGAGAATCAATCCTAGTTCTACCTCTTAATAGCTGTGACTTTGAGCCAGTAACTTAACTTCCCTAAGCACCAGTTTCCTTATATACAAAATAGGATCATACTAGCATCTATCTTATAGGTTTGTTATAAGAATTAAATGACATAATGCACACAGAATATACAGCATGTAGTAAGCACTTAATAAATGTTAGCCACTGCTGTTATTTCCTAAGAGCAAAACAAGCAGAGCAAGACTGGTTTAAGATCCTCTAACTTCTAGTTCAGTACTTTGTCCTATAATACTGTGTCTCTCTAAAATTTAAAATCTTAGCCTGACTTATTTCCAGACACTTTCTAACGGTTGAACTCTTTCATTTCCCCACTTTCCTACTGATCACCTACTTCTTGGGGCCAGGAAATAAAAATAAATTATTTAATAGAATTTTTTAAATGAAAAGGTAGATTATATGCAGTAAAAAGCCACTTATATATTTCCAAAGAAAATTTCAAAAACGATCTTTTAAAACTAGACTTTTGGCCTTTCCCCTTTAATGTAGATTCTGGACTATACAAAACAGCACCCTAAAATTTTGCACAAAGGCAGGACAATGGTGATATATAGCCATCGGTTAACTGCAAGGATATATACTTAAAAATTAGTTATATAATTTAATATATACCTTGATAACTCATTATTTGTTTCAAAATTACCATACTCATGTATATTTAACAACTAGTGGCCATTACTACTTCAATGTTTGCAGGAAGTTTCAGTCATTCTGGAAACAACAAAAAATTACATAAAAATAGTTCTCACACTGTGAAGTGAAATCTCCTTTTGGAAATAAAATTAGAAACGTACCTTGATGAACTGAGGTGTAGCTAATCTGACAGTAGCTACAAAACAAACTCTATCTTCATAAGAAGGCCTGTGTGTGCGTTGTATAGTTCCTTCAAAACCATTGTGTGCTGAAGTGGATACTAAAACAATAAGGAAATATGAATCTTCAGTTACTCCAGGAAAATCTAGTTTTTATTCATGTTCAAATATCTACATCTTTAAGAGTTTAAAAGAATACCAAGTTAAAATACATTGTAAGAGAAGCATTTTAACTCACCACTGTTTAAAGATTTGAAATTTCCTATAAATTTCACATATTCATAGGTGGACGGCTCCTTTGGGTCTATTGTTCCTCGAAGCATATGACAACAGAATTCTAACTGATTTTTTGCTGAAATAAAAGAAAAAATAGGATATATTTGTGATTTATCATAATGAACAATATATCACATAAAATAAGATTATAAGAGTTGTGTAAGTTTACAATCATTATTTTCTCGAACAGAAGTCTTCAATGACATTTTATTTAGTCCATAATAGTATCTTCAGGAGACGATCTCACCTTGTCCTTAACAGAGAAAACAAATCTTCTGACATAAGCAACTCCATGATTTCCCCATTTTTATCCGTCCTTCCTTCTCATTCTTCACTCTGATTTCAAAAAAAGGTTTTGCTTCTCATTCTAAAGCTAATGCTTCTATCTCTACCTTGAACAGTGTCTTTTCTATCTTCTCTAGGACCAGGGCCACACCACTGTTATTCATTCCTTTCACATCCATACATTCCCTTCTTTGGGTCCTTACTTTCTACTTTTAAACTTGTTCAGGTCTTTCCATCTCAAAAAAATAAAGGGTTTTTCATGCTACTCTTTTTAGTATTATAGATCTCCTCCTCCTTTTTCATTATGTGCTCTACTTTCTATATATTCATTTCACTTAACTTCATGCACTGTGGCTTTCATCCTCACATCTTGACAAAAATTGCTCTTCTAAAGATCACCAAGATTTATATCGTTAACTTCAATAGTCTTTCCTCACTGTTTCTACCTCTTCTTAAAACTCGTATGTCTTCATTCCAATAGCATGAAACTTGCCTTACTCCTTTCTATGTCTGTCTCTTCCGCTAATCAGTCTTCAGACCATGGGCATTCACAAAAGTTCTTTTAATGTTGATCTCCTACTATCTTTCATAAACTTATTGGCACTGGTAAACTTATTTACTCCTAAATCTCTCTCACCAACTCTAATATTTTATAGAAGACAAAGTCTCATATCACTATTTGCTTTCAGGACATTTCTACTTGATTGTCCCATCAGTAACTTAAACTCAAAATATGTGAAAGTGAATTTATCCCTCTTTCCTCCTAAACCAGGTGTCCTCCCCCTTTCTCCTATGTGTGCTTATCTCCCAAGTTAGAAATCATATCAATTTCATCCTTTCTCTTCCTATCATGCAGCTCCCAAACCAATCTATCACCTGGACCTACTATTTATTTTATCAAGAAAGTTCTCATTAGTCTTTTTTTCCAGCTGAGCATCCAGTACCACCAATTTAGTAAAGACACAAATTACCCTGCATCTAGGTAACTGCAAAAATGTATTCTTTATGCCTCCACACCCTTCCCACTTGGATTCAACCTTGCCTACTACTCTTAGACTAACATTACTTTCATCATTATTATTTCAGTAATCAAGGACCAGTGACACCTCTCTTTGCTCACAGCATCAAACTCATACTCCTTGTCATCATCATGAATGGCTTTATCACCAAACTCAACAGGTTCAAAATCTAACCACCTTCTTCCTAAAACCTTCCCCACTGATGATCCCTAGCCACTCTGTCAGCTGTGCCTAACACCAAGTCATATCGAGTTTATCTACTCAACACTCATATACACACTTTCCTCTCTATCCCTACTCCTACTGCTTTCCTCTTCATCTTTTCTTCTATTGCTATCTTCTTCATCTTCAGTTTGGTCCTTTTCAAAATTTTCCACTTGAGAGTTTTTTTTCAGATCACAAAACCACCCAAATCCCCTTTCATTGGCTCCTTGCTATGCAAAAAATCAAACTCCTTAGGATAAAATATTAGGCCCTATTTCCTTCTTTAGACACAAATCACACCACCTGAACTATCCCACCTTCATTATGCCCCAAATGAGCTACTTGCAGAATCCTGACTTTTTCCAAGCAATTTCTCCTCTGTTTTAAATCACGTTTACTCCTTTGGCATGAAACACTTTTTTTACTGGGGAAATAATTTTTTATATATCAGTTGTTTAACAAGGGGGTCAGCAAGTCATTTAATTAAGGCTTTTTCTATCAAAATGTTTTGTTGCCATGCATACCTCCGATCCTAGAAGCAGAAGCCTCAGGTATGTCTTTCTGCCAGAGGCTTTCATTCAGTTCTCCAGCCACTTCTGGCTTATGAACGTTCCTAACGCGGACTCCTTCTTTGTCCACCTCTTGCTATGTTCCAGGATTCCACCTTTCTAATTCTTTTCTCCCTGCTCTATACAGTTACCTCAAGCAATGTCATTCGATCCAGGACTTCAAATACCATTTACAGGCATATAACTGGCCTCTACATCAATATATCCAGCCCAAATATTTCTCTTAGGTGAAAGACTAGAGTGGTCTATTTGTTGATATCATAAGAACCTGATTTTAAAACAATTATAAATAGGCTTGAAATGGATTCTCCTGGTCTCTAGTTCTTCTCAACTCCTTCTGACAGTTTATCCTTTCTTATCAAAGATATACATGCACACGTACTTACTCATATATGTATTTGGATGTGTGTGTGTGTCTATATGTATGTGTATCCCAATTCTTGGACAGTTAATGTACTATAGAATTTGAAGGTTCAAAATACAAAGAACCTTTAAAATGATTAATGTCAGGGCGGGCCCTGTGGCCGAGTGGTTAAGTTCACATGCTTCACTTCAGGGTCCAGGGTTTCGCTGGTTCGAATCCTGGGCACGGACATGGCACCACTCATCAGGCCACGCTGAGGCGGAGTCCCACATGCCACAACTAGAAGGACCCACAACTAAAAATACACAACTATGTACTGGGGGGCTTTGGGGAGAAAAGAAGAAATAAAATCTTTAAAATGATTAATGTCAGTATTACCAGAAAAGTCAAAATTTAGAAATCGTTAAAAAAGTGATTAAAGAAGATATCTAATAACTAATGGTCAAATACAGTGTTGTAATTTAAGATTTTACACAGCGTAATTTAGTAAAGAAAATTAAGTATTCTGATCAAATTAATTTGTCCAATGAATCTAGGAGAAATGTCTGATTATACCATATTTTTATACTTCTTAAAGGCGGGGACTGTTTTTCACTATTCTTGGCACGTTTATTATATAGCACAAGTGCCTGGCACATTAGATACATCCAATAAGTCACTGTTTAATTCTGTTCAATTAATAAAGCAAACAATTTCCTTTATTTAATAATTTAAAAAAATACACAAGTTATTTTTTTCCAGTTTCAGTGTTCAATTGGTTAATGATGGTGAAAATGAGAATGTTTAATTCCCTCTCATTAAATATAAGATTTTATTTAAAAATTAATAAGAATAATTTCAACAAACAAACAAACAACCCAATCAAAAAATGAGCAAAGGATCTGAACAGACATTTTTCCAAAGAAGATATACAGATGGCCAACAGGCATATGAAAAGATTTTCAACACCACCAATTATTAGGGAAATGCAAATCAAAACTACAATGAGCTATCGCCTTACACCTGTCAGAATGGCTATAATTAACAAGACAAGAAATAACAAGTGTTCGAGAGGATGTAGAGAAAAGGGAATCCTCATAGACTGCTGGTGGGAATGCAAATTGGTGCAGCCACTATGGAAAATACTATGGAGATTCCTCAAAAAATTACAAGTAGAACTACCATATGATCCAGCTATTCAGCTTCTGGGTATTTATCCAAAGAACACGAAAACACAAATGCGTAAAGATATACGCACCCCTATGTTCATTGCAGCATTATTCCCAATAGCCAAGACTTGGGAACAACCTAACTGCCCATCAATGGATGAATGGCTAAAGATGTGGCATATATACACAATGGAATACTACTCTGCTATTAAAAAAAAGATAAAAAATTGCCATTTGTGACAATATGGATGGACCTTGAAGGTATTATGCTAAGTGAAATATGTCAGATAGAGAAAGTCAAATATCATATGATTTCACTCATAAGTAGAAGATAAAAACAACAACAAACAAACACATAGATACAGAGATTAGATTGGTGGTTACCAGAGGGGTAAGGTGGCAGGGAGGAGGGTAAAAGGTGATAGGGCATATGTGTACGGTGACGGATGGTAATTAGCCTTTGGGTGGCGAACATGATGTACTCTACACACAAATAAAAATATTATGATGTGCACCTGAAATTTATATGTTATAAATCAGTTACCTCAATAAAATGAATATATATTAAACATACGCAGATATAAAAAGCCAAAGTACTGAATATTGCTAATAATGTAATGCCATTAATGTAAAGAAGAAAGAGTACATGTGTTGCCTTGAATATTTGTAAAATATTTTCAGCATTTTCTTCAAAACACTACGTTTCTTTTTTAATCTACATCTAGATAGAGGACTAATAATTCTGGGCACAAAGATGTGAACTAGACTTTTACAGAGTATTATTTTGTAAATTTTAAGTTTGGAAACATGAAATATATTACTATAGAAAATAAAGATTTAAAAATTATTTAAAAAATTAATAAGAATATATTGCCAAGTTCCATTTTTGTGTAAAATACAGTTTTATGGCATAACTATTATAACAAAAAAGAAGGGATTTCAATATACTCTGGAATAGAGTTTAGACTTTTAATATGGTCATAATTCCATTTAATTTTTTTTAATATTTAAAAAGGATCTAATAGGATATATGGAATGATGCTTTGTGTTAACTTAGCTAAACATGTCTGTGTTTGTCACAAACTTATAAAGTAAAGGATAGCGCAACCAAACACATTTAACGTTTTGCTTAACAGCTACTACTTACATTTTAAATATTCGGGGGTTAATGAATCACTTTCCAGCAGATGGGTAGAGAGTATTTTATAAACCTCTGAATGTTCCCCCTCTGGGATAAAATTAAATATACTTTGATCCACAAGATCAGACTGAAAAAGAAATTTATAAAAATAAAATAATTTTAGTAATTCAAGAAACCTTTATTTTAAAAGTATATAATTACTCTTAAGGCATCAGATGAGCATATGGTTAACTTTCGATTATCTGTAAAAACTGACAAATGTCAAGTTACAGAGCACAACTCAGGAAACAAGGTGAAAGAAGGTTAGCACGACCTCCACGCCTCTGATACTAGGGTCATCAGATCCATGACCAATGTGAGACTCTGAAAGTCTGATAAATTATTTGCAAAGGTGAGTTCACCAAATTTGAACACTTAAAATATAACAGGACTAAGAAAGCTGATTAGAAAAATCTTTGGCTACAAGCTGTAGCCTTATCATACATTCAAATCTCTGGTAAATTATGCCGATACAGACCACAACAAAGAACACATGAAAAGATCTGACTTTGGTGTTATTTCAGTTGTCCAATGTGTCCTTTCTTTTTGATTTCATGTTTTCTAGCCATCTACCCTGTATCCCATTGTCAAAAAGCAGTGATGTTAGCTAGCCAAAAAAAAAAAAAAGGCAAGTAATATGTTAAGCATTATAATCCTTGCTAAAATATGTTTTTTTTTTTCTTTTGAGGAAGATTAGCCCTGAGCTACCGCCAATCCTCCTCTTTTTGCTGAGGAAGACTGGCCCTGAGCTAACATCCATGCCCATTTTCCTCTACTTTACATGTGGGATGCCTACCACAGCATGGCTTGCCAAGCGGTGCCACGTCCCCACCCAGGATCCAAACCAGCGAACCCTGGGCCGCCGAAGCAGAACATGCACACTTAACCGCTGTTTCACCAGGCCGGCCCCATAAAAATATGGCTTTAATTATGATTCATTAGTCAAGAGTAATTTGACAAACATCAGGTTGCCTACAATTTGCCACGGCTGTGGAATCAAAACTGTAAGATAGTTCCTATCCTTAAGAACCACTGACAACAAAACTTCAGTGACTTCACATTTCCTACCAAATCCAGTCCATTCTACTTGCTATCTCTACGTTTTCAAACTGCTCTGTGGAATCCCAGGGATAGTGATATCTGAAGGACTGTGGAAGTAGGGGTGGAGGGTAAGGGAAGCGAAAAGAGATGTGGAGGCAGGGCTAATGGTCTTTC
Source organism: Equus przewalskii (assembly GCF_037783145.1). NCBI lineage: Eukaryota > Metazoa > Chordata > Mammalia > Perissodactyla > Equidae > Equus > Equus przewalskii. The sequence goes on along the minus strand of NC_091833.1, from coordinate 77,093,071 downwards.
CCCCTGCATTCAACCAAAGCAGTTCCACTTTTAAATATCGTAAAGATTTTGTTAAATACAAAATAAGAGGGGCCAGCCCTGTAGCCAAGTGGTTAAGTTCTCGCACTCCTCTTCGGCGGCCCAGGGTTTCGCCGGTTCGGATCCTGGGCGTGGACATAGCACTGCTCATCAGGCCATGCTGAAGTGGCATCCCACATGCCACAACTAGAAGGACCCACAGCTAAAATATACAACTATATACTGGGGGATTTGGGGAGAAAAAGCAGGAAGGAAAAAAAAGAGATTGGCAACAGTTGTTAGCTCAGGTGGCAACCTTTAAAGAAAAAAAAACCAAGACCAAAAAAAACCCCTCAAACAACAACAAAAAAAGAGACCAACAGGGATGGTGGGAGGTGGGAAAGGGGTGTTTTACTACTCTCCGTAGGAGGCATCCATTCGCATTCTTTCTTCTGTTTTTTCTCTAGCCCTCAAAGTCCACCCCATGAAGTGGAATATCCTTCCCCTCTCTCTCCACATATTTGTACCCTCCATCTTTCAAAGACCAGTTCAAATTATTTCCTTCAAAAAAGCACTCTCTTAACACCACAATCCACAATAAAATTCCTTTAGTACTTATTACTCATATCATTCATTTACCATAAAAAATATTTGTTAATTATATTTTAATGTCTATGTCCTGCTGCCCCCTAAGTGAATAAAAGGTCCCTATCTCTTACATCTTTATCTCCCTCCCTTCAAATCAAGGCACATTAACACTGTGCTTTGCATATAACAGTTACCAGTAGAGTAAATGATTTTGGATTAAGGAACTATTTGATAAAACTTAAGGGGTAACCACACCAAAAATATATCTGTATTTTAATAAGGGATTTTTCTGAAAGTCTGAAAAGCCTCTAGAACAGAAAGAATAAACTGAAAATTCAGGCAGGAATAACAAAAAAGGCTAGAAAATTGCCTTTTATTGACAAAGTTTTAAAATTAGGCATTGATATTAATGTGATAAATAGTCATGACAGAAAAACAAGACAGTAATTTGAAGTGAGAACTAACTCTTTCATTTTGGAAATGATTATAGCTTTCTACTATTATTTATCCTTACTGACAATTTCTTCTACTATTTCAGTAAGTTATGGTTTGATCCATGTTACCCTGGCTTTTCCATCTATAAATTTATATCCAGAGAAAAGCATACAAATGGCTAGTACAGAGAACAGTATGGTCACAAGCACTGCTCCTCTTCCCCTGACACTTGATAAATCTTGAGGATTAGAGTTAGCAGGCAACTAATTAACTAATGTGTCAAACTTTCCATTAACCACTACATTTAAAATCTCTAAATGAAGCTGATCATACTTGATGTTGCCATACCATTCAATCAGTTCCCAAAGACAATTTGAAGGAAAGAAAAGAAAATGGCAGCTATCTGGACCTTATATCTCCCTCAATCATTTTCATGAAGAAGAAATGTGAATCCTGTTGATTATCATACGACACAAATCAACAGCCTTTCTGTTTTTCCTACATTAGGTCAATGTGACCATTTAGTGGAAATTATTAACTATTGTCTTTTCCCTCAGGTAGACAACCAACCGTTACACAAACCTGCTGTAGAGAAGCTCCTCTCCAAAAATGTCAAATATATGTTGGATATAACACATTTTTAAAAACTGTGTCCTTAAGTACAGGCATAAGGAACAAAAATTCTGGCCCCTTCAAATAAGCTTTCATAATCATTAGATAACTATTCAAAAAAGTCTAAATCCAATATTTCTGTATACTACATTTATACCAGGCAAAGACTATACTGACTTTCTTGAAACACACTTGTGTTTAAATTTCCAAATTCCCAAGTTACGGAGAGAAAAAAGAAAAGGCTCACCAAGTTTTTTAACAGTGGCACTTTTAGTACTGGGCCCTGTTAGGCTGTAATGTGGCTAATCATGTTCCCTATATTACATGGTTACAAATTTAATATATTCTTTCTCAGGAACACATTTAAGCAAGTGTGAGGAAATCACTCTAAAGTTGTAAAATTTTACAAATTTTAAGTTCTCAGTACAGTAAGAGACCCAACTGTATGTCTTGGCACTTCCTCTAAATTGTTCCACAATTAAGTGTAATTTTTCTGGGTTTCATATTTGCTGATAACATAAAGGGTCTGGGCTCAGGATGTCTAAAATCTCTTCTGGTACTGAGGTGGTATGATCTATAACTTTGTCATAGAAAGCCAGATCAGGAGAAAAAAAAATCCATAAATTCCCTTTCCTGATTATTAGCCACAAATATGTTAAAATGTGCCTAAATTAATTTTCTAAGTATGAAGTGACAAAGTTAAGAAAACTTTTGTTGTTGTTTTGTTTTTTGCAGGACCTATAGAATCAGTTTTATAATTTGATAGTCAGATTTAAAATTTAAATTTAAAAATTTTAAATTATACTGACCACTAATTGAGATGGCAAGTTTTAATTTCTTAACAGAACTGAATTATAAACACTAAATCCTAAGTTAAGGATTTGGTAATGTTTCTTCCCTTCTGGGCAACAGCCATAATTCTATTTTAGAAAAAAGGTGTGTATATTAAAATACAAAGGAAGGAACACCATTGCTTTAAGCCTTTTGCTTAGCATCTATTACAGTTTAATTATTAATGATAACCCAAAAGAGAAAATCACGTATTTTTTCCTTATTGTGTTTGATCCTATACCAGTATTATTTTCTCAAAACACACTTGTGTTTATGTTTTCAAACCATCAAGTAACATATAATTCAGCAATGTCAGTGATGTGAAGGAAAGTATCCACAGTAACTGGAGAGCAGCAAAAAATTGTTTTAATAAAGGATACTACTAACTCAATCTGAAATGAAATGGGTTTACTGGATTGGCAGCAATCTCCTCTGTGCCCAAATTCACCTGCCTGTCTACAAGCTTTGGCTGACATAGGCAATTAAAAAGATTAGAAGATGTAAGTAACAGAGGAAACAGTATAGGGTATATGAGAACTCTCTACATTATCTTCTTGATTTTTCTGTAAATATAAAAACAGTTCTAAAATAAAAAATTTAAAAAAAAAATCCAAGAGGGAATGGGAGGGCAAAGAGGGTTTTCATTGAGGGGGGATGTTAATGACCACTTGGATCCCAACTAGATCTGTTATGGACATGCTGTTTATTTCAAAACGCAATTAAACATTCCCTCACAATTAAAGATCGAACACCAGTGTGCCATTATGAAGGAATTTTTAAAACACTCACATCAAATAGTCTACTAATTTTCATATATTCAATAAATTGAGTGTCTCTCTCTGAGAAACTAGCTAGTCCATGTGGATACAGAGATAAAGTCTCTGTACTTAAGAAGCTTACACCTACCATAATTATAAAAAATAAACAGAAAGTTACAATTCACTGTAAGTGTCATGATGGCTGATGGCAGTATGTATAAGGTAACATGAGAACAGAGAGGAAGGGCATCCAATTCTGAATGGAGTTCAAGGAAAGCGCCCAAGAAGCAGGCTTTTAAAAAGTGTGACCACATTGCAAATGATGCTCTAATTATGACTAAATTAAAGATTACATAGTCTCTATAAATACATAACTGAAAGAAAAACCAATTCAATTGTATACAAACAATTGTATGTGGTTTAAAAACATATAATTATACCTTTGTTTAAATTACTTAATCTTATCTTAATTGTATCTTAATCCTATAAAGAATTTCTTTCCCTGGCTGTTTTTAATATGCAACTATTTTTTAAAATAGAGCTGCCCAGAAAATTCAGTTTAATCAGTCTGTCCTTTTCTCTGCTACTTACATGTTGGTATAATCTCATTGTTCACTTTCAAACAATTTTTAGATGTTGGGCTAATCACCTACTACTTGAGCTTACTTGAAAATAAAGCCCCTAGAAAAGCAGGAAAACCAAGTCATTTTCTGTGTGACCAAAGAAATTAGCAAATTACTTATTGTCTGGCTTTCGGTAAGAAATTACCCTTTTAGAATCTGGGCTTTTAAGTGTGGAGTCCATTATTTTTATAAAGTATAAAGGAGCAGAGTAATGAGAGGGAGATGCTGCTTTTCAACACCTCTTGAAAGAGACCTTTACAGAACAGTTTACTTTGTATTGTCATAAATTTTCAAGAGATGAGCATTGGAAGAGTAATTTATAAGTAATGTCAGAATATTTATACCACAAGCCTCATCTTAAATAGGAACATTACATATTAAATAAAAACTTCAAATTCATAAAAACTGTCAATTGCAGCAGAGCACCTAGCACAGTGTCTGGCACAGAGTAGATGTTCTCTCATAAATACATGTTGAGTAAAATAGCAAAAACATAATTCATATATTTACCATTCTAATCAAATTATACAATTCTTTACTAATTATCTAGCCTTTCGGTCATATTGATAAATTGAAAATGGCCATTATAACACTATCAATTCACATCACAGAGCATGAATGTTTTTATCTATTACTTTTAGTGTTCTTCTAAATGATTCTTTAGAGAAAATTATTTATGAGTTCCTCCAGCTGCAACAAATTATCTCAGTAGAAAATTACTTATTCTCAAGATATTCTTACTGATTTAGCAACATCTTCACCAGGCTGATTAAAAAGGAAACGCTGAAAATTTAGCATCAGAATAAAGAGGGCAGGAAGAACAGAGGTTAGATAAAGTGGTTGTTGACTACTCACTGTAGAGAGTCGACTGACCTGAGAAATCATAGCCACGCTAAAACAGACATATCTGGAGCTCTCATCCCCACTCTAAACACGGTTCAACACTGCTCTGGAGATCCACCTCCAAGTGCTTTAGAATGTTTAAATAGGCATTAAATAAGAAAGAGATCACAGCATTTTTATACTCACTGGTAAATGTTCAAGTAATGAAGTTACACTCTCAGACACATATATTATGCTTCCATCTGTCATGATTGCTAAAAAAAAACCATCAAGAGCCTGAAATTAAACATAATGGTCAGTTAAATGAAAAGAAAAAAGTATTTCACAGAACAGAAATAAAAATCTAAGATAAATGACAAGGGACTTAATGTGGAAATTTCCAGAGCATTGTCAGAATGCTAGCTTTTCCCCCTTTACAATACCTTAGTATTTATCTTTGTGCATTTTAAAATGCTTCTGGAAAAAAATCACTCTATGGCCATCTATTGGACAGTTGGCTTCTAAAAGATAAAGACAATGTTCTATCTTTATCATATGTATATTATATTAAGATGGCCTTATTGGAAGATGCCAATACCTCGGAAGCACATATGCCATAAATAATACGTCTGGCACACAAAAGAACACATTATCACCTTTTGATTACATTAACAGAGAGGTGTATGACTGAAGTGTAGGAAGATACATAGGGAAGAAAGTGAAAGGGAAATTAAGCTGAAAAAGTAGGCTGTCAGATCATGAAAGGCCTTGAATATCAGGTTAATAAGGACTTTGCTCACGAGTAGTCTAGAAGTAGTGTTAAAATGCGTTTAGAGGAGAAAGAGAATTAAGTTAGGAAAATCTCAGTGGCTTTTGGAATAGTCAGGGGAGTTAATGAGGATCTGAAGAAATTAGTAGCAGTAAGACTAGAGAACAAAGAATGCAGGCAAGCATTGAGAAATGTGAAGTTAGAGTTCAGGAGAGAAGCCAGTACAGGGGATACAATACTTAATAATAAAGCAATCCTGTAAATTACATATTACAAAGTATTTTCATTTGAGAGTCCTAGGCACAGAAGTGACAGCTGAAGAAATGAGATCTGCAAAAGAGAGAAGCATACCAAAGATAAATACTTGGAGGAATTATCTACACATGGAGATGAGGAGGAGGAAAGTGCCAGAGAAAATGACAGAGAAGAAAGACACACTGTTGATCAAGGAAGTCAAGGAAAGAGAGAATGACAAGGTGAGTGAGGAGGAAGAGGGATGGTTCAATGTAAAACGAAATTAAATAGGATATGGAGTAAGAAAATGGGAAATGAATTTTGGTGACTTTCAAAAGAGTTATGTCAACAGGAAGGTGAGTCAAACTATAATGAGTTTAAGAGATAAGTGGATGATCAGAAGGCTATTATAAACCACGTTTTTTATGAACTTTAGAAGAGAAGAAAGGAGAAAGGACAAGTTTTAAGGAGATCAAGTATCAGAGGAAGGCATTTTAAAAAAGTAACTGAAGCATATTTACAGGCTGAAGAAAGGAAGATCCAGTGGAACGGATGTTGAAGATATATAGAAAGAAAGATATACCATAAGAGGAATTTCTCTTCTCATATCACAAGTTATCATACTAAATTCAGATTTCTTGTTTAATTATAGGGCTCTCTCAAAGAATAGTAATCTCTGGTAAGAACCATACCTATCTTCTTCAACATCGTATCTGCAGCACCTAGCATACGTATGGCACACGGCAGGTAAAAAATACTTGTATATAATTTACGGACGTGGGAGTTAGAGCAATCTCCCTCTAATTCTAAGTCATTGTTGAAGTATATGTTGAACGTATGGAAAAAAGCACCCTTCCCCTCCGCTTCTATCGGGGGAGAGATCTGGATATCAGAAAGAACTTATTTTGAATAGACACCTATCTTCTAGAATGGCTAGACAAACTCAGCCTTAGCTAATGTAGGGGAAGGCGATGAAAACTTTGTAATTTAAGCAAATTCATTAAATTATTTTTTACAAAACTCCTTAGTACAATAATGTCATTATTATTATTTCATAAGGGAGAGGGTCAAAATGATGTTAAGAGGAACATGCTTTTTTCACGTGAAGATAGATTGTGTCATCTTTGAAAGCTAATTAATATTTACTATGATGATCTGTATTTCCTTTTAGGATATTTGCTAGGAAGTGGGGTGCAACTCTCTTCTGTGAAGAGAATGAACTGAAATCAGAACTCTTAATGACTTAATTTCACTCCTACGACCAGAGCCCGTCCTTTCCTCTTTCAAAACAGGCAAAGCCTAAGCACAGAAAAGCTTCCACCAGCATTTCACCAAAGTCTTAATACAAGAAAGGACCCAGGGCCCAGACTTCTTTTGAGTGAAAGGATGTAATTTTCCAAGAAGGTAGTTGGTTACACCAAAAACTAAAGGGGCCTTGAGGAGGAAGGTTTGGGAGAGATAGAAGAGAGAGCAAGAGAGGAGGAAATCCTCCTCCCAATGAAGACTGTGAAGCTTTAAGTGAATTTTAAGTGAATAAATGAATTTTAAGATTTCAGTCCTAGTTCTTCCATTAACTAGCTATCTGACTTTGGACAAGCTGCAACTTCTCTGAGCCTCATCCATAAAATGAAGAGGCTGAACTGAATGATCTAATCTCTTCTACTAGTAGTTCTAACATTCCAAGATAGAGCCTTCATCTGAAATTCTGCTGAAAATGTTATCTGGACTGCCTATCCGTAATCTGATCAACATGACTACACAAGAGTAACACAACTGGGTTAATTGGACCTAGGTTGCAATATATACATACACTTGAACATATTCTTGTATCTTGCACATATCTTGGCATATTAATGTTAGAATGTATATTTCCTTGGTAGTTGTAAATACTCACTGAAAATCAAAAATATGCTTGACATATTAAAAATAAATAAATGTAACTTTTTTAGAAATGTAACCTTAAAAGCTGTGAGGATAATCATGAGAAAACTAATTTTTTATTTTCAAAAATTTTAATATGTTTAAGTTTTCTCTGTTGTATATTATAATCTCTAGAATCTTTATTTTTTATACTTACCTTAGTATGTACTACAAGTACCTTGGCAAATAAAAAAAAATCTGCCAATTGTTAAGAAAAATTTGAAGCCAATGCTTCTCTGTTTAGCTCATTAGTGAATAGGTAATTTACCTTAATTAAAGTTATTAATAAATGAGTATAGATATTATACCAATTTAGGAATTTATAAAAAATTTTTCATACCAATAAAGCAGGGTAAGTAAATAGTTTATGACTGACACAGATCTTATTAAACCATTGCACTGAAAATATAATCATACAATAAAAATTATAGAGTGATTAAATGAGTTATTTCCTTTCTTTGTTGTAGACAATAGCATTTCTGTACCCGTTCATAAACACATTACTTATATCTAAACAGAGAATTTTGGACAATGTCAAACTACTTTTTAGAGGAAAAACATTTTAACAAATCAGGAACTATTATTTGGTTTACAACTTAAGTGTACACTAACTTAAAGAGCTAATTGCTGATTACTGAGCTAAGTTCTATGCCATGGCTAGCTTTTACTGAAAAGTTTCACGAGCGCCACTGTGCACAGGGGTTGAGGCCATGGGGATCAGAGGCCAGTCTACCTTCAATGAATCCTAGGTGAGCTACTTACTGTGTTACTTTGGGCAAGTTTCATAATCCCTTTGTTCCTCAATTTCCTCAAAAGTAAGAAAGGGACACTAATAGTATCTACTTCATAAGATTCTTGTGAAGATGCACTGAGTTAATATGTAAAAAGCACTCAGTTATTTTTCAGATTTTAAACACAGGTTTAAATATATGCAATATATATATATACCCCAACAAATTTTCATATGGTAACGTTTTTGCTGACTATATAAAGACTTAATTAATCCAGTGATTAACTGTTCCATCTAAAGTATAAGTAAAAAAATAACTCAATTTGCAAAATACTCTATGTTGCTTCAGACTCAGTCAATATACAAAGACACTTGAGACATGGTCATTACATACACATACATGACACAGACAAAGCTTAAGGTCTAAAATAATAGACCCAAGCAAACAAGACAAGAAATGTAAATTATTTAACAAACTCTACATCCCCATTTCAATTGCTTTCCTGTACTCTTTCTATGTCTACTTTCTGTTATGTATTTTTCTTATCCTTAGCCGTTCCTGCCTGTTTCCTATTTACTATAAATTTTTATGGAAATTTGACAATCAACTCTGTGTACTTTGTGTGCATAGCAGTTACCTATATTATTCTACATATGAAACAAAAAGTAGAAAAATAAAATTGATAGGTATGAGTGACAAAATTTTTGTGGATTTTACAATTGATTATATGAGGTATTAAATTTTTCAATTACAAGCAAATATACTCTGAATTGTTTTCAAAAATAATTTTTTCACAGAATAACATTTACTTATTTACTTTTAAAACTTTCTACTTGAGTAAGAAGAGTTGCCTTTCAATGTATGTTTCATTGTTTTAATATTTTCAGAGTACTTCACTTATCATTTTATGTTGTGTTAGGGGGATTTTAATTTGTTAAAAAAAATCCTACTGTCTGGTAAGATAAATTTCATGTGATGAATAATACATATTATTCTTCATTTGAACGTTGTTAATGTGGTCTCAGGTAGAGAAACTTGGTAGCTATGCGTTTCTGACTTTTATCAAGCCTCTCACAACTTTAGATAATATTGAAAATATGAAAATTTGGTATTACTTTACCGCTTGGTGCTATTTCCTTACAATACTTAAAACCAATTAATTTTAATTGAAGATACAATTTATTGATTTACAATGAATTAAGACTTTTCAATATTAAACTGTTAAAACTATACTAAAATTAGTCACCCCTGTGATTTCTTTTGTAAGGAAAATAAAACCTCAAAAAGTAAATCTGGACGTACCTCTAACATTAATTGTGTAAACTCTTCATTACTAAGGAATGTAGGTTTCCAGTCTTGTCGAATTTCACTAGCATCTGACTGTGCAGTAATTTCTGTAAACAGATTATTTGACACATTAGTGACATACTCCAAACACGGGGGAAGGGGAGGAGGGTGGTGCAAAAGTCCTACAAGTTGCCTTCTCTCCTCCCACTGTAAGGAAAGACGGGAAGCATAGGCAATAACATTTGTTGGTCTAGGTAAGTATCAGGAGGTCCAGGTTTTGGTATGATGAAATATTTGAGCTAATGTGGCAAGTTATCTCCTTGGATTTAGTGTCTTGGAAATACTAGTCTCTGGCTTTTCCAGGGAGCTTTGATAGCCTATGTTGCTGATAGGCCTGAGATTGTTTCCTGCTTGACAGAACAACCAAAACCAAATCAGAACAAGCAGATTAGATCAAGCGTTATGAAGAAATTCTCTTCCTCTTCCTTTCCTTGACATTTAAATGGCAGAATCTAGAGCAGACATAAGGACATGAGCCTGGAGGAAAAGAGCCAAGGAGGTCAGCCAGTCTGCTTTAACAAAGAAGACTTTAGGCCTGCCTATTGCCTGGCAGAAAGATTCCTCCCAGACAGAGGTATACTATTCTTAATTAATCAAGGAAACTAAATTAAGATTTCAGGCAAAACCTTTATAGTAATAATCCCAGAGTGGTTTTGCTTAGTATCCTCTCGCATGTTTTCTTAGTGGTAGTGACTGGTCAAAAATTTGGAGATCCCTGGCTTGGGGCACACATTTTAACACTATTACTACAGTTTATTTTGCAACATACTTCTAATGGACTTAGTTATGAGAGAGCTATTCATAAATGATGAAACCTGAACTATTTAGGTAATAAATGCTTTTCCATTTTTAAATGCAGACATACTAAAACAACCAGGCAAAATAAAACTCCATGTCATAGATTTTACTCTACAAAATATACTCTAATGTACAGTGAAAAGTACAGACTAAGTTATTTTAATTTTTCTATATAAATATAGAGATATACAAATATAGCATATTAAATTGACACCCCAAATTTGGCATACTGGAAATGCCTGTACTAGAATATGAAGAGTAACTTAAGAAGTCCAGCTACTAATTCTGTGGAACATAGTCATGCTTTTCAAATTCACAAGAATTATATATACTCTGAAACAAGAGATTTAAATCCACAAGCAAATCCCATCAAGTTCAGTTAAACATAGACTTCTTTTAGAGTAATAAGCATATAAGAATTCCCTTTCAATTTAAGGAAAATTTTACTTTTGTGAGAATTATATATCCAATTTTGAAAAAAAAAAGCTGATTTACTTAATGCCAAAATTAATACTCTATTTCATTTCATTCAACAATCACTTACTGAACCACAACGTCTGAGGGACTGAGTGTGCTATCTAACAAGGGACACTTAGGTTAGTGGAAATGCTATGTGCAGAGGTAAAATGTAATGATAACGGTGGCAATAAAAATGAAGACCAGCAATTTTGACACATTTACAGAAGAATCAGCAGAATTTGGCAACTGTGATATAGAACTAATAAGGAAGATGAAAAACATCCAATAGTCTTTTCAGGTTTGAGTCCTTGGGGGACTGAAAAGAGTTAGGAAATGGAAATGGAAAAAGGACAAATGGAAAAGGAAAGTTGAGAGAAAGAGGTGACTTGACAAAATGAAAATGAATTCAGTTTTGGATGCATCGAGTTTGAGGACATGCAAAAGAAAGATCCAGAAGTTATCTGGTAATAAAAGACTGAAAAGTTTGCATCTAAAAGTATAGATTTAGCCGTTTAATAGACAAGCAATAGCTGAAGCTATAGAATGAGATAATCAAAGGAAAGAGTGTAGGGAAAGCAAGAGCATAAGAGATAAAATCTTGAGAAATGTCCAATTTAGAGGGCAGAAAAAGAAAGAAGCAAGCAGTTAGTTTCAGTTAGGAAGAGGGAGGTGAATGAAGAAGTGCCGTATAACACAGGCCAAGAGAAAAGAAAGCCAGTGGAGGATGGATGAAAATTTCCACTGCTTCAGAGATGCAGAAGAGGATGAGGTATAAGAAAAAGCTATTGTTTTACTAGAGGCAGAGGGGGTGGGGGTAGTGGCATTAGTGAAATTAACAAAAATAATTTCAGAGTGGTGGAGCATAAACCAAGCAAGTAATGCATTACTGAGTGAGCTAGGCAGATGTATATAGAGGCACTATTTATAAATTTTCCTTCTGAGAAGTTTTGCAGTTTCATTTGCGTCTGAAAAAGGAAAAGTCCTTATACAAGTGTTTCATCTATTATCTCTGTTACCAAAAATACTTAATATTCTTTGAGTTTTCTTTTCATGATTCATTTAATCAAAATGATTTTCTTCAATTAACAGATAATCACTTTATTTTAAAACATAGTGTTTATTTCCTAGATAAACACTGAAACAATCTTTATGAGGCCCTCACAATCTGGCTCTTGCTCTTCTTTCAAATATACCCATAACCTTCCAACTCATTGAACGTTCCCTGCTTCTAGGCTTTTGCATATGCTATTTCCTATATCCTCCATGTGAAATGCTGTTTTTCCTGACTCAACCTGAAAGGAAGACTCAGTTGAAAAACCAACTATTTTTAAGCCTCCCGGACACATTCTTTCCTCTGTGTTCTCACAGCAAGTTTACGGTTTACAAACACTACTCACATTATAATTATCTGCATTGTAATTAGCTGTTCACATGCCTGTCTCCCTCGGCTTGAGTTACTTAAGGGCAAGGATGGCTACCCTGTACCACAAGAATCTAAGATATAATAGGCACTAAATGAGTGTTTGTTGAATGAAAGAATGAACATACCAGGAAATCTTTAAAAAGGCAATTGATTTCTCTCTCTTAAAAAAGATTAAGAAGCATCCAATCTTAAGCATGACTGCCAAGATTCTACCACATTATGCTTTAAAGGAGAGTTTGTTACTAAAAAACTCCATTTTACAAAGTTAAAATTTACCTTTATGTTTTCGTAAAAAATCGATGCTCTTCTGTAGAACAGTAGATTTGTCCATCTTTCTAGCATTACCAGGAAGCATGGATCCCAGTTCTTTAATGAGAACATTAAATTGATCTCTACGTTTCTTTTCAGATTTGTTTCTAGATACTCTGATGAAATAAAAAATTAAATAAGCAGTTTTCAAACCATTTAATTACACAGTTTACTACAATGCTCAATTTGGATACAACTACATAGCATAGACTCTGTCAATATACATGGTAATAAATATTTATCTCCTAGGTTACCAACAATATACAGTTAATTTGGGCAATAATTTGTCTTCTCAGTTTATCACTAAAGAAACTTTTATATAGTAAGCATTTGGCATATATATGTTTTTATGAAAATGCCTATAAGACAAACATTCAAATTTCAGGTTTTATTTAATCTAATATTAACTACAAGAATTTGTATTTTCGAGGGCCGGCCCCACGGCCGAGTGGTTAAGTTTGCACGCTCTGCTTCGGCGGCCCAGGGTTTTCCTGGTTCAGATCCTGGGCGCGGACATGGTACCACTCATCAGGCCATGCTGAGGTGGTGTCCCACATCCCACAACTGGAAGGACTCACACCTAAAAATATACAACTGTGTACTGGGGGACTTTGGGGAGAAAAAGGAAAAGTAAAATCTTTAAAAAAAAAAAGAATTTGTATTTTCCTTATTAGGTGATTATGAATATTACTGAGATACATTTTGTGAAAGCACATATAATGTGTAAATAAAATTATTAAAAATTATCAAAGAGGAGAAAGTTATCCATTTCCTTTAAGTTTTAAATCACAAACAGAAATCTAAGCATGAAACTCCCCCTGCCATCAGGCTAACCCTGCACTCTCTCTCTCTGTCCCACACCAGGCCTCAGAGCTGTAGCCATTTGCATATCTGGCTCTCCATTAAGCTATAGGCTCCTTGATAATATAGCCCAAATGTTTTCATCTAAGCTTGTAAGCATAACACCTAAAAAAGTTTATGCACTCAAAATATATGTGCTAAACGAATAATTACTAATGTTCTATGTGAAGCAGTAACCAGTCAACAAATATTTGATTGCACTGAGACCTTGAGACAAGTAAATGCAATTATTTATAGAGCAATTAACCTCTATAATACCTCTAATTACCTGCTTTGTGAAGTCAGATTTTCAAATTCAGTTTTTGTTTAAGCAAAGTATACTACTTTCCCAAAAAGTCAGAGGATAATTTTACTTATTTTTTGTTTTCCAGTAAAGAATAAGTATTTATTCTATATTAGTACTGGAAAAAAATGTAATTGTTTAAACCTCTTCAGAGACATAATAGATATTAACTGACTCCCTCATCAAACATTGTGTGCTTGCTATAATGACAGAGACTGTGCTAAGAAGGATTAAGGATACTGGGCAAAGACAAGCCCTTTCAAGAAATTCACCTAATTCCTATGGAAACTCAGAGGAATCAGGGATGGCATCCTAGTGTGCTAAATTGAGTCATGAAGGCTGAGTGAGAAAAGGATAGTAGTGAGGTGTGTACAGGTCATTCCAGGCATAGGAAACTTGTATAAAGATGAAAATCCATCACAAGTAAGCATGGCTAATGTGGCTAGTGCACAGGCTTTCTGTTCCCAACTATGCTAGAGTTAGGGGTGGGTGAGAGTAATAAGTACTGAAAATAATTCAAGAAGTTTTTATGCTACATAGAAGCATTTTAGTTTCATCCTGAAAGCCATGGGAAGGCAGTGAAAGGTTTTAAGCAAAGAAATGATATGAACAGAATTGCTTGTCAATAAGACCATTCTGGCATCAATGATGAAAGGATCAGTGCTTGGCAAAACACATTCATTTAGCAAATACTATTGAAAAATTACTGTATGCCAGTAGACTGGAGGGTAGATGACCATTTAGGAGGCAAGTGCAATATTCTAGCCTATAAACCATGGCAGCGTTAACAGAGCAGTGTGGGTTTGAGGGTTAAGAGGCAGAACTATCAACTCTAGGTAATTCAGGTTTGGTTGGGAGGGGGAACGCAAAAGGGAAATCTAAGGGGATCCCCAAGTTACTGATAATGCTGATTACCAATGTGAAATATAACATGTGATACTGGTTTTGGTGAACAGATGATTTGGGGAGAATTCAGATATTGTGAAATTGCCTGTTTGACATTTTAAAGGTCATACACAACAGGCTTAGACAGATGGACCTAGCTATGTTCCTCTAGAAAAGAGTAAGCATGAAATAAGCATCTGAGAATCAGTATATATGAAATATCTGAACACATGGGTTTGAGGTAAAAATAACAGCCAATACTTATTGTATAATTAAAGTGCCAAGCACTACTGTAAACATTTATGAAATATCATTTATTCCTACTAGGTAGACTTTATTATTATTTTTCTTTTCTTTCTTTCTTCTTTTTTTCTCCCCAAAGCCCCAGTACATAGTTGTATATCATAGTTCTAAGCCCTTCTAGTTCTACGTGGGATGCCACCACAGCATGGCTTGATAAGCGGTGTGCAGGTCTGCGCCCAGGATCTGAACTGGCAAATCCCAGCCCGCTGAAGCAGAGTGTACGAACTTAACCACTACAACAGCGGGCCAGCCCCTATTTTTCATTTTTACAGGTGTGACAACTCAGGCATAAAGAAGAACATGCCCAGGGTCATACAGATACCATGAAGTAATAATCCAAATCAGCCATTTTGACTCCAGAGGAAGAAAATATATAGAAATCAAGTATCACTGCCAACTCTACCACTGGATCACACCCATTAAAGCAAACTTTACTTCATATTATATTCAGGTTGGAAGTACTCAGCCCTTGTGATGACTTCACTGATAACAGGCCACAGATGTTTCATTTTGGGGGGCAGGTATAAAACTCCCTTTCATCTTAGTTTAATGCTAAGGTCTTTAACTCATCATTGTTTTCAGTAAGAATTCAATGTGGTCCTGTTTAATCTGACAGCATTATTATAAAGTTCCTTCTCTTTCTCCAAGCTTTCCCACAGCCACAGTCTTTTTGGTTCCCTAAAAACATGATCAAACCTTCAGAGCCTCTGCAAATAAAATACCCTTGACTCACCTTATCCATCTATTAACCTGGCCTTTAAGACTGTCCAAGTCCATTCCTTAGAGTTCTGCCTCTTCATTAGGGCAGGCCTGATTATTCCCAACTTATCAGAGATTCTATCTCTACCCTGAAGCATTTTGTAAGAAATTTCCTCCACTAGACTGAGGTTAAGGGATAGGAGTTATCCTATATAGTGTTAGCTTCAAATTCAAGTCTTTTTATTTCCTTGAATAAAGTTATATAGCTTTCCTCAAAATCTTCTTCTCAGATGTATTTTAATCATTAAAATATTTAGCAATTTACCTGGTTACTGTGAATATTTTTCTCATCCCAGTACCTTTCATTTTACTAAATACAGACAGTGAGGAATTATTATATGCATATCTTTAGTATCTGTGTATAATGCTACAACACCCTCTGCCCCTGTCTAAGCACCCACAAATTCAACATGGCTGGGGAAAAAACAGTGTTTACCACTCACTCTCAAGGACCACAAACTTGACTGCGATGCTACCTGGACCCACCCTCCTGATACTGTAATTAACTGTCAAGGATCCTATTCAAGGTTGAAGCCCACATAAGGTCATCACCACCAAGGCTCTATATCCCAGTCCCTCACCTACTTGATAATACCTCTTCAACAATTCTTTCCTCCCTCCTCTCTCCATCATCTACTTTCCCTTCTATTAGAAAATGGAGGCATGTCAAAGAGCACAGGAACCAACCGTAAAAGATGCCCCCCGCCAATGACCAAAGCTGGAACAATTTGAGGAACAAAATAAACAAAACAGTACTAGAGTATATCAAAGTATAAAATAAATATACATGAGACCATACAGATATAAATAAATGGGAGACAATTTTTTTACAGAAGAATTCCAAATATGTGTAGATATCCCCTTCTATGGAAAGTGGAGCTTAATTCTCCTCATCCCTACTCTGAAGATGAGCTGCACTTAATAATTTGCTTCCAAAGTATAGAGTAGGTTAAGGGAAAAATAGTAACTATAATGGTGAATCCAGGAAAACTCTACCTTAGCTACGTGATGAAGGTTAACATGTCTAGTGATATCATATACATATTATGTACCCATAATATCATGTGATGAGAAGGGCACCTCTAGAGGATAATTTTATTTAATTTATAAAGAGTATTCTGATAGTCTAAGCTCTTCCACTTTGCTAATATATCTAAGTTCTTAAGGCACACAGCTTTTGGAAATCACTGATTTACTATTTACTTTTACATTTACAGTCATGCATCATTTAAGGACAGGGATACGTCTTGAGAAATGCATCATTAGGTGACCTTGTCATTGTACAAACATTGTAGAGCATACTTACACAAACCTAGAGGGTATAGCCTACTATGCACTAAGGCTACGTGGTATTAACCCTATGGGAACATTGTCATATATGAGGTCCATCGTTGACTGAAACATTAGGCGGTGCATGACTATACTTACTATTCATTTATTTACTATTTTATGTCTTAAGTTGAACTACCTTTTTGCTTTGTCCTTGTCATCTTCTTCCACCAACCCATCAAAAATACTACCATCATCTCTAAAAGAAAAAAGAAAGTAGATAGAGAAAATATAAGAGCAGTTTCACTAAGCAACGGTAATACTAAAATGACACGTGAACAAATCAGTTATATCCTAGGATTATTGTAGAATCAATGGACTGTACAACTGCAAACTCAGTAACTACTAACCTGTTTTCTAATAAATACTAGAAAATTAAAGTTTAGACATATTTAATTCCATTTTTAAAAGTTTATTACAAATGTGAATTTTAAAACTACTTACTCAACTGTACTATACAGGCATACCACATTTTACTGTGCCTCACTTTACTGCACTTTGCAAATATCATGTTTTTTAACAAGACTCTCCACCAATAAAAAAGATTACAACTTGCTGAAGGTTCAGATGATGGTTAGCATTTTTTAGCAATAAAGTATTTTCAAATTAAGGTATATATAGTGCTTTATTAGATATAATGCTATTGCACACTTAACAGACTACAGTATAGTATAAACATAACTTCTATATGCACTAGGAAACCAAAAAAATTCATGTGACTCATTTTATGGCAATATTCACTTAATTGTGGTGGTCTGGAACAGAACCCACAATATCTCCGAGGTACGTCCATATATACAACCATGGTAAACTAGAATTTAATTTAATTAGAGGTTAAGTATCATTTCAAATTTTTAGTAACCAGTGAAAACTTATAGAAAGTCAGTGTATTTGCCATTATATAAAATGATTCATTTGAAATTATTTTTAATTATAATAACATAGTTTAAAAAATATATTTTCGGAGACATTCACTTTATAAGACCACAAATCACTCATAAACATCACAATATGTAGCACATTGTTACATTTTCACTGATTACTGAGTCATCTGACAAATATTTATTAACACTCATGTGCCAGGCTCTGTTCTGGACATAGTTACCCGACACAGAGGTCCCTGCTCTCCTACAGCTAATTTTCTTGTAGAAAGAAACAAATCAACACTAAAAAGTATGATAAGTTTTATTCTTCAAAAAAGGGACGATGTTTTAGTTACTGGGTAGTTACTTTAGTCTAAGTGGTTAGGGAAGGACTTGTTGAAGTGGGGACATTGGAGCTGAGATCTAAGTAACAGTAAGGGGTTGGTTTGGGGAAGATACAGATGAAGAGCATTCTAACAAATAAAATCAAGAGCATGTGTAAAAATCTCATGGAATTATTGTGAGGTTAAGCAACATATAAAAAGCATTCTGCACATTAGCTGTCAAAGAGTAGATGCTTAAAATCTGTTACTGTATTTCATCAAATTTAGGACATCATTGACTATAAGACTTAGTATTTTATATGCCACTAAGAAAGAAAAAAAAGCTACCAATTAAACTATGATAAGCCAACTGTAAGATGAATCCCAACGTCAGAGATGTTAAAATGTTAAAAAAAAAAAAAGAAGCCTTAACAAAGAAAGACAAAGGTTTTATCTTCTTCCCAACAGTAAGATTTAAAGATCATACTTTCAACTAATGAAATCCTAATTACAGTCATGTGTCACTTAACAATGGGGATATATTCTGAGAGATGTGTCCTTAGGTGATTTCATCCTTGTGCAAGCATCACAGAGTGTAGTATACAAACGGAGATAGTACAGCCTGCTACACACCTAGGCTATAAAGTACTAACCTTATGGGACCACTGTCATTGACCAAAACACCATTATGCAGCACATGATGGTATAGTTACCTCTTATCAGTCACAAATGCTAAAACGCTTAAAGGGATGAAGTTAGCACCAAAAGATAAGGAGAAAAAAGACAAGAGATAAGGAGATAGAAGATTCTATAAGGTACCAAGGAAACATTTACAACTGGCACAAATTTCTTTCAGAACAGCTCTGACCAAATCACTGAAAATTATAGTCAAAACTTCTTTAGAAAACAAGTCATCTGCTGTTGACTGTGGCTATAGATAATATATCTTTCTTACTATTACGCTATGTTTGCTCAACACAGAAATTAAATATAAGAGTAATTTAAGCAGAAAACTCCTTTTATCAGTGTGATATAGACCATTACTCTAATAGTGAATTTTAAAATAGCTTTATATAATTCCAAATAAAGAGTCTCTAAAAACATACCTGTCAATCATCGAGCTCATTTTACTACAGCTTACGGTAAACAACATAACATACTACGTTTTCGTCTTGTGGTAGACATTTGTACTTCTCCTTGGGTGGAAAAAAAAATAAATGGTCATTAGTTGTCTAAAAACTTATTTCTACAAACACAGTAATCTTGGGAAATACTCTATGTTAGTATAGAGACTTCAAAATGGTTTTCTTTGTACCAAAGGCTGGAACATTATTTTCAAGCAAATACCTTTAGTTGGGGCACATTTGAGGCTTTCTTTCCTTCTAAAAAAAGGACTACGGGGAAAAAAAATTCAAGTCCGTAATTCATTTTCTTTCTATTATAGAATAATCAAAATTAAAAGCTACTCTTAATATTCAGTATATGTATTAGACTATGTAACTGTAAACAGGCTGTAATAATACCATCTAATCAGCAACAAACATTTGTTGAAATCCTATTTTCTGTTAAACAGTATGCTAAGTTTGGGGATAAAAGGATGAAAGACAGTCTCTGAAGGCAAAAAACCGCAATTGAATAGGGAGATAGATACCTAAATAATTATAATAAAAGTGGTAACAAAGGTATACAGGGAGGAGTCACAGGAAATATTCTCGATGACAATGAGTTGTCAGGTAATCTAGATTGTTGTTACTGAAAATATGGTCCAGACACCATCAGCACTGGCATCAATGATAGCTTGTTAAAACAGAGAATCCTGGGCCCCACCCCAGTCCTACTGAATCAGAACCTACATTTTAACAAGGTCCCCATGTGATTTGTACGATCATTTAAGTTTGAGAAATAACAGACTAGAGGACAAGACAGGTAATAGCTGAAAGGATTCTAAACCACAATAAGATAAGAGAGCAACATATGTGAGAAACTTAAGAGTGAGTTCAGCATGTTCTTTAGAGAAAATCTAGGCAGGTTACAACTTAAAAGTTTTAACTACTAGAGCATAAAGTGAGAATAAGAATGGTAGAGGAGTGAAGGCAAGTCAAGTATAGAACAGTCTTATTAAAAAGAGTCTCATACCTACATCAAGGAATTAAAATTTACTACTTTAAAACTGAATCATAAGCCTAATATTTGTCTCGTCTATATTCTATACAGTTTTTCTAAAGTATAAGGCAGGTTTTATCCACACAATATACTTACGTTCTATAGTTATGAGTTAAATATTAAATAACCACCTTAAGTCTAGTAAGTATCCAACAGTTTTGAGGCACAAGACATTCTACTTTAACTGTTATAATTTTGATTTAAAATTTAGAAAATAGTATAATGTATAACTCTAACTAAACCAGAGAAGAGTAAAGGTGTTCTCACAACCCGAGATTCTAAAATATTCTATCATTGTTTTCAAATGTACATTCATGAGAGGGAGAGAGAGTAACCGTTGATAAATGATGCTACATTGCCTTGAGGTTATGGCTGCAGAAGTGGGAGTGTGAAGGGCTAAGAATTCTTAAAAGAAAATGAGCAGGGGAGTCAGAGGGAAAAATAAAAAGAACTAGCACTAGGATAAAATACTGATTTTAAGTGTCTGGGTCAACATTAGCAGATGAAACACAGAATTACAGTACTTTAGAGTTAGAAGAGACTTTAAAGATCAGCTAAGTAC
The DNA here is from genome assembly GCF_037783145.1 of Equus przewalskii. NCBI lineage: Eukaryota > Metazoa > Chordata > Mammalia > Perissodactyla > Equidae > Equus > Equus przewalskii. The sequence continues at coordinate 77,072,084 of NC_091833.1, read as the reverse complement.
AACCCTCTGGTCCAAAAGACATACTTATCATCATGGTACTAACAGGTTGGTTCTATCACTAGAACAAAAAGAACAGTGCAAAGGTAACAGAGCCAATTAGGGTGAATTTAGAAAGAATAGTTTCAGCTTAAAGTTAAAAGGCCAGATCTGAGCCTTATAAGGCACCAAGTATATGCTTGTTTAATTATCAAGAGGTAGGGTAAAAAAGCAAAAAAAAAAAAAAAAAAGAGGACCCCAAGAATTAGGGCTTAGACTACAGGAAGGGCCATCCTGACTCTAAGAAGAGTGAATCCAAAATGATTTAGAAGATACAGACTGACAGCCTATTTTATTACTGTTGTTAACAATATTTTCCCAAACATTATTTTTTGTCCAGATAACTGGACAACAGAAGACTGTATCTCTAATAGTCTAGTCAAGACCTTTTCTCTACTCTTCCAGCCAACTGACAGGTTTGCCATATTTAAGGGACAGATAAGAGAAGAAGTGAAATAGGCCCGACTATGTCCTCTAGAGTATTTGTGAGAAGATTCCTCTTAACTCCTTTAGTGTCTAATTAATTTTAACAAAACAAAGCGGTAATGGGGGAACAGCCAAAAGATCTTGTTTGGGGACTACCCTAAGATTCACGCTTTCAGTATAAAAAAGATTAGCCAGAATCACACTTGCTCGTGCTATGGATTCTAAGGATTCAGTTTTAGAAGACACGCAATGTCCCTACACACAGCAAGGGATTTCAAGTATATAATCTAATATAGATTAAATCTTATTATTAAAAGTCTCTTATTTTTAAATATTGATATTACTAGGCCAGTATGGCATGCAATAATCTTTGAAAGGATCAGTTACTGTCACTGGAGTCCAAAGTTCACAAATTAAACTATAAAGGATCGAGTTACAGCTGGGAATCAAATGCTCCTTTGCATAAGCAACTTGGGCTCAAAGTCATTCAGTGATATGACTTCCCAGCGGGTGAGCACCACATTAGTATTTTATGACAGCAGAGGGCAAGGACAGCATAAGTCTTCTATAAATATTTTAAAAACAAGCTTTAAAAAATATTTATTAAATGGGAAGATATTGCCACTAAGAAACTTTATAAACAGCTCAAACTAGCCAAATACAGAAGCTGATATGTTTTTAATTCAGCATGCAACATCACACATAATTAACAGAAAATCTCAGTGCCTGCAGTCCATCTTTAGAAAAGAACCCTTATACATAAAACAACACATTCTGCATTAAAAATAAACTGTGCTGTATCTAACGACATGATACTACTTCTCCTGTGAATTCCATCTGCTGTCACCTCTCAAGGCTTTCCATTCCTACATTACAAATTTCTCCCTCTAAACTGGATTATTCCGACCAACAGTTCAGGATTTTACCTTAAAAAACAAACAAAACAAACCCTCCCTTGACCTATCAACCTGCTTCAGGTACTGCCCTCCTTTTCTGCTCCCTTTCACAGGAAAACTGCTTGTCAGAGTTGAGTATAGTTGCTGTTTCAATGTCTTTAATACCATTCACTCTCATTTTAAAATTTGGTGTTTATTTTCACCAATGTAGTACATATTCAAAGTTTAAAGTGTCCAAATAGTTTTATAAGACTCATTAAAAAATCAGAAGGCCTCTGATGCTCATTTCCCATTTTCCACCACTTTCATCTCTTTAACTGTTTCTTTTGGTAGTTAACACCCTATCTCTAACATCCTTTATTTTGTTACCTGATTGTTTCTGTTTTTGGCAGGCTGCCTACACAGTCCCAATGCATCTGAGTTGTCCCAGGGTAACTATTAAAATTGTCTCCTTTTGCTCTCAAAAGTTTCTAATTCTGGAGCTGGCCCCGTGGCCGAGTGGTTAAGTCTGTGCGCTCCGCTGCAGGCGGCCCAGTTGTTTCGTTGGTTCGAATCCTGGGCATGGACATGGCACTACTCATCAAACCACGCTGAGGCAGCGTCCCACATACCACAACTAGAAGGACCCACAACGAAGAATATACAACTATGTACTGGGGGGCTTTGGGGAGAAAAAGGAAAAAACAAAATCTTTAAAAAAAAAAAAAAAGTTTCTAATTCTAAGAAAAATAAGAATTTAGCTCTCTTTGATTTACTCATCCTTACCTCATACACATGCAGACTTGCCCAATTCCCAAAATCATAATTTTGGCTAAGTGATTATATTCAGAGTTAACATTATTATGACTGTAAATGTAATTCACAGCCGAGCCATATACAATTACCTTCCTTTTCTGAGTAGTTAATAATTATTTTATTATTTATCTAGTTGTCTATATACCTATCACCAATTTAGCCCCAAACTCTTCCCAGGCTAAATCTACTCTCAATATTTTCTAAAAATAGTACACATTCTACCAATTTAATCTTCTCACAGGTATTTTTCTTGGCACCTTCTATTGGGAGTGGACACTCTCTATAACTGGTGACAAGCTGCCATCTGTGATCACTATACACTATCTTCTTGGTGATTTCCTGGGTCTCTACTTAAGTTGCATTCCCTCTTTCTCGTATCCTATGGTTTTACCTTTTTTAGTTTACTTCTTTATTTTTGTTGAGTACCTCCTATAATAACTGACCAAGAAAGGGGACATGGCAGATAAATTTTTTTGTGACATCACAAGTCTGAAACTGTCATTAGTCTATCCTTAATCCTTAACAGTTTAGCAAGATACTGAATACTGGGTTGGACATCATTTTTCACTCAAAATTATGAAGGCTCCATTGTTTATTTTCCAGTATGGTATCAAGAAGTCCAAAGTCATTCTGATTACTGATCCTTTATATTTGCCCTGCTATTTCTCTAGTTCTGGAAGCTTCCCTATGTTTTAAAATTTAACAGTCATATGTCCTATTTTGGACTTACTTTCATATCTTTTGGTCACTCTACAGGTACTTTCTACCTGAAAACTTGTGTCCTCTAATTCTGGAGAGTTTTGTTGAATTATTCTCTATTTCTCCTCTCTATTTCCTCTATTCTCCCTTTCTGGACCTCCTGTGATTTCAACATTGGAGATCCTGAGCAGTTGCTCCAATTTTCTCTCCCATTTTCTCTTTGCTTTACTTTCAATAGATCAGTTTTATTTTTCAACTCTTCCAATGAGTTTTTCATTGCTAATTTCATCTCTTATTGTTTCTCTTTCATGTTTCATGGATTTAGCATCTCCTCCTACCTCTCTGAAACTATTAAATGACAGTTTGTGTTTGTTTCCATTTTTACCTGCCTACTTGGTCTCCATTTCCTCTCACTTGGTATTTTCTCTTTGGGTTTGGTCTTTGACTCTCACATAACAGGCTTTCCTAAAATATCTAGTGATCTCTGGCCACAGGTTCATAAACATCACTGAGGCTCTATGTGATAGGGCTTGCTGACCAGGAACTTTACTGCAGGAATCTCATGCTGGAATACTTCTTTGGAGGAATTCTTAATGTCAGTATTTTCAGATCTTTTCTCTTTGGCTGGTTATAATTTCCAGAGAAGAATCTTCTAAACCATTGACTGAAAATTATAAAAATCTGGTAGCCTAGGTTCTTAAACCCCCTATTTTCAATATGTGCCCCCATTATAAACTGTGTTTGGTGCCCCTCTACTTTTATCCTTGCTAGAGAATAAATTTCCAGTCTTCTGCTGAGACAGGGAAGGGGAAGTTAGTTGCCTGGGATTCCAAAGTCAGGAAAAGGATCTATGGCGTATAATCACCTCTTACACAGGTGTGCAACAAATCATCCTCTTTTTTGTCCCATCCTCAGTCTTCAGGCAGAAGTAGAGAGTGCTGTCAATTCCCGAACATTTTAGAGGTTTCACAGTGCCATGAAGTTTGTTTCTCAGGATTCTAGATGCCACAAGACAGTTACCACACTTCCTTTTGCTTTTCAGGTTCCAAAATTTTGTTGCAATTGTTTCCTCTCCCACTCTATTTGTTCTTATGAAGCTATGTCTTTTGTGAAAAAATCTTTTCACTTTAGCTTTAATGGAGTTTTGAGAGGAAACAAAATTTAATTGTATTTTTTGCCATCTTAATTGGAAGTTCCCATTCTCTCTTCATCAATTTTAATTAGGCTTTCATCCTCACCTACTCCCAATGAGATTGTTCACTATTATTAGAGTTATTGGTGACATTCATGTTGTCAAATCTAATGGCTGCTTTACTCTACTCTCTATTTGACCTCTTAGTAACATGTGATGGAAGTGACCACATTCTGCATTTATAACATATTTCTCTTTTCTTGACTTCTGTAACAGAACGCTTTCCTGCTTTTCCACCCAACTCGCTGGCTGCTCCTTCTCCTCTAATTAATATTGCCATGTCCCAGGACCAAATCCTTCTCAAACTATGTACACTTCCTAGATAATTTCATCCAGACATAATTCTAAGTATCTCTCTATGCCAGTGACTCCCAAATCCACTCCCCTTGACCAGATTCTTAACTTCAGAGTCATATATCCAACTACCTTCTTGATATTTCTACAGACTTTACAGGTGTCTAAAATATAGCAAAACAGAACACTTGACTTTGTAAATTTGTTCCTCTCCCAGTTTTCGTCTCCAATCTAAACTCCATAAACTCTTCTCCTCACTTATTATATTCCAGCCACATTTTCTCTTTGTGTTCCTCAAGCATTCCATGGTCATTTTTTGTTTCACTGCCTATAAATCTCCCCTCTCAGATCTTCACAGGACTGGCACATTCTTGCCACTCAGATCTCAAGTGCAATATCCTTCTTCAACGAGGGCTTTTCTGCAGTCACCAGTCTCTATCACATTATCTATTTTAATTCTCTGCATAGAACTAACCACAAATTTTTCATTTGTTTGTTTATTTTTTGTCCTCCCTCACTTTAGAATGCAATCTTCATGAAAGCAGAGATAGCTTGCGTCTTATTCCTAGTATCTAAAATAGTATCTGAATATAGCTGGCACAATAAATGTTTTCGGGTAAATTAATACAACAGGAAAAATTTTTTAATGAAACTTTCCTCAAGTTAGTGTGTCAAAATAGTTTATGGATTCCTTTATATATTCTTCTGGAAAAATGTCATTCCAAAGTGTGGTTCTAAGGTACAACTTTCTCATTACCTTTTGTATTTTTTGGTTCTTTTGAACTGTTTCTTCAGAAAACTACAGGTTCAATGTATTCTTCTATATGGCTGACCATCAGTCTCAGAATTCTGTTTAAATAAGAAAAAGTTTATTAGATTTATTCAACTTACATACAAGTTTATCACGAAAAAGATTTTCAATAATTTTTAAACATAACAAAATTCAGAATTTTATCACAAAAACATATATAACAAATGTTAAACTCTACAAATGGTTTCTAAATACAACTTAAAAATAAAAAGAAACTAAAACAATCACTTTTAATTCTACTATAGAAGTTAGAAGACAAAAGCATAAAAATAACTACAAAAATAGGTTAATGGATACACAATATAAATAGATGTAACTTGTGACACTGATAACAAAGTGTGGCAGGGAGGGAGAGAAGTAAAAGAGCAGAGTTTTTGAAGTTAAGTTAAGTTTAAAATACACTGTTAAAACTGTAAGATGTTTTATGTAAGACCACTGGTAACCACAAAGAGAACACCTATAGAGGATACACAAGAGGAAATGAGAAAGGAATCAAAACAAGCCACTACCAAAAAAGAAAAAAAACAATGTAACACAAGTGAAGAAAAGAGAGAGAAAAAGTGACAAAAAGTGATAAGAAGACAAAAACGATTAACAATCAACAGAGTAAGTCTTTCCCTATCAGTAATTACTTTAAATGCAGACGGATTAAAGTCACCAATCAAAAGAGAGTGGCTAAACGGATTTTAAAAAAACAAGATCCTACTATATGCTGTCTACAAGATACTCACTTTAGATTTAAGGACACACATGGGATGAAAGTGAAAGACTGGAGAAAGATATTCCATGCAAATAGTAACCAAAAGAGCACAGAAGTGATCACATTTACATCAAACAAAATAAATATTAAGTCAAAAACTGTCACAAGAGACAAGGGACATTGTATAATGATAAAAGGGTCAATTCATCCGGAAGATATAACAATTATAAATATATAAACACCCAACATAAGAGCATCAAAATATTTGAAGCATAATAACAAACAATCTGAAAGGGGAATTAACAAAACAATGCCATTTACAGTAGCATCAAAAAGAATAAAATACTTAGGAATAAACTTAACCAAAAAGGCAAAAGTCTTGTATACTGAGAACTATAAAACACTTCTGAAAGAAATTAAATAAGACACAAATAAATGGAAAGATATCCCATATTTGTTGACTGAAGACTTAATACTGTTAAAATGTCCATACTTCCCAATGTGATCTACAGATTCAACATAATCTCTATCAAAATCCCAATGGCATTCTTTGCAGAAATAGAAAAAGAAATCGTAAAATTCACATGGAACTACAAAGGATCTCAAATAGCCAGAACAATCTTGAGAAAGAACAAAGCTAGAGGCCACATGATTCATGACTTGGAAACATATTACAAAGCTACAGTCATCGGTATAGAAGAGGCATAAAGACAGACATAGATACCAATGGAACAGAACAGAAAGCCCAGAATAAACCCATGCACATCTGATCAAATGATCTGCAACAAGGGTACCAAGACTACATAATGGAAAGGACAGTCTCTTCAACAAATTGTGCTGAGAAAACAGGATATCCACAGCAGAAGAATGAAATTGAACTCTTATCTTACACCATACTCAAAAGTTAAATCAAAATGGATTAAAGACTTAAATGTAACACCTGAAACTATGAAACTCCTAGAAGAAAATACAAGGGAAAAGTTTCAGGACATTGGATTTGAAAATGATTTCTTGGATATGACACCAATAGCACAGCAAACAAAAGCAAAAACAGACAAGTGGGACCATATCAAACTAAAAAACAACTGCACAGCAAAAGAAACAATCAACAGAGTGAAAAGGCAACCTATGCAACAGGAGAAAATATCTGCAAATCATATATGTGATAAGGGGTTAATACCCAAAATACATAAAGAACTCTTACAACTTAACAAAAAACAAGTAACCTGATTTTAAAAATGGGCAAACAACTCGGACATTTCTCCTAAGAAGACATACAAATGACCAACTGGCATATGAAAGGATGCTCAATCATAAGAGAAACGTCAATAAAAACCACAATGAGATATCACTAAACACCTGTTAGCATGGCTATTATAGAACAACAACAAAAACACAAAAAACAGAAATTAACAAGTATTGGCAAGGATGTGGAGAAATTGGAACCTTGTCCACTGTTGGTGGAAATGTAAAGTGGTGCAGCCACTATGGAAAATAGTATGGAGGTTTCTCAAAAAATTTAAAAATAGAACTAACATATGATCCAGGAATCCCATTTCTGGGTATTTATCCAAAAGAACTGAGAACAGGATCTTGAAGAGTAATTACACTCTCATGCTCACTGCAGCATACTCACAATACCCAGAGATGGAAACAACCTAAATGTACATCGACAGATGAATGGATCAAGAAAATGAGGTATATGTATACAACCATTATTCAGCCTTAAAAAAGAAGGAAATCTTTTCATACTTGACAACATAGACGAACTTTGAGGACATTATGCTAAGTGAAATAAACCAGTTATAGAAGGACAAATACTGCATGATTCCACTTACATGAGGTATCTAAAGTGGTCAAATTCATAGAAGCAGAAAGTAGAAGATGGTTGCCAGGGACTTGGGGGAGGGAGAAACAAGGAACTGCTGTTCGACGGATAGAGACCTTCACAGTCATGCAAGATGAAAAGTTCTAGAGATCTGCTATACAACAATGTGCATATTGTTAACATACTGTACTGTACACACTTAAAAATTTAACAGGGTAGATTACATATTATGTGGTTTTTTGTTGTTTTTTTCTCTGTCCATTTACTTTATGTGTCTTTATATTTACAGTAGATCTCTTGTAGACAACATATAGTTGGATCTTGGTTTTTGATCCACTCTGATAATCTGTCATTTAATTGGTGCATTTAGACCATCAATATTCAAAGTGATTATTGACATAGTTGGATTAATAACTACCATATTGGTTACTGTTACTATTTATTGTCCTTGTTCTTTATTCTTATTTTTGTCTTCCACTCTTTTTCTGCTGTTTGTGGTTTTAGGCATTTTATAATTTTTTGAGCAGTTTACCTGATTCCTATTCTCTCCTTTCTTAACATATCAGTTATACTTCTTTTTTTTCCTTTTTTAGTGGTTAGCCTAGAGTTTGCAATATAGATGTACAGCTAATCCAAGTTCACTTTCAAATAACAGTGTACCACTTGACAGGTAGTGTGAACACCTTATAACCAAATAATTCTAATTCCTCCCTCCCATCCCTCGTATTATTGCTGTTATTCATTTCACTTATATGTAAGCATATATGTATATATACATATACACATACACGTAAGATATATACATAAGCATACACAATCAAATTCACCATTGCTATTATTATTTTGAACAAATTGTTATGGTAGATCAATTAAGAATAAAAACAATAAGAGTTTTTTTATTCTACCTTACTTATTCCTTCTTCAATGCTCTTTCTTTATGGGTTTCCAAGCTTCTGATCTATATCATTTTCCATCTCTCTAAAGAATTTCTTTTAAGGCAGGTCTACTGCCAACAAATTCCCTCAATTTCTGTATGTCTGAGAAAGTCTCTCTCTCCTTCATTTGTGAAGGATAATCACAGGGTACAAAATTCTAGGTTGGTGAGGTTTGCTCCCAACACTTTAAATATTCCACTCCACTCTTTTGACTTGGATGGTTTCTGAGGAGAAATTAGACGGAATAAATTTTTTTGTTGTTCCTTTACAGGCAAGGTGATTTTTTCCTCTGGCTTCAAGATTTTTTTTGTTATATTTGATTTTCTGTAATTTGAAAATGATAGGCCTAGGTGTCATTTTAGGGGGGCTTTTATCCTGCTTGGTGTTCTCTGAGCTTCCTAGATCTGTGGTTTGGTGTCTTACATTAATTGGGGAAATTCTCAGTCATTACTGTTTCAAATATTTCTTCTGTTCCATTCTCTCTTTCTTCTCCTTCTGGTATTCCCATTACATGCATGTTACACCTTTTGTAGTTGTCTCACAGTCCCTAGATATTCTATTCTGCTTTTTTTCAGTCTTTGTTCTCTTTGCTTTTTGGTTTTCGAGGATTCTATTGAGATATACTTTAGTTCAGAGATTCTTTCCTCACATGTCCAATCTACTAACAAGCCCATCAAAGGCATTCTTCATTTCTGTCAGGGTGTTTATCTCTAAAATTCCTTTCTGGTTCTTTCTTAAGATTTCCATCTCTCTGCTTATATTGCCCATTTGCTCTTGTATGCTGTCTACTTTACCCATTACAGCCCTCAGCATATTAATCATAGGTGTTTTAAATTCCTAGTCTGATAATTCCAATACTCCTGCCATGTCTGGTTCTGATGCTTGCTCTGTCTCTCCAAATTGTGTTTTCTGCCTTTTGGTATGCCTTCTAATTTTTTCTTGATTGCTAGACATGATGTACTAGGTAAAAGGAACTGCTATAAACAAGCTTTTAGTAATGTGGCAAGGTGTGAGAGGAGGGGAAGCATTCTACAGTCCTGTGATTAGGTCTCATTCTTTTAGTGAGCCTATGCCTCTGAACTGTGAACTTCACAAGAGTTTCTCAGTTCTTTTCCTCCCTCTTTAAGTGGGATAGGATGAAGTGAGTGGGTATTTCACTTCCTCCAGGTCAGTTAAGCTCTGATAATATTCCAGCAGGTTAGGCTCTGGTTAACTAGTTTCCTCCAAGGGCAAGCCTTGTTAAAAAGAACAGAATCTTCTATATTTCAAAATGATTCCTTTTTCCCTTCCCCTGATGGAAGCAAGAGGAGATTTTCCTCTGATATGTACTGTGGGAACCTGGTTGAGCTCCTGGAGGTAAATCTCACAATATTGTGGAAGTCCCTATGACTGAGTCCCCCCTAGAGATTTGGTTTTTTTCCCCCTAAAGATTGGTACCTGAGCTAACAACTGCTGACAATCTTTTTTTTTTCCTTTTTCTGCTTTTTCTCCCCAAATGCCCCCCCCAGTACACAGTTGTATATTTCAGTTGTGGGTCCTTCTAGTTCTGGCATGTGGGACACCACCTCAGTGTGGCCTGACAAGCGGTGCCATGTCCACGCCCAGGATCCGAACCAGCAAAACCCTGGCCGACGAAAGCAGAGCACATGAACTTAACTACTTGGCCACGGAGCCAGCCCCACCCCACCTAGAGCTTTTAACTGTAGAAATTATTCACAGTGAGCCTCCAGCAATATATCAATTACAGTTCAGGTTTCCTAACCAGCAGTGGTTCCTAAGACGGTTTCACCTTGTGAGTCTCTGTTCTGGGAAGGCATAACTCCTTCCATTTATCTGACTCTCCAATCTTGGGGCAGCAGTTTGCCTTGTGTCCTCTTCTCTCTTACGGATCTAAGAAGAGTTGTTGATTTTTCAGTCCTGAGATGTTCAACTTTTTACTTGCTGTTAGGATGGAGTGGTTACTTTGTTGTTTGGTGTCCTTTTTTTTTTTTTTGGCACAAATAAAAAAATCTAAAACTAAAAGTTACTGTCACTTTAATAAAAAATAATTTTTAATGTTTAAATCATAAAGTCTATTTGTATCTCAAAGTGTTTAAAGTAAACAAATTTAGGGTAGACTTTCAATTTTTTAAATGTACATTTTTATTACAGTAAAAAATGACAGAAAAGTAAAGGTACAATATATTAGATTAAGAATGACAATTACTTGCCAAAACAATCCTGAGAAAAACAAACAAAACTGGAGGTATCACACTCCCTGAATTCAAAATATACTACAAACCTATAGTAATCAAAATAGCATGGCGCTGGTAGAAAAACACACACACACATCAACAGAACCGAACTGAGAGCCCAGAAATAAAACCACAAATCTATGGAAAGCCAATCTTTGACAAAGGAACCAAGAACATACAATGGAGAAAGGAAAGTCTCTCCAATAAGTGGTGCTGGGAAAACAGGACAGCTACACACAAAAGAATGAAAGTATACTATTATCTTACACCATACACAAAAATTAACTCAAAATGGATTAAAGACTTGAATGTTAAGACCTGAAACCATAAAACTCTTAGAAGAAAATACAGGCAGTACACTCTTTGACGTTGGTCTTAGCAGTATCTTTTCAAATTCCAGCCAGGCAAGGGAAATACAAGAAAAAGTAAACAAACAGATCTACATCAGACTAAAAAGCTTCTGAGCAGCAAAGGAAACTGTCAACAAAATGAAAAGACAACCCACCAACTTGGAAAAAATATTTGCAAATCACATATCCAAAAAGGGGTTAATTTCCAAAATACATAAAGAACTCAACAATTCAACAATAAAAAAATGAATCACCCAATCAAAAGATGAGCAGAGAATATGAACAGACATTTTCCCAAAGAAGATACACAGAAGGCCAACAGGCACATGAAAAGATGTTCAATATCACTAATTATTAGGGAAATACAAATCAAAAACTACAAAGAGCTATCAAGTCACACCCATCAGAATGTCTATAATTAATAAGACAAGAAATAACAAGTGTTGAGAGGTGGTGGAGAAAAGGGAACCCTCATACACTGCTGGTAGGAATGCAAACTGACGCAGCTACTATGGAAAAAAGGATGAAGTTTTCAAAAAATTCTATTCTCAAAAACTTAAAAATAGAAATACGATATGATCCAGCTATCCCACTACTGGATATTTATCCAAAGAACATGAAATCAACAGTTCAGAAAGACTTATGCATCGCTATGTTCATCATAGCATTATTCACAATAGCCAAGACGTGGAAGCAACCCAAGTGCCCATCAACTGATGAATGGATAAAAACGTAGTATATTACACACACACAATGGAATGCCACTCAGGCATAAAAAAAGACAAAATCGTGGGGCCAGCCAGGTGGCACAGCAGTTAAGTTCCCACGTTCCACTTCGACGGCCCAGGGTTCACAGGTTCGGATCCCAGGTGCGGACACGGGCACTGCTTGGCAAGCCATGTTGTGGCAGGCGTCCCACATATAAAGCAGAGGAAGATGGGCACGGATGCTAGCTCAGGGCCAGTCTTCCTCAGCAAAAAGAGGAGGATTGGCAGCAGTTAGCTCAGGGCTAATCTTCCTAAAAAAAAAAGACAAAATCGTGCCATTTGTGACAATATGGATGGACCTTAAGGGCATTATGGTAAGCAATATAAGTCAGAGAGAGAAAGACAAATACCATATGATTTCACTCATATGTGGATGATAAAGACATAAACAAGGAGAACAGGTTAGTGGTTACCAAAGGAGAAGGGAGTGGCAGAAGGGCGAAAGGGGCACATATGTATGGTGACAAATAAAAACTAGATTTTTGGTGGTGAACACAATGCAGTCTATATAGAAACTGAAACATAATAATGTACACCTGAAATTTACACAATGTTATAAGCCTCTAACATCAATAAAATAAAAAAAAAGAATGTCAAATACTCATTTCAAGACAGTAAATATTTAAAGATCAAATAAATTCAAGCTCTAGGGTAGAGATTATATGTACTTAAACTGAAGGAACTGGTCAACAATAAAGAATTTCTTAGGCCTCTCCTATAAAAGAGACCATGATACAGACTAATGACATGACCCAAAGCATAATGAGAGCAACTGCATAGGCGCTGCCATAGTATTTACTAATTCTCTTATGAATTAACTCTCAATAGTTCCAAACATACATTCACTGTAATGAAGAAAGTATCTAGAAAGTTTGATAAAAGTTTAATCAAACGATTGCTTTAAAATGCTAATGAATGTATATGAATTACTTTCATTGAAGCCTCTGTATCAGCTTGTATAATACAGAAAAGGTCATGACCCAATAGTGATTGATGATCCTCTTTACATAGTATTTATTAAGGAGCCGACTACTCAGAGTACGGCTGGTTCATGTTTTGTTTCTTCCCACATCTCCTCACTTTGTGTGTGTCTCTAGTTTTCATTTTCTCCCTCAAGAAGAAAATTAGGGTGAATTTTACTAAAAATTTTGGGTGTGGAAAACTTCAGAAGTCTGTCAATTTCAATTAGCAATGTTCTTTTACTCACAAGAAAAATTAGGATGGGGCCAGCCCAGTGGCGTGGCAGTTAAATTTGCAAGCTCTGCTTTGGCAGCCCAGGGTTCATCGGTTTGGATCCCAGACACAGACCTACACGCCGTTTACCAAGTCATGCTGTGGCAGGCATCCCATATATAAAACAAAGGAAGATGGGCACAGATGTTAGCTCAGGGCCAATCTTCCTCAGCAAAAATAGGAAGATTGGCAGCTGATGTTCACTCAGGGCCAATCTTCCTCAAAAAAAAAAATAAGGAAAAATTAGGAATTACTGTGTTCTTACTATTTTTAATTGCAGAAGCACATCACTATAACATTCTAAGTGTTAATATTCCTCTAAATCTTGAATTCCTTCAAAGCAAGGGTGATACTTTACTTACTCATCTATTACTAGGACCTGTCTGAATATTTGGCAAATATTAAATACTCAAAAAGCAATGGTGAATAATTGAATTAACTGAAACCAACCTAACGTTGCCACACCAAAATTAGGGCAAAACTTTGCTTCTGACTCATCCAATGTCCATTCTAAATTTTTTTTTAATCAAGAATATACTGTACATGCAATATGACAGCAACAAAAGGGGATACTTTTGATAGCAAAAAAAGAGCACTGTTGAGAACAACAAAAGATTTTTTTGATAGCAACAACAAAAAATACCCCTGGAAATTGAAGGAAACAAACAAAAATCAGAGGTCTGAGTCAAGAACACCAGAGCAATGGGATTGAATTCCAAAAATGTGCATGAAGCAAAATTCAGAAGCCAGAGACCAGTGTCCTTTGCGGTTTTAACTACTTTGGGATGGAGTTCGTCAGAATTAAAGAAGTAAATAAACCCAACGTTGGGTTGGTTTCAGTTAATTCAATTATTCACCATTGCTTTTTGAGTATTTAATATTTGCCAAATATTCAGACAGGTCCTAGTAACACGTTTCTTACTGCTGGAGAAGGAGTAAGTACAGAAGTGAAGACCCATGGAGCTTAGAGAGAGAACGGCATGGATGGAAATCTTTGGATAATTTGCTTAATCATTCTAAGCCTCAGAATTCTTACCTAAGGAGGTTGTTGTGAAAAAAAGATATATAGGGATACTTATTATTTATTAAAAAAATAAGCACAAATGGCGACTTTACAAAACACAATAAAAGGCTTAAACATTTCCAGCATGACAAAAGATTAATGTCTTTACCGTATAAGCGTTTCTAAAAGTTATTGAGAAAAAGGTTAAAACCCAACCAAAAAAAAATGAGCAGAAAGGAAAAATAAATGAGCCAGGAAGAAAACAAATGGCTAATAAATGTAAAAATTATTCCTGGCTATAAATCAAAGAAACTTAAGCAAAAACACGTTATAGTGAAATATTAGTGATTCCTTAAAATTTATACTTCATATATTTATCTTTCAGCAAATATTTACTGAGCACCACTATAAGTGTTTAACATTATGCTAATGGTAGTTTTAAAATGATGAAACAGACATAGCTCTTGCATTTCCGACTCTTCCCAGAGATATGCACAAAATGCTCTGTGAAGACACAGGAGGAGCAGAGAAGTTAAGGAAGCCTCCTGGAAGAAGTAATACCTAAGCTGAGATCTGAAGGATCAATAAAAGTTCACCAGGCTAAGAGACAGAGAAATCTGATGCCAAAAGAACAGTCTACGCACAGGTCTGGAAACATACAAAAGAACTGTGATTTTAGGGTGCCACAAGTAGTTCAGCATGATTAGGGCAAAAACCTAGTAACAGAAGTGGTGGTAAGAGATGAGGATGACGAGGTGAGCAGATCATAAAAGCCCACATGAAGGTAAACCCTCCCCACCAATGGCAACAAGAAGACGGTGAAGGCTTTAAGCAGAGAAGTGATATTAATAGATTTGTTCTTTTGAAAGATCATTCTGGCTACAATATAGAGAATGGGATGGAGACAGGACTAGAGTTAGGGAGAACAGTAGAAATAGGGTATTACAATAGTTCAGGCACAATAATATAGAGGCCGAGGTTATATAAAGAAACATAGGAAGTTTAATAGATACTAAGATGACTAGACAGAACCTCATGACTGATTAATAATCAGAAGTAGGGGGCAGGGAACAGTCAAGAGTATCACCCAAATTTTGGCTCGGACAGCTCTGTGGGTTCGATAGGGAACATAGGAGGAATATGTTGGAGGGGAATGGGAGGGAATGATGTTGAAAGCAGAGACTAACATATACTGAACATTTACTATGTGCCAGGTATTCTTCCAAGTTTTCTCTCATTTAAGTCTCTCAACAATCATATGAAGTAAGCTCTATTATTATCTCCACTTTACAGATAAGGAAACAAACACAAAGAGAATAGGTAAGCTGGCCAAGGTCAGCAGAAAACCTGAGATATAAACTGACAGTTTAGCTTGAACTATGCTCTTAATCACTGTTACAGATACCTCAGAAATACTTTAGATGACGGATTCGGTTTTAGACATGCTGTGTTTAGGATATCTACAGGACATGCAAGAGGAAAAATGCCCAGTATGCAAATGGAAATGAGAGTTTGGCATTCACACTGGGTGAAGATGTAAATTTGGAGTCATCCACATAAAATATGTAAATTTAAGACAATGATTGATGGGTTTCTCTAGGAAGAACATATAAAAAATGAGGGGGCAAAAAAGGCTAAGATTGAAACCTGATGAAAAATTACTATTTTAGCGACAGGGAGAAGACTAGCTAGTAAAATGGGGAGGGGGCAAAGCAAAGAACTTAAAGAAATGGGCTCTGGAAACAGATTTCCTGGGTATGAATTACCGATCAGCCCCTTTATTAGCCGTGGGTCTGAAGACTAGTCACTTCATCTCTATGAATCATTTTTTTCATTTCTAAAACAGACATGATAGTAGTACCTACCACATACAGTTGTTTTGAGGATTAAATTAAATGTTACCTGTTTGGGACAGTAAATAGAAAATAGCAAATGCTCAATCAATTTTAAGTGTGGTTGGTGTTAATAATATTATCAGCTAGACAGAAAATGAACAGTCAAAGAGAAGAAAGCCAAGAAGGATCAGCTGTCACTAAAATTAAAGGAAAATTTTTGAGAAGTTGACAATGTCAATACTGCTATGTGGACAAGATAATGACTCTAATGTGTCCATTATATTATTTAATAACAAGGAGTCTGATAACTTTGGTGAGGGAGATATGAAATAGACACTGAATTCTGCTTTAAAATAGTAAATTAGGGCTCCCTTTCTTAAAAAAAGTTTGGTGAGATGTATCAATAGCTGAAAATATTTATGTCCTTTGACCAAGTAATTTCACTTTGAGAAAAAAGGAAATAGAGATGTATTCAAAATTTTATATTTCTTGCACTATTATTTTAAAAAGTAAAGCTAGAAAGAATTTAAGCATCGAAGAGCAGTAATGGTGGCATCAAAATATATCAAACATAAGGGCTGGCCTGGTGGTGTAGTGCTTAGGTTCACCCACTCCCCTTCGGTAGCCCAGGGTTTGCAGGTTCTGATCCCGGGCATGGACTTATGCACTGCTCATTAAGCCATGCTATGGTGGTGTCCCACATATAGAATTGAGGAAGACCTGCACAGGTGTTAGTTCGGGTCAATCTTCCTCACACACACACAAAAATCAAACACAAATCCAAATATGTCAAAAGTACCAACTGTGGATATTAGCTTATGGATATTTCATTTTTTACTTTTTGTTTAGTACTTTCTAAAACTTCTCCCATAAACATGCATTATTTTTATAATCAGAAAAACTTAAACTTAAGTGCTGCCTTTGTTCTTTTAATTGTCCAATACTAGAGCCCTGGCTATACATGAGAAACATAACATACACGTTATCCATTCCAAAGAACAAAACATCAGTAACAGAGTAACACGTTACTGTTACAAAACAAGAGTAACAGAGACTATTTCCCTATTTACTGTTCACATAATTTAAAGAAAAACTTTTAATTTCATCTAATTACTAATAATTTTAAAATTATTAATTAAAAATGGTTAACTCAAGAACCTGGTTTAAAAAGTGGAAACTACAATAAAGCTTTTTCTAACCTAATAACCCACTGACCTACTTTAGAATGTGGGTTAGTTAAATCTGATATTCTGGGACTGATGGATCTATTAACATTAATTAAAAGTAGTGCTGAAATTCAATCGACTGGTATACACAAAACCCAAGCAATAATCCTTAACTATGTTTATCACTATTTGTGATTCTAACTTGCTTCTGCAGATAACTGTGTTTCCACTATAGCCAAAAAGATAATTATTTCTAAGAGAACAACTTTAATACTTTTTAAATTAATTGTTCAATGCATGACTAAAGATGAAATTAAACAGTTCTCAATTTATTTAATACTTAATGGGAACATTAGCCTATCTCTACAATGATCGAAAATGAAAATTCTTGAAAATGAAAAATATTTTAATTCTTAAATTAAAAATTGTCAGTAAGAACAAGAAACATACCCCAAACCAAACTCTCATGAACCAGACCTCTCTTAAAACCAGAGAAGATTCTGGCTCAAGACAAACACCATATGATCTCAGAATTCTAGCCTGTCCAATGTCTAGACATGAGGCATTTTTGAAGCCTCATTAAATAAACAAAAACTAAAAAACTAATATAGCTCTCTTAGTGGGACACAAGACTATTCCAATGATTCAACTAATATACTTCTACAAATAATGTCTGAGCTCCCTATTCATGTAATGGACTGCTCTGGTCCACAAATATACAAGCAACTTATTCCTTTTTCAGAGATGAGACTGAGGTCTGAGCCTGTCCTCAGCATTAAATGAGTCCCACAGAAGATGTGAAGGTACACTGAGATCCCAAGTCTGAGACTCAAAGTGAACTCAAACTGAACCAGGTACCATAACCCTGAACCTACACCACCCTGCACCAGGACTCTTCACTAATATCAGCGGGAAGAAAGAGGGGGCCCTGTGGAAGGCAGAATAATGGCCCCATGAAAAGGACTGTGCCCTAATCCCTGGAACCTGCGAATATGCTACCTTACATGGCAAAAAGGGACAGTGCAGAAGTGATTAAGATTAAAGATCTCGAGATAGGGAGACCATTCTAGATTATCTGGGTGGGTACAATGTAATCATATGAGTCTTTAAAAGCAGAGGACTTTTCCTGGCTGTGGTCAGAGAAATACGAGACAGAAGAAGTGACAAAAAGATGCAATGTTGCTGGTTTTGAAGGTGGAAGAAGGTGGCCACAAGTCAAGGAATGTGGATTACCTTCAGAAGCTTGAAAACACAAGGAACAAATTCTCCCCCAAAGCCTCCAGAAAGGAATAGAGTCCTACTGACACCTTGATTTTAGCCCAGTGAGACCCATGTGGAACTTCTGACCTGCAGGGACTATAAGACAATATATTCATACTGTTTTAAGCCATTAAGTTTATGGTAATTTGTATGGCAGCAACAGAAATTTAATACAAGTCCAAAATCTCTGGCTGCTCTTGATAAATTTGCCTTTCCCAAACCCTTTCGCCCTCAATATTTACAGTAATCTGCCCAGGAAATAATCAAGACTAATCCCATCATGCCCTACTTTCCTTTTATATCAGTCACCAGAAGAGGCCCAAAACTCCCAGGTCCTCCCCCATCATATACATCCCTATATACACACTTTTGTCCATATACTCTATGTATCCCTACATTGATCCCTTTTCCCTTTCCCAATTTCCAAAATCTTTTAACTGTGTCCTCTGGAACTGACGGTATATCATTAGCAAAATATCCTGTTTCCTCACTATTGTTGCACACTCTCTTAACCTTCCTTGCACCAACTGAAACCTCACTCCTCTAGTTCTGCTGTAGCACCAGTTCTTTCAAAAGGTGGCTGTTCTTTCACATATTCCCTTTTCTCCCCTCCCTAAAATCCCCAGCTTTGAATCTCATGTCTCCAGACTACATCAGCTCTTATCCTCTCCTTGCTGCAACCATTCATAACCCACCAGAACAAGCCCTCTCATTCCTTGAGGGCTGTTATTCTGACACCTCTTTTGTCATTGTTTTTGGATTTTAATATCTACATAAATGATCCTCCGAATCCCCTGGCCAGTCAGTTCCTTGATCTCCTCTCCTCCAACAATATGTGCTCCATCCTACCTCCTTCTCACTCCCCTGAAGTTACTCTAGAACTCACCATTACAAAGCAGCACACATCCCTCCATATTCTCAATTTCAAGCACCTTATCCCTCTAGATCTCACATAAGCTGGGATAGCATGTGATCTGCTTGATTCAAAACCACAAAAATAAAAACACAAGCATTTTTTTAAACTGACAATATAGCATTATGTAAATACTAGGCTTACGGCTAGCTCATGAGATAGTTTAACAACTTACAACCAAGACGTATAAATATAATGACAATGTTTTGACATATACTTTACCAATGAGGCCACCAAACTCATGTAAAATATCACTAAAAATATATCAGTTCTCAAGGCCACAAGTATTCCTCTAACTTTGTGCAGTGTAATCACTTCATAAAAAAGATAGTTGTTTTGACCTATTAAAACTTGGGTAAACTGCTAGGCTGCCTTTGTGCCAAGCAAGTTCACAACCATCTGAAAACTAGTTCAAATAAGTGTGGACACATCCTGAACCACAGAGTATTCAGAAAACAACTACCTTAACACATTTTTTCTTCACTAAAATAATCATTATACCTACACTTGATATTTAAGATAAAATGTATTCCCTTTGAATTGTAATATTGCAATATATGATAATGATATACATTTGCTATCCATCTCCACATTTCTCTCTATCCCTACTTACTCTCAAAGCTTTCAAACATATAAACATAAACACACATGGGTCTATTTAGTTCCTTAGTTGACTATTATTTTTTTAAACCCACTGATGGCTTGATCCTTACCAGAAATGACAAGGTCTGGGAAAATAGCAGGCCAAGACCCTGTCTGAATCTGTGGAGGAGGAAAGGAGATGGGGCTCAAATCACACAGACACATCTTTCTTTGTAGCATGAAATAGGAGTAATTAAGGATTTAAGAGAGGATGTGTAAATAGCATGCTAATTCAGAGCCTGAGGCCTATGACCAGGTTTCACAAGGGGCAATTTGGACTAAACAAGTATTATAGAACAGAGACATACCCTTGACACAGAAGACACAAGATGTGAGATTTATACTGATTTATCTTCAAGTCTTCTACTGAGCCCATGCACTAAATTTGTATTTCATATATTGTATTTTTCAGTTCTAAAATTTCCATTTGATTCTTTTATATGGTTTCTATTTTTCAGAGGACTGTCCATTCTTTCAAGAATATTCACTTTTATTTCATGAAGCATGGATATAATAGTTGCTTTAAAGTCTTTTTCTGACAAATCCATCATCTGGGTTGGCATTTTTTTGTTGTATTTTCCCTTAAAAAATTGTCAGATTCTCCCATTTCCTTCTATGTCAAGTAATTCTGGATTATA
Organism: Equus przewalskii; assembly: GCF_037783145.1. Taxonomy (NCBI): domain Eukaryota; kingdom Metazoa; phylum Chordata; class Mammalia; order Perissodactyla; family Equidae; genus Equus; species Equus przewalskii. The sequence goes on along the minus strand of NC_091833.1, from coordinate 77,051,431 downwards.
TCCTAGATGTTCTGATATTAGTTATGAAACTCTAGATTCCAATAACATCTTCTGGAGAATTTGATTTTTGATTTAAGTTTAGACTACAAGCTTATATTGTCTTCTGTGAGTGATAGCTCCAATATCAGTTCAGTTTTCAAAGCCTTTACTATGTTATTTCGGTTTATCCTCTGCATGCATCACTGAGGGGCAAGTCTGAGATATTAACAGTGATTTATATCGTAGTTCAGTTCTCTAAGTCTTTGATGTGTTTCTTTGGGTCTGTTCCATGCATGTGCAACTCATGAGTGAGGTGGGACCTTTGTGGGTTCATACTCACAATCAGGAAATCTCCTGTCACATCAGCTCTCCCCTTTCTGAGATTTCCCCAGCGTGCTCCAGTTTGCAGGGCCCTCTTTCCCAATTCCTCTGGCCAGAGAAATCGTTTTTCCTCAGGGTTTTAAGTCCTTTTGCCACCAGGATAATGCAACTTTACAGGTAGAGATCATCTTATGGCAGGCTTGAGAGAGAAAAAGAAAAAATAGGGGACCCCCTTTCCTTGTCCTCTGGCTAGAAATAGGGGTTTCCCTTGGAGTTTTTGCTAATTGCTACACCCACTGTGCAGTTCCATAATACAGCCTACCATTTGGTCAAAGCTGGGTCATGGAAAGAAAGAAAAAAAGGTAAACTCACCATTATACAGACTATTCTTCAAGTTATGACTTCCTTTCTCAATCCACCTGCTATTATTAAATTTTAGTTTTCAGATAGTTGCTTTTTATATTCTATTGAGAGTTTTTAGTTCTAATCAGTCAGAGAAATAGGCTTACTCCATTTAGTTCTAATCAGTCAGAGAAATAGGCTTACACACACAAAAGTAAAAAAGAATACTATAATTATTAACCCATCTATCCGTCACCCATTTCCAACAATTATCAAATCATGATCAATCTTATTCTATCTGTTCTGACCCTTCCCCATGCCTTCCCATCCTCCTTTGTATTATTAGAAGCAAATCCAAAACACTGTATGATTTCATCTGTAAATACTCCACTATGAATCTATAAATTACAAGGACTATTTAAAAACATAACCACAATCTCATTATCATACATTAAAAAGATGTGTAAGACCTCTACACACAAAACAACAAAACCGATTTCTAAGAGAAATTTTAAAAGACCTAAATATATAAAGGCATATACCACAGTAAATGTATTGAAAGTGTCAATACTGAAAGATGTCCATTGTAGTCAAATTGATCTATAGATTCAATATTAAGCTAGTTGAGAATAATATTAAATAATATTTAACTTGCTTAATATTAAGCAGGGAATTTATTATTTATTTATATAGGAAGCTGACAGGCTGAGTATAAAATTTTTATTGAAATTCAAAGAACCAAGGCAATTCTGAAGAATGAAGTCAGAGGATTTACAGCTACAATAATTAAGGAACTATGGCACTGGCACACCAACAACTAGACCAATGGAACAGAATAGAGTCCAAAAATAGACCCACAAATAAACAGTTATCTGAATCACAACAAAGGCACTACTGCGTTACAGTAGAGAAAGGATAGTCTTTTCAATAACTAATGCTTAACCTTAATGGATTTCCACATGGAAAATAAAATGAACCATGAATCCTACCATGCATAAACCTAAATGTAAAAGTTTAAACAACCAAGTTTACTTAAGAAAATAAACGAGAATATCTTCTTGGCTTTGGGATAGGCAAACATTTCTTATAACACAAAAAGCACTAATCACAAAAGAACAGTTCGATAAAACTGAATTTATTAAAATTAAGAAATTATCTTAAGACATACTATTAAAAGAGTGAATAAGCAGGGAAGATATCTTCAATACCCAATCCAACAAAAAACATCCTAGCATCCTAGAAATAGTTAAAGAACTCCTACAAATCCATAAGACAACCCAATAAAAAAAAAATGGGCAAACGACATGAATAGGCATTTCTCCAAAGAGGACATCCAAATGGTCAATGGCATATAAACACATGTGCTAACCTTTTAAAGTTATCATGGAATTATGAACTAAAATTACAGTAAATTTTCACTACAAAAATAGCAAAAGAGCTAATATTGAAAACACTAATGAAAATCAAGTATTAGTGAGGATGTAGAGCAACAAGAACTCTTGTACACTGTTGGTGAGAGTGTAAACTGATTCAACCACTTTGGAAAACTATGAGCATCTACTAAACCTAAACAGCCAAATACCCTGACCCAGCAATTTCACTCCCAGAAATTTACTCACAGAAATGCATACATATGTACATCAAAAGACATGCTCAAGAATGTTCACAGCAGCACTGTTCATAATAGCCACAAGCTGACGATGCTCCAAATGTTCATCAACAGCAGAATGGATAAATAAACTGTGGTATATAGATATTATTTATTATAAAGCAATGAAAAAGGGTGAACTATCACTACATGAATCAACCTGGATGACTCACATAAAGAAGATGTTGATTAAAAAATGATAGACAACAGAAGGTCAAAAATAGACAGAACTAATGAATAGTGAATGAAGTCAGAATAATAGTTACCTCCGGAGTATGTGATGACTGTTAGGGGGCATGAAGGAGGCTCCTGGGTTCATGAAAATGTTCTATATCTTGATCTTGATATTGGTTAAACAAGCGTTGACTTCATAAAATTTCATCAAAATGACACTCAGGATTGATGGACTTTATAATAAGCATGTTTTAATTCAATAGGAAAAGTTAAAAAAAAAAAGTTAGCAATACTCTATCAGTGCCTTGATTTTTAAATTTTTACTATTTGTAGTTACTTTACTTGGTCAAATTGAAGTCTAGTAGAACCAGGTTTCTGCATCAGTCTGTCTCTTACTTGGGTACTAAAAGTCATATTTACTTCCTTTTTCAGTATAATTACTGAAGAACTGTTTTGATGGGTGGATCCTTCCCATATTATGAGGGCAACAGGAAGTCTAGCTTGAAGTTAGACCTATCCAAAATTTATAAACTAAAAAATTGTCAGATGGCATTTTTTTCTTAATGTAAATATAATTGATCAATTTTACTGTATTAAGTTCCAGATCACTAGTTCCTACAGTTTGTATTTGGCAAAAAGAGGTAAGAAAACTTGAGGGTTCTGAAGCTTAGCTTCTAAGCTCAGTTTTAGCTAGAAGTGAAAACAGCAAATCAAGACAAGGTGTTAGCATAAGGTTGTGAAAATGAAATAAATCATTAAGTGAAAAGTGCTTACAATATAATGCCTGGCACAAACGCTCAAAAAATGTCTGCAATTACTAATACTATTTTGAGAAACACTATAATAGATACTTATTCTTGAATTTCCTTCAAAATATAATAAATTTGAGATGATAAAACCAGACCCACTTTTAAAAACAAACAAAGCATATTTATGGAGCTAAGGGAATATGGTAGATTTTTAATGAAACTAGCTGAAGTGAACATTATATTAAAGTAAACTACAGGATAGATGAAAACTTAACAGATTATACCTAAGTTTTTTTAAAGTTCTAAATTATACTAATTGATATTTCACTATGATCTTATGATTAAAATAACTGATGAGATAATCATCAAGAATACTATTAATACAAAGACCTTCTCTTTGCCAAGCAGATTTTACATTTCAAAGCTTTTTTCATTTTATCTCCACATTACTATAAAACAACTAAACCTATTTTATAAAGTACTTGTCATAAACTTATTAAATAATCACAGAACAGAGCATCTGCATTGATGACCATATAGTTAATCATAAACCACTCAACAAAAAAGTACTGTTCAATAACAGTACCACCATGTGAACAGAGGATGTGTAAAAGCACTTTGAAAAAAATACAAGGACTATAAGTATATTTTTAATGGAAGTAAATGATAATCTAAAAGTAACAGTATTTGGACATAATTTCCAGGTTTTTTGGTAACTGCTAAAGACATTTCTTTACACTTTTACTTGGAAATAATTTCAAACTTCCAAAAAACTATATGAATATTTAAAAGAACTCCTATGTATACTTACTCCAGATTCACCAATTGTTAACATTTGCATCATTTTCTTTAAAATATAAACGTTTTCTAAACTGAGAGTAAGTTGTATAAATCACGACCTTTTAGCTCTAAATACTTAAATGTATACTTCCTAAGAACAAGGACATTCTCTTAAATAACCATAGTATAGTTACTAACCTCAGAAAACTTAATAATTACACAATATTTTAATATAATGTCTATTTTCCAATTTTCTTAACTGACCAAATAAAGTACTTTAGGGCTTTCTTCCTCCTCCAGTACAGGATCCAGTCCAGAGTCATATATTGCATTTAGCTGTCACATCTCCCTAGACTCCTTAAATCTGGTATAATTTTCCTCAGCTAAATACCTTTTAAACTATCTTATCTTTACAAGGTATACTGCAAGGTAGTATTTTAAAAATTGGTTTCTTAAGCAAACTATATAGGGAAGTTTCATTAAAAAAAAAGAGGTTCAGTGGAAGAGTTGGGGAAAATTTCAGAAGACTTAGATGAGAATATATGTCTTCCTATCCAAGAGTGGCTTTTAGTATATATACATTTTAAAGCTTTATAATGAGAACGGTTCTAGGTTTCTTTAAGATTGGTAATTCTTGGATTAGTAGTTTATCTGGGCTCTTAAGATTTCAAAAATTAACAATAAACAATCAACTTAGACAAATAAGTCTGGCCAAATAATCTGGCCAATGATTTGACGGCTATCTTAAAGAATGAATCCAGAGAAAATAACTGTTTTCATCAAAATTCTCTTTTACAGTTAACAAAAAACACCCAATCGCAATAAGCAAAACTTCGAAGAAACTGGAATTATTGTGATCATGCACAGATATAATAGTTATTGGAGCTATAATAGATCTTGTTCTTTCACTCTATGTGCCAGGCCTACAGGGGATCCACTGTTTAAAAAACAGGCATGGTACCTACCCTTAGAAAACTTATAATTTAGTAAATCCAAGATTCCTGCTTTCAGACAGGAAAGGTATTATTTTTCCCTATTTGGAAATGAAGCAATTAGGATTTAGAGTGGTAAATGTGTCCAAAGTCACAAAACTATTAAGTGTTCTAGAGGGCCAAGAAAGGGAGATACTAAAATCGTGGTCTTTTATCTAATATAGGACTTAACCTGTGTCAGACTACAAAAGAGCTCCTTAAGAATACCCTCCAAGCCTATCCACTGATTCCAAAAGGGACTGTGTACCTTCATCCTCAATGTACTGAGTTCCATTGAGTCAGTCACCAACTAGTTTCCAAATATTAGACTAGTACTTTCACTTAAAAAATAAAAATAACAAGTAATCCCTGCACATCAGGAAAAAACAGAGACTGCACATAAGGTATACACAATCTGTTAAATGCTTAAGATATTATAGTAATGTCAAAACCAGGTAAAAACTAAGAGTACTATACTAATTTTCTTTCTACAAATTCCCATATACATTCATTTTAGAAGAAAAGTAATAGAAGAATGATTTCTCTTGATTTATTTCCTATTTTAAAACAACAACATGGTCAGTTTAATTAGAATAGGGGTTACACTTTGCAGGACAGAAAAAAGTATAAATGAGTCACTAAGACTTGGTACTGACAATCACGTCCCGCTATTTTCCGCCTACTCATCTCTTAAACCTTAGAACTCAATCTATAAATACTTCTCCAACCACGTCCTAGGTCCAACCATGACCTAGAGCACAGGTCAGGTACCTTATTCAGTAAAGGGTCACATGGTAAATATTTTTGGCTTTCTAGGCCCTAAGGTCTCTGATGCAACTACTTAACTCCACTACAATAGCTTGAAAATAGCTATACACAATATGTAAAAAATAAGAGTGGCTGTGTTCCAATAAAGCTTTATTTATAGATGCTGATTTTGAATTTCACATAATTTTCACATGTCACAAAATAGTATTCTTTTGAGTTTTTCTATGACCCGTGAACTAAGAATAGTGTGTATATTTTTAAATGGTTGTAAATATTTTTGGCTTTCTAGGCCCTAAGGTCTCTGACGCAACTACTTAACTCCACTACAATAGCTTGAAAATAGCTATACACAATATGTAAAAAATAAGAGTGGCTGTGTTCCAATAAAGCTTTATTTATAGATGCTGATTTTGAATTTCACATAATTTTCACATGTCACAAAATAGTATTCTTTTGAGATTTTTCCCCCAACCATTTAAAAATATACACACTATTCTTAGTTCACGGGTCATAGAAAAACGGGCAGTAGGCTGGATTTGGTAGTGCGCAGACCCCTGATGGAGAGACTTGCTTGTAAGGTGGAGCTGCAGTAGGTGACTGGCCCTTCTCTACCTCATTCAACTGATTATCTTTAAAGCTAAAATCTGACAGGAAATAAACAATTCCTATTCTACTTTCAGTCACTTGAAAATCATCTTCCTTTATCTCAGAAAAAAAACAAGTATAATTCTTACTTCTGTGCAGTAACTTTGAAAAACTTCATGAGTTGCTGAAAAGAAAATACTTTACATCTGGATATCAATTGTCTTACCAATGAATATCTTTTCACTCCTCATAAGAATGAAAATTCTAAAGATAAACAAAAGCTATCGAGGAAGGTAGGAGATCATGCCCTAAATCTTTTTATAATACTTGGTCCCATGCTCCTTGCCAGGAGATTCCAAACCTCACCGTACTTGTTAATTATGCAAAAAAGGAAGAAAAAAGGTGGCATACCTCTGAGCTCAAAATGAAGACTGAAGGTATCTAGTGAAACTCACCAAGTTCTAAAGATTCATCTAAGAGGAATGTAGAATTTTCCAAAGGCATCTGACATTGTGACAGAATCAGCTTCTACGTTTCGGCAGCTTTACAAGAAAAAAACAAAACAAAAATTCTGTAAAACAAGGGCAGCTGTAGAAATAATGTTAACCAAATTCTAAGTAACAATATCTCCAACATTTTTTTCCCATCCATCTATACATCATTAATGTGGCCTCCTATGTGCCAGGAATTGGGGATGCAGCAAAGAACATGTCAGATTCCATCAACCCCTCTGGGAGCTCAGCATGTAAGGCAACTCCAAATGGGAAGAAAGGCTTTAAGAATCACGATGGTGTAAAAGGAAAGCATGGCAGAGATACAAACCAGTCTGGTGGGAACTGGTTAGGAAAGGCCTTCTAAGGGAGAGGCATTTAATGCAAGCATGAGCAGGATCTGGCAAAATAAAGCAAAGGGGGAGGGAAGAGAAAGAATATGTTTCATCCAAAGGGAAGAGCATGTTCAAAGGGCCAGATGTAGGAGAGAATATGGCATTTTGTGGAAGTAAAAGAAGCCCAGTGTAGCTGCTCACAGTAAGAAAAGGGATGAGAAGATCATTCTCTGAGATGAGATGGGCAAGGGAGGAAAGTGAGAGGTGAAGCAACTTGCCCTGAGTCACAGAGGCCTAAAAGGCAGAGTTCATTTTAAACCCTCATCACCTGACTGCAACATATCACCCATTCTGAAGCTCTTCCCAGCCCCCTGCTCTCAAAGGTCTGAGAGGAGGACCCTTGGGAAAGAACCTGAGGCAAAGTCCCTGTGGAGGATGATCCTTTCAGGGGGCTTCGGCAAGGACCTGAGTGGAAGACTGCCCTGTGCCAATAGCCAGCTTCCTTATGGATAGATAAACTGATAACTTACCATCAGGGGCCCTCCTGCAGAATGATGGGGAAGAAGTCAGTCTCAGCACCATTCTCAATTACCAATTAATAGTTACCAAGCACTTGAGTATATATGAAGCCTTGTTTTAAATGCTTTACATGTATTAACTAATTCAATCCTCACAACATCCTTACAAGGTAGGGGCTTTTATTACCCTATATTTCCAATATGATTTTATGAAACAGTCCAATCATGGCCATTAATTTTTATTAACAATTAAAATATAAATGATCAGAAATGTTAACAATACTTCTTACCACAATATTAAAAGCATTTTAATTACCATTCTACCAGAAAGGTACTATTTTAAATATCAATTAACAAAAAAAGACTTTACAACATTAATTTGGTTATTTCTTTTTTAACTAGCAGTTCTATTAAGGAAAGAGTTGGGAAAATTCTGTTCCTTGCTCATTCATTCACTCACTAGGATAGGTTCTACATATCCAATGGTGAGGAAAACACACTAGATTTCTGCCCTCATGGAGTTTTAGTCACGGAAATATAATGAAGATTGATACCCCCTGGCAATTATATTTTTGAGACATAGCCTAAGTTTTTCAAATGAATGAAGAACCAACAACCACACAAAATCTGAGGCAACAGAATAAAATCAAAACCTCAGCAGGGAGTGGATTGTGAATAAAAAATATTCATGTTAAAGGAGGAAGAGGGAGAATAAAAAAACTGCTCCACTGAGGAGCATATGCAAGAAGAAGGGAAAAGAATCCTTGCTCAAAGAGAGCACAGAGAAGTGGCAGTACTCACGGCAGAATGATGAAGGTCCTTAAGGAATTAAAACAGTTGTGAAAATAAAAAATAGATGAATATTATACAGCAAAAGATTCAAAACTATAATCTAGTGATGAAAAATTAATCCAGCAGTCTTCACACTGAGGACGAGATGGTTTTAAGAGAATCAATTTCCAGATTCTTAATTTCCGTAGTTACCAACCAGTTAGTTGAATTAATAACAAGGTCAGACACCATGCTAGTTTCTCCTTTCCTACACTCTACTTTATAATCTTCCTTCTTCCAGTTTGTAAGAGAAGGATATATATCTCACACATCTAACGTCTCACTACAATGTATTTCCCTGAGTTGCAGAAACATCCAAAACACCAATCAAAGGAATAATTTGATATACTGATATCAGGGGAGTATCCCTTAATGGAGGCACCATATATCCAAGGTGATCTTGTCTCTCTCTGTCCCAAACACTTCTGTTAAGGACAATACCTGACATTAAAAGCTCACCTGAGACAGAATCCAATGACAACAGTGACAATAAATATTGAAGATAGCTACATCTTAGTTCCTCCAGGCAAAAGGCTCATGGCCAGACTCCTTACATAATTTATCTAGAATTATTTAGAATTCAAGATCTGTACTTTCATTATTCTCTGAGAAATGAGAAAGAAATTAGTACATTCTATCAATCAACTGTGTGTCTGTAACCTGAAGATATTTTGCATGATTTCAAGGAGCTGAAAACAGCCCTTAGTTATGTCAAATCAATGTCATATCTTCAAGTAAAAGTAACATACACCAAAGTTAAGGTTTTATACTTTCTTGAACATTTATTGAGAAACATTTTTATTAACTTTTGTCAAAAAATTACTGGATACAGTAAATCTATATATCTATGTATTTGTTAACCTGGACAAGTCTTCATGCTGTCCCATATCCATTTTCTGCTCAGCGTTTCATTCCTACATGGACTTATTAGATATAGATTAATTTAACAGGAATATACTATAAATTCTACTATAAATGATAGGCCTAACAAAAATTATCAATAAATCATTTGTAAATCTCACAATTACTAATGACCCAATAGCTTTCCTTTTTACTATTAATTTCCACTGAAATCAGTCTCATTCTAACGTAAATAATATTCATCCATGGGTACATAATTCCATGAAAAGAGCAGTCCCCTGTGAAGAGATGCCTTTACGTTTATAATCATTTAATAAATGAAATCAATAATATATTTATGTCGTACTCAGTAATTATAATTTAGAAGAAAATTTTTTCTTTAACACTTAGAACACTATGGTCACAGCTAATAAACATTTTAAATGTCAATTCATATTCATATTTTTGATGCCTAGAAGCATTTTTCAGGTGCTGAGAGAACTGCCAACCCAGAATCCCATATACAGACAAAATATCCTTTAGGAAAGAGGGAAATTAAAACATCTGCAGATGAAGGAAAACTAAGAGATTTGTCACCAGGAGACCTACCCTAAAAGAATGGCTATAGGAAATTCTTCAAACAAAAAGGAAATGATAAAAGAAGGAACACTAGAAAATCAGGAAGAATGGAGACAGAATATGGGTAAACACAACAGACTTCTCTTCTCTTCTTAAGTCTCCTATATCATTTTTGATAGTCTAAGCAAAAATAACACCATGTGATACGGTTCTAAATGTATATAGAGAAAATATAAAAGGCAATTATATTAGAAATGAGAGGTTGAGTACAGGGACTTGACAATCAGTAGACTGTAAAGAGTTATGTATACATAACATAATACTTAAAGCAACCACAAAAAAAGCTCTTCAAAGAGATATAACCAAAACATTATAGACAAATCAAGATGGAGTCCCACAAATGTTCAACTAACCCACAGGCTTCTTTCTCCCTCTCCAGATACTACCATAAAAGGAGTTGAGTTAAAGCACAGATACTCTGTTCCCAAGGCAGGACAGGTGTTGCTGAAGTTTGAGGACACTATGAGTCACAAGCTCTAGGAACAGAATTTTCAAAGCACTTATAATATCAGCTTTGACATTACTCTCATACATTGCTGGGGGGGAATACAGATTGGTACAAACTTATAGAAAACAAAATACCAATATCCTAACACAATTACAAATGTTCTTACTCTTTGGCCAAGCAATATAGTGGGTTATAACCAGCATTTTTAAAATGAAACTGGAGAGGAAAAAGAAAAATTCAGAGTACAAGACGCCTAGTAATGATAAGGGTGCTTCCCAAAGCTGTTGTTTTAGATATGTGTTTATGAGCGCGTATGTGTGTACTGGGTCACAACATAAAATATATTTCTTACTATAGGTCGTGGTCAAAGAAGTCTAGAAGCCATTGTTTCAGCTCGAAAAGGCAGTCTGAGGCAAAAGGACAAGTTGACAGTTTGGGAAGGAAGAGTTCAATGCCAGAGTGAAGAAGTGAAAGGGAAGCAAGGCATATAAAGAGACAAAGCAAACACAAGCTAGTACATTACCAAGCTACAAAGAGCCACAAGAAAACACAGCCTATTTGGGGTGAATGCAGGGGAGAAGAGGAAGGGAGGGTATTTATCCAACCAGTGCCAAAAAAGAGACAGAAGAGATGGAGCAAAGTTTGTCCCACAGGGTGTTAGCTCCTAAAAGGAATTCTAAATATTTCTTGTTTTCCTCAATGACACTATTTTCTTCACTTACTTTTTAAAGTAAATTTAAAATTATATATGTGGTTTACATTTGTGATTCACATTATATGCCTACTAAACAATGCTGGTTTGGACCTGGAGTACTATTTTTCCCTTTGTATTCATTTACTGACTTGTTAAAGAGATGTGAAACATCTCTTTAACATCTGTCATTTTTTTCCTCTTTGTCATTATGGACTGAAATGAAAAAATCTGAAGTCTCAACTGCATTCAATGAAAACTAAAAGCAGCCTACAAAAATAGGGTCTCCAGGCTTCTTTTATAACTTCTTGAAATATGATGCAATAACTGCAATACAAAAAAATTAAAATAAAAACTAAAAAAACCATGATGCAACAGTGACAATATTTTTCCACATTCTATCACCTTTCTACGTGATTCCATCATTCTTGTATTTTCATATCATCTTTTTAGGAGAGATGGAAACAACTGATGAGTCATGATGAAATAAACCTTAGCATGATGAAACAGCACAATGCTTAAAGGCAAACAAAGACATGAAAGATAGGATAAGTTTCATTCGATTTAAAAGCAGTAAGTTTTGCTTTTGTTCTTTGGAAGACCTCGAAGAAAGAAAAACAATCATGAATTACTAGTCCCTAAAGATAGTTAGAAATGTTACAAATATATATATATATATATATATAACTAAATAAATCCAATGGACACTGATGGTACACTAAGGGTTAATCAAAAATTATTAAGTAAAAGGGAACTAATAAAGCATTTTTCTTGCCTGTCCTGTCAAACTGTATTTCAAGGTAGCCAAAGAGACCTAATTAGTGAGGGCTAGTCCTCCAAAGAATTTCAGCTAATAAGAACAAAAGAAATGACATAAATAGATGGGCAACATCATCGATGGATTTTAAAACCATTAGCAGAGGGGCCAGGCTGGTGGCACAGCAGTTAAGTTTGCACGTTCCGCTTCAGCGGCCCAGGGTTTGCCAGTTCAGATCCCAGGTGCAGACATGGCACTGCTTGGCAAGCCATGCTGTAATAGACATCCTACATATAAAGTGGAGGAAGATGGGCACGGATGTTAGCTCAGAGCCAGTCTTCCTCAGCAAAAAGAGGAGGCTTGGTGGCAGATGTTAGCTCAGGGCTAATCTTCCTCAAATAAAAATAAATAAATAAAATAAAACCATTAGGAGAAAAAGCGATAGTAAATTTCACAATGGGTCATACTGTCACCAACTGAATACAGTGATCAATCTTAGCATCTCCAAAAGTGAGACAACCAGATATTATGTACCTTCTGATATAATGAAATACGTGGTACATAGTACTACTTATAAAATATTCTTGTTAAAAAAGAATCAAACTGGAATCGATCAAACCTTTAGATCATACACTCTTAACAGGAGCAATGTCACACCCAAGGAGTGAAAAGATCTTAAACAGGAGGAAGTAATCAGACAAATCCACAATGTCAAACATTCTATAGAACAAGTGACCCAGTTCCTTCAATATGGAGGGCAAAAAGGGAAAGGGAGAAAGTTTATCAACTGTTCTAAATTTTAAAGACTCAGAGCTTTTAGTTTTAGAAATATACCTTAAAATATTTACATATGAATGATATGTGGAATATGCTTCAAAATAATATTAGGAGAACGTAAATGTGTGAGGGTATAAATGAAAGACGACAGATCCTGAGTTAACAGTTATTAAAACTGGTGACAGGTAGACGGAAGTTCTTTATTCCACACTGTATCCTGGTGCATAGATTTATAATATTCCATTAAGACAAAAGCGTGTGCTATTTGGGGAAGACTTTGCTTTCTTAAGAAATTAGAGCAGAACTACATTAACACATAGCTTGCTCAAACATTTTCTATCAGAAGTGATCTACAAACTGATGCCACTCCTCTTCCAAACAAATTGTACTCTTAAAAAAAAGATTCGAGGGGCCGGCAAGGTGGCGCAGCAGTTAAGTGTGCACATTCCGCTTCGGCAGCCCAGGGTTTGCCGGTTCAGATCCCGGGTGCAGACATGGCACCGCTTGGCAAGCCATGCTGTGGTGGGCATCCCACATACGAAGCAGAGGAAGATGGGTACAGATGTTAGCTCAGGGCCAGTCTTCCTCAGCAAAAAGAGGAGGATTGGCACCAGATGTTAGCTCAGGGCTAATCTTCCTCAAAAAAACAAAAAAAAGGCTCAAGAAACATAATCAATTGGGATGTATGTACCTCATTTGAATCCTGATTCAAACAAATCAACAACAAAAAGGCATTTTTGGAACAACTGGAAAAATCTGAATATGGACTAGGCATTATATGATATTAAGAATTACCGTTAATTTGGTTACATGTGGTAATGACAGTGACGTTATGTAAGAAAACATCCTTACTTTTTAAAGAAACATAAAAGTATTTAGAGTGAAATAACAATTTCTTTCACTCCTTTTTTTTTTAAAGAAAACTTGGAGAGAGAAAGAGAAGATGACAACACTATATTTGCCTCGCCTCCCTTTGCAAAGCCTACTGGTAAGACAATACAGAAGTACAAAAAGAAATAAATCTATAAAACAATGAAAAAAATGGAGAAGAAAGTTATGAAGACATGAAACGCCACAGTAGATTTCTGAAGAACAGAAAGCAGATCTAAATGTATTAATAGGTTAAACAGAACTAAAGAAATCACAGCCCAAAATTTACACACAAAGGGACTACAGTGAAGGTCTGAGCCAATGGTCCCAAGAGTCTAGGCTCCAAGTTAGCAAGTAAAGAGGCTGAAAACAGGCGACCTACAAAAAAGCTTCACCTTTCTTTTCTCCACAACTCTTCCCTGTCTAAGCAAAGCCCAGTGTCACCCCTAGGCTCAAAACTGCAATATTCTTTTCTAAAGAAATCTAACAAACTGCTCAGAAAGAAACCAGGTCTTCTGGCTTGAATGTTAGTATCCATATAGCCCAAGTCAACAAGACAATTGGAAAGCTCCTTGAGACTAACAACAGGTTCCCTGCTCTTTTGCTCTAAGCCTAAACTTGCCAGCACACAAGATGCTTCAGCTAGGTACAAAGAGTTACCAACTAGCCTTTTCATTGAGATGGCAACTAGAAAACAAATCTACCTATACAACAAGAAAGGAAACCCACAGCCAATACCTAAAATAATCAAGATAGTCCTTCAGAAATAAACATGAAGCAATGGTAACGATCACCAGACATACTAGAAAAAACAGCAGCTAAAAATGACCAAGATAAATAAGCAGATTAACTAACTTCAGAAGAATCATAGGTTGTTCAGGGCACAGAAGAAAACTCAAAAACAAAACAAAATATCCTCAAGACAATCCTGAAGAAACTGCATTCAATAAAACAAAAACAGGATGCCATATATGTAACAGTAATATTGATTTTATTACACCAAGAACTATTATAAATGCTTTATAAATACAAACTCCTCTATCCACAAACTAGTTATTATCTTCATCTTGTAGATTAGAAACTGAGCAGAGAGAAGCTAAATAACCTGCCCCAGGTCACATTAAGTGGTGAAGCTGGGATCTAAACCCACACAGTCCAGCAGTCTGGTTCCATCATACAAGCTATTACACCATGTTACCTTTTGAAATGATACAAGCAGAAAATAAGCAAAGCGACTGGAATATTAATCATGTGCTTACAGACATTAAGAAAAGGCAGGAACATACTGTTCAAGAAATCTATCAGAACACAGAATAAAAAGGCAGAGAAGAAAAACATGAGAGAAGAAATAAAAGACATAAGAATCAATCCAGAAAGCCAATATTCTGGTAGCGAGCATTCCAAAATGGGAGAACACAGAAAACCAGGAAGTATTACCAAAGAAATAATAGAAGAACCATTTCCTACACCTGAAGGAAGACATTACATTTCAACCAAAATTGCCTACTGACTTCAGACAGAATGACAAAAACAACTCAAACTTAACACACGTAAATATAAAATTCTAGAACTACAAAGATAAAAATACCAGAGCTTCCAAGGAGAGAGGGAAAGTGTCATTTAGAAAGTATCAAGACTCAGAGTAACATCACATTTCTTACCATCTTTATGCAAACAGAAAAGAGCAAAACATGAAAGTACTAAGGGGAAATTAATTTGAATCTAAATTTCTACACCCAAACTATCAAGCAATTATGAGCAAAGCCAAACCTATTTTCAGACATGTAAGAATTTAGAACACTTACATCTTAAGTACCCTGTACACCGAAGTTAATTTAAAATATATTCCAGCAAAAGAGGGAGAATGTCATGAGAGGAAGATGTGGGATCTAAAAAATAGTAAATCTAGCCCAGAAATGCAGTGAAGGCATAACTCAGAATGAAAGATATAGAGCACGCTTCCAAATCAAGACTGACGCAGGAAGTAGGAGGGCTCTAAGAGGGATGTCTCCAGGAAAACAAAGGATTCCATCCAACAAATACTAGATATTATGACTCAAGCAGGAAATATTTGAGGATATGTGAAGGTACCTTTTTCTCTATCAAGGAAAAAAATGGTAATTACAGCCTGTAGTGGAGGAAGATGAACAATATAAAGCAAACTAGTCAGAATATGAAGCAAACTAGTGGCATGATACTGAAAAACTTATTAACTGTAAGTAAACATAAGCAACCTTACCTTGATGTTAAATATTTTATTCTTTGGGTTCCATTAGCATCATGACTTTCAACCTGCTGAGAAGAAAATAATCCTAACTCAACGATTAACTGCAGTTTATCATGTTCAGCTTTTAGAACCAACCTACTGACAAGGCTGAATGTCTTAATTCTCATTACAGAACAGAATGTAAATGTTATGTTATCAACCTGGTCAAATACAAAAGAAAAGGTAGGAATGGAAGTAAAGACATAGAAGAGACAAGAATGGAGAAATGGATAAAGGTCTTAGCATCCTTATCTCACACAGCAGGGATGTAAAAATATAACACCAAAGAAATTTAAATATTTTATTTATAGTTGCTAAGACACTAATAAAAGAACTAGGTATAATAATATAGGTTTTAACCTTTGGAAAAGTATTTAACCAAATACTTTTTCTGCATCTATTCAATAATGATCATATGATTTTTATCTTTCATTCTATTAATGTGGTGTATCCCATTTACTGACTTGTGTATTGAACCATCCTTGCACCCCAAAGATAAATCCCACTTGGTCATGGTGTATGATTCTTTCAATGTGCTGTTGAATTCAATTTGCCTGTATTTTGTTGAGAATTTTTGTATCTATATTCATCAGGAATATTAGGCTGTAGTTTTCTTGTAGTATCCTAACCTGGCTTTGGTATCAGGGTAATGCTGGTCTCGTAAAATGAGTTTGAGCATGTTCCTTCCTCTTCAATTTTTTGGAAGAGTTTGATAAAGATTAGTGTTAATTATTCTTTAAATGTTTGGTAGAATTCACCAGTGAAACCATCTGGTCCTGGGTTTTTCTTTGTTGGGAGGTTTCTGATTACTATTTTCAATCTCCTTACCCATTATTCATCTGTTTGAATTTTCTATTTCTTCATGATGCAGCCTTGGTAGGCTGTATACATGTTTCTAAGAATTTATCCATTTCTTCTAGGTTGACCAATTTCCTGGCATATAATTTTTTACAGTACTCTCTTACGATCCTTCATATTCCTGTTCTATCAGGTGTAATGTTTCCTATCTCATTTCTGATTTTATCTGAGTCTTTTTTTTCCTTAGTGTAGCTAAAGGTCTGCCAATTTTATCTTTTCAAAAAACCAGCTATTTCACTGATCTTTTATATTGTTTCCTTGGTCTCTATTTCATGTATTTCCGCTCCAATCTTTGTTATTTCCTTCCTTCTGCTAACTTGAGGCTTACTATGTTCTTTTTCTACTTCCTTAAAGTGTTTATTTGTAGTTTTTTTTCTTAATCTAGGTGTTTTCTGCTAAAAACTTTCCTCTTAAAACTGCTTTTGCTGCATCCTATTTGATTTGATTTCCTTTTTGCTTTCTTCTTTAAACCACTCATTGTTCAAGAGTGTATTTAATTTCCACACATCTGTGAATTTTCCAGTTTTCCTCCTGTTATTTCTAGTTTCATACTATTGTGGTTGGAAAAGATACTCGATACGGTACCAATCTCCTAATTGTAAGATTTAGAATCCTCTAAATGTAAGGCTTGTTTTGTGACCTAAGATATGATCTATCCTGGAGAGTATTCCACGTGTCCTGGAGAAGAATGTGTATTCTGCTGCTGTTGGATGGAATGTTCTGTATACATCTGTTAAGTTAATTTGGTCTAAGGTATGTCATGTCCAGTGTTTCCTTATTGACTATATCTAGTTGATCTACCAATTGTTGAAAGTGGGGTACTGTTCAAAGTCCTCAACTATTATTGTATTGCTGTCTATTTCTTCCTTAAGATTTGTTAATATTTGCTTAATATATTTAGGTGCTCCAATGTTGGGTGCATATATATTTACAATCATTATATCCTCTTGAACCACCTCTTGTTCATTATATAAAGACCTTCTTTGTCTCATTACAGTTTTTGACCTAAAGTCTATTTTGTCTGATGTAGTATAGCTACTCCTACTCTCCTTGGTTTCCATTTGCATAGAATATCTTTTTCCATCTTTTCACTTTGAGCCTACATTCTTAAAGGTGAAGCGAGTCTCTTGTAGGCAGCATAAAGTTGGATCTTGTTTTTTAATCCAGTCGGCCATTTTCTATTGGAAAATTTCATCCATTTACATTTAAAGTAATTACAGATAGGTAAGTACTAATGCCATCTTTTTTGTTTTCTGGATGTTTTGTTCTCTTCCCTTTTGCTCTCTTCCTCTTTTGCTGTCTTTCTTTGTGAATTGATGATTTTCTATAGTGGTATGCTTTCATTCCCTTCTCTTTTATCTTTTGTAAATCTACTGCAGGTTTTGCTTTGTGGTTACCACGAGGCTTACATAAACTATCTTATAAGCAGAAGAGTCTGCTTTAAGCTAACAATTTCAACCACATACAAAAACTCTACTCTTACTTCTCCCTCCCATATTTTTTTGTTGTTTTGTTTTCATTTTTCTTTTGAGGAAGATTAGCCTTGAGCTAACATCTGCCACCAACCCTCCTCTTTTTGCTGAGAAAGATTGGCCCTGAGCTAAGATCTGTGCCCATCTTCCTCCAGTATACATGTGGCATGCCTGCCACAGCATGGCTTGATAAGCCGTGTGCAGGTCCACACCTGGGATTCAAATCCGTGATCCCGGGGCGCCAAAGCAGAGTGAGCAAACATAACTACTATGCCACCGGGCTAGCCCCCAAAATTAAATATTTTGTCAATTAAAGATAAGTAACATATGCCCAACATCACAGAAATATTTGCTATCCTCACTTACAAATGAAAGAGAAGACTTGGCTACTGGTGCCTGAAAAATTTTTTTTAACACTTTCAGTATAAATTAATTGTAATAAAATAATCTAAAGAGAACTTGAGTGTTTTTCAGTTTATACAAAGGCATGAAATTACACTTATCATTTATTGCATAAGAAACTATTGTGCAAGGACAGTTTCTAGGCTGCTTTATCCTATCAGTTTCTTAAAACTTACATATCATTGGTGTAATACACACACACAGTTTTAAAAAAACAAATAGTAGGGGCTGGCACGGAGGTGCAGCGGTTAAGTTCGCATGCTCCACCTCAGCGACCTGGGGTTAGCCGGTTCAGATCCCAGGTGCGGACATATGCACCACTTATCAAGCCATGCTGTGCCAGGTGTCCCACATATAAGGTAGAGGAAGATGAGCACAGATCTTAGCTCAGGGCCAGTCTTCCTCAGCAGAGAGAGGAGGACTGGCGGCGGATGTTAGCTCAGGGCTAATCTTCCTCAAAAGAAAACAAAAAACAAAGAAAACCCCAAATAGTATGAAAAGGCTTAAAATAAAAAGGCAGGCTGCCCAAGTGTCCCTACCTGCAATCCCGCTTTCTAGAAGCCATCACTTTCATCTATTTGTTTGTGGTTTTTCTATTTCTCTCCATAATTACACATAATATGTGTCCGTCTTTATCTCTTGATTGACTTCAAATTTTGTCTATTGACCTCTTGCTATGAAAGAGGAAGATTTAGTTCACCGATACTTCAATCTGGTCTCTTTTCTCCTCATTCCAAAGGCAATCTATCCTATTGAGCACATGATATGTGGCATATGACACTGAGAAACTGAATTTCATTTAACTTTAATTAAACTGCTAGATGTGGCTAGTGGCTACCATATTACATGGGCAACTCTATATTATTCCCACTTTTGGAACGTATTAAAGTTTTCTTTATGATGTAGTATTAGAATCAAATTTTGTATATGTTTTATAGCTTTTGGAAAGAAGGTATAGCCTCTATCTTCAAGGTAGAATTCAGTTTATCCATTAAATTTTGCTTATTAATTACGGTATTTAGCTGTTCTATAGCTTTAGTCTTTTGTTCATTTGATACACAATAGTCTAAGAGAGAACCACTGAAGTCTTCTACCAGTACGGTTTTTGTGAATAACTCCCAAGTGTCTTTTTTGCCTTTTGAATATTAATTTTTCAAAAAAATTTTATTATTTTTACACAGATATCTGGTATTTCTTCACTGTAAATAATAAAGCACCCATCTGTGTCATTTAACTCTATCTTCTCTTTATATTTCACAGATGGTTCTGTTATTTTAGTAAGTTTTCTACTATTGCACTCGTGGACACCTTTATAATCACATCCATACATAATAAACTTAGTCCTCCATTTCTTCACGTTACCTATTAGTTCTCTACTATAAGTCATGAGAAGATATGCTTATCTTTCCTCCTCTCTTTCTCATCACTAGATTTCAACCAAAAACACTATCTTCCTTACTGTTTACCTTTCTGCTGTTAGGTCTGTTTCTGTTACTACACTTGCTGATTTTAAATGCTATTCACTCCTGGTTATCACACAGGAGGCAACTAGCATACTTAGCACATTTATTCAAGCTCCCACATTCTTTCCCCTTTTCCTTCTGAACATGTTTATCGTTTCATTATTAGTGTACATAGCAGACTAGGGTCTGCTTAAACATTGACTTCTCAACAAAGACTTCTCTGTCTACCTAATTTAAAATTGTAAACCTTGCCCTACCCACCCCACTACATTCATATACTCCAACCCGCTACACCCTGATTTTTCTCCAGAGTACTAACGACCATCTAACATATATTCAACTTATTAGTTTCTCCCCTGGTTTCTACCGGTTGGAAATGAAGCTCCCCAAGAGAAGGGCTTTTTGCCTACTTTGTTCACTGCTGTAACACCAGCAACTAGAATGGTGCCTGACACACAGTAGATGCTCAATAAGTACTTGCTGAATGAAGAGGATAAAGTTCACTAGTAAAAGTATAATCAGAAACTATAAAAGCATTACTGAGAGAAATTATAAGCCTACATGAACAGAGAGGTATACTGTGTTTGTGGATCAAAAAATACAGTATTGTTAAGATGTCAATTCTCTCTAAAAGGACCTAAGATTCAATACAATCAATCTACAATCTCAGTAGCCATTTTTATATAAAGTGACAAGTTAATTTTAAAATTCATATGAAATAAAAAGAACCTTAAAAAGCCAAAACAATTCTGAAAAAGAAGCACAACATTGGAGGACTTCCATTACTGGATTTAAAGCTACGATAATCAACACATTAAGGTATTGATCTAAGGATAGACATACAGTTCACTACATAAAATAGCTCAAAAAGTGACCCACACATATATGTTAATTGATTTTGACAAAAGTGGCAAGGTAATTCAGTGGACAAGGGCTAGTCTTTTTTTCAACAAATGGTACTAGAACAACTGTATATCTATGTGGGGAAAAAAATTTTTTTAAAGAATCTCAACCATTTCTTCATACCATATATAAAAATTAATTTGAAATGAATCATAAACTTAAACACAAAAGCTAAAACTGTAACACTTCCATAAGAAAATATGAGAGGAAAGCTTTAAGGAAGATAAATATTTCAAAGATAAAACACAAAAAATTTGAAGCATAAAAGAATGAACTGATAAACTGGATTTAATCAAATTTTAAATTTCTCTTCAAAGACACCACTAAGAAAATAAAAAGAGAAGCCATAGATCAGGAGATAATTTTCATAATTCCAATATCCAATAAAGAATATATTATTTGTTTACATACATATTAAAGAAAAAACCCTCTTACATCTCAATAAGTAACCCATTTTTTTCAAATGGGCAAAAGATTTGAGCAGATACTTCACAAAAGAAAATACATGAATGATCAATAAGGATATGAAAACATGCACAATATCATTAGTCACTAGAAAAACACAAATTAAAACCACAATGAGATATACTATTACAAACTGCTAGAATGTTGAAATTCAAAAACTCTGACACTACCAAGTGTTGGCAAGAATGTAGCGCAACTGAAACTCTCATACATTGCTGAAAGGAATGAAAAGTGGTATAGCCACTTTAGAAAACAGTTTGTCAGTATCTTATAAAGTTAAACATACAATTACCATACAACCCAGCAATTCTATTCCCAGAGGTTTGCCCAAGTAAAATGAAAACACATGTCCACAAATGTTTAGCAGTTTTGTTCATAACAGCCAAAAACTGGAAGCAATCCAAATGTCCAGCAATTGATAGTTATAAATAAACTAGGTCATATCTCACACAATGGAACAGAATTCAGCAATAAAAAGAGACAAACTACTGACACAGAGGAGCATCAAAAGCATTATGCTAAGTGCAAGCCACACCCAGAAGACCACATACCACATACAGCATGACTACTTTTATATTACATTGCAGAAAAGGCAAAACTGTGTTAACAGAAAACAGATTAGTGGTTGCCGGGGAAGAAAGAATTTTTCAGGGTGACAGGAATTTTCTCTATCTTGATTGTGGTGGTGGTTACAAGAATGTATATGCCTGTAAAACTCAATCTGTATACTTACATTGGGTGAATTTTAACATATATGTTATACCTCAATAAATCCAATTTTTAAGAAGTATACTAGGTCAAAATGTAAAATCCAACTACCAAATACCTAAAAGAAGAATACTTAACGCAAAATAGCTCATGAAAATTGAGTATTCT
Source organism: Equus przewalskii (assembly GCF_037783145.1). Taxonomy (NCBI): domain Eukaryota; kingdom Metazoa; phylum Chordata; class Mammalia; order Perissodactyla; family Equidae; genus Equus; species Equus przewalskii. Next base: position 77,029,212 of record NC_091833.1, on the reverse strand, counting down.
GTGCAGCTTTAAAAAATAATAGGGAATTGTCCACATCCAGGAAGGATGGAATAGTTTGCAGTAGGCCAATATTCTTGCTGAGAACAACAAGAAAAGCAAAATAAACTACAAAACATATTTTTAAAGGCAGCAAAGAGATGTGGAAGAATGGGGGACAAGAAGGTCTAAAATTCCAGAGAAGGGGGAATCTTTTAGGAGTGTTTAGATGATATGCAGCTGTCTTTGGGCATTTCCTGATTAAGAGCATGGGCTGGAGGCTGAAAACTGAGACTTGGTCCGTGCAGAAAATTGATGTTGAGGAACCAAGAAGCCAAGAGAGCTTTTGGTGTTCACAAAGGGCTGCAGTAACAAAACTGGGAGACTGTACAGGGAGCTCAAGCTCAAGCCTACTTTCTCTCCCAGGACATTTGTTTAATTTTAAAACTGTGCAGGGTAAGAGGCTAAATAGTTTACTGGAAAATTCTGAAAAGTAAAGTGAAATTTCCCACCTTGGGCACTACTAAGAGGACAAAGACCACCAGGCTTTGAATTGAAAATCCTAGAAGACCATACTCTACAAATAAGACAAATAACAGGAAGAGTATAGGGGCTGGCCCCGAGGCCGAGTGGTTAAGTTCGGTGCACTCTGCTTCAGCAGCCTGGGTTCAGTTCCCGGGCACAGATATATACCACTCATTGGCAACCATACTGTTGCAGCAACCCACATATGAAATAGAGGAAGATCAGTAAAGATGTTAGCTCGGGGTGAATCTTCCTCAGCAAAACAAAAATTTTTTAATAAAAACAAGAAGAAAAAAGAGGAAGAGTATCATCAAACCACTAACATAGCAAACCATATAAACAAAGATGACTGGCTCCCTATTCTATCTGCCTAGAAGAAAAGGTAAACCCCATCTGGCAAAATATACGTGGTAATGCTGGCTTTATTTTGCTTTTAAATTCACAACATCTGGCATTCAACCAAAAATTACAAGGCATAAACAAAACAATCAACTAACTTGACCTAATTAACATTTATAGAACATTCCACCCCACAACCAACAGAATACATATTATTTTTCAAGTGTACATGGAACATTTACCAAGACAGACCATATTCTGGGCCATAAAATAAATGTCAATAAATGTAAAAGGATCTAAGACATATACAGAATGTTCTTCTGGGGCTGGCCCCATGGCATAGGTGGGTAGGTTCAGCGCACTCTGCTCAATGACCTGGGTTCAGATCCCAGGCACAGACCTACACCCCTCGTCAGCCATGCTGAGGTGGCAACCCACATACAAAATAGAGGAAGATTAGCAAAGATGTTAGCTCAAGGCTAATCTTCTTCAAGCAAAAAAAAAAGAATGTCTTTCATCACAATGAAATTAACTTACAAATAACAGAAAGATCTCTGGAAAATCCTCAATTATTTGGAAACTAAGTAACAAACTTCTAAACAATCTATGGGTCAAGAGCCAGCCTCTTCATGTGGTAGTTAAGTTCACATGCTCCACTTCAGCGGCCCAGGGTTTATGGGTTCACATCCAGGGCACGGACCTACACCCTGCTTGTCAGCCATGCTGTGATGGTGTCCCATATACAAAATAAAGGAAGATTGGAACAGCTGTTAGCTCAGGGTCAATCTTCCTCACCAAAAAAATTTTTAATTAAAAAATTAAAAAAATAAAAAATCTATGGGTCAAAGAAGACATCAAAAAGGATATCAGAAAGTCTTTTGAGCTAGATGAAAATGAAAAAATATATATACATATCAAAATTTGTAAGCAGTACTTAGAAGTTTATAGCACACCTATACCGGGGAAAGAAGTCACAAATTAATGACCTCTGTGTCTTCCCTAAGAAACTAGAAAAAGAAAACAAACTAAACCCAAAGAAAGTTAAGAAAAAAAATAAAATAACAGATCAGAGCACAAATAAGGAAATAAAAAACAAGAAAACTAGAGGAAACTGGTTAATGAAAAGCTGACTCTTTGAAAACTTCAATAAAATAAGTCTCTCGCCAGATTCATCAGGGAAAACAAAAGAAGACACAAATTACAATATCAGGAATGATACTGAATCTCTACAGATTATATAGATATTTGACTCACTAAAGATTCTAGAGATATTTAAAGGATAAGGAGAATATTATAAACAACTTTACCAATAAATTTAACAACTTAGATGAAATGGACAAGTTCCTTGAAAAACTTGGCAAGCATGCAGAGACAGAACCACACAACCATATGACCAATAACCAACAGAAAAACAAACAATAAAAGCAGACCAATAGATGAGAGAGGTATTGAATTTAATAGACAAGCACTTAAATAACTATAATCAATATGTTCAAGAGAACTGGAGCCCATTAAAAATCTATAAAATAGAGTTAAATGGATGTTCTAGCACTCAAAGTTACAACGTAAAATTAAGAACACAACAGATTGGTTTTGACAAAAGAGAAGATGGCACTGGTGTACTGAAGTTGGGTCAATATAAGATATCCAAATTGAAATACAGAAAGAAAAAAAATTTTCAGATACATGGAATACGATCATATATTTACATTAGAATCCAAAAAGAAGAGAGGAGCAGAAGCAATATTTGAAGAGGTAATGACAGAGAACTTCCCAAAACTAAAAGGCATCAAGCTACAGATTCAAAAAGCTCTATGAATATAAAGCAAAATACTTACAGAAACCACACTTCAACAAAACATAGTCAAATGGCGAAAAAACTAAGACAGAAGAGAAAATCTTAAAAGAGGTAAAAAAAAAGAGACATTTTTCTCAGCAAGACTATAAACAAGCTGATAACATTACCTTCAATAAGACTGGTAGCTGACTTCAACAAAAAGCCAGAAGACAATGAAACGTTTTTTAAATGCAGAAAGAAAATAACCACCAACTTAGAATTACATACCCAGTAAAAAACATTCTTCAAAAAGGAAGGTGAAGTTAAGGAATTTTCAGACAAACAAAAATGAAAAAATTCATTGTTAGTGGATAGGCTAGTATTAAAATATATACTAAAGGAAGCTATTCACACAAGGAAAATGATCCCAGACAGAAACACAGAAAAGCAGGAAGAGACCTGGAAAGGGTAAATATGAACAAAAACAGACTGTCTAAAACCCTATTAATAATGTCTTCCCAAGTTTAAAATATGTACAAATAAAATGCAGAATTATAGTAAGGCAATAAGGTTGGAGTAAGAGTTAAAGTGTAAGAAACTGGCATTTTTGGAGGATGCTAAAAGTAGTAATTTGTATTATGCTAATTAAGTCAAGTATGCCTGTTGTAATCTCTAGTATAACCACTAAAGATACAGTGAAAGAATATATAACCAACAAGTTAATAGCGGGAAAAATGGGATAAAAATAATTTGATTAACACAAAAGCAAGCAAAATAGGAGGGATAAAAAATACAAGACACATAACTCAGAGAAGTCAAAGGTGATGGTAGTTAGACTCAACTATTATCAGCAAAAATGTAAATGAACTAATAAATACTCAAAGTAAAAGACTAACACTAGATAAATTAAGGAAAATCTGTATTTATTTACAAGCACAGACATCCAGAAAAACACCATGATAAAAAACTGTAACATGCATGTACACACACACACACACACATAGAAATGCCTCAGCAAATGCTGAAAAAAAAATTAAAAGGGCTTATCTTTGAGATTTTAGGTGATTTTTTTCATCATAGATGTTCTTTGTGCTTTTGGTACTTTAACTCTTTTCTAAGGAGCAAGACTCATTTTTATAAAAACCACAAAACTATTTTCAAAATAAAAAAAATCAGATTATAAATTTTAATAATGAAACAAAGTAACAAACTTACAAAAAACATAAGAACATGATCCAGTCTAAAAGGAAGCTAAACAATGTAAACTTATTTCACACAATAAACTCTACTGGTGAAACTAAGACACCTTTATAATTACAAATACATTATATCATCACTATTTCTGATGGAGACAAAAAGTAGCAGGTAAGAGTTGCAAAGAGAAATAGCTTTTTCCAATAACTAACGGTTCTCTCATTTCCCTTCTTGCTTCTAATAAAAAAATCTGTGAAATTTCATTGAAGTATATGATAAGCTAAAGTTGTAAAATAAAATTTAAGTCAACATTTTTCATTTTAATTTGTGGATTTTTTCCTAAATAATTTCTTCTAAAATTGTTTCAACAAAAATTTAAATTTCAACAAGAAGAAACCACTCATCAGTTTCATGAATCAAAACTTTACATGGCAAAGGGATTTCAAAGAGACATACAATACCATGCATCTTGGAAACATGTTCTAGTACTATTTTTGTTATTCTAAGTCACATTAAAAAGCCAAATACTCTCAAACTCTCTATGCAAATACAAAACTCTAAGCAACTGACTTAAATATATTTAATTTGGGAGCACCGCCACCCACCAAAAAAAAAGATGAGCCATGTTTGGTACACACTACGAAAGTAACAAAACAACAGGAATAATAACATCTACCATTTATTGAACACTTAACTATGTGACAGTCATTGTTCTAAGTAATTTGTATTTATTGTCTCATTTAATCCTTACATAATATTATGAACTAGTACTATCCTCATTTTACAGTGAGAAATTGAAGTAACGCTTGTCCAAGGTGATACAACCAGCTAGCAATTGTCAGGATTTGAATGCCAAGCAGGCTAGCTATAGAGCCCTGCACTCTTAATCGCTACACCATGCTATACTTAGAACTGAAACCTTGTTAAAGTAGTTTGCTGTCTTTGCTATTAAGCTTCAGTCAACAAATAACAAGAAGCTTTATTAGAATAAAACCAGATATTTTAAGAATCTGTCATGTCACTGAGAATAATTAAATAGAAGAAATAACAACCATGTAAAAACTTCCTATTTTGGGGGCTGGCCCTGTGGCCGAGTGGTTAAGCTTGCACGCTCTGCTGCAGGCGGCCCGGTGTTTCATTGGTTCGAATCCTGGGCGCAGACATGGCACTGCTCATCAAACCACGCTGAGGCAGCGTCCCACATGCCACAACTAGAAGGACCCACAACGAAGAATATACAACTATGTACCGGGGGGCTTTGGGGAGAAAAAAAGGAAAAAAATAAAATCTTAAAAAAAAAAAAACTTCCTATTTTCATGACAAAAGAGAAATAAATAAAAGACAGTCACTATCAAAAGTGGTATTCATAAAAACCTGAGAAAATGTGTAACTTCCAAAAACAGACAACAGAAGACACATTAAAACCACTGTATTAAACCATAAAGATCATATCTATTTTCTCTTGAAAACAGTTTGACATAACAGTTTTTCTCCCCAGTTTAAACTGGAGGATACAGATATCTAGGAGTTGAATACAATGTCACAGAAACCCTAGATGAAGCGAACGCAATTCTTTGTGTGATAAAGGATTCCTTCTTGACATCTAGACTTTCCTTTTAAGGACGTGGTTTGGAGCAATCAAAAAAACTCTGTTGAACTTAATCCACTGTAAAAATAAAAATGTTATAGCTCAAGTTTTAAATGTTTGTGTGGACTGCTTCATAGATTCCCACCCTACTTAGAAGGCTAGTTCAAAAGCATTGCCATCCAAATGATTTATGCTCGGGAAATGCAAAGGTTGTTAAATACCTTCAAAGTAAAACATATTTTTAAAAAATATGTCATTATAAAAATTTGGATTCACTTTATTATGGACCATTATTACATAATTTATTATACACTTATAGCACATTTTTTCAACATAAAGCACAAAATTTGTTTAATCTGGATATTAACACAAACTCAGTATCATTCTACTTGATACTGAGACTACTCTATTGAAATTTTTTTCAAGTAACAACTCTACCTGCTTACTAATGCTGCCATTTCTAAAAGTGACACCATTATTTATTATTTTAAAAATTGAAAACTTAAGTGTCCAACAGAAAAAGACCACTAGGTAAACCACACAAACATAGATAAGAATACTACATCGCTATTAAAAATAATGTTATAGAAAAATACTGACATAAAAATGTTCAAGATTCACTGTTAAGTGAACAGTTGCACTACAGTGGATGCATTATGAGCCCATCTGTAAACATCACGAGGCTATAAGTGGACATGCACATATATAATGGCTAAACAAAATGCAGGAAGAAGACACGCCAGAAGGTTAACAATCGCATCTCCTGGTGATGGAGATTTCCAGTGATATTTTAAAATTTTAATTCACGCTTTTCTTCGTGTTTCCCAAATTTGCTACATTAGGGATGCTCTATTTTTACAACTGAGGGGAAAGAGATTAAGAAAGAAACGCAACTATTTACACTAAATCTATATTTTAATACAAATGATAAGTTCTTAGCTAGACATATGGTTTATCCCTCATTGGTAGCACTCCCCTTTGCAGGGTTTTTTAAAAATACAAAACCTTTAGGGGCTGGCCCCGTGGCCGAGTGGTTAAGTTCGCGCGCTCCGCTGCAGGCGGCCCAGTGTTTCGTCGGTTCGAATCCTGGGCGCGGACATGGCACTACTCATCAGACCATGCTGAGGCAGCGTCCCACATGCCACAACTAGAGGAACCCACAACGAAGAATACACAACTATGTACCGGGGGGCTTTGGGGAGAAAAAGGAAAAAATAAAATCTTTAAAAAAAAAAAAAAAAAAAAAAAAAATACAAAACCTTTAAAGATGAATCAACCTGTATTTTCATTTTCCACTATTTTGGGTGAGAACTAAAAATTTAAATATCTGATTAAATGTGCACTCTGGAAAAGATGGGAATTTTTGTCTTACTATTTGATCTTATTAATGGAGAAAGGAAAATATTTTATTTATGAAAATATTTCTGAAAAATAAAAAGTAAATTACATCCTAAACAGTATACTATAAAAGTCAAAAGCAATTCATAAAAATTTGATTTGTCCTTTTCTTTTAGAAGTGATTTCTTTTCTATAGACTTCTAAGACTTAAAATAAGCAGAATTACACCTTTGTGAAATAAACACCTAAAACAAGTGATAACTCAGAGTCAACAATACACTTACGAGGAGGAGTTCAGTTAATATAACATTTACATAATTGAAAATATAGAGAACTACAGGAATCTCTTATCCACCTATTTCACAGAAGCTACATCTAACAAAGCTATAAAAAATGCCTAACAAATGGTTGTAAAGCAACCTACAAATATAAATGCCATCATGATAATTACACTCAATTAGCAAGATTAAATTGCTCTGACACTTAAAAGTCCTCTATAAATAACTCATACAACTGCCTCTAGAATTTTAGACTCAGAAAAGGACAAAATGCAATGTCTACTGGTACAATGCCCACAAGAAACTACACGTAAAAAAATATTTTACTTTATGCATCTGCAAAGACATGGAAGGAAACACACACACACACAACAAAAGGTAGTTTTGCTATAAGGCAGAACTTTGATTTTTCACAATGTTGTTTGCTTTCATAGTTCAAAATATTTGCAGCAAATAAATATTTGACACAGCACCAGAAGTACAAATGTGGGGGAGATCGTACATTAAATATGTGCTTTCAGGAAAGGAAATGAGATAAGAAGAAACAATTTACTTTTAATACTAACACTGCCTGACACATTAGATGGTAGACAATAGCTAACTGAGAATTAAATTTCCTAATTTAATCCTTCTAACAATCCTAAAATCTAAGAGAGGTTGTATTATAATTATCAAATAAAACATCAAATGGCTCTTTCCTGCAGGATAGAATAAAAACAAACAAAAAAGCAACTATCAATTAGTCTCATAAATGCCTGCTGTAAGGCTGCAACTTAACTCCTTACCTCCTTACTCCTTAAGGGCTGAGATTTGAGCTTTCTAAGTTTGTTCCATCCTTTCTTAACTATTTAAAAGGTTGAGATATATAATCTCCCTCAAAACCCCATGACCAAAAAAATAAAAAGCTGGAAACAGTCTCACCCTTGCAAATCTTATGTATGTTTTCCTTCTGGAACCTATCATTTACTATCTTATGTTATAATCGTTACGTAAATGCTCTTTTAGCTATACTAGATTTCAAATCCACTGAGGGCAGTGTCATTCACACTGCATCTTTCTGTGCATGACGCATAGCTTAGTAAACAGTCTTGATTAATAGTGTGAACTTTCTGCAGACTCTATCAGCTAACAAGAATCAAGCTTGCTAAGTCTTTGCAGCTTGGTTAAAAAAACAAAACCACCCTCTGGAACTATTAGAAAGGTAGTGTTCTCTACTCAGGGGAGGATGGGGGTGGCTGGGAGTGTGCACACAACTTGTCTGCTGTCAGTTAAGCACAAACCAGACCAAAAGGCACATTCTCCCTTTTCCCCTTCAAGGATGATTCCATCCAAGTCAATCAGTCTCTCTTGGTTAAGGACACAGTCCGCCTATGTTCTCTTCAGAGGACCTGGAGAGGCTGAGGTAATCTAGGTGGCTTTCTAGTGGTCTGCGACTACAGGAGAATAAAATCAACCTTTCACCTGTGAGCAACTGACCAGGTCAAAACCCAAAGAAAACTCTAGAATGTGGACCCTAAGGAATCCTCTAGAAGCCATGGAATCCAAGTCTTTCAGCTGAATTCAATCTACACGAGATAAAGCTCACACCAGTAAGACCTCACTGCAAACTCTATAAACGCACCCCAAACCGACTGGCCCCTCACAAGTCAAAAGATGAGTATGTCCTAAGGTGCATACCATATGTTAAACTTTCTGACATACTCCAAGTCATTTCCCTGTCCTGTGGCTAGTAACAGAGTGCACGGTAGAGGCAAACTGGCATATCAGAGAATCAATCAAGGCAACTCAATTTTCAAGATTGAAATATGTTTATAAATACACAGAAAAAGATCTAGAACGTTAACAGCAGTTATCTCTGGGGAGGGATGTGAGATAGAAATGAAAGAGTGCAAAGTGGGTTTTCACTTACTATATATACCTTGTATTGTTTTAATTTTTCATGGGCATCAATTCTGTAATTTTAAGAACAAAATTTTAAGTGAAATTTTAAAACGTGATTTTATTTTTTCAAAAAGATTGAATAGACCTACATGGAATGAAAATGAAAAATAAAGGTCATTTTGCAAAAGTCTGGGTACTAGAGATCTACAGAAGAAAGAGAAATAATACAATTATCCTAGCCTACAAAATAAAAAGGAATACTGGTAACATAAAATGCCCACAGCAACTGTCACCCACTACTCAACATTCACTACTCTGATTATATAATATTAACCACCAGAGGGAGTTTGAGTACCCTCCCCTCAAAATTATATCCACTCTAACAATCCCCTTTTCAATTGTAACCTAATTAAAAAGGTTAGGCTGGCAGAGCTAAAAAATCTTAATACAATGTTTACAGCAATTCATAAGTCATAAAAAATTTTTAGTTTTTTGCACCAATAGAACATTGCCTCTCAGTTTTAAATTTTTCATAAGAAGTAACTATATATACACAGATAAATTTACATTTCACTGAGGTTCATGTCTGATTCCCTTAAGAGAAACAGTTTCCCAAAGAGCAAACTACCTGGACAATTAATTTTATCATCATTTTAATGGAGTGTTCATATTCTCCAATTGTCTGTCATGACAACTGTGGGATTAAAAACGCAAAAGCAAAATTTTATGCAACTATGACTCCCGAAAAAAGGCGGGGGGGGACACAAACTATACTCTGAAAAGCATAATCCAGCCATAATACCCAATGCAAACAATGTCACTATATATTTTAGCAAAGCACAACATGACTAAACATCTCTAAAAGTTAAATTTATCTGTGACTTCAGCATCTTAAAAATTAAAATATAAATAAAAAAACATCCTAACCTTCTTTCAATGTTAGTTCATTTTTCTAAAAAATATTAAGAGAAATCATATTGAAAATGGCCAAAATCAACAAAAATTAGGGAAGAGAGACAAGCAGACAAAAACCACCCAGCAAATTATTTTGGAAAGGAGGATTTTTGTTTAATCTGGTTTATGAATCCATTAGATGGTCACAAACCTTTTTAAAGATAGAGACATACACAGGGTACATCTCATTTCCCATCCTCCCCTCACCAGGCTACCTCTCCCCCCATCGCGATTAGTTTTCCAGCAACCTCCCAGAGCTTCTTTATACGTAGCAGAGCAAACACAAGTTTGCGTTCTTATTCCACCTCCCCGCTTGACGCAGAAAGTAGCACGTTATTCACACTGTCCTACACCTTGTTTCTTTCACTTTGTGACAGATTTCGGAGATCTTTCCATGTCAGTGCACAGAAAGCTTCCTCCTCCTTTTTCTCATAGCTGATCACGACTAGTTCGACCACAACTTTCATCTATCTTCTTCAGTCTAACCTTGAACGACACTCTGCTCCGTCGACTCCTGAACACCTGGCAGCTTCCTTCCTCCAACAAGACTTGAAAACAAACCAGATTTGAAGTACCCCAAGGGACAACTTTCAGAAGCGACTCATTCTCTAAATTATATCCTTTTCAGGACGTTTGTTTCTCAAGCAGGTAGAAGGAAAACATTCCACAATTTTCTCCTGATCACTTAAAACAGAAGGAAATCTTCAAGTGAAATTACCTTTTTTCCGATTCGGAGGGGATCCGCGTAACAGTCAAATCAACAACCACTGTGAAAGTTTCTTTACTTCTTGTGCTTTTCTTTCACTGTAAAAGAAAACATTGTTTTTAAAAAAAAAAAAGGCTAGAAAGCCTTAAAGTCGTACAGCACGGCACTCTTATGGCAAGACACGGCCACCTGATTCGATCTCTCATCCGCCAGGTCGAGGCCGAGGCTTTGATCTTTCAGGATTCTGCTCCCCACTATTAACAGGACGACTTTCACACCAGGGAAAACACGCTCAAGAATGTGAGCCCTGCGACGCAACGTGCCGCCAGTGACACACCGGGGGCCAGAGCGCCAGGACCAGGTCCGGAGACTCGGGCTTCGCCGGCGCAAGGGGTCTGGAAAAGCCAGCGGCGGCGCTGACAGGGAGCGGGGAGGCGGGGGGCGATCGCAGGAAGCAAAGCCCCGGCGCCGCGCGGGGAGCCCTCGAACCAGCGCCGTCGCTCGAGCCGGGCGCGCGGGGCCGCGCGCTCCCTGGGGACCGAGCCCCGGAACCACGACCACTAACGGAACCAGCCCACGGCGGCGGCGGCGGCCGCTCGGACTGCGAACGGAGGCGCGCGGGCCGGGCGCCGGGAGGGCGGGGGTTCCCCGGAGGAGCTGGCCGCCCCGGCGCCCCATTGGGCGCGCTCCAAACGTGCCCGAGTTGTGACAGGAATAAAGTGGGTCACAAGGCCTAGCGGGTCCCCAGCGAAAGCCCTCCCGGCACCAGGTCTCCGGCTTTCCCGGTCGCCCTGACGCGGGAATCGGCCCCAGCCCCGGCCACCCCGCCCCGCCGCGCACCCCAATCCCGCCCCTGCCCCGCAGGTAACCCCAGCTGCCCCGGAGGGCCCCTCAGCCAGGGCGGGCCTCCGCCCCAACTCCCAGGAACAGACACATCAGGGCGACGGGCAAAACTTGGGCTTCGGCTCCCGCCTTCCCCTCCCTTGGCCGCCGCCCCCGGCCCGCACTCACCGCCCCCCGCTCCCTCCCCTTCCCCGCGCCCTCACCGTGCGGCTTGCGGCGGCTCCGGCTTCCTCCCTCCCCCACCTTGGAGTTCAGCTGCGGTGACTCGGAACCACTACCCCGGCCGCGTCCCGAAGACACCGCGGCTCCCGGCACAAGCAGCACCTGGGCCAGTGAGTGGCGCCCCCCACCACCCCCAAAATAGTCACCGCTACAGCCGCCGGCTCCTCCTCCCCCTCCCTTCCCTTCCCCTCCTCCACCGGCACCCGGAGCACGCATGCGCCGCCGAGGCGAGCCTACCGGCGGACGTCAGGCCCCGGGCCCACCCGGTGGGACGCCACTCACCGGCAGCGCGCACGCGTCAGGGGCCAGATTTCCTTCGCGCTCTCGCTGTCGGGGGTTTCCTTTCCGAAGCCGGCAGCCGCAAGCCGAGTCTGTGGTTGCGCTCCCTCCCGGCGCATGCGTCGTCAGTGACCCCCGCGGGCTCCGACGGCCGGCGCTCTGCGTTCGCCCCTCCCCTCACTCTCGCTTTCCCGGGCGCGTCTCGGTGCGCATGCGACTTGCCCCGTTAGGCAGCGCGGAGCCGCGGAGGGGATCCCGGGCGTCCGAGGAGACCTCCGCTTCCTTGGGCCGCCGCCCGGCGCTAAGGGACACAGGGATCTTCCCGGAGCCCCCTTCCCGCTCTGGTTACTGGAAAGCTGGGAGGCGGGGCCTGGTCGGGTGGAGCGCGCGGCCGGTCCGGGGAGCGGTAGCGTTTGATCGCGATGGCTTTGGCTTTCACCCTCGATGCAGGGAGCGAGGAGGAGGAAGAGCTTCCTGCCGGATGAGGGATCTGGAGGCCAAAACGGGGCCCCTTTCTCCCTTGAAAAGCAAATCATTTTGCGACGCCAGGGAGGATTTCGGGTGTTGGCGGGAGAAAGACTTTTTTCCCCCGCTCTAGGGATATCACTCGCGTTTCCTCTGGGAGAGGGGGGTTGCCAAGATGCCTGGACCGCCGGGGACATCTTTTCCCCCTCTCCTGGAGGAGCACGGCTTGAGTCGCTTCTTATTGGTGGGTGCGCCTGGAGAGACAAGACATGCGCCCTTGGCGGGAGGAGGGAGGCAAAAGAAGGTCAGGATGTGTTCATTTGGAGTTTTCCACCTGGCCTTTAAGGCCAGGTGACAGTGTATCGATGGAAGATAGGGGATGAAGCTGGGGGGATAGACCAGTACCCTAATTTGTGTGGCTTCCCTTGTCAAAAAAAAAAAAAGTGTGAATACTTCTTGATTATCTCTGGGAAATTACTGCCCTTGATGCTTAAGACACACGCAGCTCACATGGGAAAGCACATTTCAGTACTTGTAAATTATTGGGAAAGAGGTCTTTACCGTCCTCATTCCTAGTAGTTGTCATATTTTAATGTCCTTCGGATTTGAAATAGAAGCCATCTTGTTTCAAAAAGTAAACTTTTGGCTATAAAATCCTCCCTTCAAGGTAACCTCATGTTCACCTCAGTAAACATTTCAGATTCTCGCTGGATACTCAGAAAAACAGAACGTCAAAATTGAGGAACTTACTCAGATCCCTGATCCTTCACTTGAGGATTTTTCTGTCGAGAGCAAAATCATGATTTGTTAACTTCATGTAGCAGAAGAGATTTTAGCAGACGTTTTTGCCTGTTCAGCATTCATTCCCTATTCTGATAATTTCCTTTGGAGAACTATCTTTTCTTCACTCTCAGCCCATATGGCAGGGGCAAGACTCCAGGGGGAAAGCACATTTGAGTTAATCCTCTGCCTTAGGCTGGAGTTACCAAGAGGGGTGCTCTCTCTTCCAGTGGATTTAATCTGGAAAAATGGAGGCCTGAAGCCATCTTTCCTCACTCACAAATTCTGCAAAGGAAGGCAACATAGAAAAAAAGCAGATTCAAAGGTGGAGATTTGGCTTGGAGACATATTTGATGCCCCGAATCCAATGTGGACTAGATAATTCTGGAAATTTCAGTTAAATTAGTCAATAAATTCTTTCATGTGTTTGTTTCATTGCTTAAACTAATGAAAGGTTTTCTGTCACTTGAGATCATGAATCCTAACTGATACTGGTAGCAAAAGAGGAAGTAAGGTTAATATGTAATACTGATAAGGTAGTGTTACCAAGCAATGGGCTTGCTCTGCTCGCCAGGATCTGAGCCAATTAATCACAATGAGTTAGAGATCGAGAAAGTTTTGATTAGCTAGCATAATCGGGAAGATGGCAAGACCAATGTCTCAAAAAACCATCTTCAAAAATTACATAATCTTGAGGTGGTTATATAGGAAAAATGGGGAGTGAGGAGGTGGTCCAGGGATGTTGGTCTCCAGGTGTGAAGGGCGCCAGGCATCACATTGCTCCATTCTTCTGTCACCTGTAATGGATACCTTGTAGGTACGTTTTCCACCTGTAGTCAGCATGTTCCTGGAAACAAACTCATAGAACAAAGTTTTAACTTATTAAGCTATCGGGGAATACATACGTAAGCAGAGGCCATAAATCAGGAGAGCATGTGAATTTTTTAGAGTATGTGCAGAGCAGCGGAGAGTCTCACAGAGGAGGGGCTGAGGCCCTTTAGCCTGACAAAATAGCCTCACTTATGCCATAGCAGGTTGCAGCCAGACAAGAGAGTGTGAATGCTTTTTCTAGGATGTAGATGTTTGGACTTTATTCTAGAGGAAGGGATCCCTCCTCATATTCTACATCATCTAGAACACATATCTTCAAAAATACCTTTGCCCTTTTTTAATGGTTCCATTGTCCTCTTAGTCACCAGGATCAAATCATGTTCATCTTTGACTGCTTCCTCTCTCACTTTCTGTATTTAATCATTTACCAAGACCTCTTGATAATCCCATTTTTCTGCTCAGTCCTCTGCCTCTGCTTGAACATTTCCCAGAGTCAGTTCACAACTTATCCTTTCTTCCCCATATTCTCTCCAAGAAGAAAACTGTATCAGATATTTGTAATAATTTTTCCAACTTGCAGATTCCACTTTTCCCTAAAACAAAAATCCTGCTTCATAGTTTCATAGATCCTAAATTTCTCCCCCAGCCTAAATCTTCTCCTTAAACACAATTGTAATTCAAATATTCTGTTCATTCCTTCTTGTATGCCTTACTAGTAAACTGAACATTTCCCACTCCCTTCCCAACCAATTCCCCCAGCTGGTGTCTTGATAGAGGCAATACAGCATAGTGGTTAAGGGTGCAGAACGGGAACTAAACTGCCTGGATTTAAATCTCAGCCCCATCACTTAATATCTTCATGACACTGAGCAAGTTATTTCTCTGTTTTTCAGTTTCCTCATCTGTAAAATGAGGATAATAACAATCCCTTCTCACAGGATAATTGAGAGGAGACATAAAAGATAAATTGATACAGATGTGTGTGTATAATAGTACCTACTACATAAGAAATCCCATATTAGTGTTGGCTGTTATTAATGATTTAATGGTGTTCCTTTTTGTGTACTTCTTACATCTCTTTTGCTCAAATTCTTCCCCTAGTTCCCTATGGCCCATCAATCACAAAGACCTTTCTGTTCTTTCATAATATCTCTCTCATTTATCCTTTCATTGACATTCCTAGTTTTACCACCATAGTTTAAGATGAATTGGAATACAGGAAATTTAAGATATGTATAATAGAGAATATAAGGTAAGTTTTTTTCAAAAGAAACCTTCATAGTTTAGCCAATTACTCATATTCTTTCTAGACTCTTTAAAATAGGGGGAAGTACAATAATATGAGGTCATGTTATGGACTTGTAGTCAAAAGTCTAGACTTAAATCCTGACTAACACTAAGAGACACTGAGCAAGTTAAATAATTTCTCTAAGCTTCAGAGCATTTATCTGTAAAGTCAGAAGAATAAGTATCTCAGAGAATTGTGATAATCAAAAGTAAATTATAGACTACTACATAAAGGTTGGATGGTAAGGATGATGATTTTAGGTTTTTACAATTTGTTGTTGGAACTCTAGGAATGGTTGAAATGACTCACAAATCTGTAACTCAAGCCTACACTTCTCCACTGGGCACCATACACATATGTCCAATTGCCTACCTGATGCCTCCTCTTGAGTCTCAAATATCTTGGATGCTCCCTTCAATCTATTCTCCACGGAGCAGTAAGACTCTTCTTTTGAAAATATAAATGAAATCACAGTTCGTACTTAAAACCATTTTATTGTTTCCCATTACATCCAAATTCCTAATCATGGCCACAGTACCCTGTTTGATCTAGCCCCTGCTACCTCTCCAAACTCATGTCCTACCATTTTCTCCTTTTCTCATAATACTCCCACCCAGAAAATTCTTTCAGTTCCTTGGTAATCTCTCTGTTCTCAGGCTTTGGCATAAGCTGTGCCCTTGCCTGGACCACCCTCCTACCTTTTCTCATGGCTGGCTCCTCCACAGTCGTCATGTCTCAAGGATCTAATTACCCTATTTAAGGAGGTCTCCCTCCCATCTCTCATCTGTCCCCCCACATAGTACCCACAGTTAGTCTCTATTATTGTGTCCACTATTTCCTTCATAATACTTATAAGTTTAAATTTCACATATATTTGTTTGAATTTGTTTTCTTATCTATTAGCTATCTTCCCCACCACCATGTGGTAAACTCCAGAAAGCAAGAACCATGTATCTTGTTCACCACTGTATATGCAGCATCCATTTCAATGCCTGAGGTAAATGAATGATTGAATAAATGAATGAGATGAAAGGTAAAACATGCCAGAAGATTTTGAGGATCATCCTTATATCCCAAATTATGATTGTAGGCAGATTATAATCTTGTCAAAAAGTAACCTTGTAATGTGTATTAAAGTACAAATGGGAGATAAAAACTGAAATCAGTTCGTGAAATATGATGTCCTAATACTGTGTTAGTAGTTCAATACTTGAGTACCCACAAGAATATGCAACACTATAAGAGACACAGCTAACACTTTAGAAGAGGATGCTGAGTGAGGTCCAAAATAGGGAACAAAGAGTATGAAGTACTCACTTTCCAAATAGCTGCCAACATTTGTGGCCAGACTAAACATTGGGATCAGGAATAAAAGCTTGACAAAACTGGGCCTACCATAGTCAAAATCTCCAACCCTTACTCTTAGGCCATATAAGCAGAACACTTGGGAAGAGGAGAATGTGCAAATCATCGGAGCCATGTCTTATTGGGTTCTTAGAGTGTTCTGTTCCTTTCCTATTTATCCCCCACCCCACTTCACATTACGTGAACAAGGCTCCAAGAATCAGCTAGAGAAACTGGAGGTGACTGTAATGAGAGAGACTGGCATCTCATCCACTGACAGATTTGTTGATGTGCCCTCCACCTACATGAACAGGAGGATAGAGACTTGGAGAGAAACAGCTGGCCAGGGAGTGGGCTGAAGTGAAACAATGTGCACTCCTACAATTTGGCATGGCTGGGTCCATTGATGCTGAGTACCAGAAAGTGCCATGCAGATTTAAACCATCTTGACACATAAGGGGAAAGAAATTCTAGCAGCAAGAGGCTGAGTATACTTCTAGGAGTGGGAACTGAGAGAGATTAAAAGAGAGAAAGTTGCAGACTGATCTCCCATGTCAAGGAACTGTGCAGTGGCGAAGCGACCTCAGGGTTTCTAGGAGAACTCAATGTGCCCGTGAAAGAGTGAACATGTAGATGCAACTTGGATTGTACTTACCCAGTCAAGAGAAACTTATCCCTTTCTTCTCTAATTTCCCTTCCAGTCCCCAATACCAGAGGGAATGGGCCTTTAAAAGAAAAGGAAAGAACTGGTCAAAAACTAAACAACTTCCATGTTCAGAGTTCCTGAGTCACAACTTCAGCTAGAAAACGCGTGCCTTGGAACTGAGACTGGAGTTTTAAACCAGACACACATTTAATAACTAAGAGTATGAAGGAAGAATTAAAAAATATGCTCAAGACATCTTTAAGGTATTTGCTACCCAGTGTTGCTCAATCACCTAAGGATCTCATTAAAACAAAAATTCCAATTCAGTTAGTCTGGGATGGGGCCCGAGATTCCACATTTCTAACGAGCTCCCTGGGGATACTGCCGATTTTAGGACCACACTTTGACAAACAAGACACCATAAAGTGGGGAAGGCAGTTTCAACAGAGCACGGTTCGCAGCAAGGTATAGAGAAAAATATTAGGTTAGAATATATGAAATATCCTTTTTTGTGGGTCAAAAACGGTTGAATATTGACAATTTCAAAAAACTTTTTATGTTTGTATCCTATCAAATAAAATTCATTCAATAAAATGGGAAACAGTATTAAATATTAAATAATTTCTCCAGATTCTGACAAATATTTATACCCTACATAAGTGAGAATGTATAAATGAAGTAACGTGTGGAAGTAGTACCGACCTGTGTTGGCAGGCATCAGCACTGGCGAGAAGAATGTGTGTGTGTGTGTGTATCTGAAAAAGATTGAGGCTAGAATCACAACCAGCTACCTCTAACACGCTGTAATTTTATGATTTTTACAAATGTTAAAGTCTTCAGGAACTGTGCTTGTGGATAAAAACTTACTGCCACCTGGTGGATCTGAGTTAAGTTAAAAGGGAAATATGTGTCTTTTTATTTATATATCTTAAATACTATTAGTATTTCCTCTGTTAATTTTAACTTGAAAAGGACAAAAGATAAATATGTATTTACTAAAAAAAACTACATTTAGGGCAACCTTTTACATTTGGTTTCAATTGGAGGGGAAAATAATGTTCATATTTATATGCATTAGATGGCATTAAAGTTACATTTTAACTTTATGATAATATGACTTTTCCTTTCATTTCCACAACTGTTTTATCCTAAGTAGGAATTTATCCATCCATTTGTTAAGGAGACTTTCAGAACTCGGACCAGTATAGGTAATTATTTCTCTTGATGTGTACATAGTGCTATCATAAAAGCCATTGTACACGACTCCCGACTTTCTTTCCCTTTGTCTGAAGATGTGTATTTTCAGAAGCCCTTTGCTTTCTCAGAAGAAAACAGTCCTCCCAATCCTTTCCAAGGTTAGATCATTTGATATTACCTTGTCTAATAAAATAAATTATCACTACCTTACTCAAATCTATATTTAACTTTCCTTCCATGTCATCATTCTCTGCAGGCTTTATGATCCCCACTCCCAAGAGCGGCAAAGAGCCTCTTCCTGACTCCATGTTAAACTTCCTCAATTCTCACCAATTTATTTTTGTAATCTAATCATTTAAATTTAGTTTAGATTCTCTCACAAACATGAGTGAATATCCATGGTCAGAATGGTGGCTTATCAATACAAAGCAGAAGAATAAAATCTGTAATTGAACTATTACATGCTGATTTACCACCCTTTTCTCTAAAAGTGGTATTCATTATTAAACCAAGAGAAAACATCCTGCAAGTCTTTTGCAGTGTCCTAATATTGTATGTTTTCTCATGATGAATTCTTCTGCAATTACTATTAAAACATAGATAAGCTTCACAATATATTTTTCTCACTTCTCTTTGTGACTTAGAAACTTTCATGTTATGTTATACAGTTCTAATGATTCTATGGTCTGACTATTAGAAAGAGTATGTAGTAATTTTCTAGCTTAATAACAGAACTATTAAAAACAGTAATAAAGAGTGGAAATGTTTCTTATGTACTTTTCAGAATCTTTAAATTGCACTTTTCTATTGAGTGGTTAATTTTTTCAATAGATAAGAGATTTCAAAGAAAAAGCCTATGGTCATAAACTTAAGTATTTTCACTCAAGGCCTCTAGATAATAGAGTTTAAAATCTATTGACATAAATTAAATGAAATTTCATGGTTCTCTTTCATCATTTTCATTCATAGGCCTCTCTGGAAGTGAGTTGGCAACACAGAGGACTTGTAATATTTGTGTTTTTGTCCAACATGGGTCGGAAAAAGGATAAGCCACAGAAAAATATTAAGGGTTCAGTAAAAATTCTGATTTTGTTGGAGGCAATGAATATTCTGAAATGCCTAAAAGTTTCTGAAATGACATATAAGCTATAATTCTAATATAAAAATAAAAATAAATCTATAAATTTTCTAACCTCTGATTGTAAAGGCAGTGCAAATAAAACATTCAGTATATAAACACTTTCAAGCTATTTATTACATAGTTCTTTCTATTTGGTATCATCATTATCACTGTTTGAACTGTTAGTGTCATCATAAATAGAAGCGTTTCTTATTGAAGATACCATCACATCTACAATGTCTTTTTTGGGGTTTTCTTCCAAATCAGTCTGTATTGCTCCAACTTCTGCTAGCTTCCATTCAAGTTCTGCAATAAATAATCCATCATTAAATCAGATAAAAATCTCAGAAAAATGAGAAGAAGAATTTCTCATCTATATGAAACACAAGTTGACTAATAAAATTAATGTGGAAGTGATGATGTATTTAGAACTGGATGACAATGAAAGTACTACAACATCAAAATACACATTAGACATAGCAAAGTTATACTTAAAGGGAAATTTTATGGTTAAACTGTTTATTTTAAAATGACTGAAAATAAGTGGTTTAAAAGTTCAAATCAAGAAGCTGGGAAAAAACAATAAAGCAAACCCAAGGAAAGCAGAAAGAGGGCTATAATGAAGAAAAGACTTTAGCAAAAAGAGAAAAACAAAATCAGTAAGAGGCAACCAACAAAATCAAAAGCTGGTTCTTTGAAGAGGCTAGTAGACATACCTCAGGCGAAAATGATCACAAGTAAGCGAAAGAAACCAAATAATACACAGAATTTACATGGGGCATAACTACGGTAAAGATTTTAAAGTTATGAGAATAGTATGAAAAAACTTACCCCAGTATATTTGAAAACTTTAATGGAAAAATTTCAACAAAAATATGAATTACCAAAATATATCCAAGAGAGAAACTAAAAAGAATTAAATTGATAACCAAAAATTCCCCATGCCTGCAAATTCATTTTGTTAAATTTATTCCTAAGTACTGTATAGATGAATAGAACATTTATGAAGAAAATTACAAAATGCTTTTATGAGGAAAATTCCAAAATATATTACATTAAAAAATATAATATATATGTTATATTTATGAGGAAAATTACAAAAACCATTAAAGAAGACCAAAATAAATGACAAAATATATCTCATTCATGGATAGGAACATTCATTGTTATTAAGATATCAAGTCTCCAATAATTAATCTATAAATAGGATTCTAATAAATAATCAACAGGCTTTTTCACAGAATTTGACTAATTCCAACATTTATATGAAATTTTGAAAACTTGCTCTACTAGAGACAACAGATTGTTATAAAGCTATAGTGATTAACATAGTGCTATATTGATTCAGGGACAGACAAATAGACCAGTGGAACATAGAGATTTCAGAAACAAATTGAAGCATTTTTTGAACCATGAAAAATGACATAGGAAACAAAAATCAATGGGGAAAACACCACACACACACATCAGGATGGTTACTATAAAAAAAGACAGAAAATAACAGATGTTGGTGAGAATGTGGAGAAATTGGAATCCTTGTGCAGTGTTGGGAATGTGAAACAGCGCAATCACTATGGAAGACAGTATATTGTTGCTCAAAAAATTAAAATAGAATTACCATATGATCCAGCAATTCTACATCTGAGTATATACCCAAAAGAATTGAAAACAGGGACTAGAATGATTATTTGTACATCCATGTTCACAGGAGCATTGTTCACAATAGCTAAAAGGTAGATGCAACCCAAGTGTCCATCAACAGATGAATGGGTAAATGAAATGTGGTATGAACATATAATGGAATATTATTCAGTCTTAAAAAGGAAGGAAATTCTGACACATGCTACAACATGGATGAACTTTGAGGACATTATGCTAAGTGAAAGAGGTCAGTCACAAAAGGACAAACACTGTTATGATTCACTTATATGAAGTACTGAGAGTAGTATAGAGTCAGAAATTAGAATGGTGATTTTCAGGGGCTGGAGGGAGAGAGGAATGGGGGAATTATTGTTTAATGGGTAGAGAGTTGCAGTTACGCCAGATGAAAAGAGTTTTAGAGATGGATAATGGTGATGATAGCACAATGGTGTGAATGTACTTAATGTCACTGAACTATATAATTAAAAATGGTTAAATAAAGTAACATAAAATAAATAAGTCCTAGGTATGTAAATGTACAGCATAGTAACTATAGTTAAAAATACTGTATTATATATTTAAAACGTGGTTAAGATGGTAAATTTCATGTTATGTGTATTTTACGACAAATAAAATTTTTTTTAATATATCAATTTGAAAAAAGCATGGACCAGATAACATGCTATTCATGACAGTGATTGCCTCCAAGGAGGCAGGGAGGGGAATGGGACTAGAAATGGAAATATAAGTAACTTCAACTATATCTGTAATGTTTATTTCAACAATAAACAAAGAAATAGCTGAAGCAAACATGAACAAATGTTCACCTTTGTTATTTTTGGTAAATGATTTCATGAATGTTTGCTATATTATTGTTGTACTCCTACGTGTTAATTTTTTTTAGTTAAAGGGATGAGATCCAAGCAGAAAAAACAAGGTGGTAAAACGAAGAGGAGCCTTAGAGACTAGGAGAAGGAAAAGGGGGTAATTCTGGAACAATTAAAGTATTGGAGGTCTCAGTAAACAAACAGCTTTAGCGGAATGATAGAGTGAAAGAATGGCTGTTAAAAACAACTATTCACGATGGCTTTAACACAATGGTAAGAGAAAAAGATTTAAAAAATATAGAATTAAAGTAGTTCCAGGAAATGACTAGATCAAGGATATGGCCTTAGAATTAGGCTAGGAAGTAAAAATTATCAAAGTCCTGTGCTATGTACTATGAAAAAAAATAATAGGAAGCATGGTCCTTGTACTTGTTAGGGAGACAAAACTCAAAGAGAACTGATTAACCAACAAAATCAGATTGTACATGGATAAGTGAAAAATAAGTTGTATAGAGAATATATGCTATAGAAATTCAGTAGAGAAGATGAAGATAGATTATAATTGGTCCAGAATCACATAATGGGATAAATGGAAATCTAGGAAACCCATGAAGGAATCGGGTTTGGAAGCGAGGGTAGAGAAGGGTAGGGTATTTTGGGTATAGGGAAAGAGTACGAAACAAAAAATCACAAATGAGTAATGTATGTCTGGGGTAGTGGTTGAAGGCGAACCTGGCTGGAGCAGAAACTGGAAAGCATCCAGAAATATATTTGGCTACATGGGCTGAAATTCTCAAGCAGAAATTCTGAATTGTTAACTTATTTGAGGGGCCAGCCCGGTGGCGCAGCGGTTAAGTTCGCACATTCGGCTTCTCGGTGGCCCGGGGTTCGCTGGTTCGGATCCTGGGTGCGGACATGGCACCGCTTGGCACGCCAGGCTGTGGTAGGCGTCCCACATATAAAGTAGAGGAAGATGGGCACGGATGTTAGCTCAGGGCCAGGCTTCCTCAGCAAAAAGAGGAGGACTGGCAGTAGTTAGCTCAGGGCTTATCTTCCTCAAAATAAAATAAATAACTTATTTGAGACAAGGAACCATTAAGGATTTAAGCAAGTGGGTGTTATAATAAGAGTATTATTGTCAAAAAATTAATCTGGAGGCATAAAAGAAGATACTGGAATCAAGGGGGAAAACCTTATGTTTTACGGAAATAGACTTTCATAATACTTGTTAACATGTAGAAGTTTTCACCTATTTTTTTATAAACAAATTTTTAAAATAATGTCATTACCTTCTAGCTTGAGATTTATCCCTCCACATTCTATAATTCCAATGAATTTGCTTTCTATCTGACCATTTTTATAAGCAAAAATTGTTGGTAAACAATTGTCATGGTAGTGTTGAATACAGCTATTCACGATGGCTTTAACAAATTTAGTTTCTGGAAACTTTCTTGCTAGGAGACTAAGATGCTGGTTAACCAACAAACACATTGGGATGCTAAAAAAGAGAAACAGTACACACAGTATCTTTAAAAAACAGACTACTCATGTCAGTCTAATAAAATAGATCACATTGGTTTATAACATGACATAAATTTCAGGTGTACATCATTATATTTCAACTTCTGTATAGACTGTATCATGTTCACTACCAAAAGTCTAGTTGCAAAAAAAATCCATTAATTTTCTTAAAATGTATCTTTTATATTGACATATGAGTGCATTTTCTTAATGTCAAGAAAACTAATATTTTATGTAACTATTGTAGATTGCCCCCAAAAAGCCTTCTGAGAAGGTAACAAATACCTAACATGTTATAAAAACAGATCCTTACTCTGAGTCCATCAAAGCATATGACAGTTTACAACAGCCTAGCTGAGACTAAAACACATTCAACCTCTTTGAAGAATTTTTGAAAACGATTTGTCAAAACTAGTAATTTACCTAGAAATAACCATTAATGTAAATAATTTTATACCATGGTGTGGGCGTTCAGAACCAACATCTATTCTGCTGATCATAATGAGTCTCCGAAAAGACATTCAGTGAACCACTTCAGTATTTAACATTTGTCACGCACAGATTCCGGGAGTGTAAATGTTGGATTTCTCATACTTGTTTGTGAAGAACCCAAATCAGAAGTATTTACGAACTGGTTTAACCAGATAAGTGGTATAGGAAAAACGAGAAATGATTCTTTTTAAGGCTTTAAATTATTCAAAAATTAATTACCAAGCATTTTAGTTACAATAAAAGTAACGTCTTTTTTTTATTAAGATTATGATAGTTTACAACCTTGTGAAATTTCAGTTGTACATTATTGTTAGTCATGTTGTAGGTGCACCACTTCACCCTTTGTGCCCTCCCCCCACCCTTTCCCCTGGTAACCACCAATCAATTCTCTTTGTCTATATGTTCACTTCCACCTGTGAGTGGAGTCATACAGAGTTCGTCTTTCTCTGTCTGGCTTATTTCACTTAACATAATACCCTCAAGGTCCATCCATGTTGTTGTGAATGGGACGATTTTGTCCTTTTTTATGGCTGAGTAGTATTCCATTGTATATGTATACCATATCTTCTTTATCCAATCATCAGTTGCTGGGCACTTAGGTTGGTTCCACATCTTGGCTATTGTAAATAATGCTGCAATGAACATAGGGGTGCATGGGACTTTTGGAATTGCTGATTTGAAGTTCTTTGGATAGATACCCAGTAGTGGGATGGCTGGGTCATAAGGTATTTCTACTTTTAACTTTTTGAGAAATCTCCATACTGTTTTCCACAGTGGCTGCACCAGTTTGCTTTCCCACCAACCAACCGTGTATGAAGGTTCCTTTTCCTCCACAACCTCTCCAACATTTGTCACTCTTGGTTAGTAATATCTTCTTTTATGGGGCATGGTAGCCTATCAATATTTGTCTGAGGAAGTGGTAAGCTGATAAACAGCAGGGCTCAAATTTGCATAAACTGCTCTGTACAGAATTTCTCTAAGGACCTGAAGAGAAAAGAAATTCTTTATTCAGAGAACGAGATAAGAACACTGAGGGCTGCTGTCATGGCCTCTGTTGCTGGTTTGGCTTCGAGCCCAGGTAGAGGGGCTGGGAACTAAAGCTAGAGGGGCTGTTTTGATGAGGGATTTATGAAGCTCTGGGAGCTCGAGGCTCCTTTATGGCACAGAGTTGGGGAAAGGTCCACTGTTCCCAATTATCATTATACCGGGCTGGTGAGGCCTAGGGAGATTGGGGTTATACCTTGCACAACTTGTCACTCTAAAATTAACTGTTTGGGGATTGGAGGGGCTGTGAGGGAAATATTCTCTTAAAAAAGACTTAAGTGGCATGATATATCCAAATCCACAGCATAATGCTTGACTGGATCCTTATTCAAAAACATATGTATTTATAAATGACATTTTGAAGTCAGTTGGGGAAATTTGAGTAAGGAATGGGTATTAGATGCTATTAGGAGTTATTGTTAATTTTCTTAGGTGAGAAAATGGTATTATGTTAAAAAGAAAAACCGCAGGACCAAAATGGCAACACTTGTGCTAAAGCCCATGATACCAAACCAAGATTTAAATCTTTACGTAATAGCAGTTTTGACCTTCCCCAGAAATGTAGTCTTCATCAACCAGTCTGGAATTTTCTGGAAAGTACCAATGAGGTAATCTGTGGCTTGGGCCCTCTCCATGTCCCAGAGGAAGAAGAGGTAATCTGCACAATGAAATCCTTGACTTTCCCTCCCCCTCAAAGAGGAGATGTCCTGACCCAAAATAATCCTTTCTTTTTTTTTGCTAATAACTTCCTTGCCCCACCCTCCTTCCTATAAAACCCTTCCATTTTGCATTAACTCCTAGGAGTATCTCTCTGCTTGCTAGAGGAGATGTTGCCCGATTCCTGAATCATTGAATAAAGCCAATTAGATCTTCACATTTACTCGGTGGCGTTTTGTTTTTAACAGTGGTTATGCAGAAAAAAGTCCTTATGATTTGATGATACATGCTGAAATATTTAGAAGTAAAGCATCATGCTGTGTTAATTTACTTTGAAATGGTTCTGCAAATTCACACACACACACAAAGTGATACAAATATGGCAAAATGTTCATGTTCAATCTACCTGGCCACTATTTAGGACGCTCACTTTATCATTACTTTTCTGTATGTTTGAAATTTTCCATAACAAGTATTTTTTTTAATTAACTGCCAAAGAGTACTTATTTTTCTAAGAAGTGTGACAAGTCCTTTAAGTTAGACATGAAGATATATTAAAATACTTTATTTAATCCCGAAGCCAAATGACTCTATACATACATGTACATATATATACACATATTTTTCTTGAGTAGTCTTTGTTTTATGCTTTATAAAACCTTAACACCAGAAATACATACCTTAAAACATTAGTATATTAACATTTCATAAAAATGCTATGGTAATTACCTTGATCTGTATAGATGAATTATAACCCATACATCTTTTTCTGCATTTGTGACTTCATTCACATACTGATTTCCAGAAATTTCTCTTAATTCCCCAAATTTTTGTTTTTTCTTAAGAGCTTTCCATTCCTGTAACCGTTTTTCTCTAAGTAAAAAAAATGAAATGAAACCACATAAGAAAATTATTACATTCTTAAGTTCATTCCCATATTCGGTAACAATTTAGGGCAATGAATGTAATGCTTGTGCCTGTCAAACACTTTAAAGAATATTAGAATAATTATTAATGGTCTTATAATGCCAATTTCTCTTTTTATTTGGGAATTTGTGTTATCGTGGGTATTACAAAGTGTAAGAAGTCAGCTACTGACTTTTAAATTTATTTTTATTAACGACTAGGTCTTAATCATAATTATAGAGACTTTATTTAGACATTGGGCCAATAAATTTCCATACAAGACTAAATACTTATTAAGGGAGAATATGCATAATAATAATAGCTAACATTTTTTGAGTGCTTACTACATTGCCAGACACTATTTTAAATGCATTACATTAACTAATTTATTCCTTGTACAAACATTATGAACTTGGTACTGTTATTATCCCCATTTACATCCTCAACTATCATGCTAAACTGACCTTCAATCCAAAACCTTTGTAAGTATGTGTAATTACCTGTTATAAATTTATTGCAGGCAGAGAGGTCATAGAGAAGAGTGATTACGAGTTTGGACTCTAAGGTCAGACTGCACTGGGTTTTAAATGCCAGCTCCCACTTACTAGCAGCATGAACTTGGGCAAGTTATTTAATCTCTCTAAGCTTCAGTTTCCCCAAGTGCAAACTGCAATAATACTAATACCTATTGGCATGGGATTGTGGGGGATTAACTAACACACGTAAATTTCTTAGACTGGTGCCTAGCAAACTGAGCATTCAGCTAATGTTACCTAGTTATTCATCCATAAGAACCTTAAAACTTTGTTAAACAACTCTCTCAAAATTTACATACTTTAATTGTTGAATGCTTGGATTCATAAAGCAAATCCAAATGGTTTCTGACACATCTGCAAATTTCTTTAAAGTTACTGATTCTATATCTCTAAGTTATCTGGGAGAACTTACTCCCCTTCTTTGTCTGTGTATTAAATATATTTTCTGATTTTCTGTATTCTTGGATGCTCTGGCATCTGAGGCTTTGCTGATCCATGAGAGACTGCTTCTCCCAGGGTTACCTAATTCCTAAAGATAGCAAACACTTGCCCAAGAGCACATTCCTCAAATGCAAACCAACTGATCCAGAGCTCAATCCTTCAACCACCTCCTTTACTGGGCTGAGCCATTATCCCCCTGCTTTAATCATCCCTGGGCCTGGTACCAGACAACTAGAGACAGCCACTATAATCCAGAGCCTGAAAAATTATTCAAACTATCCAATCCTAAATCTCCTTACTCTGCCTAGCTTGCATTTCCTGTGGAAACCGCAATAAAGGCTCATGTCCATGCTATACGCTCACTCCTTCTGCCTCTTCGCCAGCTCTGGTGCTTCCCCGTGTGGCCCTGCATTGTGGGGCATGCCCCCTACTCTTGAGAATTGTGAGTAACAAACAGTCTTTTCAGAGTCAATTATCTCCTGGTCTGTTGGCTTCACTGTACCTGAATAAATACAAAATCCTGTGTGTATTTTAAAACACCCTGTCCTTATTTCACCTATTAGAAACATGTCGGGTAAAACCAATCACTTTACATAACAAGTAATCTAAGCAAAATGAAGCCTAGAGGGGAAGACCAGTGTCGACGAAAATAATCCATAACCAATCTACAAATGAAAATTTGGGTGAGTTTATTCTGGGCTGAAATCTGAGGACCATGGCCTGGGGCCTTTCTTCTCAAAGGAAGAAAGGGCACCAAAGAAGTGAGGTATACAGAGTGGTTATATACCCCCATACAGGATGTTTCACGTATGATTGAAATGTCCCTCCCACAATAGTCACAAGATTGCCCTGTCAGCACAGCACTTGATGGACACAGCAGGTAGTGGGTCTGCTCTCTCAGAGGGTGTAGCAGGAGGCAAGTCTATTTGTCTCGAGCTGGGCAGCCACAGGTGAGCGCAGCAATCAGTTTCTAGCCTAAGGAAAGATGCTTAATCCTTAAGGAGAAGCCAACATTGGGATGGGAAGGGAAGTTGCACCTTAATCTCAAGGGCCTTTGTTCTTGCCATAAGGAATATCTAAAGCAGATATACAATGCATGCTCAACAGCCATGGTCAGGCCCTTTTGGAAAGACAAGGTCAGGCCGAATTAGGTTTATACCAAATGGCTTCCTCATATGCTCCAATATATCCTATTGCTTGCCATTTTTATTTGTCACCAAGAATAGTACTCCAAGTCTAGGACCCCCACACAGTTTTCAAACTGAAGTCCTTCAATTTTCCCTCTACTGGCCCAGATATTCAGAATTTACAGTTACTCCAAAGATCTTTTCTCAGCCCTATATTGCTTGCATTGAGTATTTAGCATCATTAACTTCCCTCTATTTGATCTCACTGGCTTAATATCTTTCAAAAGTTTCAAAAAGTTTTTGTTCTGATGAGGGCACCATGCCCCCCTTAATGGTGCAACTATCAACTACTTCTCTTCTTCCTCCCCTCTTCTACCCTCTCCTCCTCATTTGTCTTTGTTATTTCAAAGGAATTGAGCAGGCAGAGACACAAACACCTGGATTAGTTTTGCCATCAGGAAGTGATATAGTGTTCAGTGGCCTGCATTTTTCACCTAACAATCATATCAGTTGAGATTCAGTTGCATAAACAGAAAGGCCTCTAGCTATTTTAAGCAGCAATAAACTTAATCTGGGGAATTAAGTCCTTTACAAACTCAGTGGAAAGAGGAAGGAGGAGGCTCTAGACCGAACTAACAGGAACGACTCCCAGAACAACACTGCAAAACTGGTCTGCCAACGAAACAGCTTTGTCTGCCGTAATCCAGAAACTGGGGAAGCTGGAACTAATGTTGCACTTATGCCCTAGTATCAAACTACTCTGGAGATCAGAAAACCGCTGTAACAACTTTTGTCTCTAGGAACTTATCTCCTTAGCAAAGACTGGGAGAAAATATTTGCAAAACCTACATCTGATAAAGGACTGTCATACAAAATATATACAAAGAACTGTAAAAACTCGACCATAGGAAAACAAACCACTATATTAGAAAATGGACCTAAGACCTTAACAGACACCTCACCAAAGAAGATATACAGGTGACAAATAAGCATCTGAAAAGATGCTCCCACATCTATGTGACAAATAAAAATGGCAAGTAATAGGATATATTAGAGAATATGAGGAAGCCATGTGGTGTAAACCTAATTTGGCCTGACCTTGTCTTCCCAAAAGGGCCTGACCGTGGCCGTTGAGCATGCTTTGTATATCTGCTTTAGATATTCCCTACAGCAAGAACAAAGGCCCTTGAGATTAAGGTGCAACTTCCCTCCCCCTCCCAATGTTGGCATTCCCTTAAGGATTAAGCATCTTTCCTTAGGCTAGAAACTGATTGCTGCGCTCACCTGTGACCACCCAGCTGGAGACAATAGGCTTGCCTCCTGCTACACCCTCTGAGAGAGCAGACCCACTACCTGCTGTGTCCATCAAGTGCTGTGCTGACAGGGCAATCTTGTGACTATTGCGGGAGGGACATTTCAATCATATGTGAAATGTCCTGTATGGGGGTATATAACTACTCTGTATACCTCACATCTTTGGTGCCCTTTCTTCCTTTGAGAAGAAAGGCCCCAGGCCATGGTCCTCAGATTTCAGCTCAGAATAAACTCTCCTAAATTTTCATTTATAGATTGGTTATGGATTATTTTCGTTGCCAGTTCTTTCGTCGACATATGTCATCAGGGAAATGCAAATTAAAACAACAAGAGACCATTATACATCTATTAGAATGACCAAAATCTGGAACACTGACAACACCAACTGCTGGAGAGGATGTGGAGCAATAGGAGCTCTCACTGCTGGTGGAAATGCAAAATGGCACAGCTTTTTTTGGAAGGCTTTTGGAAGGTTTTTGGAAGTTTAGAGGTTTCTTATAAAACTAAACATACTCTTACCACATGATCTGGCTATCGGGCTCCTTGGTATTTACCCAAAGGAGTCGAAAACACGGCCATGTAAAAAACTGCACGTGGGTGTTTATAGCAGCTTTATTCATCATTGCCAAAACTTGGAAGCCACCAAGATGTCCTTCAGTGGTTGAATGGATAAATAAACTGTGGTACATCCAGACAACGGAATATTACTCAGTGCTAAAATGAAACGAGCTATCAAGTCATGAAAAGACATGGAGAAACCTTAAACGCATGTTATTAAGTAAAAGAAGCCAATCTGAGAAGGCTACATACTGTATGATTCCAACTATATGACATTCTGGAAAAGGCAAACTATGGAGACAATAAAAAGATCAGTAGTTGCCAGAGGTTGGCAGTGGGGGAAGGATGAATAGGCAGAGCACAGAGGATTTTTAGGGCAGTGAAAATACTCTTATGATATTATAATGATGGATATATGTCATTATTCATTTGTCTAAACCTGTAGAATGTACAACACCAGAATGAACTGTAATGTACACTCTTGACTTTGGGCAATTATAATGTATGTCTGTGGATTCATCAATTACAACAAATATATCACTCTGGTGGGAGATATTGATAATGGGGAAGGCTTTGCATTTGTGGGAGCAGGAGCTATATTTGAAATCTCTACACTTGCCACTCAATTTTGCTGTGAACCTAAAACTGCTTTTGAAAAAAAAGTCTTAAATTTTTAGCTGCTGTTTTGCTTTGGCTTTAAATGAAGAATTTGCTTTAAATCAGCACTATCAAGATGACTACAGAATTTTATTTTCTTAAGAACAAGTAAAATTTTGAAAGGCTACAGTTTCCTTTTTCCTTACATCCAAAGTGACAGCAGAGATATGAAGATAATGCCATAATTTGGTGGCCATTAGATTTGGACTTTTGATGTGGAGCATACAAGTGAAAGAACTTCTATGTATAGCATCTCTTTATCTCTGTGGCAGAGACTAATTGGGTGGTCATTAGTATAGCTTCCTCTTCCACCGCTTACAGGAAGACAGCATTTGCTAGCTTCCCTTGAAGTTAGATTAGGGCCATAAGACTGGATTATGTCCAGTGAAACATGAGTGAAAGTGATAAGTGCATTTCTATGACTCATCTCTGAAATGTCCCATACCATTTTTCACACTGTCTCCTTGGTCCACAAGCCTGGAGGTAAAGGATTCTGAGATGATGGAGCCCCTAATTAAGAGAGCCCAGATCCCTAGTCATCACCTGGAGGAGAGCTGGACATGCACCATCTGTGAGTGAGGAAATTTCCTGTGTGAAAACACTGAGATTTTGTAGTTGTTTGTTACAGGAGCTAGCATTAATTATCTTAATAAATTCTGCTGACATAAATGATTATAACATTAAGTTTGCTAGCATTGAACAACCCCTGCATTCCTTGAATAAACCCTAATTATTCACTATATATGATTATTTTAGTACACTGGTTTATTTGCTAACATTTTATTTAAGATTTTGGCATTTGCATTTTAAAAGTGAGATTGGTCTAAAGCAATATTTTTCAAGTTGAGGCATGTGGACATCCTGTATGAGACATCCATCACTTGGGTATGGCAGGTTCCACAGAGGGGCATATTCCTGAGACTTGACTCAAATTTACTGAATATTATCTCTTGGTGCTGGCCTCAGGAATGTGCATTTTTAACTTTATATTATGGACACTAATTAATATGTACAAAAGTAAAAAGGACCCAGATGTCTGCATCTTCCATCAATAATTTCTATTCATGGCCAATCTTCTTTCATCTCTAACCCCATTAACTCCCCATCTCAAAGCCTATTCTGAAGCATATAAGACATCATGTCATTTCATCTATAAATATTTCATTATATATCTCTATGAGAATACTTTAAAAAATTTAGTTTGGGGGCCAGCCCCATTGCCAAGCAGTTAAGTTCACATGCTCTGCTTTGGCAGCCCAGGGTTTGCCGGTTCGGATCCTGGGCATGGACCTACACACTGCTCATCAGGCCATGCTGTGGCAGCATCCCATATAGAGGAACTAGAATGACCTGCAACTAGGATATACAATTATATATTTGGGCTTTAGGGAGAAAAAAAAAGAGGAAGATTGGCAACAGACGTTAGCTCAGGGCCAATCTTCCTCACTGAAAAGCATAAAAAAAAAATTTAGTTCACATGGCATAATCACACCTAAACCAATGATAATTCCTTAATATATTCAGATATTATTCAAATAATCCTATCCTCTCCATTTAAAAAACTTATTTAATTGTGGTAAAACATACATGAAACTTTATCATGTTGACCATTTTTACATGTACAGTTCTGTGTCATTCAGTACTGTCTCCATTTTTTAAAGTTTGTTTATTCAAATGAGGATCCAAATTAGAGTTATACAAATGTTGTTATATCTCTTAAATCTCATTTAGTCCACAGATTCTCTTCCATCTATTCTTTCCCCTAGCAATTTCTTTCTTGAAGGAAACTAGATCGCTTGTCCAAAGTTCCCCACAGTCTGAATTTTGCTGATTGCATTATTAGGAAGTTAATTCACACAAGAAATCTAATTTTGCAATAAGTTGGTAAGCTTTCTAGCTCTATACAAAAGGGATTATCTGTGCCTTGAAAGTAGAGGAAAATCAGCTGTAGAACAAATTTCAGGAAGCAGGCTATCTTCTCAATTATGCTTGTCTATCCCTTATTGAGTCAATTTTGGAAATTTATATTTTTATTTAAAATCATATTTTTTTAATGATGCATATGATCATATGTCCTGTGTCTGGCTTCAGACACAGTATAATGTTCATGAATTTCACCAAGGTGATCATGTGTATCAGTAGTTAGCTTACTATTCCTTGTTGTTATTGGTGCCACTTGAGTGACTCCTAGCTACCCCGGGGACATCAGAACTGAACTCTGCCTGGTCTTTGGTCTTTTTGCACCATCCTCTCACCTTCTAGAACTATATCAGACAATGCTCCTCTGTGATGCATAGGGTTTTCATGGCCAGTTTTTTTGGAAGTGAGTCTCCAGGTCCTTCTTTTTAGTCTGTCTGAGTCTGGAAGCTCCACTGAAACCTATCCACAAAGGGTGACCCTGCTGGTATTTGAAATATTGGTGGCATAGCTTTCAGCATCAGAGCAACATGCAGCCACAGTATGATAACCAACAGACAAGTAGTGTGGTTCCCTGACTGGGAAATAAACCCAGGCAGCAGCAGTGAGAGCACTGAATCTTAACCACTAGACCACCAGGGCTGGGCTTACTATTCTCACAGAGTAATATTCCATTTCATAAATGAATTACAATTTGCTTATTCATTCACCTCACATTTATTCATCATATTGATGAACTTTTGGGTTGTCACCAGTTTCTGGCTATTATGAATATTCATGTACAAGTCTTTGTATTGACATATATCTTCAATTCTCTCAAGTAAATATCCAGGAATGTAATTGCTGGGTTGTATGTTAAATGTATTTGTAACTTTATAAGAAATTGCCAAACTATTTTCCAAAGTAGTCATATGTGAGTTACAGTTCCTCTAAGATCTTTAGTTTTTAATTGTAATATAATTCATATACAATGAAAGTCAACTATTTAAAGTGTACAATTCAGTGACTTTTAAAATATTCACAGAGTTGGGCATCCATCACCACTATCTAATTCCAGACTATTTTTATTGCCCCAAAAGAAACCTCATATCCATTGGCAGTTATTCCTTATTCCCCCATCCCGGGCCCTGTCAATTAATAATCTGCTTTCTGTTTCTATGAATTTTCCTATTCTGGACATTTCATATAAAATGTGGCCTTTGTCACTGGCTTCTGTCACTTAGCATAATATTTTCAAGATTCAATCCTGTTGTGGCACGTATCAGTATATAATTTGTTTACATGGCTGAATAATATTCCATTGTATGAATATACAGTGGTCCCTCAGTATCCACAGAGGACAGAATTGCAGTCAGGAGGATAGGAATATAGAAATGTTTCACATAGAGGAGGAGAGAGAACTAAGACTAAAAACAAATGAAGAAACTCTCCAAGAAATATCCAACGCCATTAAGAAATGCAACATAAGGATTATAGGTATCCCAGAGGGAGAAGAGAAGGAGAATGGAGCAGAAAGCTTGTTCAAAGAAATAGAACTGAGAACTTCCCAAACCTGGGGAGAGAGCTGAAAATCCATGTGACAGAAGACAATAGATCTCTAAACTTTATCAATGTAAAAAGGCCAACCCTAAGGCATATAGTAGCAAAGCTTGGAAAAGTCAATGACAAAGAGAAAATATTAAGGGCAGCAAGGCAGAAGAAAATAATCTACAAAGGAACCCCTATCAGGCTGTCAACAGATTTCTCAGCAAATACATTACAGACTAGGAGAGAATGGAACGATATATTCAAAATTCTGAAAGACAAAATCTTTCAGCCAAGAATACCCTATCCATTGAAAATATCTTTCAAATATGATGGAGAAATAAAAACTTTCCCAGATAAACAAAAGTTAAGGGGGTTCATTGCCACAGACCCGCCCCCTACAAGAAATGATGAGGAAGGCCCTCATATCTGAAAAAATATTTAAAAAGGAAAGAGGTTACAAAACCCTGAGCAAAGGAGATAAGTAGAAAGACAAAATCAGAAAGTTGCAGCTCTCCATCAGAACAGGTTAGCAAATGCTTAAGCATAACATTAAAGGGAAAGGGAAGGGCAACACCAGGAATAACTATAATCTTGTCATTTTACCACAAACTCACAACACAAGAAGAAAAAAAGATGTGACAATAACAACTTAGAAGGGGAAGAGGAAAAGGATGGAACCAGTTTAGTCTAAGGAAATAAGAGGCTATCAGAAAATGGACTAGCTCATCTATGACATGTTCTATACAAACCACGTGGTAACCACTAAACAAATAATTAGAACAGAGACACAAATTACAAATAAGGAGAAAACTAAGAGAACCAACATAGAAAACTGCCTAACTGAATTGGTAGTCTGAAATTCATGGGGCGAGAAACCAAGGAAAAACAAGAGAACTGGAAAATGAGCGATAAAATGGCAGCATTAGGCCCCCACATTTCAATAATCACTCTAAATGTAAAATGATTGAATTCGCCAATCAAAAGGCACAGAGTGACAGGATGGATTAAAAAACAAGAACTAACAATATGCTGCCTCCAGGAAACACACCTCAGCCCCAAAGACAAACATAGACTCAGAGTTAAGGGATGGAAGACAGTACTCCAGCTAATAGTGAACATAGGAAAGCAAGTGTCACCATACTTATATCAGACAAAGTAGACTTCAAGGCAAAACAGGTAAAGAGAGACAAAGAGGGGCAGTTTATAATGATAAAAGGGACACTCCAACAAGAAGACATAATACTTATAAATATATAGGAGGACCACACAGGAGGACCAAAGTACATAAAGCAACTATTAACAAAACTAGAAGGAAATATCAACAATACAATAACAGCAGGGAACTTCAACACCATACTAGCACCAATGGATAGATCATCCAGAGAGAAAGTCAACAAGGACATTGTAGAATTAAATGAAAAACTAGACCAGATGGACTTAATAGATATATATAGAACACTCCATCCAAAAACCGCAGGTTACACATTCTTCTCAAGCGTGCATGGAACATTCTCAAGGATAGACCATATGTTGGGAAACAAAGAAAGCCTCAACAAATTTAAAAGGATTGAAAATAATATCAAGCACCTTTTCCAATCATAATGCTATGAAACTAGAAATCAGTTACAAGAATAAAGCTGGGAAAGGGGCAAAGGCGTGCAGATTAAACAACATGCTACTGAATGACCAATGTATCATTGAAGAAATCAAAGGAGAAATCAAATATTATCTGGAGACAAACAAAAATGAAAACACATCATACCAACTCATTTGGGATGCAGCAAAAGCCATCCTAAGAGGGAAATTCATTGCAATACAGGCTCACCTCAATAAACAAGAAAAATCTCAAATAAGCAATCTCAAACTACACCTAAAAGAATTAGAGAAAGAAGAACTAACAAAGCCCAAAGTCAGTAGAAGGAGGGAAATAATAAAAATTAGAGCAGAAATAAATGAAATCAAAACAAAAAAGACAGTAGAAAGGATTAATGAAACAAAGAGCTGGTTCTTTGAGAAAATTAACAAAATTGACAAACCCTTAGCCAGGCTCACTAAGGAAAAAAGAGAGAAGATTCAAATAAATAAAATAAGAAATGGAAGAGGAGAAATCACAATGGATACCATAGAAATACAAAAGACTACAAGAGAATACTATGAAAAACTATATGCCAACAAACTGGACAGCCCAGAAGAAATGGATAAATTCTTAGACTCTTAAAACCTCCCAAAACTGAATCAGGAAGAAATAGAGAATCTGAATAGACCAATCACAAGTAAAGAGATTGAAACAGTAACCAAAACTCCCCAAAAATAAAAGTCCAGGACCAGACAGCTTCTCTGGAGAATTCTACCAAACATTCAAAGAAGATTTAATACCTATCTTTCTCAAACTATTCCAGAAAATTGAGGAACATGGAGCACTTCCTAATGCATCCTATGAGGCCATCACCCTGATCCCAAAATCAGTCAAGGACAACACAAAGTAGGAAAACTACAGGCCAATATCACTGATGAACATAGATGCAAAACTCCTCAACAAAACATTGGCAAACCGAATACAGCAATACATTAGAAAGATCATACACCATCATCAAGTGGGATTTACACCAGGGGCACAGGGATGGTTCAACATCCACAAGTCAATCAACGTGATACACCACATTAACAAAATGAGAAACAAAAACCACATGATCATCTCAATAGATGCAGAGAAAGCATTCAACAAGATCCAACATCATTTATGATAAAAACTCTCAATAAAATGGGTATAGAAGGAAAGTACCTCAGCATAATAAAGGCCATATATGACAAACCCACAGCCAACATCATACTCAATGGGGAAAAACTGAAAGCCATCCCTCTGAGAACAAGAACAAGACAAGGGTGCCTACTCTCACCATTCTTATTCAATATAGTACTGGAGATTTTGGCCAGAGCAATTAGGCAGGTAAAAGAAATAAAAGGAAGCCAAACAGTCAATAAAGAAGTGAAACTCTCTTTGTTTGTGGATGACATGATCTTATATATAGATAACCCTAAAAAATCCATTGGAAAGCTACTTGAAGTAATCAACAATTACAGGAAAATTGAAGGATACAAA
This sequence comes from Equus przewalskii, assembly GCF_037783145.1. NCBI lineage: Eukaryota > Metazoa > Chordata > Mammalia > Perissodactyla > Equidae > Equus > Equus przewalskii. The sequence continues at coordinate 76,991,376 of NC_091833.1, read as the reverse complement.
ATCAACTCACATAAATTAGTAGCATTTCTATACTCTAATAATGAACTAACAGAAAGAGAACTCAAGAACACAATACCATTCACAATCACAACAAAAAGAATAAAATATCTAGGAATAAATTTAACCAAGGAAGTGAAAGACCTATGCAATGAAAACTACAAGACTTTCCTGAAAGAAATTGCTGATGACATAAAGAGATGGAAAGACATTCCATGCACATGGATTGGAAGAATAAATGCAGTTAAAATGTCTATACTACCTAAAGCAATCTACAGATTCAATGCAATCCCAATCAGAATCCCAATGATATTCTTCACAGAAATAGAACAAAGAATCCTAAAACTCATATGGGGGCAACAAAAGACCCCGAATTGCTAAAGCAATCCTGAGAAAAAAGGACAAAGCTGGAGGCATCACAATCCCTGACTTCAAAATATACTACAAAGCTATCATAATCAAAACAGCATGGTACTGGTACAAAAACAGGTACACAGATCAAAGGAATAGAATTGAAAGCCCAGAAATAAAACCACACCTCTATGGACAGCTAATCTTTGACAAAGGAGCTGAGAACATACAATGGAGAAAAGAAAGTCTCTTCAACAAACGGTGTTGGGAAAACTGGACAGCCACTTGTAAAAGAATGAAAATAGACCATTCTTTTACACCTTTCACAAAAATAAACCCCAAATGGATCAAAGACTTAAAGGTGAGACCTGAAACCAAGACTTCTGGAAGAAAAAGTAGGCAGTACACTCTTTGACATCAGTCTTTACAGGATCTTTTTGGACACCATATCTTCTCAGACAGGGGAAACAATAGGAAGAATAAACAAATGGGACTTCATCAGACTAAAGAGCTTCTACAAGGCAAGGGAAAACAGGATTGAAACAAAAACACAACCCACCAACTGAGAAAAAATATTTGCAAATTATATATCCAACAAAGGGTTAATCTCCATAATATATCAAGAACTCACACAACTCAACAATAAAAAATCAAACAACCCGATCAAAAAATGGGCAGGGAACATGAACAGACATTTCTCCAAAGAAGATGTACAGATGGCCAATAGGCACATGAAAAGATGCTCATCATCACTGATCATCAGGGAAATGCAAATCAAAACTACACTAAGATATCACCTTACACCCATTAGAATGGCAAAAATAATCAAAACAAAAAGTAACAAATGTTGAAGAGGTTGTAGAGAAAAAGGCCCCGCATACACTGCTGGTGGGAATGCAAACTGGTGCAGCCACTATGGAAAACAGTATGGAGATTTCTCAAAAAGTTAAAAATAGAAATACCATATGACCTAGCCATCCCACTACTGGGTATATATTCAAAGAAATTGAAATCAGTAATTCAAAGAGACCCATGCACCTCTATGTTCAATGCGGCTTTATTCATAATAGCCAAGATGTGGAAGCAACCTAAGTGCCCATTGACTGATGACTGGATAAAGAAGATATGGTGTGTGTATATATATACACACATATATATACATACTATACACACACACACACACACATTGGAATACTACTCAGCCATAAAAAAAGATAAAATCATCCCATTCACAGCAACATGGATGGACCTTGAGGGCATCATGTTAACTGAAGTAAGCCAGCTAGAGAACGATAACCTCTGCATGACTCCACTTGTGTGTGGAAGATAAACAAACACATGGACAAAGAGAACAGATTAGTGGTTACCAGGAGAAAAGGGGGTGGGGGTGGGCACAAAGGGTGAAGTGGTGCACCTATAATATGACTGACAAATAATAACGTACAACTGAAATTTCACAAGGTTGTAAACTATCATAACCTCAGTAAAAACAAAACAAAAACAAAAAAATAGGACTCACTTCTGCCATTTAGCTATTTTCTGTATTTCTTATATGCTCTTTGTTCCTCAATTTTTCCATCACTGCTTCTTTTTTATTTCATTGATTTTTGTGGTGTCCCATTTTGATTTCCCTCATCTTTTGTGTATTCTTTTAGTTTTTTCTTAGTGGTTACCTTAAGGATTAAAATTAATATCTTCTAATGACCTACTGTGAATAATACCAATGTAGTTTCAATAGCATACCAACACTGCTCCTATACCTCTTCATCCCTTGCCTTTTATGTTGTTAATGTTACAAACTACATTGTCTGTGCATCCATTAACACCAATTTATCATTGTGTTATGCATTTGCCTTTTGAATCATACAGAAAGAAAGGAGTTAAAAATCAAAAGTACAATAAAACTGGCTTTTATATTTACCTATGTAGTTACCTTTACCTATGTTATTTATTTCTTCATATAGCTTTGAGTTACTGTCTAGTGCCCCCTTTTTTTTTTTTGGTGAGGAAGATTTGCCCTGAGCTAACATTCATTGCCAATCTTCCTCTATTCTGTATGTGGGACACTGTCACAGTATGGCCTGATGAATGGTGTATAGGTCCACACCCAGGATCCAAACCTGCAAACCCTGGGACACTGAAGGGGAGTGCATAAACTTAACCACTACACCACCAGGCTGGCCCCTCTAGTGCCCTCTAATTTCAGCCTGAAGGACTCCTTTAGCTAATTTTTAATGGCAATTCTAGTAGTAAGAAACTCACTTAGCTTTTATCTAGGAATGTCTTAATTTCTCCTTCATTCTTGCACCACAGCTTTGCCAGATGTAGAATTCTTGGTTGACAGGTTTTTTTTTTTTTCTCGCAGCACTTCAAATATATCAACACACTGCCTTCTGGCCTCCAAGATTTCTAATGAGAAATGGGCTGACAAGTCTTATTAGGAGTACCTTGTATGTGACAAATTGCTTCCCTCTCACTGATTTCAAGCTTCTGTCTTTGTCTTTTGCTAGTTGATTATCATGTGTCTTTGTATGGTTCTCTGATTTATCCTACTTGGAGTTCATTAAGCATCTCGGATTTGTAGATTTATATATTTTGTCAAATTTGGGAAGTTTTCAGCCATTATTTCTTCAAATATTCTTTCTACCCCTTTCTCTCTCTTTCTTTCTGCTGGGATTCGCATGCTACATATGTTGGTTCACCTAATAGTATACCTCAAGGCTAATTAGGCTCTGTTCACTTTTCTTCATTCTTTTTCTCTTCCTCAGACTCAATAATTTCAATTGTCCTATCTTCAAATTTGCTAATTCTTTCTTCTGCTTGTTCAAATCTGCTTTCAAAGGCTCCTAGTATGTTTTTTACTTCAATTATTGTACTTTTTAGTTTCAGAATATCTTTTGGGTTTCTTTTTATAATTTCTATCTCTTTATTGCTGTTCTCATTTTGTTCATATGATGCTTTCCTGTCTTTGTCCATGTCCTCATTTACCTCTTTGAGTATCTTTAATTCAGTTGTCTTAAAATCTTTGTCTAGTAAGTCTGACATCTGAGCTTCCTTAGGTATATTTTGTATTGATTTATTTTGTTCCTTTTAATGAGCTATACTTTCCTATTTCTTTGTATGCCTTTTGATTTTTTGTTGTTGTTGAAAAGTGACTCTTGTAATGTGATAACTCTGGACATCAGATTCTCCTCCTTCTCCATGTTTTTTCAAATTATTATTATTATTGTAGGGTCTCTGTGCGAGAGATCAGCCTGAGGTATAAGTGTGAAGTCTTCTCAGGTCTTTTCTGAGCCTTCTTCTTTTCCAAGGCTTCCTAAATTCTCCCTTATATATGGTTGTTTTTGAAGGTCAAAAACAAAACAAAACCAGACATGGCTCCTTAAACCCCCTGGAAGCCACCTGAGCCAGTGAGGGGTGACACACTGGCAGCCAGTCTCTGTGCCTGTACCTCTGCATTCAGAAGCAGCAGTCTGCAATCAGAACACAGAACCTTGATATTTGAGGACAAAGTCTTTATTGCCCACCATGGCTCCTGCAAGCTGTGCCAGAAACAAAGGTGGTTTTTCAAACATCTGCCTGATGTGGGGCTGGGAGGTGGAAAATGGATAGCTGTTACACACCAAGGACTGAAATCAACCAATGCTAACTGCAATTTACCAGTCAAGCTTTATTCTATAAGCTGCAAGTGTCCAGATAGACTCCAGAGTTCCCAAGTTGTCACTTTAGACAGTTTCTGCCAGTACAATTGTTGTCTACATGGCGAGATAGATTCCTGGAGCTCTCTACTCTGCCATCTTTCCTGATGTCAACCCAGTCAGTTGTTTTTTGAAAGTCCCTCAAATTTGAGTTCCTCTAATATATTCTTATCATTAGACTGAGGTTATGCACTATTGAGAAGGAGACCACAGAGGTGATATGTCTTCCTCAGTGCATCATATCAGGAGATACTTGATGTCAACATGTACTATTGGTGATGTTAACCTTGGTCACTTCCCGAAGATGGGGTCTGCTAAAATTACACTGTAAACTTACTATTTCCTCCTTTATGATTACTAAATATTTTGAGACTACGCAAATATCCTGTTTCCATTTAAATTTTCACTCACTTACTTTAGCGTCTACCAGCAGATCTTGCCCATGGGGAATTATTACTGTGGTGTTCTGATGATGACTTTTCTATTTCCCTCATTCCATCTACGCTTATTAATCGGAATTCTTCAGTGAGGATGAGGTGTTGCTTCCTCTGAATTTCTTCACGTATTCAGCTATTTATTTATTTATATCACTATGGCCTCATGGATATTTATTTTATAATCCAATATTATGATTATTTATTGTGTTGTTCAAGTTGTTCCAACTCTGGCCTTTGTGAGGTCTCATAGTTTGGCTCCTTACTTTCTGGAACCACAAGATGCTCCAGATTCATATTGTACTTTCTCAACTCACAGTGTGGAATAAAGTGGTTATCCAAGGAACACTGGTTCCTTTTATTGGAGAATAGTGTTTATGAAACAAGAGCTGAGTGCTAAGTGTGCTCATTGCTTCTGGAGTATTGCTGCTTCCAACCCAATGCATTGGTTTTTGTTTGTTTGTTTGTTTAGATTTTATTTTTTCCTTTTTCTCCCCAAAGCCCCCCGGTACATAGTTGCATATTCTTCGTTGTGGGTCCTTCTAGTTGTGGCATGTGGGACGCTGCCTCAGCGTGGTTTGATGAGCAGTGCCATGTCCGCGCCCAGGATTCGAACCAAAGAAACACTGGGCCGCCTGCAGTGGAGCGCGTGAACTTAACCACTCAACCACGGGGCCAGTCCCCCAACTCATTGTTTTTTCATGTTAAGAAAAAATCTGGCATTCCTGGGACCAATCCTACTTGATCAGGCGATAGTATTCTTTGTTTAAACTGCTGGACTTAATTTGCTAATATTTTATGAAAAATTTTTGTGCCTACATTCATATAAGATATTTTTCTGTAGCATTCTGTTTTTTTTTCAATTTCTTTGTCTGATTTTAGTATCAGGATAAGTTGGGAAATACATACACTTGTTCTAATTTCTGAAAGAATTTGTTTGTAATTAGTAATTATTCATTAAATGATAAAAACCCTTGACAGACATCATGCTAGAAGGAAATTTATGGCCCTCTTTTGCATGGCCTTTTATTGATATTTTCCACTTTACTCATATGTAACTTAATGAAGTTTTGCTGTGTATTATTGGACAGTTTTTTATTTAAGCAAATGCAAAAAAGTCAGGAAAAAAATTCCATCTTATATAAGTGAGTTAGTTTAAAAATTAGTTGTGTTCTATTTTTAATCTATTCTTTAGACAAAATAGGGCTTATTCTTAGATTCATCCTTACAATACTTCTTCATTCTAAAACTCCTAATTTCCCCAAATGTATCACTTTACCTATATATTTCAATAGCTTTCATATCTTCATCATCAAATTCATCTTCAGCTTCCTTCAACTGTGCAAGAGTCATCTTTTCATATGGTTTAACTAAAACAAAATAAATCATAGATAATTGAATTGTTTAAAAATTATTTTTACTTTATAGTCACATGTCTAAAAAAACCAATATATTAGATAAATGGAGATCAAGAATATCCTTTTTTTTCCTCCCCAAAGCCCCAGAACATAGTTGTATATCCTAGTTGAAGTTGTTCTAGTTCTTCTATGTGAGACGCTGCCATGGCTTGGCAACTGACAGATGAGTGTTGTGGTTCTGTGCCTGGGAAGTGAACCCAGGCTGCTGAAGCAGAACACGCCAAACTTTAACAACTAGGCTATCAGGGCTGGCTCAAGAATATCTTTAAGGTTGCAGTTTCTCCAGTATATAAACCTATTTTGTGGCCTGATCTGATATGCTTCAGGTTTGTTAAAAACGTTGTTACTCCCTCGGAGTTCACAGAATTACCAGGCTCCACTAAAAGTAGATGTGAAAATCAATTAGACCCCATAAATCTAGATTTTCCAAGTACCTCAAAATCTTGACAAATAATACATACTATATAGAATGATCAAAATAGAAGGTAATCACAAGGTAGAGAAGAAAAGCTCACTAGGTTAGATACCAGGACATTTCAGCTCTGTTATTAACTAGTATGTGACTTTCAACACACAAATTAGGAATTTTAGGTGTCAGCATGCTAATTTCAAAAGTATGGTGGGATTTATATTAAATGATTTCTAACGTCCTCTCTCCCTCTAAGTTCATGAAATACACTATCACTATTATAACTGTATTATCCCCTTCATCCAGCCCACCAAGCGCACAACTGTACCCATTGCTTCTTTCTGTAAACGTAAAACCATTTCTTCAATTTCATCTTTTGGCTCTTCTTTTGGAGGAAGAATGCCAAAATTTCTTAAAATTTCATTCCATTCTGTATCTTCATTTGGATCCTATATAAAAAATAGAAAATCTATTAACATAGTAGTACATTTTATCATGTATGCGTAAAATTGATACATAGCATTTCTAACTATGCAATTATTCATGAACTCTATAGATTAGTTTCAAAGAATACAACAAAGTGGTCTACTTTTCCCCTATTTCCCAGCACTAACAGGACTACATACTTTGATAAACAGGATACACCCTCTACCCTCAAAGTTACACTGAGATGTTTAATAAAAATCAATTTAGAACACATATATCAAATATTAATGAAATAAACTCGTAAGTCACGGAAAATTCCCTGATGACCAGAGTAGACAAAACCAATTCACACCATGCACAAATACTGTTTCGTTGTTTTTCTACATAAGTATCCAAGACCTCCAGGTGAGCTTGCTTCTTTTCCAGCTATTTAGCTTCATAGGACTCCTGCTCCCAGGTTAAATCTTAGAAGAAGTTAGGAATCTTTCCATAGTTCAATTTCTATCTAATCATAATTTCTTTCTATGAAAGTTAACCTTGTTTTCCTTGTTACTTAGACTTTGATATTTTAGTATCTGCTTTTCCAGAAGTTGTCTGTCATATATTAACTATTGTCTTTCTAACCTGCTATCCACTTTCTCCGATGTTTCCAGAGGAAGGGAAAACTTAATTGCATACGTGAGTGGATACTGTGGCAAACAAAGTATAAGATGGCCTTGAATGATCTGCACTTTCTGGTGTTCACATCCATTCTTAATCCCCTCTCCTTGTTTATGAGTGGGAACTATGATATGCCTCTAGCCAACAGAATATGGCAAATGGGAAGGAATGTAATTTCTGTGATTACATTCTGTACGTTTGTAACTTCCATCTTGCCAGCACTCTCTCTCATTTGTAGGCATTGATGAAGCAAGCTGCCATATTCTGAGGTGCTGTATGGAAAGAACTACATGACAAGGAAAATGTAGCCAACAATCAGCCAGGAAATGAAGTCCTCAGTCAAACAGCCCTAAAAGAACTGAATTCCGCCCCCGACCATGTAAGTGAAATTAGAAGTGCATCCTTCCTTTGTTGTGCCTTCATATGAGACCTCAACTCTGGCTGACACTTTGCTTGCAACCTTGTGGGAGACTCTGAAGCAGAGGGCCCAGCTAAGCAATGCCTGGATCCTTGATCCATAAAAACTCTGAGATAATAAATGTGTTGTTTTAAGACACCAAGTTTGTGGTAATTTCTCAGGCAACAACGGATAACTAATGTAAGTATCATCTTTTTTTTTTTTTTTGAGGAAGATTAGCCCTGAGCTAACTACTGCCAATCCTCCTCTTTTTGCTGAGGAAGACTGGCCCTGAGCTAACATCCATGCCCATCTTCCTCTACTTTATATGTGGGACGCCTACTACAGCATGGCTTTTGCCAAGCAGTGCCATGTTCACACCCGGGATCTGAACCAGTGAACCCCGGGCTGCCGAGAAGCGGAACATGCAAACTTAACCACTGAGCCACCTGGCCGGCCCAAGTATCATCTTATTTATCCTCTTCATTCTATTATTTGGCAAAGTTTTGTTTTTCTATCCACACCTAGTTTTTTACTGGTCTCTCTATCCATGAGATCTTCCAGTCCCCATTTTTTCTATATGTCTTATAACAATTTAAAAAACTATCATCAGCAGGAGTTCTGCACTTGATAATGGCAGACTAGATAATTTGGATCAAGCCTCCTGCTGAGAACAGCTAGTAAAACTGAAGGAAATGGATGAAAATAAATTTAAAGGAAGTGGAGAATCAATAAGGCAGTGAAGAGAATCATGGGGAGAAGATCCTGGATGAAAAGGAGAACCAAAGAGAGGAGCATTTGGGGCCGTCCCCCTTGGATCAACTGCCAACTCTGGAAGAGGTCAAGAGGCTGAGAAATTGAATAAAAGTCCACAAATTTGAGCACAGTGACCAAAGACAGAAATCAATAAGAAAACAGTAACTAGGAGATCATCATATATTTGGGAATTAAGAAAAAATTTTCTAGGGCCAGCCTCGGTGGCCTAGTGGTTAAGTTCGGTGTGCTCTGCTTTGGTGGCCCAGGTGTAGTTCCCAGGTGCAGACCTACACCACTCGTCAGCAGCCATGCTGTGGTGGTGACCCACATACACAAAGAGGAAGATGGCCAATGGACGTTAGCTCAGGGCAAATCTTCCTCAGCAAAAACAAAACAAACACACAAAAAAAGAAAAGAAAAAATTTTCTGAATAATCCATGGGTCAAAGAAGAAATCATAATGGGAATTAAAAAGCATTAGGAATTGAATGACAGCAATAAAGCCACATATCAAAAATACGTGAGCTGCGACTAAAGCAGTTCATAAAAGGAATTTTATAATGCTAATTTAACATATTAGAAAATGAAGAACAGTTAAAAATTAAGATACAAGCATCCAACCTAAAAAGTTGGAAAAAGAATATCAAAATAAATCAAAGGTAGAAGTAAGGAAATAATAAAGGTGAAAGTAGAAACTCATGAAATGAAAAATAAATATATAACAGAGAGGTTTAACAAGGCCACAAATTGGTTCTTAGAGAAGACTAATAAAATTGGTGAACACTTGCCAAGAATGACCAAAAAAGAGTGAGAAGGCACAAATAACCAATATTAGAAATGAAAAAGAGGAGCTCCTGATAAGTAATACAAACATTTAAAAAGAGGATCCTCTCTATTGTATTTTGCTCATTTTTTTTCTACTTTAAGTTGGAAGCTTAGATCATTGACTATAAACCTTTCTTCTCTAATATAACCACTTAAAGCTATAAATTTCCCTTTAACAAATTCTTTAGCAGCATCCTACAAATTTTGGTGTGCTGTATTTTTATTATCATTCAATTCAAAATATTTCTAATCTCACTTGTAATTTTTTTTTTCTTTTTGGTGAGGAAGATTGGCCCTGAGCTCACATCTGTTGCCAATCTTCCTTTTTTCGCCTGAGGAAAATTGTCCCTGAGCTAACATCTGTGCCAACTTTCCTGTTTCGTACGTGGGATGCCACCACAGCATGACTGGATGAGTGGCGTATTGGTCTGCACCTGGGATCCAAACCTGAGACCCCTGGGCTGCCAAAGTGGAGCATGTACACTTAACCACTACTCTACTGGGCCACCCTCTCACTTGTAATTTTTTACTGACATTTTTATTACTTGGAAGGATGCTGTTTAATTTTCAAATAATTTGGGCTTTCTAGATATCTTATTAATAATTTCTAATTTAATTCTGCTTGGTCAGAAACATACTTTTTAAAAATTTCAATTTTTTGAAATGTATTGACTTGTTTTATGACCCAGCATATGGTTTATCTTATTGACTGTCCCATGTGTGCTTGAAAAGAATGCGTATTCTGCCACTGATGGGTATATTTCTGTACAAATCAATGGACGGTTAACAGATTTGTTCAGATCTCCTATTGTGTTAGTGATTTTTGTACCTAGTTTTTCTACCAATTACTAGGAGAAGGGGTGTTAAAATCTCAAATTATCATTGTGGATTTGTCTATTTCTCCCTTGAATTCTGTCAGTTTTTGCTTTATGTGCTTGAAGCTTATTATGAAAATACATGAATACACAAATACAGCTATATTTGTGATAGATACCTTCCTGATGAATTTCTCTGTCATTATAAAACGTTCCTTTTTATTTCTAGTAGTAATCCTCAACTTGATGTGTTTTGTTTGATACTAATACAGTTTCTCTAGCTTACTCCTAACTACAGTTTAAATAGCATGTCTTTTTTAATCCTTTTACTGTGTCTTTGTATTTAAAGTGTCTCTTTTATCAATATTTTGTTGTGTCTTGCTTTTTTAATCTATTCTGACAATCTCTACTTTTTAATTGAAGTGTTTAGTCCATTTGCATTTAATGTAATTGTTAATATTAGATTTAGAGCTACTATTTTCCTGTTTTCTATTAGTCTCATTTACTTTTTTCTCTGTTCCTTTCTTGCCTTCTTTTGATAAACTAAATATTTTTTAGAAGTCCGTTTTTTGCAACTGGCTTTTTAGGTATATACCTTTGCATTATTGTTTTAATAATTGCTCTAGAAATTATAGTGGGTTCTTTAATTAATTACAGTCTACTTAGAATTAATATTGTTCTACTTTACATAAAATATGGGAACCTTGCCTAGAATAGTTCCATTTACCACTATCCCATCCTTTGCCTTATTGCTGTTATATGTATTAACATCCACATATATTTAAATACCCGTAATAGAGTGTTACAATTTCTGCTTAAGCAATTATGTTTTAAAGGAAATTAAGAGATAAAGCATATTTAGTGTTTAGTATTTACCCACATATTTACCATTTATGGTGCTCTTCACTCCTTACTTTAGATCATTTTCTACCTGGTCTCATTTCCCTTCAGCCTGAAGAAACTCCCTTTAGCATTTTTGCTGACAACTAATTCTCTCAGTTTTCATATTTCTGAAAATGCCTATTTTCCCCCCCAGTTTTTTGATGGTTAGTTTAGCTGGATATAGAATGTTCATTTGACAGTTTTCCCCTCCAGCATTTAAAGAATTTTAAAGGCCTCCTGGACTCCATTATTTCTGATGAGAAGTCAGCTATCAATCGTATTACTGTTCTCATGTATGTACATAATATACACATCTTAATATCACATCTTTTCTCTGGATGTTTTCAAAATTTTATCTTTGGATTTCAGCAGTTTGTCTATGTGTGCTTGGTGTGGTTTTATTTATATTTATCCTGTTTGGGGTTCCCTGAACTTCTTAGATCTTAGTTTATGTCTTCCCTCAAAATTTGGACAATTTTGTGCACTATTTCTTTAAAATTTTTCTGTCCCCATCCTTCCTCTCCTTCTAGGATTCCAGTTACCACGTGTTGCATGTGTGTTAACCATCTATTCCAGTTACATGGATGTTAACCCATTTAATAATGTCCCCTCAGTTCCCTGAATCTCTATTCATTTTTCTTTAATGTTTTTCCTCTGTTCTTCAAATTGGACACTTTCTACTGAGGTATCTTCAAATTCCCTGACTCTTCTGCCATCTCCAATCTGCTGTCAAGCCTGTTCAGTGAATTTTTAAATTTTTTTATTTGCTGATCTTTTTGGTTGTAGGATTTCCATTTGATTATTACCATTTCTATTTCTCTGCTAAGATTTCCCCATCTGTTAGCTCATTTTCCTTTAAGTCCTTGAATGTATTTATAATAGCTGCTTTAAATTCTTTGTTTGCTAGTGTCAACATCTGGATAATCTTAGAATCAGTTTCAACTGACTGCTTTGCTTTTGAATATGGGTCACATTTTCATGTGTTGTCTCTTTTTTTCTCTTTGTCTAATTTTTTTATTGTATACTAGATATTGAGGATGATACATCATAGAGATTCATGATTCTATATGTTCCTCTGGAGTGTGTTGACTTTTATACTTGTAGGCAGTTAACTTGGCTAGGTTCAAACACCAAACTATTATTATTGAAACGGGAAGCAGCTGAAACCTCAGGTCAGCTCAGTTCTTTCACCTTCCAGTGGCTGCTTTCTACCAGGCTCCTTGGAGTCTCCTATATACATATGCAGTTTAGCTGACAATTAAGGATTTGAGTGGATTTTATAAGTAGAATTTAAGGATCATCCCTTCTGCATGACTTTCCTTTCTGAGACTTCCCCACAATTCTCCCACAACTCTACTAGGCCAGAACTTTGCCCTCCAATATCTCTATCTATTAGCACATGGTTTTCTGCCACCTTGCACCATGTGATTGTGAAACGCCCTCAGGCACTCGACTGCATCTAATCTTCCTTTTAACCTATTGTGATGGTTTTAAAATATGTTCACAAATTCTTTCACCCTCCTCTTTTGAGAGGTGAAGCTTAGTCTTCCTCTCATTGAGTATAGACTGGACCCAGTGTCTCACTTCTAATAAACTGAAAATGTGATGGAAGTGACACTGTGATTTCTGAGACTAAGTCATAAAAGGCACTGCTGCTGTTTCTTCCTCTTACTCTCTCTCATCACTTACTCTGAGGGAAACCAGTTGCCACGTTGTTAGGACACTCAAGCCTATGTTAGTCTGCTGAGGCTGCCATAACAGAATATCACAGACTGCGTGGCTTAAACAGAAATTTGTCTTCTCACCGTTCTGGAGGCTGGAAGTCCAAGCTCAAGGTGCCAGCAGGGCTTGTTTCTGGTGAGACCTCTTTTCCTGGGTTGCAAGTGGCCACCTTCTTGCTATGTCCTCATATGGCCTTTCCTCTGTGCATGTGCAGAGAAAGAGCATGCTCCAATGTCTCTTCCTCTTCTTATAAGGACATCAGACCAATCAGATTAGGATCCCACCCTTATGACCTCATTTAACCTTAATTATCTTCTCAAATGTCCTATATCCAAATATAGCCACATTTGGGGGGAGGGGGACCAAAATTCATTCCATAATACAGCCCTATTGAAAAGTCCAAGTGGTGGTAAACTGAAGCCTCTTGCCAACAGTCATGTGAGTGAGCCATGTTGGAAGTAAATCCTGCAGCCCCAGCTGATGCCTTGATTGTAATCTCATTAGAGACCCTGAACCAGAACCACCTGGCTAAGCCTCTCACAAATTCCTGACCCCAGAAACTATGAGATGATAAATATTTGTTGTATTAAGCTACTAAATTTTAGGATATTTAGTTACATAGCAATAAACAACTAATATACCTATCCATTCAAGGTGTTTTCTTTCTTTTAGGAAGTTTTATTAAAAAAAATAATCAGAGATATAGAAAAATATTTCCCTTCAAAGATGTTCAGTGCAGCAGTATTCATAATAGCAAAATTTAGAAACAATTTTAGTTTCAACAAAGGAATTAGAAGTCCATTCAGTTTGCTATTTCAGTGTTTATAGTTTCCATTTCTAGAAGTTCCTTTCCATTTTTTATCTGTTCATTCTTGATGGTTTCCTATATAAATTCATCTTTGTAATGTCATTTCTATTTCTTTGAACACTTCATAACAGGTATTTTTATATTCTGTATTTGTTAATCGCAAGTTACGCAATTCTTAGGAATTGAAATCTGTTGTTTCTTGCTTTTGTTTAACGTTCAGAGTAGTCCTCTTGTGTAATCCTTTTAAGATCCTATTTCTTTTAAAATGTGAGAGTTTTCTGGGTCAAGCAGGGAGAATTTCCTCCAAAAAGGGTTTGCCTCTGCTATCAGCCAGGAGTACTATTTCTCGGTCACCAAACCTCTTAAGCCTCCCTAGAGGAATTTTGCTTATAGAGAAAGTTTCACCCTCAACTTCTACTCCTTAATACATTTCCAGAGGTCAATGTATTGCTTAGTATTTAGGCCTCAGGGAACCCTTCCTTGCTGCCTGCATGTCTGAAAGGTCTCTCCACCTCCTCAACTCTTTGCTGCTCCAGCCACGAGTCCTGCTTCCGTTCATCTGATCTTAGTGATCCCTTACTCTGACCCTGGATGTTCCCAACCAGACCATGATCAGTCTTCCACTCTGGGCTCAATTCTTATTTGTTTGTTTGGAGTTGGGGTGGGGGTGCTCCCAAAGACCTCTGTGAAACCAGCAAGGCTCCACAGAAGGTGTTTGATTTTTTTTTTTTTGGATTGTGAGTATTTGTTGTAGATTATGACAGTTCCTCAAAGCTCACAATTATTTGTAACTCAGAAGCAAAACTTCCTTTTCTCTTTTGTGGTTTATCCATCCATTTATGTTCAACTGTCTGTATCTACATGTTTTAGACATATCTTATAAATAGCATATAGTTAGAGGGGTTTTTGTTTGTTTTTAATCCAGTCTAAAAGTCTTTGTCTTTTAACTAGAGCATATAGTCCGTTTGCATTCTATGTAAATACTGACATATTAGATTTAATTCTACCATTTTTATTTTGTGCTCTCTGTACGTCCTGCCTATTTTATGTTTATAATACATCAACTCCATTTACCCCGTTTCCAACTATATGTTACTATCTTTGTCAGTTCAGGATGCTGTAACAAATTACCACTGACTGGGTGGCTTAAAAAACCAGAAATTTATTTCCACGGTTCTGGAAGCTGGAAGAGTGAGATCAGGGTGTCAGCATGGTTGAGTCCCAGGGAGAAGCCTCTTCTAAGTTGCAAATGGCCGCCTTCTGCTTGTAGCATTACATGGCTGAAGGAGAGTGAGCTAGCTTTCTGGCCTCTTCTTAAAAGAGCACTAATCCCATTCATGAGGGCTCCACCCTCATGAGTTCATCACCTCCCAAAGACCCAACCTCCAAATACCATCACATTGGGAATCAGATTTCAACATACGAATTTGGGGGGGAAACAAATATTCAGACCATAACAGTCACCCTTATGTAACTCATATTTTATTTCTATATTTTTTCTTAACCCAGCAATACATTATCATTATGAATATTGTTATTATATTTAGTCAATGTTTCTTTAGATTTACTCATATTATTTGCCACTTTCTTCTTCATTCCTTATTGAATCTCAGATTTTCCATGTGGAAACAATCTTTCAGCCTGGAGTACAACCTTGAGAATTCTGCTTAGTCAGGACCTGCTAGGGCATTATTCTCTCAATTACCTTAAGCATGTTTTTATTTTGCTCTCTTTATAAAAATAATTTTTCTGAGTATAGCTTTTTTCTTTCAACACATTGATTATATTGTTTCACTACCTTTTGGATCCACTGTTAATGTTGAGAAATCAGCTGTCAACCTCTTAGACTTTTGAAGATAATCAGTCTTTTGCCTAGCTGTATTTGAGATTTTTCTCTGCAGCTTTCTGAAGTTTTGCCATGATGTATTTAGCTGCGTGTTTCTTTTCATTTATCCTGTGTGGATTCACTGGGCTTTTAGAAACTGTAAAATGGTACCTTTCAACAGTTCTGGAAAATTCACAGCAATTATCTCTTCAAATATCCCTTTATCTCTTTCTCTTTCACCTCTGCATCTGAGATGCCAACTTAAAATGCTAGATTTCTCCTTACTCTTTTTGGTATTTTTCCATATTTCCATACTGATTTACCTGATAAACCTATCCATTGATATTTTTGGTTTCTTTTATTGCAGTTTTTCATTTCAAGAAGTTCTATTTAGCTCTTTATCAAAAAATTTTATTGTGATACAAAGAACTCACACAACTCAACAATAAAAAATCAAACAACCCAATTACAAAATGGGCAGGGGACATGAACAGACATTTCTCCAAAGAAGATATACGGATGGCCAATAGACACATGAAAAGATGCTCATCATCACTAATCATCAGGGAAATGCAAATCAAAACTACACTAAGATATCACCTTACACCTGTTAGAATGGCAAAAATATCCAAAACCAAGAGTGACAAATGTTGGAGAGGCTGTGGAGAAAAGGGAACCCTCATACACTGTTGGTGGGAATGTAAATTGGTGCAGCCACTATGGAAAACAGTATGGAGACTCCTCAAAAAGTTAGGAATAGAAATACCTTATGACCCAGCCATCCCACTACTGGGTATCTATCCTAAGAACCTGAAATCAGCAGTTCCAAAAGTTCCATGCACCCCTATGTTCATCGCAGCATTATTCACAATAGCCAAGTCATGGAACCAACCTAAGTGCCCAGCAACTGATGATTGGATAAAGAAGATGTGGTATATATATACAACGGAATATTACTCAGCCATAAAAAAGGACAAAGTCGTCCCATTCACAACAACATGGATAGACCTTGAGGGGATTATGTTGAGTGAAATAAGCCAGACAGAGAAAGACGAACTCTGTATGACTCCACTCATAGGTGGTAGTTAACATATGGACAAAGAGAACTGATCGGTGGCTGCCAGGGGAATGGGGGGTGGGGGGAGGGCACTAGGGGTGAAGTGGTGTACCTACAACATGACTAATAATGATGTACAACTGTAATTTCACAAGGATGTTAACTTTCATAACCTTAATAAAAAAAGAAAAAAAATTTTATTGTGGTAAAATAATATAAAATTTACCACTTTAACCATTTTTAAGTGTCCAGTCTAGTGGCATTAAGTACATTCACACTGTGGTGCAACCATCACCACCATCCATCTCCAGAACTTTTTATCATCTCAAACTGAAATTCTGTCTCTATTAAACAATAACTCCTCATTCTCAAGCTGCACCCCTAGCCTTGGTATCCACTATTTTACTTTCTGTCTCTATGTATTTGACAATTCTAGCTACCTCATGTGAGTAGAATCATACAATATTTGTCCTTTTGTGACTGCTTTATTTCACTTGGCATAATGTTTTCAAAGATCATCCATGTTGAAGCATGGATTAGAACTTCCTTCCATTTTAAAGCTGAATAATGTTCCATTGTAAGTATATGCCATGGTTTGTTTGTCCATTCACCCACTGTTGGACATTCAACCACTGTGGGTTGTTTCCACCTTCTGACTGATGTGAATAACGCTGCTGTGAACATATGTGTACAGGGGCTGGCCCTATGGCCGAGTGGTTAAGTTTGCATGCTCTGCTTCAGTGGCCCAGGGTTTGCCAGTTTGGATCCTGGGCACAGACCTATACACCACTCATCAAGATATGCTGTGGTGGCATCTCACATGGAGGAACTGGAATGACTTACAACGAGGATACACAACTATGTACTGGGCCTTAGGGGGAGAAAAAAAAGAGGAAGATTGGCAATAGATGTTAGCTCAGGGCCGATCTTCCTCACACACACAAAAATAAGTATACAAATATCTGTTTGAGTCCCTGCTTTCAATTCTTTTGAGTATATACCTAGGAGGGGAATTGATAGATCATATGATAATTCTATATGTAACTTTTTGAGGAACTGCCCTAATGTTTCCCACAACAGTTGCACCATTTTACATTCCCACCAATGCACAAAAATTCCAATTTCTCCTCATCTTCACCAACACTTGTCATTTTCTGTTTTTGATAATAGTTATCATAATCAGTGTGGTCTCTCATTGTGATCTTGATTTATATTTCTGTAATGATTGATGATATTGAGCATCTTTTTTTGTGCTTATTGGCCATTTGTATATCTTCTTTGGAGAGATGTCTATTCAAGTTCTTTGCCCATTTTTTTAGAGTGGTTTTAGGTTCACAGCAAAATTGAGGGGAGGGTACAGAGATGTCCCATATACCCCTGTCCTCATACATGAATAGCTTCCCCCATTATCAACATCACCCATCAGAGTGATACCTTTGTTTAAAGCAAACTCCTCATTTAAAGCCAAAACAAAACAACAATGCAAAATTTTTTTATTAAGACTTTATTGTTTTAAGCAGTTTTAGGTTCCCAGCAAAACTGAGGGGAAGATACATAGATTTCCAATATGCCACCTGCCCCCACACATGCATAGCCTCCCCCATTTTCAACATCTCCCACCAGAATGACATGTTACAAGTGATGAACGTACACTGACATATCATAATCATCCAAAGTCCATAGTGTGTAGTATGGTTAACTCTTGATGCACATTTTACCAGTTGAATAAAATGCATCATGGCATGTATCCATCATTATGATATCACACAGAGTATTTTCACTGCCCTGGAAAAGCTCCATGCTCTGCCAGTCAGCCCTCCCCCTGCCAACCACTGATCTTTTTACTGTCTCTTTAGTTTTGCCTTTTCCAGAATGGCATATATTTGGGATTGTACAATATGTAGTATTCTCAGATTGCCTTCCTTCACTTAGTAATATGCATTTAAGGTTCTTCCATGTCTTTTCATAGCTTGATAGTTCATTTCTTTTTTAGTGCTGAATAATATTCCATTATCTGGATGTACCAAAGTTTATTTATCCATACACCTACGGAAGGACATCTCAGTTGCTTCCAAGTTTTGGCAGTGATGGATAAAGCTGCTATAGACACCTGTGTGCAGGTTTTTCTGTGGACGTCGTTTTCAACTCCTTTGGGTAAATACCAAGGAAAGCAATAGCTGGATTATATGCTAAGAGTATGTTTAGTTTTATGAGAAACTTCCAAGTTATCTTCCAAAGGTTCTGCACCATTTTGCATTCCCACTAGCAATGAATGAGAGTTCCTATTGCTCTACATCCTCTCCAGTATTTAGTGTTGTCAGTGTTCCAGATTATGGCCATTCCAAAGGCGTGTAGTGGTCTCTTGTTTTAATTTGCATTTCTCTGATGTAGATGTGAAGCATCTTTTAATATGCTTATTTTTAATTGGTTTGTTTGTCTTTTAATGTTAAATTTTAGGAGTTCTTTACATATTCTGGATATTAATCCTTTATCAAATAGGCCATCTGAAAATGTTTTCTCCCATTCTGTGGTTTGCATTTTCACTCTATTGATAGTGACCTTCGATGCACAAAAGTTTTAAATTTTGATAAAGTCCGATTTATCTATTTTTTTCTCTTGTTGCCTGTGTTTTTGGTGTCATATTCAAGAAATCATTGCCAATCGAGTGTCATGACAATTTCCCCCTATGTTTTCTTCTAAGTGTTTTATAGTTTTAGTTCTTCTAGGTCTTTGATCCTTTTTCAGTTAATTTTTGTTTACCTTTGGAGTTAGGAGTCCAACTTCATTCTTTTGCATGCGGATACCCAGTTTTCCCAAAACCATTTTCAAAAAGACTATCCTTTCACTTAAACAGTCTTAGCACCCTTACTGAAAGTCATTTGACCATATGACTGTTTCTTTCTGGGCTCTCCATTCTATTTCATTGGGCCGTCTGTCTGTCAGCACCACACTGTTTTGATTACTGCAGCTTTGTGGTATATTTTGAAATCGGAAAGTTTGGGTCCTCTAACTTTGTTCATCTTTTTCAAGACAGTTTTGGCTAATTGGGGTCTCAAGACTTCATATGAATTTTAGGATGAGTTTTTCTATTTTTACAGAAAATGTCACTGGGATTTTGATAGAGATTACATTAAATCTGTAGATTGCTTTGGGAAATATTGACATCTTAACAATAATAAGTCTTCCAATCCATGAATGTGGGATATTTTACACCTGTTTATGTCTTCTTTAATTTCTTTCAGCAATGTTTTGTAGTTTTCAGTGTACAAGTCTTTTGCCTCCTTGGTTATATTTATTCCTAAGTATTTTATTCCTTTTGATGTTATTATATATGGAATTGTTTTCTTAATTTCCTTTTGGATTATTTATTGTAATGTATAGAAATGTCTTCATTAAATTTTTAAGGTCACTTTTTATAGTCTCCTACTCCCTGCAGATAATTTCAATCTGGTCTTTTATTTTTTCAAACATACTAAGTGTAGTTATTTTATGACCAGTTTCTGATCATTCTGATAACTGAAGTCTCTGCACGTCTGTTTTTGTTGGTTCATGCTCATGGCCCTCTGTATCCTTGTGTGCTTGGTTACTTTTGACTGCTTTCTGCTTGCTGTCCTTGAGAACTTATCTGTGGGAATTCTTTGAAGCCTAAAATAAAATTGTCCTCCTCCAAGGAGGATTTGTTATTTCTTCCAGGCATTTATGGGCACCATGGTATATAACTAATTTATGTCAAATTCGTAGTTTGAAGTTTGCTGGACCACTCAGATAATACGCCTAGGTTGCAATCTATGTAAGAGCTGTCCTGGGCCACTACTTCTTGGGGACAGGCTTTATTACTCTTCTTTTTCTCCACTCCTCCACTAAACATCAAGACAACCTTCCCTGAATTCCCCTAGACATGAGTTTATCTCTGGTTCATACTCCTATCAGTCTCTCATCCTTTGGTGGACCACACACTCTGGTTTCTCCTCACCGGGAGAGTATACCTAGGACCAAAATGCAAATTACTAATGCCCTCAGGGTAAAAGTGGCTTTGGAGCTCTGGAAATCCATTCACCTGGTTTTCCATTTTTCCTTCAATTTTGGTCTCATAGTTACTATTATCATGTCACCTCTTTGATGCTTTTAAGGCAGAAGTTTTACACTCTAGCCAGCATTTTTACTTGTATTCAGCAGGAGAGCTGGTCCAAATAACCTAGCCCACTATTATCAGAAATTCCAGCAATTATGTTTTTTAAAAACCCTCCCTACCATCCTCTCTCTCTTTTCTCTCTCATAGTCAAACTTCTTAAAATAATTGTCTATATATGCTGTAACCACTGCCACCTCCCATTCACTCTTCAACCCACTCCAAAGGTGGCTTCTGCCTCAAATATTCCTTTCAAAACTGCTCTAGCTAAGGTCACCTATGAGCTCTATGTTGCAAATATCAATGGATAGTCATTGCATTTGATCCCTTAAGCAGAATTAGAGAGAGTTTGTCATTTTTTTCTTGTTAAAATACTCTTTCTTGATATTCATGGCAGCACATTCTTACGGTTTTATTCATATCTCTCTGACTGCTCTTCCCTAACTGATTCACTGCAATGGGATTTAACAGTAAACGCTCTATATTCTGTTCTTCCCTTCACTTTTAGAAATTATCTGAGAAATTTTACCTAACAGACATAGGCACCACAATCTATTTGTAAAAACTATTATGGTATTTATCATGCCATCAATAGTTATATCTCTTTAAAGCTGTTTCAGAACAAGTCCATAACTAAATATAAGCCTTGAGTGAGTAACTGGCTGTTGAATAAATCAATGAATAAACAAATGAGCAAATGTTAATGTGGTGTTGCCTTCACTCTCAATTATATTTTGGCCAATTTCTTGAAAAGCAGGTGCAAATCAGGGACAAATTTGCAATGTTTTTACACACTGGATAAAATGTACTTCCTAGGAACCTATTATTAACACAAAAGGTCCATCCATTAAAAATTACATGTAACTTACATTCAAAATACCCTAATAAGTTATACAGTGTATACGAATACCAAAATTAAATATGTAAAATAAGAAAAATCACAGGGGTTTTAATTTGGGAGAACTAGTGGGAAGAAGCTGTTTCTCTAAGTCGGAAAGTGATCATTTTACTTGCTAAAAAAAGAAACAAAAGGCTCTGGTTAATAAGGTAGCTTTAGACAGAGGAGCAGCCTTCAAAGGAATAAATGGAAGTCTAACAGAGCTTTTGCCATCAGGTAGGGACACTCCAGGGACAACTGGTCTTTCTCACAACAGATGCGACTACTAGGGTTTCCCTTTTGTTCTTTTTTTAAGGTAGTGGGGCAGGATACTTAAATTGAATTACACTTGCGCTAAAGTTGCTGGTCTGTTTCTTAAGTCAGAAATGGTGCAGCAATAAGATTTCCAGGATTCGGGCGTGAAACGCAACCCCGAACAACTCTGAACGCTTCCTCCGGCGACAAACCAAAGTCTTGAGCGTTGAAAAAATGGCGTTCTCCTACAGTTAATTTGGATTTCTCTCAAATCTTGACAGAGACGCACGCAAAATTTGGCTCTTACCCCGAAAAGATGTTCGAACCTAACTCCTGTGGGCCGCCCTCCCCATTCGTGCTCACCCTCGGGCCCAGCCCGGTAACCCAGCGGGGACCCCAGAGTGGCCGGCGGGCCTCGACCCCCACCTGCATGGTGTCCCGCCTCGCCCCTCACGCGCCTGCGTCGTCCGGCTCCTGGCGAGGGCCTCCCGACTCTGACCCGGCCTCCTCCAGCCGGGAAGGGAGCCTGGCCCAGCCTAGCGGTTTCCACTGCTCCCGCCGAGGGCGAGGCAGAACAAGAACCGGGCGCAGCTCTGTTGCCAGGCAACGCGGAGGCGTGGCTGTGAACACGGACGCACCAGGTCTTGGGGTATCTATCCCAAGCGGTGCCATTCCGGTTTGCCGTGTGGTACTGGTGCTGGCATTCCTCCCATCTTTCCCTCCACTATCACCAAATCAACGCGTTGTTTCCGAGCCTCTGGCACTCGTCAACCCCTGAGTCCTGTCTTCATGGAGAAATAACAAAATAGTGGGGAAAGAACCTTTCAGAGGAGGAGTTCTTAACCTGGAGCCCATAGCCTGTATTTGGATAGATTTCAGGGGATACCTAGCCCCAGCCCTCAATTCTACTCATAATTTTGTTGGATGTGTACATTTTTGGGGAAAGTTAAGGACCAGAGCTTTCATCAGATTTTCAAATGGCTTTCCACTCTCATCTTATAAACCCACTGCCTTAGGAGACAGGAGCTCTGGCTTTAGGTAGGAAACCTAGACAGTTGGCTTCCTTGGTGTTTGGGTTAAGGAAAGGATGTTTACTGAGAACTGCCAGGAACATGGGGAAAACATTTGACGTTACTGCCAAATAAAGTTATACACATAGTCACAGAGATATACTGATAGGATTTAGAAAAGAAGAAAAAAATG
The DNA here is from genome assembly GCF_037783145.1 of Equus przewalskii. Taxonomy (NCBI): domain Eukaryota; kingdom Metazoa; phylum Chordata; class Mammalia; order Perissodactyla; family Equidae; genus Equus; species Equus przewalskii. The sequence goes on along the minus strand of NC_091833.1, from coordinate 76,968,433 downwards.
TTTTAATGACACAATTTTAAACTTGGGTTCAGCATTGGACCACTCCATCTTTAGTGCCCAGTTAATACTTGATACAAATGCTATACTCTTAGTAGCTTATATATTGTTATGTTTGCATATAAGATATTAATCCATTAAATATAAAATATTTTTAAATATCCCACAATTTTTGTAACCATGTTTGGGTATTTCTTCTTCTTCTTTTAATATCATGGGGAGCCCTAAAAAACGTATGTGGCCTAACTGTCTCTGGATTTCTGAGGGGCCCTGGGAACTGATTAAATTAGAATTTGGGTCCCTTTTCTTATTTCGACAATTTAAAATCCAGGCTAGTTGCATCACTGTACGTCACACTAGCTAATGTTGCCCTATACATCTGTGGCTTTAGAGTAGGAGGTCCTGTCTGCTCTCAAGTCCTTATCTTGTCAAGGCAATTCATTTTTTAAAGAAGAATGTACCTTTTGTCCTTTTCTGCTCCTTCTTTCCTTATGTTCTTCACATGGTTGCCAAGAAGTGAAATTCAGGGACTTTGTTAGTAAAAGGCATAATTTAGGCTATTAATCAGTCATCAACATTAGTAAGACAAAGTTTGTTAGATACCATAAAGAATGTAAGACATAATCCTACCAGAAAGCTGCCTTTCTCTAATCAGCCAGCAGCCTGCTTGGTGGAGTAAGTAGGTGGTTATCCAAGAGGGATATCAGAAGGAAAAAACTCAGGGGAACCTGAAGAAAGACATCTCAACATCCATCTAAGATTAATTCTGTGTCCACTAAAGACTGATTTGATGTAAAAAGTTCTCTAAGTGTGTTCACAATCCTCCATGAGTAATATTGTTTTTTTTCTGGTAATGGACAAGACTGGTTGCCTTTTAGCTATTACAGGGTGAACCAACTTATTTTAAGATAAACTGCATACTACCAGTTGGTAGAAAAAGCTAGCCTCCTGATATGTTTGTAGCAATCAGACATCTATTTTACAGTATGTAAATCAGAACTTGCTTTCTGGATTACTGGATGGATCATGGCCAAATTCTCCAACTAGTGTAGTTTTAGTTGGTATTCACATTCTAAGATTGTTAGCTACTGGACATTCTGGTATTTATAAGAGCTGGTTATTTTGTCACTGATGAAATCCAAATAGGATAAACTAAAATAGTTCATTAACACTCAATTCTATACTGAGTGCCTTTAATAAAAATAAAAGAGCAAGTGACCAGTACTGTCAAAAGCTTCGGAGATCTAAGGAACATAATTATTTACAGCTTTATTACATACTATCATTACAACACTAGGAAAAAATATTTTAAGGTTTTTAAAAATTTTCAACAAATTAAACATTTATAATCTCAGTCAATTTTTTGAGAATGTTTACAACACAAGGATTCTCAAACATGATAAACTTAGCAAGGATTGTTTTTGAGAAGAAAACAAAACATCAGTACATTTTGTATTTCATGGCGTTGTTTCTGTGGAAAATAGTTGGTATCCTGTAAAAAAAGAAAAATTGAATTTAGATTCAAGTATAAATGTGTATGCGAATGTGTATATAATGTTTGCATATAGACATTTCTATAAATACTTTGTCATGGATGATAAAATTGACATTGGAGCTATTTCTCAGCTATTCTTCAGTCCGTATATTTTTAGCTATCATTTAATTTCTCTCTGATGGAACACTTATTCTGTCTGTATTTTCCAAAATTTTACTGTATTTACCTACAAAAAAGTAGTTTCCTAAAGCTCATTAATGCCAGTAAGTTTTATAAATAAAATATTTCAAAAGTTGCACAGTTATTCCTTACGTATTTATTTCCTGTGTATTTGCAATTAAATCATTCTATTTTAGCTCTAACCACTTTCTAAGTAAATATAAGTCATCTGGACAGAGTAAGACCTCAGATAACCACATGAGAAAAACAAAGAAAAAAATGATTACTAAGTATTTCTCTATTGACAAAATAAAATGAAATCCTGAGTGAATTAGTCTATGTAGCCCTTAATCTTGGAAATAATCCAAATAAAGCTATTTTTCTCAATTTCAAAGAGAATTTTTTACTAAATTGATCAAATCATGAATTAAATTCCATTTCATTTTAGTGAGGACCCTAACACAGTTTGGTGTTCCAATCGCAGACATTTTTTCCATTTTAGGGTTAAACTATTTTTTGTTCACATTTTGTAAATGACTCTATATTTTTAACACTATAAAAGATAGTTTCTTTTCCATTAACTCTTTGTTCTTAGTTCCTTGAAAAAAGAAAAAATTAAGAATATGTTTGCTCATATTCCTGATGTGAACATAACAAGCTTTTGCTGAAACAGGAGTTAATGCCAAACTCAGAGTGAAAATTTAAGCTCCTAATTATGCCCTATGAGCATATTAAATTTTTTTCCTCACTTTTTCAATATTTGTATCTTTTATTTATTTCTTATCTAACTGAATTGGCTAATGCATAAAAACTACATTAAATAAAAGTTGACAGATCATCCTCGTTTTCTTCCTGACATTAATAGAAATGCTCCAAAGCTTTTCACCATTAAGCCTGCTATTGACTTTGAGACCATCTATAAATGACGTTAATAAAGATTCATCTCTTTCTACAGGCTCTTCTTTTAAAACATCAGAAATTGATGTGGAATTTTAGCAAAAGCATCTATTGAGATGATCAAATAATTTTTCTTCTAACGATGAAAATATTTGAATAGCCTTCCTCATGTTGAACCATCCCGAGTTGCTGGAATACACTTCATTTCATGGGGTCATATAGTTTTTTGAATATACTGCTGAATACAACTTACTAATATTTCTTTAAAATTTCTGCATTGATATTTATAAATAGGATTGACCTACAGTTTCCTTCTTTACACTACTTTTATAAGGTTTTGGTACTAATATTTGTTGGCTTCATAAAAAGTATTTTGAGATTTTCTTCCTTCTTTGAGCTGGAAAAATTCAAAATCTATTGGCCTAGTACTTTTGAGGGAAGAGTTTCTAGAGAATATTTTAATTTTTTTCCATGGCTATTAGACTGTTTAAATTTTTTCCTTTCTTCTGAGGTCAGTTTGGTAGCACCTGCTTTCCTAGACAATCCTCCATTTTACCCCCGTTTCAAACTGACAGGCACAGAGATTTGCAAACTACTTTTTTATGATTTCCATTTCTTCTATATCTATTCTCATTTCGTTTGTATTTTTGTATATTTATGGTTTCTCCCTTTTTTCTTGATTAGGGTAGGCTAATTAGGCTATTTTATTTTATGTTTTGCAAAGAAGCAGATTGTGCTTTGTTTACCAATTCTTCTATATTACTAATTTATAACATGAATTTTATCTTTCATTTTATAATTTTCTTCCTTTTGCTTTCCTGAGGCTCACCTTGTTGTTCTTTTTTAATTTATTAAGTTAAATCCTTAATTCACTCATTCTTTCTTGCTTCACAGTGTATAAAGCCTTGAATTTTCCACTGAATATGGCTTTGGCAGAGTCCCCTAAGTTTTAATAATGCAGTGTTTTCATTATATTTATTTTCCAGATATTGTATACTTTTGCAGTTACCTTCTTTAGTTAGAAATAGTGCATTTTAATTTTTGTTTCTATGAGAAAATATTAAGAATTTTAACATTCTTAAGCTAAATAAGTAAGGGTTGAGATAAATGATACGAATGAAATATTTGCAAAAATATTTTCAGCATACAGGATTTAGGATTACCTTAAGTTAGTAGAACATACTTTTATTTCTGTGGTGTAAATTTATCAGTCTTCATTTGGGTTTAATTTCAAAATTCGTAGTCTAGTAAGATATTAGGATTAACATATTTATTAAACATGTAGAGTCATGGGGCCCGCCTGCTGGTATACTGGTTAGGTTGATGTGCTCCACTTTGGCAGCCTGGAGTTCATGGGTTTGGATCCGGGGCGCAGACCTAGCACCACTCATCAAGCCACACCGTGGCGGCATCCCACATAAAAAAAAATAGAGGAAGACTGACACGGATGTTAGCTCAGAGCCAATCTTCCTCACACACACACACACACACAAACCATGGAGGGTCATTCAATAGCTACGAAGTGTCTACTACATCTCCAGCATTGACGTGGAAACTCTGGGAGTCCTAAAGTAGAAGTCATGCTATCATGTCTTTCCACATTTTCTTAGTTCTCTAGAAATGGTAAACCATAGCTTTTATAAAGAATCTTGGAATACAGGTCATTTAGAAGACAGCAACGCATTCAGTCTTTAAGTTCTGGCCCATTATTGTGGACACTGATTACCATGATAAGAACACAATCCCTGCCATATACTACTTGCACAATAAACGATGATAAGGTCAATGTCTACAAAATCAGTGATGACTATTGTGGGACACACAACATGGGCAATGCAATTCGGGCCCTATGATGCTGGCATTTCCCATCATACAAAGCCTTCACAGCCCCTATAATTGTAGTATTTATATAGAACATTAACGTACACATGCAATCAAATAATGGAAATATACTGAGCACAGTTTAATTTGTGAATATCTGAAAACAAAATTTTCAAACTGGGTTGAATTGTGAAGCGCATACCATTTTAAAGGTAACGTTCCGACCTTCTTCCATTGCGTGGCTGGAAAAAATAAATTAGAAACAAATCAGTGTAACTAAGGTGGGAAGTTAATTTTCATAGAGAGCAGCCTAATGATCTCAATGTGTGGTATTATTTCATCCTTTGGTTTTCCTCCTTCCTTTAACCCATTCTCCAATAGTTTTGAAAATGCAAATATTACCATGTGGTTCTCCTTAGTCTTTACAATAAAGTTGAAATTCCTTAGCTAAGTATTTCATTGGCTAATTCCTGTTGAGTCTTCAAATTCAGCCCTTAAAGCCTTCTCTGTACCTCGTCCACTCCCTGGCCTGGTTAAGTGCCTCACTTCTAGAAACCATAGCCCCTGGATTGAAGGTGCATTTACCAGAGTATTTTGTATTTGTTAATGTATCAATTTCCCGTTTTTGGCTGTAAACACCTACAGTGTAAGAATGGAATCCTGTCTGTCTTTATATTCCCAGCCTTTGGTACATTGCCTAGCACCCAGTAGAAATTCAATAAATAGCTGCTCAATGAATTGAGACAAAAATCTCTGCTAATGTATTAAGGATACAAACATTTTAGAAAGTATAGTTGCTCAGAAAGAAATTCACGTTTCATAGACAATTTGGACATACAAAATACTAAATGCAATTACAAAGCTTTGTCTACTCATAGCTTCTCTTTTAGTTGCTTCTTTTATTTTTAAAACCTTATGAAAATAGTCATACCTCTTCCGATCTCCTGAATCAAACATTTAGTAAATGATTCTTTGGAACTTAAGGAGTAATGCATCTTTTAGACACTCAATGCCTGCACATGAAATGGTATGGAACTCAACTGTGAAAAAGGTGAATGTCATAGGGGGATTTACAAACATAAGCAGTGGAGTAGAGAAGAGATCAGAGATGCCGTAATATTAAAGCAATAAGGAGGTAGAAGAAGTGAATCTCAGACTGTAACACTTGATGTCAAATATGTATAAATAAACTTCAAAACTTAGTTGAAACTTATGAGCTAATATAAATAAATGCACAGTGAAAGTATTTTTTAATTTTGATATTGATGATTTTTTTTAATGAGCATACCCTGAATAGAAAATATCTTCGACTTTGACTTTCAAAAGGGCCTTGAAGTTCTTCCTAGAAGAGAAAATGAGGGTATTACAAATCAAATAACAGTAAAAATAAGTGCAAATTCTTCTTGAAGGTATAGTGAAGCTCAAAGTTATTTTCAACTATCATAATTAAACAAAGATGGAAATCAAAGACTTGAGTATATAATTCATATCAATAAGTAATCTTTGCATTTATACCTGAAGAATTTTCCATAACTAGCAGTATCATCAAAATGTTGCATTTTAAAATAATTCTCTTATCAATATAACAGATTCTATTTTCAGGAAGTTTGTCAGTTGTACATATAGTCATCAATAAGTAGAAAGAAAAGACAGACACTTCATAGATAATTAACTATATTTAAAATCTCCTTTCAGCATTTTGTTAGAGTGAAATAATTTCTTTAAAATACATATTGTATGTGTTAACACATGACCTGGGAAAAATATAAAACAGGATTGTGTCAGAGCTAAAATACACAATATTTCTATAGGAATTTAAATTGAAATTGAGGGACAACTTTGGTAAACTATATTTGTTCAATGGGACTTCAGAAGAGATTTTCCCAATATAATTATATTTACAGGAATGTTAATGAAAAATACCAAGCAGGACAAACCAATTATTCATAGTGGATATATTTTGAAGTGTTTTCTTAAAACATTTCATTTTAAACATAACGGAAAAAAATAATTTTATGGTTTCCATAAAATTGGTTCCTGTAGCTTCCTATTTTCAACAACTACTTTTTAAAGAAGTATCAGGAAGGCAATCACTATGACATTTGTCATCAAAACCTTTTTCAATTATTCCATAATATAAGTACAATTATATATGCATATATATATATATATATATATTTCTTTTTTTGAGGAAGATTAGCCCTGAGCTAACATCTGCTGCCAATCCTCCTCTTTTTGCTGAGGAAGCCTGGCCCTGAGCCAACATCCTTGCCCATCTTCCTCTACTTTGTATATGGAATGCCTGTCACGGCATGGCTTGACAACAGGTGTGCAGGTCTGCACCCAGGATCCAAATCGGTGAACTGGGGGCCACCAAAGCAGAACGTGTGAACTTAACTGCTGCACCACCAGGCTGGCCCCACAATCATATTTTTAAATTCTAAGAAATGGCTCTGATATCTATTAAAATTCTGAAATCCTTGCTTTACAAGAAATATACCTTAAATTCTCAATATTTTGTACCTAATTCTCATGTTGACCATAAACCCCTCAAATTACTTAGAAGATTGAAAATTTTAATATTTAAAAATGTGCACATAGAAACTATATATTTATATGCTTATATAAGAAGGTGTGTATATTATATTAAACACAAAAAAATGTAGGCCAAAATGTTACTTAAAACGTGCCAAAATTTAAAACTTTCAAACCCAAACATACAGGTCTTTTTAGTCTTATCATTGAAGATAGAACTGCAGAAAGATAAAAGAATTTAGGAAGTAGAGGTAAAAAAGATGGGATGGAGGTGAGGATGTTTAGCAAACAAAATTTAAGAAAAGTATTTGAATGCACTAAGGTCTGAAAACTCATTTTCTTTAAGAAGCCAAAACATTTTGCTATCAAAAATAGGTTTTAAAATTAGGTGACTTAAGCCAGCAAAGTTAACACTCTACTGTAATTTTTTTTTTCTATTCATGTCTTATATTCTTTTCTTTCATAGGTTCCTAGGAAACTTGGCTTGTTGCGAAGTACTTCTAGAAGTTATCATTTGTCCATCAGGATATACTACCATGTCAGAGTCCACATATTCAGCTAGTTTTCTGGAAACATAGTCTCATTCAAGGTGAAAGATTCAGACAAAGTACCAAATTGGCCACAATACTGAGTGCTTAGCTTTGATATATAATGACCTTGAAGTGATATAGTAAACTAATAATTTGTTGGTGTATTTTAGGAAACAGGATTTTTACATCAAAATCTTATACTATTCATAAGTCAAGCAAAGTCTCCAGAAAGTACAAGTTAATCGGAAAAAGCATATCTTATTTCTAGAAAGCCTGATGACAACTGACTTTATTCTTTTTCATACTGGAAATTCTAAAATTTTTAAGAGGCTACTACAGTTCCTCTTACATTTCTCATTTAGGTTGGCAGCAGATGCTGTCTCGCTTGATGGAAGCTTAGTTTAAGCATGTGAAGAATTTAGGGAGGAAATAGTGACCATAAAAATAAATTTTGAGGAATTTATTTGCCTAAGCTGTTTGCATTTTAAAAAGTATTTGAAGACTTTTGGTAGAACTTTAAGAAGAATGAAATTAATACGGTATTTAAATTAAGGAAAAACCTAACACTAAAATAATAGAAGTATCCAAGATTAGATTATACAAGGAACAACACAGTGAACAAAATATTTGCCTAGACCAGAAGTCAGAATACTGTTGTAACCTCTAATATCACTTACTAGAATGATCTTGGAAAGCATCTTTAACTATTCTGGGTTGTTTTCCCCTTTCTAAACTGGGAATGAAAATACTTGTATAAGTACCATCAGAGTTGCCAAAAGAATAAAGTGAGCTAATATAAGACTTAACCCTGTAATGTATTACAAGAATATAAGGCATGCTTAAAGATAATACCTAGAAACTTTCATCACTGAGGATTCTTTTTAATGACAATAAAAACTCCACAACTTCTAGTTAAAATTCCCTTATATTCATCTTAAACATAGACACTGGATTTGGGCCATATTTTTGTTAGTTGTAGAGAAAACAAAATGCTTACATTGAGTTTCTGATGTATTTATTTCACGAGCCTTACTCTTACCAACATTTTAATACTTGGATAGAAAGCTTGCCATCCTAGCCATCTGCCAACGTGTATACAAAGGGGCAGTAAACTGTCCTTTACCTTTTCGCCTATTCCTACCTAACAACTAGGCACTTGTCATGTCCTTTCTTAAACCAAGAACAGTCTTCCTTCCTGGGAGGGTCATGGCCTTGGAAGGGAAATCCTATTCTCAGCTTTCTTCATCGCCCACAGCCTGAGTTAGGAGGGACATAACATGCAAAGGGGGCACCCTTCTCTTATTCCTGATTGTGAAAACACTTCTGTGAACAGATGCTCTTCCGTGGGCTAACTGGGCGTTTATGTAGGGCTGATCCTGAAGAAGAGTATTTTACAAACCAGCACAGCTGGGAATTAACAGAGAGGGCTGCCCCACACAGAGTGGTAAAGCCAGCATGCAGTTCGTGTTACGTACGTCCACTTTGAATCTCTTCATTCTTCTCTCATGCAGTTGAGGAACGAGCTGCAGCAACGGATGCACGACAGACGACTGAGAGACACGAACACACACACATGATGAGCACAAAGGCTTCTCGGCATTAGGCATAAAGATGGTTTCCTATTGGTTTGTTTTTGGTTTTGGTTTTACCCACTATTCTTGCTCCAGACAGAAAAGAACAAGAAAGACGTTATCTAAGACAGCCCTTTGTGAGCACTTCGAAGAACTGTAGAGAATAAGCCAAGAGAGGGAATTAAATTTGGTAGCTCCATGCTAGGATCTTTGTCACTATGTTGAAGAAGCACTTTCCTGAGGGCCTCAGCTCCATCATCAGCTGTCAACAAGTACATCACCCACCTGCATCCTTGAGAGGCAAAAAGCCGTCTGCTCCTAGACTTACTCAGAATGATTTGGGGCAGATGAAACCAACTCTGTGAGAATAAGTTTTCTATTATGAAAATGTTTATCCAGAAGATTATACTGCATACACATCTAGTAATCCCCTTTATTTGTTTATTTATTTTATCTTTTGAGGAAGATTAGCCCTGAGCTAACATCTGCCACCAATCCTCCTCTTTTTGCTGAGGAAGACTGGCCCTGAGCTAACACCCATGCCCATCTCCCTCTACTTTATGTGTGGGACGCCTGCCACAGCATGGCTTGACAAGCGGTGCGTAGGTCCGCACCTGGGATCCAAACTGGCGAACCCCGGGCCACCGAAGCAGAACATGTGAACTTAACCACTGCGCCACCGGGCCAGCCTCTAGTAATCTCCTTTATAAAATACATTTTTTAAAATTGAACATATGGAACAAGACAACAAGGGACACCAAAAAAATGGCAATAGGTCGTTGATCGTGAAAAACATGACTAAGATACATTTTCTCAAAATATAAAGATGCCAAGCAGAAGAAAATGAAAGCACACTTGAGACATGTGGCTACCTGACAAAGTTTCATTTTAAAGGCATGGCTTGAACTGAACCTTCTCACAAATATTAAATTCATTTATCAAATGGATTACTTTAAGCCCTATATAGTGGTTATTTGTTAACCAACTCAACTTGTATTTGGTTTAAGCCAGTATAACCTAACTTTCAACACCTCATGTGTAAGAATATTCAGTGTCATAAACGTTTAACACTGAATTTAAGATTATAGTTACCTTCCCCAGGTACACAGATGTTTAAAATACACTGTGCTCGTCATTCCCTAAACTGGTCTATGGTAGTGAGTCACAAGCTTAGAAAGAATATGATAGTCAAATAATTATTAAGTATCCTAAATTGAAACACCAAGGTAGGTTAGTTAGCATTTTTAAAATCCATGCATAGAAAAAGAAAAACTACCACTAGAACCACACAATTTAGAAGTGAACTGAACTCAAGTTACTGGTATCCAGCTAATCTTAGAGAGTAAATTCTCCCATTAAATGCCTAATTATGCATAAGATCTTAGGAATAGAAGTGGATATTTCTAGTTCTATTTAATTACACTTTTGACATTCACCTTTTAAAGTAATTCTTAAAATGCCTTTGGATAAAACTGTTTTTCCTTTGCATTAATCACCACCTAAAACAATATGTTTTACTTATTTCCTTTTTTGGCCTTTTGAATGTAAGTTCCATGAGAGCAGGGATTTCTTTTTTAATTTCCTATTGTATTTACTGCTATATTTCTACTACCTAAAATTGTGCTTGGCATATAGTAGATATTCAGTAAATAACTGTTGAATGAATGAATGAATGAATTTAATATACATGTAGTTATTGAGATATAAAAGAAATTAAATGTATAATAAATATTGAATTCCATTTGTTCATCTACGTGTAAACTTTTAAAGTAAAAAACATGAATTTTGGTCTAGCTTTATTAGATAAACTGCAAAAACAGGTTTTTTCTAAAAAAGCAAATACTAGTGATTACTAATAAAAAGTCATTCTAAAACTTACCACAACATTTGAATTGCCCAACTTCCGTGTCTTTGAATAATGAAATAAGAACTGTTAAAAAAAAGTAGTGAGCTTTACTATAGACAATTAGTGGTTTCTTTATTATTTTTTAATGTATATATTTATGGAAATCACCTTACCCTTTTGGTATTATCTTTTTCATCTGTTTCCTATTGACAAGAGAGATATATAAATATCATTATAGTATATATTATTATAATATATGTAGTACAAAATTTACAATATATTATGAGATTATATAATTTTTAAAAACATGACACATATGTTACATACAAAATACAACTGAAATTGGTTAAGCAAATACTGCTCTAAAAATAAACAAGACATTAATTAAATACTGTTTATAAATAAAAGTGTGAATAAAGATCTTTACTACAGCATTATTCATAAGAGAAAAAAACTGGAAACATCCTAAATGTTCGACAGTGGTAGAACGGGAAGTTATGACATGATCACATGAGAAAATCTTCAGAGAAAAAGACAAGAAGGAATCAGATCAAAATATTAGTAATTATCACTAAATAAGTGAGTTATTTTATTTATGTGTTATTTTTGCTTTCTTCCATAAACTTTATATTCCTCTCTCCCTCCAAAATCCTATCTTTTCAAGAACAAGTCATATCATTCCTTTTTTGTTGTTCTCTTTTGTTCTCATTTGCTTTTAATATAAAAGGAAACTCACGGACAAACATTTCTTTTCTGTTAATTAGGAAAAAAAGTCAATTAAGTGTTTTGGAAAATGTCACCATTAAAAACACTGGAAAGATATAAACTTATTAGTTTGTGAACACTTATTAGTTTCAGAAAACACTTATCCTTTCAAAATACCAAGATTTCTTTGAATTATTGTATGTGAAAGGTACAGAAGTCAGAATGTACCAATGGTCATAGATTAAATTAGAACTGCTAACGAAAAATGTAATTCTAAACCTGAGGCTCTTATCCTTGATAAGGTAGTTTTAAAATAAGTTCATCTATAAGATACAGAATATACAATGAGTATGATTCATCTTGCTATTTTTCCAAGTTCCCACCTATCCTCACTTCAGGACAAAAAGTTCTCCCAGAAGAATCAAATAATTTTAAAATGAAACCAAGACGTCACAGTAAGAACATAATTTTCAAGCTGACATTGACAATATAGTTTGCTTTTTTGGCATTCTTAATGTCTTTTTCTCTAACAAAGAAAGATGCGTCTGTTCTCCAATTGTAGTATGAGTTGGAGAAAACAAGAGCCAGATGACCCCAGATTTCTCTCATCAGAACTAGAACACATCTTACACCTGAGGGGGACATATGATTTTCCAATTAGATGATTGTAAACTCCATTAATAAGATTCTAGCTTCTCAGACATCAGAGAAACTGAAGTATTTGTTTCTTATCCAAAACCAGCTTATGCTCTTCTCACTCCTCTTGGCATGCTTCCTAAATCGGGTATATTGTCTTTCAGGAGGAATTCCAATGAGCAATTTTTTGCCTACAATTAAAACACTCTTTCAACCTTACCTGGGCCTTTGGTAGACTCCTCATAATTGTGAAGCAAAGCTCCTCCAATGCGTTCGATGCCTAATGGAAATGCGAAGATGTACAGGCTAAGCTTCTGCTTTAACAGAATTTGCATAGAAGATAAGACTGTAGAAGGTTAGGAGCACAAGGATAGTTCAACTATCCAGAAGAGAATCCTTCTTGTGGCCCATTGAAACTCTTTTGGAATCCCTCGATTTCTCTCATGATAAAACTTGTCTCCTAAAAGTAAAAACTTCCTTTCCACCAGGAAAAAAAAAGTGTTATGTACTGTGTATATGCACTGATTGAGGCTTCCACTGTGGTCCAGATTCATAGTTCTCAGGACTTGCTATGATTCCACGGACTTCTATGAGAGTAACTAGGGCAGTGCCAAAAGAGAGAGGATTCTTCCCAGCTGGTAGCAAAGTCTGACTCTACATGCCAAAGCTGTGAACCTCATTGAATATTACTCATTATGGGCTAATTTAAAAATCCCGTAATTGCTCTCAAACAATGGGAGTTGGAGGGGAAGAAGCCATGCGTGGTGCACCTAATCCAAGTTACCACCCTTCCAGGCTGCTGACTGCACACCCGGGATCAGGTTCTTCAAAGCATCTGAGCACAGGAGTAGGGCAGGGCTCCTTGTGGTGAGCAGCCAGCTGGGTGTGGTGAGGAGTAGCACAAATGGACAAGCTGGGGCAAAACTTGCTTTGCACAGAATTTAGCACAGTTGTACCACTAACAATTAATTAATTAATAAATGCACACTGGGGGCCGGGCCCCATGTCCTAGTGGTTAAGTTCAGTGCACTCCACTTCAGTGGCCTGGGTTCAGTTCCCGGGCACAGACCTACACCACTCATTGGTGGTCATGCTGTGGTAGCTACCCACATACAAAAGAGAGGAAGGTTGGCACAGATGTTAGTGTAAGGCAAATCTTCCTCAAGCAAAAGGAGGAAGATTGGCAACAGATGTTATCTCAGGGCAAATCTTCCTCACTAAAAAGAAAATGTGCACACTGGAAATAATGAGGAGCTGGAACAGTATGAGGTGGGAGTGATATAATTAGTGGTTAAAAACATGGGCTATGGAGTGGAGCAGCCTGCAATTCCACAGCAGTGCAAATTCCATTTCTACTCTTTATTAGCTGTGTTACCTTGGGCTGGTTGCCTAACCTCTCTAAACTTCAGTTTCTTCAGCCATGAATCAGGGTGACATCATCACTGCAGAGAGTTCTTGGAAGGCTTAAATTTAGATAAAACGTCTTAGTACAGTGCCAGAACACAGCAATTAGTTAACAGTAATAGCATTTAAAAATAGTAGCATTAAAAAACACATTTAGTAGCATTAAAGAATGTGTAAAGCATTGATTTACAGCTGTAGTTACTTTTAATTTAGAAGACATGTCAAAAGAATCGTTTGGGGCCGCCAATATTCTCAACCTTTGAACAATAGTGTGTATTTAATACGGTTGACTATAGTTAAGGATACAGTTGGAGCAGCCTTCCTAGCATCAGAGGTCTGCTTTGTTCTCCTTCATGTGTTTGTCTGCCATGCAAATTGTTGAGGTACTTATTAATAATATTTAATGGCTCATATTTATATAGTGCTTCAATAAATTACAGAACACTTTCAAAGATATAATTCACATTCTGTCCTTAAAACATAGCTGTGTAGTATACACAACGGGAACTGTCATTCTCATGAATAAAGGAAGTAAGCTTCTAAGAAACTGTCAGTTGCCCAATACCACATATTGCTAGTAGTTTGTAGACTGTTGCCTGGGAGCTAGGTCTTCTGACCTTTAGATATTCCTGTGTCACACTGGTATTGACTGTTACGCCTATGGTTGGGAGCTAGATGAGAAAAAAAGTAGAGTGTGGACACTAATACATCCTTTCTCACTTTTTCCCTTCAGGGATGAGTGCACACAGGTCACTCCATAAAAATCTAGAAAGAAATCCCTGAAACCTTCTTTTATGGCTCATCTAGAAATGCTACAAAATACAAAACAATGAAAAGAAAATAGCTAGTGATGCCATGTGCCAAAGATGTAGCTCTTAACTCGAAGAAGAAGAAATTCAGATATATGAGTGTCTCCTCAGAAAAAAGCTGCTAAGCTGGAGGAGGCTGGCAACAAGATTGAAGTTCGACAGAAAAATTTTCAAAACAAGCTGCATTTTCTCCAGTAATTCCTTACACAAAGCCATCATTCAGTGAGCTACAACTATTCTTTAAGAATTTTTTCATACTAAAATTTTAATATTTTATTTGTGGACCTTAAGGATCCTCATTTTCTATTTACTAAAAATGTTTTGAAGCGCTGTTCAGATAATCACACAAATAATAAAATAACAGTTAATGTGAAATTGACAGGTTAAAAAAATTGTATCAGTTAATACAAAAGATTCCATAGTAAATTCTAAACTCTCCTCAAAAGGGACATAGTATCCAAGTCCAATAAAAGCTTAGTTTTTCTTTCTTTCTTTTTTCTTCTTCTTCTTTTTTTTTTTTTTTTTTGAGGAAGATTGGCCCTCAGCTAACATCTGTTGCCAATCTTCCTCTTTTTGCTTGAGGAAGATTGCCACTGAGCTAACATCTGTTTTATGTGGGATGCCACCACAGCTTGGCTTGACGAGTGATGCTAGGTCCATGCCCAGTATCCGAACCTGTGAACCCTGAGCCGCCAAAGCGGACCAGGCAAACTTAACGATGACGCCACCAGGCTGGCCCCAAGCTTAGTTTTTCTTGATGGTGTTTAGATAAGTACTTGAAAATTCATCCTTTTAGTACTGCAGAAATAAAAGTGATTCTGAGGGTGTTGCTGAATTTTAAATACAATGCAAAAGATTGTATGCTGATTAATATCCATCACGTTACATATCCATCAATGCTCCTCCAGTAATTTAAAATATTATTCATATATGTCATCTATTTTGGTCCTGGTCTTGCTTTACCATCTAGTGCTCTAACTTCTTTCACGTGATCCTCTGCAGACTGAGGAATGGGTTGAGGCAGGAGAAATAGCCCTACGCAAGGCTGCTTCTCTACGCTGGCCAGGATGACATTCTGGAAGGACTGGGTGAAGGACATGGGACCTTGGCTAGACCATATAGGGGTACACCACAGGCACACGGCTGATAGCTCCGAAAGAGGATGAGCCAAGAGCCTCTCCTGAGCCCTCTTCTCTGTCCAGGAGACTAGGGACACTGATTAAGAAAGTCAAGACACTCAGGCTAACTCCGCTATACCTGTACTCAAAGATAGAGCTGCAGACACAAGCAGCAGCGTCCAGGAGAAACGCGGGAAGGAGGACACACTTATTTCCCATTCCTCACGTTTCCATGTGCAGGAGCTAGACTAACACCCTTCTCTCCCCAACTCTCTCTTAACTCTTTCCTATGGGAAGAGGAGCGAGTTACCCGAGAGATGACTGGGAGGAGGAAATCTAGCATGTTCCCTTCAGCCTTTTCCTCTTTTGGAATCAGCTCTCTGGTCAGCTGTTCTTGTCTGGTCTTTGTGGCAGAAAACCTGACTCTGGCCAAAGTCCCCAAGTCACTGTCTAAGCCTGTTTAATTCTTGGGGCTAGTTTTAGCAAATACACTTGGCATCAGATCTAAGGCCACATTTACAAATTAACTTTTCAGTTAACGATGATACTTCGAGCTCTGTTAAGTCTGACTCCGAAGTTTCTCTCTCCATGGGTTTCAAACTCAATTGGGGTACAGGATATTAGCCCCCAGATACAGCAAGAGACATTATTTTTAATCTGACACAGAATTTGATTTTGAAATTAACATTTTAATTTCCAAAATGTGTGTATATAATCTGCAAATCTATTTTACTTAGGAGATAAAAGTCCTAGCACTTTACCTCATAAGTTCACAGCACTGATTACTACCTGCAGATAATGTAATAATTTCTAATATGTTGACGTGTTTTACAAGTCCAGAAAGTGATGACAGGTCCAAAGGGAGAAATAGAGTATCTCAGCACTACACAAATGTCTACATCATTACAAAACACCCACAACTGCAATTACCTGAGGCTGGGAGTCAACGGACAGGAGAGAAGAACAAGCGGCATCTATCTGCAGAAAACAACAATGGCAGTCACATCTCAGAAAGAGACAGAAAAGGGCAGAAAATGGAAAGCAGATTTTACCAAGTCAAGTTACCTTTGTAACATTAATTGAAGTTCTGTGACAGCTTAGGACTCTGGATCTGGGAGAGAGGAAGTCCTAGAATTGGGATTTTTCCCCAGCCACAGGAGTGTACGTCCCCAAGAATGGTTGATAGGGCTCATCAGAGAGTATAAAGATGCTTCACACATTGAGAGAAAGAACTTCGAGTATTATTCAGCCTGAGAAAGGTGAGAGGTGACTAAAGAGTGGCCTGGAAATCAAGGAGCACCCTGTTATCGTGTCCGTCTTTATTACATATAAGTCTAATCACACCATCTACGTTAACAGGATAATAGCATAATAAGCGCTAAATGATAAACAGTATACAGTAAAAACTCTTATACAACATGGGCAAATCGCTAGTTAGAAAAGGTTCTTTTCTGAAATGAAGTCTCATTGAACTACAGATGGCAGCTAGCTGTTCTCAGCCTTTATCCTAAAGAGAGAACTTGAAAGACTTTACGCTGTAGTATAAGAGATTTATATTAATCATTAAAAAACTGTGCTGAGAACTTAAGCACTAAGCTAGATGTCTGGAGTTGTTTATGGCATTTATTTCGTTGGTGGCCTTTTAAAATGAGACTCGAAAAAATGGTACTAGTCTTGTCTGTCTGGGATGATTTGGGTTGAGTCCTGTTTATGGCATAACATCTCAGGGGGCCCCTTCGAGTCCCAAAATTCTTTGTTGATCAATTTAATTCAATTTCCATTTTCACATCAAACTGAGCGGGGATTGTTATATTCTTTAGTCATAATTTCTCAAGCTCCTTATTGCTTCCAAGTTGAACGTGTCCTAAAATACACGATTCTCTAATTTAGAGAATAACAAAGGTGGGCAATATTATAGAAAATATATGTCTCTCTCCTTTTTATCCTCACAGAACTTGCCATCTTCTCTGTACATCACAATATTTGGGGAATTGCTTAATTCCACTTGTGCCTTGTGCCCACCCACCTGCTCCCTCTTCCACGCCGTATGAACCCAGAATCATGGATACGAAAACACACACACACACACACACACACACATAAGTGATAAACTTCTTGAGGGCAGGGGCTGTGCCATATCTAACTTGCCCAGAATAAGTGTTCAATAAATATTCTTTAATTAAAAGAAATTAAACGTGGGGAAAAAATAAAAAGAGAAGCCAGTTGCGAGGGGAAAGCCAAAAGATACCCTTTTAAGCTGTGCATTGTGACCAGAGCATAATATATCACCTCCAAATGTTAAATGCTTTCATAGGGCAGGAGGGAGTGGGTCCTCCTGAAATTTCTGTGGTGCTTAGACAGCTGAAGACATTCCACGCTCAGGAGGAAAGCTGTTTACCCTCCAACCAGGCTGCCCACCTGTGTGAGGTGGCCATGTCCCAGAACAGAGAGCCCTTGAACTTCAGGGCTAACAAATCAGTGCACCAATTATTGCTTGAATAAAAACATCAGAATAAGAAAAAGCACCAACTAATCAAATTAGGAGATAACTTCAAAGCTTTTCAGTCTTTCCTTAAAAGGCCCAGCAACATTGCTCACCCACTTTCTATTTGGGTAAGCGTTTGTTCATTTTACTCAGCTATGGCCCTAATGGTTTTAAGTGCCGCTAATTGCTTCTGAGAACTCTGTAGAGTCCACTGATGAAGCTGTTTGCAAATGATTAGGTCTCCATATATGGTTTGAAAAGTATGTGCTTTCAGTGTCTGAATAGCTCTGTAATTTGTAAAACCTCCAGAAGAAAACTTAACTACACGTTCTGAGCATCTCAACTGCTTTAAATATCATTTTCTATAAAAGGACTTATAGTGCTTTTACAACTCTATGTGAGCTTTTCCCCAGAATTATCATCTAAAATATTTTTTCAAAGATTTTCCACCGCAATATAGATGATTTCAAGCTAAAATAAACGTTTCTGTATTATATATTAATATCTGTGTCTAAATTATTCTTCATCTTGTTTATATATTTCTAGTGTGTATTTTGGCATACCAAGGCAGAGACCCTCAGAATAGACTTCATAGATTTCCGGGCTATTAAAGACTGTTCAGTACTTGGCACTTATCATCTATCTTTTCCCTTCTGTATTTTGTTGGGGGTGGCTTAGGTACAAAGGGTGTTCTCAATTCATAGCTCACTATCATTATTGGACTTGCTTTACTTATTTATTCTTTTTATATTTCCACTTCCTGCTCCTATTTCATCCTCCCATAGGCAACTCTTCTAATGTATTTGATGTGTATCTTCCATTTGTTTAGCTTCTTGTAAAATCTGTACTGCTGTTGACTGTGCATGTGTGGTATTTTCACTTTTTTTTTTACTTAACTCTGTACTTTGAGATCTGTCCATGTTAATGGGTACATCTAGTATGTTGCTCCTAATGGCTGTAGAGTACTCTATAATGTGCACCCAACACATGTTGCTTACCCATTCTCCCCCACCCCCCAGTAATGGACAGCCAGGTTCTCTCTGATTCCTTCCATTCCCTCCTATCTGTCCTCCACTATGGATCTGTAGAAGAATATCTTTGGGCTATATACCCAGGAGAGGGAATGCTAGACCATGGGGATATCTAGGTTGCTTTCCAGATGGCTCTACCAGTTAACACTCTCACCAGCAAGGCATGAGGGTTTGTACACCCCACATCCTTGCTAACACTTGCCATTATCTAGATATCAATTTTTTGCCAGTCTAATGAGTGGAAAGTGACAGTTTGCTGTTATCTTAACTTTCACTTCACTATTGCTAACGAATTCAAGCATCTCTTTGGGTGCTTGTTGGCCTTTAGGTTTCATCTTTTAAATTGTTCTATCCTTTGACTATTTTTACTTTGGATTCCTGTCTTTATCCAATGGATTTGATAGTTTTTCTTGGGTATTCTAGAAATTAATCTGTTGTCAGTTTTAGACATTGTTAATATCTTCTTTCAAAGGCTCTTATCTTTTTCCATGGAGTCTTTTGTTGAAAGAAATCTTTATTTTCAAATAATCCAATTCATCGTGTTTTTGGCCTTATGATTTATATTGAAGAAGTCTTTCCCTGTTCCTAGCACACAAAGACATTTTCCTAATAGAAAATATTTTCCATTAACTCTACAATTTTACCCCTTATATTTAGATCTTTAATCCACCTGGAGCCCACCTTTGCATAGAGTGTTAAGTGTCATTTTTCTCCATACAGCAAGCCAGTTCCTCGACCCTCATTTGCCAAACAAGCTGTCCTTTCCCCATTGAACTTTAGTGTTACTTTTATTGTAAGTTAAATTTACGGCTATGTGTATTTCTGTCTTAGGGTAGATTCCCCCAGAAACATCCCTGGAGATAAGGATTTGGATATGAGAGGATTACTTGAGAGACAACCCAAGAAGCACTAGTACAAGAGTGGAGAGGTAAAACAGGGAGGAGAAGGAATCCAATAAAGGGGATGTCATCAAGCAGATTACCACCATGGGGAAGTGGGGAACTCTGGGAGCCAACGTAGGGCTCAGAGTTATCTCAGTGTAGAACTCTGGGAGCAGAGGGGAGATGCAGCTAAGGTATTTACCCACCAACTCCCTTGGGTCACCAGTTGAGGGCTGTCCTCAGTGGTGAGGGCATTTACTCTCAAGGACTTCTGATCTGCCCTGAGCACAAGCCAAGCAGGCAGAGTCACAGGTGCCTGCAGTAGAAACAGTAAGTTTGGAGTGCTCAGGAATGGTGAGTGACAAAGGGATATGACAGGACTCTGACAGTGTCTGCTAAAATCTCCAAACTCAAGTGTCTGTTCCAGGGGTTCATTTATCTGTCCTTGTGCCATTACCATAGCTTTTTTATTACTACAGTTTTATAGTACTTCTTGATATTTGGTAGAGCAAGTTCTCACTCTTAGCACTTTATATTTAAAATTTCCTTAGCTATTTGCAGACCTATGTTTTTCCATATCAATTTTAGGTTAGATTTATGAAGTTTCTGAAAAAAACTAAATGGAATTCTGATTAGGATTACATTGGCTTTATGAGATTTACTTGGAGATAATGGACATTTTTATTACATTAAATTAATAGTTCCATCCAAGAGCAAAGAATGTCTCTTCACATATTCACATCATCTTCGATTTCCTTTATTAAATTTAATATTTTTCTCCATAAAGCTAAGGCATATTTTTGGTTAGGCTGGTTCCTAAATACTTATAGTTTTTGTTGCTATGGTGAATGATATAATATTTTAACTTTATTTTCAGGTTACTTTTTCCTAGTGAAAAGAAATGTTATTGATTCTTGTATATTACATCCAAAAATCTTCTGAACTCTCATCTTAGCTCTAATAGTTTAACAGCAAGAGATTTATTAATGTAATTCACCATGATCATAGATTAAAGGAGAAAAGGCATATTGCTTATCTCAATATTGATGCAGATAAAGTATTGATTAAGTTCAAATTTAAGTTAGGATTAACAAAACTTTTAGCATGATAGGAAAGGAAGAGAAATTCCTTAACTAGGTAAAGGCTATATAACAAAATTCTAGAGCAAATTTATATACTTTATGGAAAAACTTTGGGTACATTTACTGTGTAACATAGTACTGGAGGCCTTGGCCAATGATATAAGAAAAAAAGAAATTGTTTCATCAGTGCTTATTATGTTACTATTGCACCTTTTCGGCATCAGATATTTTTCTAGGAATTTGTCCATTTCATCTAAGTTTTCAAAATTATTGCCATATAGCTGTTCATAATACTTTTTTTTGGTAACAGCTTTATTGAGATATAATTCATATACCACACCATTGGTCCATTTAAAGTGTACAATTCAATGGTTTTTAGTGTTACTTATAGAATTGTCCATAATATGTTTCAAAAACATTTTTAAAACCCCATTTTCTTGGTGGTCTACTCTTCTTCAGTCTATATCTTGTTTATCTTTATCTTCCTTCTGCCTTTTAAAATCAGTACTGCCAGTGCTTATTAACATTTTGAGAGA
The DNA here is from genome assembly GCF_037783145.1 of Equus przewalskii. Lineage (NCBI taxonomy): Eukaryota > Metazoa > Chordata > Mammalia > Perissodactyla > Equidae > Equus > Equus przewalskii. The sequence goes on along the minus strand of NC_091833.1, from coordinate 76,946,895 downwards.
ACAAACAAATGGTTTTGTTGATATAGTTGACTTGTTCTCCCCTTCTCTCTTTTTAAAATTCATTTCTGCCCTTATTTTTAATATTTACTTCATTCATGTTTCTTTGAATTTCCTCAGTTATTCTTTTTCCCACCTTTTTTATTTGAATGCTTAGCTTACTTGTTTTTAAATTTTCTTCTTTCCTGATAAATATGTATGAAGCTAAAATTCCTCTCTAGCTACTGTTTTAGCTGTAGCCTACAAATTTTGATTTATAATGTTTTTATGTCATTCAGTTCTAAGTATTTTGTAATTGCCTTTTTAGCCCAGGGTTATTTACCAAAATGCTATTTACTTTCCAAAGAGATGGGCTATTCAAGTTAAACTTTTACTATTAATTTCTAATTTTATTGCATTATGATCAGAAAACATTTTTAATGGACTCTAACATATGGAAACTTTGCATTCTTACACATGGTCTAATTTTTTAATGTTCCAATGATTTTTTTTATGTTCCAATTATACTCAAAAAGAATGTGCATACTATTTAGTATAGGTTTTTAAAAATATTTCTAGTAGCTCAAATTTATTAACTGTATGGTTAGATCTTTGATATATCTACTTATGTGTTGTCTGCTTTGACTATTAGTTTTGAGAGAGGTGTACTAAAATCTCCAGCTACAGGTGTTCATTTACCTATTTTTTTTCCTGAAGTTCTATCAATTGTTAAATAAATTTTGAGGTTGTTTTGTTAACATACATTAATGATGCTTGTATCTTTTTGCTTGTTCTTTTATTAGCACATAAGATCCCACTTTGTTTGTTATGATGGTTGGTTCCTTTGAATTCTCTTTGTCAGATCTTAAGATGGCTACCACAATTTTTTTGCCGTTCATATTTGCTTGGTACATCATTTTCCTTCCTTTCACTTAGACTTTTTTTGTTTTCTGTTTTAAGTGCGACTCTTATAGACAACATATGTTGGGTCTTTTTAAAAAATCCATTCCGAGAATCCCTGTCTTTTGAGTGGTGCATTTTAGTACATTCACATTCATTGTAATCACTCTATTATTAGGGCTCATTTCTGCCATCTTACTTTACTATTTATTGCATTTTTTCTTTTCATCTTTCCTTCTTTCATTTGATAAAAATAATAATTCTGAATATTATGATGTCAGAATGTTAGTAAAATCATAGTTGTCTCAAAGCTTAATTATATTATTTCATTTCACCACGATAATTTCGAAAAAGGGTAGAGTTTTCATGAATTTTTATGAGGACAATTCTTTACCTCATTCCACAACAGTAGTTCTTGTTCAGGCCGTAATCCTTGAGGCCATATTGGAGCACCTAAAAGTAAAGTTATACTCATGTTAATTTTGTAGTATTTCTTCTAAAATTATACCTTTATGTATAGTTCATTTGGGGATGATTTCTCAGTTTTCACTGTACATCTCTACCTCCTATTTCAGCATTTGACTTAGTATAAGGAGACATAATTATTAAATCAATTTTAATAACATTACAAAGACATTACTTTCAAGAATGAATGAATTACACGTCTACACAAAAGAAACTGTAGATGAATGCAAAGGTAGAAACAATCTGAATGTCAATCATCTGGTGAATAGATCAACAAAATGTGGTACATCCACAGAATGGAATGCTATTCGGCCATAAAAAGGAATGAACTACTGATATACGCCACAACACTGATGAACTTCAGACATGCTAAGTCAAATAAGCCAGAGGCAAAAGGCCAAATATTGTATGGCTCCATTTATATGGAATGTCCAGAAAAGGCAAATCTATAGTGATAGAAAGACTAGTGCTTGCCTGGAGCTGGGAGTAGGAGTGAGTTTTAACCCTTATTCAGTGAGTAGGGGCCTGAGTAGGAAAAGACACTTCTTAATTTAGTCTTAGGCACTTGATCACTTATAGTCACGGGACAAATCAAGTGACAGTTTGTTGCAGATATCTAAAATGTTCCCCTCTTATAGGAAATTTCCTTCTTTATTTTAATAATGTTCTCTGAATAGTAAACTGATTCCATCTGCTGAATCTGTGGCTGGCCCTTTATCTTCTTCTTGTTATTGCATGCTCTGCTAACTCGTTTTTACCAAGGATGCTGTACTTATTGACACTATTTATTTTCCTCTGGCTTTGTGACATTTGTTTTGTTGTTTTTAGATGCATCTTGCATAATGATTACTCGTGGTAGATTATCTCCCAGTTTTGTTTAAGTGCGTCATGCTTCCCCTTCAGTGCCATCTCTAGGGATTCAGGACCGGGGCAGATCACACCGTATAGTCACCCTCTCCCCACCCCATCACATTTTTAGAAAGATAAAATTAGTATTTTTAGTACCAAAAGCAGGTCTGAAGGGGAAAGAAGACACAGAAGGGTAGCCTAGGGGGGTCTCTGTGTAGTAAGAGAGGGATCTCATCCCTTCACTTGAGAAATATTGGGAATATTTATGAGACGACTGGTCAGCCAGCAGACATGCTCTTTTGGAAATAAAATCCAAGACTTGTCTTTTTTAGAAACCAGCTGCTGCCTCCCATAGTTTCTGCTCGATCACCAGCAGCCTGAAAATTCCCCCGCCTCCCCAAAAAGCAGGTATCTCCCACTGATGCCAAAATCACTGCCAGCCTATAGCACATAACATACACGCAAAGTACATTTGCTTTACAGAGTAAAAGCCATTTTTAAAACTATCTCCTTCCTCAATAAGATAGATAAAGATTACCATCCTAACTTTACCAGTAACAAATTGAAAACTGAAAACGATTACCATTGCTTTGCATAAGTCATGTTCCATCACTCCTGGCTGTGTGATGGAAAAGGTTTAGGTCTCCTGGCTTCTGCCTGCTTAGATTTCAAAGCCAAATTACCTGCTTCTCAAGCAGGGGGACCCCTCCCCGCATCTCCAATTCCTCAAGGAAAGGAGAAAATCAAAACAACGAAAGGACAGCAATAAAAATAAATACATTAGGAAAAGAATAACAGCTTCAGTTCCCCCACATCTAATTGAGGGCTGGGCTATGCTCTGAAAGGTCCCTGCAGTTATGGTTTCAAGTCTGCAAGCTTCTGAACAATGGTGAAACAGTCTGCCCACCTTTATCTCACTGACCGGAGAGCAGAGGGAAGCTAAGAGAACCTGTTGCCAGCTGGAAAATTCGTGGTCTTAGCAGGGCAGTGGCTGACTCTAGAGGGCCCCTGCCTCAGAGCTGGGAATGAAGAACAGTCCCCTCAAAGTACCTGGAAAGGTAAGCTTTAGAGAGTAGGACATGATCTCCCCACTACAAGGAGTCGTGCTCTGCTCTACCTGATCTCCCAAGCTTCAGACGTCCCTCCCTGACTTGGCCTTGGCCCGCCCCACTTCTTTCCTCTAAGCCAAGCTCAGGAAGTCCCTATTGCTATCATGTCACATCTGCCCTCACTGGCTCTAGCAGGAGCACTCAGAGAGCGCGGTTTGCACGCTTGCCTCGCCAACTCTCATGATAAACACAAAATCTCTATTCCTTTTCCTGACGTGGGGCTTGAAAACCTATAAGGCACAGAGCCCACCCTTTTACCCTTCTGAACGGCTAAAATGGGGCCTGTTTTCCCGCTCGAGATTATCTGAACAGAACAAGAGCTCACTCACCAAAGAAACTGAGCACTCTCCAAGTTTACGTCGCCTCAGCAGGTGATGTATCAAACTCACTCTAGTTTTGCTTCAGCCATCAATTCCCCCCAGTAATTGCAATCAAAGAGAAAGCATTTTAATTCTCACCGTTTTCACTCCCGTTACCCACAGGCCAGTCGGGTTGGACATCCTGAGCCTGGGGGAGCCCTGCAAATTTCCATCAACGGCGGGCTGCCCCGCGCCAGGCCTGGAGATTCGGCCGACCCGGGGACGCGCTCGAGCCGGGCCACTGGCACCTGTGCCGCCGGCTGCCCTGGGGCGACAACCCGCGTCTGCAGTCAAGGGCGAGGACCTGGGGAGCCCCGCGGCCACAGCCGAGAGTCGAGGCGAGAAAGGGAGGGACGAGAGCACGGCGAGTGGAGCCGGGGGAGGCGCGAGAAGCGGCGCGGGGGCCCGGGTGCGCGGGACCGGCTTACCTCGGCAGGCGCCCGCGCAACAGGCGAGCAGCAGCAGCAGCAGGAGCGGGGACGCCGGGGACGCCTGTCCGGGGGGCGGCCCGGGGCGCCGGCTCGCGGCTCGAGGCATCTCGGCGCCCACGGGCGGCTCGGGGCTCGGGACCCTGCTCTGCGCTGCTCCACTCGGTGCCCTGCCCGTGCCTCGCGTCCCTGGCGCGCCGCTCGCGGGGCCCGGCCGCCGAACTGACCGCCCCGCGCGCCACCAACTTTTAAATCTCGAGGACACGTGGGCTGAGGCGGCGCGGTGCCCGCGCGCGTCACCTCGCCGCCCCCGGCCTCCCTCGCGTCACTCGGGACCCACTGCCCGCCCCCGCCCCCGCCCCCGTCCCTGTCCCTCCCCGCGGAGGGACCCGCGCCCCTGGCCGGAGTTTCTGACTCAGGCTGTCACGCATTCTCCCTCTCCCAGGGGCTCTGGGATAAAGGAGAATGGAATTAAATCAATGCAGGTCCATTTCTTTCTTTGGAAGGATTTGAGTGGGAGCCAGGGGGGCATGGCACACCAGGCGGTCCGAAGAGGCTGGGATCCAGGTTTTTTAACTCGGTAGCGGCGACGGTCCTTTGTATCTTAAGCCTGCCTGGGACGCGCCGCCTTCTTCACCCTCCCGGGACTGTGCGGTGCCTCCTCTCCCGGAGCTCCAGGAGCCCCCTCTGTCGAAGCACCTCTGTTTGTTCACTCGTTTGTCCCCAGCTCCTAGCTCAACGCCCCGTGAATGTTAAAGCAGTACTGAGTCAACGGTGATGGTGATGTCCGTGTGTCGCCCCCCCCTCCCCGTCCCGTTCCTACAAGGTCTGAGACTATTTAGCGAAATGCACTTGTCTGTTAATGAAGGTCAAGAAGAAAGGACTACTGGGGCTTGACCGCACATGCTTGTCTAACGACTCTAGAAGACCTCCAGCTGTCCTATGGATTTCCAAGACTAAGGTAACTCCTTTTTCCGTGCGTTTCTGCTGCTGTCACACCCTAGCTGTTGCATTCTGATTTCGAGGGTGACCTGACCACTGTCCCTCTCCATACTTACTTCCTAAGTGGAAACGTCCTGGAAGCAGCCTCTTCTAAGACACTAGCTGATACGGTTTTAATTTCCTTCTTCAAAAGAGGGAAAACTGATCTTATTGGACCACCTTTTGAAAGGCGTGCTGAGGAACAGATAGGAAAGAAGTACATTAACATTTCTTAAGGGGCACCTTTAAGTTGGGCGCTTTTTCCTATGCTATTTCATTTAATATTCATGACATCTCTGGGATGTAAACAAATGTTTTATGATTCTCATTTGATGATGCTTAGAAAGATTAAACAGTCTGGCCAAGGATATCAGCAAGTGAGAGAGCCACTCACTATCCTACTCTTTGAAGATGCTTCTCCGCTAAATCGGGGTTTTTAATGTATCAGGCATGCATTGTGCAACCCATTGTAGGCAAGGCATGCCCTTAAGGATACATTTAGTAACTGTAGGATGTTTCCTAAGGGAAATTACAATCTGGTGAAGGACCCCAAACTTATACTCAAATAGCTGTATTGCAAGGTAGATTGGGATAGTGCTCTGTCAGAGATACAGAGAGAGGCAGGAGGATAACCCTGACAGATCAAGTGAGAAAATAATGGCTACCATTTTTAAGTTGTTTATCTACCCGAACCACGGGGAGCAAGGCCAGATCACAGAGTCTGGTTCAGGTTCAAGGATGTCAAGGAATAGATTTGATTCAAGAATGCTCATACTTTGATTTATTCCCAAAGTAGTAAAAAACTAGTGCAAAGAATGTAATGAAATAAGGATGTCAGTGGGTAGAGGGGGTTCTGGTTCCCCATTGCCTTACCTGTGTCTCCTGGAGGGGCACTGAAAGATCGCTAGTCTCAGCAGCTATGTGGGGTGAGATGTCAGTGAGAACAGAGGAGCCTGGAAAATGCTGGGCTCAATGCTTTTTACATCCCCAGCAGGTCAGCAAAAGAGACAACTCATGCATTACAAGTTTTTTCTGCATGAACCAACCTTCTCTGAATGTTCTTTACATGTCCCTTGGTGCACATATGCAAGAGTTTTCTGAGGTATATACCTAGGAAGAGAGTTATTGGGTCATAGGGGATAATCTAGTTAAACTCTTATTTGTTTCCCCATGTGTTGTAGCAATTTACACTCCACCATCCGTGCGTAAATTTCCATTGCTGCACATTCTTGCAAAAATCTTTGCTAATCTGGTGGGTGTGGCATCTCATTGTGGATTTAATTTGCACTTCCCAGTACTAATGACGTTGAGTGCCTTTTCACAAATGTATTGGCCATTATTGCTTTCTCTTCAGTGGAATGTCCATTTATCACTTTTGCCCATTTTTCCCCATTGTGTTGTTAGGTTTTTTCTGACCCATTATAGGAATGCTTTATGTATTCTAGAACTTATTGTCTAAGTGTGTGGCAAATGTTTCCTCACTATTTATGGCTTTTCCTTTACTCTCTGTATATGAGTTTTATTTTTGAAGAAATGCTTAAGAAAAGACTTAACGGACTAATGGTGGTGCCATCATATGACTTGGATGATGCCTCTCACCTGTTGTCTCTTGCATTCCTGACTGTAAATTGGCAACTGGACTTTGCTTTCTGCTTAGACCCTATAAAAATGAAGGCTCAGTTAGATCATGGGCTTGTGGATTAGTAAGACCCGCTAGTTTGTGATAGGGAGGCCCAGAAAAGTCATCATGGAGGGCTTTAGGAAGGAGAGGATGGTTGAATGTCAGGAGAGTGGGAGAGTCAGCAATAGATAGCAATGCAGTCAGGCAGTACTTGGCAATAGCAAAGTCTAGTAATAGGTAAAGAGACCCAGCTTTAGGAACTGAGGATAGGGGCAAGATCTGGAACATTTCGGAGTTCTAGGCAAGATAGTCGTGCATCCCTTCAAATATTAATTGAGCACTTTGTAGGTTCCATTCTAGAAGCTTGGAGTACATCGGTGACCAAGTCAGGCAGTTAAAGACTCTGCCTTCATGGAGTTGACAGATTTTTAAGGAGAGGCAGATAATAAAAGTAAACAAAATAAAACAATTTCAGATAGTAGTAAATGCTATGAAGGAATTAAAACAGGGTAATGAAATAATAAAAAGTGACTGGGAGTGATACATGACACAGGATTATCTAGGCTTGCCTCCCTGAAGAGATGATATGGGAGGCCTGAAAGATGAGAAGAAACCAGACATGGGAAGAACTGTCAAAAAAGAGCCCCATGCAAGAGGACCATCAAGTGCAAAGGCCCTGAGGTAGAAACAAGCCTGAAAGGTTCAAGGAGCAGAAGAAAGCCAGTGTAACTGGCATAGAGTGAGTAGAATGTGGGGAGCTGAGGTCAGAGAAGCAGACAGGTGGAGTCCTGATCACTGAAGGGTCTTGGAGGCCATGGCAAGGAGTTCAAATATTTCTCTAAATAAAATGTGAAGCCTTGGGAGGATTTTAAGGAGAGGAGTGAGATCATCTGATTTACAGTTGAAAAAGATCATTCTGGCTTCATTGGTGAGCAAGCTATGGGGGGCCCCAGTAGACGCAGGGAAGACCAGGTGGGAGGACGTTGTGGAAGTCCACATCAGAGCTATAACAAGGAATAAAGTACTGACACACGCTACAACATGGATGAACCTTGAAAACACGAAGCTAAGTGAAAGCAGCCAGACACAAAAGCCTGCATATTATATGACTCTGTCTATATGTAATACTCAGAATAGGCAACTCTATAGAGAGAGAAAATAAGTTAGTGTTTTCCAGGGTCTGGGGAAGAGCGGGAGTGATTGCTAATAAGTACAGAGGTTTCCTTTTAGGATGATGAAAATGTTCTGGAATCTTTAATGGTGATGGTTGCACATTCTTGTGAATACACTAAAAACCATTGAATTCAACACTTTAATAGGATGAATTTTATACTATGTGAATTACATCTCAATTTAAGAAAAAAGAAAGAAGTCTGGGTCCGATATGACGAAGATAACCTGTGGGATTGGAGGGTGGCACTCGTTGCAATTTAGCGCAAGAAAAGTTTGTCTATTTTTGGCATGAAATATCCAAATTTTGCTATTTAGTCCCTGGATGTTCCTGGTAACCATGAAATCTTCCTCTCCTATTTTGTGAAGGCATTCACCTAAGACATGTCTGTACCAATGACTATGCTACAGTCACTAGCTTGAATTTTTTCAGGGCAGAAAATACTTCATAAAAATCCAGATGGGGGACGTTGGTCTTTATAGTCTCTTTAATATAAATAACTATGAATAGCATCCTTATCTAAAAAATGGAAAGTAGATACTATTTGTGAATAATGATAACCTGTTATGTCTAAATGCTTTATACAATGCTCATTCATTCATTCAGTGAGGATTTGTTAAGCCAGTGTCAGCTGTAAGATTTATAGACTCAGAAAATGCTGAAAATTCTGTCCTGTTTTATCTTCTCTAAGACCACCTGCATCCTGTCATGCAGCTTCTTAATTTCCTGTTATTTACTGCCTATGCTCATGCAGGATGAATCATTTAGAAATACCACCCTAATTTCAAACGTGAAATGTAGAGAAAAGTTTTTGCTTAACAGCGTCTAATACTGAAAAGCTCTCCTGAGGTTATGGAAGTTAAAAGCAAACTACTCCAGCAACCCAATTTAGTCTATAGTCTCTAAGTAAAATCCAGGGTGGAAGCTAGTTGTGGAGCTACAAGCGGAGGCCCAAGAGGAGATGGTCATTTGGGGCAATTACAGGAAAATGACCAAAAGACTAGGGGTCTGGTTAGTTCAGAAAATGGGTATCTATTATTTAGTGACAAGGATACATGTCAGCTCTCTCCACAAACATCTTTGGCATCTGGATGAAATTCCCGTTTTATAAGTGAGTTTGCCTTCTCTTTGAACACTATTTCCTATGTTTTATAGTAACTCCAATAATCCTAATTCTTCCTTTTCCCACCTATCTCTTCAAATGATGTAGATGTCAATCTCTCTGCTTCTGGAAAATCTCTTGACTCAGAAGAACTTTTGGAGGAACTACATCGTACTGAGAAATCACCCCAGGAGAAATATTCTTCTAAAAGACAACAAAAGAACAAAGAATACAAGAGATGGAGGACTACAGATCAAATACATCTATGTTTCCTAGGACTTCCTGTTGTAGGACAGTCAACTTTGCCCTGATAATGACACAGCAGCTCACATAATTGTAAGAAATACAACGTCCTTTACAGGAGAGGGAAGCTGTTCTTATTGTCTCTAATTACTTGATAAAATTAATTTTGAACAATTTATGGGGATAAAATCAACATGATTAAAAGTCCTTGCCCTTGAGGTTGTTTTCAGCTTCATCCAATGCACATAGTGACTGTCATGTGGACTGATGGCAAATAGAAGATTCGTGTGTCCAAGAGACATTCTTGCTAATGTGTTTGCAAAAGGAGCTAGGTTTCATCCCTTCAATGTCTTGAGGTCAGGCGGCGCTGTGAGTGCAGATACTGCCGGTAAATTCTCTAAGCACAGGCCAGGGAAGATTGACACGCAGCCTGAAAGCAGCACAGGTTTATCTCAGAGAGCCTTTCGAGAGAAATTCCTTTCGAGAAAAGCAGTAAGAGAATATTTTAAAAAGCAAAAGTTAATAACTTTTTTGCAGCGACATCAATGCCCGCAAGGCTAGATTTTCACGTGTTAGATATTCTGAGGGTAAAACCATTATAGAAAAGCTAATTTGAAACATGGCATTAAAAAAATTCCGGTCCACTGAAGGCAGAATCTTTTCTTTGTTCTTTAAATCGCAATTAAAATATTGATACATACTAGTGAAAGATTTATTAGATTTTCTTGACATATTTATGAGTCACATTGGGGCAAAGCTGGCAGAAAAACAAATACTTCCGTGTGAGGTTTTATAAAAACAGAACCTAAAATGTAATGATAGCTATAAAAACACAAGGACAGATAAAGTAAATTTTATTATTTCTACACAGTGAATTGCATAGCCATTTTTTATTGCTAGACTGGTTTTCAATCTATTTAAAAATGAGTCAGAGCACTATATTTTCTAAAAACATCTGGTATTTGTGAAAAAATACATAATTTCCTTACATAGACATATTGAGATAAAATTTTTATTGCATTTGGTCAAAGGTAATTGAAGAAATGAGAAAAAGTTGGTATAATTTGATCTTTTAAAAATGCTAAATAATCAAGAGACCTGGAATGAGTTTCTTAATATAAAAATAAGCGACATTCAATTAGTATCGTAAAAGGAGTAATCACGTCTCATTTTATCTCTAGTGTCTCAAATAATCTTAGCTCTGATTTTTTTAAGTGGACCATGCAAATATGAAATGCTGAAAGTTGTATATATGTATGTCATATTGCTCTAAATTAAATACTAGGTGATATTATTTTAAGAAATTTAAGAAATTTCTGAGAATACCATTAGCTTAGGTTGAGTCTTTGTTCATCTGTAAAGTAATTAAATCCCTTTTTTCTCAAAAATTAATCACTCCCTTTTCCTTAATCAGCTCCTTTTTCTATGTTTTCACCCATTAGTATAATTTCAGATGTAAACTACTTTCAATCTTATTGAGTTTTGACCCTAATTTAAGAGTTTTTAAACAGCTTAAAGAGAAAAAGCAGAAATAGACAAGATAACATGTTTACTGCTTAGAAAAAACTGAAAAATAAAATTAAGGCAATTGCTGCCTTAACTGAGTCAGGTCCCAAGCAGGTTCACTCCTGGTCTCTCTATCATGACATCCATTTGTTTGATGTCTGTTGGTTCAACTGCCAACAAGTGATTTCTGGCAATTGTAATTGATGTATCAAAATCAACTTGAACTTCTTTTTCTCACCCTTTTAGCCTGCTGTATGTTTATTCTCTTTAAAAATGTATTAAGGAATTGCCTCCAACTCCTGTCCTATCCCATCACATTGTTACTATTCCATCTTATACTAGAGCTCTTCAAAAGTATTGAGTTAATTCTATATTGGGCAAATCATTCAAGGCAGATAATATGTTACTTTATAGATGACATCTTCTTTCCCCGATCACTTGATAATAAATTGCACCTTTCTTCCTCTCAGCACTTCCTGTCTCCTTTACACAGCTTTATTTTTTCTCCTTGGCACTTATTACCACCTGATATCCCATGCTAGATAGCTCTATCTATATAGTTCTTGTTTTGTTTATTATCTGCCTCCCTTTACTAGAAAGAGAACTCCAAGTCAGGTTTTCAGACTTTTGTTTTATCATTTTAAAAACACTTATGTTATATTCACTTTCATATTGTTTTATTATTTCAAGTTCTTGGTGTTGTTAAGAGTCCTTGGCACAGAGCAGGCACTAAAAGTATGTACAAATGAATAAGGGAAATAACCTGTTTTATAAAACTTTCATTTATAATAATATACAACCTTTAAGCATATATCTACTAATAAATGGTGATACACCCTTAAATTATATGTGAATGATGAAGTGATCTTTTGCTGTATAAAGCATTGCTTAGAATCTTCCTGGGTTCTATTCCCTATTCTGTTCTGCTCAGTTTGGGAGACTTTCAGAACTTGGAATTGATAAAGAAGAGCATCAATAACCAAATAGTAGAAAATAGAAATAAATATAGAAATATTGGGGCCAGCCCCTTGGCCGAGGGCTTAAGTTCACGCTCTCTGCTTCAGAGGTCCAGGGTTTCGCTGGTTTGGATCCTGGACGCACACCTAGCACCACTTATCAGGCCACGCTGAGGTGGCGTCCCACATGGCACAACCAGAGGTGCTCACAGCTAGAATATACAACTGTATACCAAGGGGCTTTGGGGAAAAGAAGAGGAAAAAAGAAGATTGGCAACAGATGTTAGCTCAGGTGCCAATCTTTAAAAAAAAAAAAAAAACATGGGGTCGGCTCCATGGCCGAGTGGTTAAGTTCGCGCGCACCGCTGCGGCGGCCCAGGGTTCGGATCCTGGTCGCAGACATGGCACCGCTCGTCAGGCCACGTTGAGGCAGCGTCCCACATCCCACAACTAGAATGACCAGCAACTAAGATATACAACTATGCACCGGGGGGGTTTGGGAAACAAAGCAGAAAAAAAAAAAAAGAAAGATTGGCATCAGTTGTCAGCCCAGGTGCCAATCTTTAAAAAAAAAAAAAAGAAAGAAATATTGTTAGGAACTGGGATTATCCAACCAAGAAAGCAAGAATTCTTGCAGGCAGTATGACCTCACGACTGAGAACCTGAGCAGCGGAGCTGGACAACACCATCTACTAGATGGAAGACCTTGGGATAAAAATTGACCTTTGATAGATCCAGTTTTGATTCATTTTGAAATGGGAATGTATAGTTTTTTGCCTGCACAACACCCCTTCCTTTGGAAAACCAACCCTTCCCTCCTTTGTAAGAATCTCACACAATTCAAGGATCAATCTTTTGATTTGTGCAGGCGCCATGGTGAAGGCTTCCTCTTTCTCTGTGAGTCTGACATATAAGGACCATTTGGGTTACAGGAAGGGAGGCTGTCTTACAATAACACCATGTAGCAATGAGAGATAGCGAGAAAGAGAGAAGAGACTGAAATTGTTACACGTGCTGACATTCAGCCATGCCTGAAGCCAGGTCCCTCCTTTGGAGTCCAGAGTTAGGTAAATCAAAATTTTCCATTTTTATTTTGTTTTAAGCTCAGTTTCTGAAATTTGCAGTAGCGATTGGCACAAAATAAATGCACAATAAGTTTTACTAGGTTGGTGATGATAATAAGCAAATGAAGGAGGAAGAAAAGTCTTCAGGTAGAAGAGAGGGTTTTGAAAACTTCTAAAGTTTTACTCCTTTTTTTTTTTGTATTTCATAATGAGGAGTGGCAATGTCTGGAACAGGAGAACAGATATTAAAAAGAGGAGAATTCATTGTCTTCCACGAAATTTTCAAGACCTAGACTCACCAATTTTTCAGGAAGGGAGAGGGAGGAAATGGGACAAATTGCTACAGAGGTCTTATCATTCAGACTTCTCAATAAGCACACAACCCAACCTCTCATAAACTTTTTATTTTGAAATAATTATAGACTCACAAGAAGTTGCCACAAAAAATGTACAGAGAGGCCCTATGTATCTTTTGCTTATTTTCCCCCAAAGATAGTGTCTTGCATAACTGCAGTACAATATCAAAATCAGGAAAGTCACATTAGTACAATCCATAGAGCTTATTCAGATTTCACTAGTTTTATGTGTGCTTATATGTATGCATATAGTTCTATGTAATTTTATCAAATACATAGATTCTTGTAACCACCACCACAAGACATAGAACGATTCCATCACCACAAGGCTCACTTACACTACTCTTTTTATAGCCATACCCAGGCCCCTCTCCTCAGCCCTAACCCTAGCAACCATCTGTTCTTCCTCTCTATTATTTTGTTATTTTAAGAGTGTTATATAAGTGGAATCATATAATGTGTTACCTTTGGAGAATGGCTTTTTTCATTCAGGATAGTTCCCTTGAGATCCATCTAAGTTGTGTGTATCAATAGCGTGTTCCTTTTTATTGCATTCCATTTAACCATTCACCTGTTGAAAGGCATCCAGTTTTTGGCTATTATGAATAAAGCTGCTTGTGAACTTTTGAGTACAGGTTTTTGTGTTGACAGAAGTTTTCACATCTCTGGGATAAATGCCCAAGAGTGCAATTGCTGGGTCATATCATAAGTGTTTATTTAATTTTATAAGAGATTGACAAACTATTTTCTAGACTGGCTGTACCATATTACTTTCCCATCAGCAACGAGTGATCCAGTTTCTCTGTATCCTCCCCAGAATTTGGTGTTATCATTATGTTTTATTTTAGCCATTCTGATGGGTGTATAGTGATATCTTGTTGTGATTTTAATGTGCATTTCCCTAATGGTTATTGATGTTGGACATCTTTTCATTTTCTTAGTTGCCATCTGCATGTCTTCTTCAGTGAAATGTATGTTCACGTCTTTTGCCCATTTTCTAATTGTGTTTTTTTACTGTTGATTTTTGAGAGTTTATATATTCTAGACACAAGGTCTTATGTTGAATATGTGATTTACAAATATTTTCTTCCAGTCTGTAGCTTGGCTTTTCACCCTCTTCACAACATCTTTCACAGAGCAAAAGTTTTAATTTTGATGAGGTTCAATATGTCAAGTTTTTCCTTTTGGCTTATGCTTTTTCAGCACATCTGAAAGCTTTTCACCTACCCCTGGGTTCTGAAGATTTTCTTCTATGTTTTTTCCTAAAAGTCTTATATTTTTATGTTTTCTATTTAAGTCTGTGCTTAATTTTAAGTTAATTTTTACATAAGGTATAAGGTTTAAGTCAAAGTTTTGCCTATAGATGTCCAATTGCTCCAGTACTATTTTATGAAAAGGCTCTGATAAACCTTTAAGAATATTAAGTGGACTTGGATTGTGCTTTCATCCTTTTGGTATTATTTTCAAAGCTGTTTAGAAAGTAGGATAATCACTTTTGATTCAAAAGTCACTTTAGGATAATCTTGTTTGCATTGATTTGATTTTACTGAATTTGCAGCCTCTGAAAGCCATCTTTGTTGACAGATCAATTGCATCTCATTACATCTCAGGAGAAGGAATGGCAGCCCCCCTCAAAAGAGCACACTCTTAGAAATGCTGTGACCTTTTCCAGACCAGAAAAAAGTGCTGCTTGTAAAAGTAATGTCCAAATGCCAGTGTTCCCATCATTTACCATAGTTTCTTCTTCCTCGACAAAACCTGGCATTTACATGGGAGTTAATGAGATCACAGAAAAATCAATGCCTCAAGTGTTGCGTGGAAACTGTTTCCCAAAAGCCCATGGATAAGTCAGTTTACAACAAGTGTAAACTGAAACATATGCTAGGACATGACTTCATTTTCAAGAAAACATAGTTTTGAACTTGGACATGTCAAAGCAAAGACCTGTGCGATCCTTCTGTCAACTGGAAAACTATACCGGAAAGGGAGTGTGGGTCTGTGGATGGAATGATACAGTATCTTTTCCCCTGAATTCAACGGGAAGACCTTTACAATTCTCAGGAAAATTTAAGCAGCTTCGTGTATACCCTCAAGAAAGAAAGAAATCCATCAGAAGACAGGTGAGTGCACATAACGCTAACGCACACATGAATCTTTCTCCCATTTATTCCTTAGCTGTGGACATGATAGAATAGCATCAGCCAGTGTGCTGGGGGCTTCAAAAACAATGTGGTTGCATTACTAAGATTTATCGCTACAAATATGACCATTTCTTCAGCAATATATGCCTGTGGAATAATAATAATAGATACTATATTTTACATATATTATTTCACTGAAGACAAGGTAGTTGCAAAAAAAAAGAGAAAAAGAAATAAACCAAAATGGTGATTGTGGTTGTTTTTATTTTCTCTCATTTTCACATGTTTTGCAATGTGGTTAAATTACTTTTCTAGTTAGAAATACATGTATATATTTAAAAGATCATCGAGCTATATACGGAACACTTTTCATTTTATTTTATGTAAATTGTTTCTCAATACAGTACTGAAAAAATGGAGTAATGAAATGCATGCACAAAACACTTGCTACCTATAAATCAGTTTTGTTATTTTTCTTGAGGAAAAAAAAAGACTTGAGAGACTTATCCATTAAGGGCAATGTGTGGAATTTGTTTAGATACTTATTCAAGCAAGTCAATTATATATAAATAAACAATTAGGGGATTCAGAACTGGATATTTGATAGTATTAAGAAATTACTGTTATATTTTTAATGACTGGATAATTTGCATGCAATAAAATGCACAGATCTTAAGCATTCTTTCAGTAAGAGAAGTTTTAACAATTGTATTCCCTTTAACAATTTGGGTAACCACCACCCAAAACAAGATATAGATATAGCTGTAGATATAGAACATTTCTATCACCCCAGAAAGTTCCCTCCTGTTTCTTTCCAGTCAGTAACCCCCTACACTTACCTCAAGGCAACCAATTTCTGGCTTCTAACACCATAGACCAATTTTGCCTATTCTTAGACTTCATATAAAAGGAATCATACACTAATGTATTCTTTTGTATCTGTCTTTTTTACGTCATTATATATTGTTAAATTCATCCATTCTAAGTGTACAATTGAATTTTGTTAAGTTTACCAAGATGTGCAACGATCATATAATCCAGTTTTAGAATATCTTCATCACCCCAATAAAATCCCACATGCTCATATTCAAGCAATCCCCATTCCCATGCCCAAGCTAGGCAATTACTAATCTGTTTTCTGTCTCCACACATTTGCCTTTTCTGGACAATTCATGTAAATTGAACCATACAATATGTGGCCTATTGTGTCTGACTTCTTTCACTTAGCATAATATTTTTGAGGCTTATCCATGTTGTAGCATACATCTTTACCATATTCCCTTTTATTGGTTGAATAATATTCCATTGTATGGATATACCAATTTGTTTATCCATTAATCAGTTGATGAGCGTTTTGCGTTGTTTCTATATTTTGGCTAGTATGAAAATTCCTCTGTGAACATTCATATGTGAGTCTTTGTCCTCACATATTTTCATTTTTCTTGAGTAGATAAGTAGGAGATGAATTACTAAGTCATGTTGTAAATTTATGTTTAACTTTTTAAGAAACAAATTATTTTCCAAAGTGGCTACATCATTTTACATTCCCACCAATAGTGTATGAGGGTTTTAATTTTTCCAACATTTGTTATTTTCTTTTTGATTATAGCCACTCTAATGGGTATATATCAAAATGTTTTTGAGATCTATGTTCTTGCATATATTAGTAGTTCTTTCCTATTTACTTCTCGTTAGCATTCTATTTAAGAATATTCCACTTTTTAAAAATCCATTCTCCTATTTTTGAACACTTGAGTAATTTCCAGTCTGAGACATTATTAATAAATCATATAAACATTCTTGCACAAGTCTTTTTGTGCCTGTATATTTTGGTTTCTTTCGGGGTAAACTCCTAGGAGTGAAATTGCTAGGTGATAGTGTAGATGTCTATTTAACTTTATAAGAAGCTGTAAAGTAATTATGCTATTTTACACTTTCAACAGCAGTGCATGAGACTTCAGTTGCTCCACATTCTCATCAACTTTTAGTATCAATCTTTTTTTATTTTAGCTTTCCTAAAATTATTACTCTTTAAGGTGATAATGGCATTGGAGTTATACATTTTTTTAGATGTCCTTATATTTTAGAGATGATGCTGAAATTTTTATAAATGAAATTAAATGTCATCTGGAATTTGATTCATAATAATCCAGTGGGGTGAGGGGCAGGGAGCGAAGTTGAGTTAAAGGAAACAAGAGGCCATGAATTGATGGCTTTATAGCTGAAGGATGAATGCCTGGGTGTTCACTGAACCTTTCTCTCTAATCCTGTGTGTTTGAAATATTCATAATAAAATGTGAAAAAAATTAAAAGTTAAAAAATATATATATAAATTTTTTAAAAATTAACCAAGTATTTAAGCTGCAGAACCAGCCATAATATTTCATTCTGGAACATCTGTAATCTATTCCTTAGGTATTACTTAGCAAATAACCACTTCAGAGCGTTAAAAGATAATAAAATATCAATGCCTTACAAATAATTTCTCCTCAAAAACTACCCTTCTTGTAGAAGAGAGTATCCTTGTTACATTTAGTAATATAACAGCCTTATTGTCCTATGATTTGATTATTTCAGAGACAAACAAGTCTTCACAGTGAGGAAATGTTACCATTTAGAACTTTTCTGACTAACATGGGTGATTCTCATATAGACTAATTCTTGTGAGATCCGGATGGTACCAGTTGTACCATCTAAGAAAAATGGAGAATCTACTGGAGAGAAAATAAAAGAATTCATAAACAACTCAACGTTTTTTTCTCTGAGTACTTTGATTATCCCAGGAGCACGTAAAACTACTTAAAGCCGTTGTAATCAAATTTTATTAAATCATTAGTATTATTTTCCGTATCTTCAACAGACTAAATAACTTGCCCAGAGATAAAATGAATGAAGGAGAAAGAAACATTATCTTTAGATATAGACTTCTAATGTATTATTTTTGTTCTTACTTGCTACAAGTTAGTTTTTTAAAATTATTAGTGATATCAAAATTGCCAAACATTAGCATTCTCATCTATAATGGCCATTTTTTTAAACAAAAGTAAGGACATCCCAAAAAGGACACCATCTAGACCCAGTCACACAAAATAACTGATCATTTTTATTTTGTCAAAGGACAGTCCAGAGAAAATAGTTTGTTCTAAACATCATCCCTAAGAATTATTAACATTCCCTTGGGACAGAGAAGAGAAGGCTCCCATTGCCTGTCAGTAGCTTTGACAGGCAGACTTTCATTTCCAAGCACACAAGTACTCATTTAAAGCTTATAAAGATATCAAGTGGATAACGTCTCTTTTCTTCCCAAGGTTTGATTGATGAGTTCATTCTGTGACTTTCTACTCTGTGAGCGTATTTCATGAGAGTCATTTTAAATCTCTAAGTCTGAGATAGAACCGAAGTGTTCCTTTTTTGTTAATTGTGAAATCTTGAAATTCATCTGACTCACTTTTGAATCTTATACACCAAAGAATGACACACTCCAGGCGTCCTGAACTATTTAACTTTATTCTGTACAACTCTAGATTCATGAACTGTACTTAAGCTCAGCTGGATTATGATTATGATAAATGTAAAGGGCTCTAGACGGTCCCCAAATCCTGTATTTCCTCAAGTGAAGGAGTCTTAAACATCACAAAAGTACCTGAAAATTATATGCTTGTCATGCATTATATTAAAAATAACGTCAGTGGACTATTTCCAAATGCGCTTTTTACACAGGAATACAAGTAATTGGAAAGTGAAAATATAAAGTTTCTAAAAATTTGTTTTTTGAACAAACTTTCTGCAGATTTAAGTATTTAAAATTCCCTTGCTTTGGCAGCCATTATCTAAAAATTGTTGACTATTTTTCCTCAATCTCCTGGAGAAATTTCAAGTTCAAATTATTCAGTTACTAGATGTAAATGACTACTCTTTTCAAGACTTTCCATACATCTTTTGTTTTAAGCAAAGGCCTTCAAAAGCACTTTATTTCATGACATCAAAAGTCCAAGCTAAGCCTCATATTTTATTTTCATATTTGGATGTTTCTCATGGATGTGTCATGCCCAAGGCAAGATTTAGTAGCAGATAAAGAACAAAGTGTGTCTCCACATAAGTGGCTAAGAGATGTTGCATTTGAGGCAACAAGACAAACCAACGACAGTCATTTTTGTTCCAACTGCCTTTTAAATAATCATTTCTTATGAACTCCACTATTCAGATCTCCCCACTACTCGTGAGTGGCAACGGATTCGCTGGTGGATAAACGACTGGGTTCATTAACAATGTACTAAATTTTGGAGGGGAAATTATATTATCCAGTGATATTCACAGGTTTGTAGTTTCATAATATCTCAGGATATATCCTGTGAGAATGTCAAGGGTCCAAAGAGTTACTGTACACATTTTATAGATGAGAAAAATAAAGCTCAGGGAAAGTAAGTGACTTTCTCAGGGAAACACAGCTAATAAATGGCAGAGGCTGATTCAAACCCAGATCTGCCTATCAGGAAAGTCTAGCTCCCTTCCGCATAATGGGGCCTGATAAGCACAGACACTGAGCAAACATTCTGGGTACAGGTGATATTTTCCCTTTTTAATCCAAGCTTGAGCTATAAAATGATAATAATGATAGAGTCCACAAACCCATAACTGCAATTTTCAAACCATGAAGCCCCAAACTAGGTTTCATAACTCATTTGGCAGTGAAACCTGACATGATCTAAACTAATTTGGTGGCAAAACTTGGCCTGAAATGTCAAGACTACTCATAGCCCTTATTTATACCATTTAGTGTAAATATTCAACATTTTGCAGCATAAATATTTATTTGTTCATTACAAGATTCTCGCCCAGACAAAATGGGAATTATTTTGTAATACATGGTATTACTTTTCAAGAATATAAAAAATTCTGAACTCTGACACACATCTAGCTCCAAGGTTTTTAGACAAGGAATTATAGACCTTAATAATGATAATAATAACAACCACAGCAGTGATAACAATGTTAGTAAAAGTTGAGTGCTATGGTTGTATCCCATCTTTGTGTTTTTTACAAAATAATTTCATATATAATTTTACTGCATTTGTCATTACAATGTGAATACTTCCTAACTTCTTTGAAGAGCTTTGCCCTCATTATCTATTTAGAGAGAAGAAAAAACATGACTAAACCTTTGATTTCATGAAGTCTTTTGGTCAAATGTAGACCTGACATCAAACTTAGCTTTTTGTTTGTTTGTTTGTTTGTTTTGATGAGAACTCTTTTTTTTAAAATTTTTTAAAATTTTTATTTTATTTTATTTTTTTATTTTAAATTTTTTTTAATTTTTATTTTTTTCAGATGTACATCATATTTCGAATTCTGTATACATTGCATCATGTTCACCATCCGAACACTAATTATAGTGCATCCCCTCACAGGTGACCCTAATCACCCCTTTTGCCCTCCCCCCTCCCCCCTTCCCCAATGGTAACCACCAGGCCAATCTCCAATGCTATGTGTTGGTTTTTTTTGTCATTTTTATCTTCTACTTATGAGTGAGATCATATAGTATTTGACTTTCTCCCTCTGACTTATTTCACTCAGCATAATACCCTCAAGGTCCAACCATGTTGTCACAAACGGCTGGATTTCGTCATTTCTTATGGCTGAGTAGTAGTCCATCATGTATAAATACCACATCTTCTTTATCCATTCATCCCTTGATGGGCACCTATGTTGTTTCCAAGTCTTGGCTATTGTGTATAATGCCGCAGTGAACATAGGGGTGCAAGTATCTTTGTGCCTTTGTGTTTTCAAGTTCTTTGGATAAATACCCAGCAGTGGAATAGCTGGATCATCTGGTAGATCTATCCTTAATTTTCTGAGGATACTCCAAACTGCTTTCCATAGTGGCTGCACCAGTTTGCACTGCCACCAGCAGTGAACAAGGGTTCCCTTCTCTCCACACCCTCTCCAACATTTATTGTTTCCTGTCTTGTTAATTATAGCCATTCTGACCGGAGTGAGGTGATACCTCATTGTAGTTTTGATTTGCATTTCCCTGATAGTTAATGATGTTGAGCATCTTTTCATATGCCTGTTGGCCATCTGTATATCTTCTTTGGAGAAATCTCTGCTCAGATCTTTTGCCCATTTTCTAATTGGATTGTTGGTTTTTTTGTTGTTGAGCTGTATGAGACACAAACTTAGTTCTAACTTTTTAAATAGGAAATTAATTCAAGTCAGAAATAGAGAATGTTGTTTTGTATTTGTGTGTGTGTGTGTGTGTGTGTGTGTTTTTCTGAGCTTTTCTAAATCTAAGCCTCTTGGGTGTTTTTATTTTAAAAGTATGGCATCAAATTTTTATTTAGTTGTCATAATATAATTAGATCATTGTAATAAATTAAGAGCCTTAGTGACCAGTGTTATGAAATAGGATTCCAACAGATACTAAGAGAATGACAGGCTATAATTCTCATTTAAGCACAAAAAGTGTTTCTTTTCCTCGTAAATTATGGATGATCAATTGTACATATTTAATCAAGATATTTCTCTACTCTCCAGAAAATTTTAAATTTAAATCAGGTTTTCAAATTTTAGTTGTTTTCTAGATCATTAATATTTAAGCTTCTTTTTCTTCCTCAGAACACATAGGGGATACAGTATATTCCCTTCAGTAACAGTAATTCACAAAATAAATCATTATTTATACAACTAGCAACCATTTCTATGCCTGGGGTCCAACAGAACCAGTGTATCAATTTTAATTTTAATAAACATCCAACACATTTTATCTATTTCCTTTTACATGTTTTGGATGCTCACTTGTTATAGCTTGCACTTTGCTAGCCTATGTTGCAGGCCTAGGGTGAAGGGAATCCAGAATGGATGATAGAGGAGGTAAATAATAAATATCAACTACAGCCTTGAGACCACTTGCAGTGGTAGGGACTAGAGCTTATTTCATTAACCTTCCCAAATTGAGTCTTTTCTAGAGACTGTGGCCCGCCACCATCCTGAAGGCTCTGTATTGGACTCAATGTAGGGCACAAGTGGATCTTGTGTTGCAAAGGGTGGACCGTAATGAACATCTCTTATGCTCAGCCTCACATGCTCTCAGCCCATCTTTTACTCCAGCCATTACAATGGCAACCAGCTCTGCACAGCTCTACAACACCCTACTTAGGCTCTGCCAACTACTTCCTGCGTTCTGCTCTCGGGCCTCTTTGATGCCTCAGTGTGGGACGTACTCAGGCATTTACAATCTAAATGCTCAAAGTTTAAGGGAGCCAAAATCCTCTGCAAAAAATCATTGATGAGGGGATGGTGGCGGATAAACGCTCCCACCTCCCTTCAGGAAGACAGTTCTGAGAGACATTTTATGGCTCCTCAGAATGTCCCAGGAGCATCAAGGAACAGGCACTCACAAAGATGATCAACTTGATAACATACCATTTGTTTCCTTCTTTCTCTTCTGTTTCCTAGATCACTTTCCAAATAAACCTCCTCATGGGGAGACCCAGGATTCGTCTCGCCTGTTACATGTTTTGTCAGGGGTTCCTAAGACCACACTCAGGCTTGATGATTTGCAAGAAGGACTCACAGAACTCAGAAAAACTGTTATTCTCATGGTTATAGTTTATTACAGTGAAAGGATACAGATTAAAATCAGCAAATGGGAAATGTGCACGGGACAAAGTCAAGGAAAAATCAGGCACAAGCTTTCAGGTATTCCCTCCTAACGGAGTTGCATGGGGATGCACTTAATTCTCTATGTGAAAATATGTGATAACACATGTGAAGCATTGCCAGCTAGGGAAGCTCACGTGAGCCTTGATTTCTAGGGTTAGTATCGGAAGTCACTTGTGTAGGTATGCACTGCCCACATGACTGACCTTAACTACTCAGACCCCAGCTCCCCAGTGGTCAAACTGATACAACATGGTCCAGGGCCGCAGGCATTCAAAAACACTCTCATCAGGTGGGATATTCTAAGGGCTCAGGGGTTATCTCCCAGGAACTAGCCAAGGGCCAGTCCTATAAAGACAGGCTTTCTTTAGAATGTACAGGGTTTGAGCAACCCAGACCTGCCGAGTTAACCCTTTACTACACACATGTAGGTCTTATCTCCCTAACTAGAGCATAAGGTCCTCAAAGAAAAGGGTCATATATTTTTACAGTTTTCCCCCAAGTGAATGCATGCTTGGTTGTCCCTTTGCCAGAGTGGAGCAAATCGGCATTCCTGAACTCCTGAACCTAGTCTTCTCCCAGGAACATGATTCAGTATCACATTTTGGAAAGTACTCTGGAACTGCTCTATAAAAATGGCTTCATATCGGGGCTGGCCCCGTGGCCGAGCGGTTGAGTTCGCGCGCTCCGCTGCAGGCGGCCCAGTGTTTCGTTGGTTCGAATCCTGGGCGCGGACATGACACTGCTCATCAAACCACGCTGAGGCAGCGTTCCACATGCCACAACTAGAAGGACCCACATCGAAGAATGTACAACTATGTACCGGGGGGCTTTGGGGAGAAAAAGGAAAAAATAAAATCTTTAAAAAAAAAAAAAATGGCTTCATATCCATGTTGACTGCATGCAGTTATTCTTCACCTTCATGAAAAGCTCGAGGATTCCCACTTCTGTTGGCTCTTCACTCCAAATCTGGATCAGGGTCAAGGGGGAGGTTATTTTGTTCGATCACAGTGCTGAGAAAGAGTTCTGTTGTTAATGAAGAGGGGTGAAAAGTCCAAGCTTTCCCAGAGTTATCTCTTTTTGACTCTTCCTTCTTGGCTCTCTTCCACCCATGAACCCCAAACCAATTAAATCAGAAATCTGGGGGTCGGCCCCATGGCCGAATATTAAGTTCGCGCACTCTGCTTCAGCGGCCGGAGTTGTCTCTGGTTCGGATGCTGGGCACAGGCATGGCATCTCTCATCAGGCCATGCTGAGGTGGCATCCCACATAGCACAACCAGAGGCACTCACAGCTAGGATATACAACTAAGTACTGGGGGGCTTTGGGGAGAAAAAGAAGAGGGGGGGAAAACGAAGATTGGCAATAGTTGTTAGCTCAGGTGTCATCTTAAAAAGGAAAAAAAAAAGAAATCTGGAGGTGGGGACCAAGACCCCAGATGATTATAATGTGCAACTAGGGCTGAGAACCACTAATAGAGGGCCAAGATTCAGGTGAGGGCTCAGGTAGGCAGGTGCAGAAGAATCCTTTTGAACTACTTAAACTGGTGACAGACTAGGCCTCACCCAAAGTGTTGTCCAGGGACCAGGGGCATTGATTTCACCTGGGAGCTTGTTAGGAATGCAGAATCTCAGGCCCTACCCAGATATAGCAACTCTGATTCTGCATTTTCATAAGATATTTGGGAGATTGATTTGCATATTGAAGTTTCAGGAGCAGTGACCTAGGCAACAGGATTTCTCCCTGTACCCCAGGGCTCCATGTTGGGCTAAGAGACCAAATCTCTGGCTAAGTGTTCCTTGGCTGGCACACTTCTCTCTAGCAGGTGGCTCGTGAAAGATGAAATCAGGTTCCTGCCATTTCCATTTCACTCAGTCTATCATCTTTACTCTACTTAAAGTTATTTGCAGGAGGTAAAGGGAGGAATGGAGAGATGCCAGAATTTATTGCATCAATGATATCAATTTATGTAATAAGGAGATATATTAACAGTAGGTTTTCACTATACTCAAGTGGGTTCTTTTCTTACAAAGTAGAGATAAGATTTCAAGGAATTGGCTAAAAATCTTCTGTGAATTTTTTTTTCTTTTTGAGGAAGATTAGCCCTGAGCTAACTCCTGCCAGTCCTCCTCTTTTTGCTGAGGAAGACTGGCCCTGAGCTAACATCCGTGCCCATCTTCCTCTACTTTATATGTTGGACGCCTACCACAGCATGGCATGCCAAGCGGTGCCATGTCCGCACCCGGGATCTGGGCCGGCAAACCCCGGGCCACCGAGAAGCGGAATGCGCGCACTTAACAGCTGTGCCACTGGGCCGGCCCCTCTTCTGTGAATTTTAATGAATGGAATTTAGGGAAAGAGAAGTCAGTAATTAATATGCCATGGTTGTTACACTTGGGCACCAAGCTACTAAATGGTAGTCCTATGCCGGGCCCAGATCTGCCCTAAAGGAGTTGCAGACAAGTCTGCCCATCCCAGGTTCTCTGAGCTGGGCAGCCTTGCTTCTGGACCATTCAGCCAGCAGCAGCCTTAGAATAGAACTTGAAATTTTAAAATAATGGCTTACAAAACTCAGACCTTGATAATGATGCTAATGAATCTTTTTCGAATGAACTGTTCTAAGAGCTTTAAAAATATTCCTTCATTTAATCCTCACAACTGTTTGAGATACTATTATTATTCCTTTTATATAGGTGGAAAAACTGAGGTAAAGTTACACAAATGGTAAAGGCAGGATTAAAACCGAGGCGGTCCGATACCCCCCACGGAGGCAATAGACCACACTACATTGAGAATCAATTTGGTAAAGGGAAAAAGACCATCTGACTCTCTCTTTCCCACCTGGGGAGAATTTCTAACTTCTACAAACAGATAGGAGAAAACTCTTCGTTTAGTATATATTTTATCTCCGATTGCAATGGCTTTCAAACTTTAATGTGCATACAAATGAGTCAGGGATCTTGTTAAAATGCAGATTTGGAGTGAGAGAATCTAGAGTAGGGTCCAAGATTATGCATTTATAACAAACTTGCAAGTAATATCGATGCTGCTGGTCCAGGGTCCACACTCTGAGTAGCAAGGCCATAGGATGTATAAACATGTTTTTTAATGCACGAACTCACAGGTTACCTCTTGTTAAATAGATTTTGTAGCAAGCATTCCATTCTAGAGGACTGCAAGGCTGCTCCTAGCTAACTGTTTGAAGGGGAGCCCATTTGCTCCCCAGACAGGCAAAAAGGAGATTCAGATGGTTTCTGATGCTGTGTGGTGAGAAGTTGAGTCTTTTCTATTCTTGTAATTTGGTATCACTGATATGTTTAGCATGGAGGTATTCTAAAGTATGTTTCTTACCTCACTGATGATAATAGTTGCTAACATTATTTCCTTAGTTGATAACTAACCTACCTAACATTTCAGATTTTGCCTAAAATAATTAAAATATTAACCAAATGGGTCGTAAAGAACAGTAATTTAATTTCCAGGCTGTAGATACAAGTGAATTCTCTTTTATTGCACCCTGTTATAAGGAAAACAAACAATAAAAAGTTTTATATGTATTATTTTGAAAAGATGCTGAAGTTTGGATTTAAAAAGTAGGACTACAGCATGTAAATTAAAATGCCCTTTATTGCCTATGTGGCACAAGGGAGCACAAATTGCAAAATGTTATCTCACACCTATTTTCTTTCCATTTAAAAGTTAGGTGAATGTTAAAGCCATTTTTGTAATATAATGTATTATTCAAAAAAAGAAAGTAAAGTCAATAGTACACGCATACACAAAAGAAAGAGACAAGAATATGTACTAAGATTATCAATAGTTATATATGGGTGGTAGGATTATGGATTGTGGATTTCTACAATGAACATGCAATCAAGGGAAAATCATTAAATTTAATCTTTAAGAAAATAATGTGATCTATAATCTTTTTATTCTAATAAGCCAAGAAAAGTGTGTACATTCTGGCCAATAAGTTTGAATTAGTTAATATTCAGCAAAATCAGTAGTAGAGTTTTTTCCCCGAATAATAACTCATTTGTCGTTAACTAAAGATTTTTAAATTGTTCTTCTTAGCATCTCAAAATTATTTTCAAATTCCCAACAGACAGTTTTGTGCTGCCATATTTTGCTTTTATTCTGAAGCTTAAAAATTTCCTAATACCTTAGAGTTCCCTGGGGAAGAGGGAAATGGATCAATGTAGACACAAACTATTAGTTGATTAACTTCTTTACTCTCTAATAGAGAGGTGTGAACATGAAATAGAAAATGATTTTTATGATCAACTTTCTTACTTGTGAAAGTAAGGATTTTGAGGCCAATATAAAATAAGTTAAATAATTTTTACATACATATGGAAATAAGCACTAGCCCTTGTGCTTGGATACTAAACATTTAAAATGAATGCAATGAAGATTCCACCTGGTTCTAAGATTTTTTTTTTTGAGAACTGGGAAAAGGCTAGATTGATCTGAACAGGTAGTGATGGGTTCTTGATCTCTTTTCAATATCTAAATATTCCTTGTGGAAATTGCATGGGTCAGAGTCCATTTGTAGAGACAGAATCCACTCTAGCTAGTTTAAGCAGAAAGAGGTATATTATATTCAATGGCTCATGGAATTATTGGGAGGGCTGAAATAACAGACTTCGGTCTGAGATTCCTGGGTCCTCTCCTGAAGCCACACCACAAGAAGTGGGCTGCCAGGGCAGCTGCTGCCTCTGACACAATAAGAGAGCTGCCTGTTGAATTGGGCAGCTGCCAGAACCACGCTTCTTAGTACAGTACACACCAGGCAATGGGAACCACTGCCCCCTGCCTCTCTCTCCAGTTACTGAGATGTTCCAAATTCAAGTCTCTTTGAAAGTGTGTCTGCATTGTGGAATCCAACTCACACTCAAATCCTTAGATGCAAGGGACTTTTGGAAATGTAGTTCCTAACTTCTGAGCCTCTTCAGAGCAGGAAGGCACACTAAAAGGATGTTGGAATGGATGGTGAGTTAGCCAATCAGGGTACTTTACAGAATTTATATAGTCACCTACAATTGGGTTATACATGGTGAGACATCAAGTGTATTTGCTTTTGGCTACAGATATATCAACCCTGTCTCCTTCACTTTAGATTTCTTTCCTCAGATCCATTAGGTGTTCATTCAATTTCATTTTCCT
This sequence comes from Equus przewalskii, assembly GCF_037783145.1. Classification (NCBI taxonomy): domain Eukaryota; kingdom Metazoa; phylum Chordata; class Mammalia; order Perissodactyla; family Equidae; genus Equus; species Equus przewalskii. Next base: position 76,918,843 of record NC_091833.1, on the reverse strand, counting down.
TATTTCTAAATTCTTGGGGATTCCCTACTATAATTTTCATGAACCAAAAGTTATTATTTCTCAGTAGAAGCCATTTGTTTGGTAGGCAAAAATCTTTCAAAACATGGAATCATGCAGAAGAAGGAGGGTACAACAGAAAGCTTCCTTGATCTAAATTAAGAAACCACTGGTGTAAACACACCCGATAAAATAGATAAATGGCATAATCATTGGTAGATTGTTTTCTCCCATTGTTTTAAAGAAACCAGAAAATGGCCCAAAAGTTCCTTGTGAACATGAAATTCTTAAGACTCAAGTTCATCATGTTTTATTGAGAAAGTTGAATTCCTCCTCTTCTGCTTGCCTCAGGATGGAAGAGTTTAGTGAAAAGGACAAAAACAGGAAGGATACATAGAAGCAAGGAACATGGTCATGCAAGGTTTTTCTGAGAAAGTTACAATTAGTTCAAACTATAATTATATAACAATTAAATCACAATACCAGTCCTCCTCTCTCCTTCCAGACTTCATTTGGTTCTAGAAATTTGAAAATCAAATTCTAATCCAAAATTTTCATGGGTGCCTAGAGTCTACATTCATAATTGTGAATCTAAACTTTCATAAGATGTCTGGGTAAGAAGCATAATAACTTTTTACTCCACAGTCTCCTTTGTCCCTCAAGATATCATACCTCATTCAATTGGGACATTGAGAACCAGAACTTGAAGATTCAGGAGTAAGGTCTTTTCAGAAGGAAACTCAACAGCCCTTTTCAAAGACAATCAAAGCCATGTGAATCTTCTCCCTGAGCTGGGCCACTTCCTACTTGCTCACTGGAGGACCCCAGACAGCTCTATAGACGTTAGAGCAGAAGCTCGTCAGAATCAAATACACAAGACAGACACTGCTCCAAATTCTGATCCTAGAACTCACTTCCAGTTTTATGCTTATTTTTTTCTCCTAGATTCTAAGACCTAGAACACTGCTCAGGTGCTTTGACTGCTGAACAACCTAGCCTAACACCTTCAGCACCTCCACTAGTGGACAGCTCTCCACAGGCTCTTATCTAGGTTGAATATAGCTTCTTCAATGGACAAAATTCTTAGAACTGTATAAGGGAAGTAAGGCTATGTGGTATTGCATCATATTAACCTCCTATCTGTCCTGCAATGGGGCAAGAACCTGCCAGGAAAGCTGCTCAGTAATGTCAAAACTCACGCGTAGGGGAACTTAGCAAAGACATAGTTTCCCCTTTATATGAGGTCTTCTGAGAGCAGAGAGGCACATTTAATAACAACAATAGCATTTTTTGAGCCCCTGGTCCCTGCTATGTGCCAGCCATTGTTCTAAGAAGTTTACACAAATAAACTTACTTATGTAACTACTCTGCAAGACAGCTGCATAAAGACTTGTCATAAAATAATACTTTATTAACATAAAATGATGTTATCTCCACTGTATAGATGAGGCATCTGAAGAGCAAATGCGTTAATAATTTAGTATATGTAAAGCACTTAGAACTGTGCCAGGCACATAATAGACTCAATAAATATTAGTTATTTTTATCACACAGTTAGTTGAGTGGCAGGGCTGGCATTCAAATAAAGGCATCTCACATGCTTAACCACTTACCTTCTACTGTACCATCTATGTAAACTGAGCTTCGAGAATAGTCTTAGGTATCCCATACTCCATATATATAGGAAAATAAGATTTTCTAATGCAAAGATCTGATCACGTTACTTCTTTGCTTAACAACATTTAATGTCTCAATACCACTTGCAGGATGAGGCCAACTCTCCTCAGCAAGGCATTTGAAACCTCTCAGCATCTCCTCCCAGTCACTGCTCCCCAAACACCCCATGCTCCAGCCTATTGTTCCCCTCACCATGGCTTGTTCAAATCTCTCTCTCTCTCTCTCTGTTCATGCTCTTCTTTCTAAAATGCTCTTTTCCAACTTCCCTATCTAATGTCACCCCATCAATAAAACTTTCCCTGAAACTCCTCCTCCAGCCCCAAGCCCATCCTGCTGAGCCATTCTATTCTCTCTCATGCCTCCCCTACAGCACTAACTACACTGTATTAAAGTCTCATAGTTTGTATGTCAACCACTCCTACTGGATTGGGCACACTTTGAGAGGAGGACCACAAGAGACAAATATTTGAAAAGTATGCATAAAACGTTTGTTATTATGTACCAGGCGCGATGTCCATTGTAGTTCATCAGCTGTTACTTCTGGATATTTATTTGATTGGCCCTATGGCTAGGGAATTTCCTCTTCTCCATTATATCATGCCTCAGCTTGGGCTCAGAAGCAAGCCCTGAGACAAGGATTCAGGTGAAAGTAGTTTATATGTGAGGTACAGGAAGCACTGGTAGGAGAGGAGGAAGAAAGACTGAGAAAAGAAGGAAGCAGTAAAGGGTATGTTATCAAGCCACTTCTCACTGTGAGCAACCAGAGCTTAGCGTTGCTAGGAATCTGGGGAAATGGTGCAATACACACCTCAAAGTTATCCACCCTAGAGGGAGGATGTGTCAGGTATTTGTGCACCACATCTCACCAGTCTTTGGTTGAAGGTGTTCAGGGATATTAACTCCCCATTCCTTCCATCTAGCCTGCCGCTTTGTATCTGGGCACAGCACATGGCTACAGAAAAGCCCTCAGGCAACAAGGTACAGACACTGGCAGCTGTAAGTGGGTAGAGCGAGCTGAAGTGCCAGGGGGAGAAATCTGGGCAAGGCACTGACCACACCTGCTACAATGCCATGGTGAAATTCCCCAGGGTTGTGGAAGAGGAATGTCAGTTAGAATTTGGAAGGTTCAAAGTTGTTCTCATTTAATAGTAGAGTTGTGTTTTTTGTTGTTGTTGAGGAAGATTTGCCTTGAGATAACATCTGTTGCCAATCTTCCTCTTTTTGCTTGAGGAAGATTCGCCCTGAGCTAACATCTGTGCCAATCTCCCTCTATTTTGTAGTGGGTTGCTGCCACAACTTGGCTGGTGAGTGGTGTAGGTCTGTGCCCGGAATCTGAACCTGTGAACCCTGGCTGCCAAAGCAGAGTGCGCCAAACTGTAACCAGTATGCCACGGGCCAGCCCAATAGTAGAGTTTCTTAACTCCTAGAACACAGCACAAATCCCCTGTCTTTGACACTAAAGAACATAGGTAGCTGGAAGCCTGAAAGTAATATGAGACTGAACCAGTGGATAAAATCTAATATAAATTGGTACTGGTATTATATTTTCATTATAAATGAGGTTATAACTTCAGGGAATGGGTGAACATCCACTATAAACCAAGAAATTTTTAAAAAATGTCTTAGTCAAAACAAATGAGCCCAAACTGCAAATGGAGAACATGGCCTTTAGTCATGAATATAAACCAAATAAATATAAAGACATTTAAAGATCAAGTTAATAAGGGAGTCAGAAGATAGGATCTGAGAGTAGACCCCAAAGGAAAGAAGGAATTAAGAACTTGAATAGCCATCTGACATGACTGTGCTTGTGGCCTAAAGATCTCTTCTGGGCTTTCATAAGGGAGTTTTAAGGAGAACAAAGCAATATAGAAGCAAAATATAAATGGCTGGAATCTATGATAATAGCTTATGGGGAATAGTGCTATGTTATTTCTTTAATTTTTTCCAGCAGTGTTTTTACAGCTATGTTAGTAAGCAAAAAGCTAATTTTAAAAACATCTTCTTGGATGCAGCTGATTTACCTCCTTCAGAGCAAGCCACATCTACGCGGACAGCACAGTGTAGGGAGGGAAAGAGGGTAAAGAAGTGACTTGATCGAAAAACATCAACGCATATTCAAATGCTAGCCAACATTTTTTTAAAGGGTTCTGGCCCAAAAAAGGAAGAGAGAATTTATCTGAGTACTATTAATATCTCTTAATAAAGAATGTTGCAAGATGAGAGAGTGGTCTACATGAAAATTTGGAAATGGGGATCAGAACAACTGAAGCTGGCAGTGTCCATCCATCTAACATTATTCCAGGGGAGAAAACATTGACCCCAAGGAAAATAAATATGCCTACTAAAGGGTAGTACGCTACTCTGAGTTAGAAACGATTCATTTAGCTTCCTGAGACATCCGACCATATTCCATTGCTCTGACTTTGCACTCACAGAGCAACCACCTGATTTATGACACACGGGCTTTAAGATATCTTGAAACCAGGAAGGACTTCCTGGAGGGCGGATGTGAACACATCACTGTAAAAGAACAGCCCCCAGCATAAGTTGATAATTTGGTAAGTGTTGTTAGTTTAAGTCAGATCACTTGGGTCAGATGACTTTTTTGGTAGATGGAGAAAGTGAAGTTCCTGGGCCACAAAGCTACAAATCAGACTTGGGAGTCTGGTGATTTCACCAAGGTAAGGTCAATCTGTGAGGTCTTTCCTGGACAACCATCCAAGCAACCTCCACCCAGATGACCTCTACATCATCAGACTAGACAATATTACCCACATTGGTAGTAAACGTGGAAAAATATATACCAAAGTACACTTTCTCAATACATGCAGGCAAAGAGGGCCAGGATCGTATGAAGAGCCCAGACTTTGCAGGGAGAGTAACCAGGACACTCTGTACCTTCATCTGTAAGATGGAAATAATTATAATATCTGCTCCTGCCAGGGCACCAGCACTTTACATACAAATAAATAGTGTCCTTCAAATTCATCCTGAGAATCTATATGTTCTTTCCGAAAAAGTTACCATTCAAGATGATTTTTGGAACTTTACTTTGGAAATTTCCCTCAGAGCCATTTTGTAGGCTACAAAACAAAATCTGTCTCATTTACCAGGGTCACACCTCAGTGCCCAACTAGGAACACCTTTTCCCAGTCTGATCACTCACGTTAGCCATCATACTATGCTGTCAATGACAACTTTGGTCAATTTACAGCAGTGACCTCAGTCTCCCCAACTCATGGCTCCTTTCCCACAGCTCACAAGCATGGCCACATTCTCTGGACTTTGTTTCCCCTAACTCCAGCTCTCTATCTCTCCCTGCCACAAACCCTAGAAAGAGTAGTTTGTATTTCTCCATTCCTCCTTGATTATTCATCATCTGCAATGTGACTTCTAGCTCCTCTATTCTATAAATTCCTTCATCAAATATCACCAGTGGCTTTCTATAAGCCAAACCCAACAGCTTCTTCTCACAGCTCATCCTCTCTCTCTAGAACATCTGACCCAATGACCAGCCCTCCTGACATGCCTCTCTTGGCATCTATGTCAACCCTTTCTTCCAGTTACCCTTCTGTTTCTCTGATTACACCTCAATCTATTCTGATTCTTTTTCCTTGAATGTAGGCTTTCTCAGAGTTCTTCTCTTCTCATATGCCTCTTCTCACGTTATACTCTATCACTGGGCAAATTCAATCATCCCATGGCTTAACATTGAGTATACACAGTTGTCTCTTGAATCAACCTCTGTAGCCCTAACTTCTCCTCTGGGTTCGAGAGTCTGCAGTTTACTGGATATCCACATGCAGCTGTCCTTAGAGACTTCAAATACCGTGTGTCAAAATCTAAACCTATTGTCTCACCTCTCTACCCAGACCTAATCCTTCTCTTGTTTTTTCTCACAAGTCTGTCAACCTGTCTACCAACCAGTCTCCCAATTCGAAATCATAAAGCAATGTTTAGTCTCACTTTCACATCCAGCTAGGCAAGCACCATTAATTATACCTGTAAAATATCTTGTAATTGCATCCTTACCTGTTCTAGTTTTCTAGTTATGCATAATAAATTACCCCAAAACTTAGTCCTTACCACATTTTATTTTCTGTCAAGGTTTCCATGGGTCAGGAATTTGGTAAGAGCTCAGTGGGGACCAACTTATTTATCTCTGGTCCATGATGTTTGGGGTTTTATCTGGGAAGACTTGAAGGCTGTACTTGACCCAATTGCAAAGCCTGGAATCATCTGAAGCTTTGCTCACTCACATATCTGGTGAGTGATGCTTGCTGTCAGCTGCAACCTCAGCCAGAGCTGTCAGCTAGAACATCTATAAGTGACCTCTCCATGTAATGACTCTTCTTCCTCACAGCTTGGCAACTTAGTTCCAGGAATGAGTATTCCAACAGGACCAGGCGTAAGCTGTATCCTGTTTATGACCTAGCTTTGGAAGTCATACATTGTCACCTCTGGTATTCACAGGCCCACCCAGATTCTAGAGGAGAGAACACAGATCCTACCTTTAGATAGGAGAAGCATCACCATCACACTCCAAGGGGATAGGGGGTATGGGAGAGCTTGTTGCAGCCATCTTGGACAATGCCATCTGCCACATTGCTGTATGGTGCTGTATAGCTCTCAGGGACACCATATACCTGGCAGGTAGGTGTGTTTTGGGGGAGCCACTCACATAATACATTTGTGTGGCACAGGCTCTTCTCATCTCTTATCTGGGTATTGGCAATATTTCCTTCATTGTTCTCTATGCCTTTGCTTTTTCATTCCCAACCCAAAATTCATTCTAAAATATAATAATAATAACTAACTTTTATTGAACACTTACTGGGTATCAGGCACTATGTCAAATTCCATATAAGCAACCCTAGGAGCTAGGCCCTATTATCACTCCATTTTACAGATGAGGAAAGTGAGACCTTGAAAGTTAAAGTAACTTGCCTAAGGTCATACTCCTAAAGAGTGATGGAGCGAGAACTAGTACCAGAAAATCTAACTTCAGGGGACAAAATTTTAGCGCTTATACTGGCTCCCCCAATTCTAATTATGTGAATTCTCTGATTAAAAAACATCTCTGAATCCATGTTGCCTTTATTAACATACTTTTTGATATTGGTCCCTCCTTTGCCAGCCTGGTCATTCGCCTTAGCACTTTTTTCCCATTACCTTACAATCTGGTCACGCTCTACTTTTTCCTGTTCCTCAGACATTCAGCTAAATGCCCTGTGATTTTGCTCATGCTGTGCCTCTTCCTGAAAAGTCATCATCCCCACTTTTCTGGCTTTTCAAGGCCAGCATAAACCTTACTCCTACTCTGAAGACTTTACTCATCCCCTAGTAGGAATTGTCCCATAGCATGTGTTAGTGCCTTCTTACAGCAATAGTAGCTGGCAGTCCCATCATATTATCATCTCCCAGAGAGCAAGAACTTGGTCCACTCTTCTCTAGAGCCCCCACACTCTACCTTGTGCCAAGTTCGTGCTCAGTGGAGGTTTCTTAGGCTGAAGAGTATGCATGCCTTTACATAGGAAATGTTTTGTAAATAGAATAAAAAATATTTCTTGGACTTTTACTACCAGAAACTAGAAAACAGCATCTGCTTGGCGCCAGAGCTGGGATCTGGGCCTGATACTCCTGTAGAAGGGTTCCATACCCTATCCATTAGATCATGCATATGTTCCTTTAAAAAAGAGACAAAATGACTAAAAGGATAAAGGGCTGTCATGACAAGGGTCTTTTCACTAGCAGCAATATTTTTGGGTGCATAGCAATTCCAATATTGTGGACATTGTCCATGTCAGAGCCTGGGTAAGGCTCCCCAAGGACAAATGACAATGAGAAATCTATGGGGGAGAATGGATGGAGGCAAGTCTGGAGAGATGGGCTTAGTGAGCTTGTAAAGGGATTTTGTTTACTGTGCTAAGTTGTATGGGATTTATTCAGAGTGATGAGAAGCCATCAAGAGTTTCAAGTGGGTAGATGCCATGGTAAGATCTATGTTTTAGAAAGATCACTGTAATGCAATGTGGATGGCTGGATGGGAGAAGAGTGAGCTACGAGATAGGGGCTGTTGTGGAATTCAGGACTGATTCAGGTTGTGGGAGTGGAGAAGAAGAGATGGATGTGAGAGACAGTTCAATAGAACCTAGTGGCCTCACTATTCAGAGAGATTACGGCAACATAATGGAAGAGAAACAGAACAGCAAGTGGGAGTGTAAGCATATTTTCTCATCCATGTACTCAAACTCAGTTACTAATTCTTTAAGCACAGCACCTAAGAAAACTGAAAATTATGAATTTTATTCTACTTGTCCATGTTTTGTGACAATTCATTATTTTAGACTAGTTCAGAATTTGTGATGAAGATAATTGCTGGGTACAATTTAACTTGGCCTCATCTATTAAAAAAGGAAGGAAGGTTAGTTTACTCAGCAAATTACTATCACAAATTGGATTACAAGAAAAATTCCTTATGAAGATAGCAGTTTTGAGCCTTTAAAAAGCATCAAAATCTACAGAAATATGGCACAGCTGACTTCTAGTCCACACAAGGAGCCACATCGCTATGCTCCATCCTCTGCTCCTCACCCAAACATCTCTTCTGTGGTTCCCAAAGAATCAGTGGGAATAACCTTAGAGATATTAGAAAAACCGTGGGGTTGAAGAGGAGCAAAAGAAGGAGCAATGATAAGCGATGACAGAGTGAGGAACTGCCAACAAGGCAGTCTGCAAAACCTCAAACTCTTTCTCCCTCAGTGCCTAGATCGTTAAAATTTGCTTTGTCATCTAGCCAGAAATTCTACCAGTTAGCAGTGCCTTTGGGTTCACAAACATCCTGTTAAAAAATTCAAGTGCTGCAGGGACTGTTAAAGTCAGGTTAGTTGTCCTCAGATTACTGCAAAGGGCAGGCATTTAGGCTCAGACTATTTATGGGGGCAGAAGTAGAACATAGTAGGACCAGAGAGGAGACATCCTAGGAAATAGAAGGAAGAGGCAAAAGAGAGGCCAGAACTTTGCATTTCATTGCTCAGATAAGAGAGAGAACACTTTTTCTCTCTCTCTTCGCTTTGGCATCTCATTATTGCTTCTAGGACTGAAATCGGGATGAGTCCTAAATAAGAACAAATTTAGGTACACTATGATTTAAATATGCTGCCATAATCCAGAATTATGGATTTCATCTTATATTCCACTTCTTAAACCTTTATTTGGGAAAAGATGACCAAGTTCCAAAGAGTTGACTTCCAACCACACTTTTGAACCACAATCCACTATTTAGAAATTTTCAGTAATTTTTATCCATTCACTGAAGTTCTTCAGAGTCCTTTACATAATTCCTAGTATTCTGGGTTCTTTTTGGTAAGATGATGTTTTCTCCACTGGACTGAATTATTTATGTGGCACATTACTATCACTATTGGTAGCAATTACAATAATAATTGATGCTAATATCAAAGCATCTCTAGATTGCTTTTGAGTAAAATAAATATTTAGTATATGCATGAGCAACACCAGAGTTAAATTTTATCTTTTAAACAGTTGAAAAATGAACTACAATCGTATTATTTTACCAAAATAAGCATTGGAACAGTTATTTAATTTGACATTTCCAACTCTTTTAGGTAGGTAGGTCAGATCTAATTCCCTTTAAATCGTTATCCTAAGTTTTAATTGCATTAACTTATTGAACTTTGGGGAACTGAAGTCAGGGCAAAATTCTTCCAGTTTTAGGTTGTTTTCCATACCCAAAACTCTAGTTATAGTTTCTAAGAAATCTGAGAACTTCTATAAAATCTGGGAGTGATTTACGACTTGGAGACACAGGTGATTATTTTAGCCCCAAATTCCAAGTGTAGGCTCAATGATTGGATAAGGTATTGTGTTTATTGTTTTTTAGTGGCTACTGGTCACCTCAAAGAAAGTTACATTTGTCCCAAGTATGTCCACTTTTAGAGAAGGCTAGAAACGTAGGCAATGTCTCCAAAGGACAGAAATGCTCTCGGATTTATTCTTTTAACCACTTCTGCTATTAATGGTCCTTCATTGAGGAATGACCCAACATTCTGAATCCTGGCCTCCATATTCATCCTATAACTTTTCAATCACTTGCTAAGGAAAAACTCAACACTCTAAAATTTCATTATAAACATCATTTTTTTTTAACGGAAATTGTCCTATAGTGTGTGAAAGTCATAGTTGCCAATGGCCAATGGAAAATCATCTCTCGTTAAAATTGAATTAGGAGTACATTTCTGTGGTTTTGATTAACGTCAGCATGATATGAATACTTTCCAGTTGCCTTTGCAGCACTAAGAAGGTGTAGAAGGAATCTTAGTCACAAAATCCCCTGTCAATTTTAATTTTGTTCGTAGGGACATTCCACTACAAGGAAAGGGAGAGGGATTTGCTACTAAGAAAGTGAGAAACAAGAGTGAAAACATTTATGAATTTTTATAATGTTGGAATGGGGGAAATGAAGCCAAGTAACTGACCCAAGGTCACAGAGCTAGTAAACAATGGTAGAATTGAGGCTTGAACCTCCTATGTGGCTTCCTAAAGAGTTGAAGATTTTTAAGAAAGAAGAAGGCACTTACATGGTACTTATGAAAACAAAGAAGACGATATCAGATTTTACCTGAAGAAAATGCCAAACCAAACTAACATAACTGGAGATCCAAACTGCAACATCTATGGAGCATGAAGATCATATGGATTAAATCTTTCATGAATTACAAAAATTAAGCACACACAAGCATGTGCATGCACACGTGCACACACACACACACACACACACACACACCTCCAATCCTTGAGTTTCTGTACTCTTATAAATTTATTCTTTTTAGTTATATGGTGACATACATACAGGATTACCACTTGCTATTTAAATTTTTTTAGTGATTATCTTAAAAGAAGAGGCTATAAATTTTTTTTTCTTTTTTTAAAGATTGGCACCTGAGCTAACAACTGTGGCCAATCTTTTTTTTTTTTTTTTTCTGCTTTATCTCCCCAAATCCCCCCTGGTACATAGTTGTATATCTTAGTTGCAGGTCCTTCTAGTTGTGGCATATGGGATGCCGCCTCAATGTGGCCTGACGAGCTGTGCCATGTCCGCGCCCAGGATCCAAACCCTAGGCCGCCGCAGCAGAGCGTGCGAACTTAACCACTCAGCCACAGGGCTGGCTCCTATAAATTATCTTTAATGCAACAATATAGCATATAGCTAGTCAGGATAAATAGTTCCAGATTAGTTAGGGTCTGACCAATAAGACAATCACACAGAAATGACAAAAATATGACTTTCCTGCTGAACTTAATTTCAGTTGGAATTACTATGGATTTAATATAAGATAAATGACTTATCACCCTCATCATTATCACTAATATCTATCAAGTACAGTCATGTGTCGCTTAATGATGGGGATACATTCTTAGAGAGGAGTCATTAGGTGATTTCGTCATTGTATGAACATCATAGAGTGTACTTACACAAACCTAGATGGTATAGCCTATGACACATGTAGGCCATGTGGTACTAATCTTATGGGACCACTGTTGCTTATATGGTCTGTCAGTGGCCAGAATGTCGTTATGCACTGCATGACTGCACATCAGTGTGCCAAGAACTGTACACTATTTCGTTTAGTCATCATTATCACTCTATGAAGAGGTATACTGCAATTCCTTATCACAAATGCAGTAATAAGGGCTTAAGGATTGTAGCAGATGCTTGTGGAGAACCATTCTACAGGCCCTGGTATACCTGATTTCAGCACAACTTGCATGTACAGTTCCACACATGTTGCCAAGGTCACATGTCAATTCTGGGCCTTAGAAGCTCTCTACTTTGCTGCATCAAAAGTTTCTTTGAAGCCTTAGGAAGCTGCTCAGCCACACAGCAATCTGGAAGTGGGTGGGGAGCTAACAACTCTAAGAGCCACTCTCAACCAATGGGGGCAGGAATCAGTAGGTAAACGCACCAGTATCCCCACTTTGTGATGAGATAGTTCTACACAGGTCCTCAGAAGGTCCCCAGCACAACTGAGTCTCCATTGTCCACAACAGCAACAAATTATCAATATACTCTTCATTGGCTTTTCTTCCTTCCAAGTCTCATTTTTCCCACTTCCGCTTCCTGGGATCACCTCCAAAGTAAATTATCTTCACCCAAGTTATCGTCTCGGGTTCTGCTTTCATGAGAACCCAAAATAAGGCAGGTAGATTAAGTAACTTGCACTAAGCTAAATGGCAATTGACAGAGCCAGGACTGGGATCTAAACAGTCTGTTTCCAACACCTGTGGTCTTAGAGACATCCCCACTATGAATTAACATTAATACATCCATAAAACCAACCAAATCACAGGAGAAAAAAGAAAAGGTGAATATCAAACACATTCTCTCCAAGCCTTTTAAAAAATCAAATATTTTTTGCCATTCTACATTCAGTGTGGTGCTGAAAGAACAGCATGCATGTGAGCCCTGTGCCCGAGGAACTTGGGAGCTAACGTAGACAGACACTGTGTTAGGGACGCCAGTGAACCACAGAAAGAGGCAGCTTACTGGGGGCACCAAGACTAGTGCTGAATGTGTGATATTCATACCTCTGTCAGGGTCATAAAGAAGAATCCATTCAGGGTGGAAGACAATACACAATTGGAGTGGCTATCAGGTTTGGAGGCAAATTTTAGGCAATATTTGCAGGCCCGTGTTCTGCTTCTGACTCTACCACTATATACACTATGTGATATTATTGAAACCCTCTGAGCCTGTTTCTTCATCTGTAAAATGAAGACAATACTCCCACTCTGTCTGGAGCACAAGGCTGCTGGGAAGCCCAAGTGAGATACTGTACCTGAAAGTTCTTTGAATCAAATAAAGCTCTTGGCAAATATAGACTACTATTGCCAAGACTTTGACACATCACCATCATCAATGTGGATGATAACCTCTGCATTTGTTACGTGACAGGCACCATGGACAAACTTTTGAAAGGGTATGTCAAACTTATAGCATATGATCTTTCTATGACATTAGTTACAATAGAGTGGAATTGAATACAGAGCAGATCTGATTTTGAGCCTTTCTAAGAAACGGAATTTTACTAATGGAGGCTTCCATATAATAGTAATGCGGCATTGAGAATAATGCTATGGCAACACTCCAGCATACTGTACTCTTTTTCTAGAATGGACTCCAGGGCCAACATCACTTCCTCAGAATTAGCTAATTGGTTAGGGACATGAGTTAACTCCTCCAATGGGAACAATTAGTGCTAATTTTGGCTGTAATGAAGATTGGGCTGAAATCAACCTAAAGACATTTAATGAGATAAATGAAAAGTCATATTCCTAGGGACAAGGAACTTTAGAAAATGAACATTGGTCATGCTCTCATTGTTTAGGAGAGCCCAACAAACAGCACTGTATGCTGGACCAATTGAGAAATATGACAATGACATAAGGCAGTTCGGGACTGAACTATCACTTTATTTAAAGTTGATAATGAAGAAACTGGCTTAAACCTGCAGGCAAGGGGCCTCCCAATAAAGAACACCACGGGACTACTTCAGGCCTCCCTGGGGATTCAAACCCCTTGCAAAACTTACATCATGGGGAGAGTAGGCCAGAGCACACGCTTTCTGTGGGCCAGCTTGCTCCCAAAGAAGGAGGAGAGAGAAAGGCATTGAGCTGTAGATGTCCATTTTCTTTTTCCAAACTCACCCATCAGATTAAGTCGCTCCTCCTCCGGGAAGATTGAGGGAGAGGAAAGGAGAGAGCCCAAAACTCACTGAGGAATGAGGTGCTCACCACACAGAAGACATCAGGAGTGGGGAAAGAAGTTTTCCCCTCTGCAAAGTCCAGAGACCAGGGAGAATACGTGACCTTTCCAGGATTATACAGCAAGTTGGTGACAGTGTCAGGGTTGAGACCCAGAGCTGTTGTATTTATTTGTGTTTTAAAAAAATGGAGTAAAAACAGAATGAGAGAGACCTCCTGATTTCCTAGCATTGCACGTGAAAAAGCTAGGGGTTGGGGTTGTTTAGTAGACTGAGAACTTGATATGGACATTTGGTGATGCGTGTGGTTCTAGAAGTGTTCAGATCAGGGAGATAACAAATCTGCTTTTCTCCAAAACTTTCTGGAGGGTCGTACTCCACTCTATGAGCCACATTTTATTAGGAAGATTGATAATATTGAAAGTACAGAAGAATGTGATCAGGATATTAGGAAGCAGAAACAGAACGGAAGTTTGAAAAGCCCTCACTGAGAAGAGGGAGCAGACTTGTTTCCGTAGAGCCCTGGAAGATAGACAGAATGGAGACCCGTGAAAGTTACGTAGCAGAGGTCTTAAGTCAACAGAAGCAAGAACGTTCCCACACTCATACACACACACACACACACACACACACACATCTAGCAGTGAGTGGGATGCAAACTTGACCATGTCACCCCCTTGAAAAACCAGTGGATGGTTTCCTAGTGCTCTTAGGATAAAGTCTAAGTTCCTTAGCAGAGTTTACAAGGCCCTTTGTGGATGGACCCTTCCATTGGTGTCCAGCCTCAGCTGGCATCCATTCGCCACTTACTCAGTTGGCTGCAGCCATGGCAACCTTCTTTCAGTCACTGATGCACAACAGACTCCCTCCCGCCTCCCAGTCTTCAACATGCTAGTCTTTCTCCCAAGGTGGTCTTCCCTCTCTTCTATACCAAACCAACCCCTATTCATCCTTCAGATCCCTGGGAATCCTTCAGATTCCCATCCTTATGGAATCCTTTCTGATCCCCAGGAGGAGGTCATTTTGCCCTCCGTGGTCCCCTTGTTAGCACTCATCAGAGTGTGCCTTTACTTTCCTTGTTTGACCCTTTAGTTAACGTTTGTCTCCCCTACAAATCTGTGAATTCCATGAGGGCAGGGAAGGTACTTTTACTCATAATATCTTGGAGCCCTGCACAGTGCCCAGCATAGATTCCCTCAACATAGATTTACTCCAAAGGAGGAAGGGAGGGAAGGAAGGAGGAAAAGACTCCCTGGAACTGGAAAAGTTCAAGCAGAATATGTGAAGGACTCTTTCAGGAAAATGGTTGAAAATATTCCTGCACTGGGTGGAAAGTCTGAACCAGCTAAAGCTACTCAGCATATATTCGCTAAGCAGGTACCGTGTTCCAGGGGCCAGGCTCAGAGGATGCAGGGCTAGATGAGGCCCTGCACTGATGGATAAGGTACTTTTCAATTCTTAAGAGCTGGCGAGTCAATGGAGCAAATCCATTTCATACCCCAAGACAGAAAAGCAAGAAAAAATGAAAATGTGTGACATTCTGAACCAGGTTTCCATCCCAAACTGTACTCATATCTAATTTCATTAAACACACGTTATTGCCATGGAATATTGGAATTAATGTTTTTGGTGAGCCACAGATAGCTATAATTAACAGAGCATAAGAAAGGGAGAATTAAGTTACTATCTTGTGGAAAGCAACTGCGAGAACTAAAATAAGGAACCATTGCAGTGATTCCCTGACTAACCTTTCTTAGTAACCACTGAGTACACAATTAAACAAAGCCCAGCGGAGTTTGTTTCCACTGAGTCCTTCCAAAGAGTCAAATATGTAAAGACAGAGATGAGAAAAATTCAAATTCCCCTGTTCCAGGATGGAAAAGCCAGCAGTAAAAGCCTCCATTTAGAATCCATTGCTTTTAAAAATGTAACTTTTGCATTCCAAAACCATGTACCTCTGAGGAAAGACTGAAGTCAGACTTGCAGCTCGTCCTCTCCAGAGAGGTAGGCAGAGTGGATCATGAAGGAACAGAAAGAACAGAAGGATCACGAAGGAATAGGCCAGAGCTGATTCTGGGCTTAAAGAGGACAAAATGAACCTTTTGCCAATTTAATTTCTCTGTGCAATTTGTCATTTTATTCTTTACTCACTGGCCTGTTCGGAGTTGTTGGGAGACTCACCTTTTGTCATTGAATACATTTCTGCTGTCATTAACCCTGGAACATGCTGCCCAGAGATGGCCATCTGAGAAGCAGCTTGGAGGCCAACTAGTGCCACAAGTCCTGGCCTCCGCCCTTGGGACACTCAGCAGTCGCTGCTCTCTCTGTCCAGTGTCTTGTCACCTAGAGCATCTACTCTTGTCTTCTTGTGCATCTGCAAGAGTTTTGCACCTGGGAAGAATTTTGCTGTATTTTAAGATAGGGAATTTCAGATCAGACTAGTCCACAAAACCGGAAAAAGTAAGAACGTGGAGAGAGACTGGAAATACAGTTGGAGGAGGAGATAATTAAAGGAGCAAGATTTTGGAGGCAGTGGGAAAGTTGGAACAGATGCCCATTCATCTGAAAAGTCATTTTAAGACTGAGTCCTAGAGGTCTGCTAGAAAGCTCAGAGTCCTCTAACTTGCAAACTACCCAACTTTACAACTCCTTTATGGTTCATATTTGTTTCTTCTTATCAAAGTAATATTAAAATAACAATGATTCAAGATAATTTTGCCATTCAGCCCTCAGAATACAGCCTTTCATAGTACAAACTTAAACCATGCTGGCTTCATTGCATTGAAAATATCTGGCTTCCCCTTAATTAAGGCCTAAGTTGATTAGTAAACTTAAGAATCACATTTATAAATGTAGAATGCCTATGCAATAGAACAAGCATGATATAAATAAATAATTCACTATCCCCTCATAGCCAATGGGTAAAATACCTGAACGCAATTTGCATCAAGGCTCAATATTAAAAAAATGTGGGAAAGTGGCTGTCAAATTAACAGTGAAGGCACAGGAAGCCAACCTCCGTGACCGTCAGAATTTTAAGACTCATGGTCTCATTTTACTATTTTTCAAGCCAATTAAATGACCCAACTCTGAGAAAATGTGACATTTACTAGGCATTTGAGAGTTGTTAATTTGGTACGTGTGTCTGTTTGTACTGTTTTTTTAAACTTTGTTTTATGTAAAATTTCAAACATATACAAAAAAGAAGATAGTATAATGAAACTTCACGTACCCATCACCTAGCTTCAATGATCTTGTTCCATCTACACCTACCCCTTCCTCTTGCAAATTATTTTCAAGCAAAGCTCAGATATCATTTTATTTCATCTGTGTCTCTGTATTACAATTTTAACTACTAAAACCAGTGCTTACCTCCTGGGATTGAATTACTTATCAGTCATCAAAGGCACATAACAAGAACAACATTAACAAGTTTCTCAATAAATATTGTCAAAAGAATGAATGAACGAAAGGGTAATATTTATTGAGTGCTTACTGTGTACCAGGCCCTGTGCTAAATACCTTGCATGCACCAGCTCACCTAATCCTTATACCAACCCTAAGCCATGAATGCTATTATTTCACGTTTCAGATAAAAACAAAGGTAAAAAGATTAAGAGACTTCCTCAAAGATAAATACAAATTAAATGAAAATGAAATCAAACTGAGTGATATTGTGAATATAGAATATAGCATAGAAGCAAAGCACAAACGACACTTGATATTTTAATTAGGTTCAGAATTTAGGCCTTGGAAAATGAAAGTAAATGTGGCGAAACAAAAATTGGTGAATCTGGGTCAAGGTATATGGGACCTCTTTATACTACTATTGCAATTTTATGTTTTAAATTATTTCAAATTAAAATGTTAGAAATTTGAAGTGGGGCCATTTTTTTCTTAACTTACAAAGTTCAAGGAAGATCCTCACTGACATTTTGCATAATGGGCCAGGATTTCTCTTATTTCGGGTCCCTCTGAAATGAAAACCTAAGTCAGGCTTAGGTTTAGGTAAGTTTTTGTGGCGAGCTTGGGGGGTGATCTCAAGAAGCAGAAGTGAGGGGATGGGGAGAGCGACACAGGGAAGAAGAAAAAGACAACACAAGAACACATTATCAGCTGATCTCTCACTGTAGGCGCTGGGACTTAGTCCTGCTGGGGACCTGCGGTAGCCAGCCTCCAAGACGGTCCCCAATGATCCCTGCCTCCTTGTAGTCACACCAACGTGTAGTGTCCTCCCAGACTCTACCAGGGCTGGTCTGTGTAACCTCCAGAAAACAGCAGAAGTGATAGTATGTCACTTCTGAGATTAGGTCATAAAAAAGTCTACAGCTTCCATTTGGGGCACTGGCCCTCTCTCTTTCAGAACACTCACTCTGGTGGAAGCCATGTGGTGAGAAGCCCTAGGAAAGGGGCCATGTGGTGAGGTGAAGCCTCCTGCCAAGAGCCACATGAGTGAGCCGGAGTTGGATCCTTCAGACCCTCAGATGACTGCAGTACGGCTGACACACTGATTGCTGCCTTGTGAGGGACTCTGAGGCAGAACCACCCAGTTAAGCTGCTCCCTGATTCCTGACCCACAGAAACTGTGAAACAAGAAATGCTTGTTATTTTAAAGCATTAGGTTTGAGGTAATTTGCTACACAGTGGTAGGTAACTAATACAGGACCCTTTGAGAAACTGTGTTTAATACACCTCAGAAACCTTCCACCAAACATTGAGAGGCTGAGGCCTCTATCCACATAACCCCGATTCCAGAGTGGGCACTGCGGGTGGGATGTTGTCAACACGCCAGAGCTAACGTCACTGAAATCAGAGGTGGGCTGAGGGTATGTGAGGTAGGGGCATGAATAAGCATCTCCTAAAATATCTCATGATAGAACCATTTTTAACTTTGCCAGAATGAGATCAGGTTTCATAGAACTTGAAGTTCTCCTTAGGAACTTTCCCCTTCTTATTTACTGTTTTAGTCTTTCGAAATTTGCAAAGCTCAGCTCACAGGAACATTAACCTAGCCCGAACTGAAATTTTTAACTTTATCTTTCTGATTAAAAAAGTAAACTCTGTTATTAAAATATTTTTGAAGAGACAAAGATACCCCCAAATTTAGAAATACCAGAAAATGCATCATTCACAAATTACTGTTGCTAAAATTTTGTGCCATTTAGTATGCCGTAAAAATGCATATAAATTCTTATTGAAATCTTATTAGTCATAGTTTTATAGACTGCTTTTATCACTAACAAATATATTGAGAACAATTTCCAATATGAAGTGATATCACTTTAATAACTAAATCTTAAACACACACCATTCAATTAAAAACAACAAAATATCTTATCAGGCTTCCAGTTATATTTTCCAGTAAGAGGAAGTTACTAGTTGAAGCTTAGAACAAATTAGGGTGTGGCACCATTTATTTAAGCACCATTAAATAAACCCCATAATCTGACCTCTATGGAGACACTTCTAAGTCCATACTGAAATTACTTTCCTATTGCGTTTTTCAATCTCTTTTAAGAGTTTTCATTAAAAAGAAAAATGAGCTGAGCCAGCTGCTGAGCCAAGAGTCTGGCCTTGTCCTCATCCCACATTTGTTCCTTGACCAGGTGCTCCCTAGTGGCCTCCTCTGTGGGGTAGGCACACACCAGCTCTGAAGCAGTTCTCCTGAATTCAGTGCTGGTTTCTGGTAGAAACAAGTTTTTGGGAATAAAAATACACTCTGCTCCTTCAGCAATCTACAAGAGAGAATAAATACAGGGATATTTAATTGTTTAATGCACACAGGAAATGTAGTTCAGGGTCAACCATGAGTTTGAAAGAGTTAACATGGCCCTCCACCCCACCCAAGAGCCTAATCAGTCAACAAGGATGCGCTGTGGGTATGAGGAGCTGCTGACTGGTTTAATCCCATCTGGGAACCAGGATGGCAACTGTAAAAGTCATCTGGGTCCATCTAGTCCTAACATCCCTCCTTCCCAACACCCAAGGGATTCTGCATAAGGACTATAAAAGGACTAATTAAGAAAATACAAACCCCAAGTGGGATAAGTCATACACAGTTTACACATAAGATAGGAAGTTATATAACAATTTGCAGGTGGCATGCCGTGTGGGACTGATGTTGACTGCTAACCCTCCTCAAGTAAGACGTGGTGTTCTATGTCTCTGTTCTGGACCTCGTCCAGACCCTGCTCTTCTTCTGTGGCTCAGGTTCTGTGCCTCTAACCTCTCTTGTGCTCTTCCATGTTCTTATTGGACCCCCACGTGCCGGGGATAGAGTTGTGAAGAAGGGACTGATCACTTTCTTACATTAGACTTCATTCTCTCTTCAATTATTCAAAATTTCTGTCTCCTTCGTGGTTCAGCAGGGTTATTTCTCTTTGTTTTGATTTGTGTTCTTTTTTTTTAACTGTTATTGCCCAATGCCAATGTATCCGGCATTAGGGCCTCTAAAATATTTTCTGTGGCAGGATGGGAGGGAACTAGAATCCTCTAAGATTTTAAAAGAGGAAAAGAGAATATGCTAGGTTAGATATACCTGGAATGCAGTCTCTTATTATTTAAGTGGCTTTTCTTCTTGAGTTGTTCCTCTGTTCCAATACAAATGCTTCCATTATTACTGCCTGCTCTAGAGGGCAGAGACGGGCCTCACAGTGAACAGCTCCGCAGGCTAACTCTATCTGGATTCTACGGGCAAGGCTCTGGTTATGTGAGTTTCAAAACGTCCCTGAATACTCTTACTTTGTACTGTTTGAAAACTTTCGTGAATCTCAAAAAGTGAGAAAAAAAGCCTAAGAGTCTACTCTTAGGAAAATCTGTAAGGTTTCAGTTAACATGGGATAAATCCTGAACATATATGTCATGGAAAATGGCAAATGAAAAAAGGTATTTACTCTTGAAAAAAAAAAAAACCAATAAGACCAAATAAAATTCCAAGGCAGTTAAAAATAATTTAACTCTACTTAAATTGTTTCGATAATTCTGACCCTAAAGTTTTTGATTCCCATGAGATCCTCCTCCTCTTTGGATTTCAACACTGTGGAATGCTGCTAGAAACTCTGTGTCTTGTCTGTGAGCTTCCATGAACTGACAAAATGGACACAATGGAAGAGTTTTCTAAGAATGACTCAGAGACCACTTTGGAAAAAGGATGTGCTCTTACCAGGCACAAAGGAAGATCACATGAATTGTCCACTGTTTCTGCCAAGCCCTAAAATTGGATGAGAACCCAAGTCACTAAAAATCAAGGGTACCCCTTTGTCAATTAAATTAAGCAAGAGACAAGAAACGTCAAATCAGAAACATGGATTTTTTCTTAATTCTACTGTAGCAATGGACCTATACATGGTTCTCCAAGAGTCAGATAAAATGGGACTCTGAACTATGTTTACAGTACTCTAAAACCCATATAAAGCCGAGAATCACGTATTCACAAAGAATGAGCCACATCACCAATTAAAACTCATCCAATTAAAACATATCCAAGACAGATAATATATTTTTGTTAAGATTTAAGAAATTCTTCCTGGGCCGGCCCCATGGCCCAGTGGTTAAGTTCACGCACTCCACTTTGGCGGCCCAGGGTTTCGCTGGTTCGGATCCTGGGCGCGGACACGGCACCGTTCATTAGGCCACGTTGAGGCTGCGTCCCACAGGCCACAAGTAGAAGGACCCACGACTAAAAAATATACAACTATGTACTGGGGGCATTCCGGGGGGGAAAAAAAAAGAAGATTGGCAACAGTTGTTAGCTCAGTTGCCAATCTTTAAAAAAGAAAAGAAAAGAAAAGAAATTCTTCCTAATGGCAAAAATGAATGATTATTACTTTTTGGGATAGTGAGACTTGAGTTGGGACCTATAGGACAGAATTTTGGCTCAAGAGGGAAGATGATCTAGATTAATTTCCATTTATTTAGTAACAAGAATATATGTCTTATTTACCACTCCATACAAGATTCTCATTCCTTAATTCATGAGACAAATTTTTACACATTTCTCTTAATTATGGAACTCAGAACTGGACAGTTCATTGGTAAACATCTGATCAACATTGAGCTTTCACTTCTACACAGAAAAGCAAACACCTGAATTAAGTCAGAACCTGAAAGCCAGTTTGAGGAGCCAGCACCCTGAAGCTAGGTGTCCCTAATGTTTCTGAAGCCAGTGTTTGTGCAGGGAAAAATAGAACCAACCTTTCCAAGTGTGCATGGATGTGATGATGTAGCAAGGAGTTTAGCTAGTCTAACATAGTTACTATTAATTAAAATATTTTGGTCTCCTTCAACAACTTAAAATTATTTTCAAAATATTTTTCTGACCAAACATAAGTTCTGCCAAAAAGAAAATTTTGTGATAATTCTCTTCCATAAATAAAATAAAATATTGCAGTTTTACGGAACATATATCTGAATTTGTTCAGTGATGTTTTACACTCATTTTACATTAGCCAGTACAATACCTCTACCTGTGCCTATGATGGACCTTATTCTATTTAAGTTTATGTGCATCTTTCCAGTTTGTTTCCATATTCTTCTATTTCATCTCTTCATTGGAAAATATTGGTATCATTACAAGAGCAGGAGTTTTGGAATCAGATGGATAGACCTCGTTTTCAATCCTGGACCAAAACCTTAACTTTGTGGAATCTAGATTTTGTTTTAATTTGGAAAGTGGGGGTAATAGCTAACTTTAGGATTGTTGTAAGGATCAAATGAGAAAACATATGGGAAACCCATAGTGCAACTCAATAATAATATTGAGTTATTAGGTACTCAATAAGTGGAAGAATCTTCCTTTCGTCTGAGGTAACGAAGACATCCTCAATCTAAAATTGTTGTCTAGTGTATGAGCGAACATGTAAATACTCATTTGAAAATGACCGTTTTAATTACATATTTGCAAACTAAAAACCAATAAAGTATATATTTGGCTTCTAATAGCAGGCTCTGAGAAGACTATAATTTAATCTTAAGCCTCATTCCTCCAGAGTTCATCAAGAATGGAGTCAGTGTATACATCCCACAACTAGAAGGACTCGCAACTAAGATATACAACTGTGTACACGGGGGGCTTGGGGAGATAAAGCAGGAAAAAGAAAAAAAGAATGGAGTCAGCGTAAAAAGGCAGATAATGTGAGGTCAAATGAGCTTTGTTTCTGATTCTGAGCCCCATCCATAAAGACATAACACGGTGACAACATGCAAAGGCCATAACAGTCATCTTTTCTTCACTGGTGACCACCTGAAGTTCTGGGAAAAGGCATTTCTTCTTTTGAGGTATATAGTGAATGATAACCCATGAAAGTTACTGAAAATTATTTTACAAATATACATTCCTGATGAAAATGATTAGCAATCAAGAAATACGCATTTAGACTATGTGAAAGGCTTTGGAAAAGATGCATGAGATGTGATCTTTGCTTTCAGGAAACCTCAGTCTGGCGCCAGACCTAGTGGCCTAGTGGTTTGGGTTAGCACACTGTGCTTCAGCAGCCCAGGTTCAGTTCCCAGGCATGGACCTACACCACTTGTCTGTTAGCGGCCATATGACAGCAGTGAGTCACATTTAAAAAAAGAGGAATACTGGCAATGGATGTTGCTTAGGGCAAATCTTTCCTAGCCAAAAAAAGAAGAAAGAAAGAAAAGAAACCTCGGTCTGCTTTGAAAGACAAGACGTGCTCTTTGAATTGATCTAATTGCATTCTGAAAAATACAAGGATCTATTTTTGTTAATGAACTGAATTCACATAAGGAGGAAATTGACCTGTTTTGCATATCTGATATGTGCCAGGCACTGAACATATATTTTCTCACTTAATTCTCACAGCAATGCTATGAAGTGGATGTAATTCCTCTCATTTTGTAGGTAAGCAAACTAAGCCTCACATAGGTAAGGTGACTTGGATAAGGTCACATAACTAGGGAGTGACAGTCCCAAGAAGCTAAGGCAAGCCAGTGTCTCTGGGTTCAACATCCATGCTATGTTCATTACTGCTGAGATGGCCATAGGGAAAATTAGGGAAAGAAATCACTGTGAGATACACCATAAGGAAGAATTTGCAAATGTTTACAACTGCTTATGGATGATGTTAATATCAAGACTTTACTAACAAACTATATGGAGCCGTGACTGAATTTTAATGAAATATTTCGTAAATGAGACAAGGCAGGAGCATCAGGAAACAGAAATCCAGTTAAATATTTTCAAGGAATCAAATTAGTTTTATTTACCTATTTAAAAAGACTCGATAATTTAAATAAATGTATTACTGTCCTCCTCTGCAATGTTTTTAATGTTGGCATCTGAAATTTAGAAGGCAACACTGTGGGAAGAAAAAATATTAGTTTAGAAGACTTGGATTTGATTTTTTAGCCCCAAAATTACTGTAGTATGAGCTTGGACAGCTCATTTAATCACTTTGAATCTTATAGGATATTAATGCCTTTCCTACCCCATCCAGCCATCCACTCACCCACCCAACCATCCACCCATCCAGCCAGCCATCCTTTTACACACTTATCCATTTATTCAATTATTCATTCAATATACATTTATTGAGCATCACTAAATGCCAGTAGACATGTCAGAGCTAAACTAGACTCAGACTCTGCCCTCAAGGAGCTAATAGTTTAGCAAAGAGAGACAGACATGAGTATTGTAGTAAAATGTGGTGGGTGCTGGAAAGAAAACTTGTCCTGGCCACAGTGGGCAGAAAGGAGACATCAGTTCTACCTGGTGAGAGGTGGAGTAGAAGGACATCCCACTGACACCATGGGAAAGGTAGGACAGGCATCACACAAAAGGTGACACTTGAGCTGAATCTCAGTAAAGTATCAGTAATTTTTCCCATTGCACCTGGGGTGTGATGTTGGGAAGAGTGTTCCAGCCAGAGGGAACCACCTAGTAAATACTCAAAGGTATGACATGGTGTGGTAGTCAGCAAACTACATGTAGTTTGATATGGCTGAAAGGTAGGGTGGGAGGAAGATGCAACCAGAGATGAGGCTGGAGAGGACAGTTGGCCATGCTGAGGAGGTTTAATCTTATTCTATGAGCATTAGGAAATCATTAAAAACCCATAAGTTACAGTGAAATGATCAGATTTGCATTAGAGAAAGAGTATGGCTAAAGAGAATCAATATAAGAATATTATAAGAAAACATATAAAGACCCATAGTAAACTGAGGATCACCATATAAATCACTATATAAATGTTTGTTTTTATTCTTACTTCAATATGTCATGATTTGCTATATTACAGACCATGTGTGATTGATAAAACACGAATTCTATGTAACTTTATGTATTTATTTAAATAAATAAACCTATGAAACAAAATCTTTTTCTCTAATCAGAAATGAATTATAATAATAAACTAAGAAAACTTACAAAAATTTCACCTTGTTCCAGAACTCTCATCTCAACAAAACATGTTGTTAGTGAAGTTCCCTGAAAAGAATAAATCGAAATATTGATGACCTTTGAAAATAATAGGTGTTGGTGGGGATGTGGAGAAATTGGGACCCTTGTGTAAATGTAAAATGGTGCAGCCACTATGGAAAACAGTATGGTGGTTCCTCAAAAAGTTAAAAATAGAACTTCCATGTGATCCTGCAATTCCACTTCTGGGTATATATCCAAAAAATTTGAAAGCAGGGTCTCATAGAGATAATTGTACACCCATGTTTATAGCAGCATTATTCACAATAGCCAAAAGGTGGAAGCAATCAAAGTGTCCAGTGATAAATGAATGGATTAACAAAGTGTGGTATATATACATAATGAAATAGTTTTCATTTTCTTTAAGGAAAAAAGGAAATTTTGACACATGCTACAACATGGATAAACCCTGAGGACATTATGCCAAGGTGAAATAAGCCAGCCACAAAAAGACAAATACCATATGATTTCACTTATTATCTGGTATCTAGAGTAGTCAAATTATAGAAACAGAAAGTAGAATGGTGGGGGCCGGGCCGGTGGTGCAGTGGTTAAGTGCGCATGTTCCGCTTCAGCGGCCCGGGCTTCGCCGGTTCGGATCCCGGGTGCGGACATGGCACTGCTTGGCAAGCCATGCTGTGGTAGGCATCCCACATAACCCACATCCCACTTTGAAACGTTAAGAAAGGAAGCAAATGATTTTATCTATAACTTTTAATTAAATAGCAGCTTTAAATAAGCAGAAGTACCACAAATCCTTTATGTTTTCACAATCACTCACAAACAATCTCAAGAACAGAAATCAAGGAGGAAGATAATGAAATGAAGTTACTATAAGGATTCTATATTACAAGGCAAATCAACCTGTCATATAGGCCAAGCTCATTTTCTTTTCAGTATAATGATGTAAGATGTGCCTTACTAAGTTGTGTAGATCTCCTTTGCTTCTATGCTTTCAGCAGGATAGAGAGGAATTATTTTCAACTCCTTAGCACGGGGGTTTTCAAACCTGAGTTCTGAGAATCATCTGGAGAATTTGTGAAACTTGCAGATCCCTGGGCACCATCTCCTTCCACCAAATTCTAATTCACCAGGTCTGGGGAAGGTCAAGGAATTTGCATTTTAACCACACATATGGAGGGGGTGGGATTCTGATGCTTGAGGATAAACTGCATTGCAAATGATTAAGTAAAAACAACCTATCCCACATGTAGTTTGAATGTCCATACAGCTGATAAATGGCTAATTCTAAGTAAAAGATTCTTTTTAATATCAAAAGGTAAATTCATATCACGTAATGTTTATCATTTGAACAAGATCTCCAACAAGTTGGCCATGATTCATAGGTCAGACTTGAGGTCCAAGATGGCTTCGACTGTGACATGAACTTGCAGACAGTCCCAGCAGGCAGGAGTGTTGCCCATTATCTCTTCTGTTGGAAACTTCTTCTCTCCTCTCCCTAGATCCACAACAGATCATTTTAGAAAATTTAAGTTAGTTTGGGGATGCCTATTGGTGTCCTCTGAAAAGTTACCAAAGGAGATGGAGGAAAGAAGGCAGACCTGTTGATAGTCTTGGAATTTCAGAGCTAGAAGTTGATTTTTAGGGGTCCAACCCTCTAAATTTACAAATGAGAAAACAGACAGCAAAAATAAACAAAAACATAAGCAATTTACCCAAAACCACATTAGTGAGGCCTCCCTGGACTCTACTTCAAATGATAGTCTTACTCCTTTTAATCCCTGATGGATTGCTATCCTTCCATACACCAATTATATACAATAAACAAACTAATCAGATACATCTTTTCTATTCCCTGAATGGCAAAAGGGACTCTTTCAGAGAGATAGCAGGCAATTTGGGATCTGGCACTCTGCTTTATGATTATGTCATTTAAAATTTTTCATCTGACTGCTCTTTTTATATGTCTTCACTAGCCATGAATAATGAGAGACACGCAAATTCACTAATTAAAGTTTCACACATCATGGAAATAAGCCTGGTAGGTGAACAAAAACAAAAAAATAATGACAGATGCCCTCACACTTGAGGAAAACTCATTGATCAATGTTGCAATCATTGATCATGATTGTTTGAGAAAGTATATAATTTGTTTTTAGTTGTTCCCAGATTTGCATCTTATACCTACCAGTACAAAAAAATACAAACCTGAAACAGTTAGCGGCTGATTTGATAAATAACTAGCAATTGTTGCAATAGGTTAATAACAGTATGACAGAAAGAAAAAAAGCAGCCATTTTTATAGTCGGTGAGGGCCAGAAAGTGAAATCTATGCCCTTAACTGCAACTGACTGAGCAGATCCAATGAAATTGGCATAAGTATCAATAAAATGAGAAATTAATTGATTCTTAGATTCCAGGCCAGGTGCTTCTTATAAGCCACATCATATCCTTTTGTGAAATAAATCAAGACATACATAAATGCATGCACACACATACACATTCATACTCACATATATAACTTTTTCTCTTTCACATCACCATCATTCATTCAACTCATCCAACAAATATTTATTGAGTGCCTACCAAGTGCCAGGCCCTAGCCTGAGTCATATAGGAGCCAAGAACACATATGAGGTCCCTGGCCTTGTACAGCTGATAACCTAAAAGGAGGAAGACAGACAATAAGCAAGAAAGCAAACAGATACACAAGATAATTTCAGAAAGTAATAAGAGCTCTGAAAAGTTGGATAAAGACATGTGAGAGAGACTCGGGGATGAGGCCATTTTGATGGGAAGGCCTCTCTTGAAGAGGCAGCATGTTAACCTGAGATGGGAACAACGAGTAAGGGTCAGCCAGAGTAAAGTATGTGGGACAAGCATCCTGGCAGAGCAAACAGCAAACAGAGCTCAGTCCAGAGGCAGGAACAAGCTGGCCAATGAGCACAGTGTGAGGGCCAAGCGAGCAGGGGATGCTATGAGCTGAGGCTGGCAAGGGAGGCAGCTGGCAGATCATGCTGGGCTGTAGGGATCATTCTGGCGTTGCATAAGCAATAAACAGAGCTTGGATCTTCTGATTTGCAACTCAAGGTCTCTTTGTTCTCCCCCTCGCCACTCTGCTTCAGTGGGGAACATGGGAGGGAATAGCACTCATCCAAACAAAACAGGGCTGGCCAATGTCTGGAAGGCATGGAAGAGGTGACCATGCCCCATCTCTCACTCTGCCTTCTTGGATGTGGTCCCCTCCTGGGGTTCTTTTGCTTTGATTTCTATCACTCCCATCCTGTCCAATCCCTGCAGTTTGGTGGTCCACACAAGGGCAAAGAAATACTCCTGTCCTTGTCTGAGATGGCAAACATTTTTAAAGGTGAAATTTACTAAATGTAAAGGGGAAAATAATTTCTAAAGTATAGATTTCTGAACACAAGATCCATCCATGCCCACATTATCCAGGCTCAAAGGACTGGCACAGACCCATAACTATCCTGCCCAGCTTCTTTCTGACCCAAGTCCTGCTGTCATTTGTCATTGGATCTTAGCAGCCCATCCTTTTCCTGATCCTGGGAGATGGTCTACCTGTCCAGTCTGTGTTCTGAGACAAGTTCCCAAAAGATCTAATTAAACTTTAATTACTTAACAGGGAGCCTATTTCTTTCTGGCATATAAAAGAAGAAAGGTACCTGCCCTTCAGAGTTTACGGTGGCCATAATAAGTTAGACTGACTCCGTAGGCATCTCAGGAAAATTGATTTCAGTGCATTATACTCAACTTTTATATTTAAATAAGTAAAAGGCAATTCAAGGCCATCTCAGTGAGTGCAGAGTGTGAGATTTAAGATTGGAATTATATAAGTACAGAGGGGAAAAAAGACATGGGGTAGAGTGGGTCAGCACAAAGGCCTCATAGAAGCGGCATATTTTCAGCTGGACCCTTGTACTTCACTGATATATATCATAATGACAGAAAGAATTGAAAACAAATCAAACTGCATTCAAGAATCTTATTGTTAGTACTAACAGTGGTATCCTTATTTTGAAAGTATTCCACATATATCGTAGGATAAAGCAAATAAATATCTTGTTAATGTCACTAGAAAACAGGATTTTAACTAACATAAAACAATGCAAGTATAAAATCAAACACATTAAGTAATCTTAGATTTGAACTAGAAATACCAGAATAAATGGTGAGATTTTTCCTCTTAGAGAAAAGCATACATTTTCTAGCTCTGTACTCGGTAAAAGCCTAGAAGCAACAACAACTAAATATCAAAGAGTGTCCCTAGTCCCCAGATTGTGATTTCTAAATATTATTCCCCACTAAAAGGAACTAGGTCTCTTTGAAGAAACGTCTAATTCTAGCTCTAGAGCAGGAAACATACAAGATGAGACTGGGACATCTTATTATGTCAGAAAGAAAGGGAATACTCAAAGATTACTGGGCCATCTCCAAAGGCACAGGACCCAACATGAAGGAGCTAAATCCTTTAAAAAAAAAAAAAAAAAGGCTATAATTAAGCCCCAAAAGAGTAATGACTGCAATAGATTGACACACCACATCAGAGAGCTGAGGTCATAAGGCAACCAGATAAACTGAATTCCAAAGGATAACAAGCCCCTCCAAAGAGAGATGGGCAGACAGAGTATGGAGGGAAGAGGAGCTGCCCAAAAAGCAAGTAAAAAGAAAACAGCTGAAATTTCAAAGAATTCTTAAAGGCTGAGTGTGGGTCAGCCTAACACTTTAGAATCTCTAGGAACCCCAGACACAAAAGGAGTCTGAACTTTCTCACCAGCTATTTCCATGGGCATCCACTGTGGGCTCACAAAAAGGACCAGGGTCATGGTAGGAGAACTGAGAGAATCCCTCCCCACCAGCCCCCAGGTAATGCACTGACATGAAAACCAATCTGTTTCAAAGATGCTTGTCTCATAAAAAGCAAAAACCATTAGCTTCTAGGGGAAGAAACGGAAACACTCCCATCTCATGCTTCCAGACAAAGACCTGCTGCCACTGGGGGAAGGGTAGGAAATCCTCCATCCCAGGAGAAGGCCCTCTGCCACTGAGGAAGAAGTAGAAACAAAAGCTATCTGCTACTGGAAGAGGGGAAGAAAGGATCCTGCACTGATGCAAAGCAAAGGTCTGCAACAACTGGAGGTGAGGCAAGAAACTTGCTCCCACCAAAGGTCCTCCACCAATACAAAGCAAAGCTCATTGCCATGAAAGGGTAGAAATGCTGAGAACATCTTAGCACTGAGGCCCAGGCACACAGGACTTACCCATCACTGAAAACAGAGCAGAACTGAGGAACTCCACACCCCCACCATAATTATTGCACCAAGTAACAGCAATAAGAGTCTACCACTGCGTGTGTAGGGTGTCAGGGGGAGACAGGAGGATGAAGAACCTCTTTGTGGCACAAGTATGCAGGGCACACTGAAGGCTGAGATTGTGGCAGGAAAACTAAGAAAAGCCCATCTTTCGTTCCTGGTTCCACAATAAGTACAGGTATCAGTAATCCACTGATGGAGGAATTTGAAGTCTTTGCTGCTCTGAAGGTAAGTACAGCAACATAAACCTAGCTAAACTGCTAACTAACCTGACAGGAGAAGGAACATGTCCATTTTCAGGTGTAACTACCTTTTGTATTAATCTCTGCTGCTCTTTTACACATTTCTGCCATTGAATTAAAAAAATTATCCATCACAAGAAAGCAAATAAAACCAGACCATTGTCAAGAGCTAAAGCAGTCCACAGAAGTAGAACTAGAGATGCCCAAGATGTTAAAACTATCAGAGAGAGACTTTAAAATAATTATGATTCATATGTTACAAGTCTCTGTTAGAAACAGTAGACAGCTTCAATAACAGTTGGAGTATTTTAGCAAAGAGATGAAACATATAAAAAACAGTCAAATAGCGGGGTCAGCCCCCTGGCCTAGTGGTTAAGTCCAATGCACACTACATTGCTGGCCCAGGTTTGGACCTACACCAATCATCAGCTGCCATTCTGTGGTGGTGAGCCACATACAAAACAGAGGAAGACTGGCAGAGATGTTAGCTCAGGGCAAATCGTCCTCAGCAAAAAACAAAACAAAAAAACCCCAAAACCAGTCAAATAGAAATCCTAGAAATTAAAAAAAGCACAGTATAAGAGTTGAAAAATTCTTTCAATGGACATAGCAGAGGAAAGACTCAATGAACTTGAAGGTAAATCAACTGAAATTATCCAAACTGAAACACAAAATGAAAACCGAGTGAGAAAAAACAAACAACAACAAACCCAAAACATCAAAGAGCTCTGGGGACAACATCAAGTGGTCTGATCGAGATGTAATTGGAGTACCAGAAGGAGAAGGAAAATAGAACTGGTCAACAGAAGTATCTGCAGAGATAATGGCTGAGAATTTTTCCAAAATTAGTAACAGGCAACAAACACAAATACAAGAAGCTCAGAGAACCCCAAGTGGAAAAAATAGAAAAAAATTGCACCTGAACACATTATAGTCAAACTGCTGAAAACCAAAAATAAAGAAAAATCTTGAAGAAAACAAACAAAAAAAGCATTACACGCAGAGAACAATGAATGACAGCAGATCAACTGTCAGAAACTATGCAAGCCAAAATACAATAGAGCGATGTCTTTAAAATACTTAAAAAAAATAAATAAATAACAACAAAATCAACCCACAGTTCCAGAATTCTATATCCAGTGAAAATATATTTCAAAATGAAGGTGAGAAGTGGGACTTCTGGAACGATGGAGTAAGGAGCTCAACTGACTCTCCAGCAAACCAATTTAACTGGTGAAAAATAACTTTTATTTCTTTAAAGTCTCTGGAAATTGTCCTAAGGGCATACAGCAGATGGAGAACATTCATTCAAGAAAATCTACTAAATATTAGTAAAAATAGTAGGATTTGACTCACAACCCACTCCACTATCCTCCCAGCTCCTCATTACAGAAGCTCTATTTATGTGCAGCCAAGAAAACAGGAGCTCCATCTCCCCCCAACCAGCTCTCAGTTGGGGGCTACAGTTTCATCCCAGGAGGAGCAGGCTGTGGATGTTTCTCATCTATTCTAGGAAGTTCTATTCTAGGCAGGCATGGCTAAAAGGACTAGGTCTGTCATCCTCCACTCAGCCCCCCACTCATAGGGCAGAAGCTCTATTGCAGGCCAAACACAGTGGGACCCCAATTGCCCCCCAAGGGGCACACTGAAAAGACTAGAGGCTGCCATCACCTCCCTGCTCCCACCTCAGTGCACACTCATAGAGCAGGGATGCCATTTCAAGAAAGCAGATCCGCACACCCAAATATGGTATAGTGGTATAGAGGTTCTGCCCAGGAGGGAAGGCAGGCCCTATGGACAAAGAGCTTTGCAGCTCTGCCTGAGGAGATTGACTTTATTTGGAACTGAGAATGAAGACGTCCATACCTAAGGGCATCGTTGAAAGAAATGATACAAATCTTGGCAGAGAGAAATTAAGAGATGGCTGGGATCTCCTTGATATAGGAAAACAGCAAAGCAGCTAGAAGTTTAATAGAGAGAATCAGGGAAAGAAACGGCCAAAAAGCGGCATCCTGGGGTCAGAGACAACTTTGGGAGTCAGGAGGGCTCTGCACGCACGCCAAGCTGCCCCTACTCAGAAGCAGTCAGAGCAGTACATGGGGCAAAGTTGAACGCATTCCCCAAGCTACATACAGACCCATCCACCAGGGCAGAAGCCTCATTGGCACAAGGGGCTTAAACACAACCTTTGACCAAATACTGAATGAAAAATAAGCTGCTGTGACTGAGGGCCAACTCCCAGGAAGCCGGGCTTTAAAATAACATCACAGGCATCCCTGGCAGTTAGAAAACTGTGTGCGTGCCCAAGGTTGCGTCCTCTGTAAGGACAGATAAAATTAGAAATAAGAGCCTTAATTCTCCCTGTTGAAAATAAAGAGATTTCCCTCCCTTCCTTTTCCTCGGGTCATTTACTTTAGAAAACTTAAAATTATTAGTACTTCCTCCTCTCTTTGCAATGGACATAAATCCTTTCAAAGACTAAATCAGCCTTTTTCAGCTTTCAGGAATGTCTTTCTCAAGGACCTGGGAGCCGTCTCTTAGAAATGTAAATGTCAAGGGAGATAGGACCCCTATCTCCCAGGTTCTGTGGGAAGCTGGGAGCCTAGGTCTGGTGGGACCTTGTACCAAGTTGCAAAATTGCCTCCTGTTATAGAGATAGCAGAAGTTTGTTTTCCTTCTGGATAAAGCCAATTAGCTAACACAGATGGTCACTCCAATTACCAGATAAAGTTGCATGAACTCTGTGGGACAAAAGGTGCCCTCAAGTCCTCTTACTTGACTACTTATTGTTTATCTTGAAAACATGCATGTAACGGGTTGTATCTGCTTGGCTATGTAAAAGGGTGGGGACGTCTTTCAGTCTTTACACTCTCTCAGCAGATTGTCCGTGATGCACATCACATTCTGGTTGAACGCTTATTCAACAATAAAACTGTTTTCTTTCTCTAGAGCTCGGTGGAGAAGTTCTCTGGGTTGGGAGAAGAGTTTGTTTTTAGTTCTATTTCCCCAGCATCTCTCAGGAGCAATCAGAGAAGGAACCTCCAAGCTACTAACTCCTGGCTGAGAAGGAACAACAACAACTCTGAGCTACGGAGCGGCCCCAAAGCCACACACACACTCAGTGGGAAAAGCGAACACTAACTGGCTTATGGAAGCTGGAGCACAATCTTTGACCAACTTGGTTCTTCTTTTTCAAGACTGTTTTGGCTATTCTGAGTCCTTTCAACTCCTAAAGGAGATTTTGAACTCAACTAAGCGAAGCACCTCTTCAGGGATGGTCTTACATCCTCAAACCTGACAAGGCAGCAGCAAATGCCACAAATCTGAATAGTAAATTTCAAATAGTTTAAAAAACTGCTTGCTCTGCTTATGAATGAGAAAACATTTACTTTCCCAAGAAGCTCTCTCTTTCTTCACTGCCTCCCCAAAGCTCTTCCATTCATTAAGATTCGGTTCCCATTCTATCCGACCACTCCAGGCCACATTACTGTCCTTCCCTAAACAGCTTCCTACCTACCATTTATATAAAACAACACAGCACCTGTTTGCATAAGGTTTTATTCTCAAATTGTGGCAGCAAAGCTGTAAACTCCTTAAAGGTAGAGACAATATCATAGTCTTTTCTTTTCGATTCCTGCCTCTTATAGCTTGAAACTGAAATCTATATTTGTTGGATTGAATACTACTCTTCAGTTTTTTTCAAACCATGGGTTACACTTCTATCTTAAATAAACAAAAAGGTGTATTTTCTTAATTAGACAATCTAGCATAACTTTGGGCACAATAGTATGCAACTGACATCTTTGTTAAACTTAATTAGAAGATAAGGGATTGCAACTAACATACTTAACATGATTTTGGTGTTTTGCATAAATAATTTTATTTAATTATGGAATAAAATGTGAGTCATATGTAAACATTATTATACATTTAGGATGTGCAAATAAGATGTATTATTTTTATCAACTTAAAAATGATGGTTAAACTAATTTAGCTACTCAAGGGATCATTCCTCTGAATCCTAAATTTCTGCATTGACCCACCCCATCAACATGAAAATATCAAATTTAAAATATGCAATACACTTTATAATATCACTAAGCATATTCTCCAATAATTTACGACAATAATCATGGGGGTTTTTTGCCGAGGAAGATTTGCCCTGAGCTAATGTCTGTGCCAATCTTCCTCTATTTTGCTTGTAGGTCACTGCCACAGCATGGCTGTTGACAAGTGGTACAGGTTCGCACCCAGGAACTGAACCTGAGCCACCGAAGTGGAGTGTGCTGAACTTAGCCACTAGGCCATGCGGTCAGCCCAGTGATCATGTTTTAAAAGATATGCTTACAAAAATTATTACAATTGTTCTAAAAATCTGTTCATTCTATGTATTTGAATTATGCCATGAAGTAAATAATAATTTTTCCTCCAAAGCAATTATTTTCTCTCTTTCATGCTATCTTCTCTTAGTACCTAAGAGTTCACTTTGTTCATCTTAGATTCACATGACTGTCAAAATACGTAACTGTGCATGCCAGAAATATTTTTCAGATCAGGCCAAATAGCAAGTGGAAAACTTTTATTATTTTTCTACTAAAATAGTTACTGGAAAATATTTTCTAAAAATACTCATTGTGAAATGTGGCAGAATGATTTAATGTTGGAACCATAGCTTTTACTTAAATACTGTTAACATCAGTGAGTGCGTGAGTCATTAAGTGGAATAAAACAGCCTAGCCCGCATCACTGTTGAAATATTAAAAGGATTTCAGAAAGATACAAATTTAAACGAAGTAGCTTATAGTGTATATATGTATATATATATGTGTCTCGTGATATTTGCCACATAGTAACACTCAATAAATAGAAACTTTTTTATCACATTATCACATGACGCTCAACATTTCCAATGGTGAGATTTAATAAGTGACGGGGATTTAATGAGTGGATGTTTGCATATGTATCAGTACCTAATGTACTATAGCCTAAAATTTAAATATTGTATAGCATTTACAGCAGGGAATAATTATTAACGTGTATAAAATGTTTCTTTTATATTTCTTTTTTCTTTTTCTTTCTTTCTTTTTTTTTGCTGAGGAAGATTAGCCCTGAGCCAACATCTGTGCCAATCTTCCTCTTTTTCATATGTGGGTTGCCATCACAGCATGGTTGATGAGTGATGTAGGTCCACGCCTGGGATCCGACTGTGAGAACCCAGGGCGCCAAAGCAGAGTGTGCCAAACTTAACCACTATGCCATGGGGTCAGCCTTTTTCTTTGTAATTTTAAGTAATAAGTAGAGGCAGGTTTACCATGAAATAATGAATCTTAAGGTTTAGAGCCTCTCACCTGCACACACTCCTTCCATGGTCTAGGAGAGGTTCCAGCAACACATTTACATGGACTTATATTTTTGTAAATTTTTCAAAAGTAAGATACTTTAATTACAATTACTTAAGGTGATTTTCTCTTGCCATTACTACTTTTCCTCCACCGTATTTTCCATTCTCGTTCAGTGGCATTGGAGTAGCCAGAGGTATTTTGAAGATTCAGCTAAGGGGAGGTTGAGTTGGAAACACATTTAGCTTGAACTTAGTGGGATATACTGATGGAGTTATCAATCACTTCTCTGTATAACTAGGTTACTACTGGCCTCCCAGGATATAATTGCTTCTATGAATAGCTCATGTGCCCACTCCCTGACTCATCTGGCATCATAACAAGGAGATGAAGGGCATTGGCTATATTGTGTTATGAATGTGAAGAGAAGCAGAGCCAGCAGTTAGTCTACGGAGAATTCTTCCAATCATCAGACACGTAAAATCGTAAGTTGCAGATTTGACCTCATTGTCTCCTAGTCAAAATGGAATTTCCATTTTGTCAAAAATAAGTGCTATATTATAATCTATACAAATATAAAAACATCGTATGTATTCTTTATGGGATACCTACAAAACAAAAATCTTCACAATTCCTATGAACGTAGAATACAAATTTACAGCAATATCACGAACAGAGAGTGTTTCTGTGAGCACACTTGCCTATCTGCACATCTCAACACCTCAGACCCTGTCTTGGCATATCTGGCACACTTGAACTGTGGCAATTCCAGATGAAATGGCCACGAAATTCTTTTTCTTAAAAAGTGATCCCGAAATTAAATAAGCTTCAGGTCCCACAAAACCTGGATCTGCCCCTAGTAAGCAGTTCTACTTAGACTGTCCTCATGCAGAGAATCATAAAATAATATCTTAGAGATGATATTGACTTTAAATCCCATGTAGTCTGGTGGGGGGTTTCACATATTTTCTTTTAAGTTTCAAGACCTTTTTTTCAAATAAAAGCTTATGCTTTGAAAAGCAGTGGAAAGTCTAAATGGTTGATACTATGAGAAAAGTAGAGAATAATAAGCTAAACGAGAAATAAACATGAAACAAATAGGAAACAATAAGTTAAGCGTAAAACTTTAGTGTGAACTCATAACCTTAAAAAGATACATCCTCTCCTCTGTTTCTGTTAGGAGTAGCCCACTATTCAAAACACCAGGGTAGACAACGATTTCTTAGGACACAAAAGACATTAATCCTAAAAGCAAAAAAACATAGATAAATTGGATCTCATCAAATTTAAAAACATCTATTCATCAAAAGACATTGTTATTAAAGTAAAAGGCAAGCCACAGCCTAACAGAAAAGAACAAATCAATAATAGAATTTTTCTTAAAACGAGCAAAAGCCTTGAGCACTCACTTCACAAAAGAAGATATCCAAATAAGCAAGAAGCATGCTGGAAAGGTGACCTACATCCTTAGCCATGGGGAAATGCAAATTAAAACTTCAGTGAGAAGTGACTACATACCCATCAGAGTACAAAATTAAAAGATTAACAGTACCAAATGTTGGCACAGAACAACAGGAATTCTCATATGTCACTGATGGGAGTATAAAGCTGTGCAACCACATTGGAAAACTGCTTGGCAATTTCTTTGAAAGTTAAGCAAACATCTGCCTGCCCAATGACCCAGGAATTCCACTATGTGCATAAATATTCCACACCATATATATATATATCCAAGAAAAATAAATGCTTGTGTCCACAGAAAGACTTACAGAAGAATATTTGTAGCAGTTTTATTAATAATAGCCTCAAAATGGAAATAACGCACACGTCCATCAAAGGAAAATGGAGAAATAAATTGTGGGATAGTGATACGATGAAATTCCATTCAGTGATGAAAAAGAACAAACTACTGGTACACACAACAACACTGATGAATCTCACAGGTGCCAATTTAAAAGACTTCCCACTGGTCAAGCTGTCATAATTTGAGAATCACTAAAAATAATAATTATTAAAATTATAATAATCAATGTAATCAATCTTTCCTATCTAGGGGTTGAAACTTACACACTACCAAACTAACTATAATAAAACTCTAATACAACATACATGGCATTAATTAATTTTATTCTTATTTAACTTTTGTAAAGATAACATTCATATGGTTCAAATTTTAATATAAAATTATAAAACATTAAAACATATACATAATATTAAATATTCTTATGTTTTCTTTTTAGAAGTCTCTTTCTCTTGTTTGCCTGCCATCTGCTTAGTTTCCACTCCCTCAGAAGCCCCTCCCAATGTGGGTAACCATTAAGTGTCTTATGTCTCCTTAGAGAGTTTCTTTGTGCATAATCAAAACAATATAAATCATGTGCTATGTGCCCCGCCTTTTTAAAAATTTTACTCTCTTCTTAGAGGGTTTTTACATTGAAGTATAAATTATACACCATAAAATTCACATTTAAAGTGTACAACTAAGTGGTTTTTAGTAGATTTTTGGTTGTTCAATCATCACCACTGTCTAATTCAGGGAGTTTCTCATCACTCCAAAAAGAGTGCCCAAGTTCCTTAGCTATCATGCCCCAACTCCCAGTGCCCCTGTCCCTAAACCACCATCAATCGTCTTTCTGTCCCTATAGAGTTGCCTATTCTGGGCATTTCATATAGACGGAATCATACAATAGGTGCCCTTCCATGACTGGCTTCTTTCACTTAGCATAATGTTTGCCAGGTTCATCCACGTTATAGCATGAATCAGTACTTCATCCCTTCCTGTGGTTAAATATTCCATTTTAAGGATATAAAATGGAATTTTATATTAATTTTATTAAGTAAGTATATTAATTATATTAATGGAATTTTAAATCCATTTTGTTTATCTATTCAGCAGTTGATGGCTATTTGGGTCGTTTCCACTTTTTTTGGCTGCTGTGAGTAATACTGCTATGAACAGTCGTGTGTAAGTTTTTATGTGAACATGTTTTTGCCTCTCTTGGGATGCACCTAGGAGTGGGATTGCTGGGTCACAAGGTCACTCTATGTTTAATTTTTTGAGAAACTGCCGGACTATTTTTCAAAGGGGCTGCAACATGTTGCATTTCCACCAGCAATGTATACGTGTGCTCCAATTTCTCCACATCCTCACCCCACAGCTGTCATTGTTCGTCTTTTTGATTACTTCCCTTTTTTAACAGAAAAGGAAGGAAGCATACCACACACACTGCTGCATACTTCACTTTTTCCATGTAATATCTTGGAGATCTTTCCCCATCAGGAAAACAGACAGAGAGGACCTGTTTCTGGGGAAGCAGCTGGTACAGAGGAGGAGGGGTGAGGGGAAGCCTGAATGAACATACATACATAATTTTTTTCTTCACATTTTTCTTGTATCACAAACACATGCACACACATACACACAGGCCCCTGAAGGGCTCCCAGAGCACCACCTGAAGACTATTTATCTGTCTGGGTCACCCTTCACTTGACAGATGAGGAAACCAAAGTCCAGAGAGGCCAAGTGACCTTCCTAGGTATATTGGTTTGCTAGGGCTGTTGTTACAAAGTGCCACAGACTGGGTGACTTAAACAACAGAAATTTATTGTCTCACAGTTCTGGAGGCTAGAAGTCCAACATCAAGGCGTCAGCAGGGTTGTTTCTTCTGAGAGATGTGAGAGAGAACCTGTTCCAAGCCTCTCCCCTGGCTTCTGGTGGTTTGTGAACGATCTCCCGTGTTCCTTGGCTTGTGTAAGCATCACTCTGGTCTCTGCCTTCATCTTCACTCAGCGTTCTCCCTGTGCGTATGTGTCTGTGTCCAAATTTCTCCCTTTCATGAGCACAACAGTCATATTGACCTCTACCTCATCTTAACTAATTACATCTGCAAAGACCCTGTTTTCAAATAAGGTCCCATTCTGAGGTACTGGGGGTTAGGACTTCAACATACGAATCTGGGGGGAACATAATTCAACCCATATCACTAG
This sequence comes from Equus przewalskii, assembly GCF_037783145.1. NCBI lineage: Eukaryota > Metazoa > Chordata > Mammalia > Perissodactyla > Equidae > Equus > Equus przewalskii. The sequence continues at coordinate 76,879,087 of NC_091833.1, read as the reverse complement.
GGTTATTGCCTTCTGGATTTCCCAAATATCCTTGAATTTCATAAGTGTCTTTCATATCAAGGAGCCAACTTCATAAAACATTTTCATTACTACCCCCTCTAAAGATAAATATCTTAATTCAACAAGCAAACAAGTGAGATTCAACATCAACTTAAAAAGATAGTTATTAAGCTAGTGTAAGCACTTGTGGGCCTTAGTGGGGATAAATCTTCACACACACTGTGGTGTTGCGGAAAGAGCTATGGACCGGAGGTGAGGAAATGCAGAGCTGAGTTCTAACGCTGACAAACACTCACTGTGGGGCCATTTATCATCTGGATCACCACTGCCTTTTCTCATGGATGAGTTGATATGATCTCTAAATTTCAGAGGATTCTCTGATCCCTACTCTATTTTGTTATGCTCTGTTTTGTGCTATTTTTTCTATTCCCACACATAAATATGAGCAATAGAGAGATAGGTGACATAAATACACAAGCATATTTATGATACCCATTCATAGACTCACAGATTTTTAGAAATGGAAGGCTTTCATCTGCTGCCCTCATTTAATAGGCAAAAAATGGAAGGCTAGGGGTCTAGTCCTAAGACACAAACATTATCGCTTGCTTGAATAACTTCAAATAGGGCAGGGGTCCTTAAACTAAGTCCACAGACCTACGGGGCTCCATGGATGAACTTTAGGACGAACTCTGTATACCCCCTGAGAGTTTGTCTGCAAAAATTGGTGTGAATATATATGTTTTATATTTTATTTTTTCAGGTGGAAGGGGCCCCTAGATTCCACCAAATTCTCAAAGGGAACTATTTTTGTTCAAATAAATCCTCAGCTTCTACGCCCTCAAAGCCTGGCATATAAGAGAGACTCAGTAAACATTAGTTGACTCATGTATATTGAACTCTAAACCAAGAAAAAGTTAATAACCACTGACACAGAGTGCAGTCATCCTCTGGAAAATAATCCTGTTTCCTGCTCCTTTAATGCCCTACCTGCGTGCAATCTTTCATCATCCTGTAGCTCCAAGTCGTGGATGAATTACACAATGCTGTGCTTGTCTACTAAACCAATTAAGAAAGATGTTTAAATTACAATTTCATCTCCTTTAGGAAATCATTTGTCTTTTTATTTAATTTTACCATTCTATTTAATTAACAAGGGTTTAATGGCAGTTAATAAATGATATATTAATTAATTTAGGAAATTACTTTGTCCTTATTAAAGTAATTCAGATTTTTAAGTGCTTGTAATTTTCCTTAGTTCCATCAAATAAGACATACCCCATTCAATTAAATCTGAGTTACCTTACTTTACTATTTGTCCAAGGGAAAAATCTCTAGTGTATCCAGCACATGTGCTGCAACAATTATCAGAACTGTGACTTTGAAAAAGGCAGGGAAGTGCCTTGGGCCCAAGACGTAGGATCATAAGCAGAGAGCAGCAGCACCATGGAGTAGGTGCTCAATAAATATTTGATGAATCAATGAAAGAAAAAGGAAGTAGCCAATGTTCTAGGAGGACAGAAAACTCTCTTTGAACAGGGAGCCATGGATCTTAAGAACAGCTGCTAGGACATCCATCAATGGAAGAAGACATAATGGTCAGATCCTCCTCTGAAGGAGCACATGTTTTTGTGGGACATTAAGGAATGGCACCAAGCTGATGATTATCAGTGTAGATATCAAATACAACTGTCTGTCTGCAGTGGTTAAACATTTCTTTTTGGTAATTTATACAAAGGACTTGCAAATTTGGAAGCAATACAAAGTTCCAGGATGGAGGCTTCAAGATATAAGAAGTATGAGACGCTGCAAGAAGCAGGCCAGGCCCTTTCTGCCATAAAGGTGTATGAGAACGAATTGTACTTAAAAAACCCAAATGTTGTTCACAAATAATTTACACTCTTCAGAAGCATTTACAAATAATGATTCACTTTGCTAATGGAGATGAAAATCTTCCTTACAAGATTGGGTCTTACTCAAATTTGTGGCCCCATTCCAGCAAAGAGTAGCTGCTTAACAAATGTCTGTGGATTTATAGTTATAAATTAAGTATAAGCAGGAGCGTTATTAAGAATAATCAAGGAAGATCCTACAAAATCTTGCTATTTATCTTGTCTAGCTTGCTAGAGCACTCCACATCACAGAGAAAGAGTGGATTTCTCATCCTAAAAACTTCCTGAAAAAATAGTTATCCGTTTGACATCTAGGTAGCATCTAAGACAAAGAAATGGACACAGAATTTCAGGTGCTCCCTTGCTTAGTGCCAAGACAAGAGGGATCCTTCTACATCTTTACTCTGCACCCCCTGGAAGAAAGATTCTTAATATTTTAGAGAGAAAAGAATCTAAGATCCAGGTCATCAGTGAGACATCAAATTTAAACCATTTCTCTTACCTGGAGCTGAGAGTGGTTTTTTCCCTAGCAGCTGTAAATGAAGTTTTTGGACAAACTGTGATGCTTGAATAAGAGCAGATAATTTGTTGCTGCAAATTCTATTTTAAACTAATTCAAATTACAATCTGTTCATCAGGTGGACTACTAGGCACTCCTTAAAATGGTGCTGGAGAAGGGTCTTCTGTAGGAGGCTGCTGTTACACCATCTGGACTGTTTACTTCCCTGGACTCTCCATCAGTCTGTGTCACTCAAAAGCAGGCTTTACAGTTATTTTTCCAGGCAACCTCTAATCATTGAACTATTCACGTCTCAAGCCAACACTTCTGTAACTAACTTGTATTAATATTGATTTGCCCGTTAATTTGCTTATTTCGATTTGTTCTACTCTAAATGTTATTTTGTTGTTTCATGTGTAACATTCTAACTTCCTAAGGAGCTTTCAATCTCCTTAAAATCAAACACCATGTCCTCCAGTTTTTTTTTCTTAATATGCTCTTCATCTCATCTCCCCAGTCTCCAAGATGGTGCGTTTTAAGCTATGGAGTTCTACCAATTAGTGGATCATAAAATCAGTTTCGTAAGTCTCCCACCAACATCTTTAAATGAAATAGAATAGAACCTAAGAGAATGGAAAACATCAGGGTGCCTCACCCACGGTGAGGGCAAGGACCTTTTCAAGACCCTGACACAGGGCTGTGTGTGATTGTGACAGGATATAAAATATATTTCTTATTAAGTTGTGGTCAGAAAACCTTGAGAAACACGACCAGGGATTTACTAAACATTTGTCCTAAACAAGAAAAGTTAAATTTTTGCAAAATTTGTTTGGACCCACCTAGCAGTTGCTCCCAGGTTCCTGGCTTACTTCCCTTTGGCTTTGGTTGTCACCCCTGTTGGCTCCAAGCATCACCTAGATGACCTCCCAGATTAGCCCCTGCTGACACCTGCATGCCTTGATTTTAATGCTCTGCCCCATGTTGTACCAGATGCGATCTTGTCCCAAGAAAAAGCCCAGAGATGATGATGGCAAAGCTCCCGACAGACATGAAAGCATACACCTGGCTCTTTTGGGGAGCAGGGTCTAATATCCTCTTTCTAGGTTAAAGTAACTGCATTTATTGCATAATTTAAATTTTTAAAAACCTCAGGAAATTAACATTTCTTGGAGCTACCTGGGAGAAAAACGAATTCACGGAGGAGCACTCACAGCCATAATCTTAAATTGGCTAGTCAGTCAAATTTGGAAAATAGAGCAGCAAAAAGTTCAGCATTTTTGAAGAAATAAGTCCTGTGAGAAAATATTCTAATTACTAGTTATTATCTGAGGTGATAGTTATAATAAAAATACTATTTTAAGAGGTCAATTAGAATGAAAATTATACTACAATCTTAGTTTTTGTTAGTCTTGCGTCACACATGAAGTTATAAATTGAAAATTAGAGTAAATATTCTTATAATTTTTTAAGTGTTCCTAATGCAAATGCTTTGCTTTAAAAATGACTCTCCTCTAGAATTATTTTGGTCAAAGCATAGGAATTAGGTAGTGGGTGGGGAAAATCTGTAGCTCTTTATATTGCCATGGTAATAACCTACATTGCCACTTATTTGTACAGTCATAACATTCCATTCGCAGTTGGCCTGGAGCCGTAAATGACTACAATGTTGCTCTCACAACATTTGGAAAATGATGATCATTTCCTTATCTTATTTGCTGCCATTTAGCCAATGCAGAGAAAATAACATATAAATGAGGCTTCTTTTACAGAGGCAGCTGTAACTTGATGAACAACTGCCAAGGATTCATTTTAGTTGATATTATATGTTAAGTACATGCAAGCTGGAATGGAAATTCCCTGGAAAAAATGAGGGTCATCCTGAGTCCCCAGCATAACGATATGAATGGTCCTACAGTCTGGTGTGGAAGCCCGTAAACCTTGAAGAACGCTCAGGGAAGAGCTACCGGGATATCTACAGAGTGAGAAAGAAAGTCCTTTAAGGGGAAATACAAGCACAATTGAAAATACCATTTGCCTAATTTCTAGGATGAACAATAGTAAGAAGTGGATGATTTAGGGAGAAAATGGGTAGGTAGAGGGCTAAATTATTAACATCAAACCTCTAGTCATGGTTTGAAGCTAGTCTCTGGGTGCTTCCTAGGGTTGAACTGATCCATAAGCCACAGCTCTGCCCCATGGTATTCCAGGAGAGCAGGGACTGTCCAGCATGGGGGACATGGCAAGTACCCAATAAATGTTTGCAAAGGTTGGCTTTGTCTTATAGTCCTATATTTATTTTCCTTTCATTATCATTTTCTCACTTATTTTCTATTTTCTTCTATAGATTTCCTTTGGGGAACAAGAAAGGTTATAAACAAATACTACATAAAGGTAAATTAAATGTTGTTGAAGAGTACAAGGAAGAATGTAAATAGTGTCATATGAACGAGTGCCTCAGAGGACTTACAAACCAAGTGCTAGGGGTTTCAAAGGATGGAAAACCCACAACTAAAATATACAACCATGTAACGGGGGGATTTGGAGAGAAAAAAGAAGGGAAAAAAAAGAAGAAGATTGGCAACAGTTGTTAGCTCAGGTGCCAATCTTTAAAAAAAAAAAAAAGCATGGAAAAGTCACGTATGGATAGGAGCCCAGCAAGGATTCACGGAAGAGGTGATTTTTCATGTGTTCATAAGCAATAGGTAGGAGTGTGAGTGGCAGAGAGGATTCTGAAAGATGAAGAAAGCCAAGTCTTCCAATTCATTTAATAAATTTGGAACAAATACGTACTCACTGATTCTAAAAGAGAAGCTTAGGATACAAAATATAACAATATGACCTGTAGCATCAGTGTAATGCACAGTGTACCAGAAAGTCTGTCTTTTCTTTTTGCCATGAAAAAAATAATGGGAGATTCTTGTAGAGAAAGGAAAACAAATTTACCAAAATTTAGAAGGATACGCCAAGCTATCATTTAAATTTTTTAAAGTAGCTATAATTTCGGGGCTGGCCCAGTGGCACAGCGCTTAAGTGCACACGTTCCACTTCTGCGGCCTGGGGTTTGCCGGTTTGTATCCCGGGTGCAGACATGGCACTGCTTGGCAAGCCATGCTGTGGTAGGCGTCCCACACATAAAGTGGAGGAAGATGGGCACGGATGTTAGCTCAGGGCCAGTCTTCCTCAGCAAAATGAGGAGGATTGGCAGCAGTTAGCTCAGGGCTAATCTTCCTCAAAAAAAAAAAAACATTAAATTAAAATTTTTTTTAAGTAGCTATAATTTCTATTATTCATTCTGTGATTGTCTTAATCCATTTGGGCTCATATAAAAGAATATCAAAAACTGCGTGGCCGAATTCTAGAGGCTGGAAGTCCAAGATCAAGGTCCAGCAGATTTGGTGTCTGGTGAGAGCCCACTTCCTGCTTCACAGAGGCCATGTTTTTGCTGTGTCCTCATATGTGCTGTGTCCTCTTATGGTGGAAGGCAAGAACTCTGGTCTCTTCAGCCCCTTGTAAGGGCACCAAGCCTATCCAAGAGGGATCCACCCTCATGACTTAGTTACCTCCCAAAGGCCTCTAAACACCACCACATTGAGGAGGAGGTTTCAACATATGAATTTTGGGGGGACACAAACATTCATTCTAGAGGAATGATCAAAGTCAAAATGCATTACTTTCCAGTCTGACAAGCCCTACTCTTGGCCCAACTGAGTCCACTAATCATTTCCTTACATCTCATACCCACCTCCACCTGTCTGCTCCAGCCTCACCTAGAAGAATGTTCACTTCCAGGGCATCCTCCAAGGCTGCAGGAGACTAAGGTTCTCTCGTGGGAAGGGTCTCCTGGCTTCATAGCACTATTCAAGTCCTCTGAGATTCTCCTTCTCCTTAGAGGGATCTAGCACATGATTAGACACACCATGACCCTGATAAACTCAAGTGAGTGAAGCTTCAAGGACACCCAGACTCTTTTACATCCGGACCCAAAGAATGAAAGCATGAGAGAAATTGGAGTCCCCTCATTGCCCGTCCAGCTTCCTTGGTGAATTTTCATTTCCTGAGGACCATCCATTTGCCCCAGTGGCTGCGATCCAGAAACAAGATCCTTCTCAAGAGAGACACCACCTGCTGCTTACCCACGAGGCTTTGGCCTTACCCCATGGCCTCCACAGCCATCAGAGAGAAATGCCACACAAGCCCAAACGTTTCATTTGCGTCAAGAGGGGTGGAGGAGTTCTACCACCACACTCATCTGTGGCCGGGATGCTTGACTGATATTTTGTCTCTCAGGATCCTCTCTAGTTTCCCACAAGCACTAGAGCCCTGCCTTAAACAGTTTAGTTCACTGGAGCCCTAACTGCCACATCCAGAACGTGACAGTCCTATTTCTCAAGGACGCATCCCGTTTTCAGGATCCCTTCCTGACATACTATCTACACAACTCCTCTGAATCCAAAATGCCCTGCTTCCAGGCTTGCCCTGCCTCTTGGGTAAGAGAACTTGAATTCCAATGCTGGTCTGGGTTGGACTGAAACAACATTTTCCAAGCTTACTTAAGTCATAAAAAGTCACCAGGGACACTCGTTAAAAATACAGAATCCAAAGCCCTTCTCCTAGAGGTTCTGGTTCAGGACTTCTGGGGTAGGGCCTGACAAGGTATTTTTAACAAGTGCCCTAGACGATCCTAGGACTTTTTGGCATTTAGGGAAACTGAATTAGAGTTTTCTGCACCTTCTTAGACCTGGTGATTTGGACTTCTAGCCCCTTTCGGAGGGGGTGGTCAATCCTATTGTCCCAATTAATTTCCCCTTGTTCCAACCCCAGCCAGCCTCAATCTCATGCTTCTTTCTTCCATATTCCCGGCATATCTTACAGCCAAGGTCACTCTTACCATGATGCTTCTTTTACCGGGAAGGACCTCCTGGAAAGGATTCTGCCACTTGCCTCACAGAGAACCACCCCTACCTAAGAGATCCTACTCCCACCTGCCGACCCTCTTGGACAGCTCTCTTGGAGAGTATTGCAGGCCCATATCAGGATGGAATTTTCCACACTTCATGGACATGGTGATTCTAATCTCTGGCCTTCCTGAAAGGGCACTAGCTCTTCATACCCATTAATTTCTCTTGGCCCTTGTTGGCAACTTCCTCTTTGCAGGACAGCCTATGATGTAAGCAGCCTATTTGAAGCCTTGCTGTTCAAAACAATATATAAATATAGTCTCTACCACACTGTCATGCTTATGCCTATATTCCCAAATAATTTTTCTTATTGTCTAATGTATACAAGATTTCTCTCTCCAGTTTAACCATAAACCTAATTATAATAATAACCACTTATTTAACACCTTTACTTATGCAAGCCATTTTATAAACACATATAATCAATATATTTTTAACTTTCTTTATATTTATTTTCTGCCTAAAAATAGAGCCTACACCGTCAACTTCTTTCTTACCCTTCCTTGTCCTTCACAGGACTAGAATGCACAGAATCACAGTAAGCAACCAATAATTGATCATAACATTAATTAACAAAATAAATTTTGTTAGGGATTTAGGATATACACAACAACTGAGTGACAGTGAGAACTCATAATCAACCTCAAAGACTAGAATGCTTGGAAATCACTATTCAGAGGACCTTATTATATCAAGCATAAATGTGAAAGAAGAAGAAAGGTCTGCATTTTTAGCTCCTTGGGTCATCCTAGATATCCAAGAGGGCCAAATATGGCTATACTTGACAAGTGGAAAATAAAACAGAACAAAATCACAACTAAGCCCAAACTTCCCCTCCTGCCTGAAAATAATGAATGTGAAGGTTGGTGGAAATCTAGAAAGTGGTGTTTTCCACATTTATGTTGGCACAGATCCAATGTGGAGCTGGTTGGTTGATTTAGGGTTGGTAAAGCCAAGGATCACAGGAAGAGTTAGGAATTCTGCTTCTAGAGATTCCTCTGAGAAATCACAGGAGTCTTCTCTGAAAATGCTTCCTTTTGAATGAACTGCTTTCTGAAAAACAGAAAGCTCTAACAGGAAAAGGATGGAATGGATGTGAGCTAATGAGGGAACGGTCCTTCAATGAGCATCCAGTACTTCCCAAGCCTCGTGCTTGGTGCTTTGTGCTTTGGTGCTCAGTTAGTCTGGACGCACCTTATAAATGAGAAAATGGAAGCTCTGGGAAGTGAAGTAACTTGCTCTAGGTCACCCAGTGGCAGAGCTGGGCTCCTAACCAAGGTCGGTCTGACTCCCGAGACAACGTTCTTTGCCAACATCAAGTTACCAATCCAACTCAACAAAAAGCTCTTGAGCACTTGTGTCAGACACTGTTCTAGCCCTAGGGACATGGCATGGAACACAGACAAGCCCTGCTTTCATGGAACCTACATTCTAGGGATTTCCAAATCATCACTCAGGATATTAAGGATCATTTAAGATATCTTAAAACTATCTAGAGAGACATTGAGAAAGGAATGATGATGCTATTCGAGCCCTAAATCAACAAGAATCCCATCCAGAGATATTTTGCATTCATTTTCATAAGGCCCACTAGAACCAGGGCAATTTTTTTCTTTATCTCAAAATCGATGAAAGACAGAGAAGGCACGCAGGCACTGAATGATGTTAGAAAGGGCCTGATTAATGTCTCATAAATGTTAATTTCATGATTCATCTGCTACTACAACTACTTCACAACACCAAACTGTATTATATACCAGTAGATCCCAGGGTCCACTTTGGTAATTCTTTCTTGTGTCATATTTGAAGAAGTCATACTCTCCATTCCACACAGACACTCCATGTAGCTGCAATTGCAGTACTTATTCCGGCCTTCCCTTGACCCAAAACTTCCAAATGCCGTGGAGAAGAGTTTAGAGTGGCCAACTATAAAGGAAATTGAATTTAGCAAGCCATTTCCAAGAATCTCCAAAGTTTGTCTATATAATTGAGCAACGTAGAATCAGTCTTGAATATCAAATGGAAATCTTTTTTTTCCCTTCTTTTTTCCTTTTAAACATGGATTAAAAATCAACTAGGCATTATTACTGTTGACTCAGATTTGGTATCAAATAGACCTAAAGATCCAGATAAGCATCAACCCTAAAACAATTTTGGGAAAATATACTTTGACCCCTGTCATACCAAGAGGTGTTGCATTGGAAGGAGAGTTAGCAATTTTGAGTGCGATCTTATATTGCCAACATTTTGACCAAAGTCAGTGTTACAGAAAATATTACCATCTTATTTCTTGTTTCTTCCAGTCCCTTCCTGAGTGCGTCCTGAAGAACACTTCTAAAAGTGAGACATCTAGGGATTGGGGACAATTGAAGTTACCTTCATTAATTTGTAGTGTTTTTTTTTAAATCTAGATACATTCTTGCTATGCAAAGCAAGAATTATTTCAGAGGTTTAAATGCTGAGGCTCTTACACATTTAATAAAGTATACATAAAGAGAAATTCTCTTCTCTGCCTCTCCTACTTCCGCTAGTCAATATTCTTCTAACACTTCATCCTCTCTCCAGAAATACACAGAAGTTCACACGGGCTAGGGATCAAATTCATAACTATAAATGTAAGTTACTGACCTGGATTTGGGTTTTCTGGGGGTAATAAGGAGATTACGTTCTGCATAAGAAATAGAAGACAATGGGAAAGAAAGAAGCACAGAGTCTTCACATGTTATAAAGGAACACAGGAGAGTGACAGAAACTGGATGAACAGGAGGGAGAAAGGAACCATTATCACTAAAAGGAAACATTATTTAGGAAATTATTACTGGGAAATTGCTACGGATTATTACAAATTTTCCGTTTTTCCTAAAGCATTTAGTGTCACCGCCTTACACAATCACTCAAAGAACTTACATTCTGGCATTTAAAAAAAAAAGAAACCCTTCATTACTAATTTCCACTGATTTTAAAAAATAATCTTTAACCTTGAAATAGTTTAAGGCTCACAAGAAACTGTACAAGTAGAGCTCTCAGGTACCCTTCACCCAGCTTCCCCCAATAATAACACGATGTCACACAGCCCCAGCACACCGTCAAACCCAGGACATTGATGTTGTTCAATATTGTTGACTCAGGTATAGACCTTATTCAGATTGCACAGATTTTATACACATTTTTCATCTTTTTCTTTTCTTTTCTTTTTTCTGATCTATTGGCTAATGAAGTTTTACCATATGTTCGAGTAACCAATACCTCAATTCGGATATAGAACTATTCCATTGCTACAAAGGAACTCTCTGGTTTTGTAAATCCTTAACTGTCACACCCTTTCCCCAACATTAGCCTGGGCAACACTGGTCTGTCCTGCATTACTCTAACTTTGTCATCTGGAGATTGTTACATGATCACTCATTATAGAACCCTTTCAGATTGGCTTTTTGAACTTGCCCTTAAGATCCATCCTCTACACTGATTTTTAAAGTTCCCATTAAGCAAAATTTAAAATAAAACCAACAAAATCTTATGATTAAAACTGATCTAATTGTTTTCCACCTGTACTATTCAGGGGGAACAAAAGCATTCAGAATAGTATTTTATTTTGTTTTTGTTTGTTTTAAAGAGAGAAATTGGCTGCATGTGCAGTTTGGACTAAACTGCAGAGCTGTTAGTGGCATTACTCTTTGGAGAAGATTAAGAAGAAACGGCTTTGACGAGTTGAAGCATCTTATTTTGACCTCCCTAAAACTATGACATGAGGTTCATTGGGACCAGAAGCATTTTGGCTCATTGTTCAAATAGTTGTTACTGTTTGTGGAGAGCAGCCTAAAGTTTTGGAGATAAAATTTGCCTTAAGAACCAGTTTCACAGATCCCCAAATTTGATCAAATGCCAATTACTATGGTATTTCTGTATCTGTAATTAAGAACATTATCTATGAAGAGGAGCAGATTTTCACAACCATTTCTACCATTAATAAAGTGTCACATTTGCAAAGTTTCTATTAAAGCATGTTTATTACTTCTCTCAGAATTTTAAATGCTTGGATTTTAAGCATTTAATGTAAAATCTGTGCGAGGCTCAATTTTAATAAGCTGAGTCAATTCTGCACAGCAGAAAAAGCATTTGCGGTTATCCAAGTTTGGAGAATCAAAAATAATTCAAATAAACAGACTTTCTAAAGGGCTCTTTTTAGCATAAAAAAAGTTTCAGAAATATAGTAGAAAGTTAGATCCAGGAACTATTGAAGTAGTTTTTAAATATATGTAAATATATTTAAACCTGCTAAACCACTACAGTAACAGTAACAGTCACCTAACAGGTATTCCCAGCTGGCAACTTTCCAGTTCCACAGGCTCCTGTAACTCATTCTGGCAGTGGATTTGGCCTTGAACCTGAACCGACCTGCTCTGAAGACACGCAGGCCCTGAGCTCTTTACTGGGTCTTCTGTTCATCACTTCACCTCACCTTTCAGACTTCCTATTACGACCTTGGCAACACTGCCTGGGGCTCCCCTAGCTGGCCTCCTGCCTTGAAAGGATCCCGGTTTTATGAGGGTGCAACACCCCAGGTGGCACTTTTGCAGCTCCTCAAGCTGTAGCAGCAGAGGCCAGCAGTCTCCATCAGGACAGACAGACCTCTCAAATCCAATTTAAAAATCACAACCTTTCTGCACACTCCCAGGTGGCAAAGAGATGCTATGCACAGTGCAGCTGGAGAGCTCGGTGCCTAAAGCATGAGGCTCAGTGATTTCGAGGAGGCCTTCACAGAAGGGCAGTTATTTAGGGGTTACTCCAGCAGCAGAAATGGGGCTGTCCCAGGGGCAAGCAGAGTGGAGGACATACCCAGAGGGCGTGCTGTCAGGGATAGGAGCTATTCCAGAAGGCAGGCAGGCAATCAACTGGCCACAGAGAGGTACAGCAAACCACATCAGGTGTGCCAGCAGCACAGAGCACGAGGTGATGAGGCACTGGAAGTAGCAAGATGGTGGAGATCCAGGCAGTGGCAGCATCAGGAAAGTTTGGAAGCAGATTACTAAAATGGGTGCAGGGTTCCTGTTACTGGCACTGGAGTGGAAATTTTGAGTTGGGGCCTAGGAATAGTGTAAGGAAGGGGAAGGAAAGGGCACTGAAACTGATGGGCAGCCCACTTATCTAGGTGCTGTAAGCATGTGATCTCATTTAATCCCCACAACAACCATGCAAAGTAGGAATTACCATGCCCATTATACAGAAGAGAAAATCGAGGTTCAGAGAGGCTATCTAGTTTTGCCTTAATCACACAGGTAACATGTAGGGTAGTAAGAACTGGAACTCAGGACAGTCTGACTCCAAAGATATCATTGCTATATTCACATTGTCATGTGTCATAATTATGATTATTTAATGAAAAATCTTAATGACAAGCCACCAATACAGATTCTTCCTTGTGGCATATATTTTTTCCTCTTTAAATTATATTGTGCCACAAATCAGAGACTTTTAAAAATAAAATCCATTCCCAGTGGCTCTGGGACAGGGAATAGAGTTAGGTCTATTTGGGAATGGTATTTGGAGGCAGCCAGGAGGAAAGCACGGTGCTTCATGGACAAGCCAAACCTCAGCTTCTGAGCAGTTCGCAGAGGATGGAGGGGTACTGAGAGCAGAAACCAAAGCCTGGGGAATGATGCCAGGGTGTGCTTGGTGAGCCTAGATGTCATGCAGAAAATTAGATTCCTCCAACAAACCTCTCATAGCATCCACAGACACGCAGTGGGGACAGATGGCTCTAATGGGGGCCAGCTTCAGCCCAAGAAACTGGGAGGAGGATATGGAAGCTCAAATTTTCTGGTACAAATACTCATTGCAATTCTCATGATTTTTTAAATTTATACTTTAATTATCTTTAATTTTTTTAAATTTACATCTTTTGCTACCTTCTAAGATGGGTCCTTTCTTTTTCTTTTTAATGCTTTTTTTTTTTTTTTTGGTGAGGAAGATCAGCCCTGAGCTAACATCTGTTGCCAATCTTCCTCTCCTTTTTTTTTTTCCTCGCCAAAGCCCCACTACATAGTTATATATCCTAGTTGTAAGTCATTCTAGTTCCTCTGTGTGGGATGCCACCACAGCATGCCTTGATGAGTGGTGCGTAGGTCCACGCCCAGGATCTGAACTGGCAAACCCTGGGCTGCCGAAGCAGAGCACGTGAACTTAACCACTCAGCCTTAGGGATGGCCCCCATACTTTATTTTTAAGAAAACTAAAAATAATAATGTAAACGACAGTCTCTAATTTCCCTCCTAAATTTCATCCTTTTAATAAAAATATTTTATGTATTTTTATAATAGAAATGTTTCACATAAAGAGTAATCAGACATGTATCCTTTCCAGTTTTGATAATTGTCAACACTGGAAAGTCTAGGCAATGTAATTTTTAAAATTAAGAACTAAAGTTTATTTGGCATTTCAGAGCACCACCTGGTGGATTAATTAACAATAACAGTCTGGAACAAAAGTGAATTAAAATGTCCCTGAAAGAACAGGTAACGGAACCCTAGGAGACCCACTCCGTCTTTCTTTTCCTCTCCTTTGCTCTCATTCATTCGTTTCTTCCCTCTCCTCTCCCTCTTTTCATTTCTTATTCAGTCTCTCCTACCTCTGTTTACACCTTAAGCTCGTCCATGCCACCACATTGCTGAGTGCTCAGAGCAGCTAAGGAGCTTGCTTACTTATGCCTGGTTTAACAAAATCTGAGAGGTTTCTAAATTTCAAGTAGAAAGGCAAATATATTTGAAGTTGTGCAATTGTTTTCTTCCAGACACTGACTCTTTCTGCCCAGTGATGTGTTTGTGTTTCCCCAGGGAGGAGTTTTTGTTTGTTTGTCTGTTTTACACAGAAACAATCATTCTAATAGGACCCCTCTTTCATATTTTATTTGTAAATAATGACTAACGTTGACTAATTGACAGTGTTTTAGCCTATTGTGCTGATCTAGCTGCCCAATGGCTTTTGAGAAAGAGGAGGTTGGTTTCGAGCAAACTTCTTAAAAGTTTCTGATCTCAAATGACCCACAAGTAATATGAATGAGCAGAATGGGACCGATAATAGACATTAGGGAGTGGTGGAGACTGGGGACCTAGAGACCTCACAACTTGTCCACGGGGTATACATTATTCTGATCCAGCCAGAAATTCCAGTTTTTAAAGAGAAGCCAAAAAGCTTGATTTTTATGAGAGCTCTTTATGCGTTTAAATGTTAACCAATTTTCAAAACATGTCTGCAGGTCAGAAGTGGCCCATAGGCCAATCTCTGATTTAAAGTTGTGAGAATTTGGACTTCATTCACTGGATAACAGAATATAAATAAGTAAGGAGTCTGCGCTAAAATCCACTCCAGCCTCTGAACAACTCACTTTCACCATGCCTGAGGACCTCTGCCACCTCCAAATCAGCAAAACCACGTCATTACCCCCGTTCCTCAACATAGTCACGTTACACGTAGAGTTAAGATGTCCCAGCAGTGGCCTTTTATCCCTGTGACTGTCCACATGCCTTGAAATAATCCGAGGTTCAGATTTTGGCTCCAGCTAGAAACAGTTTGGCCAAGCTGGGAAAAGGAGCTGTAGAGCTTATGGACTTAAAGTTTGCACTGCATTTCCAAACAAGTTAATATGTAAGTATTAAAATAGATTTAAGTTAAAAATACCTTAACTCAAATTTCGGCCATCTTACCCCACCACAAAGCCTCCTCACCCATCCACCCTACTGGGGCAACCAGATGCACGCTACTGCTAATTGATTTAGGAAAGATGTTGACACGATTTGCACATTTTAAAGAGAAAAATATTAGCTTCCTTTCTCAGAGTTCTCTGGGAAAAAGTGGAGGGTCTTGTATGCTTTGTTTTGGTTTTGAAAAAACTCATAGGGGACGCAATAGTCATATTATATTAACAAACTTCATGGCAAAAAGACTTGAAGGATGTGTGTCTGCTCAGGCTGCCATGACAAAATACCAAAGACTGGGGGGCTTAAACAAGAGAAATTTACTTCTTCACAGTTGTGGAGGTGAGAAGTCCCGGATCAAGGTGCCGGCCGATTTGGTTCCTGGTGTGAGCTCTCTTCCTGCCTTGTAGATGGCCCCCTTCTCGCTGTGTCCTCACACGGCTTTTCCTTGTTGTGTGTGTAGGGAGAGAGCGAGCCCACAGGCAAGCTCTGTGGTGTCTTTGCTTATAAGGACATTATTCCTATCGGATCAGGCCCCTACCCTTAACACCTTATTTAACGTTACTTCCTAAGGGGCCCCATCTCCAAATACAGCCACACTGGGGGGTTCAGGCTTCAACACAGGAATTTGAGGGGTACACAAACATTTACTCCATTACAAAGGAGCTCCACTGCACTTCCCTATCATTGGCAGAAGGCCTCTTGAAACTGAAATAAAGTATCTCCCTTTCAAAAATTATGACTTCTAATGTTGGAGTTTTGATCTTAGCCAAATTACTCTAAACCCCTTTACCTTGACCTATGGTCCTTTTAGACTCTAATAAGCATCCGTGGTGTTTATTTTTACATATTTGCTAGCCTTTCATAATGTTTCAACTTAGTCTCTGAAACAATGCTTCCTTTATTGTTAAATAATTTCCAAGTTTTAGCTTTCCCCAGAACTCCGAGGCCCTCCTTACGATGCTTTAGAACTATGAGAAGTCATCACTTTGTAATTCCTACGAGGAGACTGGGCTTAGTAACATTCTAGACCTCTCAATTTTATCTTCGTGCTTTGGGAAATGAGCTATCCAACCAAACAAAGCTGGTTTTGAAGAATAATAACTTGTAATATTTTCAGCTACTTATGATTTTTAAAAAAGAGAATCTCTTCAATTACTTTTTTGAAAGAATACTGTGAATGCCCTCAGGGACTGGACATTAGCCAATGGTCCTGCTCCTCCCACTTCCCCTCCGTGAGCCCTGCAGCCACCGCCGTCCTGCCCCCCGGCCGCAGCTGATTAATGGGCAGCTGCCCCAAGTTTCGACCACCCTGATCAGATTTTTTTTTTGCCTCACAGGAATTTGGAAGAGGGACAGAGAAAGCCTGAGGCAGTAAGATATGGAGGCTGGATTTGAATAGTCTTGTCAGCCAAGATCACCATTTGAGGGCAGCTGAATGAATCCTGCCCAAGACAGCAGAGGAAGTCAGCACTCAGAAAGCAAGAGGAATGAAGCAAGTGTACAGAGCTAAGCAAAACAAGAGCCTGCAACCTAGAAAGACTTTCTCCACAGTTCCCAGGTCTCCTCCTTCTAAGCTTTCACTCCAGTTAAGCAGACTTGGAGTAGAGTCAGTTCCTTACAGTTTTAAAACAGTGTATTAATAGAATATTTGAGGTATAGTTTAGGCCAACAGATCAGGAGACGACTGCCACTGGAAAGATAATTTTTTTTTTCAAGAGACTTTTTTTTTTCTGCTTTATCTCTCCAAACACCCCCATACATAGTTGTATATCTTAGTTGCAGGTCCTTCTAGTTGTGGCATGTGGGACGCCGCCTCAACATGGCCTGATGAGTGGTGCCATGTCCGCCCCCAGGATCTGAACCGGCAAAACCCTGGGCTGCCACAGCAGAGCATGAGAACTTAACCACTTGGCCATGGGGCTGGCCCCAATGGAAAGATAATTTGCTACTTACAGTTCCCAAGAGGAGGGGGCCACACAAGATAACACCGGGGTTGGTCATGAAGCAGAGGAAGGGGGAACTGTGGGCAAGAGCCTTTATTGTGGTTTCCATGGGAAGGAACAGATGAGGCAGAGTAAGTAGTTGGAATAATTTCACAGGCTCTGGGCACATACCTGGCCCTGCGGTTAGTAGGACAGGTTGCAATGGCCCAGAGTCTAGGATCTGATAAAGAAGACAGTTGTAGGTGTAGACTCTGGATTGGTTGGTTTACTGGGAAAGCATGACTCTGGGAGGAGAACTTCTCTTGAGGAGGCCGAGGAGGGAATGAGGGAGGCAGGGTGACAAGACAAGGTGACTCAGGAATAGTATTGGGTTGTCCTGAACAAGGAGTATCCAGCATATGCACATAGGGCAGATGTTAAAGCATCAAATTCACAGAAGCCAGAAACATGGTTAGTATACTTACCCAAACCTGCTCTAAAAGAGGTTCAGGAACTTGTCCAAAGTTGCAGGGCCAATGAGA
The DNA here is from genome assembly GCF_037783145.1 of Equus przewalskii. Taxonomy (NCBI): domain Eukaryota; kingdom Metazoa; phylum Chordata; class Mammalia; order Perissodactyla; family Equidae; genus Equus; species Equus przewalskii. The sequence goes on along the minus strand of NC_091833.1, from coordinate 76,861,580 downwards.
GGTGCCATTGGACTAAAAAGCCAAGTTGCTTGCTAACATGTCACACTGCTTCTACTGTACCTCCGCTAAACCTCCTGCTGGTCTGGCGCCGCCAGTCTCTCTGCAGGATAACAGGGGGCACAGGACCCAGACTCCAAAACAATAAAAGCAAAACCCCACACCAAGGATCTTCTGATCCTTCCTGGAAGGGAAAACATCACCTTTGGGAGCAAACTCCCAAGCTACAGGAGCACTGTTCCCTTCCAGCAATGACACAGAAGGCACATCCATCCACAACATCAATGGCTACATTTTCACTTACCTGTCATTTAGAATTGATACTACATATCACAGAACGGTTAGTCTTTTGCAAAGATACATAATGGTTTTCCTGTTTTTAAGATGCTATCAAGACCGTGAGCTGAGTATGCCACCATAGGATCGATAGCCCCGACCTCAAGATTGACAGGTGAAGCCTCTCCTGAAAATCCACTCACCTTGACTCTCCCCCTTGACTTCTGAATTTGCTGTACTTAGACACGTTTTGTTCCTGATTGTCTACTCTCATTCTCTCATCGTCTGTGCTACACATTTGAGACTTCACATGTTGCCTTATTGGTGCACTGATGGGATAATGTATTTCTTTTGTGACTTGTCTCTTTTAAATTACAAACTTCCTACCAGCAAAGGTACCTATATTTCTTGTTCTTTCCTTTCTCTGAGGCTTTATTCCTCACATAACAGTCGAGGCTGCAAGAAGGAGGCATGAGCATAAATGAGCTATCAAGATACTGCTCTGACAAAACCAAAAATGAAGGAAATAAAAAATCAATTGAGCTGCTTTTAAACTATAGGGCTCTCAGCTGCTTGGTGATTACTATCCTTGATTTTAAAAACGTTTCCCCTTCTCATCTTACAGTCTAGTTTAGTTCCTGCACTCATACTTAGGTAATTAATATATGGCTGTTCTGATATCGGTTGTGGTAGATATATGGATCATACGTAAATTAAAAGCATGAAGGTATATTTACCTCCTTGGACGCATTTGTGTCATGAAATTTTAAAGTGAACGGTCTTCTAAACAACACACATGTGCGCACATATGTGTACGCACATGCAGGAACAGACATAGCACTAGAAGAGAATAAGGGATCTAGAAACAGATACAAACTCATAGAGTTTCTACAACTGTTTTAGTATTTCTACCTATGCTTTTCATTCATTCAACAAATATTTATTGAACATCTAGTGTCAGGCACTGTTCCAGGTATCTTGATTAAAACAAAGATTTTTAAAAATTCTGTCCTATTCAATCTATAGCATAGAGGATTGTACTACCATGTCCATTTTATATATTAAAAAAACATGAGGAAAGAAAGGGTATATTTACTTCCCGAAAACATATAACCAATAAGTGATAACATTGGGTCTCTGATCCAGGTCCATAAGCCTTCAAGGCCCATATACTTTTCAACTTTTCAACATACCCTGCTGCCTTCCACCACTGAAAACATTTATAGGAGATTATCCTGAACTTCAAATCAAAAATATCAGGTGAATCTGTCAATGACTTTCCTTTAAAACTGTAAGAATTGTCCACAGGAAATGGCAAACCTTACAAAGCTACATGTTTCTTGATACTGTTCTTCTACTCTCTGTGCAAGAATACAATAAAAATTCTAAAAACAAAGTAAAAAAGAATGAGTCTTTCTCTCTCTCTCTCCACACACACGTATATCACACACACACACAAGAAAGACTAAACACACACATGTGTATGAAAAAACCTTGCAAAGTCATTCACCCTATTTTTCCCTGGTCAAGTCACATGACTTTAAAATTTTTAAATCCAGTATACCTCCCCTGGAGTAAATATCTGTAAAAAGAAAAAAGTTCATCATTTATTTCATGAGATAAATTTCAATGGCAGTAATGTGTGTGTGTGTGTGTGTATATATATATAGATATAGATATAGATATATACGTTTTTGTTTTTTGTTTTTTTTGCTGGGAAAGATTTGCCCTGAGCTAACATCTGTTGCCAATCTTCATCTCTCTCTTTCTCCATTATTTTTCCCTCCCCAAAGCTCCAGTACGTAGTTGTGTATCCTAGTTGTAAGTCCTTATAGTTCTTCTATGTGAGCCACCACCACAGCATGGCAACTAACAGACCAGTGGTGTGGTTCTGAGACTGGGAAGCAAACTCGAGCCACCAAAGCAGAGCACGCCAAACTTTGACCACTAGGCCATCAGGGCTGGCTCTGGTAGCAATATTTTTAAAGTATTTTTATTTTCACTTAAAAATAAACTAAATGCATGACAGTTTCAGGTAGCCTTAATTTTAAAAGTATAAACCTTTTTTAAAAAAATACTTTTTCTTAATTTTTAAATTGCATAATTTTTATCATATAAACTGTGGTAACATTATTAATTGCCCTTCAAACAGCTGGTTTACTTCACAGATGATATTTTTCAACAAATTTCATAATACTACATAAAAAGATAATGGAGTACCAATGTACAAAATGACTTTTTTAAAGGTAATAGTCAGTTTATCATACCCCCTCACACCAATTTGTGCACCAAATGTGTGCACTGAAGGAAAGAAAAGGGAAAAATAAATACAGTGTATTACATTTTCTGCACACTGGCATGCCCATGTGCCAGTTAAAAACTGAACTCCAGCTAAAGACCAAAGCAAAGATAGGGAGAAAAATAAAAGATACAACAGTGAGTGAAAAATCAGATTTCTCTTCTGTTCAAACTGAAACCAAGGATTTTTCCTCTGCTTTTTCCTAAGTGTTTCAATCTTGTTTACTGATAGTAGCATTTATATTTCACATCTGAGCGCTAATTTCCAAAAAACATCCTGAGACTTCCAGGGTTTAGCTGCGTATCAGTCAGGGTAAGCTAGGATATTCTGCAGTTTCAAACAACCTCAAAACTCTCAGCAGCTTAAAACAACAGCGTGTATTTCTCACTCATGTGCATCTCCACCATGGGTCAGTGGTGGGCTTTGCTTGCTCACGGACAACCATGTGCTGCCTCCTAAAGCTTTAGCCCAGAAATGACACACATCACTTCCACTCACAGGCTATTGACCAAAGCAAGTCATACAACCAAGCCTGATATCAACAGGATGGGGATGACAATTCTTTCACAAAGAGAGAACGGAAAGTTTATAAATAATACAGTCTTCCATAAGCTCTAAAAGTACCCTCTACTTAGGACTACAGTTTATAATATAGGCTACCAGCATCATCTCATCTGATCCAGGTAACAACTCCTTGTGCTATACAAGGTGCAGGAAAGCTGGGGAGTGCTGCAAAACATTTTGGTAGGACTAACTCATCAGTGTTAACTGCTTCTGCTGTTTCCGGCCTCTCACATCAGCCAATCAGATATCACAAAGCGTGGGACTGAGCCAGTCAAGGCCCCTTCCAAACTGCTCTCAGGTCCATCAGCTTCACAATCCTAGTTCCTGCCTTTTAAGAGCTCCCAATGCCTTGTACGCTCTCCTATTCCCATGAGTGGAGTGAGCAGGGCCAGAGGGGAGATGACTGACAGGGCAGGGCTGCAGTGAGACCTGAGGAGGCCACCGGGGTAGTGAAGCCTCGTCATCTGATCTGTGGACATGGAGCTACGCTAGAGTGCAGCTGCATCCCTGGATGGTGACAGAAAAATTACATAAAGAGAATGCAGGGTGCCCTCTCCAGGGGGACCCTTGTTGGAGAAATGTTGATAAATAACATAATGTGATAGGTAATAGTGTACATGAGCTTCCTAGTTGGTAAAACTCAGCCAGGGCTTTTGGGGGTGTTAGGACCTTTAGTCTCCAACAGAGGCCCAGGGTGGCCCACAGATTATTCCCAAGCCAGATATCGACAGCGCTCACTGCTTCTGCCACAATCATAGATAAATTCCTCACCTCTGGTCACCATAGTCACAGTACCTTTCCCTCGTCAAGTGGCTGAAATGCAGACAGTAGTGGCTTGTAGACCGACTTTGTTCTCTACTGGCTGCTTCTGACACCCCAGAGCTCCAGGTGCTGTTCTGCATTCCCCGGGGGGTGTAGTAAGGGAGTCTGCAGTGCTATAGTGTGCCCTGCTGCTTCTCATCTGGACTCTTCATGCCTCTGCTCTCGGCAGTGTAGCACAGTAGTTAAACACGCAGATGCTACCATCAGAGAGACCTGAGCTCAAATCTGGTTCTATCACTTGCCAGTTGAACATCCTTTGAAAACTCTTGCTCTTCCATTAACTCATCTTTAAAATGGAAATGATAATAATAGTGCTGTGGGGACCTGGAATTGGCCACCCCAAGATATGTCTCTTTGGCATCAGGATTATTTGAGGCTGATTGCTTTTGATAAACTGGGACAGGGAAGGAGGCTCTGAGGAATGGAACTTGACCTTTGTTAGGACACATTTACGTTTGTAAGGTAAATCTCTATCTGTAAAGGTGCCTCCCTCTCTGTACCAGGAAGAAGAAAGGAGATGACCTTCTCTCTAGAAACTCTTAATCAATACTAAAGGCAAGGACTTAAATCTGCATTTTATTGTGCTTGTCTGGTAACCTCCTGTAACTGACTTCCCTCCCCCTCCCAACATTGGCATTTCTTTAAGGATTAAGCATCTTTCCTTAGGCTGGGAACTGATTGCTGCGCTCACCTGTGACCGCCCAGCTCCAGACAACAGACTTGCCTCCTGCTACGCCCACCGAGATAGCAGACCACTACCTGCTGTGTCCATCAAGCACTGTGCTGACAGGGCAATCTTGTGACTATTGTGGGAGGGACATTTCAATCACATGTGAAACACCCTGTTTGGGGGTATATAAGCACTATGTGTACCCCACTTCTTCGGTGCCCTTTCTTCCTTCGGGAAGAAAGGCCCCGGGCCATGGTTCCTCATAAAGCTTTGTTTAATTTTCTCTTGCTATTCTGTCTCATGTGAATTTAATTCGTTCTCCAGCCAGACGAACCCACATTTGGGAAGAGGAAATGTCTTCCTCCCCTACAGTGCTTACTGCCAAGGCTTGTTGTAAGAGTTAAATGAGTTCAGGTGTAAAGCGTTGATCATAATATCTGACCTGCAGAAAGCCCTCCATTACATGAGCTACTGTTGTTATGTCAATCATGATTGTGACGACACTGTGCTTCCCAGCTGTGCAGAAGGCCACCGCCAACCCCTGCCCCCGATGGGCCTGGTGTATGGAGCACTGCTGTAAAGCTTCCCCTTTTCTCCACCAGGAAACTGGTTCCTGCATGCTCTCCCTAAAGCACCAGAATAAGGAAGCAGCATGCCTTGTCCCCAGGTCCCAAAGCCCTCTCCCTTGCTTCTTCTCTCAGAAGGAAAAAGCACATGCCTTGAAGTCCCTGTCCATCAGTCCCTTTCATCCATGAATCTGTTGCTAAAGTGCCTCCTGGGCCATCCCCCGACCTGCCCCTTCTATTTGGTCCATCCCCCTTTGCAAACCCTGGCCCCCCAGAGTCACAGAATACTCCACAAGCTGCCCATATGCACTAGACAAATTAACCCCCAACTGACGACTGAATACATTGTAATGTGAATCAAGAAAAACAAAATTAGCTTATGAATGCTTAGAAAATTACATCTATTAAATTCAGAAGCTCACAAAATCCAAGTCATCTCAACTCCCAAATTCTGAAATTGCATTAAATTTGTTTTCTCTTCATAGTGTTCTGCCTGTTGCCCATTATTCCTATTGAGCAAACGTAGAGCAAATTAATTTGTTTCTCATCTTTTGGCAGGTTTCACGGTATTAGAGGGATATAAAAGTGTTGCAATGATTCGATGATGAATCTGAAAGGCTTTCAGATCTATTCTCAAGTCAATGAATGCTCTAAGGGTATAGATCATCAAAAATAAAATAAAATTAAGGCCTAAAAAATTAAAGAAAAGGCATAGTTGTCAGGTTGCTGGAATCCTCTGAAAAGCAAACTTCAGTGCTAAAGCTCCCAGTAAATTTATAGTACAGTAATAATGTAGCACAAACAGCCCCAGAGTGGGAAGGAATTTCTTGTGTTCAAGGAACAGAGAAGGCCCCAAACAGCTAGAACATTGTACCTGAGGAGGTAACTGGTGTGAGATGTCAGAAAATGGTGCGGTAAATTGAATTACTAGCCCCAATCGGTCTGTCTCTCTTCTTCTTCTCTCTCTCTTTCTCACACACACACACACACACACACAGATGCATCCACACACGTGTCCATGTCCTTTGACATGTCACTTTGCAATTCCTCTCACCAAAGAAGAAGCACATCTCCCCACCCCTGGACTTTGGTTTTGCCATGAAATTTTCTTTGGTCAAATGGATGTCAGCAGCTGTGACACAAGAGCTGTGCTCAGGTGCTCAGGTGTGCCCTCTCGTGCTCTGCCATTGCCTGTTGGTGAGTGGTGCCAAGAGGGGAATGAGAGATACCTGGAGCAGAATGGCCCCAAGCAAACCTGCAGCGTGATGCCAAGGGCTCCATACAGCCTCGGTCAGCCTGCCCCCCCGCCCCCACGACCTGCAGGCATGAGAGCAAACCAGCAGACAGCAGCAGAACCGCCCTGGCTGACGAGCAGATCCAGAGGAAAAGAGCTGTTTTAAGCCAGGGTTTTTAGGGTGGTTTGTTCCTCAGTACCACTGTGGTAATAGCTCACCAATACCCATCTTGTAGGGCTTTGTATGCCAGAATAAGAGTGTTGGTTTTATTCCCGGGACTGGTTTTTAACGAGTTCAGTGACATTATCTGATTTACAGTGAATGTATCATAAACCATTGCAGGAATCCAGGCATGTGGGGCTTGGACTAAAGAGGATGGAAGGTGAAGAGAAGTGAATGGAACCATGAAGCCTTGCTGTTTAGAGGAGCAGAGAAAAGAAGTGGCAGCTGGCGGGGGGGAGGGTGGGGAAATGTGAAAAGAAGGGAAGGTTTTGTCTGTCTGTTTATTCAAGGAACAAAATGACTAGAGCATGTCTGCTCGCTGAAGGGAAGGACCCAGGAGACGGAGGGGCCTACTGTGTGAGGAGCCGCTAACACAGACACTGACCTCACTGGGAGCCTCGCCCTGTCCTACGCATTTCACTAAATTCACTCCTTTAACCTGCACAACAACTCTGAGAAGTAGACAACGTTAACACCCACGTTTACAGAGGGGGCAACTGAGGCATAGAGAAGATACATAATTTTCCTAAGCTCAAACACCCAGGAAGTGGCAGAGCTGAGACTCACACTCAGGCTATCTGACCCTAAGGCCCGTGTACTGAGCCACTAAGGCAAACTGCAGCTGGGGCACTGTCCCCATGAAGTGAGAGGAGAGGGGACAGGGCACAAGAGGAGAGGTTGGCATTCAACATGCTCAGGAAAGCTTCATCCACAGAAGTAGGAGTGAAATGGAGACAATGGTTACAGAGAGAAGTGGTTTGATGGAGCGGTGACGGAATGACAGGAGGGCTCCTGCCTTATTATTTATCTTTATTAAGTGGTATATAAGGCAAGATCATCAGACCAATGCAAGTGGGGAGAAGAATTTAGGAGAGAGGAAAGGAAGTTAAATAGTCGCTTTAGGGAAGGAGAAAACTAACATATTAAGGAAATAAAGTAGAATTACGCTGCATTGGCCAAGAATTGAGAGAGAGACTAGCTAACAGGCTTGAGTGGTTTTTTTTCTCCACATTACTTAGTTGTTTAGGTTCAGGGTTAAGAGAGGGTGAAGACATTTGCAGGGGTGTGATTATAGTGACAGAACAAAGACTCTAAGCAGGATATGGAAGGGAATCACAGCAGAAAGAATAATAGTAAAAGAAAAAGAAGAGAGACAAAGGTCAACAGATTAATGTTTCTAATGAATCCGAAGGATTGCTGGAATGGGAGGACCAGAGTAGGCAAGCGGGAAGCATAGAAGATACTGTCAAGAGATGAATGCCTGAAGTAAAGATTTTGGAGGTAGTGTAGTTGTTGGCGACAGAAAGGTCAAAGTTAAGACCATAGGAGGAGTGGCTGAGGTGGAGAGAACCAATCCAGGATCAAAGAAGCCAAGGTGCTGGATGCAAATCTCAAGAAAGATGAGAAGGACTTGTGATGGGAAGACAATGAAGCTGTCTGGTCAGCAGGGAATGGGGAGGATCCAGAGGCTGAAGATAACAGCAACAGACAGGGGTGGTAAAGGCCGAAAGCATAAAATTCAAAGGAGCTGGGTGTTTAACAGAAGAAAGAAGAGATATGGTCTGGAAGCAGCAATGGGGTGCTAGGAGGACATTCACCCCAATCTCCAAGGCCTCTGGTACACGCACTGTGAATAATAATAATAACGACAACATCATAATCATAGAACATTGATAATTAGCTGCTTCCACCAGAGAGGGCTGCAGAGGCAGTGACGTCCATAGGAAGCACCCAGGTTTCAATTACGTCAAGCAGGTAGTTGAGGGCATTGAAAGCAGCAGGTGGGCATCTGAAGGAGTTTGCCATAATAATCCATAAATTCCAAATGGCACTGGGAAGAGTTTGGGAGGTTGGGGAAGAGCGGGAAATTGGGTCAGATGAGTGGAGGTAGAGAATGGTAGCAGAGGGTACAAAAAACGTAGAAGGCCTGGGCGGGGGGCAGTGACCTTCTTGTGGGATGTGAGGCATGATGGGATTAGTTCTGATAAGCCCTTGGGGAGGACAGGTGTCCAGGTCAAGCAGAACAGCATGGGGCCACTGGGCAACAGCTCTCTCCTGCTGACCTCAGCAGTGTGTAGCCTATGTAGGCAGCCAGGCTGTCAGGGCCTCCTTCATCTGTCTGCAGACAGGGAGCGGCTGGCCGTGTGGACAGAACAGGGCAGAAAGCAAGAATTAGAAAACTAATTCATCACAGGTCTGTTTCTACTGCACAACAAAGAATAATCATTAACCTGATTAAGTAGGACAGTGATTAAAGATGTTAGTTATTAGAAAGCATTAAATCAGTCTGGTTCTTGCTGTGAATTGTAAAACTACAAAATTCCAAGCATGGTTTTGAAAGGAACTTATGCTCTCAAGTACACTTGAACACTAATGACTTGATGAATCCAGAATTAAAACACACAAATGATTTACTTAGATGGAATAAGCATAAACAAGATCCTTCTTATGGGTTCTTTCCTGCTGTGAACATTGATTAGAATCACCAGAACAGAAAGTATTCAGACTTGTGTCTGCTGAAAACTGCATTGTGATATTAGCAGGCATTCAATTGTTATTTATAACAGATAATGTTGTGATATATTGCTTTGTTTCTAAATATAATATTTCATAATTCAAATGTCCATGAATGTGTCGACGAAAATAATCCATAACCAATCTATAAATGAAAATTTGGGAGAGTTTATTCTGAGCTGAAATCTGAGGACCATGGCCTGGGGCCCTTCTTCCCAAAGGAAGAAAGGGCACCAAAGAAGTGAGGTATACAGAGTGGTTATATACCCCCATACAGGACGTTTCACATATGATTGAAATGTCCCTCCCACAATAGTCACAAGATTGCCCTGTCAGCACAGCACTTGATGGACACAGCAGGTGGTGGGTCTGCTATCTCGGAGGGCATAGCAGGAGGCAAGTCTATTGTCTCAAGCTGGGTGGTCACAGGTGAGCCCAGCAATCAGTTCCTAGCCTAAGGAAAGATGCTTAATCCTTAAGGGAATGCCAACGTTGGGAGGGGTAAGGAAGTTGCACCTTTATCTCAAGGGCCTTTGTTCTTGCCATAGGGAATATCTAAAGCAGATATACAATGCATGCTCAACAGCCTCAGTCAGCCCCTTTTGGAAAGACAAGGTCAGGCCGAATTAGGTTTACACCAAATGGCTTCCTCATATTCTCCAATATATCCTATTACTTGCCATTTTTTTTTTGTCAAATGGATGGCTAGTTGATAAGAAAACACAGCTACATAATATGTCATACAATATACCTGTTAAAAAATGAGGCACATCTATATATACAAATAAAGTGGCAAAAAAAAAGATATTACACAACATACTTAATATTATATATGTGTGTAGAGAGAGAAAGAGAGTGCACACACACAAAAGAGAGATATACATGAGATAATTTTTTTAGGGGTTACTTCTTGAAAGTAGAAATATTGAATGGTCCATTTTTAAGTTTCTGCAGTCTTTATACCTTTTGTACAGTGTTCAGTTCTAGCACAAAGGAATGAGGGATAAATAAATAAGGTTCATTTATCACAGCCAGCAGAGAATCTCAAAGGTCAACAAAGGTATTAACGTTCCTTGGATGAATCCCACTTGTGATTTAAGCTTCTCCAAAAACTCACTATTGCACTGATGAGCCCACTTCCGTAGCTCCTCACATTTCCTCTTTTTCAAGGAAAACTGCATTTGCAGCAGGGTGTCTTGTCTCCAAACTAGAGCATGGTTTGCAGAATTGGTGACCTAGTGATCCTTGTAGAGATCAATCAGTGTGACTTGGTAAGCAAAGGGGAATGTTTTTTGATGAAAGAAGAAGCCATTCTTTTCCAGGTTAGCAAGGGGCCCAGAAGAGAAAAGACAAGGAGATGGATGAGGTGGCGTCTACCCCCTTGATAGCCCAATGCTCTGGTTTTGAATTGAGATGGAGAGAAGTTCTAACGGTGAAAATGAAGGGCATGGAGAAGAAGCCCACCCCATCCCACAACAGACTAAAAGACCATAGTGTAGAATTGGCACTGAGCCCAGAGACTTTCCCAGGGCAGCAGATGGAGCTTAGTGAAGAGGCAGGAGCAGAAGCATTTGAGGGGATAAGTTTCTGTTTCCACCACCTTGGAGAGGCCTGAATGCAAGAGGAACATTTAAGGCAGGGGATAAAATGGCAGCCAAGATCTACCATGATTTGGGCAACAATGTTAATAGGGTTGCATTTGCGCTCAAGCCCTGGGGCAGGCTGTGTGGAACTCACATGCACACTGTCAAACAAGGTATCAGAGTTACGTAGTCTGTCCATGAGTAAAGACCTATATTTCCTTGCCTGCGGGGGAGTCAGTTCTATATTCCTTATTTCCATGTTTTCGGTCCTTTAGAAAACTATGGTCTATGGGACTAAATTTGAATTTAGGTCATAACTTCGTTCTCCTATTGCTCAAGGCTGCCAAAATACTTGGTTTCTCTTTTTAAACTCAAATTACTCTGTGCTAATATCATAAAAATTCATGGAATCTTCAATTTACTTTTGAGTTCTGATCTATTTTTTTCTGATTTCTGACACATCTCCACTTGACACTGTGATGAAAACTGTCCTCTTTGAAGATTTAATCAAACACTAATCACAAAAGAATTCATTTTTCAAAGAACAGCCTCATGAACTCAGAATCTTCGAAAATGTACTTGATTTTAAGTTCCTAAATAAGAATAGCAGAGTTTAAAAAAAATAGAAGCTCAATGCCATTTGCCACATGCGTCCATTCAGGTACTGGGCTGTGCTTTTAGCAAAGCTAAGTCTTTAATTTAAGAATATGCCATAGGTTTTATTGGAAAGGACATAAATAATGGAAACTGGGGCCTGGAAAATGGCAAGCTGGCTCAAACTCTTGGAGCATCATTTGTTAGATCCAGTAGCAAAGCTAGAATTTATAAAAAATGCATGCAGGATTTCTCTTTAAGCATTAACACACCACTACTTTAAATGTTGGTTCTGACTGAGAAATTCCTCTCGGCAGGTGCTTTTTATCCCCAGAACCTCAGCAAGCTGCCAGGGCCTCAGGAGACCAAACAAATTGCTAACTTAAAAATTTATTACAGTATCTGCTCCCTTTCCAAGATGTAAAATGCACTCTATAATTTGCTCTCCTGAATCCCCAGGGATCTTACTCTTCAAGGCTCCGTGTGGTCGTGTGACACCATCTCTTTTCCATTATTAACACACTGAACAGAGTTTTAAAAAACATGTCACACCCAAAAGTCCTAAAATGGGAAGAGAAAATGCCACCAGTCAGCACATTAATTTCCCTGAAGTAGGCAATATCAAAAGTGATGACAAAGATGATACCAATGCACCAGATTCCTGGGAAGGAAGTATGAAGTGTTAAACTCTATAGTTTGCATTTACCAACAGATGCTGGCAAATGGATGATGAGGTCCAGGGGGATGAAGTCACTGTTAGAAGCCCATGAACAAAAGAAATTCAATTCTGTGCCGCTATGAGAGATAATATAAAATTATCAGACATATACCATAAAAGTATAAAATTTAAGAGGGTATTATTTTGAAAATATGTAGATCAGCCATCTGGGCAAAGACTCAGACTTAGTACAGATAAACCAGGTGGCCACTTACCTTACCACATTTCGAAGACACTCACAAAAAGGGCACCTAAACCCAACATGGTTATAACTCAAATAGGCCCAGTCAAGACGTTGCCGTCTAGGGTGGGCCCATGGGAAAAGGAAAGAGACCAGCATCCCAAACCAGGGACACTGACCCAGTCACAGAGGCAAGTGGGATCCCTGAGAAAGTGATAAAAGAGTGAAAGAAATTGTGTCATTGACATTATTTCAAAATAGACCCCCCTGGAGTCTAGGTTATGATTAAGAATCAGATTTTCTTTCTCTGAAAGCTTGGTTCTAGGTTCAGTTTGAAGCACTTCCCTAAAATTTAGTCAAGAGGCAAATATAGTAGAAATGGGTTAAATGGATGAAGGAATGAAAAGGCCTAACCAAAGAAAAATTTGTGGATTATTTAAGGATAATGCTTCTGTTCTAGAGAAATATAGCTCTTTTTTAAACACAGTGGTAGATAGGTGGAGGCAAAGAGAACGATTTGATTCGACAGAGGTACAACTACAGTCCCAGAACTCTAAGAGTTTGGCCAGTAATCATAACCCGTTATGGATGAGATCAGAGATAAGCAAAATCTCCTTACAGAGACAGAACAGCTAAATTAAGAGGACGATCTGACTGTAACTTATCTTGACGATATTAGCATATATCATGAGAGAATGGTCACTCAGAACAGCAATCAGCCTAGAAACATAGGAAATGGGGACTGAGAAAGGAAAAAGTTAGCAATAAGTAGCCGTCGCTGGCCAGGCACAGAATCTGGGGGATACAACTGGTTCACTCTAGAGCCACCTTAGCTACAGGCTTGGATTGATGCTGGGCATCCTCTTGGCCTGATAAAAGATCCCTCGACACCACTTACATAACTTTATTTCAATTTTGCCTTCACTTAGCATGTTTCTGACTGTGAATTCAGCCTCTCAGTCACCCTGATAAAGGAAGGATTCATTAAATGATAAAAATGAATATTTCAGTGACTGGAAAGGAATATTTCCCATCAAAATTATTAACATTCAGTTCTATACCATTCTCTTGTAAATTAACAGGAGTCTGTCCTCTCCTCTTGTCTCAAGAGGCATCTCATGAAGCACCAGCATATGAACTTCTGGAACTGCAAATATAACATCCGACCCAGACAACAGGAATTTCACCATCCTGTGGGGCAACTTGGCAGTCAGTCAGCTAGCCCTCCTTAAATGGCTCCACCCACTCACGTTACAAAAAAAGAAACATATAAGAATACATGATCCACTTAATATCCTGCCAATTTAGTACTAGATGATTATGGGAATCAGACATCAACTATATAAATCAGTAACCAATATTAAACCCATTAGATCATACAAGAATAGATATCATATGTATTTGGTTTGTTTGGGGCTCTAACACAGTGCCTGATACATATTAGGAACTCAAGAAATATTTTTTGAATAAATACAAATTTAAGAAAGGAAGAGAGATAAGGGGAAAACAAGAAAGAATTCAGGTTCTTTCCAGGAGATTAAGCTGCTGGTAAGACACAATGACTTTTCGTATGACTATTGTGCCAAGTGGGTTCCATCCTTTTGAGCAGCTATTCATAAAAATCTTTGGAGAACAGAAAGAACTATGAAAATAGATCAGTCACACAGTTGGGCTGTTCACTATAGTACAGGGCTCTGAAAATGCAAGCTGCTCCTGCTTTAATACAAACATAAACTGAGATTATTTTGAAAACTCTCCATCTTGAAGAAAAAACACATCTGAAAGGCCACTGTACTTGTCTATACATGACTCAAGTATACACAGTCTACAGTGCTAAGTTTCAACAAAAAATATGATGGAGAGAAAACAGAGAGAGAATAACTATCCATAAAAAAGACGGATAAATAGTTACCTTTATGTTGTCCTTACGTTATCTGAGGGAACAGAGCGTGATAAGCCACAGTAGATACTCCAGGACTCTCACACCCTTGTCACAGAGTCTTAGCAAGACCTTTGCACACACTGTAGACACTGCTTTGTCATATATCATGCTGTGTTGGAATATTATGAGGTCCCTACAACAAAGCTATTCCTATGCTGTTAAAAGGTCAGCGTATAAGGTCCAAGGAAAAGACCTATTAAAATCGAGTGAGGATCTTATGCTAAGAGAAATAAGCCAGACACAAAAGGACAACTATTGTATGATTCCACTTATATGAGGTCCCTAGAATTGTCAAATTCATAGAGACAGACAGCAGAATAGAGGTTACGAGGCACCGGGAAGGAGGAACGGGGAGTTATTGTTTAATGGGCAGAGCTTCATTTTGGGATGATGAAAAAGTTCTGGAAATAGATGGTGGCGATGGCTGCACCACAATGTGAATGGACTTAATGCCACTGAACTGCACACTTAAAAATGGTTAAAATGGCAAATTTTACATTACATATATTTTACCACAACAAAAAAAAATCTAATGAGGAAGTAGTCACTCCGTAGATTCTGAAGGCACAATTCAAACGGAGTGAAACCAGCAATAACCTCTTCTTCCACTCACATGGCTGGTATATTGAAACGTTCGGAGAATTCAACTTCCATTAAGACCCTCGAGCAGACATAGTTAGAACACCCCTCCCACCCCAGGAGCAAATGATGCTGAGAACTCAAGCATCCACTACCAATAGCCACCATTCTCCTTACTGATGACCTGCTATGTGCCTGCACTGATCCCTCTACACGAGCCATTTCTTTAGCACGTAATTCAAGACCCTTGTGTTCTGGCTCTGGCTTGACTCTCCTGCTCTGCTCTTTTCTGGATTCATGCTCAACCCATACTGAATTATGTGTATTTCCCCAGAATGTATCATGTTCTTTTTCCCCTGCAGCTCTTCTCACACTCTCTCTCTTTCTCTCTCTCTCTCACACACACACATACACAAACACACACACGCGCACACCGTGGTTCCCTCCTCTCTACATTTGGCCAATTCTGGAGCATCCTGCAGTCTTCAGCCTCAAGACTTCAGCTTCCTCTGATAAACATCCCTGATCACAGCCTGGACGAGGGTTTCTCAAACCTGGCTCCACATTAGAATCACCGGGGGCACTTAAAAGTAACTAGTCACCAAGCTCTACCCCTAGAAATTCTGATTTAACTGGTCTATGGTGTGACCAAGGTATTTGTATTTTTTAAAAACCCTCTAGGGGATCCTAACAGCAGTCAAGCCAGAGAACCACTGACCTAAACTGAGTTACTTATTTTCTGCCTTAAGAACCTGGGGCCTCTCATGTTTCTCACTATCTTAGCCTGCACCTTATTATAATCTCTTGTTAGCTTGGCCCACCCCTTTGAACACAAGCGTCTTGAGGGCAAACTCAAGTTCACCACTGTATCCATAAGGCCTAGAACAATGCCTGGCACAGAGTAAGGGCTCAATGACCACCTTGAGTTGCTTTCTTGAATTCATTTTTCACCCACTCTGCATGACAGGCATTATCATCCCCAATCTAAAAATGAGCCCACCAAGGCTCAGAGAGGCTAAGTCACCTACCCAAAGTCATACAGCAAGTGAGTGGTAGAGCCAGGACTAGAATTTTGCTCTCTCTGACTGCAAATCTCTGTTCACTACAGTGCTTTCAGACTTCTTGAATAAGTGCTTATATTAAATGAGTTGTTCCTACTGAACAAGTCAGAAATAAAGACAAGACTGGAAACCATAAGTGTGCTGTGAATAACTGGGTAAAACACAACCAGTAATCACTCAATTTCCTAAACTTGCCGGGGACAAGCCTTTGCAAAATCTGGACCTCGGATGCACAAGCAGCAGCACACTGCTGAAGAGGCTTAATCCCCATCCTCAGAGGGGCATCTCTTTCTCAGTGATTTAGAACTCTCTTTCCTAGGACTCCAGAGCCAACAGAACCTGAAATGGTTTTAATGGATCAAGTTCCTAAGCAAACAACAAACAAACCAAACCAAAGTAGTAAAAGAAAATTGTGACATTGTAACATCCACTGCAACTTTCTTAGGCAACCACACCTGGTACTACTGATAACCACCCACTCGATCTAAGGTACAACCTGTAACACATGTGTTCAAAATGCAAACAGAGGACTTGAAGTTTCCTGTGGCTACTCAGTCTCTGCCACAGTATTTTTTTTTCCCCAAAATGCAAACACTGCGGAGAGCACTCCACTGGCTGGCTAGAACAGAGCACTCTCCATGGTCCTAGATGCACCAGCATGAAACTCTTTTCTGAAATACAGGGCAGTTACTGACTTCGGAGGCTTGTTAATTGTCCTCAGATGAACTTCCGCTGCTCCGGGGGGGGGGGGGGGGGGATGGGGGGGGGAGTGGGGGGGTGTGGGGGGGGGCGTTCCCGCACTGCCCAGGAGAGGAGCTTGGCCACCAAATGCCAGGTGACGCAGGAGTGCCAAGGGCTTACTTCTCAGGACCCAACTGCATCATTTGCGTGTGTGTGTGTTTCAAGTAATTTTATTGAGATTATAATGGTTATAAAATTGTGTAATTTCGGGTGTACAGTATTGTTTATCAATTTCTGAATACACTTCATTGTGCTCACCCCCAGTAGTCTAATGTTTATCCACCACCATACAAATGTGCCCCCTTACCCCTTTTGCCCACTCCCCAACCCCTTTCCCCTCTGGTAACCACTAATCTGTCCTTTTTATCCATGTATTGGTTATCTTCCACATATGAGTGAAATCATGCAGTATTTGTCTTTCTCTGTCTGGGTTATTTCACTTATCATACCCTCAAGGTCCATCCATGTTGTTGCAAATGGGACAATTTTGTCTTTTTATGGCTGAGTAGTATTCCATTATATATATATATATATATATATATATATATATATATATATACCACATCTTTATCCATTCATCTGTAAAAGGGCACTTGGGTTGCTTCAACATCTTGGCTATTGTGAATAATGCTGCAATGAACATAGGGGTGCATAAATCTCTTTGGATCATTGATTTTAAGATCTCTGGACAAATACTCAGTAGTGGGATAACTGGATCATATGGTATTTATATTTTTAATTTTTTGAGAAATATCCATACTGTTTTCCACATTGGCTGCACCAGTTTGCATCCCTACGAGTAGTGTATAAGGGTACCCTTTTCTCTACATTCTCTCCAACATTTGTTGGTTTTTGTCTTGATAATTATAGCCATTCTGACCAGTGTAAGGTTATATCTCATAGTAGTTTTGATTTCCATTTCCCCGATAATTAGTGATGTTGAGCATCATTTCGAGTGTCTGTTGGCCATCTAAAATTTATATGGAACAAAAGACCTCGAATAGCCAAGGCAATCCTGAGAAAACAGAACAAAGCTGGAGGCATCACAATCCCTGACTTCAAAACATACTACAAAGCTACAGTAATTAAAACAGCATGGTACTGACACAAAAACAGACAAACAGGTCAACAGATCAGAATTGAAAGCCCCAAAATAAAACCACACACCTATGGACAGTTAATCTTTGACAAAGGAATCAAGAATATACACTGGAGAAAGGAAAGTCTCTTCAATAAGTAGTGTTGGGAAAACTTGACTGCCATATGCAAAAGAATGAAAGTAGACCATTATCTTGCATCATACACAAAAATTAACTCTAAACAGATTAAAGATTTGGATGTAAGACCTGAAACCATAAAACTCCTAGAAGAAAATATAGGCAGTACGCTCTTTGACATTGGTCTTAGCCACATCTTTTCAAATACCACATCTACTCAGGCAAGGGAAACAAAGGAAAAAGTTAACAAATGGGATTGCATCAGACTAAAGAGCTTCTGTAAGGCAAAGGAAACCATGAACAAAATGGAAAGACAATCCACCAACAAGGAGAAAACTTTTGCAAATCATTTATCAGACAAGGGATTGACCTCCAAAATATATAAAGAACTCATACAACTCACCAAAAAAAAAAAAAAAACCCTATCAAAAAATGGGCAGAGGATATCAACAGGCATTTTTCCAACTGCATCTTTTATTATGGAAAATTTGAAGTTTATACAATAGTAAGCACACACTTCCAACCACAATTCAACCAGACAGTAAACACAGGTGCACAAGTCTGTGATTAAGACACTGAGTCAGGCCACAAAGCTGGCTTTGTACAAGTGCTCTGGTGGCACATTATAGGATGGACAGTAAATCTTGGCACAAAGGAAGAAAGAGGCGTTTTTTATTATCCTGGAAGTCAGGAAGTTTCACATCTCTCCCTCCAAGCTTGCCAGCGCAATCTTCTGGAACTTTATGGCAGGCCTAGACCTTTCATTGCATCACTTCCTGGGAATAACTTAACAGACAGGAAACCACAGTGGTCAAGAGGAGAAGCTCTCGAGTCAGGTACTCTGAGTGGGAGCATCAATGCTACTGCTTATTAGCCTCGGGCCCTGGAACAACTCATTTAACATCTCTTAGCTTTCTCCCTTCAGTCTGTGAAAGGGGAATAAGAATAGCAGCTAATAGATTATTGTGAGAGTTAAATGAGATACTGCAAGTAAAATACTTAGCACAAATCTGGGTTTTTTTTAAAAAAAGTATTCAGTAAATAGTTGTGTTTGACACTATGAATGACAGCTGCGTCAGTTCCTCTAATCCTCTCCCACTAGGCCTCAGCTCTATCCTGGGCTTCTTCCTGGCAGCTAGCTCCCAGGGGCCCCACAGGGTCTCGTGACCACAGCCACCTCATTTGCATTTCCTGCTCCAATATTCTAGGAGTCTAGAGATGGTCAAGTGAGCTGTGTAATCAAAGCAGCTCTGAAGTCAGAGCACGGTGAAGTCATCTGGCCTGAAGTGGCACACGAAGGCTGGGTGCAGGAAATGAGACTTTTAAAGGTAGTTAATTTATTTATATCTTACCCCAATCCCAAATATCAGTGGGAGTTTTTAAAACTGCACATCATCAATGGTGAAAATAAACAGCTGAGGGAGTCAGAGAGAAGAGAGAATACAGCTGGGGAAAAAGCAAGGCCAGCCATACGATTTCACTTAATCAGGTCCCAGACAATCTTGGATTAGATATGGGCAGATCCAGATGCAAATGTCCTATTACCAAAACAAAAAGAAAATATGATTGGTTGTAAAATTCATGTATGCCAATACAATCACGCACAGCATATGGCGTTCTGGTCAACAACAGCCTGCCTGACGGGACAGTGGTCCCATAAGACTAGTCCCATATAGCCTAGGTGTGTAGTCGAATATGCCATCTTGATTTGTGTAAGCACACTCTGTGATGTTCACACCTTGATGAAATAGGCTAACAGCACATTTTTCAGAACATATCCCTGTCATTAAGCGATGTATGACTGTGTATGTCTCTATGCCAGCCACTGTTATAAGCATTTTATATGTCTTAACTCCACTGTCACAACACCTCTGTAAATTGGTACTTCGTTGCTGCTGTTTACACAGATGGAAACTGAGGCTCTGAAAGTTAAATAAGTGGCCCAGTGCTCACTGTGGCAGCACTGAAATTTGAATCCCAGTTGCCCTGTTCACAGCCCCTGCTCTTAAGGTCTAAACAAGGCTGTTTTGATAGACAACATAAAACAAGTAACAGCAAACCAGAAGTTTAGAGAAAGCATTTCCTAACACTGAGATCTGAGCCCTCATAAACACAAAATGGTCTGACAAAGTACACCAGTTCCCAGATTTGGGATTTCCCAGGTCAGTTACGCTAGAAAAAAGAGCTTGGGGGTGAGAAATGTGACACAGCTGGCAACCTCTTTTTTGTTTGTGCCAAGTAAGAACATTAAAACAAGAATAACAACAACTATCTGGGATTATCAACATCATTTCACAAAATAAATGACACTTAAGCACCCCAAAAATAGAAAAGGCATAATCTAAAACATAGAGGACCTTGTTTTAGAAATTTGAATAAATTCAGCTTTGTGAAAAACATACACTGTCCATATCTTTCTCAGTTGCCTCTGACAGATGAAGATCAGCCACAGAGTATCAATGGTGCATGAACCAGCATTTGAGAATCACTAACCACCTCCCCCCCTTGAAGTCTCTGTGACCCCAGAACATCACGGACCCAAAAGCAGAACTGAGACTCCATCCTTCTCCTGGCTGGATCCCAGGAAGTTCTCAAAATTAAGTCCCTTAAGAGCCAGAAGATGTGATCAGATCAAAAAAAAACCAGACGGTGTGTGAGGAGTGGCCAGAGTAGGAGTGCTCAATTCATGGTTTCCACGCAAGATGCACACAGCACTCACAAATATGAGCACATCAGTGCAATCTTTGAGATACACTACAGGGACCCTGTTGGGCTCCAATTTCAGTCTTGAGTGAAACCAGTGACTATTACTTTAAAAAAATCCATTTGAAGAAAATATAAGATTAACCAGGAACGTTATTAGATTTTCCCAATGCTAACACTTTGGCAGCATTTTTCTATTTTCTTTAGTGAGGCATTTGAGTTGCTTACAAATTTATGCTGAGACCCACTGGATGCTTTCAGATGCTAAACCAGGCAGGCCCACCTGTTCAGGGAGCTGTACTTACAATACCTACTGTTCCCACATTTCCATTAGAATGCAATTATCCTGCTTGGGAAAAAATAAAGGTCACTGGGTTAATGGAGCTCACCTTTCTTTTTTAGCCCATAAATAATAAATCAAATATAATATTTAAAAAGAAAACCACATCCTGCCTATCAATGTATTTCTGATGCTTTTTTCATAGGACACTTGAGTACATGGCACTTACGACGGCCATAATCGTTGTTACACTCCATCAGGTTCCTACAGCACTGGTTCAGTAAAGAAGGACACAGCACGCATCTATTAAACTGATATTCATCAATACTAAAACGTTCAACAAATTTCCCATGACGTTTTCTAATCAGATTACTGTACATTCTACTCTGAACTCGACAAGCCTATCATAGCATGATCTATCCTAGCAAACACACAGAAAATCTCATGAGCTTTACCCGATAAGCATCGACAAAGACATATCCACTTTTAAGATTCTAAACAAATACAGATTCAAGCACATTCCTTTGCTTCCAGAATGGCTTACCAACAGCACTCGTGAGCAGACAGTGCTTAAGACCACGCTAATAATAATAAATATCTCTAGGCAAGACTCGGCTGCCACTAGTTTCCCCTAATGAAAAAACGAAGACTTTCCTGCCAGCTAAATAGCTGAACAGGGCTCTCAGCCCAAAAGTGCCCAATCAATGCTTTCACTTCAGGCTTCCCAAGGGATCAACGGAGTAATCGCTCCAGTACCTGGCACATCAGGATTTATAAGACCGAGTAGGAACACACGGCCTAAATAGCTTCAGAAAGCCATTTGTCTTGAGTAATAAAAAAAAAAACAAAGCTTAGAGCAGCTGCTGTTTTATCACCATCAGCCTGAAACTAACTTTACGTGTCTCACAAGATTTATCTCAGAAATATTTTTAAAATAAAAAGGGAATTCTAGTACACCCCTGAGCCTGCTATAAGAACTATTAAACACTTGTAAATCACTCCCCTAAAATAATGAAAATAAAAACTCTGCTTTCCACTTGACAAAATGCACAGTGATTGCCAAACAACAGAATCACACATAGCTCCTGCCTCGTCACTAAGAATTTCAGCAGCATCACAGCCTGTCCTTGGGAACCGGCGTTCTAACTTCAAATTACAACCCTAGCAATAAACCAGCCAGCTGTTTTCCTAAACAACACAGCATCTATAGTCACAATTTTTTCAAAAGTTAATTTGAAGGGCATGTATCTGTCATCAACAGCATGTAATTCTTTGTTTTTATTATAATTAGTAACAACAAAAGTAATAACTACCATTTACTGAGTGTTGTCCTGCCAGGCACTGATCTGATAGATTTACACGGATTATCTAATTTAATCCTTGGGAAATCCTTATGGTCTGTGAAGGGTGGCAGAATACACCGCCCCAAAATATGCCACTTTGGCATAAGGATTATTTTGAGCTAAACGCACTTAAAAAACAGCAGATGCAATAAGGGCATTCTAATCTCCTTTTTCTTCTGGAAACAGGAGATTTTAAAAATTCCCATGTGAAAGACGCCCTCCCTCTACCGGAGACAAGAAACATTCTTCAATAGGGAGTCAAAGCCGAGAGAACTCTGTACAAATAGACCTTGCTAAAATAATTCTTATCTTCCCTTGTCCTCCCCATATATATTAGTCACTTTTCCACAATTGCCTCTCTTTGTTCAATCTACTATAAAAGAATTTAGGTTTTGCCACTTCTTTGGGTCTTCATTTCATTATGAGATCTCTCATGTCACATAAACTTTATATACATTTGTATGCTTTTCTCCTATTAATTCGTTTTTATGTCAGTTTAATTTTCAGGCCCAGACAAAAAACCCCTAAAAAGATAGATGGAAAATTTTGCCTCCCCTACATCTCTGACAGTTTGTCATCTAATTAAGGCTACTGATCCGTCAGCACAAAGCATTAAGATCTAACATTATTTAGGGGCTGGCCCTGTGACCGAGTGGTTAAGTTCATGCACTCTGCTTTGGTGGCCTGGGGTTCGCTAGTTTGGATCCTGGGTGTGGACCTACACACCGCTCATCAAGCCATGCTGTGGCGGCATCCCACATAAAAGAACCAGAATGACTTGCAGCTAGGATATACAACTATGTACTGGGCTCTGGGGAGAGAAAAAAACAAAACAAATAGTGGAAGATTGGCAACAGATGTCAGCTCCGGGCCAATCTTCCTCAAATAAATAAAATAAAATCCAAAATATATTTTTTAACAAGATCTAACATATTTACATATAGATATTTAATATTCATTAGTATTCATTCTCAATTTAAATATCTTTGGCTTTGAAATTTATCTAGATGTCCCAAAAAGATTTCCTTAAAACATTAGTTATTGTAATAAATATCATCAAATACTTGCTTCTTTACTTATTACCAGAAGTTTTACATCTGTTTTACATAGAATAGAAGTAGGCCAATTGGCATTAGTTAAAAGGCAGATTTCCTAAAAACAAATGCATCTCTTCTGGAATTATTTTAGCTCTGACACTCTTACAATGAAATTCTTGGAAACTGTGGAAATATAAGTATGCCCATCTTCCTCTACTTTATTTGTGGGATGCCTACCACAGCGTGGCTTGCAAAGCAGTGCCATGTCCACACCCGGGATCCAAACTGGCAAACCCCGGGCTGCAGAGAAGCAGAACGTGCAAACTTAACTGCTGCGCCACTGGGCCTGCCCCAAGCAAATTATTTTAAAAAAATAAATCTTAGACTTATAGAATTAATAAATAAGGGCTGACCTGGACTTTACTTCCATATAATCTATCAGCCCCAACAGGATTAATTTGTACAAACTATTGTATAAAAGCAGAACCTCAGGGGCCAGTTCTGTGGCCAAGTGGTTAAAAGCTCCACGCACTCCACTTCAGCGGCCTGGGTTCATGGGTTTGGATCCTGGGTACGGACTTACTCCACTCATCAGCCATGCTGTAGAGACATCCCACACCCAAGTGGAGGAAGGTTGGCACAGATGTTGGCTCAGGGCTAATCTTCCTCAAGTGAAAAAAAAAAGAGGAGGATTGGCAACAGATGTTAGCTCAAGGCAAATCTTCCTCACAAAAAAACCAAAACCAAACAAAACAGAACCTCACTTGAAGGAGTCTTTAGTCTGGAATATCTCATGTGCTAAAACAAGCAACATGATCTGCAAATCACATTATTCTGTGTCCTAGCGCCATTCAACACTGCATTACTAGGAAAAACATGCTTTGTTTTGAAGACAGCAAACTTGGAGTGGGGATGCTGACCTAGATCCATGGTGCTCATTGATGGGGGACAGCGTTAGCATAACCGTATACAAAATTATACACATTTTCACGACTATAATATTGAAAAAGATGTAGCAATAAGGAATCAAGGTGGGATTACCTTAGAGAAGGGAGAATGGCACGACTTTAAAACTAAAATCTCTCTTTGCTTGAGCTGGGACATCCATCTTTCTCCTGCCCTTAGACATTGGCACTCCTGGTTCTCGGGCCTTTGGACTTTGACCAGGCTTTTCATCATTGACCCCTCCATTCTTGGGCCTTTGAATTCTGACTGGGAATTACACCTTCGGTTCCCCTGGCTCTCAGGCCTTTGGACTTGGTCTGAATTACACCACTGACTTTCCTGGGTCTCCAGATTGCAGACAGCATATTACGGGACTTCTCTGCCTCCATGATAGCGTGAGCCAATTCTTATAATAAATCTCCTCATATATATATCCTATTGGTTCTGTTCTCTGGAGAAGCCTGACTAATACAGATTTTGATTGAGAAGTACCAGTCCAGATGATCTCCAAGTTTCTTCCCTTTAGTTGAAAAGCCAATGGACCTCTGATCTGCACACAGCTGAGGCAGCACAGTGGAGTGAACAGAGCACTAAATTCAGGATGCTACTCCCATTTCTGCCACTAAACAGCTGGTCAGCATGAGTTAACTGCCCTGGCTCTCCATTCATTAAGGTGCGAAGTGAAAGGGTTTGTTTAGCCGACATCTGAGGCTCCATCTACCACGAGCAGTCACTGACCCCAAGGAAAACCTTGGAGTCCACAGAAGGTCATAAGGTTCTAAGAGCGCTTCCAAAGTGCCTCCAGCACTAGAACGTTCAGCTAGTCACAGGCTGGCCAACTCCTTGACTAATGCTCAATCTATCAAGAAATTTTTGGCCCACCAACGATGCTTCATAATTAATTTAACAGTGAGAATGCCATGGAAAAATAAGGTTTGAATTTTATTGAAAATTGTTACAAATACATCTGTTACTTTCTCCTTTGCCCTTCTCATTGAATGTGTTACCAATAATGAAATATCTTGAATCCATCTTCTAACTGATATTCCCATGGCCAGTGCCTTGGTTCAGGGTCTGCTCATCGACTCCCAAATGTTCTTCAATTCCATGTTGTCCTTTTCTGCTAATACAGCCCCCCAGATCATCACACTGGTCATCCATCTAAATGTTAATCTGATCCATCCCCCTCCTACTTAAAGACCCTCAGTGAGCTCTACTGCCTGTAGAACGAAGTCTGGACTCTTCAGCATTGTTTCCAATACCATATCTGACCTCAGCTGACATTTCCAAAATCTGCCCCAACCAACTGTTCTCACCTCCCACGACCTTTACACTTAGGGACTTTTGGATTTGAAGATCTCGGAATCCAATCTGCTCTCAACTAAATATAGAAATAAAGCAAGCTTTCTTGCCCTAAATCTTATCCCTTTTGCATAGAAGCTTTTGCAAGCATAGAATTTCTTTAAAGAATCAAAAAGAGCTCCTTGAATTAGTAACTTTTTTGGTACACTTTCCTTATTTTTTAATACTACCCTGCCTCCAAAGCTACATGGTTTGTTAACTCATTTAACTGGTCAATCCTTCATATAACAACCATTTATGAATCTTATGTGTCCTGTACATTGACAAACTATATATTAGGCTATATGATGGCTGTACACTGCTAAGGAAAAATATGTTTTTCTAAGCATTTCAATTATGGAAATATTTTATACTTGTGGACAAAACTTCAGCATACTATGTAAATTATTATTATTTTTTTCCTGGTGAGGAAGATTGGCCCTGAGCTAACACCTGTGCCAGTCTTCCTCTATGCTGTATGTAGGACCCCACCACAGCATGGCTTGATGAGCAGTGCATAGATCCGTGCCTAGGATCCGAACCTGCGAACCCCAGGCCACTGAAGCAGAGCGCACAAACTTAACCACTATGCCACCAGGCTGGCCCCTATAAATTGTTTTAATGCAACGACAGACACAATTTTTTTAAAAAACTTTAAATAAAAAATGTTGATAAGAGATCAAGAAATTTAGACAATATTTACCCTCTATGAAGTCATCTTCTTCAAACTCACTTAAATATTTCAGAGTTGGTATTTTTGTTCACACTTGTATTACTTGACATGACCTTTAAAATGTCCAGCAGGAATCAAGTAGCATTCAAGTGGTACATGGCCTTGTCTTGGAATCATACTTTCAGCTTCAAATCTAAGGAGAAAGAATATCAAAAACATTTCTTCTGGCAAAATGGCAAGTTTGAAGTCATTGGTGGCAAACAAAATTCTGTTATCTTTATCTGTAAAGAATTTCACTTTTCGTTAAGAAGCAATTATCATCCTCTTCTGGTATAGACCTTGAAGGCAAGGATCCTAGCCACCTTGTCCTCTCCTGTAGCATCAGTGCCTAGAATGGCGCTTGGCTCAGAAAGTAGACATTCAATGAATATATATTGAGAGGATTTATGAACAGGCAAAAGGAGGTGTTGCAGAACCACATAATAGAAGGTCTCTGTACGGATGAATTCTTTGGATGAACCCTGCTATTTCACAAAATAGAGACATTTTTTGAACCACTACTGCTGAATTCATGAATGTAAGGCAAGATTTTTGGCTTTCTGGAAAACATAAAATTGGTGTTGATTTTCATTCCTTTTATCAAGACTTTTTTAAAGTACTATATTCAGGAACAGTTTTGTAAATCTGCTACTTGTAGGTATTTAGCCAGAGGATGGTAGTTTGCCCCTCCCCCCTAATTTATAGAAGTAAGCAATCCCAGGAAGCAATGCTTGGTAAGCTTTAACAGACATAAGAAATCACCTGCAGCATTTGATTAAAAACTAAAAATTCCTTTAGACCCTGGAAATTCTGGTTTGGTAGGTCTAGGGTGGAGCCCAGGAATCTGTATTCTTTTTTCTTTTTTTTTTTTTTTTGAGGAAGATTAGCCCTGAGCTAACTACTCCCAATCCTCCTCTTTTTGCTGAGGAAGACTGGCCCTGAGCTAACATCTATGCCCATCTTCCTCTACTTTATATGTGGGATGCCTGCCACAACATGGCTTGTCAAGTGGTGCCGTGTCCGCACCTGGGATCTGAATCAGCGAACCCTGGGCCACTGAAGCAGAACGTGTGCACTTAACCGCTGTGCCACCACGCCGACCCCAGGAATCTGTATTCTTAAAAGGCTCTCCAGATTATTTTGGTAAAGACTACACTTTGGGAAACAACACATTTGAGGCTAAGAGCGAATATTATATATTCTGTTTTTCTTATATGAGTAATTTTTGTGAAGACTGGAACAGAATTTGTTCTACGAAATATTGGGAAGTCTGGAAAATTTAAAATTCTCAGTTAGTAATTATATTACCCAGAGTTCTTTCTTCCTGGAAGAATAGCAATTATAATTTCTGTATTCCAAATTAGGCAGGTGTCATTATAAAGAACGTTAGTGAGAAAGAAGATGGCAGTATTACATATAAAGATACCCCCACACCTGTGTTATCAGTGAGAAGGCCTGAATTCTAGCACCTGATGTGCTATGAATTAATTAAATGATCTTGAGAAAATCACTTAACCTCCACCTCCAATTCCTCGTTTATAAAATGGGAATAAACTTGTACCTACATACTTCATAAAAATGTTTTAAGGCAAAAATATGTAACAGAATACATAGAATAGAATATATCAGAATATATAACAGTGATTTTAATTGTTCAAAAGCAAGATATTTTATAAATAATTGGGACTCTGCCCTATTTCAATAAGTTTGACGATGTGAAGTAGTGTTAGCAACAGGAAAACTGCCACCAGAATAACCATACAAGTTAACAAGTAAGCCTGTCACAGTTCCATGGATGCTGACCAAAGACATGAGACTACTGAGTCAGACAAAGGGTTTTACTAGTTGCAGCAAAAGGAGCAACAGGAGCATCAGTCTGGTTGCACCCGTCCCGAGTCCCACAGGGCAACGTGGAAGGCCCAGTGGAGCCTGCGTGGGCAGCGGGGTGGGTCACAGGGGAGGAACTTGAGCTTAGGGCATCTGTTGCTTTTATAACAAGCAGTAAGCAAGCCCGGTCATCTGGAAGGGGACCAGGTGCAGTGTGGGATCTGCAGTGCATTATCTTCTCGGGCTAGCCTGCTGCATCAGAGAAGCGGCCCAGAAAAAAGAAGAGTCAAAGCCCTGGGATGTGGGCACATTCAGCAAGACATGTAGGAGCACAGGAGGCTCACGGGAGACTGCACCTCACACACGGGGCATAATAAAACAAATGGAGAGCAGTCAAAAATAAGGTCATAGGGTTATTTAAAGAATTATGGTTCTAATTCCAAAGGAAGGAATGCAAGGAGGAAACTCTTACAATGCTACTTTCACTGCCTTTGGGAAGAGGATCACAAGATTAAAATGAGATGACTCCTGACTTTCCATAGTTTACGTTAATAGACACCAATTTTAAAAACTACCACTTGAACTCCGTAGACTTTATAAATTACTGAAGTAACTGTCATATCACAGAAATATCCTCAAGATAATGGTTGGTTTCTATGAACTAAGAATACGAGAATAGTCAATAGGACCACCGTGGAATCATGAGAATGAGGCCAATATAGGTATGTGATGGAAAAGAAAGGAGAAGCCATGTGGAACAGAGAACGAATATATGGATGACAAGCGCTATCATGGAAAAAGTCTGGTATTCAAGACTCAGCTGGATTTAAAGTATCACAGAAAGAGCAGGAGGATTCCACATCCTGTTTTCTCTCCTTTATACTGTGACAGTGTGAAGAGGGCCAGTCATTCTCAGCCAGGTTCTGAAGTGCATGATTTGGTTGCCAGATGCCCATTACACTAATTGGATCACCAGCCTCCTCTATATCTCATTGACACCAGAATTCCAGGACTATCCATTAAAATTTAAGAATACCACTCATACAGTAAGCCATAAAATATTCACATGGGCCTGTACTCTACTTTTGTATTATACTGTGACTCCAGAATAATTCTTCAATAGCCTACTTGTGTGATGTGAAGGAATGCCAATACTAAATAGGTTTCTCATGCTTAAACATTTAATTTTATACTACCAGAGCACTTGAAGTACTTGTGAATATTTACAGTTTGATTGGAATCATCATCTTCCTTAAGAATTTTTTCTTGTTACACCTATAGTACAACTGCTCCAACCTAACAAATACAGAAATCAGAGTATTTTTGTTAGGAATAGAAAAAGAGAGATTTAATACCTTCACATTCAGAAATTAAAATGTCTACATAAATATACATATGCTTCTATATCTATATTGTATATTGAACTCTAAGAGGAGCCTATGAACATTATTAATTATTTATAGATACATTGATTCACTTTTGGTTTTATTCTCCATTTAAAAGGGTAAATTTGAATAAATATTAGTATCAATCTTCATTGAATAAACTGGTGCTTAATGCAAGTAACTCTCCATTAAAATTTCTAAATACAGCCATGTGTTGCTTAATGGCAGGAAACTGTTCTGAGAAATGCGTCATTAGGTGATTTTGTCATTGTGCAAACATCATCGAGTATACTTACACAAACCTAGACGGTTTAGCCTACCACACGCCTAGGCTATATGGTACTAATCTTATGGGACGACCATTGTATATGTGGTCTGTTGTTGATCAAAATGTCATTATGTGGCACAAGACTGCATCCATGATTTTTAAAATGAGACTTCACCTTAATGCTACATTACTTAACTTTTTCCAAGAAAGACTCGCAGACACAATGAATCTTGTATTAAACAGAGCTCTGGGTTGCAGATAACAGAATCCACTCTGCTCGGTTTAAGAAAGAAAGAGTTTGCTACAGGTATTAGATAGCTTACAGAATCTTTGGAAAGGTTAGTGAAAAATAGTTTCTAAGCCAAACTTCTAGGAATAACTCTGGTGAAGATGCTGGGCAGTTTCCAGAACTACACTGTCTCCACCACAGTCAGGAAACTGGGGCCACTACATCTGAGCAAAGAATCATGTATTTTTGCCAATTCCTGCATTAGCAAAATGGATGCCCCATGTCCTACCTTTTCCCCCGCATATATTAATTGCAAACCAAATGTCATGAAGATACATCTGTCAGAATCTAAATTATATATATATACATATACCCTAAAAGAAAGGGGGGAGGGACCAGAAAAGGTATGTCTTGTTTTGGTTTGTATTCTACATTGAGAAGGTGGTGTTTACATTATGGAGAACTATAAAATGAAGAGTTTATTCAAAAGATTTTGGGCAACCCCAAATTGCAGATGTCACTTCAACATTTATCATAAAATTCAGAGTACCTTATCTAATCCATTTTTCATGCTTTTCTTCTTTCAAGATAAAATAAGTGGACTGTTAACAGTAGTCCAGTCATTTTCTTTTTATTGTTTTGGCATTTTGCTTATAATGAGTTTTGGTGTTTATCCTATTTTCAATTCTAGTTTCCTTTAGGTTGATTTGAAAATTCATCACTACATTACAGAGTTCAAAGCACAAAACCCAAACTACTACATATTTCTTTTGGTCAATATTTAATTTGCAACATGTCTTTTGTCTTTGAAGTTTTGTTAAACTCTATTCACCAACTGCCACTGCTAATCTTAGGGGATTGCCAAGACCCAAATGGAGTATTTTCGTGTCACTTACTCTTGATAGATTGTGGTCTGGCAAAGTTGGAGCTGTACTTCATTTAGCAAACTACGAAAGGACCTATTCTTCTTTAGACATAGTTGAATCTTTAAAAGAAGAAAGAAAATACATAATAGCTTAGAAAATGCTAAAGAAAAATGGTTATGATGCTCTGCTGTTAACTCAGACCCCCTTGATATTTCTACTAACAAAAACAAAGTAAATTATATGTGTTTTCCAAAGTCTAGCCATTTTTTATGTGGAAGAGGCTGGTAATTAAAATCTTCCATATTGGATTCATGAGAATTTGGTATGACTCCAATAGAGCAAAACTTAACCTATGGAAGGGAAGGAGACGACATTACAGCAAGGATATTGTCTTCCCAGGATTCATGAAGTTCCGTGGTGTTAGGGCCCCACTTCTGTGAAGAAGTTGGTAAGGAATCTTTCAGAACCTAGCTTGCCCAGCAAAACAGTCAGGACAGAGCAAGGACCAGGAAAATAAAATGTGATGATGTCCAGGAGTTCTTCATTGGAAGACATTAGAGATGAGAAGTTCAAACATGCCTTTTTTTCCTTTTCCAAAGTATTATGTTTTAATATGCATTAATATTGCATCTGCCTGCTATCATTGAGAAGAAACAGATGTCGCCACTTTAAATGTTTAAAATGCTTAAATCTTTAAAATGTTTGCATTTTCAAAAGGTCTAAAAACACCAATATACTCATAACCCCTACCTCATACCATATACAAAGATTAACTCAAAATGGATCAATGATCTAAAGAGAAGACCTAAAAATATCAAACCAGAAAACATAGGGGTAAAACTTCATGACCTTGGATTTGGTAATGGATCCTTACATATAACACAAAAGCAGCAAAAGAAAAAATAAACTGGACTTCATCAAAATTTAAAACTTTTTGCATCAAAGGACATTATCAAGAAAGCGAAAAGCTAATCTATAGAACAGGAGAAAATATTTGCAAATCATGTATCTGACAAGGTTTTAATATCTAGAACATGTAAAGAACTCCTACAACTCAGTAACAAAAAGACAAACAAGCCAATTGAAAAACGGGCAATGGTGTGAATAGATATTTCTCCAAAGAACATATACAAATGGCCAATAAGTACAGGAAAACATGCTTAATGTCCTTAGTCATTTGGGAAATGCAAATCAAAACCACCAAGATTATCACTTCACACCTACTAGCATGGCTATAATAATAACTTTTTTAAAAAAGGAAAATAAGCGTTGGTGAGGATATGAAGAAATTGGAACCCTTGGACATTGCTGGTGGGAAGGTAAAATGGTGCAGCTGCTGTGGAAAATGGTTTGGCAGTTACTCAAAAGGCTATGAATTATCATATGACCCAGCAACCCACTTCTAGATAACCCCTTCCTTGACTTCCAATTCCAGGCAACCACTAATCTATTTTCTTTCCCTATAGATTTGTCTTCCACAATATCATATATGGAATTATACAATATGTTACCATTTGTGTCTGGTTTACCAAAATGCATTTGAGATCATCCATGTCTTGTATGAATGAACAGTTTGTCCCTTTTTATTGTTGAGTTGTATTTCATTGTATGGATGTATCCTTTTTGTTTATCCATTCACCTGTTGAAGGATACTCATAAGGATTATCCTTAAATTTCAACTTTCATTACTAAAGAATTAAAATTTCACTTAATTTCTAAATGAGCATAGTTTTGTGTTAATATTTTATTTTAATTCTTTGAAATTGGGTGTTTATGATGTACAGACTTAATTTACTATTGATAAGAATACCTGAATAACTGAAAGGCATCATTTTCTGACCTGGGTAACAGTTTTCTGCAATGGCTACTAGATTTAAAAACCTGAAATTTTAGGGTGCTTAAAATCTTGAGTAACAGCTTCTACATGTTACCATCATATCTTTTTTAAAAAATTATGCCATTTTAAGCACGTTTAATGATTTAATGAATTCAGTGGCATTAATTATATTCACACTGTTGTGCAGCCATCACCACCGTTTCCTGTCACCCTTTGTAGAAATTCTGACCATTAAGTAATAACTCCCCATCCCACCTCCCCCAATCCCTGGCAACCACTATTCTACTCTCTGCTTCTATCAGTTTGACTACTTCAGATACCTCATATAAGTGGAATCACGTAGTATTTGTCATTTTCTAACTGGCTTATTTCATTTAGCACAATGTCCTCAAAGTTCATCCATGTTGTCACTTGTATCAGAACATCATTCTTTTTTAGGCTGAATGATATTCCATTGTACAGATATACCACAACTTCTTTATCCATTCATCCATCAGTGGACAATTAAGTTGTTCCCAATTCTTGGCTATTGTTAATAATGCTGTAATGAACATGAGAGTGCTAATATCTTTTCAAGATCGCGATTCAATTCTTTGGAAAAATACCAGAAGTGAGATTGTTGGATCATATGGTAGCTCTATTTTTAATTTTTTGAGGAACTTCCATATTGTTTTCCATAGTGGTTCCACATTTTACATTCCTATCAACAGTGTACAAGGGTTCAAATTTCTCCACATCCTTGCCAACGCTTGTTTTCCTTTGATTTTTTGATAATACCCATCCTAACAGGTGTGAGGTGATAGCTTATTGTGATTTTGATTTGCATATCCCTGATCATTAGAGACTTTAAGCATCTTTTCAAATACCTGTTGGTCATTTGTATGTCTTCTTTGGAGAAATGTCTATTCAGTTCCTTGCCCAATTTTTTTTTTCTGCTTTTTCTCCTTGAATCTCCCCAGTACATAGTTGTATATTTTAGTTGTGGGTCCCTCTAGTTGTGGCATGTGGGAAGCCACCTCAACGTGGCCTGATGAGCAGTGCCATGTCCATGCCCAGGATCTGAACCAGTGAAACCCTGGGCCACTGAAGCAGAGCACGTGAACTTAACCACTCAGCCACAGGGCCGGCCCCCTTTGCCCATTTTTTAATCAAGTTATTTGGGTTGTTTTTTGTTTTCTTGCTATTGAATTGTAGCAGTTTCTTATATATTTTGGATATTAATCCTTTATCAGATAAATGGTTTGCAAACATTAT
Organism: Equus przewalskii; assembly: GCF_037783145.1. Classification (NCBI taxonomy): domain Eukaryota; kingdom Metazoa; phylum Chordata; class Mammalia; order Perissodactyla; family Equidae; genus Equus; species Equus przewalskii. Next base: position 76,827,772 of record NC_091833.1, on the reverse strand, counting down.
CTCCCGTTCCATAGGCTGCCTTTTCATTCATTCTGTTGTTTCCTTTGATGTGCAGAAGCTTTGTAGTTTGATGTAGTTCCACTTGTCTTTTTGCTTTTGTTGCTTGTGCTTTTGGTCTCATAGCCATAAAATAATTGCCAAGATCAATGGAATGATGGAATACAACCCATTCACAATAGTATCAAAAAGAATAAAATACTGACAAATAAATTTAACGAAGGAGGTAAAAGATCTGTACACTGAAAACTACAAAACATTGATGAAAGAAATTAAAGAAGATACAAACAAACAGAAAGACATCTTGTGTTCATGGATTGGACGACTTAATATTATTAAAATATCCATACTACCCAAAGTGATCTTCAGAGTCAATGTCATCTCTATCAAAATCTCAATAGCATTTTTTACAGAAACAGAAAAACCAATTCTAAAATTCATAGGGAACAACAAAGGACCCTGAATCACCAAAACAATCTTGAAAAACAAGAACAAAGCTGGAGGCATCATACTTTCTGATTTCAAAATATTTTATGAAGTTACAGTAATTAAAACAGTATGGTACTGGCATAAAGACATACATATAGACCAATGGAACAGAGAGCTCAGAAATAAATCCAGCAAGTACAGTCAACTGATCTTCAACAGAGTGCCACAAATACACAATGGGGAAAGGATAGTCTCCTAACAAATGGTGTTGGAAAAACTGAACATCCACATGCAAAAAAACAAAATTGGATCCTCATCTTACACCATAAACAAAAATCAACTTAAAGTGGCCGAAAGACTTAAATGTAAGAATTGAAACTGTAAAACTCCTAAAAGAAAACAGGGGAAAAGCTGCATGACATTGACCTTGCCAATGATTTCATGGACACATAACTTTGTATAACAAAGTTTTGATGCTCTAAGGTTAAAGACAAAAGACTAAACACAAAGCACTATATTCTAGTTTGGGGAATATGTATCTCACAGGGGTCCGGGTTAGCAACTCTGAAACTACTTTACATATATCCTAGAGTTGAGGAAATAAGTCAATATATTATAGATATCGGCAGCCAGGTTTGTATCTGTGGGAGAAAGAAGTTACAAATAAGCAGAGGGGGAATACTAGAATAAATCCTCTGGTAATGGACTGGAGTTGGAGATATTCATATAAACTAATGTTTATTTTAATATATATACAAATGCATATAGAGAGAAATGAATATAGATATACGGGTTAGTATACAAACATTTGCTAGCTTTATGCACTGAGAGGGTCTAGCAGTAATGACTCTCCAGTTGTAACAAGAACACCTAGAGGCCAGGTTTTGGTTTCTAAATATCATTCTCCAATAAAAGGAACTATGCTTCTTAAAGAAATGGCTGGTTCTCGGGCTAGGGCGTGAAAAATACAAGATAAACCTGGAGCATCTTACAGTGCCAGGAAGTAAGTTAGTGCTAAAAAATCTAAAAATAAAACTTTAAATAAATAAACAAAAAGATGTGAGTCTGTCAAAAGGACACAGGAGCCAACCCTTAAGAGTTTCCAATGGCCAGAGTTGGAATAATTTGAGTAATACAAGAAAATAATGATACTAAAGAATTATAACTCAAAGAATAAAATAAATATCCACAAGTCAATAAATACCCACGAGACCATACTGATATAAACATAGAACTGAATGAATGAACAAATGAGGCAATTCTTTCTAACAGAAGAATTGTAAATGGAGAAAGAATGAAGAAACAGAACAGCACCAGTAGAGTACCACAGTCATAATTGCTGCAGGGAAGTTCCACTGGTGAATGCCAAAATCAGTGAGTGAAACTCGCAAGAGAAAAACAAAGTATTCCCACAGCCTCAACATATCTCCAATCAAATATTTATTAATAACTGTGGTGGTGTTCACATGTCTTCAATTTCTTAAATATTCCTCCCTCCAGGAGATGGACCTTAATTCCCCTGGACTGCACCGACTTAATAACTCCAGTGGGCTGGCCTTAGTAACTCCCTTCCAAAGGACAGAGTGTGGAGAGGGGACATGGTAGAATCTTGACTGATACTACTTTAAGCAAGTGATCGAGGCTATCACCAGTAAGAAGACATATTAATGTCATGTATCCAAAATCCATAACTTCAGTCTGATCATGAGAAAAAAGACAAACCCAACCTGTAGGACTTTCTATAAAACATCTAACCAGTAGTCTTCAAAAGCGTCAAGGTCGGGGCTGGCCCCCGGGCCGAGTGGTTAAGTTCGCACGCTCCCCTGTAGGCGGCCCAGTGTTTCGTTGGTTCGAATCCTGGGCGCGGACACGGCACTGATCGTCAGGCCACGTCGAGGCCACGTTGAGGCGGCGTTGCACATCCCACAGCTAGAAGGACGTGCTACTAAGATATACAACTGTGTACGGGGGGGGGGGGGGGGGTTGGGGGAGATAAAAGCAGAAAAAAACCCAAAAAAGATTGGCAACAGTTGTTAGCCCAGGTGCCAATCTTTAAAAAAAAGAAAAAAAATAAAAATAAAAATAAAAAGCAAAGAGATAAATTCACTATTAATGAATGACTTTTGTTAGGAGCGAAAGACCTTTCAAAATTTGGGGTCCATGGGGCAGGAATGATTAGGATCCAGTGTGCTACTACACAAGATCCCCTGCCCTCAGCTCTTGACTCTGAAAGCCATCAGAATTCTCACCCCGCCACCTCCCAGCACTTCTTCCTATCCTGGAAAACCCTATTTGGTGATCTCTGCCTATAAATTACAAGTTCTTGGTAATCTAATGCCATCTTGATTGCTTCATGCATCCTCAAGAAAGCTGTATACTTCATAGTATGCCTATGATTCATAAAGAGTTGAGTAAATATAGTGTCTAGTTTTACACCTTCAGGAACACAATTCTCTATTTAAAATAGATTCCATGAGAAAGATAAATTTAACTTAAATTATGTTTATTTACACTACTTTTTCCAAGTTGTAAATTCATCGTTGAGTACTGTCTGTACCCACACAAGAATTTCAGCTCATAGTAACAAGAACTTACATGGCAACAATATATACTAGCATTGAATGCTCCTAGACTAAAATGGTGTGGGTCGACTCAAGGCAATGTTATAAGCACAGAAAACATTGACTTTTAGAAACATCTGATGCCAAAGATGATGAATACTTGTAATACAGCACTTTATTTTTTAGGATACTCTGAAATGCTTTATATCTTAAAATGTTTAAAAATCAATACCTCTTTTTACTTTATAGCTGGTTTACAAAACATTCTTTAGAGGCCAAAAAAAACAAATGCAAATCCAATTTACCTAAGTATATTAAAATTTTAATAGAAGCAGAGAAGTTTCATCTAATCCCTTAGGGACAGAAATCCATATCTACATAATGGATCACTAAAGATTGTTCAAATATTAGTAAATTAAAATTACAGAAAACATTTTAATAGGCTTAAATAGATTTCTATTCAAAATCAATGATTTATCTCTAATATATTTCTCAAATATAACACATAGTAGGAACTTAATGATTAATATTTCTTTATTCAATGTATAAAATAAATGAAAGAAGTGCTTTACTAGACCAAAAGAAAACATAAATATTCCAAACATCTTTATTTAATCCCATTTTGTTTTCAAAACCCTAAAATTAAGACAAAGATTAGGAGAGTAGAAATAGAAGAAGAATAATTTGACATGATGGGGTTTTTAAATTGTGTTTTTGAGGGGTTTTTTGCTGAGGAAGATTCACCCTGAGCTAACAGCCACTGCCAATCTTCCTCTTTTTGTGTGTGAGCCACTGCCACAGCATGGCCACTGACAGACGAGTGGTGTAGGTCTGCACTCAGGAACTGAACCCAGGTTGCCAAAGCAGAGTGTGCTGAAGATAACCATTAGGCCACAAGGGCCGGTCCTGACATGATGTTTTTATAGTGTTAACTTGTACTTGCTTAAAATGATAGAAGAGAAGCATAATTGATAACATTGGAATAATCCTATTTCAGAAAAAACCTTTTTTTTATTTCTTTACCTTTCTGAGATTTTCTTTGCTTCTTTGCTTAGGGTGAATGAACAACAATGTTTCCAGATTTTCAAAATCTTTGCTCTGTAAAACAAAATATATTTACATTGAATGCATCCTACCTGTCTCCATGGATACAATTTCTTCTAAAAATTTGGAAAGGATTGATAGCCTGGGGAATGCAGAGTGTTACATTTATGTAATATTGACTTTGAACTTTGCACATAAGCTTTGTTGAAATAACTTTAAGAAAGATGTACAAAACAATTGAAGCTCCAAGTATGGGATTCACTGGTCATGTTATAGATGGACAAGTTTGATTATAACTAAGACAACAGGACCATTATAGCAAATTCAGAGTTGTTTGCATGATGAAATGCTATTTCTTAAGTTATAAGTATGAGTCATCCCGTGAATGTAGTTTAACCTCACGTCAACTCAGTTGAATACAGATCCCATTCACCAAAGAGACTCCATGAACCTATACAAGAGTATCAACAGTAGTTGTTTCCTTTTTCTCTAGGGAATTCAGTTTGAAACAGTGTTACTGACTGAGGGCCGCGCTATAAGGGGAAATACAACTCAGTTCAGTTGAGTTTATTCATCTCAATACAGTGTCTTTCTTTAACTTTTTATTCCAGGCTTTAAGCATCAGTATGAAAAAGTATGACCTTCATCCTGTATCATGATATCAATTTAGTCTTCCCATCCCACACCTGATGATGAGAATCTGAATAGACATCCAAGACACTCCTAGACTTGTTCTGATAACTTGCTTGCTCTTATTAATAGTAATAATAATAATGACTTATTGAGTATTTAGTAGGTATCAGGCACTACTCCAAGCATTTTACCTGTATTAACCCATGAAAGCAGTTTACATTTTTTGGCTTCCTATGTAAGGAAGAAACTCTCCTGTCTATTTAACATGCCTATGAGTAACACACAGGGAATATGCTGACTTAATTCTTCTGTGGTTTAGTAGCTATTTTTAAAAAGAAATGAATGAGGGGCTGGCCCCGTGGCTCCACTGCAGGCGGCCCAGTGTTTCGTTGGTTCAAATCCTGGGCGCGGACATGGCACTGCTCATCAAACCACGCTGAGGCAGCGTCCCACATGCCACAACTAGAAGGACCCACAACGAAGAATATACAATTATGTACCAGGGGGCTTTGGGGAGAAAAAGGAAAAAAATAAAATGTTTAAAAAGAAATGAATGATAGCACTACTATAGTCTACCAAAGCAATATAGCAGAGATGATGCAACACACACCCCTTAAGTCAAGGAACTTTGCTCCTCTATACCTCCTGCCTACACTGGGAACTACACTGTAGAGTGTGAAGCAAATTAACGCTGGCACTATTCTAGTGGAATCTAGCAACAGTCTTCACATGAGCTCATGAAAAACGAACTTTTACCCAGTTTAACCCTGTAATCTACTCAAACGAATGCCAGCAACAAAAAGTTATTATTGATATGATTAACATATAATAATTTAATTGTACCAAATGAAAAGAAAAAGATGAAAATGGATTATTTTATTTGAAGTCAATATATTCCCCCATATATATAAAGGAATTTAACTCTGTTAACATAATAAACAGTAATTTTTAGAATTGTTTTACTCTGTGATAGATAAAATATATACATGAAAAATAAATCTTTTTTCTTTCTTTCTTTCTTTCTTTCCTTTTTTTTGGTGAGGAAGATTGACCCTGAGCTAACATCTGTGCCAGTCTTCCTCTATTTTGTATGTGGGACACTGCCACAGCATGGCTTGATGAGCAGTACGTAGGTACATGCCCGGGATCCAAACCCATGAACCTTGGGCCGCCAAAGCAGAATGCATGAACTTAACCACTACGCCACCAGACCAGCCCCTCAGATTATTTTTAATATTAAATATATTAAAATTTCAAACCAGTCTACAAAACACATATGATTATGAAAACAGCTAACACACTCATATGTATATAAAGAATGGAGGGAAATACACCAAAAAGTTATAATTGATCATCTGTTATCTCAGGGATAGAATTTTTAGTCATTTTTATTTCCTTTTTTATAACTTTTCTATAATTTCCAAATTTCCTACACTTCACCTGTACTTTTTAATTTTATTTCAAATGAAAAAAGCTACATCAATTTTTTCTGATTATGAAAATAATACATTTACATTTAAAAGTGAAAATCTATTGAAATTCTACCAACATAATCCCTTTTATATTTATATTTATATTTAATCTTGATGCATTCTAGATCTTTCTCTCTCCATCTCTCTCTCTGTTTCTCTATGTGTGTATATGAATATATATTGACAAACATATATATACATATATACAGACATATATGTACACGTGTAAAACATACAATTTTACAAAAATAAAATTACACTATTCTGTTTGGTGGCCTGATTTTTTTCCTCAATGATATACTGTTTACTTCCTTTCACATGAAAATCATCAATTTTAATAGCCGCATCATAGTGCATTACATGATATATCATAATACATTTAATCCAGTTACCCCCCAGCACCCAGTTTAGACATCACTTCCTCCAAGAAGTCTTCACTGCCTCCACAAGTCTGGGTTCAGCTCCCCTCATACGTGCTTCAACCACAGTCTATACCATTAACACCACACTCAATGAATGTTCAGTTGACTGTCTTCTTTCCTAAAGCCTAAGCTATACAAGGGCAGGGACCATCTACATCTGATTATTCCTGTTGCCCCATACCTACTACAGTGCCCAGCAGAGCTAGGCACTCAAAAAACAGTTGTTGGAATGTAAGTTGTTTCCTTTTTTAGAAATTATAAACGATAATAGGATCAATATGCTTGCACACACAAATTTGTGCACTTATCCAATTATTCTCATGGGGTAAATTTCTAAAACTGGAATTGGAGAGAAAAAGGTATACACATTTTGAATTTTAATACATATTGTCAAACTGCCCTCCAAAATCCCTGTAGGAACACACTATCAGTGGATGAAAATGTCCATTTCCCCATATCCTTGAAGCACTGAGTATTGTCACCCCTTTTTTTAAAAAACTTTTACAAGGTAACATCATTATTATTCATCGCTTTTATAACTTAAAAGGAATTTTTAAGATATTACAGACTTTGCTATTCTTAAAACTAAAAAGCTATTAAGTAAAATGCAGATAAAAAATACTAACCAAGTTATATTTAGAATAATTGCTCATACTGAGTAACAGTTCATTACCTGACTGATTCTTCATGTTCAAGTGAAATAACGCCCATTCTTCTGCTCGACTCTTTTCAATGTACCTGAAGGGGACATGATATAAATATATGGAAAAATATATATGACGAGTACTTACTTGATAGAGAAAAAGTGCAAGAAAACAAACTAACGTGGAGATAAATCTGAAGGAGAACATAAACAGGTTAACATAACAGGTTAAGTTAGGATCTGGGGAAAAACTCAAAGGTATGGATTCATAACACAAGGTGAAATTGGCAACTTCCTGTGGAGGCGGTTATATATACCTCTGACAAAGGAAGGGGAAAGGTGCTCCGTCTTGCTGCTCTAGAATTGTATTTCCAAAAGCCTGTTGTCGTTGTCCACAGGAATGCTTTCTAGTACCCCAAACTCAGTGTGTCCAAAATAAAACTCACAATCTTCACCTCTTCCCCTCCAGAACACTTAGTTAATTTTGGATCCAGACCATAATGCTATATCTAGATTTGCACTGTATGTAAATACAGCTAGTACAAATTGAGATGCACTGTAAGTGCAAAATATCCACTGGATTTTGAAGACAACGTAAAACAGAATGTAAAATATCTCATTAATTATTTTTATATAGATTACTTGTTGAAATGATATTTTGGAGATCCTAGGTTGAAAATATATTATTAAAAATTATTTCACCTGTTTCTCCCTCCCCCCTTTTTTTAATACAGCTACTAGCAATGTTTTAATTATATATGGCTCACATTTGTGGCTTGCATTATATTTCTACTGGACAGTGATGGTGTGGGCCACTGAGATGTAGACCACTGAGATCAAGGGCTAGATTACGAAGCTAACCATCAATTGCTGTGCCCTAAGAATTCTCCAGAAAGGAGCAAAGAAGTGAGAGGAGAGAGGAGCTGTGAACTGGGTTTGCCCTGGACTTCGAGGAGTCACTGAAGGAGATTTCCAGGCATGGGAGACAGTATAGAAGCTGAGGAGGACCATAAATCAAAGATGGGAAAACTATGTTTTAGATGCCAGGTTATCTAAAACTATGGTTCTCACCGTGTTCTCTCTCTGTTGCTTTTGCCGGAACCAACAGCAGGGCCTCAGAACATTCTAACCACGCCTGAGCTGGACTGCAAGGTAGCAAACTTGAGCCAAAGGGTTAAAATGGGAAGGTGGGTCTCCCATAGTCAACAGTGACCAAGAAGAGAACCAAGGGGATAGTGCGCTTGAAGGATAGAAATCACCAGGAGATTCCCTTTCCAGGGCCAGCCTTGGAGTTCTGGGATTTGGTGTGAGTTTCATTTGTATGTTTTTATTTTGGTTGTGCATCTCAAGGCTGACATCATTCCCTCGGGCCTCCTTTAACCTGTAACAAAATCCTGGACTGCCCCAATCCCCAAGTTTGCCTGAACCTCATCTGAATTTGCCACACACTATGGAATCTGTGCCTTGGATGCTGAAGTTGTCGTCAGAGTCCAGCTTTGTACCCACCTCCTTTCCCATAAGTAGAGGGCAGCCTGGCCTCAGTTACTTCAACTTCCATCCTGCTGTTATCCCACAGAGATCCCCACGTGCCTTGTGCTCAGGAATACTCAACTACTTGGTGACTGAAGCTCATGATCTCTAAGGTCTTTTTCAATCTTATGTTACTATAACAAAAAGCAGATCAGTAGTTGCTAGGGGCCAGGATGGGTTAGAAAGGGCTGAGGAAACTTTCGGGAGTGATGGATATTTTCATTATCTTGATTGTGGTGATGGTTTAGATGATATATATACATCACATATACATATATATCAACTTATTTAACTGTACCCTTCCACCATGTCAATTATACCTCCATAAAGCTGTTAAAAACAGTATTAATATGCTTCCTTCTCATAACCAGTTTCATCAATCAAGAAATCAATGATCAAATACTTATCTATCACCCACTCTGGTTATCTGCATCCCTGGTAGGAAGAGAGTTTTCTTGGCCAAACACCATCTTAGGGACGCCATGCTATCATTGCCTTTACACAAATAAAGCAGTAATTTATCAGCATAGCTTCCCTAATATATTTCATTGTGTTAATCAGAAGAGAATGTCATCTGATATATATTTGAAACCAGTGGGTTGTCTATCTTTCCATCAAAAGAAATCTCTCTGGTGAGTAAAGAACAAAACCCTGAATACTTCACAACCCAGTACAGCAGAGTAGCTGTGTCAGGGTGGGTTTCACGGAAGCAGAGCCTGAGTTGAGCATTCTTGTGCAAGCGATTTGAGGCTCTTAGGTGAAAACCCTAAGGAAGTGAGGGATGAGGAAAGGGAAAGGGAAGAAGCAAGGCATCTTGATGAGGGTCCAGCTGCAGTCCACTCCAGCCTGATCGCACACATAGCTGTAGGGCATGAACGACACTGCAGCGTGTTCCCCTTTAAGGCAGGGAGGTACCCTCATAGCAGCCATCCGTCAGCTGCAGGCCACACCTAACAGCCTTTGGGTGTAACCTCCCGGGCGTTTCCCGGCGGGGCAGCTTCCATCAGCAATGGCAATTCTTGAGAGAAAGTGCAGCTGTGAGCTGTTGGCAGGCTATACTCTCACCTAAGCTTCCTCAATCAACAGAATTCCCAAAAAGTTACACCCCATACTTGGAGCGACAGTTAAAAATCCAAGTCCCAGGGGCCAATCCTCTGATTCTTGCATTCTCCAGAGGCAAATACAGAAAACGTAGACTCTTCTTCGGGTTGTGTCTCCTAGTTCTGGACACCAAATCGACATCTCTTACTCATAGCTGTCTAAAGAAGGTAGGATGGGTCAGCGGCGACTAGACACGGCTCCCAGGAGAGGGAAGGCAGCGATTTTCCTCCCAAAGGAATGCCTGCAAATTCGAGGAGGGGGCGGGCTTCGCTGCAAGGCTGGTTCAGGAGCCCCGAGGTCCGGCTCGTTTTCGGAACCAGCGCCCCAAGGGTAGGCGCCGTGGGGGACGCGGCCTGGCCGCTGCGGGCGCCACCTGGGCGGCTGTCACCTTGCCATCCACAGGCTCAGTTCGCGGACGTGGGCCAGCATGCCATCCGCCCGGAGCCGCCCTCCCGGAGACTTCGCGGGCGCCACTACCTCCCCGGAGTTGGCGGGAGGGAGGGCGGGGTCCCGGGAGGACACGCCTCTGGCCCCGCCTCTCGGTCTGAAGGAGCCTCCGGTTTTCTCTACTCTGGATTGCTGGAGACGGGAGACTTCCCCGCAGTTCCCCTCGCAGTGAGCGCGGGATGGGGAGCGGGGCGCAAGCCTAGCTGTGCAGCCGGAACGGAAAATGAGTGCGTGGAGGTGGGGGAATTTGAGCTTCTATTTTTATGTTGAAACTAATCAAGATAAGCTGTGGAGGTTGATGTAACGTTTACATTCGTTCTTAAAATAATACATGACTCTAAACTTAGCGGGGATGAGGGAGACCCTCAGGGTGGCCACCGGCAGGGAGGTGCCCTTGGGTGCAAGTTTGAGAAGCGCTGTAATGTACGCAGACGCTGCTTTCCTGTCGCTCGACCCCGCCAGGCGCCCCAGGTCTGGATCTAGGACACACCCTAGGGCTGCGCTCGGCGTGGATTCCCCCCTCCAGCCAAAGTAGGACCTGGACCGCGAACCCCGCCCCGAGTCAAACGCACTTACCAGGAAAGCGTGTGACTTGCATCTGGGCTGTCATGGAGAAAACTGAAAGGACAGGGGAGAAAAGCCATAAGCAGAACTTTAGGGACCTGGGCGGTGAAAGCTAACGTCTCTCCTTTGGCTGATGGCTCAAAGGGCCCTGGAAATTCTCTTACCAGGCTGATTTGTAAGTTATTGCCGTTTTGGTGGAGCAACTTAACAACTAGTCCCTTTTGTTTTAAATTTCTTGTGAAACGAACTTAAATACGCTTTAGTTATTTTTTTAGTGCTTAGAATGCTATCAAGCAACAAGCCACGTAATGAACTGGTCTACTGCAGTTTTTACAGGTTCGTTCCACTAGAAAGGTCTCAAAATGGAATTATGCCAGAAATATATGGCATGTCGATGGCAATATGCACAGCTGAGAGAAAATGCAAATGTAAAAGGAGGTTGCCTTTTTATATTTTCTTGGAGAAAAAAAAGAGTAACAAGTGTAAAGATTTATGAAGAGTTACATTGTCTTCTGGAAGCCTCTCAAGTGTGAAGGGCCTAAGAGAGAAACAGTGAATTGGAAAAACCTGTGGTTCTCCTCCTGTGTCTCTCTTCCGTGCTTCTCTTTTACTACATACACAAAACACTTTACTTGTGGTCACCAAATGTATGCAGGGTTTTCCCCACATGGAACAATTTTCTGTGACACCACCTGGGTGTCCTGCAAATTAACTCAATTCTGACGCTATCTATCTGGAGATAGTGTTAGATCCCACAGGTTAGGGGCTCAGTCCTGCAAGACTGCTCCCACCCTACCTCATATGCCACTGAAGTAGTAGGTCCCCAGGATACCTACAACGTCTGTCTGATTTGGCTACAAATTGGAGGTTCCCACGACATTCCCCTTGGATTCGAGTATTTGCTAGAACAGCTCACAGAACTCAGGGGAAAACTTACTTACATCTTCCAGTTTATTAGAGGATGTGATAAAGGATACAGATGAGTAGCCAGATGAAGAGCTACTTATGGTGAGGTCTGGGAGGGTGACACCCACAGAAGCTTCTCTCCCCAGGGAGTTAGGGAGTGTCACCCTCCCAGGATGTGGATGTGTTCTCCAGCTGGAAGCTCTCTGAACCCCACGCTATTGGGATTTTTATAGAGGCTTCCTCACGTAGGCATGAGCAATTGTTAAGTCCATTTCCAGCCCCTCTCCCCTCTCTGGAGAAGCGAGGGGCAGGCCTGAAAATTCCAAGCTTCTAATCATGGCTTTGTCTTTTTGGTGACCAGCCCTCATCCAGGAGCCCACCCAGAGTCCCCGCGATAGAACAAGAGAAGCTTCTAGTGCTCTTATCTCTTAGGAATTTACAAGGGTTTTAGGAGCTCTGTGTCAGCAACCAGGGGCAGAGACCAATATATATATTTTCTGTTATCTCACACACAGATTATAACCTATACTGTGTATGATGTGTCTGATACACTAAATATTACGTTGCCTTTATTAAGGAATGTCTATAGTGCTTTATTATTTCCAATAATGAAGAATTAAGTATTTAATTTGTAAGTTTTATGTTGTCTCAAATCAATCACTGAACATGTTAGAAACCATATGTTTTATCAGGCAAGATTATTTGAATAAACTTTTTCACCTACTTTATTTTACTCTGGATAAAAATATAAATTATTCTCTTCTTTTGCTGTAACAGTAGTAAAGGCCGTTTAGGATGTACAGTGTTGTTAAATGTATATGAAATACGTAGCTCTTAGAAGTGCTTTATATTTTATCAACTTTCAACAAGAAATTTAACTATTAGAAAGTGTGGAAATTGTGGTTATGCAAATGACAGCTATTTTGTAAACACTCTAAGCTCTACAAATGTTTAATGGTAACAATTTCATTTATACACTATGACCTTTATTAATTGGTTTCCACTTTAGTATTCTTCAAGCCAATGTCTTATGTACAGATATGCTATTGGCACCGTTAATGAGAAGTTAATTGATGTTATTGCTTTCCTAAACCAAATGTAGAGATGTTTTGTTCCATCTAAAAACAAACATTAAGACCCAATGATGTGTTTAAGAGAGAAGACAAGTCCTCTCCATGAAACTATATTATTTTCCACTTTTCATTGCATTGATAGGACATAAAGACTGAAGTTGCCAGTTTCCTTTCTTGTAATAGTAATAGTATGCAGTGTCCAAGGACACAGTAGTGACTGAGTATTTTAGAAGGGACTTTCTGATGCCCAGTTTCCCCAACTGTAAAATGAAAGAACTGAATTATCTAAGAGTTTTTTCCAGCTCTATCATTTTATTATTTTTAATATTGTATAATCTACAGAATGCCTAGAACAACCAACAGTAACATTTCCTAAAGATCATAAATATTGGAAGAAGGAATCAATAAGCAAGTATATTACATTAGGCAACATTTTCTTTATCATGTAGCCACACCCCTTTTGAAAAGATGTCTTGTGTAAATTCCACTACTCCTTCAGATTTGTACATTTTAAGTAATTATCAGTACCTAGAAAAATTGTAAATCTGATACTATAAATACATATTTTTAAAATCTCGTGCTGATATTTCCTTTTTATAAGGAAATTCATCTAAAACAGTAAATCTATGAAAGTCACTGTTGCTTGCATAATTCAGTTTCTTTTTTCTTTTAAAGATTGGCACCTGAGCTAACATTATTACCAATCTTTTCTTCTTCCTCTTCCTCTTCCTCCTCCTCCTCCTCTTCCTCCTCCTCCTTCTTCTCCTCAAAGCCCCCCAGTACATAGTTGTATATTCCAGTTGTAGGTCCTTCTAATTCTGCTATGTGGGACGCCACCTCAGCATGGCTTGATGAGCAGTGCCATGTCCATGCCCAGGATCTGAACCAGCAAAACCCTGGTCTCCCAAAGCAGAGCTCGAAAACTTAACCATTTGGCCACAGAGCCGGCCCCTCAATTTAATTTTTTTTTAAAGTTACAGACATAATCAAGATTTTTTTTTTTTCAACTAGGGAAGGATACAGGGATGAGTACAAGGATACCCAAATCTCTTAATGTTTAAGCTGATTCAGAACCTAATATACACAATGATCGTGAACACAGGGTCTATCCAGTTCATTGTAAACATACACTGACTTTCTTGTGCAAAATCAGCTCTAATTAATCAGATCGCTCTTCCAGATACTGTAATAGACATTTTTTCTGAGGCTGTTCCCTGTCTCAGTGAATAGCACCCCCTTGTCCGCTTAGAGAAGACAAAGATCTGAGAACCATTCCTAACTCCTCCTCCATGCCGGCCCCTCTCAGATCCATTCTCAGTGCAGCAACCAAAATGATCTTTATAAAATGAAAATATCACTCCCTTGCCAGCAATTCTTAAATGATTCCCCATTGGCCTGAGGATAAACTCCTAAGTCCCTCATTAGATTTTAAAGGCTCTTTCTAGTTGGCCTCCCTTCCTCACTTTCTTCTTTAGCCTCACCTGTTTTTACCCTCCCCACCTCTCCATTTCCTGCTACACCTCCTTCCCACGGCACTTGTTAAAATACTCTGATTTCCCCTAGGTACAGGCAGGTCTCTCTGATCACTCAGCCTGGAATCCTCTTTGGCCCTCTCTTCCCTGGCTAGCTCCTGCTGTTCCATCACGTCTCTGATTAGATGATTTCCTCCAGGTGGCTTCCGAGACTCCCCTCCCACAGGCTCTCATGACATCACTCCGTAACCCCACCACAGCCCATACCACACAGTATTGTAATAGCCTGTTTCCCTCTATTTCACCACAAGGCTAAGCTCCTAACCTATGCCCAAAAGGAAGCTGTATGAAGAAAGAGCCTGAGCTTTCACATCAGAGACCTGGGTTCCAAACCCAGTTTCTGCATTTATAGATTGTGTGCACTTCGGCAAGTTTCTTAACCTGTCTGGGTCACAGTTTTCCTAAGTGTAAAGACAGAGGATCATTAGAAAGATTAATGAAACAAAGCATGGAAAGCATTTGCACACAGTCAGGCTCTTAGTAGATGCTCAGTAAATAGTAGTTACAAAACCTAACAGTTCTGCCCCTAAATCTCCTCCCAGATGGGACTCCTGTCAAGGGTAGATACATCCTTATCACCACCAAGTGATGAAGAGACGGATGAAGGAGAAAACTATGATTTTCCTGATCCCAAAAAGATTCTCGTTAATTCTATATACTTAAGGAGGTTATTTGACTGGGCTTTCATGCCTCAGTTTCTTTATCTGAACATGCCACATGTAATTAGTATAATCATGGGATAGGCATGAAAGTATTTTGAACAAACACAGCATTTTGAAATGATACATTCCTTTGGTTATTATTTGTTGAAAGAAATGTGATTTTAAACATTAAAATACTGAAACTGACTGTTGATGGGGGTCTATTTCTGGGCTCTGTACTCCGTTTCGTTGATCTATTTGTTTATTCTTTCACCAATACCACACTGCCTTGGTTACCATAACTTTACGGTAGGTCTTGAAGTCAGATAGTGTCTTGTTCTTTTTTCTTTTATGGGTAAAATATCTCTTCCTATCTGTCTGAGCACCTTAGTCATAGTTATTTAAGGCACTCAACAAATAGAGCTGGAACAGCTGGACACTCACCTGCAAAAAAAATGAATCTAGACACAGACCTTACACCCCACAAAAATTAACTCAAAATGGATCATAGGCCTAAATGTAAAACACAAAACTATAAAACTCCCAGAAGATATCATAGGAGAAAACCTAGATGACCTTGAGTAGGGCAATGCCTTTTTTTAGATACAACACCGAAGACACAATCCACGAAAGAAAGAATTGATAAGCTGAACTTCATTAAAATTAAAAACTTCTGCTCTGTGAAAGACAATATGAAGAGAATGAGAAGACAAGCCACATACTGTAGGAGAAAATGTTTACAAAAGACACATCTGATAAAGAAGTGTTATCCAAAATATACAAAAACTCGTAAAACTCAATAAGAAAACAAACAATTCAATTAAAAAATGGGCCCCTTATCTATCCAAAGAACTTGAAATCAGCAATTCCAAAAGTCCCATGCATCCCTATATTCATTGCAGCATTTTTAAAATAGCCAAGACATGGAAGCAACCTAAGTGGCCGTCAACTGATGATTGGATAAAGAAGATATGGTATATATATACAATGGAATACTACTCAGCCATAACAAAGAATAAAATCATCCCATTCACAACAACATGGATGGACCTTGAAGGAATTATGTTCAGTGAAATAAGTCAGATAGAGAAAGACAATCTCTGTATGACTCCTCTCATACGTGGAAGTTAAACATGTAGACAAAGAGAACAGATTAGTGGCTACTGGAGAAAGGAGGGGTGGGGGGTGGGCACAAAGGGTGAAGTGGTGCACCTGCAACACGGCTGACAAGCAATAATGTACAACTGAAATTTCACAAGGTTGTAAACTATTGTAATCTCAATAAAATTTTTTAAAATAAATACGGGCCCCTGTGTACACTGCTGGTGGGAATGTAAAATGGTAGAGCCACTATGAAAAACAGTGTCACAGATCCTCAAAAAATTAAACAGAGAGTTACTGTATGATCCAGCAATTCCACTTCTGGATATATACCTGAAAGAATTGAAAGCAGGGACTCAAGCAGATATTTGTACACCCAAGTTCATAGCAACTTTATTCACAATAGCCAAAAAGTAGAAGCAACCCAAATGTACATTGACAAATGAATGGGCACACAAAATGTGGTATATACATACAATGGAAGATTATTCAGCCTTAAAAAGGAAGGAAATTCCGACACATGCTACAATATGGATGAAGCTTGAGGACATTATGCTAAGTGAAGTAAGCCAGACACAAAAAGGCAAATACTGTATGACTCTGCTTATATGAAATACCTAGAGTAATCAAATACATACAGACCGGAAGCAAAATAGAGGTTACCAAGGCCTGGGGGTGGGAGGTAATAGAGAGTTATTGATTAATGAGTACAGAGATTCAGTTTGGGATGGTGAAAAATTCTGGAGATGGCTAGCAGTGACGACTGCACAACAATGTGAATTTACTTATTTCCACTTCACTGTACACTTAAAATGGTCAAGATGGTAAGGCTTATGATATATCTATTTTACCACAATTTTTAAAACTAGCAATTTAAACATATAACTTAGAAATACAGAGGCAAATACTAAAAATCACAGCTCTAAGAGTTGGAAGTGTTTTCCTCCAAGGATGGGAAAATGGTAGGGAAGGGATGCTGTTTTTCAAGCCAGCTTGTAAAATGATTTTTTGCTTTAAATGATGTGCATGTAAAATTTTGATGACACTAAATTATCATAATCGATTTGAAATGATTTGTTTAAGTGCCTCAACTTTATAGATAACCAAATCGTGGAGAGGGTAGAACCCTTGGCCAAGGTAGCCCCACACGGTAAGTAACAGATGAAGGAGCATTCTGGACCAACATGTTCTAACTCCAATTTCAGCTCTGACCACCACAACACATTGCATCCTATAATAGCATCTTCCTGAGCATCCTAAAATAAACTTCTGGGAGTCCTGCCTTAAGCCTTCTTAAATTACTTTTCTTCATGTTTTATTAAATGCCTAATAATACTACAAATTTTTCTATTTGGCCCAGCATTATTTGTTAAAAATGAACTCTTTTCTAATCCAAACACACTTTTGAAGTAACACACTTTTCCTAGTTCTCTTCTCTGTGTTAGTAATTCAAATTGGATGGGGTTTCTGAATGTAGGATTCCCTAATGGTTGGTGAGTCTTTGCTGTTGGTGAGTAAGACATGCTCCTTTATTTCTTGGGTAGAGTATTTTGTACGGAGTTTAAAATCCTAACCATGGTAACATTTATGGCAACAGAAAGTATTTCCATTTCAATTCAACTCAAGTCACCAGTTTACTATTAATTTTAATGTTAATTTTTTTCCATTAGAAATATGATATCACTATAAAGAGTACTTAGACTAAGCAATGATATATAATTTACCATGCTTCAGACTTTAGGACTAAACCCAATGTGGACACTTCTTCCAACAATACTCCATTAGTTATCAGTTGAACATATACTAATATACTAATAGACATCTGCAAAATAATTTTTTAAAGAACTGTAAGGACCTGTTGTAAGCATATCCTCCAACACTGACAAAGGGCCTTTTCCCAGAATAATGTGCTTGGTAAGTCATCAATCTTAGAACTCTAAAGAAGATTTATTATGCTTTTAAGATATCACTTCTTATCACAACAGTGTAGATTACTGTGTATGGTTTCTAACCTTATGTGGCTGTCTCAACCAGGCTGTATGCTTCCCAAGGACAGGTAGCACAGGACTACATAGATAATAAATGCTCCTTAAGCATTTGTAATAAGTAATGAATCAGAGGATGGAATCATGGGATGTTGGAGCTGAAATGAGTCCTAGTCTACCTCTTTTTACAATTAAGGAAATACTAATGAACACTTGAGTGCACACTTACATCAGGCATTTGATGTACATGTGCCCACAGCAGCCCCACTGGACAGGTGCTGTTATGACCCCATAGTACAGATAAAGAAAAAGAATCAGAGAGATCAAGCAACATGCTCAAGATAACACAGCTGGTCAGTGCTAACAGTAGGACTCCAGCCAAGGGGA
This sequence comes from Equus przewalskii, assembly GCF_037783145.1. Lineage (NCBI taxonomy): Eukaryota > Metazoa > Chordata > Mammalia > Perissodactyla > Equidae > Equus > Equus przewalskii. The sequence continues at coordinate 76,809,304 of NC_091833.1, read as the reverse complement.
TTGGAGTCCAGAGCTTGAGCTTTGCTGAAGCCCAGAGGTAAACATTACATGTGGCTGCTGGCTGCTGGCTGCTGACACAGCCAGGCCTAGAATTCAGATTGGCTGACTTCCCAGTGCAGTAGCTCATTGTCAGACCCACTAGTTAAAAAATGAGTTTCTGTCTGATAATGCTCTTGACTATAATTTCTCATTTTCATTTTTTAAAATTTTTTTAAAGATTGGCTCATGAGCTGACATCTGTTGCCAATCTTCCTTTTTTTTTTCTTCTTCTTCTTCTTCTTCTTCTTCTTCTTCTTTTCTTCTTCTTCTTCTTCTTCTTCTTCTTCTTCTTCTTCCTCTTCCTCTTCCTCTTCTTCTTCTTCTTCCTCTTCCTCTTCCTCTTCTCCCCAAAGCCCCCCGGTACATAGTTGTATATTCTACTTGTAGTTCTTTCTGGCTCTGCTCTGTGGGACGCCGCCTCCACATGGCCTGATGAGCAGTGCCATGTCCGTGCCCAGGATCCGAACTGGCAAAACCCTGGGCCGCTGAAGTGGAGCGCTCGAACTTAACCACTCAGCCACGGAGCCGGCCCCTAATTTCTCATTTTTATATAGGGAAATTTGAAAAGACTGTACATGTAGATTACTCCTGCGAAATTGTCTCTCTGAAACGTATATCTTAGAACTGAAAAAAGTCAACTTTAATTCTCTCCCATTTCTTCAATAAGACAACAGAGGCTCAGAAAGATGAAGACACTAATCCAAGATGATGCTTTAGCTAAGAGAAGACAGGGAGCTGGAGCCAGGTCTCCTGCCTCCTGAGCCAGGGCTGCCCCCGCCACACACACACTCTAGTTCCATGTGTTGACAAAGGCCTCTGTCTCCCATGCTCTACAAATCCATATGCCAGACATATCCTTCTGGAACTTTCCATTTCTCCAATTACTTTCATTTATATTTACAAATATTTCCAATCTCTGATTTCCACCTCGTCCATTACTACCTATGTCAGATCCAATTTATGCACATCCTCACATTAGCTCTTTGCCCCTTTCCACTTGCTCAGTGGAAAGCTCTGGCCACTGCCACTGTTGCCTCTCCTCCTAACACTGTTGAAGTTCTCCTCCTTCCAAGAGGGAAGCTTAGAGGCTGGCATGACCTCCATCGTACCCAGCATGGCAGCAGCTATGACAGCTCCAACACGAAGTCCAGTCTTACAGACCCACAGATGTTCTGTGCTGTGAAGCATGGGATATGGATTCCCCATCAGTTGTCCAAAGGTGTCAAATAACACAACATGAATGGGGCACACTTTGACCAGTAAAAGTCAGAGGACAGGAAGGAACCAACAGATAAATTCATTTCATTTCTTTCTCACAATGCGCTGCTTCAACATACAATGGTTCCGTATAGCCTATCTGGAGGCATCCTGTGTGCCCAAAGTGCCAGCTGTGTTTTCTTTTGAAGCTGTGACCAGTGCAGGAGTGTTCCACCTCCCTCTCTGCCTCCCATTCCTTTCCGCCTCGCTCTTGCTGTCCTGGGATTGCACTCCCCAATTAAACATTTGCATGAACACTTTGTCTTGGGCTCTATTTTCTACCCAACTCATGTCATAAAAGCTTACATTTTGGAGAAATATAACTTTTACAAATTAAACATATCCTTTCACAAACTCAGCTGGCAATTATTGTGGATGAAGATTTTTTTTCCTGCAATCTCCTGAGTTCTGGCAATGGGGAGCGGGGGCATAGAGCAGGAGGCGCAGAAGAGGTAGAAGATAACCGTAATAGTGCTCATCACGCGCCTCTACATTTCTCTCCAGTTTAAAAAGCAGTTTAACATCTCTGCTATCAGCAGATATTTGATGTTTGTTAATGAACCTAGAGCCTAGAAGAGAAGGTCTTTCAGTGAGGTGAGGAGGTGGATATGTATGTTCTTCTAGGACACCTGAAATATCTAGGTCATCACTTCTAGTGTGGAATCTTTGGATTGCCCTTATGTTCAGTGATTAGGGTCAGAAATTCCCTCCCCTTGGAAAGCTAGATGTTAGCTGCCTGCTCTGATCCTGGAGGAGGGAGGAAGTTTAGTTTGTGGGAAGAAAGTAGCTGGCAGCCCTCAGAAGTCAGAAACTGAGCTGAGCTATATTAACCATGATTTTTATTTTCTATATTTTATGATGCTTTGACATTGTGGGGACCTTGCAGACCCTGAGGGATTGCCCCTCCCAGGGGGTAGCTAATTTCTAGAGATAGCAAAAACCTTGCCCAGGGGCATGCCCTTATATGCAAACCAGCCAATTCAGAGCCTGTACCCCAACCACCTCCTTTATCAAACTCACACACGCCAAGCCAATATTCCCCCTGCCCTAATTCATTCCAGGGCCAGGTACTGGATAGCTAGGGACCACTTCTATAGCCCAAAGACTGCAGAAATTATTCGAACTACCTAATCTTTCACTGGTTGATATGCCCTGCCTTGCCTTTCCTAAGGAGATCACAATAAAGGCTTATACCCATGCTTTTTCCTCCTCCTTCTGCTTCCTGAGCCACCCTGTGCTTCCCCATGTGGCCCTGCATGGAATGCTTGGCCTCCTGTTTCCAGAGATCTGTGAGTATAAACTTCTTCCTTCATGAAAATCATTTCTGTGTCTGCGTGTTTTACCATACCTAATTAAGAACAATCCCTGGTATCCCTCCTCAGACACCTGACTTTTGGCTTCATGGGGCCTCTTCTCTAAGTTTCTAAGTCTTTATCATTTCAAGCTCTTTCCTTTGTTTTCCCAGTCCCAGGGCATGGTGGTTGCTTCCTGCAATTGCCACATCCATGACACAGAATGCTGCTTTTACGTTTTCAGTTAAAGATTCTTTATACCTAGTCAACAATTCTTTGTATTTTCTCTGTCAAAGTAACTGTTGTGTTTCCTGCATCTTGACTAGACCCTGATGAATACGCACTTTTATGGTTAATCCTGGCACTTGGGTTTGCATTAGAACTTTATCAATAGCTCATGAGATATTGCCAAGGTAGGGGGGGAGGTGTGTGTGGAATAAACCCAGCCAGTAAAAATTCTGGGAAATCAAAGAGATTCAGATCAACTTACGATGTGTCATTTTCAAAAAAATAAGGCTAAATACTCATACCTGCCAATTCCTCATCTTAGGCAGCAATGATATTCTAAATGCTCACCTTTTATTAAATCAATACTGGAGACATATCCAAGAATCTATTGTCAATAAAGGTCATGATGCATTTCTAATCTTATGAAAATCAAGAGGGTTTCAAAAACATGTCTTTGTCAGTTTGTGCTGTTAAAACAAAATACCATAAACTAAGTGGCTTATCAACAAACATTTCTTTCTCACAGTTCTAGAGGCTGGAATTCTGAGAGCAGGGTGCCCGCCTGGTCAGAGGATGAGAGCCTTCTTCTGGGTTGCAGACTGCTGACTGCTCTTTGTATCCTCAATTGGAGGAAAGAGAGTGAGCTAACTCTCTATCCTCTTCTTACAAGGACCCTAATCCCATCATGGGGGCCCTACCCTCATGATCTAATTACCTCCCAAAGGCCCCACCTCCTAATACCATCACACTTGGGGTTAGGATTTAACATATGAATTTAGGGGGGATATAAACATTCAGTCCACAACAACATATATAATAGAGAACAAGACCTTGCCTAGTGAGAGACTTCTCAATGACATTCTTATCTTCCTTGCACTTAAGAATCACACAGTTAGGCCAGCTATTACTGTGATGATGGGTAGCAGGAAATACTCCGGAGTAGGTGGCAAAGTATCTGGGTTCTAATCCAGCTATACTACTTCATACTACCCTGGTGACCTTAGGAAAAACATTAACTTTTCTGAGCCTCAATTTCTTTATCTGTCAAATGGGATTATTAAGACAACTTATTCCACCTACTTCATAGGCTTACTCAATTCACTAAATATTTATAGATCATCTATAGGCAAGATCTTGTGATAGACATTTCAGGACATACAACGAAAAGTTAAACATGATTCCTGCACTGAAGGAGTATAGAATCCAGTATTTTTCTATGCATTCAACAAACGATTGTGGAACACCTCCTACCAGACGTTGTGCTAGAAGCTAAGAATACAGGGATGTCTAAAATACAGTTATTTTCTTCAAGAGGCTTACAATCTGGTAGAGAGATAAAACAAGGGCCCAGACAACTAGAACAAGAGGTAGAGTGTGCAATTAAAGTGGGAAACAAATCAGTGTGGCAGTTAAAGAACTAGAAGGCCTACGCCTGGTTGAGATGGTCAGGAGAGGCTTTGCATCTGGTGCCATTTGAACTGACCCTGAACAAGAACCTGAAGGAAGGAAAGATGAAGGGAGTGACAAGAAAAGTGAGCCTAGTTAGCTGTCATACGACCTGAGGTAGAGCGGATTTGGTAGAAATCAGAAAGAAGGAATGAATAAAGCAATAGTAGATGAACAATGATTGGAAATCCGTGTAGGACAATTATGATAGTAACTGAGAGTTAATGAGGGGGATACAATGGTGAATAAGGTGGGTGTGGCCTCTGATTTCAAGGAGCTTTAGATTAGTGGGGACGAGAAAAACATTTCAAAGTTTCCCTGACATTGTCTCTGTTTTAAAATGTAATGTAGAAATAGAAAATTTGAGGTTCGGTAAGGCCAACAGATCAGGAGACAATTGCCTTTGAAAAGATGGCTTGTCAGATTCACAGATCCCAACGGGAGGGGGCATGCCACACCACGGGGAACCAAATGAGGAAGCATTGGGGTCTGTCAGGAGGCAGAGGGAGAGTGGGAAATCACGGGCAAGAGTCATTATTGTGGTTTCCACCGGAAGGAATGAGCAAGGCAGGGTGAGAAAGCTTAGGCTAGTTAGATTAATTTCAGTGGACTCTGGGCTCAGGGGCTGTCCCTAGATGTCGGGTCCTTGGCCCTGGGGTGATTATGGCAGGTGGCGCAGAGTATGAGAGCCCAGTTAGGAAGGTGATAGGGGCGTGACCCCTCCAGGATAAGCAAGGCCCCAGACCTCAAAGCATCAGAATACAGAAAAGAAAGCACATAGTTAATACAATCTCCTTAAATGTAGGGGAGTTTATTGAGTTTTGTATCCCTACCACCCACCACAGTACTTTGTACATGATATGGAGGGACTCAGTAAATGTTTGTTGAACGATCAGGTTAACATATCTCCTCAGCAAGCCCTCTTCTGATTTCTCAGACTAAGTTAGGCACCCCTGTGGTGGACACTGCAGTGTGTCACCGCAATCCCCCTTCAGTGAAGGAGGGCTGACAGCAGACAGCCTGCAGAGGTTGCCTTCCAGGGGATCGTGAATAAAAGTCAAATAAGTAAGTGATCCCTTTAAAATTAAAGATAGTACTAAAACTAAAAATGAAAAGTAAATGAGAGTGGTTACTTCTTTTGTGGCAAAGCTACTTCGTATCATAATTAGCATTCTTTCAGTTTTAAGAGACGGAAATCCAGCTTAAGGAAAAATAGGGAATTTATTGGTCATAGGACCGGAAGACCGTCTTCTGGCATGGTTGGATCTAAGGGGCCAAATGCTGTCATCAGAATTCTCTGCATCTTCATTTGTCTCTCACATCTATTTATCTCTATTCATGACCTCATCTTTTTTTTTAACTGAAAATAGCCTCTCTGTGTTTGGGAACAATGGCCTCCAGCAGCTCCAGCTTACCTTGTATTTACAGCTCTTGATCCAGTAAGGAGAGAGAAACCATCCTTTTTTTTTCCAAAATCTCTACGTAAAATTTCAGAGACCTTTCTATCAGTCTGGAGACAGAAACCACACTGATTATTTAAACAGGGAACAAAACAGCAGGTACGAACTTTAGACTAAAGATGAGTGAACAATAAAAGACTAAGGACGAAAGGAACCCCCTCCCCATCAAGGATGAGATTCAGGCCTCTTTGAAGAGGGCATGGCTAACACAGGTACCAGAAGCCTGCTGGTGGTAAAGAAACTTGCCATAGGGCACCAGCCAGGACCAGCCAAGAGAAGCAGTTTACCATCATGGGAGAGGGTAGACAGGTTGCAACTGGTCTGTAGAAGCAGTCAACTGTTGCCAGAGGGTATGGATGGCTGCCGATGGGGAGAGCATGGCCTGAGGGTACAGTACAATTCTCCTGTGCAGCTGTGAGCCTCCCACCCTAAAGAATGATAATAGTGGAGGACCAGAACCTGGGAGGGAAGTATCTTCCTGCTGCTATTGCCTTGCAGGGTCGCTCCATCCCTCTCTATAGATGGGGTTTAACATTCCACCAGCAGGTAAAGGAGAAATGTTTACAGGGCCCAGCTTCAAGATCACAAAGCAAGGCAAAGAAGGATGGATTTGGAGCTGAGAGACAACAAGTTAGGCACTTGCCTGCTTGGATCCTATGCACAACCCTGAACCAGTCACTGTGACCCGGGGAAGGAGGACTCTCATGAGCTAAGACTAGCCAGGGTCATGTGCTCTTGCCTGTGTGTGGTCAAGCAAATGGCAGGGGCAGGAGCCCCACCCTTCCGCATGGAATGACTTCTTCACAGAAAAGATGGATTCTTCTACAAGAAGCGAAAGAGTCTCAAGCAAAGAGAAACAGTGGATATCCTTTGTATGTTGTATATTGATCTTAAAACGTCTGGTTCCGTTTGGGGTTGTTAGTATAGGAAAGGGAAAAGTAAGGCCTTTCTTTAAGATCACATTTTCCTTCATTGAAGAGATGTTTTATTAATCACCTACTGTGAGAGGAGCTCATCCTTACTAGTCCTGAACTCCTGGCATCTTTGTGGGCACAGGCAGAATTGAAAGGTCTAAAAATGAAAAGGCAGTTGGAAAAAAGGTTGAGACATGAAAATGATACCTTTATTTACAGATTAAAATGTCTTAAGAAATATGTTTACAACTTTATAGCAAAGTTTTTAAATACTACTCAGGGTCAAATTGGAACAAAGTAGTATGACCTAGTGGTTCAGAGTACAAATTATAGAGAAAGACCACCTGTATTCAAATCCAGCTCCACTACAATGTGACACTGGGCAAGTAACTGAGAACTTGCACCAAAGTTTACTCATATGTAAAATCTGAATAACAATAATACCTACCTCATAAGATTGTCGGACAGAATAAATAAGCCGACATCCATAAAGCTCTTAGAACAGCTCCTGGCACATAGTAGGCACTATATGACTATTAGCACTTGTTGAGAATTGGCTATTATTAGTTGGATATCGAGCAATGTGACTTTCTCTCCATCAACTAATTTGAAATCCCCTTATCTCCAAAATAAGAAAAAAACTTGTTTGAAAACATCTAACAGGGGCAGGCCCCATGGCCGAATGGTTAAGTTTGCGCACTCCACTGAGGTGGCTCAGGGTTTCGCTGGTTCGGATCCAGGGCACAGACATGGCACTGCTCATCAGGCCACGTTGAGGTGGCGTCCCATATAGCACAACTAGAAGGACCTGCAACTAAGATATACAACTATGCACCAGGGGGATTTGGGGAGATAAAAGCAGAAGAAAAAAAAGAAAGATTGGCGACAGTTGTTAGCTCAGGTGCCAATCTTTAAAGAAAAAAAGAAAACATCTAACTGCTCTGTATATTTTAGCACCCACAAAAGAGGCCATTCTATAGGAATGGTTTTATTATTTTCACTATCTTTTGAGACTGAAGTAGCCTCTTTATGAATCCAAATCATATATTCCACAGAAACCAATAAAACCAAACAAAAACTTGTTCTTGGTGTTATTCTATAGCATACCAAAGAAAATAGAGATTTTTTTTAAATCCTCTTTCCTTAAATGTTCATTAAATTGTACAAAAAGACAAAATCGTGCCTGAAAATGAATTTGTGTATATATTTTGTCAAAAGAATATTTTTTCGTGGAGTACTCTTAGAATTTATTCTTTTTCACTTTTGAAAGGAAACTGCCTCTGTGTACCCAATGTTTTAAAATGACACTAGCACATTCCTAGCAAGAAATGTACTTTGTCTCTGGCTGAGTCAGAGAAGCCCTTTCTTAATGAGGACTCTGGCACTGACCATGAACCGCTGAAGCCTTCCAGTTGTGACACATTCTGCAGCATCAGGGATAAACTGAAGTCTGGGAGAGCGAGAGTCTCAGCAAGTCCTCGTCGGTGAACGCTGGAAGGTCAGGGGAGCAGTCACAAAAAGAAGGAATTGCATTTCTTTTCCTTTCAGGGAAGGTGCTGTGTTTTCTGAGAATTCTTACAACAGTCAGACATATGGGACGAGAGGGAGTATCCACAACCAAAAGAAAAATGGGAACAAGAGAAAAACATCTCACAAAGTAGATCCACGTGGAATTTATCCTAAATCATCAAAATGTGTTTGCATGCACACATACACACACACCATCTTTTTTTGTTTTTTTTTTAAAGAAGATTAACCCTGAGCTAACTACTGCCAATCTTCCTCTTTTTGCTGAGGAAGACTGGCCTGGCCCTGAGCTAATATCTATGCCCATCCTCCTCTGCTTTATACATGGGACGCCTGCCACAGCATGGCTTTTGCCAAGCAGTGCCATGTCCACACCCAGGATCCGAAGCAGCAAACCCCGGGCCACCAAGAAGCTGAATGTGTGAACTTAACCGCTGCGCCACTGGGCAGGCCCCATACACACTATCTTAGTCCATTTAGGCTACTGTAACAGAATACCATCGACTGGGTGGCTTAAACAGCAAAAATTTATTTCTCATAGCTCTGGAGGCTGGGAAGTCCAAGATCAAGGCACCAGGAGGTTTGGTGTCTGGTGATGGCCTGTTTCCTGGTTCTTTCGCCTGTGTCCTCCTCGCAGAAGGGTCAAGGGAGTTCTGTAGGCTCTCTTTTATAAGGACACTAATCCTATTCCTGACGGCGCCACTCTCATCACCTAATCACCTCTCAAAGGTCTCACCTCCTAATACCTTCACATTGGGGGTTAGGATAAAACATAAGAATTTGGAGGGACATAAACATCCAGTCCATTGCACACACTCACATGCGTATACACACACACACAATGTTGGTAAACTAGAATTACCAAGGAAGTACTTGGATTAAAGAACAAATATTTCCTGGATTAAGTAAAACATGATATGATACAATAATAGAATTTTGTGTGTTTAAAAAAGATTGTTTTAGAGCCAACATTGTCCTGATTCCTACAGATAAAAGTTTAAGAAATACAACACACAACTGGCATTTTTCAATCAGGTGTATAATTACACATAAAAAAGTATCAAGTTCAGGACTCTATTAATGAAGAAGATTTAGCTACAGTGAATGTTGTTACTAAAGACATCATTACTAAAGGTAGAAGCAATAAATGTGGGACATAAATGCATTCCACTCCTTGCTGAGTTTAAGGAGGGCTATCAGAGGTCCACAGAATCCTCGGTTTCCTCCTGCGGAAAATGGAGATAATCATATATCTCCCTCTTAGCTTTGCTGGAAGATTAAGCTAAACAATTTGTGTTTCGAAAGCCAATACAAAGAGCCTGCCATTGATTAGTGCTGATAAACAGCGTTTTCCGTCCTCTCCTGGAGGCCACTCCGGGACCTAGTGATGTGAAGGCATATACAACCGTAGCCTTTTGCTTAAGCAAAAGGGCTTTGGGACGTGGGTCTGGAAGAAGACACAGAGCGGGCGTCCAGTCCCTATTCGCAGTGTCTACCACTAGCTCCTCATGCACCTACAGAGCAACCCTGAGAAGAGCAGAACTTTGGTTCAACGACCTTCCACTTAGGCCAACTCCAGAGGACGAATTAACTGCCTTAGCTCTGAGCTCTGTGTCAACCCATCATTCTTATAATTTGTGAATGTGCAAAAGGGAGAATTATATTATCATTTTCACACGTTATTATCCTGTTACTTGTGGACAGGTAGGACACTTACTCCCAGATTACTTAGGCAAATAAATAATCCGGTGGTTGCAAGAGAATGCAAAATTTTCAGAGACAAGTTTGGGAAGTGATTTAAGCAAGATCCTAAAACTGGAAATTAAAAATAGTTCCTCAGTCTTTGCAAAAACGTTAGTAAGAATAAAATATATTTGGACTGTTCATAGACTTAGAAATTATAGTTCACTCCTCTAGTCGTGAATCTTTTAGAATTCAGGCTTCAGTTCCTCTGTTAACACAAAGGTTAGTTAATCTATGAGTCTTATATGCAAGGAGGTCTTTTCTCCTGAGCAATTTGCCTCTCTGCACACCAGCTGGGCTGTATCTACATAGATATAAGCTTCATTACTTTACCCAGGATGGTGGACCAGCTGAGCCTCATTAGTGAAACAGTAGGTATTAAAAGTTCCTTCCCTGCAGAAAAAACATCTGAGGGGTGTTGAAGTTTTAAAAATAAGTGTTTCCAGAAAAACGCCATTCTTTTCAATGATTTCCTCCTCATCCCCCTTGACAATTCTATAGCATTTCAGAAAATACTTTTACAGATTAGAATAATCTTTGGCTGTGAGGAAAGAATGTTTTGATAGCTCTATTAAATATCATAATGAACGCTTTGTTAAAAATAACAAACCAAATGTTGATGTTGGTTTCCAAAAGTTTAGTACCATATTCCTCCTAATTAGCAAGGAAATTAGGGTCTCTAAAGATTTTTCATATTTCCACTTTTAATGAATTGTCGTTTGCACTTGTTTTAAGGTTGAATCCTTTGATTCTTTATAACTTAAATGTTTTGATAGATCATTCTTATAGAACCAGTTAGAAGCTTAAGGAAGATATTTACTAGCATTTTAACATGACTTTTCCCCTATGATTGTCAATCAAATTAAATATTCAGGGGGCCCGCTCCATGGCTGGGTGGTTAAAGTTCTGCATACTCCGCTTCAGCAGCTCAGGTTTACCGGTTCTGATCTCAGGTGTGGACCTGCTCCACTCACCAGCCATGCTGTGGAGGTGTCCCACATACAAAACAGAGGAAGACTGGCACAGATGTTAGCTCAAGGTGAATCTTCCTTACAAAAAAAAATATATATATATATATATTCAAACCATTGGCAAATCATTTCTGTTTTGTTTTTTGGGGGGAAGATTCGCCCTGAGCTAATATCTGCTGCCAATCCTCCTCTTTTTGCTGAGGAAGACTGGCCCTGAGCTAACATCCTTGCCCATCTTCCTCTACTTTATATATGGGACACCTACCTCAGCATGGCTTGCCAAGCAGTGCCATGTCCGCACCCGGGATCCGAACCAGAGAACTCCGGGCCGCTGAAGCAAATGTGTGCAGTTAACCACTGTACCACCAGACCAGCCCAGGCAAATCATTTCTGAACACACTCAGCAAACATTTCGTTTTGGAACTAAGAGGTCACTGTGTCAGTTACTGAGCCTCTCATTTCAATGTTACTTGTGACCATACTGGAATGCACAGCCACTCTTTTCTTAAGAATTTCCGGAGAAAGTCATAGTATTTCCTTCAGAAATTCATTTGAGACTCTCACAACTAAAGACCATGCATTCATGGCAACAAAAGCAAATAGATATTGATACAGGATGAATGATTAGTAAGACTAACAGCTGTCCACTCCAGCTGGGAGGATATATAACTTAACTGCATAATCAGCTACACACAAAAATAGTTTAAGTCATTATGACATTCTTTGATTCATTTATTCCTTTAGTAAATATATATGAGTAAATTGAGTGAATAAATGAATGCAAGAATGCCTAGGATGTGCTAGGCACTGAACACCACATATCCTGGATATACAGCCAGTAGGAAAAACCCGATTTCTGTCCTCATGAAATTTACAGTCTAGCAGAGAAGAAAAACATAATGCAAAGATTCACATAAATAAATATCTAATTAAATTTCAATGACAATATTGTTGATGAATTGCTCTGATTGTCATACCAGAGGGGTTTTTTCTCCATGTGAAAACTGTAACATCCAGGAAATGGTTTTTCAAGTGTAAAAGCTGTAAATAATTTCTTCTCTGAAACCCTGCCTCCTGTGATGTGAGCCCATTTACTCCTTCCCTAGATGGAAGTGGAAAGTAGTTGTGTCATATTGACTCCATCTTCCACCTTTCACATCCAATTAGGCACCACCACTTATTGATATTATTATTCAAATATATCTTATATTCATCTCCTCGTCCATTTCCATATCCAAAAGCATAGTCCTAGTTCTTTGGTCCTCTTACCAAATTATTTTAATAGACGCCTGGAATCACAAACAGAATAGGAGAATATTAAAGTAGGAAAAGACTCTGGAGGTCAATCTTCAGATAAGGAAACTGAGGCTCAGAAACACAAATGTCTCACCCAGGACACCATAATTCAGCCTCGCCACAGACACGCCATTCATTTTTCTTGAGAGCAGCTATGGCAGACACTATGGGCGCCTGCTTACAGTCATTCCCATCCCCTTCTTCCTTGTTAGAAAATCCCCTTCCCATGATAGGAACCAAAAATGACAAATACTTGTTTTCGTAGGGATGGCCATTTTACCCAGTTATGGCCACCAAGATGTAAAGAGAAGTCTGCTGACTGGTTTCTGAGAAAGAGTTTGCTTCTGACAAAAAGAGAACTCAAGAGCTACCACCACCACTATCCTCTCTTTCTTTGTGTCTTTGGAGCTGAACAACAGCAGCCTTAAATCAGAAAGCCAACATCAAGGATGGAGGATCAGAAGAACGGCACTTGGGACTCTCATCTTTAAGCCCTGAGCCAACCCTGGGGCCACCTACTTGCAGACTCGTATAATGAGAGATTGTTGAAAGTCTTTCCTACTTACAACTTTATGTGAGGTATTCTGTTACTTGTAGCTGAGTACACCCTAAATGACCCTGCTTTGTTTATTTCTTTATTTTCCATCTACCCCACTAAGCTCCACAGGAGCAAGGAATTGGCCTATTTTTTCTACTTGCCATATTCCCAGCTCCTAGATCAGAGTCTGGCACAGAGTCAGCCCTTGTAAAAATATTTGTTGAATGAATAAATGTCCCAAAATTTTCATTGGCTCTCTACTTTTATAAAATAAATTCCAAAGAATTAATCTGGCATTCAAGGCCCTTCATGATCTGGCCCCAATCCATCTTTCCAGGCTTATCTTTTACCTTCATAAATACTACATCTTAGGAAAACTGGACTATTTCCTGTCCTCCCAAGCACTCTCTATGCTTTACTGACACAGGGCTTTGGCTCACAATGTTCCTTCCATGGAATATGCTCCTCCTCCCCCACCTCAATACTTTTCTCTCATTCTTCAAGCTCCGGATCTTCTCCCATAGCACTTTCTGTGACACTTTCCAGTACAAATATCTTTTCTATATTCCCTTCCCTTTTGTGCCATTTATCACTTTTAAACATTTATGATAATTATTTGGTGTGCTCATCTTTATTAGATTATAAGCTCCTTGACGATAGGAAATTCGCCTTCCCAAGAAACAAATATAATGCTTTACCCCAGTGGGGCCTAGTAAATCTTTCTTTGTGATGGAGGAATAAAATGGAGGAGCTCATTTAAAAATAGTTTGGACCCAAGAGTTGGTGCTGACTCTCATGGAAGCAAAGGTTTGAATGAATTGCGGGAGAGGCAAGAAAGGAGAGAAAGACACTTGTTGGAAGTGTCAGGAGCAAGCACTGATGCTTTTCCTCTTGCCGATGATAGCAAAGTTCTTAATGGAAGATGATCCCAATCAATAGAGCCAGACAGCTGATTTATATAATGGAATCAAGCTGAAGCAGTGGTCTTCCTCTGCAGAGTGATGTGAAAGGGGAAAGGCTACCAGACTAGAATAACCAGGGGACTCCACAAGTCTCTGCTGGTGTTCATAAATATGTTCCCCATCAACAAACCACAGGAGAGCTCCAGAGAGCAGCCTCCTTGAGCCTAGATGCTGAAGACTGACGGTGGGGCTAGTGCTGCTGCTGTGTTTTGGCTGCTGCTGCTGCTGCTGCTGCTGCCACAGGGCAGATACCGCAGTGAGGGGTCTGACGGCGCTGAGTGCTCTCTGGGAGCCTGGGTCTGGCTAGGAACGAGAAGTTAAGAGAGTAAGGGCTGGGAGGTGGGCAGGACTCACCAAGGAGCTGCAAACCAAAACAAGAGATCTAGAGAGCACAAGGAGAGAAAGGGTGAGCTGAGCCAAGGTATCAGGCCAAGTGGAACTGGAGGAAATGTCATCATTGGTGAAGGAGGACTTGGAGAAGAAACTGTTTAAGCCACTCTCGCAGAATCTGTACGAGTTTATTGAAATTGAGTTCTCAGTCCAGGACAGGTATTATCTCTGTGTGTCAGGTAATCTGTTCTTTCTGTTGTCATTTCAAAATGTAAATAACCCTAAGATGCTTGCGTGATAGGGGGATATTTTTTGCCTTTATTTTCCTATACGGTAACAGCACGTGTGTCCTCTTGCAACAGAACTTAACTATGCTAAGTTTAAGAATTTGGAGTCTACAGAATTTTTTTTTTAAGTGCTAAAATGGAAGACAGGAAAAAATATTGTACAAGAATATTTTGGTTAATTGTTCAGAAATGAAACTGGGTATGTACTTTTCCTGATTTGATTATTTTGTCTCCAATCTTTTATTTAATTCACTTGCATGGCATGCAATTTTATTGTGTAAAAGCTCATTTTAAAAAATTCAGCAGAGAGCTTTCTGTATATTTTTAAATACGTTGGAGAACTGAGTTGTACAGCTCTATTTCCAACCAGTCTTCCTTTTCATGCTAAGAAAGAAAAAAGACCTTAGATGTTCTTCCGAGGGCTTACTTAGACTTCTGCTGGTTTATTTTGAAAAGAGAAATGATCTTTTAAAAATTCTCTTATAGTCAGTATGCTCACAGAAATATTACTTTAACGGCACAAATTAGTTCACAAAGATGGAATTTTAAGGATAAGGGGATGTTCTCTCAACTATTAAACTAAAATAAAGATTTTCTCTCATGTTTTTAAAATTCACAAAAATTGTCTAAAGGTGTGAATAGGCTTTCACATCAGTTATGATTTGCCTAACTTGTAGTTTTTGTGCTGAATTTAGACAGAAATGCTTGTGCCATTATTGAATTTAATATACAGCATTCCGTTTTTCCCAATCCATGCCTTTTAATACTTTTCAGGGACTTAGGAGCAAAGAGCTTAGAAATTCTAACTTCATTATGGACTTTTCCTTTTAAGGCACACACCTCACACCTCAGCATTTTCAAAAACACAACTTGTTATAATTCCCTATGGACTTTTCCTTTTAAGGCACACACCTCACACCTCAGCATTTTCAAAAACACAACTTGTTATAATTCCCTTCCTGATAATTGGCTGAGAAAGACTTCTAAAGTTGTCAAGAGGGAGTATTATGAGGAAAGTAGAACATCTTTAAAGAAAGTGCTAAGAATCCCTTAACTTCTATAACTCCTAATAAGCACAGAAATATCTACTTAATAATAACAATAGTAATATTTAATACCTTACCTGGCATATTTTGCTATATAAATACAAAACGTGGGGGCTTGGCATATCAGCAAGGTAAAAAACTTAATTGGTCCAGGAAAAAAAAAGAAATCAAATTATGGGGAAAAGGTTAAATGAAATAATTTTAGAAACTGTATTATATTCTAACCATCAAATCACTATGTCTTAAAATATTTGACTTAATATATTAGAGAAGAAGCTTACTTCAACATTAACATTTAATAATTGTATACCTGTTGTGATCCTACTGTATAAAGCTAATTACTCATCATGTAACATTAGTATACAAGGATTTTGAAAGAAAAGCTTATAAACAACAAAATAATCACAGTAATGTATATGTCTAATTTACCAAATACATCTTAATGCCTCTCTCCCACCACATAATTCACTAAGCTTGTTCTATCTGGCATGGAAAAAAATTTTTGTAAATGGATGTGATTTTTTTTTTTCTGGCATCCTTGAATACTGAGAAAAACACTGTGGGCTGGGGTCACTTGCTATATTTTTTCATAAATGACATGAATCCTTTTAAGATTCATTGGTGACATATACGAAGTTAGTTTCTTCAAGGTTCAATTTTCTCATCTAGAAAATGACCAAGTAAAGTAGGTGATCATTTTCATTAGTAAAATTCAATGATTCTGTCATGTAAGAAGCAAGGAAAAAATAAATTCCTCTCAGAGATAAGGAAGAGAAGGTAATATTGTGATATTCCAGATAAAAGTTAACATTATAAGTCACATTAGTTCGCTCATTTTTCACAACTCTCCTCTATATCATATTCATTAATTTGAGAGCACTTTCCCCAAATGTAACACTCCTTTACAATCATTTCAGATACATTTAGACAGAACAGTAATTTTTTTTTTTTTTTTTTGAAGATTTTATTATTTCCTTTTTCTCCCCAAAGCCCCCCGGTACATAGTTGTATATTCTTCGTTGTGGGTTCTTCTAGTTGTGGCATGTGGGACGCTGCCTCAGCGTGGTCTGATGAGCAGTGCCATGTCCGCGCCCAGGACCCGAACCAACGAAACACTGGGCCGCCTGCAGCGGAGCGCGCGAACTTAACCACTCGGCCACGGGGCCAGCCCAAGACAGAACAGTAATTTAAAATAAAGTCAATGTAATGCTTGATAGTCCTAAATCTTTGGCCATACTTCCTTACTCAGAAAATGTCCATTGATAAAAATCAAACAGGTCATATCACAGTTGTGGAGGCAGGCAACTCCAGATTTTGAATGTGGCCACCTTCAAGGAGAAGAGAGATGCATAATTACGATTTCCTCTTCATATCCTACAATCCAGCAGTTCTTAATTTGCGAGAATCACAAGTCTAGAGTAATCAAATTCCATTATGCATTTTTCAAATTAAAGAAGACATCTTTAAATAAGTCAGACTTTCCATTTATCTGATCAGAGTGTCTTTTGCAGGGGTCTCACAACGCGATCATTGGGATTTACTGTTGATTCTTTACCTGGTTGATGTCAAAACTCAGCTATCAGAAAGCCCATCTCTCTGTAGTTTGCTAGCATTTACACTGAGGATTTCCTGGCACCTCTGTCTCCTCCCACCTCGGAGTTTGCATGGTCATTTCTCCCAGGGATTAGCTTCCCGAGCCTAGAACATCATTATCACTGGCAGTTAAAAGCAGCATCTTCTGAAGGAGGGAGGAGCTCGATTATGTGTGGGCCCCAGAAAGCGATAAGTCACTTGCGAAATAATAAGAGTGCAAAGGAATTAAAGAAATTCTGAAGGACTTGAAACAGCATGTAAACCATTAGCCAAAATCGAATGGGAAGTAGCAGGGCATGGTGGAACGGACTTTGGAATGCTTGGAATCAGACAAACGGGTGTGACACCTGGCTCTGCTCTGCCCACCTGCCAGCTGTGGGATTTGGGGCAAGATAATTGACCTCTATGGCCTCAGTATTGACACCTCTGAAATCGAAATAATAACACCTACATCTGCACATAGTGCCGTCCTGTTAAATCCTAACAAGGAAAAAACAAACATGATAAATTATATTCCAAATAAAATAAAACGTAGGGCTATATTTTTAAATATACAAAAAACATATATTTGCTGTGAAAATTTATGCTGAAATATATGTACACAAATAGTATATATTGTAATAAATATTTATAATAAAAATAAAATATACCAAAAACATATATATGTATGTTTACTAATATATAATGAAGAATTTATATATATTATATATTTTATAAATAAAAATTGTATACATTTTCAGATACAGATTATTTTTAAATACAAATATTTAGAAAAACATTTCCATTCATAGATATTAATTTGAAAATAAATGGCATTTGCCAGAATTACAAAAACAATATGGATAAATTCTCCATACATATTACATTTTGATGCCAGAATGGAACTTCTCTGTGAACCAGAGAATCTAACAAGTTTGTCAAATCATTTACAAAAAGAATGCTAACAATAACAGTGTTAAATAAGAATAAGTAACAAGAAAAAGAAACAAAATACCAGACACTGGAAGCCCTTTTAAACAACAAAGATTTATTGTGCACACACAGTTCTGGAGGCTGAGAAGTCCAAGATCATGGCACCCACAGATTGGGTGTCTGGTGAGGACCTGCTTCTTCATAGACAGTCGTCTTCTCCCTGTAACCTGCCATGGCAGAAGGGGCAAGGGACCTCTTTGGGGTCTTTTCTTTTTATTTTTCTGGGTTTTTTTTATAAGAACACTGATCCCATTCCTGAGTACTTTGCCCTCACGACCTAATCATTTCCCAAAGGCCCCTCATCCTAATACTGTCATCTTGGGGGTTAGAATTACAACATATGAATTTTGGGAGGACACAGCATTCAATCTGTAGTACCCAGTATAGCCCCAAATTTGATTTTATAAAAATATCTCTAGAAGAATATTCTTGGAAAATTACTTTTTTGATGAAATCAATAATAGCATTCTCAACAACCCCAAGACATCATCATACATTGTAACATTCTCAATGAGGCTTCTTATCTTTGATATCTCATGGTAATTTTTTCCTATCATTTAATTTCAATGATGAAAACAATTATATAACACTAGAATCATAAAATAGCAGTCATTTATTTATTTAAAGCATTTCTATGCAGCTTACTGGTGAGCTACTGTTTTTCCTCTATTCTGCCAAATTACATTGGTTCAATTGGCCGATCTTCTTTCCATTTAGCCTCATGAATAATAGTGACTATATTACCATGTTTATAGAGGCAGTTCTTAATGACAGTGTTTATTTTGAAATTAAAAGTGCAAATAAAAGGCTGGCATGAAGTTAAGATTGTAATTCTGAGAATGCTAACTAAAATATTAAAACTGGAGCAGGTTCATTCTGAAATTCCCCGGGTCTACAGATATCACTAAACAATAATTACGTAACGACACCTCTGAAGTTTCTGAAACCAATTCTCTAACCTTTTCACTCTATAAACACATTTCTGTTTTAAGACAGTGTGATGTTTCCACTTTGCCACTGCCCTAATGTGGATATGGCCATTTAATTTCAGCTGGCAGCAGAGCTCAAGCATGGAAATCAGGGATTGGGCCCACTCCAGCCTGACTTCTTTGGCTCTTGGCTAAGGACAATTCTTGGAGCCTCCTTGGCTCCAGAGGACGCTATTTGGCCAAATTAAGGAGGCTGTACTGTCTCTGTGTCATTGTCTCAAAGAATTAACTTTTAAAGCATGGTTTTTTATTTTCTTAGTTTAGTGTTAGTGGGACAGTGACCACCAACGCAAGAAAACTTGATAACTGGTAGATCTTACCTTCTAACCAACTCCTTCCCCATCCACCCTGCCCCACACCAACCCCAACCCATTGTTTATGGAATAACTCAAGAAAACTTTCTGAAAATTAAAGCTCAGCCTGTCTATTCACTTGAAATCCTTCAGTGACAATCCTCCCTCCCAACCCCCCTCCCCTACATAGCTTTCAGGATAACATTTGAATTCCTTAGCCTTGCATTCTAGACCCTTCAGGAACTAGCTCTTGCCTAACCTGCTTCCTACCTCACACTTCATGTCAACAACACCAAATACTTGTAATGACTCAGAAGTGTCAAGTATTTCATGCTTTTGTACACATGCTGATCCAGAACTCCCTTTACTCCTTTCTTCATTCTGCTAACTCCCCCTGCTCTCTACAACTCAGTGACCTTCTTCAGGAAGCTCTCTCTGACGCTCAGTCAGGGGAAGATGTTCCCCAATCCATGTTCCTATTTACCTTATCCTGCCTCATTCACAGTGCTGTGATCACATCTTTTCTTTCTGAAGCCCCCTCTCCCTGTAATCTCAGTGACAGCAGGAATGGGGCCTTACGGGAATTCATTTTTTCAATGCCTAGCACAGGGCTTTGTGCAAAAGGGGCACTCAAATATTTATTGAATTAATGAACTAGTGGGCCTACAGTCAATTAGCTGGTTATCACAACATGTAAGTGTGGCAGTGGAATTTGGTTCAAATTACATTTTCCTACAGTATCCAGTTATATCTCCATATCTCCCCATCTCCATCCTCTCCCACCCCCTAAGCAGCTAGTGAGACAGCTAACCAGAACAAGAATATTGTCCTCTAAGGTAGAGCCTTTGTCTGAGCCAACACAACATTCTCCTAGTGGAAAGAGCTGCCCCCAAAATCTTGTCCATGGTAAGTATGAGAATCAACTGTGCCTCCACTTCAGCACACCAGCCTAATGGCTTCTCGTCTAATCCTTTCCTCTTCCCAGAGCTAACATCTAGACCGGTGGAGATGGACCTGTTTTTAGGCTGGAGAAGTATACATGGACAGAAACTTTTCATACAGCATCAGGAGGCTCGCAGACTGAGCCGGTTTACTGACCCCAGGTTAAGATCTGCTCTAGCTCTTCCTCAGGACATGCCCCACGTCACTCACTCTGTCCTCAAAATATGCAATCCCTCCTCTTCCAGACTCTTGGAATACGTCATCTAAATCACAGCCTCTCTTCCTATTTCTTTTTTTTAATCCTACCTAACCCAAGAACTGGCACAGCATGCACTTACGGCATGAAGGAGTCCTCTGCAAGCTGCCTTCTGCCCTCACCATTCTAGAGAAACCGCCCTCAGGAAAGAAATCAATGATCATCCCCAAGTCAGATTCAGTGCCAGGACTGAACTCTGCTTTACCCAACGAAATGACTTCGCAGGATTGTCTCCAAATCTTTGCAATTTTCTATCCTCCTTGATTTCCATAGCATTGCACTGTTGAACTTGTCCCTTTTCTGATGGTCCCTTCTCAGACCTCTCTGCTGGCACCTCTTTCTTCTCCACCCTGTCTCATCTCGTTCATCCTCTCTTTTCCCTGTAAAACTAGTCTTGGAAATGTATCCACCCAGAAAAATCCCAAGTCCTATCTCCATTCCTTCACTATAACTGTCCATCTCCAACTCTTCTGAGAGAGTTTGTGGACACATCATCTGTTGTCAAAAACTAAATTCATTATTCCACCTACCCACCTCGCCCTCCATACTTTCCTACTTTGGTTTCTGTGCAGCATTATTTCCATACAGTGTTGTCAATGCCTCATTTGAAACTTACTTAGATTTGCCACTTCTATTTCCATTGCCCACATCCTATGCCTAGATTACAACAGCCTCTTAAACAAAATGAAATACTTTAACTATTACTATAAACCGGGCACTATCCAAAGTCATTTATATACTTTATCTACTTTCATCTTTACACCTTGTGAGTTTGTATCACTCTGATATCCACTTTACAACATGAGAAAACTGAGGTTTAATCTCTCTAGAGATTACGCAATTTACTTAGATCACACTGTAAGAGGTAGCGTCATGATTTGAAGCCAGAATGTCTAACACCAGAGCCATCTAAGCTTCAGTGCCTCTTCCAGGGTCCTCCAGTTCCTCTTTCTTTTCTTCTTCAATGTTTCCTGTGCATCACTGCTTCCAGAAAAACACCCCTTTAATGGGGTGACATTTTATTAGACTCTTGTTCAAGGAGAGAGGAGACTTAGTGAATACATTACTGTATAAGCTTTCACTGAACACTTGACACAGTGTCCTCTTCTTAGATTTGCTCAGACTCCCTTCTCTAGGGGACTGAACTCAGCTCTATCTTCAACCCTTAGGCTCAACAGGTTGCCTTAATTTCAGTAGCACCTGCACCTTCAGAGGATAATTACTCCCTTCACTAGCTCCAATTCTGTAGTCCTCACTGTCCAGGCCAGCCGCCCCTCCCTCCCGCCAGAGGAGGGGATCCAGACATTACAAGTCCACCGTGGTTTCTGTCACTTTTCAAATCCGGACTCTTTGAAAACATTTCACAACCTTCTCAACCTAGTTAATCCTATTGCCCACCATATCCTAACACTAATGAACCTGTGCAGTGTGCTTTCTTTCACTCTGCGTGGTCAAGTTCAGCTTCTATTGTCCATCCATTCCCTCAGGCTGACCTTCATCTAGAAATGCCTTCAGTATCATACCTGCCTTTCCAAACCGGACTAATTTTAAAGCCCCGTCTCAAATTCTATTTCTCCACAATTCCTTTCTTAACTATTCCAGTCCTCTCCCTTCTCAGCACTCCTGTTAAACCTATAGTCTGCTTCACATTGTTTGTCTATCAGTATGATTATATTGTAATATACTGCTTTCTATCTTCTTGATTAGGAGGGCATGCCAAAGTGGTACTTTCCAGAATCAAAAGAGAGTCTTCCCAAAAGACAAATTCCAGCCTCACTCTTAGAAAACAGAACCAGCTTGAAACTCTCTAAGTGACATCATACATCTTGAAAAAAGTTTGACATTCAAACGGCACCTGCCACCTCTTTATAATATACATATATACCTTTAAAATATATATTTTATATGGCTCATGTGTTTTAGTCTTGTCTCCTCAACAAAACCATAAGTTTCTAGAGGGCATGGACCCTCTCTCATATTTGTACCCCTGTGGCATCTATAATAGTTCCATCAGGCAAATAGCAAATACTCAGTAAATATTTCTTTATTAACTCATTGATAATTTTCAATTCCAGAGCTCTAACATCAAATATTGATTCTTTGGATGTGTTCATGTGAGACCAAAGAGTGATTTTAAGACCAGGAAATTATTTCCTTCATTTTGTTCACATAAAATAAGCAATGACTTTTGTAGGGGAGGAAGACATTTCCTCTACCCACTGTGGGTTCTTCTGGCCAGAGAATGAACTAAATTCACATGAGACAGAATAACAGGAGAAAATTAAACAAAGCTTTATAACATGTATACATGGGAGAGGCCCAGGCAACCTGAGAAACTCCCCAAAATGGCCAAAGCCACTACATTAAATATCATCTCCAGCTAAAGACAAAGGAGGATGTTGGGGGTGGGGGGAGTCAGTTACAGGAGATTACCAGACAAGTACAATAAACAAGATGCAGATTTCAGTCCTTGCCTTTGGCATTGATTAAGAGTTTCTAGAGATAAGGTCATCCCCCTCCTTCCTGGTACAGAAAGGAAGACACCTTTACAGACGGAGATTTCCTTTACAATGTAAGTGTCTCTTAACAAAGAGTAAGTAAATTCTGCTTTTTCAGAGTCTCTTTCCTGTCTGCAGTTTTCAAAAGTAACCAACCCAAAATAATCCTCATGCCAAAGAGACATATCTTGGGGTGGCCAATTCCAGTCCCCTACACTTTCCCACACCATTCTAAATAGAGCACTGAAACTTTTTGTCTCAGTGGCACACTTTGAATACTAGAATTTTGGAGACACACTAGAAAGGATTAAAAATTTCAAACAATACCAAACAGGTTAATAGTAACTGCAATGAAAGCACTTCTCTCTCACACATCTCACAGTGGCTTGAAAAGAAAGCATACACAGTAGCATTTGCACGGTCACTCTTCAACACTGTGTTGCTGCTGTGTGAGCAGAACTGTTTACTTTCCTGACCTCACTTTCTTATACTGTCATAAATTAAAATTCCAACTTGTTCTGGTAAACACTTTGGCACTGGCTGCATGCTAACACTAAGCCTCTTATTTCCTGCCCCGAGTTGAACCCCATTCTCCACCACAAAGCTCGTAGCTGAAAGCACATAGCTCAGTGTTCTATCTGACAGACATTACTGTGGCAATACATAACCACAAGTGTAGCAAAAATAAAGTTAACACGTTGAGTAAATTTGGAAGCATCCTCATGAAGCTTCAGATACATTGGGGTTCAGAACTGGGGTGCAGATATAATGTAGGTTCAAGCTCATTATATGAAAAGGAGATACATAAATACTGAAAAGTATGACTTGAATAATTTATTATCTTCTAAGAGTTTACGTAAACTAAGTGTTTTTCTGTCTTACAGTGACCAAAAACGAAGAAGTACAAATAATTATGGTGAAACACTACAGAATAGGTTTAGATGAAAAATATGAAGTAACAAAAAAGTGGTCTTTGAACGATCTGCAGATGATTGATGGAAAAGAAGCAGACACTGTAAGTGTTATGTTTTGTAAGGGAGACGTGGGATCAATATGCTGGAGATCTTTATGTTCAATATCCTACTTCGTGTATTCTTGGCATGTACTGTGTTAAGATGCTAGATTGTTCTCAAGTGGTATGGTTTAATCTACTGGGATGATCTACTGGTTTTTTTGTTCTTTTTTTATGAGTTTAAATTTGAATTTTGTCTATTAAATTTAAAAGCATCTTTCCCAGGAGCTTCTTAACAGGTTAAACACAATCTCCCAGTCAATCCTGAAACTTTAAATATATGATGCTTCCACCACCACTCTCTCCCCACCCTGATTACCTCTGTGAGTTTTGGGGATCCCTTCCCTCATCTTCTTCAGATTTTAGTGTCAGTTAGCCACTTGATCCTCCAGAAGGATCAATAACTCTTGGAAATCCTACAGCCTTAGAGTTAAAAGGCGGGGAAGGGTGTATACGCCAATGACCACTTGATAAGTGGTTTTCCCAGTCTCTCCTTGAACTCTTCTACTGATGGAGAACTCATTTCCACATGAGGAAGTCCATTCCATTTCTGAATTGCCATACTTTATTTTTAAATTCCCTACTTACGTTTAACCAAAATCTGCTTCACTATAACATCCACCCAACAGTTCTAGTTTTGACATTTGGAGCGAACCAGAACAGATCCAATCCTCCTTTTACATAACAGCCCTTCCAACATTTGAAGATGATTATAATGTTCCTTCAAGTTTTCTCTTTTCTAGGTTAAATGTACCCATTTCATTCTTTAAATAACTTTCATATGCAGATCAAATAAGATAATATGACAGGACAATACAAACACTAAGAAGTAGCACCATTGTTATTTTTTCCCATGACCTTGCTTCCACACCCTTGACTACATTGTTTTTCCTCCTCTGGGATGCTTCAGTTTTTCCAGAATTAAATACAATTCTTTAGAATTAGTGTGACTAGTTTGCATTTCCTTTGATCTGGATTCCTTCTCTGTTAAACATTTAACTGAAATCTCAGGTCTTTTGTGCATGAATTTGTATTTAACATGGTCTACCATACCCTCTACTTACATAGAATGAAATCTAAATAAAGGCCCTCGATTATCTGGCTCTTTTATCTCTGTTCATTCCCCCTTAAACTTTATACATCCATAGTAGTTAACTACGGACTCCTGCAGCTTAGAATGCTCAATCACCTCCATCTTCCCCCCCATTCCTGGATTCCCCCTGGGGCTCTACTCATGTCTCCTTACCCCTCTACCCTCATTGCATTGTGGATGTAAATGTGTTGTAGCCATAGTCCTGAAAACTGTGATTATTGGCCCACTCTATCTCCCCTCTGGATGGAAAACCCCTGAAAAACTGGGACCGTGACTTTTCATCTTTTATCATAGCCTTCTGCCTGATACATATAAGGCGCTCAATAAATATTTGTGTATTGTTGGATGAATTAGAATTTAAGTTCCCTTATTCTTAATCCTACTAAATGCCATAGTCTCAGTCTGGCCTATGGTTTCCACCTATCAAATCTTCCAATATTTTGATTTTTTAATATTCATTTTGGTATGATGCAGATTTAATGAGCACAACATTTAGGACTTCATTCAAGTCAACCATAAACATGATGAAGCAGGCAGGGCTAAGTGCATACCTCTAGGTAACTGATAGGTTAGCATTAGTCCTTCCAGGAGTACCACAGCCAGCTACCATCTCACTCTTAGTAAACCCTTACCAGGTGCCAGGAGCCACTGAAAGCTTTCTCCATGTATAATTTCACATAGTCATCACAAAACCCCATGAATTCGATTTTATTATTACTCTTGATTTACAGATGAAGAAAATGAGACCTAAAGAGATTAATTGGTTTGCCCAAGCTCACAGAGCTATTTTGTGGTGGAGCTAGATTTTACCCAGAAAGGTATTAATTTACCCTCTTTGGACCGGTTGTTGAACATCTCAACATATGCATACACTCATTCATTCACTCATTCATTTATTGAGAATTTATGTTATGCCAGACCCTGCTAGGCCTTACTTACTTAATTACCTAGTCTTCATACCTAAATTTTGCCCTTAAGATCTTTACTGAAATCAATATATGCTGCCTGCTGTTATCTTGATTTATCGTCTAGGAATCCTATTTTAAATATGTGGGTATTTGGCATGACTTCTTGGTGAAAGTGTTACCAGCCAAAAATGGGGTTCTCCCACCCGATGCACATAAAAAGCCAATCATTATGGCATGAGCTTTTGAGAAAACAAAAGGCTTTATGGTGAGATTGATCTGCAAGGAGACAGGAGGCATAACTTCTCAGATCTGTGTCCCCACTTCAGGATTTGGGGCAAAATTTAAGAGGTTAGGGAGAACCCCGAAACACCGGCAGGACAGGCTTTGACTGGAGGGCTTCAGCGTTTACGGTAAGGTTCTAAACATTTATGGTAAGTGTGGAAGGGGTTTAATACCATGGCTTCCTAGACAATGGGCCCCTCACTTCTGATAAGAGTCCAACTTTCAAGTTCCAGTCGTGTCCTTTGGTTCTGTGCTAGAGACAATCTTGGTTCTGGGGTCATTTCAGGTCAAGATTTTGTCCTCTGTGCATGCTCTGGCTATGTGACTTTGCAACTTTTTTGGCTTGCCCCTCAAAACCTTCTGTTGATAAGATGAAGTTAGTTTGAACTGGTCCTAGAGTGCCCGTGGTTACAAAAGCATGCTGGATTTCATTGCTTTCTTTCCTGTGTCCTCACATAGCATTTTCCTGACAATACATTCTGCCTAAATGTTCAAAACTTAGGAAATAATTAAATATATTATTGCATATCAATATGCTGGAATATTACACAGCCATTAAAAATCATATTTCCAAAAGAATACCTCAGAACACAATTGTTTACCATTTAGTAAGTTTTTTAAATGTCAGTCAAATACAAAACTTTTCTATAATTATTATCTCAATTTTGCATATTTAGTCTATCGTATCATTGAAAACTGAAGTCTGAACCTTTTTTTTTCTTCTCCCCAAAGCCCCCCAGTATATGGTTGTATATCCTAGTTGCAAATGCCTCTGGTTGTGCTGTGTGGGATCCCACCTCAGCATGGCCTGATGAGTGGTGCCATGTCCACGCCCAGGATCTAAACCAGCAAAACCCTGGGCCGCCAAAGCAGAGCACGCGAACTTAACCACTCGGCCACGGGGCAGCCCCTGAGCCTTGCATTTTAATACAAAAAACACATACAGGTAGTGGCTGGCCTGATGGTACAGCGGTTAAGGTCACACAATCTTTGGCGGCCTGGGGTTCGCCGGTTCAGATCCCAGATGTGGACACGGTATCGCTTGTCAAGTTATGCTGT
The DNA here is from genome assembly GCF_037783145.1 of Equus przewalskii. Classification (NCBI taxonomy): domain Eukaryota; kingdom Metazoa; phylum Chordata; class Mammalia; order Perissodactyla; family Equidae; genus Equus; species Equus przewalskii. The sequence goes on along the minus strand of NC_091833.1, from coordinate 76,782,071 downwards.
GGCAGGCATCCCGCATATAAAGTAGAGGAAGATGGGCATGGATGTTAGCTCAGGGCCAGTCTTCCTCAAAAAAAAAATATATATATATATACGTATATGTATGTGTGTATGTATATACGAAACAAGCCAGTACTTTAGCAATAATCTCTGTGTAATAGGATTGCAAATTTTTTAATTATTATTTTCTTTATAGTTTTATATACTTAGCAAAATTTCTATATTACATTGAATTTTATCAGAAATCAATATCAAATTCACTAATCTATAGTTTCAGGAATTAATCATCCTCATCTCTTTTTTCTTTTGCCCACTTTTGTTATTTTTTTCTCAAGTTCTCAAATGTTACTGATGTCATAATTATTTTCTACAAGTTTGGTCAGTGCCTGGGGATGTATTTATCAAGCTGTCAACTTAAATTCCTTGGAAGCAGATTGCTGTGCTCTATTTCCTCCTCACCTTTTTGGCCTTTAATTTCATCCCACTATTGATTCTTCCCTTTCCCAGATGAAGATCATTATCTTCGATAGTGATGTGGATACAAAAGAGAAGTTGAGTATTTCTATTTTTCTCATCACTTTAGGTCCTGAAACATTAAAAGGCCAGAAGAAAAACTATAATATCCAAAGTGTAATTCTTTTAAAGATTCTTTTCTATGGTTGAAGTAAAAATATCCCAGTTGTTCTGGGAATTTCCACTTCTTCTCTCTCTTGGAATTAATCCTCGGGAGTCAGCATTTATTATATTTTTCTCAATAGCCATGATACAGTTTTAAATAGAGTAGTGTCGAGCCAGAAAATTGTCAACTTTAAAATGGAGTGGAATTGAAATCGAAGTCAATTTATAAAGTCAAAATCAAAATGACTGGGTATTTGGAGACTGACGTGGTGCAACAGGAGAGAGGATGATGTAGCGAAAAACGGGGTTGGGCTGATTGAGATCTTGGTTCTTGCCCTGGCTCTGCCAATAACTACCTGTATGACCTGGGCTTCACCTCTCTGGAAACTATTTTCCCAGCTATAAATAAGAGAATCCTGAATGACCTGTGAGATCCGTTTTTAGTTCTAGGATTCTTTTGACAGAAAGAAAGAGAGAGAAAAGAGGAGAGGAAGGAAGGAAGGGAGGGAGGAAGAGAAGGAATGAGGGTGGGTGGAACTTGTAGTCTATGTACAAGCATGCTCAGGCTTCAATTATTAGGCTAAAGGAAAAAAATAATCCTCTCCAAGTATCTCAAAAGCATGAAGGATATTTTCTGCAGGATAAGGAGCAAATGTCTCAGTAAGGAAACTACGTAAGGCGCATGGTTAAATCTGATGATGCGATGGGTGTGATTTCTTTTTATTGAGATTCTCTGCAGAAGTGTCTTTCAAGATGCTACGAGAGCTAGGAAAAAATTTGTGAGGTGTGACTGGGGGAGCACCGCACTGGAAATCCCATCACCCTTGTACATTCTTTTCTAAAAGCATTGTTTTGTTTTTTAAAAATTTTAATGGTGTAAAGCAAGGTGGTCTTAACACGGGTATCACGATGCTTGGGGGCAGACTTGGGAAAGGAAGTTATTTATTAAGCTCCATACTAGGCAGTCTATGTGATTAATCTCATGTAAACTTCATAGCAACTGTATCTAAAATAAGAAGAAAAGTGAGGGTCAGATCAGATCAGTACTTTGCCCGTGGTTACATTAGAGATTCAAAATGGTTTTCAACTTCAAAACCTGTGTTCTTTTACCTGCCTCCTGCAAGAATTTTCCTATTTAAAAAAGAAATTGGCAAATACATAAGTTGTTTTTATATAACGTTTACACACTACATGGTAACAAATTAACACCCTGGTTTGGTTTGGTCTCTCTCTGCCTCCTTGCCATTTAGAGCAATGTTTACCTCTGCTTCTCTTTTTATAGGACGACTTCAGATCAGTTCAACACACATTTGTTGAGAACTTAGTAGCTGCTGTGGATAAGCACTAGGAACACAAAGATAAATAATTCAAAACCTCTGCCCTCAAGGAGAGTTAGGAGTTAGGCAGATAATGAACGTGAAAGCATTTTGTAAACTGAAAAGCACTTTATAAATGCAAGGCATTGTTGTTATTGCTATTAGTAAGAGTAATAATTATTATTATTTTAACATGTAGGGCCTAGATCAGGTTTGATGTCCACTTTTTCTCGAAACATCTCCACTAGGAGTATAGCAAGAGCCTAGAACAATCCAAAAAGAGGTAGTCTTTAGTAATTTGTCTGTTTCAGCTAAATGATTTAATTATCCTTGCTAATAACATCAAAGTCAGCAAGGATTTCCCCCTTCTACCGTTGGAATAGCGCAAGGGACCAACCTTCTAGTAGAGAAAGGAAGAAACCTTTTCTTCCCTCCAGAAGTCTGTGAGTTTATTCTCTTCTTCCACCACTACCCATCCTCTCAAATTTGCTACCCTGGGAAGACTTGATAACTGCACATTCTGAGACATGTTATTTGCACAACTGAAAAATCACAGATGCTTCAAAAATAATCTTTCTTGTTGTTCTTTTTAGAAGCAATATGTTTGAAGCAGGTAGCTTTGGAAAGCTCATTTGTAGATTTCAGAAGTATGTTTGATACTGATACTTTACAATCAATAAGCACACGCCAGAGAATAAGAGAATCCAGGAAATCTAGCTACTTTCCTGGCTACAAACAAAATCATGTCTCTCTTTCTCTTCTAGGACAATCCGTTTTTTGATCTGCACTTCAAGAAAGTGTACAGTTTGGAAGCATATAGTTGTGCTTCTAAATATGCCTTTGCTCGAACTGTAAATAAGCTGAATCATGCGTATCTTAAGAAGGACTTACAGATCGTGAACTTTGATTCTACTTACATTAATGATGATTCCATTTGGTCCTCCAACAACAAGGATTGCTTGGTTCTTATGAGAATATGCTTTTATGCTTTCAATCTAGTGTGCTTGTCCCTGTGTCCCCTGCCACTCTGAAGGGGTATACTATGTTCTTTCATCAGTGTTCTATGAAAATGGTTCTCTAGGCAAATATTGATAATCATGACATTTTTCCCCCTTCATGAGTGACTACCATTTATATGAAAATAAAGGGATGCTTTGTGAATTGCAGTGAAATGTGTTTTAATGCAATCATTCAACATTTGGGACTTTTACCGATGTGTTCCTTGATTACTTTGTAAGGAGTTGAATGGCTTTTCCTAAATTAGTATTCTACTAAAGAGTATCAAGAAGTATCTTGAAAGAACTAACTAAATGGAAAGACATCCTGTTTTCGTGGATAGGAAGACAATAACGTAATGATGTCAATATACGCAAAGCAATCTACAGATTCAGTGCAATCCCTGTCAAAATTCCTATGGCTTTTTTTTTGCAGAAATGGAAAAGTCAATCCTCAAATTCATATGGAATTTCAAGGAGCCCCAAATAGCCAAACAAACTTGAAGAAGAAGTATAAAGTTGGAGGACTCATATCTCCCGATTTTGAAACTTACTACAAAGCTATAATAATCAAAACAGTGTAGTACTGGCATAAGAATAGACATATAGACCAATGGAATAGAACTGAGAGTTCAGAAATAAACTCATACATCTATGGTCAACTGAATTTTAAGGGTGCCAAGTTTATTCAAAGGAAGAAAGAAAAATCTCTTCAACAAATGGTGCTTGGACAACTGGATATTCACATGTAAAAGAATGAAACTGGACCTCTATCTTACACCATATATTAAAATCAACATCAAATGATTTAAGACTTGAACATAAGATCTGAAACCATAAACTCCTAGAAGAAAACATAGGGGCAAATCTTCAGGACCTTGGATTTGGCAATGAATTCTTATGACATCAAAAGCATGAGCAACAAAAGAAAAATAAATAAATTAGACTCCATCAAAATTACTTTTGCATCAAAGGACATTATCTAAAAAGTGAAAAACAAACCTACAGAATGGGAGAAAATATTTTAAAATCAATATTTGGTAAGGATTTAATGCTCAAAATATATAAAGAACTCCTACAACTCAGTAACAAAAAGACAAACAACCCAATTAAAAAATGGACAGCAGATTTGAATAGACATTTCTCCAAAGAAGGTATACAATAAGCATAAGAAAAGATACTCTACATCATTAGTCACTAGGTAAATGCAAATGAAAACCACAGTGAGGTACCACTTCATACCTACTAGGATGGCTATGTAAAAAAAAAAAGAAGTGTTGGTAAAGATGTAGAGAAATTGGAACCCTGATACATTGCTTGTGGGAATGTAAAATGGTACAGCCACTGTGGAAAACAGTTTGGCATTTCCTCAAAAACCTAAACACAGATTTACCAAATGACCCAGCAATTCCACTCCTAGGTATATACCCAAAGGAACTAAAAGCAAGGACTTGAATAGATGTTTGTACACCAATGTTTATCGCAGCATTATTCACAGGAAACAGAAAATGGAAACAACCCAAGCATCCATTAATGAATGGATAAACAAAATGTGGTATATCCATACAGCGGAATATTATTTTGCCATAAGAAACAATGAAGCTCTGATACATGCTACAACATGGATAAACATTGAAAATATGCTAAGCGAAATAAGCCAGACACAAAAGGACAAATATTGTATGACTTCACTTATATGAAATACCTAGAATAAGCAAATTCAGAGACAGAAAGTAAATTAGAGGTTCCCAGGGGCTGGGAGGAAGGAGGAATGGGGAGTTATTGCTGAACGGTTACAGAGTTTCTATTTGGAATGATGAAAAAGTTTTAGAAATAAATGGTGATGATGGTTGCACAACATTGTGAATGTAAAAAATGCTGCTAAATTGTATACATTTAAAAATGACTAAAAAGGCAAATTTAATATTATATATATTTTACCATAATTTTTAAAAATAATGTAATATGCTAAAAATCATTGAATTGTACACTTTAAATGCTGAATTGTATGGTATGTGAAGTATATCTCAATAAAGCTGTTAAAAAGACACAAAAGGACTACCTTCACTCTACTAGAAGAAAACATGGGTGAATTCTTTTATAAACCGAGAATGGATAAAACTCGTAGCTATCACTCAAATCCAGAAACGATAAAGAAAAAAAATGATTAATTTAGCTACATAAATATAGGAAGGCTTTGCATGAAAAAAACTATAAATAATCAAACGACAATCTTGAAAAAAAATTGCAACTTATATAGGAATGTACTAATATCCTTCATACACAGAATGCTCCTAAATGGAGGGGTTAAAAAGACCCCTTTGAGCATCTTAGCATGAAGAGTGGCCTATAAATAGCATTTCCCACTGAAAAGAATGCTGAAAAATAAGTAAAAGACATGAACAGACATTTCAAAGAAAAAGAATTGCAAATGACACTCAAACATATGAAGAGGCGCTCACCTTGCCCATAAGAAGAGAAATTTAAATTAAATCTACAGTGTGATCCTGTTTCTTACCTATCAGATTGTCAAAAATCCAAAGTTTGACAATATTTCATTGGAAATGGGAACACAAATCCTCTCATTCATTGCCATTGGAAATGCAAAAAGAGTACAAATCCCATAGGAGAGGAATTTGACAAGATCTTGCAAAACTATATATACATTTACTCTTTGACTGGGCAACTTAACTTTATTTCTAGGAGTCTATCCCAAAGATACGTTAGCAAAGATACCAGGTTGGCTTCCTAGGCTGCTTGCTGCAGGCTGGGGGTCAGAGTGCTATTTTTGATATAGTCTGGCCATTGTCCATTTGTATATTCCAAAATATCTTGATTACGGTGGTAGTTACATGATTATATACACTTGTCGAAATCCATCGAACCTGAAACCATATGCAGAAGTTTAACTCTTAATAGATATATAATAGACATTTTATTTTAATAGAAAATAGCTTTTATATTTGACATTTAATTTTATTTTATATAAAATTTATAGATATGATTTATATATAATAGATATACAAAAAGATATATATATCTTATTGTAAGATGAAGCATATGTTAACATAATGTCATTAGGAACTGAGATCTTAAGGGTTCGAGAGAGAATATACAAGTGTAAAAATCAAAGAAGTTAAAATTCTGTAATAGTAAATTTAACTGGAAATATTACTATAAACTCAATAATATAAACTCCTTTTTAAGAAAATAAGCATGCATTTCCTGGGTTTGTCCACTGGGACCTTGAAGCAAAGGCATCATGAGCTTTGAGCATCTTAGCATGAAGAGTGGCCTATAAATAGCATTTCCCACTGAAAAGAATGAAGACTGCTCAGAGAAATTACTGATTCTAGGTCTGGGGCAGACAGTGTGCAAGAACATGGGACATCTTGATGTACCTGAAAGAAAAGAAGCTATCAAAATTGCTTGGAGTCAGTCAAAGGACACACGAGCCAACTTGAAGTAGCTCCCTCCGGCCTAAGATGGGACAATTTGAGCATAACAAAGAAAATGACTCTAACAGAATGAAACACAGCAAATATATCTAAGTCCATGAATTCCACAATACTAAAAAAAAAAAAAAATCTCATGTGTCATCATTGCAACATCTGAAAATTGATAAATAAAGGAAAGACTCAAGCACCTGTCTTGCCTTTCCTATAGGAACTGTATTTCAAGTAACAGATGATAAGGGGAAGTTTTAAAGAATTCCAAATAATAAATGCAGTAGGAATGATAGAACTAGAAATTTACCATTTTGCAATCTCTAATGCAAGAATCGATTTAGGCAACAATTATCAATGAATGCTGAAACCATTAGGTGGAATGTTATGGGGAACTCTATAATGGAGTGACCAGGCTGACACCACCCAAACCTAATGAGCAATCTTAGTATCACTAAAAGCGAGTCAGCCAGCCTTAAGTGCTCATGACATGATGTAGTAAGAAGCACACAGCACCACCAATGAAGGAGTCTTACCTAAAAAATGAACATGAATCTAATCAATCTTCTAGGTCTAGCTACTGAGCTTTAGAAAATATGGAGCATGAAGGACTAAGCTAAATGATGCCCAAATACATAATGTGAAATTCTACAGCACCAATGACTCAGTTTCTCTAACCAATCAATGGTGGGGAGGGGGGAGTTGCACTGTTTATTATTATCTCCTTTCTTAAGATAAAAGAGACTTAAGAAGTATAACATCCAAGTACAACATGTGGCCCTGGTTTGGACCCTGATTTGAATACATCAAGTATAAAAATACAGTTTTGAAAGAGGCAGGGAAATTTGAATTTGGAGGGCATTAGATATTAAGGAATGATTGTTAATTTTAAATGTGATAAGGATGTGGTGGGTATGTTTTATAAAAGTCCTTACACATTGGATAAGATAGTTAGATACTGGGATATTTACTGGTGATATGACATGAAGTGGGGATTTACTTTCAAATACTCCAGAAAGAAAAAATGGAGAACAGTTAAAAATAGGATTGGTGTAATTCAGTTATTGACACTGGATGATGAATTCATGGGAGTTATTATACTGGTCTCTCTACTTTGTGTATGTTTTAAATTTTTCATAATGAAACACTTTAGAATACTTACGTCTATCATTCTGAAACAAAAGTTGAAGATCACTTTGAAATACCATTCTCCTATAAAAGGAGCCAGAGTTCCTTGAGACTGGCTGGGGTAGGGAAAACACTCGATGAGCCCAGAACATCTAGTAGAGCCAGAGGGTAAGAAAGTGCTCAGGAAAAAAAAAAAGATGAGAGCAAAAAACACAGGAGACAACTTGAAATAGCTCCCAACGGCCAGCCAAGGAAAAATTTGGCCAACAAAACGAATAATGGAAGTATTGGAACATAACCCAAAGAATAAAGTAAGTATCCATGAGTTCATCCTGATAATAATGAATGAGTGAGGGGAGATGGGACAGCTCTTCCTTATGGTATAATTACAAATAATAAAAGTAGAAGGAATGAGGGAAAGTAATAAATGTAGAAAAAATGAAGGAAATAGTAAATCACCATTGAAACACCACAGTAGTAGTTGCTGTAGGCAAAATCAACAAATGAATGCTAAAATTAGTGAGTGGAAGTTTAAGGAGAAGTAGGATATTTTTATAACCTCAAAATGTCTCCTCTAAAATATTTGTTGACTAAAAAGGGAAAAAAATAGTAACTTCACAGTAGCAGAGATCTGATAGACACCCCCTTAACCAGGCGATCAAGGTTAACACCACCAGTAGGAATGGGACATATCAATGTTGTATGTCCCCTCAAATGATGCACTGAGAAAGGCACATCACCTCTAGTATTCCCCCAAATCCATCACCTTAGTCTAACCTTAAGAAGACATCAGACAAATCCAAACTGAGAGACATTCTACAAGCTACCACTCTTCAAAAGTGTCACGGTCGTGAAAGATGAGGGAAGACTGAGTGTTTCAGTCTCCTAGGGCTGCCATAACCAAGGACCACAGACTGCATGACCTAAACAACAGAAGTTGATTATCTCACGGTTCTGGAGGCTAGAAGTCCAAGATCAAGGTATCAGGAAGAAATCTTCCTTCTGAGAGCTGTGAGGGAAGGCTCTGTTCCAGGCATCTCTCCTCGACTTGTAGATGGCTGTCTTCTCCTGGTGTCTTTATATAATCTTCCCTCTCCACACGTCTGTGTCCAAATTTCCTCTTTTTATGAGGACAACAGTCATATTAGGTTAGAGCCCACCCTAATGACCTCACTTTAACTTGACCGGAGATAAAGACCCTATCTCCAGATAATGTCACATTTTGAGGTACTAGGGGTTAGGACTTTAACGCATGAATTGCTGGGGGAGGGGGAGCACAAATTTAACCCGTAACACTGAGGAACACGTTGGAGGAGGCTTACGGGGACGTGACAATTAAATGTAATGTAGTACCCCGGATTGGATCCTGGAACAGAAAAAGAATATTGGCGGAAAAACTGGTGAAATCTGAATAAGATCTGTCATTTAGTGATATTACACTAAGGTTAATTAGTTTTGATAATTGTACTATGGTTACATGAGATGTTAGCACTGGAAGAGGCTTGGAAAGGAGTACATGGGAGTTCTCTGTACTATCTCTGCAATCACTCTGTAAGGTTAAATTTTTTTTCAAAATAAATTTTTTGAAGACATATTTGATTTCTATGTAGTGACTACAAGATGAAGAAGGCCATCATATACACACAGCATCAAAACATGGAAAAATGAGTAAGTCACATCTCTCTCTCTCTGAAACCAAGTCACGTAGTTATCTAGTTGTATTGAAAGTGGACATGACCTCTAGTTGAGTACAAGTGAAAAGATCTTTTTATCAAAGCAAGCAGTTCAAATGATGATATGCTAGAAAAATCTCATATATCCTACGCCAAGTCTTGCATTGCCCTCTCCAACTAATAAAAACCTGTCCATTATAGCTCGTGTGTTTGTCTCTTAGGTAAAGAGTTCAGATGGTGGTTAACAAAAGTGACCACTTCCTATATTGGAGTGATGTTTTTACAGAGAGAATAAAGATAGTATCTGATTCACCTTTGGGTTATACACAAGAGGCACTCAAGATGTGTGTATTTATTTTCTTGACATGTAATCCTTATAAAGGAAATCCTACTTTTTAGGTACTTACTGAAAACCTAATCACATTCGCATTATTTTATGGTTTTTCTCTCTCTCCTTTGCCTCCTCTATGTTCTTTTTTCCCCACTCTATAAGTTGAATCCTTCTGCAAGCCAAAATGTCTGCATTTCTCAATACTCTTTCCTTATAAGTGTTTTCTTTTTCTCCTCCTTGACTTTAGCCACTGCGAGCAGATTGAAACTCCTAGGGCCTAGTGGCCAAGACTGGGAAAGTCACCGATACAGACATTCAGGTTGTACACCAACAAGAGTACCACATCTAAAGGAGAATCATTCCTATCATAGACATAAATTAACTTAGATGACAATGTACAGGTGAAATCTATAATTTCAGCTGAGTTTATGGAACATTGGAGGAGAGCTTCCTCCTTCCTAAACCCTCATCTGCACCCATGGAGAGGACCTAGGAATGTTCCACTAGTACACACTCCAGCAATTGTCCACACCCCCTCTTGACCACATTCTGAGCAACTCTTTGTATCAGCTTGCTATTTTCATAATAATGCCATATAACAAACAACTGCAAGTTTGAGTGGCTTAAAACAACAAGTATTTAGCTCTCATTCATGCATCTTTAGGTTTACTGGAATATGAATGATCTAGGTGGGCTTGGCTGGATTGGGCTGGACTGCACCACAAGCTTCAGGTTGAGTTCAGGTTTGCTGCACATCTCTTGTCCTCCTTGGACCAACTACCCAACTTTTTTCTTCTTTTGGTCAAAGGCAGGAACACAAAGGGAAAGTCTAATTGTGCAAGAACATTTAAAACTTCTGCTCACATCATGCCCACTAGCAACCCTTTGGTCAAGTCACTAGGCCAAGTCCAAAGTCAAAGGGCAGGGAAATATACTCCACACACCATGAAGTCATATCAAGGATGTGACTGTATAATAGGAATACAGGGGGATAATAAAGACCAAAAACCCAATCTAACAAGCTCCTCATTTTGCTTCTCTTATTCACCTGCTACTCTCATAAGCCTGAGCCCTCCTGACTTTGTTTCCTCACCTAGGTAGGAGTTGGGAAGATGACTGGTAGCACAAAATGCACTCTGCCTGCCTGGGCTCTGGAAATCTCTTTTAGGGGGAGTTGTTCAGGTTGTTTAACAATATACTACCTAAAATTTTATTCTTTTACTTAAAAAAAAATTCAAAGTTGTGCTTCATTCAAATTCATACCAAGGTATTGCATGGACAAGGAAATGGTCGCCCCACAGATGGGTATGTCCAATGGTCATCAGTTTTCATTCCAAGGTCTTTCAAAAACTGTTCCTCTTTGGATTCCTCATGGCACATAGTTCAGTGCCTGCCCCAATAGGTATTTTATAAATATAAAAGTGAGACTTTATTTGAAAGATCAGATTTATTTTTTGTAACAAGGAGACCTAAATTTTAAAGGTATTTCTTTGACTGATAGTTGCCATACCTCCCATTTACAAATGATACACATTTTTTTTATCCTTAAGCAAGTAGGAAATAAGTCTAGGATCCTGCAAGTCCGTTGACTTGTTACCCTTGAAGGCTGGTTGTGGGAGAAGCTTGAAAACCTTCAGTTCTCGCGTAACTGGAGCCAAGTCCTGATAAAAGAGAACTGATGAACGTTCTGGCCACTTGTTCCCACAACCTCTGAAAATAACTTGTTCATGAGGTGAGAGCAGCCATTTTTCCCTGCTTGGAAAAGTCTGAGTCAGAAAATTAAAAATTAACACAATTATTTCCCAGATACTATAGGGGTGCTTAAAGGGCCAAAATTTTTTTCCCTTCATCTTCTCCCCAAAGTCCCCCAGTACCTAGTTGTATATTTTTTAGTTGTGAGTGCCTCTGGTTGTGCCATGTGAGATGCCACCTCAGCATGGCCTGATGAATGGTGCCATGTCTGTGCCCAGGATCCGAACTGGTGAAACCCCTGGCCACTGAAGTGAAGCCGGGAACTTAACCACTCTGCCATGGGCTGGCCCCAGAGCCAAATTTTTTAATCTTATGTAATATTTTGAAATCATCTAATTCTTTATGCAAGAATCCTATTAAAAGAAAACATCACTAAGTACCATGGTGGTTGCCAGGGGCTGGGGGAGAGAAGAATGGGGAGTTATTGCTTGATAGGTGCAAAGTTTCAGTTTTGCAAGATGAAAAGAGTTTTAGAGCTGGATGGTGATGGTTGCACAACAATATGAACGTCCTTAATACCACTGAACTTAAAAACAGTTAAGACGGTAAAGTTTATGTTATGTGAATTTTACCACAATAAAAAAATTTTGGAAAAAAAAGAAAACATCACTGAAAACATTTGTTCAGAAAATAAACCACTGTGCTTTCAAAATTTTCCCCACTCTTAAACAAATAGCTAGACAATATAAAAACCATAAGCTATCCTGAAAATTAACACTGATGAGAATATTAAGCTAAGCAAAAATACTTGTAATCTCCCCAAAGCAGATATTGACAAGCCACATTTATGTTTCACTGTCAAGAAAACATAAAGTAAATTTTATAGATATCCATAGCTTTCAGAAACAAGTTTTTTATTTCAACCATGCTGATAGAAATTTGATCCAGGTAAATCAATAAACTAACTTTATTGATGGCTAGTCCTAACATCCAGTTTCCATACATTGTTCTAATATAACCATTTCAGGCTAGACAACTTACTGCAAACCAGTTTTACTGAATTTCTCCTAACAACTGCGCTTTTCTAGTTCATTATTTGACCATCCTCCTTTTTGCTCTCTCTCAACTTTAAATATTTTGCCTGAAAGACTGAAGATTCTGTGGAAAATAGGTAATAAGCTTATTACAGAAGTGTCAGATTTTACACACAATTCTAAGGAAACAACAGTCTTGAGGACTCATTTCATGCTTCTTCTAGGGAGCCCTTGCTCCTCTAGGGCCTTCATTAATGGCAGAAATTAATGATCTATCCTCTCCAGTCACTAAGTGATGATAGCAACACCAACAGCCTTACTTTCTTACAATTTAAGTGCTGCTTACCAGAAAGTTACTGACGGACTGTTGTTTAAACACTTATTACTCAGTAAATGTGAGAATATATCTTCCCGTTGAATTTTATCCATACAAACGATAAATAATTTAATAACTCTTGGGGATAAAGGAGAGACGTTAAGTTTGAAGCAGTTAGAATATTCAACAATAAATCTGATTTTCAGCAAAAATGAATATGGTCAAGCCCATGTATTCATTTACTTTTATCTTGATTTGCTTTCACTTCTAGGGTGCAGGTCTAGGCTTGCCAGTGGCATTGCTCCTGAATTCCCCAAGTGCAGAAAGGAGAAAATCCTGTGTCTGGCGCTTGTATTAACAAAGTCATGCTGAGAATCATTAACATCTGCTTCAAGCCAAAATATGTTTATTTTTGTCCGTGGTGACCAATTCCCAGAACAGATTCAGAATTAGGTAAGAGATGATCTCTGCACTTCTCAGAGAGTCTCTCTGAATGTGTACAGGAAGCTTAGCACTCTGCCTTTTATTGTAATATCACCCCACGATATGTACACAGAATAAGGCAGCTCTGTAAAAAAGCTTTATGATGCAATGTGATTCTGCAAGCCAACCTTTGTCTTCCTCGTATTTGCACATCTTACTGCATTACTTTTCTATGTTGTTCAAATGTGTATCTATTATCTAGATAATATTTCTTTTTAATATTTATTTAATTAATAATGAGGCCAGCAATCACCATCCTCATTTAGTGGCTCTCTGACTTCCTTCTATAAAGCTGCAAAGAAATGGAAAATCTTATGTGGCGATAGTTACATCTGTTTCTAATAAAACCTAAAACAAACACCAATTGCATTATGCGCATAACTGTTAACAGCTCTTCTCTCATCCTGTCACTGTTAAAGCCATTTATAAAGAAAGAATCTGGAAAGTGGAGCACTGTGACTCCTATTGTTCCAAAAAAAATTACTTGGTGTTCTTTGTGTTGATATTAATGGTCTGACATCTCTGAAAAATTGTTCTTCCCTTCTTAGACAGGAATGTGCATAATCAAGTTATAAGGAAACAGTGATAAGAAATAGAAGAGAGAAAAATCAAAGTAACTGACATAATAAAAGTCTCCAAAATTATGAATAAGGAAAAAGTGAAATTATATAAACCCATATGATTTCTTCAAACATATAAGGACGCCTTGGCCTCATGCTCAAAATCAATCAGACTTAAATGAAGAGACAGTTTGGGCTTCAGTAACATGTTAATACATGATATATGTTAATATATGCAGCCTCTGTCTATGAAAGGGAAGCAGGATCTCAGGGCTTGGATGACTATTACATGTTTTTCAAGAACATAAATCTACCCAATTTAATCTTCTAAACCAACTTGCATGTAGTAACAGCTACCATTTATTGAGTGCTTACTACATGACAAGCAATGTGCCAAGTGCTTTGCAAGAAATATCTTAGCAAATTGCACAAGAGTCCCAAAAGATGCAGATTATTACTTTGAGTTTACAGATGAGGAAACTGAAGCTCAAGAGAGTTAAGTACTCTGTCTCGTGGTTATTGAACCAATAAAGACCAGATTTGAACCCACGTCTGCACGATCCCAGTGACCATGTACTTTCCACTATCTTATGTTGCTTGCCAAGTCTACTTTATTCAGAGGACTATAGTAACATAAAGAGATAGTCATTGAAATATTACTATGCGTCCTTGGGAATCTGTGCTTCCATTTTCCAGTCTTTAAAATGAGGATAATAACGATTCCTACCTCATAGGGTTGTTGTGAGGACTAAATTAGTTAACACATGTGAAGTGCTTGGAGTAGTACATAGAACATAGTAAGTGCATTGGTATGAGTTCTAGGAACTGGGGATACATCAATGAAAAAATCAGATAAAAGTCCTTGTCCTCATAAAGCTTTGATCTAGAGAAAGGGAAAGAGTAAACAAATGAACAAAGAACATATATATCAGGATGTGATGTCACAGCATGTTAGGATGTAATAAGAACCATGAAGAAAAACAAAGCAAAAAAGGAAGATAAAGAATGCTAGGTTGGGGCACTATTTTCAATAGGGCTATCATAGAAGGCCTCATGGAGGCAACATTTGAACAAAGGCTTGAAATGGATGCAGTGTAAGCCTGCAGATATTGAATGGAAAATCATTCCAGGCAGAGGGAAGAGCAAGTGCAAAGGTCCAGTTATCCTGGACTTTTGAAAGAACAACAAGGAGGTCTATGGAACTGGAGTAGAGTGATCAAGGAGGGTAGTAGAAGATGAAGGCCTGGTGGTGGAGAAAGGGGCAGACTGCATAGGGTCTTGGAGGTTATTGTAAGATTGTTGATTGTAAGATTATAAGATTATTGGCTTTTATTCTGAAGCTACTGGATGGTTCTGAGCAAAGGGTAACATGATTTGACTCATGCTGTAAAAAGGATTCCTCTGGCAACTGTGTTAAGAATAGACTGTAGGGAGATAAGTTTAGACAAACAAAGAGTATGGGAGGATATTAGGGATGGTTTGGACTGCAGTAATTCGGGAGAAAGATGATTTTGGCAGTAATCAAGGAAATAGTAGTAATGGAGATGGTGAGAAGTGTTCAGATTCTGGATATACTCTGAAGGTAGAACCAGTAAGTTTTCTGGAAAGGGATGTGGAATGTGAGAGAAAGAGAGGAGTCAAAGACTGGCCTGAGCAGCTGAAAAGATAGAGATATCATTAACTCAAACAGAAAAAACCGAGGGAGAAGCAGTGTTCAGAAATATTTCGTGCATCATTTTAAATCTTTCCAGCCTCACCTCTTATCCTAAGTGCTGCACAGATACCAATTCTATGCAGGCATCAATCAGCTTCTCTCAAGAGCAATGGAAGAGGACCATGCTCCTCTCATTCCCTGCCTACAGCATGGGATACCTGCAGAAACCAGACCTCTACGCACAGGTGCAACTAGAAGCATGTGGTGCAAGCTTGACCGATGGTAGACAGGGTCCAATGGATAAATGCTTTCCTCCTTCTTCTTCTTCACTCCAACGGAGAATTCTGAGACACATTGCATAAGGTTTCTCAGAAAGTAACAGGATAAACCAACCAGTTGCCCAAGACATGGGTCAACTCAACAATACATCCTTGATTTGGCTTTTTCTCCTTCTCTATTTTATTTCCCCTGAACCCTTTATTTGATTCCCCAAACTCATATTCTCAAACAAACTACCAGCACATAAGCCTTTGTCTTGGGCTCTGCTTTTCAGGATCAGATCTCAGCACATCCCGTATGGGGGATTGTAATCCCTGTTCTAGAACTAGACCAGGATTCCTCAATCTCAGCACTAGTGACATTTTGGGCTGGACAATTCTTTGCTGCAGAGGCCTCTCCTTTGTATTGTATGTTATTTAGCAGCATCCCTGGTATCTACGCACTAGATGTTAGTAGAACCCTCCCAGTGTTGAGAACCAAAAATGTCTCCAGACTTTATCCAACGTCCCCTGGAGGTCAAAACCACCCCTGGTTGAAAACCACTAAACTATAGACTAACTCAAAAGGAATTGCAAAACTGGCTATTACGTATGAATAGGCACTGGCAGAATATGTGTGAGAGTGAATATTTAGAGTATCAGACCAGAGGAATCAGCTTATAAGGCTGGATGAGAAAATTTGTGATATGGGGCCATTTATCTGTGATTCTGGATTTAATGCTTTGGCAAGGACAACACCTGGAGTCAGTCTTAATACTCCTTAAAGCTTGGATATGATGATCGCCTATACTAAATGAGAGTTAGAACAACTTCGAATGAGTATTGAGAAAGGAAGCAGGAATGTTAGAATTAATTTATTATGTGAGACTAAAGAACCACCCCTAGAATATGTTTCCCAGAAGTAAGGATGTTGGAATGAACTTATTGTGAAACTAAAGTACTCATTACTTGGATATGTTGCCCAGAAGGGCTGTGATGCAAGTTGCCTAATGCTTAGGCCATTTGTTCCAGCAGATCTAATGGTGCTAGAGGGATCTGTGATGGATAAGAGCACTGCATGAAATTTCTGGAAAGCCCCCAGTATGAGAGTTGCAGCACAGATTCCTAAGTGTTCTGCAAGGCCATGCCTTCTGAGGCAGAGAACTATTCTCCAGGGGGGAAACTAGAGCTATCCATCATGAGCTGGATATTATCAAATCCACCAAGTCATAAGTGCATGGGTGTAGCAGCAGCAATCTATTGAAGTACAAAAATAGTATAGGATTGAGCCTGAGCAAGTCCAGAAGACACCAGTAAATTACATGAATGGATGGCTCAGACTCCCATGGCACTTCTATAGCACTGACATCTCTTCCTCAACTATTGGAGCAGTATTCTTCATTGTTTACTTTGTATATAGAGAGAAGTGATCTAAAGTAAAAATATTTACAGATTCCTAGGTTTGTCTTTCGTGTCTGAAGTGACTTTGCCAACATCCACAACCACAGGAATTATACCATTCCTGATCAACATTACCTCAAACAAGCAACACACTTCAAAGTAAAAAAAAAGTGACAATATACACATGACCATGGAATCCACTGATATTGTCATATCCCTCATCACTCAGAAGCAACCAGCCTTATAAAAATGGTGAACGGCTTGTTACTGGCTCAGCTAATGTGCCTGCCTGGGATTGGAGTGTTATCCTACCGGATGTGGTAAATGCTCAAAACCAACCAATAAAGAGCACCCCCAAGAGCTAAAGACATGGCTCCAGAAACCCAGGAATGGGAGCAGGGTTGGCTCATTTTATTATTACTCCCAGTGACCCACTTACAGAATTTGTGTTTCCTGCCTCTCAAATTTAGGCTTTACTAGATTACTATAATTAGTTCCCCAGGAGTTGTGTGGAGGTTGCTACCCCCAGGATACACAGTAGGAGATGCACTGAATTTGAAATTCTCTCACTATCATTTGGTCACGTTGGGCTTTTCATGGCAGTAGACCAGCTGGCAAAGAAAAGAGTTACTATACCAGTGGGAGTAATCAACTGTGATTAGCAAAAGAATCTGGGATTGCTGCTACACAAAAGCAGTAGGGAGGAACAAGTCTGGAATCCAAAGAATTCAGTTGGGTTTATCTTGGTGTTTTTGTACCCAGGGATAAGTTGAACAGGCAATTACATGGTTAGGTTCATGGCCTAACCAGAACAAAGAAAATAAAGGCTGAGGGTCCAGGTTACCCCACTGGGGAAACAACATAGATCAGCTGATGTGCTGGCCAAGGGCGAAAGGAAGTTAGAATGGATCATGGAGGAGGGAGTTAACGAATACCAGGATGGTCTTGGCTTCAGTGTAGCAGTAGGGACTGAAGCTTATTCCACTAACTTTCTTATTTTAGGTCCTTGCAGAGATTGTGGGTGGCCATCATTTTGAAAGGGCCTCTGTGAAGGACTAGATTTAACCAAGGGCACAAGCAGATACGAGTGGTACAAGGAGCAGGCTGAATGGACAGCCTCTGTGTCTTTCTGTCACTGCTTCAAATCCTTTCAGCCTCTTATTCCAACCACCGCTGCAGCAACCTGTTCTGAACAGAGTTTGATGAGCTTTGGGCAAGCACGCCATGACAGCACCTCTCCTCTTACTTCCTGCCTCAGGACTTTTCTGGTGTGGGAGTCAGCTTGGCATTCACAATAGTGCAATTTGGAAGTGTGGAGTAATTAATGTCCAGGGGCATTAACATTTGATCAAAGATGGGCAGGAGCTGACAGAGGACAGAGCTTTCAGTGGACAGTTTTGAGACTCATCTCTTGAAGTTTGGTCCTAAGGAATCAAGAACACATTAAAATGTGGTGATGACCAGCTCAATAACACATCCTTAAATTGCCTCTCCCTCTTCCTTGTGTTACTTCCCCTGCCCCTTCTCTCACTCTCACTCCCTGGTATAAAAGCCCTAAATAAACTACTGCACATAAGTCTTTGTTTCAGCCTCTACTTTTGGGGGAATCCACGAGGGGAGAGGAGAATTTAATTTTTGGACATATAAGTTTGAGATGCCTAACAGACATCCAAGTGGAAATATTGAGGAGGCAGTGGATACATAAATCTTGGGTTCTGGGAAGAAGTCCAGGCTTCTGAAATGCAATTCACTTCTCAACTTTGAAGAGGACTGCAAATACATAGGTTAAAAAAAAAAAAAAAAAAGAATAAGACAGATAATAGGACAAAATAGCACATGCAACTGTCATATAGCATCCACAGTAAGCCTTCTGAGACCAAGCAGGAAGGACCTAAGGAGTCTTTGTAAAGATAGGACTAGATTCAGATCTTGCTATTAAAGAGGAAGTCATTCAGTGAAATTAGAAAGCATTCCAAGTGGCATTAACGAGAACATATTGATCTCAGTAGCAAACAGGTCCCTACTATTTCTGCTGATTTTTCCACCAAACTGTATCTTCAGATAACCACTGAAAGATACTTTGCAGAGCTCATTTGTCCCTTTCTCAGTGAATCCATCCCTGAAAAAGTAAGTTACTTCCTCTTTTGCATTCCCATGGTGGTCTCCTTTTTTCTGCCTTTGCTGCTGGGTTTACCTTAGTAGATTGTAATTTATCCATCTATTTAATTCTGTCTCCCCAATGAGAGTGTGTCCCCTTCTGAGTGGGATCCTTGTCTTTGTAGCTCCAGCACCTACACGGTGCCTGGCATAGAGGTGGCACTGTTTATCAAATAAATGAACGCTTGCCTGAAGGGATCTCTGCAGAACACTTGTGAAGGACTCCGTTGAGCAGGAGCAAAGAAATGGCTCCTTTGAATTCCCAGCACACTTATCTGACCTGTACCTCTCACTGGTCACTTATTTTGTCTTATTTTATATGTATTTGTATGTTTATCTTGTTTAGCCCTACCATGCTGTGAACATCCGCAGGGCAGGATTCATGTCTGAATCACCTCTGAACCTCGATCAAAGTGCCTGGCATAAAACAGGTGCCAAGAAGATAGAATAAATGAATCACTTGCCTTGCAACCAGCAACACTGGCATCATCTGTGCTCCTCAAACTTAAATGTGCATAGCCACCATCTTGTTAAGATGCAGATTCCCATTCAGTAGATTCGAGGTTAAGGAGAGGCTGCCTTTTCTAAGGAAGCGCCAGATGATGCCCAAGCAGCTGGTCCGCCGAACCACACTTTTGAATATCAAGGTTACTACATCAGTAGTTCTCGACCGTGGCTGCATATTAGAATCTTCTCGGAAGATATTAAAAGTACTGATGTCTGGGTCCCACGCCCCCTCCACCCCAGAGATTCTGATTTAACTCATTTAAACTCTCTATGCTAGAAGTAGCAAGGATCTAGAGTTAACAGAGCTTTACATATGCAAAAGAGAAAACACTTTATCGGATCTCTTCTTATATGACTTGCTAAAAATATCTGAATAAATAACTATTCTAGAGAAAGCAATATGCAGCACCAAATCCCCAGGCAGTCTCCGAGTGACAGAGGCCCCGCCCCTGCCTGCCCTTGCCACGCCCCTCCGGCGAGAGCTGGCCCCGCTTTGCCACGCCCACCGCCGCCTCTCCTTCCTTCTCTACGGGGTCGACTTCCGGCGTGGAGGTTTGTCACGTGTCCGGATATGGGAGGTGGTGGCGGAACGGCCGCTTCCCGTTCACGGCTCAATTGAGGGGAGCGTCTCAGTAGCGGTGGTAGCGCCCGCCGCATCGCGTCTCCATCTCGGAGGACCCGCCTCGGCACAGCCGGGCTCGGTCCGGCCTTGCGGTAAGCCTTGGGCCGCGGCTGCCCGGTGGTCCCGGCGGCGGCGGGCAGACGAGCGGACAGGCGGGCGCCAAGGTCTAAGGCGGCTCCTCAGTCCCACTGCTGGCTCAGCGCCCAGCACTGGGCACCGCTCCCTCCACCATCAGGCCGCCTTTCTCTTCCCTGCCCTTCTGGGTAAGGCGCAGAGTCGGGTCGGAGTATCCCCCAGCCCCTTGGTGTCTTGGGCACCGGGAGGGCAGTCCTCACGCATCCCTTTCCGGTTCCGCCCATAGGAACCAGATTTCATTTGCAAAAAAAAAGAAAAACGACGCTGATCATTTGCTCTTTGGCGTGGACCAGGAGAGGAGGGCGTGACGATGCCTTCCCCTTCTTTGTCCAAATCCACATTTTCTTCTGAATTTATCAGGTGCATTTCCCTGTCTCTGCACAGTTTTCTGGATGGCAGTTCTCCACGCGCTAAGATGTCTCAATAGCATACAGGGCCCAATCCACACGGGCACTGACACTGACAGGTTATTTGTCACGCAGTGGAATGATCTAAATGAATTTAGAGAAACAAGAACCAACACAGTATTGTGGCTGACTGCCTTTGGAACATGGTCAGACGTGGTTCTTAAACCTGGGAGATAGTTTTAGAGGACCTCTAGTGATATATTCACTGACTTACAAAAAAGTAAAGACTGGCGAGTTAATCTCTCCATCCTTGGAATGTAAATGCCCTTGGCGGCGTAGCTCTTCCTGTTTTCATGAACATGTCTGTCATGTTCACCCCTGTAACCTAGAAAGTGCCTAGTACTTAGTGGGCATCAATATTTGCTGAATCAGTGAGGATCACATAGTGCTTTTCATTATGCCTAACTCCTTTGTGAGGTATGCCCAGTCCTGTCTTGTTTTGCTACTTAGCATACAGTCAGTGGTTGCTTTTGATCAAAGAGGGACTGTGTGGTAGATACTGGCTACTATTAGTCATTCATTTGACCAGTTTTTACTAGTCAGTTCAGGTTACCTCAAGAGGTATTTGTTGAGTACCTACTAAAAAAGCACACAACGCCGTGCTACAGCACCTGTCTCCCCCACCTGTCTTTCAGGAAAGTTCTTGAGATCCAGGAGCTTATGATCTCATGAACCAATTAGTGTTTGTTTAGTAAATACAATCAATGCTATAGCAATTGAGAGGAGAGATCAGTTTGGATCGAGATCTTTATTGAATCAACTTCATATAAACCATGAAGTGTAATTAGAGTTTAGATAGTTGCTATTCCCTGCCTGGAAAAGCACCTAAGCAAAGATTTAAAGAGCGAATGAACAGAGGGCGTGGACTGGAAAGTTTGTATTTGGGAACATTAGGAAAGTGTTGAGCAAGGGCATGTTGTGATGAAAGCTATATTTTCATGTTGTTTGTTTGTCAAGGGTTTGGGGGTTGTGGAAGCTTGCAAGGAGCTAACCAGATGCAGTAGTGTTAAATAGGTATAGTTGATGTGAGCCTGGGTCAGTGTGTTGATGGTGAGATGAGAAAGGAAGGATAAATTATGTGTAGATGAGGGGATATCAAGAGAATGTGGTAGCAGAGTTCATGTTGACAGTGGAGGAGGAGAATCAAATATGACAGATTTTGAACTTGGACCATTGCTTACGGATGTGAGAGTTGGGAAGGGGGAGCCTTAGGGAAGCTATAGTTGTCATGTTATTTGGTGTTATCACTTTGGTTAATTTATTAAATACCTGCTATGTCTTTACCAAGTTCTAAGAATACAAAGATGAGTAAGACATAGTCCTTGTCTACAGGAGCTACTTTTAATAAGGGAGAGAATACAACTGGCTAGAAAACATGGTTTATAAGCGCTGTGTTAGCAGCGAAGAGGGGAAATGTTAGAGAAGTAGAAAAGTAATTATTCTTTTTGTTGGGTGACTGCTTCACAGAAGAGGGACATTTTAGCAGGATCTTGAGGGATGCGTTGGAATTTCCTGGGGAGAAAAGAATTCTGAGAAGAGGAAATTGCATTCCCCAGAGATAGAAAAGTAAACCGGCCAGTATCCTGTGTGGCTTGGGCATAGGATGGAGTAGAGCTTTTAACACAGTGTATAGGCCTGAGAACATAGTAAGGGATTAGTAACATGGACATTTGGTAATAGGCAGAATGGAGGTTAAGATGGCTGAAGATGTAGAGAGATGGAGAAGAAAGCTATTGGGAAACATTCTACCTCATGGCTTCTGTAGTCTCTGCAGGGTAGATGGTGAAGTCATTTGCAGAGCAGAAGGAAGCTGACACTAGAGTTGGGGGTTGAAGGAGGGAAATAAGGATTTGCAACAACACCGATGGGAAGTAGGAAGAGTACTTATCAAAGGAAGTGTTAAAGAATTGCTGAGCAACACTGAAAGTCTAGCGCTGACTGGATTTAGATTCTTGTAATGAATGCAATGAACATGGATGTGTGACCTTCTTAAGTGGCATATGGTAGCCCAAGAGAAGTGGAGAAAACATACAGGTATGGAGATTAATGAACAGGGTGAACTGGGCTACAAAGATAATTGAAGGAGATAGTGTGGGTGTAGGGAAGTGAACGCTGCCTGTAGGCTAGGTTGGAAAAGAAATTAAGCTTGGCAAGATCAGATAGACTAAGAAAACAGCAGGGGACAGAAGTAGGGGATGGTCAGAAGATTAGAGGCTGAGATGAAATAAAAGAGGGATGGAAGTGGGAAGATGTGATTTATATATGTATATATACACACACACAGAAGATGTGAATATATATAATATATAGTATATGTATATATTATACTATATATAATATATAGTATATATATACATATATATTCAAAAATAAAATTGAAAAGAGATTTTTTTAAATGTTTAACTTAAGTTGATATTTGAAAAAAGGTGTTGAATTAGATGAGAAAAAGGAGATAAGTGGAAACCTATTTTCTAATAACAGCTTTATTGGGATGTAATTAATATACCATAAAATTCACCAAGTGTATAATTCAGTGGTTTTTAGTATATCCACAAGGTTATACAACCATCACTACTATCTAATTCAAGGACATTTTCATCACCCCAGAAAGACACACCGTATGCATTAGTAGGTGCTACCCATTTCTGCTTGCCCCCAGCCCCTGGCAACCACAAATCATCATCTCTGTGGATTTGTCTACTCTGGGCATTTTATATAAATGGAATCATAAAATATGTGGTTCTTTGTAACTGGCTTCTTTCACTTCTTTCACTTTCTTCACTTGAAAAGTATTTTCAAGATCCATTGGTTTTGTAGCGTGTGTAAGTACTTTGTCTCCTTTTTATGGCCAAATAATATTCCATTGTATAGATATACTTTATTTTGTTGTGTCATTTCATTAGTTGATGAACATTGGAGCTGTTTGCTGTGTGAACATTCATGTACAAGTTTTTGCGTGGATATGTGTTTTCCGTTCTCTTGAGTATATATATACCTAGGAGTGGAATGGCTGGGTCATATGCTGCCTCCATATTTAACTTTTTGATGAACTGCCAAACTGTTTCCAAAGTGGCTGCACCATTTTACAGTCACCAATGCTTGTCTTTTTAATTTTAGCCATCCTAGTGGGTATAAAGTGGTAGATATCTCATTGTGATTTTGATTTGTATTTCCCTAATGGTTAGTGATGTTGAGTGTCTTTTCATGTGCTTATTGGCCATTTGTATATCTTCTTTGGAGAAATATCTATTCAGATCCTTTCTCAGTTTTTAATTGGGTTACTTGTTTTTTGTTGAATTGTAAAAGTTCTTTATATAGGAAATTTATATTTAAAGATTGAACATGGAAGGTATTACTTTTTTATTTTATAAAGAGCTCTTTCAAACCAATAAGATGAAGAGGCTAAAAGACAAACAGAAAATTTACAAATACGTATTTCAACATAGCTACTATTCAAAAAATACAGACTTATAGAAGACGACATTCTACTCATGTATAAATAAACTCAAATAGGCAAAGAAATAGCTTGCAGATTTTATGTAGAATTGGTGAGGGTGCAGGGACTAAGGTACCCTTATAAAATGCTGGTGGGATGGCGTGTTGACACAATATTTCTGGGAAGGACAGCTGGAAAATGTGTATCAAAAGCTTTGAAATTAAACAGTATTCTTGGTCCTAGCATCTCCTTTCTTGGGAAATTATTGCAAAGAAAATATCAGACAACTATATGGGGATATAGATGAAAAATTTTGTTAGTTAAAGAAATGGGCAGTAGAAGCAAAGTAGGCCTTTTTCAGGGGAGGATTAACAGAGAAAGTGCACTGGAGGAAAAAATGTTGTCAACAAGAAAACCCATTAATAGCTATGAGTAATTTAATTACTGATAGCTATTAATGGGTTTTCTTCCAAACACTCAAAAACCATTGAATAAAAAGGAATAATTAGGATCACCAAAGGAAAAAAAAAGATTGACCATGCGGTTTTAATTTTTTTTCCTCAATCTTTTTTTTTTTTGTATTACATTTGGTGAGCACTTCCAAAGATTTTAGAGTTTGGTGACACTGGTTCTCTAATTTCTTTTCCAAACATACAGCTTTTTATTTTTATGATGTAGGTGTATTAATATATTAAATCATTCTTCCTATGCTTATTAGCCATAAATAAGATCATTTTTAAATCATAAATGGAACAATGTAAGATAGAATGATTTTGAGAATGAGCTTAATATCTGTACTCTGAATTTTTTCAGCTGAGTAAAGATGACAGCAATCAAGCATGCATTACAGAGAGACATTTTTACACCAAACGATGAGCGCCTGCTGAGTATTGTCAATGTCTGCAAAGCAGGAAAAAAGAAAAAGAACTGTTTTTTATGCGCCACAGGTGAGTGTTTAGTAAGAAAAAGTTCTTGTTTGGCATTCTTTTATTTCCTAGGGGACATTTCCTCCTTGTTTTAAATATTCGCACTGTCTCTATAATTGAAAAAACTGTTGGGCCAACAAATTCATTTTTTTTAAATTGTTTTAAATTAAACATTGAGTAGATACAAAAGAATTTCCGTAACATCTATGTAAGGTGTGAAGACTAACCATACAGTGAATGCTGTACACCCACCACCTGGTGGAAGATTTCCATTACCTTTGAAGTCTCTTGTGTGCCCTTCCGTGGTCCCCTTCACTCCTCTCCCTCATTAAGAGATAGCTAGCATCTCGAATTTTGGCTTACTATTTCCTTGCTTTTCTTTATCATTTTACCCATATATTTATAATCTCAACTAATACATTGTTTAGTTTTGCATGTCTTTGAACTTTACATAAATTGAATCATAACGCGTGTGTTTGTGACTTTTTCCTCAACCTTATGTTCCTGTTGGTGAGTTTTGTCGCCGTTCTTTCACGTAGCTGTAATTCTTTTGTTTTCACCGCTGTGTAGTATCCT
This sequence comes from Equus przewalskii, assembly GCF_037783145.1. Classification (NCBI taxonomy): domain Eukaryota; kingdom Metazoa; phylum Chordata; class Mammalia; order Perissodactyla; family Equidae; genus Equus; species Equus przewalskii. The sequence goes on along the minus strand of NC_091833.1, from coordinate 76,756,404 downwards.
ACTCCATGAGAGGACCACAGCTTACTTACCCATCGTACTAGTGATGAACGCTAGGTTTGTTTCCAGTTTTGCTATTTAGACAGCACTTCTGAGAATGTGTTTCTCTCCTGGTGTACACAGGAAAGAATTTTCTCGGGTAGATACGTAAGTGTGGAACTGCTGAGTTGTAGGCATGTGAATGCTCAACACGACTCTATTACCAAATGATTTTCAAAAGGAGTTGGACTGGTTTTCACTCCCACAAGCCACGTGTATTTTGAGTTCTCCACGTCCTAGTCAAAACTTGGTTTTGACGTGTGGTTTTGACAAACTGTTGTTTCCGATCTGGTGGGTGTGAAATAGTATCTCACTGTGGTTTTAAATTTTGTTTCCCTAATTAATAATGAAATTGAGCATCTTTTTATGAATTTATTGGCCATTTAGTTTTCTTGTCTAAGAAATGTGCCCATTGAAGCCTTTTGGTCATTTTTCCCTTGTGTTGGTTGCTGTTTTACTGATTTGTACGAGTTTTTTATATAATCTGGATACTAATCCTGTCTTGGTTATATGCATCCCAGTTTGTGGCTTGTGTATTTGCTTTTTATGCTGCCTTTTAATGAAATTTATAATATTAATGAAATCAAATTGATCAATCTGATCCTTTATGGCTTCCCCTTTTTTGTCTTATTTAAGATATCCTTCCCTACCCTGGAGTAATTACGGTATTCTCCCTTATTATCTTCTAAAAGTTGTATAATTTTGCCTTTCACATTTTAGTCTTTAATTAACCTGTGTAGCAATGAATGTGAGAATGTCTGTTTTGGGGTTCTCTCTTATATGTGGTTTTTATTTTGTCTTGTTTTGGTTCTTTATTCTTTCACCTAAATTTTAGAATCAGCTTGTCAAGTTGCAGATTTCATTGGGCTTTTGATTGGAATTGTTTTGATCTGTAGTTCAATTTGGAGAGAACTCACATTTTCATAATATTGAGTCTTCCTGTCTGTGGACATGGTGCCGTTTTCCATTTTATCTAGGTCTTCTCTAATGCCTTTCAATAAGTTTTATAGTTTTCAAGGCTTTGAATAAGTTGTATATAGTTTTAAAGATTTTGCACATGTTGTATTTATTCCTAGGTATTTATTTATTCCTAGATTTTTTGATATTCTCATAAATGATAACACTCATTAGCAGTAATACATTTTTAAGATTTTTTTTTTTAGTGCAGTTTTAGGTTTACAACAATATTGAGAAAGAGGTACAGAGATTTCCCATATATATATATATATATATATATACCCCTTGCCACCTCCCCCCACAAACACACATATGTGTAGCCTCTCCCTGTATCAGTACCCCTCATGACAATGGTACATTTGTTACCAAGAATGAACCTACATTGATACATCATAATCACCCAAAGTCCATAGTTTACTTTAGGGTTCACTCTGGGTGTTGTACGTTCTATGAGTTTAGACAAATGTATAATGACATATATCTATTGTTGTAATACCATACAGAGTATTTTCACTGTACTAAAAATCGTCTGTCTTCTGCGTTTTCATCTCTTCCCCCATGCCTACCCTTGGCAACCACTGATCTTTTTACTGTCTCCATAGTGTTACCTTTTCCAGAATGTCATATAGTTGGAATCATACAGTATGTAGCCTTCTCAGATTGGCCTCTTTCACTTAGTAATACGCATTTAAGATTCCTCCATGTCTTTTCATGGCTTGATCTTTCATTTCTTTTAGCACTAATATTCTATTGTCTGAATGTACCACAGTTTATTTATCCGTTCATCTATTGAAAGACATCTTGATTGTCAATTTGACAGTTATGAATAAAGCTGCTGTAAACACCCATGAGCAGATTTTTGCATGGACATAAGTTTTCAGCTTCTTTGGGTAGATAGCAAGGAGCGCAATTGATGGATCGTATGGTAGGAGTATGTTTAGTTTTGTAAGAAACTGCAAAACTATCTTCCAAAGTGGCTGCACCATTTTGCATTCCCACCAGCAGTGTAGGTGAATTCCTGTTGCTCCACATCCTCACCAGCATTTGGTGGTGTCAGTGTTCTGGAATTTGCCCGTTCTATTAGGTATGTAGTGGTATCTTGTTGTTTTAATTTGCATTCCCTTGATGACATAAGATGTTGAGTATCTTTTCATATTCTTGTTTTCCATCTATTTATCTTCTTTAGAGAGATGTCTGTTGATGTTTCTGGCCCATTTTTTAATAGGGTTTTTGTTTTCTTATTGTTGAGTTTTAAGAATTCTTTGTATATTTGGGATAAAATTTTATCAGATTTGCCTTTGGCAAATACTTTCTCCAAGTCTGTGGTTTATCTTCTAATTCTGTTCATACTGCCTGTTACAGAGCAGAAGCTTTTAATTTTAACAAACATTAACACATTTTTAAAAATCATTTACTGTTGGAATCCAGAAATACAGTTGGTTTTTTATATGGATTTCTATATATATCAATCTTGCTAAACTTTCTTATTAATTCTAATAATTTGTCCGTAGACTCTTTGTAAGTAGTGATATTTTCTTCCTTCATAGTCTTTATATTTTTTTTTGTTTTTTTGCTTAGTCTCCTAATTAAGACCATCAGTACAGTCCTGATCTCAGAGAGAATGGCTTCACCTTTTAGTATGATATTTGCTTGTAGTTTTTTTGTAGCTATCCTTGACAATGCTAAGGAAGTTCTCTTCTATTCCTGGCTTCTTACACTTTTTTCTCTTTTTTTTTAATCATGACTGGATGTTGAATTTTATAAAATGCTTTCTCAAATCATTGAGATTATCATATATACTTTTCTCCCTTAACTTGTCAGTGTGGTGAGTTATTGTACTTGGTTTTTCAAATGATAAATTGACTTCTTGGAATAACCTAACTCAATCATGATATACCATATGCCATTGATTAGAGCATATATTATTATTTTATGTACCACTAAAAAAAAATGCCATGATATTGCATCAATTGTTTAAGACTTGTCCTGATTTCAGCGATTTTTGAATGTGAAAGAAGATGTACATCTCAGAATTGATGAAATGAAATGCTGTCTTTTGTATAAACCCTTGGATTAAGTTTAAGAATTTTTTATCCATATTCATTAGTTACATGGTCCTGTAATTTCTTTTTCATACTATCTTTGACTGGCCTTAGAACCAAAGTTATAAAGTTATAAAGTAAGGTGGGGAGTGTTCCCTTGTTTTCTGTACGCTGGAATAGTTATGTATGTTTGGAATTATTCATTCCTTGGAATGCTTGGCAAAAGATAAAGTAAAACTGTACTGAACTCTTTGGGGGGGAAGATTTTTACTTACTGATGCAATTTCTTTAATGGTTATAGAACTTTCCATATTTTCCATTTTTGAGTCAGTTTTGATAAGTTACATTTTTTAGTGATTGTCAACCACTTCATCTAAGTTTTCAAATGTATTGGCATTCACTCCAGTCCACCCTCTATTCTGCTGCCAGAGTAATTTTTAGAAACTGGAAATTAGAGAATGTCATTTCTCTAATTAAAATCTTGTAAGAGCACCCCCACAACTTAGAAAAAGACCCTTTATGATCTGAACATCCATCTTTTTTAGTAATTTCATTTCCATCCACTTTGTTACATGTACAGTCCATATTGAACTGCTTATTGCTGTCCTCTGAAATAGTAGTATACTTTTTCAAGCCCCTTTGGCTTTACGTTTGTCAGTCATTCTTTAGGGCGCTCTTTGTCTGCCTCATACTATTTTCCTTTTAAAACTGGTCTGTAGCTCTACTCCTCCAGGAATCTGCCTCTGGTCCTCTCGTCTGATTTAGATGGCCCATTTAGTGTTCTGTACATTCCTCAGTCGCAGCATGTGTTATGAAACACTACTCTGTTTTAGTATCATGTACAGGCACCTGACAGCTTTTTTTGCAGTAAATGAAGAATGAATGAGTGAGTAGTATTTCTAATGAAAGTGTGTGTTTTACTCAACAGTGACAACTGAACGCCCCGTGCAGGTGAAGGTGGTCAAAGTCAAGAAATCTGATAAAGGAGATTTCTACAAAAGGCAGATTGCCTGGGCCCTTCGAGACCTTGCTGTGGTAGATGCCAAGGATGCCATTAAAGTAAGTTTTTCTTAGTTCTCTGACCTGCGTTCAGAAACCGTCTTTCTTTTTATAGCAGTATTCTGTCTTCTAAGACCATATAAACTTGTTGTTTTGTGACCCACTAGTCCACCAACTAACCAAGAATTAATCTAAAGTATATTATTCAACCTTTCACTCTCCCACTCCCCAATCTCACGCTACTAAAAATAAGTACATATATATGTTTGTTTCATTGTTTTTTCTTCTTTTTTTTTAATCTACAATATGTTCATGCACAAGCTTCATAAAGTAGAGCAAAATAACCTTGACTATAATTTCTGTATTTAGGTTATATATACTTGGTATGAAATCCATAGATTAGTGCAGATTTTAAAGTGGTGTTATATGAGTGGTTTTTAAAAAATCTTTATTGTTTTGGGAATACCTACTTCAAAATCATGTCTAATATAACCAAAGTAAGTCCTTGGTTAGTCCTCACGAATTAATATAGAATTCCCAACCTGACCTTTTGAGGCCAAGATTTGATGTTTGTGGTTCAAGTAAAGGAAGCGACAGTGAGTTACACACCTTATTTTAAGCAATTTAAAGAATAATATATAAGAATGTAAATATTACACCTTTTACTTAAGCCACATTCAAACTCTAAGAAAGTTGAATAATGTGATAATCATGTTGAAGCGCCACCTTTATTCCTGACAATTCAAGGGTTTTCACAGCAATACCTTTTTTTCACAGAAATCAAGTAGAGCTCCTCTGGTTAAGTTAGGTGCTTCCTCCTCCTCCTCTCCAGCCCTGCCCGTCGTCTTCCTCTGCAGCCCAGAGGCCCCTCTTGAGCTCTGGGGAATGCTTTGCCCCTCAGCTACTTGTACTGTTGATGGGGCCCATAGCAAGGCTTACATTAATATAATTGTAGAGTCTTTGATTTAGCTGTAAAGTCTTATACATTTGTTAAAAAGGCACAAAGAAGAGCCAGCCCTGATGGCCTATTGGTTAAAGTTCATCAATCTCTACTTTGTTGGCCTGCATTCAGTTCCCACTCGTGGAAGCACCCCACTCGTCTGTCAGTAGCCATGCTGCGGTGGCAGCTCACATAGAAGAACTAGAAGGATTTACAACTAGAATATACAACTATGTACTGCGGCTTTGGGGAGGGGACAAAAAACAGCACAAAGAAGTAAAACTACCTTTGTAGAGCAATCTGATAAAATAAAACTCTGGTGTCACCCTTACCCTAGTAGAAACCTCTAAGAAACTAAAAGCTGGACAAAATGATAGGCAATTGAGTCGGGTGCACAATATTTTTTAAATGAAGCAAAAACAACTTTAGGAGAGCCCAGCATATCTGTAGAATTCAGATTTCTCCCAAATATAGAGAATGCCTTTTCTTTAAGTATTTTAGGCAAACTGGGCCATTGCTTTATCCCTAAGGAGTACCCGAAACACTTTAATAAATAATTTCTGTTACCATGGGGAAAGGTCAAGAGTAGACTTTTTTGGTAGGTTTCTGTTTAAGAGAATATACTTGGAAGACTTTTTAGAAATCCATCTTTATTAAAAAGCCTTTTTCCCTTCAGTAGTTTTGCACTTCATAAGCCCATTGACTTACATAATTCACTTATGTTGCTCAATGCTTATTCAAATGCTTTCTCGCAGCTGACACCTCATTGCTGACTCGCTTAATGGATTTTTTTTTTCATTTTATGTAGGCACCTCGGTGTGTGTACACTATATAGGGATATAAAACATAAAATTTTTATACCTAGCCTAACGTTAGCCATTTAGTATCACACATTGATTTGTGTGAGTGTTGCCACTGGGGCACTCAGCTTTTTTTATGGCATTATGGGAAATATTCCCAGGGAAGAGATCATTTCCCATCAAGTTTCTTATTAGTTGCCAATACTCTTGGATTTTTTAATAAGTAATAATGCAATTACCTTTCATTGTAAACGCAGGTTTTTAATCTTTTGATCTTCAAGTCTTATTGCTTATTGAGCTATAAATTAAACTAATTAGTAGCTGTCTGCTACTGTAATATGATTGTACCGCAGGTCAAGTCCTGATCCTAAATTATCCCAAGTCTTCATAAGAAGAGTCTGAGACAACTTCCCTTGCCTTTAACGTCTTCATTTACATTTTGTAACCCCCTAAATAACACTTTAAATTAATTGAATATATTATTAGCCTTCTGTAGAACATTAAGAACATTTGAGCCTATTTTTAAAACTTCTCCGATGTGAAGAAAAGTGTACATCCATATGTTTTCATTTTTTGTCTAGTAGTCAAGTAGTTCCACGTTTGAGGGAGACATCTTGGCCTGGCATGAAATTATTGCTGTAATATGGCTTCAGTGCCACATAGAGAGGCTAGTGGAATTCACTCATGTCGGTTGAGCTTCTTTTTCATGTGAAAGAACTTTGAGACCTACCAGCATTTTTGACTTTTGAGACGCTTTTAATCATTCTATATTTTCAGAGTTGAAAACAGGAATCCCTGCTTTTCACCTCATTTGTTCTTGAAAAGCACACCAGGACGTAGATTGTATTTTTTCTCATATGTTATAATTGAAAGGTATGTTCTTTATCAAGGCATTAGTGTCAAATCACAGTTATGAATAGTACATTATCAGAGAAAATGTGTAACTCAAAACCCCATAGGCAATTTAAAAAGAAACATTAGGACCCGGCCCCATGCCTGAGTGATTAAAGTTCCCCACGCATTGCTTCAGTGGCCTGGGTTCCGGCCCTACTCCACTCGCCAGCCACATACAAAAAAATAGAGGAGGATTGACACAGTTATTAGCTCAGGGCTAATCTTCCTCAAGCAAAAAAAGAAGAAGAAAGAAGGAAAAATTAGGTGCACATCGAAACTAGACACTATTGTCATCTTACAAACTAGGAAGCTGAGACACAAAGCCATTAAGTAGACATCCTATACCTCCACTCATAGACTTAAGGGGCATAGAGAGGAAATTACCAAAATACTATGTTTTTTATTCAACTTCTTTTGGGAGCTAAGTAAAGTTTTTGCTATAAATTGAATTCTCTGAACCATTCTCTGCAAGTCACTTAGCTAATTTTTAATGGTGTTCTTTTTTCAAGAACAGCTTCAAGTTATTTTTGTTTTTTTTAAAGATTGGCACCTGAGCTAACAACTGTTGCCAGTCTTTTTTTTTTTTCCTACTTTTTTTCCCCAAATCCCCCCAGTTCATAGTTATATATTTTAGTTGTGAGTCCTTCTACTTGTGGCATGTGGGATGCCACCTCAGCATGGCCTGATGAGCGGTGCCATGTCCGCGTCCAGGATCGGAACCAGTGAAACCCTGGGCCCGCCAAGCGGAGTTCGTGAACTTAACCACTCAGCCACGGGGCCAACCCCTCAACTTCTTTTTGTTTTATTCAAATATAGATTTTACAGTAATGAAAAAGGATATGATCAAAAACAATATCTTTTTTATATTTTTATTTCAGGAAAATCCTGAATTTGATTTACATTTTGAAAAAATCTATAAATGGGTTGCCAGCAGCACTGCTGAAAAGAATGCATTTATTTCATGCATTTGGAAATTGAATCAGCGATATCTCCGGAAGAAAATTGATTTTGTCAATGTTAGCTCACAGCTTTTGGAAGGTAAAGTTAAATAAAAATGTATACCTAAAATCAAGTGTATCTATAAGTGACTATACAATTTGACATTATTCAAAGTAGTTGGAACACTGAATTACCTTATATTGTAAAGGAATTTAAAAATAATTTTTCTTACTGCAGGAGTGATGCTTGTTTGCTATAGAAAATTGATACATTAAATTAAATAAAAATCACTTATAACCTTAATCCTCAGAAATATCTACTGTTAACATTTTGTTAAATATTCTTCTAGTCTTTTTCCTATGCATATTTAAATACTTTTTTTAAATAAAGAAGTTTACATTCTGTTTCCTAATGTACTTTTTGATACAAGGTATCATGAACATTTTCTGTTATTATTAAATACTTACCACAACATTATTTTTAATGGCACCATAGTATTCCATTGTATGGATATACTATAATTTATTTAACTAATCATTTATTTTTAATTTTCCAATCTTTGCTTATTTTAAGCCACTCTGAGGTGAATATCCGTGTAGCTGTATTTTTTTGTAGAGTGTATAGTGGTTAAGAACACAACTCTGGAGTCGGACTGCCTCAGTTCACATCCTGGCTTTGTCACTTACTGGCTGCATGACCTTGGGTTCCTTCTGTGTTTCAGTTTTCCTTATCTCAGAAATAGAGGTAATAATAGTATCCACCCTGTAGGATTGTTGTGAGGATTAAATGACTTAGTATATCATGATAAGAACAATGCCAGATATATAGTAAGTAGTCAATAAATATTAGCTATTACCAGGATGAAATCCTTAGACATGAAATTAAATCGGATATTTTTGATCAGTATATCTTCAGGAATGTTACCGTGGATTATTTTGGATTATAAGACAGAAAGTCTACTGTTAATTATTAAAAACATAAAATGAGATTTTATTCTTTTAAAATTTCTTTCAGAAGGACATAAACATTGTAAGAAAATGGTTCTGTATGCCTTGTGGATATGATTTGTGTTGTATTCTTTATCTCAAAGAAAGTAATTGAAAAAACAGCTAGTATGCAGGTGAACAGAGTTGTTGCTCCTCTTTATTAAGAAAAAAACTTAAATTTGTCCTAAATTGTATATTAGAAAGAAAACTTAGATTTCTCCTAAGTTGTATATTAGCGTGTAAAAATAGAAGGTTCTGTCAGGTTGAAACATGTGAAATTGGCAATGTTCAACCATTTTGACCTACAAAAACGTCAGTTCCAGATGTTTCAAATTACTCGTTTACTTAGTCACTTGCCTCTGTCTTTTCTCTATTTTGTTTTACTTACTCCTTTTCTGTTTGGCTCTGGATCTTTCCTTAAATACAGTATTCTTTCTCAGCACTTACTAATTAGTGAACCTGTTACTGGTTTCAGGTTTGGTGCTTAGAACTGGCAGAGGCAAGTCACATCTCTCAGGTCCTGGCTCCTCTCACCAGTGAGCCTGGCCTGGTGTAGAAGCCCTCAGGGCTGTCATCTCACCAACATTAGACCCCAGTGTCTTGGCGATTGAGGATGTTGACAGAATGACCTTTAATAAATTGATGGTACTTCTTCATGCCTTGAAAAGTTGTTTAATTTGTTTTGAGTGGCTGTTTTTTTTTTTACCGTTTCAGAGTTGAACATTCTGATGAGTAAATGCTGTTCTGTTTTCAAATATTATATATTTCCAGAAGTTATTTGTTGCCTGAGATGTATTTTAAACAAATATATTTAATTAAATCAACAATATGAGAAAATACATACCCTACCTGGATCTACTTCATTAAGAAATATTACCAAAATCAATAAGAATAATATTGCTATCTTTTAGAATGAAGTGTCTAGCTTTAAAAAAAGAGCATTTAATTTTTCAGGACCTAAACCAAAACTGTAGACATTTTCAAGTTTATAAACTTTAGCCCTAATTGAGATTGATTTTAAGAATACTGAGAAGATCCTTAAGGATCTCATTTTGCAAATCACTTTCTATAAATCAATAACTGTTGCTTTGGTTTAATAGAATTCAGAGAACAGCTTTATTAATGTCTACAAACTTATTTTAATGTTTTAATAGACTTTGAAATCATAGCAGTTAACTCCCATTAAAAAAAATAATAAATGTCTCTAATCTTTGGGTGATGTTAGAAAACAAATAAGAAATTATCACCATCTACTTTTAAGAGATAAATAATCATCCACATAAATGACTGTTCCTGTGAGTGCTAGCCGTGCAACTTTAGTCGTTTTTATTGGTGGCAGTTGAACATTCATGCTAATAATTGGGGCTTCTCAGCAGAAGGTTTTTAAGGTTTTTGAAAGAGGACTTTGTTAGCAGTTGAAGTAGATGGAGTTTTGGGCCTTTTTTTTTTTCATTCTTGTAACCAGGTGAAAAAGTCTTTGATTTGAATCCTTAAAAGCCAGCTTGAACTGATATCTCGTGTGTTTTTTTAAATTGTTTCAATCTTGTCCTTTCTAACAGTGTTTTATGACTAATCCATCGTGAGGGAGTGTCTGGGTAAAGCTTTGGGGCCTTGAGTGAAAATAACTAGACTAAATGCATGAGTCACAAGTGACCTAAAAATAATCCCCAGGAAGTGATCTGTTTCCCAGTTTTCTCCTCCAAGGACTAGTCAGTGCTGTTTCTTAAAAGATTCAGAGAAAACAAAAAGATAGAAGTATTTTTAGTCACTGTCAGAAAAAGAATAAGAAAAATGAACCCTGGAAACTTAGCTTCTCTGGATTTTTCCACTTTGTGGTTGACTTTGACGTTGTCTTTTAAACCTTAATTTAGCATGAAGTTCAAATAAAATATGGGTAGTATTTAAAAATTTTAAACCTGTATACTTTTCTACCCAGCTAATATTCTTTGCTTACTTTCCTCTGCTTTTTTCATACCTTTTTACTCTCCAGAACTGCCTAAAGTTACAGAAGGTGCGTAACACCTTTTCTTCTTATTCTATTCCTTATATTTTTATTACTTGCCATTGTTATATACTGTTGGTTGCATATTTTATGAAATTGTGTATAGAGACAAATTCATTTCTACAAAATCCATATAGTAATAAAGTTAATGATAGTATTTATTATAGGCTTCCAAAGGACTGTTTCATGTGATAGAAAATTCTTCTGAAGCACTTATGATCATTTAAAATATTTGTTTATTTTAAATATCTGCTTGTGTAAGGAGCAGTACAGAATGATTTGGGCAGTCCCTGCCCCCTGGTGGCTAATAAGCTGTCACACATGGCAGTTTAACATTTCCACAATGAGGTAATGGACTGATTCAAAGGACAAGGAGATGATTCTTCTCTAAAGAGCTTATATCTATGTACTATAATCTGTAATTGCCTGTACCAAAAGTTTTACTCCCCTCCTTTTTTCTCTGGGACATTTTCTAAATCTTCCAAATTATCATTCTGAAAGAGTAAATCATTTGTTACTTTGAAATAGCTATTTTTTGTTCTAGGACAAATTAACGTATGTCAGGTCATACTGAAGGTGAATGTTCATTTTCATACACAATAGTGAATATTTAAAGCATCCAGAGTTTGTGACTTAAATCACGTCCCCTTAAGAAAATCAGTAACTTTACTTAGAGGTTTATTTAGGGGGTAAAAATTATTTTTTTCATTTTGCCTCTCCTAATTTCAAGCTTTCTATAAAATCCCACATGCTAAATGTATTCTCTCAAAAAACTGGACTCAAACATTTATCCAGAAAGCACCTCAGATTTGACCTCTTGGTCCTTTGTTATGAAGCATAAAGACCACTTAAATTTTTGTAATTTCAAACAGCCCTGTTGTTGCTCTTCTTACTATAGAGTTACTGAGAAAGCTTCTATAGCTGATCTTGAGAAATTTTTATCAATGCATGTGAAATTGTTTTAAAACAAATAGAAAATTCAGTTAATATTTTCAGTGCCCAAAATAGATTGTGAATTTTAAATGCATTTTTCATTTCAATTAAAAGTTATTTGGGAAAAAGAACATAGCAAAGACAAAAACAACAAAAGTAATAGAAGAAGAATGTTACCAGGGGAAAAAAAAGGAAAGCAAATTGTTTCTCTGTGTCCTGAATTCATAATCATTGTTTTGTTAGAGCAACCACCACCTCAGGTAGGAAAAAAAAGCTTAGGCTTGTTTCTATGTGTCTTGTTTCTGTTTTTATATTTGTTTTTTAGCTTAGTTATGTTTGGGGAAATTGTGTAAAGCTTCTTGTAACACAAGTCAGCAAATTAGACTGCATGCTTTTTATGTGTTATAATAAACATTGTATTAACACATGCAGTTCTTTATAAAAATAAAGGGGTTTTTTTCATATATTTTGGATCATTCTTTCCTATTTTTCAGCCACTAAGTGTGACCTGTGCTTATAACTGACCTTACCTATAAGTATCGTGTTATTGTCCTTCCTACTTTTTTACTACTTTATTTTTTTTACCATCTTTAAGAATCTGTTCCAAGCGGAGAAAATCAGAGTGTGACAGGCGGTGATGAAGAAGCAGTAGACGAATACCAAGAGTTAAACGCACGAGAAGAGCAAGATATTGAAATAATGATGGAAGGCTGTGAGTGTGCAATCTCTAATGCTGAGGCCTTTGCAGAAAGGTTGTCCAGAGAGCTGCAAGTGCTGGATGGGGTAAGACTCTCTTGTAATCCATAAATGAATGATGTGTAGTAGATTGAGAAGACTGGTGATGTTCAAATTTAACTGCCTCAGCGCTTAAGCCTTCATAGTGTGATTATTGCTGTCTTTCCTTATAAGCACATTACCGGATGCCATCAGTCTTTCGCCATTCTTGTTCAGAAGACAGAAGCATTCCCGTTAGTCAGACCAGTGAAGGCAGTTGTCGGAGGTTCTGGATGTGGGGAGATTCCTGATATGAAGTGGTGGAAGTAAAAATAGCCAACCAGAAACCAACTTGGGCGTTATTTCCTGCCAGCCTCTGAAACACCTCAGAATAGTTCAATGCAAAAGAATACCATTTTTGTGATTTGAAAAAATATATATATGAATCAGAAATAGAGAAATTAAATTGAAATAAGTGAGTCATTTACCCAAAGGGAGCAGAATATTGTGGTAAAAACAGGAGAGCCAGGGAAAAAGATGTTTTATTCCTCTGCTAAACTGTTTTGAAATAGATCTTTTTAATTTGTAAGCACAGTTTCTGAGTCTGTAATCTAAATGCACATCTTTAGAAAGTAAAGAATTAAAAGAAATAACTGAAAGTAACACCACTTACATGAGAAAAATCTAAAACAGGAATATTTGGGTTTTTTTGTTTTGTTTAGATAGGGTAAGCATTTAAGAAAAATCCTCAGAGAATAAGGAATATTTTAAAGGCTTAAAGAATTTTGGTATCTTATACATGAAAGGTACCGAAGTTATGAGATTGAACTCAAGCCCAGGGATTACATGAATAGTCCAAGCTTACGAGTTTACGAAACTCACTGGAAGGAGAGCTTAGAAGAGACTTCAAGACGGTAAAGTGGAAATTGTCCCAGACAGGTTCAAGCCCCAGGTCTGCGCTTAAGAGATGGACTCAGTGGATCTGAGCCCTGCTCACTCGTACAGTTGGGCTGCACTTACAGTTGTGTTATTATGAATAACATATAAAACAATACGTGTGAAATTATAGCATCAGCTGTACAATGATATTCTTCTCCTTCTTTGTTCAAGTTTTTTCCTCCTACCATGTTACCTGCCTTCTTAATGTGGCTTAGTGGTTTATATTTTCTTTTTTAATCAATATTGCATATATGTTCCAAGTCGTCATATTGTTTTGCAGTTTAATTTTCGATCCAGAAGCTTCCATATTTCAGGGAATTCAGAATCACTGATAATTATTTAGAAAACAGGGGTAAAGGGGTGGTGGTTTGTTACTGCTTTGCCTGGAAAAAAGCATAGTTGCAAATGAAAGAAAGGAAAGAAGACAGTGGAAGGAGCTGTCTTATGGTCATGTGCTCGTCTACATCCTATTAATACAAATTGTACTACAGTAAATAAGTTCCACGTATCCTTCGAAGACTGTTATACCACTGCCGCCCTTTAGGCTAAGGTATTACATAGGTGTTTATGCTTCTATTTAGCATTTTACAGAAATGTTAAGAAGTATAGGGGCCGACACCATGGCCCAGTGGTTAAAGTTCCACATGCTCCACTTCAGCTACCTGGGTTCATAGGTGCATATCCCGGGCGCTGGACCTACTCCTCTCATCAATCATGCTGTGGAGGCATCCCACATACAAAATAAAGGAAGATTGGCACAGATGTTAGCTCAGGGCTGATCTTCCTCAAGCAAAAAAAGAGGAAGATTGGCAACAGATGTTAATTCAGAGCAAATCTTCTTCACACACACACAAAAAATGCTAAGAAGTATAAAAAATTCCCATAGCTGGTAGAGTTTGAAGAAATGTTAGAGGTGACATAGTCTAATGCCCCTCAATTTACGGAAATGGGAATTACCATTACTGATGATACTTTGTAGGGCAGAACCTTACTTGTGCAGTCTGTGAAAGTATAAAATACAGAGGATGGTCCCTAACCTTGATAGAGAGACAAAGTATCTTCTTGAAATACTCTGTAAAAGGTGGAATGTAAACATAAAGTGATAAACTAAAGTAGATGTGTCAATGTATGTCAATCTTTGTTACTCTGCTGTCAAAGAGATTTAGCAGTATTTCACCTTTATACTTCTTTTGCACATGTAAATAATATGAAGTGTTATTTTTGTTTTTAACTTTGTAGGCCAACATCCAGTCAATCATGGCCTCTGAAAAGCAAGTGAACATCCTGATGAAGTTGCTTGATGAGGCTCTAAAGGAGGTGGATCAGATTGAATTGAAACTGAGCAGTTATGAGGAAATGCTCCAGAGTGTAAAAGAACAAATGGATCAGATCTCTGAAAGCAACCACCTGATTCATCTTAGTAACACTAATAACGTAAAGCTCCTGTCTGAGATAGAGTTCCTTGTGGTGAGTGTGATTATAAATTACCAACAACAAAAAACAAAAAAATCTAAGAATAATCAATAAAAGCCATTTGTAAATATTTTCTAATTCCTTTGTGAGAGCAAGATTAAAAATAATTCCAAAGGCCTAGTGATAGGATTGAGTAGCATCTTACCTGTAAATTTCCCACAAGTACATATGCAAATTGGATGTTTACGTATATTCCAGAACCACATGGACTTGGCCAAAGGTCATATAAAGGCCCTTCAGGAGGGAGATCTTGCTTCTTCCAGAGGCATCGAAGCCTGCACCAATGCCGCTGATGCCCTTCTGCAGTGCATGAATGTAGCTCTTCGCCCAGGTATGTTCCCTGGAAGTGATAACATCCGACCAAGAATCTGAGACTAAGCCTATAACTTGGAATAAAGCTTTTTACAAGAAATACATGGGACAAGTGGTTTAGAGTTATAGTATTAGCTACTCTGAGAAGTTTCACTTATTTCCAAACGTGTTTCTCTTGGCACTAAGAACTTTTCCATTTCACTTCCGTCTGATTGGCCATCAATGACTCTGTTAATACCATGATTTTTCTTTAGTACCAGCCACAGAATCTAGCACAAAGTAGATGCTTGGGTTAGACCAGAGAGCATGAGGTTTTCCTAGGCCGGTAGGTGCAAAACAAATTTGTATCAGAATCACCTAGAGGACTTGTTAAAACACATATTGCCAAGCCCCACCCCCAGATGCAGTAGGTCTGGGCTGAGGTCCGGGAATCCACATTTCTCACAGTTCCCAGATGATGCTGAGGCAGGACCACACTTTGAGATCTGCTGTGCTATGCTGTTTTTTTCTCTTGCTTACCTTTCTTTTACAAAGATAACAAATAAGCCAATAAAACTTTGGCTTCTTCAAAACTAAAATATGGATACTGTTATAAATGTATTCATTAAAATTGGGGAAATCTCTTTACCCGTTACATCAGTCAAGAAATGTTGTGATTTCAGGCCATGACATGCTTCTGGCCGTGAAAGAGCAGCAGCAGCATTTCAGTGAGCTGCGAGAGCAGTTTGCCCGGAGACTGGCCAATCACCTCAACAATGTTTTTGTTCAACAGGTAATTTTGTTTCATTATTAAAACTGGCATGTTCCTGAAGGTTTTTCTATATATTACCTTAAACTTAAATTCCCACAAAACATTTTAATGTGTTTAATTGGGGTCACAGTATATTCCTTGACACATTTATTTGATTTTAAGATTTTTAAATATGTGCCTATTTGCTCACAGATGTATTTGGAGCCTCAACTACCTCCTTAGGTAGACAGTCTCGTTCCTTTCAGCTGAAACCCTCTGATTCTACACATCATCAAATGATTAAGCTTACTTATTGCATATACCATTTAGACGTTATTTATAAAAATAAGTCCAAACTTGTTAAATGTTTACTATTTGGCCTGTTTTGTTTTTCAACATTTTGAGGTGAGAACCAGGACTTGGTTTAGTGTTTCAAATGTCTCCCTGGCTGTGTGTACTTAGATGAGAAAAATGACTATAGTTCAATTGTAAATTCCAGTTGATTTAATCTTAAATAAACCCTTTGTCTGTATTTTTATATGGAAAAGGATGTTATAATTAAGGTTGTGGCAATAAAATTAATATTAATAATATTGAGTGACTTACAGGGATTTGAAAAGAAGGCATTTTAATATCTGGTGTAATAAATTAGCTTTCTTATATTTTTAAATCTCTTCTTTTAATTAGGATTATGGGGCAAAAAAAATTGAGGGAAATTTTGTTCATCAAGAAATGCTGTCTGAAACATTGGATTCTTATTTTGTTTTCACTTTGCAGAATTCTAAAACAGTTGTATTGACTGTATTTTATTTCCGATTAGTTTACTCAGGCCCTCCTTCAACTCTATAACAGGTCCTACTTTCTTTCGGTGCCTGTGAGTACATCAAATTTGGCTCAAGCTTCTCTGATTCTTTTTTTTTTTTCTATAAAGTTTACTAAACAGCAGCAGAATCTTCGTAGATTATAACTTACTGATTTAAGCTACCTGTTAACCATATTTGTAGCAATTTTTTAACGTCTCATAGCAAAAAGTTTATTTTGGCCAAAAAGGCATTTAATCTCATTCTGCTTGCCTTTCTTCCTTTTATTTTTTCATTCACACACTCACTCACTCCTTCATTTATTTAGAAGTCATTTACCAGGTGATTCAGATGCAGACCAGACATTTACTGGGATAGATGAGAGGCTGAGCCTGCCCTCCAGTAGCTCACAGCCTAGGGAAGGGACATAGACACATATACTCAGGAAGGGTACGGTTTAGGATAGCGATGCCATAGGAGTGTAAAGGAAGAGCACCTAACTAAGCATGCGAGCGGGGCGCTGGGGAAGACTCTCTTAACATTTCACTTGACTTGGAAAGTGCCAAGAAAAAAGTAAACCCAGAAGTCACATAGGAAATACTAATTCACATTTTTCTTACAGTATTATTTCAATAATATCTATTTCTACACAATTGCTTAGTTTTTAAAAATGACACTGCTGACAGTGATGTTATCCACATTTGTAGATGCTATTGAAAATAGCAGTCAGTAAACAATAGTCCCTTCTGCACTCTTAATTGTTTGTTGTCACGTGCATTTATTTGTGATTTTGCTTCTTTGTCTTGTAAACTAATGGCTTGGTTTAAAATGAATGCTTCCAAGTTCTGAAAATCTAATACGTATTGTTACATGTGAGTGATGCATGTTAAAAACCAGAATGTTACAACAACATGGGATGTGCTGAAGAAGGTAGAGGAGGATGTGCACCTTCTATGGATTTTCTGTGTGTTGAATTCAGTGCATCAGGTCACCTAGCAAAAGAGTTGGAAAACGTGGGTATTTCTATTTCTGGCTGTGGGACAAAATACCTGGGAAAATTTGATTACCATATTACGGTACATGTCTTTGTCGATCACCAAATTTTCATTGTGTGACTGTTATGTACTCACTGTCATCCGTATGTAAAAAGAAATGGCTCCCACCCTCAAGATGCTTGTAGTGAGGCGTTCAGACTAATAGACCTGAAGCTCTAAAACAGAATATATTAAATTGCTAATTATATGACTATGTATACATAGTATACATATGTATAAGTGCTAAGGAGGTTTAATCAAAAGTGAGTTTACTGAAGACTTAAGTAGTCAGATATGGCATCACAGATAGGACAAGTCTTGAACAGGCTCCGTGCAATGCAGTTTACAACCGATGTATAGATATTGTAACATTCATAACTACTGTACAGAAGAATCCAGTGGAAATATTCTCTTCATCACACTGTAACAGTAATTTAAGAGCATCAATTCCCAGTCTTTTTAAAACTCACACGTCAATAAAATTAAAAGAAATAAAATTTGGAGACTGTCCAACTCACCAGTTGTTTTTTTTTTTTTACCACATAAAAGCCTTAAAAAAGAAATACTGCCGTCTACTTTTACTATCCTTTTGTTTTTAAAATGACATTTTGGCATTAAAAGAAAAGGAAGAACGTAATTTCAGACTTTTAAATTTAATAATTTAAATTTCCTTTAAATAAGTTAAATTTCATCACTTTACT
The DNA here is from genome assembly GCF_037783145.1 of Equus przewalskii. Lineage (NCBI taxonomy): Eukaryota > Metazoa > Chordata > Mammalia > Perissodactyla > Equidae > Equus > Equus przewalskii. Next base: position 76,738,173 of record NC_091833.1, on the reverse strand, counting down.
TCTTGTTGCTGTAGGCCAGTAAAAACATCTTTGCATTTGGAATCACTGACCCAGAGCGTGCTGTCTAGGACACAAGCTTCTTGTTAATACTTCTGCATAGCTATATTTTAAAACTTGAAATGCATTTTTATTTAATATTCACTTCTTACTTTAATACAATATGTGAGCAGTATTTTTAAGAATTGACTAGATTCTTTTGGCTCTTTTAGAGCTTCTTACACACTCAGCTTCCACTGAAATTGCAGACTCTTAGCTATAATTTTTATTTTTTAAGGATTCATGTATCTAGAATGGTATTCAGTTGGGAGAATCAGGCCAGTTACACTAATTAGGATTCTGATATTGAAAAGAGGCAGTCTAATTAAGGCTAATGAAATTGAGGAAATATTTGCATAATGAATATGTCCTTTAAAAAATTCTTTTGGTTGTCTTCTGAAAGATTTGTCTTGAAAAGATAACTTTTCTATACCCTTTTTCCCCCATTTGGTTCTCCGGAGACCTCATGCTGCTGTGCTCTGCCCTTAGCAACATGCTGAGACTGATTATGGGCTGAACTAAAAGTACAACCAGGAAAAAACTGAAGTTGTGGGGGTTTTTTGCTATATGAATAAGTTTGGAAATTTTTGTTTCAACATATATTTATAGAAATGTTACGTAGTAAAACAAAACCTGTGTAATAGACCACCAATATTCAGTTCATTTCACAAAAATTCTTTCCTTAAGCACGTCACAAGTTTCTAAACATAGGTTGATATCTGTGGTTAAAAGTTTAGAAAGAATTATGATTATTTAAGATCAGTTTTTGTGATGTTTGAGGGAACTTTGCTCAGATTTTCTTTTTTCTCTAAGAAAACAAAAATAAACATGCCATAACATAGAAAAAAAGAGTTGCCAAATCCTGAAAATGTACTCAGTGTTTGACGTGAATGTGTCATTTCTGTTAGACAATCAGTACAGCACAGTGGTTAAGAGTGCATGCTGAACCAAACTTCCTGGATTCGAAATCCTGACTCTGCTACCTTCTGGCTGGGTGACCTTGGGCAAGTTAATTAACCTCTCTGTGCCACCTTAGTTGCCTTATCTAAATAAGGGAGTAATAAAAATATGTACCTCATAGGGTTGTTATGAACGTTAATGTGTTATTATATCTTCAACATTTTTTTTAAGCTTTTATTTTTTTCGTTTTTCTCCCCAAAGCCCAAATACAACAATATACAAATACAGTTGTATATTCTAGTTGTGGATCCTTCTAGTTGTGGCATGTGGGACACCGCCTCAGCATGGCTTGATGAGCAGTGCTAGGTGCACGCCCAGATCCAAACCAGTGAAGCCCTAGGCCGCCGAAGCAGAGCACGCGGACTTAACCACTCGGCCACGAGGCCGACCCCTAACATACTATTTTTAAATTATGTTAATAATAGAATTTTGCTATTTTTGCAAATGAGGGGGAAAATACTTTTCAAGGTTACTGTGAAGATTAGAATTTGTATAGATATAAAGTACCTAGCATGGTAGTAGGCATTCAATAAATTGTGTTATCATTACTAACTTATGATTATTTATACTAAGAAACTTTAAATGGTCAATTAAAAAATATAAAGAATAAAATTCTTTCCACATTAGAGTTCTAGATGTAATAGTTACCTATATTATTGATTGAATCAATTTAAATATTAAAATTTTCTATTTTCTGTAATTATTTTGGAACCATTTTCTCTAAAATTAAATCTTTTTGTTAAGATTAGTAACATTTACTCTGTCTTAATGGTAATGGTTTGAGGGTATTGTAAACTTTAAAAACTGTAAAATCTTCTACAAATGTTAATAATTAATTCTTCAATTTTTAGGAGAAGAGAGGGTTTTAATTGAAGCGCTTTCATGGCACTAAATTAAATAAGATAACATATAATGACCTGAGTAAAAACAGTGGTAGAAAAACATAAATGATAATTTTGAGTCTTGAATCACTGAGAAAAATGAATGAGGAAGATTGTCTTGGATAATGAAAAGATATCTAACATCGTTATCAATGAAGACAGAATATTTGAAAATCATTTATAAGCTGTAACAAGTCTGTCAAATATTCTTCCCCTTTAATCATTATAACTAATTAAGGCAACTGTAATGTCTATCTATGATTAGTATCTAATACCTGCAATTTAATGGAATCCTGATCATCCTTCTGATGTAACCATTAGAAGACATTCCTGTATGTAACGTTCGTATTAACGTTTGGCAACTATAATAAGATAGAGCATAGTCCAGTGGTAATACCTGTGTGTTTTACTTAATATTACTAATTTTGTTCATATTTATTGTTAGTCTTTACTTCATAGAAAGCACGTAGGTGCCCAGGCATTCCAAATATACCGAATAGTTCCATTTTTCAACACTGTGACCCTTAGTCCTCGCTGATTCTGTTGGGAGATGTGATTGTTTTATATTCAATCAGCCATCTAAAAAAGAGCATTCACACAGATGCTCCCATATCCAAAACTTTTGGGGTCAGCTGTGTTTTTAGAATTTTTCAGATTTAGAGAAGTAATGTAATGCATATACTGTATATTATGTAACCACTTCTGCAGGGTCTGGAGCAGGGCCCTGTAATCAAGCACAGAATGTTTCTATAGCAAAAAATGTGAATAGTCACTCTAAACACTACAAATAGCCTCATGTCAGTCTAGGTCAAGTTTTGCCATCAAAATAGTTTTGGCCCCAAACTTAAACTGAGTTTTCAGACCTTTTGGATTTTAGAATTGTAGAAAGGGATTGTGGACCTATATACATAATATACCTTGTATATAATGACTATGATAGCTGTAAATTTCTGTTGCCTCTGGTTCTTGTTATTTTGAATTGGCCAGTCTAGTTTTCTGATACTTTTCTGCTTTCGTCATTTCCCAAGTTAACCTAAGTAGGTATCAGTAAGGTTAATCTTAGAAGTATATTGTTCTACGTATTTTTATATGTAATTTCTATATAATGGGTTCTTATTTTTCTTTTTGTTTCCATTTTAAATTAGGGATATACTTTTACAAGAAGAAAATTTTCCAATAGACTGACTTGAAAACTTTAACAAAGAAGGGATTCAGATAATAATGGTTTTAGTATTTGGTGTGCCTTATACTTGCATCTTTCTTACTCCATAGGTACTTCTCAATTACTAGAGAACTCTTTATCCCTAGGCCAGGAATTTTTCTTTCTGAATACTTTGTGTTTAAAAGAAATTGTTTAAAAAATCCATAACCACTAAATTCTTAGTTTGTGTATATAGTAAAGCATATAAATTAGATAGAAGAAAGAAATCTCTTTTAAATTACAAAAATTTAAATTCTTTAAATTCAAGATGTTTATAAGCTAATGTATATCAACTAGTATAATACACATTTAATTACCTTTAGTTAACTTTACCAGGAAATGAGTTAACCGACTCCATAACTCCAACAGTCTGTGTCATTTTAATAGAGTTTTCACAACATGCTAACAAATAACTTCTGACCATCTAGGCAAATCAGATTGAGTCAGAATGACTTCAAATGAATCTTTTTTTTTTTTTTTTTTTTTGCCCTTTCCTATTCTTGGGAACTTACATTTTCAAGGGGATTCTATTCCTTTAATCAACTCCCCATCTCTTAGTCTCTGGCTTTGAGTTCCATGACAAGTGTTGACCAAATACCAGAGGAGGAGAGCTAGATTGGTTCAAAAAAGGCTTGGGAAGATTTTTATTTTTGTTTATTTTTTAGATAGCAGTAACTAGTAGGCAGTTACAATTTCTAAGTCTGGTTAAAATGATTTTGTTTGACATGTTTTTAAAAGAAAACAGAAGTGGGACTCATGTGATTAAGATTTCAATTCTAGCTTTCATCCTGTGTGACCTGAGCAAATCACTTAACCCTTTGAGTTTTGATTTCTTCTTCTAGGAAATAAGGTTATTGGATTAGATGATCTACCAGGTCTATATTTTCAAAACAGAAGTCAGGATACATCATCTGTCTAAGGCTGTTTGATAATCTGTTAATTTTCTTATATAAAAGTCTTGTCAAGGTTTGAAAATAAAATCATATAGTTATTTAGTTAACAAATATGGAAAAATTAAAATTACATTATTATTAGAGGTTATCTTGGAAAACCTAGGATATAGTATTCATAGTCCTTCCTAGTTCTAAAATTTTATATCCTATATATTTTTATCTGTTGTTTTAAATATTATAGACTCTAATGAAAATACCATAGATGTAGATAATTTGTTTTGAATGACTTCCCTGTTTGGTGTATTTCTTAATACAGTTTGTATCAAGAAGTTTATTTGCTTACTAAATTGTAAAATGATATGGTATGGGAGAGACAAGCTTGATTAAAACATTCATTCTCCTTTAGAAGATGAAATGAGTATTGATTTATCAGAGTGCCATTCTGGCGTGTTTATGATTATTTTATGGTGATGGTGTTCAGTTGATATACACAGGATGAGAAAAGAAGACAAGTAAGTACTTGGTTTTTATTTTTCTTTGTTCTCTTGGTTTTGCTTGGCCAATTTGGTGATTGTTCAGAATTTTCAATTACAACAATGTTTCTTTATACTGTCAGTGATATTTATTTATTTATTTATTTGCTCACTCCAGGGTCATGATCAGAGTTCAACTCTTGCTCAGCACTCCGTTGAACTGACTTTACCCAATCATCATCCATTTCATAGAGACTTGCTCCGATATGCCAAGCTGATGGAGTGGCTGAAGAGTACAGATTATGGGAAATATGAGGGACTAACAAAGGTACGACTTTAACAATTACTCACTGAGTATAGAGCATAATCTTTTAGAATCAAGAGGTCATGAATTCAGTTCCCCAAGTGACATTTGAAATACTGTAGTGCATTCTTAGCAAAGCAGAAAATAATTGAATTTCTGAGTGCCCATTAACCAGGGGGAACACTTATTTTATTTACTTGGATAAAGAAGAGCTAAATTTTGTACTTCAGTTTAATATAGTATTAGGCCATATTGTAGCCTGAAGCATCATTCAATTTGGTTAAATGCTATAATTATTTCCTAAGTTTCTTTGTGTACAATATAGAAACTAGGGAGTATGAAGATGTGAATGAGGCATTTCCCCCCTAAGAATCTGTAATCTGTTGTGTTAAGCAAGTGCAAAGTGCCTCTTTATTAAGCAAGCATTCCACTATTCCAGGCATACGGGCCCTAACACACAAGTGTATACTTCTAAAGAGCTTTGAGTGTGACTGGGAAGGACAATTATGCTTAAAACAATCGGCAAAAAATTAAATACTAAACTAAACTGGAAATTAGTTTAAATGTATAGCAGTTTAGAGAAGGGAAATCTATGTCTTGAAGCCATGGGGGGAAACTTCATGGAAGATAGCGGACTTGAATTGAGTTTTAACTGATGAGTGGGATTAGATAAGCCAGAAATCAGAGGAAGAGCATTCCAGGGTGAGGAGCAGGAGGTACAGATAAAGGTGGGAAAATATGCGCTTTTCCCAGGGCAGTGAGGAGGCAAGCCTGACGGAAGCAGAAATTTCATGTTCTGGAGCAGTAAGAAATTAGGTTGATAAAGATGAGCCGTGAGACCTAACAGCATTCCTCACACATGGGAAAAGACTAGAAGGGGGAAATTAACTAAGAACTTAATGTAGTAATTCAGGTTTGAAATGAAATCTTCAACCAGGAAGATAGTGGTAGGAATAGAGAATATAAACCAAAAAGGAGACTCCAAAGACAGAAGAGACAGGATGATCCAGACTTGCTTGGCTCAGAGATGAGAAGAACAGGGGTGAATATACCACTGACTGCATATCATCAGTTGGGAAAGATGAGAGTCATTCATTCACATATTCATGCAGCAAATGGATTGAGCACCTGTTTTGTACTAACACTGTTGTAAGCACTAGAGATACAGCACTCAAATGGGCAAACACTTGCCTTCTCAGAGTGCACATTCTGAGAAAGACTGACAAAAAAGTCAGTTATATGTTAGAAAGTGCGGTTGAGGGCTCTGGAGAAAATAAAACAGAGACTTCCAGGACTGGGGGAAGGTTACAGTTTCAAATAGGATGGTCAGAGAAGGCGATATTGGAGCACAGATTTTAGAAGTAAGCAGGGGTGAGCAGTGGGAGTTGCTGGGGGAAAGCTTTCCCGGCACGGTGCAAGTGCCCTTAAGGCAGGAGCAAGCCTGCTGTGCTGGAGGAGCAGTGAGGGGCCAGCGTGCTTGGAGCACAGCGAGCCAGGGACAGAACGTTAGAGGGGCAGCTGGGAAAGGTAAGGAGGGGTGGGACAGGGCAGATCTGGAAGGAACTGTGCATCATTGTAAGGATTTGGCTTTTATGGTGAGAGAGATGAGGGAAAGAGTCTTGATGGGCTTTGAGCAGTGGAATGACATGATCTGACTTTGATGTAATAAATGGTCATTTTAGCAGGAAGCCATGGGTACAGTACTTATCTGGCATTTATGCTGTGACCTTTCGTATTGGAATTGACCTTGTCACTTAGGGAACTAAAGAATTGATTCCTAACTCAAATATATAAGTAGCTATGTTTATACATTACATATAAGAGTAGTTTACTTAAAATTCTGAAATACCCTGAGAAATATTTAAAATCTTTAATTTATAAGTTTTTATGAATTTGGAGTTTAAAAAATCCAAGTCATACATAAGCTATTTTAATAATTAGTAATAATTAAATTATGTGGACAATATGACTTAAAAGATTTTCTTGAATTGGAAAGAGTGCTGTGTTTGTCTCTATAGCGTGAGAAGATTGGGATTGTTAATGTAAAGGCTCTTCTTCTCCACTGTGAGACCAACAATTTCCTAACAGAGAATCTAGATAGCAAAATCATCTTATTTTTTGCTAGCAAAAATTTTTCCTAGTTTTTGCCTAATTTTATTCAGAAAGTGATATTCTCTTTCAGAGTGTTTTGTAAATGTTGACTGTTCTCTATCAGGGAATTAATGTTTATACATGACCGCTTTTATCTTTATGCTTACTGAAATAATTCTTACAACTCCTCTCCAGTGTCTCAGGTTCAGTGTGATGATAAGAAAAAGGCAGGCCATACCTTTCTATCAATGCATTGATAGCAATGTATTTGGCAGTAGGACATTCTCATGTATCAGTCTTCATGTATTTTTCTCTTCAAAGTGCCTTTGCCCATTTAAAGTAAAATTTGGCTCCCTCTACTTCTAAACTAAGATCATAAGAAAGGGGACATAAACTGTGGTAAAATAAACAATATTTTTAATTACAATTTTAAAAATCCTTTTCAAAGGGAATGTAAATATCCTAAGGTGTTTGTATATGTCTTATCTGGCTAGCTATTTTAGATAAGATTATTTTTGTTCTCAGAATTAGTCTTTTAAGTGTTAATGCAACTCTACTGTTGTGTTATATTTTGTTTTGTTTTGTTTTCATTCAACAGAATTCTGATTTGGAGATATCTTAAGGAAAAATATGTACATTACTGGAATTCTTTGCCTTTTGAAGTTTTAGGAGGATTAATATTTTGAATAATTAAAACATTATTATATCTCCTTAAGAGTTTTGTGCCAACAAGTGCTTTGTCCCCTAGTGAATATTCAAATAAGTAATCAATAAGCTTTTTGCCTAATTGTGTTCTCAGTGAGTATGATTGCCCTATCTTTCTATATAATGCAGTATTCATGAGTGTAATTTAAAGTGAAGATACAAGACTATAGCCAACATAGCAATGATTTATGAATCGTTATCTGTTCATAGTCTATTTCTGATTGACAATGTTAATGAGCTTTTTAAAATGAAATTGACTTATTTCCCAGGAATGTTACTTGATCCTGTGGTTTGAACTTTTGACAAACTATGTACTTTTTACCTCATAATCTGATTTGGTTGCTGAAGTGTTGTCAAAAGCAGGAATTTTATTAAAAAGGAAGAAGAAAGAAAGGAATGAAAGAAGAAAAGAAGGAAACAAACAAACCAGTGTTTCTTTACTAAGAAATAATAATTAAATCCAGATGCTGTTTGCACTCAATTGGGTGTACACATCTCACACTTTTTGGGCAGGAATAGGAAAAGTGTGTTTCAAATTCTTTAGGGATAAGATACGCTAGGCAATGCCCCAGCTGCTCTTATGGCTGAATCTAGGGAAAGCCCTGGTTTTTGGTCTACATAATTAGAGCCTATGGAAAATAGAGGTGCCTTGGTCATGTAATGAGCTCAGCTGTCTAGATTCCCTCCTCCCCAGGACTATCACCCATATCTGTGGCTCTGGGTTATGCACGTAGGGCTATTAATAATAGAGATGATCCATCAGTGCTTGGGTGGCAAATGAGCTTTCCTCTCCTGATAACCTTCTGAGATGGACAGTCAGTCTTGAAGATTATTCAGGCATTTTCTCTTAACCTCAGTTATACATTTGTGGAATTACCTTTTTGTGTAAAGAAAACGTAAAACATGGAGATCTCCATAAGACTCTACAGTCAGCACAAAATAGAGTTGAAAAGACTGCCTGAGATAATATTTAAACTTATGATAGTTAAATTTCAAGTTAGTTGCTGTATACAAAGTGCTAAAAGGAACACATGTTCAGAGAGAGACATCTTTCAGAATCTGGTAAATGAATGAACTGATAGTCACACCTGCCTGTGACCTTTCCCACAGTTCTGTTGAATACCTGGAGAAAAGGTATCCAGTCATTTGACTTGCTTTCGAAAAGGGGGTGATTTTCAATAGTCTGCTCAAGTCGCTGTTTTCTAGATACCAAAATAGCTGTTTTGAAACTGTTTAAATTCCTTGGGTAGTAATGTGCACTTTAAACAATTTGGGTATTGGAATGCCATCTGTTGTATTGAGTGATTTGAGTAGAAACCACTGATGAAGATTTTACAAATTGTGTGAAACTAATTTGCCATTTGTCAATCATTTACTGATTTGCAATGATCAATATTTTTATGAGAATTTAAACTTGAAAAAAAATGAGACATTGAAAAAGTAAGAGCACAATGAAATAGAAATTAATTTTAGGGTATATTTTAATTTATATTTGCTTTTAAAGTTATACAAAGATGACAGGCAAGAATTACCCGTTTGACTATCTTTTCTTATGGAGACTATCTGGGAAATGTACATGACCTGCAAATTGAAAAAAGTAGGATCCATATTATGTTTCATTCAAATAGTATTTTTTAAGGATCTGTCTATAAAATATCTAAGAAAATCAGTGATGAACTATTAATCAATTTACAAATATTTATATAATATATACCTTTTGAAGGGTGCACCTGATATTTAAAGCAAGGTAATAAACCTGTTCCAAAACTGGATATATTAACTTGAAGTAATAAAGGAAGTTGAAACTTAGATTCCATGATAAATTTAAAAGAATAGCTAGGTATAATTTTTCTGCTTTGGATTTATTTAAATTTAGTCAAACTCTGTATATGGCATTTAACTTAGGACTTGGAAAAATATATGGCCTCTCACTGTTGGAAGAATCCTTCCTCAGGGTATAATATATTTTTATGTGATGATAAACAGATACAATGAAAAGTGAGTTTGTATGCTAAATAATACATGTTTTCATTTGAGCTAGAATAAATTAAATTGGTTTCTTAAAAATCATTTAATTATGAAAACTAGAATATACTAATTAAATTCTTATTGAAAATAACATATTTGGTTGTAATGTCCCAAGACAACACGGTACAGTGAAACTAAATGTACTCCTTCGTTGCCATTGACACTGTCTATTGGTATAATCATTTTTAAAGGAACATGGCAGCAAGGAGAAAGAGTCACAAAACTTCCCATACTCTTTGGCCCTGTAATTCCATCCTTCGAAAATTATTCCAAGGAAACAATTCATATTATAGTAAAATATTGAAACCATTTAAGTAGTCTATGTTAGGAGATCGGTTTACTAAATTGTGGTACATCAACAAAGCGTAATACTGTGTAGTCATTAAAGTATGAGATTGGAACATGTGATTGCTCCAACTCAGTATCCTATACAATATGATTGCAACTGTATTTAAAATATGTGAAAGATAATATGTAAAAATGAAAATATAAATGTGATTGTGTTTAACTTCATATTTTTGTAAATTTAATGTTATGATACCTGTTCAATTTTTTTTTTTAAAGACAGAAAATAGCCTCTGAAATGCATCAGAACTTTAGACCACAAAATTTAAAACAAGCATGAAGGATTTGGGGGGATTAAAAAGTGGAAATTGCTGTATTTGTTTCATTAATAAGAAGTACGTGTTACTTTTATTTTAAGAATTACATGGATTATTTATCACGACTGTATGAGAGAGAAATTAAAGATTTCTTTGAAGTTGCAAAGATCAAGATGACTGGCACAACTAAAGAAAGCAAGAAGTTTGGTAAGCTTAGGCACTCAGTTCATTGTTTTCTATTCTATTAAAAATGGTTTTATTTATGACAAATATTTCTGAGACTTTTTAAGCAAGGTGGAAGAAGATACAGTAGAAGTAATGAAAGAGTAAGTCTAATGCATTGGTCTGATTTATAGGTATTTCATAGAACAAATATATCTGTAAATACGTTTTTTACTAATTAAAATTCTGCAGTATGTGCATCTGACATCAATTGTGTATTCATCCTATGGTTAAAAGTATATATTCAAAGGAAAATCAGTTGGCCAGAAAATGAAGTGGAGTCTGGTAGAGAAAGTATTAGACCAAGAGACACGGGTTGAGAGTTGAGTTTCTGACTTCCTAAAAGACCTTTTATAGCAGCTGGGGGCGAGTCACTGATCTCTTAAGTGTTGGTCTCCGCAGGGAAATGAAAGTGATTCCCGGCTTCTTACTTCTCACTGGCTATATTGAATCAAAAAGAAAGCTTAAAAGTGTTTTCTCCCCTGCCAAGGGGCTATAAAAATGTCAGCAAAATTTCTCCTGTGATTATACCTTATTTTTCCAAAAAGATATTTTTGAAATGTGTTTTTTGTTGCTTCTAAATATGTTAAATGGACCAAAACATGATTTTAAAGGATAACCAGTGAAAGTATCAAGTCACGAGGAAGCTGATTTGCCGAGGCCACATTCTGCTCTTGCATGTACCCATCTCTGGAGTTCCCTTTGGATGGAGTTCTGTGCCTATTCAAGTCAAAACCTGGCCTTAAATGGCTACAGTGTGTACTCCTCAGTGTGTCTGCATAGCTCCCCTTTAGAATAATGAGTGTAGCATTTGCTGGTTGAAAGGAGCCTATGCCCTAAGCAGCTTGGGTAATCGGGAAACAGGATTGAAATTGATCGCACATTTTTCCATTCTTTTCTTTAGGACAGAGAAGACTGTCTTTAGTAGGTAATTATTAGTAATTCACTGGTTTGGTTTTTTTCAATACAACACTAATATATTGATTATACTAGTCCAGACTTTTGAAATGGCTTGAATCTGTGTACAAGTATGTCACATTTAGGTAAAGATACTGACAAGAATCTTAGGACAATAGGCTTTTGGAAACAGAAATGCTAACTCATCCTAAAGGTTAATTGTTCTTAAACAGCAGTGTGTTTATATCCTTGTTAGTGTTTCACTGTGGATATGTTATGCTTTTATTTTAGTAAACAGCATATTATTAATGCAGTTCCATGTTTAATGTTTTCATTTAGTATATTTGTCACCACTTGTGAGTGAACCATTTTATTTTGAGAGAACTCTTCTCCAGTATATGAAAACTGGAGGTAAAAGGGAAATCTTTCTAAAAATATCTCCTCAGCAGGTCATTAATCCCGGTATCAAAATAGTTTATCAAGCCTAAGATTCACATTGAGATAAATGACATAATAAAAATATAGTTTAAATCAAGTACAATAGTATCTTGTTAATGGTATCACTGCATTAACCTGAAACCTAAATTTTTTCTTTTCTTACCCCTTGAGAAATTCTTAAAGTATCTTGTTAAAAATATTCTTAAATTAACATAATACAAGTTTAGAAGGCACTGTTATAGTTTTAAAACAGTGGTAAAATTACATCTCTTCTGTGTATCTATTAAATAATTAAGGAATAGGAGAGTAATTTGTGACAGTTGATGGCGCCAGAAAATTAGTTTCAGTTATTTTGATATCATCAACTACTACAAGAGGAGAAAAACTAAAAAACAGAATTCAGAGGATAAAAATGGTTTGGTTCATCTTTGAAGATCTAACTTGTTAGTCAGCATTTAAAAATAAATTTCAAGTTAAACACAAATGACTTAAGAAGTTCTAAATAAGATAGAAGGTAAATTCTTTAAAAGATATCTTTTCAATGATTCAAATTATGTTTAAATCAATTTTTTAATAGTAATTATAATTAAACTAGAAACCTGAAATTTGGGGAAGATAACTTGTCAATGAATCAAAATTAAGTAATTATAAATAAAATTTAAATTTATTTTGCTTTTACTTGCTCTGAAAAAATGCTAGGTCACAGATGCTAATGAGACTAGAAAGTCAGATTGAATGTGTTTTACAAAAGGAAATTGGATAGTCAGTATAGTCATAAAGATTTAAGGGAATACTCTCTTTCTGAACCACTCTTGACTTGAGGCAAATAAATCGAAATAATGTTAAAATGCCAGTAAAGTATCTTTTATTTGTGATAAGATCTTTATGTAGGTCATTGCCTTTTTTGATTAGTAGGTTTACTTTGATACCCTCAGAGGCATAGAATTTTCCCCCCAAGATGGATATTTTAGTGGGTTTTCTCCCCTTTGTATTCTGCAAATGTACTTAACGAAATGGCAGGCAAAGGAAATTTAGTAATTATTTTAAAAATTACCAGTTTCTTTCTACAGCTGAGATGACACACACACATATATTATTTTAGTCTAACATATGCGTTTATACAATTACTGCCTCCCTTGTATTTAATGTTCCAAAATTTTAAAAATGGTATTATTTTTTTATTCCGTTTCTCCACTAAACTAAGAAATCTTATTAATTCCAAAGGGAGTCTTGAATACAAGACTGAATTCAGTGCTGGCTGGAAGATTCATTCAATAAATATTAATTACCTCTTATATAATAAGCACTGCTAAGTACTGAGAATGCACCAATGAGCAAAGACTCTATCCTCATGAAGCTTATAGTCTAGTGGGGATTATATAAGATGTTTAAAACTTTACCTGAATCTTGTTGCTTGTTGCTGATAAATAATATAGGCTTTTTATGAGCCCCAAATTATAATTGATAGGCACTACTAGTAACTATGTATTCTTTATTCACTACTGAAAAAAGAAAGAAAAGTACAGTCATGCAGTGCATAATATGTTTCAGTCAAAGACAGATGGCATACACAATGGTGGTCCCATTAGTTTAGTACCATATAGCCTAAGTGTGTAATAGGCTGTAGCATCTAGGTTTGTGTAAGTACTGTAGGGGAGGAAGAAATTTTCGTCTCCCTTCTGGGTTCTTCTGGCTGGTCTAAAAATTAGATTGACATGAGACAGATTAACAGGAGAAAAACAAATAAAAATTTAATAACATATATACGTGGGAGAAACCCAGGAAAATCGAATAACTCACCAAAACGGCCGAAGTCGTCACCTTAAATAGCATCCTCAGCTAAAGACAAAAGAAGATGTTGGGATTGGGAAGAGTCAGGGACTTCACAGGGAAGAAAGGCAATTCACAGGTAGGTGAAAAGAAGCGAATGTTTGGAAAACAAGTGTTTGGCCACACAGAAACAGAAGGACCCAGAGAGGACCCCAGCAAACAGGCTTCTCTAGCTTCCTCCCTGTCTGCCATCTAGTTCATGTTATGCTAAGGTAGTAGCTTGCTTCCTGAGACAAGTTCATTTATCTGAATTGTTTTAGGCAGTTAAGGGGGAGGTAACAGGAAAAACTCTCTGAGTCTTTTTTGTTTCTTAAAAATAATCAGCCTAAAATAATCCTCATGTTAAAGAGACACATTGTGGGGTGGCAAATTTTGTTCCCCTTCACTACTCTCTATGATGTTCACACAATGACAAAACCACCTAACAACACATTTCTCAGGACAAATCCCTGTTGTTAATTGACGCGTGACTGCATCTGAAGTGTTAGGAACTTCTGGAACTGGTGAACTTAGCATAGTGACACCTTAAGGCCACCAGAAAGTACTGTTCAGATAAGCCATCTGATAGCTCCAGCACGAACCCTGCTTGCCACTTTAATGTCCAGCCTTATGGCTTCATATGCCCATGAGCTTCCGGTAACCGAGGCTGGGAAGATACGCATGTCGCTCATGTGGCAAGTTAGGAGCTTGTACCTGGGCTGTTGCCTTGAAGTTTGGCAGGGATAGTGACAGTTCACACATTGTTCTCTGTTTTTAAAATATTTCTAGGTTACGGTGTACATTCTTTAATCTTCCATTTTATTCTATAATTTCTTTCTTTGCCTTTCACGTTAACTTCTAATTTGAGTTTAGAATTTCACAAGGTGATCTCTACAATTGATCAAATAAATATTATATAGAGTGAAGTTTTAGAATAAAAGAAATGCCAAATAACCCTAAAAGAGCTCAAATTCCTGTATTAAACCTGTTCCCTCAGCTTTACCCTTCCATCCACCCATCTCCTGATGATGAGTATTTTGATAATGTCTTTCATTCTAGGTGTTCACAAAGCCAGTAACTAAGTAGTTCAGCTTGATCTTTTAAAATGGTTTTAAAGCCCCACTCACATAATTTTTTTTATCAGAAGTAGTATAAAACTATTTAGTACAGTGGAGATGCATTTCAGGAGTTTCCAGGGAATGCCAGGTTGTTGATGCATTTAATGTCTAAATCTACAAGTTTATTCTAATAAATTTCTGCTGTTTTAAATTATTTATTTGAGCTATTTTTTCTTCAGAACCAAAACTTGCAAATGTAGTCTTTTAAATTTATCAGCTTCATGAACTTAAAAAAAAAAATTATTTAAAAAATGGGGGGGGGATTTACAAATATGGGTATTTTTACCTGAATATTTGAATAAAAGCAATACATTAAAAGCCTAGTAAAGTGTTTTCTCTCATATAATCTTTCAAACAGTAGCTGACCAACTAAACATATGTTGCATCTCTCGTTACTTGATGCTCATGGTTCTTTGCATGTGTCTTTTAAACTAGAGCTTTAACTTCCTCTTGTGCATGGTTTGTGCAAATTGCAGTTTATTAACTTGTCTTTGTCTTTGATGCTTGCAACCTAATCCATCACAGCTACACTGCCTCGAAAAGAAAGTGCTGTCAAACAGGAGACAGAGAGTGAGTATGCTTAGTGTATTAGTAGGTATTCTCGATGCATGTTTGTTTACTGTCTAGAAATTAGTTATTTGTCTTGAAAAACATTACACCAAAAATGCTGATCACTCTGAGTTGCCAGGTATTGGTGAAAGAAAACCAATGTGATGATTGTGGTATGGCTACAAGAAATATGTAATATCGTTAAAAATATATGGTGGGTAGTCAGAAATTTGTGGAAAAGCTTAACCATTATACTTCTGTTTTCAGGCTGTGTTTAGAAACTATAAAAAATTCTTAGAGATATGGTCAGATTTTGCATAATGAAACCAGTTTGTCCCTAATTGTCCTTATTATATCTTCATTTGTCCCTTCTGACCATCAGCAAATAATACAGGTTTAACTGAGAAATATTCAAGAAGAATAAAAAAAGTTATTGTTTATATTTCATTCTGAATAAAAATATCACATTTTCTTGTAAAAATAGAATCCTTCTTTGATGTACACAGGATATTGTCCAACCATATTCTTCTCATTTTTCCTCACAACTGTGATGATACCTATGTTTATATCTAAACACAGGTGTCCTGCGTTAATATAGTTAATGATGTATGTACTATATTTTACTTGTATTTTAAATATAACAAATTTTCAGCGTGGTTTTTTCCCTTCATTTTGTTTCGTTTTTTAAAAACTGTAGTTAATCAGTTCATTTACTGTAAAAGCAGAGTTTCTGGGTTCAGGGGTGTAGTAAGTTGAACTGAATGTAATTCACTCTTTTTGTAGGGCAAGAATGATCAAGTATTAGCAGTTTCATGTAGTTCAACCTAATAATGTTGATTTAATGTGGAGGCGAGTCATATTGGAATGTGGCAGTTTTCTTCAAAAATATAACAAAGTCCTGTTAGCTTGCACACTAGGGGATCCCTGACCTTCATCTGTGTTCATGTCATTTGAATGGGAAAGAAATCCTCATCTACTTTCGTCTAGAGATAGCATCAGGCAGCTTTATCTTTATGGTGAGGCTGGGCCGGGGCTAGATTATGTGATCTTTAGGATCCCTTTCAGTCCTGTTCTATGGATCTGCATAGTTTCGCTACTCTTTACAGTGTGCTCGAGAATGGGACACAAATGTTAATGAAAGAGGAGGACACTCTGCAACCATCCCATGCAGTAGATTTGTGCACTAGCTAGTATGAGCCCTGGAAGACCAAGGCAGTGGACGGCAGCCCTGATTTATGCTATGGATCCTTTATTCACGAAAGTCACAACTTTCAAAGTTTTACTATTTCTTAGGTCTTCATGGAAGTTCTGGGAAATTAACTGGATCTACTTCTAGTCTAAATAAGCTCAGCGTTCAGAGTTCAGGGAATCGCAGATCTCAGTCGTCTTCCTTGCTGGATATGGGGAACATGTCTGCCTCTGATCTCGACGTTGCCGACAGAACCAAATTTGATAAGGTAAAAAATAGCAGTTTGCTATTGCTTTAAGTGTGTTCCAAGATTTGGGCTCTGTTGGCCTTCTTAGTTAACCATATCTTACTTTCTAATTCTGGATCTGAGAAAACTACTAGTCAAATGGCAACTAAAATATAAAGTATCAATTAAATGACATGACAGCTTTATTAAACTTTTTTATAAATCATAAAGTGCTTACATCTATATTAAATCTAAGTTCTTTGAGCAACTATAGAGTAAAGAGGAAATAACAGCTTTTATGAAGCTAAATTATTCTCTGCAATGCATTAAATAAGTTTAAAAAGTTGATCTCAGGGCTGGCCCCATGGTTTAGTGGTTGAGTTTGGTGCACGTCACTTGGGCAGCCCAGGTTTGTATGTTCAGATCCCCGGCGCAGATCTACACCACTCATCTCGTCATGCTGTGGTGGTGACACACATGTAAAGTGGAGGAAGATTGGCAACAGATGTTAGCTCAGGGCTAATCTTCCTCAGCAGAAAAAAAAAAAGTTTATCTCTGTGTTCCTCTCTTCAGATTTCAAGTGAATAATTGTTGTGAGTTTTATTTTAGATATGTTCTGGCCCTCTTATGCTCTGACAGTACTGCATGGTCCTGTCAGTCTTGGAAGAGTTTGTTTTTGGGATTCTATTGAGATTATAGATAAAGCATATATGGTCCCTGCAGAGAAAGGAATTAAATGTGGAATGTTATTTTAAGCATTTGGTGCAGTTCTTTCATTATTGGATCATTTTGGTTTTCTTCAGATCTTTGAACAGGTGCTAAGTGAACTGGAACCTCTGTGTCTGGCAGAACAGGACTTCATAAGTAAATTTTTCAAACTACAGCAACATCAAAGTATGCCTGGAAGTATGGTATGGCTCACGGTTATTTATTGGCTAGTATTTATGATCTGTAGCATAATTATTCTAATTAATGTGTTGTCACAATTTCAATATCCAGAACAGAAAAAGAAAGACTATACAGTGTAAGGATTTTTAAAATAATTTTTGTCATTAATTTTTGTCAATAATTTTATTATCCACAAGATAAAAACAGTAGTAGTTAGAGTTTGGGCATCTAAATTAATATTCCAGCCTGTCTTAGACCTAAACATTCTCTAAATTAGTGAAGGGAAAAAATGTCTGGATTTACTTGGCAAAAAACATTTAAAAAGCAATTTTAGCATTTTAGTACTAATCAAGAAAAAAATAAAATTTAAAAAAAATGTTTGAGTGTATGTACCATGGTCTAGCAAAAAAAAAAAAAAAGGAAGAAAAAATATGGTGAGACTTGAAATCTGAATCTTTGTTATGACTTTGTTACTAACTAGCTATGAGACCTTACAGCAATTATTTAATCCCTGGTTTTCCTCATCTGTGCCATGGGTATAATAATGCCTGTTCAGCATGCCTCTTAAGTGGCATAAATGTAAGAAAATAAACTGAGAGATTTACTATAATCTTTCAAAGAACTGGAAAGCACAATACAAATAGAGCAATTTTTAAATTAAGGTCTTCTTCAAAAGGAGAACCAAGATATAAATAGCAGTCATGAAATGAATGAGAAATTAATTGTCGTTTCAAATGGTTGGGGATTTGTTGTAGATGGTGGTGGTGGTAAGTTTGCTTACTTGTTAGCTTCTGTAAGAATTTTTGATAGCATTTTTTTAAATGCCAAAGTTTTGTTAGAATGGTGAGATTTTTTTAATTTTTAAAATTCTCTCTTGAAAGTTGTTTCTGGATGTTTTCTGGTTTTTGTTGAGCTGCCCTCCCATTCCCACACCCGCTCTGAGCCTCCTGTACTTTCTCTCTCCCCACTTTCCCCTCATGTGCACACATACGAACACAACTTCTCACCCTACAATGATTCTTGGATAAAACCTAAGAATAAAGCATTTTGTGAACATTCTTAAACAGCATACTAAATTATATAGTCTTATCGGTAATACTACCTTTAAAAATCATTTTTCATAATGTATTCTCTCCTAGGAATTTTAAGACTGAGCAGGCTTTTGCTATATAAACTAGTCAAATTGTTGGTCTTTTATTATATAAAGTTCTGAATAATTTTTGCAGACTGAAGCAGAGGACCTAGATGGAGGAACGTTACCACGGCAACATAATTCTGGCGCACCACTGCCTGTCTCATCTGAGTATGTGTTCGTTACTATCTATGTTTATTTTGGAAAAAAGTGAGACTTTAAATTGAGCAAAGAGGTGTGCTGCTCCGTGAGGAGTCCAGATGACTCTCAGTAACCCGATGGCACGCAGAGACACCGACATGTGCCCAGTGTCTTATCAAGCATCTCACTGAATTAAAATTGGTCCTGTTGTGTGGCCCTTTGGCTCGTCTTTGCTCTAGTAATCACAAAAAAACACAATCAGTTTTAATGTTTGCCGGTAGGAAGTAGCATTTGAATTGCAGTGCGTTTCTCAGAAGTCATGAAGCACATTTCAAGACCCAGCTTTATAAATGACATAAAGTTATTTTGAGTGATAAAACTTAACCTGAAAAATTATTTTTATATTGGAAAGTGCTGTAGAATAATTCGTTCATTATATTTGGGCATTTTTAGTTGAAATATCAAATTTACTCATTTTGTGTATACTCTGGATTAAAGTTAAAGATGAATACACCTGAAACTTGTAACAACTTTCTGTATTTGTGTTTTCTGAACAGGAAAGATATGATCCGCCAAATGATGATTAAAATATTTCGCTGCATTGAGCCAGAACTGAACAATCTCATTGCGTTAGGAGACAAAATTGATAGCTTTAACTCCCTTTACATGCTCGTCAAAATGAGTCATCATGTGTGGACTGCACAAAATGTGGACCCTGCTTCTTTTCTAAGTACTACGTTGGGAAATGTTTTGGTGACCATCAAAAGAAACTTTGACAAATGCATTGTAAGTTTTTTAAGAAAAATAACTTAGAATTCTAATCATTGCAAAAAATAGGTAAATGTATTTAAATCAAGAAATTTCCACCTTTCCATTGGGGACTCTACAGTTCACATCCCCCAAAGCCTTAAAGCAGGGTGTTGGCTGCCATTTCTATGAACAGTTAGTTGGATGGTACTATGCCGGCTAGTTGCCCTTCTACACTGTGTTTCTTGGCAAGTTCTGGAGTAGTGGCATAGAGGCATCACCTGCCTAAGAGATCCAGTATGTTACTAAAATCTCGGTTGACTGATTAGTAACTGTAGAGTTAATGAAACAATTGAAACTATCACTTGGATTTATTGTTGTTGTTTTAATATATTCTAATGAGAAAATTAGGATTGTTTTAGTTAATCTTATTTTAATACGATTATTTTAACTGATTGTTTAAATTATTTAGTTTAATTATTTATTTAATTAGTTCAGTAGGTTTAATTAATAATCCTACTGCTGTCTTTTAAGAATAAATGGTTCTTTTAATAACTTCCAGCAATCTTTGTTTTCCTCCTCCTAATAGGAAAAACATCATTAACGACTTTATTTTTGTCTGTTAGGTTTTGGTAAGCTTGTAGGTATGAATTGGCCTGGACCAGATTCTGAAAGACAGTTTCATTTTATTAATGTATTTAGTATGAAGAGGTGGATAGGTATCATTTGAATATTTCTACCATGTAACCTCTAAGTTCTATTCAGCTGTTGAATATCCATAAATAATGGAAGATAAAAATATTAAAGGCAGTTATAATCCATATCATTTTTTATACTTTTAAAAAATAGTATTTATTGGGTTTTTGAAATTGTAAAAGCCATTTACGTTGACTGTAGAAACTCAAAAGTTGCCTCAATACGCTTGTTAATCCTCTTTCCCAACCAAATGATTTCACCTGATATTTGAAATCCCGTGAAATTTGACCACTTAAGCTTATCCTCTTCCCTTCCCCACCTTCTCCAGAGGTGATGGTAAACCTGGAAGGTCTGGTTGTAAGCTGATAACCCAAAGAAAGGGAAGAGCTACCAAAGGCTAAAATAAGGAGCCCCGTGTGACATATCTGGACCACTAGATCATGGGGACACTCTACATTTCCAGAATATGAAGGCTTTGTTGCTTTTATCAGTAAAATATAACTGTAGGTAATACCTCTCAATGCAGTAGAACATAACAGTTAAAAGCATAGGATGTAGTGTCCGGTAGATGTCGACATGAGTTCGAGTGACAAGCTTAACACTTTGCCTGGCGCAGAATAAGAGCTTATTAACTGATAGCTTGTAATGGTGGTGGTGGTGATAGTAGTAGTAACTTCAGTAATTTACAATAGTTTATTAAAGAATATTCTTGTTACTCTCGAGACAGGTAGTGGAGCAACGAAGTAAAATTAACCCAGACAAAGGTATAAACTCATATTTTCTTCTAAATTGCATGTATTTCTAAAGGATCTATCTTGTCACTCAAAGGAAGGATGGTTCCCTCTGCTGCCTATCATCTCCCTCTGTCTCTTATTTTAATTCGAGTCTTCCCATAGTATCTAGTAGATTGTGTGTGCTCAGTAAGTGGTATATGTTCTGGTATTTGGGACAAGATCAAGACCCAGGGCATACTTTCAGAAGATAATGAATGGGTCTGTGTGTATTGAACCAAAAGCATGAATGTCAGATGGCTGCAGAAAATGGAACAGACAGCACCTGAGATTGGCTGTTTCATCTGGTGGCGAAGCCCAAAGTATTTGGTCTTTTTCAAAGAACAGGGCCAAGAAAGCTAGCCTAGCGTGAACTAGAACTAAAATTAGCAAATAACTGACACATCGAGTACTACCAAGCTGGACTCTGCTGTCCAATGTATTTCTTCACTGCTTTTAGTTTGCTTTTCAGGATTCCTCACACTATAGTGATGTGGATTTGCTCTCTTAAACCTTTGAAAATGGTATGATTTGGTCAGATTGCAATGGACATAGGACGGACAAGTAATGTAGTGATATATGGCTAGCGTCAAAGTTGTAGTGTTAAACACTGAATGACCTCTGTGTCCTTCTGGTGCTGGCAGTATGATTGGGCAATCAGCTGGAAATACGCATAGCTTTAGCGTGAGAGAAGTTTTATTTTTGTGAAATTTAGTTCATGGATGGCTCTTTTCTTAAATGAATACACTGTTTCTACCATCCCAGTTACAAAGCCAGAGAAGACAGCTGTCATTAGAATATTTCCTATTAATGTTCAAGTTTATTCAGGCTATAATTGTATCCAGTGCATTTAAAATGCCACACAGAACAAAAATCTTCATGCAGCTTAATAACAATAGACCAGCATTCATAGATTAGCACTTACTATGTCCTGGGCACTTGGATAGTACTTTGCATACGTTACCTCATTTAATCCTCACAACGTCCTCCCCGCCACATAAGGGAGATGCTCCAAGAGGTTATGTTACTTTCCGCAGGTCAACAGGTAGAAAGTGATGGACTTGGTATTTATACCCAGACAGCCTGGTTCCAGCACCTGCAGTCTTACACTGCCTTCCCTACTGCATGCATTTTTACTCCTCGCAGTTATCAATACTGCTGAGGTGGAATGGTAGTAAAGATAATATGAAATGGTTGACAGCACTCGCAGGCCTTTCTTATACTAATGCCTGCAGCCTAGAAACAATGACTTTTCTAATCCATGTGTCATACGGTTTTCAAATTATACCCCCAAAATCTCTCCACAACGAAATTTTAGGTAGAAGTTGAAAATAATCCAACAGTATTCAGCAGTGTAATTCTTACTGTGAGTAGATCTAGATCCTCTGAGAAGTACGAAGAACCATAACTGAATCCATGGATTCTTTTGAACACAGATGTCTGGATTCTGTCTCTATGAAACATCCCCTTTTGCACTTTGTCGCTATCAAACACTAGCATTTTATTGAACTAATTTAGAATAAGTAATAGATACATGATTAACTATACAATGCAAATCTGTAGTAGAAATGCCTATTCTCCCTCTCTGTTCTTATACCCCAGAAATACAGAACATGAGAATTGGAAATGGCTCTGGTTCTGAAACTTGGCCACAACCAGAAGTAACCTGGAGAGGTCCTGTGTGTGCTCTGATAACTGCTCTGCCCCAGAATGGGCAATCGCCTTATACTTATCTTTCATAAATGGTAGAAATGTTTATTGGTTGTTTTTGCTTTGAACAAAGACTTGAGGTTCACAAGCTTTGATTGCATCTTGTTTTAAATAGTTTAGATTTTTCCCCTTGACTTCATTTTCTTAAATAAAATATGTGTACTTTTTATTCTATAGAAATAGTTTTTCTTAGTTATCCTTATTGTGTTAATCTTTAATTAGTGAGCCTCCAAAATGTTCTAGGTACTAAATTATGTCCTACCTCTATGATGTATACATTTGGTTGTAATTATATGTTGTTTCTAAGTTGCTTGGCTACTTCTCTCCCTTCCTTTCTGCCTAACTTTAGAGTAACCAAATAAGGCAAATGGAAGAAGTAAAGATCTCCAAGAAGAGTAAAGTAGGAATTCTTCCATTTGTTACTGAATTCGAAGAATTTGCTGGACTTGCAGAATCAATCTTTAAAAATGCTGAGCGTCGTGGCGATCTAGATAAAGCATATACTAAACTTATCAGAGGAGTATTTGTTAATGGTAAGCTTTTGTTATGTTCTAAAGAATATTTTGGTTGATTATTTTCATTGTTTCTGGTAACTTGGAAGGTGGGGAACAGGTATGTTCATTATTTTTCATATTCTATAGTCTTTTTTAAGTTTTCTGAAATTAAAGGTTTCTTGAATTTGAAAAACAGTCAGTACATAAAGCCCATTCATATTCATCAGGAACCACTTATATTTTGGGGCTCATATGGGCTTAGTACTATGCAAAATTGAAATTCATTTTTTTAAACATAAAAAGATGACCTCCTGATTACATTTCTTTTTAGCAGGAGTCTTCTGGAGACAATAGGCAGTGATGTCTGTGTAATCATGAGCAAATCAATTCACTTCTTTAGGTCTCAGTTTTCACATCCGTTACTTGAGGTAGATTAATGCTAAAATACTATAATGCACTGTCTTCCTGTGTCAGATCCCACAATAAAGTTACAGAAATAATGTGGACATGTTGTTTAATTTGAAATAAATTATCTGATTGTATATGTTCAGGAATTTTAAAAGCTAAAAATTGACAGAAAGTGGAATCATTTCATCAATTACATATAGCATTTTCAGTGGAGGCAAGTCTAGGAGAAAGACAGATAAATTACATGATTGAATGTATGGCTGATACTGTTTTTAAAATTCAAAGTAGCTTTGCTTTATCTGACTGTAAAGTAGTATATGCTCATTACACACCCCCAAAAACCAGAAAACAGATTTTAAAAACAAGAAGAAAATAAAGATAATTTGTAGTCTCATCATGCAGAGATAACATTTAATTTTTGTCCTTCCAAACTTTTTAATATGTCTCTCCCTTGTGTATATGTGCATATGGTATGTGTGTGTGTATGCGCATGCAGATGCGCTTTAATATAAAAATTTTTATCTTACATACTGTTTTGGAACCTGCTAGACTCTATAATCCTACTGTCTTTCCTTGTCAATTAATATTGATAATCATTTTTAATGATTGTATTGTATTCCACATATCACTATTTATTTACCAAATCTCCTATTAATAGACATTTATTTGCCCCAGTTTCCTGCGTATATTTTTGTATACTTGTCCAATAATTTCTTTAGGGTAAATTACTAGAAATGGAATTACTAGATCAAAAGCCAAAAGATATATCTCAAGGCTTTTGCCAAATTGCTATGTGGAAAGGTTGTACCAGTTTACTGCTGTGAACACTTGTTGAAAGTTTCCATCATATCTGCACCAGTGCTGAATATTACTAGATGTTATCAATCTTTTTATTCTTCGTCAACCTCATAGGCTATAAATTGATTTTGTTTAGGGTGTTTTTTTGCCGTGCAAGTGCTTTCAAATTTTATGTCAAATTTACTCATCTTTCCCTTTATGACTTCTGAGTTTGGGGCCATTCTTAGAAAGGTCACACTATCACAAAGTTTTTTTTTTTCTTAGCTTTATTTTCCCTAGTACGTATGATTGTGTTCATTTATTTGCTATTGTAAAAATAAGAAATGATGGTTTTAGAGAACTTTGCAACATAGTGGAAGCTTAAATGGACCTTTCTAACTTTGTCCGCACCATGATTAGCATCTTTTATGTGTTTTTATCTTGAAATTAGAGTCAAATAAAAAATACATATCTCTTGTCAACAATTCAAAGAAATACCTTAAACCACATTTAATCAAATGCAGAATCAATTCCTTGTTATATACTAGGTTTCCATATATACGTGGAACTGTTTTAGAGCGTTTTTTTTAATTAGACTTGGGTGGATATGAAGGCCTTTTAATACAATATATTTTATTAAGTCCAGAGATGTGCTTGCTTCTTAAACTTACAAATGAAAATAATCAATCATGTAAATATAGCTAAATATGGTCATACTCCTATCAGGATATTTTTCCTTTTGATTTTAGTGGAGAAAGTAGCAAACGAAAGCCAGAAGACCCCCAGGGATGTGGTTATGATGGAAAACTTTCACCATATTTTTGCAACACTGTCTCGTTTGAAAATCTCATGTCTAGAAGCTGAAAAAAAAGAAGCCAAACAAAAATACACCGATCACCTTCAGTCTTACGTCATTTACTCTTTAGGACAACCTCTTGAAAAGCTAAACGTAAGTGTATTTTCATTCAGTATTTTTTTTCTGGTTTTGAACCTGTATACATCTGTTTAGGTATGAATAATATAACAAACTTGTGTCTTAAATTTGCTCATGTGTTGATACAGGAGGATAAGGAAGGTGGGGCTTAGTCACTGATGCCGACAGTGAGCCAAGATGCTGCTAGATGCTCTGTATAGATTATTTCGTTTAATTCTTGTAAACAGTGACGTGGGGTGAGATAGCATCATTCCCATTTTACAAATGAAGAAACTGAAAGTGAATAAACTTGCTTGAGGGTTTGATGGCTTGTAAGTAGTAAAGCTGGGGAGTGAACTTTCCATCATACCACACTCTCACTGCTTACCTCGTGAATGGCCAACCTTTATCCCTAGTTCAGATGAAGATTTCAAAAATTTTATCAAGATAAAACCAAAAATTGTTTTGTTCACTGGCTTTTCTTTTCCTTTTCTTTCCTGACTTGTCATTCCCCAGAGCAAGTCTGATGATTAAAAATAAGAAATGATGGTTTTAGAGAACTTTGCAACATAGTGGAAGCTTAAATGGACCTTTCTAACTTTGTCCGCACCATGATTAGACATCTTTTATGTGTTTTTATCTTGAAATTAGAGTCAAATAAAAAATACATATCTCTTGTCAACAATTCAAAGAAATACTTAAACCACATTTAATCAAATGCAGAATCAATTCCTTGTAAAACTGAAGAACAGACAGATGCTCCTTTAGGTGAAGGGTCTGTCTCAGACCTAAAGCCTTCGTGATACTTACCAGCAGCATCAGAGGCATTCCCTTTGGAATCAGATTTAAAGCAGAAACATTGCTAGATCCTTTATTTTTTAACATTGTTATGGAAGCAGTAGCCAGTGTGATAAGACCTGAAACATTAAATAAATTATATGGAAAGGGGAGTCAGAATTATAATTAGCTGTACATAATATGTTGAAATTATTGGTAATTTTGCCATTCTGGTAAAGTGGCAGGATTCAAAATAAATATATAGAAAAACAATTTATTTCCTGCATGTCAGCAATAATCAGTTAAAATCTTATGTAGAAACAAAATTTTAAGAGCAACCAGGAATAGGCTTATCAAAAAGTTATCAAAAAAAGAATAATGAAAAATAAACATAATAATTGCTAAGAAAATTTTAGAGAAAAGTAATATAAGAGGATTTGACTTGTCAGTATTAAATCATATTGTATAGTGCTCAAATAAATGCATGCCAGTCAATGAAACTGCATTTTAAAAAAACAAATATACTTAAAAGACAACCTGAGAAGAATATTTGTAAGAATACAACAAAATCAGATGTTTAGTGTAAAGATATTTTTTAAATCAAGGAAAGCAGTAAGATCCCATTATGTAAATGGACCAGGGTCCTGAATACACTACTAAATGTGTGAAAGCAGGTTGACTTCATTTATAGCCAAAGAATTGCGAACTAAAGCAACAAATAAGCCTTTTACACTCATCAAAATGGCAGTGTTTTTTAAATTGTGATAATGCTAATGGTGGTATGGTAAGGTAGCAGTCTCATAGACTGTTGACAGAATTATAAATTGAACTTTCTCAGGAAGTAATTTGTGTATGTGAAGAGTCTTCAGAATACTTAAAATTATACTTCTCAACTGAGGAATTGCAGTCCTAGAAATTTATACTGAAAAGTAATCAGTAATGTAGGTAAATACTATGTACAGAAGATATTTCTGAAAACTGTATTTATAATAGATTTTTTAAAATCTGAGTAGACTTTGCCAACTCTGAAAAATATTAAATATTCAGTGTTGGAGGAATGAATAAATAAATTATGGCTCTGTGGGTGGAATATTATACAGCCATTATAATTTATATTTAGGAAAAAACATATATAATATTAAATGGAAACTACAACAAACAAAATTATAATCTCATTTACATACATCAAAAGACTAGAAGGAAATCTAAAATGTTAACAGTGGTTATCTCTGAGTGGTGTGATAATAGCTGATTGTTTTTTTATCATTTATGCTTTTACACAATGTCTGATTTTTTACAAAGTGAATATATACTATTTTATAATCAGATTTTTAAAAATTTAAGTGGTAATAAAAGCAGTTCTTAGCCATTATTTCTTTTCATTTCCTTGAAGCATTTCTTTGAAGGCGTTGAAGCTCGTGTAGCCCAGGGTATAAGAGAGGAAGAAGTAAGCTATCAGCTTGCATTTAACAAACAAGAGCTTCGTAAAGTTATTAAAGAGTACCCTGGAAAGGAAGTGAAAAAAGGCTTAGACAACCTCTACAAGAAGGTTGATAAGCATTTGTGTGAAGAGGAGAACTTACTCCAGGTATGCTGAGCCCTTGTAACCATCCTAGCTTGAACATCCTTGCATATGTTACCTTCTCTGAAATATTCCTCCAGAAACGCTACAGATTTTCGAATTTTAATGTAAGAGGAAAGTTTCATAAAGTACAGACCACACTAATGAATTGTGAGGAAGAAAGGAGTAATATTTATATGTTTATATGGCTATTCCTATTTATTTTACATTTCTGTTTTATTGTTTTAAGGCATTAAGTTGTTCTTTTGTTTGGAATGGGATTTTTTTGTTTTTTTAGATTTGAGGGGAGGAAGGAAATGGAATATAGTATAGTACAGTGGGGTGATTCTGAGCATGAGGGTTGGAGTTGGAAATGGGTTCATAATCTGGCTCCAGATTAAGTTTCATGACTTTGGGCAAGTTACTTAACCTCTCTGAGCCACAATGTCCTTATTTGAAAAGCGGAAATAATACCTCTCTTGTATAGTGGGCACTTCTGTATTGTCATTGCCATCTTATAGATGAGAAAATCAAAACTTATAGAGATGGAGTGATGTGACCAAGATCCCATAGCTAATGGATGGTAGAGCGAGATTTAAACCCCATATTGAGCCCTTATTCTTTATAAACCATACCGAAAAGCCCAGAGATGAGTGAGAATAAATCTGATTTCAACATCATGGAAGCCTACATGAGGGGTATTGCATTGTGTTAGCCTCTGAGAGCCAGATGGTAAATTAACAGATCAAGTGGGAGGAGTTGCTTCCAGGTGGAAGAAATGCCATGAGCTAAAAGATGAAAAGTAGAAAGTGTAATACTGTTTAGTAAATAGTCTTAAATTGACAGGAATTGAGGATTTATGAAATTTAAGACTTACAAGGAAAAATTCTGGAAGAATACATTCCCTCAGCTGTCAGATAGGGATGATGATCATAGTATCCACCCTCACCAGGTTGTCGTGAGACTTAAATAAAATAATATGTACATTAAGCACTTCGTACTGTGCTGATATAGAGCAAGTGTCAATAAATGTAACCTATTAATATTAGCTGCTATGTCAGTGTGCGTATCAGACTCTGTCTTGATAGTTGTCTACATGTTAGTTCCCACTCCAAGATTATAATTCCTTGGATGCTGATAATTGGTCTGCCTCATCTGGGTGTCCTCTGCGGCATCAAGCAATGTTTCACATCATCAATTTTAGATAAAGAAATTTTTAAACTTTCATCTGAAATAAGATTTAAGCATTAATAGTTGCATTTCATTTAATCACTAGTCTTTTTTCCATATATAATTTTGCATATTCACATCTGTGTTGGATATTGGAGGAGATATAATAACAGCTAAAATAGCATGAGTGCTTAGTGTGTCAAACACTGTTCTGGGCAGTTAACATACATTCACTCATTTAACCCTCACAATAAACTTATAGGAAGGCATTATTATTATTACCTCAGTTTACAGATAAGGAAATTGAGGCACAGAGCAGTGATGTAACATACTCAACGTCACAAATCTTGTAAGTAGGAGGAGCTAGGATTCTGGCTCCAGAATGCATGTTCTCAACTATGACTATGTGCTCAACTATGTTCTAAATTCTTAGACTATGTCTTGATGTTATTTCTACCTACTTGACTCTGTGTTATTTCCATTCATAGTTAAATGATTTTTATTTTTGTTTTTGTAATAGGTGGTATGGCACTCCATGCAGGATGAATTTATACGCCAGTACAAGCACTTTGAAGGTTTGATAGCTCGCTGTTACCCTGGATCTGGTGTTACAATGGAATTCACTATTCAGGACATTCTGGATTATTGCTCCAGCATTGCACAGTCCCACTAAACTGTGTGAAAGGAGAAAAGATAAATGAAAAAGCAGTCTGAGTACATTATTCAAAAACATCAAGCAACTGTTTTGAAAACCCAGACTTGAAATTTTTTTTTTCCTTCTGCTTTTTCTCCCCAAATCCCCCCAGTACATAGTTGTATACCTTAGTTGTGAGTCCCTCCACTTGTGGCACATGGGACGCCACCTAAGCATGGCCTGATGAGCAGTGCTATGTCCACGCCCAGGATCCAAACAGGTGAAACACTGGGCCGCTGAAGCAGAGCAAGTGAACTTAACCACTCAGCCATGGGGCTGGCCCCCAGACTTGAAATTCTGTGTATTATTAAGTATCAGATAAATGGGTAATACCATACTACAAGTATTCAAGGGCAAAGGTACCAACCTATGTAACAATTTTATTTGCCCAGTAGGTTGTGTACCAACTTAAAGTATTTATCGCATCATAAAATGCCTTTAGCCTTTTTCTATGACTGAATAGGAAATTTTCCTTGAGTGCCCAGCTTCTTGTATTTGAGAGTAGGTATCCTCTGTGTAATACCCTGAGAGTTCTTCAGCTCTCACTAATTCAGTTTTGTTTACAAATCATGTAACTACTAAAACATTGTATAGAATTTTTTCCCTCTAACTAATGTGTATATGGATAAGGGATCTTGTGATGATCAGTTGTAAACTTGGATTTTGAGGATTATGTGACTGTGTAGCAATGATTCTGAAATAAAAAAATTTTCAAAAAAGTTGAAATTTGATAATTTTCTTAGATCTGTTATATGCTCTTTTGTATATATAAAAGCACCTTCTTAGAAAATCAATCTACAAAAATTAATTACATGTTCATTTACTGCAAAACACTTAAAAGTGTAATAAGAAAAATAAAACCGTTTATAATATGCATGAAAAATATCTAGTACTTAGGACTAAGTGTAACGCAATGTCCTAAGGAATGAATTTCGTCCCCCCCAAAATTCAGATGTGGAAGCCCTAGCTGCTCCCCTCATGTGACTGTATTACAGATAAGGTCTTCAAGGAGGTAATTAAGGCTAAATGAGGTCATAAGGGTGGAGCCCTGATCCAGTAGATCTGAGAAGAGACAGCAAAGCTCGCTCTCTGCTATCTGTGGACACAGCAAGGAGGTGGCCATCGCAAGCCAGGAAGAGACCTCACCAGAACCCAACCAAGCTGGCACCCTGATCTCAGCCTTCCAGCCTCCAGAACTGTGAGAAAATAAATTTCAGTTGTTTAAGCCTCTCGGTCTGTGGTATTTTGTATGGCAGCCTGAACTGACTAATGCAAGATGTATAAGACTTTTATGGAGAAAATTATAAAACTATTGAAAGATATTAAAGAAGGCCTAAATAATTGGAGGAATATTTCATGTTTCTAGATAACAATACATAATGTAGTAGAAAGAGAAGTTATTCTTAAATTTAAAGATTCAGTGCAGACTTCCAGTTTCCAGTCCAGCACATAAGTTTGGAAGTAGTCTCTCCATCCTAACAACAAGTAAAAAACTGAACAAACTGAAAAGTCAGCTCCTCTTAGATCTGTATGAGAAGTGAGGTCACAGGGCGAACCACTGACACAACTGGAGAGACTGACGGGATTACAGAGAATCACCATTTACAGGAGCAGAAACCCCCAAGTTGAAGCCTCTATAGGAACCAGTGCTGAGGGAGAGAAAACTGAACTGTAGCTGACAAAGTCCTGGAGGCTGAGTGTGGATAAGTCTGAGAAATAAAAATTCAGGGGGGACCCAGTCATGGGGGTAAAACTTTTGTAAGTCTTGCTCCTAGAGCTCTACCACAGGTGTCACATTGAGTATCAGAGAAAAATCCCCTTGTGCTTCTTGCAGGCACAAGGAGGGGAAGGAACCATTTTGAAATATGCCAGTGTATTCCGTTTTGTGGGGGTTTTTTTCCTGAGAAAGATTCACTCTGAGCTAACATCTGTTGCCAGTCTTCCTCTATTTTGTGTGTGAGCTACCATCACAGCATGGCCACTGATAGACGAGTGGTGTAGGTCCGTGCCCAAGAACTGAACCTGGGCCACCGAAGCGGGGCGTGCCAAACTTAACCACTGGGCCACAGGAGCTGGCCCCATATTCTGTTCTTAACAAAGTCTGCACTTAGGAGAAACTTTAACCAGAGCCTAACTGACCTGGGAGAAGGGAAATACCCAACTCCAGCTGGCTCTAGCCTTACACACAGAGAAAGAGAAATACCCAACTTCAGCCCACTCTAGTCATCCTTTCCCACCTAAAGGGGGAGAGGGGACTGAAAAGCACAGATGAAGTTCACAGGCCAGAGATAGAGGCTCACTAAAAGACATGCCTAATGATAGGAATATAGTATGCTTCCTCTCCCCCAACACCTTACCACCACATTGCTAAAGGCCTATTTACAACTATTCCTATTACACGGTACATCATGTCCGGCTATCAAAAAATTACAAGCATACTAAAAGGCAAAAAACAGGGGCCGGCCCCATGGCCTAGTGGTTAAGTTCAGCACGCTCTGCTTTGGCGACCCAGGTTCACTTCCCCAGGCAGACCTACACCACTTGTCAGTGGCCATGCTGTGGTGGTGATCCACATAAATACTATGTGGCACAGATGATAGCTCAGGGAGAATCTTCCTCAGCAAAAAATAAATACATAAGTAAAAGGCAAGAGACAGTTTGAAATACAGAGTAAGCATCAGAACCAGACTCTCATATGGCAGGGATGTTGGCATTATCAGACCAGGAGTTTAAAACAACCATGATTAATATGCTAAGGGCTCTAATGGACAAAGTAGAGAGCATGCAAGAACAGATGGGCAATGTCAGCAGAGACATGGAAATTCCAAAAAGAATCAAGAGAAAGTTCTAGAGATAAAAGTACTGTAAAAGGAGTGAAGAATACTTTTGATGGGCTTACTAGTAGGCTGGACACAGCTGAGGAGAGAATCTCTGAGCTTGAGGATATCTCAATGGAAGCCTCCAAAACCAAAAAGCAAAGACTGAAAAAAAAAACACAGAACAGACTATCCAAGGGCCGTGAGACAACTACAAATGGTGTAATATGCATGTAATGGGAATACTGGAAGGTGAAGAAAGAGAGAAAAGAACAAAAGAACTATTTGAAACAATAGTGACTGATAATTACCCCAAATTAATGTCTGACACCAAACCACAGATCCAGGAAGTTCAGAGAACCACAAGCAGGATGAATGCCAGAAAAACTATGCCTAGGCATATCGTTTTCAAGCTACAGAAAAATCAAAGATAAAGAAAAAATCCCGAGAGAAGCCAGAGGAAAAAAACACCTTACCTATAGAGGAATAAAGATAAGAATTACATTCCACTTCTCTTCAGAAACCATGCAAGACGGAAGAGAGTGGAGTGAAATATTTAAAGTACTGAGAGAAAAAAACCCACCAACCTAGAATTATACACCCTGCAAAATTATCCTTCAAACGTGAAGGAGAAATAAAAGCCTTTCTCAGATGAACAAAAATTGAGAGAATTTGTTGTCAATAGACCTGCCTTGCAAGAAATGTTACAAGAACTTCAGAGAGAAGGAAAATGACATAGGTCAGAAACTCCAATCTACATAAAGGCAGAGCCTCAGAGAAAGAATAAGTAAAAGTAAAAGAAAACTTTTATTTTTCTTATTCTTAATTGATCTAACAGACAAAAGTTTATTCAAAATAATAACCACAATATGTTCAATTATTTATGCAGATATATGCTTATCTATAAGTGAAATGAATGATAGCAATGATACAAGGTATGAGAGAGGAATTGGGATTATTTTGTTATTATAAGGTACTCATCCACGAAGCAGTATAGAATTATTTGAAGGAAGACTTAGATTAGTTGTATATGTATATTGCAAACTCTAGGCTGACCACGTAAAAAAGTTTAAACAGAAGTATAATTGATATGCTAAGAAAGGAGAGAAGACGGAATGATATAAAATGCTCAATTGAAACCACAAACAATAGAGGAAAAATGGAAGACAAAACTAGGAACAAAATACAAGGACAAAAAATTGAAAAGAGTAACAAATATGGTAGCTATTAATCCTACTTTATCAAAAATTATTTTGAATGTCAATAGTCTAAATGAACCAATTGAAAGACAGAGATTTTCAGAGAGGATCAAAAAACAAGACCCAACTATATGTTGTCTACAACAAACTTTAACTATAAAGACACGTATACATTAAAAGTAAGTAGATAGAGAAAGATATACCATGCTAACACTAATCAAAAGAAGGCAGGAGTACATATATTAATTTCAGAAAGAAGAGAATGCAACATGGGTCACCAGCAGCTCTACTGAAGACATTGGAGGAAATTTGGCCAGGGTTCTCGTTCTTGCCATGTCTGCTCCAACCAGCACGGCCTGATCTGGAAATAATGGCCTCAACATGTGCCACCAGTGCTTCTGCAAGTATGCAAAGGACATCGGCTTCATGAAGTTGGACTGAGTGACCTTCCTTGGATGGGTCATCCAAGACATCTACCTATGGCAGATACAATGCTAGTTGTTTGTAGATAAAAGACAAAAATACTTCAAAAAAAATTTCAGAAAGAGCAGACTGCAGAGTAAGGAAAGTTATCAAGGATAAAGAAGGGCATTACACAATAATAAAGAGGTCAATTATCTAGGAAGACCTAACAGTCCTTCATGTGTATAAGCCTAACAACAGAGCACTGAAATACATCAGGTAAAAACTGATACATAGTTGAAGAATTCAAGACACCTCTGTCAGAAATGGACAGGTCCAGTAGGCAGAAAATCAGTATGGATGTAATTGAACTCAACAACACCATCAATGAAACGGATATAATGGACATCTATAGACTACTTCATCCAGTTACAGAAGAATACACATTCTTCTCAAGGTCATATGGAACATTCACCAAGGTAAACCTCATTCTATACCATGAAACACACCTTAATACATTTAAAAGAGCAGAAATTATATAATATCTGCTCTCAGACTGCAATGGAATTAAACTAGAAATCAATAACAGAAAGATAACAGGAAAATCCCAAAATACTTGGAGATTAAACACAGTGCAATTCCAGGCAAAGGTCACAACTGTTTTGGTTTGATTTGGTTTCTGTGGGACCTGAAAAGCTGGTTCTAAAATTTATATGGAAAAACAAAAATCTAATAGCCAAGACACTCTTGAGAAATGAGGTAGAAGGAGTTTCCTTATTATAATTAAAGCAGTGTTGTATTTGTGCAAAGATAAATAAGTAGACCAGTGAAACAAAACTGAGAGCCCAGAAGAAGACCCACACAACTATGGACCCTTGCTTTATCACAGCTGTGGTGTGGCAAATCAGTGGGGAAAAGATAGACTTGAATAAATGATGCTGGGACAGGTTGTCCAAAAGAGAAAATGTAAAAATTGAACCCTTACCTCACACCATGGACAAAACGAATTCCACGTGTATTGAATTCCCAAACGTGAAAGGCAAAACCATAGAACCTTTAGAAGACAGTATAAGAGGGTATCTTTTTAATCTCAGAACAGAGAAGGATTTCGTTAAACAAGATGCAAAATTGCAAATCATAAAGAAAAAAATTATATGTTTGACTACGTTAAAGTTAGGAACTTGTGTTCATCTTTTGATGAAAGTGAAACAACAAACCACAAATTGAGAGACAAAAGTTGCAACATATAACAATCAGTATCCAAAACTTATAAACTCCTA
The DNA here is from genome assembly GCF_037783145.1 of Equus przewalskii. Lineage (NCBI taxonomy): Eukaryota > Metazoa > Chordata > Mammalia > Perissodactyla > Equidae > Equus > Equus przewalskii. The sequence continues at coordinate 76,702,976 of NC_091833.1, read as the reverse complement.
AAAATCAGGTAAAAAGAAAAAAAAGACAAACCAATAGACAAAAAGGATGAAAAACTTGTACAGGCATTTCACAGAAGAAGGAAACAGAATGGCCAATAAGCATATGAAGTGTTCACCTTTATTTGACATCACAGAAATGTGAATTAAATTTAAAGGGATGTGAGGTCACCAGAACACAAATGCTTCTGGAAGAAGCATAATCTGGTATAATTACTTAAACAATTTGACATTATCTAATAAAGTTAAAGACAAGTGTAGTGTATGACTCAGCAATTCTACTCCTAAGGATGTGCTCCAAAGCAGGAAAGCTCAACACAAACTACTTAAGTGTCTCTGTAAAATACAGATGCCTGGGCCCCACCTCCAGACGTTAGATTTCAACTGCGTCAGGGCAGAGCCCAGGCATTCTACAATTTTTGAAAGCTCCTCAGTGATTCTGATATTCAGTGAGGATTGAGAATCACTTCCATAAAGAGACTCACGCACTTAGGCATTAGCGCAAAGTCTTAACAAAGACTCTATCAGCACCGTTTGTAGTAGCAAAAAACTGCAGACAACCCAATGTCCATCAACAATAGAATGGATAAATTCAGGTATAATCATTCAATGGAATGCCAATATAGTAGCGAAAATGAGTGAATTTTAGCTACACACAACAGTGTACACACAACTGCAAAATTAAGCAATGTATTGTTTAGGGTTACAAATGTGGTAAAACTGAAGAAAAGCAAGAGAGTGATCCCAAAATTCTGGAGAGTAATTAGAGGGCAGGAAGAGAAGGGTATGGGACGTGGGAGGGCCACACACACAGGGTTTTAAAGGCATATTGTAATGTTCTTTTACTTGAACTGGGCGGTGGGTACATGAGTTTCATTGGACCATGACACTTTATACCTTACATACACCTTACAAATCTTATTTTATATCAGTGCAACATTTCATTTAAAAACTTAAAATCAAATTCATATATATTATATATGTGTGTGTATATATATACCTTTATTGCTATATAATGAAATCTGGACATTTATAGATGACAGTCTGGGACCAAAGAAGACCCAGTGACTTGATCAAGGTCCAAGCCAGGTATTAACAGAGCTGATACACAACACTAAACTCCCTCTCAAAGGGCTGGTCTTTCTTTTTCTCAACTGATAGCAGGAATGATAGAAATACACATCCCATCCAAGGAGCAAACACTGTCCAATATCTCCATTAACAGGCAACGGTTAATTTTAACAGAAAGTGTATGGCTCTTATTTAAAGAAAAGACAGTGGATGACTCCCATCAGCTATAGTTTTCTAGACCTTAAAGATCTATGCTATGGTTTGCTAGAAAGGATAGAGGAAGAGGAACACAGACCTTTTAGACAAACCATTGAAAATGATAATTTAGAGAATATCTGTAAATGAAAAAGTACTAAGTAAAAACGGCTGTGCCAGGAAGGTTAAATACATAATAGTAGATTTGTGTCAAAAAAGTAAGATTATTAATTCGCATAAGTATATGCTTTGGGATCCTTTCCATCGTGCTTCTCAAACTTTAATGTCCATGTGAAAGAACCAGGAATCTTGTTGAAATGTAGATTCTGATTCAGCAGGTTTTGTGTAGTCCGAGATTCTGCATTTCTAACAAGATCCGAGTAATATCAATGCTGCTGGTCTATAGCCCACAGTTTGAGTTGCAAAGCTTTACAGTGTAGACTTACATCATTCATACCTCTGAGCAAATTAGGATAATTTGGCTTTTTCTCCTTTGGGAGACAGCTGACATTTATGCTTGTGGTTTAAAAAGAGTTCTCAGTTGTTATGCTTGGCAGCACTGTGATACAATGCTCACTTACCTCAAGTCCTGAGAGAGTGTGGTACTAAGTTCATTTAGGGGCTGGCCCCGTGGCCGAGTGGTTAAGTTCGCGTGCTCCGCTGCAGGTGGCCCAGTGTTTCGTTGGTTCAAATCCTGGGCGCGGACATGGCACTGCTCATCAAGCCACGCTGAGGCAGCGTCCCACATGTCACAACTAGAAGGACCCACAACGAAGAATATACAACTATGTACTGGAGGGCTTTGGGAGAAAAAGGAAAAATAAATAAATAAAACATCAAAAAAATAAATAAATAAAAATAAAAATAAAAAAAATAAGTTCATTTAGGAGTAATTCATATTTCCAAAAGAGGATGGAGAAAGCACTCAAAAGGCAATGAGATAGATGGAAAGAGGGAGAGGAATGTATGAAAAAAGACAAACGAGGTACAAAGGGGCAATGGACACCATGGCAACCAAGACAAAGCAACATCAATCTATGAGCAAACTGCTTGTCCAGCAATCCTAAGAAGGCATCTTCTCTGAGATCAGAGAGGAACTTCCAAAAGAGGAAGTTCCTGAGATACACAGGACTTTTGCCTCTATGTCTACTTCCTTCTTGGTATGTTGTGAAATGAAGAGACAATTAGGGCTGTGGCAGATGTGACCGTGAAGGTAGGAGGATTATGTTGAGGAATCAAAGAAAAATGTAAATCATAGAATGACATGTGTGCATTAATAGCAAATATGTAAAAATAACATGTATACAAATAGTAAAGAGAGTAAGTGAAATTATTTGAAATTTTAGGGCACTGGGTTTAATTTCTTTAATGGTTATCCATATGTTACTATTAATCATCAGAGGTTTCTATTTAACTTTCATTGCACAGTCATGGTCCTTTTGTGTTTTGTGGATGATTTAAGTAATAATAGGTGCAGAAAAGTCTGAGAGTTCTTTGGAAGAAATTTTACATCGTTGCATTAGCATTTAACATATCTTGCATTTGCTATACTTTAAAAGAGCCCCTTATCTTTGGATGGTTTTTCTGAACGAACAGCTCCTATTAGTTTACCCTGCGGGCTTTGCCAAGCTGTAACTAAGCCAATATCGATTCTCTGCCACTATTTTGAGGTCAGCATTGACCAGTCAATATTATAGCACTTAGGGAAAGAGAACTTTCTGAAAGGATTTCTAAGTAGTGGAATAATACATTTAATCCAAAGCACAACGTGCTTTCAGAAGAAAGTTTGTAGGCACCAAAATTTAATTTGAAGAAAAAATCTTGAAGTGGTTTGTATCAAAATTTACTTATTATAACTTTACCTAGGATTTTTAAGTCGTTTACTTTAAATTATGGCTATAAATGTACCACATCTAACTTGTGCTCATAAAAATTCGTTTCCATATTTGTTTACTCAGGAGGAGTAATCTGCTGTAAGACCTATCAAACCATAAGATTTATCAGAGTGAACCGTTCTCTAAACAGAAGAGAGGAGAAACAGTTAGAGTACAATGCACTGAATACTTTGACTTTTACTGATGAAGCCTAAAGTAATCTGCCTCTTCCTGGGGCATCATCCTAAGAATCACGATATCTCAGCTTCTTCTCAGGGTCCCTTGCCTTTTAATGATTTCCTGTCTCTTACCCTTGTCTTTGGACCACAGTTTCTTTTTTCTGCCTGAAAAATTACATTGCTTTTGATCAGGGGGCATAAAATTTATCAAAATACTCTAGAAATGAATTGAGCTGTTTCTCACTCCATATCACAGTAGATTCATCCTGAATCCTGGTAGGACTATCCATGACAGTCCCCATGCTCCATAAGGATTAGGCAGATGACTATACCAGCCAGACCAATCAGACTCTGCCTCTGCCAGGAATCTGAATCTTGAGCAGAGTGACACTGGGTGGAATGAAGGCACTTGGAGTAAATCATTCTAGTGGTCACACCAAACAAGACCATTCATAAATGTCTTCTATAAGATCCCCAGAGTTGTCCCGGTTTCTATGCCTCCCAAGGTCAGGTGATTCTGTTTTCCTTTGATTCTGGGAGTCACCCAAGCTTCTTCCCATTTTGAGGTCCGGGAGTGGTAGGGAGCACTTAAGTTAGCAGAAGTTAGTTTCTGTAGCTTGCAACCAAAGACCCCCTATTGATGCCAGCCAAAACATGTATATACACAAAATCAAATAAACTATGTAAGACAATAAATGATAGGTGCCAAGTGAATGATACAGACAGCAAATACTGCAATAGCTCCAAGGAGCTAGGTATATTTGTGGCCTAATAAAGTCAAAGAAGACTTTATAAAGGAAATCACATTTTATTCATCCATTCATCAGTTGATAGTCATTTGGACTGTTTTCACCTTTTGATTATTACGAACAATGCTGCTCTAAACATTTGTGTACGGGTTTTTGTATGTACATATGTTTTTATTTCTCTTGGGTACATCCTTGGGAATGGAATTGTTGGGTCATAATAGGAACACTATGCTTAACTTTTTGAGGAATTGCTGAACTGGGACGCACCAACATTTAATGGGATTAGAGAAGAAAAGGAGCTCACGACAGAGGATGACCAGGATGGCCGAAGAGGTAGGAGGAGGTCAGGAGATGTTGTGTCACGAGGACCAAGAGAAGAACAGGTTCCAGAAAGAAAGGTGTGATCAACAGTGTCCAATGGTTAAATAAGACAAGAACTGAAAGAGTCCACTTAATTTGGCATTTGGTTGGTCATCGCTGACCTTCGTCAAAGCATTTCAGCACTTCAGTCGCAGAGAGGAGAACTGATTGTGGTGGAATTGAGTACAAATAGGAGATAAGGGGAAGATTTATGGTATAGAAGGACTCCTCTTCCCAGAAGCTTGATTATGAAGAAAAGGATAGTGACCCAGATGGGGACCCAGGATCAAAGCCAGGACTTTATTAAGATGGTCTTGAACCTGTGTATCCATCAGAGTTCAATGCAGGAAATAAAAAACATTCCAGATATTTCAAAAAGAAAGGAATTTAATTCATGAAATTAAGTGCTTACAAAATCAACAAGTGGCAGAAGGCCATGAGTCAGAGGGCCGCCACTGAACTTTCTGCTTCAAGATCACGTCACTACAGCTGCAACCCATGGCTTCCGCCACTGCCACCACCATAGCTGCCACCACTATAGCCTCCCTACTCCACCTGTGAGATGGTGCTAGGGAAGAGGACAGGTGCTGTTTAGATGACTACAGATGTGGATGCAGGAAGTGGAGGTTTGCTCCTTCCAGTAGCAACACAAACATATCCTGGTTAGAAACAGAGCCCTCATTTCGAGATGGCTAGTTGTTTGTAATTTACCTTGAGCACCATGTACAAAGCGCTATGGTCAGAATGCATGATCTAGTTTAATTCTTACAAGTCCTCTTAGGGAAGTTATACTGTTGTCCCAAGGTCACACTGTTAGGAAGTGATGGAGCCACAATTCCAACCCAGGCCTATCTGACTTCATGTGTGCTTTTTGGGCACAGCTTGTACCCAGCTCTGTCTCCCCAGGACAGAGATGTTTACTACCTGCCCACTTTGGACAAAGCACAAGAAAAGGCCTTCTATCCACAGCTGGCCTTCCAAGAAATTGGTGTAGAATTCTCCAAACTAACCTGGGGATGAGCCCCGGCCACCAATCCTAGAAACTAGACACAAACTGAGTCCTGTTTCTTAATCAGAGGCCAATAATCTATTCGCTAGACTGGCATGTCTCTTCCCCATTTTAATCAGACTGCCAAAGTTATGTCTTTTTTAATTTAGAAAGAATCATATTACCACCTTTCAAAACATTGACAAATCCAATGGATCAATCACCAGTGCCTTCCATTTTACGCTAGCACAATAGACAGCAGAGGCTGTACTGGCTGCTTTATAACATCAAAAATAAAATAAGCCATGAAAGCTTTGGACCTTAAGCTGTGGTATCAGACATTCACATAAACGCACGTAAGCCTTGATGAAACGCTTTGTCATTATTCAATCTGTTCATTCTATTACTCAGTATAAGGTCTCTGAAGCACAACAGGAAGCACTTAAAAAATACCTGCAAATAAAACTTCATAATTTAATCTGTTCTATTTTAATCAGATGTCATCCTATCAAGGAAGTTCAAAAAATAACTGCATAGCATCTTCTCAAGTTTATATAACAGTAAGTTTTTTCTTAAAGATATTTCTTTTACTTTATATTATTTGGTCATTCGTTATTCAATCATTTATTCATTCATCAAACATTTACTGATGACCTGTGGGGCTACAGAGATAAGCTTCAAAAGCTCATGGGGTAATGGGGGAGACAGACAAGTAAAAAGATCCAACCAAAATGCTTACAGTCATTGTCTTCAGGGAAAACAGTAAAATGGAAGGGGGAGGGGGCTGGCCAGGACAGGGAAAAGGTTAGAATCTAAATAAAAGGGGCAGCCCCGTGGCCTAGTGGTTAAGTTCAGTGCACTCCACTTCGGCAGCCCAGGTTCACCGGTTTGAATCTCAGGCTTGGACCCACACCACTCATCAGTGGCCATGCTGTAGTGGGGTCCCACATACAAAATAGAGGAAGATTGGCACAGATGTTAGTAACAGTCCTCCTCAGCAAAAATAAATAAAAAATAAAAAACAGGGGCCAACCCGGTGGTGCAGTGGTTGAGTTTGCACATTCTGCTTCGGCGGCCTGGGGTTCTGCCGCTTCAGATCCCAGGTGGCACCACTTGTCAAGCCGTGCTGTGGTAGGCGTCCCACATATAAAGTAGAAGAAGATGGGCACGGATGTTAGCTCAGGGCCAGTCTTTCTCAGCAAAAAGAGGAGGATTGGCAGCAGATGTTAGCTCAGGGCTAATCTTCCTCAAAAAAAAACAAGAAAAAGATTTCTAAAAAAAAAAGAAGTTAAGTGGGGACTTTCACTTTGTAACCTTGATATTTATACATTGTTTGAATTCTGCTACAAGCATATACTACCTGGTAATTTTGAAATATGGTAAAATGTAAATGTTAATAAAGTTAATATCTTAGAAAGTTAATGTCTTAGATATCTAATATCTTAGAATATCTTATATCTTAATAACATGATTTTTCTCTTTCGCTTTTCCTTTGGTTGGCCCAAGACATCAACCAGTCTCAGAAGGAGATTAAGAGATTTGTTACAGAATGAGAACATTCATGGCTTACTGGATGGCAGACACTGTTCTAAGCAATTTACAGGTAATGCGAAAAGAAAGATAGAATTAATAATCAGTTTTTGACCTTCAAAATAAGGTTGTCCAGCCAAACAGCCTCAGAATTCACTTTCACCCTCCATCCATTAGAAACCAAGCCTGGATGCCTTGGCTCAGAGAGTTCTCTCCTCGGGAGAGCAGACACCCACAGAGGCGTCTAACCGCTCTGTGGTAGAAGGAAGGTGTGCTACAGAGGAAGCCGGGCGGGAGCTGTTCCTCTTCAGCCCCAGGACTGTGGGAAGGAGAGCGCAAGAGAGGAGCAGAGCTGTCAGACACGCGTCCTGAGTGTGTAGCAGGTGACTGGGGGAGACGCCAAGGACAGAAGGGGGTTCTTCTCTCCCACTCTCCATTTGGGACTCTAAGAAGAGGCTTCATTGCAGGCTGCCTTGTGTATCAACCCCAGTGGGGCCAGCATGGCCAGGCGGAGCGAGGTCCTGAGGTTTAACTCTAGAGTCACCTATACTTTCCACATGGGGCCCTTGTGACTGAGAATATCCGAGAATCTGGCCGGGGGTCCATAGCTCCAGAGAGGTGGGTGAGGGACTGCGAGATGGGTCAGGATGATGTGGGAGTCACAGCCAGAAGTCAGAGGAGTGTGTAGTGTTAGGAGCAGCCCGGGAAGGCAGAGTGAGTCAGAGACGGCCATCGGAGAGAGGGAGAGATCCATGCATCACACCGGCCACAGGCTTCAGTTGCAATGCCAGAGACACTGAGAGCAACCAGATGGACAAAGGTAAGGGAGGTCTCCAAGGACCACAGTCTGCCCCTCAGCCACATGATCAAGCAACCCCACACCTCCCCACATGCATACACCCCGTTAATGTTTTGGAGATGAAAGGATGAAAAATCTGACAGACTGAGCTTTTATTTTCCTGGACAGACTAACACCACCTTTTAAAGGGAGTGTTTTAAATTATTGGGTCAGATTAAGTTTAAACCAGGAAGAATTTAAACATTAATTGTTTTTACTGCTTACCAGCAGGTGGGGACTGAGGAGGAAGACTGAATTAGTTAACAAAAGGACTCTAATTTCTCCATACTTCTGAGAAGTGGTGTGAGTTAAATTCACAATCCTGCTAAATAAATTTAAAAATCAATTACAATACAAAGTATTAAATGCTAGGAAAAGAAGCATAGGGTGCTATGGGAGCTCTAGGCAGCAAAAGTAATTACTATGTTGGATCAGACCCATACAGCATCCAGCCCAGGATTTGGCCTTCCCAGTGGAACCTGGGCACATTTGCCGACGGGTCGAGTTGGGGAGCACGGCTGATTTTGACTTTGCGTTTTGTCAACTAGAAAACTAAAGGTATCCCTTGAAATATCATCAGCTTCTCCCATGACCTGTTTGGCATCCGTTGATTTCTCCAACTCTGCTTGAATGTTTTTATACATCCGCACCATCTGTTGGAGGCGTTAAGTCTCTGCAGAGGGTGTTCCTGAGACTTCTGTTTCTTATCGTTCAACTGTGGTAAGCTGGGAAGAGTGAGGTGAGGCAGGTTCTGTCTGTATTCAGAATCTTCCTCTTCAGATGGTCCCCCCTCCACTGAGAAAAAAAAGAAGCCAAAGTGTATCTACATTCAAGGCTTAGATAGCAAGTATTGATGCTCAGAATGGCTCAAATCATAAATTCTATTTCCTTGCATCCAGTTCTTTCCCTTGCCCCTGAATAATAACTCAGGCAGAACCCATGACTTTTTTGGTCTCTCTGAAATAAAATAAGTCCTTGGTCAATAATTGAAATGTCTAGGGGCTGGCCCAGTGGCACTGCGGTTAAGTTCGCACATTCTGCTTCAGTGGCCTGGGGTTCACCGGTTTGCATCTGGGTGCGGACATGGCACCGCTTGTCAAGCCATGCTGTGGTAGGCATCCCACATATAGTGCAGACGAAGATGGGCACAGACGTTAGCTCAGGGCTAATCTTCCTCAAAATAAAATAAAATGTCTAGTTCCCTGTGATAACCAAAACTTTAAACATGGCTTAATGGTCAATGCTCTCACCCTTTCCTAGCTTGGCCTGCTGCAGGCAGAGAAGAAAAGGGAAGTGGTTACTTGCTTTCCTCTATTCCCAACCCCTCTTCAAACCCTTTCATACCCAAATTCCTAATGGAGGGGGAAGACGGCAAGGGGCAGGGAAGTTCTTACTTGACCAGTGTTTCTGAACCAGTGTCTGCTCTCTGACCCTGCCGGGTGTTTAAACTTGACTCTTTCTTTTTCTTGTGGGTCCTTTGGAAACCCTCCTCCCTCCCCTCAGGGTCTCTCACTTGCAGCTCACTAGCCAAGAGTCAATGCATCTCTATTCCTAGTGGTCCCTTACTCCTTCCTCCGCCCCTAGAACTAGCCCTATCTCCAGCCTCTCGCAGCAGTAGACTCCTTGTCTTTCCTGGAGACCTTCCTAGACAGGATTGTTTTCTGTTGCTCTAGGCGTGGGCATGGAACCCAGTTCTGGCCAATAAAGGGAACTCTACTAGGGGATTCTGGGAGAGATTTTTTCCATAGGGTTCTATGAGACAAAACTTTTTTTTTTTTTCTTGCCGCACAATACCTGTCTCCTGCCTTTGCTTTTTGTTTTTGGGGCTGTTGCATGCCAACCTGTTTCTTAGAGTTGTGACAGCCATCCTGTGGCCGTGGAGCAAAAAGTCTGAGGATAAAAGTCACCCACTGAGGAGAGGGAGTGGAAGGATGAAAAGTGGTCAGGTCCTTGATGGCGCCATTAAACCACAAACCAAACTAGGACTGCCAGGTATTTTGTCAAGTGAGACTGTGACTGCACAAAATTGGTGTTCTCTTGCCCGATGCGCATAAATCGCCAATTACAGCATCAGTGAGATCGACCTGCAGGGAGACGGGGGGCGTATGCCCTCAGATCTGTCTCCCCAATTCACGATTTGGGGCAAAATTTAAGAAGTGAGGGAGAATACGCTGGCACGCGGAAACACCAGCAGGACAGGTTTTGACTGATGGGCTTCAAACATTTATGGTGAGGTTCTAAACATTTAGGATGAGGTTCTAAACACTTAGGATGAGGTTCTAAACATTTTTGGTGAGGTGGGGAAGGAATTTTAACACTGGATCTTCCTGAATGAGGGACCCCTCACTTCTGATGAGTCCGACTTTGAAGTTCCAGTCTTGTCCTGGTCCTTGGGTTCCGTGGGAAGGAGGATCTTTGGTTCCCTGGTCATTTCAGGTCACGATTTCTTCTTCTGCGCATGCTCTGGCTACATGACATTGCAGTTTTTCTGAAAGACAATCCTTAATCACTTTGTTGATAAGAGATGGGGTCTGTTCAAACAGGGTCTAAATGGGCCAGTGGTTACAAAACCACAAAATGCTCCTATTACCTAATCAATTATTAATCATGTGTTCTGATAACTTTCAGCCAAATGCATGTTGACTGATGCTCAGACTGAGTCCCTGGAACCTGTGATTTGTAAGAGAGAGAGAGAGAATCCGGGCCTAGGAAAAAGATTTGGATCAAGCCCAAGTCAGCAAGTGAGTATTTCCTTGTTTCTGCACAGTTAGGACTTTCTGAGCAAGTTTTACCAGAACTTGTGTTAAAGAACAAGATTTGGAAGTTAAATTCTGACTATGACTGATTGGTAGTGAGAGAACTCCAGAGAGATTTTCCTCCCTGGAGGTGTGTGTTTACATATCAAGGGGAGGCAAAACCTGGCACCATGGAGCCATCCCAGGAGTGGTAAACCAGGAGAGGCTTCTCTTGTCTTCCCCCTGGAGACATTTATTTATATTCCAGAAGGTAAGAACCCAGGACCTTTCCCTTCTCTTCCCAAGAAAAATGAGGGTACCCCAGGCGGCAAAGTTTTCCCTCCCTTTCTCAGGTGGGGCGGGGAGAGAGCTCACCCTGTCATATATAAACTCTCAGATTCTTTTTTTTTTTTTTTAAAGATTTTATTTCCCCTTTTCCTCCCAAAGCCCCCAGGTACATAGTCGTGTATCTTTAGTTGTGGGTCCTTCTAGTTGTGGCATGTAGCACGCTGCGCCACCATGGCCTAATGAGTGGTCCCATGTCCGTGCCCAGGATTCGAACTGGGGAAACCCTGGGCCACCAAAGCAGGGTGCGCCAACTTAACCACTCGCCCATGGGGCCAATCCCTCAGATTCTTAATTTGGAGGGTCTTCCTCTCCTGCAGTACAGACCCCTGTATATATAGGGCGACATCTGGCTCTCAGCGTATCACCCTGCTGGGTTGGGCAAGGGAACTGATAGTTATTGGTGTAAATAATAATAACTTTGATCTCTGCTCCAGAAACCTCATGTTTGAATGGATAATATAAATAAATGTAGATATTAAAAACTTAGTCATAGAAAGAGGCTTGCGCATGGTTCTTCACTGGAGAATATGTGACAGTTGCTAAAAAAGCTAATGTGATACTAGGCTGTGTTGATATATATTGAATGTGCTGTGCATATATATCAAGGGAAATAAATATATGGCAGTCCTCAGCCCCAATCCGATGTAATCACTTCTGGGTATAAATTTCAGTAAGAAAACTGAGAAAGTAGAGTGTTTCTACTCCAGAGAAGGCCCCTGGATAAGCAATGGGCTTGGAGACCATGTTATGTGAGCAAAGGTTGAAGCATTTGAGGTATTTCTGAAAGGTCATCACATCATAAGGAAAGGCAGAGTCTAGCTTCATGTAAAGAAGAATGTTTCTCTTAAGAATGAATGCCAAATTCAGAGTTGTTTTAACTTCTAGAGTTGAAGTCAAGACTCTATCGCTTACTTGGCAACTTCTAGTAAGTTACTTAATCCCATTTGTAAAATGAGGATGCCAATATTTCCTGCTTCATAGGGTTATTACAGTGATTAAATGAAATAGTACCTGTAAAGCATACACAGTACTTAGAACAGAACCTAACAAGCACTCAAAACACAATGGCTCTTATTAGTTTATTAGTAGCTTTGTTTATTGACTTTCTCCACCTTTTATTTGGCTACCTACTCATCCTAAACATTTCTGGTAGTTTTAATTTACATGCCTCTTATTTTCAGTAAGTTTGAGTCTCTTTTCAAATGGTAAAGAGCCATTTGATGAATCACATTTTCATACCTTTGCCCATTTTAAAATAACTTTCCTAATATATGCTATTATTTGTTACTCATTTTACTATCAACTTATAGAAGCTTTTTATATATTACGTAAATGATAATAGTTGTAAATATTTTCCCCAGCTTATCCTTTGTCTTTTGACCATAGAACTTTTGACATGCAGAAGGTTTTTCAAATATATATATTAGTATTCATCAATCTTTTCATTCATGCAGAATCCCCACTCTTATCTCTGTTCTCATTGACTCCAAAAGATGATTAAAAAGTGTAATTCCAGGACTGGCACAGTAGCGTAGTGGTTAAGTTCACGCACTCTGCTCTGATGGCCTGGGGTGCACTGGTTCAGATCCTGGGCGCAGACCCAGCACCACTTGTCGAGCCGTGCTGAGGCGGTGTCCAACATAGGAGATCTAGAAGGACCTGAAACTAGGATATACAGTTAGTCACTGGTGGGGCGGCCCCGTGGCCAAGTGGTTAAGTTCGCCCACTCTGCTTCGGCAGCCCAGGGTTTCACTGGTTCGGATCCTGGGTGCAGACACGACACCGCTCCCAAGGCCATGTTGAGGTGGCATCCCACATGCCACAACTAGAAGGACCCACAACTAAAATATACAACTATGTACTAGGGGGATTTGGGGAGAAAAAGCAGAAAAAAAAACCCAATTAGTTACTAGGGTTTTGGGGAAGCAAAGAAAAAAAAGAGGAAGATTGGCAACATATGTTAGCTCAGGGCAAACCTTCCTCACTAAAAAAAATGTAATTCCTTGCACTAGCATTACGAATTGAAAATTTCTGATGTCTTTGTAGATACACAAAATAAACTGCGACATCAGCAAGATACTTGAGCATTGTGCTTTTAGAAGGGACCCTTTCTTGAGAATAATTTTCCAGCGTCTCTGCTGCTAAAGAGCTAGCTTCTCATAACATCTGATCAATCACACAGTTTGAGCGTCTTTTGTAGCCAAGTCACTACAGAGCCTCCACTGCAAGGCTCCAGACAGACTGGAGCTATCGTAACCGTTAGCCTTATCTGCCAGTAATAATCAGGTTGCCAACCAAACCATACACCTGTAGCAATAGGGAAATTGACTCCCTACTGCTTAAATAAAAGGATCTAAATTAGCTGGCAGTAATATTGATATTTTGCCCCATCTCTGGGCCAGTCACTGAAGGGAGGCAACTGGGCTTATTGGACTTGGTGTCAGAAAGCCTGGTTCATTCAGCTCAATTCGGTTCAGTTCTGTTCAATTCAGTTCAATTCACACTTTCCGACCTTTTATTAAGTGCCAGACACTCTACTTGGGTTATGAGCACAAAGAACACACTAGTCTTCTGTATACTGTGAGGAGCTCACAGTCTAAAGGGGGAAAGAGGATAATCAGCGACTACAGTAGAGTTAATGACACCTGGATACACAGAATATGTTTTGAAAATACAGAGAAGAAACATGAAAAAGGAACCTCGATTTTTCTCTGTGAAGTTTCTCCTAAATATTATCTACACACGATCAACTGTTTCCTAGTGAGTTATTTTCGCTCATAACACTTTTGACACCAGATGAGAGGGTTTTTTGCCAACTATACAGTGTCATTTCCAAAACCACTTCTCCAACTCTCTGGACACCAACTGGTCCAGAATTCAATTCAGTTCTGGCACTAACTACCTGGTGTTACTGCAGACATCACCAGCTAAGGGCTCAGTCCCACGAGACTTCCGCTACTTCAGATGCCAGTCACAAGTCCTGGGCCTCTTGTACTTCTAACCGGCCAACTATAAATTGGGGAGGAGGGGTCCCCGTGACCCCATCTCAGGTTAGATAATTTACTAGAATGGCTCACAGAACTCAGAAAGTCACTTTACTTACTATTACCAGTTTATTATAAAGGATACAACTCAGGAACAGCGAAACAGATGCATTGGGCAAGGAAGGGGGTGGGGATGTGCAGCTTCCTTGCCCTCTCCCCCTGTGCCACCCTCCTAGAACCTTGATGTGTTCACAAACCTAGCTCTCCGAATCCCACGTTTAGGGTTTTAACCGAGGTCCCATTACCTAGGCATGATTGATTAAATCATTGGACATTGGTAATTAATTCAATCTCCAGCCCCTCTTCCCTCTCTGGAGATTGGGTGGGGGGGGGGGTGAGGCTGAAAGCGCCAAGCTTCTAATCAAGGCTTGGTCTTTTTGGTGACCATCCCCATCCTGCAGCTATCTAGGGCCCTGCTGAGAGTCATCTCATTAGAACAAAAGATGCTGTTGTCACCCTCATCACTCAGGAAGTTCCAAGGACTTTAGGAGCTCTGTTCCTGGAGAAAAAGACTAAACATCTTATATGCCACACCTGGATATTTTTGTAATATCACCTCAGGCCCCGTATATCACAGACCAAACTTACCATATACCCCGTGTCCCTTTCCTGCCCTGGCACACCCTAAAAGGGCTTCTTGATTGTACTATCTAGGAATCTGCCTGGCAGCACCTTCTTCAGTCTCTGAAGCTCAATGCCTTGACATTTACTTGGATTCCTTCCATTCCTTCACTTAGAGAGGCTGGTCTCTCACTACACCCTGCCCCTTCTTCCTTTGTAATATTTCTCAAATTTCCCTCAGACCTTTATCTCATCATTAAAATAATCTTCTCACTCTTGGCCTAGACAACCTTGTTTTCTGCCATTTTCCATTCCATCCTTTTACTACTCAGATTAATTTTCCCAAAACTAATTTCATCATGTGATTTTCCAGTTTAAAAACCTTCAATAAGGGGCCAGCCCGGTGCAGCAGCAGTTAAGTTTGCATGTTGCACTTCGGTGGCCCGGGGTTTGCCGGTTCGGATCCTGGGTGCGGACCTACACACCACTTGTCAAGCTGTGCTGTGGCAGGCATCCCACATATAAAGTAGAGGGAGATGGGAACGGATGTTAGCTCAGGGCCAGTCTTCCTCAGCAAAAAGAGGAGGATTGGTGGCAGATGTTAGCTCAGGGCTAATCTTCCTCAAAAAAAACCACAAAAGTTCAATAACTCTCCATTCCATATTGGATAAAAGTCAAGCTCTGAAATCTACCATTTGGTGAGTCCTTTAGTAATCTGACGTCGCTTTTCATTTCCAGTCTTTTCATCATCTGTGCCACTCTGTTCACCCTTGTCCCCGTCAGATGGCTGCCTTTGTTGTTACTGAAGCAATCATGCTTCCCCATCAGCATCTTTCTTACCATGTTATCTCCTCTCCTCCTTTTTCCTCTCCCCAAATCTCTCTCTCCCTCTCTTTTATGCATCCAAGTTCTGGTTGTTTCAAGGTTCAAATCCAGATCCCATCTGCTCCATGAAACTTTGAGTGGTTGTTCTTTTCCTTAAAGGATTGTTTTCTTTTGCGAATACCTGTGACATTCATTCTTTGCCATAAACTGGTACTTAAACACATATGTATTCATTTTCTAGGACTGTTGTAACAAAGAGCCACAAATTGAGTGGCTCAAATAAGAGAAATTTATTGTCTCACAGTTTTGGAGACCAGAAATCTGAGATCAAGGTGTTGGCAGGGTTGGTTCCTCCCGAGGGCTGGGAAGGGAAACCTGCCCCATGCTGCTCTACTGACTTCTGGTGGTTTGTTAGCAGTACTTGGTGTTCCTTGTAGATGGTGTTTTCCCTGTGTCTTCACATTGTCTTTCCTCTACGTGTGTCTCTTTCTCTTCACATGGCATTCTTTTCATCAGGACACTGGGATCTTGGATTAGGGGCACATTCTACTCCAGTATGACTTCATCTTAGCAAATTACATCTGCAAAACCCCTGTTTCCAAATAGGGTCACATTCTGCGGTACTGGGAGTTAGGACTTCAACATAGGAATTTGGAGGAGGACTCAATACAATCTATAACAATATAGAATGGAGTTCCATCACAGAGCACTTATTTACACAAATTCAACAAAATGTTCCCAGCCAAAAAACACAGAAATAAGAAAAAAGGAAAAACATAATTTGAATAACTTGGGTGGTCGAAATTTCCTTGTGCCTCTTGAAAAGTCAGCATCTAGTCACTGAGAATGTGACCTAGTGTTTAAAACTATGTGTTTGATAATATATTTGATAAATACATTTGCCTTATAGGCCAGCTTCATAAGCTCACTTCCAATAAGATGCTATTTCATATTTTGCTGTGCTGCTCTATTTCAGCATACAGCAACGGCAGAATAATGCTTTTACATTTCACTAAATTCTTTCACTTTTACCTGGATAGCCTCTTCATCCCTCTCCCACCCCAGCCACAACCAAATAAGTGAGCAAAGATGGAAAATTCTTGGCTTTTAAGTAAAATGAAAAGGGAGGGAGGAAGAGAGGGAGGAAGGAAAGAAATGAAACCTTTATGCAAGTGTAAGGCTCTGCGGGACGTATGACACAGTCTTTTGTCTTCCTGCTCACTCAGACTAAATAAAAACTTCAAAAACTAGTGGAGGGAGTGTGGTGGGTTGAAAGCCCTACAAGAGATATAGCCACATCCTGATCACCAGAACCAGCAAATGTTACCTTATTTGGAAAAAGGATCTTCGAAGATCTAATTAAGTCAAGAACGTTGAAGAGATTACCAGGATTATATAATTATCCAGTATCCTTATAAGAGACACATAGGAGAGATCTGACAGATACACAGGAGAAGGCAATGTGGAGATGGAGGCAGAGACTGGAGTGATGTGGTCATCAGCCAAGGAAGCCAAAGGATGCCAACAGCCACCAGAAGCTGGAAGAGGCAAGGAAGGACTCTCCCCCAGGTCCTCTTGAGGGAGCGCAGCCCTAATGACACTCCTATTTCAGACTTCTGGCTTCTGGAACTGAGAGGACACATTTCTGTTGAAGCCCCCCACTTTGTGATAATTTATAATGAAGCTAATAGAATCAGTATCAAAGCCCAGACCCTAGGAAATCCCTGTCTTCCACGTCCCACGTGCTGAGCAAGGAGTGCCGAGGAACCTCTGGGAGACAGGTTGTCTCCGCATTTATATCACCTGTGTCTAGGAGCTTTCTCAGCTGCCCTTCTCATTACTCTCTGGAGAGGACCCATACTGATAGTCAGCCAGCAAATAGCTCGATGATGTCCATCACGAATAATGCCTGTCAGTACCCGGAGAGTTTGCTCAGCCTGCAACTGATCCATCTGCTGGGGGCACCTGCACAAGTAGTGCAGGTGAGGGAGGCAAAACATCCATCCTCAACTAAGGTGAAACTACACGGAACCAGCTCAAGCTTTCCTACAGAGCAGGACAGTGCGATACACTTCGCCCAAAACTCTGCTGCTGCTAGCCCTGCCAGGGGTACCTGGTGCCACCAGTTCCTGGGCCCCTGAGGTTTGTACAGAGTAGTTTGGTTGCTTCTTAGCTCTTCCCACTGCTGGTTGGGATTCAAATTTTTCAAGGCTGAGAAATCAGTTTCCAGCTGTCCAACTGCTTTCTTTTTTTTTTTTTTTTATTAATGTTATGATAGATTACAACCTTGTGAGATTTCAGTTGTACATTTTTGTTAGTCATGTTGTGGGTACACCACTTCCCCCTCCGTACCCTCCCCCCACCCCCCCTTTTCCCTGGTAACCACCGATCAGATCTCCTTCTCAATATACTAATTTCCACCTATGAGTGGAGTCATATAGAGTTCGTCTTTCTCTGACTGACTTATTTCGCTTAACATAATGCCCTCGAGGTCCATCCACGTTGTTGTGAATGGGCCAATTTCATCTTTTTTTATGGCTGAGTAGTATTCCATTGTGTATATATACCACATCTTCTTTATCCAATCATCGGTTTCTGGGCATGTAGGCTGGTTCCACGTCTTGGCTATTGTAAATAATGCTGCGATGAACATAGGGGTGCAACGGACTCTTGAGATATCTGATATCAGGTTCTTAGGATAGATACCCAGTAATGGGATGGCTGGGTCATAGGGTATTTCTATTTTTAACTTTTTGAGAAATCTCCATACTGTTTTCCATAGTGGCTGTACCAGTTTGCATTCCCACCAACAGTGATGAGGGTTCCTCTTTCTCCACAACCTCTCCAACATTTGTCGTTCTTGGTTTTGGATGTTTTTGCCAATCTAACGGGGGTAAGGTGATATCTTAGTGTAGTTTTGATTTGCATTTCCCTGATGATTAGCGATGATGAACATCTTTTCATGTGTCTATTGGCCATATTCATATCTTCTTTTGAGAAATGTCTGTTCATGTCCTCTGCCCATTTTTTGATCGGGTTGTTTGTTTTTTTGTTGTTAAGCAGTGTGAGTTCTTTGTATATTATGGAGATTAACCCTTTGTCGGATAAGTGGCTTGTAAATATTTTTTCCCAATTAGTGAGCTGTTTTTTTGTTTCAATCCTGTTTTCCCTTGCCTTGAAGAAGCTCTTTAGTCTGATGAAGTCCCATTTGTTTATTCTTTCTATTGTTTCCCTCAACTGAGGAGTTACAGTGTCCGAAAAGATTCTTTTGAAACTGATGTCAAAGAGTGTACTGCCTATATTCTCTTCCAAAAGACTTATTGTCTCAGACCTAATCTTTAGGTCTTTGATCCATTTTGAGTTTATTTTGGTGTGTGGTGAAAAAGAATGGTCAATTTTCAATCTTTTGCATGTGGCTGTCCAGTTTTCCCAGCACCATTTGTTGAAGAGACTTTCTTTTCTCCATTGTAGGCCCTCTGCTCCTTTGTCGAAGATTAGCTGTCCATAGATGTGTGGTTTTATCTCTGGGCTTTCAATTCTGTTCCATTGATCTGTGGACCTGTTTTTGTACCAGTACCATGCTGTTTCGATCACTGTAGCTTTGTAGTATGTTTTGAAATCGGGGATTGTGATTCTGCCAGCTTTGTTTTTCTTGCTCAGGATTGCTTTAGCAATTCGCAGTCTTTTGTTCCCCCATATGAATTTTAGGATTGTTTGTTCAATTTCTGTGAAGAATGTTCTTGGGATTCTGATTGGGATAGCATTGAATCTGTATATTGCTTTAGGTAGTATGGACATTTTAACTATGTTTATTCTTCCAATCCATGTGCAAGGAATGTTTTTCCATCTCTTTATGTCATCGCCTATTTCTTTCAAGAAAGTCTTGTAGTTTTCATTGTATAGATCCTTCACTTCCTTGGTTAAGTTTATCCCAAGGTATTTTATTCTTTTCATTGCGATTGTGAATGGGATAGAGTTCTTGAGTTCTTTTTCTGTTAGTTCATTGTTAGTGTATAGAAATGCTACTGATTTATGCACGTTAATTTTATACCCTGCTACTTTGCTGTAGTTGTTGATTATTTCTAATAGTTTTTCTGTGGATTCTTTGGGGTTTTCTATGTATAAGATCATGTCGTCTGCAAACAACGAGAGTTTTACTTCTTCGTTACCTATTTGGATTCCTTTTATTTCTTTTTCCTGCCGAATTGCTCTGGCCAGCACCTCCAGTACTATGTTGAATAGGAGTGGTGAAAGTGGGCACCCTTGTCTTGTTCCTGTCCTCAGAGGGATGGCTTTCAGCTTTTGTCCATTGAGTATGATGTTGGCTGTGGGTCTATCATATATGGCCTTTATTATGTTGAGGTACTTTCCTTCTATACCCATTTTACTGAGGGTTTTTATCATAAATGGGTGTTGGATCTTGTCGAATGCTTTCTCTGCATCTATTGAGATGATCATGTGGTTTTTGTTTTTCATTTTGTTGATGTAGTGTATCACGTTGATTGACTTGCAGATGTTGAACCATCCCTGTGTCCCTGGTATAAATCCCACTTGATCATGGTGTATAATCTTTTTGATGTATTGCTGTAATCAGTTTGCCAAAATTTTGTTGAGGATTTTTGCATCTATGTTCATCAGTAATATCGGCCTGTAGTTCTCCTTCTTTGTGTTGTCCTTGTCAGGTTTGGGGATCAGAGTGATGTTGGCTTCATAGAATGTGTTAGGGAGTTCTCCATCTTTCTCAATTTTCTGGAACAGTTTGAGGAGAATAGGTATTAAGTCTTCTTTGAATGTTTGGTAGAATTCTCCAGAGAAGCCGTCTGGTCCTGGACTCTTGTTTTTGGGGAGGTTTTTGATTACCGTTTCTATTTCCTTACTTGTGATTGGTCTATTCAGATTCTCCATTTCTTCCTGATTCAGTTTGGGGAGATTGTAGGAGTCTAGGAATTTGTCCATTTCTTCCAGGTTGTTCAATTTGTTGGCATATAGTTTTTCATAGTATTCTCTTATGATCTCTTGTATTTCATTGGTATCTGTTGTGATTTCTCCTCTGTCATTCCTGATTTTATTAATTTGCGATTTCTCTCTTCTTTTCTTGGTGAGTCTGGCTAGGGGTTTGTCAATTTTGTTAATTCTTTTGAAGAACCAACTCTTTGTTTCATTGATCCTTTCTATTGTCTTTTTTGTTTCAATATCATTTATTTCTGCTCTTATTTTTATTATTTCCCTCCTTCTACTGACTCTGGGCTTTGTTTGTTCTTCTTTTTCTAGTTCTGTTAGGTGTCGTTTGAGGTTGCTTATGTGAGCTTTTTCTTGTTTAGTGAGGTGAGCCTGTATTGCGATGAATTTCCCTCTTAGGACTGCTTTTGCTGCATCCCAAATGATTTGGTATGTCGTGTTCTCATTTTCATTTGTCTCCAGATAATATTTGATTTCTTCTTTAATTTCTTCAATGATCCATTGTTTGTTGAGAAGCGTGTTGTTTAGTCTCCACATTTTTGCACCTTTCTCTGCTTTTTTCTTGTAGTTGATTTCTAGTTTAATAGCGTTATGATCAGAAAAGATGCTTGATATTATTTCAACTCTCTTGTATTTATTGATGTTTGCTTTGGTTCCCAAAATATGGTCAATCCTTGAGAATGACCCATGTGCACTTGAGAAGAATGTGTAACCTGCTGTTTTTGGATGAAGTGTTCTATATATATCTATTAAGTCCATCTGGTCTAATTTTTCATTTAATTCTATTATTTCCTTGTTGATTTTCTGTCTGGATGTTCTGTCCATTGGTGTTAATGGTGTGTTGAGGTCCCCTACTATTATTGTATTGTTGTTGATGTCTTCTTTTAGTTCTATTAAGAGTTGCTTTACAAATTTTGGTGCTCCTGTGTTGGGTGCGTATATATTTATAAGTGTTATGTCTTCTTGGGGGAGAGTCCCTTTTATCATTATATACTGTCCCTCTTTATCTTTCTTTATCTGTTTTGCTTTGAAATCTACCTTGTCTGATATTAGTATAGCGACACCTGCTTTCTTTTGTTCATTATTAGCTTGGAGTATTGTTCTCCATCCCTTCACTCTGAGTCTGTGTTTGTCTTTGGGGCTGAGGTGTGTTTCCTGGAGGCAGCATATTGTTGGATCTTGTTCTTTGATCCATCCTGCCACTCTGTGTCTTTTGATTGGGGAGTTCAATCCATTTACATTTAGAGTGATTATTGAGACGTGGGGGCCTACCACTACCATTTTGTGTCTTGTTTTCCGGTTTTCTTCAGTTTCCTTTGTTTCTCGTCCCATGGTTTAATCTGTTCTGATGTAGAGCTGCTACTCTCTGTTGTTGTCCTTCTACTTATCTCCTCTGCTCTTGGTTTTGTAGCCCCTTTCCTTTTTTGGATTTTTCAGGAATGAGGGTTTTCCTGAGGATTTCCTGAAGAGGAGGTTTTGTGGCAATGAACTCCCTTAATTTTTGTTTATCTGGGAAAGTTTTTATTTCTCCATCGTATTTGAAGGATATTTTCGCTGGGTAGAGAATTCTCGGCTGTAGATTTTTGTCCTTCAGATTTTTGAATATATCATTCCACTCTCTTCTAGCCTGTAAAGTTTCTGCTGAGAAATCTGCTGATAGCCTGATGGGGGTTCCTTTGTAGGTTAGTTTCTTTTGCCTGGCTGTCCTTAATATTTTCTCCTTGTCGTTGACTTTTGCTAGCTTCACTACTATATGCCGTGGAGTTGGTCTTCTTGCATTGATAAAGTTTGGAGATCTATTGGCTTCTGTCACCTGAAGATCCATCTCCCTCACCAGATTTGGGAAGTTCTCAGCCATTATTTCTTTGAATAGGTTTTCTGCCCCTTTCTCCTTCTCTTCTCCCTCTGGTATACCTATAATCCTTACGTTGCATCTCCTAATTGTGTCTGATAATTCTCGGAGAGTTTCTTCATTTCTTTTAAGTCTTGCTTCTCTCTCCTCCTCTGCCTGCAACAATTCTATATTGCCATCTTCCAAATTGCTAATTCTTTCCTCCATATTATCGGCCCTACTGTTCAGAGCATCTAGATTTTTCTTAATCTCCTCTATTGTGTTCTTCATTTCCAATATTTCTGTTTGGTTCTTCTTTATCGTATCAAACTCTTTTGTGACATAGCTCCTGAACTCGTTGAGTTGTCGGTCAGAATTCTCTCTTAACTCATTGAGAATCTTAATGATGGCTGTTTTGAAGTCATCATCATTTAGGTTATATATCTCATTTTCTTTGGGATTGTTTTCTGTGTATTTGTTACTTTCTTTCTGTTCTGGAGATTTAATGTATTTTTTCATATTGCTTGATGTTGTTGATTTGTGCCTCTGCATGGAGATAGAGTTTAGTTGCTCCTTTCACTTGTTTCAGCTGCTGCGGTGGGGGGAGCAGCTGTTTATACTTCACCAACCAGGAACCCTGTCCGTAGTTGCTAACTGGGCCTGGGCCCCTCTTCGTAGCCACAGTGGCCCTTTGGATTCCCTCCTCTGCCGTGGGGGCCGTCACAGGGGGGCTTCAGGCTGCAGGTGCCTACTGTTGCAGCCCACCTAGATGTGCTCTCTCCTTGGGGTCTGCAACAGTGTTATGGGCTTTTCCAGCGGCCAGGGGTGGGATCACTTATATTTGTCGCTCCGTTGCTGTCGGCACCCACCAAATCTCACTTGTCCTCTATGGGTCGCAGGAGAGCTATTGGCATCTTCTACAGTCTGTGGTTAGTACACCTAGCTATGCTGCTTTTGCCCTGGGGTCTTCCAGCCTTGTGGCTGGCGGCTGGGTGCCTTCTACTGATGCTGTGCAGAGGCTTTCCCTAAGGCTGCTGTGAGCCTGTAGGGTTTCCCCTTAGGCTACTAAGCTGGGTCTCTGGAACTCTCTCCAGCCCCGGTCCTCTCTGAGATCTCCAGCAATCCCTAGTCTCACGGGGCGGGCAACGGCAGCTGGGGGTCGCCCCGCCCTCTGGGCTTCTCTCTGGGCCTCTCCCAGGAGCCCTGAATGCTGGGCGTGGCCCCTCTGCTAATGGCAGACAGAGAGTTTTGTCTGCTGCCTGGCGGAACTCCGGCGCTTCCCCTCCGGGTCGCAGAACCGGCCTTTGAAAGTTCCCCCCGCCCCAGTCCTCTCCGAGATCTCTGGCAATCTCTAGCCCCACGGGGCGGGCAACGGCAGCTGGGGGTCACCCTGCCCTCTGGGATTCTCTCCGGGCCTCTCCCGGAGCCGTGAATGCTCAGCGTGGCCCCTCTGCTAACGGCACACAGAGAGTTTTGTCTGCTGCCTGGCGGAGCTCCGGCGCTTCCCCTCCGGGTCGCAGAACCGGCCTTTGAAAGTTCCCCCAGCCCCGGTCCTCTCCGAGATCTCCGGCAATCCCTAGTCCCACGGGGCGGGCAACGGCAGCTGGGAGACCTCCGTACCCTCCGTGACTCTCTCTGGGACCCTCCGGGTGCCCCGAGCACCAGGCTGGGTCTCCCCGCCAATGGCGGGGAGAGACTCTTCCCGCGGGCTCAGGTGTGCAACTCCAAAGTTTCCCTCTGCGTTTAGGAGTAATTGCGGGGGGTTTAGGTAGGGTTCTGGTCACCTGTTTCCACCGTCGCTCCTCTGTTGTGTTCTCGCTCCTGCCCTAGATGTGTGTGGATCCTCTGGGGGCGTCCGTTGGAAGAAAGCCGCTTGCAGGTACTAGGCTGCCCGTCGGGGTCGGAGAGTTTTCACCTATTTCCACATCCTCCCGGAGGAAAGTCCGTCCGCCTTCCCATGTATAGTCTTGTGGGTGTCTCAGACGTCCTGAGATGCTGTCTGGATATCCTTTGTCAAGCGATAAGTGTCCAAATAATTGTAGACTCGAAGGGCGAGAGACAAAGAGGACTACTCACGGCGCCATCTTGGCTGAAATCCTCCCCAACTGCTTTCCAGTCCCTGTTTTATTCACAGTGTCCCCTTCACCATTCTCTGTCCTAAATTCTTTCTAAAAAGTACCTTAAAAATCCCTTTACTGTCATTTTAGAAAGATGAAGGAGGGAGGGAGGCTGAAGCTACTGTGTCCATTTAACCTGCCGTGTTTAATTAGAATGATGCAAAGTTTTTATCTGAAGATTGTACCTTGATTCAATTCTGGAAAACTTTTAGCTGTTATCTTTTCAAACATTGCTTCTCTGCTGAATTCGTTTTCTATTCCTACTGTAACAAGTCACCACAAACTTAGCAGCTTAAGATAACACAAAATTCATTATCTCACAGTTCTGTAGGTCAGAAGTCCAGGTGGACTCTGCTGCCGAAATCAAGATGTTAGCAGCCTGGGCTTTTATCTGGAGGTAAGAGAATTGAGAGGAATCCACTTCCAAGATGACTCAGGTTGTTGGCAGGAAGTCAGTTCCCTACAACTGGAGGGCTGTGGTTTACAATTCCTTGGCTGTTAACCGGGGGCCTCTCTCAGCCCTTTCGGGACCCCTGCATTCCTCATCACACTGCACCCTCCATTTTCAAACCAGCAGTGGCTCATCCAGTCTTTCTCATGCTTCTCTGCGTTTAACGGTTTGTGCAAATGCATTGGACCCATGTGGATAACCCAGGACAATCTCCCTGTTCTAAGGCCTTTAACTTCAATTACAACTGCAAAGTCCCTCTTGCCATGTAACATGACATATTCATAAATTCCAGGCATTAGGGTGTGGATATCTTTAGAGGGTCTGCCTACCCTAACTACTATCCCCTCCAGTGCCTTCTTCGAGCAGCTCAAGGTATTATTTGTATTTTTTTTCCTTCTTCTCCGCAAAGCCCCCCAGTACATAGTTGTGTATTCTAGTTGTAGGTCCTTCTGGTTGTGCTGTGTGGGACGCCACCCCAGCATGACCTGATGAGCGGTGCCATGTCTGCGCCCAGGATCCGAACCAGCGAAACCCTGGGCTGCTGAAGCGGAGCCTGCGAACTTAACCACTCAGCCACGGGCCAGCCCCTATCTGTTATTTAACTGCTTTTAAAATATATTTTATTTCTTTGTCTGCACTGGGTTCTGGATAAATTCTCTAATTCTTTTAACAGATATCTAATCTATAGTTTATCCTATTTAAAAATTTTTTTTAAATTTTAAAGTTTTTTGATGACTATATTTTTAATTTCCAAATTTTCTGGTTGGTTCCCTCTCATATCCATTTGTTCTTATTCATCTAATAATTTTCGTTCTTTGTAATAGCAATTATTCCATCATCCATCTAGACCAGTGGTTCTCAAACAGCAGTGATTTTGCCTCCCAAGAGACATTTTGCAATGTCTGGAGACGTTTTTGATTGTCACAACTGGGAGGATGCTTCTGGCAGCTAGTGGGTAGAAGCCAGCAATGCTGTTAAACATTCTATGATACTCGGGACAGGCCCCCCATAACAAAGAATTATCCAGCCCAAAAATGTCAAAAGTGCCGAGGTCGTGAAAACTTGCTCTAGATCCTCCTAACTATCTTCATTTTAAAGGCATCATCAGACTTTTTCATCTGGAAAGAATTCATGTTTTGATTATTTTGCTGGCTACCTCTGTTAGCATTAGATTTCTTCATTATTTTGGTTTGCAAGCTCATTTTCAGTGAAAGGTTATTTCTTTCTTTTTCCCTTATATCCGGCTCTCCCTTCTCCCTATTATCAGTTTTAAGGGTGGCCCCACCAAGACTGCCCCACTTAAGAACCAAGTCTCATCAAGGCAATTCAGGGCTCCTGTCCAGTGGTGATTTGCGAGAACTGTGGAGCCCAGTGGGCTCAGTTTCTGTTGCCAGGCACTGTTTCATTCTGTCTCCAGAGCTCTATAGCTTGCTCAAAGCCCTAGGACCAGTAGAGTGAGCAATCACAATTTGTGGGTGTGTGTGCCAGGGACCCTGACCTCAGGCCTTGGAGTCCTGCAGTGAGCCTGATTCTGGTCTTCCATGTTGCTTGGAGCAAAACTCACCTGTGACTTCAGTGTCCCACTCACCTTTTTTAATTTCTGTTTTGATTTTGATTTTTACATTTTCTTTCTTTCTTGTTTTTCTGAGGAAGATTAGCCCCAAGCTAACATCTGCCATCAATCCTCCTCTTTTTGCTGAGGAAGACTGGCCCTGAGCTAACATCCGTGCCCAACTTCCTCTACTTTGTATGTGGGACACCTGCCCAAGCACGGCTTAACAAGCAGTGCGTAGGTCTACACCTGGGATCTGAACCAGCGAACTCCGGGCCTCCGAAGCAGAACATGCAAACCTACCTTCACCATGGGGCCGGCCCCAACATTTTCTAATTGCTATGTGTTTGGGGTAAAGACAAGCCAAAAAGTCATCTTGACTGGGTGGCTGTTGCACAGCCATTTTGCTATGATATTAATTAATTTATGGCCCCTTGTTTTCAAAAAAGATACTTGTTCAGTAAAAAATGTGTTTAATTGTACATGTTCATGACTATAAAAGCCATCTACAGAACCTGATTGCATCCTAGAAATTCCATAAAATTCATTAAGACGTGTGTGAAAACAGACACGATGGAAACGTTAAAGCAATACATGAATGGGTACGATGTTGTTCACAACTCTCAGAGCAGTTACACGATATAGGAACACTAAGTACATCTTCAGAGTGGAAGGCCTCCTTGGGGGAGTAGTAAACTGAAAGGAATTGAGCTCCTCTCTGATTATCTACAAGTTTTCCGGGGAGAAATGGAATTCTAGGATTTGATCACGTGTTTTCCGTATGTGAGCAGCCTCTCTTTAAACAGTTTATTTAAATTTAATTCCATTCACAAATATTCATCGTGGTAGGGTGCTAGAGAAACACAGCTGGGTAAAATAGTCTCTGACTCATGGAAGTCACAGTTGGGGACGGCAGGGAGAGACATACAAACAATGACGTTTCGATGGGGTGACAGCACTCCCGGGATCCAAACGTAACGATGTTATCGTGATGGGATGAGTCCACACAGAGCTTCACAGAGACATGGGTGTGGTAGCAACAGTTAATTGTACCGGGTGGTTGTCAGGGAAAGCTGCAAAGACAATGCGATATTTAGACGGGAATCCGGTTACGTGGACAGGAGGCGTTCGCCTTGCCGGTGCAGGCTGATCCGCCGCAGGAACCGGGGCTGGGGCAGCGTTTTGACCTCGCACCGCAGCGCACGGTCCAGCACCCGGTCGATAGGAGGCCCGCACTCCGACCCCGCTGAGGTTGGGGGCCCGCCGGTCGCCAGGGGGCGCCGTGGCATCGCGTCGTCGCGGCCGTTGCGTTTCCGGGCACCGGGGCCCAGCGCCGCCATCGCCGCCGGGCGAGCCTCAGCCGCGCGCCGCGAATCGCCTGCCGCTCCCGTTACCGGGGCAACTGCGGCGCCTCCTCCGCGCCGGCCCCGAGCGGCTCTCCGCGCCATTTTCAAACTGCCCTAGCGCCGGAGCCGGTGTCTGGGGCGGAAGGAGCAGCGAGGCAGGCTCGGCTCGGCGCGATGCGGCCGCAGGCGGAGCGAGCGGCGGCCGGAGCTGCGGGTGAGCGTGGCCGCGGCGGCGGGGGGGGCCGGGCGGCGGGCGGGGCGGCGGCGCCTTCCCCTCCAGGCGGTCCCCGCGGGCCGGCCCGGGCGCTGCCGGGAGGGAGGCCGCGCGGCCGCGGGAGGAAGTGGGGCCGAGTCGAGTCGAGTCGAGCCGAGGCGGGCGGGGCGGGGCGCCGAGGCTCCCGCCGGGCCCGCTGCCCGCAGCCCCTTCCCTCCGGCGGCCGACGGTGGAGCTGCGGGCCGGGGGCGGCCGGGGTGGCTCGAGCCGCGATGTCCTCCTGCCCGCCCTCCAGCCCCAGGCCGGCTGTCGGTCCGTGCCGAGCGGCATGCTGCGCACTGACGGCTTCATTTAAAAGTTAAAATGACCTCTTCGTATACCAGTCAGACCTGCTCTTTGTAATCAAAAATGCCGAAAGCGCAGGGCGGGAGCCATCTGGGAACCTTTGCTCGGCATCTTTCAAAACATCCCCTCTGCCTTCCAGTCTCTGCTGGTTTACGTTCAGTAAGGAAGGACTCCCGGGCCGCCTTGGTTAAGGGTTTATTGTGGTTTGAAACCCCAATGCGGACATACACACGGGATATTTTTGTAAAAATATTATGTATTGGCTTTCAGACGGCAACCCCCCAGGTAAGCAGGTGGGTAGTTGTAAACGTGTAAGCATGGGGGACCTCCAAACTTAACCTTTTATGTTATTTTGCTAGAAATTTACGGTATAGCCACAATATTTGGATGATGGAGGTGGGGAGAAGACAGCAGCTCAGGGGTGGGGAAAGCCTACTACATCTTTTTTGTCCTTCTGGGAGGATTTTGATCTTTTTCATCCGTCCTGTGTGTTAAGGCTGTGGTCATGATTTTTTGGTTTGTTCTCTCTCTCACTCAGCAGGGTGTAGGGAAGTATTATTCCTCGGTAACCACAGTTGGTACCAAAGAGGAGAAATGTCTGAATGTTGCAGGCCCGGCTAGTTCTTGGCTTGACAGGTGTGTTTCTGATGTCTCCGGGAGTTTCTCTAAAACACCCTGCATCCAGTTGGGTCCCACTTGTGGAAGGAACCCAGAAAGTCCATGGGGAAGTCACTCAAAGAAAAGGTTAGCAAGAATGGGTAGAAAGATTGTAGAAAGGAGTAACCAAGGAGACGTACTAATTTGGAAGTGATTTGGTTAGGTTGAGGCGGCATGGTACCGATACCAGAGTGCTGGACCAGGACTCAGGAGGCCTGGCTCCCAGTGGCTGCCCACCAGCTTTGTGGCCCTGCGGTTTGGGAAAAGTTATCCTCTTGAGACAGCCTGTCCTCATCTTTGAATAGGGAGAATATCCAAGGAGCGTATCGTTGGCCCCATCTCTCTCACAGGATAGTTGTGAGGATCGTATTTTGCACGTAGTCACATGCGTTCGCATTTTATAAATTGTGAAGAACAATAGAGGTGTGAAACAGTTTTTGTTTCGTATGGAACTGTGAGTGCTAGAACTGTATTTCCTTGGCAAAGGTTAGAAAAGAGCAAAGTTTGTAAAGAAGTGATCTTTGGATAACTCCATTTTCGGGCAGATTGATAGAGAATATATTCATAAAAATTTAAAAAGACAAGAATTGATACATGCGCAGAGATACTTATGTGTGTGTTCTTTTTTAAATGGAAGTAAAATTTACGTGATGAAATTCGCAGATCTTAAGCGTACCGTTTGGAAAGCTTTAATAACTGTGCACGCTTGTATAACTGCTACTCCAATCAACAAAATATTTTCGTCACCCTGGAAAGCTTTCTCTTAGCCCTTCCAGTCAGTCTCCACCCACTCCCACGACCCCAGGTAACTGCTGTTCTAATTTCTTTCTTTTTTTTTTTTTTTGGAGAAAGATTAGCCCTGAGCTAACTACTGCCAATCCTCCTCTTTTTGCTGAGGAAGGCTGGCCCTGAGCTAACCTCCATGCCCATCTTCCTCTACTTTGTATGTGGGACGCCTACCATAACATGGCTAGCCAAGCGGTGCCGTGCCCTCACCCGGGATCCGAACCAGGGAACCCCGGGCCGCCGAGAAGCGCCACATGCGAACTTAACCGCTGTGCCACTGGGCCAGCCCCCACTGTTCTAATTTCTGTCCACATAGTTTAATTTTGCCTGTTCTTGAACTTCATGTAAATGGAATCTACAGTATTTCTCTGTCTTCTGTTGCTCAAATAATGCTTTTCAAATTCATCCATGTGGTTAATGTGTTTCAGTAGTTCCTTGCCTCTTATTCCTGAGTGGTTTAACATTGTATAAAGATATCATGGTTTATTTATCCTTCTGCTGTTGATGGATTTATAGGTTGTTTCCAGTCTGGGTCTATTATGAATAAAGCTGCTATGAATATTCCTGTAGAGTCTCTTCACGGATGTTCATTTTCGTTTCCTTGAGTAAATACCTAGAAGCAGAATTACAGAGTTATAGGGTAGAAGGATGTTTAACTTTATACACTTTTTCCACAGTGATTTTACTCTTCTGTCAGGAGTGTAAAAATTCCAGCTGCTCCAAATCCTTGACAACATTTGGTTTTGTATTTTTAATTTTAGCCATTCTAGCATAGGTTAATTTGTTCCTCATTGTGGTTTGAATTTGTGTTTCCCTAACGACTAATGGTGTTAAGCACCTTTTCATATGATTAGGCCCATTCAGATATCTTGTGCAAAGTGCCTGTTCAAGTCTTTAGCCCATTTTCTTATTAGGGTGTTTGTCTTTTTTATTAAGGAATTGTAAGAGTTCTTTATGTTATTCCAAATCTTTTCTCAGATGTTATATTTTCTCCCACTCTTTTGTTTGCCTTTTTGTTTTCTTAATGGAATAGTTTGATTAGCAGACGTTTTTAATTTGATGAAGTTGAATTTATGAAGTTTTTCTTTTATATTTGGTGATTTTAAAAGAGGCTTCTCTAAGAATTCTCTGCCTATCTCAGGCTCAGGAAAATAGTCTGTTTTGGTTTCTTCTAGAAACTTTATTGTTTTAACTTTATATGCAAGTTTATGAAGAGATACTTATTTTACTGCAAGAACATGAATCTCATAAGCATTGGATTTAAATCTGTCTAAATATTCCAGAAAGCTGCCTACCTAAAGAGAAAGAAAAAATCCTGCTTCCTATTAAAAGAATCTTTTCTTCTTATCATGAAACAGTAATAACAGCTACAATAGTAGAATGACATTTCTCTTTTTTCTTTTAGGACTTTAATTTTTGGGATTGAATAGAACTAGTTTTGGAAGACAACATGGCTACAGCTGTAGAAAGAAAGTATATGAATATCAGAAGAAGATTGGATCAGCTGGGGTACCGCCAGACTCTGACGGTGGATTGTTTACCTTTGGTAGAAAAACTTTTCAGGTAAAGATGAAAATACAGTTCTAAACCTGTATGACCCTTAATCCCATTTATCTAGTTTCTGATTGAACTTCATGCTTCAGTAAAGAAACGGGTAGATTTCTGAAAAGGCCTTAGAGCATCTGAAGCTCCTCTTTGCTTCCTAGGTCCTTCTCCCCTGACATCAGTTCTGGGCTTCCACATTACAGAACTCTAGGGGCACCATTCACACCACGCCGTGAGAGTAACCATTTCTGAGGTTGTCCCTGTGAATAGAATTACAGTTTCTTATGTGGTTTTCTGATGTAGTTGGGAGTTCTATGTCTGCCTCACTCACTGGTCTTTAATTGCTATTATATTAATCTTTGTGATTTTTGTTCTTTTCCACATGAGCTCTCTTCCTGTGGTTTGAGACTGGAGCAGGGAAGTTACTTAGGAAGGTTTTGCAGTAGGACCACAAGTGATGGTGATGGAAAGGAGAGAATGGGTGAAAGATATTTGTGGTCTTTAGTGTGGCCTTCATGATCTGGTCCCTGCAGCTTCATCTCCCATGTGGTGAGCCACTTGAAGCTCTCTACACATATGTACGCTCTCACCCTTGGTCTCTCCACTGCTCTTCTATCTGCTTGTGAAGCCCCTCTCTCCTCTCCCTCCTCCCTTGCCTTTGTGCTTGGTTAGCTATATGGCCTGCAGGACTCCATCACGTCTGTTCCCTGCTACCTTAACTACTCAGCATTATTGGAAACTTGTTTTTGTCTTCCCTTTAGAATGCAAACTCCATGAGACTAGAGACAGACTTTATCACTGCTGTACCTGGGGCAGGCTGAACATGTAGTTGGGACTGAAGTATTTGTTGAGTTTATCACATGGTATTATAACTTTTTGGACAAACTGTCAATAGAGTATAAGCTCCTTGATGGTGGGTTCTTTATTGTGTTCCCTACTCGATAAATATTGATGGGGTACATATTCCACTGGCATATGTTCTTAGAGGTGAGGAATTGATTCTTATTTATTGTGTCCCTGGCACATAGCATGTAGCAGGCACTGAATAAATATTTGCTACATGAACACATTAGTTTCACAGATTCCACAGGATCAGGTAACCAACTGGACATGAGGAATGAGTGAGAGGGGAGATTCAAAGATGATTCTAGGGGCTAGCCCCATGGCCGAGTGGTTAGGTTTGCACACTCTGCTTTGGCAGCCCAGGGTTTCCCTGGTTTGAATCCTGGGTGCAGACCTAGCACCACTCGTCATGCCATGCTGAGGTGACATCCCACGGGCCACAGCTAGAGGGACCCACAACTAGGGTATACAACTATGTACTGGGGGGCTTTGGGGAGAAGGAAAAATAAATAAATAAGTAAAATCTTAAAAAAAAAAAAAAGAAAGATGATTCTAACTGTATATATTTCATAATTTTTAATTAATCTTATTTTGAGAAATTTTTAAACATTTCCTGGTACCTTGAAAGATTCCTAGTGTTTTTGCTTGGTTTTAGATTTAAGCTCACTAGTAGTAACATATATTTTAAGGCTTTTTAGAATTTATTTTTAGTTATTAGAAAGTTAATGGAATATTTCCTTGAATTTACATTTGTTCTTTAATTTTAGTGACCTCGTTCATACCACAGAAAGTCTTCGGAAATCAAAATTATCTGCTCTGAAAGCTGAAAAAGAAAGTGCCAATTTTGATTTTATTTTGGAACCTTATAAACTTGAAAATGCAAGATTGATCAGGGAAAATAATGAATTATACCTGGAATTAATGAAACAGAGAGAACAATCAGACCAACACATTAAAGGTGAAATTTTGTGATTTTTAAAATGCAATATTTTTGCCCTTTTTGTTTTATATGTAGGAAAGGCTAGTCTAATTTTAAAACTATTTATAAGGAAATGTAGTAGTCGTCTTGCTAACAGCTCTTGAAATACAGTAGGGTGTATTGAAGAGTTCCTGAGAAGGAAAATAAATTTGCATTCCATAGCTGTATTTGTCTTCACTATATGTGGATTATATTTTTGCATTTATAGTCGCTGTGGAAAGATTAAATGCTGGAAGTGAAGAACTGTTCTTGAAACAACTTTTGTTTTTCCCTTTCTGGAAATAAGAGTAAAGTGAGGCGAAAGCCATGTATCATTCTGATTCTTTAATACTCCATCTGTGAGCTGGAAGGTAGAATCGAATGATTTCAAAGGTCCTAGGCAGAGGATAATTTTAGGGCTATCTTATTATAAGTTCTTCTTACAGTCAGTAGAAAGCCTTGTCTGAAACCTGACATGAATTCATAATTCCTTAACTTCCCACCCAATTTACTGGATCAAAAGCCATGGTTTATATTAGGCTCATACTGCAGAAGAAAAATATAATCCCCTTTCTTGCTTAATGACTTATTTGCAGTTTTGTTACTAGTGGTAGAAAAGTTAATAGCCTTCCAAACAAAGCATGCATAAGGATCAGGTGGAGCCTTTCAAAGTGATGTGACTTTTTGTATTTTGTGAAATGGAAGAACTCTGGAGATTTCTTGATCTGTAAAATAGTCTGAATTGTTTTCATTTTAAGAGTTGAAAACTACATTGAAGAAGTGTGCACGTGAAACAGCTGATCTCAAATTTCTAAATAACCAGTATGTTCATAAAGTCAAACTTTTGGAGAAAGAGAGCAAAGCTAAAAATGAAAAAATTCAACAACTCCAAGAAAAGAATTTGCATGCTGTAGTGCAAACTCCAGGTAAGTCTATTCCTTCTCAAAACAAATTATACACCTCTAATCTTTTAAAGATGTTTAAACTGTTGACTGAAACAGAACTTTGAATTTTCATGCTAGACTTTAGTATTTGAAAAGCTATATCTGGATAGTCGGAAAAACTTTTGATATATTTCTGAATATCCAAGTAGTGTTTTTTACATGTGCTTAGAAGCTTATGTAATAATAGCCTCTTAGATGCAAGTAGTCTAACTTCAATGCCCTGAGTTTTATCTCCTTAATCATTATTTTAAATTCTTTTTCCT
Organism: Equus przewalskii; assembly: GCF_037783145.1. Classification (NCBI taxonomy): domain Eukaryota; kingdom Metazoa; phylum Chordata; class Mammalia; order Perissodactyla; family Equidae; genus Equus; species Equus przewalskii. The sequence goes on along the minus strand of NC_091833.1, from coordinate 76,668,871 downwards.
CTTATTATTATCATTATTATTACTATTTTAGTTATAAAAGTAATCCATACTCAGAGAATCCGGAAATGATGTACTTTCTTAGTTTTACTGTTTTGAGCTTTATGCTCAGTGGTTCTCGAGCACGAGGAAAGAAAGAATAGGGCATATCCAGAGTTGACGGCTGTCCGGGCGTAAGGTTGGTAGAAGAATCTCCAGTACTAGTGATAGATCATTGAGATGCCTGAACCATGGGATCAACATCATAGAAGTAAGTGAGGTGTAGGAAAGTACTGGATTATGAGACTTAACTAGAGACTGAAGAATTGAAGAGCGTGGTGAGGACAATAGTTTGGTCAGAATGAAGATTATGATCAGAAGGGAAGTGAAGATATAGAGGCTGGCACGGTTCTAAGTAGTGACAAAGTCCAAGCAGTCATGTTGTTGTGTGCTTGAAGCTGAGTAGAGAAGAGACCCATGAGAGTCAACAGATTAGGAATTGAGTGGCCAGGGTCGGGGAAGAATCAGTGGAGCTCAAGATGGCAGGAAATGGGGTGGAGAGGGAGACTGATCCAAAGGCAGAACAGATGGGGAAAAATGGGAGATCTCGAAAGTAACTGGAAGATTAAGAAAAAAAAGAAGATAATCAGGTTATCTGAGAAAAGAATGGGACAGATTCAGAAATGTAGTCTATAGAATTTAGTGACTGAATATGGCAGACGTGGGAGGTAGAGGCATTCCCAGATTTCTGTTTCAAGTGAATGAGCGGGTCGATGATGGCCCTTTGTCTTAAGAGAGAGAATGTGGGAGGTGGAGCAGGAGTCTGCTTTTGGATGTGCTGAGTATGTTGTGCGCACAGGACATTCACCTTGAGATTTCTGCTGTGCTGTGAGATATATAGATCTGTTCTCAGAAGTGTGGTCCCCGACGGAGATTCAAATTTGGAGTCCCTGGAGTATCATAGAAATTGAAGCTATGGATGTGGTAGGAAATATCCAGTGAGATCATGTAGCCTGAGAAGAGAGAATCAAAGACGGACCCTAGGGAAGTTGGCATTTAAGGGACTGATGGAAAAAGAGAAGAGGGTCTTTGAAAGAAACTGAGGAGGAATCAAGGAAGAAAACCAGGAGACAAAGGAAGAAGAAAATCATTCATCGTATTTAGGTGTATAATTACATCAGGTCATTTAAATACTTTTCCCTCGGTTGCTTCATCTTCAAAATGAGAGATAGAAGTATACAAAATTTATTAGGATTCTAATGAAGACAAACTTGTGGGTTATGTTTGTTCTTCGTGGGGATCAATAGTTTTTCAAGTTTACGTCTCATCTTGGGCAGATGCTGGAAAAGGTAAAGTATCCACGTTTGGACCAAGAGAGGCTATATCTATTCCTAAAAAGAAATTATTCCTGCCAGTTTTAAGGATAATTAAGAAAACCTTCTCCACTAATTTAGATTATAGCATGATTTTATGTTACAGATGACATTCCATTATATACTAATTTTGCTACTTTAAGTTTCAATTACCTGTTCTTTTGGCCTTGCTTAATAAGCATGTGTATTTAGTTCTCACTGTCTTAAGCTCCTTGTTTCACAGTTTTCTGCTGGTGATGATTTCCTGAGCTCATCATAGTGGACACCACAGGGCACACTTAATCTTGCTGATGCCTGGTCCTCATCTAGTGGAGGAATAGATTAAATCTGGGCATACATGTAAGCATACAGAAAGTAAAACTTATTGTATAACCATGTCTTGTTGAGGTTTTCAGAAATGGCGTTATTTATAAAGATCAGAGTAGGTATTTATATATGAGGGAGCAAATATTTTATCAGTGTATAATATGAGGCCAGAGGCACACTTTATAACAAAAGGGCTAACCTTCTGGAATATTTAATTCTAAGATAATGGTTGTTTCTTTTTAGTTTTTTGAAATATGTGTGTTTTTTCTAGGTGGCAAGAAAAGGAGTATTGCTTTCAGGCGCCAGCGTATGCAAATTGACGAACCAGTCCCTCCCTCTGAAGTCAGTTCATATCCAGTGCCTCAGCCAGAAGACCCTTACATTGCAGACCTCCTGCAGGTGGCTGATAACAGGTGCATTAAATAATTTTTTGTTGGCTTTTGTTAATTGATCACTTGATTAACTAAGTTTCTTGATAGTAGGGCTTTTGTCTTCTGAACTGTTGTATCCCCAGCGCCTAGCACAGAACTTTGCACAAGCACTCAGTAAATACTTTCTGAATGTATTCTGAGTATCGAATGTTGTTAAACTTGTTTTGAAATGTTGGTTTCAGATAGATTGTGTATTTGATGTTTCTGTCTGTTTACTGTGAAACAGTGTAGTGCCATTTAGAACCTGTTTTAGTAGAGTTGCTTTGACATTGAGTTTCACCACCCAAGTAAAGTTATTTTTTACAGGACTCTATTACTTGAGATTTACGTCAAATGCCGATGGACATGAATAGATTTGTAACTGGCTTTGAAATTCTTGCTTCATGATTCTCTAGCTCTGTATGTTTGTATTTCCTTAAATTGCAATCAACTAAATTCCATTTTAGTTGAAACTTTGTTAATCTCTCTGGGAAGAGCACTATGTAAATGTTCTGGGGATGTAAAGATGAATGAGATGGTATTGCTGCTTTTGAGAAGCTTAAAATCCAGTAGTGAAGATGAAACAAGGAGAAATACATAAAATGCCATTAAGAAAATTATAAAGGATTCAAAGGAGCAAGAGAACACTAGTGACAACTTCTGTGGTCATAGCTGGAGAAACACTTTAAAATATGGAATACACTAGTGGAAATGGTTAGTGCAGATAACTTTCTATTTTGTAGGTTATGCAGAGAATATGGGAGAGTTTGCCACTTTATTAATCTCAATGTAACAATCTAAAAAGAAATGTGGTTGAGGTACTGATTAGGATCTCTTAGCTCAGTTATTCTAACACGGTATTATGTATCTGTATTTATACAGTTATCTAACCTAACCTTAACCATGACATATTTTGTATTTTGTTCTTCTGTTACAGTTTTAATCTAGGATTTCTCAGGCAATGTATTGGTATTATTTAAGGAGTTTTTTTGGGCTGTATTTGTATCATTTTCTTCGTCTTTCTTTCTCCTTAACATTTTTATTTCCTATCAAACTGTCTTAGGTGGCATTAGTCTCTTGATTATCTTATTTTAATTTGCACACCCACCCTTTGTTTGTATTGAGTCATTCGTGCATAAATGAGTTCAGTTGCATACATGCTCTTCTCCTGCACCTAGATGAGTAGAAAATGTTGGTTCCAGTAAAAGCAGGGATGAGCTGTGTCCAGCCTTGCTTACTCTACCCCATAGAAAATCTCTCTTAAAAGCAGACCCAGCTTCAGGCTTTATCTTTCCAGTGTGAAAATGGTTGTGTCATATTTATGTTAATGCTTGGCAAGGTTGGGTGTAGTATAAATCCACGTGAGCAATTGTAGAATTCAGGTAACCTGGACAAATCCTGATTCTGTTAGAATTAACCAGTTCCAGAAAGGAGTAGGTCTTTTGCTGTAATTACTTAGAAAATTGTGGTATGTCTCAATATTTTTCTTCTTCCCAGGATTGCAGGTGGTTTATTAGAAAATACAGGATCAGTTAGGGTCAGAAAACATTTTAGTCCTTTATTTCACTTAATAATGTTGTGAATTTTGGCCTAGAACCTCAGGTTCCTGAACCTAAGGATCAAAATGCAGTAGTGGGTGTTTTATTACATAACTTATCTGTTTCAAATTATTTACCACTCAAGTTTTTATCTCTTAGAAAATTAACTCTACAGGATGATGTACTCTATTTATGCAGTGGTTTTGGAACCCTTTGGCACAGCACCTCATATCTCATTGAGAAACAGAAAGTAGAGAATTTACAAAAGAATGTATCTAGTTTTGTTTCTTGTTATTTTGTATTTCTTAACAAAAGTATATTGGCATTAGTTATGGATGTGTTTCAGAATTCAAGAACTTCAACAGGAAGTCCACCAGTTACAAGAAAAATTAGCAATGATGGAAAGTGGACTGAGAGATTATAACAAGCAGGTAGGATTTTTATTTACTTGCATAGTGGGGCTTGAGATGAGTATGCCATGATTGTAAAGAGAACTGGGTTATATTTGATATTACTGATACTGAGTTTTTATGCAGCTTTTACGTTTTTCATCCATGTGTTAATAGAGTTAATAGCTGGAATCGTTTAGATGTCTTTAGAGAACTCTAGTGCATTCCCTTCATTATGAATTGTAGTTTTTCATTTTGTTTTATTTAATTGTTTTTCTTTTAGGTGAGTCAAATATTTACCCAAATAGAGTTTTATAACTGTATTACTGTTTCCATCGTAGGGGTTATTTTATTGAAGTGTGCTGTGTTTTATAATGGTCTTTTAAGTATTTTTTTACTCTTAACTTAGGGGTTTTGTTATTTTGAACATAAGTCTCTTTGGAAGTTGCTCTTATTTCTGTGTTGCCATATTTTTTTTGCTTTCTCTGCAAGCACTAGTATTTGATAAAAGTTTTTGAAGAATCGGGGGAATTAGGTACAGAATTAGATCATAACCATACAAGTGTTGTTGTTTCATATTTTCTGTTGGTGTCTTGGCTAAATTCTGATTTGAGTAATTGCAGGCTTTCTCTCTTCATATGCTTCCTGAAGTTTATATTGGGTAACACGTTTTTCATTTTCTGCACATGACTGCATTTTTTTGGAGTGATGTGATCTGCACATACAAATATAGATCTAACTTATATGTTGGGGTAACTGTTAGGTTTGTAAAGTACTTTGAGGATTATTTGGATAAAAATGGCGTTAAAAGAAAAGGAATCGTAATAATGTCAACCAAAAAACTTACTTTATGGAGAAATGTTGAAAATATCAAATATGCACGAGTTGAATATTATTGGTATTTTTTCAAATTATAATCACACTTTCATCACATTTTTTCCAAGTACTTTATGAACATAAACTGACCAGTCTTTACCATCTCTGTGTGGTGGCTGAGGTATTTGGAGAAAACAGCTTGACCATTCTGATTGAAACTGCCAGTTTGTTGTGGTTATCAGTCTTAGCTGAGTCTACTCTGCTCCCTGTCAATTTTTTTTTTTTTGCTTGAGTTTTGTTTTTCTCAGCATATGTTCTAAATTTTGCTGTTCTCTTCAAGCTCTTTCCCCAACCTATGATACCCTCCTTCTCAGGATATCGCCTTATCTCAACTTCCTATCTCTGCCTTTAAAATTAGCAATATTCACACCCAGGCTCTCAAGACTTAATGGGTAGGGTGTTGTTCTTCCTGTTTAAGGCTTAGTCTTTCTATCTCTGTTCTTGGCCCCAGTTCCTCTCTTCTCCTTAGGACTTTGCTTTAATCACTTTTAATTTCTTTCTTATATGGCCACTTTGTAATTATTAATTCTTTTAATCTTCATGACAGTCCTATGAGAAGGCGCTATCATCACCACTAACATCCCTTAGAAAAATCTCTCTAACCACCTCTCCCTCTTGCTAATGCCTTCTCCTTCTCCCTTATGCAACTTCTCTAAAGAGTGTCTTACTCCTCTGTCTCCACTTCTCTACCTTCTGCTCACTGCTTGACCTATTGCAGTCTGGCTTCTGCCCCCCACTACATAAATTAGCCTAGTTAATGACACCAGTCACATTAATTGCTAGATCCAAAAGGATACTTTTAGTCTTTATTTTCTTGACCCACTCTGTGGTATTTGACGTTATTGATAATTTCTCTTAGAAACTCTTCCATGATTTCATTTTCTCTCCTTTTTTTTTAACCTCTTATAATTTTTTCTGTGCTTTTTTTCCCTCTGCCCATTCCCTGAAGTATTAGTGTTTATGAAGATTCTGTCTTTGACCCCTTCTCCTTTCTCTGTATATTTTCTCAAGTGGTCTCATCCACTCTCTTGATTTAAGATATTGTCTGTATGTTGATGACTCCCCAAGCTCTCAGACTCAAAGCTCTCTGCTGAGCTCTAGACTCGTATACTCAACTTAGCACTGGGCATTTCCACTTGGATGAAGGTTCTTCATACTCAGATGCCTAGTACTGAACTTGTTACTTCTGCCTCAACTCTGTTTTTCCTCCTGTGTTGTCTTTTTTGGTTGGTAGCATCACCATCTGCCCAACCTAACACTCTTTAGTCTTTCCAGATCTGGTTGTCTTCCCTTCACACACCACCAAGTTCTGTCAGTTCTGTGTAAGTACTTCCTAAACTTATTTCTTCTGCTCTACCCTATCCCACTGTTTATTTTCGGCCTTAATCCTCTCTCGTACATTTCTACAATAGGTTTCCTTGCTTCTGCTTCTTTTCTCATCAGATGGATCCTTTATCCAGAGTAATCTTTCTGTGAGCAAAGTATTCAGAGCTTATCACAGCTAGTTCTTGCCTGATACTTGAGACTCATCTCCCACCGTTAGTTCCCCTGCACATGACAGTCCAGTTATGCTGAGCCATTTCTACTCCCTCAAACATACCATGTTGTTTTATGCTTCTGTCACTGCCTGGAGCATCCCTCCTTTCTTCTCTTCATAGCATCATTTGTAACCCTTTGGACATACTTATTTGATAAGGCCTTCACTAATTTCCACATGCGTGAATATCTCATGGGGAGTAAATCACTTTATTCCCTTAGATACTTTGGTGCCATATCCCTATTTCCTTTATTCTACCATTGAACAATGTATTAGGTAGCAATTACTGGTTTACTTGCTAGTTTTCCCTGTAAAGCTGTGTTCCTGAAAGTCAAGGACCGTGTTTTATTCTCTGTCTACCTAGAACTGTGCTCAGTAATTGTTGAATTGAGTACTTGGTTTTTGTTTTCAGGGGGTATTTTGGAAAAAAAGCCAAAGATTGAAAGTGTGTGGGTTTTTCCAAATTCTTGCATGTGAATAAGTGTGAATTCATAGTGAATAGTGATCTTTTTGATTATGCATCTGTTGTTTTCTAAATAGCAGATAATTGAATTTACTCCAGCTTCCTCTCCTTTTTAATATTGAGTTTCTGTAGCAGTTCACTTTTCTTTGGGTTTTACATTCCTTCGTTTATTCTCCATTTATTCCACCAAACACTGAAGTAGTTCAGACTCAGTTCCAGTACTCAGTAGTTTCTTTTTATATAAACATTCCCTAATCTTAGAGGAGGAGGAGAAAACCCAAAAATTAAATTAGGAAGAATCTATTCAATGGAAATACTTATGAAAGCTATGTTGACAGTTCTCTTTCTCTCTCTTTTTTTTTTCTGCTGAGGAAGATTTGCCTTGAGCTAACCTCTGTTGCCAGTCTTCCTCTTTTTGTTTGAGGAAGATTTGCCCTGAGCTAACGTCTATACAAATTTTCCTCTAGTTTATGTGTGGGTTGCTGACACAGCGTGGCTGATGAGTGGTGTAGGTCCATGCCCCGGATCCAAACCTGCAGACCTGGGCTGCCAAGGTGGAGCGCCCAAACTTAATCACTACGCCACCGGGCCAGGCCTCTGTGTTGACAATTGTCATGTTGACATTTTCTGTGTAGTTTGTTTTTGCTCTACTTATATGCATTTTGTAATCCCATATATGTGTGGGTACATATATGAATGTTAATCTCTTGTATACATTGTGCAACTTAAGAAAAATAGAGGGGCTGGCCCCGTGGCCGAGTGGTTAAGTTTGTATGCTCTGCTTTGGTGGCGCAGGGTTTCGCTAGTTCGAATCCTGGGCACGGACATGGCACTGCTCATTAGGCCATGCTGAGGCGGCATCCCACATGCCACAACTAGAAGGACCCACAATTAAAAATACACAACTATGTACCAGGGGGCTTTGGGAGAGAAAAGGAAAAATAAAAAAAAAATTAAAAAAAAAAGATAAATAGAAGTATATCCAAGTAAATGTTTGTCCAGTGTTAATCAGTTCGGGTCAAAACCAGATTTCTTTAAGTGATAACACAACTTTATGTCTTCAGATTGAGCTAAGAGAGCGAGAGATAGAACGACTGTCGGTCGCATTGGATGGTGGTCGCTCCCCTGACATCCTCTCTCTGGAGACTAGAAATAAAACCAATGAAAAGCTTATTGCTCATTTAAATATTCAGGTAATGAATTTTATGATTATTTCACTGAGTATATGAAATTGTGTTTATAATGGTCTAAGGGTTTGTGAAAGTGACAGAGTTGTTCACTGAGGGATTGTTTACACTGGGAAAAACTTGATAGAGCCAGAGTACCAGGAATAGGGTGCAGCTGTTGAAAAATCTTGTTTTTAAAGAATATTTAATGAGGAAGGACTATATACACTATAATGTTAATATTTAAAAGAAGATAATAAACTGTAGACACAATGTGATTTTCAATTTGCCTTTAAAAAATGTATTTATGAACTCAGAGAGAGAAAACACTGGAAGAGAATACACCAAAATATATTAACAAAGTTTATCTTTGTGTGATGGGACATTCTTCTCTATGATTTTCTTTATTTTCAAAAATTTTGTGACTGTATATTTTATAATGTAAAAAAGAGAATTTTTAAAAATAAATATAAAAATTAAACATGTAATTTTTAACTACCTCTGTAATGGATTCTTTTGCAATGCCTTTGACCTAAGAGTGAAAGAACAGGAGAGTTCCATAAAGCATGACACGTGACCTTCAGAAATTTAGACATGTCCGTGCTGCCTGGACTGCAGCCAGAATAGCGTCAGTCACAGATACCAGCAGAAGCTCTAGAGCGCTGCTGTCTAATGCAAATGTGAGAGAAGCTACATATGCGCTTTAACATTCTTTAGTCGCTGGATTAAAAAAGTAAAAAGAAACAGGTGGAATTAATTCTAATAATGTATTTACCTCAAAATATCCAAAATATTATTTCAATATGTAATTAATGTTATAAAATGTCATTGAAATATTTTACATTCTTTTTTCTTTTTTGGTTTTTTGTACTAAGTCTTTGAAATCCTGTGTATATTTTACATTTATAGCACATCTCAGTTTGGACTAGCCACATGCACGTTCAGTAGCCACATGTGGATGCGAGTGGCCCCTACATTGGACAGCACAGTCTAGAGTAATATTATCATCATAGTCGTATTCTTGTCATGTTTTTAGAACTCTGTGTTGGGAAAAAGTTCACACAAGTTTCCTGTCCTTCTCTGCTTGAAAATTGAAAGCCAATGGCTATGTATTCTTATTAAACCACATTATCAGTTTTGCAAATTAAACAATATAAGTTTGCAAATGTAAAATAGCTGTGGTTTTAATTTTCAGTATTAAAAAAATACAGTATTATGAAATATTATTTTGAAAGTTCAGTATTTAGGATAATTTCCCAATTCATATACCTTCTGTACTACAAATTCAATTTAGGTTGACTTTCTTCAGCAAGCTAATAAAGACCTGGAGAAGCATATACAAGAGCTTATGGAAACCAAGGAAACAGTAACAACTGAAGTTGTTAATTTAAGTAACAAAAATGAAAAACTCTGCCAAGAATTAACTGAAATAGACCAGTTAGCACAGCAGTTGGAAAGACATAAAGAAGAAGTACTTGAGACTGCTGATAAAGAACTTGAGGAAGCAAAGGTATGTCTAGCTTGCGGGCAGCTTCATTAATCCTCCTGGATCAGAGTGAACCTGAGCCCTTTTGATATCCAGTTTGAGTCTTTTGGTTGGTTGGTTTTGTGACTCAAGGTTGTCTAACGTGTTGTTTATGCCCTGTAAATGCTTGCACTTGTCTGAGTTGTTTGGTTGTCTTTCTGAAGCACACCTCTTCTTAGGATAGTTCTCCAGCCTCTGTCCTATTTTCTTTTGAGATTTTTCTCTCTGTCCTTTTATCTCTGCATTGGGAGCAATCTTCAGAAGTTTCTCCTCTATGTCACTTTGTGCTCATGAACCCTTTAAAGGTACCTTTTGAAACCGCATATGTCCTTGCACATTTTCCACTTGATAGCTAACATTTTTCATCTTTAATTTTAAATAGACACAAGGGATTTAATTTTTAGTTTATTTTAAATATTGATCTCTTAAAACTGTCACATCGTTCTTTTAGATATAGCCGGTGGAATCCAAGTGACCCTTTCTTCTTGAAATTCTCACAAAATTTTATCCTATTTTAACATATTTTATGCTTGAATATTTTTTTATGATCACTCTGTCAAACGTTCTGCAATAAAAAAATACGTGAATTGAAATTTTTTATTTTAAAAAATGTCCTGTGACAATAAGGTTCAAAGTGATAACATTTTCCTCTGAATAGTGTTACTATTAGAATTATTAGCAATCAGTGGATCAAAGTGGTAAATATTGTACAAATGTTGATAAATACTTATTAAATAAAAATTAAATTCTATTGGAAATACATCTCTTAGTGAGATATAATGGCAGAAAATAGTGTCTTAATTAAAGGCTTCAGCCAGCCGTAACATTTCAGATTATCCTTTTGTCTGGTGCTTCAAAAGTTTTTTATATCTCGGGGTAGTGTGCTATTAGATGCATGCCTTTCTTTTGAAAAGTGGAAGAAAGACAGCTGTGAAAGGGAAGGTGGGGAAGGAGAATTCACATGATACCTAGACCACAAGCCGCATCTCAGATAATTTTTAAGAAAGATTATATGTGCAAATTAAGAATGCAGCTATTAATTCCTTAAAGCTATGTATATACGGGAGTTTTACATAATGCTTGGAAAATCTTCATCTTATCCCGGGAATGGGTGTAACCTAGTTTGAGAACCACTACTCTACATCACTGAATTAATTTTATACGGTTTCATTTCTACTAGTTAGTGGAATTGAAGGAAACTACCTCAACATAATAAAGGCCGTATGTGAAAAGCCCACAGCTAACAGTATACTCATTGGTGAAAGACTGAAAGCTTTTCCTCTAAGATCAGGAACAAGGCAAGGTTGCCCCTTCTCACCATTTCTATTCAACATAGTACTGGAAGTCCTAGCAAGAGCAATTAGGTAAGAAAAAGAAATAAAACACATACAAATAGGAAAGAAAGAAGTAAAATTATGTTTCCAGATGACATGATCTTATATGTAGAAAATCCTAAAGATTCCACAAAAAATTAGAACTAATAAGCAAATTCAGCAAAGTTGCAGGATACAAAATCAATGCACAAAAATCGGGTTCATTTCTATATGCTAATAATTAACACTCCAAAAAGAAAATTAAGAAAATAATCCCATTGACAGTAGCATCAAAAGAATAAAATATTTAGGAATAAACTTAACCAGGGAGGCAAAAGACTTATACACTGAAAATTATAAAACATTGCTGAAAGAAATTAAAGAAGAGAAATAAATGGAAAGACATCCTGCGTTCATGGATTGGAAGACGTAACGTTGTTTCTGTGTCCATACTGCCCAGAGCAATCTACAGATTGAGTGCAATCCCTGTCCAAATCCCCGTGGCATTTTTAGCAGCAATAGAAAAAAAATCCTAAAATTCATATGGAATCTTAAGGACCTGGAATAGGCAAAACAATCTTGAAAAAGAATGTAATTAGTGCAGTTTTAATTTCGCTTTTGTGACTCTAGTTTCACTGCAACCCTCCTGTATGTCATCCTTCTCCTTTTCCACCTCCTTTTGCATCTTCTATGCCCATGCACACAACATGTTAACACGGCTTCGCGTGCCCCATTGGCAGTCTCAGGAATGATAACTTGGCTCAAAAAAAGAGTTCTATTAGCTTGTATTTTAATCTTGGCATTCACTCTCAGTTGCAGTCTAGAGGATCCAGACTGGTAGTCACAGATGGGGAGAGAGCAGATAGGATAGAAAATGACAGTGCCATGACATGAATCCTGAAAATCAAGGCTAAAGGAAAGTCCTGCAAGTATAAAGAGATTTTCAAGGGCTCTCTTGTTCCAGATGTTACAAATAGATCTCTGTGGGCATTCAGGATGCCAAGAAATTAAAGAGAAGCCTCAGCTTTGCCTCCTCTTCGTTGAAATTGAGGCTTAGGGCTAGAGCCTCAGATCTCACTGGTGAGAGGGAACGTGAACTACTCAAAAAAGGACTTGGTCTTATTTGCAGTGTGTCTTAGTGACAAGTTTTCTTGACTTTTAGGTGTTTACCTAATAAGCTTTTTATTCCTAGAAAGAGATTAAAAGAAAACTCTCTGAAATGCGGAATCTTGAAGAAACAATGGCAAAACTTCAGCTGGTGAGTAGATGTCATATTAAAGTGCCAGAGTTTTTGGTAAGAAAATTTTTATTCTTTAACATATATTTCTTAAATTGAGATATAATTTACATATCATAATACTGACTCTTTTAAGTGTACCGTTTATTGGCTTTAGTTAGTATACAGTCGGCCCTCGGTATCTGCAGGGAATTGGTTCCAGGACCCTCACACCTACCAAAATCCACAGATGCTCGAGTCCCTTACAAAACAGCTAGTATTTGCACATAACGTACACACATTCTCCCGTTACTTTAAATCATCTCTAGGTTACTTATAATACCTAATATAGTGTAAATGCTGTGTAAATATTTGTTGTACTATATTGTTTGTTTGGGAAATAACGACAAGAAAAAAAGGTCTGTACACATTCAGTACAAATGCAACCATCGTAAGCCTTTCTATCCACAGTTGGTTGAATCCACGCATGCATAGGGGCAACTGTAGTCACAAAGTCATGCAGCCATCACTGTGTGCTGTCTAATCCCAGAACATGTTCATCACTCCAAAAAGAAACCTCATACCCATTAGTCACTCCCCATTTTCCTCTGCTCAGCCCCTGACAACCACTAACCTGCTTTCTGTTTCTATAGGTTTGCCTATTCTGGACATTATATACACGTGGAATTATACAATATGTGGCCTTTTGTGACTGGCTTCTTTCCCTTAGCACAGTGTTTTCAAGATTCATGCATGTTGTAGCATATATCAGTACTTCCTTTTTATGGCTGAATAGTATTCTAGTGTATGGGTATATTTAGTTTCATTTATATTTTTATAATTCTTTAATCTCATTTATAGTAGATGATAATTTAAGTTCAAATTTGGAAAACCTGTTATGAATTTTATATTCTTTTAACTACTTCGTGACTTGTCAGTTTACTAATATTAAAACTAGAAATTGATAATTACTTGATAAAATTGACTGTTATTAAAAGGACTCAGTCCTCTTTTAATAGATTTGTTTGGTGGTGCCGTCCATTTTCCTAGTCGTATTGTTTGTTCTGGTAGTTTTCAAATGAGAAAAATAGTAATCATCCCAGCATATGCCTAGGTATGGCATACAGTCCTGTAGTCTAGAACTGGTAGAATGCTTGCTTGCTGGTAAAAACTCCTGGGTGGCCTGTTAATTTGGATGAGTTTCTGCTAAGATCAGAAACAATGACTAAGACTAATTTCCAAGTTTTCTCATTATGTATACTCTTTATGCAGTCCAACTGCAGTGTTCTGGTGGCATAAGGCAAATTGAAAAACAAAGCCATTGTGATAAGCTGGCACACAGGTGACAGCCTATCACAGTGGCTTCCTGTTTCATTCAACTGCTTTAGCAGGTATTGAGTACAATTCAATTTTGAATAATGGAATTAGCTAACCTTGCTAAATGTTGTCCACTCTTGAGTCTCATAGATATTGTAAAATTCTCCCAGGTCAATAAATGTAAAGTAGAGGGGACAGCCCAGTGGCGTAGTGGTTGAGTTTATACACTCTGCTTTGGTGGCCTGGGGTTCACAGGTTTAGATCCCAAGCACAGACCTAGCACCACTCATCAAGCCATGCTGTGGAGGCGTCCCACATATAACATAGAGGAAGATCAGCCACACTGTTAGCTCAGTGACAGTATTCGTCAAGCAAAAAGAGGAAGATTGGCAACAGATGTTAGCTCAGGGCCGCTCTTCCACACACACACACAAAGTAAAGTAGATGTTTTCACCACAGCGTAAACTTCCTGAGGGCTGGGGTTTTTGGTGTTTGTTTACTGCTGTTTGTATGCACATCATAAACAAGTTGATGTGGTTCATAATGCTTGTGTCAGAACTGTGACCAGGTTTCAGTAGTATTGGCTAACAGTAAGATGCTGCTGTAGTTACTTTCTGGCCTTTCTTATTTTTTTATTAATGCTATATTTTATGTATTTTTAAGATAGATACTAATTGGTATTAATAGCCAACACTCATAAGCACTTGCCATGTGCTGGACACTGTGTGGAGTACTTCCCGTCCATAGATTCATCCTCACAGTGAATCCTCCGTGTCCAGGTACTAGTCTTAACTGCATTGTGCAGATGAGGCTTAGAAAGTAACCACCATGGTTATGGATAGACACCTATGGTCGTCTTAGAGCACTGTGTCTTACTACTGCCCTCCTTTAAACATAAAAAAGCTTTAAATTATGTTATTGCACAAGTACATATTAATTTTTTTTTAAGTTTGGCACCAAAGCTAACATCTGTTGCCAATCTTTTTTTTTTAAATTCTTCTCCCAAAGCCCCCCCAGTACATAGTTGTATATTCTAGCTGTAGATTCTTCCGCTTGTACTATGTGGGATGCTGCCTCAGCATGGCCTGAGGAGCGGTGCCATGTCCGCGCCCAGGATCTGCACCAGCAAAACCCCAGGCTGCTGAAGCAGAATGTGCAAACCCAACCACTCGGCCATGGGGCTGGCCCCAGGACATATTAATTTTTAAAAAATAGGACAATATGCTGAACAAATTAAAGGAAAATCTAATAATTCTACTCAGGAGCACTGTTGACATTTGGATTTTGTTGTTCTTTTAGCCACAATTGATAATTAACTTTAATTGAAACCATATTTGACAAATTAAAAGAGTATGTGTATGTGAATTACTCTTAAGTAAATATGCTTACAAAATATCTAAGTGCTATAATATTTTATAAAGTGTTAGAAATCTTATAGTATTAAAATTTGCAGGAATTAAACTTATGCCATAAAGAAAAGGAGAGACTGAATGATGAACTCCTTATAAAATCAGACCTGGAAACTGTTGTTCATCAGCTTGAACAAGAAAAGCAACGACTTTCCAAAAAAATTGAAAGTTTTGCAGTTACAGGTAAAATGTCGATAACTTAAAAATTGATTATCATCTCTTGATGTGTTTTTTTGGTAGATAATCTTTCATTCATTCATTCAATAAATATTTATTGCATGCCTGCTATATACCAGAATCCATATGAGGCACTGTAGATACAGTAGAAAAGGTCTCTCCCTCAAGGACCTTACAGAATTCTTTTATATTTTAGCTAGTTGGTAGAGGGAACCCTGCTTGAGTATTTTTCAGTTGAAGTACATCCCTTCTTTGAGGCAGACTGATAATAGACTTAATTATGACTAAGAGGAACCATTCTGAAATAGTGAAAAATTGAAGTACAGAATCTTTTTAAGGAAATGCAGTTGTGTCACCTGAAAGTACACACACACACACACACACACACACACACACACACACACACACACAGTTGAAATAGGCTTTCTGCCAGGTGCCAGGTACCAGTCCTAAATGAGTTGGTTTGAGGTACAAACTAGTAACGTATAAATGAAGAAGTTAATTTTAGATGATGGGAGGTATTAAAATGGAGGGATGTGATAGAGATCAATCAGTTGAAGGGCTCGATGACAGGACAGCAGTCATATGAAGATCTAGTTGCAGAGTTTTCCAGGCAGAGGGAATGGCAAGTACAGAAGCCTGGTGCTGTCGAACTCCATGTATCTTAGGAAATAGAAGAAAGTCAGTGTGCCATTTTAAGAAGATGCTATATCCTAGGTTCTTCAGCATCCCATGTGGATAATCTGTTTGAGCCCTTCTCTACTTACTAGCTATATGACTTGAGCACGTTTCCTCACCTCTCCATGCCTCAGGTTCCCTATATGTGGGGTTAATGATGGCACCTAACCCAAAAGGTTGTTGTGAGGATTAAATAGGTTACTGTATTAAAGTGCTTAGACCTATGTATAAAAGTTTGCAATTTACTTCCTTTCATAGCTAGCTAGGGCCTGTCATTTCAGCATAATCTTTCAGATATCTGAAACTCCCTTGTTTCTCTTGTTTCGAATGCAACCCCCTGCCGAAAACCCAGGCATGGATCAACCAAAACATTTACCTTCTACACATTTGCACATGAGCAGCAAAGTACCACTTGTGTGTGTCCCCGACACATTGATGGTGCACTGTAAGTTGGATGGTCTCGAACCTCAGCAGCACCCTTATGATCTCTGGAAATCTTACTCCATATTTCTTACTGCTTAATGTCCCGCTCTCTACAGGGAATATTTCCAGTGTTTTCCATGCTCAGTAGACTTGTGACTCTCATTCCACTCGCCATTCTAAGCGGATGATTTTACCTCTAGTTTCCCTAAGAGATTAGAAGCCATCAGAGGCGTTCTGTCAGTTCCTTGCCCCGAGATCTTAAACCTGTCCATCCTTTTTTTTTTAATTGAGGTCACATTGATTTATAACATTATATAAATTTCAGGTGTACATCATTATATTTCAACTTCCATATAGACTACATTGTGTTCACCACCAAAAGTCTAGTTTCCATCTGTCACCATACAAATGTGTCCCTTTACCCCTTTCACCCGCCTCCCACTCCCTTACCCTCTGGTAATCACCAGTCTTCCTCTGGATCTATGTATTTGTTTGTTTATCTTCCACATGAGTGAAATCATATGGTATTTGTCTTTCTCTGTCTGATTTATTTCATTTGGCATAATACCCTCAAGATCCATCCATGTTGTCACAAATGGCAGAATTTCATCTTATTTTACGGCTGAGTAGCGTTCCATTGTGTGTATATATATATACACACACCATATCTTCTTTATCCATTCATCCATTGATGGGGACTTGGGTTGTTTCCAGATCTTGGCTGTTGTGAATAATGCTGCAGTGAACATAGGGGTGCATATATCTTTTTGAATTAGTGTTTTCATGTTCTTTGGATAAATACCCAGAAGTGGAATAGCTGGATCATATGGCAAATCTATTTGTAATTTTCTGAGGAATCTCCGTACTGTTTTCATAGTGGCTGCACCAGTTTAAATTCCCACCAGCAGTGTACAAGGGTTCCCTTTTCTCCACATCCTTTCCAACACTTGATATTTCTTGTTTTTTTAATAATAGCTGTTCTGATTGTTAAAGAGTTGATACCTCATTCTAGTTTTGATTTGCATTTCCCTAATAATTAGTGATGTTGAACATCTTTTCATGTGCCTGTGGTATATCTTTGGAAAAATGTCTGTTCAGATCCTCGGCCTATTTTCTAACTGACTTTTTTGTTGTTGTTGAGTTGTATGAATTCTTTATATATTTTGAATATTAACCCCTTATCAGGTATATGATTTGCAAATATTGTCTCCCAATTGGTAGGCTGTCTTTTCATTTTGTTGATGGTTTTCTTTGTTGTGCATAAGCTTTTTAGTTTGATGTAGTCCCATTTGGTTATTTTTTCTTTTGTTTCCCTTGCCTGAAGAGACATATTCAAAAGGATACTGCTGAGACTGATGTCAAAGAGCTGACTGCCTATATGTTCTTCTAGGAGTTTTACGGTTTCAAGTCTTACATTAAAGTTTAATCCATTCTTACTTGGTTTTTGTCTATGGTGTAAGATAGTGCTCTACTTTCATTCTTTTGTACGTGACTGTCCATAAACCTGCCCATCTTTATCTTCCCTTCTGTTACAATGGAGTCTTGTCCATCTTATGAAAGACCACTGCCTTTCCTCTCTAACTTCAAAAACCTTGCATATTAATTATCTCCTTTCCATAACCTTAGTCTTTGTGGTGTTTCTTCCCATTGGCATTCAAAAATGCTTACTTTTCTCCTATTTTAAATCAAAAACTTTGACCCATTTCTCTCCAGCCACTCTTTGGTCCTCTTCATAGCTTTAACATCTTGACAGGTCATTCACACTTGCTGTTTCTGCTTGATCACCCACTACCCTTTAACTTCTCAATCCACTCCAGTTGGCTTATGTCCCCACCTAACCAACAAAACTGCTCTGTTGAGGTCATCACTCACCTCCATTATGCTAAATTCAGTGGACACCTTTCATTTATTAACTTGACTTCTTAGCATTTAAACACAATTGCCCATTCCTTCCCACTCTCCTTCCTTCTTTCCTCTCTAGTCACTGCTTCTTGGGATGGAACGCCAATTCATCCTCCAGATCAGTTGCATGCTATATGTTTGATCTTGGCTGTGTTTTTCATACTTGTATCCCTAGCTAGTGCTGGGCATGTAGTAAATGCTCAACAAGTATCTGTCAAATGAATTAAAGGAGAGATGAGAGTGAATCAGAATATGTCTTGAAAATCATTTCATGCCTCAGAGTGTAATGAGTGTCAGTTAAATTAGAGTGAACTGTATGAAGTATTGTCAGTATTGGCTACTCTTGACTCATGAAAAGGTGATTTCTATGGTAAAAGTTAATAATTGTGTTTATTTGGACAAAGACATTGTTTTTATCTCTTTGTGTATGCACTGTATTGAATTCAAGCTTAATGTTAAAATCATGCTTATTATAATTGTAGATATATTTAGTGCATTTTCAGGTCTCCAGAAAGTGCCATGTGGTAATTTATTGCTTCATTTTATAATACTCGATAGTAGCCATCCTTGTGATAAAACAGAAGCAGGAGGACTTTGACTTAGTAGATTTTATTTAAACTTTTAATTTACTTTTTGCTTTTGTTTTTTTCTCCTTTCCTTCCAATATTTACCTCTTTAATATCTGGCAGTTATAAGTGATATACCAAACAGTTAATGATTTTTAATAGCTTGCGTTCTAAAAGTTATTGGTAGAATTTATTTGGCTAATTATGCATATTATATGCAAGACTGTTTTAAGATTTAATTACTTTAATTTGCAGAAAGAGAACTTACTTTGGAAGTTGAGAGAATGAGACTAGAACATGGAATAAAACGTCGAGACAAGTCACCTTCTCGTTTAGATACTTTCCTGAAAGGTATAGAAGAAGAACGAGATTTTTATAAGAAAGAGCTAGAAAGACTCCAGCGTATAATACAGCGAAGATCTTGCTCTACAAATTATTCTGCACGTGAAAAAATTCCAGGATTTAAAACGCTAGAAAAGGTAATATCTCTTTATAAGAGTAATTGATAAGACAAGAGAGTATCTTTATGAACAAACTTTTCAGGTTCATTATTGTATTAAATGTAACTTTATTCATACTTCCTTTTAAGAAGTCTTTCTTAGTTTTGTTTTTTGTTTTTTTCCTTGACCTGTGCTGTAGGAACACTGCATTAATTAGGAAAAATACTTAAAAACAAAGCATAACATACTGATTCCTGGAAATAAACGAAAGATCGAATCGTTCATTTTACGTGTCTGGGAGGGGTGCAGGGACATGTGGGCTTCCAGAAACTGGAACCAGGAATTCATGCTACTGGACATTTCTTCTCTTTCTATCCTTTACTTTCAGTGTCACCTTCATTTTCTCTATCGAAGCAGAGTGGCTTTGTCCACATGTCAGGCAACATGGCTTCATGCCATTCCCAGCCTTGGACCAGTCAGAAAGGCAGGTCGCGTACAGCCCAGTCATCTTTATGCTAACCATGCAGCAGGAGAAGGTAGAAGGTGGAAGTGGGTGCTGGGCAGATCGTCCCATTTGTCCACTACAACCACGTTTACAAGTTGGTAGTCTAAAGATGTGTATTAGGTGAAGTTAACCATGATTCATGAGAGGTTAAAATCATGAGTCTCTGTTTTAGGTCTTAATTATTTTTAATGTTTTATGAGTTTCATTTGAGTTGTTCAAATTTTTCTTTTTTTTAAGCTTTGGAGCTATAGGAGTCCTGGAGGATTATATGGCCCTAACATTATCTACACTCTAGATAAAATTATGGAAAGTTGGGAGTAAAGTCATTAAAACTCAAGACTTTTGATTTCAGACTTGGCTGAATTTACCAATTCCGTCATCTTTTTCCTGAAGATCCTGTGTCCATTGTCAAATGATTTTGAGTCGTTTTCTGATTAGTCTGTGTTTTGTTTTGTTTTGGTTTTTGCTTTTTTTTTAAAGATTTTGTTTTTCCTTTTTCTCCCAAAGCCCCCCAGTACATAGTTGTGTATTTTTAGTTGTGGGTCCTTCTAGTTGTGGCATGTGGGATGCCGCCTCGGTGTGGCTTGATGAGCGGTGCCATGCCTCTGCCCAGGATCCGAACCGGCAAAACCCTGGGTTGCCAAAGCGGAGCGCGAACTTAACCACTCAGCCATGGGGCCTGCCCCCTGAGTGGTCTGCTTTTTTAACCTCACTGGGTAATGGCTGAATTTGATTTACAGGTGTCAGTGAAAATACTATGCTATGTTATCTATTATAAGCAGAATGAATTGGTGGGGAAATACAGTGTAATTTATGTGTTACTGTGTGTTTTTGAAGTTCCATATATACTTAGGACTCAAAAAAATAAATCGCTGAATCGATCACCTTTATTGTGTAGAGAATCTTCCACAGAATGCTTGGTCAGTTAAATCAAGGATTTATTAAATAGAACTGAGTAGATAAATGTCTCAAAACTTTTAACATAAATATTTGATTCAGTTGCTTGGTGTAGATTCACAATTGAAAGACAAATGAGAGATATTGATAAAGTACTGGTAAAATTAGGAGAGACTTCTCACACCCATTCAACTTATTTACTTTCTTGAAATGCTCTAATGTTACCTGACATGGATAAAAAATTCATTTTCTAAAGTTTAGGAAGTTAAGGTGTTCAGAGCATTTTAGTGTCCCAATAACAAATTGCAGGCATGATAGGGAATAATGGGTATGTACATGAGTGAAATGGGTGGAGGGTAAGACAGTTGTGAGTGCTGGAAACTAGAGAGTGCATCCCCACCTAAAACTGGATATTTTAAACATGTTTAGAAACACTTTGTTGGCAAACAACAAAGACCTCGCTAAAGCTAGATTTTTTGAGCTGTGAGCTTTCAACCCTCGCTTTATGGCTGACTGTTAGGCACAGCTTCTTGGGATTGCAATAACTCAGAAAAAATATTGACATTTTTAATATCAATGATCTTTGACAACAATACACCGGTTGATTCTCTGTCATCTATGTAGGGAGGGTGCCGTCCCGGTCACCTTGTACTCATCATGGTTCCACCTGTGAGTTTTGAGTATAGTATAGTGGAAAGTGCTTTGGAGTTGGAGGCCTGATGGAAGTTCAAACCCCATAAACTGACTTTATGACCTTGGACAAGTTACCTAACTTCATGGAACTCTGGTTTCCTCATTTGCAAAGTGGGGAAAGTAACCACAACCTCTTGTGAAGATTATATGAGATAATTTGCATGAGGGTTCACTGTAATACCTAGTTCCTAGTAAATCTTTCATTTCCTTATTATTTGCTGGTTCAAAGCACATCAGGTCTAGGTAAAAAGTTAGGTTCAGTCAACAGATATATACTGAATGCTTGCTATGAGTGAGGCACTGAGGATACGAGATAAAGAAGACATAGTTCCTATCCTCATAGCCTTCAGCATTGTGCATGTGTGTGCATGAGCTCGTGTGTGTGTGTGTGTGTGTGTGTTGGGAACACTGGATGGGTAAAAGGGAGTTATTAACAATTATATATTAACGCAAATGTAAATATCTACATACAAGATATATTGAGAAAAGAGCTAGGGTTCCTACTTAAGAAGGCCAGTCAGTAAGTGTTAGGGAATTCCTACATTTTACCAGGTACCATGCCAGGCACTGAAGATGGGGTGAATAAGACGAGATGCTACCGTGTCCCTCACAGAGCTTACAGTTCAGTGGTAAAGATGTACATCAAACACATAATCATGTAAATAACTTGGTAATCTCATTTATAATGAGTGTTAATGAAGAAAGAATACAGGAAAGATTCAGAATGCTATGAGGGTGTATAGAGGGAGATCTAAATTAGATCAGAGAATCTGAAAGGACTCCTTGGAGAAGTAACATTTAAGCTGAGACCTAGACAGTAATGAAAATAGACTGTCAAATCTTTATTCATTGAGCTCTCCTTTGTTATATTTATCCAGACCACCCCCTTTCTGTAAGATATTTTTATTTAGATATAGTTTATATGTTCTTTTATAGTTATTTAAGCCTTAAGTCCTCAAACTCTAATCTGCTTTTGTCCTGTAAAAAAAATTTTTTAACCTTTTTTTTCTTTTTAAGGAAGATTAGCCCTGAGCTAACTAATGCCAATCCTCCTCTTTTTGCTGAGGAAGCCTGGCCCTGAGCTAACATCTGTGCCCATCTTCCTCTACTTTATATGTGGGACGCCTGCCACAACATGGCGTGCCAAGCGGTGCCATGTCCACACCTAGGATCCGAACCAGTGAACCCTGGGCTGCCGAGAAGTGGAATGTGCGAACTTAACTGCTGGGCCACCGGCCCGGCCCCCATGTCCTGTAAAACATTTTGTCCTTAGCTAATCTCATCCATTATGCCTTGGTTTTGTCTGTTTAACCAAGAGGATAATTTATTTCCAAATGGCAGTCGAGGGGTACCTCACAGATGTCTACCAGTTACCAAGTCTACACTGGACTTGGTGTGTGCACAGTGGATAATGAATAACATGGATCAAGATGCTTTCCAACATACCAAATTATCAGATTATTCCTACCCGGAGTTTCTGCATTTATGCTTTAAGAGTTAATTAACTTATGATAGTTCCCAAGTCTACATTTATCATCTTTATTTTCCATAACAGCTGTGAAAATAGTGGATCTTTTGAACTGTATTGGACTAACAGGCATACTCTTGTTTTAGAAATGTTGGAAGGAGTTGCTTAGTCAGTGAACATCCTTCATGTACACTGCATGGTAGAAACATTTGTATTTATCTGATTGCAAAAATAGATGTCACATAGGTTTGAAACTGGGATAATTGGGGATTGGTGTGCCTGGAAAATTGATCTTAGATTCAGTCACAGAAAACACTGAGGAATGTGCTAAGCTATTACAGTTACTTGCACTCGGTGAGCAGGCACACGCATACCTTCCTAGTCTCACCTGGAGAGGGTTAAAAACTAGTGGTTCCCAAAATGAGTGTACATCATCATCATCTGGAGGGTTTGATAAACCTTTTGGGCCCTGTTCCCAAAGTTTCTGATTGGATAGGTCTAGGGTGGGCCTAAAAGCGTGAATGTTTAACAAGTTCCTAGATGTTGCTGATGCTTCTGGTCTGGGGATTACACTTTAGTTACCCCTGGTATGAACAACCCCAGGAGAGTGACAGTTAAAGCATCTGATGGGATCTGACCAAGTATTATCATTGGCAGCTGGGTCCCTTCCTGGGAACTTGAAGGCCAGGAAATTTGCCCCCGTACGGCCAGCACACTCATCTCATGCTCTCATTATATGTTAAAAACTGTGTTTCTTAATTACATGAAAGCAACTTGTGTTCTTTTTGTTAGCATCTTTCAGTCAGTCTCATTGCCAGCAGCCTTGTGACAACCATGTGGTGATAATTATAACAAATGATAACTTCTGTTTTATGTTTCAGGGTGATTACAATTCAGAAATTCATGTGATCACAAGAGAAAGAGATGAACTTCAACGTATGCTGGAAAGATTTGAAAAATATATGGAGGATATACAATCCAATGTTAAATTATTGACAGCAGAAAGAGATAAACTAAGTGTCTTATATAAAGAGGTAAGAAATAGATTATAATTGAGCCAACAGATTATATAGAACCAGTAAATTATAATGGAGCCAGTATATATCCTTTACACTGCTGTAATTTATGGACCTTGTGATGCTCCTTTATAATTAGAATTATAAGTAGTAGTTTCTACTATCATCCTGTTCCCAAAGCAGAGATTTCTATTATTTTTTCATATTTCTTCTTCCTCTTTTCTAGCCTGTCTATGTGTCAGATCAGTTAGAGATTATCTCCTACTTCTAAAACACTTGGAACAGGTCTTAGCCTGACTCTGAGCTGAGTTTATCCTTGGGATTCAGACATGTTGGGATATGTCTGTCAGATGGCGGGTAGCACCCACTATTTGGATATATTGGATTTTAAGGACTTAGCTCCCAGGGAGAAAACTCTAGGGAAGAGGGAATCAATAGAGCTGGGCCCAGTTACACAGCCTGAGTTGTCAGAGGGTAAGGTGAGTGAGCAAAGCATGATGTCTAAATTTGTTCCATACCAATCTCCCATGAAATCCTACTGCTACTTTGAGAGGGAGAGAAGGACGTGCAAGCTAAAAGGTCAAGTTGAAAAAGCTGTTTTCACTTTTAGAGCTTTTTTGGGATTCTGCAGTACAAATTGATCCACATCTGGGCTTTCCCCACTGTTGGCTTAGATTTCAGCTTTCTTGGGTCTGGTTAGTTCATTACTAGTTGTCCATCTGCTATCTGATTTCCAAAATTTTGTGACTGGCACTTCCCCCATGTTCTTGTCTTTTTGGGTTTTTTATTATTATTATTTTAATCCTTTTAGTTTCATTTTGTGGGTATTTGGGAAGACAGCAAAGGTAACATGGGTTTAGTTTGCCTTTTTTTTTTTTAACTGGGAGCATATCCAAAGTGTTTTTTATTTATATCTTTTAATTCTTTAAGGCTCAGGAAGAATTATCTGCTCTAAGACAAAAATCTACCCAAACCACAGTCCCCCATAATATTGTTAGTCTCATGGAAAAGGAAAAAGAACTTGCATTTTCTGACTTAAGAAGGATTACGGCAGAAAAGGAAGCTTTAAAAGAAAAGTTAAAAGTGAGTAACAAGATTGACTTATTTTTGAAAGGTAATTATTGAGAAAAAGGGAAATCTTTACATGTGTTTTCCTGTGAAGTAACTATTTAGAATGTACAACTAGATCAGGGGTTGACAAACAACAACACATGAGCCAAATCCAGACTACTGGGTTTTGAATGGCCTGTGTTCTAGGAGTGGTTTTTACATTTTCAAATTATTAGAAAAAATATCAAAAGAAGAATATTTCGTAACACATGAAAATTATGAAATTCAAATTTTATTATTGGTAAATGTTATTGGAATACTACACTCATTCATTTTTGTATTCTGTGTGGCTTCTTTGTGTGTGTGTGTGTGTGTGTGTGTGAGAGAGAGAGAGAGAGAGAGGAAGATTGTCCCTGAGCTAATATCTGTGCCAGTCTTCCTCTGTTTTGTATATGGGATGCCTCCACAGCATGGCTTGATGAGTGGTGTGTTGGTCAGTGCCCAAGATCCGAACCTGCAAACCCTGGGCCGCCAAAGAAGAGTTCACGAACTTCACCACTGTGCCACCAGGCTGGCCCTTGTGTGGCTTCTTTTGTGCTGCAATGACAGAGTTGAGTAGTTGCAAGAGACACTGTATGCCCCACAAAGCCTAAAATATTTATTATCTGGTAGAAAATAACCAGTCTCTAATCTCAATAGGAAATTCCTCGTGTGGAGGGAAATTTATCTTTTTTTTATAAAACAGCCTTATTGAGATATTCACATACCATACAGTTCACCTATTTAAAGTGTACGATTCAGTGGTTTTTAGTATATTCACAGACTTGTTCAACCATCACCACAGTCAATTTTAGAGCATTTTCATTATCTCAAAAAGAAACCCTGTACCCATTAACAGCCACCGTCCATTTCCCTCCAGCCGCCTCAGTTCTAGGCAGCCACTGCTCTACTTTCTGTCTATGGATTTGCCTATTCTGAACATTTCGTATAAATTGAATCATTCACTATGTGGATTTTTGGGTTTGTTTTTTTGTTTGTTTGTTTTTGCTGAGGAAGATTCACCCTGAGCTAACACACGTGCCAGTCTTCCTCTATTTTTTAGTATGTGGGCCACCAGCACAGCATTGCCACTAACAGAGCAGTGTAGGTCTGCACACAGGAACCACACCCAAGCCGCCAAAGCAGAGTGTGCTGAATTTAACCACTAGGCCACCAGGACTGACCCAGTATGTGGGTTTTGTATCTGGCGTCTCTCACTTAGTGTAATGTTTTCAAGGTTTGTCCATGTTGTAGTACGTATCAATACTTCATTCTTTTTTATTGTGGGATGATATTCCATTGTATGGATAGACAACATTTATCGTTTGGGTAGTTTCCACTTTTTGGCTGTTATGAATGATGGTGATATGAACATTCACGTACAACTTTTTGTGTGGATGTATGTTTTCATTTCTCTTGAGCATATACCTAGGTTCATATGACAACTGTATTTAACCATTTGAGCAACTACCAGGCTGCTTTCCACAGTTGCTGTACCATTTATATTCATACCAACAGTTCCAGTTTCTCCACATCCTCACCAACACTTGTTATTATCTGTCTTTTTTATTACTGTCATGCTGGTGGGTGTGAAGTAGTATTTATTGTGGTTTTGATTTGCATTTCCCTGCTGGTTAATGATGTTGAGCATCTTTTCATGTGCCTATTTGGCCATTTGTATATCTTCTTTGGAGAAATGTCTATTCAGATCCTTTGCCCATTTTTAAATTGAGTTATTTGTCTCATTATTGCTGAGTTGTAAGAGTATATATTCTTGATACAAGCCCCTGATCAGATATATGATTTGCAAATTCTTTGTCCCATTCTGTGGGTTGTCTTTTCATTTTCTTTATGGTGTCCTTTGAAGCACAAAAGTTTTTAATTTTTGTGAAGTCTAATTTACCTGTTTTTTCTTTTTTTTGCTTGTGTTTTTGGTGTCTTATCTAGGGGTGGTATTTTATATTTCCTTTTATAATCTCCAAAAAAATATATGTTAATATATATAAAGCAGTTAACAGTGCTCAGCAAATTATAAGAACTCAATATTGACTATTGTTACTATTATGGAGTCCATAGTTTATTTCCAATAAATGGTATTGAATTAATGCTTATAAATTAGTAGCTAAAATTAGGAATAAGAACATTTAAGCATTATGTGGGTAGTCTTTATGTCATAAAATTTTCACTTAAAATTCTACCCCAGCAGAATACCTTTTTTTTTTTTTTTTGCAGGAGAAGATTTATCCTTAGCTAACATCTGTTGCCAATCTTCCTCCTTTTTCTCCCACCCCAACCCCCAAAGCCCCAGTACGTAGTTGTGTATAGTTCTTCTGGTTCTTCTGTGTGAGCTGCCACCACACCGTGGCTACTGACAGACAAGTGGTGTGGTTCTGCGCCCGGGAACTGAACCCAGGCTGCTGAAGCAGAGCGTGCCAAAGTTTAACCACTAGGCCACCAGGGCTGGCTCCTAACAGAATACTTTTAATTGGGACCTTTTGGAATACTGCCTTCCAGAAAGTATTTTCTTATAAAAATAAGTGTTAAAATTACTAAATGGAAAACTTCTGTGCAATATGGCAGCTTTTAGCGCAAGATTCATCCTTTTCCATATCTCTTGAAAGGACTGAGGAATGTAAAAATAGGATAAAAAATGCAGTAGTGCTGAAAACTCAGGAAAAGTGACATTCATATTACCAGAATCTTTCTGGATTGTAGGAGCTAGGATTTATGAGTTTACAATAGATTTTTTACTTAAAAGCTGAAGTGATCATCTCAATCCTTAAGCCTCCTCCAGTAGTTTCCTGTTATTCCACTTTCTACCCGATTGTCAAACCCAGGCGTTGTCACTGACTCCTGTCTCCCTGAAAGCTCGAATCTCTCAATTAATCACCAAGTCCTGTTGATACTACCTCTTGAATAATACTTAATATTTATTAAGCTCTTTCCATGTGGGAGGCTCTGTTCTAAGTGCTTTTTACATGGGCTGTCTCAGTAAATCTTCACAGTTGCCTTTTCGGATAGGTAATGCTTACAGATGTGGTCTCTGAGTTACAGTGAGTTTCAACAGTTTGCTCAAGATCACCTGGCTGTGCTGTCACAGAGAGTCCGGCCCCTGAGCTCATGTTGTTTTCTCTTGAATCTGTCTACTACTTTCCATTCCCCTGCTACCATCCCGTTCTGGCCATTGTTCCCTCTCAAGTGCATTAGTGTATTAGTGGCCCTTCAAGTCTGTAGTTCACACTGAAGTCAGAGCCGTCTTTCAAAGATATGAATCCGATCACATCATTTCCTATTTAAAATCTATAGCTGCTTTCAAGGACTTCAGTGATTGTCCCTTGCCTCCTTCAGGGTCTAGTTTCTTTCCCCACACTCATCTCCCCCTGTTCCTCACCCCTCATTTTCTCGTCTCTAGGCTTAATTGATTTTTTCTTGCTCCCAGCTTTCTACACAGGCTATTGAAAAATCCTTCACCCCTTCTCATCCCCCTGCCCAGCTAATTCTCTTCATCCTTTACAGCCAGGTTAAACCTCATGTCCTCAGACAGGAAATGAACCCTAAACTCTAGTTTCCCTTTTGATATGGTGCCGTAAAGTTCATATTCCTAGCAGAGTATTCATGGATTTTATTTTAATATCTCGTTTAAGGTTTGTCTTTTCTGCTAGGCTGTAGTATCTGTAATGTTAGAGACTTTATCCCTTTACACACTACTGTGTTCCTAACACCTTCCTTGGTGCTTGGTATATAGCTTGTACTCAATACTGGTTGAAGGATTTAATAAATGAAAACATGCGTACAGTACACTGACCCTTCGAACCAAATGTATAATCCAGACATCAGATATCTTTATTTATTTCTTTTTAATGAATAACGTAGATGGAAGTATGAATCTTCACTAGAAAAACTCTCAGGGAACATCAACTTACATCGCTTGTCCTGGACCAGCATCAGCAGGAGTTGGGAAAGATAATATAACCAAAAAAATAGCACTGTTATTAAGAGCACTTGTGGCAGTACTGTTGACCAGCCCGTTCTTGAAACTCTGGTCTCTTTTACCGCCCTGTAGTATTGTTTCCTGTGTCTTTCTGATCTCATCCTTTCCCCGTTTACACTCTGTCCCTCTCACATCTCTTCTCATGAGGGCATACTCCTGAGCTTGCTTAACCTGCCATTCCCCTTTTATAGTTGTGCTAATGGATTGATCCGTATAAATCTCTATAAATGAATTCATACCAATCTGTGTCTTCTGTTACAGTCACATATGGAGGTAGAGCGTAAAAGATGAGAACCTGTTGTGCTTTTTATTCCAACCAAAAGCATCATTTTTGTCAAATGCCTAATTTTCTTTCTAAAACATTTCTATGTCATAAAAAGACAAATAGAGTAGTACAGTAGACTTGCATTGGTTACTTTGGTAATTTTGTTTTATTATCTGAAATGAGTGAACGTCTTCTATAAAATTCTCTTTCAGAATCTCCAGGAAATGAATCTTTTTGGAGCATCAGAATTAGAGAAAACTATTCAACATTTGACATGTGTTAATCACCAGGTAATTTACCAAATTGGATGTGGGATATAATTTGTTCTATGAATGACTATTTCAATTTTAGTTTTAATATGCTGTGTTTTTAAAAGTTTGAAATAGTATGCTGGAGAAGCTGTGTGACAGTGGTCAGCAGTGTGTGCTCTGAAGGCTCACTGCTTGGGTTCAGATCCATCTCTGACACCTCTTATCTGTAGGCAAGTTACTTAAACTTTCTATCCCTCAGTGTCTTTATTTATGAAATAGGAATGGTGCTCGCACTTACTTCTTAGGGTTTTTGTGAAGATTAAGTGAGTTAATATGGGTCAAGAACTTAGAAGAGTCATGACACGTTGTAAGCACTCAGTAGG
This sequence comes from Equus przewalskii, assembly GCF_037783145.1. Taxonomy (NCBI): domain Eukaryota; kingdom Metazoa; phylum Chordata; class Mammalia; order Perissodactyla; family Equidae; genus Equus; species Equus przewalskii. Next base: position 76,639,313 of record NC_091833.1, on the reverse strand, counting down.
TGTTAGCTGTGGTTATTGTTTTGTTCTTGTTTAAAAATCATGTAATACAGACATAGAATAAAAAATGAAATTCATTTTCATTCCTTATTGCTCTCTCTAGAGATAGGATTTTTTTTTTTTTTTGAGGAAGATTGGCCCTGAGCTAACATACACCACCAATCCTCCCCTTTTTGCTGAGGTAGACTGGCCCTGAGCTAACATCCGTCCCCATCTTCCTCTACTTTATATGTGGGATGCCTGCCACAGCATGGCTTGACAAGTGGTGCATATGTCTGCACCCGGGATCTGAACCAGTGAACCCCAGGCTGCTGAAGTGGAACATGTGAATTTAACCACTGCGTCACTGGGCCAGCTCCTAGAGATAGGATTTTTAACAAATTGGTATGTGTTCTGACAGTCTTTTTTTTCTCCCTCTGTTTCATTTTGACTAGTTTCCTTTACTGTGTCTTCACTGTTTTATTGTCTACTAATACCGTTATCTGTTTCTATCAACTTTGGGTCAATTTATTTTTTTTTTCCCCTGTGTCATCTTTTCCTACTTTTTGCATGCCAGGTAACTTTAGATTGGATATCAGACATTGTGAATTTTATCTTCTTGGTTGCTGGATAGCTTGTATTCCTCTAAATACTCCTGAGGTTTGTTTTGGGCTACAGTAAAGTCAGGTGGAAATAGCTTAGTCCTTGTAGTTTGCTTTTAAGTTTCATTAGGTGGGACCAGAGTAGCATTTAGTCTCAGATTAATTTTTTTGTTTCGCTACTGAGGTAAAGCCCTTTTGAGTACTACGTGTTGCCCCATGAATTATGAGGTTTTCAAGTGACCTGTGGGAACAGGAATTATTCCTGGCCCTGCATGAGCCCTGAGTAGTGTTCCCTCTAATTCTTTGATGGCGCTTGCCCTGGCCTTGGGCCCCCTGTACAGGTCTCTGGAGCTCTCACTCTGTGCAGCTCTCCTCCAGTGTCTGCCCTGCAGCCTCTAACTGCCTTGGCCTCCCTTGATCTCAGTCCTGTCTCCTGAACTTAGGGGAACCACCAGGCTCCACCTGGGTTCCTTTCCCTGTGCCACAGCCTGGAAACTCCTCAGGCAACCAACTGGAGCAATCCTAGGGCTCATCTCATTTGTTTCCTGTCTCTCAGGGGTCACTGTTCATCATTGCCTCATGCCCAGTGTCTTGAAACCATTGTTTTGTATGTTTTGTCCCATGTTTTAGTTATTTCAGGTAGAAGGGTCCTGTCACTCCAGCTTGCCCAGAAGCTGAAAGTGAGAATTAGTGAACTGGAAAATATATCTGAAGTACTAGAAGTCATTAGAAAAAGACTAGGTGATGGAAAGTATAAAATAATTTAAAGCCTTAGAGAATAAAGTGGGAAAATCTAACATATATTTAGTCAAAATTCTAGGAGAATATAATAGAATATGAAGGCAGTATTTGAAGAGATAATGACAATTTTCTAGGTATTATCAAAACACAGGAATCCTCTGATTCAGAATGCAAGGTGAATTTTGGTGGTATGACAAATTCCAAGCAAGATAAATAAGAGGAAAATCCATACCATTTTAATAGTGATAAATAATACAAGATACCTATGTATAAAATTTATAGGATCTTTATAGAAAATATTATACAACTTTGTTGAAAGACATTAAAGAAGACCTAAATAAGTGGAGAGAGATATCAGGTTTATAAAAAAGGTGACAGATACCATGTTTATAAAAAGAATGTAAGTTCTCCCCAAATTGAGTTATAGAGTTGATTGTAGTTACAGCTGAAATCCTAAGAAGGTGATTGTGTGTATGTGTGTGATCGAGAGAGAGAGAGAGAGAGAGAAAATTGACAATAGATTTTAACTACATGGCAGCAAGGAATTGAGAATCACGAAGAAATTTTACAGAAGAACAAGATGTGGAACTTGTCCTACCAGATGTGAAGGCTTTGGAATCAGTGATTAAGATAGGGTGGTAGTGCACAGGGACTAAGAGAGAATGAAAGAGATTAAAACCGGAATTAAGAGAGATGAAACCCAGTAGAGAGCAAACCAGAAACCCACAAATATATGGAAACTTGATAGATAAAGGGCTCAGATCAATGGGGCAAGGAAAGATTGTTCAGTAATTCTTTCTGGGATAATTGGCTATTCATATATATATATATATAAAAGAAGAATTGAATCCTACTTCAAATATACCATACTCTAAAATCAGTTCGAGGTTATTTGCAGCCTTGAATGTTCAAGAAATAACTACAGTTTTTGAAAGAAAATACGGGAGAAAAATTTTTTGATCTTGGAGAAATAATAATAGCAGTCATTTGCATAGCATTTACTATGTGTCAGGTACTTTTCTCACTATTTTATATATATTATTTTAATTCTCACGACAACCGTATGAAGTAAATGCTAGTATTCTCCTCATTTCACAGGTAAGGAAACTAGGGCACAGGGCATGCTTGCCTGAGATCACACAGGGGTCTAGCACCAGGGTGGGTGCTCCGAAACAAGACGCAAATAAGTTTATTCTTTTAAAGAAAACATGTGTCAGTGGGACCACATTGACAAGAACATCTGTGTTTATCGAATAGCCATAAATTGAAAAGACAAGCCACTAATTGAGAGAACAACTTGCTACACATTTAACCTAAAAAAAAACTTGACAGAAAACGTGAACTGACACTTCGCGGCAGAAGAAATTACAAACTGTTAATAAACATAAGAAGATCTACCTCAGTAATAGGGGAAATGCAAATTAAAACCACAGTAAAAGCATTCCATATCCATCAGGTCATCAGAAATTAACAAGTTATAACAAGTATCACTGGCGAGTATGTGTAGCTTCTGGGAGTGCAAGCTGGTACATTTTTGGAGAATAATTTGGCATTGTCTAGTAAAGGCATACCCTGTGAGCCAGCAATTCCATTTCTACATATGTACCTGGATGGAGGTCAGCAAACCCTGGCCCCGGGACCAAATCTGACCGCCAGTCTGCTTTTACAATGAAGTTTTTGTTGGAACACAGCCATGCTCACTTGTTACGCATTGCCTCTGGCTGTTTTTACGTTACAACAGAGTAGCAGAAACAGACCATAGGGCTCACAAAACCTAAAATATTTGTGCACTGGCAGAAAATGAAAAACAGTCTAGATGTCAGTTGTGAGGAAGATAGATAGATGGTGGTAATTCATACGATGGAGTGTTATAGAGCAGCGAAAATGAATGAAGAGTAGCTGCAAACATCAGCATGCGTGAATCTTACAAATGTAACATCGAAGAAAACATGCAGTGTGAGTCCACTTGTGTAGAGTTCAGAAACATGCAAACCAGAACGGTGTATTGTTTAGGGAGTGGGACAAATGTGGTACAGGAAGGAAGGAAGAAGTGAGAAGTGCAGGATTCAGGCTAGTGCTTACCGTGGGCAGGGTTGGAGGATGTGATTGGAGATTGCCCACGAGTAGTTTCAAAGGTTCACGTACTACTTTTTTAAGCCAAGTGGTGGATGCACAAATGTTCATTTTTAAAATTCTTTATACTGTACATGTACTGGTGTTTGTATAAAATGTATCTAAGGAATTCTGAAAGGTTTTTAAAACCAGTTTCCTTTCCCACCTCACTATCTCCAGAACTACTACCCACAACTCTCAACTCTTTGTCCTGGTGTGTGCTCCCTGTTTCTAAACAATGTGCTTGTGCTGCTTCGTCTTACGTTGCTGATTTAAGATTACTTAGTGAATTTCCCCTATGGTAGATGACACCTTAGCACTCCTCCTCCTTCTTCCCCCGTTACCTCAACATGGTTTTATTACGTATTTTGCTTGCTTTAGCAGTTATTGTTTATAGTATCATGACTTCTAGTGGTTTGTGGCTCAGCCAAGTGGGACAGTACTACTCTTGCCTTTTTTCTTGTAGATTTTTTTCCTGGAGTTAATAATGTTAATAATGTTTTGTTTTATTTCATTTTTTATTACTTTTTTGTTTTTCATTGAACACTTTGCTATTTTTTGTCAAGAATTCCAACGTCTCTGCCACATGTCTTTTAATATTTTTGAGTATTCAAACCTATCTGTTCTGTTTTTCGCTCCCTGAAGACCCCCTTTCTTGGGCTTTCCGTCATCTTGTTCCATTGCGGACTGTCTCTCTCCGTAGCTGTCCTCATAAGACTTTCCCTGTCCCCCTCTTCTGTGTTGAATCTCATGTTTTCTTCTTTCTGGCTCTGTTCCTTCTTTCTGGTGTAGCACCTTCTCCAGCAATTTCATGAAAAAGAATTTGTGGGAGGAAATGTTTTCTGGTACTCTACTTGTCTAAAAATGTCTATATATAGCTTTTATACTTGATTTATGATTTCGCTTAGGTATATGGAAATCTAGATTGGATAATTATTTTCACTAAAAAATTTGAATACTGTCCTCCACTGTCTTTTAACTTTGAGATGTTTGATGCTATTCTGTTCCCTCGTCCTTTGTACATGACATGTTTTTATTTCTGAAAAGCTTTGGGATTTTCTCTTTATCTCTTATTTTCAGTTTCTTGGATATTTACTATACTCTTGTATTTTTTCTATCTGGAACTTTCAGTAGTTGGTTGTAGACCTCCTGAGGTGATCTGAGGTTCTTAGTCTTTCTCCCTTATTTTGTCTTTGACTTTTCACTCTACTTTCTGGGAGATTTCTTCCTTTATCTTTGAACCCTTCTATTGATTTTTTTTTAGTTTTAGTTATATCTTTGATTTCCAAGAAAACTTTCTAGAAAGAGGTGGGAAATATCTGGGGTGTTGTGAGGGTTTCAGTATATAGACTTTCAGCCAATCTCCTTGTTGAATTCTGCTCCTGACCCCCCCACCACCACTTGGTGCCTCCATGTGTTGAGCTTCTTCAGGGTAAATTAGCTGGCTTCTCATTGCTATTCCCTGTTGTGGTCACTTTACACCAGTGGTTCTCAACCATGGGCATTTCTGCCTCCTAGGAGATGTTTGGCAGTATCTAGAGAATTTTTCATTGTCACAAGTAGGAGAAAGGTGCTTCTCATATCTAGAAGGTAGAGGCCAGGGATGCTGCTAAACATCCTGCAATGCACAATGCACAGGACAGCCCCCAGTAAAGAATTATCTTGCCTCAAATGTCAGTAGTTCCTAGGTTCAGAAACTCTGCTTTAGATTGTATTTTTCTTCTACTCTGAGTCACTTTTCCATCTTCCCTTTATCTTCTACAAATTATTGAAGTCACCTGTCCACACTTGTTTTCTTTCTTGTTCTCTATGTCCTGATGAGTGTATATATTACGTTTGTATTCCTTTACTGTCATTTTAGCACTGTTTCCAGAGGGAGGGAAAATAAAATGAGTGTGGTCAGTCTACAGTTTTAACTGGAAGACTTACGTTTGTCACTAGTATTTCTTTGTTTTGCATTTTGTATATAGATCATTATTCCATCTAGAATTTATTTTTGTATATAAATAAAATAGAAATCTAGCTATTTTTTTCCTTCAATGAGTGGCTGTCTCAACTTTTTTTTTTTTTTTTTGGTGAGGAAGATGGGCGCTGAGCTAACATCTGTTGCCAGTCTTCCTCTTTTTGCTTGAGAAAGATTGTCCTTGAGCTAACATGTGTGCCAATCTTCCTCTATGTTTTGTATGTGGGATGCTGCCACAGCATGGCTTGACAAGCAGTGTGTAGGTCCATGCCTGGGATCTGAACCCGCAAACTCTGGGCTGCCAAAGCGGAGTGCACAAACGTAGCCACTACACCACCAGGCTGGCCCCCCAACTCTATTTCTGAAAAGATCATTTTTTTCCCACTTCCCTAAAATGCTACCTTTTCTAAATTTACATCTGTGTGCATGTATTTGCTTGTCCATTTCTCTGTGAAATCCACACTTTTAATTACCGTAGCTTTCTAATTTATTTTGATATAAGACAAGTCTACCTGCATTCCTTTGCCCCCCAAATTTTTCCTGTTTTTTTTCTTACCTTTCTTTTTTCCTAAATGAATTTTAGAATGAAATCTAAGCCACCCCTTTTATTTAAAAAAGATTCTGTTAAGATTTTTGTTGCAATTTCATTGAATTTACAACTATTTCAGGAAATTTTAATACATTTCCAATATTGTGTTCCCATTCAGAAACATGGTGTGTCTTTACATTAAGTCAGATAATGTTTTATGCCCTTCAGTAAATTTTTAGTTTATAAGTCTTGCCCATTTTGTGTTTGAGTTACAGTATTTTCTGCTCTGATTTTTCTTCACTTCAGTCCTATCTACTTAACTGTTTTTTAGAAATTCCTCAAAATTTTTACCCTGCTAATGGTTTCCCTTTCTGTTTGCATTGCTATTATAGATATATTCTTTTCTTCCTTACTTCCTTTCCTTCTTTTTCTGTGTATCTTTTCTTTTATTTCCATGATAATGAGGAGGAGAGATAAATGTAAATAAATGTTTGTGCCCATTGTGACATCTAAAACCCAAAGTGTACACGTGGCTTTTAAAGTATTTTAAGTAAATCTAATTTATTTCCTTAGTTTTCTTCCAGAAATATTATTAAAGAGTGCTTAAGGAAAACAAAATTGACATATATACCTATTAATTTTTTAAATTTAAATTATAGCTTGAAAGTGAAAAATGTGAATTAAAGTCTAAAATGTTAATAATGAAAGAAACAATAGAATCATTAGAGAACAATGCACTACTCCAAGCTCAAAAAGTTAGCCATGTGGCTGGTGACTCATCTCATCAGAAAACAGAGATGAACTCACTTAGGTAAGTTTATTGACAGTTTTGTTATTTCACTCCTGGGAATGAGTTTGTGGCTGTGTAAGGTTCATAACAGTGGCTGTTTGGACTAGGCCTTTGAGTGGTAATTCCCAAAGTTGGCCTTGCAGTAGAGTCACCTGGGGAACTTTTGAAAAGTATGGATTTAGGGGCTAGTCTCTGGAGGTTCTTGTTCACGGAGTGAATCTGGGTAGGTTTTGAGTATCTATTTTTTAAGACTTTCACAGATTGATATGATTGCAGGCCATTTTTTATACCTACCACCTTCAGAAATTTCACCAACACATACTTAGATCATTTGTACTCCATAGTCTAGGATTGCCGAAAGCTACAGAATTTTTTGCTACATATGTCATTGCCCTTCTCTTTCCTTTTTCAAAGAAATGTAAAATCAGAATATTCATATACAGTGTCTAAAAAGGTGATGTGTCTGAAAAATGGTAAGAAGGTCAGTGTAGAAATAAGCTGCATCTCCAGGTTGCGGTGAGTCAGGTTGTGAAGCTCTTGGTATGACAACTGAGTATGTTTGCATTTTACCTTATGAACATGGAGAACAGACAGAAATCTTTAACCAAAAGGGTGACATGAGCAGCATGTCTTTTAGGAAGTGAACTCTGCCAGAAATAAGGAAGATAGACTTGGAGTCTTGAGAGACTGATGGCAAACAGTGGGGACCATGTGTCTGGACTGAAACAGTGGCAATGAACTTGGAGAACAGAGGCCACATTTAGGAAAAATTTCTTACATAAAATCAAAAGGATTAGATGACTTACATGGAAATGAGAGAAAGACAGTACTGCAGAACATTTACCTTAGGAGAGTGGGTTGTTGGCTAGACATTGGTCAATTTAGAATACAGACTCTAGGAAACAAAAAGTCAACAAAGTTAGGTGTTTTCTGGACTAGGAAGCTGCAATAAATAAAAAGATACTGAAGGTCAGAAGAAGGGGATCACTCTTAAGAATCAGAGGAGGGGCCGGCCCCCTGGCTGAGTGGTTACGTTCGCGCACTCCGTTGTGGCGGCCCAGGGTTTCGCTGGTTCGGATCCTGGATGCAGACATGGCACTGCTTGTCGGGCCACATTGAGGCGGCATCCCACATACCACAACTAGAGGGACCTGCAACTAAGACATACAACTATGTACCGGGGGGATTTGGGGAGATAAAGCAGAAAAAAAAAGATTGACAACAGTTGTTAGCTCAGGTACCAATCTTAAAAAAAAAATAAAAAAGGAGGATTGGTGGCAGATGTTAGCTCAGGGCTAATCTTCCTCAAAAAAAAAGTGAAAAGAAGAAAAAAAGAATCAGAGGAAATATTTCTCCTAAATTACTTTTGCAGTAAAATCAAAAAAAGATTTTCAGATGTCAACAGGACACTGCATATGTGAAACTAAATCAGTCGTGAAGTAGTAACAACTTGTGATCAAAAAGGATTATAGCGATGATGATTAGAAAAAAGATTGAGAAATTAAAACTGAAAGAGTTAGTGAACAGTAGAATGGATATTTCAGAAAACTGAGTCTGAAATAGAGAACAAACTCAAGAAATTCACCTAGAATTCAGAACTCAGAATGGTGAAAAGAAATAATGAGAGAAAACACACAGATCTAATATACACAAAATTGTGAAAATACATAGTAAAATAAATGGCAGAATTGAAAATCAAAGGAATAATTAGGAGAAGAAAGGTCTCAGACAGCGTTCGTAAGGAGTCCCTGATTATCAAACAAACAATGAAATAAGACCAAGAGCTAAATGTGTCCATTTGGTTAAGGAATACTGTATTAATTAGGGACTAATACAGGGCATCTCCAATTTTTGCTCTTTTGCTGCTCTGCCTACAAGTCTTGATAAGTTAGTCTTTAGGAAGAACTAAGATGGAAGCTGCTTTTTTCCCTTTTTTTTTTTTTTTTTTGCAAGTACTGTGTACATCCTAGGAAAGAAACCAGCCTCTCTTCTTCTAGTTCATGTCTATATGCTCCAGTGTATGGATACCATGGTATGTTGCTGTCAGCCAGAAATAGTCACCCGTTATTAGTCTGCCCTTTTCCTTTTGTGTCCCGCTGGCTGGATCTGGCATTTAATCCATTTTGCTTTTTCCTTCAGACTATAGCCACAACTCCCCTTTCCTTTCCTCGCAGGAGTCCCTTTCCAGTCTTAGAAGGCAGAGCTTTCAGTGCCCTCTCTAGGTCACCTGGCCTACAGCCCCTTTGGCGTTTTCTTTGTTGTTATACTCATACCCTTTTCTCTTGTGAGCTCAGTCTGCTACTTCCCTCACCTAGGAGTGATTCAGTCACTATGTTATAGGAAGGGATTGTGAGAATTTTTTCTCTACCTTGTATAACCTGGAGAAATTGTGTGATTCCATAGCTTTGTTTAGCTCTGACAGAAAAATCTGACTTATCTTGTCTGAGGAAGGTGTATCAGTCACATTCTCCATCTCGGTATACGTTGTTAGAACCGTGAGTTCAAACCTTCAGGTCCAAACCCAAAGCTGAACCCAGTACAAACCATAATACCAAGCTCCCTGTGGCAATAGCAGTGCTATCTAAACTGTGTGCCACTTTCTATATGGTTAATAGAGATCTTGTTACCCCTTTAATCACATGAAGTTCTCTTTCCCTTGACATGAGGACATTTAAGAAGCTGACAGACAGATGAAGCATATGTTCCTTTCCGTCTACCTGGTGGACCCATCTTCTCTTTCCCTTCCTGAGTTGGGCATTTTTCATCAAATTTCAGTGCCACCAAACAGTCTTTTCTTTATCAGCCAGTCTCTAATTATCCAAATAGAGGCTCTTTGGTCTGATTTCTTGGTGCGGCACCAGAGGACCTAATACAAAATCTTACTTTATAACCATGTGTAAAGTTAAATAAATGACTGTTGTTTTTCTTGAATTTTAGCATTTAATGAGATCTGGCGTTTTATGCCCCAAATCAAAACTCCATAATGCTATAAAGCAATTTTGCTCTACCCTGGAACGATGGTCCATTCATCCCTCAGAGCATTGCTGGCCAGCTTCTAGAGCCGGGGTCGGTCATCTTTTTCTGTAAAGGGACAGAGAGTCAATATTTTAGACTGAGGGGCATACAGTTTCTGTTGCACCTACTCAACCCCATCTTTGTAGCACAAAAGCAGCAGTAGACAACATGTAAATGAAGGAGTATAGTTGTGGTCAATACAACTTTATGCACACTGAGATTTGAACTTCATATAATTTTCAAATGTCACAAAATATTAATCTTTTGAATTTCTTTTTAATCATTTAAACATGTAAAATGTGCCAGCCCGGTGGCACAGCGATAAAGTGCGCACTTTGCACTTCGGCGGCCCAGGGTTCGCCGGTTCGGATCCCGGGTGTGGACATGGCACCACTTGGCAAGCCATGCTGTGGTAGGCGTCCCACATATAATGTAGAGGAAGATGGGCATGGATGTTAGCTCAGGGCTAATCTTCCTCAAAAAAACAAAACATGTAAAACAATTCTTAGCTCTTAGATCTTACAGAAACAGGTAGCAGGCCATAGTTTGCCAACCCCCGTTCGAGCATAGTTTCCAGCCCAGTTAGACAACTAACTTTTCTCAACCACATAGTAAACAGCCATTATCCTCACAACCACTAGCTGTAAGGCTCTAAACGCTTAGATTCCTGCAGCTGCTAATACCCTCAGACTGTTTTCAGTTCACCTTGAGTTATTTGTATATCTTCTTGAAAACTAAAGGGTTATAACTTATCCAGGATCAAATAAATGCGTTAGCAGATTTTCCTGGAAAGGGCCCATAAACTCTAATTAGAGTTATTATGGCAATAGATATCAATTGTTACAGTAGGATTTGTCTAAGTGTATTCAGAAAACGAAATATAACTGGTCTCCTTTGAGAAGCATTTATTTGTTAAGGGGATTGAGATCCATTTTGGATAAGGAGGCTCCTAGATTCCTTAGGATGCCTAAGAACTATCTTCTGGGCATACCTAACATTTTTCTACCAAGACAGGAAGAGGAGGTAGGGCCCTGAGTGAGGACAGCTCAGCTCATGGAGCTGGCCTTGAAAGGGCCAAGGGAACTAGGACCACCAGATACAAATTATCATCCATTTGCAGAAGGGTAAAAGAAAAGCCAATCCTGATCCTTTTTCCCTGTCTGGCTCACCAACAGATGATGCTTAGTAGTAGCCATTCTCAGTTAGTGATGGGCCATAACCATCAACTCCTGGAAACATCTAAAATGAAACAGAGATACCATATCAGCCTCTCTTTCCTCTAACAGACCATTAAAATTTCAAACCTACTCCTCTTAAATGGAGCTTCAGCTTCGTTTTAGAACTTGAACACTTCTTATGAGTAAAGGACCCTTTGAGATGCTGTCTTTTTAAGCATATACTCAATCATGAAGGAAAGTAATTACTTTTGCCCCCTAAAATGAAAGCATGCATACCTGCATGTAATGTAATGTAACAGGAATTTGAGGCTCAGAGAGATGGTCCTATGCAGTCACATGGCTACTAAGTAGAGAGCTAGGACTTTGATTCTAAAGTTAAGTTTATTGCTTCACTTTGATGGAAAGTCATCACTTCTCTTTTCTATTTTTATGGCACTTTTGAAACTACAAAATTGGTCCATTTTTTCCTAACAACTTAGTTCTCAAGACTTCCTTTTCAAACACCATGACAAATAATATGGTAGTCACTCAGTTTTCTTCTCTGTGAACTGTATGCTTCAGTTCTTTCATTAAGAAGACTTTGTCTTAGGAGCAATACTTCTGTCAGAAAAGTTATATCCAAGGTCTGATATAGAATCTCTGTTGTCCCCTTCCTTGTCTGCACCAGATTATGAAAAGGTAAAGCTATTCTTAGGACTCATCGAGGTCCTCGTGTATATGTACAATCAATCAAGATGGTATCCTGCCTTCCTTTCTCAATCCTACTTTCATTAGGAATTAACCCTAGTTGTGAACTTACATGTAAGGAGATCTTTACATTTCTACTTAGGATTTCAGGCACTGCCAACTACTCAGTGTCCTTCATTAGGGACTCTGTGGGCCGTTCCATTTTTTAAAGGACTCTATAGCTTACTGGCGGACATTTCCCTTCCACGTAGAGGGATGTTGGTCTCCCTGAATTCTTCATGGAAGGCAATGTGATGTAGTAGAAAAACATTGATACCAGGTCAGACTAGCTTGGATTTGCATATTTTCTTTGCCTTAATAGCATTGTCACCTGGGACAGGTTATTAGTTATTTATTTCTATAAAATTGGGATAACAGTTCTAATTGTGGAACTGTTCTAGGAATAAATGAGCTAATGTTTATAAAGAATCAATACAATGAATGTTAGCTTTCTTCTTTCTCTACTCCCTGTAGTTAATCCCTCAGAACAATAGCTGTAGCTTTTAGGAACAGCTTGAATACAGTGAAGTCCCCTAGACCTCACGGTAATTTTATGAAATAAAATACTTGAACGTAGAGTCTTTCTCACTTGGTTGTGTTTGGTTGTGAAAGTCTAAAGAAGTCGGTCTCAACTTGACTTTCCTCCCTACCTCTGGGTCATCACTCACTTGCTATTAGAGCAGTCAGGGTAACGTCTTTTGTCTTTGAGTTGTTACGGGCTGTCAGGTTGGCTCCGACTCCTGACAGGCCACACTGTCCTGTCCTCAACAGTCCTCCTCAGCTCCTGTAGACTCAGCCTAAGGCTCTTTTATGGAGTCCGTCCATGTCATATTTGGTCTTCCTCTTTTCCTGCTGCCTTCTACTTTCTGAGCATTATCGTCTTTCCCAAAGAATCCTGCTTTCTCCTGATGTGCCCAAAGTAGGAGAGCCTCAGTTTTATCATTTTTTCCTCCAGCGATAGTTCAGGCTTAATTTGCTCTAGGACCCCCTTGTTTGTCTTTCTGGCAGCCCAGGGTACCTGTAGAGCTCTCCTCCAACACCCTATTTCAGGTGAGTCAGCTTTTTTCCTGTCAGCCTTCTTCATGTCCAGCTTTCGCACCTGTACATATAATGGGGAATACGAGGGTGTGGATGTTCTTGGCCTTAGTCTCTAATGACACTTCCTCACACTTGGTGATCTTTCCTAATTCTTTCATTGCTGTCCTCCCAAGTCTCAGTCTTCTCTTGGTTTCTTGGCTGCGGTCTCCATTTAAACTGATGACTAAACCAAGATAAACAAAATCTTTAATAATTTCAGTGTCTCCATTGTCCACATTAAAGTTGTGTAGTTCTTCTGTAGCAGTGATTTTGTCTTGATGTTCAAATGCAGTCCTGCTTTGGTACTTTCTTCTTTTACTTTCATCAGAAGTTATTTCAAATCATTGCTGCCGTCTGCCAGTAGGATGGTGTCATCTGCATATCTTAGATTGTTGATATTTCTACCAATTTTCACTCTGTCTTCATCTGAGTCTAGCTCACTTTTTCATATGACATGTTCTGTATACAGATTAAACAGATAGGAGATAAAATGCACCCTTGTCTGACACCTTTGCCTAGAGGAAGCCATCTGTCTCTCCATATTCTATCCTGACAGTGGCTTCTTGCCCACAATACAGGTTACCCATCAGGACAGTCAAGTGCTGAGGCGCGCCTGTTTCCTTCAGAGCAGCCCACAGCTTTTCATGATCCACGCAGTCAAAGGCTTTACTATAGTCTATAAAACAGACTAACCTCCTTCTGAAATTCTTTGGAGCACTCTAGTAGCCAATAGATAGTCTCAATTAGATCTCGTGTACCTCTCCCTTTTCGAAATCCAGTTTGGAAATTAGGCATTTCTTATTCCATGTAAGGTATGTCTTTCAGAATACTTCAGTATTACCAGTAAAACTTCTTCATTTCTATGGAGATGTCTCATCTTACTAGTAACTTCAGAATCCAAACCTCCTCCTCATTAGGTAGTTCAAAGCTAAGCCACCCTTGGTATTTTTTTTCCCTGTATTATCCTCAAAAGGAACCTGTGGGAGTTCCCAATAAATAGCCTGAGGTGAGAACATGTCTTTCCAGCAAGGCAGGATTAAAAGCTCCTAGGTCAGGGCTAAAAGCATTCCAAACACTCTAGATGACATGAGAGCAAATTCTTGTTACTTCTGGAACATAATCTTACCAATCAGTAAGAGATTCTTCTGAAATTGTCTTTATTTCCTCTGTACGTCCTTTCTTTTGCTCCCTGAAACCTACCTTTAGTCTTAAATCCTCACTGCACTACAGTAAATGCCTACTTGCCCTGCTTACTATGACCTCCAGTTGACTACCTACCAAAAAAGTCAGAATAGGAAGCACAATTAAAAGCTCTGGACAGCATTGTCAGGATTTATGGATAATCCTTTGAGCTGCCAAGCCATACTGTAAAAACAAGACTTTCCCTTTGGCTTCACTAATGGAAGTTGATTTTAAGAGAAAGAGAGTTGATGTTAGGAAACTGAGAAGAGCTTTAAAACTATCAGGAAGCCTCTAGAAAAAGAGTATACAATTAATTTGATTTTTATACTATATTTTTGGGAAGATGGAACCATTTTGAAGAAGAATGGTGGAGAGCAAGAAATATATAATATAATGCCATTGATTATACTGGAAGAGCTTTAAAATGAGAAGAACTTTAAATATAAGAAAAGTACTTTTTAAGATCTCTCATTTAAAAAAAATTATTTATCCCAGAGATAAAGAATACCATTTGTTTTTGTCCACTGAATCTTTAGGATAGTAAATGAGCAGCTACAGCGGTCAGTTGATGAGTATCAGCACCGACTTTCCATAAAAAGAGGTGAACTTGAATCAGCCGAAACACAAATTAAAATTCTGGAGGAAAAAATAGGTAAGTGTTTTTAAATTTTGTTTTTGCTAATCCTAATTACTTTGTCTAACAAACATTTCTTTCCATTCATAGGTAAACTACACCTTAAGATGACTTCACAGGATGAAGAGGCTCATGTAATGAAAAAGACCATTGGAGTCATTGATCAGGAAAAAGATTTTCTTCAGGAGACTGTAGATGAGAAGACAGAAAAGATTGCAAACTTGCAAGAAAACCTAGCTAATAAAGTATGTGACTGTTCAATGTTATTATTCTGCTTCTGAACAGAAAAGATTATTTTATTCTCTGTTCCAAGTATGTAGTTCTTATCACCCATGTACAAGTTGCTAAGACCCAGGGCTTTATCTTCTAATATGTTTAAGTTTCATTTTATCCCAGTAATTTGAATCTTTAAACGTTCTGTTTCTAGAATGTAATTTTATCAGGTGTGATTACAGCAAACACGAGGGAACAGTTCAGGTCCTTAGAGTGAGTAGAGACATGCCAATATGTGAAGTACGATTGAGACATGGAAATATGTTGACTTGGAGGTCTCTTTTATAGCATAATTTATATAATTGGATTTGAACTATATAAATGTGATAAATTATGTAAATTCAACTAAAGACATTTCTATATGAATGATTTAGAATCTTACATACTTGTATAATTTCTATAGGAAAAAGCTATTGCTCAGATGAAGATAACAGTCTCAGAGTATGAATCATCTATGAAGTAAGTAATCAGTGAAATGGCATCTAGCTTTTTAAGAAAGTTTCAGTGAATACTGTTTCATTTGTTTAAGTAGCAATCTGGCGATAGGAAGATTTCTTTTTTCCATTTTCCTATTTTTGCCAATGGTAGCATCGTTTTCTCAGCCTACTGCATGAAAATGTTATTCTCTGACTTTCTCCCCTCCTCTATCATCCCCATCTAAACAGTTATGTCTTATTAATTATTCTCTTACATACATACTTGCTCTTTGTCTCTATTGTAATTACCTTGTATAGGCCCTAATCATAAAAACTTAGATGACTTTGGTAATCAATCTTGAATTTATTTTACATCTAAACCTATCTTGAACACTGTTACGAAATCTTACATCTTGTGTCTAGTCTGTCTACTTCAAGACAAAGGTCACTAATTATATTTATTTTATATACCTTTACATGTTATATAATAATGGGGACTTAAATATTTGCTAGTTGAATCTCTTATGTTCTGCTCCTAATGCTTGATAGTCTTCTGTTTTTACTTGACTTTTAGAATAATAAATTTATTTTATGACTTCATTTGTACATAATGATAGGTAGAGAGCTAAAATATCTGCCTTACCTAATTAATGTATCTTGATGCAGTAGTTATAATTTCTTGTATTCTTAGTGTATAATTCAGAGTACACAGTTTTGTTTTAAATAAACTACAGTTTCCCAAAAAGCTTTCTTTATTATTTCCACATCACTCATATAACAGCCAGCTAAAGGAAACATTGATGAATCGGGACCGTGAGATCAGCAGCCTCCGGCGCCAGCTTGATGCAGCTCACAAAGAACTTGATGAAGTAGGAAGATGTAAAGAAGTGTCCTTTAAGGAAAACAGAAGATTGCAAGATGATCTGGCTACAATGGCAAGAGAAAACCAGGTATGAGCACAATGCATATACTTTAATAGTTTTGTAGTATACAGTTTTACAGTATATTCGTTTGCTAAATTTTAAAGCTCTAAATATGTTTTCTAAATTTTTATATATCAACAACATAAGAAATAATTGTGTAAGGAGAATGGTGTTTATAAGGGTATTAAAAAATGTGGTTTAGAATCCTGCTATATAATATAGCGTGTCTAAGGGGTGCAACTCTGGTCTCTTCACCATTTTGGTCTTTGTTGCAAGGAATCCCAAAGCTGGGAGCATGGTATTCTCTGTGGCAGAAATCATTACCCTACTGGGTGAGAACCTCAGCGTCACTCTCAGGGAAAAATTGCTGTGTTTTACAAACCCTTGACAGATTTTAATTATTCGTACTTACTTCCAGTGACTTAGAGATATACCTGTAAGTAAATTAATGAATATTTTAGAATGGCAAATACTAATAAGCTATTGTTTGTTTGTGCTCATTTATTAAAGGATTAACCAAGGCGACCAATGATTTTCCTATTTTAAATATTTTGTTTTAAAAAAAGTTATTTTCAGTATTATTCAGTATAAAGCATATTGTTGATGTATGAATTTTTTTTTTTAAATGTCGACACCTAAGCATAGCTAGCCCCGGTCAGGACTGTTGTGGAAGATGTTTGGTTAAAAAGTCAAGATCAGTCAAGAAAAATATGTGAAAATGACCCTTAGGAAGAGTTTTCCCTTTTTCCTACTCTCTTTTATTCCCTAAATTCAAAAGGCTATATGAATATAAATAGAATTTATTAGGTGCTATGTTCATTTTAGATTTGTCTTCAATTTTCTGATTTATAGGAAATCTCATTGGAATTAGAAGCAGCAGTGCAAGAAAAAGAAGAAATGAAGAGTAGAGTTCATAATTACATAACTGAGGTGTCACGATGGGAGAGCTTAATGGCTGCCAAGGTGAAAAAACATTAGGTTGGATTTAAGACTTTTTTTTTTTTAACTTTTTCATGTTTATTCTGTCTCCTCTATTAGGTATTAACATATGAGAGTGGAGCTCTTGCCTATTGTCTTTTTTTTATTTCTCCACAGATCTTACTTAGTGTGTGTCTGCCCAGTTAGCTTATGCTTCCTAAATTAAAACAAAAATCCCAATATGTGTATATGTTTGTGACATGGGTATTCCAAAGCGTGACAATTACTAATTTAGAAACAACTTAATTATGCTTAAACCAGGAAAAAGAAAATCAAGATTTGTTAGATAGATTTCAGATGCTTCATAACCGTGCTGAAGACTGGGAAGTTAAAGCCCATCAAGCTGAGGGAGAAAGCAGCTCGGTTCGACTGGAACTCCTTTCTATTGACACGGAGAGGAGACACCTTCGAGAAAGAGTGGATCTATTGGAAAAAGAAATTCAGGAGGTAATACATTGATTTGTCTTGTGACGATGTTATTTAGTAAAACAAAACATTCAAAGATACCTTATTAAAGTGAGATTTAAGCATTGATAAAATCAAGTTCAATGTAATCTTTTGTCGTTAATTCTAATTGTTTAGGAGTCTCATTACTTTTTTTTTAATTGTGGTAAAATATACATAACATCAAATTTACGATTTTAACCATTTTTGAAAGTGTACAGTTCTACAGCAATGAGTGCATTCACATTGTTGTGCTACTGTCACCACTATTCATCTCCAGGACTTTTTTATTTTCCCGAAACGAAACTATACCCATCAAACACCAGCTCCCCCGTCTCCCCTCGCCTAACCTCTGGCAACCACTGTTCTACTTTCTGTCTCTATGAATTAGACTACTCTATGTACCTCATATAAATGGAATCATGTAATATTTGACTTGTTGTTGACTTATTTTACTTAGCCTTAGGATCACTTAACCTCAAGATTCATCCATGTTGTGGCATGTGTCAGAATTTCATTCTTTTTAAAGGCTGAATAATATTTGTATGTACGTACCACATTTTGTTTATCCATTTATTTGTCAATGGATATTTGCTTTGTTTCCCACCTTTGGCTACTGAGAACAATGCTTCGGTGAACATGGGTGCAAAATAGCTATTCGAATCCTTGCTCTCAGTTTTTTAGGATATACCCAGAGGTGGAATTGCTGGGTCATATAGTAATTTTATGTTTAATTTTTTTGAGGAACCACCATATAGTTTTCCTTAAGGGCTGTACCATTTTACATTCCTACCAGCAATGTAAGGGTTCCAGTTTCTCCCTATCCTTACCATCACTTGTCATTTTTTTGGGTTTTTTAAATAATAGCCATCGCAATGCTAGTGAAATGGTATCTCATTTTGGTTTTGATTTACATTTTCTTAATGATTAGTGATGTTGAGCATCTTTTGTGTGTTTATTGGCCATTCGTATATTTTCTTGGAGAAAAGTCTATTCAAATCCTTTGCCCAATTTTTAATCAGGTCATTTTTTGTTGTTACTGAGTTGTGGGAATTATTTATATATTCTGGATATTGATCCCTTATTAGATGTGTAATTTGTAAATAATATCTCCCAAACTGTGGTTTTCCATTTCACTCATTTTATCCTTTGATGTGCAAAAGTTTTTAATTTTGATCAAGTCCAACTTATCTATTTTTTCTCTTGTTGTTTTTGTTTTTGGTGTCATATCCAAGAAATCAGTGCTAAATTCAACATCATGAAGCTTTTCACCTCTTTTTTTCTAAGAGTTTTATGGTTTTATTTCTTATGTTCAGGTCTTTGATCCATTTTGAGTTAATTTTTGTATGTGGTATAAGATAAGGGTCCAGCTTCATTCTTTGCATGTAGATTTAAATAAGCTTCTGTCATAAAGACAGTCTAATAAAATTTTGAGTTCAGTTTAAATATCGGGACCCTAAGTTAGATTGATATAGAAGAGTTGGCTATTAGTTTTGTTCATATAGTATTTTAGTCTTCATTTTTTAGGAGAAAGTCTTGATTATCTGTAGGAGGTAGAATTATGCCCCCCAAAAAGATACATTTAGATCCTGACCCCTGGCACTTCTGACTGTGACCTTATTTGGAAGTAGTGCCGTTATCGATACAATCAAGTTAAAATCAAGTTATACTGGATTAGGGTGGACCCTAGTCTCGTAACTGGTATCCTTATAACGTGAGGGAGGTTTGGACACCGAAGACGCAGGGGAGAACAACACATGAAGACAGAGGCAGAGATTGGAGTGATATGTCTACAAGTCAGGAAACTCCAAGAATTGCCGGCAACCACTAGAAACTAGGAGAGAGACATGGAACAGATTCTCCTTCAGAACTTTCCAAAAGAACCAGTCCTGCAGACACCTGGGTTTCAGACTTGTGGTCTTTAGGACTGTGAGGGGATAAATTCGTGCCCAGTTTGTGGTAATTTGTTATGGCAGCCTTAGGGAACTGATACAGATTTTGGTCCCAGAAAGTGGGATGCTGCTGTAATAAACCTAAAAATGTGAAGGTGGCTTTGGAATTGGATAATGGGTAAAGGCTGGAAGAATTTTGAGGTGCTTGATAGAAAAAGCCTAGATTGTCTTGACAAGATTGGTCATAGAATGATGGATTTTAAAAGTGATTCTGGTGAGGGCTCAGAAAAAAGAGAGGAGAGCTGTAGAGAAAACTTCTATCATTTATAAAATACATAAATCTTCATGAACAGAATTTTTCCAGAAATGTGAATGTTTCTTCTAGTGAGATCTCAGATGGAATTGAGGAATACATTATTGGACACTGGAGAAAAAGTGATCCTTGTTAGGAAATGACAGAGAACTTGACTGAATTATGGTCTACTCTTAGGAGGAAAGTAGAACTTATAAGTGATGAACTTGCATATTTAGCTGAGAAAATTTCCAAGCAAAGTGGCAGGTGCAGCCTGGTTTCTTCTTGCTGCATATAGTAAAATGTAAAGGAAAGAGATAAATTGAGGAAGGAACTGCTTGAGCAAAAAAGGAACCAGGCCTTGATGACTTGGAAAATTCTTAGTGTGTTCTGGAGACAAGGCCAAGAGTGTGGCTCGACAACCTCTTGGTGAGAGATTAGGTGTGTGGCTCACGGATCCAATCAGTCATCTCAGCAGAAACAACTGCCAGCTTGGACTGAAAGAGACAGAAGCAGGATAAGATGAAGGAGAGCTGTTGAACTTCTGGGATCCTACTAGCATAAAACAGGCCAGTCGAGTTACTTGGCTACGAACAGGTGTTCTCCTTCAAGACAAGGGAAGAATGACTCTGAAGATGGCTCAGAGACCAGCAAGGCTGCCAAGGGCAGCTTAAAGGCTAGCGGGGCTGCTACTGCCACCACAGGCCCAGAGGGCGTGGGGCTGCTGCCTCCTTGGTTCCAGAGGGTAGGGTCACTGCCACTGAGGGCCAGGAGGATGGGGCCACCCTAGAAGACCCAGACGCCAGAGCGTTATTCTTAGGCCTTGAGATCTAAGGGAATTTGCCATGCTTGGTTGCAGACTTGCTTTGGACTAGTAACCCCTTTATTCCTTCTGTTTCTCCCTCTCCGAATGGGACTGTCTATCCTATGCCTGTCCCACCATTGTATTTGGGAAGCAGATGACTTGTTTTCTAGTGTCACAGAGCTGTGGAGGGAGAGGAATTTTGCCCCAGGATGGACCATACCCGGAGTCTTACTTATATCTGATTAGATGATGCTTAGATGAGATTTTGGACTTAGAGTTGATGTTGGAATGTTGGGATGGAGTGGTATATTTTGCACTTGAGAAGGACATGAATTTTGGGGAGCCAGAGGGAAGGTAGAAAGATAGATATCTTTAAAAGATTTGTTGAAATCCTAACCCCCAGTACCTGTGAATGTGACCTTATTTGGAAATAGAGTGCTTGCAGGTGTCATCAAGTTAAGATGAGGTCATCCTGGACTAGGGCGAGCCATAACCCGGTGACTGGTATCCTTATAAGATTAAGAGAATTCTGGACACAGAAGACATAAGGGAGAATGCCAGGTGAAGACGGAGGCGGAGATTGGAGTGCTATGTTTACAAGGCAAGGAATGTCAAGGATTGCCAGCAGCTACTAGAAACTGGGAAAGAGACGTGGATCAAATTCTCCCTCAGAAGCTCCAGAAGAAGCCGGCTCTGCTGACATCTAAATTTTAGACTTGTAATCTTCAGAACTGTAAGGGGGTAAATTTCTGTCGTTTTGAGCCACGTAGTGATTTGTAGTAATTTCTTACATCAGTCCCAGGAAACTAATAACTACCTCTATAATTTATTTTTTTTATGTAGTATGTAAAAGAGAGACTTTTTTCTTTTTTTCTTTTTACCTTTTGACTCCCCTTCAATCATTTCTCCCACCACCTGCCCTGCCGACACACACCTCCGGGAAGCGCCAGTCTGTTCTCTGTGTCTATGAGCTTGTGTTGTTTTTTTTAAATTCCGCACATATAAGAGAGATCATATGGTATTTGTCTTTCTCTGTCTGACTTATTTCATTTAGCACAATGCCCTCAAGGTCCACCCATGTTGTCACAATTGGCAAGGCTTCATTCTTTTTTATGGCTGAATAATATTCCATTGTGTGTGTATATATACACAATTTCTTTGCACATTCATCCATCGATGGACACCTAGGTTATTTCTGTCTTGGTTATTGTAAATAATGCTTCAGTGAACATAGGAGTGCATTTATCTTTTCTGGTTCGTGTTTTCGTTTTCTTCAGATAAATACTCAGTAGTAGAATTGTTGGATCATATGGTATTTCTATTTTTAATTTTTTGAGGAACCTCCATACCGTTTTCCATAGTGGCTGCCCCAATTTACATTCCCACCAACAGTGCACAAGGGTTCCCTTTTCTCCACAGCCTCGTCAATACTTGTTATTTCTTGTCTTTTTGATAGTAGCCATTCTAACAGGTGTGAGGTGATATTTCTTTGTGATTTTGATTTGCATTTCTCGAATAATTATGATGTTGAACATCTTTTGGTATACCTGTTGCCCATCTGTATATCTTCTTTGGAAAAATGACTATTCAGATCCTCTGCCCATTTTTTAATAGGATTATTTGCTTTTTTGCTATTGAGTTGTATGAGCTCTTTATATATTTTGGAGTATAATAACTAAAGGAATGCTTTTCAATCTTCAAAAGAGTTCTCAGGAGAAACTTCTTCAGTTCTTTTTTTAATTTGTCATTGTTCATGTTCTTATGTGGTATCTGAAATTGACTTTTACATATTTATATTTAGTTTTGGGGGCTTTGATTTAATTAATTCATTAATATTTGGAAAATCCAAATATTTGCTTTTCTGAAGTTGTTGAAATTTATTAAATCTTCGCAGTACTGTGTTACAGTTTAATGTTGATTCATTTCAGTAAAACCTATTAAAATAATTTTATTTTTCATGTCTAGAATTCTTCCTACACGGTAGAAATAAAGTTTATATTAGGTTGTATTTATCATTCACAATTTAAATTGTGAAAAATTTAAAATGTGGATTATTCTAGGGAAAAAATATTTATCAGTATTTCAGACTTTGCTCATTATTTCAGTTGTTAAAATCTTATAAAGTTGTATATTACTCTTAGGTTAAAGTAAATTTAAATATGACTTCAGGTACAGTAGTCCCTGTTATCCGCAGAGGACACATTCCAAGACCGCAGTGGATGCCTGAAATTGCGGATAGTGTGGAACCCTATATATGCTATGTTTTTTCCTATACGTACATACCTATGATTAAGTTTAATTTATAAATTAGGCACAGTAAGAGATTAACAATAACTAATAATAAAATAGAATAATTATAACAATATACTGTAATCAAAGTTACTGTAGATCTTAGCAACCTCAGCGTATGATTTTTTTCTTATTAAGTAGAGACCTTCTACCTTTTCACTTGAAGCACTCA
This sequence comes from Equus przewalskii, assembly GCF_037783145.1. Classification (NCBI taxonomy): domain Eukaryota; kingdom Metazoa; phylum Chordata; class Mammalia; order Perissodactyla; family Equidae; genus Equus; species Equus przewalskii. Next base: position 76,616,304 of record NC_091833.1, on the reverse strand, counting down.
TGGCTTCTCTTTGGCATATCCAAATTGCCAGCATCGCTACTCTTGTGCTTTGGGGCCTTTATTAAGTAAAATAAGGGTGACTTGAACACAAGCACTGCAATACTGCCACTGTTGATCTGATAACTGAGATGGCTGCTAAGTGACTGATGGGCAAGTAGGGTATACAGCATGGAAATGCTGGTCAAGGATGATTCTCATCCCAGGTGGGATGGAGCAGGACAACACAAGACTTTATTACACTACTCAGCATGGCCTGCAATTTGAAACTTAGGAATTGTTGATTTCTGGAATTTTCCATTTAATATTTTCAGACTGCGGTTAACCTCGGGTAACTGAAACCTCAGAAAGCAAAATTGTGGAATACTTGGGGGAGTACTGTATTTAGTTTTAACACAAACTGTGTTTTTGAAATTCAGAATTTAGCTAAAGACAATGGAGTGATAAGTTGCTGTTACTTCTAAGTATGTATGTAAGTATAGGTTTCTTTTTCTGGAAAAGGCATTATTATAGCAGAATTTCTAAAGGAAAAATTGAATGTAACTTCAAAGATGCCTCATATTTACAACACCCTAAAACAATTTCATCTTTGCATCTTCCAAATATATACATGAGGTACTTAGTTACCATGATCAATAATTATAAACAGTTCATTTTGTTAAGCATTAAATAGGCCATCTTTAAAATAGTAGGCAACTTCCTGAGAATATCTTAAAATATGCAAAAGTTGGCTCCTGTTTTTAGAAAGTGAGTTGTGGCCGCTCAGATTCAAGCCTTTAAAATTATTGGGTTACTTTAACTTTTTACCTGTTTCTTTTTCTATTTTCAGCACATAAATGCACATCATGCCTATGAATCTCAGATCTCATCAATGGCAAAAGTGGTATCTAGATTAGAAGAAGAGCTGAGACATCAAGGAGAGGAGAAAGCAGCAGTATTAAATGATATGTCATCTCTTAGAGAACTTTGCATAAAGCTTGATTCTGGGAAAGATATTATGACCCAGCAATTGAATTCCAAAAACCTTGAGTTTGAGAGGGTAAGAGCTTAAAAGATATTGTCGTAGCACATTGTTTTATTGAGCCCTACTCGAATTGTTGCACTTTGCCGTTCAGTACCCAACATATTTGATCCACTTGAGAGTAGTTACTTTGACTACAGGATTTTGACTACTAGGTTCTTTGCCAAGGTTTCTCTGGCAGTCATGGTGATGAAATTAGGTGCTGTCTGTTTGGGGGTGGATGGGTATTTAGAAGACTATGAATCTTCTAATTGTAGCATAGGAGCATATCCCAATACGTTCTTTCTCTGTTTAAGGGTAAGACTTAAATGAAGGAGTGAGCAGTTCATTGCTTCTAAGTGGAATATTTTTTGTAATAAAAATCTCAGAACATTTAAGTCTTACTTAATTTTAAAAGTCTGATTAGCTGGAACTTACCATTCCCAAACCGAAGCATTGCTTCACACAACTCAGTGTATGTTTTCAAACATGGATGTTTTCGATTTTTACTCATTTAGTAGTAGCTTTATTTTCAGATACTGAGAAGCTCCACTACTGGCTTGATTATGTAGTCAGAGTACACGTATTTAATAGACCAAAAGGGCCTCCTTGCTGATAGGGTGGCCACATTTTAGGATTTTATGTTAATGACCCTCTCTTGGCAAGACAGTATGAGAGAAAACTATCTGAGGGTTGGAGTAGGTCTCATAGCCAAATAAGCCTTTACTAAAAATAGCAAAGTTTATTTTGAAAATAAGTTGTTTTCCTTATACTTAAAAAAGTGGTTCAGAATCTTTAACTGGTACCCAGAGTGAAGCACCCGATGTGTATATAGCTCTGCAGATAATTTTTCAGAGTAAGTCTAAAATTGTGCTGAAGTAATCTTACTTTGTTTTTCCTGTAGGTCGTGGTGGAATTAGAAAATGTAAAATCAGAATCAGACCTGTTAAGAAAACAATTGTCAAGTGAGAGACATACAATTAAAAACCTTGAATCATTGTTGGCTACAAATAGAGATAAAGAATTTCATTCTCATTTAACCTCCCATGAGAAGGATATAGAAATTCAGCTACTAAAAGAGAAGTTAAGCCTTTCGGAAAGCAAATTGTAAGTGTCATAAATCAACCTATGTGAGGAAGATAGCTTGTCAAAAATAATTTTTCAATATGAGTAAATTTTTGCAGATTTGTAGCATAAAACAAATGATAAAAAGAATACTGGAGGGGTGCTGGCCCAGTAGTGTAGTGGTTAAGTTCAGCACACTCTGCTTCGGTGGCCTGGGGTATGCAGGGTCAGATCCTAGGCGTGGACCTACACACCACTCATCAAGCCATGCTGTGGCAGTGTCCCACATACAAAATAGAGGAACATGGGCACAGATGTTAGCACAGGGCCACTTTTCCTCAAGCAAAAAAAGGAGGAAGATTGGCAATAGCTGTTAGCTTAGGGCCAATCTTCCTCACTGAAAACAAACAAGCAAACAAAAAATAGTGGAGGAACAGAAAAAAGAATTTTTCGGTTTTTTCGGGGTAGAGGGAGATGGGAGTGTGAAGGGTTGTATAAAACCAAAATATTTTGCCTACGTGGCTTCTGCTTTTGGAAATTCAGGGATTTGAGTTCAAGAGAGACATCTTGTTTGGAGATGTAGATTTGTATATCTTCACCGAAGAGGTCATACCCATGGAAGTGAATGAGTGAACTTTAGAAAAATGCCTAAATTTGAGGAACGAAGAGAGGAGTCAGCAAAGGAGAGAGCACTTCAGGATGGGGAGAGTTGACCCTGTCTCATGCTGTGGATTAGGAAAAAGACTTTGAAAAGGCTATGAGATTTGACCCTCATAAGTATATTGATTACCTTTTGGGAGATTGAGGATGGTGTCTTTTTAGGTTGGAGAGGTTTGGACATATTTGTTGGAAGAGGGGAGGAAACCCAGAGTAGATAGTACGAGTGCAGTAATTATCTCTTAAAAGGAGTTAGGAATACTTCTCTTTCTGAGGCAGGAGTCAGGAAAGAGGCCAGGAAGATTCTTTACGTCTTGGTGGTGCAGTTCATGTCTTGTTTCCATTTGCATCTCCAGCATTGCTGCAGTGCCTGGTGCGAACCGGAAGCTCAGTAAATGTTTGTTAAATAAATGAGATGAATGAAAGAGAAAATTTTGTGATAAAAACTCAAGAAGTTTAGAGAATTACTTTTGAAAAGTCTTGATCTTCTCTTTTTTCTTGCTTAACTATCACCTCCATTTGTATTTATTAATAACAAAAAGAGAAATCCATAGCACTTGACAAAACAGAATATTTGCTATTCATTCCTTTGATTTTTAAAATTTGTTTTTAAGAAATAGTCAAAGCCGGGAAAACACCATGCTTCGGGCTAAAGTGGCACAGTTACAAACAGATCATGATGCTCTGAAAAGGCAGATTTCAGCTGAAAGATATGAACGGTGAGAAAAAACTTTAACATTGATCAATGTTTTTATTTATTCCCTATCCTGTTCCAAAAAGGATTTAATATGGCTTACAAGTGGCAAACTTTTTTAGCATTAATAAAATTTTTTAGTAATTCTCCTAAAGAGGCAATAGGTGTTACGAAAGATAATATCCCTGCATTAAATAAAATAGCAAATATTGTGTAAATTTCCTGTAGCGTTCCTCAGGGCAAGATTAGGGCGTTACTTCAAAGGATGCAGCTAGGGAATCAAGAAGACAGTAAGGATTCTACAAGAGCCCAAAACAATATGGTCCAATAGGAAGCTCCAAATGCAAATCATCATAAAAGTGATGATGCTGATGATCATAAGGGCAGTTAACAAATATATGCCAGATACTATGTACATGTCTGATTAATCCTATTAACAATCTATTAGGCCTCTATTATGGGAAACTGAGATCACACAAATAGTAAATAGCAGAGCCAAGACTAAAATCCAAGCAGATCTGCCTAGTTTTAAAGGCTGTACACTTAACCTTTACAATAGATTTCTTACAGCTTAGTAATTTTCATCCTTACATTTTGGTTCATTTGCTTTATTATTTTGAAAAATTTAATCCCCAAGTGATACAAACAGGAATGAGACCTTCTTTAACAGTTAAAGTCAAAGTCTAATGTGCAAATCAACTGTCAAGTTACTTTTCTTCCCTTCTGCTTTCCTACTGTGTTAATACCATAGACATCAGCATTCCTGAAATTTCATTCTCAAATAGCGGTCAAATTGCTTATTGGGTCAATTTTTGAGTTCTCTTATTCTTATCCATTTGCATCAAAACTTTTGAGTGATGTGCTGTTTGGAATATACATGGAAAAAATGTCTAAAAAAGTTTCTTAACGGAGTTAATAGTGAAAAAAGGTTTGTGAAACACCCAACTAGGTAGAAATCCTGAACACTGAAGAAGTCAAGGCAGAAAAGTCTGGGCCACCTACTGAATAGCCACAAAGGAGGTGGCAACACAGCTACTGTGCTTTGTGGGGCAGACACAGACATGGAAGGAAAGCATAGCAGAGAGAGTGGGTTATTTCACTCCTGACATTTGGGAGTTTTGAGGCAGGAAGAAGGAAGAGGGCTGATTTACGTGCGACAAGAGGTGTGAAAGGAAGGGCCAGAGGAGGGAACCAACCAACTTTGAAAGTCTCTGTTCAGAGGGGCTTTGAACACTCCTATGATCCATATTCCTTTAATTGAAATCTTTTATCCATTACTTAGAATTCATAGAAAGACGTAGGACTTAAATTTAGTAGAAATACTAATTAATTAGTTGAGTAGAAATTACTTAATTAGCTAATAAGAATAACAGCACCTTATGTTTATATACCACGTTTTTGATGTAATCTCTTATTTGATCTTTACTGACAGAGAACGAGCAATCCAAGAGATGCGTCGCCATGGTCTTCCCACACCACCCCTCAGTTCTACTCTGAGGTCTCCTTTACATTCTCCTGAAGACGTGAACTGAGAATTATCAGAAAGGTAGGTACGTAACACCAAGGACAAGCAAAACTAGTCTATGGTTATAAAAATTCAGAAGGGAGTTTTCTGTGTGGGCGGAGGGGAGGTTGCCTGTAAAGGTGGTCAGCAGAACTTTCTGAAGTGATGGGCTCCCTTCTGGTCATAACCTCTGCTCTAAAAGTAACTGTCTTGATTACTAAAAGCATAAGTTCCTTTTCCGTGTTTTGGACATTTTATAAATAAAATCATACTTTTCTGGCTTCTTCTCGGCAGTATGTTTGTGAGATTCAGCCATTCTGTTGTGTGTACTTGTAGATTGTTTAGTCTTGTTGCTGCATAATGTTCCATTATGTGTTGTTGATGGACATTTTGTAACTTCCAGTTTGGGCTATTACAGATAGTTATGATGAACACTCTAGGACCTGTATGTTGGTGAAGAGCTGTGTGCATTTCTTTCGAGGATACACTTAGGAGTGACACTGTTGGGTCACTGGACATGCGTGTTCAGTGCATGTCATGTCATTGGACATGCATATGTTCAAGCTTGAGTAGATATGGCAAAGCAGTTTCCAAAGTAGTTGTAAAGAGCGAGGACACTGGCTGCAGAAGGGTCAAAGGATGTACTGATTCTTTGTAGATGGGATGAGTGGGAAAGAAGCGTGTCGGGCCCGGGGTTTAAAAGGTGGATGATTGTGAAAAATGCAGGCTCGTTGACAGGAATAGTAAAGTCATTCTGTTTAAAAATTATGCATTTCTTTACCTCTTTTAATAGAAGTATATAGAAGATAAGCATTTCCTGGATGACTCAGAATCCTTATCCTGAACGTTAGTTATGCGCCGTGCTTTAACATACTGATTCCACCAGGGTTTATCGGTGTCTGTAGGGCCTAGGTTTAAGTGATTCCTGATGACTGTGCTTTTGCTTTTGCGTGTGTGTTTGATTAAAACATACGGTTTTCTCTTTGACTTTGAGGACCACTTCTCACTGCTGGCTGCCGTCACTGTGTCCTTCTAAGTTCCTGCATTAATTTGAATGCGATTAGATGGAAGTTCAGCTTCTTGTTATAAAGCCTTATAGCGGTTGTGACACAGCTGCATTTTAGATCAGGGGTTGGTAAAGAGGATCTGTGGGCCAGATCACCCCACTACCTATTTTGGTAACTTCAGCTTTATTGGAGCATAGCCACACCCGTTTGTTGACATATTGTCTATGACTGCTTTTCCACACTGGCAGAATTGAGAACTTGTGACAGGAACCCTGTGACCCACAAATCTAAAATATTTACTATCTAGCCCTTTATATCTTGTAGCCTCTGGAAAACAACTGTACACCCATGAGATAATAAGACCAAAAAAGCAAATAATTCCCTAGTTTTATGAAAATAGACTTGACCTTATAGACCCCCTAAAAGGGTCTTTGGGACACCCAGGGATCCCCAGACTATACCTTAAGAACCACTGTTATAGAACATAGTAGAATCCAGCAATCTCTAAAGCTGTGATGAGTTAGAAAACTTTTTTTAAATTACAGTAAAATATATAACATGAACTTTGCCATCTTAACGTGTGTGTGTGTGTGTGTGTATATAAGATTAGCCCTGAGCTAACATCTGTGCCCATCTTCTTCTATTTTGTATGTGGGACACCTGCCACAGCATGACTTGATAACTTGTGGGTACGTTTGCGCCTGGGATCCAAACCGGCGAACCCCAAGCTGCCGAAGCGGAGCACGCAAACTGAACTGCCACGCCACTGGGCTGGCCCCACCACCTTAACTGTTTTTTAAGTGTGCAACTCAGTGGCACTAAATTCACAATGTTGTGCAACCATCACCATTTCCAAAACCTTCTCATCGCCCCAAACACAAACTCTGTACCCATTAAGCAGTAACTCTCCAGTCCCCCTGGTAACCTCTAATCTGCTCTTCTGTCTCTCTAAATTTGCCTATTCTAGATTTTTTCATATAAGTGAAATCATGCAGTATTTGTCGTTTTCTTCTGGCTTATTTCACTTAGGATAATGTTTTCAGAGTTCATCTATGTTGTAGTATGTGTCAGAGGTTCATTTCTTTTTATGCCTGAACAATATTCTTTTATATGTTTACACCACGTTTTGTTTATTCATCATCAGTTGATGGACACATGGGTTGTTTTCACCTCTTAGCTGTTGTGAATAATGCTACTATGAACATGGGTGTACAAGTATCTGTTTTAGTTCCTGTTTTTCAAATCTTTTGGGAGTACCTAGGAGTAGAAAGTTGCTGGGGTCATATGATAATTCTATGTTTAACTTTTTGAGTACCTGCCAGACTTCTTCCATATGGCTATACCATTTTACATTCCCACCAGCAATGTAGGGGTTCCAGTTTTCCACATCCTTGCCAACACTTGTTGTTTTCCATTTTTTTTATTATAGCCATCCTAGTAGATGTGAATTAGAAAACTTACACAACCATTAGCAAATTCTCAGAGTAGCCTAATGATGTTGTTAATTGGTAACCGATTTCCATTCATATTTTCTAAATATTGTCACCCAAACTAATTTTAAGGGATTTCCACATAAGTACTCAGAAATGAATATGAAATATTCATATCTGATAGTTAAAATATATAATCCAATTTTGTTTTTACTTTTTAAAATTATTGTTTCCAATACATGCTCACTGAGAAAACACAAAATACAAAAGTAAAAAGAAGGAAACAAAAATCACCTTTTTTCCCTTTTTTTATTGTGGTAAAATATGTATAACATCAAATTTATCATTTTAACCATTTTTAAGTGTACATTTCTCTGGTAGTTAGTACATTCACGTTATTGTGCAAAACTAATCTCCACCATCCATCTCTAGAACTTTTTTATCTTAGCTGATTGAAGCTCTGTACACATTAAACACTAACTCCTCACTTTCCCCTTCCCCCAGCCCCTGGCAACCACCATTGCAATTTCTGTCTACGAATTTGACTACTCTGTGTACCTTGTATAAGTGGAATCATATAATATTTGTCCTTTTGAGACTGGCTTATTTCACTTACCGTAATGTTTTCATCCATGTTGGAACGTGTGTCAGAATTTCCTTCCTTTTTGAAGCTGTATAACAATATTCCATTGGATGTATATGTCACATTTTGTTCATCCATTCATCTGTCAATGGATGCTTGGGTTGCTTCCACCTTTTGGCTATTGTGAAAATGCTGCTATGAACATGGATGTGCAAATCAAAATCACTTTGATCCTGCAACCCAAAGAAAATAGCAGTTAGCATTTTGGTGTGCTTCCTTCTTGTATTTAATTTGTAGTGAACATACACACCCATGCCTAGACATACATATGTAATTCTAATAGAGATCATACTCAAAATAATTTTTATCCTGTTTTTTTGTTTTGTCTTATTCTTTAGGATTTTTTCTCATTGTGGTTGCAAGCATTTATTCTTATCATTAAAAGCATTTTCAAAAATGCCATTTTAAAATAGTAATCTAATGATTCATCACATGGATATTCCAAGATTTATTTAATCATTCTCCTCTTCTGGGATGTATAGCTTATTTCCAAGTTTTTCTGTTATAAATGATGTTTTACATCAGTATTAGACAACATGTCTAATATCTTCTTAAGTATGTCTTCCTAGGTATAGAAAAAGATGATTGTTTTCTCTCTCTGTTTCCATTGTGGGATTTTTCGTATTTTAATGGGTGTGTTTTAATTGGGAGGGTGATTAGATAGCACGTAAGGTCAAAATATTTGGAAAAAATATTTGATTATCCATAGTGTGCTATTCTAAGACCCAGGCAACATAATTTAGAGTACTTGTGTATAATTTTATTACAGCTAGGCATCATACGATCCCTTCTTTTGAGTGGTTTTTTCAGTTAACCTGCTCTATTCTTTTCACTGTGCATCATTCCTTTAGTCCTCCTGTACTTTGAAGTACTTTGGTAGTTTGAGGGGAATATCTCTTTGAAGTATAGAACAGTACTTCTTAACTATTAAATATAACTTGATTGTGGGCAAAGGTTTTATTAGCGACTAATTTCAATTAAAACGTTACTGACTTTCCGTTTTTCGTGAACGTACTAAGTAATTTTGTTTGTCATTTTTCTCTTAACTCACCTTTTTCCTCCCCTTCTTTTTCAGAATGATGACTTTCAATGAGTTTGCTATATGGATTTCTTTAAAGGACAGAACAGTAATGAAATATTTGAAGTACTTGTTTCTGAAAATCATGAACATTGACACAGATTCTACCTCGGTCAACTTTTATTTAAATCAGTGAATATTTATGTAAAAAATTTGGTTTGAAAGAGCTGAATGTGTATATTTTCATATATATAACAGAACAAAATATGTATTAATAGTGCTAACTAATATCTGTATTTTTTATTATTCCTGACTTAAATTACTCCTCAAAGTGTGTTTATACTGTGAATTAGTATAATGTATTGTTCACATTATGCTTTAATAATCTTTTTCTTAATGAGCCGTGATATATATATGTAAATATTCTTACATACTTGTTTTCAAAGTGTTTTTAGTTTTCATGCCTGTGTTTATAACCCATATCTTTTTCACATTCACAAAGTATTATCAACTTTGATGGTATGTTGTCACACTTAACTTTTTTCTTCTGAATGTAAAATTAATTATTCACCAATTTGCTGTCTGTCATCGAGGGGAATATATTCAGGTCTATTCTTATAACAGCAGAGGTCTTGATAAAATAATAATTACCATATGTGATTTGTTATTGCCAACTAGAAGAACGGTGATGGCAAAGATACGTTTATGTGTTATATACAAAATTATATCATTTTGGCTATCACATGTAATACAAATTCTATCAAATCAAAATAAAGCTATGTTCAGATTTTTGTAAATCAATAGAACAGAAATTAGGGACACTTTTCAGTAAATAAAATTCCTCACTATATTAATCTAAAATTTCAGAGTATAAAAATAGATGGGGTAAATTTTGTTAAAATTCTAATATACATTCAATAATATCAATTTTTTTGCTTCTAAACCTGTATGTTGTAATTTATGAGTCTTCCAGAACAGTATGTAAACACTGAACTGTGGCATATTAAATAGAAAACAACTTTTTACAATTAATATACAAAGTTGTAATTTTTAAGAATTTAGATATATACGTATATTAGTAGAAGAACAGAAGTACAAAACAGAATGCCAGATACAAAAACTAATCGTGTTTGAACCATAACCATTTAAAGAAAATCCTCTTCTTAATAGATTTCATTATGATTGCAAAAGAACTTAAAAACTACATAGGAAAGTGGAAGACCAACTATTTATGATACATGTTGTTTCCTCCTGTGGTTTAATGAAGTGGAGTGTATGTGTGTGTGTGTTTGTGTGTACCTGGGGGTGGGCAGTGCTCTTTTTCTAAAACTAATATGCCTTATATGTTCAGGTTATGCCCTTTGCAATAATTCAGTGTGTGTTTGGTGTGACATGGCTTACTTTTCCACCATCTTTGTAATTTTATGTATTCCATCTGCTTTGTGTGAATTCGTGTATTATAGCAAAATACAAGAGAAATGGATCTATTTGCGATGTCATAAGGAAAATCTTTTAATAAACATGTAAATAAAATAAAAAATATTTGTCCCCACCTTTTCCCCCAAAGCAACAGCAAGAACTATTTTGATAGATGTTTTATTTTTAATGTTTTCTATAATTAAAAAATGTGTAGCTTGCCATAATTATTTTCATAACCATGATACTACAATTTTTTAAAAATTAATTTTATCTTAAAATACTGAATGTTCTGACCTTTTATAGATGTTTTTAATTTGTTTTAAATAATTTTAAGTTATAGAGCTTGACACAAATTTTCTAATAAACTTTCCAGTCAATTTATTTTCTCTTTCTTACAGATAGATTTTTCTAGTTTTAGCCATATTCTTAGTTCTCAAATTGGGTACAGTTTATTCAATTCAAACTTTATCATGGTGGGATATGGGGAAATCCTTGAACTTAGCTGTCAGGCACTTTTTTTAAACTTTCATTTGTTTCCAATTAGTTCAAAATATAGGAAATGAAGTCAAAGTTTCTATTTGAAATCCATGTACAAAATGGTTAAACAAGAGCGTGTGTGTGTGTGTGTACATTTTTCTCTTTTGTGAATGGTCTTCGTTGAGAACATCAATTATCGTTGACTATGCCACCTGCTACCTGTCCTTATTGCAACTTATCACACATCTGATATCATACCCCTCTCTCTAATTCTTAGAAGATTTTAGCATCTGGCTTACTGTCTCTCTACTGTTAGTTCTTTCATCAGTCTTTTTATGTCGGTATCGTCTTGGAACAGTGGTTATTGACCAGGTCCGTACTTTGAAGTTACCTGGACAATTTTAATGAAAAGCTGATTCGTGAACCCTACACCAGTCCAGATAAATCAGAATCTCGGAGCGCAATGTGGGTATTTTTTTAAATTGTAGATTCTCTAGATGATTCTAACGTGCAGCCAGGATTTAAAATGCTAATTTAGAAACTGCCTCACCAAACTGATTTCATGGCCCACTAGTGGGACTCAATCTATAGTTTGAAAACACTGCTCCAGATCTTGTCATTTCCTCACAAAATCTCAACTTGTAGCATCCTGTTCACCTCTCTTTCTAGGTCATTCGATTTATTATGCCTATCCTAACAATTGCTTGATTCTACCCGGATCTCCAGACCGTTGATTCTGTCACTCATCCCTTGTCTGTAAGTCCGTCACTCTCCCTCTCCTTGTTCTCTAGCATAGACATCATTCTCCTTGCATATACCCTAAATCATCTTTTCTCTTTGAACTGAGAACTCAAATCTTGTTTATATCCAACTACTTCTCTGTATATTCTCTGTTTATTCTCCAACTACTCTGCATCTGTACTAAGTAGCTGAACGTGGCTGGAGAAACAAAACCATGCTGACTTTTCACTTGAAATGTACAGCCCTGAAGATCAACGGCCCACAGCACTGTATGACAGTCCTTACACATTTTCCTGGTCAGTTCACACTTAACCTCTCCCCAACAAGTGTCTCACAGCTTCTCCGCTCTACTCAGACCTTCTGTCCTCCCTCCTCATTCTCTGCTTGTTTCTTTTTTCACTGAGAAAATGGAAACAGTAAGACTTTTTCACCCTCCAGGTCTATTAATAACACATCTGAATCCATATAACTTCCTTCCCTCCTATCATAACATGAACTGTTCCATCTGGTTGTGACCAGTATCCCTTCCTTCCACTACTTAAAAACGCTCCTGCAATTAACCCCACATTCCTGAGTCATTTTTGCACTATTGGCTTGTTCCCACTTGCATACATACCTCCCATTTTAAAATCCTCCCAGACCCTACCTTTCCATTTTTAGCACACTTTATAGCTAGAATTCCTTGAAAAGAGTTATCTTTACTCACTTCATCCCCTTTTTACCCCCACTTTTCTTCTTGGACTTTTCCAGTCTTGCTTTTTTCTCGTTACTCCAGTCAAACCATTCTTGTCAAGGTACCAACAACCCCATGTGTTTTTTATTTCCACTATTACCTTTTTCACAGCTAATATTTCCACTAGTGCTTTTTTGTAATGTTTTGTACTTACTTGATGCTGCTCCTATGTTCCTCTGAGGAAGGAGTGGGCATAGATATAGCTTTAAAATGAATTAGTTTATCTGAAGATAAGATGGAGAACTTCTTCCAGAAAGCATCAGAAATAGAGATTGAAAGTGTAGAAGAAAAGATAAGCATTATAGAGGATATTACCAACATCGAGGTAATAATAAGCCTTAGAAAAGAGAAATATTAGAAAGGAATGCAGAAAATATTTTAAGAAATAATGGAGATAAATGTCCCCAAATCAAAGAAGGATATAGTCTGAGGTCTTTATTAAAAGGGCTCAGAGAAAGCCAAGTAGGAGAGAAGGAAAAACCCACATTTAGACACAATATCAAAGAAAGGAGAGAAATTTATATAAAAACTTCCAGAGAGAAAATGGGTCACCTAAAAAGAAACAAGGATCAGTTCTGCATCTATTATGGACTGAATGTGTCCCCCTAAAATTCCTGTGTGGAAATTCTGCTCCCCAATGTGATGATGTTAGGAGATGGGGCTGTGGGTAGTAATTAGGTCATGAGGGTGGAGCCCTCATTATTGGGATTAAAAGAACTTGTAAAATGAACCTTGCCCTTGTAAAAGGAACCCTAGAGAGCTCTCTTGCCCTCTCTGCTTTGTGAAGATACAGCAAGAAGTCAGCAGTCTGCAACCCAGAAGAGGGCTCTCACAAGAACCCAGCCATGTTGGCACCCTCATCTTGGACTTTCAGCCTTTGGAACTGAGAAATGAATATATATTGTTTATAAGCTACCCAATCAATGGTAAATTGTTACTGCAGCCCAAATGGACTGAGAACATCAAACTTCTCCATAGCTACACTGGAAACCAGCAGTGTAGTATTTTTGGAGTACTGAAAGAAAAGAATTTTGAACCTATTAACTTTATAACTAGCTATGCTATCATTCAAATCTGAACGTATAATAAAAATGTTCTTAGGCATGCAAAGTCTTGGAAGTTTTATCAGGTGAAGATCCACACTGAAAACACTTTTGGAGGAAGAGAAGTAAGCATAGAAAATACTGCAAGAGATATGTGAATTAAAGATAATCAAGTAGCTTGGCAAAGTCTGTTGTACTAATAAAAAGAGGGGGAGGGAGAAAAAGAAAAGGAGAAAGTATATCCGTAATAATTCAGGACAAAAATTCTAGAATCTGGATAATACCAATGCACTGGGTGGTGGGGAAAAGGAGAAAAAGAGCACATAGGAACGTGAGAAGAGGTGAAATACTTGTCTTGTTGGGAGAGGATACAAATATTGATGTTTCAGGGAGAAATAACACAAATATGTCTTAAGAGCAACTATCATAATGATGTAACAGTAAACACTTACGTAGGACTTTATTCTTACCAAGCACTATTCTAAGAGTTTTAACATATGTTACCTTATTTAATTCCCACAACAACCATATTCTCCTTTGTTCTCATTTTACAGATGAGGGCACAGGCAAGAATTGCCCATGGACACATAACTAGTAATGGTGAAGTCACTTTTAGACAATTTTTAAAGAGATTTAACATTTAAATGAGCGTAACAAAACTTTTTCTGCAATAGAAAGCAAGAAAAGAGGAAAAAAAGAAAGTTGAAGTTCAGTAGGTGGAAAATATGAAATGAGATGGCAGAAATAAATCCTTATGTTAGAGTAACCATGATAAATATAAATGGATAAAATTCATCAATTAAAAGACAAAGTCAAATTGGATTTAAAAAATACGTCAGCTACAAGAGAAATATATTTAAAAATAAAAAGGCATAGAAAGTTTGAAAACAAAGGATGGAAAAAGATTTACCAGGCAAATGGGAACCAAGAGAAAGCTAGAGTACTTATCATCTGACAAGATAGAATTTTAGGGGGGGAAAAAGGTGTTATATACTGGTCAAGAAGAACAGAACAAGCGGATATAGTCATCATAAATATACAGCCAAATATATATATATATATATATATATAAAACTCCACACCCAACAAACTGAGTACGCATTTTTTTAAGCCCATTTTTAACTTTTAAAAAATAGACCACATATTAACCCTTAAAGGAAGCGTCAAATTCAAAAGGATTAAATCATGTAAATCGTTTCTCTGACCATAATGCATAAAATTAGAAAATAATGAAAGGATAGAAGAAACTTCAATGTGTTTGGAAACTTAAAAATTTGCTTCTAAATTACTCTTTGCTAAAGATGAAAATCATAGAGAAAATGAAATAATTTAGACCGGTAGTTAATGATAATAGAACCACTAGAATCAAAATTGTGGGACATGTAGGAATAATTAGAGGAAAACCTATAACTTTAAATATGTTAATTGGGAAATAAAAACTTAACAAACGAGCAAGCATTTAACTCAAGGGATTGGAAAAAAGTAACAGCAACCTCTGCTCCCCCTTAAAAAATAATGGAAATAATAAAGGACAGAAAACAATGAGTTAGAGAACAATAACATCAACTGAAAAAATTGAGATTAAAAACCCGAGTTGGATCTATAAAAGGACTTATTATTAAGCTTTACTTGAAATGACTTATCAAGAAAATATACATAAAATTCAAAACAAAAAAGAAATAACTACAAAAACATCAGATATCAAGAAAATTAAAATATGAAGAATGATTATATGCTAATCTATGAAATTTTCACGAAAATTAAAAATGTTGAAATTTGGTGCAAGAAATAATATTGAACTCAACTAGAACAATATGTGTTAAAAAAAATCGAGACATGGTCAAATATGAAAGGTCTGGGATTTTATTTTACCTTATTTACAAGCTAATAAGTTAACCTATTGCTGTTTCCTGGGTGCTGGCAGAAAATAGGAGACCCCCTGGGTCAGAGACAAAGGCCTTTGTTACTCATGGCACAGCTGGCAGCATTAGCATCATGTTTGCACTGGTTGTCGTTAATACTCCAAGCCCCCACAGGGGCATGTGGAGGAGCCCAGAAGAATTCTAGGCATGCAGAAGTTCATGTCACAACCCAGGACCACTGAGTTTAGGGAATCCATCTCTTTTACAGAAGCAGTTAGTAAGCTTGCTCTTTGTCACAGAAGGAGACGTTGCCTTATCCCACAAGGTTGCTCACTGCAAACACGATGCTGAGGAATGGCCTGAGTAAATATCAATCAGGGCCTTGCATTCTTGGCCTACCCACAACAAAAATGTACAGGGATGCTAAGGGTCCATGGCAAATTGCCTTTCCCAAGGATAATCCACCCCTTGACCCTATACATTCTTAGCCAAATTTGAGTTTTCGTATAAGTATGCCACTCCACTGGCCACCCTGCTTAATCTGTCCAACAGAGACTGGGGCCAAACCTGTTCAATTTGTCGCATGTAGCATCAATCAAGGCTAATATCAATAAGATTCCCAGCAGCAGGAAGAAGCTAACCAGCAGTACTGACCTCAGTCATGCCTCCCAGGATCCCAGACACAGCCAACTGTGAGTAACTATCATGGGGAGCAGTGGGTTGTTTTAGACATCCAGGGTGTAGTCTAAAGTCAACTGTTAAACATTATAAGTCATGCAATGTAGACTGACCTGCTAATCTCCGGTGTTATCGCCAATGGGGTAATAGATGAGCCAAAAAGCAACCCTCACCCACAGAGAAGAGAAAGTCCGTGGCCATCTCTCCCTGAAACGCAAACAGATAGCCCAAAGGGTCACAAGTTACTCCAGTTGGGGGTTTGTTGTTAAACCTGATTTGGATCATCATTACATTGGTTTGGTTAAGAACCATGGGCCACATCACTGAGTAGTTGCAGCCTTGATACCTATACATGGCATAATCCGATGCTGCTCAGCAGTCAGGAGAAGCATATGGATTTGTATCAATGAAATTTTAAAAAGATTGTGCTTGTCTGTGTGTTTGTACATGTATAAGGTAGAGTCCATGTTCGGGAACTGCCATTAATGGCATTAGGCATAGCAAAATGGATCAAAAGCGGCCACGCCCACATGAGATTTTCTGTCTTCATAGCACGTGGACAGGCATGACAGATAGAGCAGCAGGTCAGACTGCCAGCCACTGCAGTTTCTTGATTCAGGCAGACCATATGATTTTTTGCCAGGCTGCAATGTAGGCTCTTTGTAGGGGACAAAGAAAGCATTCATTGCTATTGGTTTGGGCCCCACTCAAAGAATGCTGATTTGTGGGTTAGCTGATATAAAGGACCAAATAGAATGCCCAAGTGAGGCACATACTGTCTCCAGTTCCCACAAAGTCCAACAAGGAGCTGAATCTCCTTTTTGGTGGAGGAGAGTGGAGGGGCAGACATACAGCATTTTTTCCTGGCGTGCCCGAGGAATTGAGCATTGTACATCTGCCTCTATAGTCCCAAAACACTTCACTTGACAAACTGGCCTGTGAATTTTGTTGGGGTTTATCAGCCACCCCTGCTGGTGTAGAGGTGATAGGGGCCTTGAGAGACTTCTGACTTCCGATCAACAAGAGGTCACCTACAAGGTGAAAACTTTGAAATCAGAAGGTAGAGGCAGAAGTCCTAAATCCTGGCTCACCCACTAGTGACAAATGGCAGGGAGTTTGTCCCACTAGCATGTCTCTACTTTCAGCTCTTCCCTGATTGGGATAATCCCCTCTGACACTTATGGGATGGGAAGTATAAGCATATAGCACGTCAATTCCTACTATACGTTCAGATGTACAAGCAACAAGAGAGCATTGATTTAGTCCAAATGGTCCCACCTATAAGGTCATATTAGCTTCTCTCCCCTACTCTGAACCCTACCCAAAACCCGTAAGTTAAATCTGAGCACTGTCTGATCAGGTAGGATGGTGACTGTGTCTATATCCAAGGGAACCATAAAAACTTGAGTCCTCCTTCCTTGAAATTCCTCACATATTCACACAGAGTGTGTATAACCTTCAGTCCTCCTTGGAGACAGGGAGACCTTGACCCAGTGACTAGGCTCCTTAAAGTAGCACGACTTTCCTGAGGTCAGGAAAGAGAAGGAGGGAGAGATGAGAGGGTGTAGAGGGAGAGAGCAGCTCCTCCCCAGTAAGCAAAGCTTTGCATTTACTCAACTAAATGAAACCAAAATTCTGTGTCCTTACTGCTGACACCATTTATTTCAGCTTTGGGGACCCCTTGACTCAAGAGCCATGGTCATGTTTTCTTTTGACCGTCCAGGGCTTACTGCCCCATTGTCATAGTGACATCCCTTTCATATCCCACCTGAGGAGGAGAACACCACTCAGCAGCTTGTTGCAATCCCACCTCTCATTGCTCAGCCTCTAAATATTTGTTAACAGGTAGGACAGCTGGGGACCCTTATTTCCCCCCATCATCCAATACTTGAGTGAGAGCATTCACTACCAGCTCCTGTGCAATCTTCTCATAGCCCCTAACCTCATCCTTTCTCTTCCAGATAGCCACATCTCTCAGCAACCTATGCTTGCTGTCCAAACTGGGAAGAACTGTAAGCGGTCTGAAATTTTGTCCTACTCCCAACCTATCAGGTTGGACTGCCACACGTTCTTGAGTGACCAGCTGAAGACATGAAACTTCTGGCTCAGAGACAAAGCTCTTTGTTACTGCACAGCAGGCAGTATGAGTTTTGTACCAGTTCATGTCCTCCTATCCTCTGGGGACCATGCAGGGAGGCCTAGGTGGATGCTGCACATGCAGAGGGTTTACATCACAGCTGAGAACCGCAAATTAGGAAACCTCAGTCCTCCATAAGAGGCTTCAGGCAAACCTGCCCAACCTTTGCCCTGGAGGGAGATGTTAACTTCTTTATATTGGACTGCAAACAAATCTGGCCCCTGCTCTGGGGTGACATTATATCTCCCAAAGCTGTATGAACACGCTTGAAAAGATAGTCCAGAGCAAAAACTGTCAGTGCCTCTCCTAAAAAGACATGCAGAAATGAGGGCTCAGTGGAGAATTGTCTCCCAACACTTGTAATGTTAATTTTTTTAAATGTGGTAAAATATACATAAAATTTACCATTTTAACAATTTTTAAGTGTACAATTCAGTGGCATTAAATACATTCACAATGTTATGCAGCTGTTATCATTATCCATTTCCAGAACTGTAATATTATTTTTAATGCACTGCTGGTTTTGGTTTTCTGGTATTTTATTCAGATTTTTTATCTCTGCTCATAGGTGGGGCTGGCCTGTAGTCATCTTTTGTGTGAAACACCACTGTCTAGCTTTCATGTCATAGTTGCTCTAGCTTCCTAGAATGAGTTGTGAAATTTCTCTTTTCCCATGCTCTGGAACCCTTTGCATTACATGGGAATTGATGGCTCCTTGAAAGTCTGTTAGAATTGACTCGTGAAATCACCTGGGTAGGCGTCTTTTTTAGACGAAAACGTTTGCTCACCTTTTCAATTTCGTCTACAAATATTGATCTATTCAGATCTTCTCCCTCTTCTTAAGTCAGCTTGGTAATTCAGTTTTTCTGGAAAATCTATTTCATCTAGATTTTTATTTTTTTAATTTTTTTTTTTTTTTGAGGAAGATTAAGCCTGAGCTAACTATTGCCAATCCTCTTTTTGCTGAGGAAGACCAGCCCTGAGCTAACATCCATGCCCATCTTCCTCCACTTTACACGTGGGACGCCTACCATAGCATGACTTTTGCCAAGCGGTGCCATGTCCACACCCAGGATCTGAACGAGCGAACCCCGGGCCACCACGAAGCAGAACATGCGCACTTAACTGCTGCGCCACCGGACCGGCCCCTTATCTAGATTTTTAAAAATCCATACCTCAGTTATTTCTCTTTTCTTGTGAAATATTTATTTTTTGTTTCCCTTCACTAATTGACCAGAGATTGGCCATTTTTTCCCTAAGAATCAACTTTTTATTTTGTTGATTAAATGTACTGTTTGATTTGTTTTCTATTTCATTAACGTCTGCTTTCACTCCTTCCTTCTTTCTGCTTTCTTTATTTGTTTTTATTCCTGAGTTATATACTTAATTTTTAATCTTCCTTATTTTCTGATGTATGCATTAAAGGCTATAAAATTTCCTCTGAGAACCTTGGGTTGCACCCCCACAGATTTTTTTGTCATTACTGTTTCTCATTGCTTTCTAAATAAATTCCAATTTCAGTTCTGGATTATTCCTTAACTGAGGTCACTGTATGATTTATCATCCAAGTCGAGACACTTTTGTGAGTGAAATATATACACTATGTCAGGACAACTGGTGTAAGCCAGAGATGTTCCAGGTGAACCAGAAAGTGTAGTCACCCAATTTTTAACACAAGTTACTTAAAAGGAAGTCTTAAAATTTTCTAATAAGATTTTGTTACAAATCTCATTTTGATCAAAGAATGTGATCTGCATGGATTTTGTTTTTTTGAAATTCATTGAAGTTTTTGTTTTTTGGGGTTTTTTTTTGGCCTAAAACTTGGTTAATTTTTGTACTTTTCCAATGGTTTTGCACAGAATGCATATTTTCTGTTTCTTGGGTACACATTTCTTGATATCTGTTAGCTCATGCTTGTTAATGCACTATATAGTTATCTTTGTCTATGTGATATGTCAATTTCTTAAAAAAGTTAAATTCTCCCACTATGAGAGCAGTTTTTTTTGTTTTGTTTTGTTTTTGTTGAGGAAGATTGGCCCTGAGCTAACATCTGTTTCCAATCTTCCTCTTTTTGTTTGAAGAGTATTGTCCCTGAGCTAACGTCTGTCCCGTTCTTCCTCTGTTTAGCATGTGGGACTCCGCCACAGCTTGGCTTGATGAGTAGTGCATAAGTCTGTGCTCGGGATCTGAACCTGTGGACCCCAGGCTGCTGAAGCAGAGCGCAAGAACTTAACCACTACACCACCAGGCTGGCCCTGAGAGCAGATTTTTAACTTTTCCTTTTTTTCAGTTTTCGGCTTAAATAAATTCAAAACATCTATTGTTTGATATGTGATGTTTCAGGGCTGTTATATATTTTTTTTGTTGGTTTGTACCTTTTAGCATTTGATACTTTTTACTTTGAAATCTCTTTTATCAGATATTAATATTGCTACTTACACTTTCTTCTTCTTCCTTTTTTTTTTTTTTTTTTTTGCTGAGGAAGGTTAGCCCTGAGCTAACATCTGTGCCAGTCTTCCTCCACTTTATATGTGGGTCACTGCCACAGCATGGCTGATGAATGGTGTAGGTCAGCAGATGGGAGCTGAACCTGCACACCCGGGCTGCCGATGCAGAGTGTGCCGAACTTAACCACAACACCACGAGGCCGGCCCCTTTTCTTTTTTTTTAACAGCTTTATTGAGATATAATTTATATATCTCCATACAATTCATTCATTTAAATTGTACAATTTGATGATTTTTAGTATATTCACAGAGTTATGCAACCATTACCACAATCAATTTTAGAACATTTTCATCATCCCAGAAAGAA
Source organism: Equus przewalskii (assembly GCF_037783145.1). Taxonomy (NCBI): domain Eukaryota; kingdom Metazoa; phylum Chordata; class Mammalia; order Perissodactyla; family Equidae; genus Equus; species Equus przewalskii. The sequence goes on along the minus strand of NC_091833.1, from coordinate 76,595,385 downwards.
ACCTCATACCCATTAAGGTCACTCTCCATTTTCCCCCAACACTCCTCTCCCAAACCATGAATTTACTACTGTCTCTATAGATTGTCTGTCGGGACATTTGATATAAATGGAATCATGCAATATATGGTCTTTTGTGTCTGGCTTCTTTCACTTACCATAACGTTTTCAAGGTTCATCCATGTGGTAGCATGTGTCTTTTTATTACCAAATAATATTCCATTGTATGGATAATATCACATTTTGTTTAATCTATTTGACTGTTGATGGACATTTGGATTGTTTCCCCTTTTTGGCCATTATAAATAATGCTACCATAAACATTCATGTTTTGTGTGGATATATGTTTTCAGTGGTCTTGAATGTATACCTAGGAGTGGAAATTCTGGGTCATATAATGACTCCACATTTACATTTTTAGGAACTGCCAACTGTTTCCCAAAGTGGCTGTACCATTTTACATTACCACCAGCAATGTATGAGGGTTCTAATTTTTCTACATCCTCACCAACACTTGTTATTATCTATCTCTTTTATTACAGCTATCCTACTGGGTGTAAAGTGGTATTTCATTGTGGTTTTCATTTTCATTTCCCTGATGGTTAATGGTGTTGAGCATCTTTTCATTTGCTTATTGGCCATTTGTATATCTTCGTTGGAGAAAGGTCTATTGAGATCCTTTGCCCTTTTGAAAATCGGGATATTTGTCCTTTTAATTATTCAGTTATACAAGGTCTTTATATTTTCTGTATAAAGTCCCTTATTAGATAAATAATTTGCAAATATATTTTCCCATTCTGTGGGTCATATTTTCACTGTCTCGACGGCATCACTTGCTGCATGAAAGTTTTAAATTTTGATGTAGTCTAATTTTATTATTTTTTCCTTTTATTGTTTGTGCTTTTGGTGTCATATCTAAGAAACCATTGTCTAACTTATGGATGTGAAGATTTAATCCAATGTTTTCTTCAAGAGTTTCATAGTTTTTATGGGCCGGCCCGGTGGCCGAGTGGTTAAGTTCTTGCCCTCTGCTTCTGTGGCCCAGGGTTTCACTGATTCGAATCCTATGCACAGACATGGCACCGCTCATCAAGCCGTGCTGAGGTGGCGTCCCACATGCCACAGCTAGAAGGACCCACAACTAAAAATACACAACTATGTACTGGGGGGCTTTTGGAGAAAACGGAAAAATAAAATCTTTTTTAAAAAAAGAGAGTTTTATAGTTTTTATATTTTTGGCTTTTACCTTTGATCTATGATTCATTTTGGATTAATTTTTGTATATGGTGTGAGATAGTGGTCCAGATTCATTCTTTTCTTTTTTCCAGCCTCATTCTTTCGCATATGGATAGCCAGTTGTCCTCATATGCTTCTTTTTGTCAGTATTTACCTAGTATACTTTCCCATTAATTTATTTTTAGATACCATCATAAGTTGTAATTTAGATGTAAGATATGGAAGATACAACAGTTATCCCCATTTTATAGATTTAAAAAAATTATATAATCATTTTCTAGTCCTTTTCTAGAATTTTAGATGATCTCTCTATTTTTATTTTTTAAGTATGCTTTTTGGTGAGGAAGACTGGCCCTGAGCTAACATCTGTTGCCAATCTTCCTCTTTTTTTTTCCTCCCCACAGCCCCAGTAGATAGTTGTATATCCTAGTTGTAGGTTATTCTAGTTTTTCTACGTGGGATGCAGGCAAAACATGGCTTGATGAGCAATGTGTAGGTCCGCACCCAAGATCTGAACCCGTGAACCCAGGGCCGCCAAAGCAGAGCATGTGAATTTAACCACTGGGCCATGGGCCTGGCCGCCCCCAGTTTTACAGATTTGAGGCAATGTCTCAAGTTAAGTGAGTTATCCAAGGACCCATGCATAGGGACAGAAATTAGTACTATGGATAGGATAGGTGTTCTGATTCTCAAGCCATCCCAAAAGGTACTGCTTTCCCTCTGAGCCATTTAAATAAGCCCACTTTATTTACCTTAAACTCTGAATATTCACAACGGCCCATCCCCTGGAGTGGTCAGAAGGGAGTTACTAATCTTAGACCTGACTAGGGGAAACTTTCGAAATGATGGTATACTTCAATTTTCTCACTTTGGAGGTCAAGCCTGTTGGGAAGACACAACAGGATTCTGAAGAAGTTGCAAGGGACAATTAAGATACTTCCTACACCACAATATTTCTTCTGCTTTAGCTTTTCTCTATCTTTTTTTCTTTGTTATTATCGATATGACTTTTACTTGCACAATTAATTTTTGTCCCACTCAGTTCATTAGTCTCGTCTCTCTGTGAAAGATTTCCCTATTGTACGCCTTCCCTGAACATTAAGGAAATTCAATGTGACTACACAGGGAAAGGATGATAAGCTGACATGGTGGAATACAGAATCAAAAGGCTTTGGAGATCCATGGTATAACTCAGGGTTTCTCAACCCTGACACTATTGACATTATGGACTAGATCATTCTTGGTTGTGAGGACTGTCTTATGCATTGTAGAATGTTTAGCAGCATCTCTGACCTCTACCCACTAGATGCCAGTAGTAGCACCTGCCAACCAGTTGTGGCAACCAAAAATGTCTCCAGACACTACCAAATGTCTCCTTAGAGAACCAAATTACCCAGAATTGAGAACTACTGGTTTAACCATATAATTTCTTTCTCATGTCCTTCCTATAAGACAGCAGTTTGATGGTTAAATATTTTAAAAATTGCTAATGTTCTACATCTTTCTTTTGTATTGTCTTATGGTCTTTGAAAATCTATGTCTTAACTGCAAGGCAGTTAGCTATTTCAAAAGTGGAATAGCGGACTGATACCTGGTTTGATGTGCCCCACTATCATTGTTATTATATGTAGTAATATGAACCAACGTGTTTGAAAAGTGAGGGAAAAAACAGCACCTGTCAAAAATGGTGCCTGACAGCTTCTGATTTCTGAGGCCCATGAGACACAAAGTCCGGCTGGAAAGCTCTGAGCATGAATTCTCTAGAACTCTTTCAATATATATATATATTTTTTTTGAGGAAGATTAGCCCTGAGCTAACTACTGCCAGTCCTCCTCTTTTTGCTGAGGAAGACTGGCCCTGAGCTACCATCCGTGCCCATCTTCCTCCACTTTATATGTGGGACGCCTACCACAGCATGGCGTGCCAAGCGGTGCCATGTCTGCACCCGGGATCTGAACCGGTGAACCCTGGGCCACTGAGAAACAGAACGTGCGAACTTAACCGCTGAGCCACCGGGCCGGCCTCTCTTTCAATATTTTAAGAGTGTATAATTTGGGGTATCTTGCCCTGCAAAATTAAAAGACTGTAGACTACACTTGATTTATGTAAATATGAGTTTTTATAGAGTGTGTTTTCATGTAGTTGGCAAGACTATAATATGTCAAGAAAAAGACCCCAGTTACATGTTCTTACAGATTTAATTTTTGCCTTCTGAGAACTTCTAGGGCTGCTGGAGCAAATCAAAAGGAACTTGCTCAACCCTTTATGAAACTCTTTATTATGCTTATTTGGAATAAAGCAGACATTGTTCAGAATATGCAAGCACTGAACAACTGAATGATACCTATATTCACAAAAATACCCAAACATATTTTATGCTGCTGGTTAACTAAAATGTTTCATCTTGAAAAATCCAGTTGGATAAGGCAACATGCTCTGGATTCTCCCAGCATCAAAGTGGCTCCTTCTAAGTCATGCACCTGCATTAAAATTATTAGTCCTGTTTTTGGCATTGGGACATCCTGCTCAATATCGACTACCTATTAGGGTTACCTCTCATCTTTTGCATCTTTTGTCACAGCGGACTATTTTGGCTTTGTTTTCCATTTCCTGATTAATAATGACACTAAATTATTTTTAGCATCTTTGCATGCAGAGTGAATGAAAAGATCACCAGAAACTTATTTCCGTGTTTCATCAAAACAGTCATAGCAAAAAGTATGGAGAAAAAAGTCTCAGTGTTTCCAGTTAAGCCACAAAAGGAAAAGATAAATATTTTCCTTAAAATATCAAAGTCAGTATTGAATTTCATTATGGTTGGGGACAATAATGTCATTGTCACTCTGTTCAGATGTACAGCGACTCAGCAAAGCAATTTCGAACCTTTTTATTTGTGTGGCATCTTTCAACTTGTCTAACTTTCAGGAGTCTTAATGCCATTTCTCATTGTTGGGCGCTCTGTAGGGCGAAACTCTGGGTTCCAGTTCGCCCCGGTCAGTCTCTGGGTCATCCAGGTAACAGGGGCCGGATTTGCATCCCATGGGGGTAGTGACTGTTGTCCCAGATGCTTGCCCCATGCAGATGCGCCTCCCTGTGAGCCCACCGCCGTAACCTCAGACCCCACGCGTTCAGCTGCCCCTCGGGCCATGCCCTGCAGCGGTGGGGAGGGCACTGATCAATCCCACGCCCTTCCCTGTGGCCCGCTCCCGGTTTCTGGGGATCCAGGGAAGAAAGCCGTCCGGTACGTGCCATCCCCGGCGGCCGCGAGAGGGAACGCGGGGCGCCGGGTGCCCCGCGGCGTCGCCCGGGGGTCCAGGCGCGAAGCCGGGCGGGGCCGCGACGCGGGTCCGAGCGCCCGAGGCGCCGGCGGAGCATGTGACCACGCCGCGCGGGGCCGGGCGCGCAGTGCCGCGCGGTGGCGGCGGCGGGCAGAGCAATGGAGGCCGCGGCCGCCTGAGAGGCGGGTGCGCTGCCGGGGCTGCTGCGGAGCTGCTGGTGCTGCGGGGCTGCCGCGGGCTGTGCAGCCGCGTCCGCCGCCCGCGCGGGACCGCCCGTCGCCGTCCGGCCGCTCGGCCAGCCTCGGCGCCAGGCGGGGACCTCAGGTGAGCGCCCTCTCGGCCCGCGGCCGGAGCCAGACAATGGGGGCAGCGGGCGGGCTTCTTCCTTCCACTCGCGACCCCCCGGGCCGGGCCCCCGCGGCGCCCCGGGATTCCCGACCTTGCCCTTGCCCTAGGGGCGTGGGCTCGGGGCGGCTGGCCGTGGACTTCGGGGCGGTGTCCCCGCGTGTGTGTGCGGCGCGGACCCTCCCCGAGGAACCGGCGCACGGTGTGCACCGCTTTGGATCCCACGCAAAGGAACCTGCGGACGGGCTGCAACCCCGGGAACTTGCAGAGAGCGTGGGACCTTCTAATTCCCTCTCTCCTTCCCGCGCCGCGGCATCATGTCCCGGGGTCCCCGGCGCGGGTCCTGGCTGCAGCGGGGGGCAGAGCGAGACCTCGCCGTCTGGGATCTTGGACGCTGACCAGGGTCAGCCCTCTCCCCCCGTCAGAGCTGCATTGCTTTGTTTAACCTCTGCCAAGCCAATTCGCACAAACTCTTGTTGCCCCAATTCTGATGAGCCACCAGTTTGATGGCTGAGGCAAGACAAAGGTTTTCCCTGTTTACCAAGAGCTGGAGCCGGGAGACCGCACGCTGCCAGTGGTGTGAAATGTGTTTTCCTTATCTTCTCCCAGGGGTTCTTGCAGTGGCTTTCCTGGTTCTATAACCGTCCTTTCTTGCAGAGCTCTGTAGTGGCGAGATTGGACCTTCTAACCCTACAGATAGGGTGGGTGGGGTATGGCTTTTATTCATGGTTATCAGTAAACAGAAGGGCAGACGTTTACATTTTATATGGGATGTTTGCAGAATAGAGGCATCGTAATCATTTTCTGAATTCTAGATTTTTGAGAGAGAATATATATGTTCAAAGACACACTGATTCAGTGGGTGGGGGAAGGGAGAAGAAAACCTAGTAACTGGACCATGTGTTGTGAAATTTTAATATGGTTTTATGAATAATGGCCTGGAAACTGATCTGCTGTAGGTGACGGAGTGTCTGTGTAGGGGGTGGTGGTGATGGACGGGGAGTGGTTAGAATACAAAGAATAAGGCAATTTTAGTAAAAGGTTCATAGTAAACATCCTGTAGCAAATTTTTAATTCATTTAGCTGTCATTACATCTTTGTCTCCCTGTGAAAATCACCTATAGTAGTTGTTGAATTATATATAAAATGGCTAACAATTATCTGGCATTATATGTGACTCAGGAATCTGAATACAACAATCAATTTTGAGTAATTTAAAAAGTCAACAAAGACACCTTCGCTACTGCCTCCTTTATTCTGTGAGAAAACTGAGTCCTGGTTCAATATATTCAACAGAAAATAGTCTGTACTAAAAAAAACCTCAAAGGCAGATTTTTTAAAGAAAGATTTTGAAAAAATGCATCATATTGAGGTGATATTGTTGCGTTATAGATGACTTCAACTCAAAAATGTGAAGGGATAAAAATAATGCCACCAGATCACCACTTTGCAGTATTACCTAAAATGTATTTTATTCAAAACCTTATTTTTACAGGCACCTCTGACGTCGAGAAACTTTCACTCTAAAGACTTACTAGTACTTAGCACTGAATTTGGATTCAGGAAGATAATTATACTGACTTGACATACTTAGGCAATTGATGTGAGAAACAAAAGCCACCACACAGTTCTTTCTAAACTATAAAGCACTACGATAAGTGTAAGTTGTTATTGCTAGATGGGGAAGCTGTATTTAACAGTTTTCTCTTACGAGATTTTGGAAATTAATTGAAATTAGTATGAAATTCTCCAGGGCAAAGGATGGTCTTTCAGTCTTTTTTTATAGTCCACATCTCTAATCTGGCGTATAGTAGGGTTCAATAAATAGTTGTGGAAAGAATGAATTAATGCAAAATAAAATACCAACGGATAGGGAGCTGGCCTGGTGGCGCAGCGGTTAAGTGCGTACATTCTGCTTCGGTGGCCCGGGGTTCGCAGGTTTGGATCCTGGGTGCGGACATGGCCCCGCTTGGCAAGCCATGCTGTGGTAGGCGTCCCACATGTAAAGTAGAGGAAGATGGGCACGGATGTTAGCTCAGGGCCAGTCTTCCTCAGCAAAAAGAGGAGGATTGGCAGCAGATGTTAGCTCAGGGCTATTCTTCCTCAAAAAGAAAAAAAAATACAAATGGGTAAAACATACACACGGATTGAATTGGTTTGCTTCTTTTAGTATAATGAACATTAACTGAAGGCTTACTGTGTGCCAAGAACTGTGCAGTGTTTCCATGCACAGGTTATAGAAGCCTGGCGACCTTCCTTTTTTGATCCTGTTGTGTGTATGTTTCTGTGAAGAACGGGGCCCCTGGGTGGTATTAATGATCGGCTCATATGACCGAGTAGCACAATAGAACATTTCACTTGTTGTATGTACATATACTTCCTCACAAAGGCCTGTGGGGAGGCAGGGCAGATACTATCATTCCCATTTTGTAGGTGAGGAAATCCAGACTCAGCGAGATTAAATGACTTGCCAACTCCTTGCCACTGAAGCGCCAAGGCTGGGGACTCGATCTGGATCTCACGCCTAGAGCTTTCTCCTCTGAATCACACTGCCTCCTCCCAGAGAGGCTGCACCTCCCGAAAGATCCCTCTCCAGTTAGGCCTCATGAGAAAGTCTACCTTTTGAATAACTTTTATATAGGGAAAAGTTATAGTTTACAACCTAGTGCTTACTGAAGTGGTTAAATGTGCAAATTCTGGAGTTAGGTGACTAAATTTGAACCCTGGGTTTACCAGTTACCAGCTCTGCGTCCTTGGCAAGTGACTTAGTCTGTGTCTCAGTTTCCTCATCTGTAAAATGGTGGAAGTGATAGAACCTGCCTCATAGGATTTGGGGGAGGATGAGATGAAATAATGTGTCTGCTTAGCACAGTGTCTAGCACAAACTAAGCATTCAGTGTCAGCTAATTATTTTTATTCTCATTATTATAATGTAAAGCAGTGACTTTTAAACTTTCTTTTTTGCGCAGTAAGAGATGTATTTTACATTGCCATCCAGTATACATTACAAATATGTTTAATTTTTTAAAAGTCTCATGAACCAATGCTTAGACTTCCCATGTGTCATGCATTCTTATATTTTTTATTCTATTTTATTTAGGAATGCCACCTGAGATCCACTAAATTTCGCATCCCATTAATGTGTCAGGACTTGCGGTTTGACAAGCAACTAATGTAAAGGATAATCAGATTAAGTGCATTAAAGAAAAATTTGTTATTGAATCTTTATATTTTTCCTTCTAATGATTTGGAATTTGAATATTAAATTACACTAAAAATAAGTTCTTAAACATTTCTTAGTAACTAGTCATTTATTGAGTATTTATTATGGTCCAGGTACTGTGCTAAACAGTCTGTTTATATATGTTATCTAATTTAGTGCTCACAACAGCCTGTAACTTGGCCTTGTGTTTCCATTTGATAATTGAAATTAAGACTCAAAGAGGTTTTATTAACTTGCTCAAGGTCATAAAGTTAATGAGAGATGAAGCAGGAATTCCAACTGAGTTCTGTTTGACCCCAAATTTCTCTGCTCTCCCCCACGCTCTGTTCTGATGTTCTCTCACAGTGATTTCTAAAGATGTATCATTTTTCTTTTACGTAAATTTGAATGGCAATATTGAGAATTTACCCATTGTAGTACATGTCTTGTAGTTTCCTTTGAAAGGACCCATTTGAAGAAAATTTTCAAGTTAGTGAAGTAAGAAAGCACACTGGGTAGACTAGTAATTCATTTTGACTTTGGCTGGTCTTTGATGTAAATATTTTGGAATAGCTTCTCAGGGTTTTATGATGGAGTCAATTAATTGGTCAGTTTCATTGAGCACCCAAAGGTTTAATATATCTTCAGAAGAGACATGAAATAGCTGTGTAACTATAAAAAGGCTTCATTACAAATGAATGTCGGCTTTTGTTAAGGCACAAAATGAAGACTCAAGAGCTACAAAGAGTATTTAATAGTATATTGATTTGTCTCAAAATCACCAGGCAGTAAAAGCATTTATTTTGGAAAGTACTTGTAAGAAACTACCACTAACTGTCCTATTAATTTTTTTTTGTATTCAATTCTTTGCAAATGTTTCTTAAATTTTTAGCAGTGTTTTAATTTTTTGCTATTTCTGAAACTTTCCTCCTCTTTGAAAAATATTGTCAGAGGGGATTGAAGAATGTTTTAAGGAAATATATTTTATAAATGATACTTAGAATACACAAATAGATGATTTTCAATGACAATGCAAAGGCAAATTTCACTGTTTATTTCACAATTATATCTTATAGATTCAGGCCCTTTAGTGTCTGGTTTGCGTATTGCTGTCGACATGTAGGAGTGTATCTTGTCGAAAAGCTGATTCCAGGTGCTTAAAGATATATAAATATGTTCCTGCTTTTGTGTTATAGCTTCTGCATACATGGAGCTTTAAACTTTTAACTGTATGTTGAAACAGTTTAGTTGTTGAATTAAGGTTAGTCTTTTCACAACTAGTAACTTTTTTTGTGTGTGTGTGGAAGATTGGCCCTGAGCTAACATCTGTGGTCAATCTTCCTCTTTTTGCTTGAGGAGGATTGTTGCTGAGCTAACATCTGTGCCAGTCTTCCTCTATTTTATGTGGGCACTGCCACAGCATGGCATTATGCATGGTAAGTCCTTGCCTGGGATCCACACCCATGAACCCCGGGCCACTGAAGTGGAGCACACAAACTTAACCACTACGCTACCGGGCCAGCCCCCAAAACTGATCATTTTAAAATCAGAGTCTGTGTAGATCATGATGATATATTAGAGAAGGACAGCAGTTTCATGGTTTATTTATGTGGTTTGAAAATCCATGTGTTTCTGCTCGTCTGTCATCCTTTTCTATTGAGATTAGATTAAAGTGAATGTATTGTTTCATTTGTTGTTGAATATCAGATTTCATCCTTAGGTTAGCCCTGAAAAAATTGTTTTATGATGAAATGTGTATAAATGTAGTAAGCTTACTTTTTATGCTTATTTTATTAATTTATTTCTTTTCTCTAACACCTGACCCTTCATGAATTGGTATAGTTTTTGTAGCGTCAAGAAACGTTCCAGCTATAAAGCAGTCACTGTAATTTGTATGTTCAGGCAGGTACTAACCTCGGTTACCATCACATTTTTTACTACTTTCATTCTTGATGTGAACATTCTTAGAGATAAGGAGAGCAAAACCAATTTAGATATTTACTTGTACTAGTGTCTTTGAGGCAGATACATATGCATATTTTAGGTTTATGTATATGTATGATTTCCACAGATATGTGAGAAGTGCGAGATTACAAACTCTTAATCCATAAATAAAAAATTATCTTGGGGCTGGCCTGGTGGTGTAGTAGTGAAGTTCGCGTGCTCTGCTTTGGTGGCCCAGGGTTCACAGGTTTGGATCCTGGGCACGAACCCAACACCACTCATCGAGCCACGCTGTGGCAGTGTCTCGCATAAAGTAGAGGAAGATTGGCACAGATGTTAGCTCAGTGACAGTCGTCTGCAAGCAAAAAGAGGAATATTGGCAACAAATGTTAGCTCAGGGCCAATCTTCCTTAAACACACACACACACACAAACACACACACACACACAAATTATCTTAAGTAACATTGTGGAAATAAAAAAAACTAAGTAAAAATCTTTGAGATGTTGAGTGCCTTATAGTCAGTCACATGTTATCAGAAATATTTAAGAAGCCACATAGAACAACCATATGCAATAGCTTTTATATTCTAGTAAGTTTGTATGTAGAAAGGTGATTCCGTTTAAAACGTCAAAAATGAAAAGCAGAAATATTTTCATTCAGATTTTTAAATCTTCGCCAGCTCTTCCAGATGTTTGTAGAATTTTTCGAATAGTATACTTTGAGGCTTAAGTGGAGATTCCAATAACTTTGCATCTGAAAATGGTACTATATTAAATATTAAGTATTTGAGGAAAAGATACAGAAACTGCCTCCCTGAAAGACTTGGGAAATATTTAAATCAGAACTAAGTACTCAGTTCAGTAGAGACAGGTTGTTAGAACAGAATTTAAGAGCAGACAGTAGCTGCTGAGAGGAATTATTCCAGTAACAAGAAAGGAAGGACAGCTTGGCGAAAGGCATTGGGCTTTTTATCAGGGAAGGTAGGAACGACCCACCCAGAGGTCCACTGGCCTCGCACCGCTCGCCTGGTGAGGGATTGGCTGGCACTGAGAGGGCGGAGGTGAGCAGGCAGGGAGGGTGGGCAGCGGAGAAACTTAGTTATTATTTAAATCTGGCATAAGCCGGATTCAATAAATAATCTGTGAAAAGTCTTGTATATAATTGTTAACCCACAGTTTCCTCACTTGGGAGGAATAAAAAGTCCGTGGTCCCAAGATGACTGTTTTTGGAAGCGGAAACATCAGAACTTCAGTGTCAAAGCCTTTCTGGTCTCAGGTGGGGCCACTGCTGATGGGCTTAGGGAAGCTTCTGACAGCTTCAGCAGAGCTGGGAAGACACTGCTGATGAATTTCTTCCTTTTCAGAAGTTGTTGATAAATTTGGAGTGCTTTTTTTTCCCTGTCAGAGCATCACTGTGACAGATGCAGTGGGCTTTCTTGGTTCTGTTTACGATGCAGCTGCCCGGGCATGTTTGCGGTGGGTTAACTGTTTTCTGGAGTTAATGAGGTCAGGGTCACAGGTTCAGTTCCTGCGAAGGCCAGTTAGCTTTGCTTTGTTCTCTGATCTCATATTGTACTCTTAACCCAGACCAGCCATCTGGCGAAGGCAGATCATTGATCACAAAGGGACTAATAAGCAAGACAGTGTGGGAGGCGTGGCAGGAATTGAGTTATTAGAGAAACAGTTCCAAAAGCATGTGCCAGTTTGTGTTTCATAGCATTTTCTTAATATTTGGAAGATAACGTGATTGTCACGTTATTTTCTTGGTCATTTCTGTTTAACTCTCATTTTAACAGGTTTTTCTAGTTGCAAGTTTTTAGATATCTCATTCATTCAGCAGTTACATATTGTCCTGAGTGTTCTGAACTTTCCTCTAGGTGTGTAGGACAGCGACTGTGGCAGTGAGGATGGAGAAAATGTCTGAAAGTAGAGGATCAAACCTCCTACTCAGTTGTTTACAGATCCAGCTCCACTGAATTAAAAAATAAAAGTGAAAAAAAGCAAAACACTGTTTTGAATGAGAACAAATAGACTGAGAATATCTAGGGAAACACTTTATAGTTTAAGTATACCTAGGTCTACAAATCTCTTATTCCCTTTATTAAAATTACTTCTAATATCAAGAGAAATATCAGAGATCATCTAGCCTTGTGCTATCTCATATGATAGCCACTGGTCTCATATGGCTATTGAGCATTTGAAATGTGCCCTGTCAAAATTGAGATGTGCTGTAAGTTTAAAATACACACTGGATTTCAAACACTTGGTGTGAAGAGAGACTGTAGGGGCTGACTCGGTGGGGTAGTGGTTGAGTTTGTGTGCTCCACTGTGGCGGCCCGGGGTTCTCAGGTTCGGATCCCCAGTGTGGACCTAGCATGGCTCATCAAGCCATGCTGTGGCACCATCCCACATAAACCAGACAAAGATTGGCAACAGATGTTAGTTCAGGACCAGTCTTCCAAACAAACAAAAAAACCCCCAAAGTAACAAAAAAAAGTGTAAAATATGTCATTAATAATTTTTTAATATTGATTGCATGTTGAAATAATGTTTTAGATATGTTAGATTGAATACAGCATTATTAAAAATAATTTTATGGTTCTTTTTACTTTTTTAAATGTGCCTACTAGAAAATTAAAAACTACATATGTGGCTTACATTTATGGCTTGCATTATATTTCTATTAGGCAGCGCTGTTCTAGCCCAAACCCTCATTTTACAGATGAGAAGGCTAAGGTCAGAGGTTAAGTAACTGAGCTGAGTTCTTTCCATTGCCTGTAATCTCTCCTGCTAATAGGTTAGGTGCTCAGGAAGATAGGAGCTCTTTGAACCATTAGCAGACCATTTAGTGCATGGCAATTATCATATGTTACAAGATCTGTGCCTGACTCATTGCATATTAGGTATTTTGTCGATTGTGAGTGTGTGTGTGTGTATACACATGCCACATATATAGGAGAGGGACTTCGTCTTGTTTGTGATGTTGATATTTAGGCTCAATTGTACCTTCCTGCATAGGTCAGAGGCCCTACAGCTTTATTTAGTTCTGAGAAAAGTACATTAAAATATTAGACATTAACAGTTGTAATTCTGGATTCAAGTGGGTACTTTTAATGTGTACTTCTCATTACAAAGAAGATTTCTGGTAGTTTTTAATGAACCTGGATAGACAAAGCAGCAGGATTTTCGGGCTGTGTCCCTTTTGGAAGGAGGAGAGCTGAAGTGAAGAGAGATGGCTCAGTCTGTGTTCTGAAGACAGAACTTATTATGAGCTGTTACTTGCCATCTCTTAGCCATGGCTTTTCCTGATGTTCCAGCTGAGGAAGAAATAGCTGGGGTTGGCTGGTGCGAAAGTTGTGGCCCCAGCATGTGGGCTTCCTGTCAGTTTTGTGAGCATAATGGTCTTTATTTTTGAGGAAGGTTAGCCGTGAGCTAACATCTGCTGCCAATCCTCCTCTTTTTGCTGAGGAAGACTGGCCTTGAGCTAACATCTGTGCCCATCTTCCTCTACTTTATATGTGGGTCGCCTACCACAGCATGGCGTTTGCCAAGTGGTGCCATGTCTGCACCGGGATCTGAACTGGCAAACCCCGGGCTGCTAAGAAGCGGAACATGCACACTTAACTGCTGCGCCACCAGGCCGGCCCCAGCATAATGGTCTTTAATTGGCAAAGAGAAAAAAGAAGAAAACCTCAGGACCAAATTTATTGTCTGTTATTTTTGGTTAAGAATTTTGCTTTCCTAATCAACATAGGCAGTTCAAATTAACATCTTAAAGATGTTTACTTTATGTGCATTCAGATCTAGTCTTTCTTTTTGGCCCACACAGAGTTCCAAGTCACTATCAGTTTATTATCAGTGACTCAGTGACAACTAGTGAACGACGACTTTGTCAGGCAACCTCGGACACTTCAATTAATCTCATCATCCGTACTAGCTAGTAATGTGCATGAATTTATCCTTTCATTAGGGGCAGTGTGGAGGTTGAAAGAAGGTATGTGATTACTTCCAGAATGGGGGCTTATAAAAACATTTCTGGATTATCATTTTTCTATGCTTTTTGTCTGTTACAAACAACCAAGATTTATCCTGGGTACAGAGAAACAAAGCAAGATGGCAATCTCTGAATGGTTACCTTCGAGTAGGCCAAAATAAGAAACTGTGTCCTGTGGTATGAAGTTTAGTGAAAAGTGCCATGACCATCCACATCCCATCCAGCCTGAGTCATCAAAACCCAGTTCATCTCATGTCAGCAGATATGTTACTGAGTATACACCATGTGCTGGGCACAGTGGGCGGAGCATGAAAAGAACAAGGGCTGGGGTCTCCAGCTCACTTGAAGACCGAAGTCTTCATCACTTTTGTTGTCGTTTCTAACTTGAGAAAAGAATGTAGCGTTTTTACGTTGTTGCAGAACGACTGCATTACGATTCACGTTCAGCAAGTCACTAGCTGATTTCATGTACTGTCGTGTTCCATTTCTAGCAGTAACCGAGTTTTTTCCTTGGGGTCGTGGGGGCAGTCAGTTGGAATAATGAGAGGCTTGTTGTCACCTGGGGAATCATTGAACATGGGAGGGTAGCACACTTCCTCTGTATTCTCTCCTTTTTCCCTGCTCCAGCTGTTTATACCAGGCACTGTGGAGTTGCTAGTGAATATAAAAATGAAGAACTCACGGTCTAGTAAAGAAGAAAGATAAGGCAGAATGTAAAGTATGCTATGAGAGAAGGGCGCAGTGTTATGGGAACTCAGAGGAAGAAGCTGTCATTCTGGTGAGGAGTGGTCTAATGAGGGAAGAAAGGAGGCAGCTTGCAGAGGAAGTGACATTTGAGCTGGGTCTTAAAGGATGGGTAGAATTTTAACAGATGGAGAGAGGGCAGGAAGGTATTCCAGAATTAGGGAACAGAATGAGCTAAGATAGGGCAAGCACGAAAGCCATGGTGTACTGAGGAGGCAGGAACAGTGGGCATGGAAGGGAACGGCAGGAGATAAGAGTAAAAAAGTGAGTAAGTCAAAATTTGGAGGGATTTGAAGGGTCAAGGGTGCTGACATTTTTTAGGCAACGGGGAGCTATGGAAACCAGGGAGTGGCATATTTGCATCTATTTTGGAAGGATGACTGGGAGTTGAGAGGTCTGGTTCTAGGCCCAGCTTTCCCTTTAATTAGCCTAGTGACTTTGGGCAAGTCACTTCACTCCTCTGGGCCTCAGATAATCTCCTGCAGAAGGTAAAAGGGTGGGGCAAGTGTTATCCAGTCAATCAGTAAACAGATACAGTAGTTACCAAGGGCCTACTCTGTGCCAGGGCTCCTGTTGGTGCTGGAACCCTAGAGCAAGCACAAAGGGCCCCTGTGCCAGGGAGATGATATTCTGGTGGGAGAGACAGACAGTGAAGAGTAAACAGATCAGTATATAATGTCATGTCAGGTAGTGATAAGTACTATAACGAAAGTGGAGCGGAGTGAGTGGAAAGTGGTGCTGTTTCTAGATAGCGTAGCGCAGAGATCTTTGAAGGAAGTGGAGGAAGCCGTGGGAATATTTCAGATCTCTTCTAGATCTCAAATCGTAGGTATAATTAAGTGAAAAGCTATGGGAGTTCAATCTCTTCAACATTGATTAAAATCGGTTTCCAAATAGATGTTGTTCTTACAGTTTCGATTCGTTTCACCAATACGCTTATTGATGGGCAGAATCTTTTTAGCACTCCATCGTTTAAATAGCTTGACTAAGTATAGCATAATTTAATTTTAGGAAACAATTTCTTTCATCATCTGAAAAATGTTGCTCATGTTGGTAATTTTGGATCCTGCCTCTCCCTCAGCACATTATCCATCTCCAACCTTGTGGCTTATGGAAGGGGGAATATGCTAACATTTAACCAACCAGATTTAAGGCAGTTGTTCAATATGTTGAATAGCTCTTCCAAGTTATTTTAATATAAATTAAAATTAAGTGGGAGCTCTGGGACAGCCCTGTTTTAATTAGAGTTGGAATGCATCTTAGGAGACCATTTCTGCCAGTTATAATCATAACAGTGGCATTGGGAATTTTTAAAAGAATCAGTAATAAGCTGAGTCTATCCTGAGGTCTTAAAGTTTGGTTTGTAGGTGATTCTTGCTGAATCAATGAAAGGCTGAAGAAGGCACACATTCTTCTTTGGCCCTAAACCTTTTCTTGGTGATGTGGAACAGTTGAGCGGTAGTCAGCAGAAGAGAGGAAGAGAGTATGCTTAAAAGTGGCTTGTTCTTTGTGTGAGATATTAGGTAGGGAGATCTGGACTTACCGTTTATTGAGGACCGTTCACAGAGTTTTAAAGTGATTTCCCACCAATTATGTCTGCCGTGTCAGGAAGCTAGAGTGGTAGACTGTCCTTTTAGAGACAGTGTAAGATGTGATCCCCGACCTTAGGCTGGCATGGAATCCAGGCTATGTGGCTTTGTTTCCTCACCTAGCAGTTCACAGCCAGTGAAGCTGGCCCTGCCTGAATAATTTAACTCATCTTGTCCTTTAAGATAGTTTCAAGGAGTTGCTATTAGAACTGAATGATGTACAGTTTGGGGCTTGCACATGTATTTTTGTTCTTTCTTCATTTTCCCTTTTACAGAAGATAGAAGTACCTCCTTGGTCTTCAGTTCTCCTGCTGGTTGTTTATAATCCCTGCTCTAGATTACTCATTCTGCCAGTCCTTGTTGTAATATCATTTATTTTTTAAAATTAAGTTCTCATTATAATTCCCTCATGCATCTGTCATCCTCAGAATGTTTAGTTATTCGGTATAGAAAGGAAGGAAGGAAGGAGAGAGGGAGGGAGAGAAGAAAGGGAGGAAAGGAGGGAGGGACGGGAAACAAGAAAGAGAACTCTGGATACTGTACCAACAGGTCATGTTAATGTTTGTTTTGCTTATTATATCTGAATTTCCAATATTCTGATTTTTTCCCTCAAATAAAAAAATTTTTCATTATGGTAAAATTTATATAACATAAAATTTACCATTTTAACCATTTTTAAGTGTGCAGTTCATTGGCGTTAAGCACATTCCAAATGTTGCATAACCAACAGCACTACGCACTTGCAGAACTTTTTCATCATCCCAAACAGAAACTGTGCCTATTAAACACTAACTCCTCATTCCCGCCAGCCCCTGGTGACCTCTATTCTATTTTCTGTCTCTATGAATTTGCCTATTCTGGGTATTTCATGTAAGTAGGATCATACCATATTTGTCCTTTTGTGGCTGGCTTATTTCACTTAGCATAGGGTTTTCAAGGTTCATCCATGTTGTAGCATATGTCAGACCTTTATTCCTTTCTATGGCTGAATAAGATTCCATTGTTCACATAACAATAAAAAAACCCATTCGTCTGTTGATGGGCATGTGGTTGTTTCCACCTTTTGGCTATTGTGAATAATGCTCCTATCAACATTGCTGTCTAAGTATCTGTTTGAGTCCCTGCTTTCTGTTCTTCTGGATATACACCTAAGAGTGAAGTTGCTGGATCATATGGTAATTCTAGGTTTCACTTTTTGAGGACCTGCCAAACTGTTTGCCACAGTGACTATAGCATTTTAAATCCCCATCAACAATCCACAAGGGTTCCAGTTTCTCCACATCCTCACCATCACTTGTTGTCTTTTGTTTTTTGATAATAGCCATCCTGACAAGTGTGAGGTGATATCTCGTTGTGGTTTTGATATGCATTTCCCTAATTATTAGTAATGTTGAGCAACTTTTCATATGCTTATTGGCCATTCCTTTATCTTTTTTTGGAGATGTCTATTCAGGTTCTTTGCCCATGTTTGAATAGAGTTGTTTTCTTTTTTGTTGCTGAGTTTTAGAAGTTCTCTATATATTCTGAATATCAATTCCTTATTTGATATATGATTTGCAGATATTTTCTTCCATTTTGTGGGTTGCCGCTTTACTCTGAATAGTATCTTTTTTTTTTTTTTTTGAGGAAGATTAGCCCTGAGCTAACATCTGTGGCCAATCCTCCTCTTTTTGCTGAGGAGGACTGGCCCTGAGCTAACATCTGTGCCCATCTTCCCCTACTTTATATGTGGGACGCCTACCACAACATGGCGTACCAAGTGGTGCCATGTCTGCACCTGGGATCTGAACTGGTGAACCCTGGGCCGCCGAAGCAGAATGTGCGTGCTTAACCACTACATCACCAGGCTGGCCCCTAATGGTGTCTTTTGATGCACAAAATTTTAAAATTTTTGCAAAGTCCAATTTGTCTGTTTTTTTCTTTTGTTACCTGTGCTTTTGGTGTCATAGCCAAGAAACCAGTGCTGAATCCAATGTGGTGAAGCTTTTGTCCTCTGTTTTCTTCTAAGAGTTTTATTGTTTTAGATCTTACATTTTGGTCCTTGATCCATTTTGAATTAATTTTTGTATGCTGTTTTAGGTAAGAGTCCAACTTCATTTTTTTGCATGTGGGTATCAAGTTTTCCTAGCACCATTTGTTGAAAAGACTGTTCTTTCCCCATTGAATGAGCTTAGTACCCTTGTCAAAAATCATTTGACCATATATGTGAGGGTTTATTTCTGGACTCTCTATTCTATTCCACTGGTCTATTTGTCTACCTTTGTGCCAATACTATACTGTTTTGATTGCTTTGACTTCGTAGTAAGTTTTGAAATGAGGAAGTGTGAGTCCTTCAGTTTTGTTCTTTTTTTCAAGATTGTTTTGGCTATTTGGGGCCCCTAGAGATTCCATATGAATTTTAGGATGAAATTTCTATTTCTGCAAAAAAAGTCATTGAGGTTTTTGGTAGGGATTGCATTGACTCTGTCGATTTCTTTGGGTAGTCTTGATCTTTTTAAATCTTCCAGTCCATGAACAGGAGATGTTCATTTCACTTATGTCTTCTTTAGTTTCTTTCAGCATTGTTTTCTAGTTTTTATTGTACAGATCTTTCACCTCCTTGGTTAATTCCTAAGTATTTTCTTCTTTTTGATGCTGTTGTAAATGGGATTGTTTTTGTAATTTTCAGATTGTTCATTGTTTGTGTGTAGAAATACAAATAATTTTTGTGTATTGACTTTGTTTACTGCTACTTTGCTGAGTTCATTTATTAGTTCTAACGGCTTTTTTTGTGAAGTATTTAGGGTTTTCTACATAGAAAATCATATCATCTGCAAATAGAGATAATTTTGCTTCTTCCTTTCCAATTTAGATGCCTTTTATTTCTTTTTCTTGCCTAATTACTGTGGCTAGAACTTCCAGTACCATGTTGAATAGAAGTGGTGAAAGCAGGCGTCCTTGCCTTGTTTCCGATCTTAGAGGAAAATCTTTCAGTCTTTGACCATTGAGTATGATGTTTGTTGTGGATTTTTAATATATGGCTTTTATTATGTTGAAGTAGTTTCCTTCTGTTCCTATTTTGTTGAATGTTTTTATCATGAAAGGGTGTTGAATTTTGTCACCTGTTTTTCCTCCATCAATTGAGATGATCGTGTGTTATTTTTCCTTTGTTTTGTTGATGTTGCATATTACTTTGATTGATTTTTCTTACGTTGAACCATCCTTGCATTCCAGGAATAAATCTCACTTGGTCATGGTGTATAATCCTTTTAATATGCAGCTCAATTCTATTTGCTAGTATTTTGTTGAGGATTTTGCATTAATGTTCCTAAGGGATATAATTCTGTAGTTTCCTTTTCTTGTAGTATGCTTGTCTGGCTTTAGTACCAGGGGAATGCTGGCCTCATAGAATGAGTTAGGAAGTATTTCCTCCTCTTTAGTTTTTTGGAAAAGTTTGAGAAGGATTGGTATTAATTCTTTAAATGTTTGATTAAATTCATCGGTGAAGTCATCAGGTCCAGGACTTTTCTTCATTGGGAGATTTTTTTTTTAAAAGATTTTATTTTTTTCCTTTTTCTCCCCAAAGCCCCCGGTACATAGTTGTATCTTCCTCGTTGTGGGTCCTTCTAGTTGTGGAATGTGGGATGCTGCCTCAGTGTGGTTTGATGAGCAGTGCCATGTCCGCGCCCAGGATTCGAACCAATGAAACACTGGGCCACCTGCAGCGGAGCGCGCAAACTTAACCACTCGGCCATGGGGCCAGCCCCCTTCATTGGGAGATTTTTGATTATTGATTCTATTTCCTTACTTGTCATAGGTCTGTTCACATTTTCTATTTCTTTGTGATTTAATTGTGGTAGATTTTGTGTTTCAAGGAATTTTTTCATTTCATCTAGCTTATCCACTTTTTTAGCATACACTTGTTCATAGTACTCTCATATAATCTGTTTTATTTCTGTAGAATCGGTAGTAATGTCCCCACTTTCATTTCTGATTTTAGTAATTTGAGTCTTCTCTTTTTTTCCTTAGTTCATCTAGCTAAAGGTTTGTCAGTTTTGTTGATCTTTTCAAAGAACCAACTTATGGTTTCATTGGTTTTCTCAGTTGTTTTTCCCTTCTCTATTTCATTTATCTCTGCTCTTAGCTTTACTATTTCCTTCCTTCTGCTGGCTTTTGGTTTAGTTTGTTTTTTTTCTAGTTTCTTCACTTGTAAAGTTAGGTTATTGATTTGAGCTCGCTCTTGTTTTTTATTGTAAATGTTCATAGCTAGAAATGTCCTCCTTAACACTGCTTTCACTGTATCCCATAAGTTTTCGTATGTTGTGTTTTCATTTTCATTCACCTGTGAGTATTTTCTAATTCTCCTTGTGATTTCTTCTTTGGTCCATTAGTTGTTTAAAAGTGTATTGTTGGGCTGGCCCAGTGGCGCAGCAGTTAAATTTGCACGTTCCGCTTCAGTGGCTTGGTTTGGTTCACTGATTTGGATCCCAGGTGCAGACATGGCACTGCTTGTCAAGCCATGCTGTGGCAGGCGTCCCACATATAAAGTAGAGGAAGATGGGCACGGGTATTAGTTCAGGGCCAGTCTTCCTCAACAAACAGAGGAGGATTGGCAGCAGATGTTAGCTCAGGGCCAATCTTCCTCAAAAACAAAAAAAGTGTATTGGTTAATTTTCCCAATTTTGTGAATTTCCCTGTTTTACTTTTGTTATTGATTTCTAATTTCATCCCGTTGTGGTCAGAGAAGATGCTTTGTATGATATCTATCTTTTTACATCTATCAAGACTTAATTTCTGGCCTAACATGTTGTCTGTCTTGGAAAGTGTCCCAGGTGCACTTGAGAAAAATGTGCATGCTGTCATTGTTGGGTAGAGTGTTTGGTGTGTCTGTTAGATGTAGTTGGTTTATTTTTTTTATTTTTATTTTTTTAAAGATTTTATTTTTCCTTTTTCTCCCCAAAGCCCCCCAGTACATAGTTGTGTATCTTTAGTTGTGGGTCCTTCTAGTTGTGGCATGTGGGATGCCGCCTCAGCGTGGCCTGATGAGTGGTGCTAGGTCTGCTCCCAGCATCCGAACCAGCAAAACCCTGGGCGGCCAAAGCAGAGTGTGTGAACTTAGCAACTAAGTCACAGGGCTGGCCCCTAGTTGGTTTATTTTGTTGTTTAAGTCCTCTTATCCTGTGACTGGTTGTTCTAGCCATTATTGTGAGTAAGGCATTGAAGTCTCTAACTACTATTGTAGAATTATTTCTCCCTTCAGTTCTGTCAGTTGCTTCATACATTTTGATCATCTGTCATTAGATGTGTGTTTATACTGTTATATCTTCTTGCTATATTGAACCTTTTAGTAACATGTAATGTCTTTCTTTGTCTCTTGTAACCCTTTTTTGATTTAAAGTCTCTTTTGTCTGATATTAGTATAGCCACCCCTGCTCTCTTTTGGTTACTACTTACATGGAATATTTTTTCCCATCTTTTCAGTTTTAACCTGTTTGTGTCTTTGGATCTCAAATGAGTCTCTTGTAGACAGCATATAGTTGGGGCATGTGTTTTTATCTACTCTGCCAATCTGTGTCTTTTTCTCTTTTTTTCTGCTGAGGAAGATTTGCCCTGAGCTAACATCCATGCCAGTCTACCTCTATTTTTTAGTATATGGGCTGCCAGCACAGCATGGTCACTAACCCAGCAGTGTAGGTCTGGGAACTGAACCCAGGCTGCTGAAGTGGAGCATGGTGAATTTAACCACTAGGCCACTGGGGCTGGCCCAAATCTGTGTCTTTTTATTGGGGAGTTTAATTCATTTACATTTAAGGTAATTAATGATAAGGAGGGACTTACTTTTATCTTTGCACTGTTTTCTATATGTCCTGTGGCTGTTTTGTCCCACATTTCCTGCATTATTATCTTCTTTTGTTTAGTTGATTTTCTATAGTGAAATGTTTAAATTCCTTTCTAATTTCCTTTTGTGTATATTCTATAGCTATTTTCTTTGTGGTTACCAGGGGATTACATTTAACACACTAAAGTTATAACACTCTGATTTGATTTTCTATCAGCTTAATTTCAATAACATACAAAAACTCTGCGCCTTTCCGGTTCTGTCCCCACCTATCTTTATGCAATTTTATGCCAAAAAACATACTCTAATAATTCTTTTAAATGCGTTAGTCTCCTAAGTTATTTAGAAAACAAGATCTGGAGTTACATACCAAAGTTACAGTAATAATAGCTTTTATACTAATAATTCCTTTTTTCCTTTAAATGTACTAGTCTCTTAAATCATGTAAAAAACAACAAAAAAAGTACAGTTACAAACCATTGTTAAAATAATACTATCTTTTATAATTGCCCATGTGCTTACTTTTATTGAGATTTTTATTTCTCTTTATGCCTTTGAGTTACTGTCTAGTGTGTCTTCATTTCACCTTGTAGGACTCTCTTGAGCATTTCTTGCAGGGCAGGTCTAGTGGTCACAAACTCCCTCTACTTTTGTTTATCTGGGAATGTCGTAATCTCTCTCTCACTTTTGAAGGACAGTTTTGCCAGATATAGCATTCTTGGTTGACAGTTTTCTTCTTTTAGTACTTTGAATATATTGGCCCATTGTCTTCTGGCCTCAAGTTTCTGATAAGAAATCTGCTGACAGTCTTACTGAGGAGCTCTTGTATGTGATGATTTGCTTCTCTCTTACAGCTTTCAAGATTCTCTCTTTGTCTTTTTCTTTTGAAAGTTTGATTATAATGTGTCTTGGTGTGGGTCTCTGAGTTCATCTTACTTGGTGTTAATTGAACTTTTTTGGTTTTTATATTCATGTCTTTCATCAAATTTGGGAAGTTTCAGCCATTATTTCTTCAGATATTCTCTTTGCCCCTTGCTCTCTTCTCCTTCTAGGACTCCCAAAATGCTTATGTTGGTCTGTTTGATGGTTTTCCATGGGTCCTTTGGACTCTTTTTGCTTTTCTTGAATCTTTTTTCTTTCTGTTCCTCAGCATCAGTAATTTCCATTGTCCTATCTTCAAGTTCATTGATTATTTCTTCTTGCTCAAATCAACCTTTGACTCCATCTAGTGAATTTTTCATTTCTGTTATTGTACTTTTCTACTCCAGAATTTGTTTTTCATTTCTTTTTAGGTTTTCTATTCTTTATTGATATTTCCATTTTGTTTACACGTTGTTTTCTTGACTTTCTTCACATCTTCCTTTAGTTCCTTGAGCACCTTTAAGAGAGTTGTTTTAAATTCTTTGTCTAGTATATCCGCTGTTAGGTCTTTCTCAGGGACAGTTTCTCTTGATTTATTTTATTCCTTTGAATGGACCATACTTTCCTATTTCTTTGTATGCCATGTGACTTTTTGTCCAACACTGGACATTTGAATCTAATAATGTGTTAACTCTGGAAATCAGATTCTCCCTCTTTGCCAGGATTTGCTGTTTTTTATTTATTGTTTTTTTGATTGTTGTAGGCTGTCTCTGTGCTAGGAATTAGCCTGAAATGTAAACTTAATGTCTTCTTGGGTCTTTTCTGAACCTTTCCCAGGGCATATGGGGTCACTTTCTAATTTTCCCTGTATATGCTGTTGTGTTCGAATGTCCTACTCTTTAATGTCTGGTTCCTGGAAGGAAAAAAACTGAAAAATGAAGGAGAGGAAGGTGCTGGCCCTTTAAATTCCCTGAAAGTCACTTCAGCCAGAGGGAGAGGGGCTTGCAACAATGGGGGGAGGTACAACAACAGTGGCTGCCAGCCTTGGTGATCAAAAGCCAGAATCAGCAATCAGAGCATAGATCTCCAATATTTGGAGGACAGAGTCCTTTTTGCCCACCTTGGCTTCCTCAGGCTGTGTGCAAGCTGCTCCAGGAACCAAGCACAGCTGCTTGCTACACTGCTGGGGGTGGGGAATGGATAACTGCTATGGTGCTAAGAGCTGAAATTGAAATCAACCACAATTTACACTCCAAGACTTCCCTGGAAGTTGCAATCCTTTGACAGACTTCAGAATTCCAAAACAATTACTTTGGACAGATTCTGCCAGTGCAGTTGTTTTCTAGGGATAGAGAGAGATTCCTGGTGCTTTATACTTTGCCATCTTCCCAGAATCCTCTTCCCTTTGCCCATTTTTGAAATGGGATGTTTGCTTTTTTGTTGTTGAGTTGTAGGAACTCTTTATATAGTCTGGATATTAATCACATCAGATATATGCTTTGCAAAGATTTTCTCTCATTCTGTGGGTTGTCTTTTCACTCTCTTGATAGTGTTCACATGTTTTCTTAACTATAATAGTAATACATGAATGTGAAGGGGGACTACTATAAAAAGCAAGCAGCAAACACAAACCTGGCTATTCAGGTAGCTGGTGGTATTGCTGCTGTTTGATGAAGGCTCCCAGGAGAAGACAAGATGAAGAAAGTCTCTGAGTTGCAGTTTGGATTCAGCTTCCCTGAGAGTTTGTAAATGCTGCTTCTGGGTAGCCAGTGGGCAAGGCCGTGAGTGAATCCTGAGAAACACAGGCCTTCCTACAGTCAGAGCATCTGACACAGAGTGGAGTTGAGTATTGGTTATTCATATATTTTTCCTCCGTGTTGCTTCCTGAGACTTTGCTGATAACCGCCACGTTCTGGTTTTCTTATGTATCTCTATTCACTTTGATTCAGCACTGATATTCTGCCCATGGTGTTCACCTTCTTTTCCCTATCCTATCTCCTTCTGTACTAATTGTACATTTTTCTGATTGTACATTTGTCCTGGTGTGTCCATAGCCCATGTTGGTGAGAGAAAAGCTTTCTGCTAGTTCAGTGAGTAACCAGATAAGCTTTCACTCTGGTTCTTTCTTTGGGGAACAGGACTATGCATTACAATTCCATCTACAAGATGTTTTTCATTATAAGTCTTCTGTTTTCAACTTCCATATCCAACTTTCTCAAGAAATTTGCCTTTTTGACTGGAATTCTCATTGTTTGTTTACAACCTGAAGCTGCAGTGGTGTGCTTATGGTTTTCATTGTTAAAATGAGGAAAATTACTGTTACTACTCTCCCCAGACCCATACTTAGGACAATGGGAAGAAAACACCAATGTATACTTATTGGCTCTCTCAGTCTGGCAAAGACTACTTTGCTGTGATTATGTAAAGCTGAGTAAGTAAGCAAAAAAGACAGTACAGATTCCAGGAAATCGTCTTTACAACGTGATGGATGGAGAACCAGCATGAGGAGATAGGATAAATTTTCAGTACGTGATGCCTTGTCTTTAATTATATAAGTAAAATCAAAACAAAACAGAACAAATCCTGTAGGAGAATGAAGGTCATTAAGAAGTTTAGAAATGGTGATGTTTCCTGACATGTCTCTGTGGAGGTTCAACGATGGAAGATGGAAGCCTAACCTCTGTACTTCTGTCTTTAATTGATAAGAGGGGTGCATACAAGAGCCCATTTTTTGTGCATGAGATCAGCTCCAAGTGTAGTGAGCTGTAGAATTAGCCTTGACAAACAGGTTGATATCAAAGCAGGAAGAGAGCTATTAATTGTGTGCTTTCCACTCCCAGGGTCCCATCTCAGTTCTCAAGAATGGATAGATTTCATGACCCCAGTATTGCTCAAATAGATTCAACCAGTATAGAATTTTTTTGGCATTTTGTCTTCTTATAAGAGAACAAGAGTTGTTCTCAGATGCAGTTGAATCTTCATTTTTAGTCAGTGAAATAAAAACATTGTAATACTGCTTTGCCTGAATAAGTTTATGGTTGCTGAGTTTTTTATGTTTATAAATGTGTATATACACATGACTTTGTTTTTATGCAACCTTATTTATAAATAGTTTCTCAAAATATGCTGTTTGTATTTGTTTGGCTAGAAGAGCCAGTATCTTTGAAAAGGTAATAAGGAAACAAGTGTTTCCTCAGAGGATGTTTCAGAGTTTTACTGCACCAAGTAATGTTTCAGTGTAAAAGAAATGAGCCGTTTCTGTACCTAGCCTCAGGTTATATAGTCTTGCAGCATTTTTTGGCCTCCTTCCTTCATCTGTAATGAATGTGTTAGCGTCTGTCCCAGAGCTAAGAATAGTTTAATATAAATTCCATACCACCCACCATCCTTGCAATGAGAGAAGAAATAAATAAGGACTTTCTCTTTCTCAACAGACTGAAACTTCCGGACTCTGGCCTTAGCAGATCTTGTTTTGTCCAGCATCTCTAAATATCTCTGTGCTGTTTAAAGGGTAGAGACAACCAGGATTCAGGATTGAGCCATAAGCTCGTAGGACTCATCTCCACCTGCCAGCCTACTGTGCGCTTCTTGCTCCAAACCCTACAGACTGGAGCTCCCCTCTCTGACCACGGTCTTCTTGCCTTTCAACCCACCATTTACTCATAGTTATAACCTTTCATTTTTGCCTTCATTATGACCCCTTTTTTACCCCTTCCCATTTTCCCAGTGCTTCAGTCTGCCCTCACGCTCAGCCTAGGCTCCATGAGTGAACGTTTCTATACTCATCAGTACTCAACTTTCTGGCTCTCTTGACCACCCACCCAGAACCCAAGCCAGTGCACACCCTGGTTCCAGCTCTCTTCCCTCGTTCTATTACACATTTATATTGTCTGTCCTCGACTGAGCCGTCATCATTGGTCAGAACTAAAATGTTTCCAATAAAATACTAATTAAAAATTGCAATGACTTGTATTGCCTTTGACTCCTTACCAAATTTTTCAAAGCAGTTATTTCAAACCTTTTCCGTACACTTCAAATCCACCTTCGTTCTTGGATGACTTAGCCTCTTGGTTTTTTCAGGAAATTAAGCCTAAACTTGCCTCTCTTACTTTTCTCCTTCTCAAGTATTTCAGTTCCCATAACTACTTCACTGTCTTAGGTTCTCTCTAGATCTCAGTTCTTTTAACAGACGTTTCTTGAATGCCTACTCTGTTGACATTTGGTAGGTATTGGATAATAATAACTTAAATTAGAGTGGATCCTATACTTACAAAGTACTTGCATATACATTATCTCACTTAATCATTATCAAGCTCCTTTTCTTTAGTGATTCAGAACAAAAACTACCCTTTTACAAAGCCGAACTCTCTATTTGTTCTCTTAACCTTATCATCTCCACCTCCTCAGAAACTTTGGTCTTCAGTTATCTTCTTTCTCCCACTGGTTATTTCCTTCTTGATATAAATATCCTTAGGCCTGGCCTAATAGTAAAAAACAAACAAATAAACAAAACTCCTAGGACTTACTCCCTCTTTGAGATGCCATTCCGTCTTTTATCTTCCACTCAGTCACTCACAGATTTCTCACAAGTGTGGCCTTATGTCTCTACCTTAACTTTAAAAATTTCTGCTAATTCCTTATAGCATGCAGTCTTGGTTTCCTATTCTCATCTTGAACTGAAACTGCGTTTTACAGGTTCACTAAAAATTCCAACCATAGCCAAAAAAATACACTGCCCTTTTTGCAATCTGTATCTGGGCACAGGCTGATCACAGACATTTGAAGTTGATTTTTCACCCTTGAGACAACTGAAGTCATCTGAGGTTTGGTGCTGTGTGGCTCACAATGACCAGCCGTGGTTGTTGGGCAGTGG
Source organism: Equus przewalskii (assembly GCF_037783145.1). Taxonomy (NCBI): domain Eukaryota; kingdom Metazoa; phylum Chordata; class Mammalia; order Perissodactyla; family Equidae; genus Equus; species Equus przewalskii. The sequence goes on along the minus strand of NC_091833.1, from coordinate 76,567,501 downwards.
GGGAGGGAGCCAAGCCAAATACAGAAAGCTATCAAGAGCTCTCAGTCCTTGAGGAAGATGGTGAATGCCCCTGCAACCTCTTGACATGAGCCTTTATTATCTATCAAACAGGTTGCAGGGGACCATTATTTTCTATGATTCATCACCTTCCTTCTGTAGTTACTCATGTGTGGGATGAGGCCACTAGCAGAAGTACTACTCCTTTTTCCTCTTGTCCCTGCCTGTGAGCCCCAGCTCTTCTGTAATACCTACAGCTTCCAGGTAGATAAAGTGCAGGCCAGCCTATCTTTAAACTGAGTGTGTGCTGTCCTGGTTGGCTTTCTGGATTCGTAGTTTTGAAGGTGCCCTCAGGATGCCATGCAATGCAGAGAGGGGGTAGTGGCTCCCCATAAACACCAGAAGGCAGCCACTGCAGTTGGTTACTTTTGAATACCCTATTAAGAGATAAGAAATCAGACAATTGTATTATTACCTCCATCTTTAAGTTTTCTTGGGAGCATTGTTAAATATATATCAAAGCTCCAAGGTTCTGCATGAGGAATTTTCCACCTTATTAGGGGATCAGTAGCATATCAAAAATTTTAATTGTAGTTGTCATTCCCTTCACTGTGGCTAAGAGGCAGATGGGGAATAGTGGTGGTGATTATCCCTTGTAAACAGGATTGTTTTGCTCTGGTCCTACATGTCTACCTGAAACACACACACACACACACTCAGTATGGGGAAGGTCTGTTACAGTGCTGTGTACATTGAAGGAACTAAATAAATAGCTTGTTGAATTAGTGCATGAAAAAATAAGTGAAATCCATGAGGATTAGGAGTGTCTGGGTATTATAGGTGACTGGACAACAACATAGAGGAGGAAAGAAGATTGTGATAGGAGAAGGTAGAGAAAAGTAAGTGGGTTAAGACAAAAAAGTAAAAATTAGAGTCAGATACATTCAAAAGAGATTTAATGAGGAAGTTAGAATTAGTCAAGGTGGTTCAGATGGAAAGTTGCAAAATAGAACAAGGATTGCCTGTTCTGTTATATAAGATGCTTACCTTTTCAGGAAAGGGAGGAAGTCTTCATCCAGGAGCATCTATTTTTTATAGGATATTAGGAGTAGACAATGGGAATTCAGAAAAGGAAAAAGTGTGTTTCTTAAACACTCTGATAAGTAATTTTTCTCCAGAGAAAAGCCAGAAGCAGGAGGTGAGTATGTATTAGCGATGGGAAGGGTGGGAGAGGATGAGTGTCATGCATCAGCAGCCGGTCCTCTGCCCTGGGTTGGGCCTGCAGGGCGCTACGGGGTGGCTTGACTTTCTGAATAATCTGGTCTGTCCCAAAACATGCCTTCTCATATCTCAGTTTCCACCCTGTGCTTTAATTCTTTGGATCTGGATACCTGTCTCTAAGGATTCCTCTTTAAAAAGCAATTCTCTGCCTGGGAGGGGTGGGTAACCCATTAGTAGCATAAATTAATGTACTTAATTAGCACAAATCACTTAACAGAAAAACGGGTCCAGGTTCTACATCTCATTGTGTGACAAGGTTAGTTCTCTCTCCCTTGTCTTTCAGATCAGATGGTTATACTCACTTCTGCCATTCATTCAAAAACATTTATGGAGTGACTACTGTGTGCTAGAGATTGTTTCATTAGATCCTAGAGAAACAACAGTGAACCAAACAGACCAAAGTCTCTGCCCTCATAGAGCTCCCATTCTAGTGTGTATGTGGGGAGGGCAGGCAATAAACAAATGAATAGGTAAAATATATAGAATTTCAGATCATGGTTTATGGTCATTCCATGTAAAGGTCGTTCCTTTTTTGGAGGATAAAAAGTAGGGAAGGCGGATGGCACATATGAGGGTGGGGAGATAGCGGTGGTGGCAATTTTAGAGAGGGTGGTGGGGGACAACCTCTTTGAGAAGCTGACATTTGAAGGACGTGAGGGAGCAAGAAGCGATGTGGTTATCTGGAGGAAAAGCATTTCAGACAGAGGGAATAGCAACTGCAATGGGCCTGAGGCAGAGCCTGCTTGCCATGTCTAAGGGAAGTGAGGAGTCCCTGCATCCCTAGCTGAGTGAAGGGCGAGGGCAGCAGGAGAACTGTCCCGAGGGAAGCAGGAGCATACTCTGTAGCGCCTGGTGGGCCATTGGAAGGACTTTGGCTTTTACTCCAAATGAGATAGGATGGCATTGGAGGGGTTTAAGCATCAGGATGACATGACTGTAGGGGAACAAGGGCAACAGCAGGGTGTGCCTTTAGAAGGTTATTCATAGCTTGGACTGGAGTGATAGTGATGGAGGAGTGTCAGATTCTGGATATGGTTTGGAGAAAGAGGACACAGAGAGACATGTGAAGTTGGAGGCAGGGATTGGAGTTATGCTGCCACAAGCCAAGGAATGCCAGGAGCTGCCAGAAGCTGGAAGAGGCAAAGAAAGAGCCTCCTCTAGAGCCTTTGGAGGAAGTATGGTCATGCTGACACCTTGATTTTGGACTCCTGGCTTCCAGAACTGTGAGAGTAAATTTCTCTTGTTGTAAACCACCACGGTTGTGGTGGTTTGTTATAGCAGCTCTAGGGAACTAATACCGATGCCTATTAGACGTCAACGTGGAGATGTTGAAATGACAAATGCGTTTGGGTTTCGGGGAAAAGACCTGGGCTGGAGATGTAAAATTGGGAGTCTTTAGTATAGAGGTGATGTTTAAAGCAATGAGAGTGGATGAGATCCCCAGGGAGAAAGTGTCTTGAGAAGAGAGTATGTCCAGGGACTGAGTCCTGGGGCAGTCCTGTGTTCAGAGGTTGGGCAGGTGAGGATTTGGGAAGACCACCTAGTGAGCTCATTCGGGCAGAAGTTGGTGGGGAAGGCCTGAATCTCTCTCCCTCTCTGAATATCTAGGGGAAAAATGATGTGTTGAGTTAGAGACCTCCTGCTTTTAAGGCGGTCGGTTAGCTTTTGTTCTGTACTAACCTCAAATGTCTTCCACCGGGGAACATTTTATATCAGGGGAGAAAGAAAGGATAGAGAGGCCCTTTTATCCTGTTCAAGAATGAGTGTAGAGGGCCAGCCTGGTGGTGTAGTGGTTAAGTTCACATGTTCCGCTTTGGTGGCCTGGGGTTCACTGGTTTGGATCCTGGGCATGGACCTATGCATTGCTTGTCAAGCCATGCTGTGGCAGGTGTCTCACATATAAAACAGAGGAAGATGGGCACAGATGTTAGTTCAGGGCCAGTCTTTCTCAGCAAAAAGAGGAAGATTGGTGGCAGATGTTAGCTCAGGGCTAATCTTCCTCAAAAAAAAAAAAAAAAAAGAATGAGTGTAGAAAGCTGCCAGAATATTACCAGAGCAGCAAAGAAGCTGTGACTTCAGTCCTTCTCTTCTTCCACTCCAAAAGAGAAATATACCAGATCAAAGGAGGAATTAGAATCAATTAGAGAGAGAGAGACACTTTCGGATAGTCATAGTAAGTTGAGACTAGAAGGGGCTTAATTAATGTGATAATGTGTGTACAAGCTCAGCATACAGCTCTACATATAATGGGTGAGCAACTTATGTAATTATTATTAGGTAATAGCTATTTTCTAATCCTAGACTTTCCCTTTACACATAAGGAAATTGAGACTCGGATGTTCAGGAACCAACAGTGATTCCCTTAAGCTACACAAAAAGAAAGGGAAGTTAGTGAAAAGTCCTTAGCTTAGCATCCAAGGCCCTCGGCTTTCTAGTTCAAACTGCATTTCTGTTCCAGCTCCTCACCCCCTACTCTCTTGATCGGCCCTCCGCTCAGTGCCTCCAGTCTCCTCCCTCTCCTTGTGCATACAGTGGGTCCCTCTTGATTCCGTGCTTTCCCTGTGTGTGATTCGCCTGCAAGCCCTTCCACTGCCTCTCTCCCTAGCCAGTGCCTTGCCCATTTTCACAGCTCTAACAACACCTGTGAGTTCCCTCCTGCCCTGTCTAGCCACATTACTCTCTTCCTCTATGAAATTCTTGAGCACGATTCCTAGGACACTATCTGGGTGCTGCAGCTACTAAACTGGTGGTGGTGGTTCGGGGGGAGTAAAATGCTATCAGCTTCTAGTCCATCATACCTCTCCTGCAGACTCTTCCTGCCTGTGTTGCAGAGCAGAGCTTGCTGGGTAAATACTGAGGGAAGCAGCCCAGAGGCTGGGCAGTGTGTGTGTGTGTGTGTGTGTGTGTGTGGCTTTGAGTTCCTGAGGAGAAAAGAACTGTCTTTTTTAACAGAAGTTGTGTATTGTGTCTGGCATGGCCTGTGTGACGTTTTTCCCTCGTTTATTACCTTGTTATAAAAAGACCTTGTGAGGCTTTAAAGTTGGATCCATCTTATAATATTATCTGAATTAAAATAGATAGTGTAATAGCCCTATTTGTACAGATAACTTCTAAGAATCAAATAGCTTCCTTTACACTAGGGTAAACTTAGGATAACCCATAAAAAGAGAAAATAGATTTCTTGCAAGAAAGATACTGGTAACAGTGATGTGTGCTCACGGTAACCAGTATCTTTTCAGATAGATGCTTCCTTGCGTCAAGGACTGAGAAATACCAGAGCATGACAGTAATGAAGGCTCAGTCCTCTTGTATTTACTCTGCTCCTCTGTGTAAAACTGTATTTACCTTGTCAATAGACAATCCAGGTTGCTTTCCTCTACCTTAGTATGTTGTGATGGTAACAGTTACTGTTAGGACAGGTTGTATTTATTTATTTTTTTAATTCTTACAAAAGTTTCAGAATAGGAATATTTGGGTCCAAATGAAGTCTGAACTCTGGCTAAGGTTCATAGCTTAGGGAACTTGAAGTATGCTTCTGTTTATACTTTCACTCTCATAAATTATTTTTGTATAAGGCTTTCTATCTTGTGTGCCATAAAGGTGTTCATTAAAACTTTGAGTGAATGAATGGATACGTAATTTTATATTTTTTATATAATAAACATTTGTGTACAGGATTTTTAGTGGATATATGTTTTCAGTCTCTTGGGTATATTCCTAGGAGTGGAATTGCTGGATCATATGGTCACTCTATGTTTACTATTTTAAAAAAATCACTTGACTTTTTCCAATGTGGCTGCACCATTTTATATTCCCACCAGCAGGGTATGAGGGTTCTAATTTCTCCATATTTTTGCCAACACTTACTATTATGAGTGTTTTGGATTATAACTGTCCTAATGCCTGTGAAGTGGTATCTCAATGTGATTTTGATGTGCATTTCCCTAATGGCTAATGATGTAGAGCATCTTTTGATGTGTTTATAGACCATTTGTATATCTCCTTTGGAGAAATGTCTATTGAGATCCCTTGCCAATTTTATATTGGGTTGGTTTTTTTAAAAACTGTTTTGTATAGTTCTTTGTATATTCTAGATACAAGTCCCTTAAGAGATGTATGATTTGCAAGTATTTTCTTCCATCCTATGAGTTGTCTTCTCACTTTCTTGATGGTGTCCTTTAAAGCACAAAAGTTTTAAACTGTGACATAGTATAATTTATTATTTTTTCTTTTGTCATTTGTGCTTTTGGTATCATATTTAAGAAACCATTACTTAATCCATAGTCATGAAAATTTATGCCTGTCTTTTCTTCTAAGAACTTTATAGTTTTAGCTCTTACGTTTAGGTCTTTGATCCATTTTAGTTAATTTTTGTATATGACGTGAGGTAGGGCCCCAACTTCATTCTTCTTTTTTTTTTTTTTTAAAGATTGGCACCTGAGCTGACATCCGTTGCCAATCTTCTTTTTTTTTCTTCTTCTTTTCCCTAAAGCCCCCCAGTACATAGTTGGACATTCCGGCTTCAGGTCCTTCCGGTTCTGCTCTGTGGGATGCCACCCCAGCATGGCTTGATGAGCAGTGCTAGATTTGCACCCAGGATCTGAACCAGCGAAACTCCAGGCTGCCAAAGTGGAGTGTGCGAACTCAACCACTCTGCCATGGGCTGGCCCCACCAACTTCACTCTTTCACACGTGGATATGCAGTTGTCCTAGCACCGTTTGTTGAAAAGACCATTCTTTCCCTCATTGAATTGTCTTGACACCCTTGTTGAAAACAATTGACCATAAATGTGAGGGTTTATTTCTTGACTGTCAGTTCTGTTCCATTGTTCTATATGTCTATCCTTACGCCATTGGCACACTGTCTTGATTAATAATACTTTACTCTTTTCCTTTTAGTACTCACGTTACAAAAGGGCATTTGAGTTTTATACGGTAGAGTTGTCTCTTACTGGATTAGGTAGTAACGCCATTGGAAAAGGCACAAAACAAACACAGGTGCAGTTACCCTTGAAAATCCTCAGGAAGGTGCAAGCTTTGGAGATCAGGCACCATTTTTCATTGGTTCAAGATGGCCAGTTTTTTACCTTGTTGTTTTTTTAGTTGAGCACCAGCTGAAGGAGTCGGCTTCCATTTAGGGGCTCTGCTCTTTGAAAAATACTTTCCTTTAAACACTAGAATTTTGGGCTGGCCTGATGGCGCTGGTTAAGTTCACACATTCCACTTCGGGGGCCCAGGATTCACTGGTTCGGATCCCAGGTGCAGACATGGCACTGCTTGGCAAGACATGCTGTGGTAGGCGTCCCACATATAATGTAGGGGAAGATGGGCACGGATGTTAGCTCAGGGCCAGTCTTCCTCAGCAAAATGAGGAGGATTGGCAGCAGATGTTAGTTCAGGGCTAATCTTCCTAAAAAAACAACTAACTAAATAAAAATAAAATAAGTAAAATAAACACTAGAATTTCAGTGCATGTAGAAATTGGGTTCAAAGCAGATTCACACTCCTTTCACAGGCCCTCACTGCACATGTGCTCATTGACTGGAGGCTGGCAGAATTGCTTACATTATTCATTTCAGTTGTTCCTTTCTCCCATCTCTTCTACTCTCTCCCTTTGTCTTCTGCCTCTTTCTACTTCCCTCTTGCTCTTCTCTTCTTCATCTCTTCCCCTGCCTCCTCTTCTTTCTTCCTTTTTCCCTTCTCCTCCTCCTCTCTTTCTTTCAGCCCCCTCTCAACCCCTGGCATATTTTGCTGAATTTCTCTATCTTCGCTTGGCTGTGATATAAGTTATTATAACCCCTAATTATAGTGTAAATGAAATGAACCAACTCTGTCTCTTACAATTTTGATTTTAGCAGTTAAACTTTGTGGCAAGTGGTCAGACCTCACTTTAGGCTATGGTACGTACTTCTGAGGGTCTCAGCTGCTCGTGGCCAGGTGGTGAAGGAGATGTTTTAACCATCTGGTGCTGTTAAAGAAATAAACCCTAAGACTTGCATACACACAATGGGCTGGTAAGGGCTTGCCCTTCTCCAGTCTCACTCACATCCGCTGGGCTGTCTTTTGGTGACTTCTTTCCCAGTCAATGGCCTTGTTCATTTATCTTGATTTCACCCATTTTGAGGATCTTTTGAGAGGGTGGGGCAGGAGCAGAGGAGCACAGAGTTAACACAGGCCTTACGAACAACCGGTAAGCAATTTTCTATACTTTAACAGTTTTCTAGAGTTTAGTTCTGTTCTGTCAACAGTTTTTGTGCCAGCATCAGACTACCGTGATCTTTAGGAAGGTCACTGACTAGTGGGAGATAGATGAATGCACAGCTAATAAAAAATATAGTTTGCTTATTTTCCTAATCGAAAAGAGTGAAACCTAATTGTTGTAAAAAAAAGAATGTATGAAACTCAGAAAAGTATCAAAAAATAAAAATTATCTTATTAGCCACATTAGGGTCATATGAAATTTTAGTTCAGAATTAGTTACTCTCTTATGCCCTTTATGTGGAGCATGTGTTCTCAACAGGGGTGATATTGCCTCTAAGAGGACAAAAATTGCTTTTTGCGGGGACTAAAATCTTAGATGTATCAATGATTTGCGGCTCTCTAAAAGGCCACAATATATAAACATATTTAAATTTCATGGGGGAGGGGCCGGCCCCGTGGCCCAGAGGTTAAGTTTGTGCGCTCTGCTTCGGCGGCCCAGGGTTTCCCTGGTTCGCATCCTGGGCACGGACATGGCACCTCTCATCAAGCCATGCTGAGGCACCGTCCCACATGCCACAACTGGAAGGACCCACAACTAAAATATACAACTATGTACTGGGGGGATTTGGGGAGAAAAAGCAGAAAAAAAAAAGTTTGGCACCAGTTGTTAGTTCAGGTGCCAATCTTAAGAAAAAAAAAAAATTTCGTGGGGGAGAGGGATGATTAGGAAAAAAATGTCTGAAAAGGCTCCTTGGGAGGCGCTTCCCTTTTAAATTCATATGTTGTAATCCTAACCCTTAGTACCTCAGAATGTGACTGTATGTGGAGATGGGGCCTCATAGAGGTGGTTAAGTTAAAATGAGGTCATTAGGATGGCCCTAATCCCGTATGACTGGTGTCCTTCTAAGAAGAGGAGATTGGGACAAAGATGAGCACAGAGGAGAGACCAGGTGAAGGCACAGGGAGAAGACAGCCATCTGCAAGCCCTGCCGACCCTTGATCCGGGACTTCCAGCCTCTAGAACTGTGACAAAATAAATTTCTGTCATTTAAGCCACCCGATGTGTGGTACATTGTTATGGTAGCCCTAGCAAACTAATAGAGGGGACGTTAATGACAAAAAGGTTGAGAAACAGTCACGTGGAATAACTTAGTCTGTTTTATGTTCTTTTTACTTCAGGTCTGTTTCTTTTCAATCCTCTGTACTATTGAACAATTGCAAAATTGGTTTTCAATTTTGTTATCTTGTAATAAGTGCCATTTGCAAAGGAATTTACCTTTCCACATCAATATCCAATTTGAATGTCTAAATTGCTCTATGAGGTGATCAGGTATTAAGATTCTTGTTTCATAGATGCCTCTGGCCCTTTATCATATCGTTTCCTCTGCCTAGGGAGACACTTCCCTAACACTTACATGCCACCCCCTTTTCTCTGCTAAATTCTTTCAGGACCTAACTTCCTCCAGGAGCCTTTCCCTGACCCTCCGACATGCTTCCTTCGCACCCATTCTTTCCCCACCATGGTGCCAGCCACACTGTACTGTGTTGACTGTTGATTGTCGTTTCCTCTATCAGACTGGCAGCCCTGTGAGTGGGAACTCTGCCTGTCATCAGTGAACTTCCAGCAGAGTGCCAGGATATTTTGTTGATGGATGAATCAGATCATATCGCTATTACTTGAACTTAGTTTTTTTAGCTTCTAAATTCAGTTCTTTCTCAATGATACCACGCTACTTCTCTAATAATTCATCTGAATTATTTCTCATATGGGCATGGTTTTGTCTCTGAGTACAAAAGAATGCTAGTGGGGTCTGCTCTCTGTACTTTTCTCGAGGCCCGTTTTACATTCTGACAGTGTGGCATGTGTGCATGCATGCATGAATGTGTGTGTGTGTGTGTGTGTGTGTGTGTGTGTAATGGACTTATACCTTGATGTGTTCCCCAAAAGACTTCATGCTGCCTACCACATTGAAAAAGTCTCTTGTTAGTCCTTTCATAGTTTCCCAGTAACCTCTTCTTGGAGACAGTGATCCAAGAGATTCCTTCTTCCTTTTAGCCGTTACTAGATGTGGCTATTAGACAACATTTATGATATAATATGAAGTTAACAAAGCTGAATCCAAATTATATGTACACCATGATTATAATTGTTTCATTCCTTCTTTTCACATAGACCCTGCAGGTAGCATGTTAGGTCTTGGGATAGAAAGGTAACTAAGAAAGGCCCCTGCTTGCATGCAGCATGCAATTTGTTGAAGATGAGTCGTGAAACAGATGAGTTCTACCGCAGCAGGGTTAGTGCTACAGCAGAGATAGGAACAGGATGCCGTGAGGCCTGACGAGCTCAGCAGCTGCTCTTCCCGGAGGTATTTTGGGAAGCCGTCATATAGAAGCTGGCTTTCGAAAGGAGAGTGGGAATTTGCCAGATTAAAAAATGGGAAAGAAATACACAAAGGCACCAACCTATAGAAAGATCTGGTCTAAAAGTGAGTATGTAAATGGCAAAAACTGAAAAGGAATATCCCCAAGTGAATAGTTGGCGTTGTATGGTTGTGGAATATGGGTAGATTTCTTTTTCAAAATTTCCTGTAATATTGTTCTATTATTTTCATACCTCAAAATAAAATTAAACAATAGCCTATGACTATCGTATCAGAGCCTGAGTGAATTAGTTTATTTCTCATTGCCTATATTTGTGCTTAATTTAACGTCCAGATTAAAAAACTGGTATTGCTTAATGGACTAAATTGTTACTGGGTTTTTAGAAGAGGGCATGGAACAGGATACCATTTGTTTCCTTTTTTGATAAACAGACCCCAAAGTTCCTTTTCCCTTGGGTTTCCACTGATTGGGTCTGGTCTGGGAGGCCAGGATAGGCCTTTGCTGAAGTATAAGGGGAAACTGTGTCTTCTGGCTGGTTGAGCAGAGCGAGTTTACCCTGATGCAGTTAGTGGAGTGAGCTTAACCAAGAAGGTGAGACAAAAAGGTGGCTGGGAGGGATATGGGGAGACTGGATTATTTCAGTTACAGGGGAAGAATCCACAGATGGAGCTCTCAGAGGCCCTGCAGGTCCAGAGAATGGAGCCAAAACGCTGGGCAGGTGAAGTCGGGCTGACAGGAAACGAAGTCTGCAGACGCTTGGCTGGTGGTGGAAGGTTCCTTTTATGTGGAGTCCAGCGTGTCTTGCCAGCATAGGGGAAGCATTTAAAGGCACCGTATCTTCCCAGACAGCAGGCTTGGAGGTTTTCCCGAAACGACTTTAGAGTGAGGCTGAGTAGACTCTTGAGTTCACTGTGAGACCAAAGGTTACAACGGACTCCAAAGGTATATATGCAAAGGGGTTTCCTTGCTGATTTTCTTTGTAGAAGGAAGATTAAAAAAAAGAGAGATTTTTGATTACTTCGTATTTGAATCATCACAGGTCACCCCCCGCCCCCTTTAGAGGATATTATTTCTGTCTCTTTTGCCTAACAATTGTTTATTGCTTCTTGGTCAAAGCTAAACTTATTTCTAACATCCCGCTGATAACTTTTGCTTTTAATTGTCTTTTTTTTTTTCTTTAAAAATGTAAAAATTTCAGGGCCAGCCCTGGTGGCCTAGTGGTTAAGTTTGGCATGCTCTGCTTTGGAGGCCCAGGTTTGGTTTCTGGGCTGGACCTACATGACTCATCTATTGGTGGCCATGCTGTGGTGGTGGCTCACATACAAAATAGGGGAAGATTGGCAACACACCTTAGCTCAGAGTGAATCTTCCTCAGCCAAAAAAAAAAAAAAAAGTAAAAACTTGAACCTTAACTGTGCAATAGCGGATTTATCTTTTTCCCAACAACGGAAGGCAAGTGTAGGTTTACCATTTGAACAGTTTAAGAATTTGAATGATCAGAACATGAGCACTAGAAGAGTGACATGAGAGGGAATATATGAGACAGGATAAGGAAAATTGCAACCTAGAATCACTGTTTTCTAATGGCTTATAATTTGTGTTATTAACTGAGTATTTAATATTCTAGAATACCTTTCAGAACTACATTAACACAAATGGTAGTGAAAAACTGGAAGGAATGATTCAAAATGGCAGCATTTGCTGGAAATATGATCATGTGTTCTGGCTCATAAAATGCTATTTTTTTTTTTTAGAGTTGAAACAATTCTAAATTTGATGTCCGTAAATCATCTTACATTATTTGTAGACAACTAAGGACACAGGATCAGATATTAAATTGCACCAGATTTTCACTTGTCTTAAGGGCCCGTTATGGCATAAGTCCAAGGATCAGATGTCACCTCTGCCTGAGAAGTCTTGTACGATTTTTAATTTTTTTACAGTGCTGTTACAACACACGTGTTACTGCATGGGTGATTAAAGAATTCTTGTTTGTTTGTCAGATAATCTCTGACTGTAAACTAAAGAGTGGCCCCTACTTTTTATGGAACCTCCTTGGAACTGAAACTTCTTCTGGACTTGAGTATTGCACATGCTGTGGTAAATGATGGTAGCTTGCCAACTCATTAGTAAGGGCAGTTTTCCAGAAGATATAGTTACAAAATAAAGGCCCCTCTCTCATCAACAGATAGTTTCAGTGGCAAAGTCAAGGTGACAAGACTTAAAATATTTATAAATTTTAAAGGCACCCACCCTTTGGTGACCAACAAGCTTTATTAACAAAGACAACTGATATGTTTACAGTAGTGAAGCCCTTCTTTCTGAAACAAAATTCCTAAATTGTGTCATTTTCAAGCTACGTTAGATCTAGCCACTTATTTTCTCTCTTATTCTAATTATCTTGTTACTAGAGATCAAGTTAGACACCTGCATGACTGTTTTATTCAGATCCTTTCAGAACAGCAACATTTTGTACTCAGCACTACTTTGCCTAAGACCCACCTGGATGTTCTGTGAGAATGTATCCTGTATATAGTTCTATTTTTAATGGTCTAGGCACCTGCACAGCATGGCAGCCAGAAATACAAAGATCTCTTTGAGGAGGCATGCTGAAGTAGAAGAGCTAATTAATTTTCTGATAAAAGCATTTTTTGTTTCCTGCTTTTATTGATTCAGCTATACATATTTAATATTTGTGGTTGATAATGATCACATCATGAAAAGTTAAATAATAGATTAATTTAAAGCGTTAGTATAAGAGATATGGCAAGACATTAAGAGTCGAATTAATGCTTTGAAGTCATAAAGGAAAAATAGCCTTGAAGGCTAGAGTGGGAAGGGAGGGCTTCTGGAAGACTGTGGGATTTTTCTTCATCCATTCATTTATCAAATGTTTATTGACTGTTTACTAAGTTCCTGGAAGCTCTCTAGATACTGGGCCTACAGTAGTGGACAAGAGTGACTAGTTCTCTGGTCTTGAAGTGCTTATGTTTTGCTGGGAGAAGAAGACAATAAACCAAAGAAAATCTCTTTTATAGGAAATATCCAATAATGGCTCTGCAGAACATGAATATCGGGTGCTACGATAGAGTGCCTCGAGAGGATACTTCAGATTGTTGGTCAACGTAGGCTGCTCTGAAGGGGTGGCGTTTAAGCTGAGACCTGAATGATAAGAAGGAACCAGCCATGCGGCGACCTGGGCACTCCAGGCTGAGGGGCAGCCAGTGCCCAGGCCCTGAGGCAGGAAGGAGCTTGATGTGTTGGAGAAACAAAAAGATGATATGAGAAAGATTGGGAGGGACTGGATCATGGAGGAATTGTAGGTTTTTTGATAAGGAGTTTGGAGTAAATGCTAATTGCATAATTGCAGTGGTAAGCCATGGGAAGGCTTTAAGCAAAGGGTCTTGAGCTGGTTTATGTTTTAAAATTTCCTTCTGGATGCGTGTAAAGAATGGATTTAAGGAGGGCAAGAGCAGAGGCAGAGATACCAATTAGAGGGTGACAGTAGAAGTCTAAGCAACAGATTATAGTGTCTTTTACAAGGTGGGTATAAGGGGCTGAGGTGAAGTGGATAGACTTGGGGTGTGTTTTGGGTATAGAGCCTACAGGACCGGCTAATGGATTTGAAATGGGATGTGAGGGTACTAGAAATCAAAGATGGCTTCTAGATTTCTGGCATAAGCAACTGGGTGAATGATGGTAAATTTGAAGAAAGGATAGGATTTGGAGAAAAGAAGCCAAGAATTTCCATTATGAAGGTAGGAATAGACATGGCTTATGTGGTAGGCTTGTAAGATTTGGAAAAAACAAAAAGCTTTGCTCAATGCTTCCAAGAACAGAGGACATCAAATTCAATTAAATAAACTTTAAAAATTATAAATGTATAGTTACTTTCTACATGGTGGCCTGTCAGGAGAAGAAGTGGAGCAGGAAGGTTGGGGAAATGAAGAAAGAGTGGCAGATAGAAGCAAGAGGAATAAGCAAGTCAGGGAAAGACGGAGATGGAGAGATACAGAGAGAAAAATTACAGACCAAAGAGACAGACACTCAAAATTAGAGGCACAAAGGACACACACACCCACACAGACTCTGCCTTTGTCTGCATTCTCCTCTTAGAGCCAAAGAGAGATGCTAGAGGCAGTTGTAAGGAGGTCAGAACATTCTTTCTTTATTGTAATTAACTGTGGAAGTGATACCAAGAGACCGACCAAAAGTGAATGAGACCAAATCTTACTCAGGAGTAGAAAAATTGCCTTTATTCCATTCTTTGTGATTTCAGAGAATCTTGTACCTTGAAACGTTTCCAGGATGAACATGGTTTTTTCAGTTTGTTATTAGCTAAGGAACAGGTTAAATAATGACCTGAAACATGTATCAGTAACAGTGCACAATTAATTCATTTCTGTGAAGAAAAGAGGCTCTCAAAAGGGATTCTTTGTCCTTAATGGAAAAGTGAGAAATTAACTGTCAATTAAGAGGTTAAGTTGAGCTTCAGGAAAAAACACATGGACAATTACACAACAAATCTATTACGTACATTCCATACCTCACTGTGCCAAACCCTAAACCCCCCTGAATTTTTTGACGTAATAAATAGGCTCCAATTAGAATAGAAAAATACTTGGAGTTTTTTTGATTGTTCGATCTCCATCCATCCTAGACTCATGGTTAATTTTCTTAAAAATTGGTTATTGATTAAAAATGCATTTACTGCAAATCTGCAAGAACCTACAAATGAATCAATTCAACAGAGAAATATGAGGAACAAGATTTTAGATAAGTGTATTATTAGAAGACCAAGAAGCATGCCGGGCGTACTATAAGAGGAGGTACTTTGTTGGGATTTCCACTCTGCTTCACCCCAAAAGGCCAGTGAAACTCTATCACAAATAATGAAAATAATTGAGAGCTTAAAAGCTATGGAAGCACGTTGGGCTGAAAAGTCAGGAACTACCTTTGGTTGAGGATTTTTCTTTCTTTGTCTTTTTTTTGTTAAATTCTTATCTGATCTTTCCTTAAGAGGAATGGAAAGAACACTCAAGACGTTACACCTGGGTTCTGTTATTTATGGTTGTATCCTAGCATTTCTGTGAAAAAACTGGATAGATTTCTAAAATCCACTTTAATTTTACATTCTAAAAGAATACTTAATATGATATTTGCATGTGTCCTCTTGTCCTGGCTTCTCGCCTTCTAGGATATTTCTGATGATCCTAATATTGTTACCAGCGGGGTCAGCTCTGGCCGGCTCCCAGACAGAACGAGGCCATGGGCACCAAGAAATGTCTGATGAGAGAACTGGGCATGTGTGGTGATTTACAAAGACAGATAAATGGTCACTACCCTTTTTTAGTGAGTAATATTAAATATCTGCCTCCAGAGGAGTTGTTTATGAGTGGTCATTCAAGGACGTAGTCTGGTTAGTATGGAAAGTTTTATGCAGGGGTTATTAACATTTGAATTTTTCTTGGAAGTTTCAAGGTAGGTTTTGATTATTACATACAATTTCCTCAAATGTTAGGTAAATGGATTACATACGAAACTGCTTTAAATGTTACTAGAGAGACATTTTGACCTAGATTACCGTTTAAACCACAGGAAAATATCTTTCGGGCATGGCCTTCACTGCGGGTGGTGCCTCTGGGTTGCCACGTAGCTGCCATTTGGTTTTGTGTGCAAGTGTGGTTGGGGAGAGTGGAGTGCTGGTGCCTGGCCAAGAACAAATCGTGCTTCCTGACATACCTTCTCTACAAACATTCTTATTCAGGTGACACAGATTAGAATAGATTTCCAGAAGGCACCTTAAGAGGAAAAGGTGAGAGGAAAAAGGGAGAGTCTTGTGTGTTACCCATCACTAAATATTTCCCTCCCGTTTGCCAAGACTCAACCAGGAGTAAATGTGAGCATATTTATTTTATTGTTTATTTATGTGGCTCTCTTGAAAACCCTAAAGATTCCGCTTTTCACCTTCAAGTGGGAATTACTGCAAGTCTGTGTTTGGCTCGCAGTCCTGTCAGCACCGAGCGTGGTGGTGGGGAGAGCTCCCTGGCCATGGAGCCAAGGACGTGGATTCTTGTGTAAGCGCTCCTGCTGAACAGCTGTGCGGCCTCAAGACAGTCTCTGCCCTGCTGGGCACCGGAGTCTTGATCTGTGCCAGGGGTTGACAACCTTTTTCAGTAATCGACCAGAAAGTAAATATTTTAAGCTTCCCAGGCCCCATGTGGTGTCTGTTGAATATTCTGTTTTGGTTTTGCCTGTTTGTTATAACCCTTAAAAATTATAAAAGCCATTCTTAGCCCCTGAGCCATACAGAAGCAGATTGTGGCCTAGCTTTTGCCCGCTTGCCTTAGTTTTGCCACCCCAGTATATATAATAGAAAAGGAGGGGAGAAAAAGTAGTAGGGAGGAGTTTGAGCTGACGGTTTTTAGATACAGGACTCTGAGGAACACCAGGCTAAAGAGAAGATTCTGGAGGCAAGGACTTTTGTTTTCCTGTTCATTTTTTGTCTTATTTTAAATATTATGTATTTATTCATGATAGAGTTTCTCTTTTGCAATTTCCTCGGTTTTAAATTTGATTTCACTCCTGTCTCCTATTTTTCTTCTTTGACTCTCCAGCATATTACTGTTTACCATTTGTCACACCCCCCAGATTTCTTCTTGCATACAAATTGCCCCAGAAGCAAATAGGTTAGAGGAATGGGGCTTTCTTTGCAGATGGAGATGTGACCTTTAACTTACAAAAAAGGAAGCAGCCATTTTATTGCCTCTGGAGGCCTAAGCAAAGAAATGAGTGTACAGCAGGCCAACAGGACAACTCTGAATTCTGGCAGGGAGCTTCAAGGAGGGAGCGGGGGGAGTGGCAGGAGGAAGCCAGGAGTGAATGTTAAGAAATACTCCAATCTTTTTCTGATGGTGTTGAGTGCTGTTACTTACAGTCAACCAGTAGTCCAAAGTTCCATTTAAAGAGCCTCCTTAGCCCAGATTGGAATGTGCTGGCATTTTTGTTTCCTGGAGGACAAGATCCAGAAGAGGGTGCTGTGGACCACACACCCCAAACTCTCCCTCTCCCCCTCCGCCTCTTCCCCACCCATGCACCCAGGTCCTGTGCCCTCTCCTATTTTTCCCCTCTTCTCCGCCCCCCTTACTTGACTTCCATGGCAGTCAGGAACTGTCCAGCCACATCACTTCCCCAAAACTGCCCAGTGAATTTCTTCGTACCTTTGCTCCACTGTTGCTGTTGGCTGCTGCAGTTGGTGAGTCGGCCCAGCCCCCATTAATGCCATGGGGTCTAATTACTGACGTTGGGCTTTGATTCCAGAGCCACTCTGAACACTTACTTTCCTTCTATTCTCAGGCAGGCACATTTGAAAAAGAAGCCTATACTCCACTTTTTCACCTTCTGTTCACTTCTCAAGCACAGTAATTTGTTAATAGCCCCCTCCACTCCACAAAAATGCCTTTACTGCCTCTATTTTCCTTTCAGAAGGATCACTAGTGATTTTGGCATTGATGAATGGAATGTGCACTTTTTCAGTCCTTTCCTAACTGAATGCCTGTTGCAGAGACGCTGGTGGCCATTGACATGTTGAAGTCCTTTATTCCCCGCTTTCTTGGATCCATCTCATGGTTCTCCCTGCTCCCCTCATGCAGTCTCCTCTCTCTGCATATGCTCTGCCCACCCCTTTAATGTTGCAGTCTCCCTGGGTTCTTTCCAAAACCCTCTTCTCCTATATGCTCTCTTGAGCTGGTTTCATTGATTCTTGAGGTGTTTACCGTGACCTTTGTGTTTGTGGCTGCCAGGTGTGCGTCTCCATCCCAACTTTTCCTCCTAAATTCACACTCCCTTATCCAGATCCTTGCTGGACATAACCAGTTAGATGTCCCCCTAGACATCACAAGGTTCACCATATGCAAAACTGACCTTAGTACCTTCTCCCCCAAACCTGAAGCTCCTCTTTTATCCCCTTCTCAGTTACCCAAGTCACCCAAGCCAGAAGTGTGAACATCTTCCTAGACCTTGAGGTTTCTTTTTTGTCCGCTCTCTTCCCCACCCAGTCACTCAGCAAGTTCTGTTGATTTTATCTTGTAATTGCTTCTCCTCTGCATCCCTCCTTCTCTGCTACTGCATCGCTAATTCAGGTCCTCATCACCCCTCTCCACCATCTTTTTCTCCAGTTTTGTCCCCCGCAAATTCATCCTTCCCTCTGTAGCCGTATCTAAAATCCAAACCTGTTACAGTGTCATACTCTTTAAAATTCTTCAGTGGCAACTCATCACTTCTAGAATAAAACCCAAACTCCTTAGCATGCCTACATGACTCTTTATGATCTGGCTCCTCCACCTTTCCAGATCCGTTTCTTGACATTCTTTGTCTACTTTACCTTCTAATAATACCACATTCTTGAAGTTCCTGGGACAGTCCATGCCTTCATGTTTTCATGTATTTTCTTGTGCTGTTCAGTTTGTCCTGGCTAACTCTATGTGTCCTTCAAAACTCAGCTCAGATTTGTTCCTGTGTGTTGTGCCTCCCTCTCTCTTGCCACTTTCTTTTTTTTTTGCTAAGGAAGATTAGCCCTGAGCCAACACCTGTTGCCAATTTTCCTCTTGAGGAATGCTAGCCCTGAGCTAATATCTGTTCTAGTCTTCCTCTACTTTATATGTGGGTCGTGGCCACAGTGTGGCTGACGAGTGGTATGGATCCATGCCCAGGATCCAAACCCATGAACTCGGGCCGCTGAAGTGGAGCGCACTGAATTTAACCACTATGTCACAGGGCCGCCCTCTTTTGCCACTTTTATTGAAGTTATTTGTTGATACCATGTCTCCCTCATGCACTGTGCACTCCTCCAAGACAGAGGAATCTTGCTTGTTCTTCATCGAATCCCAAAGCTTTCCTCTAATTTGACTCTTATGATAACCCTGTGCAGTTGACGTTATTGTACCCATTCTATGGATGAGGAAACTAAAGCTCAAAAGAAGCTAAATAAATATCTTGCTCAGTAACACATGGCTAGAGTAGCAGGAGAGCTGGGATTTGGTTAGTATTTACACATGCTAGCTATATATCCAGAAGGAAACGACAACTTGGAGTTGTAAACTTAAGAAATGCTCACTTTTACCAAAATTTTCTTGTGATTTTTGAGGCAGTAGAGAGAACAGTGGATGAAGTATCAAAGGCATAGGTTGAAGTATTGTTTGAATCATTTCTAGCCAAACTGATTCAGGCCAATTTACTTACTCCTTCTGAGCCTTTCCCCATCTTTCAAATGAGCGTAATAATAATGGAACAAACCATATGCCGCATGTGGAGGTACCATTGTAGGGTGTGCAGATATGACTTACTACTTGCTCAGTTTTTCCTTTGAGTTTACATATGTGGATCCACCTCAGAAACCAGATTCTGGCAAATTAGTTTTTTCACAGTATTATACCTCAATTTCTTTACCAATTTGAGATATTTTCCTTTAGATTTGAGGAGTAAATGAGTTAATATTTCGTATCACCAGTGAAGGGCAACATTTAGAATGCCCTATAAAAGTTTAAGAGTACAAGTTTAGATGCCTTGAAAAGTTCATACCTTAACTCGAAGTAGGATTTCCTGTGCCAGCTGAAATGGGTCACTTTCTAAGTGAAAGGAGCTTAAATTGCTTCAGTCACCGGGCTTCTTATCCTGGCTTTTTGTTAAGCTGTAAACACGATGCTTCCCTCTCCCTCCTGCTCTCTTGCTGCTTTTGTTACCTGAGGGTTCACTTTGCGGATTTTTTTTTTCCTCAGCCCTATCGCTTTTCTTGATAGGATGTTGACTGTTAAGTTGCCGCCTATGGGCATCACTTCCTGTAGGGAACTAAGCCAGTGTGTGCGCAGGAATCATTGGGACAAAATAGTTGTGGTGAGGGTGTTACAGGATTTTGTGGTCTGCAGTGCTGGATTCCCAGCTGGACTGCTCCAGGGACCTACCTGTAAAGGAGGAGGATTTATTTCATGCACTGATAGAGTTTCAATCTATTATTAATGTGTATGAAAAGTTCTTAATGAGAAGTTTTACATTTACTATATGTCTTCACCTTAAATTTTTATTTTAAAATAGGTTTATTTATTTTACAGAAATATATTGAAGGGTTGCCATGTGCCAGGGACTACTCCCACTAAGGGGATAGAGACCAAGAGAGACACGTATTCTGCCTTCCTTGAGTTTATGGCTCAATCTGAAAAGTAAACTTGAAACAGGTAGTTACACTCATGTGTGATGAATACAATGAAGAGGGAAATGTGGGATTTAGGGGAGCTGAATGGACTGCAGTAGGCTCGTCTGCCTGGCACCCCTTTTCTAGGACTCACCCCTTGTGCCCGATCATCCACATGTTGGTTTTGAGTACAGGTTGAACCAATGCTGGGGTCACAATTGATTGGTTCAAAAGTGAGCACCTGTCAGGCTGGGCCAATAACTGTTCTTCCTCAGGAATTTTGGAAACAGAACAGAGGCAGTAAAACCAAGGAATTTCTGGGTGTCAAAACAGTACTGTGAAGACATGGGAACTTTTAGGGTCACCATAAGGCCTGGAGGAGAGGAGGAAGCCACAGGAAGAGAATGGGAGGAAATGAATCCAATACTCAGAGGTGTGGATTCCAGAGGTAGAAAGTTTTGGCAGCATTTGGGTTTCTGGTTAGAGTTCTTCATGAGATTCAACTGAAATACCCAGAATCTTTACAGTGAATTTCCCTTTTTTGCTTAAGGTGGTTTGGGTTGAATTTCTGTTGTATGACGCCAGAGCAGGTTTTTCTGATACAGACACATATAGCACAGGGACCTAACCCTAATCAAGAGCTCGGGGAAAGTAACTTGCAGCATTTTTACAGTGTTGTAATTGTTGGTTTGAGTCCTGGGATAGCCCACGAATGATCATTTAACCCATAGTGTAGCTGGAGCTGATGTCTCTCTCCTTAGAATGGATTCATTCATTCCTGCTGAAGGTCTGCTCTGTCCCAGGGGTTATACGGGGCACTGAAGAAGCAAAAGTGATTACAGTGCACTGGGCCTTTGAGGAGCGTTTGTTCTCTACTGAACCACTTGCTCCCATTGTCACGTGCTCTGTGGTTTCCTCCTAGGTTTTACTTACATTATGGGTTACGTAGACATTGGTGGGCTAGTCTGGGAAACTAACTCCATATGACATTGTTTCTGTGGCAAATGCGTTTCCTAGTTTGTGGGGAGGAGCATTTGTGCCCCTTGGCTGTAGCAATTCATTAATGCAGCAGATATTTTTTGAATACCCTCTATGTGTCAGGTACTGTTCCAAGCTTTGCAAACAGTGATGAAAGATACAGAAAAGGCTCTGCTGTCATGGATCTTAAATTTTAGTGGGGGAGATGGGCAGTAAACAGTGAACAAATAAATGAATAGATAATTTAGTTAGTGATAATTCCTCGAGGAAAAATGAAGGAGGGCGCGGTGGAGGAGGGTGACTGGGCCAGGGGTGGAGCGTGACTTCAGGATCAGGGAAGGCATTGCTAAAGAGGGCATTTTTCAGGTGAGATACACCTGATCCAGAGAAAGAAGGGAACTCTGCATACCACCAGCTTTGAGGTGGAGAATCTTGTCTGGATTGGACCCTGAGGAAAAGTCTGTTTGCTTAGGGGGGGTCAGCATAGTATAGACCTGGACTGTCCCAGTACTGTGGCCACTAGCCACAGGTGGATATTGAGCTCTTAACATGGCTAGTCCAAACTGAAATGTTCTGTCAGTGTAAAATATACACCAGATTCCAAAGTCTTAGTACGAAGATAAGAATGTCAGACTTTTCAACATTTGTTATATTGATTACACAATGAATTGATAATATTTTGACATCAGTTATATAAAATATATGGTTAAAGTAAATTTCACTGATTCCTTTTTACTTTTTTAATGTGACTACTAGAGGGTTGAAAATTGCATCTGTGGCTTGTGTTATGTTTCTGTTGGACAGTGCTGGTATAGATAATTTAGCCAGTGCTTTGGAATCAGACTGATGAGAGCTTGAGTACTTACTAGGAGTTCGTTGTGGTTTCTGTGTTTGTTTTACTATGGACAATTTATTTGGTTCTCCTCCATCCTTTTTCATCTATCAAATGGGACCAATCTTACTACCTTGTAGGGTTGTTTTGAGTATTAAATCAGATTTGGTACAGTGCCTATTATGTACTAGGCCCTGGAAATCATGCTCACCTCTTATTAACAGGTCTTAGTTCCTTCCCCCACTTCCCAATGTGGCATAAGTTAGTCATGCCTGCCTGTGGGTATTTGGGCACATGTTTTGGAACTCAGAGTGACTGCATTGAGAAATTCCTATGCAGGTTCATGACACTATATTAATTTGCATTTTTGCCTTATTCTTTTCACTTGAGATTTCTGGGAGTTTTATTGTATGATGAAAATAATTATTCGCATTGTACAAATAGAGAAATTACATGAAATCCAGAGTGGCTCTGTAGAGTTTCCTGGGCCCATAGAGCCTGGCCTCACGTTTCCTGCTATCAGGTTGACTTCTCTTCCCTTAAATGCTGTTGTCTTTCTCCACAAGGTGGGTGAGTCCTTCCACTGGAAGCTCTGAATAGGAATTCTGGTGCCAGGTGCCAAGCCAAAATGATGCCTTATCTTCTGAATGTTTTTGATACTCTTGTTCCACAAAAGTGGCAATATCAGAATCCTGAAGACCTTGTGTATGCTTCAAGAGACCAGGTAACCAGAGGCCCTTCTGGCCCAAGGCCGTTTTAGATAATGATTGTTTGGAAGAAAATGCTGATGCCTTTATTTTGGCAGAAACACAAAGGTCTTTCTTTCCCAGGTGGTCTCTGTTGCCCTGTCAGTAATGTGTGCACCGTGCCTGGCGGTTCCTGGGCTTCAAACTGGGACGCTGGTGGTCATGATGATTCGATTTGAATCAGGAAGCTTTAAAATGATGTCATTAGAAGGACTGAAGTTGACTCCTTGTTAAGATAGTCACCAGAAGTGGATTGCATAGCATGGGAATGTTTGCTTAAATTTTAGTTCAGTTCAAGTAATATTTATTGAGTCCAATGTTGGAAAAATGGTTTGCCATTTTATTAAACATCTGAGGGATTTTAAAATAGCATTTGAAAGAAAATTACTTGAAATGCAATGAAAGTTGTGTTGGTTTACTAGCTTTTCTTCCAATAACCACTTGTTTCTTTCGAATCCTTATGTCTCAAGAGGCATAGGCCTTCTTCCTTAATAAGTTATAATAATGTCTGCAACTCTGCTCCGTTGGCTACTATAGTCTTTCAGTTGGCAATGTAGACATAGGAAAATATAGAAGGAATTTGTATAATGACATATATATTCATTTATATGTATTCCATAACTGCATGTACATTTATCTATATACATTTAACAGAATTATCTACCAGAAATCTTAAAAATTACATTTCTTTTAATAAAAGCAAAGAAATATAATTTATTTTGTGCACCAATTTATATATTCACTAGAAAGGTATGACAGTTACAATTATCTACATTCTTACCACCACTCACTATTGACAGATAGCTCGATTTTTGCCCGTTTCATGAGTATCAAATGTATTTTATAGTTGTTTTAATCTCCATTTTCTGATCAGCAGTGTGACTGAGCATCTTTTCTTAGGACTATTAACCTTATGAACTTCCCCTTATATGAATTGCTTCATTATCACTGTTGCCCATTTTTCAATTGTTGTGATTTGTTTTTGTTTTTTCCCCCCAATTTCAAGAAAGTCTTTATATATTCTGGATCTTCTCTCCATCCGTTCTTCATCTTTTGGCTTGATTTATGTTGTCTTTAGTCAGGAGGAAGTAAAGCAACTTATCAGTCCCTCCTTTATGATTCTCACTGTTTGTTTCTTTTTAAAGTGATGGCATAAAACTATATCTGAGTAGAGAAGGATTTCTTAAAGAAGACATTAAAATGCAGAAGTAATACAGAAAAAGATTGGTAAATTAGACTATGCCAAAATGAAAAACATAATATGTAGTTTAAATCATATAATATCTTCATTCACTCCAAAAATATTTATTGCCTGAAATATGCCAGGACCTCTTCTGGGTTCTGAGGATACGACTGTGTCCAAAAATTCCTGCTCTCTTGCACTTACGTTCTAGTGAGGGAAACAGATAATAAACTAAAAATCAAGAAGACGCAATTTATCATTCCTATCAGTACAGCTGTGGAGAAATATCAACGACTTCCATAGAGAAAAAGCAGGGAAAGGGAACAGGGAGTGTTACAATTATATAGAGAATTGTTAGGGAGGCCTCACTCGGAAGGTGACATTTGAGCAAAGACTTGAAGAAATTGAAGTGGTAGCATGTGGCTATGAGGGGAAAGAGTGAACCAAGCTGAGGACAGAGCATGTGGAAAGGCCCTGAGGTGAGGGTATGCCTGGCCTGTTCAAAGAGCAGCAAGACCATGTGGCTGGAGTGGAGTAGGTTGGTGGAAGAGTAATGGGAGACGAGGTAACCTGATGCCCTCAGGCAAGACCTTGTAGCCCATTGCAAAGATTTTGGCTTTTACCTCAGAGGGATGGAAAGTCATTGGAGGATTCTGACAGAGGTATGATATAACCTGAGTTATAAGGGTCACTCTGACGTCTGTGTGGAGAGTAACAGTGAGGAGGCAGAGAGACCAACTAGGAAGCACTTGCTCATCCAGTTGAGATATTATGGTGTTAGTTATGGAGGAGTGAGCAGAGGTCAGATTTTAAAGGTGTTTGTATATTTCATATTTTTCAAAGGTAGAACCAACAGGAGTTAATGATGGAGTAGAGGTGAGAGAAAGGGAAGAGTCAAGGATGATGCCAAAGTTTTCCACGTGAGTCATTGGAAGGATGGAGTTGCTATTTATTGAGATGAGGAAGACTGTGCAAGGAGCCAGTTTGGAGGGGCAGATCAGAGGGTCAGATTTGGACATAGTAAGTTAGAGATGTCTGTTAGACATCCAAGTAGAGATGCAGAAGAGACAGAGGAATATACGAGGCTGAAGTTCAGGGGAGAGATTGGGTTGGAAATATAGGTTTGGAATTTTATTTAAATATCAATATATAGTTGATATTTAAAGCTATAAGACTGAATGAGGTAACCCAGAGAGTGAGTATAAATTATGAAAAGAAAAGGTTGTAGGACTGAGCCCTGGATCACTTCAACGTTTAAAGGCTTGGGATATGAGGAGGGCTCTACAGAGACTGAGAGAGTCTCCAGTGAGGTGGTGATGGTGAAGTTCTGGAGCCAAGAGAAGATGGTGTTTCAGAAAGGAGGAAACGATCCACTGTCTCCAATGCTGCTAGGAGGTCGAGGACGATGAGGACTGTCAATTGATGATTGGATTTAGCAGTATGAAGGTCACTGGTGATGGAGACAAGAGCAGTTCAGTGGAACGGTGGTGGTGACAGACTGATTGAAATAGGTTTAAGGGATAATGGAAGAAGAATGGAGACAGCAAATAGAGACAACTTTTTGAGTTTTGCTTTAATATAGAGCAGAGAAATGGGACAGAAGCTATAAAGGGAAACAAGGGTCAAGAGAGTTATTTATTTTTTTAATGGGAAATATAGCATGTTTATATGCTCCAGTATATGCCAGTGGATGCATAAGTAAAGTGGGAAAATTAGTGATGTAGGAGAAGGGAAGAGAATTGCCGGAGCCTTCCCCTTGAGTGGATAAGAGTGAATGGGGTCTAGTGCACAAGAGGAGGGGTTGGCCTTAGGGAAATGGATACGCCGTTCATAGTACTAGGAGAGACAAGAGAATACTACACATGGGCCCAGCTGCAGGTAGGTAAGTAGGCGCAGCGGTGAGAGCTTGTGGAAGTTCTCTTCCAATTGCCCGTATTCCATCAGCTGAGAGTGAAGGTCCAGGGAGGCTCTGTTGGAGGAAAGAGGGGAAGGTACAGAATAGTTGTCTAGGACAGTGGAAGTACAGATGGTGTGGTAGTATATTAGGATTGTCTGACCACACCTTAGCGTGGGCTCTGCTGCTTGAGGTTCGTGGTCATGAATTGAAAATTTGACCAGTCATTCTAGCTGAGTATGTTTCTCTAGCCATGTTCAAAAACACTGGTGCAGTTGTGGAAGAGGTAAGGACTGGGTTTACCTGGGTTTAGTGTTTTGACACATGAATAGGATGAAATGAGAGGGGAGGCGCTAGGCAGGTGAAGGTGTGTGCAAGGAAATGATTATCATGATAGACCATGGATCTAAGCTGGCTGAGAAATTTGAGGACAGGAAATAGTGAGCAATGATGAAAAAGGTATGGGATCAATGACTTGCAGATACAGTGGGGTCAAGGAATTGTTAGAGATATTTGGAGGAAGAAAAGGAAGCAGTAGAGAATTTGGTGGAGGGGTTGCCGTTATTGATAATTTTAGACAAGTGGCATTTTCCTTTTGATCTGCTTTTTAGTTGGAAATTATTTCATTAAATTAAATTAATTAATTAATATTTTTGAGGAAGATTAGCCCTGACCTAACTCCTGCCAATCCTCCTCTTTTTGCTGAGGAAGACTAGCCCTGAGCTAACATCCTTGCCCATCTTCCTCTGCTTTATATGTGGGATGCCTACCACAGCATGGCTTTTGCCAAGCCGTGCCATGTCTGTGCCCGGGATCCAAACCGGCGAACCCCGGGCCGTGGAGAAGCGGAACGTACGAACTTAACCACTAAGCCACGAGGCGGGCTCCTGGAAATTATTTTAAAGAATCATCTCTTTGTCTGACCTATTCTCCCCTCAGTTGTTAATATTCCAGAAATCAACACTGAAATTTCTCTAAAGAAACCCTAAAATGAAACAGTTGGTAGGTATGTTTAGTTTGCAAAAAAAAGTCTTTAAAACCATAAATGCTTTGCTGGTTTTTACTGCCCCTTTAAAATATTTTTGGAAATGCCCTTTGGCAAATCCAATGACTTTAGACTTTCTGGTTTGAAGTTCTGGTCTTTAAGCTATCTTTGCACATTGACTCGACAAATGTTTTCCTGCAGCACATGTAGAGTGCGTAGTAAAGTTACTTTGAAATTGAAGTAAAATTATCTGGCACCTAAAACGTAATGTGAAAAACAGTAAGGACTTAAGGTTTTCTGGTGGAGCGGTGTAATAGATTTTGCTATGGACAGGTTGTAAAATCTGCCTTGATTTTTCATATATGAAATTTTGAAACATTTTTGAAGTTTTTCATTTCATATATGATTCCAGACAAGTTCGAGGTTAACTCTTTATATAGGCATATGGTGCTTATGCTACTTTGATAATAAATGTAAGTAAATATTATGGTCTTGGGAAATCCTACAACATGGATCAACTTTAAAAAGAATGTTAGTGACTGAAACTTATTCTGACCTCCTTTTTAAGAATAATTGTAGTCATCGCAGATTTGGAGCACTGTTGCTTTATTTTTAATAACTGATAGAATTAACACTTCTTCCTCTTAATAATAACAAGCACTTAAGATGTCAACAGGATAATTCCCAGGGGCCAACAGCTAGTTTTCCCAGGAGACCTCCACATTTAAACGTGGTGCTGCCACATGTAGCTATTCTTTACCAAGGTAAACAGCATGAACTCTGCTGGATTCTCGCCCAGTTAATTACATTAGAAACAACATTTGTGTAGATTCCGTGACCATTCGTTGAGGAACAGGTGGGTGTTCAGTTTCACTTGAAGGCATAGGTAATTGTGGACTTCTGTCTGAATCATCAAAGGTAGCTTTGGGAACCTGGACCTCCGTCTTTCAAGAGTACCGCAGGTACCTTTAGAGTCACATGGAAGAGTGGGTAGGCTGGACTTGTATCTATCTAATGGTGACTGACTTTATTCAAATACCCTTTTTTAGGGCCAGGATCTGACATTAGTGTTTGATGTTCTCTATTTCCTCTGGCTCCCTTATTTTTTCAAATGAGCTTGAATTTTATAAATACCTGCTCTTTGGGACATCCTTTGATCATGTACTCACCTGTCTTTGGCGTCAGGTGTCACTTGGCCAAAACCAGAGTTTCCCCAAGTTAAAAATAGACAAGTCTGTGGCTTAAGGAACAGTGTCCTTCACCTGCCCACACTGAACATTTTAGGTTTTGGCATATTGACTGTTGCGAAATGGCTGGTTTCCATGATTCCCAGTGTCCTTGGATGGTTTTGCCCTAATGAGACCTGGCTCTCTTCCTTGTGACTTACAAGCTGAGGACAGGAGGCTCTGTATGGGTTAGCAGACACTGAGCTTTCTGCAGGCCAAGCCAGCGGCGTTCAATTTGTCACTCACTGGGCTAAATTAAGTGAGCACCCTGCTGGAAGTGGGACAGACTGGCCAACTGCACATCACACAGTGCCGTGTGTGTTGTTACGGGCAAATTCCGAAAAGGTGATGTCTCTTTATTAGCAGAGCCTATTGAAATAACAGGCTGAAGAAATCATATTTATGTCATTTTTGGCACCAGATATTAGTTTTTGGAAACCAGTTGTGTGGAGTTTTCCCAACCAGATTATTTCTAGGAAATGAATGAATTTTTGTTAAAACACATAATTATTTAATTTCAATGTCAGAAAGAATTAACTTTGCTTGAATAGCATAAGTAACTAAATCTAATAATTGATTTACTCAATTTTAAGCAGCCCTATATACAGACTGTCCCCAGGTTAATTATGAAAAAGTGTGACATTTTAGTGACAAGAAGTAAATAGTTATAGAGTTAGAGTAATTAAATTTAAATTAGTAAGTTAGTACTTTTTTGCTACTTCCTCCCACAAACCTATCACTAGAAAGATTTGGGGCTTTCCTCCTATTGTGGGTTGAATTGTGTCCCCACCAAAATTCATATGTTGAAGTCCAAACCCCCTAGTGTCTCAGAATGTGACTATTTGGAGATGAAGTCTTTACAAAGATAATTAAGTTAAAATGAGGCTCAGTGGGCCCTAATTCAATATGACTGGAGTCCTTATAAGAAGAGGAAAGTTGGACATAGACACATGCAAAGGAAAGATAATGTGAAGACATAGGGAAAAGACAGCCATCTACAAGCCAAGGAGAGAGGCCTTTGGGAAAAACCAACCCTGCCCACACCTTGGTCTTGGACTTCTAGCCTCCAGAACTGTGAGAAAATAGATTTCTCTTGTTTAAGCCCCAAGTCTATGGTTCTCTGTTACAGCAGCTCTGGCAAACGAATACGTGTGTCAAGTATGTGCAAGAGAATAAAATCATAAGATTTTGTAGGTAAATAAGTAAATGCAAGTGTTAAAACCTTAATTTGGATTGCAAATGATCTGAGTGGGGAAAACCGTTTCTTAGCCCCTCTGTTCCCGGTGCCAGAGCCCAACTGAGATGGGGAGGGTAGGACAGTAGAAAACCATGAGATTTTGGATCTGGAAAGGAACCATCTTAGAATCATCTCCTGCAACCTCCTTATTTACAGAGTTTTAAACTAACACCTGGAGTGCTTAGAGGATTCACCCAGGGGTGCACGGTTAGTTATTGGCACATCTTTGTGCAGATCCCAGGTCTCTCACTTTCTGGTTCAAGGCCAGGCCCAACCCCTTTCTTCCCAAGGCTATGTCTGTATATAATGAGGTTCTGCTGTTTTGGCAAAATTGATTTAGAGAAGCAACCTGCTTTTCTTCCTCCCTCCTGTCCTTTTTCTTTTTGTTAAGAATGTTTTCTACAGGGGCCAGCCCAATGATGTAGTGGTAAAGTTTGGTGTGCTCCGCTTCAGTGGCCCAAGTTCACAGGTTCAAATCCCAGGTGCAGACCTACACCACTTGTCAGCCATGCTGTGGTGGTGACCCACATATAAAGTGGAGGAAGATTGGCACAGATGTTAGCTCAGGGCTAATCTTCCCCACCAAAAAAAAAAGAATAACATAATAATTACCATGTGTATCCACCACCCACTTTAAGCTGTTAAAAATTAGAAATTGAGTTAAAGCCCCTTCCCTGGTGACATTTCCCTCCCTCCCCCTAGAGGTGACAACTCTCTTGAATTTAGCATTTAGCTTTTCCATGTATCTCTGTACTTTTATAAAAAGTGAATGTATTAGTAACAATCTATAGTATTGTACATACATTAAACATATTGAAGATATCCTGATAAATCTATCCTTCTCAATTTGTTTTTATTCCACTCAGTTTTGTTTATGAGATTTATCCTTGTTGACGTATATATTACTCCATTTCATTCATCCACTGCTGTATAGTTTTCTGTTTTATGAATAGACTACGTTTCTCTATTCTCTTACTGATCTTAGACTGTTTCTAGTTTGCTCAAAAATGCTGCTGCTATGAATAATCTTATGTTTCCTTGTGCATCTGTGTGAAAGTTTATTTAGGGTATATGTCTGTGGGTGGGGTTGCTAAGTCATAGGTTGTGTACATTTTCAGTCTTTCCACATACTGCCAAATTGTTTTGCAAAGTGGTTGTACCAATTTACACTCCTACTTCATAGTATGAGTTCCTATTCCACATCCTTGCCGGCAATGGTTTTGTGCCAATCTAATGCATTTTAATTCCTCTGGTGATGAACGAATATTAGCATCTCTTCCATGAATTGGCTACTTGGGCTTTTTAAAGTGGCTTTTTTTTTTTTCCTTTTACTAGTCAGAGTCCCAGAGCCAGAATGGACCTAGTGGTCCTAATGTCCACCTCCTCATTTTGCAAAGGAGAGAGAGGCTAGAGAAATGTAGTGACGAGTTTAAGGTCCCCAAAGAGACAAAAACTCAGTCAGGGCAGTGACTCCCATCTCACTGCTTCCTGTTATACCAAATAGTCAAATCATCCCTTTGAATGATTTCTCTTTTTGGTATTGTTAAGAACAGGGTGTGGGGCTAAACTGACTTTCAGAAGAGTGTAATTAGTGAGCGTGTGAGGATTGCATATGTGATTTTGTTGTAGCTGAAGTGCTGAGAACTCGAATCACTACCTCCTGTTCAAAACCTCTCTGGGTTTCCCATTGCTGGAAAGTCAAAGCTGCTTAACTCTGTCTGCTCGGTGGGGCCCCTCCCACCTCTTCAGGCTCTTCTGGATTCATCTTGTCTCTCCTCCAGCTACACCGGCTTTCTTTCCGCTTTATACTTGCTGAGCTCCCTTCCTCAGCAGGGCCCTTACACTCCGCCACATCTCCATCCAGCTCAGTCTTGAGCTCTCAGCTGTCACTTCCTCAGGGAAGCCTTCCTGAACTCTCCTACTGGACCACATCTCTCCTCTGTGCTCGCGAGGCCTCATGCCTTTCATAGCACTCATCACAACGGCACATTTACGTTTATGTGTACGATTATTTATTGAGGTCTCTCTTCCTACTAGTCCTTAAGTCCCATGAAGTCGGGGACTGCGTCTGTTTTTGCTCACCATTCTATCCCTAGCTTTTAGCAGGGTGCCTGACATATGGTTGGAACTCCATAAATATTTGTGGAATGAGTGAAGGAATAAATGGTCAGAGTCTTTAAGAAGCTCATCTTCCCAGACTCCCTGGAGGCAAAACTCTCTCTATCTAATTGGACTCACCCTGGCCCTACACTGCGTTCTTCAGGAAAAGAGCAATGTGATATGGGCTGTGTTAAAGATTTATAGTCATGGCTCAAAGGATATGGCAAGGGGCTAGGTAGAAGAGGAACAAAAGAGGATTAGCCATTGGGGGGGGAGAGCTAGAGCAGTGTCCGCCTAATCAGGGAGCCCCCAGAACGGGCCATGTGAGCTCCCTTTGAGGGTTTCCAGTACAGCTGGCTGGCTGGCTGAACTCCAAATCCAGGAGGGTCTGGACCATGGTAGCGTGGACCACTTCTAGGCTAGTGGCAGATATTATTGACTTAGAAGGAAAGCCACTGAGTAGATCTTAGCTTGGCCTTTCCTTCTAGGATTCTGGTTTGAAGAACTCAAAATGAGGGTACAGTGGAAGACTAACAAGCAGTTTTGCTTCCGCCTCCCCTCAAATGATTATTTTTACTTGCCCAAAACAAATGTAGTTCTGTATGTGACTAATCATTTTGTCATATTAATCCTTAAAGGATAATGGAACTCTTGGCATAGTCCAAACGGTGAGATTCTATGTCCAAGTAGAAATCTTTATTATTACATTTTCTATTCTGTGTCTTTTGTAATCTCAGCATTGTCCCGGATAGAAGAAAAGAGGAGACAGCTTTACCTTTTTGTAAGCATGTCCATAATTCTTAAAGCATTAAATAGCCATAATTCTTTTATCTTCTTCTTCTTCTTCTTCTTTTTTTTTTTTTTTGGTGAGGAAGATTGTCACTGAGCTAAGATCTGTGCCAGTCTTCCTGTATTTTGTATGTGATGCTGCCACAGCATGGCTTGATGAGCAGTATGTAGGTCTGTGCCTGGGATCTGAACTCAGCAAACCTTGGGCTGCTGAAGTGGAGTAGGCAAACTTAACTGCTACGCCACCAGTCTGGCCCCCTTCTATGTTATTCTGAATTCGCTATAAAAAAAAATACGTTATCTCTGGAGTAGCAGATAAGTTATCTTTCACTTAGCAATTGGTAGCAAACACATGTTTTCAAGATGGATGATAACGAATTGTCACATGCTCTGTTCAGCTTTGGCATCTCTTTCTTAGGCAGGGAGTTAAGAACTTCCTGTACAAGTGTTCCTTCTGCTCACAGCCTTGGGCACTCAGGGTTCTCAGTGGAGCACTCTCCACAAACTCCATGCTGTCACTAGAAGCAAAGAGCAACTGTGGTATTGCAAGAATGCCGAGTAGGAGCACGGAAGCTAATTAAATAAGACTACCTGTCCCCAAGTAAGTGCAGTGTCTTTGCTGTAAAATAGAAGATATTTGCCTGTACTGTGTTATTGATCTTTCAAATGACTCTTCACGGTAGTTTTGAGCATCCAATTATTTTGATTGTAGACAAAGTAAAAATAACTGAAACTCAGTGGACTTGAATTGTTTAATGTGGTAGCAGCAAAGTACAAACTTAAATCTGTTCTCATGTTTGATCAAATAATAGGACCCACTAATCTATAATTAAAGGACCTACTACCCTATAATTAGAGGTTGTGCGAGGGTTAGATGAGGTAATATAAGTGAGTTTATAGGTTTAGAGTTTGCCTTCCCCACAGTAAGCTGTATGTTAAGTGTTGGCTATTATTAATTATGTTATTGCTGTTACTATTATCTCATGCCTTTCAATATAGCAAACCTATAGTGTCTTTTTCAGTGAAGAGACAGCATCCTTTCCAACCGTTAATACCTTTGTTTTCTGTCAAAATTCCTTGAGTTTGCAGATCAGCTAGCATATGATTTCAAATGTGGAATATCTCTGAAGCTTGTTGGGTATTTATTGTATCTATTCTTCCTCCCTTCCCTCAACTCTGGACACTCTGCAAATCCATCCCTGGAAAATCTAATTGCTTCTGCCTGAGCTCTGGGTTAGTGCCTCGAAATAATCCTTTTTGTGACGTCTGACTTCCTTCAAGATTCTTCTTCCAACCCCAAGCTCTTGTCCTCATTAAAACCCGCTTTCCGGAAAGTCACTGGGCGTGTAGTGAAGTTATTGTGCTATAGCTTGGTCTCCTGTTGAAGGACTTTCAGGCCCAGGTGAAGTGGTGCCTAGGACATTTTTCTGGGCAGTGTCCTTTCTCCTGTCCCAGTCAGGGGCCTTGATGAGGCAGACTGTACCTCCAAGTCCAGGCTTCTTGTCTTGTTAGAGCTCTTTATAATCTCGTTTGTTCCCAGGCCACACATCTTCAAGCCGAATCCTTTCTGTCCTTTAGACTTCTGCAAGAGTTGGGAAACCCTCGGGATCCTCAGAATTATAAACTGTAAACAGCTGGAGGAGCACAGTCAGGAGAGACATGAGTGCATGTCACAGGAGTGGATCCTCCTCTAAAGAATGATAAAACTAAACTCTGGAGACTAGTAGTATTGGCAAGCACTCCTCCTTATTAAAGGAGATCTGTACTTTTCTTAACCTTTCTGACACTGTCAACCTGAATAATATATTTGGAAAATTCTAAGGCTGCAAGATTGATTTATTCCAATCTGCACACCTTTTCAGTGTTACCTCTGTGGAAGTTTTCTCATCAGCCGTAAGAAAGCTGTTTTATAGTCAAAACAGGTCACATAGTTCCCTAAAGCAAAAAAAAAAAAACCCTAAGCTGGCTGGCTTATCTAAACGCAGTGAGGGAAATCATTATTCTTTTTTTCCTCTTTTTTTCTTGGTTCCTCTGTAATAGCTTGGTCTTTAATAATCAGATCTCACTGGGGTTGTACCAGAACGTGAGAATATTTAATGAACACCATTGAACTGCGGTGGTTATTCTGGTAGAAAAGCACAAATATATTTACTAGAAAAGCACAAGGCATATTTAAGGCCAAGCTCTCTGTTTTTACACTAAAGCTATGCAGTTGTAGATAATAGTGCCTTGGGTAACACCAGAGAGAATTGGTGAAATTTGCCAGCCATGCCTATGAACTTTTTAAAATTTTTATTTTTTTGCTGAGGAAGATTTGCTCTGAGCTAGTGTCTGTCGCCAATCTTCCTCTTTTTTGCTGAGGAAGATTCACCCTGAGCTAACATCTGTTGCCGATCTTCCTCTGTTTTGTATGCGAGCCTCCATCACAGCATGGTCACTGAGGAGTGGTTTAGGTCCCCACCTGAGAAGCAAACCTGGGTTGCTGAAGTGAAGCATGCTGAACTTAACAACTAGGCCACCAAGGCTGACCCCACATGAACTTTTTTTGTGTGTGAGGAAGATTGGCCCTGAGCTAACATCTGTTGCCAATCTTTCTCTTCTTGCTTGAGGAAGATGGTCCCTGAGCTAACATATGTGCCCATCTTCCTCTACTTTGTATGTGGGATGCCACCACAGATGGCTTGATGAGTGTTGTGTAGGTCCACCCCTGGGATCTGAACCTGCAAACCTGGGTCCACTGATGTGGAGTGCGTGAACTTAACCACTATGCCACTGGGCTGGCCTCCCTATGAGCTTTTAATGGAGGCAGCGTGCATAATGTTTAAAGGGTGTTAGTGTCTAAGTCAATCTGCATGGGATCATATCCTGGACTGACCAGTTACTGTGTGACCTTGAACAGGTTATTTGCTCTCCATTTAGTGCCTCCATCTTTTCCCTCTGTATAATGGGGCCAGTGATAGTCCCTACCTCAAAGGGTTGTTGTGTTTATCATGCACTTAGAACAGTATCTGGCACGTATGTGCTTAATAAATTAGCTACTATTATTCCTTTCCTTTTCTCTTTCTATTTCTAACCTGACACTTTTTTCATCTCTTCTTTCCTTCTTTTCAATTTTCCAACTTGTTTCTTTAGTTTTTGGACCTACCAGGGGCCCGCCAGCCCTGGCAGTCCCTTTGGTTTACTCAGGGCTACCTCTTGTAGTAGAAATGAGATGTCCTTTCTCTTAGTGAAATTTCCAAGTTGGAGCTTCCTCTTCAGATCATCGAACCCAAGATGTCCATACTACCTTAGGGAAGGTGAGCACAATTGGTGTCCTGGCCGAGATGAGCATTTAGTGCTGGGAAGCAAGAGGAGAATGTGTTAATTCAGATGGAGAAGATATTACAGGCCATGGAGCTGACACATTTGTATATGAATCTTTTTCTCCTCAGGGAAGTACCTACATTTTTGTCTGTTAGGATTCAAACATTAGGCTATTACTAGTTGCCTGCCAAATTTGCGGTCTTACTTAACAAAAGGGACCACAAACGTAAACACTGTGTGTGCAGAGCCCTAGACTGTGTTAGATCTCAGGATACTGTTGCCATGGAGAGCTACTTGTTTTTGAAGTTTTCAGAGGGAAAAGAGCCCTTTTCTATTTGTTTTGGATGGAGTACATGAAGAAGAGTAACCAGTTAATCCAGAGCAGTTGCTTTTGGTCAAAATGGGCTAGTTTGCTTAGTTGCCTGCCTGACTGTCTCTTGCCTTTTTTCAATGACAAATGGAAAAATATATTTACAGTTGAGAAACATGGCAGACATCACCTTAACTAAGTGATGAAGATTTTCACCACCAACGATACAATGTATTGATACCCCGATATGATGTACCATGAAGGACACAACATCACTTCTCTGGTATTTTTGCCAAAAATGTATAACCTCAATCCAATGATGAGAAAGCATCAGACAAATTCAAACTGAGAGACTATACAAAATACTCATAATTGACCAGTACTCATCTGAAGTGTCAGGATCGTGAAAGATAAGGAAAGGCTGAGCACCTGTCACCGATTGAGGGAGATTAAGGAGCCGTAACAACTAACTGCAAGGTGGGATCCTGAATTGGATCCCGGAACAGAAAAGGGTTTTTAGGAGAACAACTGGTGAAATTTGAATAGTTTAGTTAATAGAATTATAGCATGTTAATTTTCTGGTTTTGCGAATTGTGCTGATTATGTTTGTTATTGACATTAGGGAAAGCTGAGTAAAAGGTATATGTGAACTCTGTAAAACTTTAGCAGCTTTTATGTAAATTTAAAATTATTTCAAAATTAAATATAAAAAAAGAAGAAATTGAAATACCATAGGTAAATCAAAAAATATAATAAGGAAGTTTGGAAGATAAAGTTGAGGAAAACTCCCTGAAAGTAGAGAAAAAAGACAAAGAAATGGAAAATATAAGAAAATTAGTGTATCAGTGCTGGAGGCCCAATATCCCAATCAGCAGAAATCCACAAAGCAGGAGAAATGGAAGGGAGAAAGTCATCAAAGAAATAAGTCAAGAAAATTTCACAGAACTGGAGGACATGACTTTCCATATTGAAAAGGCTCATTAAGTACTCAGCACAGTACAAGCGTGTGGACCCATATTGAGGCTTACTGGTGTGACATTGCAAAATATTTGGGATGAAGAGAAGCTTTCAGAGAAAAGGGAGAGAACAGGTTACATATCCAAAGTTAAGAATCAAAATGGCATCAAACTTCTCAATAGCACTGTTGAAACACAGACACAGTAAAGCAACTGCAATAAGAAAAAGAAGCAATGCCTTCAAAATTCCAGGGGAAGTATTTTCAACCTAGGATGCTGTCCTTAGGCAAACAGTGTGTGGGGGTGGAATAATTACATTTTCAGACATTCAAGGTCTCAAAAATTTTATTGCCTAGGATGTTAGTAGAAGATATGCTTCATCAAAGTAAGAATGTCAGAAAAAAAATAAAGAAGGAAAGAAAGAAAGAAAAAGAAAAACACGGAAAGCAGGAAATAGTGGATTTAACACAAAAGTGAGGCAAAAGGAATCGCCAGGATGATGGGAAGGGAAACTCTCAAGTGACCTCTTTGCAGAAGCCTGGAGAGCAAAATAGTCCAAATTTGAGAAGGTCAGAAATCTCGGGGGCCATGTCTCCAAGAAGATGAAATTGATGGAATTCTTGATTTAACTTATTAAGAGAAGATTTCAATAATCAAGTGGAGAATTTTCAAAATAATTGGCGTTAAATACGTAAAGAAAAAGCTAAAAGAAAAATAAGACAGTCACTCAGGGTGGGGTTAGAGTGAAAATAGGATTGTTCAAGAAAAGAAAAATAATCATTAGTATGGACGTGGCACAGCTGTGAATAGTGTTTATGTAGTCATAATGTAGACATTGAATATAGGACCATGCAAAAGAATGATCTAACTCTAGTGGGAGGATGGGAAATGTGGATGTGTGGATGTGGGTTGAGGGGGTGGGTGACTTCTTTATAACTAAAAAATCAACAGTAGCAACGTAATGTTGTGTTTGAGGATATGGAGATCAATGCTGAAAGAAACAACTAAAAGATTTTGAAGCACTTGCCTCTAGGAAGTGGGAAGAATGGGCTGGGGAAGGCGCTGCTGTTTTGTGTGATGAGCCATGTAGAACTGTTTGATTCTTTAAACTACTTATATAGATCACTTTGGTATTAAAAGAAAAATAAATAAAAAAAGTAAAGAAAGTAAATAAAAGTGAAAACTAACTCCCCAAATGTAAGTCATTTGAAAAGTTTAAAATACTTAATTTACCCTAAGAAGTGAATTTTTTTAACTTAAAAAAACAGCTTTATTAAGGTATAATTGACATACAATAAACAGCACATATTTAAGTGTACATTTTGATGAGGTGTTTTTTGTTTGTTTGTTTGTTTGTTTGCTGAGGAGGATTTGCCCTAAGCTAACATCTGTGCCAGTCTTCCTCTGTTTTGTCTATGCGTCACTGCCACAGCGTGGCTGCTGACAAGTAGTGTAGGTCCATGTCTGGGAACCGAACCTGGGCCTCTGAAGCAGAACTTCTTAGGGGTAGAGATTGGGTTCTGTTCTTTGTGCTATCCTCAGTGACTAGCACTGTGCCTGGGGATGAAATTAAATGAATACATGATTAAACAAATTTTTGCTTTGAGGAAGATTGGCCCTGAGCTAACCTCTGCTGCCAATCTTCCTCTTTTTTCTGAGGAAAACTGGCCCTGAGCTAACATCCGTGCCCATCTTCCTCTACTTGATATGTAGGACGCCTGCCACAGCGTGGCTTGACAAGCGGTGCGTAGGTCTGCACCTGGGGTCCAAACCGGCAAACCCTAGGTTGCTGAGGTGGAATGTGCAAACCCAACTGCTGCGCCACTGGGCTGCCCCCTACATGATTAAAATTTTTTTAGAAAAGATTCTTTTCTAGGAACTGATCACTGAAGGCATTTTCCATACTGGAGCACCCCAACGCCTGTCTGTTATAAATAAAAGCGTTTGAGACCCTCCATAATACATTTTGGAAAAGAGACTCTTACTTTTAAAAAAATTTACTTCCCATGGAGGATCTTTGAGTCCAAAATGTTTATTGAGTGTAGGAATATGGAATATTCAATTCCATGGGAATTGTTCCAATGGAACCAAGTTCCAAATGAACATATTCAATTTGGAATATGTTCAGCTATAAGTATCCAAAAACTTAACAGTGGCTTAAGCAAGCAAGGACTTTATTTGTCTCACATAATAAAACGTCTGGGGTAGGCATCCCATGGCTGAGCTGGTGGCTCAATGATGTCACCATGGATTTAGGCTCCTTCTGTTCTTCCATTCCTCCTTGTAGGCCTTGTCTCGTGCTTGTCACTAGGTGCCTGTTGCACCTCCAGATATTGTCTCCACATTTTAGGCAAGAAGAAGAAGAAGAATGGCACAGGACTAAAGGGGCATGCCAGGAGAAACTGGCCCCTTTAAAAACTTTCCTAGAAGACACTTCAGTGCTTACATTTCATTTGCCAGAAATGGGTCGTGGCTGCACATAGCTGCAAGGGAGCCTGGAAAGATAAGTGTTTAGCTTTTCAGCATCTGTAGGGAGGTGAGGAGTAAGTAGATTGTGAATGACTTTTGGGCAATCAAACTATGAAGTGAATTTCGGAAAATAGATCTCCCTTTAATTTTTGTTTTCTTTTTAAATAGCTCTTCCGGAGCACTCTTTTTCAAACTATAAAGTGAGACTTATTAGGGGTTCATAAACATCAATCCAATCAGTTGCTACCACTATTAAAAAGAGTGAAATAGAGTAAAATAGAAAAGAATAGAGAATATCAGAGTCTATCTCACTTTGTTAGAGCAAATATTTTGTGAAACGCTTGTTTGCTGTATATATTTATATTTATATATAGTATATGTGTTCTGGATCACAGTGTAAAATATTTCTTACATGTGCATTCTAGTCTGAAAGCTTTGAAAGCCCTTGTTCTTGAGAATCATTGATTTTACAAGTACTTATTATTATAAGAAATTTGGGGGTATATGGGGAACATATTATAGAGGAGGTAAAACCTGTGCATAAAGATTTATGACACAGGAAGAAAGCTATATGTGCTATAAAAGATACCAGTAAAGCAGGGTGGAGGGTCAGTGGAGTTCGATTTATAGTAATTCTAACCGGTAAGGGGTGAGATGAGCAGAGGTCCAGAAAGGTCTTTGAAGGGAGTGGCACTTGAATGGAGGCTTGAAGCATCGGGGTCCTCCTTGTTTGTCTGCGCCTATAATGCCTGGGGCATTGTTCACACCTTATAAGAGTGGATCATGCGCAGATCAGAACCTTAAGTCCCCTCACAACCAAATTGTTTCAGAATTATAAAAACTTTAAGAATATCTTTATTTTACTCTGGATCTGTTCATTTTGCCTCTTTTAAAAATGACCGCATTTTGTAAATCCCAGAATATCAGGGTGACTTTTGGACCAATCATCTTTACCCCCAAGTCTCAGATAATAATTGCTCTTCTTATTTTACTGAAAAATAGGGTCATATTTGTGCTCCTTTATTTTCCCAGTAAGATAATGGCAAAGCTATTATAGAAATATAAGATTGGTATTGACAATAAAATAAAACAGATTTTGCTTAAAAATCAAAATGCTCCTAAACTCAGAGAGTTTTAGTGTTGGAAGATGCGTCAGAGATACATGGTCCCACCTCACCTAATTTATACTGAGGAAATGGAGATTCAAAGAGGTGAAGGTAATGAAGCATAAGCCAGGAACCCAACCTGGGTCCTCGATCTCCCAGCCCATTGCTGTTTTTTAACTATCTCCAGCTAGTAATTTTCACAGGGATGAAGAATTGAGAACCCAGGAGAATGCTATTTCAGGACCTTCTATTCCTTCTAGAAACAAAATGATTCCACACCTTGCAAATTATTTGTCCCCACTGCTCTGTTTCTCTGGCCGGCGTTCTCTGGGTTCTACTGTCGTTAGAATTCTGAGGTTACTGCTGAGGATACAGTGACCCACTTTCAGAATCAAAAAGATCAGCTAATCTGTCTCCTTGCCAGTCAGCATTAGTGTTCGCTGCTCCTGTTCTCCTCTGCCTGCACTCTTGAAGAATTGCTTTAACCAACAAGCTTAGTCATCTTCTCTGTAGTGTGGTGCAGAAGGGGATAATAAATTGCACCAGTCCTATCCCATAAGAGATTATAATAAATTTTCTTTCTGATGTGTTTATATAGATCTTATCTGGTTTCATGAGTGACACGACTCCTGCTCTTTGACTCAGAAAGCATAGCACTGATGTTCTGGTTTCGCAATAGCATAGGGAAAAAAGAACTTTTGTAAGAAAAAAATAAATTGAATCAATTTTATCTGGAGCCTAGATATGGCAGGGTAGACCCTTTACCCAGTCAGTGTAGGCATTATTGTCTTCATTTCCCTAGGGTAGACGTTCTTGTCTTCGTTTTACAAGGTCATAGTTAGTAATGGAGCTGTAATTCAATCCCGGAGCCTTCTAATTCCACTTTGTACTGCAGCGTGGTGATCACACAGGACATTAGAAAGAGATCTTTGCTTCAGTGTAGATTTTGTAAAAGGACTGGATATTCACAGGCTCTGGCACAGCGATTTCAGTTGTCATCATAAGGTTTGTCAAACCTCTGCCCTATCTTTTGTTAGCCTCCTTATTGCAAGTAAACTTATGCAATTTAAAAATAAGTGCCAGAATACATCTTTTTGGCTCTTCCCAAGTGACTGGATTTTTAAT
This sequence comes from Equus przewalskii, assembly GCF_037783145.1. NCBI lineage: Eukaryota > Metazoa > Chordata > Mammalia > Perissodactyla > Equidae > Equus > Equus przewalskii. The sequence goes on along the minus strand of NC_091833.1, from coordinate 76,526,215 downwards.
TTTTAAAATTGCTTTTCCATAAAAATAGCAATACTTTATGAATATTGAAACTGCTCAAACAAAGCCCACCTTCTGTATCATTTATTTCTGTTCAACTGACAGATTTTCACCATTAATGACAGTGGGACATGTATAATACCATTATGATAAGATACATCAACCATAGGCTGGTCATCAACCCAACCAGAAGGGACTGTAGAGATCATCTGGCCCAGCCTCCTCATTTTGTACAGTGAAAATTATCCCTTTCCCTGTCCTGTCTGCTTCTGAGTTCTTTTATTTGATCATTCATTCATTCATTCAGAATACTGACTGAGCTTCTACTGCATGCTAAGTACTGGGTTCGATCCTGAGGATACAATGGTGAATACAATATCTTCTTTCACGGTACCTATAAATCTGAGAAGAAACAGACTCACATATAGCTAACTATGATACAGTTTAGTAAGTGGAGTAATGGAGCCGTAAACTATGGGAGCTTTGAGGACACATTGGTTAATTCTGTCTAAATATTTTCATCCTTTGTTGTAGTGTCTGATTAGGGAACTTAGGGTTTTGTAAGAAAAAATAAATTGAACAAATTTTCTCTGGAGCCTTGGATATGGCAGGGTAGACCCTTTACCCAATCAGTGTAGGCGTTATTGTCTTCATTTCCGTGGGGTAGATGTTCTTGTCTTCGTTCATGGATACTTTGTTTTTGTTCATGCATACTTAAGAATGTTTAAAGTAGGGGCTGGCCCTGTGGCATAGTGGTTAAGTTCGTGTGCTCTGCTTTGGCAGCCCAGAGTTCACTGTTTCAGATCCCCAGCACAGACATAGCACCGCTCATCAAGCCTCGCTGTGGCAGGCATCCCACATATAAAGTAGAGGAAGATGGACACAGATGTTAGTTCAGGGCCAGTCTTCCTCAACAAAAAAAGAAGAGGATTGGTGGCGGATGTTAGCTCAGGGCTAACCTTCCTCAAAAAAATAAAAAAATTTAAAAAAAGAATGTTTAAAGTAGGAAAAGATCAGAGGCAGCAGGTTATTTACTTAATATCAACAGAGAATAGAAGAATGCAATAATTTCTCAATCAAGTTCTTTATATAGTGACAATTGTATGTACGTAATCAGAGAATGAGCTCAATGTTTATAAAATAGTGAATTATCTTTTACTTAAATCACCAAGATACTCTTTGTGTGGACCATAGATTGAGAGATGAAAATAGATTTTAAAAACGTATAGAACAATACAACCAGTATGTAAGTTCCTGCCGTGTGGCCAGAATTATAGTTAGAAAGAAACATCATTGTCTCCATCAGTGTAGCTAACATTTATTGATTGCTTTCTCTGTGCCAGACACTATACTAAGCACTTTACATGCATCGTCTCATCCAATTCTCACAAAAACCGTATGTGGTGGTTACTGTGATATCCCCATTGTGCAGATTAGGGAACTGAGGCCCAGAGAGACTACGTGGCTTGCCCATGATCACCTAGCTCCTGAGTGGCAAAGTTAGAACCATCTGTCTCAGAGCCTATGTGCTTAACAGCTACTCTGGATAAAAGAAGTAAAAGATGGGGACCTGTAGTTTAGGAAAGTTTATACTTTTTTTTATTACAGGGTAAAAATTTAAGGAATAATATGAAACCATATATAATCAAGTTCCATTCTCAGTCTTTTCTCTTCCACTTACACATACTCTCCATAGCCAAACTCATCCAGCCCCATTATTCTGCTCCCCATCTCTCAACTGTTGACTTCTAAAGCTATATCAGCTAGCCCCATCTCTCTTGTGACTTCAAACCTCCTTTTCCAGCTTCTACTGGACGTCTGCAGATAGTTTCCCATAGGCATCTCATACATAGTGTGTCTAAAGGTAAACTTATAGTTGCTGATCTGTATCTGCTCATTCTATTCCGGAATTCATTAATGGCATCGCTGTTTATGCCCTTCATAGCACACGCGTCCAGATGTTGCCATTGCTTTCTTCCACCGTCCCATGGCTGACTCCACTCTAAACTATGGGTTTCACTGCCCCCAGTCGTTTACCTAAAATATCCTGATTTCAGGATTGTGTGGTGAAGTTAATTAAGTAGATCTCATGAAGATGAAACTAGTCAAAATGATCAGACTACTTGGATGTGAAGAAAAAGTCCATGCTAAATCAACTTCCACTGATTGTATGTTTAATTCTGACAAACACGTCAGAATTCCGTCCTGGTTTCAAAGTAGTCGAGATTTGCAGCTTACTGGGAGCTACTTCTTTTTGCTCCTGTAGCACTTTTATATCTCCGTTCTCTCACTGGTCATATTTTCATAATTATTTGTTTCTATTTATCATTCTGTTGAATAGCGGAGACTCTGGTTCTGTGTGTCTTTGAAGCCCAGCCATCACCAGCAAGCACAGTGCCAGACACAGGGCAGACGTGTCCTGATGTTTGCTGGTTAAAGGAGTGATTCACCAGAATTGTAAAATTGAAAATTAACCACAAGTAGGCTGGGAACACATAATTTAATTTTCTCAGAAGTTACCAAATTATTCTCTATTAATACACAGCCAGTCAAATAATTTTAGGAAATCTTAGCCTTCTTCATATCAATTCACACAATATAAGTTGTTACACTTAGAACATACAATTTCACTGCTTAAAAATCTTGAGTGGCTGCTCATTACCTACCAATCAAGTGTCTTTTCAACTCTGATTATAAAGCTCTGCTCTGTGATTTCTTACCTGAAGGATCTTAAAATCTGATGTGAAAATAAGGTAGATAGGAAAATAAGACATCGTAACTAGGAGAATGGTTACAAATATTCGTGTACGAACCATGATTCAGTAGCAGTAATACCAGCAGTGAGCAATTTGAGTCTTGTTTCATACTTCTTTTGTGAAAGACAGTTATCTATTTGATTTGAATTGTCCTGCCCTTTTAAAAACACTTGACTTACACATGTGATATTACAAATTAGCATAGAGATTTGTCTGTCCTTGCATTTCACAGCTAAAACACAGCACCAGTCAACACTTCTAGTTCTGATAATTATCCTCAAGGTCTTGGGCTTTTTAATACTATTAAGTAATTAATCGTAGAACAGAAGAGTGTCAAAGACAGTGGCCTACCTAGTGATTTTAACTTGGGATGGATCATTTTTTAACACCCTCTCCTCTATTCAACATAATTATTTTTGCTAATAATCATTTAATATTAATAACAGTCATTATTTTCTATATAGTAATCATTATTATAATATCAATAAATAATCATTTCATTAAAGAATTATTATATTCTTCAGTTTTAAAAACCAACTATACACAATAATAAATTTCAATTTTAAAGATATTGTTCATATTCAGAAAAATATTTCTTGTATAAAATAAAATTTGCACTTACCAAACAAAAATATTACACCTTGCAATTTGCACTGTTGTGCTGTTTTAAATGCAAATGAAAAACTTCAAATGGTCACATAAATGACAGAAATGAAGTACCTAAAGTTCTCTTTCTTCACATTATTATCACCAGACTATTCATTGTTTGTTGTTTCTGCTATTTAAGTGCAGGAATATGTAGCATGACAGGGGTTACGTGAACTGTGGAACCAGGTATAACAATGCTGAACGGTTATGAACTTACCCTGGAAATGAATCTGTGAGGCTGAATCCGCTTCCATAGATGTGTAAATGGACATTCTCCATACTAACTTTCATATTAAATGTTCATTAGAGATACAGAATTTAAAATGTGCTGATTTGATGCTTATATGTATATTATTAAAATTCGACTGTGACTGCAATAATTATTTAGAATTTCGACTAACGAGATCTTTTGAGGGAGGAATATTTTATCACTGACATTGTTTTGAAGTGACAATTCATGATGATAATAAAAAGCAGACTGAGTTTTAGTCAGTCTATCCATTTTTTTTTTTTTTTGAGGAATATTAGTCCTGAGCTAACATCTGCTGCCAATCCTCCTCTTCTTTTTTGCTGGGGAAGACTGGCCCTGAGTTAACATCCATGCCCATCTTCCTCTACTTTATATGTGGGACGCCTACCACAGCATGGCTTGCCAAACAGTGCCGTGTCCGCACCCGGGATCTGGGCCGGCAATCCCGGGCCGCCAAAGTGGAACATGCGGACTTAACCACTGTGTCACCAGGCCGGCTCTATCCATGTTTTAAAATTCTCTGCAGACATCGCATCCCCTTGTTGTCTGCAGCTGGAGCAGACCACTCCCACTGCCCTGCGCTTGAGACACCACTGATCAGAGTCTTGAGATATTGTTGTTTTGATTTCTCTTTCATGTTTCCATTTATTGTAACCGCCACTGATAAATGTGCATTGTATCTTCTGTTGAGGTGGAGCCTGACCTCTGTCCTGGATTCAGTAATCTCCCACTGCCTCCAATATCTCCCACCACCTTCTCTTCCGACCTTCAGACCTTCATTCCCCATCCTCAGTAACATCAGCAATTTCACCAAACCTTCGCTGTCAGAGAAGAGGCAGGAGGTCGTCCCTCTTTATTGAGCTTTAGCTTTATTATATTTCAAAATCTCAATAGTAGACAGGGTTATTGGTGAATGAACATGATTTGCATTTTCCAGCCCTGCTTATGCTGATGTGACCTTATATCCACGGATGAGTATCAGTGATGTATTGCCTGAGGACAAGATGTGTTTCCAAATAAACTGGTTCACTAAAGGGCGGCTGGGGGGACTTCTTGCTATTCTGCATCTTGGTATCTTTTTTTTGTAAATTAATATGAAGGAACATAATGTTTCCTCAAACTGTTATAAGTGTAGATGTGTCACAGCCAAATGCCACTTCCATTAAATTTTAGGAAATCCGGAATGGCATTGAAGTGTTTAATTGCTATCAAAGTAAGACAGTGTTTTATATGAGATTTTCACTGGCAGTAAAGTATAAAGCATAGATTTCCATTTAATATGATTAACTGGTGAACATTAATCATAACTGACATTTGTTGATTGTTTACTACGTATGAAGCACAGTTTTAAGTGCTTTATGTGGGTTTAGTGAGGTAGGTACTCTTATTATTCCCATTATATAGATGAAGAAACCGAGGCATAGAGAGATCAAGCAATTTTCTCCATGTCACACAGCTGGTAGGTGGCAGAGCTGGGATTCCAGTCTCGGCGATCTGGCTCCGAAGACCACCGTATTAGCCACTGCACTCTCAGTGACACTTAAAAGGCCTGTTGGGTGTCACTGAGTTCTAGAAACACTGGGCCCCAGCAGGCACTGAGTAAATGATTACAGAAATAAAAGCAATTATGCATAAATCCGGAATCTGAATAGCCACATGTCCTGACTAACTACATTTGTCCATATCTATAACTAATAGGGCTTCTTTACTTAAAAAAAATTCTTTAATAATGGAAATTTCCAAGCATATGCAAAAGTAGAGAGGATAGTGTAAGGACCCTTGTGTCCCCATCCCCCAGATTCAACAGTTCTCAGCACAAGGCCAATCTTATTTCCTCTCTCTTCTCCCACTCCCACCCCTGCTGAAAATTTTGAAACAATTCCAGACATCGTATTATTTTATCTGTAAATTCTTCAGTAGGTATCTTATCAAAAAAGGACTCTTTAAAAATGTGCTCTGAAGCGCATTATCACACCTAAAAATTAAACTGTATAATTAATATCTAATATCTTGTCAGTGTCCACATTTTCCTGTTTCATAAGTGTATCTTTTTAGTTGGTTTGAAGCAGGATCCAAATAAGATTCTTACATTGCCTTTGGTTGATAGGTTTCTTAAGTCTCTTTTAATCCTTAAACATTCCGTCCCTTCCCTTTTGTCTCTCTTACCATTTGTTGAAGAAGCATAATCATGTGTTCTATAGAATTTTCTATGTTGTGCCACCCTACCTTTGGGTGAGAAAGAGCTGTTTTTCGTTTCCCTAAAGTGAAGGCGAGGATAGTAGAGCAATTGTGGACTGTGATGTCCCTCAGTGGAACCACTGGCCACTGGGAAGCTGAGACGGACAACAGCCAGCTTGACAATACCAGTGTGCTGTTGGGGACCTGTCTCTGTGCAATGATCCTTTTATCTTTTATGTTCATAGTGATAATAAAGAGGCATAGTCAGGTACAGGAGTGCCTTCTGAATCCTCAAATAATATCAAATGATGCTGAATGTATATTAAGTGATATGTTCTAATTCTTTGAAAACTGATAAGTTCACAGATATTTGATAAAATTAATCTTCATTACTCAGGATATCATTTAGTTAGAACATCCAAAGCTATGTTCATTCTTAAAATCTAGGTTCTAGGAATGGAAACTTTGGTAGTAAGGAATATGTTGGGTGACATTTCAAGGCCATGTAAATATCTTACTTGCCAGTGACTTTTATGTCCATTGACGATGCTTGACTAAATCAGTTGTTACATGGGGGTTGCAAAATGAAGATTTTTCTGATTTTATTTTTTCTTCTACATTTATTAGTTGGCATTCTTCTGTAAAGAAAAACTTTCCTTATTTTTCTCTTTTATTTGCTCTCTGGTTACACTCCCTCTCTTTCTGTCATCATTTTGTACTCATGGATTTTAAATTTTTATGTTTGTAATCTTTTATTGTCATAATTCTTCTTGATGCTCATATTGCCCAAATTTGGCCAGGGAGATCCCCTTCCAACCAGTTCCTTTCAACCTTTAACGTGATCCATTAGTCTTTGAGCACTTCCTCGTTTCTAGCCCAACAAGATATACCAGGGTCACCTCATGCTTTCCCTGCCCCAGACTAGACCTCAGCCAATACTTCAAGGATTCTCACCTCTGTAGTGAGGAATGGTATTTAAAAACCAAGATCTGGGTGCTAGGTGTACTCATTGCTTCTTTCCATGCCCTTTGTGCCATGTTCCTAAGTCTTTGGCTGGGGGTGGAGGAGACCTTTCAGCCCTGCTGAGACAGTCCCTTAATCTCTCACAGATCCCTTAGGATTGTCGGTGGTTGAACGAAGAGTATGCTAGTTTTTCCATTCTCTAAGGATGAAAATTTGTAGGCTCTTTTATCTTCCAGTTGACTTAAAATTTTACCTCCTCTCTTGTTATTGGAGAGTCGTAGAGTTGTAGACCCTTCAGTTTACAATTTTTTACTTAGAAATTGTTTTAACCAGTGGTTCTTTACCAATTTTGAGTCTCAGCCCATTTTGAAAATCCAGTGAAATCCAATTTGAAATCCAGTGGATTCTAACCCTGGAAAAATGCTCATAAACAAAAAAAAAAAATTGCATACAATTTTATTGGGTTCTTGGACTTCTAAAGCCCAGTCAACTCTATGAAACCCCCCATATGATCCTAGGGTATGTTCCAACCCTGCCATTTTATGTATAAGGAAGCTTGGGATTAGTGACTTCCTTAAGGTTACACACTAGCAGAGATAAACTGAGCCTAGGGTTTTTATGTTTATATGTTTTTTATTCTCATGAAAAAGAAGTGGTTTACCCCCACTTATATCTCACAATAAGTTATGGAATGCAGTGAGAAAAAGACCTTCAAATAAAAGGAATGGCCTTGTAGAGAGAAGAGAGGAGGAGTAGATTATTATTTTAAGAACAAGAGTCCATAGAAGCAGGGCACCTGAGTTTTCCTGTTTAAAAAGAACAGAATTCTTTGTTATAGAAAATGTTTTTTCTAGAATTCCTTTTTCTTGCTTCCTCCACTCTAATATTTAACATGAAAAGTGGCTGATAGTTTTGCAGGCAGAGGCCACACAGGATGTTTCAAGAAATGAATGGACGATGGAACTTTTCTACCTGTGAATGAGAGCTTTCCCTGTTGTAGAGACCTGTTACCTTAGGGTTTCATAAGATAGATATCTGGGTGTGTGTGGCTGGCTTTGTGAAATACCATCATCCATCATCGGGTGTCATCTATTAGCCTGTCTCAGTTGTCTACGAACCATATGCAGTTCTTTAGGATAATGTATGGTTCTCTGCAGAAACCATGTTATTCAGCACCATTGTGACCTTCAATCTGGAAAGCCTCGTTAAATCTCAGCCTTGCTCCAGAGAGCCAGAGCCAGCTCTGAGGCAGCACATATCGAAGCTGTCTGTAGGCTTTGTTTGCACAAAGGGAGACTTCTATTATATTGTCCTTGGTATCACAGTTGGTGAAAGAGGGAAATGTTACTGTTTCTCTCTAGTGTTTTCTTATAGTGGAAGAGATTGATTAAAGTACAGGCAGGCACTAGAATCTGAGCAAAATAAGATGGGAGTTGTCACTGTGTCCCATTTTACCAGTATTTCTTGGTTTGTGTGTGTGTCTGTGGAGGAGGCAGTGATGGTGTAGAGGGGACTGGAAGTTAAGTGATGCTAGAAAAATATAGGCTGCTTAAAACATAGGTGAACCAGGGAATGATTTTAACTCAAACTGGCTAGACTGAGAGTCTATAAAATAGTAGATGAGTTTAATTTACTGCTTTTCTTAGAATACAAAGTAGTCTGAAAAGCATGACCTACCAACCTCTGAGAACAGTGATCACAGAGCCTTTATCAGGATGAAACAGAGTTCCTGTTCCTCTCTCCTTGTGTGTAAAAGAATCCTTAGTCACTGCCAATTCTGGAATTCTTTAGTCTGGTGATTGGTCTTGTAATTAATTTGTTTCCTGGGGAGATCTTTCACATCATCGCTGTAAATGCTTCTTGACATGGGTGATTGGATCATTTTTATGCCATTTTGAGATGCAACCAAACTGGAAAGGCAGTTAGGAAGGTGTTTCAATTTTTATTTTTCTGAAACAGATGGATAAAAATAATAGTTCAAATAAGATATAAGTAAAAGTATTCCTTAAGTTTCTGAACCTCCCACATAAAATGTTCTCTTCTATATGAAAAAAAAAAATCAAAGGCCAAAAGTGATAACTGGACAAGAGCTAAAAATACTTTAAAATAAATAACAAGGTGAAATGATGTCAGCATCATGGCAGAGTGAGCTCTTCCCTTAGTCTCTCCCCAATAAGATACAATGAAAAGGACATTCATAAACCAACAGAGGACATTAACACAACACAAAAGACCTCTGAGAAACCCACATAGCCATACGTCAGAAGGTGAGGTGCTGGACCCCCTGGGAGGAAGTGGAAGGAAGTAAGAGGATCTTCTCTCCCTTCCTGGCAGTGACCCAGGGCATGGGACTGTGTGTGGCTCAGAGAAGAGGGAGAAGGGCAGCCCTCCACAAGAATACCTTCCCTCTCCAAATTCCCTCACAGCTGGTGGGAAAGCCCCACAGAGAGGTGCCTAAGCTGTTGTGGAAATGTCTTCATCAAGCCAGCACCCCAGGAGAGCAGATAGCAAAGGCAGAACGAGAACACCCCTGGGATTGCACAGGTGAAAGAAAGCACCCCTTCCCCCACCCGGTGCTCCAGCTCAGCAGGTCAGGGAGAGTGCCTGTGCATACGTTAGAAAAGCAGCGGCTACAAGTGAGTGAACTGGAAACCACAGAAGGGGCCCTGTCAGCATAGATTCTAAGGACCAGCACAGGTGCCAGGGATCTCATTGGGTTCACAATACACAGCTCCTAGATCCCTCCACTGGCGGCAGGTGGAATCTGTGACCAGATACTACCACTGTGTGAACCCACAAATCCACCCCATCAAACAGTATGAAAAGGTGTATTAATACTCCAGACCAGAAGCAAAATGACAAGCACCCAGAAATCAATCCTGAAGGCACAGAAATTTATAATGTAAGTGACAGAGAATTCAAAATAGCTATCATAAAAAAACCTCAGCGAATTACAAGAAAATACAGATAGGCAGTTCAGTGAAATCAGAAACAAAATTAATGAACAGAGGAAATTCTTCACAAAAAAGATTGAAACTATTAAGAAAAACCGATCAAATGTTTGAGATGAAAAACACAATGGATGAGATAAATAAAAATCTAGAGTCTCTGAATAATAGAGCTGATGTTATGGAGGACAGAATGAACAGTCCAGAGGACAGAAATATAGAAATGCTTAAGTGGAGGAGGAGAGAGAACTAAGACTAAAAAGAAATGAAGAAATTCTCTGAGAAAAATATCTGACTCAGGAAATGCAACATAAGGGTTATAGATATTCCAGAGGGAGAAGAGAAGGAGAATGGAGCAGAAAGCTTGTTCAAAGAAATAATAGCTGAGAACTTCTCAAATCTGGGGGAGGAGCTGGAAATACAAGTAAAAGAAGCTAATGGAACTCCAAAATATATCAATGTAAAAAGACCTTCTCCAAGGCATATAGTAGTAAAACTGGCAAAAGTCAATGACAAAGAAAAAATACTAAGGGCAACAAGGCAGACGAAAATAACTTACAAAGGAACCCTTATCAGGTTTTCAGCAGATTTCTCAGCAGAAACCTTACAGGCTAGGAGCAAGTGGAATGATATATTCAAAATTCTGAAAGACAAAAACTTTCAGCCAAGAATACTCTATCCAGCAAAAATATCCTTAAGATATGATGGAGGAATAGACTTTCCCAGATAAACAAAAGCTAAGGGAGGGGCCGGCCCCATGGCCGAGTGGTTAAGTTCATGCACTCCACTGCAGCAGCCCAGGGTTTCACTGGTTCGAATCCCGGGCACGGATGTCACACCACTCATCAACCACATGCCACTACTAGAAGGACCCACAACTAAAAATACACAACTATGTACCAGGGGGCTTTCGGAGAAAAAGGAAAAAAAAAGCTAAGGGAGTTCATTGCCACAAGACGTCCTCCTACAAGAAATGGTCATGAAGGCCTTCATATCTGAAAAAAAGAAGTAAGGGTTAACAAAGCCTTGAGCAAGGAGATAAACAGGCAGACAAAATCAGAAAATTGTAGCTCTCTATCAGAACAGGTTAGCAAACATTAACATTAAAGATAAAGGGAAGGAAAACATCAAAAATAAATATAATCTTGTCATTTGTAACCACAAACTCACAACACAAGATGGAATAACTTGTGACAACAATAACATAGAAGGGGAAGAGGTAAGGGATGGAATCAGCTTAGTATAAGGAAATAAGAGGCTATCAGAAAATGAACTATCTCATCTACAAGATTTTTTAATACAAATCTCACAGTAACCACTAAAAAAATAATCAGAACAGAGACACAAATGATAAATGAAGAGAAAACTCAGAAAACCATCATAAAGAACTACCAAACTGAACTGGCAGTCTGAAAGACATGGGATGAGAAATAAGGGAAATACAGAACAACCAGAAAATGAGTGATAAAATGGCAGCATTAAGCCCTCATACATCAATCACTCTAAATGTAAATGGATTGAATTCTCCAATGAAAAGGCACAGAGTGGTGGGATGGATTAAAAAACAACGCACAACAATATGCTCCCTCCAAGAAACACATCTCAGCTCTAAAGACAAACACAGGCTCAGAGTGAAGGGATGGAAGATGATACTCCAAGGTAATGGCAAACAAAAGAAAGCAGGTGTTGCCATACTTCTATCAGACAAAGGAGACTTCAAGATAAAATAGGCAATGAGAGACAAAGGGGCAGTATATAATGATCAAAGGGACACTCCACCAAGAAGACATAATACTTATTAATATAAATGCACCCAACACAGGAGCACTAAAGTACATAAAGCAACTATTAACACACATAAAAGGAGATACAACACATTAATAGTTGGGGACCTAACACCCCACTTAGATCAATGGATAGATCATCCAGAGAGAGAGTCAACAAGGAAATAGTGGATTTAAATGAAAAACTAGACCAGTTGGACTTAATAGAGATATATAGAACACTCCATCCAAATACAGCAGAATACACATTCTTTTCAAGTGCACATGGAACATTCTCAAGGATAGACCATATGTTGGGAAACAAGGCAAACCTCAATGAATTTAAGAAGATTTAAATCATATAAAGCATCTTTTCTGACCATAATGCTATGAAAATAAAAATCAACTACAAGAAGAGAGCTGGGGAAGTGACAAATGTGTGGAAACTAAACAACATGCTACTGGATGACCAATGGATCACTGAAGAAATCAAAGGAGAAATCTGAAAATATTTGGAGACAAATGAAAATGAAAATACATCATACCAGCTCATATGGGATGCAGCAAAAGCGATCCTAAGAGGGAAATTCATAGCAATACAGGCCCACCTTAAACAAGAAAAATCTCAAATAAGCAATCTTAAACTACACCTAACAGAATTAGAAAAATAATAACAAACAAAACCCAATATCAGCAGAAGGAGGAAAATAATAAAAATTAGAGAAGAAATAAATGAAATTGAAACAAAAATCAGTAGAAAGAATCCATGAAACCAAGAGCTGGTTCTTTGAGAAGATAAACAAAATTGACAAACCCTTCACTAGGCTCACTAAGAAAAAAAGAGAGAAGGCTCAAATAAATAAAATGGGAAATGAAAGAGGAGAAATTACAACAGGTACCACAGAAATACAAAGGATAGTAAGAGAATACTGTGAAAATCTATGTCAACGAATTGGACAATCTAGAAGAAATGGATAAATTCTTGACTCATACAACTTCCCAAAGCTGAATCAAGAAGAAATAGAGAATCTGAATAGACCAATCACAAGTAAAGAGATTGAAACAGTAATCAAAAACCTCCCAAAAAACAAAAGTCCAGGACCAGATGGCTTCTCTGGAGAATTCTATCAATTATTCAATGAAGAGTTAAAACATATCCTTCTCAAACTATTCCAAAAAGTTGAACAAGACAGAACACTTCCTAACACATTTTATGAGGCCAACATCACCCAGATCCCAAAGCCAGACAAGGACAACACAAAGAAGGAAAATTACAGGCCAATATTGCTGATGAACATAGATGGCAAAATCCTCAAAAAATATTAGCAACCCTAATACAGCAACTCGTTGAAAGGATCATACACCGTAATCAAGTGGGATTTATGCTAGTGATGCAGGGATAGTTCAACATCTGCAAATCGGTCAATGTGATACACCACATTAAGAAAATGAGGAATAAAAATCACATGATCTTATCTCAATAGATGCAGAGAAAGCATTTGACAAGATCCAACATCCATTTATGATCAAAACTTTGAATAAAATGGGTATAGAAGGAAAGTACCTCAACATAATAAAGGCCATGTGTGACAAACCCACAGCCAACATCTTACTCAGTGGTGAAAAACTGAAGGCCATCCCTCTGAGAACAGGAACAAGATAAGGGTGCCCACTCTTGCCACTTTTATTTAACATAGTACTGGAGTTTTTGGCCAGAGCCATCAGGTAAGAAAAAGAAATAAAAGAAATCCAAATAGGCAGTGAAGAAGTGAAACTCTTGCTGTTTGCAGACAACAGGCTTTAAATATAGAAAACCCTAAAGAACCCATCAGAAAACTATTAGAAATAATCAACAACTACAGAGTTGTTCCAGGGTACAAAAGTTGCAGGGTGCAAAAGTGGCAAGGTGTAAAGTCAACTTACGAAAATCAGTTGCATTTCTATTCTCTAACAATGAACTAACAGAAAGAGAACTCAAGAATACGATCCCCTTTACACTTGCAACAAAAAGGATAAAATCTCTAGGAATAAATTTAACCAAGGAGGTGAAAGACCTATACAATGAAAACTGTAAGACATTATTGAAAGAAATTGATGATGACATAAAGAAATGGAAAGATATTCCATGCGCATGGATTTGAAAAATAAATATAGTTAAAAATATCCATACTACTGAAAGCAATATACAGAAGAAATGTGATCTGAATCAGAATCCCAATGACATTCTTCAAGGAAATAGAACAAAGAATCCTAAAGTTCATAGTGGGTAATAAAAGACCCCGAATAGCTAAAGCAATCATGAGAAAAAAGAACAAAGCTGGAGGCGTCACAATCTCTGACTTCAAAATATACCACAAAACTATAGTAATCTATGGGGCTGGCCCCGTGGCCGAGTGGTTAAGTTTGCGCGCTCCGCTGCAGGCGGCCCGGTATTTCATTGGTTCGAATCCTGGGCGCGGACATGGCACTGCTCATCAAGCCACGCTGAGGCAGCGTCCCGCATGCCGCAACTAGAAGGACCCACAACAAAGAATATACAACTCTGTACTGGGGGCTTTGGGGAGAAAAAGGAAAAAAAATAAAATCTTTAAAAAAAAAAAACTATAGTAATCTAAACAGCATGGTACTGCTACAAAAACAGGCACACATATCAATAGAACAGAATTGGAAGCCCAGAAATAAAACCACACATCTATGGACAGCTAATCTTTGACAAAGGTGTCAAGAACATACAATGGAGAAAGGAAATTCTCTTCAATAAATGATGTTGGGAAAACTGGACAGTAACATGCAAAAGAATGAAAGTAGATCATTATCTTTCACCATACACAAAAATTAACTCAAAATGGATCAAAGACTTGAAGGTAAGACCTAAAATCATAAAACTCCTAGAAGAAAATATAGGCAGTACACTCTTTAACATCAGTCTTAGAAGGATCTTTTCAAATACTATGTCTACTCAGGCAAGGGAAACAAAAGAAAAAATAAACAAGTGGGATTGCATCAGACTAAAGAGCTTCTGCAAGGCAAAGGAAATCAGGAACAAAACGAAAAGACAACTCACCAACTGAGAGAAGATATTTGCAAATCATATATCCAAGAAGGGGTTGATTTCCAAAATATATGAAGAACTCAGACAACTTAACCACCAAATAACAACCCAATCAAAAAATGGGCAGAGGATATGAACAGACATTTTTCCAAAGAAGATATACAGATGCCCAATAGGCACATGAAAAGATGTTCAACATCACTAATCATCAGGGAAATTCAAATCAAAACTATGCTAAGATATCACCTTACACCCGTTAGAATGGCTATATTCACCAAGACAAAACATAACAAATACTGGAGAGGCTGTGGAGAAAAGGGAACCTTCATACACTGCTGATGAGAATGCAAACTGGTGCAGCCACTATGGAAAATAGTATGGAGATTTCTCAAAAAATTAAAAATATAAATACCTTATGATCCAGCTATCCCACTACTGGATATTTATCCAAAGAACTTGAAATCAACAATTCAAAGAGACTTATGCACCCCTATGCTCATTGCAGCATTATTCACAATAGCCGAGACTTGGAAGCAACCTAAGTGCCCACTGACTGATGATTGGATAAAGAAGATGTGGTATATATATATATATACAATGGACTACTACTGAACCATAAAAAAAGATAAAATCGTCTCATTCTCAACAACACGGATGGACCTTGAGGGTATTATGTTAGGTGGAATAAGCCAGACAGAGAAAGACAAATACCATATGATTTCACTCATATGTGGAAGATAAACTAACACATGGACAAAGAGAACAGTTTAGTGGGTACCAGAGGGGAAGGGGGTTGGGGGGTGGGCATAAGGGGTAGAGGGGCACATTTGTATGGTGACTGACAAATAATAATGTACAACTGAAATTTCATGATGTTATAAACTATTATGACCTCAATAAAATAAATAAATAAATAATAAGCTTGGCTATGTTGACTAATAATATTTGAGTCAATAAGAAAAAATATTTCCGAAGTAAAATTTCTTGAACTAATATTTATTTTTTAATAGCTGAGAAGATCTGTCAAACAGTTATTTTGGGAATCTGTTTTTAAAAATCTGGCAGTACTACTGAATTGTTTTACCCGTTTATTAAACTTTTTTCTCATATCTTCATTACAAGTATTATCCGATTGATTCTGAGAAAAGAAAGATAAAGCATTAGAATTTTGTATGAAGTGTCTTTTTGTTGTATGGATTTAGATATTTAGTTGGAGGAAGAGGTGGAGGGAAAGTAGAGAGTTTGGAGTATAGTTAGATTTGTTATTACTTTATAGATCATCTAGGCTCGTAAGACTGATTCTTTATAAACTGTTTACTTCCTCTGTGCTACACTGTGGTGCTGCTGCCACCAGGTGGATGCTGGTGCCTAGGCATGGCTACGTGGTTCAAACCGGAAGGCATCTCATTGATTATACAGTTTAACAAGCATTTATTAACCTTCCTATGCCTTAGACACTGTGCTGGGCACTGGGGATACAGAGATGAATAAGACACAAAACCAGTACAGTGATAGAATTATGCATACAGTGCTACAGAAGGACAAAGGAGAAAACATACGGCTAACCTTGATTTTATGAAAGATGTCCTGAAGACAGCTTCTATATGAGCTGTACCTCAAGGGATGACTGAGTTAGGTTAAAGTGAGGATAGTTTGCATGTAACTGGTTCGAAGAGAGCATAATTTACCTATGTAAGTTATGTTTTTCTAAAACACTGTAACCATAAACTTAGACAAAAAAACTCTAAATCTCAAATTACTAAAAATAATATAATTCGTGTAGGAAAATTATTTAGAGCAAGATTTAAAGAATATAAATGTCAATATATTTAGTTATCTTCTGGTTAATCTCTTATTGTTAACGACCAATTCTTATTCTAATCTTGGTTTCAAACTATTTAAAAATTACCCTGAATCTTTTAAGATCAAAACCCAATGGATTCTCCCTTCCCTATCTCTTTATGTCTTTCTATTTTATTTATCTGTCTAATCTATCTATATCTGTCTTATCATCTATCAGAGTTAGCGACTTCTGGGGAGCTTGGAATAAAAAAAAGCTTTGCATTCTATTTTCTCATCTGCTAGTTGGTTAGTGCATAATGTGCAATAATTACACAGTTGTTTTAGGTTTCTTTGCTTGAGACAAAATTGGCTGTCTGCCAACTTGACTTGCACTCCACCCCATGAAGCTGCCTTTGGGAGGTCACTATCTCCTTGTTACTACATCTGACAGATACCGCTCAATGCACATCTTTCCTGAAAAGATTGTCACTTCTCTGCTTAAAACCGTTCAGTTTCCTCACTGCTTTTAGGATGAAGTTCAGACTTCTTAATGTGGCCACATCTGACCCCACTTATGTCTCATCTCTCACCGTGCTTCTCCACTCACTGGTAAGATTCCAAACAATTGACCTTCTTGCACTGTTTGGAATGTACTGTGCTCTCTCTCCCCTCCAGGACTTGCCTATTTTCTCTGTCCTCCTTTCTCTACCCCTTTGCTGGCCAACTCCTACTCATCCTCTAGGCCTGAGTTCAGACTTACGCTTTCCTTTTGAAGAAACTAAACCCCAGTCATGTTCTTAAAAGATCCATCCACTTCCTTCAGTCTCAGTTCCAGCGCCTCTAGTCTAAGCAATCATTGTGACGTGTCGGGACTACTCTAAACCCCCCCGACTGGTGTTTCTGCTTCTGTCCTTGCCCCTCTGCATAATGCATTCTCCACACATTCAAAGAATGGTCTCTTGAAAATATAATTCAGATATGTCACTTTTATTTAAAACCCTCCAGTGGCTTAGCATGTAATCCAACTTGGTTGATCGGGCACCTGACCACTTCGCAACTGCAAATCCCCCTGTCATCCTTGCCTACCAGAGAGCTCGGATCTCTGACCCATTTTGCAAACAAGACAGCAGAAAGCTGTTGGAGGTCTGATTGCCCTTGTAGCTTGCACTCTTTTCTTGAGTCACTATTTCGAAACTCTCTTAGATTGGCTGGATTCTGTTTCCAAGATTTCCTTATATCTGCAATGTGAAAAACCTATTTTTCATTAGAAAGTGATCATTTAGAAACAAGAGCAATCAGTGATGATGCAAATTAGAGTCTACCCTTTGCATTGACTACACTAAATAGATTAGTACAGAGGGCTCCCCCCGGCCCACCTGCCTTATCTGCCGTTTCGCTTTCCACCATTTCAGCTACCCTCGGTTCTCTGGTTTCCTGAAATATTAAATGTAAAATTCCAGAAATAAACACTTTATAAGTTTTAAATTGCACCCCATTCTGAGTAGCGTGATGAAATCTCGGGCTGTCCTGCTCCGTCTTGCCTGGGACGTGAATCATCCATTTGTCCACTGCATCCGCACGGTATATGCTACTCGCCTGTTAGTCACTTAGTAGCCATCTCGCTTTTCAGATTGACCGTCACAGTATCGCAGTGCTTGTATCCAAGTAATCCTTATTTTACTTAATACTGGCCCCAAAGCACAAGAGTAGTGATGCTGCCAGTTCAGATATGCCCAACAGAAGACGTAAAGCTCTTCCTTTAAGAGAAAAGGTGAAAGTTGTCGACTTAATAAAAAAAATCATATGCTGAGGTTGCTAAGATTTATAGTAAGAACGAATATTCTATCTGTGAAATTGTGAAGAAGGAAAAAGAAATTCGTGCCGGTTTTGCTGTCACACTTCAAATATGTATGTATAGGAAAAAGCATAGTATACGTAGCGTTCGATGCTGTCAGCTGTTTCAGGCATCCACAGGGTCTTGGAACATAACCCCCGCGGATAAAGGGGGACCATTGTAATTTACAGGTGTGAAAACTCGGCAGGACAATGTATAGTGTGAGTAAAGGAGTAGTTTTCATCTTTTTACCATTATCTTCAAAGGAAGTACATATTTGTTGTTGATGTTTTAACTTTCGTTATTCTGGAATTAAATAAAATGGCACTTTGATTTTAGATTCATCTTCCACATCTCACCCTCCTCTTATCAATTAATCAGTTAGTCAACAAATATTTATTAGGCATGGATATAAATGTGTAAGACAAAATGTGATTTAATCCAACAAATATTTACAGAGCATTTGTTCTGTGTCAAGCCCTGTGCCAGCGGAAGAGGACAGCAGTTAACAAGAAGCGACTCCCTGCCTCGTTGAATTTATAATCTGCCTAAAAACTAACACTAAACAAGTAATAACAAAGGTGATCCAGGTTAGATGTATGTAAAAATTTAACTGAATTGATTGACACAAAGATAAATATGACAGAGCCCCTTCTCTTAAAGAACTTACAATTTGTGTCGAAAGATATATACAGTTGACTAGAATAAGTAGAATAAATATTGTGGGAAGGATACAAAAATAGTACTTTGGAGCAAAGACTAGAAAATAGTTAATTAGGACCTCAGGAATTTCAAAAGACTCCATGAATAAGAAGTCAGCCTAGAAAGGTAGACATTTTGAGAGTCAAATAAGGGAAGGAGAAGCATTCTGGATGTTGGTGGTATTAATCATATCCTTCATCCACTCCTGTTGGTGGCAGAGATTAAAATATATTGGCAGCTGTATTGCTGAGTAAGCTGGATTGAGGAATGTGGCTTGGACCCAAGGCCAAATGGTGCCTACAGCATTTCTCCCTTCTCCTCAATTTCATGTGTCTGCTCTGTTGGAGACGCAGCAGCTGGAAAACTGCACACTGCCTTCCAGAGGAAGATGTGCTCTGCTGATGGGCAAGAAGCTCTGTCTGAGAGAAGGGGCTACCCAGAAGCTGGGTCATGCCTGAGTACTGACTTTCTTCCCAATCAGATTGTTTATGTCTCTTGAGGGGAGGAAATATGAGTAATGGTAAGAGTGAAAGCTTTTTCCTCATTTCTTCCCTAAGAGAGCAGAACTATGGACAGAACTTCCCATATTATAGGCAAAACTGGATACCTGAGGAGAAGAATAAAAGAAATCTCCCTACACTAGATAAGAAAATGGACAGTTGTAATGATAAATTCTATGATGCAAACTGAGAATTCTACAGAGATCAGAGGTCAAGGAGAAGGGATGTCGGCAGGTCCTAGAGTGGTTAGGGAAGGCTGATCGCCTGGAGAGGATAAAACCTGAGCTGGATCTGTGATTCAGATGGAAAGAACAGATTCACACTGGTTTTCCTTCTCTGAATACCATGTAGTACGTCAATAGAAAACAAGCTGAGTTGTATGTTTTTTGCTGAAAGCCATGTGTCAACTCAAGCGGTTTCTTGGAGCAGTGCATTATTTGGCAAAGACAGACACTGATTTTGGGAGCCCCAAAGCAATTCCAGGTAAGGGGGTACCCAGGTTGTATAACAAGGAGCAAGGGAATGTCAGATGTCTACTTTCACCCTCCCTCCACTCTCTAATTAGTGTTGATCAAGTATCTGCTCTATTGTGTCCTGACCCTTCACCTCCACCTACATTTTCTGGTAGAGGAAATTAGATGTCTTATTTTAAATAGTGTTTCATGGATGGATGCCAACATGATGAGGACAGACTTCCCATCCGCCTTTAAAAAGTTGGTGTTGAGTGGCTTGGGAATGAGGAAATGTGAAATTTTGGGTTAAAAGAACAGTGAACCGTTGAATGCTCAGGGTACTTTCTAACAGTTTTATTGAGATGAAATTGACATACAATAAACTGCACATATTTAAAGTGTGCAATTTGATGAGATTTGATGTATGAATATGCCTGAAATTTCTCTCTACAGACTGCTTTAGCTGCATCCCCCAAATTTTCACATGTAATGTTTTCATCTTTGTTCAGCTCAAATATTTTCTAATTTCCCTGTTGATTTGTTCATCTCAGGGGTTATTCAGAAGTAATGCTTTTTAGTTTTTGGATAGTTGGAGATATTCCAGGAATCTTTCTCCTGTTGATATCTAAATACTTTAACTGTGGTCAGAGAACATACTTTCTATGATTTCAATCCTTTAAAATTTATTTGGCCTTGTTTTTGTGGTCACTTGAGAGAATATGTTGTATTCTTCTATTGTTGGGTTGAGTGTCCCACAAATGCCAGTTAAGCTAGTTTGTTGATAGTGTTGTACAAGTCTTCTATATTCTTACTGATTTTCTGTCTGTTTGTTCTATTAATTGTTGAAAGAAGCATTGAAATCTCTGATTCTAATTGTCAATTTGTCTTTCTCCTTTCACTTTTATCAGTTTTTGCTTCATATATTTTGAAGCTCTGTCCTTAGGTACATAAAATTTATCATTATGAAATGACCCTCTTTATCTCTGGTAACATTTACTGCTCTGAATTCTACTTTGTCTAATATTAACCATTCACCTTTCTTTTGGTTAGTGTTATTATGGTATATCTTTTCTCATTCTTTTACTTTTAGCCTATCTTCGTCTTTATATTTGAAATGAACTTTTCTTTATTACATAACCTGACAAATCTCTCCTTTTTTATTTGGAACTAATTTATTGATGTAGTTGGGTTTAAAGCTACCATCTTATTTGATTTTTATTTGTCCCATTTGTCCTTTGTCCTCTTTTTCCTCTTTTCTTGCCTTCTTTTGGCAGGACTGAGTATTTTTGTTTTTTGCAGGCTTGAGTATTTTTTATAATTCCAATTATCTCCACTATTGGCTTATTAATTATATTTTTTGGGTTGCTCTGGAATTTATAGTGTATGTCTTTAACTTATCATATTCCATATCCAAGTAATATTTTACTGCCTCACGTATATTATACAAGTCTTACAATAGTATACTTCCGTTTTCCTCTACTGACCTTTGTATGTTGTTGTCATACATCTTACTTCTACATGATTTGGGGTTATAAACCCTATAATGTATTATTATTTTTGCTTTAATCATTTAATTGTCTTTTAAAGACACTTTAAGGAAAACAGGTATTTTGTATGTACCCCATCTTTACTATTTTTGGTGCTCCTCATGTTTTTGTGTCAACCTAGATTTCCATCCGGTGTCACTTTTCTTCTACCTGAAGATCTTCCTATAAAATTTCTTATAGTTCTGTACTCATGGTGATGAATTTTATTTCACCTTTGTTTTTGAAAAGTGTTTTTATTGGATAGAGAATTCTAGGTTAATAATTTTTTTTTTCCTTTCAGACTTTACAGATATACTACTGTTTTCTGGCCTCTATTGAAATCTACTCTCATTCTTATCTTTATTCTTCTGTATGTACTGTATCTTTTTTCTCTGGCCCTGTAAAGGTTTTCCTCTTTACCACTGGTTTTCAATAATTGGTTTTTGTTGTATCTTGGTATGGTTTTCTAAATATTTCTTCCTTCTGAAGATTTGTTTAGTTTACTGGATCTGAATTTATAGTTTTCAGGAAATTGGGGTATTTTCAGCCATTATTTCTTAGTATAAATTTGGTCTCTTCTCACCTCTCTCCTTACCCTCTGAGACTCTCAGTATACTTATGTTAGGCCACTTGATGTTGTCCTACAGTTCACTGTTGGTCTGTTCATTTCCTTCATTTCAGTAATTTTGCTCTCTGTATTTCATTTTGGAGAGTTTTTTGTTGCTGTGTCATCACACTTACTAATCTTTTCTTGTATACTCTCTTGTCTACTATTAATTCCATCCAGTGTATTTTTCATCTCTGGAAGTTTGATTTGATCTTTTTTATGCCTTCTATTTCTCCTTATCATGTGCATACTTTCCTCTCCCTTCTTGAACGTATGGAGTGTATTTTATGGATGCTCAGGCTCAGAGATAAACAAATCCTTAGGCTGTTGTCTGTTTTAACACCTTTGTCTGAGACATCTCTCATCTGTGTCATTTCTGGGTCTATTTCTGTTGATTGATTTTTATTCTCATTGTTGGTCATATTTTTCTTATCTTCATGTCTGGAAATTTTTACTGGATGCTGGGCATTGTGAGCTTTATGTTGTTGGGTGCTGGATTCTTTTTTTTAATTCTTTGAAATAGTTTTGGACTTTGTAATTTGAGGGTGCAGTTAACAAGGGAACAGCTTGATCTTCTGAGAAACAGTTGATCTGTTCAAGGTTTCTTATTGACTTTTGTTAAGTGAACTCACTAACTAGAACAGCGTTTAGTCTAGTGCTCAGTTGTTCCCATTACTCAGGTAATACCCTTCTGAGCTTTGTTCTCCTTGCCCATGTGTTAGAAAATCTTTGCATTCTAGCTGGTGGGAACATGAACTATTCATGGTCCTGCGTGAAGTCCACTTACTGTGCCCTCTAATCCATGGTTGAGATAGTTTCCTCGCATGTGTGTGCCAGTCAGTACTCAGCTAAAGACAAGGGTAATCCTTTGCAGATCTCCAGACATCTCTCTGTGTGTAGCCCTCCTTATTACTACCCTGTCCCTGAATTCCAGCTGCCTTGGCTTCCTTAACTCTCAAGTCTGTTTCCTCAACTCAGAGAGATCACTGGCCTGCACCTGGCCTCCTTCTACCTGCACTATAGGCTGCAAGTTCTCTGCAGTCAGTTAACTGGGCTCACTTCTTACATTTCCCTTCTCTCAGGGATCTCTGTCCTACACTGACTGTCATCTGGAGTCTGAAAAACATTGCCTCCTATATTTTGTCCGGTTTTTTACTTATTTTAAGCTGAGAAGGAAAATCTGGTCCCTCTTAATTCATCATGGCCACAATTCAGGTAACATTTTAAAGAATGAAAAAAATTGAAACAGGAGTGTGGATTTGAGTGTTATTATTTCAGATATTCTGGTTTCTTCGATTTAAGGGTGGGGGAAACAAATTGGATAAGGCCCCTTTCTCCACTGAACTTCAGTGGAAAGCTCTTGCGTCAAGCCTGTCTTAGCTTGCTAAGCCTTTCCTCTGGATAGGCCTTTCAGAGAATTAGATATGCTCATCTAGGTTTAGGTGACAGTGAACTCCAGTTGTCCTACATTGGCCTTGAGGACTTTCTCTGAGATTATGATCTAAAGGTTTAAATCATTGGTTTAGGAGATAGATGGGATGATGAAGGAATGATATGAAATCACTAACACTTCAGTTCTCAGATTCTAAATTCATACTATATCTATTAGCTATCTTGTACCATGTGGCTGCACTTGAACTCCCTGTGTGTAAACGGACCATTTATCATCCTCTATCAGAAGAGTCTGAAATGTGAGATTTGAAAAGGTTTGACCCTACTTAAGACTAGAAGAAATGCCTCTTCTAATCTCAAACCTTTTAACCTAGAAAACTGAAAATAACTTGTCCTTCTTTTAATCAACAAAGAAAACACATTTGATAATTCCTGTTTCCCATCCTTTCCTAAGGATTTCTTCCTTTTTCTCAACAAATTTCAGAAAGCCCTGATTATTAGACCCTCTGATAATAAATATAACTTTAGTAGGTTTCAGAATTAGGCCAGTGTGTATAATAATTCTTCTGATGAAAGGCCTGCTGATGACATGAAGAAAAGTGCTAATGAAGTTGATAATGGCGTCCATATATCAGTGGGTCCAAATTAAGCTAGAAAAGTCATTTTGAAGTTTGTTTTCACCAAAAGGTGCTTCCATATACTCAACTACAAGTATCTTTAAGTGATAAAACCTCTTTTCCTTATGGTACTTGACTTGTGAAATTGCTTCAATATTTAATAATCATTATGTGTCATAATATTGCCATCATGACTGTAAAGCTTTCTTAGGAGCAACAACAACAAAAGCCTTGCGTTACCTCTTCCTCTTCTTTTGGAATCTGGAAATAGAGTCCTCTGCCTGTCTCTCTCTCTCTTTCTCTGTCTCTCTCAGTCTCTCAGTCTTTTTCATGACTGTTTGGGAAACAGCCTTGTACCTTCCTTTTTACTATGTCCCTAGAGGCAAGGATGTAGACAAGAGAAGCAGTCCTCTTTAAACCTTGTAACTGGAAAGCATAGAGCAGATCCTTTGTTTTTGAATAGATAGTGAAAGAAAGAGATTCTGAAAGGAATGATGAGGCATTGTCTGCTCAGTTTTCGTTTTATATCACAGCGTCTGAATCTCCAACCTACCTCGGAAGGAATGCTTGCAAATGAAACATTCCTATGTAAGAGGAAGGGAAATGCTTCAGGATGCTGAGATGATTGACATATAGGTGGAAGATGGGTTTATGTCCCTGGGAATACAGTGAAATGTGAAAATTCTTACGTAAGAGAAAAAAAAATTTTTTGCCTTTTTAAATTTTTTGCACAAATTAACTATATATATATATATATATATTTAAAAAAGAAAAAATCCATAACCGTCTCCACACACACATATATATATATATATATTTTTTTTTGGTGAAGAAGATTTGCCCTGAGCTAACATCTGTCACCAATCTTCCTCTTTTTTTTTTTTTTTTTTTTTTTGCTTAAGGAAGATGAGCCCTGAGCTGAAATCTGTGCCAATCTTCCTCTGTTTTGTGTATGGGCTGGCTCTGCAGCATGGGTGATGAGTGGAATAGGTCCATGTCCATCATCTGAATCTGTAAACCCAAGCCGCCAAAGCAAAGCGTGTAGAACTTGGCTGTCCTCCATCTCCATGTGTTTAAACTTTTTTATTCCCATTCAATATTTGCCCACCTGCATAATGATTTTGAAATAAAATCACAACATAAATACAAGTTGGTATTCAGATTTTTTAAGTCAGCTTCACATAGTACAAATTTTTTGTGCTTTCAGCAATTTTTTTCTGAATTACTGTAAACCTGTGTAATTTAGCCTTACCATGTATTTTAATAAAAGTATGATCAGCAGAAGACAGAATCAATTTTCTTCTCTTTTTTGGGGAAATGTATATTTTAACTCCTTTTAGCGTTTTATCCCTCAGCTCTCTTGCCCTTTCTCCCTCCTGTCCACAGACACTCTTCAAGCTTCATTTTAACTGAGATCTGGAAGGGCTGGAGTGTCTTAGGCACTGTCACTGTGCGTCAGAGTGACCTTGTTCTTGGCCTCTGTTCTGGATCACAGCGGAGACGACCAACGGTTCTGAGGGTGTGGGGAAGGTGCCTTGGCTAATAGATACTGCTTGGTTATTAGCATGCTCTTTTCGGTGTCGCCTGCACTTACTACTATAGTTGCCCTTTGCTATTTGTGTTTGTTTTACAGTTTTAAAAGCCTCAGTCTCCGAAGCATGCATATACACATCAGTGAAAAAGAGAAAAATCTTCCCTTAGTAAGTGAGATTGATGGAACTTCCCTCTATTATTGAATTTCTGTATTTCTTATTCCTAATAGAATGACATAAATATTTCTACATTGTATAACTACTTGTGCACACAGACATTCCTATTTTCTGAAAATATGTCTTGATAGTCACAGATAATGAAAGATAAATGAAAAACAATCCTGAAAAGCCTAGTTAGCATTTCATGGGTCTCGTTCTTTGAAACATCCGCTTTCTCCCTATCTGTCAGCTTTCTCATCCACATTTTTATCCCATCCACTGTAAAAGTCCATAGTCCATTCTGACAGCCACTCTCTTGGCAATATCCTGAACTTTCTTGCCTTTCCATAATGCAAGCCCAGCAAACACTAAACCCTGGGTGAATCCCAACTGTTTGCTTTCTCCATGCCTGTTTCTGGTGTGAGTGGCTGCTGAGTTCATCTGGAAAAACAAGAAGTCATACAACCAAGCATAAATGAGTGAATGAATGCATGAATTACAGAAAAGTACTGTTCATCAGTATATGAACAAGTAAAAAGTTATGATGGCATAGAATAATTGCTCTAGAAGTCAGAGAAAGAGGAGATCATTGTGAATTCGGATAATCGAAGAAGGGATAAGCTTTAACTTCTCTTCAGTTTTCTGCCATTACTTCTGGTAACTGCTACCAAGTGGGATGTTATGAAGAGCTAAACCCAAACATTTAACAACAAAACTAACAAAACTAGAGTTGTTTAAACCCTACATACCAGAGATAAACACCAAACAGATTTTTTGTGTTTTCCACTAAAGAAACAAAGACTGACTTGACAGAAAGTTTACACAGGGAGTAGCGGGAGACTGGAAGATAAAGTTGGGCCAGTTAATGGAAGGTCTTGAAATGCTAGACAGAGGATTTTAAAATAGATTGGAAATATTTTCTTGTAGTTACCTGTCATCTAACACTGATTTACCTGTCACTAAAGCTTTCAAGAGATACTCTAGGGCTTGGAATAAAATTTCCTTAAAAATAATTCTTTTTCACTTGAAATATTTACTTTTACTTATGAGATATGTTATGAATTTCAACTTCTCTTATTTTGATTGAGTTTGCTTTAATACCCTTAACTAATTATAAAAGTAATAGGTATTCACTGAAAAAAAACCAGAATGTAAGAAAAATTTTAAAGAATAAAGTAAAAGTCATCCATTTTCCTATACCCAGAAATAACTATTGTTAACATTTATTGTCTATTTTTATATATATGTAAATTTTTTACAACAAAGGGATTATGCTATACAGATTATTTCTTAAACCTTTTCTCTTTTTACTATATTGTGGGTGTTCTTCCATATCGAGAAATATAGATCTATATTATGATGTTTAATGCCTAAATAGTATTCTGTTACATGGTTATGCCATAATTTAATTAACCATATCTCTAATGATGGCATTTAGATTGATTACATTTCTTCATCTTTGTTTTTTTGTGGGTATATTTCCAGAGTGCCCTTCTGAGAGTTTATTCCACTTCATACTATCTTCCTTGTAAGAAAAATATTTATTTTCCCATAGCCTTGAGAAATCTGGGAATTATCAAATCTTTTCCCAATTTACCTTTTTTCAAAAAAAACTTTTTTGCTAGGCATTTTGTGCAGTTGAAATTTAAATTTTTATGTGATTATATCTACCAGTCTTTTCTCTCATATTTTTGGCTTTGTTGTCATGCTTATGAAAGCCTGCTTCTTTCAACATTATAACATTTTCTTTCAGTATTCTGAGTTTGAAAAATATTTACACTTTTAACCTACTTGTTTATAATAACTTATAAAGTAGTCATCTTAGTTTTTCCCAAATGTTTACTTGATTGTCAGAAGAAAAATTATTGAATAATACATTCTTTCCATGCTAATTTAAAAGTCCAGATGTGACCTAAACTAAATTCCAATAATTTTTAGATTTATTTATATATTTTGTAGCCTGGCCCTGTAATCATTTTTGCATATTCCTGTTCTGGTAGCACATTATTTAAATTTCAGTGTTATATTTCATTTTACCATTTGGTAAAGCAAGCCTCTTTTCATTGATTTTCTTTTCCACAATTTTTTTTACATATTGTTAATCACTTACTTTATTAAAAGAATTTTAGATTATAATATCCAATTGCAGGCATAAAAATTTCATTGACTTGGTTGGACTTTAGTCAAATTAGAGATTAATTTGGGGAAGTTTTTTTCATTTAGAGTCTGTACTTTTTTTATTAGATTTATTCACAGGAATTTTATATTGTTGCTGTTTTCATGAATAGTACCTTTTTTTCCCATTATATTTTCTAACTAATGTGGCAAAGTTGTTATCTTGTAACTGGAAAGCTTACTAAAATTTCCTCTTAGTCCTGAATAGTATCAAGGTAGATAGTGATAAGCTTAAATAATGGTAATTTTTGTCTGTTTTTCCAATTTTTTTTTCTGTGTCTTTCTTTTTTGTCTTACTACCTTTCAGCTAAAATGTTCAAAACAATAATAGCAGTTTTCACCCTTCTGTCTTGCTTGTTCTTGCCTCTGTTGATTCACGATTAAGATTGAATTTTCTGTTCTTTTATAACAAATGCTATATATAAACTTTATATATACATAAAGTTAAATATCTTTCCATTTTAGATTTACTGAGTGGTTATCATGATGAATTTTGAAGTCTATCAAATATTCTTTATCATCTATCAAAATGATTATGTAATTTTTCTTCTTAAGTTTCCTAATGTTAATTATCCTGGCAGTCAGAGTAAACCCATCTTGACCATGATTTATTCTTCTTTCATTAGACTGCTAGATTTGACTTACCAATATTTTATTTCAAATTTTACATGCATATTCATAGATGAGATTGACCTTCAGTTTTATTGGGGGGGGGGGGTCCTGTCTTTTTCATCTTTGGTGTCAGTGTTAAACTTTATTCATTCTTTCAATAAACTTATATTGAATTTCGGTTATGTGCCTGGAATGCTAGTAAATACTGGGGATTAAATGGTGAACAAGATGGTAAAATCTCTGGCATCTTGGAGCTTGTAGTCTGTTGAGGGATGGAGTCAAGGAAATAGGAAATTAAAACTTGGTGTTGTAAATGCTACAATAAGGAAAGTACATGGCATAAGAGAAAGGTAGGAGGAGCATCTATTCTAGATTTGGGGAAATCAGAGAATGCTTTCCAGAGGAAGTAGCATTTAAACTGACATTTAAGTAAGAATGTCCGCTCAGAGAGTTAGTCAAGGAGAGTGTCCTTGAGAGATGGAAGATCCTGTGGGAAGACCTGAAGTGAGGGAGAACGTGGTGCTCCTGAGAGAAGGGAAAATGTTTAGTAGGACTGGAGCAAAGGTGGGAGGGGAGGAGGGTTGAGAGATAAGGCTAGAGTGCTTCCCAGAGACCAGAACCTGCAGAGCCTTGTAGAACATGGCCAGAAGTTTGGATTTTCTTCCTACGATTAATGAGGAGCCCTTAAAGGATGTTAAGCAGAGAAGTGATATGATCAGATTTCTTTATTAGAGGAATCTCACTTGTTGAATAGGAAGGGAGGCAAGACTGGAGCCAGGAGACCAGCTGGAAAGTTGTGGTAATCCAGCAGAGAGAAGCTAGTGGTGAGAACTAGGATAACTAGATGCCAGAGAATGGGGAAACTCTTCTGTTCAAGAAGAGTTCATAGATTTTGACTGTATTTGGGCCAAGGCCTCCAAATGAGCTGTTTAATCATAGCCTTCTACATTTCTTTCATGGCTATTAGATTATTCACTTTTCTGCCTCTTTCTGAGTAAATTTTGGTAATGCCTATTTTTCTTAAAAATCATCCATTTTATATATATTTTCAAAATTGTAAGTATAAAGCTTACATACAGTTCTCTTATTTTAACCTCATCTATATCTGTGTTAAATTCCACTTCTCATCTAAATGCTCTGTGTTCATATTTTCTCATTTATTTTTAGTAATACTTCCCTTAGATTTACCTATATCAACATTTCCCAGATGGGTATTCCATGGAGCGCTGTCCCAAAGAATACTGACAAGTAAGAACATGCATCCCTAAATAAGATGGGGAGACTGGATCATTCTATTAAAACAGTTATATGCTTTAGGAATTTTTAGTCTTTAATATGCTAATATGGTTTATGAATTCTTAAGTGGAAGATTTAGTATGTTTTTCAAACATTTTTGCCACAAAAAGTTTTTCCGCCCACAGAGCATCTATTAATATCTCCTGGAATGAGTATTTAGTAGAACACAGCTTGATGATTTCAAAGAACCAGCTCATAGTTTTATTTATTAATCCTCTCTTTTTTTCTAATGTTTTAATTTCTG
Organism: Equus przewalskii; assembly: GCF_037783145.1. Lineage (NCBI taxonomy): Eukaryota > Metazoa > Chordata > Mammalia > Perissodactyla > Equidae > Equus > Equus przewalskii. Next base: position 76,496,230 of record NC_091833.1, on the reverse strand, counting down.
CTTTTATTTTTATTGATTATTTTATCTTGGTTTATTTTATTGTTATTTTTTAGTTTCCCGAAGTTAATTGCCTAGCTTATTCATTAGCAGCTTTCAAAGTTATTATAAAGAACATTTTTAATGCTGTTAATTTTCCTCTGCATATAGCTTTGACTGCATCCTATAGATTTTATCATTACAGGTCCTGTGTTAATTTCTGAATAATCTGTCATTTCAGTTTTGATTTCCAGTTTTACCCAAGAATTATTCAAAAGAGTGCTTTTTAATATCTAGTGATTCATTAGACTTTGCTTATGATTTTAGGTTACAGTTGGTTAGATATAAATGTGTTCAATGTTTTGTTTTGTTTTGTATTTTTGAGGAAGACTAGCCCTGAGCTAATATCTGCTGCCAATCCTCCTCGTTTTGCTGAGGAAGACTGGCCCTGAGCTACCATCCGTGCCCATCTTCCTCCACTTTATATGTGGGACACCTACCACAGCATGGCGTGCCAAGTGGTGCCATGTCCACACCTGGGATCCAAACCGGCGAACCCCGGGCTGCCGAAGCAGAACGTGCACACTTAACCTCTGTGCCACCAGGCCGGCCCCTGTTCAATGTTTTATTATTCTTTTATAATAAGCATGATCAGAGAATATTTTATCTAATAGTAATATTGCCACCCTTTCTTAGTTTTCTGTTTTCATTTGTCTGATATGTGTTTTGCCCAGACTTTTATTCTCAAAATTTCTTTACAATTTTTATCTAATGTATCTTGTCACTGATATATGATAAGATTTTTTTTAACCCACGCTGAGTGTCCTGATTTTTTAATAGAGGAATTTAATCCATTTACATATATTTTGACAATGCTAAATTTATTCTTTTTTTAACAGCTTCATTGAAAGATAATTCACTCATCACATAATTAATTCATTCAAAGTTTATAATTCAGTGATTTTTAGTAGATTCACAGAGTTTTGCAGTTATCGTCACAATCAATTTTAGGACATTTCCACCACCCCAAAAAGAAATCCTCTATCCACTAAAAATCGTTTCCTTTTTTCCTCCCTATCCCTCTAACCCCTAGCTCTAGGCAACTGCTGATCTACTTTCTGTCTACATGGATTTACCTCTTCTGGACATTTTATATAGTTGGGACCTTATAATACGTGGGCTTTTGTGACTGGCTTCTTTCACTTAGCATAATGTTTTCAAGCTTCCGTCTTGTAGTATGTATCAATACTTCATTCCTTTTTATTCCAAAATAATATTTCTTTATATGGATATTTCACATTTTATTTATCTATTCATCATGAACATTTAGGTTTTTCCACTTTTTGGCTATTATGAATAATACTGCTCTGAACATTCATGTAGTAGTTTTTGTGTGGCCTGTGCTTTCATTTCCTTTGAGTATATGCTCAGGAGTGAAATTGCTGGGTCATATGGTAACTCTGTGTTTAACCTTTTGAGAAATTGGCAGACTGTTTTCCAAAGTTGTTACACCATGTTGTGGTACTACCAGCAATGAATGAAGGTTGTAATTTCTCCACGTCTTCATCAACTCTTGTTATTGCCCATCTTTTTTGTTATAGCCATCTGTTGTGGACTGAATTGTGTGCCCCCAAATTCATATGTTGAAGTCCTAACCCCCAGTGTGACTATATTTGGAGATAGGGCCTCCAAAGAGCTAATTAATGTTAAATGAGGTCATAAGGGTGGGGCCCTAACCCAACAGGACTGGTGTCCTTATAAGAAGAGAACAAGACACCAGGGATGTGCATGCAGAAAAAGGCCATATGAGGACACAGCAAGAAGGCAGCCATCTGCAGGCTAAGGACACTGGCATTAGGAGAAACCAAACCTGCTGACTCCTTGATTTTGGACTTTCAACCTCTGGAACGTTGAGAAAATAAATTTCTATTCTTTAAGCCACTTAATCTGTGGTACTTTGTTATAGCAGCCCTAGGAAACTAATGCAGCATCCTAGTTGATGTGAACTGGTATCTCATTGGGCTTGTGGTTTGCCTTTCCCTCATGGCTAATGATGTTGAGCATCTTTTTATATTTGTTATTATTCCTTAAATCTTTTATCTTCTGTTTATTATGATTTAGTGTCCCTTTTATTTTTCTTTCCTACGATTTACTCAATTGATCAGGTTCATAAGTTAAATATCCTATTTCAATTGTTGTAGTGTTTACTCCTTAGATTTTTATGAGTGTATTTAAATGTGTATTTTCTGTCCATGGCAAGGATGAAACAGTGAGATCCTTAGCAGTCTTTCTTTTCTTCTCTAGTACCACAACTGCCCGCTCTCCTCTCTGTCCCCCTGCCATTGCTGCTAATTGATCTCAGCTTGATTTTCTATGTCATCATAAAACTGATTAGAGTTCCATAGGAGATGATCCTGGTGCTGGATTGTACTACAAGTTCAATAGAAAGCTCTAGCCGTTCGAGAGGAAAGATGCAATTCTCAAACTCTTGAATCCTGCAGCGTGAGACTGGTACATCTTTCAAATAGAAAAAAAATTGATTCCTTTTTGGGAATTGCCTTTTAAAGTTTATTTTGAATCTTCTACATTTGTTTATCTGTAAATTTGAAAATAAAACTCTTGGAAAATTGGAAAATAAATTGGATAATATTTGGTCAAAATGAAATGCAGAGCTTTTTTTAGGGAGAAAGATATTGCATAAATTCAAAGCCAGCAAAGGAAATCAAAAGCTATGATTTCTTTTCAAAATATAGTATAGTGAAATTGGCTCAGTAGAACTTTGTCAAGTACAAAAACCTGATTTTCAGGGCAAGTTTGAATTTTTATGGCTACACATAATTCCTTCAAATGGGCTGTATGTGGAATGCTCTCCCAAGTCCTTCACTTTCCTTGGAAGTGCTGTAGTGTGCTTGCATGCGTTCTTGCTGTCAAAGACATGTAAGCTTCAATGTTAATGTTTTCCTAGTTCGAATGACTTTTTAAAGATTTTTGCCTTATAATTGAAAATTCAAGCTGTCAGCACTGATTGAAGGACTGAAAAAAATCTCAGCACATTACACAAAGGTTTATAGTTCTGTTGGAAGTAACAAATTGGGGCCGGCCCCATGGCATAGTGGTTAAGTTTGGCGCACTGCTCTTCAGCCGCCCGGGTTCGCTGGTTTGGATCCTGGGCGTGGACCCACACCCCTCATCACCCATGCTGTGGTGGCAACCCACATACAAAATAGAGAAAGATTAGCACAGGTGTTAGCTCAGGGCACATCTTCCTCAGCAAAAAAAGTAAATAGCAAATTGTTCAGTTAGTCATCACTACTTATCAAGCCTCAATTTTAAAGCACTACACTAAATAGTATGGAAACTCATAGACAAATCCTTTAAGAAGCCCAAATTCTAATAACATATATTGAAAAATAGTGAAAAATCAAAGCAATACTTGGTAAGAACAGTTTAGTGGTTAATTTGCAAGCTCCATGTTAGCCTAAAGGGATTCATGTTCCCATTTGTTAGTTCTGACATTGGATAATTCACAAAGCTTCAGTTTGCACAAATGTAAACTGGAGAATATAGTAATAGCATCTGCCTCATAGGCTGGGAAAGTTTAAATAGAATAAAACATGTGTATATGCTTAATACAGTAGCTGGTACATAGTAAGCATTCATAAAATGCAAGCAATTGTTTTTAATAATTTTAAAATTAAGAAATACTACATATATCCAGAAAGTGCACAAATCATGTATGTACTCTTTAACAAATAATGATAAAATGAGCGTCAGCAGAGCCACCACTCTGATGGCAAGAAATAGAACATTGCCAGCATCTAGAAACCACCTCTGTTCTCTGTGCACCTTCCCTCTTATAACCCATTCCCTCCTTGCCTCCACTGTCTTGGCTTTTGTGATAATCACTTCTTTACTTTTCTTAAAGTTTTAGTTTAGTTTTGTCTATTTTTGAACTTTATTAAATGGCTGCATCTTGTTTCTTTCATTCAACATAGTGTATGAGATTTGTCCTTGTCGATGAGTGTTGCTCTAATTCATTCCTATTTGTTGCTGTATAGTATTCCACTATATAAATATACAAACAATTTATTGATCTATTCTACTATTGATAGATATCTAGGTTATTTCCAGTTTTTGATTCCTAGACAGTGCTGCATGAACATCCTGGTGCTCCTATTTAAGAGATTCTCTAGGAATGCAGTTGCTGACTCACTGGGGATGTGTGGCTTCAATTTTATTATATAATGCCAAACAGTTTTCTAAAATGATTCTTCCAATTTTCTCTCTTTGCAACTGTATATGAGCGTTCCTGTTGTTTCATATCCTCACAAATACTTGGTATTGGTCAGACTTTTAGTGTTTACAATCTAGTATACAGGTATATTATTGCAACTCATTGCTTTTTGTTTAAACAATCTGAAATTTATAAAAAATTTGCAAGTACAGCACAAATAACCTTTTTATCTTGAACCGTTTGAGATACCAACATGATACTTTAATGTGCTAGGATACTTCAGTTTGTGTTTTCTACAAACGAGGACATTCTCCTATGTATCCCTAATATAACCAACAAAATCAGGAAATTTCCATGATTACATTGCTACTGTCTAAACTATAGACCCCATACAAATTTTTCTAATTGTCTGAATCATGACCTTTATGGCAAAAGAATCCAGTTCAGATTACACGTTGTGTTTAGTTGCCATGGCTCTCTGGTCTCTAACCTGGAACCGCTCTTCAGGCTTTCCTTGACCCTCATGACCTTGACAATTTTGCAGGTTACAGGCCAGTGATTTTGTTGAATATCTTTCAATTTATGATTCTCTTGTTTTTATCATGGTTAGATTTAAGTTAGGTATCTTTCCAGGAATATCACAGAAGATGACCTTCTGTGTTCTCCCCATTGCATCCTATCCAGTGAAAGATTATTTTGATTCATCCTATTACTGATATTAGCTTTGAATACTTGATTAAGGTGGTGATTGCTGAACTTCTCCACTGTTCAATTACTGTTTTTTATTTTTGTAATAAATAAGTATTTTTGGCCAGTGAGAGCCACTTCAAGCAGGCTTCTGTCTTTTGTGACACGTCACCCTCTTTCTTTTGCTATTTCCTTACTTTCTGACATCAGTTCCCTTGGGAATGTCCTCCTTACACATAGGTGACCACCCAAATTTATTGCTTGCTCAGCTTTCTCCTCTGAGTTCCATCCCTGTCTATCCAGTTGCTTACCTGACATTTCCAGTTGCCTGTCTCACAGGCATCTTAAATTTTGTTTGTTCAAAATAGAATTCCTGACTTCATCCGTTAAGTGGGTTCCTCCCCTAGTCATCTCCATCTCATTCGGTTGCATTACCATCTTCCTCCTTCCTCAGGCTGAAAAAATAGATGTCAGCCTTTAGTCTTTGCTCTCTTCCGCACTACTCCTAGCTTCAGTCTGCCAGCAAACTGTATACATTTTACTTCCAAATATGCCTCATGTCTTTCCACTTCTCTCCAGTTCCTTTTGGCTCACTCTCTCCTTCCACTTGCACGATTACAGTAGCCTCTTCACTGGTTTCTCCACTTCCACTCCTGCTTCACTCTGGTCCATTTCCAGACATCTCTTATCAGTGCAAATCTGATCATGTCACCTCCTTGCTTAAAACCATGCAATGTTTCCTCATTCCTCTCAGAATAAAAGCTCCAAATGATCGGACTTACGCTTCAGTCTTCAACTCCATTTCATATTCTTCTTTCTTTTGCTATGATGTAGAAAGCAAGGGAAGCAAACCATTTTTTTCAGCTCCTTGAACATTCTAAACTCTTTTCTACCCCAGAACCTCACCTGAACACGTGTCCTCTTGCCCTTTACACAGCTGCACTTGTCTTGTCTTACTCAGGATGAGAAAGGATAATTGTTCTCTACTCAGATGGGTCTTCCCTGATTATCAGTTAAGTTCATCTTACCCCGTACCTCAGTATTCTCTATTAAAACACTCTCTTTTCTGCATGGTGCTTAACATGATTTGAAGGCATTTGGTTATTTACTTGCTGAATGTCTTATTTTCCCCATTGAGAAGATCAGTGCTGCATAGTGACTAGTATTGAATTGTATGAGTAGTTACTCTTCTAGGAATAGTGCATTTCCAAGGTACTAACAATTCAAGGGGACACTAACTGTGATAACTAGATGGACCACTCCAGTGATCTCTCAGGACCAGAGCATTTCCCTTCATTTAGATTGGCCTTTCATAGCAGCATTCTGATTTGTGAACCGATGGAAATAAATACATTTTGGTTCAAATATTTATTGAATTATTACTGTTTGCCCGGCACTTCGGTTTTCTTGACTTCCTTAATCTTCTGGAAATGTGACTTTAAAATCCTACTCGTTCATTTAACACGGCGCGGCTCGATGCCTCTTCCTCTAGGGAGCTTTACTTGGCACCTCCAGCTGCGTTTACCACTCCTGCCTCTGGGGCGAGTTAGAGAGAGCACAGGATGCCACCACTTGCCAACTGTGTGACCTCCAAATAAAGAGGATCAGAGTACACGCCTCACAGAGTGGTAATGAAGCTTCAATCAGGTTTCATTTGAAAGTGCTTTGTGACCATTAAGGTTTTCTGCAGAAAGGTGAAGATTTGATTAATCTTTGTAACATTCTTTCTGACTTCTCTGACCTTTCTGTCCTCCTCTCTTCTGTTCCTTCGCTCAGCAGGTATTTCCTGAGCACCTGCTGTGAGGGACAGTCTCTGCCGTGCTTAGGGACGTGGACTCTGGGGCCAGACTCAGTCCCTGCTCTACCACCTGCTAGCGTGGGACTTTGGTATTTAACATTACTCTGCCTCAGTTTTCTACTCTGTAAAGTGGAAATCGTCATAGTACTTTATCCTGTAGCTTATTGTGAGGGTTAAATGAATGAATATTTGTATTTAGCTTAGAACTCTGCCTGGCGCGTATTATTACCCGCTAGAATGGATGCTCTCCCTAAGGGCAAGGATTTTTGTTTGTATTTTTCGTGGCTAAAACTCAGTGCCAAAAACAGTGCCTGGGAATGATAGGCGCTCAATAAATATTTGTAAATGAATGAGTGACTATGATGTCTTCTGGAGAAAAAAAATTAAAAAGACATTATTAAGTGCTTCTAGCGAACCAGGGTAAATATGGTTCTTTTATCATCCTTTCCAAGTTGCCATGAAGAGCTACCGTAAAAACTTGTGGAGAAAATGTCTCTGACAAAAAAAAATCTTTAAAAATCAGAGTTTACCAAACCATGAGTACTTCTAGCATTGGAACTGTGTCTCACTATACCCTTGATCCACAGCACCTAATTGATCCCTAGCATCTGGGAGAAGCCCAAGCAATGAATGAACGAACGAATGAATGAATGAATGAATGAGTGTCTGTTCTCTGGAAGATTGGCTGCAAAAAATGTCATCCATCCACTCTTTTTTTGAACTCCTGAGTCCTATCAGTCAGTCTGCTAGCAAGTAACACTGCTGAGCAAAATCACCTTAGTCATTCAAAGAACCCCCTTCATGGAGTTGAGTTTTAATGTTTTGTCTTTTTTTTTTAAATCAAAGGATGATACAAGAAAAAAAATTTATGAAATCATTTACTGCGTTTATTACAGAAGTTTTGAGGGCAGTGTCTCCTGTCTGAATTCAGTGCTCCCCAAAGAATTTGTGCCCCTATTGGATAATTTCCTTTTAAAATTCAGGGTTCAGGAAAACCTAGCTTTCCGGAGGTATTGTATGCCTCCTCCTTTCTGCTGATGAGCATGATGTGACTAATTGTGCCTCTCTTTTCATTTTGACTGCCTAGGGCCCCAGAGTCAAACTTGAAGTTTAATTATGGCGTGCATATGTATGTCTTTCATTTCAGTGGTCTTGAATTTCTACTCTCTCACTTGCGTTGTTCGCTGTCTGGACTTTAAACTTTCTATAAATATTTTACTGTTATCTGGTTACACATGGACTTGCTGAAAGCTACCCCAAATCCCTATGGAATGAGGCAAATTCTACACAAATACACATGCATGCATGCATTCTTAGTTTTAACAACTTCTCATACAAAGGCCTCTAAATTTGGTTGCTGACACTTAGGAGGAAGAATCTCTTCTCCGTAGATCAAGTGAAAATACCAAATGCCATTTCTCTGTGTTGTCTCTGTGGTTCCTACAGTATAAATATGTTCTTTAAAATGTTTGGATCATGTAGGTGTAGCTTTCTGAAAATGAACGGCCTATTTTTGTGTTCTTTCAAAGGTTTGCTAAAATAGTGCTTTTGCGTGAAAGTCTCTTAGCCCTGACAGAAAATGCTATAAATAAATAAATGTTTTTTATAACTCCTTTGGAGGAAAGAACAGAGATCATCCATAAGTTCTTGGCTTCTTGGGTAAAGATAGACCTTGTTTGTGCTCTGCCTGTAATTCTCAAAAAAGGACATTTTTGAGGCATTGTAATCATGTCAGCTCAATTGGCAACTACTTTATTAGTATTTTGTAGAAGTTAATAAATCTCTGCATAAGACCCACAACTTGTCTACTTGATAGTTGTTTAGATGCCTTATCTTTATGGCTGGCTGTCACCTGTGCAATGATATGTCAACAAGGAGAGAGAAGAATGTCCGTCACAAGGTGACAGCAAACTGCTGCATCCATCAGGGTGATGTCACTGAGCTGGCACTGCCATCAATCAGCTCTTTACGGATTCTGGCTGCATTCTAGTTTTGCATATCGATGAAAGATAGGGAACTATTTCAGGACAGATCTTAGAGCACAACTTCTTTCTCAGTATTGTTTTGTGAACTCCAGAGAAAGACAAGCTTGCACTCTTGCTCCCCAGAACCTTTAAATGCTCTTTTCTCCTTTCTTGCTTCCGTATCTGGCAAAAATCTGACTCTTTCTTCGTATCCAGCCCAAAGTCATTTTCCCCGTGGAACACCTCCCACGTCCCCTGTGCAGAAGTCATTGCCTGTTGTATCTTATGTGATGGTAGTTAGTACTTTATAGTGTTGTGAGAGCTCACCCATCAGGGGAAGAATCATGCTGAAAGTCCTGTTATAAAGTTACCATGAAAAGGAAGAGAAGGTTATCGTTAGTATTCAAGGAGGAGAAGAAAATTCTAGCACTTACTGCCGTATCTCTAGTACGTTTTCTTCTGTTTCTTGGGAGAAGGTCTCTTTAGTAAAGCTATACAAAATCTTTCTAAACATAGTTGCACTGTCCAAATGCTGTCATCACCAGTGCTAACTAACCCCAGTAGCCTCTTCTCCATCCTGCCAGGCACAGTGCTACATAGTAGCAGGACTCTTATCCTGGACTTTAAAAACATTAAAATATTAAAAATAACTTTCACTGGAATTTTCTTTTGTATAAAAATTAACGCATATTTATTATAGAAAAATCTAGCAAAAGCAGCCATACCACAAACCTCATAGCTAAGTTACTTCCATATTTTGATATTTTAGCCATCCTGTATTTTGAGTCGGGAAAGGTTTCATACTATTTCGCTACCTGTTTTTTAAAGCAGGCTACTTAGAAAGTTCATATTGATATGAACAGACTCTTCGGAAGATATATGCCCCTTCTACAGGATGCAGGGGCTGCATGACAGATCATTAAGGACACCAAATAAAAAGAGCCTGTGCACTGTCTCCAGGTTTTTTGAATTTTGCTCTTGCCCCCTGTCAGCTATGTGAATTGGGGCAAGCTGCTTCAGCCTTAGGAACCTCAATTTCTTCATCAGTAAAAATGAGAACAATTAGGCCTACCTCTCCTAGGCACCATAAAAATGAAACAATTTGAGGGGCTGGCCTGGTGGCATAGTGGTTAAGTTTCTGCACTCCACTTTGGCAGCCTGGGGTTCACGGGTTCGGATTCCAGGCACAGCCTACACGCTACTCATCAAGCCATACTGTGGGGGCGTCCCACATACAAAATAGAGGAAGATTGGCACAGATGTTAGCAAGCAAAAAGAGGAAGATTGGCAACAGATGTTAAGGCCAATCTTCCTCACCAAAAAAAAAGAAAGAAAGAAAAGAAAAGAAATGATTTAGAAATGATTTGACATGATACACACACCTGTCATGTGGTAAGTGTTAGTCTGCTCACCATTGCATGGCTGTCCAGCTTCATTCTCAATACTCTTTGCCCCTGTGCTCCTGCCTTTTGAACCTCCTGTAGTTCATTAAATAGACGAGAATACCTTGTGCATATTTCCTCATTGCCTTTCAATCCTGAAGATGTGCATTAGTGCAGAAGGAAGATGTAGAGGGAGATAAAGAACTCCACACAAAGGCTTTATCTGGGGGTTCTGGATATAGTAAGAAAGCCACAGAGACATTCTTCATCCTAAATAAGATCTGTAGATTAAAAAAACCCATTAATGTCTATAAAGTAAATAATGAGCTGAAAAATGTTCATTATTCCTGGTAATTGTAATAACTAGTTCTCAGTCTTTGGATTTGTAGGGGTAGCTCACCATGAGATGTTTGTTTTTATAGGAAGATCACTTAATGAAAGTGATTCTATCAGGAAAGACTAAAATAGCATTTTGCTTTTGCATAAATTTACATGTTTAGGCAATGTGTAAAATTAGGAGGGACTGTGGAAAGGAAAAACTTGTTCTATTTTCTTCTGGCATTTGAGGATGAGAAAAAAGAAACAGCCACACAGATTGATGTGATTTGGGGCCTGAGAATGATTTTGTTACATATGCCCACCAGACTTTTCACATTTCTGGCAAATGGAATCTTCTCCTTGTGAAACCCTTGATAGCGATTTTGTGTTTTGGCACACTTCTACTTATGCATCTTCTAGCTGGTATTAACCACAGCCTAACCAGTGCTGGTGAGATGACAAAATGCCTACTTTGTTAAAAACCACAATTTTGGATCAGAGGTGTGTAGGTTTTATTTTAATTTTAATTTTTAGGCTTGGCTTTTTAAATTATATAAGTGATAAATTGTATAAATAATAAATATTGTTATACGCTTATAAATACCATCTACTGCAACAAGTATCTTTGCCACACATAACTTTTTCCATGTTTTGGATTATTTCCTAAAGATAAAGTCATATAAATGGAAAAACTAGGTTAAGGGGAATAAATATGTTTATGGCTGAGATGCAAACTACCTTCCCAACTGTATTAATTTACATTTCCATTAGCAGTGCCTGAGTCTTTGCTGTCTCTATTTGAACTCTTTGCTTGCTAATTTAATAAGCAAAATACTAAATCTCATTTTATTGTTTTATTTCTTTGATTGTAAGGTAAATATTTTTCTGCATATGTTAATTAGTATTTCTTTTTTATTTTTTTGTAAATTATAAATAGATGTTATTTGATTTTTAGTAGGATAGCTTTATTTAATCCTACAGATATTTTCTAGGTATCTAGGACTGATATTCTGGGACTCTCTGAGGACAACCTTTCTGCTGCCCTGCACGCTGCTCAGAGAGGCAGTGTAGCTAAGAGCCTGGCCTGAGGAGTGGTGCATCTGCCTGGGTTTGAATCCAGGTTGTGCTACTTACTAGCTGTGTGTCTTTGGACAAGTTAGTTAACTCCCAGGGCTTCAGTTTCCTCACCTTTAAATGGGGATGGTAAGAATGGATTCTGCCTTCAGTAATTGTATGAATTAAGAGTCAGTCCACGTGGCACCTGGTGCACGGTAAGCATCAGTAAATGTGAACTCTCAGCCATCTGTCAGAACGTTAAGCTCCTGGAGAGCAGGGTTTCCATCTCGTTTGCAGATAATAGACTCTCGTTGGATATTCCTTTTTATTTTTGTTTTTTAATTTTTAAATTGTTTTTTTTGGTAAGGAAGATTATCCCTGAGCTAACATCTGTGCCAATCTCCCTCTTTTTGCTTGAGGAAGATTGTCCCTGAGCTAATATCTGTGCCAGTCTTCCTCTACTTTGTATATGGGACGTCACCACAGCATGGCTAAATGAGCAGTGTGTAGGTCCGTGCCCGAGATCTGAACCTGTGAACCCTGAGCTTCTGAAGCGGAGTACTTGAACTTACCCACGACGCCACCAGGCTGGCCCTCAGTGGATATTCTTTAAGTGACTAGCCCTAGAAACGTGACTGAAGGCAGTAATCGGACCACTACAGTGTCTGCACTTTTCATTTTCCCCGGCAGTTTGAGGTAAAGATGTGGGTCAGACTGAATATAGAAGAAAGATATAATTTACCTGAACTTCCTTAACACAGTGGAACTAGAACTTCCAGGAGTCTGTGAAGAACGACCAGAAACTGCCATCTGGGTCAGGGCTCTCCAGTTGCCTCAGCTGTTTCTCTTTCCTTCCACTTGCTTTCAAAGATCGCCCTGCCCCAAGGTTCTCGCTCTCTCTGTCCTTGGGAATAAACAGATGCAGCGCATCTGACACAAATCACAATATTAGCTCCTGTTCAGAATTTAACCTGAAGAGCAGTTTGTTGGAACCTAATTTTAGGCCTAGTCTCCATTTATCTTTGCCCGAGGAACTCTCTACAACAGTTTTGGACGAGTTTATTGAGGTCTAATTTACAAACAGTAAACCTCCCCCTTTTTAAGGTCCAGTTTGGACATATGTACAGTCATGTGACCGTACCACAATCAAGGTATAGGAAAAAATGTCCCTCATACCCCTCTACCATCAATCCCCTCCTCCTGTCCCCAGCTCCTGGCCACGACCGAGCTGAAATTTGTCCCTATAGTTTTGCCCATTCTCAAATGCCATATAAATGAAATCATACAGTACCCAGCCATTTGTGTCTGACTTCTCTCACTCAGCATAATGCTTTTGCGATTCATTCACATTAATGCATGTATATGTAGTCATTCCTTATTTCTGAGTATGTAGTTTTTTGAGCAATTTAAAAATCATCCTGTTTATCCCCTAAAAGTAAATGTCTGATTCTTCCTGGCTGTTTTTACAGACGCACCAAGAGTGTCAGAATGCCCATGAGTTACATGCAAAGAACTTATATAACCCAGAAAATCTAAATAACAGGAAGATATTGTAAATTTGTAACTTGGTGAGGATATATCACAGTGTTTCTGAATTATACAGATTTTTGTTCTTTCCCACTGTGTTATGAAATAAAATTTTAAAAGCTATTTAATCCCAATGGAAAATTTAATATAGCATAAATTTTAAAAGTGCTTCGTAAAAATAAAGTGTAGCAATCAAACTAGATAAAAATTGCTAGTTTATTAACATAAGGGGACTCCTATGTGAGCAAAGGATAGATTGGTTGATTTACTCATCTCCTTTGGAACTGCTAAAGAGCAAGCATCAATTTAACATGTAAAAAAAAGACATTCAGCTGAGTAAATCAAAATACACGAAGTCTTGCTAATCTTCAGAGCATCCGTGTTGTATGGGGAAAAATATTATTTATTAATATTTATAGCTTTAAAATTGAGTCATTGACAGAGGTTAAATGTCGTACTCAGTTACATGATCTTTTTCTCATCTTGGAGCTTTTTGGGGACAGAGACTCGTTTTATTCATTTTGCAGCCATGCATTTACTTAGCACAGAGAAGATGCTCAATATATCAGACTGACCAAATGAGGTAGCGTAGTAGCATGGGAGTTAAGAGTATATGCCCTAGAGCAGGAGCATGTTTTTGCAAGCAAAATTCAATTGGAAGACAGCCACAGCCGTGCATTAAAGTATTGTCTGTGGACGTTTTTACTCTGCAATAGCAGAGTTGAGTACTTGTGTCAGGGGCTCTCTGGCCCCAAAGCCTAAAATATGGGCTATCTGGTCCTTTACAGAAAAAGTTTGCCAATCCCTGCCTTAGGGTCGTGCTGTCTAGGTTCAAATCTCAATTCTTCCACTTCCTGTGTGGCGCTGAACAAGCTGCTTGATTACCCTAAACCTCAGTTTCTTCATCTTTAAAACAGAGATCGTGAGAGTAGCTGCCTCGGAGGCGTTCAAACTCAGGCCCCTACCAAGACCAGCAGATTAAGTGGAACTTTGGTCAATTGTTTCTAGATTATAAACTATCTGCAAGATTTTAAACTGCTTGACAGATAGGGTCTTGAATTCCTCATCTTGTTGTCCCCCAGTGTACTGTGGCCAGGGCGGGCTTCAGTAAACTTGTCTTAAATGGAAGTGAAGTTGTATTAGCGGGGCACCAAGTGGATCATTTTTCTGTAAATATTAGCCTTAGCTCTTAACTCCTTACTTGTTTCAAAGGACAATATGAAAGAGCAAGAATTTGGAGGGTGAAATCTGAATGTCCAACTACAGATGAACAGATAAGTAAATTAAGAAACACTCATTCAGGGGCTGGCCCCGTGGCCGAGTGTTAAGTTCCAGCGCTCTGCTGCAGGCGGCCCAGTGTTTCCTCAGTTCAAATCCTGGGCGCGGACATGGCACTGCTCATCAAACCACGCTGAGGCGGCATCCCACATGCCACAACTAGAAGGACCCACAACTAAGAATATACAACTACGTACCAGGGGGCTTTGTGGAGAAAAGGAAAAAAAAATAAAATCTTTAAAAAAACAAAAAAAGAAACATTCAGTGGCATATTATCCAGGCAATTAAAATGAGTATAGCAAAGACAATTTAGTAACGTGGAAAAATGCTTATTATAAAACATTAGCTGTAAGAACTGAAAAAAGTAGGAATACAAAATTGAATGTAAAGTACAATTAAAACTTTTTTTTTAAAGGCAGAGAAAAGGGCCTTCAGGTCACAGTTTTCAAACTTCAGCTGTAAATCTTGCAATGCTAAGGCCCCCTCCTCAGAAATTCTGATTTAGTAAGTGTGGGACGGTGCCCTGGAATCTGCCTATTTGACAGGCATGCGAAGTGGTTCTGGTATGAAGGGTCTGTCCGCCAGCTTTAAGAATGCTGTCTTGAGAGAACGATCCAACATAGTTTTAGTGGGATTGTGGATAATTTTTTTTACTTTTTGATTTTTCTTTTGTGGTGGTGGTGATTGACTGCTTTTACATTGAAAAAAGAAAATTTTAAATTTTATACACAATTTATCAAATTATTAATAAATGTATAAACGACTTTAATTTTTTTAAAAAGGTAAGCTGTGTTCTATCCATAGAACTATTAAAAAGAACATGGCCTGTCTGCATTGTATGGATATGCAATGATCCCCGAGATACCTTGTTAAGAGAAGAAAGAAATGTATAGGACAGTGTGTATTGTATCTAATTTTTAAGTTAAGAAAAAGAAGGGGAGAAAGGGTTGAGGACATGCACATACGTGGTTGTATGTGTAAAGGATCCCTTGCCAGCCTTCCTTGAGATCAAGGGGGTTCAGGAACACAGAAGGACTTCACATCCCCCCCATAGTATTGTGGTGATATGGATAATTAGGCGTGAGAGCTAGCCTGAGAACCTAATGACCATTTGTCACATAGTTTCTATATCAAAAGACCATCAGCATTTCAACAACTGACTTTACAAACCAGCACATAAAATACATCACATTTTTTTAGGTTAAAGACTACCCATGTTGATGGGGCATAAAATAAAGGCATTACTGAGACCAGTAAGATTCATCCATGGTTGGGGTGTGGATGGATCTGTGGAAGTCTGTTCCCACTGGTAGAGAGCCAATGAAGAGATGGGGAGTAAGTTGTTTCTTTGTAGCTAAACCAGGGAAGATTCTCCACTGAGTTCTCAAACCCAAGCAGGGGAGACTAGACCCGAGTTGGAACAAAAAGTACTTTCCCAGATAAAACAAGGTGGAAAAGAAATGGGAAAATGAAAATAGGAGAATGGAAATTCAAGAGAGCCTTCAAGAAGGTTACACATTTGACGGTTGTCTTAGAATCATGTCTAAAGTATAAATGATTTTTATCATCTGATCAAGGGCCGTGGATTCTTAGCATTGGCTTAAGTGATAGTACTCTCAAAAGAAAAGGCTTCTTGGCCATCTGTCTCAAAGCTCTACCTTCCATACCTGGTGAACAGGTGAACAGGTTCATGACCCCTTTACTAGACCTGTCCTTTCATGCCAGAACTCTAGATTTTCCTTTAAGAATATAGGAAATTGATAGCTATTTATTCTCCAGCCGAGTATTGAGGAGATGCAGTTTATCGCCTAAGATCTGCTCATAAACAGTTACCTTTGAGAAGTTCAAAATAAACAGATTAGTTTACTCATCTGTAATTCAAACAACCAGCAGAAGTATTTATCTGGTGAGCTACTTTACTGCAAAGAATTGAGTGAGTTCAGTCTATGATGCTTACGTTCTGTTTGTACTTTCACTGAGCAACAGAAGAAAAAACCCTCCTTTTTCCCTGCTCTTCCTCCTCCATCCTCTGTAATGGAATAACCTTCTGATGCCAACATTGCAAACACAGAGGACCCTTCATTTCTTGGCTTGCCACTCCCTGCCTATCACGTGCTTTCTGCTTGATTGGAGTGATAGTTCCTGGTAGAATCCGGTTAGCCCTGAAGAGTGCAGGCTCTTTGTGGGGATTATGCGTGTGTTGTTGCTCTGTTGGGAGCGGTAGTCATGAATCACAGTGCCTGGGGGACTGTTAAGCGGAAGGTTCAAGGAAAACCAAGTTTTTTTCTATGCTGCTCATTGAAAGTAAGGAAGGCTTAGAGTAGGGACTTATCCTGGATATTTGTGGGATACAAGGACACTGATTTGTTCCAAGTAGACAATTTGTGATGGGAGGTGGTAGGTGTTAGGTCATAGATAAAGCTTGTATAGGTTCAATGGGGCTAGGTTTTGTGGGGAGGGGACCTTGAATGCCAGACTCAGGTAGAAATTTATTCTGTGAATAAGGGGAGTCATTGCATTTTTGTAGAAAGAGAGTAACTTAACGTAAGCAGAATTTCCTGAATTAATCTGGCAGTAATGTTTAGGGCGCAACAGAGGCAGACTAACTGAAGGATAGGATATTGCCGAAGTCAGGCATGAGTAGGTGAAAGCCTGGATTAGGATGGTGACAGAGAGAAATGATTAAAGAGATATTCAAGGAAGGAAGCAGATAAGAGTTTCAAAAAACTAACCAGGCATGGAGAAGGACGGAGAATGAAAAAGTAAAATGACAGGTGTCAGTCTTAGAAAAACTGTGTTGTCATTACAGCTGGCAAGGAATAGATGTTTGTTTTGCTTTAAAGACTTATCATTTGAGGGGCAAAAAGAATGTGGAGGATTAAAAGCACCAGGAAGACACAGTTCTCAAGGAAACCAAAGAGACGGAGCATTTCAAATAGTGGTGTCCAATTACCAGCATCATGTATTAGGACTGGAGATAGGAGAGTGGTGAGGGTCAAGACAAATGTGAATTGAGCAAAGACTTTTATTTGGGCTTCAGAGATCATTGGTGACTTTCAAAAGTGCAATTCAAGTAGAATGGTGGGATCAAAAGTGATTTGGAGAATTAAGGAGAGAAAAATGCTGAGATGATGGAGATAAAAGGTACAGCCCGTTTGCCTCTGAAGTTTAACAGTGAAAAGAAGAAAAATGAAAATTAATAGTAGCAGCTACATTACAGATTAGCAAAACTTGTAGTTTGATTAAGAAGTGTTTTCTGTGCAGAGGAATAGTAGAAAATTGTAAGACCAGGGCAGGGCTCGGGGGATAGTTAGAAATGGATTGCAACCCCTGAGCCTGACTCCTATGGATAAGGCATCTGTGAAGATGTTTCCATGAGCTAGCAGCTGTAGGTTTTCCTCCTCTACAGCTCCTACCACACAGCTTTAGGTAGATCTTTTGCACCTCTGCGTTCGTTCCCAGAAGTTCTGTTGGGTGAGAGGCAGGGGAAGGCAGGAGATGAAGGAGCAGAATTTCTGTATTCCTCCAGCTAGTGTGTGGAAGTAGAGGAGAAAGGGAAAGAGGTAATTTATATCCATTTTTACTTTTGGAGTTCTTTTCTTTTAATTTTCTATTTTATTGAGGTTGTAATGGTTTATAATATTGTGAAATTTCAGGTGGACATTATTATTTGTCAGTTTCATTATGTACTGCATCATGCTCACCACCAATAGTCTAATTTTTGTCTGTCAACATATATATGTGCCCGGTTACCCCTTTTGCCCACCCTTGACTCCCTGACCACTTTTGCTGCATCCCGTAAGAGTTTTATTCTCATTTATCTCCAGGTATTTTTAAATTTCTCTTTGATTTCTTCATTGATCCAATGGTGGTTCAGTAGCATGTTGGTTAGCATCTCCAAATATTTGTCACTTTCCCATCTTTTTTCTTGTAGTTGATTTCTAGTTTCATGGCATTGTGGTCATAAAAGATGCTTGATGTTATTTCAATCTTCTTAAATTTATTGAGGCTTGCCTTGTTTCCCATTATATGGTCTACCCTTGAGAATGTTCCATGTGCACTTGGGAAGAATGTATATTCTGCTGTTTTGGGATGGAATGCTCTGTATCTGTAAGTCCATCTGATCAAGTGTATCATTTAAATCCACTATTTCCATGTTAACTTTCTCTCTGGATGATCTATCTGGAAGTGGGATGTTGAGGCCCCTACTATTATTGTATTGCTGTTAATTTCTCCCTTTAGTTCTGTTAATAGTTGCTTCATATACTTGGGTGCTCCTGTGTTAGGTGCATATATATTCATAAGTGTTATGGCCTCTTGGTAGAAAGTCCCTTTGATCATTATATACTGCCCCTCTTTGTCTCTCATTGTTTTTTTCATCTTGAAGTCTGATTTGTCTGATATAAGTATAGCAATACCTACTTTCTTTTTTTGCTATTTGCTTGGAGTATCGTCTTCCATCCCTTCACTCCGAGCCTTTGTTTGTCTTTAGAGCTGAGATGTGTTTCCTGGAGGCAGCATATGATTGGGTCTTGTTTTTTAATCCCTCCAGCTACTCTGTGTCTTTTGACTGGAGAAGTCAATCCACTTACATTTACAGTGATCGTTGCTATATGAGGGCTTAATACTGCCGTTTTATCTTTTGTTTTCTAGTTGTTCTATGTTTCCATTGTTTCTCTTCTTTTATATTTCTGACTGCCATTTTATTTTGGAGGTTTTCTGTGGAGGTTTTCTATTTTTTAATGAGTTGTGGCTCTGCTCTAATTTTTTGTTTAGTGGTTACCTTGAGGTTTGTGTAAAAGATCTTGTAGATGAGATAATCCATTTTCTGATAGCCTCTTATCTCCATTAGCCTAAACAAGTTCCATCCCTTTTTTCTTCCCCTTCTGAGTTATTGTTGTTACAAATTATTCTGTTTTGTATTGTGAGTTTGTGACTAAGTTGAAGTGTTTATAGTTACTTTTGATACTTTCCTTTCCTTTATCTTTTAAGCTATATTTAAGTATTTGCTTCCCTGTTCTGGAAGAGAGCTGCAGTTTTCTGGTTTTGTTTGTCTGTTTATCTCCTTGCTCAAAGCTTTGTAGACCATTGTCTTTTTGTGTCAGGTATGAGGGCATCCTTGATCATTTCTTGTAGGGGAGGTCTGGTGGCAATGAACTCCTTCAGCTTTTGTTTATTTGGGAAAGCTTTTATTTCCCTGTCATATCTGAAGGATAGTTTCACTGCATAGAGTATTCTTGGCTGAAAGTTTTTGTATTTTCAGTATTTTGAATGTATCATTCCCTTCTCTACTAGCCTATAAGGTTTCTGCTGAGAAATCCACTGAAAGCTTGATAGGGGTTCCTTTGTAAGTTATTTTCTTCTGCCTCCTGCCCTTAATATTTTTTCTTTGTCATTTACTTTTGTGAGTTTTACTATTATAAGCTTGGAGAAGGTCTTTTAGCATTGATGTAATTAGGAGTTCTATTGTCTTCATGTATTTGTACATCCAGTTTCTTCCCCAAGTGTGGGAAATTCTCAACTGTTGTTTCTTTGAACAAGCTCTCTGCTCCTTTCTCCCTCTGGAATACCTATAATCATTATGTTGCTTTTCCTAACTGAGTCGAATATTTCTTGAATAATTCCTTCATTTTTTAAAAACCTTAGTTCTCTCTCTTCCGCTACTTGAATCAATTCTATATTTCTATCCTTTAAGTCACTAATTCTTTCATCCATAACATCAGCTCTATTTTTTTTTTTTTTTTTTGAGGAAGATTAGCCCTGAGCTAACATCTGTGTCCATCTTCCTCTATTTTCTATGTGGGATGCCTGCCACAGCATGTCTTGATAAGCAGTGCATAGGTCTGCTCCTGGGATCCAAACTGGTGAACCCCTGAAACAGAGCATGCAAACTTAACCACTGTGCCACTTGGCCTGACCCATCAACTCTATTTTTTAAGGATTCTAGATAATTTTTTATTTCATTAATTGTGTTCTTCATATCCAGAATTTCAGCTTGGTTTTTTTAAATAGTTTCAATCTCTTTGGTGAAGTATTCCTTCTTCTTATTAATTTTATTCCTGAGTTCATTGAAGCATCTTTCTGAGTATTCTTGTAGCTTGTTGAGTTTCTTATGACAGCTATTTTGAATTCTCTGTCATTAAGATTGTAAATTTCTGTGACTTCAGGGTTGGTTTCTGGAGAATTGTCATTCTCCTTCCGTTCTGAATTGTTGCTGTAGTTTCTCATGGTGTTTGATGAACTAATCTTTTGCCAGGGCATTTGTGGTCGTATCAGGTCACAGATTCCACTTGCGGAGCACTGAGGGGAAGCAGGAGCTGTATTTCTGATCCCACTTTGTCTGCTGGAAGTTTGGGGTTTTATGGATGCTTGTGCCAACTGGGAGAGCATTCACCTGGGCAAGTAGATCTGCTGCTGCCTCTCCTTAAAGTCGTACAGGCTGCTGTGTTTGGTGGGCGGGCCTTCCTCATGGGTCCAAGCCTGGACCACTCCTTGGGACTGCAGCAGCAATATGGACTCTCCCACTGGATTGAAAAGCAATCGTGCTGGGGCTCAGGGCTGCTGCTGCCTGCTCCCACAGTTGCGCCAAGGCATGCTCCCACCTTCAGGGCTGCAGTGGTACTGTGGGCATTCGCAGCAGCCAGGAAATCGTTCTCCCATGTGTGTAGATTCACTGCCTTCTCTTCTTACAGTGACACCAGCTGCTGTGCTTGGAGGGCAGGGCTTCCTCATGGGGTCCAATCCTGGGCCACTCTTTGGGACCACAGCAGCACTGTGGGCTCTCCTACCAGACAGGAAAGTGATCACGTGGGGGCTCAGTGCTGCCATGACCTGTTCCCACATTCATGCCTATGTGTGCTCCCACCCTTGGAGCTGCAGTGGTACTATGGGTGCTCACACCAGCCGAGACAGCAGTTGCATGCATGCACAGGACTGCTGGGAGGCCAGAGAGTGCTCACCTATCTCCACCACCTCCCCCGGGGTAGTCCATCCACCTTCAGGTTATAGCTGCATGCATCTCTCAAGCATCCTGTGTGCTGTTTGGGTATCCTCTCTTGATTAGTGAATGTTCATTTAGTTCTAATTCAAAGTGGGAGAGATAAAGGGAACAGCTCACTCCACCGCATTGCTGACATCACTGATATATCCTTTTTTTTTTCCAAAGCATCACAGTATAATTTCACATCCAGCCAAGATTGGAATCTGGTCTGCTGGCCTAAAGTCCAGATCATTCCTACTGCATCCTGCTGTCAGGTCGGGGTCCTTAGAGGAGGGAAAGTCAGATAGATAGTATTACTACTCTGGTCCTCTGTCCACTGAGAGCCTCCAAAACTAGTATCACAGCTTGTCTTGCCAACTGCTGTTGGGAATGGGCTGAGAATACACTGTTCAAAGTGACTGTGTTGTATCTGCCTGCAAAGCTGAAGTCACCCAGACAGAAACCTAATTCCACCTGGCCAGAACCAGCAGCATAGTTATTACTCCTGGGCAGAAACCTTCAGAGTAATTCAGCTGCAGTTTCTCTATTACAATCTGTTCTCAAGTGGCAGGTCACAGGCATCATGACTTACAGGAGTAAACAAATCCTAGAGATGTGGTCCTGACACCCGGCCTTCCTGACTGCTGGACTGAGAGCTTGAAATACAGGAAACTGATTCTTAGCACTTGTTTTCTACAGCAGACCCCACAGACAGCAGGGGCTGTGAAATATCCTATATGTGGCCATGGCAAATGGAAAAGGTTCACTTTTCAATTTATTCAAAGGATTGTACCTGGATATGCGTACTCTGGGTCCACAGAAGGATGACATTGTTCTTCCCTCTCCTTCCTCTTCCCTTTCACTCCCCAGGGTATGATACCAAACATTATGGCCTTGTTGCTGCTTTTCTTCTTGTATTCTTGGATTACAAACAGACTGCTAGCATTTGAAGTATTCTGTAAAGTTCCTCCTGAGGATATGAGAAAGGACATGAATAGAGATGGGGCAAGGCTTCCAAACCTAAATGTTCAACATAGGACAAGTTGTAAATTGCTACCTGAACAGTAGCTAGGCTTCTGTGTAGCTAGTTTAGTTGAGCTAAAACCTTGTCATTAAATTTACTTGGAGTTTCACCAGGCCTCTTTTGTCTAAATGGGAAGAAATTTAAGAAAGGAAAATTGCGGACTTGGAACTATATATACAGTCAATATTATTATTCTCAGATTCCATATTTGCCAATTTGCCTAGCTAAAATTTATTTATAACCCTAAAATCATTACTTATGACACTTCAGTGGTCATTTGCAGACATGCACAGAGCAGCAAAAAATTTACACCACCCGACACGCATGTTCCCAGTTGAGATCAAAAAGGGCAATGCTCTGCCTCCTTGTTCCCAATCTCATACCATAATCAAGTGTCCTTTTTCCAATCTACTTAGGTGCCATATTTTTTGCGTTTTTATGTTTTTTTGTTGGTGATTTCGCTGTTTTAAATGACCCCCCCAGCATAGCACCAAAGTGCTGTTTAGTGTTCCTTAAGTGCAAAGAAGGCTGTGATGTACTTTATGGAGAAAAACAGTAGCCCCCCTTATCTGTGGAGGATATGATCCAAGACCCCCAGTGGATGCTTGAAACTGGGAATAGTACCAAACCTCACATATTCTGTATTTTTTTCTATACATATATCCTATGATAAAGTTTAATTTATAAAAATTACACACAATAAGAGATTAACAATAAGTAATAATAAAATAGAACAATTATAACAATATAGTGTAATAAAAGCTATGTGAATGTAGTTTCTTTCTCTCAAAATATCTTACTGTTCTATACTCACCCTTCTTGCGATAATGGGGCCTGATACAATGCCTGCGTGATGAGATGATGTGAGGTGAATGACGTGTGCATTGTGACATAGCGTTATTTTCAGCTGCAATTGACCTCAGGTAACTGAAACGGCAGAAAGCAAAACCATGGATAAGGAGGGACTACTGTACGTATGTTAGATAAGCTTCATTCACGCATGAGTTATAGGGCTGTTGGCCATGAGTT
Source organism: Equus przewalskii (assembly GCF_037783145.1). Classification (NCBI taxonomy): domain Eukaryota; kingdom Metazoa; phylum Chordata; class Mammalia; order Perissodactyla; family Equidae; genus Equus; species Equus przewalskii. The sequence goes on along the minus strand of NC_091833.1, from coordinate 76,472,978 downwards.
CAATGTTAAGGAATTAATAATATATATTAAATAAGCTGTCTTTAAACAGGAGCACACATGAAGTAAGACTATGTATATGTGTTGATCATTTGATGAAAATGTTGTAACCAGGGCCTCTCAGGAACCTAACCCTGTATTTCCCCTAGGAGCAGTGGTTCCATGTTAGGTACCGATATCCGTGGGTACTTTATAGAATATAACTACTGTGAATGAGTCAACCGAGCATAAAGCAAGTGCTTTCTTTAGAATGAGATATATTGCACTAATAAGGTTAGGTTAATAGTGAATATTAAATGCCATCCTAAATGACTAATGAAAATGATAAAGAGAATGTGATTTGAGCTAGGCCTTCAAGGGCTGTGAATCATAGGGATCTCCATCGCTGGTCGATGCCCTGGTCCCGTGAAAGAAGGAGTCTTCTTTAGGACAGAGGATGAGCTCTCTTTCAGCAGTTGGTGTTAAGGGGAGTGCCCTCTAGAAAGTTCTGCTGCATGACTTTATTTGAACTTTTTTTCTCAGTTGCCACTAACAGGAGGATAAACACTTGAGAGGAAGAACAATTTTTTGAGGAATGTCTTTTTTTCCGTTTTTGCTCTTCTGCTGCTACCTTTTGCCATTACTGTTTTCTTAGGGAAATCGATATTGATCATTATTCTTGATTCAGCCATCCAAAAAATGACTTCCCACGATGACTGTTTCTTTTTTGTGTTTGCTTTTGGAGTGTGGATGAGAAACATATTGTGTTTTTTAATCTTGTTCTGGCGAACTTGAACCAAAAGAAAGAAATACTAGAAGGGATAAGTAATAATGCACTTTTTTCTTCTTATTTCAGTTTATTTTAATCTAACTTAAAACGTTAAACACTGTGAACCATTTACTTATAGCCTCTTGATGTCCTGCTGATTTTTAAAACAAAGTTCTGATGCTTTTGTCTGTCCTTGTGTGATAATCCTGTTGAGCAGACTGACATCCAGCGTACATTAGGAAGATGTATCCAGTGACAAAGTCCTCAGTCTTTAGTTGCCTTATTGCTTCCTTAAAGCCAGTAAAGGATTACCGCAGTGGAGGTTGAGAGAAGAATGTGCACCATGTGAAAGTGATGGAGGTGGTGCTAACTGGTGGGTGGTGGTGATAGTGGCAGAGGTTGTGGAGGTAGGTGATATAGAGGTGGTGGTGGCAGTGGGTGGTGATGATGAAGCTGATGGTGATATATGTGAGTGTTCTGTGTAGCCCACACTTGGATGTGTGTACTGGATGCCCTTTTGTGGTGTTTGCCCAAACTTCAATACCTTCAATTCCTTTTTCTTTGAGAATTGCAGTCTCCCTGGATTCTCCAGGGGTGATTCCTTGGAACCCATTTTAACACAATGTAACTCTCTCAGACTGTGATAAATAGTACTGACCCAAGTGGGGCCTAATTAGAGTCCTTCTTGTGAAAATTTTGAATTGGAATTAATAGGTTTTAACCTTAATCTGGACGGTACTGTTGAACAGAAGAGATCTAAAAGATGTGGCATGACCATCTTCTGGCTGCCTTATGGGCTGAGTACTAGAGGAACAAAAAGACCTGTCAAGAGAGAAAAAAGTAGGTACACAGAGAGAAGCAGATGTAAGAAATGATCTGTAGTTCCAGGTTTTAAACTTTTGTCTGTAGCCAGGCTGTACACCTATTCCCAAGGTTCTGTTTAAATACCTAAGTATAATTATAATAAATTCTATTTTTTCTCAAGCTTGCTTAAGTCTGTTTCTGTTACTTGCCACTAAATGAATCCTAACAAACACAGTATGATACTGTTATCTTAAGATTTCCCACTCCACTTTTATTATAAAATCTTAGTAAATTAGCCAAGATATTCTCCACGATTGTTAATGTTAAATTGCCACCAATGTTTTATCCCTTTAAGAGTTCATTCACCCTAAGAAAAGTAAGTGGGAGACGATTATCATCTCCAGTATTACCTCTTTTGGGAAACATTTCCAATTCAGTCTGAGTTAGGGCCTCTACTCATGGGTTTCCTTGGCACAGAGTTGCCAGATAAAATACATGACCCCAAAATATTGCATGAGACATACTTATACTAAAAATTATGTTATTCATTTGAAATTTAAATTTAACTGGCCATTCTGTATTTTACATGGCAACCCTAGATCCAAGCAAAGAGTCCAGAATCAAGAGTTGTGCCTGACACATTACCTGAAGTTAGCTGTTGCTGGAGCATGCACTTTGTAGAGTGTGAGTGTCTAGGGAGTCGTGAGGGACAAAGCTGCAGAGGAGGGCAGAGACCAAGGCATAGAGGATGTGTTTTCTTTTTTTTTTTTTGAGGAAGACTAGACCTGAGCTAACTGCTGCCAATCCTCCTCTTTTTGCTGAGGAAGACTGTCCCTGAACTAACATCCGTGCCCATCTTCCTCTCCTTTATATGTGGGATTCCTACCACAGCATGGTGTGCCAAGCGGTGCCATGTCCACACCCGGGATCCAAACTGGTGAACCCCGGGCCGCTGAAGCGGAATGTGTGCACTTAACTGCTGCGCCACCGGGCCAGCCCCATAGAGGACGTTTTATCATAAGTATTATGATACTAAGCTGTGGTGATTATCCCATGATTCTTCTGTGTCCATCAACTAGGGCAAGATGTGTCCTTCTCTCCTTCCTGAGCCTCTAGCACAGCGGTTTCCAAGCTGTAAATGAAGATGCACTTCCTACAAATGTTTGTTTGTTTACAAATGTTGAATATATGAATATTTTGAGTATCATAAAACATTCACAAAATTGAAATTATCAAGTGTGAGATAAAGATAAAATATTTAAATTTTTTATTAACAGTGCCAAAAAATTCCCTTTGTTCCCTGAGAGCATTGTAATTGAATGTATGTCATTATTTTTTGCTTTACTTTATTTTAATTTAACACTGTGATATGGACATTTGATGGTGTGGTTATAAGGTCAGTTTACTTTCATAGTTGATTTTAGTAGCTAAAAAAGATAACTAAGAAAGAGATGTTGATCCAAATAGGAGAACATCTTTGACTGAACTTAGTAAATCATAATACATGTTTTTAAAGCACATCCACCAGCTGTGCCAAGATTCTTGTTTCAATGCAGCTAGTAAATTTTACTTTCCCATGTCATTCCTTTGTTCTTGCAAATTAAAATTAAGACATTACATTTTTATATTTCTAACAATGCTTCAAACTCATTAAACTTCATTTGGAAGATTTAGAAACCTCTCTTTCCAAGTTTTTTAAGCATGCAGATGTGAAGGTTTTCATAGACTGCTCATTCTTTCAGCAGACACATATTCAAGTATTACTGCTAGTCATTGTCCTAGGCTTTGGAGATAGAACCGTGAACATATGACAGACAAAACTTGCTGCCCTCATTCAGTGGGAGAGGGAGATAGGCAATGAACAAATAAACAAGTATAGTTAAAACATGTTAGACGGTGATAAGCATTAAAGAGAAAAATAAAGCAACGAAGGGGAAGGGAAGTGTTGATAGTAGTTGCCATGGTGGCTGGGAGACCAGGGAAGACCTTGTGGAAAAGTGATATTTAAATAAACGTCTGAAGGAGGTGAAGGAAGATATCTGGGGACATCTTTCAGGCAAAGGAAACAGCCAGTGCAAAGGCCCTGACCTCTTTGAGGCACAGCACAGCACCGTTGGGGCTGGAGTAGGTTAAGTCAAGAAGAGGGTAACAGGAAACGGTGTCAGTGAGGTAGTGGTCAAATCACGTAGGGACTTGAGGCCATTGTAGGGAAAGTGGCTTTTACTCTGAGACAGATGAGAAACCGTTAGATGGCTTTGAGCAGATGGTGGCCTCATCTGACGTGGGTGTTAAGAGGGTGACTCTGGCTGCTGGGGGCAGAGGTGTGGTGAAGGAGTCAGGAGAGGAGTACATGCAGGCAGATCAACTAGGAAACTGTTGCTGTGAGATTATGGCGGCCAGGACTCCTCTGGTAGCATTGTCGACGACGAGAAGTGATTGTGTTCTTGATGCATTTTGAGGGTAGATTGAACAAAATTTGCCGACAGTTAATTGTGGGAATTGCGAGTAAGGAAGAATTCAAGGATGACTCCTCAAGGTGGTGACTTTCATCACTTGCAGCAACAACAAAATCACCTGATGGAAACCTCTCCAAACGCCCCTTTGCAAAATATTCTTTCCCTAGAATAAATTTCTTTGAAAAGTAGTGACTTTATCATTCATTGTTAAAGCATCAGCTTTATCAGAAAGGGAAATAACAAATGGCTGTTAGCAGTATTGCTCTTTAGAAAATATTTTTTAGAACAAAAAAACACAACAGATTAAACGTCATTTTTTTTACAGCAAAAATATCTCTTCTGAAGCATATACAGCTGACAGTCAATTGGCGTCACTGAGGCGGTCAGGATATTTTATAACACTTGTCGATTTGTAAAAGAAAAAATGTGACACAACTTAAAATTTGACAACTCTTCTTGGAGCAGTGGTGTGAAGTAACCAAGGAACCGCTATGTAGTAGAAAAGGTTTTCATGGTGACCCTCCATCTTGTTACAGGGTTTTATAATGATTCTACTAAACTGACCATACCAATGACAAAATGTCTCTTCTAGATTCAACTTCTTTCCTATAATAGCTTGCCTATGAATGATATGATGAATGCATTTCATGCGTGGTAGTATCTTTTCCTGGACTCCTTTCTTCACTCTACTCAATTAATGTGTATAGGTTCTCCATAAAACATTGGGGGTTTTTTTTCTTTTTTTCTTTTTCTCCCCAAATACCCCCGGCACATGGTTGTATATCTTAGTTGCAGGTCCTTCTAGTTGTGGCATGTGGGACACCGCCTCAGCGTGGCCTGATGAGCGGTGCCATGTCCGCGCTCAGGATCCGAACTGGCAAAACGCTGGGCCGCCACAGTGGAGCGTGCGAACTTAACCACTTGGACACGGGGCTGGGCCCCTAAAACATTGTTTTTATTGAAGAAGTCATCTATTATTAGAACATATATTTCCTCTGCTATACTTCTTTCTTTAGTGGCTCATTAAAAAGTAGTTCTTTCTATATTTCGTTAGTGAGACAGAAATGTCTGTACTTTCACCCAATAATATAAATTTTGCATGTTGAGTAATTTTTTAATATTTATTTCCTCAAAAATCTACCAACATTTTCTTTAACTATTGACTAAAGAATTAGTTTGATTGCCAGATTTTTATCTGTGCATTATTTATCAATAAATTATTAATAGAAGTGCTTGATATTTGGGTATTAATTAAATCATTTTTTACAGTGGCAGGGAGAACAAGTATTTCACAGATAGTGTGTGGCTTTTTGTCTTTTGTTTGAAAATACTTATTTTCAAAAATACTAAGTATTGTACTGAGTATTGCAGAGATTTAACGTCCGTGAAAAATATAGAGAGATTTGTATTCACATTCTGGAGGCTTAATTTTAAAATGTCTTGCCAATCACCTTGGCTTTATAGTGATGTGTGCCCTTTTAAGGTGCAATGTGCACTTAGAATGAAATTCACTCATAATAGTGGACGTAAATCAGTATTTCAGATAGTCTTATTGACATGTTGAAGGCTGATGGCTTGTCAAATATTAGATCATCATTGTTTTAACCTCATAATGTTGCTGACGAAGAGCTCATATTCGAGATTCTGGAACCTGTGCAACATCCACATGTTGATTTCTGTTATTCTCTATTTGTTTCTCTGTAAAGAATAAAAGCAAAACTCTTAGAAGCAAAACAGACCCTCTGCTTATCTTTGGGAACAATAATAGGGGAGCTGAGGAGACAATTGGTCTGAAATCAGTGTTGTGGGGAGAAGAATCTTAAGTAATGAAGCTGAGATGAAAAGCTTTGGTTCTCTTTTGAGGGCCTGCTGAAGGGTGTATCAGGGTTATTAGTCTTTTTCAAAGAACCAACTTTTTGCCTTTGTTGATTTTTTCTATTTATGGTTGTTTTCTAGTTCATTTATTTCTGCTCTTGTTGTTACTGTTTACTTCCTCTTTTTTTCTTTGGATTTATTTCTCTGTTCTTTTTCTAATTCCATGAGATGAGTATATAGATAATTGATCTCCAAACTTTTTTTAATATAGCTTTGGCTGCATGTCACTATTTTTTATTTGTGATCATTTCATTGTTACTTAAGTCAAAAATTTTTTCTAATTGCGCTGGTGATTTCTTCTTTGACACATGCATGCTATTTAGCTGTGTAGTGCTTAATTTTCAAACATTTGACAATTCTCTGGTTGTCGTTTTTCTGTTGACTTCCAGATTAATTGAAAGCATACTGTGACATACGTCAATTAATCTTCGACAAAGGTGCTATGACAATTCAGTGGGGTAAGGAAAGTCTTTTCAACAAATGTTGCTGGAACAAGTTGGGGGGAAAATTAACCTCTTACCCCTACTTTATGCCACACACAAAAATTAACTTGAGATAGATAATAAAGCTGAAACTATAAAACTTCTAGAAAAAAATAGGACAATATCTTTTAGACTTTTAAGTAGGCAGAGATTTCTTAAAGGACACTGAAAGCATCAAACATAAAGAAAAAAATTGATAAATTAGAGTTCATCAATATTAAAAGCTTCTGCTCATCGAAAGACTGATAAAAATTAAAAAGGCAAATCACAAATTGGGTGAAAATATATGTAATACATATATTTGATAAAAGACTGACATCGGAATATATAAAGAACTCCTGTAAACCAATAATAAAAAAACTACAATTTAAAAAATGGACATGGGGGAGGGGGAGGGCCAAAGGGCACATAAATATGGTGACAGATGGCAACTAGACTTTGGGTAGTGAACACAATGTAGTCTATGAAGAAGTTGAAATATAATGCTGTACACTTGCAATTTATATAATATTATAAATCAATGTTACCTCAATAAAAATTTAATTAAATTTTAAAAAGTGGTCAAAAGACTTGAACAGACACTGCACAAAAGAAGATATACAAAAAGGTATCATCATTAGTCACTAGGGAAGTGCAGATCAAAACCTCACACTGGAATGGCTCAAAGGAAAATCTGCCAGCACCAAATATTGATGAGGCTGTGTAAGCTGGAACTCTCGTGTGTTACTGATGGGAATATAAAATGATACAGCCATTTTGGAAGAATGTTTGGCAGTTTCTTCTAAAGATAAACAGTCATCAATCCTATAACCTAGCAGCTCTACTCCTAGGTATTTACCCAAGAGAAATGAAAACACGTGTTCACAAAAAGACTAGTACAAGAATATTTATTGCAGCTTTAGTCATGATCGCTCTAAAAGGGAAACAATACCCATCCACCAGAGAATATATTAAAAAGTTGTGATATTTTCATACAATGGACTATTGATCAGCAATAAAAAGGAGTAAACTATTGATATACTCAACAGTGTAGATGAATCTCCAAGACATTATGCTGAGTCAATAAAGCCAGATAGAAAAGAATACATACCAAATGAGCACTTTTGTGTGAAGCTCAGGAACAAGCAAAATTAATCCATGATAATTGAAATGAGAACAGTGGTTGCCTTTGGGATGTGAGGATTGACTAGAAGAGACATGAGGAAACTTTCTGGAATGATGATTTGAAATGTTCTATATTTTTATTTCATTGGTGGTTACACAGATTCTTTTATCAAAATGTATCAAATTTTACACTTAAAAGCAGTGAATTTTACTTCAATTTAAAAAATGATACTATTTTTGCAATTTCCTGTGAATCTATATTACTTCAAAATTATTTGTTCAAATAAGTACCCTGTGATTTCCGCTTGTTGAAATTGCTTGAAACTTCCTTTATGACCCACATGTGGTTAATTTCTGTAAAAGTTTCGTGTGTACCTTAAAAGAATATGTAGTCGCTGTTGTTGGGTACAGTATTCTAAATAGATTAGCAAGGTTGAGTTTGTTAGTTGTGTTGTTCAAATTTTTTATACCTTTACTCTTTTTTTTGGCTTGTTCTGTGAGTTACTGAGAGATGTGTGTTAAAAATCTTCTACAATCTTTATAACTTTGAACATATTAATCATAGTTTTTTTAAAGACTATATCCTATGACTCTATCTGGGTCACTTCTGGGTGTGTTTTTATTATCTCTTTCTTTCTTGGCCCTCTGCCTGGGTATGCCTAGTAGTTGTTGATTGAATGCAGGACGTTAAAGAATTGTAGATACTGTGGATGATGGTATCTTTCTCTGGAGGGCTTACTTTTGCTTCTGATAGGCAGTTAGAGTATGGCAGATCTCCTTAAACCGATGAGGGACTGAATCGATTTGAGGCTTAGTTCTGGTATTTTTTAGGCTTTCATCCTAGGATGTAGCCTTCAAGGGGATGCATGGGATTTCAGTTAAATAACTGAAAGCGTGGGATATTTACCTGGGCTCCTTCTATTTTTGGTGGGCGCTGAACTCTATTTTTCATTCCTCCAGCATCATGAAGCTGTCAAAAGCTCTGTTTAACTCCCCAGCCTCTTAACTGTTGCTTTCTGCTTGGTTTACATCGTTTATCAATTAGCAGATGCTTAGAAAGGCAGAATGTCAAGCTGGCTTCTCTGCACTTCCCTTCTCTTTGGGATCTCCTCAGGCTTGTGAGTCTGCCAAAAGGTCTGCTCACTTTATGTGCCTCCAAGCAGCTGCTTTCTGCTTGGCTTCTCAGCAGTTTTGCCCTGTGACTCTTAAAAATCAGTGGATGTTTTGAGAGAAAAAGTGGTACAATGACTTAACTCAGTTTTATTTTCCTTCTCCCTAAGATCTTGACCTCTCATGTCCTGGCTGCCTTGGTGGCACTCCAATGCCTTCAAGCAGATTTTAAGAATCCTTTTATCCAGCTCTTCTAGTTGTGTTTGATGGGAAGTTAGTTTGCTACAAGCTAGTCCCTCATAGCCGGAACAGGGAACCCTTCTCCAAGCCCACACAGTGAACTCCTCACAAGGCCAGCCAGCCATTGTCATCCTGAGATTTGAAGTGATTGCTTCCTGTATCATTGCCCCAGAAAGTTGTCTTCTTTTCCTGGGCTTTACAAAGGGCATATCTGAATCTGGGGTTGTTTTCTGGACGTTTCCCATCTCCATTCCAGTTAAAAGCTAGAGTCATCATGTCACAGTTTTTCTTCCAGCATGTTTAGAAGGGATTGTGCTTGCCCTACCCACAGGAAGCCCATCGACCTAATTAACTCTGTGATTGGTATTTGAATAAAAAGGTGCCTTCACTACCTCTGGGGGAGGAATGAAGTAATCTAATGAATACTGCCTTCACTTCTCTGCTAGGTTGAATTTGTGTCTTTAGCTCCTTGAATTTTAGCTAAACTACCATGAAGAATAAATATGAGAATTCCGTATGTAAGAAGCGTGGGAGCCTCAAATTTGTGGATAGGATTCTTTCACCTCCTTCAAAAGTGGGAACAGTTTATGATAAATGCTTTTAAGCCCCTAGAATAATTTTAGGCTAAGGAATTCAAATTTAATATTATTAAACCAAATTGGATACCTCAGCAAAAAACTCTTTTGTACTGACTTCTGCCAAGGAATGGAAAGGAGATTCATTCTGAAGGCGTTGCCAGAGAGGATTGAAGATATACAGCTCTTGATGTTTTGTTTTGTCTCAACAGTTTGCAAGAGCAGTGATTCCCTGGCTGTCTTGACAATGTACCCCATTTCCTGACACACTTACCACTGAAGGTGAATTCTCCTTTTTACAAGAAGGAAATTTTGGTGGAGAGCCATCCAACAAGGAAAGGACGTGTGGCTATCACGACAGGTAAGTCATTTGTTTAGAGGATGGGGAAGGAAGTAGCTTTTGGAGAAAATACTAAGGAAGATTTCATTTATTGTGAGTGGGACTCTAGACATTGATAGTGCATTTTTTGCTAAATATCAAGTTAAAAGATCCTGTCATTGATTATCTTCTTACCAACTGAGTAAATTTGGACAAATCTCTTAAATTCTCTGAGCCCCAGTTCTTTCATCTATAAAAGAAAATGTCATGTAAAAATGTTTTGCAAATGGGAAAGTGTAATATAAAAATGTAATTATCATTGTTTATTGTTTTGTTGCTGTTATGAAATCCTGTGGAATAGTTAGTGACCTTCTGTCTCATGGTGTTTTTGGATCACAGAGCCTAGTACTGTGAATCTGGGGACTTAGTCTTGAGTGTTGGAGTGGACAGCATTCCCCACCTGCCCCCCTGTAAGAACAACATCATAACATTCTTTTGGCTGCAGGTATCTGTTACCTGCTTTTTGGAAGTTGGGGGAAAGGACAGAAGCTAAAGATAAGATCAAAGAAAAGAAAATAACAACTACCTGTATTTGTTGTTATGGCAAGCATTATGTTAAGGATTTGAATACATTGTTTCTTTCAATCCACATACTAAGCCTTGTAAGGTGGGTGTTATCCCTACTATGACATTTTTCCTCAAGAGACAGAATTCCTTAGGGAGTCACTTAAAAGAAGATAAAAATCATTCTGGTTTATCATAATTTGGGAGATATCATTGGATGGTAGGAACTTGAAGTTTTAAATTTTTTTTTAATGTTTTACAATGCGCGTGTACAGCTTCTGTAATTGTGAAGTGGTTAATTAAAAATAAATGGATTCTTAAAAACAGTCTGTTGAGCACTTATTATAAAGTAGGTACTGTTCTGGATGCTTGTTCACGTCAGTGAACAAAACAGACAAAGATCCCTCACCTCATGGAGCTTGTGTTCTAGCAGGGAGGGCGACAGATAACAAATAATGCACGTGATATAGAAATAAATAAATTGCTAGGATATTAGAAGCCGATAAGAATATGGAAAAAAGAAAAAGTAGGGCCGAGTCAGGGGAATTGGGAGTGCTGGGTGGGTGGAAGTACAAATTGCAGTGTTAAATGGAGCGGCCAGGGCTGGTCTCATGGAGGAAAGACAGGAAGTCAGGGGTTAGCCCTGGTGTGTTCCGGGCAGAGGAAGCAACCGATGCCAGGGTCCTAAGGAGGGAACATGGTGGGGCATTCCACACACGGCCAGGAGGCCAGTGAGGTGGAGCAGAGTGAGTGGGGAGGTGAGTTTAGATAGGCAACGTCAGCGCCGGGGGAAATAATGTCATTTCCTTGGTTTAGATACATAAGAAAAGTTACCTTGTTTTCTTCTTGCCTACCTGGTTTATTCTAAATGTGTTTCCTCTGCAATTAAAACACACACACACAATAAATAAATTATTCCTCCACCACTGTTTTAGTTTCCGAGGGTTGCTGTAACAAACTACCACAAACTGGGTGGTTTAAAGCAACACCACTTTATTGTCTTCGAGCTCTGCAGGCTGCAAGTCCAGAAGCGGGGCAGGGCCATGCTCCCTCGGAGACGCGTTGCGGAGAACCTTTCCTTGCCTCCTCCTGGCTTCTGGTGGGGGCCGTCCGCCGTTCACGTTCCTTGGCTTACAGCTGCATCACTCCAATCTCCGCCTCCATAGCCACATGGTGTTCTCCTTGTGTGTTTGTGTCTTCACATGGCCATTTTCCCTCTCAGAAGGATACCAGACACATTGGATAAAGGGCCCACCCTACTCCAGGATGACCTCATCTTAACTTATTACAGTGCAATGACCCTATTTCCAAATAAGGTCACCTTCGGAGGTACTAGGGGTTAGGAATTCAGTATATCTTTTTGGAGGATGCAGTTCAACCCTAACAGCTGCCTAAATAATAAACAATAGGTATTACTATTCCCCTCTTACAAGTGGAGACACAGGCTCCAAAAGCTTAAAGGACTTGCCCAAGGTCAGAGTCAGTAAGCAGAAGCCAGGTCAGTGCGGTTTTACCATGGCACTCCTGCACCCCTGTGGCAGTGAGGTGGCGATGGAGGTGACCGGGAATTGCCCTGGCTCAGGACAAGAATTGTACACGTACGACATCACAGTCCCCGTCCATACTACTTAACCCGAGGATGGCTCCAAGTTGATGCTCTATCTCAGCATTCCTATCCAAGGGAAAATAGATGCCCCCTCTGTAACCCACCGTCCATTTTGCATTTCGTTCTGTAGCATGACAAACACAGGAAACAGATGCTTTTTCTCTTTTTCAGGAATTCTTCCAAAAAAATAATACTGCAATTTCTGTGACGTGTAGAACATCTTGTGACAGGACCACATGTTTTTTTCTCACACAACATGGGAAAAAAAAATATGGCTCTTGAGTCAGTTGGCATATTGCAATGGAATTAGAGGACTTTGAAAGCATTTAATGTGTTTTGCTTTCTCATTATATTTAAAAATTCCTTCTTAATGTGAAGCTTGTCTAGCCATTTGTGAGCCTGAAATCAACACTAGAGCCTTATTTTTAGGCTTAGTCTTGAGGGATACATCTGAGAAAAGGAAGAGACACTAAAACAGAACAGAACACTTTTCCCTGAGTCATAGTGAGGAGTGACATCCCTGGGCCAGGCTGAACATGGATGAATCCACTGGAGTCAGGAGTCCCAGAAGATTGTCTAAATCTTGGTCAAGGAAAGCAAATGCTCAAAGCCAAGCATTAAGTCTGGGAGGCGAGACAAAGTTCTGGTTGGAAAAAATTGTCATAGGGTCAAAACCAGAAAGATCAGACCTATATCACACAGTAGAGTTGGAGTCGGGGGGGAACTGGCCTGGTGGTGTAGCAGTTAACTTTGCGTGCTCCCCTGCCCAGGGTTCGCTGGTTCAGATCCCAGGTGTGGACCTACACACTGCTCATCAAACCATGCTGTGGCAGGTGTCCCACATATAAAGTAGAGGAAGATGGGCACAGATGTTAGCTCAGGACCAGTCTTCCTCAGCAAAAAGAGGAGGGTTGGTGGCAGATGTTAGCTCAGGGCTGATCTTCTTCTTCTTCAAAAAAAAGAAGTAGAGTTAGACAGATGAAATGGTTCAGAAAGTTGGTTGGGTCGGGGTTCGGGAGGCCTGTGTGTCCATGGCCCTGACTGCCCAGTGTGGGGCTGAAAGGGGGAATGTGTTGTGTAAGACCAAGTGGTCCCCTATCTGCTTTTGCTAAATATGGTTGTTAGCCATTTTTTGTTGTTGTTACATAGTCTTTTAGTTTCCTTTCAAGGTCCCTTTTTACCTCTGTTCTCAGTATGTTTTTATTCCCCCTAAGTTCTTGGGCTTCTCTTTGCACTTAACAGCTGACTGCTTTGGGTCTGTGTGTGGGACCGTGTGTTCTTCTTAGTATCAAAAAGAAGAAAAGAACGCTGCCTCTCTTCCAAAGCTGGTTCTACTCTTTGTTAAAATCGATTTTCTTTGATCCTGAACATGTGTGGAAAGAGCAAGGTCTTCATCTTTTTCTACTGAATTAAAGTGACCCACAGTCTTTGTCTGATGTCACCACCACAAAAGGCCACTCCCCAGAACGCAGCTCAGTCCCATGGGTCTGGTTGGGGGTTGGGGGTTGGGGGGGGCGGTCTCAGAGTCTGGTAAACATAGGTGCACCCCATCGACTTTTGATCGTCTAGCCGGTACTTTGCAACTGCAGATAAACAGCTGTTACTCTTACTGCTGCTGCTGCTGCAGACTGTGAAGGGCCAGCAGGTCAGGGGGCATTGATTAGAATTACTTCCTGGCTACAGACATTCTGGGAAGACACTAGGCTTTTCACAAGAAAGGCCAGAAGGTGACAAATATTAGAACTCAGAGACCTATTTAATCGCTCTTATCTCTGTGGAATGGGAATAAAATCCTCCTTTTTTCCCAGTAGGTAGATTGTTGAGCAATGTTGAGTCTTTTAATTATAAAACATTTTATTATAAAATAATTATTCAGATGAAATTCATATAACATAATATTAACCATTTTAAAGTGAACAATTTAGTGGCATTAAGTACTTTCACGGTGTTGTATAACCACTGCCTCTATCTTGTCCGCAAACATTTTCATCATCCCTAAATTACACACCATACCCGTTTGACAGTTACTCCCCATTTCTTCCTCCTCTCAACCCCTGGCAACCACCAACCTGCTTTCTCTCTCCATGGATTTACCTTTTCTGGCTATTTCGTATAAATGGAATCACACAACATGTGACTTTCTGTGTCTGATAGAACGTTTATTTTTAATTACATTTATTTTTTCCGTCTTCTCTGATCACTATGCTGGGAGCGCTCAGGTGCCGCCAGAGTGTTACCATCACTCTAATTAGGACCTCCCAGAAGCAAACCTCTTCAGGAATACCTGCTCCAGTTCAGTTGCTGGTGGATTTCTCTTCATGAGACAAATAGGAGTTTAGAATAAAGTTACTGAGTTTGCAAGCATATGAGGAATTCGACTTTACCTATTTTCCTTCTAACCTGAGGCTCAATCCCCTTCGACATCCTTTCCCCCCATCTGCAATTTATGTCATTGTCTAGTGGTCTGAACACCCATTTATCCCGTCATCCAGATGCACCTGTAATTGATATCTTGGCATCGGGGTAGATAGAGATCATATTGCTAGCCGAGGCAACCAAGCAGAGTCTCCCCCCGGGGAGTTAAATGGATACCAGCCGTTGAAGATGAAAATTTGAGAAATACTTTACACTCTCTTCTCTGGGGAGGCCAGTCGTCCTCCCTCCTCCCTTCTCTCCCCGGTGAAACAGGGGCTGTTCAGGGAGGGCTCCGGGATGCAGGCAGCAGAGGCTTGAAATGAGATTCCTCTCTCCATCTGCCAGACGTAACCCAAGATAAGTTACACAGATGAAGCTGGCAGAGAAATGGGGAACTGAATGGCAAACAAGGTGCTGAGGGGACCAACCTTCTAGATAAATCCTTTTGCAGGAGCAAAAGAGTCTGCTGGTCTAATAATGCAGAACCCAAGAATTAAATGGGTGTAGGGCTAGTGGTTCAGCGAATGCAGCCTCTGTAAGTCTCTTTTCCACAGACCTCCTGAGAGTGTTATTAGCATGCCCTGTGGGATGACAGTTAAATACAGGACAAATTATGACTTGTCTCTCTCAAATGGTGATTATCATGTACCGTATTATGTGCTAGGTGTGACTGAATCATCAGCTATCTGCTCCAAGAATCTCTCTTCTAGGAGCTTGAAAATACCACCTTTAGAGTAACTAATGGCTTTGTCGGCATATAGCCGAGTGACAGGTGGGGGCTTTTTTGTTGATTCCGTTCCCTTCTCTCCCTCCCTCCCTCCTCCTCTCATGTCTCCCTCCGTCCCACCCTCCATTAATGTGTATGGAACTTGTTTTGTGCCAGACACTGTGCTAAGGGCTAAGGCTGTGAACTAAGACCCTGCCATCCAGGAGTTCATGGTCCCTCCCTCCTTCCTGTTATCTCTGCTGCTTTACGTTCTCCTGCTGTTACAGACACCTGTAAGTAGTTGTATCCTTGTCTGTTTCCCATAGTAGGAAGTAGCTTCTAAAGGTCAGAGTCCTGCCTGCCTTGGAGCCGCTGAATCCAGCATTGCCCTGGCAGAACTTTATTGAATTGAATTCAGATATGTAAACAGGTAACCGGGTAAAATGTGATTAGTGATATTTGAGAGAGTTTTGCACAGAATGCTGAGAAGCACAAAGGGCAGAGTAAACAACTGCCATAGGGAGCCAGAGGGCCTCCGGGAGGAGCCATTTGATCTGTCTTGAAAGATGAGGAGGTGTTTGCCGGGCAAACGGGGGGCCACAATCTCCAGAGGTCACAGCTACGACAGAGTGTTTCCTGGGAGGGGCCCTTTGATCCTCTAAATCCTGCCCTTTCTTTCCTTAATGAAACCAGAAAAGAAGTGCTTGATTTTCCACTAGCTTTGGATCCAGCTCTGGGACCATATACGCACCTTTCCAGAAAGTGATGAGCCTTCTTTATTCTAGAGGCTAAAAGCCCCGCCCCCACCAAAAAAAAAAAAATCTATTGAATTCCTTAATGCCTAAAATGCCACCTGCGTATTTTAATCTTCCTTTTCCTTATTGAAATAAAAAATATTTTATTTCCTTTTCTAAATTGGCTCAGGTGGAGCCATGATCCACTTCCATGATCCTTTCACCATTTCAACAGACATACAGTGAACACTTCCCACAGAAAAGGCACAGCTCTGGAGTCCAGCCTCACAAAGGACAGAGATGGTTTCTGCTCCCAGGGAGACTAAAATTGACACCAAACAGGAAGCTAACGTCAGCACAGAAATGATCCTCCTCTCCTGTTTACAATCAAGGCGAAGTCTTTGGTTACATCCAGGCATGCAGAATTGGCATTGAAACTTTTTGAAATAGAAGGCTAATTCTGAAGTTTAGAAGTCCGAGGCACGATGAAGAAAGCTATACTTACCCCTGGAAGATTTACCAGGAAAAGGAAAAAGCATCCTCAGTTGAGACTTTACTGGGTGTAATTTTTAAGAAACCTCAGAAAATCTATTCCATGCAGAGAAATACTCCCAAAAGCAACATTTAAGACAGAACTTAAATTTTATATTATTTGGGTATATATACTTAGGTATTATAAAAGCATCTATCACTTTATTTTCATTTATTTGTGATAAATTTTGGTGTTTTTGTCGGACTTAAGGATTTTCTAGAGCTGGAATCCTGGTTTATAATTCTGATTATCACACAGATAAGGATGTGGCTTACCAAGGCTTGTCCTGTTTTCTTCATCTAGGAGAAACTTAGTGCTTGAGGTAAGGCTGCTCACCCTGATGCTGCCACTTCAGAATGCCCTCCCTCTTCTCTCTCTCTTTCTCTCTTGTCATTGGCCTAGCTGTCCTTAAAGGGAAATTCAAATGCCAGCCCTTCCATAATTCATTCTCTGACACCCCACTCTGTACACGTGATTCGTTTTTTTCCTCTGTATTGCCACAGCAGCTTATCCCCGCCCTCCCATACACACACACAGAACCAGACATTTTCTACCTCCTCTATAATTTTTGGTAAATATGTTATATCCCCTGCTAAAAAATGATAATTTCCTTGGAGTCAGTGATACTTTTCTTATGTCTTTTTTTTTTTTGAGGAAGATTAGCCCTGAGCTAACATCTGCTGCCAATCCTCCTCTTTTTTGCTGAGGAAGACTGGCTCTGAGCTAACATCTGTGCCCATCTTCCTCTACTTTATATGTGGGATGCCTACCATAGCATGGCCTTCTGAGTGGTGCCATGTCCGCACCCAGGATCTGAACCGGCGAACCCTGGGCCGCCAAAGCTGAATGTGTGCACTTAACCACTGTGCCCCTGTGCCGGCCTTCTTATGTCTTTGTATCTCATTCTCTCCTCCCTCATCCCAGAAATCTAAAACGAGGCAATAGGGCTGTGTTCCTTCTGGATGCTTGAGGGGAGAATCCTTTTCCTTGCCTTTTCTTTTGTTTTTTTTTTAAAGATTTTATTTTTCCTTTTTTTCCCCAAAGTCCCGCTGTACATAGTTGTACATTTTTAGTTGTGGGTCCTTCTAGTTGTGGCACGTGGGATGCCACCTCAGCATGGCCTGATGAGTGGTGCCATGTCCGCGCCCAGGATTCGAACCACAGAAACCCTGGGCCGCCGAAGCAGAGTGCACGAACTTAACCACTTTCCCACGGGGCGGCCCCTTCCTTGCCTTTTCTGGCTTCCAGAGGCCTCCTGCCTTCCCTGGCTTGTGGTCCTGTCCTCTGTCTTCAAAGCCAGCAGCCTATCATCTTCCAGTCATTTTCTCTCTCTCTGACTTCTGCTTCTGTCACCATATCTCCTCCTGTGACTCCGGACACCTTTGCCTCCCTCTTAAAAGAACGGTTGTGATTGCATGAGGCCTACCTGGAAAATCCAGGATCATCTTCCCATCTCAACATCCTTCACTTAATCACATCTGCAAAGTGCCTTTGCCAGGAAAAGTATACATTCACAGTTCTGGGGACTAGAAAGTGGCCATCTCTCGGGACCATTATTCTACCTACCCTAGGACATGTGTTCTTCTGTACTTAGGGGAATAAGCCCTTCATCCTCAATAGAGATCCGTGGAATACCACAACCACCACTTACAACATTATTTCTAAGGGAAAATGATTTCTGAATTGTGGTACAAAATAAATTCACATCTGTGATACACAACCATGGTTAAACTGTGAACTCTTTTTTTTTTTCTTTTCTTTTTTTGAGGAAGATCAGCCCTGAGCTAACATCTGCTGCCAATCCTCCTTTTTTGCTGAGGAAGACTGGCCCTGAGCTCACATCCGTGCCCATCTTCCTCTACTTTATATGTGGGACGCCTACCACAGCATGGCTTGCCAAAGGGTGCCATGTCCGTACCTGGATCCAAACCGGCGAACCCTGGGCCGCCAAAGCAGAATGTGCAAACCCAACCGCTACGCCACCAGGCCAGCCCCAAACTGTGAACTCTTTGTATAGCAACCTCAGCAGTTATAACAATAACAACCACTAATGGCCATCTTGTACATGAATCTGCTTAAACTGTCTTCTCTCACCATCCCAGATATATAGCCCTTGTTTGCACAATACATCAGACAAATCGTATGATAGAACTGCCCAGTAGGATTTTTTTCCTGTCAGAGTTTTTTTAAGATCTTTTAAATTGTACAGTCATGTGCTGTATAACAACATTTCAGTCAACCATGGACTGCATATACGATGATGGTCTCATAAGATTAGTACCGTATAGTCTGGGTGTGTAGTAGGCTATACCATCTAGGTTTGTGTAAGTGCACTCCGTGATGTTCACACAATGCAGAAATCACCTAGTGATGCATTTCTCAGAACATATCCTCATTAAGTGACACATGACTGTATATAAATGTGACCCCACTATACACTGAAAGAAGAGCAAAACTCATCATTTTGTAATGAGTTTACTGTTTGTTCAAGAAGGTGTACTGTGCTGGCAGTCTTAGTTTTAAGCATGTCACGCCCACTGCCCAGTAAGCTGCTGCACCATCTATTCAATACTGCAGTCACTAAGTAGAGCATGATACAAATGTTAAAATGGAAACATAGTATCTGAGGAGGTTAATAATGTTGTGAAGACTTGTGGGAAGAAGTTGACCGTGAGGAGGAGTAGAGAAAGGAGATGAGAGATGAAAAGAAAGATGACGAAAGGATAGAAAAATGACTTGAAGTCTAACATATGTCACGTTTTAAAAGACTTTGGTTCAAAAAACATAAACATTGTCCTATGCAGAGGAAACCAAGGAAGATATTTGATTTCAAATAAATAGAATGAAAAGACTTTTTCCTGGTCTCAAAAAAGTGAACATTTTCTTACAAAATATAGGCACAAACGATCTTTGAAATTCCATATGGAATTGTATCAGCCGTTAAAGGGGAGTGGCGTAAGATTGATTAATACCAGGCTCCCTTCACTCCACACGAACAACACTATCTCCTACGGCTGTGAGTTCCTCCAGGGCAGGGCCAGGGTCTGATTCATCTTTGTGTCCCCAGGCCCTAGCACATGGTTTGGCATATTGTCATCATGTTTGTTGAACACCAAGTAAAATGATTGCCAAGTTAGTCCCTTCCTGCATAACACAGCACTGATTCATTTGGAGGAAATTATTTAAAAGAAGTTGACAAGAGAAGGAATGTATGAGAAAAGAAAAATTAAAAATATATTATGAAGTAGGCTATTGAGATTTTCAGAGGACATAGCTGGAAATTTTCTTCATTCCTAAATTGTTCGTTTCACTATAGCATATAATTTTCCATCAAAAAACGTATGCACTATGAGCAGACAACAACAAAAGTATATTGGGATTCGGATGTTGATATTAAGGAGTGAGAATCATTCATTCCTCAACTAAATTGCAAATTGCTACTTCTTGTATGCCCACTGTTGTATACATAATCTCAGGGAGGCACTTGCACATAATCAGATTGGCAAATACTAAATCAAAGAATGCTTATGGGCTACTTTGTTTTATTTAGAAGATCAGGAGGAAGAGTTTCTATTTTTCATATTCCAGTACTGGAGCATTCTTGATCCCGCCTCTGTTGAGATTATCAATTTGCTAAGGACAGATTTATGACTTACGCTTCTTTTTCTATCCCTGATTTGCATAGTTTGATATTGTGGGCTTCATGGGCACCCAGTAAGTAAAATATATGGAAAAATATACCAGTATGAGCACTGTAAAGTTAGCGTGGGTAGGCACAAAATGATTAGAAATACATTCTCATATATAGTAAACTATATTGATGTATTTTCCAAACTCTTTGCTAACGTTCCATGATCAGATGGGTAGACTGTAGAAGACAAATTCACAGGCAATACTTTACAGGATACAGTGGCAAGAGATACTATAAAAGAAAACATGAAGCTGATTTCAGGTCAATCCAACAGAGGACATTTGTAAGTCAGGCCCAGGAAATTGCATTCAAAAGCAATATTGCGGCATTCACAGCAATATGACAGTGATAACAAAGAAAAAAGTAGCAAAGCTTCAGAATAACCAGTTCTTCAGTGGTGATGGATTTAAGATTAGCACTAACAGAGTAATTCAGCTAAGAAAGCAGCTAAGAGGTACATAAAAGGAATCAAAATTGAATAAGGAACCATTAATGTTATAGCTTATGTTTCACAGGTAAGCAAAATGAGAAGTAAAATCATAGGAAATCGGGATAGTTCTCTGAAAGTGAGTTGACCTCCTCCAGTGGTTCGAACCTCCTACACAGATCTGGCTAAGTCTAAATGGAGACATGACGTTCATGCTGAGTCTGTGTTCATTATTGTAGCGACAAATTCAAGAACGTTAAGAGAGGGATGGAAGTAATAAATTTAGGAATTTTTAAAGGAAGAGACTCTTAAGTTGTAATGTTGATGAAAGGTGTAAGAAAATTATTCAGTTTTGTCTTTCTACTTGAGATTTTTCATGGATGATATGATTCCTTTAATAGAAGAAGACTTTGGAAAGGAACAGGTCGTGTAAAGGATATTTTGAGTTTAAGGAAATACTTAATGCTGTGATGGAGAAGCAGGGAGGATGTACACTTTGCTTACTACAGCCACTGTGCCAGGATATGGGAGTTTCAAGGTGTACAGAAGGGTGTAGTCAACACATGGCTGTAAATATGTAGGAAAAAGATGTACGCAAGCTTCATGGCAAAATGTTGTAAGAAATAGCTGATAAAGCTATACAAATTACAAAGATCAAAAGTTTAAAGTTTACAGAAATGCAAAGAAATGAATGCTTCAAAAGTGTGGTTGGGGTCTGGCCCCGTGGTTTAGTGGTTAAGTTTGGCACACTCTGCTTCAGCAGCCTGGGTTTGCAGGTTTGGATCCCAGGTGCAGATCTACACCATTTGTCAGCCATTGGCACAGATGTTAGCTTGGGGCTAATCTTCCTCAAGCAAAAAGCAAAAACAAAAAAAGAGGAAGATTGGCAACGGATCTTAGCTCAGGGCTAATCTTCCTCAGCAGGAAAAAAAAAAGAAAAAATGTGGTTGGTACTTGAAGAAGTGTGAGAAAGATTAAAAATATATGACATTAGGGTATTAAGACAATTTAGGTGATTACTTATACCAATAGGAAGATGAGTGCTAAAGGAACTGTGGGTGTAAGCAAGAAAAGCACATGAAGTTTAATTTTTCTAAAGAAACAGAACTTAGAATGGAAATGTGTTATATCTGGTAAAACAGGAAGATAAAAATTGACCTTATATAAATTCAAATGTTTAAAAAATTATTTTTGCCTTAGTTTATCAATTCAGGATATTTTTCCCCTAATAAACAACCTCTTTGAGAATGAATATCTACAAAGAATTTTGAGTTACTTGGAAAATAATACAGGAAGAAAAGAAAAATCATCATCATCTTCGTCATCATCATCATTATTATTGTTTTATAAACCTGTTCTCTCACCCTGAAAATATTATGAGAAATTGTACTGGAATAGCAGAATACAAATCTTTGGATATTAGAGAGCATTTCTGAAACAGAAGAGATGAGGTGTGAGAGGATTGTAAATTTGGCAAGATACATTTTTCTTAGGCATAGTTTGGGAGTTACGCAGTTTCAAGCAGTGTAAACATTGACTTTATTAATACAGTGAAAGAAAGCATATCTGAACTCACTTACCTTTCCTTTTCAGGTGTGAGGAATACACTGAACTTCTCCCTCAGGGCAGGGGTCAGCAATTTGATCGAGGCTGTAATTCAGTGAATGTGCGGTTTTTATAGACTGTGAAATGCCATCATAATCTCAGTGTTTTATTACAGGTATCACTTTGTTCATCTTTTACATTTTATTACATATTATATGCACCAACATGATGAAAGGTAATGTGCTTTCTTTCCCTGAAGTCGGAGGTGTAGGACAAAATTGATGGCATAAGGGTAGGGCACTTTTTTTCCCAGTTTCATAAGGTTTGTGCTCATAGACTGCATGCTGTACTTTCTATTTCAGTAACATTTAACAAAATCATGGCCATGGAGAAAACTAAACTTACACAGAATGTCCACAGTGAGGCTCTGAGTGCTGATGGTTCAGGTATGGTACAAAGGCTACCCTGAGTTGCAAATTAAAGAGACAGAAGCCATCTTTTCCCTGTTGTTTTTAGTGTACAAAAATACCTGGATTTAACCATAAATAAGTGGTACAGTAATCTCAACTGTCTAGGACACAGTGAAGCACCCAGCTGTAAGGAAAACAAAGCAAAGCAAAGACAGCTAAAACAGATGCCAGTCATCCTCTGAACTCCTGGGGGAGCAGTCTAGGCTTTTGCTAGGCACTTAGTGATTCTCTCTTCACATACGATTCTATCATACTTGACTAATTTCCTGTCTCACAGGCACAAGAAACAATAAATTAGAAAGGAGAAGGAATTATGAGACTCACCGACCTAATAAGAAGTGACAGTAAAAATGTGAAAGGAGGCAGAATACTTATTTAAAAACAGGCACAAAAATGTTTTAAGGCAGAAGGATCATTGAGAGAGACAGACCATCCTGTGTCCTTCACTTTCCCCTGTAGACGTCATGGTCCTGAGACATCACGAGCAGTTTACAATCCTATTCAATGTATAATCTATTATAGAAAAACTTCCATTCAAAATGCCTTAATTTTAAAAAATTTTAATACTGATCGGGATAACATTTAGTTAACCTGTTTTGTTTTGGGGGACAAAATTAGGCTCAGAGACTGAGACTGTTTTTGCCAAATAGTTTATTTAACGCAGGTTTGCTATGGGATTTATGATAGGTTGATAAGCCAAAATAGCATACAGGATAATCTCTCTTAATAAGCCAGTAAAGAAATAATATACTTCAAAGCAATGATAGATTAATCACACTGTTGTTCCAGGCAAGAGGAGATGAAAGGAATAAAGTCCAAATTCAATCGAGGTGTATCTTTTTATTTGAGTAGGTACTTGGGAGAGATGGCTAAACCAACCGAGAGCTGGCTTCCAGCTGCCAGCGCAGAATAAAAGTCTCCTGTTGCTAGAGCTCGTTGCTAGGGAACGGTTGGCGCCGGTGTCAGTGGGCAAGATAATCTTTGTGGGGCCCACTGCTGGCTTTCCACAACTGATAAGGGAGTCGCCCTGACCACAGGAGAAGCTAGTGTCCCAAGGTCTTCAGAGAGTTTGTTTAGGTCAGCAAAGAGTGCGTTGCCCAGGCAGAAACTCTCGAACAAGTCTCACCGACTCTGGGTATTCATAGGCTGAATGTCCCCTTGCCTAGTTGCTTCTCCACATGTTCATACTGATAAGCGCCCAGCAGCCTTGTCATCAGCTGAGCTACTGAGTTTTTATCAACACAACAGATGAGATGAAGACATCCTGACACAAATTACTTCATTCTTATGTCAAAACAGCTTTGTTTTTTGTCTCTGTCATAAACAAGGGGATTAAAACAACTTCGCTTAAGTCATAAATAAGATTTGGAATCATATCAAACCAATACACAACATAACCTCATCCTTCAAAAATAGCATATAAATAAGAATTATCATATTATATTGCATTGAATGAGCCCTGAAATACATCTATTTTCATTATTTGTGATCAGAACATTTTGATTTCAAACTCCCGTTTTGATTTTTTTTTTTTTTTGGCAGAATTCCTTCAAATGAGTTATAGGGAGACTACCCGTAATTGGGTTTACCTCACGTTTCTTGGCAGAAATGAAAAGGATATGTGTTTGGTTCATTCTTGCTGGTTAATTTCCTGGGTGTTACATGTTTTTGTTTATTTTATCCAGAGCAGAGTTGCTCTCTCTTTAAAAAGAAAAAGTAGATTGAAGATAGCTTATTTGGACGTTATAGACTTTTCCCTTTGAGAAAGTAGATATCAAAATTAGGGTAAACAAGAGCTTTGGCAGAGTTCTTCATTATGTCTGCACTCAGCTTCTCTTCCTCTGTGCCCCACCTCACCAACACACACCCTTGGGCCGATATGACTTGACAGTGTGTTTGTGAAAGCCTGGCCCCAGAATAGTGTTCTGTGACTCATACCATGATGCTTTTACAACATCTCTAGAGAGGTTACAAAGTCTGTTAGACCTCCCTATTTCCTTATTGTGTAGAGTGAATTTTATTTTTTTAGGAAATGTTTTTTATTTTTCTTGATGAAGTGACTCCCTTTGACTCCATTATTTTTTGTCTTTCCTCGTTAGACATCACAAATTTACTTTGCTGTGTGATTCATCTACACAGTTCTATGATTGTTTGTTGTTATATGAGCTATAAAGGTTTTTCAGGTTTCTCTTACCTAAACCCCAAACAAACCAGATTTCATTTTTGGATTAGAGAAAAAAAATTATACTGCCATATATATAATGGCATTACAGCTGCCATATATTATAAGCTATTATTCCTTTGAACATGAGAAGTTGTGCAGCCCATTGACCTTGAACCTCAAAAAGAAGAGAGGAGAAGACACTTTCTCTTGAGAGAGTTTGTGTATCTTATGTCTTTGACACCAGAAGTTGGCTCTAGCGTTTTAATCTGGGAAGAAACAGACTCATCATTCCTACTCTCCTGTAATACAGCAAGATATTTCTATCTGTTCTTTAGATGGGGTTGGGGGTAGTATTTACTATGGAAATAGGAAGGAAAAAAAGGAAAGAAAGTATGTGCTGAACCGTTAGTACCTGTGAAGAAATAGATCCATAAAACCTTCATAAACAGAGCTCCTATTCTCTACTTCTGGGCTTTTTTTTATTACCTACCGAGTACCAGGCACTGTGTTCTGTGCTGCTTCACAAGTGTCGTTTTTCTCAGAGCCATGTCCATGTCCTTTTAGTGTCCGTAAGAGAGAAAAAGAAAATTTTTCCCTTCCCCATGCTGACTTAAAAAAAAGAAGTCAGAGTAGAAGATTAGTGCTGTTAAAGTTGAAGGAAAAAATAAATGGCATAGAAAAAAATAATACACTTTACAATGAGACCAAAGTATTACCTCGGGTACTGGTTTTCATTTTGATGATTGGTGATTCAAATTTAGTAAAACCTGGGCAGCCATAGATCACTTAGGTTCCGTCAAAAATTTCCTATGTTTTTTGTTCATCAAGTGGATTCCTTGTATTTCAGCTACCGGGTTTTTGTTTGTTTGTGTTTTGGTGGGCTCCTTCTCAGCTCCTCAGAGCAGAGAGGCATTTTGGGCAGGTCAGGCCCCACAGCTTGATGATAGCAGGCAAGACAAATCCTCAAGAAAGTTGCCTCCAGTCACAGATGCTCCTGCTAGGTTACACTATCGTGGGAAGGTGATCGGAAGACACAGCCGCTTGAATGAGATAGGCACACAAAGCCACTATCAAGGTAGCACACTGAAATAGGAGAAATGCTGAAATTTTGTGGCAAATATTGTTTAAACCTTTTTCATGCTTGTAGCAGTGCGTTAATTTTGGTTTGAGGTATAGGCTTGGTTAGAGAGAACCTGGCATTTCTTTATGCCCTTAGTTTAAAGTCTAACCGATATTGATGTGATTTATCCCTCACTCCCTAAGAACTTCTCAAGTTTCCTTCCAGAAAGAAGTGTTCTCTTCCTTGATCTTCCAGGATCAGATTTACATCACTGAAAGTTAATTTAAACTTCTGACTTTTAGGATCCCAAGTTGAGAGTAGTGGCTCTTTGCATAGCCCCCACCACCATAACACAGAAATATTCTTTTGTTCCTATTCGTGATTTGGGAATAAAAATGGATTTTATTTTTATTATTTCCTTTCAAAGAGTAGAAACTTTAAAACATTCAGAAGTCTATTTTTACCAAATTCATTATAATAAAGTAATTCCACTTGTATCTTGATGATTGCTCTGACGTCTTATTCAGCATCCTAGATGCAATATTTCTTGCAAGTTCTTCCTTTCTTTCTGATTTGGCATTCAAATAGAAAGTTCTAAAAGAATAGCTAGTCCTCAGAGTGCTCTTGGCCATTACATTGTGCTAGTGATCGATGGAATTAATTTATTCTCTGTAGCTTTTTAATTAACCTATAACTTAATTTTTTTTCCTATGAAATAGTTCTACACAACGAAATTCTCATTAATCATCAGCTGGGACCCTCAGAAGCTGAGCTAGAATAGAAAGAGAAGGAATGGATATCTCCTTCCCCAAATTAACACTGTTAATTGTAATAAGCATAGTGGGAGCATAGATCACTCTACACAGGATCCATAAGTTGCCCTAGGATAAAAGTCACCCAAAAGTTTTTGAATATGCTGACACTCATTTCACTGATACTCTAGGAAGCTACTTTCAACTAACTGCTCATCAGATATCATTGCCAAGAACAAGGCTTTGCAAGGAGGCTTGTCATGCTGTAGCTTTTATGTATTCTATTACCTTCCAGAACTTTCAGCATAAAATTAATGAGAAATTAACAAAGAATGCAGTTTAATTTTCTTTAAATACCCTTTTTTTAAGAGCAAGTTTAGGTTCACAGCAAAATCAAGCAGAAAGTATAGAGTTTCCTGCCCCTGCAGTATAGTATTTTAACTTAAAATTTGACTTTTATAAAAATAACAACTTTATTGAGACATAATACACTTATCATTAAATTTACCTTTTTAAAGTGTACGATTCTGTGTTTTTAGTATATTCACGGAGTTGTGCAACCATCACCACTCTCTTAATTTCAGAATTAAAATTTACTTTTAAATGATGAAATTAAAATACCATTTAGAGAATTTAAAGAAAAGGAGAAAAAACATCCCTCAAACTCACTATTCTAACCAAACTCTTGCCATTTTTTTGTATATTTTATTTCAGATTTTTTTAACATCCAGATATTTTTACAAAGGATGAGGAGAGTATTCTATGTAATTATTTAAAAGTGTCCCGGTGAGAGTCGATGGCTCTGTCTCTTTAAGGCTGCTCACACTGTGGTGACGTGTGCTGTGGTTCTTCTTGCTGTGTGTACATATGAAATTATTCACGTGGAGAAAAGAACTTCATGGCTGTGTGTGCTGTGGTGTGATGCTTTCCATTAAGCCATCTCTCTTGATATTTGAACATTCCAGAGCACTGTTAAAGCTTTAGACTTTTGGTCATTAATAGTGGATAGATGTCTTTTATTCCTTTGTGTTATGGTGTGAAAATGTTAAAAGCTTAAGTTAATAAAGCTGGTATGTCTTTTGATGATGGTGTCCCCTCAGACTAAGGGCAGACTGGGCACCGGGCATTGTGAAGGACTCATTTCAACTAACATCAAGAAGTATTCAAGAGTGGAGCTAGCCCTGATGGCTTAGTGGTTAAAGTTTGTCGTGCTCTGCTTCAGTGGTCCTGGTTCGGTTCTGGGAGCAGAACCACACCACTCGTCTGTCAGTTGCCATGCTGTGGTGGTAGCTCACATTTAAGAACTAGAAGGACCTACAACTAGAATATATAACTATGTACTGGGACTTTGAGCAACAAGAGCAAGACAGTAGAAACACAGCCAGCGGATCCAAACACATTTACGGAAGTTTCACAAATGGGCAAAAAATATATGAAAAGATGCTCTGGGGATGTGAATGAAAACATTTTCTCTGGAATAGGATTAAGCACAGTTGGAAAAAGTGATAATGTTAAGTGCGATAAAGGACGTGAGCAATTATACACTACATGAGAGTGTAATTGATCGACCTTTTAAGAGGCTAATTTGATGGCATTTATTAAGATTAAAAATGTCTATCATCTTTAATTGAAGAAGAGCACTCTTAAAAATTTTGCAGAATAATATCATTATATATAAAAATACACATACAGATGTTCATTGAAGCCATATTTGCAATAACAAGAAATTAGAAACAATATATTGCTCAATAATAAGAAAACTGGCTAAAAAATTATGGTTGAGACAGTCATAAAAAAGGACAAGATCCAAATATACGTACTGCCCAGTGCAGATGTGTGTGATATACTTTTATGTGAAAAAGTGGAAATGTTATCATCCCTTTTTTATTAAAAAAGGTATATTTGTGGATAAGTCTGTTTATATGTAGGAAAACTGGGGTTGGGGCATTTTGCTTTTTGTTTTACATGATTTTTTCAGTTAATTGGATTATGAGTGATTTTTGCTTTTTTTCCCCTGGTGTTTTTCAAACCCATAATTTGAAAAATTAAGTGACATTCTTAAGGCTTTCAAAGATGAAAGAATGCAACAATTTAGCTACGCTGTCAAAGTATTGCCAAATAGAAGTCATTAAGGAACTAGCTTTAATGAGTAGGTAAAAATGATTTCTAATTAGTATATTAGCAGTTTGTATGGAAAAAGATGTTTCTAAGGCACATAGAAATAGTTTTTACTCAGGTTAAATCTTTTGAAATAATTTTTATTTTTTCTAATCATAAAAGTAAAATATGATCATTATAAAGCATTTTGAAAAGAAGTAAGAATATAAAGAAAATAATAAAAATTACCTATAATTCTATCCCCTAGAGATAATAGTAGGCTAAGTCTTAAAATCTTATTTATGCTGTCAATTTGAAATTTCAAAAAGGTTTAATTTTCACCGTGAGAGTATGCTTCACCCTAATCACATGTCTAATTGCTGAATTAGTGCAGGGATACATAAAATCTGAATAAAGTTTCTTGAATGTTTCCTATAGGAAATTAGCTTTGGTAATATTACACATTGTAATAAGAATTTAAAAAGAAGGATAAAATGCTGAAAGATAGAAAGAAGTAGATAGGAGGGCAGACACATATGACAAATCCTAAATTTTCACATTATTAAGGAAGAGAGTAGAAGTGTCTGTGATCCAACCAGGTGGTAAAGACGTTTCTCTTTGTCTTTCCCCTCATGCTGTCTTGTGCTGGCAGCCAACTGATAATCATTGAGGGGCTGGCAAGAGTGGAAAGGACTGTCACTCCCCTGGGGTACTTGTGTTATTTGGTACCTGGGGAGTAATTCTCTGAGGGACTCAAATCCTCACAATATGTTCATACTTGTAGGAGGAGTGATTGGATTACAAAGAACCATCCCAAGCTTCTCACCCCAGCAGTGTTATCTAAGTCTTCCCTTTTCCATGACACGTCCTGGGTATTGTGTAATTATCAGCCCATGTATTCCAGGTGGGTCTGGTCAGTAGCTTCTTGAAGCCCCTTCCTTCCTACACCCCCAAGTCCAGAATTGCATACGGAACTTCGCTCCCAGAACCTACAGCATTGAGTAGTTTCTATCTCCTCAGCACTTTACCATGCTATCTTCACCTTTGTTGTCGTCGCATGTTGTCAAGTTGGCTCTGACTCCTGGCGAGCCCGTGAATGAGTGATGTCCACACTGTCCTGTCCTCAACAGCCCTACTCAGCTCCTGTAGACTCATGCCTAAGGCTCTTTTATGGAGTCCGTCCATGTCATGTTTGGTCTTCCTCTTTTCCTGCTGCCTTCTACTTTCTGAGCATTATTGTCTTTCCCGAAGAATCCTGCCTTCTCCTGATGTGCCCAAGGTAGGGCAGCCTCAGTTTTGTCATTTTTTCCTCCAGCGATAGTTCAGGCTTAGTTTGCTCTAGGAACCCCTTGTTCGTCCTTCTGGCAGCCCAGGGTTCCTGTAGAGCTCTCCTCCAACACCCTATTTCAAATGAATTGATTTTTTTCCTGTCAGCCTTCTTCATGTCCAGGTTTCACACCTGACCATGGTAATTGGAATACAAGGGTGTGGATGTTCTTGGCCTTAGTCTCTAATGACACTTCCTCACACTTGGTGATCTTTCCTAATTCTTTCATTGCTGTCCTCCCAAGTCTCAGTCTTCTCTTGATTTCTTGGCTGCGGTCTCCATTTCAACTGATGACTGAACCAAGGAAAACAAAATAACCATTTCAGTATCTTCATTGTCTACGTGAAAGTTGTGTAGTTCTTCTATGGTCATGATTTTGTCTCCTTGATGTTCAAATGCAGTCCTGCTTTGGCACTTTTTTCTTTCAGTTTTCTCAGAAGTTGTTTCATTTACTGCTTTCTGCCAGTAAGATGGTGTCATCTGCATATGTTCGATTGTTGATATTTCTTCCACTAATTTTCACTCTGTCTTCATCTGAGTCTAGGCCATTTTTTGGTATGACGTGTTCTGTATACAGATTAAACAGATAGGGAGATAAAATACACCCTTGTCTGACACCTTTGCCTAGAGGAAACCATTCTGTCTCTCCACATCCTGTCCTGACAGTGGCTTCTTGTCCATAATACAGGTTATGCATCAGGACAGTCAAGTGCTGAGGGACGCCCATTTCCTTCAGAGCAGCCCACAGCTTTTCATGATCCACGCAGTCAAAGGCTTTATTATAGTCTATAAAACATAGATTAATCTTCTTCTGAAACTCTTTGCAGCACTCCAGTAGCTAACAAATAATCGCACGTAGATCTCGTGCCTCTCCCTTTTCGAAATCCAACTTGGACGTCAGGCCTTTCTTGCTCCACATAAGGTAAAAGCCTTCATTGCAGCAGCTTGAGCATCACTTACCTGCATGGGAAACGAGAGCAGTGGTCCTATAGTGACTGCATCTCCTTGCTTGGGTATTGGGATACATAGTGAGTGTTTCTGTTCTGTAGGCCACTGTTTTGTTTCCTATATTTGTTGGCATAGTCTTGTTAGGACTTTGACAGATTCAGTCTCTGTGACTTGAAATAATTCTCTCAATATCCCATCTACCTCTGGTGACTTATTTCTTTTTAGTACTTTCAGGGCAGCTTTCACTTCACTTTTCTAAAATTACAAATTTTTCCTCATAGGAATCTTCTTCAAAGGAGTCTGTCATCCTTTCATCTCTTCTGTATAGATCTTCAGTATACTGTTTCCACCTTCCCTTTATTTTCTCCTGATTAGATATGTGCTTTCCTGTTGGTCATTCTGCATTCCTAATCTAGGTTTAAATTTTCCTTTGATTTCTTCAGTCTTCTGCAAGACACTTCCTATTCTTTCTTTTTTGTTGTTTTCTTCTATATCTTTGCGTTGGTCATTATAGTTCACCTTAAGGAATGGCTATATAACCTGTAGGGTCCAGTGCAAAATGAAAACGTGGGGCCTCTTGTTCAAAAATTAAGAATTTTAAGACAGTGCAAGCAAAGCATTAAAACAAATGCAGGGCCCTTTGGGACTGCACAGGTTACATACCTACGAAGCTGGCTGTGCTCACCTTAGCCTTACCTTCTGACCAGGGTATCCTGTTTCTGAGAGAGGGGACATAGATGGTACCCCCAATCATCCTCTTTCTTTTTTGAGTTCATCTAGTACTTACCTCCGTTGTGGGGCTACCAGCCTTCTAATCGTTGGGACAAAACTACTCTTTGAGAACCAGACACAGGTGTTGTAGAGGAGGAAAAAATTCTTCTTCCTTCTACCCTCCTTGGTTTTCCACCTGTGACCCTGTAAATTGGCCTGACAAAGACAGATTAATGAGGGAAAAGGGAAAAATAAACAGAAGTTTATTAACATGTGCATCACACTTACACATGGGAGTACCCAGAGATGAGTAACTCCACGGAATGGGTAGAACTTGGGCTTATATGGTATCTTAGCAGAGGAACAATAAATTTTTAGAGAAGTGACTAGACAAAGGAAAAAGACTTCGAGTTTCTAGGGGCAGCAAATTGTTAAAAGGCAAATATATGGGGAAACTAATGGATGATAAGAGCTAGTTAGTAAGGTTTGTTGTGTAGATTTCTCTGGTGCATCTCTAGACTGGCGCAGGTCTAAAGTTGTCTCTGGTGGTTAACTTTTGTCCTTTCTGGTAGAAAGAGGAGGGGGCAGGGACACCTTTGTAAATTTATGTCCTGCTTTTAGGCAAATAGAGAGCAGAGAGCATTTCTTGTATCTACTTCCTCTCAGTTGCCTTCAGCTCAAAATAATCTTTATGCTAAAGTGGCATATTTTGGGGGTGGCATATTCTTGGGTGGCATTTTCTGCTATCCTACAGTGCCCTCTCTGGAAAGATGTAGCCCCATGGGCCCATGACTTGAAACCTTGTGCCTATTCACACAAGACTGCCTTTCCTTCAGGTGGACACAGCCCTGTGCTACAGTACCTAGCCTGGCACTTGGTGAATGGCAGGAAAGCTGGATTTCATTCACCTCTAGCATACTTGACTGGGCATCCTCATGCAGGGAGCAGCCTGCATAATCCTACATAATCGCCTAGCCTAGGGAACAACCTGGCGCTCCTTTGTCACAGAGTGGCAAGATCTCTAGGCTAGAATGTCCTTTCTCCTTAATAGTTTACACATGACAGTCCACATCCCTTGATTTGGGGTCCTTGAGTACCGAGGCTTCTCTGGTTTGCCCTCTAGCCATAGCTGTTTGACCTTTTTATTGGTTATTTTTGCTCACTTATTTTTACCATTCCTTTTCTTATGATTAAGAATCGTCTATTATTGGGATCTGGCAATCCATCTACCCAGCTTCACTGAATGAGTTTCTTTAGCAGCAGGCAAACAGATTCATTAGACTCTCCCTTTATCTTTCTGTTCTAAGCTGATGGGTGGGGTTTTAGGTCTCATCCTAAGACGATATATGTTTAAACAGAGAAAAGAAATTAATGAGATAGAAGAAGAGAAAAATGAATCATTGTGATCTTTATAGTCTTTTGTAATTCCTGGCTACCTTTGCCTGAGAGTAAGCCAGGGAAAGATGAGGCCTGAGGTAAGAGAAGAAAAGAACAAGTGAAGTTGGGTTCTTAAGAGGGTTTTTTTTGACTAGATTCTGACATTAAAAATTAAAAGGACGTCAGATTCCCTTTCTTTCCCCCACCCACCAAAAATAAATAATGCGCTCACCCAGAAAGAGTTATGGGACATAAAATCTGTTCATATTGGCCTTTTAAATCCCTGCGTATGTTCCTACCATGAAATGAGATGAGAGTGGCAGGAGAGCCGTGCTGGGCTGCTGTACGACCATCCAGACTGGTATTCAGATTCCGGTTCTGGTAAGGAATGGATTGAGGTGGGACAGGGGCTGTGGGGATGTACTTTAGAAGAGCTGAAATCATCCAAACTAGACTACTAGGCCCCCATGAACTTTCCAAAATTCTTTTATAGCCTGTTTAAATGTTTTGTTTGTATGCATGTATGTGTGTGTCTGTGAGCATGCGTGTGTGTGAGCGTGCAAGCATGCACACAAGCATGTGTGTGTGTGTTGGGGACAGGACTGGAAGTTAAAAGTCCAGTACTCATTGTGGAAAAAAATGCTTTCTTTTATTTATTTGCTTAGGTCCTCAGATTTGTTTGCCATTTCTGATGGCAGAAATTCAGGGTTTATGGTTTTGAAACAGATTACGGTATTCCCATGGATCAGTGTTGTACCTATGAACTTAGAGATATTCCATATGAACAGATTTATAAACAGATATACAATAAGTGTGCATGTGTTCTTGCTCACCTCTTCTCTGGATAAATCCAGAATTTACAGGAATGTGGGTTTCTCGCCATTAAAAATATTTAAGGCAGACTAGAAGAATATTTTCTTTGATTTTTATTTGGAAACTTCCTTTTACTCTCCCATTTTGTTTTGTTCTTGATAAAAGAATCAGACCTCTAGGTTAGTGTAAATTATTCTGTGCTTATTTTACTAGTTAGGAGGTAAGTTTGACCATAGAGAAGAGCAGGATCCAAAATAACTGTAACTTAGATACAGTTGAAGTTTATTTCTCTCTGGTTGACTGCTCAGGGTAGACAGTTCAGGGACAATATAGTGGCTTTACTCCATAAGGACATCTGGGACCTAAGTTCCTTCTCCATGTTGCTTGGCCATCTCTATTGTGTGTGTTTCATCCATATGGTCCAAGACGACTTGCTACCACGTCCATGTCCTATGCACCAGGATGGAGGGAGGGGAAGAAAAACAGCAGATGCCTTCCCTTTAGGCACACGTCCTAGAAGTTACTTGTATCCCTTTATTCAGAACTTAGCTGTAAACTTTTTAGCAGGTGGCTGGGTACCCAGCTGAAAATCTTGGAGTTCAGCATCATTGAGGAAAGGGAAACTGGATCCTGGGGCGTAGCTGTCAGTCTGTGAGATCATATTCTCTTTGAGATCATATTCTACTCATCACATTTTGAACCCAGAAGACTAAATGTTGTATGACATAATTAGCTTATTAAGAAGGGAGACACAAAATCTGACTTTAAATAGAAATGGCCTCCATATCGTAAGTCGATTTTGATCATTTACCAGTGGCTGCCAGTGCTACTGTGTTAAGAAAGATTGAGGGCTATATTTGCACTGAGTAGGAAAGTAATTAGATGATCAATAAGTGATACCTTCCCTGGGCACAGGATAGGAGGACAATGTCATGTATTTGCTATCCTTAGTCTTAATTCAGAGAGCAACTCCTATAAAGTCATAGAGTCTACCGTAGGTAGCACTGTTAGGAATGTTTTCTTTCTTCCACAGTGGTTCATTCCACTGCCAGCAAGCAAGGTTTTAAATTTGGGGATGGGGTTGGGGCTTTATATATAAAGGAAGTACCACCCAGTGGAAAGGAAGGTTTAACTGAATGACCAATTGAATAAATTTTTAGAATACTCAGGTAAACCCGAGGGCACTAAGAAAGCCACCCTTATGTGATCATACTCGGGGAAGAAAGTGTGAAAAACTGATTGATAAGAATCCGTTAATTTTCTCCTTGCTCTGAACTTGTTTATATGACTGAATTAGGAGTTTAAAATACTCTGTGTACTGAATGTTTTACTTTACCTTTCTATGTATCTCCTCTCTTCAGCTAGACTATGAGCTCTTGAGAAACAAGTCTAAATGTG
Source organism: Equus przewalskii (assembly GCF_037783145.1). Classification (NCBI taxonomy): domain Eukaryota; kingdom Metazoa; phylum Chordata; class Mammalia; order Perissodactyla; family Equidae; genus Equus; species Equus przewalskii. The sequence goes on along the minus strand of NC_091833.1, from coordinate 76,437,931 downwards.
ACATCTCTGTGTCTCTGACAGTCGCTAGCATCTCTTACGATGCAAAGAGAGAGCGCAATAGATACTCATTGATTGCTGGATAGAAACCATTCGTGGTGCTCTGGTTAGCACTTTTTTTTTCCCAAGGAGTTTGCTCACTGCATAAGCATTACAATCCTCAATTTATCTTTCGGACACTGAGGTTGAAGGTGACTAAGTGAATTGTACCATCCCTTCCGGTGGTTCTGAATGCATTATTGATTAGCAGCAGAATTGACTAGCATAAATGGCAGTTGAGGATTTTCTTCCTCTCTTGTACCTTGTGTCGTTTTGGCAGGAGAAGTGAAGGGCAATTTTCAAGCTTCTCCAAGAGCTGCATGGTAAATAATTGCTGGATAAATTAATATCCTCTTCTAGATGAGAGCAAAACAAGGGGCCAGATCTGGCTGTCCTGATTTTGCTTTCCTTGTTCAGCCCACTGGCGGGAGTCGCCCTTGCTCTTGGTTCAGGTCCCAGCTCCTCCCTTGCTTGTCTGTAACTGTGAGTGAGTCATGGCAACCTTGCTGGTCCTCCTTTTTCCAACTGTCAAAAGAGAGATGAGTTGCCACCAGATGATGTCTTAAAGTGCCTCTGACTTCTGGAATGGAAGACGCTCTGGAAACCCAAAACGTTGCAATAAGTGGACTCTTTGCGTGATAAGTAACTCATTTTCTCTTCTCCCTTCAACCAAATTTTCTGCTGAGGTAAGTAATGTGGAGTGGGTTTTTTTGTTTTTTTCTTCAGCTTTTAGTTCCTTTTGTGTATGTCTGGCCTTGTAATTGTGGTGAATAAATGCTATAATTATAACCCTTTTTGACAGCTCTGTAATTTAATTGTAATTTGCTCTGAGCATCTTTTTAAGACAATGATGAGTATTGAAGATGCAGCTGTTCCAGTTTCATCTGCTAAACTGACAGGAATGGTTGAAATCATAGTCCCAGCAACTGTGGGAACTTCTGATCTATTCAAGGCCAAATATAGAGATATACTCTGTGTGTGTGTGTGTGTGCGTGTGAGTGACCACTTTTTGTACCCTGGTTTGGCAAAAGTGGCCGTGTGGTAGTTAGAGAGAGGCATCATTTAAAATTAGCTTTTGCATAAATATGTAGATTATTCTGAAGAGGAAAATCTTTTGGATTTATTTCTGCAGTAAGCTATGTGTCTTCTGTTAACATTCAGAGGTGGTGCCTCTGTTAACCTGAACTTGATTCCTGGCAGCATTGGCTGGGGGTCCTGGAGACCCACTGGTCATCAGGTGTTGTATTAGTTTGCTAGGGCTGACATAACAGAGTTCCACAGAATGGGTGGCTTAAACAACAGAAATTCATTGTCTCACCGTTCTGGGAGCTAGAAGTCCAAAATCAAGGTGCTGGCAGGGTTGATTCTTTCTGAGTGCTGTGAGGGAGAAGCTGTTTCATTCCTCTCTCCCAACTTTCGGTAGCCTCACGTGTTCCTTGGCTTGGACGTGATGTTCTCCCTGTCTTCACATTGTCTTCCCTCTGTATGTGTCTGTACAAATTTCCACTTTTTATAGGGACGTCAGTCATATTGGATTAGGGCACACCCTAAGACCTCGTTTTAACTTGATTACTTTTGTAAAGACCTTATCTCCAAATAAGGTCACATTCTGAGGTCCTAGGAGTTAGAACTCCACGTATCTTTTTGGGGGAGACAAAATTTAACCCATAACAGATATCTCCTTGAACATGCAGGAATTTTCTTCCTATAAATTATGGCTGCAAATAATTGGAGCTTTTGGATGACTGCAGGAAGACTCTCACAAGAATTATTTATTTTATGGTGATACTGTTCCTTTCATTTATTTTGAGCTATAACACAGAGCAGTTAAATCTGCCGTCTTTCCTGATATTTGGCCAAGTAATGGTGGTGGAACCTGGTCTGCCTTTTGACTTTCACTGCCCTGAATACAGCTTACAGAATCTGATGCTATGAAACAATAAATCAGGGCAGGCCACCTCAGAACTTTGTAACTGATAGATGAATTGAAGATGAATTCATCTAATTGGAGATGAATAACACAAGTCTCCCCCGAGCCGACTTCTTCCCCTCCGCCCACTACTACTCCCTGTTGCAAGAAGGAGTTTGAAGATAAATCAAGAAGATGCTCCTGATATCAGGAGATTTCTTCACTTGAGGATTCTGGTGGGCTAGACCACAGTTTGTTATGAAACAGAAATTTGAAAACAGTATCTAAGATTAAGTGAATAAAATGGAAGGAATGGAGATTGCTTGATGTGAGGGAAATAGCAGTGAACTGGATATTAGGAAAACTGACCAGTCAAGGTTCTGCAGTTGACTGACATGACCTTGGACATGTAAATTCGCCTTTCTGTTTACGCAGTGGACAGGGCGGGCTTTGGATCAGTAGGCCATCTCTCAGGTACCTTCCAGCTTAAAGTCCTGTGATTCCAGGGTTACTACTGCATAAAGAAGCAGCAGGTAGATAGGAGTTATTTAGGTCAGTGCTCAATTGTATGTGTTTGGTGAAGTCTTAGAAGGTGTTAGGTAAGAGATTCAACATAATCTATGAAAATGTAATGATTATTTAGTGCATTGAGGCTTCCAGTAGGTTACGCTCAGAAACCCACGGTATAGTGTAGATACAGAAGGCAGGCGCTGGTCTGGAGGGCCTCCTCCACTCCAGCACTTTGATCAGCAGCCACACCTGTATCTTTATCACCGCTCAGGTGTATTCTACAGCCAAATTCTTACTTTTCCCATAAGCTCAAATATCCTAAACATGCAAGAAAAGGTAATAAGATTCTAGGCTTTGTTTGCTTGCTAGATTAGCACAGGGAGCTAATCAGGAGGACTTGTGATTTCTAGTTTCTGCTCTTACGACCAACTCATGGCTCTCCATAAATAAGCCCTTCGAGCTTCACTCTGCTCCCGAAGAAGTGAATGGGAGGAGTTTAGTTGGTAGATGCCTAAGGGAAACTTGGTCTTGTTTGAAGGAGTTGGATAGCTTGCTGGAGCCTGTTGGCGAAAGGACCACACGCCTCGCTGCAGCTCTTGATGTACAATGTGAATAATACAGGATGTTGATTTCCAGGACCATCTGGAATGAAGACAAGCCAATAATTCATTTCAGTGGACTAGTAATTTTTTTACAAGCCTGGCTTTTGATATTCTTTGTGGAATCCTGTTCTTTGAACTTAGGACCTTTGGAGAAAGAGCTGGGTTGGCCATAAGGCATGATTATTCATTTATTAAACACTGACTAGAACAAATAATAGTTATGGCATGCTGTGACATGCGCTATATTATAGGTTTGAATGAAGGACTCTGTGAGCCAAATGGAAAGGGGAAATTAGTTCTGTGAGGAGGAAGCGAGGGGCAGGCTTCCTAAAGGATGTAGCTTTTTAGCTGGGTCTTGAAGGATGGGCAGAAAGTAAAAGCTAACTAGATGGAGAAGTGAAAAGAAGTTCCAGGCAGAGAGATAACCATGGACAAAGAAGAAAGTGCTTGATATATTCAGAATCCAGCCAGTCATCCAACATGCGTGGGACTCGGGATTTATAGTGAAGAGTGACAGGGCGCACCCCTGGACAGGGGCTAGGTTAAGGCTAGCTTATGAAAGATGTTCAATGTTGTGTCATGTTGGGGAGTTGAACTTGATCCTGTAAGAGAGAGACACTGAAAGGTTTTTTCTTTTATTGAGGTATAATTGACTTATTATGTTAGTTTTCAGTGTACAACATAATGATTCAGTATGTGTATATATGTTGTGAAATGATCACCACAAGAAGTCTAGTTAACATCTGTCGCCATACATAGTTACAAAAATTTTTTTCTTGTGATGAGAACTTTTAAGATCTGTTCTCATTGGGTGCATATATCGTTTTGAGTTAGTGTTTTAGTTTTCTTCAGGTAAACACCCAGAAATGGAATTGCTAGATCATGTGGTAGTTCTACTTTTAATTTTTAAGGAACCTCCTAAAAGTTTTTAAACATGATTAGGTCTGTGGTTTAGGAAGATCATCCTGACAGCCACATGGAGTATGGATCAGTGGGTGCAAGACTGCAGAGAGGAAAATGAACATGGAAACCATTGCAATACTCCAGAGAAAAAAGCAAGACGCGTCACCTTAGTTCAAGTGCTCCTTGTCTCTTGCCTGCTGTTACCGTCTTCAGGAACTTCTACAGAGGAGCTTTCATCATAGTCATTGCAAGTTAAGAGCTGCTGCTTATTTTTAAGTTCGTTGGTTCTTTAATTTTTCTTTAATTTAATTTTAATAAATAAGTAATGAATTTCCATATGTCAAAAATTCAAAAGTTTAAAAGGTATAAAGTGAACTCTACTTCCCACCCCGTTCCTCATGCTACTTCCCCCTCCCCAAGATACCAGTTTTTGGTTGCATGTGACTCCCTAGGGAATTTTTTATGTATATACAAGAATAAATTATTCTATATTCTTTTCCCCCTTATAACAAACATGTATGCCAGACACACTGTTCTTGCTTTTTTCACTGGAGTGTTGCACCATGAGTGTCCTGTAGTCTCCCACAGCCGAGAGTTTGCTGATTGCATCCTAAATTGTAGTTTATATGTTCCTCTGTCCTCTGTATTTTCTGTGAATTGGCCGTTGGATCAAGGCGCTATCAGATTTAGATTAGATTTTTCTTTTCAAGACTACTTCATAGGTGGTGTATTCTTCCAGCAGGGAGCAAATAATATCAGGTTGTCTCATTTTTTTGTGTGGCTTCTAGTACTTTTATGGTTTGATTTTTTTACATTTTAATCTTTGCACCACTTGGAGTTTATCCTGGTGTACAGTGTGAGTATAGTTGCAAATTTATCTTTTCCCAGTTGGCTATCCAGCTATCCCAACAACATTTATTGAATTGTTCATCTTTCCCACTGATTTAAGATGCCATTTTTATCATATATTAAATTCCCAGATGTATTTGGGTCTATTTTCTGGGCTTTCTATTCTGTTGCATTGATCCATCTGTGTAATCATGCAATAGTCATACCATTTTAATTATTGAGGGTCTATAAAACATCTTAATATCTGGTAGGGCTTGTTTACACTAATTACTCTTCTTTTTCAGAGCTTTCCTCAGTATTCTTTTTTACTGGAATTGCATTTGACCTCTAGGTTAAGGAGAATGTTGTCTTCATGATGTCAGGTTTTCCTATCCAAGACCACGATATGCCTTTCTATTTGGTTATTTGTCTGTTCCTTAGAAGTGTCTCGAAGTTTTCTTCATATATTTCCTTCACATTCCTATCAAGTTTATTCTGAGGTATTTTGTTGTCTTGGCTGTTATAACCGAGGACTTTTCATCCGTTATATCTCCTGTTTGTTGTTTATGAAAGCTACTGAGTCATCCATCAGACTTACTAAATCTGTTTTAGTAGTTTTTCAGTTGACTTTGTTAGTTTTTTCATCATATCATCTGTAAATAGTAATGATTTAACCTATTCTATTCCAGTCTTTTATTCATCTAATTCCTTTCTATTGTATTGGCTAAATCTTTCACTTACTTAATCCTGGTTCAAACATGTTTTTTTCCTCTGTGGCTGGTACTGTTTTACCACATATTTGCTTTTGGCTTAAATCCAGCTTTTCCAGCACCACCTGGCAGCAGGCGACATATCTGCTTCCTTTGCCCTGGAGCTGGGTGCCAGGTGTGACCAGCTGGTATCAGATCTAGAGAGGATTGGGTGTCGGAGGATACACGCCTTCAGCCATGTCCTTCAGTCTAAACCTTAGGCTCTTCACTCTCTTATTCTTGCAAGGAAATTAGGTAAACAGCTCTTCATTTGTGATCTTCTCTCAACGTTGTAATTTCTTTTTTTTTTGTTTTTTAAAGATTGGCACCTGAGCTAACAACTGTTGCCAATCTTCTTTTTTTTTCTGCTTTTTGTCCCCAAATCCCCCCAGTTCATAGTTGTATATTTTAGTTGTGAGTCCTTCCAGTTGTGGCATGTAGGACGCCGCCTCAGCGTGGCCTGATGAGCAGTGCCATGTCCACGCCCAGGATGTGAACCAGCGAAACCCTGGGCCATCAAAGCGGAGTGTGCAAACTTAACCACTCGGCCATGGGGCTGGACCCTCAACATTGTAATTTCTTGAATAAAGACATCTTGATTGAATATTCCTCTTCGATGTCTTTCTCTTCTTGATCTTATCTTCTTTTCTCTTACCTCCATTTCTCTCTGCCTCCCTGGACCCTTTTCTTCTTACCTCTCTTTTGATTTCTCTCTTCTTCCTTCCATCTTTCTCTTTCCCCAGGGAAATATATTTACTTTTGACTCTTGGGATGATTAAATTCTTTTTATAAAAGAAAAATCTTACAGCTGGACTTGCCATGCTTTATTAGGTAGAAATAGTCAGGACTCTCTTTTAGTTCATCATTGTGCAACTGAGGCAGGAACAACAGGGTAGTGGAGCAGGAGCATCATGTCAGAGTCTACCTAATGTCCCCTTGGACCTTTAGGAAGTAATTCAAGAACAGAACATTGCTTGTTATAAAAGGATTCTCTTAGATACTACTGTATTTTTAGATAGAACTCAGTCTTGGAAACCCCATCTTAAAGCTCTCGCTGTATGGCAAAATTCTAACCATGGAAAGCAAGTGTTCTGACTGCTCATGAACGGTCTCCTTATCCATTTAGACATTGTTCGATATCATCAGAAAATATGGTAAGTGTGTGAGTGAAGCCCTCAAGCAAAAGATTGGGCTTTATCAGATAGCATTGAATGAGCAAAATCTGAAGCTATAAGAAGTGGGGCGTTCTTATCTACGTACAGTCTTATATGAGAACGTTGGGCTTTCTTCCAAGCTTGGAATCTTATATTTCATAAGGACACAAATCATGTCTTGCTCATCTTTGAATTTAAGACTCTGACTGACCCAGAGGAGACATATTGTAAGTATTTGATGATTTGGTGAACTAAACTAGACCACCCTGCTAAGGTTTGAGTGCTTATGCCCCCCACAAATTCGTATGTTGAAATCCTGATGTCCACTGTGATGGTATTAGGAGGTGGGGGCCTTTGGGAGGTGATAGGTCACGAGAGCAGAGCCTTCATGAATGGGATTAGTGCCTTTAGAAAAGAGACTCCAGAGAGATCCCTTGCCCCTTCCGCCAGTGAGGATGCAACGAGAAGTCTGCAGCCCAGAAGAATGCCCCCACCTGACCATGCTGGCACCCTAGTCTCGGATTTCCAGCCTCCAGAACTATGAGAAATAAATTTCTGTCGTTTATAAGCCATGCGGTCTGTGGTATTTTGTTACAGCAGCCTGAATAGACTAAGACACAGACCATCCCAGTAGATGGGCACATTTTTGTGATCTAGGAATTTCGGCGTGAGATTGGTGGTTGATGTAGATTGCCTTCTAATCCTCGCATTCCACTGCAGGACGGCTGCTGAGAATGAGGGAAGGAGAAAAGCAGATATCAGAACTATGAAATCAGTTTTCTCAGCTCTTTTTTGTTGGCTCAATTAACCTCTGTTCCTTAGTGGCCGCAGAGGGCTATAATGTAACAAATTTCATTAATGATGATTCTGAGTCAGCAAAAAATGGTCAGATTATGTTTTATATACCCTGTTGCTAAGAGAAAATTTATGAAATCCATTTAAGAAAAGATTCCACTAAGAGTGGTAAACATAATGTGAGGGATATACTTTGGGTGACTCAAAAAATCTGCTACTTCCTTATGGTCAGATATTCAAGTTGTTGCTGTAACTACTTTTCCTGAGCATTGATTGTATAAACAACTCATTCTTTTTCTGCCCTAACATTTCATAAGAACGTGAGCATTAGGGAATAATCATAGGTAGACACAGTGCACAAGTGCTAGAAAACTTCAGACCCAAGACACTAGAATGGGTAGAATACCCACTTCGCAAATAGATACAGCTAGACAGAATGGTCAAGTGATGGGGTCATAGGCCGGAGCAATGGATTGTCAGTAACAGAAGGAAACTTTCTGAATCTGCTGACAGCTCCTGGGTCTCCCTCGCCCAAAACTGCTTTGTGATCTCCTTGTAAAAGGTAGAACCAGATTTTAAAGCAGAGATTGGCAAACTTCTGTACAGGGCCAGATGGTACCTATTTTAAACTCTGTTGCAACTACTCAGCTCCATCCTTGTCGTGCAAAAGTAGCCATAGGCAGTGCTTAAACTAATGGATGTGGCTGTGTTCCAATAAAACTTTATTTTCAAAAACGAGTGTGGGCTCAACCTTGTTTTAGAGAATTACGTGGAGTTTTGAAATGAATGTTGTTTCCCATGATCAACAACAAGTGTGTTATGTATCATACATACAAAGTGTCTTACAGAAGGTAACTATTTTCTAGGACACAGCCCACCAATGATCTACCTAGTCACCTTCTCTCTTTCTCTTTTCTCTCTCCCTCTTACTCTCTCGCTCTCTTAGGAAGTACTTCTCCACCTGTGGTTCAGATCTGGCCCAGCATTGAAGCTGGTCTTTTTTCTTAAGCAGGAGATACGTAAGGAGCATCCAGTCAGCTTTGCTGCTTATTTTGCTTTCACTGTGAACCCAGTTTCAGGTCTTGGATCCCTACCTTAGAGCCCTTCCTGGTACCCCAGTTCCTCTAAGACTGAAATTCTGCCTTATCCTCGTTACCCCAGTCATGTCAGTGACTGTATCCTCATACGATGCTAGGCACTGTATTGAAACGAAAGCAAAAATTGACTTCTGTTACAGAGTACCTACTCTGTGCTAGACACTGGTACATATGCACAAATAAAAGTATATGATAACATTCTTTGCCACCAAAGGATTTGGTCTTTAACAGAAACAGGACTTTAACACATTAAATAATAAAATATAACATAATTTAATTAATGTGGTATAACAATTTTAATAGCTATGGTTTACTACAAGTTCTATTGAATATAATGAGATGTTAAAATGTGCACTTCACACATGAATTATTTTCGGTGGAAGATTATATCTGCTAGACACTTGTGCTGAGCTCTGTAGAATTTGATTCCAGGTGAGGGTATTGTTATGAGCAATAGCAGTGTGTGTTGGAGAGAGGTAGGAGAGAAGGTTAGATCGGAAAGCACCAGATGGGGAGGAACTGGAAAGCCACTGAGGCTGTGGAGTTTATCAAGAGGACAACAGGGAACATCCAATGATATTTTATGGGGTTTAGTAGAGAGTAAGTTGCAATAGAAGAATGATGGACTAAAACCTAGAAATTCAAATGTCTGTGTCAACCCTGCTGCTTACTAACCATGGAGTCTTGGAGTCTGCACTTGGAGTCCTGGAGCCTAAGTTTCCTTATCTGTCAAATGGTAAGTGCATATCACAAAGATGTCATGAGTGTAAAATGAGAAGTGGACTTGAAAAATGTTTTGAAAGTCTTTAAAAAAGCTTTACAAATGACAGAAATTGCAATGATATTATGACAGTGGTGATGCAGGAAGAGGATACTTGTGGTTATGAGCAAAATGAATTGTAATGGAAGAAACTAGACTTAAGAGACAATTGGATGGACGGAAGAGGGCCTATGCGCTGCCGTGAATGGATTACCAATGGAGAAGTAACTCAAACACAACAAAAAATCCACAATAAAACTCCATTGAACACATACTACCCCAATGCATCTTTGCTGATACAAATGCCACCTCATGATCATCATAAGCATCAATTCTAAAAGTACTGTATGCTTATGAATAAAGAGAATAAAGGAGGGGGGCCTGCCTTTTTATAACTGCAGCTAGAGGTTAGGCACATAGCAGAATTCAGGAGCTCATTTTCATGTCTGTTGCTCCCACTGATGTCTCTGCAATTTCTTTCTGCATGTCTTATTCTATCTTTCCAGTACCCAGTTCTTTTATTATGGCGGAAAAACAACTAATAGGGTAAAACTCAGAGCAAATAGTACTGCCTAAAAATAAAAATATCTTTTGGAGAAAAGAAAAACATGCCTTCATGTTTGCCTCTGCACTGTGGGTTTGCTGCTTGTTATTTCCTTGTGTCTTTTATCGCCCCTTTACAGCTTGAAAAGGGTCTACTCCCTTCCCGTCTGTTCACCACGTTAATTGGTCTGAGCAGGAAGAAGTTTCTTCAATATAGATCTTCTTCCTGCCTTTGGTTTTAAGTCCATTACATACCCCAGCAGCTTTATTGTTTAACTTCTTAATCTTCCTCTTATCAGTATATATTGGGACACGTCCTTGGTGCCCCTGAGGAGGTTAGGCATGGAGACTGAAATGATCCTTGGCTCCTTTTATAAAAAGCATGCTTAGCTTTTTCTGTATATAATTAACCTTGGGTGATAATCTGGCCTTTTCTGGTTGAATAGCAGGTATATTTCAATTGTTCCATTAAAAAAGATGTTCTGAGCACTGCCATCTGTCTGTGCCGGCCTGGGTGAGAGACAGAGGCAGAAGGCATTGTTCCTGTAATTGGGAGCGTAGAATCCACTTGAAAAGCAGTGGCGTGTTGGAAAAGATTAGACTCTAAATCAGAAGATCTGATTCTGCAGGTAACTTGCTTTATGGCCTGGCTTCAGCTTCTTTTTCTATAAAATGGATGGATTGAATTGGATCAATGATTTTCAAACAGTGTCTTTTAAAGATTTTTGACATTTAGGACCTGTCTACCTTAGAGGGCTGGGCAGGTAGGCCTCTGTCTCCCCAGGCCTCTTCCAGATGCTCCAATCGCTCACTTTTATATATTGTCTCCATATAAAATTTCAAATAAAAGTTTCCAGAGCTAAAAGTATTTGAAAGCATGTGGACCCAATAAGTCCTAACATCTTTTCCAATTTTGATTTTCTGTGAGCCTAAGACTTTGCAATAAAATATGAGAACATAGTATGTGCTAGTTGTGTGACAGAATTCTGTATCAGTCATTCAACAAACATTCACTAAATTCCTTGCAGGTTGCGGAATATCATAGCTCCTGAACATCATAGCTATCTTCGGTTAGGTACTCTGTGGATTCAGATCAAAATGTATGTGAAATTTAATATGGTTGGTAGTTCTAGAAAATATAGAAGAGTAGAAAAAAAGAAAAAAACTGCTGACAGATCCTCCACTTAAAGACAATCACTCTCTCTCTCTTTTTGTTTTTTTGTTTTTGGTGAGGAAGATTGGTCCTGAGCTAACATCCATTGCCAATCTTCCTCTTTTTGCTTGAGGAAGATTGTCCCTGAGCTAACATCCATGCCAGTCTTCCTCTATTTTGTATATGGGACACTGCCACAGCATGGCTTGATGAATGGTGTGTAGGTCTGTCCCCAGGATCTGAACCAGTGAATCCAGGGCTGCTGAAGCAGAGAGTGCAACTTAACCACTAAGCCATTGGGCCAGCCCCTAAAGACAATCATTCTTACACTTCTGATTTATTTTCCTTCAAGGTTGTTTTCCCGTATCTCATGATATTTTAACATAGCTTTGAATATATATACACACACAGTTTTATATCCTGGCTTTTTATTTGATCTTAGAACATGGATGTTTTCCTTAGTGCTATAAGGACAAAGACCAGTGGATGTTGTCTAACAAGGCATAATCAACACGTAGCACAGAGCCTGGCCAATAGTTGGTGCTCAACAGAGATTAACTAATCAGATTATTAGTTAAATGAGTACTATGCAAATGTAAAAATTTTACCTTCTGCCTGTTCTGTGATATTAAAACTCCCACTGCCCATCTTCTAAAGCTGAACGTATGAACGTATTAGGATCCTGTGGCTCCACTCCTAAGTGAATACCCAACAGAAATGCACACGTACATTCAGCAAAAGACATCTTCTAGAATGTTATAGGAACAATACTGATAATAGCCCCAAACTAGAAACTGCCAAGATGCCTATCAACATGTGTTGAGATAAATATGTGGATTCACACGAGGAATACAAAACAGCAATGATGATGAACAATCCACAACCAGACACAAAGCCAGACACAGAAGAATGCATGGCCCACGATTCCACTGAAAAGTACAGGAAAAATCCATCTGTGCTGTTAGAAGGCAGGGGAGGGAGCATTGGAGGGACTTCTGGGTGCTGGTACTGTTTGATTCTTGACCTGGGTGCTGGTTACGTGGTTGTATCAGTTTGCAGAAATTTGTTAAGCTGTACAATTAAGATATGTGCACTTTCTGTGTGTGTATTACACTTGCATAACATTTTTGAAAGAACTTCTGTAGTTTTCTAAATTATAGGTGATTCTCAATATAGTAGTAAAGAGCTATTAAGTTAAGGATTTGATTGTATTTCACTTAAAAAAGGAGAACTGAATCTCTTATGCATCTATTTATTAAGGTACCCCTTGGATGTATTCCAGTGTCACTGAATACTTCCCTGTTACAGCACTTACCACACTAGGCTGTAATTGTCTATTTTTCTTTTCCCCACACCAGACCATAAGTTTCCTGGGAGCAGGAACACTGTCTTTCTTGGTCAGAATTACATCCTCAGCAGGTAGTGTGTACTCAAGTCCTTGTTGAATGAATGAATGAGAGCTTCACTCGGGGAAGATGTGTGATAGGGGCACTGTCCTGGCTCCCGGTGGTCGTTCTGGTGTTTTATTTATGATGTTCTGCCAAGTTGATGCCTTCTCCTGAGTTTGCACACATTTTATACAGGAGAAAACTGCAGATAAAGGAATATACTGTAAATCACATTAAAAATAGTGCTATAAGAACTGTAGGCAGAATCATATCAGACCAAGACTCTACCCCATCCTTTGATAATCTTTTATCTCTTGAATTGGATTATCTACTAATTATCTATAACTGAATTATATAATCTGCCTTTATATTAGTAATTTATAATTAGTATGGTCTCTATATCGCTTAATTTAAAACCTACATTAAAATATATAGGAAAAGAAAAATATATTCTATATACACATGCAAAAAACAATTGGTGAATGGTGATGTGGTATGCTGAGATTATAAGACCGACGGAGGCATCTCATAAGCCCCCACATAAGCTACAGAAACACCAACAGCAGCAAATATAACTACATTGTATAGTAAGATGGTAAAGTGCCAAATTGTCCACTACAAATAATATATAATGGAGTGCTAATTATGTGCTATATGAATTTGGTGCGAGAAGAGCTAGAAGAAGGAATGGAAATGGCTAATAAGTAAATAAACAATAAAAAATATTCAAAATCATTAGTAGATAAATAACTGCAAATTAAAACAGTGTGAACATTTTCACCTACTAATCAGCAGTTGGTTTGTGTGGATAAATCATGATATGGTATAGAAAAATACAGTCTTTCTTAACAATTGGCATCTTTTTGGAGTAAAATTTTCCAGTGTGTCACAAGTATTAAAATCTGGCTATTCTTTGACCCAGCAATTTAGTTTTTCAGACTTTACTTTCAAGCAGCTATAAAATTGATCCTACGATGATTAATTCATTGAAGAGCATTTATTGAGTATATACTATGCATCATAAAGAAATACGTATTTGCAAAAAATATTAGTGAGTAATGGTATTTATTGCAGTTATGATAACTTATAAACCAACCTGACTCTCCAACAGTAGCGCCATATATAATCCCTCCTTCTTGCCCTTTACCTCATTCCCATTCCTGTCCCCACCGCCATACCCAGGCAACCACTAATCTACTTTCTGTTGCAATAGATTAGTTTACATTTTCTAGAGTTTTATATAATGGGATCATAAGGTATATTTGTTCTCCTTTTTGTTTTCTTTAACTCAGCGTAATTATTTTGAATAACTCAGATTCATTTGTTATAGCATGTATCGATGGTTCATTTCTTTTCAGTGTTAAGTAGTATTCCATTGTATGGATATATCCAGGTTTGTTTATCCACTCACCTGTTAATGGATATTTGGGTTGTTTTCCTTTAGGAGCTGCTATGAATGAACATTCTAGTGTAAGTCTTTTATTTCTCTCGGGTATGTTTTCATTTCGCTTGGAATTTCCTCGGGGTGAAATGGCTGGTCATATGGTAGATATATACTTAACTTTTTAAGAAACTTCCAAAGTGTTTTCCAAAGTTGCATTTCCACTAGCAGTATGTGAGTTCCAGTTCTTCCACATACTTGCCAACAATTGTGTGTTCAGTCTTTTTAATTTTAGCTGATGTAATAGACGTGTAATGGTATCTCACTGTGACTTAAAATATACATTTCTCTCATAACTAATTTTGTTGAGGATCTTTTCATGTACTTAGTTACCATTCGTATATCTACTTTGGTGAAATGTTTGTTCAATTCTTTTCCCATTTTTTAATTGGGTGATTGATTTTTTCGTATTATTTAGTTACAAGAATTTTTAATATATTTTAGATACAAGTCCTTATCAGATATATGGTTTGGACATATTTTTCTCCCAACCTATGACTTACTTTATTCTCGTAACAGTGTATTTCGAAGAATAATTTTTAATTTTGATGAAATCCAGTTTATCAATTTGTTCTTTTATAGATCATGCTTTTAGTTTTGTGTCTAAGACATCTTTACCTAATTCAAGTTCTCAAAAGTTTTTTCCTATGCTTTCTTCTAGATGTTTTATAGTTCTAGGTTTTATAGTTAGTTCCTGGTTCCATTGTGAGTTCGTTTTTATATATGGTGCAAGATGTGGAACAAAATTCTTTTTTTGTTTGCATATGAATGTCTAATTTTTCTAGCACCATTTGTTGAAGACTAATATTTCTTCACTAAATTGCCTTTATACCTTTGTCAAAAATCAGTTGTCAATATGTACATGGGCTGGACTCTCTATTCTATCTTTTTATCTTCTTGTTTATCTTTTATCTATTTATCTTTATGCCAATACCACACTATCTTGATTACTATACCTTTATAAGTCTTCAAATCAAGCAGGATCATTTCTCCAATTTTGTACATCTTTTAAAAAATTGTTTTGACAACTCTAGATCCTTTGAAATTCCATATGAATTTTACAGTCAGTCAATTTCAACAAAAAAGCCTGCTGAGAATTTGATTGGGATCATGTTGAATCTATAGGTCAATTTGAGGAAGAACTGACAACAGTACTGAGTCTTTCAATCTGTGAATATAATATCTCTTATCAATGTTTTATAGTTTTTCAGTGTATAGGTCTTTCATATCTTTTGTCAGATTTACCCTAAGTGTGTTACATTTTATAAATGATATTGTTTTCAACTTCCAGTTGTTTGTCATTGTTACATAGAAATACAGTTGATTTTTATATATTGATCTTGTATTCTGCAGTCTCATTTACTAGCTTATTTGTAGATTCCATAATTTTTTATGTTTTATTGGGATATAATTCACATACTGTAAAGTTCACTCTTTTAAAGTATACAATTCAATGTTTTTTAGTACAAAGCATCACACAACCATCACCATCTAATTTCAGAACATTTTCATCACCCAAAACACACATCAATACCCATTATCAATTACTCCCCATTCTTCCCCTCCCAATAGCCCCTGGCAATCACTGATCTGTTTCCTGTCCCTATAGTTTTGTCTTTTCCAGAATGTCACATAAATGGGATCATACAATATGTGGCCTTTTGTCATTGGCTTCTTTCACTTATGAAAACATAATGTTTTCAAGGTTCATCCATGTTGTAGCGTGAATAAGTACTTCATTCCTTTTTATGACTGAATAGTATTACATTGTATGGATATATACCACATTTTGTTCATTTATTCATCAGTTGATGGACATCTGGATTGTTTCTACTTTTAAACTATTATCCATGACTCTGCTGTCAACATTTGTATACAAGTTTTTGTGTGGTGATTCCATCAATTTTAAACTCAGTTTGTTACAATATAAATATTGTTTTTGTCAAAAAGGGAAAATAGTGGGGAAAAAAAGCTTAGAGAAGAAGTGATCATGGTGAGATAGTATTGTCACTGAAGATTTAATAGAGGAAGTGGGACTAGAAATGGGCCTTATAGGATGGGTCAGGTTAGGTAAAAACATGAAGTTGGGAGGAGGGCCGTGAGGTTGTTTCAGATGAGAGGAGAGCATGAGGGAAGGAAAAGCACAATGACTGGAGCCAAGGTGTGGTGCTAGAAAGTGGTCAAAAATAAATATTATGAACAGATCAAGAGCAAATGATGAAGTGTCTTAAACACCAAGCAGAGGTGTATGGACGTGATAAGCCAGGCACTAGGAAGCACTATAGGTCTTTAATCCAATGAGTAATATAATAAATATGATGTTTAGGGATATGTTTCTATAGCAGTAAATAGGAAGTATTAAAAGGTAGAGAGTTTGTGAGAGGAATACCAGCAAGGAGGCAATTGCAACATATTAATAAGGTGACTAGTGAAAGTGGAAAGAAAGGAATAAATACAAGTAACAGTGCCTTAAGTATGGAAGATGTACAGTCCCAACAACATGTTTTGTAGAAATAGAAAAATTCATTCTGAAATTCATGTGGAATCTGAAGAGACTCAGAAGGGCCAAAACAATCTTGAAAAAGAACAAAGTTGGAAATCTCACACTTCCTGATTTCAAAACTTATCACAAAATTACAGTCATCAAAATAGTGTTGCATAAAGACAAACATATAGACCAATGGGATAGAATAGAGGGCCCAGAAATAAACTCTCAAGTGTATGGTCAAATGATTTTTAACATGGGTACCAAGACCATTCGATGGGGAAAGGACAGTCTTTTCAACAAATGATTTTGGGAAAACTGGATATCCACATGCAAAGAAATGAAGATGGACATCACCTCACACCATATATAAAAATTAGGGGCCGGCCCTGTGGAGTAGTGGTTAAGCTCAGTGCACTCTGCTTCAGTGGCCTGGGTTCACAGGTTCAGATCCCAGGCACAGACCTACACCACTTGTTAGCCATGCTGTGGCAGCGACCCACATATATAGTGGAGGAAGATTGCAACAGATTTTAGCTCAGGGCTAATCTTCCTCAGCAAAAAAATAAATAAAAAATTAGCTCAATATGGATCAAAGACTTAAATTTAAGTGCTAAAACTATAAAACTCTTAGAAGAAAACATAGGAAAAAAGTTTCATGACATTGGATTTGGCAGTGATTTATTAGTATGACACCAAAGGCATAGGCAACAAAAGAAAAAATAGATAAATGAGACTTCATCAAAAGTAAAAACTTTTGTGCAGCAAAGGATACTATTGAGTGAAAAAATAACCAACAGAAGGAGAGAAAATATTTTGCAAGTTATCTACCTGGTAAGTACTTGATATCCAGAATATGCTAAAAACAACAACAACAACAACAAAAAACTCCTACAACTCAACAACAACAAAAATCTGATTAAAAAGTGGGCAAAGGACTTAAGTAGACATTTCTCCAAAGAAGATATACAGATGGCCAATAAGCACATGAAAAGATGCCCAGCATCACTAAATCATTAGGGAAGTACAAATCAAAACCACAATTAGATACTACTTCACACCAATTACAATGGCTGTTATCCAAAAAAAAACCCAAAATAAGAAATGTTGGTGTGGACGTGCGAAAGTTGGAACCCTTGTGCATTGCTGGAGGCAATGTAAAATGATGTAACTGCTGTGGAAAATGGTATGGCGATTCATCAAAAATAAAGTGGAATTACTATATGATTCAGCAGTTCCACTTCTGGATGTATACCCAAAAGAAACGAAAGCAAGGACACAAACAGATACTTCTACAGCCATGTTCATAGCGGCGTTTTTCACGGTAGCCAAAAGGTGGAAGCAACCCAATTGCCCATTGACAGATGAATGGATAAACAAAGTGTGGTATATACATACAATGGTATATTATTTAGTCTTTAAAAGGAGGGAAATTCTGACACATGCTACAGCATGGATGAACTTTGAAAACATGCTAAGTGAAAGAAGCCATCAAAAAAGGACAAATATTGTATGATTCCACTTACATCATGTATCTAGAGAAGTCAAATTGATAAAGACAGAAAGTAGAGTGGTGGTTGCCAGGCCTCGGGGAAGGAGGGAATAAGGAGTTATTGTTCAATGGGTATGGAGTTTTAGTTTGGGATAATGAAAAAGTTCTGGAGATGGGTGGTTGTGATGGTTGCACAATAATATGAATGTACTTAATGCCACCAAACTGTACACTTAGAAAGGGTTAAAATTGTAATTATTATTATTATATTTTGGTGAGGAAGATTGGCCCTGAGCTAACACCTGTGCCAATCTTCCTCTATTTTGTATGTGGAATGCCACCACAGCGTGGCTTGATGAGCAGTGTGTAGGTCCACACCCAGGATCTGAACCCGTGAACCCTGGGCCACTGAAGTGGAGTGCATGAACTTAACCACTACACCACGGGGCTGGCCCCTAAAATTGCAAATTTTATCTTGTGTATATTTTACCACAATAAAAAAAGTAGATGTGCAATAAATGTTTGTTGAATGAATAAATGGTTAAAAAGTCAATAGAATTTGATAGAGTGAGGGCAAGGTAGGGGCAAAGGTGACTGTAAGATTTAAAGTCCTAGTGGTACCACTGACGGAAATTGGGAAATAGTAGAGATGTTGATTGCTTTGCTTTCATATGACATAATTATACATGAGGTGACCAAAGTGGAAACATTTTGGTAGACAGTTAGAACTGAGGTGGAAGATTAAGGCTGAAAATATAGACTTGGAAATTACCATAGCGGCTCTATTAAAGCCAAGAGAGCTCTTTGGTTTTCTCCCAACACTAACAGGGACTTAAGCACATGTTGCCCTCTGCTCCACCCTCCAGTCTTATTCCTCAAGGAGAGTCCTGTGTTTAAGGGCATGTTTTCTTTTTGGTTTTTTTTTTTAAGATTTTATTTTCCTTTGTCTCCCCAAAGCCTCCCAGTAAATAGTTGTGTATTTTTAGTTGTGGGTCCTTCTGGTTGTGGTATGTGGGATGCCGCCTCAGCATGGCCTGACTAGGGGTGCCATGTCCAAGCCCAGGATTTGAACCAGTGAAACCCTGAGCCACCAAAGCGGAGCAAGCGAACCTAACCACTGGGCCACACGCCGGCCCCTAAGGGCATGTTTTCACTAATTCATTGACATGTGAATACTTAGCAAATTGACTTTTAAGGTGACTGCAAACTGTGGATTTTAAAATAATTAAAATGCCTCACCCTGTTTTCATTTGATAGATAAAAATGCAAGATTATGCGCTTGAAGAGATACAATGGGAGTAGGGGAAGAAATTGTAAAAGCTCTTCTTAACTCATATCTGACCAGAGACCGTAAAGCAATAAATCTTGCGGTATTTGTCAAGTCAAGGCTTTCATCAACAACAGATAAGACATCAAAAGCTCGAGCCACCTGATTTGCATAAGCCACTAAAGGATTCTGTTTAGGAACAATGAAATATTATAGAACTTAGAAACTTGCATTTTGTAAGATGTGTCTGAAAAGATTATTTTGAAGCTTATTTTTATTTCCTTGGAGGAACAGAAGTAGATTAGCATGTTTTGTCGTGCTACTGACTCATTAAATACCAGCTCACACCTCTGTCAGTAAAGCTAAGTTCTTTGAGAAACGGAATTGCTCTTTTTGAACAAAGGTATCAGACAAACCACTTGTCTGGAACCACAGTCACACAACTGCACAGTCTCTCTGGATAGTGACAGCAAAATGCTCACTGAAGGTCATACTTCAAGTGCTCAGTGGAGAAAGGAGTCTTGTTCAGATAAGTCTATTCAACTACTCCCACACCCACAAGTGCTAATCATTGACAGTATATTAAGCTTTTAAAACAAAGGTCTAAGTAACCATAAAGGAAAAGACTGATAGATTTGACCATATAAAACTTGACCGTATTATAAAACTTTTATGCTACAGAAGACGCCATGAGAAAAGTTTAAAGGCAAACAGAAAAGCATTTGACAAGTGGTTTATATCCTAAATCTGTAAAGAGTGCATAACGTTAAGACTGTTTTCTCTACCCATTAGAGAGAGAGGGAGAGAGAGACAATATGTTGCTGGTGAAGCCGGAGGGAAATCTCACGCATTGCTGGTGGAAATAGGAATTGCTCTAACCCTTTTGGAAAGTAACGTAGCAATGTATGTTAAAATTTAAGTGCACACCGACCCAGCAATCCCACTCTTTGGAATTTATTTTCTAGAAATAAAAGCTTCAGTACCTGAACATACAGGAACCAAAATATTTACTTTGGCATTGCTTGTAGTGGTGTAAAAGAAAAAACTGAAACAACCTGAATGTGCATTAATGGGAGCAAAGGTTGAATCAGTTATGCCACAGCTATTAGAAAGAATGAGTAAACAAGTCTAGGACCTGGAGGAATATGAGGTATTATATATAATGTATTTATGATGTATGATGAAATGAAAAAGCAAATTGCAGAATAATTTGTAGAATATAATTACTTTTTAAAAAGAAAATAAGCCATTAGCCTTTAATACCTTTGTATGAATAAGTAAATAATTTAAAGAGAGCCAGGCAGGACCCAATGATGAACATGATTAATCTAGATTTTTGCACCTAAGGTTGATTTATTTGCACATAAGCTGCTATAAAAAAATAGTAAGAAAACTGGACCTTAGCTGCGAAGAATTGGATTAATTATACTTTTTTTCATGATTCACTGTCTTGTCAGTAAATACAGCTTCACCTCATCACTTTTTTGGGTGGCTGCCTAGTAGTTGATTGTATGACTATAAAGTAATATGTTTAATCAATTGCCTGTTGCCAAACATTTTAGATGGTTTCAAAATTTTTAGTTTTATGAATAATGCTATGTGGCCATTTTTATGTGCTTTCCAAGTTATTTTCTTAGCATAAGTTCCTAGAACTGAAATTGCTAGGTTAAAAGATATTTGTGTCTGTACATCTGTATGTATATAGATAGATTGATGTATAAATATAGATGTATAAATTTTTAGATAGAGATATCTTTTAACCCAGCAATATATATTACATTATATATATTATACATAATATATAATGTTCTAGTCATCTAGTACTATATAACAAACTACCCCAGAACTCTCTATATCTATATATGTGTATATATATGAATATAGATATCTTTTAACCCAGCTGTAGGTATATAGTGTTCTGGTTATCCAGTGCTACATGTCAAACTACCCCAAAACTTAGTACTCCAAACAACAACATTTAACTTACCCGTGAATCTGAGTTTGGTCAAGGCTCAGTTAGGGCTGCTTATTTCTGTTCCGTTTGACATTGGCTGGGGAGGCTGGAATCTTTTGAAGGCTCTCATTCACATGGGTGGTGCCAGGGCTGGGAAGAGTCAAACAGCCGGGGCCTGGAGCAGCCAGGACTCCTCTGGCATCTTTCTCCATCTTTATGTGGTCTCTTTATACCTATACCAGGCACTGTGGTAAACTGACATCACCGGTTCATCCCTCACCATGGCCTTGTGAGATGGGTGTCATCATGCTCAATTTACAGATGTGGAAATTGGCCTTTAATGTAAAACATCAACATCTACATCAAAGAATGATAAAGAAAGCCATCAGAACCTCCCTCTTCCTCAAGTTTAGCTAAAATCTAAATGCACTTAAGCAGGACTTTACCTGGAGCAAATTCAGGTCATCTTTGCACCTAAAAACAAAAAGTGTCTAAATCTAGAAATAGGATGAGTATTGTCAGGTTAAATCGACCATTGTGAAAACAGTCAGCCACCATCCGAGTCAGTTAGCATTCAGCTTTAGGGAATCATGGACCCCAACCCAGCCCCTGCCCCAGTCTCCTATGTGTTAAGAACACCAGACAAGATAAAAAGCTTTATCTTGTAATTCCCGCAAAACTTATAGACTTCTGGAATATAGATGCTTTAAAAAGGACAGATGGACATCTGCACATCTGCTCTGCTGATGTTTCTGTGTGAAATAAATTAAATGAAAGTCATGAGAAATTATTAAACCTGTGACTCTTATTGCAGAACTTTTTAAAAGCAATTAAATTCCAATTAAAGCAATTAATTTCATCACTGTTTTATTATTCATCCATCTGACATGATCCTGGCAAAGACTAAGCTCTGAGAATACAGAGGTATGAGGCTTAGTATTCATTTATTAAATTTGTATGCCCTTCCTCATACCAAAAGGTATATGAAATGGTTTGTAATAAATGACATCATTCAAGAAGTGGGGAAGGTTGACAAGGGCACAGACGATAAATACCCTGATAGAGATATGCCAAAGATCTGCATAGCACATGGTGGTTGAGGAGGTGAGAGCACCCATCATAGACCGGGGTGCGGAACTGGGGCACCCCGGAGATTCCTGAGAGGAATAAATAAGCTACACAAAAACCATCAGCGTGATTTTGCTCAGTATGTGTGTTTTACATTTTCCTCTGTTTGCCTCTTTCCTTGCTACCTTGGTCCTAGGAGACCAACCACAATTTAAAGCAGTGTGTAGGTGTCTGGCCTCAGTCACAGACTTGCTCCTCCATTTAGCCAGCTACATGCCGGATCTTTAAAAAGAAGATTCTTAAGATTCTTCTTCTCCTTCAGCCCATTTCTCTTTGTCTCAGAAACTTATTCATATGTTGCACCCCAAGGTTTCCATGAGTGCAGCTGTGATTAAATATGTGTGCATATCCACCATGGTTTGAGAGACATCCTGCTGCAATGTCAGCATGATGGAATGGCCTGCATCATGGCAGCTGCAATGGATGAAAGCAGTAAAGGACCTCAGATCTTCCAGTCAGCTGTTCACCCTACAAGTCAAAGTCCATGTTAGAGTAGTTGCCGTTTTCTTCCAGGTATCTGGTTGACATATGGAAAAGGGCAGACCATAACCCAAAGTGCTCATGAAATTTTCCTACCTTCAGTGGGTCTTCTCTCCAACGTGAATACTCATTTAAAGGGCTTTTTGTGTTTCCTGGGTCCATTAACCCCCATTTTTAACCTGGGTGGATTTCTATCCATTGCAACCAAAGGGCCTTGACTGAAACAAACACTCAAAGCACAAGTTTTATTCATCTTTTTATCTGCCCAGCAAGCCAATGGCTTAATCCTCCATGGTAAATTTCTATTTCTGAAATTCCATTTAATCGAGTCTTAGAGAAGACATTTTCTCTGCTTGGCTCAGTTAATATTAAGCCACTGAAGGAATGAGTGAATAAAAAGTAACCACGGTGAATTATCCCTCTGATTCCTCTGCCCTGAATTTCATTGAGGAACTTTTATTTCCAATTGAAAACTAGCATTTCTCTTATTCACTCAGTAAGTGAATATATAACTAGCAGCTGCTGTGTTCCAGGCATGGTTTATAGATGCTGGGAATGTAAAGATAAATAAGACATGGACCTTGTTCTCCAGGAGCCCACAG
This sequence comes from Equus przewalskii, assembly GCF_037783145.1. NCBI lineage: Eukaryota > Metazoa > Chordata > Mammalia > Perissodactyla > Equidae > Equus > Equus przewalskii. The sequence goes on along the minus strand of NC_091833.1, from coordinate 76,414,655 downwards.
TTTAGTGGGGGAGACTGACAAATAAACCAGTGGTTACAATATAGCAAATGCAATTTAGGGGGAACCCTGGGAGCTATGAAAACACACCGGTGCACCTGATCAGCCTTTGAGAGAGCTCTGGGACGCGGTCAAGGAAGGCTTCTTGCAGGTCCTGACACCTGATGTGCATCTTGAAAGATGAGTAGGAGTTAGCCAGAGGAAGAAGCTGAAGAAGGTGTGCCAGGTGCGTGGCCTCACATGGCAAAAGTAGGAAAGTGAAAGAGAGTCCAGTTCTTTCATGCCAAATTATAAAGTTTTTATATAAAGTTTAGTTCTCAGAAATTATCTTTCAGAATAAAGAGATTTGCCTTAAATTCAGTCTCTAAACACCTTTTATATTACAGGGCACTATCTCAATTATTTTGAACCAAAAAGAATTGTTTAAGAAAGACATAGCAGCCTGGAGCTACCTCTGTCACTGCTGGTTTGTATACTTATAGAGGTCATTTGAGAAAAGAAGCAAAGAAATTCAATATAGATTTAGTAAGTATTGGGGGGTGGGTGGGAAATGACTTCACAATTGCAAGTCTTGGGTATCATTGCAAATAAGCCTTTTAAAGATCACTTTAAAATGAAATACAATTAGTGGTTACTTTGTGGAGGTCATGAGTATACACTCACAGGATGAACGGAAAAATAAAACTCTTCTTATTTTAGGCAAATGGCTATTTGTGGGTTGAGATACAGTTTCCAGTGATAGCATCGTGTCCAGATGAAAAAAATATTTCCAGTTTCAAGATAGTAGAGTAAAGCCATGTTCACTTCCTTCTCCTAAATAATAAAGAGAAAAGAAACAGAAATGCAGACTTCGTCTTTGATCACGCTAAGGGATGTGTGTAACCCTGAACTAGAATTTATGAAGACTGAGAAGTGCTGGAGGAATGGTAAGAGAGCAGAAAGGTCAAACCTAAGTTCCCGCAATACAGGCACCCAAAGAACCCCTGCAAGGCTCAGAAATAAAGGCACCAGGGACCACAGGAGACCGGGACCGGGTGGGAGGCCCCGAATAGGGATTTTAGGAGAAAGCCTGTCCACGGAGCAGTTGCACCCCATTTCACCCAGACAGGTAACAAGCCTCCCCCACCCCCAAATAAAATCAGAATTTCATTCTCTGGAGGAAACAAACCAGAGGACCACCAGACTCTGAGATAGCAGGCACAGAGGAGGCGGGAGTGAGCAGCCCTAGTTTGTACACTTGTCTGTGAATACCAGCAGCCTGGATATGCCAGAGAAGAGGTTGGAGGATCCACCGCTAGAGAAAATGAACCACCGGAGAAAAACCCGGAGGTACTGACCCTTGAGATTCCCCAATTTGGAGATCACTCTCATGTCCTCCAGGATCTATTTCCCCTTTTATCCTTTTTACTAATGGAACGCCCTCAATTTTTGGCAAGGAACGTGGCTGCCTAGACAGAGACCACATTTCCCAGGCTCCCCTGCATGGAGCTGTGACCACTGACTAAATTCTTAAAAGCCGTGTGAGCAGTTTCTACTTCACTCCAACAAAAGAAACTTGCTTGTCCCTCCCTTTCTCTCTGTCCCTTCAAGGGCAGGATGTAGATATGGTGCTGATGAGGCAAGGGCAAGACCATCGGGGAGGATGGAGCAGCAAATATAAAGAAGAGAGGGAGCAGCAGCATCCGCTTGTCCGGCACCACCCGTCAACGGTGGAATGTCAAAAGGGAAAGAAATGAACTCCTAACTTGTTTGAGCCGCTGTATTTGGGAGCCTCTGCGTTGTAGAAAGAAACTGTAGAAACTTAGCCTGGAACCTAACTGGTAAACCATGTATATATTTTTTTAAAAAAATAAAAAGTTGGTTTTTTTGCCCAAATACTCTGTAGTGAAGCCTACCCGTTCATACCATGTACTGGCTTCAAAACAGCTTTTTAGTGCTTCATTATTAAATATGAAGGGACAGCGAGGGATCACTAGACGCTTGATTAAAGCTTCCAACATGAAAGGCAGCAACCCGAGTGAAGAAACAGGAAAAGGGAGCTCAGAGGACTCAGAAGCAATGCAGGGAGCAGAAGAAAACTTCAAAGAAAATGTAGTTAAGTTCTCAGAGAGATAAGAGAAAGATACTGCATTAAAAAAGTGTAGGATGCTGTTCTAAAATGTGAGAGTTGAATAATACAGTATTTCCACATTAATATATTATTTAATTAAGTATATAGGCATAATTAAATTAATATAATATTTTAAATTAACATAATATTTTAAGAACATATTTGACTATATTTCAACTAAATGCCTAAAACATTATATATGTAAATTGACCAAAAAATCTAGAGCCCAGGGCAGGAGGATGGTCTTACTGGGAAAATGGGAAAGGCCTGAGATTCAGGACCCCGTTATATTTGATATGTTCTGAAAACTTTAGAATGTTCTGAAGGCGGGAGCATAGGGTGTGAAAGAGAGAATAGCACTGGCTCCCATCAAAATTCATAGCATGATGGTTCCCTGAAACTAGGAAGGAGGTTCATATACTGGCCACGATGTTATAGGCCTGACAATGATTCCCAGATTTCTGACATGAGCGCCTGAGTAGCTAATGGTGCTATTTCCTGAAATGATCATAAGAAGTTATGTGTTTAATAAAGACTATGCTTGGTTCAGTTTTAGACATACTGAGTTTGAGTTGTCTATGGGACATCCCAGTAGAGGTCCAGTCTACAGATCTGAAAAATCAAAAGCTTTTACTAGCTTTTGACATTTTTGTTTTATCCACCTTTGACAGAACTGAAATTCAGTGTACCTATACTGGTTGCTAAAATTCTGAAGTATTGTGTACTCATAAATGATCCCTTCTCCCAAACCCCCAACGCCTCCCCTGCCCCAACACCGTAGCTGTCCTAACCCTTGCTTGAAACCCCCACAACACCCCACAGTCCACTAATCAGGTTAACTCGTGGCCCAGAAGTGGGCCTCCAGGACCCTGTCCCAGCCCTGTAGCTGTCCTGTCTGCTCTGATTGTTAAAGTTTTTAATTTAACTCTGGCTTACAGCTCACGAAGGCTGAACACACGTCCGCGTGCTTAGTCTGTGTCATCACCTTCCACAAATCTGCTCCCCAAATCCGGTAGCACTCCGCTCTAAGTCCCCTCTGCTTCCAGCAGTCTGAACTACTCACTACTGACTCCCTACGTTTCTCACCTTCCTTTCTTTGTGCTTGTTATTCAGGAAGACTTTTCCTGATTTCTGAACATCCTATGTTTTATTCATCCTTCAAGGCTGGTTCATTTTCCCTTTTTACCAGAAAGACTTCCTCATCTAGAAATGGTAGTTCCCTCTTTGAAATGATGATCCCCTCCTCGAAACAGCCATCCCTTCTCATGGCACCTATCACTCCCTATCTTATATTAGGGTATCTTAGTACTTTCTATAAAATCTTTTTCATAGTGGATAGGCAATAAATAATCGTTGAAGAAATGAGACTGTGAATCTAAATGAGAGGACTCTAGCAATTATCATTGGCATATATTTGCTAGCAGTTTAATCATTTCTTTGGAATATCTATGTAGAATAATCTCAGATTCCTCCCAAATCTCCCTGGGTCTGATTCCTATAATACAGTATTTCCTTACATGCCAAAACACAAAATAAAACAAAACCACAAAACCAAAAACAAACAAATGCAGAAATGTTTGCTGATTTCCTGAACTAAAGCTTGTGGTACTTTCCAGTTGTGTCTTGGTCATCTCTCTTTAAGGTAAAATAGGTGATAGTAATTTTCCATTTTCTGTGCTCACTTTAATTTAATTAATCTCTCAGAAATGCTAGAGCAGAGGTTTTCCCTAAGGTATGTTGCACTGTTTGCTCCACTGCAGCAAATCAAGCTCCTATTGTGACACTGGCAGCGGAGGATGAGTCATTGCTTTGGCTGGGACGAAGCATTTCCTGAAGTCGGATAGGAGAGCAGAATACCTAATGCCACCTTGCTACCTGTAATCTCTCTCAAACACTCGCTCTCCTATTGCCCTTCATGGAAGCGAAGTAAAAATCAAACTTCCAGTGTTTGGTTGAGGTAGCAAATAATTTCCACTTAAGGTCATTGGTATATAGACAAATTTTCTTTTCCTAGCATCCATCTAATGGCTTTTGTTCTCTTTTCTTTTAAAGAAGATTCAAGCAAAATACAGGCTATGGTAGGTTTCTCACTGATGCCTCAGTCTCTTTTGCCCAGAAGCAGTGTCTGGCACTTGCCTTAGGTAGATAAGATGGAGAGAAAGGTGGGCAGGAGGATTGTTCAAGGCCTGCAGGGTACATGGCCTGTAACTGCCAGCCCCAACCTCCTGCCTGAGCACCCAGCCAGAGCTGATGCTCTGCAATGCGGTTCTCAGCAAATCTGTATTTTGTCAGATACAGGGGAAATGAAACTTCCTTGAGATGCCATTTTCCTATCCTCTGAAACTAGAAAATGCTGAATGCGACTAAAGTATCTAATCTCTTCCCTCTCATCTCCCTTCCTTTTTCACTGATACCTTTTAATGAAAAGATCTTGTATCTTCACCTGGGCCATGTATGGGCGGTGAATGTAAATGAAGGTAGTTGACGTACAGATAACTTCAGGGTCAGGAAGGAAAGCATGCAGGGCGGTTATGCTGTTTCACACAGTGTTTCTCAGAGCAACTGTCAGGGGCAGAATCCTGAGCTGAATACTCCATTGGCCGTTTTCTCCTTACTGGAATTAGAATTATGTCAAAAGCCAACCCAACGGTACCTGTACCTGAGTCATACTGTAGTTTTTATTATAACGTGCCAAATACCCTACTGAGCTCATCAGGCGAGCCGTGCATCTTCCCATATTGCAGTGTCTTTGACTGGGATAATTTACCAGATGGAAGAATCTCATATGTTTGATTGGGAAACTTTAGGCTTCGGTCAGCCCAGAAGGTAAGTGTGCGTAAAGTGAAGAAAAGGCCCCGGACTTGCCCTCTGAAATTAGGAAATGAAGGTGGGGAAATAGGCAACTGATGTTATCTTAATGACATCAGAGTATGGCCTCCAGCTTCTTGCCTCTATGGCAGCAGTTTTCTACAATGGCGTTGTAGAAGCACTCTGTTATCATTAGTGAAGTACCTAAATTCTCAAAAAAGGGAGAGTGCATTCAGAGTTAGCCCTCTGTAAGTCCTTCTCACTTACCTGCCTTTTAATAAACTTTGCTGAATGTCAGAGAAAGGGATGTATTATTACTAGCGCAGGGGAGTTGCATGTAATCCAAGCTTTGTGCTCTGTGACCATCATCTGTCATGGGGGTGGTGGGAAAAGTAAGACTAAAAACTACTGTGGCATGAGACCCTTTTGCAAACTGTTTCCTCTCTTTCTGCCTCAGAAGCTAAGAGTTGGGGCCCAGATGTAGTCAGTATCTTTTGAAGGTCTCATTCTCTCTTGCTAGGTCCGTCCTACATGATGAAGCACTATTCTCCTGATAGCCTTCTCTCGCCTGGCTTTATTTCCCGTGTTCTGAGTGATGATAATATATCAGCCACTTTTCCAGCTGTGTGATCTGGCAGTTGTTGAGTTGCAGCTGACAATAGCCCAGAATATAAAGAAAAGCCCATTTTAGCTTTCAGAGTTACATGAGGGATCTCAACTCCTTTCCTCTCTCCCCATAGTTGGAAGCCTTCCAATTAATAACCAGGAGAGGAAAACTCACCCCAGAGTTCTATTGGGAAGAGTGGGAGGGGATTTTGCATGATGTGCTTTATATTTAGAGTATCCACAGTATTTTATCAATATAAATAATGTGGGAGAGTGGATTCTGTGAGGCTGAGGATTCTATATGGTACACCCGCTAAAATAAGTAAGTAAATGAATAAAACATCACATCAGTGCCAGAATGTGGACTTAATCTTTCAGGGAGCAGGGCTGTGGGATCCCACTGAAGAATACTCAGCTTATCGTCCTGAGACAGGTGCTGCCTACAGGCTGAGCACCAGCATGATTTGTTTCCTACTGAAAAGTCAGGAGCATTGCGGAGGACAGCACACTGCAGTTTGTTTTCAGAGTGCTTCCTTCATTCACTTATTAGAAAATATTTCTTGAAATAACTCGTCCTGAGTCAGGGCTGGCATCTTACTAGGAAAAATGCACATTTGAGGGACCTAGTATTGTTTATCCATGGAAGACTGTGTGTTTTAAACTTTTGGCAATTAATCTGCTCACTTCCAGTGACCTAGAACCACAGCTCAGCCAGGAAGTCTTTATTAAGTGCCTCTGTTCCCACTACAGTTCCGTGGGTCACATAAAGTGTGCAAGGAAGCAGTCTACTTGGAGAGATAACATAAGCATGGATTTTGAAAAATGAAGATGCAATCAAGGCTCAGTTATTTAGAGGCACTAAGTTTCACTAAAATACCGATACCTACCTTGGCAGTCATCTTTCATAGTCTGCTAAAGCCCTCATCTCCACAGAGGCCTCTTGGGATCGTGCTGGAAGGAGGAGGATTCCCCTCGGAATGTGTCTGTCTGCCCTTGACTGCAGAGGCTCACTGCATACTTCAGAGTTTAGTGCCGGTGTTAGGATCTAAGTTGGTTTCCAGCCCTCCAGAAAAAAAGGAGAAGCCCTTATCTCGTGGTTCTTTGAACTCTCATGTTGAATTGTATGTGTGTCTCTTATTGCCTCTGTATCCGATATATTACAAATATTACTTGTTTTTGTATTTCTCTAGAATTGTAGAAAGCTTGAAAGAGGTTTAACATTATTTTCTCGCTATCCAGAATACTACCACATGCCAGTGAGATTTAATATGTTCTGAGATTGGGGTGAAATAGCATAAACCAACCTTATTTACATCTTCTGAGTAAATCTGAATTACTGTGAAAGATATCTGAAGCTCTTTAGCTTTCTTTCTCATTATGTACTTTCCAACATTTTTTTCCTCTTCATTCTCTCTTTTCTCCCACTTTGCTTTCATATTTTCCACTCTTCTTCTCTTCGTCATCTTTTTCTTTTCTTTGTTTTTTTAATATCAATTATTTCTTTATTGAGTTCATAATAGTTTACATCAATGTGAGATTTCAGTTGTACGTTATTTCTTGCCTGTCACCACATAAGTGGTCCCCTTCACCCCCTGTGCCCACTCCCCACCCCCTTCCCCTGGTAACCACTGAACTGTCCATGTACTTGTTTATATTCCACATATGAGTGAAATCATCTGGTGTTTGTCTTTCTCAGACTGGCTTATTTTGCTTAGCATAATTCCCTCTAGGTCCTTCCATGTTGTTGCAAATGGGATGAATGTGTCTTTTTTTCTGGCTGAGTAGTATTCCATTGTATATATATACCCCATTGTCTTTATTCAATCCTCAGTCGATGGGCATTTGTGTTGCTTCCGTGTCTTGGCTATTGTGAATAGTGCTGCAGTGAACATAGGGGTACATATGTTACTTTGGATTGTTGATTTCAAACTGTTTGGGTAGATACCCAATAGTGGGATAGCTGGGTCATATGGTAGTTCTATTTTTAGTTTATTGAGTACTCTCCATACTGTTTTCCATAGTGGCTGTACCAGTTTGCATTCCCACCAGCAGTGTATGAGGGTTTCCCTTCTCTCCACACCCTCTCCAACATTTGTTATTTTTAGCCTTAGTGATTATAGCCATTTTAACAGGTGTCAGGCGGTATTTTAGTGTAGTTTTGATTTGCATTTCTCTGATGATTAGTGATGTTGAACATCTTTTCATCTGTTATTGGCCATCTGTATACCTTCTTTGGAAAAATTTCTGTTCATCTCCTCTCCCCATTTTTTGATTGGGTTGTTTGTTTTTTTATTGTTCAGTTGTCTGAGTTCCTTATATATTATGGAGATTAACCCCTTGTCAGATATATGATTTGCAAATATTTTCTCCTAATTGATGGGTTATCTCTTTGTTTTGATTCTAGTTTCTTTTGCCTTTCAGAAGCTCTTTAGTCTGATGAATTCCCACTTGTTTATTTTTTCTTTTGTTTCTCTTGTCTGAGAGGACATGGTATTTGAAAAGATCCTTTTTAGTTCGATGTCAAAGGATGTACTACTGATATTATCTTCCAGGTGTTTTACAGTTTCAGGACGTATCTTCAAGCCTTTGATCCATTTTAAGTTTATTTTTGTGTATGGCATGAGATAGTGGTCTACCTTCATTCTTTTGCACATCGCTGTCCAGTTTTCCCAACACCATTTATTGAAGAGACTATCTTTTCTCCACTGTATGTTCTTGGCACCTTTGTCAAAGATTAGCTGTCCGTAGATGTGTGGTTTTATTTCTGGGCTTTCAGTTCTGTTCCATTGATCTGTGTGCCTATTTTTATATCAGTACCATGCCATTTTGATCACTATGGCTTTGTAGTACATTTTGAAGTCAGGGATTGTGATACCTGCAGCTTTGTTCTTTTTTCTCAGGATTGCCTTAGCATTCTGGGTCTTTGCCCCACATGAATTTTAGTGTTCTTTGCTCTATTTCCTTGAAGAATGTCGTTGGGATTCTGTGGAATCTGCATTGAATCTGTGGGTTGCTTTGGGTAGTATGGACATTTTAACTATGTTTATTCTTCCAATCCATGAGCAAGGAATCTCTTTCCATCTGTTTATGTCAATATCAGTTTCTCTCAGTAAGGTCTTATAGTTTTCATTGTATTTCATTTCATTTCACCTCCTTGGTTAAATTTATTCCTAGGTACTTGATTCTTTTAGTTGTGATTGCAAATGGAATTGTATTCTTGAGTTCTCTTTCTCTAAGTTCATTATTGGAGTATTGAAAAGCAACTGATTTTTATAAGTTGATTCTGTACCTTGCAACTTTAGTTGTTAATTATTTCTATTAGTTTTCTGATGGATCTTTTGGGATTTTCTATATATAAGATCATGTCATCTGCAAATAGCAAGAGTTTCACTTCTTCACTCCCTAGTTGGATGCCTTTTATTCCTTTCTCTTGCCTAATTGCTCTGGCCAACACCTCCAGTACTATGTTGAATAAGAGCAGTGAGAGTGGGCATCCTTATTCCTGTTCTCAGGGGCATGATGCTCAGTTTTTGCCCATTGAGTATGATGTTGGCTGTGGGTTTGTCGTATATGGCCTTTATTATGTTGAGGTAGTTCCCTTCTATCCCCATTTTGTTCAGAGTTTTTATCATAAATGGCTGTTGGATCTTGTCAAATGCTTTCTCTGCATCTATTGAGATGATCATGTGGTTTTTATTCCTCAATTTGTTGATGTGGTGTATTCAGAATCTCATGTATAAGATAGTCCATTTTCTGATAGCCTCTTATTTCCTTAGTCTAAACCGATTCAGTCTCTTCCCTCTGCCCCTTCTAAGTTATTTTTCTCATGTCTTATTCCATCTTGTGTTGTGAGTTTGTGGTTAAAGTGACAAGATTGTCTTTGTTTTTGGTGTTTTCCTTCCCTTTAGCCTAATGCTATAGTTGAATATTTGCTATCCTATTCTGATTCTAACTGTTTATCTCTTTACTCTGTGTTTGGTGATCCCTTTCTCCCTTTTTTTCTTTATTCAGGTATGAGGGCCTTCTTGAGGATTTCTTGTAGGTGTGTCTCATGGCTAGGAAGTCCTTTAGCTTTTGTTTGTCTGGGAAAGATTTAATTTCTCCCTCATATCTGAAGGATATTTTTGCTGGATAGAGTATTCTTGGCTGAAGATTCTTGTCTGTTAAACTTTTGGATATGTCAGTCCATTCTCTCCTAGCTTTTAAGGTTTCTGCAGAGAAATCTGCTGAAAGTCTGATAGGGGTTCCTTTCTAGGTTATTTTCTTCTGCCTTGCTGCCCTGAGTATTCTTTCTTTGTAATTCATTTTTGCCAGTTTTACTACTATATGCCTTGCAGTAGGTCTTTTTACATTGACAAATCTAGGAGATCTGGAAGCTTCTTCCACACAAAGTTCCCTCTCTTTCCCTAGATTTGGGAAGTTCTCTGCTATTATTTTCTTGAACATGCTTTCTGCTCCATTCTCCTTCTCTTCACCTTCTTGAATATCTATAATTCTTATGTTGCATTTCCTCATTTAGTTGGATATTTCTCGGAGATTTTCTTCATTTCTTTTTAGTCTTAGTTCTCGCTCCTCCTCTGCCTGGAGCATTTCAACATGTGTATCTTTGATTATGCTGATATGTTCCTCTATGATGTCCACTCGAGCATTCAGGGAATCCATATTTTATTTTATCTCTTCCAGTGTGTCTTTCATCTCTAATATTTCTGATTGATTCTTCTTTATAGTTGCAATCTCTTTTGTGAAGTAGCTCCTGAACTTGTTGAATTGTTTCTCTGTATTCTCTTTTACCTCGTTCAGTTTTTTGATGATAGCTATTTTTAATTCCTTGTCGTTTAGCTTATATGTTTCTCTGTCCTCAGGACTGAGTTCTGGGTGTTTGTTGTTTTTTCTCTGGTCTGGAGATTTGTTGTAGTGTCTGATGTTGGAAGGTCAGCTCTTTCTCATTCTGATATTATTTGGTTGCAGTTACAGCCTATTGCCAGTGGGTGGGGGTTGAGAGCCTCGTATTCTCAGCCCTCCACCTTCAGCAGAGATGGTACAGTGTGGGTCAGGAGAGGGGTTCTTTCTCCTGTGTGCAGTCCCTGGTTTCCTGATCAGCTCTCCCTATCTGGTCTCCTGGAGTCTTGGCTTAATGAGGTCACCCTGTGTGAAAGCTTTCGCTCCATTCGAGGGCTTCCCTCTAGGCTGCAAGGGTGCTAGGTAGTCCTGGGTGAACCCCTGGATGCGTGACCCCTCCCCTACTCCTTCCCTCACGGATCCTTCTGCAGCAGTGATCACAGTCTTTAGGGGCGGGAGTGATGCTCTCTCTTACCCCATTCCAGTTCCTCCGAGGGGGGCTCCAGCCTCTGCACCCTCCACCATGTGGCTGCGCTCTCTGAGGATTTTGTGTTGTTAGGATATCTTCTGTTGGAATATGGTTGCCCCTTTTTGTTGTATGTTGGAGGGGAGAGAGTCCCAGGCAAGTTCACTCTGCCATGATGCTGACGTCACTCCCTCTTTTCTCTTTTTTGTAATAATTAGGAAATACTAAATATTGGTCAAGACATACCTGTTCGTTAATTCAGTGAATTTCTTAATGCTAACTAGCACTACAGTAACTTTTTTTTTTTTTTTTGGCATACTTAATATATACTGAACATTCTGCTAAATGCTTTATATGTAGTACTTAATTTAATCCTTACAAGTCAATAAGCTGTGTATTATTATTATCCCTATTTTACAGACAAGAGAATAGAAACTTGAGAGATTATGGAACTTACCAAAAGTCTCATAGCTAGTAAGTGAGTGAATTGACTCAAACCAAGTGACTCTGGAGCTCATGTGCCTTGCATAGAGTGATCTCTCAGTTCAAATAGTGTCACCAAGACACACTTTCAGAATGAGGGAAAGTGATTAAAAGCATGGTATTTGGGGGGGCCAGCCTGCTGGCTTAGTGGTTAAGTTCACGCACTCCACTTCAGTGGCCCGGGGTTCATGGGTTTGCATCCTGGGCGTGGATCTACACACTGCTCATCAGGCCATGCTGTGGTGACGTTCCACATAAAATAGAGGAAGACTGGCACAGATGTTAGCTCAGGGCCAGTCTTCCTCACACACATACAAAAAGCATAGTATTTGCAATTAGACATACTTGGTTTGAATCTCAGCGTTGCCACTTACTAGCCATGTAACACTGGGTGAATCATTTCACCTCTCTGAGCCTCAGTTTCTTCATCTGTAAATGTGGAAAGGAATAACCTACAGAGTGGTTATGAAATATTATATGTGAAACTCAGCCTGGTACATAGCCAAAGTCTAGTAAAGTTTACAAGTATTATTGTTTATGGAAGAAAATAGCATTTGCCCCCTTTGCTGTCAACTTCACTTAATTACAAACATATTTTGAAATATCTTTAATTGCCCTCCATAACCATTGGCAATTTACCATTAATGAATGTATCTAAAGATTCCTTATCTCCATTCATATCTTCATCCTGTGCAGTTCTGGGGGTTAGTAACTAGTTCTAAAATTTCCCACATGAGTTGTGAAGGAGCATAATACAGTCGTTCCATTTAACGGTTCCAGAATGATCTCTCAGCCTTCTGCCTGATACCCTGGTGCTTCATCAGTATTTGGATATTGGTCTAGGAAAGGAATCCCTGAAAAACTGATGGAGAGGAATTCCTCAACGGTCTGTCTTCAGATCCGTCTCCTGCCTGGCTAGATAGCTGGAGATCAGGCTCAGAATTCAGAGACCTGGTTTCTTCACTCAGCTGGCATCTGACCTTGTTCAGCTCACTTAACTTCACTAGCCTGTTGCACAAAGCAGGTAGTGACCTAACCATCACTCTCAACTCCTCGAACTTGTTATGTGAGAGGCACTTGAAAAATAGCAAGTGACGCGATTCAGCAGAAATGAATCTGCATGTAGATTTGATTTTCTGCGTGAAATTTTATTTTGAAAGAATTTGATATTGAAGGTAAAGGATATACAAAAGGTAAAGCATAATACTTTTGTAAAGTTATGTCCCAAATTCTGAGTTTTTAAGTTATGCTCCAAAACCAAGCTTGGCAGCCACAAAGTCTCAAGTTTAATAAAGCCTTCTTCCTTCTTTAAGAAGGGGAAGATTTTGTCCAACTCTGAGATGGAGTTTCAGTACTTGAGAATCAAAATGATCAAAACCAAAGTAGAGATTTCAGCAGCGTGAACATCAGCTCTGGTGTTGGCTGTGTCAGGGAGCTCATTTAATCCCTTTGGCAGCTCTCAGCTTGTTGTTGCGTGTGATGCTTTCTCATCTTCATTTAGCCAAAGTGACTGCCACATACACAATGGCTTATGTCGATAAATAGTTGCTGACTCTTACACTGAAATGCCTAACTTACTGGGAAGGGTGATAACTTTCCTTGATTAGCATTTGCCAACTTTTTTTTACTTGATCTAGAGCAAGAAATATGTTTTATATCAGAACATATGTGCGTATAAAGTTGTGTATATAAACACACATAGAAATAAGAGTTTCATGAAGTAGTACTCACCCTATTTTGTATTCCACTCTGTTCTCTTCTCTTTTTTTCTTATCTAGTTTTATGACCGACTTTATTTAGGTTATGACCGACTAAGTTGATTGCAGGGTCCAGTAAATGGGCTGTCATCCACTGTTTGAAGGACACTGGCCTTAGAATTTCTCTTAGTCCAAACTTCACTGGGCTTCACCTGCCCATGAGGGAGGACTTTGCATCCTCTTTGCAGCTCACCTCCAATACACACACAGACCGCCATCGTGACCATCGCCTCTAGCACTAAACCCTTTGGACCCTCAGGTAGAGAGCCCCGTGATCTGCTACCAGGGTATTTTTCCCCCCAACAAGACTCCAGCTTTTTCTCATAGGAGGCCAGAATCTTGAAAACTTTGTGCATTTTGAAAAACTGCTTACTCTCCTCCTAAATTTTGAGTATTACCTGGCATCAGGAACTCAAGAACTCCTGTGATACACCAGTGCTAGCTCAGTGCTCTGTACACAGTAGAACTGCAGTAAATATTTGTTGATCAGTCATATTGCCAGGTTTGCACCTAACACGATGGAAACAGGCCTCTTGCAGAGGTAGTACTGACCGCTGCTAGACAGAATAATGCTGCTTCTCCATAGATGGGCTGAGTTTAGTAGACAGGATATGAAGTTGTAGAATTATTAGGTGGAGTAAGAGTCCAGGTAGGGCATACATTCCTGAATATACAAGACACCAAGAAAAGCAGACAGGCAAATGCAGGGCTAGCAAAATCTGAATATACGGGGGCAGAATTCATCAGCGACTAAAGCTGCCTCCATTGGTATCATTGGCCCGTAAGTCTAAATTTTTCTGGGGCCCATCTGACTTTGCTTCTCAGGACTTAAAAAGAACCCTGAGTGGCTAATGTCATCCCTGATATCTTAGAAGTGTGTCTGAAAACAGGGGTTCACATGTTTTGGCCAGATTTGAGGCTCACACATTAGTGACTTTTCTCAGAAAACCTCACTGAGTCAGACCCCAGGATGGCAGTGAGATGATGGGGGTTAGGGATTCAGATTGTAGGACTGTGACACTATTCCTTCTCCATCAGCATTGTCATTGCTGCGAAAGGGACCTGGATCCTGACACAAAGAGATGGAATGACTTGGCTGTCTTTTACCAACTGGCAGACTGTATTATTGCCTCTCACAAGCCCTGACGGTCCTTAATTTTGCTAAATAAGCACAATGGTAACAAAACCAGCATAATTTGAAGACAAACCAGGAGTGGAGAAAACATAATGAATATAATTAATAGATAGTTTATGAAAAGAGTTATAAATTTTACGAACCAAGATATGTTCTAAACTTGCCTAGCTTTTTAAAGAAATAGTTCATAGATGGGGCTGGCCCCAGGGCCGAGTGGTTAAGTTCACGCACTCCGCTTCTGCAGCCCAGAGTTCCGCCGCTTTGGATCCTGGGCATGGACGTGGCATCATTCATCAAGCCATGCTGTGGTGGCATCCCACATAGCACAACCAGCAGGACCCTCAACTAGAATATACAACTATATGCTGGGAGCGCTTTGGGGAGAAGAAGGAAAAAAAAAAGAAGATTGGCAACCGATGTTAGCTCGGGTGCCAATCTTTAAAAAAAAAGGAAAGAAATAGTTCATAGAATTTTAGAACAAGTAAGGATATTGGATAGTATGTAGTTTAGTTGCCTCATTTTACAGATGTGGAAACTGAGGTCCCAAGAAGCCAGAAGATGGCAGAGGTGACTAAATAAACCCAGATCTTCTAAACTCCGGGGCTTGCTTCTCCACATTTACATGATCTCTTGAAATGAAAAGCATTTCTCCTTGTTGTTAAGAAATAGTGAACAAAATGTCATAATTTTAGCCAATGTTGGACTCAGTGGTACTAAAACAAACAAAAAAGCAGCAATATTTGCCCAGAGGGGCTGCATTTAGGTAACAAAATTCGAGCCATCCTATTTGTGGTTCAGGAGTGACCTTTGTGAGGTTTCCTGGTGTTAGTTGTGGAGCTCTGTGACTCTCCTTGAAGACTTTGGACAGTGAATTGTGTGGCAAACATTTGCACTTCTAAGGCACTTGCCACCACAGAACCTAGATTAACTCACAAAAGTAATTCCCAACCAAAAAGGACAAAGGACAGCTTTGCTTTTTTTTCTCCTTTCCCACCTCAAATCAACCGAGTGGTTACTAGTCACACTAGTAACTGTAACTAGTCACTAGTTACAGAGGTAACACATTCAAGACACAGGTGGAAATTCAAATCATTGACCTTTAGAATCTCAGAATTGGACTGTCATTTATTCCACTCGTATCTGGTGCCTGGATTAATGGACAGGTTCTACAAAAAAGGTAGCAGTTATGTCTTTTTGTTTCCCCAGAATAGGACAGTGCCAGAGTGAATCTATTACCTGTCTGAGCTATTGTCCAAGATTCAGTCTGGGAATGAGAAACCTGGTGAGGGGACCGTGATTCTGAAAGGACTGCTGCATCCCTGCATGGTGCTCTCCAACGGGAACAGAATAAGGAGCCAAAAGAAATACACTTAATGCAGGAGAATGGGGTTCAGATCAAGGAAGACTAGCCTGACAGGACTGTCTGACGCCATCTAGAAGACTGACACAGACTATACAATTTCATTTGAAAATCTTATAAAACATTTTTTTCTGTTCTCAGAAATGATACCAGTGTAGCTCTACCCATAGGTAGGCACAGAGGACTAGCTGAGTTCTTATTCATTTCCTAGATCCTCTGAACACTAATGGATTCGTTCTGCTTCTTGGGTCTGTATTTCATAGGTCATCTACTCAATAAGCATCAAGCACTTTGCCTAATGAGTCCAAGACACATTAGTGTCACTTTGATCTGGGTCCACTTCCTACTGGTGCCATTGAGAATTCCTGTTAAATTTGTCAAGAACTGATGCTCACATAAGTAGAACTAGAGACTTCTGCCCTTCATCTCTAACAACTTTTACACCCTTAGGCACAGTTCGAGAATTTGACCCTAAACTCATCTAGCAGGAACTAAGATTGCACCTGCCCCTAGGTTAAAAAAAAATCATTAGTCAATCAAATCATTCTGAAAGCTGTAACTAAGTAACTATTTAACTAACTTTTATTGAGTCTCTGTATTATCAATAATTTCTATAATTTTTCTCATGATTTCCATCTAAATGCTTAGCTCCTTTACAGTTAAACCAGTGATAGCCACACAATTTGCTCAATGTCCTCTGCTCAACAATCCCCAATAAACAGTAGGTTCTTCAGGGCTCATTTCTGGTGTGTCAGTACCATCCAGCTCTCAATTTAATGAATTTAGTGAATTCAGTGTAAAGACGCACAAACTTTGAAACTGTTAACAGTTCAAGATTAAAAGAGTACCAAACTGAGACACTGAAGCTTTTAAAAATAAGCTGATTTTTAAAAGAAATCAGTGACACAAAATAATATCACAGAGGCTATAAACTCGCAGACATGACAATTGGACCTGGCGAGCAGGAGGTAGCAATTATTCTAGACATATTGGTAAGACGTTTTTATGCTGGAGGATGGGAAATAAATCCCACTGAAATTCAGGGGCCTGTCATATTAGTAAAATTTCTAGGGGTCTAGTGGTCTGGGGCACACTGTGATGCCCCTTCTAAGGTGAAGGATAAGTTCTTGCATCTGGCCCCTCCTACCACCAGAAAGAGGCACAACAGCTCGTGGGCCTTTTTGGATTTTGGAGGCAGCGTATTCTTCATTTGGCTGTGCTACTCTGGCTCGTTTTCTGAGTAACTTGAAAGGCCCTCATTTTGAGTAGTGCCCAGAACAAGAGAAGGTCCTGCAGCAGGTCCAGGCTGCCATGCAAACTGCCATGCTCATTTGGGCCATGTGGTCTAGCAGATCCAGTGGTACTTGAAGTGTCACTGACAGAGAGGGGTACTGTGGAGGCTTTGGCAGGCCCCTGTAGATGAATCATAGCAGACACCCTGAGGATTTGGGAGCAAAATCCTGCCATCCTCTGCAGATAACTACTCATCTTTTGAGAAACAGCTTTTGGCTCACTAATGGGTGTTAACTATGGGCACCAAGTTACCATGTGACCTGAGCTGCCCATCGTAAACTGGGTGTTGTCTCACCCACCAAGCCATAAAGCTGGGCGTGCACAGCCGTACTGCATTATCAAAAGGAAGTTGTACATATGAGATCAGGTTCCAGCAGGCCCTGAAGGCACAAGTAAGTTACATGAAGTAGTAGCCCAAATATCGTAGTCCCCAGTCCTGCTACATTCCCTTCTCTCTCGCAGCCTGCCCCTGTGACCTCATGGGGAGTTCCCTATGACTAGTTGGCTAACGAAGAGAAAACCCAGGCCTAGTTTGTGGATGGTTTTGCACGATATTCAGGCACCACTTGAAAGCTTTAGGCCCATTCTGGGACAGGCCTGAAGGACAGTGGTGAAGGGAAATCCTCTCAATGGGCAGAACTTTAATCAGTACATCTGATTGTTCATTTTGGAGAAATGGTTGGAGGTAGAAGTCTATAACAATTCATAGTAGTGGCTAATGGTTGGCTGGCTGGTCAGGGACTTGAAGGAATATGATTGGAAAAATTGGTGACAAAGAGGTCTGGGGAAGAGGTATGTGGATAGACCTCTCTGAATGGGCAAAGGATTTCAAGATATTTGTGTCACATGTGAATGTTTACCAAAGGATGACCTTGGGAGGATTTTAATAATCAAATGCGTAGGGTGACCCATTCTGTGGATACCTGTCAGCCTCTTCCCCAGCCATTTGTCAATAGGCCTATGAACAAAATGGCCCATTGGCCCAGTGACAGGGATGGAAGTTATGCATGAACTCAGCAACATTGACTTCCACTCACCCAGACCAACAGAGACCAACACTGAGTTCCCCATATGGCACCACTTCCCAGGGTGATCAGCTACCTACCTGGTATAGATTCATTACATTGGACCATGTCCATCATGAAAGGAGCAGTGCTTTGTTCTTACTAGAACATACCCTTACTCTGGACACAGGTTTTCCTTTACTGCAAACAGTTCTTCTGCCAAAACTATCATCTGTGGACTTATGGAATACATTATCCACTATAATTGTATTTCACACAGACATCACTTCTGATCAAAGAACTTGGTAGGTTCATGCTCATGGAATTCACTGGTCTTGCCGTGTTCCCACCATCCTGAAGCAGCTGGTTTGATAGAGTGGTGCAGTGGCCTTTAGAAGACTCAGTTTCAGTGCTGGCTAGATGACAGTACTTTGTAGGGCTGGGACTATGTTCTCTGGGATGCAGTATTGGTGTTGTTTCTCCCATAGCCAGGCTTCTTGGGTTCAGGAATCAATGGGAGTAGCTCTATTCACTATTATCACTAGTGACCCCCTAGGAAAATTTTTGCTTCCCATTCCCTTGATTTTAGGTTTTACTTGTCTAGAGTTCTTAGTTCCAATGGGACGAATGCTTCCACCAGGAGATACAACAGTGATTCCATTGAACTGGTAGTTGAGACTGTCACCCAGCCCCTTTGGGCTCCTCATGCCTGTCAGTCAGCAGGCAAAGAAGGGAGTCACTGTGCTGACCAGAGTGATTGATCCTGACTTCCAAGGGAAACTTGGGTTGGTACCACACAATGGAGGTAAGGAAGAGTATGTCTGGAATACAGGAGATCCCTTAGGGCATCTCCTAGTACTCCCATGTCCTGTGGAGTAATCAAAAGCTACAACAACCCAAATCAGGACAGCTGATGGCCCAGGTTCTTCAGGAATGCAGGTTCGTGCACCTCACCAGGCAAAGAACCACAACCAGCTGAGGTCCTTGCCGAGGGCAAAGGAATGTGGAATGGGTAGTGGAAGAAGATAGTTATAAAGACTGGCTACGACCACATGGCCAGTTGCAGAAACAAGAACTGTAACAGTTATGGATATTTCTTCCTTATTTTGTTATGAATATGTTTGCATATATATTAATCAAATTTTTTTTCTTCCCTGTCTTATCTCTTTATCATCTAACATATGATGTGTTAATAACAACTTTATTTCTCAGTGTATAAGTTACAGGAGAAGTGTGAACATTCCTTAAGACTTTGCATCCTCTTCTGGGGAATGGGTTAGTGTGTTTTCAGATGTCCATGGGATATTGGTATCATGATAGTAGAAGTATGATTTTGTTATTTACCATATTTGGAGATTGAGTTTGGTAAAGGAGATGCATGTGGGGGCCAAGTTGACAAGGGGTAGAGTGTGATGATCATTTTGCTGTGTCAGCTTTTCTAGGCTACAGTCCTCAGTTATTTAATCAAACATAAATATTATTTAGTTGAGCCCTTTCTGTGAAGGTACTTTGTAGATACAATTAAAGTCCATCCTCAGTTGACTTTAAGTAAGGGGGATGATTCAAGATAATCTGGGTGGGCCTGATTCAATAAACTGAAGGACCTTAAAAACAGGGCTGACGCTTCCCTGCAAGAAGAAATTCCACCTGTGAACAGCAGCTCCAATCTGTGCCCATGAATTCCAGCGTGCCCTTCCTGAGGACTTGCCCTATGGATTTCAGACTTGCTTCACCAGCGCCCACCTGGCGTAAAGCAATTCCTTGCAGCAAATCTCTTGATATATCTTATATACACAAACACGCACACATACACACATCTCCTGTTGCTTCGGTTTCTCTGATTAAAGCCTGATCAACACAGCCTCAGATGCCCCTAAAGCTTTTGTTTTACCCATCAGTGCTGCCAGCCAGGCCCTGCACCAATCCTGCAGGTGTTGGATATTCAATCATATGTGTTGAATTGAAATGAATTTAATATGTTCAGCCCTTGTATAGAGGTATTCTTTGTTGATGTGGTTTGCTAATGTGCTAAATATGCAGGACAAAGTAGCAGCCACCCCCCCCCCCCAATATTTTCCACTCAAAGTCAGCCATGGATTCACAGCATCCTCTGAAACTCAAGTGGCAGAAATTGGCAGTGACAGAACCACCACCCACAGATGTAGTGTGTGGGAGAAATGTGGCGAAACACTGAGGCTTCACATTAAAAATCATATCTGCCTCTGTTACTCTTCCTAAATATTATTTGGTTTCTCTTGTGAATTGTTGTGAAACATGGAAACAAAAAAGGAGGTTCTGAGACAGGCTAACAGGAAAACTAGCAAAGTTAAAAGTTGATGTGATTTGGAGAAGTAGGGGGCCCAAGAAATAGCCAACTAATTGTCATTTGAATTGATAGGTCCTTGCCTAGAACTAGGTAAATACAAACATATTCCAGTAGGTTCTGTTTAGGTATTTACAGTCAATTCTGCTATAATGGACATATACATTACTAAAAATCAATGCACTCTGCAAAATCACAAAATGAGACTCAAGGGCTAATGGGAAAAATGAGATCATAGCACAACACAGAAAAATTCATCAGTGACATATTTTAAAAGGACAGGAACCTAATTTTAAAAATGTAGCAGTTTTACACGTGTTAAATAGTAATGAGATACGTAAATACATAAACACTACAATTGATATGGCACTTTACGTTCAAAAAGACCTGAAGTTTGCTTACGGACTGGAGCATTGGAAGGGCTGCCGTTTGTGTGTTATTATGAGGTAGTGGAAGGGAGCTTATCCGAAAGTGGACCGAAAGTTGTACCGCCACGTGTGTGTGGGCGTATCTCATCACACAGGTGGCAGTCTGGGGTAACTGGTAGATATTTGAGGTGTACGTGTGTGTGTCTTTGTGTATTCCTGCACACCTCAGTTCGGCTGGGTGCAGTATTCTGCGTTCACCTTGTGTTTCTCCTGGATGAGATAGCATAGATTAATCACAATGGAACAAATCTGCATTTTCAAAACAAATGTGATTGCAGGACCGACTGAACTGCATGAAGAGATCGCCATCCTTTATCTGTACTCCCCAAATCTCAAAAGTTCTTTGTAAATTTGGTGCACGTTCATTTGTTAGCAAAACTTAAGGTGAATATAGATGTTTTCCAGAAATATTGCATTTGATTTTAAAGTGCTGTCATAGATCCTACTGGGGTCTAAATATACCTTTACGCAATCTGAAAAATTCTGACTTCTAAAATGCATCCGCCCCTAAGGGCATAGGGTCCAGCAGCGTTGTTGAGTGTCTGCCTTGGTGCTATAGATGCGGAATAAACAAGGCACAGTCCTTGTACCCGGGGAACTTCGGTCCAGGAGCGATGGCACACTTTGCAGCATTGTAACAGATGTCTGTACGTGCACAGAGAACAGAGGAGGGAGTCATTCTTTCCTGCCAGAGTGTTCACGGATGGCCTTCCAGGGAATCTGGCACCTGGAGTGTGTTTGGGGGGATGGTTAGGAGTTCTGTAGGCAAAGGGAGAAAGGCGTTCCAGGTGGAAGAACAAGTGGAAAGGTGCGAAGGCACACTCACAAAACAGCAGATCCAAAGTGATCTCTGTAATATCTCACAACTACAATGGGGTGTATTAGTTCACCAGGGCTGCATAACAAAGTATCACAGACTGGGGACTTCAACAACACAATTTATTTTCTCACAATTATGGAGGCTAGAAGTCCAAAGTCAAGGTGTCATCTGAGGCCCCTTTCCTTGGCTTGTAGATGCTGTCTTCTCCCTATGTCTTCACATGGTTCTTCCTCTGTGTGTCTGTCTGTGTCCTAATCTCCTCCTCTTATAAGGGCAGTGGTCATATTGGATTATGGCCCACCCTAGTGACCTCATTTAACCTTAATTACTTCTTTAAAGACCCTGTCTGCAGATACAGTCACATTCTGAGGTCCTCGGGGGTTAGGACTTTAACATGTGAATGGGGGGTGCACAATTCAGCCCAAAACATGGGATGTGGCACAGTAGAAGTGTGACAAAGCACACAGGAGCCAGAGGAGGGTGTGATTAATTATTAGTGGGCTTGGGGATTTGGGAAAAGCTTCAAGGACATACATCTTGAAGAATGAATAGAATTTCTTCACATTGAAAAGGAAGAAAATGGTATTTCTCACTGAGGAAACAAAGTAAATCTGAGCTTTGGGCCTGCCTTAGAGGTCTACAACATGTGTCATAGCCCTTCCACCCAGTGTCCAGGACCTGCTCCTCCCTCATATGGTCTGGCTACCACGTTCTCTGCCTGTGACCCCTGACTTGTGAAAGCCACAGTCTCTACCCCAACAGGGCCTCTCTCTGTTTGTTCCAGGGACCCCCATCCTCTTCTAAAAGAGTATGATCGATCCTGTCTCTTCATTTTCTGAATCGGCACAGCAGCAAATATCTTTCTCCCTCCATGCCTCCCCAGAAAAGGAGAAAATTGCTTCTTCTTCCCCCATGTAACTTGACAGGCTGCCGCAACACCCTGTCCCTCCTCTCTGGAAGTGGAATCTCTCTCAGGCCTCTCTTGTCAGGGCGTGGCACTGGAGCACACAGCCCGTCTGACATGGCGCCAGCTCCTTAGTTTTCCTTGAAATATACCGGGATCATGGGGTCCAGTAAAAATGGGGTAGCCACTGAGTACTTGTGCATCACAGTGCGCATCTAGTCGTCTTTTGTAACTTAAGTTTCTTCTCAAAAGTATTCCGATGCTAAGAAAAGCGTTGCAAAATTCCCCTTAAGTAGTAAAATTCTAGGATTCAGACAATTGCTGTGTACTGCGTCCTAATATATGCTATATGCATGCATGTTTGAAATCAGAACTTGACCTAAAACATTAGGTTTAGTTAACCAAAACGTTTCAGTCAGTTCATGTGGGTTTACCGGGCGATGTACTCCGGAGTTTCGGGGAGTGTGTGTATGAAATGTATGGTACCTAAAGAAACTGAAAAATGTTTGAAAGAAATAATGAAGACGGTGTTTCCCAGAGTATGTTCAGAGGAACACTAAACATGATAGATGTCCAGAAAGTCAAGTTTCCACAGCCAGACAAATTTGGGAAGCACTGCATATCCTCTGCCCCTTTGGAGAGCCATAATAATATCAGCATATTGAAGACTGTGAAAGGTCTCATAGTAAAGAAACATGTTACCTTTATTTTACCTAGATTCTTAAATGTGCTGGTCTTTTATAAAAACCTGGTACCAGCCCATAGAGCACATTCTGAGAAACCCCAGACTAAGACATTGAATGATGCTTAAAATAAACTATGATAGGAAATTCTGTTTCTCATTTGAAAACATACCATATAAATCCAATGCAGAGAAATGGTATACTTTTATTATTTAAGGTTTAGAAATGAAAAAGTAAGAATTGCATCCTTATGACAAATGGAAAATGAATCTGATTTGCCTGGCTTGCTCAGTGATTTTTAATTTTTAGAATCTTCCGTATAAACTGGCAATTATGATGATGCAGCCATCCAATGGTATGTAATTATATCCATGAAATAATGGATAATGAGTACTTTTTTAAATGAAAAAAAATTCCCCAAAGCAATTATTGGATGATGAAAATAAATTAATTTAATTCAGTGCTTAAAGAATGAAAATTACTGTGATCCCTGAAGCAGTGTATATGCATATTTAGGTTTTTTTATGTGAAAAATTACAATAGAAAAATGCTGAAATATTAAGAAAATGTGGCACCCAGTGCCTTTTCGCCTATAAATTCAATCCTTCAGCTTCAGATGGTAAATTTCCAGAGAGGCTGGTAAACAGATGTTTCATAGCTAGTAAGAGATGGGATCAGGATTCGGGCCAAATACTCTTGTTTCTGGGGCCCACGCACTTAACCCCTAACTAGAGTTGCAGCCAGCAAATTTAGTAGCAATTACATTTCTTCCTTTTCCCTCCCCCTTCTCCCCACTGCCCCAACCACTCAACAAAAGTAAGTTTGTGTTGTAAAATTTGAAAATGCCATCTTAAATACTCTAATGTTGGAGCATACTAAACTATACTCTTTCTATATGATAGTTGTATTTTAGAGTATTTCGTGTTAGCATTGGTGAAGTACTGTTTTACTACATTGTTAAAATTGCTTTAATCTCTTAGGCCCCATCTGTACAAAAATACTCACAATAACAGGTGGTGCTATTTGTCAAGAAAATAGTTGCTAGTGATGACTGACCATGCACTTAATCCAGTTAATCCTGTAGCGACAGGGTGTTAACGCAGCCCCCAAATCATAAGTTGATCATAAAGTAGTTTATTTAATGGATATTTATAGACACATGCTCAGGTTTTCATAATGGTGGTTGTGGCATTGAGTTGGAAATGTTTCATAAAGTTTAGGTACTTGCTCTTTTGATGCAAGAGATCTTATCCCAAACTTTGAGAATAAAATTGAGGGATCAAGTAAATAAGAGTATAACGCCTTCTCTGATTTATAAAATTTCATTCCCTATTAATGTTGCTTAGTCATGGTTTGCTGTCAGAATATAAGGTGGGCCTAAATGTGATTACTGAGTCTTTTCATAAAGGTAATCCTGGAAAATTAATTAATTGCCACAGTCAACAATAAAATAATTATAAAAGTAGCCTTTTAAATTTTACTTAAAATTTAAAGATATTTCCGACAGGAAATGTATTATTAATTTTGGAAATGGGGAGGGAGAAATTATTTTTCGTATCCGAAATCTGACAAACACTAAGCTTCTGTGTTCTGACTCTTCTGAAGAGAGACTGGTGTTCTTAAGACTTAGAACTTCTTCTCATGGTAAGAAGGATGGGTTGTTGGATGGAGAGTTCAGTTCAGGTAGGTTTAATGTTCCTTTACCTGCCCGATAATAGCTAAGGCATTGCTGAAACAGCCTTTCCTGAGTAATCCTTGAGACGTGCGCTGACGTTTGGACTTTGACCCATCTTCTAGGATAATATGTGTACTCATGCCATGTGATTGCCCATATAACATGCAGCACAGAGTGCAAGAGTGCCTGGTTCATCAGCTGTCCTCAAACAGACCAGCTTTACAGATGGCCTGAAGGAGGCCATTCTGTGCTTGCATGAAGCCCACCAAGTTCTCCAGAATAAGGCTTCCAGATCCTGGCATCCTCTCTTTATCCCATCCTTGTGTTTGTATTCAGCTTCTTCCAGGTTCTGTTTGCTTTCTGTCTCCCCCAACAATATACCAGTGTAGCAAATATTTTATATATTGGCTGCCACCATTTTGGACCCTGAGTTGATACAAAGGACCTCATCAGCCTTCTCAGCTGACCAGCTGACCATGTAGACCAAGTCACCCATTAGTGAAATATACAAGGAACCTGTTCAAGAAACTGTAACTTGTCTTTAATTATAGTTAACTCCTTTGGTTCCAACTCAACTGAACACCACCAAATCCACCTTGACTTTAGAGCAAGTGGTGATTTTTTTTTCCTATCAGTAAACTCTGACATAATCTAAAATTCTCGACTTATCTTAAAAACTAGGTTTGTGGACCCTGACTTGGGGGTAATGATGTCTTAACTGATATTGTTAGAATTTTGCTATGGTCTTTTAAAATATTTCTGATTAGAGAATTTGGGGTTAGACATTTCTGCAGTGGGAAAAAGGCAATTGATATAAAAGAAAAAAGGAAGCATTTCACCTTGGAAATAAGTGAAGTGTAGCATAAATTACTATTTGACCATTTTCAGTGATGCTGCCAGAACTAGAAATCAGGTGTCATTTATGTATTTTGACCCTTGGACAGTCGTAGAGAGAGGATTCACTTATTTCATCAGTCACTGCCAAAGACCAATTGTGTAATAATGTAATGATACCTGTAGCACCTTATAGAATTTTTTCTAATTTAAATTTTTTAATTGACTCATTTTATATAAGGTCAGTTCTTTTAACACTTTCATAATGTTCTTTGATGCTCTTCAAAAGTACTCATTATAATTTTTTAAAAATTATCTGTTGGAGATTATACTCATGGGAACCAAAAGTAGGTTTCGTGAAAATATCTGGCCTACACTCCTGAATAAATAACCACTGAAAAACATACAAACATTCTGAAGTCAAACCCTCCAGTCTTTTTTTGTCTTTACCATTTTTAAATGATATGATCTCAGTTGTATTGCACACTTTTTTGTCTTTTAAGTAATACGCAGTGGAAATAATTTAACCCTTTTTTGAGGACTACCTGCCTAGCACAATGCCTTGTGTACAGAGCCCTCTGATACATCATCCAGCTCCTTTCCTTTTAAACGGGATATAAGACAGCGTTGTTTCAGGGACTGCTGAGGTTTGAAGGTCTGTTTGCGCCTGTACTGAGGACTCCAGACTTGTCTTTTTGTAATTGGTGATTCTCCTGTCTGCTTCCTGTCTTAACGCCACTGCTTAGGGTGAAGTGGTTTAAAACACTTCTTCCTCACTTCAGATTTTCTGTGAACTCTCAGTAAGGCCAGAACTGAAGATCACCAGATGAAATGAGGTGGCTGCCTGGAACATCGTGACCCTCAATTGTTTACCCAGACCTCCCTGTAGACTCTGGCCAGCAGAGGTTGGGAGCTCTGATCCTCAGCTGGGGCTCGTGCCTGTGTGTTTTGTGCAGAATTGTTCCAAGCACAGAGCGAGCTTTCGTCTTTCCTTTTCCCTCAGGGCTCCACACTCCAGCTTCAAAGACGTGTTTCCTGTCACATGGACAAGTTATTTCCCTTGCGCCCCAGGTTCCTCATCTGTAAAATGGGGATGTTAAGAGTAGCTCCCTCATCGGGTTGTTGCGAGGATTAACTGAGTTAATAGTTGTAAAGTTCTTAGAGCAGAGGTGCATAGTAAGGGTTAAATAATTAAAAAAAAAAAAAAGATTGACCTCTGGATAAATGACTTTTAAGCTTCTTAAAAGGAAAGAGCTGAAAAGATGCTTCTTCTTGTGGAGGGTAATTTACACTTTGTTTTCCGAGGTAGGAATGGAGTGATGTGGAGGATTTGTATCTGAAGGAGCAGAACTCAAAGGTATTACCTAATACCTACACATCTGCAGGAAATGCTGGCACTGAGCCTGGGTCCTGACTGGAGGCAGTAGTATGTGGAAGGAAGTTCATAGCAACTCCTTTGTGGCTCTTCATAGTAGACTTTAAAAGGACACGAGAGAAATAAACTGGAAATATATGGGGATGGAGGGAATTGGGGGCAGAGCTTATGCCAAGAGTTAGCAGTTATCATCTGTGTCTAACAAAGGCTAAAACAGAGTGGTTCTCAGAGGAGGTGTTTTATATATATATATATATATATATATATATATATATATTTTTTTTTTTTTTTTAAACACCTGTCTGACTTACGTGTTTTTCTCAGTTTTTTTCCGTGAAGGGCACAGGCCATCTGCTTTGTTAAAGAAAGCAGGCATCACCTTTGTGTGGCATGTGCAAGGGGGTGCTGTGCTGGCCACCATGAAGCTTGGAACCCCTTCCTGTTGTCCCAGGTGTTTCTTGGAAGCTCGGGTGGCAGAAGACTCAGTGCCCTTGGCTTGTCTCTGCCTGAGCTAGCACAGCCAGGGACTGGCCCGCACATTCCTGGCACAGAGCTTGGTCGCTCATTCACTCCGATGGCCGCCCTTTGCCCCTGCTCCATTGGCTGGAGGCAGCTCAGTTGTAATTTGCTCTTAGGCTCAGAGGTGCAACCCTGTCAAACCGCAGTGTGCATTTGTCTTGTAATCCACAGACAAGAAGAAGGGAGGCAAATTCCAGCCGTTTAAGAAGCTGTTTGGCAAAAGGAAAAAGAAAGACACTTCGTTGTCCCAGGAGGCCTCAGTGAGGAAGAGCCATTCTCCCCGGAGTGTCAGCAATGGGACCTTCTCTTCCGATGAGGAGACCCTGGACGACAATCTAAGGTAATAACTCACACTTTTTTTTTTCTGCTCTTCGGCAGAGTTCCGGGGTGGGGAATGAGATCCCAGAGGAGGCAGGAGCGGAATCACAGATGTGTTTCATCTCTGGGAAGGTGGAAGACTTGCGGTACTTGGGGTGTTCTGGGTGGAGGAGTCACCGTGGGGAGTGGGCCAATGAGTCTGGACTCACTTTCTAGGAGAGCACAGGGGTCTGCCTTCATTTCACTGCCCTCACTGGTGGTAGAAGGCAGCACCCCACTGGCTTAGCTCAACCAGGTTCCTTGGATTGAAGGCAACTGCGTTCCCATATCCCAGTGCTGGGCAAGGAGAAACCATGGTTGTGGATTAGATTTTACACCGGTGTTGAGGACACAGACTGCTCAGGCACAGGGTGGTTACCCTTCCTCCTCCTAGCCTCTAGCACCTTCTGGAACCTGTCTGTGATGGAGCTCTTCCGCTCCTTGTGGTCTGTGTTTCTCTCTCTCTGTCTCTGTCTCTTTCTCTCCTTCTCCCCGTCTTAGAACACAGGCACTAAATCTGGCTGTGACGGTGTCAAGTACTCAGAAAAGTGGGTCAGGAGGTACTTTCTCACCTGAGTGCGGGGAATTGAAGTCAGAGTCAGAGATGGTTAAACTCTGCTACTGACAGCTTGGAAGTCAGCTCCTCTGAGAAGCAGCTTCCCACTGTCGGATCTCGTTTGTCTGCCGTTGCCTCTTTTCCCCTAGCATCATTTGCACAGCTCCAGCAAAGAGCTGGACACTTTCTATGGAAATTATTGATTTGCTTGTCTGTCTCTCTCACTCAACGGCCAGTTCCATGAAGTCAGGGACCAGTTTTTATTCAGCCTCATCTTAGGTGCACAAAAAAGTGTTTCCTGTGAATGCCTACTGCTGCGTAAATTGCCCTAATACGTGTTGAAGGAATAGAAGATGTAAACTGTGGTATTCTTACTGTGTTTCAAGGACGAGGACAAAAACGTTCTCTGTGGTGTGTGTCAGTAAGTGTAGTGTGTCGCCAGCTACAGTCGAACCCAAATTACAAAATCCTCAGGCCAGCAATGCCCAGGAGGCTTTACCATGCCCACGGACAGCGTTTGTTAGTCCTGACTAGTACTCACTCTTCCTCCACAGACCTCTACTTGTTTCCCATTGTTTTTAGTAAGAAAACCATCGAAATGAACTGAAGAAAATGATTTCACTGCCAGGAGAGCACAGCTAGCGCTGAACTCACCCAGTTGTTGGACTGTGAGTGTTGATATATAGTTGAGTATTGTCCAGGATGAATCAGTGTTGATTTTACTTGCGTTTCTTCAGTTGTGAAATAAGAATGTGAACCTTTTGCCTCCCAGTATCAGAATGAGGTACAGTTACTAAAATGTGACTAAGTAGCAGTTTAATGCAAAATGAGGTTGAGTCTAGAGACTTCTCCTTTAGAAGGACTGTCCTATGAAAGCACAGCTTATCCTTTTTATAGTAGGTTATGGTTTTGCCAAGTCCCTGATTTCACATTGAATTATGCTGGATTCTTAGAGGAGCCTGGATCCTGGTGGCTATCTTCCCATTTAAGCTCTATTCCATTTACCTCTTGGGGTTTTCCTTCAGGTTTTAAGTTTTGTAAAGCCTTGGAAAATTCCACAATGGATCAAACAGCTACATTTCTATAAAATATAGGTAATATCACCTATTCTTATTATTGACTCTTTTTTTATTGAAGTGTAATTGACATACAGTGTCCTATTAGTTTCAGGTGTACATCACAGCGATTCCATATTTATGTACAGTGTGAAATGATCACTACAGTAACTCTAGTTATTGTCACCATTAAAGTTAGTACAATATTATTGTCTATATTCCCTATACTGTACATTATATCCCCGTGATTTATTTACTTTATAACTGGAAGTTTGTACCTTTCAATCCTCTTCACCTGCTTCATCTGTCCCCTACCCCCTCCCCTCTTGGTAACCACCAGTTTGTTTCCTGTATCTATGAGTCTGTTTCTGTTTGGTTTGTTTGTTTTATTTTTTAGATTCCACATATAAGTGAAATCATATGGTATTTGTCTTTCTCATCTCACTTAGCATAATATCATCTAGGTCCATCCATGTTGTTGCAAGTGGCAAGGTTTCACTCATTTTTATGGCTGAATAGTATTCCATTGAATATATGTAACCACATCTTCTTTGTCCATTTGTCTATCGACGGACGCTTAGATTGCTTCCATATCTTGGCTATTGTAAATAATGCTGCAGTGAACATAGGGGCGCATATATCTCTTCAAATTAATGTTTTTGTTTTCTTCAGACAAATACCTAGAAGTGGAATTGCAGGATCACATGGTAGTTCTATTTTCAATTTTTTGAGGAACGTCCATACTGTTTCCCATAGTGGCTGCAGCAATTTACATTCCTACCAATGGTGTACGAGGATTCCTTTTTCTCCACATCATCGCCCACACTTGTTACTTTTAGTCTTTTTGATAAGAGTCATTCTGACGGACATGAGGTGATATCTCATCGTGGTTTTGATTTGCATTTCACTGATGATTAGTGATGTTGAGCGTCTTTTCATGTGCCTGTTGGCCATCTGTATGTCTTCTTTGGAAAAACATCTATTTACGTCCTCTGCTCATTTTTCAGTTGGGTTGTTTGTTTTTCTGACATTAAGTTGTGTAAGTTCTTTATATATTTTGGATATTAACCACTTATCAGATGTCTGTTTTGCAAATATCTCCTCCTATTCAGTAGGTTGGCTTTTTGTTTTGTTGATGGTTTCCTTGGCTGTGCAAAAGCTTTTTAGTTTGATGTAGTCCCATGTGTTTATTTTTACTTTTGTTGCCCTTGGCAAAGGAGACTGATCCAAAGAACTGTTGTGAAGACCAATGTCAAAGAGCTGACTGCCTATGTTTTTTTCTAGGAGTTTTATGGTTTCAGGTCTTCCATTCAAGTTTTTAATACATTTTAAATTTATTTTTGTATATGATATAAGATAGTGGTACAGTTTCATTCTCTTACTTGTAGCTGTCCAGTTTTCCCAACACCATTTATTGAAGAGACTGTCTTTTCCCCCTTGTATATTCTTGTCTTCTTTGTCAGATTAATTGACCATAGATGTGTGGATTGATTTCTTCTGTTCCATTGATCTATGTGTCTGTTTTCATGCTAGTACCAAACTGTTTGGATTATACAGCTTTGTGATATAGTTTGAAATCAGGAAGCATGACACCTCCAGCTTTATTCTTCTTTCTCAAGATTGCTTTGGCCGTTCAGGGTCTTTTGTGGTTCCGTACAAATTTTAGGATTCTTTGTCCTGGTTCTGTGAAAAATGCCATTGGAATTTTGAGGGGAATTGCATTGAATCTGCAGAATGCCTTGGGTAAGTATGTACATTTTAACAACATTGATTCTTCCAATCCATGAGCATGGTGTGGCTTTCCATTTGTTCTGTCATCTTCAATTTCTTTCATCCGTATCTGATAGTTTTCAGAGTACAAGTCTTTCACTTTATTGGTTAAATTTATTCCTAAGTATTTTACTCTTTTTGATGCAATTGTAAATGGAATTGTTTTCTTAATTTTTCTTTTTTGATAGTTTGTTATTAGTGTATAGAAATGCAACTGATTTCTGTATATTAATTTTGTATCTTGCAACTTTACTGAATTCATTTACTAGTTCTCATGGCTTATTGGTGGAATCTTCGGGGTTTTCTATATATAATATCATGTCCTCTGCAATTAGTGAAAATTTTACTTCTTCCTTTCCAATTTGGACACCTTTTATTTCCTTTTCTTGCCTAATTGCTCTGGTTAGGATTTCCAATACTATGTTGAATAAAAGTGGCGAAAGTGGGCGTTCTTGTCTTGTTCCTGATCTTAGGGGAAAAGCTTTTAGCTTTTCACCATTGAGTATGTATGATGTTAGCCATGGTTTTGTCACACATGGCCTTTATTATGTTGAGATAGATTCCTTCTATACTCACTTTGTTGAGAGTTTTTATCATAAATGGATGTTGAATTTTGTCAAATGCTTTTTCTACATCTATTGAGATGATCATATGATTTTTATCCTCCATTATGTTAATTTGGTGTATCACATTGATTGATTTGCAGATGTTGAATCATCTTTGCATTCCTGGAATAAATCCCACTTGATCGTGGTGTTTTAGTCTTTTATTTTTATTTTTTAAAGTTGGCATCTGTTGCCAATCTTCTTTTTTTTTTCTGCTTTTTCTCCCCAAATGCCCCCAGTACATGGTTCTATATTCTAGTTGTATGTCCTTCTGGTTGTGCTGTGTGGGACAGCTGCCTCAGCATGGCCTGATCAGTAGTGCCATGTCCACGCCCAGGATCCAAACCAGGGAAAACCCTGGGCCGCCAAAGCGGAGCGTGCGAAATTAACCACTCAGCCACTGGGGCCAGCCCCTGATGCTTTTAATGTTTTATTGAATTCAGTTTGCTAATATTTTCTTAGGGATCTTAGCATCTTTGTTCATCAGGATATTGGCCTGTAGTTTTCTTTTTTTGTGGTGTCTTTGTCTGGTTTTAGTATCAGGATAATGCTGGCCTCATAAAATGAGTTTGGAAATGTTCCTTCCTCTTCAATTTTTTGAAATAATTTGAAAATATGATTATTGACTCTTGTTGATAAACCTATATTTATGAGACATATACTATATTTTAATTATTTAACATTTGTTTTTATAATAAAAGAAGCTGGAAAGATAAGCTTTGGATCATAAGTTTACATAATTTTAAAATTTAAAAAGACAGGAATATAGAAGTAATTTAAAATTTGTATTCCCCTTTCTTCTCAGAAATTGACAATTGCAAATTATTTCACCTGTGAAGTAAGTAGTACCTCCATTGCATACAGTAAAGGTGAACTTCTGATTATTTGCCCTATTTACGGATGGAGAAAATAAAAAATGTTGTTTCCAACAACCGTCGTTTGTAGTTCACTGCTCAATTAACAGTCATGTTACTTTGCATTGTGTAATGATTCGCAGAATTTCTGTGCATCTTATTTGCTATCTCAGAAATGGACAGCTCTCACTAAAACACAAAACTCAAAATTTCATTTGCATGGTCTTGGATGGAGGTTCCAAGGATGCAGATTTCAGCCCAATGTGAGGGAGAATTTCCCAACTAGTGGAGCTGCCTATAAATGGGGAGTCTGGGGATGTGCCAGCAGGGGTTGGGACTGACCAAGGGGAATTTCTGCACTGGGTGGGAATTTAAAGGAGCTGAGCTTAACATGCTGTCAAACTCCAAGGATCTGTAATTCCAGAAATGTCTCTGTGGCAAAAAATAGCTCATTATTGATCTGCTCTTTCTGCCTGAAATTTCTCATTTCCGTCGGGCTTTTAGAGCATTGTGTTCTTTCTTTAGATTAGAAGCCTTTATTTCTCCTCGGCTGCTGATTTTAAATGATACGTGCCTGTGGGAAAAGCAAAACAGTAAAACATGATCAGTTTTTAACAATTTAATGTAACTTCCTTTATTAATGAAATACAATAATATTCTGTTTCCAAAAGTGGTGTTAAATTTAAAAGGGGGGAGAGGGTCATCTTGGCCAATAGATTTGGGAAATTCTGGGCCAAAATAAATTAAACGGGATCCTCTACATAGGACTTTGCAGAGCTTTTGCTATGCTAATGTGCCCTGGGAATCTCTGAGAAGAGGGCTGTAGGATGGAGCATCTCCAAGATTCCTTTAGCCACAAACTCTTTTTCCACAGAGAATATCTAATGGCATATATTAAAGATACCACTTACTGAACTTAATGCAATGTATTTTGCATAGGTGGACTCATGTAATCTTTACCACAACACTCTAAGATTGATATTATTATCCCCATTTCAAAGGTGAGAAAATTAAGGCTAGAGAATAACTTGCTGGTAAGTTGCTGGCTGAGCCACTGTTGAAGCAGAAAAGAGCGCATGCTTATGCATCCACTATTCTGCCTCTCAAGGAGGCTGCAACCTTACTAAGGAGCTAGTCACATGGCTCTGAGTTATCCTGCTGGTCCTGGGTCACCAGGCTCAGCTGTCTTCCTCCTTTCAGCTGCTTTTCTGAGGCTCTGCTCTCACTGGGACTCCCATTGTCCTGCTCCCAGTTTCTACCTAACACCCAGCATTTACTCATCTTGTGCTGTGACAGCACATTACAGTAAGTGCCCAGCTGTAAGCACAGGGAGAGTTGAAGGGGCTCCAGGGCGGGTGCGCTCACTCTCAGACTGGAGCAGTTAGGAAAGGGTTTAGGAATGAGGAGGCCTTGAACTGGCTCCAAATGATGGGCAGGACTTGGAGTGGCTGAGAGGCAAGGCACGAATATTCCAGATCAGGAATGGCGTGAGCAGAGACTTCCACACAAGCATGAATGTGGCAAATAGAATAGGAGGGAACTTTCCCACTCACTCCGTGAGGCCATTGTTTCCCTAATATCAAAACCAGGCAAAGACATCACCAAAAAGAAAACCACAGGCCAACATCTCTTATGAATATAGACATTAAAGTTCTCAACAAAATGTTAGCAAACTGAATCCAGCAATACATGAAAAGGATTTTACACCGTGACCAAGCGAGATTTATCCCAGGAGTGCAGTTAGTTTAACGTACAAAAATCAATCAGTGTAAAATACCATATTAATAAAGGACAGAAACCACATGATCATCTCAATAGATCCGGAAAAAGCATTTGACAAAATCCAACATCTTTCACAATAAAAACGCTTAGAACTAGGAACAGAAGGGAACTTCTTCAACTTGAGAAAGGGTATCTATGAGAAATTGACAGCTAATATCATACTTCATGGTGAAAGAATGGATGTGTTTCCCTTAAAATCAAGAACAAGACAAGGATGTCTGTTCAGCACTGTCCTGTACCGTACTTAGGTTATAGAGAGGACAGTTAGGCAAGAAAAAGAAATAAAAGGCATCAATTTTGAAAAGGAAGAAGTAAAACTATTTATTTGCAGATGCCATGGTCTTATATAGAGAAAATCCTAAGGAAGCCACAAAAAAACTATTAGACTAAATAAGATTGAGCAAGGTTGCAGAATATAAGATGGGAGTTTTTGTTTTTGTACACTAGCAATGAACAATCTGAAAGTGAACTGAGGAAAACAATTGCATTTACAATGTCATTGAAAAGAATAAAATACTTAGGAATAAATTTAACAAAATAAGTGCAAGACGTGTACATTGAAAGTGACAAAATGTTATTAAAAGAAATTAAATAAGATCTAAATAAGTGAAAAGATATCTCATTCGTGGATTGGAAAACTTAATATTGTTAAGATGGCAGTACTTCCCAAATTGATCCACAGATTCAATGCAATCCCTATCAAAATTCCAGCTGACTTTTTTTGAGAAATTGGCAAGCAGATCCTAAAATTCATATGGAAATGCAAGGGACCCAGAATAGGCAGAACAATCTTGGAGGGCTTATGCTTCCCAAGTTAAAAACTTACTGCAAAGCTACAGTAATCTAAATAGTGTGGTACTGGCATAAAGATAGATATATAGATCAGTGGAATGTAAATGAGAATACAAATGTAAACCCTTACACTCGTGATCAACTGATTGTCACCAAGAGTGTCAGGATAATTCAATGGGTAAGGAATAGTCTTTTTCAACAAATGGTGCTGGAACAAATGAATAGCCATATGCAAAAGCATGAAGTTGGACTCCTTTCTT
The DNA here is from genome assembly GCF_037783145.1 of Equus przewalskii. Lineage (NCBI taxonomy): Eukaryota > Metazoa > Chordata > Mammalia > Perissodactyla > Equidae > Equus > Equus przewalskii. The sequence goes on along the minus strand of NC_091833.1, from coordinate 76,379,205 downwards.
ACACCATTCACAAAAAATGAATTTCAAAATGGGTCACAGACTTAAATGTAAGAGCCTACTATAAAACTCCTAAAAGAAAACAAAGGGGTAAATCTCCCTGACCTTGGATTAGACAGTGATTCCTTAGGTACCAAAAGCACAAGTGACAAAAGGAAAAATTGATAAATTGGACTTCATCAAAATTAACTTTTGTACTACAAGCAATACCATCAAGAAAGTGAAAAGACAATGGGAGAAAACATTTGCAAATCATATATCTGATAAGAGACATATTCAGAATAGGTAAAGAACTCTTTTTTTTCTGCTGGGGAAGATTTGCCCTGAGCTAACATCTGTTACCAATCTTCCTCTTTTTTGAATGTGAGCTGCCATCAAGGCATGGCCACTGATAGATGAGCGGTGTGAGTCCATGCCCGGGAACCAAACCCAACTTGCCGAAGCAAAGTGCACCGAACTTAACCACTATGCCGCCAAAACTGGGCCAGTAAAGAACTCTATAAGTCAAGAAGAAGAAGACTGAAAAAAACCCCAATTAATAAATGGGCAAGAGGCTGGCCTTGTCGCAGAGTGGTTAAGTCCACGTGCTCTGCTTCAGTGGCCTGGGGTTCACCGGTTCAGATCCTGGGCACGGACCTACACACTGCTCATCAAGCCATGCTGTGGTGGCATCCCACATGGAAGAACTTAAAAAAAAAAAAGACTTACAACTAGGATATACAACTATATGCTGGGGCTTTGGGGAGGAAATTTTAAAAAAAAGAAAAGAAGAGCATTGGCAATGGATGTTAGCTCAGGGCCAATCTTCCTCACCAAAAGAAAAAAAGCATACCTTTAAAAAAATAGGCAAAAGATTTGAATAGACATTTCTCCAATAAAGATATAAAAATTGTCCATTAACATATGAAAACATACTTTCTCAACATCATTAGCTATCAGGAAAATGCAAATCGAAACCACAATGGGATATCACTTCACACCCATTAGGAAAGCTATAATAAAAAAGACAATAACAAGTGTTGGTGAGAATGTAGAGAAATTGGAATCCTCATACATTGCTGATGGTAATGTAAAAAGGTACAGCCATAGTTTGACAGTTCCTCAAAATGTTAAACATAGAGTTACCATATGATCCAGCAATTCCTCTCCTAGGTATATACCCAAGAGAAATGAAAACATATCTACATAAAAACTTGTTCAAGAATCTTCATAGCAGCATTATTCATAATAGCCAAAAAGTTGAAACAATCCACATGTCCATCAAAAGATGAATAGATGAATGCAATATGTTGTATATCCATACAATGGAATATTATTTTGGAATAAAAAAGAATGAAATACTGATACATGGTATGACTTGAATAAACTTGGAAAACATTATGCTAAGGGAAATAAGCCAGTTAAAAAAAATACTTCCTATTGTCTGATTCCATTTAGATGAAATGTCCCAAATAAGCAAATCCATTGAGACAGAAAGATTAGTGGTTGCCAGGCATGGGGTAGGGTGGCAGGGTGACTGCTAATCGGGTGCAGGTTTCTTTTTGGGGTTATAAAAATATTCTAAATGTAGGTAGTGGTGCTAGTTGCCCAATTTTGTGAATATACTAAAAATCATTGAAATGTACCCTTTAAGAGGATGATTTTTTGGTATGTGAATTATATCTCAATAAAGATATTTTTTAAAAGCAGGAACGACTGTGGCATTGGTGAGATCATATCTGGCTGAGGTGATAAGTTCATATTGTCAGGGGAGACTGGGGGCTTATTTTCCTCCCTTAAAACCCTAAAGTAGGAGGTAGAAATTTGGGGTGGAACAGAAAGGGATAATTTTGAAGTAGGACATCACTGCAGAGTAGAGCACACTAGCTTGGAAGGGTAAGGAGCTGCACCTGTTTGCTGGAGGGCATTGAGCCCGTTCATCGAGGGAAGCAGGCATCTTGATGGGAGAGACAGTGTGGGGAAAGAGATACAGGTAATTTCTGTGATTTGAAATATATTCCTATGCCTTTTAGAAAACATGGAGCTGTTCCTTTGGCCACATACATGTGAATCTACAAGAAGGAGATATTGTAGACGTCAAGGGGATGGGCGCTGTCAAGAAGGATTGCACCGCCAATGCTAACATAGCAAAACTGGAAGAGTCTGCAGTATTACCCAGCGTGCTGTTGGCACTGTTGTAAACGACCAAGTTAAGGGCGCGATTCTTGCCAAGAGAATTAGTGTATATTTTGAGCATATTAAGTACTCTAAGAGCCAAGATAGCTTCCTGAAATATGTAAAGGAAAATGATCAGAAAAAGGAAGCCAAAGAGAAAGGTACTTGGGTTCAACTGAAGTGCCAACCTACTCCACCTGGAGAGGCACACTTTGTTAGAACTGACGGAAAGGAGCCTGAGCTGCTGGAATCCTTTCCTTATGAATCCAATTCCCTATGGTTGACCCATGCACCTCTCCCTCCTCCCCCAAAGCTAATATAAATCCTACTCTCCACTTATATGATACCCTTATTCAGTCATCACACAAACCCCCCCCCCCAACAGTGTTCACAGTTTAAGGTAATTTTTAGTCCTGATTCAATACCTTCACTTTACAAATGGGGAAACTGAGGCTCAAAGAGATCACAGTGCTGTTAGTGTTAGAGATGTGACTAGAATCCAAGTTAGCTGATTTTGCACATGGTTATCCTTTTGTCTCGAACAACCGCATCCCCCATCTCCACCTCCTTCACCCTGCTAATTCCTCTTCATCCTTCATTTTTCTGCATAAATGTGCCTTCCTGGGGGTGGGGTGCAAGCTTTCTCTGACCCCCTCGGGAGGATCTGGCCCCCCTGCCGTTGTTCGCACAACTTCCTTTACCTTTCCATAAGGGTAGGCCTGGATAGCTTGCCATTCACTGTATCTGCAGCCTCTAGCCCTGTGCCTGGCACATAGCGGGCATTCAGTAGTTACTCATTTAATCAATGGATACATGAATACAGCTCTTTTTACCAGACAGACTCTTTCCACAGTTCAGGTCAGTATTCGTCTAATTCATCCTTCAGTTCCCCACCATGGTAGAGAGTATCACTGTCCCTTTCACCGACTGAAAATTACGCGGTTGGTGTAACAAGACAGCGTGTCACCAATGAACTGACAGTGAAGCTCAGGCTCCCTGACTCCCCGTGTGTGCCTTAGGTCGCTTGGCCTTGCTGCCTTTCAGAAGATGAAGTCAGAAAAGACTTATTTCACTTAATCCTTTATCCTCTATCCATAGGAACCTGGGATGCGCTGAAATTGAACAGAGACTAGAGAAGAAGTACAAAAACCATTAAATGAATGAAAATTAGGGACTAACCAGGAGAATTAATGGAGCTGGGTTGGATAAGTCTGTGGGGAAGAAGGTTGATGAATCAATTACAGCAATTATTGGAGATACAATATGTGCGAGAGCAACAGATCAGGAGCCAGGGTCCTCATGTAAGTGTAGTTGCTTTCACTGGGGAGCTGTGTGACCTTAACCGAACCAGCCCCTTCATCTGTTAAATGGATATGCTATCTCCCAGGATTATGATGAGGACAGAAAAGTCCATGTGACATTATACTATCTGCTCTAAGATAGCACTTTACATATGCTGGGTAATACTGAGATAAAGAGGAGGTTGGTAACTAGTTTTTTATTTCCAGAGCATAGACCAAGACCCACTTGATTCAGATGCTGGCTAGAGAGGTTTAGGAAAAGACCTTTTTCCAAGTGGAGCAACTGAGGAGTGACGTACATAGCATGGAAGTCTGCGGAGTCCCCACAAAGCTTCAGAGGCTGGGTAGATGATTGCCCGTCCAGTGTGATGCAGAGGCAGGACTGAGCCTAGAGGCTGGAGTAGATGATCTTCTGACCTCCAGTTCTAAGATGTTTCTGTGTTTTAAGATTCCAAACTTTCCTCTTCTTCCTTGACTTTTTTTTGACGTATCCTGTTTCTCTTGTGAATATTAGGTAATTTGGGGCTCTGTAGCCTACTGAGTGTCATATATTTTCATAGAATACCAAAGTCCAGGATGAGCCGTCAAGATACCACACAAAAATATAATCTGACTCCTGTCTCTTCCAGCAACTCTAGTTTGTTTGATGAGGATAGTTAATTGCTCTTTAGCATTTCATCTGAATGAGGCTCAGGGATCTGTTTAGGGAGAAAACTGCTGATCAATTGCAATTGCCCCTGTTGTCATGGAAACAAGCTGCAATGGCACTATAATTATATTTCCTTATTCCTGAAGTGAATCCCTAATCATTGCTATGGTAATTACCCAATATCTATGGTCCCAAATTACATGATGCTTGTCCAAAAAAGACAAAGAATAAGGAGTAGGAGGGCTGGCCTGAGACATGTGTAAACTGTGCAGCTGCAGAAAGCCATCTCCTTTTTTGGGTAGGAGAATTTCCCTCTGCAGGCTCATACTGCAAGGTTAGCTGATGTCAGTGGGGCTTAGAATGTGCCCATGCTTAGAGCAGTGGTTAGAAAGCTGTGTCCGGTAGGATGACTTCAGCTGTAACAGAAAACACACCTACTAGTGTCTTCAACAGTAATGAAATATGTTATCTGATGTACCTGGAAGTCTGGAGAACTTTCCAAATTCCAAAGTCCATTAGTGATGCAACCCAGCAATATCATCAAGATCCAGTCTGATTCCTTTTTTCCCTCATCCTCAGGGAGTAGGCTCTTGTCCTCAGGCTTGTCCCTCATAGCCTCAAGATGGCTGCCATGGTTCCAGGCATCACATGCAGATGACAAAGACCAGGGACAGAAAAGGGACCATCCCTGTCTTATGTCATGTTTTGTGAATGAGGAGAACTTTCCTAGAAGCACCTCCCCCAGCAAACTTCCCCTAACTTTTCATCGTTCCTTTCACATGAGACCCCGCTGCAAACAATAGTTCCAGACAATGAAACTTAAAATGGAGATGGCTCTTCTTGATTCCTCCCTGCTCTCCTTAGCACTCAGTGCATGGTGGGGAGGGATGCAAGAGCATGACTACAGGGCTAACTTTGTTTTGCTTTTCTCTCACCTTCTCTCTCTGAAGTAGAAGCCCTGCTCTTGCCCTGAGCTCCAGGCCACAGGCCATCATGCACCCTTCGTCTGATCTCTACCACTTCTGTAGATAAGCATGGGCAAAGGGCACTGGACCTGGGCTTGGGCATCCCAGTAGCATGGGTGTGGCCTCCTTTGCTCTCAGGCAGCAGCACATGCCACCAAGAAGGACAGCCAGCTTCTTGGGGGAGAAGTGGAATCAAACACCAGAGAGCTGTTCAAATGAGTTGTCCATCCACGTGAGCTCAGTTGGAAAGGGGAATCAAGAAACACATCCAAAAGCATAGTGTGGTGGCTATTTCTGGTAATTTAGCTGTTAGCATCCAATTCCTCTTCTCAACACCACCCAGATTTCCTTTCAGGGAGTCAACTTTGCCTCGCTGTGTGTACCTCTGATAGGACATAGTGTCTGCTTTCTATGACAGAAGCCAGAAGGGCCACTTCCCCTCCCACTGCAGCCTGGCATGAGCAAGTGACTAGCCTAGCCAGTCAGTCTCTCTTTCCTAGGGCTTTGACTTGGCAGATGTGTCAAGGATGTGAGGGACTCAACTAGGAGAGCAGCCACTAACCAGGCTCTTCCTGCAGCATTGATGGCTGCTCTGGTTCCTGATGCCTAGACCCCAGAGCTCTGTTCACTCCTGTCTTTTCCCACGCCTTGACTCTAGCTTCCTTTGTTCTTTGAGCTCCTACTATTCTAATAAATTTTAATTGAGTGAGACAAAGTTAGTTTCTGTTGCTTGCAGCTAAGAACTGTAACGGACATGGAATGAAACCAGGAAAACTTGGAGAGAGAGCAGTTTAAAATAGAAGGTGGGAAGCAGAGCCTGGAGCAGTTCCCTGATTTGAGTTGAAAAGAAGGCCTGGAAGAAACCTTTAAAGATGCTGAACATCCTCCTGGCTTGCCCACCTGTTGGCTTCTCAGAGCTTTCCACAGTGGCCTCCTACCTAGGCCTGCCCTACCTGAAAAATGCCCATAACCTGAAAATACTCCCCCTCCACCCATCCACAAAGCATGTTTGCCTCATGCTTTCTGTTCCCTCAGTGACCTCTCCATAAGAAACCCATCTGATAAACCAAGTACCGTAGAGGATTAATCATTTACTCAGCCACTGAAAAAATTTACTCACAAACTTTATTATATAAAGCACTGTGGGAGAAACCAAGATAATAGATGTGATCCCTGCCCCCATGCAGCTCGTAGTACTTACTGTGGTGGAGATGAGATGATACCGTCAGTATTAGAATCCCATCTGTGTAGCGCTTCACCATATGCACAGCACTTTTATTTTCCCTGTTTTTTAAGGCATGATTATAATAACCATAACATAAAACAGCAAGAGATACAAGCATAGGGCTTTCTGAGGAAGGAAAGATCCCTTTCTTCTAGGACGGCAGGAAAGGCTGTGTGGAGTTGATAAGATTTGAGCTGGACCTTGAAGGGTGGGTAGGGCCTGCACCGAGAGATTGGCATTGGACAGTCGGTGGAGAGGAGAGCCCATGCAGGGATAGAGCCCAGAGAGGATATTTGGGGAACCGAGTGGTTTGCTTTACAGGGTACTTGAAGTAGGGTAACGTTTGATAATAATGGGAAACACTTACATAAGTGCTTACGCTATTCTAAGTGCTTTGCATATCATAACTCATCTAATGCTAACAAAAGCTCCATGCAGTAGGTCCTCTTATCATCCCCAGATAAAGAAACTGAGGCACCTGGAGGTTTAATGACTTGCTGAATGCCACACAGCTGGTAAGTAGGAGCTAGGTTTCAGAGGTAGGCACACGGGCTCAAGTCTGAGCCTTAAATCTCTACATTGCACGACCTCCATTCGTAGGGCCAGTGTGGTTTAGGGCCCTGCCATGAAGAGCCTTAGATGCCCAGCAACCATTGCAGCTTCATCTGGTGGGATTTTGGCAAAAGGGAACCACTGGAGGTTTCAGAGCTGGCAGATTAACTGCTTTAAGATTAATGTAGGGTCTAAGAGGAAGTGGAATTGGAGAGAACTTCAGTTGAAGATCATTTGCAGATGTTGATCATATTACAATAGACCAGAAGTAAAACCAGGGCGACAATGACAGTTATACACTCATTGGCCCTTCGGCGGCCCTCAGCGATTCCTCCACTGATTTCTGAGGTTTCCCACACTCATCTTCCTGTGTGTTCCAGAACAAATCCTCTGAGCCTCCACTGTCTGCTGGGCTGGGGGTGAGAGCATCATGTCAGCAACTTTCTCTCCAGTGGTCCAAGAAAACAAAAATTCTCCATACTAAACTTGCAGCGTTTTCGTAAGTCTGAAATCGTTTCAAAATAGAAAATAATACAAGTAAGAGCTTCTCCTGAGCAAAGGTTAAACAGTGTGAGCTTTCTATCGCTTTTGGTGTGGTTACCTGCGTAAAATCCCATCTCTGGCTTACAGCAGAGTGGATAACCCATCAAGGCCTCAGCTGAGTTTTCCGAAATCTTTTTACAACTTTAAGTGCAGAAACGAACCCTTCAAAACAGCCCTGTAGTTTGGTCTGTGTGCTTCCAAAGTGTGCCCAAGGGAACTATATTATTTGTTGTTAGGTAGCCTTTCAGAGCTTCTAGGTGGAATTATGACAGTCAGTCAGAAGCTGACTCTGGGTAAATGAAAGAAGGGGAGGTGGAGTCGGGGAGAAGCAGCAGTGTCTCTTTCCTCCTGTCCTTCCACACCCGTAATGACTGAGATCAAAGGGCTTCAGTGTAATAAGATGTAGGGAGAACAGGACTCCCTGAGCCGCTCCTGGTTTATTTCAGGGCTGATAAACACACCTTCTCTTAGAATTGACTCAGCCTGTTGGAAGCCTCAGGTCCTGTTCATGGTGTTTTGACCTCCTGGGAAGGAACCCTAGGAGCTGTTACTTCGTGACTCAGACACCAGGATCAGCTTTTCAGCACCTCAAAATTTCCCTTAATGTTAGGCAAATGTCAAAGAATGTTCTCTTCCTCTTCTTCCTCCCTCTTCTCCTCATTTTTCTCCTCCTCCTGCCACCTGCCTCCTCTTCTTCCTCCTTCTCCCTTTTGCCCGCCTCTCCTTCCTTTTTTTCTTCTTTTGTCCTGTAAAGTCTCTACCAATCTTTATAGACAGTGACTGTTTAATTTGGGTAGAGGATATGGAAATTATGTTAAATCTTCGCTAGGAAATGAGGACTTTTGGCACACCTGCTTACCTCTTCAGCTGTGTCCACGCAACGTCATGAGTCATAATGCTAGATTCATTCTTTTTAAAATCTTGATTGATCCCAATGTTCATAGCAGCTTATTCATCATAGCCAAAAGGTAAAAACAACTCAAATGTCCATCCACAGATGAATGGATAGACAAAATGTGGTTTATACTTACAATGGAATATTAGCCTTAAAATGGAAGGAAATTCTGACACATGCTACAACATGGATGAACCCTTGAAGACATTATGCTACGTGAAATAAGCCAGACACAAAAGGACACATATAAGATTCTCCTTATAGAAGGTAGATAGAGTAGTCAGATTCATAGAGATAGAAAGGAAAGTAATTGTTACCAGGGCCTGGAGAGAGGGGAGAATGAAGAGGTCCTGTTGAATGGCTATGGAATTTCAGTTTGGGATAAGTTTTTTGGAGATGGATGGTGGTGATAGCTGCATGACAATGTGAATGTACTTAATGCCACTGAACTGTAAAAATGGTAAACTTTATGTTATGTATATTTTGCCATAATAAAAAAACCTCAGTCAATGTATGTAAATATGAAAAAAATTCATGGATGCTGGTATCCCATTTGATACTGACAGATTTGGTGTTTAAGCAGTAAAACGGGTTCACCTGCTTTTGTGTAAGATTTGCAGCTCACTTGGGCAGCACATATACTAAAATTGGAATGATACAGAGAAGATTAGCATGGCCCCTGCGCAAGGATGACATACAAATTCGTGAAGCATTCCATATTTTTAAAAAAATAAAATAATAAAAAGACATTTTAAATTGAAAAGAAAAGAAAAAGAAAAGCACTAAATACCCTTGAAAGTAATAAAATAAAATCTTTTAAAAAGTAAAAAAAAGGGGCCGGCCTAGTGGCACAGCGGTTAAGTGCACACGTTCTGCTTCGTCAGCCCGGGGTTTGCCAGTTTGGATCCCGGGTGTGGACATGGCACTGCTTGGCAAGCCATGCTGTGGCAGGTGTCCCACATATAAAGTAGAGGAAGATGGGCATGCATGTTAGCTCAGGGCCAGTCTTCCTCAGCAAAAAGAGGAGGATAGGCAGTAGTTAGCTCAGTGCTAATCTTCCTCAAAAAAAAAAAAGGTAATTTAATAATAAAAAAAAAATATTTGCAGTTTGGGTGACCAGGGGCTCTCTTAATGTTACTGTCTTGTTCACAGCAGCTATTGTTCACATAGCATCTTTGTTCCCAAAGAAATCCAAACATCTATGCAGACTGTGTTAAAATGGAAAACTGTGAGCTGTGAGTCAGGAGCCTCAGTTCCGTCTCGATCAAGTCTCTCTCTTCACCTTCCTGGACCTCGTCTTTGTCCATAAGGATTCAGGTCTTGGGTTCTGTGTTCGCAGAGGGCCCAGAGTCAGCAGTGCCTGTTGGCTGTGTGAGGACTGCCGTCTGTCACAGATGCTGCTGCTCTGGATTAGCAGCTCCTCCTTTTACTGCTAGTTTCCTTGTAGAGACCCACTGGAGATCCACATCTGTGGAGCAGCAAGCTGAGCCTCCCAGCACAGTCCTGGAGGAGTGTGGGCAGGCAGAATTGAGTGCAGGCTTGAAAGGGGTCCAGGAGCTCAGCATTTGCAGTCCTTCTCATTGATTTCTATGTTGTTTCTAAAGGATTTCTGAATGTGAAAGAACAGATGATGTTGCCTATTAATGTCTTTTGCACTACAACTTTCCCCTAACCTGGATCTGACCTCATTTATAAAATAATACAGCAGAGCCTGAGGGATGATAGTGACAGAGAAATAGGAAAGATGGGAGTTTAATGAGAGACACTGATAAGTTTGTTTTTATTCATGTTGAGTTTGCAGAGACAGTGGGATAGCCGAGTGGCAGGGTCCACTCTGTAGCTGGAGACATATGAGGAGAAGAGAGTGTAGTGTTGAAGTCAGACAGACAGTTATGAAAAGTGACTGTTAAAGCCAGAAGAGTAGCCTCGGGCCATTCTACCATTTACGCCTTTGAAAAGACAACCACAGGAGTCAGAGACGGGTTGAGGGGAAAGACCAAAAAACTAGTCCCTTTGGGCTGATTAGAAGCCTCTGATTAGATGTTTGGAATCCGAACCTCTGTGCCAATAACAATAATATCAATGACAACAACAACAGAGCCAGGACAGAAGTAGAGGAACGAGGGTTATAACGTCTCAGCCGTGCTCCTTTCTGTCCATAGGCCCCAGGAGCTTCTGCTGCTTGGGCCTCCAAGTCCACAGGGCCCGTTTCTCTAGCTTCTTTCAGTCACAGCCATGAGTCTTCCCTGAGCTTGTGAAAACTGTTCCTCAGAGCCCAGCGCTGTTAGAAATTTCCCAAGTGGGCCTCTTCCTCTCCTTCGAGAGTTTGCTTTTACCACATGTGCTTTGCATTCAACTGCAAATCTTGCTTAAATTAAGATGACTGTTAAATTACTGGATTGCCAGTCCTTGAGTTAGAAATTAAAAATCTGGGGGATTTCAGAGGTCTTTTTACGTCTCTTATGATCAAGAGGCTGCTCTGTGTTCCCGGCAGCAGAAGAGAAGGTTCCCACACAGCCAGTCTCGTTTCTTCCGTTTGGGCAGATGGAGTCTGAGGGAAGGTTGCAGTCTTGAGGCTCAGAGGCCGCTGCCTCGGCGCTCACTCCTAACAAAGGAAGGGGGAGGATTGGCCTGCTTCATAATCAATTGTGAAAGATCTTTAAATGTCAAGAATAAAGAAGTCCAAATGAACTCTGCTAAGGTACAGTTTGTGGTAAATTGCCCCTCCACCTCCCAATCATGTAATTCGAAGTTCCCAGCTGGTTAAGGACAATGATGCCACCAAGCTCTTTGTTCATGAGAACATAGTTTCAAGCTGAGATCTCCACACGTGGGCTATTCAGTTTCAATGCCAGCCCTGCCTCGAACTCTGGAACTTTGGGCATCATTTTTACCCACGCTTTGTCTCAGCTTCTCCTCCAGAGAAAAGGAAATAATCTATGTTGTAGAGTTGTTTGGAGCCAGAACTGGTAACCATGATTACCGAAGGTTTAAAATTACACAAATTGACAAGGACTTAATGTTAATTTGCATTATGCAAACTGAATTATTTAGAAGAGAGTTTTCATTCATGTAACTAATAAACCAATTACCATTCTCCTCCACTGTTTCTTCTCAGAGCTTTAAAAGGGGACAAAAACTAGATATGAGAAGAAAAAGATATAAATGCATTTTCCTCTGAAGAGCAATGACCATATCAACAAGTAGGTTCTGACATGTGTAGAAACTTGATAAATATCAAAAAGTTATTTAATTACTTCCACGTCTGGATGTGATGAAGTAGCTTGTAGCAAATCAGCCCTCACACCAAGAATAACTGAAACTACAGATAGAATATTAAAACAAAGACATCTGTTTGAAGGCATCAGATTGCTGCTGAGACACCAGACTTGAGCAATGAGATCCTGGAGAGAAAGGAAGCCCGTTGAGTTAAGCCCAGCTTTTTGCATGTTGTTTCTCTCTTGTGGGCATCGGTTAACTCTTCATGCAGGGCAAGAGACCAAAAAAGCTAAGAGTGGCTGCTAAGAGGAGGAGAAGGCAGCAGAGCTGTAGGCAATTTCATGGAGCCAAGAACATAAGGCTGCCTGGACAGCCAGGACTTGAGGGACTAAAATCCTCAAGAAAAGAGAAGCCCAGAAGAATGAATCTAAATCTAGGCAACAATTTTCCTTTTGAGGCATTTGTTGATACAGCTGCACAGGGATAGAAGCCAAAAAGCAGGGCAGGGTTTTTGGCAGTCTGTGATACTGGAAAGACAAAAATTGGGGTTTGGAGGCTACCAAGAAGGGGGACCTTAGAAAATAGCCCAGGCTCTCAGTTCAGACTTCAGGAGGCCTATTCACTAGAAGTGGGGACAAAACAAAAGTAGTCTGAGCCTCATTCAGATTGCTAACCAGTCCTGAGTCAGCTCAGTCCCTGATTGAATTGAGGTGATCTGCTCCTTTGCTGATCGCTAGAGAAGTGGGTGAATCCTCTCTGGAAGGAGAGAACGCAGCCTCTACAATTTTTCATGCATTATCTGTAGAATTCAATAAAAAAAATTACTAGGTAGTTGAGAAACAGACTATGAGGAAAACAAGAAAATGGAAATAGACCTAAAGGGACTAAGATATTGGAGTTTGAGACAGAGACTTTTAAATAATTATGATTAATATATTCAACAAAATAGTTGACAAGATGGAGAATTTCACCAGAGAATTGGGATCTGTTAAAAAGAATCAAATGGAAATTCTCGATCTGAAAAATACTACTGAAGTTAAGAACTAAATAGATAGTTTTGATAGCAGATTGGACACAACTAAAGAGAGGATTAATGATCTGAAAGTTAGGTCAGTAGAAAAATCCACACTGGATCATGTTGAGTCAAAAAGAATGACAAATATAGAAAACAACACAAAGACCTGTGGCTCATGGTGGGAAGGTCTGACATTGGAGAATTAGAGGAGGAATAGAGGAAAAATGGGGCAGAAGCAATATTTGACGAGGTAATGGCTGAGAATTTTCCAAAACTGATGGAAGACACCAAGCCACAGGTTTAAGAAGTATTATGTACTCCAAGCTGAATAAATTAGAAGAAACTCGCACCTAGCCACAACAGAGTAAAACTGCTAAAAACCAAACACAACAAGAAAAATCTTAAAATCAACTATAAATAAAAGGCAGACTGCCTTTCTTTTCAAAGAAGCAGTAATATAAGCATATCGACAAAAATTCTATAGCTAACATCATAACAATGGCAGAATATTGAATACTTTCTTGCTCAGTTTGAGAACATGACAAAGGCCACCATCACCCCTTCTATTCAACTTTGTCTAAAGATCATAGCTAATGCAGTACGCCCCCACCTCCCAACAAAAGTAACACCAAAAATGAAGAAATAAAACTGACTTTTGTCACAGACAACCTGGTTGTATACATAGAAAATCCAAAAGGATCAAATGAGTCAACAGTCTCATTCTTATACTTAATAAATTTAGCTAAGCTTAGTTGTAAGAAAAAATCAATTATATTTTAATATTCATTTCTATTCAACATAGTATTGGAAATCCTACCCAGAGCAATTAGGCAAGAAAAAGAAATAGGATCCAAACTGGAAGGGAAGAAGTGAAACTGTCACTATTTGCAGATGACATGATGCTATATATAGAAAACCCTAAAGACTCCACAAAAAAACTGTTGGAACTAATAAACAAATTTGGTAATGTTGCAGGATACAAAATCAATACACAAAAATCTGTTGCATTTCTATTCACTAATGATGAACTATCAGAAAGAGAAATTAAGGAAACAATCCTATTTACAGTTGCATCAAAAAGAATAAAATACCTAGGAATAAATCTAATCAAGGAGGAGGAAGACTTGTATACTGAAAAGCACAAGACAGTAAGGAAAGAAATTGAAGAAGATAAAAATAAATGGAAAGATATTTTGTGCTTATGGATTGGAAGAATTAATATTGTTAAAATATCCATACTACACAGAGAAATCTACAGGTTCAATGCAATCCCTATCAAAATGGCATTTTTCACAGGAATAGAACAAACGATCCTAAAATTTGTATAGAACTACAAAAGACCTCAAATAACCAAAGCAATCTTGAAAAAGAAGAGCAAAGCTGAAGGTGTCACATTCCCTGATTTCAAACTCTATCACAAAGCTATAGTAAATAAAACAGTATGGTGTTTGCATAAAAACAGACACATAGATCAGTGAAACAGAATAGAGAAGCCAGAAATAAACCCATTATATATGGTCAATTAATTTACAACAAAAGAGCCAAGAATAGTCAATGGGGAAAGGACAGTCTCTTCAATCAATGGTGTTAGGAAAACTGGACAGCCACATACAAAAGAATGAAACTGGCCACTGTCTTAGACCATACACAAAAATTAACTCAAAATGGATTAAAGACTTGAACAGATGACCTAAGACCATAAAACTCCTGGAAGAAAATATAGGCAGTAAGCTCCTCGACATTGGTCTTGGCAATGATTTTTTGAATCTGACACCAAAAGTAAAAGCAACAAAAGCAAAAATTAACAAGTGGGACTACATCAAACTGAAAAGCGTCTGCACAGCAAAGGAAACCATCAAAAAAATAAAAAGGAAACCTACTGAATGGAAGAAAATATTTGCAAATCATATATTTGATAAGGGGCTAATATCCAAAATATATAAAGAATTCATACAACTCAACAGCTGAAAAACAAACAATCTGATTAAAAAATGGGCAGAAGATCTGAATAGACATTTTTAAAAAGAAGATATACAGACGGCCATCAGGTGCATGAAAAGATGCTCTACATCACTAATCATCAGGGAAATACAAATCAAAACCACACCTCATGGCTGTTATCAAAAAGATAAGAAGTAAGTGTTGGTGAGAATGTGAAAAAAAGGGAACCCTTGTGCATTGTTGGTGGGAATGTAAACTATGGAAGACAGTATGGAGGTTCCTCAAAGAATTAAAAATAGAACTACCGTATGATCCAGCAATTCCACTTCTGGGTATTTATCCAAAGGAAACGAAAACACTAAGTTGAAAAGATATATGCACCCCCATGTTCATTGCAGCACTATTTACAATAGCCGAGATATGGTAAAAACCTAAGTATCCGTTAGTGGATTAATGGATAAAGAAAATGTGGTATATATAAATACAATGGAATATTATTCAGCCATAAAAAAGAAGGAAATCTTGCCATTTGCAACAACATGGATGGACTTCAAGGGCATTATGCTAAGTGAAATGTCAGACGAAGACAAATACCCTATGATCTCGTTTATATGTAGAATCTTAAAAAAATCCTAAAAACAAAACCCAGCTCATACAGAGAACAGAATGGTGGTTGCCAGAGGCAGAGGAGTGTGGGGTGGGAGAAATGGGTAAAGGGATCAAAAGTTTAAAAAAAAAATAAGCGAATGAAGAATGGGGAAATCCAATAAATTTAGGTACCAGTTGTTATTAGGAACGTGCAATTGATTTATTAGTTGAATAGTAGTGAGACTAAAGCATTTTGTAAGAAGCTCTGCCCTAAAAACTATTCACTAGTGTTTTGAAAGCAGGGTATTAAAATTCACCAAATAGGGGCTGGCCCCGTGGCCGAGTGGTTAAGTTCGCGCGCTCCGCTGCAGGCGGCCCAGTGTTTCGTTAGTTCGAATCCTGGGCGCGGACATGGCACTGCTCATCAGACCACGCTGAGGCAGCGTCCCACATGCCACAACTAGAAGAACCCACAACGAGGAATACACAACTATGTACCAGGGGGCTTTGGGGAGAAAAAGGAAAAAATAAAAAAAATAAAATAAATAAAAATAAATTTAAAAAAATTCACCAAATAAAAGCCTTTTACGCATTTATTTTGAAACTTGTTTTACTTGGTCATTGCTATGTAGGTCAAATTAACTATAGTCAAGAAATATCTTGTTAGACAAAATAAAATGGAATTGCACACTCCTATTGCCATGTTTAATTTGTGCTTTAAAAAAACTCAACCTGGTGATAAGATAAATGCTTTTGTGGAAAAAGTGGGTATGGGTGTTACACTGCAGCTCGCTGAGCCATCGCCCCTTGTAAAGTATATGATTGAGCTGAGTCCCAACCTCTACTCTTGGGGACATAACATTTTTTTGAAATCTAAAAACCAATTGTATTTTAATATTCCACCAATAAACAATTAGAAAATAAAAATTTTAACCTATACCATTTACAGTAGGTTCAGAAACATCAAATATGTAGGAATGAATCTATCAAAGTATGTATAAGACCTTGACACAGAAAACTACAAAACATTATTAAGAGAAAGTAAAGAGGATCTAAATAAATGAAGGGATATGTGATGTTCATGGTGTAAAAGACTGAGCATTGTAAAGATGTCAATTATGCCAAATTTATCTATAGATGCAATGCCATCATGAAAATAATCCTAGAAGCACACGTTGGAGTGTGTGTGTATGTGTGTGTGTGTAAATTTATGTAGAAATGCAAAGAGGCAAGAATAGCCATGTGGGGGGGAAAAAGCTGTAGAACTTAAACTACTAGAAATCAAGACCCATTAAAAAGCTACAGTAATTAAGACAGTATGGGATTCTTATTGCTGTAAAACCAGATGAGTAGACCAACGTAACAGAGGCCAGAAACAGATTCAGATATATAGAGTTGCTTAATTTATGGCAAGTCACTCACTGTCTTCAAGCCTTAGTTTCCTCATCTATAAATTAATAGTGCTTACCACATAAGGTTTAAATATTATATACTGAAGGATTTAGATATTATGTTAAGAGGTTAGCACACATGCAAGGTACATGGCAAGTGCCCAGTAAAATTTAGCATGTTAATATTACTCCTGTTGCTACTAATATTGTTATAATTATTACGATACTATTCGTAGTAGTATTCCTTTTCTCTGTTTTTCAGCATGATCATCTGGAAGGGGGAAATGGGTGGACATTAAATCCTGGTTGTCAACAAGGAACATTTGGGGCAACACAGATGAGTAAGGGAATATCAATTCTTAGTCTACCTGGAAAAAAGAACGTGAGCAGGAAGATAAGCTTTCTGATTCAGTGGAGACTGACTTAGAAACTGGCATGGAACTTGGCCTAGCTCTAGCATATGGTGGTCACACTACTGAGAGACATTGGTAAACATGTATGAAGCATCTAAAATGACCTTCTGCATATATATCTGTTTGTAAGCCTATTTGAGAGCCTGTGCATGTATATAAGCCACTTGTAAAAACACTGTGTAAAATGAGGTCAGTTACCTCTTCTGCCGTCTGAATCATAGCCGGGGATCTGAGAGGTAAGTTTAGACAAAATAGTAAAAGGTTTGATTCCGTAACCTTTTGAATAGAAAGTTTATTTTACAGCGCCTTTAGGTAAACCTGGAAGTTCGTTTTGTGACGTAGGACACACAATCTCTGACCACAGGGAGACAATGATGTGTTTAATCTCCTGCGTATTTGTATCCTAAAACAATGCCTCATGTTTCTTAAAGTGGGCTGCTGCCATGCAGCGTCTTGTGTTATTTAGCTGAAGGCTTACCTGTTATTCTAGCTATGTAGTATCTGCAACCCTCCCGTATTCCAGCCCGCGTGGCATTTGCCTCCTGTCTTCCCTCCTGCTCACCCACCCATACCCCGTTTCAATCATGGGAGGCAATACTCTAAGACCTTCCACCACTTTAAACACTTCAGCAGACTCGTGTGGGCTTGTATTTACCAGATCCAAATTCCGTTTCTCACTCTACTACTTGTATTTGGATGACTTTAGATAAGGTTATTTACCCCCTGAGTTTCATCTGCCACAAGGTGTTGGTGATGAAATAATGAAAGTAAAACTCTTCGCACAGTATTTTCATCAAAGTAAGGGTTGGTGATGGTTGTTATTATCACAGAGCCAGGAGGTGCACGTCCAAGTCTTTTGTTTCTGAACCTCATATACTTTTTTGCCATGCTGCCTGTAATTTGGCAAATTAGATGATACAATTTGGTACTTAGTCTTCCCAACTAGGTCTAGACTTGGTCGGGACCCTGCCCACTGCATGAAGTGAAGCGTAATTCACTCCAGAGGCGCCAGCTGGGGGCGCCTTTCTCCCAGTGCTGGCTCCTTTCTTGTGCACTTGGTCACTGATAAAACCTCCAGGTGGGGCCTCTTTCTGGGGAGAGGAGAGAGAGAACTGGCGCTCTCTCGCCCCTGGTAGTCTGCACGATGGACAGCTGCCTGCCTGTGGTGTGTGTGGTTCTGCCTGCGCCTGCGAGCAGCCTCGGCGTGTATTCCTTCCCCAGAGATAGGTTAGTTTCCAGGACCAAGTCAGGAACAGTCGGCTTCTGCTGCCTCCTCTTCCTGTAGTTCACCCTGCCGGTACCTCACTGTCAGGGAGAAGTCTCAAGGTCCTCGAAGTGCAACCTTCCACCTGAAAAGTGTTTATTGTTGGGTACCTGCCACCTATAAGCTGTTCTATGTGCATGAAGCCCATCAGAATGGCCCTAACACGTTTCTCTGTCCTTTGTCTGAATTCCTGAAGAGTCTTGCCCAGGAGACTCTTTATTCCCTTAGTCCCTATTAGCAATTCTAGTCCTCATCAAGTCTTTGTTTTAGATAGATGTATCTTTCTTCCAACTTGATTATAATGAGAAAGAAAGAAACCCTTGCCTCTTACTTCTAGATCTGCATGTTACTTAAAAAGTGCCAGTTGACGAGACTTACTGGGGTAAAACCGATAGCGACGGCTCGTCAGGAGAAAGGCTCCTCCAGTGAAAGTTTCTGCAGTGCCTTCTGTCCCGGGTCCTCTACAGATGATTAACTATCTTTGAGTCCTCTCAGTGAGTGGCTCTGAAACGCTGTTGTGTTGGAGACATGCTCCCTTACTCCTGCGGGATCCTTTCCTTACCCAGCCGCTTGGCTGACCCCTAGCAGACGAGGACACAATGCTGCAAGTGCTTTCTGAGTGAGACAGAGCATGTGGGTGGAGCCGCTGAGTCAGGAGGAACGAGACACTGAATTGCCAAAAGAAATTTTATCATCCTAATAAAATGAAGCACGTGGTTTGCATTCCAGGTCCTTCAACTATTCTATGGGAACCCGGGCGTTTTCCCATGACAGTATTTTTATCCCTGATGGGGGAGCAGAAAGTGAGCAGACAGTTCAAGCAATGTCACAGGACAACATCCTGGGCAAAGTCAAAACTCTTCAGGTAAGACAGCTTGAGACTGGAAGGTCAGAGCCGTAGGAGTGGGCCCGGCTATGGAGGGAAGTGGGAAGAAGCCCTAGCTTGGCCTTGAGTAGTGGATTGGGAGGTCCAGGGGTAGCTCCTGCTGAGAACTGTTGCTTTCTCCAAACTGACTCAGTTCTCTGGAAGCCTTCTGTCCACCTGTGAGAGGTACATTGTCATCATTGTGCCCACCTGCATGTACCCCTTCTCCTTTTCTCTCAAATTGTTCCCTCGTTTTTAACTGGACATCACGAGGACAAGTACCCAAGAGACACTGCAGGACTCTGATGGGAGGAAAGCATTCCTAATCGTTAAGTGTTGGCCATAATCCCCAAGTGCAGGGCTGCCCGTCAGCTGAGGGTGTGCACAGCAAGCGTTCCCTTTCCAAGTCTCCATCTTTGGACAGTGAATGGTGAAACTCTTCATTATTCGGCTGTGTTTGTGACTCTGGCTCCCCGGAACCACCCTGTCTCAGAGGAAGACCATGACGCTCTTAAAACTCCCTCCTGTTCATGCCACAGAGTTGGGCAGTTTTCCTACATAAAAGTGACTCAGGTGGTAACTCCTTGATAATGAAAATATAATAAAATAACCCTTCACTAAATGTGATTGAAATAGTGGGGAATCCAGGAAAAGCAAGGGGAACAAAGACACTTGGGACCTCATCATGTAGGTTTGCCCGATTGCTTGGTAGAATTCACTTACCCAACAGAAGTGCCTAAGAAGCACTCCCCTGAGGTGGGAGCGCTTGGAGGTGATCCAAAGGATGAACCGGGGGACTCTGGTTTGCTGGTTTCCATCTGTCTGCAAGTCTGCAACAATGAATGAATAAATGAATAAATGAATGAATGAATAATCAAGTTAAAAAAAAACCGGAACAGCTGGCTTGAGTAGCCACTGACATGATGAAGCATTGTTCTCAAAGAAAATTTTCTATTTTCTTGAAATGTTCTTGTTTCTACTGGAGGTTAGCTATGTATTTTGTGATCTGTGTTTGGTTACATATTTCACATACACTCAGCTGAATATAGCACGAGGCAAATGGGGAAAGAGCCCACATCCTGGAACCACACCCAAACTTGCCTAGATCTTCACACCTACTGCCACCACTGCCCAAGGCTCGAGTCCTGCCCTCAGGGCACACCTAGGCACTTCCTTCACATTCCAGCATTTCCTAACCAGGTCCCATTCTTAGTTCTTGCTGGCTGTGCCGTTACACGTTTTACAGACTCAGAAGTCACTTCTCATGGTTTGAAGAAGAGAGAAGAGTGGTGATGGCCCAAGAAAACCTTGAGCTCCCTCCTCCGTACCTTTCCTTCTTGAAGTCTTTTGATTCCTAAGAAGTTCTGAGCCCCTGGCTCCTAAGATCCCCTTTCTAAGAGGAATGACTTTCAGATTTCAGTCCACGAAACAGCTGTATTTTATGAGAGCTTTTGAGGAGTTCTTTAAAAATTAGCTAGTAATTCTCTGTGACATCACACCACATGCCACTGCCACTCCAAGAAGTGAATTTGGAGTTGTAAAAAATATATATATTTCTGCCGTATTGAAAATATGGAAACTCGATAAAAATATGTGAGTACTTGTTGTTCCTATTAATGCTATAAGGCACGAGTTTAAAGACTCTGATCTCACAAGGAATAAAATGTAAAACAACCAACTTCCTCGAAGCAACAATTCTATTAACAGGAAGAGAAATGTGAGCAGAGTCGAGTAACTGTCTCATTGGAGTGCTCTCCTTTGGACGGTATCTACTCTGCCTAATTTGGCTTCTGCTGCATGGATTCACAAGCTTCCTTACAGCTCTATAGATATATTTAAAAAAATAAATAAATAAAAGGCTTTGCTTTTCAAGGAGGGAAATGGGGACCATTATCATAGAAAATGTGATTTTTGGAGTGACTTCAGATATAACTGTATCACCCCCAAAAGACTGTGTTTTATTTTTCAGTCGACTAAGCAGTATGTTCCTGGTAAGTCATAGACACAGTAGTTAACTTTATTAACTTGCATGAATGCTTTGCATTTTTCCTTGACAACGTTATGCTGGTATTGATGCTTAGTAAGCAGCATAAAAGACCGCCCCCTCGTAGACTCCAGCATGGAATGAGGGTGTTTAGTTATGTCAGAGGCATGTATGTTTTTTGTCTGAAATTGTCTTTGTGTACGTGTGTATGTTTATTAAAAAAAGAGAGAGAGAAATAATGGATAGCACCTATCTGACAATGAATGTCCTGGGAAGCTGATTAGACACTATTATTAAGACATTCTTTTGAAATGAGATTTCTAGTGGAATGGCATTAAAAAAAAAAAAAGCTGTTTTTCTCTGGCTTAACTTCCCAGCCCTTGGAACCCCACAGAACCGCGCCTGTCCTGCCGCGTTAGGAAAGGTTGCCCTCTAGTGTCCACACGTGGTCATCTCAGCTAGAACTGTGATGTGTTGCACCTGTGGCGGTTCCGCTCCCTCTACTGAGTACAAAATGACTGAATATAGCATAAATCAGCCTACACTTTTCTGAATAAAGTGACTCTACCGCCTGCCAAAATTTCTGTGGCAAATGAATGAAACTTTAAAAGAAAAAACTACATTTTTTCCCTAGTATAAAAATATACATGTGACAACAGATTTTAATATCCAGGACAGTAATAGGGACAAAAACAACAATGATGTCCTTTTTGAGGACTCTGTACATAACAGTCAGATGCATGGCCAGTGGGTGAAATAAAAGACCTATGCCAGTCTCCATCATCACCTGGCTGTGTGGCCTCGGGGGCAGTCATTTAGCCTCTCTGGGCCTCATTTTCCCCATCTGAAAAATAAGAGATACATGTGATGGATGATCTGAAGGGCCCCACCAGTTCTTAACATCTGCCGTCTATACGAAATCACTGGTCACCTGCTGGAGCACCGAGTAGCTTTGTAAGCTTTGCACTTCTTGCGTTTGGGAGGCAGTGACCTTGATGTTCTTACAGCTGCCCAAAGCACACATCAGGGAGGGTGCCTCTTTATTTGAGATCAGAGCAGGCTGTGAAGTGTGTACCACCTGATGATAAAACTCAGGACTATCACAGTCTAAGCCTGCAGGTGATTTTAAGAATTGCACCACACCTTTGTCAGGAAGTCCACTGACTATTTAGCTCAGGAGGGAAAACCTCCATCCTCAGTGGCTGCTGTGTCCCGCTGAGATAGATTTCACTTAAAAACGCCCAAGTCAAATGTTTGAGGATCTTGACACCTCCTGCAGCTGTCAAGGACACAAAGAATAAACATCTGCTCTTAGCCCCTCCTTCACAGAGCAGGTTTCTTTAAATCCGTATGCTTTTTCTTTTTCCTTTAAAAAAAACTTCCTTTTAACTATGGGTGTATCGGCAGATTGCTCAAGAAGACAGCAACTTTCTTTTTCCCCTGCTTTGTTCTTACAGACATGGTCTAAAGAACGGCTGTGGAAAATCTGGGGGAATCTAAGCACTGGCGGTGCGAGATCTGCAGAATAGGATGTGCTTGGAATTTCCACCCTGTGGGCAAAAGCTTCATAAATATGGATGCGCATTCCTATAACATCATTCTCCAGCATTCCATATTACAACAAAATGGCCCAAATGGAATGAACAAAATATAGTCCCTTTTAGCTCACATTCCAGTCTCAACAGTAACTCCATTCATAGCCACAAACAACATGGACTCTCAGTATAGTTATAATCGCAGGGTGTAAAAAGAGCCTGTGGGTAATTTTTTTTTAAAGTGGAGGGAGTGGTAGTAGTTTATTTCTCTGAAAACTTAAGGGCAAGCTCATCTTAACAGTCTGGTTTGCAGTGATTGCTTATATCGAAGCTCCTCTCGTGACAGTGCCTGAATAGTGGGCAGAATTAAAGTCACCAAAAAGCCACATTTATCCTTGTCATCAATTCACATGACACCTGAGATTGCCACATAGGTTTTAGCAGCCACCTTTTCACTGTCAGTAAATCGCACAGTGTCGAGACAGTCCAGTCTTCTTCGAGCCAGCTGAGGAAGCATTTGGAGCAGGAACTGCAGGAGAGGGAGAAACATGCAGATGCAGGAGCCTCGGCCTGGAGACCCTGAGCATCAGTCACCATGGCCTTGGCCACTAGGTCCTGTCCTGGCCGTGTTCCACTGTCTCATCCCTGACAGCTGCAGGGTGTGCCTATGAGGGCAGTCCTTTGTCTGGACAGAGAGGCTGCAGCCCTATCCCTGAGCAGTGACCCTCATTTCTTTGATGACCTGGGTCCTCCCCTCCTGCATCCCACTTTCTCCTCCTAAGCTCCCTAGCCACCAGGCTGAATTTATTTTCTCCAGAGGGATTTAAATCAGTGGTTTTATGGAGATGCACATTGTCATTCTCAAAGGCAACAGCATTGTATTTCTTTTGCCAGGATGAATATATCTGTGGCATAAATCAACCCTTTGATATACACACGCATTCTTACTCCCTTCCTTCCTCCCTTACCCTCTTCCTCCATTTTGCTCCTCCCTCCCCCAAACTTCCAGCTGTTGCACCTGCAATCAGGTCTCCAGCTCTTCCTGGGCCTATGCATTTCCTCCGCCCCCTGTACCCTCCTCTCAATCTGCCTCTTTTCTTTAACTCTCCACTTCATTTCTTAACATTACTTTCTCCATTTCCCAGCTTTGATCCATGTACCTTATTTCTCCTGTTCTTATTCCATCTATTCCCCCCCCCCCCCATTTTCTCTTTCCTTTTCCATTGGTGGCCACGATAGCCATCCCATCTTTGGAGTTTATTTCAATCTATTACATTTTGCCATATTCTTTTTTTTTTAATTATTTTTTTGAGGAAGATCAGCCCTGAGCTAACATCTGCTGCCAATTCTCCTCTTTTTGCTGAGGAAGACTGGCCCTGAGCTAACATCTGTGCCCATCTTCCTCTACTTTATACGTGGGACACCCACCACAGCATGGCTTGCCGAGCGGTGCCATGTCCGCACCCGGGATCCGAACTGGCAAACCCCGAGCTGGTGAAATGGAACGTGGGCACTTAAACACTGCACCACCAGGCCAGCCCCTGCTATATTCTTTTTTGTCTCTTAAGCATCAGGGTGGATCAACATCAGTATCCTAAAAAGCAATGAAGAAAAATATCACTATATTCATTCTTTTTTGTGATGGTGGCAAAAATCCTAACTAAATGGCATTTGAGTGTTAGGCGAGTTCTCCTTAACGAATTATTCTTTCCATTTAAGCAGAAGAAATACCCTCATATTAGCCCTGCGAGAGCATTGGTAGATGGCAGACCCTGACAGCAGGAGGTCTCACTCTAAGGAGATTTACAGCAGTTTCCAGCTCTTGGCAACACTCCTAGAGAAGGGATAACTGGTAAACCAAAGGCTGGGCTGGGAGCCCCGGACACAAGAACTATTCCCACCTCTTCTACCCAGGTCCCCTCCCTCTCCCGCGAGACCGGCCTATGACTTCGTTATTCCGTGTCCTCTTGTCTAACTCCATCGGCTGTTCTAACCGTGCCTGCTTATTGATCTGCTAAGAGTAGATACTAACTGCCGCTTCCTGCTGAACTTGTTTTTAGAGACACCCTTTTGCAGCCTTCTCCTCCCCGAAACCCTTTTAGGCTGCTCCAGCTGTCCTTCCCTGGCTGAACTCAGGCTTTTGATGTGTGCTCCTTCCTGTGGTGCCAGGGGAGCCAGGCTCAGGCTGAAATGCCAGCAGATCAAACACAAGTCCTGTCTTTCTGTGCTCCTTAGCATGCTGGGGTGCCCAGGGCTGCGGGAGGGGAGTCTTGGGCTCACCCCTTTCATGTCTCTGCAATCTCACCGTCCACCATGCAAGCCCGAGGGCGAGGTGGGCGAAGGTGGGTGGATTTGGTACCCTTTGAGTTCAGAGGGAGAGGGGGCATTTCCATCAAGGGATTCCTCTTCAGTAAGCGATTAGAAATGCTGCATTATCTCTTTTATTTCTGCCCCTGTAAGAAGAAGGAAGTGCAATGTCAGATTTATGAGAACCAGTGGAGTGCAATGAAAATAACTCTGAACGTGGTCTTAGAAGACCTAGATTCAGATTTCCCTGGGGCCACTCATACTTTCCATAAGTTTGGGGCAGTCACCTCTCCCCACTGGACCGCTCATCTTTTTTTGTAAAATGAAGGGGTTGGACTTTGTGATTGCTAAGGCTCTTTGCAGCTCTATAAGATTAAATATTAGCCAGATTAAAGATAAATAGCAGATAATGTATTCTTTTTTTTTTTTTGAGGCCTAAACAGACCATAAAACCAAGTACCTAGACTGAGAGCAGCTGTTCTCAACTGGAGGTGATTTTAACCCCCAGGGGACATCAGGCAGTGTCTGGAGCATTTTTGGTTGTCTCGAGGGGGAGCAGTTTGCTACTGGCATCTAGTGTCCAGGGGCCAGGGGTGCTGCTAAACATCCTACAATGCTCAGGACAGCAGCTCACGACAAAGAATTATCTGGCCTAAAATGTCAGTAGTGCCGAGGTTGAGCAACCCTGATCTGATAAAGGCAGTGGTTTGTACAATGTATTCAATCTGGTAGTCTTTCAGATTACCATGGCATAATACTTTTTCTTTTTTTTTTTTTTTGGAGGAAGATTAGCCCTGAGCTAAGTGCTGCCAATCCTCCTCTTTTTGCTGAGGAAGACTGGCCCTGAGCTAACATCTTCCTCTACTTTATATGTGGGACACCTACCACAGCATGGCATGCCAAGCGGTGCCATATCCGCATCCGGGATCCCAACCGGTGAACCCAGGGCCACCGAGAAGCAGAACGTGTGCACTTAACCGCTGCACCCCGAGGCCAGCCCCATAATACTCTTTTTCTTCCTGAGTGTTGTTCACTTCTCTGCCACAGCCCATTAAATGTTTTTCCCCTTCCTTAGCTATTATGTTTATATATCTTTCTTCAGGAAATATACTGGCCTTTCTCTAATTCTAAGTATCTTCCTAATTTCTACCTCAGGTTTTTCCCTTTAAGCTACTTCCCCCCATTACTCAGTCCGTCCTGGACTCTTTCCTCCTGCCTGCTTCTCTGTCCTTTTCCTGCTTGTTCCCTCTGTCCCCTCCTTCTCAGTGGGTAGCTGCAGCAAGGCAAAGAGGAAGTGCTGATGGCAGGACAAGGTTGTTCCCATCCCATCCGTGATTTCAACATGGATCATGGGAAGACCTGCTGGCCCTGGGGCCGTCTTCACCTTGGCGGTGGGACCCACTCTGGCCAGAGCATGATGTTCAAGCCATGGGCTGGTGAGGAAGGTAGTTGAAGTATAAATATTCAAAAGGAATATGTCCAATGTGTCCCTTGGACAATGTTGGCATCTCCATGGAAGAGGTGGCTGGATGAAAAAGCTCATGGCTTGAAGGTAGGAAAGAAAAAGAAAAGATGCTGGAAAACAAATTAACTTATTACAGGACTGCATCGTGGTTTACTGGCATGGTGATTAGTCTAGAAACCAGTTGTGTACAGAATATGCCTCAGTGCCTGTTAGATATGCTGAGGAGCCTGGTTCTGGTTACTGTGAACTGCTTCGCTGCTTCAGAACATCTTTCTTTTGTTTCTCTCCAGCGACAGTTGGGCAAGAATATCAAGTTTGGGCAGCCACCACCCAAGGCCGTTCCCATGAAGAAGGCAGACAGTGGGGAGGCTAGCTTAGAAGAGGATCTGTTCCTGACCAGTCCCATGGAAATTGTGACTCAGCAGGACATCGTCCTCTCAGACACTGAGAACAAAGTAAGGCTCCTTCGGGGAATGACTTGATTGGTAATAACCCCGGGGTGGATGTTGGGCAGTAGATGGGGCGTCCAGTAACCCTGAGGTCTGCGGGGCGGGGAATAATGAGTAGCCCAGGTCTGGAGAGCACTTCCTGGGCCGGTGCCTTGACCTGCAGTGGGACCAACTTGGAGGAGGGGAATGAAGAGGAGACATGGCCTTTGCAAGTGCTTGTCCCAGTGTTTTCCACTTATTCTTTGAGAATCAGGTTGGCCCACCTTTTCTGGGCAGCTTACCTGGTCTCGCCCCCAAGCTATACTCTCCTCCAGGCCTTCACTGGGTGTCCTTAGTGCTTCTTACACATCTGTACCCCACCTGTACCTGTGTCCACGTAACTCTTTTCTTTCCATCTCTAAAGGTTCAGTTCCTTGAGAACAAACTGGATCCTACACATCTCTGTGTCCCTAGGACTTAGCTAGTGCTTACTTAGTAGCACCAAATCATTGTTTGTCAAATTGGACTAATTTAGAGGGAAATGAGGAAAGAATGAAGTAGGTGCTCGACGAGACAGAACATATCCAACAGACCAGCTTGAAGTCTCCATAGTCTAGAAAGAAAGTCACATTGGTCCAGCCCTGTCCTAAATTTGGTCTTTTGATACTTTGAAAGAAACACCATTAAAGACAAAAAAAGAAAGAAAGAAACACCGTGAGCGTATCCTGAAACTGAGTCCTTCCAGCAGCAGAAGGGGCGCCCTCAGGCTCTTACGGCAAAGGAGCCTAGGTCCTTCCTCAGCGAGAGGAAGGAGTGCTCGAGGTGAGGCACTGAGTCTTCCAGTCTTAAAAGAAAGCATTCTCTGTGCTCTGCCTGTCAAAGTGCCTGAAATTACGCTGGGTGTTATTAAGACGGGCATGCTCCCACAAGAAGTCATGATGGTTATCAGCTAATATGTCATAAGAGTAGTAAGAAAGATAAGCAGCTTGCAGAACAAAGTGAGGAAGGAAAGAAAAGGACGGTGTCCTCCCCCCTCCCCCCCGCCCCGTTACCCCTCTCTGCCTGGCCCTGGCCCTGCTGACTCCGGTGCCCACTGGTGGTGGGTGAAGCAGGGATGGGGTGTATCCCTCCCGCTAGGTCCAGAAATGCTCTCTGCAACCTCTCCAGTGCTAGGCAGCAGCAACGGCCATGAGCCTTGATGCAGGGATTTCCTCCGGCCTGAAGCAAATGTCTTGCCTGTTACTGATGATCCAATAAGTGCAAGACTCCGTGGCCTGGGGGAGAAGGAGGATCGTTTGTTCAGCAGGTGCTGTCCCAGCTGTGGGTGTGAGATTAGACAAGGCACTGCCCCCGTGTAGTTTACATTCTAATGACAGGAGAGGAAGATGGCAGAGAAGCCCACAAATAGAGAAATGTAATTCTGGATCAAGCTGCACAGAAAATAAAACAGGATGATAGAAAAACGAGGAACTTGGTAGGGGAGAGGTTACTTCTTTAGGTAAGGAGGTCAGAGCAGCCGTGAGCAGACCTGCAGAGGAGGCCGTGTTCTAGGCAGAGGGAAGAGCAAGTACAGAGGCCCAGAGATGGAGCTGAGCTTGTCCTGAAAGAGGAGCAGAAAGCAGGCCAGTGTGGACGGCTGGAGCCTGGTGGAGGGTGCAGTGTGGGTAAAGCGTGGTGTGGAGGCCAGATGGTGTAGGCCACGGGAAAAGAGTGAACTCTATCCTGAAAGTAATAGGAAGCCTCTGAGTAATTTGAAGCAGAGCAGTGACATAATTTGATTTGTGTTTTCTAAAGATGCTTCTAAGTGTGGTGCAGAAAATGGACTGAGGTAGGGCAAGCTGACAGTATTGCTCTGGAAGGGACGATGAGACCCTTTTGCAACTATTGACAACACAAGATAGAAGATATTAGAACGGTGCGGATGACGTGGTGTGGGTGTTCCCAAGACAGGCGAGGTGGCCAGGCTGTGAATCTTCATCCTTTTTCCTCCTCTTCCTTCCTTCCTGAGTTTTTTCGCCTCCTCTGGTCATTCAGCTTCTCAGCCCAGCCCTGTGCGTGTGCCTTAGTGAGCTGTCTTTTCTCCATTAGAGAAGAGGTCTGGCAGGTGAAGATGGGGAGGGCAGCCTGCAGAGCCAAGAGCTCTGAGGGTGGAGGCCGTGTGTAACACAGCCCTGCTTCCCAGGTAGGGTGGCTGTTGGGCGGCCCCTAAATTCTGTCAGCGGGGGGGAGTACATCAAGGACTGAAGTTGGAGCCCCCTACCTGGGAAATGTCTTGAACTCAGGGAAAAGGGAAGTGCACACTCTGTGTCTCAGGAGCCCTTGTGGAGTCTGGACATTAGCAAAATCTCCAGGGTGACTCCTGTGGCCCTTTGATGCCAGCTGCGCCCCTGTGTGGAGGAGGTGGCGCCCCTTCGCAGGCACAGACAGTGTCTGGTTGTCTGCCCAGAACTTCCTGTTCTGGTGTTTGACTTGAGTGCTCTCTTTACTGTTCCAGTCCAGTGCTACGCCAAGTTCTCTGAGTCCTCTGAATCTGCCTGGAGCCCGAAGTGAGATGGAAGAGAAGGTAATACAATTTGAACTTATACATTTAGCTTCTTTACGTTAACTTCCATTTTTCCTTTATTTATTTATTTATTTTTGGGGATCTGCTGCCTCATTTTTCTGTTCATAAATGCTGTGTTCATCCATTACTTTAAACATCTTCAAAATGTGGCCAGTGGTAGATGTTGTGGCATCTGTTTCCATGGCGACGCAACTGCTGGAACTGCACCCTACTCTGAAAAATAGCCACACTCCCAGCATGCATGTTTTCGGAGTCTTAGATGTTGATAGTTTTCCTAAATGTATCATTCCAAGACACTTTAAGCCATCGAAAAAGACATTCCAGAATACTTGAGCGTACCCAAGTCTGTAAGGAAGAGTTTCTTTCTATTTAGAGATGCCAAAAAAAAAAAAAAGACCTTAGCATTTCGCTACTTGTAGTTATTTTTGTTTTTTAACTGTTTGGCATTCCTTTGAGACCTGCGACTTTACTTGCAGGAGTCTGGGGAGGCCTGTCAGGACTGCGTGCCCCTCTTCTGTAGAGGCTGCCCTGCTCCCATGAGGACTTTTCA
The DNA here is from genome assembly GCF_037783145.1 of Equus przewalskii. Classification (NCBI taxonomy): domain Eukaryota; kingdom Metazoa; phylum Chordata; class Mammalia; order Perissodactyla; family Equidae; genus Equus; species Equus przewalskii. The sequence goes on along the minus strand of NC_091833.1, from coordinate 76,349,396 downwards.
CCTGCACAGGGGTCCAGGTGACCTCCTGGGTCTGGCAGACAGTACAGTGAGCAGGGTCTATCCCCAAGGCTTCTGAAGGAGCTGGCTCTAGACAGTGTCACTGCACAGACAGTGAAGAAGCCCACCTGGAATAACTAGAAACAAAATATTGCATTTAAATCTCAGCTTCAGGTGCATATCTGTGACTTCAGTCTATCACATTGGGCTCGAACTCCTTTTACTCATGCATCTGTTAGGGATGGAAATGTTTAATTCATCTCTCTTCAACGATAGTTCGGAATTTGATGCCCATTCTAAAGAAAACCATAAATAAATGAAAGCTAGAGACCAAAGGCTAGAGTTATTTTTCCTTACTTTCGTGCTTCCTGTTATAAATTAATATTTACTGAGCGTCCATTTTGCTCTTGGAGTTGGCTTGGTCCTTTATCTTTTGTGCATAAATATGGAAGGTAACTGCAAAAAGCAAAGCCGTCAGCTAAACCCCACTGTCTGTGCATTTAAGCATGAACACAGTCAGACAGATGAACCCTGGCCTGTCTCATGCTGTCCCCATGTCTGAGAGCGCCTGGCACAGGCAGAGAGGCCTGTGAGCGCCCTCTGCCGCACGTTTGGCCAGGAGCCGTTGCCTGGCTGCTTGCCTGTAAATTGTCTGTAGTTAACAGGCGTGGCTTCTTACCATTTGATTCATTGTGGCCTCTCGGTTCAGGCAGAGCCGTGGCCCCTCTGACCTTTCTAAATTCGTGTTCGTCTGAGGTTGTGGTCTGTAAGTGACCGCACCTGTATAACGGAAATGCAGGCGTTGCTGCGGTTCATTCTTTGAGGAGTCGCCCTTTCCCTTGTGGCACCTTTCTGCCCTTCGTTTGTTCACCACGGCCTCCCTTTAGCTTCTCAGTGCACTCAGTGCTCTGTGACTTGGAGTGATGGTGCTAAACCATTTGTGCAGGTTAGAAATCTCAGTACTCAATCTGGACATAGATGCTATTCTTTATTGTTCCTTCAACAAATATTTATGGAGCATTTACCAGATGAGATTTGCTACTTGGGCATAAAAGGGACAGATATGAAGATCAAAAAGACACATTTCCTGCCTTGAAGGGACTGAGGTAGGAGGCTGAGATCTGTATGCCTGTGTCTGAGGTAGGGAAGGCTCTTAGAGGCATGGAGTTCTTAGCATAGACATGAACTAGTCCAGAGCTCAGAAAACTGCTACTTATTGTAGGCCTTGTGGCCATAAGCTTGCAGCTAAGACTCTCCTTTGTTCTGCTCTTCCTTTGTAGCATAAAAACAGCTAAGGACAATGGACAAGGGGCGTGGCTGTGTGCCAGCAAAACTTTATTTACCAAAACTGGCTGGATTTGACCCCCTGGCTATGTTTGTCAACCTCTCATCTAATCTAACCCCCATATTATGCAGAGTAGGTAAATTAGTCCCTGAAAGGCTAAATGATCTTTACAAGTGAATGCAAATATCATTGGCTGAACAAATAGTCAACATTCTGTGTTTTGATTCCAAAAGCAGTGCTCGTTTCAAGGTACCAGTGGGCCCCTCTGCTCGCCAGCCTTCCCTGGGCCAGGCTGGGCAAGGCGCAGGCTCCAACCGTGCCACCGTTCCGGGATTCCTTGCAGGTTGTTTTCTGACCTGGACTGACTTTCTATTTCCATCTCCACTCTAGGTTGTTCCAGTTAAACCGTCTCGGCCAAAAAGACACTTCTCTTCTGCTGGCACCATCGAGAGTGTCAACCTAGATGCCATCCCCCTGGCCATAGCTCGCCTGGACAACAGTGCCGCCAAGCACAAACTGGCCGTTAAGCCAAAAAACCAGAGGGTGTCAAAGAAGCACAGGCGACTTGCCAGGGTAGGTAGAGCCTGTGACCAGGCAGATGCCCTTGCTTGCTGAATGCTCACTCTACCATGTAGGGTGGTTGTCGAGGGGAAGCAGGTCCTTTTAGTGTTCATCGCCCTTTCTGACATGTTGGCCTCCAGGAGGCTGATAGACCCATGCGAGAGAGGTCTGCCTTTGAGGGCTCCAGACACTTAGCGTTTCCTTTGCCGCAGAAAGGTGGCCCAGCTTTCCTCCGCCATGGGTTAGCCAGAGGTTCAGTTTGATTAGGATGGACTTCAAAGTCACAAGTTTCAGGGCACATTGAGGAAGTGTAAATCTCATTTTTTTCCTCATCTTTCTGATGCTGGACTATAGGTTCTCCTACGATTATTCATTCATATTAAGAAAAAGGAATTTGAGAATGAAATAAAGGGGCTAGAGAGTAAAGATGGAGATGAAGTTCCTTCTTCCACCCGCACAGCTTACTCTTGGGGTGACAGATGCCCAGGTTTTCCTATCTCTGTACTTAGAACAGCTGCCCTTTCTTTCTGAGGTTAAGAGGGCCACCTCCATTGTGAACAGGATGAGAATGGTTACCTGTGCAAAAAGAAAGGACTAATTCTGTTTCCCTTACCAATGTTAGGATCGACCAAGTGAGCAAGATGGCCTTCTGCACCCACTGTCCCTGGACCAGAATGGACACCCTGTGGAAGACAAGCTAATTTTGCATGAAGAGGAGCCAGAGCTGCTGGAACCTGAAGAAGAGAAGAGACGTCAAGAAGAATACTGGCGAGAACTTGAGGCCAAGTGCAAGCGGCAAAAGGAGGAAGCAGCCGAGAGGAGACGGCTGGAGGAGCAGAGGCTCCAGGCCTTGGAGAGGAGGCTTTGGGAAGAGAACAGAAGGCAAGAGCTCTTGGAGGAGGAAGGAGAGGAAGAGGAGGGAGAAGAGAGAGAACTACAGCTGGCGGCAGAAAAGAGGCAGCAGGAAGAGGAGAGGCAGAGACTGGAAAGGCAAGGTTGCCAAGGCCAAGAGCAGGGGGAGCAAGAGGAAAGAAGGCACCTGGAGGCCGAAGAGCAGAAGCGTCTGGAGGAAGAGGTCCAGCGACTGGAGGGCCTCACTCAGCAGGAGGAGCTGGAGGCACAGAGCAGGCAGGAAGCCGAAAAGCAGCGGCAGGAAGAAGAGGAAAGAGAGTTGAAGGAGCTCAGAAGACTGGAGGAGCTGGAGGAGCAGAGACGGTGCGAGGCCGAGAAGCAGTGGCTGCAGGAGGAGGAGAGAAGGCTGGAGGAGCTCAGAAGGCAGGAGGAGCTGGAGGAGCAGACATGGCGGGAGGAGGAAGAGAAACGAATGAAGGAGCTCAGAAGGCAGGAGGAGCTGGAGCAGCAGAGACGGCGAGAGGCCCAGAAGCAGTGGCTGCAGGAGGAGGAGAGGAGGCTGGAGGAGCTCAGAAGGCAGGAGGAGCTGGAGGAGCAGAGACGGCGGGAGGAGGAAGAAAAACGAATGAAGGAGCTCAGAAGGCAGGAGGAGCTGGAGGAGCAGAGATGGCGGGAGGAAGAAGAAAAACGAATGAAGGAGCTCAGAAGGCAGGAGGAGCTGGAGGAGCAGAGATGGCAAGAGGAGAAGGAGGCAAAGAGAAAGGAATTGCTGAAAAAGCAGGAGGAAGTGGAGGCACAGAAGCTACAGGAAGCAGAAAAGAAGCATCAAGAAGGACTGAGAGTGGAAGATGAGAGTCAGCCGGAGCTAGCTGACAAAAGTGGCTTGAGGAGCCCACTTCAGACTGACTTTGCAGAGAAACCAGAAGAACGAGAACACCTGAAACCTGAGAAGCAAAGAGAAAACTCTGAGGAACCAAGCGTTTGTGAGAAGCAGAGCCGCGAGGCTGAGCCATCAGGAGAGCAGCAGGGAAAGCAGGAGGATGTTCACGGAGATGATCGTGTACGTCAGGAAAAGAGAGAAGAAACTAAAGTGCAACATCCCCGGAAACAAGAGGCGCAAGGGGAAGAGAAGCTGGCTCCAGTGGAGATGAAAGAAGCTGCCGCTCCAGAAAAAGAGAGAAAAGTGGAGGAGCTCAGGTGGCAGGAAGTAGATGAGAGGCAGACCATGCCCAGACCCTACACCTTCCAGGTATCATCAGGAGGGAAACAAATTCTCTTCCCCAAAGTCAATCTGAGCCCAGTGACGCCCGTGAAAGATGCAGGACTTGCCTCTGCTCCCCATGAGCCAAAGGCCCCCAAAGCCAGCCCGGCCTCCCATGCCCTGCCCTCGTCCCTGAGCATCCCCCACACCGCCATCCTGGTCACAGGAGCACAGCTCTGCGGCCCAGCTGTCAACCTGAGCCAGATCAAGGACACAGCGTGCAAGTCTCTCCTGGGCTTGTCAGAAGAAAAGAAGCATCTGGATGTCCCCGCCGTGGAGAACCCACCCCGAGCCCCCGTCGATCCCCGGGCAGGCAGCGGGAAGGCCAAGCCTCCCCAGGAGTCCCCGAGCAGTGTGGCCGCACTGGCTGAATGGGCGTCCATTCGGTCCAGAATCCTGAGGAATGCAGACAGTGACCAGCGCAGCGAGAGAGATCAAGGGCGTCCCAGGGATGGGCACAGTCCGAGGGGCCGAAGTGATTCCCGAGGGAACCTCCGGAAGACCCTGCCAGTAAACGCAAAGTTCTCTATTATGCCTGCCTGGCAGAAATTCTCTGATGGTGGCACAGAGGCCTCCAAACAGAACACAGAAGCAGAAAGCATTAGAAAAAGACCTGTGCTAGGTCCCAGCGAAGAGACAGCACCCCAGCCCCTGGCTGCTGATCCTCACAAGCACCGGAAGGGTGCAGAGAAACTGACGGTGCACCGGGAGCCAACGGACACCACAGAGGGATGCAAATTTGCCAAAGACCTTCCATCTTTCCTTGTTCCAAGCCTTCCTTACCCTCCGCAGAAAGCTGTGGCCAATGCAGAGCCCGTGACCACTTTGGACAGCGAGACCACAAGTGGTATAGGAAAGCCAGACCCCGTGATGCCAGGTGGAGAGGAAAAAGCCTCCCCTTTTGGGATAAAGTTGAGAAGGACCAACTACTCCTTGCGCTTCCACTGTGACCAGCAGGCAGAACAGAAGAAGAAGAAAAGGCACAGCAGCACAGGGGACAGTATCGAAGGGGGGCCGCCTGCACCGGGAAGCACAAACGGAGAGAAAGAGACAGACGGTGTGGCCCTCAGGCGTGGCCTTTCACTCCCTGCAGAGAGGAAGCAAGCCCTGTCCACCTGGAAGGACCCTGCTGAGAGCCCCTCCAGCCACTCTGCTCCTGCAGCCCAGCCCAGGCCCCCACTGGCGAGCAGCCAGACTCTGGCTCCAGAGCAGGACAAGGCAGCGAACAGGATGCCCTTGGTGCAGAAGCCAGCCCTGGCTCCCAAGCCCGCCAGTCAGACCCCGCCGTCCTCCCCACTCCCCAAACTGAGCAGGCCCTACCTGGTAGAGCTGCTGGCTCGCCGGGCTGGGAAGCCCGACCCGGAGCCCACCGAGCCGTGCAAGGAGGGCCAGGAGAGCGGTGCCCCCCGGCCGCCCTGGACACCACCCCTGGAAAGGAAGGCACAGAAGCGGGATAAGGAGGAAGAGGTGGAAACAGAGAGAAGGTTCGCCTCCCCGGCTCCCTGTGCCACCAGGCAAGAGAAGCCTTCCCAGACCCCCGAGGCCGGCAGGAAAGGTACGTAGCTGCAGGTCGGCAAACTGCCTCTGTCCAGCTCATTGTCTGTGTCACAGCTAAAGCCAGAACTGCCTGAAGCTGGAAGGAGCCATCAGGGCTGGTGTGAGAGCGCTTTTCCCTTACTTAGAGGCCAGTTTTGCTATTCCTGAAGGGCCCTCCCTCCTCAGTCACAGTGAGGCTCTTTACCTTTGCAGCCCTCCTTTAAATTTTGGAAATGCAGGCTGACTCTGCTATGTGTTTGTAGCTCATATCCATCAAAATACTTATGTACACGAGTAATAAGTTAAAGGTGCTGACACTTAAGACAAACGCACTTTCAGTTGACGATGGAAATTGAAATACAGTCCTAATTAATGAAGATTTCATTGATCATTAATCATTATGAGGGGGCTGTGCAATGAGAGTAAAGACTGGAGTTTCCTAGACCAGTGACTGTTCTATCTCTGGGCAGTAGCAGTGCCAAGCGGGGAGGTTGGGGGCTTTGACAGCTCCATGGGCCTCAGGAGCCTCCGTGTGGGTGATTGACTTTGACTCTGTTTTATGCAAAATACTCTGCAGATGTATCCTGCCCTGCCAGCTTGCCATTGCAGAGCCCTCCTATAAAGAAATTTGGGAGGGACCCCTGCTCCTGGCTGACCCTCATGTTTCTACATACCTGAGGTTTGGGGCTGCTCAGGGATCACTGCAGTGGCTTTGGGGCCCCTGAGAACCTTCATCAAATACTTTTTCTTTTCTGTTTTACAGGGTAAGAGGTCAGGTGTGGGTCATAGGCCAGGAAGTTACTCACATTTCTCAGAGAAATTCTCCCCTGAGGTTTTTTAGAGAGGGGTCTTTTTTTCTCTTTGGTTTAATTGTTTAGGTTTGGGGTGATTTTTGCAGAGAAAGGGGCTGTTTCCTGAGGAGTGTTGGTTTGGTTACTTGCCTTAAGGAAACCTGCTCGTCCTTTTGAATAGACTTTTTCTTTTTTTTAAAGATTTTATTTTTCCGTTTTCTCCCAAAGCCCCCCGGTACACAGTTGTGTATTTTTAGTTGTGAGTCCTTCTGGTTGTGGCGTGTGGGATGCCACCTCAGCATGGCCTGATGAGCGGTGCCATGTTGGCGCCCAGGATCTGGGCCAGTGAAACCCCGGGCCACCAAAGCGGAGCGTGAGAACTTAGCCACTCGGCCATGGGGCCTGCACCCTGCTCATCCTTTTTTTTTTTTTTAATATATTTATTTATTCCTCTTTCTCCCCAAAGCCCCCTGGTACACAGTTGTATATTCTTCATTGTGGGTCCTTCTAGTTGTGGCATGGGACGCTGCCCCAGCGCGGCCCGATGAGCAGTGCCATGTCCGCGCCCAGGATTCGAACCAACGAAACACTGGGCCGCCTGCAGCGGAGCGCGCAAACTTAACCACTCGGCCACGGGGCGAGCCCCGCCCTGCTCATCCTTTTAACCAAAAGGACTGGCATATTGATCAGCTGTTTCCAGACCATTTCTCCCCAGTGATTTCTGTTTGTCCTGCTGATAAGAAGCCCATATTCAGTTTTGTTTTGTACCTCTGTGCTGGGCCCTGGGGGGAAAGCCATGGGAGCCCCCACAAGCTGGTTAAGAACTGTCTCAGTTCCCTGTAGCCTTGTGGGTCTCATGGTCGCAAGCCTCATTGTCTTTCAGAGCTAGGTGTTTTGGGGGTCCATCTCTCAGCTGGACGTCTTAAAAGTTGAGGTGCCAGATGTAGGGTCCAGACCCTTCCCTCTTCGGGGAGAAGCTGGGAGTCATGTGCTCCCTCCTGGTTGTGGGTTGCCGCGCCGGGGGTGGGGTTTATGGTAAGATTGTGCCTCAGCCGCTCCTACCCGTTTTGATGTGGTTTTTTTTCTCTTGGTCCGATGTGTAGGAGTCAATCAGCTGGTTTCTGGATTTCTTTCAGAGAAATTGGTTCATATGTAGCTGTAGACTCAGTATGTCTGGGGAGGAGGGGAGTCCCATGTCACCATCTGGAACCAGAAACCTCATTTTCAGTTTTGATGTTAGCTTTTGTGTTGTTAGCTTTCAAGGTATTGTCAGAGTCCCTCTCACAGCCTGGCCTGCTCTATCACTCCGTATCTTCTCCCCAAAGAAATAATGTTCCCACTCTACTTCTTTCTCATAGAGATGTCCCTTTAAGCCTTAGGATTTTCTACCAAAGACTATCACTGCCCCTGTTTTCTTCCTCACTGTCCAGATTCTGGGCTGTCAGACTCTACCAGTTGAGTTTTCATTTGGTAGGAAAGAAGCATGAAAACAAGGACGTTGTGCCTTATGGGTGGTTGCTGCCTAAAGACCATTGGGATTTTCCTGTCTGGACTCTAGGCCAGGGCTGACCAAATTTATTTGATGGAACACCCCATCAGAATAAAAGTGTTCAGGGGCCGGCCCTGTGGTGCAGCGGTTAAGTGCGCATGTTCTGCTTCGGTGGCCCGGGGTTCACCAGTTCGGATCGCGGGTGCAGACATGGCACTGCTTGGCAAGCCATGCTGTGGTAGGCATCCTACATATAAAGTAGAGGAAGATGGGCATGGATGTTAGCTCAGGGCCAGTCTTTCTCAGCAAAAAGAGGAGGATTGGCAGCAGATGTTAGCTCAGGCTAATCTTCCTCAAAAAAAAAAAGAAAGAAGAAAGAATAAAAGTGTTCAGCCTGGACCTCCAATTTATTTGTTAGCTGTGTACATGTGGTACTACCATTAGCTAAAACCCTGGGAGCACCATATACCCTTAGAGTGAGAAGTTCACTGAAACAATAGTGGATGTCAATCCACATTGCAAATCACGATGCTACGTTTTATTTTCTTTGGGCAGCTTCTTGTCAGATCCGACGTCTTCGTAAAGTGGCAGACAAAGAGCTTGTCAGGTCTGCTCTGTTCTTAGGCTTGCGTTATTAGTAACATATCAAGTCTATAGTTTGCAGGAATTTACACATTTGTCCATTTCATAAGGGATCATTTAGTTCTCAGGAGATATGATGCTCCATAAGTCATCTAACTGCAGAACCTCACAATATGCTAAAAGCAAAACAAGTGAGGACCAGATTGCTGGTTCTCTCCCCGCATCGCATCGCATCACATCACAGTGCTCCCAGCTTCCCTCGGGCGTCTTGAAACACCGTTTGTGATACATAGCCTGATGCAGGGGCTGAGGGAGGTTGTCAGGGCCAGTCTGAGTGTTAAATATTAGAAAAGCTTGATTTTTTTTTTATTTTTAGATTTAAAAATATAGAAATAGAAATTCTAATCTTCTTTCATCCCCAGTGAATTCTTGCACCTCCCGTAGGGCACACACACCGTTTTTTTTGGAGACCACTGCTATAGAAAGGAGTCTGCATTCCCGAGGCTGAGGCCAGCCAGGACCAATGTGCAGGCCCAGCCACTGGGAGAACCCAGCCTGGTAGGAATGAAAATAGCGACAATAAGCCTCCCGTGTTTGTCCTCTAACACTTGGATTACAGATATCATCAGATGCCATCTCATTCTGAAATGCCCACCTCCTTATGGTGGGTAGAAGAGATGTTCGGTGCCCCTTTCTCCAAGAACTGACCTTAGGGAGCAGTTATTAGAACCCTGTAATTCCAGGGGGCACTTGCTCATCTCCCCAGAACCTGAAGGAGGGAACTTGAGTGGGCTGTGGTTCTCCCTGTCCACCGAGTTTAAAATGAGAGGGAATAACTTTAAATTGTAGCCAAATAAATTTGTAATTAGATTATTTTGAACTCCCCTGACTAAAAAGGTCATGTAATTAACAAAGAACATCTCTGTCATTCCAAACCGTGACTGAAATGATGTTTTTTCCTGTTTTGAGGATAATTTCAACAGCAGTCATCCTTTCTACTTAACCATTTACAAAGTGCTTTAATTGACACTGTCTCATTCAGTGCTCGGAGCACATGTATAGATGATGATCTCGGCTCCATTTTACAGATGAGGGCACCAACATCTGAAAAGGTAGGTGACTTGCCTCCCCCCCACAGTGGTGAAGCCAGGACGAGGAGGCGTTCTTTCTCACGTTAAACGGTCTTCCCCTTACGGCAGGACTGCCTCCAGTAATTCTTGCCTGGCATTTGTAAAATGCTGTAAGCCTTTAAAGAATACTTTCACATAAGTGTCCGTATGTTGCTTCTTGGACTGAATGACCTTAGTCATATATTTGCTCAAAAAAACATTGTTCAAAAACTCCATAGGATTTAGCAAAACCTATTTTATTTCTCTTCTCGCTGTTCCTTTAAACCTGATCTGTGACTCTCATTTTCCCCCCATCTCTTGGGTAAAATCTTGGGCATAGTTCTTCAGTCACTTAAAAAAAGTTTTTATTGGGGCTGGCCCTGTGGCCGAGTGGTTAAGTTCACGCGCTCCGCTGCAGGCGGCCCAGTGTTTCGTTGGTTCGAATCCTGGGCGTGGACATGACACTGCTCATCAAGCCACGCTGAGGCAGCATCCCACATGCCACAAGTAGAAGGACCCACAAGGAAGAATATACAAATATGTACTGGGGGGCTTTGGGGAGAAAAAGGAAAAATAAATAAATAAATAAAAGTTTTTATTGTGATAAAAATGCTTAACATAAAACTTACCATTTTAACCATTTCTGAGTGTAAAATTCAGTAGGGTTAAGTGCATTCACATTGTTGCACAACCAATGTCCAGAACTTTTTCATCTTGCAAAACTGAAACTCTGTACTCCTTAAACAACTTCCATAGTCCCCTCCCCCAGCCCCTGGCAACCATCACTCTACTTTCTGTTTCTATGAATTCGACTACTCTAGATACTTCATGTAAGTGGAGTCACACAGTATTTGTCTTTTTGTGACTGGCTTATTTTACTTAATTATAAAGTCCTCAAGGTTCATCCATGCTGTCGCATGTGACAAGATTTCCTTCCTTTTTAAGACTGAATAATATTCCCTTTACGTATGTACCACATTTTGTTCATCCATTCGTCTGTTGATGGACGCTTAGGTTGCTTCCACCTTTTTGCTACTGTGAATAGTGCTGCTGTGTACACAGGTGTACACCTATCTCTTTGAGATCCTATTTCAATTCTTTTGAATGAATACCCAGAAGCGGAGTTGCTGGGTCTTATGGTAGTTCTGCTTTTAATTTTTTTGAAGAACCACACCACCCTACTGTTTTCCACAGAAGCTGTACCATTTTACATTCCCATCAGCCACACACAGGATTCCAATATTTCCACATCCAAACCAACAAATGTTATTTTCTGTTTTTTTGATACTAGCCATCCCTAATGGGTATGAGGTGATATCTCATTGTGGTTTTGATTTGCATTTCCCCAATGATTAATGATGTCGAGCATCTTATCACATGCTTGGTCATTTGTATGTCTTCTTGGCAGAAATATCTATTCAAGTTCTTTGCCCAGTTTTTAATTGGGTTATTTGGTTTCTTGTTGTTGAGTTGTAGGAGTTCTTTCTATATTTTCAGTTACTTTTTGAAAATAAAAAGTCCTTAGGCACTTAGAGTAATGACAGTCTCATGTTAGTAATTAATATATCACCTTCAGTGCCATAATCAAAACTCCAAGCTCTATTTCAGATTAAAGTGTCTCCCTTCTAATTTGGCTCACTTGGGGCTGAAATGCCTCCAGTGGGGATGCAGGCATGGTCGACGTCTCCCCTTCCTCCCAGCCTGGAAACAGGCCCCAGAGCTGGGGTAAAGAAGGGAGAGAGGTGAGGCATTGGCGCTTGCTGCTCTTGGCTCACTGATGTTGAGTGCTGGTTCTTCTGCAGGGCACTTCTGTGCCACCCTTAGACCCCTCACCTGCCGCCTGGGCTCTTTCTCCTTCTCCTGCAGTTCTCTTACTGCACTGGTGCCTCTTCCAGGCCACCCTGGGTCCCTCAGTCTCACTCCAGGCTGCCTCTCTCTCGCCCACGTGGCCCACGTGGCCTGAACCTCACGCAGCACTCAAGAAACTTGGAGGCCAGAGTCTTCCCAGCACAAGCTCCTCTTCTCCATCTTCTGGCAGGCCCTTGGCAGCCACCATCCTCACCTTCAGACTTTTCTAGGTGTGACTAGAACCTCAAGGCTGTGCCCCACAGACTCCAGGAGACACACTCAGGTCATCTGAGGACCTTCTCACTTGGCTTAAGCTCCTTTCTTCCTGTGTGGGGAGAGGACATGGGAACACATCATGCTTCCACAGTCTTTTCCAAAGAAATTCTCCACTCTGGCATCTTCTGCCTCAACCCTGATTTTTCTATGGCCTTGAGGTGGCTGATGGCCACCTCCTGGGCCAGTCTCAAGCAGGTCACCTAGCACGTTACTTCAGCATGTGAGAGCGGGGGCCAATGATTATCTGTTACAAGCTGTGGTTGAGCACTTCAGCTGAAACCAGACAGGAGTCCCATTTTAACATCCTGCTTTCTGTGTTTTGATCCCCAACTACAGTCCAGACCTGTTATTCCTTTACGCATACTATGTTATAGGTTTTTTTTCTTTTTGAGGAAGATTAGCCTTGAGCTAACATCCGTCACCAATCCTTCTCTTTTTGCTGAGGAAGACTGGCCCTGAGCTAACATCCATGCCCATCTTCCTCTACTTTATATGTGGGACACCTGCCACAGCATGGCTTGCCAAGCGGTGCCATGTCCGCACCTGGGATCCGACCCGGTGAACCCCGGGCCGCCGAAGTGGAAGTGTGCACTTAACTGCTATGGCGCCAGGCTGGCCCTGTTATCAGCTTTTTGAAGTCTGGTCCATAACTCCAGGAGGTGCTATGCAAATTATAGTTCTCAGGAAATAAAAATATGGCTAGAGGTTTATCTTTTCAAATTATTTCAGTCAATTTTAAATTTAGGCAATTATACTTTAAAGGTATTTTGACCCTTGTGATAAATACCAGTCAAAGTTGTTTGCAGAAAACTGTCCAGTAGCTTTAATGACCCTCCCGAGCAAGTTCAGATGGAAGGTTTGCTCTGGGATCCCCTTTTACATAATAGCTTTCAATGGAAGTCATTTAGAGCTCAGCAATTTGGTTTTCAGATATTTTATTGCCCTTGAGTAAAAAACCGAAACATTAAATTAGTTCCCGTGTATGTAAAGCTTCTCAGTTGAGCAGAATGCTTAAAGTGAATATTTTTTGATTTTCTGGTTAACTAAAGATTAATTCAAAACTTTCCGTTTCAGTTTTACAAAAAATTCTGAAATGCGTCAGTTTCCTTTCCTGTGTTAGATCCTAACTGCATCTTTATTTGATGATTAGGGAGGTTGCAATGCCCAGGGCTCATTATAAATATGAATTTGCTTTATACAGCATTATAGTTCTAAAGGGTATAGAAAATTAAGCAGAATCTGTCTTTTTTTTTTTGTGCTTGAATTCCTAATTCAAACTTGTTTTGGTTCTTTTTCCTCAATATAAAGTCCGGGTGACTGAGAGCCCTGTTTGGTATGGTTCTGGATCATCAAGTGTAAACTTCTATTGGGTTTCAAAAGAACAGGACTATAGTGAGCCCTTTTCCTTTGAGATAGTAAGGGATTCAGTGCCAGAGTGATTCTTTCTAAAAATGCCTAACTTTTACTTCAGGGATAAGAAGGGGATGACTCTCATAGACATAGATAGTAAGAACAGCTCACTTTTGTAGAGTGGTTACTATATGCTGAGCGCTGTTCTAAATGTTCCGATACCCAAGGTCTCTTAATCTTCCCGGCAGCCTGACGAGGCATGTGTCTTCATGGCAGCCTGACAAGGCATGTGCCGTTATCATCTCCACTTTATGGATTCGAAACTGAAAAAAAGTAGCTACTTCTCCTTAGAGAAGTAGCCTTTCTAAGGACACATAAGGTCAAACCCAGATCTGCTCAATTCCAGAGCCTGATTACCCTGATACCCACCCCCTGTGCGTAGGCGAGACAGTCAACACAAGAAAAGCACAGACTGGAAGTCAAAAGGCCTGGGTTCAAACTTCAGCCCCTGTACTAACTGCTGGGTGACCTTGGGCACGGCCCATGACTGCCATGGACCCTAGTACTCAGGTCTATCGAAGGAGGGCACTGGACCAAAATCACGGAGTCCTACTGCGTTCCGCGGAGCCCTGTTGCCCTCAGCAGCCCCACTAGGGGGACCCGTCCCCTTTTCCTCTTTCATACGTTGGGTTTCACAAAGGATATCGTTTAGAGGAGAAAAAGGTTCCACTGAAGAAATAAATTGTAAAAAGTAATAAATAAAAAAAGAACAATGAATCAAAAAACTGCCTGAGTCCCCTCTAAACCTGAGATTTTATGACACTGGAGATTTTATTTTTACTTCCATTTCCAAGGAAGAGAAACATTCCTGTTTTTCTGTTGATCAAGATGTTACTTCCCCACCCAGTGGAGTCACTCAGGCATCACCACAGAGTTCGCGTTAGGAGGGGACTTGAATATTTCATGGGCTGATTAATATGTCGCAAGTTTTAGGGGATGAGGGACGAGATAAGTGAGCAGTTAGTTTCACTGCAAACCTGCTTTTGTCTTTACTGATTCTGATCACAATTCCAACACGTATGTGTGAAGTGGGGAGATCTCCCACACCTCCAAGCAATTCTCGGACACTACCTGGATGTCATACATTTCACCTCAAGATAGCCTCAGACCCCACAGGTTAAGGGCTCAGTCTCCTCAGAAGACTGTCCCCCATTCAGATGCCAATCACAAGTCACCTGTGCTTCTGATCGGCTGACTTAAACCAAAGGTTCCCACGACCCTCTCCTTGGGTTCAATTAATTTGCTGGAGCGGCTCACAGAAGTCAGAGAAACATTTTGCTTACCAGATTACTGGTTTACTATAAAAAATATAACTCAGGAGCAGCCAGATGGAAGAGCTGCACAGAGCAGGGTATGGAGAAGTGGCATGGAGCTTTAGCAGGCCACTCTCCCCAAATCTGCAACCTAGAAGCTCACTGAATGCCATCCTTTTGGGTTTTTATGGAGGCTTCATTACATAGGCATGATTGATTAAATCACTGGCCATTGGCGGTTGAACCTGGAGGTTGGGGGTAAGACTGAAAGTTCCAACCCTCTAATCACAAGGTTGGTTCCTCTGCCAACCAGCCCTCATCCGTATCTGTGGTCCCAAACTCACCTCCTTAACATGACAGGAGACACCTTTGTGCCCTTATCACATAGGAAATTTGAAGGATGTTAGGAGCTCTGTGCCAGAAGCAAGGACGAAGATCAAATATATATATATATATATATATATATATATATATATATATATATATATATATTCCTTACTGTAATCACAATATCACAGTCTGTTTTCCCACAGAAAAGCCAGTGCTTCAGAGCAGGCACTCTTTAGATGGCTCCAAACTTGCGGAGAAAGGTGAAACGGCGCAGCCCCTGTGGATAACGTTAGCCCTGCAGAAGCAGAAGGGGTTTCGGGAGCAGCAGGCGACTCGAGAGGAGAGGAAGCAGGCCAGGGAGGCCAAACAGGCAGAAAAGCTCTCCAAAGAGAACGTGAGTAGCCTGGTCTTCAGCTTTAACTTTGCCTCCTGTGCTTGGCTCTTTTAGGTCACAAGGATTTTTTAAAGAAAGGGTTAACCGAGACTAGCAGAGAGTACTTAGGGTAAAGCAGTCAATAAATTGACCACTGTTAAACCAAGGAAGCATTTTCAGTTAGAAATCTGATTTGGTTTCCTTATGCCTTTAGGTTAACCTGATTTGGCAGAACCCACAATATAATTAGCAGCGATCCACGCACACAACAGTTATGTGAGAAATATGAAAATGATTGTGTTTGTGCAGTGAATTGAGAGGAAATCAGGAGTCTTGCTCTGTGGCCCTGATTTTATAGACAGTTCGATGGGGCTTCTCTAGGAAGTAGCAGTTCCTCTTTGGGACATTTGCGCTGAGCTGCTCAGTGGTCGGGGCCAGGGTTGAGCACACATTGCTCCCCAGTGCGGTCCAGCTGCTCTTTTGGGAGCAGAGGTCGGGGGCTGGCAGGCAGAAGCCCCCAGAGCCTCATGTGATCAGTGTCTCCATGTCCTCAGGTTGAAAACATGCTTTCTCTGACCTTCTCTGCCCATCCAGGTCAGTGTCAGCCCACAGCCTGGAAGCAGCAGTGTCAGTAGACCTGGTTCTCTGCACAAGTCCACCACTCAGCCTGAAGAGAAGCAGCTGGAGACCGCAGTGTCCAGGCTGGAGCGCAGAGAACAGCTGAAAAAGGCCAACACTCTTCCTACATCTGTGACAGGTAGAGAGCAGGTCCATTTCTATTTAACTGCAGTTACAGGTGTTTCTTCTTAGAGCATGCTTTCTTTCCTCCAGTGTAATAACTAGCACAGCATGTTAGGCATTTCAAAGCACAGGCTGGGTGACAACTCCATTCCTGAACTTTGATACTGATAAAGACCACCAGGAACTCACCCACCCACCAGCGGTGGTGTGATAGTAAATGTTTAACAATCAGCTCTTCAGGGAGCAGGGAGACCTCTGATTTGTAGCATTTGCCATTTTCCATGGTGTGAATACTCCCACCATGGCCAATTTCAAGCTACCAATGTGGCGTCAACTTGCTTGCTAAATTCCTTGAACATTCAAACTATCTCCACCTCCCCACTGCCTGTAGTCCAGCAGAATTAGCTTTATTAACTTGCTGTAGCAAGGGAGACTACATCCCATAAGAACCTTCCAAACAAAGAAAGAGATAAGATTATAATAGGATTTGGGGTAAAGGGTGAAGTTTAGGTGAAATTTAAGTGGAGCAGTGTTTTGATAGGCTGAAAGCAAAGCAAGGGTGGACATAAAGGGGTTGACGTCAAACCTGAGCTAAAAAGTGCACTCAGGGTCCTGCTTCCTTTGACACTATAAAGTTAGGCTAAATGTGTGCAAGCTGTATCTGGAAACCTCTACCTGGAGCTCTGCACCTCGGGTGGAAGTGGGATCTGCTCTGAATCATGGTGACCACATGGCTCAGATACTCCAGACAAAAGTGGGATGGTCCCTTCTCACTGATGTGATTTCAAACAGCAAGTTTCCGACTGGCTGTGACTTTAGAGAGCAAGATTTTTCAGCTCTAAGTCCTTAATGTTAATATTAGCAACAGCCATGTTTATATGTTCATGACACACAAGAGACACAAACACATTTTTTTTTAAAAGTCTTTATTCTGTTCAAAGGTAAAATGATCCAATAATGTTTCCAACTATTTCCTTGTTACAAATCACTTGGAGGATGGACAAATCTGAATGAGCTTCCTCCCAGGGGTTAATAGGGTGTCTGTTTTCCCCACTAGGTAACCCTCCTTCCCAGAGGGCACTCAACTCCTGGCCCCAGGCTTTGTATGCCTTGGTTACCTGCTAGCTGGGGTCTGGAAATGTAAAGAGGTCTCACTTTTTTTTTTTTTTTTTTTTTGAGGAGATTAGCCCTGAGCTAACATCTGCCACCAATCCTCCTCTTTTTTGCTGAGGAAGACTGGCCCTGAGCTAACATCCATGCCCATCTTCCTCTATTTTATATGTGGGATGCCTGCCACAGCATGGCTTGCCAAGCGGTGTTATGTCCGCACCCAGGATCTGAACAGGTGAAACCCAGGCTGCCAAAGTGGAACGTGCGAACTTAACCGCTGTGCCACCAGGCCGGTCCCTAAAGAAGTCTCACTGTTAAGGCTACATTTACTGTTGGGTGAGGGGGGAAAAAAACTTTATATTTGAAAACCACGTGGAGCCCTGTGTATTTTCTCAGGAGCCTCCATGGGCATTATTTCATTTGATCTTATGCTCAGGAATTAAGGGTTTTAAACATTATGTGGGTGTGTCAGAGAGATAATTCTTTCAAAATAAAATAAAAGCTCCAAAGTCAAAGAGATCACACCTTTCTCTGCCTGACTTCTTGGAAGTATCAAAGAGTTAATGCAGTTCAGCTTAAGAAAGTGAGCCTTTGTCCTGAGTATTTGTCTTTTCAGTAAGTATTTCCTGAGTTCTGTGAATGTGGAGGCATTGCCACGGGCACTAAATATAACCCAAAGATAAGACTGGTACCTCACTTAGGAAGCCTCTGAGGTCTGGTAAAGAAAGTGATATGGTGCCGAGGAATTGTTAGAAGGCCCGAAAGGCACAAGAGCTGGATCCTGGCAGGATCTGTGCGTCTCAGGGTGGAGGGACCCAGGGCATGCTTGGTGGAGCAGGTGATAACTATTGACCTCACCAGCTTGATAAATTCATACTGCTGGTTTGATCTTTTTCTTCGTGAAATTGACTGGTTGTATGACTAGAATAAAAAAATTTACCTTTTATTTCTTATTATCATGCAGGCATAGCTTCTGTGCACAGAAAAATTAGACTTCTAGAAAAATCTCGGAAATTAGAATTGACTGCACTGTAATCTGTGTGCAACAGTTATGATCACATAGCTTTCTTTCTCTAATTCTTCTCACCAAGGATGCCCAGTGCTTCACTGGGTTTTCCTTTCTGAATCTCATACTTCTGATAAATCAAAATGTGGCTCTAACTTATTCCTTTCTCCTTTGCCTTCAAAACGACATCCAGTGGAGATCTCTGATTCAGCTCCCCCAGTGCCGCTGGTGAAAGAAGTCACAAAGAGGTTCTCTACCCCAGACGCTGCCCCTGTGTCAACAGAACCAGCCTGGCTGGCTTTGGCCAAAAGGAAAGCCAAGGCCTGGAGCGACTGTCCTCAGATTATTAAGTGAAGAGTGACCCTCATCCATTTCTATTGCCAGTTATTGGCTCCTCTCTTGCCCTTTTTATTTATTTATTTTTTATATGAGGTAAAGAAACCAAGCTAGGGAAAAGAAGCATGTTTTATAGGCTCTAAAATAATGCTTAGAAACTGAACTGGTGGTGTTCCTTGTAAAGAGTGTATTTGCACAACCTAGGTCCTGGTGCCTTGAGCTCCTAGTTCTAAAGAGAAAATTTTGTCCAAGGGACCACATGAAGCAAAATCTCTAAATTAAGAACTCATGTGAGCCTGCCATGCCCAGTCCATGGCCCTTCTACACATGTCCATCCACACACCATTCAGAACATGTACTTTTGCCAATCTTTGTAATGGCTTCTTGATTCTCTACTCCAATTTCTTTTATCCAGAACATTTACCCCATCATATGTTTGGGGATTTCTACCGTTTTCTACAGTAATGGTGAAAGGATCATATATAGATAGAACCAGGAATGCTCATTCTCCTGAATGCAGTGGGTAACTGGGAATCGTAAATAACAGTCGGGCTCTCAACTCTGTGCCCACGTCTGTTTTTCGTGAATCTTCCCCAACCCGCAACCATAACATAGAGAGCGAATCCATTTACATTTCTACCACACTGGTAGTCCACAGGCCCCGTAATACCAGTACTCTCCTTAAGGACGTGGTAAATTTGGCCCAGTCAGCTCCTAGAGAACATTTTTATTTAATATGGTGAAGAAAGGATGCTACAAATTCTCTTTCCATCTCTGTGAATCCCTACCTAGTGCAGTGGATCTTAAGATGTTCAGGCTCCATCCCCGGCCTGCTGAATCAGATCCTGTGAGGATGGGCCTGGGAATGTCTATTCTGGCAAAAACTCTTCAGCTGAATTCCAATGTAGCCCAAAGGTTGTAGAACCTTGGGCTGTACTGCCTCTAGGGTGATCTGGTTTCTAAAACTGAAGGGGAGGCTCATTTCCCCCCAAGAAGTAAAAGTGAGACAGGAAAAATAATAAAACAATCCCCAAACCAGCCATTTATTACAAGATACAAGAGCCTATTGACGTTACATGTCTCTGAAAATTCCCTTAGGTCTTTAG
This sequence comes from Equus przewalskii, assembly GCF_037783145.1. Taxonomy (NCBI): domain Eukaryota; kingdom Metazoa; phylum Chordata; class Mammalia; order Perissodactyla; family Equidae; genus Equus; species Equus przewalskii. Next base: position 76,330,144 of record NC_091833.1, on the reverse strand, counting down.
GGAAAGGTAACAGGAAGCCAAGATTTGGAGCCTTTGTACTAAGAACTTCCTGTGGGAAGTTTCTTTACCGTAATCAAGTAATTTATATTTAGAGTCAAATGTGCAGTAGTATTTATAATTTAGAGCATTCACCTTGCTATCATTAAAAAGCATCCCCGAATTTTAAGTGGCCTTGTTGTTATACACATGTGATAGAAAGAAGGGACCTGGCAATTTAAAGCCACATATATTCAGTTTTATTTCCCTAAATTTGCTTTATATGAAACATAGACATATCAGCAAACCCACACATTGCTGGTACTAACTTTGTATTTCATCGTGTTGGCATATATTCTCCTTTTTTTTAGATTCTGACCCCGAAATATAAATACAAATCCTTTGCCCAGTGCAGGGGGATGTACATCTTTTTCTCTTCTACAGAAACACATTTTATTGGTATCAGTCATTTCCCTTTATGCTCACTCAATATGCAATGTGCTGTTGTTCTATCATTTACCTTAAAGAAAAGATGACAGCAACGTTATTTACCATATAGAAGGCATTTTCTTTCTGGAAACGATGGCTCAGCCTCATGGTAGCAGCTGGCATGTGTGGTCAAGTGGATAGTTGTGCTCTTGCAAGTTGTACTTAATATATATACTGGACCTTCAGACTGTTAAGAATCAATGTAACTTTAATTTTTTTTATTGCTATGGGAGGCACTTAGTATTCCACTGCACGTTTTCCACGCTGATGTTCATTTCTAAATCGAATATGTAGCCATTTGTTAGTTTCCGTGATTTCCTCACTAATATAACACTTTTTAAGGGGATCTTTTCACCTAGAGCCCTGGAATTATAGTGCTACAGTAATTCTTCTGAACTGACTTTTTCTTTCATCCCATCAGCTTTCAATACTATCACAGTAATAACAGAGAATAGGCGAAGAAATCAGATTATTAGCAAAGAATGGTGAGTGAGTTAACTCTGCTGACTCATATGCCATCCAGCCCATACAAAGTAGGGGAAATACCTCAGTTAAAACGTTTCCATCAATCTTTAAACGCATACTGAAGAAAAGGTCAGTTACAGCACTTCTTCCAGCAACTTCTAAAGGATACATGTTTAATATTTCATGTAAAAATTACTCCAAATTTGCACTAAATACCAATGAAGTGTTATTTTGCTTTAGTTGTTTTGCAGTCTTTTCTGATCAACAAACTAGGGGGGAAATTCTGTAAAAACATAAAAAATTCAAGACTTTTTTTTTAAATGAATGACTGCTATGTTAAATACACAAGCTTTTTTTTTTTTTTTTAACAAATGTATACTTCTGGCAAGGTTATAGATGATTAACCTCTGTTCATAGACTTATATATAAAAAATTAGAGTTTTTTTGTTTACTTTTTTAATTTTTCAAGTGCAATTGTTTCTTACACGGCATATTATTAATTACTATTAAATTATCATTTTAGCCAGTTAGCAAATTATAGTATGTATTTTTTGTCTCTTCTTGTGACATTTCGTTTAATTGCTTATTTTAAAGCAGGAACATTAGAGTTACAAGCATCTTGCAATCTTTTTACCAACAATAAAATTAAGTAGACTTAACAATCAAAATACCTTAATGTGATTTTAATGTTATTTTGAGATTTTGGTTGTATAAAGTTTTAATGTAAAATGTCCATTATTGAAGGAAAAGATCTTTCAATAAAAAATACCCACAAGATCTTTGGTGCTGATGGAATTTCCTTTTCAAGTTGAAGATTTTACTAATTTCAATGATGGTCTACAAGCAAGCTCATGTTTACATAGCTTTTGTTGAGAAATAAAAATTTCAAGGCATTTTATGTGGTACCTTATTATATTTTTCACTAGGTGTTTTTGGAGAAAAATAATGAATGGGGGCAAATAAAATATCTATTTCAATCCTCAATTGGAACTGAATGGTCTGTATCTCAGACAAAAGGATCCTACAGCGTCCTTACTCAAAATGTGAGCCATACAACAGCAGCAAGGGCATGAGCTGAGAGCGTGTGAGAAACGTAGCTTAGGGCCCCAGACCAGACACACTGACTCACATGGCTGGGCTAGGGTGAATGAGCCATGTGAGTGAGGCCCTCGCCTGGGGTGCCAGAAAACTCAGTAATCAAGATAAATACTTTTTTTTAAAGTATGCTTTTTTGGTGAGGAAGATTGGCCCTGAACTAACATCTGTTGCCAATCTTCCTCATTTTTTTCCTCCAAAGCCCCAGCATGAGGTTGTATATCCTAGTTGTATGTCATTCTAGTTCTACTATGTGGGATGCCGCCACAGCATGGCTTGATGAGTGGTCCATGCCCAGGGTCCAAACCAGGGAATCCTGGGTGGCTGAAGGGGAGCATGCAAACTTAACCAGTTGGCCATGGGGCCACCTCTGATAAATAACTATTTTAATGCAGTATTTTAAAACATCAAAATTAGCACATATTCCATGATGAACAAGTATCAAAATTTTAAATAAAGACAGGGTCAGTATTACTGAATTTTCTTTTTGCCTCAGGCTTCACTGTAGCTCAGCAGAGCACCCTCCTCCCAGCCCTCTCAACTGCAATGTGCATTTTAGCAAGAGCTCCAGGTGGTTAATATACACATGAAGGTTTAAGAAGCACTGACCTAAAACCTGGAGATATGTTGTTCTTTTTGGCCAGCCAGCACCTCAATCCCCTTTCTATGTTTGGGGAAATCTCCAACTCATAGGTCTTGGTGGGAGGCAGCACTCGCCTCCTACCACGTGAAATGCCTGATATGTGCTTTCCTCTACTCTTTCATGGCCATGGAACCTATTTCACTCCAAATTGGAAGGGACTCTGAATTGGGAGCAACTGACCAAAAGATGGGGAAACTGTGAGGAAGTCTGGAAGTGGAGGGGAACAGTGTCCAGCATTAGTAGTGTCAGCATAAGTTTGAGCATTCTAGAGCCTCAAGGATAGCAGCTGTGTCTTCATCAGGCCGAAATCATATAGTGACTTCAGGCACTTATTGTTCCTGGCTATATCGCTCTAGCCCTCTTTGCAATTCTGCAAGCTACTCAATATTCTCTTTGAAAACTATTTTCTGCTTAAAATAGCCTGAGTTGGCTTCTATTGCCTGCAGCCAAGAACTATGTCATGTTTGATATTTGAGACTTCACTGATGAATAAATGGACAAATGAAACAATACCACATTGATTGTAGAGATGGGGGAAAGGTCAGCAACAGAGTACATTTTTGTTACTTTAAGTGCTTAGCACAGATGTCTAGGATGTAATATGCCTTAAATAGTAGTTATTATTATTATTACAAGCACTAGTGGCTAAATTCATAAGTGTTATACAAAAAAAGAACAGTTGTATTACCTAAGCCATTATATCATGAAATTTCAAGGAAAATTAAGATTTATTTTTCTGAAGTTTTTTTTGAGGAAGATTAGCCCTGAGCTAACTGCTGCCAATCCTCCTCTTTTTGCTGAGGAAGACTGGCCCTGAGCTAACATCCATGCCCATCTTCCTCCACTTTATATGTGGGGACGCCTAAGGCTTGCCAAGCGGTGCCATGTCAGCATCTGGGATCTGAACCGGTGAACCCCGGGCTGCTGAAGCGGAACGTGAGCACTTAAGCGCTGCGCCACCGGGTCGGCCCCTCTATTGAGTATTTTAAGTGACAGAAAAGACTAAGACAGAACTTCTGTTTCAGTGCTCTCTTGCTACATAACATAGTACCCTAAAACTTAGTGGCTTAAAACAGTTCCTCTTTCATTATTTCTCATCATTCTCTGGGTCAGCTATTAAATATCTGGCAGCACAGCGAGGACGGCCTGAACAGCCAGGGGCTGGCAGAAATGCTGGGGGTCATATGTGTGGAGCCTTCGCTATTACTGTTAACTGGCCTCCTCAGTTCTCAGAGTGGTCTAGGTCCACTCTCCCACCAAGTGACCTGTCCAGCAGACAGCCAGACTTCTTATGTGGCAGCTCAGAGCTCCCACAACTGCAAAAACTGAAGCTGCCAGGCCTTCTTAAAGCTTAAGCTCAGAAGTGGCATAATGTCACCTCTGCTGCATTCTATTGGTTAAAGCAAATCATAGGCCAAGCCCAGGTGTAAGATAAGGGAACTCCGTAAAGGACATGGCTACCAGGAGGAGGTACAGTTCACTAGAGGCAACTTACTACCAGGCAAGTGCACGTAGGTATAAGCAAAGTGCTATGGGACTGAAGAAGCAGCATTAAACGTTAAGAGAAATCATGAAACTTAGTAGTATAGAGGGTTTTTTCTTTCCTAGTTTTTGCTGTGTTCCCTATCTCTAAGACACAGAACAACAAAAAAAGAGATGTGACAAGAGCAAAATCTAATAAATTGAAAAATTAGGTGCAAAAATATTCATCATCAAAGTTCGTATATCAAAAATTAAGAGAGGGTATATAATTTGAAACTATATAGTATATATATATTATTCTATATTGGCACTTTATTCATTTAAAAACAGCAAATAAAGAACTTCTTTTGATAAATAGATCCTACTTTTGAAAACTTTTTCTTATGAATCTCAGTATAAATGAGTGAATGGTGTATTACATCACAGACTAAGTTTTAACCCACCAAGTATATTCTGCTCTTTTTTCCACAGAGGTCTTCTGTAAAAAAAAAAAAAAAACAAAAAAGGTAGACTATCTGTAGCCTAATTAAAATAAAGTGCTACTAAATATATTGATATGTTTTGTTCTTAAACTCCTTTTAAAAGCATTTGTTGCTCCTACAGGAAGTAAAATATGGTTGTTCTCCAATAAAGGGTAATAGACAGGTTTCGTAACAAAACATAATCTTTAATATAAAATAAGACTATCCACATGCTCTATAATGGTAAAATATTTGCAAACATCTCACAGATACACTCGAATAGGACTGCACTTGATTATTTTTGATTGCCACCCAATAAATCCAGACAATAAACATAATTATTTCTACATCCAATAATAAGCATTGACTCCCATACCACAGGAGAAGAAAAGACTTCTCCAGGAAGTCTATACACACTTTGCAATTGCCCACTTTTAGATTCCAAGATCCACAGTTTCCCATCAGTAGAAGCTGCTGCCAGCAACATTTCATCACTACGGTTGTAGTTATGGAAATTAAACGGTGTTGAATATACCCTTGAAGTAGTTTCAAATTTCCATTGGAGGTGACCTTTTGTATTACAACAGTAGATAAAGCAGTCATGGGAACCAAAAAATATTTCTTGCTCTGATGCTGAGGTACATGGGGATGAAAAGATTGGTTCACTGGTACAGAACTGCCAAACCTGAAAAGGGTGATAAAGGCAAAAATAATTCCTTCATCTCATTTCAACAATTCTGTAGCTTAAAGCTTTATGAAATTCTTAATAAAAATGTAAGAGATGTAGGCTGTTGAATGATAGCTACGCAGAGAAAATAATGGCTTTTCTGAAAAGTAGCACCCTTAGATAAGACCTCTACCCCAGTGGTAAAATCTAGCACAAAATACATCGGAGTGTCCTTATTACATGAGTCATTGCTATGCATAATATTATGAAGTAAAATTAATTGTGAACCCCATTCACAATAGTATGTCAGAGACACTGAGTTCAAAGATAAAAGTGCATTGAGTTTTCAGTGTGTCTGATTAAAAACTGTATCTTATTCTGGTCTCCTAATGTAGGGAGAAAGAAGTAAGTGTGGCTGTAAGGAAGAATTTATGTGCAATAATGTAAAGTTTTGTGGGGTTTTTTTTGAGGAAGATTAGCCCTGAGCTAACATCTGCTGCCAATCCTCCTCTTTTTGCTGAGGAAATCTGGCCCAGAGCTAACATCTGTGCCTATCTGCCTTTACTTTATATGGCAGAGCAGGGCTTGATAAGCAGTGTGTAGGTCCACGCCTGGGATCCGAACCGGCAAACCCCGGGCCGCCGAAGCAGAGCGCGTGAACTTAACTGCTCTGCCACTGGGCTGGCCCCTAAATTAAAGCTTTAAACTAAAAGCTATGAGTTGTGTGTGCTAGCCCTGTGGTTATATACTATTTGCTTATTTCAAAGCTACTACAGACAAACCTGTCATCCAACACTGAAGAAAAGGCACAAATCTAAGGTAGCATTTACAAATGCACAGTAACAGCAGCATAATAAAAAATAAAATAAAAATAGTAGGCATATTCACAAAATATAATTTGTAATCTCATTTCTGTCCCTGATTTGGACAAAATCACTTTAATATTTCTATGGTTCATCTAAATAAAATAGGAGCAATAGCATTTTCCTTTTCTTCTTAGGAATCTAAAGGTGAGAATATATTCAAACTACTTTGTAAATAAAAATATTAACTGAACATAATAAAAGATTTCATTACAAAGTAATTGTTATACAAGCAAAAGAAATGCTAGGCTGTGAGGGGTGAATGTAGAATACAGAGCACCCAGAATCAACCCTCGCCATCAGTGGGCTAACTGATGTTGGCTAGTGCACTCTAAGTCCACAAAATAATCCCCCCAAAGGAAAACACAGCAGAAGCTGTGCCATAAATGATAGTCACTCCCGGGTACTAAAGAAATGGAGATTATGCTCCCAACGAAAGATCTACTATAACCCAGAAGGAGCCCACCCTGCCAGTCTGAAGTTGAAGAGGGGATGCCATACAATGAAGAGTTATGCAACAGATTTTGATTTTCATAAAAAAGCAGGGGCTTTTTTAAATTTGCATAACCTCAATAGGAATTCTAATAAAATTGGCTAAAAACTGGTAAATTTTTAAAAATTGGAGGAGGAGGATGGCAAACGTCTAACAATGTTTGGGTAGAATCTTTTAAATCTACTATAGCATCACTCAAAAATCAAGAAACCCATGGCCTGACAATAAAATAGAATTAATCTTCAACACAATGAGTAATGATGTCTAGAATTTTACTTAAGTTGTCACCAACTGCTATGCCTTTGAGAAAGATATGTAAAACAGAACTAGAAATTTTTACCTGTTCTCCAAAGTGAGTAAAGCACAGTAAATTTCCATCTACACAGCCAATACAAATATACTGTAGGCAACACCGTGGAGAAGAGAAGAGTGGTTTTCCACAGGAATGTTTCCAAATTCTGTTCCCAGTAGCCTGTCATGAGCAAAAAGAAATTCATAGCATTTAAATCATTCTACTAGTCATTACCCTTTATAAAACAATCTCATAAATCTCTCAGAGGCAAAGCCATAAACGCCAGAAGATGCTATAGTGGCAAGCTGACATTATAAACGAAACTAGCACATATATAATACACAGTTATAAAATTAATCTACTATTTATGAGAGCTAAGATAAAAACTTGCAGTAAAACCAAGAAAGAACTAGCGCATAAGATCTATCCTTAGAATGGACACAAAGTTCTTAAAATGACTGAGAAAACTCTGCCAACTTAAAAAATAGATAAAATACATACACAGAGCCTGAATTTTCTCACACTTCATGTCAGTCATTTCTAATGAGATTTGGTTCAGTGATATCTGGACTATATCTAAGTGAAAAGTACCTCTACTTTTCAGAATTCAGCAAAAATAAAAGAATATTAAAAATAGGTAATAAAATCAATACATATTATTTTATACCTACAGGATTTACAGCCAGTAAAAGTCCTCCCAGAGTAGCAAAATACAAGTGATGTGGAGTCAGGCTCAAACAAGGAGAAGAAAAGACAGTCGCTCCACATTTTAACTTCCAAACACACTTCTTTTTCTACAATTAAGAAAGCAAATTAATTAGTTCCTGTTGGTGGTGAACAAATCCACATATCCTATCCCTCATCATATGTCTATTTAGTTAATATAAGTTTTTATTTTTAGTATAAAAGTAATACATGCACTCTGTGGAGAATCAAGTTAGTATAAAGACGACAAAGGCCACCACCCAGAGATAACCACTGTTAGCATTTTAGCATTTTCCCTTTTGATCTTCTGGTACACACACACACATACACAGTTCACTATAGTTGAGATCATTCTGAATATACACTTGGTATCTAATTTAGCTCACTTATTTTGTAAAACTCTTTAAATACTACTTTACTGCATAATATCCTATATGAACATAAAATAATTTCTCTACCTTATCATTGAAAATTGTTTGCAACTAATTTCTTGGTATAAGAACTCGGAAATAGATATCTTGGTGCATATATTTGTCCATGTTTCTGATTATTTTTCCAGGACAGATTCCTAGAAGAATTTTACTGAATCAAAGGATATGAAATTGTTACCTATGGCCAAACTGTTTCCCTCGGAGGCCTCACTAGTTACCTGCCACCTCTCTCATCAGCATTTAATGTTATCATTCTAATCCAATACCATTTGTTTCTCTCTCTCATAGTTTTAAATTTTCATTCCTTTGATTATTAAAGGTATGAAACATTTAAATAAATTTACTAGCCGTTTCTTCTTTTGGGTCCTGTGCATTTATATACCTTGCTTATTTTTCTATCTGGATCTTTATTTTTTTTTTTATTAATTTGTATTTGCTCTTTATTTTCATTTAGACTTACATAAATAGAAATGAGTTTTAACTCTGTTACATTTATTTCAAAAATTTTCCCCCAACTTATTTCTTTTAATTTTGTAATTCTTAAATTTTTTTAAATTTTATGTGATCAGGTCTTACAGATGTTTTCTTTTGTAGTTCTTCTCTATTGTCAAGACAGTAATTCTAAGCTCTTTACATTTCAAAACTCTGAATAGCAAATTTATTTGTGAAAATCTGGAAAGGAATTTAAAAGTGTCTTAAGGGGCCAGCCCGATGGCTGAGTGGTTAAGTTTGTGCTCTACTTTGGTGGCCCAGGGTTTCCCTAGTTCGGATCCTGACCGTTCATCAGGCCATGCTGAGGTGGTGTCCCACATAGCACAACCAGAAGGACCTACAACTAGAATATACAACTGTGTACTGGGTGGCTTTGCGGGGAGAAGAAGAAGGGAAAAAAAAGTGTCTTAAGATATTAAAACTGTTAATTAACCCCTTATTATTCCCTGACCACAAAGCTAGACTTGGGAAATAGTTAACACCTGCTCTCCTGGTCAACAGCACCTGGCAACTTCACACTCTTCTTCACTATGGTATGAGACTGATGAGGTGAATTCTTACATAAATATCCAAAGCATATGCATGCTGGTCATGAGATCCAATGTAAAGGAGTCCTGTGGTTGGATCCATGGTTGCTGAGCTTTTGACAGCATCCTCAGTAGTAAATGTCCAGTATTTTTCTCCACTACTACTTTTCAGAACATAAACTAACCCGTTATAACAGCCTATTGGGAAACAAAATATAAAAGATGAGATTTAGATATGTCACTGGAAAATAATTCTTTAGCCTAAATCATGACAATTTATATTTGATGTTCTTCATGTGTATCTGGACTCCATGTTCAGCTCAGATCTAGCTTTCAGCAATGTAAAGCACCAACTGAACAGTAATCACTTGTGTAAAATACCTATTTGGCAGTTGTACCTTATTTTTTTTTAAGAGTTTAATAAAGTGTTTCACTACCAAGAAAACAATGAACATAACTATCTGAATGGCTAAAATACATAAATTTTTAAACTGACAATACCAAGTGCTGACAAGGATGTGGAACTGGACCTCTCACACACTGACAGTGGGAATGCAAAGTGGTTCAGTCGCTTTGGAAAATAATTTCTTATAAAGTTAAACCTACACTTACCATACAACCTCCCCTCCCTACATACCGACTCAAGTGAAATAAAAACATATTCACACAAAATCTTGTTCACGAATGCTTATAGCAGTCTTATTCATAATTACCAAAAACTGGAAATAACCCAAACGTGCATAGATAAACAACTTGTGGTACATCCACACGATGGAATACTCAGCAATAAAAAGAAACTATTGATGCATGCAATAATATGGATGAATCTTAAACACATTATGCTAGGTAAAAGCAGCCAGACTCAAAGGCTACATACTATACGATTTCATTTATTTGACTTTCTGGAAAAAGCAAAACTTAGAGGGATAGAAGAAAGATCAGTGGTTGCCTGGGGGTAGGGGTAGGAGGAGGGATGACTACAAAGTGTTGCAGGAATTTTTTGGAGTAATGGACTCTTAATTGTGGTAGTGGTTACATGACAGTATGTGTTCGTCAAAACACAAAACTGTATATTAAAAAGGTAAGTTTTACTATATATAAATTATATCCTAATAGAAAAATGTTTAAAGTAATGAGTGACAACCATGTGCCACAGGCTTTCAGTTTAGACACTTGGGATGCAAACAGTAACCTCAATGAGCTGACTTTCAGGGATGGGGATTACTCATGAGCATTCACATGTACAAGTGAAAGCTTCCTGTAGTATCAGTTTCACATTGTAGGTGTTCAAAAGGGAAGGATCAAATTCAGATTCAAGTACATCTCAGCTAGGATAGCACATGCAAATAGGGAGATATGTTCCTCAACACTTAGTCTGAAAGCTTTGATGAACAGATTCCATGAGCATATAAAGTGAAACCTAATGTAGTGTGTAGTAAAAAGAGAGTGGTAGTCAAGGAGACATTTCACCTGGACCCCCATATTCCTAGTAAAGTAAAAGTCACCTCCACCTTAATGAAACTGAGTAGCAGCTAATAGCTAACACTTAATCAGCACTTAGCCTAGCAATGTACTAAAGGATTCATAAGCAATTCTCATTTAATCCTCTCAAAAGCTCTATAATTGTGGTGGTTTTAAAATATGTCCACAAATTTTTTGTTACTCTTCAAGAGGTAGAGCCTAATTGCCTTCCTTTCGAATGTGGGCCAGACTTAATGATCTGCTTCTAATGAAGAGAACAAAGCAAAAATGATGGTATGCAACTTTGGAGCCTAAGTCATAAAACTACTGCATTCCTCCTTACCCACTCTCTTGAACCACTCACTCTGAGGGAAATTAACTGCTATGTTGTGCGGGCATTCAAGCGCCCTATGGAGAGGCCCATGTGGCAAGAAACTGAAGCTTCCTGCCAAAAGCCAACAAAGAACTAGAGTCTTCTGCTAGCAGTGATGTGAGTGAGCCATCTTGGAAGCAGATTTTCCAGCCCAAGTCAACCCTTCAGACGGCTGCAGCCCTATGAGAGACCCTAAGCCAGAACTGCCAGCTAAGCTGCTCCTAAATTCCTGATCCACAGAAACTGTGAGATAATAAATGTTTAGGGGCCGGTCTGGTGGTGCAGCGGTTAAGTGCGCACATTCCACTTTGGCAGCCCGGGGTTCATCGGTTCGGATCTCGGGTGTGGACATGGCACCACTTGGCAAGCCATGCTGTGGTAGGGGTCCCACATAGAAAGTGGAGGAAGATGGGCACGGATGTTACCTCAGGGCTAATCTTCCTCAAAAAAGAAAAAAAAAGTTTGTTACTCTAAACCATTACATTTTGGGATAATTTGTGATGCAGCAACATGTTTTATTTATTATGCTCATGTACTCATGAGAAAACTGAAGTTCTAAGAGGTTCAGCAACTTGTCAAAGGTCAGAGAGCTGGTAACAGCTTTAGAGCTAGGTTCAAACCCAGGGACTCTGACCCAAGGCCCACACTATGAATCAGCCACAGTTAACTATTATTATTTGACAGCAACCAAACCCACCACACATAGGCTCTTTTTTTTATTTAACTTGATTCTACTAACATTATCATATGGTAATTGAATTTAACTCTGTAAACTTCAAATTCAGAAACTTACCTACTACAATAAAGTTTCCACACTTAGATACACATGCTGAGGATTCAACTCGATCTCCCAAAATCTGTTCCCATTTCACCTTCCCAGAGTAAAGGTCAACTGCCATCATTCTGTGAGAATGGGAGCCAATGTACACAGTTGCAGATGACTTATCAACAGCTGGTATTACAACCAGAGGTGAAGCATCTACACATTTGCCTGTGTCTGACATCCACCTCACACATAACTCCATCTTCTCAGCCTCTATCACAGGTGTTCCCTCTTCAGAAAAGAATTCTGCAACACAGGATGGATCTTTTGATTTCCCACTAAGAGCTGGAGGATTTAAGCTTTCTACATTTTGAGTGTTAGTCTGTGAAATTAAATCAGAAGAACAGGCTGAAGGGCAATGTCCTAACTTAGTTAAAGGCCTCGTAGTATTCACAGACAAAATCTGACCCCCTCTGCTCAGTGCAATAAAAGCATTTATCTTCTTGTCACAATTTAAAGGCATGACAGAGTTCTGATGTAAAGATTTTCCACTGGTCTCTTGATTAATGTCGCTGAATTTTCTTTTTGTGGCATAATTCTTGCTAAATGTCAGATCTTCATCTGGAAATACTGTTTGAACGATGTGATTGTAAATCTCTAAAATGGAACTGTTAAGAATAATTTCCAGAAGCCCAGGTACTGATGTGCCAACAAGTTTTTCAATCTCATTGAGGAGCCGTATGGACTTTAAGGAATCTCCACCACTATTTAAGAAGAGTGACTCATCAGGAATCCTCAAAGGATCTTCTGAGAGACTCAGAATAGACTACAGGAGAGAAGGGAAAAATATGGTGAAGTAAAGGCCCAAAACCAAAAGAATTCAACATTTACAGGTTACATATAGATGACAGTACCTACAGTAATGATATAAACATAAGACACACACAAAAATTTTTAATTCATTAAAATAAATTTTAAAATTTTCTTTATAGTTAATGAGACCATCACTATGCTGCCAATTTTGTCACAAACTCACTCTAAAACTACAAATTATACTTCTCTTTAGTTTCCCTACCCATAAAATAGGGAATGGAATTACAAAAACATCTAATTTACTAATTATAAAGCCCATAAGATAATAATATCTGGTCTTTCTATAATATAGGAATAATATTTATCTTCATTTGCTTCACATAAATCAAAATTGTTTTCCAAGAATAGAAAAATAAAATGGATAAGACTTTTATCTAGATATCCTCTATTTTCAAATAAGACTATACAATTACATCCTCTTTTCAGAACCCTTTAGAAAACTCCACAATTTGTCTAAGAAAAATTGTAATGAACTATGGTTGTAATAAAAAATAAATATTTCAAAATAAATTTTAAAAATTATTTGCTATACATATTTATATATATATAAATTCCATTAAGCAGAAACACACATGTTGATATGTCAAGTTAGGTTTTCTCTACAGTGCCTTTTATGACTACCTCACTTCCAATAAATTTCTTTATGAGGAGCTTAATCTAATCTTATAGTAGAGAACTTATTTTAATACAAATTGAATAAACAAAGCTAGAGGAGCAGGGAGAGGGGTGGGAGAAAAAGCAAAAAACCCCACAAAGTTATACTATTTAACATCTGGGCAGTAATAACATTCTTAAACAATTTTATCAGACTTATTAGGATGCTTTTGTTCTCTAAAGATATAACATGACCCTTTTATAAAAACAAATTTGTATCTTAAAAGTTGTACCTTCCACAAATGCTGTAATTTTTCCCAAAGTTCCTCTTTTCCATTGAGCTTACACTCAGACTTCAAGTTTATGTAGTTTAAATAAATCTTGTTTAACTCAGAAACATCAATTTTGCCTTAACATAAAGAGAAATAATTTTTAAATTTCAGCTCAAACCCTTAACATCTTCATTAGTCATTTCACTGTAAAGGTTAGAAATCCTATAGAATAGTTTATCATATGTAATTAATTCTAAAGAAAGCAGTCCCATGCTACCAAGAATGTAGTGGGTAATAGATGAAAAAAGAAGAAAGGAGGAATTAATGTTTATCTCATTTAAAGAGTTAAAGAAATGGTACTATTAACTCAGTAATCACTGCATTTTGAAGTAAATATTAAATAAAAAGACTATTGGGAAGGCAACATAATACGGTGATTAAGAGCATATGTTTTGAAGTCAAACAGTCCTAAACAGAATTTCAGCTCTACCACTAACCAGAAACGTGATTTTGGGAAAATCACTTAACCTCTTTAAGCCTTATTTTCCACATCTGTAAATGGGAACGATACCACCTACTCACAGCATTTTATGGAGATACACAGCATTTAACAGAGGGTCTACCACAATAGATGCTAGTATCACTTATAATAATAAGGATTTAAGTGGCCTTTAAACTAGTTATGAATACAATTAGTATCATTTGGCACTGAAACATATCTGCTTTGAATTATTTTACCATGAGATGTAAATGGCAGAGAATCAATCAACACAAGCTCATCCGGGATTGCATGACTTGGAAGATGTTTCTGCAGTTCTTCAAAGATGTAATCCTTTACTAAATCATTTTTGGACACCATGAACAGAATTAATTTTTCCTGATTATACCATGTAACTGCACAAGACTCCACTTCCTGGAGACCTTCAGCAACCTATAAGAGAGATTATCCCAATTTGCCAATGAGGACATTTAAAAACAAACTTCCTAAATGCTCAAACATATGTCTGAAATCAACACAGTCAAATTAAATTTTGGAATACACTAGAGATTTTTAAAAAATTGTTTGCTACTATTACTATTATCAGCACACAGGGTTCCTAATGTTTTTAAAAAATAATAGCTCCTAGAGCAAAATACACCAATTTAACAGTTATTAAAAGCCATTTTGTCACTTATTAAAAAACAACTGTCTCTTCATGCTGGGAATAAGGGGCACAATGAACTATATCCATCTTTTATTGTAATTCATCACTAATACAAAAATCTTAGGTTTAAATAATAGTGATAGAGAACCCTGGCACAGAAAATTGGTAATGGCTGCCTCCAATACCTATGTATATTAACAGATATTTAATATTTAAGTAGTTCTACCTGTTGCACAAGTTCAATGTTAAGACGTTTGCCATGACGTTTAATCTGACTGTCCTTTCGTCCCAAGAAAAATATCTCTCCATCTTTCACAGTCACAAAGTCTCCTGTGGCTCGCATTGTGCCAAGTGGTACTGTCACTTCGTCATCAAGAAAACATACTCTGTTTCTCCCACCTTTGCAAGATATAAATACCAATGTAATAAAAAATCCATGGAAAGTATATTAAAAACCATCAAATCAAGAACATCTCCAAAATTAGTTTCCAATTTTGAATATTTATATGAAAGAGGGGCTCACTTTTAAACATTGTCCCATAAAATTAGATACGATAACCTCAGTAAAATAAGTAAAGGGATAAAACAAAATTTATTTCTAAAAATATGTGATTAAAAAAATTCTTAGAATATTGATTAAATACAATTTTATCTATATATATAAATATAAAGGTCCAAGTTACAGTTTCTAAATTACTTTTTTATATTCCCTTAATGTATTAGACGTTGCTATCTGAAATAATTATGGTAACTTATTAAATGTTTCATGACTATGAGGATGAAATTAAAAATTATCATCACTGAAAAGAATACTGGAGTTAAGAAAAATTGGAGGAAGAATAAAAAAAAGACATCAGACATTTTTTCTTGAAAAAAAATTATTCCCAATCAACAAATATAAAACAACCTAAAAATACTTGGCCATCGCCTTCTTGAATTGCGAAACCATCAGTATCTCTAACTTCAACTACTGTTCCAAGCAGCGGAAATCCCAGTTGTACAGGCAATTCACATCTATGAAAACACAACAACCCAAACCAAATTTAAAATCTTTCATTTGAATCACATTGTACCAAATAAAGAAAAAAAAATATAAATTTTTGCTATAAATCAAAGACTGCCAAGAGGAAAAGGTTAGGTGGAAAGAGTATCATGTTATTCATTGCTGTTTAGTCACAAAAAGTTCTACCAGGATCTGTAGCACAAGTTCTAAGAAAGGTTCTGGATTACCAGCTTAAAATTCTGGATAAAATAGTGTTCCTAAAATTATTACCCCAGTGCCTATCAAAAACACTATTAGTGTTAAAATACTGAAAAAATACAATTTCTCTCTACCCTATTTAGTAATTGAAACACTTACTTCAAAGTAGAGTTAAGAGTCTTCTCTGGAATCCTGTAAAAAGTCGCCCAACTTGATACCTCTGTGATACCATAAATATTAAATATTTGTGTTTTATTGCCTACTCCTCTCCAGCTTTTGAGAACAGTCAATGATGGAAATGCTTCACCACCAAGGGCTAATACTCGAAGAGAAGTACTAGTTGATAGAACAGTTGACTTGATAAGCTGAGATCCAAATCTTCTAAGCAATGTTGGTGTTGCCTGTAGATACATTAAAAATAAATGATTTCTTCTCCTTTACTTAAAAAGGTAAAAACTGTAATGTAAGTTCAAAGCTTACATTGGGAGCCCACATGGGAATTAAAGCTGTGTTTATTAAATGGCAAATCATATTTGGAACACTACTGAGGCAGCATTATTTTCTTAATAAGGATATCAATTTTGCTTTAGCAAAAAGCTTATGCAAAAATATTAGTTGTTTCATTATACAGTTTAGACAAAAAGGTTTAAAGATAAAAAGGACAAAAATCTATAAAATCAACTCACATTTCCTCGCCCATTATCTCTATGTAGAAAAACTGTGTAGAAGTATTAAAAAAAATTGCCTAAACAAAATAATATGAATCAAAATTTTTCTTTATTGAGGTAGTATAAGTGACATACAATAAACTGTACATATTTAAAGTACACAATAGGGCCGGCCTGGTGGTGCAGTGGTTAAGTTCACATGCTCTGCTTCGGCGGCTGGGGGTTTGCAGGCTTGGATCCCAGGCATGGACCTAGCACTGCCTGCCAAGCCATTGCTGTGGTGGCATCCCATATAAAATAGAAAAAGATTGGCACAGGTGTTAGCTCAGGGCCAATCTTCCTTACACAAAAAAATTAAAAAGCGTACAATATCAATTTTGATATATTATCAGTGAACTCATCACCACAATCCAAATAATGAACATATCCTTCAACCCTTTTTCCAAGTTACAGAATGCTCACTTCTTGCTGTATCCTCACCTGGTGGAAAGGACAAAGGAGCACTGTGGGGTCTTTTAGAAGGGCAGTGAAGCCCATTCAAGAGGGCTCTACCCTCATGACCTAAGCATTCCCAAACGCCTCACCTCATAATACCACCACATTGGGCATTAGGATTTTTAAACACTTTATTTTTCCTTTTTTCTCCCCAAAGCCCCCCAGTACATAGTTGTGTATTTTTAGCTGTGGGTGCCTCTAGTTGTGGCATATGGGATGCCACCTCAGCATGGCTTGACAAGCAGTGCCATGTCCACACCTAGGATGCAAACCAGGGAAACCCTGGGCTGCTGAAGCAGAGTGCGGGAACCCAACCGCTCGGCCATGGGGCCGGCCCCTGGGCATTAGGATTTTAACATATGAATTTTGGGGGACCCAAACCCTCATACCATAGGACTTTTTATTGCTGAGTGGTATTCCACTGTATGGATCAGGACTGGCTTTTGCATTTCCATATAAAACTTAGGATCAGCTTGTGAATTTCTACCATTTAAAAAAAAGTCTACTAGGATTTTGATAGGGACTGTGTTTAACTTATAGATCAATTTGGGGAGAAGTGCCATCTTGACAATACTGAGACTTCTAATTCATAAACATGAAATGTCTCTTCATTTATTTAGCTCTTTAATTTCTATCAACAATGTTTTATAGTTTTCAGTGTACACGTCTTGGTCTTTAAATTTATTCCTATTTTACCATTTTTGATGCTACTGTAAATATAATTATTTTCTTATTTTTGGGTTTTACTCTCTATTATATAGAAATGTAGTTGATTTGTGTATTGATCTTGTGTCCTGCAACCTTGCTAAACTTGTTTATTAGTTCTAGTAGTTCCCCCCCCCATCTCCTTGGGATTTTCTATATATAGGATCATGTCACCTGCAAATCGAGTTTGACTTCTTCCTGTCCAATGTGGGTACTTAATTTCTTTGTTCCATGTTTTTTTCTTTTTGCCTATTGCACTGGCTAGAATAACCAGAATAATGTTGAAGAGAAGTGACAGAAGCAAACATCCTTGCCCTGTTCCCAATCTTAGAGTGAAAGCATTGCTTTTCATCAGGTATGATGTTAGCTATAGTCTTTTTGTAGGTGTCATCATGTTGGGGAAGTTCCTTTCTATTCTTAGTTTGTTGAGAGTTCTTTTTTATGAGGTGAATTTTGCTGAATAATTTTTCAATATCTGTTGACATAATTATGTGCTTTTTGTCCATTATGATATGGTGTATAAAATCAATGGATTTTTGGATGTTAAACCAAATAAATGTGCATTCCTGGGATAAATCTCACTCGGTCATATTTTAAGTTTACTGAGATTTGTTTTGTGGCCTAGCATATGATCTATCCTAGGAAATTTTCAATGTGCTTGAAAAGAATGTGTATTCTGCATTTGTTGGATGGAGTGTTCTATATATGGAATTTGGTTGATAATGTTGTTCAAGTCTTCTATATTATATGTGCTGATTTCTGCCTAGTTTTTCATTTAATTATCAAAATTAGGACATTAACATTTCTAACTATTGAGTTGTCTATTTCTTCTTTCAATTCTGTCCATTTTTGCTTCGTATATTTGGAAACTCTTTTTTTAGGTGGATATCATCTTCTTGATATAACAATATCCTTTTTTTTTTGGTGAGGAAGGTTGGCCCTGAGCTAACATCTGTACCAGTCTTCCTCTTTTTTGTATGTGGGATGCCACCATAGCATGGCTTGATGAGCAGCGTGCAGGTCTGTGCCCAGGATCTGAATCCACAAACTCCAGGCTGCCAAAGCAGAGCATGTGAACTAACCACTATACCACTTGGCCAGCCCCTAACAACGTACTTCTTGATGTACTGAGCATTTTGTCATTATGAAATGTCACTGTTGCTGGTTTTTTGTTTATTTCTTTTCTTTTCTTTTCTGGTGAGGAAGATTGGCCCTGAACTAATATCTCTTGCCAGTCTTCCTCCTTTTGCTTCAGGAAGATTGTCACTGAGCAAACATCTGTGCCAATCTTCCTCTATTTTGTATGCGGGACACCACCACAACATGGTTTGATGAGCAGTATATAAATCCATCCATGTCCGGCATCTGAACCGGCAAACCCTAGGCCACCAAAGCGGAGTGTGTGAACTTAACCACTACATCATCAGGCTGGCTCCTGCTTGTTTATTTCTTAGTTAGTAACTTACCTGGGCTAACTCTGTGAAATCTGTCTTCCCTGTGATGTGAGGCCACTGATGTCGCTGCTCAGTTGTTTTTTAAAATATATATTCTTGTTTTCATTTTTAAGTCTTGCTTCCTATCACTTAGTGTCTGCATAGCTCAGAAGTCAACCAATGACTGGACAGATTGTTCACACAGATGGATCTGTGTGTGGACAGGGGAGCTCATTCAAAGTTCAGGCCATTTCCAAGCCTGATCCAGCTTTTATTTTCCATGGGCCCTTTTGTGTCTCTCACATGCATGCACAAAGCCTCAGGGTCAGCCAGGAATTTGCTTGCCCTCCCCACCACTGCAACCTCAGGCTTTTGGAGCTATTGCCCCTGAGGGAGAGCAGCCTCAGTCTAGAATGCCACGGATTCCTATTGCTTTTATGCAAAATTTGGTAATTTTTAAAAACATAAACACTTTTCAGATAGTTGTATGCCTTTGTTGATTTCCAAAGCATTGAAACGGTTGCTCTGTCAATTTTGTCCAGCTTTATAACTGCTTTTTGGGGAGAGGATGTGCCAATCTCCTGACTTGGCCACAGTCAGAGGTTCTGTGTGAATAAAGATATTTCAATGGTTTCTTTCAATAAAAGCTAGAAGAAGCCCTAATGGACAATTCGAATTTTAATTCAGAAAAATGATTTAAGGTCATGGCTTGTCAAAAGTAGTAGGATGACCATACATCCCAGTATGTACTTACTATTCCAGGTTCCTGTCTAGGAATTTAATGCCTCTATTCACTCTCAAAATTCCAGTTTTTGGTAATAAATTATAATGGCCACCCTATTTACGAGGCATTCTACATCAAGTTCTTGACTGTTCCACCAAGAGTTTTATCATAAGGAAAATCTCTTGTCAAAATGATGGCTGAGCGGTCCTGCTCTCCATTTTCACTACAGCAAATCTGAAACATTTTAGCCTAATTTCTGGGGTTAAGGATAATTTCAACTTTGAACTCTACAAATGAATGAACAACTATGAATATTCAGCAAGATAAAGCATAGTAACACTTTTCAATACTCATAAACTAAACTTGGCAGAATACAAGTAAATATCTTTTGCTACCAAATCACCCTAGGCATAAAAAAACAGGACTTAGCAAATAATAGAAAAAGTAATAGGGAATGTTAAGGTTTCTTCCAAGTTTTCTAAGGAAAAACTCATATAAAAATGAAAAACACTATTATGCTGACATTCTGGTAACTAGCAATCTAAGATTTTGCTCTAATTAAAAAGTGTCACTTTTAAAGGGCATCAAGTTTAAATAATATAACTTTGTTACCCAGAATATGCAAAAAATGCCCAAATATATTTTAGGTTTGTAAGAAACAAAAATTGGGCCTTTCCTCCCAAGAGGAGAAACTCCTTACTCCTAAAACAAATACAATAGGTCCTTAATTTCCTCAAAAACTTTGCCCATTTCACTTTGGGGCCTTTCTCCCCAACAATAACTCAAGATGTTCTATATCTTCCAATTTTCAAAACTTTAGCAGTATGTATTCTCTTTGAGAGCTTTTAAGACCCTTGCTTAACATCCAATTAGGTTTGGGGTAAGGTTATTATTTATAAACAAAATCTGTACAGGGAGCTTTTTTTTTTTTTTTAGGAAGATTAGCCCTGAGCTAACATCTGCTGCCAATCCTTCTCTTTTTGCTGAGGAAGACTGGCCCTGAGCTAACATCCGTGCCCATCTTCCTCTACTTTTTATGTGGGACGCCTACCACAGCATGGCTTGCCACATGGTGCCATGTCCGCACCCGGGATCCGAACCAGAGAACCCCGGGCCACTGAGGCAGAATGTGCGCACTTCACTGCTGTGCCACTGGGCCAGCCCTGTACAGGGAGCTTTTATGAATATATATGAAAAAACACATCAAGGCAAAAATCCTTGACAACCTACATATCACTTGATAAGATATTTGATTTTGGAAGCTAAAGATGAATACTGACAACAAAGTTAATATTCACTAAAGGACAAGACGTGTATCTTATACAAAGGAAAGGATAGCCTGTCAGCTTCTTACTTCTCTTCCTCACTCAAACCAAGTCAGATGTGATCAAAATAAATAGTGTGAGTTAAATAAAATCACTATGAAACTATATGTAAAATTTGCTGTGTTCTGGGAAATGTGTATCAGTTTCTCAGAAGAATCTATGACTCCAAAAAGGGATTTGCTGTGTTCTAGCAAATGTGTATCAGTTTCTCAAAAGAATCTATGACTCCAAAAAGGGTAAAAACTACTGCTAAAGTATATTTCTCTGAGACTGTGCTAAACGTTAGGCATCAGATTTAAAGAGGTGTAATTCATTGACTTTACACAGAAGGAAAGTCTCTTTTCCTTTAGAAACTATTACTCAAATCTAAGGTACTTTGCAAATGTCCCCTGAAATACATGCTCCGTAAATTTTGTAGGAATATAAAAGCTATATTAAAATCTTGCCCAGATTCACAGACTCACTCACCAATAGATGAGAATTTATATCCATTGATACATAGCAAGCCACACTGCTACACTCATTTCATATATATATAATATGGGTTTATTAGGATGAAAAACACATTGCCTAAAAACAAAGTCAATATCAAATTTTGC
Organism: Equus przewalskii; assembly: GCF_037783145.1. Classification (NCBI taxonomy): domain Eukaryota; kingdom Metazoa; phylum Chordata; class Mammalia; order Perissodactyla; family Equidae; genus Equus; species Equus przewalskii. The sequence goes on along the minus strand of NC_091833.1, from coordinate 76,308,432 downwards.
CTTTTGGGCAGAAATTTAACATCCTCTCAAATCTCATTACATTAGATATAAACCAGATACTTTTAGTTTATCATGATATTCATGTAATTTTGCTAATTCTAATTCTCTCTAAAATCTTTAATTGCTTGCAATGTACTATCTTAAGGCTTGTTGCACCAGTCACACACTTTCAGACATATATTTTTTAAATCTTTAAAAATGCCAAACTTGGGGCTGGCCCCGTGGCCGAGTGGTTAAGTTTGTGTGCTCTGCTTTGGCGGTCCAGGGTTTCGCTGGTTCAAATCCTGGGTGCGGACATGGCACCTCTCATCAAGCCATGATTAGGCGGCATCCCACATGCCATCACTAGAAGGACCCATGACTAAAAATACATAACTATGTACCAGGGGGCTTTGGGAGAAAAAGGAAAAATAAAATCTTAAAAAAAAAGAACGGCAAACTTAAAAAATATTTTTTTCTGTAGGTTAATGTAAAATATACTGATGTAAAAATCAGAAAACCTAAATTTCTAACTCAACTATAATTTAACTTACTTAAACTAGCTTTTAGTGAGAAACATCATAAACTTAAAGACAGGAGAGGCAGCATATCCCAACAGATTTGAAAGTCAAGTTCCTCTAGTTATTAGACTATGTACAAAACATGCAGTAAAAGAATTTTCTAGACAGAATCAACTGATTTTTTCCATTCTCAAACAAAACAGTGACATTATTAGGAGACAGCTCTTGATAATCTAACTAGATTATCATTAACCTAATGTAAAGAACTACAGAAATATAAAATATTCTCTAAAACACTTAAAATATTGAATAATGAAAGACAAAACATTTCATTTACACCTAAAGTGTACCTGCAAAACAGTCACTCTGTGATGGGAAAAGAGAACAGCAGCTAATTTTGATGGGATCACCTTGACAGAAGTTGGTACAATAAGCAGAGAGGCACCACTTGACAAAGCAACAAATATTTCCACAACAGAAGGATCAAAGGTCAGAGGTGAAGCCAGAAACAAAACATCATCTTGTGTGATCTCAAAAAGTACCCTAAGGAAAAACAGAATGTAGTTATGAGAAACATCTACCATTTGGTAAACACATATCCTAAAAAAGTATTTACGACCAATAAGTTTCTGGATGTTGGCCAAATTTTTGTTTTTCTTAGATTAACCAAAATAGTACTGTTAATTCTAGATTAAAATGTAAGAATTATAAATATAAAGATTAAAAGACATTTAAAGAGGTCAGCCCAGTGGCACAGCGGTTAAGTTCGCATGGTCTGCTTCAGAGGCCTGGGGATCGCTGGTTTGGATCCTGGGTGTGGAGTTAAGCCATGCTGTGGTGGGCATCCCACATATAAAGTAGAGGAAGATGGGCACGGATGTTAGCTCAGGGCCAGTCTTCCTCAGCAAAAAGAGGAGGATTGGTGGCAGATGTTAGCTCAGGGTTAATCTTCCTCAAAAAAAAAAAAAGACATTTAAAGCAATATCTACTTTTTACCATGACATATTTTATCATCTGTGATGGCTTTCTGATGTGTCAACTTGGCTGAATTGAATTCTAGAATTCCCTTTCTAGTATGTTTCCTATTAGGGTAGAAGACAAAGGATATTCTCTCTTCAGAGCTGGAGGACAGAAGGGAGTCAGCTGCCATGTGGTTACACACATACCTTCTCCCAGTTATTCAATCAAACACTAATCTAGGTGATGCTGTGAAGGGATTTTGTAGATATGATTAAAGTCCCTAATCAGCTGACTTTAAATTAATCAAAAGGGAGACTGTCCTGGGTTGGCTGGATTTACTCAGTTGGAAGGCCTTTCAAAGAGTTTTTAGGCCTTCTCTCTTTTTCTGTGAGGAAGATCAGCCCTGAGCTAACATCTGTGCTAATCTTCCTCTCCTTTGTATGTGGGATGCCTCCACAGCGTGGCTGATAAGCAGAGTAGGTCCATACCCGGGATCTGAACCCACAAACTGGGGCCACTGAAACAGAGCATGTGAAACTTGAACCATTTGGCCATGGGGCCAGCCCTGTTTAGGCCTTCTCTGAAGACGAGACTCCGAACAGAAGCTGAGTCTGCAATTACTCTCCCTTCCCCCTAATCTTTCCTGGCTTGCCTGTGGACAAGCACATGTCATGGGATTCCAGCCTGCTCATGATCATCCCTTTCTGTCTACCCTACAGACTTTAGTCTTGCTTAGCCAGCTCCCACAGCTGTAAGCCAATTTCTTGTAATAAATCCCTGATATATCCTCCTGGTTCTGCATTTCTAGTAGAATCTTGATTTATTCTATCCCTACTTATTCAAGGATGCTTAGCAGAGACTTCTGACTCCCTTTTCCCACTTTTTGGCATTTTCCCCTCAGTAGCTGAACAAAGAACAGAACAGAATATACGTGGATAGGATATTACGGATATAATGGATATCCATAATAGTCACTGTTGAGCCTACAGCACTGCTTCAATTTGAACACACAAAACCCATTCTATCTAAAAGCAGGGATTACCTTAACTTCAAAATATCTCCAAATATGGTATTGTGGAGACCCACTCAGAACCCCAGAGTTGGTATGAAGATTCTAAATTGAAAACATTGTCGATTCAACAAAGAAAGAAGTCTTCTTGGAGTTCCCTTATCTGACTAATAGCAGAAACTTCTGGGAAATGAGGCTGCCATAAATTCCCTTTTCAGGTTGGCTTTTACGCCCAGGAAGGAGATCAAAAGTAAACCTCCCAGAAAACCCCTCTGCAGGGGAGTTTTACGGCCCTGCAGAACAGAAGACTAACAAAATTTCTTATCTCCCTTTGTCTTTCCTAAAGAAACCTACTTGTTCTTCCAACAGAAGCCTTTTCTTCCCCTCTCTTTCCCCCACTAAGTTAGGTATATAAGCCTTTAAGTTCAACCATTTAACCATGAAGGAGTTCAGAACATACCACCCCAAAATATGCTGCTCTAGCATATTGACTATTTTGAGTTAAAGGCACTTGAAAAACAGCATATACAAGAAAAACACTCTGACCTTCCTGTTTTATTCATAAAAGCAGGAGATAAAATTCCCATATGAAAGATGTCCTCCTCCCTATACCAGCAGGAAAGTAACATTCTTATCATCAAGCATGAGAAATTGAGACCGAGAGAATTCGATACAAACAGACCTTGTTAAAATAATTCTTATCTTCCTTTAGCCTCCCTACATAGTTTAATCACTTTTCCATAGTTGCCTCTCTCTGTTCAACATAATATAAAAGCAAGCAGGTTTTGCCATTCTTTGGGTCTTTGTTCCTTATGAAGGATCCTGTGTCACGTAAAACTTGTATTACGTAAATTTGTATGCTTTTCTCCTGTTGATCTGTCTTATGTCGATCTAATTCTCAGGCCCAGCCAAAAGGAACCCTAAGAGGGTAAAAAGTAAAAGTTAGCCTCCCCTACAATCAGCTAGCTACTTCTTGTTAGCTCCCATATGTATACAAATAAACCTTTTTTCTTCTAATTCATAGGTCCCCAGACATTGACCCTAAGAGGGTAGAAGAAAAGTTTTTCCTCTCAACAGTATAAAGATTTAAAAAATCTAATTATAGTATGCATTATATTTGTAAGGTAAGATAAAAATTCATTGTATGATATAGGCTACCCTCAAACTTCAATTTTTTCTTTTCTTTCTTTTTTTTTTTGTGAGGAAGATTGGCCCTGAGCTAACATCTGTTGCCAATCTTCCCCTTTTTGTTTGAGGAAGATTGTCCCTGAGCTAACATCTGCTGCCCATCCTCCTCTTTTTGCTGAGGAAGACTGGCCCTGAGCTAACATCTGTGCCAATCTTCCTCTACTTTATATGTGGAACGCTGCCACAGCATGACTTGATGAGTGGTGTGTAGGTCCATGCCCAGGATCCAAACCTGTGAACCCTGGGCCACTGAAGTGGAGTGTGCAAACTTAACCAGTACGTCACCACGTCAGCCCCTCAAACTTCAATTTTTAATGGAATTATTCCTCACAAATATTGTCTGGTTTCCTAGTTAGCATCCAGGGGAGAGCAAATTTAATAACAGGCTCCCTATAAAGCTTAAACTCTGAGAATCATTTTTAGTGATTTCTCAATTCTGTGAACAAAAATGGACAGTGTTAAGCATTCATGGAGAATCTGGCAGCTAATTTCAAGAAAGCAGCTTAAGAACTGTTCAATATAGGAAAAGTTGAGAAAAGAGAAAAGAGATTTTAAAGAAGGAAAAAGATAGAATGGAACAAAGGTTTGTTCAGCTTACTACCTGTGAGGCTTAGGGTTGTGTATCTAATATATTGTTTCTCATTTTCCCAACCACCCTATGAAGCAGGTATGGTTATCACTGCCATTTAAAAATGGAGAAAAAGGGAATTCAGGGAGGTTAAGAAACATGTCAAAGTCAGAAACACCAACTAATTCCTAAATATAATTTTTAAAAGACTTTAAAATTGAACCTGCCTGTTTTAATTTCACCAGAAGACTATTTAAGTTATGTGATATTAGAAAAGATGTCTGTCTAACAATTTAATTTTAAAAAGATCAATTGAGAAGAGAATAAGAAAAATAACTGTAGGCTCTTCAAGATAGGATTACAAAAATGTATTTAACATGATAATAACCTAACCCAATATATAAAAGGATATGTTTTGGTGGGTATTTCTTCAAAGTACTATATTAACTCATCCAACTCCAGAAGTAAAAGGGGGGTGGGAGGAGAAAAAAAACGCCACACCAATATAATAGAAAGAAAAGTTTTACTTTTTTTTCCTCACTGAGCTACTTTTCTTGTTTGACTGAAACAAAAGGAGTTTTAAATTTCCACTTCATTTCTGACTCAGCAATCAAACTAGGCAATTATCCACAGAAAACAAAACCATTCCTTTAAAAACTAAAAGCCTCACAAATGCTCGTACAACTAAAGACTCTGTATATTTGATGCATAGCTATCAAAGAGCAACTATTCACCTTAACTTTCTTCTTTTTTGGCATTATCTAGAAAGATTAGTAAATATTTCAAGGGAAGGTCATTTCTACATTATCACTACAGAAGAGAGATACAATGTATGCCTTTGTAAAATGAGCAGCTTTGGGCACAAACAACACATACTTTTCATGTGTTACTGCAACAATAAAGCAAAAGACAAACAGAAAAAAGGAAATCAAACTGCCATAATCCGCTCTCCGACTGTAGTACTGTCACAGTTGATAAAACAAAACAAAACAAAAAGGTTTACCCCCACAATTCACTGCCTATATTAACAGGACTTTAGTATCCCATTGTCTTCATTAGCCTAATTTTATTATTCTAGAAGACTCTAGACCAAGAAAATAAAAATCGCACAACTTTATTGTTCATTACTGAAAACCAAATCAACTCTTTAATAAAAGCATCAACAATTTACATCCCAAGACTCTCTGAACCCCTCTCCTCAAAAGTCACCTTGCTATATCCACCAATCCTTAATTATTGTATCACAAACCTTACCCAATCCTTAAAATTAAGCCCTTGTATTGAAAAATCTGCCTTAAACTAGACTTTGAAATCTCAATAAATCAAATCTTGCCCTTCCTTCTCTGAGACTATCACATTCTTGAAGCAGGTTGCATTGTCTCTTACCAACGTAAGCAATAACTCAGCTTTGTCTGTTTTTTTGAGGAAGACTAGCCCTGAGCTAACTACTGCCAATCCTCCTCTTTTTGCTGAGGAAGACTGGCCCTGAGCTAACATCCGTGCCCATCTTCCTCTACTTTATATGTGGGATGCCTACCACGGCATGGCTTTTGCCAAGCGGTGCCATGTCCACACCCGAGATCCAAACCACCAAATCCCAGGCCGCTGAGAAGTGGAACGTGCAAACTTAACCGCTGCGCCACCGAGCCAGCCCCATAACATTACTGTTTTAATTTCTAAATTAGATATCTTAACATTTCATCTCTTCGGAATCCAATTATTTAGCACCTTACTTACTTAGGAACCTAAAATACACCACAAAGGGATATTTAAAAGGCAAACAGATTTCATAAAGTTCAAGCACAAACAGCTATCAAGAAATCTCTATGCTTTATTCATTAATCAACCCCTCATCCCTCACTAAGCACATATTTGCTCTCCCCTTCCAGATAATTCCTGCCTCTGCTAGGCTCAGTGCCTCTTAGTCAGCTCTCTCTCATCTCCCCCAGATTCTAAATCTGCTCCATTCTTCAGGTTCCCTATATCTCCATTCCCTCTCACCTCCCATACTCTTAGCATAGGACTTTGCTTTCTATTTCACGCTAAAATTACAATCCATCAGCTTCCTCTAGCATTCCTTATTACATAGATAATTTATGTAATAAAATAATTACATAAATAAAATAAAATAAAATAATTTATGTAATTTATTATCCCTCTTATCTTCTTAAGGCTCTCTGAAGAAGAGGTATTCTACCCAGTATTTTATATATCATCCCCTCCCATCTCAAAGTATCTTACTCCTATCACTAGAGTCATATATCACTTAATGACAGGGATACATTCTGAGAAGTGCACTGTTATGCTAACATCATCGAGTGCACTTACACAAACCTAGATGGTGTAGCCTACTACACACCTAGGCTATATGGTACTAATCTTAAGGGCCATCATTGTATATGTGGTCCATCCTTGATCAAAACATCATTATGGGGCGCATGACTGTACTTCTACTACTTGATTTCTTAAAGCAACCCTCTTTATCAACTCTCTACCCTCAACTTATAAACCTCTTCCATCTTAAACAAAGATAAAAAACTTATCCCCTCCCAGAATTCTTCCTTTTCTATTAAAACTGGTTTATAGAAAATAGTTTACTTTTGTTATCTCCCTTTCCTTATCTCTCATTCCCTTGTCTCCAGCCTGTAATCTGTCCTCAACCCTGGGCACTTAGAAGTAAAGTCACTTAAGACCAGACTGTCGATTACAACAGACACCTCTCTCTGCAGCATGTAACCATTCTCTTCTTCTAGACCTGTGCTGTCCAATACGGTAGAATGTGCCTATTGAACACTAAAAATGTAGCTGATTCACATTGATATGTGTAAGTACAAAATGGTGTAAGTGCTAGATTTTGAAGATGATTAGCATAAAAAAAGAAGGTAAAATACCTAATAATTATTTTTTTGAGGAAGATTAGCCCTGAGCTAACATCTGCCACCAATCCTCCTCTTTTTTGCTGAGGAAGACTGGCCCTGAGCTCACATCTGTGCCCATCTTCCTCTACTTTATATGTGGGATGCCTGCCACAGCATGGCTTGATAAGCGGTCCGTAGGTCTGCACCCAGGATCCAAACTGGCGAACCCTGGGCCACCAGAGTAGAATGTGCAAACTTAACTACTGTACCACCAGGCCAGCCCCATTAATAATTTTTATATTGATTACATATTGAAAGATTTTATATATACTGAATTAAGTAAGATATAATGTTAAAATTAATTTCATTTACTTCTTTTTTTAAATGTGGTTACTAGAAAATTTTAAATTACATAAAACTTACGATGACATAAGATTATGTATTTGTCTCTTGGGGTTTCTGTTTCTATTTGTTTCCTCTGATTTCCTAAGACTATTCCCCTCTGGTTCCCTTCCTCCTCTATTTCCTTCCTTCTTTACAAGGTGAGAATCTCAACTTCATAGAGATTTCTCATCTCCCAACCATAACAGCAAAACCAAACTCAAACTCAACAATGCTACAGGAGTGAACTTAATGAAATGCAAATCTTTTTTTAATCATTCTTCATCATCTAGTGAATTAAGTTCAAACTTCTTCAACAGGGTATACTAGGCTCCTGTCCCCTCAGGTCACTTGGCTCCTGCTCTCTCTTTCCTCAGCTCTGTCCTAAGGGACTCTAGAAAGCCAAACTCCTTCTTTCTTCCATAATTCTGCTATACCTCTGCCAGGAATGTGCTTCCTCCCTTCTTATTAATAATTAAGAAGCAAAGCTTCCAACTATATCATTTGTTTGTTGTTTGGCTCCAGTTCTGACTCAAACAGGTAAAGCTCTAGTCTGCAGAGAACTAAAGTTCAGATATAGCTGAAACAAAAGAGACCCAATTACTTAGGACTATCAATTTAGGAACAAGAGTTATAAAGAACAAATATTTTAAAATTATTTTTTCCTTTCAAAATACAAGTTCTGAAGAAGGATTCTTAGGACAGAACTTACCGAAAATGCTGAATGTTTGGCACTATACATGCATGAGGCACTCTGACAATCTTAGGTTTCCCCGTAGTGCCTGATGTATGGAGAACATAAGCTAAGCAATGCTTTAGCCTCGCATCCATGTGCTCTTCTGACTTTTCTTCATTGCTGTTCTCAGAACTTGTGCTGTTTGTCATTTTTTCTTTTTCATATTTCTCTTTTCTTTCATTTAGCATCAAGCTCACCTCAACATTTTTCCAGTGAAGTCTGAAGAGTACTATGTCATTATGTTCTACTGTAAACGTATCATAGTTCAATAACATTTCATAGGAAGATTTGAATTTCTATGTTAGATGGGGAACAAAGTTTACAATATGAATATGTTAAAAGGTATTCTTTTTTTACATACAAATAATATGAAATATTCATTTACTCATTCAACATGGCTATGAGTACTTGCTATATATCCAGGGATAAAAAGATAAGAAACCTCGCCAAGAATAAAGCTTATTTTCAAACTCACCTTAAAAACAAAAAGACACAAAAACACAACTGCAGTGCAACATGGTAAATGCAATGATGAAATATGTTTGAAATGTTAAGGGGAACAGAGGAGGCTGAACTCTGCCTGGAAGGGCAGAGACTGATTCTTCATACGTAATATTTGTGTTATAAGTACCAATTCTCCAAATAAAGAATAGGGGTACTTTAGGCAAACAGCCAATAAAGAGTATCTGACCTGACAAAGCTGGTGTTGTAGAGAACATTAAGCATTTCAGTAATTTGCAGAATTGGGGGAGAGGGAGAAGGTGAGCTGAGCTGTTGATAGGAGATGAGATGCTAATCCTTAACAATTTTGTATACTCAACACTAAGAAGTTTAGACCTAAACCTGTAAGTGATAGGACCCAACTGAAGGTGGCAACAGCATAGACTAGACTTTACTCCTCAAGGAAAGACTGATAAGTAAGCCTCCGATAAATGAGAGCCATTTAATGAAACTTTTACAACAAATCAGATAACGCTATGTGGGCCTGAACTAGTCTATTGCAACAGGAGTGGACAGAAAGCATCTATGAACAAAAAATCAATAGGCTTGATAACTTTCTGGATATGGAGTAAGTCTAAGAAGATTGTTGAATTTTTGGCTCAGGTATTTCGTGGATGGAGCTAGATTAATACAGAAGTAAGTTTGGATGAAAAGATGCTGAATTCAGTTTGTACATGCTGAAAGTGAGCTTCCTTTGAATATACCTTTATAGGTTGATAAAAAGCAGTGTAATGAAACATAACTTAAGCTTTCATGTTGAAGAAATCAATAAATATGAGAGAAAAATGTCACAACCCAGGAGCCTTAACGTTTTCTATTTGTGCTTGTTATGTGTATATTTGGGGTAGGTTGTGGAGTGGCCTATAATGTTAAAAAAAATTAAGGGCTTACAATTCTTAAGACCTAGCTCAAACCCATCCTTCTCCATTAAAATTGTCCTCTCTCTACTAGGTTGCATTTACTTTGCTTAGGGCAATGTCACACTATGTACATCTTACAGGTTCACGAGTATTAACCTTTTTCCTCCAACTATAAAAGCAACTAGAGGGCAAGAATCATGTCTTAGGCTTCTTTCACACAACAATGCCCTCCTAAACACCCTGTCTCTAGGGCAAGTTTTCTCAACCTCAACACTACTGACATTTTGGACTAGATAAATTTTTGTCGAGGGCTGTCTTGTGCCTTGTAGGATTTTCAGCAGCATCTACCCAGTAGATGCCAGTATCACCCCATTTCTATCATAACAATAAAGAATATCTCCAGACATTGCTGAATGTCTCCTGGGAGGCAAAATCATCCCTAGCTGAGAACCACTGCTCTAATGGATGCTGGGCATACAGTAGATGCTCAACAAACACTTCCTGATTGCTTCTGTGTTAAGTGAAGGAAGAACACTTACACTACACCACCATCAAAGTCACAGAATGGGAAACAAGGTACTTTCTATGAGATTTTGCTGTGTACCCAACTCCTTCCTATATGCAGTTATAAAGAATGGCTTGATATTGACAATTAATTCTCACATCCAACCACCTCTTCTATAAAACTTTCACCAAGGTTGTTAAGGAAAATCAATGTCACATCCCCATTTTAGTTTTGTTTACTTATCAACAAAGAAATAACCAATTTGAGAAGCAGAAGAGAAAACTTTGGCCAGACACTGATAAATATGTATTTACAAAATATTTAATACCAGATTAATACTTTAGTTGTCTCTTTCTGGAAGCCTTACACATGAGTCTTTAGGAAGTCCTCCACATATCTCAAGCTCTTGATATGTCTTATTGCTCTACATACAGATATGGATGCATGCATATACACACACACGGGCGGAATGCATTTAAGTTACCCCCAATATAAACTGCTTCATATAGGAAATGGGTAAATACCTTCTAAAATGTTCACCCTTTCTCTTTGGTAAAATAATATTTTATAAACAAAAAAATGAAATACTAATGAAACATGGGCTGCATCTTGCTGAAAATATAATATCAACTCTTGCCCCTAAAGCAGTGTTTCTTGGCTAGATCTACGGTTGGCAGTCACTTACAAATTAAAAAAATAATAAATTTAGTTTTCCAGAAAGGTCTGATCTAAGTGCCAATCTCTTTTTCAAAATCTAAGCTTGGTTATAACTTTTTAATGTTGTTAGCTACTGTAAATTGCCATAAATACACAAAAATAAAAGTTTAAAGTACAGTATAGGAACAACTTTGGAAAGAGAAATTCAAAACAATGCACAATGCATTACTATGAGACTAGACGATATATCCATGCCATAGAGTAGCAGTCCTCAATGGAGTGTGCGGGATGCAGGATGCCTCCAGGAGACACCATTAGCAATGTCTGGAGCTAATTTCCATTGTCATATCTGGGGGATGCTACTGGTATCTATTGGGTGGAGGCCAGGGATGTTGTTAAACATCCTATAACCTACAGGACACTCCTTACAACAATTACTCAACCCAAAATGCCAACAGTGCGAGACTGAGAAATCCTGCTGAGTTAGTAAATTTAGAAATCAAGAAAAGATGGGACCCCTTCAATTGAAAGGTAAATGTACCACATAAAATGGAACAATTTAAATACCCACACTTACATTAATTTGCTGTTTTTCAACAAGGATATACTTTAAATTACATTTTTTCATAAAATGAATTGATAACGCTGGTGGTGAATCTGGATCAATAGGAGCATAAGCAGCAGGGACTTGGAGAATTCTAAAGAAACAAAGTACAGAGTGAGCAAAGAATATCTGTTGACAATAATCTTACTTTAAGCATTTCTATTTCTCTACGGACTTCACTATTTTATCAGAAATTCTCAATGTTTTTGTTGACACATCTTTGGTTATAAATAGTTATTTTTATCTTGCTCTTAAGACTGAATATCCTGAGTGTTTACTATAAAAAATTTTCATCACTTATTATAGAGAAATCTAAGATTTTTTTAAAGTTTATGCATTACAGTATAATACACTTGGTTAATTGGCTACTGCTAAAATACCAAACAGGTAGCAGAGTTTAATTTCTTCATCTGTCTATGCAGGATAACATAAAATTAGGTAAAATAGCCTCATGTAACTTATTTGTATGCAGATTAATAGAATCTGCACATGAAAGTTATATATCACCAAAACTGGATACCTTAGAGGGGAAAAAAAAAGCTTTAAAATTGATTCGTATGTGGCAATAGCTGTAAAAATAAGATCAAAGATCAGTTAGTCGTTTTAACTACAAGTACTTTGAGGTACACTTTGAGATCACTAGATATTTGTACATGGTAAATTCTCAATAAATTGTTGTCAACGATTGAATGAAAGTAAATTTTTAAACTTTTTTTGCTTCACATTTATATAATTAATCTACTAAGACACATATTATGGGATGAATATCAACTTCTCTATTTCTTTAACAGCTTTTCTTTGCTGCAGAACCCAAGTAGAGAAACCACTGTATGAGGATAATATTCTAGAACTTAAATGATTGAACAGGGGCCGGCCCAGTGGTGCAGTGGTTAAGTTCGCACGTTCTGCTTCTCGCAGCCCAGGGTTCACCATGTTGTGGTAGGTGTCCCACATATAATGTAGAGGAAGATGAGCACGATGTTAGCTCAGGGCCAGTCTTCCTCAGCAAAAAGAGCAGGACTGGCAGTAGTTAGCTCAAGGCTAATCTTCCTCAAAAAAAAAAAAAAAAAAAAAGATTGAACATTTGCAAATATTTGTTTGAATTAGTGTCTTCCTCAATTCATATCTCAATTTTTATGGACCATCATCCAAAATTCTCATTTATTTATTCATTCACTTACTGAATACGTAAGTACCTAAAATTTCAGTCTTGGGGAAAAAACAGTCATGTTATTTCTGAAATACTTGTTTTCTTTGATCTAACTACATATTTAATGACTGTTTTCCTTTGGCAAATGAAGCCTTTATATTTTGGAGATATTTAAATGTTCTACTATCAGTAAATACTTCTAGTCTCTCTGAAATAAGATCAGATTAACTAATTTAAACGATTAAAAATAATCCTAGGGTAAATATGAACTCCTTTAGTCTATCTAGAATGGACCAAACAATATAGAAAAATCCAATAGCAAATAGAACAGTAACTTGCAATATATTCTATGCATTAAAGAATTACAGATTAGGTTACAGTAATATCAAATTTTTAGTTCTAAAAAATATTACCCTAAAATCCAAGAGGGTAAGTTTATCCCAGGATGGCAGTAGAGACCAATTGCCCGAATTCCTTGAAAGTCACAGTGTAATAGCAGAAAATTCGATAATTCTGAAGCAGCATTAATCACAGTCTTGTAGGTGTAATAAACTGGAGGCTGGTTGTTACATTCATCAAAACATACAGCTATTTTATCCGAATAAAGGGAGGCAGCCTGATGTACCAATTCCTGAAGAGTCATTTCACTGAAGTTTATCTAAACATCATTGGTAGCAGAGAACTCAACCTACATACAGAATGTTAGGGGGACACGGAGTTTCAGGAAGGTTGGTTGGGGGAGAGAGAGAGAGAGAAACTTCTATTCTATTACTCCTCACAAAAATAACTGTATCAAAGACACATAACTAAAGAATCTCTGAACTTATAAATTGTCCACAGTAACTTTGCTGAGAAGAATGAGGTTGAAAATTAATCTGATAGAATCAACTTAACACTGGGTCAGAGCTAGAAGAAAATGTGGGAAGGGAGTGGTATACATAGATGAGGATGAAACTGGTAGAAATGTAGAATTCCCTCTCAACTGATCACAATGTAAAAAAAAGCATATAAAAAAATTAACCAATAAAACCAAATTCAAAGCACCACATGCTTATTTTTTTCATTTTTCTTCAGTTATTGTTACAGATTGATTAAAATAAAGTGGTTAAAATCCTGTACGGTGACTTTGAAAAGACTAATGCAAATAAAGTCTGCTTTTAGGAACTGAATTTAGGTGAAAGCAAAACCAATCCTTGAAAGAAAAAAAGAAAAAAACTCTACCTACAATCCAGTTTTAGTCCACTATACATAAACTGTGCTAATTACTATTTATTATAATACTTTACAGAGGTCACATCTAGTCACTTTTATAATTGTGAAGAAGTAGGTTCTTCATACTCTAATTTGATTTTTAAATTCCCAATAAATTCATTTAAATTTAGACTCAACATAGTATTACAACTCAATAAATCATTGTATCAATACAAAGTTCTCTGGGCTTCTTAATGCAGATTATACAAAAAAAGATTTGAAACAGTATTTCATCAAAGAAACTTTAGGGATCACTGATAAAAAAACCCCTCACATCGGCTAGTATTTTTTGAAGGTAAATGTGATTCCCCCCCCCCATGAAACGTATTTCCAGATTTCAAAGCAAATAAGACTTATCAAGTAGCCTATTTTAATTATTCAAGTTTTTGTTTGTTCATACTTATTTGAACTGATTTCCCTACTGATTAAAAATAAAACATTTTCATCCATGTCATTTAATTAATATCAGAGAAAATAACCCATCCTTGAAGAGAGCAAAATGAACCAATAACTGCTGAGACCCATAAGGTTGGAAATGCTACGATTTCTAAAGTTTAAAAATATAACTTTAGGGGCCGGCCTGGTGGTGCAGCGGTTAAGTTCGCACATTCCGCTTTGGTGGCCTCGGGCTCACCGGTTCGGATCCCGGATGCAGACATGCCACCGCTTGGCAAAAGCCACACTGTGGTAGGCGTCCCATGTATAAAGTAGAGGAAAATGGGCATGGATGTTAGCTCAGGGCCAGTCTTCCTCAGCAAAAAGAGGATGGGCAGCAGATGTTAGCTCAGGGCTAATCTTCCTCAAAAAAATAAATATATATATATAACTTTAGTACTTACAATATCTATTTTTAGTAAGCATTTCTATAAATACTAGCTTTTTGTGATGCACAAGATAAAATTTTTAAGCTTTCCTCATACACACAAATGATCCTTATATAAGGAGGACTTCCCATAGCATGCACTAAAGTTATGGGGAATGAGTTATGTTGCAAAATACAATTAGCGCAGAAGGGTAACTTCCACTACCCTCTCCCACATATGAATAACAAATTGCCTACACTATAGAATGTATTATACTAAGCCATTCTATTTATCTTTTTGGGTGAGGAAGATTGGCCCTGAGCCAACATCTGTGCCAATCTTCCTCTATTTTTTGTATGTGGGACACAGCCACAGCATGGTTTGTGAACAGTGTGTAGGCCTGTGCTCAGGGATCCAGACCACCCCCTGCACCACAAAGCGCCTGAACATAACCACTAGGCCTCCAGGCGCTCTGCACCCAGCCCCCCCCCCACCCCCCCCCACTAAGGCATTTTAACAAGAATCTATAGTCTATGTGCAAAAAACGCTTTTTAATACAAAAACATGTAATGGAGGTGTGGAAAATTTGATCAATAGATTATACTCTAAAATTACTTGACATCAAAGTAAGGGGCGATTGTAAAATGAATTCTTAAAAAAGAAAATGCCACTTTTACGACAAATTACAACACTCACCACACATATCTATACAACAATTAAGGTGTTTTTCTGCTTTTGCCAATTTTCCAGTGGTTGTTAGAGAGAATTAAGGCAAAAATCTATTCTTGTCCAAGGTTTTCATTTTCATTAACTGAATCATAAATACACTTTCTCCAAGAGAATACTATACTTATTGGAAGCCCAAACATTTCTAGAACCTTATAAGGTAAAAAAAAAAAAAAATCTGACAAACAGATTTTATACGTAATGAGATCATTAAGTCTTAAGATATTTGCTACTTTCTTTTACAACCGTGGAGGCTGCTACTTAGTCATCGGAGGTCTTAAGAGTGTCAACAAATTCTGCTTTGGGGACTCTCCCTAGGCTATTGGTTATTTTAAAGACAGACAATCTAGCAACTTTATTTTTCCGAATCCACTGGCTTCTTAAGTTACGTTATGCGACTACGTTTAATAACAATGCACTTTATAGCTTCCGAAATATTCTTTGGCGGGGCAGGCTTATTTCCAGAGGGGCTAAGGCAGGACGACTCAGGAGAAATACACAGGTCAGGTTTAGAGTTCGCACCACACCGGCCCGCCAGACACGACAGGCTCAAATCCGAGGCCAGATGGTGGCCCTCAAGCTGAGCAAACCTGCGTACAGCCAGGCCCAGGTCTCATCGTACTTCGCCTCCCTCATACAACTCCTACCAGACACTGCCGCCTGCCGAGACTCACTCAGACGGCCTAGGGGTGAGGGGCAGGTCCGAGCCCATCGGGACCTTGTCCCGACAGCCCAACCCCGACCCCTCTCCCCACACAGCGGCAGAAGCAATTCCACACAAGCCGAAAAGCCACGCCGCCGCGCAGCTCACTAGCATCTGAATGGGACGGGCTCTCCTGTGAATCCTCCGCGTCGCCTCGCTGACGTCAGCACCCCGCGACCTGGGGCACGCAGCGTCGCGCGACCCCGCCCCTTCCTAAACTGCGGAGCAGACCTAGGAGAAGAGCTGGTCGTCTTCACTGACGGCGCTCGGCTCAGACGCCCGCTCTGGTCGCGTTGGCTTCTGGTCAGGTTTTGCAAGGATTTTAGAGCTGACTGGCTTGGAGTCGTACTCTTCCATACTTGTCAAGAAACTCTGGGCAAGATACTTTAATTCTGAGCCGCGGTCTCCTAGTTCACAAAGTGAGGATAAAGACATCGCCGAGGGTTCATGTGAAGAAAGATGAAATGTTTGTGAAATGCGAGTGACTAGACTGCATCCATTCGGCATTTTCTGAGAACCTGCCCTAGGCTGCGGGGGGCTGTGACTCCAGCGGTGAGGCTTGCAAACACAGACCCTGTCATCAGCAGGCTGACATTTTAATTGGAAGGCGTATTTAAACAATAAGAAATTTTCAGCTTTCAATAGGCGGTATGAAGAAAATAAAGCAGGTCTGAGGGGGAGAGAGTTACGTAAGCTATACTCTTGAATAAAAATCTGTTTCCAAGGGAGTTGTTACAGTTGGAGACGTGTAAGTTAATTATTAAAAGCGTCAAGGGCAGTAATGTGTAGTGATTAAGCTACTCTGCGGTAACAGAGAGGAAATGATCAGGGTTTTGTTTTCTCCTTTGGCTAGGGAAAGGACTGAGAAGGCAGCCCACCATTTGGCAAGGATACATGAAAAGGCATAGGATGCTCTTGTGTCCTTAGATGTTGGTGGCAAGAAACTAGCAGTAATCCAAGTAAGAGATACCTGCACTTGCCCATGAGACTTTCACCAGGATGTACCACAGGTCTGGGGGCGGGTCAGAAACGTGTATCTTATCTTTGTTTCTATATTTGGGAACGACACCATCATCCACTTAGCAGCCATAAAAAAACCCCTAGATTTTCCCCCCCTCTTTTTTATCCTCTTATATCCAGTTACACCCTATGTCCTCCAGTCACCAATCTCCAGACCAGTGCCCACCAGCCAGCTACATCAGAATTGCCTGTGGTGATGTTAAAAAACACAGATTCCAGACTCCTGGACCCCCACTCCCAGAGGTTCTGAATTAGTTTTCTATTGAGGGACCTACAATCTGCATTTTTCCCCCAGTCTGCATTTTTAAAATGCTACCATCTTCATCTCAACTACTGCTACGTTACTTTATGCCTTTTTAGCTTTTCCGTAAAGCCGTTCCAGTCTTGCTTGGCTCCAAGACTGGGAATTGCTGCCTGACTGATGTCCGCATCAATGTCATTTTTTTTTTTTACAATATTTTGCAGTATCATCTTTCAATTCTGATATTAACAATAGTTTTTTTTTAGAACTTTTTGTCCCCTGCAGTCTCTTTTTTTCTTCTGTTGGTTTTGGACTTTCACCTTAGAGTCTTCCTTGGGTGTCTGGTAATCCTTAATTATCTGCTCGTATTTAAAAGTGGGGCATTTAAAAGCTGATTAGAAGCTCTGACTCTGTGGGACAAGTTTGTTGAAAGTCAAGTGAGAGAAAAGGAGGGCTGCAAGGGGCAAGGGAGGGGGGTCTCAGAATTCAGGATAAAATGGTTCACTTAATTCTCCTGTTTCAAGTGCCTGATGTCCTCCAATATAAAGAACTTCTGTTTTACTGTCTCCTGAACAATAAAATGGCCTTTAGAATTAGGCTGTGGGGGTGATGGATGGTGGCATAAGGATATAACTCATTCCTAAATGAACTTCCAATCCTTTTAGTTACCCTCTTCACCCCTACTTCCAGAAGCCAGTTTCTGAGTTGTTTAGGGCATTCTGAAATGTAAATAGGATTGCTTACTGGCTTTGCTCACTGCTGGTTTAGAATTTAGCTTTTCCAATCATCTGAGCCCTTTGGTTTTGATTTCAGAATTTTGTTTATCTCTTTTCCTCTCTCCTTGAGAGTTTATGACTCTTTAAAAATCCCTTTACTGTCATTTTCAGGGCGTCCTAAGAGGAAGCAAACGTAGAAGACTATGTTCAAGACACCATTTTTTACCCAGTAATCTAGAGTGATCATTCTAAAACATACACCGGGTCAGTCATGGCAATCTCCTCATTAAGAAGCTTCAGTCATCCCCCATTGCTTGCACGATGACATTCAGACTCTTTAGCAAGGCAAACAAGATGGTTCATTATCTTTCTAGCCTGATCTCACAGTTGGCCACTGCTCCCACACCACCATGCTCCACATCCTCACACCTGAGGCTGTAATCTCCAGCTATAATGAGACCCCAGCGAGTCTTCTGAGCATACCAAGCCCTTATCAAGTTTCCACACCTGTGCTTTGGCTGGGTCTCAGCTGAAATACACTTTCTCTCCCCATGCCTGATTAACATTTACTCCTCTTGTAAAAATAGCTTAAACATCACCTTCTCAGTGCATTTCTTTAAGCCTTGCCTGAGAATTTACCCATCCTTTAACCTCCATCCTATGAGCCCAGGCTACTGTTGGGAGGGGCAATGTGCCATGGGCTGAATGTCCCTGCAAATTCTTGCTGGGTATAGAGTGCAAGGTACTGACTTCCCTTTATCCAGGTCATTTTTCTGGGTTGTTTGGGGTGATCAATCTTCAGAGCTGAGGTGATGTCTTCCCCAAGGACAGGCTTGCTTCCACTTAGTATAAAAGTAGTGAACCCCCCAAACTTAGTATTCTTTTCTTGTAAGGCAACCCACTGTGTGTGCAGACATCCATCTATGTCCACCTCAGTCACCCGAGTGGGACTTGGGAGGCATGGGGAACTGACAGACATGAAGCTCTGGCTACTGCTTTTGCCACAAGTAATAAAGTTCTGTCTTTGACCCAGGTATCTCATGTCCCCTGCCAGGAAACAGTAACAGGCTAATTATTAGCTTTTAAGTAGGGTACAAGGCTAGATCCTTCTCAAATGGTGACTGATATACTTCTCATAGGACCTCTAACAGCTGCTCTATTTCCAAGTCTGACTTCTTATATTAAACAGTAAGTACCTTGACAGTAGGGATTCATGTCTTGTGCACCTGTTTCCCCAACTATCCTTTTACTCCATCAACTACATTGTTCCAATTCCTGGCAAATATCAAATGCCTACCCCAGTACCTTGCTGATCCTTTGCACATTTATTGGTACATTCTCATTTTACTGCTTCTCTTCACCAAATTCCCAACTCATCTCAGTCGTGAATGTCATTGTTTCTTTCAAAAAGAATTTTGAAAACCCTTGACCCTACCCCAAAACAAGGTTAGGTCCCTGTTATGTGCTCTGTAGCACTGTAGAACATAATCACAATTGGGATAATGGTGTGTTGTGTGATTTACTCTAACAGTGTTCAGCTGCCCAGTTGAGGGCAGAAAACTGGTGGTTGGGTTCATTCAGGCTTGGCATTTTTTTGAGGAAGATTAGCCCTCAGCTAACATCTGCTGCCAATCTGCCTGTTTTTTTGCTGAGGAGACTGGCCCTGAGCTAACATCTGTGCCCATCTTCCTCTACTTTATGTGGGATGCCTGCCACAGCATGGCTTGCCAAGCGGTGCATACGTATGTCCGCACGTGGGATCCGAACTGGTGAACCCCAGGCCACTGAAGCAGAATGTGTGAACTTAATCACTGCACCACCAGGCCAGCTCCAGGCTTGGCATTTTTGTCAGGTGACTATGAAAGAATGGAGGGATGAAGGAAGCCAGGCTGTTTGCAAGATAGTGACCTTATTGTATTAGAGTTTTCTAGAGAAGCAGAAGCAATAGGATAAATAGATTTTAAGAAATTGGCTCACACAATTGTGGAGGCTGGCAAGTGTGAAATCTAGGGTAAACCAGCAGGCTAGAAAATCAAGTTAAGAGGTGATGTTGCAGTTTTTAGTTTTAATTCTACAGGGCAGCAGGCTAGAAACTCTGGCAGGGTTTCTATGGTGCAGTCATGAGCATTCTATCTTCTTCAGGAAACCAGTCTTTGTTCGTAAAGCCTTCAACTGACTGGATGAGGCCCACCCACACTATGAAGGGTAATCTGCTTTACCCAAAATCTACTGATTTGAACGTTAATCACATCTAAAAAATATCTTCACAGCAACATCTAGACTGCTGTTTGAACAAACTGGACACCAGAGCCTAGCCAAGTTCACACATAAAATTACCATCATTGCCTAACATATCCAGTGAAGCCAAATAAGCAATTTTCTTTCCTTTTTTTCCTTAAAGATTGGCACCTAAGCTAACATCTGCTGCCAATATTTTCTTTTCTTCTTCTTTTTCTCCTCAAAGCCCCCCAGTACCTATTTTTATATTCTAGTTGTGGCATGTGGGATACCGCCTCAGCATGGCTTGTTGAGCAGTGCTAGGTCCACACCCAGGATCTGAATTGGTGTAACCCTGGGCTGCCGAAGCAGAGCATGTGAACTTAACCACTTAGCCATGGGGCCGGCCCCCAAACAAGCAATTTCCAATGAAGCAAATTCAATGATTGAGGAAGAGTACAAGGACCCCCTTGGGTCTCCTTTGTGCGATCATATTCCATTTTGTCACAGTGCAGGGAGTTCAGTATTATGGTAGATCCCGGAAGAAATTCCAAAAAGGTTTAAAAGCATTGGTTCCTACTGTCCAAGAACAACTCAGCTACATGAGAAGACGATTTCTGCATACAAAAGCATAATTTTACATTGCATACTGCAGTTTACTCTAAAATGTCTTTCTAAGGAGGATGCAGCTTTTTCTGAGAGGCCTAGATTTTAATTTTACCTCAAGAAACATGAGGACAATTTTCCTTAGAGGAGCTGACTAGGCTTTACTTGAAACCCTAAGAAAGAAGGTATTAAGAGATTCAAGTGAAGCACTGGCACAAGATTTTGAGAGGCAATAGTAGTAATGATTGCACGGATTAAGTCTACCTAAAAGCAGACTTTGCTAGATTCCAGAGCAGAAGAAATAGAGATAATGTCTAAAATTGATACAGTAAGAGGCAGTATGAGTTAATTATTTAAAACAGATTTAACACCAGAAAAAAATATTTAAATGTGGATGCACTAGAGAGGATTGCAGAGGGCAGTAACCTCTTTGTTTTCTAACTTTTAAAGTATGTGCATGTATTTTGATTATTTTCTGTTTTTTAGAAGTAGGACTCTGGTATCTTTATTTTTAAACAGACTATTTTTTAGAGCAGTTTTAGGTTCACAGCAAAACAGAGCAGAAGACACAGAGTTCCCATCTCTCCCTTGTCACTACATATACATAACTTTCCCCGCTGTCAGTATCCCCCCAGAGGGTACATTTGTTACAAATGATGAACCTCATTACTACCCAAAATCTACAGTTTACATTAGGGTTCACTCTGGTTGTTGTATATTCTATGGGTTTGGACAAATGTGTAATGACATGTATTCACCGTTATAGTAACATGCAGAATAGTTTGACTGCCCTAAAAATTCTCTGTGCTTCACCTCTTCATCCCTCCCTCCCTGCTCATTCTTGGCAACCACTGATCTTTTTATGGTCTCCATAGTGTTGCCTGTTCCAGAATGTCATATAATTGGAATTATACAGTATATAGGCTTTTCAGATTGGCTTCTTTCACTTAGTAATAAGCATTTAAGTTCCCTCCCTGTCTTTTTAAGGTTTGACAGCTCATTTCTTTTTAGGACTGAGTAATATTCCATTGTCCGGATGTACTACAGTTTATTCATTTACCTTCTTTATTTTTATTTTAAAAAGTACTCCTCCAATGCCCACATAGTTTTGGAATCTAAGCCTTCTCTTCTGTGACACCCTCCCTATTCTCGCTAGTGTTTTCATGGATCTTGCCACTATCGTAGTGCTTACTTAGCAGTGCATTTCTAATTACTTTATTTGTCCCTCCTACTCAGCCAGCAATTTTGCCTGGTTCATAAGAGATGGCCTATTTACTGAAACGCCTAGATCAGAGAAATAAGATCTGACTAGCTGGTGCCAAGTATGGAGCCTGGATGTGACTGTCACTGTGCTGTTCACCATAAGGCACTAACTAAAAGTCATTGTTAAAAAAAAAAAAGAGTACACACACGTATTTAAACATACTTATTACAAATATCTGTCACCAACACATCACAAAGAAGTCACAAAAAAGTAGGCTTACTTTAGTTCACAACATAGATCCTGTGAAAACACATTTTTCGTCTTCTCTGCAGTTTACAATACTTATATGAATTTAAAGCAGTTAAACATTCGAAATTAAATTGGTAGAAAATTTTAATTTAATTCAGACTTCAGAAACTTGTGAAATAAAAGGCCATGATGGAGAAACAGTAGGAAATTTGTAGAATTACCAAACTGTCACAATACCATTTTCCTTTATAAAAGTATCTCAATAAAACAAAATAAAAACTATGGAAAACAAAATAATACCTATGGAAAACACAAAGTCAAATCAGAGATTTTGGTTCAGTACTTTCCCTGAGTCTCTTGTTTTAAAAACTCAAATGTAAATAAGGCCAGTTCAAAATTGACCCATAGGTCTTGCCTCCTCCATGCTGCTATGAGGAATACATTTAAGACAAGAGGCTATACACTCAAATGGACACAGGGCTTTATTCAAACACCAATTTGCTTGCGTCACTGCCACAGGGTTATCTGACCTGCTGCTGCCTGCTGCATGTGGGCTTAAAGAGCTGTCTCAAGATTTTATCTTGGCCTGCTGTAACATAACACACAAGACGATATACCAAATGAAGACCAAAGATTTCAGTTATTAATAAATATTAAGTTTCTAAATGGACTGGGATACTATATACATCAAATTATGGTAACAATAACACAAAAACACTTATGTTTTAAAAATCTTACATAAACGGGCTGGGGGCAAGTCATCTTAAAATTTTAAATCTCAGATGTTACAAGAAAAAACTTCAAAAAAATCTAATTCATTAGATCCCAATAAAACAAAGTAGAAAAAAGTGATTTCCTTGATCCTTAAACAAAATTGGCCCCTACAGTGTTTCTATTTGATCATTTAATTGCAATGATATTTATGTATATGCACACATATGTGTACACATGCTTGCAAGTGATCAAGCACTTCATTAAAAAAGCATATAATCAAATGAAGGATAGAAGTTTGTTAGAATCTAAAGACTTTTTCTTTTTACTTCAAATGTACTAGGTTACTTGCTGGGCTTATACTATATGGGCACTAAGTGGTATGGATCATACTTTCTAGTCAAATGTAGGAAAATTTTTTCCAAAGACACGTTTTTATAAGAATTTAGGGCATCTCAAAGTCAGGTGGCAAAGCACTGCTAACTGTATGTCTCCCTTCATCATAATGAAATCTCAATTGCAGACTAACGGCCAACATTTCAAAAGCTAATAATCATGCACTATCTTAAAATTGAGGGGTGAAATGATGCCTTTAACCACAAAAAGTATGACACTTATTCACATTTCTATTAATTATTTAATTTCGTAAATAACTACCCCATTGCACAGGTGGGGAAAAGTGAGGCACAAAAAGGTTGTGTTTTTTTTTTTTTTAAAGATTTGTCTAAAGTTAGACAGGGAAGCCAAAGTCATAACTACAATCAGAACTCTAGAGGTTGACACCTTTGGGGTATAACAGATTCAAGGTTTGCATGAAATGTTATATTTAACTCACCTGTCCTATTTCCATCACACCATCTCAGTCTAACCTCTTGCACATGCTTTAAAGCATGGACCTGGGAAATGCCACCATGACAAGATACACTAGCTGATGCTTGTGTAAAAAAAGAATACCAATATTATTGTATCATATGCAATCAGCAAGGTTCAATTATGAAAATATTCCATAACTGAATTCCAGTAACTCAAGAGACATTCCACAAAATTCTCTAAGAATTTTCCCTAAGTACCTAGCAATCCCTTCTAAAACAGAAATTTACATATTCTTTACATTACTGTTGATGATCTGAAATTAAATGTATACAACCTCATAACTGGTAGCCTCAAAGTACTAAACTGCTAAATAAAACTGAAAGGATCATCCAAGTTCCTAGAGAATACCAAAATTATCTAAGATTATTAAAGAAAGCATAGCACTTTGCTACCCTTTCCAGAAAAAAATCTTAAACTTATAAAAGTAAACATAAGCACGTGGCATTTTACATTGTATCAAGTGCATAACAGTAAATGGATAAGGTGTAACCACTACAACTTCTCTACCAACTTTCTACCTTGAAATATCAAATCTGCCCCTAATGGCTACCATTCCATTTCCACAGGGTATTTCCCAGTGAGACAAGCTGTACAATGACCGTTCTTTTCAAAACATTCCAGACCATTCCCATTTTCTTGAATTATATTATCCTGCTTTGTACAATGACCGTTCTTTTCAAAACATTCCAGACCATTCCCATTTGCTTGAATCATACTATCTTGGTTTGTATAATGACCGTTCCCATTTTCTTGAATTATAATATCTTGCTTTTTCTCTTTCTTTTTTTTAAGTTTTATCCCTTCTCGTACAGATGAAACCAGTCCTTCTACTGACAGATACACAACACTGTTTGCTCCTACAGGGAGAAAGAGGGAAAAGGAAAAGATCATGAGCCGCCCTTGAGAAACGAAGAACTGCTTCAAGAGAGCATCGTTACAGACACAGAACTCAAGCCAGGATAAAAATTTCTTCTTTAGCCTCTCTCTCTCAAAAATAAAAAAAGGCATGGAGGGGGCCAAATCAATAAAACTCAGGACCTTTATTATTTTTTTAAATTTTAAATTGGGATTTAAGGGATAACAATTTAAAATAGCAGGGGAGGCTTCAAGTCGAGGATGAATTCAGAAGGCTTCAGGAGTAATTTTCTTGATTAAGAAAATAAATTTTGAAGTCAGGAAGATCTGGGTTCAAATTTAAGCTCAAGGTCACTTACTCTTCCTAAGTCTATGTTTTCATCTGTAAGACAAGGGAAGCACTGCCTAATTGTAGAGTTTTTGTGATGTTACTACAATAATACAGATATATTCCTGGCAAAGAGTAAGTGCCCAAAATATGATATCAATTGGGTGATATTCAAATTATTTTAAGTGGTAAGCCACTGGCAGGACCAGTCAAAAGAAACACGAGCCATAAACAACCAGTGTGGAGGTAGCAAGGCACACTGGCTGGACATTTACGTGATATTTAAATAGTTTATACCTCACCAGAATTCGAAAGGCAAATGTCTTATCCAGGATAAGCTAGATCTCCAAGTCTCTTGACCTCATTATTAAAGGTAAGCTGCATAAGCTTTTTACTTTTTGATTTTTATCCACATCTAAATTATTCTATTAGAATCTGTGGTAAAATTGTCTTTGTTTTTCTTGGGATTCGACCTTTGGGAGACCTGGAAAGCCTTTCTTTTCCTCTGATCTCACCTTGGCCTAGCTCTCCAACAACAGCCCTTACTGTGGTGTCTATACACACTAGGCACTCTCACTATTCAGAATAGTGTTCAATATCTGCTCAACATATTATAACATCTACTTTTTTTTTTTTTTCAGGAAGATTAGCCCTGAGCTAACTGCTACCAATCCTCCTCTTTTTGCTGAGAAAGACAGGTCCTGAGCTAACATCCATGCCCATCTTCCTTTACTTTATATGTGGGACACCTGCTACAGCATGGCTTGATGAGCGGTACCATGTCTGCACCCGGGATCCAAACTGGCGAACCCTGGGCCGCCGAAGTGGAAAGTGCGAATTTTAACCGCTGCATCCCCGGCCGGCCCCTATAACATCTACTTTTAAGAAACACTGAACACTATTTTTTATTAAAATAAATAAAATAAAAATTTCTTTACAATTATTGAAAGTGTAAAGACTGAGAAGCTTTGGATTTTCTCTATTAATAAACAAAGATAAAGTTTATAGAAATTTTAATACCTACCTAGATATTCTGCAAGATGCTCAAATTCTGGTTTATTGGCAATAAGCTCTTCTTTTGTTGGTATGTTTATTCCCATGAAGCACGGATACCTAATTGGCGGTGAAGCTACTCGAATGTGTACCTTGGAAAGAAATCATTTCACACATTCATTATTTTGACATTCACTGTATGAATAATTTTGTTACATTCTGACACAGACAAATGCAACATAAAATTGTTTTACAGAATATTTAATAAGAACATATGGGTAATAAAGCAAACTACAAAATTTCTTTCATTGAATAATAGGTGAAAAAGAGTCCTGGAAAATCATGTGGTGTACATATATAACTCCAGTGTTGAGTCAGAAATACTTTTAGAATTAATTCATTACCAAGAATCCTACTTGAGCAGCCTGCTCTAGTCTCCAAAGTATCCTGGACAAGAATTTCAAAATGTCAGCCAGTTGTAAAGAGTTCCTTTTACAAAGCTGCCCATTGTTTCCTTCTGTCATTTATGGATGAGGAACTTTCTTCTGATGTCTTATTTCTTATTTAATGACTTATATTCCTAGGACCACCTTCATTTTCTCTTCTAACACTTGAGTGGCACTTTTGCCTACCTCTTATTTTACCCTTTTAAAAAGAAAACTATGATCTACCATGATATAACAAAAATCTTACTGCTATAAAGAGCTATTTTTCTCTATTATTATTTTCCACCTTTTGTCAAGGTACATTTACAGGGCTATAATACATGTCTACATTTACTTTTTACTTTTCTTGTACTAGCAAAGATTTTCCCAGTCTTCATAACTATAGCTTTTAATGGCAGAATCACATTGCATCGTACTGATGTATCAAGGTACTACACTGTGTCCTATTGGTAGATATATAAACCATCTCCATTTCTTTCGTTTGTTTTTGTCTATTCTTTTTACTATTGTAATAGATGTTGAATGTAACTTTACATCTCTGTTTTTATTACATTATTTTCACAGAATTCCAAAGAGACTATAATGATAATCACAGTCATAAAAAAGCCTAGAAAATCACAATCATAATTATTTTTGAATTTTTTAAATAGTCATACTGCTTTCCATACCACTTTCTCCTACAATTTTCTTTTTAAATCCGCTCAACTATTAGTTGCAAATTACATCTCACTTCTGTAATCTGAATTACTGAAATATTTAGAGTTAGAGTAAGCTTTGAGATTTAAGAATATAACCTAATGTGTCATATTTATTACATCAGGATTGGTTCCATACCTTCAAAAAGAGAAAGTAATAAATACTTTACAAATTTAAAAAGTATTCTATTTTGTGTTTTTAAAATTAATTTTATAAAAATTTTAAGTTTTTAAATTGAACTTTTTAAACTATTACGGACTAAATTCAGTAGGTAGTTTAAAAGTGGCTATTACATGTTTTCCAAGTTGCTGCAGTTATTCCTAAACCAACTTGGTTTGAAAAATGTCAATTTATTATATTGAACTATTTTCATTCATTTCATACTGAATTGCAATTTTTATGCCTGTATCATATTGTTAATTATTGGTGCTTTAGGATATGTTTTAATATTACTTACCTCTTTTGCACCAGATTCTTTGAGCAATTTGATTATGGGTGAGATCGTATTGCCTCTCACAATTGAATCATCTACAAGAACAATTCTTTTGTCTTTGAAGTTGTCTGACAATACTCCAAATTTTTTTGCAACACCAAGTTGTCTTAACCTCATGTTTGGCTGAATGAAGGTTCTTCCTACATACCGGTTTTTACACAGCACCTCCACATAGGGAAGCCCACACTGATAGAGAAGAAATAAAAGGACAATGAGTGGTAATATACAGAGAACTCTAGGTTCCTATTTTCTCTAGGTCATACTTCCATTATAATATGTATGTATAAAATTTAAATGTAGTTGTTATTCTGAACTCTCCATCATCACATTACAATTTTCCTTCACTACTTAAACCATAGGGGAAAAAAGGCAAAAAGAAAAATCATTGAAAGTAATATATCAAATTAATTTTGCTACAATTTGTAATGCTTCTCTCTTATACATTATTTCTCTATCCTGGAAGAGAACACTAAACACATGAAGACACGACAAAGAATATATCACTGTCAGAAAAATTCACATATTTAAAAATTATCAGCAAGAAATGAATTAAAACCAGTAGGCTAAGGAGATGCTTTTTGAGAGATGAGGTGATTTATTCATCTTTCAAGGTAATACTTCTCTAAAATGTGTGCATACTATTTCTTTTAAAAATTAATTAAACTAAATTCTCCAACATGGTGAATGTTGGGTATTATACCCTAGAATCACTTATAACCTACCTGGTTACAAAAAGCAAAATTAAGCATAGTACTAAGAACATTATACCAAATGAACATAAATGGCTTTATTATCACTCATACTCAGTAGGGTACAAATATACCAGTGGCTTGTGAAGGTACTTCAAGAAGCAGGTTTTAATAATAAGTAAATATTACCACTAAATTCTTTTTTTTTAAAGATTGGCACCTGAGCTAACATCTGTTGCCAATCATTTTTTTTCCCTTTTCTCCTCCCCCCGAAAGCCCCCCAGTACATAGTTGTATATTCTAGTTGTAGGTCCTTCTGGCTCTGCCATGTGGGATGCCGCCTCAGCATGGCTTGATGAGCTGTGCTGGGTCTGAGCCCAGGATGCAAACCAGCAAAACCCTGGGTTGCCAAAGCAGGGTGTGCGAACCTAACCACTTGGCCACGGGGCCAGCTGCACCACTAAATTCTATATACTACATGCATGATGTTATCTTTTTAAAACAAAGAGGATCATTCTACTAGCCTCTGGGTGAACCTTTCTGTGGACTCTACTAAAATAATGTCACTGAATGAAAAGGCTGGAAAATAAGCAACTAAGTAACTCTTATAAAGGAAGCAACCTTTTTTTTCCCTTACAATAAATTGAGATTCCCTTTATATCCAAGGATTTCTAATTCCACTGGCAGAAGAACAATTCACTGTGTGTTAATTGAAAGAAAATACCTTTCCTGCATAACCAAGAGCAGCGGGTGTAGCAGATTCCGGAACGGTGCTAACCAAATCTGCATCCACAGGTGCTTCAATTGCCAGCTGCTGACCACAACGGTATCTTACTGTATAAACCATTTGGTCTGGAATGTTTGAAAAAGGAAATAGATTATTTTTACTTAGTATAATATAACATAGCATAATATCACTATTGTAAGAAACTAGCTTGTTAAAACTCTATAGATTGAGTAAAAAAAGTAAGACATACAAAAACACTAAAATGGAAATACATAAACTGGGGAATTCACTATTTTAAAAAAATTGACCTTAATACAGATCTGAAAATCATAATCCTTACTTCTAAAAGAAAAACAAAATCCAAGAGTCAGATGAAAGGGAAAAATAGCAATCTTATGACTTGCAGGCTCAGTCCCATATCCACAACATATAACTATGTGCGCCTTTGGGCCAAGAACCACCATGTTTCAATGAGATAAATAACAGGTTTTACAGTTAAAGATATTTTACTTACTTTCAAATATACTATCTGGTCTTGCAAAATAAACATATTCAAAAATACAAAAAGCCATTGGGTTTCCTTCAGATCTTGGTATAATATCAAGAGTTTGGACATTATGTCTGGATATTTCCACAATTTCTCCAGGCAAGACTTCACGGTAATATCTTGGAAAACAATGTTAAAGAAAGAAGACTTTAAACAAAGCAGTCCTTAAGTTTGATAATAATGTCTATTATAAAGTACACAGAGTTCTTCCCTTATAAAGGAAAACGGTTCAGTTTAATATAAAGTTTCCAGATGGCTTAAAAAATAAAAAATTAATATTCCTTTAGCAGAAATTTTTGTAAATCTGTTACCCTCTAAATTCTAATTTAGAATTTTTTTAAAATCCCTAAGTTTTACTCATTTTTGAAAGAATAAAGGCTAAAGAGAACATTTTTAGCCTGGCTTAAATTTTTCAATCATAACTATTCTTTTTTGAGGAGATTCTTCCTTTTTAAAGTAAGTCTCAAGGTATTTTGGAAGCAAGATGCCAGTTTCAGAATTAGAAAGTATTACTGGAACTTTAAATTTAAAGTCAGTACTACTGCTGACCACAATGTACAAAGGAAATTGCATTTATAAATATGTCTCCTTGCAGACATCAGAAAAAAAACTTTTATATGAAAATTAAAAAAAAAAAATTTTATCGATGTGGGAAAAGCTAATATGCTGAGTGAGATAAAACTTACCTTGCACCAATAGATAAAAAGCTACAAGATTCTGAAGATACCACCCATCCTTCGGTTTCTGAAGACTTTTTCTCTATAAATCACAAGACAATTCAGTTAATGGATTCAAGGAATTTTAAAAGAGGCTACCTATTTCAAGAGAACAGTTAAACACCAAACAGATAAACAAAAAAGCTCACAGAACATCCATTTCTATGACTTTAAGAGCACATGGATCCTCCTTTGACTTGAGCCAAAGATAAAATTAATGATCCCAGGATTCCTTCAAACATTATGATTCCATGGCTCTAATAAGACATCTGATCAGTGAAAAAGAAAATGACTGAAATCATACTACACAAATGAAAAAGCTGGGCAAAGGCTATGAATAGGCAATTCAGACAGGACAAAATAGGGATGGTCCATTAAATATATTAAAAGTAGCTCATCTTCAGAAATACTCAAGGAAATGTATTATTAAAACTAAGTATTTTCTGGGGCCGGCCCCATGGCCGAGTGGTTGAGTTCTCATGCTCTGCTTTGGTGGCCCAGGGTTTTGCTGGTTCAGATCCTCGGCGCTGACGTGGCACCCCTTGTCGGGCCATGCTGAGGCGATGTCCCACATACCACAACTGGAAGGACCCACAGCTAAGATATACAACCATGTGCCACGGGGATTTGGGGAGAAAAAGCAGAAAAAAAAAAGAAGATTGATAACAGTTGTTAGCTCAGGTGCCAATCTTTAAAACTAAGTATTTTCTTTTACCTACTCCCTTCTCACTCCTAAGCTTCCTATACCTAAAGCTTTCAGAGCATGCCAACAGTAGGACAAGGACTTGCAAAAGCATTATGAAATTATAGTCCATCTGAAGTTCATTACCTTTATCATTTATATCAGATATAGGAATAAGACGACCAATGCATAGAGGACGATTTCCATAAGGATCTCGTACTGCATAAATAACATCTCTGTGCATTATAAGCAGGGAGTATGCTGTAGGCGCTTCCTTCATTAAGTTTTTAATCCTGGAATTAATTAAATAATTGAATAAATAATTTCAGTTATAAACACATGCGAGGTAAACTCTCATTTACCAGAGCCTCAAGTTTAGCCTAGTTTTACAATTACCTTGCTACCCAGTCTGGGGTGTCATCTTGTTCCTGAGGTGGGGTATATGCCAGTAACTGGGTAATCATTTCGCTATCAGAACTTGTTGACAGACCAATACCATGGCGCAGAAGCTATTTAGAAGGGAGAAAAGTGTAACTATTAGAGGGTAAGCTCTACCTCACCCCTTGCCCAATAGCCCACCACAATAGAAAGAGATCAGGCATTGTGTGGATGCTCAGTTATGAAAATCCCGAATTCTACAAATGGTATGTATATATAATAATGGAGAACCGCTGCTGGAGGCAATGGGAAGTCTCTGAAGGTTTTCAAGCAGGAAAAAAAGAGGGGCTTCAGGAGGTATATATAGAAAAGCTTTTGAAAACTAACTTTGAACGAACGTAGACCCACAATGGGGAGGGAGGTGGCAGAGAAGGCATGAGGACTGGGGATTGTGGTTCTAATTTTTTCAGCTACTGACATTCCTGATAAATACAACACACTCCCACAAGAGTGGCACACTACAATGGGGACAGTCAAGCCAGGTTTGTTGGTGATAGTGACGGTGGCTACCCATCCTCACTGATTATCACTGATAGAGTAGAAGAAAGGAATTGATGGTATTGAACCACTAAATGTAGGAGATGTAACAAAAACTGCTTGAGTGCAGTCTAGGATGATTACGAGGTTCAGAGCAAGACTGACCAGGACAAGGGCATCACTACTGACATGCACAGGCTGAGCTTAAACTGATGCTAGAACATTTTCAGTAGGCAGCTAAATGCGTAGAGATGAAGTCTAGCATCTGGGTAAGAGGTTATGTCTAGAAATAATGAGCTAGGCATTGTTTGGAATTGAACTTTCAGTTGTTATCTCTAAGTGGTGAGTTTTTAAGTAATTTTTACTTCCTATTTATACTTTTTTGATTGCCTGAATTAAAAAAAAATTTGTTTTTCATTTAGGAGCAGAAAAGTATATTGATGGTCATTATAATGCCAGACCCTAAGAAAGGCACAGGACAAAGCTCTGGGAAATAACTAAAGCTAGAGTCAAAAATAGGACAAAAAAAAGGGAGGACAATGAGTGGTACAGAAGCATGGGTTTTAGATATTTTCCATCAACCAATTCACAACCTTCTGACTCCTATAACTATTTATCCCATGTGAAATGCCTGGTTCTAGGATGCTAAGTGGATAATAGGTGTTACCATTCCATTACTAAATATCACCTGAGGTTTTTATTTCTGAGGTTACCAAATCAAGATTGAAATCTAATGAAGTGAAGAAACTTGGCATCAACGAATGAATGGCAAGAATAGATAAATAAGAACTTATCAAGAATACAAAGATACTAAGTAGTTTAAAAAAAAAAGGAAGATGAAATGATGGTAGAAGTCAAAGGCACAAATTAACACAGAAAGCTAGAAATAACACGCTATTAACAAAAGAGACTATAAGTAAACTCTCTTTGCCCTTTCCTCAGGCTCTGTTTCCTGTAATTGATTCCAAATCACTTTTTCTTATATGTATCACCTTTGAGTTTATATTCCATTTTCTTCTTATGCTTTGAACATAGGGACAAAGTTAAAGGGACAGCAAAAATCCATAAACGCTAATTTCTCTGTGCTTCTAGTAGCAACCGTAAATCAATGTTTCTACGTCTCTACTCTAAAGCAGTGTCTCAGAATCACCTTAGTAGCATATTTAAATGACCACTCAGCACCCTCCCACCCCAGATTCTGGGGTAGTATCTTAGAATCTATAGTTGTGACAACTATTCCAGGTATTTCTGATAGAGTTAGATAACAGGTGACGACAATTAGAAAACATTCTTTACAGATTCATTAATTTATCCCAATCATGAGAAAAGCATTAAAAAAAAACTTACCTTTCTCCTTAATTGAGCAGCATTTATCAATTCGCCATTATGTGCCACAGCTATCTTCCCATGAAGTGTTTCAACAACAAAGGGCTGACAATTTTCTAATTCACAGTTTCCAGTAGTGGCATACCTTGTGTGTCCAATTCCAAGATTTGAAATATATAATTTCTTCAAATTGTCTTCAGTAAAGACGTGATTTACAAGACCCATTCCCTTGCAAAGTGAAAGTAAAAGCTTGTCTTAGAAAAAAATAGACTAGTAGCACTAGTGAGTAGAGGCTTTTCTAGGAATCTGCTCAGGCAATCCCAAATTAGACAATGCATTTCACTTCTCTGTGCTTCAGAATTCTAACCTTAAGGGGGGGAAAAAACCCTAAGTTAATTGTAATAACTGTGCAGCATTTAAAAAAAGTTTGTGAGGTGAAATTCACCTAGCATAAAATAAAATTAACCTTTTTAAAGTAAGCAATTTAGTGGCATTTAATACAGTCAACATTGAAATGCTTGTTTTATGAGATATTTTCCATTAAAACATTGAGGAACAGACGTACTAAGAGATAAAATTTGTCAAATGTAATAAACTAAATTATTTGCATTTTAAAAATTCAAAGTATGTTAATTATTCAAATAAACGACCTGTTTGAGTGAGTCAGTCTAGCAAACTATCACTGGAAAAAAAATGCATCCTAATTTGACAAGTGGAAACAGCTGATCCAAAGAGCATTGCTTCTAAATGAAAATTATTTATTCAAATTTCGTTCCCTCATCCTCATACACTAGTTATCATCTGGTTATGGTTATCGTTATAATCAACATTATTTTATGTTCAAATATACCTTGTGTGTTTTGAATGTTGGTACTGAATTCCCATCACTGGTCACAATACCAGCACTCTCCTGACCCCTGTGAATATAAAAAGGTATCAACTGTTAAATATACTCCATTGATAAGTTTCTTAATGAACTTTATGAAACATACTTTTCTCCAAAGCATCC
This sequence comes from Equus przewalskii, assembly GCF_037783145.1. Classification (NCBI taxonomy): domain Eukaryota; kingdom Metazoa; phylum Chordata; class Mammalia; order Perissodactyla; family Equidae; genus Equus; species Equus przewalskii. Next base: position 76,274,213 of record NC_091833.1, on the reverse strand, counting down.
ATGAACTTAATCTGACAACACATTAAATGCTACTAGTACTAGTGACACTTCTCATGACGATGATGATGTCAATTAGCAACAGCAGCACATGATATTGTCAGAGTTCTAATATGCCAGGCACTGTCCTAAGCATTTACACGAATGCTCTAACTTATTAGGCTTTCACAAAAATCCAACGAAGTAGGTACCATGATTACCATTCTTATTTACAGATGACACTAAAGAAACAAATTAAATAACTTGCCCAATGTCACACAGAGAGCGGTGGCACAGCCGAGATTAGAACTTCTGCTTCTAACCTCCATTCTATGTGACCTCTAATAAGGTTGAGTATGTAAATGACTAAGTAGATATAAACAAAAATCTTGAAATAGCAGGTAAAATGCTTAGTTGTGGGTACTGGAATTATGAATAAAATTTATTTATGATTTTTTTCTTTTTTTTTGTTTTTCTGCACTTTCCAAATTTTCTCCAACGAATACCTATGACTTCTGTTATCAGAAAAAAATAAATGCTGCTTCTTAAAAACCCTAAGCTGATCAGGTACTCTGTATCTTGTTTTCTGCATTAGTATTTTAGGTGACGATACAGAGGAGAAAGCCAAAAGCTAGGCTGGAGGTAGGGTAGCACATGGTAAGACTTAGAGGACCTGCACCACTGTGGAGTATAAACTCAAACGATAAAGGTTTCAACTGCTCAACAATTTTTAATTCTGAACAAGGGTTATAAATACTAGACGTTTATTAACAAATTTTTGTTCCAAAGAACGTATATGAAGGTAGAAATAAAAAGTAAATCTTTACCATATATGTGTGTATGTGTTAATAATTAATACATTGATTTATTTGGTAAAAAAGATCTTTTTCAAAATTACATATTATAATTGTTTAGGCATTTAATTAACAAGAAAAACTATACCACTAAATGGACTTGCAAAGCAAAACTCTAAAAAATTAAAATTGAAATGATTTTAGTAAATTATCACTGCATTAAATACTATGCTGAAAATAGCTTTGCATAATACTATATACCCTATAAGACTGAACAGGGTTTCTTTATTTAGTGAAATGATGTGGTCTTTAAGTCAACCGATGCTAGAAGACTAAGCAATTTATATCAGAGGAAAAAGAAAATTAATGTTAGTTATAAACCTTAGGGCAGAAAGAACCTCAGCCAACCATTTCCAAAACAATTTTTAAAAAACCAACAATCATTTAGTAAACCAGAGTAAATTATGTAAGAAAATAAACAAAAAAAAAACGGTTCTTTCCCTTTTGTCTCAAAGGTAATTTTTCCTTAAAGCTAAAATTAATAACGTTAGGAATCACTCAGGTCCAGGCTTCTTTAATCACAAAGCCTGCTTATTTGGCAGTTTCTCAAGTTACTCCCCTCAAGGCAGCTTGAACCAGTTAAACTAGATCCTTTCAGCTCTCTGGAGCTTATTGACAACCAGCCGTCTGGTTTCCTAGGAAACAAAACCTTGGCTAGAAATAGTGAATCATTTCCAGGTCACTTTCAACATGGAGAGTGGAGCAGGAAAGCACTGGACTCAGGAAGAGGTTAAGGCTTTGCTAAGTGTCTGGGCAGAAAAAAATATACGAAAACAACTCTATGGAACACTGAGAAATAAAGGAATATTTATTTACATTGCTAAAAGGCTACAAGCATTAGGAGTATACAGAGATTGGAAACAGTGCCGGGCAAAGTACAAAAATCTCAAATATGAATACAGAACAGTTAAACATGCACACAACTCTGGAGACAGCTCTAAAACTATGAAGTTTTTCCACGATTTGGATGCAATCCTGCAGTATGAACCTGCCTCACAGTTAACAGAGGAAGATGCAAATGGCAGGTGCCTAGCAACGCTGAGCCAAAGTACAGCCCCAGAGACCACTGAAGGTAAAAAGAAAAAGTACCGTTCTTTCGTTTTTACCTAACAAACTGTAAGAGTACAGGACTTCTGAGTCCATATGATAAATAAAGCATGAAATACGAAGGTTGAGAAAAACAAGTGACTTCTTATGCTATTTTGCACAAGGTAAAAATTAATTTACAAAGGGTTAAATACCACCACTTTTAAAATCTGTAAAATACAGAAAAAGCACACTAAAATGACACTTACTGCTAGTGCCAACTGCTCCTTACGCATGTCTGATATGTTTTTGGAAAATGGACTGGGTTCTGAAAATATTTTAGGTTTTAATTTTATAAGAGTGGCAAAAAAAAAAAAAAATATATATATATATATGTGTCACTCAACTGTTGTTTTCCCACAGTTCCAAAAAAGACAGAACTTTCTGCTCTGTATTAATGTTGCCATTTTCCTAAGTTTATAAATAAAAGTGCTAAAATACTAAGAACTGATAACTTCTTCACTACCTGTTTGGAAGAAGGGCTCCATTTTAACTGTAAGTAAAACAAAAACAGATTTGATAGATGCAATGACAGATGATAAAATAAAGTTCTTGACCTGCTGTGTTGTTAAGCCCAACACTACTTATACAGAATTTGCTCACTGTCTGCAGGAGCCGAATGCATCACTAGGCAAAGTGGGGAAACGAATTGTTAGATTTCTCCCATAGCCAAGTCTTACAGATGTTATTTTTAAGAGAAAGTTGTTCAATTCAAAATCTGTAATATCTACTGTCTGTGTACGACATGTGCAAAGCACTGAGCTACATGCATTCAGTGATGTGTAACCTCGCAAAGGACGGAACTATAAATAAACGTTAACACCCAAGAGAAAACAGTACGTAGCATAATAAGGGTGCCAAATGAGAAGGACGTTAAGATGACAGAGATAACAGTGGGGTTAACTTGGGTTATCTGAACTTTGAGTTTAAAGCTCAATAATAAATCATTTGGTAAAAAATCCACCCCACTTACACACTCCCTTTACATTTGTGATATTATACCAAAGTCTGAGAAAGCTTAGCAGTCACTACCAAGTTAAAAAGCAATTACATTATTTTATTTAATTAATCACCCTGCACTCTTCCTTATTTAAATGCTTTAAATACTGATTAATGATAAGTAAGTCACTCAGCTTCTAGAAGGCCTTGATTTTAACCAGAGGTTGGCATAATGAAGATGTGGGTGCTGATAACTCTACTTCTTAACAAGATCTTCTAGCCCTTGCAGGTACCCCCATGGCTCCAAACTCCCCAGTTTCACTCATAAGCAGAGGGCCCATAATTACAACGTAACCACGTATGTTTAAGGTATCTGGAACTCCCAATTCTAAAACCAAACTTTGTTCTCCCATCAAAATTGATCTTCCCACAAATCGCTTCCACTTCAGTATCACTGTATTTCTGATCACTTCAACAGAAATGTTTGAGATATCCTTGACCTTTGGTCAGTCACTAAGTCCTTAAAAAACCTACTGACATGTTTCATAAGTTTTCCCCTCTGCTCCATTCTCATTACCACCATCCTGAACTTCACCATCTACCACAAGGAATATTAAGATAACCCCTTAACTGGTCTCTCTAGTTTCCAGCTCCTTTCCACACATCTTCCACAACACTAGTGGTGGTTGTTTTTTAACTTATTAAAATTATAAAATTACAAGCACATTGGCATTTTGTTTACATTAAAAATAATCTTTAAATTATACCCAGAATTAATCGTAATTTAGGACTAAATGTTACTTTTAATGGCTCCATAACATTTAATTGCGTGCATATACTAGAGTTTAGGTCTTTGACCATCTTATACAAATGATGTGCAATCAATACCTTTGTCTATATTTAACATTATTACTTTGGGATAGACTATCAGAAGTTCAATTACTGGTCAAGGGGGTATGATTACTTTGAAACATAATGCTAACATATCTGCTTTCCAAAAGAATTGTACTTCACTAACAATGAGAATGCTTCTTTTATAGAACCTTGTCATGCAAGACTAACGGATGGGGTAGGAGGGGAAGACACTTTGCTAATTTAATCACTGATGGAGTAGGCTAATTTAATAAATGTCTACAATAGTGTATGCAATCAATAACTTTTTACTTTGTATTTGTTTAATTACTAGTGGTATGGAACATTTTTTCTATAATATTTATTCACTTTTATATGAATTGACATGTTTAAATGCTGGAATTATCATTCTATTGGAGCATTTTTATGTTGTTGCATCTATTTCTTTCGACCTATCAATCCACGATACTACAAGTCTCTTGAAGGCAGACTCCCGAGCGCCCTTCATCTTGTGTTCCCGGATACTCAATCCCTGTTTTGTTGAACATTGAAAGTATTTTTAAACTATCTTTGCGATGGCTCATATTCCAAGATGGCTTTTCATTGTATTTCCTGGCTTGCCCAATTGAAAACAGGACTGAAACTTTTTTCTGGGTACAGTGAAAACTGTTCATGTCAACTGAGGCCTCAGAAATCTGCATGATCTCTTTTGCCTTACGATTTTGCATGATTTTTATTTCACCAACAAAATCCAAAAAGTTTTAATGTAATCAAATAGTTTATTTTCTAAGGCTTAGAAAGCCCTCCCTTCTCCAGGTCTAATTCATTTATAAGGTCTACTGGTTTTTCTATGGTGGAACCAGCAGAATATTAATTGGTGTACGATAAACTAAAAAAGGGGGGAAAAAATGAATGTGCCTTTTCCACTGCGGGATTAACCTCATGCAAGCGGTAAGGATAAAGGATTTGGTCCCCTCTGTTTGGCAGTAGGTAGTCTGGCTGAGCCTTGGCAAAGGACCCAAATACAAACTCCAAGAGGCTTCATGTTGTGGTAATTATAATCATCCTCAACCTCAAAATACCTTTGGCCTACTGCTGCTGAATTACATTTCTTCAGCGACTAAGTTTCCACTCTGTTTTCCTCCTCTTACTTTATACAAATGCATGAGGAGTAATGACTTAAGAGTTTCAGTTTAAAATCTCCAAGGCATGAGGCTCCTGCATACAATTTTGAGATTCACACTGGGAAACTTAAAAATTTCCTGAAGAAGTTGGGTAGAGAGCTTTTCTTTTTCACCCTCATCTGATTGCTCAACTCCAGGCCCTTTTCTATAGACATAAAACTAGGCCCTAAACCAAATGAGAGAACAGCAAACCTTACCTTTCCTTACTGGTCTTATAATCAGGCTCAGATGTTAAATTACCTGGGTATGTCAGTATCTTCCACACTTCTCTCTACAGAGAATTCTTATGTAACTCCCGATTTTTATTTTCCATATTCCCAACTAATTCTCAAACATTTCCTAACTGCAATTTAGCTTCAAATAATTAGGAAGCCTAATTTAAAATTTTTGACGATTACTTTGAGAGTTTTAAATTTATACAATTACGCCACTGGAAAACTTCCCTTATTTTTTACTTTCCTATTTTAATATATGAATCCCTAACATAATCTTTAAGATGATAAACAGCATTTTCTTTATTCTTTAATGGGAATGCCTCCAAATATAAGGTGAATCAAGATTTTAAATGAATGTTTATGTCATTAAAATCACACTGAACATTTGATCTCCTAAAGTAAAATATAATACTTTTTCTGCTACTCAGTAAAACAAAATTGGAAAAACATATATGGAAATAATATAAGATGAATAAATCTTTAATTCAGAAAACTACAAAGAGCAATCAAAATGTTCTTAACCAGTCTAAAACCTCACTGTAATTAGGACTTATCTTCCACTTCACATGCCAACTGAATTGCAAATTCTGTATGTTGGATTCCTTTGAAAGACGTACTTCACTTTTTCCGCAATATCACCCTCCTTTGATTACTTTAAAACATAGACTATGACTCATTTTATGAAAACCTGTATAAAACATCCAAATCATAAAACAAGGAAATCAAGGAGGGACTTCATTTTTGAAGGTTGGCATGGTTCTTTTTTAAAAGACACATTCCCTAGTCCATTTAAACATAACTTAGATTAATGTCTAGAGTTAGTATCTATCAATCAATTAATTACATAAGATACATATAAACTCTTAGTAATTTGACCACGTGTCAAAACAAGATTTTCTGATTATTTCATTACATGACCTCTTTTACACTGCTAGTATCATTTATGAAGTGCCTACTATGTTAAAACGCCTCAATTAAGAAATGTAATTTGAAAACCACAACCATTACAAAATTAGCATAGAATTCTAGTTAGAAGTTCAAAATAAATCATGTCAATGGGATGCAAGAATTAACTTCTCTTTATATACACAAATATTAAAACCATATTATACCACTTTGTTACAAAATGTGTCTGTCACAAATCTATAATCCTTTGTGAATATGATCAAATTCAGCTCAAGCTACTAGCACTATAGGTTACATTAATCCAATTTTTATTTCCTTAGTACTTATTTTTAAAAGGAATTCTGTTTTCTTTCCAGGCAAAATGTCAGTCACATTAGAAGACAAGGAAGACATCTCAGGAAATCCTTTACTTTTGGTTTCTCATGTCAAACCAATGGAACTAGGTATAGTATGATCAGCCAAAAATATAATGAAACTGATCCAATTTCAAATTAGAACATAAAGACTGGTTTCTAATCTGAGAAATGGATGATTTTTTCCTGTTAGAAACACTTAGGATTAATTCATTTCCCCCTTTTTTACCAATCTATACTAAAAAAATCATTTCTAAAACAAATCGTTTCTTTAACAAATTATACATTGCCTGGAAATATTAGCCTTCAAATTTCCAACCTCTATGCTTTTAAGAAATCTGATGACCAAAATTACACATAGTAGCGTATTTATGAGCATATTTATTTAATGAGCATATCACTCAGCATTCTGAGGGGTCTAAGACAAACAGAATTTTACATTTGAAAGTAAATAATATCAAATCCATTATGAGGTCAAGTATGATTTTATTCACCCAATTAAAGTCAACAGAAATCCTCTTTTTGCTTCTAAATTCTTATTGAAGGTTAACCCAAATGAGCAAAAATACGGAAAAGCATTTCAAAACAAAGACATTATATATACCACAAAATAAAAACGACTCTCTATTTCAGGTAAATGCTACAGAGTGGTTTTTAATAACTTACATTACAGATGCTGGGGTCTGAACTACCTTTTTATTAAACATGAAATCTGAGAAAAACATAAGATAATATGGTTGTTAAAAAAAACAATACATGTCAAGTAATGCTATTACCATAAAATGAGTTGCAAAACTGTGCAAAGACATTCTGCCTAGAAACAAGGCATTACGAAATTTCCGGCACATTTCTTTACATTAAAAGAACCTAATACTTCACTTAAAATGGCATTTGGTCTTTGACCAATGAAATATCCTTTATTGTCACAAGGTATAAGAAGTACCAATTGTTAGAATGTGCCTCTTCCATGCCCTTCATTCATGACTTGGTTCTCAACCCTGACTGTCAACTAGAAGTGCAAGCTGGGGATGAGGGGTGGGGGTGGCAGACCAGGGCACTGGTTTATAAAAGCTCCCCAGAATCTCCCTCTGATAGGTAGCCAACGGAAACCATTAGATAAAGAAATAGAAAAGGAAGGGGATAAATTGCTTGCACCTATCCTATCACAAAAAAATTGTCTAAAATGAACCATTTTCTTATGTAATTATATTGCTTTCTACAAGTAAATAAATCTCAACTTTCGCTATATACTGGCATACACCCCACATACTAAAGGATTGGGATGGAAGAGAAAGAAATGATAGAGAATAAAGATGATCAAAACGTGACTAATTAAAACATAACTTTATTAAAGCCAGTCACTGTCACGATAAGGAACAGATTCAGGTTCTGTACTTCACTTCCCTGTTAAAGAGAAAAGCTAAGCTACAATTTGTTATTCCATCTCCTATGGAGAAAATTACTTTCTTTACTAATATTGCATCCAATTATTTATCTTGTCTGATGTATGTAACCCATGTCTATCTCTTTTCCTCCCCACCTGATACAGGTAACTCTATATCAATAATGGAACCCCCTAACAATCCAACTTTTATTCCAACTGTAGCAAATGAAGGAGGAAAACACTGGACTGTGCCAGAAGTCAGGGCTCTAATAGGCATCTGGTCTGATAAAAGCATACAACAACAACTAGAGGGAACAGTGAGAAATAAAAGGCTATTTGAACAAATTGCTGCCAAGCTTCAGAAATTTGGAATAGAGAGAGACTGGAAGCAGTGCAGAACAAAGTACAAAAACTTAAAACATGAATATAAGACTGTAAGAATGGCTCAAGACCTAGGCACGACTAAGAGTATGAAATTTTTTACTGAGTTGGATGCTATTCTGGGACACAATAAAACAGAAAAATCGCAACAAGAATCCCAAGATAGAGAACAAGCTACAGAATGTGCCAATGTAAAAACAGAAGAGCATCAGACAGGTAGGAAGATGAAGAAAAGTAATCTTAATATTATCTACACCATATAAAAACGTTCAGTAGCATGATAACACAAATACAGTCTGTTAAATAGGTTTCATTAAAAGCTATTCAACAAGCTAATTGCTGGATTATAATGAAACAGATTTAATGTATATTTGATCTCCTCCAGAACATAATAAAAATTGGATTTCCAGGGCGAAGTTTAAAAACAGACCAATTTTAATAAAGTAAAAGTAGAGCTCTACGTGGCAAAGTTAAAACAAATTTTCATACTAACTGTCGTAAAAACTGTGAGTAAACAGAAAAAGGGCATTGAAGAACTTAGAAAAATACAAAACCCATGAGAATGTCTTTGAAGTCTAAGTTCTTCTGCAACACATCATAAAGTTCTTTAAAACGAATTTAACCCAAAGGACTGAGATATGGTATACACAAAGCATGAAATAAACTGGATGACTTCTAGCCCAGGAGTCAGGAAATGCAAGTTCCAATTCAGTCCCTCTGGAACCTTGAATCAACCAAGTATCTCCTGTAGACCTAACACTGTAAAATGGGGAACTGGACAAGATGGTCTTAAAGACCTCTACTCATCGTAATGTTTCTAGATCTTAATATATGCCTTAATGATGCCGTCTTAATTCTCAGAGTATGAGTGTGTGTCTAGGAGAGAGAGAGAGAGGAAGGAATGATAGAGAGTTAGGATTTGGAAATGGTGAGAAATCCTAAAAAGTTTCACTGGCTGGAAAGAAAAAAAATGGTCTGCAAGAGAACTATATACCTGCCCTATTAAAATTAAAATGTAAAATGACAAGAGATAAAGTAGCCCAAGAGCGGTGGCATGATTATGTTCATACAGCAATTGCTGGAGATGCAGCTGAAGATGACTCTATCAGTTATATGTCAGAACACCCAATTAGAGACTTGTAACACCAGATATCTATAGTGCTATCTAAGATAGCACTATATCACAGATATCTAAAACTAAAAGATGTTTAAGAGTAGAGAATCCAAACTACAGAAAAACAAGCAGCCACAGTATTTAGTATCAAGTTCACTCTAAAAGGCAAAATAATATATTAGAGTTTAAAATGCAATTCTGAAAGTGAATAAAAAACAAAAACGAACCACTATATATCTCATTATGTTCATACAGTCACTGCTGGAGATACGGCTGAAGATAACTTGCTCAGTAATATGTCAGAAGAACTAAGAGAGAAAGATACAAAACGAAGTCCTGGCACAGGTAAAACAATATTCTTTGCTTTTTTGTGTGTGACAAAATATATAGATGTTATTATAAAATGCTGCTATGGACTGAACTGTGTCACCCCACAATTTATATGGTGAAGCCCTAACCCCCATGTGACAATATTTGGAGATGGGGCCTTTAAGAGATGATTATGTTTAGATGAGGTCATGAGGGTGGGGGCCTTCATGATGGGTTTTATAACATAACTATATATAATACTATAATAAGATGTTACAATACCTATGATATTATTGTAAGATGTTATAAAACCATATACAAGAACGTTATAAAATGTGAGGTACTGTTGGATAATACTCATATTCACAAAATACAGAAATGGAAGGTGGAAATTATTAATGAAAGTTATGTTCCCTATGGCTGTTGTTCTCAAAGTGTAACAGCATCAGCATCATCTGGAAACTTATTCAAAATGCAAACTCTAGGGCCCCATCCAGAATCAGAAACTCTGGGGTTGGGGCCCATCAATCTGTCAAGTCCTTTAGGTAATTCTGATACACGCTCCCCTATGGTATAGGGTACTAAGGGGGTGGAAGAGAGCGAGTGCTTCCTATCTGATAGTTTGCCTCTTCTATGCAAACCAAAATTGGGGGTAGGGTGGGGGACCACCAAGGCCCCAAGCAGAAGCCTGGCTGTCACAGACCTTGCACATAAGCCTTTCAGTCCAAAGCTTCATATAGCCTTGGAAAGTGTAAAGATCAAAGATCACTGTTGACTAATAAAACAAGGTAATCAAATTCCCCACATTCTTGGCAAACTTCTTCTGATTTATCAGATATGACTAAAACCTCAATGGGGGCCGGGCCAGCCCATGGTGGAGTGGTTGAGTATGCTGGCTCCGCTTTGGCGACCCAGGGTTTCTCTGGTTCAAATCCTGGGCGTGGACATGGCACTGCTCATTAAGCCATCCTGAGGCGCCGTCCCACATAGCGCAATCAGAGGCCCTCACAGCTAGGATATACAACTATGTACTGGAGGGCTTTGGGGAAGGGAAAAAGAAAAGCTCAGTGGAATAAGATCAGCAGAAGGCTGAGGAGAGTAATAACATAAATTCTAATTTGATTCCATTCAGGGGAGAAAAATTAGCTAATTCTACTACATGAACACCTAAAAATGCATGATTAAGGCAATATGAAAGAAGTTAATGACTGGGAAAAATCAGAGAACCCTTAGGCTAGGCCTATTATATTTAGTAAAAAGAAAAGATCTGGGAAAATTGAATAACTACTTCTTTGGATCTAATATAAATTAATTTTTCTCCCCAGTCTGAAGTATAAGCAAAAGAGGATAAAAGGAATCAGAAAGTTAGCAGAGGAGAAAGAATGCCTAAAGAGAAATTAATGTTTGACAATCTTATCAGCTACCTGTCTCTTCTAAGTAGGAGAAACAAAACTGACTTAATTCATCTCCAAATCAGCTGCCATTTATATGAAGTGAAATGCCTCAATATCTTGGTATTCTTGCAGGTCACTGCTTTCTAGTATAGGACAGTCACAGGTAGATGAATTTTGGCTTGGAGGGGTGGAGACACACATACTTAGCACAGAAGTCCAGCAGTAGTACATTATATCCTATTAGAGGAAGTCACTCTTATCTTCAGCCTAAAAATCACAAGTGAAAGACGACACTGTTCTTTTAAGAATAATTGTAGGGGCCAGCACAGTGGCACAGCAGTTAAGTTTGCACATTCCACTTTGGGGGCCTGGGGTTCACCAGTATGGATCCCAGGTGCAGACCTACACACTGCTTGGCAAGCCATGCTGTGGCAGCGTCCCACATATAAAGTAGAGGAAGCACAGGGCCAGTCTTCCTCAGCAAAAAGAGGAGGATTGGTGGCAGATGTTAGCTCAGGGCTAATCTTCCTCAGAAGAAAAAAAAAAAAGAAGAAGAATTGTAAAACTAACTTCTTCCTTTTGGCTGTGATAAAATGTATTTCCAAAATTAAAATTTTCATTATCCCCATAATTTAACAAAAATTAGCAATGTGATGGCCAGCAGAGGGCATTAAAGTATCTATTATTAGTATCTCAGAAGGTATGCTAAGCATCTTGTTTTCTGCAATTAATTTATTTCTTTTAACAGACCAAAAATTGGAAATAATTTTCTTTAAAATGGAATATTTAAACACTTTTGTATATTTTGCATACAATTCGGGTAATCAGTGAAATCATTATGTAAATTAATGTACCTTGGTCATGTGAAACAACACATTGAGAACTTTAAAATTTTAATCCAATAGGAGATCCAGATAAAGACTTGATTGTTAAAATTTCAGAAAACCTAAGAATTATAAACGTAAAAAAAGCTCAGATATATGTAAGCTGATAAATTTAAATATAAGCAACTTGTTAATTATAAAGGCATGACTTTCCTAATTCTTACTGCTTTATATTTTAATAAACTTTTAAGAAGCTGTGACATAACAAAGAATATATCTGACCTTTGTCCCCAGTTCCTGGCATACAGCTTCAAAAACCTTTGAAATTTCCAGTGATAGAAGTGTCTTCTTTATTCTGGGGTGACCCAAGGTGGGCTCCTAGATAGCTTCAGGAAAGGGCTGGTCATGAGAAAAACCAACCTTGTGATTAGAGGGTGGGAGCTTTTGGGCCAGCCCAACCTCCAGCAGTGGAGTGAGTCTGGAGACTGAGTTCAATCATGTGGCCAGTGATATAATTAATCATGCCATAATGAATCACATCAACAAGAACTCTGGTTCAGAGGAGCTTCCTGGTTGGTGAGCACATTGATGTGCTGGAAGGATGATATCTCCTGACTCCACAGGGAGATGGCAAGGAAGCTCTGCATCCGGGACCCTCCCAGACCTTGCCCTATGTGTCTCTTCATTTGGCTGTTCCTGAGTTCTACCTTTCAGAATAAAACTGTAATCCTAAGTATAGCAATTTCCTAAGTTATGAGTCATTCTAGCAAATTATCAAACCTGAAGGAGGGTCATAACACACCTGGAATTTGCAGCCACTCAGCTGGAAGTGTGGCTAGCAGCTGAAGTAAGAGCAGTCTTGTGGAAGATTGAGCCTTTAAAGCTGTGGAGTCTGATGCTAACTCTGGGTAGTTAGTGCCAGAATTAAATTGCAGTACACACAGGTGGGGCAGAAACACAAGAGAAACTAAATGCACCTCCTTCCTTAAAAGATGTTAAATTTAAGGATTCCTCCCCCATATGACATCTTATTTCCTAGGACTAATTACTCAGAATTTCTACATAACACCTAATCTCCATAAATGTTTCTATTTCTCAATATGTACGATATGTACCTTAGCCTAGAACTGATGGCTTTAGTCACAAGTAAAATGTTATAAATTCATATTCTGCTGAAATAAGGTTTGAGCTCAAAGGTTACCTTGGACTTGTACTCTTGAAAAAGTAGCCACTGGGGCAAGGGTAGGAGAAGGGTTTGGGCATGGAAGGTAGTAGGTGTAGCTACAAAATGGCAACCAGAGGGATCCTTATGCTGTTGGAATGGTTGAATATCTTGACCTTGACGATGGAGACATGAACCTTACATAGTGATAAAAACATACACACACTCACAAATGAGTACAAGTGAAACTGGGAAAATCTGAATCAGAATGGTGGACTGTACCAACGTCTATATCCTTGATGTGATCGTATATTATGGTGTTACAAAATGTTACCATTAGAGAAAACTGGGCAAAGTATAAAGGGGATCTCTCTATTATTTCTTACAAATGCAGGTGAATCTACAATTATTCAGCAAAAATTTCAATTAAAAAAATAGCTTACTAGGTAGCCCTATGTGGCTCCAGAGTACTTGTCATTTGAGGTCTTGATATTGCTAAAAGCTAAACTTCATCCCAGTCTCACTGTGCAAATGTCCTTAATAAGAAGATCTGGTCCTATCTTGATATAAATCTCCACATACCTACTGTTGAATATGCTTATGTGCCCCCTAACCACCTTCTGCCTCACTGGTGTATTAACACCAACTATTGTCTAGTTTTACAATAGTCATTACAAGCAACTGCATAGACAACTATATTTAGTAACACAGAATGTTTTTTAAAAAATAACGTCCCAGTGTATAGGAAAGTACAGCTGAGGTAAAAGAATAATATCATAGCATTTCTATACTTGAACGTAGCAATCCAACATCCGCATATGAGGAGGAGCTTTCGCCAAATTACAAACAGCTGATTTGTAGACATCCTATGCATACATTGGTACATTAGAAAAATCCATGTTATATTTACCAGGCTAAGCACCATTGGTTCCTTAAAATGTTTAACACCTGTCTGCTGTTAATGTCTCAACATGAAATTGCTAAAACCACTTAATGTCTTTTATCTCTTTGTACTGTATTGCAGTGAAGATCATTCTTAGTTATAATGAGGATCAAATGAGCAAACAGATGTAAGAACTCTTTGTCAAGCATTAAAATGTAACAATGAAAGATGTTATCAAATTGGGTCTAAAAGTTCTATCATACTCCCAAATACAGCATACTGCCTTGTGACTTTTAAGGCAGAATACTCCTAAGATTTTGAAGGTGGTGAATACTACAAGGCCATTTTAAAATTTGGTTAGAGATGGCATACGCTCTTGGCTTCAAGGTTACAGTTTTGATGCTGGAATCCAGCCTTACTGGTTTTTAGTTTTGCAGCACAATCTTCAATTACGAAAGTAGATTAGAGTTTTGTAAACAACAAATTTAAATTGCTATTCTCTTTGTTTTCTGACAGAAGAAGATACCATAAGCACTGTCTCAGAAGAGGTGGGCAGCCTCACAGCACCACAAAGTGCCACTGGGTCAGGTATGGGGTCTAAATTGTTGAATTTTATTTATTTTTGCTGAGGAAGATTAGCCCTGAGCTAACATCGGTTGCCAATCTTCCTCATTTTTTGCTTGAGGAAGACTAGCCCTAACCTAACATCTATGCCGAGCTTCCTCCACTTTATATGTGTGGGTTACCACCACAGCATGGCTAATGAGTGGTATAGGTCTGTGCCCAAGATCCGAAACTGTGAACCTAAGCTGCTCAAGTAGAGCATACCGAACTTAACCACTATGCCAGGGGCCCTAAACTGTTAAATTTTAAATGTTAATTTGATATTTAAAGTCTAATATACACCAGTTTAAGTAGTTATAGGGCAGATCTCTATTGTGTATAACCCCAAATGCCCCATACCTGAGCTGGTGGATAAAATATGGTAGAGGAAGAAAGTGTCTATTCCTCCTTCTTACTACAAGAAATTAGTAAACACTGAGGCTCTTCATATTCATAAATATCCAGTGAAGATCACTTATTGATGAAAAGCAGCTAAGTTATTCTAATATTGGGGATAAGTCTGCCTTATAATTTTAAAAATATTTTATTTGAATATGAATGTATGAAAACATTTTTTGACCCTCATTGAAATCACTGTAATGCTCAGTGCTTTACATCAATCCAAGTTGTTTTAAATGAATAACATTCAAATACATGATTTATCTGTAAGTTTGAATAATTGCAAATCATGTTGATTTATAGGTAATCATATTCCTGTAGAAGATGCTAAAAGTCATTTAGAGATTGTAACAGCGAGTGACACAGAGGCTGGAAAACACTGGTGTGACAGTGAGGTCAGAGCGCTTATACACGTATGGTCTGACGAAAAAATTCAGCAAATGCTTGAAGGGGCCACAAGAAACAAAGAAATATTTGAGGAAATTGCCAGAAGACTAACGCAATTAGGAATAGACAGAGACTGGAAACAGTGTCGTACTAAATACAAAAATTTAAAATACGAATATAGAGTTTTACAAAGGAAAAATGGCAACCCTCAAAGAAAAATGAGATTTTATGAAGAAGTTGACTGCATCCTAAGACGACCAACTCTCAGAACTGCCAAATGGAAACATGGTAAGCTTGGAATTGACCTTTTAAAAAAAATTCTATAAACGTTCCTCTTTGCATTTTAATTTAGTGAGAAACTCTTCAGAAATAAAATTCTAACACTATTATATGTTCAAATGACCCCCAGAATTATTATAAAACATGTACCTAAGTTAATAGTTTTAATTTCTTTCCAAACCCTGTACCAAAATACTCCTAATTCTTAAACTCATTCTTCCTTACCTGTCCAGTTGCTTAAATGTTCTTACTTTAGTGTACTTGAATGCTTGAAGACTAATGTATTTTAAATGATGTCATTATGCTTCTTTTCCCATGTTGTTTGTTTTAAGAACTATTTGAAGGTCATACCAAAAACCCAAGAACTTTGAGCATCAAGAGAAAAGCATATGAAGATGGTAAGAGCCTCAGAAATGCCAAGTTTTTCCATGTTGAGAGAAAAGCTTCTGTTGCTTTTACCTGATAAGAGATGTTTATGCCTGTCCTTGAAAATTAGACTAAATATATTGTTTATGAGCTGCGTGAGAGCAAAAAATGCTGAGAAATGATTTCTTTCATAGCTCATTATGAGTGAAAGTAACAGAGTAAATGGAAACTTTCCCAGAGTCAGAAATTTCCGCACAACTATGCATTTATCATGAGCCTTTAAAATTACACTTCACAGTGACTGCTATCAAGACTGGGATACAAAAGGGCAAAAACTCCACAAACCACTAAGTTCTGAATTTTGGTTTTCTTCAAAGGTAGTTAGTAATGGGAATAACATTTTAGTAATTCTACAAATAAGCCAAACTCACAAGCCAACCTAATTACATGAGCAGTAATTCAAAAGGAACCCATTACAGACATCAGAAAAGGTAACGTAACATAGCATAGCAAAGAAGAAAACTGCAGTACAGAAGAAAAAGCAGGGACTAACAACAGAAAACCTGTGTTCTAGTCTCTCTCTGACCCTAATAACACAGAGCAAATCACTCCATCTCTCTGGATCTCTATGAAAATTCAGCTTTAGCATTTAAAGATTTATAATTTATCGAACTGTTTTGAGTAGATACAAACAGCCGAAGAGCTCAACTTTTAACACACCCATACAACCACCACTCAAATAAGACACAAAACATTACCAGCACCCTAGAGGCCTCCCAGTCATGAATCATCTCCCTAGCCTCCCTACAGGTTATCACTATACTCACCTCTATCACCATAGATTAGTTTTGGAATCATACAAGATGTACTTAGTACATATTTTTTAATGTCAAGCTTCTTTCACTCAACATTGTTTGTGAGATTCATCCATGATTTTGCTTGTAGCAGGAGTTTGTTCCTTTTTGTTGCTGTAGAATATTCCATTAGAGGAATATACATCCCCCTAGCCTCTTTATCTGTTCCACTGTTGCACATTTCCATTGCTTCCACATTGGGACTATTATGAATAATGCTGCTATAAAAACTCTTGTGCATGTCTCCCAATAAACATATGCATGCATTTCTGTTGAGTATATACCCAAGAGTGGGATGCAGGGTCATGGGGTATGTGTATATCCAAGTAGCGTTCTAAGCACTTTACATATATTAATGCATTTAACCTCCACCACAACTCTATGAGGTGGGTGCTATCATTATCCCCAGTTTACAGAGGAGGAAATGGAGGCATAGAGAAGTCTGCGCTCTTGAACCAGCTGGCTACACTGCTTCTCTGTGAGGGGCAGGGAACACATTTGCGCTGAGGGTACAGTATTCCCAGTATCTGCCACAGTGCCTTGCATATACATAGTAGGAGCTCAACAAATGTTTTTTGAATAAAGTATTAGAGAATAGCAGGAAACACCCTCTTAACTGCCCCCTCCACCTCCTGCCCAACATCAGCTCAAGTGAGTTGAAAATTTTATTCTCCATTTTTGGACATAAATTGCAAGCCAGAGGAGTTGCTCTACCTTTGCCTTCTCTTAATACCCTCTAGTGGATATACTATTGCAAAGCGAAATTGCTAAGGGTTAACCACATTGAAGTATCATTCCCAACCCAGTAAATTGGTGCGCTGGACCTTTAAACATATAAATCTAGTCCAACAGAGGAGAAAACAGACTCAAAAGTTAGAAGACTTGCCCAAGATCAAACTGATGTTACTAGGAAACTTGGGACTAGATTTCAAGTCTTATGCTAAGGAGCTATTCCCAATACCGACCAAAACGATAAAGTAGTAGTACTCTGAGACACTTTTGGGGATAAATTCTGCTTCAGACTAATGCAAAATGCAAAGTTCTAAATAATACTATAACTGGAAGAATTGAAAACATACGATTTAAGACTGAGAATCATTAAATCACAAAAGTAATTGAATTAAAAGTTTTTCAAAATCAAAGACTGGAACAATTAGCAAAGACAGTTTTAAAATAAGTCACTTCCCCAAACAAGGGGATATAAAGCACTATAGGAATGTGACACATTTGGTCATTATCACTCAGAGATGAAAATCAAAATAAAATTGTCCCCAGTGTTAATTTGGCAACTCAGAGCAAGTTCTCTTACAACCTAGGCTGGGTTCTCCAACAAACTAAATGAAGATAACTGGGAACTAATTCCATAGAGGTTTGTCTGAGTGCATCTGTCTTTCTCACAGTGCCTTTCCAGTGATAACGTTATATACTCTATTTGCAGAACCAGCGTCTGTATCTTTTAAGAAAACTGCTCCTGAGATCATTGCAAACTGGTTTCCTCAAAGCATAACAGAATCCAAAGATTCTACAGAAAGTTTCTGCAGACAGGAGACCCCCTACATGACCCAGCTTCATCAGGTAAATCTCACAAATTTTTAGAAGAGGTGTGAAAATGTTTATCAGTTGTAGTGTTCAATTCCTAACCCAGGAAATTGCCAATTCACTGAAGGGACGGGCATTTTCATTTCCTAACTAAGCAAGCAAAGGCTAACGTTGATTCATGGGATAAATCTATGAAATTTTAATATGTAGTTCTTTTTATGGAATCTTCAAATATGTCCACGTCATTCTAGTCTCCATAAAATGTGACTGTGATTTAAAGATGAAGATTTTTGATCTACAAGAGGGTGTGTGGTTTGTCCAGAACTCTGCAAACCACTGATGTGTTTTCAGGACTGAAAAAGCATTTGGTGATTATATGAAGCTGACACGAACAGGTATGCACACACAGCTTACAGCCAGAGAGGACATTTTCAATGTTAAACTAACATTCTCCCTGACAGAAAGGAGTGCTATAGAATAAATCTGCAAATAGCCAGACGACCACTAAAAAGAAGTACTTCTGGATGAACCCATCTGGATTAAGTATCCAGCGCATGACTATCTAGTAAGCGTTACTCCATTTGTAATACATAATATTCTAACTTTCAGGTATTCTATTACCCTGAGAGTAAGTTTTTTGAGGTCAGATTATGGCTAAGACAAAAAGAGAACCAAATACAGTGCAAAAATGATAGAAATCTTACCTTCTAGATTCCGTGTTATAGGAAGATAACGTATAAGAGATAAATTCCTTTGTCAAAAAGGGAAAAAAAATTGAATCTAGTTGCTGTTGTTTTAAAACTAACCATTCAAAATAAATAAATAAATAAACAAATAAAAATAAAACTAACCATTCAGTGGAGGGGGGAGAGGAGGTAGAGCCTTCTGCAAGAGACCACACACGCCAGTGTACAGGGTATATAACGACTACTGTTTATTGAGCTATCACAACCTATCCAGTTTTGACATTCCTTGACTGAATGCCATATAAAAACATTAGTTCTTAATCTCTGACCCCAACCTACTAGTTTAGAGTAGCAGAAAATTTTATCTTATAGACATAAAGGAGTTTCATTGTTCTTCCATCAGAATCAGTTTCCCAAAGGGTGAAGACTTTTGCTAATTTAAAATTTTCAGTTGGATAGGATTATGGGCTAGAACTGGCCCTCTCGGTGCACCTTAATGATTCTATGCCTACACAATAAAAATCTTAAATAGTTTTCCACTAACACATTTGTTTTCCAGAAGCTACTGGGTTTCTTGCCACTGTTGTTGAGATTATCACAAGGTCAATTTTCAATACCACAGTTTAGCAAAGACTTTTGATCAAATGAGCAGCCTAACAGAACCCATTTAATATTGCTCTATTATCATATAATCACATTTGTCGCTTTTATCTTGTATTATCTAATCTCATAATTCTTTCACATAAAAGCAACTGTAGAAAAGTGCATGTAACTAGGAATCGAGTTGCATTCATTAAAAAAAAAATCAGCCCCTTTTTCTTCAGGCAGAGACTGGGGATGGACTTTCTGAGTTATTTTAGCTAAAAAGTACATAGTTAAGAAAAAAAATTCAAGATCAGGCCATATATTTCCCATAGACCACAAGGCAACTCTAAAGATACCTAGTTTCTGCACACCTCTTCCCATGACAGTATCCAAAATAACTTCTCCTAAGAATGTTAGAAACTAACGTTGCTCTGGACTACTATATAGATTTTAGTTTTTCCTTGGATTATTTATCTAATCCTCTCAAATGTATTTTAAAACAAGATCTCTATCATGGTCAACCCACAGTTATCCAAGATTAGAGTCATTCAAGTTAAAAATATCCTTTTTGATTCATCGCGGATCCTAAATTACTCTCAGTTCTTAGCAAGCAATGAGTACACAAGATGTGAAACTCAAACTCAAGTATTTGGGACCCAGAAAAGAAGCAAAAAGGCTACTTTCAACTTAAGTTTGGTGAGGGAAAGCTAACCATTTGGAATGCATTTAAGCATATTGCTCCCATATTGCCAAAAGGGTTATTGCTAAGTTCCTTAACTGTCCTAGAAGTTGTTGCTACGGTAATGCCTTATCGAAACTTTGTAATACTTTCAGTGGTAATATCAAACCTAGGTTTATATTTCTTAACCCAACTGAACTGTTTACATCAACTTCCAGTTAGGTCAGGTAGCAAGAAATGGCAAGATAACGGAAGCACAGTTATTTTTTAACTCAAAGGGACCTACCAATTTTTCAAAATCAATATGTATCCTGCTATAGAGGAACTACTCCCCTCTCCTTCTTTTAAAAAAGGGAGTTACTTTTTTGGCACTCTTCTTACTACCAACCTTTTCATTCATTATCTAAAACGTTTACCAATGAAATCTTTTGCAGATGCACTATCCCCTGTGATTGGTTTATTATCAGTTAATTTATACAAGATCTTCAATCGGTAGTTCCTTTTGAACACCAACTAGTCCTGTTTCGCTAAGTTACCCTATTTATAACTACACCAAAGCCACAATCTGCTCAACAGTTCTGCCCTCGCAAGCAAACAAAAGCTTGTGCTGTCTGGAGGGTCCGCGCGAAGATCTCAGGGTGCTGTGGGTCCTGGACCAGCAGCCACCCGACACGAGCCGATAAGGAGAGAAGCTCCAGGCTCTGGGAGATTGAAACGAGCAAGCAATCGGGAGCAGCCCGGACCAAGCTAGCCTAAGCGAACCAGAGCCTTACAAATTGGTCAGACTCAAGAGTGCACAAACTGGAGGAGGGCAGAGGGCCCCTAGGGAGCATTAGGCGTTGAGGGGATAGGCTGAAGTCCAGGGAGGCAGGGTGGCCCCCGCGCACGCCTTGGCAACCTGGTCGATGCCACAGGCAAGTACCGGTTCAGGTAGAGAGATCCGGCCTCCCGGCCCTCAAAAGCGCGCGAGGTTGCCAATTCGGGCAGCAGAAAGCGCCTCGGGCAGACAGAGAAGCATACGCGCCGCCACCCCCACGCCTCGCCCGGCTGCTCACCGGTGTTGTAGCCCCACGAGTCCCAGAGTGATCACATGCGGCACATCTAGCTGCGTGGGCCACTCTCCTGAGGCGAT
Organism: Equus przewalskii; assembly: GCF_037783145.1. Lineage (NCBI taxonomy): Eukaryota > Metazoa > Chordata > Mammalia > Perissodactyla > Equidae > Equus > Equus przewalskii. The sequence continues at coordinate 76,252,888 of NC_091833.1, read as the reverse complement.
GCACCCGAACACGCCACATTCCTCTCGGATCCCCAACTCCTCCAGCTCCATGTCGCCGCCAATAGCACGTGGAAGGACCTGCCGCCGCAAGAGGGATCTAAGTACCAAGCAGCAGCGTCTCCCTCGGCCGGAAAACCCAAGGAGCTCGAGCCCGCAAGAGCTTCCTCCCTCACGGCGGCTCGACCCTCGCTACTGCGGCGGCGCGAGCTTTCCCCAAGTGAGCGTGATTAGCTCGCCTCCTTTTCCCGTCACCCTCTCCCGCCCCTCTCCGGGCGCACCAATGAGGGAGGACCGAGGAAGAGAGTCTGCGGTTGAGGGGCGGAGTCATGATTGGGTGGGGGTGGAGCTAGTCTTCTACCAGAGCCCTACGGGAACTAGTTTTTCTGCACGTGGAAATCTCAGTTACTTTCCAGCACCCAAGGCTGGGGTGGTGAGGACTAGCGGGGTTAACATCATTTCTCTCCCCAAAGATGTAAACTTTGTGTGCTCCTCCCCACACGCGTTCCCCCGGCCCTACTACTTGGTACACTCCAATCTATGACCTGCTCAAGCTGGGGAGAAGGAACCCGGGTCGCGAGCTTCTGTAGAACGGGGAGGGGCTTCCAGTGCGCGCCACATTTCACCTTTCCTGCCACAGCGCCCGCGCGGGCGGGGGGCGGGTCCGCGCTGCTGCGCTTGCGTGGCGGGAAGCCTTGGGGCCGCACTCGCTGGCTGCCGGAGACTAAGTTCGTGTGTGGCGGCAGAGAAGCTGTGGGTTCCCCTGCTGCTGTGGTTCTGGCCAGTAGAGCGGTGGGCGCTCTGCGTTACGCGGCCCTCCGGGGGCGTGTTTGTGAGCCGCTCTGACCACTCCTCTTTTCCAGAGTCCTGCCTCCCTTCCTTGCGCGGCCGCGGCTCCGAGCCCTCTCAGGATAATGGCGACCGCTGAGGGTGAGTAACGGGCGTCCCTGCTGTTCACCGCCTTCCGCCCACAGGCCCGGAGCTCGTGGGTCGGCGCGGACGGCCCCAGGCCTGAGGCGGTGCTCGGTGTCCCTGCAGCGGCCCCTCGAGGCCGCGGGGCGGGGGGACACGTGTCCTGCGCTCCGCCGAGAAGCGCGCTGGACAAAGCGCTCCCGGGCCTCCGCGAGCTTTCTAAACGCCCGCACCTGCCTCCGGGGTGTGGAAGAAGAACGAGAAATGGCCAGGGGTTGGAGGGGTGCCTGGAAATGGCGTTAATGATCAGTAGTATTGTAAAACAATCACAGGAACGTCTAGTCTTGACTCTTCAAATCAAAGTGCTTTTCTTGTTAGGTTACTAGTAACCTGCTATTCTACAAAGTTAATAATTGAGCCTTCTAAAAAATCTTCCTATTTTCCGTGCGGACTTTGTGTGTGTTTTTTTTTTTTTTTTTTTTTTTTTTAAGATTTTATTTTTTCCTTTTTCTCCCCAAAGCCCCCCGGTACATAGTTGTGTATTCTTCGTTGTGGGTTCTTCTAGTTGTGGCATGTGGGACGCTGCCTCAGCGTGGTCTGACGAGCAGTGCCATGTCCGCGCCCAGGATTCGAACTAAGGAAACACCGGGCCGCCTGCAGCGGAGCGCGCGAACTTAACCACTAGGCCACGGGGCCAGCCCCTTTGTGTGTGTTTTTTAAAGTAATCTTTTGGTTCCCTGATGACTTTGGAGAGCTCTAAAACCACTAAGCCAAAAAAGTTTTCCTTCTTCACTTTGCGTTTATGATATTTACTTATTTACGTGATCATTTTGTCCGCGAGAGGGCAGATCCTCGGGAAAGATTGTTTGTGCTGATGAAACGTTGGTTTTTTCCACACACGCACTTTCCAAATTTGTGGTGAACCAAATTGCTGGTGTTGGCCAGTTAGTCCATTCTCTTCCACATAGAAAAATTGAATTTAGGTAAAAGATTATAGACTAAAAAAGATCCAGATGATCACGAGTAGCACCTCCACAAAATCAAGGTGTTGGACCAGAATTTTTCCTGCCTTACCTCTAAACTGGTGGAGTCTGAGTTTTTACTCTCCCACTTTCTTCCATCTTACATGTTCTTCGCAGTTAATCTTTCTGAAATTTCACTTTCATGGTTTCTAAATGGCACTTTCTTGCTCAAAAAATGTTCAATAGCAGCCTAAGTGCTGTTGGAATCCAGCCTGAAGACGCTTTCATTCACCTGCTGCATACTGCTTCTTTCCAACCTCTTCATCTCTAACTTTAGTTTTTCTCTGTTGTGAATCTAAGCATGTTCCAGTTGGGTTAATCCACCAAGTTTACTCTTCTCTGTTTATTTTGCTGTTTGTTCTACAACAGTGCTGCCTAATAGAAATACAATATGAAGCTGTGTGTAACTTTGTTTTCTAGTAGCCACGTTTTAAAAAGTAAAAAGAAAGAGGTGAAATGAATTTCAGTATATTTTGTTTAACCTGATATATTCGAAATAGTATCATTTCAACATGTAATCAATATAAAAAGTTGGGATATTTTGCATCCTTTTTTCTCATATTGAAATCCATTGTGTGTTTTACACTTAACTCACATCTCAAATTGGAGTAACCGCATTTTCAAGTGTTTCATGCATGTGGCTAGGGCTACCTTATTGGGCAGCACAGTCCTAGATGTTCTTACCTCTTCTCTGTGCAAGTTCTATACTTTTCAAGACCCTTAACATTTAAATTCTACAAATTATTCTCAGTCTTCATCAATCTCTTCTGAATTCATCTACAAATTTGTAGCAGGCATTTTGGCACTTGTAGTATATGTCTCCTATGATTGTTTCTTATATCTACCCATTAATTGAAATTCCTACCCTATTTATCAACTAGGTAATAAATACTGATTCAGCTAAATTGAGGGGGGGGCGGTAGGTAGAAACTTTCTTTTGCCTTTTATCTAAGCTGGGCAACATTCTTAACTCTTCCCTCTCTTTTATCCTCTGTATTGAATCAGTTCTTAAAACTTTTGCCTTGTAAATATCTTGAGTCTTTTTCCCACTGATTTTTCTTTAGACAAGGACATTTCTTGCCTGGATTGCTGGGATAGCATCCTAACTGCTCTCAGTCTCTGGTTTTCTTCCCCCTCCCCCCCGCCCCCGCCCCTTACTTCATTTTCTACACAATACCCATAATGATCTTTCTAATATAGAAATCTGTCATTTTACTAAAGTGTTCAAAAGTCACATGGCTTTTCATAGGTAGTCTAAACTCAATCAGCATGGCTTATGAGGCCTGAAGGATGAGTATTGAAATGGGAGGTAAAGGAACAGTGTTCCAGGCCTAGGGGAAGAACATGTCAAAAGCTTGGGAGGTGGGATAGAGATTCTCTTACGGAAGTTGGAGTTCTAGAAAGGAAATAGAGAAATCTGAATTTGGAGTGCTAAGCTGGGGCTATATCTTGAAGGGCCTTTTAGACCTTGTCAGTGAGTCAAGCACTTAGAATAGGAGGATGGGAATTCATCCTCTAAATTAGATATGCTGCAGTGGCAACTATTAAACTGAATTGCAACTGGTTTGTTTAATGGTTACCTCCACTATCTGGTGGTCTGACCCCTGCCCAACTCTTCTGTCTTATCTCTTGTCTTTCCTTTCTTCTCCTTAGCTGCTGCCTCTTCCCTGCCCAACAGCACTGTACACACACACAGTGCTCCACCCATACTGAAATTCTGCCATGCGCTTTCACCCCACAGTGGTCTTTTCACCACCACTACCTACCCCTTTCCCTCTTCTGGCTGAATTGTCATCATTCCTCAGATCTCAGCCTAATCCTCACTTTGTTCTATACTTCATTCTCTGATTTCTAGGCTAGGTTAGGTGGCCCTGCTATGAACCTGTGATCCCATAGTCTATGTATTTTTCATGTTATACTTATTATGACGTCTTGTTTAATCTCAGCTTCCCTCAGACTCAGGTCACTTGAGAGCAGGAACTTGGTCTTGTTTACTTGTATATCCCCAGTACCTGGCACATGGACACTAAAAAATGCTGATATTGAGACTGAGTCAGTGTTCTGGGAGCATGAGGGGTGATTTCTCCCCCTTGGAAATTTTAAGTTTTACTTCTGTTATTTCTGATCTTCATCTAAATCAATCTTTCTAATGACCAGCATCTACTTTTCTTTAGGTCTTATGACCTGCATCAAATCAAAATTGTATTCTCTTGTCTTTACTTTCTCACAGTTTCCTACAACTATTAGTGAAGAGAGAGGATTAACGGTAGAGATGGGAAAGCAGGATTATGAAATAAGAAGAGGTGCTTCCAAATGGACTAACTTCAGTGGGTGGAGGTGCCTCCTCTTATACATTAACTCGAAATGTATCTTAATTCTGCTTCAGTTCTCCCGTGAGAGAGGTAGGCTGATAGTGGAAAGAACACAAAATTAGATATCGGAAGACTTAGGATTTTGTCTGGCTCTGCCATTTCCTAACTGCATGACCTCCACCTTTTTGATATAGTTTCCTAGTCTCTATAATTATTTACATAAGCATAATTCTTCATAAAATTATGTGAATCAGATGTGATGATACATGTGAAAATACTTTGTAGAGTAAGACTCTATGCAGATGAGTTAATTTTTACTATTAATCACTCTGTTCACTGCTTCGTCATTCATTCATAATTTAGTCTTCAATATTCAGGAAATTTATTCTTGAAATTTGATGTTTGCATTTTATTTCCACAGTACTGAACATTGGTAAAAAACTCTATGAGGGTAAAACAAAAGAAGTCTATGAATTGTTAGACAGTCCAGGAAAAGTCCTCCTGCAGTCCAAGGACCAGATCACAGCAGGAAATGCAGCCAGAAAGAATCACCTGGAAGGAAAAGCTGCAATCTCAAATAAAATTACCAGTTGTATTTTTCAATTGTTACAGGAAGCAGGTAAGTGGTCTGTAGTCTCTCCCTTCATGGTCTCTCTCACACATACACATTGGTCCTTTTATGGGGAAATGACATTATTTGGATTAAGAACATGTTGATTACCAGTTATATTTTTCAGTTATTACAGGAAGCTGGTAAGTGACTCTCCCCACAACCTCCTGCCTTTCTCACACACACACACACACACACACACACACACACACACACAGACACTCATTCACTCACTCACACTCTGATCTCTTTCATCAGGGGGTGAGATTTGGATTAACAACATGTTTGGAGATGTTTCACAAGCTAAGCTTATTTAAATCAAGCCAGGAACTCTTGAATTTCACTGTAACAGTTTCCTTGGTTTGGGATTAGTAAGTAGTATCATTTAGTTAGTAAAAAGAAATCTTAATTTGCTGTCTTTGTCTGGCATGTGTATCTTCTCTACAACTTCTCTCTCCTGCAGTCTTCAATTTTGAGGAATTTAACCTACGAAGAAAGCCCGTTCTGGATGTTAGGCAGCTGAATTGAAATTGAGTCCTGTAATTCCATATAATTATTCTTTGCTCTGCCCCTTGGAGATAGTGAAGAATTTCAAATCCCTCTTCCACCTGAAAGCGCTGGAAAGTATTTGAAGACTGCAGCCATACCTTCTCATCCTGCCATTCCACAAGTGAGGGATTTGGACTAGATCAAAGATTTCCAGGAGTTGCCTTCTAACCTAAAACTGAATGAAGACTATTTCTAATAGAGAATTCTATTCAAAACATGAAATTAAGATTAAAACATTATGTGGAGGGCATAAGGAGTAAAAGAAGGGAATTAGGATAAGAAGTTTTTGTAGGGATTCAGTCAGTAGCTGATTGGGGTCTGTAGTGTGTGAAATCTCAACTAGTAGAAGATTTGAGCTCTTTCCCTCTAGCTCTTTCCCTCATTGCTTTGGATCATGCAACCCTTGAAACCTCTGGTTCCTTATCTCTAAAATAAAAGCTTTGTTCCTTATAATTTAGTTCTAATTTTATAATTTAATACTTTTCTATTTACTTCTAATATTCCAGTTGCCCTTTCATTTCTTAGAGTTTCCAGTAAGCATTAGTCTTTCTTAAATTAATTTTTCTTAAGTCCAAAGTGGAATTTAATACTTCTGTTTCCAGTCAAGACAGATGTACCCGTCTTCCACAAAATAACAAGGTAATTCAGGTTAAATCTGTTCTGTCAGTACAGAATGGGGTCTTGAGTAGTTTTGCCCCTTCTAAAGTACCCTGTTTCACATTTTTAAGTTAGTGTGGAAAAATATATATTTAATTGCCAATCTAAATTGTCATCCACATCATAAATCCCTCTATGCATTGAAAGTGACTATATTGCTATAAATTGAAGGACGTCCCACAGTTCCTAAGTAATATGATCCAAAATTTTTATTTCAAGCCTGCCTTGATTGGTGGTTTCCCAATGACTGAGTAGATTTCTAGAGAGAACATCAAACTAATTTTAGGTTCCTTCTGCAGTACAGATAAAGTGATCCCATTTTTGACCTCCCAAGTTATCTCCTTTTCCCCATGTACATTAACATTTTTAAAAGTTGCTTAACCCTATAAATTAACAACAAAAACTAGCTTCTATGTACCCATAGTAATTGTTCATAGCTATGGAGTTATATATATACTTTTAAGTAATGGAAGATAAGTACAGGCCCAAGTTTTTATTTGCTTATTCAATAAGGCACTATACAGTACACTTTCTGGGGTTTAAGGACAAGTGAATCAGGGTGATCCAAGTTGTCTCTGTTTGTTCAGGAGGTTTCCTAGTTTTGAGTCTGAACGTCCTGCTTCTGGGGAGACTGGGAAGTTGGTCACCCTAAATGAAGTTCTCCAACAGTTATCTTTAAAGTACTGTATTTGGCACACTTAACATAGCTAAAACTAACATGGTTCACAGATGTTGAAAAGTGTTTTCCAGGTTTTATATACTGTGAAATAAAGGAAAGCCTAAGTTTTTAAAAAATTCTTCAACAGATTAGTTTTAAAGGACAGATCAGGAGTTCTTTTAAGCCTTACGTAATTTTACTTGCTAGTAGTTAAATGCTATGTCCGGTTCAGCACCAGTGGTCTGTTTAAAACTGCTTTCTTTCTAACCAGGTTATATCCAAATGTAGGTATTTCCAGGAATTAAAATGGAAAGAGCACCAGAATAGAATCAGTAAATCAGAATTCTAGTTTTCTCGTTGTCACTCAAAAGCAAACTGTTAAATACTGTACAAATAATACATACGAGTAATACTGTTTTTCCATGGAAATATTGTACAAGCTGTACCTGAGCTAATGAAATTCATGGATTTGGTCTCAATACTTAAAAATCGAAATTTAACCTTTAAGTGTCAGTTCCCAACCACAGAAACCCACTGTAATTACATTTAGTTGTAATAGTAGTGCTAGGAATAATGGTCCTGCAGCTGCTAAACCACAGATGGGAAACTGGGAGCCTTAATATGTGGGTGGCCCCAGGGATATGTGGGCTGATTAGCTATCATACATGGGCATGCAATTCAGAGTACGAAGTGACATTTACATTTTCTTAGTAATCTTGATAGGAGTTTTGAATTTTGTAGACAACTGAAACAAACGGGGAGTTCTTTTGCTCATCGTATGCAGTCGTGAAATTTGCTTTAATGGTTAGCATGTGTATTAGAATCAATCACTATATCATTTAAACTGAATCTTTTCCGGGAGCAACTTTTTTTTTCTGTATGAGATCATTACCATAAGTTGATTTTGTGGTTTTGGTTCTCTTTGATGTGGGGGGAGGGTTCTCCTCTGAGTAAAAGTAACTATTGTTTATATTTAAACAATAGGTTTGGATACTAGTCTGTCAAGTGTGGTATACAAATGAGCAGATATGACTAATGATTAACAGACTTAAAAAAGAAGGGCTCTTGAGGCCAGGCATGTACTTACCACCTCCAGTTAAGGATTGATGTAAATCACCTGCCTGCACATAAGCCCGATCAGTCATTAAAGGTTAAAATGACCATTTTACTGATAACGTTCTTTCCCAGAATTCCTGTTTGTGCAGCATATCACAATTTATTCTTTTCCCTGTTTTAGTTGAATCTATTAGTCAAACCCAGAGGGAATGCGTAGAAAACAGTACAGATTTTGGAACTAGACAGTGCCTTTCAAGTCCAGGCTCCATTACTGATTGGCAACATGACATAGCTTGTCAAAGTACTTAACTTCTTTGAGCCTCTGCATCCTTCACTGTAAAATGTAAATAATACTACCTCGAAAATTTTATGTGTGGTTAAATGAGATAACATGTAAAACGCTTAGCACGGTGAAAGGTTCCCATAAATGTAGGTTCCCTTTATGTATGAATACATACATAAGATCAAAGATCCCCAGTCCTTCCCTGTTAACAAAAATTGATTTTAGAGGATTAGATTGGGATTGGGGTACTAACATTACATTCTGAAGATGAGCATTATTATGTTAAACCCATACACGTTTCCAAGAGATGTTTTAATTCACATTAATGCTATAGTATTACTTTGTACTGTGATGTAATAACACTTCTAGGAGAGGCAGTATATGTGGTTATGTGGGCAGCCTACAGAGTTCAGAGAGTGTGGGTTAGAAACCCTTCTTTACCTAGTACTAGCTGATAGAACACTGTGCCTCACTGTCCTTACCTGTTTTGTTGGATGAGGATCACACTATCTACCTTATCAGGTGCTATAAGGATTAAACAAAAAGAAAATGAATTTAAAATTCCTGACCTAAAGTAGGTACTGATACTTTTTAAAATTAAATTGTGGTAAACTATACATACATAAAATTTACCATTTTAACCATTTGTAATTCGGTACAATTCAGTGGCAGTACATTCACAATATTGTGCAACCTTCACCACTATCCATTTCCAGAATTTTTTCATCATCCCAGACGGAAACTCTGACCCATTCAACAATAATTCTTCCTTTCCCCTTCTCCCCAGCCCCTGGTAACCTCTATTCTACCTTCTGTCTCTGAATTCCCCTTACTTTAGTACTTCATATAAGTGGGATTGTATAATATTTAGCCTTTATTTTCACTTAGCATAATGTTTTCAAGGTTCATCCATATTGTAGCATGTATCAGAATTTCAGTCTTTTTTATAACTGAATAATAATCCATTATATGTATGTACTACATTTAGTCTATCCACTCATAACAGAGTAAGAGAAGGGAGAGGAAGGACAAATATTTTCTTTGCTCTTGGCCAAATTGGCCGATATGTTCCTGCTGCTACCTGTTGGATGGTTTTTTCAAGGATTCTTTGCTTCAAATATTAAGACAAAAAAGCTGTCTAAAATTTTGGGCTGTATCTGATTGTGATGAGTACCTTGATATTTTACAAGACCCGTATAATACTGAACCATAGAATATGAGAATCCTGCAGTCAAATCTCATTTAGAGATAAGTTAGTGCCACTTAGATAGTTAAGTGCCTTGTGCAGAGTTGAGTGTGCAGTGGCAGAAGTAGTACTCCAGCATTTTTTGAATAAATGTTAAAAATCACTGGACCCCAGATCTGATCCAGTGTGTATTTTGCCATACGACATTAAGATGAAATATTCCTGAATATTTTGATAAGCAGTAGAAAGCCATGTTAATAATTTCATTTTCCTACTTGCACCTTTTAAAAAAAATTCCATTGATTTTTGATAGTGCCATTTAAAGGTAATGCAATTGGCCAGGTAGGATTTTTATTTGGTAAAGGGTATAGTTTTATTATGCCTCAGATCTACCCTTTTAAATACAACTTTAATGCTTTTTCTTCTTTTTTTTTTTTTAATCTTTTATCATCAATATGTAGGCATCAAAACTGCTTTCACCAGAAAATGTGGGGAGACAGCTTTCATTGCACCTAAGTGTGAGATGATTCCAATTGAATGGGTTTGTAGAAGAATCGCAACTGGTTCTTTTCTCAAAAGAAATCCTGGTGTCAAGGAAGGATATAAGTTTTACCCACCTAAAGTGGAGATGTTTTTCAAGGTAATTATTTTATGCTGTTGTGTCTTACTATAACGTATCAACAAACTTAAAACCACAGTCAAAAGATGTAAACATTATTAAAGCTTTTGTTATTGCAATTGTCATTCGAGAAATAGATGCCAGTATTGTACACTGGCAATGATCATTTGGATTTTTAAAAGAAAACATCTGTGAAAATAGACTTATCTTACTTTGGACCAAGATGACTAACAAAATGAATAAATTAAAATTAGCAGTTACTAGGAAGAAAGGAAAAGTAACAATTCAAAAAATTTTGGAATTTATTGTTGAAGAGTTTGAAGTACAGGCTAATATGAGGGATCTTTTATATTTAAATACAGAAAAATTGTATTATCAATGTTTCTTATAAGCAAAAACGTATATGATATGGGATATAAGAATCCGTGGTTCTGAATTTGTATTGGTTTTCTTTATTGAAACAGCTTTTCTCTTTCCATTGTTATGCTCTTAAGCATGGTCCTACTTCAGAAGCAATGTCAGTGTTGCATTTTTAATCAGTGAACTGCACAATTTAAAGCATCATATTATGATTATAATTATGCAAATCAAGACTCCACAAAAGAAAAATTTCATATAAAGTTGGGATACTACTTAGAATAAAATGAAAGTGTTTTATCTTTTTTTACTAATTTCTATGTATGAAGTCTCTTGAATTATCAAATAGTGTCTCTAAAGACTTGTGATGTATAAATTCTTATCAAAAATAAGATTAGGAGGTTTTGAAAACTGCATCTGGAAAAGTTTGGTGAACCCAAATATATTTCGACCTCCTCATCTCTATTGACTGATTAAAGAAAAATAAAAATCACAAACTTGTGTTTAAATTAGTTTATATAGAGAGAACAAATTCTTTCAAATACTTTATGACCTAGAATAACTTACTCATCCAAATATTTTGAATTTTAAAGTAGCTATAGAAAACAGAAAAATTAAAAACAATTGTGAATTAAAGGTATTTTAAACAAAAACTAAATCTTTAAAGAAAATATTTCTGATGAATTAATGCTCAAGGAAAAAAGGACTTCAGGTTATCTGAAAAGTTAAAAATTTTTATGTTTAAATTAATTGTACTCTTATACTTTATTCTCAGGATGATGCCAATAATGATCCACAGTGGTCTCAGGAACAGCTAATTGCTGCAAAATTTTGCTTTGCTGGACTTGCTATAGGCCAAACTGAAGTCGATATCATGAGTCATGCAACACAGGCTATTTTTGAAATACTGGAGAAGTCCTGGTTGCCCCTGAACTGTACCCTGGTTGATATGAAGGTACAAGTAAAAGGGAGATTTGAAAGAAAAGATTATAACTGAGAATTGTGTTTAGTAGTATGGTTTTGAAAAACTTTTCTTTGGTGATACTCTGTTTCTAGATTGAATTTGGTGTTGATGTAACCACCAAAGAAATTGTTCTTGCTGATGTTATTGATAATGATTCCTGGAGACTCTGGCCATCAGGAGATCGAAGCCAACAGAAAGACAAACAGGTAAGTAGTGCATTAGATTTTTTTTTATCCTTTGCAAGATCAGGCTGGGATGGAGGAGAAAGGAAAGATGGGAAGAAAAGAAAAGGCAATTACTGTTCCTTAAGATCTGAACCTGAGTTGATTGCTATTTATTTATTTATTTTTTATTTTATTTTTTATTAAGGTTATGAAAGTTAACATCCTTATGAAATTACAGTTGTCCATCATTATTAGTCATGTTGTAGGTACACCACTTCACTGCTGGTGCCCTCCCCCCTCCCCCCTTTCCCCTGGCAACCACCGATCAGTTCTCTTTGTCCATATGTTAACTGCCACCTATGAGTGGAGTCATACAGAGTTCATCTTTCTGTATCTGGCTTATTTCACTCAACATAATACCCTCAAGGTCTATCCATGTTGTTGTGAATGGGACGGCTTTGTCCTTTTTTATGGCTGAGTAGTATTCCATTGTGTATATATACCACATCTTTATCCAGTCATCAGTTGCTGGGCACTTAGGTTGGTTCCATGACTTGGCTATTGTGAATAATGCTGCAGTGAACATAGGGGTGCATGGAACTTTTGGAATTGCTGATTTCAGGTTCTTAGGATAGATACCCAGTAGAAGGATATCTGGGTCATAAGGTATTTCTATTCTTAACTTTTTGAGGAATCTCCATACTGTTTTCCCTAGTGGCTGCAGCAGTTTGCATTCCCAGCAACAGTGTATGAGGGTTCCCTTTTCTGATTGCTATTTATTTTTAAAGATAAATATCTCTTACATTTCCTGTATCTTGAAAAAAAATAAAGGAGTAATACTTTACATTTATAAAGTAGACTTCTCATTTATTATTTTAACAGATGCTCATACAGAGCAAGTATTATCCTTGTTGGGCTAACTGAAAACTAAGGCTCCGAGAGGATAGATTGTCATCACAATTATATAAGTAGGTGGCAGATGTGGGACACTGTCTGAAGTCTGGATCTTATCAGGTTCCATTTCTGCTCTTTCCTTTAAAAAACAAAATTAGGGAAGACCCTCTCTATACTTACTATATAAGAATTTTCAGGCCTGCTCATTGTAGTTGCTAGTGTAGAGTGCGCTTGTCTTTAAGTGAAAATAGAAGTATACTTCACTATCTGAACTTTCTGTAGTCTAATTCAGGAAATCAGTTTGTAGACTCAGATGCATTTTCACGTATATTCTTTGCTATGCCAACTCTTAATAATTCATCTGTACCCCAAACTCAGAAACCAAATAATTTCAGATAGCAAGAATATTACTAATAGAATACTTGTATTCTAAACTTCCTATCTTATTTTCTAGTCATATCGTGATCTCAAGGAAGTAACTCCTGAAGGGCTCCAGATGGTAAAGAAAAATTTTGAGTGGGTTGCAGAAAGAGTAGAGGTAAATCTTTTGTAGTAAATCCATACTGTGTTCTGTGTTTTTCTCCAAAAAAATCTTGCTTCAAAAAGAGAAGACAGTGAGAGGATGCAGTGCTTTTTTTTTTCCCCCTATGACTTTAAAGAAAGGAGCGCCTTTAAGAAATATATCAGCTGAACTTTCCTCATTGGCTTACTGGAACCCCCTGCTGTTAAGCTGGCCAGGACACTCCTCCCAAATTCCACTGGGGAAATCTGGAATCCTTGTCTCCTCCCTTCCCCTGCTGGAGAAGCTTTACATTTCCTACCCACCTCTCCACTGCTACTCAGAGTTCCATTAGCGTGGGTTTCCATTAGCAGAGTTCAGAATTGGAACTCCATGTAATGTTAAAATGTCACGTTAAGATTTATGGTATTATTATTATTACTAATTTCAATGGAAATTGAATAGGGTTTCTGGTTATCTAAGGGTCATAACCACCTTTTAGAACATTTCCATGGAAACGTGCCTTTTGAATTCCAAGCAACTAACTTAATGAAGATTTGTAACGTGACCTCTGTATTTTGGCTGATTGTGTCTTAAAACCTACATTAAACAGAATATACTAAAAATCTTAGGATGAAATATTTTGTATTACAGCTTCCTGAATATTAATTAGAAGGTTTGAATATTTATCCTTTTTATTATAATAGTAAACATAATTTATCTAATTAAAAATCTTATTCTTGAGGTCTTAATTATGAAGACCACTTTCCTTTACATATAGAGGTTATCTTGAAAAATAACTCCTCTATCATTTTATTCTATTTGTTTCTGTCTTAAATTTGGCCTGTTAAGAAAGAAAATACTCTGTGCAGATACAGTTTTACTATAAACTATAGCTCTGAACTCACTTCTTATGGTACTCATGCTTATATTTATCCATTTTGGTCCTTATCTTCTTTTGCATATCCATGTTTTCTTTTCCAGTTGCTTCTGAGACCAGAAAGTCAGTGCAGAGTTGTAGTATTGATGGGCTCAACTTCTGATCTCGGCCACTGTGAAAAAATCAAGAAGGCTTGTGGAAATTTTGGCATTCCATGTGAACTTCGGGTAACATCTGCCCATAAAGGACCAGATGAAACTCTGAGGATTAAAGCTGAATATGAAGGTAAATGTCAAATAACTAGAGCATTTGAGGAAGTTACCCTGATTTTGCCAAAAAATTTAATGTTTAGACTAATGATGCTGAAAAAGAGCTTTGCCACATTTCCAAGGGAAAAAATGTGGTATTCTAGCCTTTCCTGATACTCGCCTCTAGAGAGTTTAAGGTGCTCTAGGAGCTTATAAAAGATTGGATCAGGGAGAAAGAATTGAAAATTCAAGCATGGACAGAAAATAAAGACTAGAATTAGTCTTTACCTAATAAGAAGCCCTTCGAACATTGTTTCTAATATGCTCCCACAGAAAATAGGCCCCACATAAATCACGGGAGGCCTGAAGTCGAAGCAGCAGATCCTCTCAAGTTTCTCTAATGGCCAGCCTTTCCTGGGAAGCAGTCAAACATGAAATTAAGGAATAAGTGCAGAATTTACTATATAAAAGAAATGTCTTGATGGGATAGCATTGGTCTAAAATAATGGTGCCCTGGAGACACAACCAAATGTTTCTCAACTGGAAAAAATGTTGATTGAGTATTCCTTCTAAAGGTACTTGCCACAGAACATAGTTATTAAGATTTTTTGCAAAAGGGGGCAGGTCTCAGACCCCTTTGATAATAAGCTAATAAAAGCCAGAACTCTTTCTCCAGAAAAGTGCAGATACATTAAATTTTGGATTCCACATAAGGAATCCCTGCTGTAGGAAACAAAGGAATAATTTGTAAATTTACCAAAGAATGAAATGTTGAAGAGATATGTTGGGAAATATATTGAAGGGTTTTAAATATTTGGCTACGTTATTAATTTGCCTTCAACTCTTTTTTTCAAGAAGTGCCCCTAAACCTCTAGTATCTGTTAACTGTGTCTCCCTATACCCTGTTGGTTGAAGGACACCGACACAGACACTGGTTCGGGTGGTGTCATTCGTTTCAGTGAGCCTAAGCAGCATTAGTAGAAGGGGCCTTTGAGCCATTCCCTCACTAACATCCTGGTACCTCGTTTAGACTATAGATCTTGAACATGGCCAAACCTATTCTTGCTACTTTATTACTTGACATACAATAAGAGGCAGGGTGAACTTTATATTTTAAATATATATATAGTAATAGCACCTTATTTATGTGTCTTATTTAATAGTGTCGTATTTAAGACATATAATCCCTTTTTTTATTAAAGCTATCTTTAAATCTTTTTTGAATGTTTAACAATTATAAACTGTAATTTCCCTAGGGGATAGCATTCCCACTGTATTTGTGGCAGTGGCAGGCAGAAGCAATGGTTTAGGACCAGTGATGTCTGCTAACACAGCATATCCAGTTATCAGCTGTCCTCCCCTCACTCCAGACTGGGGAGCTCAGGATGTGTGGTCTTCTCTTCGACTGCCCAGTGGTAAGATATATTGAATTTTTTTTTTTTTTTAAAGATTTTATTTTTTTCCTTTTTCTTCCCAAAGCCCCCCGGTACATAGTTGTATATTCTTAGTTGTGGGTCCTTCTAGTTGTGGCATGTGGGATGCTGCCTCAGCGTGGTTTGATGAGCTGTGCCATCTCCGCGCCCAGGATTCGAACTAATGAAACCCTGGGCCGCCTGCAGCAGAGCGCAGGAACTTAACCACTCGGCCACGGGGCCAGCCCCAAGATATATTGAATTTTTAAAAATTGTTTATTAAAAAATTTCAAACATACACAATAATAGAGAGAATACAGCAATTAACATCTTGTATCTGTAGCTGCACTCTCCTGCTGGATTATTTTAAAGCAGATCTTAGACATTATAGCATTTTATACTTAAATATTTAAGTAAGGCTCTTTAAATGATAAAGACTAGTTTTTAAATCATAATCATGATACCATATTCACACGTAAGGAAAATTAATGGTAATATCTTAAAATCATCTAATTTCTAGTTAGTGTTCAAATTTTTCCAGTCATCTCATTTGTTTTTACAGTTGGTTTATTCAAATTAGGATCCAACACAATCTTTGCATTGCATTTAGTTGATATCTCTTAAGTCTCTCTTAATTTCCCTCCTTTTTTCCATTTGTCCTATTTAATTTTCCACATTTTGAATTTGGCCCATTACGTTCCTGGATGTTGTTTAACTTGCTCTTCCATCCCCTATTTTTTCTATAAACTGGTGGTGAGATCTGTAGTTAGATCAAGTTCGGATTTGCTTTTTTCCCCCCAAGAATACATCATTTGTGGTATTGAGATTTTTTTTAAGTGAATTTGATTACTTCTGTAGAGCAAATGAAATTTTATTTTTAAAAATTAGGGACCAGAATAATTAACATATAAGGAAATTTTATCAATCAACTGATTGAGCAGAATCTCAGAATAACAATGTTGTGGTAGGCTCATCATAGTCCAAGATAGTGATCTGATCTGCAAGTCTGGAGAGTCAGTATTGTTTCAGTAAGAGTTGATTTGCTTATTACTTAAATACCAGACTTTTCTCACAGTTTTATAAATCCCCTCTTGATAACTGTTTGAGTCAGTTAAGTATTTGAACCCCCTGATCTGTTCCAGTGTGGACTGGCTTCTCTCTAGGCCTGCTGTGCTGTTGTTGTCTTAAGGTCACCCTTTACCATCATCCCGGACGTTCATTTTGCCTTTCTGTAGTCTTGGATCTCTTGTTTCCTAGGTCCCATGTCTTCTCCTTTTTTCATTTATTCCTTCTTTTGTTGGAGAGCATTCTTAGTGAACTTCCTGAGGAAAGGTTACAAAAGGTAAACTTTTTGAGACCTTGCATATCTAAAAGGTTTTTTTGTAGCCTCACATGTCTTTGGTAATTTGGGAATAGAATTCTAGGTTGAAAATCATTTTCCAGCAGAATTTTGAGGGCATTACTCTATTGTCTTCTAGCTTCTCGAGTTACTGAGAACTCCAGTGCCTTTCCACCATTCTGATTCTAGGTCATTTATGAATTTTATTTCTTTTTGGAAATTTATAGGATCTTTTGTCCATCCATTGTTAAATTTCACAAAAATGTATCTTGATGAGTCAGTTTTCATCCTGGGCTTTCAGTTGGCTCTCTTAATCTGGAACTCTGATTCTTTAGCCCTGGAAAATTTTCTTCAATTACTTAATAATTTCCTTCCCCCTCCATTTTCTCTCTTCTGTTATTTTCAGATTTATTATTCAAATTTGGAACTCCTTGATTTCTATTCTCTTTTCTTTCTCTTATTGCTGTAATTTCTGGACTATTTCTTCAACTTTACATCCAACCCTTCTATTGAGTTTTTCATTTTGTATATGGTATTTTTAATTTCCAAGAGCTCTTTTTTCTTCTCACTTCCCTTCCCCCAACCAAACATTCTTTTCTTGTTTAATCTTTGCAATAAGATATTTGATCTCTTTAAGAGTATTATATATTTTTTCACATTAGTTCTTTTCCTCAACTGTCTGGTAATCCTTGGCTCTTTGCTCTTAAGAGTGGAACACTGTAAAAAACCAGTTAGAAGTTATGTGCAAGTGATGCTGCTTGTCAAAAGTGGGCTTCACTGTGGGGTGATCTGGTGGGGTTGTTGCTTGAATAACCCCTCACATCAGTGTCTTTTGATCTTTTCTCATGTGTTGCTTAGAATTACCCAGAGAACCTTTCTAGTCCCAGTCTCTTACTGGAGGAATAAACCTGGCTGCCAGCATTCTGGAAGCATCTTAACATGTGTGATCGCCTGTTTTCACTGTGGCATTCCTTGTCTTAACTGTGCCTGGTGTTCTCCAGTCCACAGAAGTCTGGACTAAAGTCTGTTTTACCTTCAGAAAAATGTAAAACTGCCTTGGTGCAGAAGGGGCAGTTGCTCAGGCACGTAGACTGGGGAGGGAGATCTGATAGCCTAACTGCTCCTTGACTTTCACTCAGATCTTTGCTTTTTAGCCCCATTTTCATCCCACGCCTCCCTTCAAAGGTATGTGGTGCCACTGATTCCTCAACCTTTGAGTGGGTTTTGTAAAGTCAGTCAGGTTGTTCTTCCTCTTTCCCTGCTTCCAGGCTAGGATTAAATTTTCTTGGTCAGCTAAGTTAGTTACCACTCCATTTGTCTTTCAGCTGCCAAAATGTCACTGCTGTTAACTCTTTGTTGTTATGTTTGTCTGTTTCTTTATTCCCTTTACTGTTGTTTTTATATGATTTCAGGGATACATCTTGTAATTAATCCATCTTTAACTAGACATCTGATTATATCAACTTTTCGAGTTAAAAATCTACCATAGCTGTAAAGGAAGCTATAACCAAGTTTATGCCAGAGGAAGAGTATAGGTATTATCCTTGGAACTTTGAAGAGAAGAATGCGATGAACAAAAATTTGACAGTTTTAATCTAGTACTGTCCAAGGAGAGAGAGGGAATCTGGAATATTTGTACATTCTAATCATTAGAATTGGGGATAATCTTTCAAGCAACAGTTTTATAGTGGCCTGTGTAAAATCCTGAAAACTCCTTTTCTCTTTCTCTTATAGCATGCTCACTGGATAACCTAGTTTTTTGCTAATTAAGCTTTTTTGGTATCAAAAAGTGAGTCCTGGACAGTAGGCACAGGTATTTCACTTACTGGAGTGGAACACTCTACTTAGTTTACTACTAATAATAATGGGTGACATTCATTGAGTACTTAACTATGTGCCAGGTAATGCTCCTAGCACTTTATCTGTATTAACTCATGGAATCCTCATATAAAGTAGCTACTAGTTGTCATTCTCCCCCCCGCCCCAACCCCTTGTATTTAGGTTATGAGTTTACAACATTGTGAAATTTCAGTTGTATGTTATTATTTGTCAGTCACCTTATAGGTGTGCCCCTTCACCCTTTGTGCCCACCCCCCACCTCCCTTCCCTCTGGAAACCACTAAATAATTCTCTTTGTCCATATGTTTATCTTTGACATATGAATGAAATCCTAGAGAAATCAAGGTCCATCCATGTTGTTGCAGATGGGGCGATTTTGTCATTTTTTATGGCTGAGTAGTATTCCATTGTATATGTATATACCATATCTTCTTTATCCAATCATTGGTCAGTGGGCACTTAGGTTGCTTCCATGTCTTGGCTATTGTGAATAATGCTGCAGTGAACATAGGGGTGCATAAGTCTCTTTGAATTGCTAATTTCAAGTTCTTTGGATAAGTACCCAGTAGTGGGATGGCTGGGTCATATGGTATTTCTATTTTGAGTTTTTTGAGAAATCTCCATTCTGTCTTCCATAGTGGCTGCACCAGTTTGCATTCCCACCAACAGTGTATGAGGGTTCCCTTTTCTCCACCACCTCTCCAACATTTGTTATTTTTTGTCTGTTATTATAGCCATTCTAATGGGTATACGGTGATATATTAGTGTAGTTTTGATTTCAATTTCCCTGATGATTAGTGATGTTGAACATCTTTTCATGTATCTGTTGGCCATTTGTATATCTTCTTTGGAGAAATGTCAGTTCATATCCTCTGCCCATTTTTTAATCGGGTTGTTTGATTTTTTGTAATTGAGTTGTGTGAGTTCTTTATATATTATGGAGATTAACCGTTTGTCAGATATATGATTTGCAAATATTTTTTCCCAGTTGGTGGGTTGTCTTCATTTCAATCCTGGTTTCCCTTGCCTTGTAGAAGCTCTTTAGTCTGATGAAGTCCCACTTGTTTGTTTTTTCTTTTGTCTCTGTTGTCTGAGAAGACATAGTATTCGGAAAGATCCTTCTAAGACCAATGTTAGAGAGTGTAGAGCCTATATTATCTTCTAGAAGTTTTATGATTTCTACCTTCAGGTCTTTGATCCATTTTGAGTTAATTTTTGTGAATGGCATAAGAGAATGGTCTACTTTCACTCTTTTACATGTGGCTGTCCAGTTTTCCCAACACCATTTATTGAAGCGGCTTTCCTTTCTCCATTGTATGTTCTTAGCTCCTTTGTCAAAGATTAGCTGTTTGTAGATGTGTGGTTTTATTTCTGAGCTTTCAGTTCTGTTCCATTGATCTGTGTGTCTGTTTTTGTACCAGTGTCATGCTGTTTTGATTACTAAAGCTTTGTAGTATATTTTGAAGTCAGGGATTGTGAGGCCTCCAGCTTTATTCTTTTTATCAGGATTGCTTTAGCAACTCAGGGTCTTTTGTTGCCCCATATGAATTTTAGGATTCTTTATTCTATTTCCGTGAAGAATGTCATTGGGTATCATTCCCCTTTTATAGATAAGGACACTAAAATTAAGTAACTTGACCAATGTCACATAGTAAGTGGTGGAGCTGCATAAATTGACTATTAATACAAATGAATAAAATGACCTTATGATTTGTATTTAGTCTGTTCTTACTGGGGATAGTGAGAGTCAGAGAGTCTGATGAATTCCAAGCATATTTGAGGAAATGGAGCTTTTGGTATCTGTAAGCTAGTTCATCGTTGACTGTGATGACACAGACATAATAGTACCTCCTCAAGAAACTACATGAGCAAACATGTGGCCTCCAAGGAAGTTACTTTCTTACTCTACTCTCTTTTAGATCTTATTACTATTGAATTTATTTATCGACTGATATTACTTAAAATTATTCTTTGGATTTGACTTTTTTACTACTTAAAAATGTTAGAGGGCTGGCCCCATGGCATAGTGGTTAAGTTTGGCGCACTTCACTTTGGCAGCCTGGGTTCATGGGTTTGCATCCTGAGCACAGACCTGCACCACTCAGCAGCCATGCTGTAGTGGTGACCCACATATAAAATAGAGGAAGACTGGCACAGATGTTAGCTCAGGGCCAGTCTTCCTCAGGAGAAACAAAACAAAACAAACAAAAAATGTTAAAATAGTTCAAGTGCAAAGACAAAAGGAGTAGCTATAAAATTATTAAAACAACATACCTCAAGTTTGTCTAAGAATAGGTGCTTCTACCCACTTACCTTGTCCTTTGTTTTATTTCTATTGCTATTCATAGGGATAGTGTATGTGAAAAGAACTTTGAAAAAGGTAAATTTCTTTGCAAGTGGATTCAGTGAAAAGAGTGATAGATGATGTACATAAAATATCTGTTCATGGAAAATAAATACTACTTATCCTCTAATAATCACTTTACCACTCCAACAGAAAAGATGGAAAACTCCTTCCACAGATTCTACTTTAGACAAGGATAATACAGTAACTTTTACCATCTGTGACTAACAGGACTTCTGTGAATATAAAATAGTTTGCTACGTGCTATTTTCATTACTAATTGATAGCTCAATTTTCTGTTTTCCTTTCTGAACCAATAGGTGTTGGCTGTTCAACCGTACTTTCTCCAGAAGGATCAGCTCAGTTTGCTGCTCAGATATTTGGATTAAACAACCATTTGGTATGGGCCAAACTGCGAGCAAGTATATTGAACACATGGATTTCCTTGAAACAGTCTGACAAGAAAATCAGAGAGGGCAACTTATAGGAAAGAACGTCATTGCATTTCTTAGGAGAAAAACTATAAATTTCTAGTTTAGCTGCAGAAAAAAAATCAAGAAGAAAAGATTTTAAATCAATCAGAGCAAACAAAATTTATTAGTGGGTAAATGTTTCTGTAGATTCATGGGTTAGTAGAATATGTGTACATGTGTATTAATATTTCTTTATAAGCAGTGAAATTATTCCAGTGGTCTAATGGTTAAGATTCGGCTCTCTCACCACCAAGGCTCGGGTACGTTTCCCTGTCAGGGAACCACACCACCCAACTATCAGTTGTCATACTGTGGCAGTTCCATGTTGCTCTGATGCTGAAAGCTATGTCACCAGTATTTCAAATACCAGTAGCGTCACCTATGGTGGACAGGTTTCAACAGAGCTTCCAGACTAAGACAACTCCAGACTTCCAGAGTCGACATAACTAAGAAAGTTAAAGTACCATAAGGACATTTTAAAATTATTCTTTTACCCACTATATGGTCATTTTTAGGTAGGTAACATAATCAAATATATTCAAATACTAATAATGTCCTATTATACAGCTCTAAAGTTACTACTTGACCTTCTGTATCTCAAACTATAAGTTTTAGAAAGTTAAAACGTTTGTATCTTAGAAAGGATGGAGGAAAAGTTGAGATTGGTGATGGGGTAGGGAAGACACACTAAATAAGATGAAGAGGCACTGTGGAAGCCATAGAAAGGGGACTATTTGAAGAACTCTGATGGACGTGAGGGCAATTTCCCTCGGGGGAAAAAAGTACAGTCACCTGTCCAGTTCCAAATGAAAGATTTAGTACATCTTGTATGGTTATGATAAGTGCCTCTGTGGATCATAAAATTCTTTTAGTTCTGATAATACATATTTTAGCCACACTGATAATCCCTAGCCTATCATCATTTTCAGAAATTGGAATCTCCCAGTCGATAACCGTAACTAGTTTCTTTCTTGTAATAGCATAAGTCTGGGCAGTGTACCCAGCAAGATTCATTTCTAAAGGAGCAGTTGTTACTGAGGGATTGACTTACCATCAGTCTATAAACCATATTTGGAAATCACTGTTACATTATGCAGCCTTGAGGATTTTGTAGATCACTAAACTTTAATCCAAGTGTCCATGAACCCTGAAAACTTACGTGTAAAATTTTATGTATATATTCACTTTTACAAAAAGGATCTGTGTCCCCCAAAATGTTAAGAATCTGCTACAGGTGGAATCTCAATAAAATCCTTGCCACTGGTCTACACTGTCTACACTTTTTCACTTCCCTTTCAACCATTAACAAGCTAGCATCTCTTACCACTTCTTTCACTTGATCTCTGTGGGGTATGATTGACCTAACCACTCCTTTGTTGGGCTAGACACCAAGATATTCCAACCCAAATGTTGATCATTTCACTTATATTACTCTTTGCCCTTAAGTATTGATGTTTCCTACTGAGTTTTTCACCAAATTTTGAGTACTTCCATTTTACCAAATAATGGTTGGATGATCTTAATTTCTTCAGCTAAAATTAGCATTACTGACTTTCAGCTCTGTTTCTGTAGACTTGTGTTTTCAACTGTCCATTTCTCTGAATACTCCAAACTTAATCAATCTTGCACCAAGCTTGTAACTCTGACTACAGTGATTGTCCCAAATCATAAGCTTGATTTCATCCTTGATATTTTTCTCTGACCTTTCGCATCTAAATCTTCACCAAGTCTTGAATTTCATCTGTTTACTCATCCTGTGTACAAAAGCCTCAAGTTGGAGTCAAATTCTACATTACTAGCCTAATCTAGAAGGTCTTCATTACCAGCCAAACCTTTTTGAAGTTGATTGTCCAAGGACTTTCAACATAAATTCAAAATCTCTTTTGCAACATAGATTCCTTTGAAAAATAAGAATGCCATTGACCCTTTCCCTAGAAAACTGCACACAAAATTTACGAACAGATTCCACTGGTTCTTAGGTTCCCTTGAAGCCTATCCATGGTCCGTAGGTTAAGAATCACTGGTGTTAACCCATCAAGCGAACTTGCTTTCCCCATAATTTTTGGACTGTTAGATATCTGTACCTTTAGTTCTTAGAATGTTCTCATTTCTGTCATTAAAATCTACTTGTTAATTACTAGAGCTTCATCTTCACTGTCTCCATGAAATCTTCCCTAATCACCTCTAGCTACAGTGGCTATAAGTAGTTCTGTTCTGGATTGTAAGCTCCAAGAGGAGAAAATATAATTTTACACTTTATTTCCCTGACACTGCCTTATGTTCTGCTGTGCTATGCCTAGCTATGTGCCAGGGATGGGGGAATTGTAAAAATCATGTACTGCTTAGTTTTCTATCATATGTTAGTTCACAGGAACAATTAAAAAGATGTGATTTTAATATCTTTAAAGTTTGGCTTCATGATCTCTGAATACTCACTGGCTGCTATTTCAGGTCTTCTGTCCCTACCTAGCGAAAATTCCACCTGTTTCTGTGCAGTACATGAAAATTTTCGAACACTGATTTAGACTGGTAGATAGGACTCTTATCAATGGTCATCATCAATTTCACTATTAGTTTCTTATTAGAGTACATATATCCTCAAATAGTGCTAAATACTTGCTTGAGAATATTTTAACTGTGTTGAAAAAGTAACTTACACAAACATACCTAGTTTGCCTTTTTTGGGTATTTATACTTTCTGTGGGATCTTGTAGCTAAACATAAAAAGGGGAAGAAAAATTGTGTCTAAATAATGTGGTACTTAAATTTTGTATCATAAAGCCATGCTTAGAACTGCGGTTGCTTTAATGCCTTCTGAAATTTAAACACTAGCCAAATAAAAGACACAGATAAGCTCTTGTGTGAAGCTTTATTCATTCATCCATTCATAAGATACATGTTTTGCCTGGTTTTATTCTGGGCCCTAGGAAAGCTGCACTGAACAGAGACAAGGCTCCACCCTCACAAAACTTACATTTTATTGGGGATGACAAACCATAAAAGATAAATCAGATAGATTCAGGAAAGTATACATGCATATGAAGAAGAACCAAGGTGAGAGGACAGTGATGAGGAAAAGAGGAATGGTTTTGAGGAGAGCAGAGCAGTGATGTTAAAGATATGGGGGAACAGCTTTCCAGACTAAGGGAACAGGAAGTAAAACAGTTCACCTTTTTGAGGACCTGCAAACATGCCAGTATTGGTGGAGCTCTTGAGAGCAAGGGTCGGAGTGGAAGGAGATGATGTAAGCAAAGGCCAGATCACTTAGGGCCTGTAGGCCACACTAAAGTGTGACAGGAAAAACCAATCGAAAATTTCAGCAGGGTCATGACATGTAACATTTTAAAGTTCTCTGGCTATTGTGTGGACAAGAGAAGCAGCAAGGAGATTGGTTAAGAGGCTATTGTAGTCCAGGTGAGGGATGATGTGACCTTCAACAAGTTATTTAAATTTTTGGTGCTTCAACTTCCTTATGTGTAAAATGGGACTAATAGTACCTACCTTCTAAGGTAGTTAAGAGAATTAAATGAGTCAATATACGTAAAGTATCCTTGCACATAAGGCGTTATGTAATATCCATTTGGCAGAGTTAGAGGATGAAATGAGTGGAATAGATTCACCATGAAAAACTGCCTTGAATTTGATATTCCTTTCAGCTGATTTAATTTTGAAAAATGAGGAAAAAGGACAGAGAGCATAATGTGGCTTAAAAGAAGCATGATGTGCCATGGAACATCCACAATCTCTCCCTGCCATCTTCAGTCCAGCAGTCTTTGGAAAGCCAGTGAAAATGCTTACTTTTAATGGTGCTTTTTGCACTTACCTTCCCACAACCTCAAATACTTAGGGTGGAGTTGTTAACCTAGCATTGTGGTGCAGTGAAAACAGCAATGGAATGGAAATGAAAAGACTTCCTTGAGCATATCAGTCTTTGAGCTTCAGTTCTCATTTGTAAATTGGGGCTAAATATTTCTTCTGCCTGCCTCAGAGTGGGTAAAATGACAAGGTGCTGTATATGGAAGCTTCTCAGAAATCATAAATGGCTAAATCCATTCGTGCAAAAATAAGTTTTTGAGTACCTACTATGTGTACGACCCTGGGGATGCAACAATGAACAAGATCCAATTTCTGCCCTCAATGAGTCTGGGAGTCTTTCAGCTGCAGACAATTTCAAACACTATATCATCTTAATACGGAATCAAGTATAAGGGAATTATTCTGAGCAGTATTCTGAGTACACAAAGGAAGAAGGGATCTAAAGAACAAGTGTCTATGTGAGTGAAAAGGATGGACTCTAACTCCTCGCACTCTATCCTCAGTCCCTCTTACCTTTCCTTAATTTTCATAGAATTTATTACCACCATAGTATGTATCTGTTTATTGCCTGTCTCTCCCAACTAGAAAATAAATTCCATGAGTACAGTGGGTTGTCTTTGTTGTTAATTGTATTCCTAGCTAATAGTGTAATGCCTGACACCAGCACATACAAGACACTCAATAAATATTTGCTCAAAGAGTAAATCTGCACATACCCAGAGGTATGACAACATGGAACTACACATAACTAAATATTAGAGGAGTATAACATGCAAGGGGAGTAACAAAAGACCTATGTGGGTTGGAGAGGTGGCAAGCAGAGGCTAGATCATAAAGAACCTTACATGCTAGGCTTTGTAGCTTGGATTTTATCCTGAGGTTAGAAGAGTGGCATTAGATATGTGCTTTGAAAGATCACTCTGGTTTGGAAGGCTCCTGTGTCAAAACTGGCAGATTAAATCCATATATTTATATCCTGTTTGTCACAAAACCCGATTAAAACGCCAGAGGAAATAGAAACACTGGAATCGATAGCAGAGGAATTGTGAGGAATTTCTAGAAGCACCAAAGTATATGGGATCAGACTGATAAAAAAGTCAAAATTGTGAACCCTTAAATAAAGTCAAAAGCACTACTAGGGAAGTGGTTCTTAACCTTTGGTGGAGAGGGAAGGAAGAAGGTGGTATAAATACCTTTGGAGACTGATGGAAGCTACGAAGCCTTTCCTCACAAAATTGACACAAAATTTTGGGTATACCAAATGTCATCTGGAACTCCCTTTACCCTCCTGAAATCTAGGCATAACTGGCTTGAAACCTTTGACAGTTCTACAGCCAGTGAAAAGTCCACAGCTCTTCCCATGATTTTTACTAATTCACAGAGATTATATCCTCCTGAGTTAAGAGTTCGCTTGACCATTAGTGCTGTTTTTGCATTGTACTATACTGACCAGACATGAAATGTGCCAGACACCATAAGACATAACCATGAGCTGGACATACTTTCTGCCCTCAAGGAACTCACAGATGAGAAAAGAAATAAGAAGCAAAACTTTAAGTTAAAAAGTTCAGTACCAACTATGAGCCAGGCAGTGTACTAGACCGTAGGGATACTGCAGTGAGCAAGGAAAATACGGTCCTTGGCTCCATGGAAATTACAGTCCATTTGGAGAGAGAGAGGCCTTAAACAATGATCAGTGTTCAGGAGTACAGAGCTCTATAAGAGAGAGTGATGGGGAACGTCACGTACTCAGCAAGGTCAAAGAAGTAACTTTTAACCTGGAACCAGAAGTTACAGAAATACTGAAGGATGAAAAGGAGTTTGCTAGGTTGCTGGGAAAGAGGAAAGGGAAAGTGGCAAGAGTTGGTAGGATCGTGACAAGATATTAGCCTGCAGAGTAGGTGTTCAATAAACTGTCCTGTCATTCTCATTGAGAATATTCAATAGATATTCTGTTCTGACATTCAAACATCTTGATATTTAAGGTCTTACAAAAACCCTAAACCCCCTATGTCTATGTGTTACTTGAGTGCTTACTATGCCAGGATGCATGAAGAACGTTTTATCCCTAGAACGGTTATATATTATCCCTATTTTACAGGTGGGAAAACTGAGACTCTGATAAGTAACTTGTTCACAGACATCTAGTGAATTGCACAGCCAGGAACTGAACCTGGACATTCTCACTCCAAAACATATTGCCCTTCCGGCCTTATTGCTGACTGCTCCTCAACCGGAGCCCAAAGGGCAGCCAAGGAGTTTCCACCAAAGGTGCTTTGCACTTGGAGATTCTTTTCTTCTTCTGTGCCTTTCCTCATATTCGCTTCTCGGCCGGAACTTTACCTAGAATCAACCCCAAGTTTTCCTCCTCATCTTTCAAGATCCCTTTCAAATGCCAATTCCTCTACGAAGTATTCTCAAGCAGCAATGAGAAGCCGTCTCTCTCTTTCAAATGACTCCCTACGGTTTCTAGTTGCTATTTTACCAGCCCACAGACCTTTTATTTATCTTCCATAGACTGTCGTCCAGCTCCGCCTCGTAGGACTAAGACGCTTGTTTCGCCCGCCGCGGTCGCTCCGGAAACGCACGCCGCTTTGAGCCGAAACGGTGAACCTTCTCAATTCGCTCCCGGGGTCCGACGCCTCGTTCCTGCAGACTGGCTTCAGGACAGGAGTAGCGACTCTATCCACGCAAAGTTCTAGCTACGCAAGCTAAGATTATGGTCTCCAACACTGCTCCGGGATAAGGACGCTTCCAACTTCGAAACAGCAAGCAACCGCCGGCCTCCTCCTCCGCTAGGCCGCCTCCGAGATCCTCTTCCGGGGTAGAGGTCGCCCCGCCCCTCCCGCGTCTCCTCCAAGATGGCGAGCGGCGGCACTGGGGGGGTTTCGGTGCCAGCGCTCTGGAGTGAAGTGAACCGTTACGGCCAGAATGGCGACTTCACGCGCGCTCTCAAGACCGTCAACAAGCGTAAGTGTCGGGACGGGCGCCGGGGCGAGCTCGAGCCGGCGGGAGGATGCGGCCTCCTTCCGGCGTGCGCGACCCCCTCCCAGTAGACGCGGGGAGGAGAGACCCCCGCCCCCCGCAGCTCGGGCGCGAACGCCCGGGGGGCGTAGGTCGCAGCCCCTCGGGTCCTCCGGGCCTGCCCGGGGTCCTGGGGCTTAGAGCCACGTGTACTTCCCTCTTTACCCCCCGCGGGAAGCGAGGGACGGATTTAAAGAGACCGCAGCCTGGCGCCTCTTCCAGGAGGTTCTTTACTCCTCTGTTTTCACGCCTTACTTCGCAGATATTCCACATTGCCTCCTCTTCTCCTTGCTTTTAGCGGAGTGTTCAAGATAGTATTGCTGAGGGAGCTTTTTCTCTGGGGCTGCAGCAGGGGGAGGAACCTGCCTGGGACACGTACTTTAGAAGTTGGTGCTGACAAGGTGGAAGCTGTACAGAATCAGGGTGGAGGGAAGGGCTGGATCTGGATGTCAGGCCTCTCATTCCCACAGATAGAATCTCTCCTACGTCATTAGACCCGAACGTGTGTGTGTAAAAGCCCTAACATTTGAAAAAACATCGGAAGAAAAGTTTGGCCTGTGTTTTGCCCCGTAACTGATCATTTCAAGTAAACTGCCTTCCTTCGGTGTGAGGTTTGCTCATTATATTCTTTTATGCTTTATTATGTAACTGTAATATGGCCATGCTTTTTAGTGCTTTCTGTCGTGCTAAATTCTTCCTTAGTGAAGATGCGGCTTATATTTGTTAGATTTGGAAACATAATTACCGGGACGGAGTTTGGCTGCTCAAAGCAGTGATAACATACAGGGTATGTCAGTAACATACATAGGTGTATAAATAATTTTCAACAACATATTGCTGGGTTAATGTAAAAAGGAGTGATTGTGCTCACAATGCACTTTTGGTGATTTAGACATTGAGGAAAATAGCTACTAATTACAATCATTTGATTCTTAAACTTATTTTGAATTAACTTTAGCCTTTGGCTAGGCCTGCAACCAATACCACTCAGCAGTGTAGTAAGTATTTTGCAGGAATTGTTTAATCAGCAACGGCTGAAAGTTTGTTATCCAGTATATATTTTCTTAATTGGTTGAAATTACTTTGATTCTTAGACTGAGAATTGGATTCCTCTAATTGCCTGAGAACATGGGGAGTGAGCCTGGTCACTTTGATAGTGAACAGCTGTTAAGCACCGAAACTTGGCCACCTGAGTCCGTTACTTCTCGTTGGTCATCTTAGGTGAAAAGGGAAATTTTGAATGGTTTTGGAAATGTTGCCAGCAAGATAAATTGTGTTTGTACACTTTACAGCTTATATATTTTTCTGAAATATTCTCATTTAATCTTCTTAATAACCTTGTAAGATAGGTAATGCTTTCATACTCGTCTTGCAGATCAGAGAATTGAGATTTAGTAATTGACTTGTGTAAGACCTCGAGGCATTTAGTGACAAGCTTGTACTCAAACTTAAGTCATTTGCTTCCAAATTCTACATGAGCTTTGTTTCTTTCCCTGTGAAGTAATGAAATATGTAGGTTGTTGCATGGGTCCCAAGAGAAAAAGCTGTAGAAAGCAGCTTCTTTCTTACTTCTTTATTTCACTCTACTTTTTTGGTACATGCATCTCGGGAATCTCTCTCATTGAAAGTCTAACTAATTATAACTCTCCTTATTGCCACTTCTTAAGTTAAAAATGGAGATCAGCTTTTTAAAAATATTTTAACTAATCATTTCTGCTGCAATAAAATTGGAAATGTAGCTTCCTGAGGCAGGGCGTGGGAAAATGTAGTAAAATGTGAAAGGGGAGTGGATTTAAAAATTACTTTCCTAAATGTGTTCTCTAGTACTGCAGATCAACAAGGATGATGTAACTGCGCTACACTGTAAAGTGGTATGCCTTATCCAGAATGGAAGTTTTAAGGAAGCCTTGAATGTCATCAATACTCACACCAAAGTGTTAGCAAAGTAAGTGGTACAATTAGTTGTTTGTGCAGTTATTAGAAAGACTTTTATCATAGTCATAACCATTTCCATGGTTTTTTCCCTGCTATTCAGTGATTTTTTACCTTTATCTTTTCTTCTTTCTTCTTTTCTTTTGCTTGCCAGTAGGGTTTCTGAAACTGGAAGGAGCAATAGTAACTTTAGTTCTTTTCTACTTTAGGGAGCCTTTTCTTTACCCGTCTTCCCGTTGAACCACTAAGAAGGAGGTAAACCATACAAGCCTGTGGGACATAAATGTAACAAGACTTCTTAGAAGACATAGGGAGAACAACTCAGCAGAAGTTTAATTATAAAAAGAAAAAGGCAGAGAGGGCAGAACTTGTAGAGCAGGAACGCATGTGTATAGCTTGTAAGTGTTTATGTTGATCGAGGTCTCTAGGATGGTATGACAGTCTTAGCCCAATCTTATCCCTACCCCTTTGAGAATTTTCTAGGTGAGTGTGATTTTAGGCCAAGATCTTTCATTGTCAGGGTTCTTTAGCAGTCTTTAGAAGATATAGCAGTTTTTTTGTTTTATTAACCTTTTTCATTTATTTATTTCTTTTATCGTTTCATGAAATGTAAACTTGTGTTCTAAATTGTAACTGTAATTTGATTTTTCTTTACAGTTATACCTAATCCCTAAAAGAAATGTGTGTTGAAATGAAGTTTGCAGCATGTTTATTCTTTAATGAGATACTGGTTTATAAGGTGCAGAACATTATATAGTGTACTTTTTTTTGTATAAGAGAAGGAGGATATAAGAATTTATATGTGTATTTTCCTGTATTTGCCAAAACAAACAGTAGACAGAAAAACGGTGAATAAAAAGTCACTTCCAGGAGGTAAGGGAGAGCAGGGTAGATTTGAATCGCAGTGGGAGTGCAGCCTCTTAGTGTATATCTTTTTGGTTTTTTATTTGAGCCATATACATGTATTACATATTGAAAACTAACTGTTAAATGTCATTAAAAATAAAAGGAAAGGGTACACTGCTTTCTACTAGTAAACATGTTTATGTTAAAATTCAATATTTTGAATTTTGGCCATTTTGTAAGATAGGGAAATTTTCAAATAATTTATTTTAGGCAAGTAAATAAAGGATATTGCCATTTGCTTTGATAAGTATTTTTTCTTGTGGGTTATGGTGGAAACTTCAAAATGAGTTTCAGGTGTCATATTAAATGTAGATGAATTTTCAAGTCAATGTATGGAAGTAGTGTTTTTGTAGTTGTGTGTTTACCAGTTGTTTGGTTATGTTTTTAAGATTTCTAGTTTCTTTTTCTTTGCTAATAATTTGCTTCTTGAACAAATTAAAAGCAGCTTTATATGGCTTATTTTTTGATTAGTAGATTTAAGAAACTTCTATAATAAACCGTTTAAAATAGTGTTCAGATTGTCTTTATATCGAAGACAATGTTATTTAACTGATTTATTATTTCATTCTTAAATGTTTGTTTCAAAAGACCGATAATTTTGGTAAGAATATCCATGAAAACAAGAGAGGCTAGGGAAATGGATGTAATATTTTCTGCCACTTAGAAGCTGTCTGATTTTCAGACGTCAGCTTTGTCAGTTTCCTCATTTGTTGTTAATGGGGATTAAATAACTTCATATAGATCCAGTGCTTAGAGCAGTGTCTGACAGATAGTGGGTGCTCTGCAGTGTTAGCTAATACATAATCAAATATTGGTTTTTTTCCTTTTTCAGTAACTCTCTTTCCTTTGAGAAGGCATACTGCGAGTACAGGCTGAACAGAATTGAGAATGCCTTGAAGACAATCGAAAGTGCCAATCAGCAGACAGACAAACTAAAGGAGCTTTATGGACAAGTGGTAATTACTGCTTTACAATAACTCTTGACAGTCATCCTGAGTGAGCATGATTCTGCTTGTAGGAAGGAGCAGGGATGAGGAACCCCAGTCCATCCTGGTGCTCCAGAAAACTCGCCACCAAACAAATTCTTGAGGTTTGAACATATTCCCAGTTCTTGATCTTCAAACAAGCAATTGCATATATAGTGTTCTATGAACAAATGACTTCCTGAGGGTAATTAGAAAATTAAGAACTATCCTATGAAATTTGGACTTTTTAGTTGGAAAGATGAAGGCCAATGAGTTTATCTACTTAATGCAGTTTTGAAATTGTATTTCTTTCTACTTTTTAACTGGTATTTTATTCTGAGTTTAAAATAATGTAATCATGATGGATAAGAATTTAAATGAATTCAGCTAGTTTATGAACTCCCTGAAAATATCTTATTCTAAAATGGTTTTGAGACATATAATTAAGCCTGTTGTAAAATAGGGCTGTTAATGATGAGAGGACAGAAATGTTATATTATAACTAGCAAAACCCTCTTAAAGATTTTTAAAATGTCAGTTTAGGGCAAATAATGTTGTGTTGAACGTATTGTCCCAAGGAGATAGTATGAATTTAACAATTCAAATGGGATGAAGAAAGTTCATGGATTGTAGGTCTGTAAAGAACTTTTAAGGTAAGTTGGGGAAGTTTAGGGTAAATTCCAGCATTTTGAGATTGATGAAGGGTACCAGTCTGTCCTACATGGTGACTGATTGACCCAGAGTGGCAGTTCTTATTGCTCTTTGAGAACAACTTGAGTGAAATAAGCAGAAATTACGTTTTGTGTACTTTATGTTACCCTATACAATAGCTGGTTTCTGGAAAAGAGAAAATGAAGATTAAGTATAGTGAACTCCTAGGAAATACTAAATCCTTTTGTTAACATCTAATTTTCTTCCTATTTGTTGGGGGTTGGTAATTGTTTTGTGTTGTGGGAAAATTTTTTCATCATAAGTCAGATTTAGGTAACAGGATTATTTTTATAGAAAGCTTTTCTTTCACAGCTCACATAGGCACTTACCTAACGTCAATACAATGACTTTCCTGAATCATGCCTGCAAATCTACAATATAGTAGAGATTCATTGCAAGTAACTTTGAAAGTGTTAGTAGCAGAACTAATTGAAAAATTATAAAGGAAAAACGGTTGATTGCCCATCTTATGCTGAATAAGGTTTTCTACTTAGTGGTTTCAAAAAGGGTTTGTATGTTGTTAGAGACATATGACTATACCTGTCTTCTCTGATTTTTTATTTGCTATTTGTTTCTTCAGTTATACCGGTTAGAACGCTACGATGAATGCTTAGCTGTGTATAGAGATCTTGTCCGAAACTCCCAAGATGATTATGATGAGGAGAGAAAAACAAACCTTTCAGCAGTTGTTGCAGCTCAAAGCAATTGGGAAAAAGTGGTTCCAGTGAGTATCTCTGTGTACCCACACAGCCGTAAAATAATTTCCTATGTGGTACTTGATTGGTATTTTGCTCTATGACAGGAGAACCTGGGCCTCCAAGAAGGCACACACGAACTGTGCTACAACGCTGCATGTGCACTCATAGGACAAGGCCAGCTGAGTCAGGCAATGAAAATCTTACAAAAGGCTGAAGGTCAGACTTAACTAAAATTATATGTAATTGTAATGTGTGTGTAACTTTGCAAAGTATTTCCAAAAATCACACTTGACTTTTGTGAAGTTTTTAAATGGAAATTACTGATGCAGTGGGAGTTTCTCAATAGAGTTTTTGACCATATCTCTCCTCTATTTCTGTCTGATCCCTAAGCCAGACTATGTGTCCATTTTCAACCACCCCAGACCTTAAAGTCTGAATTTTTAGGGGAAGGTTTTTGAACAAGTTACTATAGATGTTAAGTGTAAATTAAGTGAGTTAATTAATATCAAGCACTTAGAGTAGTACGTGGCATATAAGTATTAAGTAAATACTGGCTATCATTATTGTTATTAAACAGGTACTCAAGTAGAGTAACAATATGAGGTGTTTCTGTGTGTGCATATACACACACTAGATTTATACATTAATAACACTATTCAAGAACATTTTAACTCCATTTAGTATGTTTCCATATAGAGTATTTATATGCTTTGAATTTTTTTCTTTTCTTTTTTTCTGAGGAAGATTCACCCTGAGCTAACATTCACTGCCAATTTTCCTCTTTTTCCTTTTTGTATGTGGGTCTCCACCACAGCATGGCCACTGACAAGTGAGTAGTGTAGGTCCATGCCAGGGGACTGAACCCAGGCCTCTGAAGTGGAGCTTGCCGAACTTAACCCCTAGGCCACTGGGGCTGGCCCTGCTTTGAATTTTTTAAATAAGAAAAAAGAAAATAATTTATTAGAGAACTTAAGTCTAGTCTTAATTCCTCAAACATTTACTTTTCTTCTGCATACATTTTCCCTGGAAGCTATAAAAGTGATATAGGGACTGCAGTGAATGGTGGAGAGGAAAAAAAGGTTAAACAGGGTCTGTTTTACTCTTGAATGTTAAGGTTAAAATCAGAGGTTAGAGCATCATGAGAAGAAAACTATGTTTGACAATTAGAATTTCTTGATCATACCCATTATTGATAGTGTTATGGGAGAAGGATATTCTCATTGATTGCAGGTTTGAGTGTAAAAGTAGTACAGACTATCAGTGGGCAGGTTTGGTGATGTCTAGCAGATTTAAAAATTTGTATACTCTTTGATCCAAGAATTTTATTTCTAGAAATTTAAGGAAATAATTAGATACATTTATATATGTATCTGTATGAATGCTAAATGAAGAGATGTTCATAAGAAAAAATCTAGAAACATCATGAGTTTCTGTTCTGTTAGAGGATTGGCTAAGTTTTACTATAACTACAAAATAGATTACCATGCAGTCATTTAAAATAATAGTAATGTAGATCTATATTTATTATATCATAAACATGTTCACAGTATATTAAATGGAGCAAGAGAGGTTTCAAAATATTATGTAGAATATCCCACTTTCATTTTAAAATGCATCTGTGCGTTTACGTTAAAAAGCAACTGAAATGCTAATAGTGATTATCTCTGAATAGTAGAATGATTGT
The DNA here is from genome assembly GCF_037783145.1 of Equus przewalskii. NCBI lineage: Eukaryota > Metazoa > Chordata > Mammalia > Perissodactyla > Equidae > Equus > Equus przewalskii. The sequence goes on along the minus strand of NC_091833.1, from coordinate 76,217,878 downwards.
CTTTATTTTTATAGTTTTCTATAGTTGATTTTTTTTTGCAATCAACATTTATTACATTTATATATATATATTTGTTGTTGAGGAAGATTTGCTCTGAGCTAACAACTGTTGCCAATCTTCCTCTTTTTTTTGCTTGAGGAAGATTAGCCCTGAGCTAACATCTGTGCTAGTCTTCCTCTATTTTGTATGTAGGACACTGCCACAGCATGGCTTGATGAGTGGTGTAGGTCTGTGCCTGGGATCTGAACCCGTGAACCCTGGCCACTGAAGCAGAACACCAGACTTAACCATTACATGGGGCCGGCACCACATTTATATTTTTTAAATGTTCTCCCCTCCCCATTTATTTATTTATTATTGTGGTAACTGTTTATAACATATAAATTTCAGGTGTACATCATTATATTTTGATTCCTGTGTAGATTACATCATGTTCACCACCCAAAGGCTAATTACAGTCTATTACTACACACATATGCCTAATCACTGCTTTCCCCCTCTTCCCTACCCCTTCCCCTCTGGTGACCACCAATCCAATCTCTGTCTCTATGTGATTGTTTGTCATCGTTCTTATCTTCTACTTATGAGTGAGATGGTATGATATTTGACTTTCTCCCTCTGACTTATTTTGCTTAGCATAATACTCTCAGGGTCCATCCATGTTGTCACAGATGGTCAGATTTCATCATTTCTTATGGCTGAGTAGTATTCCATATTGTATATATACCACATCTTCTTCATCCATTTGTCCCTTGTTGGGCATCTACGTTACTTCTGAGTCTTGGCTGTTGTGAATAATGCTGCAGTTACATAGGGGTGCATGTATCTTTATGTATTTATGTTTTCATGTTCTTTGGATAAATACCTAGCAGTGGAATAGCTGGATCATATGGTAGTTCTAGTCTTAATTTTTTAAGGGATAAACGTTCTGTAAATTTTTTTTAACACAAATTACAAATGAAAGAAAAATGCTGAAAAGCTAGAATAATCAGAGATTGGTAATATTCATGCAATATAGTTGATACTAATGATCATTTTCAAATTTGCTTTTTATTAAAATTATCTTGAAATCCTCTGCCCAAGAATTTAGTTCTTGCTTTTTGGAATGGTGAAAGGAATGGGAGTTACCAGGCAATGTTAATTTTAAAATTTTTTCCTATAGATCTTTGCCGCCGTTCATTATCAGAAGATTGTGTAAGTATTCCATTCTTGTTAAACCTGAATTTTACATTTCTGACTAATATAAATTTGTAGGAGGCTTCATTGTAGTGTTTATTGACTTTTTGGAATCAATGGTGATTCATTAATTAGGAACCGCAGTAGAAACCCTCTTGATCAGTTATTTGATGGAGTCTTTTAGGGTGAGAAATTACAAGACAAAAATTTGTATGTGCCTTGCACATTTTATTTTAAATTCATATAAACTCATTTTCCTGTTTTAGGTGTAGCACTCAGGTCTTTGAGTATGAGTCCATTGATAGGATTCCATGCATATTTCTTACATAATCCAGCAGTTGTGATTTTCAGTGCAGCAATATCTTAAAGACAGTTGTGAAGTAGTTTCATTATAGAGTTGGCATTAGATGTTAACTTTTTCTCCAATCTCTGGTGTTTTCTGGCTCACATCTAATTAAGACAGTAATTTTCTTTAGGAACTCACCTTTATCAAATATTTCTGAGCATTCAACATAGTTTTCATTGAAACAAGTCTCTTCATACTCATGGTTCTTTTACTATGATAATAAAGTTTTATCATTTCCTTATCAAACCCAACTAGCATAATGGGGTTGGAAACAAACATCTGACTCCTGGTCAGCATACACTCAACAAGTGAGAGCAGGAGTGCTGGATGTGGTAGAAGAGAGCAGCCTCCTGGCCTTGAGCATTGTGCATGGGCATCAGTCAGCCTTTCCAGAGGATTGGAGAATCTGGAGTGTCGGTTAAGAGAGCTGCTCCTTTAATTACAGAATTCATTTCAGCTTTTTAAGTTCTTTGTATGATGATAAATAGAACTTTGTAATCTTTGGATTGGAGTTGGTAGAATTAAGAGTGAAGCATTTTTAAAATGTGTTCTTATGATAAAATTGTTTCCAGAATTTAGGGGTGTTAACTATAAAAAGTTAGACCTGCTATCTGGTCTTTTACATTTTTTGTCATTCTTAGGTTTTAGAGAATGATAATGATCAGTGAATGGTATTTCTGAGCTTGTTGCCATGTTCTTCCAGAATCTTTTTGCCATTCTCTTTTAAACTTCCTTTGGTGATAGTTCCTAAATTTTAACCAACTCTAAGGGAAAATTCCTGAAAATTATGTCTTCTTTAGGATTGTATATCTTTTGAATGTTTGGATCAGTTGGTAAATACGTGGATCAGTTTGAGGAATTCACACACAAAAAAATGTTTCCTCTGCTTAGGATGGGACTGAGGAAGACCCACAGGCAGAACTGGCCATCATTCACGGGCAGATGGCCTATATTCTGCAGCTCCAGGGTCGTACAGAGGAGGCTTTGCAACTTTACAATCAGATAATAAAACTAAAGTAAGTGGATTATTTAAATGAAGTATCTTTTATAGGGAATGAAGTTTACTTTTAAAGCTTTATTCCTTTTTGACTGTTTCTTGTTGTTTCCAGGCCAACAGATGTGGGACTGCTAGCTGTGATTGCAAATAACATCATTACCATTAACAAGGTATGGGATAACAAAGATTCCCTACACTTATATTTTACCCTGAAAGCATATTACCCCGCCTTTGTCCTAGGATAAGTGTTCTTTTTTCCATAACAAAGTCCAGTTATAGTAAAAAATCATAATGGAGAGTGTTGTAACAATGATGATTCTGCAAGCTATATTCAAGTAATAAAACTTTTTTGTAGTTACAGACCCTGGACTTTAAAATCTTATGCTTTTCACAGTTTATAATAATATGGAAAATCTCTATTAGAAAAATAAATTGTTTCGGCTTTTAAACTTTAAGTATGTGCATGTTTTACATGATTTCTTCATCTAGTGAGTCTGAATGCAAGTTTTCTATACATGATTTTTTCTTTCCAATAGTTTTTATTTTGGGGGAGGGGAGACATGGACAGGTTCTCTCTCTCTGCCCCTCCCTCCAACCCATGTGTAAAATATTACAAGTATGTATATAAACAGTCCTAAGGAGTACTGTACTAATGAAATTAACCACTATTTGGAACATCGTTTTAATGGGAAAACATTTCAAGTTCAGATTTGAAATTCAAGTCAATAGAAAAATAAGAAAAGTAACATTTGATTTCTTTTGATATGCCATGTGATTTTTCAAGTCTCATCTTCTTTCATACTCACAGTTATCTTTGTAGTTGACAATACTCATCTCCATTTTATGGGAGTATAATCTGAGGTTGAAAGGAGTTAAATAATTTGAATAAGGTCACAGCCAGTAAGAGGTAGAACTTGGATTCAGATTCCAGTCTCTGACTCCAAAGCTTGCTCCTTCTAGTCATTCATGGTATATCTCTCCTCCTATAGCAGAAATTCAGAGTGTCCCCAGATGTAGGATAATGGCATTAAGGATGATAGTAGTTATAGGATGTTGCAGGCCATTGGCATGGTTTAGGTTTCCAAAAATTGATGCTGGCATTTGAACCTTAGCAATATATACCTGCCCATGTTCACGAATAATTTGAAATGCCAGTGAGGACAAATTCTTTTGATCTGATATATAATTATGGAGAGGAGAGTGTGTGAAATACTGAATATCTCAATGTAAAAATATGCACTGAACTTTATTCAGTCAACAGGTATTTATATCTGACTTTTTTTCAGAACAGTGCTGGATGCAATAGGTAATGCAAAAGAAATATGAAATATGGTCTTAATCATTACGTAGTTTAAATTCTCATTCTGGTATAGAAAAAAATTGTGCATGTTTAAATTTCTTCTCTATAACTTCAGTATTTGGTGAAAGAAAAGATCTCTGGGTTGGCAAATTTGAGCTGACCCTTGAAGGAGGGATACAGTTCAAAGGTTAAGCAACAGTATAAGCAAATGAACATAGGAAGAAATATTTATCACTTGTGGGGGGTAAAGTGAGAAAACAGAAGATAAGAGGATACATACATGCTGGTTAGTTAAAAAAAATAAGTTAGATTGAATGATAGATATCAAGGTATGAGAGGCCTTGAAAATAAAATTTTTGAATAACAAGTGCCATGGGAGCAAAGTTTAAGAAGTCTGGCAGTGGCATGCATGAGGAATTGAAGTCTTAAAATAGGGGCATAGGACAGCCAACTGGAAGTACGGTTTCTTGAGGATTGATTTACATAAAAGCCAGTTTCTTGCTGTAATTAAAATAATTTCACACTCAGAAGAAGTAGAATTTATTTTACATTTCTTCTTTGCCTCCTTTTAGTCTTTACGCTACAGAGGATCTGGTTTAAAAAGCACAGTGGTATCACTTATTTGCAAATAAGTATGTCATGTAACAAAGTTAGAATTCTGTGCACACAGTAGACCCCCAGATGCTCAGTTTATCCTCCTCAGGGTATAAAGTGACTTAACTGTCTTCCTTCCTCGAAAGGCATGTGACTTTCTATGATTCTTAATAGGACGTTCTTCAGGCAGATAACACTGTGTTGTCCCACACAGAAATTTTAGAAATGAACTTCCTTGTACTTCTGCCTCAGTGAAAAGGGGCTTAAGAAAAGGAAAAACAGTAGCTGTATTACATTAGTATTTTTCTGCTAAAAATGGGTTCAAAAGAGGCGTGAAGAGATTTCTGAATTTTAATGTAAGCAAAGCTTACATAATAATATTTCAAAGAGGAATGAATTACATTCCTCATTTGTCATCTAAATTCTAAAGGACATAGTTTGTAGAAATTGCAAATTTAGGTATCTTTGTAGTTTGAACTTCCACTGTAAGATCTGTGCTATCCCAAGTACTTTTCTTCAAAAAGCTCAAAACAAGCAGTTAATAGTGGAAAGACAAAAGGAAAGAAAACCAAGAACCCAAGATACTTATATGCATTTTAGGAGCAGAGGCACCCCAACCAGGTAGATGTATTATCTTCCAAGCTCTCTTGTCATGTTTATATAAAATAACTAAATGAAATAGGAATAAGGCCTTGGAGTGTTAAAAGAGTTGAAATCTGAAATTGCTGTTAATGGTGGATGAACTTTTCTTTGTCAGGACCAAAATGTCTTTGACTCCAAGAAGAAGGTGAAATTAACCAATGCAGAAGGAGTAGAGTTTAAGCTTTCCAAGAAACAACTGCAAGCCATAGAATTTAACAAAGCTTTGCTTGCTATGTACACAAACCAGGTAGGTGACAGATCTCTGGTTCCCCTGGCTAAACGTTTCAGAGTATGGCTTATGAGGCACAATGGGTGTATCAGTCCAATCTATATTGATATTTTTTGTTTATATTTTGTCTTAAACCCATGTATTCTACAGAATGTCATATATCATGGATTTTGTTAAGCAAGTAATTTGCCCGGTTCTTTGTAAAGGTGTGCAGTTGGTGGCTTTTAAGAGGAAGAAAACATTATTCACACCTGTAAATGAGACAATTTTCTTATTACTTTATTTCTAATCTCTGAATTCAAGTAAAAATCTTCAAAGATGCTGATCATGATTACAGATTTAAGATCCATCTTTCATTTCAGTTTGTGCACAATCATAAAAAGTTGTAAATGTTGAGGCTAATTCTAACTTAAATATGGATTAATTCTAATTAAATTATGGTTTCATACTCTTCTAGAATAGAGGTTTTCAGTGGGAGAATGAGAGGCAGTCACATCATTTAGAACTGAGTTGTTATTCTTAAATACTTTAGCAAGAAATAACTATACCTTTTGTTGTTTTGAAGCAAACGCTAATACTTGATATAGTTTTTCTAAGGAAAATTTTGGAATTAAAGCATCCAGATGAATGTTTAGAACTTGTCCTTTACCTAAATGCTTTTAGAAATCATGGCTTAAATTTGGTAAGTGAAAATCTTTTTCTTAGAGGAAAAAATTGAGAATAGACACTATAAACCACTTTTCTCACCCTAGGCAGTTCTTCACTTACTATTTTGTTTCAGCTGATTTCCTTCCCCCTTCCCCAATCCTTCTTTTCTTTTGATCATTCATTTAATGTTCAATTTTATTAACCAGCTTCTTTTCATGGGGGGAAAATACTGTCTTTTAGGCAGAACAATGCCGCAAAATTTCTGGCAGTTTACAGTCCCAAAGTCCTGAACGTCTCCTGCCTGTGTTAATCCAAGCTGCCCAGCTCTGCCGTGAAAAGCAGCACACAAAAGCAATAGAGCTGCTTCAGGTAAAGGAATTACTTAAATTTTCAATGAGGTGTGAGGTAGTTGCAGCCTTGTTTCATTTTCATTACGTTAGAATAACATACAAGCCTGTAAATTTCATGAGAAAACTAAAAGTAAAGTTCCAGTAGACAAATTCCAGCATGTCGCTTTAGTTAATTCTTGGAATATGGCTTTGTTTAAATAAGTTTGTGTTAGTAGATGTTTGCTATAAACCCTGAAGAATGCTTTTCATTTGGAGATTTGACATGAGTTGGGGTTGTTTTAGGCTTATAATACCAGAACATGCTAACCCCTTTTTCAATAATGTGTTCTACGTTGAGTCCCAATCTAAAACCTCAGACAGTTACAGAGATACTAACTTAGTTTTTATCAACCTAAACCAGCTGTTGGATTACATGTTTGAATTTACTGAGGGTAGACTACATTGGAAAGTTGGACAGGGTAAAATTAGGATCATCCTGAGGGGCAGTGTTGCTTAGCAGGGACCCTCAGTAAGGAGACATCATGTATTTGAGTATCTTTCTTAAAAAAAAAAAGGGCCGGCTCTGTGGCCGAGTAGTTAAGTTCGCGTGCTCCGCTGCGGTGGCCCAGAGTTTGGATCCTGGGCGCAGACATGGCACCACTCGTCAGGCTAGGTTGAGGCGGCATCCCACATCCCACAACTAGAAGGACCTGCAACTAAGATATACAACTGTGTACAGGGGGGGTTTGGGGAGATAAAGCAGGAAAAAAAAAAAAAGATTGGCAACAGTTGTTAGCCCAGGTGCCAATCTTTAAAAAAAAAAAAAGTCTACATAGTAATCTTAATTATTATTTCTCTATTAGTGACTTCCTGCAAACTTGACATTATTGCACTTACATTCAGAGCATAATTTTAAAGTGAAGTACATGTCAAATAAAATTTTTTCGAAGTTAAAATTTTAACCTGAAACCGGAAGTTTAATATTTTAAAACTGGATTTAAAATTTTATGTTACTAAGATAAATAATTGGAATGTGTACAATTAGTTGTGTAAATTAAATGTTATTTTTTTCCCCCACCTAAAAAAATTTTAGGAATTTTCAGATCAGCATCCAGAAAATGCAGCTGAAATTAAGCTGACCATGGCACAGCTGAAAATTTCCCAAGGTATTAATGATGATTTCATCATGATTAAAATATCATTTTAATGGAAACATATGGCTGAAATGATTCTGAAGTAGTTGTGAGCTATGTGATTTTAAGATTTTTGCATAATGACGAAGCATAATTATTGCTATAAATATGAATCTGGATGGTGGGAGCTCCAACAGATTTAGTAGTATTAGTTGGCCTTTTCTTGGGTTATTCCTAAATTGTTAGAATGATTCTTATTCTATGCCTTGAAAGTCAGTAGAAGCCAAGGATTCTGCTATTCCAAAAGACCATACTTACTTAAATTTCCTGGGTATGTCATATGTAGAAATGCTTATGTCTGTCACTTGGTTGTATTTGCATGCAGTAAGGGTTACTTTGCATCCTAGTTTTCAAAATTTCTTAGCCCTTTATCCTTCATTTATACTTTATGACCCTTATCTTTGGGAGAAACTGGCATTTTTGAATCTTGCAGAAAACTGCTAGTGTTTTTGTCCTTGATTTTTGAACCAACCTTGAGTGATCATCTAGAGCTGTCTGTATTTGATGGTCACTATCCACACATAGCTATTTTAAGTTTAAATTAAAATTAAATGAAATTTAAAATTGGCTTGCTCAGTTGTGCTAGCTGCATTTCAGAAGCTTTGTATCCACATGTGACTAGTTGGACGGCAGAGATATAGGACTTTTCCATCATCACAGAAAGTTCTGTCAGACGAGACACCTCTGGTGTAGACCATGCATTCTTGGTGGGGGTGATGATTGGTTTGGTGGGGGGGCATCAAAAAAATCTTAGCTATTACAGAGGCTGAAATGAAAATTTCGTGGTTAGAGGGGAGGAGAGTTGGCAGTTAGGGGGAAAAAATGTCTGAAAAGGCTCTTTAGTGGGTAGTAAAGAAAACAAGTTTGAGAAACACTGCTGGTCTCCCTGTTACCCTGCTCTCACATTTCTTTCCTTTCCTCCTTTGTTTTTCCTTTTCCCACCTCTCTGCTTTTTCTTGTGCTCTTTATCTTCATTCCTCATCTGGTTTTTAGTTTAAGTTTTGCAAGGATTAATCATCATTCTCAAATTACTGAGAGAGAGCCTGTCGTGGTTTTTGTTTTGTTTTTAAAGACTTTGGAAGTTTTGTTATTGAGGTTTGCAATGAGCGGAAAATCAGCATCTTAACACCACAGGAAATTTCCCATTGTTCTCATGTCTGCAGTAACATATTTCAAGGCCTTTAGTGAAGGACTGTACCTTTGAGTTGCGGCCTGAAAAAGGAAAAATAGGACCCAACACACTGGGAGTCGGGAAGCGTTTTTTCTGGTAGCAGCTCTGCCATTAACTTTCTTTATGAGTGTAAGCAAGATATATTCTTTCCTTGAGACTCAGTTTTCTTATCTGTAACATGAATAAATAGAGTACATTATTCCCAAGACCCCCAAGCTTGAGTATTTAGTGATGTTACAAAATATGACTCTTAAATTTCTTTTTTTTCCCATAAATTACTTTCTTCAATGTGATGCTGATTGTTTTTAATCTCTTAAGGTAATATTTCCAAAGCATGTCTAATATTGAGAAGCATAGAGGAGTTAAAGCATAAACCAGGCATGGTGAGTTCATAACTAAAGGATTATTAGACTGAAAAAGTAATGGAATTAATAGTCCATTGGTATGTTTGCTGTTTCTTTGTATTCATTTTGATTTCTAATTATTTGTTTATTCATAATGTAGGGTAGTAAAAATAATAATTACTTATCTGGTATACATTTTATTTCGTTTTGTGCTCTGCTTTGCATTGGTTTTTTATTTAGTCAAATGTGCCAGGCACTTTAGGCCTTATATTATCACTAAAAGCCAACCTCAAATAACCTAAAAGCTGTATAGGGAGTTTCTTAGCCTAAATTATTTTATCATGTCTTAAGTGTGATTTCTTTCAGTTAAAACAACTTAGTAGTAGTGGCCAACAAATTTAGTTTTTAGTTCTCTGAATATTCAGGCATCACAGGTTTAGATGGCTAATATAGCTACGAAAGCATCTATTTCAAAGTAGAGACTACTTCTGTAGTGGTGGTATGTGCATTTATTGAACAGGACTGTTTTCATGGCTGTGTCCTCTAACACGGCTTGTTTATAGTTGGCACTCAATAAATGTATAATATTATGGTAGTGCTTTCTCTTTTGAAGATTCATATTTTAAAGACTGAGCTACAATTACTTTAAATTAGAATCAAATATAATATATGGCTGAAAATAAAATGTTTCTAATATTTAATATCTGGCCTTCTGTTGCCTTTCAAGAAATATATCCACTTCCTCTAGGTTGTCTAATTTATTTGCATAAAAATTCAGATATTCCTTATTTATTTTTTTTAGTATCTGTAGATCCTCTCACATTCCTACTATTGGTTATTTGTGTCTTCTTTTTTTTGTTATCAGTCTGGCCAGAGGTTTATCAGTTTTATTGATTTTTTTCAAAGATCCAGCTTTTTGTTTCTGTTTCCTTTCTATCCTCATCTATTGCTAAACACCCCCCCCCCCCCCGCCCTACTCTACTCCAATCACGTGGGCCTCCTTGCTGTCCCTCTGACACACTAGGCAAGCTTTTCACTGACTTTCTGTAGCTCAGGCCACATGTAACTCATCATGGGAGTTTAACCACACTTGTGTGCACCTCACTGATCACACATTTACTTATCCCAACAATGTTTTCTTATATAAACTAATTTTTTAAGCACTTATTCTCACATTCTGTACTTACCTTGTTGTGGACTGGTAACAAACTGTGAACTGGCACTGCTTTAGAGGAAAGGTACATTTTATAGATAACTGCCTTTGTATTTGGAAAACACTGCTGTTCGTGGTATTTCTAGTTATTACGCTCTATAAAGATAGTCATTTTGATGTTGAATTAGGTACTCACAGAGTGCGTAGCAGCCTTTATTTGCTATTTGTTCAGTGTTTTTCGTTTTGAAAAACTGTTCTGAGAGAGAAGGGGAGATTTTATTCATTCATTTATACCTTTGGCTGTGTAGGTGTCTGCGTTAGTGACCATGTACAGCCATGAGGAAGATATTGATAGTGCCATTGAGGTCTTCACACAAGCTATCCAGTGGTATCAAAACCATCAGGTAAATAAATGGAGTAAAATGTTATGAGGCTATGTTTTTACATAAAAATAAAAAAGTTGCAGTAGTAAACTCAAAATTTAGGAGAATTGAAATATTCCAAGTCACTGTTTTAAAAACAGAATGCTATTAGGCTGTCAAATTCATTTTTTAAAGTATACTAGATCCAAATAAAGTTATTAGAAATAAGAAGTTGCCAAGTGAAAAAAAATAGCTGTTATGTTTTCTGAAGCTTCTTCTCGTGTGCGTATGTTTGTATATGTAGTCTTAAGAAATAAGAATGCTAATAGTACATGATTGCACATAAGAGAGCTCATCTTTAGTGGCTAGAAAGCCTATGGATGGTAGTAATTGGTGGAACAGTAGTACATAGAATAATTGTATATCATATCTCCATCCAGTAGGAACGTCTTCATTTTTTCCAGTATGGGTCTCTGCATAGGCAATATCCAACTTATGTATACACACAGGTGACATTTATACTGTTAGCCCTATTAGCAGTGGAGGGATATCAGTGTTCTAGGGAGTATTGTATTAAAATAATGTTTGAAAACTGTAGTGACATATGTTTGAGATTTGATTATGAGGGAATATTTCTACTTGTAGACAGTCTAAATAGAGATGGATTGTGTTCCAAATTCATAAATTGGTCTTCTCTTGTACTAATTTGTCTACCCCCTCCCTGTATGTGTATATGTGAATTTGTTTTTGTTTTGTGCATTCAATAAAACTCAAGATGAGGAATTTAATGGATAGGTCCATTTCAAAGGTCTAATAAATGTAGTAACTTCATTGACTTACTAGATATTTAGATTAAACCTTTTTTCGCCTCTTTTTATTGAACCTATAGCCTAAATCTCCTGCTCATTTGTCCTTGGTAAGAGAAGCTGCAAACTTCAAACTCAAATATGGACGGAAGAAGGAGGCAATTAGTGACCTAGAGCAGCTATGGAAGTAAGCTCTGCAAGGTGGAGATGTAGAAATCCAACCTTGATTGCTGTTATTTGAAATGAGGGAGTTATTTTGCTTGTTTATGTTACTTTCTCCAGTTTTATAAACTGTTTAGTAACTTTCTTATTTCTTCTTTTAGACAAAATCCAAAAGATATTCACACCCTGGCGCAGCTTATTTCTGCATACTCGCTTGTGGATCCTGAGAAAGCAAAAGCGTATCCTTTTGATTGTTGTTCCAGACAGCTCCCAAGTAGCGCACAAGATCTCTTCCAGTACCTGTTTTGACCAGGGCTCTTTCTGTTGTAAATTTTAACAAACGAAACCCGCTTCTAACTAGTAAAAGCAAAAATGAGAATTTATTGATCAATGTGACTGAAAAATACAGTGATACATCCAACTTGGGGTACAGTTTGATCCAGAGGCAAAAATGAAGTCAGCAAGGTGCAGCCTCTATCCCTCCAGTTCAAGTCTGGCAGCAAAAAAAAGAAAAAGCATATTTTATTTGGGTAATTGTACATGATTCTGAAATATCATTCTGATTGAACTGTCTTTGGTCAAACAATTACTGAAGATAAGAGGATTCAGTGTCCTCACTGGCTGAGTTTAGACCATGTGTGCTCCTCCAGTCCAAGCTGTGTTCTCAAAACTGCAGCCACAAGTCAAAACCTTTGCAGGGAGCAAGTCTGTGTTTTATAAGCTTGATAGTTGTTTTGAAATGTAGTTTTTATTAAGCTACAACCTTGAAGTACATCACTGAGTTAAGGAATAGATGATTACTTTGTGACTCTTTTCTCAAGTTGTCCTTTCACAACTATAATTGACCTTATGACCTGTTGATTTGTTATTCTATAGAAGATTTAAGAACATTGTTTTGCTTTTGATGAAGGGCATCAAAAAAAGTGTCTTTTTACATTGGCATAGATACATTGGCAGATGTCTACATGTATACGTATTGTGTTCCTGAACTGCTGTTGGATCCCAGTCTTAGTAAACACTTGCCCTCGTCAGATAGCATGTCCCTAAAAGTAGATGTTGAGGCTCTTGAAAATTCTGCTGGTGCTACGTACATTCGGAAGAAAGGTGGAAAAGTTGCTGGAGATAGTCAACCAAAGGAACAAGGGTAATGTAACATTCACTAATACTGATTTAAAATTATATAAGGAATAAAAAAGACGTTCTTATAAAAATTCCCTGTGAATAAAATTTAAGTCACCTTTGTTTGTTTTCCCTTCTCTTTTGCTGTGCCCAGCTCTTAGTCCTTGTTTCTGCCCTCCTCCCGGCCCAGAATTAACCTCTGGTATTAATTTAATGTTTATCCTTCAGGATCTTCTTTGTATTTACACACAGAAGTAGTTTAGAAATATTTTCCTTGGGCTGGTTTATTTTTTGTTTTTTACAGAAGTAGGATTAGATTGTACTTACTGTTTTCCAATTTCTTTCATTTACCAAGTCGTGGAGATTTTTCCATATTCTAAATGTAGACATTTCATTCTTTTTATGCATAGTATTCTATAGGCTGGATGTGCCCTACTTTATTTATCTCTTAAGTTTTTGATGTATATTTAGTATATCCATGTAGTATTAGTCTAGTAATTCTAAACCAAAGTTCAGATGAGGTTTATTTTGCTGATTTGAAGAAAAGGTTAGCCAGCTTCATTAATTTATAAGAAGTCAAATTCCAATTCTTTCCTTGTACTCCTATATTGCCATCTCAAAAACACAGTTAGCAGAGGCCTATAGTAAAATGTTTAAGATTCTGTTTTTGACTCAGGATGAATAGAGAATGGAAGAGAGAGAATACTTTGCCAGTTTTGTGGCCATCATAGTTTTTCACTCCTTTTTTGAATGGCTTTTGAAGTGTAAATTTTTTCCTGACTTCATTAACATATCAGCAACAGTAAATGATTGACTTCATTATGAATGCTGTCTTTAGGAAAAAAGCATTATCATCCTCATAATAGATTTTTAAATATTTTTTTTTAAATGTGATAAATTTAACTAGAATTAATATCCCAGCTAGTTGATTAGCTTTGATGAACCTGCACCAAGTTGTAAATGCCTTTATGATAAAGTGCCCAGGTTACTCTTGCACATGCTTAATGCTATGGAAATATTTTACCACATTGATGGTAAAGATTTTTCTTCTCTTTGTAGGCAGGGAGACTTGAAAAAGAAGAAGAAAAAAAAGAAGGGTAAGTTTTTTTGTTTGTTTGTTTTTTACCCACCCTCCCCATCTCTACATTCCTTTCTACATGATAAAAGCTTGAGTTTAGCCCTGTATAAAAAGCTTCGGATATAAATATCCATTCTTGTATCTTTGAACACTGACTTTTGTCTTGATGATAGCTAACATTTAATTTTATTACTTTAAAGAGTGCAACTCTGGAATTTGGTTGCCTGAATTCAAATTGTTGCTCTAGCAACATTGCTCTTTTGCTGTGACTGTGAACAGGTTACTTAACATACCTGCCTGAGTTTCTCATCTATAAAATGGAATGTGATAGTATATACCTCATAGGAGTAAATGAAATACCACATGTAAAGCTCTTAGAACAATGCCTGGCACACAGTAAGCCCTTATACTTTAGGGTGCTTTCGGCTACAAGTACCATAGAACTCCGTCATACTGGCTTAAGAAAATTTGTTTATAAAAATGGCAGTGTAGATGAAGGGTAGAATCAAGGTTGGTTGATCCAGTAGTTGTATCTCTTTGTTTTGCTTTACACAAAACTGAATCCGATTAGAGTCAGAGGATGTTTGTTGGAAACAGTCAAGGCCACATAACTTGTCATTTACATCCAGCAGGGTCCAAAGAGGGTCTCCCTGCATTTGGCAGGTCTTTCCCATTAATCTGATTGGGCCAGCATAGGTCAGTGTCCAGCCCTGGACCATTAACCAGGGGAATGCCATGCGTTTATTGACTTAGGCTGTGTTCTTAATCCGTGGCAAGAGGGGGTGGAATTAACAATGCCTGGCTTCAACTAGTTGGAGATTATTCCTGGAGCCCCCTACCTGTTCCTGAGTCTTTGGGAAATCTGTGGTGGAAATCAGGTTGTTTCTTGATTCAGGTTTCCCAAGTCTGCCAAGTTTGTTACCACTCCTCTGTCTGTTTTCTTTCTTCCGAAACCTCCTCAATAATACCTTTTCTCCTGTTCTTCCTTCTAATGTGTTACCATTTTAGTGGGGTTTGGGGATGGTGCAGAAGCTAATGTTTGCATTCACTCTCTTTTTAACTAGAAGTGTTATTAGTTCTTCACTTTTGTCACCGTGCTTGGAAAATGGTAAAAACTCAATAAGTATTTGTTTTATCTTGTTTTGTGTATTAGTGATACTGCAAGGGAACACCTGATAACTATAGGTAGCAATAACCTGCTATTTCTCTTTCTTTTCCAGTTTTTGTAGTTCACAGATGAACATTTTTTAAAACTTAGAAGTGCTATATGCTCATTCTAAAAACAAAGGAAAACAAAAACAAACAAGAAAACACTGAGATTTCTTTCATTATAAAATGGCATAGGGGCTAGCCCAGTGGCACTGCAGTTAAGTGCGCACATTCTGCTTCGGTGGCCCAGGGTTCGCCAGTTTGGATCCCGGGTGCGGACATGGCACCACTTGGCAAGCCATGCTGTGGTAAGCATCCCACATATAAGGTAGAGGAAGATGGGCACGGATGTTAGCTCAGGGCCAGTCTTCCTCAGCAAAAAGAGGAGGATTGGCAGCAGACGTTAGCTCAGGGCTATTCTTCCTCAGCGAAAGGAGGAGGATTGGTGGCAGATGTTAGCTCAGGAGTAATCTTCCTCAAAATATAAAAAAATAAAAATAAATAAAATAAAATGGCATAAAGAGTGGAAAATTCCCCACCCCAAATTCATGCTCCTAGAGATAATTACTTAATTTTTTTGTATATATAAACATGCATTATTATGTGTTTACATGCTCAGTCAATGAAAGTTTTTACAAAACTGATATGAACATGTCCTCAGAGTAATTTAATCTTCTACTTTAGACTGTGTTGCGCAGACATTTTTCCAAATTATCAAATATAGGTGTATTTCACTTTCTAACCCATAGCTATAACTTACTATAGTGTAGGTATACTATAATTTATTTGATTGTTCCTTTTTTTTAGCCAAGGAAGATTTGCCCTGAGCCAACATCTATTACCAGTCTTCCTCTTTTTGCTGAGAAAGATTCGCCCTGCGCTAACATCTGTTGCCAATCTTCCTCTATTTTGTATGTGAGCTGCCGCCACAGCATGGCCACTGATGGAGGGTGTAGGTCCACACCTGGGAACTGAACCCAGGCTGCCAAAGCAGAGCGTGCCGAACTTAACCACTGGGCCACTGGGCCTGGCCCTGATCATTCTCTTATTGAGAGACATTTAAGTTAGTTTAATATTTTAAAGAATATCATAGAGAATATTCTTACACACGTAACTTTGTGGTTTGTGGGTATCTACAGGATAAATTTCTAGAAGTAATAAATTTTGACTGGTACTACCAAATGAAATTGCTCTCTACAAAGGCTATACCAGTATACACTTCTGCCTATGGTGTTTATGTCCCACTGTCTCACCAACACTGGGTATTACTACTTTTAATGTTTGTTAAAATTTTGATAATTTGATAGAATTTGTTACCATTTTCATTTTTAATTAGGTTTAGCATCTTTTCACATGATTAAAGACTTTGATTTCTCCTGGCTTATCCTAATTACAGCTGGACCCAGTCTTCTTTGCATGATTTACCTGTGGTTATCAATAGTTCATTCTATTTTAAGAATAATAATTCACTGTTATATAGTATGCAAATATTTTTGTTTTATTTCTTTTAAAATTGTGTCTTTTACCAAATGAAATTTAAAATTTTTTATATAGATACATCTATGAAATATTTCCCTTTCTGGCTTCTGAATTTCATGTCATGCTTAGAAATAAGGCCTCTTCCCCCTGCTAGATTATACAAATAAAACTTTCTCAGATAAATTTATTTCAGTTTTAATGTTACTTATTCCCAGGTTTGGACACATGGTTTAAACAATGTGTCTTGAAAACATTATGGACAGATCTCTCATTTCTTTAATCAATTAATTGTTACATAGGAAAACTGCCTAAGAATTATGACCCCAAAGTGACCCCAGATCCTGAAAGATGGCTGCCAATGCGAGAACGTTCTTATTACCGGGGAAGAAAGAAGGGTAAAAAGAAGGATCAGATTGGAAAAGGGACCCAGGGAGCAACTGCAGGAGCTTCCTCTGAACTGTAAGTCATTGCTCCATTGCTCCCCAGTTGAAGTCACTCAGCATAGGTTGGTTCCTTCTGAGATTGAAGAGTCAGGGTCAGTCTCATACTAATCTCATACTAATGACTCAGGATCATTTTAAGAATTTTTAAAAATATATTTTAAGTATGAGAAGTAGAGTCAGATCTCTTTGATAAATGTTTTGCAGTATGCTTAGGTAAAGGAAAGAAAATGTGGCATTTCTGGTTTGACTGTATTGTAAATAGTAGGATGGTAGGATTGTATTGTAAATATTAGAGTCTCAGTACCTTCAAAAGGAAACTGAATACACTGAGTTGTTGAACTAACTAAATATCTAGATAAACAGATATAAATAAATGTGACTAGAAAGAAGTATTGAAAATGTTAATAAATAAGTTTATGTGGTAGGGTTATAGGTCATTTTAAAATTTTTTCTTTATTTTCCAAACTTTCTAAAAGTTGGCATGTACCATATATTATTTTTTATTTAATTATAAAGTAATAAAAATTTTATTCAAAAGAAAAATGGATAGGGAGCTGGGGAACCCACCTTAAAAGAAATAGAATATGTGTGGGAGATTTTTAAGGGTAGACAGTAAAATTCATGTACCTACATTATTTTTATAGCCTTTTCCTTTGTTGAATATGTGAATAACCAACACTTTCCTAATCTGATGATTTCAGGGATGCCAGTAAAACTGTGAGCAGCCCACCCACCTCCCCAAGACCTGGCAGTGCAGCAACAGTATCTGCATCTACAAGTAATATCATACCCCCAAGACACCAGAAACCTGCAGGGGCTCCAGCAACAAAAAAGAAACAGCAACAGAAAAAGAAGAAAGGTGGAAAAGGTGGCTGGTGATTAGAACATTCTTGTTGCAGGCTGTTTCTAACTAGTCTCATTGACATTAGGAACATGATAAAGGTGACACAGCAAGAAGCACAGAGCTGCTCCCTCTCCCATCCCCACATTTTCATACAATTATTTTCTTGTGCATCAAACAGGAAAATATCTTCTGCAAACTCTGCCTAGTCAAACTTGGCCTACCTGTACCACCTAGCTTTGCACAGATGATAAGGTCTCAGAATATCTACCTTGATATCTGTTGCATCCTTTCTCTTTGTGTGCTGATCTGGTGTTTTTTTCAGTTTCACAAACAAGGCATGTTATCCAAAGTTTCCTAGGATTTAAACAGAAATCACTTCTACTGGTTCAACTAAGTCTGAAGATACTTGTTCCTATCAAGTCCCACTTTAAATTATGTCTTAGGAGCTTTAGGAGACTGAAAGTGGAATCTTCTGAGCATTCCAAATATCTGCTTAGAAATATCGTGTGATAAAAAGGGACCTTATTAATAGACTGGTATTCTTCACTTCATTACCTGAGTGGCCACAGAAAAACTAAATGTCTTGATTAATTTTGACCATAAATTCTCTGTCATGTGATATTGGAACATGGGATAGTGTGTGTATGTGTGTGTGTATACATATATACATATATATAAATTAGGACTCCTTTGCACCCCCATATTGTTTTCAGATTATGATAACATTATATTGATTTAGCACCATTAAAGAACTCAAGGAAAATATATCAATGTTGTAAGAAGTTGACTCTTAGACCCAGTGTTCTGAGTTCAGATGGGTTTGGACTGTCTCAATCAGAAAGATTTAATGGCCGCTATCAAGAGCATGAAGATTGACTTGCTAGTTAGAGACGAAATCAATACCAGAGTTCAGTAGCAGGCAGTATTAAAACTTAACAGAACTGTTTGGCCCAATTAAGATACTCATGGCTCCTCTTTCTAGTTAGGGGTACAAACACTCATTACCCTTCTCAAAGTAATGAAGTATTATACAGTCAGTCTGTGGTGTCAGTGTCGCTCTGGTCTTTCCTTGCTTGCAGGCCACTTTCCCTTTGAACAGCTGTGAGACAGACACACTGGGATGCCCACCCTTGTTAGAATTCATTTTATACAGCCCAAGATAGCATTGAATTTAGACTTATGAGTATTTCCTTGTGATCTTATTACTCCATCCTTGTTAATAAAGTGCTGCTGTGTTTGACTCTGTTGTACATATCTATGAAACTTCTTCGAAGAGTTTTTTTAAAAGGCTTTCCTCCTTTATAAGAGTAAGAAATGCGGTGCTGCCCTTCTCTTCAGCATAATCAGAATCTGTGGTGGCATCTAAACGAGACCCTGCTACATATGAGTGATTTATTATGGCATAATACTTTTTGAACTCTCAGAGAATAGTCTTGGTAAGAGACAGATATTTATTCTTTTCAATATATTCCCCATTACAGGAATAATTATTAGTAAATTTGTTAGGATTCATTAAATTTCTGTGGTGAAGGATAATTATTTTTTAGGTTCACTAAACTACAGAATTTTGGTGAAAGTTATCCATCATTGAAAATTTTGACCCAAGGTACAACAGTGACATTTGCAGTTCTCTTTTTACTCATTGTGATTGCCAGTCATTGTTAGTCTTTACTAAGCAACTAAATCCTCAGTTTAAGTAGTTATAATTGTCAAATGAAGTGTAAACATCTACATTAACTTGCTAGTAATTATTTCTTCTTTTGGACAGGTCTTTAAACAATGACATATATACTTTGTATATATATGTGTGTGTGTGTACATTTATAGAAACCCATACGGATACATCCATTCACTGTGGCACATTTTAAAATAAAATATTCTAGCAGTGAATATGGATTAAGGTGTTTTGGGTGTTGGCATTTTATGGAGGACTTCCTGGTTAGTGTAGCTAAGAATTTTTTAAGCTGAGTATCTGAAATTGTCCCTTGCCCCTCCCAGCAAGCCACAAAACTAATCTAATGGAATTGAGAGAACCTGGTTTTAACTTCGCTGAAACTTCATGTCATATGTGTATATAAATAAACCAAGGTGTAAACTTTTTTTTCTGAGGAAGATTCTCCCTGAGCTAACATCTGTGCCAGTCTTCTTCTATTTTGTATGTGGGTTGCTGCCACAGCGTGGCTGACGAGTAGTATAGGTCCACACCCAGAATCCTGGCCACCGAGCAGTACAAGCGGAACTCAACCACTAGGTCACAGGCCGTCCCCCTGTTTAGTTGTGGTTTTAATATCTGGCATTACTGGTATCTATGATCCTGGCAGACTACTAATTTAATCTCCAGGGAATTTTTTTTAAGTGGAATGTAGCAGGAATTTAAAATAAGGGAACTGTTCAAGTTCCTCCATTGTTTTTCCTTAAGCATCCTGGATAGCAGCCTCTAGACATTCCTAGTGGAACGTGGGCAGAGGGCGAGGAGATACCCCACTCCACTTTTGAGGCTTGTGATTTCTAGCTGCGGGAAAGCAGGGAATCCTCTGGGGACGCTCAGGACTCTGGCGCCTCAAGCGTTCTACCGTTTGGTGACAGTGGGCTGTGCAGGCTCGGGGATGATGCGGGGGAGGTGAGACGCTAAGATCTGTTCCGCGTAGAAGGGCTGTCTGAGACCCGCCCTGCCCAGCCTGAGGGAATCGCGCCAAAGTGCGCCCTCCCGGGGAAGTAGCACCTGGGGACGCCTTTCCTCCACGGACGATCTGCCCCGCGGCTGGGCCTCTCGGATCCCCTCGGCTGGGCTCGACCATTCCTGTAACTCAGCCTTCCCCTCTCCGCTCTTCCTTCCGCTCCCAGGTTCCGCGAATCTGCTGCGCGCAGCCCCCCGCGAGTGAAGGCGAGATGCCCGGCGGCGGCAGGCGCGCCCGGGGACTGGCCGCGGCTGCGGTGACCGCGGGGGTGCTCTACGCCGCGTGGACCTACGTCTCGGCCCTGCGCCCCCCGCGGGGGCCACACCTGCCGGGACCCAGGGCCGCAGCTCCAGCGCGCGGGCGCGCGAGGGGAGGGAAGGAAACAGGCGGTGGGGATGGAGAGGGCGAAAGAGAAGAGGAGAGAGAAGGGAAAGGAGCCGGAGAAAGAGAAAATGCGGGGAAAAGGAAAGGAGAAGGAGAAAAGGAAGGAGGTGGAGAAGAAGAAAAGTAAGGAAAAAGTAAAGGAGAAAGAGAAAGAGAAGGAAGAGAAAAGGAGTAAAGAGGAAGAAAAGAGGAAAGAGCAGGAGACAGAGAAGGAACAATTTAAGGGAAAAGAAAAGAAAGAGAAGGACAACAACAGCATCTTGACGAAGCCCCCGCTGGAGCCGCGGGTAAGGGACCGGTGCCTCGGACCCTGTCCCCGAGGCCATTGTCGGCGTTCAGGCCCGAGCGCCCGCTCTGTTACGTCGGAGGCCCCGACCCGCGCGGGAGGGAATCGGGTCTTGCTTTCGGGCTTTTTAATCTGTGGATGGAGGGAATGTGCCAAGCTTCGAACGACCCATCACCAGCCCCTTCTCCCCGGCCCTCTGCCCACCCTTACCCCTAACCCTGACCCTGCATCTCAACCCTCTCAGGTCTAGTGCTGAGGAAGAAGAGGTCTCAGCTGGTCTCCACGGGGACGCGAGGAAGGGCGCTTTCCGGCCCCGTCTCTGTCCAGCGCTCAGCACTGGCTCAGAACTCCCACAACACGGAACCCAGCCCCGAGCCCTCGGCGCACACAGGCTCTCTATTCGAATCCTTTCTGTTGAATAAGTTCTTTGTCGGAAGGTGCAGGCTTCCTGAATTTGCGCAGGATGTGTTTGGGGCTTGTCTGGACTTTTCTCGTGCACCCTGTGATTACTGCTTCCATTGTTTTCAGATCACCGCCGCCCAGAAGGGACGGTTACACACCAGCATTGTAGTCACAAAAGGCAAATATCTATGATTCCACTTATATGAGGTACCTAGAGAAATCAAAATAGAGACAAGGAGTAGAAGGGTGGTTGCCAGGGGCTGGGAGAAGGCAGAATGGGGACTTAGTGTTTAATGAGTACAGAGTTTCAGTTTTACAAGATGAAAAGAGTTATGGAGATGGATGGTGGTGATGATTGCACAACATTATGAATGTATTTAATACCACTGAACTATATTCTTAAAAATGGTTAAGATGGTAAATTTTTAAAAATTATTTTATTGAGGTCATAATGGTTTATAAGATTGTACAATTTCAGGTGTACATTATTATTTATCAGTTTCTGTATAGACTGTGTCATGCTCCCCACCAATAGTCTAATTTTACCCATCACCACACATAAGTGCCCCTTCACCCCTTTCACTGCCCCCCATCCCCACTTCTGGGCCCCCTTCCCCTCTGCTAACCACTATTCTGTTCTCTTTATCCATGTGTTAGTTTATCTTCCACATACGAGTGAAATAAAAATGGTTAAGATAGTAAATTTTATGTTATGTGTCTTTTACCACAATTAAAAAATTGGGAGGGAAAAAAAAAGAAAAACCAGGCATTGTTTGAATTGGCTTAATGGGCTCTGTTCTCCTGGAGTTCCTGGGCTCAGAGCTGCTTTCTGATTCTAAACAATTTGAATGATTAATGGAGATTTGATCTCTGGTAGAACACAGACTACCTAGAGCCGTACATAGTTAAAGGAATAACTTTTGACAAGGAGCAGTGGTGTTCAGAATCACATTCTGTGTCCGAACTCTTGGTTTACAATAATCCCAGCTTTCCTTAAGAGATGATAAGCATGAGGAAGTATGTATTTTAGACTAAAAAATAAGCAAGATGTCATAGCGCATTAGTGACTGCAGAACTTCTAGATAGGGGGCTGGCCTGGTGGCGCAGCGGTTAAGTTCGCACGTTCCGCTTCGGCAGCCCAGGGGAACGTTTCCAGGTCCAGATCCTGGGTGCAGACCCATGCACCGCTTGTCAAGCCATGCTGTGGCAGACATATAAAACACATATAAAGTAGAGGAAGATGGGCACGGATGTTAGCTCAGGGCCAGTCTTCCTCAGCAAAAGGAGGGGGATTGCCAGCAGACGTTAGCTCAGGGCTAATCTTCCTCAAAAAAAGAAAAGAAAAGAAAAACACTTGAAAAGAAAATGAATAAATAAGTGTACAAAAAAAAAAAGAACTAGATAAGATGAGCTTAGGGGCAGTAATGTGGTTGGAAAGGGACTAGGGAATTGTTTTTATTCACAATATTTCATAGGCTCCAAGATGCCATTATTTTAGGTACCATTAAGAAAGAAAAAAAATGTGCCAACCAATATATGACATACCATGGATTGTAAAACCCTCATTTCAGAGATGTTAAATTGTGTGGGAAAAAATGCATCCTGGAATTGATGAGATATGTTGGGGTAGCCTGAGTGGGGCCGTTGGTGGAGATAATAAGAGGGACACAATCCACACCCTGCAGCCATTTCTTGGGGCCACCACTGCTTTACAGATGCAATTTCAAACCACCCCGTGAAGTCTCCTTTGTGCATCAAGTCCCTCCTTTTTACCATCACACTCTCAGAAGGACATTATAACATTTAGATGCAGATGGAAAGCAATGGGGAAGGTGGTGGGAACGGAGCTAGGAAACATCTGTGGAAATACCACTCAATTTAAGAGCTATCAAGAATTCACTCCAAAAACATAGACTTTTTCTAGTTCTGTTATTCACTAGACAGTCTTCATAAATCACGCTCTCTATGCAAGTCTCTACTAGACCAGACCTTAAAACACATTACTTTCACATAGATCTTACGATAATAATTCTTTTAAAAGAGGTGGGATAGACATTCCAGTGCTGCTTAGGACCACATTTTACCAGAAATCCAGTCTAAGTCTAACGGCAACATTTAGTGTCCAAGGAGAAATGTTTAAGATTAATGTTTTAAACAGCGCCATTGAAGACATTTACTAGTGTTTTTCGGTTCATGAGAAACCTCTTTAGTAGGCTGTGTGGGAAATAGAATTGAATTCCTGTGAGCAGTCTGGCTGTATTGTTGCTCACTTATTACAGTTTACATTAAAGTTTGTACCCTAAAAGCCACCTTTCTGAGCACTCTGAACTTTCTATTTCTGTCTTCATACCAGCCTGCCCTTCTTGTCCCTCAGTCGCTTGTCATAAAAATTTCTAAGGCTGGTATGTTGGTGGAACGCTTCTTTCTAAAGTTTACATCTAGTACAACAGGTTTTAACATCAGGTTTTAAAATAAATGCTCATTTGTGATTGGAACTGGTTTGATAATTTCTATAATCTTAGCCTTTTCATTTAACTATGATACTTATATTAAAAAGTATAAGAGGGGGAACCTTGCCCTAAGAGCTTTTAATGTAGTGATCCAATTGGGAAGACAAGACAGATTAATAATACGAGACCTTAGACGCTTACATGCTGAGTGGCGCCGTCAATATGTGGACCATCAAGGTGCCAAGACCCCAAACAACAAATCGAATTCTGGTGCAACCCCATGAACACGAACTCAGGAAGCAAAGTGAAGTCTGAAAAATTGGCCCTGTGCTCTATGGCACCTCCCATAAATGCTGATATATATAAAGTATTTATTTGACAGATTGACCAGGAGTTGGGGATTGGAGAGGGAATGTGTAATTAATATCACGTAACTAATGGCTGATTATAAAATACAAACTGATTGGTACAGTTTGTTCTAGACCTATTAAATTACTTGTGAAATTTTGTTTTGGTTTACAGTTCCACAAATATTATTGGGTCCTACCACAGGCAGGCACACTGTCAGGAGGCAGGAAAACAAGGCCCCTGATAGCCTAAGTTTATGGATTTATCTTTTGTTTCACAGGAGAAAAATAAGCAGATCCTAGTGTTGGGCCTGGATGGAGCAGGAAAGACCAGCGTTCTCCACTCTCTAGCTTTAAACAGAGTCCAGCACAGTGTGGCACCCACCCACGGTTTCAACGCAGTGTGCATCAACACTGAAGACAGCCAGATGGAGTTCCTGGAGAGTAAGCCCTCTTCTCATTAGCTACGGGGTAGCCGCGCTTATGTACCTCAAGCCAGACATAACGTTATCAACATTGGGTCCTTGGGAAAAGTAACACTGGGTCAGACTTTCCCAGGCTCTTAGAATTCATGTGTAGATTAATACTAGGGTACACCGTGGGGGAAATCAGTTTCTGCTCTTTGTATTTTCTCCTTTTTGCAGAGGTGGTGATAGAGGGGAGCTGAGGAAGGCTTTTTCGCAGCCTCTCACATAACAGCCTCCCCCCTCCCTTACTATCCCAAATAAACACGCAATCTAAGTGTGCAGTGTGCTTCCCTCTCTGCAAATGCAACTACAGACAAGCTCCAAACCTCTTCTTGTAGCCAGATGGCAGGCCAGAAGCCCCTACTCTATAGTCGTTCTGGAGTCGCCGCCTCTCTAAATATTGCTATTCCTCAAAGTTGCATCAGATCCTCTTGTCTTCTCTTTACACTTTCTCCTTGGATGATTTCATCCATCTTCTTGGCATTAAATACCATCTATATGCTAAAAACTCCCAGATTTATCTGTCCAGCCCAAACATATCAAAACGTCACCTGAGATTTGTACCTGGCTGTCTAACTGGCCTTTCAAACTTAACATGGGCAAAACAAAATGCTTGAATTATCTCTATGTCTGTTCCTTTCCCTGTAATGCACTGGACAGTAAATGGCTCCTCACCCATCAAGTTGCTGAAGCCAGAAAACTTGGAGTCACCCTTGATTCCTCCTGTACCCCCAACTCCAGTCCACAGTAAAACACTATGAATTTTTCTACCTCTAAAACAGATCTTGAATTCATCTATTACATCCTTTCCCACTGCCCCTATTTGACTTGGAGCTTCTATCGTCTCTTACTTAGATTACTGCAGTCGCCTTTTTATTTTCGCTTTCACCCAGTTAAGAAGAGAAAATGGTGGGCAGAGAAATTGGTAAACCTTGTAACCAAATCTTTAAGCTAAAAAGCATTATTAAGAATAGAGGTTTCAATTTTCCCAGAAGCTATAGAAGAAATAATAATTTTAACTAAATAGATAGCTAAGAAAATAGTCTCAAAATATAAAAAGTGGAAGGAAGGAAGGATGGAAGGAAAGAAGGAAAAAGAAAAGAAAAGAAAGAATTCAACTGGGGGGAGGAATGGACAGTGAGGGATTTCAACATATCTTTGTCAATTATTAAGAGGATCAAGGAGAAAAAAATCAGCAAAGATGCACAAAATTTGAACACAATGAGCCAGTTAAAAATAACAATATAAAATTAGTCAATATAAAAAGGACAATATAAAATAAAGATAGTAAATAATTTAGGCTTTGTGGGCTACATGATCTCTATTGCAGCTATTTAACTCTGCAACTGTAATGTGAAATCAGCCACAGACAATATGCAAACAAATTCACCTGTCTGTTCTAATAAAACTTTATTTGTACTGAAATCCAAATGCAATATAACGTTCATGTATCATGAAATGTTACTTTTTTCCCCCAAATATTTAAAATTGTAAAATTCATTCTTTGTGGGCTATACAAAAATAGGCAGTAGGCCAGATTTAGACTGTGGGCCATAGTTTGCCAACCTCTGTCTTAAGAGAAAAATAAAAACTAAATTAAATTCATTGTGTAAATATTATTATCATTACTGAAAAGTTTCTTCTGGGAAGAATCAGCAGAACGAAATCATCCAAAGGCATTTTTTTCTGAGGCAAGTATTCCTGAATGCCCACAGGATCATATTAACTCTTAGTGCAGTATTAAGAGGAGAAATTAGTTATGGGATTTTGACAAAGGAAAAAAATTGTGCAAATGAGGCTAGCCAATGAATTCAGTACATTTAAAACTTATTTTAGGGGCCAGCCCAGTGGCGCAGTGGTTAAGTTCGCACGTTCCACTTGGGCGGCCCGGGGTTCACTGGTTCGGATCCCGGGTGCGGACATGGCACTGCTTGGCAAGCCATGCTGTGGTAGGTGTCCCACATATAAAGTGGAGGAAGATGGGCAAGGATGTTAGCTCAGGGCCAGTCTTCCTCAGCAAAAAAAGAGGAGGATTGGCATATGTTAGCTCAGGGCTAATCTTCCTCAAAAAAAAACAAACTTATTTTAGAGAAATAGGTGTTTTAACCCACCACCCTCAATGATTTTAATAGCCTATTCCTATTTTTTGAGCTATAACTGATAGACATGGAGTGGCTGCTATGGCCACTATGTATAACAGGATCAGGAAGCATCCGCTGTAGTATTTAGTATCTTTGTGTTCCAGAATGAATGAACCACCACTTGTGGAGGGTAAATATTGCCACCAACCATTTCCCCAGCAACATCTCTCTGGTTGTTCTCAGAATTGGGTACACTCTCACACAGTGGTATTTTATCAGAACACCTGTCCACTGTTCAGAATTATCTACACATGCCTTTCCTGCCCTCCTCAGTGGACGCTTCTGCGAGCTTTGTGTGTCTTCTTTCTCTCCTGTTCTCTGTAGTTGGTGGCAGCGAACCTTTCCGTTCCTACTGGGAAATGTACCTGTCCAGGGGATTGCTGCTGGTCTTTGTGGTGGATTCAGCAGATCACAACAGATTACCTGAAGCCAAGGAACACCTTCATCGACTAATTGGAACAAACCCAATCCTTCCTCTGGTTGTGTTTGCAAACAAACAGGTAAAAGTCTGTGCAAATAGAAATTGTACTCAATAGTTTTATTATTAGTACAAGAAATAGAAATGTCTACTTTTTTTTTTAAGATCGGCAACTGAGCTAACAACTGTTGCCAATCTTTTTTTTTCCTTCTTCTTCTCCCCAAAGCCCCCCAGTACGTAGTTGTATATTCTAGTTGTAGGTCCTTCTGGTTATGCTATATGGAATGCAGCCTCAGCATGGCTTGATAAGTGGTGCTATGTCTGTGCCCAGGATGCAAACCGGTGAAACCCTAGGCTGCCGAAGTGGAGCACGCGAACTTAACCACTCGGCCACAGCACCAGCCCCAGAAATGTCTACTTTTAACAGCTAGATATTCAACAATACGCTGCATATTCAGTTCAATTTATACCTATTAGATCTACTGGATTATAAATTCCTTGAGGGTAGAGACCGTTATTCACCTCTGTGTCCCTTGTAATACCTAAAATACTGCCTTATGCATAGTAGGAATTCAACAAATATGTTAAATTTAATTCAATAAACATTTACTGATTGTTGAATTGATTTCAACAAAATATTTGTGTCTGCCACGTATAAAGAAATAGTTTGTTTCAGATTAATTGGACTGACCTTAATTTACTTCATACATAAGCATTAAAAATATTAAACCTCCATGGAGAAATTAGAACACTTGTGCAGTGTTAGTGGGAATGTAAAACTGTACAACCGCTATGGAAAACAGTATGGCAGTTCCTTAAAAAATTAAAAATAGAATTCCCATGAGATCCAGCAATTCCACTTCTGGGTATATACCTCAAAGACATGAAAGTAGAGACTCAAACAGATATTTGTACACCTACGTTCATAGGAGAATTATTCACAACAGCCAAAAGGTAGAAGTAACCCAAGTGTCCATCCACAGATGAAGGGATAAACAAAATGTGGTATAAACATACAATGGTATATTATTCAGCCTTAAAAAGAAGGAAATTCTGATACATGCCACAACACAGATGAACCTTAAGGACATTACGCTAAATGAAATCAGCCAGCCACAAAAGGACAAATACTGTATGATTCCACTTTTATGAAGTACCTAGAGTAGTAAAATTCATTGAGACAAAAAGTGGAATAGTGGTTGCCAGGGGCTTGGGGAGGAAGAATGGGGAGTTATTGTTTAATGGCTACAGAGTTTCAGTTTTGCAAGATCAAAAGAATTCTGGAGATGAATGGTTGCACAACAATGTGAATGTACTTACTTAACTGCATACTTAAAAATGGTTAAGATGATAAATTTTATGTGTATCTTACCACAACAAAAAAAGTAAAAGAAAATAAACACCTATAGCATTATACTACCAAAGCCCCTTTCTCAAGTGCTAGCGTTGTCAATCATAAGAGAGGTGAATTCCTACCTTCTCTCCCAATACTGCAATGGGTGAACGTTTACGAAAGTAAACTAATTACAAATGATGACCTGAAGTAGGAGCCTATGGTAAAATCCAGCATAGAAGCTAGTCCAGCAGCTTAGATTATTTTTAAAAGAAAGGATGGAGCTTTAAAAAAAAAAATAGAGCATTTTAAGTAGCACAAACTACAAAGATGTAGAGGATAAGGGTACATGTAAGTGAGCTGTATAGTATTCCACTGCATGAATTATCACATTTTAACCATTTTCTTGCTGGGCATTTGGGTTATTTCCAAGTTGTTATTGTTATAAACAGTGCTACAGTGAAGCTTCATATATATGTCTCCTTGTAAATGTGTATCAACATTTCTCTAGTGCATATACCTAAAAAAGGAATTGCTGGGTTTCGGGTTTGTACAGATTCAATTTTACTAGCTCTTACCAAGTTGCTTCCAAAGATACTGCATCAATTTATTCTTCCACCAGCAGAATATGACAGTTTCTGCAGCATCACATCCTTGCCAATACTTGGTATTGTCAAACTTTTCCATTTTTGCCAATCTGATGGGGCTGAAATTTTATTTTACTATTCTAATTTGCATTTTCTTAACCAGTAGTGAACTTGAATGTCTTTTCAGGTGTTTATTGCTTGTTAGTTTCAAATTAGTTTCATTCTTCATGTACTACAAATACCTTCTCCAGCTTATCATTTTATTCTGCTTATGGTTTCCTTTTTTATACATTTGTTGTTGTTAGATTCCAACTCCTAGTGGCCTTGTGTACAGCAGAGTGGAACCCTGCCCAGTCTTTTTGCACCATCCTCTCACCTTCCAGCGCTATATCAGACAAAGCTCTGCTGCTATTTATAGGGTTTCCCTGGCCAATGTTTTTGGAAGTGGGTGGCCAGGTCCTTCTTCCTAGTCTGTCTAGTCTGGAAGCTCTGCTGAAAACCTGTCCACCATGGGTGATCCTGCTTGTATTTGATATCCTGGTGGCATAGCTTTCAGCAGCACAGCAACACACAGCCACCACAGAATGACAACCAACAGGTGGGTGGTGTTGTTCCCTGACCACCGGGTTCCCTGAAAACGAACCAGGGCCGCGGTGGTGAGAGTGCAGAATCTTTACCACTAGACCACCAGGGCTTTTTGCACATGAGGTTTCCATTTTTAACATTCAAATGTATCAATACTTTCCTTTGTGGTTTGTATCTCTTAGCTTCATCAAATTGAATAAACAGAGCCATTTGGTGTCAAATTTATAGCTTTTCCTAGGGCATAATAATGAAAGGTTTGGATATTCTCATTTAAGATTAATGCATCTTTGTTGATATTCCTTGGCCAAAGTAATTTATGCTTTCAGATTGTTATTATGTAAGATTTTTTAAAAAGTCTTCTTACTATCTTTATTCTTTCAGTGATGACCTCTTTAAAGCACAATTGTAAGAAAGAAAGAAAAAAAAAACAATAAAACTAAGGCACAATTATGTAAGTGTGGAATAAACCTGGTATTTAGCCCTGATAAGCTTTTATCATTACAAAGAGCCCTTCCTCCCATCCAACACTCCTTCTTCTATTTCCTTCCTCTCCAATTCCATCAGGGAATTTATTAACTTCAGACATTGTCCACATGTCACTGGATCCATTAACACTGCTACAAAAGTCACTGCAGGCTTAGGATTAAATGAATTCAGATTTCAAAAAGGCAATATATTGGGATGACCAACATCCAAGAAAGTAATCAACTCCAGCCAGAAACTATGTATGGCACATGAGGAAATGTCTCACAGGTTCCCAGTAATGGAATTGGATAGGGTCATACTGGTATATGAAACAAAATGACACAACATTGGATTATTTCCAGAGATTTAAAAGTGATCTCCTAAAACTTAAGGAGAACACTATGAAACAACAACAAAAAGCCAATTACAAATGCAGTTTTAGAAGTGAAAATGATAAAACTTTTGCAAAGGACTGAAAAACTATAACTGAATCTGTGTGTGTTTTTAGAAAAGGAAATATCGGAAGCCATTTGCATAAATAATTCTTGATGTATGAGAGGCAAAGAAATATGTTTTGACCTTGCCATTTTGACCTCAAGAAGGTTTTGACCTTGCTGTGCGCATAAGCAAAGGCTCTCTGTCTGCTCATTTGAATCTCTCCTCTCTCTGCCTCTCCCTGTGGGTTTCCCTCCTTTAAGCCTTTGTCATCTCTCCATCTTGTCCTCTTTCTCTCCACCTGTCCCTCCCCTCTTGGCCTCCTTCTCCCACCATTCCATTTTCTAAATCCACTCCCTCCCTGCTTCCTTCTCTATCTAACCTCCACCCCTCAAAGTCTGATCCAAAATTTTTTGTTTCAGTAGAAATAATGGCCACAAAAGAAAACTCACAATGGCAAATGCTATAATCAGTAAAATACGATATGAACAAAAACCAATTAATGAATCAAATTTCTATTGTTAAAGATAAATTAAAAATAATTGATCCATGGGGCTGGCCTGGTGGCGCAGCAGTTAAGTTCACATGTTCCACTTCGGCAGCCCGGGGTTTGCTGGTTCGGATCCCGGGTGCAGACATGGCACCACTTGGCAAGCCATGCTGTGGTAGACATCCCACATATAAAGTAGAGGAAGGTGGGCATGGATGTTAGCTCAGGGCCAGTCTTCCTCAGCAAAAAGAGGAGGATTGGCAGCAGTTAGCTCAGAGCTAATCTTCCTCAAAAAAAAAAACAAAAAAGGTCCTGTTGAATATAACCTTGGGAAAATAAAAAGGAAAATAGAAAATCAGAAGCAGATTGACTGCACTGTTTAGAAAATTGATTAAGGTATTATATTGGCTTAACTTCATTCCAGAAAATACTTTTTTGGATGATAACTCATAAGTGCTGGTATAATTCTGATGAAAATCTTTCTAGTCAAACAACTACTAGGGTCATAATAATGGGGTCACAATATCCTCTGTATTAAAATGGAGATGGGGTCATTGAGAGCAATAAATGAGAGTAATAAATATATCTTATTCAGAAGGACTGCAAAATAACCCACTTTTTTTTCGTACTCTTTTTCCATTGTGAGTGAAGGATCTTGAAGCCGCCTATCGCATTACAGATATCCATGAAGCTCTGGCATTATCTGAGGTGGGAAACGACAGGAAGGTGTTCTTGTTTGGAACCCAAGTGACTGAGAATGGCTCAGAGATACCCTCCGCCATGCAAGATGCCAGAGACTTAATTGCACACTTGGCTGCAGACGTGCAGTGACCAAGCCCAGGCCCACTGTGGAGCTCACAATCCAACTGTCACCAGGGGGTGTTGGTGGCAGCCTAGAAGCCAAAGACTTCCACCTTCAAATAAAAAATAAGCCATTTCCTACTTTCTCAATGCACAGAATATATACAAAGATAATGTTAATTGATTGAGAGCATCTATTTATTTAGATTTTGAACTCGAAAAATATTGGTAAAAACAATGTATTTGGGGGGATTTGGGTTTTTAATCAACAAAATTAAAGTGAACATTAGCGAGCATTCATCCCATCTGTAGTTTTTCAAAGGCATGAGATTTATATTAAAATATTTTAATTTTCTCTTTTCAAGTAAAAACCCCGGTCTCTTTCTTTTAAGTAGATCCGTTTAATACTGTAGGGAAAGAAATACTGAGATACGGCAATGAGAAAAGTAAGCACTATCACACCCACACAGAAATATAAATTAGCAGCATTCAGAAAGATTTAGGAAAGGCTTCTCTTCTAGGAGCCTATTATATTGGATGAGGAACATTGTGGGGATTTGTTTTTTAAATTCTTGACATTTTGCTTTTATATGTAGATATGCTTTCTTCATTAGAAATATTTTGTAAGAGTGATAACTCTATTTACCTACAGACATGATATAAATGCCACTTTTAACCTTAGTGTCTTGCCTTGATTTTAAAAAAAGGACTTCTAGTTTCCTGTCTGGCATGTAAGAAGTTTGGAAGCTGCCACTTCTTTCCAACAACAAGTAAAAAACTAAACAGACTGAAAAATCAACAGTTCTTCCAGGATTTGCTGTGCCCAAGATTGGAGCGACCAACAAGAGAACACAGAGGAGAACAATTTACCAGAGCAAAGACTCACAAGCAGAAACTACCCTCGGGAGCCAGTGCCGGGGAGGAAAACCAGAACTGTAGTTGCTGGAGGCTCAGAGTGGACAACTCTGAGAGTTAAAAATTCCAGGGGGATCCAGTGATAGTGGGGGTCCCTACAACTCTGTGAGATTTATCTGTAGGAGCTCAACTAGATTCCCACGCTAAGTATCACAGAAAAATCCCCCAGTGCTTCCAGAGGAGAGAAAGAGGAAACATTTTTGAAATACACCAGACAAGACCTGCCCTCAGGGGAAACTAGTTAACCAGAGCCTAACCCGCTGGGGTATTATCAGAGCCTAACTGACCTGGAGAAAAAAAATGCCCAATTCCAGCCCACACTAGCTATCTTGTCCCACCTAAGTGGGGGAGAAAATGAAGACACACACATGAAGTTTGCAGTCCAGAGGCACAGGTTCACTAAAAGATGGAGATCTAATTATAGAACTATAGAACACTTCTTCTCCCCCAACACCTTACCACCATGTTAATAAAGACCCATTGATGGCAGTTCCTTTTACCTAGTACATCACGCCTTCCTATCAAGAAAAAACTACAAGACATACTAAAAGACAAAAAACACAGAAGAGACAGAGCAAGCATCAGAACCAGACTTAGATATGGCAGAGATGTTGCAGTTATCCAACTGGGAATTTAAAGCAATGATGATTAATGTGATCAATGTACTAAGGGTTCTAATGGATAAAAGCAGACAGTAGGCAAGAACAGAAGGGCAATATAAGCAGAGATGGAAATGCTAAGAAAGAACCAAAAAAGAAATGCTAGAGATAAAAAAATACTGTAACAGAAATGAAGAATGCCTTTGATGGGCTAATTAGTAGACTGGACATGGCTGAAGAAAGAATCTCCGAGCTTGAAGATATCTCAATAGAAACCTCCAAAACTGAAAAGCAAAGAGAACAAAGACTTAAAAAAAAAAGAGCAGAATATCCAAGGACTATAGGACAACTATAAAAGGTGTAACACACATGTAATGGGAATACCACAAGGAGAAGAAAGAGAGAAAGAAACAGAGAAATATTTGAAACAATAACTGAGAATTTCCCCAAATTCATGTCCAACACCAAACCATAGATCCCATAAGCTAAGAGAAGCAGATAAATGCCCCCCAAAACTACACATAGGCATATCATTTTTAAGCAGCAGAAAATCAGAGATAAGGAAAAAAATCCTGAAAGAAATCAGAGAAAAAACACCTTAACCACAGAAGAAGCAAGATAAGAATTTCATCTGACCTTTCCTCAGAAATCATGCATGTAAGAAAGAATGGAATGAAATAATTAAAGTGTTAAGAGAACAAAACCACCAACCTAGAATTCTACACTGCAAAATTATCCTTCAAAAATGGAGAAAGACTTTCTCAGATGAACAACAACTGAAGGAATTTGTTGCCAATAGACCTGCCTTGCAGGAAATGTCAAAAGAATTTCTTTAGAGAGAAGGAAAATATGTAAGTCAGAAATTTGGGTCTACATAAAGAAAGGAAGAGCACTGGAAAAGAAATAAGTGAAGATAAAGTTAAAACTTTTATTTTTCTTATTCTTAATTGATCTAACAGATCAGAGTTTCTTCAAAATAATAACAACCCTGAATTCAATTATGTATGCTTACATGTATATATATGTTTATGTTACTTATGTATAAATGAAATGAATGACAGCAATGATACAAGGCATGGGAGGGAGGAGTTAGAATTACTTTGTTGTTATAAGGTATTTGCACTGCCTGTGAAGCAGTATAACGTTTGGATTGGTTGTAAATGTATACTGCAAACTCTAGGACAACCAATAAAAAAAGTAAAAGACGTTTAACTGATATGCTAAGAAAGGAGAAAAATTGGAATCATGTAAAATGCTCAATTAAAATCAAAAAAGGCAAGGGGCTGCCCCAGTGGCATAGTGGTTAAGTTCACACACTCCACTTTGGCAGCCCAGGGTTTGTGGGTTTGGATCCTGGGTGCAGACCTATACACCACTCATCAAGCCATGCTGTGGTGACATCCCACATACAAAACACAGAGGAAGATTGGCACAAGTGTTAGCTCAGGGACAATATTCCTCAAGCAAAAAGAGGAAGATTGGCAACAGATGTTAGCTCAGGGCCAATCCTCTTCACCAAAAAACTAACTAAATAAATAAATAAACAACTACCTTCAACTTCACCCATTCAATCATTCATTCATTCAACAAACCTTTAAAAAAAACCCACAAAAGGCAGAAAAGGAGTGGAAGACAAAATTAGAAACAACAAAGGCAACAAATAGAAAACAGTAACAGAAATGGTTGCTATTAATCCAACTATATCAATAATCACTTTAAATGTCAATGGTCTAAATGCACCAATTAAAAGACAGAGATTGTCAGAGTGTATCAAAAAACAAGACCCAGCTATGTGTTGCCTATAATAAACCCACTCTAAATATAAAGACACATATAGATTAAAAATAAATGGATTAAGAAAGATATACCATGATAACACTAATTAAGAGAAAGCAGAAGTAGCTATATTAATTTCAGACAGCAGACTTCAGAGTAAGGAAAGTTATCAGGGATAAAGAGGGGAATTATATAATGATAAAGGGGCAACTCTCCAAGAAGATATAACTATCCTTAATGTGTATGCACTTAACAACAGAGTGTGAAAATACATGAGACAAAAAGTGATAGAACTTCAAGGAGAAAGAGATGAATCTACTATTATAGTTGGAGGTTTCAACACCCCTCTATCAGAAATGGACAGATCTAACAGGCAGGAAATCAGTAAGGACATAGTTGAAATCAACACCACCATCAATCAATTGGCTATAATGGACATCTATAGACAACTTCATCCAACAAAATCAGAGTGCACATTCCTCTCAAGCTCACATGGAACATTCACCAAGATAGACCACATTGTGGGTCATAAAATACACTTGAACAAATTTAAAGAAATAGAAATCATACAATGTCTGGTTTCAGACCACAATGGAATTAAGCTAGAAATCAATAACAGAAAGGTAGCAGGAAAATCCTAAAATACTTGGAGATTAAACAACACACTTCTAAATAACACATGGGTCAAAGAAGAACTCTGAAGAGAAATTTAGAATTATTTTGAACTAAATGAAAATAACAATTTATCAAAACTTGTGGGATGCAGCAAAAACAGTGTTTAGAGGGAAATTTATAGCACTAAATGCATATATTAGAAAAGAAGAAGGATCTAAAATCAATCATGTAAGTTTCCACTTTGGAAAAATATAAAAATAAGAGCAAACTGAACCCAAAGTAAGCAGAAGAAAATACATAATAAAATCGATAGCAGAAATCACTGAAACTGAAAACAAGAAATCAACAGCAAAAATCAAAGAAACTAAAACCTGGTCCTTTGAAAAGATAAATAAGATTGATATCTGTAGCCAGGCTAACCAAGAAAAAAAGAGAGAATACACAAATAAATAATAATACACAAATAAATAAATGAAAGAGGGGACATCACTACAGAGCTCATGGATATTAAAAGGATAATAAATGAACAATTATGAAAAACTTTATGCCCACAAATTTGATAACCTAGGTGAAATTGACCAATTCCTTGAAAGAAACCATCTGCCAAAACTCACACAAGAAGAAGTAGACAATCTGAATAGGCCTTTTTCTATTCAAGAAATTGAATCAACAATTAATAACCTTCCAAAACAGAAAGCACCAGGCCGAGGTGGGTTCATTGATGAATTCTACCAAACATTTAAGGAAGAAATTATACCACTTATCTACAGAGACAATACTTCCTAACTCATTCTATGAGGCCAGCATTACCCTAATACCAAAACCAGATAAAGATATTACAAGAAAATTAAACTATAGACCAATCTCTCTCATGAATATAAATACGAAAATCTTCAAAAAGATAGTAGCAAATTGAATCCAACAACGTAAAAGAAGAATTATGCACCATGACGAAGTGGGATTTATCCCAATATGCAAGGCTGGTTCAAAATTTGAAAATCAATTCATATAATCCATCACATCAATAGGCTGAAAAAGAAAAGTCACATGATCATATCAATAGATGCAGAAAAAGCATCTGACAAAATTCAACACCCATTCATGATAAAAACTCTCAGTAAACTAGGAAAAAGAGTGAAATTTCCTCAACTTGATAAAAAAAAAAAGCTATAAAAAACCTACCCCTAACATACTTACTGGTGAGAAACTTGAACTTTTCCCAACTTCAAGAGCAAGGCAAGGGCAACTTCAGGAACAAGGCAAGGGCATCCCTCTCACCACTGCTTTTCAACATCCTACTAGAAGTCCTAGCTAATGCAATAAGACAAGAAGAGGAAATAAAAGGTATACAGATTGAGAAGGAAAAAATAAAACTGTCTTTGTTCATAGATGACATAACTGTCTACATAAAAAAGTCCAAAAGAATAAACAAAAAAACTGGACCTCATAAGCAATTATAGCAGGGTTGCAAGATACAAGGTTAATACACATAAGCCTATTGCTTTCCTATATACCAACAACGAAGAAGTGGAGTTTGAAATTAAAAACACAATTATCATTTACATTAGCACCCTCCCCCAAGTGAAATACTTAGGTATAAATCTAACAAAATATGTACAAGATCTGTATGAGGAAAGCCACAAAACTCTGATGAAAGAGATCAAAGAAGGACTAAATAAATGGAGAAATATTCCATGTTCATCACTAGGAAGACTCACTGTTGTCAAGATGTCTGTTCTTTACAACTTGATCTACAGATTCAACGCAAGACCAATCAAAATCCAAGCAAGTTATTTTGTGGATATAGAGAAAATGATTCCAAAGTTTACACAGAGAGGTAGAAGACCCAGAAATGCCAACACAATATTGAAGGAGAAGAACAAAGTTGGAGGAATGACACCACTGATTTCAAGACTTACTATAAAGCTACGGTAATCAGGACAGTGTGGTATTGGTGAAAGAACAAACAAATACATCAACGGAACAAAATAGAGAGCCCAGAAATAGACTTACATACATGTAGTCAACTGATCTTTGACAAAGGAGCAAGGGCAATACAATGGAGCAAATGGGCCTGAAATGACTGAACAAACACATGCAAAACAGGAATCTCGACACAGACCTTACAACCTCCACAAAAATTAACTCAAAATGGATCACAGACCTAAATGTAAAATGCAAAACTATAAAACTCCTAGAAGGTAACATAGGAGAAAACCTAGATGACCTTGGGTATGGGGTATGGTGATGACTTTTGAGATATAACACCAAAGGCATGATCTATGAAAGAAAGAATTTATAAGCTGGACTCGATTAAAAATAAATCTTTTTGCTCTTCAAAAGACACTCAAGGGAATAGAAAGACAAGCCACAGACTCAGAGAAAATATTTGCAAAAGAAACATCTGATAAATGACCTATCCAAAATAGACAAAGAACCCTTACTCAGCAACAAGAACATAAACACCCAGTTGAAAAATGGGTCAAAGACCTTAACAGACACCTCATGAAAGAAGATATACAGATGGAAAATAGGCATATGAAGAGATGCTGCACATTATATGTCATAAGGAAAACGCAAATTAAAACAATAATGAGATACCACTACACATCTATTAGAATGGCCAAAATCCAGAACACTGAGAACACCAAATGCTTGTTCGGATGTGGAGCAACAGGAACTCTCATGCATTGCTAATGGGAATGCAAAATGGTACGGCTACTTTGGAAGACAGTTCAGCAGTTTCTTACAAAGCTAAACATACTTTTACCACATGATTTTGCTCCTTGGCATCTACCCAAAGAAGCTGAGAATTTATGTCCACATAAATATCTTTACATGGATGTTTATAGCGGCTTTATTCATAATTACCAAAACCTGGAAGCAACCAAGATGTCCTTCAGTCAGTGAATGGAAAAATAAATTGTGGTACATCCAGACAATGAAATATTATTCAGTCCTAAAAAGAAGTGAGTTACCAAGTCATGAAAAGACATGGAGGAAACTTAAATGCATATTACTAAGTGAAAGAAGCTAATCTAAAAAGACTAAATACTGTATGATTCCAACAACATAACATTCTGGAAAAAGTCAAAATTATGGAGATAGTAAAAAGAACAGTGCTTGCCAGGGGCTAGGTGGGAGGGAAGGATGAATAGGTGGAGCACAAAGGACTTTTAGGACAGTGAAACTACTCTGTGCAATCCTAAAGTGGTGGATCCATGTCATACATTTGTCTAAACCCATGGAATGTACAACACCAAAAGTAAACCCTAATGTAAACTATGGACTTAGGGTGATGATGTGTCAATCTGTAGGTTCATCAATGGAAACAAATGTACCACTCTAGTGGGGGATATTGATAAGGAAGGAGGCTATGAGCGAGCGGGGGTACATGGGAAATCTCTGTATGTTCTGCTCAATTTTGCTGTGAACCTAAAACTGCTCTAAAAATAAAGTCTATTTAAAAAAACCTAAAAATATCATGAGCTAAAAAAAAAAAAGATTTGAAAAGGGAATTTGTTCTGCAAATCCTTCCTTTTAAAATTTGGAAGCTGTGGCAAAATGAAAAACCAAATTTGGTGAAGATGGTTATCCCCTCCCAATGTTAGCACATCGTCTTCTCTAGCAAGTTTTGGGTTGAAACGGAACATAACTGAATTTAGGCATGTATGTGCAAAATAATTGCCCCAGGAGAGATGAGACATTAGAGTGTGTGCCTTTAAGGTTACTAGGTTTCTGTCAGAGCTTCAGGATAATGTTTAACAGAATCATATCACAACAGCCACTCAAGTGTCTAATGTCAGACCTTCCTTTGTCTGTCCTATGGAGGTTGGATCACACAATGATTCAGGATTGTCAGAAATCCTGAATTTCAGCCTCTGCCCCAAGGATTGCCACATACCGGCCCCCAGACAAATCCCTTAACCATCTTGTGTCTTACTTGGTCTTCACCTGGAAAAGCATTAAATCGAATGCAGACTACTTCTTGCCCTAAATTCTGATTCTATGTGGTCTCTCTTCTTTATATTGTCTAAAGTGGTCAGGGACAGCCATAAGTTCCTGGATGCCTATTTCAAAGGTGATGCCAAAAGGTTTCAGGATAGGAATGATACCTGTGTTCTTCCTTGTTCAGTGTTGTTTTGCTCCCATTCTGATTTTAGCTTTCACATTTTGGCAGTAAGTGTTGTGGCTGGAGTTTTTCCTTCAGTGAACAGCTATTGAGTGCCAACCCGCAGGCACTGCTTGATGCTGGAGATGATTAAAATGGGGACTTGAGATACTCTCAGGCTAGCGAGGGAGGTATACGTCGCAGGAGTTTCTAGTGGAAATGGCACTCAGCCAAGACAAGTTGGCGTGTGGTCACAGAGGCTGCCTGGCTGGCAGTCTTCCCAATAGGACTCACGGGGTGGCATTCATTACGTTGGAGAACTTACCACATCTGGCATCTGTTGCCAGCCTTCCAGGCTCAGAAACTATAAGTTTAGTTAACACACTAACAGTGGATCTGTCTTTTCATTTTTTCATTTACTCAACATTTATTGAGCGCCAACTATGTGCCAGAAAATGTGCAAGAACTCTTTCAGTTAAAAATGATAGCAATTCAACTTAAATTTGTGTGTGCCAAAAAAAGTGAATATTTTTGGAGTCATCATACTGGACAGTTTGGGCATAGGTGGATTCAGGGGTTCAAAGATAACAAGACTGCCTGTCTCTCAGCCCTGCTACCCTCTGCTTTGCCTCATTCTCAGATCCCCTTTGCAGGGGACTGCTGTCAACACCAAGCTACATTCGTACAGCTCATGATACCAAAGTAAAAGGAACCCTTCCTTTTAAAGCAGCCATCTAGCAAATCTCATGGAAGGACATTGATTGGCTCTGCTGGGGTCACATATTCATCTCTGAACCAATCCTTGTGGCCATATTGCCCAGACTTGGGTTGGGGAGCAGGATTAGCCCCCTCAAACCGTAGTGGATGAATTCCTAACAGAAAGGAGGGATGCTACTTTTAGAAGAGGGAAAGAATGCTAGGGAGGAAAACAACAGAAATAACGACAGCTATCCAAGGTCATTCACTGTGCTCCACACTGGGCATATACCAGCCACCAGGATAGAAAATGTCCCTGTTGTTAAGGAGCTTACATTCTGCTGGGGAGGCAGACACAAAACTAAAAAAGCAGAAGAAATAGTTATAAATTGTGTAGAAGCAAGAATCTGAGATAGAAAATAAAGGCGGGAACATTTTTTAAAATGACCGTGCGCTGGAAAAACCTCTCTGAGTGGGTGATATTTAAGCCAAGCCCTAAAGAATAGAAAAGAACCGGTCTGTGAAGAGAAGTGGGCTCGGGCAGTGGGGACAGGTGTAGGAAGAGCTGAAACGGGAACCAAGT
The DNA here is from genome assembly GCF_037783145.1 of Equus przewalskii. Classification (NCBI taxonomy): domain Eukaryota; kingdom Metazoa; phylum Chordata; class Mammalia; order Perissodactyla; family Equidae; genus Equus; species Equus przewalskii. The sequence goes on along the minus strand of NC_091833.1, from coordinate 76,176,750 downwards.
ATGACATGTGAGAGAAGAACAGGGAGGTTGGAATGTAGACAGCAAGGGTGGAGCAGCCCAGAGTGGACCGGAGAGAGAGGCAAGGACCAGATCCAGGGGCACCTTATGGTACAAAGCTTGAGATTTATTCTAAATAGTTTGGAGTGTCACGATTGGAAGTAGGCCAAGTCTGAACACCAGTTGGGAGGCCACTGCAGAATCCAGAGAGATGATGGTGGCTTGGACTGGCATGGTGATTGCAGATGGAAAGAAAAGCATGGAAGAAAGACATATTTGAAGAACGAACTGGAGCTGCTGATGCATTAGAGTGGGGGATGGGGGTGAGGGAAAGAGAGAATCAAGATTGATTCCTAAATTTCTCCCAGAAAAGACATAAGTCAGATTCATGAGGTTAGTGTATAAAATCAGAATGCCAATATATAACTGTGATATGAACCAGAATTCATTCTGTGTGATCCTAATCTCTCCCAGGTAGCAGACTCTGGGAAGCTGGGTCATGTCAGAAAGTTGCCTGGTGAGCATGGATCTGTTGATGTCTAGTGGCATCAGGCCAGACATGCATCTCAAGAGGGCCTGAAGAACCAGCTGTAACATTTGCAGTCTGTTGGCTTCGGTCCCTCTCCCCTCAGAGTTCTTGAATGGGCACAACCGCCAGGATACACAGATGCAGAGAATGGACATCCTTCCGTATATCCATTGTGGGGTGAATCTCCTCTTCCAATGGATATTTGAAGGCATTCCATTTAGGACTAGTTGTACTGATTTAGGGGCCATCCTGCCTCTTTAAGGTGAATCTACATAACTCTTCCCTGATTGTTTACATGTTGAGTTAAAACACTCTCTGGATAGCTTTATCTCTTCTTTCCCCAAGTTTTTGGGAGATACTTCTTGAATTTCTATATAGTAATGTGCATGTCTATACAAGGGTGTGTCTGGGGGAGCAGATTTCCTGATTCATGTATTGCACTCTCTTCTAGTTCCATTCCAGATGACAGCCACAATTCAAAATGTTTCTCTTTTAACTTTTGCATCTGTGAGAACATCTAAGGAGTACACAGCAGGGTGCAAAAAGTATACTTGGGTTTACCATATACTTGAGCAGATGACTTATTCTTTAACATCTCTAGTCTCTTCTTTTGAAAAGAACATGTCACTAAATCTCTACCATTGCTTTTCTCCGCTACCACAGCACCATGACATGAAAATTAGCTGAAAGCACTCCTCAAGAAATTGAGAGAGATCCTGGCCACTTACCTTTTTAAAATCTCTTGATATAATAATAATGATTAAAAAAGAGAGGGGGTTGCCAAAAATAAGGTTATAAAAACTCTGGTATGTTGTATTTAAAAGATATCACATAAAGCAAACTAATGCCATCAATTCACAAGCACACATACAAACAAATACATTGCGCTAAAAGTGTGCTGTTCACAAGATAACTACAGGATTTATAAAAACAATGATTTATAGCGCACTTCAGTAAACACTATGCCCTGTAATGAGACACAAGTTGTAGATGAACATATTTTTCTTTTACTCTCGTCAGTATTTCTTTGTGACTGTGTGTAGAACTTCATGTGGAAATTAAGTAAAAAATCAAAATTTGAGACTTTTCCCGAATGTTAAGCTTGGACCAAATGACATACTGGTATCGCCCTCGTCTCACAACCCTCATTCCTATTGCCACGCATTTACTAGAATCTGATGGAAATCAGTCTCACTGATCCAGGGCCTTAGAATTTTGCCAGTCTCGGCATCCCCTCCCAGCACGATCAGGGGACAAAGGACTATGGAGACCCTGTGCCAGAGAACCTCTGAAACACCACAGAGACCCAGCTCTGCTGTCTGAGCGGTGCTGTAACTGGACTGTAAGCTGATACGTTCGGCCCCAGGGACTGGGCAGCGGCAACGGAGAGCACGCGAGAGTCCTCACCCATAACACGGGCAACAGCAGGTCAGCAGCCCGTCCCCTTTCTCCACGGACGCGCCCCCCGGCTCCTCTCTGCCTGGTACAGAGCGCGGGGAGCCCCGGAGCGTGGCGCATCCCCTTGGCAACTGGAGAACGCGCTGGTCGGGCGCCCGGGGAGGGGCTGTCGGGGTGGGGGGTGGCGGGCGGGGGCGGGGGCGGGGGCGGGGCAAGGGCGGCCGCCATCCCTCACTTTTCGGTCAGAAGGCGCACTGCGGCCCGGCGGAGCGCAGCGCACAGCAGCGCCGCGCGCAGCCGGAGCTCTGGGCCGCAATGGAAAGTGGCGAGTTTTCCGGTTCATCCGCGCTGTCCGACGGCCTTGACACACCAGAATTCTCTGCTCTCTTCGAAGCCCACCGGAAGCCCTTCGTATTCAAGATCTTCAACGTGCACGAGTTTGAGGCGCCGGAGGAACCCGAGGAGCCAGAGGAGGCCCATGAGCAAGACGAGGGCGATGAGGCTGATGAGTCCGATGAGTCCGACGAGACCCCCGAGCCCCACAGTCCCTATGAACCCCACCAGCCCTGTGAGCCCCACCAGCCCTGTGAGCCCCACCAGCCCTATGAGCCGCACGAGCCGCATGCTCCCCGTGCAGCCCAGGAGCCCCACAAACCCTACGAGCCCCATGCGCCCCGCGAGCTCCGCAAGCTCCACAAGCCCCGAAAGCCCCGCCAAGCCGACCTTCCCAGCACCGCCGTGGTGTTCTCCCCATCTCTGGTGACCAGATTCCCGCCACGGATTCCGCTGCCTTCCCTGAGCGGTAGGTGTTGGGGCCCCTCCGAGGCTCTGAGCAATCCCGTCCCATGATATGAAGGTTTGCATGGAAGAGCTCGCTTTGTTCTGAACTAATATAATTATTTTGTCATTTCGTTTACCTGCTGTTTTACAGTCTCCTGTCTTTGGACCTCAAGGGGCTCTGTGGGAAATTGAGACTCTGGTAACCAGAGAAACTGAATCTCTTCACTCTCTCCTCTCTCCACCTGATGACCTCCTAGCTGTCCTTGAGTTTCCGTTGTCACTTCTTTTTGAAGCCCTTCTTAATTCTTCTCTACAGTTAGTCATTGCTTTCCTCTGAGTTGCCACTTTGAACATTACCTCTATAATAGCGCTTAAGATTGTGTGTTACATCATTATCTTTCTCCCCATCTAAAGGGGAGGATCCCTGAAGGAAGGATATTTTTGTCAGTGTTTGGCACATGGCAGCACTCAGTGAATGCTACCATTACATTGTGATAGTAACAAAACACTCATTGAGCAGGAATTCAGAGAGTACATTTACTCAGTGCTTACCATATGCTCAGTCTTCACCAAGTTCACAAGGTAGCAGGGCTGATGGGACTTGGGTTACATCCTTTGCTCTGACCATACCAGATCACTTATGACCTCTCATTGATGACCCCACTCAAAACAATTCTTTGTTCACATTGGGCTTCCAGTCGCTTGGCTGACCACTTTTTATCTCATGTTCTCCTTGACTCCTCTTTATCGGCCTCGATTCTGTGGTCTATCATTTCAGTTGCTCACTTAGAACATCTTCCACCACTGCATTGGCTCTTTGCTTATGCACCAGACTTCTCCTGGCAAAACCCTAACCCTGGTTAAACCCAACCACTCACTCTCTGCCTACACCTGACTCTTGCTATACAGAATCACACAATCAGACTGACTGTGTTTATTTCCATTTCATGACCACAAATCTCATTTGGTCATTTGGCAGCGCCTAGCAAGCCCACTTTATTCACCTCGTAAGTTAGTTCTCCTAATCTCTCCTCTAACCTTCGTACTTTTTTTTGACCCCCAAACAGCTGAAGACTTTGCCTCACACCTTAAGAAAATAGAAGCAAATAGTCGTGAACTCCCTTATTTTCTTACCCGTAATCTATTGCCTTCCCCAAATCTGCACCCATGGGTTCTATCTTTTCTCATATTTCAGGGAGGAATTGTTCCTCTTTCTATGAAAAGCAAAACCCTCCACTTGTGCTTTGAATTCCACTCTTGTCTCCAGAAGAACTTTGTTCCTGCAGTTCTTACCTCTCATACAGCATCAATTTCTCCCTTTCTGTTGAATCAGACCCATGACCACACACATATACTGTAGAATCTTCCATCTTGAAATCACTCACTCCACCAAAACTGCTCTAGGTAACTACCTTTCTCTCCACTGCCAACCCTGTCATCATGCATGGAGATTTCAGTAGCCATATGAATGATCCGCTTGGCTTCTCAGTTGTTTGACCTCCTCACGTTGAATGATGGGGTCCTTCACCCCATCTTAGGCGCCCACTACCCTAGCCTTTGATAACATCCATTGCCATACTATTTCCAAAATCTCTATTTCAAGCACTCTAATCTCTGACCATGTCCTGTCTTTCCAGCTTACTCACTCCTCTTGTATCCCTTCTGTCAATTCTTTAGTTTCAAAGGGAACTTTAACCCATTAATGCTGTTAACTTTTCATTATATATCACTACCTTATATCCTTCTATCTCTCCTTATTAACATTGTTCTCCATGGTCCACCAATGGAATCGCTCCCTTGCAAATATCCTTAACTCTCTTGCTTTACCTTCCATCATTCTTGCCTAGTTAAATCCAATTCTTGCCTGCACTTGAAAAACAGATGATAAGAGAAAAACAAACAACTATGCTGACTAATCTTTAAATTCATGCCCTTGAACTTCAAATGGGCTCTCAGTGCTGCTTGGCAATCATACTGCTTTCTCCCAGTCAATTCATTTTCTAACATGGCGTCTACCAAACTACCAGCATCTGTACATATATACTCTACCTTTTCTCCTGTTATTTTTGGACGAACTCTCCTTGTTCCTATTAAAGGCCATTCTTTCAACCTGTGTGTTGGATCCCATCCCATCTAACTTTAGGTCTTTTGCTCCTAAAGGAGCCTCCTGCTTCAGGACTTTTTCAGGACCTAATCAGGACCTCTCCTGCTTTATTCCCTTCAGCACATGACCGTGCAGCAATAACTCCTATCTTTAAAAAAATGAACCTTCTCTTAACTCCATGTACCCCTCCAGGTACCACTCCTACGTCTCTGCTCCTGTTTAGAGAAAAGTCCCTCTGAATAATTGTCTGTAAGTCATTATCTGCATATCCTCTCCTCTCATTCTCTGAAAACCCACTTAAGCTTTCATCTTGTCTACTTAGCTAAAGTTGCTCTTGTTGAGGTCACAATGACCTCTGCCTTGCCAAATTCAATGGTTAATTCTTCATCCTTATCTTACTCATTTGACACATTCACTCCTCTTTCTTGGAGGTCTTTCTTTACTTGACTTCTGGGATACCACTGTCTTCATTGTCATCCTGCCTCATTCATTGTTCCTGGCTCGGTTTCCTTTGCTAGATCTTCCTACTCTTCCCAGCCTCTAGTTTGACGTGAGTGATGGCTCAGTTCTCTCAGATTCTTTGGAACTTTCCTTGTTCCCTAGGTGATATCATCAGTTCCATGCCTTTAATTGTGTGCTGGTGACTTCCCAAATTATCTCTAGCCTCAACTTCTCCCTTGAGCTCCAGAGTTTAATAACCAACTGTCTATTTAACATCCCTACTTGAACATCTAGTAGGCATGCAAAATATAATGTGTCCATAGCTGAACTCTTATTTCCACGTCCAAACTTGCTCTTCCCAGTTGTTCTGCATTTCGGCAAATGGCACCACTATTCATCCATCCAGGTCCTTAGGTCAAAAACCTTGGAGTCCTTCTTCACACTTGTTTTTCTCTTACACACTGCCTCCAAACCATTAGCAAACCCCAGTTTTGAAATATATGATGACTATGACAATTCTTAGCATCTAAACCTTCATTATATTTGTAAGCCACTCTTGTTTGGTCCACTGCAGTAGCTTCCAGCTTGGCTCTTACTTCCAGTGTTGCCCCTCCTCCCCCATTCATTGTTCATATCAGTGGTCACAGGGATTCCTTAGAACATACACTATATGCAACTCTCCTGCTCTCATCTCTCCAGAGGGGGTTCTCATCTCAAGTAGTTTGTAATGTAAAGTCCTTAGCAAGCCTATAAGACCCCACGTGATCTGGCCCCTGCCTACCTCCCCAACCTCATGTCCCACCGCTCTCCCCACAGTGTGTGCTCTCCAGCCACATGGGCCTCCTTGCTCCTCACAATCATTTCACTTGCTTTTTACCTCTCCCAGGACACTCTCCCCTCAAGTGTTTGTCACCTCTGTCAAAAAGAACACTCTTTGGCCTTCCGATTTTCTTTAAAGCACTTATCTAAATGACTCTATTAGGTATCTTTTTTTTTACTGTTTCCAATAAGCTCTCTGAGGGCAGAACCTTTGTATTCCCCACTGTTTCATCTGCAATGCCTCCAACAGTGCCTGGAACAGGTCAGGATTTAGCAATTATTGTTGAATGAAAGAGCTCTCATTCAGCCTCTATGTCACCAAACCTAATGATTCCTTCTCTGGTTGTTAAGAAGATTACATGAGTTAATACCTGTAAACCATTTAGAACAGATTGTGGTATATGGTAAGCGCTTAGTAGATGTTAGCCATTGTTAGTAGTAGGTAGGATTATTATCTTATTTGACCTCTTGGCAGCATTTAATACAATTGGCCACGCCCTTCTTGAAACATACACCTCTTTCTCTTGGCCTCTGTGACATCACAGTCTCCCAGTTTATCACCCACCTAACTGCTTCATCTTTCATTTGCTGAGTCCTCCCTGTTTTCCTGAACTCTAAAGGCCTCCATGTTAACCCTTTTTCTCTTTGTTTACACTTTTTTCCCCTATGTGGTCATATCTACACTCATGTCTTTAAATAGATTCTCTGTGCTGCTGTCTCCTAAATTTATATATTCCATCTCTACTCTCTCTCCTGAGTCCCACACTCTTGTATTCAACTGGCTACTGGACATCTCCATTTGGATATATCATAGGCATCTCAAATGTCATATACTTTGAGACAGAAGTCTTGATTTTCCTCCCAATCTTGTTCCTCCCTCCTTCTTACAACTGGTTGCTCCCAGAAAATAGCATCCAGTTGCTCAAGCCAAAAAAAAAAAAAAGAGAATCTGTTAGTTCTCCCTGATTCCTCTTTCTTTACCCTCAAATACAATGAGTCCAAGGCAGGGTCTGGTAGTTTTCTCTCCAGATTCATTTACACTGCTAACACCCTCCTCCCAATGATGGTCATTTGTCACCTGGAGTTTTACTTGAGCAGCAGTCCCCTGCTCCTACTCTTGTCCCCCGCAGTCTCTTTGCAACTGCAGCCAGAGTGAGTATTTTAAAAACCCAATCAGGTCACATCTTTCCCTCACTGTAAAGTCCTTCCTGTGGCTTCCCCTTGCTCTTAGGATAAACCCAAACTTTTTGCAGGGGTCCCTAGAGCTCCCTGGGCTCTCTGACCCCACCTCCTACCGCTCTGCCACAGTCATGCTGGCTTCTTTTCTGTTCCTCTAAAAGGCCAATCGCAGACTTGCCCCTGCTTCAGAATCTGCATGTGTGGTTTCCTCTCCCCAGATGCTTATTGTTTTCCCAGGAGTTTTCCCAGGATTGTCTCATGGTTAATTCCTCAGACCGTGTTTTTAAAAGGTGGGAAAGCCTACCTTTTAGAGGGTTTTCCTTGTCCATGCTGCTGTCCTGTAGTCGCTCCCCGTGAAGTAGCTTGATGTTGAGACTCTAAAAAGTTTTCAAACTCTGCTTTAGAAAACATCACTTTAAAGCTTCCTGTCTTCTCAGTTGTCTTCTAGATTTTTCTTGTTAAAAATTCCAATAAATCTTTACGCTAATCCCTTTAGTAGAGCTCAGTAAGCATCAAGCATAATTATATAATATTTACATAAAATAATGTAAACAATAGGCAATATTTAGTCAGCATGTCGCCATGCCTCTGCTCACTCAATAAAAGTTCCTTCGTCTAACATTTACCGAGCATTCTAAGGCACTTTTCTGTGTCCTGTGGGGGTGTGACGATGACTGAGACATGACAGTTTGGTTGTGTGCAAATTCTTCAAATTTATATTATAGAATAGGTCCCATCCTTAGTAAATCACCTTACTAATGTATCATCACTGTCACCGTTAAATTTTATTGAGCACTTACGGTGTTCAGGGTGTAGACACTGAGCTGTAGATGAGTGAGGGGTGGATCCCATCCTTGAAGGACTGTTACTGTGGTTGGGGAGGCTGAACACGTCTATAACAATAACACATCCAAAGCATACTAAGTAAAGTGGACTGGAGTGGCCTATGGGATAGTCACTTCATTTTTCTGAGTTAAACTTCTTTTTTTTAAAAGAGAAGAAAGGCTCAGAAAAAAGACCCAAAGTACTCATTAAAACCACTTACCTAAAATGGGTTGAAATAGAGACTAAATATTTAACCTCAACTATACAGAACCGAAAGTATTTAATCTGGATTTATAAAGGATTAGGCAAGTGATTTAAAAGAAACAGGACCTCAGGCAAGTGTGGGAGTATGGAGGGAAATCATATTGAGTGAAAATTTAAAACTTTTGAAATTTATAAGGTATTCTCATGATTAAAAAACCAAAACAATATTAAAAGACTACAAGGAAATGTCTCACTCCCATCCTGTCCCCTCTCTTGCCTTCTACAGGTAACCACTTTTGTTAGTTTCTATGTATCTTTATATAAATACAAGAAAATATCATACAAGGTTCTGTGTGTGTCCCCCTTTCTTACTCAAGGGGTAGCATATGCTATACTGTTCTTCACTCTTTTCACTTGACAGTATTTCTTTCTTTTTTTCTTTTTAAAGAATTTATTTATTTTTTTCCTTTTTCTCCCCAAAGCTCCCCGGTAAATAGTTGTATATTCTTCATTGTGGGTCCTTCTAGTTGTGGCATGTGGGATGCTGCCTCACCGTGGTTTGATGAACAATGCCATGTCTGTGCCCAGGATTCGAACCAACGAAACACTGGGCTGCGTGCAGGGGAGTGCGCGAACTTAACCACTCGGCCACGGGGCCAGCCCCCAACAGTATTTCTTTCCGTATAAGCACATATAGAGTTTCCTCTTTTTATTTTTTATTTTTGTTTGGTGAGGAAGATTGGCCCTGAGCTAACATCTTTGCCAATCTTCCTCTATTTTTGTATGTGGGACGCTGTCACATCATGGCTTGATGAGGGTGCGTGGGTTCGCACCCAGGATCCATACCCAGAGACCCCAGGCTGCTGGAGAAGAGTGCACCAACTTAACCACTATGCCACCTGGCCCACTGCTAGAGTTTCCTCATTTTTTAAGAGAACAGCTGCTTCATGTTCCATCACATAGATGTGCACTAATTTAACACCGCTTGATTGTTTCAGGATGTTGCTATTACAAGCAATGCCATAATAGGTAAACTTGTACAAAATATCAACTTGTACACATGCAGGCATATCTGTAGGATGAATTTCCAGAAGCAGAATTACTGGAGGGTAAGTGTTTGTGTGACTTTGATTTAGCAACATTGGGCTGCATGGGAGTTGATTCGTTTTGCAGGCCCACCAGCAGTGGAAGTGCCTGTTTCTTCATAGCCTCACCGTTGTAGCATGTGGGCAGACGTTTGTGTTTCTGAAAATCTAATACAAAAAACTGGTATGTCAACTAAGTTTTAATTTGCATTTATCTTAGTGTATGAGTGATAGTAATCATCCTTTTTGATATATATTTTTTCATGTCCTTTGTCTCTTTTCCTTTTGACTTGCTAAGTTTTTATTTGCAGGGAGATTAGCCCTTTTTCTGGGATGTGTATGACATACTTTTTTCAGTTTGTTGGTCGTCTCTTTGTCTTTGCTTATCTTTATATTTTTGATTTTGCCATAAAAACATTTTTATAGTAAAATTCATCAATCATCACTTTTATGGCTTTGAATCATAATTAGAAAGTCCTTTCCTACTTATAGGGTATGAAGAAATTCACCTATGTGTTTTCTTTCATAGTCTTTTTTTAAACATTTAAATCCTTGATCCATTTGGACTTTATCGTGGTGCATGGTGTGCGTTATAAATCCACCTTTCTTGGTGGCTACCCGTTGCCGTGCCATCTTCACACAGGGGAGACTGGGTGAAAGTGAACGTGAACAATAGATTTGAAATTGGAAAAAAAAAAATCACTAAAGTGCAGACTTAGGGGCGTGAGAGGAGGCATAGCTTAATAGTTAGCTTGCTCAAAATAGTTAATTTTTGAGCTCTAGTTTGCATAGAAGTCCCAGATTTATTGCTGTTGTTTTTTAACCAGATGGAAGGGCTTGCCCTCTTCCTGGCGCTGCCTTCTCACCCTCAAGCAAAACCCTTTCTCACGCTCTCCGGTCTTTTGCCCAGATGACCCTGAGCTAAGGCACTGGGGAGCTCAGGTAGGGAACTGTGCCTAAGAGGAGAGCAGGGAAGAATGAACAGTAGTAACAGATCATCCAGCTTAGTATCTCATATCAAAGAACGTCCAATGTTTGTTCACGTACTCACACCCAATATAGAACTGGACCGCTTTAAGACCAGTCTTCAAAACAATAGTGCCCCTGAAATAAGCATGAATTGTACTTCAAAAAGCCTTGAAAAGTAATGTAGGTCTTGCTGAAGTAGCTTCAAGGGAATTACACCATCTAACACAGAGCAAAACCTGCTAAAACGTTCTTGAGGCATTTCTCTTCCCAAGTCCCTGTCCCCATGACAGCTGCTGCCCGCAAATACGTCTCCTGTTTCTCTCAAGCTCCAGCTTGCCCCTCTCTAACCCTCTCCTCTCCTCCCACTAGATCTGTTCTGAGAGGCGCTCCCTTCTGCGGGACCCCGTCAGGTACAACCAGGGACTAGAGGCTGAGCAGCTCAAACATGGGCTCCTTAGGAGACAGGAAAGAGGGCAAGGTGGGGAATAGTTGTACTTTGATATTTCATCCTTATCATGTTGCAAAATGCTTTACTTCTTGCAGTGGGACTCCCAGTGTAGGAGTGCCTCATCCGGGGAACGGCTTTAATCATAAACAGCTTTCTCCCAGCAGATGGCAGCCTTCCCCATCAGATGGCTTGGAACATAGGTCAGATCATCCTATTTATTAGCTCGAAAGGGCAACAGGAGCAGCGTGGTTTATGTTCTGCAGAATACAGTAAAATAAAAACATTTAAAGGGCATAATACAACCATAATGTTCTGATTGTCTCTTAGAGGAAGATGCTATTTATCATCCTGCTCAAAATGCTTTAAGGGCTTCTTCCTGTTGGTCTTAGAAAAAAAGCCAACTTCTTCAGGACTCGTCATCCTCTGGTCTGACAACAAATCCTGCTGTCCTTTCCCTGGCTCTTTTCCTTCCAGCCACACTGACCAACTGTCTTGCTGGGCCTTTTGCTTGATTCCACCTCAGGGCCTTTGCACTTGCTGTGTCCTCTGTCTGAAATGCCCTTCCTCTCTCATTCCCTCTTCTCCCCTTAGATCTTCATGTATCTGGCACCTTCTTGTCTTTCGTTTCCACAGTAGAAGCATCATTTTCTCTGAAAGACGCTGCCCTGACTACTCTGCCTAAACTGGGCGCCCCCTTCCTTCTTGCCTTACCAGCCACATCACAGTAATTCATTTTCTTGCTAGCACTTACCACGGCCTGAAATTATTTACTTGCTTATTGCTGTCTCTCCAGCTGAAAGGCAAGCTGCATGAGGTTAGGACAGGGACTTTGTGTTGACCCTTCTCTAGTCTGACACTTAGAATGCATGGATGAATTCAGCATGAAAGTCGTTCACGGGGACATTCCTGAACGTTTTCTAGATTCACTCAGTAGTTACTGAGCTCACAGTAGCTTATGTTCATTGAGTGTTTTACATATTTAACATCATCTCATTTTATCTCTAAAACAACCCTTTGAAGTTAGTCCTATTTGTTTCCCCATTATAAGATGAGGAGACTGAGGCACAGAGAAGTTAAGTGGCTTGCCAAGGGCCACACACAGAGTAAGGGAGCAGAGATTGAACCCAGACAGTCGGATCCCACACTCTGCTCCACTTCACCCCCACACTGTTCACCTGGGCGAGGTGCGATGGGGAACAGAGAGGTGAAGGTCGGTGAGATAATGAAGGGAAAGGGCTCAGCGCAGTTCTGGTGCCTTGTCACTGCTCAGTAGATATCATAGCGTTTAGTCAATAGCACCTAGTATGTTTGTTAGAGTCAGGGAATAAGACATCTCTTCAACTGCCTACACTGTGTGCTGTGAGGAGTACAAAATAAAGCAGAGTCCTTCCTCAGGAGTTCACAAGGTAAGGGAAATAATGTAGATGTAAATACGACAGAATCTGTAATCAGAGCCCAGATGCATGAATTGGGCATTCAGCCCAACCATAACCAGACCCTCTACATGCAATTCTCTCTTATTCTTGGATCACCCTGCAAAGGCCCCAGCTTATTTTTGTCCCCACTTTATAGATGAGGAATCTGAGATTCAGTGCTTTGTCTGAGGGCATGTGGTGGTGGGACCAGTATTCAAAGCCCTATCAGTTTGATCCAGAGCCTGTGAAATACTGCAGGGTCTAGATGGGTGGGTACCGGCTTGACCTCAAATGGGAGAAAAGCAGCACTGGTGTTCTCCCTGCAGAAGGAGCTGGGAGATATTTGATGGACAGGGAGCGATGCTGGGGTTGTGATACAGGAAGTTCTGCTGATAAGGATGGATTGGGTATGTGACCTCCTCCTCCACCCCAAAGCGATGTGAACGTTTGGACACTGCTGTGCCCAAGAGTCATGGCTCCAGCTCCGTACTGGGCATTTCAATTTGAGCACACACTTCAGAGGAGAGGAAGCTTGATGCTGTTGGAAAGAGCATTGAGCTAGGAGGCATTTACTTCTGGTTTTTCATAGCTGTCTATCTGTTTCCTTTCTAGTGAAATGAGGTGGGTAGATTAGCCGCTCTATATGGACATCTCTGGTGCTAAGACTCTGTGTTTTAGTACAGCTGCTTAATTTGATATAACAAGATGTTGCCAAAGTGAGATTGCTACGTATTCTTGAATATAAGGAAATTTTAAAAAATTCTGGCCAAGTTGAATATATAAACTTTTAAGGATAAAGATATAATAGACAAATGCTTAGTTATAATTGTGTTAATTTCATTATGCATATAAAATTGAAGTAATGTTAAAATAAATTATATAATTTAGAAATAGTTGTTTCTAATGTCATATTTCATGAAAAAGTTTTATTCTATTTTTTCACATACATATTTGACATGACTAGAGTCACTTTTTGAGTAATTTAAAACAATTTTTCAGGGCATATCATTTTTGTTTTTAGGTAAATTTTTATTTCTAAGTAAAGTTTTGAGATAGAAAACAAAAGATTTTTTTATTATGGAAATTTTCAATCATACACAAAATAGAGAAGGTTATAATGAACTCCCATATGCCCATCACCTAATTTCAATGATTATTAACATTTTGCTAATCTTGTTTCATATAGGCATCCTCTCCCAACTCCTTCACCACCACCCCACCTCCAGCCCCACATTATTGGGGCATCCTATAGGACAAATTGTTTTAAAGTAAATACCAGATGCTGTGTCATTTCATCCATAAATTCCTCAGTATGCATTTCTAATTGCTAAGGGCTTTTTAAAAAAAAATTAATTATCATGTAATTATTACACTGAACAAAATTTATGATTAATCTTTGATACCCTCTAATACCCACTAAATATTTAGGCTTCCCTAATTGTCTCAAAAATGTATTTTCCAGTTGGTTTTGTTAAATTAGGCCTCAGACAAGGGCCACACATTGCATTTGGGAGGTTATGTGCCTTCTTTTTTATTCTTTATCACCAACCCTTATCTTCTCCCTTTTTTAAAAAAATTTTTTTAAGATTTTTAAATTTTAAAAAATTTTTTTCCTTTTTCTCCCCAAAAGCCCCCTGGTACATAGTTGTATATTTTAGTTGTGGGCGTTCTAGTTGTGGCATGAGGGATGCTGCCTCAGCGTGGCTTGATGAGCAGTGCCATGTCCGCACCCAGGATTCAAACCGACAAAACACTGGGCTGCCTGCAGCGGAGCACGTGAACTTAACCACTCGGCCACAGGGCCAGCCCCTTATCTTCTCCCTTTTAAAAACACTATTTGTTAGAAAAATTGGGTAAAATATCCCATATTCTGAATTTGATTTGTTCTTTGTGATGTCTTTAAATTTTTCTTCTAGCTCCCATATTTCTTGCAAATCGTATAGATTAAGAAGCTTGCTTAGATTCAGAATAAATCATTTCGGGCAAGAATATTTCGCAGATGATGCTGTGCACTTCCTCTTGCATGACGCTTCCAGGCACAGTGTTTGGCTCTCCCATTTGTGTGGTTCTAAGGTTGATAAATAGGTTCAGGTGAGGTCAGCTCATTGCTCCATTATAAGGTTCCCCATCCACCTTTCGCCAAATGGTTTTAGCATCCAGTCTCATTCATTGCCTCGATTCCATTATTTTATTAGGGATAAGATAGGGCCTCTTTTGAACCCATGTTTGATGCTGTCACTGGCAATTATGTTACAAGCCTTCAGAACCCATTCATGTAATGTAGCAGTAAGAACTTTTTTAAATGCATGCTTTGCTTAGTGTACTTTTATCTTCGCAGTACAATCACTATATTCTTTGTGTTTTGTGTTTCTAGTTTGCTTTTTTAAATGATGTTTAAAGCTTGCTTAGAGCAACATCCAACAAGAATCATCCCCAAGAATAGTTAGTAAATCTGTTTTAAATTTCTTCAACTCTCTTCTGTTTTTAAATATTAATTTTTGTAAGGAGAGCTCTATAATTATTCCATTCTAGCATTAAAGTTGTTTCAGGCTAATATGTTTTCCTTGACCAGTTCTTTGTTGCAAAAATAAAGTAATTGAGAAAGTGCCTCATAAGATGGGTTTTTGTAAGAACTTGCATATAAGGTAAGCTCCTCTTTTCTGAGGAATAGCTTTTTGGGAAAAATCTTGCCTTATGTTCACTAATTTATGGTACTTTGCTTGAAACTCTCTTATTTTTCTTGATTTAACTTGATTTTTTGAAACACATATATCAAGAGTAAAGTTTGAGGAAGGAAAAAAGTAAGAAAGCAGGATTCTCTTCACCTCTCCATTATCAAGTCTGATAATTTATTTTGTGCCTGTATAACACCATTGAGACCTCACAAGAGAAATTATTTCAGATTTCAATATTAGGAAAAGTTGGTGTTCTCTGCTTTCAGTGGTAGGATGCTCTGATACAACTGTACTGAGCTTTATGATACATTCTTCTTTTGTTTCATTTTATTTTCCTTTCCTTTCTCCCTCTGCTATTTTTCTACCTCTCTCCTTGAGTTTTTCATCTTAAAACAGATAATATCCTATTGTAGTGTATGTGTTTATGTAAGCAACCGCAAATCCTTTTAGGAATGAGAGGAGGGTATAAATACATAAAGAAACCAGTGAAAAGACATGTGAGTACCTGTTCCCAATTAGTTTCTCCTTTCACTAATATTAGTTTTCATAGTTGGAACCCTTAATAGCAAATGCTTCCTGAACAGTCACTTGAACTTAACAATTACTTAAACAAATGTTCTTCTTTATTCACAGAAATGTAAGCAGAATCTTAACTCTTGAATTTTTAGGATTAATAATAGCTACCATTTGTTGTGTATTTACTGTGTTTTGGGCACTATGCAATGTGCTTTTCATGTATTATCTTATTTAACTTTCATATAACAACGTTTTGAGGTAAGAACCCGTTTTACACTTGAGAAGACCAAGGTACAGAGAGCATAGGTAAACTCGCCCAAGATCAGAGGTTAGATCCAGGATCTGGTTGCTGGCAGTCTGATTCCAGAGCCAGTGATCTTACCCATGAAACAGTACTGTAATAGTCCCCAGGTTGTCTGCTTCAAAAAGTGCCAATGCCCATGTCTTACCCCTAGAGGGTGTGATTTAATTGGTCTGGACTGGGACCTGCAGAAAAGATCCCTAGGCGTTTCCGATGTGCAGACAAGCTTGGAAACCATTGTAACACCGCTTTGCTTGGGACATTAGCTAACAACAGCCACCTGAGAGCTATTTCATTCTACCAGTTGGTGAGATAACATCAAAAGTGTGTTTTCTAAAATAAAGAGTGTAAGCTCTACCATGGGAGAAGTTATAGTATGAAAGGACAATAGGAAAGAGCATTATTCATTCACGTTATCATATTTATAGAAGTTTTTTTAGGATTGATTCAGTATTATACTGACTCTCTGACCTGTGTACATAAAACTAGAAACCAAGCTTGGTAATACACGAGGAGTCCACAGAACACGTGCTGCGTCTTTCACGAGTGATAGCATGACTGGGCACAAGGACGTTTTTGTAGACTACTCTCCCTTTTCCTTAGGTCTGAGTCAGGTTACCCTTAAGAAGGAGAGTAATAGAAAATATCTGAATTCAAAAATTCCATTTCTTTTCTTTTCTTTTCTTTTCTTTTTTTTTAAAGTTCATAGCCTATCTCCTACTAGGCTGTCAACTCCTTGAGAAGAGAGACCACTCATTTTTGTTCTCTCAGCCCTGGCACCGTGCTGCACATAGCAGAAGTGGATCGATACTTGATGGTGTGTTTCCTGCAGGGCTCTGTTGAAGCTGTTGATACACTGAAGTTGTAACTAATGATTCTATCATTTGTCTACTCTCTGCACCTATTATAGGCAAGGTGCTTTACATTTATGACACAGACCTACCTATTATCCTCCTATCTAAGAAGGGGAAACTGAGTTTCAGAGAAGTTAATTCCTTTGCCTGAGATTGTGCAGCCAAGTAAGTAACAAATGAGCCATGTCTGTCTGTTGCCCGAGCACACCCACTTTCCTTCACCCAAAGCACTCCAGAGGGTAGAAAATGTTATTTCAGAACTCTTGGATGTGATTAAAAACTCCCAAGAAGAAACTGTCTGGAACAATCTGTCATTATGAGGCCTATTATAATAGACCTTTGGATAACTTGGCCTGTATGATTTCCTACATTTTCCCACATTAAAAAAAACTTCTACACATGCTTTTTAATTTGCTTAACCATGTCTTCTGTTTTGGAAATTTCAGGTGTATCCAGTTTTCCACTGTTAAAGATACTGCAGTGAACATTTTTGTGCATAAATCTTTGCCCACACTTGGAATTGTTTCTTTAGGGTACATTTCTAGAATTAGAATTGGATTAAGGAACACTGTATAAGGAATGCTGACTCATCCTGCCAAGTCGTTTTCCATAAAGTGTACTAATTAAATTTCTACCAGCAGTACCCAAGTACTCATCTCATCTTACCTTTCCAGCATCATTATCCTTTGCAAAAAGTTTGCTAATTGATAGTTTAAAAAATATCTCATTTTCGGGGCTGGCCTGGTAGCATTGTGGTTAGGTTCACACATTCCACTTTGGTGGCCCAGGGTTTGTGGGTTCGGATCTTGGGCACAGACCTACGCACCCCTCATCAAGCCGTGCTGTGGTGGCATCCCACATACAAAATACAGGAAGACTGGCACAGATGTTAGCTCAGGGCCAATCTTCCTCATCAAAAAAGAATCTCATATTTTATTTGCATGTTTTGCTTACAAGCAAATTTGAACTTTTTCTTTTGTTTATTAGCCTTTTACAGGTCTTCATATATGAATTCAGTTCCCATCCTTTGTCCATTTAACTTTTGACACCTACCTTAATGTTTTCCTTATTCATCTATACATTTTGTACTCTTCAAATATTGAGACTATTGTCTTTATAATATTGGTTGCCAAATATTCCTCCAAATTTTTTCCTGTTCAACTTTTAATTTTTGACACAGAGAAGTTTCAATTTTTAAATATTTTAACCTTTTTTTTTTTTTTGAGGAAGATTAGCCCTGAGCTAACATCTGCTGCCAATCCTCCTGTTTTTGCTGAAGAAGACTGGCCCTGAGCTAGCATCCATGCCCATCTTCCTCTACTTTATATGTGGGATGCCTGCCACAGCATGGGTTGCCAAGCAGTGCCATGTCCGTACCCGGGATCTGAACCGGTGAACCTGGGGCTGCCGAAGCAGAACGTGCGAACTTAACCACTGCACCACTGGGCCAGTCCCTAATCTGTATTTGTCCTCTATATCTTTTGTCACCTTTAGCTCTAAGAGATTAAAATCCAGTGATTAAGTAGATGTTCTCTTATTTTTGCTCCAATTAGAGTTTTAAAAAAATATTTAACTCCTTGATTTACCTGTGGTTTATTTTGGTACACAGCGTGACAGATTTAATTTGGTCATTTCCCTAAATAGTTATTTTTCCTAGCTCCTTTCTCTGTTGATTTGTGATGCTGTCTTTATCCTATCTTTGGTTCTTACTGAATCTAATTTTTGCTTTTACTTTCCTTTTCACAGATCCTGGTCCCCGTGTCTTTGTAAGGAAAAGGTAAGACTATAGGTATAATACTCTCCAGCCTAGCTGGATGGAACAGACTCAAGGTGGGCCATTTGAAGTGAAAGCCTGTCTTGGGCGTTGTGAGAAGAGGATTTCTGTGTTTTCCCTTTTTCATTAGGCCCTTTTCTAATGACAATTCCTGTGGGAGAAGGAAAGAAGAGAGAGAAAGTGATTTGGGAGTGAGATGGGGAAGAAGACTGAGATGTTGGAGAGCATTATAGTCCCCGTTTTACTTGTTTGCTGAATGCTAGGCGTGTCACATGCTAGGTCTGAACCTGTAAGGGCCTTGGGTTCTTGACAGTCTCCATGTCATAGATTTTCTGAAGATCCAGGTCAATGTGTCCCAGTCTTGCCTTGTCTCTCATTCAAGTACAGTAGCTAACGAAATCTCAAGAAAATGCCCTCTATGAAAAAAAGTGTGTGTGTGTGTGTGTGTGTGTGTGTGTACATACAATGTGCAAAATAGATGCCTCTTGAAAGTAGATACTTACTCTTGGTTTGGCTAAGATATAGTTAGAAGAGGTAACGATAGAATCATTAAAGAGAAATACCAAGGGTTCTTGTCAATGGTTCATATAGATGAGAAGTGAATAATACCAGATTTTGTTTTTATCCGCTCTTGTAATAAGTGAGTTAAAACCATTCATATTTATTGTTATTGTTTAACATTTACGTTTATTGTTATTAGAGTTGTTTTGCCTTTCCTATTTACTAGGCTTTCTAATTGTTTTTATTCTCACCTCTTTCAGGCGGTAAATACTGCTACCTTGTTTTTATGTAATGTTTTGCAGTTTAAAACATTTTTTTTTCCTCACAAGAATCCTGAGAAGTCCATAGGGGAGATGTAATCAACTAGATTTTACTGAGAGAAAATGAAATTCAGAGAAATGATGTCACTTTCCCAAAGTTGTATGGTGGCTGAGAGAACAATTGGTGGAACTAACATTTACTAGATGTTACCAAATTACCACATTACTTCCAATAAGTGTGTGCTGAGTGAGCAAACTCTCCTGTGGTTAGATGGACAGCGAAATAGTTTATCCCTAGTAAGTTTTATACTTTGAAAAAAAGACTGTGAAGAAAGTGTTTCTTAAAATTTTTGTTGTTATGCTACTTCTTGCTTTTGTTTGATTGGTTAATTTGGTTTGATTCTATGAGGGAATGGTGCTACCTCCATTATGTAACCCTGTCCCCATCCTATAAAAATTCGTGTTAAACAAATGTGCTATCCCTGATTGTTATGAAAGAAAATGTCTTCTGAGTATAAACAAATTAGTTAAATGTAAAAGAGAATTTTGACTGAAAGAGAGAATTATTTGAATTACCTCATTAATTTAGACCTGAAATCATTTCCATAATTGTTGTTATATAAATGTATATTTGTTGCTCTGCATGCAAGGTAAGGATTTCAAAAACTTTCTTAGCTATTGGCAAACTGTAGGAGACTAATTGTCAATAAAGACATGGGACAGCAGTGTAATCCTCATTTGAAGAAATCTGCCTTCAAGAGTTAAATCCTTCAGCCTCATTCTTTTGTTTCTGCACAGGATCACGACTAGACATTGTGAGGTAACGCAATACCCAAGAGAGAAGGGAAGCCTGAGTTAAGATGAAGAGATGTAGTTTGGAGGTGTAGCTATGGTGACGTAATGCATAGTAAGTGAATGAAAAGGAGGTGTTGGTCAGACCTCTACACAGAATTAGCAGTTGTTAATGAGATTATTTCCAGTTGAAATAAGAACCCAATTTAAGTATCTACAGGAATGAACTAGGAAACTATCAATAGTCTTGTATAAAATGATACATTAAAAAAATGCTTAGCTGGTGAAGAGAAAGCAGTGAGGGAAATCTTGGCTTGGAGGTGATTATGGAAGCCAGAAGCTCACTTGCTCGAAAAGATTAATATATAATACAATGTTTTGTCTGCAGCTATGAATTTCTTTCTCCTCCACCTAGTCCCCCTCCCTGGAAAGCTCGCTTAGGCTGTCTCACAGGGCTCACGCAGTACCTACGTGGCAAAGCCGTTCTTCTCTTGAATAGGATGTAGATTTTTTTTCTGGCAATGGACGGTATCTTCATTGTTTCTAGATATTTACTGGCTGGTTTGGGGTTACATCATTATCAATTACGTAGCAGATCCCGAACGTTTCACTACCAAAGAATCTTTTAGTTATCTCTACCCACTCCCACAATCTCATGTTTTGAAAGATTTTTGTTGTTGTTGTTGTTGTTTACAAAACACACTGCATTTGTTAATTTTTTGAAAAGTTAAGGACACATCTAAGTATTGATCAGAGTCTCCTATCAGCATTAAGTAACATATGGAGATGATATAATTCAGAAACAAATTTGGTATTTTGGGTAGTGTCTACAGCCTGGCTGTGGGTGGTATAGGATTCCATTTGACTTTTTGAAATGTTCTGAAGGTAGTGGACTCCCATTATTATCTTCGTGGATGCCCTAAGGATTTGGGAACTGCAGGCTGGAAACTCTTGTATTAAGCAGCAGAGTCCTGAGGGACAAAATACAGGTGGATTAGTTACAATAGAAAAGGGGGGAGTTAGAAGAGTCCAGAGGATGAGACACTGGGGAAAAAAAGGTGTGGAGGTGGGGTACCATTCTTACTACCTTCAAACATGTATTTTATCTAGCAACCTCTTTGATTGATAAAACAGTTTAAACAATCTTAAATGTATCCTGTATCCGGTTTACGGATAGTTCCATGATTTTCCCTTATAGAGCACTTATAATGAGTTTATATTTTAAACAATTAAATACCAATTCAGTTCAACTCGACTAGCATTTACTGAGTATTTACTACATACAAAGTGTCATGTTAGGTGCTGCAGGTGAGAAAGGAAAAAGGAACTAACATTTATTGAGTACCCAATCCATTGCTAAAATGTGCTAGGCACACAACCCTTTGAGATGGGTACAGTTATTTTCATTTATAGATGAGGCTAACCACATTGGCCTCCTGTTATTTTTCAAACATATAGGTATGCTTCTGCCCCAGGGCCTTTGCACTTGCTATTTATTGCTACTGGAATGGGATGATCTTTCCCTGAAAAATGTTTATAGCTAGTCATTGTTCAAATGTAACTGATCAGTAATGCCTTCTTTGACCGCCTATTGAAAATCGCAGCCCTCTCCCCATCACATACTCCTTATCCCCCTCACTTGCTTCGTTTTTCTTTATACCTCTTACTAGCATCTAATGTACTATATATTTACTTTATTTCATGTATTGTCTTTCTGTCCCCACTTGAGGGCAAGGGTTTTTGTCTGCTTTATTCACCAGTGTACTCCCAGCCCTGGAACACTACTTGGTACATAGTAAGTGCTCAGTAAATATTTGTTGAACGAACGAACTAAAGCTCAGAGAACTAAGTAACTTGATCAGGTATAAGAAAATGGCACTCCATTTTAAAATAATAAAACCCAGAATCTCCACTGTTAGTACTGGAATAATAATATCTTAGGTGAAAAGAATTGTTGGACCACGTGTTCCATGTCCCCAAGGTTGGTTGCTGTCGCCACCACTCTGACCTCGGGGGAGCTATTCCGCTGTCACTACTGTGGCCTAGTTTGTATGCATAGAATCCTTTACTTGCATTACTCCCCTAGCACAGGTAAGGCAAAGCAGTAAGGGGCAAATAGGTCATTACTGAAGGCTGAAGGGCAACGCAAGTGTATTAAACACAGAATAACGTGAAAATAGACCATCTGATTAAGCCTTTTAACTTGATGTTCAGGGTGGATGGTCAGTTTTGTGATTGTGCAATTTGGGGAGTTCTTAACTATTAATGCCTCCCGGCCTCGTCCCACTTTCTGAAAGGAGCTTTGTGATGCATCAATCACCGTTTAATTGAGGAGGCCATGTCTTCACATGAGGGTTTGCACTGGCTGTGTCAGGCCTGAATCCTGCTTGACACCAGGGCCAGGGCTTATCCTAACACAAACAGTTTAGAGCCTGTTAAAGAGCTCAGGCAAGTTTTAGGGAGAATGCTTTTCCTGGTCACCTCCCTTTTTGTAACAGAAGCACTTTCCTTGAGTAATTCTCTTGGCCTCTTGCCTCATCACTGAACTAGACTCCCCAGGGAGTGGGAATGACATGTGTCTGATGGAGGTGGGAGAGAGAACCGGCCCCTTCTGGGTCCTGTCCCTTTGGGACCTGCCTGTCTACAGTGAGTCATCTTTGTGGTCTGCTTTCTGTCACATAGCAAACTTAGCCCCTGGGGGGGATGGGGGGAGGCTTGCAACTTTGGGGCACAAGTTCAATTCAGGGATGTCAGTGATCCACATTACTCTCTGCAATATCATTTAGTCAGTAATAAAGTATTTTTATTCTATTGGTCCAACTCCTGTGCCTATTTTTCATTCAGTTCGGTGGGCAAAAAAGGGTGTTATTTGTTGTGCCCTTCAAACTCCAAGCAAGTACTTAAGCAGTCATAATATGAGCTACAGTAACATAGGTGGTGTATCAGTCTGCGTAGGATAGGCCATGCTGCAGTGACAAACAAGATACAAAACTCTCAATGACCTAATGCAATGAGAGTGTATTTCTCCCTCACATCACAGCCAAGTGTGAGTTGGCTGGCCCTGCTCTGTCTTGTAGCTATGCCATCTAGAATATGTGCCTTCTAGAGTCACTGCAACAGGGAAAGAAAGAGATGGAGGCATGCTAGCTCTTAAGTGCCTTGCCCTGAAAGTGATACGTAACACTTCTGCTGAAGTTAGACATAACTAGTCATAGCTCGTCACGTAGCTCCAAACAGCTGCAAGGGAGGCTGAGAAATGTAGAGAAACCCTTGGATACTTGGGAAGCACAAATATCCCCACATGTCTGCTGTAGGTGGATTCAGAAGAGTCCGGGAAGGTCCAAGGGGGCAGAGTAGGGAAGAAAGGGGGTGGGGTGGTACCCAAAATATATTTTGCCTATTTCATAGTTTTCCCAAAGCCAGATATTCTGTCTGAAGTTTATCTGTACAATCTCATCAGAATCCAAAGCCATCAAGCCATTTGCAAATTAACAATATAAGAATGGAGGGTTGGGGGCTGGCCCCGTGGCCGAGTGGTTAAGTTCGTGTGCTCCGCTGCAGGCGGCCCAGTGTTTCGTTGGTTCGAATCCTGGGCGTGGACATGACACTGCTCATCAAACCACGCTGAGGCAGCGTCCCACATGCCACAACTAGAAGGACCCACAACAAAGAATAAACAGCTATGTACTGGGGGGCTTTGGAGAGAAAAAGGAAACAAATAAAATCTTAAAAAAAAAAAAAAAAGAATGGAGGGTTTTTCCCATTAAGTGTGCATTTTATCTGAGGTCTTCTGGAGACAATATACTTTGGTTTTATTGCATTTTTGTTGTTTTTGTTTCACTTTGTACTATATTATTAATGATTCCAGGAGTGAGAATTTTGAGTCCACAATATTTTTTAATCCTTTGAGCTATTCAGCACTCTTCAAATCATATCAAATAGGGCATGGGTGGGGGGAGTTTTTGCCCCTTGGGATTTATTTGAGTAGGAGTCATCTGATGTAACTATATTTGTTAAGCATTCTCTTTGAGTTAACCAGCTGGTGTTTGTTAGTTTTTTTTCTAGGAAGAGAATCCAAGATCTTTCTAGGCCTAAAAAACAATGGGGAGCCCCAGATAGGTAAGGCAATGTTGTATAGTCTTGTTTGTGATGATTGTGTTGCTTATATTAAATAGATAAATATTATTCTTACCTTCCCACTAACCCTGCATCCCAGGTATATCCACCTCTCTGCTCAACTAGATCCACTGAAACAATATTGTCACCTCAGTTGAGTCAACGTATGGAAGGCTAACCTTAGTTCAGTGGTTCTCAAATTTGTTTGCACATTGGAATCACCTGGGGACATGTAAAACTGACTGATGCCTGGGTCCTGTCCCCAGAAATCCTGATTTACTTGGTCTGGGGTGCAGCCTAGGCTTCAGGAGTGTTAAAAGCTTCCCAGATGATTCTAGTAGGCAGACGGATTGGAGAACCACTTTGACACTCTCGTGTCCATCCTCCAGGTTCAACTTCCCTGCCTCTAACATCTGGTCCTGCTGTCTCTAAGCTTCTGCCCAGAGCACACTTGTTCTCTGGATCTCCAGCGTGCTGGATGCACTGTCCTTCTGCCCTTGGCCATAGGACTCCCCCTTTTCTTCTTTGGCTCCTGAGTAAAGCTGAATTTTTTTTCCTTTTTTTGTGATCTCCTATTGCTTTAAAAAAATTAATGGACTTTATTTTTTAAAGCAGTTTTAGGCTCACAGAAAAATTGAGCAGAAGTACAGGGTTTCTATATTACCACCCATGCCTCTAGTTTCCCTTATTATTAACATCTTATGTTAATGTAGCCCATTTGTTACAATTGATGAAGAAATACTGACACATTATTAACTAACGTCTGTAGTTTACATTAAGGTTTATTTTTTGTGTTGTATATTTCTACGGGTTTTGACAAATGCATAATGTCATGTGTCCACCATTACAGTGTTATGCAGAATAGTTTCACTGCCCTAAAAGTTACCTGTGCGCTACCTGCTCATCCCTTTCCCTCTCTGAACCCCTCACAACCACTGATATTTTTACTCTATCTATAGTTTTGCCTTTTCCAGAATGTCATATAGTTGAAGTCATACAATATGTAACTTTTTCAGTTAACAGTATGTGCTTAAGCTTCCTCCATGTCTTTTCATTGCATGATAGCTCATTTCTTTTTAGCACTGGGTAATGTTCCATTGTCTGGTTGTACCACAGTCTGTTCCATTCATCTGTTGAAGGGCATGTTGGTTGCTTCCAATTTTTGGCAATCACAAATAAAGCTGCTATGAACATTCATAGGCAGGGTTTTGCATAGATGTGAGTTTTCATCTCGTTTGGGTAAATATCTAGGAATGCAATTGCTGCATCATATGGTAAGAATATGTTTAGCTTTGTAAAAAACTTCTAAATTGTCTTCAAAAGTGTCTGTACCAATCCCACCAGCAATGAATAACAGTTCCTGTTGTTCCACATTCTCATCAGCATTTGATGTTTTGTATTTTATCCATTCTAATAGGCGTATAGTGGTATCTCATTGTTTTAATTTGCATTTCCCTAATGACATGATCTTGAGCATATTTCGTATGCTTATTTGCCATCTTTGGTGAAGTGTCTGTTCAGCTCTTTTGCTCACTTTTTAATTGGGTTGTTTGTTTTCTTATTGTTGAATTGTAATAGTTCTTTGTATATTTTGAATACCAGTCAGATGCTAATAGATTGAATGTTTGTGTCCCCCTCAAAATGCATATGTTAAAACCTAATCCCTAATATGATGGTATTTGGAGGTGACCTTTGGGAGGTGATTAGGTCAACTGGGTGGAGCCCTGATGAATGGGGTTAGTGCCCTTATAAAAGAGATCTCAGAAAGTTCCTTCTCCCCTTCTGCAATGTGAGGACAAGGTGAGAAGATGCCTGGCTATGAAGTAGGAAGCAGGTCCTCACCAGACGCCAAATCTACTGATGCTTTAATCTTGGACTTCCCAGCCTCCAGAACTGTTAGCAACAAATTTGCGTTGTTTATAAGCCACTCCCTCTATGGTATTGTTATAGTAACCTGAATGAACTAAGACATCAGATATGTGTTTTGCAAATATGCTGGTCTTTTCATTCTCTTAGCAGTGTCTTTTGAAGAGAAAAAGTTTTTAATTTTAATGCAGTCAAATTTGTCAATTTTTTCTTTCATGAATTGTGCTTTTGGTGTCATACTTAAAAATGCATTGTAAAATCCATTGTCACCTAGATGTTCTCTTATATTATTTTCTAGAAGTTTCAGAGTTTTGCATTTTACATTTAGATCTGTGTTACATTTCAAGTTAATTTTTGTGAAAGGTGTAAGGTTTATGTCTAGATTCATTTTTTTGCATGTGGATGCCCAGTTTTTCTGGCACCATTTATTGAAAAGACTATCATTTCTCTATTGGATTGGCTTCACTCCCTTGTCAAAGGTTAGTTGGCTGTATTTGTGTAGATCTATTTCTAGGATCTGTATTTTGTCCCATTGATCTATTTGTCTGTTCTTTCACCAATACCACCCTGTCTCGGTTACTGTAGCTTTATAGTAAGTCTTGAAGTCAGGTGGCATCAGTCCTCTGAATGTATTCTTCTCCTTCAATATTGGGCTGGCTATTCTGGGTCTTTTGCCTCTCCATATAAACTTTAGAATCAGTTTGTCGATATCCACAAAGTAACTTGTTGGGATTTTGATTGGGATTGCGTTGGATCCATAGAGCAGGTTGGGAAGAACTGAAATCTTGACAATAGTGAGTCTTCCTGTCCATGAACATGAACTGTCTCTTCATTTGTTCAGTTTTTCTTTGATTTCTTTCATCAGAGTTTTGTAGTTCTTCTTTATATAGATCTTGTACATATATTGTTAGATTTATACCTATGTATTTACAATTTTTTGGTGCTAGTGTAAATGCTGTTATGTTTTTAACTTCAAATTCCAATTGTTCATTGTTGGTATATAAGAAATCAGTAGAATTTGGATATTAATGTTGTATCCTGAAACTTTGCTATAATCTAAAAACTGAATTTTTAAAAGCCTTGTTTTTGAACATTAAAAATATAATATGCTTTAAATTCTCTTTTTCATGGATGGATATATATACATGTATTAGAGGTACACATTGATAAGAGATGTGTTAACAAATATTGCTAGAACTGTCAGTAATCTTAAAACACTCTTCCCTACCCACCCCTATTTGAAACCAGTAGAAAAACTGAAGGAGTGATTTCATTAGGGAATTGAACTCAGAAAAGTTCATCCAGCTTGCAGGTACCAAAACTGAAATTTGAATCTATGTCCGTCGCCCAGAAAGCCCATTTATTTACAGCACTGACTGTTTTAGAAAGGCATGGTCCCTTTGATGGCATGGAGAACTGGAGTCAGGAAGATTGATTTGGGGCTGTTACAATAATGCAGGAGAGAAATAATGAAGGCCTGTCCTAAGACGGTGGCCTTAAGGGTTAAGAGAAAGGTTAGAGTCAAGATAGAGATGGACAGGGGCTGCCCCCATGGCTGAGTGTTTAAGTTCGTGCGCTCCGCTTTGGCAGCCCAGGGTTTCACCGGTTTGGATCCTGGGCGCTGACATGGCACCGCTCATCAGGCCATGCTCAGGTGGCATCCCACATAGCACAACCAGAAGGAGCTATAACTAGAATATGCAACTATGTACTCGGAAGCTTTGGGGAGAAGAAGCAGCAAAAAAAAAAAAAAAAAGAAAAAAAAAAGCAGATTGGCAACAGATATTATCTCAGGGGCTAATCTTTAAAAGAAAAACAAAACAGACAGAGATGGACAGAATTTAGTGACAAATGAAATGTAAGAGTCTGAGGGAGAGGAGGAGTCAAATATGATTTCTAGGTTTCTATCTTTAGAAATAGAGTGGAAAACGCTGTTATAACTGTGAAAGGAAATATAAGACTGGGATGGATTTGGGAGGAAGGAACATTTGGTCATGGGGGGTGCTTTTGAGACATTCAGTAAGTATTTGGAAATACAGAGTTAGCACTCAGGAGAATACTTGAGGATACTTGGAGATGCTATTTTGGAATCATCAGTATTTAGTAGTAATAAAAAAAAATATTGAGGAGGATGGAACCCTGAGACACAGGCCATTGAGAAAGTTGTGAAAGAGGAACTGCCTAAGGAAGCTGAGAAAGCGTAGGCAAAAGGAAATCAGGAAAGAGAGCGCCTCAAAAGCCAAGGAAGGAAATTATTAAAAGGAAGATGGATCCTATGAGGACAGATTCAAAGAGTTTGTGGTGGGCCAGACTGGCAAAGAAGGATTAAAGACTGACTTCTATCTTCAAGTATGTAAACCAGTTTAAAGAGATGAAAGCTAAATCAATATTTGTTTTATAATAGACATTATAAGAATTTCAGAACAGTAACACTGCGGAAGGAAACTGATGAAAGCTGTTTCGTGTTTCCTGACTCTGGAAATCTGTTAGAGACTAGAGATTTTGCTGTTCAGAAAGGGATGACTGAACACAGAACTCTCAAGAACATTTCTAGTTCCCTATTGTAGAATTCCAGGGTGTGATTGCACCAGACTTTGTTATATTTCATGGATCCAGCAAACAGGTAGGACATGGGTAAGAATCTTATGCTCGGGGGTCAAGTCCTTCATATGGACCGTAGAAGATTAAAATTTTATTTCCTTGATATTGCTAGCCATGTGACAGCTAAACATAGGTGACTCTTTAAATGCTGGCACAGTAGAGTGAACAACTACCTGCATGATATGCTACTTTAACATCCTGGTTCGTCTTCCATCTTCCTGGTGAACTTTGTATCCACATTTTTCTTGACTGTATAGTCTCTGCTCTTTCTCATCCCACTGATCCTTTTCTTCTAATTTATCTTGAGCCAGATCTCCTGTCTTTTACGTAATCCTCAGTGCTTTTAGTTCACACTATGTGTTTTCTAGTTTTTATGGACAGAATTTTCAAGGAGCTCGTAACCTCAAAGGGTTCAGTTCCTAGAAGGCATCATCAGGACCATGTTTTATGGACTTGATTTAACTGTTGTGTCTAAAGTTACTTTTGCTTTGAATTTGAAATAATGAATACAAAACCAGCATATTATCCATCACCCCTGCTTCCTATCCCTGACCCCTTAGCCTCTCTTCACCTGCACTTTTGTGTTTACCCCTAAGATACTTTTCATTTTTTCTGTTACTGCTGATATTCTCCTGGCCAAATCCTATTTTCTTTTGCTTTTTTCAGTTTCCATCCTTTTTGACGTCTAAATTATGTTTGATGCTTTTTGATCTATTGCATGCATCTTTTCTCAAAATCTTCCTCTCCTGACTCCCCTTCCATGGTGCTAACCTCTCTATCCACCAGCCTTTTCTTTAGGAAGCATAGTTATTGTCTTTCCCGCTGTCAGTCCCACTCTGACCCTTGTCGCCTGAGGCCCCAACTTCTGCTTTAGCCTCCCATTTTCTCTAATTTCTGTGTCCCATCACCATCAGGTGGGTCCAGTTTTTGCTATTCGTTCATTCATTAAACCATGATTGTGCCCCTGTTGTGTACAGCACTAAAGCATACAAGGAGGGAATCTCCCAAAGATTAAGATGTGGTCCCTCCCCTGGAAGAACGTACAGGCTGGTGAGGCAGGCTTTCTTTGTCCAAACTGTGGAGAGCTTTGTAAGCCACAGTCTGGAGTTGGGACTTCATTCTAAAGCCAGTGGAAACCTTTGAAGTAGCTTAAACAAGGGGATGGCTTGATCACTCTGGCAGTGGTGTGGAAAACAGAGTGGAGACAATGGGATCTGACAAGGGAGATAGCAATGGGAGTGAGGAGAAATGGACAGATTTGAGCCATATTTAGGAAATGGAATCAGCAGAATGTACAGGGTGGGGATTTAATTAATTAATTAATATTTCTAATAGTGACTCTGGCTGATGCTTACAGAGTAAAGAAAGAAACATTATCTGCCAAAATAGATACAAAGAAAAAAAAAACAGCTAGGGCCTTTTAAAGGAATAAACTCAATTGGTTGACAAATTCAGTTATGTGCAAACTCAGGTTACTCAGGTACCTTTTTCTGACTCGTCGACCAGGCCTCCAGGGCCGCCTCCTGCCTTCCCCACCCATTCCAACAATGCTAATTACTTCCCAACATGACTTTTCTGCCTCTGCCCAGACATGCTTTGTCTAATGCTTGATTATCTCCATTTCTCCTGGTTACCCCAACATGGAATGTGCGTCATTTCTGGGAGTCTGTGCCTTTTACTTTCTTCCATGAAGCTTTTTCAGGTTACTCCTGGGCTCATTTCTTGTTTTCTCTTCACCCCCTGCACAATAATCATACCTGTTTCACAGGGCTGTTGAGACTAAAAGATCTGATGTCTATAAAGCACTTAGCCCCATACCTGGTCCACAGTAAATATTCCACAAATGGAAGCGATTAAGATTACCCTGATGCTATTTTATTTTCAGATCTGGTACAGGGCTTTATCCAAAGGGGGAGAGCAGTGTAGATAGGTGGCATGCCCATTTTATGTCGGACCTGATTATAAATTACAGTGTTAATGACATGATGGCAGAGACAGAACTCTCTCTATTAGGTTCATTTTTCGGTCACCATGTTTTAACACAGTAGCTGAAACAGTCTTATTTTATTCTTATTGTAACTTCCATATGTAGTTTATCTGTTTCTGATGCCTGGAAATTGTAAGACTTCACAGAGAGTGTTCTGGATGTGAGGTAGAATCAGGACAGAAGCCGTCGAGAGCCATTTCTAAGTTGTCCGTTAGTAGTGAGTTCCTTACCGTTTTATTTTTCTGCTTTCTAACAGGAAACTGTTTTGGGGGAATCAAGATCCTATTCGCCCTATTTCCCAGGGTGCTCTGAAGGCTCAGCTGACCAGAAGACTCGAGGACCTTGCCCAGCCGAAGGAAGTCTCCCACCGATATGTCCCTAACAGGTCAGTGTCGGTGTGTGATCAAGTTACTTCATCGGAGTCTCTGGGGAAAATGAATACATAACCCAGCCCTTTTATCTAAAAGCCAGAAATTGTCCAATCTATAGTCAAAACGTATTGAGGATTAGGGATTCTATGTGTGTTTCCAATCTGATGCTACCGTAAAACTTTTCCAGAGTATGGTCTAATATTTAGCTCTTGTGGACTTATATCTTACAACGTTTTGGCTTATCAGGATTTCGATTTTTTTCAATAAAACTAGAGTATTGAGCAAGGATATGTACCATCTAGAACTCTGTAGTGGGTGAACTTATTTGTGCATGAATTTTGTATACCACTCATGGGTTTGATTACCATGAGATAATTACTACATCTACAAGTAAGAATGGCATTAGGGCATGTTTGTTGAATGACTAAGCTTTCTGCTGGTTGGCTCTTTGAGGAAAGACTGTGGGTGGGGGGATGGGTGCAGGCTGTAAGGGAGGTTAAAGTAACAAGAAAAAGGTGAAGATACTATTATTTATCTGAAGTTTGGTGTCCAAGATAATTGAGGTGGCCATTTCTCTATCTATTTAAATATACAACTTTAGTCAAAAGTCAGCAAACTTTTTCTGGAAGGGGCTGGATGGTAAAGTTGGCCTCAAAGTTGCAACTACCCAACTCTGCCACTGTAGCGGGACAGCAGCCATAGACATTGTGTAAACTGAGCGTGTCTGTGTTCCAATAAAACTTTAGGAATTTTGCATTTATGTTCATCAGGGATATTGGTCTGCAGTTTTTTGGTAATGTCTTTGTTTCTTGTAATATCTTTATTTATGGTAATGCTGTCCTCTTAGAATCAATTCAAAAATGTATAGAATTGATATTTATTTCTTCTTTATACATTTGCTAGAATCCACCCATGAAGTCATCTGGGCCTGGAGTTTTTTAGTGGGAAGGTTTTTAACTATAAATTCAATTTATTTAATAGATATGGAGCTGTTATGAATTTGTCAAATTAACACTTGTTAAGTGGAGTGCAGGGCCACGGTTCAACAGACCACAAGAGAAACTGAAATAGAGAAATTTAATATGCACAAGTCCTAGAGGAAGTACCTGGTACATTTCAAGGGGCTACACAGGGAGGTCAAGGCAGAGTGCAGACAGAGAGAGGCAGGAACTGGGGCATATGCCTTAATTAGAGTCCCAGGTGGAGTGCTTTGGGGTTCCTGGGCTAAGGCCAGATTGGTCAATTCAAACCAAAAGAGTAGGACTTTGGTAAGCTCCTTGGGAGTCTTATCTAAGGTGTGTGTAAGGGGAAGGCATTGGAAGTCAGGGGAGACCGTTGGCCACAAGGGCTGTTGGGGAAGTCATATCGGGAATGCACTTTTACTTGTGATTCTGTGGGCTGCCATTAGGGCATGTGCTTACATGAGCAGCCAGTGTCAGTTTGTCACTGTGGACTCCTCAGCCAAACAAAGTGGCTGCTGAGACAACAATACCATGGAGTAGCTTAGCTAAACTCTTGTCAAGGGCTCTTCAGATTATTTCTCTCTAAATGAGCATTGGTAGTATGTGTCTTTCAAAGAATTTATCCATTTCATCTAAGTTTTAAAATTTGTTGGTGTAAAGTTGTTCCTGTATTCTCTTATTTTCCTTTTAATATCTGTCCAGTCTCTAGTGATTATCTCTTAGAGACTAAGAAAGTATTCGGGTTTTTTTTTTTTGAGGAAGATTAGCCCTGAGCTAACATCTGCTGCCAATCCTCCTCTTTTTGCTGAGGAAGACTGGCCCTCAGGTAACATCCATGCCCATCTTCCTCCACTTTATATGTGGGACACCTACCACAGCATGGCTTGTGAAGCGGTGCCATGTCCACAACCTGGATCCAAACCGGCAAACCCTGGGCCGCTGAGGCGGAAGGTGCACACTTAACCACTGCGCCACCGGGCTGGCCCAAGTATTTGGTTTTAAAAGCAGCAAATTTTCTCTTTTCATCGGTGTATTTTTGGTCTAGTTAGAAGATGCAATTTATTTATTACAGAAAATTATCTGTTTTGGAATAGGATATTAGAAGCCAGCTGAAAACTTGATGGCTATAACCGTATCTAATTTCTCCTCGTGTGGAAAATAGCTCAGTAGTAAAGGGGTAGACTGTCATACCCGCTCCCGTAGACCAGGGCTCAATGTTGGAAGTTAGTATGATAATTTAAATTCATGCTCGTTTCACTTAATTCTTTACTCTTCTGCAACTTGCAGGGCTCAATATTACCTCAGCTGCGGTAGAGACTCTGTAATCTGGCCGATCCCTCCTGCTGCCCTGTTTAGCCAACCCTCCAAAAGGATCCAGAAGCTGGCACAGCCCAAAAGATTCAAGAAAGAGTATCTAGTGAATAGGTGGAGTACCTTGAGAATGTCCATAAATTCTAATCTAATTTGGTTAACTGTCACAATATTGTTGTTCTTTTAGGGTATGCAATTTCATAAACTAAAAGTCCACTTGTGTTTCAAAGGATCAGGGTCAAAAATCAAGTATTTGCAGCAATTGTAGGTAATCAGAAGGTCATCATCACTAATTACATTTGACTCAAATTGTGGTGAAGCTAAAATTCACGCTAAATTTACCATTGTCAGCCAGTTAAAGGGAAATTTACAAGTGAAACATTACAGGTTTTTGCAATTTGTAGAACTCGATGTTCTCTGATGCCTCTGTGACTTTTCAAATGCTCTTTCTTTTGCTTTGGATGTTGAATTTGCCCTTGTCTTTAAATGACAACTTAGTTGATACCTTTCACATGGAAGCTGAGATTGTGATGTGGTTGCTGGAGAAATGTTAGGTTGCATTAATGGAATATGCACAGTGTACAATTACAGCAAGGGGGTAGTACTACTGTACACTACTTTAGTAGGAACACCTTAGATATGTGTTTCCACATATAGATGTTATACTTTAAGAAACTGATAAGAAATTTGAGACTATTCAGAAGATGAATGAGATGTTGAGGCTTCTGGAAACTTTGTTGTATGAAAAATAGCTAAGAGCAATGACGTGTTTAGCTTAGAGAGGAGACCAAGGAAGCGGTGATAGCCATGTTCAAATGTTTGCATCTGACAGGGGAAGAGAAGATAGAAGTAAAATTACTTTTTGTTGATCCTAGAACTGGATTTAGAACAAAGAATTTACAGAGCAGCAGATGTCAGCTAAGTGTAGGAAAATCTTCCTGACTAGCTATCCAGCAATGGAAACGTTTATCTGGAAAAGTCAGCTGCCTTCTCCACCCCAGTCCCTGAAAGTATTGAAGCACAGGCTGGAATAGTGACTTTATGTGGATTTTAGAAAAGATTCCTGCATTCAGAGAGAGGTTGAACGGGAGTCTTTTTCCATCATAGAATCCAGCAAAAGAGGCCCAATTCCTCCCACAAAATTTCTTCACTTGCTTATTTATCAGTTCATTCAGTAAAATCTGCTGACTTAGTTAAAATACACTTATAAATTTGGTAGTTGTACATCTCTATATAAAAGCCAGAGGAATACTTTATCGGTCAGCACTTTTTGAGAGAACTCACTTTGATGTTTCATCTAAGTGAAACCCCCTGGAGTGCTAAAACTTTTTATATTTTTGAAAGTTTGTTTCTCACCTTTCCTAAGCAGACTTTTCTGCTATTGAACATACATGTAACCGTTGTTCATTGGATTGAGATCTTTATTATGAACATTGACTATTATACTTTAATATAGAAAACCTCTCAGGAGCTATTTAAGTACACAGCACAGTTTTTCTTAGGCTAACTGGTCTGACGCCTATGCTTTGAGATTATGAGATATTTACTTCTCATAATTTTCTTGTAATTTCTCTTTTTGTCAGAGGAATAGTCTCTAACTAGCCTCTTTTTTTTACGTTTTGTACTTTGGGAATGGATAACCAAGCTTGTTAGAATTGTAGGGTGGGGAGGAAGCAAGTGCTTACTGAAGACACACAGGGCTCTCCAATAAGTGACCTACGTGAGCTCGGGCTTTGTGATATATATTTTAGCTGATTCACTAGAGGGGCTCAACAGCAGATTTGAGCAGTCAGAAGAAAAAAGTCAGCACATTTAAAGATAGGTCAACTGAGATTATCGAGTCTAAGGAGCAGAAAGAAAAAAGAATGAAATAAAATTAACAAAGCCTCACAGACCTGTGAGATATCATCAAAAGTATCAACATATCCATAATGGGAATCCCATAAAGAGAAGAGAGAGATAAAGGGGCAGAAGGAATATTTGAAGAAATAATAGCCCCAAACTTTCCAAATTAGATGAAAAACATTAATCTACACATCCAAGAAACTCAACAAACGTCAGGTATGATAAACTCAAAGAGATCCACACCTTGACACATCACAATCAAACTCTGCACAGCCGAA
Source organism: Equus przewalskii (assembly GCF_037783145.1). Lineage (NCBI taxonomy): Eukaryota > Metazoa > Chordata > Mammalia > Perissodactyla > Equidae > Equus > Equus przewalskii. The sequence continues at coordinate 76,141,547 of NC_091833.1, read as the reverse complement.
GACAAAGAGAGAATCTTGAAAGCGGCGAGAGAGAAGAGACTCATCACATACAAAGGATCTGCAATAAGATTAACAGGTGATTTCTCATCAGAAACCAGATAAGCCAGAAGGCAGTGGAATGACATGTTTAAAGCACTGAAAGAAAAAACCTGTCAGCCAAGAATACTTTAGCTAACAGAACTATCCTTCAAAATGAAGGAGGAATTGAGACATTCTCAGATAAACAAAAACTGAGAAAATTCATCACCAGCAGACCTGCTTTACAATAAATACTAAAGGGAGTCCTTCAGGCTAAAATGAAAGGACACTAGACAATAACTTGAATCCACATGAAGAAATAAAGGGCACCAAGAGAGCTAACGACATAAGTAAATATAAAAGACAATATAAATGTATTTTTCTATTTGTAACTCTTTTATTTGCCTACCTGATTTAAAAGACAACTGCATAAAGCAATAATTGTAAATCTGTGTTGGTGAGCATACAATGTATTTAAGAAAAACAGCACAGGGGCCAGCCCGGTGGTGCAATGATTAAGTGTGCACATTCCTCTTCAGCGGCCTGAGGTTCACCAGTTCAGATCCTGGGTGCAGACATGGCACTGCTTGTCAAGCCATGCTGTGGTAGGTGTCCCACATATAAAGTAGAGGAAGATGGGCATGGATGTTACCTCAGGGCCAGTCTTCCTCAGCAAAAAGAGGAGGATTGGCAGCAGGTGTTAGCTCAGGGCTAATCTTCTTCAAAAAAACCCAAAAAACAAAAAACAACAGCACAAGGGAAGGGGAGGGAATGGAGTTGTGTTAATCCAGCTAGATTGTTGTAAGTTAAGATGTCCAGGGGAACAACTAAGAAAATAATTTTTTAAATATAGTAAAAATAATAACAAGGGAATTAAAATGGTACACTAGAAAATACCTTATACAAAAGAAGGGGGGAATGGAGGAATAGAGTAACAAAAAAGATGTAACACATATAAAAAACCCCCAGCAAAATGGCAGGCATAAATCCTAGCTTATCAGTAATTACATTAAACATAAATGAATTGAACACTCCAATCAGAAAGCATGGATTGATAGAATGGATTAAAAAACATGTACTCAACAATATGCCATCTACAAGGCAACATACTTTAGAATCAAAGATACAAATAGGATGAAAGTAAAAGGATGGAAAAAGATATGTACTATGTAAACCAACCAAAAAAGATCTAGAGTGGCCATACTGATATCAGACAATATAGACTTTAAGACAAACATTGTTACTAGAGACAAAAATGGGCATTTTACAGGGCCGGCCTGGTGGCATAGCAGTTAAGTTTGCATGTTCTGCTTTGGTGGCCTGGGGTTCACTGGTTTGGATCCCAGGCACAGACCTACACACCGCTTGTCAAGCCATGCTGTGGTGGCATCCCAGATATAAAATGGAGGAAGATGGGCACAGATGCCACCTCAGGGCCAACCTTCTTCAAAAAAGAGGAGGATTGATGGCAGATGTTAGCTCAGGGCTAATCTTCCTCAAAAAAAAAAAAAGGAGCATTTTATAATAATGGTCAATTCATTAGGGAAATATGACAGTTATAAACATACATGCACCTAAGAACAGAGCCCCAAAATAAATGACACAAAACTTGGTAGAACTGAAGAGAGAAATAGATAATTCAATGATAATAGTTGGATTCTTCAAAACCCTACTTTCAATAAAGGAAAGGATAACAAGCGGAAGATCAACAAGGAAATAGGAGGCTTGATAAACACTAACAGACATTTATAGAACTTTTCATCCAACAATAGCAGAACACACATTCTTCTCAAGTGCACACGGGACATTGTCTAGGATAGATCATATATTAGGTCATAAAATGAGTCTCAATAAATTTAAAAGAATTGAATTCATACAAAATCAGTTCTCTGACCACAATGGAATGAAATTAGAAACTAATAGCAGAAGGAAAGTTGGAAAATTCAAAAATATGTGAAATTAAATACACTCTTAAGCAAACAATGGGTCAAAGAAATCACAGGGAAGAACAACAACGGGTCAAAGAAGAAAACACTTTGATAAAAATGAAAGCACGACATACCAAACTTATGAGACACAGATGAAATAGTGCTTACTGGGAAATTTTAGCTATAAATGCCTATATTAAAGAAGAAAAGAGATCTCAAATCATAACTAATCTTCCATCTTAAGAAATTACAAATAGAAACAAGCAAACTAATTCAAAACAAGCAGAAGGAAGGAAATAATAAAGATTAGAGTGGAAATAAATGAAATAGAACCTAGAAAAACATAAAATCAACAAAAGCAAACATTGGTTCTTTGAAAAGATAAACAAAACAAACCTTTGGCTAGACTGACCAAGACAAAAATAGAAAAGACTCAAATCACTAAAATCAGGAACGAAAGACGAGATCTTTCTAAGGGGTCATTTCTATAAAGTCCTGACCTTATAGAAATAAAAAAACATTATAAGGGATTACTATGAGCAATTGTAAGGCCAACAAATTAGATAACCTAGATGAAATGGACAAATTCCTAGACAGACCAACTACTGAAATTGACTCAATAATAGAAAAATCTCAACAGACTTATAACAAGTAAAGAGATTGAATTAGTAATTTTTAAAATTTGCCACAAACAGCTCAGGACCAGATGTATTCATGGATGAATTCTATGCTGTATTCAGAGAAGAACTAACACCAATCCTTTAGACCCTTCCAAAAAATAGGACACTTCCAAACTCGTTCCATGAGGTCTGTGTTACCCTGATACGACAACCAGAAAAGGCCATTAGAAGAGAAGAAAACAAAAGACAGTATCTCTTATACATGTAACCACCCATACCAAAATACTATCAAACCAAATCCAAATATACCTGCAACAATCCACACCAAAATACTAGTATGCCAAATCCAACAACATATAAAAATAATTCTACACCATGACCAAGTTGAATTTATCCCAGGAATGCAAGAGTATGTTGGGTTCAACATACTAAAATCAATGTAATATACCAAATTACTAGAATAAAAGACCCCCAAACCACATGATCATCTCAGTAGACTCAGAAAAATCATTTGACAGAATTCAACACACATTTATGATAATAATGGTCACAAACTAGATATATAGAAGGGAGCTTCCTCGATATGCTCAAAGGCATCTACAAAAATCCCACAGCTAACATCATAATTAGTAGTGAAAAATTAAATGCTTTCCTCCTAAGACCAAGAATAAGACAAGGATGTCAGCTCTCATCACTTCTGTTCAATATCATAATGGAGATTCTTAGGGCACTTAGGCAAGAAAAAGAAATAAAAGGCATTCAGGTTGTAAAGGAAGCAGTAAAACTATCTCTGCTCTAGATGACGTGATCTTGTATATCGGAAATTTTAAAGAGTGCACATAAAAACTATTAGAACTAATAAATGAGTTCAGGAAGGCACAGAATCCAAGATTAATGTACAAAAAAACCAATTGCATATCTATCCATTAGCAATGAACGATCTGAAAATGAAGTTAAGAAAACAATTCCATTTACAATAACATCAAAATGAACAAAATGGTGCATGTAATGGAATATTACTCAGCTTTAAGAGGGGAGGAAATTCGCATACATGCTACAATGTGGATGAAGCTTGAGGACATTATGTTAAATGAAATAAGCCAGTCACAAACAGACAAATACTGGATGATTCCTCTTATATGCCGTACCAACTGTAGTCAAATTTATAAAGACAGAAAGTAGGATGGTGGTGGCCAGGGACTATGGAGTGGGGGAAATGAGTTGTTTAATGGGTATAGAGTTTTGCAAGATAAAAGAGTTCTGGAGATTGGTTGCACAACAGTGTGAATTCACTTAACACTACTGTACTGTACTCTTAAAAATGGCTAAGATGGTAAATTTTATGTTATGTGTATTTTACTACAATTAAAAATAATAAAAGAACAAAATACTTGGAAATAAACTTAACAAAAGAAGTGCAAGACATGTACACTAAAAACTACAAACCGGGGGGCTGGCCCCATGGCCAGGTGGTTACGTTCATGCACTCTGCTTCGGCGGCCCAGGGTTTGCTGGTTCGGATCCTGGGTGCGAACCTATGCACCACTCATCAAGCCATGCTGTGGTGGCATCCCACATAGAAGAACTAGAATGATCTGCAACTAGGATATACAACTGTGTTGGGGCTTTGGGGAGAAAAGAAAAAAAAACGAGGAGGATTGGCCCAGATGTTAGCTCAGGGCCAAACTTCCTCACCAAAAAAACCCCCCAAAAAACTACAAACATTGTTGAAAGAAATTGGATATTTAAATAAATGGAAAGACATTCTCTGTTAATGGATTGGAAGTTTTAAGTTTCTTATGATGGCAATTCTCTTCAAATTGATCTACAAATTCAGTGTAATCCCCAGTAAAATTCCAGCTGCCTTTTTTGATAGAAATTGACAAGGTGATTCTAAAATTCATATAGAAATGAAAGGGACCTAGAATAACAGAAAGCAATCTTGAAAAAGGAGAGCAAAGGTGAAAGATTTACAGCTCCTGGTGCTAAAACTTACTAAAAAGCTACAGTCATCAAGACCGTGTGCTTCTGGCATAAGGATAGACATACACATCAGTGGAATAGAATTGAGAGTCCAGAAATGAACCCTTATATTTATGGTCAACTGATTTTTAATGAGGCTACTAAGACAATTTAATTGGGAAGAATAGTCTTTTAAACAAATGGTGCTGGGATAACTGGATATCCACATGCAAAAGAATGAAGTTGGACCCCTACTTCACACCATTCACAAAAATTAATCCAAAATGGATCACATACCTAAACATAAGAGCTAAAAGTACAAAAGTTTTAGAAGAGAACATAGGCATAGATCTCTGTGACCTCGGCAATGGTTTCTTAGATATGACACCAAAACACATGTGAGAAAAAAATTCATAATTTGGACTTCATCAAAAGTAAAAACTTTTGTGCATCGAAGGACCCTATCAAGAGAGTGAGAAGACAGCTCATAAGCTGGGAGAGAATATTTACAAATCATATATCTGATAAGAGATTATTTAGAATATATATAAAGAATTCTTTGAACTGTAGGGAAAAATACAACCTAATTTAGAAAATGGGCAGAGGATTTGAATAGACGTTTCTCCAAAGAAGAAATACAAATGAACAAGAAGCATGTGAAAAGATGCAAAATATCGTTAGTCATCTTGGAAATGCACATTAAAACCACAAGATACTTCACACCTTCTAGAATGACAATAATAATTAATAAACAGGAAATAATATGTTGATGAGGATGTGGAGAAATTGAAACCCTCATACATTGCCGGTGGGAATGTAAAATGATGCAGTTTATATGGAAAACAGTTTTCTAGTTCCTCAAAATGTTAAAAATAGACTTATCACATGATCAGCAATTCTACTTCTAGGCATGTACCCAAGAGAATAGAAAACATATGTTCACACAAAAACTTGTACATGAATATTCATAGTAGCATTTCGTAATAGCCAAAAAGTGGAAACAACTAAAATGTTCATCAGTGGATGAGTGGATAAACAAAATGAGGCAAATCCATACAATGGGATATTATTCTGCCATAAAAAGGAATAACGTACTAATACATGAATCTTAAAAACATGCTAAGTGAAGGAAGCCAGAAGGCTACATATTTGTATGATTCCTTTTATTTGAAATATCCAGAACAGGCAAATCCATAGAGACAGAAAATAGATTAGTGGTTCCTGGTGGGGTGGAGAGGGGTGGAGTAAGGAGGAGGGACTGTTAATTGGTATGGGGTTTCTCTTTGGGGTGATGGAAAGTGTTCTGAATTTTAATAGTGAAAATGGTTGCACAGCTTTGTCAGTATGCTAGAAACCACTGAATTGCACACTTTAAAAGGGCAAATTCTATGTATGTTAATTATTTATTAATTTAAAAGACTAACACAAACTGCTCCTAGAGGGTAATCATATATTTATCTGAGAAAAACTTTCTCCATGTTAGCTTTTTAGGTTGGCAGTCTTTTGTTCGGGAAAGGAATATGTGGGGAACAGCCTGTGAAAATTGGCCAAGCTTCTGGGAGTTATGAGCTGCAGTCTTTCAAACTGTGGTACAGAGGAGACTGGCCATCACAGAGGGGTCCTTGGTAGTGACTGGAATTTTTATCTCAGGGATTTAATGAGATTTTGGAACGAAGTGAAGTGCTTTTTAAACTACAAGTCTCAACCTATCAGTGGATCAAGAAATTGATTCAGTTTTTTTTAAGGGAAATTTTAAAAATCGGAATACGTTACCCAGGGAAAGCATTGTTTCGTGATAATTTTGCTTCAGATACACCCAAACATAAACGCGTGTGCGCGCACGCGCGCACACACACACACACACACACACAGATTTGCATATATTGTATCACCATATAAAATGTACTTCTTACTGTGGATCATAGTAAAAAAATTTTACACCAGTCTGGTAGGAAGGGCACTAATGGTTATGGGAAAAGATGATCCTAAGATGGAAACAATGTATATAATTGATTGGAGATTGATTATACCAATGAAAAGTGCAGTTATTTTTTCTCCCATGATTATACTATTTCATGTTCTATTTGCATATAGGCCCTTCAGTGATTCCTTCACAAGAGAGTCTCCTCGAGTCTCTGATCCTTCCCCCCGGATATTACGACTCTCAATAGCCAAAAGCACAAATCCAAACTATGTTCCTCCAAAAATCGTAAGTGGGTCCGTGTGAAAGAAACAGTTCCTGATTGATTTTGTAACATGTAACATGTTTGTAACTGTAACATGCTCTGCTCTTATTTCTAGGTGTGTGTTTTCCTTTTCTTCCTGTTTATTTTCCCCTCTCATCAAATGAACTTTTCTAACTACCTCCCATGCGCCTAATGTATTAGGCAGGATTTGATCAGAGAAGCAGAATGACTATGATGATATAGAATTAGACCTTATGCAATTATGGGAGCTGATGGAGAATTCTATGGAAGGCTGTTATGGCAGTTGAAACTTGGGTCTGCTTATAGATGTAGAAGCAATGAGAGAGAGTAGGGGTAGGTCAGCAGTTCCCCAGAAGGTATTTACTTCAGGGGAACCCATTACTGGTTCTTCAAGCAAGGGGAATCTAGCCTCCTCAGCAGGGGAGGAAGGGCTGATGCTATTGGTAGGGAAGGCTCAGTAGTATTTAGGGGTTTGAAGTCCCCAGCTTCATTGGAATCTGACCATGTATCCCCAGTGCAATTTTCAAGGTCCCTTTCCTTCTCAGTCATTTGCCCTGACTTTAACACAGGAGACCATACAAGTTTGGGCATGCAGTTTGTGCTGTAATCGACCCAATCACAGAGTTAAATTTTGAGTTTGGTTTCAGAATTTTCAGCCCTGTGACCATGGAAGATAAGGATTTCTTTTAGGGAAGTCATGAAAACTTTCTGGTCCCTTACCTAGACCTTAAGGTGGGAATTTAAAGGCCTAAGCTGATCATTTCTTCAGTGCACTTAAAAGCAACCAACACACCCCACTATACCTCTTTATTTCACTAAAATGTTCTCTGGCAGCAGCTGCTTGGTCACCGAAGTCTTGCTTTCTGTTTTGCCACTGCATGCCATGGACTACCAGTGCATGGCAGTGCTTTTCTTTCTTTCTTTCTTTTTTTTTTTTAACCACTGGCAACAGGATCATTAATACCTTTAAATCTAAGCAGCTCTGAAAACAAATTCCAGATAATCTAGAACCAATACAGAGGACTCATCTTTAAAGTTCTGATTTGGTTGTCTGTTGCTTCTACCAAACCACCCCCAAACTCAGTGGCATAAAACAACAGGCCTTTTGTTATGCTCTAGGATTTTGTAAGTCAGAAATTCTGACAGGGCAAGTAGGTACGGCTTGCTTGTCTCTGCTCATGTCTGGGGCCTCAGCTGGGCTATCTCTAATGGCCTGGCTGTCTGAAATGGTGGGGTTGTCCTAGTCAGCTTGGGCTGCTGTAACAAAATACCATAGACTGGGGGGCTTAAACAAGGGACATTTAATTTTCACAGTTCTAGAGGCTGAGAAATCCAAGATCAAGGTGCCAGCAGATTCTCTTCCTGGTTTGCAGATAGCCATTATCTTGCTGTGTGCTCACATGACCTCTTCTTTGTGTGAGCACACACACATACACAGAGAGAGAGAGAGAGTTATTATCTCTCTTCCTCTTCTTATAAGGACGCTAATCCCATTATGAGAGTTCCACAGTCATGACCTCAAACTTGTTTCCTCCCAAAGGCCCCACCTCCTAATGCCATCACATTGGAGGTCAGGGTTTCAACACAACACATGAATTGGAAGGGGAGGGACATAAACTTTAGTCCATAGCAACACCTATGGGTGGCGCCTAGGCTGGGGTGACTTAAAAGCTAGACTCAGCTGGGAATATGTTCAGGAGCACCTTCTTATGGCCTCTCCATGTGTCTTAGACCCCTCTCAGCATGGCAGCTGTATTCTGAGAAGGAACGTCCTAAAATGGAGTGTTCCGAGGGTGAGCATTCCAAAAGAACCAGGTGGAAGCTGCATGCTTTTATGATTTGGCCTTGGAAGTCACGTAATGTCACTGCAGTCATACTCTGTTGATTGACGCAGTTACAAGTCTGGCCAGATTGAGGATGCCCGGGACACAAGCTCCACCTCTCCATGAGAGAAGTGGCAAGGAATTTATAGCCACTTAAGAAAAAAACCTGCCACGCCCATTGATGTGAATCTTTTGCTGTCCTGGAGCCTGGTTCCGTATGCAGGAAAGACTGTTCAGAGATACGCTCCCGATTTAAATAATGAATAGTCAGTTTTTAAAATTTCAAATTAAAAGTCTATTCCTTTCTTAGGCTTTTAAGTTTAGCTTGTAAGTTTCACTTTTCTATTTATAATTCTAGCAGGGTTTTTTAATTATTTTACTGAGGTCATATATTGGTTTATAGCGTTGTGTGTGTTTCAGGTATACATTGTGTTTCAGCTTCTGTATAGACTGCATCATGTTCACCACCAATGGCCTAGTTTTATCCATCACCACACGTATGTGCCTCTCTACCTCTTTTGCCCTCCCTCCATCCCCTTCCCCTCTGGTAACCAGCAATCTGTTCTCCTTATCTGTGTGCTTGTTTGTTTGTTTGTCTTCCACATATGACTGAAATCATATGGTATTTGTCTTTCTCTGTCTGACTTATTTCGCTTAGCACAATATCCTCAAGGTCCATCCATGTTGTCGCAAATGGCACTTTTTTTTTGGCTGAGTAGTATTCCATTGTGTGTGTATGTATATACCACATCTTCTTTATCTAGTCATCCATTCATGGACACCTGGGTTGCCCCCAAGTCTTGGCTATTGTGAATAATGCTGCAATGAACATAGGGGTGCATATATCTTTTTGAATTAGTATTTTCATGTTCTTTGGATAAATACCCAGAAGTGGAATAGCTGGATCATATGGTGTTTCTATTTTTAGTTTTTTGAGAAGTCTCCATACTGTTTTCCATAGTGGCTGCACCAGTTTGCACTCCCAGCAGCCGTGTCATACTGGTATCTCTGATATCTCGAGCCCTCCTACTTGGTTGACCCTTCTCTTGATCCTCTGACACCCTGCTGTGGGACACTGTGCCTTCTCCCTTCCTACCAGCCTCAGACACCTACCTTGCTTTCCTCTCCCAATTGATGAGGAAGGGACGAGGGAGAACTGCTTTCCTTCTTTCCGGGGTCGTGCCCGCTCTAGTTTCTGCCTGCTTTGGATTGCTCTCCAGTGCCTTCAAAGAGTTTTTTTTTCCCCCAATGTTTTGTTCAGAGTCTATAACTCTTATCAGCAAGTGAATCAGTTCAATATAAGCTACTCTACTGCTACTGGAAGCAGAATGCCCTAATTTGTCTTTGAATTTTGTTTTTGTTACTTTGGGGGCATTTAAAGTGTTAAAATTTTATGTGTGGTAAAATCTACTAATCTTATTTCTTTGAGATTTCTGCCATTGCTTTATGTTTAGAAAATCCTTTTCCAGAAAGAAATCCGAAAATCACCTGCAGTGGTGTGCTTGTGCTGGCTCGCAGGAGCTCATGTTGCACACCTCTCTGCAACTTCACGTTAAGTGCCATCACCTTGGTAGTTTGAAATTGGCCACGATGGGGATTTTTACACCACGGAAATTGACAAGCACTACAAATCTGTCTTTTTTTCCTGAGGAACTAGCTGTTAAACATTTACCTGCACACCACTGGTCAACTCTGTTTTCTTGTAATATTTTTGTGATTACTTTTAACTTTTAAAATAGTTAATTCCTCAATCTATTTGAATTATATTTTTATATAAAGTAAGGGTAAGAATCCTCCCCGCACTATTGCCCCAGGCTTTATTTACTGCCACAGTGATTATATACCACAATGTTATTTATATGAGGGCAGTGGTTTTCAAAACTGTGGCCCAGGTATGGATAAAGTTTTCCCAGACCCTTTTAAGTGATCTGCAAGTTCAAAATCATGCATGAGTAAGAAGTTCATTCATTCTGCAAGATAGACCAATGGATTTTAAAATAATAGAGTGTGAAAATTTCTGTGACATAGTTTCAGGTTGTACATTGCAACAAATATTTAAGAAACTGCCATTTGTCAAGTTTTACTGTAGTATTGAAGAATATCCACAATTATCTGAAAAGGCTGTTAAAATATGCTTCTCTTAGATGTGGTACATGTATACAATGGAATACTACTCAGCTGTAAAACAGAACAAAATCATTCCATTTGCAATAACATGGATGGACCTTGAGGGAATTATGTTAAGTGAAATAAGCCAGCGAGAGAAGGATAATCTGTGTATGACTCCACTCATATGAGGAATTTAAAATTATGGACTAAGAACAGTTTAGGGGATACCAGGGGAAAGGTGGGGTGGGGGGTGGGCACAAAGGGTGAAGTGGTGCACCTACAACATGACTGACAAACATTAATGTACAACTGAAATTTCACAAGATTGTAACCTATCATTAACTCAATAAAAAAAAAAATGCTTCTCTTTTCCAGCTACTCTGTGAAGCTGGATTTCTTCATATACTTCAACCAAAACAACAGTGTCCTCTTAAGCCAGATATTAAAGAGATTTGCAAAAATGTAAAACGTACCAATCTTCTCACAATTTTTTTTTTATTTTGGGAGATCAGGTTATTTGTCTTAAAAATATTTATATTGAGGGGCCGGCCCGGTGGCGCAGCAGTTAAGTTCGCATGTTCTGCTTCTTGGTCGCCCAGGGTTTGCCAGTTTGGATCCCGGGTGCAGACATGGCACCACTTGGCAAAAGCCATGCTGTGGTAGGCATCCCAAGTATAAAGTAGAGAGAGGTGGGCATGGATGTTAGCTCAGGACCTGTCTTCCTCAGCAAAAAGAGGAGGATTGGCAGTGGTTAGCTCAGGGCTAATCTTCCTCAAAAAAAAGAAAAAAAAAAAAAGAAAATTTGGGGCTGGCCCCGTGGCCGAGTGGTTAAGTTCACGCGCTCCGCTGCAGGTGGCCCAGTGTTTCGTTGGTTCGAATCCTGGGTGTGGACATGGCACCGCTCATCAAACCACGCTGAGGCAGCGTCCCACATGCCACAACTAGACAGACCCACAACGAAGAATATACAACTATGTACTGGGGGGCTTTGGGGAGAAAAAGGAAAAAAGTAAAATCTTTAAAAAAAACCCTTATATTGACAGGTAATGAGTTTCTTATTTTTTTAAGATTAAATAAGTTTTCTTAAACGTCTCAGTTTGGGGGAACCCTCAGTTACTTTTAAGAGTGTCAAAGGGCTCTGGACCAAAAAATTTGAGAACCACTGTACTAGATCATATTTCTGAATTCCTCTATTTGGTTACATTGATCTCTTATTGTGCAAGTATCATTTTGCTTAAATTATTGTAACTTTAAAAAATATTTTAGAATGGGGTAGGGTATGTATACCCTTGTTTCTCTTCTTTTGGCCATAACTTTCTTATTGTCCTTCGAGCTTCCTGTGTCCCTGCTTCAGTTCTTCTCACACACGCCTGACTGGTTAATCTCTAGCTCTCATCATGCCTCCTTTCTAGTGACAAGATCGGATGGTTCTTTGCTGGCTATGAAGAATGCCCCCTACATCTAATCTAGTTTCAAATGCATTTACAAGCCTGATCTCCCTGCGTCACTAGACGCAGTCTGTTGCGTGCTTTCTTGCCTCTGTGCTCAGACTTTCCCTTCCACCTTCCTTCCTTCATCCTCCCTACCTTTCCTTCTCTCTCTGCTTGTCAAAATCTGATCCTTCCATCAAGGTCCAATCTAATGTCTCTTTATCCCTGAAAAGAGAATCCTTCTTGGATTCTTCCACCCTTCTCGTATCTTTCAAAGTTTTATTTATTCTATTTTATGGATATCAAATAGTCTTTTCTAAAATAAATATGAATTTTTTAAGTTAAATATTGGCACCTGAGCTAACATTTGTTGCCAATCTTTCTTTTTTATTTTTTCTTCTTCTCCCCAAAGCCCCCCAGTACCTAGTTGTATATTCTAGTTGTAGGTCCTTCTGGCTCTGCTATGTGGGATGCTGCCTCAGCGTGACCTGATGAGCGGTGCCATGTCCACCCCCAGGATCCGAACCGATGAAACCCTGGGCCACCAAAGAAGAGCGCGCAAGCTTAACCACTTGGCCAGGGGGCTGGCCCCTCAAATAATCTTAATGATTTGCCTATAGGTCTATGATTCCTTCTAACTTGAATATTGCTTTAAGGAAAGGGACTGTTTTATTATTCTTTGTGGTGTCTTACGTAATGTAATTAAGAAATATTTGTTTAATGAATCGAATTAATGAATGATTGTTTTATTTCCTTTTCGATTGTAAGCCTCAGCTGAAGGCAGTGGTTGTCATATATTTCTTTGATTTTCCCTAAACCTGTTAGGAGACAAAGCTTTATTCATTGGAAATGCTTAATTACTAGTGGTGCATGGTATTATACAGACAGATAGGACCTTGGGTTTGAATCCCGGCTCTGCCACTTACTAACTATATAAACTTAAATAAATTGCTGAACTTCACAGTACCTTGGTTTCTCCATTAATGAAATAGAAATAAAAATGACACCCTAGGTGAGGAATTAATACATGTAAAACACTGTCAGTGTTAGTATCGTCATCTCATTTTAAAGAACACAAGAAGGGATTTGCAACTTTGTGTATTATTTTCCCACCCACAGATAAAAACTTATTTTACTTCTAGTTGTTGATTATGTTCCCCCTCAAAGTCTTGTGGTAACTTTTGCATTTGAATACAAGTAATTTAAATAGATGACTATGTAATTTGAACACATTTCCACAATTAAGATAGTGAGAAGTGACTCGGGGGACTGGTATAACATTGTCTATGGAGATATATGGTCCTGCCCTTCTTTCTCTTGGCTTTGGTTTCTTTTTCTTAACTGTTCCAATTAGAAGAGAGCCAGTTAAATTCACTCTGAGCTTGGAGATTTGTGATAATGTGAGTCCCAGTTTCCAAAGGGCAAAAATAGTAAGAATGAAGCAGAATGCTCCCCCTTATAGTGTTCTCATGTGGTGAGGGTGAGCCTTCCCTCTTGGCTGCGTTTATTGCTCCACAAATCAGTATTACTGATGGGGATTTTTAGGCTGCTTAATTTTAAAATGGCTTATGATGAGGATTTTTAGGCTGGTTAGTTTTAAAACTACAGATGAGATTCAGGCTCCAAGGAGTGGAATTTGTTTGCCTCTTTGTTGGGAAACATTTACATTTCTAAGGGAAACCTCTATCTGTGAAGATGCCTCCCTCTCTGTGCCAGGAAGAGGGGGGGATGGTCTTATCTCTAGAGGCTCTTGGTCAATGCCAGAGGCAAGAACTTAAGTTGGTTACTGTCTGGCAACCTCATGTGACTGACCCTCCCCCCCACAAATCCTCCTTTGTCTTTAGCTGAGGATAAAATTCAAGCGGTGACTTCTGCCATTTACTCAATCCGGTTTGATTCTTATCTACCATTTTAACTTTTTTACATATTCTTTGTCTTGTAAAGAGATGACTCACATACCTATGCCTTAAATTTAGTCCTAACCCTCAAGTCGGGGCAGCAGCAGGAGCTCTGACTGCCCGTGGGTCTTGTCCCCACGCACCAGCTCTGCCTGCCCATGGGTCCTGTCCCCATGCTATTCTATACTATTCTCTAAATAAAAGAGCACTGCTGCCAGATCTTGAGAGTCTAAGAAATCTTTCTTTCGACTCCTCGGCTCACCGACCCCGCATCATTACCATTTATTTCTTAGTCAGTATGTAACATTGCCATTTCCTCCCCATCTTTAGTTTAATAGTAAGTTCCTGAAAAGCTGGGTTGGAATCCATACAACCTAGTTTGGGAAAGATGGAAATTGATCCTTTCAGCTATGATCATGGGTTACTGCAAGATTCTCTTTCTTTCTGCTGGATTTGCTGAGAAGTCTGGTCCAGAGGTCAGACTGTACTTTGTAATCTTGATTGAGACAGTGTTTATTATTTGATACTTACAGGTACTATTTTGTTTTTCTGCCCTAGATTGAAACCAGGATTTCAATTTCTACCCTGACTGCTGTCGCAACTCCAAGAATTGTAGACCTTGCCCATCCAAGGATCAAGTTAGAGGGTCTATGCTATGAGAGAGAAAGAAGTGAAATGCCCATCCGTCCTGTAAGCCATCACTGCCTTGGCATCCACTTCAGCTCACTTTCTGGTTGTTCCTAGGGTGCTATTTTGCCTCTATAGCCAAAGCCATGGGAAAAGAGAATCTTGAAAGAATGGTCTGTGGCAGGAAAGAAGACCTACCTGCAAGATATGGACAGAGACTTGGGCGTAGAAGGCAGAAAGCATGGGCTTTGGAGTAGTAAGAGCTGATTTCAAGTTCCAGCCTCACCATTGCTAGCTTTATGATGTTGTGACAGCCTTCCTGAGCCTTATTCATTCAATGAGTATTTGAATGCCTGCTGTGTGCCAGGCACCACTCCCAGCGAACAAGATGGTGGGAGACAAAAAATAAATAAGTAAACAGATAAGATAGTATCAGGTAGTGATTATTACTATGAAGAAAATAAAAGAGGAAATGAGTGACAATGGGCGGGGGTGGGGAATAAGATACTTTGCATATGGTAGTCAGGGAAAGCCTCTCTATGGAAGAGATAGTTGAGCTGAAATCTCAATAATGGGAAGGAGTCAGCTAAGTGAAGATCTGAGAGGAGAATATGGTAGTAATGGCAAGAGCACTTGTCAAAGTCCTAAAGTTGGGATGACCTTGAAGCTGGGTGGAGCAAGTTGAGTAAAGATAACAGTTCCCACTTGGAGGATGGTTGTGACTTGTAATATACTGCATGGTGTTCAGCACAGAGCCTGGCACATTCAGTGGCTTCCCTCTCTCTTCCTCCTTGACACTCCCCTCCATTCATTGTGGTCGCAACTTGTTGCCCAATCCCAGTTGAATTTTCAGTAAATATCTAATGATCGTGGTGCCGAAGGAGGTCGGACCAATTTCACCCTCTTTCTGGGAACCTGAGGATTTGATATGGAATTCTTAGGAAAGAAAACTAGTCTGGGAATCAAAAACCCTTGGGAGAGTGTCTTGAGTTTGCTAAAGTGACTTGCCTTGTGACCCTCAGGCAAATCACTTTATTCTCAGTTTTTGGGTATGTAAGATGGGAATGAAAGGCATCTTTCTGTAATTGTTAGGATTGTTTGGGTGTTAAAAATATGTATATTTCAAAAGTGATACCACTGCAGATCATCAAATTCTTAGAACCCAAGACAAATCTGTAGCAATGTAATACAGAACACTTTCAGGGCTACTGATTGGTGTTCATTGTCCTAATTCTTTTGAATGAGCACTTACGAGAGAGATTAGTAGCTAAATGTTAGCCTTTCTGTTTTACCAATAGAGCAACATAATAGAAAGGCAACCTGGCAGACTTGGTTTTCAAAGTAAGACCAAGAAGAGTTGATCAGTCAGTCAACATGTTATATTATATATTATAACGTATTATATTATTCAGCACCAATTATGTGCCAGGGTCTATTCTAGCTTTTGGCAAACAAGTACTTCTCTGAAGAGGTTATATTCCAATGGGGAGAAGCAGATAATAAACATACCAACAATGAGATAAAGGAGCTAAGCCAGGTGTCGGTAAGTGCTATGAAGAAGATTTAATGAGTACTGTAGAAGAGGGTAATTAGAAAGGCTGATTTACCTTGGATGGTCAGGGAAGAACTCCTTGAGAATGTGATATTCTGGAGACTTGAATAATAAAGAGGCAGCCTTGACAGGATTGAGGAACGAGGACTTCAAGCAGAAGAACTAGCAAGTACAAAGGCCCTGAGATGGAAAGAGCTGGGCCAGAAGGGCCTCGTGTGGCTAGGATCATAGTGATCAAGGTGGAAAGAGAGGAAGATGAAGTCAGAGGAGCGGGAGAGCAGCCAGATCATAGAGGGTCTTCTAGGACACAGCAAGGAGCCTGAGTTATTCTTAGCAAAGTGGGAAGCCACCAGAAGGTTTTAGACTATGGGTGTGACATGATCTGAATTGGGTTCAGAAAGGACTTACCTCATAGAGCTGTTATGATGATTAAGTGGGAATGATATAGGTAAATCACGTAGGACACCTTCTGGCTCATGGAATACACTTATTAAAATGCTCATTGTCTCCCTCGGTGACTGCCATGTGAAGGCTGGATTGTACAGGGGCAAGAATGGAAGTAGGGAGACCAGTTTGGAGTCTGTTGCAGTAATCCAGGAGAGAGATGGTGGTGGCTCAATTAGGGATATGGCCGTAAAGAGAGGGAGACATCGTGAGATCTGGGATGTATTTTTGTGTCTTTTTGTTTCCATCATAGGTATCCCACGCTGCCTTGCTAGCCACACCAAGCCCTCGAATAGAAGCTCTAGCTAAAGCCAAGCCTCTTCATCAAGATTATTTACCTGCCCGTGATGCCTACTGGCCGGTGTCTTATGCTGCTCTCCATTCCAAAGCGTCTCCAAGAATTCAAGAACTAGCTAATCCAAGTACAAGGTATGTCAATTTAAGGCTGAGATGGGACAAGAAAGGCTGAGGGTGCAGGGAGAGGGGAAAGTCGACCTAATAAAGCCAGTGAAAAGAATTGTAGAAATACAGGAAATTTGCAAAACCTTCTTGCTTACGTGTTACATTCATTGTGACAAATCTGTGGTCTTCTTACCATACGTATAAGGCTACGGTTAAAGGGTGTGTAGACTAGTATTGAAACTTAGATTTAGGAGACAACTCTGTGACTATGGACCTGGGGTTATTTATCTAACATATACTGTTAAGTGAAACAAGTTACGGAATAGAGCACGTAATATGTTGTAGTTTGTGTAAGAAGAAAATATATATGTGCCATATATTTGCTTGCCTATGCCTATAAATATCTCAGAAGAGTATACGAGACACTAGTAACGATGGTTGCTTTTGGGGGCCTGGTGAACTGGGATGGGAGAAAGGCTTATTTTTCACTAATTAAGCTTTTGTATTTTTCAATGTTTTTGCATCATGTCCATATATGACCCATTTCAAATAAATAAGAAAATATATTCAACATAGAAGAAATGGCTACTTACTGTTTATTTTTTAGAAGACCTCTTAACTTGCCTGAACCTCAATTCATTGTGTTACCTTCAAGGGATAATATCTGATCCCCCTTTTTAAGCATCATCTGGTAATCCTAGGAGACACTGAAAAAGTTGTAGAAGTCTTGAGCTCAGGGAACAGTAAATACGTTAGTTCTTATATAATAAAATATTTGTAAACTTTTACAATGTGTTTTTCCTTTAAAAAAAAAGTTCAACATCAAATGAAATGAAGCTCATTCTTTGTTCATTGACAAAGGAAAGGGAAGAATGAGATCAAGTGTTCAAGATTCTATCCCACTGGCAAGGTTATTATTTGGTGATAAGGTGCTAAGGGTGGAAACTTCAACAATTTGATTTCTATAGGTCCACCAGAGGGCTGTCTGGCTTGTTTTAACATTGCCGAATTATTGAGCAATTTCCAGAATTTACTTTCTGTGGAAAGAGCAAAGGAATCTGATCTGGATTTGACCACAGATCATTCTTATAACTTCCCTGAGCCTTCATTTCCTTATCTATATAGTGGAGGTCAAGATTCCTCTTTCATGGGGTGTTTATGAAAGTCAAAATGGGATAATAACATAGTGCCTAATAATAGTGGAGCTTGAGGAATGTTAGTTCCATTTTCTGTTCATCTTATTTCAGGTTGAATTCTTTTTTCCCTCATTTCAGGGCTCCTGTGCGTATTGTATATTACGATCCAGATGTCTTTAAAGTCAAGCCAGCTGCTTTGAAAACGCAATGTTCTCCGAGGATCCAGGAGTTGGCAGAACCTATTATGCGTTAAATACAGAAAGCCACCTCAGTCAAACCCTAGTTATGTATCTAGAAGACGTAGTAGATGACTTAGTTCCTGACTCTGGTCCTGTCAGTTTGTCTTCCCTCGCCCCCTCAAAAAACATGAGACTTCAGGGGCCCCACTGTGACGTCAAACAGCAGTTGCTCCTGTTCCCTGTCATCATGTGCTTAGCAGGTTTGAGGACTCCAGCATACAATAAAAGAGAAAATGACAGCCTGCCTTCTTCTCCTTCCTGTCTCCTCACAAGCATCTTGGCCGTCTCATTGCCGTGACTGACCTGAAGAAACGCTCTTCCTTATATTTGCCAGTGAGATCTGCGTCCCCAGTCGCTGATCTCTCCTTGGTCCCTTCTCTAAATCGTAAGAATTGAAATCATTCTTTTTTTTTTTTTAAGATTTTATTTTTTCCTTTTTCTCCCCAAAGCCCCCCGGTACATAGTTGTATATTCTTCGTTGTGGGTCCTTCTAGTTGTGGCATGTGGGACGCTGCCTCAGCGTGGTCTGATGAGCAGTGCCATGTCCGCGCCCAGGATTCGAACCAATGAAACGCTGGGCTGCCTGCAGCGGACTGCTTGAACTTAACCACTCGGCCACGGGGCCAGCCCCAAGAAATCATTCTTTGTGTCACTTTTCCAACCTCCCCTCATTACTGAGAGACAACACGGACATGGTGAGGCCTTTTTAGATAAGTCGAAATGTTTTTTATAATCTGTAGATGAAATTTAGGGAACGTTAAGTGATTGCATCTCCACCAATCTCTATTCCTTCCCTCACCCTCAGTGTCATTGATCATGAATGACAGAAAAAGTAAGGCTTTTGGTACATGTTATAATTCTCTGTCAAATTGCATCTGGCCAGAGTTTTCTATTTAATTTGTTTTATTCTCTCTGTGGGTCAGTATTTTACAAATTAAACTGACTTTTATGGCATATCTAGGTTTACGTGAAGATGATCTTATTTGAAAATCAGTTTTGCAAATGAATGAGTTCTGTCTCTAAACTGTGTGTGTTAAGGAGTTAACTTGTGTTGTGGAGAAGCAATACCATATAGAAGTTTTGAACTTGAGTTTTGGAATCAGACAGACCTGGGTTTGTGTTCCCATGGATCCTTTACGAGGTATGTAATTTTAAATGAATTCCCTAACTCCCTGTGCCTCAGTTTCTTGATGTGTAAAGGGGGTCCTGCTGCATTATTGTAAAGATTAAATAGGAAAATTATGTAATAAAGTATGAACTGGAAAAAGCTTGTTTAAAAATTTAGCTCCTTTTGCCTCTAAGAGGAGAGTGGCATATTTCATATCACTGGGAAAATGAATATCTTCGTGGCTTGATTCATATGTTAAATGAATGTGGAGGGTGTGCTTCACCAGGCACTGTGCCGGCGGGCCCTGAGGTATCACAGGAAGCCAGACGGATGTGGGCTCTGTTCTCGTGGAGTGTTAAGCCAATTGGGAGAGATGGATGGAATTCAAACATTCACAAATACATGTAAAATTAAGCAGTGGCAAGTGCTGTGAAGGAGAGGGTACAGTGCTATGAAATAACAGAATAGAGGACTTTGGCTCCCTTAGGAAGGCAGGGGAAGGCTTCTTTAATGAAGGGACAATTGGGCTGGAATCTAAATATCAGTAGGATTAACGCAAGAGGGAACAGGAAGTCAGTCCAGGGGGTGGGAACGTGGGTTAGTGGACATTTGTTGATTTGGGGGTCACCCTGCCTCCATTCCTCCTCCTTGTGGTAAGAACTCCCAATTTTCTTTTGGGAAATTACTTTCTCTTCATTGTCTAAAGCTTTACTGGAACTTTTATTAAAGTGTCCGGGCCAAGGGATGGGCATGTGACTCAAGCCAGCCATGGCCATTGAACTGTCCTCTAGGGCTTTGGATCTTAAGCAGAGTGGTGCAAGGGGCAGGGGGCTAGTTGGGCCTATTTCTCAATACTGATGCCCTGATGAGACTTCGTTTTGCTCCTACTACCTGTGTTCCTGGAGCTGCCCTGGCTCTTCACTTATTCCTTAGACTTAGGAGCTGCTCAGTCTTCCAGTAAATCCCCTGTGGCAGGTGGGGAGATGCATCAGGGACTGAAAGAAGGCCAGAGTGTCTCATGTGGAAAGAAAAAGGGTTGTGTGATGCAGGAGGAGGCAGAAAGATGGGAGCCAGGCCATGCAGGGTCCTGGAGGCCACGTTAAAGATTTTAATCTTTATCTTAAAACCAGTGGGAGCTGTTGAAGTAATTTAAGCATAGGGATAACACAATCAGAGTTGCCTTTTGGAAAAATTACTTTGACAAATAAATTGGGGAGGGGGCAGTGGAGGTAGGTAGACCGAGTTAGGAGGCTATTTAGTAGATCAGATGAAAGATGAAAATCGTTTGGTGGTACCATGGTGGAGATGGAAAGATGTGACAGACTTGAGAGATATCTGAAGAGGTGAATTTTTACAGGATTTGGTGATGGATTGGATATAGGGTGGGAGAGAGGGAAGTGTTCAAGATAACCTGGATTTCTAGCTTATAAAACAAGATGGATATTGACAGTCTGAATATACAAGTGGACAATGGCCAGGCCATACATGACAATAGAGCTGACTCACAACCTCTGCACAACCAGATCAGGAATCCAAACCACAGCCTCTGCAGTCCAGAATGGTCAGGATCTGGTGCCTATTTTTTGCCCCCACTTCCAACACAGGACCAACCAGAGAAAGAAAGCCAAATATATCCTCTAAGCCAATCACATAGGATGCCCAGTTTCTAGTTAGCCTCCAACTTCCCCACGCCAACAGCTTCTAATCAGAGTATACCCAAGGCTTTCCCCCTACGCCGTCCCACTATAAGCTTTCCACTGCTCTGCCTTTGAGTCTCTGCCAAATGCAGGTGACAGTGGCTGACTCCCTTGCTATAGCAAGCTCTGAATAAATAGCCTTGATGTGTTCTCATTTGGGTGATCTTTCTTTCTTTACACAATAGAGAGCCCTTCACTGATGTAGGGAACACTGGGAGAGGACCAGAAGAGGAGAGTGGAGGGGCAGGTGTCCAGTTCTGGACACTTAGCTTAGAGGATGCCTTTGAGACATGTAAAAGGAGATGTCAGGTGCAGGGCTGCATTAGGACTTTCACAGACCCTAGGCACTTTTGCCTTTCTGGGTTCTTTCTTCCTTAAAATAATATTAAAAATTATATTTTATGATTGCATTGGTATAAAGATGGACATATGAATATTATATATTAAAACATTTTAAAATGAAAGTTAATTTTTTCTTCTCACTTAAAAAGAACTAAAACATTTTTGTGAGCTCCTAAAAATATTGTGGGCTGTCGGCACTGGGCCTACTGTACCCAATGCAGCCGTTGGCCCTGTTCAGGTAGGCGGTCCTTATATGGGTGTGTGTTTCATCGAGGAGACCTGAGATCTGCCAGAGATACATGTGTGTGAGTCGTCTCCGTTAGGTGTGATTGAAGCCCAGGGGTGAGAGAGGAGGGACTGAGAGAGTGTGAACCCTGACTGATGTTTACTGATATTGAGAAATTGCTATTAATTATATTTAGGAGGGTACTGGTATAGTGGTTTGTTTTTAAAAGCAGTTCTTTTAGAGGTGCATGCTGAAACTTTTGTGGATAAAGTGGTAACCAGAATTAGCTTCACAATAATCCCGACAGGGGAGTGGATGAAGGTATAGTTGAAATGATGCACTGTTGAGAGTTGGTGATTGTTGAAACTAAGTGATGGGAACGTAGGGTTCATTATAATATTATCCCTTCTATTAGATATGTTTGAAGTTTTACATAATGAAGTGCAAAGTGGGAGGGGAGCGAGGATGGACAGTTAGAGGTCAGCAGAGGCTTGAGGGGCCTGAGCAATGCAAACTCCCCCAGCACTCCGCCCCTCGGTCAGGTCTGCTTCACTCCCCAGTGTTTGGTGTAAGGGCTGTTTAAGGGGGGAAACCAAGGCAACGAGTCTCTATTCCAGGTCCGGGGATAGTGTGGAGGAAAAACAGCACATAGATGGTGAGATAATTTATAATTTGGTGGAAGCAGGATTGTGGAGTGCAACCCACTAGGAATAAGGTAAAATAAGATAAACTGGTGCTGCCACCCCAAGTCCAGGGGAATGGGAGGGACTCAGAACTTTCACCACACTGACGGCAGGGAGGGGTTTCAAGTTAATTCTAATTGAATTTTCAAAGGTCAGGATGCCTCTGTTGCCCTCTGGGGTGCAAGTGCTTGACACACAAGATATGAAGAATAAGTGCGAACAGAGAAAGTCTTGAAGACTTGCTTGTTAACCTGGGTTTGGTTAAAGGAAAGTAAATGGTGACATAAGTGTTAAATGTCTTCCTGCGGTCAGGGAGAGAGGGGGTGAAGGAGGTCCTGCTTCCGGTCAAGGAGGCCGGTTCTGGAATGAGGTTCTGTCAGGTATTAACTATGCAACCTTATACTAGTTACTTAACTTTTCCAGGAAAAGGGGCTGACAGTGTTTTCTGTTGGGATTTGAAAGGTTCCAATAAGTTGCACCCCTTCTTTCTTTGCCTGAGTTCAGAAACAATTGAGAAACCCAGGCAGATGGAGTTCACAGTAATTCATTCACAACCAATAAAGCTGTTTGGAGAATGTGACTGTGGTGGACCCAATGGATTTGCTAATATACCCCTCCTTCTGATTGAATTGAGCCCCTGGCAGGTCTCCTCCACAGGGCACACCTGTCCCCAGCGCACACAGAATGCACGCTCCTTACGGCTGGGAGATCTCAGGGGGAAAGAAATGCACTCCTTCTCCTAGATTCACCAGTAGGGGAGTCGCTGCTCGCATGGGAAGGAGGAAATAGTGGTGGGTGAGGGTGAAAGGCAGGAAGTTCTCCTCTAGTATTCTGTCTCTCCGCATGGAAGCAGGAGCATTGGGGAATAAATTATAGTTCAGCCCTAACACCTGCCTCATTGGGGTCTTGTGAAGTCCTTAGCACAGTGTCCAGTACAGAGTAAGTGGGTTTTGTTTTCTTACTCATTATTATTAGTGGATATTAAGAAGCTTCCCACGTCTTTCTGGATAATGGAGTTGACTTCCTCTGGTGATGCCAGTTACAGTCCCAATGAAAACACGATTCTCCTTGTAAGGGGTGGCGTCCACTTCCCCACTGCTTGAGTCTGGGCTGACCTGTGACTTGGCTTAGACCAAGTGGCGCAAGTGATACCATATGACTTCCAAGCCCAGGCCTGAAGAAGCCTTGCGGCTTCTGCTCTTGCCTTCTTGAAATGCTGCTCTGGGACTGCATGGGAAGAAACCCAGCTTCCTTGAGAGACCACTTGGAAAGAGAGACCCGGCGCCCCCAGACCTCACCTCTGAGCCCAGCCTGCAGCTCAGCCTCTGCTCAATGCATCCAGGAAAGAGAACCAACAAGACCAGCGGAACTGCCCAGCTCACCCACAGAATTGTCAGAAAAAAATGGTTATTGTTTTAAGCCACTAAGTTTTGGGTTGGTTCGTTATTCAGCAGTAGTTAACCGAAACAGGTAATGAGCTGGTGGAGCAACAGACTGAAGCCGGTGGGGGGTGAGAAGGGGGGGCAGGGGGTTCTGACTGCAGCTGGCTGATTTCCATAGGTTTGTGAGCGTGTCCTTGGTCTGGGTCTGCTAAATGAGCAAGCAGACATTTCTCCCTTAATTAGATGTTTTAAGCCCCTGTATCAACTTGTGTGAATTAACCCACAGCAGATCTGAACTTAAGTGACGCACAGTTGGCTGGTAAGAACCCGCATGAGTTGAGGCAGAGGAGTGTGGTGTTCGCTGACATCGCAAGTCTCCCACTTTACCTGACTCCTCTCTCCTCCTCCCAGAGGGTTTTGCTTCCTAAGGACCCATCTAAGGAGGTCCTGGCCCATGGCTACCCTTGGCAGCAGAGACCTACCAGTGAGGAGAGGGAAGCTGAAGACACACGTTCTTTCACAGTTTGTGTTGACTTTTCCATCTGGGAGGGGTTGCCAGGTGGGAAGACTTCCCCACCCAAAGCAGCGTGCTTCTGCCTGCCTGCCTGCTCTCTGTTGCCAAGGCGTGGTCTGCTAGAACTTCCAGGATGTTGGGCATCCTAGACTGGATTGCAAGACAGGGCAGGCATACGTCTGGAGACAGAGAAAGGTGGCTGTGGGGAGCGGAGGAGCAGAAAGAAGCAGCTAGTCTTCACTGTGAAGTGGGGAGTGAAGTCACCCCAGGATACCAGGGACACAATGGTGGTGGGTAGGTAGCTGCTCTGTGAAAAGTGGAGAGTGGCTATGGCTCAGGCAGATGGGCATCAAAGGAAATCTTTAACACACATCAGGTATAGCACACTTCTTTTTGTGTAATGCTCTAAGCAGGCAGGAGTGCCCTGGGGCTTAGACAGTTGGACAGCACCATAGTCTGACTTCAGCAAGCTTAAAATGTAGCCTAGGTCAGGGAGCCATTTTAAATTCTGGCTTCTCTGAGATTATTACCACATGGTTGACCATTGGTGGAGAAAGAAAAAATGACTGTACTATATGATTTCAAATTTACGGGGAGGCAATGTAGACATGGTTGGGAATGTACTTTCTAGCATCAGAATGGCAGGATTTGAACCCTGGACTTACCACTTATTAGCTCTATGTCTTTGGATAAATTAATTAACTTCTCTGGGCCTCAGTTTCCTCACTTGTAAAATGGAGATAAGAATGGTACTGTCAAATGCTGCTCCCCAAATTCCCATCTAATGGCTTCTGGACAAAGCAAAGCTGAGTTTCTAGCTTGCTGAGATAAGGGCGATCTCTACCTCAACAGAGTCTTAGCAGCATCTAGAAAAGGGAGAGCAGAGGTGGGGTATTTATGAGTTTGGGGCTTGATTAGGAGTGGACAAGGGCTTGACAGACACAGCAAGGCAAGGATTTCCGAAGGAGCCTTTGGGAATTGATGAGAGCAGGGGAGTATTTTCAGGACAATTAGCAGAAGTTATTTGTAACTTCATCTCCCTGGGCAAGAGTTTCCTAAAGCTGTAGTCCTGAAGGCAGTGGGATAGTAAAAGTCATGTTAATGTAGACAGTCAAACGTGTGGGTGTAGATGGTTCAGGTTCAAGTTCTCCCAACTTACCTTCAGCATTCTTGTGAAGAGTAAATGAGATAATGGATGAAGTGGTCTAAGTATAGACATGGCACGTGGTAAATTCTCAGTGATTGCTACCATGGGTAGTATCATTTTGCTGTCCAACCCTATCTCTCCTGCTAGTTTGTTAATGCATAAAATTCCACCTGAAGAATTGTTTTATCATAACCTAAGGCTTTATCCTTTTTTAAAATGCAAACACAGGCAGAAAGGGTACCTCATTAAACCTAACCAGGCATTTATTTACACCTCAGCATGGAGGGGTTTATAAAATCTTCAACAGGGAGCCTGGAAACTTAGAATATAAACTTTACTAACCCCTTAGGAGAAATGGTACTATACATCCTTAAGCTATTCTAGAGGGGGCTTGCACATGCCCAATCCATGCAAGACAAAAGGACAGTAGCTCTCATTCCAGAACCCCTGAATTTCTCTCTTTCAATCTGGGGTGTCAGGCTGCTCTGATCTACTAAGACATTCTTACCTCCTCAGTGTTTGTGCTTGCCCAGTGTATCAGTCAGTGTTCTCTAGAGAAACAGAACCAGTAGGAGATTATCTATCTGTCTATCTATCGTCTATCATCTATCTTTCTATCTAAATGAGATTTCTTGTGAGGAATTGGCTCACGTGATTATGGAGGCTGAGAAGATCCATGATGTGCTATCTGCAGGCTGAAGACCCAGGAAAGCCAGTGGTGGGATTCAGTTGAAGCCTGAAACCTTGAGACTCAGGAGAGCTGATGATATGAATCCAAGTCTGAGGGCTGGAGATGATGAGATGAGATGTCCCAGCTCAAGCACTGAGGCAAGAAAAAAAGAGTCAAACCTCTTCTTCTCGGTTCTTTGTTCTACTCAGGCCTACAACAGATTGGATGATGCCCACCCACATCAGAGAGGGCCATCTACTTAGTCCACTGACTCAAATGGCTAATTTCGTCTGGAAACTCCCTGACAGATACACCCAGAAGTAATATTTAATCTGGGTACCCTGTGGCCAGTCAAATTGACACATAAAATTAACCGTCACACCTAGTCACAGAGAGGAGCTGGGGATTTGCAGGTGGAAGAAGGGATGCTTCATTATCTCTAGAGAAGGAGTCCAGTTTGTTCTTGAAATCACAGACTCCCAACAAAGCTCCTTAGGCTAGAGAGGTAGTAAGCTGCCTCAGTTTACCCCAAAGTATCTGCAATCAGTCATCTCTTCTGCAGGTTTCTATACCATGCCAACAGGCTCTAGACCTGGGGATCAACCCTGGCTGTACCTTAGAGTCAACATGGGGGCTTTAAAAAGATACCTAAACAAAAAAAAGGAAAAAAAATCCCTAGGCTGGGCCTGCTCTTGCCACCCCTGACTATCCAACCCTCATCCAACTGAATCAAAATGTTAAGGTGAGCCCCAGGCACCGCTCTTTTTCAAAAGTGGCCCAGGGAATGCTAATGTGCAGCTTAAGAACCACTGCTCTAGACCAGTGCTACTCAAACTTCAGCTGCACGAGTCTCTCTCAGAGGACTTGTTCAAACAGATTCTGGGGTTTCACCCCCCAGAGATTCTGACTCAGAAGGTCTGGCTGGGGCCTTGAAGATGAGCACGTCAAAGATGCTCCCAGGTGGTGGTGATGCTGCGTATTGGTTTCCTAGGCCGCCATGACAAAGTACCACAGACCGGGTGGCTTAAACAACAGAAATGTATTTTCTCACAATTCTGGAGGCTGGATGTCCAAGATCAAGATGTCAGCAGGGTTGGTTTCTTCTGAGGCCTCATTGCTTGGCTTACAGATGGCAGCCTTGTCCCCCACATCTTCCTATAGTCTTCCCTCTGTGTATGTCTGTGTTCAAATTTCCTCCTATTAAAAGGACACCAGTCATATTGGATTAGAGCCCACCCTAATGACCTCATTTTTAACTTATCTCTTTAAAGACCCTATTTCCAAATACAGTCACATTCTGAGGTACTGGGGGTGAGGACTTGGACATATAAATTTTTAGGGGGACACAATTCAGCCCCTAGCATGCTGCCTCTTGGATGTGTGGAACCCCCCACTCTGAGTAGCAAGGCTCTAGATTCCACAGATCAAAGAACCAGTATGGGTTCATCAGTTAACAGCCATTTTATAAGAAATATGATCTCTTATGGCTTCTTTTATATATTCCTTTGCTATTAATGAGATCTCTGAGTTCTCTTTGCCCTTCCCTCTGGAGCGAAGTGAGCAAAGGGGAGAGAGGTAGAAGTCTGAGGTCAGAGAAATAGCCAGGAGCCAGGGCTTTGTGGATTACTGTGAGGACTTTTCATGTGAGAAGCAGATGGGCGTTCTCTGTCTCCTGACCGTCTGCTGAATATCCTAAGGTCTGGGAGATCGTAGTTCAAGATCTTCCCTTACCAGCCTGCATCAGCCAACTGAGATGTTCAATGGCAAGCTGTCTGTATTTCCCTTTGCTCATTTCCGTTTTAGTCTGCATGTTTTTTTAAAATTTTATTTTATAGTGGTAAGAACACAACATGAGATCTACCCTCTTAACAAATTTTATATGTACCACATGTTATTGTTGACTGTAGGTGCAATGTTGTACCCCAGGTCTCTGGAGCTTATCTTGTTGGACTGAAAATTTATGCCTGTTGTTTAGTAATTCCTCATTTCCCCCTCCCCCTAGCCCCTGGCACTACCATTCCGCAATTTGATTCTGTAAATTTGACTATTTTAGAGGCCTCATATAAGTGGAATTATGCAGTATTCATCTTTCTGTGACTGGCTCATTTCACACAGCGTAATGTCCTCAAGATTCATGCATGTTGTTTCATATAGCACTATTTCCTTCATTTTTAAAGGCTGCATAGTATTCCCTTGTATGTATATACTACATTTTCTTTATCCATCCATCTGTTGATGGATGTTTAGCTTGTTTCCACATCTTAGCTATATGACACCAAAAGCACAGGCAACAAAACCAAAAATAAACAAGTGGGGCTACATCAAACTAAAAAGCTTCTGTACAGCAAAGGAAACCATCAGCCGAGTGAAAAGGCAACCTATAGAATGGGAGAGAGTATTTGCAAATCATATATATGATAAGGGGTTAATCTTCAAAAATAAAAGGAACTCTTATAATTCCATAGTGAAAAAACTAGTCTACACAGGTTTGGTACACATGGAGTGGCTCTTGCAGGATAGTCTGCAAGGCTGACTTGAGGAACATCATAGGCATCTAGGGCTCGGGTGGCCAGGATTCTGCAGCATCTGCATTCACCTAAAAGAATGTAAGAAGTTGGCTGAAAAATGGCTGTTTCAAAGCCTCGCCCTGGGCCTTCCTTCAGCAGTGAGGTTGTAAGTCCTGCATGGGAAATGGTGGAACACAGACACAGCTTTGCCTATAATCTACGCAAAGTGACTTCTCAAGGAAAAGAAAGTCGTAGCCCAAGAATCAGACTGATTCTTGCCCTGCCAGGATGAAACCTCTTTAAAGTAGTTGCTGTCATCCAGCTCCTTGGAAGTTTTCATGCTGAAAAAAAGAAAACTCTCAGATGTTTACTAGACTTGTTGTGGTGATCATTTCACAACATGTGCAAATGTTGAATCACTATGTTGTACACTTGAAACTAGTATAATGTTGTATGTCAATTATACCTCAATTAAAAAACAAGCTTACTTTCCAAGTGTTTTTAAGATATATGAAATTCAGGGGACAGGCTAAGGGCTGCATTCAGATGTGGAGATGCATTGTAAGCAAATTTGATTTTTGTGAATTTAAAGTGTGAGAGAGGAAAAACTTTTCCTCTATCCTGTCAAGTTTAGTGTCTGGGGCCTGTGAATTAAATTGACAAAAGACAGATTAGCAGGAGAAACGGGTTTATTCCCGTGCATACGGAAGCCAACAAAAGAAGCAGCTGGCTCTTTAAATGCTTAAAATTTGAGGTTTACAGACCTAACTTAGGAGGGACAAGGGAGAGAGGGGAGAGGCTCTACGGGAAGAACAAATGGGTTTCTTTAAGAAAGACAAATGCATTTTTAGGAGAACAAATGGGAGAGAAGAAAGTTTGTGGTGTTTGTTTACGCAGGTGCGGTGGTCTTTCTGTCTTCCTCGGAGCCATGAAACTCCCCCAGACAAGGGATTTATGGTAGCTCAGTTCTCAGAAGTTGCCGCGTTTAGTCAGATAAGTGGAGAAGGCTTCTTTCTGCATCTGTTGAATCTCAAATGTTTTCACCTTAAAAAAATCTTCATGTCAGCTCTGGTTCCCACAATAGTAGGATGATAGAGAATTATTGTCTGACTGTGAAGGCGGTGACTTGTAACCTGTTCTCTGTTGCTGTCTGGCCCCTGGCTGAGGCCCGTTAGCTGGCAAACTGTAATTCCCTTCATTCCCCATGTCTGGAGAACTATGATTATTTGAAGACACCTGCAATTTTATGAGTGATTTTAACGTTTATTACATTGTTATTCTAACATTTACTATTTTTATAATTTAAAGGGTTTTATAAATCCTATAAAAATATTATTCAAAGAATGATATTGCCAAAAGTGGGCTTGAAAAATGCAACCATAAATCAAAAAGTTAAGAATAAAAGTTAGATATGATAAAATTGTGTGAATAAGGCCAATCAACCAAATTTGTACTCTGCTATCAATTTAAGAGGCAGCCCCATGGGAAAAATTTTAAATAGTGTTTAAAAATTAAAAGCAGCATTAAAATAAAAATGTATGTCAACAGTTATAGATTTTTGTATGCCAGGAATGCATCCCTCATACTTTTTATTTATTCCTATGGGAAAATGAGTCTTGATTTATGAGACATCTCTAAAAACTTCTTCCTTGAGTAAAATATGACCCGCTGTGTAAGATGGTGGACAAAAGCTAGACATCATTCAGTTCACAAGTAAAGAATCAAATTGCAATTCAATGGCCGTTGTGTCTGTAGACGAGCTAGACTTGAACAAACATCTCAAAACTGTAGGGCAACTCATCCTGCAAAATCATGGCAACTATAAGGTAATTCATCCTTAAAAATTATGGTAAGATTAGAGATGATAGGGGCCGGACCCTTGGCCGAGTGGTTAAGTTCTCGAGCTCTGCTGCGGTGGCCCAGGGTTTCACCAGTTTGGATCCTGGGCGTGGACATGGCACCGCTCATCAGGTCATGCTGAGGCGGCGTCCCACATGCCACAACCAGAAGGACTTACAATTAGAATATACAACTATGTTCCCGGGAGCTTTGGGGAGAAGGAGGAGGAGGAGGAAGGGGAGGGGGAGGAGGAGGAGAAGAAGAAGAAAGAAGAAGAAAAGAAGATTGGCAACAGATGTTAGCTCAGGTGCCAATCTTTAAAGGAAAAAAGATTAGAGATGATAAGTATGTGGACTCTGCTTGTTCGTGGAAGTAGATCTATGAAATAATGTTGATTGAAAACAGTTAGAATTCACAATAGTGCAGCTATTACAGCTATGGGAAAAAAATAAGCTCGTCTACTGATAAAGATGAGGACTTAATTTAAATATATGTAAATCGTGCTTATATTCATTGGCTTCTCATTTTCTCCAGAATTGTCTGTGTGAATAATAAAAGCAAATAGGAGTGGTTGCCAGGTTTGGGAGGCATGAATTGGTGGAGCATAGGGGATTTTTAGGGCAGTGAAGCTATTCTGCATGATATTGTAATGGTGGATATGTGTCATTATATGTTTGTCAAAGCCTAGAGACTGTACAACACAAAGAGTGGACCCTAATGTAAACTATGGACTTTAGTTAATACTAATGTATCAATATTGGCTCATCAGTTGTAACAACTGTATCACACTAGTGCAAGATATTAGTAATAAGGGAATTGGGCAGGGGGTGGGGGTGAGGAGGTACATGGGAACTCTCTGTACTTTCCACTCAATTTTTCTGAAAACCTAAAACTATTCAAAAAAAAAAAAAAGAATAAAGTCTATTAATTAAAAAAAAAAGGTAAATTAGTAGAAGAGAAGATTGCTGCATGATACATTCTTAGGGAAATCTTGAATCCTCTAACACAAATCAGTTTAAAACATGTTCTAGGTTCTTTGTTTATTTTGTATTAAGGTGCATTGTTTATTTTGCAAGAGCGTAAGGATTAAGAAGAAAACAATAAAACGCCTGACACCCATTGCCAAAATAAACTTTCTCATTTGGTTGATTATCATGAACATTACATCAACCAACTCAGAGGAATAAATTTCACGCTTCATAGGAAAAGTTCCAAATCCCCTTCAGTTTATTAATACGTAAACACTGTATCTTAGCAATTCTCACTACAGCATTCACCACATCAACCAACATATATGAAGGCGTTTAACAAAGTGCTTTATTGTTAGTATCTTGTTGATCAGCAATCACACATTTAACTTTGTCGGAACACACAGATTTTGCTCAGGCAGAGAACCAGGCCTTGAACTCCCTCTCTGCGTGGAAGTTTGGTAATCCAGGAGAAGTCAGACTCGCTCTCCACAGTCAGACCCAGCCTCCTCCAGCCCTGGGGCCACTACGTCCTTCTCCCTCATGCCACTCACCACCTTCTCTGCCTTGAATCATGGGCATAAACTCAGGTCTATGAAAAACACACCTTTATTCTCTATAACTCAGCTTGCTTTCTGGCCTTGAGCCATACTCCACTCGTCTGGTGGAAAAACAGCCTCACGTGTTTCTGGGTTCCAGGAGCCTCCTGAGATGTTGAGTGGTGGGGCTTGGGGGTGGGGTGAGGAAGATCCTTTGGGCCTTGGTCCAGACAGGTTACTGCTAAGGCACGTTACCCCTCTCCGTGTGTTCCCTGCAGGTCCCCCAGCTTTCTGCTGCTTTTCTGCGGAGACTGGTACGTGGGAGTCTTCCACAGGGCTGCCTTTGTTCATATCTGCCTAGATACAGCCATTTTCTCGCTAGGATTTTTTTTTCCTTATCAGTGACTGTGTTGCAAAGCCAGGCACAGAACTTTTCTGCTCCTGGAATCCAGGACCTCTCATTTTTTCCTCTTTACTCCCATCTATAAAAAAACTCTTTCCGGTCTGGGGATGACACAGATTCTCTTTCTTTAATCTCCACCACATTGCCCCACCCCTTGGGTTCCCTAAGGGCTTAAGTTTTTGGAACAAGGGACAAAAATACTTTTAATCTATATTTGTTTTCTCTCTTAATACATCCCTCCCTCAAGGCAATGAGGCCAGAGCCTGCTGGAATAGAAGGAAGAGAAAGGAGCCCTGTGGAGAGAAAAAGGAAGAAATCCATATTTCAAAATATTATGTGGCCATGTATTTTATTTGTATGTAGGTCTTATCTCCCTAGTATATTTTAAGCTGCCTGATAGCATGAGTTGTTTTCTCATGCCTTCACAGTACCTGTGGAGTGAGGAGGCGTGTCCCCTGACGGTCACTGGTTCGTCTTCCTTAAGCCTTGGACAGCTTTGAGGAAAGCTCTGGAGCCTGTGGGATCATGAGGGTCACATCCCTGCTACTAAATCATAAGACTTCCCTTCCCAGTCGTTGCCAACTATTACATTTTTGGTCACCTTTGGAGACATTGGTCCTCTGAACAGTTCACCAGAATGGATGGAATTTTGAAACTGTTTTTCACCCAACGGAAAGGTTTTGGTCCAAATCATTAAAGGTGGTGAATATAATAACCAGAAGGGAGGGGGGTAGAAACCTTAATGGCACGAGTCTCCTACCCGCAAATGCCACATTGCTTATCCAGAATTCTCACACCTGATACTCGTTTAAGCTGAGGCACTGAAGGCCTATCTTAAAATGAAGCCCTATCTTAAAAAGTGCTATTTGCTGATGCTCTTAGGTTACCTTGGTAGTTACTCAGCAGAGCATAAACTCTGATGGAATTGAAGCTGGGTACCTGAGGGTTACTGTAAATATTCAATAAGAATATGGTTAGTCTTGACCTCTTCCCAACACAGACGCAGATGAAAAGAAGTTAATCTTGTTGATTATTTAACCTGACAGGTGATTCAAGGGTCACAAGGATTTATAAACTTGTTTTGCAGAAGAAATAGAATGCCTTTAAGGAAGTTAAAACCACCAGATAACCAGCCCCCAGCTACAGCTGAGGCCCAGATGTCTGGTCGCCCAAGGCTTATCTGCAGCAAAAGGAACAGGACTTCGCCTTTGTTTCTCCAAACTCCACCTTCCAAGCCCCTTAGCTCTATAAAAACCCCTTGCTTTCTTCTTTTGTTAAGGCAGATGTGGGGAGAACCTTCCACCTTCTCATTTTGGCCAATTCTAATGAAACTTTCTCCATCTCCAAGCATTAGTGTCTCAGTGATTGGCTTACTGTGCATCAGGCACAGGAATTTGAGATTAAGAGGTTCGATATCAGAATGAGACACAGGACAGGTAAGCTTTGATGGAAGAAGGTGAGGATGGGAAAAGGAAAAGGCCATATTCTCCCATGGAGGCTAGGATGAGAAATGGAATATGAAAGTGTCTCAGAAACCGGTCTAACAGTTTATAATTTTGTCCAGAAAAGGATGGCTCTGCATTGTGGAAAGGGGAGTGTGTGAGCCTATCAGCTTTCTTTTTTCTGAGTTGTCTGATGACAGCCTTATTCATTCTCCACTCAACTCCATAGGGAGCCTGTAGCTGCGGTATTTAGCTTCCCAGGGTTTTCACTGTGTGGGCTGGAGTCCCAGGGCCCCGGGTCAGTGGCTCCTACTGGGAGGCAACATGCTGATGGAGAAGGGAGAATAAGCTCTGTTTTGCTCCAACCACCTCTCTTTTCCTGCTTCAACTGCCCAGGGCTGAAGGTGCTCTCCATGCCCGACTCTGCCCTCACAGCCCTAAACCTTGTCAAGGCCATTAACTCAATTTTTTTTAGATATATCAAATAAAAAGGTTTTTTATTGAGATATAATTGACATATGACATTATATTAATTTCAGATGTATGACATAATGATTTGATATTTGTATATATTGCAAAATAATCACCAGAAGTCTAGTTAGCATCCATCGCTGCACATAATTGAAATTTTTTTTCTTGTGATGAGAACTTTTAAGATCTACTCTTTTAGTAACTTTCAAATATATAATACATTAGTACTAACCATAGTCACCATGCTGTATGTTACGTCCCTAGGACTTACGTATTCTATAACTAAAAGTTTGTACATTTTGACCCCCTTCACCCATTTTTCCCACCCCCTACCCTCTGCCTCTGGCAACCACTAATCTGTTATCTTTATCTGTGAGTTTGGGGTTTTTTTGGATTCCACATATGCGTGAGATCATCTGGTATTTGTCTTTCTCTGTCTGACGTATTTCACTTAGCATAATGCCCTCGATATCTATCTATGTTGTTGTAAATGGCAAGAGTTCCTTCTTTTTTATGGCTGAATAATATTCCATTGTTTATATATAGCACATTTTATTTATCCATTTCTTTGTCTATCGATGGACTCTTAGTTTGCTTCCATGTCTTGGCTATTGTAAATAATGCTGCAGTGAACATGGAGGTGCATATATCTTTTTGAGTTAGTGTTTTCATCTCCTTCTGATACAAACCCAGAAGTGAAATTACTGGATCATATGGTAGTTCTATTTTTAATGTTTGAAGATCCTCCATACTGTTTTCCATAGTGGCTGCACTAACTTACATTCTCACCAACAGTGCTCAGGGTTCCCCTTTTCTCCACATCCTCACCAGCACTTATTTCTTGTCTTTTTGATAATAGCCATTCTAACAGGTGTGAGGTGACATCTCATTGTAGTTTTGATTTGCACTTCCCTGATGATCAGTGATGTTGAGCACCTTTTCAATACCCATTGGCCATCTGTATGTCTTCTTTTATTCTAAACCTTTCTATTCCTCTAGCATTTCCTGTCTAAAGAGAGGTCCGTGCTCAGTTCAACTTCACAGCTGGGCAAGACAAGCTATTTTGGTGCCCAGCCTTCTGTCGGCTGCTGGGAATGGAGAACTGGGTAGTTGGAACCATCACCTTCCCCTCTCCAATTCCCATTTAAGTGGCTCTGGGATGTGCCCTGCTCTCAAAATGTGAAAAACAGCAGATGATGTCCCGCTGGGATATTTCACAATGGGGTGAACTTATATACTTCTGGCTT
Source organism: Equus przewalskii (assembly GCF_037783145.1). Lineage (NCBI taxonomy): Eukaryota > Metazoa > Chordata > Mammalia > Perissodactyla > Equidae > Equus > Equus przewalskii. The sequence continues at coordinate 76,105,967 of NC_091833.1, read as the reverse complement.
TGCAGCTTTTAGCAAGGAAAGCAAAGACCTTAGTCAAACCCCATCTGAGCTTCTGCTTGATCCTTAACCTGAATTCAATTCTGAAGGTGCACACATACCTGGGGGCAATTGTTCTGTATAAGGAGGGATTACGTGGCCCTTGAGAGCTCAGCTGAAACACTGAGGCTGGATGCTGAGCAACCTGTATGGTAAGAGCAGCCCAGGCCTCTTCCTCTCTGCAGCCCAGTGCCCAGCCCTGTGTCTGCTGCCTCAGAGCCACTTCCTCAATGTTTACAGTACTGAAATGAAACTGTATTTAGTCCACATTTATGGCATTTGGGTCTACCTTACCAAGCTTTTAAATATTCCCAAATAAGTCTCAGGCTCTAAAAAAGATAATGCTATTAATTGACTCAGAATATTCTAATTCTTTGTCACTGCTTTCCTTTATTGCTCACCATGTCCCCCAAGCATTAAGGAGTGCATGATGCAAAGGAGTAGAAAGTGAAGGGAAAGGCCCCTTCTTATTGTCAGACGCTCATGTGCTTTTATAGAATAAGTATTTTGTACCAGGACTGGACAGCATAGCGGATTCCTCATGAGAGAAGATGAAAGGAATGACAGCGTTGGCCAGGGCAGGCATACCAAAGCCTCTCTCTTCCCCCCAGCCAGCTGCTCAGCAGTTCAGAGCAAAACAACTCTTCTGTCAGGGATTTGTGTTGGACCTGACCCTGCTGTGGCTTTTTCCTCATACAATGTAAGGCAAGTTCCCTGATTATTATCCTTGGTTAGACTCAGCTAAACGCATGCACAGGACCTCTTAGGTTGCTGCTATTGTTCTAGAAGTTTCTGGGCTTTGGCGATGGTCTATGACTGACTTATTAATTACAAAATATCAAATTCTTGGGAAGGTTTTCACTCATTAACCTCACAGCTCCCAGTTGTTGGTGTCCATGGAATAGCTTAGCTGAAATGGAATTGAGTTATCTAAACCTGCAAAAGATTCCAAATGGTTAGTGTTTGACCTTGTGGTATATAGGTGGCAACCCTGTTTTCTGATCCCCAAACAGGACACATCTGGACCACGAGAAAGAAGATTTGAAATCAAGGCTGCCCTGGGAGTGGGTTATCTGATCACTCTATGTATATTGTATATTATTTGGATAGCTAAGTTATTTTCCTAACCTTGTTTTTCTTGGACAGATATTATAATTATTTGTGGTCTGTAACCTCACAGCAGCTTGAAGGTAGTGAAAACAGTTGTGAAAACAGTTGTGGGTAAAGAGAGGAAAGGAAGAGAGAAGCTGCCTCAGATGATCTGAGTGAGTGTTTTGGAGCTGCAGGTGCTACTGACCTAGAATTAGTTATAGAGAGTTTATCGTATTATTTATATTATATATAATATATAAATATTTTTATTATATTAAATTTAGTATATTATGTTAAATGTATTAATTAATATATAAATATACTTATTTATATATTATATTTAATATGTTAAATATACAATATATGTTATATTAAATATATGTTACATATATTTGATTTTGGAAATCCCTCTGGTAAATAAAACAATTAGTGCTGTGATGGCTCAGTGAATACTATTTGGTGAACCAGCTGAATTCCAGTTGTCTAACCTTTAGAGGCAAGAGTGCTTTGCTGCCTGGACTTTAATTTAACTTATTATTTTCCCTCATTTTGCCTTGCAAAAAGTCATTATTTGAGTTACCTATTGCTGTGTAACAAATTACCCTAAAACTCAGTGACTTAAAGTAATAACTGTTTATGATCTCATTTCTGTGGGTCTGGAATCTGGGTGCATCTTCGGTGGGTGTTCTAGCTCCTTGTTGGCTGTTGACTGGAAACTTCCCTGAGTTCTTGGCATGTAGGCTTCTCCACAGGGCAGCTTGCAACTTGGCTGCAGGCTCCCTCAGAATGAGTGAGAGAGTAAGAAGAGAGAGCAAGACAGAAGTCATAGTCTAATCTAATCTTGGAAGTGACATCTCATCACTTTTGTCATAGGGTCAAGCCCAATCGAGGGGAGGGGACTCCACAAGAGCATGAATGTCAGGTGTTAGGGATCATTGGAGCCATCTTAGATGCTGCCTCCCACAGCTAAAGAGAGAAAAGTGACCATTTTATTTGGTATCAAAATTAGTATGACTTAGATACGACACCAAATACACAAGCAATTAAATAAAAAAATAAATTGGACTTCATCAAAATGAAAGATTTTTAAGCATCAAAGGACACTATCAAGAAAGTGAAAAGACAATCCACAGAATGGGAGAAAATATTTGCAAACCGTATATGTGATAAGGATCTAGTATCCAAAATACATAGAAAACTCTTACAACTCAACAATAAAACGACAACCCAATTTAAAAATAGGCAAAGGATTTAAATAGACATTTCTCTAAAGAAGGTATACAAATGATCAGTAAGTGCATGAAAAGATGCTCAACATCATTAGTCATTAGGAAAACAAATCAAAATCACAATGAGTACCACTTCATAGTGTGTTTTTTAAAAATGGAAAATAGCAAGTGTTGACAAGCACATGGAAAAATTGGAATCCTCATATACTACTGGTGTAAAATGGTACAGCCACTGTGGAAACAGTTTGGCAGTTCCTCCAAAAGTTAATACAGAATTACCACAGCAATGCCACTCCTAGGTGTGTGCCCAAGAGAAGTAAAATTGTACACTACAAAAAAACCTGTACACAAATGTTCATAGTAGCATTATTCATAATACCAAAAAGTGGAAATAATGCAAATGTCCACCAAGTGATGAATGGAAAAAAAATGTGGTCTATCCATGGAATATTATTCAGCCATAAAGAGAAATGAAGCACTGCTCCATGCTACAACATGGATGAACCTTGAAAACATTATGCTAAGTGAAAAAGCGTGTCTCAAAACGCCACATGTTGTATGATGCCATTTGTGTGAAATGTCCGAATAGGTAAATCCACACAGACAGAAAATAGATTAATGGTTGCCAGAGGCTTGGAGGAAGGGAGAATAGGGACTGACTGCTTGTAGGTACAGAGTCTCTTTTCAAGGTGATGGAAATGTTCTGAAATTATATATGGGGCTGGTCGCACAACTCTGTGAATATACTAAAAACCACTGAGTTGTACACTTTGAAGTGGTGAATTTTATGTTATATGAATTGTGAATTATATCTCAATAAAATTCTTTTGTTAGATTAATATGACCAACACCAACAATATTTATTGTTTGGTAGCGTGCAAAGAACCCTGCTGGGTTAGGTTCTAGAACCTAGATCAGTGGTTTTCAGCCTCTGCTGCATGTTAAAATCATGCGGGAGCTTTAAAAAATCCTGATGCCCAGGCTATACCCCAGACCAATTAAATCAGAATCTCTGGGGTGGGATCCAGGCCTCAGTGGTTTTCAGAGAACCTTGTGTAATTCCAGTGTGCAGCCAACTTTGAGAACCAGCACCTAGAGCAGAGTGACTCTTCAGCAAGTTGAGTTCACTCAAGAAGTGGTGACTCTCATGCCGTGTCTAGTATTTTCTTTCCATTAACAGTAGTCAGCAAAGAAAGCTGCGTGCCCTCAAGGACAGACTCCTCTTCCAAGTCAAGACGGCTTCTCAATTTCTCCTAGTTCACTGCTCTTTTCCTTTCTCTGGGTGACTCAGAATGTTCAGTAGTTTAAAGAGGGCGTATTTTATGCCTTACAGTTCTTTTCTCGTTTTGGATTAGGTTGCTGTGATTCAACTGTGGGCAGAGAATCATTTGCTCCGCTTTGGAACAAAAGTTGGCTTCTGTCCAAATGAGTTGGCACTTTTGTCCTGAAAAGGCTGGATTTTAGAGTTGTGAAGTTCTGAGCAAAAATTAAGATACAAGGAGCTAGGAATGTGAGGATGTTTACATTGGGCCCACGCTCTCTCTTTCGTATTTATCATCCATCTGTAATCCTCTAGTTTATTTAACTGTCTTTGATCTTGGCCTCCCGAGTCTTTGCCTTTGGTGCTCTGAGTCCTCCACGGCCAGCAGCTTGCCAGGTTGCTTTGGCATCACATTTGCCCTGTTTGGCAAACCCATCTGGGCTTGTGTCCCAAACCACTGTAGCCCTGATTAAATCCATCAACCAAAGTATTAACTTTTTTCCATTCATCCCCAGAAGCTGGAGGCAATTTGTGGAAAAGATAGAAATGGGTGAAGAAACAGAAGTTAGAAGATTTAAAACAACCACAAAGAAAGGATCAGCAACAGCTACTGTAGGCTACGTAAGGACCAAGCCTGTGCGGTTCTAGTTAGTGACCCATCCTGGGGTTAGGCAAGGGGAGTAGATACACAAGATCTGCTCTGGTGCCATTCACCAATCATAATAAGAGAAATAACAATGAGAGAAAACTCTAGAAGGGAGACTGAGCGGAGACTGGCAACTGCAGGAAACTTCTGGTAAGAAGACAAGAAGTTGCAGAGTCTGTAGAGCCGAGGAAGCCCAGACAAGACAGGGTAGCGAAGTAACAAGCAGAGGCATGTGGATCTGCCCCTGAGAAGAGTGGAAATCAGACATCTTGCTAGAATTAAATGAAGTAGAATGCACAAGTTTTAGGTATATAGATCAATGAGTTTTCACGTATAAACACCTGTGAACCACTGGCCAAATCAATAGTTAGAACATTTCCATCTTTCCGGAAAATTTTCTCATGTCCCTTCCAGGTTAACAGCCCCCTCCCCTAACGCCGAAGTAGCCCTGTGCTTATTTATATGACTGTAAATTAGTTTTTCCTGTTCTTAAACTTCATATGAATGGAATCATACAGCGTATGTTCATTTGTATATGGTTTCTTTTGCATGGCGCATGTTTTTGAGGTCTATCCATATTGTTATGTGTATCAATAGTTTATTCTTCTATTCTCGCTGTGTAGTATTTCATAATATAAATATGCCGTAATTCTTATCCATTCTCCTGTTAATGGACATTTGGGTTGTTTCAAGTTTGGGGCTATTAGGAATCAGGCTGCTATGAACATTGGTGTACATGCCTTTTTGTGGACATACACATCCATTTTTCTTGGGAATATATCTAGGAATGGAATTGCTGGCTCATAGGGTATGTATATGTTTAACTTTAGTAGATACTGCCAGACAGTTCTTCCAAAGTGGTTGTATCATTTTACACTTTCACTAACAGTGAGAATTCCAGTGGTCATTTTTGAGATAAAAAGGAAGTCAGCAAATACCTTAACCTGGGTCAAGCTCCTGGCAGCATGAAATTCGCAAGGACCTGTGACATATGGAACCAGCAATGCTTTGCAGCTGAGTGATGAAAGAAAAACAATAAAAGCAGAGGCCAGAGAGGACGCCCATAACTTTCCCACCCCAACCAGTGCCCGCAGGAAGGAAACCCTGCAGCTATTTTTGGGTAGTTTGCTGGCATAGGACATTAGCTAGTTAAAAGGGAAAGGGGTTTGATGGAATGGAAAATCCTAAAGTTGTTTCCAATTAGCCTACTGAAAAACAGTAATCAAAAAAAATAAGCAGGGTAGGTAGCAATGTTTCCCATACTTCACTGAGCAGGACAGCTGGTTAAAAACACAGAATTTGCATTTTTACAGAGATACCCTAGGTAAAATCATGGGTGTTTCAAAAATCACTAAGAAATGCTGTTTAGAGGTTCAGCAATGCTTGCACAGGGTGTGTGATGGGGACAAGAGCGGGAATATTCCCATCTCACTTGACTTTACAGCATAGCACTTTGTTGACGCTGTCCTTTTTGACCTTTAAACATTTTGTTGAGTATCCTTTTAAACATGTAAAAATTGAGGGGAACCTTCCACCATTCACTTTGTCCCCTGGGGTTCTTCTTCCCAGTGTGCAGCTTCGAAAGTGAGGGGCAGCTTTGTCCCTCCCTTTCTTGTTGCCAAGGAGGATAATCACCAGAAGGAACCCAACCCCCTTTTAAAGGCATTTGTGGTTAGTTTCAATTTTGAGTGACGAGAAGACATCAAAAATTACTGATACAACATTACAGAGTTAAAGCTGTTTGGCACATAGTAGGCACTTGACACATGTTGATAAAATTACATTTATTTCAGGAAAAAATGTATTAAGCGCCCTTTATGTGACAGGCACTGTGCTAGGGCAAGGAATACTACGGTGGAAAAGATAGAGGAGGTTTCTATTTTCAAAATCCATTTTCAAGAGGTTTTCATTTTAATGGGGAACTGGATTAGGCAGGTGTGATAACTGTTCTAACAAAAATATATGAACACCTAGTTCTCAGTGGTTTAGTGCAATAAAAAATGTTCATATCACGCATTTCATCTCAGTCCAGTTGGGGTTGGTAAGAGACAGATGTCCTGCTCCAGGCAGTCATGTGGGGTCTCAGGCTCCTTCCACATTGTTTTACGTCCACGGAGCCCTCTCCACTCAGCCAGTAGATTGGAAAGAGAGAGTTAGGAGACTGCCTGGGTAGTTTTCATGGCAAAGCCAAGCCTGGAAGTGGCATACATCACTTTACCCACATTGCATTGACCAGACTCAGTCATATAGTCACACCTAACTGCAAAGGAGGCTGGGAAATGTCGCTGGGTACAGAGAAGAAAAAGGAAACAGTTTAGTGAAGCCATAGCAGCCTCTACTGCAGGGGGGAAGAGTAACCAGGGAAGTGAGATCTGGTGTGGAAAACACTGTATGAGGGGGAGGTCAAGAGTGCTGGATAATATACAGGAAAGACACCTAACCCAGACCGGGCTGGGGCAGAGAGAACATCCTGAAGGAACTGATGCCCAAGCTGAGGCAGAAAAAAAAGTTCATTTCTCTCCAAGATATGGTAACTTGTCCATTAATGAGATACCCCCTTGCATGAACAATTTGTTTAAATCCAAAAACATTCTTTTCTTCAAAGTAACCATTAGAAAATAATAAGCCCTTTCCCGGTTACTCTCGGTCTCTGCTTTAAGGAGAAACGGCGTGATGTGGCATACTATTGGTTGACTGTCCCAAAGCCATTCCTTCCTTCTTCCTTGATAAGAAAATGCCAATTTTCTTCAGCCTTCAAGCAACAGTGTGTTCAAGGAAAATGGACTCTAGGAACTGGACTGTAATTATTCTAAGGCGACCATGGTAATCCAATTTACCTTTCATTCATCTGATGAATATTTAATGAGCTCCTGCTATGTGCCAGTCTGTTCTAAGTGCTATCTTTGCCAGTTACAGGTATGGAGTGGGGCATCAAGTCTGGGGCTCCAGATGATGAAGGGGAAGGGGAAGACTCTTGGGGGGCTTCTGGGAAAACGCTTTTCCTCCCTGATAAAATAAAATGAGAGTTGCCTGGAAAGAAAGCCAGGGCTCTTCGTTCCTGCTTTTGGGCAGTGTCATGTGGTGTGATGCTTGGAACTGCAGCAGTCATCTTGCGATCATGAGGAGAAAGAGAGGAGAATCTCAGAGAGAATGACCCAGAGCTCTGGCCTAGTCAGGCTATTGAATTAGCCAAACGTGGAATCACCCACCTTTGTTATATGAGAAAAGAGAAAGCCTGATAAGCCACTTTTAGTTGGATATTCAGTCACTTGTAGCCAAAAGCATCCTAACAAATATGTATGAGTTTGTTGGCATTATTTGTTTTGGATTAGAATGGGTGAATATTTTAATAAATGGATGAAGAATTTGACATTTTTCATTTTCTTCTCAGCTGTGTTGTTTGATCATAGAGGAATTTCTATCCCAGACATTTTTATGGATAGAAATCATCTTCTGTGATCTTATTGGCTCCTCTTTTGGCCACTGCAGATACCCCATTGGAAGCTGACATGTTTAGAAGCAAAGCCATATTCTCTTCTAGGTCCCTAGCCGTGTGCCCCTCTGGGAGCACTCCCAAGTGAGGGTTTTTTGGGTTTTGTTTTTTAATGTAGAAGAGGCAGCTTCTTATCTGAAGAATCATCTTTCCTTCTATGAACTTGGTAGACAGGTTCATTCCTTCCTCCCTGCCTCCCTCCCTTCCTCCCTTCCCTCCTTCCTTTCTTCCTCTCTCTTTCTTTCTTCCTTCTTTCACCATGGAATGAGTTGGGCTGTGAGCTGTACTCTTTGTGGTCTGTGAGATTTTTGGAGGTTCCATGAATCTTGTTCAAACAGAAAGCTGGCAAACTCGATGTTCTAATTCAGAGCTTCCTGGCTGAACTCAGTGGAACTCCAGCTGAGGAATTAAGTTGGTAAGCCAGTGATATTTGAAATGAGTAATGGAGATATTTGAGGATCAGCTTTAGTTTTGGAATAAGTATGTCAAACAGCTTTTGCTAGAATGGTTTGGCATAAAGTCACAAATATTTAAGATGCCACTTGGCCTCTCACCATCTTGATGATGCCAGTAGAAAGGATATCTTTCCATGAACTGTGAAATTTGGATGCTAATGCCTGTTTGCTCTGATTATTACATTGTTGATCTAAAATCATCATCACCCTTTTGGGACTTTCATGTCTGCCGTTTCTTATGTTGGTTTTGGTTGTTTTGACTAACAGCTATAATTTGAGGGAGAAGTACTGTGCTGGTCAGAGTACTGACAGGAAATAGATGGCAGAGGTAATTGAAGACAATTTAATGAAAGGGCTCTACAAAGATGGGGAATATTAAGGGAAACCAACAAGGGATAGGGAAACATTGGGGCTAATAACAGTTACTACTTCTAGGCTTAGAATGAGCCAAAGAGAGGGAGAGGTTACTGGAAGCTGGAGAGACCTATAGGTGTGGAGATGGCCTCCCGATAGAATCTGTGGCCTTAGCTAGGAGGACATAGTTACTGTCAAACTGTGACTCTGGATGAACATAGACAGGGAAAAAATACCCTCACCTTACTCTACTCTTATCCTCTGACCTCCTGCTAGTGACTGTCACTGGCTAAACCCAACCAGAAGTCAGAGAGCAAGAGAGCAAGGGAGTCAATCTGTAAAAGTCACCTTCCTTGGCCACAGAATAAGGTAGAAAAGGATGGAGAGTGGATAAGGAAGGGCAAATGTGCTATCCATTTGCGCACCTTCATTTTCATTGTCAATAACTTTAGAACTAGTTAATAAGTAGGCAGGTCCTAGATCCATGCTTTAATCCATATGCCTTTATTGCCAGGATACAGGCTAGGCTGTATCCCCAAACACTGTGACTTAGCCAAGATAGAAGCTGATTTCTCTATCAGGTATCTTCCCAGAGATAAGTCCAGGGCTGGTGTGATGACTTGACGGTATTCAGTGCTTTGGTAGATGTTAGTTCTGTTGAAAAACGTATTTCTAGTCTCCTTCCTCAGGAAATAAGGAGGATTGTATTTCACTGCCGCCTCGGGGTTAGGTATGATCATGCAGCTTGCTTTGGCCAGTGAGATGTGAGTAAGTGTGAGGTGTATCACAGAAGCATTTCGTTGCCAGTGCAAGGATCTCTTGCTCTTGTTTTCTCTTTCATTGAAATTTGTGGAAGCACTATTGATATGAAGGACAGCCATCCTAAAAAATTTTTCAGAGCTGCAGCAGATTTGTGGGAGTCAAAAATAAAGCATTGCTTGCAAGCTGCTGAGACTGGTGGTTGGTTGTTGGTGCAGCTAAACCTGGTATTTCCTGACTAACACAGAGACCCAGGCTCTTTCTGTTTTGCTGCCCTCCAACTCTAGGATGTTAGTGTCTTCTACATGCTCTAAGACAAGTTCATCACCATAGTCACCTTCTAGTTCATGAAAAGTAAGAGGGAGAAACAAGAGAGCTCACTTACTCTTTTTAGGAGCATGACCCGGAAGTAGCACATGTCACTTCATTTGGCCACACCTACTGCTTTAGTGATCTCTTGCATAAAAAATTATCCCAAAGCTTAAAACAACAAACATTTATCAAATTATTTCAAGAGCAGCTTAGCTGGGTGGTTGTGGCTTGGGGGCTGCAGTTCCCTGAAGGCTAGATAGGGGCTGGAGGATGCACTTCCAAGCTCACTCACACAGTTGTTGGCAGACCTCCGTCCTCACTGGCTGTTGTTGGGAGACCTCAGTTCCTTGCCACGTGGGCCTCTCCACAGGGCTGCTCCACGTGGTAGCTGGCTTCCCCAAAACAACAAGTCCCAGAGACAGACACAGAGAGACAGAGAGAGAGAGAAAGACAGAGAGAAACTGCAGTGTCTTTTAGAACCAACACACCATCATTTCTGCTCTTTCTACTGGTCGCACAGATCAGCCTTGGTACCACGTGGGAAGGGACTGTGCAAAGGTGTGACTGCCGGGAGGCAGAGCTCACTGCAGGCTGGCTAAAAGCCTAAATATATTAGAGGTGAGAAAATACAGTCTTTAGCTGGGCAGCCATATCCTCTGATGAAACTACAGGAAGAAGGAGAGAAGGGCTAAGAGGACAATAAGAATTCCCAGCCTCAGCTCTCCCCTCTGGCCATGTAAACACACTCGTGCACTCTCCGTCTCCTACACGGATACACATTCTGTATCCTGGAAAGAGTCTATGCTTCTGGATTATGGTTCCTGTGCCCCTAGGGATTCCTAGCCTTAGGGTCACTATCCCCAGAAACTTGCCTTCTTCACCCCTAGACAATGCCGAATCCCCAAATAAAAAGCTTTTTAAAAAAGGAGTGGGGAGAGGGAGCTTCCATCTGGAAGAAAGAGAAAGAAAATCCTTCTGCATTGCTAATCTGGAACTCTAAGGATGAGTCATATGAATTATGAGCCAGTTTGTCATTGTGTTTAAGTAGTTGGATGAGTTATGTAAATTGAGATTCAAATCCAGTGTTTCTTATGTTTTCCTAAGTTTAGGTGGTAAACTCTCATAAGAAGCCACATTGAAATTCATGTTTAAGGGAGTCCATCCCCAGTGCAACAGCATGCAAATATTTATAAGAGTACAACCAAAGGTGAAGGGAGAAGGTCTTCAGAAACTTTGCTCTTCATGCCGATCATTGTTTATATAGACAACAGCATCATAGTACTAGGCTTCATGAAAACCAAAAAATCTTATTCTCCTGCCTTGCCAACAGAAGCAATGGCTGATGTCCCAGATCCTTGCCTGACTTATGTCCACTTCACTGCATTTTAGTGCTTCCATCATGGGAAAAGAATGTGAAATTTTAAATTATTTTTCTTCTTATCATTATTATTGTGAGTTACTTTGGCATTGAATTTGGGAAGGGATACATTTGAAACAGTTGGTATGAGGTTTTTAAATGAGCTTTTAGTGGGCAATGGAATATGTGGAACAAGACTTCTACATGAAGATAGCAAGGGTTGAGAGAGAGTAGCATGATTTTTGTCACAAGAAGGTGACAAAATCACATCTACCATACATTTGCCCTTAATTCAAAAAGGTATGTACTTGATGTCCATATATTATCTACTTATCAATGGTCATCTTTTCCTTTAATGTGCAAAAATAATCTTTTTCTCAAATCCCCATGGTCTGAGAAAACACTGATACTTTGCCCAATTATTTTCAAGGTTTGTTGGCCTATGTATTCCTGGCTATCTTTTACTCAGAATTCTTGCTTCTCTTGGATTCTTAGTTACCTTCATGGCCAATATTCCTCCTTCCATGCACTCCTCTCTCCCTTTCTTCACTCAGCTATTAGTCAGGACTCTTTTTGCCATAAATGACACATATACACCAAGAAGGGCATTCACTAGTTCACAGAGCTGGGGGGGTTGGGGTAGCCCAAGGGAAGCGTGAGAACCAGAGCCTCAGGACCTGGCCTCTCTCTCTCTCTCTTACTCCCATCTCTGCCTGGCTTCATTCTCTCCCATTACAGTGGCCTTCTTATGTGCCTGGGTAGATGGCTGCCTGCAACCCCAGGCCTCCATCCTCACAGCTCTCCAGGAATGAGGATAATAGAGAGCTACCCCTCCAGTTGCAACTGGGAAAACTCTGATGAAGGACTTTGGGCCGCTGAGGTCAAGAGCCCAGTGTGTAAAGGGATACGGCACAGTGATTGGCCAGCCTGGGTCATGTACCTAACTGAGTAGGGTGGGGAATCTGAGGCACTGTGATTAACCCCTCTACCATGACCACATGAAGTGGGAGGAGTTCCCGAGTGGAGAGAGGTGCTGTTACCGCATTACAAGAAGCAGAGAGCTGACAGAAACAATCACTTCCGCAGTCCGCGGCATGCCACAAACATGACTCAAGCTGCTCCTTCCCCATCCCTCAAAGCATCACTAGTGCCGGGCCGTTTTGTGTAATAGAGCTTTCCTGAAGGTGGAGAACAACAGAGCAATGTCGGCCTGTCAACAGTCGGTCCAGCTCTGCACAGATGTTAATTTAAAGTAGAACATTTGACATTTTAAAGTCCCTAAGCCAACTCGGCCAGCCTTCTGGGTTAGTGACATGTTGCTGGAACCTACTTTCTCCTACCAGATCATTCTCCTCCATCTCTCCTCTCAGCGCCCAAGGATCCCAAACATCCTCCGACCTGACTTTCACGGAACGCAGTCGTAAATCCTTCTACCTGTTGTGCACGGCCACTGAGTTCTTCATTTTTTTTCTGCTTCTAGACCCATGTTTCACCACCAAAAAAACTCATCAAGGTGTTTTCATAATCAAAAGAGCAAATTTTCGCCTTAGGAGGAATCCTTCCATTCTGTGATATTGTGATTTATAATAAGAAATATATATTTGGTCTTTGTCCTGCTCCTGACAGGCAGCTCCTAAAACCTTTGTCAATTCCCAAGTGACAGGAGCAGTGGGAGCATCTTTTGTTATAATATCTGCTCTTTTGTCCTCCAAGAGCTCCAGTTCCTGAAATAGCTCCAGAATGATGGAGGTGAAGGGAGCGTCCGGTTATTTATAACAAGTCCTTTTCAACCACACCTGAGTTTGGGTTAATGCGGTGATTTTTGGAAAGTCCCTAGATAACCACGGGATGGGGGCTGGTTGCCAAGGGAGCTAACCTTGGGATTCGAGGGTTGGAACTCTCAGGCATCCTTCCCCTGCCTCCCAAGGAGGGGAGAGGGGCTGGACATTGAGTTTAATGGTGAGTGGCCATTGATTTAATCAATTGTGCCTACATAATGAAGTCTCTGTAACAAACCCTAAGTGCAGGGCTCAGAGAGCTTCTGGGTTGGCGAACACACTGAGGTGCTGGGAGGGAGGCATGCCCAGAGAGGGCATGGAAGCTCCACACTCCTTCCCCCATATCTTACCCTGTGCATCTCTTCCACCTGTCTATTCCTGAATTATAGCCTTTATAATAAACTGGTAGTCTAGTAAGTAAACTGTTTTCCTGAGTTCTGTGAGCTATTCTAGCAAATCAGTCGAAACAGAGGAGGGGGTAATGGGAACCTCTGATTCCCAGCTGGTGGGTCACAAGCACAGGTAACAAGCTGGACTCACAATTGGCATCTGAAAGTGGGGGACAATCGTGTGGAACTGAGCTTTTAACCTGTGGGATCCGATGCTGACTCCAGGTAGATAGTGTCAGAACTGAATTGAATTGTGGGACACTCAGCTGATGTCACAGAGTGGCTTGGTGTGGGAACCCCCCCCCCCAACATATCTGGTGTCAGAAGTGAAATATTTTGTGAGTAGAGTGTTGTAGTAGAGTAGAGAAAAACAAAGAGGACTTTTCCTTTACCCACCCTCTCAGAGCAATGATTCAAACTGCAGCTACCTTCTAAAGTGGATTCTTCTCCCTGCCCCATGAGTGTTTATGCATCGAAAACATGCCTCCCCCCAATACGGTATGCCATTGTGTCACAGTTAACATTAAGGTTCCCTCTGGGTGCTGAGATTATGGTTAATTTTTATAGGTTTTCTTGGTTTTATAGTATGTTTCACTTTTTTGCTTATCTCTATTTCTACAATTAACAAATGAAACTGGTACAAAGCAAGATAAAAGGACAGGGCCTTTGCTGCCACTGTACCTGTCAGCAAAAAACACATAACTCTTCCCAAAAGTCCCCTCCACCCAGTCCTCAACCTAAGCCTCATTGGCCAGACTGTGTCACATGACCAACACAGCTCCAAGGGAGGATGGAAAAGGGAGTATTTCAGTTTTCCAGCCTCTAAGGCTTTGGTAGAGAAGGTGGCAACAGAGAAGGGGGTTGGAATAATTATCAGTCTAAGCGACCAACAGTGTCTGCGACAGCAAAACTAGGACACAAGGCGAAGAAAGAGGGGATGGTGCAGTTGTTCTCAGTCTGGGGTGGGTATTATCACTTTGGTGTATGACCCTGGGCGTCCGGAATATTCTCCTGATAATAAAACTTAGAGCTCTGCGTTCTCATTAAGATTTGTCTCAGGCATCAAAATGAACCTCACCCTGTCCTCAGTAGTACTTTGTAGCAATAGTAATTATGATTACTTTTTGACAAAGTGCTTTTTTCTTTTTGAGTAGAGTATTGCTATCCTTGTATTACGGTTGAAAAGTAAACTCAAGAAGGTTAATGGAAACAATTTCACATTTAAAGGGGCACCACCTTCTTGCCTGCCGCTGCTGGGCCCCGCAGAGGCAGAGGCTGCACATGGACCCCGCTGCCAGGGCCAAGGAAGTCACTGCAGGGGGAGATGCTACCATCGTTAGTACTGCCTCACGAGAGATGCCGAGGGCTGGCCTCACCCACGATGGCCTAGCACCTGGAATTCTCGAAGCAGCTGAAGCCTGAGACAGGCGCCAATGCCATCGTGCGGGCTTGCATCCGACTGTGATGAGCATAGCTATATATGTCAAGTTGGTGGACGCCCTTTGTGCTCACACCAAATCAACCTAATCAAGGTGATGACAACAAGAAACCAGGGGCACGGGTAGGCCTCTGCACTGACAGAGAGGGAAAATTCCCGAAAGTGGATGGTTGCAGTTATGTGGTAGTTAAGGACTATGGCAAAGACTCTCAGACCAAGGATGTCGTGAAGGGGTACATCAAATGCAAGAAACGAACAAATAAAAAACTTGGCTCTTGTAAAAAAAAAAAACAGTGAATAAATAAATAAAAGGACAAGAATCCTCATTCCCTCCCAGCACCTGCCATTCAAACAGGACTCTTGACTCAGGCCTGATAAGCACAGGAAGTGATCCTTCTGCCATACACTGTGCTTCTCTTCCTCCAGCTAAAGGCATGCTCTCTGCCCAGCTGGTTAACTCTTCTTGGCCTGGATGGATTAATCTTGAATCATGTCTCTGGTGTGCTGGAAAGACTTCTGACCTGGGGCTTAGACCTGGGTTAGCACCTCTCTCATTGCCTGACAAGGACAAATCACGGTGCTCTGTGTCTGCTGTGTCCACAGCCACGTTAGCAGCACTTTTTTCCCTCCCTATCTGTTAGCCAGTGTCTACGACAGTGCTTTGAAAGATCAAGAATCCTCTCTCTATGCAGGTATTTATTATTCGCACACATTCCTCCTCATCCCCACCTTCTTCTTTCCAGAAAGTGATGTCAGCATCCAGCTCTGGGTGCTGACTGATGCTCGGACCCACTAATTAGGCTGCTGGAGAGCACGCCAGATGAGGCTGTTCTGTTCAGGACTCTGGTTCACTGTGTACTGTTTACAGAAAAAAGTTTTAAGGTAGAGGAAGAGGAAGTTTGCCAAGGATGTTTAACGGGATCTTGTAAACATTTGTATTCTGAGTAACTGTTAGTGTTTCTTATTCTGGGCTCTTTATTTTAAAGAACTGAAAAGACTGTGCCTGCATTTTTGGTAAGATTTCAGAAGTGTACACCAGCATCATTTCAGGCTGGGTTGGCAGATGCTGCTAGTGGCCTTTCCAACATTCATCCTCCCCTTTCTTTCTTACCAACAGAACCCTAATTTTGCTCAAGGCAGCGATATGCCCAATTTAAGATGCTCACCTTCCCAGACTCCCTTGCAGTTAGGAGTGACCATGTGGCTCAATTCTGGCCAATGAGATGTGGGTTGAAGTTGTTGTGAGGGGTGGGGTTGGGGAGCTCCCAGGAAATCTGTTTTAAAAGGGAGAGTCTTAGCCAGCATTTGCCTTTTTCTTTTCTTTTTCTTTTTTCGCTTGAAATGCAGACTCATTGCCCAAGCATCCACCTTGTATCCATGAACACAAGAGCCACATGCTAAAGATAGCAAAGTAGGAAGACAGAATGACCGCAGGTCCTTGACAACATTAAGGAGCCACCTACCTATTGATGCCTTATGTAAAAACAATTAATCAATTAAGCAAACCAAAAGCCTATTTGGTTAATCCATTGTAATCAAGTTACTGTTCCAAGCAATCAGACACAATCTTGATTGATAGACTATTAAGACATTTAATGTGCCATGATAGAAAATGGATGCAATTTGACTGTAGAGTCCTTTAGAACAATGCTGCTCAAACTTTCATGCGCACATGTACCCCTTGGGGACCTTATTAAAAATGCAGATTCTGATTTAGTAGGTCTGGGTTGGAGTCTGAGATTCTGCATTTCTCACAAGCTTGCAGCTAAAGCTGATGATGCCCCGTCCTGGACAGCCTTTGAGCAGCCAGGATGTGGAAAATGACAGCTCTTTTGTCCACTCCTATGTTGAAGCTGCTCTGTTTTTCTTTGATATGCTTATTATTTAGTTAAAAATCTGCAGAGGACTCAGTGCATTTTCAACAAAAAGTTAAGGTTTTATTTAGAACATCATTTTAGAGACAAAAAAGCAGTTCATTTTGTTTAGCAAAATAAATTTAACAAATGCATTTAAATGAGGTAAATTCAAGACTTTTGTGGATTTCTTTCTTAGTTACTTGCTTTTCTGCCAGTTGGAGTTTCTGTCTTCCAGCCTAACTGGGTTCTTTCCAAGTCAATGCAGCTTTAACCCAAGGAACCGCTTTCTGAAATCTGAATGACTCCAATATCCCTCTGTATTCTCACTGAGCCTCAGTGTATTAAATGAAACATAAGGAAAACGACTTAAGGGAGTAGATTCAGAAGGAAATGTTTTCCCTCTTGGTCATGTTATCTTTTCAACAGCGGCCTTGCCTGCTCTGAAATGGAGGGTGAAGGCCAATGGTTACTGTGAGTTGTTGGTCAAAAGCAAACTTCGATGGTTTTCACACCAACTGTCATCATGACCCAAAGGGAAATGCAAGCCACACCACTTTCCTAGCCAAGCCACTGCTTTACACAGAAGCTGCACATAGCTTCCTTTTGTTATTTTCTTTTCTAGTTATGTACATTAAAAAAAATACAACATTGTGTTAAATAGCAAGACAGCTAACAGTGGCACATACAACACTACACTGAAAAATCAAAACAGCTTGGCCAAGCCGAGGAGAGAAACAGCAGATGGTCTTCATGAAGGGAAGCTGCCAATGCCCACCGTCTCCTTAGTCTGTAACGGATCTGCATTCTGAGGGCAGGCCTTCCGACCGCCGCCACTGGGCCAGGCGCTGCTTGAACCATTTCTGGAGGAGGGAAATGTGCAAAATTACCTGTCACATACTGAAATAACGAAACCATTATTTTCATAAAAGGAAAGGAAGTTCATTCCCTTCTGTGGCCCAAATGGAAAGGAGGAGAGCAAAGAATGTGTCCATGGGAATGGTTCTTCGCACTGTGACACTTACCTTTCCTGCCTCAGGACTTTTGCACATGCTGTTTCCTATGTTTAGAATGTTCTGTCTTCATTCTTTAGCTGATGATCTCCTTCTCATCCTCCGGTCTCAGCTTAAATAGGACCCTCTCAATGAAGCCTTCCCTGACCACTTTATCTAAACTAGCTTCTCCACCCATTTCAGTACTTTATCACCCTCACAGAAATTTTTAATATCTGTAATTATTTATTTGTGTATTCAGTTTTTAAGCTGTATTTCCTTCTAGAATATAAGATCCATGAAAGCAGAGACTGTATTCATCGTATCCTCATTGCGTCCTTAGCCCCTAGCACAAGGGCTTAACAGAGATTAATCAATATTTGTCAAATGAATAAAAGAAATTGAAGCACCTCCTTCAATTGCCCCACATAGATCTCTATGGCTGCTACATCTCATCAATGTGGGCCGATCTCACCAAGGGCCTTGCCCATCGGTAGCACTTAGTAGGTGTTTGTTGAATAAAATGAATGGAAAACTAAGCACTGGACAAGCTCAGAGAACTCCTTCTTGGGGATCTGTGGAGTAGGCTAGCTCAGTCTCTCGAGCTCCAGGGCTGCCGAGCAGTGAGAGAAGATAAAGGACCTACTACAGTTTACTCAGAGTCTTGTAGCTCTTCAGGACCCAGATATGCACACCTCATGAGAGTGACCATGGATTTAGGGAAGGCCCCAGATGCACGTGGTACCATGTGAAGGCTACAACATTTTCATATGTTGTAAGGCAGTGGCTGCCCATTATGCTACTGAGGGGTGGGGGACTCTGCAAAGAGGAGGTAAGGAGACCCACGCTGGGGGAAAGGCTAGTGTATGGACGACATTGGCCAGGAGGAAACTGGGATTTTTAAAAAACAACTTTGAGGGGCCGGCCCAGTGGCGTAGTGGTTGAGTTCAGTGCACTCTGCTTCTGTGGCTTAGGTTCATGGGTTTGGATCCCGGGTGTGGACCTACACACTACTCATCAAGCCATGCTGTGGAGGCGCTCCACATACGAAACAGAGGAGGGTGGGCACAGTTGTTAGCTCAGGTCCACTCTTCCTCAAGCAAAAAGAGGAAGATTGGCAACAGGTGTTAGCTCAGGGTCAATCTTCCTCACCAAAACAAAACAAAACAAAACAAAACAAAAACCCAAAAAACTTTGAAGAGGATCTAGTGAGGAAAGAGAAGCAGCAAGCATTGACCCACATGGGAGAATGCGAGTCAGAGAGCTCTATGGGAAGCTGGGAGCCCCACACTCTATTCTCCTGTGCTTCCCAACCTTTCACGCACCATGGCAAACACTGAGAATGAGGAGATGTTCATGTCATGCTGATGCAAACAGGCAAGCTGCTTGGGTAGCTGACCACAGGGGGCTCTGCAGTCCTGGGCCTGCCAATAGGAAGGTCCTCTGTAACCAATTGGCTATGAGACCTTGAAGGAGTCCCTAAAAATAGAGCCAGTCAGCTCACCTGGAAATGAAGAGGTGAGCTTAGGGGCTCTCTTTTGTCCCTCCTGGGGTTTCTAAAATTCACCTGTTCTAGGGGTAGGAAGATGAGAGGATAGAAACGAAGCAGAAAGAGCACAGCTGTGGGATGCCAGACCTGGGATGTGCTGATGGAGAAGGTGTGGTGAGAAACACCTAGAGGACTCCTGACTTGGCATGAGTCGGTCGACACCTGCCCAGATGCAGATTTAACCTCAGAACAAACAGGTGGGCTCTAGGGCCATCCTTGGGATGATCTCATCTCTGCAGAGATCTGGGGAGCTGAAGGGTAGTTCGGCATAAGCCCAACACCAGAAGAAAGGGTGAGAACCACAGGGAAGGAGTGCTTCAAAGGATCAAGGATCAAGAGCTTGAAAGGAGGGAGGCCACACGACCATTTAGGGCTAAGCTGGCTGCACAGCATACGACCACACCAACAACTCATGCTAACTGTACAAGAGAGCTCACACACTGAAATGCCTTACACAGCTGGCAAGATCAGCTGTCTTATATAGTCATCTAAAGCCAGAGGCAGCAGGCTACCCTTAGCGAAGTCTTCTCTTTGGGGGTTGCTCTCCAGGTGCCACATTTCACTCATAGGGATCACTAACCTTAAGGAGAAGAGAGCTCTCGTAACTTCGGTGGCTTTAACCAAAGTTCTGTTGCTAAAGGTGGGCACATTTTCTTCTGTCATCTGTGTGTGTGTGTTGTCAACTCTGGAATCTGGTGTGAGAGCAGTGTGGATCCAGTCTCATTAATGAGGCAGTTCCTGGTGGGGGGTGGGTTTCAAGCCTACTGGGTCTGATTCAATAGGATTTCCAGTTACTAGAGCCGAATAAATAGCCGAGATTTAAAGACTGACTAATTAAAACTTGGAGGAGGAGAGTCTCATTTTCTACCAGGATTCATTTAAGACAAAATGATTCAGCTGGCCTCATTCCGAAGCGCCACCCACAACCTGACGCCAGTAATGAAGCAGAATATTCATGTACGGTTACCGAAAATAACTTCAGCAAGGACCACGTTTGTGAACTGGTGAGCTGGCATCCAAACGCTTAACAAATTGAGCCCCAGCATTGGGGGATGGGATGAGGTTTACGGAAAGCTCAACTGTTTTCTGAAGATATATATTTTAAATCAAGTATGTATATAAAAATTTAGCAAACTAGTTGCTGTCCAACAAAAACCATTAAACACCTTGCTTGCTTTTTCTCCCTAACCTTATCACATCTCACGCATATCAATGCTAATTTTCCACCTGGCTTTATCCTCCTCTTCTTTGTTTCAGTGATCCCCTGGGAAAGACATTCATCCCTTGCTTGCTTATAAATGAAAGTCCTCATTACGCTCACCCATTGAAGGAGATTTATTTACTCCAGTGAACAGATGATAATTAGACACTGAGATGGGGAGGGCTTGAGGCAAAATAACATTGTTCTGTCCTTTTCTCTAGTAACTAACATTTCATTCTTTTCAGGGGGAGACATTTAGAGGTTTTTATTCCACTGATAAAACATCTAACAACTAAACCCACTGAGTTCTGGGAATAGTCCCAGGACATCCAGAGCAAATAAAAATACTGGAAGCCTCTCTAAGAACCAACGCCAGCTACACTGGGCTTGACTTAGTGATAACAGAAAACGCCAGATCATCCCAAACTCCCAAGGGACTGATGAAAGAGCTTCCCCAGCTCCTTCTAACAGTGACTTCAAGTAAATAAAAGACACAGGGGTTGGGACTCTGCAAGGTTTGTCTAATTTAAAGGTAGGAGAGATCTAATTACTGTCATGAGAAAAACTCATTCTAAGATCCCAGCAAATGCAACCCATAAAGATATTTCCATCAGAGCCCCCTTCACCCCACTCTGGGTTCCTATAGATGTCCCCCCCCATAGCAGAGAATGTTGTCCTACAGTGGAACAGTTTACAGAGGACATCAAAGCCCCCAGTCAGATAACGTCTCAACCTTTAGCTCCTGTTGCCTTTGCCAGGGCATCAGCAGTGGTGGATCAGCTCTAGTGAACTATCTCATGGGCACATCTCATGCTTATCTTTCTTCTACTAAACTATTACTTGTTCTAGGAAAATGAAGAGTCTGATTCTGATTCTGGAGGTGGGTGGTGTTAGGGAGGAGGGATAAGGCATATGGAATAATATTATTTTGGCTCTGGTGACCTTTCCAATTGGGCAACAAAATGAAGAATAGAAACAGGGGAAGTGCTGATGCCAGAAGCTGCTTACAGGTAGGCCCTGCAAACCTTGGCTTTCACGGTGTTATATAGAGGGCCCCTACAAGGATGCCACAAATAAAACTAATTGTATTAATCCCTGAAAGTTCATCATTGGGCATTATATCTCCAGAAGACACTGTTTTTTTAGAAGACACTTTAAGAAATGTAAATACTGCTTGAGAAGATTATAGAAGAAATCATTCTCACCCACCAGTCACAGGATGGGGAGGGTTGGGAAGGGGTGGGGGTTTAAAGGATGGAAAGTTGGAAGATGAGACCCAATCCAGTAAGGGTGACAGAGGGCAGGCACCCTCGGGTACCCAGGAAGCCTCTTTCCCTGAACTTGCTAAATTTTGCCTCTCTCTGAGCCCTGGGGTCTCAGATGCTTCTCTGCAGGTCTAGGCAGGAAGACAGAGGGGCAAGCCAAGCTGTGGCAGCCTCAGGGAGGAAGAAGGTGTTGCCCCATGGCAGGAAAAGGAAGCCAGAGGCCCTGCTATGAGGCTGACTCACCCCTACACCCACTCATTTCAGGGTTGGGTCTACCATTTGAGGATGAGAGCAGAGGGGAAATTGGAGAAGGGCTGCCCAAGATGGGCAGATGAACCTGCTGTGCAGAGGTCTGAATTGGCCGACCTCAATCACAGAAAGAAGCAGGTGCCTTTCTTTCTTCCTGCCCCTCACCTGATTTTGTTTCAGTTCTCTTATAGAAGGAGAATCTTGAAGAAAGATTGAATATAGCCTGGAATGACTTGCATTTAATGCATGGATTTTTTTTTTCAAGAAGAAAAATAACATAAATAGAACTTTCGGTCCTTCCCTCCCACCCCACCCAGTTGTTTCCATTCTTCTCCTGTAGAGGCAACAAGGCATGTTGGTTAGGGGCCTGGATCATGACCCAGATGGCCAGGATTCAAATCCTACCTCTGTTAGTTCCGGTTGTGGTCTTGGGCAAGCTTTTCAACCTTTCTGTGCCTCAGTTCCCTCATCTGTACAATGGGGATAATAGTACCTCCCTCACAGCATTATTGTGACAAACAAGTGATTTAATACTTGGAGCGTACCTGGAACAATATGTGGCAAGTATCAGCCATTATAAAGGGCAACAATTATTCTGCTTTACAGGTAAGGAAATGATGGTAACTGGCCATGGGAGAATTCAGAGGCTGAGAAGAGGTTAGACCCCTAGTTGGCGCTGTGCCCACAATAAATCCACAGCCTTCTGTTTAAAAGATGAGTTATCGTTGTCTCTGTGATTACTCCTCTTTCTAAATATAGCGTAGGATTTTAAATGATAAAACTTCAGCAGGCTGCCTCCTCGGGGGCTTCCAGGAAACATGAGCAGTTAGACTTGGGTTACAGTAAATCACTCTCCATTAAGTTCTGGTTTTGGTGAGCCGACAGCTGTTGCCTTTGCTAAAAACAGATCTGCTTGACTTTCTATTTGCCCTATGAATGAGAGGGGTTTTTTTATGGGCAGGTTCTCCAACGTGCATCTGGCTTAATTAGTAAAAATCATTTTGGATGTGGGGTCTTGGTTCTAGGATCCACTGGAGCACCCATTACAAGCTTTTAAGCCTCCACTGAGTATGGTTCACGGTGAGGAGAGGACAGAGAGTCTGCTGCTCTGGTCTGTAAAATGGGAGGAATAAGGATGTCTCTGCTTCAGAGCTGAGACTAGAGGGGTGAAGCGCTCTGGGCTCCCCTGGAGAGATACTAGAGCAGTTCCAAGCAGTATCATCATGCATCACTAATTGTCTTTCCATGACCAAAGGGAAAACAGAAGCCAGAGTTTAGACAGGGTTAAACAAACAAACAAAAAGTCAGTTAAAGGAGCCAACTCTGCACCTGGAGGTTAGCAATCGTGGGCAGGGTTGCATTCTCTACCCTAAAGGATTTTCCGGATAATATAGGAGCCTTAAGAAACAGATAAATAAATGAATGCACTGCAGGGGACATCTGCTTCCACTCCCGCCAGCTGTAATGGCAAATGTCTACCTTCTCGGAAAAATCCAGAAAAAGACTAAACCTTAGAGCTGGAGAAGTTTTTAAACTCTGAACCCCATCTCCCTGGCTCCCTGCAGCGTCAGCTCTGTGGCTAAGGAAAAGCTGCTGCCCGATGTAGTGGAAAGAGCATGGCTAAGGACCCGCGCCATCCTGGCAACTCCCTCCCTCTGGGCCTCAGTTTCCTCCTTCACCAACCCTGAGGACTGAATTTATAGCTCATCGCTAAGGTGCCTTCCAGCTCTGACGTTCCCGCCGAGAACAGACAGGAGGGCGCTGGGCGCGGAAAGCGCACACCGCACCTCTCCAGAAGCTTTCGTTCACAGCCCAGAGAAGAAACCACCCGAGAAAGCGAGACAAGAGTGGGCCAGGGACGCTGCTCCCAGCCCAGAGGGAGGAGAGCGCGTTTATCCCGGGCTGTAGGGGAGAGCGGAAAAGCAAGGAGAAGGAAGGGTGGACGCGAGGTTTTCTAAGCAGCTCCTGGGGGAGCCAGCGCGGGCTGGGGGTGGAAGGACAGACGGGGCGACCATGGAGCCAGGAAGCGGGGATGCGGCGGTGGGAGCGATGCAGAGTCTGAGCTCCTAGGATGGGGCTCCTGGGGTGCGGGCAGAAGCGATGAAAGATCAGGGGAGGGGGGGAGGCGACGGCGACCCCCACTTTCGCGAGACGGCCCAGGCGAGGGTGGGCGCGGCGGCCCGGGCGGGCAGGGGTCGGAGTGCGGGGCGCGCGCCGGGGCTCACCTGGGTCTCCTCCTCGGAAAGGCCCGCCTCGGCCGCGATGAGGCACAGCGTGGTGGGGTCCGGGTGCTTGTTGACCTTGTTGAAATTGTACTCCAGGATCTCCACCTGATCCTCAGTGGGGCCGCTCGCGGTCTCCGCCGACATGGTCCCGGCGCGGCTGCAGGGGAGGGAGAGGCGGTGGCGGTGAGCGCGGCGCGAGCGGGCGGGCGGGACGCAGGGAAGGCGGGAGATCCGGGGCGCGGCCCGCACCCTCAGCCCGCGGGGCTGTCCCCTCCCGCCGTCGCACGGCCGCGCGAGCCCCGGCGGCTGCAGGCTGCAGCGGGAGCCTTCCCGGGGCGCGCCTCAGTGGTCCCCATCGGAGCTGCGCGTCCTCGGCCTCCGGGCTTGCCTGGGAATTTCTACAGCACCTTTCCCCGGGGGCCCTGGTCTGGGCTGGTGGGAGGAAGATGACGCCGTACCCTCTCGGCCCCAAGGCTCTAAGGACAGAGTGATGCGCGGGGTGATTTCGAAAAACCACCTTCAAAGCTTCCCTCCCGCGAGCCGGCGCTGCCCTGGGCACAGGCTCGACGGACCGCGTGCGGGGTACACCGAGTCCGCGGCGGGGACGCCTCACCCGGACGCGTCGTTCTGCCGCTAAAGTGGTTTAGCGCTTTGGGGCCCTCGCCAGGGACGGCCAAACCCCCTTCGCTCCCCTTTCAAACAAATGACCCACAGTACAGAAGTTACTTCTCAAAGTTGGGGAAATGAGGGCGGGGCTTTAATCTCTCGCTTTTGCAGAGGTGGAGATAGGTCCACAGACATATGATCTACTCCTGGAGTTCCTAAGGCCGGGAACTGAGCATCGGGAGAAATTTCCACCTGAGGGCTTGTGTGAGTCACTCGGCAATCTGCAACCTCCTCATGCACGCCCCCCCCCCCAGCCCCCGCCCCTCGCCCCTCGCCCCTGCTTTTTCTAAGTAAAGCCAAGAGTCCAAGGCCTCCAGCCAACCCCCACTGTTCACTGCCCAGCATAGCCTGGCCTTTGTTCCACAGAGTACGGTAGAGAGCCCACTTCATGTGCTCCCCTCGGTCAGGACTTCCAAGACCCTATTGAGAAGGGTCTACCGCAACTCTTTTAAAATCTCAGAATTTCCCCGTGATTATATTAAAATTTATTGCAAAGTCAAGAAAAAATGGGCCCCTTACCAGCTTCAAGGTCTCTTGTATTTCCTTCTTTTAGAACCAACATTGCTCTAGCAGATTTGGGGCAACATGACTTCCTGCTGCGTCCTCGCTATTCCTGAGTAGGCTCAATTGGCGGAGGTGCACCCTCCTCTCCCTCCCCCCAATTTAAGATATATTGAGGTATAAGAAGTTAGAGTCTTCAGGATTGTGGCTGTGGATTTGGTACAGACGGGCCAGGAGTTGCTGACAGTAAAAGACCAGCACAAGTGTGGGAGTCCCGTTGGTTTGTGTCTTAACAAACAATTGCAAAATCACCCAACACAATTCTGAATAGGTTTTGATGTGGTTTATGCCTGGGGATGAGCCCCACTCTGCTGACCTGCCTGCATAATGTGCCCAAAGCAGTTACAGCCTTTTCTACTGTGACTTGCATTTCATGCTCCCTAAATAACTGTCTTTATCTCCCCTCTAGGTCACTTGAAGGGGCTTTCAGGTAGGATAAGAAGCCGTTCTACTGCGAGAGAATCTTGGGCTCAAGCCACTTGTCAGGTCACTGTGAAAACCCCCTGTGTTTTTAGGGAGCCCTGTGCTCTTCCACCTAAAAATCTGTAGCAATGATTCCTGTCACAGAACTGAGGCAGGATGGGCTCAAGCCAGGTCAGAAACGCCTCCTCTCCTGTTGGCAGCCGCCTCCCTCTTTCTTTGACACAGAACTTCGGAGCTGGAAAGAACCTTGGAGATTAACTCCTCTGGTGGACTCCTGTAGCAGCCCAGGAGAATAAGGCACAGGAAGACTTTCTTTCTCAACGTTGCCTGGTTAGTGCTCAGCACCCTAGAATGGGAAGCCTTAGCTTCAGTTTGAGTCCCATGCTCTGCTAGACCCTTCTCAGCAGGGTATTCTGTCTTTTCTTTGGCAGAAGAACTCAGGAGCGCAACAGTGTAAATGCAGGCAGGGGCTTGTTACCATTTTCAATGGGCATGGACTGTCCTCGTAGGATAACAGTTCCAGCCAAAGCTGCCCACCGGAACCACCCACGTCTGCTCCTTTTGCCTAAAAGAACATAGGAGAGGGGAAACTGCTGTCTCTGGTTTTCTTTCTTGCCCTGGAAAGGTTCCATTAATTCCACTGACACAGTTCCGCTGGCTCTTCCATGAAAATTTTTGCTGCTTCTTTGTAGAATCTTCAGCCCTTCAGAAATAGTCAAAGGAACAGATTTCTAAACTGGACTCAGACTCAAGGACTGTTCTGCATGGACTTCTTTCCCTCTTTTTGTTATTTAATGGCCATTATATAAGTCCAGGGCGACAGATGTTCTTACGTTTAATCAGGTGCATTTTCTCATATTTTTGTGGCTTCCTGTTACAGGACATCGTATGAGGTTTCATGAGTAGATCCCAGTTGACTTACAGTACTTGTTGGGTTTGTTGGCTGAGGGCCGTGGGACTCGGTTGGCTGCTAAGGAGACTTGTGGGAGGACCATTTGAAAGCACTTACTTCTCCTAGGTACGCCAAACACACAGACTTGATTTCTAGAAATGACGATGCAAGGTTTAACCTTTAGAGTCAGATCTACTGTTAATTCTCTACAACACTGGTCTCTTATTTCAGCCCTCTGGTTGACAAGTGTTTGCTGCTGCTGCTTGGTTTCTTCCCTCCCTCTCTCTCTCTTTCTTTTAAAGGAAACTTATAAACCAAATCACCCTAGTAACCTTAGGCTTATAAAACTTCTCAACTCTTTCCAGTAAGGAAACTGTTGAAAAGTTTCTCTGAAGGTAGTCTAAACAATTTCAGATGAAAAGAACTAAAAATATTTTAAAGCTTCTGAAACTTTGATCTTAGCACAAGTTCTGTTGTTGCTGTGCTTATTAATATCTTATGAAACATTCAAAGAGTGATTTGTCCTGTGGTGGTGTTTTCTTTTGTGGTTGGGGGAAGATGATATGTAAATCTTTTCTAGGGCTTAAATGAAACCCGCTGGCTTTTTACTAAATTACGTCCAATGCCTCAATAGATAGTTGTGCCAATCTGACAGCTTTACCTTGCTTCCCCAATCCTATAATCATTTATTTTAAAAGTACCTACCTATATGAACTAGCTCCTGAGAGTGCTACAGACTGATAACCTGCAGAAATTGCTTTGGGCTCACAGTTACCATCTTCTCCTCCCACTCCCAGCCATTCTGAACTCTGTAATGCCACTAATATCAAACCAAGAAAAAAGGGTCATCAGTGGCAGATACTCCTCATAAAGAGAGTCCCATGGTGAGCTGGCCAAAAGCAAAGAAAGCAGATGGATCATTCTTTAGGGCTGTTTGCCAATTTTCTTTAGCCTGAATTTCCTTTATGTTCACTGTGGACTTCCTGGAAGCAATGGGCTCTTGAAGCATTTTGTAGTTTTTTAAGTGAGAAAAATTATGTGCTGCCATTTCTCCAAGAGAACTGGTGGGTGTTTGGATGGGGATAAGGGTGTGAGTAACTCATCACTTAATGAATTACTCTGAGCCGGGTCAAAGGGGGATCACGGGAGCTGTCAGTCTCTCTCAGAAATTCACAAATAGGAGTGGAATGTTGATGTGCCTCCCCAGGCTAACACCGGGCTGGTTTTAAAAGAAAAGATTTGTTTTTTAAATATGAACCTGGTGGTTAATGTCCTCAAGCTTAGAGCAGTAGTTCTCTTGCCCGGCTGGACCTCAGAATCACCTGAAGAAATGTCCCGGCCCGCTGTAGGCCTCCTGAATCAGGACCACACTTAGGAATCCAGCATGGGAGAGACACAAAGAGTATTTCAGCTTTCACAAGAGTTTGCAATTTAATCATTAAAATCAATTCTAAATGTTCAGGTCTTCTTTTACCTTATACCTGTAAAGATGCATTAAAATATCTTCTAACTCTGATCCTGTGTGTTATCTCAACACTTGAGTTGACGGTAGGTTGAGGTAGTCTTAAAGGAATAAACTTTAAAAAAAATATACATTGGAGAGAAAATTTAGACACTATGCTATTTATCTTTTGTAAATATGATGAGGAATGGGGAAATTGCCTTTAAAATTATGAATTATCAAGAGAAATTTTTCCACACTTTCAAAAATTCAGAAATAATATAAAACCCTTTTAAAAATCTTTCAGAAAAATATATTCTTGTGTTGAGATCGGAGTTCAAGAAAGCAGATCATCAAAAGAAAAATTCCTTCCATCTCATCATACAAATTTCTGTAATTGATTTAGAAGCAAAAAAATTACTATGGAAGAGATTCAGCAACTGTGACAAACGATTGTCCTTCTCTAATTTCTTAACTTTTTCAGTGAAAGATATGCTCAAATTTAAGTTATCATTTATATAGACAACTTATATAATAGAACTTGAATCTGAACATTAGACTATACACACCATATACTACACACCATATACTACACACCATGTACACATAGCATCATTGCTGTCTTCAGGGAAACAATATTTCAAATCTAAACAGGAAAATACATTTTTAAATGCTGCATTCATTCCGATTTTATATATTTAAAAAACTGGTGGAAAATACAACAAAATGTTAACAACGGTTATACCTAGATTATGGAACTGCAGGTGACCTAAAATTGTTTCTTCTTTGTATTTTTCTGCTTTTTCACATTTATTTCTTTGGAATTAGAAAATTTAATTTTTTTCCCTTAAAAAAAGACATCCTTGATCAGACCAGTGGTCCACCTCTCCCAGATTTTCATCTGATTATTGGTACTAAATTACATTTTCAGGAAAAGCATGTGAGTTGTTTTCCATCAAGTCTATTTGGAAGATTAGGGAAGTAAACATTTGCATTTTCCATTCAAGGGTCATTATGTATCAAAAGGATATATGTAATGTACATGTAAGTTATGAGGCATCAATTAAATAAACACTAGTAAACCCCATCCAATTTAAGAATTAAATCATTACCCAAGACTGTGGAAGCTACTTCTATTTCCTTCCCAAGCCTACCCTCTGCCTTATCTGCCCCCACAAGAAACCGAGGTTCTAATTTTTGTATTAATCACTCCTTTGCTTTTTAAATTAGTTCTATCACATAGTTTTGTATATTTTTGAGATGTAAAAATTGTTTCTTATCATATGTAATTCTTCTGTGAATTGCTTTTTTTCATCAACATGTTTCCAAGATTCATCCATATTTCTGCAGGTAGAGAAGTTCATTCATATTCAGTGCTGTTTCCGTTTTGTGAATATACTACAATTTATTCATGTCTTTCCTTTTGGTGGCTATTTAGGTTGTTTCCACTTTTTTTGCTATTATGAAATTGCCTCTCTGAACATTTTTGTATATGCCTTCTGAAACACATCTGGGAAGGTTTCTCTAGGGTATATACAAGGAATGCAACTGGTCATATGTGGCTGTTAGCTTTACAACATAATATCAACTTCTTTTCCAAAGTTATTGAACAAAACTACACTCCTACCAGTAGTGCATACCATTTCCTTTGCTCCACATCCTCATCAACACTCGTATTGTCAAACTTCTTAATTTTTGCCAAAATTGTTATGTCTTCTTTTTATCCATGAATAATACCTAAACCTTCTTGAAGCTATTTAAGTTTTCAGCCTGCCTAACTTCTTGGGGCTAAAAGATTCCATATGTTTACTATTTACCCTATAAAAGTATTTCCTGTTCCAGCCCAGAAGGAGATTTGAAGTATTTTTTGAGAGATTAGACTGTCTCCAGGCTAGCTGGTTATTTCCATTGGTCACCAAGAACAATACCAAAGATGTATGGAAAACTAATTACAGCAGACCTAGCAAAATGTTACTGTTTTACCTTCTACAGAACTCTTAGGAGTCAGGACTTGATTCTGCACTTAACAAAAAAATGTGTTAACCATATCAACTGTTGACCCTGCCCCCCACCCGCCCCCCGCAAAGGAGTGCATATCCAAGTCTCCAAGTGAAAACTAGAGATAGATTTAAAATGACTGAGTGAAGAAGAAGAAAGGATGTAGGGATAGACAGGAAGTGTAAAAGAGAGACTATCAGTCTGTGAGTTTAAAATAGGATAGAAACATGTAAAGTCAAATAATGTGCTCAAGTATCTGGCCTGCAGTACCATGACCACGGGGTGCTGAGCTCCAGCCCGAAAGCAGGCTGGTATTAGTTCTAGTTTCTCTCATAATCCTCTCTTAGAAATCAGAATGGAATTAGTCCTGTTTTGTGGTCTGGAAGGGTTAACTAACTTGTCTACAGGGTCAGAAGAAGACTCAGAATTCTACCTTTTATTCTGGTTATAGCAGTAAAGGCAGTTCATGATGTTACGAGCATCAAGATTGATATAGATCTCCCAAATATATTACTCTCTATCAATGTCAGAAATTCTAAGATATCACCAGATCACCTATTTGGATCACTGAGCTCTAATTTTAGTCATCATTTGACACGTCAGTGAAGAATTGGTTCTGGGGGCAGCCAGTCTTTCCCAATGTGGGCCAGACCACTGCTGACCTACTGTGGTCTCTCCAGCCTCACTCCCTTAGCTGCTCCTGCAGCCTCCTTGCAGACCCCCACGTATCTCCTGGGAAAGCCCTCGTGTCTACTTGACACTAAGGCGACAGAGATAATGGAATTGCCCCTTTCAAATTTTGTTCTGACTCCATTTTTTGAAGTGCAGATAAGTTGGAGAGACTTGTTCACGTTTGTCCAATAAGATCTGAGCTCCTAACTTTTGACCCAGTGTAACAGCTACAGGCACAGGCAGAACCACCTGCCAGCTCAGAACGACAAGCACGCTGTTCTCCCAGAACATGCTGCACTTGACTCGATGAGGCAGGAAGACTGAGATGCCAACTAGTACTTGAATTCATGCCGTTCCAACCCGTCGCCAGCAGCCATACCAACCCAAGTACCGCTTATTCCCCATGTTTTGTCAGGCAAAGGTGTCAACAGGTTTGTTTTGGTGTTTCAGCCCCGCTCTGAGATCGCCTATCTCTCAGTAGTTAATGCAAAGCTTAAAAATACAAAGTGCTGCCTTCTTTTATTTTAAGTTCGGCGTATCTGATGTGTGCCATTATATGTGCTCTATGTAGTCACTAATTCAGCTTACTACTTTCCACTTTGGATCCTCTTTAGATTCACTTTCCTCTTGCCTTAAAAGTGCCTGTTTCAGGAAACCCAGCAGAATTAGGAGCAAAATGACATTTGAGTTAACATAGTAAAAAGGTCAAATAATTAGAAGTCCTGGGTACTGATCATTCAAAACATCCCTTTGCTGAGCCTCCATTCTCTCACGTGAAGATGGCATATAATAACACACATCTTTGCCGGCTCACAGCTTTGTTGTAAAGTTCATGTGATATTATTGTAGGGAAAGTGTTTCTAAACTGTGAAATGGTTGCTTACGGAAGATATGATTGTTTTTTCAATGATTGTGAGCTAGGTGTCCAGTGGGGCATCTCCTGGGTGGCAAACTGATAAGAACAGTTGATAAGTTTCACTCGTTCTGGGTTACAATGTCTTTTTAAAATCTTTCTGGAATGGTAAAGCACAATGGTTGAAATCAGAACCTTTTTAAAGAAATCAAATGCTTTATGTATTGTTTCATCATAAGATGTATCCCAGGATGGAACTTCTCAAGACTAACAAGGTGGGGGTGGGGGCGGGCGTCATAGCTTAAGCATGTTTTCTCATTAGCATTTCTGCATTGTGCATTGATTTGAACTTAGTTGTTGGTATATTCACTAAAATAGTGGTTTCTTTTCTCATTCCTCAGCACCACTCCCCAATTTATCCTTTCCTCTCATCTAGTAATGAGGAAGCATTAATAGGACAAAGACGAATAGTGAGGAAGTTTAAAATAAGCAGGAACAAATACTCTATGAATTGATGAGTAGATTTTTCTAGGCTGACTTGGCCTATGAGAATAACGACCAAATTAAAATTGTTTTGAAGTAATTTGTTCACGGGCCTGTCTCTCCCACTAAATTACATGCTCTCCTATGGGGGGTATGTCATCTCTGATACGTTTATCTCTCTCCAGCATTCGTTTGGAGTATCTGACACTTAACGGATGCTCATTAGATGTCTGCTGAACTGAACTCAACCAATGGCATCTGGCATGACTTGATTTAGGATGTAAGTTAGGAAGACACTGCTCTGTGTTTTCAACAACCAGGACTGGCCATGTTCAAAACCAAAACATAACATTGGAAAAAATAGCTTTCCAGCCTTCTAATATCTTTTGGTCCTCACTACCCCAAACAGCAGAGTTGATTCCTATTTTTTAATTGCATACAGAAACCTTACTCCTGTCATAACAATAACAACATCTTTATTGAATAAATACTACGTGCCAGGCACAGTGCTAAATGTCTTAGATGCATTAACTTATTGAATCATCAGAGGAAGTAACATTATACGATAGGCACTCTTATTGTCTCCATTTTACACACGTGGAAACTGATATAGATGGAAACGTATATACCTTTCCCAAGGATATGTATATAACTTTCCCCAAACACAAATCTAGTGAGTGGCAGAGCAGGGATTCAAACCTGGAAAGTCTAGCTTCTGCATCCATGTTCTTAACCACTACACAATGTGTTCTCTTTGTGTTGAGTAGCTATGTAGACAGAAGAACCTTGATGGGTGGTTGTGGAAAGAGGGGCAATAAAGCCGCGTGGGGCCACCTGGGACAGGAGTGAGGCAGTGTCCTGTGTCTACGCTGGCTCCCCTGTGGGGTGGGGCTAGTCTGGGAGCCGTGCCCCCTCCCTGTGGCATGTTTCTCAAGCTTGGTGACCAGACATGGCTCTGACCCAGCTAAACGGATTAGCCAGTGATTTCAGTTAATACCACCAGCGCCACCAGCCAGGCTGGCTTTCTTTCTCCACATGCTCCTCTTTAATTGGTACAGACATAATTGAAAGATGACATGATGTGAATAATATAGTATACAAACGAGAAAAAGTTACAACATCTGACAGAATGGAATTGAAAGATTGGCTTCAACCAGACCAGCTGGATCTTATGACTATTGTTGCTACTTAATCCCTAAATGTACAGTTTTGTTGAATTGATTAAGGAACCTCCAGAAACTGTTGGAACAAGTCCCTCAGCGGTCCAGACTTTCTTCAGCTACTTACAGAAAATAGCACAATATCCTAAAAGCTATTGGAGGAAATGGTGTCTGTGGATGACTTCCAGCAATGAATCAATCATTCATTTACCCTGGACATGAAATTCTTTGTATACACACTGGGTTCTTTTCATTGATAGCCCACCTCGTGGCCTAATCCAAACTTTGTATGTGGAAACGTGGGAAAATGATGAAAGACAATGGTAAAACCTTAGGCTTCTTCTTTGAGTGTGCTGTGAAATAAGTGGCGTATTCAGTCTACCTCTTTAGGAACAAATGGGCAAGTGAAAGAGGACATCCCATTTCCATCATGTCCTTATAGGAGATCTCCATCTTGTAAACAGTTTGCTTTTCTAGAGGCCTATCTCTATGATGATTGTTAGGAATTTAGAAAAAGTTTTCTCTAGAAAGAACGTTATCAATTGTAGATAGAGGCTAACCCACAAAGGAGAGTGTAACTAAAATGCTACGTATTTGTTACTGAAAAAAAGTAGAAAGTAATCCTGTTGACATATCCTAGTGAAATTTAATAAGAAATCATTTCTTTATTTGGAAAGCAAATGCTTAAGAAAAAGCAGTTTTAATAAAATTTGGCTTAGAGAAATGAAGTTTTGGTGCAGATGTTGAAGAGGTTTTCAGGGACCTTTTGAGGATGTTCGAGGTTTATAACACAACTCGGATGTGTCCCAAGCATCCAGAATAGTCCCTGACACGTTGTTGGGTGTACAGTGAATACTCATTGAATGCTTGCTGATAGGCTTCATTTTCACTTCAACAAGTATGGCTTTTTTTTATCTTGATATAAAGGCATAATAATTAGAGCTGTATTTGTGTGTAGATGAAATAAAGAGGGGGAGAGAGGAAGAAAGGGAATGTTGAGAAGTATTGATGTGAGAAGTAGGTTGCCTGAGATACAATTAAGGAACAATAAAGAAAAAGCTAGAGGTTACTCTGCAAGGTCTCCTCCTCACCCTTCTACCCAAAGCACAAGGGAGAAAGGAGTGGGACAGATTTTGTGCGCCATGATTCCTGAGCCAGCCGCCAAGGGGCGCTGTCAGACAAGAACAGTTTAGTTGCTGGCCAGAGCTCTTTGTAGGTGGGAAGAGACAGAGAGAAGGAGAAATAAAGTGAGTATATAGTATTAGTCACAGAGGGGATATTTGTGTATCTTTGATGGATAAATTATATATAGGGGATAAATTTTAAATCCGAATTAATGAATGAAAATATTAAACTAGTATGGAGTGATGGAAAGAGCACGGGGCAAGGAGTCAGACCTGGGTTTCAATTTTAACTTCTCTACTTAATAGTCATATGACCTTGGCTCAGTTTTTAACTTATTTGAAACTTAGTTCTTTTCTTTGTAAGATATAGCTAAAAGCTTCCTTCCTTGCCTATTTACATCAGTTGTGACCCAATGAGATTATGCTCATGAAGCAATTTAGAAAACCGTAAAATGATATACACATTTCCAGAAGTGTTACAA
This sequence comes from Equus przewalskii, assembly GCF_037783145.1. Taxonomy (NCBI): domain Eukaryota; kingdom Metazoa; phylum Chordata; class Mammalia; order Perissodactyla; family Equidae; genus Equus; species Equus przewalskii. The sequence goes on along the minus strand of NC_091833.1, from coordinate 76,071,279 downwards.
TTATTTTTTCATCCAGAAAAGTGATGATGTTGGGCCGGATGACCCCTGAGATCATTTCTCCTCTAAAATTCTGATGATCAGAGTGGCCTGAGTTTTAAATTATCATGTGATTCCTCATCAACTGTTCACTGATGTCATTGACCCGAGAAAGGGGTGTACAGTGGCCTGTTCTAGGCTATGTCTCTGATTTGCTGAACACTTTGTGCCTAGTTTCCACTTCAGGGCACAACTGAGGAGCCCATGAAAGATTTTGAACCAAGGTGCTTTTTAATATTCAGCCTAGCTGTTAAATTAACATGACCATATAATTTGTCATCCAACCTGGAACACTGAAGTATAAGATAATTACACCAAGACGACAGGCATATATCAGAAGTGTCCCAGGCAAATCTGGATATCTGGTCCCTTTTTTATTTGTAAAATGTTAAATTTCCCACTCAGGTATGAGATAGTAAAAGCGTTCCTGCTGAACTTAGGCATCTATACTGCTGTTACAGATTAGCGAGATGCCAGTCTGTTAGGATGTGAGAGGACAGAACCGCATATACCCAACCATAGTAATGAACAGGAGGCTGCTTTTTGCTCTTCAGAAAGCATTTTGTTGGAGGTCTGTGGTTAAAGGGAAGAGGATACACCAAAGCTTCAAATTTCCCGATCTTTCATTTTTATTGCAGTTTGAATATGGAGGATAGAAATTTGTGTGGTAGGCTGAATAATGTTTGGGTCCCTGCCTACTTTGGGTATTGTTAGGATGGTTGTGCTAATGCTTGGTAAGTGTGAATATCCATTACGTCTCAAGGTTTCGGCCTATGAACAAATATAAACAAAGGAACAAAGAGGGCTTGTACTAGAGATTTCCACAGGGCACAGCCGTGTGCTCAGGGCTTTTCAAACCACATAATACAGGAGGGGGGAGACTTGTAAAGTAAACTGAATTATCAAATCTCACTTTGAAAATGTCTGATACCCTAATACTCCAAGAAATTAGACAAACAGATTTTTGCTATGGGGGGAATCTCAATGTTTTCTACAGAAAACCATTAAACATAAAGAGAAATTTGTGCTACTAAGCTTAGAAGCAAAAACCGAAAAGATCAACTTTCTAAACAGCATGTTAAGAGAGGAAAAATGGCACAAATAAGTCAAAATGGCATATAATAGATATATTATTTTATTTTTTTGAGGAAGATTGGCCCTGAGCTAACACCTGCCAGTCCTCCTCTTTTTGCTGAGGAAGACTGGCCCTGAGCTAACATCCATGCCCATCTTCCTCTACTTTATATGTGGGACGCCTACCACAGCATGGCTTGCCAAGCGGTGCCATGTCCACACCCGGGATCTGAACTGGTGAACCCTGGGCTGCTGAAGTGCAGTGCGTGAACTTAACCGCTGTGCCATGGGGCTGGCCCCAAGAAATATTATTTTTATGTTTTAGAGTATGTTATTAATTTTTTGCCCCCCTTTAGTTTCCTAATTATATTTTATTTAGGAGAGCATTAATTAGATTAATTGGATCAATAGATTGCAGGGCAGGAAGATGTATGTGTTTGTTGCACAGAAGAGGAGGGGTGAGGATAGAACTCAAAAACTTACGTGCAGATGATAGAAATCAGTTTGGTATTTTAAAAATCTCATACAGAGAAGCCACACACAGATAACTGAGAATCAAGTAGATGGAATTGTCATATTGCTCTGTGACCATTTTGTCACTTTAGAATATGAAAAAATTAAAGTTTTTTCCTGCAAATGGTCTTGTTCCCAGTGTCTGACTCTGGAAAGGGCTGTTCATTTGTAATTCTGGGGACATGTGATCATGATTTATTTTTTTGAAAATGTATGCTGGGTTCTGTAATATTTTTGCCTGAGCCCTAGTGACATGGTAAGGAACAGTAGTTAGTGACCTCCATGGTGTATTGCACATGCATGATCAGTAGATGCTTAGCTGCCAGTTCATAGGCCTTCACAGGCGGTTGTCACCTGCCTAATGCAAGCTGGCATAACTCCTCAGGTTGTTGGTGCATTTTGAAAAGTTCATGAAAGACTCTTTAATAGAATGGAATTATCTCTTTGCACAAATATACTTGAATCAATTATTTTTTATGGTCCAACGACTGCTCTTATTTTATGACTGTAATTAGGTAAAGGATAAAATGACACACCTGGTACTTTGTAGCGCTCCAAATTATGCCAAAGTCCAACCATGCATGCTGCTTGTTGCCATGTGACTCAGTCATACGAGCCTTATTTTTTCCCCGATCGAGTTGTTGTTATGAACAGGTGTTCTACTAATGGGACAAACACAGGGTGTGCAGCTCTAGCCTACTCATTAACATCACAAAATAATTGAAAAGGACAGATTCACCAGCAAGTCCAGCTCAGGGGATAACTCTGAATCTACAGTAAATCGTTTCTCTGAGCATCAGACATAATGTTGCAGAAAGAGGCTGGATGGAGCCTCAGAAGACCTGCACTCTCCTTCCAGCAATATCACTTAAATCTCCAAGTGACTTTGGACAACTCACTTAATTGCTTTGAATCTCCATTTCTTCATCTACAATAGAAGCTGTAATCCTACCCCCACCTATCTCACAGGGTTGTTGTAGGATTCAATAAGATGGATTATGTTTATGAATAGCACTATAAATGATAAACACTGTATAAATACAAGCTACCATTATTAAGGTTCTAATTCAGCTTTCCCAGTGACTCAGGATATAATGTTGGGCAACTGAATGACATCAGGTTTTACAATCATTAAAATAGTAAAACATTTTAGAAACTTCACTCAATCCTATGACTAATAAGATTTCTTAGAAACTTTCATTGGATTGGTCCAGGTAATCAATGCCCACTATGGAGAAATGAAATGCTTCTAAAACTGACTAGCCCAAGTTTTAGAAAATGACACTGAAAAGGAGAGAGCACTGAAAATCATACTCTTTAGGTTCCAGAAAGCTATTTCAGTCGCTATTATAGTTTTAGTAAAGTACTAAGGAACTCAGAGAAGCTTCTAAATGTTTGAAATACTAGACTAGAACTTGTGATATCATGTGCCTCCATTTCTCAATATTCCAATTGGACAATTCCAATATTCCATATTGCCTAAAAAAAAAACATAGGCCTTTAGCCCTCCGTTTCCCTTCTCTGTCTCCCACCAACCGATCCAAAGGGTGACCGAGGATCTGTATGATGACATTTATTATGGCAGCATTTGTGAGAACTGGAGGCAGCAGAAATGGCCAATACTAGAGGATTAGATAAGCCAAGAGTGTCTATAAACAGCAGACTATTGAAAAGCAGTTAGAAATAATGCATTAGAAATATAATCAACAACACAGGTAGATCTTAAAGACATGGTGTTGAATTAAAAGAGAGAGCAAGAAAGAGGGAGAGTGGGGAGCAGAAGAAATAGAATGAGATGTAAAACCTAAGAAGGGTCTTATGTGTGCTATGAATTAAAGAATATATTAACTCAACATGAGCCGAAAGACCCAAAAAAAAAGACTTTAAAAATTAAAAGAAGGTTGGGCTGCCCCATCTTTCAGAGCTTCCAATGTATTTTTTGCATAATGAGGAATACTTTTTTTTTTTTTGAGGAAGGTTAGCTCTCAGCTAACTACTGCCAGTCCTCCTCTTTTTGCTGAGGAAGACTGGCCCTGAGCTAACATCCGTGCCCATCTTCCTCTGCTTTACATGTGGGACGCCTACCACAGCATGGCTTGCCAAGCAGTGCCATGTCCGCACCCGGGATCCGGGCCGGCGAATCCCCGGCCGCGGAGAAGCGGAACCTGCGAACTTAACCGCTGCGCCACCGGGCCGGCCCCTGAGGGATACTTTATGACCCACTTACTGCCCTTCACACTGCAGCCTACTCCAACCCTTAAAGAGCAAACTGAATATCTGGTCATTGACCATGACCACCCTCCCTGCTTTTCAGCACCATCATCAAATGGCTTTCTAGCCTTCTCTTATTCAAGTTAAATAACATCCGGTCCTTTTGCCACTCCTTTTGTTATTGATTTTATTAAATAATTAATAAAATGTATCGATTAATAAAATCAATAATAAATAAAATAAAAGGTTTGATTTTACTATTATTTTGTCATCTAGGAGCTCTTCTGAGCTAGTTGCAAGGACTCTCCTCCCTTTTAAATTGTGGAACCCTGAACCAGGTACAAACCTAATGAAAATAAGAGATGACCTCCCGCTTTCTTCACTCCTGCTTCATAAACCCCAGTTCCAGTCATCTCCAAAGGATTCTAGGCTACTCCCCAAGAAGAGTGTGAAGAATACATGATAAAGTGATAGACACTTGCATTTTAATTTAAATTTGCAATTTAAATTATTAAAGTTTTTCTAAACAGATTTCACTCCTGAGCACCAGTAGACTAGAAATTTGGAAAGGAGTGATTGGATATGAAAGCTAGGGAGGATTGTTTATGTAGCTTTCCTTAGGGAGAAACCACATAGGAAGGAAATGAAAGTACATCAACAAAGACTACAGATTTATTAAGCAGATTATCTAAGCAGATTTGTCATGTCCTTAAGAATTCCAGGAAACTTCCATCATGATCCATCTAGATCTAATGGCTAGAATGACTGCCATTCCTTTCCCACCCAGGATACACTAAGAGATTAGAACTGATCAAGGTCTGCCTTAGGTTGTTTCTGTTTTGTGTATTTTTTTTTAACATGAAAAGGACAGAGTAACATAAAAGGACAGATGAAAAATCTGGCAGAGTTTTCATGTTTGGTCACATTTTGTCAAAACTATCAGAAGCAGATTACAAGAAATTATATGAGGATGGGTAAAAATTAACTTTGCTACTTTTAAAAGAGCTTATATCGCTATCCAAACATGGCCATAAGCTAACATTAGAACCTAAAGCAAATAGAGTAACTCGACCTTGTGATGAACAGTTCCTTGAACCCTCAGCATTCGTCCTGAACTTCTTTTTGGAAAGCCAGTGTAAATATACCAGCTCTCCTCCGTCTGGGCAGTACGGATACAATACTTCCTGCGGGGAACCTGAGTCACAGTGGGAGTGAGTGACTTGGCAGAGAGGCCAGAATGAGGCATGGGAAGGCCTGGGCTGCAGAGGCAGCTCAGCTACCAACCAATCTACTATTCTGGGCAACTCCCTTTCCTCTCTCGTACCTTCATGTACTGTATTCACAGGTGAACAGACAGTTTATTGCTCAGGCCAGGTATCTTTGAGAATGAAAGGAGGTGTATTAAGAATCCTGGGACTACTGATCTTTCAGGCTCCTTCCTGCTTTAAAATTCCACCACGGCTGACTTAGAGTTGATAATAGGACCCAGGTTCCTGACACCAGACCTGCCCTCTGCTCCCCAGGCTAGGCTGTCTCCTGCCTGGGCCTGTTCCACTGGGGTTCCGTTGAAAAGAGTGTTCAACATATCGCCTAAAGATGGATGAAGGTACTTCCCCAGCAAATAAAAAGGACAGCCTGACCTGTACCTGCTAAGTCATGTACTTACACACCCTAAACCCCATGTGTGTTCAAAATCAACAGCACTGGAATGCCAAATCCACATCAGGGTCATTGAAAGGCAGGGGTGGCCAAGGAAGCCAGGGCCAGGAAGAGAGCAGACACATGCACCCCCTGCATCAGGAGAATCCCTCTATTTGCAGCCTCAAGCCTGTTCTCCACCAGCCCGCCCAAGGTGAGCAGACAGGATGGGTGTGGTCCAGGGTCTGCCTCGGGATCCTCAGGTGCTGGTTTTTAAATGGGCAGGTTAGTACTTTATAAGTCGCTCCAGGACGTAGGCCACCCTTCTGCCAACAATTACATCTTTGAGTACCCCTATCCACCATCCCTGTTCCCTTGGCTTTTTAAAAGTTTGAGGAAGCCATCAACAACATCTAAGAATTAGTCTGGGTTAGGTCATGACACAGCCTTAAAAACATGTCCAAGTGAACTAAGCCGTTCCAAACTAAGAGAATTTGGAAACAAAGGTGAGGGGAAAATGTTCAAAGAAAAGTCATCCAAGGGAGGCAGCAATTCTGTCACTGATACTCACACTTATCCGCGGTGCAAACCTGTCACTCAGTTTTTAAAAATTATTATCATTATTATTTGGTGAAACTCTGCATGGCAAGAAGAAGAAACATTTGGCTTCCTAACAGCAGCACTCAACCAGTTTTGGCTGCCACCCTAATGCCAACAGCCTAATCCCTTCCCCCAGGGCTTGGGTCCCCTGTCTCTTGGTCTCCAGGGGCTCAGGATGGAGCTTACCTTCCCCTCCCCTCCTCGCTGCTGCTCTCATCAGCGAAGACTCTGTGCCCTCTGGCTGCCCAGCTGCCCTGGGCTCCCAGCTGCCTGCACACTTTGCCTCCCCAGACGGAGGTTAATGACACTCCTGGCCACGCCCCTCTTCAAAGGCAGGACATGCCGCGTGTTGCTGCCACTTGCCAACAAGAGCTTCAGCAATCTCAGCTTTCTGAATGGAAGAAAGGGCCCAGAGTCACAGGAACTGAGCAGGCTCCTTGCCCCGGCCTGCATGGCTGGGTGCCCAAGGAAGGAGCCCCCTTGTCACTAAGGCCGGGCAAGCTGCTCTGCCTGTGCCAGTCTTCTGCTCTGGAGAAGGAGCCCAGTAAGATTTATAAAGCCCTGTGAGGAGAATTTCTTGACACTTTATCTCCGCTGTAGTGACCTTAAGGTGGCTCTCCCTTCAGAAAGATAGATGAAATGCAGTCATCTCTGATGAGGATGAACACATTTAACAAAGAATAGACGGATTCAGGAAATGGAATCTCTCAGAGCCCAGTCTGTAGGGTTTCCCTGTGACATGTGATTTGAGGAATTCTGGTGAAAATGCCCAATCGTGGTATACTTTCCCCCAGCAAGTTGCTTGGAATTCTGACCAGTAGGGATTATAAATTTTGCCTAAAACTTGCTTCTCCTGATTGCCCCAAATGGTAATTATATAACATTTCAAAGAACTCCCAGATACGTTATCTTGCTGGAACCTATTTAATATACCAGGGAGGGCCATAACTCATTAAACAATTATTCTCTATTAACATCATAACTTTAATTAGTTTTCCTGAGATGGGTAAGCAAAGCCCTGAGGGGATGAAACCCAGGAAATCAGGCACCTTTGGATTGGAGGGGGGATGGGAAGCCATCTAAACCATGGCCGGCTGGCCTCGGCACTGTGGTCCCACAGGCACCCCCGCGTCCGCCCTTGTACCTGCAGAGGTGCCAAGGTGAGGGACAGACAGGAAAAGCAGAAGCCACAAAGATAAACTTCCCCCACTCACACTTCTGCCTGGGGCTGACCTGGAAATCACAATGAAAAGACCCTGTAGCGCCAAATAGACTCATCACGACACTGAGGACTCGTGCTCGTTTCTGACAGAGCAACTTGGCTGTGCCCCAGAGCAGAGCGCCTGGTGCATCTGTCTGGATTCTTTTCAATAACTATAATCCTCTAGCTTAAATCAGAAATTACGTAGGGAACGAAGGGAGGCTTTAGTTTTGAAACATCCCTTCTCACACGTTAGCACAATCCTTAAATAACGCACTTTTGAGGCGCTGAGTAATTCCTGCCACTGGCCAACGCCGAGCGTGTCTGGGTTCCAAGAATTTGCTTGAAATGTGCCGGACACCTTATCCTAGATAGAGCTGAGCATTAGAAGCGTCGGTCTCAGGGGTCCCTCCTTCTTCCTCTGTTGTCCTCCCTGGGTCCTGGAACACGGTGGCCCTGTGGCAGACCCCTCCCTCTCTCGGGCCTCACTATCCTCATGTGCCAAGTGAGGGGTTGGGGTTTCACTGGTTCTCATCCTGGCTGCACATTAGAATACCTGGGGAGCTTCAAAAACAATGCGAGGGCTGCATACCCGGGGATTCTGATTTAACTGGTTGGGGTGAGGCCCAGTCCCGGGTATTTTTTATAACGGTTTTCCAGGTCCACAACCTCAGAGTTGGGTGTTCTCGGGGACCCTCCCAATTCTATGAAAGTCCACAATCCTGACAGTCTGCTCCTCCACTTTATTTATTGAATTAATTTTTTTTCCAAACATACTCATTTTTTATTTCCAGTATGTTGCATAGGCTGATTTTTAGAAATGCTTTTAATTAAAAAAAAAAGATATATTGTTAAAGTATTGTTGAGCATAATTGGTATCTAATGCTGCACATATCTAAAGTGTACAATCTGATAAATTCCACATATAGGGAATGGTTACCACAACCAGGATAGTGAACATAGCCATGGCCCCCGAAAGTTTCCTGTGCCCCTTGGTAACCCCCCCTCCCCTTCTCCTGGCTCCCCTTCTCCAGGAAACCACTGATCTGCTTTCTGTTACTATAGAGTCATTGCATTTTCTGTCATTTTACACCAATGGAATCATATAGTGTGTACTATTTTTTTGCCTGGCTTCTTACTAGTTATGTCCTTATACTTTAGATTTCAAGCTCTATGAGAACCGTTTCCACCTTTTAATTCTTTTCTCTTCCTCCCAGCCCCCAACTTACATTTGCTCAGAGAAGCCCCTTAATCATTATTTGCTTGATCACAATGAGACCTTTATAACCTTACAACGGAGCTTCAGTTTGGTGGCCAAGAAGTGCCCGCCGTGTTAAGGGTCTCACCTCCCCATGACTTCTCTGTAGGTCCCTAGTAGTAGCTTCAGCTGAGTTAAAAAATAATGCATTAGCTTAAACCAGAGGTCTTCATTTAGGATCCGTGGCCTTCTAGGGGTCCAGAAAATGAGCATCAAGGTGTGTGTTGAGCGCTGGGGGGAGGGGGCTCTACCTGGGAAAGGCTCTTGGCTTTCACCAGATTCTAAATCTTTTTTTTTCTTTTTTTTTTTTTGCTGAGGAAGATTCACCCGATGCTAATATCTCTTGCCAATCTCCCTCTTTTTGCTTGAGGAAGATTTGCCCTGTGCTAATATCTGTACCAATATCCCCCTCCTTTGTATGTGGATTGCTGCCACAGCATGGCCACCAAACGAGTGGTGTAGGTCCATGCCTGGGATCTGAATCCTGGCCTGGGAAGCAGAGCACACTGAACTTAACCACTAGGCAACCAGGCCAATCCCCAGATTCTAAATCTTAATCATCAGATTCTTGATCTAAAAGCATGAACTATCGAATTAAAGTCATGCTTTATTCCTTATTGTACTCCTATATGCATTTTATGAATATGATGTCTAATTATAAATCCTCTACTGCCTGCTCCCCGTTCTCTACCCTTCCCCCTCCCACTACCTCTGTTTTGCTCTGGTTATACTTAACCCTACTTAACCAATTACACCGCTGGACCCTGTCGAGGGGCAGTGCTGCTTCATGGGAACTTTTGGCATTCTCCTTCTCTTTAAGACCTTCTCACCTCGACTATGGGGTGTGTTGTGCTTTTTTTTTATTCAAGGATTCTTATTCCACTTTACTTAACAGTTTACCCGAATACCTGGATAACAGTGTGCTCAAATATCACATACCTACATTTCCTCAAAACCCCAGAGCACAAGGTTCCTTTTCATCTTAAACAAGATCAATTTTTTTTTTTAAAGATTGGCATCTGGGCTAACAACTATTGCCAATCTTCCTTTTTTTTTTTTCCCCTGCTTTATTTCCCAAACCGGCCCCCCTCCCCACATAGTTGTATATCTTAGTTGCAGGTCCTTCTAGTTGTGGGATGTGGGACACCGCCTCAACGTGGCCTGACCAGCGGTGCCATGTCCATGCCCAGGATCCGAACCCTGGGCCGCCGCAGCGGAGCACGCGAACTTAACCACTCGGCCACGGAGCCGGCCCCAAGATCGATGTTTTTATTGTTATAACTGATAAGTGTTATAAGAGCCAGAAGTAACAATAAATAGCACTGTAAATTCACAGTTGAGCCACCTCTACTCAACCCAGAAACGCCTCCGCTTTCCCCCGACATTGAACACAAAATTATTTCTGAATGCTTTAATGTGCGATTTTACACTGAGATGTAGAATAGCAATACCAGCTTCTAAATGATAAGTTAACGTGCATCTGGCATAGCCATACAAGCGCTGGCTTCAAAACGTCCTTCAGAGATAGGAGAGAGCAAGATAAACATCTTAGCTGCTGGTCAAATGGCCCACATGGACTCTCCCTTGCTCCAAGTCCACCTCCAGCCCATGCACATATTGCAAGGGTCTGCTATCTTACACCCAGCAGCATTCTCTGGCTCCCTGCCCAGGGGCCAGCTCTTGACTTTTCTTCTCCCTTTTTCCAACAGAATAGCAAATATGAAACTACAGCATTTCAGTCCACTTTCTACCCGACCTCATTCCTCTGCGTTAAAGGCAAACCTCTGAGAGCTACTTACGTGGACGTGGCAAAGGCAAGTCCTGGGTTTGGAAGCCGGGTTTGCTGATGCCAGCCTGCTTAAATAGCTGGGCTGGCTGACGCAGGCTGTTGATAGCACGTTTATTTACGCCCGTGACTGCACGCTCAAGCAAGGACCTGAAAAACCTGCAGCGTGGGCAGGAAGAAAACAACTGAAAGTATGCCGAGGTTACATCTCTCCCGGTTATTCAGGTTTGATATTCAGGCGGTGACTTCTGAGAGTCTCATGGAACATTCTCGGCACTACCTTCTCGTCCCTGATCACTTTCTGAGCCAAGTAAGACGCTTCACAAGATTGGATGAGAGACATGCAGCTGAGAGAAGAAGGAAGAAACACAGGACCCTGGACCCTTGTGCCAAGTTCCTTATTTTGAACGGGCTTCCAGTTAGAGGTTGCCTCATTTCAAAGCAAAGGCTTGGTGAGGTTGATTTCACAGCTCTGTGGGCTGGATGCCAAGCTAAGAGCCTGGACAATAGCCCAATCAATGAAAAGTTGTTCTTTCAGGCACAGAACGTACAAATACAGATCAGTTATAAGGGAGGTTCAGGCTAGGATGATACTATTTTAGGTCTCCTTCAAAACTATCTTAATTTCTTTTTCCCTGCATCTGTACTTTCCTCCTGACCTCCCCTCTCTTGCCTTTGTTAATGAAATTCCTATCTAAGAGTTGAAAGATTCCCCATGAGAGCTCAGATAAAAAGCCAGTGTGTGAGCACGCCGGTGGGAGGATGTACTCCAAGTGTGAGAAACTGTTCGGTGGTACGAGTGACCATCAGTGGAAATGTTTCTAAGGGTGAGGGTATGTGTGTGGGTGTGGGGACCTGGTTAGTTGATGTTTCTCTTTATTTTATATCTAGATACAGCAGTTAATAGTCAATTGCAGAATGCTAAACACACCAAGTGGGCATGATTTTTGAGAGGATGAAGGAAGGGAGACAGGATTCGGTGAGATCATTTATGGGAGTATCTGTGTGTGTTTGCTGGTACGTAACACAAACTGGTAAGAGCCACCCAGATACACACATCCTAAATTTTTCACTTCATTGGAGAAAGAGAAAGCCCACTTGATTCTCTTGGGAACAGCGGCTATATGTGAAAGAAGAGCAGCAATCATTCAGAATATCTCTTTCCCTCTTAGAAAAGGGGGTGATGGTTGTAAAACATGTGTGGGAGAAAAGTAGAGACAGGGGGCCTAGCCTGCTCCAACCTTGGTTACCAGAGGAATTCTTTTGTTTCCAGCCTAATTCATTGCCTAACTTTTGACTGTTCTATGGCCAAATCTGGATTCTCGCCTCCCAGATCTCTTGAATGCAGTGTCTATGTCTTGTTCATCTTTTGACACCCACAGTGTCTGGCGTAAATTATTATGACAATGACAGTGATGATGATGATGATGATAGTGATCATCATCATCATGATCATTATCATCATCATCTAGAATCTAGAGAAACTGACTGTGTTCCAGGGTCTATTTAAAGCACTTTACAGAAAGTTTGTTTGCTTATATAATCTCACAACTCTGAGTTAGTTTTTTATTATTGTCATTTTACGGATGAGGAGACTGATACTCAGAAAGATTAAACAGAACGTACAAAGGTCACAGCAAGAGGTAGAGGTGGAATTTGAATCCAGATCTGTCAGGTTGCGGAGTCTGGCTTTACACTCAGGACTGTTTTGAACCATATTTAGAAAGTTGCCTGAGAATGTTTGCACCTATTCTTATTTTCTTCCTTATCATCTGTTTTCCAGAACATGATTGCCACAACCTCAATGACCTTGCCTGCCTTGTCTCCTATCGTCACCCCAGCACCTGGCATGGTGTTTGGCACACAGTAGGTGCTCAATAAATATGTGCAATTTACTCAGTTTCTAAATTCCTTTAAAGGCTGTGCAACCCAACAGACAGAGAGTCTGGCATCAGCAGACTCTCATCTTGGTTCAGACACATTTCTTTTCCTCTTGTGTAATGTGTTGGCTTCAAACTATTTCTCTTTATCCAGTGTATCATGGAGATGAAACTAAAAGTGGCAGAAACCATAGAGCAGTTTTAGATCACTTAAGAACTCTGCAGATAGGTGGTTTCAGCTTCAGTGGTGCAAAGAAGTCATCAAGAACCCAGGCTTTTTCTGTCCTTCATTTTGTAGCCCTCAGTGTGACAGCATTGCCTCCCCTCATTGTGACAAGGTTGCTGCAGTAGCTCAGTACATCACGTCCTTAAACAAAAACATCCAAAGAAAGGTAGGAAGGGATGTGGGCTTCCTCTTCAGCATCTCTTTCTATTTATTAGAGAGAAAAATCTTTCCAGAAGCCACTAGCAGACTTCCAGTTATGTCTCCTTGCTCAGAACTGGGTCACATGACCACCACATTGGCTAAATCCATCGTTTGCAAAGAGAATATGAATCAGGCTGGTCATGGCTCATCTCATGGGCCTGAGGGAAGGCTCCAACTTCCCCAGACAAATTTCCTTGATATCTGAACAAAATCAGGGTTCAGTTAACAGGGAAGAAGCAGAAAAGTGCTACCAACAATTCTTCCAATCCAAGAAATCCTTTAAAATATGATAAAGTATGCTTCAGTGCTTAGGCTCCACACCAGCCATGGCAGTTGAGTTTCACTATATCAGTTCTCTATTTCTATGCACCTTTTTTTTTTTAAAATGAAAAAAGCTTGCTTGGCTTTCAGCAAAATTAAAACTATTTCAACAACCCACAAATAAGGGAAATAGCTGGCCACAGTCAGTTTTTTTCCTACACATTTAGATCCTAGGTCTTTATATCACCACTGATTTTCTACATATCCAAGGAATAGCACACAATCTATCAGCCTCTTGTCTTCTCCTGTGTCTGATGGGATCAACGATGCTGTTGATTTCTTAGAAACATCAAGTGCAACACTGCAACTAACCATGAAAAGATTGCAAAACAGTCTAGAAGGGTTTAAGACTCAAGTTTACCTGCTGCTTTTCTTGTCTATTGTATTTCAGTGAATTCCTATCCCACATGTTTGCATCTGTCGCTGCCTGAGAGCGCCAGCTGCCTGGGATGTGTAAACCAGAAATATATGGCTGATACAGTAATTCTCATATAGTTCTTTTTCTCCTGGTGGTTGACAAACTTCAAATTAACACCTGCAGATGGGTAGTTATTTTCCTTCTCTTCGCTGTTCTAGACTTTGCCTTGCGGTGGGCTTCAGGAACTTCTCCATTGTCACAGATCAAGAGAATTAGGGTGAAGGATGAAGTGAGCTGGATTTTATACTCCACAAGGAAAGAACAACATCTGAGAGATGGTAGGTGCTCCATAACTGTTTGCTGAGTGACTAGAAGAATGGTAGAAAGGACAAAGTATGGGCTTCTGAATCACGCAGACTTGGATTCAAGTCCCACCTCTGCTACTTACCATCTATGTGATCCAGGGCAAGTTATGTAACTTCTTTCAGACTCATTTTCCTCATCTGTAAAATGGGAATAATGGGGGCCAGCCCCGTGACCGAGTGGTTAAGTTCTCATGCTCTGCTTTGGTGGCCCTGCTTTGGTTTTACCGGTTCTGATCCTGGGTGTGGACCCAGCATCGCTCATCAGGCCATGCTGAGGCGGCATCCTGCATAGCTCAACTAGAAGGACCTACAACTAGAATATACAACTATCTACTGTGGGACTTTGGGGAGAAGAAAAAAAAGAGGAAGATTAGCTCAGGGCCAATCTTTAAAAAAAAATGGTAATAATGATGTTTATCTCTCAGGTTTGCTGTAAGGACTAGAGATAATGTATGTAAAGCACTTAGCATAGTGCCTAGAACATAGTCTATGCTCAATAAATGGAGCTATCACTACTAGATACAACAAGAAGCCAGGTTTTCCTTAGTCATCTTTGTGGAGCCTACACATGGTGGGCACAAAATAGGTAAACTCAGCCCCATGGCTGAGTGGTTAAGTTCACGCACTCCGCTTCCACAGCCCAGGGTTTCACCGGTTTGGATCCTGGGCGCAGATTGGTACCACTCATCAGGCCACCCTGAGGTGGCGTCCCACGTAGTAGAGCCAGAAAGACCTACAACCAGAATATATAACTATGTATTGGGGGGGGGGTTGGGGAGAAGGAAATAAAGGAAGATTGGCAACAGATGTTAGCTCAGGTGCCAATCTAAAAAAAAAAAAAGAGTTAAACCTAAAACCCCCAAGTGCTTGAGCAAACTGGGGTGTTGGTAGAGCCATATAGAAGGCAGTGATATCTGGACAGTGGGGACAAATATGAGGGAAGCATGAGGAAGCAAGCAATGGTGCCGAGAGAGAAAAGCCAGTTCTTGGGGGACAGAGAACTACCGAAGGCACTTGAGAAAGTTCACCATGAAAGATATAAACCCCCCAAGGGCCCAAACCTGACTTGCACAGAAGCAAATTAGGAAGGGGGTAGACACGGCATAGGAGCTTACTTGCTGAAAGTCACCCCTGAAACACGAACTTGCAAGACAGAGAGACTGAGAATTCTCTGCAGATGGCGTAGAAGTTCTAATTCCCAGAGTGCCCTTCCTGGCCCAGCCTGGCTTGGATGTGGAACAGTGTGGGGAGCAGAAGAGGATCAGCAGAGGACAGAGAACCTTGACACAGAAGAGGATGCCAGCTGGCCTAGGTTGGAGACATTTCCCTTGGCTGCTCCTGGCACAGGGTTTCACAAGTCCCCTGGTGGAGGCATTGGCAGTTATAACATAATCTCTCTCTGTACGTGTTCTTTGTAGTTTCTTGTATACCTCGTAATGATTAGGTCATCCTTTCAGTGAACTGTAGGTATTTCCTCCTAAGCGTGGATTCCATCATCTGACCTAATCCGTTTGTTGTCCTTGTGGAGTCCTGAGTCAGCTGATGACTGGGAGTTAGGATGCGGTGGCGCATAAGCAGCACCCATTACAGAAGGTCCTGGGCAAGGCTGTTCCATCTGGTGTGGTTCATGCTGCCTTTGCTCTTCAACTTAAGAACCACAGTTTCTTCTCATTCCATGTGGTTTCATCCAGAGTCTAATGCATGGGGAGGTCGCAAGCATTGCTTTCCTTGAGATCCACTCCTGCTATTGGTTGGAGGAGAGGAAGGTGCCTGGGAAGGGGGTGTGTCACCCCAGTTGTGGAAGGAGGGAGGGAGGAGGCATCTTTCTTCACCCAGGAATGCCTCACCTCTCTCCCTCAGCATTAGGACTTACTGTGTTGGCAGGAGCTGTCCAGGAAGCAGCACGGTGACATTCTCAAGAGGGGTGGGGGTGCAGCATCACCTAAGCGTTTGCTCTTCCATGAATGATAAGATGTTGCAGGTTGGGGCCACCTCAACCTGATTGTTATCCCCTAACACACAGGGTGAGGAAAGAGAGTCCCCACACCCACTACTGAAATATCAGGGGTGGGCCCCGTGCTTTTAGAAAGCAGGGGGTGGGAGCTGGGGTAAAGAAAAACAAAGTCGTTTGATAAAAACCTTGCTTGACTGGGCGGCATCAAACCCAGGCACAGTCCACGCTCCTAACCACTGCAGGGCGCGACCTTCGCAGCCACTCCCAACCGTGACTTGTGACTTGTGACTTGAGACTCAGGGAGCCTCAGGCAGGAGAGGTAAAGCAGGCCCTACAGGTACCCCCAACCAAGCTCTGAGCTCAGTCTATTTAAGACGCTTGATGTCTGTGAGTGATTTTTACTTGGGAACAGAGAGGAAGGAGAAAGGAGGACTGAGCTAACAAAGATTTAGAGTTTGAAGACGACACCCCTCACCCCCTAAAACTGCATGTTTGACACAGTGGAGAAAGAGTTGAAAATAATTTGAGCTAAAATCATGAGTCAGCTTCAGGGAGAGAAGAGTTTTGACTAGAAGCTACAGACCTTCTTCCTGCCTCCTGCTCTCCACCCCAGAGGTGCCAGGTGAACTCACGGTGACTTTGGAAGCTCCCATCTCTCCGTGCCTCAGCCCCTGTCTGTATGAGGAGGGAGTGGAACTAGAGGATCTCTCTGAGATCCTTTCTGTTTTAATTGTCCATCCGCAAGGGGAGAGTCAGGAGCACGTGGATGGAGAGGAGGGAGCCCCGGGTAACCATGGGCTGAGAGAAGCCTCAATGCACAGTACAATTTCACCAATTGTTACAACATTGAAAGAGTCCACTCCCTTAGCATTGGTAAGTAGCCACTCCCGAGGCTCCCTAGTCCTCTCCTTCAACAACCTGGGCCTCCTCACACCACCTAGGATCCAGCAACTAGAGGGTAACACCTGGCACTGTGTCACTGTGTGTGTGTGTGTGTGTGTGTGTGGTCTTCCCTAGGTACAACCACGTGTTTAGTCAGTGCCTGGCCTTCTTCTGCAGTCCAGGGAGACATCCTGAAAGAGAAAATCCCTTGGGGGAGAGGGAAGGAAAGAAGGAAGAAAGGAAGGAAATGTCTAAAAGTCTTGATTTCTACTTTTGGGAAAAATATACTGTGGTCTGACTTTTTAAACTAATTCAGTGCAATTCTGCTCTGTGCATTCAGCGAGAACCTACCTCCCCCGTGGCCTTCTCTGAGGTTTCTGTAACGAGGCCTTGGCAGTGAAGTGAGTAATGATTCAAAGGCTCTTGTAAAATGTCTTCTGATGTGGCGAATTGCATAAATGGTGGTACATACTCTTGCATCTGCCTTTCACCAATCTGGAGAGTCAGCTCCTGGACTAGTCTTTCCAGTGAGTTCTGAGGAACCTGCAAGAAGGTCTGGTGTCCTGGCTTGACCTCCCAAAGCTGACGCCCCTGACTTTGTTCTCTGACTCAGAGGGAAATGAACTCTGAATTCTTCATCATGCTGCCATGGGCCAGATCTCTCCCAGGGCCAGATCTCAGGCTGAGGACAATTTAGGGTGGTACCAGAGTTCAGAGGAAAGCCTTTGGAGACAGTGTGGACCTGGTTCAAACTTAGAGTGAGAACCTTCCTGGCTTTCCCAGAAGTGTCCTGGTTTTGGCATTGAAAGTCCTGGGTCCCAGAAAACTTCCCAGTCCTGGGCAAACTGGGATGGTTGGTCACCCTATCTTCATCCTCTCACTTCACAGCCAGTAATTTAACCTCTTGGAACCTTAGTTTCCTCATATGTGAAATGAGGATAATGATAACCTCATACGATATTTGAGGACTAGGATTGATATCTCTCCAAAGATTGTTCAGGAAGAAAAGAGAAGATTGAGTGTCAAAAATGTCTTTCTGCCTCTCTTCCAAGAAGGAGTAGATATCTCCTCTCCCCAATATGTTTTGACTTTTCCAAGTGTAGGTGTGAGGACAGCACTTGAGGATTCTGGAATAGTCTTCAGAAGGCCTTGCAGGCCCTGGCTAATGCAGAAGGGTGGGTTAAGGGCTCTCCCAGCCCTATGATTATCTGATTAAGTCTAACTATCAGAAGCAGCTGCCTACTTGCAGAAGTCACTTTTAGCAGCTACCACTTGGGAGTCACAAATGAGGGATGATGAAGCCTTTTCTTTTCAGCGTCTTTGTTGCCCCTCAGCTATTGTCTGCAGAGATGATTAACTAATAGCCAGGTTCTGAAGGCCTATTTCCAAGTAACTGCTGTTTCAGGGCTGAAAACGGAAAAGAAGTCAGTGCTTTCAAAGGACTCCCTTGCAAGGCATTTGCAGCAGGCAAGGATGGATTTCACCGGCATCTTAATCCCTGGCAATAAAAGTCAAGGGCTGTCTTGGAGACCAGAGGCAGCAAGCAAGAACTCCAATAACAAAAGAGAGGCGGGAGGATTATTTATTCAAATGTGCTGACAGAAGAAAGCCTTAATCAAAGACACCATAGAAAACAAGCTGCAGGCTGATAGGGAGTATTCGGAACATGAAGATGTCAAAGGGATCCAGCTTTTTCTGAGCGGAAGGGGATTGCTGGGGGAAATGGTCTTTCGTAACTGAGCAGAGCTATGTCAGCACTAATGACAGGAGAAGGCTCTTATTAGGAAGATGCCAAGGGCTGGGGATTATTCAAAGTGCAAATATCTTCACCTTCCCATCCCTCCCACCCCCATCACAAGTGAAATAAGAATCATTAGAATTAGTGCCAGATTCTGATTGAAAATAGGTCTTCAGAAGTTGAAAAATTCAACAGCCAAGACTCTGGTACCAGTAATTAGTAACTAGTTCATATCCAAGGCAACTGACGGCACAATTTTGCATAATTAGGACACCTTTGAAAGTAGAGAGGAGAAAGGACTCACCAATTGGGAATTGACTGATTTGTGTAAACATTAGTGTGATCAGGGGTTTCCAATCCTCCAGTACCTCCTTCATATTTACATTCTAAATTAATGACTGGCCAAATGCCAAGGAGAGCAATGCTGTTGGCTTTTGGCCACACACAAAGCTGCCCATCAGATTCTGGGGAAATCTGCAAGACAGATGTTTCTAGGTTACTGAATCATCTTTTCACCTGTGCTTCTCACCCTTTTCTAAAGAAAATTAAATTCTGGAACAGTTAATTCAAAAGTCAAGAAATTTGATTATCAGAGTAATACATTAAGGCATACCCACTAGCCATGGCTGCATATTAAATCACCCCAAAGCCTAGTGACTTAAGTCAACCAAAAGCATTTTATTACCTCTCCCGGTTTCCCTGGTCAGGAATTCAGGGAGGGCATGGTGGGGCAATTCTGGTCTGGGGTCCCTCATGTGGTTGGAATTAGACAGAGGCTGGAGTTAGAACAGCAGAGGGATTGGATCCACTCAGTCTTGTTGGGTATGTTTCTAACCTCATGGTAGTCTCAGGGCCTCTCCATATGGTCTCTCCATAAGAGCTGGTTTGAGCTTCCTCACAACATGGCGGCCTCAGGGCAGTTAAGTGCTCCTGTGCGAGTATTTCAGCTCCCAAGGCAGCAGCTGCATCAACTTTTATGATGTGGCCTCAGAAGTCACGTAGCATCACTTCCTACCACATTCTGTTGGTTATAAATGAGTCACAAGCCCACCGAGATTCAAGAGGAATTTGACTTACTTCTTAAGGGAGAAATGGCAAGGTTCTAAAAAAGCAATGTGGGATGGAGATATTGTGGCCGTCTTTGGAAAATATAATATGCTATGAGGCATAAATAACTGATGATCAAAGCCTTTAAAGGAATTTTTTGTGTTTTAAGAAAACAGTATGTTAACCCAAATAAATCTCTAAATTAGTGGAATAAGTACTAAGGAACCTTGTGTTAACTGCCTTCAATCCCTTCTTCTCCACATTACCTCTTACTCTTTAGGGCAGAACAATTGGGTGTAATGTGATGTATTCGTTTATTAGGCTGCCATAACAAAGTACCACAAACTGGGTGGCTTAAACGACAAAAATGTATTGTCTCACAGTTCTGGAGGCTAGAAGTCTGAGATTAAGGTGTCAGCAGCATTGATTCTCTCTGAGGGCTTTGAGAGATAAGCTATTCCATGCCTCGCCCCTGGCTTCTGATGGTTTGCTGACAATCTTTGGCATTCCTTGTCTTATAGAAGCATCGCTCCAATCTCTGCCTTCATCTTCACATGGCACTCTCCCTGAGTACGTTTGTCTGTGTCCAAATTTCCCTTTTTATAAGGATGCCAGTCATATTGATTAGGGGCCCACCCTACTCCAGTATGACCTCATCTTAGTTAATTACATCTGCAATGACCCTAGTTTCAAATATGGTCAATTCTGAGGTACTGGGGGTAAAGACGTCAATGTATGAATTGGGGAAGGGGTCTCTTATTTTCTGAAGGAAGGAACTTCTTTTTTCTTTTTTTATTGAGTTCATAATAGTTTACATCAATGTGCAATTTTAGCTGTACATTATTTCTTGACTGTCACCACATAGGTGCTGCCCTTCACCCCCTGTGCCCACCCCCCGACCCCTCTTCCCCAGGTAACCACTGAACTGTTTTCTTTGTCCATGTGCTTGTTTATATTCCACATATGAGTGAAATCATCTGGTGTTTGTCTTTCTCAGACTGCCTTATTTCACTTGGCATAACTCCCTCTAGGTCCTCCCATGTTATTGCAAATGGGATGAATTTGTCTTTGTTTCTGGCTGAGTAATGTTCCATCATATCTGTATATATACCACATCTTCTTTATCCAATCACCAGTCAATGGGCACTTGGGTTGCTTCCATGTCTTGGCTATTGTGAATAGTGCTGCAATGAACATAGGGATGCATATGTTACTCTGGATTGTTGATTTCAAGTTGTTTGGGTAGATACCCAGTAGTGGGATAGCTGGGTCATATGGTAGTTCTATTTTTAGTTTTTTGAGGAATCTCCATACTGTTTTCTGTAGTGGCTGCACCAGTTTGCATTCCCAGCAGCCGCGTATGAGGGTTTCCTTCTAGGAAGGAGCTTTTTTTGATACGGTTTCTGAGAGTATGAATAGGGGAGCAGGGTCCAATCTCAGGTAAAATTTTAAAACTTTATATCTATCTTCTTCTTCCCATGACCCTTGGCAGTCTCTCTTACCTCCTAAACACCTTTAAACTTTGAGTCAAAGTTTTCATTAAGGTTATTAATGCCATTAGAGTGTTTAGGATTAAATGCCTTTTTTCTGAAAATGTAATTATCAAATGTTGGTTATTGGGTCTCGTTCTTTCCTCAATTTTCTATAGTCCTGATGCCCCTAGTTATGGAACTTCAAGTTGCATAGAATTTTTCAAGACTTTACCCTCCTTGTAAGCTGGGGTTCACCTAGGCAGCAACCTAGTTCATTAAGGAGGCTTAAAGAGCAATTTATTGACTTTGAGGATTCGAGATTGTTCTCTCTCAATGTTAAGCAGACATTTAAAAATTTATTTCCTTTGGATGCTTAAAATGAAAAGAAAAAAAAGACAGGCACATCCCGCCGCCTCTTTAGGCAAGCCACAAGTCTTTGGCTTTCTTGCCCCAGCACTTATCTTGCACTTGATGTTTTCAAAATACTATCCAATCATTAAATAGCCAGTTCCCACTACATCTTTGTGAGATGTGAAAATTCTTGCCATTTTTAGTAAAGGAAATTGAAGCAAAAAGCACCAAGGTGACCTGTGCAAGGTGACGTAACAGATCAGGAGTAGCTCCAGGTGTCTTGTCATTTCATGAACTAAAACTTTGTCCTGTGCCAGCCCAGGGACAGACTCTCATGGCCACATCCCTTTCTCCTCTTCCCAGAAGCCAAATACCCACTTTCCCCTTTGCTCTGCAGCCATTGGAGGAGCAGCAGGAAAGGCAGGAGTTAGCAGATGCCCGGCACATCCCTGCTGGGAGCAAGCTTGTTATCAGTGTTTGTAAAACACTCTCTGTATAAAGAGCCCCAGAAATCTTAAGAGGAACCTTTGGGATATGAAGCCTGAGTCAGCAGGTGGGCATCCCAGTGCAATCTCCTTTGTACTCACTGGGTGGTGAGATCTGGGATATTCAGGTCGTATGACAGTAATGAAAAAGGTGTAGAAGGTGTTCTAGTCCTAGAAAACTGTAATCTTCTTGATCACAGGCTGGATCAGAAACAAGCCCGCAGAAACTCTCTGTCTGGTCTTAAATCAATAAACAATAATAGCAACCTTTAAGGACTTTCCTTAGTTCTAGGAAGGTGCTGCATGAAAGAATCCCAGACATCTTGTGTGTCTGCCTCTCCAGGAAGACTGGGAGGCACCATAATGCACTCTAGTATTTGCAAAGCTCTCATTTTTTCTCTGGTGAGAGAAGATTGCATGTAACTGTCTGGTTCTATACTTGCGTGGAGGGAAATTGATGGCATGCAAATTATCTTATTTAAGATGCCACCCACACCTGTATTTGACTCTTAGGCAGGCCAGCAAATCCAAATCACATTCTCCTCTCTTGAGGTACCCTTTCCCTGCTTTTTTCTTTAGTCACTCACTTTAAACTATGATTGGTTTCTTAATCCACAGAAGCATAACTAGTAAGGTATGTTTCGCACTGATTATATGCTACTCACGTGAAGTGGCACATGACGCGGACCTCTTTCTGAGCAAGAATATAAGTTGAGGCTTCTCGTTTTCATATCAAAGTGCCATTTTGGTCCTGCACACCTAAATTCTAAGCATAGGGATCTCAGCACTTAGATCTATTTTCATAATCAATAGTATGAAACTCGTCTTATTTCTCATTTTGTATTGGCTGCTAGGAATCTCAGAGCCAAATATAGTGCTCAGTTTTACTATGTATTCTTAGGTTAAGTTTTCAGGTATAAAACCTTTACATTCACAATGTTTATTATTTATCCATATCTTAATGATTTTTTTACAGAGTTTTTTACTACAAGGTACCTCAGATCTTTTTTTAAAAAAATAATTTAAGCATGGTATTAATAATAAATAAAATATATTTTAAAAACCACTATAATTTTCAACACTGAGAATGGCCTTTAAAATCATAGTTAGTTTTGTCCATAGGTTGATTAGAGAACACTGGTAAGAGATAACCGGTTCTGATAGTTTTCTGGGATACACCCATACTGCCATGCTGGACATTAAGATATTGAAATCTCTCTGTGTGGATTGTTTAAAGCTACTTAACTCCCACCCTCTCCTGGGACCACTCCCTCAGGCACCTTCTCCAGGATCCAGCAACCAGAGGGGCCCTAAAGGACCAGCTCCAATGACCCATAGCCATTGTCTCAGGTCAGTGGCCTAGCCATTCTGGTTACGTATTTTAATATCCCCCTTGGAGGGAACGTTTTTGCTACTCTTGCCTCCTGTTAGTGCAAACAATAGATTTGCTTATTAATATAGGGGCAGGGTAGTGGGGAGGAATACAGACTCTGAAGCTGGACTGCTTGGCTTCAAGCCCTGAGTCAGCCTCACGTTGTCCCTGTGACCTTAGTGAGTTCTGTGTCTTCTCTCTGCCTTATTTCTCCAGCTGGAGTTGGAGGTGATAGTTACCTTCCTCATAGGATTGTTGTGAAGAATGGACGAGTGAATGTAAGCAGAGCAGTTAGAGCAGTGCCTGTGGGAAGCTCATGCGGTAGCCACTATTATTGAGCACCTGCTAAGTACCAGGCACAGTACTGAGTGCTTTGTGTTTGTTGTCTAACCCCCCAAAGACCCCATCAAGTAAGTATTATCATTGCTATTTCAAAGATAACTGAATCTCAGAGAAATTAAGAAACGTGCCCAAGGTCACTGTACTGGGGATGGACAGAGCAGATTTAAATTCCTCTCTCTGCCACTCGAAGCCCATGCTTTCCCCTCCGCTGCAGACTCTTCTCTGGTGCAAGCAGCACTTTGCAGCAAAGAAGAAAGAGAAGATGGCTGGCTTTGGTGAATGCTGAGCACGTGAAGATGCTCCGAGGGTATAGAGACCTCGCAGAGGATGGATGGCAAACGGAGTTGCCCTCTGACTAGAAGAGTTAGAGTTGCTGTTTGTAACAGGGTTCTGCCATCACCCAGGCTTAACACCTGGCAGTCGTCCCTGACCCCTCCCGTTCCCTTGCTCCCAGATCTAGTCACCACGCACCTCAATTCTGCCCTAATGATGTCTCTCACATCCCTTCCATTCCATTCATGCCTGTGCTAACACTCCATTTCAAGTTCTCATTACCTCATGTCTAGATCATTTCAAAAGCCTCTTAACTTGTCTCCCAGCCTCCATGTCTCTGTCACCCCTCCCCTCGCAACCACCAAATTATTCCTAAGGGAACTGCTTCCATCACATGATTTCTCTGTTCAAAACCCCTCAATGACTACCCAGTGTTTACTGAATACAGTTCAGCTTTTTACAATGACATTCAAATGCCTTCTTAATCTAATTCCAGTCTTCTTTCCCGAAATTCTCTCTCAGGACTCCTCTGTGAGAATTTTGTGAGATAGCCAAGATTGTTTACTTGTATTCCTTAGCCACACTATTTTCTTTCCCACCTCCAAGCCTTTCCCCACTCCATTCCCCATGCCTGGCACACCCTCCTCCAGTCTTCTAAGTTCTGTACATCCATCACGACCCAACTTGGCCCCCTCGCCGCTGTGACACCTCCTCTGCCCACCCCAGGGAAGTGGAACCCCTCCCTTGTCTGAATTATACTACTCATTAGACACTTAGCCCCCACTGCCTATGTTATGAATTAGCTTTCTGTTCGTAAATGCTCTTCTTTCCCAGGTACATTGTGACTGTCTTATAGCCAGAGGAGTGAAGGAGACAGATGGTGGGAGGGCTCTGACAAGGGGATATGGTGGTACAGCCTGGTAGTTAGGCTCTTGAGCTCAGAAATTAGACAAACTGGGTTTGAATCACGGCTCTGCACTAACTAACCAGGCAATCTTACCAAGACACCTAATCTCTCAGTGTCCCCAACCATAAAATGGGGATAATGACTCTCCCTTCCTCATAGAGCTGTTGTGAGGATAATGAGTTAATACATAGAGAGCACTTACTCAACGCCTGGTACGTAGATAAAGCTCAATTAATATTAGTTATTATTACTTTCATTATTGAACAAGAGGAGAGGGTTTGTGATGTACTAGACACTGTATAAATAATTCAATAGACTTTATTTAATTTGTATGAAACCCTTGAGGTATTGGGATCCTGCGCTAGCTATGCCCGAGCTGTGGAGCCTTCTGACCAGCCCTGAACAGCTAAATCTCTTTTCCGTGAGTGAGAAGTACACCGCAGTCACGTTTAAATCATGTTTAATGTCCCTGTTGCAGCTGGACTTAATTCTAATGGGCACGAGTCCTGTCACTCTACTGCTGGAAATAGCACTTCGTTCTGGTGGCCATCAGGAGCTTCATTTCTAGTATTTTACAAAAATTCTATTCAGAGGAAATGACTCAATTTAAGTCTTTCCCACACTGGTCATCTCTTTCTTTAGCGTGAGCAGAATAAGAGATTAAAGAGTAAAAGAGAGAGACACAGAGATCCTTTCTAAATGGGGGGGGGAGGGGGTAGGATAAGACCAAACTCGGGGACCCTGGACTGCCACCACCCATTACACCCTGGGGATGCTGGAGCAGGTGGAGTTTCAGCGTTGGCATAATCTCTGCAGAGAATCATGTAGCTGGCATCAGAAGTGGATATTTCAAGCTGTGTAGATCTTAAGGCCAGCCTCAGGTCAGAAACATGTCTGCAGCTGGCTTTGGGATTTTTTTGTCATGATGCAGCAATTTGCATTAAATTGTAACCTTGATCTGTCTTTTGTGCATCTATACCTTGGAGGTAGACAAAAGCAAAATATAAAAATGCTAAGTAGGTTGTCAGATCAGTGACACCACACCCCTCATCCCACCTTCTTCTTGCTTGCTGGAGGAGCTTGTCCTTTCTATAGAGCTGTGAATTCTAGCTACTCACATTCTCAGCTTACCTTGCAGCTAGCTTATAGATACGAGACCCAATTTAGTCCAATTCACCTGCAAAGTATGCTGAAGGTCCTATGGAAACTCGTTCTTCACTGGATCTGATCTTGTTGATATATGATGCCTGAAACTGCTGCAGCCATCTGTGAGTATGAGGGAGGCATGGTTGATATACTGAGCAATGCAGAGCCAAGAGATGGAAAATACCTGCATCCTTGAGTATGTCATTGATCCAATCCTCTAACGTTGGACAGACTTATTGCTATGTGAAATAATCAATGTCCTTACTGTTTAACTAATTTTGGTTGGGTAGTCTGTTACTTGCAGCCAAAATCACCCTTACTGACGCAGCAGCCAAAGCATTTTAACATTCTAAGCTGTAATGCCATATGTTTATAAGCCACCCTAGTTAAAACAAATGCCTCTTGCCCTTGCTATTATTATGTAGCATGTTATTGCCCCATTTTCTAATTGGAGACAGGCTAGGGAAATATTCTATATCCACTTAATGGCAGATTATGCAGTTAGGCAGTCTGAGTTCGAAACCTGGCTTTACCTTTGTGATCTTGGGCAAGTTACTTAATTTCTCTGTGCGTCAGCTTCCTCATCCATTAAATGGGGAAAGTAATCATCCTGCCTCGTAGGTTTGTATTGAGGATCAAATGAGCTAATACATATAAAATACTTAGAATGGTTCCTGGTCTGCAGAAAGTCATCAATCAATTTATGTTAGGTTTGTTTTCATCCTCCCCAGGATTGCACCCTGCTGCACATTTCCAAGGCAATTTGCTGTCACACTTTCCACCTACATTTTCCTTTGCCAATCACTTCTGGAAATAGCTGAAATGTGGGACAGCGATGGCCAGCTCAGCCCTCTTGCTAGCATGCATACCACAGTGTCATCAGAAAAGAAATTTAAACTAACAGAAAGTAACAAATCTTTTGTC
This sequence comes from Equus przewalskii, assembly GCF_037783145.1. Lineage (NCBI taxonomy): Eukaryota > Metazoa > Chordata > Mammalia > Perissodactyla > Equidae > Equus > Equus przewalskii. The sequence goes on along the minus strand of NC_091833.1, from coordinate 76,044,718 downwards.
TGGAAACACCACAGAGAAGCCAAAATTCCCTACACTCCCCAGATCCCATGCTCTGGATGTCCTTCACCCCATGCACTGAGACAGAGGTGGCAAGGACTCCTCAGGGTTGATTTTCCCATAGGCCTCTGGGGTGTGCCCTCAGCACTGAGTGTGTCCCTCATCATCTATAGCCTTAGCCAACAGAAATGGGGAAAACCCACAGATCCCCTTACATCACTATCATTTTTCACTGTGCCACTCGTATTTCTCCCCCTTTTTAGCTTTTTTGCTGGGCCAAGAACGTCTTCTTGTCTTCTTCTCTGGGGTGACTCCTTTTCCCATCAACCCACGATTGTCCATCCCTTGTCAGGGACTGCAGAGGCTGTTTCAGCTTCTTACATCTGCATTACGCTTGTCAACCTAGGGCAGCTTTCAGCCAATCCTTCGGTATAGCTCATCTGTGGAGCCCTTGGCAGCTTCCAAAATACTTTGGCCCAAGTTATTTAATCCTCACAAAAGTCTTGTGTGGTGCCTGTTTTCATGCCAAACGAGAGTCCTCGGGCTTTTTCCCTTTCCTGTAGAGACCAAGGGCAGAGGGCGGTGGGACAAAAATATTTCACTCTCTTTGCCTTGTGGATCTGAGGCAATAAGGACCTTGTCCAAGTTTCCCTCAGCAGTGAGTGTTTCAGGTGGAGAGAAAGCAGAGACTCTGAAGAAACCACTCGAAGTCCACCTGAAAATTGAGCACTTGGCTTCTGAAGGAAAAACAAACACCTGATGCTTCTCTGGGCGGAAGGATCCGGTTCTGACTCTTGACAGATAGTCCAATCTAGAATAGAGGGAGAGGGAGGAAGAAGGCTCTGGAAACCAGCTGGCTTAACAAAGTACTTCCTGGTATGGAATCTTTTGCCATTTGTATGAGAAGCACATATCGGGATCCTTCAGATTAAAGACGCTCTATTGACTTCTTTATCAGACAGCCCCTCAAACACCTATATTGGCAATAACTGAGCTACAAACCGAGGAGCCCACTCTGTCGCCTTGAGGGGTGGAGGTTTCAGAGTCTTGGTGAAGAGCTGATGTGCCGTTGAGGTTTGTGTGAACAGGACTGTTGGTTTGCGGAGCGCTGGTGCCTGCATTCTGGAAGGTAGGAGGAAATGGAGACCTCTGCATATGGGCTGGTGCCACACACCTCTGCCACCTCAGCGTCTGTCTGAGCTGCCTGTCTTGTGGAAAAGTTCCTTTCATTTCCTCAATTTTATTCAGTGCCAGGTTGAGAGGCCTGGAGAGGGGTCAGGGGCCCAACCACTGTGTTAACCAAAGCAGTACAAGTGTCAAATAAATGCTGTTCTTTCCCTTTTTTCCTCTTTCTTTTCTGCCTTCCAGGAAGGTTTTTTTTAAAAAAAACAAAAAACACTCAGCTCACTTTCTACTTTCAAGCACACCCTGTTCCTTCACAAGGGAAAAAGAAGCCGACAGAGCAACATTTATTCATAAAGTCTCTATTCAGCTCTCCTTGCTTGTTTTGGGCTCAGGGTTCAGCTAACTGGTTCCCACAGAGCGTAGACCAGCAGGGGAGGTGGGGTTCACAGGAGAGAACGGGAAAAAGATCTGCTCTTCCAGAATGCGATGGAAAACCACAATATTTCTGGATGAGTGGCATGGAGCACGGCAGTGACTTTCTTCCCTATTTCCCCCCTTGGGGTGGAGGCTGCTTACCTCAGGGCCAGCCAGGCTCACCCGCCCGTTCCTGCCTGTCACGTCCTCCCTCTGAAAGGGGTTTTTTGGGGGGCAATGGGGCATCTTCCCTCACTGTCACTTGAAGCCACTGAGTGGCTTTAACAGTAGAGTGATTCCCACCTTAGAAGGAGACAAGGGAGCCATCCTTCCAGCTGCTCAGGGTGAAAACTTTGGAATCATCCATGAGTCTTCTCTTTCTCACACCCCACTTCCAGTCCACCAGCATATCCTCTTGGCTCCACTTTCAAAATTTATTCAGTATCTATATCAGTGAGTATCCATATCTATAACAATGTAAATCACAAAATACATTATCTATATCTACAGATGGCTCAGCAAGAGAAACAGAACCAGCAGGAGATACATATTAAGAGATTTATCATGAGGAACTGGCGTACATAATTGTGGGGGCTGGTGAGGCGAGTCCGAAATCCATAGGGTGGGCCCTTAGGAAAGGCAGTTGGGAGCTCTCAGGTAGGATTTGAACCTGCCCCCGTGGCAGATTTACTTCCTCATCAAGGAACCCTCAGCTCTGGCATAAGGCCTTTCAACTAATTGATTCAGGTCCACCCTGAATCTAGGATAATGTCTCTTACTTAAAGTCAACTGATTAGAGAGTTTAATCACATCTAGAAAATATCCTCACGGCAACACCCAGGTTAGTGTTTGACTGAATAACTGAGGACTGTAGCCCAGCCAAGCCACACATCAAACCTGCCATCACCTTGTCCAACCTCGTCTCTCTCCTCCGCAGCCCCTCCCTGGTCCAAGCCACCATCATTTCTCCCCTGAGTTATTGCATTAGCCTCTTTATCAGTTTCCCTGTTTCTTCTCTTGTCCTGCCTGCCCCTCCCCCCGCAGCTGTTTTCAACAGAACATCTAGAGTGATCATTGCTCCATTGCTCAAAGCCCTCGAGGTGGGCAGAATAATGGGTCCCCAAAGATGTCCACGCCCTCATCCCCAGAGCCTATGAACGCGTTATCTCACGCTGCCAAAGGGAGTTTGCAGATGTGCTTAGGATGTGCATCTTGAGATGGGGAGATGATCCTGGGTTACCAAGTGGGCCCAATCTAATCACGCGAGTTTAAAAGTGGAAGAGAGACGCAGAAAAATGGGTCAGAGAGACAGCTGGCTTTGAAAGTGGAGGGAGGGGCCGCAAGCCAACAGCAAGGATAAGGGGACCTCAGTCCTGCAACTGCACGGAACTGAATTCTGCTAACAAACCGAATGAGCAGGAAACAGAGTCTCCCATGGCGCTTTCGGTAAGGAACACACTCCTGCCAACAGCTTGACTTCAGCCTGGTGGACTCGTGTCGGACCTCCAATCTGTATAACTGTAAGATGCAGATTTGTGTCGTTGAAGCCACTAATTTGGGGGTAACTTGTTAGGGCAGCAATAAGAAAACGAACACAGCCCTCCAGAGACTTCCCATCCTACTCAGAGTAAAAGCCAAGCTCCTCAGAATCCCATCTCGCCTTCTCTCTGACATCCTTTCCTACCACCCTCCCTACTCACCCCCTCACCCCTACATCAGCTCCAGGGCCTGGACTAGAGTGAAGCTCGTGAGGCACTAGCCTTGAGATGCCAAAAACTCAGTAACCAATATAAACAACATTTTAATGTAATATCACAATTAGTGCCAAAAAATCTATGGTATACAAAATATAAAACTTCAGAAGGAAGACAGGATTCTACCCTGTGTTTGCACAATTCCCCTCCCCTAATCCCAGCCCTGATCCTTGTTGTTTGCCCAAACTTCCAGGCACACTCCACCAGCAGAACTTTTTCATTTGCTTTTGCAATTATCTGCAAGGCTTCCTCCCTCCCCTGCTTCTGTCTTTACTCAAATATCACCTTATAATGAGGCTTCCCTGACCCTTCTTTTTTTTTTCTTGTGAAGAAGATAGGCCCTGAGGTAGCATCTACTGCCAATCTTCCTCTTTTGGCTTGAAGAAGATTGTCACTGAGCTAACATCTGTGCAGTCTTTCCTCTATTTTCTATGTGACACTGCCACAGCGTAGCCTGACGAGTGGTGCTAGGTCCATGCCCACAATCAAAACCTGCGAACCCCAGGCCGCCAAAGCAGGGTGTGCAAACTTAACCATTATGCCACCGGGCCAGCCCCCCAACCCTTTATTAAATTATAGTGCCCCTCATGAGTACTCACTGACTTCTCCCTTGCTCTGTATTTCCCCAAAGCATATTACACATCTAACATTCTATTTTATTTATTTACTACTGTAGAGGAGGTAAAATTTCTTCCCTGCTCTCTTAGGGTTTCCACTTGGGACTGTCTTAACAGATTAATGGAAGAAACGCATAAAAATTTTATTTCGATAAAGTTTTATGTGTACATGGGAGTTCTCACAGGAAAATGAAGACTCAAAGAAATTTCTAGGCCTAAGTGCTTACGTACTAGGTTAAATGAAGGGTGCAAATTGTGGGAAAGTAACTGAAAGATACAGGGAGGCTAAAGGAAGATAAGAATTATTATTATTTTTTTAAGATTTTATTTTTTTCCTTTTTCTCCCCAAAGCCCCCAGGTACATAGTTGTGTATTCTTATTTGTGGGTCCTTCTAGTTGTGGCATGTGGGACGCTGTCTCAGTGTGGCTCCATGAGCGGTGCCATATCCGCGCCCAGGATTCGAACCGATGAAACCCTGGGCCGCTGAAGCGGAGCACGCGAACTTAACCACTCAGCCACGGGGCCAGCCCCCAGACAAGAATTATTTTAACAAGATCTGTTTGTACAGGTTTCTCTCGGCCTCGACTCCCCAGCTCTGGTGATAAGAATGTTCTTTTCCTCCTAGTATACGGAGGGCATCTTTCACATGAGAGTTCCATCTCCTGTTTTCAGGAAGAAAAGGGGAGGTCAGAATGCCCTTCTTGTACCTGTTGTTTTTCAAGTGCCTTTAGCTCAAAATAATCAATATGCCAAAGAAGCATATTTTGGGGTGATGTAATCTGAACCCTTTCACTACTTTTTGTTAACTGCTATTTCATCAAGGCCTAACGGTTTGTGGCATGGAGTAGGTATTTAATAAGTGTCTGTGGTAGGAATGATGGAAGGGAAGGAGAGAGGGAGAGAGAAAGGAAGGAGAAGGAAGAGAGGAAGGATGGAAGGTGTCAGTGGGGGAACAGGGCGTGTACGTGCGTGCACGGAACTTTTGCGTTGTTGATTGAAACCTAAAATCCCTGAAGAACTGTAGTAATTTCAGTCTAAGGAAATGTCAGCTTATAAACAGGGTTATTTTTTCTTCTCCCAAAGGGGAAAAAGCCATCCAGAGTCAGTGTGTTCTATTAGGTTAATTAGTAGATTTGGATTAACTGTGTACTTTCTTTTCTAGGCAATTAGCTGAATTCTGTTTCCACTGAAGTTCTGGGAAATGTTTGGATTTCATGCAGTTTGTCCAAAACCTTTTGAGACAGAGTCTCTGCAACCCTGTATTGAATAATGCCTAGAGATTTTATGCTCTTCTAGTTCCCCTCAACAATAAAAATTTAATTTTGATGATCTCCGTCCTCCAATTTTTTATAAATGGATCCTAAGAATGCTATTGTCAAAAATCAGTGATAACTTTCATCACAGATAAACTGGTTTTTGTTCACAATAACAAAAAAGTTATGATAGATATATTTCAAGATTGATTAGGATGGAAAATAGACCCAAGTTTTACCACCATCCATTAACTGACTAGCAGCCATGTGACTTAGGAATTGGCTGGAATGTGTGAGCTGGAATCTAAGCAGAGTGACGTTACGGTTGATGGCACACACTAAACTACGTGGATTGTGGGCCAAGGTGGTCAATGTGGGTGCGTGTAGGACAGTTAAGCAGAGGAACTAGCTTAGGAGAGAGAAGAAAAAAGAGGGGCAGAGGGAAGCAAAGAAGAGAGAGAAAGAAACTCAGAGACAAGCTTGAGAGAATAGCCTCCATTCCTCACGGCTCTGGCTGTCCTTGATTCTTTGCTTTCTGTCCATGTGTTCCCATGGCCTCTCTCCTCGACCTTCCTTAAGCCAGTTTGAGGGTTTCTCTGTTCCTTGTACTCAAAAGAGCTGACTAGACTGCATATTCCTGGGGATGGTCATTAAAAAGGCAAAAAGTTCTTTGAGCAGACTCGGAAAGCCACAGTCAGAATTGTGCAGTGTTTTCCATTGGAATTAAACAGTGGGTTTTGATGTTTTTAGTGTAGGAAAGAAAAATGAGTTTCAACTGAATGTAGCCTCTTGGATTGGCTCCTGGAAAAGAAAAAGAATATTGGTGGAAAAACTGGTGAAATCTGAATAAAGTCTGGAGTTTGGTTAATAATATAGTAATAGTAATTTCTTAATTTTGACAAAGGTACCATAGATAATGAAAGATGTTAACATTAGGGCAAACAGGGTGAAGAGAATATAGAACCCTCTGTACTACCTTTGCAACTATCAGTCTAAACTTATGCCAAAATAAAAAATATGTATTTAAAAAAATATGTTGCAGGGGCCAGCCCAATGGTGTAGAGATTAAATTTGCACACTCCACTTCAGTGGTCCAGGGTTCGTGGGTTTGGACCCCGAGTGCAGACCTACACACTGCTCGTCAAGCCATGCTGTGGTGGCATCCCACATACAAAAAATAGAGGAAGATGGGCACAGATGTTAGCTCAGGGACAACCTTCATCACACACACAAAATAAATAAAGTAAAAAATAGGTGTGATTCCTGGATAGAGAAAGAAGTAGAAGGATAGAGTGGAAAAAGCAACTATAACAGAAGTCAGAAAAAACTAGGGTCATATCTGGAAAATCTTGGGTTCAAGTCCATACGTTACTTCTTCCTAGCTGTGTGGCCTTGGCCAAGATACTTCACCTCTCTGATCCTCAGTTCCCTCATGAATTCATAGTGTTGTTTGGGGAGGCAAACAATGATACCAACAATGATGGCATGACATGATGAGCCAGGGTGGTGACATAGGAAGAGGAAGGAGCTGATCCAGCTTGGACACCTGAACCAGGTATGAATGAGTTCAACCCTCAGCTTATGCTTGATACTTTTTTCACTTTGACAAATAAAGAAGAAAGATCATCATCACGCATACCGTGATTACAGCCTCTTCAGAGATGCGTGTTCTGCACATAGAACATCATAAATCACAGTATAGTCACATTTCGTGGGTCACCAGGTAACGTTATCTCGTTGACATTTTTAATGTTTGCGATTGTCCTCATAAATATTTTAACTGAAAACTAAAACGCACACATACACACATATATATAACGTACTACGTAAAGTATGCTGCTGTGGCAGATGTTAGCTCAGGGCTAATCTTCCTCAAAAAAAAAAAAAAGATTGTTTAAAAAAACATATATGCTGATATAACATGCTGGTCAAGTTCGTGGCAGTAGACTCAGGCTCTGGGTTTGAATCCTAACTCCACCACTTACGGTGTCATGCTCATCCTCTCCTGGGCCTCATTTTCCTCCCACAAGGAAAATGATAGAACTTGCTTAAAAGACAATTGAGATAGCTGGATGAGGTAATGCCTGCAAATAACAGAGCAGAGTGTCTGGCAGCAAACACTCAATAAAACCTTGACTTTTATTATTAATACATTTTTACAGTTTGTAATAATTTGAACATTACGGAAGTGTGGAAATCCTCCATTATTCCACCCGCACGGCCCAAGATACTCACTACAACAGTTTGGTGCCTAGTCCTCCCCTCCCCCTCCCCACTTGGAGTCTTTGTGATTTTCTTGCCTGTTTGTATGGACTCCTCATATTGCAAATTGCAATCCTTTGTCTTCATATTTGCGGAATATTTCCCCCAATCTATTGCTTATTTTTGTTTTGATTATTGGCTTGAAGGTCACTTGGAGGTTTGATAAATAAGATTGTATAGCCTATGCGAGGGAGATTTCCGCCCGTTCCCAGCCTGATCGCCTTTCCCTGAGGAAGTTCGGGGTGAGGGGCATGGACAGTATCCAGATTTCGAGGAGAGAGCTGTGATTGGGTGCCCAGTGTCACTGACCGTCATGGTGGCACCTTCTGAGATGCCCTCGTTCCCATCTGCTCTTCAGTGCTGGGTCCATGCAGGTGCCAACCTGAGGCCTCTTCAGGTCCTCTGTCTGCCAGGGCCACCTCTGGGACCCTCCTGACCACAGCGACGCTCCTGTGCTGTTCTGACAGAAGCTCGGGCCTGTGGGAAACACTGAGGCGGACTCGCGCCTTAACCTCCATACGCTGCACCTCATTTCCCCTCTCCTCTCCTGCGCTGGGCTGAGCGGCAGGAACTCGGGGGGCCTCTCTGGGCCCTTCTATTCTTCAGTTTTCATGTGTGTCTTCCCAGGAAGTGTCAGGGCCCCATCTGAACAACTTTTTTAGGTAGGTAAATATTTGTGTGCAAGAAGTTAGAGCCAGTTGGACTTTGGGGAACAACAGCGCCGATCGGGCAGAGGGAGGGACTGAGCTGGGTGCAGCTGCAGCAGAGGCCTCCACCAATTCCTCAGGGAGCTCTGAAGGTGGATGGCCCCTCAGAGTTATCCTCAGTTGAGACAAGGGGGCGGACCTTTGTTCTTCCGCATAGAAGAATCATTATTACTGGTGTTCTCCAGGGAGGGGCCATAAGCTTGGGCAAGGCAGAGCCTCGCAATTTCTGCAGAAGACTGAGGTGAGAGCCGTCAGCAGTCAACACTCCTGGAAACTAGACAGAATGAGTGTTCAGTCCTGAAGGGGGATGTGGGCAGCCTCCACAGCATCCCCCACCCTGGCCCTCTGGACTTCGAGCTTTCTTTGTGGCCCCAGCCCCTATAACTCTTTTCACTCCTCAGGGCACAGAATTTTTATCTACTCTGTCGGGGTAGCCTGGATTTTTTATATTCTTAATTCATTGTGTTTGCCCCCAGGCCTGGGATTTTGAAACTCCAAAGCCAAAAATGAGCTTCCTTTGTTATTTACATTCTGCTGTGTCATTTCTTCTGTGAGACAACAAAACAAAGTGCCTCGCTGCCTACATGTGGGGCTGGGAGAGGATAACAGGAACACCAGGACAAAGGTTCAATGTATTACCTGCCGCATTCGGGAAACAATACGCAACGTGCGCCTAACATTAACATGATGCCAACAACCCGAAGTGACGCTTCGCAGGTTCTTCTTACCTAGTGAGACTCAGAGAAGAGAGCGTATGCTCAAAAGGGCGCCAGAGCACATCTTGCTAGGGAAAACATTTCAGAATCTCCAAGGGATGGGGTGAGAAGGGATTGGTGAGGTCTTTATGTTTAGCCAAAGAGAGAGCATAGTTATTTATAAATATGAGAACATGGCAAAAGAGTGAGGTCTTTTCAGAGGCGAGAAGAGATGGGACCCAGAGAACAGAATGGTCCTTAGCAGGAGGAAGGAAAGCTCTTCCATTTTAGCTGGAGGGAAAGAGGAAAAGTGGGAGATGTGTAGGAGGAATGGCAGGTCACTATAGAGTCCTCTTCAAGTGACGTCTTTCACTGAGACGTTGGAGGCAAGGTCGTGTGATGACAGTGAAGGAGGCAATACACTCGTGGAATTTTGAGGAGAGAGGAGAACTTTGAAATAGCCCCATGGAAAGCAAGAGAAAGCTCTTCTCAGAGACATATGGAAGGATGGGTGGCAGTGCAGGAGCCCCACAGAGACAGGCACCACTGGCTGAGGTTGGGAGAGTTTCTCCAGCACTGAACAGCACAGGTACGGGTTCAGATAAAGAGGAGTGAGGATTTATTTATTAGTTTTTGCTTTTGTTTTTACTTTTAATTAAAGTGTAACATACACATAGAAGAGCGCATACCTTGTATAGAGCTTGATGGAGGCACACAATGAAGGTGCTTGCATACCCAGCATCCTAGAACCTCCTATACTAGTTTGCTAGGGCTGCTGTAACAAATTACGACAAACGAGGTGGCTTAAAACAACACAAACATATTGTCTCACGGTTTGGCAGCTAGAAGTCTAAAATCAAGATGTCAGCTCTAGGGGAGAATGCTTCCCTGCCCCTTCCTAGCTTCTTGTGGTTCCCAGCAATCACTGGGGCTCCTTGGCTTGTAGACATATCGCTCCAATTTCTGCCTCCATCTTCACACGGTCTTATTCCCTCTGTGTATGTCTCTGTGGCTCTCTGTCTTCACATGGCCTACTTATAAGGAAACCAGTCATTGGAGTTAGGACCCACTCTCATCCGGTACGATCTCACCTTAACTAATTACGTATGCAAACACCCTATTTCCAAATAAGGAACTTTCTGAAGTTCTAGGTGGACGTGAATTTGGGGAGGACACTGTTCGACCTAGTATAACCCCTCTGTGTCTCTTTCGAATCACTAGACCCAAGTTTGTCTGTTTGTTTGATTTGTTTTGGGGTGTTGCCACAGGGTAAAATGGAAGGGAAATGGAGCAAGGAAGTTGAAAGTACGAGCAAAGAATTGCTGAGATGATGAAAGATGGAATCTCTATTAGGTTGGGGAAGAAGCGAAGACAAGAGATGAACAGGTGGGGACAGATGGTAAGAAGCAGAGGGTCAGGGATTCAAGGTTTTGATGAGGTTGAAAAAACAGGTCTACAGGGATAACCAAAGGAGACAGATGGAAGAATTGGAGATGGTGTTGAGAGAATGTCCATTTGAGTTTGACTATTTCTAATCTAGATAGTTCCACCGAACTACTAGTTTATTCCAGAGTTATTAATATACTGTTTGAATCACTGTAACTTTAAATTAGTTTTACCTTTCAAAATGCCTAGCCCCTTCAGGGTTATCTTTTTTCAGAACTTTCTTTGATATTCTAAACTGTATACTCTTCCAGACTAATTTTGAGATAATGTCAAGTTACAAAAAAAAATTCTTATTGTGATATTTTGATTGGAATTGCATTAAACTTATAAATCCATTTAAGAAGAATTAATCTCTTTACTTAATATTCTTATCTAGGAACAGATTTTGTCTTATCACTTACTCAACTCCTTCACAACTCTCAATAAAATTTTATAGTTTTCTTTGCACATATTTTTGTAGCAGAACAGAAAGCTTCCTTTTGTCGTGGAGCCTGGACACAAAGAAGAGACTAGATGACCCTGCATGTAGGAGAAGGGTGGCTACATGATCCCAGGGGAACAACTGTGCCCTTTGATTACATTCTCAAAAAGGACTATCTTTCAAGTGACAATTAGTTAATATTTTAAGACTATGATGAAAATATGTTCAAGAAAGCCGTATAAAGACAAGGCCAGCCTGGTGGTGTAGTGGTTAAGTTTGCTGGCTCCACTTTGGTGGCCCGGGGTTCGTGGGTTCGGATCCTGAGTGTGGACCTACACACCGCTCATCAAGCCATGCTGTGTCAGTGTCCCATGTGCAGAGTAGAGGAAGATTGTCATGGATGTTAGCTCAGGGCCAATCTTCCTCAACAAAAACAGAAGGAAAAAAAGAAATGAAGTACTGATAAATGCTACAATATTGGTGAACCTTGAAAATATTATACCAAGTGAAAACAGCCAGACAAGAAAGGCCACATATTGTATGATCCATTTGTCTGAAATGTCCAAAATAAGCAAATCCATAGAGAGAAAGCAGTGGTTACTAAGGATTGAGAGAAGAGGGAAATGGAGAATGACTTCTTAATGGATGCAAGGTTTCCTTTTGGGATGATGAAAATGTTCTGGTACTAAATAGTGATGGTGGGTTGCACAACATTGTGACTGTACTAAATGCCACTGAATTGTATACTTCAGAATGGTGACTTTTGGGGCTGGCCTGGTGGCATAGTGGTTAAGTTTGCACACTGCTTCAGTGGCCCAGGGTTTGCGGATTCAGATACTGGGCATGAACCTACACACCACTCATCAAGCCGTGCTGTGGCGGTGTCCCACATATAAAATATAGAGGAAGATGGGTACAGATGTTAGCTCAGTGACTATCTTCCTTGAGCAGAAAGAGGAAGATTGGCAACAGATGTTAGCTCAGGGCCAACATTCCTCACCAAAAATAAAATAAAATAAATGGTGACTTTTTTGTTATGTGTATTTTATTGTGTGCACGCGCACACACACAGTCACACAGACACACACACAAGACTCAAGGCTATGATAAAAGCAGGGAAAGCAGGCACACGTTGTTCTTTTATTACACAATTGCTCCCCGCTCCACCACCACCACCTGCCCAGATCTTTGACCTGGCCGCATATCTGCAGGAGGGACTCACGTGTCTTGTCCACAGATGGGACTAGATGACACGTAAGGTTCCTTCCAAATCTGAGATGCTCTGATCTCATGATTGATTTCATTCCTTCCCCTTTTCCTCACAGACTCTCTTACTTAGAGATATATCAGTAGGACACACAGAGGAAGAAGCAAGAAATCTTGAGTCAACTGGATCCACATTCAAATCTCCACTTTGTCAATGCACTTGCAGTGTGACCTTGGGCCTGTGATGTCACCGAGGATCTCTGAGCTTCCTGCTTCCTTGGCTGTAAAGGGAAGATCGTGACTACCACCTTGCCAGGGTGCTACAGGGATCGGCGACATGAGTGGGGCTGGCACTGAGAGCTAAGTATATGTTCCTATCATTGCTTTTTTTTCATCAGAGAAATTCTGAACCCCCTACCAAGAAGTAGCTATTTAACCACCACTGACTTGGTGAGATCCAAATTTACAAATGTGCTGGCTGAAGTCCAGAAACATCTAGGCCCAATCAGATAACTATGGGATCTGAATTATCTTTGAGGCATGACTTGGCAGTTAGATTACGCCTAAGTAATAATTATTAAACTTTATATGTGTCAACCAGATTTGTCACAGATTGGGGGTGAAATGAGAGCATAAACTTATGCAAAAATTAAAGCCACACGGTCACATCATCTTGTCAGAAAAGAAAAGCAACAGAATACAAGATGCCACTGCCATTTACATGAAGGAACTAAGGCCTGGACTGCCCTCCCAGCAAAAATCTGCTCTAACATAAGCCAATAAGATGACAAATGGGAATCTGAAATGACTTTGAAATAAAATCCAAGATGTATCCATGAAGGCGGGAGGCAAAGATGTTCTGGAACTGCTGTCTCTCCCAAGGGCTCTGCAAAACCCCTGAGGCCTCAGCTTGTAATTCTGCAATAGGGTCTCACATCTCCAAACCTTTCCTTACCGTAAGTTGACAAATATAGCCCTGCAGCCTGCTGTCTGAGAAGAGTTGGTGCTCCCTAGATTTTTCATGAGCTCTTGTCTTAGTTTGGGTTCCCCCGAAAGCAGAGTCTGACAGAAGCACTTGGTACAGGTGGTTCACTAAGGAGAGGTCACCTGAGGCGGGAGTGAGGGAAGGGGGAGTGTGATGTCAAGAAGGATAGTGTGATGTCAAGGTGACGAGGTACAGAAGGCCTCCTACAGCTATTTACCTAAAGGTGATAGAATTTACCCACTAGCTTCCATTCCCCAGTGGTTGGGAGTTGCTGTAAAGGACATTAACTCTCCTGCACTTTTGGGGTATTCTTACCTATGGGCTGAGCAGAGGCCCAAGGTGTTAGAGAAGGCCCTTAGGCAGAATGCTGAGGGACTGGATCTCACATGAGAGGAGGGATGCTGTCAGTGAGAACAGCGTCTGGCCTCACGTAAGATGACAGTCCACTTAGCCATGGCTGAGATCAGAGGTGGCCAAAGGGATGTGATGTGAGCCACCAAATGTGTTTGTTTCAGTGCTCCTAGATTGCCCAGCCACTCTTGCAGCTAGGTTGTGGTCACATGATCCTTGAGTCCGCATGGAGGACATCTGACAAACCCAGAACCATACCCTTTCTACTCATGTCCACTTCACCAGGGAGACAACAACCTCCAGGCAAGTGAGGGACGGACACAGGAGGGAGTTGTTCCTCGGAGTCAGGCAACAGCTTCAATACGGAAACTGTGAGAATTAGGTCTTTTTTGTGTTCTTTTCCCTCTGAGGAGCTAGATCTAACAACAGGCAGTTGACGTGTGTCCAGAGAACCTCTCAGCTTCTTGTAAATATACACATATGCTTGTATTTCTTTAAAAAGTTCTGGGTTTGAATTTCATTGGTTTGGCTTAAATCACATGTCCATCTGTGAACCAATTACTGTGGCCAGAGTGTGGAAAACTCGGATTGGCCAGCCTTGGATCATGTGACAGATATATCAGCCTCATGTATACTCCCTGAGGGCAAAGACCACTGGTAAGTCAGGGTGAAATTACTTTAAGAAAGGAATAAATAAATGCTGGATAGCAAAAGTAACAGATATATACAACATACTCTTCTTTTTAAAAACTCTTTATTGAGGTATGACTTAAAGACAGTGAAGTGTACCAATCTTAAGTGTACAGCTTGATAATTTTTTATATACACAGTTGGGTAATCACCACCCAAATCAATATTTAAATATTTTCAGAACCCTCAAAGTCTCCCTTGTGCCTCTTCCCAGTCATAACTCCCCAAAGATAACCACTACTCTGATCTCTAACACCATAGATAATTTGCCTGTGCTTGAACTTCGTATAAATGGAATCATATAGTATATGCTCTTTTGTGTTTGGCTTCTTTCACTCAACATTATGTTGTAAGATTCATCCATGTTGTTGTGTGTAGCAGTAGTTTATTCTTTTTCATTGCTGTGTAACATTCCATTGTATAAACTCTTATCCAATCTATTGACAGTTGAATTATTTCCAATTTTTAGCTATTATGCATAAAACTGTTATGAACATGCTTGTACAGGTCTTTTGGTGGACATAAGTACTCCTTTTTCTCAGGTGTATACTCAAGAATGGAAATGCTGGGTCAAAGGATTTATAAATACTTAGCTTTAATAGGTATTGCCAAACAGTTTTCACTCCCACCAGCAGTGTATGAGAGTTTCAGTTGCTACAGAGTCTTGCAGCTGTGTAGTCCTTGTCAGTCCGTCTAATCATCTACTCTTCTTGATTTCTCAATACCCTTCTACAAAGAGATACAGATATTTGTCAGTAGACTGCAAAAGTCCCAGCCATGGAAAAGGCTCTGTACACCAACGGTAAAGGCTGAACTTAAATGCCTGGTCCTGACCCTAAGGGCAACAGGAACTCAGAAATGGGAGAGATCAGCATGGGCATGGGGAGATATGAACCTTTGGAGAGGTTGAAATGAGCAGGGCTTTGACCCGTTGGTGAGATTTGAATAAAGGAAGGAGAATAATGCAGTCATCCTGTCAGAGCGCACAGCTTGAGCAAAGGCAGAAGGGTGGGAAAGAGTTTGGAGTAGAAATCAGGGAGAAAGCTGACCTCACTTGAGCAGAGAGTACCTCTTGAGAGGAGCAGGGCGTGTGGTTGGATTGGTAAGGACGGGCCAGGCTTGGGCAGGGGGGCTTTGATGTCAGGAGGTGGGCTTGGGATCTGGGTGGCTGGAGTAGGGGAGGTGGCTGAGAGTCAGCAGGTCCCTCATTCAGTCTCAGTTTCCTCCTGTTTCTCACAGTAACGAGCATCTTACCATGATGAGTGTGATAATCATTTTTCTTTCAACAGGGCCCCTGAATGCGAGCCAACTGCTTCACTTGGTTCTCAGCTGAAGAAATAGATCTGTTCCTATGCCGGAGAGAAAACCAGATGTCCTGGATTGAGAAATGGTATCTCTACATGTACTTCAGAGGCGTTATAAGGGATCCTCAAGGGGTTAGTTTTGACTTTGTGTGATTTATACCTTCTGGGCTGACTTCGCTACATTAGAAGTCTTATGGCAGGTGTATCTGTATAAAGTGATGAACACAAGCCTGGGCTGCAGGCCCTGAGAATGGAAAGGAATAGCTCCACTTCCCCTGTTCTTCTAGAACTCCCCATGCCTGAGCCCATTTATCTCTCCACCTGCAGATTCAGCCCTTCAACGACCAGTCGATTCATTTGTTCATTCATTACTTATTCATTCAGCAAACTTTCACTGGATGCCTAGTGAAGGCCAAGTACTGGAATTGAAGACAGAAACAGAGTTTCTGCCTTCAAGGAGCTCACAGACAAGCAAGAAACACTGACACGGGACAATTGAATGCAAATAAGGTACGCAAAGAGCTACAATAAAGGTAATGCAGAGGACAGTAGGGGACATCAAGCCTACCTGAGGAAGTCAAAGAAACATTTGAAGCTCAGTCTTGAAGGATGACTTGGAGTTCACCTGGTAGGCAAGATCGGGAGGGACTTCCAAGTAAGCGAGAGCAAGCCACACGGCAGAAAGACTGGCAATCATACGGCTAGAGCATAGAGTTAGCGTGCAGAAGGATCTGGAGATGAGGCCGAGAAGTGACCAGAGGCACATCATGAAGGGTTGCAAATCCTAAGCTAATGAATACAGGCTTCACCCTGTGGACCATGGGGAGCCATTGTAGGGCTGGAGACAGAACTATATAGTCCAGTAGTTAGAACATCAGGCTGGCACGAGTGTGAAGGATGAAGCAGAGGGAGTGACCATAGAGACAGGAAAATCAATGTAAGGGTTTGTGCATCAGATCTGATAAAAGAAGACACAAGCTTAAAATAGACCCAGGACAGAGATGGTGGAGAAGAGGAAATGGATATTTAGGAGGTAAAATCTATAAGACTTACTGAGGTCGGAGGAGAAAAGGGGAGATCAGGAGAAAAGAATTTGGATGACAGTCGTATTCTGTCTGGGTGGATGATGGTGCTGTTATTTAGGAGAGGAAATGTTGGAGAAAAGGAAGGTTTGGGCAGGACAGGAAAGGGGAAGGGTAGAGGAAATGAGCTTAATTTTTGTCTTTGAGCTTGAAGAGTCAATGGGATATAAGTAGCATGTACAGTTGGATGTATGGCCTGGCACTCAGAGAGAGTTCTGAGCTGGAGATGTGGATTCAGCATCATCAGTACACAGGTGATACATGAAGCCTGGAATCTTTCAGGTGGACATGTAAAGTGAGAAGAAAAGAGGGACAAGGATGATGCCATGGAGAATGTCAGGCCTTCAGGAGTGTGTAAACAAAAGTCACCCAGTGAAGGAGTCAAAGGAGCAGTTAAAAGGATAGGAACAGGGGCCGGCCCAGTGGCACAGTGGTTAAGTTTGCACGGTCCACTTCAGCGGCCTGGCATTTGCCAGTTCAGATCCCGGGTGCGGACATAGCACTGCTTGGCAAGTCATGCTGTGGTAGGCATCCCACATATAAAGTGGAGGAAGATGGGCACGGATGTTAGCTCAGGGCCAGTCTTCCTCAGCAAAAAGAGGAGGATGGGCAGCAGATGTTAGCTCAGGGCTAATCTTCCTAAGGGGAAAAAAGAAAAAAAAAGATAGGAACAAAGCCAGAAGAAATTATAAACTGTGTGAGATCCATTTCTTCTTGTTCTTGGTGCATCCATATCACGCAGAATTTTCCGGCTCACTGTTATTGCAAGAATGAATAAGCAAACGAATGAAGTGGTGTCATAAAGACAAGGAGGCATTTCCAGAAGAGTACCACTCAAACAGTCAGTGACACAAGATGAGAACTAAGTGTCCCAGACTGTTCTGCACCTGAACAGGAAGCACTGGGACAGCCTCAGCCGCCTGTCCTGAAGGGCTCAGCCTGAGCTGCTCTCCTCCCACACAGACCGGGGGTGTGGTGGATCAGTGCTCGCCGTAGGGTATTCCTTATATTGTGGCTCTCATCCTTAAGCCTTCCCCGACTTCCACCCTAAAGTCCTAGAGCTAGGTGACTACCCCTAATTCAGTCTCCAAGTTCCTACTTGGGTACATCGCTATATTGTTATCTATGACTATGTAACAAATTACTCTAAAACTTAATAGTTTAAAACAACACACATTTATTATCCCACAGTTTCTAGGGTTAGGAATCTGGACATGGCTTCGCTGGGATCTCTGCTTCAGGGTCTCTCAAGTTTCAACTGAGGCAGGATCCATTTCCAACTCACTCAGTGGTTGTCGGTAGTTCCTCACGGGCTGTGGGATTGAGGGCCTCAATTCTCTGCGGGCTGTTGGCCACACGCTTCCCTCCCTTCTTTGCCACATGGGCCTCTCCATCAAGGCAGTTTGCATCATCAAAGCCAGCAAGAGAGAGCGTCTGTGGCAAGATCAAAGTCACAACCTTTTGTAACCTAATCATGAAAGGGACATCTTGTCATTATTGCTATGTTCTATGAGTTACAGACAAGTCACCAGGTCCAGCCCACACTCACGGGGTGAGGATTATACAAGGGTATGAATACCCAGAAGTGAGAATCACTGGGGTTCATTTTAGAAATCTACCTACCACAACTGCCTAGAACCTCCTTTCTTTCGGCAAACTTAGGATCTGTTTTGCTGAGAAGAATGCTTCTCTGACAATTGTCTTCACCATCTGGGTTGAACCAAGGCAGAAAAATGTTAACACATTTCATTAAGTTAAGTTATGACCTTAACTTTTCCTGTACTACTAATCATTAATGCTTGTATAGTACTAACTACATGCCAGGCTTTACATGAGCTTCACAAATATCAACCCATTTAATCCTCACAACAATCTCTGAAGTGGATACTCTTGTTAACTCATTTTACAGGCAAAGCAACTGAGTCACAGAGAAGTAAGCAATTTGCCAAAAGTCACACAGCTGCTAAGGGGTAGGAATAGGACTTGAGATCCAAGAGTTTGGTTCCAGAATTTCTGCTGTTAACCGTTATGCTTTTCTATAACCCAAATATAAACTGGGATATGATGTTGTCCAGTCTCAGCGTGGTATGACATTAAAACAAAACATTAAAAATATTGAACAACCAAAACATAAATTCCAACATTTAATTAGCCTGAAAAGAGATTCATTCCACACTCAACAGCAACCTATTTTGCGTCTCGGAGCCTTTCATTTGCCAAGTCTCCCTTTCAAATTTTCCCTGAAACCCAGACCAGACTATTTTTCATTTTCTTTTTTCTCTACTTGTCTCTTAGCTCCTTATGATTTAGGTTGACCTGGTCTTCTGGCTTCATTCTTTAGGATCTTGTCTAATTAGCCCATGACCTCAATTTTACACAGCAAAGGGTAATCCTGGAACTGACTGAGCAGTTAAGAATTTTACCCCTTTTCCTCCTATCTGTCCAGTCTGATTTCTCTCTCCCTATTTCTATATCATAAAAAAAACATAGAAACAGTAGACAGAATGCTCCTTCAGGAGGAGGGGAGAAGGAGAAGCTGAGCAATAAAGAAAAAATTCTCTTTAGCTGGTGGAGGTTTGGAGAGGAGAAAGGACAATAGGCTAGGAACACAAACTAATAAGCTTTGTCTTTGTCACATTCCAAGGGATGCGTGACTGCTGCACTATGTGCTTGTTATCACAGACGAGGTTGCCAAGCCGACTAGGGCAGTCCCAGCAGAACTGAGGGTCTGGCACACGGCGGGGAAGCTTCCTTCTCAGATCTCGCTCAGCTAGCTCTTTCCTCTGAGGCTGTGAATTGGGGGAAAGCACATGGAAAACCAGGGAGAATGAGAGATGCTTCCAGTTCTCCAAGCCCCTCTGCCAACCAACAGACCCTGGGTCCACACTTTGCTTCCCAGCCTGGGGTCTGTTCACTGGAAGGTTGTGAGAGCTGATTTGAGGAAGATGAAATAGCCATGCTTCATTTTTTCTCAAAGTAAAATAAGGCAACTGAATCTTAAGTCCTATAGTAGCGACCTCAGCAAAGCCTCTCCGATAGGCCCCTCTTAGCCGTTGCTGCTGCCAACACCCTTGTTTGTCATTTCTGCCCTGATCTACTTCAACTGTCCCTAAGCCCTACCCTGCTTTCTGTGTTTCTCCACCTCCATTCATTTCACAAACCACTGCCAGTTTAATCTTCCCCAATACCAGTCATTTTTTTTTAATTCAGGTAACACTGTATAGGTCTCAGGTATACAACATTATAATTCAACATCTGTCTATGGTACAGTGTGCTCACCAAAAGTGTAGTTTCCATCTGTCACCATATAATTGACCCCTTTTATCCTTTTTGCCCTCCCCCAACCCTCATTCCTTTCTGGTAACCACCAATCTGTTGTCTGCTTCTATGAGTCTGTTTTTGGTTTGTTTTGTCATTTGTTTTGTTTTGTTTGTTTATCTTCCACATATGAGTGAAATCATATGGTATTTGTCTTTCTCCATGTGACTTACTTCACTTAGCGTAATACTCTCAAGATCCATCCATGTTGTTGCAAATAGCAAGGTTTCATCATTTTTATGGCTGAGAAGTATTCTATGGTGTATATATACCACATCTTCTTTATCCATTCATCAGTTGATGGGCACTTAGGTTGCTTCCATATCCTGACTATTGTAAATAATGGTGCACAACCATAAAACTCCTAGAAAAAAACATAGGCAGTACACTCTTTCAGGTTGGTCCTAGCAATAGCTTGTTGGATATGTCTCCTCAGCAAGGGAAACAAAAGCAAAAACATACAAATGAGACAACATCAAACTAAAAAGCTTCTTCACAGCAAAGGAAATCACAACAAAATGAAAAGACAACCTACCAAATGGGAGAAGATATTTGTAAATCGTATGTCTAAAAAGGGGTTAGTATCCAAAATACCCAAAAGAACTCATACAACAACCAGATTTAAAAATGAGCAGAGGATGTGAACAGACATTTTTCCAAAGAAGACATACAGATGGTAAACAGGTATATGAAAAGGTGTTCAACATCACTAATATTAAGGAAATGCAAATCAAAACCACAATGAGATGTCACCTCACACTCGTCAAAATGGCTATTATCAAAAAGACAAGAAATAGTAAATATTGGAGAGGACGTGGAGAAAAGGGAACCCTCATACACTGCCGGTGGGAATGTAAATTGGTGCAGCCACTATAGAAAACAGTATGAAGGTTCCTCAAAAAATTAAAAATAGAACTACCATATGATCCAGCTGTTCCACTTCTGGACATTTATCCAAAGAACACAAAAACGCTAATTTGAAAAGATTTATACACCCTAATACCAATCTGATCACACCATTTCTCTGCTCAAAATCTCTCAGTTGCTCCCCTTTCCCTATAAATCCTCATCTAAACCTTCACGACCCTCAAAACCCTTTTTCTAGACATATTCTTCTACATGTATTTATTGTCCATCTAAAATAGGTGACTCACTGATTGCTGAGCACTGTACACTTTTCTGCTCCATGCCTCTTACTCCCATCATTCCTCCTGCCTCTAAAACCTTCCATTTCTCTCTGCTCCCCACATCCCCCATGGTACCAAGTTCAAAGACTATCTAAAAAGTCAGCTCCCTTGGGAGACATGTCTAGACAATTGCAACTGTGTGATTTCTCCCTTCTGTCATTTCCTGTATCATTCACATTTTTCTTATACTACCATATCCATGTGCCACCCATTTATTAGAAAGTGCATACTCAGAAAGAAGAGGTGCCTTCTCGCTAAACTTCGAATATCCTATGGTGCCCAGCAAAGAGCCTTAAACATGTGCATGTTAAATATTCAATAAGTAGCAGTTGAATTGAAATGAAGTTTGCAGGGCTGATATCTCTCCTGTCCTAATTTATTATCTAGTTTATCATTTTACATCTTTTGCTGGAATAGGCAAGACGCATTCCTTTTAGGAGGGAGGACGCGAAGGAAAGCACGGCAGAAGGCCTCAACCTGGCCAGTCACGGTCGTGTGCATTCCACAGCTTGAATTTCACCAAAGCCCATGAGCATTTAGTCTCTGGGTGTTACCTTGTGGGTGACGCCTTTAAGTAGCCTGACCTCATGCTTTTCAACCCTGTCACTTACCACCGTCAGAAGGAGTGTGGCACAGGGCACGTCAAACAGGAAAGATGGTTACATCGATTCAAGCCAACGAATATTCATTCAACACCTACTATGAGCCAGCACTCTGCCAAGTGCTGGGAACAGAGGGACGAACAAGAAAGACATGGCATGGGCACCTCTGAAATAGAATTCCAGTAAGAGTAGCTACCACGTACTGACAGCTCACTATGCCAGGCCCCGGACTCAGTGTCTGACATGCATTGTCTCTCTCAATCCTCACAGCAAACGCTATCAGCACCCTCATTTTATATGTGGGAAAAGGGAGGCTTAAAGAAGTTAAGTGTTTTGCCCTGGATTAACAGGCAGTGGAGCTAAGATTTAAACCTGGGATTTATGATTTGAGTCCATTCTTAGAAGCACCAACTTTGCTTCCTCAACATGTTTTTGATCTGCTCAAAACAGATCCTTGCTCTCTTTATTCTTTGAGTCTTGCAATGTGGCTTTGGGTGAAGGTACATATATTATAAAATTTGGCTTCCTCTGTCTCTGGAGAGTCCACAAATCCATAGAGCAATCTCCCCCAGACTTCTCCAACATTCCTTCACCTTCAGGACTCAGACTGAAATAGCCTGTGGGCAGAGGCGGTATCTACTCATAGACCTCAAAGGTATCCCTCCCACCTTTCTGTGCCCTGATACTCTCGACTATGTGTTTTATCCTCTTCTATTGTATGAGGTTTTGCATATTTCCTCAAATCCTTTGTGGACCAGGTAATGCAGAAGTAAATCTAATATGCCTTGCACCTCTTGGCTGCTCAATATGTCACACGAACGTAGAATAACGGATGCTTAACTCGTGAGGGAGACTTAGAGAATGTCTTATCCAGTTTTCATTTTGTTCCACGGAGATCCTGGTTGAGGTTGTTGGGCTCCTCACCTTCAGTGCTTCTGGAACAATCCACTCTAATGTCTTCTGCATATAGAGCTTCCTGAAACATTTCCTCTGAAGGATGGATTCTCTGACTAATAAAAGTTTAGTTTCTCATTGGAACCCTTGTGCATTCCTGGTGGGAATGTAAAATGGGGCAGCCAGTAGGGCATATGGTTCGGTGATTCCTCAAGAAGTTAAACATAGAATTACCATATGATCCAGCAACTCCACTTCTGGATATGTACCCAAAAGAAATAAAAGCAGGGACTCAAATGGATACTTGTATACCCATGTTCGTAGCAGTGTTATTGACAATAGTCAAAAGGTAGAAGCAACCCAGTGTCCATCAATGAATAAATAGATAAAATGGTACATACATACAATGGAATATTATTCAGACTCAGAAAGAAGGAAATTCTGACACATGCTATAATGCGGATGAACCTTGAAGACATTATGCTAAGTGAAATAAGCCAGTCACAAAAGGACAAAAACTGTATGATTCCCCTTTTATGAGGTACATAGAGTAGTAAAATTCATAGAGACAGAAAGTAGAATGGCAGGTGTCAGGGCCTGGGGGGAGGGAGGGAAGAATGAGGAGTTTCTATTTAATGTGTACGAAATTTCAATTGGGCAAGATGAAAAAGTTCTGAAGGTGGATGGTGATGATGGTTGCACAACAGTGTGAATGTATTTGATGCCACTGAACTATACACTTAAAAATGATCAAAATGAGGGGCCGGCCCCATGGCCAAGTGGTTAAGTTTGTGCTCTCCACTGCAGTGGCCCAGGGTTTCGCCAGTTTGGATCCTGGGCGTAGACGTGGCACGGCTCGTCAGGCCACGTTGAGGTGGCATCCCACGTGCCACAATTGGACCTGCAGCTAGGATGTACAACTATGTGCTGGGGGATTAAGCAGAAAAAAAAAAAAAGACTGGCAACAGTTGTTAGCTCAGGTGCCAATCTTAAAAGAAAAAAAAAAGATTAAAATGGTTAATTTGATGTTATGTATGTTTTAGCACATTTTTTTCAAATGCTCAATTTCTCATTTAATGAAAGAGGGACTTGAGTTTCAAGGTGAAGTAGCTTGTTCGAGGTCACTTGGCAAAGTGATTAGCACAGTTGGGAGTTGGGAACCCAGGGCTCTTGGCTGTCAGGCCATGGCTCTCCCCATTGTAACCTACTCCCTCCTCCTGGGGACGAGGGGTCTAGAGGAGACCAAAGGGAAATGCCAGAGGTCATGACCCTCTAGACTCAGAGTGTCTCCATAGCAGCCCTTTTCCCTAGCCCATGGCCTTGCTCTCTTCATTCCACTTTCCCCTCCTTTTTCTCCCTGAACCAAGCCCTCTTGATGATCAAAACAGGCAAAGTCTTCATGGCAAGGCCCTGGAGAAGCAAAAGCAGATGGAATGGGCTCCACTGGAAAATGTATGTGTAGATGGAAGTTTTTCTGTTTTTTCCAAGTCTCTTGGCTCTTAGCTGTTGGGATTTCATTCAAAGTGGAATTTCCAGCCTTAGCTTGGCTCCTAATGCAAGAGTTTTGTTTTTCCGTGTGCATCTCTCCTGAACTTGTTGGTCGTCTCCCATGGATGCTCCTGGCTGCCATGCTCCTGCATCTCTGCCTGTTGAGCTTGAACAGTGCTCTATTATTGGGGAAGCATGCCCTGGCAAGCTCTGAGGGCACGCCCTGTCCTACCGGAGAGATGGCACACCTTGGGAAACAGGTTGTTTCACTCGCTTCAAAAACATCTGCTCCCTTAGAGCGCTCAGTGCAGCAGGGGAGAGGCCCCAGAGAGATCCAAGGCAGGTTTTTATTTGGTCTTCAGATCCTGATGGACCAAAGGCCTAGCCTAGAGTGGGAAGGCAAAGAAAGGTGTTGAGAGTTTGAAAACCACTCTGTGAGCTAAGATGAGCCTTCCACAAACAGATCAGCTAGTGTCCTGAAGGAAACAGTTTTTTAACATTTAGCCAACAAATATTTTTGAGCACCTACCATGGGCTAGAACACTGTGTTAGGAGCTGGGGATATGATGATGAATGAGTGAAATAAGTTCTCTGCCCTCACGGAGCTTATAGTCTAGTGGAGGAAGTAGATAATGAATAAGGAAACAAGAACATTGCAGACTGTGAAGCAGGAGAGAGGAGAGAGTGAGTTGACAGCAGGTCAGTGTGGCAGGAGGGGGTGGTTATGCTGCTACTTTCAATGAGGTGGTTAGAGAGGGTCACACTGAGGAAGGGGTCTAAGCTGAGACCTGAAAGACACTAAGAAGCCAAATATATGGAAAGCCAGGGGGAAAACACATGCAAAGGCTATAAGACGGGGTGGCATATGCAAGAACCAGATGGGCCACCAGCGTGACTGGAGGACGGGCAGGGAAGGAGAGGTAAGAGGCCAGGACATGGGGTCTTTGTGGGCTATAGTAAGGAGTCTGGCTTTTATTCTAAGGGCAGCAGGAAGCCTTTGAAGGTTTAAACATAGGTGGTAATGATTCTGAACTGACCCCACCTCCTTGGCTGAGACCTCCCTACACATTTCTCTGACCATTCCACTCTTCAAATTACTGGACCCCAGTTGCAAATAAAGCCCTTCTCTGCCCTCATGCTAAAGGGTAGAAATTGGGGTGTCAGAAATATCGTGCCAGAGACCCACGATATTCTCGAATGAACTGGGCCCGGCTAAATCAACTTTCCTAAGTTTCCATCCCTTTGTCCACTTTTAAGGTGTTGGAATTCAGCATTTAAAGCCTCCTCCTGTCTGAGGAAAGCAGAAGAGGAGCTCAAGAGTATATCGTGAATCTTACTACATCTGGAATAAAGATCAGGCCAGCTGATGCTTAAATTAAAAGCACAGCTTGCCTTTCCTCCCTCCTCTCACCTCACGAATAAAGTCGAGCAACAGGCATTGAACTGGTGAAGGACACATTCATCAGAAATCTATGTAGGCATATTTCTTTTACTTACCAAAGCTCCAATTAATCCTAATTAAGGCTCACTCATCTGCACCCCATTGCCCCAACCCCACCTAGAGAGGAAAACCCAACCTGCTCCCCACCTGTAACCCAGAAAAAGAGAAACTGTTTTATGAGAGTCCATGGACCCAGAGCCCTTTTACAGAGAAGTCATCTGCATTTGGTTCCCTATAACACTGCGCCGGGCCACGGGGTAGGAAAACCGGTTGACATCTGGAGGAGATGTTGGGAGTGTAGCCATCTCAGCTGGAAAGATGGGATTCTGGCCCATTTTCCTTCCTACTGGAGGATTGTCTTTCCTTGGTCGCTTAAAGGATTCCTGGCTCCTACTGTACTTTGTTCTTTGCTTTCATTTTTTCCACGAATATTTACTGAGCAGTTAATGTATGTCATGCAAAAATGTCTTGTATGAATCTTTTCTTGTGTGATGTAGTGGAAAGAGCATGCATTCTGAAGTCAGAAGACCTCGGTCTAGAGTCCGGGAGATTGTGCTTGCCTGGAGCAAATAATTTTACTTCCCAAAACTTTGGTATCTGCTTTGGCAACCTAAAGGCAGCTCTGAGGATCAAATATAATAATGAGTGTGAAATTTCTGTAAATTGTAAAGTGCTTCAAAATGATAGTTCGTTTTTGAAAGTATTGCATTTGTTCTAAGATGAATTTCCTCATGGTCACTCACAACCTCCAGCCAGGGGAAATCAAAGGAGGTTAAGTCTCACTTGCACACACTTCATCAAGGGCCCACTGAGCAGCCCTAACAATGTGTTCCGGTGGTCATATGTTTTTATAAAGCTTGGAAAATAAGAATATTTTATCAGCAATTGGTTAAAACCACTATGTTTTTCCTCTGCAGCTTCCTCACCGTGACTGTTTTTCTGTTGAACAGCGATGAGTGGTGGTAGGCATTTTCGATATCTGGCTAAAGAGAAGTTGAGTTGGGGAACATGAAGTTTGGATTGAGCGGCATATATTTCTGCAGTTTGCAGAATTTCCATGTTTAGTTAGGTTATTATTAGGCCTCCTGGTGTAGGAACGGCTTCCAGGAATGCTCCTTTCCCTACCATGTCAATTCATCTGGTGCCATCTCATAAAAGTGCAGGGCCAAGGGCAAAGCTGTGATAGGACCATGTGATAGGACCATGCACAGTAGCAGGACCAGAAATAGATGTAAGTAATGGAAGAGAAACAGGATTTCAAATGTAGGGAGGCAAAAGCTAGTCTTCAGAAAGTTCTTCTAATCATCAGATGTGTTCCATTGTAAGTGGAAGATGCAGTTCTCATTGACACCTAGCTAAAATAGAAGTTTGCTACTATCAAAAATATACTTGATAGTACAGTGTACACAATTATTAATACATCATATATTTTTCTATTTTTTATGGGAATCTTGCAAGATAAAATTAATCACAATACCTGGGTTTATAGGGCATAGACCGTAGCAGTATTACCTATGGCACGAACATCTGTGTGTGAAATTCCATGTTTATGTATCATATCAGATCAGATCACCTCTTAGCATATCTGATGCTTCTCGTCCTGACAAGGTCTGTTGGTTGATGAAAAGGAACACAACATTGCCACAGACATAGCAAAATGGCCTGAAGAAGCAAGGGTTCCTGTGCCAAAACTCCCATGCGTATTCATTAATAAATCAATGTAATGTAAAAATAAAATAAAGTAATGTAAAAATAATTTGATTACATAATTATGCAGATCAATACAACAAGAAGTGATTTAAAATTGCTCTCCCATAGGCCTTAATTTCAGATTAATTTTGTATATTTTTTAGAATTTACTGAGCATATAAAAATTACCCCAAAACTTTATAGAGGCATGTTGGACAGTTAATGAATAAAAATAATGTTATTTTTATTTTGATTTCGTGATGTTTGTAATGTTTGCCAGCTTTTTTACATCTGAAAATTACTATGATTTCTTTTCTCATTCTAGATAAATATTTATTTTGTGTTCTTTACACCTAGTTAATTTTGTGTTCATAATTTTGTATTATTTTTCCTAAAGAGGGCCCCTAAATTGTATAAGCTTCAGGCCCCTTGAAGCCTGGATCCACCCTGCCTGATTCGGTTACTCCATCCTGCTGTGGACATGAGTCCAGTATCCCTACCCCGCTCACTGCTCCACCCTTCACCAAGAGCTCTAAGCCCACGAGTGTGTGTTGCAGAACCCAGAGCCTGCCACCCAGGACAAGAAGCAGAGCATCCCAGAGTCTGCCAATGAAAAGATTCTCATTAATGGGTTCCTGGAAGTTAGGGTTAGGATAGGATACCAAGGAAAATACCTCTCAGATAAAAGCCATACAGAGCCAGCTCACAGGAAGATAGTAAAAGATTATTTACACATTGCACTCCGCTCTACTATTTCAAGCAACAATAACTAACCATGGGGAACTATCTCTGTGGTGGAGAGCGCTAGTTGTCTGCCAAAATCTATCTCTGGTTCTTCCATAGATGTAGATTTCAAGCCAAGCATATGGACACTTATCTAGGGGCTCCACTTCCCGGCCTCTTTGGTGGCTGGCTGTGGCCACATGACTAAGTTCACCAACGGAACGTGAGCAGGAGAGATATGGATGACTTGTGCCTGGCTTGCTTTTAAAAAGAAATTACTTCCCTAAACTTTTCCTATCCCTTCCCTGCTAGCTGGCAAGTGACAAATCCCACCTTCAAACATGCAGATGAGAACAATGCACTGAGCCAGAAGTTCCCAAACTTTTCCACTCAAATACCCTTAGTGTCTCAGTAGTTCTATCAGGTTGCTCCTAGGCCAAAAAGAAATAACCAATAGTTCTATTTGTTAAGTAGTTTTGTCCAAACAACCTAATAAGTACTTATTCCCTAACCCTTAGTGTGAAGGGTCTGATATTATATAGTATTTGTAAGCAAATGAGATAGCCAGTCAGGGTTTCATGGATGTTGGCAGAAGACACGAGATTCCTGGCTCAGAGACGAAGGAATGCATTACTCACAACAGTAGCAATAGTCAGAGTGTCAGCATTAGCTCTGGTTTGCTGACCTCAATTCCTATGGGACTATGTGAAGAGGGCTATGTGACATCTGCACACGGAGTGGGTTGTGTCACAGAAGAGTAACCTGAATCTCAGGTTACCAAGCTTTGGCACCCTGAATATTTTATAATGGGTAGTAAGCCTGCCTGATCTTTGCCCTAGAGGGAAACATTATTTGTCTTAGACTAGACAATAAGCAGAGCTGCTCTTTGTTCCAGAAAGAGCCACTATCTCTGTCTTCCAAGGCTATTAGCTATACAAACATCCTTGAAAAAATAGTCTGGATTAAAGGCAGTCAGTGCCTCTGCTTACAACATAGGCAAAACCATGAGAGATACATGGAGAATTGTCTCCCAACGTTTAGTAGCCATTTGCAAAAAATAATACACATAAATTGAAAGAAAAAGTAATACTTTATTTTAGTTTTAAACAACTGCAATCACTTGGTAATGGAATGCGTGTGCTGGCTGGGCACTGCTCAACTCCTCAAACCTTGGAATCTGATTGGACGCAGCCACTCCATTCCTTGTTCCACATTGACTTTCTCTTAGTGCTTGCTTTTTATCACTGCAACCACCAAAACCCGAGCTTCACAAAGATACGACGTCATCAAAAGGAAAGTTGTGCTATCTAATGTTGAAACTGCGAACTGCCTCAAGCTCGTAGTTTCACGTGGCATCTGTCAGATGTGGAGGGCCACTATGTTTTCCACAAAAATTGGACACATCCCGTGGTGCTCCTGTGAGTTCTTTCAGGCTCCCTGGGACAACTTGGTGCATGGTTTGGGAGCTGCAGCCCTAAGCAATGGTGGAAGAAGCACTTGATTCTGAGTGGCCTCATAGAGGGGCACTGTCTCGATAGCCTAGAATAAGTGGATTGTTATATCAGAGAGAAATAAACTTCTATCCTCTTTAAGTAAAATTCATGGGGTTTTTTGTTGCAGTTGCATAGCCTTTATCCTAACTAGTACAATCTCCTACATAATTTTGGCCGGGTCTCACATTGCAGATTTGATGACGTATGTTCTTACATTGTGGGAAAAAAAGTATTTCCTATGTGTTTCTTTTGTCTTTCCAACCTCAGTCATCACCTCAATCAACATTTATTGAGACCCTACTATGCCCTGGCTCTGGGCTAAGCATCCTTTCAAAACCCAAGTCCACATCTATGTTCCTCAGTTGCCTCAGCTGCAGGCTCAGGTCTCGACTCTTGAGCCAAGTCTAAGCAAGACCCTTCCCCATTTAGCAAGGAAGGTCTGGAAATCGCACTGATGCCTTGCTCTCAGGAGTAGCTGCTGTGCCTTGGACTTGGAACTCAATGAGGAGAACTTGGATGAGCTGAGCTGAACCAGTCCTTTTTCACCAATCTGGTTAGGATTAAGAAACTTCAGACCAAGGCCTATCTGACACATCCAGCAAGACACAGAGAACGTATCCAGAAAGCAGCATGCAAGCAACAAGACGGAGAGTACTTGTTTTCGCTGCCTAGAGCTGAGCTGGCTTGGATTGCTGCTGGGGTAGTGAGCTCTGTGTGTATCTGTGTAAAAAGGAACAAGAGGGATAGCAGGTTCTGACCTCTCAGTGACTGAAGGGAGAAAAGAGAAGAGGGATGGCTGAGCTGGCCCGGGTAGCTTGGGAGGAGCAGGCCCTACGTCCACTTACTACCTCTACAACACGAATGAGACACAGAGAGAGCAAGGCATGGGCCCTCACACCCTCCAGTTCTGCAGCATGGAGAGAGAGGAGAGAGCTAAGAGAGCTCCAGTCCTCCCACACCCAAAATGAGTGATATTTTAATGCACATTGATCACTAGTAAACTTGACCCAATAAGAGTCCTAGAATTTTAACAATCCATGTCAACTTTTCTTCTTCTTTTTTTTTTTCCTGAGGAGGACTGGCCCTGAACTAATATCTGTGCTGATCTTCCTCTATTTTATGTGGGATGCTGCCACAGCGTGGCTTGATGAGTAGTGCTAGGTCCATGTCCGGGATCTGAACCTGTGAACCCTGCACCTGTGAAGTGGAGCATGAAAACTTAACCACTACCCCTCTGGGCTGGTCCCTAGCTTTTATTCTTGAGGGCAGCATAGGTAAGGGGAAAAAAGATGAAGGACAGGAGAGTTCTGCCTCTCCTAAAGCTGTGTAATACTCACGGTTTTACTATAGCAGGAAGAATTTATTTGCCTAAGGATCTCAGATCCTTGTTGAAATAAAACAAGATTTTTGGTAAACTTTAAATAAACTAGAAAATGTATCTTAATCTGAAACCAGATTTCTGCTTTCAAAATCAACTGTTATATGTTATTATTATTTTTAACATGTAGATTTGCTTAAACTATTATTTTACTGAAAATAATACTATTATTTTATTGAAAGAGAAATATACACGTGGTAAAAAGGAATCAAGCAGTATGACTCTTAGCCAATATGGTGGGTGAAAAATGATACCTTGTTTTCATTTGCACTTTTTAAATGATGAATGAAGATGAGCATCTCTTCCAATGTTTAAAAGCTTTTTCTGTGAACTGCCTATTCACATCTTTTGTCCATTTTTTTCATGCTTACGTTGTTGGTATTTTTCTTATTGTGTTGTGAGAGTTCTTCATATGTGAAGGAAATTAGCATTTTGTCTATCACAACTGTTTTAAGTATTTTTCTGGTTTTTTTTTTTACCTTGTTAAAGATATCTTTTCCATGAAGAAATTTTTAATCATTTAATGTTCTTTTTTTTATGATCTCAGGGTTTCATGTCTTTTTCCCTTCTGATTTTAAATAATTTCTCCTAATAATTTATGGGCAATGCTTTTTAGGTTTGCATCTTTTCTCCATTTGGGATTTGTTTTGGTGTACAGAATTAACTAGAAATCCGGCTTCGTTTTCTCTAGATGGCCAGCCAGTCTTCCCAGCACCATTTGCGAACAAATTCTTGTTCTCCTCTGATCTGAAACGTCATCTTCATCATACTCTAAGTTTTCAGTTTTTAGGTTGATTTCTGAGCTCCCTTTCCTGAGTCACTGGTTTTGCTATCTCCTCATGGTCCAGGACCAACCTATTTTAATTAAATAGCAGCTGTGTTAAATTAAAAGTACCCAATTATTTGTCTCCTATTAGATTTGCAAAGATAATAACTTACATTTATTGGCACTTGCATTGAACCCTATTCAATTGCTGATTTTTGACTTTTTTGACTGTTTTGACTGATTTTGACCTTAAAATTGTTGATTTCATATGGCTTAATCTGATCTATTCAGGTACTTTCCTAAATGCTTTACAAATATTAATTCACTGAATCCACACAACAGCTCATCAAGCAAATATTATTGTGATCCCATTTAAAGATGTTGGAACTGAAACACAGAGAGATTAAATGATTTGCTCAAGGTCACACAGCTAGAAAGCGGCAGAACTGTGATTCTAATTGAGGTAGTCTGATGCCATAGCCTACACTCTTAACTACCATACTTTGAAGGCTCTGCAAAAAAAGGGGGGGGTGGGGCGGAGAAACTGTCAATTAGCAGTGTTGGCAAGGATGTCAGAAAAATAAAGGCACTCATTAAATGTATAAATTGCTACACATTTTCTAGGCAATAATTCGTTGATGCGCATCAACATTTTAAATACACATTCCTTTAACAGAAATTTGACTTCTAAGAATTTATCCTAATGATCTAAGAGTTCAGAAACACAGAGGAGTGTCTATTAGATATTGACTACTGCATTGTCTATAATGGTGAAACACTGGAAGTAACCTAAATGTCCATCAAAAGCGGATTGGTTAGATAAATTATACTACATCTATACAATGCAGCCAACAAAAAGGATCATGGGTATCTAAATTCTCTGACATAGAAGCCACCTGGGTCCATTATGGAACCCCTAGGATAAAGCTTTTCTAGTCACAGGGCTGGCCTTACATGGAGATGAAATTGGTGCTTGCCTGGTAATGACATTTGAGATTCAGAGAAGCTCCCTGCCCACCTTCACTTCAAATTACCACTCCCACTCATGCCTGACATTCTCCCACAGCCCTTTAGGTTGATCTTTGCTCCCCACACTCCTGCCTCTCCACTGCAGTGATATTGTGGGGAGCTGTAACTAATCATCTCTAGCTGCTTATGGTGAAGGTGGTGGTTGCTTTCCTTTCAAGAGAATGGACAGTGGCAGCATGACAGCATCAACGACTTTAATAAGAGCCTAAAACACAGAAACAAATAAAGGGAAAAGGAGGAGAGGAAGCTAAAGTTTGCTGAGCACCTTCTGAGGACAGAAGAACCCCATCTCATGTGTGGGTGAGATTCCAAAGCAAGCATGTCAGGCAAAAGTGCATATGGTCAAAAAGAATCTTGAAAATTCCTTAAATCACTCAGAAAATACTATCTACATAAAGTCATGTATATATACTTTTATGATAATATGTATATATCTGTGTAAACACACACCTTGATATATTATAAAAACTACATGTAAAAAGAGTATCTCAGGATGTTTAATTACATAACAGAAAGCAAAGTAGAAAAAGGGCAAGTGTTACTGAATTTACATAAGTGAATTGTGTGTGAAATAGCTTCCACTGCGCTTTACGTAATTTAATACTTTCAGCAACACTGAAAGGTCATCACTATTAGCCTTATTTTATAGAAAACTAAGGCTCAGAAAGGTTCATTGGTTTTCCCAAAGTCACACAGCCAGGAAGTGCCAGAGACAGGACTAGCACTCAGACTTACCTGGCTCCAGGGTCAGTTTTTCCCACTTCACCACAGTACCACTCTTCCTGATTCTAGGCCCAACAAGGGTCAGGAGCCCCCTCAACTTACGAATTTCATGATTTTGTCCTAAATTGGCCCTTGCCTTGTCTATATGAATGTTTAATACATATGTTTAACATGAATGTTTAATTGCTATGCAACAAATAACCTCATGGTGTCATTTATAAGAAGATAGAGTGAGAAGCAACCTGTCTAACAAACCCACATTCACAAATCACCTCAAAATTAGCATTTGGGAACAAAATAGAGCCCTTTTTAATGTTCCCTTTGAGTTCACTATTTCTTAACACTTGCTTTCCACCCAAAATTTGGATGGATTTTAGGCTCAAATATGAACCCCAGAGACTAAGCTGGAGACAGAAAATATGATGACTTTTGCCCATGTGGACCAGGAGAACTGGAAGTTAGCCTCTGAATAAATCTTGGAGCATTACAGAGCTGCCCTGTCCATAAGTGATGACCTAGGAAACTCTTCTCTCTGGCCAGGGGAAGTGGATGTGGCAGCTTGCCATCTGTCTGAGACTTTGGGTGTTAAAAAAATCTACCACTTGTGAGAAATCAAAGCCCAAGACCTGGACTTTACACTATCTGTGCGCTGCAGGAACTCTAAGCATATAAGGTAAAAAGTCAACGTAAGAACTAGCCAGGGCCATTGACACCCTCAGGGGTATGACAGAACCAAACAGGAAGCTGCTCGGTTGAGACACTTCCACTGCCAAGTGCTCATGAGAAATTCACAGCAAGAACAATTCCCACTGAAGATGAGTTTACAACCAAAAATTCACATCATGTGATTTGATTTATACCACTCTTAGAAAGAGGTGGCAGCCACAACAAATAGGAGACTATTTCAGAATTGGAAATAGTCAGCCAAACTGAAGGTTGGTGAGAATTGTTGCTTTCACATAGCATTTCACATGGTCGATTTATAGGACCAATGTATCAGCTAACTGGGTTTCTGTTACTTGTGGAGACTCGCTGAGGTTCTCTAAGTGGAAAAAGAAATGGCAGTCCAACTTTCCAAACAAGAGCACAGCAGGCATGAATCTGACGGGGTCAGGATAAACTCTCACAATGTGGAGAGTAGAATTAAGGGTTCTTCCACACCCGGGAATCCGCTTAGAGTTAGAAGCATGGGTCTCAGCCGTGTGCTACATCATACCTTGCTCCAAACAAGTGAGAGGATTATGATGAGGAAGGAGTCATGATGAAGCAAGAATAGAAGATTTTCTCTTCATGTTTCTATATTCTATCAAAGGGAGGGTGAAAATGTATTTTCCAAATTCGTTCTTTATTTAGTAAAATGAAACAAATCACCGTCCACTTTTCTGTGAACTGGAAAGAGAATCAAAGAGTATTTGAACCGATGGTTTATTTTTATTTCTCTCTGGGGGGTAATTTTTCCAAAAATAGTTGTAACTTGGTTGTGTTCGTGGGAGGAGGGGAGTTCAGAGTCCACCTGCATTGCCATCTTGACACCATCCTGCCTTATTTTTATGTGTAAAAGACAAACCGCTGGAAGCACTCGGTTAATTTTAACCAAGTTATTTATACATGATCTCAAGAAAAAATTTTAGACACACTGATTGCTAATAAATTTGAAGAGCAAGTACTTTGAGAGTAACTGACAACTAAATTCAGAAAAAAATATTTTATTCCACAATAATTCTTTGTGCTTAAAACATAAGCTCGCTATTAAATTATGCAGTTGTTTCCCTCACTGACATCAAAGGATTAGGATATGTTATCAAGGTTACCTGACACAATTATACTTCATGTTCTTGCTGAAATGATTATGACCCAACGACACAAGAAGAATTTCAACTTTTCTTCCTTAGCTGGAGGTAGCTTAAATAAATGTCTCTATTCCTAGCTTTTCAGTGACAGAAACTTGAAAACCATTAGGCCTGGCAGCC
Source organism: Equus przewalskii (assembly GCF_037783145.1). Lineage (NCBI taxonomy): Eukaryota > Metazoa > Chordata > Mammalia > Perissodactyla > Equidae > Equus > Equus przewalskii. Next base: position 76,009,707 of record NC_091833.1, on the reverse strand, counting down.
AAAGCAAATGGCCTTGGAACTGGTCCAGGATAATGGTTCAGTTGTGGGATCAGAGACTAACTTGTTTTTCAGGCTCTGCATCACCCACTCCATCCACTCTACCCCCAGGTCACGGGGTCATTCACACTGCTGCTCTGCCCTCAAGGCCCCTCCTAGGGGGCATTTGGAGGCTTACTGAATCTGGTTTCTCTGGAAACAAATACGTTTATTTTTATAAGTAAATATATATTTTTTAAAATAAGATGTCTTTAAAAAAGAATTTTCTCATTGGGAAATACTTTACTCACGTACTGAGAGTACTATGAAATTAGTCCTGGTTTGTTAGAAGCAAGCATTAGTTTTAAATATAAGTTGTGGGGCTGGCTCCGTGGCCGAGTCGTTAAGGTCACGAGCTGTGTTTTGGTGGCCCAGGGTTTCACCAGTTCGGATCCTGGGTGTGCACATGGCACTGCTCGTCAAGCCATGGTGAGGCAGCATCCCACATGCCACAACTAGAAGGACCCACAAGTAAAAATGTACAACTATGTACTGGGGGGATTTGGGGAGAAAAAGGAAAAATAAAGTATTTAAAAACAAATAAATATAAGTTGTTGCTAAATGTCCATCTTAGGGGATAAGTAAAAAAACGTTGTTACATTTACATAACAGAAGACTAATATTAACACAAAGAAAAGATAAGGAGACTTTTAATATACAGATGCAAAAACCTCTCCAAGATATATTGTAAAACAAAGCAAAACAAAAGCAAGTTGCAAAAACAATGTGTATAACAATGGAATGTGAAGCATCAATGGGAATGAATGAATTGCAACTGCATCTGTCAATGCAGAAGAATCTCACAGACACCATGTTGAGCGAAAGGAGCCAGACACAATCTTATCGAATCATTCCATTCATATAAGGTACACAGACTGCAAAAGTAACCTGTGCTGTTAAAAGCCAAGGCTACCTCATTTATAAATAGTACGAAGACAGCAAAAATGCAACCCCTTGAGGGATGTAGTGACTGGAAGGGACATCAAGGAGGGCCCTGGGGTTCAGGTAATGATGGTTCTTGATCTGAGTACTGGTGGCATGAATGTGTCCAGCATACGAAAATTAATTGAAGTGTGTCCTTTTTTAAATGTAGGTTTCTAAAGTGTGCCTAGGATGCTACCATTTGTGCAGAAAACATTTCTGAAAGTATAATAAGAAACAAATTACCTCTCTGTTTCTTGTGAACAAGCAAACTGTATTCTTGGGAGAGAGACTGGGTGGCTGGAGGACAGAAACAGGAGGAAATTTTCCCATTACGCCCTTTGATACATTTTGATGTTTGAATCATTTGAATGTATTACCTATTCAGAAAATTACCTTTCTTCAATAGTTTTTTGTTTTGTTTTTTGCTGAGGAAGATTAGCCCTGAGCTAACATTTGTTGGCAATCTTCCTCTTTTTTTTTTTCGCTTGAGGAAGTTTCACCCTAAGCTAACTTCTGTGCCAATCTTCCTCTATTTTGTATGTGGGTCACTGCCACAGCATGGCTGACAGTGGTGTAGGTCTGTGTCTGAGATCTGAACCCGCAAACCTAGGCTGCCAAAGTGGAGCATGCCACACTTAACCAGTAGGCCATGAGGCCAGCCCTCAATAGTTTTGTTTTTTTAAAATTATTTTTAAGGGTAAGTTTACACTGGGCATGCTGCCCAATACAATCATGTTTTTATAAACTTGATTCCTTACTTAGGAATTTACACCACCCAAGAGTGCATCATCATAAACTGTGGCCGGGATACCTTAGTTTAAAAATTGCTGCATTCTGAGGTAACTGGTTCTCCAGGGGAAGAATCTGCTACATTCAAATTGTCAACGTAAAAACGATTTTCACGGCAGAGTCTTCAGCATCTTGTTGAAGTTGAGGAAGAGAATGTTTTAGACAATGAAGACCATTTCAAGAAGCTGAAGAGCAATTGGGATGCAGGTTGTAATGGAATTTCATTTAATGCCCTTTGAAAAGCAAAGCTTGTCCTGCTCTCCATGTGTATTTGAATCTGTCAGGAACCCCAACAGACCAGTTTTGTACTCTGTGTGGATGCCTGCCTGTGGGTCTGTGTTATTTCCAGTTTGAGTCCAAGCTCCTGTCATCATTAAGATCGTCACATGCCGTGTGAGTTGGTGGAGTGGTCCATCTGAAGTCTCCCTGACTTCCATGAGGGGCTGAGGAACCCCTTGGAGAGAACTCCTCCTAAAGGAAGAGGGCACCAGACAGAATAAGTTTGTGCAGAGGAGAGACGTCATCTTGAGTAGAGTTTGGTGGCTGCCCCTCAGCTTGGTGTCTCAGCCCAGGATCCCCATATATTCGTGTCTGAGTCCTATGGGGCAATAACTAGAGAGCTTTTCATTAAAGAACACTCACTCAGTTAAACAAAACAAAACCTCTGTGGGACAGTGAGAGAATATAAGCCACATTATTTGTATCAGTTTCCTGAGGCTGCGATAAAAAATGACCACAGACCGGTGGCTTAACGCCAAAAAAATTTATTGTCTCCCAGTTCTAGAGGCCAGGACTCTGAAATCAAGATGTCAGCAGGACCACACTCCCTCCAGAGGCCCTAGGGCCTTGCCTCTTCCATCTTCTAACGGCTACCCCAGCAATTCTGGGCTTGTGGTCACATCGTTGCAAACCTCTCCATCTTCACCTTGCTTTCTCATCTGTATGTCTGTGTCTCCGTTGTGTGTCTATCTTATAAGGATACATATGACTGCACTTAGGGCCTACCAGGTAGTGAAGGATAAGCACCTCCGCTCAAAATCCCTGAGCCACATCTGCAAAGACCTTTTTTCCCGATAAGGTAACACTCACAGATGCCAGGAATTAGATGGAGATATCTTTTGGGGGGCATTTTTTGGCCTACCACATGACGCTTACACACTAATAACAGATTAAAATCCACAAGGGGGGACAAAGTGCTCACACCCTATTTTGCCCTGCACTTCAGGGTGACAGTGCAGGACACTGGCAGCAGAGTCCAGGGACATAACATGAGGCCCCGGGAGAAACTCCCTGCGGGCATCCAGAATTATTTAAGATGAGCATGGAGGACTTTGCAGGGAGTGGGGTCCTGCATCAGCAGGAGGGGGCAGGATCACCCTATGACCTTACTGTCTGAACAGCTTGGTAGGTGACAAACCAGTACACAAAGCCTGTGGCTGGCTTGGAGGAGGTACGAAGAGATGTGCTGCCTTCTCTAGCTGTAGCTGTTAATCCGACAGGTCAATCCATCTGAGGGACCCAAGCCCCGCCTCTCGTGTTGCGGTGTGCCCTGCCTCAGGGCGAACAGCCAGCTTAGTACTTGTCAAGGCTTCACTGCCCAGCCCCAGGCAACTTGATCCCTCAAGCTGGTTCTGGGTCTGGACGGTGTGTTCCAGGCCCAGCCTAAGGGCCTGTTTCAAAGGTCACCCCTGTGGTATCTCAAACCAGCTTGGGCTCTGCGACATGTAGGATGGAAATGGCCCAAGGCCCAGCATGTACACCAGACAGAGGCAGTTCAGGGGGTATGCATAGGTACATACCAAGGCGTAGTGCAGCAGGGTCCCCTGTACCGAGGCCTTGCAGGCAGCGGCGGCATATCAAACAATCTGAGAGTTATGGTCAGGGGAAGGGGTACAGGTAGGGCTGGATGGGGTTTGGAAATGGTTAAATACTTGCTGAGTGTCTGTGGGCAAGTCTTGAGATCTCTACGTAGAACCTGAGCTTTATTTTTGTTTTGTTTTGTTTTGAAGGAAGTACAAGTACAAATTGCGTTGTCTTCTTCCCTGCTGGCCTGCCTGACTACTCTGCTACTTGACAGAATCCAGTGCACCTCCTCCAGACACTCACCAAGCAGCTGGGGAGTGTCCTGCCACCTCGGCCATCCTAGTCCATCCTGTCAATGTGAAACACCTGCTCAGGCTGTCATGCAGCAGGACCAGCGCGCAGAGCGAGGTCTGGCCTATCTGGAGCCGTGGGTTTGGCACTGAAGTTGGAGAGACCCTTACAACGGAAAGGCTGGGGTGGGGACTCAGGGGCTAACGGCCAGGGTTTGCCTTTCGGTGATAAGATAGGGAGGGAGGTGGGCTTATTGCAAACAATTGGGTTTTATTTGCTGGGAGCCTGCTCAGCTCTTCACTGAGGAGGATGAACCTAATGTTTTCTGGTTTTTTTAAAAAAAATATGGTTGTTTGTTTTGGGCTCCAGCTTCCTGCAGTATCAGTTTCTGTCAGACCAGTTTGTTAAAAAAGCACTTTGAGTAAATACCAGAGGCCAGGATGAAAGTAAAATAGAGAGACTTGAAAAAATGTTCTGTTTTTACGTAACTTGAATTTATTTCCCACTCAGGGTTAAACAAAGTTCTCTTCAGAATAAAGAATGCCGGGGGATGGCCCGGTGGTGCAGCGGTTAAGTTCGCACGTTCCACTTGGCAGCCCGGGGTTCGTTGGTTCAGATCCCGGGTGCGGACATAGCACCACTTGTCAAGCCATACTGTGGTAGGCATCCCACATATAAAGTAGAGGAAGATGGGCCCGGATGTTAGCTCAGGGCCAGTCTTGCTCAGCAAAAAAGAGGGAGGATTGGCGGCATATGTTAGCTCAGGGCTAATCTTCCTCAAAAAAAAAAAAAAAGCCCATTGGCTGGAATAGGGAGTTTTGGAACCGAGGGAGAAATGGTGATAACCTTGAAGTTGGAGACCCGATCCTGTGGCATTGAAGGCATTTGATTGCATTTATGGGCTTGAAAACACAGGAGAGTTGTACCTTTTGTTATATAGTAGCTATGTTCCTGAAAGTTTATATGAAAAATTTCTAAACTGGTTCTTATGCACAATGCAATAGGTGAGCTCAAAGAAAGACACTTACCAGAAAGTCTTATACTGTGAGTCCCTTGCAGGGCCAGGACTAGGGTGAGGCTAGTACGGGGATGCCCAAAACACTTAGCAATCAATTTGAATAACATGTTAATGCAATCTTTTAACAAATCAAAATTAATGCAAAAAGTCCTTGATGAACAAATTATCAAAAATTTAAGTAAAGACAGGATGCGTCCCTGCCTCATTCTTCTCTGGGTTTCAAGCACCTGCAATTGTTTCAAGTGGAGCTAAGGCTACTTCCTCTCTGAGTGAGAGATGGAGAGAAATTTATAGGTAACAACCCCCATGATGCCCTCATCACTCACCAGCTTGCTAAAAATGACCCCACCCTTTTGCCCGCACTGCACATAAACACCATAATGACTGCTCATGTATTCAGTGACTGTTGAGGTTTTTATTGCATGTTTTTAATATCTCTATTAGTGTTGCCTAGATTAACTTGAAAGCCTTTCTGAGATAGACTTTCAACGGAAGTTTACAGTGGCCCTCACAAACAGAAGTACGGGCTAGACGATGGTGATGATGATCAGTAACATGCTAGCAACCACTAGACATAGAGTAAAATTGCTTTCCTCAAACCTGCATGCAGGACCACCGTGTGATGAGCAATGGGGGGATCCAGGGGGTTCAGAGGCAGAAATGAAAATGGGAGGTTAAATCCATTTTGACCATATGTGTGAGCCTGGATTGACGTTCTAAAGTACCACCACTGATGTATTTACTTTCTTCTTTGTTTCCTTTTGCCCAATGGGAAGGAAGTCCCTCTCCCTGGGCAGACGCTACTCTCCTGGAGGACCAGCCATGCAATGATGAACGAAAGAGTGGGGTGCCAGGTGTTTTCCTTTCTATCCCACCAGATCCACTTTCCGCCCCACTCTGTGCTTTAGTAGGCTGACCTTTCTGAACTGTTCCAGCAAGGATCTCAGGTGCTCTGTCTTTAAGTTGGATTAGGAAAATGGGAGGCAACAGCAGGAGATCAGAGATGGGAGAAGAGAGGTTGGGGTATTTAGTTCCCTGGCTCCCTTCTGACTGGGTTTGAGATTGATTCTTTCTCTACTGAATGCCCCAGCTGGTCAGTCCTTCTCTTCTGCTCTCTCTGAGCTTTGTAACCACTCCCTTCCCCTATCTCTTTAAAGATTGACACCTGAGCTAACAACTATTGCCAATCTTTTTTTTTTTCGCTTTTTCTCCTCAAATCCCCCCAGTACATAGCTGTATATTTTAGTTGCAGGTCCTTCTAGTTGTGGCATGTGGAATGCCACCTCAGCGTGGCCTGACAAGTGGTGCCATGTCGGCGCCCAGGATCCGAACCAGTGAAACCCTGGGCCACCAAAGTGGAGAGCACGAACTTAACCACTCAGTCACGGGGCTGGCACCCTCCCCTGTCTCTTTAGACTCAGGAGTACCGTAATGTTCTAGTCCTGGGGGCCTTCAGTATCCCTTGTTGGTTTCCCTTAACCTCACCCATACCTTTGCAAATGGCCTTTTATTAAACTCTCCCCATTGCTCTCTGTTGCTGCAGCATCTGTCTGTTGCAGGACCCTTACTGATCTAAGTCGTAGACGCCTATCACCCAGCAAACGTGGAGTACTGTCCAGGCCTCAGGACCCTTGGCTGTGGCAGTTGCCTTTCCACATGGAGAATAAAGCAGCCCTGCCTGGCTTTTCCTGGCTTTAGATCCTGTGCACAAAGTGCACCTGTGAATAAGCAAGCTGCAGGAAGTTTAAAGAATGGATAATTCCCATTAGCATCATCTCTGCCTTTTTGGATTTAAAATATTTATTCAAGAAAGAGAAGCTTGATCTCGTTCCCAAGGACGACATCCAATCAGCTGCCGCTGAGAAAGAAAAGCCGTTGGTCAGCATAAATAAATACAGCTTAAGCAACTGTATTACTATTAAGCTTTCTGCCATGTTCCAAAACACCGAGAAGTGCAGAGACTTCAGGCCCTGGACAAGATGTTCTGTACCTCTGCCGCTGAGAGGTTGACAGGCCAGAGGGCTTTGCTGTGCTCCCTGAGGTACAATCCGCATCCTCCTGCACTTTTTAACTTGGTGTCTCATACCTAATGGCTCCCAGAACCCCCCAACACTGCTGCTGGTGAAGGAATCTATACACTCAGCCTTTTATACTGGGGCATTTAAAAAAAATTTGGGGGCTGGCCCCGTGGCCTCGTGGTTGGTTTTGGTGTGCTCCGCTTTGGTGGCCCGGGTTTGGTTCCAGGCGTGGACCTACACCATGGGTCAGCAGCTATGCTGTGACAGCAACCCACGTGCAAAATGGAGGAAGACTGGCACAGATGTTAGCTCAGGGAAAATCTTCCTTAACAACAAAACATGGAGTGGTGAGTTTTAATGTGGCACAGGGATTGTGGGCAGCAGCCAGCCCTGGAAAGCAGTGGAATCAAATACTGCATGTGAAAGCCGGGCGTACAGGGTCTGGCCTGTCAGAGGTGCTTCATCAGTACTAGCTCATCCTGACTGAAGGCAGGCCTTCTGGAGCAGGAAGCAAGGGGATTCTAATTTCCTTTTAGAATGAGTGCCACTTCTCAGGTCGGTTTCTTTGTTTTTTAACCAGAGTTCTCACAAGCAGCAATATCAATAGACTTGCTTTCCTTTTCTTCCCCAGGCTGGCACCGAAAGTGCTAATGAGTAAAATAAAAATGGATCATTTGGAAAATTAATCTATGTGCTAACGGTCAGAATGATGGATACTTTCAGGTGGTAAAGAGTATGCATGTGTGTGTGTTTGTAAATTCAAGCTCTACACAAGGTTTTTGCACTTTATGTAGATTATACCTCAATTTCCTTTTTAAAAGTGGGTCACATAAGACAAGCTACCTGATGCTGATACTGTGTATAAAGAAGTGTTTCCTTCTACTCTTACCTCTGCCATGGATCTCCCTTCCACACTGCTGACCACTGCCTAAAACTCCAATATGTAATCCACTTAATAGAATTAAAAAAAAAAAAAAAGTCACAGATTCACGGTAAGTTGCAAAAAAAAAAAAAAAAAAAAAATACAGGGAAGTCCTGTGCATCCTTCCTTTTTGCTCCCCCAGTGTTGGCATTTTGCATGACTAAGGTATGATACCAAAACCAGGAAACTGACATTGGTACAAGCCACAGAGCTTATTTAGATTTTATGTTACATGTGCATTTATGTGTGTGTGTGTTGTTTGTAGTTCTATGCAATTTTTTCACATATAGATTCATGTAACCACCACCTCATTCAAGACACAGAACTGTTTCACCACCACAACACTTGATAGGATCCTAATAGGAGGAAAAGTAGTATTTGCAGTCCTCTCCCAACAGAGAGAAGTCCCATGGTTTATTTCTAGTTCTGTAGTATACTGAGTGGAGTGATGACTGGAGAGAAGAACAGAGACATCTTGTTTCCCCTGATGACTGTTGCTGACCTAGGGGTGGGTGTGTAACCTGGCTGGGCATTCAGCCCAATCAGACTGAGCAGAGGACGACGAGTCTGTGGTTGGAGAGACATTTGCTGTCCTTCTCACTGGCTCTTCCGCATACACCTCTGATTCTCCAGGTAAGCCTCCACCAGGAAGCCTGCAGTACAGCTCTCATGATTTTAGGAGGTAACTTATGATCCTAAGGAAAACTAACCTTGGGATGAAGCTGAGAACAGAAGACTGGAGGAGTAGAAGGAGCCTGAGTTCTTGAGGACATCATTGAGAAGTTGATCTACACAGTTACTGGAGCCCATCCTAACTCTGGGCTTACCCTATAGTGACACAGTGAGATCTCTTATGATTTTAGTCACTTTAAGTCAGGATATTCTGTTTCTTGCAGTCAAAAGCAAATAACTCAAGAGCATCTACAAAAACTCCACAGCTAATATCATATTTAATGGTGAAGACTAAATGCTTTCCCCCCCAGATCAGGAACAAGCAGGATGTCCATTCCCACTACTTCTATTCAACATTGCACTGGAGTTCTAGCCTGGGAAATTAGGCAAGAAAAAGAAATATAACTCATCCTGATTAGAAAGGAAGAAGTAAAACTGTCTCTATTCAAAGATGACATGATTTTGTATATAGAAAATCCTAAAAAGTACACACATACACACAAAAAAACTATTAGCATTAATAAACATGTTCAACAATGTTGGAAGATACAAAATCAATATATAAAAATCAATTATATTTCTATACACTAGCATGAACAATCCAAAAACGAAATTGAGAAATCACTTTTATTTACAATAACACCAAAAATGATAAAATATCTAGGAAATAATTTAACAAAGGAGGTGTAAGACTTGTATACCGAAAACCACAAAACGTTGTTGAAAGAAATTAAAGAAGACTTAAATAAATGGAAAAACTTCCATGGTTATGGATCAGAACGCTTAGTGTTGTTAAGATGATAATACTCCCCAAATTGATCTACAGTCAACGCATTCCCTACCAGAATCCTAGCTCCCTTCTTGCAGAAATTGATATGCTAATCCTAAAATTCATATGGAAATTTAAGGGACTCAGAACAGCCAAAACAACCTTGAAAGAGAAGAACAAAGTTGGAGGACTCTCTGATTTAAAAACTTACTACAAAGCTACAGTAATCTAGACAGTGCAATACTATAACATAAAGATGTTATATACAGATCAATGGAACTGAAATGAGAATCCAGAAATAAACCTTTAAATTTATGGCCAATTGATTTTCAACAAGAGTGCTAAGATAATTCCATGAGAATAGAATAGTCTTTTCAACAGATGGTGCTGGGATAAAGGATATCCACATGCAAAGAATTAAGTTGGACCTCAACATCGCACCATATACAAATATTAATTCAAAATTAATCAAAGACCTACACGTAAAAGTTAAAACTATAAAGCTCTTAGAAGAAAACAAGTGAAAATCTTCATGACCTTGGATTTGGCAATGATTTCTTATATATGGCACCCAAAACCACAAATGACATTGGGGTCATCCTGGTGGCATAGTGGTTAAGTTTGCATGTTCCACTTCGGTGGCACTGGGTTCGAAGGTTCAGATCCCAGGCATGGGCTTAGCACCACATGTCAAGCCATGCTGTGGCAGCATCCCACATAAAATAGAGGAAGATTGGCACAGATGTTAGCTCAGGGCCAATCTTCCTCACACACAGACACCCCCAAAGAAACAAAAACCCCACAAATGATAAAAGAAAAAAAATAGATAAATTGGACTTCATCAAAATTAAAAACTTTCATGAGTCAAAGGACACTATCAATAAAATGAAAAGAAAACCTAGAGAATTGGAGAAAATACTTGCAAATCATATATCTGATAAGAGACTTGTATCTAGAAAAATATAAAGAATTCGTACAACTCAGCAATAAAAAAGACAAATATCTCTATTTAAAAATGGGCAAAGGATTTGAATAGATATTCCTCCAAAGAAGATAGACAAATGACCGGCAAGCACATGAAAAGTTGCTCAACATCATTCATCACTAGGAAAATGCAAATCAAAACCACCATAGGATGCCACTTCACACCTATTAGGATGGCCATTATCTAAAAGACAATAACAAACGTTGATGAGGATGTGCCTTCCTCCAAGTAGCTCCTTCTTCAAAACTATCTGCTCAAAACTCTAAAAGCTCCATTCCTCCTTAGGAAAGCTCAGGCTTTAAGCACAGGGAGGGAGCTCACTCTTCCAGTGGTTTACGTCTCCACTCTCAGTGCGTAAAAACTTCCTGTTTCGAAATGCACCTTGCGGTAGATGCTGCAGTGTGCCACCTGGTTCCCCTCCAGAAATAAACGACTTAGTCTCCCAGTTGCTGGAAATGTGGCCAGAAGACATTTCTCCACTGTCAGCCCTCTTTGGGGACTGCCTCTGATAATAAAAAGTGCCTTGCCCAGTGCGCTGTCAGTGGAGGAAACCACAGGGGGCAACTGACAACATCATGTGTTGATGAGGAAGTGATGCATCTGGGACTCTTAGACATTGCTGGTGGGAAGGAAAATGATAGTCACTTGGGAAAACAGTTGGGAGTGTCTTATAAAGTTAAACATAGACTTACCACATGACCACTCCTAGATATTAATTCAAGAGAAATGGCAACATATATCCAAACAAAATTTGTCTAGAAATGTTCCCAGCAGCTTTGTTCATAACTGCCTCAAAACTACAAACAACTCAAATATATCCATCAACTGGTGAATGGATAAACAAATTTTGGCATATCTATACAATGAAATACTTCTCAGCAATAAAAAGGAATGAAGAACTGATGCACACAGCAACAAGGGTGGATCTCAAAAGCATTATTCTAAATGAATGAAGCCAGACACAAAATACTACATACTGCATGATTCCATTTATATGAGATTCTACGAAAAGCAAAACTATGGTGATAGAAAGCAGATCGGTGGGTTTCCTGAGGTTAGAAACCTAGGGAAGGGATTGACCACCAAGCGGCATGAGAGAATTCTTAGGAGTAACAGAAATGTTCTATATGATGATTATGGCGGTGGTGGTACATGGCTGTATACATTTGTCACAGCTCTTCAAATTGAACACTTGAAATCGGTGAATTTTACCTCAACTATAGCTTAATTTAAAAAATTATGCTTTATTTTTTAAAAAATTGCCTTGCCCAAAGCCAATCGCTTTCCAGGGGTATCCCACATTCAAGGATTGATCAAAACAGGAGGGTAAAGGCCCAACCCCCTGGCTCTAACTTGGGGCCACTCTACAGGAACATTTCGGATCCAGATCTCCCTGTGGGATTGGTGAAGCCTCTTGATGGATTTGTATCACAGCTCAACTTCCTTTGTTGTCCTGCTTTCTCTCCTTTCCTTCCACAAGTGTTGTTCCCCAAAACACTATGATACCCTACACACACACACACACGGAGGCTTTAACATGTGGCCAGTGATGCTCGTTGCCCCTATTGCAAAACATCAAGGACATTAAGGGGTAGGGAGCTGGGGCCTCTAGATCCCAAAGTGAGTGGGACCAAGGTTCTTCTTATACGATTTTCTCTTTCAATATTCCAGGTGTGGGAGCTGCATATAGACACTGGTTCCTTTACCAGGGAATACACTAAATTAAACCAATCACATTTATACCCACTAGAAAAAAAACACTCCTCTTTCAACAACTCTCCTCATCTAGGTCCTTATTATCAGAGAGGGGAACACTGTCCTCATTCTTTGGAAAAGGATTCTTTCCTCATCTGTAAAGGGTACTAAATAATCTCTTCAGTTGTAGATTCAATGAGTCAGTATATGTGAAGGCACTTGGAGCAGTGTGTGTGAGCGCTATGCTTACCAGATTAACAAAAGAATGAGAGTATTTCTGAAAAGCAGTTCCCTTTGTTATCCCAGAAGGACTCTCAGACTTAAAGGTTAAGGTTCTGCAATTTCTTTCCCTGGGAGGACGTTTGCTAATTCTTACATCTTCATGTGAGACCTTTACTTGCATGTGTGGGAAGGGCTCTCGTCTATAAATGCAACAGAACACTCTGTGCTTGTATGATAACGCATATTACATTCCTCCACGATGGAATCTATTGCAACACCATCATGGAGGTATATGCCTTGTGAATCTTGAGAGGGGTGGATTGCAGTCCATGGTGTTTCTTAGGCTTGTTTGTCCATTAAATCTACCGCCTCCCTTTGTTTTTGAGTCATATCTAGGAACTATTTCTTGAGTCGTGTCCTGTGGAACATATTTTTGGAAACTCTGATCTCTTCAGAGTGATTATATTAATTTAGGAGGATATTTTCCCCGAATGGCAGCAGGCTAGGAGTAAAATAGAGCTTGCTGATTGCCAGTTTGTGGCCTAACCCTAATAATCACAGCTACTCTTTATTGAGCAGCTATCCGCTGCCAAGCATTGTCTTGAGAACTTTACAAGCATCACTTCATTTAACTCTCTTAACAGTCATTTAGAGATGGCTGTTAGAGCCCCATTTTAGAGATGAGGAAATTGAGGAGCAGAACGGTTAAATAACTTGCCTAAGGTCACACAACAAGTAGTGGAACCAAGAGTCAAATCTAAGCCTGCCTGACTTGAAAGCTTATGAATTCCACTTTCCGGTTTGAATAGGGTGGGATAAAGGTAGCATTTCTCTTCTACTCTTCATTGAAATCAGCCAAAGGCAACAAAGAGATAGAGAAACAAAGACTCGAAATTCTTTTTCCTAGAAAGTAGGCGATATCTAAAACCCAGGTACCCAATTAGCTGGAAGGGCTGCCAAAAGCCGTAAAGATGAAGAATGGGACATGTGGGAGCAAGAAGAGAAAAGAAGCTATAGCAAGTGTCTGGGTATCTCAGAAAGAGCTGGGTGCAATTCTTGAAATCAAGAGGCAAACCTAACTCCTTTGTTTACAATATTGGGACAAGTGTGCACCTCCTGGTACCAAGAATTTTCTGGAAACTCATATCAAAAGACAAAAGCAAGCCTTCCAAGGAACCAGAGACTAGCCATGTTTGCAAGAAACTGTCTCTGTGGCAGCACAGAAGAGTCTGGGCTGTAAAATCTTTACAGCTGCTCATCTTCATTGCTTAGGGAGAAACAAAAGCTAACAAACTCACTTAAAACCTCCAAATCAAGAAAAATTACAGCTAGCCTAACCCTTTTCCGACACAAACCTTCTGTAAATAGCTTGTCAAGGAAAAAATCATCTCCCACAATGATGAATAATATAAAAGAAACCAGCACAGGAAACTATACAAGATACAAGAAAAAAAAAAAAGTGAAAAAGAGCAGGAACCAAATGGTAGACAAAGAATGCACTGGAATAATTTTGCTATGTGATCAAATGTTTCATCATGAGTTTTTAAAACTTAATGAAGCAATTGCCTCTATGCGAGAACACAGAGCTAACAATGCTAAAACTCAGGAAGGACACAGTGAGATGATGGGATGAAAGGACCTGGCAGAGCTGAGATGTCAGTGGAAACCCAGAAACGAAGCTCATGCATTCCTCTACATGAAGGAAGTCCTGGGAGAACACAAAGAGGATGACAATGACGAATGCAAACAGTAGATTTCTCTTACGCCCCGAGCATGGTTGGAGGGGAAATTTGGGGCTCCATGAGCTCATTTCCAGAAATCCATGTTGGTCTGCTATAGCTTTTGTCCAGCTTTAGGGCTAACTCTGACTACAACTTTCAACAGACATCTTGTATTCACGGAGCTCAAAGTTAAAAACAATAGATTGTGTCGAATTCTCTTTTGGCTGCCAAACTGTTGCATGGGGAATTTAAGAGAATCATACCAATGAATGATTACTGTAGGTAACTATTGAGGGAATTCTTAAATCCCTTTACACACATACACACACACACACACAAAAGATAGATACTCACATACATCTTATATATATTGTAAACTTATATATATTGAAAAATGCATAGGCCCAGGCCTTTCCCACCAGAGACTACAAATAATTCCACATTCCCCTCTCATTGCCAAATTACACTAGCTCAAACCCTCATTGAGCTCACCTTTAGGAAATCTCATTTTTTCACCATGTTTTCCATACCAAACATCCCTGAAATTCCTGGAAAATGATTACTTGCTTCCAAAATCCATCCCGGTTGTTCCACACTTCCTTAGCCGTGATCAGTGCATCTCTGAGCCATCCTGGGCCTCCATTTGCGTTCCCAGATCCGTCCCCTGGAGGGTCCTGAAATGCCCTCCTTCTGGTCGCTGCACTTTCCCCCCCGAACTGCTTCAGCCCAACCAGGCACAGACCCCGCCCTTATTTCTACAGAGTGCTACCTGTAACCAAGCTGTAATGTATAACGAAGATTTTTCTGGAATGTGGTGGTTAACAGGAGGGAATTATTACACAGCCCTAAAATCTTCACAGGCCTAGAAACTTCCACAGTAGTCCCCTGTGGAGCACAGCTTTGCTTAGACCTCAGCCTGCAATGACATAGTGATGCCACGAAACCTCATTTCTCTCCTGGTCCCAGGAGTAAAACTTGGGTACATCTTCTCTTCTGAGAGTTCAGGCCCAAGTAGAGGAAGGCACTGCCCACTCACACCTGTGGAAAGCCGCCTTCCAGGAGCCTTGTCTCATGTTCCAGGACCCACCGTTTCCCAGAATGATGGACAGCAGAAATGTCCCATTCCTGACCAACAGGGCTAACCTTGCCCCAACTAGGCAAACAGCTTCTCAAGAGGTCCAGGTAATTCTGTGTTCTATGGGATCACAGTCTAGCACCAGGTCAGGCACAGCAAACCCAATCCAGTTTATGTTTTTAGAATCTCCTTTCTTGCGAGAGAACAGCTCTCCAGCTATTTTCAGTGTCTTGTGTCTTGATCTCCTATCTGTTTGCACACAATACACATGTACACTTTTACCAAAAATAAGAAATAATATACTGTCTATACCTTACACATTATCATTCAAGGCAGTTTCTTGGAGCCACAAATATCCAATCCATCCATTCTAGAAGAAGATGTGGTGGCCAGACTCAGAAGATAGTCCCGAAAGAACCATACCTCCTGGTATTAAATCCTTGTGTAGTCCTCTCTAACACAAAATCTAGGCTAGTCTACTGACCCATGTATCCAATAGAACATGGTAGAAGTGACACTGTCCCAGATCTAGCCCTAATCCTAAAGAAGGCCTGGCAGCTTCTACTTTGGAACATTTGGGAGCCCTGAGCAGTCACAGAAGAAGTCAGGCTGCCCTACTAAAGAGACCACATGGAGGGAGAGGTCATGCAGATAGAGGTACAGACTTCCAGTCATGTCTCCCAAGGCTCCAGACACGTGAATGATACCATCTTGAACATTCCAGCCAGGCCACTACTGGACTGCAGCTGCTTGAGTGGCCCCAAACCACTATGTTTTGTAGTGTATTGTTATGCAACTACAGATAATTGAAACAGAGCCTGTTGTCCTACACGAAATTCCCAGAAAAAAAGGATGGTTTACCCAAAAGGCAAACTTTCTACCTCCCTTCTCTTATCTGCTTGAAGTTGTAAAATGGTATTTGTTTCCCTTTTGATATTTCAAATATGTTAGGGCCAGTTTATAGTGAAGGTTCAAGCTCAAAGTACCATCACTCTCTTATCCCCTTAGCAGTTTCTGTGTAGCTCACGCCCATCACAGGCGTTTAGGCCTGAAATTAGGGCACAGGAAGATCTCTTTCCTCCTTCCATGCCTAACTCCAAGGGTCATGGCCTTTCTCTATTAGGGTAAGTGAGTTAGTTAAATAAAACAGATCTACTTATGAAAGAGCATGCATTACATTAAAAGTTTTGCAAGTATGAAAAAGAAAAAACCACACATAAGAACTTTGAAAATATTAAGCTAGAGATATGGGTATGGAATGAAACGTAAAAGTAGTAGAGGAGTATAATGTACAACCAGATTTAAACTAAAATGTTCTAATTTGACCTTAAACATGGCATTTAGTATAAGGAAAGTCCATCTTGATCACTGCCTGAGGGAATCATTACTGGGGCAATGGCTACATCGTGCGGCTGTCATAACTAAAACACGTTCTTGAAATGTATAGGACGAGAATACTATTTTATCTCTGCTTACCCAAACAGACACATGTATAACCAATTCCTAATTACTCAAAAGCAATAGCAAGGGTATATCACATGTCGCTGATAAACGGTATTATGTCTGTTAGCCCCCTCTCCTCATCCCCAGGTCCCTTATCTTGGTCTTCGTAATGGCCTTCTACTTCTGGCCCACAATTACAAGGTCTATAGCAAGACAATTTATATCTATTCAATCATCCATTCATTCAACAAATATTCAATGAGTACTTACCTAGGACAGATACTCTTCAAAACACTCAAAACAAAGTGAAAACTCAATTCTGGCTGCCCTATCTCCGCTGCAACAAGTACAGAACATTTTGTAGTTTACAAAGTATGTTACCTCCTCTGGTGTATTTAATTGGTCACCAAACACTTGAACCTCTCAAAGAAGATGAGGCTAATTCCACCCACCCATCTCTAACTTGGTAGGGTTTGTTTTCATAACTTCAGCACCATTTAATGAGGGTTATTGTGGTCTGAATTATTGCAGACATAAAGAATGATAGTGACATCTCTGCAGAGAGAGGCCTAATAGAAGTTTCTTATCGATAAGTGGTCACAAATGTAGGTGATGGTGTCATTGCAAAATCACCCTTTATAAATAATACAATGCCCTTGAAAACTAAGTGCACCTCTGAATAATAGAAATGATGCAATCTGACATAGCGAAATAAATGAACAGTGTGCTATGATAACAAGTGCCTTATAAATACCTATTTATATCATATTAAACTCGGGTGGAAAATGGGGAAAATAAAAAGCTACACTCACAGATGTCTCTCCCAAGTTCCTGAGTAATTCTCAGAATTTTCCTGACAAGGTGGTCAGTTTTATGCTCCATGTCTTAGGACAATGTCCACATTTCCTTAGGTGGACCTGCTAAATTATTGAATAAGCCCAGGCAAATAATACTACTAAATATTTTATTACACAAAGAAAAGCATTTTGAACACGTGGCAATATTTTCTAAAAATATGTGAATTCTAGGAGCAGCAGGGCTAAAAAACAAAAATATTCAGAAGACAGTATGAATTTCTCATATTTAAAATGTGGACATTATCATCGTATTTGCTAAAATTTGGTTGTACGTTTCCATATTTGAAAAATAATTTGAACACATTTGATATGGGTGGCTAAATGATAGTGGTCATTTGAAACTTGTTCCTCAGAGGCTATATCTAGGGGTCAAGAAACTTAAGATCTAGTTTGTTTTTCAGTCCAGAATGAAGTTAACAAATGTTGAAAGCTATTAATTTTACAGATCATGGAAAAATGATGAGAAAGAAAATGAGAACGCCCTGTTTTCCTACAACTTCAAAGAATCCTATAGACATAACTTCATTCATCTAAGAAAATAACCCTGCTAATTATATTATATATAATTATATTATTACATATAATAAGCTAATCTCATAGTTACCTGTTTTATGGAAAGAGAATTCAGGCCTTGGGAGAAGAATTGTGTAAAAGTGAAAAAACCAGAAAGAAACCCCTAGATCGGGACCGGCCCCATAACCAAGTGGTTGAGTTCATGTGCTCCACTTTGGCGGCCTGGAGTTTCGCTGGTTCAGATCCTGGGCGTGGACATGGCACTGCTCATCAGGCCATGCTGGAGCAGAGTCTCACATAGCACACCCAGAAGAACCTACAACTAGAATATACAACGATATACTGGGGCGCTTTGGGGAGAAGAGAAAAAAAAGAAAATATTGTCAACAGATGTTAGCTCAGGTGCCAATCTTTAAGAAAAAAAAAGAAACCCCTAGATCTTCTAACTCTTTTGCTCAGTCTATACCCTCCTTGTAAGCTGAGATGCCTTTTCCTCCTAGTCTAGCTGGTTCAGTGGATCGTGAGCTCCCCGGTAGTGAGAATATATCTTCTTCATCTCCCCTCGTTTCATGTCACCACTTATACATAATTCTCTCCCTATCTTTCTGGTCACTTCTCAGTCTTTTTGTAGGCTCCTCTTCTACTAGATACCTCCTAAGTCTTGCAGCTATTGGTCCTTCCTTGGCCCTTTTTCCTTTCAATGCTATTCATTCGCCCTGGGTAAATTTTCCTTTCCCATCTCTTCACCTGCCAACCATGCTCAGATGAGTTTCAACTTTAATCTCCAATACCAACCTCTCTCCTGAACTCCAGATCTATGTGTCCAACTGTCCACTGAGTGTTTCCTGGAGTTCAGCATATCCAAAGCTGAGCTCCTCATCTTTCCCTGAAGACCTGCTCTTCCTCATTTCCCCCTATCTCAATGGCTGTAATATTCATCCACTTGAACACTGAAACCAGAAAATCGGGAATCATCCAAGACTCCTTTCTCCCCCACACTCCCTATATCCAAACAATCAAGTCCTGGCCATCAGACCCCCAAATCTCAGATCTCCCTTCACTTCTCCATTCCTATTGTTGCTGCCTTCTCTTCTTCGAATTTTCATTGCTACTTTCATGGACAAAAGACCAGCCTCCTTCACTGATCTCCCTGACCTCAGACAGAGCTCCTGGTCACCCATCCACCACAATGCCCCCTAAGCAGCTCTGTACGTCAAGCCTCTGGTAACCTTCAATGGATCCCCATCCAGAACGATATAACATGATCCCTCTCTACCTAAACTGCCTTATCTTACACCAATATCATACTCTTATAAATCCTTCCTTGTTGCATTTTATGCTCTGGAAATACCAAACTCTTTGTAACTCCCCACATATGATAGACCTCTCTGCCTTTGCACGGTCATTTTCTCTCTGCCCTACGCTGATATCTAGCTGGCAATGCCTACAAGCTCTTCAAGTCCTGGTTCAAGCATTCCCTCCTCTGTGAAAGCCTTCCCTGACTCTTCAAGGCCAGGTTTTGTCCCTCCTCCATGCCCATTGCACCATCCACCCACTACTATTTGATCATTGACAGCATAGAGTGTGAGGCAGGATCATATTTTAATATATTAAATTATATTATTTTTTTCTTTGATAGCAGGCTATAACTTGCAGATAGGAAAGTGCACAGATCTTAGAGTGTGCAGCTCAGTGAATTTTTGCATGTGCACCACTGCAGCACTGCTATCCAGCACCACTGCAGGCTCCCTTATGCCCCCTCCCACCCAGATAATACTCCCTAAAGGAAATCACTAATCTTTTATTACCATAGATTCATTTGGCCTGCTTTTGAACTTCATATAAATGGAAGCCTATAAAATCATATCTTTATATGTCTGGTTCCTTTTACTCAACCCTGTGTCTTGAAGTTTTATCTCTGTTGTTATAGGCAGATGGTTTTTTTAATTGCTGAGTAGTAGCCCGTTATGGGACCACCATAACTTATCAGTTCCACCGTTGACAGGCATTAAGACTTTTCCAGGTTTGGTTTTTTTTACTATTATGAATAATACTGCTATGAAAATTTTTGCACCTATCTTTTGGTGAATCTAAAGATTCAGTGGATATAGACCCAAGAGTGGAATTGGTCATTCATGAAATATGCTTATGCTTAGATTTAGTAGAAAATAACAAGTAATTTTCCAATTTACACTTCCAAAAGCAATATAGATAGAAAGAGAGAGAGAGAAACAGATATGATGTAGAGAGATATCACATCTCTATCTATCTATCTTTGTATCTATCTATCTGATAGCCACAGTTGTTCCACATCGTCAGCAACTCATTATTGTCAGTTTCAGTCTTTTTGATTTTAGTTCTTCTACTGGGGGTGTTAGTGGATCTCATAGTGGTTATCTAGCATTTTCTATTCCCAGGATCCCCTGCCACCTCCACCCTTCTCCCATCTGGGCAGTAGTGAGAATATTCTGTATTCACTATCCTCAGCACAGGTTTGGTAGAGCAGAAAGGCAGACAAGAAAGGGTAGAATCAACTCCTAGATTTTTGGTTTAAGAATAGACTATGAAACTCATGCCAGAGGCAGTAGCTTGATAGGAAATGTTTTTAGTCTCAAAAGCCTTTCTTTTGAGCATCAGCATCTTGATTTTGAGTTATCAGAAGCTAAAATCCCAAAGAATTTAAGACAGTAAGATATTTCTATCATCAATAAATTTGGAAGACTGCGTGCTCATGTAAGACTGAGTTTTTCCCACTCTAGAGGAGGTGAAGATCCTCTGTACAGCAAGCCAATTCTGATGAGTGTCCTGCTCCAGACCAAGCCTGAGGGTGGAGTGAGGGAAAAGATAGAACCTCCAAGTTGGTTGGGGTCTCCCAGGGGAGAGGGAACCTGTTCCTAAAGAGGTTCCTAAACATCTAGCATGGGATGGGCACAGAATATAGATGGCTTGACAGTGTATTCAAGCCAAGAGAACCTGAGACAGCCCAACTGACTTTCCCAGAGCCTTAGGGTCAGTTGAATAAGACCCAAACATTTCCCGCACCCTGGGAGAGGTGCAAAGGGAACTGAGAGAGCAGATGAGCCTGAGGAAGTCTTATGATTAGAAAGAGGAAATATAGCATTAGATAATTGCCTGGACCTTCTGACCAACGATCTGATGAGAAAATAAAATCACCTCAGGAGGTTCTAGCAGGAAAGATAAAGAACAACCAAGAACCAGGCAGAATGTGGCCATTGAGTCCCAGACACCAAATAGTCTTCCCCTCCTCCTCCTCAGAATGCCCTGACACAGCCCTCAGAATGGAGATGCAACACTAGAGTGAAGGGGAGAGAGACAAGAGTCTGACTGGCTGAGAAAGCCCGATTGATTAAGGTTACATTTCTGCCATCAGGTACAATGGGGACTCAAGGTAAATGCTAAGTTTAGTTATAGCAAAAATTAGAAAAGTTTTGTTTCTTGCACACTCTAGAACACATACTGAAATTTGTTTGGGCTATATATTAGTCTGGGTTCCCCAGAGAAACAAAACCAATAGGATATATATAAAGACATTTACTATAAGGAATTGCCTACGTGATTATGGAGGCTGAGAAGTCTAAGATCTGCAGTTGGCAAGCTGGAGACCCGGGAGAGCCAATAGTAACGGTATAGTTCCAGTGTGAGTCTGAAGACCTGAGAACCAGGAGAGCAGAGAGTGTAAGTTCCAGTCCGAGCCGAAGTCTGAGGCAAGAGAAGACCAATATTTGAGCTGAAAGACAGTGAGGCAGAGAGAGGGCAAATTCTCCTCCATCTGCCTTTTGTTCTATTTGGGCTCTTATTCTATTTTCAGTGGATTGGATGAGGCCCACCCACATTGGGGAGGCTTTACTCATCTACCAATTAAAATGTTAATATCATCCAGAAATATCCTCACAGACCCAAAAATCATTTTTAACCAAATATCTGAGCATCCCATGGCCCAGTCAAGTTGACACATAAAATTAACCATCACAGGCTATAATAATCTTTGCCTATTCACATGTCTGTCTACCCGCTAGACTATACTCTCCTTGTGGTAAAGACCATGTCTTTTCATCTCTGATACACCAACACTTATTACAGGGCCTGAAATACAGAGTGTCTCAATATATGTTCAATAGTTTCATCCAGTTGATGCCTAGCCAAGCTTCATATTCAATGGTGACAAAACACTCTGGGTGGGGTAAGCTAAGCCATGAGCCCAATCCATTTAGCCAGGGCTTCATATGTGTTCTGGACAGAGGAGATGATGAGGGTAATGGGGAGGCAGCCTGTAGAAAATCCCAGAAGACACCTTTGTTCAATAATCACTGGAAATTATAAGGTTACAAGATCACAGACAACTCCTTTAAAGGCTGAGGAATCAATGCAGGATCTAACCCAAAACAAAGTCAGGCATTTATGCCCCAAAGCCTGAAGACAGAGCTGGTTTTAACGTAGGTGGAATATATCTTTGCCTCCATGGTGTCATTTCAGGGACCCAAGGAGCTCCCTGCAAGCCCTTCTCATCTGCTCCTACTGGGTGATGCCTGATACTCCGTTGTCAATGCTCCATTCCTTTCACCTGAGATTTTGATCCTTGCTAAAATGGAGGCACATTTGGGAGAAATAACATTTTTAAGTTGTTATCAACACTTGGGGTGACCAAAGAAACTGAGGAATTTTTTTCTAAGAGGTGTTAACGTAGGGAGGAAGAGAGGAACAGATACCTGGAGATTGGGAAGGGGACTCCCTGGGTAGAGAAAAGAAACAGAATAGAGAAGCCTGGGGTGTAGATTCTTTGTGGACTCTGCAGTTCTGCCTAGAACCTATTGCACCTGTACAAGAACAGGATCTAGTTCTGGATCTGGGAAGTCTGGAGGAAGAGAATAGAGATGCCTTCCGCTCCCACTCTCCCATCCTCACAGTAGTCACTGGCACTGTGGGAATTGTCCTGGCCTGCTTGGCAGGGATTTTCTGTCTTGGATTATTTGGTGATTTTCTAAGGAAGAAGAGAGCTGAGTTGAACTACAGGAGAAGTAAACCCTGGGGCTTGTGCCAAGTCACCAAATTGTCTCCCGGGCTTATGATACAGAGAACTATGTCACTATGAGACTGTAATACATGTAAGTTGGCTTGAAGAAATTAGATGCATTCTTCCTATTGCCAAGAGCAATGAGAAAAGATAGATATGTTGGAGCCAAATGGAGCGTGTGGAGGCAAGCAACTTTGAGGCTTGGGTTTTCTTTCTGATGAGAAGATACTGCTGAACTAATCTAATTACTACAGGAAGCAGCTCTCACTCTCCAAAGCAAAGATACAGTGATGGCTCTGGCAAGACTATGACAGGGAGGATCTGAAGGTATGTCCTAGAACGTTCTGGAAAGACTGACTACCAGAGCAACCCATTCTTCTCCTCATTTAATCAGTTTTCTCAAAGGGGCTGAAGAGGATCTGTTTCACTCCAAGTTCATCTCAGCTGTGCTTCTGTCTGAGTTATTGAACAAGTTATGTACTCCCTTGGTGTAGCTTAGAAACAAATGTATAGTCATTGATTGTAATTTAGATCTCTTTGGAAACCCAGCACCTCAAAATGAAATGGAGTCAGGAGGAAGATTTAAGTGATGTAACTTCCTACTTCTACTTCCTTTATGACCTTCACCCTTTCTGTCAATGGCTCTGCCAACTTCTCAGCCTCTCGGTTAACATGGTAAAGTAAGCTCTTGCCAAGAGCTAAGAAATGCTTATTGATTCTTCATGGGGAAAACTCAATCACTAGTTCATCTCAATATAGGGTGAGCAAGACTTTAGTCTTCAAGCCAGAGCGTGAAATGCAATAGGTAAGCATGCCCCCAGGAATTCCCCTTGCAAGTTTTCACAGGGGGAGAAACTGGACTGGGGTGAAATGTCCCTTCACTGTGCCCAAGAGACAACTGCAGGTAGAAGAATAAATAGGTATGTAAGAATAAATCCACACTAATGTCTAGACTGAAAAAAATATTTTAGAAAAAATCAAGAGTCATTTATAATGCTGGGATTGGCATCTTCGAAACAGGATAATGAAAAGATCAGCAGTTTCCCTCAAAGATCACAGATCACCATCAGGGTTCTCCAGAGAAACAGAAGCAATAAAAATAGATATAGATAAAGTTAGGTACAGATACAGATACAGGTATAGATTTGTGGAGATTTCTTATGAGGAATTGGTACACGTGATTACGGAGGCTAAGTCCCAGATCTGCCATCTGCAAGCTGGAAACCCAGGAAAGCCAGTGGCATAATTTAGTCTGAGTCCAAAGGCCTGAGAACCGAGGGAGCCAATGGTGTAAACCCCAGTCCATGAGCAGGAGAAGATGAAATGAGATGTCCCAGCTCAATCAGTGAGGCAGGAAAAAAAAAAAAAAGAGTAAATTCCTCCTTCCTCTGCCTTTTGTCCTGTTCAGGCCCTCAGTGGATTGGATGATGCCCATCTCATCCAGAAACAGCGCCGCTGACACACACAGAAACAGTGCTTAATCTCGGCACTCTTTGGCCAGTCAAATGGACATATAAAATTAACCATCACCATTACAATCTTTAGATGTGTCATACACACGTGCATGATTAACAAGTGAGAGTTTGTCTTGTTATTTTTTTTAGTTTAGCACCTGGAAATGTTTAGCTGTTTCCTTCTTCACTTAGGATTACGTGGTGACTGTTACAAAATATTTCACCAAACATGTCTTTACCATCTTTAAATTTGGATTTAATTTACAAACATTTTCATTTAAACAACAACTGGGGATATTTTTCAAGTGAAGGCAAGTTGCACGGGTAAGGAAGGAGGAAAGGAAAGGAAATGTGAAGGGAAATCCCCCCTCCCCACATCACTGTGGTCCATGTTCACCAGTTGCCCCTCCCTACCCCTCCCCTGCTCTTCCCTTGCTTCTAAAACTATCCAAGACCATCTGGCCATGTTCACTCCAGGGTGGAAACACATTTATAGTGAATGTCCCTCGTCGTCACTCCTCTTATGATCTCCGCTCCTGAGGAAGTGCATGCAGATGGAATGGGCCCGAGTCAGCCTCCTTTCTCCAGCCTTCCTGTTCCCTTGCCTCTGTCCCTGCATAGGGACCCCAGAGACCAGGGAATCTCTGCCAGTTCCCTCTCCATTCCTACAGGTGACAGAGACAGCTAGATGTCTACCCACAGCTATTTTTCCCTTCTTCCTCACTAATAAAACCTTTATTTCACTGCAACTGTCAATATGTTCAGTTCAGTAAATATGGTCAGTTACTTTTCCCAGGCTCCTGAGTGGACAGGAGTGGGAAGTGGCAAAGTTTTGGATGACGAGATGGAAGCAGAAGTTGTTGAGTAGGACATCTGCAAAGCTCCTCATAAGGAGGCAACGGTTCCCCCAGCAGGCCCCTTAATCCTTTCTCCTTCCCTTTCTTTGCTTATGTATATTAAGCACAAACACACAACAAGACTACGTCTTTGACAAGGGTATACATATATGTATTCAAGAGCACATCTCAATTGCATCAGAATGGGATGCCTGCAGTGGGAAGGCAACGGGAAGGGGTGGCTAGTGTGGATGGGAAAAAATAAATTTAAAAAAAGAGAGAGAAAGGCTCTGCACAGACTGTTGATGAGAATGTTTTCTGAAATAGGTGCTTTTTAAGTCTTTTTTTTAAAAGATTTTATTTTTCCTTCTTTTTCCCCAAAGCCCCCCAGTACATAGCAGTACACCCCAGTTGTGGGTCCCTCCAGCTGTGGCACGCGGGACACTGCTTCAGCGTGGCGCAACGAGCAGTGCCATGTTGGTGCCCAGGATCCAAACCGTCGAAACCCTGGGGTGCAGAAGCAGAGCACGCGAACCCAACCACTCGGCCAAGGGGACAGCTCCTGAAAGAGGTGCTTTTTAACTCAACTCTCTGCAGCTGGTGTCTTGAAGAACCGGCAGAGAGGGGAGAGGAGGAAGACAAAGGAAAACCGGTACAAAAAGTTATTGTCAATAACTGCATGCAACTCTGCGGTCTGACACATGGAAAAACTTCATCTGGCAGCAACTGACTCAGAACCATGACAACTCTCGCAGCCTCAAATCTTCCCAGTCTTGCCAGAGTCGGACTTCACTCCTGGGAGCTCTCACGTCTAGTGGTCCAGCAGCCAGGGCTCTGTGGATGACTGAGGCGCATCCTCTGCTTTCAGTACCTTTCCCTGCAGATGTGAACAAGAACCCCACGGTGCTGCTGCCAGAAGGACGCGGGCTGCTGGCCAGTCCTTATATCTCAAATCCAAACACTGGATTCTCTTTCCAGATACTCTGTCCTGGGCCTGGGCCCCCACCCAGCTTCAGGGCCTTGATCCGTCTTTACACAGCTGTCCCTTTGAGGACTCAATAGACCCAACTTCCTGTTTAGCTTCTGTTCTCCCTGGAGGCAGATTGCTGACTGCCTTCTTCCTCTAAGCAGAGGTGCATAAAATTAAATGTTAAGTAAAACCTCTGTGCTGTGAACGAGGTTTTAGACTGAGGAGCCTTGCACCAGAAGCCTAAGGAGGAGTGTGGCAGGCTGTCGCGTTGGTAACCCCAAGGAGCCATGGCTGCTGGCGTTCATATGCTGTGTACTTCCCTCTCCTTGGCTCTCCATGGCCCTGTGATCTGCTTTAACCAACAGAATGAGGCAAAAGTGATGCTGGGCCAGTTCGCGGGCTAGAACCTATGAAGGCCTGGAAGCTTCTGCTTTCACACTCCGCACTCTGTGGGAAGCCAGCTGCCCTGTAGAAAGGTCAACTAGCCTGGGAGCCCATGCTGTGTGGGAGCCCACAGGAAGTCCCAGGGTGGTTGGTTATCTAACATTAGATAACCAAAACAAAGAGCTAGCATACTGCATTAAACTTAGGGTTAGGGAGTAGAACAATCTGGAAAGAGAAAGATTTAGGGGAAAAGGTAATACTGCTTCCCATGAGGGAAAGAAAGCGGTTTTTTGACAATCTTCCTACCCATGTTTAAGAGAACGTGTGCTACGGCAGAACTTCGTGGCAACACTAAATTTATCTCACTGCACTTCTCCTCGGTCTCCCTCGATCGCCTCCTCCTCTTACTCTGCCATTCCTTGTCCGGGACTTGCCTTGTGCTTCTCATACTCCCATGGCTTTACCTGAGCTATACCATCCACCTGTAATGTCATGTCTCTTCATCTCTGTGTATCAAAATCCCACCAGTTCTTCTGAACTGTTGTAAGGTAGAACCACTTTGATAAAGTTTCCCATGAATGGCGGCCAGCCCCATGGCCCAGTGGGTAAGTTCATGTGCTCTGCTTCAGTCGCCTGGGGTTTCGCCGGTTTGGATCCTGGGTGCACACCTACACAGTGCTCATCAAGCCATGC
Organism: Equus przewalskii; assembly: GCF_037783145.1. Lineage (NCBI taxonomy): Eukaryota > Metazoa > Chordata > Mammalia > Perissodactyla > Equidae > Equus > Equus przewalskii. The sequence goes on along the minus strand of NC_091833.1, from coordinate 75,982,585 downwards.
TGAGGCGGCATCCCACATAGCACAACCAGAAGGACCTACAACTAAAACATACAACTATGTACTGGGGGGTTTTGGGGAGAAGAAGAAGAAGAAAAAAAAGGAAGATGATTTGCAACAGATGTTAGCTCAGGTGCCAAACTTTAAAAAAAAAAAAAGCTTTCCCATGAATACCCTAGCTTAAATGAGGGCTCTGAACTCCATTTCCATAGCAACTCTAGAGTGGAAAATTGAGTTGGCCATTAGCCATTTTGTAGCATCATTTCCCTTATTGTCTTGAACTGATTTGTAAATATATTTTGATTTAACTTTATGCTTATTTCTTTTTCCCTGAATCAGATTGTAGCTTATCAAGGACAGAAACATGTGTGTCCCCTCAATAGAAAGTCAGTAAATAGCTGTAGATTTCTACTATACTTCCCATTTATCTCCAATCCAAGAGGCCCAATAGTTATATTTTCTGGGGTTTTTTTGGTATAAAGCCTGAAATAGTGATTTGCTACATGCTTTTTTTTTTTTCCTGAAGAAAATTCACCCTGAGTTAACATCTGTTGCCAATCTTTGCCTTTTTGCTTGAGGAAGATTGGCCCTGAGCTAACATCTGTGCCATTCTTCCTCTATTTTTTGTGTGGGTCGCCACCAGAGCATGGCAGCCAACAAGTTGTGTAGGTCCATACCCAGGAACCAAACCCAGGCTGCTGAAGCGGAGCATGCCAAACTTAACCACTAGGCAACAGGGCCAGCCCCACAACATGCATTTTTGAATTTATTTTTTATTCAGATAAAATTGACACATATCAGTCTTATATTTTATTTTTAAAGCTTCCATTTCCTATCAAAATGGTTGTAATGATTTTAAACTTTTGCCAGAGACTGAGAGGGTTCCTGGGAGGTGAGGCTTCTAGTTTTGAAACTGAGAAAGTCTCATGCAAACCAGGATAAGTTGGCCACCCTACTTCTACAAGTTATTGCTACACCCAATTCACACAGTGCCCCACCCAAGGTTTCAACTGCAGAAACTGCAGAATGGTTGCCCACTCCTGTGTTCACATAAATTGCTCCTGCACCCTACAAAGTTTAAGCAGGTGGTCTCCTAAACAAGTTTCACTCTCATTTAAATTTGATAGGAAGGCTTTTGAAAACCATTTGTGGTAATTATACGTTAGCATCTTGGAGGGTTGTTTTCATAGTAGCAGCTATAAAAAGGAAGGATAAAAACTTGTTGGATTTTCTCCAGCGTGGTTCTACAGAGGGAAGTTATTTATGACAAGCACATGTCATCCAGCCCCCAGAGAGTTTATCATATTCCATCACACTGCAAAGTCCAGCACTTCACTCAGAACTTCGCTATAGCATTTATGACACTGTATTGTAATTTGCTTCTTTACACGTCACTCTTTACCTCCTCTCAGTACTGGGAGCTTCTCAAAGGCAAAGACTGGTGTATTTATATGACAACATTGATAAAACATATACGATGTGCCAAATAGTGTTCTCTGCTTCTTACGAATATTAACTCATTTAATTCTCATCTCTTTCTGATCAGTGCAATTTTTCATTCCCATTTTATAGATGAGGAAACTGAGGCACAAAGTGCTAAGTAACTTGCCAAGCTGGTAAGTGACAGAGTTGGAATTTGAATCCAGGCACTCTGGTCAGAATGTGTTTCAACCACCACACAATCTTGCCTAGTCCTGTTTACTGTTGTATCCACAGCAACTAGCCCTGTTCCTGGTGTGAAACTCAATCAATACTTATTAAAGAATGAATAAATGAATGACTCCCATACGGAAGACAATCATACATCCAGGATATTCTTGGGCAGTTCTAATTTTAAATTTCTGTCACGTTTTCAAATCATGTATTAAACCATGAATCAGATGATGCATCTGGATTTAGGGGTCAGAAACTGTGGCACAGTTTTCATAAGATTATCAATTCCATTTTCTCTGATTCTATGTTCAAAGTGAGCCTTCTTAGTCCAATAAGTCTTGAAGCCAGGAATAGGGTGCCCTGGATAATGGGCTTCAAATACCAGACATTGGAAAAATATCAAGTTTTCTTGGTTAATTTATAATGTGATGAAGTTTGAAGCTGGAACAATCCTGAAAATATCCATTATGTATGGTTTTGTAAGGGTTTGAGTCAAACAAAGGATTTGAGAGAGGGCATAAGAAAGAGTCTTCTTAGACCTGTTATCATTAGATGTAAAAACCCTTGGAAAATCTTAGAAGGGTTACCTAGCCAAGAATGCACCTTGTTAAGATATTATCTTATGAAAGGGGCTGCTATCTTGCGTTACGATTGGGTCTCCAGAATATTTTCAGCTAAGGACTCGCAGGTTGGGAAAATTATCCACAGTAGTGCTTCCCAAAGTATGATCCCTGACCAGCAGCATCAGCATCTCCAAGGAACTGATTAGAAATAGAAATTCTTGGGGCCAGCCCAGTGGCACAGGGGTTAAGTGAGCACATTCCGCTTTGGTGGCCCCGGGTTCGCGGGTTTGGATCCTGGGTGCGGACATGGCACTGCTTGGGAAAGCCATGCTATGGTAGGTGTCCCACATATAAAGTAGAGGAAGATGGGCACGGATGTTAGCCCAGGGCCAGCCTTCCTCAGCGAAAAGAGGAGGATTGGCAGCAGTTAGCTCAGGGCTAATCTTCCTCAAAAAAAAAAAGAAATAAATAAACAAATTCTTGTGCCCACTCTGACTTAGTGAATCAGACTCTGGGGGTGGGGCCCAGCACCTTGTGTGTTCACCAGCCCTCCAGGTCATCCTCCAGGTGATGCAGGTAAGAGTTTATGAATCACAGATCTACAATAACTGTTTGGTTTGTTTTTAACTTTCTTTAAAAAAAAAAAAGAGAGATGATTTGCGAGTAAGTGAACTGATACTGTGAAATGAACTAAACGCAGGATTGTTGAATTAGTAACTTCAACATATTTCCACACTCATATGTGACAAGTGTGATGCAAGTTTCAGCAATCCCCATAGTGTTGAGGGGGTGTTAGTGCCCCATTTAATCAGAGCCTGCAGCAAAAGCTGTCCATCTGTTTTAATGGGCTCTATTACTTCATGTCAACCCACAAGGGGAAAAGTGTCCCCAAGACAGATCTGGTGGCTCCTGTAACTCAGATCTTTTCTTTCCTTTTCACCATGGCCCTCCTCTTCCCAGGCACACATGCTGTCTCTGACGGGGCCAGAGGCTAAGGTGGACAAGAGCAGCCGCCTAGAACACGGTTCCCTCAGAACACCTCAAGTCCGGATGCTCAGTCCAGCTGGCTCTACTAGAAGGCCCTACTGTCTCTTCTTCCGTCCTTTCTTTAGGGCTCACAGTCCATAAGTCCAATTTCTACATGTCTGAATTGCAACTCTGGATTGGATTCCACCTTTTTCCCACAGGGTTTCTGGACCCCACGTGAAGCAAGATGAATGTTTGAACATCTGTATTAATCAGTATCCCTGAACATGGTGAAATGGTTTAAAAGCTCTCAGAATATTCTCTAGCAGTGAAAAGACTGACCTGTCTAAACTTCGTAGAAGTACTGGAGAGGATGGTGTTGCCTAACCTCACACACCAGCCTCAACTGCTCTGCCAGACATATCCATCCATCCATGCATCTATCCAAAAACACCCATAGGGACAGCATATCCAGGTGCTTTAAATCCTTTCTGGAATAAGGCAGAACATATATACTTTTTAAACTACATATGTATAAATGTGTCTGAGTATGCAAAAAACCCAAAAACTATAAAATATGAAACTCAAAAATTATGATTTTTAGATACTATAAAATATGACTATTTGTCACTAAGGAATAGATGAAATCTTAGTTGAGTGAAGCTAATGTAAATATTTCTGCCTTGGTCCAATATGGACCTACCCCTCACTCCCCATTTTCTATCAACTCAATCTGCATTTTTTGCTAATACTCTTCAGTGGCTGCCTCAATCTTCTTTGGAAGGAACAATTCAAGACTTCTATGCTCACCACTGAAAAGTTTTTTTTTAAAGATTTTATTTTTTCTTTTTTCTCCCCAAAGCCCCCCAGTACATAGTTGTATGTTTTTAGCTGTGGGTCCTCCTAGTCGTGGCATGTGGGATGCCACCTCAGCATGGCCTGATGAGTGGTGCCATGTCCACGCCCAGGATTCGAACCGGGGAAACTGCCGAAGCAGAGCACGCAAACTTAACCACTTGGCCATGGGGCAGGCCATGCCCTCACCACTGAAAACTTTGACTCTCTGCAGTAGGTCAAACGTCAGACCAAGAACAGAATTGACTATACCTTCACAGCCTTAATACAGCTGTTATCATTTATTAGGAGCTTTGTTTGTTTTCAAGGTCTTTCTGTAATGTGCCAGCTGCAGCTGCCACTCTCTTAAAATGACTTCGCTCTTTCCGTATGATTTTTGCTCTGCTTTTATATTATAGGGGTCATGTAGGCTGGCTTTTGCGTAGGAAGAGAATAAATTCAAGATAGTTCTTCAAACAACACCAAAGAACCTGGAAAGTCTCCTCCAGTGGGCAGAAGACATTGACGTAATTGTTATTTTCTGAGTGACACTATCAAACTCCCCTTGGCGGTAGCTGCTCAACATTTTTCCATTAACAATTTCAGGCCCACTGTGTGTGGGCTTCCCTTGGCTCAGAGATGGGAGAATATTTGTGTGCAAGGCTTGATGAATGAGCTATTTGGAGATGAACAGTTACCCATCTAGGGAGGTCCGAAAACATTCTACTACTGTAAAGTAATTGTTTTGTAGATCAGATACTCTGATTTCTTACTTCTGCCATTAATATAGTATTAGGTAAAGAGCTGGAGACGAAATTGTGATGTACAACAAACTTGACCATGATAGTTCCTCTCCTTAGGCCCTTATCATCCATAGTTTCTTGGTTCCTAGAACGCTGACCATGGGGATATTACACTATCAACTCATTCAGATGACACTGCTAAGACAGGGGTGCCAAATAGGCTTCAACAGACGTGCCAACTTTGATTAGCCTGTATAGGCTGCCAGTGACACTGTGTTTGGGATTCTAACTCTAGACTCTATGAGAAAGTGTGCTCTGATAGATTATTAACATCTGCCATAGACCGGGAGTATGCCAGGGAACTTGCCTAGAATTTGCCATCCCTGAGTTAAGAAATTAATAAATTACCTTTCTATGGGATATTTGCACATTAAAAGAAGAATGAGAAGAAGATAACAGTTTATTAAAACTGTAACTGATGATAAATGGAGGTTCAGATATTTGTAGAAAGCCAGTGGGATATATATTTTAGGGAAGCCATAAAAAGAGAGAAGAAGGTAGAAGGAAGCTCTGTTCCAAAAGAGAGAATCAGTTGAAAGGGTGCAGAGAAACTGCTAACCCTAGCCTTACAAACCACCATTTTATTTTGGTTAAATGTATAAAATGTGTCCAAGGTGCTGTCATTTGTTTTGCTGTGAATATGGTTTCTATCTAACGACGATTTTCCATGCTTCACATTACACCCCTGGGTCTTTCGCTTATTTTATCCTCTTTTGTCTAGGATATGAGCCAAGAAGCCTGAGAAGGTGGGCTTACAGAAGGCACAGAACGTTCTGTATGTTGTTTCCTACTGGACCAAGCATTCTTGGCACTCAAAAAATAAGAAACCACCGAAGTGCTGCCACCTACTTGGAGACCAACTTTTTTCCCCAACAAGGTCTAAGTAAGAAGGTCCTCACTCAGCAGCACTCAGAACACCAAATCCTTTTGGTCCCTTAGTTTTTTATGTTCAAAATGGGAAATGGGGGGCTGGCCCGGTGGTGCAGCGGTTAAGTTCGCACGTTCCGCTTGGGCAGCCCGGGGTTTGCTGGTTCAGATCCCAGGTGCAGACCTACACACCACTTGTCAAGCCGTGCTGTGGCAGGTGTCCCACATATAAAGTAGAGGAAGATGGGCACAGATGTTGGCTCAGGGCCAATCTTCCTCAGCAAAAAGAGGAGGACTTGTGGCAGATGTTAGCTCATGGCTAATCTTCCTCAAAAAAAAAACAAAACCCAAAACAAAGGGAAACGGAAGCCACTAATCCACCCCAGAGAGAGGAAGCAATGGTGGTCTAGTAAAAGGATTTCCTTAACAGAGTTAGGTATTTTGAGAGCACGATGATAAAAAAATTAAAAAGAAAACAGATTTGGAGTCAGAAGACCTGCTGTGCCCTAGTTGACTGTGAACAAGCTCCCTTAACCTATTTCAGACTGTTTCCTAAACCATAAAATAGAGAGGATATAATCCCCAATTTACAACACAATCATTCCTGGTTGACAATCAAAAAAAAAGCCATCATGGATTAAATTCTGATTTCCTGTAGGCACAATGCTATTTCCTAGCAGAAAACTTATAAAATTTCGCACAAAAAGTACAACAAAAAAAATTCCAAATATATTTACAAGCATTTATTAAGTTTGTAAAACCACACAGCCCTAAAAACTACGTAGCAAAGGCTCCTTTTGAGATTTTTTTCTGCATGACTTAGATATGTTGCAGCTAATCAAAATATACGGTTTATGAGGACAACTTTTCCTAATAAATTACCCTATGGGAAACAAAGGGATTCTTCACTCCTCCAAGGACTTCCAGACTACATCGAAAATTTGGGTCATCTGTCTCAAATATTCACTGCCCCTGTCACGTCCATGGAAGTCTCCGAAAGTCTTTGAGCGGTAAATGCGTCTATAGCGCCTCCTTTCTCTTCCTTTTCAGAAAGGAATTCGTTGCTCAATAACCAAGATTCTAAAACTTCCATGCTGCCCACATCTGAAACTTTAACCAGCAGCTTAGTCCATGTTGCCAGGCCAAAGCAATGTCCTTGGCACTTGGTCCCAGCCATTCTTTGGTTCTTTATACTAGCTTTGGTGTTGATGATGGAGTTCTTATTTGCAGTAATAAAGGTCATTAAAGTGAGGGTCGAAAGTCAAAGCATTTTAAATCATAGATGAAAAATATACATGAAAGTGCCTTATAAAAGACTTGGGAAACTGTAAATAGCCCAGCAAACATTGGATGTTATGCATTATCTGAAGTAATGCATATGCTCACCAGGGCAGAAGTTTCAGTCGGGATGAAAGACCATGAACTAGAGGAGGACAGGGAGGCAGCAAAGCTGGAGAAGAAAGGTTGGAAGCTTCCTCATAAACTTGCCCACCACGGCGCAGATGTCTCCTCTTCAGCTGATGGCTGGTCCCTGTGTCAGAGCTGTTTGCTCTGGTCAGCTAAGCTTGAACGCTCCTCCTTCAGCAGCTTTTCAAATTCCACTTTTCCGGCCACAGTCTGAGAACATTTCCCTAATTCCCACTCCAGAGGGTAAAACCGTTTCTATTTGTCTTTATTTCCCATCTTTTTCACTTAGGTCCTTGACCCCACTTTAGCCCCAACTGGACCACTCGTTAGGTTTTATTCACAGATGTGGCTCTTCAAAGAATCAAAGCATAAGAGCTTCGAAGAAGCAGTTTGCAAGTGAAACATGACTCTCCCAGGTCAGTGGTGATGAATTAAGAGACACATCCCTAAGCCGCCAGAGGCAATTCCCAGGAAGCCACTGCCCCCTCGTGTCTCAGCGCTGGCCAGGAATTACTCCCTGAAGGAGAACATTTGGCAAAAGTCTGTAACAGATTATTGGTGAGCCAGTTCTGGCTCTTAGATCTGTTGATTCAAACAAGATTTCTTTTGTCTCATAACTTTTTAAGTTATCATTTTTCTCCCCACCAATTTTTTAAAGGGCATATTTTATTATAATTATCAAAGCAGTGTACTCCTTGAAGAAAAATTTGTGTAATATTAATTTTTTTAATGCTTTGATGTATTTCCTAAAGTTTTTTTCCTTTCTCCATATAAGGAGATCTAATTTTCCTTAGGGACAGAAGAAAACCCACAGAACTATGAAATCTAATTTTATCATAAATGTCATGTAAACATGATCTCTTCTCCACAAGAGAAAAATCAATGTTGGAATTTGCTAGAGTGCTAAGAAACAGAATTGCCTTTTTCTCTTAAAAAATATGAAACATAAAGGATAGCACTTTATAGAACCTCATAAAATTTGCCTGTAATTTCAATCCTATGGTTTAAGGATGATGTAGTGAACCCAACTATTAGACACATTCAATTGAATATTATCTCACTTTCAAGGCAGAAAAATTAAACTCCCTACTCAAAAGATGGCCTGTGGGAGTGAGGTATTGTGGCAGTCTAAATGATCCAGTATTGGCAACTGCTTTCAAATGTGGTTGGTCACGTTTCTAAATGTTGTGTAGATATGTTGCTTCCCGTACCCTCTCTCCCCCGACTACGGAGACCTTAGAAACAAAGACTCAGATCCAGCCATTCCAGGAGGAGCTGAGAATGAGTCATTTGTTTCTTTCAGTTCCTTTTCATCTTTGTGTTCTCTAGATGTATACACAATATAAACAGGCATGTATGGTGTCAGAGTCTGTGGACAAGAACTGGAATGGGCTGGGAGAAAGTTTCACGTGGCTTTAGCTGCTTTATCTGATCCTTTACCTTTTTTTTTTTTTTTTGAGGAAGATTAGCCCTGAGATAACTTCTGCCAATCCTCCTCTTTTTGCTGAGGAAGACTGGCCCTGAGCTAATGTACATCCCCATCTTGCTCTACTTTATATGTGGGACGCCTACCACAGCATGGCTTGCCAAGTGGTGCCATGTCTGCACCCGGGATCTGAACCAGCGAATCCGGGGCCACCAAAGAGGAATGTGTGAACTTAACCACTGTGCCACCAGGCCGGCCCCTCAATCTTTTTGATCCACAGGTCACTTTAATTCTACAGGAGAAAAGTTCCATAGACCACCAACTTCCTGTATGTCACTTAAAAAAAATGCATATGGACATTTTACCCTTTTAAAGACAGAAAAATAAAATTTCCTTCTGTACAGACAGCCTATGTATATTATGTAATTCGGTCACTTATATGATCCAGTTATTGGCAACTGCAAATGGCAATTACCATGCATACATAGAAAATAAGCCTGTATAAACTTAAACTAGCTTACCCAAAGAAGTCTATTGAATATTAAATTGTTAATTATAATACCTCAAAGTCTCCGATAATTGTTATTATACATTTCTATATGGTAACGCGCTTGTAATCTGTGCCCTATTTTTTGCGATCTGTTTTTAAATTCACTTTTATTCTTTGAAATATATAATATTCAAATTTAGGTCATGGTGGAAAACATATGTATCTATATATTTTACTGGGATTTGCATTTCAGACCAGTCTATGGAGATGACCAGAAGGGTCCAGAGAGATACCTGACCAGCCTCTTAAAAAGCTGAAAGCTAACGCCAAGCCAGTGATTAGAGATAATTCTCATCTTGATCTGTACCAATCAGACCAAGAGATAGTGTCACTTTGGGCAAGTCTCAACCCAACTGCCCCTCAGTTAACTCACCTGTAAATGACACTGGACCAGTTTTATATTTTATCCTTGGGCTTCACAGACAGAAAAAGTGTTTGGTTTAGCCAAGAAAAAAAACCCAGTGTGTCAAAATAACTTTATACCTTAAACAAATGAATAAGACAAAGAAAACAAAGAGCTTCCTTAAAAATGAATATTCTTCAACCAATAGTGCAATAAACTAGGATGGAGTTCCCCTTATTTCAAGGCTCATGGTCTGCATGAGCCTCTCGTACCACCTCGTGAGGAACTGACTGTCCCCGGAGGGTGAATGACAGTGATTTATGTCTAACTGTTGCAGGCTGTTTTGCTGCCTGAATTCCAGATTCTCCTACTGCTCGAAAGATTCGTCATCCTTAATCTGGCCATACAATGCAGAAGCCAATAGAACAGAACTGCCTTAAGCTAACCAGCCCCAAAATACTTATTAAACACCCACTGTGTCCCAAGCTGGGAATATAGTAGACAACACAACAAATATGGGTTTTAAGCTCATCGAATTTACAGTCTATAGCAGATGTCAATTCTTGGTTTCCAGAAGTAAGAGTTGTTCCGCTTTCCAGAGAAACTTAAAACAATGATCCTGTAAGCTCTTGCACAGACACAGCTGTATTTCATGCATCATTGCATAACCAGTGTTCAGCACATAATAGATATCTATAGATGTTCATGGCATAAATGAGTGAATGATCAGATACAAAGTGGATACTTAATACAAAATCTAAACTAAGTTTAAGGTATGCTTCTGGAATTGTTCAAGATCACTACAAAGCCATAGTGATCAAAACAGCATGGCACTGGTACAAAAACAGACACACAGATCAATGGAACATAACTCAAAGCCCAGAAATAAAACCACACATCTACGGACAGCTAATCTTCAACAAAGGTGCCAAGAACATACAATGGAGAAAAGAGTCTTGTCAATAAATGGTGCTGGGAAATCTGGACAGCCACATGCAAAAGGATCAAAGTAGACCATTATCTCAAGCCATACACAAAAATAAACTCAAAAAGGATCAAAGACTTTAAGATAAGTCCTGAAACCATAAAACTCCTGGAAGATAATATAGGTAGTACACTCTTTGACATAGAACTGAAAAGGATCTTTTCGCATACCATGTCTTCGAAAAAGGAAACAACAACAAAAAATAAACAAGTGGGACTTCATCAGACTAAAGAGCTTCTGCAAAGCAAAGGAAACCAGGATCACATCAAAAAGACAACCCACCAATTGGGAGAAAATATTTGCAAATCATATATCTGAAAAGCGGTTAATCTCCATAACATATAAAGAACTTACACAACTGGACAACAACAACAAAAAAAGCCAGATCAAAAAATGGGCAGAGGATATGAACAGATATTTTTCCAAAGAAGAAATACAGATGGCCAACAAGCACATGAAAAGATGTTCAACATCACTAATCATCAGGAAAATACAAATCAAAACTACACTAAGATACCTCCTTACGCCTGTTAAAATGGTTATAATCACTAAGACTAAAAATAACAAATGTTGGAGAGGGTATGGAGAGAAGGGAACCCACATACACTGCTGGTGGGAATGCAAACTGGTGCAGCCACTATGGAAAACAGTATGGAGACTCCTCAAAAAACTAAAAATAGAACTACCATATGACCCAGCTATCCCACTACTGGATATCTACCCAAACAACTGGAAATCAACAATCCAAAGTCATATATGCATCCCTGTGTTCATTGCAGCACTATTCCCACTAGCCAAGACATGCAAACAATCCAAGTACTCATTGATCAATGATTGGATAAAAAAGATGTGAGATGTATATATATATATACATACACAATGGAATACTACTCAGGCATAAAAAAGAAAAAAATCATCCTATCTGCAACAACATGGAAGGACCTGGAGGGAATTATGCTAAGTGAAATAAGCCAGACTGAGAGAGACAATCACCAGATGATTTCACTCATATGTGGAATATAAACAAACACATGGACAAAGAAAACAGTTAAGTGGCTACCAGGGGAATGGGGTGGGGGGTGGGCACAGGGGGTGAAGGGGAGCACTTATATGGTGACGGACAAATAATAATGTACAACTGAAATTTCACAATGATATAAACTATTATGAACTATATTAAAAATAAAGTGCCAAAGTATTGATTGTTCATAGTTCATTGTGATAAAAATAATCCTGCAACAAAATCCTAATACATGTTTATACATTTGAATTTCTTTTTGAAGTGTCATTATCAGTTTTTTCTGAATATAAAAGTCTTCCATGCTCATTGTAGTGGGCAATAATTGTTTTGTTTGCTCAGGAAAGGAGAATGAAACTAGAAGAGAGAGACCCTTTTTCTTCACACATTTCCGAATTACTTGAATTTCTAGTAGATGAGTTTGCTTGTGTGATAACAACCCAACTCAAACTGCTATAAGCAAAAAAGGGGAGGAGGGAAAATACTGAACGGACAGCAGGCCAGCTCACAGAATCAAAGGAAAAGATGAGCAGCTAGGCCCAAGCCTTGGCAAGGCAGAAAACAAGGGTTGTTCCCAAGGCCTGGGACCAGAACGTGAAGTCCCACCACAGCTCTCCGGGGCTCTTGTCTCTGCCTCCCTCGGCATACTGGCCTCCTGCTCTCCTACTGCTGTCTTTCTCCTTTCTCGATGGTGAGGGGTCACGGCTTCCGGCAGCTGCCAGGGGCATAGTCTCTCAATCTTCCCACCTAAACAGAAAAGGGCTCTTCTCGGAGGAAGGACTGCAAATGATCACTGTCCACCAAGCCCTGTGCCCAGGGGAATGGGAATTATGACTGGTCTAATTGGACCAGGTGCTCACCTTTCAACCTATCACCAGGGTCAGGGACATGAGATCATGGAAGAAGGCAGCAGCTCCATTCAACCAGGAGTCAGGAGTGGAGTGGAGAAGGAGAGCGGAAGGCAGAAACAACGCTTCTTTAGGGCAGAGGAAGGGAAAGTTGCTGGGGAGAACAAATGATGACTGTACATTACATGAGCATAAATTTCTCTTTAAAAAATTTTTAAAGCTCTTTTCATCGTGGTATACACACAAGCGCCAAGGATGTGCGTACAAGGAAGTTCTCTGAAACAGTTTCATAATCATTAAAAATTGCAAACAACCTTCAGTTAACATTTATTGATTTTTTTTCTTCTTGGATTTTTCCCTTTTTTCCCTCTGGGAACACTGCACCCAATCTCCCACCTCAGCTAAACTCATCATATAGCACCTTACTTCCTATCACCATAACAATTGGCCTAAAGGGTGAGTGTGTAATCCTACATGAACCAATCAGGGCCTTTGTCCAGAAAAAGAGTCACTTTCTTTTCAGATTGTAGGATTGTAGGGCTGTGACTCTAGTAGAGTTTTTCACTTGGAGTGGGTAGAAAAGAATCATTTCTTGTCAGGTCAGCAAGCACTAGGATAGGCCCTGGAGCTGCCTATTTCACCTCCCCCACAGCTAATCTAGGAATGAAGCAGTTTATGCTGAGATAAAGACAAGGCACGAAGAGACGAGGAGTCCTGACGTGTTTGAGTCCCTGGTTCCAGGTACCCTCCGAGACTAACGCCACCTCTGCTCTTCTGCAAGGATGACTAAATGGGCCAACAAATTCCCTCTTTAGCTAAGGCTAATATGAGTCGAGATTCTTCCAATTTCAACCAAGAGACTCCTAATAAACAATCTGAATATAGATCAATAGAATTGGAAAATTTATGGCACAATAATAAAATATAATGTAGCTTTTTTTTTTTGGAGGAAGATTAGCCCTGAGCTAACATCTGCTGTTAATCTTCCTTTCTTTGCGAGGAAGACTGGCTCTGAGCTAACATCCGTGCCCATCTTCCTCTACTTTATATGTGGGATGCCTGAAACAGCATGGCTTGACAAGCTGCATGTAGGTCCACATCGGGGACCCGAACCGGCGAACCCCAGGCCACTGAAGCAGAATGTGTGAACTTAACCACTGCGCCACCAGGCTGGCCCCTGATATAGATTTTAAAAAGAAGAAACCATACGCATTGAGGTGAAAAAAACCCAAATATAAGAAGAGCAAGTTTACAGGGTGTGTGTGCGTGTTTGTGTGTGTATGATTTTATACACACACACATATTTAGGGAGAGCAAAAAGGAGTCTTTCCAAAACGTTAACATTGGTTACCTCTGGAGGCTGCGATGGGCAAGACTCTCAATTTTTTTATGTACTTCAGTATATTTTTTAATTTTCCAAAAAGCATATGCTACTTATATAAAACTTTTAAGCCAAAGCTAACTACAGGACGCTAATTGTAGCACATTTATGTCATACAACTTCCCACTTCACTGCCTCTATTTCATATAAGAACAGAGGACTGGGAATTTCCAGACCCAGGCTTCTAGTCCAGACTGTTGCAAATATGTTCTATAACCTTGGGCAAGTTGGTTTGCTTCTGTGGGCCTCAGTTTCTTCCTCTCTAAGAGGTGCCTGAAATAAAGGCAGCTTCTATTTCAGGGGTTTCTGTTTGAGCACTGTGCTCAGCAGTTTCCTCACAGCAGCTCCATGAGTTGAGCATTATCCCCATTTCCCAGATAAGAAAACTGAAGCACAAGGAAGTGCTGGAATCAGAATTCAAACTCAGGTTTAGCTGACCCCAAAAAGCCACACTCTTTCTACTACACACTCTCTCAGCCATCTCTTGCCTCACGTCTCACAGCTTCCAGATGCCAGAATGCACTTAAAGCCAGGACTTCGGACTCAAAATCCTCTACCTGGAAAATGTTATCATTCTAAATTAATCCCTGGTCATTTTCATTATTGTGACACTCAACTCAATTCTTTACGCTGTATCAAACTCTAAAGCAGAGTGCCTCAACTCAGCACTACTGACATTTTGGAATGAAAAATTGTTGGGGGCTGTCCTGTGCACTGTAGGATGTTTGGTAACATCCCTGATGTCTACCCACTTCGTGTCAGTAGCACCCACCCTTCAGCTTAGACACCAAAAATGCATCCATATTGCCACGGTCCCCTAGGGGGGAAGTCACCCCGGGTTGAAAACCATTGCTTGAAAAGAAGGAAAAAGCCAAATTCCTGCGTTAACCCAAAGGAAAACTGTACTGAAAGGAGATACTGAATCTAGTAAATATGTTTTACCCGCATAATTCTTTGACTGTACCAGTTGCGAGCTGAAGTCAGCCCCAAGTACCTCATGGTTATCTGCCATGTGAACACTGTACCAGTTACACATCCATTAATTATCTAAGATTCAGTGAAAGAGGGAGTTACAATAAATCTTGCCCTCTCAACACTGACTCCACTTCTCCCTTAGTGAAATTCACTTTTGCCTGAAAGGAAAAGAGCCACCACGAGGCTGCTGAGTGAGGAGGAGTATTCAACAGAGAACAGTGGGTACTGAAAACAATGCTGATTTTATTCCAACTAAAGAAAGCAATGCACAACTCATCAGGGCAAGAAGCTTAACTCAAGGGGCAAAAGCCAAGAAACAAGGATTCTTTTTGCTTTGTTTTAATTATCAGTCACTGGCTCCCCTCCAAACCTCCTCTCAGAAAATGTAGGTTAACAAATCTCATGCAAAGACACAGAGGAAAAAGAGAAAAAGGGGAAATGAAATTCATCTAGGCTGTGGTTGAAGATGGTTTCTCCAATTTCTCTTCTGCAAAGCGCTCCATCAGCATGGTTCATCTCGAATTATTTTAATATCATGACCACCTTCCCTGCAAAGTGACCATAAAAACATATTTACCCACCAGACTGAAAGTGTCCCCCTATTTGTGTTAAAAGGACCCATAGCGTCTTATATTAGATTCCTTCCAGGGTGACACTGACTTAATCATTTTTAAAGCTAAATCTAGGGGAAACTGACAGTGAAAGCCCCAACTCTGCCATTTTTTCCCTAACCCTAGGGCACAGGACACTAACGCCCTAGAATCACGCTGACAAGACCTAGGTAACTCACTGAAGATGAGGTCAGAGAACGGACCCCCGAAGTACAAAGGAGCACACAGGGAGGAGTGTCACATGAGGGGCATCAGGTGTAATACACTTATTACTTAGTATTCTACTAGGCAGAGATATTAAGACCTATTTTTTGACTAGTAGTACAGGTGTGTGTAGGTCACCTGTACATGCCCTCTGAATTAAAAAAAAAAACAACACCATTTAACATTCCACAGAGTCTAACTACGAAATACATGCTTAATTTTGGAAAACTGCCCATCCCTGGAGAGTAATGCAACTTAATTATGTGGTCTATGACTGATGAATAACTCCATTCTCTAACTGTGACCTGGAAAATGCCCTGAAGGATTCTGTGTCTAAAATGTCAGTCTGAAAACACAACTACTTATGTCGCATTTGATTCTTATATCCAAGAAAAGAGCCACTACTTCCTAAGTAATTAAAGTTCGAGAACAGAGCTAAAGAAAACTTGGCTGGTCTATACAGTGAAGTTACGTTACTTGATTTTCAGGCACAGAGCACACTCGTTGGGGTAAGTGGACATGTCGCTTCCACACACAGGGTTAAAGTCTCTGGTACACGCTGGCAAGTTATACTTATTGCAGTTTGGCTAGAAAAGAGAAAGGAAGACAGAAATTAGAATAACTTGAGATAGTCTCATCACAAAATAGCTGAGGGGAGGACAAAGTCTAAGTCTCCCTAGATTTCCTATGAAACATCCTACTGCTGGGGCCCCGGGCAGGCCACCCCAAAATATCCCACAACAGCCCAGTGATCGTTTGGAATTAAAGTTACTTGAGAAGCAAAAACAGCATTCCGACCCTCCTGTCTCTGCTCCCTGTCAAAGCAGGAAATCAATCTCCTCTGCGAAAGGCACTCCCCTGCATCCTGATCCCCAGAGCCAGGGAACTCTGGGCCGCGAAGCTAGTATAAACAAACCTTGCTAATTTACTACTTCAAGCCTAAACTCTGCTAAAATTCCTATTTATGTACCTCAAACCTAAGTTTCCTTGTCCAGTCATTCCTCACAAATTTATTGTTTCTTTGCATAAAACATATATATACTGCCTGCTTTGTTCATTCCCCGAGCATCATTTCCCTATGATCTCCAATACGCATGTATTAGACTGGGTTTTTCTCCTGTTAATCTGGCCCCGTGTGAATTTTATTATTATTCTAACCATAAGACCACCATAAGGGGAAGAAGGGGATTTTCCTCCACCTTGACACTACAAAAATATTTGTATTTTCCACGAAATGTTTTTCAAACACAAAAATCAGATGCAAAGTTAAAACAATGGTTCAATATCTACTATGTAAGAAACGGACCTCAGAGGAAGGTTCAGTCTGGCTGATTTTTTGGGGGGGAAGATTAGCCCTGAGCTAACATCTGCCACCAATCCTCCTCTTTTTGCTGAGGAATACTGGCCCTGAGCTAATATCCGTGTCCATCTTCCTCTACTTTATATGTGGGACTCCTGCCACAGCATAGCTTGACAAGTGGTGGTATGTCTGCACCCGGGATCCGAACAGGTGAACCCTGGGCCACCTAAGCGGCGCTTGTGAACGTTACCGCTGCACCACGGGGCTGGCCCCGAGTCTGGCTGATTTTTAAATGACAGTCCAGGACATGCCACCATATCTACTTTAACATCCTCTAGCTTCATAATTGGCACCTCACTACTCTCTCCATGTGGATGTTCTGTTACATTCCACCTTAATCCCTTGGCATAATGCCGAGACAGACTCAGGAACCTAATCTTTTAGTCTGGACTTTTAAGATATTGGCATTTAACCAACAGCACTAAACCAAGCAGCAGGCTCAGAATTGGACCTCAGAGGTTGTTAGGGCTTTAATTGTGTCTGCCCAAAAAGAGATGTTCAAGTCCCAACCCCCAGAACTTCAGAATATAACCTTATTTGGAAATAGGGTCTTTATATAGGTAATGAAATTAAAATGAGGTAATTAAAGTGGGCCCTAATCCAGTGTGACTGGTGTCCTTATAAAAAGGGACAATTTGGACACAGAGGCACACAGAGGGGAGATCATACAAAGACACAGAGAGAATGCCATTTATAAGCTAAGGAATGCCTGAGGCTTCCAGATACTAGGAGAGAGGACTGGAACAGATTCTCCCTCACAGCCCTCGGAAGGAACCAACCCTGCCAACACCTTGATTTTCGACTTCCAGGTCCACGATAGAGCATCATGGAACTCAACCCTCCGATCTGATGGAATTGAGGCCAGACAGGTAATATGCCTTGATCATAGCCACTAGTCTCCAGCAGGGCCAGGACGAGAACTGGTCCCAGAGATCAGACTACGGTATGCAGAGTCCCACTTTAACAAAAGGTTAAATATATGGGCTGCTGTATTTTTGTTTTTTATATATGTTATTTTTTGTTTGTTTTAGTAAATGGTGATCACCTTTCTTCACTTCAAGGTAAAAGAAGTCACCCTGTTTTAGCACTCTGAATAAATGAAATACACCTCTCTATTGATAATACCTGGATTTATAAAGACCTGGCAGAGCTGGCCATGGGCCAAACTCTGAAATACAGGAGGCTTTGTTGACTTTCCATCCTCCATTCAGCCCTCTCTGCTCCATTTAGGAGCCTGATGCGTCCCTGCTGCCTTAGGCTCACTAAGACAATGTCTTCTAGGGCTCTCACAAGCAGAGTAGATGCCCTCTTATCCAATGAGATTGGGACAAATGATAGTTGGTTATTTAATTGAAAAAAGTCAACTAAAGCGAGCAAACAATAACAAAAAATAATATATACCCTAAACACTTTATCTTAAAACCCATACAGACAAAAACAAAATTGCCAATCTTTCGATGTGAAACAGTGACAGGGCACATGGCCACCTGTAATGCTACTATAACACAGCCTTCCTTGGAGCTAGGGATGACCACATGATTAAGGTCAGGCCATTGTGGAGTAGCTTCTAGGAACCTCCTTTAAAAGAAAGCTGGTACCTGCCCTCTGCTTCTCCAAATTTTTATTCTTCTTTGTCCATTCCTCCATCCTGCTGCTGATGCATGGAGCTCTAACCTTTATCTTACAGACCAGGAGGACAAAGGCCACATCCTAGCATGGCAGCACTTGGTGCTGCTGAGTCTTTATTAGCTGCAGCTGAATCTAATCCTAACTGATATAAGAGATAAGACCTTTCCTTTGAATTTTCAACTAATTAGAGTTGTGTGTGCTATCACCACAAAAGTCATAGCCATAGCAAATCACCTATGACTTCCTGTTTGGTTTCTTTAAAACAGGCTTTCTCAACCTCTATTCACATTTTGGGCCAGATAATTCTTTGCTGTGGGAGGCTGTCTTGTGTTGTAGGATGTTTAGTAGCATCCCTGTTCTCTGTCCACTAGATGCCAATATCAACGTCCCGGTCATGACAATCAAAATGACAATGTAAATATCTGCTGAGGGGGAAACCTGTCCCCAGTTGAGAACTCCTGTTTTAAAATACAGTGAGAATTTAAAGATACTTGCAAAACAAGGTAATACACAATTTAAAAACCTTTTCCCAATTATTTACAGTTGTTTCATCTACACCTAATTCCATAGCATTTTTTCAGCAATTCATCTTTTAGCAAGTCTTTCAAAAGCATTCAACACAGTTCTCATACAAACCACAATTTTATGTCTTGACACTCATGTTTGTCTTTACATTTGTAATTAAAATTAGACTGGCAACTGGCCTAACAGGCTTGTGAACACACGCAGTTGAGTCTTGATAAGAATACAACTCCACGGATGAGAAATGAAGTCTCACACAGGAGAGCAGTCCATCTACAACCAGCGAGTGATCAGCGTGTGGCGGGAATTGTTCAGAGAAAAAGGCTCACTTGTTCGTGAGTTACTTAAGCGGAGGGTGGTTGGGTGAGCTTTCACTGTTAACGACTAGCCCACGCTGAGTCCGCACAGGCTGCACGTGCACAGCACCTTAGAAGCTTGTTAAAATACTGATTTGGGGCCTCACCCCAGACCTACTGGATCAGAATCTCCAGAGGTAGAATCTGTATGTCTAGAGGCCCCTGAATTCTGGATCAGCTAGGACTGGGCTTATGAATCCCCGCTCCCAATCATCTTGGCATCCAGGCCTCTCTGACTACATGATGAAAGCTAAGGAAAATGCACAGACACACCATCTTGCACACAATTTCAGGAAACCCCTGCTCTGGACCTTTCCTGCCTCTCCTTTTTTAATCAAAACATATCTTGCCTATGCCCCACCCTCTCAGTGACTGACTAGGTAGGTAAACAACTAGCTAACTGAAATCGATCTGTTTAGCCCGAAGGTGTTAGGTGTTCTGTTTAACAGGAGTTTTCAAACGCTTTCATCTCAAAGAATGACTAATATATGAATTTTGAGGAGCACTAACAAGCTGATAAGATTTTTATTTTCAAAGCAGAAGCCTTATGATGTCCTTCAGGTCCCTGAGGGATGTGCCCAGCTGGAAGGCCGTGTTGGTGTTCCAGTCTGATTCTCGTGATTTCAAAGCTAGGTTTGGCTATCCACCAGTTAACTTTATGACATTCAGGTTACTCATTTGCTGGATTTTCTCTGAACTCAACATAAGTCTTTTCACTTTCAAATACTTTTCACCCTTACCGAGGAGGTCAAATAATTTCATTCATAAATGATGCGCCCATGAGCCCTTAGTTTTATTCAATTACCCAAATTTGTGCCAAAGGAAAAAAAATTCAAAGCAGGTTCATCATCTAGGCAGGCTCTAAATTATACCCCACAAGATGCCACTATAGGAAGCCACCCCTGGCAGACTGTTCCTCCGGGCTTCAGGAGACTCTGGGAGAGGGCCATCTGGCAAATGCATTTATTCCCTGGAATCATTTTAATTTTTATAGAAGGACGTGATATGCTTTTAAGTAATTCTCTGAGCTTTATGCTCTGAAGATTTTCTTTTGAAAGGTTCTTATACACTTAACCAGATATATTCCCTTATTTATTCATTCAATAAATGAATACTCTAATATTTTAAGATATATGTTATGAGAAATACAAAGACAAACTGAATCCTGCCTCTAAGAAATTCAGTGTCTAGTAAGGCATCAAGAAATACACATGGTAGTCTTAAAGGATGGGTAGCATTTAGATAGAGAGGTTTGGGAGAATGTTTACCTCAAGAAAATAAAACAGACTAAGCAAATATCTAAGCAAGGAAGTAAAACTGACATCTACAAAAAACACACAGCTAACATTATGTATTACACTTAGATGGTGAAAGACTGAATACTTTTTCCCTAAAATCAAGAATAAGACAAGGATGTCTCCTTTCATCTGTTCTATTCAACATTATACAGAAGGTTCTAGCCAAGGCAATCAGGCAAGAAAAATAAGTAAAGGCATCCAGATGGGAAGGGAACTGGCAAAACTCTCTCTAATCAAAGATGACATGATCTTTCTATGGAAAGGCCTAAGGAATTCCACAAAGAAACTATTAGAACTAAAAACTAAGTTCAACAAGATTGAAGGATACAAGATCAATATATAAAAATCAATTGTATTTCAAAACACTAGCAACAAATAATCTGAAAATGAAATTAAGAAAATAATTCCATTTATAATAGCATCAAAAAGAATAAAATATTGGGGCCGGCCTGATGGTGCAGTGGTGGAGTTCATATGCTCTGCTTTGGCAGCCCGGGGTTCAATGGTTCGGATCCTGGGTGTGGACCTATGCACCACTTATCAAGCCATGCTGTGGCAGGCATCCCTCATATAAAGTAGAGGAAGATGGGCACAGACGTTAGCTCAGAGCCAGTCTTCTTCAGCAAAAAAGAGGAAGATTGGCGGCAGATGTTAGCTCAGGGCTAATCTTCCTCAAAAAAAAAAGAATAAGGGGCCAGCTCCGTGTCCGAGTGGTTAAGTTCGCACACTCCACTGCGGCGGCCCAGGGTTCAGATCCTGGGCACGGACATGGCACCACTCGTCAGGCCACGGTGAGGCCGCACCCCACATCCCACGACTAGAAGGAGCTGCAACTAAGATATACAACTGTGTACGGGGGGGGTTTGGGGAGATAAAGCAGAAAAAAAAAAAAAAAAAGATTGGCAACAGTTGTTAGCCCAGGTGTCAATCTTAAAAAAAAAAAGAAATTTAACAAAAGAAGTGTAAGAATTGTACACTGAAAACGAAAAAAGCTGTCAAAACAAATTAAAGACCTAAATAAATGAAAAGATATCCCATATCCATGGATCAGAAGACTTAACTTCCTTAAGACAGCAATACTCCTCAAACTGATCCACAGGTCCATTGCAATTCCTATCAAAAGCCCAACTGCTTTTTTTGAAGCAGAAATTGGCAGAGTGATCTTGAAATTCATATGGAAATGCAAGACTTAGGATAGCCAAAACAATCGTGAAGAAAAAGTTGGAGGATTCACACTTCACCATTTCAAAACTTACTACGAAGCTACAGTAATTAAAACAATGTGGCACTAGCCTAAGGATAGAAGAGCAAAAGTCATGGGAAAGGAACGGAAGGTACAGGTAGAAAGGCAGCTGTCTAAGGAGGTGAGACATTCTCCATGGGCACTGCGAAGTCTCTTATGGGTTCCATGCAGGGACACGCTGTCCTTGGAGTCGAGGTTGTGAAGAGTAAATGCAGCAGCAGCAGCGTGTAGCAGGAGCTGGAAAGTAGAGATACTGAAGGGTTGAGGAAAATCACTTAGGGGGCTACTAAGCTAGTCTAGGGAAAAGTAAAGGGGGCCCTGAACTGGAGCAGTGGCAGTGGAAATGCAGAAGAAAAGCCAAAGATCTCTTGTGTGATTCATCCTTTTAATAATCCTGTACGAACAGAGCAGGGTCCGGGGGCACTTGCCTCCTGAGAGTGAGTGTCTCCTTAAATTTTGCACCCTAGGTACCTCACCTGCCTTACCCTAATCCCAGCCCTAAAATGGAGGTGGGATTATCCCCATTTTCTGAAAGAAAAATAAACTCAAGAAAACAGTCACCTGATCAAAAAGTATTATTGGGCACCCACTAAGTGCTGAAGATTGGGCACCAAATAACAAGACATCATCCTTGACCCCAGGAGTATATGGTTTACTGGGGTGAGACAGGCAATTACAATTCAGTGCTATGATGGGGCAGTAAAGGGCACTGGATCTGGACTCAAGACTGTTTGGGTTGGAAGCATAGCTCTACCATTTCCGTGTGATCTCGGCCAAGGGAATAACAATGGCACCTACTTCACAGTGCTGTCAAAGACAAAATGAATTATTATATATAAAGCATTTAGAACAGTACTTAGCACACAGTGGTATCTAAGCATTGAGGAAAACAGAACATGTCACCCAAAAACATAGTTCTTTGACATAAAAATTATTTTGAGCTAAAGGCAGTTAAGAAGTAGCAAACCCAGGCAAAGCTCTCCCTACTACCACCCCGGCCCCTTTTCTGCCCAAAGGCAGAATATAAATTCTCCTTTACTGGAGACAACTCTAGACTCTTATCAGCCCAGAGACGGCACCAGAGGAATCTGCAAACAAACTTTACTCCGTTTGTTTCCTCCCATACATTTACCTTCCCATGGTCGGCTGCCTTTGGAAGCCTAACACCATTTTCCTTTGTCCTGTCATTTCTCCACAAATTTACTGTTCTTTGTTAAAGACGCTATATAAGCCAGAGTTCTAAGCCACTTTGAGTTACTCGCCTCTGAGTGCTCCCCTGTGTATGCGCAATGCACGTGTTAATAAACTTCTGTTTGTTTTTCTCTTGTTGTCTGTCTTTTGTTACAGGGGCCCCAGCTGAGAACTAAGAAGGGTGGAAGGCAGACTTTCTTCCTCCCCTACACCAACATGCTGATGCTGACAATGCAGTATAGGCTGAATGGAAGCATAGTGAAAGTGCACTCAGATCTGCCCTGAAGGAAGAAAATAGGGTGGGAAGGCTTCCTGGAAGAGGTCTAGTCTCAGTTGAATTCTCAAAGTTACCTAACCCACTGAGGTCAATATCTCCATGTGTAAAATAATAATATCTACCTTACAAGGTCATTGTGAGAACTGAGAGACTGAACATACAAATGGACAATGCCAGACCAGAGATTAACATAGAACTCTGACCCACAGCCTGCAGCAACCGCCAGGAAACCAACTCATTACTTAGAATAATCAGCCCAGGAAGCCAGCCTGCCGGAAGTCAGACTTGTAGGAAGTCAGACGGCTATCTCTAGTGACAGTCCCAGAAGCTGAACAATAACCTCTGTAACAACGGGCCCCAAATGGCCAGGACTTGATCAATAACTAACAGCTTCCTTAACTTTTGTCTCTGCCCAACTTAGGACCAACTAGAGAAAGCCAGTTACGCCCTCCTAACCAATCACCCAGGATGCCTGCTTCTAGTTTACCTGCCTCCAGCTTCCCCAGCCAGCAGCCTCCAATCCAGGCACACCTGAAGCCTCCTCGATTTCCCACTATAAAGCTTTCCACTCCTCCACCTGTCTTTGAGTCTCAGCCAAAACACAGTGAGGTGGCTGATTTCCTTGCTCTATTACCGTCTGAATAAACAGCTTTTGCTTGTTCTCATTTGGCTGGTTTTCATTTGCTTCCACAGAACTTAATTTGATAATGTACATTAAATGCCTAGTACAAGGCATTACTACTAGGCCTAGGACCTTCTAAATCGTTAAAGTAAACAAAGCCCTGAGGCTATTTTCAACCAATATTTACATTTTTGATCTGTATCAAAAGGTCCACCTGAGAATCTAGTTTCTATAGAAGCTGTCAATAGTTTCAAAAAACCAGTCCCAAACCCAAACTGCTTCACTGTATTAGTCGAAACAATACCAGTGGTTTCCTACTTACTCTTCTATATTTTGAAAGTTGACCAGGTTGAGAACGTGAAGAGCCTGCAAGAAGAAAAGATATTTTAAACTTCGTGATTGGGACCGGCCAGGTGGCCCAGCAAAGTTCACATGGTTCTGTTTTGGCAGCCCGGAGTTCACCAGTCCGGATCTCTGGTGCGGACATGGCACCACTTGTCAAGCCATGCTGTAGTAGGCGTCCCACAGATAAGTAGAGGACGATGGGCACGGATATTAGCTCAGGGCCAGTCTTCCTCAGCAAAAAGAGGAGGATTGGCAGCAGATGTTAGCTCAGGGCTAATCTTCCTCAAAAAAAAAGAACACTATGTGATGAAGGTCAATTCGTGTTCATCAAGGGTTTTTAAAATCCAGCTTGTGACTTATCCAGGCCACATCTTGTCCCCTTTCCCTCGGATGACTAGTTTCTTGGAACCACCCCCATTAAAGCCCCACTCCACTAAATGATATTCAGCCGTTTTCTGGCACCGTTCCTAGCAGGCACACAGACAGAACATTTGGTACCGTTTCTGTAATTGGCCACCCTAATGGGTTTGCTTGAGAAAGTACTTTGCAGCTATGGAATAAAAGTCTGAGAATTAACTCAATAATTCATGATATTCTCTTCCTCTGCAGTCAGGGTAATAACCGCAAAAGTTAACATTGGGTCATACCATTTAAACTCCATTTTAAAATGGGCGTCAAGTCTGGCTGCACTAAAGGCCGTTTTTCAGACACCCCAAAGTGCCTGACGCAGTTAGCGTTCCCAATTCCTGTACCTCTCCAGCCGAGGTTCAAGAGGACCACTAGGTACATAAAAACCCAACTCCTGCTCTTGGGCTCCAGACAATTTGCTTTAATAAATAAATAAATAACAATAAACAATAAAACAATTATTTTAATATTAAATACTATTTTAATAATAAAATAGGGTGTCACTAAGAAGTTGCTGGGAGCGAAGCCCAAGCAAGAACTAAAGAAGGTCGCCAGCTCCACAACATCCCCCACGCCCCCCTCCAAGTTCGCGTTGCTGGAGGAGCGACCGCACGGCTGGCCTAGACCCACCAGCAACGGGTGCGCGGAGGGGCACCGAGGCCGCCAGGATCCCGAGGCGGGCAGCCGCCGGGGAGACCCCCTCTCCACCACTCCCGCGCCGGTCCTCGGCCGACCAGGCGCGCTGGTGAGCGTTACCTGCCAAGTCCCCGACCAGGAGCAACAGCACCAAGCGCAGCGCCGCGCGCGCCATCCTTCCTCCGCGGCCGGCCGTCGGGTGACTGCGCGCTCCAGTGCCCGCGTGAGACGCAGGGCGCGCTCGGGTCGGACGCGCGGCAGGGTGGGTCTGAGGGAGGGGGCGGGGGGAGGAGGAAGAATGGGGCAAGGTAGGGAGAGTGGGAAGAGGGGCAGAAAAGGTCAGGTGGAGGCGGAGCCAGGGGAGGTAGGGGGGAGGGGAGGTAGGGGGGAGGGGAGGTGGGGGGGAGGGGAGGTAGGGGGGGAGGGGAGGTAGGGGGGGAGGGGAGGTAGGGGGGAGGGGAGGTAGTTGCTAGCCCCCCACCTTCCCTCCCTGCTGAGGATGGGAGAAAGCGATTAAAGGGAAGATCGCTCCTTGCAGCAGACAAGAAGCTTGTAAGAGCCTGGGGAATAACCTTGTGGGCTCCTGTTTCTTCAGCATCTACTCTGTCCCAGGCGGTGCTTGGGGGCTGAACTCAACAAAAGAGGTCCCTGATGCTTTCTAGTGTAGGTGTTGGGGATCCGGTGACACAGGGAACTCCAAAACAAGTGAATAAACACAATAATTTATCAAATTAACTGCTGGGGGTAGGAGGAAGACTTTCCATTGGGAGGTCAGGAGAGGCCTTTCAGAGGTGGCGTTTGAGCTGAAAGCTGAAGGATGAGAAGAAGGAAGCCTGGTGAAGACCTTGGGGACGAGTATTCCAGGCTCAAGGAAAAGCAAGTACACAGATCCGGACGCGGCAGTCAGCTCTGTATGTTCAGCGGGAGCCCTGGGCGAAGGAGAGGGAAGCGGAAAGGAGATGGAACCACAAGACCAAGATCACGGACAGCAGTAAAGCCCATGATAAAGGATTTGGATTTGTTCTGGTTGCAGTGGGAAGCCAGTGGACGATTTTAAGCAAGACAATGCCCCTGATCTGACTTATGTTTTAATAGATTAGATGTAGAATGGACAGGGCATAGGTAAGAGCGCAGGCAGGGAGACAAATTTGGTGGCTTTTACAGTAATCCAGGCAAGAGATGATGGCGGCTTGAATTAGTGTGTAGCAGTGGAGGGTGAGAAGTGGCCAGATTCAGGATTTATTCTGGAGGTGGCGCCTACTGGAGTGAAAAGAACCAAGGATGCTCTCTAGGATTTTGTCCTGAACAGTTGGATGTGTGAGGGTGCCATTTCTGTGATGAAGCAGATTTGGAGAGGATGCCTGTTAGACATCCAAGTGGACATGTGGACATGGCAGTTGGAATTACACATTTGGAGCTGGAGATATAAATGCAGAAGTCATCAGCATATCAAAGGTATTGAAAACCATGGACTCAACGCCCAGGGAGAGGGTATAGCAGAGGTCCAAGATCAGAGTCCTGGGGCACTACTGTGTGCAGAGGTTTGGCAGATGTGCAGAAACAGCCTGTGAAGGAGGAAGAAAACCAGGCTAGAGTCTGGGGTTACTGAATGCTGGAGCAGTGCTGCAACCATGTCGAATGCTGCCAAGAGGTTGAGAATTAGGAAGACTGAGCATTGGCATGGGCTTTGGCAAGATGTGGTCACTGATGACCTTAATAAGAACTATTTCAGAGGAGTGATGGGGTCCAGAGCCCAAATGGCATGGGTTGAAGGAATGAGGTGAGAAAGCAGAGACAGAGGGTTTAGACTCACTCTTGTGAGTGTGGCTGTGAAAGAGAAGCCAGACGTGGACAGTAGATGGCCTATGAGACTTCCAACATGTCTTCTGAGGATCACATCAAAACCCTCCAATGTCTTCCCACTTCACTAGAATAAAAAACAAAGTTCTTACTATGGCCTCCAAGGCCTCTGCTGGTCTCTTACTGCTCTCACCTGACAGTCTTCCCCAGCGGGCACTGGCCTCCTTGTTCCTGCCCTAGAGCCTTTGTACTTGCTGTTTTCTCCACCTGGATAGCGACATAGCTCCATCCTTCCCTTCCTTCTGTCTCTGCTCAAATGTCCCCGTATCAGAAATGCTTTTCCTGACCATCCTATAAAAAATATAGTCCCCCCTCTTTCCTAGTCTCCTTATCCTGACACTCTTCACTCATGTGCACTCCAAAAGGGGTGTGATTCTTTTCGGTTTACTGCTATGTGTCCAGCACCTAGAAGAGTACCTCACATATATTAACAGCTCAACAAATATTTATTGACTGAATAAATGAGGGATTCCTAGAGAGTCAGGACCTTAGCTTACCTGAAAGTATGGTCCATAGAATAAAACAGACAACAAGTATGCAAAGGCAAATTGACTGTTTGGTTAAGAAGGAGGTAAGCCTTAGTTTCTAGTTTGTATGCATTCATTCCTTACAGCTTGGTGTAACATGGCTGTAAAGAGTTTCACAGTCAGATGCTTGCTCTGCAAGTTACTTAATATGCTCTGAACCTCAGAGCTTCCACTTTTGCCTTCCTCTCATAAAATGGGTATTATAATAATAGAAATGTGTAAGTATTAAATGAGATAATGTGCATAAATAACTTGGGACCCAGCAGGACTCAATAAATTTTAGTCCCTTTCCATCCGCGTGATAGCATGTGTAAAGAGGGCAGTGATTCAGTTCCTAGGCAACTAGGCACTTGGTTCTAACTCAGCCCATATTGGCCATTGTGTTGTCACAGAGCTGGACATCTTCATCCTGCAGGCAGTGACATTGTCCATTTCTCTTACTTCTGGGTCCCTCGTGCCTAGCACTGTGCCTGACACAAGCTCAATAAATGTTTGCTGAATAAGTGAATCCTTGAAATATTGAACTGACAGCACAACAAGGAAGTAGATCAAAAAGAAGACATGAAAGATTCAGGAAACAGGAATTCCAACCCAGGAGAGAAGCAGAGGGAATTATGAGGCAGCAGTATAGCAGTCCTAGAGTTCAGCCAATCCGGATTGGAACAAGCACGAGGCCCCAGGAGACAGTTTCTAGAGAATGACACAGATAGAATACAAAATGTGTCTTACAGTAGTTGAGATGAGGTTTACACCAAAGGGGTAAAGTTTGGGGATTGATTAGCAAGTACATGGGGAACTAAGCAAATAAAAAATACAGTTATTGGCTTCAGGAAAAACAAAGATGTTTAATAATGAAAATATCAACCATTGATCTAACCCAAATTATGATTAACTATTTGGGGAGAATGCAAGGAGGGGGAGAGTGCAAATGGGCGGTGGGAGTGATAGGCGGTGAGAAAGAGTTAAATCTTTCATAGTGAAAATCAAGAGAAGAAATCTAAACCCAAAAAATCAAGAAGAGGCATTACATACAGATTATTTTGGATGCGAAGGTAAATACAAAATAGTTTTTTTGTTGTTGTTTTTAAAGATTTTATTTTTCCTTTTTCTCCCCAAAGCCCCCCAGTACATAGTTGTATATTTTAGCTGTAGGTTCATTCTAGTTGTGGCGTGTGGGACACTGCCTCAGCATGGCCTGACAAGCCATGACATGTCTGCGCCCAGGATCCGAGCCGGCAAAGTCCTGGGCTGCCAAAGCAGAGCACGTGAACTTAACCACTCGGCCACGGGCAGACCACTAATTAGTTTTTAAAAGAGTGCAAATTGAGTTTCTTCCGGAAATTGGGAAATGAGGCGGGAGGGTGGGTGTAGGAGCAGCCCTCTGCCACTCTTCTTAACAAACTTTGCCTGTGTTATGGGTTGAATCGTGTCCTTGCAAAATTCCTGTCGAAGTCCTAACCCCGGTCTCTCAGAATGTGACTGTATTTTGAGAGAGGCCCTTTAAAGAGGTAAATAAATTAAAGTGGAGTTGTTAGGGTGGACCCTAATCCTATACAACTGGTGTCCTGATAAGAAGAGGAGATTAGGACAGAGAACAGAGGATGCCCATGTGAGGACACAGCGAGAAGGTGGCCATCTGCAAGCCAAGGGGAGAGGCCTCTGAAGAAACCAACCCTGCCAACACCTTGATCTTGGACTTGTAGCCTCTAGAACTGGGGGAAAATACATTTTTGTTGTTTAAGCCACCTGGTCTGTGGTATTTTGTTATGGCAGCTCCAGTAAACTAATACAGCATGTATAAGTGATAAAAAAATAAAAGTTATGTACGTGTCATTTTTTTTTTGCCTTTTTTTTTTTGGTGAGGAAGATTGGCCCTGAGCTAACATATGTTGACAATTTTCCTCTTTTTTTTTTCCTCCCTCAAGCCCCAGTACATACTTGTATATCCTAGTTGTAAGTCCTTCTAGTTCTTCTATGTGGGACACCACCACAGCACGGCTTGATGAGCGGTACTAAGTCTGCACTCAGGATCCAAATCCACAAACCCTGGGTCGCAGAAGCAGAGCACATCAACTTAACCACTACACCACTGGGCTGGTCCCTAGAAATATTTTTATACCATAGGGCTTTTCACGTAGTTCTCTCGGCATTTGTCAGCCAAGAACAAGGGTTAACAAATACTTTTTGTAAAGAGCTAAAGAATAAATACTTTAGACTTTGCAGGTCATACAGTCTGTCACGACTCATCAACTCTGCCTTTGTAAGACCATAAGTCAACAAATCGACATGGCTGTTTTCCAGTAAAACTTTACAGAAACTGGCAGCAGGCCATCTTTAGACTATGGGCCAAAGTTTACTGACCTCTGGCCAAATATGCCAAACGAAAATGGCCAATGCCACAGTCAGCATGTTTGTTAGAGGGTAATGCCAAGAGCAAGCTAGGAGATGTGTTCTGGGTTAATCCTTGTGGTTTGGTTTTTGGTCCCTTTCTAGACACTCACTCCTGCTTAGGTCTCCACAGCTCAAAAAATGAAAATTGAACAAAGTATCTAGGCAATTTAGGCAAAATAAAATATTTTTTCAACCCTATTATCTGGTCACTTTGTTCGAAATTATTGTTCTTATGCTGAATTATCTGGCTGATTGTGCCTATAGAAGTCTAACTTTTTTTTTTTTTAAAGATTTTATTTTTTTTCCTTTTTATCCCCAGAGCCTCCCAGTACATAGTTGTATATTCTTGGTTGTGGGTCCTTCTAGTTGTGGCATGTGGGACGCTTATATTCTTGGTTGTGGGTCCTTCTAGTTGCAGCATGTGGGACGCCACCTCATCGTGGCCTGATGAGTGGTGCCATGTCCGCGCCCAGGATCCGAACTGGCGAAACCCTGAGCTGCCTAAGTGGAGCCAGCGAACTTAACCACTCGGCCACGGGGCCAGCCCCTCAGATGCCAATCTTTAAAAAAAAATTACTACCACCACAAACAAAATGACAGTATGACTTAGAATTAAATAATGCGAGAATACCTGAACTTTCTAGCCCAGCACAGCCTACACAGAGTATTGTGAAATTACAATGTGTTTTGGGTGTTTTTAGTTATACATGCTTCTGGTAGCTGGAAAATAGAGAAATGTAGTGGTGAAAACTGAGAATTTATCAAAAACATTTTTGCTACCTCATTACATACACAGTCCCCAGAATTTTTTTTTAACTAGTGATCAATAAATTTAAATTGTACTTCTTTGGAAAGATTTCTCAAGTATTTACGACTCTTACCACAAAGGTATTTTTAGAGCCCTCTTTTTGTAAGGTGGGCTCTCTACAGAGCCACGTTTTGGAAGTTACAGAAAAAAAAAATTTTTTTAAGATAAACAATTATTTTTGAATGAAACCTTCCCTGAAATCCAGAAAGATATATGATCTTAGAAATGTCCCATTCATTCATCCATTCTACACATATTTACACAATGCTGTTGTGCACCGCCCTAGATTTAGCAGTGAACAAAACATACTAAAAATCCCCACCCTCTAGGAACTTACATTCCAGTGATATTATCATGATAAAAAGCCCAGTTAAGGGACTCACGGCCTAGCGGTTAAGTTCATGCCTTCTGCTGTGGCTGCCCAGGATTTCACCGGTTGGGATCCTGGGCGTGGACCTAGCACCACTCATCAAGCCATACTGAGGCAGCGTCCCACATAGCAGAACTAGAAGAACCTGCCGCTAGAATATACAACTATGTGCTGGGGGACTTTAGGGAGAAGAAGGAAAAAAAAAGAAGATTGGCAACGGTTGTTAGCTCAGGGCCAATCTTTAACGACAACAAAAAAACCCAGTTAAAATAACAACAACAAACTCAAATAATGGTCATAATCAATGTATAACCTACTCCTAATTGATTACACAAGAGCTGTGAATAAGAGAATGTTTTTTTAAAAAAATTAATCACTTAGTAAATAAGGCCATATAAATACCAAAATTATGTGTTGTCATTCCTAGGCCCATCTTGGACCAACATGTTTTCAAATCTCATAAATGGAAGTTACAGGGCTGGCCCAGTGGCATAGTGATTAAGTTTGTGTGCTCTGCTTCAGTGGCCTAGGGTTTGCAGGCCTGGATCCTGGGTGCAGACCTACGTGCTGCTCATCTAGCCATGCTGTGGCAGCATCCCACCAACAAAAGAGTAAGATTGGCATGGATGTTAGCTCAGGGCCAATCTTCCTCACCAAAAATAAGTAAATAAATACATAAATAAATGGAAGTTACAGAAGCATCAAAGGCACTGTGGAAAACTTTGAGTCCTCTGAATCAAAGCCAACCCTTTGCGAAGTTTTGGAAAATACAGTTCTTTCTCATAAAAATTATGTTAACTAATAATGAGTTTATTGTTGTTTTTTAAATGAGCTAAGTATTTTCAAAATTTCTGTTTGAATTTCTAATATTATTCAATATTGACAGACATAAAAAAATTATTTGGGGTCTTCAATAATTTTTAAGAGTATAAAAATTTGGGCGCTGGCTTGGTGGTGTAGTGGTTAAGTTCAGGCATTCTGCTTCAGCGGCCTGGGGTTTGCTGGTTTGGATACTGGGTGAAGACCTACATGCCACTCATCAGGCCATGCTGTGGTGGCATCCCACATACAAAGTAGAGGAAGATTGGCACAGATGTTAGCTCAGGGCCAATCTTCCTCACCAAAAAAAAAAAAAACCCAAACAAACAAACTTGGTCTTATATGGAAGCAATCCAATGCCCATTAGCTGATGAATGGATAAAGAAGATGTGGTGTATATATACAATGGAATACTATGCAGCCATAAAAAAAGACAAAAATGTCCTATTTACCACAACATGGATGGACCTGAGGGCATTATATTAAGCAAAATAAGCCAGAGAAAGACAAACACTGCATGATTTCACTCATATGTGGAAGATAAACAAACACATGGATAAAGAGAACAGATTAGGGCCAGCCTGGTGGGGCAGTGGTTAAGTGCGCACATTCTGCTTCAGTGGCCCGGGCTTTGCCGGTTTGGATCCCGGGTGTGGATATGGCACCGCTTGGCAAGCCATGCTGTCATAGGCATTCCACATACACAGTAGAGGAAGATGGGCATGGATGTTAGCTCAGGGCCAGTCTTCCTCAGCAAAAAGAGGAGGATTGGCAGCAGGTGTTAGCTCAGGGCTAATCTTCCTCAAAAAAACCCAAAAATGAACAGATTACTGGCTACCAGAGGGGAACAGTGTTGGGGGATGGGCAAAAGGATTAAAGGGACACACATATACAATGACAGATAAATGGTAGACTATTACTGATGAGCACAATGTAGTCTATACAGAAAGTGATAAATAATAATGTACACCTGAAATTACACAATGTTATAAACCATTATGACCTCAATAAAGTAATTGAAAAAATAAATAAATAAAATACAAATATCCTATGAGGGAAAAAAAACCTCAGACAGAAAAAAAAGATTTGGTCTTAGACCCTAAGACCACAGTATTTGAGATCAACTGCCATATGAAGTAGGTTTTCTCCCCATTTTATGGTTAGTGTAGTGGGGATCAAAGAAAGTCAGGAAGACATCTTTTAAAAGACAAGCCTCAGCTGGCCGAGTGGTATAGCGGTTAAGTTCTTGTGCTCTGCTTCAGCCACCTGAGGTTTGTGGGTTTGGGTCCCAGGCATGGACCTACACACTGCTCATCAAGCCACGCTGTGGTGGCATCCCACACAAAATAGAGGAAGACTGGCATAGATGTTAGCTCAGCGACAATCTTCCTCAAGCAAAAAGAGGAAGATTGGCAACAGATGTTAGCTCAGCGCCAATCTTCCTCACCAAAAAAAAAAAAAAGAAAAAGAAAAAAGCCATCTTAATAATGTATATAAAGTTTATTAAAAAAAAAAGACAAGCCTAATTCAATCTTGTTTTCCTTTCCATTCAGCTCTATGATGTAGATATTCACCTCATCCTCTGAAACTAACATAATTTTAATTCATAATTTTAAGACAAGTTTGGCAACCCAAAGGGTATCGTCCTTGTTGCCTCTGTCACCAAGTTTAAACTTTTAAGAAAAATTATCTAAAACTTGGAAATAATGCAAAATATTACCATGCGCCTTTTCAAAGTCATACTGGAGCATTATCTAGGAAGGTAGCACTTAGATCATCTGATTCTGGGTGATGTCATCATATTTGACTTATTTACTATTGATAGGGCCTAGAGTATATAGTTAGGTATTAACTTGTAGAAGGTAAGTTGTAAATGACTTTGTCAGGTAGAAAATATAACTGCAAAGGTTACTGTTTTGTTGCTCTGTCGATATAAAGCAGTGTTGTATTTAATTCCACAGTCTTATTCTGACATTCTTCTTCTTCAGAGATTATATATTTACCAGTCTCCTCTCCTTCTTTGAACCAGTTTTACCAACATGCTGATTCCCTCACTAATAAGTAAGAAGAGTAAATAAGAGGACAATTTGTCTAGGAGATGGGGAAAGAGGTGTTTCTGATTTGGGAAAACCAGCATGTGCAAAGGCCCAGGAACTTTAGAGAATTCCAAGAGGTTCAAATGCTCCTCAAACTGTGATATGCACGTGAATCACTTGGACGCAGGAAGTCTAGGGTGAGGCCCAAGATTCTGCATTTCTGCAAGTTCCCAGTTGAAGCTGATGCTGCTGGTCTGCGGACCAGACTTTGAGTAACAAGGGGGTAGGCCAGAGCATAGGCGCATGTGGGAATGTCCAGAGATGAAAATGGAAACTGAAGGAGATGAATATGGAACTCATCTAATAAAAAATAGTCTAGTCTAATCTAGTAAAAAAAAATTTGTCTAATAAAAATAATCGTTTCTGGGGGCTGGCCCCATGGCCAACTGGTTAAGTTCATCTGCTCTGCTTGAGCAGCCCAGGGTTTGCAGGTACAGATCCTAGGCAGGGACCTGGCACCACTCATCAAGCCATGCTGAGGAGGTGTCCCACATAGCACAACTAGAAGGACCCAGAACTAGAATATACAGCTATGTGCTAGGGAGCTTTGGGGAGAAGAAGAAGAAAAAAAAGAGAGAGAGAGAGATTGGCAACAGATGTTAGCTCAGGTGCCAATCTTTAAAATAACAATAACAGAGGTCGGCCTCAGGGCCAATTGGTTAAGTTCCCACGCTGCCCTTCAGTGGCACGGGGTTCTGCTGGTTCGGATCCTGGGTGCGGACATGGCACCACTCGTTGGACCATGTTGAGGTGGCATCCCAAATGCCACAACTAGAGGGATCCACAGCTGGAATATGCAACTGTGTGCTGGGGTAATTTGGGGAGAAAAAGTAGAAGAAAAAAGATTGGCAACAGTTGTTAGCTCAGGTGTCAATCTTTAAAATAATTAATTAATTAAAATAAAATAATAACTTTTTACAATCTACATCAATTACAATCTAAGTCCAAGCGGGTAGTTCACACATTTGAAATAATATATGCGCTCCCAACATACACTCCAATATACATTCAATATACTCCCAGTATACATTCCAGTATAATCACAGTGGGGAGACTAGGCGTGCCAAGTAGTTTCACGAAAACTGCCCCATATTTGTGTTCTCCCTTAGCTCCGTATTTAGTTGAGCTCCACTACACTCAATTTGTCGATGTCTACTGCCATCTAGTGGAAGTGAGTTGACATTATAACTGGTTCCTCATTTATGTGGTACTTTAGTTTTCAAACTGCTCTCATTTTATCTTCATGATAACCTGTGAAGTATCCACTGTTATTTCAATTCGTTTTAATTTTTAAAAAACCAATATTATTGGACTTACTGTGAGCCAAGTATTAAACATGAACGATTTATTCCCGAGTCAGTGCTCTCCACCAGTGAGCAATTAAAAAATAAAGTTAATTTAGTTCTCCTCATTACAAAATTAATAAACATTTTGAAAAGCAGAAAGAAAAAATTCTTCAAAGTTCTGTCCCCCAAACACAACCACAATTCATGTTTAGCGTCTCACTCCTAGCCATAATTCTAAGCTACTTTGTTTCTAATATAGTTGTGCTCATACTATAAGAACCATTTTGTGCTGTTTCTTTTATTTAATATTAGAACATAGGCTTTTGCAATATCCTCAAACTCTTCACAATTGTTACTGTTAATGGGTCTTTTATTCTCGTTAAAACATCTAGTGCCTACCATGGGTCAGGTACTGGGGTAAGGAATTTCTATGTATTTATTCATTTAATCTTTATAACAACTCCATAGGATAGAGACTATTATTAGCCCTGTTTTAGATGAGGAAACTGAGGAACAACTGGTAAGTGGCAGAGCTAGGATTTGAACCCAGGCAGTCTGGCTCCACAGTCTGTACCATTATACAACTTTTGAAGCAAGGATTTAAATTGTTTATATTTTGAATCAGTTACTAAGGACCATATGAAGAAGCACTAAAACAATCTTTTAATAACCATTAAATTATAAGAAAGCTTTTTGCAAATAACAATAATAATGATAATTAACATGTTGCTTATTAAGGAGGCAAGTTTTGGGGGCTGGCCTGATGGCTTAGTGGTTGAGTCTGCACACTCTGCTTCAGCAGCCTGGGGTTCGCAGGTTCGGATCCTGGGCACAGACCTAGCACTGCTCATCAGGCCACGCTGTGGCTGCATCCCACATATGAAACAGAGGAAGATTGGCACAGAGATTAGCTCAAGGCCAATCTTCCTCAAAAAAAAAAAAAAAGGAAAAAAAGGAAGCAAATTTTTAGAATTTAGAAATCTAGTGAAAGACGCATATAATTAGATAAAGCCCAGAAAACAGAGGTAAGTATTAACAGTCACCATTTAGCAAGTGCTAACTGCTCTCTTTTACATACGTTAGCTCTAATCTTCACTGAGACCCTGTGAAATAACTAAGATTATTCCCTGCTAACATGATGAGGAAAGAAGCCCAGAAAGGGGAATTTGCCCCAGATCACAAAGCTAATAAGTGCTGAAGCCAGATTCACACACAGATTTGTTTTGCTTCAAACCATAAGTTCTTATCTGCATGCTGAACTCTGTAGCTGCATTGTCTAATATGGTCGCCATTAGCCATGCGGTTTCTAAATACTTGAAATGTAGCTGGTGGGAATTGAGATGTGCTTTAAGGCTAAAATGATGAGGATCAAGGCTGCCCCAGGGAGAGAAGCCCAAGGCGTCCTGCCCCACATCCTGATCTATATCATCCTCCGGGAAGCATAGGATGTCCTGACCTGATCCCATCGGATTCTTTTCTAAAGTTATAGGACCACCCAATAACCAGAGCCCACCAGCACTGATACAATTTTAACGATTTTTTTCATGATCTTTCCTTTGTCTTGTAAAGAAATAACTCACATACCTATGCCTTATAAATTTAGCTCTAACCCTCAACACATTGCAGGTCTTCACTGCCCATGGGTCCTGTCCCCATGCTACTCCATGCTATTCTCTAATAACAGAGCACTACTGCCAGACCTTGAGAGTCCAAGACATCTTTCTTTCAACTCCTTGACTCACCGAGCCCGCATCATAAAATATACACCGTTTTCAAATACTTACTACAAAAGAGGAGCATAAAACATTTCAATAATTTTTATATGGATTACATGTTGAAATTGTGTATAACATTTTGGATATATCAAATTAAATGAACTACTGTATGATTACAATTAATTTCAGTTGTTTTTTTTCACTTTCTTAAATGTGTCTATTAGAAATTTTAAATTACACACGCAGCCCACGTTGTATTTCTATGGGACAATGCGGCTATGAGACTAGCACTTCTTAAACTTTAACGAGCAGGTGAGTCTTTTGGGGATCTTAGTAAAAATGCAGATTCTGATGCAGGAAGTCCAGTGTAGGACCTAAGATTCTGAATTTCTAACAAGCTCTCAATGATGCCAGTGCTGCTGGTCCAGGTGGGGCACACTGAGGAGCAAGGTTCCAGACAAGAGGAGATCAGCATTAGAGCCCTTGGCAACACCTGTGTTCACGAGGCCGTGGGTGAAACTAAAAGGAGGCTCTGAAGCAGGGGAGGGGAGAAGTGGCCCGAAAAGGTCCTCGGAGAACCGGAACAGTGTGTTGGTAGGGAAGCTGTGATGGAAGCATGTCAAGGCAAACCGATCAACTGCAACACATGCCAAGAGACTAAATGGAGCCCACTGGATTCTTAATGAGGGAGCTACTGATGGACGTAGCGAGTACAGTTGTGTAGGTAATGGACGCTCAATGCAGAGTTCATAATGTTGGGGAGTAGGGAGTGAATAGAAGTGGAGCTAATCACTCTTTTTCTAGAAAGACAGAGAAAAAACAGCAGCTAAGGTCGGTGGCAGGGGCAAGTCAGAAGGTGGGACGAGGAGGGGGAGGGGTTATGGGGACACTTGTTTGGTTTGCTCTTGCAGGAGTGAGACCTGAGTCTGTGATTTATGCAAAAAGGGAAGGGCGTGAGAAGTCAGCCCAGAGAATACTGGCAGCTTCTCTCCTAAATATACAAACATGTTCATTATGTCAGCTGTGTGGCAGTTCCAGGAATAAATACGACACAGCCTTGAGCCTCAAGGATCTCGCAGTCTTTGGTGCTAAAGGACTTGTGTGTCTCTCCCGTGAAACCTTGAGAAGGCAGTAAACTAGATATGGATATGTGATGAGCAATCTTTTCTACGTGAGGCCCAATCCTGGAAAGATAGATACATGGTCCCCAATTTTCTCTGCAATTACATTTCAGCATTTCTTATTTTTTCAGTCACTGAAGTATTCCACTTTTAGGCTAAAATTCCACAAACAATGTCACTGGTAGCATCGACTGCAGTATGAAATAACAACATCAGGTCTTTGAAGACACGTTGAGAAAGACGACACTGTGAGGGTTGGTGAGGGGGTTAAGACAGACACTGGGAGGAGATCTGGCATCAAGACACAGGCACCGATTAGGAACAACCACAAAAACTCTGGCTTCTTGGAAAATTCTACCTCTGGTGGCAACTGGGGGAGGGGGCCTGCCCTTTTAGTGGGAGCACGTGGGGGTTGTGGAGTAAAGCGGCAGTGTGCAGGGCCAGAATAAGGGGGAGCTGGGATGCTGGTGCAAAAGAGAAATTTCATCCTCCCCTCTCTCTCCTCAGCCTAAAGACAATTAAAAGAGAACACAAGTATTTGGCCCCACCCAGCCCATTTTCTGAATAAATTCTGCGGTCCACTAAGTGGCTATAGACAGTCCCAGATGAGTTAAAGGTGATCCTCCTCCAATTCTGGTGCCCAAACCAGCCCTTCTAGGGGATGGTGTAACTACTGTCCCATTGTGTGTCATTCATGTGCAAATATTTTGAAGCAGGGCAATCAAAGACCCAGCTCGGGTGGGGGGGATGTGAAACACGCTTTAGACACACAATAAAGATGCTCGCTCCCCTTCCAGCTTTAAACGTGCCTGCAAGATCACAGAGTCACTGAGCCCGGTGGAGATTTAGGGATGCCTGTAGCAACTTGGCTTCCTAGGGGCTCAGCTGCCTCCTAGCCCTGGGCCAACACCTCATCGACCGGCTTTCCAGGTCCTTCTTCCTCCCTAGGGCAGTCCGAGCCATTTTAAAGAGCAGCCTGACCTAAATAAAGGAAGAAGCATTCTGGTTCTTTCCTTCAAGGATGAGTGTTTACACTGGCAGACATGGTACATTCAGAAACGGCTCTTTATAACATGTCTATGGAGAATGACCTAACCGTCTAATCCATCTAAGAAGCCCAACCCATGCACCCACCTTCAACAGTTTTCTGACGCCTTTATAATTAAGGCCCAGGCACCTCACCAAGGTGGTTTAAAAAAACCTTTGTCTTCTTGAAACTTCCCTGCCTGCAGTCACTGCCTCACCTGGGTAAGCTTCTACCCCTAAGCTTCCTCCGCTCAGCCTCCTCCCTAGCCTCCTCGGCTCACCCTCGTCTCCAAAAACCCAGCTCCCGCCTGCCAGGACGCCAAAGCCCTGCCAAGCCTTGGCCCATCCACGAAGCATGTCTGAAATTCCACATTCTCCCAAAGGCACACCTAGCCCTCATGAATGACTTCTTTCTCTCCCCTCCTGTGGTTAGATTTGTAAAACATCCTCACTCACACTTGTTCATTCAGAAAATATTTATGAAGGCTTATTGCGTGCCTGGAGATTTTGTAAGGTGCGCTAACAATTCCAAGATGAATATAAAGTGGACAGTCCTTTTCCCAGGGAGCTTGCAGTTCAGTGAGGAAAGATGACAAGTAAACATATTACTACGTGGTAGTGTCACCGACTAGTTACTTGGAGGAACTCAAGTGTGGGTTTTAACTGTTTTCCCAAATTGTTCTTTTTCCTTTTGTTATGTTAAGGAGATGCAATCACCAACCCCCCTGAACCAGACCAGGCCTTACCAAAGAGCTACGCCTATGACCTTTGCCTTATTTTTAATGCTAAGATCTCTCCAGGAGGAGCTTAGGTCTTATTACCGTAACCTGCAGTGTACGTGAAAGTGAGTTTTCCATCTGAGCCTGTGCAAGTGAATACCCACCTCTCCCTTTTGAATAGTCATTCCCCATCTGAAATAAATGTCCCTGCTTCCCTTTGTTCGGGGATGCCATGACTCTGGAAATGATTCCTCATGGTCTCCTATTTACCACAAATATACTTTACTTTGTGAGACAACTACTTCTGGTGGAGAGTCTGATTTAGCTCGCCAGGAGTGAACCCACATCGGTTTCAGTAACAGTAAGTGCTATGTTTGCGATGCTTCCCAAGTACCA
Source organism: Equus przewalskii (assembly GCF_037783145.1). Taxonomy (NCBI): domain Eukaryota; kingdom Metazoa; phylum Chordata; class Mammalia; order Perissodactyla; family Equidae; genus Equus; species Equus przewalskii. The sequence goes on along the minus strand of NC_091833.1, from coordinate 75,942,133 downwards.
TAGAAAACCAATCCAGACTTGGGGGTCCTGGAAAAGCTTTCTGGAATAGGAATGGGGAAGGGCATCCCAGGCAGGCGAGTAGACAGGCAAAGGCCTAGAGAGGGGTCCTGGCCTAGTAAGAAACATCAGTGGGTCAGCTAGGCTGGAGGGCAAGGTGAGGCAGGGCAGGGGGAGGGTCTGATGAGGCTGGAGTGCAGAGCAGGGACCAAAGCATAAAGGGTCTGGTGAGTCATGCCAAAGAGTTTGGCTTTGATCCCACAGCAGATGGGCAGTTATGTTTTCAGCCAGGGGTACAGTCATCTCCAGGCTCAGCTAAGCGAGGATCCACTTCCAAGCTCACTCATGTGGCTGTTGTCAGGCCTTAGGTCCTTGTGGGCTGTTAGCTGGAGTCATCAGTTCCTTGCCATGTAGACCTGTGCATTGGGCTATTTACACCATGGTGGTTGGCTTCTTCCAGATGAAGGTTGACAGAGATGGAAGTCACAGTCTTTTTGTATGGTAATCTTGGATGTGACATCCCAGCACTTTTGCCATATTTTATTTGTTAGAAGCTAGTCAATGGACACTCGAGAGGAAGGGAGTAGACAAGGGAATGAAAAATAGGAGGTGGGGAACATTGGGAGCTCTCTTAGACACTGCCTATGACAGGACAGCCCCCAGCTAGGAAGGGAGTGGAGATGCTGGGAAGAGAGAGAGAGAAATGTAAATGCCTGCTCAATGCAATATTTAAGAGGAGAGTAGAGAAGGGCAGAAAGAAGGAATTAACGTAGGAGGCAAGGGCAATCCGAAGGACTGGTGAAATTGTTTGATCTTCAATGTTTTTCTTTTGTTTTTCCATATGTCAGGCAGATAGAGTCCATATGGAAAAAAATTATAACTTAAGACTAAAGGAAAAATAATATAGTCAAAGTTCAGGAATCCACCACGTAGCAAGGAATGAACAAATTTTCAATATGAAAAACATGCAAGCATAATTTTTAAATGGATAAAACTGAAGAACTCTAGCTCACAGTTGCCACGAAATACAAGATCTTTGGAACAGATGGAAATCGTCAGTGATATTATGCAGCAGGTACAGAAAGGAAAGGAAATCCCTGGAAAAAATGAGTCTGAGTTTGAAGCCTATAAGGTCGTGGCATATATTTTAAAGGAGAAAAATTGTACCTTCCTGTTTCGGTGTTAGGACTCACGATTAAAGATGGTCTTGGCAGCCATCTGTGTGTACAGAATTACTTTCCACTGAGTCCTGTGCACTAGTGGCTTCAAACCCTTTTGACATGGACAAAAAATAAGAAATACACTTTACGTAGCAACTAACATGTGCGCGCACACATGTTAACTGAAGTACAAGTTATATGAAAATAATACTTATCCTTCTGTGCTATGCATTCAGATTTTTGTATTCTATTGTATGTCACTTTTAAATATTGGTCAAGATCCACTGCATGGATTTCATTAACCATGAATATGTTGAAAAAGAAACACCAGGCCCAAAGTGGAGTCACTTACACGAAGCTCCACCAAGACTTACAAACTAACCTAATTGCAGCCTCTCCCAGACGTGGAATTTTATTTTATTTTATTTTTTTGCTGGGAAAGATTCACCCTGAGCTAACATCAGGGCTGGCCCAGAAGTGGAATTTTAAACCAATGAGTCTGAAATTTCCTGATCAACACTAGTAAGATAGTCTGCCTAATAAAACCCCCCACTTTCTCCTAAGGGAAGGTGACCTTGACTGAAATAATCCACTGTTTTAACTTCTTTGTCCCACCCTCTTTCTGCCTATAAAAACCTTCTGTTTTGTACAACTCCTCCTCCGAGCTGTCTTCTACTTGCTAGAGGGGAGGCTGCCCGATTCACGAATCACTGAATAAAGCCAATTAGATCTTCAAATTTACTTGGTTGAATTTTTGTTCTTTAACAAATAGGCCATGACATGCGGGTTGAGAAATACTGCTCTGCAAGACTTTCACCCAGTGTCACCCTGAATTACAGGTAACAGGATAACTCTGCAAAGCCCAAACTGAAGCCAGTTGACTTTCCCTATTGGAAAAAAGAAGGGAGTAAGGTGTGAAATCAACATTTCCTTTTTGGGGCCAGCTCCGTGGCCAAGTGGTTAACTTTGCAGGCTCTGCTGCGGCAGCCCAAGGTTCAGATCCTGGGCGGGGACATGGCACCGCTTGTCAGGTCACGTTGAGGTGGCATCCCACAACTAGGAGGACCTGCAACTAAGATATACCACTATGTACGGGGGTGGGGTTGGGGAGATAAAGCAGAAGAAAAAAAAAATTTCCTTTTTAAGATTTTGGTAACGCATAAAGTTGAAGAAAGTATTTTAAATTTTTTTTCTGTATCTGCGCTTATTTCCCCATTCTCATTTCTTATTTTCAGTATTTATGCTTTCTTCTTTTCTATTTCTTGGGTTAGTTAGTAGTTAATTGCTTTTCAAAGAATCAGTTCTTGGATTTATTTCTTTGTTCTATTGTTTTTCAATTCTCTAATTTGTTGATTTTGCATTTGAGCTTTATTTTGCTTTTTTTTTTTTTTGAGGAAGATTAGCCCTGAGCTAACATCTGCTGCCAATCCTCCTCTTTTTCCTGAGGAAGACTGGCCCTGAGCTAACATCCATGCCCATCTTCTTCTACTTTCTATGTGGGATGCCTGCCACGGCATGGCTTGCCAAGTGGTGCCATGTCTGCACCCGGGATCTGAACTGGCGAACCCCGGGCCGCCGAAGTGGAACGTGTAAACTTAATGCTGTGCCACCGGCTCAGCCCCAATGTTTTGCTTTTCTTAGGTTTATTTTGTTTTTCTTTTAAGTTTTTCAAATTTAGTGCTTCATTTATTTACTTGAATTTTTCTTGTTGTATTAGTTATCTATTGCTAATAAATTACCCTAAAACTTGGTGACTTAAAACAATATACATGTATTATCTCACAGTTTCTGGGGGTCAGAAACCCAGGCTTCACTGGGCCCTCTGCTTCAGGATCTATTGTGAGGCTGCAGTCAAAGTGCTGGCCAAGGACACAGTCATCTCTATGTTCCACTGGACAGAACCACTTCCAAGCTCACTCAGCGGTTGTTGGTAGGACTCAGCTCTTCATTGGCTGTTGTTCCAAGGTTGCCCTTAGTTCCTTGACGGTGGCCGCCTCCATCAGAGCAGGCATGAAAAAGAGCCAGGGACAAAAAGCACCAGTAAGATGAAACTCATAGTCTTTTGAAATGAAAGAGATCAGATATGTCACCCCAAAATATACCTCTTTGACCTAAAAATTATTTTGAGCTGAAGGCAATTGAAAAGAAGCAGATACAAGAAAAATTCCCTCCCCTTACCCTACTTGCCTGAAAGCAAGACATAAATTTTCAAAGGTGTCTCTCCTCCCCCCATACCAGGAAAAGCAAAAGTTAGTTACCAGAGGTAACTTCAGACCCATATCAGCATGGAGATGGCACCAGAGGAAACTACCTAACAAATTTTACTAACTAGCCTTTGTCTGCTAATATTTACCTTCCCACAGTTTTGCCACCCTTGGAAGTATAAACTACTTTCCTTTGTCCTATCCTTTCTCTACAAATTTATTGTTCTTTATTGAAGATGCTCTATAAGCTAGAGTCCTAAGCCACCTCTTTGAGTTACTCTTTCCCTGAGTCTCTCCCACGTATATATGAGAAATACACGTTAATAACTTCCATTTGTTTTCCTCTTGTTAATCTCTATTTTATTACTGGGGCCCCAAACGAGAACTTAGAAGGGTAGAAGGAAAAGGATATTTTTCCTCCCCTACAGTAACCTAATGACAGTATTCTGTACTCTATGCCATATTATACTACTGTATTCTGTACATTAGAAATGAATCATTGGATCCAGCCCACAGGAAAGGGGAAAAGATGACAAGGCAGGGACCACTGGGAGCCGTATCAGAACTGCCTGCCTCATAAATAGCCAGTGGATCCTCAGGTGCTTTTTGCAGCCGGTCAGAGACACAAGTAGAGGGCAAAAGACCGAGTCAACTGATAGGCTGGTTACCAGCTGGAGTAAACAAGGTGACACTGCCTTCTTGTTTAAGCTCTCATACTATAAACAAGTGTTCTTTCCTCAGTCTATTTAGTGCCACATTTTCCACATTTTTGTAGTTTTTATTGGTGATTTCACTGTTCATGCCCCCAATCAAGGTACTGAAGTATTGCCTAGTGTTCCTAAATGCAAGAAGGAAATTTTGTCCCTTGTTGTGATGAGTTTTACAGAAAAATACATGAGTTAGATGAGCTTCCTTCAGACATGAGTTATAGTACCACTGGACATGAGTTCAATGTCAATTAGCTGTATATTAAATAAGGTGTCTTTAAGCATATACACCCATAAAACAAAGTTACGTGTTGATTGTTTGACAAAAATGTCGTGAGCAGAGGCTCACAGGAACCTAACCCTGTACTCTCTGTAGGAGCATCAGTTCAGTACCTGCTAAGTCAGCGTTTGTGGCAACTTTACAGGACATAGCTACTGCAAATAACTTGAATCAGCTGTATTAGTGTTTCTATTTAAGGCTATGACTTTTCTTCCAAGCTGGCCTTTATGTGCATCTCAGAATTCTGATATGGAGAGTGTGCCTGTTATTATCTATCAACTCCAAACCCAGAAAGAATTGCTCTCCAAGTCCTTTGAGCCCTGTATGCTGGTGGTTTTTATACATCCATGCTGGGCTTTGTGAGGTGGGGCTGAAACTCTACAAACTGCATTCCTTCTTTGTCAGCCAGCTGCTGTTGGGTTCTGCCAATAGGGGGCACTAGAGGTAGACCTGAGGGCAGGAGGAGGAAGCAGGAACTTGGGCCAGCTAGGCCTCTTTTCCCTGGCGGCAGTAGCAGCTTGTTTCAGTCTCCAGATTCTTTTCCATGCTCCCTGGACCAGCCCCAGCGTACCGCTCAGAGGCTGAGTCCCAGCTAGGTGAGACCTCTCCTAGAACATGGCAGCTGCTGCCTGTGGGCATTACTTCAGAATTATCTTAGTGTCTCTTTGCTTTTTCAGTCTTTTAACATTTGTATAACCAACTTAATTTCCAAATTAAATTCTCTCTGTTGAACTACCTACTATCGTTTCCATTTCTCTGGAACCTAAGTGATACATAGAGATTTCTTTAACTTTTTATTTTGAAGTAATTTCAAACTTACAGAAAAGTTGCAAGAATAGTACAGAGAAATTCTGGATACCCTTTATATCCTTTACTCTAATCCATCAATTTTTTTCACTGCAGTGAAATTCACATAATATAAAATAACCATTTTAAAGTGAACAATTCAGGGGCCAGCCCTGTGGCTGAGTGGTTAAGTTCATACGCTCCACTTCCATGGCCCAGAGTTTCACTGGTTTGGATCCTGGGCATGGACTTAGCACCACTTGTCAGGCCATGCTGAGGTGGCATCCCACATAGCAGAGCTAGAAGGACCTACAACTAGAATATACAACTATGTACAGTGGGGCTTTGGGGAGAAGAAAAGAAAAGTTAAAGTGAACAATTCAGTGACAATCTGACAATAGTATGAACCCTCTCAATGAATCCTATCAATTTTTGACATTTTGCTACATTTGCTTCATAATTTGCTACCTATTTATATATATGTATGTATACATGCATAATTATGCATAATATTAATTTTTTCTGAATCATTTGTAAGTTGCATATGTCATGCTCCTTTACCTTTTACTATAATTACATGTACTTCTTAAGAATAATATTGCGGGGGTCGGCCTGGTGGCATAGCAGCTAAGTCTGCACACTCCACTTCAGCAGCCCAGGGTTCACGGGTTTGGATCTCAGACGCAGACATAACACCGCTCATCAAGCTGCACTGTGGTGGCATCCCACATGAAATAGAGGAAGGTTGGCACAGATGTTAGCTCAGGCCCAATCTTCCTCACACACGCAAAGAATAAGAATAATATTTTTGTGCTTAACCATTGGCACATTACTTTTATCTAATCTATAATCCATATTCCAATTTTGTGAACTGTCCCAATAATATCCTTTGTAATATTATTTTTCCCGTTAGTGCAAGACCCAGTCCGGGATGACACACTGAATGTAGTTGTCACATCTGTTTAGTCTCCTTTAATGTGGAACAGTCCTCAGCCTTTGTCTTTCGTAACACTGACATTTTTTAAAGAACACAGGTTAATTACTAGAATGTTTTTCAGTTTGGGTTTCCTCTTGATTAGAATCTGGTTTTACATTCCCCTAAGTGATTTATGTCCTTTTCAGGACATCTTTTCACAGATGTCCATCTGCCTCTAATTGGGGATGTTAATTTTGATCACCCGGTCCAGGTGTTGTCCGTTTTCTCCACTGTATAGTCACACTTTTGCTCCTTGCAACAGATAAGCACCCCAGGATCTGAACTGGCAAAACCCTGGGCTGCCAAAGTGGAGCATGGAAACTTAACCCCTCGGCCATGGGGCCAGACCCTTTCAATCTTTTTAATTGAAAAGTTATACTTTTAAATTGTTAATATGGTTGAATGGTTCAAAACTAAAAGATACAAAGAGCATACAGCGAAGTCTCCCTCTCACCAGGTCCCCACTTCTCTTCCCTGAAGTAACCAATGTTACGAGTCCCTCTGTATGCGTCTGGAGATCGTTTCTGCACATAAGGCAAGAACATACATATCCCCCACCCTCATACAAATTGACTTCTGTGTATACTTTCCACACTGTTCTGCGTTTGGTTTTTTTCATTTAACAATATATCCTGGTGATCATTTAATACCAGTACATTACATATTAGCTTCCTTATTCATTCTGATGGCAGCATAGTATTTTGTCGTATATATATATACTGTGATTTATTCGGCTAATCCTCTACTGACATTCAGGTTGTTTCCGTTCTTTTGCCTTTATATAAATGGTGGTGCAGAATAACTATGTACATATATCAGTACATGTGAAAGTATGTCTATAACATAAATTCCTGGATATGAAATTTCTGAGTCAAAAAGTTTGTCATTTTGTATTTATAATTTTGATAAATGTTGCTAGCATACCCTTTCATCAAGATTCCACAAAGATTGTACCAATTTACAGAGAATGTGTTTTAGCCCAATTGTTTGTACTAAGTGCAATGGCTGGGAGAAAGAAAATTTGAAAATAGTATTAACCCAAGAAGACTCTAAAGGAGTGGCTTTTCCAAGAATGATACATTCAATATTGCAAAATATAATTCTTAGGGTTCAAAAAACTTACCTCATAGATGAGGCTGGAATTTTAGTTTAATTCTTATAGTTGTAAAGACTGTTGTTTCTCCCTACTCCAAAGTCTTGCTGTTTGGCTTAATTTTTTATTTTACTGATGCATGTATTTCCAAATTTGCTATAAACAACTGAGAACAAACTCAGGAAGGTAGCAAACAGTTCAGCTGTTTTATAGACATAAACCCTGGCGGAGGGAAGAGGAAAAAGGGCTGTCAGCCGGACCTCTCCTGCAGGCTTTTACTGTCCTTGAGGCATTTTCCTTGCCCAAATAAGAAGGAAAATTATTTTCCAGTCTTAAATCGAGTGCCAAAATTATTTTTGGAATTGCTCCCTTAATCTGTCAGTTTCATTTTTCCCATGGAGGCATGATCAGGGCGGCCAAAACTTCCCAGGAAGAATCAGGCTTGGAACTTGATTGCTCCCACAGACAGCTGGTTTGGAAAAACTCCTTGCAAGGCGATTTCAATAAGTGACTACAAACAACAGAGAGCTGGTACTGGAATCTGCAGCTCTGATCATACATGTGCCTTCAGTCTTTTCACAGTATTGGTGGTTCACAGAGATACAAAGAAATTCATCCCCTCCAGGGATTTCTTAGGAAACAGAACTGAGGAATCAAATTGCAAGGCTCCTTGGTGCTGATCTCTAGCTCATTTCTCAAGTTCTTCATTTTTATCCTCATTCCCAGTCTGGTCCAATCAAGAGTCTGGGCTTTGGAGCCAGATGTACTTCTGCTCACGTCCAAGCTCTGTCCCCTGCTGTCTTGGGATGCCGGGTGAGCTGGTTAGCCTGCCAAAGACAAAGGGTCCTCACCAATAAAACTAGGATCACACTACATTCCTTGCAGTGTTGATGTGAGAATTAAAGGAAGTCAAGTGTATGGGCACAGGGCCTAGCGCAGTCCTGACAAATAAGCCTCAGTAGATGTTAGTTTCATTCCTGTTATCACCTTTCTACGCCTCTGACCAATGGCCTAACACTCATTCTTCTGGAGTTTATGGTCTTGACCAGGATTAAATTAGCAAAGGAACATTATGGTGAGGTAATCTGAGTGGAAACACTAGGCTTCACCTGGGCCTAAGTCAGAATTTGGAAATTTAAAAAATATCCATTCCTTTCCAGGTGGTAAGATTTTAAACCCTCAGAAAAGTATTTTTGCAGTGTTGACAGCCACCCTGTCAGAAAATCCACACCTCTGGGGGCAACTCTGGCAGGTTTCATAATCAAGTCAAACTACAGCTTATAGTTAAAGATTTCACAATCTTGTAAAGCAATTTGTATACAAAAGGAGTTTTTGCAAAAATCAAGTTCAAGTTTCTCCTTGAAATCAAGTTCTTTCCTCTCCCCAGAGAATGTAAAAGACAGCTCTCAAGAAGAGGGAATGATGGAGATTTTGGAAATTCTCTGAAACAAATGGTTTCCAGATTGTATAAATACAAATATAAAGTGGTGAATTACTTTACCCTAAACTCTTTATTTACAGATCTCTAACAGGGACCAACTTATTTGACCATAGTGGCAGAGATTGGCTAGCTATTCACCAAACCTGTTTCCTTCTCCTCCTGGGCATGCAGCTAGACTCTATTTCCCAACCTCTTACACTCAGGTGTGCCAAGTGGAATGTGGTCACAAATGATACGTAGCTCTCCCAAACCTGGATCATTAAAATTCCCATACACTATCCTCCATGCCCTTGAACCTTCCCAGCTGACAGGAAGGGAGATAACTTCCAGGGCAAACTAGGGAGCTACATTTTTAATATGGAAGCAGCCTGGATCCCTGAATCACTACTTGGAGGAGAATTGGCCACCTGGGAACACTGTCATTAGACTATTTTGTGAGTAAGAAGTAAGCTTTTTTGTATTAATCTACTGAGATTTGGGGGGTTTATCTCTTATAGCAGCTAGTATTACCAATAAAGTCGTAAACACAAAATGCCATCTTGTGGGCTGGCCCAGTGGCATAATGGTTAAGTTTGCATGTTCCGCTTTGGCGGCCCAGGGTTTGCCAGTTTGGATCCTGGGTGCAGACATGGCACTGCTTGGCAAGCCATGCTGTCGTAGGCGTCCCACATATAAAATAGAGGAAGATGGGCACAGATGTTAGCTCAGGGCCAGTCTTCCTCAGCAAAAAGAGGAGGATTGGCAGAGATGTTAGCTCAGGGCTAATCTTCCTCAAAAAAAAAAAAAAGCCATCTCAAAGTCCTCATATATTTTTATACCAGTCCCCTTCTTTCCTCCTTGCCTTTCTTCCTCCCTCCCAACCTTCCTCCTCCCTTTCCTTCCTTTCCTCCTTCCTTCCTCCCTTCCTTACCCAGTATTAATTAAGCATCTAGTACATTCCTTCTAGGCACTGGGGATGTTGGGTGAACAAAGCAGACAAATCTTTGCCCTCGTGAAGCTCACATTATAATGGTTGAGATAGGCAATAAACAACTAAATAATATGGTTTCCAACACTCACAATTGCTTAGAAGAAAACTAAAGAAGAATAAAAGGAGTGAGAGAGTGGCAAGGAGGATTTTTTAGACAAGTTGGTTAGGAAGGGGCTCTCTAAGCAGGTGACATTTGACCAGAGATCTGAATGATACAAAGAAGCTAATCATACAAAGATCTAAAGGGACCAAGAACTCTTAATAATTCTCTAAAAGCAGTGATCTGTAGAAAGAAATAAACATAGCAACAGTACGACAGGAAAAACTGAAATGACTCAACTAAGTCAAAGATGAGTTAAAGAGAGCTGAAACTCAACCCCAGACTTATGTATTCCTCGCCTGACTTTGCCCTTGGCTGAGAATCTTCAGCATCGTCTGTAAACTCTTCCTTCCATTTTTGGCTAACTAGTTCCATGCTTCCTGTCCTTCAATTTGAAGATTGCCCACGTATTCTGGCAACTCAAAGAATAGAGTAAGTAATACGTTAGGCTCTATCCTTAGACATTTTTAGACACTGTCTAAATGAACCTAACTGTGGGAACTCCAGCAGGTTCTTTAACCTCTCCAGTCCTTAATTTCTTTATCTCTAAAAATGGAGCGAGTCCTAGTAACTAAGTTACTTCATAGGTTTGTTCTGATGATGGATGAGATTGTGCACATAAAGTGCTAGCACAGGGGCTGGCCCCGTGGCACAGCGGTTAAGTGTGCACATTCCGCCTCTCGGCAGCCCAGGGTTTGCCGGTTCGGATCCCGGGTGTGGACATGGCACCGCTTGGCAAACCATGCTGTGGTAGGTGTCCCATATATAAAGTAGAGGAAAATGGGCACTGATGGTGGCTTCAGGGCCAGTCTTCCTCAGCAAAAAGAGGAGCATTGGCAGCAGTTAGCTCAGGGCTAATCTTCCTCAAAAAATGCTAGCACAGAGTAAATGCTAAAGAAACTTTTTTTTTTTGAGGAAGATTAGCCCTGAGCTAACATCTGCTGCCAGTCCTCCTCTTTTTGCTGAGAAAGTCTGGCCCTGAGCTAACATCCGTGCCCATCTTCCTCTACATTATATTTGGGACGCCTACCACAGCATGGTGTGCCAAGCAGTGCCATGTCCGCAGTCAGGATCCGAACCGGTGAACCCCAGGCCACTGAGAAGTGGAACGTGTGAACTTAACCGCTGTGCCACCGGGCCAGCCCCTAAAGAAACATTTTTAATAAGGTTAAATTAAGCTACTGCTTGCCATTCAAAGCCTGTCTATCAAATACCCAAGTCTATGTTCTTAAAACACCAAGATATTTCTAAGGCCTTCTTTAGGGTCACACTCCAATTCAGTCCTGATCTGATGGGAAAGGATAGTCTTCCCTGTGGCCTTTGCAGCGGGGGCAGCCAGCAGTTGCCTCTAGTATGCAGGAGACTTTGTGTTAGGGACGCTTATGCATGAGCAGCTGACCTAAGTCAGCTAAGATACCTATCTGGCTGTCTGAGTCACCATCACCACTGGCTGCTTACATGTACAACTCCATAGACCACCATTCACAAAGAAGTATGAGTTGTAATCTGTGTGTGGGTTGGAAAATCAATTTATGGGTCAGGATCAGCATCTTTAAAAATGTTTATTGAGGGGCTGGCCCCGTGGCCGAGTGGTTAAGTTCGCGCGCTCTGCTGCAGGCGGCCCAGTGTTTCGTTGGTTCGAATCCTGGGCACAGACATAGCACTGCTCATCAAACCAGGCTGAGGCAGCGTCCCACATGCCACAAGTAGAAGGACCCACAACGAAGAATATACAACGATGTACAGGGGACTTTGGGGAGAAAAAGCAAAATAAATAAAATCTTTAAAAAAATGTTTATTGACATATAACTAAAAGCAGAAAAGTACACACATCAGAAATGTAGAGCTCAAGAAATTTTTACAGAATGGAGACACCTATGTAGGCAGCCTGGCATGAAGAAACAACATTGCTGGTATCTCAGAAACCCTCCTCATATGCCCTCCTGGTTACTACCTCCCTACAAAGCCAACCATTAGCCTGATTTCTAGCGCTAGAGATAAGTTTTGCCTTTTTTGGAATTTCATATAAATAAAATCATTTGTATTTGGCTCCTTTTGCTCAGCTTTATATGTGAAATTCATCCATGCTGTCGTGTATATCAATAGTTCTCATTCCCATAGAATATTCCATTATACTAATATACTGCAATCTATCCATTCTACTACTAATGGACATTTGGGTTGTTTTCCCTTTTTGGCCATTAAAGATAGCGGTATAAAAGAATGACCATTTCATCATGCTCACAAATTCTTTTTTTTTTTTTTAAGGGAGATTAGCCCTGAGCTAACATCTGCTGCCAATCCTCCTCTTCTTGCTGAGGAAGACTGGCTCTGAGCTAACATCATGCCCATCTTCCTCCACTTTATATGTGGGACGCCTACGACAGCATGGCTTGCCAAGCGGTGCCACGTCCTCACACAGGATCCGAACCAGTGAACCCTGGGCCGCTGAAGCAGCACGTGCGAACTTAACTGCTGCACCACCAGGCTGGCCCCAATGCACACAAATTCTACGAGTCAGGAATTTGGAAAGGGCACTGTGAGGATGGCTTATCTCTGCTCCAGTGAGATCTGGAGTCCCAGCTGAAAAGACTCAGTGGTTGCAGATGAATTGACAGTGGCGCCTGCACATATCTGGCACCCGGGCTGAGAGGACTCTAAGACTAAGTACTGCCAATTGGGTCACCTATATGTAGACTCTCTTTGTCGTTTGGCTTCCTCACAGCATGGTGGCCTCCCGGCATGGTGGCCTCAGGGCAGCTGGACCTCTTGGTCCAGCACTTCCTGGTGGCTTAGATTTCTAAGCATGAGTGTCCCTAGGAGCAAGGTAGAAGCTGCATGGCTTTTTCTAATGTAGGGGAGGAAAAACTGTTTTTCCTCCATCCATCTTAGGTTCATTGGCTGGGACCCTGTAAATTAGACTGACAATAAACAGATTAACAAGAGAAAAACAAACAAGTTTATCAACATTTGTATCGTGCATACATATGGGAGCACTCAGTGTTGAGTAACACAAAGGATGGTTAGAGCTTGGACTTATATAGCATCTTAACAAAAGAACAATACAGTTATGCACCGCACAATGATGTTTCTGTCAAAGATGGACTGCATATATGATGGCGGTCCCATAAGAGTAGTACCCTATAGCCCAGGTGTGTAGTAGGCTATACCATCTAGGTTTGTGTAAGTACACTTGATGATGTTCACACAACGACAAAATCGCCTAATGATACAGTTCTCAGAACGTTTCCCTGTTGTTAAACGACACAATTGTAAATTTTTAGAGAAGTGACAAGACAAATGAAAAGGACCTCAAGTTTTTAGGACAGCAAATTGTGGGAAGGTAAATATTTGGGGGAACTAAGGGGAGAGAAGGGCTAGTTTTAGGAAGGTTTGCCATGTAGATTCCTCTGGCACCGTCTCTGGGCTGATAGGGTCTACTGTTGTCTCTGGTGATCAACTTCTCTTCTTCCTGGTAGAGAGGAGAGGCAGGACACCTTTACAAACTTATGTCCTGCACTTAAGCAAGTAGAGGGAAGGTAGGGAGCTTCTCTTATATCTGCTTTTTTCTCAATTGTCTTCAGCTCAAAGTGAAGTGACTTATTTTTGGGTGGCATAGTCTTCTACCCTCCATTGACTTAACTTTCAAAATCACACAGCATCACTTTCACACCATCTAATTTGATAGAAGTGAGTCACAAGCCTGCCTATGTAGAAAGGGAGGAGACGGGTCCTACCTCTCCTAGTTGGAGTCTCAAGGTTACATCATAGGAAAGCATATGAGACAGGAGGATGTGTGGCAGCCATCTTTGGAAAACACAATCTGCCTCAGGGGCTATGACCACTCTTGGACGTTTTCTGTGACCATATGTACATTTCTGCTGGGTATGTACCTTGGAGTACAATTGCTGTATGCCGAGCTTTAGTAGACAATGCTAAATAGTTTTTTTTAGCTTGTGGCAATTTATATTCCCATAAATCATCTATGAAAGTTCTAGTTGCTCCATATGCTGCTACCAATTTGGCTGGATATACAGTGGTATTGCGTTGTGTTTTAAATTTGTGCTTCCCCGATGACTAATGAAGTTGAGGACCTCTTCATGTGTTTATTGGCTATTTGAATATCTTCTTTCATGAAATGCCTGTTCAGAGGGCCATTTTTAAAAACGAAATAGAATAGAAAATATCAGGGTACATCATACATAGCAAGAGTAGATTTTTTTTCCTGAAATATTTTTTTTAGTTTTATGTATTATAGTAGATGCTGTGATGGACTACCCAGATGCTCCCCAGCAGGATTAAGGCACTCCCTCCCAGCAACGTTGCCTGCTGCTGACCTGACTGACCACTCAGAATTGAGTCCCTCCCCAGAAATTGCCCTTGGTGTGAGGGAACTGAGTCACTCAGGATTAAGTCCCTCCCCCGGGAAAGCCCACGTCCAGTGACTGGTCACTTTGGAAGGTAGGTACAAAGGTCCAGCCCTCCTACAGGTGCTGACTTGTCCTGAGTTGCCTGGAACTTTCCTGACTTTAAAACTGAAAGTCTTGGGGCTTGCCTCATGGCCACGGCCACGTGGTTAAGTTCACATGCTCCAGCTTCATTGGTCCAGGGTTTTGTTGGTTCAGATCCTGGGCACAGACCTAGCACGGCTCATCAAGCCATGCTGAGGCTGCATCCCACATAGCACAACTAGAACGACCTACAACTACAATATTCAACTACATATTGGGGGAGCTTTGGGGAGAAGGAAAAAAAAAGGTTGGCAACAGATGTTAGCTCAGGTGCCAATCTTTAAAAAGAAAAAAACAAAACTGAAAGTCTTATGTCCTGGGGCTGGCCCCGTGGCCCAGTGGTTAAGTTCGCGCGCTCCGCTTCAGGCAGCCCAGTGTTTCGTTGGTTCGAATCCTGGGCGCGGACATGGCACTGCTCATCAAACCACGCTGAGGCAGCATCCCACATGCCACAACTAGAAGGACCCACAACGAAGAATATACAACTATGTACCGGGGGGCTTTGGGGAGAAAAAGGAAAAAAATAAAATCTTAAAAAAAAAAAAAGTCTTATGTCCTGAGAAACCCCTCAGTCCTGGGCAAACTGGGATTGTTGTCAACCGACTCTTGCTGCAATTTGGGATGCCACTGATAAGCCAACTTCAGAATGCTCTGTGGAATCAATTGAAGTTTCACCTAGCTTGCAAGAGCAACACAGTTCAACTTCTCCCCTTGCCCAATCCCACGCCCCTTCTTCTTTCACAGGTGTTGGTCCTAGAGTGCTCCTCAATAAACAAGCTGTGTGCAATTCTCCATCCAGAATCTGCTTTCCAGGGAACCCAAAGTACTATATACTTGTAGTGGGTCCTAATGAAAAAATGCCTTTTCTTCCTGGGCATCAGCATCAAAAAGTTATGAAAGCCACTGGTAGAGTAGATATTACCTATTCATCCAACCAGTACTCCTCTTTTCTGTTAGTGACAGCACCCTGCTTCTTTTGGGAAAGTAAAACTCCTCTGACTCATTTCAGGGGTTCTTGTGAGCACATCCAATTTAAGTACTCCATCCTCTGCCAACTCTGAACAACCATCACAGGAGTGGGCCTATGACTCAATCCAGACCAGTCAGAATCCTTTCCTAGAATTTTTCTATTCAGTATTAGAGAAAAAGAGTCCTTTCCTGGGTCACCCTCCCCCACTATAATGCTAAACCAGAGGCCGTGTACCCCATATACAGGCAGGAGAGCAGAGGAAATGTGGAGAAAAGGACTCCTGCGACATTATAGTCTGGTTCCAGGACAGCCCTGAGACTCATTTGCAACTCTCTCCTTTCCTGGTTCTCTTCCAGTTGGGATTCTGCCATTTGCAGCCAAAAGAATCCTGCCTGACTGGTGCACAGGCTTTTTTTTTTTTTTGAGGTCATAATAGTCTATAACATCGTGAAATTTCAGTTGTACATTATTGTTTGTCAGACACCATATAAATGTGCCCCTTCAGCCCTTGTGCCCACTTCCCATCCTCCAGCCTCCTGGTAACCACTAATCTGTTCTCTTTGTCTGTAAATTTGTTTATATTCTGCAAATGACTAAAATCATACCGTGTTTGTCTTTCTCTGTCTAGCTTATTTCACTTAACGTAATACCCTCAAGTTTCATCCATGTGGTTGCTAATGGGATGATTTTGTTCTTTTTTATGGCTAAGTAGTATTCCATTGTATATATATATACCACATCTTCTTTATCCAATCAAGAGTCGATGGACACTTAGGTTGCTTCCACATCTTGGCTATTGTGAATAATGCTGCAGTGAACAAAGAGGTGCATAAGTCTCTTTGAATTGTTGATCTCCAGGTTCTTTGGATAAATACCCATTAGTGAAATAGCTGGGTCATATTGTATTTCTATTTTTAATTTTCTGAGAAATCTCCATACCATTTTCCATAGTGGCTGCACCAGTGCGCATTCCCACCCGCAGTGTATGAGGGTTCCCTTT
The DNA here is from genome assembly GCF_037783145.1 of Equus przewalskii. Taxonomy (NCBI): domain Eukaryota; kingdom Metazoa; phylum Chordata; class Mammalia; order Perissodactyla; family Equidae; genus Equus; species Equus przewalskii. Next base: position 75,925,938 of record NC_091833.1, on the reverse strand, counting down.
TCTCCACAACGTCTCCAACATTTATTATTTTTTGTCTTGGTGACTATAGCCATTTTAACAGGCGTAAGGTGGTATCTTAGTGTAGTTTTGATTTGCATTTCCCTTATGAGTAGTGATGTTGAGCATCTTTTCATGTGCCTATTGGCCATCTGTATATCTCTTTGGAAAAATGTCTGTTCATAACCTCTGCCCACTTGTTGATTGGCTTGTTTGATTTTTTGTAGTTCAGTTGTGTGAGTTCTTTATATATTATGGAGATGAACCCCTTGTCAGATATATGGTTTGCAAATACTGTCTCCCAGTTAGTGGATTGCTTTTTCATTTTGATCCTCATTTCCTTTGCCTTCCAGAAGCTCTTTAGTCTGATGAAGTCCCATTTGTTTCTTTTTTCTTTTTTTTATGATTTTTTTTTTGAGGAAGATCAGCCCTGAGCTAACATCTGCTGCCAATCCTCCTCTTTTTGCTGAGGAAGACTGGCCCTGAGCTAACATCCGTGCCCATCTTCCTCTACTTTATATGTGGGATGCCTGCCATGGCATGGCTTGTCAAGTGGTGCATAGGTCCACACCCAGGATCCAAAGTGGTGAACCCCAGGCCACCGAAGCAGAACATGCAAACTTAACCACTGCACCACCAGGCTCGCCTGGGATTGTATTCTTGAGTTCTCATTCTGTTACTTCGTTATTGGAGTATAGAAATGCCACTGAGGGGTGTAGCAAGCCATGTTGTGGTAGGTATCCCACATATAAAAGTAGAGGAAGGAGGGCACAAATGTTAGCTCAGGGCCAGTCTTCCTCGGCAAAAAGAGGAGGATCGGCAGCTGTTAGCTCAGGGCTAATCTTCCTTGGAAAAAAAAAAAAGAAATGCCACTGATTTTTGTTTGTTTTGTTTTGTTTGTTTTTTTTGAGGAAGATTAGCCCTGAGCTAACATCTGCTGCCAATCCTCCTCTTTTTGCTGAGGAAGCCTGGCCCTGAGCTAACATCCGTACCCATCTTCCTCTACTTTATATGTGGGACGCCTACCACAGCATGGCTTGCCAAGTGGTGCCATGTCCGCACCCGGGATGCAAACCAGGGAACCCCAGGTTGCCAAAGCGGAACATTCACACTTAACTGCTGTGCTACCGGGCCTGCCCCGAAATGCCACTGATTTTTGACTTGGCAAAAGTTGACTTTGACCCTGCAACTTTGCTGTCATTGTTGATTATTTCTAATAGTTTCCCAGTGGATTCTTTAGGGTTTTTTATATACGAAATCATGTCATCTGCAAACAGCGAGAGTTTCACTTCTTCATTGCCTATTTGGATTCCTTTTATTTCTTTTTCTTCCCTAATTGCTCTGGCAAAAACCTCCAGTACTACGTTGTATAGGAATTGTGCGAGTGGGCACCCTTATCCTGTTCCTGCTCTCATAGGGATGGCTTTCAGTTTTTTCCATTGAGTATGATGTTGGCTGTGGGTTTGTAACATATGGCCTTTGTCATGTTGAGGTAGTTTCCTTCTATACTCATTTTATTGAGAGTTTTTATCATGAATGGATGTTGGATCTTGGAAAATGCTTTCTCTGCGTCTATTGAGATTATAATTGATTTTTGTTCCTCATTTTGTTAATGTGGTTTATCATGTTAATTGATTTGCAGATGTTGAACCATCCCTCTGTCCCAGGTATGAATCTCACTTGATCATGGTGTATGATCTTTTTAATGTGTTGCTTTATTCGCTTTGCCAATATTTTGTTGAGGATTTTTGCATCTATGTTCATCAGTGATATTGGCCTGTAGTTTTCCTTCTTTGTGTTGTCCTTGTCTAGCTTTGGTATCAGGGTGATGTTGGCCTCATAAGATGTGTTAGGAATTTTTCTGTCTTCCTCAATTTTTGAGAAGGATGGGTCGTAAATCTTTGAATATTTGGTAGAATTCTCCAGAGAAGCCATCTGATCCTGGACTTTATTTTTTGGGAAGTTTTTGATTACTGTTTCAATCTCTTTACTTGTGATTGGTCTATTTAGATTCTCTATTTCTTCTTGACTCAGTTTTGCGAGGTTGTAATAGTCTAAGAATTTATCCATTTCTTTTAGATTATCAAGTTTGTTGGCATATAGTTTTTCATAATCTCTCGTGTTTCTGTGGTATCCATTGTAGTTTCTCCTCTTTCATTTCTAATTTTATTTATTTGAGCTTTCTCTCTTTGTTTTCTTAGTGAGTCTGGCTAGGGCTTTGTCAACTTTGTTTATTCTCAAAGAACCAGCTCCTTGTTGCACGGGCGTTTAAGAAGAACAGAGTATGATAATTCATCAGACAATAAGCAATAGTTGTACTGCTGCTTCTGTCTAATGGTTTTTCTGTCTTCCCTTCTTTCACCTTGTTTTCTCTACTTATTCAAATCGAACCCCTCCTTCAAGATTGATCAAATGCCCCCTGCCTAGTGAAGTCAAACTCTCTTGCCACTCCCAGTCTGCATGCATGCAGTCCACAAACGTTACTGAGCTCTTGCTATTATTGTGCTTAAAGCTGCTGCTGTGCTCTCACTGCGGCCCAAAGATGGGACACTGCACAGCCCAGGCCTCCAGGCAGGTTAGTGTGATTGTGGGGAAGGCTGACCCATAAACACATAGTTACCATATGAAGAGGCAAGAGCAACGACAGAGACATTAGAGAGGCCCTAGGAGGAGAAGTGTGTGGCAGCTCGCTTCCAGTTCCCCAGTGATTCTCTGTTCCTCATATTCATACTCTGTGTAGTTCACCCCACATTGTATCAGGATTTATCTCTGTAACCAAAAGAATACCATGGAAGTAATGATGTGTGACTTCCAAGACTAGATCAGGGGTTGGCAAACATTTTTGTAAAAGTCCAGATAGTAAATATTTTAAGCTTTGCGGACTATATGGTTTCTATTGTAACTACTCAATTCTGTCACTGTAACATGAAAGCAGCCAATAAGTAAATGAACGAGTGTAGCTATGCTCCAATAAAATTCTGTTTACAAAAATAAGTGGCAGTCTGGCTTTATTGGCCACTTGAAGTTTGCAAACTCCTGGTCTAGGTCATAAAAGACATGGTAGCTTTTGACTTGCTCTCTTGGGTCACTTGCTGTGGGGGAAGTCAAATTCCATGTCATAAAGACATTTGAGTCCCATGGAGAGGCTTGCACGGTAAGGAATCAAGGTCTTTGCCAACAGCCAGCACTAAGTGGGCCAGTCATTTGGGTGGGCCATATTCTACCTGGATTCCATCCAGCCTTCAGATGAGACTGCAGCTCCAGCTGACATCTTTTTTTTTTTTGAGGAAGATTAGCCCTGAGCTAACATCTGCTGCCAATTCTCCTCTTTTTGCTGAGGAAGACTGGCCCTGAGCTAACATCCGTGCCCGTCTTCCTCTACTATATATGTGGGACGCCTGCCACAGCTTGGCTTGACATGTGGTGCCATGTCTGCACCCGGGATCCAAACTGGCAAACCCTGGTCCGCTGAAGTGGAATGTGCACACTTTACCGCTGCACCACCAGGCTGGCCCCTCCAGCTGACTTCTCGATCACAACTTCATGAGAGAGCCCAAGCCAGAAGCACCAAGCTAAGATGCTCCCAAATTCCTGAAATTGTCTGAGCTAGTTAGTGTTTATTGTTGTTTTAAGGCACTAAGTTTTGACTTAGTGCAGAAATAGAAATAGAGAACTAATATCAAAAGTTTGTCTCTCTTGACTCCTGAGATAAGCTTTAAGAAACAGAAGGCAGTAGCCTAAGTTCTTTGGTAAGTCATTTATTTGAATTACATATACATAAATACAAACTAATTGTAAAAGATTCAAACAATATGGAGGTACAGAGACCAAACAAGAAAATTCCCTGTATGAACTCCTTACTCTCCTCAGCCCCATATCCACTGCCCTTGGAGGAGGTATTGACTTTATTTTTTTGGCTGAGGAAGATTAGCCCTCAGCTAACATCTGTTGCCAATCTTCCTCTTTTTGCTTGAGGGAGATTTGTCCTGAGCTAACATCTGTGCCAATCTGCCTCTATTTTGGTGGGTTTTTTTGGTTTTTTCTTTTTAAAGATTTCATTTTTCCTTTTTCTCCCCAAAGCGCCCTGGTACACAGTTGTCCTTCTAGTTGTGACATGTGGGATGCTGCCTCAGCATGGCCTGATGAGCGGTGCCATATCCACACACAGGATCCGAATGGGCAAAACCCTGGGCTGCTGAAGTGGAGCACACCAAACTTAACCACTAGGCTACAGGGCCAGCTCCCTGACATTTTAGTGTATAATCTTTCAGCCCCTTTTCTGTAGCATGACTGCCTAATGCCTTCTTCCTTTTTTATTTCCTCAGCAACTGGTACATTTCTCTAGCATGGATTTCATTCTATTTTATCATATTGGTTTGTTGTTTTCTTCTGGGACAGCTTCATGGGTATGTGACCTGTGTAGTCACATGGGACCCTGCAATTAGAAGGGCACTGTGCTTGATTTAATGCTGTGTTGTCGCTGTCTTGAAATTCTTAAAAATATTTTAAGAAGGGGCCCCATGTTTTCTTTTTATATTAGACTTAGTTTTCAGATTTGTCTTCCCCAAGATTATGAAGACAGGGGTGTAGGGCAATGGTCCTGTCATGGACATCTTTGAATTCCCCACAGCACTCTGAGAATGCCCACGGTAAACATTTGTTAACATGAAGGGAAAATTCCTTATCCCTGAATGGGTTTTTTCTTAGTTTTTGTTTTGTTTTGTTTTGTGAAGCCATACACAGATATCGTTTTTTTTCTTTTTTTGAGGAAGATTAGCCCTGAGCTAACATCTGCTGCCAATCTTCCTCTTTTTGCTGAGGAAGACTAGCCCTGAGCTAACATCCATGCCCATCTTCCTCTACTTTATATGTGGGATGCCTGCTGCAGCATGGCTTGATAAGTGGTGCTACGTGTGCACCCCAGATCCGAACCTGTGAACCCTGGGCCACAAAAGCAGAACGTATGAACTTAACCCCTGAGCCACTGGGCCGGCCCCCACAGATGTCTTTAATGATGATCAACAAACAGAATAATCCAGAGTTCTTACTATTATGGTTGAGTCCCCTTTTCCCTCTGATTTTTGTGTTACTCTGAGCTTCATTTGTTCCACGCAAGGAACAAAAGAAGAACATTGTTCTCCGTTTCTCATTTAGAGATATCTATAAACATTCTCAAGAAGCAATAACTTCAGCCTTTTGCAGTCTGTAAGTTCCGTGTTTCAACAATATCTGTATCAAAGAAGAATTGTGAGCCAGGCAAAAAGAAGTTCATGTTTTCAGGCACGCAGTCAGTAGGAGCGAGTGAAAAAATAATGGAGCCTATAACTAAGATATTTTATTTTATTTTATTTTATTTTATTTATTTATTTTGAGGAAGATTAGCCCTGAGCTAACTGCTGGCAATCCTCCTCTTTTCGCTGAGGAAGACCGGCCCTGAGCTAACATCCGTGCCACTTTCTATGTGGGACGCCTACCACAGCATGGCTTGCCAAGTGGTGCCATGTCCGCACCTGGGATCCAAACCAGCGAACCTTGGGCCACCAAAGTGGAACATGTACACTTAACCGCTGAGCCACCGGGCCAGCCTAAGATATTTTAAAGTTCATCCATCCATACTTTAATCAGTAATTCTTCTGGCATTTCAGGTGTTCAATGCTCCTTGAATTTCAGTCATGCGAGGATTTACCATGATTCTTGAAAAGAACATATTAGATTTTAGGTTATTCTGGTTAACTTTTTAGAAAAACTTATTTAAAATCAAATTCCCTACTTTTCCAAATTTGTATTGAAGATAATTCAGGCCTTGCTTTAAGCCATGCCCCCTAAAAACATTAAAAGAATATTTCCCCCAATTTTTATATTACTTCTTAAAGTTTTTTATGCTTTTAAGATGTATCTTCTGTGGTCATTTTAAAATGGAGCAAGCCACAAATTCAGAAAAGTAAAATAGTAAAAATTTAATAAAATAGTAGTTATATCTTATTTAAAATACAACATTTTTGTTATTCATTCAGTCGTTCATTTAACAAAGATCTAAGAAATTCCTACTACATGCCAGCCATTGTTTCAGACATGGGGAACACAACAGACAAGTTCTCTGCGTTCTGGAGCTTGCGTTTTAGTGGGAGAACATGACAATCAACAGAAATAAGGAGAGATGGATAAGTAATATAATAGAATGTTTAATTTTAGCTGGCGATGTGTGGTATGAAGAAAAAATACAAATTTGGGTATTTATTGATATGAAAAGATCTTTAAAGTATTTTGTTAAGTGAAAAATGGGAATTGCAAATTAATGAGATATAGGGATCTCAATTTTATGGATATGTAGGTGTACTGTCAAAAAAAAAAAAAAGAAAGTTGAGGGGCCAGCCTGGTGGCACAGAGGTTAAGTTCGCACCTTCCACTTCAGCGGCCTGGGGTTCGCTGGTTTGGATCCCAGGTGAGGACATGGCACTGTTTGGCAAGCCATGCTGTGGTAGCTGTCCCACATAGAAAGTACAGGAAGATGGGCATGGATGTTACCTCAGGGCCAGTCTTCCTCAGCAAAAAGAGGAGGATTGGCAGCAGTTAGCTCAGGCTAATCTTCCTCAAAAAAAAAAAAAAAGAAAAAAACTTGAAAAGTATATACACTAAAATATAGTTATAGAAAATACTAAAAAAAAGAGAGAGAGAGACCATTTGAACTTGAGATCTATTTACCAATATTAAGAACAAGAAAAATAGGAGGAGCTTAATTCTCTAGGACCATCAAAACATCAGCTCCATCAGATTTTATGGCCAACTGGAGAGGAATTTTTCCTGATGGCTTGAAGCCAATACTGACAAAAATAATTGACAGGGTGACAATTAATGCAAGATCTCTGGTTTGCTTTAATGTGCTCCCCTGCCCACCTCCATGGTCAAATTTTCAGAGTACCTGAAGCAATGCTTTGCACATAGTAGACGCTGTGTAACCATTTGCTGCAAGCTGGCAAGAAGGAATGTACGAATTTACTGTGGAATGGAAAGCAGATTTGACTACTTCGGAAATGTAATCAAGCAGCTTTTGAGGTACTGGGAAAGAGTGTTTTGCAAACCAGGAAATACCCAACCCCAGGAAGCAGATGCTAGTATATGCTTTTGGTCAAAACATCTTTTTCATAGAAATCTCTGGGGTCTCATTTTTACTTTGGTGACTATCAAAATTGTTAATCTGTCCAGGTAATTTATTTCCAAAATGACATTCTGAGTGACTGCCTCCATTCACAGCAAGCTGGATTTTGCGATAATTGTCTTCGAAGTCTGTTCTGTGGCCTTTCTCCCTCTCCTAACCCCTGTTGCTGTCAATTACCCTGGGAGGCTGCCCACAACAATGGAGACTATTGCCTCAGTAACAGTGGTATCAGCAGTGCCAGAGGCCACAGGCACTGCTGAAGGCTACAGCGAGAGTTGAGGGAACTTCCAAGGGCTTGCTCACACTGAAATATTTCCCTTTCTGCGGTGTGTGTGCACTGTCACACAGTTTTGAGCGGCAGTTCCATCTCGGATCTCCACTGGATCTCCGAGCTGCCTCGGCTGTGAGCAAACTGATTCTTAGTTTTACAGGGCTGCAGCTGGGGAATTCAGAAGCTAGGGTAGGGTATCTAGGAGATCCTGGCAAGGGTGACGGCCCTGCCCTAGGGGCTGTCTTCCATAAATGTTTCCGCCTTCCACACCCAGCAATCTCTCTTGAAGGATTAAGATATTTTAGGCAGTGCCGGAGAAAGGATCCAACATTTATACGGTAATGAATATAGGCTGTGGGCTGTACAGATCTGTCTTAATCCTTACTACATTTAAGAGATATCAGTCTCGCTTTAGATGAGAAAAATGAGGCTCCTTTGGGGTCTAAACTCAGACCTCTTGACTCTAAAATCATGTTCTTTCTACTGCAAGGAGCTTTGAGAGTGTGGGGAAACCGGATTGAAGATTACTGGCTTGCTTGGGGCAGTATGCTCAGTAAATGGCACCAGGACAGTGCTTCCTCTGAAGAGGGACAGGCATAAAATGGTCTAATCCAACATATTAGTTTAATCAAGTTGGAGCAAAATACTCACCTTGAATGTGTCCCGATTTGGGGGGAATAACTGAAATTAAGACTGTTGGAGGTACCTCATTATGAACTTTTTAACAGTTTAATCAGTGTCCTGATTCCCAGCCCATCACACCTTGACAATTAGTCAAGGACCAGAGGCTTCTTTTTCAGATCCTCACTCTCCAGGTTTTCACTGTTGGCTGTTCCCCTGTAAGATAAACTAAAGATGTCAGTCATACTGGATAAAGTTGTACTTTTGGCCCCCACTGCCTTCCGTAATTAACCACATTTCAAATGTGCCAAAGTAGTACAAGTTATACTCAACATCATTAACTTCTCAATGTCTTTCTGCACTGTCTTAACATTATTTAAAATTGACAGATTGTTTCCTAATAATGATATTAAAATGTGCTTGCAAACCTCACAAATAGAGTTGCAGGTAGAAGTGGTTGCAAAAAGTTTCATGAAGCCAAAAAATTTACCGGAACAAAAAGATGATCTCTCATAAAAAAAATTATCAAATTCTTGTTTGTGTGTGACAAGAGACTTTTATGTATTGAGGTATACGGGGTAACTCCCGGTTCAAAACTGATTCAGCTTGAACTAAGGAAGCCTGACTTATGGCCTCTCAAATTTACATTGTACATCTACTTAGCCATTAAAGAATGCACTCTCTTAAGATAAGTGTGCGTACTTCCCCTCCTACGCCCTGTTGGTAACGCCCATGTTAGTCCATCTCCCGACATCAAGGTCAAGTCGACCTGCTAATTTGCAACTGAATACCTCTTTGAAACTTTGATGAATATGTATCCTGGGTGTGTTTAATGTATGTTCTTTGTTCTAAAAAGGTATTAGACTGTACTTAAAACCATGCTTCTTTGGAATGCTTTCTTCCTTTGTGGAAACTGCCTTCCTGGGTTATAATCCTTATCCTGGCTCAAGTAAAACTCACCTTAGCTTTTTTTTTCTTATTTTTGAGGAAGATTAGCCTTGAGCTAACTGTTGCCAATCCTCCTCTTTTTGTTGAGGAAGGCTGGCTCTGAGCTAACATCCATGCCCATCTTCCTCCACCTTACATGTGGTCACGCCTACTACGTGGCGCCGTGTCTGCACCCGGGATCACAACCGGCGAACCCCGGGCTGCTGAAGCAGAACATGTGAACTTAACTGCTGCACCATAGAGCGGGCCCCTCACCTTATCTCTTTTATCAATAGAATGGTTATTGGTTATTTTGCATTGCATCGACATGTGGAATAGTGTATGAACAAATTGTCACAGAGGACACTAGGTTGTCTACAAGCAATGTGAGATGAATTCTTTAGAAATTGAAAAACAAGGCCAGCCCCAGTGGCCTAGTGGTTGAGTTTGGCATGTTCTGCTTTGGCCGCCCAGTTTCAGTTCCTGAGCAAGGACCTGCACCACTCGTCAGTGGCCATGCTGTTGTGTCAGCTCACATACACAAAGAGGAAGATTGGCAACAGATGTTAGCTCAGGGTGAATCTTCCTCAGCAAGAAAAGGAGGAAAGAAAAAGAAGATTTTAAAAAGTGGCTACAATAGAATCTGGAAGCGAAAAAAAAGAATACGGTGAGAGAAGCCATTTTACCTCCACTATTTTGATGAGGATTTTTAGGCTGCTTAATTTTAAAATGGCTTATGATGAGGATTTTTAGGCTGGTTAGTTTTAAAACTACAGATGAGATTCAGGCTCCAAGGAGTGGAATTTGTTTGCCCCTTTGTTGGGAAACATTTACATTTGTAAGGTAAATCTCTATCTGTAAAAGGTGCCTCCCTCTCTGTACCAGGAAGAAGAGGAGAGATGACCTTGTCCCTAGAAGCTCTTAATGGGGAAGGCAAGAACTTAAGTTGGTTGCTGTCTGGCAATCTCATGTAACTGGTTTAGGGTGGTGGCGTCTAACCTTTCTAACCTTTACTTAATCCGATTTGATTCTTGTCTAAAAGTCATGGGATCACCCAATGACCAGACCCCACCTGCACTGATACCATTTTAACTTTTTTTCATGTTCTTTCCTTTGTCTTGTAAAGAGATGAATCATATACCTATGCCTTAAATTTAGCCCTAACCCACAACTCGGGGCAGCAGCAGGAGCTCTGACTGCCCGTGGGTCCTGTCCCCACACACCAGCTCTGACTGCCCATGGGTCCTGTCCCCATGCTATTCTATACTATTCTCTAAATAAAAGAGCACTACTGCCAGATCTTGAGAGTCTAAGAAATCTTTCTTTCGACTCCTCGGCTCACCGACCCCGCATCATATTTGACCCATATTCTTGGAGCTGACTTTGTCCCAGGGTTGAGTCTAAAATAAAGAATGTGCCCTTTCCATTGTCATTTTTTTAAGTCCTACTTAGCAGTATGAAATTCCAGCTCTCTGAAAAAAGTTGAATACTTAAGAGCTTAAACTTATAGCAAGTCACTTGAATGAGTATACTAAATGTCACAAATCTTATTTTGAAATTGTACATCTGATTTTGGAAAAATCTGATTCTGATTTTGGGAAACATTTCCACGATAGATTTAGTTGTAACTTGTCATACTTCTGTGCAAAAACCTCTTGGATACCTGAAGTTTTCTTAAGTTCCTTTTCCCTCTTTTATAACAGGGCCTCTTAAATTTTAATGTGTGTAGACAGCTTGTCAAAACGCAATTTCTGATTGAGTGGATCTGGGTTGGGCCTCAGATTCTGCATTTTTAACAAGCTCTCAGGTGATGACAATGTTGCTGGTCCGTGGACTACACTCTGTGTAGCAAGACTTTAGATCACAGAATTCTTAAAACTCAGTGGGACCAGGTCTCAAAAGCAGGGATTAAATGGTCTAATAGAGGAAGACTTTTCATAAGGGGACGATTAACATTGAAAAGAGTGTGAATAGAAACTATCTTAAACCAGAACTTGTTGAGCACTTTACCATGGAGAAACATAGACGGGGTGTAAACAAGGAAGGACTTGGTCAGATTGGTTTACTATTACTCCTTTCTTGCTAAGTAAGCACTAAATCTTAGTCTCAGAGACACATTAACAGCACACAAGTCACTACTGGGGAAGGTAGCTAGATAACAGAGAACAAAGCCCTAGCCAAGTCTTTATCTCTGCCTGTCTCCCTCCCTCCCTCGCGGCAGTTAAGGGCAAATTGAGAAATTCAATCAAACATAGGACAGGAGATACAGTCTTTGCTCATGACATACATGATCTCAAAGCGACAAACTCCCAGGCCTTCATAGTTTTGCAGAATAGAAGAAAAACTCTTTAAGGAAGCTTTCTGGATTCCATAACAAGCTGCAACATCTATTCTCTGGTTCTTCCTAAGCTCCAATTTCCAATAGTCCAGCCACAGATCAAGAGTCACTTCAATGGGAATCTTTCCTGGGCCTTTACTGGGCCAAGCAACTCCTCTGGGGTCCCATAACCCCAATGTATGCTTTGATCATGACACTTAATACCTTGTATTTATAAGTCTCTTCAGCTATTTTCTTACTTGAACTAGCTCCTTGGACAAGAAAATAATAAAAGCAACCTTTATTGAGCACTTACTATGTGCCAGGCACATTCTAAACACTTTTTGTGTGTGTGAGGAAAATTGGTCCTGAGATAACATCTGTTGCCTATCTTCCTCTTCTTGCTTGAGGAAGATTGTCGCTGAGCTAACATCTGTGCCAATCTTCCTCTATTTTATGTGGGATGCTGCCACAGTGTGGCTTGACCAGCGGTGCTAGGTCCACACCTGGGATCTGAACCTGCAAACCCTGGGTCACTGAAGCAGAGTGTGTGAACTTAACCACTACGCCACCAGGCTGGCCCCTCTAAATACTTTATATCTCTACGACAGCCTTATGAAGTAGGTAGTACTATCTATCCCCAGTTTGCGGAAGAAACTGAGACTCAAAGTTGTAGCAATTGCCCAAGTTCATTGAGCTAGTTAGTGAAAGGGCTGGGATTTGAGCCCAGGCCATCAGGCTCATCATCAGGTCCACCTGAGTGGACGCTTCCTCCAGTATTGCTCTCGATAATTCTATAACGTAGCACAGAGTGGTATGTAGCAGGCATCCAGTCTTATTGGATTTCACGTTGATAAATTCATCAGAATCCTGTTGGGAATGAAATAATTGTAGAATCTAAATCTCTCCCAGAAGCCTCTGGTACATCTGTAGTGTAAGTTTTCTACCTGTGCTGTCTCCACATCTTCAACTTCTCTTTACCCTTCAATCTATTCAAATTAAGCTAGGCATCTGCTCTAACTACTCCACACAAAGTGATCTTTTCTAAGGCACTGCTGTCTTCCACGTTGCCATATGTAATATATGCATTCTAGTCTTTCTCAGACACAGCCTCTCAGCAGCATTTGACCCAGATCAGCCCTCTCGTTTCTCTGACACTTTTTTCCCCTGTCCCTGTTCTGTCTCCTCTCTCCTTTGTTACCTCTTCATGCTCCATGGGTCTTTAAGTATCAGAGTTCCAATTTGATATTGTATCAGGTAAACTATTCTGTGTCTGTCTTTATTTCTTCTCTCATTCTTTTCCTCACTTCTTTATCCTTCCTCGTTTATCCTTATGACTTTAAATACCTTTTTGATGATGCTAATGATTCCCAAACTTATACTGTCAGCCCAAGCCTCTTCCCTGAACTCAAAGCTCAGAACTTTCTTGACATCTGCACTGACATGTTTCATGGTCATCTTAAACCTCACATGTTCAAGAACTAAACTTGACTGTAAGATATAAGTGGAAAAAATAAGCTCCACAAGCTGTGGAGACTGGGCAAATCTCTCGCCAAAGAAAATGTCTTTTCCCGCATGACATTGACTACAAAAAGGAAACTGAGGGGTAAGGAAAATGATATTTATTAGTAACTTGACCAAAGTTAAAATCTGGCTTGCAGACACATATGTATGTGGGAAAGATTTGTTTAACTTATCTGTGAGGGAACTGGCAGTTCAAAGACCATCAGAAGAAGAGAGATTTATTAAGTCTGCCAGGAGAGACATGCTGAAATCAATTTGCTAGGTGAGAGACAAAACTAGTTAATGACCTACAGGGCGAGAAGACTGTAGCCATTCGGGGGTATCTTTTCTGTTGGAGAGAAATCATTTGCCTCTCTATCAGACAAAAATCTCCAAGTTAACACATAACTTCACAGAGTCTGGGCCTAAGCAATAGGAAGTGGCATAGCAAAGGTAGTCATTTCCCTAGAGAATTAAAGCATCCTTGGGCGGGCCTATTAAGACAGAATTCAAGTATGACGTTGAAAAGACACACAGCCTTCTTTTTGCCTTTTTTCCATGTTTTGGATAATTTTTCTTAACAAGTGTCAGAATCTTTACACTTTTTTTTTTTCTGGAGCACACAGTTTATAATGGACAGAGCTGGGATTTTGACTCCAAAGCTCATATTCTGTCTGCTATACTCCAATGGCACATAGTATCTTTCATTTGAGAGGGCTGCTATAGAGATTTTCAGGCTCTGGGGCTGACAACTGAATATCCATTACCAGGACCAAGTGCTCTTAGAACTCAGAAGGTTGAGGCTTGTCTCTCGATTTCCTCAAAGCCTACTCTCTTAGTCCCATTGAGTTTTCTGTCCCCAGAGACCTGCTAAGTACTTCAGGTTTCTATCATTCATTCTCCAGTTTACCCAGTGTTTTCTTTAGTGTTATTTATCTTTACGTACACGTCCAGTTTCCTCAAGTAGATCGTAAGCCTCTCAAAAGAAGGTTTTCTTTCTTAATACATTGCTGTACTTACAGCTCCTTGGATATGTTCTACAAGGCTCAGCAAGAATTAGCAAGTAATGAAGTCATATATAGGTGACGAAACGAAAGCTAAAGGGCCTGGTGGCGCAGCAGTTAAGTTTGCACTTTCCGCCTCAGCTGCTCAGGGTTTGCCAGTTCGGATCCTGGGTGTGGACCTGTGCAACGCTTGTCAAGCCATGCTGTGGTGGGCGTCCCTCCCACATATAGAGGAAGATGGGCATGGATGTTAGCTCAGGGCCAGTCTTCCTCAAAGAAAAAAAAAGAGGGGCCAGCCCAGTGGCACAGCGGTTAAGTTCACACGTTCCCCTTTGGTGGCCTGGGGTTTGCTGGTTCGGATCCCAGGTGAGGACCTGCACACTACTTGGCAAGGCATTTGTGGCAGGCATCTCACATATACAGTAGAGGAAGATGGGCACAGATGTTAGCTCAGGGCTAATCTTCCTCAGCAAAAAGAGGAGGATTAGTGGCAGATGTTAGCTCAGAGCTAATCCTCCTCAAAAAAATAAAAAAATAAATAAAATTTAAAAATTTTTTTAAAAAGAAAATGAGGGGCTGGCCCCGTGGCCGAGTGGTTAAGTTAGCGCGCTCCGCGGCAGGCGGCCCAGTGTTTCGTTGGTTCGAATCCTGGGCGCCGACATGGCACTGCTCATCAAACCACGCTGAGGCAGCGTCCCACATGCCACAACTAGAAGGACCCACAACAAAGAATATACAACTATGTACTGGGGGGCTTTGGGGAGAAAAAGGAAAAAAAAATAAAATCTTAAAAAGAAAAAAAGAAAATGAAAGCTAAAGAAGTTGAGAAAATGGAGACATTGAAAGTAAAATAATGTGGAAAACTTAATGGAAAGAGGGAATCTGAAATTTGACTAGAAGAAGGAATAGGATTTGTACTGATATACTAAGAAGGCCATACTTAGCCCCAAGGAGAATTCCTAGTGATACCTGCTGGAGGACTTGTTGTTGTTGTTTTGTTTTTTTTGAGGGGGGAAGCGGGGGAAGATTAGCCCTGAGCTAACTCTGGCCAATCCTCATTCTCCAGTTTACCCCATGCTGTGCCGTGGTAGGCATCCCACATATAAAGTAAAGGAAGATGGGCACGGATGTTAGCTCAGGGCCAGTTTTCCTTAGCAAAAAGAGGAGGATTGGCAGCAGTTAGCTCAGGGCTAATCTGCCTAAAAAAAAAAAAACAAAAACCAAAAAAAGCAAACAAAAAAATAACATC
Source organism: Equus przewalskii (assembly GCF_037783145.1). NCBI lineage: Eukaryota > Metazoa > Chordata > Mammalia > Perissodactyla > Equidae > Equus > Equus przewalskii. Next base: position 75,910,893 of record NC_091833.1, on the reverse strand, counting down.
TGACAATATACCTGACTGGGACTCCTCAAAACTGTCAAGCTCTGGGGCTAGCCCCATGGCCAAGTGGTTCAGTTCACGTGCTCCGCTTCGGCGGCCCTGGTTTGGATCCTGGACGTTGACATGGCACCACTTGTCAGGCCATGCTGGGATGGCATCCCACATGCCACAACTAGAAGGACCCACAAGTAAAAATATACAACTATGTACTGGGTAGGGGCTTTGGGGAGAAAAAGGAAAAATGAAATCTTAAAAAATTAAAAAAAACCCAAAACTGTCAAGCTCGTCAAAAATAAGGAGAGTCTGAGAAACTGTTATAGCCCAAGGAGACATGACAAGGAGACGTAATGTGAAATCCTGGAAGAGATGAAGGACATTAGGTAAAAAGTAAAGAAATTTGAATGTTCTTATTAACTATGGACTTTCGTTCATAATAATGTATTGAAAGTAATGAACCCATATTAGTTCATTAACTGTAACAACTGTCTCATTTTAATGTAAGATGTTAATAATGGGGAAAGCTGGGGGGGGGGGTGAAGGTATGTGGAAACTGTGCTATCGGCCCAACTTTTCTGTAAATCTAAAACTTAAAGTAAATCTGTGATTCTGTCAATTCTGTAAATCTAAAAAATAAAGTGTAGAAAAAATTTTAAATGCTTTCACTGTAAATAAAAACAAAAAGTATTTGTGATGAACACTAAGAAGGCGAAAAACTGGGTGTTTGCTAGTCTATAAAGGTGGCAAAAAAGGCTTTCCTGAAGAAATCACATGAAAGCTGAGGTTTGAAGTTTGAAAAGGAGTTGGCCAAGGAAAGAGGAAGTCACAATCCTGCTGGGCAGAGGTCACAGGGAATTCTAAGACTGTGAGAAAGTTAAAAGTAAGTTCAGTGTGGCGACAGCAAGAGCTCCAGGCAAAGATGATAAGAAGAGCTATGACTGCCCCAGATAGGCCTTGAACGCCAAGTTAAGAATTTTTAAGTTTTTCCTAAAGCCAAGGGAGACCCATTCACTTCATAGCCAATATTATCAGCACTAGTATGTGAAGCTTGGCTAAGCACTGGCCCTATAGCAATGAACAAGCAATAGGACACCTGCCCCCATGAAGGCCCCAGTGGCTCCGAAGAAGATGGGGAAGGGGATTGCGTCCTGCAGCGCCTTTAGTTTTACTCTGAGATGGAGGGTTTTGAGCCAAGGAACTACTTGACCTTTGCGCATTATGTGTGAAACCTCCTAGGCTGCCGCTTTTCCCTACAATCCATTCCCTGCCATTAGCCAAAGTGACCTTTTGCAAACATAATCAGACTTGGTCATTCCCCTGTTTTAAAACCCCAATTCTGGGGCCAGCCTGGTGGCGTAGCGGTTGAGTTTGCATGTTCCGATTCTCAGCGGCCCGGAGTTCTCTGGTTCGGATCCCGGGTGCGGACATGGCACCGCTTGGCAAGCCATGCTGTGGCAGGCGTCCCACATATAAAGTAGAGGAAGATGGGCACGGATGTTAGCTCAGGGCAAGTCTTCCTCAGCGAAAAGAGGAGGATTGACAGCAGTTAGCTCAGGGCTAATCTTCCTCAAAACAGAAAACCCCCAATTGTTTCTTTTGCACAGTGACAGAAATTGAAACTCTTAAAACACTAAAGAAATTTAACACCTAAACACTAAAGAAATTTCAGCAAAAATGTCAATCTGAAGAGAAAATGTAACTTTCAAACAAGTTTTTACCTACAGCGATTAAAGGGGGAAAAAATCCCTCTCCCGATTAAACCAGGTCCCAGAGGAATCTTGCGTTCTCTCTGAAGTGATCTGCATATGCAAACCAATGTCCCTTACCTTATCTATCTACCAGACCCTTACCTCCATTCAAAGACCTCCCTCCTGTAAATGGGAAAAAAAGTTTTCCCTGGATTCCTGAGCCTGCATATCAAAACTGCACCAAATGAACGGGTTTGTGAAATATCCTCTTTATTTCTTCAATGCTGACTTTTTCTACCCTTCTATTCTCCCAGAACCCTACTTTGGGGAGATTTCGTTCAAGAAGTTAATCTTTTTATATATAACAAGATTTGGTAGGTATTATGTCTGAGCAAATTTTGCTGTAATTTTTCCAAGGGACATGACCCATTGAAAATGATAAATAAATGTATTTCATTTGTACAACATAAGGCAGACTTAATTTCAGTATGCAAATATTTAATTTTGTTTTTGGAACGCTTTAACATTTTTAATAAATGAAATTATGGGAAGTAGTTAAAATGAACTGGATAGATCTGCAGATAATAACAGGTTCAAGATATATTATTAACGGGAAAAAGTTTCAGGGCAGTATGAGAAAATTTTGGTTAAAAATGTTTATTTTGTATGTATATGTATATACGGTTAGAAAAAGCCTCGTGTATGTAACTGGTGACACTACTTATTCTTGAGTGTGATTAACATATGATTTTAGTTTTTAGGTTGTACATTTCTGAAATGTTTAATATTTTCCACAACCTTGTTTCTGATTAGTTGTGACTCACACAAAAAATTTAGAGTCCAATATTATAAAGTATATAATACTTTAGCATTTAAATTCATATTTATAGAAACTGATAAAATAGAAGTAAATGGTAAGACTATCATAAAACAATGATAGCGAATGATGGGACTAAAACTTCCCCCTGAGTGTGCATGACGGGTTTTATTTGGACTTTCAGTTGAGGACGACCTTATACTTGCTGGCAAATTATCAGTGATTATTCTCCAAAAAAAAAAAAAAAATTATGCTGCCATTTTGCAGCTTCAATTAAGGGAAAGTCCACCTCCTGAATTATAATTCCCACTTTCCTCTTTGAAAAAAACTGCTCATCCTATTCCTACCCATTTACTAACCCAGCCCAAGACGGGATTGAACAAGAGTGGCTCTGCTCACAACCCATTCCTTAAGTGAGAAAAGGTGGATGGCACCTGACCACAAGCCAAGTCAGTCTAGGGGAATATCAAGTGGGAATGTTGTCATCTGAACATTTCTTTCTTTTCTTTTTTTTTTTTTTTTGAGGAAGATTAGCCCTGAGCTAACTGCTGCCAATCCTCCTCTTTTTGCTGAGGAAGACTGGCCCTGAGCTAACATCCGTGCCCATCTTCCTCTACTTTATATGTGGGACGCCTACCACAGCATGGCATGCCAAGCAGTGCCACGTCCGCACCCAGGATCCGAACCCGTCAACCCTGGGCCGCCGAAGTAGAGCGTGCGCACTTAACTGCTGTGCCACCGGGCTGGCCCCCATCTGAACATTTCTAAAAGGTCACTGAGACAGTTCCCCTCCCTCCACATATGACTGTATTTGAGGCTTGTTGAGTGGATTTCCTCCACAAAGTCACTGTCTCCTCCAGTAAGCCTATCCTGACCCAGATTGGGTTAGGTACCCCTTTAATGGATCTCATTGGCTGCCATGTATCTGTTCCCCCATCCTAGCACTTCTAGAAATGCCTCGTCATTTTTCTATTACTTCTCCATCTGTCCTCCTCACTAAACTGTGAGCTGCTTTTTATCCTTAAGGCCTGACAGGGAACCAGTCGTTTGTCCACATATTTTTATTTGAATGCCCACTCTGTACCAGGCACTGTGCTAGGTGCTGGAATTACAATGGTGGCCGAAACAGTAGAAATGACGTTACAGAATTTACAGTGTGGAGAGGGAAATCAGTTGCACAAGTAACTAACTAATTAAGATGGTGTTTAGGGCCCCTAAATTACATCCAAGTAGCAGGTGCTAACAGAGCACATACAGGCTTAGGAGGACTTGATCTAGCTCAGGTGAAGGCTTCCTGGCAAACGTGACATTTAAGCGGATTCCTGAAGAATGAGAACAAGTTGCCCAAGCTGACTGTCTCTGCGTTGGGATGCGGCTAGGTGCTGAGGCCCGGAAGAAGCCTCTGAGTCATTGGAACTGCACATAGCGGGAGCTGAGACTGAAATGGGCAGGAATGAATGGTGGAGTTGGTGAAAGGAGAGGTGGCAGCTCAGGCCGAGGCCAGGCCAGACAGCTCCTCCTGGGCCTTTTTTTTTCCCCCCCTTTTTTTGAGGAAGATTAGCCCTGAGCTAACATCTGCTGCCAATCCTCCTCTTCTTGCTGAGGAAGCCCGGCCCTGAGCTAACAGCCGCGCCCATCTTCCTCCACCCTACATGTGGGACGCCTCCCACAGCATGGCTTGCCACATGCCACCGGGCGGCCCTCTCCTGGGCCTTTTTAAGCAGCCTGAACCTTGTGCTAAAAGAAATGTGTAGGTACCAGGGGATTTTAGCAGAGCAATGATGGGCTCAGATGAGCAGATTTGCGTTTGTAAAAGTTGACTTTTTTAAGGCTGATAGATGAAGAATGGAATGCAGAGGAGCAGGAATGAGCAAAGGGAGATTAGTTAAACCAAGAGATAATGGTGGCTTGATGAGTGTAAATTGAGGAATGACTGAACTTTAGAGTCAAAGTACAGGTTATAAGGCCTGGAAAGTCCCTAGAAATCCCATCGAGGTTTTACATGTGAGTTAAGAGGAAACTGAATCCCAGGGTGGTACTATGAATTATTCAGTGCTGCACAGTTTATTCATAGCAGAGCTGGAACTACACACCAGTTGTGCATTTTGGCTCTTTCCATTTTTTCATGGACCTCATCCTGTGACTCATCAAGTTTTTGAATTTTTGTTTGTTTGTTTTTTTTTTTGAGGAAGATTAGCCCTGAGCTAACATCCACTGTCAATCCTCCTCTTTTTGCTGAGGAAGACTGGCCCTGAGCCAACATCTGTGCCCATCTTCCTCTACTTTATATGTGGGATGCCTACCACAGCATGGCGTGCCAAGCAGTGCCATGTCCTCACCTGGGATCCGAACCAGCGAACCCCATGCTGCTGAATTGGAATGTGTGAACTTAACTGCTGCGCCACCGGGCCAGCCCCATGTTTTTGAATTTTTCAAAAAGCAGTGCTGGGGCCGGCCAGGTCGTGCAGTGGTTAAGTTTGCACGTTCCGATTCGGTGGCAAGCCGTGCTGTGGTAGGTGTCCCACATATAAAGTAGAGGAAGATGCGCATGGATGTTAGCTCAGGGCCAGTCTTCCTCAGCAAAAAGAGGAGGATTGGCAGCAGATGTTAGCTCAGGGCTAATCTTCCTCAAAAAAAGTTATATATATAAAATTATATATAATATAATATATAAAAGGGCAATGATTTAACACTTTTTTTGTTAAAAAACTTAGCTATAAGTGACTAATTTGTCAGCTATGATTTCTTAATAATTTTTCTGTATACTCAGGATTTCTTGGGAAGTGAGAAAATCAAGCCTATAAGTTTTTTCTTTCTTTTTTTGAGGAAGATTAGCCCCGAGCTAACATCTGCCACCAATCCCCGTCATTTTGCTGAGGAAGACTGGCTCTGAGCTAACATCTGTGCCCATCTTCCTCTACTTTCTGTGTGGGACGTCTACCATAGCATGGCTTGCTAAGTGGTGCCATGTCCGTACCTGGGATCTGAACTGGCGAACCCCATGCTGCTGAAGCAGAATGTGTGAACCTAACTGCTGCACCACCGGGCCGGCCCCAGGTTTTTTTTTTTTTTTTAACATAATGGCATTTTAATAAATGCTCATGAGATAATAGAAAGTGTATATTGGTCTCTGACCCCAGTTCCTGTCACAGAGCTCCTAAAATCCTTGTAATTTCCTAAGGAATAAGAATGCCAGGAGCATCTCCTGTTCTAATATTGGTCTTTTTTTTTTTTTTTTAAAGATTGGCACCTCAGCTAACATCTGTTACCAATTTTTTTTTTTATTCTCCCCAAAGCCCCCCAGTACATAGTGGTATATCCTAGTTGTAGGTCCTTCGGGTTGTGCTGTGTGGGACGCCACCCCAGCATGACCTGATGAGCAGTGCTGTGTCCACACCAAGGATCCGAACCAGCAGAATCCTGGGCCACTGAAGTAGAGCACAGGAACTTAACCACTTGGCCATGGGGCCAGCCCCCCTAATACTGGACTTTGACTTCTGTTCTTGACACAGAGCTCCTGAAACCCTTATAATTTCCTGGGTGGTAGGAATGTTTTTTGTTCTATTGAGGGGACTCTGGGTGGGCTCCTGGATGGCTCCTGGATGAGGGCTTGTCATCAGAAAGACCTAGCCATGATTAGAAGCTTAAAATGTTCAGCCCTGTCTCCCATTCTCTTGGGAAGGGAGAAAGACGGAAAACGGAGTTAATGATTGATGGTGCCTATGTGATGAAGCCTCCATAAAATCCCGAAAGTGTGGGGTTCTGAGAGCTTCCAGGCTGGTGAATGTGTGGAAGTGCTAGGAGAGTGGTGTGCCCGGAGAGGGCTTGGAATCTTTGTGCCAATTCCCAGACGTTGTCCTGTGTATCTCTTCATCTGGCTGTTCATCTGTATTCTTTATCATATCCTTTAATAAACTGATAAAAGTAAGTAAGTGTTTCTCTGAGTTCTGTGAGCCACACTAGCAAATTAATTGAACCTGAGGAGGGGGTCGTTGGAACCTCCAATCTATAGCCAGTTGGTCAGAAGCACAGGTGATAACCTGAGCTTATGACCTGTGTCTGAGGTAGTGCAGGATAGTCTTGCAGGACTGAGCCCCTAACCTGTGGGATCTGACCCAGTAGATAGCGTAAGAATTGAGTTCAACTGTAAGACACCCAGCTGGTGGCACAGAATTGCTTATTTTTTAAAATTTTTTTGATGAAGAAGATTGGCCCTGAGCTAACATGTATGCCAGGCTTTCCTCTATTTTGGATGTGGGTTGCCGCCACAGCATGGCTTAATGAGTGGTGTAGGTCTGTGCCTGGGATCCAAACCCGAGAACCCAGGCTGCCGAAGTGGGACATGCCAAACTTAACCACTATGCCACCGGGCCAGCCCCAGAGTTGCTTATTATGGGGCAAAAGCTGGATACGTTTGGTGACCACAAGTGTCAGAAGTGAAGTCTTCTGCGTGAGCAGTAAAGGGGACTCACAGGAAGGAAAGACGTAGTAAGGAAGAACTGGGTTTTTCCCCACATGGGAAGGAAAACAAGTTTTTCCTTTTAATGCTAAATTTATTAAGTTGACATAATGTATTTGCAGACATTTCATTAAAACTTTGTCAATTTCTGTCTTAACATTTTATTTTTCAAAGTTTGGAGCATAAATCTTTGTAGGCATGGCTAATCTGGCTTAGAAATGATCTCACCAGAGCCGGGGGACATGATTTATATTTTTTACACCAAATTGTCTGGCCCAGCAGATTCTTTCAAAAAATACTGTGGTGCTTAGTCAGTCCAGGTGAGGGAATGTTCTGGAAGATACTATTGACTGTTTGGTGGCAGACGGTGCAAGAGAACGGAACTGGAAAATGACTTAGGTTTTCACAGGCTTCCAATCAGCCTTTTGGTCATGCCTATTCCATGGTGAAGAGAGGGACAAAGATGTGGAGTTTCTGTACAAAGATTGCTCCTCAGAAAAGTCAAAGCAATGAAGCAGTGTAAGACCAAGGCTAGTGGGTCTCATCCAGGACAATCTGCTCCCTAGGCAGGGTTGCCAGATTTAGCAAATAAAAATATAGGACACAACATTCATATCTGGTATGGGACAAACTTATAAAAATTATTTGTTGTAGGGGCCGGCCCAGTGGCCCAGCGGTTAAGTGAACATGTTCCACTTTGGCGGCCCAGGGTTCGCTGGTTCAGATCCCGGGTACGGACATGGCACCACTTGGCAAGCCATGCTGTGGCAGGTGTCCCACATATAAAGTAGAGGAAGATGGACACGGATGTTAGCTCAGGGCCAGTCTTCCTCAGCAAGAAGAGGAGGATTGGCAGCAGATGTTAGCTCGGGGCTAATCTTCCTCAAAAAAAAAAAATTATTTGTTGTTTATCTGAAATTCAAATTTAACTGAGTCTTTGTGTGAGGTAACCATATTCCTAGGAGGCATTTGCATTGTCTGCAGTCACAACTGTGGGTGTATGGGGGGTGCCACTGGCATCCAGTACGTCGAGGCCAAGATGCTTCTAACATCCCAGAATGCAAGGAGAGTGCCCCCACAGTGAAGAATTATCCAGCCCAAAATGTCAGTGCCGAAGTTGAGAAACTCTGATCTAGGCAACTGATATATAAGGCATTCATTATAATAAAAATAGCAAGAAAAGTATTATTTGAAAGCAGAAGTCTCCTGTCAGCCTACTTCCCAAATTACCATAATTAGTTTGAAATGGTATTCCAGATATGTTTTCACGCCAGTATGTACCATTTTTAAAAATTAAAAACTGGCTCATACTACATGTTCTGTTTGCAACTTGCTTTTTAAAAATTTTTTCATTTTTTAAAAATTTTATTGAGATCGGATTGGTTTATAACATTGTGTAATTTCAGGTGGACATTAACATATGCCAGTTTCTGTATAGACTGGATCGTGTTCACCAGCAATAGTCTAGTTTTTATCCATCACCGTCCACATTGTGTCCCTTTACCCCTTCTGCCCAGCCCTCCACCCCCTTCCCCTCTGGTAACCATTGATCTGTTTTCTTTATCCATGTGTTTTGAAACTTGCTTTTTAAAAATTGCACAATGTGCCTTAGATAGCTTTTTTTTTTTTTTGAGGAAGATTAGCCCTGAGCTAACTACTGCCAGTCCTCCTCTTTTTTGCTGAGGAAGCCTGGCCCTGAGCTAACATCCGTGCCCATCTTCCTCTACTTTATATGTGGGACGCCTACCACAGCATGGCGTGCCAAGTGGTGCCATGTCTGCACCCAGGATTTGAACCAGCGAACCCCGGACCACCAAGAAGTGGAACATGCAAACTTAACCGCTGCACCACCGGGCCGGCCCTGATATCTTTTTTTTTTTTTTTTGAACAGAACAAGCCTTTTGACTTTTTTTATTACTTAAAAAAGCTTCATTTATTTTTATTTAGCTTTCCGACTCTGCTTGTGCCTTCAACACTTTCACAATGATTTTCCGCTCCTCAGTGAGGAAAGCGTGCTTGATCCTGTCATGGACACGTTTAGCACACAGGAAACCTCCATAGGCCCTGCTGACAGGCTTTTTCATTTTCGACAACCTCATAAGAACTTCAGGTTTCACAGCATGAACTCCTCAAAGTTGTCCTGGGCTCACACCACACATGGATTTTGGTGATTTCCCAACCATCTTGGAATAAAGGTAAACAGTTCTATCACCAGGGGTTCGGGACAGCCTAATTTTGTTAGAGGCTGTGTTGGTGGATAGCCTGTGATGGTATGTCAAACTCTGAACCATTCTGAATGCCTCTAGACGCCGGCCTGAGAAGAGCCTTAGATATCTTTTTGTTTTTTTTGAAGATTGGCACCTGAGCTGACATCTGTTGCCAATCTTTCTTCTTCTCCTCCTTCTCCTCCTCCCCCTCTCCCTGCCCCTCCCCCTCCCCCTCCTCCTCCTCCTCCTCCTTCTTCTCCTCCTCCTCCTCCTGCTCCTCCTCCTCCTCCTCCTCCTCCTTCTCCTTCTTCTTCTCCCCAAAGCCCTCAGGTACATAGTTGTATATTTTAGTTGTAGGTCCTTCTAGTTCTGCTATGTGGGATGTCACCTCAGTATGGCCTGATGAGTGGTACCATGTCCGCGCCCAGGATCTGAACTGGCAAAACCCTGGGCCACTGAAGCGGAGCGTGCGAACTTAACCACTCGGCCAGGGGGCTGGCCCCCTTAGATATCGTTTTATACCAATATACACTTTTATTTTGTCCTTTTTAGAGACTACATGTCTATGACTATCTTAAAAACCAATTCTCCAATAACGAACTATTAAAAAACTTGTTTCAAGTCAGCCCTGGTGGTCTAGTGGTTAAGATTCGGTGATTTCTCCACCACAGCCCAGGTTCATTTCTCAGTCATGGAACCACACCACCCATCTGTCAGTTGTCATACTGTGGTGGTGGCTCACATAGAGAACTAAAACTAACAATCAGGATACTACAACCATGCACTGAAGCTTTAACAACAAAAAAAACCCGTTTCCAGTTTTTTTCAGTTACAAATGGTGCCACAATGAACATCCTTATAGATATATCTTTGCAAATTTTTGTAATTATTTCTGTAGAGTAAATTCTTAGAAGTGGAATTGTTGGACCAAGGCTATGCCCAAATGAAATCTTTAGAGTCATAGCCAAATTACCCTTCCAAGAGGTTATACCAGTTCACAGTGCAACTTACAGTGTATGAGATGGCTTAGCATTTTCTTTCTGAGGATTATTATTTACTTTATATTTTTTCTCTATTGGAATTGAAAAAGCAATGTAACACCAGCAAATAAATATTTTTATATTCTTTTTTTCCTTCTAAGATTGGCACCTGAGCTAACATCTGTTGACAATCTTTTCTTTTTCATTCTTTCTCCCCAAAGCCCCCTAGTACACAGTTGTATGTTCCAGTTGTAGGTCCTTCTGGTTGTGCTATGTGGGATGTCACCTCAGCATGGCTTGATGAGCAGTGCTAGGTCCGTGCCTAGGATCCGAACCAGCAAAACCCTGGGCGGCCGAAGCAGAGTGCATGAACTTAATCACTTGGTCACAGGGCCAGCCTCTAAATATTTTTAGAAGGAAACAAAAAGCTCTCACTGTGGCCTCAGATCTATTTCCTGCTCTTCTGTGCTCCTCTGCCTCTGAAGGGGCTGGCCTTTGCCAGCTTTTGTTTCCTAGGCTTCCTGTAAGCTGGCGTCAGATTGGGTTTGGTTAACGGGAGGCACTGGTGAGAGATCGGAGTGGTGAAGAAGGGAGAAGTTCCCTCTCTCTCTGTCCTGGGTAGAGTCTTAGTAAGGACAATTATCTCTTCCTTTGCTCCAGACCCTCCACGGCTCCACCTCCTGTTAAACAGGCTACAGCGGTTCCAGCTCCTGTTCCACATCCCTAGCTCTTTGATTGCCCTTTCTTCGCTTCTCAGCTCTTCCATCACCTCTGTAAACCATCCTTTGCCTCAAATTCCCTTTGTTTTAAATACTTAGAAACAGATTCGGTTTCCTGTTAGGACCCTGACTGGTAACACTCATCACCTTGCCATCCTAGCATTATTTTCTTAGCAGATTTTCTTCCACATGCTCACATGTTTTTACATTGTCACAGCCATGTAAGTTAACACTTTTCTGTTATCTTTATTTAACATTGTATCATAAACATATAATATAAAGATGTCTTTGAATACTTTTAATAATTATTACATTCAATGGCTGCAGAGTATCTTTTCTTGTAGATGTACCATGAATCATCAATCTTATCACTTAATGTGTTTTTTTTTTTTTTTTGAGGAAAGTTAGCCCTGAGCTAATATCTGCTGCCAATCCTCCTCTTTTTGCTGAGGAAGACTGGCCCTGAGCTAACATCCGTGTCCATCTTCCTCTACTTTATATGTGGGACGCCTACCACATCATGGCTTGCTGAGCGGTGCCATGTCCGCACCCGGGATCTGAACCGGCAAACCCCAGGCCACCAAAGCGGAACCTGCAAACTTAACCACTGTGCCACTGGGCCAGCCCCTTAATGTGTGTTTTTAAATTGTTTGCTGTGAGAACTGAAACTAACTTTCTTGTCTCTGGGCTACACAATTCTGGGATCAGGCAAAAATAACTTTGCTATTTACTCTATGAAATTCTTGCTCCTGGAAGATACCACTACAAATCCACCAAAATAGCTTACTTATCAAAGTTAACAACTCGATCATTAATACTTGTTTCAAGACCCTCATCTTGCTTTGTTCACCAATCCTAAACTATCGTGTTAAAGATTTTACCCTTGCGCTGGCCCAGTGGCACAGCAGTTAAGTGCACACATTCTGCTTTGGTGGCCCAGGGTTCACCAGTTTGGATCCCAGGTGTGGACGTGGCACCGCTTGGCAAGCCATGCTGTGGTAGGTGTCCCACATAGAAAGTAGAGGAAGATGGGCACAGATGTTAGCTCAGGGCCAGTCTTCCTCAGGAAAAAGAGGAGGATTGGCAGCAGATGTTAGCTCAGGGCTAATCTTCCTCAAAATAAATAAATAAATAAATAAAGACTCTACCCATTCTCAACGAGTTCCCTGTCTCGCCAGACCTGCTTAAAGTCATCCAACCTGGCCTAAAACCCTATAAATGTCCTCCTCTGGATCCAGCCCTGATGGCCTAGCAGTTAAAGTCTCGTGTGCTCTACTTGGTGGCCTGGGTTCAGTTCCCAGGCACAGAACCACATCCCTTGTCTATCAGTAGCCATGTTGTGGTGGTGGCTCACACAGAAGAACCAGAAGAATGCACGACTATACACAACCATGTACTGGGGCTTTGAGGGCAAAAAAGGCAGAACAAAGCGGGAAGATTTGCAACAGATGTTAGCTTAGGGCGAATCTTCCCCTAGGGAAAAAAAATTCTCCTCTGACTACTAAGATCTGTCAAGGTGCTATTCCCTCTTTCTGCAGTATCCTAGTAAACTTAGCTTTGTTTGATCATCATGTTTTTCTGGTGATTTTTTTGGAGTTTAGTGATTGACAGCAATAATCTACATCACAGGATTGTCATGAGCAGTGGAGGAAATCAAGTACCTGAAAGCATCTCTAAACAGTAACGTACTTTCCAGTGCATGGCAGACAACCTCTGCGATGGCTCCCCATGATCACTTCCCTTCTCTTCCCTTTTCTCAAACCATCAAGGCCTCACGTGACCTGAGAAATTCAGAAGAGAAAGGCAAGGAACTGACATTTACTGGGTACTCAGTCTGTGCCAGGCACTCTGCTAGGTGTTCTCCATCTGTGATCTCATTTAGTCTTCACATTAGCTTTGGCAGGATGGCATTATTACTCTGATTCTCCAGCCTAAGAGAGCTAGGCTGAGAGAGGTGATGAGATTTGCCTGAGGCCTGACTCGAAGTGGCAAAGCCAGGAATCCACCCAGATCTGTCTGACTCGCCTTGTACTTTCCCTCCTGTTATCACTTTACTTCCCAGGCTTACATGGTTTTCGTTGCAGTTAAAGAAGGTGAGGCTGAGGTTTCAGGGCAGCTCCTTATATAGAACCACACACGGGAACACAACATTCTAGAGCAGCACGGATCAAATAGAAATACAATGCAAGCCACATACGTAATTTTCAGTTTTCTAGCAGCCACAGCTGAAAATAGTAAAAAGAAACAAGTAAAATCAATTCTTTAAACATTTCATTTTAAAATAATTACAGGGGCCGGCCCCCTTGGCCGAGTGGTTAAGTTTGCGTGCTCCGCTTCAGTGGCCCAGGGTTTCACTGGTTCAGATCCTTGGCGTGCACCTAGCACTGCTCATCAAGCCATGCTGAGGCGGCGTCCCACATGCCACAACTAGAGGGACCCACCACTAAAAATATACAACTAGGTACCAGGGGGCTTTGGGGAGACAAAGGAAATATAAACTCTTTAAAATAATTATAAATTCTCAAGAAGCTGCAAAAATAGGACAGAGGTATCCTGTGCCCTCCTTCTTCTACTTTCCTCCAATGATAACATCTTATGTAATTATGGTATAATCTCAAAACAAGGAAATCGACCTTGGCACAATATACTTACTCGGATTTCACCAGACTTACATGTGTATAGAATTGTTCCATCATTGCAAAGATCTTTGTGGTACCCCTTCATAACCACATGCCACCACCCCCTACCCCGGTCTTAATACTTGGCCGTATCTAGTCCATTCTCCATGTCTATAACATCCTCAGTTTGATAGTGTTACCTAGATGGAAGCACGCAGCGTACTAGTTTCCTTGGGCTGCAATAACAAATTACCACAAACTGGCCGGCTTAAAACAACAGAAACTTATTCTCTCACGGTTCTGCAGGCTGGAAGTTGAAAGGTAAGGTAATAGGGGGCCGGCCCCGTGGCCAAGTGGTTAAATTCGCACGCTCTGTTTCAGCGGCCCAGGGTTTCACCAGTTTGAATCCTGGGCGCAGACATGGCACTGCTCATCAAGCCACGCTGAGGCGGCATCCCACATTGCCACAACTAGAAGGACCCACAACTAAAAATACACAGCTACATACCAGGGGGCTTTTGGAGGAAAAATTAAATCTTTAAAAAAATAAAGTTAAGGTAACAGCAGGTCGATGTTCCCTCTGAATGGCCTCGATGGGAAAATCCATTCTGTGTCTCTTCTAGTTTCTTTCTTTCTTTCTTTTTTTTCTTTGAGGAAGACTTGCCCTGAGCTAACATCCGTGCCCAGATTCCTCTACTTTCTATGTGGGACACCTGCCACAGTGTGGCTTGCCAAGCGGTGCCGTGTCTGCACCCGGGATCCGAACGGGCAAACCCTGGGCTGCCGAAGCAGAATGTGTGCACTTAACCCACTGCACCACTGGGCTGGCCTCTCTTCTAGTTTCTGATGGTTGCCAGCTTTTTTGGCTTGTGGCCACATCACTCCAATCTCTGCCTCACAGTGTTCGCATTGCCTTCTCTGTCTGTTTTCTCCTCTGTGTGTCTCGTATAACAACATTTGTCCTTGGATTTAGAACATGCCCAGATAAGCCAGGATGATCTCATTTCAAGATCCTTAAATTCAATTACATCTGGGGCTGGCCCTGTGGCTGAGTGGTTAAGTTCACATGCTCTGCTTCTGTGGCCCAGGGTTTCGCCGGTTTGGATCCTGGGCGCGGACATGGCACGGCTTATCAGGCCATGCTGAGGCGGCATCCCACATAGCATAACCACAGGCACTCACAACTGGAATATACAACTATGTACTGCGGGGCTTTGGGGAGAAGAAGAAGAAGAAAAAAATTTAATTACATCTGCAAAGGCCTTGAGACAGGACTATGCCTGGCATGTGTGGCTGAAGCCCAGTGAGTGAGGGCAAGGAAAAGAAGAGATATTGTAGGAGATGTTAGGGGAGAATAGTAGGAGAGATGCAAAAATTAGAATACCAACTTGATAAATGTCTTAATTGTGGCTTGACATCAAAGTACGGAGGGTGTACATTATTAACTATCAAGTCACTTTGTGAGCATGGACTTAATGTCAGGAGAGAGAAATAATCTTGCAATCTATTCTAGACCATGGAAAGTCTGAGTGAACTGTCCTTATCCTAAACCTAGATTATGCATTCCTGTCTGCCAGATTCAGTGTCTGAATCCTCTCTGGACAGTGTTAGGTAAACAGAGCCAATTTTTTCCCCTTCATTTTCCTTGTTTCCAGATTACACGCAGACTAGCTTCTTATAGAACCACATTCTTTCTTCTGCACACAATATGTAAATTTAGGTTTCCGTTTCATCCTATATACTTGATTAGGGTAAGGTTTGATGGTGTGACAGTCACAATTACGATTGGATTGTAGTGCTCTGGCTTTGTTTTTCTGAGAGATTTCATCACTGTTTATTTAAGACCTTGTTGGAGCAAGCCAAGCCCCTATTTAAAAAGATGTCTGTCCCAGACTGATGCTGGGCACTTCATCTTCTGTCCTCTTTTGCTCCAACTCCAGCTGGTTTGCCATTCTGGTTTACCTGACTTTCCTGCATCCCCTCTCCTGTCTCTTCACCTTTCAGCAGAGGACCAGTCTCCCCTCCTCTTGGAATGACACATTAGGAATGACCTTACGGTAACTGATCTCTGGACTTTGGACGCTTCTCTTGTAAACTGTGCCCATGGGCTGCTTAGTTTCCTGAAATACAGACTCCACCTTTTCCTTGAAGCTTTGCTTAGCTGGAGGCCATTTCTCCTCCAAACTCTAAAAGCTCTTACTGTTTGTGCTTTTACTAAAGCAGGGTGTATTTTATTTCCCCAACTAGATTGTACACTGGTGAAGGTCAAAACCCATTTTATACTTCTTTACCTGCCTTTCACTCCCACACCACCCTTGTGCCTTAAACAGAGAAGGTGCTTAATAAATACCTGTTGAATAAAACAGCTTTAAGGAAAGGAAGTGATTTTTTAGTGTAAACTGGTGGAGACTCTATCAGGAGGAAAATCATCATTCTTAGATAAAAGATTTTGTGGAAAGATTTTGAACACTTACCAAAATAGAAAACTAGTTTCTACTGTTTACAGTTGTATTTTTTCTTTTTTTTCTTCTTTTTTTTTTTTCTGGGGAAGATTAGTCCTGAGCTAACATCTGCTGCCAATCCTCCTCTTTTTGCTGAGGAAGACTGGCCCTGAGCTCAGGTCTGTGCCCATCTTCCTCTACTTTATACATAGGACACCTACCACAGCATGGCTTGCCAAGCAGTCCCACGTCCGCATCTGGGATCCAAACTGGTGAACCCTGGTCTGCCAAAGCAGAACATGTGCACTTAACTGCTGTGCCACCGGGCCGGCCCCACAGTTGTGTTTCTTAAAAGTCAGGTTTAGGGGGGGCTGGCCCCGTGGCCGAGTGGTTGGGTTCGCGCGCTCCGCTGCAGGTGGCCCAGTGTTTCATCAGTTCGAATCCTGGGCGCGGACATGGCACTGCTCATCAAACCACGCTGAGGCAGCGTCCCACATGCCACGACTAGAAGGACCCACAACTAAGAATATGCAACTATGTACCTGGGGGCTTTGGGGAGAAAAAGGAAAAAAATAAAATCTTTAAAAAAAAAAAAAAAAAAAGTCAGGTTTAGGGGCCAGCCCGGTGGCGCAGCGGTTGAGTTCGCATGTTCTGCTTCTTGGCGGCCCGGGGTTCGCTGTTTCAGATCCCAGGTGACGACATGGCACTGCTTGGCACGCCAGGCTGTGGTAGGCGTTCCACATATAAAGTAGAGGAAGATGGGCACGGATGTTAGCTCAGGGCCATGCTTCCTCAGCAAAAAAAAAAGAGAGGAGGACTGGCAGTAGTTAGCTCAGGGCTAATCTTCCTCAAAAAAAAAAAAAAAATCAGGTTATTGAGGTATAATTTGCATTCATCAAGATTTGCTGTTTTAAATTGTTCACGTCTTTGGATTTTGAGAAATTTATAGAGTTGTATAGCCATCACCATAGCCAAGATATAGATGATTTACATCATTCCCAAAATTTTCTTGTGCCATTTTGCAGTCAATTCCTGTCCCTCACCACCAGCCCCCAGTAACCACCTGTTTGCTGTGTGTCTCTATGGCTTCCCTTTCCCAGAATGTTATATAATTGGAATCATAAGGTAAGTGGCCTTTTGTATCTGGCTTCTTGAACTCAGCATAATGCTTTTAAGATTCATCTATCTAGTTGCATGTATCAGTAGCTAGTTCCTTTTTATTGCTGTCAAAGGGGTCCAGAATACCTACTCACTGTGGCAAGAATTATTTTTAGCAGAAGGCATTTGAGTTCCTGAAATCTCTTATCTTCCTAAAAGCAGAGCCTCCCATAAGAACTAAAAAGAACTCAGTTGTCATAAATCCCCTCCTCTGGGATCCTCCAGGGAAGATTGACTCTTATCATGGGAAATGAGAAGTCTCCAGGCCACATCGAAACAGACATTGTCATAAAACTATCATATCTCCCATCTATTCTCCTGAGGCCCATTTTTCTTTCCAAAAGTCATTTGTTTGCCCATAAGTGTCTTTCTCCCCCACGCCATCCCCTGTAAAGATGATATATAAGCCCCAAATTCTAACTTCCCCTATGAGTCACCTTTTTCTGTGTACCCTCTACATACCTTCACAAAAATATGGTAGTTAAATGTTATCTTTTGCTAGTCTGTCTTTGTCAGTTGAATTTGAAGGACTTAAACTAAGAGGGTACAAGAAAGTTTTAACTCTCTGGCACTATTATTGCATTGTATGGCACAGTGGTTAAGTTCGAACATTCTGCTTTGGCAGCCCCGGGTTTGCGGGTTCGGATCCCGGGTGCGGACATGGCACCGCTTGGCAAGCCATGCTGTGGTAGGCGTCCCACATACAAAGTAGAGGAAGATGGGCACGAATGTTAGCTCAGGGCCAGTCTTCCTCAGTAAAAAAGAGGAGGACTGGCAGTAGTTAGCTCAGGGCTAATCTTCCTCAAAAAAAAAAAAATTTGTTTATCCATTCATCAGTTGGACTTTTGGATTGTTGCCAGTTTTTGGACACTCTGCTACGGGGTGTACATGGCATATAATTTCAACTCTTTTCAGTTAACACCTACGAATGGGATACCTAGATTACTTGCTAAACATCTCTATAAGAAACTACAAAACTGTTTTCCAAAATGATTGCCCCAGTTTGCATCTCCATCAGCAATATATGAGAGTTCCAGTTGTTCAGCATCCTTGTCAGAACTTTATATTGTCAGTTGTTTTACTTTTAGCCATTCTAGTAGGTTAAGTGATCATTTGAAGACAAATAAGGAAAATGTACAGGTTGACTTATCTAAGAAATGTTTATTGATAAAACGAGGGCTGGCCCGGTGGTGAACCGGTATGTTCGCACTTTCTGCTTCAGTGGCCCAGGGTTCACTGGTTCAGATCCCGGGCACGGACATGAC
Organism: Equus przewalskii; assembly: GCF_037783145.1. Lineage (NCBI taxonomy): Eukaryota > Metazoa > Chordata > Mammalia > Perissodactyla > Equidae > Equus > Equus przewalskii. The sequence continues at coordinate 75,892,547 of NC_091833.1, read as the reverse complement.
ACAACTTGGCAAGCCATGCTGTGGCAGGCGTTCCATGTATAAATTAGAGGAAGATGGGCATGAATGTTAGTTCAGAGCCAGACTTCCTCAGCAAAAAAGAAAAAAAAAAAAGATAAAACCAGTGCCTGGTTTTAGCTTTGGTTGGGTTGATACATTTTGTCAGATGTTTGATTTTCTTGACTGTGTCAGGAATACGATCGTGTTGGGAACATACAACACTGTTCCTTAACTCCAGGTCCTCAGAGTCAGGTGAGAAAGACATAGAGAAGAAAGTATGTACGAGAGTATACTTCTCACGGCACTTCTGGGAGCATAGTCTGGAAGCATTTTATCTCTCCCTGGGAGGAAAGGAAAGGCTGCCAGAAGTTGTCTTTTACTTCGGGTCCCCTTTCCCCTAAATTGATGGTGAACTTTGTAGGTTAAATGTCAATGCTGGGTCTTGAGTTTGTATCTTTTTTCTGAGAAAGATTCACCCTGAGTGAACATTTACTGCTAACTTCCTCTTTTTGTAGGTGAGCTGCCACCACAGCATGGCCACTCACAGATGAGCGGTGTAGGTCCGCACCTGGGAACTGAACCTGGGCCGCCAAAATGGAGCGCACCAAACTTAACCACTAGGCCACGGAGGCTGGCCCAGGATCTGGAGTATTTTAAATGCAGTGGAAGACAATGAGGGCTTCCCCAGCCAGAAGGTAATTAATCTTAATATGAAAATCAGCCTAAGAGTTAAGGAATTGTGATCCTTGGAGAGTTCTTACCTCAAATACGCACTGTCTGTAGAGCTATGGACAAAGCATCCCCATCAGGCCCAGGGGAGTAAAAGATGTTTTTGGGAAGGGGACTACTGGGGCTAGAGAAGAACAGAAGGAAGACTGGAGAGTTTGAGAGAAGTGGAGAGCACAAAACTGGCTGGAAATCTGAGCTCCTGGATCCCAGTTCCAGCTGTGCCCTAACTAGCTGTACAAACTTTGACAAGCCAAATGCCTGCAGGCCTGTCTGTCTCCTTTCATCTATAAAACAAGAGCTTGGACCCGTCCCGTAAGATCTCTTTCAGTTGTGACATTCTGTGGTCTGCACACTACATGGATGGAGAATTCTGGGAAGAAAGACAATGGCAAAGGCCAGAGCAAAAAGAGAGAGAATGCAGGAGTGGGGCAAGGCAGATGATGGGCTGTGCACGGAGAGGGGTGTGGCTTGTATTTAAATATAGTCAAATGGGGGGATGCCTAAGGCCCAAACAGACTGTTCAGGGCCACCAAGGAAAACCCAAGTGGAGACTGGTGTGTGAAATGAGGGATGTGCTAGGAATGCAATACACGGAGGAATGAGGCAGGGAGATTTTCAACAAGAATGCAGAGCACAGGGACCAGGTATCCAGGAGCATTTATTTATTTATTTAACAAATAGTTATTGAAAAGGGGATATTTTAGGGGACATTCAAGGAGGCAGGCTAGCATTTAACATGAGGGAAGTGTGTGATGGGTACTGAACTGGGGGTACTGATGTGGGTAAGGGGGGGGTCCCCAATTTGAGAGATTGTAATACCAATCTAGGATCCTGTAACCGTCCATTTAACAAATACTTGTTGAGGAACTAACATATGTTATAGGCACTGGAGATAAAGGCCAATTGCTCTGCCCTTCTGGAGCTTAAATTCTAGGAAGGGAAGATAAACAATGAATCAGGTAAAAAAATAAACTATATAGCACGTTAGTGATAAATGCTAATAAGAAAAACAAAGCCGGGAAGGACAATAGGATTGGGTGTAAAGGGGAGGGGGCTGTAATTCTAAATAGTGTGGCCCTTGGGAAGATGACATCTGAATGAAGGAGGGGAGCGAATGAGCACGAACAGAGGGGTACTGGATAGTCTTTCAGAAGAGGAACAGCAAGCAGCGTAGGGGACCTGAATTGGGAGAGTAGCCAGGGTTCAAGGAGGTCGGTAGGGATGAAGGAAGAGGAATAAGGGGAGAGTGGTTCACATGTGGTCTGGGTTCAGGAGAAGGCAGGAAAGAGCCCAGCTCATTCTGGAGTTCCCTGGCTCGCTTCCTTCCCTTCTCTCAGCATTTAGGGAACACCTCTGTGTCTCAAGCCGCACATCCTCCGGTGGATAAGACACTGCATTCCAGTTATCAGAACCAGAACCAAAGGTCAGGGGCCAACAGGTAGCAAGGGTAGATGATGCTGCGTTCAATAGAACTATAACAGGCGTTCCATCCCTCTGTCTTCAGACACCATCAGTTTTGAAGCCAGTGTGGCACAAGGTCTACTGGTGGGTCTCCACAGAGGGCAAAAGGGATCTAGAGAGAAAAAACCAGGGAGGGCAAGTTTATTGCACTGAAGAATATATAATTGCACTAGGAAATACCTGCACATGATTCAAATTTTCAGACAGAATAAAAAACACCCTACGTTTCTAAAATGCTGAGAGTTTTATTTTATTTATTTACTTATTTTAATTTTTCCTTTTTCTCCCAAAGCACCCCAGTACATAGCTGTGTATTTTTAGTTGTGGGTCCTTCCAGTTGTGGCATGTGGGATGCCGCCTCAGCGCGACCTGATGAGCGGTGCCATGTCCGTGTCCAGGATTTGAACCGGTGAAACCCTGGGCAGCTGAAGCAGAGCATGCGAACTTAACCACTCGGCCACGGGGCTGGCCCCAAAACTGCTGAGAATTTTAGACATCACCAGTCCAACGTCTTCATTTTACAGATAAACTCAAGAGAAGTGATTTTTCAAAGTGATAGAGGGAAGAAGAAACAGTTCTTTAGCCTACCTGGCCAGTGCACTTTCTATCCTATCACAACGTTTTTTAACCTCACCAAAAGTTTCAGAATAAGGTTATAGAGAAAGCAAAGCAACTTTTTTCCCCCAAGGAAGATTAGCCCTGAGCTAACATCTGCTGCCAATCCTTCTCTCTCTCTCTTTTTTTTTAAATGCCTTGCTTCTTTATTTTAATGAGATCTTAACATGTTGAGGTAAATGCATAGAGCATAAATGTAATGTTTAAAATTGAAACCTAGAAGATATAATAAGTCAGACCATTTTCTGGGACCTAAGTTTGCTAAAATTGAATGTACACTTGGTTTTCAAACTTATTTGTTGTCCTATTATTCTAAAGCTTTGAATTGTGCTGTCATAGTCATCAGTGGTGTAGAGGGAAAAGAGGCATGTTTCTGGATACAGCAATGAAATGTAGGCTATAGGTTTTATATAAAAACCTTTAAGATATATCTGAGTAGAAATCACAATTATGTTACTAAGTTTTTGCACTTTACTGCTGACAGTAAACTTCAATAAAAAGTGACCGTTATAATAATGGGGATCTGCATGGATGTCTAGGACTAAATCTCCCAAGTAATCAGGGAAGAGATAAAATAGAACTCAACTGTTTATTTTTCTAATTGTTTCTTCCTTTCTTGCTTTCTATCTATCTTCCAATATGTTTGGTCCACAATCCTGTGTCCAAGACTCTTGGGATAAAACGTATTTTTTATCCTTCTCTTTTTGCTGAGGAAGATTGGCCCTGAGCTAATATCTGTGTCCATGTTCCTCTATTTTATATGTGGGATGCCTGCCACAGCTTGATAAGTGATGCTTAGGTCTGCGCTGGCATCCAGGCTGGCAAACCCTGAAGCAGAGCCTGTGAATGAACTTAACCACTACGCCACTGGGCAGGCCCTGCATAGCAATATTTTAATTTGTGCTTTAAGTTCGTTTTTTTTTTTGAGGAAGATTAGCCCTGAGCTAACATCTGTTGCCAATCCTCCTTTTTTTTGTTGTTGTTGTTGAGGAAGACTGGCCCTGAGCTAACATCTGTGCCCATCTTCCTCTACTTTATATGTGGGACGCCTGCCACAGCATGGCTTGATAAGTCGTGCGCAGGTCCTCACCCAGGATCCGAACCGGCAAACCCTGGGCTGCTGAAGTGGAACCTGTGAACTTAACCACCATGCCACTGGGCTGGCCCCTAAGTTCATTGTTAACTAAATGAGAAATAGAAATTGTGCGGACTCAGAGATCAAAAATTTCAGAGCCAGAGTTCAGTCAATGCAGGATTAGTTACAGTGGGAGAAGATTCCTGGAGGTGTAACTAGTGACAGGTACCACCGGCAATGCAGAGAATGGGAGAAAGACTCTGAATGTTAGTGCCTGACAGACCAAAGTCATCTCTTTGTCTGGTGACAGCAAGAGTGGAACCAAAATCTTTTAAAATCAGGATGAAGATGCTGCACCTTAATTTTTTTTTTCTGCTTTTTCTCCCCAAATCTTCCCAGTACATAGTTGTATTTTTTAGTTGTGGGTCCTTTCAGTTGTGGCTTGTGGGAGGCCGCCTCAGCATGGCCTGACAAGCTGCGACATGTCTGAGCCCTGGATCCGATCTGGTGAAACCCTGGGCTCCTGAAGCAGAGTGTGCAAACTTCACTCGGCCATGGGGCCGGCCCCGTACCCTAATTTTTTTTTTTAAGATTTTATTTTTTTTCGTTTTTTTCCCCAAAGCCTCCCAGTACAAAAGCCCCCCAGTACATACTTGTATATTCTTCATGTGGCTCCTTCTAATTGTGGCATGTGGGACGCTGCCTCAGTGTGTCCTGATGAGCAGTGCCATGTCTGCGCCCAGGATTCGAACCAACGAAACACTGGGCCGCCTGCAGTGGAGCGCGCCAACTTAACTGCTTGGCCACGGGGCCAGCCCCTCCTGTACCCTAATTTTTAATTAACACAAAACTTGAGTAAGATGTAACATTTAAAGCAGATTATTGAACTTCAATGTAACATTAATGTGGGTTCAGTCAAATGAAGCTCTTTTTTTCTAAGGAAAAAAATGAAACATGTTAGGAATAAAAAGCATATGGAAGCTCAAAAACAATATTTTACCAAACTTTTGAAATAAATCTCTAGAGAAAAATACTATTAAGAACATATGTTAATTAAAATAAAAAAATTGATGAATTAAATATGTAGGAAAGAATCCAGATTCTCAAAATAAGAAAACCAGAACTCATTCACATTTCAAAGTCTTTATCTTGCAGGAGATTTTAAATTTTGGATGAGAAAAGTAAAGTAAAATACAGCTTCTTGAAAAACAACTAAGAATTCAAGTTCATAGCACCAGCTTCCCTCAAGGAAATTTTCTATTGATTTGTAACTTGGCCTTGAATTTGACCTGTGGCCTTCATGTCATGATAATTTGGGTCACTCTGAATATGCCATCCCTTGAACAAGAGCCTCTGCTAATTTTAAATGAATGCAGCTGCCCATTTGCCATTATTCTATTTGCATCACAATATGTGGGAATAAATTTGCAATTAATAAAACATTTCCAGTAAGCAGTCAGACTGAGGAAATGAAGGACATTTGTCTAGTAAGTTTAAAGGGAGATGTTTCAGTTTTCCTTTTTGGACCTGAAAAAGGGAAAGAAAACAGTTTATGTCTTTGATAGCTTTGATAGAGGCCAGAATTGTTCCCTGGACTACAACATCTGAAAAAACCATAACCTCAAATCAGATTTTAGCTGAAAAAAGAAAAGAAAGAAATTTTTAAAAAGAGTATAAACAACAACAAACAAACACATAGACATAGAGATCAGATTGGTGGTTACCAGAGGGGAAGAGAAGAGAAGGGAGGGTTAAAGGGGTGATAGGGGTACATGTGTGTGGTGATGGATGGTAGTTAGTGTTTGGGTGGTGAACATGACGCAGTCTACACAGAAATCGAAATATAATGATGTACACCTGAAATTTATATAATGTTATAAACCAGTGTTACCGCAATAAAAAAATAAATAAAACTTAAAAAAACAAAAAGAGAGGGGCCAACTCAACGGCACGTCAGTTAAGTGCGCATGTTCCGCTTTGGCAGCCTGGGGTCCGCCAATTTGGAGCCCAGGCACCAACATGGCATTGCTCAGCAAGCGATGCTGTGGCAGGTGTCCTACATATAAAGTAGAGGAAGATGGGCACGGATGTTAGCTCAGGGCAAGTCTTCCTCAGCAAAAAGAGGAGGATTGGTGGCAGCAGTTAGCTCAGGGCTAACCTTCCTCAAAAAAAAAAAAAAAAAAAAAGAATCAATGTAGAAAAGTTTGTACCAGGCCTAAAAAAGTTCTTTCTTTCTTTACTTTCTTTCTCTTTTCCTCCCTCCTTTCCCTCCTTTCTCTCTCTCCTTTCTTTCTTTTGTCCTTCTTTTCTACATTTCTTTCTTTTTTCTCTCTTTCATTCAATTAAAATGAATATTTTTGAAGTTTGATTCATGGAGAGGGCTTGCATTTGATAGTAAGTAATCAAAACCTTTTTGGTGGTTAAGCACTTTAGGGCCTTCAGTCCATCTTGCATGTGATGCTGCATTAATTAATAATATATTGTCCAGAGGCCAGCCGGTGGTGGAGTGGTTAAGTACCCGTGCTCTGCTTCAGCGGCCCAGGCTTTCGCTGGTTTGGATCCTGGGCACGTACATGGCACCGCTCATCAGGTCGTGCTGAGGCAGCGTCCCACATGCCGCAACTAGAAGGGCCCACAACTAAAAATACACAACTATGTACCGGGGGGCTTTGGGGAGAAAAAGGAAAAATCTTAAAAAATATATATATATTGTCCAGATATAGGGAAACAAGGGTCCTACTGTGGAGTAGACCAAGGAAGTAAGGAGTCTGGAAGCTCTGTCATAAGAGTAACAAGTGAAGGAACTTGAAAGAAAAGGAGCTGGGGCAGCTGGAGGAGGAGCTAGGGAAGTCTCAATAGATGGGTTTTTGAGCTTGCTGTTTTCACTGTGCAGAATGTTCCTTCCTCTATTTTCCACCTGTTGAAATTCTCCTAATACTCCAAGGCCAGAGTAGATAATCACCTACTGTGAGAAGGTCTTCCTCTCACTGTGAGAAGGTCCTCTTAGGAACCTTCTCGCTACTCCAAACCTCAATCGCACTCGCTGCTACCTCTACCACACCAGGATAGTCCCACTTAGCTAGATCAGGTTAGGCGCGGCCATGAACGCCACGCCAAGGGGCTTAAGGGAGCCTGGGAGCCATTGCATTTCTGAGGACAGAATGATTTAAGGTGATTTAAGATATTGAAGGCAGACTAAGGAGGCATTTCAGGTTCACAGAAGGGAAAAGGAGCATGAAATTACTTTCTCTTTTTTTAGTATATTACTATGTGCTAGGTATTATGCATGGTTACCCCGCTTCATAAACCTGGAAGCCACGTTACTCTCCCACACGTCACTAGGCAGCCTCACCACCCTCTTTACCCTCCGTAAGCTGAGGGTAATTGCTCCACTGAAATCGTGCTTGGAATGCTCAGCTATGACCTGCTACCTGCCACGTCTAGGGACTTGTCCTCCTTCTCACTGTTTTGAGTCCATGATCTTCCCGAAACATTTTCTTCTTACAACTCACGAACTGATTGCATTTTCCTCCCTGAATGTTTAAAATTTTCAATGAATGTCTACCGTAGAAGCTTAAAACGAAGCTTAATTAGTTAAAGGTGGCTATGGGTGGAGACCTGAAGAAATTCTGAAGGGTATTTTCGGGCTTTTTAGACTTCAAAGGCTGTGAGAGTTCTAAAGAGAACGGTCAAAGCCTGCAGATTTCTCTTTTAACAGCTCTATTCTCATGCATGCGCGCCAGGGCTGGGGGGTAACTTTTCTGTTGTTTGTTTATAAAAGAAATCCAGAAAGGGAGCGGGGCTCGCCCCTCTTCTGACCCAAGGGCAAGAGCGAGGGGCCAGGCGGATTAGGCGCGGCTCCCCCTCGGCTCGCCCCCAGCCCACCCCGGGCCCGGAGCAACCCCCTTCGCCGAGGGGCGGGGCGCGCCAGGCGGCCACGCGCGCGGGCGGGCGAGTGGGCGTGTCCCGCGGGCGCGCGCGGGCGGCGGAGGGGGCGTGTCCCGCGGGCGGCGGCGGCGGCGGCGGCGGCGGCGGCGGCGCGGGCCGGGTGCGCGGCGCAGCCTCCTGTGTTGGAATGTGCGGCTCCGGCGAGCTCGCGGCGCAGCAGCAGAGCCAGCGCCGCCGAGACCCCGGGCCCCAGACCCCGGCGGCGGAGGCGCCCGGGACGGCGGGGCCAGAGCCGGCGGCCTAAGCACTCTCTGCAGCCCCACTCCTGGGCCTTCGCGGGCCTCGACGGCCCCAGCGCCCAACTTTTCCCCCCTCCCCCTCCCCTTCCCTGAAACTCCAGCAACAAAGAAAAGTAGTCGGAGAAGGAGCGGCGACGCCGGGTCGCTAACCCCTCCTCGCCGAGGAAGGCCGGTAAGCACGGCGCAGGGCTGGGGGCTCGGTCGGGGTGGGGGAGGGCCGGCCGGGCGGCGGCGGTGGCGGTGGCGGCGGCGGCGGCGGCGGGAGGGGGAGGGCGCGGAAGGACGCGGAGCGAGGCGCTGTCCAGGGCTGATTTGCAGATACTGTGGCTCCCGCGGCGGCGGCGGCGGCGGCGTCCGGGCCGGGCGGGGGCGGGCGGCCGCGCGGGATCGGGTTACACCGGCGCGGCCCCGGGGCTGGGCCGGGGGCGTCGGTGGGGAGCGGCGCGGCGCCAGGGCCCCCTCCCCAGACGAGGCCGGGCCGCCGCCTCCGCCTCCGCGCGGGCCGGGGCGCCGCTCGGAGTCGGGTCCTGAGGCCACCGCGCGGAGCTGCCTGGAGCCCCAGTCCTGAAACTTCCTCCTCGCCCTCCTTTTGCTCTCAGGTCGCGCCGCAGCCCCTCGCCGGCCCGCGGGCCCTCCTGTCCCCCGCCCTCTCCGGCCTCTCCCTTTCGCCGGAAGGCGCCGTTGAGTGCGGCCGGGCGGGTTGAGTCAGCCCCGGGGCCCGGGCAGGTCAGCCAATGGGGCTGGACAGCGATTTCTGCGCTCGGGCCGCCCCGCCGCCGCGGCCCTCCGCGCCCGGCCACCCCGCCGCCGGAGCTGGCGGGGCCGGGGCGCGCGTCCCGCGGCGCGCCGTGGGGGAGTGAGTTCGCAAACTTCCGGGGCGCGCGTGGGGCCCCCTCCGGCGCTCGGGGCCCGACGCCTCCGGAGGGCGCCCGCGGAGCCGCCCCTGGCCTCTGCGGAGGGCGAGCGCGGAGGCGCGGACAGGGCCGGGACGCCGGCGACGCGGTAACTTTCTTCCCTCTGCCCAGACTCGGGCCCGCGGGCCGGGCAGGGGGCGGCCGGGACTGGGAAGACGGGGTCCGGCCCCGCGGCGCCTCGAGTGTGCCCGGCTGCCCCTTTTTCGTGTGGGAGAGCCCAGGAGGAGCTTCACGACGAGTGCTGGGGTGACTCCCTCGAGTTGGTGTGTAAATGTGTGCAGTGAGCGGGCCCAGCCGAGAGGAAGCGAGAGCGCCCGAGTTTGCAAAGAGCTGCTTTGTGTTTGGTATTTTGAGAAAATGGCCGAATGCCTATTTCAGTCAGGAATGCCGCCGCCGAGGCCGGCGCTGGTGGCAGCAGCACAGAGGAATTCGTGCAACACGTTGGGCTTTCGGGCCGTGCTGGGATGGTCTTCCCGACAAACGTTAAAATTCCTTTAGGGATGGCAGTTGGGGTTGGGGAGGTATTAGAAAAGTCGGTTTTGGGGTAAATTACCGAGTAGCCAGGACGGTAAAGCCCAGGGACAGCTTTTGCCTTCGGTTTGTTTTCTGTGATGGCATTTGATTCCGACTTTTGTTGGTACGTATAACTCAACTGGTTTGTGTGTATGCACTTGGGGTGAAACATTACTTTTTATATTTTGGATTTAACTTAATTTTTTTAGTACTTGCCACTTACTTTGCTTTTTCTGATTTGCGAGAGAACACCTAATTTTGAGAGTAGCACCTTTTAGATTGGAAAGGAACGTGGTTAAGACGATTTTAAAAGCCCAGCATGTTTTCAAGAAGGTGATCTTGTAATGGCTTCCACCAGGCAAGTAGGCCAAGTCAAGCACAATGCGAGAATGTTGCTGATTGTCGAGTTGAGTTGTATCATTATTTTATTAGGGGGTTGGAAAGATTCTTTATTTTCATTTGTGAAGTTTTAAGTATACCAAACTTCCTTTTTCACGGGAAAAAGGGTCCGAATTTTTTTAACAGGCCAAGTCATCGAGAAAATAAGAAACTAAGTGGTACTTTTTCACAGTAGTTTATTCTTCTAGAGTTAGTTGAGTTCATAGGAAATTCAATTCAGTTGACCGGTTATTACAGGCTTCTACTTTCCAGGCGTGTTGGGACCTAATAAATGCGCACTATGGCTTTTGGATTTCTCCCTTTTCTGATTCAGCCCTGTAAACTGTTGAAGGGGGGAATTGGGAGGACTGCAGTGTACTATTCATGGATTGTAATTTAAAAAATAATTTTAATTAACATTAAAAATCAAGGTTACTTATTTTTTTCTACCAAAAAATTGAAAAGTACTTGAGGGGAAGGCATACCAGTGGTAGACCTAGGTGATGAATGAGTTATGTCAATTAATAGAGTTTTTTGTAGGGAAATAGAAATTTTTTTGGTGACTGCAGTAAAGAGAATTCAGAATTACAAAAATATTTTAAAGGCTTATTTTTATTAGTTAATGAAGCTCATTGGGTTTAAAGGTGTTTTTTTTTAAAGTTATGAGGAATTACAGTGATGTTTTGGTTTTAGACTAGTAAAAGTGGTGTCTAAACTAGTGCTTCTGTGTTTTTTGTTTTGTTTTGAATTCAGAATACAGTTATGGCCACCCAGGTGATGGGGCAGTCTTCTGGAGGAGGAGGGTTGTTCACCAGCAGTGGCAACATGGGTATGGCCTTGCCTAACGACATGTACGATTTGCATGACCTCTCCAAAGCTGAACTGGCTGCACCTCAGCTTATCATGTTGGCAAATGTGGCCTTAACTGGGGAAGTAAATGGCAGCTGCTGTGATTACCTGGTTGGCGAAGAAAGGCAGATGGCAGAATTGATGCCTGTTGGGGATAACAACTTTTCAGATAGTGATGGAGAAGGACTTGAGGAGTCTCCTGAAATAAAAGGTGAACCCAGTGGACTGGAAAACATGGAACTGGAAAGTTTGGAACTCAGTGTTGTAGAACCACAGCCTGTGTTTGAGGTATCAGCTGCCCCAGAAATTTATAACGCAAATAAAGATCTTCCTCCCGAAACACCTGGAGCAGAGGACAAATGCAAGAATTTGAAGACCAAACCTTTTCGCTGTAAGCCATGCCAGTATGAAGCGGAATCTGAAGAACAGTTTGTGCATCACATCAGAGTTCATAGTGCCAAGAAGTTTTTTGTGGAAGAAAGTGCAGAGAAGCAAGCTAAAGCCAGGGAATCTGGTTCCTCCACTGCAGAAGAGGGAGATTTCTCCAAGGGCCCCATTCGGTGTGACCGCTGTGGCTACAATACCAATCGCTATGATCACTATACTGCTCACCTGAAACACCACACCAGAGCTGGGGATAATGAACGAGTCTACAAGTGCATCATCTGCACATACACCACAGTCAGCGAATATCACTGGAGAAAACACTTGAGAAACCATTTTCCCAGGAAAGTATACACGTGTGGAAAATGCAACTATTTTTCAGACAGAAAGAACAATTATGTTCAGCATGTTCGAACTCACACAGGTAAGAGGACCTTTTTAGTCCAAAAGTTCAACTCCTGATAGTTAAATGAGTGGGTAGTTAAAATAGTGCTAAAGAAAGGGGACTTAGTTCAAATCCTGGTTCTGTTTGCTGTCTTTGTGACCTTGGACAGGTTATTTAACCTCTTTGTGCCTCAGTTTCTCCAGGGGGATAACAGTATATAGGATTGGAGGATTAAGTGAAAGAACACATAAAAGCACTGAGTGTTATTTGCAAGACTAGCCAACAGAAATCTTATTAATGCTCTTCCTAAAATACGTATTCTAATAACTTGGGATAGACCATTTGGCTAAATTAGACTACTCTCTTTTTAGAAGATGTATTTAGTTAATAGTGAATACATTACATCTAAGATGCAGTGTAGTTTCCCAAAGGAATTAAGGGCTTAGACAAAAAGGAAAAAAATCCAATGATTAACCCTTGCATAGCTCCTTTTAAAAGAAGCCTCACACTTTTTAAAACATTGACTTAGGTTTTTGAGTTCCTAAGTGGAGTAACTTCACTTGTCCCCAAAACCTAGACACATGAGAACTAGTTTTTAAAAGCTTGGTGGGATTACCACACTTGAAACCATATTCCTAAGAAAGCAAACACGTATGTAAAATGCAGCTGTTTTTCAGACAAAAAACAATAGCGTTAGCATGTTCAAACAAACGTATCAGGTAAGAGGACCTTTCTAATTTGTAAGGGCACTCTATCAAAAAAATGAAACAGTCTTAAAAATATGAAAAATTTCAAACATCTCAGAAGTAAAGAGAATGCCACACTGCACTGACATGTACCCATCACCTATACTCAGCAGTTATCAATATTTTGTCACGTTGGGCAATTTATTTATTTTTTTGGCAATTTTTTTTTAAATAGCATCTTTATTGACATATATTCCAGTGCCACACAATTTATCCATTTAACGTTACAGTCCATTGGTTTTAGTATATTCACAGAGTTGTGCAACCATCGTATCACCACAATGAATTTTAGGACATCTTCACCCCAAAGATAAATCCCTATCTCCTAGTGGTTGCTTCCCATTTTCCCCCAACACCCCTTAACTGTTCACTTTTAAATTGACTTTCAAGTCTTTGTTTTTAAAGAGTCTCATTTTTTTCAATGAAATGTTTGTAACTATTGGTAGTTAATTTTCACATTTATGTTACATTTTCCTGGCAAGAATTGGTATCTTTGAGGACTGATTACTGGTCTGAATAAAATGTGGATGGAGTATCTAGTAGTGTAATCTTTGGGGCACAAGTGAAAAGGGGCTGTGGGATGCTGTTTGCATCTGGTCCCTTTGGCAGGACTTTTCACTCTGCAGGACTGCACCCCACAGTAAAGTGGGACAAGTGGGGAAGGAAATCGATAATTGCTTGCTTAAGTGGTAGACTTAATAAAACTTGCAGGTGAAATTCCATTACAAGAAAGACACCTGCAGTAAGGTTTCTAAGCTCCAGCACATGGCTCCTGTATTTAAACCTTTAAAATCTAGTTAAGTAAAAGAATTCGTGGACCCTTTGGAGTTTGTTGTAACCTGTGATTGATTGTCTCCATGCTTTGAAACCATTTTATTTCAATAGTAAAGAAGTTCAAACATTTCAAAAATACATAGTATAGGAAGTGAAAGTTACTTGGGAATCCTACCCAATCAATCACTTAACAGTTTGAATTAGACCAACTGTTAGACTAAAGTAACTTCACCTACAATATCTTAAAACAAATCCTAGAAACCATATATACTTCAGCAACAAGTACTTCATATTCATTTAACAGTTTTTTGAAAACCTTGGGGCCTAATTTAGAATTGGCTGTAATAGAGCTTTCAGGTAGTAACTATGACATGTGGTAGAGTGTGTGACTTTTATGTGTCTGCCTTGATGAAGTTTTACAAATAGATGTATACTCATAACTGCTATGCAAATCAACATAGAGAATATTACCAGCACCCCACTGCCTTTGTCTTATTAAATTTTGATTTTTTGTCAGTTGCATTTTGTTAACTTCAGAACTGTTGAGTCACTGAAAAATTATTTTCCCAAAAAATTTCTTCCCAAAAAAAGCTAAAAATGTTTTCAACAATATATCTAAATTGTCAATTTAAGAACATTTTTAGAAGGAAGGAAAAAAGGGAAATGGAGAGAACTGGAAAATTTCAGTTTTGGTGTGTATTTCCAATTTTTGATGTAAAGGGAAGGGTTCTTTTTTTTTTTCTTTTAAAGATTTTTATTTTTCCTTTTTCTCCTCAAAGCCTCCTGGTACATAGTTGTGTATTTTTAGTTGTAGGTCCCTCTAGTTGTGGCATGTGGGATGCCACCTCAGCACGGCTTGATGAGCGGTGCCAGGTCCGCGACCAGGATCCGAACCTACAAAACCCCGGGCCCTCCGAAGTGGAGCATGCGAACTTAACCACTTGGCCTGGGGCCGGCCCCAGGGTTCTTTTTTAAAAACGAGAACTCTACTTTTTGCAATTTCTTAATTTTTTTGTTATAGTGGTTTATTTTCATCTAATTACAGTCTAGGTGACTAATTTTTAATGGATATATTTTATATATAGTTAACTATACCATCCATTACTTAAGATTTTCTCCAAATTTCCACAATAAGTTTATGATTTACATAGCTAACATTGGTTGTACATATCTCATTTCATATTTTAGTGTTAAACCCTTTGGTCTTTTTTTTTTTTTTGAGGAAGACTGGCCCTGAGCTAACATCCGTGCCCATCTTTCTCTACTTTATATGTGGGACCCCTACCACAGCATGGCTTTTGCCAAGCGGTGCTATGTCCACACCCGGGATCCGAACCGGCGAACCCTGGGCCGCAGAGTAGAATGTACGCACTTAACCGCTGCGCCACCGGCCGGCCCACCATTTGGTCTTAATGCTTTTGTGAAAGACTTCTACCCCTAGTTTTAGCTTACTTGTGATTTTTTCTTTTTAGTTTCGCACCTGAGCTAATGTCTGTTGCCAATCTTTTTTTTTTCCTTCTTCTCCCCAAAGCCCCCAAGTACATAGTTGTATATCTTAGCTGTGAGTGCGTCTGCTTCACATGGGATGCTACCTCAGCATGGCCTGACAAGCAGTGCCATGTCGGTGCCCAGGATCCGAACCGGTGAAACCCTGGGCTGCCAAAGCCCAGCGCACGAACTTAATTACTCGGTCATGGGGCTGGCCCCATATTTGTGATTTTTAAAACAATTTGGTGGTGTATAAATTGAGGGATAATATTTTGATTATGTGAATTCTGAGAATATCTTTAGTGTTAAATTCATGGTTCTGAAAACTGTGTGGAAAAATAAATTCATCTAGTTCTGAAGAGTGGAGATGAGAAAATGATACTCTGAGGGAATCACTTCTCATTTCTCCTTGAGGTAGCCTGGTTTCATTTAATGAGTTTCTTCTGTTCTTTTATTGAGAGCCCAAAGTTAGGTGTTTCTTCTATTCTGTGCCTTTAGAACAATTCATTGAGGAAACAGAGTAAGTGATAATAGCTCATGTTTACTGAGGAAAACTTCAGACTTTGAGAGCCTGAAGTGATATGCCCAAGGTCACATACAACTAAGATTCAGAGTTCTGAGAGCTCTCTTTTTAAAGGTAATTATCATGGTGGGGGCTGAGGATTATTTTTATATGAGTCTTCAATCAAAAGAATTTAAATTTTGTGGTTTTAATTTTTAGTCAGTTCCCAAATTTTACTTTAAAAGATGACATTTTTGCCTGTGTGTGACTGAAAAATCACTAATTTTTCTAGAGTATTTATGCCTATATTGTAGAATTGCATAGACAGAAGCAACCTATTCTGTTAAAGGATTTAAAAGTAAGTTACCCAGGGGCTGGCCTGGTGGCATAGTGGTTGTTTGTGCACTGCTTTGGTAGCCAGGGTTCGTGGGTTCAGGTCCTGGGTGTGGACCTACACACTGCTCATCAAGCCATGCTGTGGCAGTGTCCCACGTACAAAACGGGAAGATTGACGTGGATGTTAGCTCAGGGGACGATCTTCCTCAAGCGAAAAGAGGAAGGTTGGCAAAAGATGTTAGTTTAGGGCCCATCTCTCTCTCTCCCTCTCCCTCTCCCTCCCTCCCTCTCTCTCTCTCTCTCTCACACACACACACACACACATACACACACACACACACGCGCACACGAAATAAAAAAAAAAGTAGATTAGCCTTAATCAATCCTTCATGTTACTCTATAGTGCTGTTTAACTAGTTTTCTGTTAACTTTTTTTATGACAGCTTAATTGAGATACTATTTGCATACCATTCAATTCACTTTGGATTGGCCTGTTCTGGACATTTCATACAAATGGAATCATACAACATGTCCTTTGTGACTGTCTTCTTTCACTTAGCGTAAAGTTTTCAAGGTTCATCCATGTTGTATGTGTGATGCTTGTTTTCCTTCTATTGCCAAATAATACTGTCTTGTGTGGATATGCAATATTTTGTTTATCCATTCATCAGTTAATGGATATTTGGATTGTTTCCACTTTTTGGCTGTTATCAGTAATGCTGCTATGAATGTTTCATGTACAAGTGTTTGTGTGGACGTGTGTTTTTTCCTCTTGGGTATGTACCTAGGAGTGGAATTGCTAGGCTGTTTGGTAACTATGTTTAATCATTTGAGGAACTGCCAAATTGTTTTCCAAAGTTGCTGCACAATTTAATTTTACAATCCTACCAGCAGTGTATGAGGATTCCGATTTCTCCATATCCTAATCAATACTTGTCAATTTCTTCACATCTGACCCAATAATTAACATCTGTCATTTTGATTATAGCCATCCTGGTGGATGTAAAGTCTTCATCTCATTGTGGTTTTGATTTGCATTGCCTCATGGCTCATGATACTGTGCATCTTTTCATGTGCTTATGGCCATTTGTGTATCTTTACAGAAATACATTTAATATTTTTTAAACTATCTTAAAATTCTTCCAGGTCAAAGTAGGCATTCTATTGCTGTGAGCTCTTTATAGCTGATCTATAGCTACCAGCTAATTAAAGCTGAACAGTTACTAGGAACACATTTCCCACTTATCACCACATTCTTTTTCCTTTTTTCACTCTATCTTTTCGTTTCCTGTCTCATTTTATTAGACATCTCGTACTCTATCTTCTTGTGTAGACAAAAAACTCATATTTTTTGAGCCCCTTATTATGTGCCAGGCATAGTGTTAAATGCTCAGCATGTATTATCTTTAATTTAAATTATTACAATTCTAGGAAGTAAGGGTACTGTTACTTTTATACATGAGGAAACTTGCCCAAGGTCATAATTATTATCTTGTAGCCAAAGTCTAGATGAAAACAAATTGTCAGGCTTTTCTTTTTTGAATCTGTTTTGTCGTTGACAACCCATGTCCAAAAAGAGTACACATTTCCTGCCTTTGAGTCTTAAATTCTTTAGTACTAAATCATTGGCCTCTCATCTTCAGTTGCTCTCAGTCCCTATGGCTTTATGAGTATAATTTGTTTTAACACTGACCTATTTCATAAAAGTTATATCTACCAGTTGAAATTGTTAGCTTAAAACAACATCCCCACTCAAAAGCATTCTTGCTTTAAGCTAACAGTTTCAAATGATAGATTTGTCATTTACAAGGATTAAAAAAATGACTCAAACCATAGCATCAGAAAATTTGGGTAGATTCTTTTAAGGATAATTCTAATTAAAAAAAGTAATTAGGAGCATTTCTTCTTAATATTTAATGTAATAACATGTAACATTACTGTGAAAATTAAGAGGGGTGTGAGAATTCAGAAAGCCAGTGATGTTTTTTGTCAGCAAAGCTGAAATAATGTAGTTACATGAATTCTGAATTAAATCATTTCTGTTTCCAATACTTGGTATAAATTGACCGTTTTGCCAGGAATAGGGGAAAAAAATGCTTGATACTAAATATTGTATATATTGTTAGTGAGAATTGTATTTGCCTTATTTTATCATATTTAAACTCTAATCATTATATTTTTGCAGGAGAACGCCCATATAAATGTGAACTTTGTCCTTATTCAAGTTCTCAGAAGACTCATCTAACTAGACATATGCGTACTCATTCAGGTTGGTAAGAAATGGGAACTTTTAAAATCATTTTTAGTAAACTAGCATTAAAAGAAAGTTCTTCTAGACCTGGAACTGGGTCATTATTTATGCTTATTTTTTAGTATAATTGAGAAATTTATAGTTAAAAATCAGTGTTCTATTAATGTGGAACTGTGTCTGAAGGGAGATTCTTAACAAGGAGTCCTTAGGTAGAACTCCTAAAACTGAATGTAAATGTGCATATGTACTTTTTCTGGGAGCAGGGTCCTTAATTTTCATCAAGTCTTCAACAAGTTCCATGACTCTGATAAAAGTTGAACTGATAGCATATACCAAGATTGATTCATCCTTCTTTTGAACAGTTCCTGCCTTCTCAACTCCCTCCTCACCGCAGTGTAACGCCAAGTTTCATAGTGTGTGGTTGCCAGGTTCCAGGTATTCCTTAGCTTCTCAAGTCTTGAAATTTGGGTTTATTCTCTTTGGAGAGTTGATAGAACTTCTGAGGACTGATTTAGAAAAGCAAACTTTACAGAATGATACCAGGATACCAATATATTAATCTACAGTAGATAAAATGCAGGACTCTAACAAGTGGGAGATTCATCCACTGCAGTGACTGAAATAAGTATGATCACCAGCCAGAATTGGTCCCCATTTTCAAGGTATGCAGGTGGCCAATTTAAAGAGTAAATATTAGCATAGGTGGTCTTCATTGGATAATTATTTCATTTTGGCCATGATTGACCTTTGGTGAACTGCCATGGCTGATCAGAACACGGCACTCTCCTTCCTGATTTAGAATATATACCCCTGTGGGCAAACTCTACACTAAAATTTTGCTGTTCACAAAAGTCTATGTAGACCCATCTCTTTTAAGTTAAGTCACTATAAATCTGTGCTGTCTGATTGGGTAGTCACTAGCCACATGTGGTTATTGAATTTGTGAAATGTGGCTGGCTTGAATTAAGATGTATAAAATACATACTGGAATTCGAAGAGTATGAAGAAAATGTAAATTATCTATTTTTTTAAATACTGATTACATGTTGACATGATATTGGGTATATTGGGCTAAATAGTAAAATTAATTTTACCTGTTTATTTTTTACCTTTGTAATGTGACTATTAGAAAACTAAAATCACATATATTACTTGCGTTTTATTTCTATTGGATGTTGCTGTCTCAAGTCAGTGATGAATAAGACTTGATTCTAGTACAGATTCTGATTTGAGCGGCTATGAAGGGGTCACATAGTATGCTTGCTAGCCTTTCTTGACCATACAAGCTTGTCATGTTAATATACTTTGAGTGTTCCTTGTAAATGTCCTAAGCTATTGAGTTGGGTCACTTAATCAGAATCCTTGATTATATTACTTCTGGGTGCTTCCTGGTTTCATTTTCTGAGGGTAACTGGGATGCTATCACAGGCTTTGTGGAGGGTAGGCATCATGTCTTGTTTTTGGTTTTTTTTTTTTGAAAGATTTTATTTTTCCTTTTTCTCCCAAAGCCCCCTGGTACATAGTTGTGTATTTCTAGTTGTGGGTCCTTCTAGTTGTGGTGTGTGGGACGCCGGCCGCCTCAGCGTGGCCTGATGAGCGGTGCCATGTCCATGCCCAGGATTCGAACTGGTGAAACCCTGGGCCGCCACAGCGGAGTGCGCAAACTTAACCACTTGGCCATGGGGCCGGCCCCGCATCATGTCTTGTTGATAGCTATGTTCTAGCCCTTACATCATTTAAGAGCTTTACATGAATTGACTCTGGTCTTCATAACTATTCCGTGATGTATAAGTTCTATTATTATCCCCATTTTACAAATGGGGAAACTAAGGCATTGAAGAAATATGATCACCTTTCCTGTAAAATGTCCCCCCTTCTGGTTTTTGTCTTTCTCATGGTGTCATTAAGTTTTTCTTCTGTCCCTGTGCCTTGTATTACTTGTACACTGGAAATTAAATTCTTGATACCTACTTCATGATGTCTCATTTGGAGTCATGTCTGGTTGACCCATTATTAGTGTTGCTGGGTCACTAGATTAGAATGATGACACACTTGTATTTTTTCATTGAATTCATAATACTTTTCGCATTCTGTAAGTGTTTATCTATGGTATTTTACACCAGTCAATAATCTTTGCCTGAACGATTTTGAGTTTGCTCTTGTCTTTTGAATTTTCTTTGCTATATTTTAAAGATTATTTTTGGTAGTTGCTGTTTGTTACAGTACAGCAAGTATTTTAAAAGTTTGTTACTAATCAGTAGTACTACTATTTCCTGAATGCATGCTCAGTACTGAAAAATTGGGATTTGTTATCTCTAAGTACTTCTAAAATACTTAATCCTAGTTTGTAGATTAGGATACAGGTTTAGAGAGGATAAATTCTCTATCTAAGGTTAATTGTCATTCTTCCAAATTAGAAGAGCTAGGATTTGACTTCAGACTCCTCCACCCGCCCATTTTCAGTTATCAACATGTTAAAAGAACATCATGGCTAAAAAAATGGTTCAAGGGGCTGGCCCCATGGCCCAGTGGTTAAGTTCGCACACTTTGCCTGGGCGGCCCAGGGTTTCTCAGGTTCGCATCCTGGGTGCGGACATGGCACTGCTCATCAAGCCATGCTGAGGCGGCATCCCACATGCCACAACTAGAAGGACCCACAACTGGAAATACACAACTATGTAGCCCGGGGGCTTTGGGGAGAAAAAGGAAAAAATAAAATCTTTTAAAAAAAAAAAAGATTCAAGAAGCTACAGCATAGTGAAATTGGAACCACAGTGTATTGAGAAAGCAGAGCCATTGTCTTGTATTGGATGCCAAGTTTGTGAGTCACAAACAGGAAACAAACATCGTTAATCTGTTTTGTGTATGAGTGTGCTGAATTATTTATTTTCAGCAGATCCTACGTTTTAAGACTTTGAATACAAGTTACTGATAACACTTGCAGTAAAGTGAGGCTAAGTTATTAGGTGAAATTGAGTAGGTGTGGTGTTTCTAACTGGGTTGCATGGAGTGAATATCTTGGTCTTGGGTGCCTTCTCTGCTCTGAAGTCTGATCTTTACAGATCATCTTGGGCATTTTGGTTCCTTGTTCATGTGAATGTGTTTTAGGGAAGAGATGTGTGTGCTCGGTCCTTTATTTCTGGAAGAGATTAGGCTCTGTTGAGTTGGTACATTTTAGCTAAACTGACAAAAAGATTGGTTTATGAAGCAAAACCACATTGGTTATTTACTTGGAGCACTTTCATCCATAGGGTAGGTCGTCTCATGCCAAATTAGGATGGGATCAGGATGTTGGTTTGGTGAAAAAGAAAATTGGATGTTGGTGAAAATAGACACATTAACCTAATCTGGTGTTATTCTCCATTTTAGTGGTGTTTCTACCTAATGGTATTAGAGTATGCTCGCCTAGGTAGTCCTAGAGGCATTGACTTTTTTTTTTTTTGAGGAGGATTAGCCCTGAGCTAACATCTGCTGCCAATCCTCCTTTTTTTGCTGAGGGAGCCTGGCCCTGAGCTGACATCCCTGCCCATCTTTCTCTACTTTATATGTGGGACGCCTACCACAGCATGGCTTTTGCCAAGCGGTGCCATGTCCACACCTGGGATCTGAACCGACGAACCCCGGGCCACCAAAGCAGAACCTGTGCACTTAACCGCTGAGCCACCTGGCCGGCCCCGAGGCACTGACATTTTGTCCTCAGCTCTCCCTTTCCTATTCTTGGTAGAGATGCTACTATGATGTATGTACTATGAAATACATCCAGTTTATTTTTGCTATTATGGTATTTTTTGTATCACGCTGGCTAGTTCCCTATCCAGCTAGCATAGGAGTTCATTTTGAATATTTCTCCATTAAAGTGTAATGGATATATTTGTTAAAGGGAATTAACAACTGGCCAAGTTCCACCTCCATTTATTACTCTTTTTAAGATGGAAAAATATTTTATTCTGCAATAAATTTATTTTTCTTTCACCAAGTATTTGATGATTATTATGGAGTCACTGTTTTAATAGCTGGGTTTATTTGAAAGATGTTATGATTTGAGAGTCTTTTGTGAATTCTAGAATAATTTTTAAACAGTATTTTAGTGAGGTTTAATTTACACACATGAAAATGCACATATCTTAAGTATACACCTCAATGACTTTATGTATATTTTCACGTGTTTGGCTACCACCCAGATGAAAACATGCAACATTTTTACCACCCTCAGAAAAATTCCCTCCTTACCCTTTCCAGTCAGTACCGCCATCCTCCCCGAAGTGGTACTCTGACTTCTATCAAAAAGAATGTTTGTCTAAATGTTTATGAGATTCGTCCCATGTTGCATTATCAGGACTTTGCATTTATTGCTGAGTAGTAATCAGTCCTATGCCCCTATTACTCTTTAATTAAAAATTTCCCTTGCTGTTCTTTCTGGATCATTCTTGATAATGTATAAAGCTTGTAAAAATCTTTCCTCTTTTGAATTTGCCTTACATCTATAAATTAATTTTGGAAGTATAAAGTAGACGTCTGATACATTTGTAAAGGTGAAGAACATAGGTAAATATTACCAGAATTGGAAAAGGCACTTAAGTTAAAATCATTAGTACAGGGCAAAAAGATTTATATTCAGCTAGGTACTAATAAACTATAAACTTTTGATGAATAGATATTCTAATACAAGCAAGATTTAAGGGCAGTAAAACAAAATTGGGGGGGGGTGGTGATGAATGGAGCAAGTAAAATATTGCCATCGAATTTTAAACAGATTCCTGTATCCTCTCATTCCCTGACCATTTCATAGATAGAGGCTTGCACCTTGATTGATGCTTGCTGTGTAAATACCCTCATTCACTAGGGGTTATGAAGTGGTGGATATTTTCATTCTAATTATTTTATTAGCACAAATATTTTCATAAAGAGATAAATCCATTAATCAGGTACTTGTTTGCTCAGAGGTAGAGTTTATGTGGAAAGGCAGAATAAACACATAAATCTTCCCTTTTGTTTGCCCACACTAAAAATTACCAGTCTGTTCCCAAAGCGATGAATTATGGGTAATACACATTGACTGCTTGGCTATCTGCCCTATGCTAAGTGCTTTATATGAATTAGATTATTAACAGCTCACAACACTCAGGAGTATTTTACAGATGAGGAAATTGAGTCGAGCTTTCAATCCCTTGCTCAAGATCTCACAGTAAGTTGCAGAGCCCATATTTGATCCCCCAGATATTCTTACTCTAGAACAAGTTCTTAACTTTTATGCCGCTTATCTTTCCCCATTCTGTGTCTGTATATGTTAAGCAAGTGTTTGCCTCCATTGAAGTGATTCGTTGGAGAGGACAAGATAGGGCCAAGTACAGACTAATGTAGCATGTTGTAGAAACCTCTATTTGTGAATCTATTAGTGGACTAACATGGAGAAGGTTAACATGTGGCTGTTTGTGTTTTTTGAGGTTACTTCTGTCTGCTGTTTTATAGTCACAGTGTGGGCAGGTAAGAGGTTTAGGCCCATCCACTTAGCTCCTTATCCAGTCTGATGTACCTGGATAAATTTTTGTTTCTGTGATTGAATCTTTTATCATCAGACATTTTATAATTATGGTAAAGCTTACCATCTGCATGGTTATTACTTAATGTCTGAGTATTTTTGCTTTATGAAAAAATTAAGATTTGATATGAATTTGAGAATGTTTGAGAGATGAATTTTCATAAATGTCAATTTCCATTTTTCTACTATGCATTCCATTGGACCAGTGGGGTATGGATACCATTTGGTAATATTTACTAGAGTGTGACTAGATGGGTATGTATTCAGGTAGAATGTGTTACTCGTACGCCTTTAATGTGGGGGTGGGGGTGTGGGTGCTTCTGGTTTTGTATGTACCTGTGATTATGACTTTGTTTGCTTATTATACATACCATATCTATTTGTATGCCCCTTCTCATGTACCTAATTTTTTTGCCTGTTTTTTAGAAGAAGGTGGGAAAAAATCAAGAAAAGTTTTCTGACTTGGCTATATTTTTGTTTTAAAATAGCAACTCTGGCATTGGAAAAGTTTGTTGAATGAAACTTAACTCTTGCCATGATTGACAAAAGGGTTAAATTTAAAGATGACTTTGATCCCTGAGGCTAAAGCAGTATTTTAAAACTTTTGCACCTGCAGGTCTGCAGTACAGGAAATTTCTTTGAAGTCTCAAGATTTACCTTAACAATATATGAATTTTATATTCTATTCCATTATACATTTGTTCTAACTAAACATAAAAAATTTTAAATTATTTTCTCTTTTTGAGTCTCTTTGCCTCCAAATTGACATCCAGAGCCCAACTGCCAATTATTGTGTACTTTTTGATGAATCTCTGCTCTTTAATAGTGCTTGAGAGCCCTAGCTTGATGAACTTTTTAAAAGATGATGGCTAACTGAGATAATTATTCCTTGTTTTGATTTGAGAATCAGTGTCAAGGGATAGAGAAAAGATATACAAATAAATATGGTAAATAAGGTGCATGATACAATCTTTTCAATAAATAGTTTTTGTGGTTTTTTTTTTAAATATCCAATTCCTTATAAAGTGTATTTTAATAAAACCTTGAATTCATTTCTTAATCTATGTCTTCAACCTCTCTTGTTTACCTTCAGGTGAGAAGCCATTTAAGTGTGATCAGTGCAGTTATGTGGCCTCTAATCAACATGAAGTAACTCGCCATGCAAGACAGGTTCACAATGGGCCTAAACCTCTTAACTGCCCACACTGTGACTACAAAACAGCAGACAGAAGTAACTTCAAAAAACACGTAGAGCTACATGTTAACCCGCGGCAGTTCAATTGTCCCGTATGTGACTATGCAGCTTCCAAGAAGTGTAATCTGCAGTATCATTTCAAATCTAAGCATCCGACTTGTCCTAATAAAACGATGGATGTCTCAAAAGTGAAACTAAAGAAAACCAAAAAGCGAGAGGCTGACTTGCCTGATAACAATATTACCAATGAAAAAACAGAAACAGAGCAGACAAAAATAAAGGGGGATGTGGCTGGAAAGAAAAATGAGAAGTCTGTAAAAGTGGAGAAAAAAGATAGTGTTTCAAAAGAGAAAAAGCCTTGTAGTAATGCTTCGATCCAAGTGACTACCAGAACTCGCAAATCAGCAATGGAAACTAAAGAGATGGATGTGCATATAGGAAATAGTTCAGAAAAACCCTGTAAAACCAAGAAAAGCAAAAGGAAGATGGAAGCTGAAGCCCATTCTTTACAAGATCCTGTTAATGATGAGGAACCTTTGACAAAAAAGAAAAAGAAAGCAGAAAGAAAATCCAAAAATAATCAGGAAGCGCCAAAAGGTGACAGCAAAGTAGAGGAGAATAAAAAGCAAAATACTTGCATGAGGAAAAGTACAAAGAAGAAAACTCTGAAAAATAAATCAAGTAAAAAAAGCAGCAAGCCTGCTCAGAAGGAGACTACTCCAAGGGGGTCTGCTCAGACAGAGCCTCCTCAAATAGAGCCTGCTCAGATGGAGTCATCTCCTCCCCTGGAGTCTGCTCAGACAGAGCCACCTCCTTCCATGGAGTCTGCTCAGATGGGGCCTCCTCCTCCCATGGAGTCTGCTCAGATGGGGCCTCCTCCTCCCATGGAGTCTGCTCAGATGGAGCCTCCTCCTCCCATGGAGTCTGCTCAGTTGGGGCCTCCTCCTCCCATGGAGTCTGCTCAGACAGAGCCTCCTCCTCCCATGGAGTCTGCTCAGACAGAGCCTCCTCCTCCCATGGGGGCTGCTCAGATGGGGCCTCCTCCTCCCATGGAGTCTGCTCACATGGAGCCTCCTCCTCCCGTAGAGTCTGCTCAGACAGAGCCTCCTCCTCCCATGGGGGCTGCTCAGATAGAAGTTGTCCAGAAGGGGCCTGTTCACGTGGAGCTGATTCCCAAAAAGTCTCCTCGAAAAGAAAATAGAAAGGAAAAGTTGAACATGGAGAGTGAAATGGCACGGAAGGAGCAAGTCCTTATTGAAGTTGGCTTAGTGCCTGTTAAAGATAGCCAGCCTCTAAAGGAGAGCACAGGTGCACAGCATCTTTTACCACCATCACCACTGCTGCCAAAGGAAACCTTAGAAGAAGAGGAGTCAAGAGACCAAAAATTATTCACTGAAGGCAAAGGAAATAAAGAAGCCCCTCTTGAAAAAGTAGAAGCAGAAGAGGCAGATAAGAGTCTAACTGGTCTTGCTGCTATTATCAAGGAATCTGCCAATATTTCATCCTCTGAACAAAACTTGAATGTGCCAGAGGGTGAAACTTTAGATGGTAACCATCAGGCTGATACTATGCTTTGTGAAATGGAAATGGACACAGATGAGAACAAAACAGAGAATCCCCCTGGCAAAGACTCAGCAGTTGAAGAACCAATTTCACCACTGCTTCTTCCCTTACCAATAGAAAAACATGAAGAAGCAGTGTCTAAAACTGCTGTGGCATCACCTCCTGTCACCACGGCAGTAAATGAGTCTCAGGAAATGGATGAAGATGAAGGCATCCACAGTCATGATGGAAGTGACCTGAGTGACAACATGTCAGAGGGTAGTGATGATTCTGGATTGAATGGGGCTCGGCCAGTTCCACAGGAAACTAGTAGAAAAAATGCAAAGGAAGCCTTGGCAGTCAAAGTGGCTGAGGGAGATTTTGTTTGTATCTTCTGTGATCGTTCTTTCAGAAAGGAAAAAGATTACAGCAAACACCTCAATCGCCATTTGGTTAATGTATACTTCCTTGAAAAAGCAGCTAAAGGGCAGGAGTAATTAAACTTTGGACAAGGCTTCATTTCTTAGGTTGTAAGATCTATTACTAAATTTACATTCATTTATAGTAGTAGACAACCATTTATTTTAAAAATTGCTTTAATTAGTGTCCAGTGTTGATTTTTAAGTGGCACTCTTTTCCTTAGGACTCTGTATACCTATTGTTGTATAAAGTGTAGCAAATCCAAGGGAGTTAGTGTATTAGTATACTAAACCAGCAGACATGTAAATCTGTTAGCTTATGCATTTAATTGAAACAAGAAGGCCAAGGTGGTATTACAGCGTTCTATTGCTTTGTGCAGCTATAACTTGTCAGTTTTTCTCCTGATGGCTATCTTCCTGTTTTACTTTAGTTTATTCTTAGTTCCTTGTTTAGCTCCATAAAAATTGGCATACTTAAATAGCAAATGACTTGAAGAATTTGCCTGCTTTATATAAAGTTAGCACTTTAAAATTTTTTTAGAGATGAGAAGAGACATGTAAATTGAAGAAAAATTCTCCCAACAACGGACATTGTATCAGTCCAGGTATTTCCTTCCTGAGTTTTGATCAATATTTCTTATTTGTGTATGTTAATCGTTATAAAAACAATGATTTTGGTGTGTTTTTTTTATTTTGGTGCTTTAATGGCTTAAGATGTTGCACATTGTTTTTTGTTTTAACCTATGCAGTTCAATTTTTTCTAGAAATAGCATTTGTGTTGAGCAGTAACACTTTATACATATATATGCATGTTGATTTTGTCCTCTTTGGAGGGATGCTTTTAGTCTTGTTTGCAAAAGGGCAGTTTTCTTTTTCCTTTGCTGCAATTGTCTTTTTTGCAGAATATTAGTGTGCAAGTTTGTGAGCAAATGAAATATGCAGGTTCAATCCATTGATTTTGATTTTCACATCTTATATCTATGCCAGAATCTGTATTTCATGTAAGTTATTTATTTTAAATGGATGTAGTAAATTTGTAGCTCTCAGTTTGAACTTTGCAATAAATAAACCACTAGGCTCTATATTGAAAGATGTTTATCTCAAATACCAACCATAAGTAAGTTTTTTGGGGCCTATTTTGTTTTAGTACAGCTACTTCCTAAGTGTACAGTGTTGAGTCGTATCTTTGAGGGAAACCCTTTTTCATAGATGGTTGGTGTCCATATGGCTCCTCAGCTGAATAAAGAACTGTAAGTGATACTTGGAAACTGCAAACCTGGAATTAGGAGACATAATTACTCCTTCAAGTTATACAGAATATCAGTTGTGAGATTCCAAAGCCATAGCAACTATATGGAAAACCTAGGATGAGAAAGGTAGTTTAAGTGCTGGTAGACCAGCTGCTACTTCCTATGAATACAATGAAAAACGCTGGTGAGACTTAAGTACAGTCCAGATTAAAAAAAATCACACTTTCTCAGGGATCTCCACAAACTAGTGGGTGTCCTGGCTGTCCCTATGACAGCCTCTTTCTACAGGTGAGGCCTCAAATGAGTTGTAGCTAGCCTAGTGTTCCTATGGGGGCACTTTGTATGAAAAAGAGTGTGTACTCCCAAACTTTTGGTGGTTCTTTGGACAGTTGCCAAAGAATATGAAAGAATCCAACATAAGGATTTTTCTTGTTGATAGCAGGTATTCATTGCAGTAAAATAAAGTATGATCCCAATAGGGAATCTTAAAAATTCTCATCTCCCATTTTCTATTCTGAAATAACCACTTTATATTTCATTTATTTTTTCTTATCTGGTGATCTCTTTGAGGCAGGTTTCAGAGTTTGGCAGTGCAACATGAAAGATTAGGAAAAGCATTGATGAAGTGTGGGTGGAAAATTTGTTAAAAATCTGAGAGAGAAGTTTGAGTTAAAAGACATTTGAACTTGGAATTGACTGGGAGGCCAAAGATTTAAAGAAGCAGAAGATTCTCTCAAGACATGAGGAGTAAGTTGTGAGTTAATGGTGTGTGTTTTGTGTGCATGAATGGGAATTTGTAAATGATGTTGAATTCTAGGTGAATTCTCGGCTCCGACAATCATTGTCAACAGAAGATCAAGCTGCAAATATTTATGTTTAAAACTTAAATTATAAAGCTAGTTAAGTCTTTCTAACAACTAGTTTTAATGTTCATGGGTACATTTTATGTAAGTTACCTTTTGCATTATATATGAAAAGATTCATGTTAAGTACAGATTAGAGATTGGGAATCAGTTTGGGGAAGACGTTTTTGTGGATTCTTTCATACTACGAAAGAGAAAAACTTGACTCTGGGGAATTGGACTAATTTTCTTAGCTAGTTTTTAAGATTAGAACGCTAAAAACAAAATATGAAGAAAATTAAAACCCCTTATTATTAAATTGATCTGTGAAAACATTGTTACTGGAAATTGAGTGGAACTTGAGGCCTTTCTTCCAGAAAACAAGGACTTGATTGTCAGGCCTATATTAGGTTCTGAACCTTAATGCCATGTATTTGTACTTACTAAAAATTGTTTCAATGAAAAGCATATTAGTAATGTGAACTTCTGGTCTAGTTGGGAGTTCTTCCATTTGAAAAATGTGATATTTGCATGGAACTGTTTGAATCCTTTTGTTTTCTCAGTTTCCCCTCCACTGGATAGAATTGAAGCTAGAATTTTCCCGTTTGATAAGGAATAAAAAGTGAACATGTTATTTGTAAATTGCTGTTTAGTAACTAGAGATAAACTTGAAATACTAGAATACATTATAAACCTAATCCTAGGTAGTCTTATGAAAATGTATCGCTTTTAACTATCTTTTGAACCTATATTCACATTGGTTTTCAAGATATTTTAAGTTATATTTTTTCCTCTTTTCAGAGCTGCTTCTTCGGGGCTACTTTTTTTATTTTTTATTTTTATTGAGTGTAATTCACAAGGAGCTACTTTTTTTTGGATAAGGCTTCTTATAACTATGGCTGGATGTTTTGCTCTAGTCTTCCAAGAAGGGCCATTTTATCTTTTAGAGTCATTTCTAAAGTCGTGGTCTTTAACTTAGGGGACTATTTTGCATATGAGTGCTCATACAAATTTAAACCCACGTAGACCTCATCACATGTCACCCCATGAATGTTGACAGTGGAGGGAATACCTTGCCTGTAGTATAATATCAGTTCTGGACTGAAAAGCTGGGGAAGAAACTTATTTTTCTCTTTTGCATAAATCAGAAAAACAGCTAGTATGCAGAGTTTTCTTATTGACCTCAGCAGATGAACTGAGCTGATAGTGTTAATTCAGATTGAAGAAATTATCTGAATCTTGGTTTGTGTAGATTTGTGATCTACATGCAATATTAACTAAATCAGATAGCTTTTACAGTTTCACATGTGTACATAGGCTCTCCCCACCCTTTTCAACATCCATTAGTTATTGAACTTTGTAAACTGGCATTGAAACATTACAGCAATGTTTTGTTGCACCAATCTTGTAAACTTTTACAGTGCAATACGTATTATTTTTCAGAGACAAACCAAAGGTTAATTTCTCAAGGTTCTTGCTGCCTGCTTTAGCAGCATTTGATGGAGGATCTTTTATATACATTTGTAATAGATAAAAAATAAACCAGATTGCAAATCCTTTTTTTTTTTTCCTTTTTAAAGCTTAAACCATGTACCAAGTTTTTGGTCCAAATTGTGTAGGATAAGTTAAACTTAAATTGCATTCTATTAACCTATATGAGTGTATTTCTGTAAGCATAGTTATGTTGAAATAAAGTTTTAAAAAGTGTTTTATGCCTTTGTTCATTATTGGTACATCAAACATCACGGAAGCCACATTTATTTTGCTGGAATTGCAAGTGTATTAATAATTTTCAAAATTACTTCCCCCAGATAACCCATAGATGGTAGAAAAGCCGTGGTGGTCTTCATTGTTTGGGGTAACAGTCCAGTGGAGTAGTCAAAAGCCTATCTTTTGTACTCTCATTTCTGGGAGGTGGAGGTGGGGGAGAAAACAACCTTCAGACAATTCGCAGGTTTTGCATAGTAATTCCTTCCCAGCCACAGGTCCTCTTGACAGTTTTAACATGCATGTCCCTTCTCAGTAGCAGGCCTGGTGTTAGTAAAATTTTGACTCTTAATTGGAAAAAGATGCATTGAAGGGACAATAAATTAGGTTACATTCAGTGTTCACTAGGTGTCAGGGCACAGTTTTAAGGATTTTACTGACTTTGCTGGAAGTCTGAGAAGAAACTGAAACCTAAGAGAAAGTGATAAACCAGCTGAGCTGTACGTGGAAGGCTTATGTGTTTTTGTGGAGTTGAGAGAAAAGGGAAAGGGAGTTGGAGAAACCTCTGGCAAAGCATTGAAGCGACTGGATTACATTTTGTCCTGATGCAGCACGTGACCTGGAAGATCCTGAGTCATAAGAAAGAACAAATATTTTGTGTTGAATTGATGAGAGGGATTCACTCTCTTCCCCTTCCTGCAAGAGTGCTTATTAGGAACAAAGCAAAATGAATTTCCAATCATTTTATTGGCGTGGTAGAATCACTGACAAGGAGCATGGAAGCTCCTGCCTGACCAAAGATATATGGGGAATTTATCTTGAATATATAAATGCTATTGATGTCTGATTTGGTTTGTTTAATGAATGAAAGAATTGTTACACCCACCTCATCTTTCTCCAGTGCCTTGCTGCCTCTTTCCCTGAGGCTTACCCCTGTTAGGACGTTTACTTGTATCACATATTTACTCTTGACCTGTTGGCTATTTTTTCTCCCCAGGGTCTCAATCAGGGCTTGACCCTAGCTTGTAGGTCGAGTTGCAGTGTAGTAATATGAGCTCCCCTCTAGGGTACTTTACAGCTCTTGTCCTCAGCTCCACAAAGGCAGATTGGCGAAGGTGCTAAGAACAATGTATTAATGTTTGCCAGTTGGAAAGTTCCAGTGTTAAGAAATAGCTTTTTCAGAGGTTTTTGATGCTCACTGTATCAAGTGTTCTGTGGGCCCTGGAGTTAGAGCTGGGTTCACAATGGGCCCCTCTTCCTTTCTACCGTAATTGGGCAGATTATTTTAACTTTACTAAACCCATTTCTTCATCTATAAATTTGGGGATATGCGTGGTACTTCTGTCCATAGAGTGGTTATTAAGCACTTGGCCTGCATGGTCTATAGTTTTAGTATTAAGACCTCTTCCACTAGATAACAAATCAAATAAGTATTCTTAAATAAAGAAAATGCTTCCTCTGGGCATGATTAAGTTATACAGTTGACATGCTTGTCTTGCACGCCTTGCAAAATAGTGAGCTTTTAATGTCAAAGTAGTATGTGGGCTTTTGTCTCCAACTTTATTGTAATCTCTATGAAACTCAGAATGCTTTTATGTTCACTGCTTTATTCAAACACTGAAACAGCATCTGACCCTTAGGGCAAGTAGTTAATTGCCTGGTACGAGAAGTGTGTGTTTCTCCTTGATTTCCAATTAATTAATAGACAATGGTACTTTTACTGTAATTTTTGAATTCTAATAATGGAGAAGTCTGTTGGTTCATAGACAGACTAGGTTATTTTTCTGGATGCGTTAACAAGGCAGGGAGGGTCAACCCAAGTAGCAGGAAATAGGTAGTCTTGAGAAAGACACTGTTAAGAAACTATTTTGAGAAAGTTTCAAACTTACAGAGAAGTTGCTGGAGTGGTACCTTGAAATCTAGTTTACCCTTCATTTGGATTCACCACTCACATTTGCCTTCCGTGTACTATATATGTAGTATTTGTGGAACCAGCAGAAGTGGTTTCAGGCATTCCCCTTCATCTCTGAATATTTCAGTTTTTGTTTCCTAAGGATAAGAGCATTCTCTTGCACAACCACTGTAGAAGTATCAAATGCAGGACTTCTAAGATTGGTGTAATTTAATATATAGTCCATGTGAGAATTGTGCAGATTTTTCGAAATGTCTTTATATTAACTTTTAACAATCTCCCTGCTCCTAATCACCCATTGCATTTAGTTGTCTCATCTCTTGAGTTTCCTTGAATTTGGAACAGTTTTTAGCTTTTGTCCTTCATAACATTAAGAGTTTGAAGAGTGCATGCCAGCTGTTTAAAGAATGGTCCATAATTTGGATCCTTCTAATTGTTTCCTCATGCTTCAATTCAGGTTAGGCATTTTGGCAGGAATACTAAATGCTGGTGTATTATATCAGAAGGCACATGATGTCATTTTATCCCATTGGTTGTGTTAACTTGGTTAAGGTATTGTCCACCAGATTTCTCCACTGTAAACTTATTTTTTCCCTTTATGGTTAGTATTTTGTGGAAGGATATGTTGAAATTATCTTATTTCTCAACAAACTCAATGATTTTAGCATCTGTTGATTTTTGCTTGAATTAAGTATACCTTCTGTTAAGAAGAGTCTTCCTTCTCCCCATAGACCTAGGTTCTTGTTTCATTTATGTGTTAACTGACAGCCATTAGGCTTACCCCATTTCATGCAGTGGGGGGTGTGGGGGCTCCTTTTCTAGCTCCCTAAATGAGACTTATAGTCTGTTAATACATTGAAGGATTCTTATTTATGACCAAATACTTTGAAACTCAGATATCAAATTTCTTTCTGCTTAAGTCATAACAGTACTATAAAATTTATGAAAGCTTGATGGAATGTCTTAAGGGATAAACTGCAAATGGAAATTTACCAGTGGTCAAGATAATACCACCAAAATGGGCAATTTTAGAGAACAAATATCTAATTTTTACTGATTCTGAAATATCACACCTTTCGTTTCTTTTGTGTGTGCTCTAATTACTTCTTTTTTGAGGAAGATTAGCCCTGAGCTAATATCTGCCGCCAATCCTCCTGTTTTTTTGCTGAGGAAGATTAGCCCTGAGCTAACATCCATGGCCATCTTTCTCTACTTTATAAGTGGGACGCCTGCTACAGCATGGCTCGACAAGCGGTGTGTAGGTCTGCACCCGGGATCTGAACTAGCCAACCCCAGGCTGCCAAAGTGGAGTGTGCAAACCTAACCATTGCGCCATTGGCCTGGCCCTAATTATATTTTAAAAATCATATAATGCACACCCAACTACATTCTCATGAAATTGAAACACGTTAAAATCCACCTTGACTAGCTGTCTTCATACTAACTCTTAATCTCATTTGTTTCCTCTCCAGAATTACCTACTGTGTATGATTTACTGTTAACTCTATCTACATATATATATGCATATTGAAATGCTTCATTTCTACCTTTTTTGCATAAATGTGATTATTGATGTTATGCAATTTGCAGAATTTGTAGATATTTGTCAGGAGTTAAAGACCTATAGTGTGCCATATGGATGGATTATGGTTTACTTACTTTAATATCTAGTTCTCTGACATCCTTATTGCCCAAATTGCTTGGCAATCTGGAAGTATTTTGAGAGTGCAAACCATGTGAAATGAGTGGTTCAGAGGACTCTTAATTTCTTACAAACTTATAAGTTATGTTTATGCTTGTGTTCTTAAGATAGAACTTCCTTCAGATTTGCTAATAGTAATCAAGTCTTATACTCTTTATGTTAAAAATTATTTTACGCAGATACATATATTCGGAATGTTTAAGTTAGTGTTGCTTAAAATAACAGAATGACCAATAACATGTCCAACACATAACGTTCAGCATAGCTGTGGTAGAGGAATAGCACCTTGACACTCAACTAACATTACTGAGGTGAATGAATTAGCCATTCAATGGTATGTTAATGAATTACAATTTAATAAGGCAGAGCCCTACCTGAGCATAAGCTACAGCCATAGCTGGAATTTGGCTATGTCTTTGGTGGACCAACATGGAGAGACCAACAGGAGTCTTACTTGCATGAAAGAATGAAGACTTTTCTGATGAGATACAGCTCATCTTAAAGATATCGAGAATAAGGCAGGCTGGTTTGCCCAGTAGCAAGCATGGGGCCTTGCAGTTAGCGGTAGCAGAGGTAACCATGGTGACTGCAGTACCCAGAGATCAGAGAAAGGCAAGGGCAGGAATCATACGAGCAGCATGGGAAGTGTTGAGCCTCTTTGGTAGGGACATTAATAAACACGATTATTCCACTGGTCAGTAGTGGCAGCAGTGGAGTGGTGAGACATTGCATGCTCTGTGCGCTGTGCACACAAGTATGAAATTCCATTAAAGGGAGCCGTTCTTGGAGAGGAAGAAAATGGCTGATTTCATGTATGAGCAGGCAGGCCTTATTCATGGTCCATGTGAGACAACCTTGGGGACACCTGGAAATAATCGGGCAATATTTTGCCTGGGACTGGAGATCCTGCGTTAGTATCTCGGAGTAATGTGTTTATCAGTACCAAGCGTCTGTGCCACACTGCCTTTCTGGTTGTTAAGTGAAGAATGTTATATGGGGAAATGGAGGCTATAATAAATCAAAGGAGCAGTTAGGAGTGGTGGTCAAAAGGATTTCAGCCTAATCTGAATGTTTTCAATTTACAGCATTAATACATTATCACGATGTAGAGGGAACTCTTTACATAGGCTTCCCTGTATCATAGTATCTAACCCTTATGTTACTAAAGACCATAGAACGTTTACCAGCAGCAGTTAGCTTAATTTCACCTTTTTGAGATAAAAGTAAACTAGGATTTAACAATTGTGCCCTGATTCTACTTATGCCCAGATCTGAGATAGCATAAGCTGGCATTTTTAGATAAGCCACTATATTCATTATGTGGGTAGCTATTTGAAAACATAAGAACATGTCATAATTTAAAGTTAAGAACTGGATTTATTTGAAAATGCGCTTGGTTCCTGGGCCCTGTGAGCCTGCTGTGTTTTAGGCCTTGATATCTCTCCCATCTGATCCATGTATTAGAATATTACTTGTGTTGTAGCCACTTCCAGTAGGCGCAAGTCTCCCAGTCTCCCAGAATCAATAGGGACCAGTGGAAACAGAGTAACACGCTCTCTTATTCTGGAGAGCAGAAAGCAGTGAGAGTGACGAATGTCCCTGAGTTGGGGTTCTATCCGCTTGCTTGGTGTCCGCCAGACACTATGTGCTACATTCCACTTAATTGAAAAAATTTTTTAACCTTTTTTTTTTTTGAGGAAGATTAGCCCTGAGCTAACTACTGCCAGTCCTCCTCTTTTTGCTGAGGAAGCCTGGCCCTGAGCTAACATCCATGCCCATCTTCCTCTACTTTATACGTGGGACGCCTACCACAGCATGGTGTGCCAAGTGGTGCCATGTCTGCACCTGGGATCTGAACTGGCGAAACCCGGGCCGCCGAGAAGCGGAACGTGTGAACTTAACTGCTGCGCTACTAGGCTGGCCCCTAAGCTAATACTTTATCAAGTCTCTAGATAGGGGCTGGCCCTGTGGCTGAGTGATTAAGTTCCTGTTCCCAGGGTTTCACCGGTTCAGATCCTGGGTGTGGACCTAGCACCGCTCATCAAACCATGCTGCGATGGCGTCCCACAGCACAACCAGAAGGACCTACAACTAGAATATACAACTATGTACTGAGGGCGCTTTGGAGAGAAGAAAAAAAAAAAAAAGATTGGCAACAGATGTTAGCTCAGGTGCCAATCTTTAAAAAAAGAAAAAAGAAAAGAAAAAGTCTCTAGATACTCTGGTGTAAAGTTCTGGTAAAACATTGATTTGACGGCTGGTTTAGGAGCAAGTGGGACTGCCTATATGATTCCCCCTACTCCTCACTCTCTAATCCAGTCTAAGCCTGGGCCCAGTGTGCTCTCGCAGGACTGGAATGGGCATAGGGAGGGGAGGGATGGAGATCAAGAAATGCTGGTAGGTGGCCAATGCTAAAGGGTTCTGAAATCACTTCCAACTCCATGTCATTCCACCCCTCTTCCTGGTTGTGAAACCAGGAAAAGAAGAGTTTCTTGGGCCTCAGGATCTTCAGCTTGGATTCTGCCTCAAACTCCCATCCTTTTTTCCTTCTTGGAGAGTAATGAGATACTATTCTGAGATATACAGGTCTTTCATTTCTGTGTTCTTATTACCTTCCTCAGCATAGAGACTTCACGATAGCTTTCTGCTAGTCTAAGTGCTCCTTGGGGGTGGGTAGGAATGGGAGTGGAGATAGCCCAGATTTGAATATGAATGGATTTCTTTTCATTTAAATTTTAAAAAGTAATACATGGACAGTTAAAATATTCCTAAAAGATTTATAATTAAATCGAAATTTCCAGGGCCCACTCTGCTTCGGCAGCCCAGGGTTTGGATCCTGGGCGTGGATGTGACACTGCTCATCAGGCCACGTTGTGTTAGCGTCCCACATGCCACAACTAGAAGGACCTATAACTAAAAAAATACCCAATATATATATATACACAACTGTACTGGGGGGATTTGGGGAGAAAAAAGAAGAAAAAATTGAAATTTCAGAGCCTCTCCCTCTCTCCTTTCCTCAGTCACATAGCTGCTATGTGTATCTGACTCCTGAGGTAAATTTAAGTTAGCATCTCATTTCTTATTTGATAAATATACAGTGGATTCTCTTCATATAGGTCCTTAGAACAGACAGCACGTTATATAGCATTTTCCTCAAGGTGATGATCACCCTAAAACCTTGTGGTGCATAAAAATGGCCAGAAAGTCTTCACAACCCTTTCAGTCAGCCTGACTGTGCTGCCACCCCAACTTGCGTTGGCCAATAGAATGCAGCAGAGTGACGCATGACTTCTGAGCTTCGGCCTATAGAGGCCTTGCAGCTTCTACTCTCACGCTTTTTCTGAACAACCCTGAAATAGCCTACTTGAGGGTGACCCCCAAGGTAGAGAGAATGACCAATGGAGAAAGGCCCAAGTTCCCCAGCTGGTACAGCCATTCAGGCTGAAGCTCCTGGCACACAGTGAGGTCTGCAAAAGCATGTTCCCATAGAGCAGAAGCACCACTGCAATGAGCCCAGATTACACTGCCAAACTGAGAAATAAGAGCAAATAAATGCTCATTTAAGGCTACTAAATTTTGGGGTGGTTTGTTACTCAGCAATAGATATGGATACAAGCCTAATTGTGCTCTCAATCTAGTTAATAAAAAAGAAGTATTTCCAATTAACAGTTGAGCAACTGTACCCAGAAGTGACGTATCCCATGCCAAACGGGGGAGTTAATGGGTAAAATGGGATTGCTAGGCATTGTTTTCCTTTGTTGGAGGGTCTCATCCAAGTTCCCATGCTGAAAATACTAACACATTTCTCAGAATGAGCTTTACATAATAGCTTTATTTGGCCAGTGAAAAAGACATTTTCTTTACCTAGTGCTTCAATACAATACATCTTTTATCTGGCATTTTAAAGGAAAGTAGTCCCCATTTCTGTAATTTTCTTTCCTGTTGAGTATTTAACCATAGAGTTTAAAGTCAAAGACAGGAAAAAGATAAATCTTTTTAGGCCAGATGTTAAATGCTGAGAAAAACTGGAGATAATAGAAAGCTTTAATTAGGCAACCAGGATCCCCTTTTAGTGAAAGTCAGTTAAGACGTAAAAAGGAACAGGAAACAGGATGAGTGCTACACAAGTAGAAAAGGCAAGACCTTTTAAACAAGTTCAGGGCCAAATTAACTTGGTTTTCGAAGCTATTTGGTTCGTGAGTAAATAGGGACCACCAGTTCTTCTAATTCTATCTCACTAGCAGGGCCAGGATGAAAAATCAGTTTCTTTCCGTTGACAGTTGAATGGTGTAATTCTTTGGATGTTTGCATTCCAAATTTCCTGTGTATCTAATTTACTATTTTCTTTCTTTCTTTCTTTTTTGTGAGGAAGATTGGTCCTCAGCTAACATCTGTGCCAATCTTCCTCTACTTTTTGTATGTGGGACACTGCCACAGCATGGTTTGATGAGTGGTGTGTAGGTTCAAACCCAGGATCCGAACCCTCCAACCCTGTGTTGGTAAAGTGGAGCAGGTGAACTTACCCTTACTATGCCACTGGGCCGGCCCATAATTTACTATTTTCTCAATCAGAATTGTGGGTCAGGATCTCCACGCATGCTGTGATCTGTCCGTGGTACTTGGCAAAGCTCACTAGCAATGTGAAAAGATTCCCAGCCAGCCATGAAAGCACAGTCGATTTAAAGCTGTCTGACCTGGTAAAACAGCACAGAAATCACACTGGGACTTTTGTTTAGGTTTGGGCAGCATTGCTGACATAAGACACACACACACACTCACAGTCAATCTCTGAGAAACATTCTCAGGGTGGAATTATATATGGTAGAATTCAAAGGAAGCTAGAAAGAGAATTAAGTGGCAGTGACATAGTTTCCAAGGAAACTGTGTCATTACCTTTGGAGGTCTTCCAAGTGGGTTACCTGTCTTGTCTGAGATAACATTTCCCTCCTAAGGTTGAAAGGTTCTCACCTTTAGACTTGTGATGGGTTCCAGTATGTAGAGGAAGTATTGTGTAGTGGTTAAAAACATGGGTGCTGATGGGACTGCTCTGTATCCTGGGTATAGGTCATTAAATGAACCTATACAAATATTAAAATCATAGTACATTGAAAGGGAAACGAGTCAGTTTTGCTATATAATTTTAAAAACCCACATGGGTGCCTGAGCTGGACTGCTTGGGTTTGTTTGAATCACAGCTCCGTCACTTATTAGTTGTGTGACCCTGGACAAGTTACTTGTGCCTCAGTTTCCTCATTTGTAAATGCAGGTAATAATAGTACTTCCAGCATGGGGTTGTTGTAAGGATTCAGTTAATACATGTAAAGCTCTTAAAACAGTGCTTGGATCACTGTACTGTATGTGGTATGTAAGAGCTAGCTACTATTATTATTGTAAGGATGCAAAGGAATCAAAAGAAGATATATGGGCTGTCGTATGATTATAGGAACTATAAGTAGTCTGAAATACAACTTCGGTGAGGTACTGCCTTTATGTAAAGAAGGAAGAAACCCTAGAAAAGTATAAACTAAGCAAATTTAAGTCTCCCCTGTTGCTGTTTTTAAGGGACAGCAAAAACTAAACAAAAAAATCCCCTTATTCTCCTAATTCATTCATTCATACATTGAATGCCTGCTGTTTTCCAGGACTTACTGAAAAGTGAGAAATGATCTTGGCAGTCTTCACTTCCCAAATCACCTGATGAAGTGTTCTCTAGCATGTGTGTCTTTTTTCATGGCCCCAGTTTTCTCAGATTTACTGCAGCGACTGGCCAGAGGTACTGACAATATCTGTGATTAAGCATCATATGTATTGCATTTAGCAATGAGAATATTAAGACCAAATAAATTCTCCCACTAGGTTAACTACCCAGAAGGTAAATTCTGAGAATTATTTGGGAAGTAAAAGGAAGCTTTTGAAAAACAGGAACCTGGGAGGGGTCCAAGCTGTGAGTGTTTTAAGGAAGATCTAGACATACTCAGGAATATTCAGATCATGAGACTCCTGTACTAAATGAGACAATGCTGCTCTTTGACATGAAGGGGAAAAGTGAGGCATCGTTCCTATCTGATGTTAAAATATAAATCATGAACCATTCCCCTCCCACTACAGGGCATTAATGGGGCAGACAACATGACAGAGAGACATTATGAGTAGGCAGAGGTGCCATCTATTTGATTCACATGAGTCTGAAGTCTTGTTTTTTATGTTTAAGCATTACTCTTTGACAGTTTGAGAGAAAACAATCCCCCTGGGAGGAGGAAAGCAGCCAAGAGAAAATAGAACAGTCTGAGAAAGAATGGAAATGATTCTATTGCTCCACGAGACAGAGCCAAGTGGGAGCGAAGCCAGGGTAAATTATCAAGGCTGTCTACGAAACAGCTCGCCTCAGCTGGGGCGCTGGGTGCCTACTCAGTGAAGCAGTAACAGCTCTGCCATGGCTGACACAGCTGGAGCTCCAAGTCAGCCATGTGCAGGAAAGTGGCCTTGATCTCCATTTTGTAAGAAGTGTCTGCATGAGCGAGAAACACAAGCACACAAGATGTATCTGTACTCCACTTCTCCTTGGTTGTCATGGGAAGTGAGTGTTGCAAGTAACATAAACAAATTTAGACTTTGGGGAACTATACAGTAAAGCCCTGCTGATTGGTAGGGCTTGCCATTTATGGTGATTAAAAATACAAATGTATTAAACCTCACTTTGTCTCAGTTAACTTTTAAAAAGATGCTGCTGTTTTTAAGAGGGGGAAAAAGATAAGGTTTAGGGGCCAGCCTGGTGGTGCAGCGGTTAAGTTCGCATGTTCCGCTTCTCAGCGGCCCAGGGTTTGCTGTTTCGGATCCCAGGTGCGGACATGGCACCGCTTGGCAAAAGCCATGCTGTGGTAGGCGTCCCACGTATAAAGTAGAGGAAGCTGGGCATGGATGTTAGCTCAGGGCCAGTCTTCCTCAGCAAAAAGAGGAGGATTGGCAGTAGTTAGCTCAGGGCTAATCTTCCTCAAAAAACAAAACAAAACTTCGAGTTTAATGTCACATAGAAGTCAAAAAGCCCTTTGATGGCACATTTTACTTCTTCTAGGTGTCACGAGTACAAAAGAGGTGACATGCTGAACACAAGGCTGCAGAGCCAAGTAAATGATCTAGTATAAACTTGCTTCATTGTTTTCTTACCACTCAAAAACAACCTCTGTCCAGTGGAAGTGACACTTTACCATTAATTTCTCCTCTTCACTAATTCCTGCATGCTATCATGGTGTAAATGGTTATTGATTCAAGGGAAGTCTTCACACTTAGATTCATGGATTAAGACGTATCAGTAAACTGACTACAGCTCAGAAACCAAGACGGTATCAGAACTTCCTTAAAGGAAAATCCACTGTGGAGCAGTTGAATAGGCCAGCAGTGATCCTGGGCTGCACGAGGGTGGCAGAATATGGAGGAAATTAACACCAGATCCTAGCAGAAGTCCTTGACTGTGTAGGCGCGGAGCATCTTTTGTGTCTGAGGTATGGTAACCCCCATTGCCTGGCTTTCCTGTCTGTTTTTGCAGAGAAT
Organism: Equus przewalskii; assembly: GCF_037783145.1. Lineage (NCBI taxonomy): Eukaryota > Metazoa > Chordata > Mammalia > Perissodactyla > Equidae > Equus > Equus przewalskii. The sequence goes on along the minus strand of NC_091833.1, from coordinate 75,851,304 downwards.
CATAAAAGGTTAGAACTGAGAAAAATCCAGTCATTCCCTCATTTTATAGGTGAGAAAATGAAGACCCAAAGAGATTAACTAATCTAACAGGGAAACTGACTGACTTAGTAAACTGCACTGTTTGAAACTCCCAGCAAGGCACCTTGGAACATTTTTAGATATGCCTCAGCCAGGCTTTATGAAACCGGTGAATTTTAGAAGTAAAAGGGACTTGAGAATATAAATTATGAACATTTAAAGAGTTTTTGCTAGTTGAGAGGCGTAAAAGCCTAGAGAGAAGATAAGGAGGGAGAAATGTTCTGCCTCTAAAATACATACCCATAAGTTATCAGGGTAATGACAGCATCTGTTTTTAGGTTCTGTATTTCTCCACAATTGCCAGGTTCTCCATATTTTCTTCATTCTATCTAAAGATTCATGGATATGCTCCAAAATCACCATGAACAGTAGATAGATATGTAATGGCTACAATTTTAACTTGTAAAATTAATGGTATTTCATTCTCTACAAAACAAAAGACTAGAAATCAACCACCAATCAATTTTCTCAACTTGGGAAGCTACCGCCCTCTAGAGGGTGGGTTTGGGAAAGTCAGGGGTACTTTTTCGTTGTCACAATGACAGATGGGGCAGAGGGAGTTGCTACTGGCATTTAGTATCTGGGGATGAGGGATGCCTGATATATTGAAATGCAGTTTTACACATAAAGAACCCTACCTTCCCAAGATGCCAATAGTACTCACTTCGAAACATGATGAAAGTGAGATCTACAAAGTTTGTACCAGTTACCTCTTGAAATATTAACCATTTATTCTAAGATGACTTAGTGAGAAGGGGGCTAGAGGGTACACATTGACAGCATGGGTCTGTGTATTAGGAAGTTCATGGACCTGACTGCATTTTAGGCCAGCTTATCCCACTAGCATTTATCTCAACACTGGGATCTGGGACTTGATGTGCCAATTGTTCATTGTACACAGCTATAGTGCTTACTCAACTAGGAATAGCAGAAGGTAAAGACTTCTGATTGACATATGTTATGCAGTGTGTACAGGCAAAAGTTGATAAACTGGTTAAATGCTCTGATAGTTGCAGAATAGACTCTGGATACCAAAAAGATAGAACTTGAATCTTTTTTTTGAGGAAAATCAGCCCTGAGCTAACTACTGCCAATCTTCCTCTTTTTGCTGAGGAAGACTGGCCCTGAGGTAACATCCATGCCCATCTTCCTCTATTTTATATGTGGGACGCCTACCACAGCATGGTCTGCCAAGCAGTGCCGTGTCTGCACCCGGGATCCAAACCGGTGAACCCTGGGCCGCCAAGAAGTGGAATGTGCAAATTTAACTGCTGCGCCACTGGGCTGGCCCCTTGAATCCTTCTTATCTAAGATTTTCAGGTACTTTTATTTTTTTTAATTTTTTAATTTTTATTTTTTTGAGGAAGATTAGCCTTGAGCTAACATCTGCTGCCAATCCCCCTCTTTTTGCTGAGGAAGACTGGCCCTGAACTAACATCCATGCCCATGTTCCTCTACTTTATATGTGGGACGCCTACCACAGGACGGCTTGACAAGTGGTGCCATGTCTGCACCCGAGATCCGAACTGGTGAACCCTGGGCCACCAAAGCAGAATGTGCAAACTTAACCACTGTGCCATCAGGCCGGCCCCTTCAGGTACTTTTAGATCACGTAAGGTAAACTTCTACTTGTTCTGCAGTGTCCATTCTCCCCTTCTTCCCTTAAGTAAGAAAAATCCAAAACGGTCCCCATTTCCCCTTGCAACTCCCAGCTTCCTTGTGGGTGGGTGTGGCCATGCAACTGTTGACCACTGGACAATGTAAAATGATGTGCACAACTTTCAGCTCTTCTCTTCTTTTAAATAGGGAAGCTGCATGCTCTTCACTTTCTTCCCCTCTTCCCACTTCCTGGGAAAGGATGACAACTTGAGCAACCACCTTAGAGCTAGAGATGGAAGCCATGGAGTGTCCCACCAGTTAGATCCTTGGATGACTACACGGAGCAGAGCCACCTACTCACTTCTATCTTATTTAAGCCAATGTATTTTGGAGAAATTGATTTTCTACCATTTTTTCATGAGCCAACTGCTAAGTTGCTCTGTCAACTAGACTCTAAATAAGAAGTGACATCTGGTCTCAATAAAAATAGTAGTGGGAGAAACTTGAATGTAGTAGAACTCCTTTTTAGGTATATTTGGGTCACAGATACATATATATATATACTCCCTATAAAAAAATAACTTCTATTTACAAATTCAAAACATTACAAATCAGCACAGTCCTGAGTAGTTAAAAAAAGGTGGGAGCAAGGGGGTTTTATTATAGCCATATTTAATACAATTCAATGTATGTAGTTATGTTTAATAGAGTTAATATGCAATGTGAACAAGGTCAGCTTCATATATTTATCTGTTTTTTCTTCTTCTGCAGATTGTACACCAGGGAAGGCGGCTTCTTGGTTTTATAGGCCACACTTCTCTTGAGGCGCTCTCCTTTGATGTTAACGATATGTGGCAAGAGAGGGGTCCGGACCGTCAGAACTGTTCCTTGAGGCGTATAGCCTCGGAGACGCAGTCTGTCCTTAAAATGTGGCGTAACTGCAACCCAACCTATGCAGGCAGGCGACAGAACACAAAATGGCATTAGCAACCATCTTATTACAAATACCAAACCAAAGCTCAAAATGGAGGAGCAACAGAGGCTATAGTCTCTTTCACTTAATTTTTTTAAAAAGCATTACAGTGCATTTGTGAAAAGGTACAAATTTATTTTCAGAGTAGGTTGCATTTATGAATAAACTAGTATGTATTTCTTAAAATTCTCAGCTTATGTCAGGTAAGGCACATTTCTATAAAAACATACTATACGTCATAAGGCTACTTTATTCACCTTTTAAAAAGTGCCCGGTGTAAAATTACCTGCAGAGGAAAACTTGATGTCAGCCACTGCTTCAGATTCCCCAAGTCCTTCTTCTAATGTAATGTCTTCACCAACAAGAGGAGGAAATCCTGCCATTCGCTCTTCTCCACCCATTGGGACCTTCCATTGAGACAAAATGAAGAAGTTTGGAAATTCAAATTAAATTCCCCATAACTAATATTAAGTAAAGCACTGATAAGATAATTCTGTACAGGGATCAAGAATAAAATCCTTTTAAACATTCAGCTCTTGAAAAAACTCTGAATCACTTCTAGGTCAAATGCAAAAGCACAGGCGCTCTGTGATGAGATGAAGCCTACAGATCCCAGTGCCAAGGGCCCCATGTGGACATGCACCTGGAGGTAGCCTCCTGAGAGCACAATCTTGCTTTATTTGTTTACACTGTTTTTATAGCCCTCCATAAAGCTTCACACAGAGTAATGTGGGACAAGTAGGGCAACATCCTTCCAAACACCTTGTTTCTTGAGGTCTGGCTGGCCACAAAGATTAATCTCTACCTTATTACAAGTCAAGGGTACATGTATGATAGGTAAGATTCAACTTCTATGTTTATAGATATTCTAGGAATTGGAAATAACTGGAAAATAATTTATTAATTAATCTCGTGTTTAGCACTAGGGACACAAAGATAGAAGTTACAATATGGTCCCTGGCCCCAGGAGATCAGAAGGTGGAAATAACAGGTAAACAAATAACAAGGTAAGAAATGTGATGAAAGGCAGCTATTACTAAGTACTATGGTTGTGGAGGAAGAAGTCGGTCAAGGAAAACATTAATGAAGAAGCAATATCTGAGCAGTATTGTGAGAAACAGGTCAAAGTTACTCAGTGGATGCTATTCTGGGTTAGCATCATGCACAGACACAAAAAGCTGGCAGAGGGCTAATGAGTTCAGGGAACTGTAGTTTAACTGTCCAGAGTATGTTACGTGTGTATCAGTGAGAGGCTATCAGTTTAGACTTCTCTCAGTAATGTGGAACAACCAAGTAATTACAAGCAGGAAAGAGAACACAGATAAGAATAAAAAAAGGATACTTGTGACCTACTTTGTATTTTGGAAAGATCTCTCTAGTGCAGGGCTTCTCAACCTCAGCACTACTGACATTTTGGGCTGAATAAGTCTTTGTTGGGGGTAGGCTGTTCTGTGCATTATGGTATTTTTAGTAGAATCCCTGGCCTCTACTTTGGCATCCATCAAGTTGTGAAAACCAAAAATGCCTCCAGGCATTGCGAAATGTCCCCTGGGGGCAGAGGTCAACCCTGGGTGAGAACCACTGCTCTTGTGGCTGTGGAGGTATATTCGGGGTAGGGGTGGGAGGAGGGCAGTAAAAATGGGATGTTGGGAAAAATACTTAAGGATCTCAAAAACAGCCTAATGGAAGCAGATTACAGCCTGAACTACAAGGCTGGATTCAGAGATAATTAGGAGGCAGGACTGACTAACTGGGAAGGTCAGGAAACCAGGAAGCAAGAATGAATCCCAGAGCAGCCCAAGAACCATCTGAGTCACACTGGGAGAGAAGACTAGGACTGTTGCTTTGGAAAGTATCAATCATGTCCCTTCTGAAAACTACACAGATGCATGGGGGTAGAGTGACACAGAGTTCATTTTTATGACAGCCATGTTATACAAACTAAGGAAGTTTTCTTTCCTGCAAGTCTCAAGCTGTATTTCAACTTGGTATTATTATTTACCTAAAAAGTGAACAAATGTAATAGAACAACTCAAGTCTTTTAGTGGGGAAAAATCAATAGATCGTACCTTGCTGACTGCCTTTATGTGCTCACTCACCCTACAAATCCTGCAGGTCTTTGGAATATTAACTTTAGGGCAGTTATTTCAGTGGTTTTAATTTCAGTCTGGCTTTCTTAGGAAATTCAGAGAGGGGAAGTATTTACTTCTCAACTCAGGTTTGTTTTGATCCTGTTTGAAGGGAGGGTGTATATTTTGCATTTTGACTTATTTTCATTTGCATGAGCACTAATGCTAAATCACCTCTGTATTTTTGCAACAGATGTGTCCCATCATCATCATCATCACAAATAATGACACCGCACTTACAACACTTAGAGCCCCTAAACTTAATCCTCTTCGCAACCTTGTGAGGTGGGTACAACACACGGCGGTAAAGGAAACTTGCCTAGTCACACAGCTTTGTTAGGTGGTGGAGTGGAGCAGGCATTTGAACCCAGGCAATCTGGCTCCAGTGATCTTAGCCATTGTACAATACACACTAGCCAACAGTGTGTATGGCGTGTCTAGTTAAAGGGCTGAACAGTCCCCACTCAGCTTTTGGTGAACTTAGTAAGAACAATTTCAGTGGTACAGCAAGGGCCAAACAGGACTGCAGAGGATGGGGCATGAGGAGCAGGAGCAAGGTTTATTGGAAAGAGAAGAAATGAGCAGGACACTGACTTTTGTTTTGTTTTTTAAGGATGAGAGAAATTTTAACATACATACAGGCCAAAGGAAGGAGCAGATAGAGAAGCAGAGAAGAGGTGGGATAATCAGTATGTGTCTCGGATTAAGAACCTAAGAGGAGAGCTTTTCCACCCAGACCAGGGCTTCTCAACCTTGGCCCTACTAACATTTTGGACAAGATAATTCTTTGTTGTGAGGGGCTGTCTGGGCACTGCAGGATGTTTAGCATCATCCCTGGCTCCACCTACTAGATGCCAGCACCATCTCCCAGTTGTGAGACAATCTGTAACTTCTCTTCACTCAGCATTATCCAATACAACTTTCTGCAATGATGCGTCTGTTGGGCACTTGAAATGTGGCTACTGCAACTGAAGAACTAAATTTTAAATTTTATTTAATTTTAACTAATTTGTTTAAATTTAAATAACCACATGTAGCTACCAAATTGGACAGTGTAGCCTAGAGAAAACACAGCTCTGCAGCTATCCTAGGATCAGTCCAAACCAACATTCCTTTTCTTACAGAGTCCACTTCACTTTATAGCCAAAATCTTCAAGGCGAAGAAAGTGAGGGGCGAGCTAGCTGACGGTATAACAAAGATGGTTCTGTCTAACAAAGGCAGGACTGTGGGACTATCACGGTGTATGATAACCTAACTAGCAATCATCTAAGAGTGTTGCCTCACCTTGAGTAATGTATGACCCGCATGCTTGTGATACACGGTATCCGCCTTGTCCAAAGAAGTAACGTGCACGGGAAGGAAGTTAGAAGCCACAACTGTAAACCAAGCTGACTGACTTCCCTCAACAAAGGAAGAGAGAAGTTGTTATTTTATACAATCAAAAACTTGCAAAACCAGCACATTACAAGGTACAATCAATTACGAAAAAAAAAATCAGGCTCACTTTATAAGTACTGGTATGGCAGCTGTAATCAAACTATATTAATGCCAAAAAGAAAAAGGGTACAATATGGGGGAAGCAGAGTCTTTAACAGTTTATGTAAAACTATGATTCCTTCTATAGGTTTGTTGATACTATTCAAAAAAGTAACACTACTTCTATTATTAAAAATAAAAGGAAATAATGTCTGCTTTAACTTTCCCTGGGGAAAGTCAGGTTTAAAATATTAAAATTCTGTGGGCTTTAATGAAATATGTAAGGGTTTTAAGAATGCAAGGCTAAATTCCCAACAAATTATGAATACAAAACCCGAGAAATATGCTATAGCAATGGCCTGTAAGTTGCATTCAGTGTTGTTGGACACATCCATGCTTTATTTTCCTTTTTTTCCCTCACTTTGGCAAAACGAGAAGCAATTCTAGATACTCTAAAATCCCCAGAATGATGCTAATTAAAAAAAAACGTACATATAAAAAAAGTACACATATCATGGGATATAAAGAAGTGTGGAATCTATTTAATGCATATTAACCCTGTACCTAAAGGTGTGACCTATGATTTCCATGTGAAACAATACCACAGGATAGGGACAGTTATCTTTTCTTCTTAAATTTCTTAAATGCCAACCTGTCTGGGGCACTCAACATCCTCCTGAAGATCTACTTTCTTTTTTCCTATTTCTTTTTCCCAAGTTTTTATTATGGACATTTTCAAACATCAATATTTTGCCAGTCTTGTTCATATATCTGCTTTCTTAAAGTAAATCCCAATACTATGTCATTTTTTAATGGTACAGACTTTCCTTACCTGCAGAAAATCTATGCGGCCTATAGCACCCAAAAATAGAACCATTCCTGGTTTAAGCACAAAAGTTCTCGGCACAATGGAATGTGTTGGCAAAACAATATTTACTTCTTTTTCTGTTAGAAGATTTAAAATCTGTGAAGCAAAGGGCAGATATTTTAGAGAATTACTTTTATTGAAGATATGCTATATTGTAATTTACCTGTAAGATAAAAAGTGCTGAAAAAATATTTCAGACTGCACAATAAAACAAAGTACGTCAGAATTTGCTGCACATAAAATTTACACATTCTTTCTGTCTAAATGAATCAGTTTACGGACAGCCCTACTCTTTTTTCATAACTTAATCTTGAGTAATGGCAAAATAACTTTATAGGACTATGAGACTTTCTTATGTCAGCAGCAGCCTGGGAATGTCAAAATCGGTGTGAACTGAAAACACTGATGATTCAATCCCAAGATAGAAAATATGTTCTCTCCATCAAGGCTTCTAGGAAGCAATAGCTTTCGGCTAAAGGTAAGGCAATGTGCTACCTTATGTCCTAGTGGCAAGTATTCGTGCATTAAAGGCAAAATGGTCACCCTACTCTAGGAGCGGGTAAAGAGCTGCAAGAACCCCTTTCTAAATTCTGCTCTTCAGTTTCCTTATTTCCACCGAATACTCAGCAAAAAATGAGAGAAAGTTATGGCTTTCCTCTGGCTTATAAGGATGAAGAGTTCCTAAACAGACGAGAGAAAAGAGAAGAGGAAGTCAGAAAGTACAAAATTCTAGTTAGATTTAAGGAATTGAAATCTGATTTAAAAAGAAAAAGACCAGAGAAGGTAAAAAAAAGGATAAAAAACTTTTGTGAACTTAAGAAAGTAACAAGGAAATAAAAAATAAGTGACACCTAGAGAGGCTGACAAGAAAATAAATAAGAAGGGGACTGCAAGCAGAAGGAGTTGAAGTTAAAGTGATAGAGTAGCATTAGAAAGCAGCACAGTTACTCTAAAGTTATGGATTGCTAAGGAAGAAAAGATGGGACACAAGCACTTATTCCAGGAGGGCAATAGAAGTTAAACGATCTATGATTCTATGACATGGGATACCAAAGAGAATACAATTCTGACAATGAAACTGTAAATGATCCTGATGAGGCAAAGGAAGGAAAAGTAACTAAGAAACCAGTGTTGTTTTACAGAGATAACTAAGCAAATTAGAGACTGGTCAGGAACCAGATTCAAAAGCTGACTAGTGGATGTGTTGTAAGGCTCTATCCTGGAGGGACACTTGAGTCAATCAATGACTTGGATGGTGATCAAAACTGCAAATGGGGGCCGGCTCCGTGGCTGAGTGGTTAAGTTCGCGCGCTCCGCTGCGGCGGCCCAGGGTTCAGATCCTGGGCGCGGACATGGCACCACTCGTCAGGCCACGTTGAGGCGGCGTCCCACATCCCACAACTAGAAGGACGTGCAGCTAAGATATACAACTGTGTACAGGGGGGGTTTGGTGAGATAAAGCAGGAGAAAAAAAATATTGCCAACAGTTGTTAGCCCAGGTGCCAATCTTAAAAAAAAAAACTGCAAATGAATAAAAAGTTATGAGATTTAATGAGTATGTAGGATATAGGCTGAATTTAACAGGATAAAATTAAAGTTGCCCAGGAGATCCTGCAATTGGATTAAGAAGATGTATAAGGGCAGGACGGGTAGAGTTAATCGTATTCTAAATTATGCTCACATTAGGGCACAGATGCAAGAAATTTAGTTCTTAGTGTCATGTTTTAAGAAAAAAACAAATTAGAAAACATTATGTAAAGAGGCCTAGACTGATGAATAGCCTCTCTCAGAGAACAGCTGTGGGCAATGGAGACAAGTAATCTGGATGACGTCAGCACAGTAAGTGCTCAATGTTTGTTGGATGAACTCATGAAAGAGAAGGAAAGAGCAGAGTGAGGAAGAGATAGGACACCACACTTTAAAACGTTTCAAAGTCTGGCAAGGCAAACAGGCATTAAATTCGTTCCACACAGCTTTGAGGAACAATGGGTACAAGTGACAGGGAGACTGCTCAACACAAACAGCAGGTCAAAGACTGAATGGGTTACCTTGGGAGGTAAGGTGACACTGCTCACCTGATGGTAAGTCACTCCTTACTCAGTTTAAGCTGGATGCCCTCTTCATGGATACGGTATAGAGGGAATTCAAGCATGGAATAAGTGGCTGGACTACGGTCATATTTATGATTTCTTCCAACCTCAAAATCTAGGATTCTGTAAACGTCTCCCTAACTAAGGTAACAACCTCAAGGATATAAATAGGTTGTCACGAGTGAACCCTACCAAATGGAACACAGAACTTGATGGCATATAGATTCGTCCCTGAACTGCTTCTATGAATGAATCAGAACTGAGTCTAAAATGAAAGGATACCTCCTTTCCTGTGTTCTGTCAATTACGACAGTACTCGTGTAACTGAAAGTAAATGTTTAAGCTATCAAATACATACACAATTTTCTTTTGTAATTCCAGGGGTGTCATGAAACCAGTGGGCATCTTTCACATCTTCTGGGGTCAACTGTACTCGTTTGGTGGGTTTATCTGCAACAACAGGTTCATTTCCCATGTCAAAGGCAAGTGAATCAGCATCAAACTCGAAGGCAGCTTCATCCTTCTGTTCTTCTGAATACGAGAATGTTCTTCCAACTCTTCCTAGAACAAGATATACTGAAGTTATTAGTCACTCTTTTAAAGCTTTTGACTCCAGACAGGTAATTCTTATGTTTGCCTCAAACAAGTTACTAGGACTAACTATAGTGTATGGAAGTGAGACTACAAAATGATACCTTTGCTTTTTTTCCACAGGCAGTGGGAGCCAGACTCTTGCAATGATCAAGTGAGTGGCTGGCTGTTTACACTGGGTGGCGGTGGGAGGAAGGGTTAGAAATCAAACTGTTTTTAGTAAATGGAAGGTTGAAAAGAGATACCAAGGAAAGGGTGACAACCTACACTCATGTGTGGTCAATGACAGACCACATATACGACAGTGGTCTCACACGAGATTAGTATCATACTATAGCCTAGGTGTGTAATGGGCTACACCGTCTAGGTTTGTGTAAGTACACTCTACGTTTGCACAATGACAAAATGGCCTGATGATGCATTTCTCAGAACCTATCCCCATGGTTAAGTGATGCATGACTGTAATTTAAAGCTGCTGTGTGAAGTCAACAACCCGTACTAGTCTGTAGGGAGGGGGCTGTATCTTAGTGAAAAATGCTTCTACTGGTGACAATGGCTGGGTGGGTGGTTATTGCATGTTTCCTTTCCTGGATTTCTCCAAGTATCTACCATCTCAATTTTCTCAGCACAACAAACCCTGGGTTCCCAAACAGTAGCCTTGCCTCTAAAGGTCCTCTATGTTGCAGAATGAGGAAAATATTCTCTCCCCACAAAAACCGGCTAGCCCCAGACAGCTGTATTTCAGGTTGCTCAACAAAAAATTTTAGCATGACTCCTATAGAAGATGCTTACCTACTACATAGCCATGCTTTTTTAAGAGATTAAGTTGATTTTGTTCTTGCTGACTAAGATCTTCTTCAGCTACAGCTGCATCTTTTTTCAGTCTTTTTTGCCTTTTAAACATTCTGTAAGGAGTTGGGTTGCAAATAGGAAACTTCAGAAGGTTTAATGTAGTACCTGAAATACCAAAGAATAAATACTTTTTTATAAACATCGTACAAGAAAGGGAATAAGAAGAGGAAAACTAACATTTTTGAGGAGGTACACTGTCTTGGGGACTGTGATTTATTTCGCTTAACCTTCATGACAACATTCTACAAAATTATTCTTTTTTTCTGCTTTATCTCCCCAAACCCCCCCTGTACACAGTTGTATATCTTAGGTGCCGGTCCTTCTAGTTGTGGTCTACAAAATTATTCTTACTTTACAGATGAGGAAATTGGCTCAGAGACTGGCTCAAAGGCTCAACCAGGATTTGAATCCCTGGATTAAATCCCAGGATTTAAATCTGCAGGCTTGATTTCTTTCCATCCTACCATCCAGTATAAAAGCACCTCTGTGTATAATTCATCCAAAGTCCAGGACAGAGAAGATCAGCTTATCAAACAAAGTTAAACACTGATTTCAAAAGAACAAGTGAGGCAGTTTTGCCAACTGTTAAATACAAACAGGGTCATAGCAGAACCCATTCTGCAATTACAGAAGTTTCACAGGGTCATAGAAGAACCCATTTTGCAATTACAGAAGTTTCGTAAAGCCACAAAGTTGATATTTCTTCCTAACGAAGCTACACATCCTATTGCATTAGTGAATTATTCAAATGTTAAATGCGTATAGTATACTGATCTCATGAAGAAACTCAAGATATGAAGAGTTAGACTGAGGGATGGAAGGAGGTTTACAAAGTAAAGGAAGGACTTTTGTGAGAAACATGCAAAGAAGTAAAGCTACAAGGGAAACCTCCAAGAGAGCAGGAACTCTGCTTTGTTCGCTGGTTCATCTACAGTGCCCAGAACAGTGACTGGAACATAGAAGTGCCCCATAAATATTTCTATTAGAAAATTACTACAACATATACTGAATTTCTAAGTACTAAGCTGACACAGAAAAGAGGTGTGACCAAAGTAGGGAGACAATTTTTAAAGGGAAGACTCCAGACTTCCAACTTCTTAGACAACGAAGGGGAATGCCTCGTATGGCTCACCAGGCCAAGGGGAAATGGTGGCTTTGTCGATAGCCTCAGCGCCCTTGGCGATGCAGTAATCGGACTCCAGGAGCGTGTTGAAGAGAGTGGACTTGCCAGCGTTGGTGGCGCCAACCAGGTAGACGTCGCCGCGGTAGCGCCAGGAGCGCTGAAGCGCGGAGATCAACTCTTCCACGCCAAAGCCAGTCTTGGCGCTGATGAGCCGCACGTCCCTGAGCACCGTGCGGGACCTGGCTGAAGGATTCGAATTCTCCTCCTCGTCCCGTGGCCCGTCCCCGCCGGGGTGCTGTGGCCCTCGGTGGCCAGGGAGCGGCAGGAGCCCCGCACGTGCACAGTCGTCCCACAGCCGCTCCCGGAGCCTCTGCCGGTAGCCGGGAGCGTCCTGGGGCAGCAGGTCCACCTTGTTCCCCAGCACGATCAGCTGCTTGGGGCCCACCAGCGCAGGCAGGTCGGGCAGCAAGGCGTCGGGCAGATCGAGCAGGTCCACCATGTAGAGCACCAGGGCGGGCCCGGGCCGCCGCAGCGCGGCGCTCACCAGCTCCAGGTACTGCTCGCGGCTCACCTGCAGGCGCAGGGCGCGCCGGTGGTGCACCAGCAGCCAGCAGCGCTGGCACACGGTCCTCGCCAGCCCGCCGTCGGCCTGCGCCGCCGCGCTCAGGAACTTCTCGCTGGGCAGGTAGCCGGGCATGCCGGGGTCCTGGCAGTGCAGCTCCGCCCCGCAGCCCGAGCAGTTCAGGCCGCTGGGCGGCACCGTCGGGTCCGGGTGCCCCACGACCGGATGCTCCCGGCGCCTGGCCCGTAGCTTCTGCTGCCGCCGCTCCTCCCGCCGCTGCTGCTGCTGTCTCTCTTCCTCCTCCTGCCGCTGCTGCAGCGCCCGCAGCTGCTCTTCGGGGGTCGGTTCGGGCTCCGGCTCCGGGACGTACTCGGGGAACAGAAAACGCTCCTCCATGTCAGCCCTTCCTTCGTAACCCCCAGTCGCCATCGGGCCACGAGGGAGCCCACGTCCCAGGCCCGATGGGTGCTGGGAGGAGAAGGGGGTCGTGCGCCTCCTCTCGAGGAGAGGCTCCCGGAGGCCATGGCGCGCTACCCTGAGAGCGGATCCCCGCAGGAAGCCGCAGAGAAGCCTACCAGTTAGGCGTGCTGGCAGCATGGAGAACACGGCCCCGGCAAAGGGGCGGAGCCACGTGCGCGCACGCGCAATGGGGCCAGAGGTGTGCGTTAAAACCGAGGGAAAGCCCCGACTACCTGAGAGCTGTCATTTGTCAGCCGCTGCACTTCGTCTCCTCCTCCCGGGTCTAATCCCGTGAGTTACCGCGATGAACGCTGTGAGGCTTGGGAACCCGCTTCAAGCTAATACAAAGGCACCGCGGGCCTAGACTTAGCTGAATGGGCAGGAAAGGCTAGTGAGTCAGGGTTTGTTCCCTTTTAGGCTTCTTCAGTGCGCCACCGCTGGCACAACCTGCCCATAATAAATCACATTTTTAAAAGCTTCGTGTTTTTTGGTGTTTAGAAATGCAAAAAATAAGAGCATCGAATGCCGCAGACTCATGGCCACAATTAAGATTAATATATCTTCTTGGCTTTTTTTTAGGTGTCATTATTTGTGCAACAACATTAGAAAACAAAAACTTTCACCGGCTGAATCGGGCCCTCTGACCATAAGAGCCACAAGAGGAGTCCGCCTACAATTTGCGCGTGCGCAGTTCTAACCTTTAGCTTACCATTTGCGCAGGCGCAGATCTTATATTGCCTTTGGCGTGAGACGCAGAGTATTCTGGGAACGCCGGAGACGGAAATCACTTCGTCTAACGCTCGGAGAAGTGGTGGCTGCTCAGCGGCTTTCTCTTTGTGACTTCAAGAGTTAGGAGCTCGGGAACCGTTTGCCAATATGTATGACGCGGACGAGGGTAGGTGCCCACTCAGATCACTCCGCTGCGACCCTTCTGAGTAGGGAAACGTGGGGAGCTGGACGACTTGAGGATTTGCGGCCTCTTTCCCAGCCCGCCGCTCGAGTGTCCCCAGTCGTGTTCCCCACGTCCCCCAGGCCGGGAGCGAAGCCGCGATGGCGAGAGGTGGAGGGTGCAGGGAACGTAGCCTTAATGTACCGGGCCAGGGTGACGCTTGTCGTCTCCCCTTTCAGCTGGATAAATCGGATACCGCCTCCCCGTATTGAAATAACGTGCAGAACCGTAAGACAAATTCCATTGTTTTGGCTTTGTCTGAAGCAGAGGGCTCCTTTCTTGATGTCCTTGTAGGCTAGACCTAGTGGATTTATTGAATATTTGAATTTTGGAGCGTCAGCTTGTGCCGGGAATTGTGCTGAGCTCTGCAAATACACTGGAGACAAAGAATATAGTGTGTGTGTGGCGGGGGGAGAGGTCGGTCTAGTCTGGCCTTCATGCTGTCGTATGGCTAAGTCAGTTGTCTTAAAAGATGACGCTTAAATTCCCTTTTCCCACAAGATGACACAGTTCTCAGGTGGTATATATTCTAGGACCAATGTATCTTTTTTTTTTTCTTTTCACGTGTAGAATTTTTAGTCCTGTCTAGTGTGTTTTCATTATGTATTTTAAACCTTCCTCTTCCGTTCTCCACAGCTGCTATTTCACACCTCATGTTCTTCTAGCTCCCAATCCTGTGGCCACCCCTCACATTTTCCCGTATTTCCTCAGCTGCTTCATGGGGAAAATAGAAGCAAAAGCTTCAACTCTACTGTTTAAAGTGCTCTATCTCGTTTATATCTTGAGTCTAGAAATTTATTAGCATCATTACATCCTCTTTTCTTAACTTCTATCTCAGGAAAAAAATTCAAAAAGTTTTTTTAGCATAGTTTTTTGAGTAGGTAATATGATATAATATTCTTATGGCTCACAAGCTGGAAAATATAAAAATGTTAAAGTATAAGGTCTTGTTCTTGTCCACCATCTGTCCAGTGTGAGCCCCCTTCACAGTAGGTAACTACTTAGATTCTTCTCTCTCCAGGGTGCTTTGTGTGTATTCAAGGAAATATAAATGGAATTCTATTTTCCCCCTTTTTACAGACAAAAAGTAATATTCACACTTTTCTGCACTTTTATTTTTGTTTTATATAGATCTATATATATATATCTAGGAGATTTTCGTATAGTACATAGCACCCTAATTTTTTTTCCCCACAGCTACCTAGTTTGTATGGATATACTATGACTTAAGTAGTGTCTTATTGATTGATACTTGGGTTATTTCCAGTCTTTTTTCTGGTTCAAACTGTTTAATGAATAATCTTGTACATGTCATTTTGTCTAATACAAGTATGTAGGATAAAGATGTAGAATTGTAAGGTCAAATAATATACAAGTTTAACAATTTGCTAGATGGTGCCAAGTGACCAACATAGTGATTGACTAATTTATATTCTCATTAGCAATATGATAATCCTGTGGAACAAGGGTTAAAGTTATCCCGTTTATCAAGTCTGCTCCATCGTTGAGTCTGTATTCCATTCCTACCTGTGTCCTTTGATATCTTTATTAAATATGTGCCCGTATCAGTTCTCAGACACCCCTTTTCAGCTGGCTTCTTTCTATGTGAAATAGTAGATCTCTCTTGCCCTCAAGAAAACAAGTTAAACTCTTTATTTTAGTTTTCTTCCCATATTTTGCTTTTCTCCTTCCAGTCACAGCCAAGCTTTTAAAAAGAATAGGCTCCTCGTTTTTGCCAATTCCTGTCTTTCAGGTTCTCCTCAACGCATTGCAGTCTGATTAGGCTCATGCCACTACATTAAAACAGATCTTAATAAGAATATTAGTGATCTCTCAATTGATAAATACGATGGTCATTTTAAAAACCTTATTCAAACCCTGTGATACTCAACATTGTTGATGACTTCCTCCTGAAAACTCACTTCTTTCTGCTACATCACTCTCACTTAATTCTTCTTACTTATCTTGTCACTCTCTTCTGCTGTTCACATTATCCCTGGATGATTTCATCCATTCTCATCTATATGTGGATGACTTCTGAATATATATTTCCAGTTCAGATTTCTTGCATATCTAACTGCCACTGGATAACTTCACTATCTCCTAGGCCCCTCAAACTTGTCACTGCCCAAGCTGAGCTCTCTATTTTCTTTTATTCATCACCCTCCCAAAGCTGCTTCCTCCTGTGTTCTCCCTCTCTGTGAATGGTATCACCCTCTTCTATTGTTGAAGCCAGAAGCCTGGGCATCATTCTTGATTCCTCTCTTTCCGCTCCTGTGTCTTATGAGTCACCAAGCCCTGAGGGTTCTGTCTCCTTAATATATCTAATCTGATCACTTCTCTATCTCCTCTGCGCAATTCTAGTTCAGGACACCACCATCTCTTGCCTAGACTACTTCAGACTTTTAACTGGTTTGTGTATTTCCAGTTTTCTTGCTTCTCCAATATACTCTCCACACTGGCCATTGTGATTGTTCAGAAATGAAAATCTGATCTGGCCACACCCTTGCTAAAACCTTAGAATGGTTCCTCAAAGCTCTATTGGTAAAGACCAAACTCTTTTACCACTGCAACTTCACACTCTGTGCCTCAGCTACATTGGCCTTCTTTCATTCCTTGAATAGCTTTCATTGTGGAGTCCTCACTGCCTCCCCCTCACCTCCTCCTTTTTGCCTGGTTTACTCTGGTTTAGTCGTATGTGAGGTCTCTGCTCAGCTCAGCTTTTGGAAAGTCTTCCCTAACCTCCTCTGATCCTGTTTAGGACCGTCCATATCACTTTGTTCTTGCTTGTAATTGACTTCGTCTTGTCTGTATCTCCCCAGTAGGTGATGATCTCCCTGAGGATGCAGCCATCTTTTATATTGTTGATCTCCAATGCATCTCATCACCAATGCCTGTGATATAGTAAACACTCACATTCAGTAAATATTTGATGAATGGATGAATGAATAAATAAGTCTTCTTCATAGATTCATTTTCCTTCCATGACTCTTAATAGCAGTGTTGCCTGTCTCCTGCCTTCAGTCTTCCTTCTCTGTGTAAACTGTATTCTACCAACCACTTGTTAATAATTCCCACTTTTTGTACTTTAGACCCCTTATCTGAGTTTCATATTTATATCCAGTTTCCTACTGCAGGTATTTAAAGGGATAAATGATCTACAAGAATATTCAAAGCTGACCTTATCATCTCCTCTCCTTTTCCCACCTTCTTACTTGCTTCTCCTGTGTGTCTGTGATATTAATTTCCAGTCTGTTAGAATGCTAGAAATCTCTGAGCTATTTTAGGTACTTTTGTCTTTCTTACTTTTCCCCCATGTGTAGGGATCAGTAATTGCAGTCCATTCAAGAAGCATTTATTCAATAATTTATTTTGGATATATATCAAATTTTGAATCCAAAGCTCTTAAGTTTTGCAGACCATATATATAGGTCAGAATATAAAAATGAATAAAAATACAGCACACTTACTCTTTTACATAAGAAGATGAGACTAATATTAGAGGACCAGTGCACACTTATTTTTTCAAATACCCTGTTCAGATTATTGTTGCTGTATAACTCCCCCAAAATTTGGCCACTTAAAAATTAGTTTAATTTTGTTCATGGATTCAGCGGATCAGGAATTTGGACAGAACTTGGTCGGAATGACTTGTCTGCTCCATGATATCAGTGATTCATTTGGGAGGACTAAAAGGCTTGGTGTTGACAGCTGGGGCCTGGATGATCTGGGGTGTTGACTCACGTGTCTGGCACCTACTCTACGAGGACTCAAGGACTGGAATTTCTGACTGGAACATCTATAAGTGGCCTCACCATGTGGTTTGTGCTTCCTCACAGTATACTAGCCTCAGAGTAGTAGGACTTCTTAAGGGCAACTCAGGGCTGCAGAAGCAAGTGTTTCAGCAAACAAGGTGGAACTGCATTGCCTTTCCTGAGGTAGCTTCTGAAATCATGTATCCTTGCTTCAGCTGCATTCACTTAGTTACGGGAGAGTCAAAAACCCAACCAGATTCAATGGAAGGAAACATAGACCCTTACATCTTGATGGTACAAGTGTCAAGATCACGTTACAAAAGAGTATGTTAAGTGGAAGATATGAGTGTGGCCATCTTTGGAAAATACAGTCTGTCATACCTGTACTTGTATGAAGCATTGCTGTAATAGACCACCCCACCTTGAGGTATTGCCCAGCTATTGGAAACCCTTTTCTGGCTCTACACACTTACCCTAATCTCTGACTCTAGTCTCTGAGGAGCTTATTGATCAGAGGACTCTAAACTTGCTCCTGGGTATCAAAGTTAGCTATTAATGAGAATTACATAGACTTTCTGGAGAAGATGGAAAACTTAAGATTCACACAACTTACACTGAACTTTTGTAAGGAAGCCTTTTTGTATATTGAGAGGCTACCTATGTGACATAGATCTGTGTATATATAAGTGTATACCTATTCATGTTACTTCATTACAGTTCAGTTAATGCAATTGACTGAAATTTTAGAAAAGTGGGGTAAAAAGATTGTTTTTTGTTTAGCAGAGAGCCAGTATGTTTCTGTTTCTTCAAATCATAGGAGGAGGTTGTTAACTAGTAGCGTTTTATTGCAAATGAGTACGATATTTTTGTGTTTTGCAGATATGCAATATGATGAGGATGATGATGAAATCACCCCAGATTTGTGGCAAGAAGCTTGCTGGATTGTAATCAGGTAACTTTATACCAAACTGAATAAACTCTGCAGGGCACTATAACCTATAAAGGGATTTCCTGCTTATTCTATACTTGAAAATTAAATGTTCTATATGAATATGCTACATGAAAGCTGCTTTTTCATTTTATTTGTTTACATATTTAACTTTTTAAGTATTTCAGACTTATAGAAAAGTTATACAAAGAATTTATGTATACACTTTGCCGAGATTCCCTGAATTTTAACCTTATACTACATTTTCTTTCTCTCTGTTATTTTTTTTCCTGAAACATTTGACAGTAAGTTGCAGACATAAGAACATTCTTTTACATAATCATAAGTACTCAAAATTATAAAATTAATATTAATATAATAATCTTATTTAGTCTGTAGACCTTACCCGTTACTGGTGATGTTAGTTTGATTCCTTGGTTTTCTCATTTTAAATGGATAAAGTGACAATGTTATATTTCAACCTAAATTCTCATTTAATTCTAAGTGTAATTAAAATGTAATAAAAATAAAACTCAGGAAGAAGCCTTACGTATAGATAAGAAAAGTAACTGTTAAGTAATGAAGTAACATCCTGCTATGTTAGGATGTAAAATGCTACAACTCTGCTCTCTTACCAAAATGACAGTTGCTTTGTGTATAGTAGCATGGTGATGCCTGTCTGAGCCCCACCATCTCTAAGATGCACATCTTCTTGGTTGACGCTGTCTTCCTTTTCAAAGAACACATGCTTCTGACATTCTACCAGTTGTGTTTAGAGTATAACTGAATCTTTTTTTTTTAAGATTGGCATCTGAGCTAAGAACTGTTGCCAGTCTTTTTTTTTTTTTCTGCTTTTTCTGCCCAAGTCTCGCCAGTATGTAGTTGTATATTTTAGTTGTGGGTCCTTCTGGATATCCTCTGTGGGATGCTGCCTGAGCATGGCCTGACGAGTGGTGCAATGTCTGCGCCCAGGATCCAAACCAGTGAAACTCTGGGCCGCCTGAAGCGGAGAACACGAACTTAACCACTTGGCCATGGGGCCGGCCCCTGAACCTTTCTTGAACATTGTTTTTTTTTTTTTTCCTGCTTTATCTCCCCCAACCCCCCCGTACACAGTTGTATATCTTAGTTGCAGGTCCTTCTAGTTGTGGGATGTGGGACGCCGCCTCAATGTGGTCTGACAAGTGGTGCCATGTCCGCGCCCAGGATCCGAACCCTGGGCCACCGCAGCGGAACACACGAACTTAACCACTCAGCCATGGAGCCGGTCCCTTTTTTTTTTTAAATTTTATTTTATTTTATTTTTTTTGAGGAAGATTAGCCTTGAGCTA
This sequence comes from Equus przewalskii, assembly GCF_037783145.1. Lineage (NCBI taxonomy): Eukaryota > Metazoa > Chordata > Mammalia > Perissodactyla > Equidae > Equus > Equus przewalskii. The sequence goes on along the minus strand of NC_091833.1, from coordinate 75,831,540 downwards.
ACCACTGCCAGTCCTCCTCTTTTTGCTAAGGAAGCCTGGCCCTGAGCTGACATTGTGCCCATCTTCCTCTACTTTATACGTGGGACGCCTACCACAGCATCGTGTGCCAAGCGGTGCCATGTCTGCACCCGGGATCCGAACCAGCAAACCTGGGCCGCTGAGAAGTGGAACGTGCGAACTTAACTGCTACGCAACTGGGCTGGCCCCTGAACGTTGTTTTATTAAAAATGTATTGAGTTGTTGGGATGTAACTGTATATTTTTTCTATTAACATGGGCTATAAAAACTTTGTATTGAGACATTTGTATCTTCTATGATGTTTGAGTAGTAAACATCAAGAGGCATTTTACAAGGAAACAATAACCAGGTAGATGTTCTCTGGTGCATCCTTAAATTCTGAAGTCTCCAGGGAGAAGGAATATTTTCATCTTAGACGAAAAAGAATTGTTTTCAACATATGTGGTAGATTGCTCAAGAATAAGATACTCTAGTGTGAACAGTCACTGCATTTAACATTTATTACAAAATATATTATTTGATTTTTATATTTAATTGACTATAGGTACTTAGGCTGTTGTAAGATGATGTTTTGTTTTTTCACTTTTAAACATCAAGTGATCTTTCCCAAGCAACGTGAATGTGATATTACTTAACATCATGAGTGACTTCAGCACGATGACTTCTGGCAAAATAATCATGATAATAGATATCATAAATAGGAAATATTTAGTTTAGGCGTTTAAATGATGACATTCTTAATGAAGCACTCTTCTGATGATTTTGGGGAAAGTAACTGTGCTTCAGCTTCCTGGGGGAATGAAACTTGTCCATAGTTCTGTAAAGATCTTTCATCATAAATTGTCCATAAAAATCATTGCTATTATAGACAGTGCCTTCCATATGTTTCTTATATATCAATGGCTGACTCAAGTAGTTGTGAGAAATTTCTTTTCTGTTAGCTCACAGTCTCTACTGAAGGAAATTGCCCCAACCATTCTTTAGGCTGTACCTTATACAAGGATGATTGTGTACTGTCTTTTCTACCATAGGACCTAACTTCTAGTATTGACTGTCATGGTTGATTGAATCAGGGTGGGACCTTGACCCAAAGCCAGCCAATCTGTACACCTGTCGGTGACCTGTGAGGTGACCTGATGATGCTAAAATGGGAGGCTGGTGATAGATTATGCATATTGTCTCAGAAGATTGATGTGAGCTTGGGGGAGTTAGTTGTTACTAGGGAGAGTGGAATATAAGCTAGGAAAATGTCACAGATATAAGATGCAAGAATCATAAGGTGGAGGAGTTGAGACCTGGGGGTATGCTGGGGGGCAGTTCCTACTGCTTAGGGGTGATGAGTTAATCCAGTGTTTAGGGTTGTGTTAGATCTCAGAGCTCTCTTGGTCTCTCTGAAGCCCAGCTATGCAGGTGTTCCCGGATGGTGGTGAGGAGTGAGGTGCCTCTCGCACTTACATTTACTTGTATTTTTATTATATATCTCCTTTCCCATCCCTCACATGAACCAATGTCTGTTCCTTGTAAACAGTACGTCTGCTCTTTTAGATTCTCCATCCTTCTTTAGGGCTTCACTATGTAATTTCCATATGTATACTACTAGCTCTGATCTCTCACTCATGCTCCATTTTTTTTTTTTTGAGGAAGATTAGCCCTGAGCTAACTGCTGTCAGTCCTCCTCTTTTTACTGAGGAAGGCTGGCCCTGAGCTAACATCCGTGCCCATCTTCCTCTATTTTATATGTGGGACGCCTACCACAGCATGGCTGGTCAAGTGGTGCCATGTCCGCACCTGGGATCTGAACTGGCGAACCCTGGGCTGCTGAAGCGAATGTGCGCACTTAACCGCTGCACCACCGGGCCGGCCCCTCATGCTCCATTTTTTATCAGCAGTCATTTACTGAGTATTTTCACTTGAATAACTTACTCTCCTCTCACCTTTAACATTCAAAAATAGAACTACTAATCTTTAACCTAAAATTGCAATTCTTAAACATTCTGTATTTTAGTTGTTGATATCATCATCCTTCCTCTTATTCAAATTACAGTTCTTTTTTTTTTTTGAGGAAGATTAGCCCTGAGCTAACATCCGCTGCCAATCCTCCTCTTTTTGCTGAGGAAGACTGGCCCCAAGCTAACATCCGTGCCCATCTTCCTCTGCTTTATATGTGGGACACCTACCGCGGCATGGTGTTTGCCAAGCAGTGTCATGTTCGCACCCAGGGTCTGAACTGGTGAAACCCGGGCCGCCGGAGGAGAACATGTGCATTTGACCGCTGCGCCCCTGGGCTGGCCCCTACAGTTCTTATTTTTATTTTTGACTGTGCATTTTCTTTTGTTTTCTCTCCTGATGTTTTTTTTCAAGAAATATTTCAAAGAGGTTAGATGAAATTTATCTATATAGGGCATTTGTAAATTGGGTTTCCTTATCCTTCTTATGTTGTGCTTTAATTGTTTTACCCATAGTATAAGTCTCATTTCGCTGAACTTAACAATAAGTTCTACAAAGAAAGTGTTCCTAGTCTCACCTTTTTTTTTTTAGAGAAACCTCATAGTATCTTGTGTACTGGTGGGCATGTAGTGGTTCGTATTAAATGATTATTTGTAGAATTTAATTATAGTGAAAATGGGGAAATATGCTAGAAAATATCACTGAATTGTGACTAATTATGAACTCAAATATTTTCCAGTTCTTATTTTGACGAGAAAGGCTTGGTCAGACAACAGCTGGATTCTTTTGATGAGTTTATTCAGATGTCTGTTCAAAGAATTGTGGAAGATGCTCCACCTATAGACCTGCAAGCTGAAGCTCAGCATGCCAGTGGGGAAGTTGAAGAACCGGTAAGATGGGTTTTCTAATAAAGGAACCTAAGTAAAAGAAGAGTATTGATTTGAAATTTCAGTCCTTCTCCTACCTGGCTTAAAGGTCAAAAAAAAAAAAGTCAGTAGGTGTTTTTAGCAGTGTACTTAAAGCATCTTCAGTCAGCTCCTGATAGTTTCTTACTAATGGAGAGATACATTTTTGCAAGTAATCCAAAACCCTAATCCTTATTCAGATAGTAGATATTTAATAGTTGAGAAGAGGGAACTCAGAACTATGGTGAACTACTAAGAGAAGCCTGCTAGAAATAGTCATATTGCTTCAGAAGATCCCACTTTTTTCTTTCACAGTATAAGGAATCATAAAAGAAAAAGTGTTTGAAGGACTTTCTCCCCTGATTATTTGTTGCATGAAATACATTATTATAAGAGATCATAAAGGAAAAATCACCCAGACATGTCAGCTATTTTAATTTTTCTCAGTTCCTTATAGTCTTTGTTTACAGATATGCATATCTTTAGTGTTGTTAAAATCATAGCAAGGGTATAATTTTATAATCTGGTTTTACATGGGTGATTGTAAAGAAGTACATAGCCTAAAATAATGACTGTCCCTAGCTTTTGAGAGGTAGAGAGGCAGCATGATGGGCGTTGAGAGACAGAAAACTGAAAAAGTGAGGCAGAGAGAGTCTCAGAAATAGAGGGAGGTCATTATTTCTAGCCAGTTCAGTACTTCTTGTCTATAGCTAAGCTCCTAAGGGCTGATCTTTTATTTTCATTCTAGTTGGACATGCTGCATAGACTTTGGCTGTTAAGAACAAAAATAATTGGCTTTTCTGGCACTGTGCTGGAAAGATGGGCATAAAATGCCATTTTTATACTTACATCATTTTCTCTTCATGGTCTTTGCAAAACAAGAGAGAGAACAATATAACGTAGCATATTCAAAGTGCCAGTACCGTAAGTACTGCTGGAGGAAGAGATCTCTGAAGCTGTAGTATCAGAGCTTAGTGGAAAAGATGGGAGGGACTTAAGCTGACCGTTTAAGGGCAGGGTAGGACTTGTCTTAGTAGAGAAAAGATGCTTAGGCATTTCATCAAGAAAATACTTGGTGTATTTGGAGATGTACTTGGGGATGTACTTGAGGATGGAATGGGGACCATAACAACCAGTATATGACTTTTGGTTTGATCTATTTTTTTTTTTTTAAAGATTGGCACCTGAGCTGACATCTGTTGTCAATCTTTTTTTTTTTTCCTTCCCCCCAAAGCCCCCCAGTACATGGCTGTATATGCTAGTTGTAGGTCCTTCTAGTTGTGCTATATGGGACGCTGCCTCAGCATGGCTTGGTGAGTGGTGCTAGGTCTGTGCCCAGGATCTGAACTGGGGAAACCCTGGGCTGCCAAAGCTGGAGTTTGCAAACTTAACCACTCGGCCACGGGGCTGGCCCTGGTGTGATCTATTTTTTTTAAAGATTTGCACCTGAGCTAACATCTGTTGCCAATCTTCTTTTTTTTTTCTTCATCTCCCAAAAGTATCCCAATACATAGTTGTATGTTCTAGTTGTAAGGTTGTTCTGGTTGTGCTGTGTGGGACGCTGCCTCAGTATTGCCTGACGAGTGGTGCCATGTCCGTGCCCAGGATCTGAACTGGTGAAACCCTGGGCTGCTGAAGCAGAGCACGCAAACTTAACCACTCGGCCACGGGGCTAGCCCCCGGTTTGATCTATTTTTGGTAGGTGTTAGTAGGAGATAAGATGAAACCAGATTGTCACAGGCTTTGGATGTCATAGGAAATTATTGAAAGATTGTCAAAGAATATTCATAAAGCATTATTTTAGAAAGGTTACTTTGGAAATGGTGTTTACTTGGATTGCAAAGAGGCTGGACGTGGATAAAAGTCTTGGAATAGCCTTGTTTAGGATAATAATGTTCTAGACTAGGGTGATGGTGGAAGTAAGGAGTAGAGGGATGTCTTCCCTTTGGCTTGTTATCACCACCAGTTCTCTTTGCCTTCTGCCTACTCCAGTTTAGGAAACTTGGGTGTCAATAATTTACCTTTCGTGGTCTGCTTAGTCCCATCATCTTCTCTGAGATTTGGTGTATAGCGAAATCCACTATGTCTTTATCTCTAGAAGCTTCTCATGGATCTTGTTTTGTTGGGCAGCAAATAGATATGTACTTGAAAGCTTTTTATTTTATTTTATTTTTTTTGCTGTGGGCTGAGCTATAGTCAGCCAGGATTGGAGGTTCTCAGGCCTATATATAGAATAATTAGGATTTTTTGTTTTTAATTGAAGAGTTAGGTTTATTTTTTCTTATTTTCTGCTGATTAGATTACAACATGGTTCTAATTGTCTGAGTTTATCTTTTCTTTGTTTTCTGGTAACTTTGTACTTCTGACCCTAATCAAGGAGAGCGCAAATGAAACTATATAGATCATTAATACAAATCCACTTTAACTGTTTGATATAAACTCAGAGCACATGGTATGTGCATAGCCTTTAGGTACTTGTGATATATTGTCTCTTTTTGGCTTTACCTTATGAAAAGAATTAAGTATAAAACTTGACATCTATGGAATATGGGTGTTGACTTTGGAGAGTCCTTATATTAGTAAAGTGGATTAATTTCACCAGTTTCTGGAGCTTCTTCTACTCAAAATGTTAATGTCATTTAAAATGGAATTGTTAAAACTTTTATGGAAAAAAATTATTTAACTTTTTTGTATTTTTTGGTTTCTTTTCAGCCAAGATATTTGCTGAAGTTTGAACAAATTTACCTCTCCAAGCCTACCCATTGGGAAAGAGATGGTGCTCCTTCACCAATGATGCCAAATGAGGCCAGATTAAGAAATCTCACGTAAGAAAGAATTTTTCCAGTAGCTGATATTGAAATGCAATTCAGAAAATGTAATTTTAACCAGTTGAGAGTTTTAGCAAATACCTTACTATTACTTAATCCTGACCTACTTTTGTTTTCAAAGGTATTCTGCTCCACTTTATGTTGATATAACAAAAACAGTCATTAAAGAAGGTGAAGAACAACTTCAGACTCAGCATCAGAAGACTTTTATAGGAAAAATTCCAATTATGTTGCGTTCAACTTACTGCCTGTTGAATGGCTTAACAGATCGTGATCTTTGTGAGTTAAACGAATGCCCTCTGGATCCTGGTGGCTACTTCATTATTAATGGATCAGAAAAGGTATAGAGCATTATTTAAAAAAAAATAGAAAATGATAATATTTAAATTATGAAAGTTGAAATTAAAATAAATTTTTATACAGAATAACCTGGAAGTGGCCGTTGAATTATGTAGGGGATGACAGCTGAACTTATATAAGCCCAAACTTTATTTAGCTGTATATAATATGCACTAGAAATTGGGTCAGTTGTTTGAGCTTGCATGTTTCTAGGAAACATTTATGCAAAATGGAGTTTGTAAAGTTCAACAATTGATATTTCAGTGAGCCTATATGATCAGATTAAATTAAGATGCATATTTCACTCTTCTTTCTACTTTCAGGACTTGTAGGTTTTATGCCTGTAACTTTTTTATTGTCAATATAGGTTCTGATTGCTCAAGAGAAAATGGCAACAAACACAGTGTATGTGTTTGCCAAAAAGGATTCTAAATATGCCTACACGGGAGAGTGTAGGTCATGTCTGGAGAATTCTTCCCGACCCACCAGTACTATTTGGGTTAGCATGCTGGCAAGAGGAGGACAGGTATGGACTGGGATATGGTATTGTTTGCATTTATTCCTTTTTGTCTGGTTTTGTAATTTACCAGATTGCATTTTTAGTCAAAAAAGCTTTTCTGGAGCATCAGTGTTATATGGTAGGCATTGTATAATTTACGTATTGGTGTGTAACAAAGGATTCCAATAGCAACATTTATCATCTCAGTTTCTGAGTCCAGAATCTAGGTGTGGCTTATCTGGCTTCTCTGGCTGTCTCTCACAAGGCTGCAGTCATCCTAAGGTTCATTCACGTAGCTGTTGGCAAGATTCAGTTCACTGTGGGTGTTGAACTGAGAGTCTCAGTTCTTTGCTGGCTGTTGGCTGGAAGCCTCTCTCGTTTTTTTTGCCAGTGGGCCCTGTCCATACACCAACGTGGCAGCTTGCTTCATCAGAGACAGTAATCCAGAAGAGCCTTAGAGTGTCTGAGCAAGATGGAAATCACACTCTTTTATAACTTGATCTTGGAAGCAACAGCCTATCATTTTTGCTGTATTCTTTTGTTAGATATAAGTTAGCATGTCCAGCCCGTACTCAAGGGGAGGGAATTACACAAGGCAACAATAGTAGTAGGCAGGGATCATTGGGCACCATTTTAGAAGCTGTAAAGATGAGGAACTTGAAGATTAGAGAGTTTTAACCACTTGAAGTTAAATATATATACACGTAGAATAGATGTTTTAAAGAAGTAAGATGGTTCTTCCTTGTAAAAGGAGGTTGAATGGAGCCCAAGTACAAGCATTTGGAAAAGATCCCCAGGTGATTGTGATATACATTCTTTGTTGACAAGCATTGGCCTGGATTATGGAGGGCAAAGACGTGAACATAGTATATTAGGGAGATTATTATGGCAGCTATGGACAAAATAAATTAATTAGAGGCAGAGAAAGGAAAATCATTTGGATTTAGTGAAGGTTTGATATGAGGATGAGTCAATTAAGATTCTGTGCTTTCTATTCTGATACCATAAAATAGAGACCTTCTAAAAATTGATTTTTAGAGAGAACCTAGTGAGTTCATTTTTAGACAAAATATTTTGGGGAGCTGCATGATGTAGCATTGTTTTTTTAGTGTTTTGCTTATTCTGAAAAAGATCTATGATGAAACAAATAATTGACTGAATGGAATAATTGATATCTAGGTAGAAACAACCAAATGGCAGTTGGAAATATGAGGGCTGAGGGTACAGGAAAAATGTCAAGATGAAGATTTGGGTGTCATTTATAAAATGTTATTACTGAACACCCATGAGGTGAGATAAGGTTTCTAAGGAAGGAGGCCTGAAGTAGGAGGAGGAAGATGACAGATGTTGTGAGAGGGATCATGATAATGTAGGGTTATGAGGCTAAGAGAAGATAGAGTGAGTTTGATATTGAGGAAAAGAAATATGAGTAAAAGTGAGAAACCAGGTGTTTGTATGCCAGTGTAGGCTAGTTACTTTTGTTTGTTTTTGTATGTGTGTACATGAAATTTACTGAAAGATAAATTGGAAAACTGTGTGAAAAAGGCTGTTTGTTAATTTTGTAAGGTTTTTCAAACAAGGAGATACATTGTAGACCAGCTCTGAGTTAATATTTGTTTTTCATTCTGTCCTTAGCTTTTTTCCACATTTGTCTATCTATATTGTCTTGTTTTTTACCCCTCATCTATTTCTTTCTTCCAGAGATTTTTTTTTTGGGTGGGGGCAGAAGGTGAGGGGTCAGTGTTCACATTCTTTGCAGCCAAATATCATTTCTAAATACAGTATTGGGTAATTCTGAAAGAATCTTGGCAGGCAGTAGAGAGTGGAAGTTCTCTTGGGTCTGTATGCCAGTCTCTTCATCAAATTAGTAAACCTGTTTCAATGGTTTTGAAAAGTAGCCGTAGGACATGCCTTAGAATATGAGAGGCATGCTTCTTTTGAAATATGTACAGTGAACATATATATAACATGATTCTCATGAACATTTTTATATGCCTGTAATTCTTATTCTGTATATTCATATTCTATTCATTTTTTTTCCTAGGGTGCAAAAAAGAGTGCTATTGGTCAGCGCATTGTGGCAACTCTACCATATATCAAGCAAGAAGTTCCTATCATTATTGTGTTCAGAGCATTAGGTTTTGTGTCTGACAGAGATATTTTAGAGCACATTATTTATGATTTTGAAGATCCAGAGATGATGGAAATGGTAACGTGAAAGCAAATGTATTCATAATGTTTTACAAGAGGTTTCAAGTTACTGACTGTTGCTAATCTTAAAACATAGTAGAGAGCTGCCCTGAAGAGCAATTTAGCTGTCGCAAATCCCATGGCATTTATTGTGTAGTGAAATCCTTCAGCTTTGCCTTGGCCTCTTTCCTGACAATTTTCTGTAAAATAGACGTGAAAACTAGAGGCAGCCAGAGTTCAATGATAGCAGTGAGAACAAACAGTAGTAAGGAAAATCATAGAAGTATACAAGTCTGGTGCAATTTAGTAAAAAGGGAAATGAGTAGTTGATATTTTCTTTTTTTTTTTTAACTTTTTATTTTGAAATAATTTCAAACTTATGGAAAAGTTGCAAAGAACTCTTGCATACTCTTCACCCATATTCACTAGTTGTTACATCTGTCACATTTGCTTTAGCATTCTCTTTATATATACGTTTTTTCCCGGTCATTTGAGAGTAACTTTCTGGCCTCATGCCCCTTACTACTAAACACTTCAGTGTATATTTCCTAGGAACCAGCACAGTCACTTATGGAATCATAGTACGTTTATCAAAATCAAGATGTTTAACTTAGATACAGTACTATTAATATACAGATCTTATTTGGGTTTTTGCCAATTGTCTTGATAATATCCTTAATAGCATATTGTTTTTTTATGGTTCAGAATCCAGTCCTGAATCATGCATTGCATTTTGTTTTTATGTTTCTTTAGTCTCTAATCTTTCCTCACCTTTTTGCCTAGTCTTTCTTTTTTTTTTTTTTTTTTTTGAAATATTTTTTTTTTAAGATTTTATTTTTTCCTTTTTCTCCCCAAAGCCCCCCAGTACATAGTTGTATATTCTTCGTTGTGGGTCCTTCTAGTTGTGGCATGTGGGACGCTGCCTCAGCGTGGTTTGATGAGCAGTGCCATGTCCGCGCCCAGGATTCGAACCAACGAAACACTGGGCCACCTGCAGCGGAGCGCGCGAACTTAACCACTCAGCCACAGGGCCAGCCCCTAGTCTTTCTTAACATTGAAATTTTTGGAGAGGATAGGCCATTTATTTTGTAGAACTTCCCTCAATTTGTTTTTTCCTGATATTCCTCATGCTTAGATTCAATTTATGCATTTTTTGGCAGGAAGAATACAGAAGTAATATTGTGTGCTTCCCAGGGCATCGCATCAGTAGTCATATGATGTCATTTTGTCCCATTATTAGTCATGTTAACTCTGATCACTTTACAGTGGTATCTGTTAGGTTCCTTCGCTATAACGTTACTATTTTTGTGGGAAGATTTTTCAAATCTAGATAAATATCCATTTTCATATCAGATTTTTCCATTGGTGATCCTTGTCTGAATAGTAGTTGATAATCTTAAAGTTTTCCCTGATTGTCCAGAATCTTTAAGACTACAGAGAAATAAGGTAAAATGCAGGCTAAATGTCACAAAGTTAGAGAGTGGAGTACATTTTAGATAGTGGAGTATTTATTGATATGGTTACTTGAGAAAAATGGGTTCTGGTTAGATTTTACTTTAAGTTTTTACTGGTAGTCATATGCTCTTTTTTTTTTTTTTTTTGTTGAAGAATATATGTTATCTTTTATCCAAAATGCATCCCAAATGATTCAAACTGGATACAAAATTTCAAACTGAAATTTTCTTAAAACGAAAGACCTGATTTGCTTTATGTATATTGTCTTTTTGAAAATTCCTGTTTGTTTGCTAGCACTTAAGCCTAGGCCAATGTTTACAAGTTTGTGAGTCAGGTATTCATTGTGCAAAAGTGCTTTAGTTTATTCTTCTAAAAGTACATTATTATTATACCTTTTTCCAAATCCATATTAACCGTAACAAAACAATTTCATAACAGGGACAATTTCCTTTATAAAGATCACTTTCATCTATCATTCTATCTTGTGGCCTTACTTTGACTGGTTTACATGGCCTTTTTCTGATCTTTGGTTCCATGAGTGGAATTTGGATGTTTTAGCTTGTGGGTCAGTGACAAATAGACATAAGAAATCAAAGGCAGGAAAGGCATTTCAGTATATGTGATAGGATTAAAGTATATTTTCAGGGGCCAAAGCTACTAAATGTTACTCCTCATTTCTCATGCTCATTATTTTGTAAAATTGGAATTTTACAATGTTAGAACTGCAGTGGAACTTAGAGATTATTTTATTTAGTCCCTTTTAGATGAGGAAACTGCTCAGAGGCCACAGCTAGTTAGTGGCAGGAGTGGAACACAGGTCTTTATAATGATATGCCTTTAAAATAGTCTCCTTTACGAAATACTGAGTGGTTTTATTTATAGGTAAATAATGTATAGGTGTAAGGAATAGGTATAAAATAGGTATAAGAAAAACATCTTGAAGCAAGGCTGAAAATCTGTCACATTTATTTATTTGTAGCTTAGTAACTTTTAATTTTAGTATTAAACTTCTCTAAATTGATTTTGTATATTCGGAAGGAACTTTATTTTGTCATTGTTCATTAAAATGTAAAGAACATTTTAATGTTTTTAAACATTAAAAAACCATGCTCCTCTTTATAATGGAATCATGTGTATTTTTCTAGAAAGTATAATTGCCTGTGTTGATGAGTGGATTTTGTCAGGGATTTCTAAGGTGTCTTCAAGTTCTAAGACTTTGAGATTCCTTGATTTTCTAGAAGCATTTGCATATTTGATTAATTTCATAGGGATATTTAACATGTTATAAATTAAGTGACAGTTGACTCATTTTAAGGTGAAAATATGAATTTGAAAATAACTTATTTAAATTATCTGATAGGTTAAACCTTCTCTTGATGAAGCTTTTGTCATTCAAGAACAGAATGTTGCACTAAATTTCATTGGCTCAAGAGGGGCAAAGCCTGGAGTCACCAAAGAGAAAAGAATTAAATATGCAAAAGAGGTCTTACAAAAAGAAATGCTCCCTCATGTTGGCGTCAGTGATTTTTGTGAGACCAAAAAAGCCTATTTCTTGGGGTATGTTAAATTTCATTGTTTTAAGTTCTTTGCCAAGATATAGTTGAGGTAAAGTTTTTCTTAAAGCTAAAAATGTAAAAAATTTGTTTTTAATGTAGTAGTTAAAAAAAACCCAAAAACCATGTGTTTTTTTTTTGCTTCTTTTCTTTCTTTCCAAGGTACATGGTTCATAGGTTGCTTCTAGCAGCATTGGGTAGAAGAGAATTAGACGACAGAGACCACTATGGAAACAAAAGATTGGATCTTGCTGGGCCGCTACTTGCATTCTTATTTAGAGGGTAAGGAATTATAGAATGATATTGTTAAAAGTAGAGAGATTTCACTTTAGGTTGGTCATTGTACATGGAGGGGTAAACTGTCTTGGAATCATAGGAAGTTAGCTAAATTCTCTTTTCCAGTTGCTCAGATTTAGTTTTGCTTCGTGTCTGTGAATTTCAAGTTTGTGAGGAGAATTTATTACTTGTTTACATTTTATGTTTTCCTCTGATGCCTTTACAAGGCATTAGAGAAAGCTGAAGTAGGACCTTGATTTTCTAAGTGTTGATATTGGAATTTTTATTAGTCTTGTTTTTGTGTTTTTTAGCACACAAAAGGTGGAGGGAGGTCTATCAAAAATATTAGCGGTGGTTGCCTCACAGTATTGGAGTTATATGTAATTTTAATTTTTATTATTTTGTTTTATTTTTTTAAGAACTTGTTTTGTGGGGTTTTTTTTTTTGGAGGAAGATTAGCCCTGAGCTAACATCTGCTGCCAATCCTCCTCTTTTTTTGCTGAGGAAGGCTGGCCCTGAGCTAACATCTGTGCCCATCTTCCTCCACTTTTTATATGTGGGACGTCTGCCACAGCATGGCTTGCCAAGTGGTGCCATGTCCGCACCCGAGATCCGAACTGGCAAACTCCGGGCCACAGAACGTGTGCACTTAACTGCTGCACCACCAGACCAGCCCCTGTAATTTTTATTTTATTCTTAATATGTTTTTTATATTTTCCATATTTTTATAATGAACGCATACTTTTACAACTTATAATAATTATAGTTATTTAAAAAATAAAATATATAGACAACTTAATACAAAAAAGATAATACTAGCAATTTAACGTTTTATACAATGTTATTTAGTGTGTTGTAGATTAGTATTTTTCAGCCCTTTTTTTTTTAATCATCACCCCAGTAAGGAGCCTCTTTTGACATTTTTTCACTAATTGCTCCACCCATGTATGCTTATGTACATCTGCACTTCATGCATAAAAAGAGTAAAAACACCTATCTCCCTCTACCCCAACCATTTTTTGCCCTTTGTGGGCAATTTTATCTTTGTTGAGAATGCACGTTTTAGAACTTTACATGTTTAAAACATATTTTATTTGGCAGTATGTTTAAGAATTTGCTGAAAGAAGTGCGGATCTATGCACAGAAGTTTATTGATCGAGGAAAGGATTTTAACTTGGAGTTGGCAATTAAAACAAGGATTATATCTGATGGCCTAAAATATTCTTTAGCTACTGGAAACTGGGGTGACCAAAAGAAAGCTCATCAAGCCAGAGCTGGAGTATCTCAGGTAAGGATGTTGACTATGAGTACAGGTTTGATAGGAAAATGTTATGAGACTGACAGATTCTTTGATTCATTGAAGGTAAGTTATTTTGCTTTTTTTTCTTGGTGGGATGTAAAATCACTAGGGGCTTTTGAATTATGAAAATAAAAATTTTCTTAAATTAGCTGTTAGCATTACTAAGAGAGACTTAAGATTTTGGCTTGCATCAAGATAGTAAATAAATTAGAGTAGCTACTTGGGAGGTGAGACAGTCCATGTGAGTGAAATTTTTGTCTGAAAAGCTCGATGTTAGAAGCTGACCCAGAGGATAAATGGGCATCCCCTTACTTTGTTGCAAAATGTAGTACTTCTAACACTGATTTCTCTATGTTGGCATGTTGTGTGTATGGTGCCTGCAATAGCTACTCTCAGATGGTGTAATGGGGAAACCTCTAAATAAAAGTCTCACTAGGCGTTTTTATATTTTCTGTTTATTTTTCATGTAAGATTGAAAATCTATATTATACATGTCTGGCTTTATGGAATTTTGGGGGGTCTTCCCCTCTTTTTTTTTTAACTAGCCTTTATCAGTATCACCCGATTAATTTGGCATTCTGACACCAGCTTCAAGCTCCTGACTCCTCGAAACCCAGATGCTCTAAGAAATTCTGGGAGGCTGCTGATAAAGTTGAATTTCTTGTTCCTTTTTATTTAGTAAGGATTTATTTTATTCAGTATACTTGGTGTTTGTGATTCTGGGTCCACAAACATGAATGAGATTCCAGCCCTCAAGGAACTCACCGTCTATTAGAGGAAACATTCATCCATTTACAGCTGACTATGCTGAGCTGAATTTTGATAAATACCATGTTGCCAGTTCAGTTCAGTGAATGATTATTGGGACTTAAGATGTGCCAGGCACTCTGCCACACATCAGAGATGGCAAGATGGCTAAAACGTGATCCCTGATCTTCAGTAGTTTACAGTCTATGCTCATAGATAGATGTAAAGAGATAGTTGCAACATGGTAGAGTAAGTATTTTAATGAGAGATATGCACAACTGCTCTGGGAACGCTGGAGAAAGGCATTTAACACAGCCTGAGAGTGTGAAAAGAAGTCTTTCTTTAGGAGGTAACACCTGAGCTAATTTTGAAGGGTAATTGGGAAATAGGCCAAACCTGGTAGGAGAGTAGAACCAGCAGCTCACAGGAAAACTGGAGAAAACTTCTTAATATTCTGAAAGGGATGGAGAGAGGAAAGAATGTGTGTGTATGTGGGAGCAGCTAGAGCAGTCTAGGGTTTTCAAATCAAATGGGAGAGTTAAGGTGGGATTGGAGAGGGGAGCTGGGATGAGCTCATATAGAGGAGTGTTGTGGGCATTTTTGTTTTTTAGGTAGATTCACAGTAATTGGCTGTTTGGAGAAAAGATTTGAGAAGGGCCAAGTTGGTGGCTGGAAGATTGTTGTAACAGGCTGAGTGAGAAATAAGTAGGGCCTGGACTAGAGCAGTCTTGTAGAGATGGAGAGTGGAGTCAAATTTGAGAAATATTTAGGAAGTACCTTTTGTAAGACTGACTGATTAGTTGAATGATGGAAAACTCAGTAGAGTACGGAAAAGAGAACAGTTCTTCTTGGAGATGGGTCAGATGACTTTTATAGAGGTGGCAACATTTCACCAGGCAGAGCAGAGTGGGGAAGTGCATTCCATTCTTTGGCAATACAGTGGTCAATGGTGTGCACGTGGGAGGGTGTTTGGCAATGTGGATGGGTACAGGAATTGGAGAGACTGGTAGGGGAGGGTCATTTCAGACTTCACTGAGAAGAGCTTTAATGTCGTGTTCCTCTCTAGTTGGTGGGGACCTGTTTAATATTTTTTAAATAGGTGAGTGATGTGAACAACTCTGTGTTTTAATAATTCTGGTAACTGAAGAGGGTCGATTGGAGGGTACATTGCAGGAGGTGATGCCAGTAGTATAGGCAAGAGGTAAGGTGCTGGCCTGTTGCTGTGATGTTGGGAATGGAAGGGTTGGGTTTTTGAGAAAATTTGAAAGTAGAATTGCCAGGGTAAGTTTATTAATGTATGAAAGAAGGAAGTCAGAGACTAAAGTGATTTTGAGCTTCTGGATTGGGAGATTTCTGGATTGCCATTAACCCTGACAGGAGTTTTAGGCGGATGGAGGAGGTTTGGGTTGTTATAGGGCTAGGAAAGATGGTGATTTTTTATTAGGTGTATTGAGCTTGAATTGCTTGCTTTATATCCCTCAAAGGATAATAAGTAATAAAGGTAATAATTATTACCTGACTTATGAGTATTACCTTGCTTAGTGTCCTATAAGTATTGAATCTCCATCTTGGATTCAGAGACCTCAACCTGGAAAAAGTACTGAGTTGGTAGCATTTATTACTTGCTGAGTGCCTAACGTGTGTCAAGTACTGTTCTAGGTACAGAACAGAGAAAAAACAAATAAAAAATTCCCATTCTTATGGAGTTAACATCCTAGTAGTTGGAGACAGACCATGAAACATTTATGTAGTCTGGGAGAATACCGCCTATTTGCCATTCCTCCTGTAAGGGGCAGCTAAGTTATGGGGCTGAACAAGATTATTCAGGGAAAGGGTGGAGAATGGAGGGATGTGGACAGTTTGACACTCGGTGGATTATATGTAAAAATATGGCTTTGCTTCATTCTAATATTTGCCAGAATTGTGCTGTAACAGAAATGCCTAAACTTTAAAGATTTCCTATTGTTTTCTAGGTATTAAACCGCCTGACTTTTGCGTCCACTCTTTCTCACCTGCGTCGTTTAAATTCTCCGATTGGTAGAGACGGCAAGCTGGCCAAACCAAGACAGTTGCATAATACATTGTGGGGAATGGTGTGTCCTGCTGAGACCCCAGAGGTAATGCGTTAGAATTTATGTTCAGGACAAAAAGTCTGCCAGTAATTATGTAAAGTATAATTACTTTTAGAAGTAAGTTTTTATTTAATTAGGCAGTGTGGTTTAGAACTAAGTATTATTTGGGATTTTGTTCTTAGGAAGTAAGAGTAAATCCTGAAATCAAATTGAAGGAAAAATGTTTATGGACAAGAATTTTGATAGGCATGTTAACTTAGAATGAGTAATACTTTGTTTGTTCCTAGGGCCATGCTGTAGGACTTGTGAAGAATTTAGCCCTGATGGCTTATATTTCAGTTGGATCTCAACCTTCTCCAATTCTGGAATTTTTAGAAGAATGGAGTATGGAAAATTTAGAAGAAATTTCTCCTGCAGCTATTGCTGAGTGTGTATAGATGCAATTTTTTAAAAAACTATTGTTAATTTTTGGTTATAGCTTAGTATAGAGTTACTAAGTGCAAAATGTTTTTGGTTTCACATTTTTAGTGCAACCAAGATTTTTGTTAATGGCTGCTGGGTTGGAATACATAAAGATCCTGAACAACTTATGAACACTCTAAGGAAATTACGGCGTCAGATGGACATCATTGTGTCTGAAGTAAGAGTCTTGAATTAACTAAGAGGGCGTGATCTATGGGATTTCTAAACAAGGCATAAAACTAGTGAAAGTTATTTTTGCGTTACCGTCTTTCTTTAACTGGTTTCCCTTGAGTTGTAAAGTATATTGTCGAAAGTCTACGTGATGTTTAGGTCTAGGATGAACTAAATTTAATTATAAGGAATTGCTTCCTTTAATGCTTTAGATATATGCTTCTAAAAATTTGATGTGTAATTTAAATTATTAAATTAGAATTTAGAATTTGAATCATTTTAAAGTAAAAGGAATTCTTTTGAGGACATTTTTGTAAAGCTGACACAACAATGCTTTTTTTTTTTTTTTTTAAGATTTTATTTTTCCTTTTTTCTCCCAAAGCCCCTCACTACATAGTTGTGTATTTTTAGTTGTGGGTCCTTCTGGTTGTGGCATGTGGGATGCTGCCTCAGCGTGGCTTGATGAGCAGTGCCATGTCCGCGCCCAGGCTTCGAACCAGTGAAACCCTGGGCCACTGAAGCAGAGCGCACAAACTTAACCACTTGGCCACGGGGCCAGCCCCCACAATGCTTTTAAAAAGGGAATAATCATCTGATTTATCCTTTATCTGAATCCAGAGATTCATTCATAAAATGTGATACACCTCTAATAGATTTTCTTATATTTAGGTAGATATTGAAGTCTTTTGGGATTAGGATGAACTTTTTTTAATCATTAAAATATAGTATGAGCTTTATTATTCCCCAAAATAGGGCTTTTGCCTTGAGTGTACCGTCATGCATTGCTTAACGACAGGAATACGTCCTGAGATATGCATCATTAGGCGATTTTTGTCACTGTGTAGACATCATAGAGTGTACTTACACAAACCTAGATGGTATAGCCTATTACACACTAGGCTCTGTGGTACTAGTCTTACAGGACCACTCTTGTATATGTGGTCAGTTGTTGACCGAAACATTGTTGACCGAAACGTTGTTATGTGGCACATGACTACTGTATTGAGGGATATGGCTCAAGCTTTTGATTCATCCACATCTATACCTTAGAGTCTGGCTAGGTGAATATAGTTTTGGAGAGAAACTGCAACACACTTAAGCCAGTAGCTGGCTTCTTTCTGACCTAGCAAAGCAGAGAAGAGAGTTTGGTTGCTCCAGGCTTTCCAGTAGCAAAGACACTGGATTTGGACCCCAGCATATGCACAATTTGAAGTCAGGAACAGAGTGCTTCACTTGAAGGCAGGCAGGGCTGAAAGACAGCCTAAGAACCGAAATTGGCTGTATTTTTTATGATTGAGAACTTTACTGATGTCATGTTTTTCTGCTAAGAGCTGCCTTCAGCTTTTCTGTGTTCTCTGGGGAATTCTTTATGCTTTTTTAGGCCTCTTTACCTTTCCATGGGCCCATTCCTTCAACCTGGAGTGTTTGCGCTCCCTGTCCCCTGTGCCTCCTCAAAAACAGGCAGTAGGGAGAAGGGTACTTATTACTTTTCCCAGCTAAATCTCACTTATTCTGCAAAACTTCTATGAACTCTTATCTCCTTCAGAATACGTTACCTGACCCTCCAGTTTGATTTAGATCAGAGGTTTGCAAACATTTTCTGTAAAGGGCCAGATGTTAAATATTTTAGGCTTTGTTTACCGTACAGTGTCTGTTGCGTATTCAACTCTACTGTTGTAGTGAAAAGCAGCCATAGACAATACATAAACCAGTAAAGCTATTGACAAAAGCAGATGGCAGGTGAGGGCAGATTTGGTCTTCAGGCTGTTGGCTGACTCCCTGATTTAGATCTCTGTGACTATATATAGCATATTTTACTTAAATACTTCTGACAGAATGCTTATACCAAATAGCAGCTATTGATTTGTTTGCCTACCTCACTACTACACTGTTAACTCCTCAGAAACAGGGAACATGTCTTAATATGACTTTGTATTTTCACCTCTGAGCATGGTGCCTGACACATAGTAGACATTGAGTGTTTGTTGAACGTACAAATAGACCCTGTGTCCTTGGACTAGACACTTTGATCTCCTATTGGAGAGTGATGTTGGGAGTCTCTAAGTGGGAGAATTGTGTGTATTTTTCAGAAGTCGTCTAGTACTTTTTCTTGTGTTTCATGTTTTCTAATAACCAGAAGTCATCATTTTATCCATTTCTAGCTTCAGTCTTCGGTTGGACCTGTTAGGCTTTCCTGTCAGTAGTCTTCTCTAGACCTGTTAAAGAATATTTGTTTCCTTTGGAATGTAAGATACTCTTTGGCCTTTGAGGAGGCACAGCTCAATTTATGTCCTCCTTTTAAGACAATAAAGCTGTATTCTATTTGGAATTCTCTAATGATTTAAGGCAGTGCATCTGAAAGCAGTGTCTTTTCTGGGACTTCAGAATGCCACTAGTGGGGTATTTCCTCGCAGACACAGTGTTTCTCCTCAGATTGTTTTCTAAGGATAGGAAATGGGCGGAGAACGTGAAACATTTTCTCTTTCTTGGCTTTTGACTCTAGTTTTTACAAAGTGGATATTTTTGCTGGCGCTTTTATGATTTACTATTGTTTTTAAACCAAGTCATCCAAATCTTTCCCTTTCTTAAATAAACCCAATCTTTTCTTTAATGAAAGTATCCAGATGTAATTTCACTTTTTTAAAGTACTTTTTTGGAGAAATACCAATCTACTTTTCCAAAAATTTCCCAACTCATTGGCATTTCATCTTTTAGTTGACTGATCTAGATATTTCACTGAAAACCCTTATTTATTTTCTTTTTGGCTTATTTCTTGACATGTAGGTACCTCAAATTCTGCAGTGCTTTTAATAATTATTGTGCTCTTTATTGCAAATTTTCCCAAAATATTTTTGATATTTTCTAAGCATGTATTTTCTGGTGCCATCCAGTAGAAATATAGTGTGAGCTACTTATGTGGTTTTATACTTACAGCATATTTCAGTTCAGACTGTCCACATTTCTCAACAGTGACATGTGGCTGGTGACTGCTGCATTACACAGCTAAGCTATAAGCCATTTGCCTGATGGGGGCGTGTGAGAAGTCAGGCTTATTACTGGGAAAGTATGATCACGGCAAAGTGATATAGGGCTGGTTATTGAAAGGTTACAGAGTGAAGTATGCGTAGTTATCGAAGAGGTGAAATAAGAAATTGTCATATACTGGTGTTTGTCATACCAAAAATGTATTTTCTTCATTTTACTTTATCTTGTATGATATTATTACCAGATGTTGTTCAGCTCTCTAATTACCAAGGTTATATATTTATACTTTAGAAGATTTTTATTATACGTAGGTTTTTAGTATATTGAACAATGATAAACTAAGATTTATCCATTTTATTTGATAATTGGTTGCTCCAGAAATTTATTAGGACTTTGATTGTATTTTTAGCTAAGCCTCAGTGATACAGAGAAAATAAAAATTCACGAGACTGTTTTGTCTTCTAATATATAGGTTTCTATGATCAGAGATATTCGAGAGAGGGAGATTCGGATCTATACAGATGCAGGCCGGATTTGTAGACCACTTCTGATTGTGGAAAAACAAAAGCTACTTTTGAAGAAGAGACATATTGATCAATTGAAAGAGAGAGAGTATAACAACTACAGGTAAGAATATGCAATGAGACAAAGATTGAGATATAATTCACATACCATAAAATTAACCATTTAAAAATACACAGTTCATTGGTTTTTATATATTCACAAGATTGTGCAACCATCACCACTAATTCCAGAACATTTTCATCACCTCAAAAAGAAACACCGTACTCATTAGCACTCAATTTGTTTTTCTTAATTTTTGTTATCAAGTAAAAGGCTTACATGGTTTTGTTTAAATGTAAAAGTCTGTGGCATGTTAAAGTTTAATAATAATGATAAGGAAAAACCTATTTAATATAAATATATAACCTATAAGATGAGTAATATAATAATAACTTTAATAAAAAGATGAACCTGCGTTAAAATTTATTTTTATTGTAAAAAAAATTTTATTGTAAAACAATTCAAGCAATGTGTATAATAAAAATATATAAAAACCCAAATTCATACTCTCCTCTTCAAAAATAAGTACTGTTAACAATGAGTATATATTCTTCCAGATCTTACTCTGTGTATTTATATACTCACCCCCTACCCCACAAGTAGTTTCTTTAGAACAAAGCAAAACTAGTAATAATAGTATGGAAGCATACTTTATTGTTCAGTAACTTTCTCTTTTTTCATTGTTAACAGTAATGTATCTATTTTGGAACTCTTTCTGTATCAGTACCTATAGATTTAGGAATCGTCTTTATTAAGTAGGAAGCCTAGTTAATTAAAATAGCTCAGGAAATAAAGAAATTAAGTGAATTCTTCTTTTTTAGTTGGCAAGATCTTGTGGCCAGTGGGGTAGTAGAATATATTGATACTCTAGAAGAAGAAACAGTAATGCTTGCGATGACTCCGGATGATTTACAGGAGAAAGAAGTAGCTTATTGTTCCACATACACACACTGTGAGATTCATCCGTCAATGATTCTTGGCGTCTGTGCATCTATTATTCCCTTTCCTGATCATAACCAGGTGGGTAGAAGTTTTAACTTCTGATTTGTAAGAAATTGAGAAAAATATAATAAAAATTAGAGATTAGTCTGTAGCTTCCTCCTAAAGAAAAGCTTTTCAATGAAAAGACTGTGGACTCCTACAGAATGAGCATTTAACAGGCTTATTCTTGTGGTTCACTGTTAAGAGCCATAATTGATTGTTCCAAATGGTTATCACTTGTCTTTCAGAAAAAAGTAGAAACTTTTGAACCATATTTCTAATTTATGTAGTACCCTGTAGAGTCTATTCCTTTAGAAGTAATTAAATTTTCATTGATTCTGCTTTTCATTTCTACGTTTAGTCCCCTAGAAATACATACCAGTCTGCTATGGGTAAGCAGGCTATGGGAGTTTATATCACTAACTTCCATGTCCGTATGGATACGTTGGCCCATGTTCTCTATTATCCTCAAAAACCACTTGTGACTACACGGTCTATGGAATATCTACGATTTAGAGAGCTGCCCGCAGGTATGTTCAGCTTTCTTCATTTTTAAGATCCTGCCATGCTTAAGGCACTTTTTTGGGTGCTCGAGAGGGTTAATAAAATGCATACGACACAGTTTCTGTTCTCATGGAATTTATAATGTGGTGGGAAACATGAACACCATTAAATAAAAGTAGATATGTGGAAACTGTTAAGATCGAGGTATACAGAGTCTTTTGGAAGCACAGAGTGAAGAAATAATTGATTTCTTTTGGAAATCTAGAGCCAGTTTCATGGGGGAGGTAGCATTTTAGACTGAAGTTGTACAAAGGGTATTTGAATCTGAGAGATGGTTTGAGCAAGGGCCTAGATGCATGAAGGCATGAGATAGGGGAACAATCAGTAGGCATGTCACTTTAGTATAGCTGCAGTGTAAATGCATGAGCGTGAAACTTGGTCTCATAGCATGGAGAGAGCAGGTTGAATTTGGAGAATGAAGACTCCTCCAGCATTTTGTTTGTTTGTTTTTGGTGAAGACGATTGGCCAATGTCTGTTGCCAGTCGTCTTCTTTTTGCTTGAGGAAGATTGTCACTGAGCCAACATCTGTGCCCATTGTCCTCTGTTTTGTATGTAGGATGCCACCACAGCATGGCTTAATGAGCAGTGTGTAGGTCTGTGCCTGGGATCCAAACTGGTGAACCCCAGGCTGCCGAAGCAGAGCACGTGAACTTAACCACTACATCACCAGCTGGCCCCCCATCCAGCTATTTTGAGCAAGGAAGTAATCCAATTAGGAATATCATTCTGGCAGTCATGTAAGGGATAGATTAGAGTCAGATATGGTATTACCAGGGGGATAGTTTAGAGGTTTTCACAGTGGTCTAAGTGAGAAATGGTAAGGTCCTTAGGAAATGAAAAAGAGTAAGGAGTGAGACACCTGTTGAAATACACTTGGTAGGATTTGATGACTGATTGGTTGTGTAATGATGAGAGGAAAGAAAGGAATTGGAAATACTGGTGGTGTTCCTGGCTTGGGTGATCAAGGAGAGAGAGGTACTATTAATAAGTTTGGGACCCACATTAGAAGAAGGAAGAGATTTTAGATATAAGATAATAAATTCAGTTTTTGACATGTAGATTTTGAGTTGCTGCCACAACATCTAAGAAATGATCTTCTAAAAGTGAGTTGCAAATGCAGTTTGAAAGGTCAAATCTAGAGCTGTGCAGTTTTTGATATATTAGTATTTATAGTTTACTATGAAATTGCTGAAGGAATATGCAGAGTGAGAATAAAGCCAGAGACAAACAGACCTTCAGGGACCAGGAAAGGAAATCGGGAGGAGATTTGAGATGTAGTTGCTAAGGAGGAGAATCAGGAGTTTGCTGGACCAGATTCTTAAGGAGACTGGACAACAGGTAAAGCGGTGCAGAGAAGTCTGAAGAGTATGAGAATGTTGACTATTAAAGGAAGTAGTATAGTTCTTTGGCACAATTCTTGTCTTAACTGCATTATTAACAGAATTTTGGCTGTGGGTAACATTATTTATTTAGTAAAGTTTGTCTTGTAAGTAGTGGATTTAAATTATTGACTGTAATAGGGGATCTAATATTTTGATAGCAAATTCTCTCAGGTTGGAAGATTTATTTTCAAAGTCCTCCACAAGGGGTTACTCTTGTCCAGAAAAACAAAATCTGCTATTTGTGGACAACATGCTCATATCGTTGGGCTGTGCTTGCAGTGCTGTGTTTTCTTCAAAATTTAGATAATAGTTGCTTTGTGGCTAGAGAAGAGAAGAAATATAGGTGAAGGATTGGATTTGAAATCACATGTTCCTTTGGTGCTGATGTGAAGTGGTGAGGGCGTGGTTGGTGGGGACTACATCCCTTTCAGTTCTCTTATTGTCTCGTGCCTTAGTCATCTTATCTATTTCAAAACTTTATTTTGAGAGAATTTCAAACTTAGAGAAAAGTTGTAAGCCTAGTGCAAAGAACTCCTATGTACTTTTCATCCAGATTTCCTAGTTCACATTTTACCACATTTTCCTTATTCTTTCCCTTTCTCTTTCACCCCATGCCATTTGAGAATAAGTTGCAGACATGAAGCCACATCACTCTTTAGTTCTTCAATGTATGTTTCCTAAAAACAAGGACATTCTGCACAGTACAGCCATCAAAATCAGGAGGTTATCATTGATACCCATCTAGTTAGGAGTCCCCAATTCAAATTTTGCCAGTTGTCCTAATAATATCCTTTATACATGTAGGATCTAATCCAGGATTGTGGCTTGCATTTAGTTGCATGTCTCTTTATTTAGTCTCCTTAATCTGAAACAGTTCCTTAGTCTTTCCTTGTCTCTCATGGCCTGGACATTTTTGAAGAGTCCAGGCAAGTTACTTTGTACATTGTCTCTCAATTTGGGTTTGACTTGTTTTCCCATGATTATATTCAGGCGATGAATTTTTGTCAGGACTAGCATAGAAGTGTTGCAGCCTTCTCAGTGCCTTATCAGTAGCCACATGCTGTCTACTTGTCCCATTATTAGTGATTTTAACTTTTGTCATATGATTAAGATGGTATCTGTCAGGTTTCTCCACTTTTTGTTAATTTTAAGTATTTTGTACTTATTAGTAAGTAATAAGTCTTTTGTGAGGAGATACTTTGAGATGATGTAAATATCTTCTTCCTTGTCAAACCTTCAGCCGTTAGTGTAGCACGATGATTGTTGCCTTAAGGTGATTTACTAATTACATCATTCTTTCCATTTTGATGCTGAAATTGTCCCAGATTTTCCAGTGGGAGCACCTTCAAGATGACTCCTGATAGGTCCTCATCATTCTTTAAGCACTTCCTTATATTTTGCCTCATCTTGAGCTTTCCTTCTCCTAAATCTGGAGTCAGCCATTTCTCCTTTTAGTGAAGGATAGTATGTAGAAACCAAAGTCCGAGTGCTAGATGTGCTCCTTGCTATTAGAATGTCATAGTTTCTAGGTGCTCTCAGCTGACAGAGCTAGGAAAATAGTGTAGGCATAGAACCACAAACATACCTTTATCCATTTTTATATCTGTGTATATTAAAGAACTATGAATTCACACCAGTGTTTTCTACCCCAATCGAACACCATAGTTTATTTTAGAACTTTATTTAGAACAAAATTTTTTGTTTGTTTTGGAACTCTGTTCTCTGACAGTGAGAAACCTGGCTCTCATTGTCCACAATATATTTACTTATTTGCTCAATCTATTGATGTAAGCTGTCTCCTGACCATCCTGGCTGAATTATTGCCCCTGGCCCTGCCTAACACGCCAGCTGCATAGGCCAAATTCTGAGCCCTAACCAAGGGAAGGGATTGATCAGGTTATCTTAAGGAATGTCTTTGATTAGTATCATTCCTGTTTCTATGGAGTACTGTTACCCTGGTTGACATCTGGAAGCAAAGATCCTTATGACAAAAGTTTGCCGTAACTCAGAGTGGGTCAGGGGACTTAGAGCCTCCTCAGTGCTGAGCTGAGACTTAAAGTGGGTGAGGACAAAGTGGCAGGAAGGGTTTGGACTTGCCTCACAGGTGGGTTGTAATCCTAGACTTCGCATAGTCCTTGAACTCACAGATATTTTTAACATAGTTACTAATACTTATTGAGCAGTTTGTGTGAAACACCATCCAAGGCACTTTACGCATGTAATTTCTAAGCATCATAAAAGCTTTGTGATGTTTCTTCACTTGTAAAATGAGAATAATAATAGTACCCACCTCACAAACCTTTTATGATGATTACATGGTTAAATCCATTTAAAACTCATGGCTTAGTGCCTAGCACTTAGTAAGGGAAGAATAAATGTTAGCTGATTAGTAATAGTGATGTTTGTATCATCTGTTTTATCAATGTAGAGACAGAGTCAGAAAGGTTATTTGCCCAAAGTCACACAACTTAAGAAATATAAATCCAGAATTTAAGTTCTGGTCTTTTTCCTTTTGACCATATGTAGGCCTTTCACTCCCATCTCCCTTTCTTGCGCTCTTTCCTCTTCACTACATTGCTTTTCTTTTTTTTTTTTTTTTAAAGATTGGCACCTGAGTTAACATCTGTTGCCAATCTTCTTTTTTTTTCTTTTTCTTCTTCTCCCTAAAGCCCCCACAGTGCATAGTTGTATATTCTAGTTGTAGGTCCTTCTGGCTCTGCTCTGTGGGACGCTGCCTCAGTATGGATTGATGAGCAGTGCTACTGCGCGCCCAGGATCTGGTGAAACCCTGGGCTGCCAGAGCGAGGCGCGTGAACTTAACCACTCGGTCACAGGGCCGGCCTCACTACATTGCTTCTTGATTTGGCGCTTTTAAGTTAAGAAGAAAATTTTAGAAATATAATTCAGAAGTTTACTGTTTTTAGCTAAATTTAGCTGATCTCAGACTTGTCCACATACCTTGGATAAAGGTTGTAGAGTGGAGGGGGTTGCCTCCTGGACTGTGGTAGATGTAGCACATATGGACGATCCAGGGATTTTCGTATGAGAGGCAGGAAAGTCCTTGTCTTGACAAGGGCCAAGACAGCTGACCACCTAAAAGGCAGTGCTGCCTGGAGAAGAAGGGGGATAATAGGCAGTGCTCTCCCAAAACATGAGGACGTGCTAGGGAAGTCTTGCCTGTTCCATGCATCAGAGATGTCACGTATGTCCTACTGCTGGCTTCCCCAGTAATAGGATCTCATCATCTCTCTCAAGACTCTGCAAATTCTCGAGTCTTTTCACGTCTCCCCTGCCTTCAGGATCCTGTGTCTTTATATTTATACACTTTCTCTGCATTATGCTTCTTGATCGTTTGTGAAACTTAAAATTCTTAAGTTCTCCCAAAGAATCCACACAAAAGGATGGTGACCAATATGGATGTTACTAAAGGTTTCTTAGAGGAAGTCATTTAGATTTCAAGAGGAGTTTTCATTGCACACCTGAGGAGTGACTCTTTGATTTTTCAGGTCTCTGAAGACCCTTCTTGGCTGCCTGCCACCGGGAGCTTTATCTCTGGCCTTTCCCAGGAAGGGCTCAGCTTCCCTAACACTGCCCTTCCCTTGGAGAATTTCACACTCCCCTTCCTCTTCAAGCAGAACATTTTAGCTTTTTCTGCTCCAAATTTACATACAGAAAGCCATCAAGGTGCTCTGAAGAACAAATGCCCACTTGTTATTATGATCCTTCTTCTTAGAGAGCAGTTGGGGTTATATTTAGCCCGAAGTGTTCAGTGTTATCTGTTAAACAGGGCTTGTAGTCTCAGATTCCTGCCGAGTTAGGCAGGATTGGTGAGCAGTTGGTGAGTTGGAGAGATGTTTACCTGGGGTTAGGCCTGTTCAGCTTCAGCTATGGGTGTGATGTGTATATGCAAACACGGTGATGCCAGATCTGATTTTTCATGAAAAGTTTGAAGTCTAAGCTTTTGTGTGAATTTACTTTTTAAAATGTTATGAATGAATTCAAGTTAAAAACATACTCTGGAATCAGCTACCTTGCCAGTGTGTTTTAAATAGCCAGCGGAAAGCTTTTCGTGGTACAGAAGCCAGAGCTTTTAAGGAGCAAATATAGTTGTCAGGGAGGAGGGCCTGCCCTTTGCGTGTTATCTCTTTCTCCACATCTGTTCCTACCTTGGGTTGGGAATTACTTGGAATTGAAGACATAAAGGAGTGTATCTTCAGTGTCCCCAACCCAGACCAGCATCATCATCACCCTAAACCTGCACTCCGCCTGTTAAAACCCTTGCCCCCCTGCTGTACACATAAAGGAGTAAATGAATGAGATGGAAGGGAGGGTTGTATTTTGGAAATTGAATTTAGCTTTAAGGAAGCAAATATAAACTGTTTATTCAGATAACCAAAACATTCAGTCATCCAGATTTTGGTTCTTTTGTATTCTGTAGTCACAGTTTTTACTCCACATTTGAAATATTTAAATCAAGATATTATGTTAATTATAGCTTTAGGGGCTGGCCCTGTGGTCGAGTGGTTAAGTTCTTGTGCTCCGCTTTGGCATCCCAGGGTTTCGCCAGTTCGGATCCTCGGCACGGACATGGCACCACTCATCAAGCCATGCTGAGGTGGCACCTCACATGCCACAACTAGAAGGACCCACAACTGAAAAAAAAAATACAGCTATGTACTGGGGGACTTTGGGGAGAAAAAGGAAAAATAAAATCTTTAAATAGAATAGCTTTAGAGTTGAGTGTATTTTCTTTTCTAGAAAATCTGATGATTCACATATATGTGAATTATGTTCATTGAAACCCCACTCGCATTGAATAATCATTTCTTTTTTCTTTTAATTTTTATTGAGTTAATGATAGGTTACAATGAACAATCATTTCTTATATTGCAGTCTACTAGTTTATAGTGTGTTTTCAAGTTTTTTTCTTACTTTAATACTTGTTACTTTCTTTACAGTCTCATCAAAAGTAGTTTTGGCAGCTGCAGCTAAGAATAAGGTTGTAGTGGGGAAGATAATACCACTGTTTTGGTGGCATCGGGAGGGTCTAGGAACAGAACAGGGCTGGGAAGAGGAACAGCAGAGTAGTACCAGGTTCAAACCTAAAACCAGAAATCAGGAGACAAGGAGCTGGGGCTCGAGCCTGTTGCTTATTAACTTTGGGATCATGAATAATTTATTTAATTAGCTCTTTCTCATAATAAAAATAACAATACTTGTTTATGGCATAGGGTTGCTGTGAGAATCGTGAAACTTGGTTTAGGGAGGCACTTCATAAATACGAGTGACTTGTATATATAATCACTGATGATAAGAATGGATACATTGGGAATGACTACTGTGTTTTTCTTTGAGGAAGATTAGCCCTGAGCTAACTGCTGCCAATCCTCCTCCTTTTGCTGAGGAAGACTGGCCCTGAGCTAACATCCGTGCCCAGCTTCCTCTACTTTATGTGTGGGATGCCTACCACAGCATGGCTTATCAAGCTGTGCCTTGTCCGAACCTGGGATCGGAACCGGCGAACGCTGGGCCACCGAAGCGGAATGTGCGCACTTAACTGCTGCGCCACCAGGCCCGCCCCAAGGAATGACTACTCTTAAGATTTGCATATATTAATCATTAAGGTATCAGAGTAGTTGCCTCACAGATCACTATTCCAGGAGGAGTAGACTTTGATGGTTACCATGGTGAAAAACATCTGTGGCAAATATGATTAAATAAAAAGGAACAGTTTTTCTTTGTTTCCCAGATGATGCTTTGATGTATGCTCTTGAATGTGTTAACAGGTATCAACTCAATTGTGGCCATTGCATCGTACACGGGGTATAATCAAGAAGACTCTGTTATCATGAATCGCTCAGCTGTAGACCGAGGCTTTTTCAGGTCAGCTATTTATAAAAGTTGTCAAAACACAGAGTGGAAATATTAATTATTTAATCAAAAAAGTTCTTTAAAAATAACTAACTTGTATGTATCTAAACTTTTTGGTGGTTTTGAAGGGTAGGCTGGAAGAAATTTTGATCTGACAATAGAGAAAATTTTCTGTTAAGGTGTATAATCTTTTGTCTGCATTCGCGAAGCTTTGTGGGTATCTGGCAGGCACATGCTGTTGTATGGATGTCTGCATAGAGGTTAGTGTGGGAAAT
This sequence comes from Equus przewalskii, assembly GCF_037783145.1. Lineage (NCBI taxonomy): Eukaryota > Metazoa > Chordata > Mammalia > Perissodactyla > Equidae > Equus > Equus przewalskii. Next base: position 75,802,155 of record NC_091833.1, on the reverse strand, counting down.
CAGTGCCCTTCCAGAGAGCCCTGGTTGATGGTCAGGAAAAACTGAAGACACTGCTTCTTGTATCTCAGGATTTTCAGATGCCAATATTTTGAGCCCCATTTTTGGTAAGCAAATATATGTTTGCATTTAGATAATTTAGAAACATCTTAAGAAGAAATAAAAATAAAGCTATGATCCTAGGGCCGATAAATAACTGCTGTTAAAATTGTAGTGTGTTTTCTTTTCAGTCTTTTTTCTCTTATACTTCAATTTGATTATTTTTTGATAATCGTTAATTTCAAATCCATGGCATATGAAGATTGGTTAAAAAACTGGGAATTTAGAAGAGGAGGGGTTTTTTTCTGTCTAGTTTCATAGAATAGCACTAGGAGCAGAGGATGGACATTATAACTTAGTATCACAGGCTTCTCACTAGAAATATTGGAGTGGATCCTAGGTGACCATCTCTCAGGGTCATTGTGGAAGGCTTCTTGTTTTGGGTGGGAAGTTGGAGTCAGTGATGTTAGGTCCTTCCTGTTCTCACATAGAATTCTAGCCGTGTTATGTTATGGGTCAAATGCTACATGTGTGGCCCATGTAATAACATTTAGGACTTAACTTTGACCCTTAATAAAGTTAACCCATGTCCCAGATTCATGGTTTAAATTGTCTCCCAAATATCAATTCAGTCAAAATTATTGGTATGTTCTAAGCCCTATTATTAAAGGCAAATAGAAGTTACCTTTAGAACCATGTGTTTTTAGGTCTGTTTTCTATCGATCATACAAAGAACAGGAGTCTAAAAAAGGATTTGATCAAGAAGAAGTTTTTGAGAAGCCTACACGTGAAACATGCCAGGGTAAGTGATACTGACATTTAAATTATGGAATTCAAAGTTAACTTACCATAATTTTTCTGGGTTCCCCCCGTTTTTTTTTTTGCCATGTAGGAGTATATTTTCATGTCATTTTTAGAGCTCATATTTAAGAAAATATGTGTTTGCCTAGTCTTTCACCTAGGACTGTGCTTGCTATAGTCCTTCTGTCCTAGTGGGTCCTGCACTGAGGAGATTATTTAGGAAATCAGAGAGGTCATGTAATTTCATGGAATACACCTCAGCCCCATTCTTACTTGTACTGTGTTCTCTCCCTTAGTTTATGAATTTGCTTGGGAGCTCCTTCCCCTCTTCAGATTGTGGTGTGACCATAATATTTGTCTAGCCACAATATTTGTATACATTTAACAAATAAATAATGAGAGGATACCTAGCATTTTTTGTTTCTTCTAGAAAGCTCAACCTTATTTTCTTCTACTTGTTATTTTCACAGACACTTAAAAACTATATATACAGTGAGGTGGATGGGATGTCCCAGGGAAATAGGGTATCTCAGCTACAATTCTGACTTCTGATAGTATTGGGTGAAGTAAAATGTGTTTTGTTTCCTTAGGCATCTTCCTATTACTCATTTCCTGTGGGTGGTTCTGTGAGATAGTGAATTGATATTCAGTGGAGTTAGGATTACATAAGATGAAATTCAAAGTTTCTGTGGGAGCATATGTGTAGAGGGCATAGATATTCTTTCTCATGTAATATAGAGATCAGAAGATGACAACAAGCTTAGCGAAAGTTGCCCAGCAAATGGAGAATCTTATTTTCCAATGTTCAGTCCAGTGTTTTTTTAGAGTTCAGAATAGTCTTTAATATTTGAAATAAGGGCATTATATTATCACTACACATGGTTTGTGGTATTAGAGATTCATGTGAACTTCTCTATGACTTGGAACTGATTTATGATTTATGGTTTCGGTTTTTAATCTTTTTTGGGGGATTATGTGACATTTTAAATACTTTTCTCTATGATAGTACCATTTCAGAAAATTCCATGTTTGTTTCCTTGCAGGTATGAGGCATGCCATCTATGACAAGCTGGATGATGATGGTTTGATAGCTCCTGGGGTTCGTGTATCAGGAGATGATGTTATTATAGGCAAAACAGTCACCTTGCCTGAAAATGAAGATGAATTGGAGAGCACCAATAGGCGCTATACCAAGAGAGACTGTAGTACTTTTCTCAGAACTAGTGAGACTGGCATTGTGGATCAGGTTATGGTAACTCTCAACCAGGAAGGATATAAATTTTGTAAAATCAGGGTAAGTATAGCTTTGTTATATCGCTATTTATAGAAAGTAAACCAGATTAATTTAACTAACCTGTTTTTATATGAATTCAGGTACGCTCTGTTAGAATTCCACAGATTGGAGACAAATTTGCTAGCCGACATGGTCAAAAGGGTACTTGTGGTATTCAGTATAGACAGGAGGTACGTATCTTTTATCTCTCTCACCCCTGACCCAAAGTTTTGTTGAACATTTTATTAAATCAAAATTTGCTTTAACTTAAGAACTCAAAGGTAGTGGAGGCTTGACTTTTAATTTTAGTTTTAAATATATGAACATACGATGTTGCACAGAATTTAGATCATGGAAAAGTTCAGATGGGGGGGTCAGTTCTAGTTCCATAGCTAAGAGATATAAGTTTGTTTAAGTCTCTTTTTAAAAATTCCTTTATAGGATATGCCTTTCACCTGTGAAGGTATCACCCCTGATATCATCATTAATCCCCACGCCATCCCCTCTCGTATGACTATTGGTCACTTGATTGAGTGTCTTCAAGGGAAGGTAAGAGATTTTCTTTAAAAACAGAGGTTTCAAACTGATATTTCTTCCAGAATGACAGGTGATTTCTCTCATATTTGAGGCAGGGTACTTTGGAAAAAACTCATATGATACTTAATTTTCCTGCTTTTCAATTGGTTATGATTATACCTTTTCTTTTTGCAAAAATTTGCAAAGTAATGGCTAATTCAGAATTTTTATAAAATTTATTGCATCCAACCTCTGCATACATATATGGTTGTCCTTTTGACTCGTTCTTCTCTATAGATGAAGAGTTAATTCATTGGTGGTTAGTTCAGTGTGAACTTATTTTATAGCTGTATTATTAGCTATGTGTGCATCTCTCAGTGGAGATTTTCTGTTTTTAAGTATCTTGTTAAGGTAGAATGGCTGTAGCCTAACACATGAATGGCTTAGTTTTAGGGCATTAAAATGTCCTTTTCCTTGAGCCATAGGAAATATTAGGGCATCTTTTCTTTTTCTTTGTATCTCATCCCATGGATGTCTTCCTATTTGAAGGCTTATAATTGAGTTTTTCTTTTTAGGTAAATTAGATTATTATAAATATGTAATGTATTAATGAAATGAACCTTAATGAAAAATCTTCCCTTTTCTAGAAAGTTTTTTTAATTGATATAAAAAATATATATATTTTTTGTCATAGATTTCTAAGGGGAGACAGAAGGAAGCAGGCCTTTAAAAGACTACTTTTTTTTTAAAGGTATCAGCTAACAAGGGTGAAATTGGTGATGCCACTCCATTTAATGATGCTGTTAATGTGCAAAAGATTTCTAATCTTTTATCAGATTATGGTTACCATCTCAGAGGAAATGAGGTATGTTTGCTCTTACGTTAGTAATTTGTTACGTTTATTCTTTTTTGTATGTGTGTAGTTTCATTCTTAAAAAATTAAACCTTTTCTTAATTATAATACATACTTCAGATATGTGTACAAATCATAAATGTACAGCTTGATGAGTTTTGACAAAGTGAACACATCTCTGTAACTGGCACCTAGATCTCGAAAAGAAAATTGTCAGAACCCTTTATGCCTAGAGGCCCCCTCTTGTGTCCCCTTCCAGTCACTGCCTTCCCACCCCTACCCCAAGGTAACCACTCGCGTGACTTCTAACAGTATAGATTAGTTTTGTCTGTTTTGATTTTTCTAAAGATGGAATCATACAGTATGTGCACATACATTCTTTGAACTTGTTTAATTTTTTTAAGTGTATGCTTCAAAATCTGTCTGTTTCAGGTCCTGTACAATGGGTTCACTGGTCGAAAAATCACATCACAAATTTTTATTGGCCCCACTTATTACCAGCGTTTGAAGCATATGGTGGATGATAAGATTCATTCTCGTGCTAGGGGGCCTATTCAGATCCTTAACAGACAGCCCATGGAGGGTAGATCTCGGTAAGAGAGCTGCATTATTATCATTGTTGTTAATTAGCCTTTTTTAATGAAGAATGTCAAACACATACAAAAATAGAGATAATGGTATAATGAAACCCCCATGTGTCTGTCGCCTCACTTCAATAATCATCAACACACGGCCAATTTTTGTTATATCCATCTCCCTATCAATCCCTGATTATTTTTAAGCAAAGCCCAGATATCAGGTAATTTCTTCTTTAAATATTGCAGCATATATGTATAAAAGAGTAGTTCTCAAATTCTTGATTCCAGGACCACAAAGAGCTTTTTTTTATGTTGAGTTTTGTCAATTGATGTTTATCATGTTAGAAATTAAAATTGAGATTTAAAATATTTATTAATTTATTAAAAATAACACTAATAAACTCATTACACATTAACATAAATAACATGAATTTTAATGAAAAAATATTTTCCAAATAAATTTAGTGATGAGTGACATTGGTTACCTTTTTGCAAATCATTTTTTTTGGTGAGGAAGATTGGCCCTGAGCTAACATCTGTTGCCAGTCTTCCTTTTTGCATGAGGAAGATTGGCCCTGAGCATCCATGCTTATCTTCCTCTATTTTTTATGTGGGATGCCACCAGAGCATGGCTTGATGAGTGGCACCCAGGATCTGAACCCATGAACCTTGGGCTGCCAAAGTGGAGTGTGTGAACTTAACCACTCTGCCACTGGGCCAGCCCTTGCAAACTGTTATTTTTAATAATCTGGATTACTAGAGACAGCTGGGTTCTTGTGTCTGCTTCTCATTCATTCCATTGCAGTATTTTATTTTTTATATTTAAGTATATGAGGAAAATCTGACCTCACACAGATAAGCTGTTGGAAAAGGGAGGAATATTTTAATAACCTTTTCAGATGATTGTGGATATTCTTTTTTGATGTTACACCAAGAGGACAAGTTGTACTTTCTTAAAGGTTAGTTGTGATGTAGAATCTGAAACCATATCAGATATTCATATTTAAATCCATTGGCCTGAGTTGTACTTTGAATCTATCTTTTACACATGCATAATTTTGTAGCATCATAATTGGTCATTTGGAAAATATTGGTTCACTGAGTTATGCAGATTTTTAAATGTCAACACATTTCATTGTACCAAAAAAAAAAAACACATCGCGTTTGTGAATAGCCCCACCGATGTCATCAGAAAAGTCTTTTTAAGTATTGGGAAGTTATCAAGCCCATGGTGTTGGATTGATGTTTTAAAAATCCTGACTTTTGATTAAAAACTCAATTTTTAATCATTTTCAACAAATACTTAAAATTATTTTCCTTGAAGTTTCCTTGTCTTCATTTAAAAAAAAAGTCTGCCGAATATCTAAGTTTGAATTATCATAGCTGGTGTTAATGTTGGTGAATTAATGCAGCTTGGATCAGCTCTTTTTTTCAAGTGAAAAAGATAGTCCAGGGTAAAAGTGACTATTTCAGAACCGTGCAAGTGCTTTTCTTCAAGACAACCATCCTCAGTATACAGCAGAAGTGCTTTATGAGAACTTCCCATTTTGTCATAGAATATTAAAAAGATGTGTACTCGGGACAGGGTTTAATAAAACTAATCATTTTTACTGCTTCATTAAAGACATTCTTAGGTAAAACTGGCATTCCCCCCCTTTCCCCCTTCACTGGCAGTGGAGAGTATGACTGCTAGTAAAGGTTGGTTTCACTGCCTTGATTTGTGTTCAGGTACCAGCAGTTTTATTCAGTTATTTTTGTGAACATTAGTGCAAAATCAACACAGTGAAAGAAGGAAATGTGTTGTTAGTATTACTATTTTTTGTTTTCACCCTTACGGAGTCCACAGACCACACTTTGAGAACCTCTGTTTTACAAGATTAGAACATTAAAAAAAATAATAACCATAGTACCTTCTTAATATTTTTAAATATCCAGTGTTGAGATTTTCCTGATGATTGCATGATTTTTAAAAAGGTTAGTTTTAATCAGGATACAAACAAGGTCCATGCTTTGCAATTGATTGATGTGTCTTTTTTTTTTTTTAAAATCTGTAAGTTGCCCTCCAACTTTTTTTTCCTTGCAGTTTATTTGTTGAAGAAACTGGACTGTTTGTCCTGGGGGGTTTCTCACAGTCTGGATTTTTCTGATTGCGTGGCTGGGGTGTGCGTTCCTGTTTTTCTTGTAAATAGCTAGTTAGACCTAGAGCCTTGAGGAAGGGTTTGTGTTCTTTTGCAGTAGTACTTCTTAGGCGGTATCGTTTACTTCCAATATCTGGTTGTTTCACTTTTATGATTTTAGCAGCTATTAATGATCTTCACCTAAAGCCCTTAATTACATAGGGATTGCAAACTGATGAGATTCTAATTGCATCATTCCTTCGTTTATTAGCTGGGATACTTTTATGGAGGGAAACTTTGTTTCCTCAACTGGTTGCTTGGTGACATAGTTCACATAGTAAAGTCTTGTCAGTGCTTGATTCTTTCCCTTTATTTACTAGTTTTCAAAATGATGAATTGGTTGTCTAGCATCCGTCAGAGTTGACCAGTCATTTGTGTTTTAGTAATATCAGTAGAAGCTCATTGATTTTATGTATTAAGAATGTTAAGGAAGCCATCAGCATCCACCTGCCTGGCCATCTGAACAGTGCATTTCATTTCACTTCCACGCTTGGGAAACCTGTGATCATTCACCTGTTCTTTCTGTTACTTTTGCCAACATGCATTTGTCATTTCAGGCTTTATTGCCTGGGAGACTCATTCACAGAGAAGCTGCTTTTTTTTTAGGTTGAGGTTTTTAATTATTCTCTTTTGACTATAGAGTTGAATTCTAGTAAATTAAATGATAGCATGATTACTCTGTACTTTATTGTATTTTATGAGGAAAATTATATCCAAACTTGAGAATCTACTGTGTTTACTCTTCTTGGGGACCTTCTAATGCACATCAAATAGTTGGTAGACTTCTCCCTCCCCACCCTGTAGAGAGAATGCTAGGGTATAAAATTTAGCATCTAGTTCTTTACTGTCATTCTTTACCTTTGCCATTAGTTGAAGTGGTGTTGATAATAGAAAATAAGCATAGTCATGTGCTGTATAATCACGTTTCAGTCGACAAACCGTATATACGATGGTGGTCCCATAAGATTAGTACTATATAGCCTAGGTGTGTAGTAGGCTACACCATCTAGGTTTGTGTAAGTGCACTCGATGATGTGTGTACAACGATGAAATCACCTAATGATGTGTTTCTCAGAACATATCCCTGTTGTTAAGTGATGCATGACTGTACAAAATAATATGTTGTTTTCCCCTTAACAGTGATGGTGGCCTGCGTTTTGGAGAAATGGAACGAGATTGTCAGATTGCCCATGGAGCAGCCCAGTTTTTAAGGGAAAGATTGTTTGAGGCATCAGATCCATATCAGGTTCACGTTTGCAATCTTTGTGGAATAATGGCGATTGCTAACACAAGGACCCATACGTACGAGTGCAGGGGTTGCCGAAATAAAACCCAGGTGTGTATAGACATTATTGGCAGTTGCTATTTGTTTAGGATATAACCATGTTGGTCTGATCATCAGCCAGATTTACTGTGGTGGAAAAGATTGACATTTGCACAACTTTGATAGCATGTCTCTGTAAGAGTCCTAGTTTTAAATGAGGAAAATATATAAATTTGATTTTTCTAAATATATAATATATAAATTTGATTCATCTTCTGGAAATAATAAGGCCATGTATAAGGAATTTTAAACAATGAGTTTAAAACCTTTTAATTGAGAAGGGTGAATAATATGCACCATGTCTAGCAGAAAGGGTGAAATACCAAAACCTGTTAGTTAGACTCCCCCACCCCCTAAGCTAAGGCAGCAGGATGAGTGTTACCAGTCTACCAGTCTGTTCATTTAGTCGTCATCTGTGGTCCCAAGTCTGTACCTTTTTCTGGGGTAGGGAAGTGAGGTCACTTCCATACAGCTTTGCTAATTACGTTTTTCCTTTTTTTTCCCCCCAGATTTCTTTGGTGCGAATGCCTTATGCGTGCAAACTCTTGTTTCAAGAACTTATGTCTATGAGTATTGCACCTCGAATGATGAGCGTTTAACTCTTAGAAGAGTCTCAAGATACTTGTGAATATCGTTTGTGTCTTGTTTCTATGATACGGCTTTTAAAAATATAACAAATATGTACTGCATTGTGAGAAAAAGCATTTTATTTGTTTCGTTTAATGATACACATGCTTTTCTTCTGTAAATAGACAATAAATTTTTGTAGATAGTTGTGATGTATTATCTTTATTGTGTATTTCACTATGTGAAACCAGTGACTCTAAGTAAAGTGTTAATGGATTGGATGAAAAGAAGCTGGTTATTAGGCAAGAACAGGGGTTGTAGTTATTCATGACTACTTTTAGCTATGCAGACGAATATATTCTCCAGGTTTATAGCTCGGCACCTTCACCTGTTTAAAAAAAGAAAAAGATAGATAAAAATTAGTTACATATATAGATGTGGTGGATTTCTAATTTTCAGGGTAGTTCAATATTTCCAAATAAGACGCTCACTGTGGGGATGGAACTGTACAGACGACATGGTGGAATGCTCTCGGGAATCTGAGCTGTATGATTTTACACGTGGGAGGCGATTTTGTTGTACTGGTCCATGTGTGAGAGATGGACCTTATAAAGAGCACGTTTCACGGAGAGACTGAGGAGCCTTCCTTCAGAATTTGAAGTGGAGGAACAATTAGTGGCAGAGCTGAGACTCAGCTACATGCCTTGTCTCTGAGCTACTGCTCTGTTTGTTTCATCACCTGGCTTTACACATCCTGCCGAAGAGAATCTGACCAAACACATCTTTACTTGATATTTCTTCCTTTCAATCCACAGCTGAGAGATCTGCACAGTGCAGTGGTGTGACAAATGCTGACAATAAATTTTGCTCTTATTTTTGGCTTAAGGAAAAGCCAATTCAGACATCAGTCTAATAGAACTATATAAATGTAAAGTAGCATCGCTCTGACGCCGTCAAGATCGGTGCTTAGAGGAAGCTTTTGACAGTGAAGTGGATGGAGGCGGAACAGAGCTGGGTACTTGCCAATAGACTCACATCGTGGCTTTTTCTTATAAAAGCTCAAAGTGAAGGACCAGAATCGCCTACAATCATTTCCTTTTAAATGGGGATTTAATACAATAGACACAAGACCAAAGAAAAATGCTACGTAGATAGAAAGTTAGGGGAAATATAAGCCATTTCAGTCAGGTTTGAGTTTGACTCTTCCAGGTAAGATAAGGGGAAAGCCTCCAAGTCACAATAATAGCATTCCATCCACCACGTGCTCTACATCTTGATGGCATACTTAATGCCCTTGTGGATTCCTAACAGAGAATTTCATTAAGAGCTACATCTTATACCTTCGTACTTGGTTCTGTTCTTTATTAAACAAAAGCACTAGTCGTTTTTAAATGGTTGTGAGATTTGTTGCCTACCTTTTTTCACTGGTATTTCATGTAAGGCATCAACCACTGTAATTTTTGCTGATGCTGAAGCCTGCCCTTGGGAATTGGAGGCATGGCACTCATACTCTCCAGCATCTTCCTTACTGAGAGGAGATACCTGTGAAAGAAAAAGGATGTTTAGTTCCTCTATGGCAGGCTTCTCTTTTTCCAGTGGCTTCAATTAGGTCATTATTTCCTAAGTTTCCTAAGATGACCAGGGGATTGATAGCAGAGATACTGCTAGGAATAGTGAATGTCCGGTACTAGGAGATTCACAGAGCTACCGTATTTAGTCTGCCAGGAGGATTGATACTCTCAGGAAATGTCACTGACAACTTTTAATCACATTGGACAGGTGCACATACTGGTTTGAGGGAGACCTTGATAAGGTATATGATCTAAGTACTCCATAAGTATCCAAGGTCAAGTAAAATAAAATACTAATAATTAATTGAAATAATGCTTGGGTCATTTAGTTCCTTGTGAGGATTTTGCTTTGAACTCTTAGGAAAAAAACTCATTTATTCACTGGTGGTTTCCGCAATACTCAATAGTCTCTTTAGTTCCCTCTGAGAGAGGAGCAGCGGCCCTGTGGTAGGGCTGTTCCAGAGAGGTGCAGAGGGCACGGTCCTTCAGCCTGGAAGTCCCTCAGGCACCTCTGCCAGGTCTGCTATGTCTAATCCTAAGAACGAAATCCTTGCCAGCTCTTGGTACTCACCAGCACCCAGCCAGTTACTTCATGCTTTTCAGGGCCACCCCGGGTTTGAATGGCCAGGTTGTCCCGGTCACCAGGCAAGAGTTCTGTCCTTTGAACTCCATAGTGACCCCTTTTTACCTGCAAAAATAAAAGGAAATAGTCTTGAGTTTTCTGCACTGAATCATCAACTTGGAAGTAGCCACGTTCCAAGAATTGCACAGGGCGTACATCAGACTTTCTGTTTGGATTACACCTGGCAATTTCCATATTACCCTTTCCTGAATACTTAACATAAAATATAGATTTTCTTTTATTTTTTCCTATCAGTTTTTCTCTAAGCTTATATATTTTAAACTGACATTTTTCTGGATGCTCGAGAAATACACATTGTCATACTCTCCTGCCACTGGCTACCATCATTCACACATGCCTTTGTAAATTCTGCTTCTCAGTGCCAGGCCTTTTCCTGCCTGCCATGCCATGTTGGACTCTGACAAACTGTGTCACTCAGTGCTAGGTTTGATGCTTGGGACCTTGCATAGGAGTCCAAGTCTGGGGGCTCTTGCTGCAACAACTTCATCAATGGTGAAAATAATAGGTTGAGTCCAAAGCCAAAACCATTACTTTTTTTCTGAGGGCTGAGGGTTCATTAAATCATTATGACAGACCTGAGAGCAAAAACTGTCAGATACGTTTAATGATGGGTTAAAAAAAAAAATACACAAAGCAATGTTTGTTTATTCTTTCCCAGGCTTCCTTTAAGAGCTAAGCTGATGTTTATTGATATTACCTTTGTAATTAGAAAAAAAGGATTTACAGTCTCAAATAGTTTCCTTTTCATTTTCCTTTATAATTAAGAAATCTTGAGTTAAGAAAACCCAGATCATAGTATATAAATTTCTTTTGACACTCTACATCAATGTTGCTTCTCCCACACGTGGCCTCACTCCCACTGTATGCTGTTACCAAGCTCTCATCTCAGTGTCAAACTCACCCTTTATTTTCTCAGAGACACCAGGGCTGGGACTCTGCGAACCACGTGGGATTCTAGGCCAACTCCTACTCTATAAAAAATATCTAACATTACTGGTTTGGAATGCTTGGTATTTGTTTATTTGTTTGCTTTTTTTTCTGGGATTTCCCCACATTGCCACTATTAGTGAGAGAAAACCAGGTATCTTAGTGTTATCTTCATATGAATGCTATAAAGACAAAATGGATAAATCAATAGGCATCTTTTCCCTTGTTTCCCAAGTTGCTGGCCGAAATGGTTTATGCTGGTGCAGATTTTGAAACACTTATTTAAAAATACTTTTTAACAATGGTCTAAGTAGTAATTCGATTCAACAGCTAAAGCAATATGTCTCTGGTCTTTGTTTACTGACTTTCAGAATCCTTTAAGTGTTCTGTGTGTGACCAAAGCAGAAAAGCACTACAGCATAGAAACACTGAATCTTCATTATTTGTTTTTTTTGAGGAAGATTAGCCCAGAGCTAACATCCACCACCAATCCTCCTCTTTGCTGAGGAAGGTTGGCCCTGAGCTAACATCTGTGCCCATCTCCCTCTATTTTATATGTGGGACCCCTACCACAGCATCGCTTGAGAAGCAGTGCATAGGTCTGCACCTGGGATTTGAACCAGCGAACCCTGGGCCACCGAAGCCGAGCACACAAACTTAACCGCTATGCCACGGGGCCGGCCCCTCTGGTTGTATTTTAGCTGCAACAAAGTCTTTCTGAATCCTGCTATTGCAGATAGTCAACCAAAAAAAGAAAAGTGCCAATGATTACAGAAGTGGGATGGGTGAGTCTGATTCCTACAGGTTAATACTGCATTTCACGGGTTCACTGAAGCTCAGGGAACCTTTCAAGGACATTTATGCAGCACAGAACATATTTGTTGTGCCTTTTTGGTGAAGTTTCAGAAGAGTTTTATGATGAAATAAAATACGTGTTTGTTCAACCCTGCAGATCCCCAGCCACTCAAAGAAATAAAAGACAAAATGATTGTCAAGGAAAAAATTTGTAATACGTGAGAAAGGGTCAATATCTCTAATATACAAAGAGCCACAGACTGATAATGAAAAGAAACAACCCAATAGAAAAATTGGTAAAGGATATTGCATAGCAATCCATATAAGAGAAAATGCAAATATGAAAATATTTTCAACATAGTCAAGGAAATGAAAGCAATAATGAGATGATACTTTTGCCCATCATATTAACAAAACCTAAATAGAGGGGTAATATTCAGTGCTGGTGAGGATGCAGGGAAACGGTGGCCACTGCTGGGAAGAGTATGAACGGCTTGAATCCATTCAGAAAGTAATCTGACAATGTCTACCCAAACTAAAATTAAATCTTTTGACCTAGTCATGTAACTTTTGGGGGAATCTATCCCATAGGGAAAAAACGCACTTGTATATAAGATATGTGTACTCTGAAGTTTCAGGTAGCATTGTTTAAGGGGATGAAAAATTGGAAGCAATATGGGAGTGGTTTAATAATTATGGTACATCCATACTTGGAATATTATGTAGTTATTGAGAAGCAGCCCTGGAGGAATGCCCATCAAGTATTTACTGAGGAAAGCAAGTTTCCGAGTAATATGCACACTATACTCCCACCGCTCCCTGCATACTGGGGATATGGGTTTGTATATGTTTGGGCAGGAACAAGGCTATAGAAAGACACAAACCAGGGCAGTTCACAATGGCTACTTCAGGGAGCAGACGGAGGTGGGGGGAGATTATGAGCTCACTCTTTATATGTCTTTGGATAGTATCTCCTTACCATTATTACTTAACTATTTTTTTCTTTTTCTTTCTTTTTTTTTTTTGAGGAAGATTGGCCCTGAGCTAACATCTGCTGCCAATCCTCCTCTATTTTGCATGTGGGACACCTGCCACAGCATGGCTTGACAAGCGGTGCATAGGTCTGCATCCAGGATCTGAACCTGCGAAGCCTGGGCCGCCGAAGTAGAACGTGCAAACTTAACTCCTGCACCACTGGGCTGGCCCCTACTTAATTATTTTTAATTTAAAAAAGAGAATAGTCTTAGAGGTCATGAAAGCCCAAATCTGAAGAATGTTCAGGCAGGAAAGGAAGTGAATAGAGAGCCTCTCAGTCTCAAAACATCGAAATATGGCTATTTCTGTCCATGTCCCCATTTCAAAATATCACCCTTCGACTCTTTATAGGCTAGCGGTTTGCTGCAAAAGCATGGGACCTGTTAACATCGGCTCGATAACCACTAGTAAGGAAAGTTCAAACCCCTCACCAGGTTGTGTCACCATCAGAAGTGTCACTGCAGCCTGAAGGGTCTCGGAGACAAGGCTTGTCCTATTAGTTCTGCTATTGCTAAAAGTCCTTGAGTAAGAAGGACATGCTACCTTCTTTGAACCTCAGTTTAACAAGTGAGATTCTAATACTCGTTTATATCCAAAAGCTTAAATTGGACTTGAACACGTGTTATCTTCAATATGTCTGCATTCTTAACAGTTTGGTGACAAGCAGAGGAGAGAAAAACCAAATGGCCTGTTTAATTATTTAGGTCAGTGTAATGGAAAAAACTCAGTTTTTTCCTTTCTATGTGAGGAAGAACTGGTTCTTTCCTACAGAGTGTCTCCTTCATCTTCAGAGAACACTTCATTTCTGACGCTTCTGGCCACCATATGTTGGGGCGAGGGGATGTTTCCCCACAATAAGCAATCTCTGACACCAGCTCTGACACCTACAATTTAGCTCAATTCTGACACTACCTACCCAGAGATAGCGTCAGAGCTCATAGGCAGGGCTCAGTCCCATAAGACTGCTCTCCCCACCCCCACTTCAGACGCCATGCACAAGCCCATGGTTTTTTTTTTTTTTTTTTTAAGATTGGCACCTGAGCTAACATCTGTGGCCAATCTTTTGTTTTCTTCTTCTTCTCCCCAAAGCCCCCCAGTACAAAGTTGTAGATTCTAGCTGTGAGTGTGTCTGGTAGTCTTATGGGGGATGCCACTTCAGCATGGCCTGATGAGCGGTGCCATGTCTGCGCCCAGGATCCGAACCAGTGAAACCCCAGGCTGCCGCAGTGGAGCGCACAAACTTAACTACTTGGCCACGGGGCCAGCCCCATAAGCCCAGGTTATCAACTATGTTTCTGACCAACTGGCTACAGACTAGAGGTTCTAATGACTCCCTCTTCAGGTTTGATTAATTTGCTAGAGCAGCTCACAGAACTCAAAAAACACTTACTTATGATTATCAGTTTACTAAAGGATGTGATAAAGGATACAGATGAACAGCCAGATGAAGAGATATACAGGGTGAGGTCTGGGGGGTCCAGAGCACAAGAGCTTCTGTCCCCTCAGAGTTGGGGTGCATCACCCTCCTGGTATGGGTGTGTTCACCCAATCTGGAAGCTGTCTGAACCCTGTACTTTTGGGATTTTTGATGTAGGCTGGCCTATTTTTTTTTTTGGTGAGGAAGATTGGCCCTGAGCTAACACCTGTTGCCAATCTTCCTCTTTTTGCTTGAGGAATATTGTCCCTGAGCTAACATCTGTGCCAATCTTCCTCTACTTTATTTGTGGGTTGCTGCCACAACATGGCTTGATGAGTGGTGTAGGTCCGTGCCAGGGATCTGAACCAGTGAACCCCGGGCAGCCAAAGTGGAGTGCATGAACTTAACCACTACACGACCAGCCAGTCCCTCAGCCCCTCTTTTCTATTTTTAATGAAAATGCTGGTTGTGACCCCTCCATTAAACTCAGGACTCGCTGATGGGTCATGGTCTGCCATTTGAGAAACATTGCTTTAGGACATGCATTTGGCAGATGACATTATAAGGTAGAGGAAAATCAGCAGAAGCCGGCAGTCAGGTTTTTGCCTTTTCTGGCAAGTCTGTAGAAAATCGTTTCTTTCTGTTTCTCTCTCCCTCTCCCTGACTCCTTCCCTTCCCTTCCCATGCCTCCTCCCCACCCCTCGTGGACGAACCCTCTGGGAAGCCTCTGGGATCTGCCCTACACAATCTCAAAAGCTTAAAGGAAAAGATTCGCAGGCAGGTTTTTTCCCCTAGTAAGTGTGCACTTTAGTGGGGGTGGGGCAGAGCAAGCACTGAAGAAATGATTCTCCGCTGAGATGGTCAGTAAAGTCACATGTCCCCGGACACTCGGGTCAGCTGGCTTCTCACTGAGTGATCCCTGGAGAACTGCAACAGAGCTTTTTGTGGATACTCTTTGGAGGAGTTGTCCCTCCACCTCTCCACCCCCTGGACAAGCCAGCAGCCTCCAAACAAGCAATGAGGAGCTTCAGCAGCTTTGCCGTGAAGGCCAGAGGGACACAGCCGCCAGCTGCGTTTTTCCTCTTCACTGCTACCCGCCCCCACTTTAAAAAAATACTTTATTGGGGAGAAATTTCACTGCTTCCTTTCACAGAAGTTTCAGCTGGAAAAGATAGTTGTAGCAGTGTTGTTGTCTCTGCCCATCCCCACCCGCAGCCCCGACTTCACTCCCAGCAGATGGCCCCACCGGGGTGCTGCAACCCTTTGGCCACAGGGGGGAGCCAGAGGTTGGCAGGCAACAGGCAGCTGAGAGCGGGGAGGCCCTTTCTTTCCTCTGGGGTCTTTAAGTTGTGATATTAATGTGAGCGTGGAGCTGCCAGAGCCACTATCACCCACAGTGTGGAGGAAGCTTTCTGAGGTGGAAGAAAAAAATGAGAAAAAAACACACTGAGGGCAAAGAGTCAAGAGTCCTGAGCACACTGTGTACTTGGATCCACTGCCCTTGAGGCTGGAATCACCCCCTCTTCTCTCTCTCTTTTTTGCCTAAGATAGTCTGAAGTGAGTTTCTAAACTTGCAACAGAAAGAGTTCTGACTACAGGAGTCAAAATCACTCCCGGAGTTCCAGAAGTTGCTCCTCTGGTCAGACACCAAGCGAACAGCTTGCGAGAGAAGGAAACCAGCTGGAAAGGGGCGTCTGGAGGCACCTATTCCTTCAACCAGACTTCCCTTTTGTTAGCACGAGTTTGATGATGTTTACTCCACAGGATTGTTGTGAGGCTTAAACAAGGCAAAATGTATAAAAAGGGCAATAATGTAAAATAATGTGGGGTATAATTGTGAAGTATTATTTGATCTGGCAAATGAGTGTTTTCTCTTCTACAGACATGCTGAGAATATGTTGTCCTTCCAATGCGAAGAGAGTTTATAAGACAATGCCGCTCAAACAGGAAAACTCCCGTGACTGGCACCTAAGCTAACGTCTGTTGCCAATCTTCTTTTTTTTCTCTTCTTCTCCCCAGAGGCCCCCAGTACACAGTTGTAGATTCTAGTGGTAGGTCCTTCTGGTTGTGCACTTTACGTAATCTTTACAAGTAGGGTATGCTACTTTCATCACACAGGGGAGGAAACTGAGGCTCAGAGCATTGGTTCTCCATCCGGGGTGATTTTCCCCCAGGGGATATTTATCAATGCCTGGAGACATTTTTGACTTTCATAACTGGGAGGTGGGTACCAGTGGCATCTAGTGTGCAGAGGCCAGCGATGCTGTTAAACATCTTCTAACACACAGGGCAGCCCCCCAGCAAAGAATTATCTGGCTCAAAATGTCACTAGTGCTGAGGCTAAGAAACCTGGGCTTAGAGAGAACTCAGTCAACCTGGCTAACAAACTCACGTTCTTTTTTTTTTTTTCCTGCTTTTTCTCCCCAAATCCCCTCAGTACATAGTTGTATATTTTAGTTGTGGGTCCTTCTAGTTGTGGCACGTGGGACGCCACCTCAACATGGCCTAATGAGCAGTGCCATGTCCGCGCCCAGGATCCAAACTAGCGAAACCCTGGGCTGCTGAAGTGGAGTGTACGAGCTTAACCACTCGGCCAAGAGGCCGGCCCTGGAACTCACATTCTTAAATGCTATGCTACAGTCTCTAATGGGGACACAGACACGTGCACATACGTGCACATATGTGCACACACGCTCACTCATATATGCATGCACCCACACGCTCCCATATGCACACACATATGTGTGCACACACGTACACACATGCACTGCCCCCCACACCCCCGACACACACACTCAGAGGGTGGGTTTGAGTGTTCAGCATTATAGTCCTTCCAGATCCTGAGGCTCCCTGCTCAGCCACTGCTAACAAAAAGCAGGGCAGGGACTATCCGAGGTCAGTAAAATCGGTCCACAGATGCTGAGGAGTTGTCTGGAAGACTGCCGCAGGCTTCGCCTTTGAGGAGCAGCAGGCCACAGAGCAGGCTGAGGATGTTTGGTTATTACCATCCTTGTGCAGTGAGAGGAGCCTGTCAGTCCAGGATGTCTTCCCGAAATCTGTGCCACTGACCTTGTTCCAGATGAGGACAGGGGTTGGGATTCCGATGACCTCACAGCTCAAGTACACCTGGGCGCCAGTGACATTCCAGATGTCCTTGGGGGGTGTCACGATGGAAGGACCTACAAGAGAGGGCACAAAGCCAAATGCAACTTTTTAAACAGACTTGAACATTCATCAGCATGCTAGGGAGTAAATACTTGATCGTGTCTGAAGCAAATTTCAAAAACCAGACTGGCTTCCCCCTGCCACCAGCATAGTGGTGAGCTATGCTTTGGGAATACACACAGCTAGATAAACAAATAAAAGCAACTAGGAAAACAAATTATTGTTTACAAAATTTTCTTCTCTCTCAAATCATGCTTTTAATTAAATGAGTTTTAATTTACCAGCTGTTTTGCATTATCTAGGACTTTCCAATTAATACAGTGAAATTTTAGTTCCAAAATGCTTAACATTTTTTTTTGTTGTTTGCCTGTACTTGTACGGGGGGGCGGGGAGCAAGCAACCACTCCTTGTGTAATGAAAAAAAAGTCTAAGAAGATATTTGAAAACGTGTGGAGCCCCCAGAAAAGACAGCCGTCCCTGCCTCCAGCATCTTAGTATCTAAGATTGACAAGTTGATGCTGAAAAGGCAGGGATGGTCACTTTCATCGAATAGAGAAATGTGGAGTGCTCTGTGCCCGGCGAGACTGGAAGGAGACACCTTGAACAGAAGTGGCGTGGGTGTCAAGGAAGACGGTGGAAGGGTCCTTCTCCCAGCACAGGCTGCGGGAGGCAGTGGGTGCAAGAGAAGCAGGGACAGGTCTAGCAGTGACTAGGGCTCCCAGGAGAGGGCTCTGTCCCAGGGTTCTCAGTGTCCAGGTCCCCGCCACGGGGCACTGGCAAGTGGGGGCCCCTGTCAAGGCACTGCTGAACAGCATCACTAGGTATGGCACCACCCAGGGAGAGCCTAGAGTGCCACCTTGCTGTCCCCCCAATTCTGGATCACATCCCTAGGCCTTCTCTATCATCTCTGTCCATTACAAATGTCCTTACTTAGAACCAACATCAATGGTGTGCCTTTTTGTTACCAAAGAGGTCCCAGGTTTGGCAAACTCTGGCTCATGGGCCAAATCTGGCCTGCCACTTGTTTTTGCATGGCTTGTGAGAGGTCTCGGCATTTTTTTTTTTTTTTTTTGAGGAAGATTAGCCCTGAGCTAACATCTACTGCCAATCCTCCTCTTTTTGCTGTGGAAGACCGGCCCTGAGCTAACATCCGTGCCCATCTTCCTCTACTTTACATGTGGGACGCCTACCACAGCATGGCTTGCCAAGCGGTGCCACGTCTGCACCCGGGATCGGAACTGGAGAACCCCGGGTCGCCGAAGCGGAACGTGAGCACTTAACCGCTGTGCCACCGGGCCAGTCCCAAAATAAGGATATTTCATGATGTGATAATTATAAGAGGTTCACATTTCAGTGTCCATAAAATAAAGTTTTATCAGAACACAGCCACACCGAGTCATGCAGTTGTGGCTGAGACTGCATGGCCTAAAACACTTACAGTTTGGCCCTTTACAGCAGCGCTGATCCCTGCTCTAACCACCTGAGGGCTGACCAACACCCACATAAGATATTCAACTCTTTACACATTACCCAGACTCATGCAAGTAAACCCACTAGATGATCGCTGGTCCAGCTCTGAAACTCAACACTTTAGAAGCCAACAGAGATGGAAAGAGCTGGGTTGCTTACTGCTCCTTTCTGTTGAGGGGACAGCCCCCCAACATCGGCAGTAGAAGAGTCACACACACCTACTTTTAGTGGGTGGTAATTAGAATTTCACCTCTGCTAATTCTGAATGCTGGGTTTCAGGCATTCAGGGCTTTCAGAGAGAGAGACCAGGGACAGTGCCCAGACGAGGGGAGTAGAGCTAAGAGCCTGCCCAGCCCCGCTTTGTGACAGTACACTATTCCAGAACCAAACCCAGCCTGTAGTCAATGCTCAACACCATTTCTAGAATGAACGAATGAATTATTCCCTCTCAATTTCAGCTCTTCACTCCCTTGGGTTTTCCAGCCCTAATAAAATGTCTAACTGCAGGGTCATCTTGCATCACAGTCCTGGGAAAGGGACAACCTTCCCTTTAGGCCAGGAAAATTTTCTGGCATAATCAGCATTCAAAGGACATGAAGTCTCCCCTTTTGCAACAGGCTATTTCCAGCACACTATTAATTTCTTGAAACAGAAAGGAAATGACCCCAGCATGTAAGATTTTTCCCACTCATCTAAAGTATTTAGAAGCTGATTTTTTAAAAATCCCTTGGGGCATTTTAATTTTTGTTCCTTGTAAGAATGTGCCAAACAATCAAAGTTTTGAAAGCTCTAAATATATTTTGTGCTTCCTTCCCTCTAAACCATAGGTCTGAAGAGGAAGCGTCAATCTTGGCCAGGGGTCTCGGCTTTGCTGCTGCAAACGTGGATGCGGTAAGCATGGCCGTGCTGTGTTTATGTGTGTTTCTGGCTCTGTCTCCGACGCTTCCTAGTCTGACCACAACGATACGGGACCCGGCACAGGGCTGGGCTGGGTCACCCCAGCTATTCCAGGCTTTCCCCAGGGCCCTGGGACCCCAAGGGCTTGGCCACTACAGAACCGGATCTGGCTGGACTTTGAACTCCTTTCGCTCACCTCTCTGAGGGCCTCCCTGTGGCTCTGTCCTCCTTCCCACACACGGACTTGGCAGGATGACCTCAAAGCTCAGGGGATCTCACGGGATTGTTCTGAGAAGAATACACCAGTGTTCAGAGAATTGGAGGGGCTCGGGAACCAAGCTGCCTCTCACGCATCAAAACCACACAAGGAATGCAAGACTGTTTTATTGGGAGGGCTGGGTGTCTCAGGTTTGCAAAACATCACTTATTTTAACTTGCTTCCGTCTGCCTGTATGTAGCAGAGGCATCCGTCTTTGGCAGGGGACAGGTTCGGGAGGGCACATGGAAGAATTCCAGCCTGAGTTTCTGTCACAGATCTTGAAGACATGCTATGGATTCTTCCTATGGCATAATTTTAACACCAAGATATTTGTATCTGATTTATCAAATTTTTCTTTTATGATTAGTGCTTTTTGTGTCCTGTTAAAGATCTGGTTTCTTCTACAAACATTATGGTTTTACCATTCACATTTAGGTTTGTGGTCCATCTTGAATTAATTTTTGTGTATGCTATGAAGTAGAGGTCAAAGCTCACCCCCCCTCCCACCCCTAAAGGCCATCCAATTGCTTTGGCATCATTTGTTGAAAAGACCATCATTCTCCCACTGAATCATAATGGTGCCTTTGTAGTAAATCCACTGACCATGTATGTATGAGTCTATTTCGGGATTCTCTATCCTGTTCCATTGGTCTATGTGTCTAGCCTTGCACCAACAGCCATGGTACAATTTAGAATTAAGTGTGTTAAAGCTGAAGCACTGCATAGAGGGCAGATCCATTGTATCCATCTCTCTCCAATCTATTCCTTACTCCAAGAGGCTGAACATTTCAGGAGGAGCAAGAATTCCTTAAAAGCATCTGAACTCAAGAATACTTCAAATGAGAGCCATTACCAGCGGTTTCAAGATTAGGCAAATCCTGTGGTGGGTTCCTCTTTCTCTCTTCCAACCCTTGGAATACACATAAAACCTTAGGTGAATAGGCTGAGTCAAGATTTGAACTATTCTAAGAACACGATGATTTTGTTAATGCTGCTACTGGGCTATTGCTAGAATTCTACACAATTTCCATACCACAAAAACCTGTACTACTCCCTGGCTCCTGCTGACTTGATGGGGAGGAGGGGCCAGAAGGACCTGTTTGCTGCATGACATTTACAAAACTCCTTGGCTATTTCAAATGTCCTTGAACAAATGTTGGATTCAGTAACACAATGAAAAGTTTAATAAACAATATCTAAACTGGAAAGTGCTAACCTATAGAATGGCCTTTTGGTTTTGATATGTAGTCTCTCACGAAGTAAAGTCAGATTAGTGAATTATTAGACTAATATTCAAGTGATCAATTGATCTCCTAGAGTAGGTGGGGGTGGGCTGGCTTTAACCCAACTTCCTGGGTTGGAAGAATCCATGGTTTCAGATTTCTCCTGCTAACTTTGTTCAGTGCTGATACCCGCTGGGTCACCTGCCTACTATACTCCACACTCACTGGTCTGGAAATTCCCTCAGAATATGTAGAGGGAATGGAGAAACTCTTAATAAAGGGAGAACACAGCAGCACTATAGAAAGATGAGTGATGACGCATGGTGAGAAAGAATAAGAAAGGGGCTTAATGGTGACCCACAGAGACACCAAGTGGACAAGTCTTGTATGGAAGCGAAGAGATGGTAAAAATATTTTGGACTAATACAATGGTAGACCCAATAATGGTGCATTCCCCTCCCCCACTCTGAAGAACCATCATCCCACATATTCCATTGATAAGCATTTTCACTGCCCACAATCATCTTGAATAGCAGTCTATCATGCAATTCGATTCCTGAAGGTTCTGTTCTACTTCAGGAGAGTGCTCAGCAAAATGACTCTTTACCAAATAACTTCTAACTCTTTCCACTCTGCCTTTTCTCCAAGAAGGCCAAAGCAAATCCAGAATTTAAAAAGAATTTAAAAGAACTTTTAGTTTCCTCTGAGCTCGATTTCAGGCAGAAAGTTCAAATTCAGTTTTCGAGGCCAGGCCAGGGGTTACAACATTGCCATCTAGATCATGCTGTGTTTGGATTCCATTCAAAACAAGCCTTGGAATAGTAAAATGTATAGGACACACACCAGGATGGGTTCAATTATTTATTTACCCTTGCCTTTGTTCCAGTAAGGACTTCAGGCTGCTCAAACATCTGTCTCGCAAACATCCTGGACATAGAATAACTGGCTGCCCACTGCCTTTCTCCTCCTCTTCCACACCCTGGGCAACTCTAGGCAGAAACCAAGCCAGCTACAGCGCTGCCCAGCGGCTGGTGTGAGAAGGTCCATCTCAGGGCTTTCCTCACTGCAGACTCATCCCTATCTTTCTGTCTCAGATGACCGTCCCAAACCAGGCTCCTCCATTTTCCTTTCTTACCTTTCTCAACTCAGTTCTCATTCAATCTCTCTTGACCTTTCTCGGTCCTCTAAATTCATTTTCTTGCTCCTTATTTTTTCATAACTCTTGCCTAGTAGCTTTAGATGGTCTCTTCTTTTTAATTACTGCTTGAAGGGAAAGAGGAAGAAGAAGGAAGGGAGGAGGTAAAGGAGAAGAAAGAAAAAAATGACATGAAGGAAGACAGCCAGATCCTAAATGAAGGTATAACAAGGAAGAAGAGAGTTCTAAGTCTAGAAGAAAACTGAAATTCAATTTAATAAATCAGTGTCACCTTAAAAGCACCTAGAAGGAGTTAGAAGTCCACCTAAGTCTATATCTTCCTCCTCAGCCCCCTCTTTTTTCAAGTTCTAGACAAATGACCCACAGACTACCAGATTAGGAATATCTGATGATAACCTAGAAATAGCTATGTTCTGAGAAACCACTAAAGATACAGAAAAGGAAGAATGGTCAATGGATGGATTTAAATTTGGACTATTTCAATTTGATTCTGAAGAAGCTAAGAAGGATAATTCTCATAAAACACACAAACGTCATGAGAAGACCCTGAAATGGAATTAATTTGAATCTGACCAGCAACTCATTCAGGCTGATTTTACATAAAGTTGTAGTAGAGAGGACAGAGTTAAAATCTGCTAGCCTATAAAAAGCATGGGGATAACGTAAAAGAAGCATGTGAACAATTTCCTAGTCTCTTAGAGAGCACAAAGCACTCTGGAGACATGACCTGAGATGTCCTCACCATGTTGCCATTAAAAAAACAAAGAACAAAGACACTTGGGGACAGACACTTGGCTCTGGATCCTTGTCCACCGCTTACAGCCAAGAGACCTTGCACAAGCCACTTATCCATTGTTATAGAAGAAGAAACAGGGCAGGTCTGAGGATCTTCTCTTTGGGCTTGGAAGTGAACGTACCTATCCTGAATGTGTCCCAGAGCACAGTCATAGGGCATCTTTGACGTCTATGAAGTTTTGAGGTTCTACTGTCTGGCTCTAGAGCTCTCTACCCCTGCAAATCAGTCCAGTGTACCTCCCCACCTACCTAAAGGCAATGTACGCAACTCATAACAAAGTTCACTCTCCCAGCAATTAAAAAAAAAAAAGAGCTTATAAAGGCACCAGCCATTACCTAGTTAGCCAATTTTTTAATCTGAAAGAGCTGCATAGAAGATGTTAGGATAGGTCATGTTTTGGAGCTGAATATACTCCACTGAGCCTGGTCAAAAGTCAAATTCTCCCCAATAGTCAAATTTTGTCCAATTTTGTTCACATCACATTCAACCACATTTTTTTTTTTTTGCTTCATTGCCTTCTTCATTTTCCCCATCATCTCTGCCATTTTTACCCTGCGAATGTACTCTTGTTTTTTACTTCTACCCAAACTCATTCTCTACTCCTAGTAATCCATGCTAATTACCATTTTCCGAACCTCTGCTTATGCTGATGTACTTACCCACCTGGGATGTCCTCCTTCCTCTCATCTATCATCTGTGCCCTACCCTTTATTTGAAGTTCTAAGGCTGAAGTTTCATTACCCTTTTGACATTTTTTTACAGCTCCAGTTCCCACTTATTTCTTCTCTGAAATCCTGATGGGTTCAGCGTTGGTGCCACATAGCTTAGTGCGTCATTGTTCTCCAACACTATGCCCAGCAGGGCTAACTGAAGATGCCAGTGTCCTGATAGAGTCAGAACTGAGCCAGAAGGTCTGGAATCAGATGTTCTTCGTGCTCATTGGAAGGAGGGACAGCCCAGATCGTATGCAGTGGGTAAAGGGCAGCAGTAATATCAGAACATAACATGATCAGCCATACAGAACTGAGAAGATAGCCACTGTCTTGAAAACGCACCAGCATACACGTTGCCAAGGTACCTGAGGTATCTAACGAAAGTGGTGCCACAGCCACCTCTTATTTATGCTGGCAAATTGTTCATCTTGATTTTTCTTCAATCCTCCCCTTCACTTTCTTTTGCCATAAGCAATGTTTCTTGGCTCCTGCCCACTCACCAACAAATCTGTATATAATCAGGGGATGCAAATTAACTTGAACATATATTAGTCAAGCAAATCCCAATGAGAAGGGTAGGTCTGCCGGCGGGAAAGGATTATCAATCATCCTCATATCAAAAACAGGGTTTCTGCAATATGCTGGGTTCTATTATTCACACTATAGCTCTCACTGAGTACTTATTAACACGGCTAAGACAGCCGACGACAAAGGCTTCTCCAAGTTATGGCAGATTTGCAAACCACATTCATCTTGTCTCTTGATGCTGGGCCCTGAAATAGTTCTACAGAGTATGTGCATTCATACCAAAAAAGGAGGGTTTATGAAAAAAGTGAGATACCACGTACAGAGATAAAGAATTGAGACAACTTGGCATAAATCCCCAGACTGGATTCCGATAACACATTACATGGAAAAGGACCAAACAAAAGTACAAAATGGGAAAAGAATAGTAGGAAGGCACTATGGCCAAGAGGGGGAAGGGGATGAAACACGTGGAAACTTCCTGATATTAAATAAGGGGAAGCAGTCACCGTATGGCTAATTAAAGAGCAGAGCTATCTGCCAAAGCAGGTCGTTTTGGGAACTTCCAGAGGTGGAGTGATGTAGCAGCTGACCCTCTGTATGGGAATCTGGTACAGTCAAGGGTATCAGCTGAAGACGGTAAAGGCAGGAGAAAAAAGTACTAAATCTTAAACAGCAGAGGCCAGACTTAATTTCAGGGTTTTAGTTTAAGGCAAAGTCATCTGGTCATGGAAGCTACTGTTAGCCATTTACACTTTAGTATGAATGAAGATCCAAAAGTTTATAATGATGGAGCCCTGCCAACAATTGCTGGGGGCAGAAGTGTATAAGAACTGCTTCCTCTCCTTCAGATATAATTTACCGAGGTGGGATGGGGGAGGTTTAACACACTCAGGCTGAGAATAAAACGCTGGGGATGTAACAGACTACACTGAGTTTGGAGCATGGACTTTGGAATCAGGAATTCTGCTCTACCACTTTTGAGTTATGTGACATTGCACAAGTTATTTAACTTCTCTCAGTTTATTCATCTGTGAAATGGGATAATAATATCTAAGTCATTAGATTATCAGAAAGATCAGAAATGAGATACAGCAATTAGCATAGTACCGGGCATGGGGTAAACATTCAGTATTAGCTATTGCTTTTGTTTCAAAGCAAATTCCTTATGACTGGAGCTGATGACCTTGCTTATTCAGAGAACAGAGACAGTACGTCACTTGGACGTAGGGTGGCTGGGAAAGGAGATGGCCTCTGAGCAGGCCCTGAAGTTCAGAAGTAGGACTTCTGTCAAGGAAGGTTCCCACCTTCAGGGACCTGCCTGCGCACAGATGTGGAGGCAGAAAACACTAGCCCACTGGAGGAACAGCGAGCACCCCAGGCTGGCCCGGGGGAGCATTGTACAGAAGGAGAGGAGCTGAGATCTGGGTGTGGGGCACAGCAGGAGGTGGAGGAGGTGCGGCTTTATGGTCCAGTGTGTGTCTGAATGTCGGAGGGACACGGTTCAAAGGGCATTTCAGCGGATGGTTTTGGAGGCCTTTGCAGCAGGACTGGGACAGGGTGGGGGTGAGGGGCCTAAATCAAGGTTGTAGCAGTGAGAACAGAGAGGAAAGGGGCACACTTGAGAGATTATTCAGGAAGAACTACCACCCCCCAGTAACTGACTGATGTGAGGAAGACAGGAATGAGTCAAAAGGCCTGGGCAAGAAGAGACTGCTACCCTATGAACAGGGCAGGGATGTCACGATGAGGAAGGCACTGGATTGGAAAATGGAGAAGGATGCATTGGACCTAGATTTGCTGCATTTGAGGTATCACCTGGGCACTGAGGAGGGACTACACCCCACGGAGGGAGGGCAAAGGATAGACTGGGGGGACCAGTGATGCCAAGGTTAACACTGTCTAGTTTCCATTTTAGCCCTGGGAAGGCTAGGCAGGTTCCTTTGTATGGAAGGAAGACAGCTTTGGCTCTCCCTCCCACGGGCAGCTTCTCTGGAAGGAATTCCATCAGCTCACTGCCGACCATCCTCCCCATCCCCACCCCACCCTGGTCAAGGCAGAGAAGCAGACAGCTAAGGCAGTGCTAGGCCACCAGCCACTTATTTGCAGGGGTGGTCCATCTGAAAGCAGGTCGTCCACTATGACACAGCCTTGGTGACGGCATACACAGGTCCTGTGGATTACACTTCCTGACTCCTAGTCGCCTCTGGGTTAATACGATACCCATGTTGGCTCCAATCTTTGATGCTGAAAATCATCCTAGAGTGTATTAGTCTATTTTTTCTGTAACAGACATCATGGTATTTACATATCTTTCTATGACGACTGTGAATCTTGCCTTGTCTCAAATGATCACCGTAAGTTTGAACTGACCATGGAACAGAAACAGAAACAGAAATTTGCTTCTTACAATTTGTTGCTTGCAAACAGATCTCTGACTGTTTTCTTATTCCTTCCCCCTAACTTGTCTGGGTCTGGCACAAGAAAGAGTAGGGTATTGACCAAGGGTCTGACTCCAGGGCGTGATTCCCATGCAAAAGTGATTCTGGTGTATGTGGTCTGGGGTCCTCCTTGGAGGAAGCCTGCATTAGGTAAAGTAAATCCATGAAGGACTTACAGCCAAGTTCAGAGGTGTAAGTGTAGTGATCACTCTGGGAGCATGTGGTGCATGAGTGCACCTGGGCTATGTCAGCAACACTGCCAGGGGATGAGCTCACCCATCCAGCGGAGCTCCCACCAAGTCGGAACACCTAAACTACCATCACTATACCAGACTGACTGATGTCCGCACCAGTTAAATTAGCGGGCTAGGTTTTTATTTGCTTTGAGCTATGGAAGAACTGACTTTATATGGAGTACCTTCATGAGGGACACACCCTAGTTATGCGAGTGTATCTTGCTCATGTTAATATCGCCTTGGCAATTCTTTTTTTCCACATTTCAAGGCCTGTCCTGACTGGATTATGACTCACCTTAAATTCAATGTATTAAAGTTCTGGGTCACTTTTTCCTACTCCACAAGCACTGAACTAGGTGGAGAAGTTTCCACAGGAAAGCAGTTCTTGCCACCTGAGTCTGGGATTCTTAGAAACCTAGATGGTGGGTTCCCCAGGATGCTTCATCTTTGAGTCCCTACCCATACCCGGCCCCCAACACGCCCCCAGTGCCTGGCATCATCAGACATTAGGAACTGAGCTGTAAGGGGACGTCTTACCGACCCTCAAAGCTTAGTCTCTGACCATCGGCCCTGTGCTGACCACAAGGGTCGCAGTGTGAGCAGTCCCTAAGAACTAGATATTCTTGAACCCTGCTCCTGGGGGGAAGGACGTGAGGGACTCCAACATCCTCCTTCGACTTCAGGAGAGTTGGACTTGCTAAACCTAGCACCTAGAACATTCTGGAAGCTGAAGAAGGCTGAGGCCTGAACTCCCAGGCGGCCCTGGGAGGGCACTACCATGGGGCCAGTTCTGCTCTTCCTTGTCCTCTAGACAGTCAGGTATCAAGGAGCTTCCCACCCGGGGTCTTCAGCAGAGACCCAAGTTCTCCAGCTCCTTGAGGACTAGATAAGCCTTCAGTGCCACTCTCTGTCCAAGGAAGAGATTTAACTACATTCTTTAAGTCCCAGCGCATCCCTCAGGCCGGGCTGGCAGCTCTGGGAGCGGCCCGCAGGAACCGACAATACAGCCTAGGGTCACTCTTTTAGACTGCGAGTTATCAAAAAAGAGTATATTTGTTCAGTCTCCAGAAGGTTATGCAGGTTGGACAAGAGCTTGCAGAGGGGCATCTGCAGGAGTAAGAGGCACCAGACACACAGTCAACGGGGCAAGCGCCAGCCACCAGGACCTGGCCTCTAAGAAGGATTCTGTCTTGCAGCTTCTCATCCAGTGGGTGCCAATCCTGCCTGCACATGAGGCTCCCCTGGGAGCGTGTAACTAGCACCCAGGCCTGGGCTGTACTCCCAGAGTTCCTCATCGGTCTGGGTGTGGGGTCCGGCACTGGCATTTAAAGAAAATCCCTAGATAGAACCACTCAGTTAAAACACTGCTTCCAAGCAGGCGACACTCAGATGATGAGGAAGATAGGAAGGCGGAAAGTAAGAGAAGAGGAGAGGAGGACAGAGCTGAAGACATCAAGCTCCCAAGTCTTTTCAAGGAGTGGTCACGGATACCTGGGAGGTACAAGTGTTCAAGGAGACGAGAGAAGTCCAGGCAGCCGGCTCTGGGTGAAGGGTACAGAAACCTGCTGACAACACCACCACTTCACTGTTGTTATTGTTCCAGCCGTGGGGGGACGGTTGGCAGTGTCTGACTTCCCCCCTTTGTCAGAAGCTTTGAGTTGCTTCTGCTCTCAGAGTCTTAGCAGTTCTTTTCTGTGCCGTTTCCCATTTTCCTAAAATAAAGCATTTGGTTCACATCCCCATCCCTTTAATTCCTATCCTTAATGGCAGGGCACAGAGAGGGCTCTGCCTCAGGAGTTTGTGGGTCCGTCCTGGTTAAAATCCCACTAAATTGGGACCCCTTCCCTTTGCTCATTTCGGGTCAGAGTCCTCTCTGTTAAGAGTCCAGGAGCAGGATGAAGTACCAGGGATGTGTGGGTGAGGAAACAGCCCCAAGGCCTGGCATTGTTACTTGGTGATGTTTTTGCCCTCCAGGCCGCAGCCTCCTCTCACTTAGAACTCTCATGGTTCCAGTTGCCTTCTTGGCTGACAACCCCAGACGTTAATCAGCCTCCCATAACGGCTGCCCTGTTCCTTCTCAGTTTTTCCCTCTTCCCCTTGTGCCCTCGGGTTATTTTCTGTACTCCTTTGTGATGTCCCTGGACTTGAAAGCTCTCAGCTATTTACCCCAAGTCTCGTCCTTTGTTTATCTCTGCTCCGCTCTCAGATTTCCTTCCTGCTTCCTAGTAGGATTTAGCATTTCTTCTCCCACGTTCTGCATTTTCTAGTGCTGTCCCTTCCCTAAGGCTCCAACTGGAACACTGCCTTTATTTTGCGGGCTAATTCTTCTTGTACGTGTCTCAGCACACACACACACACACACACACACACACACACACACACACACACAGCCTCTGTACCTGTGCTGCAGTGTACCTGCTTTGTGAACCACTGGGAAGGTAGTGGGTGTTCCAGTACAATCACGGGACATTCTTTCCAAGTGCGGAGAGGAAATTCACATCATAGAAGGTGCTAGATGTGGGTACAGTGGACCATCTGGGTTCGGAAGAGCTAGACTCTTCAAGGAGGCTCAGAAAAGTGCCAAACAATACTACTCTAAAAACTAGGGAAATGGGTATATGTCTCTGATCACGGGGTAGGAGGACCTATCTAGAGGAGACTGGGGGATTTTGAATAAGGATTTTGTATTTTCATTAGCGAGGCAAGTCATGCTGGCTTTTATTGGGTGAGGGACAACCTGGAGCCCATCCTCTTGGGTGTGAAATATGAGAAATGGGAACAATGCAAAGGAAAGTTATGCCAACGTGCAGCGGAGTAGTTACCCTAGAAGAAGGGATCCTGGGGGCAGGGGAATGCCCTTCGCTGTTCTTACTGGTATTTAGAGGACTAGACATCTTTACTTTGGCACTTTATTTTTAGGCAGTGATTATTTTTCTGCGATTAGTGGTGGTCCCTTTTGTGTGTGTCTGTGTGCTTTGTTTTCCTTGAGTTGTTAATTCTTTTTACAGTGCAGGAAAAAACAAGGAAAGGGGTATTCATGTTTCAATAGTAGACTGGGAGTTAAAGGTGAGGACATTGCATCTGTACAAGGACTGGGGGCAACTGCACGCAAAGTCTCCTGGGGGTGAGGTGAGCATCAGGGAGAATCCTGGGCTGTGGCAGAACCCTCCCTTCCGTCCACAGGTGTTCTTTCTACAGCAGCCATCAGCTCCAGCCTTGGAGAACTTATTCTTTTGTTTAAGTAAAGGAAAATAATTTCCTCATAGAGCAGCTGCGATTTCAGATTTGGCACCTCTTCAGAGCAGCCATACATAAAAGTAGGAAGCCCGTTCTTCACAAACTGGGGGAGGAAATTGTCCTTGATCTTCCTGAAAGTGACGGGAAGCTGCAGTTTATGCCTCCTCAGTCTTTGCCTTTTGGGGACATTCTCAGAGGTCTCTTGAGCGAATGTGTGACCTTTTAGGAGGCTGGGGGCTTCAAAGATGATGCTTGTTCACAAGAGGAATGACAACTGTTCTGCTTGTGGACCAGGGGGAAGAGTCAGAAAAGTAATCCAGGCTTACCTAGGCCATGGGAAAGGATTATGGTCTCTGAGTCTGTAAATCAGTTAAACTGAAACTTTAAGAAAAAACCTCAAAGTAGACTCAAATAGAGAAAATAAGAACAAGGCTCTTGGGACAAGTATGGCGTCAGCTAATCAGGCAACCTGTCTCCAAATTTCCGCCCACATATCCATGGGAGCTTGGCTACTGTGAAAGCTGAGCGTCATGATCTCTGGGGCAGAGAGAGATTAATCCCAGTCACAGACAGTTCTGAGGGAATTTTTTTTTTTTTTTAAATAAGCAAGCAGCATTTTAACCTTTGCAATAATAACGAGGAATAACAATTCCACAAATATTCCATAGTGTCAGCACTAGACAGCTTTCCCAACGTCATGTAATGTGTTCAAAAGACGGTTAAAGAATGGATCTTTCTGGAACATATTGATCATCAGATGTAAAACTGGGCTAGTCAGAGGTTGAAGTCCTAATAATTAGGGGGTATCAAAAGAAAAATGTCATCTATTCATCATTAACTTTAATATTCACCCCTGTCATTAGAGCACTAACTTCTATTGCCTAGTTGAATTTATTCTTTAAGGGGAAATGCTATAAAAGTTGAGAAAGATCCACAAGGATATTAACTAAATCAAATTTCAGCATTGCATGGCATTAAGCAGGTAAAAACATAGAGTGGGTTAATTCATTCAGGTCCTCCAAGAACTACATGCTGGGCTGGGTGATGTGAGGGATGGAAAGATGCTGGGGTTGGACTCCTACCTGCTATGGGTTTACAATCCAGGAAGTGCAGACAAATATACAAGTATATAAACAATTATAATATGAATAGTGTGACTGGGCCTATGATATAAATATAAAAAATATTCTGACTGAGTAGGTCAGAACTGAATTCACAGAAGAGGACACAGGCCTTTAAAAGTTAATGACAGTGGGTGGGGTAGGTAAGGAAATTCCAGGCAAGGGGATCTGCATGCTCAAAGAGGTGAGATCCCACTTGCAGGCACAGGGGAGGAAGACATTTCCTCTACCCGCTGGGGGTTCTTCTGGCTAGAGAACGAATTAAATTCACATGAGACAGAATAACAGGAGAAAATTAAACAAAGCTTTATAACATGTATACATGGGAGAGGCTCAGGCAATCTGAGCAACTCACTGCAATGGCCGAAGCCACCACCTTAAATATCATCCTCAGCTAAACACAAAGGAGGATGTTGGCGCTAGGGGAGTCAGTTACAGGAGGTTACCAGACAAGTACAGTAAAAAAGGGTCAGGTTATTATGCAGATTTAAGTCCTTGCCTTCTGCATTGATAAGAGTTTCTAGAGATAAGGTCATCCCTCCTTCCTGGTACAGAGAGGCAGACACCTTTACAGATGGAGATTTCCTTTACAATGTAAATGTTACCTAACACAGGGTAGGTAAACTCTGCTTTTCAGAGTTTCTTTCCTGTCTGCAGTTCATTAAAAGTAACCAGCCCCAAATAATCCTCATGCCAAAGAGACATATCTTGGGGTGGCCAATTCCCATCCCCCACACAGGAAAAATAATACTTTATAGGCTTTATACCCCACAAAGATTTTTTACATCCACTACTTCATTTTGACTTTCCCAACAATCTTGTGAGCTAAGCTAGTCATTTTACAGATAAAGAAACTGAGGTTCGGTGAGGTTAAGTGTCTCAATGCAAAGTCCCCTAGACTAGGAGTGGTGTGGCCGGGACATGAATGTCGGTTTTCTGAGTCCAAACCCAGAGTTTTCTCTTGGCTACTGTGCTGCCTCTCCACAAAATCCAGTATGGCTGAAGTGTTCTGTCTTGCTTTGTTTTGTTGTGGGGTGAGATGTTTGGAAAGAAGGAGAAGAAATTTTGAGAAGTGGAGGCTAGACTAGATTGCAGAGGTTTTCAATGTCAAGCCAAGGAGATTAGTTATGTCTACAAGTTATCACGACGAAAAGAAAAGCAAGAGAATAAAGACATTAATATATTTTAGAGAAAAGGTCACACAATTGCCAGAATCATAAATAGAAGTCATGGCTCACCATTCACACTCTGGCCTGAAACACAACAGAGGTGTTATCTAACTGGTTCCTGGTAAGTAGTCTGGACTTGCAACCCCAAATGGGCGAGAATTATCCTCCTTATACTGAACACTGGGCAGATGTTAACCCTACTGTGACCACATGGCTGGGGGCCTACTCCCATCTTAGAATAAAACAATGCGAGAACTCTAGCCTTTTTTACTGGATTTTAATGGTTTCAATGAATGTTTAATGTGAAAATCAGTATTTGAAAATATCCTTCATGTTTTGTCTTGAAAATCATTAGGAAGACGCCGTATTTTTAGAAAGTACCTTATACGGGCAGGAATCCTATGAGAACTTGAAAAGTCAACGTTAACACGTAGTAAACATTCCTGGGCAAAGTCATGCAATCCTTGTATTCGTGAAAATGTTTTCTCTCTGGGATTAGATGTTTTAGATACATTTTTATCTCAAGAAAAATTTTTCAGCTGCCAGAAAGGAGATAAGGGTCCTAAATGAATACATTTACTATAAAATCCAGAATAAATAAGATGGCCCTGAGTATCTTCTCAGCCTCATTTCTTGCCATGTGAACTCTGAGCTCCAGCCACAATGAACTTCTTGTGTTCCTCAAATGCATCCTGCTCTCCCTAGCCCCTAGCCTTTGCACATCCCCTTCCTTTTTCTGGAACATTCCCCCCATTTCCCATTCCTCCCCACCTTTGCCTGGTTAACTCCTAGATATCCTTTAGGTCTCAGTTTAGTTATCTTAGTTATCTTTAGTTATCTCCTTATCCCTTAGCCACCCCTCCATTTAGAATGAGGGCCTCCTTCTCGGTTCTTATATGGCTCTCTACATTTACATTTATCACAGCACTTTCACAATGCATTGTAACTGTGTCTGCATGCCCCACTGGACTGTGGGCTCAATGCTGGTAAGGACCCACCAATTTATTCTCTCTGGTTCTTTTCTGTGTCCCGATGCCTATCACTGCGTAGATGATCAACAAACTGCTGAGTAGCTGAGTGAACCAGTGCCACTACCAAAATATCCACCAGGTTTAGTATTTTCACAAGAAGGTTCAAATAGCAAGAGTTTAGGAAACATTCCAAGAAACTGGCTCGCTTTGTTGTTGATTATAAAAAAGACTTTGCGGGGCTCGCTCGCTATAACTACTTTTATTTCAGAGTTTGTACAAAGGCCTGGTTTACCATTTGGGAAAGGTTAAAGTGCAGAGACTTTGATTAACTGCGGCCTATTTAAAAACTGGTCCTCAGCTGTTCACAGGTACAAACAGGTCAATGTTTAGGTGTGCTCTTCTTATGTTCCTGACTTAGCTACTCAACTAGAGCAGTAAATGGTCAGAGTTGCTGATTCTGTACTTTTACACTTGTACTTATGTAGATCATATGTTAAAAATGTATATTGGGGCTGGCCCTTTGGCCATGTGGTTAAATTCGTGCGCTTCGCTTCAGCGGCCTGGGGTTTCACTGGTTCGGATCCTGAGCGTGGACATGGCACGGCTTGTCAGGCCACGTTGAGGCGACATCCCACATGCCACAACTAGAAGGACCCACAACTAAGATATACAACTATGTACCGGGGGGATTTGGGGAGGAAAATAAAGCAGAGAAGAAAAAAAAAAAAAGAAGATTGGCAACAGTTGTTAGCTCAGGCCCCAATCTTTAAGGGAAAAAAAAGCATAAAAAAAGTAGCAATTCCATTTAAAAATTTAGATAAAACTCAAGAGACAAAAGATAAAGACCTACTCTAGAGCAAAATGCTGCCTTATTAGTCAACTTATAAGATTTAAAAATTGGGAGTTATGGGTCAAAGTTTCTGGGAGAACCAGAGTGAAGTTTGGGGCAACTACTTAAAAACACAAAAGTGTGAGTCCATGTTGACAAGCAATAACAACGTATCGGAAAAGACTGATTTAAAAGCAAACCAGCAAAGCCTAAGCCCCAGTTACCCAAAGATGTTAAAAACATTTATATGAGGATTTAAGTGAAAACGGTCAACTTAAAAATCTGTTTCCAAACATGAAGGGAGAATTGCTGATTCCACACGTAGAGGGAAGCCTCCAGCTGAGGACCAGGCCCTTTCTAGAGAGATTGTGACAGGAGACAGTATTGAGATTCTCCTCTTGTGGTAAATGAATCCTTCCCTATTAATACTTTCATAATCTTAAATTATCATATAGTCAATGAACTTCAGATTTAGAAGGACTCTAAGATCCATTTTATCCAAATCCTCATTTTACAGATGAGGCTTGGGGGGATGGTAAACATTTGCCTAAGATCACTCCTGGATGCTGGCAGAAAAGAACTCGAACTATATGAATTCATCTCCTTGCACTTTATCAGTAACACAGAAAAATCATTATCTGTTCTCAATCAGTTGGCTACCATTTAAACAGTGTGAAACTGAGAGGTTAGAAAGGCACAGGGCCATGAAGCATCCACAGCTACACTTCCCAGGCAGATGGGCAGCCCACAGTTTAGTTGTGGGAGTATTTCTAATTCGCATGAATGGAAGATAAACAAACAAGATAAGGCTGCCTCCAGGAAAGTACTTCCCCCAATTCCCCTAAGCTTTGGATTTGGAAAACTGGAGACTGCTCTGAAATTTGGGAACATCATGAATGATACTGGGCAGAACTCCCTGAACGACCTCAGCCCACGCACGGAGGCTTGTCATGGTCCAGGTGCCGGCTCGCCCAAGGGCTATGGCTGAGGCAGAAAAACAAAGAAAAAAATCCTCCCCAAACATACACATAAGCAAAAATTATCTTCCTGTGTTCTCTGCCAAGAGAGCTGGAGCTAAAGAGACGAGTTTGAGACTCAGATTCATCCATCAAGACAAATAAACTCAGTCTACGGAGGTTAGGAGTGCAATTTAGGAAGTAAACACAAGTTCAGTTTTGGAACGAGGCTTTGGAGAAAACACAGAGGCCATTCCTGGAAGCTAACTCCATAGTGAAAACAGAAAAGGGATCTCTCTCATGGCATGGAGTTCTGGAAATGCCAACAGATGAAAACATTCAAAGGGGTAACTCCAGAGGAAAACAGCACCAAGATGTTAGGCCTCCTCCCATGTGGAGTCTGGGTTTTGAGCCAGCCCCTTGCTGAGCTGAAGGAGTAGCTCTAGTGCAGAAGAGGGCACTGTTCAATTTCAGCAACAGCAAAGGAAAGTCTGTGTTAAAAAGTACTTCCTCCCATCAGGAGTGCAAAGCTCCTAGGCTGGCCTGGAGCATCCACCCTTGTTTGCTGGTCAAAGTCATGTCTTTACCTGTATCACTTCTCTGGTGTTGTCCCCCTGGCGTCCTCCCTCCCCCGCCTTCAGCCCCCATGCCAAGAATAGATGTGAGTTTATGTCCACTTTCTCTTTGTCTCCCAGCAACACTAGAGTATCTGGTCCAGGTCTTGTTCATCCCTTCTGCTGCATGGGTCTTCCATCCCCTTATCAAATCCCCTCTTTTTGGTAGAGCCTAATTCTGCTTCCCTTGAGTGTGGGCTGACTTCCTTCTAATAAATAGAATGTGGCAGAAGAGACAATGTGTGACTTCTGAGGCCAGGTCATTAAAGGCACTGCAGCATCCTTCTTGCTTTTTCTTGGATGACCTGCTCTAGGAGCAGGCAGTTGCCATGTTATTAGGATGCTCAGGCAGTGCAATGGAGAGGTCCATGTGAGAGGAATTAAGTCCTCATGACAACAGCCATATGAGTGAGCCAATATGGAAACAGCTCCTCCAACCCCAGTCAGGCCCTCAAATGACTGCAGTTCCCACTAACATCTTGACTGCAACCTCACGAGAGATCCCAAGCCAGAACTACCTAGATAAGCCAGTCACACATTTCTAACCCACAGAAACTGCATGAGATAATAAATATTCATTGTTGTTTTAGGCTGCTAAGTTTTGGAGTAATTTATCATATAGCAATAACTAACTAATAAATCTTTGAACTTTCTTTACCATCAACTAGAGTTGTCCCTTCATTAATCATAATCTCTTCATGGAGAATGAGCTTTTTGTTTGTTTTGGTTTTGTCATAAAGTCCTCTCCCCGAGGGTTAGGGTAAAAAACGCTGTGTTTATACAGACTCTTCTTGGATGGACATTTATTAACTTGGGGCCATTATGGCTCAGTCCCAAGGAGATGAATGCAATGATGATAATACACATTTTCAAGGACTATTCTAACATGCACCTACTATCCTAGAATCTTTTTATGTTACTTCATCATTATACA
The DNA here is from genome assembly GCF_037783145.1 of Equus przewalskii. NCBI lineage: Eukaryota > Metazoa > Chordata > Mammalia > Perissodactyla > Equidae > Equus > Equus przewalskii. The sequence continues at coordinate 75,764,930 of NC_091833.1, read as the reverse complement.
AAAAAAAATTGGAACTTCTACCTCCCCAGGATCCCCAAAACATAAGCCTTAACTGGGAGCGTTTATAACCTTAAACGGCCCACAGAAGATATGAGGGACTTTTTTTCTTAAGAGTCTTGTAGTCACACTTTCAGAAATAGTGAGTGAGATTAGCCTGCCATCTACGACAACATGGATGAACTTTGAGGACATTACGCTAAGTGAAATAAGCCAGTCACTGAAGGACAAATACTGTATGATTCCACTTACATGAGGTACCTAGAGTAGTCAAACGCACAGAAGCAGAAAGTAGAATGGTGGTTGCCGGGGGCTGGGGGAGGGAGAAATGGGGAGTTGCTATTCAACGATCATAGAGTTTCAATCCTGCAAGATGAAAAGCTCCAGAGATCTGCTGTACGGCAATGTGCGCAGAGTTAACGACACTGTACTGGACACTGAAAAATGTGCTGAGAGGATAAATTCCAAGTTATGTGTTTTCTACCACAATAATAAAAAAAAAGGAAATAGTGGGATTAAAATAACCGTATTCCAAAATTCACAGCAGCGATTCCCTTTTTGCAACACTCCAGAACTTCTCCAACACACCACTGAGCGTCATACCATCCCCTAAACCCCTCAAAACGGAAAGACCTTTCATTTGTTTTTACATTAAAAAACAAAACTGTTGTTCTTTTCTTCCTGGAAGATCAGCAGGTTAGAGAAGGAGGTAGGATGTCAAAGAAACCGAACATAAGGATGCTGTAATTCGAAGAAGGTTGAGAATCACTGACCTGGAGATAGGCTGAGGTTTCAAAAGAAGGGAGCTTAAAAAAAAACACCTGAGCATTTGAAAAGCTAAAATCCAACCAAAAGACTGATGTCACCATTTTACCATCTAATTCTCCCCACAGCTAACACCTCTAAGACAGAATACCCAAGAGAACAGGGCAAAACCGAAGCCAGTGAAGACTCAGATAAGCAATGAGCTAATGCACAGATAAGAAGGGCCCAGCATTACACCGGTAAAGGCAGAGAAAGATAAAGAAGACTGAGATACTTTCTATTTATTAATACATGAGTGGGGTAAGAAATGAAGAACATATAGATGGAAAGATCCTGTTATATCATTTTCTGCAGAAAGAAGGAAAGAAAATATCAAAAGAGGGGAAATGGCACAGGCAGGGTTGAATTTTCAAGGTGCATACACATCATTATCATTGCCACGTGGTAAACGAGGAATGGGATTAGCGGAAGGCACAGAGGGAAGCGAAAGGAAACTTTGGATACTATAAGGACAAGGAGAAAGGGCAAATTATGATTAAATTCAGAACACACACTAATGCTCTCAAGTTGACTGACAGCTGGAGTATGCTTTCTCTTCAGTCATTCCTCAACTTGCTACTTTTTTTTTTTTTTTTTTACATTAAAAGCTAATCCTGTGAAGCTTTTCAATTGCTGCTCTTGGGTGCAGAATCTTTCTGAAGGACATGAGAGAAAAGCCTAAGTTCTAATGGAGCTTTTCTGGCCAAGACCAGAGAAACGGTCTGAGCCCCCTGCCCAGACAGGAGGGAGGGTTCAAGGTGGATGACGGAGCTACTGGGCTGGCTGCCACCAGGTCTACCGCTCTCAGGCCTCCCTGGAGGTATGCTCCCAGGAGTCAGGATGAAGGAGACGTTATATCCTCCCCTTGTATTGTTTCAAGACAGAATATTACCATCAAGAGACACTGACTTGCACAGTAAGGAAACTCAAAAGCCCGAATGACCATCTGTCTCCTGGGTCATCTGTGGGACTAAAGGCAGGAGAAGAGAATAAAGACAGCAAATAACCAGAGAGAAGTGGGGCAGGAAGCAAACGTCTTCAATTATTCAGATTTCTATCAATCTAGGTTGTTTACGGTCCCTCGAAACAAAACACAAGTGCAAGTTCCTCCATCAGGAGCCCTTTGGCACTGGGAGTTCTCCTTAGATTAAAGAGATTTAGTTCGCTTTAGATGGGAACCTTAGGTAAGTCTTTCTTTCTTCTAAAGTCCTCCCAGAATGAGACATTTTTCCCTCAAAATGTTGACCAGACTCACTGTATATCATTGTCTTATTAAGCAACTCATTTTACAAAGAGGAGGTTGGTTTAAATAAAAATGAAAACTAAAGAAATACTCATTTCACGTTTGACAGAGCTTTTTCTGTTTCCTCTATCCTGCCCTCCTGCTCAACCCCCCCAAAAGTCTGATGTCTTATTGTCCTAACACAGATTCTGTTTATCTCTGCAGTTCCATTATGGTTAACAAATCGGGAAAAGCCCAATTCCCACTAAAAATCACATTCAACAAATCCCTTTGGGAACAGAAAAAAGTGCAAACCATTTAAAAAGATTAGTTTGTGGGAGGAAGAAGTCAGCGCCAAATCACTCCTCTGCATTATGCTCTAGTCAAATGAGGAGGACGCCCCAGGCCACGTTTATAATGATGGAAAGTTCTCAGTCTTTTCACTGCAGGCCTGAACCTCTCTGAGGCTATAATCATTCTCAAATCAAAACATGGAAAATGTAAAACCAAAAGCTTAAATAAGAACACCTTTGTTTCTCTTATGGATGTCTTAGACAATTCAAGTCAGTTCACAAATTGGGGGGCATGTTAATGAGCAATGAACACAGGAAGGGCCTCAGAAAAATGTTCTATTTGGTTAAGACTGGTTAATCTGGGGCCGGTCCTGTGGCCGAGTGGTTAAGTTTGCCTGCTCCACTTCGGCGGCCCAGGGTTTCACCGGTTTGGATCCTGGGTACAGACCTAGTACTGCTCATCAGGCCGTGCTGAGGCAGCATCCCGCATAGCAGAGCCAGAATGACCTACAACTAGAATATACAACTATGTACTGGGGGGCTTTGGGGAGAAGAAAGAAAAAAAAAAAGAAGATTGGCAACAGATGTTAGCTCAGGTGCCAACTTTAAAAAAAAAAAAGACTGGTTAATCCTGAAAAAGAAATGTGATCAATCTTGTGGATCAACGTTGAATGGTATAGCACACGCACTTCAATATATTAAATAAAATACCGAAATAAAACTGCTAATTACAAAGGCCAATTTATCTGCAGATGGGCTTTCTTCACGTGTTCATTTTACACTACTTCCTATTTCCTCTTCTGTGAACACACTTGGCCCACCAGGTTAACGAAGACCGCAGGATTCATATGCATATGGCAGTGGTGAAGCTCAGATAGAAGAAGTATGGGAACTGGTACAAGGTGCAGCACGAGTATATTTTGGCCCAAAGTGATGCCCAATAACACACAACTCTGCGTCCTGCTAAAGGCACCGTTTTTGATATATCTCGGGTGTGAAACACCAGCTTGGAATTTACAAAGAATGCTCCTCCTGCTACAGCCTTTGGCAAGCCTCTTCTAGTCAAACACTTCATTCCACGCCGTCACTAAGTACATTCATGTCTCATCAAATCAGGAGTGTTCTGCATGCGTCAGGAGAGAAGGGTCAGGCAGTAGGAGGCCTATCTGGGGCTCTCACATCCAGCATGCCTATTTCCTCCCTTCGTCTGTGCTGATAAATAAGTGTTTGCTTTCAGTCTGGCACTGTACCCAGTTCTTGATCACTCACTCAGGCTTAGACTAAGCAACCCCAGATCTCCAACACTGGCCAGTTCCAACACATACAAGGTAAGACTGCCTCCTTTTGTTTTTCCGGGGTGATCACTCCACGGGGGGGATCCTCTAACAGGACATGCTCTGCCTCCAGGCTCCTGGCCCACAGTCCCAGTGGTCAGCCGAGCAGAGGAGGCTGGCCTTCAGCAGCATAACGGGTCTAGGGGAGCCACGCTGGTACTGTGGCATACTTGACATGGAGGACATCACGTGCAGGGTACTCAGGGAGGCAGGTCCATATTGGCTCTCCAAACTTTGAGTCTGCTTAGGAGCGCTTGTCTTGAACAACTTTTCTCTGAGGATTGGGAAGCCTGGCTGGGGGAAGGGAGGTGCCTATCAAGAATGCCCCAGAACTGCTCGGAGTTGCTAGGGTCTCCGGATCATGAGGGTCAGACTAGGATGGGCCTTTTTGGGTAGCCCCATAAACTTCCATGACTACACAAAAACTGGCCCGGCTATAAGTCAATCCAGATACCAACACCACAATCATCACCACCACCTCCACCTTCCCCCACCATCACTGACCATCTGTGGAGAACTTTATAAAGTGTGCTATCTCCCTGGACCCTCAGCACAGTCTGCGGAAGTGATTGGGAGCCATAGCGAGCGACCCTTATTCCACAGAGGTGAGGAAATGGGGTAGAGCTGGGGGAAGGACTTAGTAACCCGCCTGAGGCCAGCAGCTTACACAGCCCGCTGCTGTCCTGGTATGCCCACACCTGCCTTGCCTTCCTCTTTGGAAAATGCATCTCCAACCCACAACAAAACCATTTTACTGTTTCTGCCCTTCCCTTCCTTCCGCTCTCCTACCTGCCTATGAAGGTGTTAAAAGATAAAGGTGAGCCGTGACTGGCATGTGGGTTCTGCTTCTCATTCAGGCAAGTCTGGAAGTGCTACAGCCTTCGCTCTTCCTCTCTCTTGCTCCCCAGGACGTTGACTTTCCAGCCTCCCCTCAGGGGCTAAGTCACTGCTGCCAAAGCTCTCCGTTCCTTTTCCTTTCTCTCTTGAAGTTGCAGGAAGGCCCTTCTCTCATAGTACCCCTCGCTTTCTGCCCTCTATTTATACCATTCCAATAGCTGAGCCCTCTTTTTAAACACTTTTTCAGGCAGCTGGCTTCCTTTAAGTCTTTCAATTAAAAGAAAAAAAATACAGCTCCTGAAGTTAAAAAAGTCACCAGCACCCAAGTACTGTCATGCTTCAGGAACTTAAATTGTACTTCATTTGGTATAATCTGTGTTAAAACAATACAGCATTATCTACTTTGAATGTACCAGAAGCCCTCGGGTAGCATTTTTGTCTGAGGGATATTAAATCTGGTTGGCATTCAACAAGAAACAGTGTCATGTGGGGAAATCCATGCCTACCGGACCCTTGACTGATCACATTTCAAAGCCTAGTGCTTTGCTGAAGGGCATCTGACTTTAAAAATAAGCAATCCTGTTACTCAGAGCCTTTTCTGCACACCATAGCTTTGAAGGAATTTGATAGTTTGCAAATTCAAAGTTGAAAATTAAAAATCCACGAATAAGACTTGAATCTATTTATTCATGGTAAAATGAATACAGCTTTGAAAAGTCTCTCCTCATTAGGATCACTTCAATGTAACCTGTGATCTGGTATGAGGCTGCTTAACTAGCCTGTTGCCCACGAAAAGAGACCCATTTTCCTAAAACGGGCTCTGTCTTCAAAGGACTTATAACTGAAGAGCATATCTTTTTTCAATAATATTTCATTGTTTTCTTAATCAGTGTCATTTCTATTTTGCCAGGTTTAGGGTACCTCTTCCCCTACTCCCTAAGGGCATTAAAATAAATCCTGGCCCCTGCAGAAAGGATCAAAGCTTCCCTGTCCACAGAGGAATGTCCATTCCTCAGAGCTTGGGGAGGTTTCCTAACTAATGAACTAGAACATGTCAGATGTCTGGTTGCCAAGTAATATATTAAAGTGCTTTTCTAATGAGATTTCTGCAAGGTAACTATAAAACCATAAAAAGCACACTAAGCTTCAGTGAAGCGAAAACATTAAAAATAAATAATAACCAAATGCCTTTAAGGGAAAGAAGAGTTCAACACAGCAACTAAAAAGCTAAAGAGAATTTGACAAGTAGAAAAATTAAGTCTAGTCATTTCAATCTGAGAAAAAGGGCGGACGTAAAGCAGAGCAGGATGGTGGTTAGATCATACAGGAGCTGCCTGAATATCTCAACATCTGACTTCAGATCTCTCCCTTTCCACGCATCTTTGCCTGTTTGGAACATGGGTCTGCGATACACAGAGCTACAGTGTCCCCTATCACGAAAAGAAGGAACATCTCTTCATTTTTAGAACTTGTGCCTGAGAATTTAGGAACAGTCCATAAAAATCTTGAAAACCAAGGATTTCTTTGTTAGAACCAATATAACGCGGAACACTCACTTGAAATACAAACTATAGCAATGATGCAAAGCCTCTCTTATGGACCACTCTCAAACAGTTCTGGGAAGTTCTTCCCTTGGCTCCCGCTTATCACTCTGCCTTCATTATTTAACCATGGAGGCCACCTTGACATCATTGAGGCCAAGAGTCTAGAGGCCAGTCGTCTTGGTCTGCATTCATGTGCACCTATGGCTCCAGTGTGGTCTGTAGTGATCTGACCAGTCCTGCAGCCCTGGGTCCTGTTCAAGAAGTTAAGAGTGGAACTGAGCCATCTAAGGATGGTGTGGGGTCTGAAAAGCAACAGAGAAGGTGATGTGGGTGTTTAGCTTAAAGAAGAGAAGCCTAGGATGGTGAACTACCTGTTAAATATCTTCTAACATCGGAAGGGATGCCATGTTAGGGAATGAGAAGTCCTGATTTTAATTACTCCAGAAGGAAGTGCTAAGATCAAAGACGCAGTCCATATTTAAGGTCAAGGTAACAAAGTGTTTGTCAGCAGTTGAAGATGTCCAACAATAAACAGACCTCCTTAAAATGCAATTGTGTGTATATGAGCGACAGCTGAGAGTTGTCAGGGATGAAGGCTTCATTTTATTCACAATTTCAATCAAATTCAATCAAAAGATGCAATGATTCCAAAGGAAATTTTTTCATTCCTTAATATTATCATGTCTTTTAAACAGCTTACTTCACTAGCGTTGGGAAATGATTTATTCAAGATTAAGAGAATTAAAATATTTTTCAAAATATGGTGCCCTGGATTTATACAGAAGAAACACAGCATGGATATTAAATACCTGCTTCTATGAGACCACAGAACACAACAAATCAGTCCTCCCTTTGCAGAGGTTCTCCAAGGCAAGCACACTTTAAAAAGCCAAATAATTGACAGAACAATTACCCTGGTTCTCCAAGTCCAATGCAAATGCTGACATGTAGCCTTCAGTGGAATTCTGTACGACAGCTTCAGTCTTCAGGAATGTAATAGAAAATTGAATGCAAAGGAAAAGGAATTGCTGTGTTGCTAACACAATCTCTGGATTCAGACAGACCTAGGTTCTAATCCAGGTGATCTTGGGTAAGTTACTTAACATTTGAGCCTCAGTTTTCTCACTCATGAAATAGGGTAGTAAGAGTACCTGGGCCTCATGGGATTGTTGTGATACCTGCGCAGGACTTCCCATGCTGTCTGGCACACAGGGAGCACTCAATAAATGGCCACTGTTATTTATGATTTCCAAATAACTATTTTAAAATGTGACAGGATTTGTTTTCCTGGTTAAGGAGGAGGCTGAACTAAGTGACTTTCATAGTTCCTTCCAACCACCATCCTCTATGATTCCATGTTACTTTTTCTCTCCTCAGCTCACTCCTGACACCACCACCCCACCAGTGGCCATTAGGAAGAAAACCGGCAATACCTATTCATTGACTGCCTGCTATGGGCATTCTGATGCGTAACTGATTTAACCCTCTCAACAACCATGTGAGGTTGGGGCTGTCTCCCATCTTATAGAGGAGAAAACTGAGGCACAGAAGGGTTGAGTAATTTGCCCAAAGTCACAAAGCTCATCAATGGTAGAGCTGGATTCAAAACTAGGCAATTTGGTTATAGAACCCAGGCTCCTAACCACCATCTCATATTACCTTACAGGTAACCTAAAATTCTGCCTCAACAAATCCATTAACAAACACACAAGTAAACTACTTGTTGTAGCTGATGGAAAAATGGTAAAAGATTCAGGGTCTGCTTCCAATCTCCTTTTCTCAGTCTTCAACACAGTTCTTCTGGCTCTAAATTCCATACCCTCCATTCCTAATTATCAATTTCTCTCCCTGTTTTCCCACAAAACACCCTTACCCTTGGTGGGCCAGTGATATAAACATGCATTTTGCATTCACTTGTGGGGTTAGGGTTTTAAAAAAAAATTGGCTCTACCATGTTCCTTTGATCTTTGTTCATAATGCGGACTGGGTGCATGGAGGGCTGGCTAATGCACAGTTTACAGAGCCCTGAGCACAGTCAGGTATTTCAGAAATGCACTTGGATAATGACTCGGAGGTTGCTCTAACAACAGAAAGTTCCCAAGGAAGCTGTTAGGACTCCAGAGGACCAGCTCCACCTCCACCCCCCAGGCCTCAGAGGCGCCACCTGGGCAGAGCAGGCTCCACAGGGTCACTGATCTTCCTGGCTCAACTCATTGCCTCCTGCCGCAGTTGCTCATTTCTTCTTGTCCCAAATGTTGTTCTCCAGCCCTGATGATTAATGCCTTTTATTTAGGGTGAGAAAAATATCCTTGCTACCCATACAAGTAGGGATCATTCCATCTCCCAGAGAGGCGCACAGCTACTTGGCTCAACTCAGTATTCCTCTTTGCTAAAGACCATCACTTCTTCAAGCAAGGTATTACATTGTCCTATGATTTCGTTTTTTTCTTAAAACAAAAACAAACTGCAGGTGATTCACTGCATCTTGTGTTGCTAAAATTCACATCCCTGTGTATTTCATTAGTGAAAGCCCTTTCTCCCCCACCTCTCAACCCAGCTCGATGAGATGCAAATATAAGCATTTCAGTTTTCCAGTTGAACAGCCATGAAAAAAGAAAGAGCGAGCTCTGCTTATCTCCATGTCACACATTAACACGGTCCTCCTTTTGCAGAGGTTCCTCAAGGTAAGCACACTTTAAAAAGCCTAATAATTGACAGAATAATTACCCTGGCACTCCAAGGTCAATGCGAATGCTGGGGTGCAGCCTTCAGTTCAATTCTGTATCAAAGCTTCAGTCTTCTGGAATGTAATAGAAAATGAATTGCAAAGGGAAAGGAATTTCCCAATTTCTCCACTAAGATGTGATTGAAAAAAAATAATAGAGCCCAAGGGAAAGAAAACTAGCAAGTCAAGTTCTCAAAAATCTTCCCAGCTATCTCCAGTCCAGTAATCTCTCTCCCGCTGACGTGCTTTGCCCTATCACTCTTGTGCTATTGGTCTCATTAATAATAATAATTGTTAGTAATGAAAATTACCACCACCCTTAATACTGCCTCCAGCACCATTTGCTGAGCTTATTATATGCCAGGCACAGTGTAGGCTCATCCTTATGTTATTTCAGGTAATTCTCACAAGAATCCATTGAGGTGGTTATGCTTATTAGCCTCATTTTACAGATGAGAAATCAGAGGCTCTGAGAGGTTAAATGACTTGCAGAGTCCCAGAGCTTATCAGTAGCAGGGCCAGGATTCTAGGGTAAGTTTAACTCCAGAACTTTCATCATGACCAAGATTCCCAGTTTTCTGAGTAACGGCCCATTGACATGGCTCTTTCCATTCCTACGGAGCCTACTATAGGGCTTGGTGGGCACTTGAATGAATGAATGAAAGAATGACTACGTGAATGAACGAACCACAAACAAGTGAACGTGCTTTCTAAAGACTAGCTTTTTAAATTAAAATACTTTATCTCAGAAAAGCAAGAAATATCTTAACTGAGTATGGGAATACTTATGATTTCAAGACGAGATCATTTCTCCTCCTGCTCCTCCTCTTCTCAAAGGAGAAGAATTGACACTACTGCGTTCCACCTGCACTGGTCCTGAGTGCTCCTGGCCACAGGGGTAATGGCTGACATAACTGAGGCTGACATGTTCAAAAGAATGTTGATACATGAAGGGTTTTACTAAAGTTAACATCAAAATCTTTTCTTCCAATACCGAACTCCCCTTCCTTCCATTTAGAAGTTGTTTGCTGAGTGATATTTATTTTTCTTACTTTTTATTTACAATTGAGCAGAGAGAACATCAGTCTTACTCCTTCCCCCAGAGCACACCCATCCAGGAAATGAGAGAAGACAAACCAAACAGCAAATGAGAAGGAAAGTGCTCAAAGACATAACTGGACCAGCACTACCAATGAGAGTGCTCTGGATCACAAAAACTATGTTGCTTTCCTTTCTCCTGCCAAGGGGATATCTATGTTGGTTCCGCTCTTCAGTCTCTCCTCCCTGTCCTTGGCCAATGTTCCTGGAATTCCTCAAGTGGACTGAGGATGCTGAGAGGTGCCATCTGGTCCACCTCACCTTTCCTCCCCTGGAAGTCAACACCCATTTCCTCTACTGAGCTTCCCCGTTTTGTCAGCACAGGAAGCAAGGATCCAAACGGGAGTACTTAAGGTGGGCCTTGAATGGATACCTTTTGGAGCATTCCTAGCCTCAGGGATGGGAACCAGGGAAACTGGCCCCAATGTCCAGCTTGCTAGGTGATCATTTCGGAATTGCCTGATCTTCACAGATTCCATCCCTCTTCTCTTTTGGCCTATATCCAGTTATGGGTTCTAAGTATGAAAGCCTGTCAGGTTATTAAAAATGGCTGCTGCTAAAATGCTTAAGAATTATGAAAAGAGGAAGCTGATGTTTAGATTTATTCTCCTCTACCCCCTCCCACTCACACCACAGACCACATAGTTTCCCCTCAGAAAGGAAAACATTCTTGACCTCTGTTTAAATGTTTATCAGACCTTGTCTGGACTTGCAGAGACTCTGAAGTCACATTTTTTATTAGTCACATCCTTCTTGGTGTGTGGTGTGACCCTCCTATCAGGCCAGGAGGAATGCTTGGACCTTGAGCAGACACCATTTGGTGCTGGAAGCACCCATTACCTCCCAGGGATTTTCACTTAGCCCAAACACAAGCAGAAGCTGAGCAAAGAACTTGAGCCACCTGATGGTGGCAGGGCTTCAGTTTTGAAGAGATAGGAAAAAATTCCTCTTGGTTCCTAATCCTGTGGGGCCTTGATTTTAAAACAAAGCCTCAGCATGGAGCCTGGAACCAGAGAAGAAGAAGCAAAGGTTCTAGGTCCTCAGCACAAAATGAGGGGTCATTCAGAGTTTTATTCTTGCTCTAAAACACTCCTACTTTGGAGTAGGAAGGGAAATCACTTTGCCTTCCTGGGCCTTTGATGTTGATAAATTAGTTCATATTTCAGAAGTTATATAAGTTGTATGCTTTTAACGGATCTTGTATCAATGGGTGAAAGGCATAGTATGTAGAACCAACTAGATAAGGCTGGTGTGTGTCTGAGAGAAAAGTGTGATGGGGCAACAGAAAGTGCACTTGTCTGGCAGGTAGGGTAAGTGGGTTTTGGTACCAGTTTTTACCACAGGCAGGTTATACATTCTGCTTGGTCTTCAGTATTTTCATCTGTAAAATGAAAAGGTTAAAGCAATCATCTAGGAGGTCCTTTTGAGGCCAAGAATCGTCTCTGATCCTTTGTCTCTAATATCTGATGTGGAGGAAATAGATATAAGCTTCAGCCCAAAGATATCAGTCACAATAAGAGAGACTTTCCTGAGAGTAAACCTGAGTTTGCAAAGGATACTCCGGAATTTTCCTTTCTAGACCAATGTGGGTCCCAAATTGTGGTCTGAGAGAGCTCTTCTGGGACCAGCGTCTCTGGAGCTGCCATGTTTGAAATCTCCTAGACTGGGATGATATAGGGAAGTGGGCAGGGACGGTTAATAGGGAGATGAAATATCACTTGAGAATCATTCTAGATCTATGAATCTACATTTTAAATCTAATTAAATGGTTGGCAATTAAAATAAGGGAAAGAAAATGCCTTCACACTTTCAGCAGCTTTTATCATGTTACACGGGGAATACCAACACTGTAATAGGGCAGTATTTTTAAAAACTATTTTGTTAGTATTTTAAAAAAATACAGAAGTACATGCTGATCAGCATTCATTTATGATGAACAGTCTCAGCAAAGTGAGTACAGGGGCTGGCCCTGAGGCCAAGTGGTTAAGTTAGCGCGCTCTGCTTCAGCGGCCCAGGGTTTTGCCAGTTCGGATCCTGAGCACATACATGGCACTGCTCATCAGGCCATGCTGAGGCGGCATCCGACACAACCAGAAGGACCTACAACTAGAATACACAACTATGTACTGGGGGGCTTTGGGGAGAAGAAGAAGAAGAAGAAAAAAGAAGACTGACAACAAATGTTAGCTCATATGCCAATCTCAAAACAAAAAAAATTCCTCAAAAAAAAAAAAAAAAAGCAAGGGAACATACTGCAACATAATAAAGGTCATATATGACCAGCCCACAGCTAGCATCATACTCAACAGTGAAAAGCTAAAAGCTCTTCCTCTAAGGTCAGGAACAAGACAAGGATGCCCACTCTTGCCACTTTTATTCAACATAGTATTAGAAGTCCTAGCCAGAGCCATTAGGCAAGAAATAAAAGGCATCCAAATTGGAAAGGAAGAAGTAAAACTATCACTATTGCCCAGGACATGACACTATATAGAGAAAATCCTAGAGACCCACCAAAAAACTTCAGAATCAATCAACGAATTCAGTAAAGTTGCAGGATACAAAATCAATATATAAAAATTTCTTGTGTTTCTATACACTAATAATGAGCTTTCAGAAAGAAAAATTTAAAAAATCTCATTTACAATTGCATCAAAAAGAATAAAATACCTAAGAATAAAGTTAAACAAGGAGGTGAAAGACCTGTACACTGAAAACTATAAGACACTGATGAAAGAACTGAAGAAGACATGAATAAATGGAAAGATATTCTATGCTCATAGATTGAAAGAATTAATATTGCTGAAAGGTCCATACAACCCAGAGCAATCCAGATTCAGTGCAATCTCTATCAAAATTCCTATGGCATTCACAGATATAGAATGAATAATCCTAAAATTTGCACGGAACCACAAAAGACCTTGAATAGCCAAAGCAATCTTGAGAAAGAACAACAAAGCTGGAGGCATCACATTCCCTGATTTCAAACTCTATTACAAAGCTATAGTTATCAAAACAGTATGGTATTGGTATAAAAACAGACACATAGATCAATGGAACAGAATAAAGAGCCCAGAAATAAATCCAGGCATATATGGTCAAAAGGAGCCATATTTCTGTGAAATATGTATATTTCACATACATACAAAAGAATATTATTCAGCCATTAAAAAGATGGAAATCTTGCCATTTGCAACAATGTGGATGGACCTTGAGGATATTACACCAAGTGAAACAAGTCAGAAAGAGGAAGGCAAATATTGTATGATCTCACTTATATGTGGAATCTAATACAAACAACAAACAAAAACCTGAACTCCTAGATACAGAGAACAGATTGGTGGCTGCTGGAGGCAGGAGGTGGTGGGTGGGCGAAATGGATAAGAGGGTCAAAAGGTACAACCTTCAGTTATAAAATAAATAAGTTATAGGGATGTAATGCACAGTATGGTGACCACAGTTGTTAACACTGTATTGTATATTTGAAAGTTGCTAAGAGAATAGATCTTAAGGTTTTCATCAGAAGAAAACATTTGTAACTGTGTGGTGGTGGATGTTAACTAGACTTATTCTGGTGATCATTTTGCAATATACACTAACATCAAATCATTGTGGTGTACACCTGAAACTAATACAACGTTATACATCAATTATATCTCAATAATAAAAATTTTAATAAGAAATGATTACAAGCCTTATTGTGTAATATTACTAAGCTATTATGAAAACTGTTGGGGTTGGAAGGAATCTTAGAGTCGAGTCCAGCACTCAAACTAGCTACAAAAGTCTTCTCTCCAGCAGCTTATGATTCTCTGCCTGAATACTCACAGGGACTCTCATCCACGGTTCCCAAACACATTGCTGAATCACTGTTACTGTTAGGAAGTTCTTCCTTAGATGACCTTTTAAATCAGCCTTCCTGCAACTTCCACCGCTGATTACAGTTCTACCCTCCCAAACATCATGGAATATGTTAAACTGTTTTTCCATATGACGTTAAAAAAAAAAGGCCATGCTCATTGTAACGATTCAATCAATATACAAATACAGAGAGAGAGGCAGTAAATTGTCTACTTTAATCTCATGATAATCCTAACCTCCTAATAACCTACATTAACAGTTTATATGTACATATACTTTTCTCATTTTCTTTTTTTAATTAAAAACCTCACACCTATTACCCTACAAGTTGTCTTTTGTCAGTGAACAATCAAAACATCATATATTGATCTTAAGTCAATACAAGTAAGTCAAATTCATTCTTTTCAACAGCTGCAAAATGTTCCATGACATGGGTGTACCTCTTTAAGAACACTCAGGATGTTTCCATTTTTTTCTATATACAAACTATGATATAATAAATATTCTTATACATATGTCCTTATGCATTAGTGCTTTTGTTTCTGTAGGATAGGTTCCCACAAATGTGGTTTCAAGGTCAAAGAGTATGAGAATGTTTCATTTGAACAGGCACTCCTAGATTACTTTCAAAAAAAGTTGTTAGGAATTTTTAGGCTTGGCAATAGCGCATGAGGATGCTCATTTCCTCACACGTTTCCCAGCAGTGGGAGTTAGGAATTTTTAAAAAGTAGGCCAAGCTGAAGGGGAAAACACTGTATGTCATGGTTGTTCAAACTGCATTCTCAGGACTACTTGTGAGGTTGAGTAACTCTTCGCACGTTGACTGGCCATTTGTAGTTGCTTTCCTTTTCATTCATTATTTATAACTTTTGCTTATTTTCCTATTGGGTTATTTGTTTACCAATTTCTATGAGCTCTTGTTTATTGCAGATAGTTACTCTTTATCATACATTTTGCAAAAAATTTCTCCATGCCATCAGTGTCTTTCAGTTTCATTTACAGTCATTTAGGTATGCTACTGGCTGCCACCTAGCATGTAAGCTCTTTGAGAGCAGTGACACAGGCTGTTGGCACACTGCTGTATCTTCAGCATCGAGAACTGCACCCGATACACAGTATGTTCTCAATTAAAACAACGAATGAATGAATGAATGAATAAATAAATATTACTTAAGATTTTTAAGTAACTAAGTCTGTAAGGCTTGTCCTTTACAGATTCTGCGTTACCAGAATAGCTTTATTTTATTAATTTTACTTTTTTGTAATTACTCCTTTAATCCATCTTGACTTTTTTACTAAAAAAATTTTTATCTTCCATTTGGAGTTCTAATCCATCTTGAATTTGTTTTGCATGTGTGAGGCAGGGTAAACTGTTTGACCCTGAACTCTGGCCACTACTGTGTACAACAAGCATTACATAAAATGCAAATTCTTTTTAGAATTTATTTTAAGGTGTTTTATACATTAAAATATAAATACATCTTACCATCCATTTTATGTGCTATTAAAATATCTAAAATTAATTAACCCAAAAATAAATAAAGATGATGACTTGCTTTCTGTGATTTCCTTGTTTGGTTTCCCTCCCCAGCTTTTTTTTTAATAGAAATTTTTTTTTCTATTTTTGAGGAAGATTAGCCCTGAGCTAACATCTGTCGCCAATCCTCCTTTTATTGTTGAGGAAGACTGGCCCTGAGCTAACATCCGTGCCCATCTTCCTGTACTTTATATGTGAGATGCCTACCACAGCATGGCTTGCCAAGCGGTGCCAGGTCTGCACCCAGGATCTGGGCCGGCGAACCCGGGGCCGCCAAAGCGGAACGTGCTCACTTAATCACTGCGCCACCGGGCTGGCCCTAGAAAGTTTTTTTATTTTTATGTAATTGGTGCTGAGTTGCTCCCTAGAATTACTTGACAAGAGATCCGATGCTTCCAGAGACTGATTCTACTTAGACAATAAAATTAGGTCACAGGCTTAAATGACGATGATTGTCTTCATACTTATTATAGTTTAAGAACCTTAAAGACCCAAAATCATAATTTATTCATTCTACATCCCACCACAATTCAAAGATTACTTTGATATATTCAGTAGTCAATAAAACTTATTTAAATTAATACTATGATAATAGAGCATGTATCCAATTTATCCAAGAGAATTGAGGAGATTTTGAAAAGAGGCTCAAACACAACTATATATGTCACCCTTGAAGGCTTATTTTGTATGTGTGGTAACATGTCTACCAATTGCAATTAATGGGAGAATTCCCATAGACTTAGTGTGATGACAATATTTGAAGACTGGAAGCCACAACATAACTGGGCGCGATAGCAAATTAAGAGAGCAAATTGTTGCAAATACTGCTGTTTATATACTCAACAGGCAGGCCCCTTCTTCCTTGATGGCAAACCAGACTTTTGTTTGGGTCTTCAGTCTCTCATGTGCAAAGAGAAGGTTAATTTTGATAATTATGGGGTGATTTATGACTGAAGGCATCTGCCAGTCATGGGTGTCTCATTCTCCTTGAGAGTGACTAGTTCAGACATGGGTACGTGACCCAATTCTGGCTGACGAGACCTGAAAATAAATCTACTAGAGCATTTCTTAGAAAAGTCTTCTCTGGTAACAATGTGGAATGCACAAGAAGATAGGACTCTCTTCTTTTTCTCTGGTTATTGTTGAGCTGTTTTGAAACCACAAGGAGTTAAATCCCATCCCCACTTTTATCTGGCCTTTCCTTCATCTCTATTGTCTCTTTCTTGCTCAATTTTGATTCCTAGAAGCTTCCCCTTGGTGAGGGACCCTGTCCTGGAAGGCAGCCCTGGTTGGTCAGTTTTGAGAGTTCCTGGGACTCTTCCAGCTCCTCAGACCTTTCCCTGGGTCCCTCACCCATTAATGGACTGGGCGCACCACAGTTTCCAGTGAGTCCCTGTTGGCCATGGTTGTGATAAATTTTCTATTATCAGGTCTGTCACCACTCATTACTTCCCTCTGCTTCCTTCCACAAAGCTGCTGATATCACAGCCTTGTGGGTGGCATAGGTGGTTTGTTTCAATCCACTTGTATTTGGGGATTTGAGGGGAGAGCTTGTTACCTTTTGTGTAGTAAATGTTGCCCACGGGGTTTGGGTTTTGCTATCTAGTGGCTTTGCTTTTATTTTTTAATATTTAAAAATAATGGTAAAATACACGTAACGTAAAATTTACCATCTTAACTATTTTTAAGTGTCCAGTTCAGTAGTGTTAAGTACATTCCCCTTGTCGTGCAACCCGTCTCCAGAACTCTTCATCTTGCAAAATGGAAATTCAATAACAACTCCTCATCCTTCTTTCTCCTAGCCCCTGGCAACCAGTCTTCTAGTGGGTCTATGGAGATCAACAAACTCTGCTGCTGCCACAGCCCCATGATTAAACTGTAGCTCCCGGAAACTGGAGTTGGTTCTATGCCCGCAGCACAGGATAGCACCTGACATACAGAAAATTCTCACGTATTTAGCTGATGAATGAGTCATTCTTAATTCCTGTATCTTTTGGCAGGGTAAGAGGATGCTTTCTTGTACTCATTAAAGTGATTGATGGTTAACATAAAAGTTGCCATCACTACCTGGACTAACACCTTTCCAGGTCAACATGCAACATGAGCGTCTAGATGGGAGAACACTGCCAACTCCTGATTACCCAACTAATGAAGGGCAGGAGAGGAACAGACTATCTCAAATCGATGCTGATTTTAAAGTACTTTATATTTTGCCACGTACGAATTTGTTGTGGCAGATTTCTCTACTCATTATGCTTGGTTCAGGCTAACATTGTAACATAAGTAGTCTCTGGGTACTACTTGCTTGTGATCTGAAGGGAAGGGGTGGGCCAGGCGTGTATGGGGTGGCCTATTTAAAAAGCAAACACTTGACACAGATGTACACAAGGTAGTTAACTAATTGGACATATTTGAGAGTTGTTGCTATAATAATTGGTGAAATCAAAGGGAATAAAATCTTGCATTCATTTAGGGCTTTACAGTTACAAAGGGCTTTCAAACCCATCACCCTCATTTATTTCCCATAACCCTAACCCTTTAATACAGGCCCTGCCAGCTCCATTGTACAGGTGAGGACACGGAATCGCCCGAGAGATTAAGTAAATTACTCACAATCACACATTTAATCAATGTATAGTCAGGATTCTGACTCTCTTCTTCTAAATTTAGTCTCTTTTACAACACTATCATTAAACTTGAAGAGTGTGGTAATATAAATGCTGACATCCCACATTGGAAGACAGGGTATAAATTATAAATATATAAAAACAAAGAGGCGTGGACTAATTTGGGCAAGAATAGCCCCCGTTTTCTCCATACAATCCCCTAAAGCACTCCGACCATGCATTTTCTGTCCCTGCTCTCAATCACATTTCTAGATATCCTTGCAGAAAGAGACAGGAAAAGAGGGAAGAACAAAGGTAAATGTACCATAGTATGACATTTTGGGGCTGTTCCAGAAGCATGAGCACTACTACTAATGAGGGCAAAGAGCAGACCGTTGAACCCCGACAGTGTGCCAGGCACCGCGCTTAAGCCTCATCTACGGTTAGTACTATCGCCAACCCTGCAGAGTAGGTAGCATCACTCCCACTTTACGTGTGACAAAACCGAGCTTCAGAGAACTTATGTAACTTGCCCAAGACCAACTTGCCCTGGGGGAGTGGGGATTTGAATCCCATGTGCTCCTAAGCATTAATTTCTGTAATACGTATGATTTAAATAAGCACAAGAACATTACGACGATCAGAAATTCACCATACTCAGCCATGAGGATGAACTGAAGTTCACCTTTATACAATTTATGAAAATCAAAGTATGCTTGTTTCCTAAGCATTTTTACAGCACTTATCCACAAACGATACAAAAAGTTTTCTTGTTATTTCAGTTAACTTCAAATGATGTCTTTCCACATACTAAAGCAAATCAGGCAGGAAGCCTCAAATCTGTTAGCTGTCATTTCTGTTAAGGAAGCTGTTAAGAAGTGAAATGTCATTTCTTTCAAAATGGTCTCTGTGAAGATCTTTGGTACCTTTAGATAAGACTTCTTCCCACTGAATTTTGGGAATGACATATTTTGCTACAAAGCTTGTCTTATTTTTTTCCCAGCCATGATCTATTTTATTATCTGGTTTTCAAAAGTAATTGATTACTATTCAGTGAAGTGTGATGGGGTCTGTGGACTCTAAAACACTAAACTTCCAGTCATCCTTTAAATTTGCCTTCAGCAACTGTTTCTGAAACGTAAAAATAAAAAGAGAAACTGCCGCCCAGCTATGGCAGACGTTGTAGGTAACCTGACTCTGCCCTAATTGCTACCCTCCTTCTGTCTTTCTTGATGCTAGGGGTAGCCAGGTGACTCATTTCTGGCCAATGAGATTAGGCAGAAATGTGCTGAGAAGAGAGCTTCTAGGAAACTTGCTTACCTAATAAAATGGGACATATGACCACCCTGAATTAAGACTCAGTGATGGGAGGTGCAGCAACCTTCTTGCGACCATTAAGCATGAAGACAAAAGCCAACTTGCAAAGGATGACAGAATAGAAAGACAGAAAGAACCTGGGTCCTCCATGGCATTGTTGAGCAGTTAAACCCATACCAAGACCTGGACTCCTTGTTCTGCTAGCAAATAAACTAAAATATAATGCAAACTACATACAAACTAAATTACATGACTGATTCAGAAAATTTCTGAGAAACGTTCCTTCACCTCTTTGCCTAAGAGTTTCTTGAGTCTGAGATAAATGTCCTGCTTCCATGAGAAACCTACTATTTCCTGCTTTTTTTGGCAGTGTCCACAGTTAGGCGTTCTTGTTCTTATGATATACCCTGTTGGTTTTAAGGGCTTCTCAGCGGGTCACTTTCTCATTCCATAGAGATGAAACACACGCACACGCAAAGGAGTAGGCTCGCGCACACGAAACGACAACGAAATCCCCCCGGACTCAATTTTGCTCATACTGATTAAAAATTTAATTTGTTCTTCACAAAGTTCTTTTTATGCTCTTCAGTGATATAGGTTTTATTTTTAGAAAACGTGTGAAAGCAGCAATTTATCTGATTATCTTTTCTGACTTATTTTGCATTTTCCTCAGAAAATTGAATAACACTTTGGTTATTTTATTGAGTAATGCTAACAGATCCAGGCAGTGTGCGCTCTGGAAGCTGGACCACCTCTAATTAACCACGTTAATCATGGGCATTTGAGGAATAATTTAATCATGCTATACTAGACAACTACCACTGCTAAAACCTGGGATTTAAGATATTTTCATTTATTAAAACAACAGTCTTAGATTCTCTGGATATTTTTCTGCAAAAACACATACATGGTTTAACAAAACAAGCACAAGAATATGCATTTCCACACAACAGTACTAATCAAAGTAATTGGAGATTGTGGAAATGTAGCATATTAACAATACATGAAATTCAATGAAGGAGACACATGTTTAGGAATGGAAACGGAAATCCACAGATTAAGAACTATAATGAACATCTCTTACGTTTAACAGGCTCCAAGACTCAATTTTTGGCTTCCTGTGACTTTAAATATGGGCACATGTACGTGTGTGCCCTGTACACGCCAGTGCAACCCAAATCCTTGTTCCAGCTTCACTCGATACCCATTAATTAGGTCTCTGCTTAGGCACTCAAACACAGCGAATCTTGGTCCCTAATTCATAATGTGGGGATAATATTTATACCACACGGTTCCTGTGAGGATTAAAAAGGTGACATACACCTGCACGTACGTGACAATTCTTACAAACTGTGCTGTGCTACATTGATTTAAGGTACTGTTAGTATTCCTATCTCCTGGTCAAGTATGGGAAAAATTCTGCCAGAACAATCACATGTAGCTTCTAGATTTTATAAATATATTCTCAGCACTGCTTAGTTACTATATAAGCAAGAATAACTGCCTGACAAAGGATTATTGTTGCTGAATGTGCTGGAGATTAAAGGACTTGAGAAAAACAGAAACAAGGCTTTGCCAATCTCTTTAAGGACCCAAGGAGAGCTCCAAGGACACGTGCAGTAAAATGTTGTAAGTATATTCTTTTCCAGTTTTAATAAGCGGTGCAGGCCACAGGCTCTCCCTGAGAGGTAGAGAGTTAACAGCACATCTCACAAACTGAGATGAAACAATTGGTCACACCATGGTTTCATATTAAGCACAGAACTTGTATTTAAAGAGATGCTGAGAATCAACTGTGTGTGTATTTCACTGTAGTCAAACAGAGTTGCAAGGGATGTTTTTTCCTTCTGTGAAAAAATACTGAAGACAAAACCTCTAAATTTCACTGAGTTTTTACTGTTTACATCTCGTGCAGATGGCTGCCATCACAGCAGACATTTTCAGGCTACTCCAGCAGGGATGCACATGCTTTCTATGAACCTCAATTTAATGATGTACAAAGGCAGATTCTTTCCATGTCCCTATTATTTGATTGGCGAAATTGGACTTTAACAGCAGAAAAGCATTATAGCAAACATATAATAGCCTTTCTGCTCTTGCTGGAAGAGTTCTAGCTGATCTGAACTAGAAACTCCCAAAGCCTGGCAGTCTTGGATGCTAACTAGATAACTGGCAGGGCTCTTGGTTTTTCGGCCAGTCTTGCAAATTTCATACATAGAACTGGGGTGAAGTTACTCCTCTCAATGGTCTCTATGCCATTGGAAAGGGACAGTCACAAGCATAATCCAAGTCTGAAGGTAATTAAAAAGTAATTTCAACTGCATATTGGAATGCTTTGTTTTTGGCCTTTTGTTTTTTGGAGAAAATGTGTCTATTTAGAAGAGGCTAATTTTTAAATTGGAATCATCAATGTCAATATGTACCAAAATTTTTTAAATCTTCCTACCTTTGAATTAGTAATTCCAACTTTGGATCTATTCTAAAGAAATAATGCAGAAGAAAGAAGATCTTCATGTCCAAAGACATGAATTTTTTTTTTTTTTTTTAAAGATTTTATTTTTTCCTTTTTCTCCCCAAAGCCCCCCGGTACATAGTTGTGTATTCTTCGTTGTGGGTTCTTCTAGTTGTGGCATGTGGGACGCTGCCTCAGCGTGGTCTGATGAGCAGTGCCATGTCCGCGCCCAGGATTCGAACTAACGAAACACTGGGCCGCCTGCAGCGGAGCGCGCAAACTTAACCACTCGGCCACGGGGCCAGCCCCAAAAGACATGAATTTAAAAGTTACTTACGACAGAGGAAAACTGGAGTAAATTATGGTTCATTCAAATGATTATGCAGCATTATAAATGATATTTATAAAATATTTTAAACACATGGAAAATAGTTATAAATGCAAAACAAGATGTAAAAAATATGTGGATAGCACTATCAAAATACTTACACAATATATGCTTAGAAAAACACTAGGATGAAATACAATAAAATATGGAACGGGTACAATAAAATTATTAGTAATCACTAATATTCTGATTATATGTATACATATACTATGCATACACATTATGTACATATGTACATGTACAGATATTATATAAAGACATGTATTATGTATATGTATAGGTATTTTATATATATATATATATATATATATATAAAATAATGAGAATGGACTGTCTTTGTTCCCTCCTCCGTCCCTGTTTAACCGAAGGGAAAAGTAGCCTGGAAGCAACCTTTACTAAAGGTCAATTGTGGGTCAAACACTGTGCTAATAAGCGTTTAAAACACATATTAATGTATTTATATATTATGTACATATAATATATGTATAAGTAAATACATATTGATTTCAATGAATTCTACAAATTTCCATAACATTTATGTTTTTCTTCAATAACAAAAAAGATCTTTATTGAAAATGAAATTAAATTAGCTCACATTCCCAGAACACACAGAAAATACACGGCAGCTGAAATTAAATTTAATTAACAAGATACACAAGTCCAGAATTTAAAATCCATTGTGGTTTGTCCAAAAAGCTAAACATCTGACAATGCATGTAAATGCCAAAAGGTATCCACAGCGTCTTGACAGGTCATTGCACCTATTTCAAATTCTGCTTTTACAAATTTGCCAGGGAACTAGGGAGAGCAAAGTGCATTTACTGCATTTTTTTTTCCTTAGTGTTTACCAAGGTATTTAAACACAATCTTTAAGATTCTTTGGATCAATATTCTATCCTTACCTCAATTCTGAGCAAACAAAAATAAAATTCGCTCATGTCCATTCCAGAATGTCACTTTGGGCAAAGAAATAACTCATTCATTTATATATGACACATCTAGCCATGGTTACATTACGTATAAGCTCATACAGTCTGTATTTAAATTATAATGTGTTCCCAGGCCACAAATGTGAATATTCCTTTGCTCATTTTTTCCTTCCAGTAGAAATTGCACAGAAAATATATGCTTCCAAGGGTTAAAAATGGAGTTGAGGAGCATACGGATGCGTGTGCATCTTTGCTCCTGTGCATTTTTATTGACTTGACTTACACAAGGGCTCTTTTACTGCAGTCTAACTGCCTGCTCTGCCTTCCCACACTTCACAAACCACCAGATGGACCACAGGTTTGTAGGCTCCTTAGAGAAGGAACATTATGTTTCTCCTCACTGCAAATTTCCTTATTATGGCACTCAGCACAGCACTTACGAGAAGCAGGCACTCAACGTGAGTGACAGGGAATCATTATAATTTTCCACTTCTAATGACAGTGAGGATCCAGGTAACCTTTGTTTCCCGAGCTAAGTGATGGTGAATTCAGATGAGCCAGGACAGAGCCAAATTGCTGAGCATAAACCTGGAGAGAGATGAGAGGCCTGGTTGCAGGCCTGTTGAAGGACAGTGCCTGCCAGGCTGGCTCTTTGTGGGGGAAGGGCAACCCAGGAGACGCTAGGTGGTAGGAAGGCTGGAGAGAGAAGTGAAAGGGACCTTGCTGCTGCCCCCATGAAAACTTAGTAGAATCTACACTTTCCACTAATGCCAGCGGAATGGGAGTCCTGCTTGCAGGTGGGTGCAGGAAAAAACCAGAGGCTCGTCACAGGCATGGTCGACACAGGGATAGCACATGTGTTTGTTAAACTGGATCAAGAATCCCACAATTACCTGCTAAGCACCCGATCTGTGCCCAGAATTATGTTACATGCTTCGGGGCATGCAAAGGGATCATAACCCACACATGCGCTCGGCCCTGAGAAACCCTGGTCATTCCCTAATGCTTGTCACTGATCTGAACATTTCCAACACAGCCGATCACCATTATTTGTAATTGCAAATTCACTTACTTGCTAAAATTTATTTGTAACCCCCCAAATCAAATCATTCTTGGACAAGCACAGAGTGGCAAAAAATCGGAGGTCCCAGCTGAGGCTGGACAAGGCGACATTGCCTTCTTGTTTCAGCTCTCACACTGTAAACAAGCGTCCCTTTCACAGTCTATTTAGTGCCACTTTTTTTGCATTTTTGTGCTTTCTGTTGGCGATCTAGCTATTTAAAATGGGCCCCCAGTGTAGTGCTGAAGTACTATCCAGCGTGTCTTACAGAGAAAATATGCGTTAGATAAGCTTCATTCAGCCATGAGTTATAGGCCGCTGGCTGTGAGTTCAATGTGAACAAATCAACAATATATATTAAATGAAGTGTCTTTAAACGGAAACACACACGAAACAAGGTTATGTACTGACTTGTTAACGAAAGTGTGATTAGAGGCTCACAGGAACCTAAGTGTATTGTCTCTAGGAGCAATGGTTCAGAATTCACTAATTCAGTGTTTGCAGAACTTTACAGAGCATAAGGACCATGAAGAATGAGAATGGACCATATTTGTGCCTTTCTCTGTTGCTGTTTAACTGAAGGGAAAGGTAGACTAGACGTGACCTCTATTAAATGTCAATTGTGGACCAAACACTGGACTAAGCATTTAAAATACATTAACTCCAACAGAGATTGGATTGGTGGTTACCACAGGGGAAGGGGGAGGGTGAAAGGGGTGATTAGGCACATTTGCGTGATGACGGATTATAATTAATTTTTGGGTGGTGAACGTGATGTAATCTACACAGAATTCGAAATATATTACAATGTATACCTGAAAGTTGTATAATGTTATAATCCAATGTTACTGCAATAAAAAATAAAATAAATAAATAAAAAATAAAATACATTAACTCACATAACTCTCACAACCAACTTATGAGGTAGGTAGTATCTTCATTTTACAGATGAGAGAAATCATGCTCAGAGAGGTTAAGTGAATTTCCCAAGGTCAGACAGCTAGTGGTAGAATACCATTCCCACTGCCTGGGAAATGATTAGCGAGAGATGATAAAATTGAACTGAACATTTGTTCTCAGTCTCAGAGACTTTGTGATAACAGGAAGTAAGTATAAAGGGCAATTTGAGAAGATGCCAATGAGGAAGGCCTCAGTTAAGTGAGAAGAGATTCCAGGGGGGTAGACACAGAGGTGGGCTTCCACCAGTGTGAAGGTTCCCCTTTCCAACAGGGGAATTATAATCTACTCTGAATTATTATAATCTACTCTTAATTATTCATTCATTTACTCACCCAAGTATATACTACATCCCAAGGACTGTTCAGACACTAGGGATTCAACAGTGAACAAAACAGATAATAAGCTCTGGGCTCATGGAACTTATGGTCTAGTGATGTGATGGAAAGACAGGATAGTGCAGCTTTAGGTGAATAGTTTTTTTAAAGTACTGTGATACCCAAGTTTTTATTAATACCCACAATACAGACAGATATAGAAGTATTTCCATTGTCTGATTCAAATGACAGCATTGAAATAGCCAAGGAGATAGGAAGTAGCCAAACCACCAGATTGCCTGCTCTATACTGAGTGAGCCTGTTTTCCAGGGCTGCTTCTTCCAATGGTGTACCAGGTATTCTGAAAAATCCTTCTGCTGCAAAACACTAGATGCTGGATAAACTGAGAAAAAATTGGCCTATCACTATTATAATTATCCCAAGGAAATGCGGCACCCCCAAAGTCTCTTGAACTCTTTTCAGAACAATGGGTCTAATGAGCCTAAGCTGGACGTTAAACCATGTGGGAAGCTTTTAAAAGTCCTGCTGCCCAGGTCACAAGCAAACCAACTAAATCAGAATCTTGGAGTGAAACTCAGGCATCAGAATTTTGTAAAGCTCTCCAGATGATTCTGATGTCCAACCAAGGTCAAGAACCACTGCTTTAGAAGGTGATAGAGTACACAGGGCATGGAGAGGTAGTAGTCCCAATGCTCTGCCAATTTCACTCAAAATTGCTGATGCTAGTAAATCTGAAAAGTTAGCCAGCTTCTTAAATTTCTCCATATCCTCATTTCTTCTGCTCTTCCCCCTATGCTGGGAGGTGAATGTCATCACTTTTCAGCTAGATGCAAAGAACCAACCTAAGTGGGTACCATCCAGACCTTAAATAAGCCTGTTTACAGTTAAATGTTTTAATTTTTTAAATGAGTTCCTGCTAAGCTGTGGTGACATCTGAAAGCCAAAGAAGAGACACGTGAATTGCAGCAAAGGACTTTATTATTTCTACCACTAAATCTCTAAAAGTCAAGTATAAAACCCAATGTGTACCTAATAGATACTAATCGTATCTTTTTTCTGCCAATCTCTGTGATTTTGGTTCACATTCTCCTTCAGAGTCAATATCTCCAACTTTTTTTCTTTAAATGAACCAACAAAAAACAAACCATTTCCTAAGTATGCAAGGAAGAAATAGACCAATAATTACTGAATTTGAGTGTCCTCTGACTCCAAAATGTCCTCTATACCTAAAAGGTGCTGTTAGAAAATAACACGTGTGACACTGAGCGAGAAGATGGAAATATTCCAAGCTATAAAGCAAAGCAAAGCATATCCTCTGGGCAGCATCCTAGGTGGCTCCCATTTGACTGTCTGCATTTGGACTGTGGGATCTTTCAGAGATGGAACAGGACTCCCTGTCCGGCATCCTTGAAGGGCAAGAAGAGCCAGATGGAAGTTTCCAGGGATTTGTTTATAAGAACATTATTTTGCCATTTTGTTTGCAGAGATCTAAACACAGATTTCAGATCTAACCTGGAGATACATGAGGCAGTTTTATGTCTAGATTGGTCAAAGTTAAGACACCAACATGTCACAGTCAAGGCACTTATAAAGAAAGCCATACCAGGTTCCATAACGCTAATAATAATAAAAATTGAATGGATCAGCATTTAATGAGACTTTCCACATGCTGGGTACCAATGCCTTGCATGTGTTATCTTACTTAACTTCCCAACAACCCTAAGTGGCAGATATGATTAATACACCCATATTGCAGGTAAGAAAACTATGATTAAAGCAGGTTAGGGTCACACAAGTAGTTAAGTGGCAAAGGGGGATTTGACCCAGGTGGTCTGACTCCAAAGTTCAGATCCTTAACCACTCTGCTGTATTTCCTCACATCTACCAGCAAAGCATTGGCTGCTGGGTGACCCAGCACAGTCACAAGAGTTGAAGACAACTGGTAGGGTCAGGCCTGGCATCAGCCCCGGAGATCTGACAAACCCACGGGCACCATGGGTTGTGGCTGTCTCCCCCACCCCCTGGACTGGACCTTAGAGGGATGATAGGTTTTGGGCTGTTGCATGGAGTCGACCAGGATCCCAAGACATCTGAAAAAACTTCATCCCAAAGGAGCATCAAGAGAAGAAGGGCCAGTCATGTCCCCTGGATGACGCGGACTGAGCTGGCTGCCTTTCAGAAGTGGCATGTCAGTTTTTGCTTATTCTCTTATGGGGGAATGCCAGAGGTGGCTCATGAGTCTGGGGATGGAGTTAGGGGGAGTGGATAGAGCAGAGCTGACCATTTATAAAGTCGCTGGCCAAACTCTGTAACTAAGAAAGGGTTGGGGAGTAAAGAAGGAAAATCACATTTCTTTGCACTTAGACAGGAAAAAGGTGCAGCGTGCAATGATGGGCCAGGCAGAGAGGGTGAAAAGAAAGAGGCCTCAGATGACAGTACATCAGGAGGTAGGAATAGGTGGTGGCTAGCTTTCTCACATCACAACTGGGTCCCAACAGGCTGCCCCTGCCCTGACAGTTATCATGTTGTGAACCAAAGGCTCTGTGGTGCCGAAAGAGCCAAGCTGGATCAGCTTCTCCCTCCTGCCCCGGAGCTCTGATCTGAGACGCACCTGAGCAGAGAGGGCCTCTGGCTCCGAAGCCCTGGCCTGTCAAAACTCGGGCAGCATCTTGATCTCTGCTCCAGCCTGCCCTCTCCAGCTGGGCTGAGCATCTCTAATAAGCAGCCTCGCCACAGGGATGCTCTCGCTTCGCCGTCTCTAACTCAGAGCGGCACTGCTGCTTAAGCATTTCATTCTCCATCACATGCTCTGTGGCCTCCTGAGGGGGGTCCTTTGGAAGCCAGGGTTGCAGTGTAATTGCTGCAGCTGCTATTGAAATTCACTTTTGGATTTCTGTTTCCTGAGCAGAAAGTTCTGAAAGCTCCCCCGGAGAAGGAGCAGGCTTTGCATCCTGCAGGCTCTGGCTACCCAGACAAATTCCTAAAGCCTCATTTCTGTGTGGTCTCCTTCAAAACCTTCCGAATGTTCCAGTGATCTATTCCTTGATAAATTTTTCTCCCTTGCTTGGGGTCAGGCCAGAAGAGAGCAGAACAGATGTTAAATCTAAAACTTTCCCATTTCAACCACTTGACCGCTGGCCCACTAATCTGCCATGATGTAAATGAAATGCCTATGTGCCTTTCTCACTCAGGGAAAGACAAGCCTCTGAAAAAGCTGGAGACGTCCCTTCTTCAAGGAAAACATGAAAGAACGGCGCGATGGGAGTCAGCTGCCATTTCTGCCTGTTAGACTATTAAACTGCTCTTTTTTTCCCCCTCTCAGAAAGTCAAAACAGATTATGCTTAATAGAGTTCTCAAACCCCTAAATAGATTTTCCTTCTTCTGCAAGTTGTCACCTGACTGACAAAAATATGCTTCAATGCCTAAAATGCAAATTCCCTCAAGAGAGGAACTCTATGAGGAAACACAGCTTAGACGTGGAGTAAATATTATTATCCCAGCTGGGAAAATGGATGGCAGAGCAGTGCTGGGGGCAGGGCTCAGCATGCACGGCTACAGCCTCAGGAGAAAGCGAACACTTGAGTGTGTTGATGGTATCTTAGTGATTTTTCTCCTTTTCTACCCTCCTTGGAGTTACCAGAAAGGCCTGGCACATGCTCCAACACCACACACAGCCAGTATGCCCCGAGAGGTGCTACTTGGGAAAATATTCATGCCAGCTGCCCTCAGCACACTGGACCTTCAGGAGCCTCTTGGTTGCAAACGAGTAGACTGGCTCTCAGATTTCTAATCTGGCCTTGGAAGGACTGACACTAGACTGGGCTCAGGGATCTGCTATGAAGAAAATCACGCCAACGCAAGGCCCCTCAGAGACCTTCATTCATTTAAGAAATGCCATCTCTCACTGCACACATTATGTCATTCATTGTAAGTCACACCACATTACCACAAAAAGCCAACTGAACTACGACACAAACTTTGTTATCTCATAGAATTTCTATTTTATGCTAATTGAAAGAGATCTTTTAGAGCTATTTAGACAGGAATTTATCATATATCCCCCATGTCAATTCATCAAAAAGAAAATAGAAGCCAAATAGATTGATTAAGGTAGTCCTAAAACTTTTTCACATCCAAGAGTTTGACTTTTGTGAATCACTCCTGTTTTAAACTGTTTTTGTTGAGATTAACAGAAGAGAAAGAAAGCACAGAGAGCCAATGCTGCTGGTCTACGTGCCACACCGTGAACAGCAAGGCTTTAGTAAGATACCCGGATTCACATACCAGAACTGCTATTTACTGGCTCTGTGATGCTGACCTTCAGTTCCCTTATTTGGAAACTGGGATAACTCCCTTTACCTTCCAAAGCTGTTGTGAGCAGCAGAGGAGGAAACATCCACAGAAGCCCTCAGTAGTGTGAAGTACCATAAAGTACCACACAAACCTCAGTTATCATTAACACACCCTTACAAGGCGTTATATTCAGTTCTTGCCCCGAAGAAGTTTACGGTCTAGTCAACAATTCTGTATATTTATTTGGTGCTGCACAGTTAAATAGTGCTTTTATATCTGTTCTATAATTTGACCTTCATAATAATCCTGTAAAGCAGGTAGACTAAATTGTACTTTCATTTTTTATATACATTATCCTGAAGTTTGGAGGGTGCTGCTTTTTTAGACTAGCAAACTCCACTTCAATACGTCAGCTTGTTCTTGGCCTTGTCAACACTCTTATTATAAGCAAGTAACTTCAGACCATATGAAAGAGGCTTTGTCAACACTGGGTTACTAGGTCTGTTTTACCTGGTCTGAACCTTTCTTACTTTCCAGACACAAAACTGCTCTGCAGCCCTGGCCTGCTTTGGGGCCCAGTTGATTTCCTGGACGACTACTCTCTGATAACCCACTGCTTGTAGGGGTATCGAGTAGGGTGGGGTTATTGCTAGCTTCAGCTGTTTCTAATTCTGCTCACTCTGCCTTCCTCTGTAGAATGGTAAAGTCAATTCAACAAAGTGGCTTCTTCAAAGGCACCAGATCATTCTGCCATTAATCCAACTTGGGATACAACAGAGTTCAACTATTTAACACATCAATTTTAAATCAAAAACATTTTCTTCCCACATTATGAACCCTGGCTTTCTTCTTCTGACCTCCCCACTTTCTCTTGGAGACTTTGTGGGGGTGGTGGGGTGCTCGTCTTGCCTGACCTGGAAAATTCACACAGAACAGGTCTGGGAAAGCTTTCTCTGGATACTTCCCGTCCCTCCCACCCCCCCACCCCATCTCATAAAGAGCAAAGAACTCACTGGGAAATCTTTAAAGACTTTTTAAAAAAATTTTTCCTTTTTCTCCCCAAAGCCCCCCAGTACATAGCTGTATATTTTTAGTTGTGGGTCCTTCTAGTTGTGGCATGTGGGATGCCACCTCAGCATGGCCTGATGAGTGGTGCCATGTCGGCGACCAGGATCCGAACCAGGGAAACCCTGGGCTGCGGAAGCAGAGCACGTGAAGTTAACCACGTGGCCACAGGGCTGGCTACCAGGTAATCTTTAAAATTGCCTAAAATAAGCAGACTCGTTCATTTATATATTCCTAAATTTCCTTCCATCTCAAAGCTTTCTAACAGTGCCACCCCTGAATCTAAATCACAAAAAACGTTACATTCACATGCCTTGGCTTAAAAGTTCTTTGACAATAGTTCAGGGTTCCTCTTTTAACAGTTGCTAAAAACAAGATGTTATTTGTCTTACAATTAAAAACACAGATGAGGTCAGCTCATTTGCGGGGTAGCCTGAGGTAAAGGAAGCTCCATAGTCTTATCCACTGTGGGGAGGAATTTAGAATGAGAGAAGGCTGGCTGGCCTTGGACTCTATCCAAGGGTGTTTTGTCGCTAAACTACCCCAAAGAGAGCCTTATAAGGCAGTTTCTTCTAGAAGGCAAGTCTCTGGTAAACCCCAAGGGCAGGCTCTGGGGACAGGATGCAAATCATATTTAAGGATGACAATAAATGCCGGCTCAGCTTAATCATTCCATCTCATAGCTCCAGAGTGTAAAAGATCTTAAAAGTTACAACATCCTCTCCCAGCGGCTTCCCCCCCTTGCTTAGGATAAAGCTCTCTCTCTGCTCTCCAACAGAGAATCTTCAAAACAGAATTCTCCTGACTCCCACATGAGCATGTAACAGTATTCAAGGTTTTACCGGCAAGTTCTTCCTGGTGTGTAATCTAAATGTGCCTTGTCGTTGTTTAATTCGAGGCTTTTTAATTCTGTCCCCTGAAGAACTGTAGAACAGAGGTCAGGCGCCTTTCACTTACTAATTCCCAAACTATGAAGAAACATTAACCTGTTCTTTGCATTACTTTCCTCCAAAAGAATCTTAAGTCCTGCAAGCCCCTTCTTCAAGGCTGCCTATTTTCTTTTCTAAAGCTTCTTCAGGTTTTAAAATCTGTCCTAAAACCCAGTGATACCCATTAAAACTGGGTAAAGTGATAAGAAAGAACCAGTGATTTACTTAACTTTCTATAAGTTTCTGTGGTCAAGAAGGGCAAAGGAGGCCAGAAAAATTTTAAAAGCATTTCTACTGGGCTGGAGTAAACTCTTCGGGACGGGAGTTTTTCTGTTTCTGATCTGAAAGTGGAGAGAGAGAGGAATGAAGATTAGAGGGGGGAGATCTTCCTGAAATTATAGCAAGTAGCTATAATTTGGGAGCAGGGCTGGCTAATGAGTGAGTGACATGAGGGCCCTTTCTGAGGAGTCATTTAATAAGAAAAAACACAGTACAGGCTTTTCACTCCTAAGTAACAAACAGCTTGCTGTGGCAGATTAGAAACTTGGACTTGACAATGCTTCTAAGATCTGAGAGAAAAACTAAAGGTCTCGTGAAGAAGAAGTCTAGGGATCTCTTGCCAGGATTACTGTAATAGCTTCCTAACGGGAGTCTCTGACTGCAGAGTTGCCACCTTCCAATCCATTCTCCTAAAGGCGGCCAACAGAGATTTTTTTTAAAGCACAGATTCAATGAATCATTCAATGGCTCCCACTGCTCTTGTGACAGCGTTTAAACTCCTTAACAGGCCACAAGGCCCTCCACCACTGGGCTCTGTTAAGTGTCCAGCTGTCATCTCTGCTCTCCCTCTCTATGACGTAGCCCCACAGAACCATGTGCTATTCCTTCTGCTCATAATGCTCTTCTCATCTTCCTTCTAACTCCATTCCAGCCTCCATGCCAGCTCTTCTCTAGTCAGCTACGTCTCATCCCTGTGACGTCTCAGTCATGACATCACTCTTCCAGGAAGTCATTCCTGGCTCTTTCTTCACAAATCTGGGTTAAGGATCCCCCTGCCCTGGGCTCCCTGAATGTCTTCATGGTATGACTGTGTTAGTTCAACAAAGTATCACACTGACTTGCATTCCCCCCGAGATAAACCAGACCATTAACAATTTCATGTAATGTTGGAACCCAGCTGGTTCAACTTCAAAGAAGTTCTACGATTCCGACACCAGTTACAGTGTGTGTTTTTTTCCTACACCACCACTAATTCTCCAACACTAGCTAGCTGTCCTATAATTCAACTCAATTCTGACACTATTTACCTAAAGAAAGTGTCAGATCCCACAGGTTAAGGGCTCAATCCTACAAGACTGCCTTCTCCCCTCACTTCACCTGCCAATCACAAGTCCAGGTTAGCACCTGTGCTTTTTTTTGAGACTGGCACCTGAGCTAACATCTGTTGCCAATCTTTTTTTTTCCCCCCTCCTTCTCCCCAAAGCCCCCCAGTACATAGTTGTATATTCTAGTGGTAGGTCCTTCTGGTTGTGCTATGTGGGACGCCGCCTCACCGTGGCCTGATGAGCAGTGCCATGTCTGTGCCCAGGACCCTTACCGAGAAACCCTGGGCCGCCGAAGCGGAGTGCGTGAACATTACCACTCGGCCACGGGGCTGGCCCCTCGCCTGTGCTTGTGATAGGCTATAGGTTGGAGGTTCCCAAGACCCCCTCCTTGGGTTCAATTAATTTGCTAACGCAGCTCACAAAACTCAAAGAAACATTTTACTTACTAGACTACCAGTTTATTATAAAAGAATATAACTCAGGAATGGCCAGATGGAAGAGATGCACAGGGCAAGGCATGGGGAAAGGGCACAGAGCTTTAGCATGCCACTCTCTCCAAATCTCCATGTGTTCACCAACCTGGAAGCTCTCCAAACTCAGTCCTTTGGGTTTTTACGGAGGCTTCATTACATAGGCATGATGGAAGAAATCATTGGCCATTGGTGATTGAACTGATTCTCCAGCCCCTCAATGGAGGTGGAAGAGTGGAACTTAAAGTTCAACCCTATAATCACACAGTTGGCTCCATCGACAATCAGCCCTCATTCTTAGGTGATCTAGGGGCTTTCCAAAAGTCGCCTCATCAATATAACAAAAGATCCCTTGATTGCTCTCAACACTTAGGAAATTCCAAGGGTTTTAGGACAGAGTGGCAGGAATGGGACTAAGATCAGATGGCTATTTCTTATTATAAATTACAATATCACAAGTTCACAAATTCATTGAAGGATAGGAATACAACAGATGCATTTAAATGACACGTTATCAACCAAAAAATGAGCTTAAAATGAGCTTCTCAAAGAACAAATGTTTAAAATCCATCAAATAAAATGAGTGTCTGAAAATCAAAGTCTTTTTTGAGGCTTTTTCCATTTACAGAACAGTTTTTGTTGCTCTGAATCTAATTCTAACCAGCATGGGGATGTAGAAAAGGTGGGGTTTGGTGGGGGGGGGAGTGACCACCTAATGTGACAGTTCAGGATGGCCGAGGACAGGAAGGTGAGTCACTGACAGAAGTATTCCCTGGCCTAGTTTCCAGGAAGGCAGAAGATGCAATGAGAAGAGGGAGAGGACAGGCTCCTAGGAGGGTCCATGGCCTGCATTTCCATATTGGAAGGGACTTTCTTAAGAGGATTCCTTTGTTTTATCAAGTAGCCACCACGTTTCTAAAGAATTACAAGATAGACGTCCTCTTTTAGGATGCTCCCAGTCTGTCAGGGAAGACAGACATTCAAAGGGCCCTTTGGAAGCAGCATAGAGGGGCTATACTAACTAGGAGAGCTTGTTCTCCCCTCAGAGCCTGCGGCATTGCCGCTCCGTTGGCTGAAATCCTCACACGGGTCCTTTGCAAGGCTCGGCCCTTCCTACTCAATCCTGCTCTTCCATCCGTAGTCTCTATCCTATTTCCCTGTTGAACATTCTTCGTAGCTCATACCATTATGCGAAAACATCTTTTACTTGTTTCTGTCTAAAGCTTACAGTAAACTCCAGCAGAGAGAGACCGTGTCTATCTTATTCAAGGGAGCTTATCCTGAGACTAGAAGAGGGCCTGGAAAATTCATATATTCATTCATTCACTCAACACATGTAATGAGCTAATAATCTTAAATCTTGGAACTGTCATGAATTTAGTGCCCTTAGATCTTACTGAAGTCCCTGAAGTCATGAGTAACTGGAAGAGGGGATTTGACAATTCACTTTAATAAAGTCACACAGTTGGAAGAGAACGTAGTGCATCTTTATTCAGATTCCTGGTGCAGACACTGATCTGTGCCCTTGGGATAGATCAGGAAGCAAAAATTCCCTTCCCTCATGGAGCTTACTTCCAAGTTGAATAATGACAACATTGAATCTTCACAACTCTATGAGACAGGTATGATCATAATCCTTATACTGTATGACAGGTGAGGAAACCCAGGCCCAGAGAGGTCAAGTAATTTGCTCAAGGCCAAGTAAGTGGCCAGGTTACATTCACACCCAGGGAGTCTGGCTGTACTACATGGTGTCTTTACCATTCTGCTAGAATGCTTCTTGCTTACATATATACAGTACATGTGCAATAAATATTTGTTGAAAAAATGGTTTGAAGCCTACACAGAGCTGAAGAAGAACAAGGACATCATTACGTGGAGGTGAGGAGGAGAGAGTCAAGGAGTTCACAGAGAAAGTGACCCAGGCTGATCCTTGAAGGCTAAGAGTTCAAAGGGTGGAAAGATAAGTGAGAGTGTGATTGCAAACAATAGCAAATAGTAAACAATTATTGTGACTGGAGTAAAAAGGGGTTTAGAGGGAAGAAGCCAAAATAATACAGTTATTATAAAGAATATATGCCCTGCTGAGTAGTTTGAACTTGGTCCTAAAGGTATTAACAAGGGAGACCCTTAGGAATAAATTCTGATTCCTCAAGTAAAAATTAATTCTGAGGGAGAAAAGGGGATGGTACCCAAAGGGACCCAGGTGGCTGAAATGGGATTGCCAAGGAGATCAGATTTAAAGGACCATGGATCAAAGCTGTAACCAAGAATCGAAATAAAGATGCACTACGTTCTCTTCCAACTGTGTGACTTTACTAGGCATCTCAGCTTCTCTGTATTAACTTTTTATTAAAGTGAATTGTCAAATCCCCTCTTCCAGTTACTCATGACTTCAGGGACTTCAGTAAGATCTAATGACACTAAATTCATGACAGTTCCAAGATTTAAGATTATTAGCTCATTACCTTTCAGATCGATTTTCGAGAAGATAGCTTTGCCTCCTATCACAGGGGTACAGAAAACAAGCAGACCAAGATATCCCCCCAGAAGGTGTGCAAGTGGTGATCTCAGAAAAGAAGGGAAAGGTTGGGAGCATCTCCAGGCCTCCAGGGAAAGGGCTCTGGGAGTGAGTTGGCAACTTGTATGGATACCTTCTTAATCAGCAAGACCAGATCTGTTTTGTGCATCCCTGGCTGTACAGCATCTAGTACAGGGCTAACTCACGCTAGATGCTCAATAAAGTATGTTAAATCAGACCAACAGAACAGAACACAGACTGAACCACACCATTGTGGAAGAGTCCTGGGCTAGCCCCTCCCTCTCAGTACTCGGAGAAGCATAACAAGTTTTTTCTGCTGGTGGAAATGGCTGGAGGAAGCTAGAAAATGCATTTCCTATTCTTTGCAAAGCCCCAGTACTAAATGGTACAGAAGTAAATGGCACTCTGGGGTTTGCTTCTACAATTGTCAAAACACATCCAGGGGTCAGGAGAAATATATTAGGAGCTCTGGTTTTAGCCCTATTTGTCTCTGCTGGGGAAAAGTACTCTGGTGGACCTCACATCCTTTTCTGCTCTCTCTGGCACTCTATAAATGGTCCCGGACACTAGACTCTATATCTCTAAATTTAGGTTGGGAAGAAAAGGCCAACTTATGTCAAGGCCTCCAGTTTTAGATGTTATTTCTCTTTATATTTTCCCAAACAGGAAGAAAAACCAGGTCCTTACCCTCATGGGGTTTACAGTCTGGAGAGATGCCGAGGAGGTGAGTGTACGTGGTAATGAGGTTATACACTAGTTCTATATGACTATCAGTCTCAATAGGTTCTTACCGCACTGTGTATTTAGAAATTTAAATAGCAGGAGAGAAAAGGGATAAAACTAGCTACGAGTTAAAATTGACAACAATATTTAATCACCAAGCTAAGCTTCTGCTCTGATAAGGCAAGTACCAGCAATCTGTGGGGAAAAGTTTCCCTTGAAATGTTTATAAGAAAAGTCTCAATATTTGGAATGAATTCTTAAACTATGCACTCTTCTCTTTTCACAATATGGCTGATAAATTAGATCCAGAGTAACAAATGACTGTTTCTGTTGGAAAAGTATGTGGATTATTTTGGGTGGTGATTTTCTAAGTTCAAGGTGATGATAATATAAATAGTTAACAGTAAGTTCCACAATTTAAGGCTTTCAATAGTGAACTCTGAAATTAGTGACATACGACCTATTAGTTTATGGACCTCTGAGAAAAGCTCTAAAAAAAGAATTATTTGGAAAGTCTGGAGAAAGTCTGCGCTGTGTTAAAGAAGCAACTGCTTCTGTCATTTCAGGAGAACTGCTTCCCTCCCTTTTTCTCCCTTGGCTGGGATCAGGAGACGGACTGCCAAGGTTGCATTTCTAACTCTCCCTTGAAACTACTGCCTATGGAAAATGTTATTTCAGACGTTAGACTTAAAAGCTCTGCTTCTTTTTTCTTTTGCAAGTCTCTTTATTTTACTTTCCCCTTTCATTTATGGCAAGCTTGGACTTGTCTGGAATAAAATACACGATCAAACATAACCTCAAAGGCTTTCCTGCTGAATCGTGCATCCTGGGGACAAATTACACAAAAAAGGAAGAAGAAAGAAAAACAACATGGTCGTCAGGCTCACAACATAAACTACATCAAAAAAATTCTTCAAAGAGTTTGCATTTTATTTTTCGCCCACAAATAATTAGCTAGTTAGAATACTGTTTGAGAATCTGTAATTTCCAGTAAATGAATTATTTTCCTTAATATTAAGGAACCGTGAAATCCAATTTTTAAAATTCTTACAACCTAGACAATTAAACGTGGGACAAACAGCTTCCCTCTGAACGTCCTTACTTTGTATTTCATCGTTAAACTCATTTCCCCCATGTCTGGATTTCACCTCTGTCTCTATACCCAAGCCAAGAAAGAATGACAAGAAAATGACATCTCTGGGTTCCCAAAAGAGTGGGTGCAGCTTTTATGAATTGAGTGTTCGCATAAGTTGGGTAAGCTTTTGGGACGTGGGATATCGGAAAATCTTTTCTATATATACACTCGCCCTGCAAGTCTTCACTTTCTTGGCGCACGCACCGAACTCTCAAAATAAAACCACCAAAAAAAAGAGAAGGGGAGGCGTCGTCCGTCCCTCTCGGCATCCCGGCGGCTGCCAAGTCCTCCCTCCCATCTGTCTCCTGGGATGTCCACAGGGGGAGTCGCGGGGACCGGCGTGGGCGCCCTGTCGGGTCGGACCCGCGAGGGGGCGCACGGCTCACGGGCCGAGCGGGGCGGGGGTGGAAGGAAAGCGCTCGTGCCCACCTTGCTCGCAGGTGCCCTTGCTGACCTGGGTGACGGCCTTCTCCCCGCGGCTCTCGGCCCGCAGGCTGGCGGCGCGCAGCTGGCACCCGCTGGGGTAGGTGATGCCGTCGCTGCCGCACACCGGGTAGCGGCTCTTGCACACGCACACGCCGCTCACCCCCGGGCCGCCGGCTGCTGCCCCGGCTTTACCCTTCCGCCTCTTGCGGCTCTTCACGCACTCCATGCCCGGCGCGCAGTGCCCCCTGCCGGCGCCGCCGCCCCCGCACGGCTCGCCCTCGCCGCGGGCGCACACCGGGCAGCAGCCGCACGCGTCGCGCGTCTCGCCCAGCGGGCAGCCCCGCGGGGGCAGCGGCGGGCAGGCTGCCGGCTCGCACGGGCCGCAGGCGTCCGAAGAGGAGGAAGAGGAGAGGGGCAGCAGCAGGAGCAGCAGCCCGGCGGCGCCGAGGAGCAGGGCGCGCAGCTGCGACCGCTCCATGGCGGGGCGGCGGCGGCGGGAGCGCGAGTGAGCTGGGGGCCGCCGGCCGGCGCCTTAAACGAGGCGCCCCGCCCGGCCGGGCCGCGGGAACCACACCCCGGGGCGGCGAGAGCGCGGCCGCCCCGCCCTCACCGCCCGGCCACCCGGCCGGTCCCGGGTGCTGCGCGCTCCTGCTGGCGGGCGCTCGGTGTGCCCGCGGGCTCCCGCCGCCTCGCGCTCAGCCCGGCCCTCCGGGCTCGGCCGCAGGGAGAGCGCGCCCTCACCCTCTCCTTCCTCTGCTTTCCCGGTCCAGACGTTCCTACGGCTTATCCAGAAGCACGACTTTGAGACCACTCCGTGTTTAATCCATTAAATCCTCCGTGGGCCTGGGAGACCTGAGTCCTGACTACTCTCAAGTTTGGGAAGCCCTTTTGAGAACAACTCGTTTTTAAAATCCCACATGGGGATTTTGTGTCCCCGTTGGCCACAGGCCTGGTGTGGTCTTGGGTGCCAAGCTAAAAGGACATATCGCTGCCAGCTACTCCTCTTTTTGGAAGCTCGTAACTGCCTCCTCCCCCTGTGCTTTCTTGTGCCAAGTCAAGTTTTAAGGACGACTACTGAATCCGTGGGAGAGCTGTGTCGCTGTCTTAAGTTCATGCTAAATTGTGTTGGACCTCTGTCAAACCTCGCCGGGGAACAGGGCACAGCTGCGGGTGCCCCTGACGCGCCTAAAGCACCCCCAATTTTCACCAGTAAATGACTGACCGTTTCTCCTCAGTCTTTCTGTACAGTGCTCTTCAAACTCAACTTAAAAGCATTTTTTCCCAAGAATATTGGTCCTTCAAATCCCTCCTGTGCATACATTTGTTTCCATTTTTACTGAGCGTACAACACTGCAAAGTGTATCATTCTGCATGTCACATTTTAGTTCTTTTGAGTTCCTTTTTCTTAGCATAAATCCAAGGATTTATGATTGCTAACTCAAAGTGTGCGGTTCACAGTGCAACCAGCAATATATAGATGTCACTCTCACCAGAGTCTTCCTAGGATTATTGTTGTAAACTTTTTTGAAAATTAAATAACCACAAAATTCAGGGAGTGAAAAACCAAGCACCCTGCTATCCAGATAACCTAGCACTTCTTTTTGGCCTCTCTTAGCATATTCCAGAAAAGTGGCAGTTTTTTTTTTTAAAGATCATATTGACATGATGATTGCTTGTAGAGCAATGAAAAGTCTATAGAGCAGAGTTTTCCTAAATTTTCTTGCCTTGTTCCACAGTAAGAGATACAGTTTACATGATACACTCATGTATACAGTATACAGTCCCAAGTTGAAACAAATGCGGAGTACAATCTGATATTTCCTATTCTAGTTCAATTTTATGAATTCGCTGGTCAAGTTCCCCTAGGTTGGTTTCACAACTTATTATGACTCTCTGTGACAGTTTTCGGTTCCCCAGAGGCCAACCTGGAGACAAGGATTCCAGTGCAAAAGTAGTTTTTACCTGAGAGGCCACATCAGGACACACAGTTACAAAGCGGGGCACAGGGAGTGAGCAGGAAGAGAAGAAAGTCAATAAGGGTACTTATGAAGTCAGCTCCCAGCTGGGTGGGATGTGCAGCCAGGCAAAGCCTTCAGGCTCTACAAATTTTTTTTCTGTGTCTGGGGAGGGTATGCGGGCACTGGCAGCAGCTGCACCACTAAGGGCTGTACCCTTAAAAACAATGTTTTTAAAACCCTCATCAAAGCCAGCAGTAAGAACACAAACATGTGGTACAGTGGAGTCCTTTTGGGGGGCCCTCCCTGCCCAGCAAGCAGGGTTATCATCACTGAGGGGGACGCCTGGACTGTGTGTTAGCGCCCATCTGGAGGACTTGAAAATAGGAACAGACGTGGTCATTCCGAGGAAGGAGATGGAACCTTTACGAAGAAATTTGACAACTCTTTCCTTCCAAGAAAGATGATATTGTCGCCTATTCAGCTTCAGTTCTAATAAGAAGAGGAGCCTGGATGTCAAGACAGGATTATGTCTGCAAATAGAATTTTACTTCTTCCTGTTTAATCTGGATGTCCTTTATTTCTTTATCTTATCTAATTGCCTTGGTTAGAACTTCCAGTATGGGGCCAGCCCTGGTGGCCTAGTGGTTAAGTTCAGCATGCTCTGCTTTGGCGGCCAGGGTTCAGTTCCTGGGCATGGACCTATACTGCTCTATTAGCAGCCATGCTGTGCTAGCAGCCCACATACTAAAAAAGAGGAAGATTGGCATGGATGTTAACTCAGGGTGGATCTTCCTCAGCAAAAAAACAAAAAAGAACCTCCAGTATCATGTGGAATAGAAGTGATGAGAGTGGGCACCCTTGTCTTGCTCCTGACCTTAGAGGGAAAGCTTTCAGGCTTACCATTAAGTATGATGTTACCTATGGGTTTTTCATAGATGGTCTTATGAGGTTGAGGAAATCCCTTTCTATTTCTAGTTTGTTGAGTGCTTTTATCATGAAGAAGTGTTGAATTTTGTCACGTGCCTTTTTGCATCTTTTGAGATGATCAATATTTATTTTATTCTGTTGATATGATGTATTGCATTAGTTAATTTTTGAATGTTAAACCAAACTTGCATTCCTGGGATAAATCCCACTTGGTCATGTTGCACAATCCTTTTTGTATATTTCTGGATTTGATTTGCTAATATTTTGTTGAGGATTTTTGTATCTCTATTCGTAGAAGATACTGGACTGTAGTTGGGTTTTGTTGTTGTTTTTTGATGTCTTTGGTTTTGTTATCAGGGTAATAGTGGCCTCGTAGAATGAGTTAGGAAGTATTCCCTCATGTTCTGTTTTTGTGGAAGAGTTTATGAAGAATTGATATGAATTCTCCTTTAAATGTTTAGTGGACTTCACCAGCGAAGCCATCTGGGCCTGAGCTTTTCTTCATGGGAAGTGTTTTGTTTACTAATTCAATCTCTTTACTTGTTATAGGTCTGTAT
This sequence comes from Equus przewalskii, assembly GCF_037783145.1. Taxonomy (NCBI): domain Eukaryota; kingdom Metazoa; phylum Chordata; class Mammalia; order Perissodactyla; family Equidae; genus Equus; species Equus przewalskii. The sequence goes on along the minus strand of NC_091833.1, from coordinate 75,723,283 downwards.
TAATTTTCTTGGGCTGCCGTAACAAAATGCCACAGATTGGGGGGCTTAAACAACAGAAGTTTATTTTCTAACAGTTCTGGAGGCTGGAAGTCCAAGATCAAGGTGCCAGCAGGGTTGGTTTCCTCTGAGGGTCGAAGGGCAAGATCTTCTCCCCACTTCAGACAAGGTGCCACCCACAAAATACCAGGCAACCCCCTCCCTCACTAAACTAGACTGCTATTCTACCAATTATAGCTTTATGTGGCTGGAGTCTTCCCTTCCTGTGGCTAAGATTTATTGAGACAATCATAGAATTGTGTCATCCAGAGCAAGCTCCTGTTTCCTCAGACTTTCCCCCAAATTACTCAACCAAAGGCCAAATCCCGTAAGAGGTTCTTTCTAACACCCTTTTACCAAGACTCGCCACAGTACCAGTACTCCCCGCAGTATGGAGTCTATTCTCTTTGCTACAATGAGTAACAAAACCAACTTGTTTGACTCCAGGTATGTTCCTGGTGGTCTTTGGCTGAAGGACAATGATACATTAGAGATTTGCCCTCTAGCTCCTTCTTTTCTATCCTACTTCAGCTCAACATTCCCCTGCCCCACACTATAGAACACTCCAAAACCCTTTGCCAATGGGTCCTTGTACCTGGCAAGCACCCTTCTTCTTGGGGCATCTCCAAGACTTCTCAGGCCAGCAAACTTCAGTGGCATCTGTGGGAAACCCATGGTGCCATGCAGCCTGCCCTGCTGTGTCTCTCTCTGCCCTGCCTCCTCAGCGGATGTCTAACTGGAGAAGGGAATGTTTGTCTCCCTTTATTGTAACCATCACAAATATGTTGGCTTCCCACCACCACCACTTGGCTTCTTTGGGTGGAGAGGGGAGCAGGATGGGAGAGGAGGAGAAACCCTATGCGTCCTCCACCAGGCTTCCACTCACTCCCAAGCTGCCTATGTTGAGTGAGGGTCTGTGTGCTGAGTGGGGTTGATTGTGGTAGGGCCACTTAGCACCGAGGAACATTCTCCTCCAATTCTTGGTAGCTCTTTTTCAGAATTTGGGGACACATGGCATCTGTAGTTTTGGGTTGTGCATCCTAGTGCCATTTCCAAGCAAGGGAAAAGTTGTTCTATTCAACAGTCTGTTATGGTGGTTATCCACTATCTTTATCATCATTTCATTTTTTTTCTCCTCTCCCTCCTCCTTCTTCATCACCATCAGTAAGTAGATTGTCAGGTGGTGGGGTGGGGTGTGGATGATCATCCCAGCCCAGATAAACAGCACATGAAAAGGAATGAAGCCAGTGGAAATCATTTGGGCACATTCCAGCAACCAGAAAAAGCCTAGCACAGCTGAAGCAGGGTGTGTATGGGGGGAAATGAGTCTGGAGAGAGGGCAGATGACCCAGGATTTTGCACACCATGCCCAGGACTTTGAACTGGAGCTTATAAATGACATTGAGCTGTTGAAGGATGCAGGGGAGAGGCCAGATCAGGTTTGCAATGTGGGAAGGTCAATACAAAAGAGGGGAATGGATTCAAATAGGGATGGACTTGAAGAAGGAATATAATTTCTACAATGCAGGAGCTACACTTAGCCTATGCAGTGTCTTTATGTGAATAGATAAAAGCACCCCCACTGGACAGATGCAGCACAGAGGGTGCAAGACTTGGCAAGCAGATGGTGCCCTTGCGCCAAGAAAAAGGTGCCTCTTCCTCCTGGGATGAGGACCTAGCCCACACCAAAGAGCATGGTCTAGCAGGTGAAGGCGGGGCTGAATTGCAGCCTCACTTACTCCCTGGGCTGGGCACCCTTGTGCGGTGTGCAAGCTGCATAGCCTTACAGGGAAGCCCAACCTGGTACCAACATTGTCACTGGTACAGAATTGGCACTCAATTAAAATTTTAAAAAAGTAATTGGATGAAAGGAAAGATCACTTGGGCAGCTACTACTTCCCACTATGGCCAACTACCACTGCTATCCAGGCAGGAATCAATGAGGGCTTGACGTACATTGTGGTGATGGGAATGGAGAGAATGGACCATATCATTTGTCGTCCATCCTGGACACGTTTGTGAGCAAAAGGGGCCACTGTTCATAATTATGCTGGGAAGACAGGCGTAAATCAAGAACATCCGGGACAACAGAGACATAGGGTCACCCTAAATAGAGAGGAAAGGATGGTTGAGAGATTTTTAAGAGGAGGAATACAGAGACCTTGGAAATGACTGTGAGAGGAAGTCAAGAGAAACTTCAAAATTTCTTGTGTGGGAGACTGGGTGAAAGCTGCTGATAAAGCAGGTTTGTGTTGCTGGGGAGGTGACGAGCTTGATTTTGGACATGCTGATTCTTTACACAACCAGGTCTGTCCTTTTTGGGTGGTTCTAGAAAGGGAAGGAGGGGCTCCTGCTTGATCATATCCATTGTTGTGGAGACAGAAGCATTTGACTTAGAGTAAGCCCTTGATGTTTGTTTTCTCTATATATGTGAAGTCCCTCAATGATAAAATCTCATTGTTTAATAAAGGCCAGAAACTGATTTCTTATCAGCATTCTGTATCTGATCTCTTAAAAGAGCTACGGCTGACTATGCAGGGAAATAGCTAATGATATAATTGAAAAGGCATTAATAGCCTATACAATTCAATATTAGAGACACAGAACTTAAGGACTCTCTGGAGGTCATTTAAAACTAGGTGACCCCAGAGCATGCCGGTAGCCCTGATCATAAGTCATCCGGGGCACAGAGATACCTGAAGAACTCTTAGAGATCATCGAGGAAGATGGTCTGTCTGAGATTCTCTCTACTATTCGACAGCCTTTCAAGATTTCAGAAGGTCACTGAATAATAGCCAACTTCCAAATATATACAACTGCAAAGAAAATTTAGCTTTAAACTCTAATCCTCACTATGCCATATGTATCATGTGAGGCTGTTAAACCTCTAGAAGCTTCATTTCCTGGCTTAAAATTCATTATTTTACACTTTAACATTGAATGAACACAGACTTTTATATTTACATTCCCCTATAAAATAAATTAGAGAGCATTGCTCTTTGTGACAACAAGTAGAAAGAAATCTCTTTGGGTTATTCCATAATTAGGCTCCATCCTTTTTGGTTATGGGGGAAATGATATGATCATTTGGTGGTAAGTGATGCAGTGCCCCCATATGGATCTCCCAGTAGCCTGATTCCGTAATTCACCTTGGCAAAGTAGAAAAATAAAAAATGTCTCTTCATCATTGCAAGAGGCCTGGGAGAACATCAAACGAGGATGAATAAAACATTTTCAGGGAATAAGTGGTTCAGTCACAGACTTAACTGTGGGTAAAACTTTGTGCTCAGGAGGGGGTTACGTGATGTCTTCGAACATTTGTGGGAAAGTTTCTCTGAGAACGTTGATTCCTTCCCTTCCGAATGGATGATCAGCTAAGATGTTAAGATGTTGAGTAACAAATTATCTTTCATTGATACTGTTTTTTTTTTAAGCTTGTTAAGGGATTAGAATAACAGCATTCCTTTCCCTGATGCTAAAGACTCACTTTTTTAAAAGCAGATAATTACATGATTGTTGCTTTATTTACTCCTGCATTGTAGCTGCCTGGCTGGTGTGTCAGCCTCTTAGGTAAATGACAGGCTGATTCCAGGATTGTCACAATCTATAGCTATCAAGCTTCAAATGCAAATCCGTTAATGCCAAGCCATCTCCCTCATGAGTGCCTTCTCATAGCATTAACGTTTATTAAAAATGCTTGCTCTTAAAGAGAAATGTTGACGTCCCAGAACAGAGGGAATATTGGGAAGTTTTAAGTCCCTCTTCTTTTTGATTCTTGTTGAGTGGAATTTTTTCAAGGCATTTGAGTTTATTCCTATACCTATTAAGAAGTAACATTTTTAGATTTTCTCCGAGGTTCAAAGGTGAAATTTTTGTCCTCATATTACTTGACCTTGAGTCCTGGAAGCCTGTGAGATGCAATGGTGATTGGCTTGAAAGTCAAGGACTTCAGGGGTGGGAGAAGTTCCCCACCAATTTTCTTACTGCAGAAAAGTGATCTGGGGGTCAGACATTCAAGAGACAAGGGAGAAGATACAACTTTAAGAGAAAGAAGCTGGTGTCTCCTTGGCCCACAGTGAAATCTCTTGTTTTGTGTGTGGTCTCAGGTCTCAGGATTTCATGGGCAGGCTGGCACACAGCTGGGGGGTCTAGTGGAGGCTTGAACAGCCTCCAGTGAGGGAAGCAGACCCGACTGAGGTGTCCTGTTAGGTGTGCAGTGGGAGTGTTAGGAGGGGCTTCGGGGTGCCAATGATGGCTGTGTGGGAAAACCTGCCATCTCCTGAGCCATGGAAATGAGGTGATGGAGATGCAGTAAGTCCAGGAAATGGGTGTTACAGAATTAGGCTCGTTTTGCCTGCCTCATGATATGCCTGCCTCATGATATGCCAATCACTGAGATGATGAGTTTGCAGCAGAGAAAGGGTTTATTCACAAGGCAGCCAAGTGAGGAGACAGAGAACAAGTCTCAAATCCACATCCCTGAAAATGGAGATTAGGGATATTTATGGGATAAATGGGCAGGGTGGTCTGCAATGTGGGGATACATGATTGGAGGTAAGGAAAAGTAAGCTAATTGATGCTCTGTGCAGGCATAGTCAAGCTTCATGGCTTTTCATAGGACACATGTTCACAAGATGGTGGTGTTAACATGATCTGAGATCTTTTGGCCCCCTGACATTAAGAGGTCACCTATAGGACACTCATGCAAATCCACTTGATGGTTTGGTGGTTTCTACTGGCCAGAACTGGACAAGACATTGACTCCTAGTTCCTGAAAAACAACTCAAGCACCTGTTACCATGGTGACCCAAGCATCAGAGATGTTATCTGTAAGGAACCTAGTGGGAGCTGGATAATATATTTCTTTCTCCATGAGTTTTAAGGATAAGCAGCACAGCTAACAATGGATGGGTGAACAACTAAAGGCTACAATTAATAACTGCCTGAAAAAAACACTTTAGTTTCCAGCTACCTAATCCTTAATGGCTAACCAACCACGGGTTTCATTGTCTTAATTTGGGAAAGCGACACTTTCCAGCTTCATGTGCCTCTCAGAAACCATCTTGCTAAATATTTTTTGTCACATTCTTAATGTAATTTTATACCAATAGCATTTGCAAGAAGAGGCTCATTAGGGACCAAATAAAAGCTATTCCCAGGTATAATTGCATCAAACCAATTAGAACATATAAAATTCTTAATCTGGGCCCCATCGAGGCAGAGCTGGTCAATAGAGAGTTATACCCAAATAAATACTGTTGACTTACCACCCCTAGTTTGGCAGGAAGAATGCCAGACTTCTTACAAATTTTCTTTGTAAAGCACTTTAAAACCTGCCCTCCAGCTGCATCACTCGACCCTTCCCCTTTGACCTCACTGATCTGCCAAATTGAAAGACTTCTGGTTCCCTGGTTTTGTCATCCTCTCTAGACTTCTCACACGCTGTTTCTTCTTTCTGGAATTCCCTGGAGAAACTAAGCATTTAGCTTCTTCCCAAGACCCTGTTTTCTTTCTCTGGGACAGAACCCTGCCTCTTTTGCCTGTTTCCGTTTTGGGAGTTGTCTTGCTTCTGAACGCCAGACAAGTCTGAACTCCTGCAGTTTCTTGCCAGGTCTGCCTGACGCCTGCCTGCCTGTGTAGACCTCTGTGCATTGTCTGCTCCAGAAGTTCAGTTCCTTCTTGCGGGGCCACCCTGGGTTGGCTGCTCACTTGGACTGCTTTCACTTGTCTGTGTCATGTTCTCCAAGTACATGTCCACACACCGGGCATGCTCCCCTACAGCATCTGTAGCTGAATTTGCTCACAAGAGCTTCCTTCCTCCCAGCCTTTCCTAATCCATCCATCCTGCCCTGCTCTGCCTTTGCCAGAGCTTTTTCTTTCCCTGGGGGCTTTTAGGGTAGGAGGAAAAATAAACTATGACTGGACTCATTTGGAATTTGGCTGTCTATCTTGTTCTTCTCTTCCTTTTGGATTTATTTTTAAAACATTCAGGGCTCAGGGGAAGTGAAAATCCTTCTCAAGGGGCTTAGGCACTCTACTCTGACCCCCAGAGCATCGTTGCTCATCCTTCAGGTCTCAGCTCAGACATTGGCTGTGGGAAGAGCCCTCAGGTCTGGCAAGGGCACCCCTCCTGGGGACATTCTCCATCTTAGCTTTACTGCACTGTATCTAACCACCAGACCACGCAGTCTCAGGATGATGACTAACTTTAAGAACTGATTATCTATGGCTGTATCTTCAGCACTCAGCCCAATAGGTGCATGAATGAATGAATGAATGATGAATGATTTGTCTATACATCTCCCACTGGTTAGCTCTCTTGCCTAGGACATCTCAGTGGGAGAAGGGGATCTCTTTCTTCTCTTATTCCAGCACTTTCCAGCTGCATGACCTTGAGTAAATAACCTCTCTGTGCCTCAGTTTCCTCATCTATAATAATAGTAACACCCACCTCATAAGGTCTTAGGAGCGTTAAATGAGCTCATACACATAGAGCACTTGGAACGGTGCTCTGGACATAATTAACCCTCAGTAAATGTTATTATTCAATTATTTCCTGTGTTTCCCTTGGTGTTTTCACGGGATTACTAAACCAATGGGTTTTTTGGTCAAAATTGATTAATAGAATAAAATAAATCACTGGCTGGACCTTCCCCTCGCACTGGGTTGGGGGGAATTAGATAAACACAGCTTTATTTTCCTTTTTTTTGCTCCTCCATTTGACTCCTCCTGTGTTTTTGGGAGGAACTCAGGGTATTGAGGGGCATGGGTGGGTACTTCCGTTGATGGCCCTTAGGGCTAAATGGCTTTGCAAGCGACCCTTAGAGTTACCTAATGTTTGCCTTAAGTTTGAGAATCTTTTAATGGTTTTACAAGGCGAAAAAAAAAAAAATACAAAAATCCTATGTGAACACTGATAAAGTTAAAATGGTGTCTGGGACAAAATGGAACCTTGTTTGTGTTGGGCTGGTCTTTGTAGCCCAACTTGCAAAGACCTCCAAGCTGGCCTCTGAGCTGTCTGCCAATGGGAAGGTCTCCAGGAGAACAGCCTCCTCTGCACCCAGAGAATTCTTCAGTTTCACAGTTGCTGCTGTAGGACCTACAGAGATTTGGGGATTCTCCTTTTTCATTCTTTTAAAATAAGCAATAAGGCAGAGGTTCCAAGGCATCAAAGGGTTTTTCTATTTCTCTTTAATTCTCTATCTCAACGAGTAGTGAATGACATCTGAATATTCCCTACACTGGTTTCAATCCCCTGCTGGTGAGATACATTTTTCCAAAAGGCTAAGCAGTTCTAGACCTCCACTTTCAAGGGCAAAGTGGGCAGAGAGGGTTGATTCAAACGGGTTGGGGCTGTTTTATCCCTTTTTATTGTCTCCCATGTAGTAGAAGGTCAGTGTTAATATCCAATCTGAATTTAATCACCCCATTTGAAGCAGGTTCATAGTTAAGTCCACCTCTGCTCTATGGGAGCAACATTGAACAGCAAACTGGCACAACTTTTGTGGAGAGAGGTGTCTCCAAGGAATCTCACAGGTATTACAGGTTCCACCTGTTGCAGTATTTGTCTTTTTGGAAAAGGTGCCTGCAGACCTCAGTGTTACTTGCTTAATATTCATAGATTCTCAATTCCATTTTTCCTTCCAGAGAGAGGAAGCATTATTAATTTCATGGTGTGTGTCAGAGGGGTTTTAGGAATTTGATCAAGCAGAGCCACTATCAGAAAAGCCAATAGATGATTTGGAAATGACATTATTCTGGCCTTAATAATGGAGGGGATGATGGTTGTATTGGTTTTCTATTGCTGCTTAACAAATTAACACAAGTTTAGCAACTTGAAGGATTGACTGGGTTCTCTGCTTAGGCTGAAATGAAAGTGTGAGCTGGACTGGGTTCTAATCTGGAGGCTCTTGGGGAAGAATCCACTTCCAAGATCATTCTGGTTGTTAGCCAAATTTAGTTCCTGCGGTTGTAGGACTGAGGTCCCCGCTTTCTTGCTGGCTGCTGACTGGACAGCTCTCTGGTCCTTGCAAGTGGCCCCCTCCATCTTCAAAGCCAGCAACTGTATTGTTGAGTCCTTCTAGTGCTTCAAATCTCTCTGACCTCCTTTTCTGCCACCAGAAAAAACTCTCTGCCTTAAAAGAGTTCATGTGATTAGACTAGGCTTACCTGAAGAATCCCTTTTTTGATTAAGTCAAAATAAGTTGATCAACAATCATTTAATTGTATCTGCAAAATCTCTTTTCCCATGTAATGTAACGTAATCATGGGCACAATAACTCATCGTATTTACAGTCCTGGAGATCGGGATGGGAAATCTTGGGTGGTCAGTTTAGAATTCCATCTACCACAGTTGTCAAATATTGTTTTCTGAAATTAACTCTTCACTGAAGCCAAGCTCCATGGAATCCCTTCCTTGCTCTTGTGTGCCTGTGATCTTGCGATTTGCTGCCTATGCCCTGTATTCTATCAAGGGAATTTTTCCTGTGGTTCAGAGAGGGTACCAGTCTCCCAGGGCACTGATCCCTGGGGCTCATCTGTTGGTTTTGGACTTTGAGGATTGGGTCTGAAGCCCCCCTCTTCGCTTGGACCTCCCAAGGAGGCATCTGAGAAGCAGAGAGAAATCAACAGAACCCCTGCCAGCCTCCAAACCTGTATGTTTTAGTGTTGAAAATAAATAAGAAATTGCTGCTGTATTCACAGACCAACAATTATCTCATTAAATAACTTCTCAGACCTTCATTTAGCCATTAGGAAAAGATGTTTTGATAAAGAACATCTGGTGGTGTTTTCAATTAAATTTTGTACCACTAAACTTTGATTAAAAACTGATTTAAAATTTTAATAGCCCCTTCTTTAGAAGATGGCTAAATGCAAAAAAGAAAAATGTCACTTATTTAAATTGGTTTTTTCCCCTCCTTTGTTGCTCTGTTTTAACCAGATTCCCATTAATGACTGTTTAAAACCCACACAGTTTTGGATGCTGTAAATCTAGCTGCATAAATAAGATTACCATAACAATACTGCTGTTCTCACTCTTTTACTATTGATACCTCATTTTATTTTTATGCTTTAATTAAATTGAGTATATTTTATGTTTCAGTTTGCTTTAAAACAACCACAGCGCATATAATTGACACTATTTCATCTTTGTTAGAAAGTGCTGAGTTGAATTAAACACACCAGTTCCATTTCCTTTTACATTTAATCTGTGGAAAAACTAAGACAGAAATAATATGAACTGTATTTCTTTTCCAAGTTGCCCTGATAGGTGAAAATAACTAACCACCTAGAAATTACTAATAAAGACTGAAATGAAATCTTTACTGTTAGCCTAACTCTTATCTATATAAAAATAGATATTTAGCAGCATAAAGTAATTTTTCCCAAATGGTATATAACAATAAACATATTATTGCTATTCAATGTATTCCACATAAAACATAAATCTTCAAGCACATATTTTGATATACTTTTACTTAAGCTATCATGTTTAGCCTAAGTATTTTTGGTGAGGAAATGATATTATGCCACGTTTCTATAGATCAGGGCTCAGCAAACTTTTTTGGTAAAGGGCTACATAGGAAATATTTTCAACTTTGTGAGCTATACTTATCCTGAAACTATACAACTCTGCCTTGGTAGCATGAAAGTAGCCATAGACCATATGTAAACAAATGCTCTATTCCAATAAAACTTTATTTATAAAAACAGATGGTGGGCCAGGTTTGATCTGTGGGCAGTAGTTTGTTGACCCCTACTCTCGAGGACAATGACCAAGCACTGGCTAATTTCACAGCTGAGGAAAATCAATTCATGGTTTAGGGTCCTGATCAGGATACCTTTCTTATCATAGATAGGGGTTTTTTTTTTGTCTTACAATAGTTTGTCTTAATTTAATCTAGTGATTCCCACCTTAGAATTTCTTCTCACATCTTGTCTCTTAAAGTGGGGACCCAGGCTCCTCAACATTTCCTCAAGTCTAAATTAACTTAACAAATAATTATCTTGATTAAAATTTAATATTTTCTCCAGTGGTTCAGACTATAACTACAGTATATTATCTTGCGCACAAACTTGGCTTAAGTTGGGCAAGACTTTGCAAGCACTCAGCTTCATACCATTGTACTTCAGATTTAGTGCCAGTTTTGGGTGAGAAGAGGGTTAAGTACAGTGAAAATGCCAGGAAGCAGTTTCTTAATGGAATTTGGTAACTGGATACTATTATTTTGCCAATAAAAGTCAGGAAAGATATTTCTCCTTGTTTTTTGTGCATGATGCTAGTTTTCCCCTCATATACAAATGTGCCTGGAAAACGTGATGGGTGCTTGGCCTGTGTTCATGTGATGTTCCCATAGTGCCTTTGCCACCCATTGCTTTCTGTGGGCACAGCATTCTTATTCAAGAGCAGTTACTGACAGCTATGTCAGTTGCTTTGTGGCAGAATAGCTGCCTCTCGGTCTGTAGTTGCTGACACACGTCACTTATGAAGGGCATATTGCCTCAGTGAAAAGTCGGAGTGTGGACGATGTTAATTTTAAGAGGAGTGTACTTCTGGCCTGCCAAGCATCCTTCCTATATGACTGGACTGAGGGGACCTATGTAGAAACAAAGCAACCCTCTTCCTTAAAGTGCTAATATTTTGTCATCTAGGCAACATTGCCTTACTTGTTTAAACCACATGGTGCTAAATATAACTCTGCAATGGGTTGTGTGGGAGGCATTAATAATACTTATACCCACCATTTCTTGAGGGTCTGTTATGTTCTAGGAATTTCAAATGTGTTTTCTCTAGACCTTACAATATCCTGTGAGGTAGGAATTAGTAGCACCATTTTACTTGTATGGAACTTCGAAGATTTTAAGTGACTCACAGAAGACGGTGAAGCTAGTAAATGGTGGGGTTGGGATTCATGCTCAGCCGACTTTGGAAACAAAGCCCTTGTCTTTTCTCTTGTGATACGTGCTCTGATATAGCTCCAGGCCGGTGGTTCTCAAATGCCATACTGTTCCCACCCCCCCCCCCCCCCCCCCGCCAAGAGCAATTAAGTCACATCTCTAGAGTGGGGTCTGGACATAGTTATTTTTCAAAAGAACCCCAGGTGATGTTACCATTGCAGCCAAGGTTGATAACCATTGGTCTCAGGGGTAAAATCTAGAGACAGCCTGCATTTGGGTAAAGACTGGGCTTATCCTGGTTGTTAAGTGGGGAAAATTTATCCTTATCACCCTCACTGCCTCTTTCCATCATTTTGTGGTGCCACAGCACTCTCCCATGGCCCCTTCGGGAACCCGTGCCCTCTGTGAACACACTCAGAGCAGCCTCTTGCACCTGGCGTGGGTGACACACTTGAGCTCCATCTCATTGTGAATAAGTCTGTGGGTTATCACTGCTAGAGGTCTTTGTGTGGCATTTTATTTTCTGATTCTTACCTTTCTCTTGGAAAGAAGGCTGGAGTAAGTCCCTAATAAAGGTTGCAACAAGGTGGTTCCTGAGTTTGGGGAAAGGAGTGACTAATTCAGAATGGCAGAATCTGGGAAAGAGGTGAAATCTGAGTTGAATTCTGAAATGAGGCTATAACATCTATAGACTGATAGTGGGGTTGGGCTAGTTGGGGGTCAGCCTTTCTGGCAGAGAGGGCACAGCTTGAGGCAAGATCTAGAAGCAGGGAATATAGGATGACCCAACAAAACAGTTTGAGTAGTGTCTTCATAGTGAGTGGCCCACATGAACCGGGTAGAGAATGAGTACACTTGTGTGTAGTGGGAGGTAACTCTGCAAAGGTGGTGACTCCCCTCTGAGACAAGTTTCAGTATCTGCAACCACAGATCCCTCTGGAGACCCAGCACCTTCTGTTACCCTCGGAAAGGGCAGTCTATGACCTTTCCCCCTTGACCTGGCTATTGGACCAAGGGAAGATGCTAAAACTAAGGGCACAAGTCCATTGCTGGCTAGAGAACCAATCAGATGATCTCTCTTGGGACTTCGAACCAATAATCACAGAAATTTCATAGCAGAAGGTACTGGGCGTGAAAGGTCGTGCATTTACTGGGTGCTGATTATCTGCCTCATGCTGTTTTAGGGCCCACGGCTGCTGGGATGTAAAAGACAAAGTCCTACTCTCATCGAGCTTATGTTAAAGTGGGGAAACGGACAAGCAAATAGGTAAGACATTGTCAGGTGGTAATTGTCTTAGTCCCCTTGGGCTATTGTAACAAAGTACCATAGACTGGGTGGCTTCTAAACAACAGAAGTCTATTTCTCATGGTTTGAGAGGCTGGAAGTCCGAGATCAGAGTGCCCCCGTGGTTGGGTTCTGGTGGGGGACCACTTCCTGGTTTGCAGACAGCCATCTTTTTGTTGTATCCTAACGTGGCAAAAAGAGGGCTACATAGCTCTCTGGCTGCTGCTGCTGCTTTTTTTTTTTTTGAGGAAGATTAGCCCTGAGCTAACATCTGCTGCCAATCCTCCTCTTTTTGTTGAGGAAGACAGGCCCTGAGCTAACATCCGTGCCCATCTTCCTGTACTTGTATGTGGGATGCCTACTGCAGCATGGCTTGCCAAGCAGTGCCATGTCCGCACCCGGGATCCGGGCCAGCGAACCACAGGCCGCCAAAGCAGAACGTGCAAACTTAACTGCTGCGCCACTAGGCCGGCCCGGGCCTCTTCTTGTAAGAGCACTAGTCCCATTCATGAAGGCTCCACTCTCATGACCTAATTACCTCCCAAAGGCCCCACCTCAAACAACATCGCACTGGGGATTCAGTTTCAATATATGAATTTTGGGGGGACAAAAACATTCGGTCCATTGCAGTGATAAAGGCAACGAAATGATAAAACAGGGCCATCAGATAGAGTATAATTGGAAGAGACAGATATCATCAAATAGGGCAGTCAGGGAAGGGCTTACCAAGAAGGTGACAGAGCGTATGGGAAGGGGGTCCATGGCAAACAAATAGGAAGGTAGTTGACCGGGGATGAGGGGTGAGTCCGAGAGGGAACTAGAGATGGGAGGGGCCACGTGGTCCTCGACAGATTTAGGGAGCCACAGGTGATTCCTGGTGGATTTCTAGTTCCTTTCAGCCCCAGAGCTATTTCCTCCCTTGCATTCCTTCAACAACATCTCCACACACATGCTCACACACGCACCCACACACAAACGCCCTCTTTTGAGCTAGCTTGAGTGGGTCTCCCGTTTCACAAGCCGAAGTGCTTCAACTAAAAACTGGGATAAATTGAGGAAGATCCTCAATAGCAGTCTGGGGTTTGCGACTTTGTTCTGTCTCAGAAGGGGCTTTTGAGCAGTGTAGAGTGTGTCTTCATGCTCTGGTGTCAGGGAAAACATTCCTTTTTCGAGGATGGAAAGCTACTGATTGTACTGAAGCATGCATTCCTCTGCCAACTGCTGGAACAAGAAAAACAACCACCGCCACCCTGAGCCAGCAATCTGGGCAGCCGCCACCTGTTCTCAGTGCCTGTGCGTTGTGTTTAGCTTAGCTAGGCAGCTCCAACAGCACCTGGGATGCAAAAACATCCTGAATTTCTCCAAACACCGCAGCAGGGCTGTTTAAACAGCATGATATTCAGGAAATAGTCATTATCTCCACACCTCCTGCATCCAGTGGGTGGATTATTGGATGAGCTTCAGAGGGCAGCTCCAGCGAGTGCCAAGACCTACTGGCCCAGATCTCCCATCCATGTGGATGCACTGCCAGTGGGGTGATGGAGCCGGGCCGCTCCTCAGGATGCTGGAGAGGAATTTGGGCTGGGGTGGGGTGGGCGTCTGTGGGATCCTCTCCACACCTCAAATGAACTGTCTGCATCAGCGCAAAAGATGGGTACAGATTTGCCTGGGGAAGGGGAGAGACTACTGTTGTGGAACATATTTTCCATGGGGAGGGGGGGTGGGGGCAGTTTGGCCAATTCCGGGGGAGAAGGATGGAGGAGGCAAAAGAGTCTCACTTCTCTTCACTTCCCCAGGAAGGAGTGGAGACACTGTCAGCCATCACCTGGTGTCTCCCTCCCTTGGTTTCCCCTTTCCTTCCCACATCTGGCAGCAATCAAAGCTGACCTTCAGAGGTAAAGCAATTGTCATCAGTTTGGGCTGGAGGAAGTTCTCATCAAGGAAACAGAGGTTGGTAGTCAATAACTATATGAGACTTTTAAAATACTCTTCATTTTACAGCTACATATGGTAACCCTCTGGGGTACTCTGATGTGCCTGCCTATTCCTTTGTCGTTTTTAAACTTTACTTAAAAGTCAAACCCTTTATTTAAGTGAATTTTGTAGAGCTGGATTAAAAACCAGGTCAGCTGAGCTACTTCCTACGGAGGCCACTCTAAGGGACTCCGGAATAAATCAGAAACATGGTACTTTTTAACTCAGGTTCCCACCTGCTATTATCTTCAAGAGTGTCAAAAGGTATATTGTTCCTAATCTTAATGACGTACGTAGAGGCCTTCATGTGGAATCAAAACCAAAAACAAACACAAAACACTTTTTGATGGTGCTGGCCCGTTTTGTCTGAATGTTGTTAGGGCTCCAGCAAGCGTGAAGTTTGGTTGGGCCCAGCAATCCCAGCCAGCCAGCCAACAGCGGCCCGAAGGCGGCAGCTGCAGTCAGCTGAAATTCTGAAACCCAACAGCGTGTCACTTGGTCCCGCTTACTGAGAACAAATGATTTATATTATCATATAAACTTTAAGCCCTTAACGTCTCCTAACGTATCCTATCTGGCTTGGATATATCCACATTTACATCCTAAATAAGAACACATGTTTCAGAAAATAGAGTGTTTTGTTAACAAGAAAGACAAAACAAAACAGGATAAAAGCACATTGAAAAAGCCACATAAGCTACTTCTATCCCCAGTCAGTCTGACGGGCTGGGTGTGAACGTGCAGTGCTTCGTGGTTAGGAATAATGGAAAATCAGTGAAATGAAAGACAACTGCAAATAAGTTAAAATATTATATTAATAATAAGTGTACATAATTGTCTCTTATTCTGAACATAAAGGGTTATAATTTTTGTCAACAGAAGTCAGTTAATTTCTTTCTACTCTCACTGTATATTCTCACCCAATATCTGGAGAATGGGCACAAACCATTAGCCAGTCCAGAGAAACCACGTGCCCCTGACTAGCCTGATTAGGTGGAATCCCAATAATTGGTTTTTGTTTTGTTTTGGGTTTTTTTTTTGAGGAAGATTAGCCCTGAGCTAACTGCTGTCAATCCTCCTCTTTTTTGCTGAGGAAGAGGGGCCCTGAGCTAACATCCATGCCCATCTTCCTCTACTTTATACAAGGGAGACCTACCACAGCATAGCGTGCCAAGTGGTGCCATGTCTGCACCTGGGATCCGAACTGGTCAACCCCGAGCTGCCGAAGCAGAACATGCGCACTTAACCGCTGTGCCATCAGGCCAGCCCCCCAATAATTGTTGAATGGGAGTAAGGCCTCTCTGGTTGAAGTGGGATCCTAGAGACCCCTAGCCTCCTTCTCTTCTTTCCCTGTGGCTGCTTTACTGGATCATCCTACAGCCAGTAGACCCTTGTTCCTAATCTTCGTTTCTTTCTGTACATTCACTAGTCTGCCCTCACTCCATTCTTGTATCTTCCACCACCTCTAAGCTGGTGGTTCCCAAATGCCAGAGCTCAGGGCAGCCCTGATGCCTGACAAAGTTCATACTCCATGGCAAGTGGTGAAAGAAGACATAAGCACTGGTTAGGAAGTTTCTGCAAGGCCAAATTATTCAATTTAAGACATTTTCCTTCATTATGAGATACTGCCTACCCTACTTGTATGGTGGTTAAAGTATTCTTTCTTTTATGAAATGATGAGGATAGCAGATTAAAAAAAAATAATCCTTTTGGGGCCGGCCCCATGGCGTAGTCGTTAAGTTTGGTGTGCTCCACTTCAGTGGCCTTGGTTCATGGGTTTGGACCTTCAACACTTGTCAAGCAATGCTGTGGTGGAGACCCACATATAAAGTAGAGGAAGATTAGCACAGATGTTAGCTCATGGTTAATCTTCCTCAGCGCAAAAAAAACAAAAAACAAAAAACCAAACCTTTTTGGGGCTAATTATTAACCCTGTATTAGTCCCCAGGATTTTCATTAAAATTGTACTTGTTTATAAAATTCTAAAGTCTGGGCACCACTGTTTTAAGGTACATTTTAAAGATGATCTGTGTTTTACTGAAAAAAAGGAAGTATGACTTTTTTTTCTGATTACAAAGTTATATATATTCATTTAAAAATTTAGAAAATACAAATATGGTAGCATCGGTGACATTAAAAAGTATTAACGTATAAGTAATCACAGCTTTCCCCATTTGGCTCCTTTACTAAGGAGGGTAGGATCTGGTGTTTTGCTGTGCTGACTGAGGAAACATGAAGCTGCAGAACTGGAAGGAAGAGGGAGACTAGACTGATATTTAGTGGAAAGAGCCTGGAGCCGTCGGAAGAAGAGAAAAGATTGCAGGAACGTGGTTGGAGTGGGAGGGAGAGTAAGAAGGATGGAATTTTGCATGGAGCTGCTGAGGAGAAATATCAAAAAACAGATTTAAAGAAGTTTTCCCAATTGTCATTGCCCAATTGCCTCTTTTCCAGTCTCTTCAAAATAATTCTGTAAAGATTGAAATTGCTTTTCAATGTCTTCTTTTGGATTCTTTTGCATTTAAAGCTGTGTGGAGACTGACCATGAAATACCCAGTCTCATTTGGGTTACAAAGAGAAAAACGAAGTAGAAAATATTCAAAATTCAAAATCCCATCTTCAGAATCTGTTAGGTTTTTAAAACATGATAAAGATGGTATTTCACCTTTATTATCTTTCATTCTTCTGAGGAAAGCAAGTACATCAGAAAATATGTCATGTGTTTTTCAAGCCAGTAGAAACTTACTAGCCACTGGCTTCTCTTGATAATGGTACTCTAGTGTCATCATTAGCTTCATCTCTGCTATGATGCTTCTTTCTGACAAAGCCCTCCTGGCTGCTAGAACTTGTGACCGATGCTTTAGGTGCCATCTCAGAGGCCTTGACACACTAAAAGCTTCCTTTCCTCCTATGGTGGAGAATTCTCTTCCACACAGAGAATTGTTGATCAACCATCTTCAGCTTAAATGATTATGTAGAGCTTCTAGTACCAAATAATATATAGATTCCATTCCACAACCGTGTATACACTCTTTCACCAAAACAAATAAACGGCAGAAATTGTGGAGTATAAAATGCTACATGATTTCAAAACATCCAAGGCTCAAATCAGGGCAGAGCCTCACTCAAGGAGGCCCCTTCAAAAGGGTTGGGAGGGGTCTTCCCTAGGGAAGCTTCATCCTTCTTCTATCTGGACTGAGATGAGAAGCCTTTTGGTTTCCAGAATTCCATGCCTGGATATGTTTCCTTGATGTTCTTTCAGATGATTAATCCTCCCTCCAATTTCTTCCTCTTCTTCTCCCCTACGGCAACCCAAATAAGTTTAAAATTCCTGCAGGTTTTTGACAAAAAGGAGGGTTGACATAAAAAAATTTTATGACTAAAAATGCCCATATAAACATTGTAGAGTTGTTCAAAAATTTTTTAATAAAAATTTCCTTTTGTGAGAAGGACTAGAGAAGCAATGTCAGAGTCCCTTGTCCTGGCAATCTTTAGTTTCTGACCTTTTTTCTGTAGTGATCAGGGTACCTCCTGCCTTACCCTTTTCTCTCTTGTCTATTTCTGGACAGTTGCTCTTGACCTCCAGGGATTTCTTGGCACTTCTGAAAACCGTGGGGTTTTTTCCTCCCATGTCTCCACGGTGTCTGATAATTACCTTTAATATCATCTTCAGTAATCTCTGTTGCATGTTAGTTCAACAAACATGTAGTAAGCAGCTTCTATATGCGAGGCCTGTCTCTTGGGACTGGAGACAGAGACAAAGATCACTGAGATCCTGGTTCCTGCCCTTGACGCTGGGAGAAGGAAAAACCCCATATTGATTCTCTATGCACAATCCCACTGAATTGTCAACGACCCACACCGTTATATAGATATGACGGTAAGTGGAGGGGTTGGGAAGGACACCTAGATCTGCCTGACTCTAAAGCTCTGTTTCTGCTCTTTCCACTCTGCTGCACAACCCCAGACTTGGCTGGGGAGCAAAGCCATCACACTTGGGGCAAGAGAACCACACCTGAGTATCCACCATGTGACTGGCACTTTAGAAATATGGTTTACAGGACAGAAAGTTTAGTCATTGAACTAGTCTTTCCACTTGCACATGGAGAGAGGGTTGAGATGTTTTTTTAATTGGGGGAGTCAGGTGCATATTCAGGGGCTGAGAGTAAGAGAGTGGTGGAAAGGAAGTATTATGATGAAGCTGGGGGTAGAAAGTCAATATTTCAAGATACAGCAAGAGGCAAAATGGACAAGAGCAAGAGAAAGTTGAGGTCTTTTTCTCGTAAGGGAGGTGGTATAGCATTTATCCTGAGATGAGTTTGACGGAGGGATGATGGATAATGAGGTAAGCATATCCAAAGATTGAGAGGAGAGAGTTTGGAGTATTTATCCGTACGTGGGTTTTCTCAGAGGCCAGTGGGTCCTATGATGAAGGTAGCATTGGATAATCTGAGACGAGTTTGGCTGTCCTAAAATGCAAGAGGTAAACTGTTTCCATTAGAGGTAGAAATTAGAGTAAAATAGATACACATGAAGTAGTTGGGATGGGAGCGCGTATATGTTCGGTATCGCCTCTATCTATAACAGTCACATAAAACAAGCCAGAAAAGAAAGTTAGTGAATACAGCAGCTCTGGGCAATTATCAGATCCATAAAGAGTAGAAGAATTTCAGTCAGTAGAGACCTTCCTGAAAGAGATGATATAGAGGCCACCATTACGCCTAAGTATCAATTGATGGAGGGAACCGTCTCCATTCTAACTTGGAGGAAGGAGAAAGATGATTAAGTCATTAGTTAGACAAAGCAAGAGCTGACAACAGTGATAAAGCATTGGTGTATCTGAGGGAATTTTTTTGTGCTGCTCTAACTGCAATATTTTTTACTTTTGAAAAAGAACGCGAAGTCAACTAATTTATCTTGCTGACTATATAAAGCATTAAAAATCTGTTTAATGACATTCGATTATATTAAATGGTATGTTTCTCCTCTTCAAATCCTCTGTGATTCCAGTGTGTCTACCTGCTAGTCCTGTTTCCCTCATTAGGCACCTGGGAGCAACCAATGAAGTCAGTTGTAGGGCTGGAAAGGCACAAACAACCTCTTCTGGCACTTACTGAGGTTCCAGGCATGTCCTGTGGAATTTTACAGCTTCTGTCCCTAGGACATTGCACTGGGCTGATTTCTCTTATAAACTGGATTCGTGTTTTACTTGAGCTGATCCTGGGCTGAATTGGAAAGTAGGTATCTAAGGTGTCTCTCTGTATTTCCTTTCCATGACTCTCTTCCTGTTCCTTGCGTCTCTTCCCAGTCAGGGTGTTTCATATTCTCATAAAGTCTGTGCTCAGTGCCTGTCAACTTAGGAGACATCTCTGCTAAGGCGGAGATAATATTTAGCCCTCTCAGTGGTACTGGAATTTTTACAAGGGCCATTTAGAGATCCCAGTTTGAACTCTAATGAAACAAATTTACAAGGGTGAAAGTTTTCAGTATCATAATAGGCTGCTGAGGGGGCCGGCTCCGTGGCCGAGTGGTTAAGTTCATGCTCTCCGCTTCAGGGGCCCAGGGTTTCGCCGGTTCAGATCCTAGGCGTGGGCACTGCTCGTCAGGCCATGTTGAGACAGTGTTCCCCACAGCACAGCCAGAGGCACTCACAACTAGAATATACAACTATGTACTGGGGGGCTTTGGGGAGAAGAAGAAGAAGAAGAAGAAAAAAAGGAGATTGGCAACAGTTGTTAGCTCAGATGACAATATTTTTTTTTCTGCTTTTTCTCCCCAAACCCCCCTGTACACAGTTGTATATCTTAGTTGCAGGTCCTTCTAGTTGTGGGATGTGGGACGCCGCCTCAACGTGGCCTGACGAGCGGTGCCATGTCTGCACCCAGGATCCGAACCCTGGGACGCCGCAGCGGAGCGCGCGAACTTAAGCACTCGGCCATGGGGCCGGCACCTCAGGTGACAATATTTTTAAAAAAGTCTGCTGAGGGAGGGATTTTGGGTAGGGGAAACTTTTGTGAGCCCTTGAATTCTATCTGGGATGAACTTGTACTTAGGATCTCTGAGCTCACCAGACTCTGAGGTCTTGGAGCTATGATTAGCATGAAGCTGATGCTCACATAAACTGTTCTCTTCCTCTTTTGACCAACAATGACCAACCACCTACCTTCTGCAGGGTGTAGAAGTATCTGCTAGCCAAATTAGTCAGTAATGCTTAATGCTTTTCAGCATCAGAAAGTGATAGCAGCAAGGATGAAGTTTGGTCTAGCTTGCGGGGAGATAATGACACCTGGTACGTGTGCTGGTTTCCATTTGGTCCCATTCACGGAAGCGGAAAGTGCATACAGCCTAGGGTAGGTCAGGCCATCAGAGATCTAAGTTGTTAAATGGTGGCTGGGCCTGGGAATCTGGGGTGACTTTTGAGGAATTCAGTTCTGAAAAGACTGAAGAATATGAAGCTGCCTTCATCTTAGTCAAATGCAGATAATCAATCTGCCCTTTGCATGCCATAAACTAAGACCTTGGAAGTGAAGACAAAAAGTCCAGGATGGAAAATTGGCTGGAGAAGGTCCAGCCTGACCTGGATGTAGACATTTCTCCTGCCTTGTCTTGTCTCTTGCTACAAATCATCCTGCAAGGAATAGGCAACAGCATCTTCAATTCACACACACTTGAAGGATGGTGACTTCCACATTATCCATGGTGAAATTCACAACTAACAATCAATATGTATTTTCAGGCAAAGAACCATCATTCATTTCTGTTATCGGACAGTCTCAGGCAGAAATCATATCTTTTGTGACTTGAATGCGCAGCATTTTCAACTGCTTTATGACTGTGACTGAGAATAGGGCTTTGCTCTGACTGGTATTTCATTGCTGCAGTTTTCTGAACTGCCATTTGCAGCAGGGTATCCAGAACAAGTGTGAGTTTTGGGAGGAAGAGAAGGAGGAGGAGAAGGAAAAAAAAGTTGTCTGTAGGGAAACGGCTATTTTTGTTAGCTTGAAGGAGCTTAATTTGTTATCATTGACACTGAGTGTAATGTTGATTTAACTTTTGCACTGGGGGTATTGATTTTACACTGAAAAGCCAGACACTAGCCATTGTCTAACAATGACCAGCACAATCAGAATTTCAGACCGAGCATGATGTAGAGGAGGAACGACTGCCAGAAGATAAAGGATCTTGTCCTGGCTCTTTGAAGAATTTGCTCAGTGACACTAGCCAAGCCACTTTACCCCTGTGGGCTTCAGATTTTACATCCATCAGGAGATAGATGTGAAATACTTGACCTAAGTTGCCTTCTAGCTCTAAGAGTCTTTGAGTCTATGATTGGGGTTGAGTTTTACTCTTCATTAACATCATCAATGCATAAGATGAGGTAAGTTTCTACGGAATGACACTAGGTTGTTTCCAGCTCTTTGTTGTGACAAACAACGCTTCAATGAACTTCATGATTGTGCATATACATATTTCCATACTTGTGAGAGCATTTCTGAAGAGTATGTTCCTGGAAGCAGAATTGCTAGGAAAAGAGTTATGCACGTGAAAAATTTTTAAATAGATACTGACAAGTTGCCTACCAAAAGCTGTATCGATTTATACTCTGTACCCATTAAGATGTTTTTGGTGTCAGATGATAGAAAAGTCAGCCCAAAGTGGAGAAAGAAAATGTAACAGGAGGGGACCTGGTTTCAGGCACGGTTGGATACAGGCTCAGAAATGATGTCATCTGGCTCCAGTTTCTCTCTCCTGACTTCTCAGCTCCACTTCCTCTTTAGCGGCTCCATCTCAGACAAATCTCCCTTCATGGGATTAAAACAGTGGTGGAATTCTAGGCTTCATCATTTCAGGTTATAGTCTAGTGAGAAATATCCACATGTTTATATCGCAGAAGTCTCAGTCAATGTCTCTTTTGTTTTGATAGGTCATGTGCCCATCTCTACACCAGTTAGAGTACCCAGGGCCATGAAGGCTTTTATTGGCCAAACCTGGAGCTGAGTTAGCTGGAGTTAGCTGCACCAGAACTTCGTGGTGAGAGTGGGGCAGGGGGGCTCACCAATTAGAGTTGGCAGCTATTTCTGGAAGTCGGGTCAATGGATAGAGTATGAAATCAATAAACATGTATGGAGTATACTAAGGAGATAGATTCTTTCATGTGGATTTAGATTTCGTTCCATCTTGAGATGTTGACCTTTAGAAGAGTTGGCATACAGGATCACTTAGGTGGTCTGATTTAAATGACATCCTTTGCACTGCTGGTTAGGACCATAATTATGTACTACTAAAATGTTTTTAAGAGACATCCTTAGATAAGATTGTTTTTTCTTAACTGAAAAAGGAACATAGTTTCTTTAAAAGAAAGAGCAGATGTATTAAAGAACAAAAGCATCTTAATGGTTTTGTTAAGGTTGCTATGGAAATGTTGAAGGCAAATTTTATTTTAAGACACTTGAAGTTAGCATCTGTAAAGAGGAGAGAAGTTTGGAGCAGGTTTTTTTTTTCAAAGATTTATTTTTTTTTCCTTTTTCTCCCCAAAGCCCCCCGGTTCATAGTTGTATATTCTTCGTTGTGGGTCCTTCTAGCTGTGGCATGTGGGACGCTGCCTCAGCGTGGTTTGATGAGCAGTGCCATGTCCGCGCCTAGGATTCGAACCAATGAAACACTGGGCCACCTGCACCGGAGCGCACAAACTTAACCACTTGGCCACAGGGCCAGCCCCTGGAGCAGATTTTTTTTTTAAGAGAAAGAAAGAGACGTCTTAAGGTCGGGGCAAAAAGAATTTGAGGTTTTTAATCTAGAAGAGACTTGTGAGTTCATTAAGGCCAGTGGTTCTCAAATTTGAGTGAGAATCATCTGGAATGTTCGTGAAAACACAGATTTCTGGGCTGCTTCCTAGAGATTCTGATTTAGTAGGTCTGGCCAAGGCCTAAACATTTGCATTTCTAATGAATTCCTCAGTGCTACTGATGCTGATGCTGTTGGGGTGAGGACCACACGTTGAGAAGCACTGATCTAGGCAACTTCCTATCCTCTCCATTTATAGATGGGGAAATTAAAACTTGGAGAGATGAGGGGCTGGCTCAAGGTGACTCTGAGAGTAAGCAGAGGACCTGGGGTTAGAATCAACTCCACCCTCCCCCGTAAGGAAACTGAGCCCCAGATTGGTTATTGCTAAGGTCATGGAGCAGAGTTAGGAAAGAACCCAAACCTCTTGACTTCCAGGCTCGTACCTTCTCCATGTCTCAAGGGTTTTCACTCCTAGAGGAGCAAAGCACCAGGAGATCATGGGTTTTTCCTTTCAGTAGACAAATTATTCAGAAAGTGTTTTCCTTCAAAGTAGAGAACAAGGAGAGTCTGCGTTGTTAGGTAGTATGAATCCTGAGGCCCACAACAGAGGGAGACTCAACAGTTATCAAATGGCTCTAATGGCTCGGAGAAAAGATCCCTGTGGCTGGTGCCGGGGAGGAAAAACTTTCCTCTACCCTCTTATATTCAGAACCTACCTGGGGGCTTGCAAATTAAACAAATGACAGATTGACAAGAGAAGAAAAGTATACAATTTTATTGCTATTTTACTTGCACAGAAGTTCCCAGAAAAGAAGTGAAACTTGACGAAGTGGTTACACTAGGGGGCTTATATACCATTTTAACAAAGGAAAGTGGGTTTGGGCTTCAAGGCATGACAAATCATGGGGAAGTGACTAGGAAGTACATGGGGGAACTCATGCAAGATAAAGGTTACTTAGTAAGGTATGTTTATGCAAACCCTTCTCAGTGTGGTAAGAATGCTCTTCTCTTCTGGTATGGGATGGGGAGGGAAATACCTTTACAAAGGACATTTATGCCCTGCTTTTAGGGGGTAAGAAGAAGGCAGAGAACACTTCCTGCATCTGTGGGCTATCAATTGCCTTTAGCTCAAAATAATCTTTATGCCAAAGTGGCATATTTTGGGGTGGCATATTCTGGATGTCTTCACCAGATAGGGGGTTCAGAGACTTGCCCAGGCCAGGGCTGGTGAAACTCAGACGTGTGCTGGAGCAGCGTTGCCATGCCATGGGGTGAAAGAGTCAGGGTGAAGGTCATCCAGCCGGGGGGCAGCCATGCTTAGATTAAGCACTTATTGGAAGCACTAATAGAATGAGATTTCAAGTGATTTTATTTATTTTTATTAATAAGTAAAAAAATAATAATAACACACAATTCCCTTAATTGTGTGTTATATTTTAGAGACTAGCATTTAATGATATTTCTTAAAGAAGACTTTTATTTTGGCTTTTAGAAAATGTCTGTGTTAACCATGCCAACGTAAAGAATAGTTATTTTTACCACTAGGCAATTACTAAAAGACCATTATCTACCTTAATCTCAATTATGGGCAAGGTAACTAGGAAGAAATAAACAGCATTGGGAGTGTTGGACTTGCAAATGCAAATCTATAAAGGGACAGCAAATGTCTTGATCCCCTGCTTTAAAATATCTTCCCAGCCTGGAACCCTGGTGCTTGGGTTAAACATCAGCTGTGTCCTGAGTTATCTCGCAAAATGTACACACGTTGTGTTTGCAGGTCACTCTGAAGGAGTTACTGTACCAGATCACTTCTCTCACGACAGGAGGCTCTTGGGCAGCGTAGGAACAGGGAGGCAAAGCAGAGGACGAGGGAAGGAGGGCAGAAAGGGCTGCCTGGGGGTTTAACCGTGTGAATACATTAAGAGGATGTGATACTGTTCTCAGGATTTATATATTATTTTTTCTCTCCAGTTCTGGAAGGAAAGGGATGGTAGTCGGCAGCTGGCTGGGTGGGAGGGGTATTTTGGGTCCTGGGGACCTTCCAAGAACCCCTGAAATCTCATCGAAAGGTGAGTGCAGTTTTTATCCCATTGCTGCTCTGCCCTTTAAGGGGCTTGCTCCTTCCCTGACCTACTGCTGCATGTTAGGTCATCAGCAGTTCCTTTGGAGGGTCTTCTGATCAGCAAGCCCGGCTGGTGGCATACATTGGGGCTGGACTGGCCAAGTTCAACTCCACTTCTGCCACCATGTGACCCAAGGGCAAGTTACTAAACCTCTTAGAGCCTTGGTTTCCTCAATTGTAGACAGACTAATAATTTTCATATCACACAATAGTGCAGTTTAAGAAGGACAATGTATGTAAAATATACAGTATAATCAAATCCAGGCCATTACAGGTTGGGTTTTCAGAAGCTGAGACGCAGCTGGGGTGCAAGACTGTGATTAGGGATCAGCTCCTGTGAGCAGAAAGGGAAGGAAGCAGCACTGGGCAGAGGGAGATGAGCTGCAGGCCCCCAGAGCCTCCGCCAGCCTAGGAAGCCTGGAGGGAGCACCGCCCATCTGAGTTGTCCCACGAGGGACCAAGATGGCTGGCCCCTTGTATCCCCGCCTCCCTCAGCCACCAGATGTAGCTGCCCTGGGAAAGGCAAGCTCGTTGGCGAGGCAGCTCCTGCAGCAGAGGCAGCCCCCAGGCTGACATCGAGAGGCTGTCTGCTGGCCACACTCCTGCGGCGAAGCAGCAAGGCTGCCCCTGAAGGCTGGGTGGCTTATCTTCACATCTACCACATAGTCATTCAACAAACATGTCTCCTCCCTGCCACCAAAACCAAACTCTTTCTTACCTTTTCTTCATTTCCGTTCTCCATCAGTCGGCTTCTCCTGTGCCTGCTTTCTCAGGTCCCGTCCTCGCCAGCCATCCTGAGAGCTTGTGGTTACCCAGCAGGGGCCTGGAAGTGGTGTGTGCTTCAGCTGCACTCCTGTACAAAGCCATTTAAGCAGGAAGTATCTTAAACACTTTTTGTTTCATTCAGATAATTTACCAGTTACTCATGACTCCTCTTTTGCTTTGGTAGAGAGAAGAAAACAGTCAGGCTTTATTCTGCAGAATAGAACAACACAGATGCTGGTGAATGCGCTGTTGGCCCATGGCCTGCCAGCTGGTACTAACAATGGGGGAGAAGGCAATGGATGCCTCGCTAACAGATTTCCAAGAACGCTCTGGGCAGCCAAAAAAGCCATTTGGCTTGTTTCTTTTCTCTCTGTTACCTTTCTGAGAGATAAAGAGGCTGACAGATCATGAATGGGAACATGGATTTGATAACTTTTGGGAGGAGGTTAATGTCAAGGGCGCTAGGAAACCAAAATACAAATTAGAGAATAGGGAAGATGGTGTATTTCTAAATGCCTGTGACATTCAGAAGCTGCTCTTATGGAAAATTTGAAGGTATCCAGGCAATGGGAAACCAGACCATGGGCAGAGGATTGCAAGCAGCTGTGAGGGCCCCAAATGAGTTTGTGATTGTCTTCCTAATGTGATTGATCCTGGCATCGGTCCCTGGAGATGCCAGCATCTATAGGTGTCCCAGTCCACATGTCTCTGAGCTGCGGGGATAATTCCAAAAATGGCAGAGAGAGTGAGTGCATGGACATCATTTGGCCACATTATGAGAGCGCCACTGATTCTATGTCCGGGCAGTTGATTTGCTCGACATGAAATCTCCTGTGTCTGGGCTAGAAGCCCATGTCAGGGGCTGGAAAAGACCACCAGCTCCCTTCCTGGACTGCAACCATGAAATCCACCGTACAGTGGCCTCTTGTGGACTAGCTTCCTTCATAGGTCCCATGAAGTCCCAGGGAAGTGGAAACTCCCTTTCAGACCCCATTTGGAGCCTCAGCCATTCTTTTTAAAAAATTTTATTCTGGTAAAAACACTTAACATGTGATGCGTCTTCTTAATAAATTTTAATTGCACAATACGTTATCCTTGACTATGGGTACGATGCTGTACGGCAGATCTACAGAGCTTATTCATCCTTAACCGACACTTGATGCCAGTTGATCAGTAATTCCCCATTTCCCCTCCCCCTCAGGCAACCACTATTCCAGTCTTGAATTTTATGAATCTGACTATTTTTGATACCTCATATAAGTAGAATCAGTACTTGCCTTTCTGTGTCTGGCTTATGACATTTAGCATAATGTCCTCAGGGTCTATCCATACTGTCACATATTACAGAATTTCCTTCTTTTTTAAGTCAAGCCTCAGCTATTCTGTGGAAGAAGCTAATAGCAGGACCTCAATTTAGTTCCATGTTTGGGGAGTTCAGCCTGGAATCCTGACGTGCTCTGTGCAGGGAAAGAGTAATGTAAGGTGTTATAGTGCTCAAACTCGATTCTGCCCACAACAGTCCATTTCATTTGCTAAGACACTGACACTCGGAGAAATTGAGTGCCTTGCCCCAGGTCTCACCAATTGTGAACAGAGGGGCAGGTCCCAAGTTCTCGCTCTATCTGGCTCCAAAGACTTCAGGTACATGGTGACTCTGGTTCTGATTTTCCTCAGATCAGAGAAGACATGGGGACATGGACATTTAATCCATGGAGACTCAAGTCAGGCTCACTCAATAACAAGGGTTCAGAGGATGCCACTCATCCTTACTTGCAAATAATCAGGCATCATGCTGCTGTCCTCTGGACCGCACTGGCTACTAGCCACATGTGGCTACTGATCACTTGAAATGTGGCTAGCCCAAACAGAGATGTGCTGTACACGTGAATTTCAAAAGCCTAGTATGAAAGAAGAAGGTACACTACCTCATTAGTAATTTTTATACTGATTATATGTTGAAATGATGTTTTGGATATATTGAGTGAAATAATTATATTAAAAATTATAATTCATATTTATAATAATATAAAATATATTCTTAAAATTAATTTTGCTTGCTTCTTGTTACCTTTTAAGATAGTGGCTGCTAGAAAATTTAAAATACCCACATAGCTCACATTTTGTTGGATTTCTCTAGATTCGCCATCCCTAAACGCCATTACTTAATTTTTAGCTTCTGCTTCTTCACTGAACATCACTCTTACTGGTGGGGACTGGGGAGGTCATCAGCTTTGGACCTTGAAATTTAAGAGGTAGTTCACAGCATGAGTGTTATTTCATAGTCAGGTAAGCATGGCCATAATCGGGTGCTCAGAGGGGACTCGGCAGTTTAATGTCAATGAAGAAGCCTGTTAGGGCGCATGCCTCATTCATTCAATAAATATTTACGTAATATCTTCTTGATGATGAACTATTATGCCAGGTTCTGGGACTATGTCTGAGAACAAGAAAGAAATAGTCATTGATCTTGGGGAGCTTATAGTCTGGTAGGGGCAATGGACATTGTGATGTTAATTTTATTTGTCAACGTGACTGGGCCACAGGGTGCCCAGATATTTAGTCTAACATTATTCTGGGTGTGTCTGTGACGGTGTTTTTGGATGAGATTCCCATTTGAATCAGTAGACTGAGTGAAGCAGGTTGCCCCTCCCTCATGTGGGGGGACCACATCCAATCAGCTGAAGTTCTGAAAAGAACAAAAAGTCTGAGTAAGAGGGAACTTCAGCAGCCTGACCCCCTGAGCTGGACATTGGTCTTTTCCTGCCTTCAGACTCATTCTGGAACTTATGCCATTAGCTCTCTTGGGTCTCCAGCTTACCAACTGCCGATCTTGGGATTTTTCAGCATCCATGGTCACATGAGCCAATTCCTTAAAATAAATGTCTCCCTCTCTCTCTCTCTCTATGTATATATATCTCCTGTTGGTTCTGTTGCACTGGAGAACCCTAATACAGGCATTAAACAATAATACATAACTTAAGAATACATAACTGAATAATTACATACTGCTTGGAGGTGTGTGTGTGATGAGTTGTTATGGAAATATTTAGGGGCTGAATCTATTCTAATATCCTTGGGGTTACCCTAGACTCTGGCCTTTTACCAAAGAGTCTTGGACCACTGGATCATCTCCCACAATTTGGCCACCTCCTTGTGTCCACAGGGCAAGAAATGACCCAGCCAGGTCTATACCCTAAGTCTGGTCCAGAGTGGAAAGGCTTTACCAGTCTCAACTCCAGGTAGGAGAGGTGAGAAAAATGAAATCTGTTCTATTTTTCACTTCCCCTCATTTCCTTTTTATTACTTACATTTCCTTTGATAAGATGGGTTAATGAAAATGACCACCTTGAACACTTCTGCCACTTGGCATTCTGCATGTTTCATGCAGTTTTGACAGTGAAACTAAAAATGTCATCATTCTTTTTATACCTTAATGTCATGCTTGCAGTTTTGGGAATAGTCTTGCGTTCCTGGCAGACAGCCTGGGGTGAGGGGATGGGTGCTATACTGGGTGGGGGGGAAGCATGTACGTTTTGGATGTGGTGAGTATGGTCAGATTAACTTGGATGTCAGTCCTGGCTGTCTATGTAACCCTGGATAAGTCATTCACAGTTGCCTGACCCCAGCTTCCTCGTCTGTACAATGGGCCTCATACCGCACACTGCGTGGGTTGCAAGGAGGATCAGAGATCAAGTATAGAAAGCACCTAGCACCACTTTAGCATATGATAGATGTTCCATTAATGGTCTCTATTGATATGGTGGTTAATTTTCATAGGGAGACCCCCATGTTCTTCTCTGGTCCCTGGGTCCTAGGCTGGTCCGGTTGACAGAGGGACAGAATCTGAGCACTTAAGTTAGAGCAGTGCTCTGGCTGTCTATGACAGCATGACACACTACCCCAAACTCAGGGGGGGAAACAAGAGCCATTTTGTTATGTGCGTGGATCCTGTGGGTCAGAGATTTGGGAACATGCATGACCTGTGTGCTTGACCACGTCTGGGGCCTCAGTGGGAGGACCTGAATGGCTGGGGGCTGGAATCATCTAGAGGCTTCCTCACCCACACTGCTGGGTGTGAGGTGGGACCGTACTGTGCTTTGATTAGCATTTCCCTGACTGCTGATGATGCTGAGGATCTTTCCATGTGCTCATTGGCCATTTGTACATTTTCTTTGGAGAAAAGTCTATTCAAGATCTTTGCCCATTTTTAAATTGAGTTGTCTTTTTATTATTGACTTACATGCATTTTTTAATACATTTTAGGCAAAATTTTCTTATCAGATCTTTGATTTGGAAATATTTCTCCTAATTCTGTGGAGTATCTTTTTGCTTTCTTGAGTGTGTCCTTTGAACTACAAGTTTTTAATTTTAAGTCCAATTTATCTATTTTTACTTTTGTTGCTTGTGCTTTTGATGTCATAGCTAAGAAGTCTTTGCCTAACCTGGGTTCATAAAGATTTACTGCTATATTTTCTTTTAAGAGTTTTATAGTTTTTGCTCTGGTCTGTAATACATATCGGATTAATTTTTGTGTATAGTGTGAGTAAAGGGACCAGTTTTCCCAGCACCGTTTGTTGAAAAGATTGTTTTCCCCCTATTGAATTTTCTTGGTCAAAAACCTATTGACCATAAATGTTAAGGTTTATTTCTGACTCTCACTTTTATTCCGTTTATCTATATGTCAATCTGTGTGCCAGTACCACACTTACGCTCTATTTACTGTAGCTCTGCAGTGAGTTTTGAAATCAGGAAATGTGAATCTTCCAAGTTCGTTCTTTTTCAGGATGTGATGTTTTGGCCTCAAAAACACATCCCATCATCAAAGCCAAAACTCTAGGTAAAACTGAAATAGGCAATTTTGGGCAACTTGCCTCTTTTTCTGTATCCTTTTTCTTTTTATTCCCCATGATCATTCAGACAGTCCACATGCTTTCCATCCATCTCTTTACCAAAAGCTGCTCTCTGGGGAAGAATATAATAAACTTTTTCTTACTTAAGTATAAATGACTAAAAAAGCTTAATGTTAGTACCATTCTCAGGGGAATTTGCTTTTCAAAAAAGAGAAGAAAAACTTCTTAAACCTGAGGAATTATTCTCTAATGGTAACATTTTCTCTAGAAGAAGGCAGGGAAGTCCTCATACTGCATCTGAAATGACATTTTGGACGGGCCCTTATACTGCCTGTGCCCAAGGCTGGCTTTGTTCAAAGTTTATTGATTCTCTCTCTTCCAACTGTGAGTTTTATACCCATCACTTACTTGCTTTGTGACCTCGGGCAAATTAACCTCTACGCACCTGAGTTTTCTCTTATGTCATACGGAGAAAATCATGCTCATTGCAAAAATGTCCAGCATGTGTTCTGTTGAGCTGCTAAAAATCAGACCGACATACATTTTCACTTGACAAATACAACTGCAAAAAACAAATGCCCTTGTCATTCTCCCGGTTACTGTTCTCCAAGGACACAGGTGAGCTTTTTTATTAAAGCAATTTAATTCTTCCTTATAACATCCCTAGGGAAAGTATGGGCGAACCACTCAGGAAAGCCAGGTTTTGCTGAAAACAGTATGTGGGAAAATGGAATGGAGATACTCAAACTCTCCCCTCAACACCAACAGCCGTGGGTGCAGGGCTTCTTGCTTAGCCACCTGATTTGGAACAAGAGTTTGCACTTGATCACATCTGGTGATGACCTGTAGCTTTGTACTTCCCACGCTCTTTCCAAGGATCAGCATATCTGATCCTCAAAGCATTCCTGTGAGGCCAACTTTATTGCCACGTTACAGATAAAGCAACTGAGCCCAGAGAAGCTAACAGACTTAAGACCCAAACCTTCTTTCTGTGCACTTCACAGATATGTAAGGATGAGAATCACTTTGGACACTATGACCACCACCCACACCATTCCAGACCGGAGAGACCAGCCTTCTCTTTGTTTTACATGCTTATTGGAGATTTTATTTGGTTTGGTCATGGGAGTATTTCTGTTTCTAGAAGCTTCTTTGTTGTTATAAGATGGAAAATTCAAAACCCTCAAACACAAAACACCTGCATATTTTTCTGAGTTGCCATGTGAGCCAGCGACTCCCAGTGTTGCTAAGCCTGAAAACCGTCCGCGAACAGTGGGCGCTACTGTGGAGCCGGACGTGGCCCCCTCTGCATTGAAGCGGCGGGGCCCGGGGAGGGCGCGGGCAGGCCGAGCACTCCTGGACCTGCCCGGCAGATGGCAGCGTTGTGCAGCCGATGCCGCCTCTCCCCGCGAGCCCCGCTTTTTCCCTCCCCGCTTCCCTGTGCTTGGCCGCGAGGCGCAGGTAGCAGCGCGTCCTGACTCCCCGATGTCCACTGTGCCGCCCCATCTGCAGATGGCCTGTGCCTGGCGCGTCACGACAGGACTGAATCCGCCGCATGGGGCTGACTCAGATTCGGGTGTTTTTGTGGCTCCGGGCACAACCGTGACTTTGGCTAATTGGCCCAGTTCGTTTGATTTCCCACCTGCCCTTTCCGCCACCAAGAAGTGCAGGGAAAGCTGATAAATGTCCCCCATCCAAATGGTTTCCTCCCCAGCTCCTTTTGTGCCGTGAGCCTTGTCCTTAGAGACCCCGTGTCCGCCCCCTGCTCAGGGGCCGGGTTGTGTCTCGCTGGGGTTCTCCCGGGAACGGGGGCTCCGCGTGCCCTGCGACGCGGACTACCGCCGCTAGAGGGCAGCGTCGTCACGTGCCGCGCAGGAGCCGGCCCGGGAAGGCGCCGCGGCGCTCGGCGCGGTCCACGTCCTAGGCATGACCTTGGGACCCGCAACTGCCTTATGGCGGGGCGCTCCCCCTTCCTGACTGTGTGGGCTCCTTCACGGGTGCTCTGGGTCCCATACCCTTAGAAATCTCATTCCACCCCTCTTCTCTCTTCTCGCCTGTTTCTCAACCTCTCTGAATAGATTGGATCTTTCCCACCAGCTTTTAAATATCTCCAGGTAAACTTCATCTTGGAAGAAAAATTCTCTGACACTCAGTTCTCCTCTACTGTCCACCCATATCTCTCAGGGCACCCCCCATCTCCTCCCCCAAACAAGCTCTGAAAGGCCAGCTTCCTCAATCCCCTTCACAACCCTTCTGCCTCCTCCCCTCCTTTTCTCAGAAACTCGTCCTTATCTTATTTGATCTTTCTAGAATAGGCACCCTCTCCCTTCCTCAAAACTCTGTCCCACCTTGGGTGGATTCTGGTTTTGAGACTTCCACTGCTCTGGCTGTTCCTTTCTATTCTTTAAAGGAATTTTCTTCTTTTGCCGACCCTTTGAATGTCCACTGTCCCAGTATTCTGTCTTTGGTCCCCTTCTCACTCTGCTCACCCTCCCTGAGAACCTGTTTATGTGCATAGAGCCCACCACCACCTTCTCCACTACTGCCAGCATTTATTGATCACTAATCCTGATGACGCCCACGTTTTTACCTCCAGTCCAAATGTCTCTTTTGAGCTACAGACTCATTTCTTCATTTTGCCAGGCTCCCAGGGGCCACTTGGAACTAATACTTGGAAAATAAACTCTGGGCTCTTACGCTGAGGATGGGGGGCGGGGGGGCAGCGTTTGTCTCCTGTATAGCGATGCTTTGAATAATGATGCTTTACCTCCGACCAGCTGCTGCTTCTCCTTCAAGGTGTCTCCGAGATTGAAAAGAAGCCTTTACCTAGTGCTTAACTGGAGATGCAGTCACCGAGCCAGTCACTAACCACCCCTTTTCCCTCTACCCCCTGTCGAGGGAACCAACACATGATGGCACAGTCTGAGCCTCCTTCCCAGCCCTGGCTGATTGGACCTAGCAGGACGTCTGAGCCGAAGCTACAAAGATCAGGTGGCATTGGGGTGATCAGAGTCTTCTTTTGAGATTCTGGGACTGGAACACTGAAAGGAATGATCTAGTTAAAATAGGGAGAGCTGAGCTGAAAAGTCATGTGGATTGAGGGGCATGTGACACATGAGTGAACTGAGGCAGCTAGCTGAGTAGGAGGAGGAAGAAAGAGGTAGGGGTTAGAAAGCCCCAGAATATTTCCATTTCCAGTTTCTCAAGAAACCCAGTAGTACTGTCTGCCCTTGCTTTCTGAAGGTTTCTCTATGTTCTTTCAGTAGCCTCTTCACCTTGAGACAGCCCAGAATTTTAGCTAATTCGTGAAGAAGCAGAGGGCAGTAAAAGCAAAGGAAGAACAGAGGCAGGAGAGAGGACTAACGGGATCCAGCAGGCACCCCCACTGGGCTCCAGAAGCAGGGGAGGCTGGGGGTGCTCCTCCCACATCCCACCCACCGCTGGATCTTAGCAGGTTGGTCAGCCATAGCTTCAGAAGTCTAATGTTTTTCAAAATGTCACTAGATTTATGGTAGAGGAGAATACCAAAACATGGCAACATGAAGTGTTTATTGAATGCCTATTGTATGTCAGGAACTGAGGTGATTTCTGGGGAAATAGAGGTGAATAAGATATGGTCCTTGCCCCCAAGGAGCCCACAATCCTTCAGAGAACAAAATACCTAAATATAACACAGAGTGAAAATACTAAAGTGGAATTGTGTATAAAATGCTATAGGAATATAAGAAAGGGAATAATTAGTTCTGCCTTAGATACAGGTGAGAAGGACACAGGCAGACTTTCAAAGGGGAGGTGACTTTGGAACTGGACCTTGAAGAATGAGTAGGAGTTTGCCAGACAGAGTAGAGGGGTTTGCATTCTAAGGAGAGAGTGCAAAGGCTGAAAGATACACGAGCACGTGGTGTGTGGGAAGAATTGTGGTATTGTACTGTGTGTGTGTGAGGGTGAGGGTCTCAGTGGCAGCAGATGACAAGGAAAAGGCAGGTGAGGACCAGAATGCGATCTTGAATGTCACAATTAGAAGCTTGGACTTCATCCTGAGGACACTGTGGAGCTGCAGAGGTTTTTAATGAGGGAGTCTTGGAATCAGAGCTGCCTCTGGAATGACAACTGGAGGCTGCAGAGAGGATGCCTGGAGGAAGGGGAGGGTAGAGGAGGTCAATCTCAGCACGCCTCATCTCAGTTTACCTTCAAACTCTGTAGCCGTATCAAGGGGCTAAGATAAGACCGTGGGCAGCTGGTAAATCGTAACTTATAGCAACTCTGTTCTCAAGGAAGGCTGCGAATCCATGCGTGCTCCCATCAGCACAGAGGGCCTGTGGTTCCACTGCTGTGCCATCCGGGGCTGTTTTTATTTACTCATTCACTCAATTATTCAGCAAATATTCAATGAATGTCACTTTGGGCCGAGTACAGCACTGGGGGCTGGGGATACCATGATGAGAAAGCAGGTGTGGCTCCTCCTGTCATGGAATCTATTGTTGAGTTGGGGAGACAGCTATAAATCAGGTAATTTTTGACCAAGTAAATGAATTTCCCACTTGGAAGGAAAAGAATGTGGTTCTGTGAGTGTATAACAAAGAACTCCCTCTGCCCTCAGCCTGAAGGACTATTGGGAGTTCACCAGATGAAGGGAGGGGGTTTCAGGTGAGGAGCAGAATGTGGCAACGCCCGGTGGCCTGCGAGAGCGTGGTGTGGTTGAGGAACTGAGAGCCTGAGTGTGAGGTGAGTTGGTGGGAGAGACAGGAGCCAAGCCATGGGGCCTTGTCTTGCCCATGTCAAGCTTTAGATAAAGTATTTGTTGAGGGAGAACAGATCAGTTAAATCTGAATGACACAAAGCTGGGAGGAGAGTGAAAAATTTGAATTTCAGAGTCAAGATTCAAGAAAATTTCACAGGTCTAAATGAGAAAGGATGGAGTTCAACAAATGTGAATTTCTACATTTAAGTTAAAAATTTTAATTGAAGTTCAAACATTTATGTATAAGGGTGTTCATCATTGCATATTTATAATAGTGAAAAAATGGGAAAAATGAAATATCCGACTACAGGAAAATGATTAAATATCCTGTGTATACAAAATTGGGTTCAAATGCTGCCTTCTCCGTTTCACAGCCATGTCATTGGACAAGTTACATAACCCCTTTGTGCCTGTTTCCTTACCTAGATTGTAGGGTTAATCCTCTACCTCACATAGTGAATGCTACATAAGCATTATGCCTGTGTTAGCTGTTATATCTATTAATATTGTTTCCAAATATGTTTAATGTTATTAGAAAATGCTCAGAATCTACATTATGCAGTTTAATCTCATTTTGTTTCACACTATGGGGGTCTGTGTTTTTCTGTAGTTTTGAGCTTCTGCTTTGTCCGCTTGGGTATCAGATATGGTCCCGGGTCTCCAGGGAACTGAATAGAGGCCCTTCCTTGCTCAGCATGAAAATTCCCTTCTTGTTCCTGGTTATCCCCTTCTTGCGATGTGTTTCAGGCTCTTCTGGGCCAGTTTATTCAGACTGGAGAATCAGTGACCCTCCCCAGTGCCTGTGGGGAGAGTCCTGGAGAATCTGATCAGTCCATTGTGGGCAGCGTCTGCTGCTCCCAACACCGGTGTCTGGTGAAAGCGGCTGGCCACTCCCGCCTTGGGCCATCCCACAGCTGGTCAGGGGATGGCTCTCGTGGTGCTGGGAAGAGATTTCTTCTCATTGTTCTACACCGACAATGGTCTGGGCCTCCAGCGTTTCAGCTTCTTGGTTTGCCCTCATACACATTTTACTCAGACTGTGGCCTTGGTGCTCCAGTGGCTGCTGTGGTAGAAGGTTCTTGTTTTGACCTCGTGCTCTACCTAAACCACCTCCGCCTCCTCACCAAGAGTTCAGAAATCCGGGCTCCCGCTTAAGATCAACTGAACTCATCAGAGATGTTTGAAAATGAGTGAACCTAAGGAGAATGGGTCTTGATTTCTCTCCTCCTGGGAAGCTCCTAGGCTCTCTCTCAGATTGTCTCACCTACTTCCCAGTGACATTTGGCTTTAGTACCAGGGGATGAGAAGGACCGCCTTTGTCAAGAAAAACATTATCCTGTGACTGATGTTCTTGCCTCCGGAGGATAGGTACCTCTGCCTTACATCTGCAAAACTAAAAGAAACTGCCCATGTGATTGATTCCAGAACAAAAAAAGTGTCCCAAAATGACTTGTTAGACATGAAAGTGGCTGGCAACTTTTTAACTTGCAGACTTTCTTGCTAACAAAAAATTTTTAAGTTCTGTCTCATGAGGGACACTGCTGCATATTCATAAAAAAGAAATTGACTAGAAAGAACCATGCCACGATATTAGCTGTGCTTACCTCTGCGTGGTGGGATTCCAATGGACAGTTTTCTTTTTATATATTTTGTTATGTTTTCCAGATTTTCAACAATGAATATGTATTACTTTCACAATTAGAAACAGGTCCTGCCAATCAAATCAAAACCAGTCATATGAATGAATACCAGATGGGGATATCTGTGTGAATTTTTGCTCCTGTCCTGGATCCATTCCAGTTATTCCAAAGGACAGCCCTGTTTTCTGCGGGCAGATCTGGCTTTCCCCTACTACCAGTGAGGGGCCCATGGGTCAGTTATGTAAGAGTCCCATATGGCCACAAAGAGGGAGGTTTGGAATTAGTCTTTGTATTGGGTGTATGTCTGAGTTCCAAGCTCTCCCACAAGGCTACTGGTCACAGCCACACCCTCACAAATTCTGCCATTGCAAGGTCTATGTGGTGTCTCCAAGATTACCCTTAGGTTTGACAATTTGCTAGAAGGACTCACAGAACTCAGAAAAGCTGTTATAGTCACAGTTACAGTTTGTTACAGTGAAAGGATACAGATTAAAACCAGCAAAGGAAAAAGGTGTATAGAGTGGAGTCCAGGAGAAACCAGGCATGAGCTTCCAGTTGTCACGTGGACAGCACGTGATTCGCCCGCAATAATGCCTGATAACACACATAAAGTATTGCCACCTTGAGCCTTGGTGTCCAGGGTTTGTATGAGGGGTCAGTCATGTAGGCATGGAGTGCTCATATGACTGACCTTAGCTACTCAGTCTCTAGCCTCTCCAGAGGTCAAACTGATAGAGTCTGGCCCAGGGCCCCAAGCAAACAAAAATAGGCATTTATCATATATCACATTGTTAGTGTAAACAATCTGTGATGGCCCCAGCCTCCAGGTATACACAGATACTCTTCCCAGGCAGGATATTCCAAGGGCTTAAAGGTTATCCTCCAGTAGCTGATCAAGGGCCAGCTCTTTTTTTGGACTGTGCAGGGTGTGACACCCCAAGCCTGTTGAGTCACCCCTTATTGCACAAAGGTCAGGCTCTACAAACTTGAGCTTAGCTCCCTTCTGTCTGGATCTCTTGGGTAGTTAGAGTTTTCCTGTTTTTCACCCCTTTCTAGATTAGGGGACCTGAGCCAGGTGGGCAAAGCCCTGCTTTGTGGCTTTATACACTGTTCTCTGTGGCCCTGTTGGAGCCAGAATTCCATGTGGGTCCTTGGGTTAGCTTGACATTCTCATAGTCAATATTTTATACCTTTGAAGCTGCGTCCCTGCTCCACTCTCCCCACAGGTCTTTCTGAGACCCTGGAAATGGGCTGCCATGGCTGTGTGTCTGCTTGTATTTGGGTTTGGACACTTGAGCCTGTACTGGGGCCACAGCTCTGCCCACACAGCCCAGTGCCCCTCCTCGCCTGGGTCCAGCCCCTTTCTCCCAGCATGCCTTGCAGTGAGTGCCTGCAAAGCAACTTAGTCCCTGAAAATTCTTAAATGTGTGAAGGTGAAAGAGATCTGGGGATTGTAGTTGACCACAGTTTTAATGACAGAACACGGAGGTAATCATTAAGAAAATATTAGGCAGTATGTCACATTGGGAAGAATGACAACTTTGGAGTCAAACAGAGTGGAATTTGAATCTCTGCTTAGCTATTTTCTAGTTCTGTGAACTTGAGCAAGTTATTTGCTCTCTGAGTTTCAATTTTTTTCATCTGTTAAATGGGAATATTAAAATTGGCCATGGTTATGATTGGAAAGAATGTATGCAAAGTGGCTAGCCCAATATCTGGCATGTGGTGGGCTGCAATGAATAGTAGCTACTACTAATATTATTTGGCCGTACTAACAGAGTAAGTGTTTCTAGATTGAAGAAGGTAGTTGACACACTACTTAGCTTCATCTGGGGACACATGTTCAATTTGGGGCACTCTCCTCTAGGATGTGTATGTGTGTGCATGATTGAACATTTCGCGTCTTTCCAAGGATGGTGATCAGGAAGGCAAAGAGTCTGGAAAACATGTGGTATGAAGGAAATGGGGATATTTAGCTTAGAAAAGAGAAAGCTTCACTTGTGTTGCCTTTAAATATTTGCAGCGTTACCATGTAGAAGCAGAAGTAGTTGCATGCAGTGCAGCTCCCATGGGGAAACTCTAGGGAGACCCCACCCTGCATGAAACTATTCTAGTTTCTAACAATTAGAACTGCCCAATAGTACGTTAGGTGGGCCCTGAATTGTCCTGTCCCTGGAATTCTGCATTGGAAGACGTGTGACTTGTGGGAACATGGAGAAGATTTCATCATTGGATGGGAGCCTGGCTGAGAATGAACTCCAAGGCTCAGTGTCTTTAGTGGCTGTCTTGCTCATTTTTCTCCTTAAGATCCTGTAGGAGGCACCACTCATAAAAGCCCCTTGATATTTATACCATTATAACCTTGAAGGAGTCATAAACACCCAGAGAATGTGAAAAGTGAAGTCCTCTGATTCCATAGCTGGTTGTCTCCCTAGAATGAAATTTCAACTTGGTTTGGGAGAGAATGTCCCAGCTAGTGTTTCTCTTCAGAATGATTAAAGTCTTTGGGTCCATCTGGATTCATTCATTTTAACTATTCCATTTCCCAAGAATATCATCTCATTACTTTTTCAATGACCCAATATTTTCAACACAAATGAATGAGTCCAGAAAGTCATTTCAGCCATTGATTATTTTTGGTAACCTTCTGATCTGTTCTGAATCCTTTTTCTTTTAATTTCCATTTATGTCCTCCTGTCTTGTCATCTGTTCTGAGCTGAAAATAGTAACTTGGCTTGACCTTCTTATCTACCATTTAAGATTTTATAGTCTTTGATTAAATCTCATCTTAATAAGCATTGCTGGAGACTAGGTTTTTTTTTTTTACAGGCTGCTCTTTGTGGCTATCTGTTATCACAGGACCAACTTTACTGTCCTTCTCCAAACATGCCAAAATCTCACTTCATCTTTTTGATAAGAGCTGGCTTCAAAGTCAGTCTTAATAAGATATACCTGTTTGCTTAGAAACAAAGAACATCTCCTCTTTAGGTTTGAACTGTCTCCTAAATCTGTTTGTGAATATGCTAGAAATCTTACTTACGTGCAATTTAAAATGCCGCTGGGCAGGACAACCACAA
The DNA here is from genome assembly GCF_037783145.1 of Equus przewalskii. Lineage (NCBI taxonomy): Eukaryota > Metazoa > Chordata > Mammalia > Perissodactyla > Equidae > Equus > Equus przewalskii. Next base: position 75,683,110 of record NC_091833.1, on the reverse strand, counting down.
AGTGGTGTTAATTAGATCTTAATGTGACTGAATTGATCAGCTCGTTTCTTTTTGATGTGGGAGAAGAGATAGGGCGATAGGAGAACTCTGGGCATTTATTTGGTCAAACAAAATTCTTCTAGCAAATGTTTATTGAATGCCTGATTATGATTTGGCAGTAGAATATGAGAATAAACATGAACAAGACATGATAGTTGACCTCAAGGACCTGCTGTGCAGGGGTCTGGGGCTGTGGGTTAAGACACAGAAGAAAACTTAGACAGGGCCTAGAAGACAAAGTTTAGATTTTGAGAACAGGATCTGGGTAGATAAAGTCATTTTCATACTTGGAAGTGAGGAGAAAGAAGACAGAAATTGGTAGAAAAGAATAATTTTCTTCTAGCTCTCTAGGACGCTTTTCTCATTGAGGAATATGAGTTTCTTTAGATATTTAATTATCTTTCTAGTGTGTCCTGCCTGGTTGGGCGTCACTCAAACCATCCAGTCCTTTGAGGTTTGGGCAGATTCCTGATGCTTGTCCTCAGGCAGGGTCTGTCTTTGTTGGAAAATCCAATTTAAGAGGAGGCAGCAAATCAGCAGGAAAGGAAAAGACTCCCCTTTCTTCACGGCCAAAGCTCTCCTCCTTCTTCTCTGTCACCAAGTCTTCTTCATGTTCCCAGGCCCAGTTCACGTTCCACCTCCCCTGTGGCACCTTCTCTGAACATCCAGCTGGACCTGAGCTCTGCTTGGCTGCCATGCCTTCAACTTTCATTCTCCAGAGCTCTCCTGTGGCGCTCATGGGCTGGCATTGCAAGTTGTCCTTTCCCATTTAGGGTGGGAGGTTGGCCGTCATCATATCACCATCTCACTCTCCAATAGCGGCAGAAAGGCTACTGGTCAGGGTGCTGAGGTTATCATAAAGGACAACACTCAGGCGGGCCCTCGTCAAGGGCTCCCAATCTAGTCCAGTCTGTCTCCAGATGAGGTTTGCTGGTATTACCTGAGGTCTATGAATCCTATAAGAACTTTAAAAAATTGTGTTTTTCTTTCAATAATAAAAAGATATTTTTATTAGTTAGAAAGGTTGAAATTATATCTTGCAATGATAATCTGCGACTAAGAGACGTTTTCAAAGAATAAGAATGAACTTTCTTAAGACTATATTATTTAAATTGGCATTTTGTAGATAATCTCTGGGGTCAAGAGACTTATTTCTCTGAAATAGGTCCCTGTATTACTCAAGTTTGAGAGACATTGGTTTAGTTGACTTCGTTCATTCATTCATTCAATAAACATTTATTGTGCGCCTATTAGTTATGTGTGTCAGGCACGTGAGCAGGTGGTCAGGACATGTTCCAGGCTCCAGAATCTTAACAATTACTGACTTACCAGGTAGCACCTCCCACGTGGGTCAGGCTGTCGACTTCTCTAAGCTTTACTTTCTCCATCAATAAAACAAAGTGAGAGTATCTTATCTATTTCTGTCCTCTCAGAGGTGTAGAAAAATATACCTGGGATCGGAAAAAAACCCCCCAAAACCGCAAAGAATTGGTTGTATCCAAATTTGGTGTTTCCAAGTCAGCTGCAAGTGTTAAAGCTGCATCTCTCCTACTCCCGCTGGGCTCAGGAGGGACCCGGGACCCAGGGAAGGGCTCAACCAGCTCTCACAGAAATGGGTTCTACACCGTGGAGCAGAAGATTTTTCACAAGAGCTATTTTTGGATCTGTTTACGCTGCCAACGACCTCCAATTTCACATTTCACAAACTCCCGTGGGGCCGAGGAGTTACTCCCTGGGAATCTTCTCTGCTTAGCAGGAACTCACGGGCAGGTGCTGATGGCTGCCGTGTTCAAAGAACAATCTGTCACGAAGCTAAGGGGCTTATTACTCATTCTAACACTGAGCACTAAATAAACACCAGACTACAGGGAGATGGAACCTGGGACCTTTTGACTCAGAGCTAATATGGATAGCCATTAAAGGAGCACTTTTGCAAACCCATCACCCACTGAAACAGTTCTTGTTAAAAATGCTTAACCATCCTGCACCCAGTGGCAATGCAGTCATCAAGAACTACAGCATGACGCTTAAACATGTCGGAGTACAGCTCTAACAGCCACTACCTGCTACTCCATTGTTAATGGACTAGTGAGTGGGATGCACTTTCTTTTAACAGGAGAAATTCCTTTTTAAATATGCTGTCAGACAGATGTGGATCCAAGATCTACATCTCAGTCCAGTTGGGCAAGTTGTCTGATCCTGAGCATCACATCCAGCAGGGCGAGTTTTCATTTCTAAAGCTTCCAGGCCTGGAGCAAGACCTCCAAGGGTACCTATAATGCATCATGTGTGGGCATTGTAGGAGATATAGTGTGGTCCTATCACTGGGCTACCTTATTTTTCAGGGTCTGTTCTCTCTTGCTCTGTGGAGCAAGAACTAGGGCCTTTCGGTGGGGCATGATGCCTTCATTCATTCAGCCGATATTTACTGAGTGTCAGGCACCACACTAGATGCCAGGAATACAGAGATGGATAAGACACAGTCTCTAGTTTATAGATGCTTATAATCCAGGGAGAGAAACAAACAAGTAAAGAGCCTGTTCTAATACAGAGTAGTCAGAGTGATGCGGGCTGCTTGACTCAGCCTTGGAGGGTCAGAAGAGGCTTGGTGGAGGGTGAGTGTTCGAACTGAGACCAGGAGGTTGTATAGCAGTCGACAGGTCAACGTGAGGGGATGGTGAAGGGTACATGACAGCATGTCAATTTGGAAACTACACGTATTTCAGGATGGCTGGTCACAGGGTGCAAGAAGGTGTGATGAGAAATGAGATGGGAGAATTAAACATCCCTGACTATATTGCCTCCTAGTTATTTTTCACTGCAACACTCCTCCCCAAAGCTGATATGGCAGGTACATCTGTGTGTGTGCGCATTTAAAACAAACAAACACCCCCCCCCCCCCCAGCCCCAAACCCTCAAGTACCCTCTTCAATTGAACGTTTAGTTTGCTTGGTTGAAGGCTATTTAGAAGTAAAGTGATGGTCTCTTTGCTTGCTCCAAGTCAGGTTGGGAAAAACATCACATGTGAGGCTAGTTATCACAGGGTCTGTAACCTGGTATTTGCCAAGCTTCCAAATGCTCAACTGAAAGTTCAGTTTTTAAGAAAGAAAGCTGCCAGGGACTCTGAGTATAGAACAGCAGGAACTGTGCCGGAGGGATGCCAGGAGCAACTCTTAACGTGGGAATGCAAGACAACTGAGTGTGGAGTTGTGCGGCCTTTGTGACCTGCAGAAGCAGAAACTATGGTCCTGTGGATAAGGTGGTGACTGCTGTGTGACAATACGGGTTGTCAAATCAAGATGGCAGATGTAATTAACAATAAGAACAATATCAAGTCTTGGCATAATATTCATTATGTTTATACATTCAAAGGATGTTGCTATAGTTAGAATATTGGTTCACTTGCTATTACAGAGAACAAAATAACAGTGGATTTGATAAAATAAAAGGATTATTTCTTTCTCTCATAGAAATCTGAGCTGGTAGGTGGCCCAGGGGTGGTAGGCAGCTCTGCTTCAAGAGATTGTGCAGGACCTAGACATTTTCTATGTCGTTCATCCACCATTCTCTAAGTTCAAAGATAACCCACCACCACGTCAACTTTGAATTTTCAGGAAGAAGGAAAGGGGAAAGTAGGGCAAACAGCTTTTTTTAAAGGCATGGCCTGAAAATTGCAGATATCGTTTCTCTTTGTATTGCATTGGTAAGCTGTTTGTTGGTTGCCCACGTCCAGCTGCAGTGGAGTCTGGGAACTGTAGTTTCTGGCTGTGCAGTCTACGTTAGAGTTTGGGATGTTATTACCAAGAGAAAAGAGGGGAGAATGGATAGCGGTAGATGATTGACAGTCTCTGCCATAGAGGTTTATCTCCATCATGCCATTTGATCTGCTCAACAACCTTGTTAGGAAGGAGGCAGAGATTATTTATTCTCCTTTTTGTAGATGAGGAAAATGAGACAGAAAGATTAAGAGACTTGGTCAATATCACACAATGAGGCCACATGGCAGAGTCATAAAAAGCTTGGTCACGAGGTGCTCTGGTAGAGCACATTATTAATCACTGAGGTTTCTAAAGCTTATTCCTCAGCCTGGGAAACAGTCTTCCCAGTTACTGTGGCCCCTTTCAAGAAAAATCTTCAAGGTTAACATGAGTTAGAGGCCTGAGGAGCACAAGTCCATGAGCATTTGGAACATGGCGCCGTGTGGATGTGGTCTGGGCTGAGCATGTCTTATTTTGCCTCTTCCACTCCAAAGGCAAAGACCTGGGCAAACAGGATACTGGGGCTTAATGGAAAGAACATTGGATTGGGGGTCAGGAGACCCGGGTCTCGTTCGACTTCCCTGACTAGTGAGGTCATCTTTAACTAGCATCAACTGCATTCCTATGAAATGATGGACGCTGAGCTTGATACCAGCACATCTTCTTGTTTAATCTCAGAACAACATTGTGAAATAGATATTATTATCTACATTTTAGAGAAGATGAAATTGAGGCCCAAAGAGCTGAGTGGACCAACATTATATAGCTTGTTGGAGGTAGAGCTGGGATTCCAACCCAGGCCTTCTGACTCCAAGGCCAGAGCTCTTCCTAGCAAAGCACACTGTCCTGTATGCCAAGCAACTGCTCGGTAGCTGGATCTGAAGTTGGGTACCTGACTTGTTGCATGCATGGCTAATAGCACTCCTCTTGGGGCCAGTGTACTTAGGTTGTGCCCTTTATGACGCTGCCTTTTTGTGAAAGAAGTCCCTCTCCTGGAGGGCAGATCCCCTAAACTGGCCTTCCTCACACAGACAGTCTGCTTCTTGATGGGCTCTCCCTGGGTGACTCTTTTTTCCTTTATTAATTTTCTTCTCTTTTCAAAATTACCAAAGGGATACATGTTCATTTGTATAAAATGCAAATAATATGGGAAGGTCTTAGTTTCCCCGGCCTCCCCACCTCTCCTCCAGTCCTTTTCTCAGAGTTACCAACCGTTAGCAATCTGGTGAGCATCTTCACATGTTTTTGCCTATGTATTTATTTTTGTGTAGATTTTTTAAAAGTAAAAGTGGGAATGTGTAGATTGTTCTACAATGTGCTTTTTTCACTTAACAATACATTGCATTTATCTTTCTATCCCAGGACATTAAAATTGACCTCATTCTTGCTGGTGGTCATGTGTTGGACCGACCACGTAGCTGACTTCAGATCCTGTTCACATTTTGGTATTATAGTCATGTATCACATCATGATATTTCAGTCAACAACGGGCTGCATATACGACAGTGGGCCCATAAAATTAATTCCAGACAGCCTAGGTGTGTAGTAGGCTATACCATTTAGGTTTGTGTAAGTACACTCTATGATGTTTGCACAATGACAAAATCACCTAATGATGCATTTCTCAGAATGTATTCTCATCGTTAAGCGACTCATGTTTGTATATGAAACATTGTTAATAGTGTGGACTTTAGATCCTTACCATCTCCCTTCTGAATCTTGGATCCATCACATATTATCTAAGTGATCCTGGGAAGTTGACTTAACTACTCTGTGGGTCAGTTTCTTCACCCATAAAGTGGGGTTAATAACAGTGACTTCCCTCATAGGCTACTTGGAGGACTAAACGAGTTAACACGTAACATATTTAGATCCTGGAACATATGTAATATGAATGTTACATGAGGGTTAGCAGGTCTTTTTATACTTGGATAGTATTTCATATTGTGTCTGGTTTCCTATCACTTGACACTGAAGTTGTACATGATTCTTTTTTTGTTAAAACAAACACAGTTGTGATCAATATGCTTTTACATATACTTTTATGCACATGTGAAAGTGTTTCTGTAGAATAAATTTCTTGGAGTAGAATTAATGAGTCAAAGGGTATGGGCATTTCTAATAGTGACACAAGCTGGTGGGCTTTGCCTGACCATGCTTTTCTTGGTTCTGTCACATCAGCTCACCAGGAGCCGCTATTGGGCATCCTGCAGGCGTCCTGTCCTCCACACAGCCAACAGTTGGCAGAGCTACATGGCAGCAAGTATTCCCCTTTGTCTTCCGAGGGCCTGGCCCTTTGTGAACATGCATTAGACTGGATGGCTTCCTGGTGATCCTGATGGGGATTCTGAATTGCTACTTTATGTAAAGTGTGGTGCACAGGGGACAGGTGACCCTGGCCAAGAACTTTGGTCAGATCCCACATACCCATTGTTAGACTGAGGATGAGATGGCACAGGTGGTCAAGAGAACTGACATGTCGTTTCACTCCTGCATCTGTCCAGGTTCTCTAAGGGCTTGGTCATGCTTTTTTGCTTGGCCGTCATGTCTTTGCTGAGTGTGACAAGGGGTAATGAATGGGGTAGGTGCAGTTGCAATGATTCACAGGATGCACGGATCAAGTGCGCTCCTGGAAAAATAGGAAATGAAACACAGTGGTGCTGTGCATTGCTGCTATGATATTTCTCTTGATCTCATTACACAGGAGGGGCTGAGGGATAAATGTGATAATCTGACTTGGGGACTAAAGGCTGGTGATTTATTTGTCTAATTAATGAACACATTGAGCAGTTACTTTGAGTTGGGCATTGTGTTTGGTGCTGGGGGGTACAGAAATGACTAAGACATAATTCCTACCTTTGGAGACACCACAGAAGCTTTGTGAGTCCTTGAAAAGACTTAAATTTTCAAGAACAATGGGAGTGAATGTGATAATACTGCAGATGGAGCCTGAGTTCCAATGTAGATCTGAGGCTGAGGGTGGGTGTGAATGAGAGTTTTGGGATCTTTTTGCAAAAAATTGATTAGTTGAGAGGCTTTCCTGTAAAAATATTCCAAATTGAAAATTACATTCTATTTTCTTTTTCCCTGATGGAAAAGATACGTGTTCAGTATAGATGATTTAGAAAAATGCGAAGGAAATTAAAGATCACCTGTAACTCTCCCATCCAGAGTCAACCATCATTAGCAGTAAAATTCTTTATATTTGGTCACATTTATATGTAGGTACATTTTTAAAACAAAATTGGGAATCATACTTTGTATACTGCTTTGTGACTTACTTTTTCACTTAAACTATATTAGGAGTATTTTACATATCTTTCATATTCTTTGATAGCATGATATATAATGGATGTATGTGTTCTGTTATAAACATATATTGTAATCTATTTAGTTATTTAATGATTTTCTGGACTTTTAGGTTATTTCCCTGTTTATACTCATCTATTTTCTTGTAATGAGTATTCTTTTTACTAATCTTTCTGTGCATGTCTCACCCTTTTCTTAAAATATAGTAATAGAAGCAGAGTAACTGGGTCAAAGATTGTGGACTTTTAAAACTTTCATTACTAAGTTATTCTTTAGAAAGTTTATGCCATGTGGCATGTTCAGCGAGGGTGTAAGAGAATGCCCATGTCCCTGCATTCTCTGCAACACTGCATGTTATTAGTTTAAAGTTGGTTTCTGTTAGAAACAATACGCAATAATGTGTCCGTGTATTAGGATCTAGGTGTTGAGGTCTAAAGATTCCAGACCACACTTTTTACAACACACTCTAAATTAAGTAATGGATGTGAAAGTGCTTTGTCGACTCTATGAGCCACACAAATATATGGATGTTATTGCGATTGTCATGTCCAGACTGAAGTTGGTCAAGCTAGGTTGTGCTGGGATGCAATCTTACATAGTAGAAAGAGAACTGACTTTGTATCAAGTTCTTTCTTGATTACTAACTGTAACTATCTTACAGTATCTTAATCAGCTTGAGCTGCTATAAAAAAATACTGTAGACTGGGTGGCTTAAACAACAATTTATTTCTCACAGTTCTGGAGGCTGGGAAGTCCAAGATCAAGGTGCCGGCTGATTCAGTTCCTGGCGAGTGCCCTCTTCCTAGCTTGCAGCTGACTGCCTTCTTGCTGTGTCCTCATATGGCTGAGAGAGATCAGCTCTCTTCTCATAAGGGCTCTAATCCCATTCATGAGGGCTCCACCCTGGTGACCTAATTCCTGCCCAAAGGTCTCATCTCCTACCACTGTCACACTGGGGGTTAGGGCTTCACATATGAATTTGGGGGGGACCAAAAAATTCAATCCATAGCAGTAACTTAGGGCAATTTATTTAACATGTGTTTCTTCATTTGTAAACTGGGAGAACAAGGCATGCTCAGAGGGTTATTCTGAAAATTACATTATATCATGTGTATCCATATAGTAAGTATGTGATCAGAGAGAGTTATTAGCTATAGATATCATAGTTCCATAATTACCAAAAAGTAATCACTCTTTACGATTCTGGATATTACTTACAAGGATCATATATTTAGAAACCAAAGTGAAGTCCACTCCTGCACAAACAAAGCCTTTACAAATTGTTGAGAAATGCACACACACACACACACACATACATTCTTAGCTGATAGAAGAACAATAAAGTGGGCAGGGATTTCAGCCTTTGTTGACAGATGTACTATTTCGGGTTCCTGGACCCAATTCCAGTATGTGTGTGTGTGTGTGTGTGTGTGTGCGCACACGTGTGTGGGGGTGGCAGGGCTTCCCACACAATACCAAGCAATTCTTGGATACCAGTAGGGTATGTTGGAGGATTCAACTCAATTCTGACACTATCTACAGAGATAATATGAGATTCCACAGGTTTAGGATTCAGTGCTACAAGACTGCCCCCCTCCCCTTCAGACACTGGTCACAAGCTGAGGTTGTCACCTATACTTCTGCAAACTGGCCATAAATCAAAGGTTCCCACAACGTCCTCCTCAGGTTCAATTACTTGGCTAGAGAAGCTCACAGAACTCAGAGAAACATTTTACTTACTAGATCATCAGTTTATTGTGAAAGGGTATAACTCAGGAACAGCCAGATGGAAGCGATGCACAGGGCAAGGTTTGGGGAAATGGCTCAGAGCTTCCATGAGCACCTCCACGTGTTCACTAACCTGGCAGCTCTCTGAACCCTGGCCTTTGGGGTTTTTAGGGCGGCTTCATTCCATAGGCATGATTGATTAAATCACTGGCCATGGGTGATTGATTCAACCTCTGGCTCCTATCCCCTCCCCTGAGGTCAGGAGGGTGGGAGCGAAAGTTCCAACCCTCTAATCCTGGTTGGTTCCTCTGGTCCCTATCCTTACGTGATCTAGGGGCTTTCCAAAAGTCATATCATTAACATAACAAAAGACACCTTTATCAATCTCATCACTTAAGAAATTCCAAGGGTTTTAGGAGCTCTGTGCCAGAAACCAGGAGAAGACCAAATATGTATTTCTTATTATAAATCACAATATCACATCTCCCCAGGGGAGATGGCAAGGGTCCATTGGTTGATTAACATTCTCATTTCTCTAGTGGCTCCTGTTTTTGCTTTACTGTTACTTTTTTAAAGACACAGAAAAAAAATCTAGAACTCTGAGTGTTTAATCCCCATCCTTGCAAACACTGCCCACAGGCACACAAAGCAACATGATTTCAGTTTCTACGTTCATTTTAGTATTCACTTTAAATGGCCACCATTGAAAAATCCCTCGGGAGAACTTCATTCAGGCTTTACCTCTAACCTGATTCTAGGCTCAGCGTCCAGGCTCCCCGCTCTCCGATTTTCCCCGGCCACTCACCCAAGTGCCCGTTTCTCCTTCCTTTTCAGATGCCTCAGATGCATCCGATTCCAGAAACATTTTTTCCTCTTTAAGTCTGCTCCACAGGCCGCCCTCTCCCCCTCATCATTTCTCATTTCTCACCGTGAAAATCTCTCCTTTCTCTCTTTATGGCTTCCTGAGAGCCGAAAATAGAGGTAATTTAAATTTGGTAATTATGACAACAATGAAATAACTTTTGTGAAAAACAGAGTTTAAAATTCAGGAGTTTCCTGCTGTTGAAACCGCTTCTCTCTTCGCCTTCATTCTCTGGATACCCCTGCAGGGGTGCCTCTGAGTTCACCCCAGCACTGCAGGATGAGACACAGCTTCCCCCCACGGGGACTAAGGTGACTTCCACCACTTGGAGGCGTGGGTGGGGGTGTGGGTGGCCAAAGTTACCAGATTCAGTTTCAGCCTGGCTTCTTCTACCTGGAAATGACCTTTGCAACCCCGATGTGGAATCTTTGCCCTCCCACGCTCTGCACCCTGCACTGGGACTGTCCCATGCTCCAGCCACATGGTGGCAATAGGTAGCCAGAATCATGGAGTGGGGGGGCTTAGGGGAGCTGCCATTTCTTCTCTGCCAATAACTAGGTGAGTCACCTTCTGTGGGCTGTTCATGGCAACCTTTTCCTCCATCCTTGAAGTGGGGCCTTCAGAAGACCTCACCCCCTCTGTTACGAAGTGCTTTGAGCTCTCCAAAAGTCAGCAGCAAATGTACTAGTGTGTATCACCATCCTACTTTCCTGGCGCACATCTAGGCTACCACTTAAACAACCGGCTCCAATTCTCAGTAAAAAAAGATCTGCGAAAATCTGGTTTCAGAAGGAGGACAGGGAAGCATATAATATGGAGCCCATCTCCCAACGGGCACCATCTGTTCTCATTAGACAGATCTAGCAGCTTAGGCTGATGAGGGCGGGGCCTCCAGGTGCTCAGAAGGAAGCCTGCTCCAGCTATCCTTTCAGAGACTTTGCTTTTTTGTTTTGTTTAGTTTTGTTTTTGTCTGGCAGACTCAAAGAGAGACTGTCCTACTTTCCAAGAGAACAATTGCTCCAACATTTTAAGAAATTAAGTCCTTGGGAAAAAAATTTTGTTCGAGAGAGCTTGTAAATGGCTTCTTGACCCACATGCTGTGCTGCCCAATTTATAACAGAGAAATATTACAGAAGTTGGGAGCCAAAGTTGGTGTGCACAGCCGCTGCTTTAAAAGGGATGGCTGCTTCCTGGGGACAGTGATCCTCCCCCTGGACCCCCCAGCATTTATTCAATCTGGAGGGAATCTGTCTGCCAGGCTCTCACTCCTACATTCTGGGAAGAACCGGACCCATTCATTGTCCTCTGCATTCGGAAAGTGATAATAATTCCTCTGAGACCCAAAGGAGTTTGAGAAAATGTAATCAAAGTCCTGCTGATGATTGGAACTCCTTTTAGGGGGGGATAGTCCTCAATTTTGCAGCTGTCTTTTTATTGCCAGCCTGTGGGGATGCCCACTGAGTCAAAAATATATTACCATGAAGATATTCCTTTTGGGGGTACTTAATCACATTGTAGGGAAAGGCAGAGAAAATAACAAGAGCATTTGGCCCCCATTGTAAAATGATCCTTCCCTACATTTTATATTATATATAAAGATTGGCCAGCGACCTAAGGCTTGACTTCAGGTCTCCTGTGTAACGCCCTCCTCCTCTCTTGGGGTCTCCTCCTGCCTGTCCCCTTCAATCCTTACCAAGCTCCAATAGGAGCTTTTGCCTCCATCGAGGGCTTGGCTTGTGCATCCTGTCTTGTCAGCCAATTCCTGCTAAAATGTTAGCCGAGGTTAGGGTGTTCTCCTGGGGGGATGTTTGCATTTTAATAGGTGGCTTGAATATGGAAAGGTTTCAGCCTGAAGCAGTGAAGCCTCCTGGGGAAGAGACAGGCAGTTTTGGATGGGGCGAGGGGCTGTGAGATCTGAGACAGGATCAGATCCTGCTGTGGATATTCCAGGGAACTAGCCCTTCTTTCTCTCTTTTTTTTTTTTTTGTCCCCAAACCTCAGAGTAAATGGCACCTCACACTCTTAAGTGGCAGAAACGAAGCCTTTTATAGGCAGGTGGGAAATAAGACAGCAGTTTTTCCAAGAATACTGTAACTCAGCGTGTCCCAGGGTGGAAGAAGCGTCACTGTAGAGAGTCCGCTGTACCTGCCCCTGTGAAAGGGGGTGATGGAAGCAATTTTTTTTGATGCACAAGGTGAAATTTTGCTTTGGAATTTGGAGAGGAGATGCATTGATGTGGCCTCTGAGGAAAAGTCAAAGACTGAATGAAAGGTGCTTCTTTCTGGTTCTGAGCCTGAGAGTAAGCAGGGCTGCAGTGAGGGGAGCACACTCAGGCACCATGCTGTAGCATTGCCAGAGTCAGCAAATTCAAATATAAGATGCCCAGTTCAGTTTGAATTTCTGAGAAACAATGACTACTTTTTTAGCATGAATATGTCCCATGCAATAGTTTGGACATATTTATACAAAAAATTCTTGTTCATCTGAATTCACATTAATGGGGTGTCCTATATTTTATCTGTCAACCCACTTCCGTAGCAGCTTTTTGCAATTCCTTGTGTATGTTGTTAAAAAATAACTTCTGAAAAAGGTAAAATTATTACTTACAATTATACAAATATAAAATGAACACGTGTCAAAGATTTTTTAGCTCATTGATTAATGAGAGAACCAGTAAGATGTCATGACTTGTTCAAAGGAGAATTCAGAAAACACAAGACACACACAGACACACATATAAACAGATACACACATGCATATATAGACAATCAGGAAATACTGTAATGAATTTGTTAATAGACGCAAAACTAGCCATATTCATAGGGCAATAATGAATTGCATTCCGTTGGGCAAAATTATTTTGCATTTCTATGGACAAGAATCATCTGCATTACTCTCAGTTTTCTACAACTTGCAATAGTTGTAAAATAGGTCAAAGATAATGAAAGACCAGGGAGGGTGTGTTAGAACATTCAGTAATCATTTTTCCCTATTTCAAAGTCTTTCACAGTTTCTCCTGGCAGTGTCATTCTCTTTCCTGCCTCAGGGCCTTTGTACATGATGGTTCCCCTAACTTTTTAGTTGTCTTGTACTTGCCGTTGATTTCTCAGACATCATTACTTCTGGGAATCCCTCCCTGACCCTCAGTCTAGGTCAGATACATGTGCTATACGCTGTTATAGGAGCATTTTTCTTTCATTAGAGTATTGATATCACTTTATAATTTATGCTCCTAACTGAGATCTATAATTCCTTGTACGAATTCCTAGCCCCTGTTCTCATCAGCTTCTGCTTCAATAATTAAGCTCTGGTCATACTTTTCTCCTTTCTGTTCTGCCGCCGCAGCAAATTCTTTCCTGCCTTAGGGGCTTTGCACCTGCTGTTTTCTGTGCCTGGAATTTTTTTCTCTTGGCCTTTGCCTGGCATGTTTCTTTTTCTTTTTTCCTTGAGGAAGTTTGTTGCTGAGCTAACATCTGTGCCAACCTTCCTCTGTTGTGTAGGTAGAATGCCACCACAGCATGGCTTGACAAGTGGTATGTAGGTCTGCACCCAGGATCTGAACCTGGGACCTCCAGGCCACTGAAGCGGAGTGCATGAACTTAACCACTACACCACGGGGCTAGCCCCTACATGTCTCTTTTTCATCCCTCAAGTCTCAGTTTGAATGTCAGAAAGGCCTCTCCTGATCATCTTATCTAAAGGTGTTCCCCTCCTCACCCTCACTTCCTATCTCAGCGGTTCTTAAACCTTAACCGAGATCAGAATCCTCTGGCAGGTTTGTTAAAACAAGGATTGTGGGGGCCCACACATAGAGTTTTTGATTCAGTTTGTCTAGGGAGGGGCGTGAGGATCTGTCTGTTTTTTTTTTTTGAGGAAGATTATCCCTGAGTAACATCTGCTGCCAATCCTCCTCTTTTTGCTGAGGAAGCCTGGCCCTGAGCTAACATCCGTGACCATGTTCCTCTACTTTATATGTGGGACGCCTGCCACAGCATGGTGTGCCAAGTGGTGCCATGTCTGCACCTAGGATCTGAACCGGCAAACCCCAGGCCGTTGAAGCAGAACGTGCAAACTTAACTGCTGCACCAGTGGGCCGGCCCCAGGATCTGTGTTTTAACAAGCTTTTGGGTTTTGCTGATGCTGCTGGTTTGGACATCACTCTTGGAGAAAGCATACTCTGATTACTTTCTTTCAAAACATAGCATTATCTTTTTTTCCCCTTTACCGATTTGCTTTCTGTCTCCTACACAACTGGATGTTCCACTTGAGGAGGGACCTTGACTCTCCTATTCTCTGCTTTATCCACAGTACCAAGGACAGTGCCTGGTTTATAAAAGGTGTCCAATAAATATTGTCGAATAAATGGATGAACTATTTTCTCTCTTCTTGTTTCGTGTTGTCATAAAGGACTTGTTCACCAAAGCACTGCTGAATTCAGGTGCTGGGACCAAGCCAAAGAGATTGACCTTCACCGCTAAGATGAGTTTGTGGAGGGCTGGTCTTGATAAACCACACCAACATCCATCAGTAGCTTGGATAAAGGCCAGTGATTGTTGGGGCCTGTGCTATCCCATAAGTGTGCCCTCCTCCCTAGGGCCAACGTCACTAACCAGCAGTTGGTTAGATGACAGAAGGACTTTCGGTGCTATTGGTAGGGCCCAAGCTGGCCTGGGTTTTGCTAAGACGAGCAGCTACAGTGAACATTCAGGAGACATGGGCAGGGGGTTGGTGCGGTGGGGTGGGGTGGGGGTGGGGGCTGTGCTTTAGCCTCAGGTGCTCGTCCAGGCAGCTTGGGCAAAGGAACAGAGAGACTGGGCAGCCAGGGGCACCCTTCTTCTAAGCTAGCCTCTAGGTAGTGCTCTTATATCTTTAGTCTTGGCATCTTCTTAAATGTGTTAGGGTCCTTTGTCCTTCTGATCCTAACTCCTGGGCTTCCTGATGCCAATATTCTGTTCCAAAGGCCCACACCTCCAATGGGCACATCCTTAGACCCTTCCTCCCAGCAGCCCTCCAGGCTTGGGCTCTTTCTCTTCTAGACCATTCTTCTAGGGTTTCATCCTGCTAGGTTATGTGGTAAACTGATGGGTCCTTGAGAGAGAGAGAGAGCCATTATGGCAGAGTGCTTAAAAGCGCATGCTTTGAAGTCAGCCCCAGATTCTAATCTTATTCCTGCTAAATACTGTGTGTCCCTGAGAAAGTTACTTAAGTATTCTGTACTTCAGGTTATGGGGATCACAGTAGCACTAAATCATAGGGTTGTTGCAGGTATAAAAGAGATGATACTTTTCAAAAGTTTAGTCCCCACACCTTGTAGCTACCAGGATAATAGCTTGGTCCCCCTTTGTGGAAGCAGCTTTCCATTTTAGCAAGGGACTTTGGTAGACATATGCTGTGACAGCAACAATCTTGGCAGGTCAGATATTTGGGGGCCTTCAGATGACAGTATGTGAGCCGATGCCCATTGTGTGTGCAGATTAGAGGACCCTCTGCAGACCCCTCTGGGGGACAGAACACTAGGCGACTTAGCCATTGTCTCTGGATCTAAGAAAGAAGCCAAGCTCAGACTCTGGCAATTGAGGATAAGACAATAATAGCAGTGTTGTATTCAGAAGCGTTGCTTTAAATAATCCTTCTCCTTAATAGCTTTGCCCCTGTTGTGTGACAGGTGTTTACATTATTAAGTAAAAGCGTTTAAACAGCGACCTCCTTGGTATAAGGGTGAAGGAGATTAAAATCCAAGCAGTGCTCCAGCCATTTAAATCAATGAGACTTGTCAGATGTGTAACACACGAGCCACTTAGAGGGCGCAGGCACCCATTGCTTTTGAGCTTCGACTAATATCTCAATACGCTCGTTCCTTCGAAGTCTGCCCAGGCCCTGGGATGCTTGTTAAAGGCTGGTCTGGCCACGGCCTCTCTCCCGTTGGAACCGGTGTTATTTAATGGTTGGCGAAATGGGCACCAAGTAGTTACACTGTTAGGGAAGATCAGAACTTGGGTTGATTCCTGCTTAGAGAAATGACCTTAGAGAAATGCCAAGGGTCAAGTCCCTTAGCTCATCAGAAGCAGGGCCTGTGAAGGCTGGACCCGCCTTCACTAGGGGATGCTAAGCCAGGCTGCTTGGCTTCACGCACAGTCACCCTTTCTAGAATTGTGGCATCCAGTCTTTAGCCACTACATTGGCAACCTCATGTCCACCAGCAGCACTGAGGAACCAAGATTCCGAGACTTAAAAATCTTGTTTTTTAAAAGAATTTTTTATTTTTTAAGCTTCATACTATTACCATGCACTGGAAACTTCTCTCTCCCTTGATAATCAAATGTAGATCCTTTATATTTGGCGATGGAGGGGAAATCTCCAAGTGAGAATTGCAGCTGGAACTTAAAGATCCACCCCTTATTCCTCAAGATTGATCTTCCTGTTGAAGGGCTTTAGCTAATTGCTGCAGGCCCCACCAAGCTGGTTTCAGGGCATGAATTCTTTGTTAATGTTCTGGGTCTCAAGGGGACGCTCGACCCTTCTTTTAATTCCTGGGATTCACAGTTGAGGCAGGCTGGCCACAAAAGGAACTGCACACAGCTAGGGTTACAAGGCAGAGTTGACTTTTCTTCCAGTTATGGCCCCATCTGTCCGTCTGCTGGGGGCCAGGATCCCTCATCCCTGAGGGACTGCTCGAGCCTCAGCCGCGGATGTATTGGTCCAGCCGAGGGTGAGGCACTTCCTCTCTAGATGGTCTGAAGAACTCTTTCCCAGGTGACTGATTTTGGGAATGTTCTCTGCTTCAGAGGAAAACCCTCCTCTGACTCCCAGCAGTGGGGGGAGGCCATCACCTCTAGTCTTACAGAACTTCGTTGTCCAAATGCAACATTGAGGGCTTCCCGTTGAAAAAGAGACACGTGTAAATAATACCTGGCCACTGGCAGTGTCGGGGCCGGCAGCATGGGCATCCCCAGGGAGCTTGTTAGAAATGCAGCATCGCAGGCCCCTGGACCTGCTGAAACAGAATCTGCATTTTAACAAGCTCTCCTGTGATTTGTGTGTGCGGATACACACAAGCCTGAGAAGCACCGATACAGCACAAAAAAGACCATTTTGTCCACACCATCTTTCTCTGCCACAGGAAACAACTCCGTTTAAGCCTGGCTCAGGGAAGAAAGTCTCGCGGCATCCCTGTCTCTTGGAGCTAAGGAGTCAACAGGGCCTCTGTGAGGGTTTTCTGGATTATGGCAGAATAACTGGGGCTCTTGGATTTCTGAGACTGTTAGAAGGGAGAAGGAATGTTAAGGACTTTCTGCTCAGAGCAAGGCGATAATGGGACCACTGCACAAGTTCATTTGCTTCTTTCTATAATCATGGTCAATGCCTACGACATCATCCTACCAACGGTGTACAGGCCCCCAGGGGTCCTGGAGCAAGACCAGCACC
Source organism: Equus przewalskii (assembly GCF_037783145.1). Taxonomy (NCBI): domain Eukaryota; kingdom Metazoa; phylum Chordata; class Mammalia; order Perissodactyla; family Equidae; genus Equus; species Equus przewalskii. The sequence continues at coordinate 75,665,989 of NC_091833.1, read as the reverse complement.
CAGGCAGCAGCCCCTTAGGAAAACCCTACTCAAAGCACAGGGAAGTCTCCCAGTCAACGCAACACTCATTCAGGTCAATCAATTCTATCAAAAGTCCATTCAGTGAAAACAATACCTCGTGGGTGTTCGGATGCTTGATCAGTTTAGTCTCCACAGCAACTTGGAAGCCACTGGCAAATGCAGTCTTAGATGTTGAAGGAAATCCGGTATTTATTCATAGAGGCAGTGGAGACCCCTATATACTCTACTTGCTACCTCTGTGATTTAACCTCCCTAATCCTTAGGTTCTCCATTTTAATATTGATTATCAGGATGGTACTGATCTGATAGGCAGCCCTGGTGGCCCAGTGGTTAAGAAGTGGTGCTCTCACCAGCGAGGCCTGGGTTTGTTTCTGGTCAGGGAACAACTCTGCCCGTCTGTCGGTTGTCATCCTGTGTCGGCTGCATGTTGCTGTGATGCTGAAAGCTATGCCATGGGTATTTCAAATGCCAGCAGGGTCACTCATGGCACACAGGTTTCAGTGGAGCTTCCAGACTAAGACAGACTAGGAAGAAGGACCTGGCCACCCACTTCCAAAAAACTGGCCATGAAAACCCTGTGAATAGCCGTGGAGCATTGTCTGATACAGCACTGGAAGGTGAGAGGATTGTGCAAAAAGACTGGGCAGGGATCCACTCTGCTGTACACAGCATCACTAGCAGTCGGAATCCATTCAAGGGCACTAACAATACACAACAAACTGATCTAGGAGTGTGTGTAAATACGAAACTTAGTACTCCCTCTGTAGTGCTTACTCTGCATCACTCAGTCCTCTTTACATGAGGTAAGAATTATATTTCTGGAGTGGAAGGAATCTCGAGGTCATTTTATGGAAAGGGATGAGAAAGGAAAAACCACAAAGACGAAAAAAGGCTTCTGTTTTCATTTTACCAGAGCCATGGGTTCCAACTCTAGGTCTGTCCTGCATCACCACAGTCCCGAACAAGTGTAACTTCCCAGGGCCTACAAGGAACTCTGGAGGGAATATGAGCTGGGAGCAGGAGTGTGACTGCCGAAGGTTGGTGGGAGGCCACAAAGCTAGTTAATGGGGAAGATAGATGAATGTATTTATTGTGGCAAAATTTCAGAAGATCTGAGGTCTCAATAGTGTTGGAAAATAATATGTGGGGGACTGGAATTGGCCACCCCAAGATATGTCTCTTTGGCATGAGGATTATTTCGGGCTGGTTACTTTTAAAAAACTGCAGACAGGAAAGAGACTCTGAAAAGTAGAATTTACTTAGCCTTTGTTAAGATATATTTACGTTGTAAAGGAAATCTCCATCTGTAAAGGCGTCTCCCTCTCTGTACCAGGAAGAAGGGGGGATGACCTTATCTCTAGAAACTCTTATCAATGTGGAAGGCAAGGACTTAAATCTGAATAATAATCTTACCCTTGTTTACTGTACTTGTCTGGTAACCTCCTGTAACTGACTCCCCCCACCGTCAACATCCTCCTTTGTCTTTAGCTGAGGAGGATATTTAAGGTGGTGGCTTTGGCCATTGTGGCGAGTTGCTCAGGTTGCCTGAGCCTCCCTCATGTATACATGTTATAAGGCTTTGTTTAATTTTCTCCTGTTATTCTGTCTTATGTGAATTTAATTCGTTCTCCAGCCAGAAGAACCCACAGTGGGTAGAGGAAATGTCTTCCTCCTCTACAAATATGATGGTTGATTCTTGATCAATGTCACTGGGGTGGAGAACTTCATGGCCAGACACTGTGTTGTGTATTATAAATCCCCTGCTGTGGTTTTGCAAGGTGGCTCCCTCAGACGTGCTCATGCGCACCCTTGCTTGGGCTCTGCCCCTCTCCTGCCTGATCCTGCCTCCACACCCCACAGCCTGGTAGGGTGCCAGTGGGCAGGAGGAGGTCCCATCACAGAAAGGACTTTCCAGAGTCACCAGCAAGCTTCCCAAGGACATGTACTTTCTCAGGAGTATTCACTCTGGCAGCTCCATTCCTGGGGCTTAAATAGCACACACTTTCCACTGACAAATAGTTTCAGGTGGGGAGATCTTGTGACCTTGTAAATATGGCACATATATTTGAATTTTTCATTCTGGAAGCTAATTGCTGAAGGCAAAAGTGAAAAAAAAATGATCTTCCTCTGTCTGATCTCAGGGAGAAGCCAAAAATATGGGGAGGGTGTTCAATTGGCAACAATCTGGGTGCCGTCAGATGGCTTGTTTTCCTCCGGAGTCGAGCTCCTGCTTTCAGATTGCTGGCCTTTTGATCTTTCATTCTCTGTGTCCAGGTACCCCTTTGTGCCTACCTGAATCATGCATAACAAATCATTTTAATTACTTCGGGCCTGGCTTCCTCTTCCAGTACTCATTTTCTGAAATTCTTGCAATGGTTACCAAATCAATCTGTGTGGGGTGCTAGCCCTTGGAAACAGCATGGAGGCAGCCACAGCAGCGAGAGGAATTTCAAAGTTAGTTAAAAGGCACAGGAGGAGTGAGGGAATTGAGTGAGAACCCCCCTGGTTTTCAGCCTGGAGATGTAGTGCTCACTATACCCCAGGTCCATGTTCATCGCAGGGCACAGCCCTCTGACCTTTCCTTGTGGAAGAGAGAATAATTAATGCTGTGTCTCCTTGGCTTGGTACCCAGAGCTCTGCTTCCATCAGCTGTGTTCCAAATGCTGTAGGAACACACACCCTGTGAGGAAACCCAGGTGGGTAGAGAAGGAGGAAGGAGATGGTGGTGTGCTGTCACCTGCTGGGGCTCCCTGGCTTACCCAGGAGGAGGCCCCAAGCAAGGCAGAAGGTGGTGGGACAGTGGGCCAACTTCTGGGACCCGGCACTGAGTTGGAGCCGGGTTGCGTGGCACTGTATGTTAAGTGGGCCATTCTGAATAAAGAACCTCTGGCAGAGAGGTGCTGAGGCAGGCCAGGCTGTGATCCTGTAAGCTGGGCCGTCCAAAGGGAGGCAATTAGAAGCAACAAGCTGAAACTGCGGAAAAGAAAATGTAAGCCTGGCAGCACAAAAACCTTCCTGACAGTGATGTCTATTAGCCCATGGCATCCTCTCCTAAGGGAAGTTGTGAAAGACCCATTACTGGAGGCATTTAAGGGGGCCCTGGTAACACCCTGGGGAGTGGGCTGCTGGGAATTGCCTTGCTCATTCTCAGGACCTGGGGGCCCTACCAGAGCCGGCTTGAGGCTAATTGCTTGGGCCCCCACCCCATCAGTGCTGTTGGAGGGACCACTTAACACTAACTCCTTCAGCAGGATCGTTTCACCTTGGAGTCATTTCTGCCTCTGCAAAGGGAAGGTGCTGTGCATGCACGTCTATAAATACACACAGCATGCTCTACAGCCCCTCAGGTGTGCAAGGGAATGTTGGTTCCGATAAAAGAAAATTTGAAAACAAAATTTTCACTTGCTGGGTGATGGTTTGCAAAATATTTTGAGGGAGTCTTTTTTGAGGGAGATAGCTTTACTCATCTAGCACACATTTTTTTTTTTTTATTTACATCTATTTTAATGGTTTTGATATGGATTTGTAACATAATGGTAAATGTGACTTTCTGTTGACTCCATTTCAGCAGAAACCTCAAAAGTCCAGGGAGGGAACATTTAGGAACATTCTGAAGCCAGGTGCTGGACCAGCTGTGCCACACTTAATTTTTTAAAACATGGTGATGAAACAGGTTTGGGTCCACCAAGTAGAAGGTGTCACTCCTCCACCCCGTCTCCCTGTTGGCCCCAGGGTCCTGAGGGACTTTGGAGGTCACCCAAGTGACTGGGAAGTGGCTTCTCCTGAGATAACCATTACTTTTCTTTCTTTACTTGGTTCTATTCACAAAACGCCACAGTGTGTTAGGCACCCTGGGGAGACAAAATGAATTAGACTTGGGCCCCCACCAGGGCTTTGCATTCTCTTCCTTTACACTCCCCCTTCCTCTTCTTTAGAAGGGCTTCTGACGGCTCCTGGGCAAGCAACTGTTTAGAATGCAAAGCTGGATTAACGAAGTAAACAGCTTGAACTTGTAGTTGCTTTGGGTCCAGCTCACCCGGATTCTCCTAGACCATCAGGCCTGCTGCCCTGTTGATAGCTTCTCATAACGCTCGTGTTCACCATCTCCACCTCACATTAGATGAGCAAAGGCTCATTCCTGGATAACTGCCATTGCAGTTAAGTGACTTCCCTGTCTTTAGACTTGTTCCTTCTAACCCATCCTTCCACCATAGCCAGGTCCATCTCTGGAAACCACCTTTTCATCGTGATACTCACTTTTGAAAAACCTGTCAATGGCTCCCCATGGCTTCCAGGATACAGTACTGGGCTGGAATCAATGTCCTTTTCTACCTATAAACATAGTTGGTTATGGTAATATTTTGAGAGATTCAGACCTATTCATTTCAGGAACTGAGTAGGGTTGACATTAAGGACTGTATTTCCTCTGTATGATTTATGATTTCAAAATACTTCTGAATATTGACATTGACAATCAAGTTACAATCTGAATCCTTTACGTTTTTAAGCTCAGCCTCTTCTGCAAGATGAGGGGTTTGTAGTAGAACAGTGGATCTCAGTCCAGTATGCCCGTCAGAATCATTCGGGAGTTACTGCAAATTACGCATGTGTGGGTCAGAATCTTTGGAAGTAGGGCTTTGGGTACTGGAATTTTTAAAGTGCTCCCCAGGCGATTCAAACATGCAACCATTGTTGGGAATTACTATAAGTTATCTCTAAGACCACTATCATTTCAGATATTTTTTGGTTCCCTAATTCTTGAGCTCTTCTAGGTCAGCTGACTACGTCTTAGGTAGCGTGAAGAAGGGTCCTTTTAGTTACCATGAAGAAATAACCTTAGATCCAAACTGACATTGCTCTTTTGTGGCCAGTATAACCCCAAACAAGATTCTCTTTTCCTCTGATTCCAAAAACACCTCCCCTAAGCCGCCCATTCTACAAATGTTTATTGAGTACCTATTATATGCCAGAGGCTCCATTCTAGACTCTGAGGAAAGATACAATGATGAACAGGGCAGACAAGGAGTCTGTTCTCACAGAATTTTTATTCTAGAATCAGGTCCAGATCAATATGGATCTCCTCTTTATTTTGTTTGAATCTCTTTCCTAAGCTCTTGGCCATATTCTTCTGGCTACTCATTCCCACTTTAACCCAGAGCATCAACGTAAAGTTCACTTTTATACTTGGCTAGCTTTCATCTATAGAAAAACACTAACTCAGATAAGAGATAATAACTGTGAAGTACAGTATCTAGAGGGTATTATGGTGTTTCCGTTATAGTTGGGCTTAATATCCTTTTATAACTAAAAAGCTAAAGGATCTAACCATTTGGATGCATATATTTGCTCTATGTGTTTAAAAGTAAGTCTTACTTCCTATTGTTAGTAACATCTATTGTTGCTATCATCATTCATTTACTCTCTTGCTAAATGTTGGAAGGAGACATTTAGTCCCCATTCCTCTGTTGTTGTGTGTAGAGACTTTTTCAGAGTAACAATCCTAGCTCCTCTATCTCCTTACTCGCCTTCTCCCTTTGTCCCAAGAGAGGAAGAGTGACTTACCTAATGGGTGAGTTTTGGTGCAGTGGCTGAGCCTGTTAAACTCAGCACTTTTCTCTTCGTCACCCGTCAGTTTGTGGAGAGCATTCTCTGCTTCTCCATGTCATAAATCCGGCAGGGGCAGGCGCCCATGGGAGACTACATGTCTGTGATGGGCCAGGTCCATCTAGTTTATGAATTAGCAAGCTCACTTGGTTAACAGACCTAAAACTATGTAATGAAGGTGATATTTTTGTGCTGCTCTACCTGGCTCCTGGGTCCTTCAACTGGTTCCAAAGGTGGGACATTGAGCCTCCTGAACTCCCAACAGTAACCATACCTCAATTCCCATATATCGAACCCCTTTCTCCAACTCACGGTTGGATTAAGTGAAACTGACCCGACACATGAGACCCACACATGACACCCACAATTAATCCCCCCTGGCTACAATGATTATTTTTAAGGATGAACATATGACCCATTCATAGCCAATGAGCCACAATGATGTTTTCCTCATCGAGAAACCCTTGATCTTATCTGCTGGATTTAAGGAGAGTGTAGGGGTTAGAACCATTGCTGTCATTCTGTTCCAACATGAAGCCGAGAGATGGAGAAAAATGGTCCTGTTGAGCTCAGGATTCAGCCACTGGTGAAGCTAAGTATGCCTCTGGACTTTTAATCCTAAGTGAAACAATAAATTCTCTTTTGCTTAAGCTAGTTTGGGTTCATTTTTATGCTACTTACAATCGTAAATGAGCCACTCTTCATTTTATTTTTACATTGTTAGTTTTAACTGATTTTAGAAACCCACAGATCACCTCCATAACTCACTTAGATCCTAGGAGCTAGAGATGACTTTAGAAAGTATTAATTCACCACAAGGAGAGTAGTTCGGTTATAATGTCACAATATTAATTATTTTAGGCACTTTTCATTACTTATTTCCTTTGTCTATTTATTTGTTATTTTTTGGAAAAAGGTAATTTGATGTGATACTTGACTCCAGTAAGTCTTTAATCAAAACTTTCAAAATGCAAACAGTTTATATTTTCCTTCTGATTAACTGGAGAAGAATGAATCTTGTTCTTTGCTGTTATAATGATCATAATAAATATCCTCAAGGAAACAACAAACTCTTTGGGGAAAGTTACTTTAGCTACTTACCAAGATGAAAGACTGGAAATTTTTTTATTGGGAATTCTGGTGTGGGTGAAATATAACCAGAAGGGTGTTGAGGTTTGGATGGGCAGCAAGAAGGCGGAAGGGCCTTCTGGTAATGGGGAAGGAAGTTAGCAGAGGATGAGTGAGCCATATTCATGGCTGCTGAGGCAGAGATGTCCACAAAAGTGTATGTTCTCCCTTCCATTTTGTAGAATTGTTATTGGGAAGTGGCTGTCCCACCAGGGACTACATTTCCCAGAACCTTTGCATCTAGATATGATCATTTGGTTAGTTTTCACGAATGTAAGCGGAAGTGTTATGTGACCCTTCTATGCCAAGGCTTTCAAAAAGTGGTCTGATTTCTGGACACCTTTCCCCACTTCTGTCTGTTTATGGTCCTAGTGCTTAGTAGAGATGTCAGCTCAAAGGAGCTTGGGTCCCTGCATCACTGAATGGAAGAAAACTTGCTTTGGATTGTTTTGTGAAAGAGAAATAAACTTCTATTGTCTATGGCCACTATATATTTACAAATATATTTGATACAGTGAGAACTTGGTGATGCTCAAAGCCACACCAGGAGCATCAGCATCACTGGGACTTGTTAGAAATGCAGATCCTGGGGCCGGCCCATGGCCGAGTGGTTACGTTTGTGCGCTCCACTTCAGTGCCCCAGGGTTTCGTGGGTTCGGATCCTGGGTGTGGACATGGGACTGCTTGTCAGGCCATGCTGAGGTGGCGTCCCACATAGTACAACCAGAGGTACTCACAACTGGAATATACAACTATGTACTAGGGGGGCTTTAGGGAGGAGGAGTAGGAGGAGGAGGAGAAGGGAGAGGAGGGGGAGGAGGAAGACTGGCAACAGATGTTAGCTCAGGTGCCAATCTTTAAAAAAAAAAGAAATGCAAATTCTCGCATCCCACCCTAGACCGGCTGAGGCAGAAAGAGATCCACATGCCTGTGGTTTAACAAGCTCCTCAGGTGATTCTGACACATGCTCAAGTCTGAGGACCACTGCCTTCTTTACCAACTTCACTGCCACCCTAAATGATCAGTGGACACAGCTTGTTTCTCTCCTCAACTTTGCCTTTCTTGGTTAAACCCTCAAAGTATCTTAAATTTCTGGCTTTAGTTAGGAACGGTGGCTGAAAGTTAAGAATAATGTTAGAAAAACTGGTGCAGCTGGGAAGACGTTGGGTGAGTTTGAAGTTCCGTTGAGTTTTGAGGAAGAGAAACATCTTTGCTTAGAAGCAACTTTTGTTCAGTTCTAAATATTTTCATTTTTTGAAGGGCATATATCCTAGAACAGGGGTCACAGCCAAATGCCTACCAGGTAATCTAACCAAGGGAAGTGGGCTGAGTGGATGGAAGCACCCAGTACTAAGCAGCTGATTATTGAGGATGTGGGTCCAGTGTTTTCAGGTCTAAATATTTTTGAAGAGAACTGGAAATTTGGGTTTTCATGTCAAATCTTCTGGTTCATACATCTTGGCTTACATAAAAAAATCAAAATAAAAGAAAACAAAACCAAAAAACTTTGTGTGGTCAAACATGCCTGAGTGTTGAATTTGGCCCCTGGGCTGCCAGTTTTATAACCCTTGTCTGGAAGAACCAGGGAACCAGTCATGCTGGCTAATGTCTTGTCTTAGTCATTAGGAGGCAAAATAGTTTTTACACAAATGATGAGCTTCAAAGGAGGAAGGAATAAGAGCTGTACAAAGTAGTTGCCAAGGTAACATCTTGCTGATCAGAAAGAGACGGCGATTGGTTTTTATGTACACGCATGGGAGAATGAAACTTAATCTTTCCCTGTATTCTTTCTGTTTAAGATCAGTGAGGAAAAGCATGTGGACGCAGAGCGGCTGCCTGAGATTAGCAGGAAGCAATTCTTTTCCCATTTGGAGAGACCCTAGTGAGACCAGATCACCCACTAGCAACATATGGAAGTCACACCATTAAATCTTCCAATTTGCTAGCAGCAAATCAATGAACTCTGATAGCTGCCGCCCTGAGCCAGCATCCAGGGAACTGTGGACAAGCTATTTGATACCTGAATTTTAGTGAAGGAACATTAAATCTTTCTCTTAAAGCAGGAGGAAAAAAAAGATTTTATTAAGCAAAGAAAGGAGAGTTTTGTGAAAGAGAGTCGGTTGTTTTAAATTGTATCTTTACTTTAAATGTATTGGAAAACTATTGATACTTAGTGTTTTGTTGTATATTTATCCTAACAAGTTAATAGGACAGGCTTTTATATTTTATTTCATTTAACTGAAGCTTAACTTTATTTTTTATTATGCAAATAAGGCATTGTCCTAGGGCCTGACAAACTAGGCAGTCTCTTCTCTCTGGGCAAGATGATACTTTGGTATGTTTTCAAGACAGTGAGATGGGAATTTTAGAACATCAAGAGACAGATACTTGCCGGAGGAGTTTTACTCTCCCTTTAATCCTTATCAAATACCCAGATATTATCGTACTGCGTTGGCATGCTGCCTGAAGGTGGGCTTCTTTGATTGTATGAAGAGTTCTGGGCCCTAGAGGTGACTTCGCTTGTGTTGTAATGGGGGCAATTAACAGGGTGTTATGTGACACAGTCAAGCCTCTTTTTCACTAAAGCTTTATTTTGGATATCTTTTGGTAAAGATCTACTTCATCCCTTTTAATAACTGCATAGATTCTTGGACATTTGGAAGCCTCCAAAATATTGGTTTTCACTTACGGTATATTCTGTTTTGGTTATTATGATAATATTGCCATAAATATCATAGTAACCCATTTTTGCTTACATGTAGTACAGTATTTTTAAAGTATAAATTCCTACATGTGAAAACGAAGGATCAAAGTATATATATATTTAAAATTTCAGTAGTTGTTACCTAATTGCCCTATACTGGGGTTATAACAATTTATACTCCTATCAATAGTTCACGAAGCTGCTGGTTTCCCCTCTGCCTTACTCTATACCAAAAAATTTCTAATCGTTTCCAATCTGATATGAAAAGAAATGGTGTTTCATTGTTCTAATTTGTTTTTCTTTTATTATGAGAGAATTTGAGCACTCTTTCATGTTTTAGATACTTGCATTTCTTTTTCAGTGAAATGTCTCTTCACATACTTTGCTTTTCTAAAAATTGTTGGTGTTTTTTAATTGACTATAAAAGCTCGTTGTTTGTTAAGCAATTTAGCCTTTGTCACATGAGGGTTGGTTTAAAAAAGTAAACCTTGTAAGTATTCACAGCCTCAGCCTAAGGCACACAGGGAAAGTCTAAACAATGGCTACACACAGCTCGTTGCTCAGTTAAAATTGCGTGACTCTTAGGTACAGGCGAGAAGAATCTGGACGGAGCCGTCTTGCACATGCAAATCTGTAAAGAAAGACAAAGTCTTAAGACCATCTGGAGACAATCACTGAGTGCTTAGTGCAATGTCATGGGCATGGGTGATGGTTGGAGGTGGCAGGGTGAATGCATGATGGGTGGGGAAGTCAGGGCTGGGTGTGAGGTGGGATTAGCAAGAGTGATGAGTATGTGGCCTCTCGGGGCTAGAACTCTCATGGCAGGGTTTCTTTTCATTCATATTCAAGGACAGCCTTTTGCTTCACTGCTTCTTGCTTGTGCACCGAGGACACTTGGTTTCCTGTGGATCCCTTTTGCTGCCAATGCCTTTCCAGGCTAGTGTTTTGCTTGCCCTTAAAGGGATGCTTGTTCAGGCCAGCACCAGACCCTCTCAGGGTTAAGAGGCCGATTTTCTTTTGAATACCCTGTGTGGTCTCCAAGTGACTCTTTCCCTCATTTTGGGTCCCAGGCTTGCCTAAAGCTCTCCATTAAAGCAAATGGTTAAAACCACAATCAGAGTTAACCCAATTTTCCCTCCTTTGATATTTATAAAAAACAACCCTTAAAAACCTTGAAATTTACTTAACTGACAACAAAAGCCACTGGACCATTAATTCCTTCCTGGAGATGGTTCTTTCTTCTCAAATAGGCTACTTTTCAGACTGGAAATCACCCCAAATCCTCAAATAGCCTGATGTTTTTCATGTATGATTCTAGCAAATTGCTGTTTGCGTGATGCCTGGTGGGGACTCGCTTAAGAGCTAGATTTGTTACTGTATTTACTGACATTTTAACATGGCGTTTTCAGCTGCCTAAATAATTGTAATATTTACCAGCAAAAAGAAATCAAAGTAATGAAAGGTATCTAAAATTATTCATATCTTAACATTACATGCCTTAATTTCCTGCTTGAAGTGTGGTGAATGACTTATTTTTAAAGTCATCTTGAGCTACTGAGAGTCTATGGTTTTGTAAATAGATGGTTTATAGATTGGGGAAATCAATGAATATTGCAGATTGTCAAGATAGCGGATGTGATTATAGAATAATGAGATCAGCTAAAAACATTGGGTTTCAGATATCCAAATTGTAAGAAGAAAATGAGGACTAGCGGGGCGGGGGGGAAGTAATTTGCTCAAAGTCTTGTGGATAACGAACAATAGAGTGTTATCCCCACTATGTCTAAGAGCTTCTGCTCTTACCCACACACTGCTCCAGTTGCCCTTACTCTGGGCTCAGACGGGCCAGGAGACGGCTTTGCAGGAGGAGAGGACTGTGAACTGGGCTTTGGGGTCTCTGGTTCTACCTTGGCTGTACCCTCTCTGGAAGAGGCCTGTGATAAGTATTATCATTCTTGGTGGCCTAGCATCTAGATTAGCCAATCTGTAGACAGAGTGGGTAGCCCTTATAATTTGAATAAATAGAAAAATGCTTACTTGATTAAAAAATACTTTTTTCTCCTGATAGAAACTGCTAGCATTAGAGTCACCCTTTATGGGCTCATCATTGTAAAGATGCATTTTAATAGGCTAAGTTCTCTTCTAACTGGGAGGGATAATGCCTTAACAGGAAAATAAACATCTTAAGTGTTATATGCTCTCTTCCCTTATTTCTGGTCTCATAAAACCATGTACATTTTTAAGCTTCTAAGTCTTTGCTCATGTTATTCTCTTGATCTGGAAAGACCTTCTTACACTGGATAAATGTCATAATTTTCCAAGGCTCAGATCAAATATCGCTTCTTTCTATGATTTTCTTGATCGTTCCTCCCAAGTAGGAATAGCACCATATATACACCTGTACAATTCGTTTGTTATTAACACAAACCTCCTCCTTCTACAGAGAGTTTGAGATCCCTTACCAACATACCTACAAAAATATAAAGGAGGATTTAGGGTCGGGAGGAAACAAGGGCAGCAAAATTAATGCCTACCACTCACACTCGTACCGTTGTTAGAAGAGGACTACAAATGTTGTCCTTCCCAAGCTTCTGGCAGCTAAAGCAAAAATGGAGACACAATGAATTATAAGATTTCACTGTATTCAGAAACAAAAACAAATGAACTCTTCTTGAATCTGAGATCTGAAAGGAACTTCTCCATGGGGGTCCTTAGAAAATGAGCACAGTGTGATGCAGCGGAGGACATTCTCAACATTCCTATACTGGTTACATGTTTAATTTCATTCGGCAGTCTTTAAAATGTTGCTCAATCTAGGCATATGATGAGACACCAAAGTACTGCTGAGAAAAGCAGTTCTACTGAGGTATAAAAACCAGGCTGTGGATCATGTTGTTTTTGTTCTTCATAGATTCTTTTAAAAACTGAGTTATGCTTCTGTCTACATGAATGGTAAATTTTAGGATTTCTAAAGTGATAAATGGGCTGTTTGTCTTTTAGGTAAACCTCCATAAATTATTTATTATATTTGATAAGGAGGATATGACTGAGAGTTCAAGGTTGCATTTTTTCCTAGCAAGAACCAAGAGTGCAGATAACCTGCAGCCAATCGAGGACAGATCTGCATGGTTTGTCAATCAGTCTGTCAGAATGTACCCGTATCGTAGCACTTATCACTTTGTTTTATAGACATCTGTGTCCCTGGCATAACGGCATACTCTTCAAGGGCAGGAACTACTTCTTTTTCATCTTTGCATCCCTAGCTGCTAGCATAATGCCTCAAACGTAGCATCTCCATAATAGGCTTTGTTGAATTGAATCAACTTAAAAGCTTCCATTATCATCCAGTGCCACTTGGAAAAAATAAGAGCCCTGAGGAGACAAGGGCTTGGAACACAGGATAGCTAAGATTTTGAGGAAGGGAAAAGGCAGAGGAAGGAAAGGATGGGAACTTGGGGAACAATCTGAGAAAGCAAGCCCAGGTGGAAGGTTCCAGTGACGGGTGGTGAGTGGGCCTTACACGTAGAACAGACAACATTGGAGCATCAGCTGACTAAAATGAGGGGACCGGAAGGGGGTTCTAAAAGAGCAACTGGGGTAGGAGGTATGGAAATGACTGGAAATAACCATTTCCTATTGTCCCAGCTATTGTCTATTGTTAGTCCTATTCCAATCGTTATTTCCTGTCCTATGAATGGCAAGCTGCTGGAAACCTGGGGAATGCATTTCTAGACTCCTTTGATAGCTGCACTCTAGGTAAGGTTTGTCAATGGGAGCACTCAGGGGAGTTTGGAAAGTGGTAGGAAGGGAAGACCATTCATCTGGCTGTGACAGTGGTAGCAGTGGGTGGTGCCATGGGTGACTGGGGCTCCAACAGCACTGGTGGTGGTTCTAGCATCATCAGTGGGAACTTGGGCTCCTGGGTTCCTGCTAAGCAGCTATGATGAATAACTTCCAAGATGGCCTCCAATGATCCTTGCCTCTTAGTATTCATGGCCTTGTGTAATCCTCTCCCCTTCTGTAACTTGCTAGTAAACAACAGAATATGGCAACATTGAGGGATGCCACTTCCGTGACTGGTTACAAAAGATTTTGACTACTGTCTCACTAGAAGACACTCTCTCTATTTTCTTCTCAGCTTGTATGCTTTGACGAAGCAAGCCATCATGTTCATGAGACTCACATGGCAAGGAACTGAGGGTGGACTCTGACCAACAGCCAACAAAGAACTGAAGTCCAACAGCCTACAAGGAACTGAATCCTGCCAATAGCTACATGAGCCCAAATGTATTTTCTTCCCCATTTGAGCCTTCAAGTGAGTACAGCCTAACCAACGCCTTGATTGCAGCCTGTGAGAGACCTTGGAACAGAGAAAGGACTCAGGTAAGCCATGCCCAGATTTCTGACCCACCGGAACTGTGAGATGGAAGATGTGTGTTGTTTCAAGCCTTGTGTTTTGAAGTAATTTGTCACGTGATAGCAATAGATAACTAATACAACGTCCGAGCCATCAGTTCCAACGGTGGCATCAAGTGTGTGCTGGTGGACTCTGGGTAGTATCACATTCACCCCTTTATTCCTCCAGCTATAGGGGCAATGACAACTTCCTGTAGTTGCTGATCTCTAGGTAATGCCACCTTCCTCTTAGCCAGCATCTTCAACATCTTTTCCTGTATTAAATCCCCTCTGAAATATCTGAATGGTGACTGATACACCGACTTAACTATTTTTCCTGGGAAGGAGATAAAGGCAACCATCACATTATTCTAAATGCAGTCATGTCTTTAGATGTTAAAAAAATGTAATGCAATTTTTGTTTTTTTTTTAAAAGCGAACAGAGGCCTGCTTCTCTGCAGGTCTTGGTTTCTGGGGAAGGTCAACTTCAAAAGGTAGAATCATCTGAACCTTCTTTCCTGGGTGTAGTTGGTATATATCCCTGCCCACCTACTGGCAGCAAAGGCAATGCCTAAGGGATTCTGAAGGACACACAGTGGCTTCTTCTCCGTTTTCATGTGGGAGTCCATGGAAGTGCAACCGCCACATGCTCCCTGTAACTAGAATAAAATAGAATGGCGCGTGTGTGAGGGCAAACTCTTAACTCAGCAGGTGAACAGCCACATCTACTCCATATCCCTTGGAGACCATGAAACTAGAAAGAAACCTACATATCAGGCCAGAGCAGCCCTTGATGAGGCTCAAAAGAGAGGTGGCAAACACATAGCTACACAGGAAAAACCAAGTGAGAGGCAGCAAAAGCTGTGGCTTGAGAACAAAGGGAGAGAAAAAGACTAGTCAAAGGGGCCATATCTAACCACCTACAGAACCCCCAGTGAAGAAAATGAGCTGCACTGCTCCCACGGGAAGGCTTGGGGGACGGAGACATTCAGGAAAACCACAGGGGCAGAAAATTACAGAGTTTATCTGAAACAGGAAAAATGAACTCAAGTGTGCTTTTTATATATGGCTGAAAGTGAGGACAAAGGCGAAACAGCAATGTATACTTGGCATGGGAAGAATGCCTTTTATCCAAAGATCTCAAAGCAGTTTGAGTCTATTAATTGACTTGGGAGACAGTGAAATTATTACTCCTTTGTTTTTATGCAGCATTTTATTCTAAAATTTGCTAAGCTTTTTACAACCCAAGTACTCTGGTTATTCCTTAAACAACCCGATACATGCAGTGTGGCCATTCCTGTGTGACACGTGGAAACTGACCCTCAGAGAAGTCAGGTAACATATTGAGGATCAGGAGAGGATAGAAGATCAGAAATGAACTTATAAACCCTGAATAAGGAATGGGGAACTCTGTGGAGAGAACTCAGGCTTTTCTATGGTTAGTGCTTCATGGCACCTGTGGGAGGCAGAATAATGGTCCCCTAAAGATGTCTGTGTTCAAGTGATGCAAGGCCATGAGCCAAGGAATGTGGGCAGCCTCCAGAAACTGAGAAGGGCAAGAAACATTTTCTCCTTTAGAGCCTCCTGACAACCCATTTTAGTCTTCTGACTTCCAGAACTGTAAGATAATAACTTTGTGTTTTTCTAAGCCATTAAGTTTGTAGTCATTTGTCATAGCAGCCCTAGGAGATTAATACAGCATCTTTGAAGACTAGAGATCTGATGATTTCTTTATTTTCCTTTTTTTTAAAGGAAGATTGTCCCTGAGCTAACATCTGTGCCCATCTTCCTCTATTTTATATGTGGGATGCTTGCCACACCATGGCTTGATGAGTGGTGTGTAGGTCCATGTCTGGGATCTTAACTGGTGAACCCTAGGCTGCTGAAGCAGAGTGCACAAAATTAACCGCTACACCACCAGGCCAGCCCTGAGATCTGATGATTTCTTGATATCACAAACATAATTTTTTATCTTCTGTGTTATTAGGGTAACACAATTAAAAAAGTTTTTTGGGGTAAGAATTACTTGGGTATCTATTCATGACAATAATGGATTAATGGTTTGAAGGAAAAGAATAATGGCAGTAACCACAATAATAGTAATGGGTGATAGTTACTGAGGCTTAATATGTGCTCAGTGCTGTGTCAGACTCTTGATGTGCCTTCTCTCTGGTTTCTTATAACAGATCTATGAGGTAATAATTATCCTCATTTTACAGAGGAGGAGGAAACTGAGTCTGAGAGAGTCATGCAGGTAGTGAGGGAGTTGGCATTTACACACCAGTATATCTGACTCTTAGCCACTACTTGAAATGGCTTTTCCAGAGACTTCTCAATTCATTGAAGGGAAAGAACAAGTCACGTGTGAAGGCAGATTGTGACAGAAAGTTGAGGACAAGACTCCCTCTGGCACTGAGGAGGTGTGATGACTTTGCCTCAGCCAGGATGGAGTGGGGAGACAACATCTTTCCTTCTTTTCCTTCTAGCACTAGAGCTGACCATTTTATAAAGTACCCACCATCAGAGGGCAACGCCTTTCCCCCACTCTTTTTTGCCAAGAGTGACACCGCTATTTGAAAGCAAGCAAGCAATTTCACATTCCAGAAACTTGCAGAGGATCCTCCTCCGGGGCTTCAGCTTATGTAAGCAGGAGGGGGCTTCAGTGAGTGGGGTCAGGAGGATTTGAGATGAGAGGACCGCAGTGTTAATGAGATGCTGCTGGGACTAGTGTAACCAAGTTTGGTATCAGTTAGAACGGAAATAATTCAAAATGTTATAGGCACTATTGTAAAATGGACGTTTATAATAATTCTTACTTCATAGGGTAGTTGTGTGAATTGAGTTAATAAATGTAAAGTGCTTTGAATAGTGCTATAAATGTGTAGCTGTTATTCCATTGCACCCACCACTGCAACTGTTCCTGTTGCTACCAATGCTGCTACAATTACCTCCACTGCTGCGACTCCTACTAAACCATTGCTACAACCACTGCTCTGTTTCTACCCCACCACTGCTGTGATTACTACTACACCATTGCTACTACCACTGCTCAGTTACTACCCCACCACTGCTGTGATTACTACTACACCATTGCTACTACCACTGCTCAGTTACTACCCCACCACTGCTGTGATTACTACTACACCATTGCTGCTACCACTGCTCAGTTACTACCCCACCACTGCTGTGATTACTACTACACCATTGCTACTACCACTGCTCAGTTACTACCCCACCACTGCTGTGATTACTACTACACCATTGCTGCTACCACTGCTCAGTTACTACCCCACCACTGCTGTGATTACTACTACACCATTGCTGCTACCACTGCTCTGTTACTACCCCACCACTGCTATGACTCCTACTACACCATTGGTATTGCCACTGCTCTGTTACTACCCCACCACTGCTGTGATTACTACTACACCATTGCTACTACCACCACTATGATTAATATACCTTTGCTACGGTTACTATCACTATCACAATTACTCTTACTGCTATTACTATTGACTACATCTGCCTCCATCACTATTATTTCAAATACTACCATTACTCTTACTACTACTGTTACTACAAGAATTATTACGATCACCACCACTACCACTACTGTCAATGTCCAGGCATGGCAAATGCTTCCATTACAATAAACATGCAACACAGACTTCTGTACCTTCCAAAAGGGGTGGCTAGAGCAAATCCTCAGGGTATCCTGGGCTTACCTGGCAGTACTTCCTTGTCTTGTTCCTTCCTTTGGTCTGTGGCCATCCTTTTGCTATGCTCAGGCCTGAACAAAGTGGCTGTCATTGCCATGAGCTCTCTGAGGTAGCAACTCTGCCTGCCTGCTTCACTAATTCTCGTCAGTGACAGATCCTCCTCGAATCCATTCCCAATGGCCTTTGAAGTGGACAAACAACTCCATAGCCATGAAATATCATGTTTTAAATAGAAGGCACTGTGTCAAATGTCATCAGCAGCTCAGCCATGGGGCTGCTGATCTCAGACTGATGTGGATAGTTTGAGGATAATAATAACTAATGTTGATTGAGTGCTTATCAGATCTTATCAAGTGCTTTTCAGGCCACTAAACACAGATTAATTTATTTAATCCTCCACAACCGTTGTGAGGTGGTTCCTGTTTTTAATCACAAATGAGAACAGTGAGGCACAGAGAAGTTGAGATGCTTGTTCAAGATAACACAGTATGTGGGCAAACTGGGGTTTCAGCTGAGGCAGTCTAACTCCATGGAAGATGCTGCTAGCATGGCCACCACAAACCAACACACTGGCTTCACTGTACACAGAATTCTACTCAAAGGAGATCAAGACCTAGCGAAGACAGCTGCCCATAATGGGTGTTTGATAAGTGCTAGACCAGTGAATGAATGAATAAACAATGAGTGGAATAATGAGGGTAACCTCATGTCATTTGTATGAGGGAAGAAAGGAGGAGGCATTATGAGTGTTTTAAACCAAAGGGGCAGCTCAGTTATCAGCAGGAATAGATTGGAAAGGGAGTCTTGGAGGTTGAGAAGAAATTGATGAGGAGGTATGCATAGAGACCTACTTTGCTGGAGATCTAGGGAATTTGTCACTAGGTTTTCAGACTCAAAGGAATTTTCTGGGCTTCCTGAGTTTGCTGGTGGCTGGGCAAGTGGAAGCCAGTTCAGTGGCGGGAGGCAGGGAGACTTCTGGACACTTGGACTTTCCTTGGACCTGCCTGCTACGGCACGTGATATGGTTTCACCCGCTACCACAAGTAAGCACCTATCCCTGATGTGGAGAGTCATTTGTTTGCCTCTTTTAGGTATTAAAAACCATGTGCCATAGAGTTTTAGTGCTGGGAAACTTGAAGGTCAACCCTTCTCCTTTTACTGATTAGGAAACTGAGTCCCAAAGAGGTCAAGTACACGACAAGCCCACAAAACTAACAAGGGGCAAGTTCCCTGATTCTCCAGGCACTAAGCCTCACCTTTAATTATGGTTTATTTGTTTGTTCACCCTGATCTGGTGACAGTCCCTTGTGCTGACTTAAATGCTTTGGTGTTTCAGATAAAAAGGTTGGCCCGAGCCATGGCCACAGGCACACTTTGCCTTTCACAGCAAAGATCTAATTAGCTAATTAATCTACATTGCATTCTCTTGATACAAGGTCATACAACTTTCATCTTTAAGATGGACAAACTAAGGTAGTTTGCATTTTCCTTCATTTAATATTTAAAACCTCTTTATAAGAGGAGGCCCCCCCAAAGGATTCTATTTGCACTTATATTAATATCACTTAATTAAAAACATTTTTCAGCATTCTAACAAATAGAAAAACTACCTTAGCTGTAAGATATGTTCTTTTAGCAGCGAAATTTTGCCTCTTTACATAGTTAACAAATGCGAGCATCGTAAGATAGTAATAAATTATTTAGAGGATATTTACTTTTAATTATTATTTTCTCAATAAATTCTAAAATTCAATTCCAAAGAACCTAAGATGACTTAGTTACATATGAATGTTTCACATTGGACTCATTTTGGCTTTCTGGAAGTGACTACATTGCTTTATTAAAAATTTCTTTTTGCCTTTAATAAGGGAGAAAGGGAGAGACCACGGTGTCATTTAATCGCTCACTCTGTCTTGCCTAGTATGTTAACTTCTCTGTAATTGTATTTTCCCAAAGTTCCTCCTGCTGAACAGAAAATATCAAATCTCCTCTCCAAATCTTCGCTCTAATCATTACTCCTATCTGACATAAAACAGTGATTAAAGTAACTCATCTCTAGAACCCATTTGATATAAGACAATAGAAATTACTGGTCAAATTCCAATGTCATTTGGGTGATTTGGCTATATACATGGCCTGTGAGTGATTTTCCCTTCTTTGATAATTCAGCACTACTTGTCTTTGGGTTCTCTCTGGCTCAAAAGGAAAAAAAAATATGCCATTTTTATTCTCACTCAACATTTTTATTTATAGGTGACCTTTTGGTAGAAGTCACATAGAATCTGTGGGATTTTAATTCAAGTGAGTAATCCAGTTCTAAGACCTTTGGATTGTGGATGAGCACACACATTTTTGCTGGTTCATGGCTTACAATTCAACCTGATCTCAAGATTTTCTCTATTTCCCTCCCCTCTTATATTTTTCTCTTCCATTATTCTAGTATTTGATGCTTGTGGGATTGATAAGAATTAGCACAGAAAATGGAACTCAAGTGTCTGATTTTTAAGCCCCTTTCTTCCTTTGTAGAGTTCACAACAGAGAAAAATGAAAGGAATCTCTTCCTTTTATTTGTGAGCTGCTATTATTTTTCCATTTTATAGTTGGAGATATTAAGACTGAACCAGCGTGGGGACTTGCTCCAGGTTACATAGTGAATCAAGGTTGCAGTCAAGAGGAACGAAACATAGGAATGAAAGTCAGTTAAATAAATAAACTATTGCCCCATACACAATATTAGCTGAAAATGCTGGTATAAAACTCAAGGAGGGTTTGAGTAAAGTTGTGGATGACAGAGCCTTAATAGGAACTTAAGGACATTAAGGAGTTGCTTCTAAGCTTGTAAGGCTGTGATTATGGAGGAAATCGCAACTCTTTCCTACAAAATATCTCTTGGTACGTACTATTGTCAGACAGTTGGTCTAAGCCAGTATGGCAATTCTTATTCTGTTATGTTTCCCAAAACCCCTTTTGGTGTTTTATCTACTGGAGCATTCATTTGAGACAAACAGCTTATGTAGTCTTTCTAGCCAAGCAGAAAGGAGAATGAATGAGAAAATCACCTAAGAAAATCTGTCCTCCTAATTTCCCACATGAAACTGGCTGGAGAGTCACTGGTCCCCTGACAGAGCCTTCTGGAGGCTCTACCAATACCTGTCAACTGCCTGGCTTATTGTGGGGATGCTGGCAGCTGCTGCTTCTGCTTCTTCAAAATAAAAACTGCAAATAAATACATTAAAAAGTGTGTCCATCCTAATTCATCTCCCCAGCTGTCTTCCTGGTGGAATTAGGATAGAGGTGTAAGTGAAATCTTTTCTGAACCTCATTGAAATCCAGACTTGCCGAGTCAGTGGCTTCATTTATTGATCTTTATTCTCATTTATATATTTTCTTATTTTTATGATTTATATATATCAGGCACTGTGCAAAAAGCTTTATATACTATCTTAGTCGGTTCAGGCTGCTATAACAAGACACCATAGACTAGGTGGCTTAAACAACAGGGAGTTATTTTTCACAGTTCTGGAAGCTAGGAAGTCCAAGATCAGGGGGCCAGCAGATTTGCCGTCTGGCGAAGGCCCTCTTCTGGTTTGCAGACAGCTGTCTTCTCATTATATCCTTACAGAGTAGAGAGAGTGACCCCTAGTCTCTTTCTCTTGTAAGGGCACTGATCTCATCATGGGGGCTCCACTCTCATGACCTCATCTAAGCCTAATTACCTCCCAAAGGCCCTACCTCCTAATACCATCACACTGCGGTTAGGGTTTCAACATATGGATGTTTTAGAGACACAAGCATGCAGTCCATAACATGTATAATATCTCATTTAATCTCAAAACAGCCCTACAAAGTGGGTGTTATTATCTGTAGATGACAATATCAGGTTGAAGTGACTTGCCGAGGTCACCCAGCTGGGTAGCATACTCAGGTCTGGCTGACTCCAGGGCCTCAGTTCCTAATCAGGATATTCCATGCCCCCAACTGGGGACTTTATTGTCTATAGTCTTGTTGAGTTGAACCTCTTTGATGGTCCTTGCAGATGCACCACCTTGAAGATGGGTCCTTGAACGGCCATTGGCAATTAAAGTTTTTGTACACTTCCTGGGGACTGGTGGTAATGAATCAGGCTTTCTGTGAACTCAATTTTCATGTGCCTAATTTGGCTTCAGTTAGTATCGATCTGGCCCCAGACCTCTTGGTATGCATGTGTGCATGAGTGTGTCTATGTATGTGTGTGTGTGTGTTCTCTGGCTTGGAGAGTCAGCAATTACTGATGATCAGAGTTTCCCTCATCACCTTTTTAGGAAGACTTCTTAGTGTTCCTTTATTTGAAGGTCAAGTTGAGTATGGTAGTTCTCCTAGAGATCCTTCCCTCTTAATTCAGCAAAGACAAGTGGAATATTTTAGAAGAAAACAAAGGGAAAAACAAACACCAATCCCCAAACATTTATACACATGCACCCAAAGAATATATGCAACATAGATGGAGATGCGTTTTCAGAGCACAGATTGATTGTCTGAAGCCAGGTAGACATAGTTTCTTATTGGCATTGTAGGGACGTACTCCTGAGCCTTTAGTTCTGCATGTGAGCCTCATGGCCATCCCTTTTGGCCCTGGTTAGGCTCTCCTTCATCTGTACAGTCACTCTGCTTCCTAGGCAAATAATCCCTGAATGTGGAAGGCTTTTCTCTCTGTGTTCCACAATCCCTTCCTGGAATATAGGCTCTCCAGTGCTCTGATCTCACCTTCCCCAGTTTACATACCCTGCGTTTGCAGTTTTCAGTGACACTTAGCTGCTTTACTCATTGGGCTAGGGTGGTGGCTGGGCTTGCTTTCTCTTAAGGTTCTGGAGCCCCTCCAGTTGAAGGATCTATCCTGGGAGTCTCTTCACCCCTGTTCAGCTTCTCTAGTAGGCTTTGCCTACTTTTCTTCTAGTTTCAAAACTTTGCATCCCCTGTTGGATTTCTTACTGCGTTCCTATTTCAGTCCTAAGGGATATCTCTTGTGCTCATTTGCAGGGCAGGGATTATTGCAAGAACTCTACCATGTTACCCGGCCTTCCACTTCCCTGTTACTCTTGGCGATTCACCAAGACCACAGAAATGGGTAACAATAGAAAAATACTTCACACATAGAATGGCAGTAATAAACCTACCAGAGAAAGAGTATTCATTTTCTGTAAGCTTTTCTCATATTAGTATAAGACATAAAATAGGAACCTTGAATAATAATTAGCTTTTTGGAAAGCATACTTTTTCCCCCTCAGGATGTTTCCTATTCTGGGCCTCAGTCTCACATTCATGGAAGTCTCACAATGATGGCTATCAGTTACTGTGTTTTGGATTGCAAGTAACAGAGGTCAACTCTTACTCTAAAGCAAAGAAGGGACATATGGAAAGCAGAGTGGAGGTTGGGAGAGCGTGTTTGGAAGATGAACGTGAACCAGAGACTCAAGAAGCAGGAGAATCTGGCCATGCCACTGTTGTGGTCATGCTGCTGCCATGACTACATTTAAGCAACCCTTTATCTTTGCTTCATTTACTCAAAATTCAGGTGAATGAGAGCATCTGACAGGCTGAGGCTTGATTGCGCGCCAGCATTGCCTCCCAGGGTGTGGGGAGAGGAAGGATTGTGTCTCGGTAGCTTCCTCTGTGGGAGCTTATGGGAACCCTCTAAGAGTGTGCACAAGGGAGTAGGTATGCCTCAAAACCAGGAAGAGGTCAGGTTGGATGCTAGACTGCCATCAAAAAAACAGAAAAGACAAAGAAGACAAAGGACTACAGTGGGAGAGAAAAAATCTGATGGCCAGTCCAATGTGTTTCCTCCTTTACTGTTTTTTAAAATCTCAATTAGTATTCTTAACACTGTTCTCAATCTCTATAGCCCTCCCTATTGTTCTCTTTCTTAAACACATACTTTTAGGTTGGCAATTGCTTGAATACTGTCAGCGTTTTATACTGAGACCATACAGTCACTGTTAAAGTGTATAGTCAGGATTGGATTCAGAAGATTGATGTTCTCTTCAGGCTGCAGAGCATCTGATTACTGGATCTCCTCTGGGCAATGAAGCCGCCTCCTTTTTCTCCTCTCTCGACCATCAAGCTTGCACCACAGTAATAATATTTAATAAAAGCAGCAGTAAAACTATGTCATTGCTTCTCTGATGGTCAGAGTGGAACGCAGCTCCAAATAAAACAGGAGTGACTGTCATACAGATAATACAGTTGTTTTAGTCCTTTCACCTTGAGAAAGAATGAGGTAGCCTGAATGTTGATTGATGCTTGTCTCTCATAGCCTACTGGAATAATACATTAGGTGTTCGGGTGAAATTGTGAGGTGCACTTGATCATGTATTAAACATTTGTGAGCTATTTGCTGCTATACATTCTGACTGGATCTTGAAAAACAGCCTCGCTAGGTCAGGATAAAGGAAATAAAGCCTTTGTGTTTTTTGTCTGTTCTACCTGAATCAGGTGATTCTTTTTCTGAGGATATCTAAGCACTTTGCCACATTCATCTGCCTTTTCCTCGTGTCATCCCAGAATAAGTGAAAATATGTAATACAGGGCAACTTCATTTAAAAGAAACTTCTACATACAGAAATCTGAATTTACAAAACAGAAAAATTGTGGGGACGTTATTTACAATAGAGAATAATTTTCTTTTTGGTTTTACAAAAGGATTCACATTAGGATTTCTTTAAATAGCAGAGTCCCTCACTGGGTTAAGAATATGACTGAAACTCTCTCTCAGAAATATAATTACTATGAAATAAGCCATGTTTTATGTCATCCAATTTTACAACTGAAGAATTGGGAATAATTTAGAAAAAAGTGATAGAAACTTTGTGTGGCTCTAGAAAGAGGATGTAGGATACCTGATTTTCACTCCTTTACTCTCCTAGAAAGAGAATAGCTTCTACGGAGATAAAAACTGGGGCACATCTTTCCAAAAACCTGGAAGATTCCTGTGTTAAGTCATGACATAATCCTAAGGTCATTCGACTATCAACGGTGACATTTTCAAACTATGTTGTGAATAAGACATCACATTGATGGTTTGAATTTTCTGCTTTGGCAAAAAGAATTTCAGCGAGTTGGACTTCTAAAAATATACTGCATTCCAGGAAAATACTGTCTTCAGATTCCCTAGTTTGTAATTTAGAGGAAGGCATTTCACTGTGAACTTTCCGGGTCTTAGTTTCCTCAACTGCAAAATAAAGTTTTTTTTTTTTTTAAATTGAGATGTAATTGACATATAACATTATATTATGTTATTTTCAGGTGTACAACATAATGATTCGACATTTGTATATATAGATGGTCCCCGACTTACAATGGTTCGACTTATGATATTTCAACTTTACTATGGTGTGAAAGCAACATGCATTCAGTAGAAACCATACTTTAAATTTTCAATTTTGATTTTTTTCCCAGGCTATTGATATGTGGTATGATACTCTCTCATGATGCTGGGCAGCGGCAGCAAGCCACAGCTCCTAGTCAGCCACCCAATCATGAGGGTAAACAACTGGTACACTTAAAACCATTCTGAACCCATAAAACCATCCCGAGTTTTCACTTTCAGTACAGTATTCAATAAATTACATAACACATTCAGCACTTTATCATAAAATAGATTTTGTGTTAGATGATTTTTCCTAATTGTAGGCTAATGTAAGTGTCCTGTGCATGTTTAAGGTAGGCTGGGCTAAGCCCTGATGTTTGGCAGGTTAGGTGTATTAAACGCACTTTTGACTTATGATGTTTTCCTGTTACGATGGGTTATTGGGATGTATTCCACCATAAGTTGAGGAAGATCTGTATTGTGAAACGATTGACACAATAAGTCCAATTAACATCCGAAATGAAGATTTTGAACTGGATAATCTCTGAGACCTTTTATAGCTCCCAAATGTGCTACTTAGTTCTTCGTAAGAGTAGCAGAAATCCTATGATTCTGAGATTCTATCTCCTTTCCTTGCTTAATTCAAATCCTACATTAAGGCATTGATTGATCTATTCTGTGCTTTATCGTCTCATAAATATACTTATTTAGTGTTTTTAAAGCCTGTGTCCTGACTTGTAAGTAGTTAAAGGTGTGAAGAATAGTGCAAAAGAACGTTAGGTGTACCTAGATACTATTCTTCTCTTTTTATTTTAATGAGGAATGAAATCTTAGATTGCACCACACAGTGGAGGTGCAAAAAGAATAAAAATGTAAGGGAGGATGGAGGCTGGCCCGGTAGTGCAGTGGTTAAGTGCGCATGTTCCGCTTCGGTGGCCCGGGGTTCGCTGGTTTGGATCCCGGGTGTGGACATGGCACCACTTGGCAAGCCATGCTATGGCAGGCATCCCACATATAAACTAGAGGAAGAGGGGCACAGATGTTAGCTCAGGGCCAGTCTTCCTCAGCAAAAAGAGGAGGATTGGCAGCAGATGTTAGCTCAGGGCTAATCTTCCTCAAAAAAAAAAAAAAATCAAAATGTAAGGGAGGAAAACTCATTGAGCCAGTGATCAGAAATTCCCCTCTTGAAGGAGCCATGGTGGTTCATCATTATCCTGGCGGAGCGCTGGGTCTGGTGAGTTAAAGTGAGATCATCTGGTTAAGAGGGACAATGAAACATTGACATGGAAGCAACAATCCTTAGACAACTGTTGCTCGTGAAAGCCATGTGATGGTAAATTCTGAATCCTAAAATTATCTTTTAGCCAAGTAGAGATGAATATAGCATTTTCTATATAGCCTGGAGCAATGACTTCTGATGCTAACTCCCCAGACTTGGGCCAGACTTCACAGGCTGAGGGCACAGTCCTCCACAGGTCTGCCCCACTTCACACAGCAGCCAGAGTCTGGGGGTTCCCAGGCCATGCTCACTTAGGACCAATTGGCTACAGATTTGGGCATTCCCACTAATTTGAGATAATTTGCTAGAATTATTCACAGAACTCAGGAAAGCACTATAGTTATGATTACCATTTTATTATAGCAAAGAGGATAAAAATCAGAACCAGCCAAAAGAACTGCATAGCATGAGCTGCCCTCTCCCTGTGGAGTCAGGATGCATCACTTTCCCGGCTCATCCATGTGTAACAATACACACAGGGTACTGCCCACCAGGAAAGCTCACCCGAGCTTCTGTGTCTGGAGTTTTTATTGAGGCTTCATTACCTAGGCACGTTTGATTGAGTTATTGGCCAAAAGGCTGAATTCAATCTCTACCCTCCTTCCCCAGAGGTGGAGCTGATAATCAAGTCGCTCAAAACCCCAACCCTCTAATCCCACAATTGGTCCCTCTAGCATGGCCAGCCCCATCTTGAGTCAGGTCATTAGCTTAAACTATTTAGGGCCCACCTTGAGTGATCTTGTTAGCATAAACTGTCAGGGCCTGCTAAGCATAACATAGATACTCCTCTTACTTTGGAAATTCCAAGGATTTAGAGGCTGCCTTCCAAGAACCCAGGACCAAGACCATCCACATTCTCTATTACGCAACACCTTGCTTTTGTCTCTTCCGTAGTCTTGTTAAGAAGTACAAGTTGCTAGTTCTATCTTTCTCTGACAGGGACTTCCGGACTGGCTTGAGATCATTAACTGGGTTAGCGACCGAGTAGCAGAATGGCTGTTTTGCGTTGCTGCACCCTTGGACCTTGATAGAACTCCTACTGGCACCCCAGGAGCCCGTGCCCATAGCCCCAGCCCCGGTGCCTCCTGCAGGCCTGGAGCCTTATGGCCTCGCACGCGCAGTTCACTGCCCCACTGCGCGTCAGGCAGGGCCGTCCCTGCACCTCCGCTGGCCGAGATCTCTGTCCCCCACAGGCAACCTAGCCCTTGGGGCGAGCTGCAGCAGCGCTGTAACTGAGGGCCGTGCGTGTTTGCCTGAACGGTGGCATGAGCAAGAAGCCATACTGATAAGTCTGGGATAAGGGACCTCTGGCAACTGGGTGTTTCTCATCCCAGGACTCTCCCCCGCTCCTGAGATCCCACGAGATGAGCTCTCGGCGGAGGGCGCTCGGGGCCTGCTTCTGCGGCCTTTATAGCCGCCCCTGACGTTCACCGCATCCCAGCCCATCCTTTTCCTGCCTCAATATCTGGACTTGGCCTTACTTCCCGTCTCCCCTCAGATCCATAGCCACAAGGTGCGCCCTGAAGGCTCCAGCGTGCCCTGCGTCACCCCCTGGGGAAACCCCACATTTCACCCACACAGGCCTGGCCCCGCGGGCGTCTGCCTTGGTGTTCACAAGAAGGGAGCATTTCCTGATTGAGGGGCTTGGGTGAAGAGGCCAGCTGCCCCCGCCCTGGTGCTGGCACTTGGGCTGGGTCTGAAAGAGGGAGCAATGCCCTGAGGCTGTTCTTCGGTAGAAAGGCTCCAGGGGCAGGTGGTGGTCTCCTGGGACTACGTCTGGTCCCCGCAGGAGGGACAGCTGGCCCCTGGCCCTAGGAACTGCGTATTTTGGGTTGCTGCTGCCTTGGACCTTGGCAGACATCGGATTGGGGCCCCAGGAGCCTGTGCTGGTAGCGCGGGTGGGTCAGGGGAAGGAGCTTAGGCTGCTTGGTTTCATGCTGGTTCTGATGTGGCTTTGTGAGCTGAGGAGTGGAAAGAAAGATTTCTTGGACTCCTAGGGTCTGGCAGTAGTGCTCTTTTATTTAGAGAATAGCATGGGGACAGGACTCATGAGCAGTAAAGAGCTGCGGTGTGTTGAGGATTAGAGCTAGATTTATAAGGCATAGGTATGTGAGTTATTTCTTTACAAGACAAAGGAAAGATCATGAAAAAAATCATTAAAATGGTATCAGTGGAGGTGGGGTCTGGTTATTGGGTGGTCCTATAACTTTAGATAAGAATCAGATTGGGGCGGCCGTATGGCCGAGCGGTTAAGTTGGCAGGGTCCACTTTAGTGGCCCAGGGTTTCGGTGGTTCGAATCCTGGGTGTGGATGTGGCACCACTTATCAAGCTGTGCTGAGGTGGCATCCCACATGCCACAACTAGAAGGGCCCACAACTAAAAATACACAATCACGTGCAGGGGGGCTTTGGGGAGAAAAAGAAAAAATAAAATCTTTAGAAAAAAAAAGAATCAGATCGGATCAGGTTAGGACATCCTATGCTTCCCGGAGGATGATATAGACCAGTATGTAGGGCAGGTCACCTTGGGCTTCTCTCCCTGGGGCAGCCTTGATCCTCCCAGTTCCATCACTTGTCATCTTAATGATCTTGGGCAAGTTCCTTAACTCCCCTAAGCTTCAGTGTCCTTGTCAGTAAAGTGGTAGCTTGCCATGACGAAGTCAGTTCAAGCCTGTACTGTGCTAGCAGAGTGTTGGGCACGTAGGAGCTCAGGGTTTGCCACTGACGATTGCTTTTGCACTTTTGAATAGCCATGGAATATTTCTAAATGTTTACTTTTTTAAGGTGGCATATCCTAAATATCTCCAGGTCAGTGATTTTATCATATTTTTAGAAGTTGGCCCCTTTGTTAAAAGGAAATCTTTCACAAAATTCTAATCATAAAGCAGATGAAATTTGTGCAAAGTGGCGCTCCTCTAGTTGAAGAGGGTCTGGCTCATCTAGCCACTCTTTTCCCTGCAGGGTTTCCAGACAGGGTTGAGGAAGTCTGTTTGAAAAAGGTCTAGACCACTGCCCATCTGGCTCCACTCCAACCTCCCCTCAGCCCGCCCCTGTAACAGGGTTGACAGAAACAGCTTTGTACGATGTCAGAGGCAGGCTACAATGTTCTTATTTCAGTTTCCCCATGAGCAAACTGGAGAAGATAATGCCAGCTTTGTTGTGATAGTAAATTAAATAATGTCTGTAAACTATTTTGAGCCTTTAGAGGTCCCCTAAAGGGACAAAGGCTCTTGCTGTCTTTAATTTCTAGCTTGCTTTTAAAATATTTTAAAACAACCAGTCTGTTTTGTATATCCATGAGCTCAATTTTGTTTTTTGTTTTTTTTTGTTTTTAAATTCCACATATAGGTGAGATCCTATGATATTTGTCTTTATCTGACATATTTCACTTCACATAATGCCTTTGAAGTCCATCCACGTTGTTACAAATGGCAAGATTTCCTTCTTTTTATGGCTGAATACTATTCCCTTGTATATATACACCACATTTTCTTTATCCATTCATCCATTGATGGACATTTACATCATTACCATATCTTGGCTGTTGTAAATAATGCTGCAATGAACACAGGGATGCATTTATTTTTTCATATTAGTGTTATCCTTTTCTTCCGATGAGTACTCAAGTAGAATTGCTGTATCATGTGGTAGTTCTATTTTTAATTTTTTGAGGAATCTCCGTACTGTTTTCCGTAGTCACTGCATCAATTTATATTCCTACCAACAGTGTACGTGTGCTCCCTTTCCTCCACATCCTAGGCAACACTTGTTATTTCTTGTCTTTTTGATACTAGCCATTCTAACAGGTGTGAGGTAATACTTCATTGTGGTTTTGATTTGTATTTCCCTAATGATTAGTGATGTTGAACATCTTTTCATCTACCTGTTGGTTATCTGTGTGTCTTCTTTGGAAAAATGTCTTTTCAGATCCTCTGCACATTTTTAAATTGGATTGTTTGCTTTTTGCTATTGAGTTGTATGAGTTCTTTATATATTTTGGATACTTACTCTTTATCAGGTATATGATTTGCAAATATTTTCTTCCATTCCATAGGTTGCATTTTCATTTTGTTGATGGTTTCCGTTACTGTGCAGAAGCTTTTTAGTTTGATATAGTCCCATTTGTTTATTTTTGCTTTTATTGCCTTTGCTT
Organism: Equus przewalskii; assembly: GCF_037783145.1. Classification (NCBI taxonomy): domain Eukaryota; kingdom Metazoa; phylum Chordata; class Mammalia; order Perissodactyla; family Equidae; genus Equus; species Equus przewalskii. The sequence continues at coordinate 75,635,641 of NC_091833.1, read as the reverse complement.
TTGGTGTTAGATCCAAAAAATCATCACCAACACCAATGTTAAAGAGTTTACCACCTATGTTTTCTTCTAGGAGTTTTATGGTTAAAGGTCATACATTCAAGTCTTTAATCTGTTTTGAGTTGATTTTTGTGTATGGTGTAAGATAGTGGTCCAGTTTACCCATCACCATTTGCTGCTCTGCTCATCTTATCAACATCTTTTTAAACAAGTGTCTTGTTGACTGCCTCAAGTTGTTAACTTCAGACAACAAATAAAAAGAAAAGGAAAACTGGTTGCAAAGTAAAATTGCAAATCTTGTAAAGGATGCAGGATTTCATGAAGGTGATTAAAGCGATATTGGAGAACTGTTGAATCAGTCATTAATTCAAAAATTTTTATTGGGCACCTTCTGTGAAGCATGTACTAGGTATTAGAGACTAGCCCTGAATAAGACAGATAAAAATCTCAGCCCTGTGGACTTGACATGCCAAATTTACACAGAGCCAATGACAAATGGATCTGGCAGAGTCGAACCCATCAACAATCAGAAGACAAAATCAACAAGAAAGATGGCATGATAGATGCTTTTGGTAATTTAAAACATGCCCACAAATTCGTTGACACTCCTCCCACAAAAGGTAGAGCCTAGTTTTTCTCTCCTTGAAAATGGGCTGGCTTTAGAGATTTGCTTCTAAGGAATAGAATGTGGCAGAAGTGATGCTGTGTGCGTTCCTAGGCTGGTCATAAAATGTAATATGGCTTCTGCCTTGTCTCGCAGGGGCTCTGAGGTACCATGTAAAATCTAGCCACCTGCAGCCACTATACTGGAAAGACCGCATGGTAAGATCAAAGAGAGAGAGAAAGGAGCCTGAGGAGCCCTTGCTGTTTTGGCCTCCAGCTGAGTCTTCCCAGCCTAGGTGCCAGATACATGAATGAACAGGCTGGCAGATGATCCCAGCCCTCGGGCTTTGACTGCTCCAGCTGATGACAAGTGGAGTAATGATGAGCTGTCCCCATTGTGCCCTGCTCAAGCTACCCATTTGTGAGCAAGATAAGTGTTATTACTTTAAGCCACTAAGTTTTGAGGGTAATCTGTTACTCAGCCATAACAACTAGAACAATGCCTCAAAAGAGAATGATATGAATATCAAAGGAAGATAGAGACCCATGAGAAAACTGAAGAAATCTGAATATTTTTGCAAAAATAACCCTCTTTATGATCATTCTGTAAAAATCAAATGGGAAGTGATGGATCTTAAATTGGGTTGTCATTCAATTCTTTTTGGGGAAAATAAATGAAAAAGAAACCGCACATTAAGACTGAAATGTTTAGAGATGTTTAGAAACTGCATTCTGTTAAATATAAGATATAATATACCCTTTCATTTTGCTAAATAAAGTCCTAATCAAACCCTCCCTGCCCACCGTGATTTACTCCTTGAATTTGTTCGCCATGTTAAGTGGAGTCACATTGAGTGGGCTTTAGTCATTTACCCATTTTCTCAGGAGGGCCTGTTGCAGTTACAGGAAGGGGAGTGGGACTGATGAGGTTTGGTTTATTATGATTGTTTTACAGTGATTTTCCTCTGGTGAGCTCTGGAGAAAATATGGAGCACCTTCTTATAGTCAATCGAGGCCTAAGCAGTGAATCAGTTAAGACGAGGAGAGTGCTTGTACAGGCATTGTTGTATGTGGGTGTTGTAGGGAGGTGATGGTTCTATCAGGGGGTGCTATAAACCTAACCAGTCTTTCCTGAAGGTTCCTGAAACAAAGGCCCTCCATTTGGAACCGGTTCCAAAGGCCTTGCCTTACATTGGACTTTAACAACATAATCTTGGTTCATTAGAACAAGCTTTCCCTTTGATAACCAAAATGTGTGAGTGTCTCAGAGAGGGAGCCACACAGAGAATAAGGGGTCAACCGTTTAAGTTTCAGAACTGAGCTGCTTAAGAGTTTTTGTTTTGCAGTTGGGATCCCTGAGGATGAACCTGGTGTTTTTGTATTGATTGCCTTCTGCACTAATGTAGTTAGGGAGGAGAGAGAGTTTTTGCAGAATGTGGGATTGAGCAGAGGGAGAACGTATTAGACTGGCTGTGTTTCCTCGCCTCTGGGTGTGGTTTGCTCCTTGAAGGTTAGAGCCAAGGGGATTCTTTATCATCCAACATTTTCATTTAGGGCAATCAGACACCACAGTTTGCAGTCTTCAGCTTTAGGGAATCTCAGACTTCAATAAAGAGGATGGTATTTTATTATCTCCTCGGGTTGTTTTAGGAACTTTGAAAAAATCACACAAATGCTTCTACTGACTGGATGACTATAACGGGGCAGAACAAACCACTCGAGTCTAGTTTCACTTAGGAAACCAATTTTCATTGTTGAAGACACTTGTAGCAAGGGTACTACTACAGGTAAGGTTTTGGATTTCTTAGAAACCTTTTCTTTAAGTAGCTAGCACTTCCATTTCATTGAGAGCACAGAGAAAAGAATGGCAAGTCAAAGGAATTTTTCATAGTAGACAAATGGAGGGCTTCAGAACTTTGTTTCTCAAGCTCTTAATTGCCCATACAAACTTGATTTACCCACTGTGAGATTTTTTTCCCTTCAAAAATAAATCTACCTCTGAAATCCTGTAGGGGGAATATATGGAGATCTGCTAATGTGCCTGAGGTGGGCAGAGGTTTCTGTCCCTGCCACAGCTCTCTGACTGCTACATGGCTGTGCTCGAGCTGCTAAACCCATTGGGTCTCAGATTCCACACGTCTAAATTAGGGGTGAGTAATAACTTCTTTGCAGGTTGGATCAGAGGTGGCTTGTGTAGTACCTGCCAAATAGGAGATGCTCGTGGGTATTAATTAGCAGCTTACATGCTTCTCTGAGCCTTACCTTCCTTGTCTTTATTATCAGATCTGGAGGCTGTGAGGATCAGATGCATGCGACAGGGAAACTGCAATACAAGAGACAAATGTAAGGCATGTGGCTATCCACTTTCATCTAGGGAGTAAGACGCATGTCGGTAAAAGAAATGAAGACGCTGTCCTGAATGAGCAATCTTCGAGGTGATTTGTACAACAGCCAGGCCTAGGTCACTAGAAGAGTCAGTCAGAGGGCTGTTAGGACCTAAGCTTAAGGACTAATGTTCCCATCACAAATGTGGACCCTACCCTTTATCCTTAGAGCAGAGGGGAACATCATTGTGGTTTCTCAGAAGTGAGCTTTTCATTCTTAGGCCTGTGGCAGGTTGGTAGTCCTCACCTCACTTGAACACTGACTGGAGCATCTGGGCTCTCGTCCCTGATTTACCTGGAGTAGTCCAGTGTCAGTCCATTCAGTGAGCCCTAAAATGGCCAACACATCTTCTTTGCCCAGGGGCTGGTGGCAGCAGTGAGGGTAAGATGCTGAGCAGTAAACACTCCAGGAGTCCCAGTTGGGAAAGTGCCGGGTCACAAACCAGGTGCTGGGCCAGGTGCTTCTTCACTTGGCAGTATGGTTCCTCGGAACAGAACCTCTCTGTCACCCAACACACACTTAAGTGACTAGTTAATGTGGGCAGTAGAGGGCCAGCTAAGGAGGGGGCAGTTAAGGTCAACCAGCTGGGGGAATGATGGCTTAAAGTTATTAAAGTTGGGTTTGTGCCCCATCTGAGAGGCGGTTTACTTATTGCATCTAATAGAATAGAAGTGAAACTTTGTCTTAGCTTTGGATTCTCTCTCCAGCTCCCCTCTCTCTGACTTTGTCTCCGTCCTTAGCCCTCTGTCTCTTTGTCTCTGATTCTTTCTCAGTCTGTGTCCCCCTCCTTGTCTCGCTGCCTGTGTCCCATCTCTCTGCTGCCTTTCTCTTTCTTTTGTCTCTCAGTCTCTCTTTTTCTTTCTTTCTCTGTGTCTCTCTCTTTGTCAGAGGAAGAAGATTGTATTTCTCACTCTTTATTATTATATATAAAAAATAAGTGAATAAAGGCAACCTACTCCATTGCCTGTATGAGAGTCATTGGATCCTGGCACCTTCTCCTTCTCATGTTGGCCTAGAGTACTCCACAAGTTCAAAGCGCTCTCGTCTGTGCTGGCCATAAGCAGTCTTCATGGAAACTAACCCTGGAAAAATGCGAGGCAGGAATGATTATCCTTATGTTTCAAGTAGGTAAGTCTCAGAGAGGTTAGAAACTTACCCAAGGTCAGTGGGACAGTTGGCTGGTGGCAGAGTTGAGGCTGGAGTATTGAGGGGCCTTCTGTCTTCCACCAGAGGGGCCTCTCCCTCCACCACAGAGATGGATTCTGATCAGGACCAAGATGTTTCAACCTAGGCCCATCTGGTCTGATCTGTAATATAAGGTCTGGGTCCAAGTTGAGGGTCAATACTAAGGGTACCGTGTACCCTATGTTCCAACCATTTTTATCTAGATAAAATTAACGAAAAAGAATACTGAAGGGAAAACAGGGCTGGGGTTGGGGAAAGAGGAAGAAATCGCAAAATGGAACTTGCATCCTGAGGGGATATGTTTAATTTCATGCAACCTGGCATTAAACCATTTCCTGGTTTCAGATCCCAGCTTAGACCACTAACTGTATGATCTTGGGCAAGTTACTTAATCTCTCTGAGCCTCTCTTCATCTGTAAAATAAGGAAATTTTGTTACTTACGTAAAAGGGTTGCTTGTGAATATAAAATAAGACAATCCATATCAAAATGTCTAGTAAAGTGAAATAAGCATTCAGTGAAGGATGATGAGAACAAGCCCCCGTTTTTTGGTTTTGTTTTGTTTTGAATGTTAGCTGGGACTGGTGCTACCCCTTCTGGCTGCCTCCTGAGTCACTATGTTTATTGAATGCTTCTGTCAGCTACGTACGGTGCCAAGATTTGCAGAAACAAAAGTCAACTAAACCTATTTTCTGATCACAGAGATGTTACTGCCTATTGGGTGAGACATGCCAACATGTTCCTGGGCAATTTAATACAGCGTGATTGATGTGTGTTGAGATGAGGTAAACACGGGGTGGTGTGGGAATCCAGCATGAGCCGTCTCATCAACACTCCCCAGATCCAGACCCTGGTGCCACTCCTTTGATTTGCAGACCCCAGGCACGCTCTGCACAAGACCTCCATCTCACCAGGTCAGCAGATAGGAGTCGCTGCTGAGGGGGAAGGTCTCAAAAGTATAGGTCACCCTGGGTCAAAAGCCTTGCCTTGTGGGACAGACAGCGCCACTGGAACACACAGACCTTCCTGGAGCTTAGAACATTAATAAACAGGGAGCCTAATCCTTTCCAGCCATTTTGTTTGATCTTTTGTGACAGTTTTTCCACAACACACACTGCAGATGGGGATGTTTTAGCAGCAGGGAGAGCAAGCAGTACTCACAGCTCAGAAGGGCCCCCCCATCGGCACAGTTAGCAGTGGCAGGCGTTTTCGCATTTTGTAGTTGCTACAAAAGGCATTTTCAACGGGCCCCGTCTCTCAGCTTTATCACCTTAGGAGTCACTTCTCACAATAGCATTTACAGAAAAGAAACAGTAGGGTTTAGGAAAAATAAAATCATGGCCTGCTCTCCAAAGGCAGGGAGGATGCTGGAGTGGAACAGCAGTTTCAGTTCCTCATGGGAGGCATCAGCGGTCCTGACGGCTGCTCCCCACCGGTAGGCAGCAGCGGGCTTTGCTGTTCTGGATGGAAATGACAGGTGTTTGGGATTCAACATGTCCTTGTCTCTGCATCTCGTCATGGTCTGCAGTACAGCACTGTGCTTCCATTCATATGTTTTCTCTTTCTTGAGAACAAGAAAATTTTCTCCCAGATTGGACCAACAGTTTTAAATGGAATTATTGGCATTGGAACATAATGACAGTGTGAATACCCCTCTGTGATAAGATGATGCTTCTGAAAGAAATTCATTGTTCCATGTTATCCAACATGGATTCAAAACGTCATTCTTTTTTTTTGTTTTTAAAGATTTTATTTTTCCTCCCAAAGCCCCCTAGTACATAGTTGTGTATTTTTAGTTGTGGGTCCTTCTAGTGTGGCATGTGGGATGCCACCTCAGCATGGCTTGTTGAGTGGTGCCATGTCGGCATCTAGGATTCGAACTGGCGAAACCCTGGGCTGCCGAAACAGAGTGCACGGACTTAACCACTCGGCCATGGGGCTGGCCCCCAAAAACATCATTCTTGAGCAAGAGAGCAAAGTGGTTAAAAACACAGAGTCCAAATGTTCTGGCTCCACTACTTACTGTGTGGCCCTGGGGCAGGCCCTTTACCTCTCTGATTCAGTTTCTGAATCTGTAAAATGAGCATAGTATACTCCCTGCCTCAGAGGACTATTGTAAGGACAAGTTAATTATTGAAAAGGATAACTGGCCCACAGTGAGTTCTAATTAAGGGTTTGCTATTATTATTACTGTGAATACACAACCAAACTTTTCATGCTGGATATTCTTTGTGGTGAATTTAAATATATTTCATATCACAGCCAGCATGTTATTACCAGCACTGGGGTCACTTGGATGGCTCTGAACCCTGGTTTGGTGCTTACTAGATATGTGACCTTGGCCAAATTATCAACCTCTCTGTGTTTCAGTTTTCCTGTCTGTAAAATGGGAACAAATAATGGTAACACCCTCGAACATTGTGGTGAGGAATAATTGAGATAATACATGAAAAATGTCCCTTCACCCCTCTGTGCCTCAGTTCTCTCAGATGCCAAATGGTGATAATCATGGAACCTACCTTCTGGGGCTGTTGTGAGGATTACATGAGGATTAGACACAGGAAAAGTGCTTATTAGGACAGGGCCATGAACATAGTGAGCACACGATACGCTTCAGCCATTATTTTTATTAAATGACTACCACCCCCATCACATCATTATAGTGTTACTATTACCATTTATTGAATGTGCATTGTATTTAAGATTCTGATATAGTGACCCACATATTTCAATTCAGCTTGTCTCACTCTGTATTTCCCCAGGAACTGGCAGTTTTGAATCCTTCCCTACCACCACTCCCCACCTCTCATTTTGGCCTGTTTATCCACTCTGATTTTTTATTGACTCCATTACTGCTTCCCTGAGTACCATCCACACACTCCAAGTTAATGGCATGTTATTTGCTGAGTGAGGATTTTCCCCCTCTTACTTCGGTCTGTGAATGGTCTCCTGAGCTCTCTCCTGACATAAAGAGTTCAGGTGTATCGTTAGTAAAGCTCCCAGTGGACTCCTGGTGTACCCTGGTTTTGTGACTATAACTGCTTTTAGGCAATTTCAGAATGTTATTGGCCTGAGGCCTTTGCTCAGGCAGGGAGAGTTAGCATTAATTAATTAGTGCTCCCAATCTTGGGCTATTTGGAATCTTTGTATGTTTTGCTTTCCATGGTGGTTGTCAGAAATCTGACTCACATAATTAATTCCTCAACCTCCTCAAATCCTTTCTGGAAGCAGCAAATATAAAAAGTGCGTCATTCACTTATTCATTCACTATTTGAAGCATTTATTGAGTGCCTACTACCTGCCAGGCATGTGGGTGGGAAGTAGAGGTGACAAAGATGCCCAGGGGAAGAGAAAGATGTCTTAGGAATACCCAGACCCATCTCTACAGTACAATAAAGAATGAAGAAGAGTAATAATGAACCTTTATTGAGCTCTTAGTATTGGCTATGCATGCTCTACCTTATTCAGTCCTTGAAAACAACTATCACTATGCCCATTTTCCAGAGGTGGAAGCCGAGACTTAGATCAAATTACTTGCCCAAGATCCCGCTGCTAGAAAGTGGCAGAAGCATGATTGAAATCTGGTTTTATTTGGTTCAGAGCCAACAATCTTAAACACTGCACTTCGCTGCCATCTTCAGTGGTCAGTCTTGCAGCTGAGGCCTCAAAGTCAGTGATCTCTGTTCTCATCCCTGAGGGAAAATGAGATGCTAAGAGGTCATGCTGGTTCCTATGTCCCCGCAGTGAGAGAACGGCCACATCAGATGAAGAAGAACAAGCTCCTGCTGCCTCTTCATTCACCTGCTTGCCAGGTGAGTAAAATAGCCCCATCTGATGCCTTTGCTGCTTGGGACTGACGCTTTGTGGCCCAACTGTGCTATTTAAGGCATAATGTTGACGATAAGAATAATAACAGCCAAAAATAATGCAGCACTGACTAGGTTCTATTCTAAATATTAATTTATTTAATCATCGCAACAACAAATGCCAGCCTTAGTTTGGGTTCTCAAGAAGCCTGCACTGAGACTAGGATTTCAGTATAAGGGGTTTGTTTGGGAGGTGAGGAAACCCCAGTAGGGAAATGGAGAAGTGACACAGGAAAGGACAGGCAGCCAATAAAGGGGGGGCAACTGGAGCTTAATGTAGCTGGGGACTCTGGGAACCGGCAGGGAACGTGTGCCTAGGAAGTATCTCACTGGAGGGCAAGGGGGCTGGGGAACTCATTACCCATGTGTGTTGGGGACGGGTTGAGGGCCTCTCCGGGCCAGAAGTTCCAAAGAACATACATGGCTAATTAATGGTGTTATGGATTGAATTGTGCCCTCCTCACCCCAATTCATGTGTTGAAGAACTAACCCCCGCCACCGCAGAATATGACCTTATTTGAAAATAGGGTCGTTGCAGATGTAATTAGTTAAGATGAGGTCATTAGAGTGGGCCCTAATCCAATATGACTGTTGTCCTCGTGAAAAGGGGAAATTTGGACACAGACACATACACGCAGGGAAAATGCCAAGTGAAGATGAAGGCAGAGATCAGGGTGATGCTTCTGCAAGCCAAGGAATGCCAAAAACTGCTGGGGTAACGCCAGAAGCTGGATGAGAGGCATGGAACAGATTCTCTTTCATGGCCCTCAAAAGGAGCCAACCTGGCCCTCAGACCTGCAGCTTTCAGAACCGTGAGACAATGCACTTCTGTTGTTGAAGCCACTCTGTGGGACCCATACAAGTGGCACTGTTGCTTGTTGGTTACATGTCCAGCTCCAATCTGTGGGTGCAGCGAACGTGGTGTAGGGAGGCGAAGGAGGAAGATGGGAGCCAGCAGGCACTGTCAGAATGTCATAGTCCTTCTTGCTTCCTCCTTGTTTGTCTCTTCCCACTTCTCCTCCTCCTTCTCACCACTAACCATTTATGAAGTGTGCTGAGCTCTTTACATGCCTTACTCCATTTAATCTCTACACCACCCGAACTAGCAGGAAATAACGTATCTCTGTTTTACAGACGAGGATTCAGAGAGGTTACAAGTAACTTGCCCAAGGACATGGAGTAGATCAGTGGCGAGCGAGGAGGCAAACCCAGGCTATCTGACTCCTGCTATGCCTCCTTGTCCATTGCAGCAGCCAGACTGACTCACGTCCATAGAATAGCCGTCTATTTTAAAGTCATCTTAAGGACCAGTTGAAGATGCTGCAGGGGAGACTTGACACACAGGGATGGAAAGAATTTCTCAAGGAGAAACACTGAGCAACAGAATATTATGCATCATCATAGCACAAGGACCTGAATGGATTATTTGAATATTATCATCCACTTTGGGTACTTAAATGTGTCCTCCTTTTCTATCTTTGTAAGGATACGTGGAGAGAAGGAGACATTCTGCTCCTATCACAAAGGTGCCCTGTGAACACTTTCAGTGTAGAGAGAGAGTAACTGTGAGGACGTGATTCTGCAGAATGTTGCTTGTGCCTGCCCCTGCCTGGTGCCTCCCCCTCACTGTCAATACTGCAAGGATTTGGTTCTATTGCTCTGTCAATTTTTTCAGCCAGAAAAATGTTCTGCCATGTGTCTTTTGTTCTTTTTCCGAGGCGACTGCAAAGTTATAATTTACTGGCATGTAGAGAAAAGTGGATTTTTTTTCATTGCAATTCCATTTCCCCCCTCCTTTGGGATTCTTGGGAAAACCTGATTAAAATGTCAGCCAGAAGAATGGCTGGTGATTCTTTAAAAGGACTGATTAAACCAGGATGACCCACAGCACTAACAGGAGAAGAAAACCCTGTGGGGATCTGAGCATGTAACTTTTTAGTTATTTGAGTATAGCAAAAAAGGGCAGAAAGAAATAAGAAACTTTGATAGAGAGGAAGGGTGACATTAAAATTATTAACAACGCTAATAATAAATGCCTCTTGAGTAGTTTCTGTCCTAGGCCCTGTACTAAACCCTCGTCTATATTATCTATAATATCTGTCCCCTTGGAGGTAGGCGGGATTGTCCCCATTTTCTATAATGTGCCTATAGTCATACAGCCGGGGCTTGGGGCCTGAAGGTCGTATGTAGGGAGGGTGTAAAGGCCTTGAACAGGAGGAGACTGTCACTCCCAGGATGGTGCTGCATCGTGCTTGGAGACTTGATTCCTTCCGCCTGGAACTGAAGCACTAACTCTGTCCCTGCATTTCTGGGACCTGGCCTTTTTGCCCTGATCTTGTTCCTGTTTTCACAATTTCTTGTTAATTATCTTCTGTTTAAAATTCTCCCTTTGGAGAAAAGATGATTGCAAATATATGTATAGAATCCTCTGGTTCTCTGTAGAAAAGGAAGAATTTGTTGACTCAGTTGCAGTATTCTGATTTTGTGTTTTCTGAGAATTGCATTCTATGTGTTGAACAATCCAAGTGGGGAAACTTCCAAGTGAGACTAGAACCTGTGGTCTGTTTGATTTCCCCTGAGGTTATTTGTGGCTCCTACTGCACCATTTGGGCCATGTTGTGGAAAGGAGGCCAAAGGAAGGACAGGATGCGTTGTCCAATTGGCTTTGCCAGGCTTATCTAGAGACTCACCCCACTGGCTTCTCTGTTTCTTCCTTCTACCATTCAAGGCCTCGTCCAGATTAAACCACACGGAAACTCTTCTCCTTCAGTGCTAAATATGCTCGTTGTTTCTATGGCATGAAGCACTGTATCATGTTACTCTTCAATTATTTTATTTTATAGTAATAGTCTTGTCTGCCCAATGGATTGTGAACTCCATGTGGGTACAAACAGATCTCTCCTTACTGTGCCTGCCTTTCCTCATTCCCCCCGCCCCCCAATCTTCACCTCTGTGCTGATCACAGTGCTAGGCACGTAGAAAGCACTCAGAATCTACTACTGAATGACTATTAAATGTTTTTATTTAGAGTGTCAATTTTTATAATAAAGCATATATTCTGCAGAATGAAGAACTGCTCCATCATCAGGGAGGACCTGAGTTTGGGGAGTGTGAAAGAGAAGACGTCGGGAAGAAGAACAGTGATCCTATAGACCACTATTCAGCCCAATGTTGGGAAATGCCCTTTAAATATCCCTTGAGCCATCTCTGCAGTAGCAGGGAGTATGATGAGCACATGGTAATTACTGGCACCTGTTCTTAGCTGTGGTACACTTGTGGGCTCCGTTCTGGAAAGACTACATACTAGCAACAGGGAGGAGAATATGTATTACCTGAAAAATCCCAAACTCATAACTCTTTGTTTGTTTACAAAGGATGGATTTCTATAAAAGTAGTGGGATAAGCCTACCCCTCTCTGTCTTGTGTGAAATAAAATGTTGTAATTAGATATCCCCATGGGTCCCCAGTCTCGACTGTTCTGAGGAAAGTCATAAGTGGGGATGCAACACAATCCTCTACCCTGGAGAGTTTCCAGGTTGGCTTCAGAACTTTTGCTTCAAGGAGCAGAGGACCACTCTTTGTTATCGTCCAGTTACCTATAGGACCCCTACACATGACTGAACAATCCCATCTTCTAGCAGAGGGCAGAGGCAGTGCAGGAAATATCTGGGCCTTTCTTTAGCCTGTGTTTAATAGAATCTAAAGCATGGGTCTCTATCTCTTGGGTCCTGCAATTTTCTCATTTCTGTAAAAAAAAGGTAATCAAAGTATTTTCTTCCCTGGAGGGTGATGATGTCACTAATTTGTGTGGACCCTATAACATGCATTCTCTTCTTTTTGGTTTTTCCACTTATACTTTCAACGTTCTTACCATATAAATCAAGAGACTCTATAGAAGAAATCTCAACTATCAGTCATTCTCTTCCTCTTTTTAATCCTCTCATGTTTTTGTTTTGAAATCTACCCCGAAGGGAAGAATTGAACTAATTTTAAGCAGGTTTTTTAATGCAAAAATATGCACAAGGGAGCAAAGGGCAAGAATTTAAATTATGTGAGATGATGATTTTTTTTCAGATAATACAGTTATTTGATAACACCAGCTTGTCCTGAAATTTCTCATTTGCAGTTAGATGTATGCTGCTTTTTCTGTATTCAGGAGAAAATGTTACCAAATAGACTCATGGGGTTTAAAAGATTTACATTAAAAATGAAACAGAACAAAACAAAACCCCCACACTACTGGTGCTCAATTCACTAGGCATAGGAGACTGGAAATATGACCCTGTTTTCTTAAGCATTTGCTGACTTACCTAGCTTCAGTTTTAGGAGTTTGAGCATCTTATTTTAGCACCTTTGTGGTGGTTCACAGAACTATGGTATAAGGTTGTTATTAGTATTAGATGCAATACTGTATGTAAATCTTTTGGCACAGAGCCTGACATAGAGTGGGTCTATGGTAAATATTGGCTGTAATTTTTACATATAAATTCATACAAACCCAGATTATCACAAAATTTGAAATGCAGGGTGTTTATTGCATCACAAAAAATATCAAAGTGTTCTCTTTAATAGCAATTTTTCCAGGGCACTTATGATATGCTTTAAATGACCGAAGTTGGGTTTACACATGCTGTTCAGCAGTACAGACTGTATAAAGGTTTGTTTGCCTATATGATGACAGCGAGGGAGATGCACCACATGACAGTAAGAACCGTATTGAAAGCTTCCTGCCATATGCAGACATGATGACGTTGTTGTGGGTTCTCTCTCTCTCACCCCATCTCTCTCTGTCTCTGTCTCTCTCTTTCCTCTCTCTCTCAGACTCTGTAAAATTGTAGTCCCAACAGTGGGCTATACTTTTTAAAAAATCTTGAGGATAAGGCTATGTTTTCAGAAGTGATGTTCCCTATTTTTCCGGTGAAAATCCATAATAATGAAAATATAGGAGAGGCTTGAAGAAACGGGAAGAGTTTAGTGTCACTGAAATCACAGGACTGGAAGGGAACCCAGAAGTCACCAAATCCTCTCTGCTTTCTATAGATGAGGACACTGAGACTTATAGAGGTGGGATGACTTGGCCAAGGTCGCCCAGTTTATAAATGGCCCGATAGGGGCTCAGATTTCCTGTCTAGCGTTCTTTCTTCTACTCATGGCTCCTGATAAGGATTGGGTTTTAATCACCCGTTTTTGGATTCTTTATTTTGTCTTAAAAACTCAGGGAATGTAATTTGTACCTTCTGATGGTAGTCTATCCCTGTAAGAAAGTTTTTCCTCAAACACAGTCCAACTGCCTTTTGGAGCAATTTAAACACCCAGAGTCAGGCCTCGTGGAGAACTAGTGTGGTTCCATAACATTCTGGATATGGTCAAGAGAAAGAAAACACAGTGTAGGCCACACACATTTAGTCTGCTTTTGCCTCCAACTCCAACTTTTTAAAGTCTCCACCTTCTTTCCTCCCCTCCTCTATTTAATGTCTCTCCTACTAGAATGTGAGCATCCTGAGGGATGGGGTCTTTATCTGTTTGATACCCTGTTGTATGAATAGTGCCTGGCATAAATGAAGTGCTAAGTGGATGTTTTCTGAGGGACTACTGAATTTGTTGATTCCCTACTATGTGCCAGGCACTCTTGTTGGCATACTGGGTGCATAGCCTCCCTTAGTACTCAGATTAGGGAAGAGGAGAGAGAAAATGTACCTGTCTCTGATAAAGAAGCAAGGTTTAAATTTACCCTGCCCGTCCCTGGTAAACTCAGAGGAAGTCTTTTGACTAAAGAACAAGCAGCTTCTCTCCCTAATCCTCACATCATAATACCACAGCATACCATGACTCAACACATCACCACAGGCCGCACACATGTGCACATACTCACACACACACACTTGCAGGTCAGAGTGCCGTGATTTAAGTAGCACCTAAATTCTCATCTGTCTCCCTGATATGGTACCTAAAATCCTCATTATCAGAATGATTCTTTGGATTCAAGAACATCTATAAGAGACCCATTTTAAATGATAAATATTTTACCTAGAGACACCAAACATTAACTGTTAGCAACACCGATACCTTCACATGAATTAGCTTTTTTTTTTTTTTTTGGTGAGGAAGATTCACCTTGAACTAACATCTGTTGCCAATCTCCCCCCTTTTTTTTGCTTGAGGAAGATTAGTCCTGAGCTACCATCTGTGCCAATCTTCCTCTATTTTGCATGTGGTCGCCACCATAGCATGCTGACAAGTGGTGTGGGTCTGCACCTGGGATCTAAACCCAGGGCCACCGAAGCAGAGCATGCCAAACTTAACTACTATGCCACAAGGCCAGGGCCTGAACTAGCTTTTCAGGTTAGTCATAGAGAAGATCAGAACATACGGGAAATGAGCATGAAACAGCTACGTTCCATTGGAGAAAGAGAGAAGAGGGTTGAGAATGTTCTTAGAACACTGCTACTCAAAGTGTGATCTGGAGACTGCTGCTAGTCCACTGTGAGAGAAGTAGCTTTCAGGATCACTAGCACTCTTTTTGGTTAAGCTATTTTTTTTTTTTTTCTGGTATAAAGACTTTCTCATTGAAGGAAGCAGAGTGTTAATTTAGTTCTGGTGCAAACTCCTTATTTCATCACTACCTTCTAACAAACAGCTCATGGACCAGCTACTTTGAGTAGCACTGATCTAGAAGATGGGCCACTGCCTGGGTATGTAGCCCTAGTGTGGCATTTTGAGAAGGCTCCTGGGCTTGTGGGGGCAACATGAGGACTCTGTTCCCTGGAGGTGGCAGCAAGGATAGAGGAGATCAATTTGGCTAACTTCATGGCTTTGCCTAAGGATAAGGCTGACTTAATTTTTTTTCTTTGCTGCAGCATCTTGCCAAATGTGTGCTATGGGGGACACTCAAGTTTTGCTGAGCATCAGTGTGGTGCGATGGAAAGAACAGGGAGTCAAATAGAAAAGAGTTCAAATTCATGGGACTCTACTTACTAGCTGGGTGTACTTGGGCAAATTTCTTAACTTTCCTGTTCTCTCATTTATAAAAATTGGGACGACAGAAGCCACCATGTAAGTTTTGTTATAAAACCTATGGAGTTTATGAAACTGATTGAGCATAGTAACATCCCTAAAAGCAGAGCTCTAGGCACACGGATGCTTTTTTGAATAAATGGATTGAGTGATAGTTCCCATGCATTATCTCATTTGCTCCTTTCAACGACTCTGTGACGTAGGAGCTATTATAAGTCCATTTTGTAGATGAAGAAACAGAAGCTTAAAAACAAAGCTTGAGAAAAGTTAAATAATTTGCCTAAAGTTGGAGCTGGAGCCCAGAGTCACTCTTAGAGTAGAAGGAGTGCTCTAGAGCCGCATCCGCTGTTTTCCTGAAGGCATCTTGGGTACATCTGACACTGTGGACTTGGCTGTGTGCGCAGTGACTTGGTAAAGGAGCATGAACTGAATCATTAAGCCTCTACTTTACAGACTTTGAAACTGACTTGGGTAGGGAAATTCCACCAAAAACTTCAATATGGAAAAAAAGAAAAAAAAAAGGTGAGATTCCTCTAAATAGCTTTGCAAAGGTCAATAAGATTAATATACCCTTCAAACATGGTTATTTTAGCTGAAATAAGGAGATGGCATGGGGGAAACTTCAGAGACTACCTGTGTAATGGAAATGTAATGTATTTGCCCTTTTCTCTTCCTTTGTGGTGAATGGGTGATTACATGAAGCAAGTTGGTAGAATAAATGGTTACACCAGGAAGTTTTGCTCTGGAAATGGGTTGACTATCTGTAAATGTTATATTATGTTCTCAGATTCATCAAAATCATCAACTCAAGTTACCTTGAAAAGAACAAATAAATAATAGGGAGCTTAAAAATGACAGATTGGAAGCCTAGAGAAAATGTGTGCTCTTGGGGACATGTGCAATTGCTCCTAACTTCTGTATAATTTAAACAAACTACCTCTAACTCAGTTTATAGGTCAAACTTAATTTTTAACCTCCCGTGAAATAAAAATTAACCTTGAGGTAAATTCATAGAATTTCCCAAGCAGAAATTAGAGTCCTAGCAGACATTAATATGTGTTCCAAGAAAAAAAGATTATGTAGTTAAAAAGTTTTGAAGCCACTGGGTTCAGCAGAGTTTCGTAGATTTCTTTAGTGAAGGACTTCTCCCAACCTCTAAGTGCTAACGTGCACTGTGAGCCTCCCAGAGGGCTGCCAATAGCGTAAACTTATTTGACCATGCAAAACTCTCTGATACATTTTTTCCCCCTGAACACTTTTTAACATCTTTTGGGATTAGTGTCCTCTAGAACATACTTTGAGAAATATTGATTTTTTTCCAACCTTCCTAATTTTATAGTTTAGGAAATCAAGTTTCACAGAGTTATGTACCTTATATTCAATATCTTATTTTTGCGTCTGCTTATGAGGTGTGACTGTAAAGTAATATAGTTAGAATTTTGTGATCATAGAAATATTGCTTTGAGGGGCTGGCCCCATGGCTGCGTGGTTAAGTTCGTGCGCTCCGCTTCAGCAGCCTGAGGTTTCACGGGTTCGGATCCTGGGCGAGGACATGGCACTGCTCATCAGGCCATGCTGAGGTTGCGTCCCGCATGCCACAACTAGAAGGACCCAAAACTAAAATATGCAACTATGTACTGGGGGGATTTGGGGAGAAAAAGAAGAAAAAAAAAAGAAGATTGGCAACAGTTGTTAGCTCAGGTGCCAATCTTAAAAAAAAAAAAGAAAAGAAATATTGCCTGGAGATGAGTGTTATCTTTCAAAATGGAACCTGTGAGTGTGTTTACATTGAGTGTCTGGATGATGGTGTCATCATTCACAGCAGTTTCAGAGCTTCTCTTTTGGATATTGTGCACTCAGGTTCCAGACCTGCCACAAGACCATCAGCCTCAGGATTGCAGAGCAACAATTGATTAGTGTTCTCATGGTAGAAAGAGCGCTGGATTAGGGGATCAACAGAACTTCGGTTCTCCGCTTGCCCATTAACAAGTTAGACGACTTTATCTCTTTAACTCTTAGAGCCCCAATTTCTTTGTCTGTAAATTTGGTTATTAGAATAGCGACTTCATGGGGACCTTGTTTGGATTAAATGAAATAATGCTAGTGGATATCCTTTATAGGAGAGATGTTAATTGTGAAGTCTCTGGAAGTTGACTGCTTGAGTTAGATTCTCAGCTGTGCTGTTTACTAGCTTTTTGATCTTGGGAAAATTATTTTAATTCATTTCCTCACTTTTAGAATGGGAATATAAGAATTTCTAATTTATAGGCTTATGTGGATTTATAAAATAATACGTGTAAAGTGCTTAGCACAGTGCCTGACACATAGTAAATGCCTTGTAAATGTTAGATTCTATTAATCTAACCTGTAAAGTATTAGATACATTTGAAAGTGGTTCCCTTTCAGGGAAATTCTTGGTTTTATTAGCAGTGAATAGGTGGGAAAGCAAGGTAAGGAAAAGATGATTAAGAGGACAAGATTTTAGAATGATATCTTGGGTTAAAAAATTATGTATTGTATTGACTCGTCCTAGCTCAGAATGACCAAAGTTTGTGCATTAGTTATCTTCTGCTGTGTAATAATATTACCACAAGCTTAGCATCTTACATTGATAAACACTTATGATCTTGCAGCTTCTGTGGGTCAAGAGTGAGGGCATGGCTTATTTGTGTCCTCTGTAAGATTGCAAAGTATTAGCTGCGGCTGGGATCTCATCTGAATGCTTGGCTGGGGAAGGGTTTATTTCCAAGCCCACATGGTTGTTGGCAACATTCAGGTCCTTCCAGGCTGTTGACTCAGGGCTTCAATTTCTTGCTGTCTAGGCTACCCTCAGCTCTTTGCCATATGGACTTTCCCAATATGACTACTCGCTTCCTCAGAGCCAGCAAAGGAGAAAGAGTCTATCAGCAAGATGGGTTATAATCTCAGGTAATGTGATCATGTACATGTGATTGTGTATAGTCCATCACCCTTGTCATGTTCTATTGGCTAGGAGCAAGTCACAAACCCCACCCACTCTTGAGGAGAGGGGATCACACAAGGGCACGAACACCAGGAGGCAGAGGTCAGGGGGACAACCTGGAGTGTGCTGCTGCAGGTTGTTTCCAGAGATCAAGCCCAGCTTAAAAGGATGAAGACTTTGAAAGAATGTGCCCCTGAAACCAATTTTAGAAAACAACATTTTTGGAACAAAAGCAGCATAGTTGGAATACATATTGTCTCCCAAGATAACCATTTTGAAAGGATGGTAGTATCTGTTTCAACCGGAACTTACATCTTATCATGCTGTTAGAAGCCAGTCATATTATTTCATCTTCCGAAACTAAAAGGATTCTCCTTATAATCCACATTTGTTCATACACTTTATATAACCTTTTGGTGTTCTACCTTGCATGAATTTTCCCCTCCCTAAAGACCTGTCCAGGCTGACAGATAGGTTGACTGAAGGTGCTTTTATTATGCAGCAAGTCTTAGATATGACCTCTCATTACCTCTCAGAGATCTGAAAAGATAAATCTGCCTTTCTTGAGATTTCTTTGATTTTGTGTGTGCAGGGCTCTGAATTTCACATAATAGCACAAGTATTTGCTCCTCTTTGGCTGCGTGGGCCTGTGGGAATTTGTGTTCAATAGCTCCAATGGCCTTTATGATAATTAGATACAGTCGCCAGGTATTTGGTATTGAACCTCACGACATGGGAGAAATGTGCAGAACTATGTCATGCTCACCTACATGATAATCACCTTGAGGAGAACGACACACACAGGCATCATAATGAAACTGAACCTGGATAAATACCTTTCTAAACACAGTCTAGGGGCATAAAGTCATCTTAACTTTGAGGTATAAGGAAGCTATAAAATCAGCAAATCGTGGGGTGTAAAAATCTCTTAATTTAGCCTGATGAAGACAATTGGAGGTTGTGCTTGAACAAAGGAGTATGAGTTTACAGCCAACCACATGAAAAATGGAAGCAAGTAGGAGGGGTCTTGCTTAGTTTCTGCTCCATAGAAATTGCAGTGAGCCAATAATAAATGCTTTTGGATGCTGTGATGGCTCCCTTGAATAAAATCTTTTGTGAAGATTTTTCAAAACTCTGATCGATTCTCCAGCATTTGCCAGTCATGTTATTGATTCATTATTTTCACTTCATTTGAAGCATTATTCATCTATGACTTTGGTTTGTGGTTGAGTTCTACTGAGAATAAAATCAGCAAAATGTTTCTACTTGAACTTCATGTTTCTTTGGACGTTCTGAATAGTGCCAACAGAACCCGGAGCATTTTTGTCACAAGCAAATATATACTTGTATGTATTGAAGTCTAACACATTCATCATTCAAACTTTGGGTCAGAGTAGAGCCTGTCAGCTGTATAAGTAAATTTATAAGTAAACTTATGGTTTCTTATAAATATTGTTATTTTGGCAAACTAATATTCTTGGGCTCATAGTAAAAAAATCGCATTCCTGGAATGAATCAGCTCAAGACCCCAAAAGAGAAAATCTCTAGTCCTGTCTATGACAACAGCATTGAACAAAAGAAGATCTCATCCTTAAGTTAGATTTTAGCCCTAAGTGTGCCCTATATGTGACATTGGGCAGTCCACTTAACCCCAGACTTGGATATCATATAAAAGGAATTTGAGATCTAAGATCCCATAACTCCTAGGGAGCCAGAGGGGTAGCAACCTTCTACAAACATGGTGTCAGATTTCAAACCTTTCATCTTTTGATATTTTCAAGGGATAGCTGAGGTCACTTTGTGTTATCTGCTATGAGCGGGGGTGAGAGAGGAAGCACAGGGATGATAAAAGGATGAATATTGAGTCCCAAACTGTCAAAGGGAAAGCGTTATTGATAAACTCAGCCACATTTATTGAGCATTTTCAAGTTCAGGGCACAGTACCAGGTATTGCAGAAGGTACAAAGAGGATTAACACGTAGTCACTGCCTCAAAATGCTTACAAGATAGGAGAAGAATAAATGTTGATGATAAAATAAGCTAAGGCAAGGCAGGTATAATTATTGCCACAAGGAGGATTCATCTGTTGCTAAAGTTTACGGGAAATGATCATGTCTAGTTTGGAGAGAGTGGACCCAGAAAAGCTTTCATTAAAAGATGACATTTGAAATGGACCTTAAAGAATGGAGAGGAGTTTGCCTGATGAAAATGAAGGAAAGGGAGGTCTGGGTATGAGGGAGAGTATAAAATATGGCTTGGAGATGGGAAAACACAGACTTTGGGGATAAAATTGGATAGTTCCATTCAGTTGGCTATTATGCAGTTGTATTGAAAGAATAGGCAGTGGGCTCATGACTTTATCAACAACAAAATTATGAAAGCCCAGATAGATTATGTGATTGGGCATTCTGGTGTATGCAGCATGCTGGTCTTCTGAGACAAACTCATTTTTATCTTTATGCCAGTGGAACGCATTTTAAGGATACAACTGTCGTTCCCACAACACCTCGTCTTTTGCACTGACCCTGCATGGTTACACAACTTTTATCTGTGTAATGCAGTACTTTCTAACAGCATTAAAGAAATCTTCATTGTTTGGCAGCATCAAGGGCCATCCAACATTCATTTTGTCAGCAGCATTAAAAAATTTTCAAGGCTTCTATGTGGAGAAAACCACTCTCTATTTACTGTATCCTCTTGAACATGAAAATGGTCTAGTTCTCGGAGGCTATTTCCAAACCTGGCTAAAAAATGCAGTACCTCTTTTATTTTTATTGCCTAGTGGCTATTATCTTTACATTGCCTTTTGGCTTAACTATTCTTTAAATATTTGTCTTGCCTTCTTTGGAGCACTTAAAAAAAAATTTTTTTTTTTTTTTTTGAGCATTACTGGGTTCCATGCCAGTTGCCTGTGTTATCAAAGACCATGTAAAAGCATGTGAGGAATAGGCTGCTCTTGTGCAATTTGCCTTGTCTTTGTCAGCTTCAGGCACAACTCTCATGAATTATTGAAACTCCTACTGTCCTGGAGTGAGCCTGGTAGTGCTTCAAGGATTCATAAAGAAGTCTCTCGAAGCTTCCCTAAAGGAATCACACTCTCAGTGCAGTGAGTAAAGTGAAGTGGCAGCAGCAGTTGCAGGACTGAAACAAATGTTGGGCCAAAGTCCTGAACTGAGATTTGGGCATTTCTGTAACCTGTGTCTGTTGGTATTTAATTTCAAAGCACATTTTATACACCGAAGAGGCTGGTCAATGAGGGAGCAAAGCAAAAGTAACAACAACTTTAGCAACAAGAAACATTTTCCAGGTGCTTAGCTGCCAGAAACTATATTAATTCTGGAAAACTCTAAAGTTATGATTATTATTTTCACTTTTCAGACAAGGAAACTGAAGCACTGAGAGATTTAGTTACTGATTCAGAATCACATAGGAAGAGGTGGAGCTGAAGTAGGGAGCAGTTTTTTCTAAGTGCAGAGGATTCAACTTTGTGTACCTGGGGCTGGCAAACATGGGGGGACTCGTGTTCTCTGATGTGGTGGGTGCTGTAGGACCCTGCCCAGATGTCCCTGTGGGACTGAGGCATCATTCTCTCAGCTCTCAGCCTGGGAGTGTTGGCAGCTGATGACTCTCCCCTGGGTTCTTTGCTGTTGCCGTCAGCAGAAGAGAGCCACTTCACCAAGGTCATACCCTCTTCCTGGGGAACCCAAAATCTAAAGATGCATCTATAGGGAAAGTGGGATATGGAGGCCCAGCCCCCTTGCCTTAAGGCTGGACAACTCCGCAAGGCCATCTCAGCTCCAGTGCCATATACAAGATCTTGAGGTCAACTTCCCACTCATACTTCCGTCTCTCCCCTATAGTTGTTGAGGCTGAGGGCTCCCCCTAGTAATCTTCTGCCTGCACATCTCAAGCTCTGAGTCTGTTACTGAACTAAGACACCATTGTGGTGGAAAGAACCTGGGCCTCAGAGCCTGGAGACTTGGATTTTCCTCCTGGCTCTGACACTTCCTCCCCAGCCATAAGGTCTTGGGTATGCTACATTACCTTGCTGAGCCTCAGTTTCGTCATTTCTTCAATGGAAATGATATTCCAGGGTTATCATTAGGACTATGTAAGATAAATGAATAAAAAATATATGATGATATAAAGTACATAAAATGTATTGTATGATGCTCAGCCCATGGCCAGCCCCCAGTTAACACTGTTTAGGGACTAATAAATGGCTGGCCCTACAATCTCGGCAGGAGGTGGCTGAGAGAGAGAAACCAGGAGGTTCTTTGGCAAAGGTCAGTTGAGTAGGTGCTAGAAGGCCTGTGGCCTGAACCATCCTCACCATCCTCTTTAGCGTGAGAAGCACAGTCATGACTGCCAGTCCCAGCAGCTTTCCTTCATGGCCTGGCTTCAAAGGAGTTTTCTAAGTTTGGTTTGTGTTGACATTCTCATCAATTTATTATATATATATTATATATTAATTATATATATTTTAATAGATAAATCTTCTATTTTGTTTTCCTGTAAAATTCATGTGGGTATGGGATAGGGAGAAGGGGGAAGGAGGAAGGGAGAGAGAGGGAGATTGAGACAGAGACTCTAAGTAGGTTCATGACTTTCAAACCCTTTGACCTTGACCCTCAGTAAGAAGTACATTTTACCACACTACCTGATACACAGACACAATCAAAATAGAAGTTTCAGTAACTAATGTGTGCTTTTACCATATGTGGTGCACTGTGATCTCTTCTTTACCATCTACTCCATTCCATTCCCTTTCCAAGGAGAGACCAACATGAATGTCTCTGGCAGCTCATTTTCTTTCTTAGCATGGTAGAAAGCGGGCTCAGTAGGTCTGAATCACTCAGTGGAAGAACAGGGCTGACCTTTGGAGCGTCCCTATCACTTCCTGAAGCAGGAAGCTCCTGCGGTTACACATTGCCTCGATGTAAGTATGTGGGTCCCTCCCTACTGATTCGCTTGCAGTGTGTCTCCACTCCAGTCAACTCAGTAGGACAATGAAAGCTTAGTGATCTTCTACACGCTGCTTTTTCTCTCCTTATAGGACTTCTTCTTACAAATCCTATTTTGTATTTACTTTACGTAGTGCCAGGGATGTGTTTTGGTGTACACACATCACCCACCCCCAGAAGACTGAGAGACTCATGAGAACCAGCGGGAAGGGGGCATTTTGAAAAAGCTCAGCAAGTATCTCTGGCTTGTGGCTCCCCACTCCCAGTGATGGGAAGCCTGCTTGTAAAGCAGTAAGACACTATTTGAAGTAGGAAGGAACCTTCTTCCACTCTGCAGCCAGGTTGTTCTGGCCAGAGAATGTGGATATGATACAGCATGGGGGTCGGTTTTGAGGGGAAGGTCAGGGTTCATAAGCAAAACTGGGGTTTTAGAAAAAAGTTCTCCATTTCTTCCTGCTGCTTTAAGCACTTTGGGAAGTTACCTTGAAAATGTGTGTCTCAACTTGGGCACTACTGACATTGTGGGCCAGATAATTCTTTGTTGTAGGGGCCTGTTCTGTGCACTGTAGGATGTTTAACAGCATCCCTGGCCTCTAGTGACCAGACGCCAGTAGCACGTACCCCCCTAGTTGTGACAATCAAAACTGTCTCCAGATATTGCCAAATGTCCCCTGCAGCCAAAATTGGCCTCAATGAGAACCATGGCTTTAGATGGACCCTAAACATCATTAATGCTTTGCTCTATCCACATGATATTTTTTTATGAAAGAGTCACAACACTTCTACTCTGAACAATAATGTCAAACATTTGATAATGTTCCTACTTAATTACCGATGTGCGTGGACATTACATTTCCACATATAGATGTTCAACATATTTTTACAGTGGCCATTAAAAATGCTGTAGACTACTATTAAGCATAGCAAGGAATGATACATAACTGTTTTTCCCCCTTTCTTTGGTCGATAGTGTCACCAGGGAGAATACTGTTAGAAAGACTTACTAGGTAATGAAAAATGGAGGTTCTACTAGATATTGACTAAAGAGCAATGCTTTGACACTAAGTCCCATGATTAACTCTACAACTTATTAATAAATAAGGATGAATAAAATATATTAAGAAGTCTTAGGTGTTTCCAGGGTAAATGTTAATAGCAGAGTCCACAGTGAGCCCGTTTCGGAAATGAAATACAGAAAAGCTCACATGGTGTCATTCAAGACGCACTGTCAGCTTGGAGTCAGCTTGCCCCGCTGCTTGTGCTGTTCTTGGCTAGGTTTCTCTTTCTTCCTCACAAATGACGTGTGCTAGGAAATGCAAAATACTTTAACCTAAACAAAACCTAAGGAAGAAAAGGGAAGCAAGTGGGAAAATAATAATAATAATCACACCAGACATTCCCACGCTTTTGGGTTCTTTGGTCTTTTCAATAATCCCTGCCATGGTGAATGTGATTGCCAGCTGACTTGGGGAGGGCATTTGCTGGCCTTAGCAGAAGCACAGAATCGCTCAGAACCGAATGTCTTTTGTATCCAAGAAACAAACAGTAGTTAGCCTCTCAGCATTTAATAGCCGCAGCGAGGTGAAAGTTAGCAGAGAAAACTGAGAAAATATTGTGGGACTTGCCTGTGAAACTTCCGTTCAGTTTACAGAAAAAGGAACTAATTGTTTTTGAGGAGCGCTATTTTTCTTTCTTTCATTGTTCCTTCCTCCTTGTCTTTTATTTGTACTCATTTTTTCTGCTCCTTTGCTCTGTTAAACAAGTACATGCACGTGTGTACGTATATATGTATGCATACACAGTGAAATTTCTGCTGGACCTGTATTTTCTTTCCCGAAAGCTATGGAAATGGAAGAGGGATAGCCTTTGCACAAGTTCTCTCTGCTTGGCATGAATTATCGAATATCTCTTTGTCTATGTTTTGCTCACTTTTCATATCTCTGTTACAAAAGAAAACAGGAATTTAAAAATATATTTCAAAATAATTTTTTTTTAAGGATTGCCACCTAAGCTAACATCTGTTGCCAATCTTCTTCTTCTTTTTTTTTAATTCTTCTCTGCAAAGCCCCCCAGTACATAGTTGTATATTCTAGTTGTGAGTGCCTCTGGGACACCACCTCAGCGTGGCTTGACGAGTGGCGCCATGTCTGCCCAGGATCTAAACCAGTGAAACTCTGGGCCGCCGAAGAGGAGCACGCAAACTTAACCACTCGGCTATGGGGCCGGCCCCAAAAATAATTTTTTAAAATAAGACTTTCTATGGGTTTAGTTTTTTCCATTATGAGAGTATTACATACTTACCTTAGAAAAATTTGAATTTAAACAAAAGAGAGTGGAAAGGAGAAAGAGAAAAATGGAAAAGAGGGGGGAGAGAGAGAGAGAGAAACACCTGTATATTCCTACCACCCAAAGGTGGCCATCAGTAGGCTTCTGATCAACATTATATATAATGTGGACCCAGTGCGATGTTTTGCAGCCGATAGCTTGTAAGCTCCACAAATAGGGAAGAAGGCTAGCCTGCGTTTGTCTTTGATCACTTTGTATTCCAAGCAGAGCCTAGCAGAAAGTAAGAGCTCTGTAAATATTTGTTGAATGTTATTTTTACTTTAATCTTATGTTACTCAAAATATGCTGGTGAATGAAGAGAACTGGCTAGAAAAAAGTGAAAACATGTGGGATGATAGAAAGCTACAAGCAAGCATTTTAGCTAAACCCCTCATTTTATAGACGAGGGGCATCAAGCTCTGAGTGCTTCAGGAACTTGCTCAAGGTATAGCTGTGGCAGAGCCGGGACATTCCAGTCCTGTACATTCATGATCAATATTTTATAATCTAAAATCCTTTTGATTGAGGTTTCTCAGAAATTTCCAACAATATTTGTTTATTTAAAATCAGTCTTGGAGTTGGCCCGGTGGTGTAGTGGTTAAGTTCATGCACTCTGCTTTGGCAGCCTGGGGTTCACTGGTTCAGATCCCCGGCACGGACATACACACTGCTTATCATGTCATGCTGTGGTGGCATCTCATGTACGAAATAGAGGAAGATTGGCACAGATGTTAGCTCAATGACAATCTTCCTCACCAAAAAAAAAAAAAAAAAAAAAAGAATCAGTTTTCTCAGTTTAACCTTTCAGGAGAGTTTGACCATTTATCTTTGAATAATTTCTCTTCATTCATTGGTATTAACCTTGACAGTGCATCCTATTCACTCCTGAGGACTTAAAAAAGTTAAGATGCCCAGGCCCCTACTCAAATTTGCTGATTCAGAATGCTAGGACTCAGGCATTGATATTTTAAAATAATTTTCACAGGTGATCCTGACATTCAGTGACATTGGGAACAACTGCTCTGGATAGTATACTTTTCATCCTTGACAGTATTTTGAGTCCATTTCCCATGGAGCTGAATTTGAGGCTCGTATTCTTTTCTTTTTTTAAAGATTGGCACTTGAGCTAACAACTGTTGCCAATCTTTTTTTTTTTTCCACTTTTTCTCCCAAATACCCCCAATACATAGTTGTATATTTTTTGTTAGTTGTGGGTCCTTCTAGTTGTGCTATGTGGGACGCTGCCTCAGCATGGCCTGATGAGCAGTGCCATGTCTGTGCCCAGAATCCGAACCAGTGAAACTGAAGTGAAGTGCGCGAACTTAACCACTCGGCCACAGGGCCAGCCCCTATTTTATTTTTTTTTTAGTGAGAAAGATTGGCCCTGAGCTAACATCCATTGCCAATCCTCCTCTTTTTGCTAGAGGAAGATTGTCACTGAGCTGACATCTGTTCCAGCCCTCCTCTATTTTGTACGTGGGATGCTGCCACAGTATGACTTGATGAGTGGTATGCAGGTCCGCATCTGGGATCTGAGCTCATGAACCCTGGGTCACCAAAGTGAAGTGTGTGAACTTAACCACTACAGAACCAGGCTGGCCTAAAAGGCTTATTCTTTTTTTTTTTTAAAGATTTTATTTTTTTCCTTTTTCTCCCCAAAGCCCCCCGGTACATAGTTGTGTATTCTTCGTTGTGAGTTCTTCTAGTTGTGGCACGTGGGACGCTGCCTCAGCGTGGTCTGATGAGCAGTGCCATGTCCGCGCCCAGGATTCGAACTAACGAAACACTGGGCCGCCTGCTGCAGAGTGCGCAAACTTAACCACTCTGCCACGGGGCCAGCCCCCTAAAAGGCTTATTCTTTATGAACATGTCATACCATCATAAACATTCCTATGATTTTCTACCAGGCTGGTAAATTATTAGTATTAGGACTTTCAATTTATAAATGGGAACTTATATTGGCTTTCTTTCGAAGTTAACAAGTGTTGACTTCCAGTATCTATTTCATCTTACTCCACTTTTTTTATCATAATAGAAATTCTGCTGCTACACACTGCTTTTCAGCAAAAGACCACAATTTCCAGCCTTCTTTGCAGCTGCGTTTGGCCATGTGACTTGGTTCTGGCCTATGGGATATGAGAGGAAGTAATATGTGTAAATTTGGATCATGCCTTTAGAAGGAAAGAAGTTTGTCTTCCTCTTTCTTTCTTCCCTTCCTGCTGGAGAGCCACCATACCAACTCTGATCCAGACTATTACGTGACAGAAAAATAAACTTCTATCTTGTTTAAGCCCTTGTATTTATTTTTGAGTTCATAATAGTTTACATCAATGTGAGATTTCACTTGTACATTATTTCTTGTCTGTCACCACGAGTGCTCCCCTTCACCCCCTGTGCCCGCTCCCCAGCCCCCTTCCCCTGGTGACCACTGAACTATTTTCTTTGTCCATGTGTTTGTTTATATTCCACACATGAGTGAAATCATTTTGTGTTTGTCTATCTCAGTCTGGCTTACTCACTTAGCATAATTCCCTCCAGGTCCATCCATGTTGTTGCAAATAGGACAATTTTGTCTTTTTTATGGCTGAGTAGATTCCACTGTGTATGTATACCACATCTTCTTTATCCAATCATCAGTGGAGGGGCACTTGAATTGTTTCCATGTCTTGGCTATTGTGAATAGTGCTGCAATGAACATAGGGGTGCATATGTTACTTTGGATTGTTGATTTCCAGTTGTTTGGGTAGATAACCAGTAGTGGGATAGCTGGGTCATATGGTATTTCTATTTTCAGTTTTTTGAAGAATCTCCATACTGTTTTCCATAGTGGCTGCACCAGTTTGTGTTCCCACCAGCAGGGTATGAGGGTTCCCTTTTCTCCACACCATCTCCAGCATTTGTTATTTTTATTCTTAGTGATTATAACCATTTTAACAGGTATAAGGTGGTCTCTTAGTGTAGTTTTGATTTGCATTTCCCTGATGATTAGTGATGTTGAACATCTTTTTATGTGTTTATTGGCCATCTGTATATCTTCTTTGGAAAAACGTCTGTTCATATCCTCTGCCCATTTTTTGATTGGGCTGTTTGTTTTTTTGTTATTGAGCTGTGTGCGTTCCTTATATATTATGGAGATTAACCCCTTGCTGGCTATATGATTTGCAAATATTTTCTCACAATTGAAGGCTTGTCTTTTTGTTTTGATCCTAGTTTCTTTTGCCCTGCAGAAGCTCTTTAGTCTGATGAAGTTCCACTTGTTTGTTTTTTCTTTTGTTTCCCTTGTCTGAGAAGACATTGTATTTGAAAAGATCCTTTTAAGTTCTATGTCAAAGAGTGTGCTCTCTATATTATCTTCCAGGAGTTTTATGGTTTCAGGACTTATCTTCAAGTCTTTGATCCATTTTGAGTTTATTTTTGTGTATGGCATGAGATAATGGTCTACTTTCATTCTTTTACATGTGGCTGTCCAATTTTCCCAACACCATTTGTTGAAGAGGCTATCTTTTCTCCATTGTATGTTCTTGGCACCTTTGTTGAAGATTAGCTGTCTGTAGATGTGCAGTTTTATTTCTGAAGCCCTTGTATTTTTGTCTGTTGTTACAGCAGCTCAACTAGTGCAACAAGGCTGATAAAATCTAAATTGTAGCTGATAAAATCTAAATTATAACACTGGCTTTCCTGTATTTCATTTCCTTTGTTTATTATCCATGGCACAGCACAATCCTTCCATGATGAAGTCCTTCTGAGCTGGGATCAAGTCTCATGCATTCTTTCTAATTCTGAAAGTCTGGCAACGCTAGCTACACCTGTTTACTCAATAGCTGCATGTTGATAAATGCCAATCTGTTTACACACTAGAATAGAAAAAAGGGGATAGACAATTTCATTCTGAGACAACTACATTAGCACAGTGACAGAATCAAGGATGAACGTAGTGACTGAGACTGACACTTCTTCCTCAAAATCCATATTCTCTTCTTCCGGAATACCTAGTTGAATTACCTCTTCTAGCTTTCCCAGGATTAGGTGTGGTCACACGACTGAATTCTTGATTCATTTTGTTAGATTATTCTATCTTTAATCTCCTTAACCGCCTTCACATTGTTTGCCATTCTTAACTTCTGTTCCTGTTTTCTACTTCCCTACTCACACTAACTTCCCTTAGAGTCTACCAAATCTATGTCCTCTGTTTTACATGGGATGCTGCCACAGCGTGGGTTGACATGTGGTGCTAGGTCCATGCCCAGGATAAATAGAGGAAGATTGGCAGTTGTTAGCTTAGTGACAATCTTCCTCAAGCCATAAAAAACACAAGGAAGTTTGGCAACAGATGTTAGCTCAAGGCCAATCTTCCTCACACACACACACACACACACACACACACACAAAACCCAAACAAAATCTGTGTTCTCAAAATCTACCTCATGCTTTCTCTGAATTGAGAAGCAACTTTTCCCCTGCCTCCTCTCACCCTCCAACAATATTCCAAACATGTCCGACATTCATTTTACACATTGCATTTAGAGAGAAATTGTTGATTCAGAAAAGTAAAGTCTCACTAACATGTTTGCCTTCCACTTTGTATCAATTTTTTTTATTGTCCCTTCCTGCAGTACAAGTCATGTGCCACATAACAACGTTTTGGTCAGTGACAGACGGCATATATGATGGTGGTCCTATTAGATTAGTACCATATAGCCCAGGTGTGTAGTAGGCTATACCATCTAGATTTGTGTAAGTACACTCTAGGATGTTCACGCAATAACAAAATCGCTTCACAACGCATTTCTCGGAACGTATCC
Organism: Equus przewalskii; assembly: GCF_037783145.1. NCBI lineage: Eukaryota > Metazoa > Chordata > Mammalia > Perissodactyla > Equidae > Equus > Equus przewalskii. The sequence continues at coordinate 75,605,539 of NC_091833.1, read as the reverse complement.
TTGTCACTAATTGATACATGATGTATTGTTTTTAGATACTTCTTATATCCAGTCTTTCTTGGGCTGTGTGCCACATTTCTGGCTTTGGGAAAAGTATGCCTGAAAGAGCATAGAAATATCTTTTATAGCATTCCTTTTTCTCTGACAGCATAACGCCAGCTGCAATCTTTGGTTCTCTGTTCTTCAGTTGTCCTCAGAGTGGGAGCATTTGTGTATTTCTAACTTGGATGTTGTCTTCCATGGTCTGGTGCCGATTACAGCATGTGTCAGTGGAACTGAAACTAAAACATGTAACGAATCAGTGAGTGCTCGTTAAGGGAATGGCAATTGCCAAACCTGAAGTATGGGCATCGTTTCTAGAGGCTTACTTCTTTGCAAAATAAGAGTGATGGTGTAGAACATACTCATGTTAAATAATGCCCAAAGTTCAGTTCTGAATGTCAAATGCTCATAAAGGTAGTCTTTAAAATATGTTTAATCTGAATATAGTCTAATTTTGTCAGAGTGCGGATTTACTTTGACTTGCTGCTAACAGAAGAAACTTCAACTCTTCAATGTCACCCACCTGGATCTGGCCACCATTTAGGTTTCCAGTTAACTCCCACTATATTTATTTCCTGCATGCTTCTCTATTCACCTTTGTCTCAATATACCACCTGTGTTAGTTGGGGTAACACAAGCTCCTGTAATAAGTAGACCCCAAATTCATAATGGGTTCAAACACAATAGAAATTTGTATTTTATCACTCATTGAACAATCCAAGGTAGGTGCTCCTGGTGGGCAGGAGGGCTGTCCTCCATGAGGCCATTCCTATAATTGAAGTGATGAAGGCTCTGCTGTTTTTATCACAGCTTTTGGAGTTTCCCTGGTCATCATTGTTCCAGTAGGCCAGAAGGGTAAAAGGGATGGAAAAGCTCATGTGGGCCAGGGCTGTCAGTCATCCCTTCTGTTCATATTGCATTGGCTAGAATTTTTAATCACGTGGCCTCACTGAGCTGGCACAAGAGTTTTGGGAAATATAATCTGACCAAGTCTGGGAAGAAGAGGAAATGGACTGAATGTTCATGAACAGCTGGTGGTCTTTCTACGCACCCTTCTATGAGTCTGTCCCTCTGCTCACGCAGATTCTTTAGCCTATCCAAAACCTTACTTAGTTTTCAGGGTCTGGCTCAAAAGCACCTCTCTTGTCCCAGACCCCTAGTTGCAATGACATGTTCCTTCCTCTGATTTCCATTTTGAATCTCTGTTATAGTCCCTACTGAGTTTCACTTTGTCTTCTGGTTAGTTTTTTTCTTTTTTTTTAAAGACTATTTTTAAAGAGAAGTTTTAGGTTTACAACAAAATTGAGAGGGGGATACAGAGATTTCTCACATATCCCCTGTCTCGACACATGCAAAGCCTCCCCATTTTTCAACACCACTCACCAGAATGATACATTTGTTACCAAGGATGAACCTACATTGACACGTCAAAATCACCCAAAGTCCATTGTTTACCTTAGGGTTCACTCTTGGTGTTGTACATTCTACAGTTTTGGACAAATGTATAATGACATATAGCCATCATTATAATGTCATACAGAGTATTTCACTGCCCTAAAAATCCTCTGTGCTCTGCCTATTCATCTCTCCCGCATCCCACCCCTGGCAACCACTGATCTTTTTATTGTCACCATAGTGTTGCCTTTTCCAGAATGTCGTATAGTTGGAATTGTATAGTGTGTAGCCTTTTCAGATTGGTTTCTTTCACTTAGTAATATTCATTTAAGGTTCCTCCATGTCTTTTCATGGCTTGATAACTCATTTATTTTTAGTGCTGAATAATATTCTACTGTCTGGATATACCACAGTTTATTGACCCATTCACCTACAGAAGGACATCTTGGTTGTTTCCAAGTATTGGCAATTATGAATAAAGTTGCTATAAATATCTGTGTGCAGGTTTTTGTGTGCACATAAGTTTTCAACTCCTTTGGGTAAATACCAAGAATTGCAATTGTAAGATCATATGGTAAGAGTATGTTTAATTTTGTGGGAAACTGCCAGACTCTTTTCCAAAGTGGCTGTACCATTTTGCATTCCCACCAGCAATGAATGAGAGCTCCTCTTGCTCCATATTGTTGCCAGCATTTGGTAATGTCAGTGTTCCCAATTCTGGCCATTCTAATAGGCATGTAGTGGTACTCACTGTTGTTTTAATTTCATTTCCCTGGTGAGAAATGATGTGAAGCATCTTTTCATATACTTATTTGCCATCTGTACATCTTCTTATGGTGTGATGTCTGTTAAGGTCTTTGGCCCATTTTTTAATTGAGATGTTTGTTTTCTGATTGTCGAGTTTTAAGAGTTCTTCATATATTTTGGATAACAGTCCTTTATAAGATCTCTTGCAAATATTTTCTCTCAGTCTGTGGCTTGTCTTCTCATTCTCTCTTTTTTTCCTCTCTCTGTTTTTTTGCTCATTAGTATTTATTACCTAAGTTGGACATAAAAATGAACAAACTTAGATGGAAAATATATATAAATCCTATCCTAAACATGACACAAAAGTTCTTCCTTTACATAATATACCTGGACACTGTTGTGTTCTGTAAGACCTTACATGAATTGATCGTGACAATTTCTCTAACTCCTATTGCACTGCTCTCCCTCTCATTCACTGTGCTCCAGCTGCTGGTCTTCTGGTTGTGCTTTAGGCACACCATTTTTAGGGCCTCTACACTTGCTCTTCCCCCCAGGGATTTTCTTGGTCTTATTCTCTTTATATTGTCTTTTGCAGAGCAGAAGTTTTTAATTTTAATTAAGTCCAGCTTATCAATTATTCTTTCATGGATTGGGCCTTTTGTATTGTATCTAAAAAGGCTTCTCCATACCCAAGGTCATTTAGATTTTTTTCCTATGTTATCTTCTAGAATATTTATAGTTTTGTGTTTTATGTTTAGGTTTCTGATCCATTTTGAATTTTTTTTGTGAAGGATGTAAATTCTGTGTCTAGATTTACTTTTTTGCATATGGATTTCTGGTTGTTTTAGCACCATTTGTTGAAGATACTATCTTTGCTCCCTTGAATTGCCTTTGCTCCTTTGTCAAAGACCAGTTGACTATATTGATGCGGGCCTATTGCTGGGCTCTCTACTCTCTTCCATTGACCTGTCTATTCTTTTGCCAATACCACACTATCGTGATTAGTGTCGCTTTATAATAAGTATTGAAGTTGGGTAGTATCAGGTCTCCAGCTTTGTTCTTCATCTTCAATATTGTGTTGGCTCTTCTGGGTTCTTTACCTTTCCGTATAAACTTTAGAATCAGTTTTCTGATATCCATAAAATAACTTGCTGGGATTTTGATTGGTGGTGAGTATTTTTATACATTGGTCTCACTCACTCGACTATAAGCTCCTTTAGCAAACCACCATAGTATGATGGGAGAAAGCAGAGGCCTGGATTCACACCGGCTTGGGTTTAAATCAGCTTTACTACTTTTTAGTTGTGAGATCTTGATCAAGTCACTTTCCTCTCTTCTTCTTATTTCCTCATCTTAAAAACAGTGGTAATACTGCATAGTGTTGTAGTAAGGCTTACTGAGATAACATATTTGAAATTTCCCATCAAGACCTTCTATATAATAGATGCTTAATAAATATTAATGTTACTGCCTTTTGCCTTTTCCACTGTGATATTCCCTTAGTCTCTTTTTAAAAAAAACTTAGCTGAATTGAACTGTAAGTCTTTATAGCATTACAATAGAAGAAGTTCAAGTGAAGAGTGCGAGCTCATGTTATATACAGCATGGGCAGCAGAGACTAGGACAAAAGGAAACCACTTGGAATAGTGTCAATATATTGGCTGTGCAGGCATTCCCTCAGCTCTAGAGGACTCATCGCCTGCTTAACGAATTGTGTTAACTCCAGCCAAGCTTGCAGCTGCCTCAGACAGCCTCTGAGAATTGTGTCACACCAAGCAAGGCTGCTTTATCATAAGGCCACAGGCAGCAGGCAGGGCTCAGGCCAGGGCTGCCCCCACCTGGCCCACTCAGGATTCCTCCAAGGGCCGCTGGGGCATTGGAGGGAGAAGAGAGGGGCTAAGGAGAAATTAGATATCAAGAGAATAGCCTAAAATATGTTATAGATGATTCCACTCAGTATAGATTTATTCTGATGCCTACAGCTTTTCAGGCACTTTGGGAACTAAAATTTTAGCTTTGGCCATTTGCCTGGGTGAGATGGAGAAACAGACACCAAGGGATGTAGACTTTTCACTTGATTATTATTCCTGCATCTTCAATTCTCCCATAGTGGAATGTTATCACTGTCGTACCAGAGCAGGGGTCCAGCATGGGCTGAGGGGCTGTGGGGCACAGTGATTACGATCAGGGCCTTGGAGCCAGAGCTTCCTCAAAACTTACTTGTTGTGTAACCTCAAGTCACCAAATCTCTGTGTGCCTCAGTTTCCTCAAGTGTAAGGTGGGCCTAATACATTATAGGGCTGTTTTTGCATTGCATGCATTAGTATACATAAAAGCCTTAGGGGCCAGTCCCTGGGCCAAGTGGTTAAGTTTGCGCTCAGCTTCAGTGGCCTAGGGTTTCGCTGGTTCAGATCCTGGGCGCGGACATGGCACCACTCATCTGGCCACCTTGAGGCAGCATCCCACATAGCACAACCAGAGGTACTCACAACTAGAATATCCAGCTAGGTACTGAGGGGGCTTTGGGGAGAAGAAGGAAAAAAAGAAGAGGATTGGCAACAGATGTTAGCTCAGGTGCCAATCTTTAAAAACAAAAAGACTTAGAACGGTGCCAATGGTAATTGCGATGTAAGTATTTGTTAAATAAATATTCATATATGTGTGGAACTGAAAAAACATTTTTGTCCCTTTCTTACCGTGCTCCACAGCAGTATTTCTTATACTCCCTGAAGATGAGGAGCCTCCAAACCCTTCAGCAATTACCACAGTTGGGTTCAGACCCGTTTGGTAGATTAAATGTGCTTATGCACGTGTAAACTCAAGCTACATCTCAGGAAGAGTATTGTGAGGATAGGGTAGAAAGTTGAGAGAGAATTTACCACACAGAGAGCCTGAGTCTGGCTTGACTAGGAAGACAGATTTCTGAGGTTTGGAGAGGAGTAGATCCGGGTACAGTGTGGTGGCTGGTAAACAAACCTATCCTGCCTGACTATTGTGGCGGGGTCTTCTTGCCTTGGGGAGGAAACAAACTGTGTCTGTGAACTGAGAGACACATCACTCCCTAATGGAACATAACACAGAGGAAGGGAGGTCCTCTCCGTCTCACAGGGGGCCACAGAACATTCACAGGGCATTGAGGACCGAGGGACTGGTTTCCACGGTGACAGCAGAGATGTGAATCTGAGCAAGGAGGGAGGAAGAAGATCATGCCAAGCAATTGAGGCCCTCTGGGCCGGGTCAGGTGCTAGGAGTAGCCAGGATGAATTCACGTCACGGGTTGGGTTCTTCAGAAGCAGATGCTGGACTGGAGTTTTGTATGCAGGATATTTATTAGAAATCAGCAGCTGTGGAGGAAGGGGCAGGAAGCAAGATTGGGCAGATAGAGAAGTTAAACTGTGATGCAGGCCAGACAAAGCCTCAGCCAACCCCATTGGGAGCTGTGGGTTGCGTGTGGCCCATCAGAGTTGCCCCGAGCGGGCTGAGATGGTTGGGTCTTTATACTCCTCCTCTAACAGCCGCTGGGTATGGGCTGCCTTGGGAAGGGCATGCCCTTGGCGATGCAGTTCTTTGCAGCTGGGGCAGACTCCAAAGGAGCTAACCCATGGGACTAGTCCTTCCCTGGCGGGGGATCCAGGCGGCATATCTCCATGTCCACCAGAGTTCATAGAGCCAGAGAAGGGGATTGAAAGAGCTACTGGGGGAGGAGTGGGAGCTCTGCCAAGGACTGGCGTTCCTCTATTAGCAAGTGGGGCTTTGGAGCTGATGAGATGTGCACAATTAATATAATGTAACCTTGTTCATACCCATGACCTGGTGAGATCTGGGACATTCAAGTTACATAGTTTGCTTGTACACTTTTATAATAAAAATAATAGAAATAATGAAAAAAATGACATAAAATTCTACCAGCTCCTCTAGTCATTTACTCCCTTCTGGTCTTTCTCAGCTATGTCTGTAACTTTTACAGAGTCCAGTTTTATCTTGTTCTTATGCGAATTCAATCTAGACTTAGATTTGAAAGTCTAAACACCGTGTAGGTAAAGTGGTCTGGTGGTAATGAAGGGGGTGTAACGTGGACAGCGTGAGCGAGGAGATGCAGCACACGTCACTGCTCAGCCCAGGCATTAAGTTAAAAATCGGCCAGAGGAAATAAATACTCATAGCTCTGACTATGCGCTCCACCCCCCTTTTTAGAGAAATTAGTCCTTATGATTAAATGGTGGTGTTGATATCAGGAGCAATGTTCTTAATATCTTATTCCAGTCTGTTTCTTCTGAGTCATCAGAACAATTTCCCTGAGCTTGTTAGTTTTTGCATGTTGGCCTCATAACAGGCAGCTGCATTTTGGGTTTATTATTTGCATTTAAAAAAATAGGCTGCTCACACTGCATTAAATTTTTATAGCTACTGTGTTCATTGATCAGTTCACTCTGTTAGCAGTTACTATTCCAGCTGTACATTTTAATTACACTTAAACAATCAGCCTTTCTCAGTCCTTGAGTAATTTGCTAAGTTTAATGTGTCCTTTTGTCTAATTCTGACTTAAATTATTTCATTAGCGTTGGCAGTCCTGTATTACACACCCTTCCTGGTCTTTTTAAATCAATTTCTGAGGGTTTTAATTATGTAGAACAGTCAATAAAAGTTGATGCCAACAAAAGAACTATTGAGGCAAATGATCACGAAGTACATGCCCACAAGGTATATTTTATTAATGAACATCCTTAGCATTTATGCCAAAACATTAACTAATTAATTCATACCGTATCCCATAAGAATGGTCAGCAATTTTATTTTTCATTTAGTTAATGACAAACTGTGGCACAGAGAAACTATGCAAACTACTGAAAGCTGCACAGCGTGCCAGAGGAAAATGAGTAGGCATTTCTGGATCCTAGAAGTGTTAAAATAAATGATTTATTTGAAAACAGTCATAATATCTTGACTCAGAGCAAAACATCGACTTCTGATAACTGTTTATTTTATTTTCATACTCAAGAAATTGTAGGAGGAAGGGACCTAAGCATCTAGTTCAGAGGTTTTGAATTGTCTGACTCTGGGCTACATTTGACTCAGAGACCTGTCTTCTGAGGTCTACACGATTTTATTTTTTTTAAATTTGGGTTTGAATGCCTTTAAAAGGGACACGAGCTGTCCAGCTTTCCACCTTTGTCTTGCAGTGTTGTGTTTGGCCTGCTTTACACAGTTATCTTGCTGATTCCTTGAGGGACTTGAGTATGCCGCGCCTGATTCCAGTTCAGTGCCCTCACTTTCGACTAGAAAGCTAAGACCCAGAGGGCTGAAGTTTGAAGGCACCCCTAAAATTACTCACAGAGATCAGCCCAGAACCCTGGTTTCATGGATCTACTCTAGCATTTCATTCGTTACACAAAGCAGCCTCTATAAATTTCGTTCAGAGAATTAAAGCAAGACAAGTATTTCATTACATCTTTTTGGATTATGGAAATAAGGCCTTAAAGCCATAATATGGATACATAGAGTACATCATAAGTTTCCTGATGCTTAAAAAGTCTGTTAGTTTGGTGTGGCGTAGAGAATGTTAGCCGTGAGTCAAAAGACGCAGTTCCGGTCTCAGCTGTGTCACTAACTAGAGGCTATTTGACTCCACAGGCTTCAGTTTCCTCAGGGTATTGTGCTAGATGAGCTCTAGGTTCCCTGCTAGCCATAGGGTCCTATGATTCTTTCATGAACTCCAATAAAAGAATACGCGGGAGGCAGAGAAAGATAAGCTGTTCGATTAAAATGCCACTGTTCCAGGCAATCAGTTGTCTTCTGGAAGCACTTTCGAAACTGAGCTTTAATATCCTCACCCACCTTTTCAGTTGGAGAGGAAATTCAGAACTATATATTCTAGGAAAGCGGTTATTAGTAAATATGCACATGAACACTTGATTGCTAGAAGAAACTAATTGGATAATTCAGAGGTCTTGAGACTCTGATCCCTTCTAGGAGGGTTTTGCTAAGCTACTGAACTGTCATGTTAGCTGGACTGTGAGCTCCTTCAGGGCAGGGGCTCTCTCTCATTCATCTTTGTTTTCTGTGTGCTTAGTACATTGGTAGGTACATAATAGGTGCTCAGTAAATATTGACTGAATGTCAACATTCTGAGGAGGAGGATGGAATCCTAGCGCTGGGAGGGATCTTAGAAATTGAATTTAGCCTCTCTGCCATTGCAGAAATCCTCTCTACGCTATCCTGGGAGGCTGCTCAGCAGGCTGCACTAGTTCACCCAGTCATCCATGAATATTTAGTGAGTGTCTCCTAGGTACAGGAACAATTCTAGGATACAGTAGTGAATCAAGGAGATGTAGTCTGCCATTTCAGCTGAAGCGTTGTCAGTGACTGGGTTACACTATGTGTGACAGCTCTCCAGTCCACCAATGGCCAACTCTCAGCTCTAACAACCTTCCTCTGGAAAATGAAACCCCCTCTCTGATGATACCAGCATCAATTCTCCCTGACATTGTCTCCATGTGTCCTGGCACATTGCTCTAGTATTCCTGAGCTTGTCTGCATTTATGAGAGAATGCCATTTGTCTATCACCCAGCCTTCACCTTGAGCTCATTTTCAACCACCGTTTAACGTCTCCTAAAGCACCAGCATGAGGGAACTTACCTATGACAATGGCCACACTCACTTTCAGAGCAACTAGGCTCATGCTTGGTTCTGGGAGTGGAGGCAGGAGATAACACTTGTCATATTTTTCCTGGTTGAGCGGAATAAAACAGTAGTGACCTGTCATGTTTGGAAAACACTGCCTTGTACTCTGGCCTCCTGGTGTTTTCTTACCTGATTGACAGAGGCAATTCAATCCTTTCTCTGAAGCCTCAGTTCATATGTGATTGAAAACTTATTTTTTGAAGCCATAATTAAGGAAAATCTAAGTGAGTATGGATGGGGAGTAATACTGCTGCGGGGCAGACTGGGCCTGAACACAAAGTCATGAAACATGTCCCATTTCAGGAACACACTGTTCAAAATCTTCACTTTCTGCTTTCATCTTGCACAACTGCTTATTGACCCAAATCCAAGCTCTTGAGCACGGCACCCCTGGCTCCCCATGGTTTGCACATAACCTACCTTCCTAACTTCATCTGCCATCGGTTGCCCTCATGGAGTCTTTGCTTTGGTTAAGTAGAATTTCTATTTACTTAATCATCCCTACATTCTTTCCCTCCTACTCTTTCCTTAGGCTTTTCTCTCAGTGTGGAATTCCTTTCCCTCTACCTAGAAGACCCTTCTCTCCCATCTCTGTATGCCCAAAGCCTACCCATCTAAGGCCCATCTACGATGCTATATTCCCAGTGAAGCATTCTGTAATTCACGACAGTTCTCCTTCTCCCACAACTTGCTCCCCAGCTAGAAGTATCCTCTCCCTGTTTTGAGCTTCTGCAGAACCTGATCTCTGCTTCTCTTTTGGCGATATCTGCTACTAGATGGAATACAATTATAATAGCCATTAAATGGTAATTATACCAGGTTAAGCTCCTTGGAAACACAGTCCTTATCTGGTATCTGAGTTTTCTACAGGCCAGGTTGAGTGTTTTGAGCTCAACAAAAATTTCGCAAACAAATAAATTGACTAAATTACTCTCAGAAAATACCAAACAGGTATAAATATCTAAACATACTGTGTAAGATGAAGTCACTATAAAGGCCAGTTTCAACATAGTCTTTAAAAAGAGCAAAAAAAAAGACACCTATCTGGAATTCCAAAAATACTTGAAAAAGCCAGTTTAATCTTTAAAAAAGCAATCTCTCAAAAATACAACACAAAGAAACAAGCAAACGCAAAGCAAACACAAAACCAAACAAAAAGGATTTACTTTCACAATGTACAGCATAACTTCTTGAAATCATCTTTTCCCATCTTTCTCTTCAGAGATGTCTCTATGGCGTTTACCGCCCCCACGGAGCACCCTGCCTCTCCCACCCTTAGCTTTAGCAGTCTCTCCAGGCTCCCTGGCTTCTCTCTGCTCTTGTCAATATGCATACAAATAGTCTCCTTGGTTTTGCCAGTCTTCCCCTCTCTTTGCCTCTCTCAGGGTCACAATCGCACAGGAGATGATGGAGCTGGGCAAGCCGCGATTCCTCCGGACAGATGTGAGTCAGGGTGTTTGTAGATACCCTCCTCCCTCACTTACAGAAGCTGTTATGGAGCATTTAAATTCACTGTCAAAAAGCCCCAAATGGGTGTTTTACTGAGGACATCTGAGACAGCGAATTGCCATCACTTCCTAATCGAAAAGGAGCTTGCGAGAGCCACCCTGGGGTTAGTGCCTGACAGCCTCTTTCTGAGCGGGGCCTTTGGACCAAACAACCTCTTATCAAGGTAGGTGCAACCATGGTCAGTCAGCTGACAGCGTTCTTGCTGCTGGTTCACAGCCACCAGCTCCCAAGCGACACGCGTGAAAGTGAAGAACCAGAGACTCCTAAGCCATTCGTTACCGATGATGGCAGGCCTCCCCGGCCCCTTGTTTGAGGTGACAGTACGCATTTTTCAGCTTGTGCTTTCAGAATGTAACTCGTGTGGTATTTTTTATTCCAGTGCTGCTTGACTTGCTTCATTTACTTTTATAACAGTGCTTGGGTACGATTAAATGACAATTTAATGTATATAATAACTCATTTAAAGTTTTAGCGAGGGCTTGAATGAAGGTGATGGGGTTTGAGCACATTTTGGAGCAAGCTGTGCAGTTTAAACCTAAGCCAGGGGCAACTTAGAGTGATTTCTTATCTTGGCAGAAAACAGCTCCGTTTTCTACATTCTTTCCCTTCTCCTCAGCTCTTGTTTCTTTACATGTGGTTCTGCTTCTCGATTGTGCAGGAGAGAACGCTGGGGAATCTGGGCTTATTCCCCAGATTCTGTATTCTGTATTCTGATTTCTTCCCGGAGATTCATAAGATATTCAAATATGGTTTTGGGTCACTGAGACGCCTCTTAGCCCGAGGCCTTATGAACCAAGAAGAATGAGGGGGAGTTCAGAAGGTTTGGGACGTAGATGAAGGCTCCAGACTCTTTTTCAGTTCCTGTTAGAACATGAGGAGAATGTAACTTGTTTGTTTGCCTCATATGTGTCTTCTGAGGATGGTCAGATGATGTTTGGTAATTTGTTTTGCCCCCGTCCAATGAGCAACTGGTGGAGGAGAGAGGGAGAATGGGAGAATGGGTCTGTCCTTTGCAGGAAATCCCAGGCTGAACTCAGGGGTCTGGTGGGGGAACAGGCACTATGACTCATCCTGTGCACTGCCATCTTAGGCCCACCACTATCGCTGTGGCCCCTCAGAGCGGAGGACAGGGGGAATCCTGACCCAACGAGTCCTTCTAACCTTAACCATTCCCTACAAATGGAAGTGGGCTGAATGGTAGCTTTTCTCTTATGAGTCCTAAACTCTTAACAGTCTGCTGATGACCAGGTGTTGGTTTGAGAATAAAAGATTCTTTTTTGTTTATTTTGTTTTACTTTTTCAAACTTTGAAATGACAATTCACAGAGTACACCATATTTGTAATGGTTTACACATGACTGCTAGCAGGTCTCCTTAGGTCCAGAGCTCAGCTTGCTAGGAACCTGGGGCACCTGCTCCCCTAGAGGGAGAAGAGCTGCCTGGGTAGTGGCATAGGTTGAAGCAAAACCACGTAAGTTTTAGAAAGATTGCTTTTCAGTCTAGATGTGCTTAATCCTGATTCCAGGAACCCTGAGTTGTCTGCCCCTAGGAGACATTTTTGGATTCCTTATCTTCTCTGAGCTGCTTTGTACCAGAGTGGGTCTAAGCTGTGCCAGGCTGGCATGGGCAGAAATGATCCAGTTTCTAGAAATGTGGCCCATCCTGGTGTTTTTTTTTCGTTTAATTTATTACGTAGTTCTTTTTTTAAATTGTCATAAGAACACTTAACATGAGATTTACCCTCTTAAATTTTTAAGCATACAATACAGTGTTGTTAACTCTAGGCAGTGTATTCTACATATCTTATGCGCAAGAACTTATTCATCTTGCATTCATCTTATTCAGTATAAACTGAAACTTTATAGCTGTTGAACAGAAACTCCACATTCCCCCTGCCCCCAGCTTCTGGTAACCACCATTCTACTCTTTCTTTCTATCAGTTTGACTATTTTAGATTCCTCTTATAACTGGAATCATGCAGTTGTTCTGTGACTAGCTTATTTTACTTAGCATAATATCCTCCAGGTTTATCCATGTTGTTTCATATTGTAGGAATTCCTTCTCTTTTTCTTTTTTTTTTTTAAGGAAGATTAGCCCTGAGCTAACATCTGCTGCCCATCCTCCTGTTTTTGCTGAGGAAGACTGGCCCTGAGCTAACATCCGTGCCCATCTTCCTCTACTTTTATGTGGGACGCCTGCCACAGCATGGCTTGCCAAGCAGTGCGATGTCTGCACCCAGGATCTGAACCAGCGAACCCTGGGCTGCCGAAGTGGAATGTGCGCACTTAACTGCTGTGCCACCGGGCCAGCCCCAAGGAATTCCTTTTCTTTTAAGGCCAAATAATATTCTACTGTGTGTGTGTGTCTGTGTGTGTGTATAGATATATACACCACATTTTCTTTATCCATTCGTATGTTGGTTGGCATTTAGGTTGTTCCACAGCTATTGTGAATGTTGCTACAATGAACGGGGGAGTGCAGATATCTCTTTGAGATACTGATTTAATTTCCTTTGGATATATATCCACAAGTGGGACTACTGGACCATATGTTAGTTCTATTTTTAATTTTTTGAGGAACCTTCATACTGTTTTCCAGAGTGGCTGCACCATTTTACATTCCCACCAACAGTGCAAAAGGGTTCCAACTTCTCCACATCCTCGCCAACACTTGCCTTTTTTTTTCAGCTTTGTTGAGGTATAATTCACAAACAAATTGTGCAATGTGATGATTTGATATATATACACTTTGTGAAATGATCAGATTGATTAACACATCTATCACGTCATGTAGTTACCTTTTGTGTGTGTGTGTGATGAGAACACTTATGGTCTCTACTCTTAGCAAATTTCAAGTACACAGCGTGGTATTATTAACTATAGTCACCATGCTGTTCATTAGATCCCAGAGCTTATTCATCTCATACGTGAAGGCTTGTACCCTTTGATCAGCATCTCCCCATGCCCCAGCCCCTTGCAGTCAGCATTTTACTCTCTGTATGAGTTTGACTGTTTTTTTTAGATTCTGTATATAAGTGAGATCATACAGTATTTGTCTTTCTCTGTGTGGCTAATTTCACTTAGTATAATATCCTCTAGTTTCATCCATCTTGTTGCAAATGGAAGGATTTCCTTCTTTCTGATGACTGAAAAATATTCTAATATATATATTAGAACATTATAGATGGGTAGATAGATATCACATCTTCTTTATCCATTCATCCATTGATGGATACTTAGGTTGTTTCCACGTCTTGGCTATTGTGAATAATGCTGCAATGAATATGGGGGTACATACATCACTTTAAGATGATGATTTTGTTTCCTTTGGCTCTATACCCAGAAGTGGAATTGCTGGATCATGTGGTAGTTCTCTTTTAAATTTTTTAAGGAACCTCCATACTGTTTTCCACAGTGGCTATACTAGTTTACATTTGTACCAACAATGCACAAGGGTTCCCTTTTTTCCACATCCTCGCCAACACTTTTTGACTCTTGTTTTTTTGATAAAAGCCATCCTAACAGATGTGATGTATATCTCATTGTGGTTTTGATTTGCGTTTACCTGATGATTAGTGATGTTGAACACCTTTTTATGTACCTGTTCGCCATTTGGATGTCTTCTTTGGAAAAATGTCTATCCAAGTCCCTTTAATTGGCTATTTGTTTTTTGCTATTGAATCATATAAATTCCATGTATATTTTGGATATTAATTCCTTATCAGATATTTGGTTTGCATCTATTTTCTTCCATTCCATAGGTTGCTTTTTCATTTTGTTGATTTTTTTTCCTTTGCTGTGTAGGAGCTTTTTAGTTTGATGTTAATTATTATACATTAAAGTTGGATTTTAATTCCTAAGTTAGTCCTTGGAAAAATAACTTTTAATTTTTTCCTTTTATAACTATCTCTTGGCTCTAGACCAATTAATAATTCCAATTTAACGATTTTAGCTCTACTAACAGTCTATGCTTTACTGCCAATCAGAAGATTCTTGCAAAAGGCAGAGGAAGCCTTTCCTTCCTACTTGGGAGCTGTCTGAACAGGAGGGCCTCAGCACAGGTGACCCAGAAGGGTGCTGTTGAGAGAGCTCCTGAGAGGAGTGTGAGCGAGCAAAGACAATGAGGCTGAGAGTCTTTTTGTGGAAGCCTTTCAGATCCAACTGGAAATGGCTGTCTTAATTACATATGCTCTTTTGTTTTGTTTTGTTTTTTCCTACATGAGGAGGTAGTTAATTTCCACAAAGCACAACAACCATATTTTGGAATGTCAGGTTTTAAAGTTGATTTGTTTGCATCTCAATGGCCATTTTCAAAATAGGGGCAAGGAGGGTGGTTTGAACATTCCAAGAATAACAGGGTAGCCAGAACATCAGCGGGGATCCACTTTATAGGGCAATCAGAAGGAAAGCTGAAACCACAACCCCTCATTTATCCAGTGGTAATAATGCCGAGCGAATTACAGGGTGTTTTACTGGCAGGAGCATTTGTTTCTATAGAACAGGACTAGATTTGAAAGTGCGTTTTGGGTTAGCAACCCCATTTCCCCTGACGGAGGGATAAGGGACTAGGATGCCACCTTTGTGCTCATTGGCTAATTGTGTGTGTGTGTGTGTGTGTGTGTGTGTGCATGAGTATATGTGTACCCAGACATGCTGTGGGGGCAGGGGAGGGCTATGCAAGAAGGATCTGAGAAATAGGTGGGAACATACATGTACTCCCAGTGACTGGCTTTTTGTGCCTGTGTCTTTTCCTTGGTGCCAAATCCCAGCAGTAGGTGCAAGGAAAGAGAAATGGGCACACGGTGGGAGGAAGATGAAAAAGATACGGGATGACAAAGGCGCCGTCTGCTCTCTGTCTTTATGACCACTGCCTGATATTTGACTCTGAAGACTAAATTTCAATTCTTTAAAAAAAGCATTCAACTTAATTTTAACTCCTATTTTAGAGGACTCAGCTATGTCGAACATTCGATCTAATTGAGGTTATGCTCAGCACTGCTTTCAGTCCGTGCTGAGAGCTCTATTGAGTCATTGGCTAACTTGGTGACTTAAGCAGAACTCACAGGACAGCCGCAAATCTAAGAGAAGTGAGGTCCAGGCAGGAAAGGGGAAGAGAGTTGGCTATTTCACCTTGAGGATAGAAGATCCTGGACTCAGGGATGTTTATGATGAGAAAGATGGAGACCACTATTTGCTGTCAGTGTAGAGTAGACAAATAGTTCCTGAGTTTTAGCAACACTTTAAAGGCTGTTCCTGGTCAAGGAGAGCTTGCCACTTGGGAGATGTGTCCCTTTGAACCAGTGGGGGCCTCTGAAGAGAGAATGTCCCCTTTACTACTTGCTTCCATAGCAATACATTCCCTGCTCATTGATGGCTGCCTCAAATGCCTAACCTAGCCTTTCACGCCCACTGAACGGGGAGGTGTGGCCTGGGAAACCTGGTCCAGGTTGCTTCAGACATGAAAGTGATATGAAGGGGTCTAGCTGTTGGCCTGTGAGGAGAAGATCTCTGCTTCATATCAGAACAGTACTTCAGGTGACTTCTACAGTCACTTTCCTGATAATTCTTTTCCGAGCCTGTTACTTTTCCTAGCTAATTGGAGGTAGACACATCTGTGTATCACATGCTCCCTTTTCCACTTTTGATAGCTTCCTTTATTTTTGACACTCTCTTCTGTGGTGAAGGAACAAATAGCAAGTGCTGCCTTCTTTGTGACAGGTCTGTGGCCCTATCACTACCAACATTTCCATGAGGATGCGGCCGCGGTGCTTGTCTGGATCACAGGGTGAGATGTGAGCAACTGGATATGGTAGCTCCTGAGTCCCCCAGTCACACACTCTGGCTTATATAAGTATTTGATTGTGGCAGTTAAAATCTCAACGTCTCTTTGCTGCCTGTGTCCCCAGAAACAGGAGTTGAGGTAGTGGATGTTTATACCTTAGTCTGTGGCAGCAAACACGTACCAGAGTGGAGGGATGCCCAGGCTTAAGTGTCTCTTAGCTTTAATCTGAGCTAATCAACCCCTCTTACAGCAAAGTGGGCAGGGTACTTGTTTTCCTCTTTGGAATTAAATGAGGAATTTACAAACCAGTCCCTAAGCCTGACAGCTGTCCCTAGATCTCTCAACAAATCCCTCAGACTGGGTGTAGGTGAGAAGACACTGGGTGAAGGGCTGAGTGCTGTTGTCTTCTGTGCTTGAGGGCAGAGCCGCTGTGTAGTTCTTCAGGGATGAGTGGGGGCCAGAAGCCAGCTTGTGCTTCAAGATGGTGTCGGTTGTGGGGGCCTGGAATTGGCTACCCCAAGATATGTCTCTTTGGCATGAGGATTATTTGGGGCTGGTTACTTTTAATACACTGCAGACAGGAAAGCAACAGAAAAGTGGAATTTACTTACCCTTTGTTAAGAGACATTTACATTGTAAAGGAAATCTCTATCTGTAAAGATATCTCCCTCTCTGTACCAGGAAGAAGGGGGGATGACCTTATCTCTAGAAACTCTTAATCAATGGGGAAGGCCAGGACTTAAATCTGCGTTTGTTTATTGTGCTTGTCTGGTAACCTCCTGTAACTGACTCTCCCCACCCCAATATCCTCCTTTGTCGTTAGCTGAAGATGATATTTAAGGTGGGGGCTTCAGCCATTTTGGCGAGTTGCTCAGCTTGCCTGAGCCTCTCCCATGTATACATGTTATAAAGCTTTGTTTAATTTTCTCCTGTTATTCTGTCTCATGTGAACTTAATTCATTCTCTGGTCAGAAGAACCCAGAGAGGGTAGAGGAAACGTCTCCCTCCCCTACACAGTCTTGAGGAAGAGGTACCTTTTTTTTTCAGCTTGCAAAAAGACACTGTTTGCTTACCAAACTCTGCACCATCAGAGGAGTGACTTTTTCTTTTTTGCACAAAGATCTCATATATGTTGTGACCCTCCTGCACCCAGCATGCCATGAGTCCCATGGCACATTGCACAGCTAGCACAGGGGCTAAAGGAAAACTTAATGGCAATCCATTTGGTCAAGTTGTTTTATTAGTACCAAAGCATCTGACACACCCCAACTATGAGGGAACATTGTTGTGTTACCGAGGGCCTACTGGAAGCAGGACAAATGGATGGGGGACTTTCCTCTTTTCTTATGTATGCAGCTTTCACAGTTGTCCAGAAAAGGGAAGGAAGCTGAGTTACAAAGGAAAGCAGCATAAAATTTCAGGGAACCGATACACTCTTACAAAGAGGAATGCAATGTAAAATGTCTCCCAAATGTAAATGCAAAGTGTAGAGTTTGTCTTTGGGCTGTCTTCAAGAAAAGTGCTGAAATCCAATTGCTATGGCTACACAAGACTCATCTGATCAGCAGGCCTCCGTTCCACAGGGCCTAAAACTGTTTTGTTTTCAAAGGGGAAAGCGTATCTGTGTTTGCCCTCCTTTGCTTTGTAAAATTGAATTGCAGAGAACTCATGAATAATAGAAAGAACACTAAGGACTGTGAAATTAACACTGGCATGAAACAGAATTTCTAAAAGGGAAACTCTACTGAAGGAAGGCTCATTTCAACCTCCGCCAGACCAGGGTTTGGAAACTGGGGCATCTTAGCATCAGAGGATGAAATAAGTTCTTAAGAGGTTCGTTTTGGTTCCTGTTTTCAGGAATGTGACTATTTTCAAATCTTTTAGGTCAGATAGATATTTCTTTCTTTCTTTCTTTCTTTTTTTTTTTTTTGGTGAGGAAGACTGGCCCTGAGGTAACATCTGTACCAATCTTCCTCTGTTTTGTCTGTGGGATGCCACCACAGCGTGGCCTGATAAGCAGTGTGTAGGTCCGTGCCCAGGATCTAAACCTGTGAACCCTGGGACGCCAAAGCAGAGCACACGAACTTAACCACTACACCACCAGGCCGACCCCATTATTTCTTATTTTATGATTATCTTCAAGAGTAGGAGCTGTGGTGGTTTATGGCTCCAGTGAGGACCATAGGTCAAATTGTGACTTTTGTCTATGGGCACCACCATCTTACTCTTTAATATTGAAAATAGCTAACATTTATTGAGCACTTACTAGGTGCTAGGCATTGTGCTTTACACGTCTTTTCTCATATAATGAAAAAAGATAGATACCTTACCTAGTAAGGTAGGTAGAATTATCTTCATTTTACCAATGCAGAAACTGAGGCGCAGAAATGTTAAGTCACACAGCTGTTAACATATGAGGCTGGCTGTCAACCCAAGACTGAATGACTTCGGAGCCTGCCCTTTGAACCTCCACAGCACTCCTTATCTTTATGTGTTCCTCTCAGCCCTTTGTCTGCAAAGCCCTCATGCGACTAACTGTGATGGCTTAGTGTCCCCTCTGGCCCTCTTCCTTTTCCTTTCTGCTTCCCACGAGGCAACGCCCTGCCCTGTGTACTCCTCACGTTCCAGATTCTCTCTAGGTTGTCTTTGGGTAATATAGAATAAGCTGGGGGAAGAGGAAGTATCCTACAAGAGGTCCTTTATTGGGAGAAATACTGCCGTGGGCAGTTTCTACCCGAGTCACCACAGCATGTGGGAAAGTACTTAAAAACTGTCAAGCACTGCATACATGCACATAGTTAAGAGTCTGGAATCAGACAGATCTGGATTTCATTCATTCATTTATGGATTGTTTAGTGAGCACCTACTATGTTCTAAACACTGTGTTAAATGCTAGGCTTGAACTCTGGATTCACTACTTACAGCTATGGACCTTGGGAAATTTATTCAACATCTTTAATGAGAACGATGATAGTTACCTCTAGGCTATTGTAAGATTAGAAGCTGGCACATGGTAAGAGCTCAATAAGTGGTATTATTAAAAAAGGACAAAAATTGCTGTTGTTGGGCCAAGGCCTGCTTATATTACTTTCCCTCAGGGCCCTGCTTGCCAAGGTTTCAGCTAGCTAGTGTGCATCACCAGGGCCTGGGAAGTTAATGTGCTAAACTAAGCTATTAGCCTTTGCAAAGGCCTTTTAGCAAGATAATGACTTAGCCCAAAGGAATACCTAATTCTGGGCACAATGGCAGATTCAAGTGGAGGTCATTTCAGCAAGGGACTTGCACATCAAACCATCTGGTGTCTGCCTGCCTCTTTAGTAACTGCCTTCTGACAGATAAGAAGCTTTCCTCCTGTATGATCAAAAGAATAGTTAGTTGCTTAGGAAATATGGATAAATTTATTTTAAATAATGAAAGGATTTCCATTTGTCCTTTCAGGTGTTAGTATCTCACCTCTATTTAATGCATAGTCCACTGACGTTAGCACTTGAGTTTTTTCCGATGCCCTCAATAACACTACTTGGCTAATCTAATGTGATTCAGCTAATAGGTTTTCTATCAGCATTTATGGACCATCTCATCCAGCCATCCTTCTGCCTAAGAGAAGTGTATAAATGTGTTACCACCCAAGGGAGGTCCTCTGCTCGCCTCAAGACACGGCAATAGTCAGGAGGCAAGGTGGTAGGAGAGAAAGGGTTTCTTTATTACAGCTTGCTAGCAAGTGGGAAGATGACCAACTAATGTGTGAAAGAACCATCTTACAGAACAAAGACTACAGACCAGTTATATAGGGAGTTAGTCTCCCAGTTGGGGAGGCGGCTAGTTCCAGGTTGGGACGGATACAGGTTGGGACGGATATCCGGTCTTAGTTCCTGATAGTCCTTTGTTTTACTGGATATGCACCAGAGACCAGAACAATGCCCCCTACCCTGATCTTTCACTTGTCACTGATGATGGCTATCAGCATAGACTCTCTGCCTGGGGGTCATCACCTTCATAGAGAACTCAACAGAACAAAGTTACTATCTTATTGCAGTTGGGAGGGGCCATAAAGTCTACAGAGCATGTCTGGGCTAGTTAATCAGAAGTCATTTAAAGTTACAACATGGTTTCTTTTCTACAATATGGCTTCCCTTATGTCAGTCCTGTGTTGAGCCAGTATCATGCAATAGGCCTGAGCTATCCTCTCTCAAAGCAGTTAATTCTGTTTGAAGATCAGTGTGTTGAATTTGGGCTTCCATGGTGTATTCTTTGAAATAGAATGGAAGTCAATTTCCCTCTTTCCAACAAGTTCATAAAAGAATAAAGAATGAGCCTTGAAACAATCCTGTTTTCAGAGTAAGCCTTTTTTTTTTTTTTTTAAATCTACAAAGCCTAGGGGTTAGTAATAGTAACTGCTTGAAGATGATTTTAGTTATCAGTGGGACGTAAGAGTATTCCTCCTCTTCCCCAGCTCGACAGCCTGCAGTGGCTTCCATTTCATTCTGGATGAGTTCCAGCCAGCCAGAGCCTGACCGTGGTTGCATAGCCGAATACTATCTGGCCCCTTGTTTTCTCTGACTCCATTTCCTTCCAGCCTCTTCTTGTCCACTTGGGTCCAGCCACATTAGCTATTCTACTACTTCTAGTCTCAGTCACATTGACGATGCTTCTGGCATGAGGTCTCTGCTTCAGGTCTCACCTTGCATCAGCGATGCCTTCCCTACTCTCCTATTCTCTCTGCCCCTTCCTGGCATTCCTTATCTCATTTTCCTGTTTTTTTTTTTCTTGGCTCTTATGCTCATCTCACACACTACCTACTCTCTTATTTAATCCTTTATTACTTCTTTCTTGGATATAATGTAAACTCCTTGAGACCAAGAATTTTTCTTTTTTCTTTTAAAGATTGACACCTGAACTAACATTTGTTGCCAATCTTTTTTTTTTTCTTTTTTCCCCCAAAGTCCCCCAGTGCATAGTTGTATATTCTAGTTGTATGTCCTTCAGGCTGTGCTATGTGGGAGGCCACCTCAACATGGCTTAGATGAGTGATGCCATGTCCGTGCCCAGGATCCGAATTGGTGAATCCCTGGGCCCCCAAAGTGGAGTGTGTGAACATAACCACTGAGCAACAGGGCCTGCCCCTTTTCTCTCTCTTGTTCACTGCTGAATCCCCAGGGGCTGGAAGGATCCTGGCATATAGTAGGCACTCAATGCATACATGTTGAATCCATGAATGTGGATGGATTATTTAGTTTTTAGTTTGTTAAATTCCACTCTTGGTGTTTAGATAGAACAAGAAAAACAATATCTTACAGTTGTGTAGGGACTTAGAGGTTCTCAGACACTTTTCAATCTAGGCTATTGAAGAGCCAGTATTCAAAATACCCAGAGAGCAGCAAAAGTCTGTCTGGGATTCTAAATAACTCAAAATTTGGGGGTTGTTGTAAAACCAATTGAAAGTAGAAATGTACATGCTAAAGGAAATCTACATATAAATGAAAAGTGCATTAAAAACCCAGATCAAAGGACTAAAGGGGGAGCCAAGAAAAGAAAGCAACTGGTTTGCAATTTTAGCTTCCTTCCTAAGTCACTTTCTGACCAATAGTGATTTTTCTAACCTCTGAGACTCTCTGATTTTTTTCTAGAGGGAGATGACTTTTCTCCCTTTCTTTACTTTATTATATTTTATTGTTCCAGTCATTTGCTTTGAGATCTTTAAGATGCGGCATGTTATTTGTAATGAGCTAAGGAAGGAACACTGGCTCTTTTGAAATTTTTATTATTGTTAAAACTACTGCAGTGAAGTTGAGCCCTCTCCTGGGGCTTCCCTATAGCCATTGGTTGCTATCGGTAAATATTCATAAATCTGCTATCATGGAAATGAAATAGAATGCCTCAAAATTGATTTGGGGGCACCAGGAAGGCCCTGAAGAATGAACTGGGAGAGTGCATCTCATTTTCAGATTTGGAATTGTAGGGGAGGAGGACATTTCCTCTCCCCAAATGTGGGTTCGTCTGGCCGGAGAACGAATTAAATTCACATGAGACAGAATAGCAAGAGAAAATTAAACAAAGCTTTATGAGGAACCATGGCCCGGGGCCTTTCTTCCCAAAGGAAGAAAGGGCACCGAAGAAGTAGGGTACACATTGTGGTTATATACACCCAAACAGGGTGTTTCACATGTGATTGAACTGTCCCTCCCACAATAGTCACAAGATTGCCCTGTCGGCACATTGCTTGATGGACACAGCAGGTAGTGGGTCTGCTGTCTCAGAAGGCGTAGCCGGAGGCAAGTCGATTGTCTGGAGTTGGGCGGTCACAGATGAGCTCAGCAATCAGTTCCTAGCCTAAAGAAAGATGCTTAATCCTTAAAGAAATGCCAAAATTGGGAGGGGGAGGGAAGTCAGTTACAGGAGGTTACCAGACTAGCACAATAAAATGCAGATTTAAGTCCTTGCCTTTGGTATTGATTAAGAGTTTTTAGAGAGCAGGTCATCGCCTTTCTTCTTCCTGGTACAGAGAGAGAGGCACCTTTTCCAGATAGAGATTTACCTTACAAATGTAAACGTGTCCTAACAAAGGGCAAGTTCCATTCCTCCTTCCCTGTCCCAGTTTATCAAAAGCAATCAGCCTCAAATAATCCTGATGCCAAAGAGACATATCTTGGGGTGGCCAATTCCGGGTCCCCACAGAATGAAGAAAGTATTCTTTTTGTCAGCGAATGACATGCTCTGCCCTGGAGAAGAATTCCAAGGACCCGAGCAGATTGAGCAGGTCGTGTTCAGGGCAACTCTTACACAGTGGGAATAGCAGGTTCTATCCACACCTGAGTAGGATAACTTTGGGGGAGCTAGTGGCAACTTCTTAGGAGTTCTCATCAGTAAAAAGGGACTATTATCACCAATTAGGTTTTGGATTACACTTTTAAAAACTCCTTGATGCCTTCTCCTGCTAGTTAGAGGATTTTCGTTAGGCCAACACACATTTACAGGATGCTTCCAGTGAATGAGGCACCCTGAGGAGTTGCCCAGTGTGAAAAACCTTAGGACGGTCCAGCCCCATCTGTGAAGAGTTGATAACAACTTCTGATGGCAGCCATACTGTTAGGGCCCCTTTAACTGTAGTGTTAAATCCTCCTCTCCCCTCCCCGTCATCATCTCTCTGTGGGCAAATCTAGGTTCTGGGGTCAAGGGCAGAATGACTCAGTGATTCTGGTGGTGAATTGATGAAGGTGGTGTGTTTAATCAGAGGATGTTTGCAGAGAGAGACTTCTGTTCTTTGGAATCACTTAAAGGAGAACTACAATCTAGGAAACTGAAAGCATCAGCAATATTTGCAGTTGTGGAATGTCAAGGTCAGGAGAAAAAAAATAAAAGCCTGAGAGGGCACTCTTCTCACTGATTTCATAGGAGCTAATTCTTAGGGTTATTAGCTGCCTCAATTTACAACGCTACATACTCTTGAACACCAAATGCTCATTATCAAAAATTAAAGAAGCGTGGAGCTGAGATTTGAATGATATTTTAGAGAATAGATTTTGGAACATGCTTCATATTGTTAAGATTGACCTCACCTTACAACTAATAATGATTTCCAGTAGGTGTGGAATCTCTATTTAATACCTTGTTTCCAGGAGTATGAGAAAAGCAAGGAAAAGCTCCTTTGTTTTCATGTCCGTGGTGGTGCCTGGAAGTAGGCAAAATTGTTAGATGAAGCCTGGCTTCGGAATCTACAGCTTCGACTCTCCTTAGACTCTGTGTCCGAAAGCTCTTAACCACTCACTCTATCTTAATCTTTCCTTAAGAAGGAAAGAGAAGCATCCTCAGTTTTAAAGGATGGACAGTAGTTTACTGAGTTTACAGAAAGTCAGAGAAAAATGTTCTAATGGCGATTTTCAGGCTTCCACTGTCTATGTGGAGGATCCGGGAGTTAGGTGGTTGCATACTGAGTCCATGGTCAGGCTGGTTCACTGCAGTGACTCTGGCTGGTGTCCCTACCCCTCCTCTTATTCCAAGCCAACCTACACATAAGTGCTAGGAAAAAAAGCTTAATTAAGTATGGTTTTTGTCACAAGAATTTTCAAATCAAGAGTGACTGCCCATTATATACTGTTACCATCACAGACACGTCCGTCTGGCTTCCATAGTCTTTTGCTGACCCTTGACTTCTCCTTCCTTCTTTTAACAAAATTCTGGTCCTTTCATTTTTCATCCTAACAAACACATTTCTCATGATCCCCTGGACTTTCTTCTTCAGCCAAAGGAATTATTGTCCTGTCTTGGGCTTGCTTATCATGACGTTTGTGCTTCAGCCCTTGACATTTCACCTCCAAAATGCTTTTTGTCCCTCTTTCCACCAGGCCACATACCTTTGCTCAAAAAAATTTGTCTAAAAACCCACTTTCCAGCCTACTATATTCTGATCATGTCTCTGGAGAAAGAGACTCATCAACCACTCTTAATAATGTTTTAAAGGTATTTCTGGGCAGAAAAAAAAATTACTTTTGTCTAAATTAAAGCCCCTACTTTATGGTTTAAATCCACGTGCTTTCCTTACTCTTCTTTTGCTTTCTTAGAATATGATAACAAGGCTTGTTACGTTCTTCATTTAAGACTTCTTCACGAATTTAAATCTTGTTATAAATTGCCTTTTAACCTATTCTTCCAGCTAAATCTTGCTTTTTTTTATCCCTTTCTTCCTGGACATGTTTTCCAGACTTTTGATTATTATCTGCAACTTTCTCTTTATATCAAGTCCAGACAGAAATATCATATTTCATTGATTCCAAGAGGCACCTTTTTTCCTCATGTTTTAACGTATCAAATTTCAACACTTAACAGGATTCAACTTGCAATTGATGACACTTTACAATTATAAATGACAGCACTTTTTTTCCTTAGTGATAATTAAAATGAAGGTATATCTTGAATGATTAAAAAAGGTGAGGGGAATTAGTCAAGATTAAAGGAGATTAAAGAGAAATGACAACCAAATGCAATGTGAAATTTCTTGATGAGATCTTGGATTGAAAAAAATCAAACAGCAATAAAAGTTTTATTATTTTTAAAATTATTTTCAGCTTTATTAAGTATAATTAACAAATAAAATTGTAATATAGTTAAAGTACACAATGTGTGATTTGATATATGTGTACATGCGCAAGGATGCCCTCCAACTTAATTAACATATCCATTACCTTGTATATTCCCCCCTCGCTTTTTCAAGAGAGAATACTTAATTTCTACTCTCTTAGAGGATTTCAGTTATACAGTACAGTATTGTCAACCATAATCACCATGTTATGCATTAGATATTCAGAACTTATTCACCTTATAACTGAAAATTTGTATCCTTTTACCAGCCTCTCCCTGTTTTCCTCACCCCTCAGGCCATGGTAACCACCATTCTACTCTCTGTTTCTATGTGTTCCACTTGTTTTGTTTTTTAGATTCCACATATAAGTGATACTATACAATGTTTGTCTTTCTCTGTCTGGCTTATTTCACTTAGCATAATGCCCTCCAGGTTCATCCATGTTGTCACAAATGACAGAATTCCCTTCTTTTTAAAGATTGAATAATATTCCATTGTGTGTGTATATATATCTTTATATATATATATATATATTTATATACACACACACATACACACCCCACATTTTCTTTATCCATTCATATGTCAGTGGACACTTAGGTTATTCCTATATCTTGGCTATTGTGAATAATTCTACAGTGAACATGGGAGTGCGGATGGCTGTTCGAGATACTGGTTTCATTTCCTATGGATATATATTCAGAAGTGGGATTATTGAATCATATGATATTTTGATTTTTAATTTCTTGAGGAACTCCCATACTGTTTTCCATAGTGGCTGTGCCAATTTGCATTCCTACCAACAAGGCTCAGGCTTCTGTTTTCTCCACATCCTTCCCAACAGTTATTGTATTTTTTCTATTTATTTATTTATTTTTTGAGGAAGATTAGCCCTGAGCTAACATCTGCTGCCAATCCTCCTCTTTTTGCTGAGGAAGACTGGCCCTGAGCTAGCATCCATGCCCATCTTCCTCCACTTTATACGTGGGATGCCTGCCACAGCATCGCTTGCCAAGCGGTGCTATGTCTGCACCCAGAATCTGAACCAGCGAACCCCAGGTCACCAAAGCAGAACATGTGCACTTAACTGCTGTGCCACCGGGCTGGCCCCCAGTTATTGTATTTTTGATGGTAGCTATTCTAATGAATAGAGATGAGGTGATAGTTGTCAGGTGATATCTTTCAAGATATTTTTTGACTTCCCCTTTGGTTTCTTCTATGACTCATTTGTTGTTCAGGAGCATCTAGTTTAATCTCCATATATTTGTGAATTTTCCATTTTCCTTCTTGTAATTGATTACTAGTTTCATACTATTGTGGTTGGAAAAGATGCTTGATATGATTTCAATCTTCTTAAATTTATTAAGACTTGTTTTGTAGCCTAATATATAATCTATCCTGGAGAATATTCCATATACTCTTGAGATGAATGTATATTCTGCTGCTTTTGGATGAAATGTTCTATATATGTCTGTTAGGTCCATCTGGTCTAATGTGTAGTTTACGTCCAATGTGTCCTGATTGATTTTCTGTCTGGATGATCTATTCATTGTTGAAAGTGGCTATTGAAGTCCTCTAGTTTTACTGTATTACTATTTCTCCCTTCAGATCTGTTAATATTTGCTTTATATATTTAGGTCCTCTGATGTTAGGTGAATAAATATTTACAATTGTTATATTCTCCTGATGAATTGGACCCTTTGTCATTATATAATGACCTTTGTTTCTTGTGGCAGTTTGTGGCTTAAAGTCTGTTTTGTCTGATAAAAGTATAGCTATCCCTTATATTTTGGTTTCTATTTGCATGGAATATCTTTTTCCATCCCTTCATTTTCATTCTATGTGTGTACTTACAGCTAAAGTGAGTTTGTTGTAGGCAGCGTATAGTTTCATCGTTTTTATTTTTCATCCCTTCAGCTACTCTGTGTCTTTTGACTGGAATATTTAGTCCATTTACATTTAAAGTAATTGTTAATAGGTAAAGACTTACTGTTGTCATTTTGTTAGTTATTTTCTGGCTTTTTTTAGTTCTTTTGTTCTTTTCTTTCTTTCTTGCTCTCTTCCTTTGTGATTTGATGATTTTCTATAGGATATGCTTTGATTCCTTTCTCTTTATCTTTTGTGTACAGTCATGCATCACTTGATGCAGAAATATGTCGTTAAGTGATTTTGTTGTAGTACACATAATAGAGTGTACTTACACAAACATAGATGGTATAGCATACTACATACCTAGGTTACATGGGACTGATTTTATGGGACCACCAACGTATATGCAGTTTGTTGTCAACTAAAACATTGTTATGCAGCTCATAATTGTATCTACTATAGGTTTTTGCTTAGTGGTTATCATGAGGCTTAAATCTAAATCTTAGATTTATGACAGTTTATTTTAAGCTGATACCAAATTAACTTTGAATGCATCCAAAAGCTCTACATTTTTACACCCACTCTACATTATGTTTTTGATGTCACAACTTACATCTTTTTTACATTGTGCATCCATTAACAAATTATTATAGTTATAGTTACTTTGAATACTTTTGTCTCTTAATCTTTATACTAGAGTTATAAGTGATTTATCCACCACCATTAGAATATTAGAGTATTCTGAATTTAACTATATATTTACCTTTACCAGTAAGTTTTATACTCTCATGTGTTTTCATGTTATCAATTAGCATCCTTTTATTTCAACTTGAAGAACTCTCTTTAACATTTCTTGTATGGGCAGTCTAGTTGTGATGAACTCTAGCTTTTGTTTGTCTAGGAAGTTCTTTATCTCTCCTTCAATTTTGAAGGACAACTTTGCTGGGTGGAATATTTTGGGTTGGCAGGTTTTTTTCCTCCAGCACTTTGAATATATCATCCCACTTCCTTCTGACCTGCAAGGTTTCTGCTGAAAAATTCATTCATAGTCTTATGGGGCTTCCTTTCTATGCAACAAGTTGCTTTTCCCTTGCTGCTCCTAAGATTCTCTCTTTAACTTTTGGCCATTTAATTATAATGTGTCTCACTGAGGGTCTATTTGGATTCATTATACTTACTTCTTTTTAGTCTTCCTAGATCTGGATGTCTGT
Organism: Equus przewalskii; assembly: GCF_037783145.1. Classification (NCBI taxonomy): domain Eukaryota; kingdom Metazoa; phylum Chordata; class Mammalia; order Perissodactyla; family Equidae; genus Equus; species Equus przewalskii. The sequence continues at coordinate 75,577,228 of NC_091833.1, read as the reverse complement.
TTCTTTCCCCAGGTTAAGGAAGATTTTAGCCATTATTTCTTCTTTTGAAGATTTTATTTTTCCTTTTTCTCCCCAAAGCTCCCAAGTACGTAGTTGTATATTTTTCAGTTGTGGGTCCTTCTAGTTGTGGCATGTGGGATGCCGCCTCAGTGTGACCTGATGAGCGGTGCCATCTCTGCGCCCAGGATCCAAACCAGCAAAACCCTGGGCCACTGAAGCCGAGCCTGTGAACTTAACCACTCGGCCACAGGGCTGGCCCCCAGCCATTATTTCTTTGAATAAGCTTTCTCTGCCTCCTCCACCCCCATGCCCTTCTCAGACCACTATAATGTGTATATTGTTCTGCTTTATGGTGTCCCATAATTTCCTTAAGCTGTTTTCACTCTTTTCATTCTTTTTTTCTTTTTGCTCCTCTGATTGGATGACTTCCACTGCCCTGTTTTCAAGTTTGCTGATTCTTTCTTCTGCTTGATCTAGTCTAATGTTGAACCCCTCTGTTGAATTTTTCAGTTCATTAATGGTATTCTTTATCACTATGATTTCTATTTGATACTTTTTAATGTCTTCTCTTTGTTGAAATTCTCACTTTGTTTTTGCATTGCTCTCCTGACCTCAGTGAGCATCTTTATGGCCATTTTTTTCAACTCTCTACTGGGTAAATCACTTATTTACATTTCGTTAAGATCTGTTTCTAGAGATTTATTTTGTTTTTTTGTTTGGAACATATTTTGTTATTTCTTCATTTTCCTTGACTCTCTGTGTTGGTTTCTGTGCATCAGGTAAAACAGCCACCTCTTCCAGTCTTGACAGACTGATCTTGTGTGGATGAACCTTGTTGATGAGCCTGGCTTGAGCTCCTGGTTGCCTCTCAAACCTTTGTGATTATCCAAGGCAAAATCTTTGCTCTAAGTGACTTCCAGGAGTTGAGGGTATGCCAAGGCCCATCAGTATCTCAAAGGAGAGGACTTCAGTCAGCATCTAGATGCAGACTGATTAGAAGCTGGACTCTCATGCATCAGCTTGAAAAGTATGCAATTAAATTCCTTCCAGGGAGAAACTGGGAGATGGACATTTTTTTTTTTAAAGATTTTATTTTTTTCCTTTTTCTCCCCAAAGTCCCCCAGTACATAGTTGTATATTCTTTCGTTGTGGGTCCTTCTAGTTGTGGCATGTGGGATGCTGCCTCAGTGTGGTTTGATGAGCAGTACCATGTCTGCGCCCAGGATTCGAACCAATGAAACACTGGGCCACCTGCAGCGCAGCACGCGAACTTAACCACTCGGCCACGGGGCCAGCCCCGGGACATGGACATTTTTGCCTGCTCCTTCTGCGCTAAGCCTGGGTGTAGAGCTGTGGGGTGGTCCTCCTGCACACATTTAAAAACTGCCTCTTTGTTTGCTATATTCTTATGGGGCTCAGGAACACAAGCCCTGTTGACTTTCAGAGCTCTGTGTTTTGGGGTCCTGTCCCTTGGTGGGAGAAGTAAACTCCTAGATGCGGCACTAGATGTGTGGTCCAAACCCCTCACTCCTCAGGGAGGATCTGGAAGTTGGGGGTTGTATGATACAAACCTTCAGATTGTATGATACTATGCTGAAGGTACAGTTTAGTGGTGAGAGTGTGTCTCAGCCTTTCCTACACTTTTCGATGTGGGTATTTTCTTGTTTTCCTGATGTGTAGGAGTCGCTCATCTAGTTTCTGGAATTCTCCGAGAGAATTGCTCTTTGCATAGCTGTACATTCAGTGCATCTGTGGGAGGAAGGAAATTCAGGAGCCTCCTATGTCACCATCTTGGTCCAGAGTCAAAAGTTTTTTTTTGTGATAACTAGAAGAATATGAATATGAACTACGTATTAGATAAAATTATAGTATAACGTTAAATTTGTCGGGTGTGATAATGTTGTCATGCAGGAACTTATCCTTGTTCTTAGGAGATGCCTGCTAGAGAGTTTAGGAGTGATGTCTCCTTGCAGCGGACTCTCAGTTTAAGAAAAAAAATATGTTAGTGTGTTTCTATAAATATATATCATACAGACATATAGCAGATGTGGGAAAATGTTATCAACTGAATTTATCTAAAATGAATTTAGGTAAAGAGGATGAGAGTTTATTGTACTATACTTTCAACTTTTTTTATATTTGGAATTTTTCAAAATAAAATGGGGGAAGAAATGAAAAGATAATGATGGATTCTGATACTTGAGAACATCTTAGATTTGATGATATTTGGTGGGCTGTGTTAAAACAAGACTTTGTAAGATGTGCTGTTGGCTTGTTTTTGCTCAACTTGTATACTGGATTCTTGACCACAATAGTCATATAGGGTCCACCAATTCAGAAATTGTATCTGGAATGAGTTATGGTTATCCTCCAGCATTTAAGTACTACATATTCTATAGTAAAATGGGGGTAATAATTATACAACTTCATAGGTTTGGTGTGAAAATTAGTTGAAAAAAATATATGCAAAGTGTCTGGAGAGAGTTTGGTACAAAGTAAGCACTCGTTAGATATTAGTTATCAACATCATCATCATCATTCTATCTATCCATCATTCTGTCATTATCATTCTAGTTTTCATCTTAGGACTTTGTTTGAAAGGACATAAACTAACCTTTACAAACTTAAACAAAAAGAGAAGGGATTTATTATAAGAATGTATGAGAAGTCATGAAAATCAAGACCAGGAACTGTAGTTAGGTCTCAGGAGGGAAACCACGAACTGGAAAGCTGGCAGGATTCAAGGCAACTACCCCCTGAGTTTCACTCTCTCTGTCTCTCTGAAGCCACAGAGTCTTCCTTACATGTGTTTGCTTCATTTCTTTCTGACCACAGACTAATTTTTTCTGCTGCCACATGTACTGGCTAGAGCATAGACATGCCACAACTCTGAGTCTTCATGTCCTTAGTTCACAAGACAATTAAAGTTATCTAGTGTTTTTAGACAGTCACTTAGGGACCCATTATTCAAATTCATGAAAGAAAATCTGACTGGCTCAGCTTGAATCAGGTGTCTATTCCTGGTGCAATCTGTTGCCACAGTAGGACAGTCATATGTATGCAGGGGCCCAATGTGTCATTTTCCCACACACTGGTTAATTCTCTGATACCAAGTGGGTGTCCAACAACTCAATTAAATTCTGACAGTAACTCCCAGAGTTAGTGCAGACCCCGTAGGTTAAGGGCTAGTCTAACAAGACTGCCCGAACTTCAGACACCATCTGATGATGGGGTACCCAGCCTACCTACACTTCTGCCAGGATGACTATCATTTTGGAGGTTCCTACAACCTCCTCATTTTTGATTTACCATTAAAGTTTATTGTAAAGAATATGAATCAACAGCCAGATAAAGAGCTACAAAGGGTAAGATCTGGAAGGGTCCTGAGCACAGGAACCTCTGTGCCAGTGACTTTGGGGTATGCTATCCTCCTGGTACATGGATATGTTCACCAACTTGGAATCTCTCCAAACACTATTGTTTAGGGGCTTTTATCCAGATTTCCTTATGTAGCATGATTGATTAAACTAATGGCCATTAATCTTCAGCCCGTCTCCTCTTCCCTAGAAGTCTGGGGGGTGGAGCTCAATGTTCTAACCCTCTAATCATTTGGTTGACTTTTCTGGTGATCAGCCCCCATCCTGAAGCTATCTAGGGGCTCCTTCACCAAGTGTCATCTCATTGACATACAAAAGACACTCATCACTCAGGAAATTCCAAGGGTTTTATGAGCTCTGTACCAGGAACTGGGGACAAAAACTAGATATTTGTTTGTTATTATACCATAGGCCCATAATGTGAGTAGACTCCAGAAGTTCTCAGAGTGGGGTGTGATATGGCCTGAACAGACATTCCCAATAGTGATTCATACATGTCCTCAGGAAGACAGCAGAGGAGAATGAAGAAACTCACTCTCTGGAAGGATACCTCTATCTTCAAACACATCTGTAGCTGTGCGTATTGCTGAGGGAGTGCTCCCCTCAATCTGCTCTACAGGATGCTTCTCCGTGCCTTATTATCCCGTCTTAATCTACTCAGGCTACCATACAGAGTACCACAGACTCGGTGGTTTAAACAACAGAAATTTATTTCTCATAGTTCTGAAGGCTGGAAAATCCAAGGTCAAGGTGCCAGCAAGGTAGGTTTCATTCTGAGGCCTCTTTCCTTGGCTTGCAGGCAGCCTCCATCTTGCCATCTGCTCACATAGCCTCTTTGTGTTTGCCAGGAGAGAGAGAGCTCTCTGATGTCTCTTCTTATAAGGATACTAATCCTATGGGATCAGGGCCCCACCCGTATGACCTCATTTAACCTTATAGGCCCTATCTCCAAATACAGTCACATTAGGGCTTCAACATACGAATTTTGTGGGAGGACATCATTCAGTTAATAACATTTGCTATTCTCAGCACTGCTCCCCGTGCCACCCCCTCCCCCCCAAGAGCCCAGCACTCTGTTCCTAGAAAATTTGCTTTATAAAAGACCACTAAAGGGGGCTAACCCAAAGAAATTGATTACTAATGGTGAAGTGTCAACCATTAGTAGGACAGAGAGTTGTGGGATGAGGTTGGAAATAAAGTTGGGAGGGAAAATGAGAGGATCTGTTAAGTTTAAAATCATGCTTTCTGGGCAACCTTCTATTTTAACTATAATCAAGACTAAGTATTTTTCTTTCCAACAAACTTTATAACTGATTCCTGGAACCTGGAATCAGTGTTCATTAAAATTTATTTTAAATTGCTGATTTTCTCCTTCCTATTTGGACTAGATCTTGGCCACTTTTTGGAACTATTTTTCTTTTTCCTTGAAGAATTCTCTCATTAGAACAGTTTCCGAACTCAGCCCTTTGGGACATATCATAGATAGGAAAGCCTCACTCTATATGTTTGGATATTTTTACATTGGCCCCATTTCTCCTCTGGCTCCTCGCTCCATGGGGCTGATTCAAGTGCAGAGCTCCCACTGACTTCAAAGGGCTCTGAGGGAGAGTGAGAAATAGTCTCATAGAAATCTCCCAAAGATATTTTGGATTTATAAAAAAAATTGGTAATATTTTTAAAAGATACGTATATTAGTCCTAGAAAATGAATGGGTGTTATGAGTACCAGCCAGACAAAGTCAAGAAATAGTCCTTTGATAGTAGAGAAAAAGCTCTTGTAAATTCAAAGTACTTGGTAAATCCATCATCCTTCTGGGGAGAAATTTTTAGGTTCTGTTGTGGTTTCAAAAGCATAAAGATGGAATCCTTTAAATCAAATCTCTATATTACAGGTGTAAAATATCTACCATACTATCTTCATAACATGAATGTAAAAATTATAAACTATTTTGAGAAAGATATATGGTACATACAATTTAAAGTAGCTATTTCCTGAATTTCTGTAAACTTTCCAAATTTCTCAGGAACAGCTGTTTTAAATTGTAAGATCTATTCAGAGACTAGTTGTGTTTTTAATGTTGTTTCACAGATTGGAGAATATCGCACATCTGTATGAGACCTCTTCAGAAAAAAGGAAACATTGTAAAGCTATAGCATGGGTACATGCAGGCAGGAACCGGAAATAGGGTCAGCAAGGCTCTGGGGACTGACTCTGCCGCCTCTTTTTTTATTGACCTCAGAAGCCTCTCTAATGATTTTTATGTGTGTTTTCTCCAGTGTAGTTTCCCTCACTGGCCAGTTGTTGATACCATGCCTGACACGTCTGGTTCAATATTCTTTTTTCCTGTGTTTCAGCATTTTCTATTTCCTTCTCTGGAACAGCAGCTCTGGCAGAGCAGGGCAGACATCATGGGTGTCTTGGATGTTCCTCTCAATGCAGAGACAAACACAATAGATGAAATTGAAAGTAGAAATAAGAAGAGAAGCCTAGGATTCCAGCCTATAGAAAGTACGCTGTGAGCATGATAAAGAAACATCACAGAACTTAAAGAAAGAAAGAGAATCAGAGAATCCCATTAGAGAACCACATTTCTTTCTGATTAGGAAGTGGACAGATATTTTTCTTTGGTCGAAGAGGTTTATCATTTCTGTCCTGCTCCAAATTTGCCATGCTTTTCATTGTTCACATGTTCGTTCACGGTAAATGACCATTGCCACCACCACCACACAATGAAGGAAAAGGACCTAGGTGGTTTTGTTATAAACTAGTCATTAATACCTTTCATTTTCATGAACCCATGGCTAGAGGTTCACTGACAAAGTAAACATCCAACCTTCAGCTTCCCAAATTAGCATGTAGATATTGTGTTCTCACTGCCAGATATGTAGCTTCATTGGCATATTAAGACACACTATTTCATCAGGAAGATATAGCATCATTTAAAGGAAAAAATAAATAACTTCTCCCTACGTTTAATGGAGAGCATGATCTTCATGCTTTGTGTCAATCTATTCACTAACTCTCCTTCTTATCAGGTATAATATACTCCTTTTGGCAGTTTGATTTAATTGGACTTCTGGTAACTGATTCAATTGAGCACTTTAATTAGGTAATAATTTTGTTATAAGAACTCCTTTTCAGCTTGCTAGAGAGAGGGAATTTTCCACTTTTCTTAAGCTAAAAATGGAACCTGGATTCTTTTCTTTTATAACAAAGTGGAATAAAAATGATCAGATAGAGAATTAGGCTGAGATTGAGCTGTGGACTGAAGAAAAATAACCTTGACTTACGTATTCATAAGAGACAAGTGTGCTTTTGAGAAATGGAGACAAAATTAGATTTTCTCAGATTGTGAGTATTGCCCCTGGGTAATCACTTGTGAACAGAGTGATTATTTGTTCTCTGCCTCAGTTTCCCTTCAGAAGTGTAGATTTCTTTCTCAGACCAGTATAAGAAAATAACTGCTGGAAAAAGAATATAGCATATAAAGAAATGCCCTTGTCTCTTCATTCTGAACAAATTTCCATGCATCTAGGGAATTTTTTTCTCCAAGCAAATTAATAAATTATTGCCCTCTTTGAAAATTTTTTTATGAAAGTTAGTCATTTATTAACTTCAGAAAGAGAATTTATCTTGACTAAAAGTCTCAGGCTCTGAAAATATTGCCTGAAACTGAACATCTAGGATAAAAGCCATCCTCTAATTCCCACACACTTGTGAGACTCAACCTTATTATCTTTTGTTGGTTGGCAGGAATGATTGTAAATAATCTAAGGATATCTCAGATCAGACGAACAAATAATTAGAGTTGACACTAGAAAAGCCAACAAGACCCTAATTAATTGATTTGCTAATAGCTATTCTCCATTTACAGACATTAGCCCAAATTGGGTGTTAAGCTGTGACAAGGGCCACAAGATAAACATTTTCTTTCTCTAAATTCCTGATTACCCACCAGCTTCCGAGTCTCACCACCAGCTAGTCTTTGGAGGTTTTTGTTCACTAAAGGATTGAGACTAATTCCAAATAGCTTCCATCTGAAACATAATATTTGTATATAAGCTCTTGTGGAATGGTTAGTCAACATAGCAATTATGTTTTGCTTGAGAATTTTTTAGCTTTACCATTTCAGCAAGGAAAATAGAACAAAGGAAACATTTCTCGGTTAAACAGATGATGTTGCAAGTGAAGCCTTCCCCAATGGATGATAAGAATAATGACAGTTCTGTTCCAGAAACCTGGGGGCCAGAGAGGGGCTGTGTTCCAGTCACCACTGTGCAGCACAGCATCCCAAAACCTACTGGTGCAAAGTAACAAGCATTCTATTATCTGTAACAACTTTGTGGGTTGAATGGTCTCACTGAGGGGCCATTCTTCTGTTTAATATGATGTCATCTGGCTGCAGTCATCTGGGGACTTGACTGGGCTGGAACATCCAAGTTGGTGCACTTGTGGTGTTGGCCATCTGCTGGGAGCTGGGCAATAGACAGGAGCACCTCAATTTTCTCCATATGTGCTTCTTAAATCATGATGAGTGGGCTGCAAGAGAAACTTCCAAGAGAAGGGAGGGGTAGGTACAAATCTCTCAAGGCCCAGCCTCAAAAGTTACGTAGTATCACTTCTGCCACATTCTGTTAGAGCGACTCATAGGCCAGTTCGGTTTGATGTGGTTACCCTAGGATCTACTAAGAGGGATGGTCACTGGGACCATCTTTGGAAACTAGCTACCTCAAGCATCTAGAGCGGAAATAAAGGTGACATTTTATTAAAGTATTCCTGACAAAGCCGTATCTTGCCTGTTTTCTGTGACCATCTTTGTTGGTTTTACTAGGGTGACTTCATTTGGAATCAGCAGTGGGAATTCAGGGCTTTTTCTTTAAGAGGAATGAGTTTGAGGCAAAAGCTCTTCCAAGATGAAGCAATATTTCCAGTCTCCTGAAATTTTTTAAATATACTAAACAGAGCCAACAGGTGACGACCTGCGCTCTTTTTGACTAAGAAGGTTTTTCCAGGTATTTCTCCTTTCTCCTGGCTGTTGTGGTTGAGATGGTTGAATGCAGGCTTTGGAGACAAGTTTCTTGGGTATGAATTTCAGCTCCTTCAATTACTAGCTGTGTGAATCTGAGCAAGAGCTTGGTACTTGCAAGCCTCAGTTTCCTCATCTTTATAATAGGAGTAGTCATTCTACTGCATAGATTGTGAGGATTGAGATAATGCATGTAAAGTGCTTAGCATGGTGCCTGGAACACAGTGAGTGCTCAGGAAATTTTAGCTACAGTTATTATGTAATAAAGGGTATATAGGAGAACCTAAGCACAAAGGAGCTGAGCCGAAAGTCACAGAATGCTGAGAGGTTATGGTAAGATAGGAGATCTCCTAAGCCAAGCATCTTTTTAAATTTTATTTTAATCAATTAATCAATTAATTTATTTATTTGGAGTATAGTTGACATACAATATTGTACTAGTTTCAGGTGTACAACACGGAGATTCAACATTTATTTACATTATGAAATGATTACCCTGATAAGACTAGGAATCATCTATCATCATACAAAGTTATTACCATATCGCTGACTCTATTCCCTTTGCTGTGCGTTGTGTCCCCATGGCTTATTTATTTTATGACTGGAAGTTTGTACTTCTTATCCTCTTCACCTCTTTCACCCTGCCCCCGACTCCCCCACACCCCTCTGGCAACCACCAATTTGTTCTCTGTATCTGTGAGTCTGTTTCTGTTTTGTTTTGTTTGTTTACTTGTTTTATTTCGTTTTTTAGATTCCACATATATATGACATCATACAGTATTCTTCCTTCTCTGTCTACAAGCCAAACATCTTTGAATTAAGAGCAAATGTCACTGTACCAATGGATCTCCTCTTTCTTCTTCTTATGCTTATGCCACATTTTTTGCCCTCCGCTGCAGCTTCCTGTGATGGGGTTGTCTTGATTTTGACTAGGGCTAGTTACTGGGAGGGGACTCGGAAGCAGCGAGGCGAAGCAGGCCAGGAATACAAATATGCAAGTTTCCCATGATCTCCAGCTGGACATTATGATATCAGAACTGCTTGAATTGTGTGAGCCTGTGGTTTTTATATTCTTTTAAGTTATTCCACAGCTCCTGCAAGGGAAACATTGTGTATTAGCTATCAGATACTTGCTAGAAATGAAAGGTGCTGATTTGTGTGAGTTATATCACCTGGAAAAGCAAACTTAACATATTTCATTTTGTCCTGTCTCCCACATTCATTTGCCACATACTGTGCTGTGACTTAGTGATTGGAAAAGAGAGTTTGCCAAGCGTTTGGCTGTCACGGGGGGAAGGTTCTCCTTTCCTCTGGACTCATTGCTGCCATGTGCAAGGACTTAGAGTAACCCTTCTAGCCTCTTGTCCCACCCGTTATTTCTTCTGAATTTCCTGAGTTACCTGAGTAACATCCACTTATCCAGGATTCTCAGGGCCTCAGACTCTAAGGATGTGTTCACTTACTTTCTGGACTACCCTAGATACAATGAGGAAACACTTGCTGTAAGTGTGTGTGTCTTGCAGAGCCAACCCTTCCTTCAGATGGGCTTTACCAAGTTCTGGTATGGGGTGAAGAGCAGGAAAGAGTCATAAAATTATTTGGGTTACAGATTGAAAGGTCTATCTTTCAACGGGCCTGTCAATACTGATGCCATAATTATCAGTGTATCACCTTTATTTACACACTGGTCCTTAACCAGGGGAAAGGAAAAAATGGGTATTTACTGACTCACTAAAATCCCAACAGTGACGTTTTCTAACCCCCACCTAGCTGGGGTTGTGTGAATCATTGAGGTGGATCTCATTGAACTGAACTCATATCCAATTTTTCTTCCAAGAAATATGTATTTCTTTAGTGTCTATCTATGAGCAGTAAAACCTTTTCTTTTTAAAAACACACATTTATAGAACTCTTAAAAATAATTCTTTCTTGCATACTCACAGTATCTCTGTTAGTGAGACAGGTGTGTTTCTCTTTACTTGTTCAACAAATATTTATTTAGCACCTTCTACATGCCAAGCACTGTCGTAAGTGTTGGAGCTATAGCTGGCAAGGAAAAAAACAGGTGGGGCCCCTACTCTACTTGTTGATTATATATTCTACTGGGGAAGACAGGTACGAATCTAAAAATAAATCATATAAATTGCTGTGCACATATGAACAAGCTGAGACCAGTCGTATGAAGTAATAGTCCACGATTCTGTGAAAGCGTTTAACAGACACCCTAATCTAGACCGTGTGTGGGATTGGAGATCTGGAAGATTATCGCTGAAGAAATGATGCTTGAGCTGAGGATGAGCATAAATAAATAAACAAATGAGGTGACGTTAACTGAGTCTGTATACCATAGAGAAACAATTAACTGGCTCTCTGACTTTATATTTCACCATCTGTAATGTTCTATCCAGCCTTTCTGAATATTCAGATATGGCGAGGAGTTTCTATCGTACTTTCCAACTACTATGACCAACCTTCCCAAACCTAAAATGAGAACACATGACCTCTCAAAGGACTTTTTTCCTAAGTTGTCAATTTATTTACTCATTCACTCACTTACTCACTCACTCTTCCCACCCACCCATCAATCCGCCCAAACACACTTTTTTCAGGTACCTGTGTATAAAGTTTCATGCTAGGAAGTGGGATGTAGAAAGACATACGAATGAAATCATAGTTAACTAACATTAATTGTATCTTTCACTGGGTTCCTGAACTACTGTGTTTCTCTTTCTGCCCTTTCAAGTGTCGTGCTTATTAGCTTTCATGTTTGTCTCCTTTGTGAGACTTAGCTCTGCAGTCGGGCGCCATGTCTCATTCATTTTTGGGTCCCTGGTGCCTAATGTGGTGACTGGCACATAGCTGGTATTTAAGAAATACTTGTTAAATGAATGAATTTAATATATCACTGTTATCGAGGAGCATAAGATTAAATATCAGATGAATGATCAGTAGTGTTGTGCAGGCTAAAATTGGAGTAACTGGTTTGATACTCTGGTATGTTAAAAGATGAACTGAGGCACATTAAAATTTTCAAGAGTTTATTCGAGCATACATCTGTTCCATTTGGGCATTGCCAAACCAAAAGTGGTTAGGGACACTCCATTGACAGGAGATAGGGGCAAGGGTATTATGGAGAAGATGGCAGCAAAGCAAAGAAATTATTTGATTGATTATAGCTTAAGCCATTGCCTTATTTGGAAAAGCCTTGTTGGCTGTTTATAACTGATTGATCTTAAGTTTTACTTTCTTGGTTTTGAGTACATTGACTGGCTTAGGTTTTGCTTTACTTATGTAGGCTGCCAAGGCATTAGAGTCACCTCACTAATGGCCTCCTTGTTTAATTACTTTAATATGTGTAAACTAATAATGCCATACCTTAAATGAGGCAGATGGCTTCTGGTGAGATCCCAACAGGCATGGCGAGGAGCCATCAGTACTGGTCCCTCTGCCATTGTCCTAACTGGATCCCTCAGGTAAACACTTTGCCTCTTAGTGCTTCAAGTCTTAGAATCTTCCAGGGAGCAAAAGCAATAACACCATTGCCCTGCTTCTTGAGAAGATGGATGAAAAGAGATTGATAAAGGGATGCTGTTCTTTGGACACAAATGCTACATAACCAGGGTTTTAATTATTATGGCAATCTGTGAATTGGCATATCTTAATCACATCACACCATGTTGTGTCTCTAGATTCTAGAAGAGTTCAGTGGAATAGTCAAAAGCTGAGGAATTTGAACTTTTTTCTTAGCTTCAGAAAGAATTTCTACATATTATGCAGTTGAGTTCTCGTAAAGTAAAGGCTGTTTTGGAAAAGTGAATGCCATGTCTCCCACAGATCTCTCAACTCTCAAAATAGACCTGTGAGAGTCAAATGCAAAAAGGGGCCATAATTTCTTCTCTCACAGGTACAGTACGAATCAAATGATTTCCATTTGTCTTTCTTGTCATTTTAGCCACCACTATAGCTTTATTATGTCTTTGTTTTTCTCTCCTCTTTGCCCTACTAATTCTTCCTAAGATTTTTCACAGTTCTTGATGAGAAGTAAACTTATAAATTACCTGGCAGTAAAGTCAGCAGATAAGTAAATCGCTATATAGTCTGATCACAAAATCAACGTGTTTGTGATATGTCAAACCTTTAACAAGTCAATTGCTTCTTTTGAAAAACGTGTCTGTTCTCCTTCATGCTGAGAACAATTGAGTCATTCCATGAATTTTTCTCTGATATAAGACCAAAGGCACAATGTCTTCAGACTACAGATTATGTCAAACACCTAACAAAGTGGCTCAGCAGCATTAATGTCTTTTTATTTTTAAGAATCTTATTTCATAGTTTAATTCCCCATAGAGCAGAGTTGAGCTCTGTGTCTTTGGTTACTCAAGTAGATAATGTAAAATTTGTCCTGAAGTTTCAGGGAGTAAAAGTTTAGTCTATAGGCCCTGAACCATTTATGCTTTTCTGTTAAGGTCACCAGACATTTTCTTTCTAAGTAGTCTTCAGAATTATGCTATGTATGTATGTATATAAACTTACGTGTATATATAAAACTCCCTCCACTCACTTGTTCATCTGACCCTAGTTTGTTAATGACTATTGTTCTTCCTTGATTTCAATTAATGTTGTCTACAGATGACAAACTGGGGACATTTGTCAAAGCCAGGTTCTTTTACAAAGCCAAAAGTAAAGATCTCTAAAAGGATTTTGAAGAAGTATTTGGACATCAGAGTTGGGCAAGCATTTCCAGGTCTGCTGAGAGTGATCATCACTGCAGACACGGGGCTCACTGAGCCTGGAGAAACTCAAGCAAGGCTCCCAATTTCCAGGTGGAAAATTTCATACCAGAGGAATGTGTTGGTCTACTAAATACAAAAACTTATTTCTGATTATGGTCGATAACTAGAGTCCTACAGTTTCAAAAATGGTTAAAGAAAACATTTCTGAGCCTTTCCAAATAGTGTAACTGGTAATCTGAGATGTTACATGAATATTCTTTGTTGCACTGAAAAACAGGAAAACATATTTTATTTCTCACTCTCTCATCTGTCTCTCACTTGCTTCCTCTCTCTCTCTCATACACACACACACAGATACACATATACATGTAGAGTCCACATAATGCTTTTTCAAAATAAGGTATGAATTTCTTGGATGAGAGTTTCAGAACAAAAATATTCTATCTGAGCATGGAAAGAACTGCAAGATCTTTTATTCTCAAACTTGTCACATTCTCTCATTTTGCTTCTTATCTCAAACAGTTATTCTCTAACTTACAAATAAGTCCCAAACACAACATCAGTATTTTTGGGTTGTTCAACTGACTAATAATCATTTATTTTTCTTGCCGGTAAGTATCAGTAAACAAGGTTAGCTAAACCTCTCAAAGATTAGGTCTATCTAGGGGCCAGCCCGTGGCCTAATGGTTAAGTTCCTGGACTCTGCTTGGGCGGCCCAGGTTTTGCTGGTTCAGATCCTGGGCATGGACATGGCACTGCTCATCAAGCCATGCTGAGGCGGTGTCCCACATAGCACAACCAGAAGGACCTACAACTGCAATGTATTGCTGTGTATTGGGGGGCTTTGGGAAGAGGAGGAAGAAGAAGAAAAAGAAGAAAAGAGGAAAAGAGGAAAGAAGAATGGCGACAGATGTTAGCTCAGGTGCCAATCTTTGAAAAAAAAATGCTTAGGTCTATCTAGATATCTTTATTTCAGCTCTAAACAAAAGGTAAAGGGCCAACAAGACTTTGGTGGGTGTAGCTAGGAGACAAGCAGTCTTTCAACACCCTCTGTTTAGAGCCTCTATTATCGTTGTTCTCATACGATGAATCAGATCATCCTCTGTCTCATTAGCCAGCCCTCCTGATGGCTTGGTCTCCTCCAAATGGATCGCTAGCAGCAGACCATGCATGCTCAAAAATCTCATCAATTCCACATAATTCCCCTAATTGAGAAACTTGTACTTTCATTGCATCCTCAAAAAGCAATTTCCTAATGACTTATTAAAATAATGCCATTTGCCAGCCTTTTAAAAAGCCCCACTTTTGCATGGTGTCATGCTATAATTAGTAATATAGGATCAGCGACTAAGCTGAATACCAATTTGAGGCATTAGCACAGCCTTAACGGAGTTCAGTCACTAATGGGGTGACACTTTGATTGTTCCTTGATACCTGAATGCTGCAGCAATATCTGGATTTTTGGATTACCTTGAAATGTTGATTTCAGACTCTGGAAACCATGGCAACAGTTGGTTCAAATGAAATGCTGAGCTTTAAAAACCAAGATTTTGTTGTTGAATTTCTTTGCTTTTTTTAACCCCTTGGTTCACAAAACTCATGAGAAGCTCATGGTTCCCTTTGTATAAATGTGGCATCCATTCACCTCTCTATGGAAAAGGGCAGAACACGGTATGATTATCTTCCTTTCAGAGACAGAAGGGAAAACTGATGTGTGGGCCCTGCAAGTGGTATCTAAAGGTTACATGATAATATGGTAGCAAAGTGGTAAAGAAAACAGTACAGTATTAGAATCTACCTGGTTGTCCAGGTTTGGAAATCACCCCTCCCCTATCCACTTGGATACTAAGAACCTCAAATTCTATTGACGAACTATTTTTTTTTGTATTTTTCCCCTCCTCTTAATGCTCATCATTGCTTCCCTAATCTAGGTAATAGCCCATTAACCCCGTTCCCTGCCTCTCATCTGCCATCTTTTCAGTCCATCCTCAAGTCTGATTGATGCCTGAGTGATCTGCTACTTGAAAACCTGTGATGGACTCCATCACCTTCAGAATAAAATCTACCTTTTTTACATGAATTCAGGGCTCTCTACTCTACAAATGAGCTCAGCCTACATTTTAAAGCTTTTCTCTATTCACTTCTTGCCATGCACTCCAAATTGTAGACATACTAGACTACTGATATTCTTTTAACAGAGCCTGTCATTTCTTTCTGACTTTGTTTTTACTGTTCTCTCTGTCTAGGATCCCTTTTCCTCATCTGGTCTGTCTGACATCCATCAAGATATCCTTCAAGTCTCACTTCAAGTGTCCTCTCCTTTCTAAGTTTCTCTGACATTCCTACCCTTTCGCCTACTGCCCAGCAAATTGCCAGCCATATTAGTATTACAGCCATACTAGATTTCATTTTAATTAATTGTACATTTCTATTTTTTTCCTACTGTATTGTGAACTCTTTGAAGGCCAGGAACTTGCCACATTTATTTCCACATTTCGCACAATGCTTGTCACATGACAAAATCCTGGTGTTTATTGAGATGAATTGTCACTATAGCCATCACTCATTGAATTAGCAGTGACAAAATGGTGAAGAAGTAAAAACTTTTTTCATTGTCTTCTTTATTCTTTTCACACCTGACTTTTCCTTCCAGTCTGGTTCTAACATTGCTCTTGTAGCTTTGATCAGCATGGAGAGAATCCTCCACAGCTGAAGCTCCTTCAGAACAGTCTCCATAGTTTGTACACAACCTGAACAAAGGCAAAAAGAGGGGAGCCCAACACCAAGGTTAGGAAAGCATAAACAGCAAGTCTGGGTTGATGTTCTGATGTCAGAACTGGATGCACACCCCTTAAGGATATGGCCCCTGCCTCACGACCTCTTCTCTTCTTCTACCCAATGTCCAGGACAAACACAAAATTTCATCTCTTCACAGACTGGCACACTTAACAACTCTCTCAGGCCCTTTGGAGAGTCCTTTCCCTTATCCTTTTTGGAGAAGTCTTTTTTTTTTCCTTCTAGATTTCTGATGCCTCATGGCAAATAGGTAAGTTAATATGATCACTTGAGAACAGTAGGTGGTCCTGATCTGTTACCAATTATCTGATCTCCAATAACATCTGAAAAGAGAAGAGATTAAACTCCAGGGCTGCATTTTTTCCCTTTGAGAAGCTGCCTATATATACACTTATTAAAGAACCTCGATCGTTTCACTCCAAAATCCCCAGTGCTATATGGTCTCATCCCAGGGGTCAGAAAGTTGTCCAGCAGAAGAAAAAACTTCATCTCAGACTTTTCTCTGTTTATGATTTTTTTTTTATAAATCTTATTTTTTTCTTTTTCTCCCCAAAGGCCCCCGCTACATAGTTGTATATTCTTCGTTGTGGGTCCTTCTAGTTGTGGCAGGTGGGATACTGCCTCACCGTGGCTCGATGAGCAGTGCCATGTCCACTCCCAGGATCCGAACCAACGAAACACCAGGCCGCCTGCAGCAGAGCGCGTGAACTCAACCACTCGGCCACGGGGCCAGCCCCTATGATTTTTCTCTTTTTTATGATTGTTTGCCAAAAGGAGGACAGAGAACAGCAGGCAAAGTAAATTCTGTTTCTGACTGGGCAGGGCCAGAACTAGTAGAGATGCTTCACACAGTTTGTGTTTTCCCATCCTCTTTCTTGCCTCCAAGCTTCTTTAACTCTTAAAGCCATCTTGTTCTATTCTTAGTTCCACCTTTCCTGCTTATGGGTTACATCATATTTATTTAAATATTTCTTAGTTTATTTTTGAGTCATTCATTTAATCAACTCGTTTCAACAATATTTAATTGAACACCTACTGTATTGGGCAGGGTAAGTAATGCTAACTATTCTAACAACAATCCCAATAGCTTAGCACAATTGTTTCTTGATCACCTAAAGTCCAGTGTGAATGTTCCTGCTGAAACTGCTCACCTTGTAAAGGTGAGCTCCTCATCTTGTAGCCTGCCATATTCAGGGACATAGGAGTTCTTTGCTCCAGCCACATGAACAGAGAAAAAGCCATTGAAAGATTGCTGGGGATGTGTTATGGCTGGTTTGGTGGTGCCATATATTACATGCACTCATGTTCCATTGGATGAGACTCAGCCACATGATTACATGTTCCAGGCTGGGAGTGGGTTGATGTAAGAGGAGAATGTGAAATATATTGTAATTATATATCCAGAAAGGAGAAGAGAACTGATGAACACAATGCCAGATATTTTGCTAAGTGTTGGGAATTCAAAAACATGCATAAGCAACAATGCTTAGTATCAAGAGCTCATAGTCTGGGGGCCAGACACACATAAACAGAAAATGAAATATAATATGGTATTAACAGTTATCGAGTGTCTACTTTCCTCCACGCACTATTTTAAGCCCTTACATTAATTTATTTCTTACAACAGCCCCATAATGTAGGTACTTTTGTTATCCCCATTTCATAGATAAGGAAACTGAGGTACAACTGTTTAAGAAACTTGCCCAGGGTTACTACAAATAAGTGAGTGAGCGAGGATTCAAGCCTAGGTAGTTTTTCTGCAGAGTTTGAGCATTACATTAATCATTACATTATACTGCAATGATGAAGAGATGTACAGGATGTTAGGGGACTATAAGATAGACCCAGCTGGTCATGGGATTAAGGAAAGGCTTTCTCAGCAGGTGATCCCTGAGCCAACAGATGATGGCTGAGTTGGGGTTAATCCAGTTTCAGGGCAGGAAGAATTCCAGCCGAGGAAGCAGGATGGATAATGATAAAGCAGTGACAGATTCCTGGTGAATTCCAAGATCTATAAGAATTTTGATGCCATGGGTCAAGTTCCAGGCTGGGAGGCTAGCTGTAGAGGTAGGTGAGGCCAGGTCACGGAAGGCACTTTATGCAGTGCTAAGGAGCTTGGAACTTGTCCAAAGTGATGGGAGCCTTTGAAAGGTTTCAATCAGGGGATTTATATAATCAAATTTACATTTTGCCTACATTCTGATAGTGGCTATGTGAAGGATGGTTTGGAGTGGACCAAGAGCACTGGCTGAAAGATCAGTTAAGAGGCTTTTAAAGTCCAGGAAGACCAAATTTTAAAGTACTGTCTTGTTTTCTTTCTTATTACACAGAGCATATACAATGATAGCAAATGGTTGAGTATCACTGACCATGTGCAAAGCACAGCACTCATTTGCCCTCACAACCACCATGTGAAAGAGGTACTGTTATTATCTCCATTTTACAGATGAAGAAACTAAGGCACAGATTGTGTGTGTAAACAGCTGATCAGTGGCACCAAGACTCAGCCCTCTGCAATCTGGCTCCAGAGCCTGTGCAGTTAACCCCTAGTGTACACAGTCTCCCCATATGAGATGCTTTACACTTTATCAAAGATAAAAAAGGTGGGGAGGTTATGTCGGTAAAGGGGCGGAGGAGGGATTAGGCAGCAGAGTCAACAAGAGGTGAGTCAATCAGAGAGTACAGGGACCTCTTCCTGAGGGCCAGAGGCAAGGTCAGGGGGTCAGGTGGGCCTCATTTTACAGAAGAAAAAAATTGAGGCACATAAAAATTAAGTGGCTCCCACAAGTTCCCATAACTAGTCCCAGAGAGAGGATATGAACCCAGGTAGTAGTTAGTTTTGGGGTCCAGGCTCTCCATCACTATGCACTGTTGCCTCTCTATTTGTTCCACACCCAATCAGTTACTTAGAGTGAAAAGCATTTTCCTGGAGTATGAGGAAGTCTCAGATCAATACAAAACTTAGCATCTCTCAAACTCACTTTCACAGTTATCAGTAAACACTTTATATCAATAATAAAACAGGAGTAGCTATAGAATATGTGTATTCTTGGTACGAGTGGGCGCCATTTTTCATAGTTTGCTAATGAATTAGTCCTCATAGATATCGTAAGGTCTTTAAAAATATCATATTTATGTCAAATCTGGTGGTGTCTGAAAGTCTCCTAACTATCTCAGAGCTCTCTTGGGGCTTCTCTTCTTTCATTTTCTATTATCCTGGACTGTGTAGCTCCCACCCCAAGGCCACCATAAACAGAGCTGACCCCATAATCCTTGGGGCCCAGGGAAATATGAAAATTTTGAACAGGGACCCTTGTTCAAAAATTAGTAAGGATTTCAATATGGTGACAACAGAAAATTAAACCAACCTTGGGGCTCTTCTGAGCGTGGGGACCTGTGTGACTGCATAGGTCACACACCATGAAGTAGGCCCTGTCCAACACTTAGCTCACTGGTTCTGAAGGTATTGTCTGGGGTTTGTAGTTCTGTTGATCCCTAATTGTATGGTATTTGTGTCTCTAAAATGCTTAATCTGCTCAGTGGGGGGCTCCTCATCTTTCAGGCTTTCTCAGTTTCCCTCATTGTCCAGGGGTGTAGAAGTGAGTGATCCTGAGAGGATCCTATTCCTTCCCCTGGAAGGCAGACAGTCCATCTCAATCAGATCCTGTCTCTCTGCCTCATAGCATTTCGGTGCAAGGGTATGACTATGGGTGAAAGGAAAACTTCAGAACTCAATGGCCTTTTTGGCTTTAAGAATATGACTGAAGCATGAGAAGAAAATACATTTTTCAGTACATATAAGTGTCACAGGATAAGTGTCCAGAATATATACAGAACCCCTATAAATCAATAAGAAAAGGACAACCCAATAGAAAAATGGGCAAAAGACTTGATTAACCATTTCACTCAAGAGAAATTATGAATAGTCAACAATCTTATGAAAATATACTCTATCCGACGGATAATTAGGGAAATGCAAATGAGAACTACAAAAGATGCCCCTTTGCATTTGTCAGGTTGGCAAGTTAAAGTTTGTAAATACCAGTTTATGCTGAAAACATGGATCAGTGGGAGCTTGAAAATTGGTCCAGCATCTTTAGGAAACATCTTGGCTTTATCTCATAAAGATGAAGATGTGTGCATCCTACAAACAAGCATACACCCCTTAGCCTAGCACCTTGCTGCTCAAAGAATGGTTCCCCAGCCAGCAGCATCTGGAGTTGGTTACCTGGATGTTTGTTAGAAACACATGCCCCACCTCAGACCATGGAATCAAAATATGCAGGTGATTCGTGTTCACATTTCAGGTTGAGCAGCTCTGCTCTAGGGCACTGTTTCTTAAACATTTTTGACAGAGACTTAGGCTAAGAAAGTCTTAGAGTAAGAAATACATTTTACAGCATGACACAGTACACATACACACACAAAGTGAAACAAACTTTTCATAAAGTGATACTTACCTGATGACTTGCATTGTACTCTAATATTTTTTATTCTAGTCTAAACTGCTAGTTGAGACTTACTAAACTGATCACACTAATGGGTAGAGTCTTGTCTGGAAAGTTCTGTCCTAGAGAAATTCTTACAGATGTTCTGTGGGGGTCAGAAAAGAATGTTCATAGCAGCAAAGTACATTATACCAAATGCTCACACTTTGGAATACTATAAAGCAATGAAAATGAATGAACCATGGCTGTGCGCATCAATTAGGATGAATCTCATGGACACAATGTTGAATAATAAAAACCAGATTGCAGAGGAAGACATAAGGTATAATCACTTTGTACAAAGTCCAAAAACATGGAAAATTATATAACATTTTCTAGGGATACACACATACATATGAAGCTATAAAGACAAAGAAGAAATTGATTAATGCATAATGTAGAAGAGTGGGTCAGAGGTTGAGATTAGGAGGAGCACACAATAGGCGTGAAGTTGATGTTTTATTTCTTTAGGCTGGGTGATGGTGACATGGATGTTCATTTCTTTGTTATTCTTCATTCCTTGCACATTATAAATATTCCGTTGTATATATTTAATATTAGCAACAACAATAAAGATAAAGGAAAGGCTTACCATCAAAGCCCTTATGAACACAGCTTCCAAAAACTGCATCTTCTTTAAAAAGAAGTTTTAAAAAAAAACCACGGAAGTAAATTTGTGTTTAAAAACAACTACCCTCCCCCATATGACTTGCATGATAAGATGAAAGCACACGAAATTGATTTAAAAACCACCCCTGCAGCATAAAAATCCCTTTAATCACTGTGTTGGTCAAAATGTTTAATTGTGGTGCTTTATTCTTCCACTTCAATGTAAGAAAAACATAGTTTCACTGATGACAATTATGCTCTCATATTACAATGGGGGCAGATGTCTGCACTTAATCTGAGAAATTATCTGCATTTCAGTGTTGCAAATATCCTTCACAGTAATTAATAACAGACTGTGTAAGCGGACCCTTTCACCCCTCTGACAAATTCAACCAAATTGGTGATACATAACCGTCTGCAAACTGAGATGCCATATGCTCCATGTAGCGTTCCATTTGGGGCTAGACACTAACTAGTCAGGATTTATTAGGTACTCATCTTTTACTAAGTCTATGATTTCTTTATTACTTAATTCTTTATCAGCCCTGAAGAATAGGGCTCGATTGCTGCTCCCATTTTGCAGGGAAGGCAGTGAGAGGTGAGATAATTTGCCAAAGCTGGAAGAGTGAGATGGCAACAGGCCTGAGATTAGAGCCCACAGTCCCAGGGGGCTAATTTGGATTCCACCACCTCTGTGAGTGGATACTTGCTGTGTGTTTGTCATGCACTTTCATCTGGGGTTGCTGAAGCATTTCATGAACAGAAATCTTTTTCCTCCTGGTCTCTCTGGCCCTTACAGGATATATTACATCATTTAGTACCTATATTGCTCTTATATGTTTCTATTTTCTTCAAATGTTGCGTTTGTGTAAAGGACTTGAGTCTCTAATAAAGTTGTGATCTCCTTAATAGCAGGAAACGTGTTTTTTCTATTTCTTTTGGTATCTGCTCTCTTTATCAGTACAATGCTAGGCATGTGGGTCAACCTCAATCAATAGTTATTGCTCTCTGATCCCTTACTATGACCCTTTGTATATTAGGTGACCAAAACACAGGATTTTAATTTGCTTTACAAAATTAAATTTTGCTTTTACCGAGAGGAATCTGTGTTTGGGCTACTTTTGAAATATGGCTAGATTTAAACAAAACTCAATTTTGACATAATGTCACGTGTACCCATTCAGCAGGGGTAGTATATGGAGTAATCATCTTGGGAGATCATTTGCTCATATAGAAAATTATAGAAAACGTGCTGTATGCTCCCTGTGAATATTTGCTTGGGAAACTGGAACTGTGTAAGGCACTGTTATCCCGTGTCAATTCTAATGTTAAATTTACTATTTAATTAAATGTGTCTGGCCTGTATGACTTCCAGGTTTGTAAGGAAAATGAAGGAAAGGATAAGGGAATTGAATTGCTTCCCAATGGATGGTGGGAACAAATGATTGTGAAAAATACTAATCTTGAGTTTGAATTATTTAAAAGTTATTTAGAAAGGATTTGTTATGTATGATGATCACTGTTCTTTCCTCCTTTGCTTTCTTCTTTCCTTCTTTAAGCCTTTAAAGTGTCCCATTTTCTTTGGTTTGGAGACTCCTAAGTATTGAATCCATCAACCCCAGCCTAACAAATTGCACGGCCTCCTCAGGCAGGGCCGATAGGTACCAGTTCCCACTGGTAGACATAACAGCTGGCATCCGTTCTGAGTTGTCAGTCCCTGTACCATACTGGTTGTTAAAGATTTTGACTATCACTCATCCCTTGTCATACTGGTTATGGGCTGGCCCTGGAGTTTTTTTTTTTAAGTACAGAGAGTTCCCATATACTCCTTGCCCCCATCATCATTCCTCACGTACCCAGAGTAGTACATTTGTTATAATGGGTAAACCTACATTGACACATCATTATCATCCCAAAGTCGTAGTTTACATTAGGGTTCACTCCGTGTTTTATAGTCTATAGGTTTTGACAAATGTATAATGACATGTATCCACCATATTCAGTATCATACAGAATAGTTTCACTGCCCTAAAAACCCTCTGTGCTCTGCCTATTCATGCCTCCCTCCCCCCAACCCCTGATCTTTTTACTCTCTCCATAGTTTTGCCTTTTCCAGAATGTCATATGGTTGGAGTCGCACAGTATGTAGGCTTTTCAGATTGGCTTCTTTCACTTAATAATATGCATTTGTTTCCTGCATGTATTTTTGTGACTTGATAGTTCATTTCTTTTCAGCACTGAATAATATTCCATTGTCTGCATGTACCACAGTTTATTTATCCATTCACTTACTGAAGGACGTCTTGGTTGCTTCCCAGTTTTGGCAGTAATGAATAAAGCAGCTACAAACAATTGTGTGCAGGTTTTTGTGTGGACGTACATTCCCTGGAGTTTTTAGACATAAATTTGTACCTTTGCTTCCACCATTTTGGATTAAGTTTCCTATTATAAGCAAGTAGAAGATACTAATGATGCACGGAGGCAGGATTATCACTGTCCAGGATGTTCTTGCTGCCCTCTTCTGTTCCACCGCATTTCAGGCACCCGCTCTTCATCTTTCCTCCTTCCCTTTATTATGGCAGGAAAAAAGTGTAATCTATATACTATTACTTTCAACTTTAGACTGAATTATTGCAATAGTCCCCAAAACTGATCCCTCTGTCTTCTGTCTTGTCCTTCTTCCAGTCTTTCCTCCATTGTGCAGCCAGAGGGATTGTTCTGATTTGTGAAGTAGATCCTATCACTCCTCTGCTTAATCTGTGCCCCTCAGCCCCGTGGTATACTACTGTTCTTGGGATAAAATCCAATTATCCAACGCGGCCCACAGGCCCTTGCATGATCCAGTCTCCTTCTCTCAACACTCCTCTCTCTTCTTTGTTTTTCTTTCAAGTCCATGGCAGTTGTGGTACCTTTGAGTCTTTGCATATGCTGTTCTCTTTGCCTTGAAGACTATGTGCCCCTGCCCCTCCCTGCTTCTTGGCCAGCTCCTCCTCATCCTACAATTCTCAATTCAGATATTACTTCCTTCAGAAGGCCTTCCTTGGTTCCATAGTCTGGGTTACGTTTCTCTACTATAAGTACCCCATAATATTCTACTTAACACTCAGTATCATACTAAATTATTGTGATATCCCAGCTGCTCTGGAGCCAACCTCTGATGTGAAACACTTCCTGAAACGAAGCCTCAAATTCTCAAGTGCACAGGTAGGTAGGTGATTGGGGAGGACTGGGTGGGAGTCTCAGATCTGCTACAGGGAAGCGAGGATAAAATCAGGTGGACCCCAGAGCTGCGGGGAGAGGTAGGTAAGGGAGAAGAGAAGAATGTGAAAGTCCATGTGGAGGAATAGAGGAAGTGCTAGGTGCTTTTATGCATCTCTCTGTGAGACGCATTCATCCTGTGAGAGGGACATGATTCTCTTCATTTTCCAGAAGTGATTGGGAGATGTAAGAAAAGTACTCAAGTCTAACAAGCAATTAGCAAGAGCCAGAGTTGATAGGGTTGCCAGATTCAGGAAATACAAATACAGGTTGCCCAGTTAAATCTGAATTTCAGATAAACAACAAATACTTTTAGATTTATAAGTATGTTCCAATTATTCATTGTTTATCTGAAATTGAAATTTAACTGTTGTCCATTATTTCATTGAGCAACTCTAAAAGGTGGGACACTCGATTACAGTAATGGCAGATAATTTTCTAGGCAGGATAAACCACCATGGTGTAATCAGTGATTGAGAATATTGAACATGAGAAAGCAGTGGGCAGGACTGTGGTGTCGGAGTGACAAAGGAACTGTGCAATTATCATATCCTTAGTGACAGTAAAAGTGCCCTATCAAAAAACCACTAGGTGATGTGTTTCTAGGAGGGTCACACATTCTGACCTGTATCACAATTCTGGGAATTTGGGGAAACAGCCTTAGATCCCCTTGGAGCAAATTGAGATGTCAGTTAATCTAAATTGATTTCCCAAGGAAATCTTCCAAAATATGGAAACATTTTTTTGAAAAGATGCTCATAACTCATAAATAATACTCTCCCAAAAGTGGAAATAACACTGTATAGATGATTATAACCACTCCACAGAATATTTCGCAGATGTTAAGAATGATGATTACAAAAAGTCTTTGATAACATGAGGAAATGCTACAAGGTAGGATACATTATTGTACATGCAGGATGATCACAGCTGTTTGAAAGGAAAAAAAGGAAGACAGAATGAAAACTTATACTTAAGATGAAAGATTGGCAAGAAATACACCAAATGTTGAAAGCGGTTTTCAATGAGTGGTAGGTGATCTTTTCTCTTCTTTCAACTTTTCTGTAGTTTTTGAAATTCCTATCAATGGCATATATTACTTTTATAGTGAAAACTATCAGTATTATATTTTAAAAGAGAAAGTAAGTACTAATATTACTTATTTGTTGTATATCTGTTTTCTCCAGTAAATATGAACTTTTAGCATTGTATCTAGTATGTAGTAGACAGTCAACAAATAATTATTGAATGAATGAATAAGGACAGTGTATGTGTTGGAATTCCTTACCATTGGCTTTGCTATCTTCAGTTAAAGAGAGTTGAATGAATGGGAGCTTTTAGCTCCTGGTAGTTTTGGACAAGCCTCCTGGACTCTCTGGGACTCAGTTTCTTCCCCTGTAAATTGAGGGCTTGAACTATCATTTCTGTGGTGGTCTCCAGAAGCTGAAAAATTTTGTGATTATTTGATTATACAAAGTTCAGACTGTCAGGCAGCAAGAGTAGCAGCCAGTTGCTGATCTTACAATTCCAGGCCGCTTCTTACCTCTTGATGTCTCTAGGATTAAGCAAGCCTTTTATGATGGACTGTTTTATGAGACTTCAGAACTGCCCAATTGTGCAGGGATCACTCACGATTAAATCCATTGCTTTCTGCATTTCAAAGATTTTATTTTATATTGCTCCAGTGCTGTCTGAATTATTGCTTTGTTCTGTAATGGTAGCAATGTCTGGCCTATTTTAGGATTGTTGGCAGTTGTTGGCTGCTTTCCTGAGCTGGCTGGACAGTTTGTCATGCTTGCACTATATCAAAGAAATGGCGTGTTGAGATGACAAGTTTCTACTATTGTTACAATTGTTATTTTGTATTTGGACAGTCAAAGAGGTATTTCATACAAAAACAAATTACCAAGAAAAAAGAGGATTTCAGAAACCCTTTAAGTTCAGGATTTGGTTTACATATTTGAAGCACATTTATGGATAAAATGGAAATGTACTCAACTGAACTGGTTACATTAGGAAGGATGTCTCTTTGTTCAACAATTTTTATGGTAGGTAAAGGTTTTCTTATTTTTAAGACTTCTGCTGCTCTCTCCAAAATTTTTTCCAACTTTCTGCTTATTATAAGAGATCATTAGCAGCTATTTACCACCTCCCACCAACAGCCCTTAAAATCTTTTCTTAATTTTTAGTAATGTATAATATTCTTTTTGGCTTTTCTATAAGCCGCTGAGTTCCCTTGATAAAAATTATTTCTTTATTATGTGGATAGTTTACTGTGTAAAGAAACTGAGAATGCTCCCAAACCTGGGTAAGTTAATTCTGCTTACAACAGGAATCAGCTGAAAACGCCCTTGGGCCAAGGGAATCACTTGTGGAGGTATCAGGAAAAGTCGAGCCACCAAAGCAACATGTTGCAGCTCCTTCCATATTCTCCCAGGATTCACTCCCCAGTTCCTCGAAGATGGGTTCAAATAGAGATTAAGACATAGCAATAAAGTAATAAATTCATGAAAAAAACCGAAATATAAAAAATAATGAAAAAATAATTTCTCTAACCCTATATTTAAAACATCCATGGCTATGGCACACAAACACGAACGCACATGAGAAACGAGCAATGGTTAGATCTTATAAGAAGAACATCCTGTTTTTTGAGAGAACTTTGCCATCAACATAAGCTTGCCCCCTTCAATTAGTACCTAACTCTGTAACGTGTTTAGCTTTTTGCCTTCACAAAAGCTTATTGATTTTTTGGCAAACATTCCATTTGTGAAAAAAGGAAGAGTTTCAGATATTGGACTGGCATAAACATTCATTCAACTGGAAACTTGGCTATTCCAGTCCTCACTCTCAGGCTATTGGGTTTGACTGCAATTGTTAGAAACTGAATATAAAGGAAGAGGAGGCATCAATAGCTATTGCAGGAGCAGTTTCTTCCAATCTCATCACTAGCAAATTGAGGGGAAAAAATAAAAATGAAAGACTTCGTATCTACCTTCTCTAATGAGGATGTGGATGTTGAATTTAAATTCATTCATTGGAAGAGGAATAGTTAGCTTGAGAGGAGTTGGGGAGTGAGGTGGAAAGACATTCTTCAGTTCAGTGAGAAGGACACAAAGCTCATAGGCTTTTATGGGAAAAATATAGAATGAGGAGCAAATAAGAGATACTGTGTTCCTTAATAGACCAGTAAGCAGATGGACATATTCATAATTATTTCTTTGCTTGAAGACTTTGGACATAATTCCAGTTCACATCTTAGCTTTAGATGTCTCTACTTTAGGATCAATCCAGCCTTCATGATGGACTATTTTATGAGACTTCAGAACTGCCCAGTTGTACAGGGATCACTTACATTAAATCTGGTCACAACCTATCTTTCCATGCTGTCATCCCCCTCCCTGATTGCCTCTGTATTCTAGACACGCTGTTCTACTTGAGAATCTACAAACACATCATGTGGTTTCATCCTGTTATGCTTTGCATATATAGTTCACTGTCCACTGTCTTTACTTGCCTGTCTCCAAATCGTACTTGAAGGCTTGGTTAAATGTCAATCTTCTATGAAGTCTTTTCAGATACCTTCAGGCAGAAATAACTGCATCCAGTGTGTGATCCCACTGCAATGTTAACATTTTTTTTAGAAAGCACTCATCATATTGTAGGTGGATATTTTTGTCTTATCTTTTCCACTAGACTATGAGCTCCTTGAGAAGACGCTAGTATGTTATTCAACTCTATTTCATAAGGCACTGGGTACAAATTAGGCAACTACCTTCCTTATCTTCCATTTCCTTTCTGCCTATATATGGCAGGATAGGATTTTTCTCCCCCTTCTTCTTGGTGCAAAGAAAGTCTGTGTTAATCACAGTAAAGAAACAGTGAGTTTGCATAACAAGCATTCAAGTTGAGCTATAAGAGGAAGTCAGTATTAGCAAGATAAAGATTTGTCTTGTTCAACTTTAAAAGATATAAAACATCTAAGCTTTTCTATGGTGACTTGTAAGGTTCTTCCTTGCTGACAAGGACAGAACCTTGTTTGGCATTCATGGTTTCAAGGACATTGCACAATATCGCCAAGATGAAAATGAGACAAAGGCGGACACTGGGGAGTTGAAGGAAATGGAAGGGATCCAGAGAAAGCAGGAATTCCTGGAATCCCTCTGCTGAGGGAAAAATGACTCAGAGTAAAGATCAAATAGATCCTTTGTGCCATCTTCAGGACTTTGTGTGTTCCTGGTCCTCTAAAGCTGGGATTGTTTTAATGGGCTGTACTTTAGATGGGAGTCTGAGAGTCTCTCTTTTTGGTGTTCTTTCGTCTTCTTTCCCTTGCCCCCAAGTCCCTGCTTTGTCTCTTCCATCGTCCTTCCCACCCCTAGAGTCTTAAGTCCATCTTCAAGTCTCAGCCTTGACTTGGTGGAGGACAATCACCACCGTGCTTTAAGAAGTAAGTGTACGTCGAACTGTGTACTGGTGTTCCCTTACCTCCCCATTCCCCTGGCAACAGGGAAAGGGTTGAGGTTAAAATTTCTGCCTATCCAGTGAAAAGGGGCCTTGGAGTCAGAATGTAAGTTGAAATACAGTATTATTCCTTACCCATTTTGTGGACTATGGTTCATGCTTGCCAGCTTTGTAAACATTTATTTCTTTTTTGGATTATGAAGCAAACACATGTCCATTATATATATGTTAAGAATCTAGAAAAACATTAAAGCCTCCATCAATAATTCTACTATTATTTTATCGAACTTTTGAGCTATAAAAAGTAAATAAGTGGAAGTTTCCCTCCTCCATCATGCCTTCAGTCCATAACACATTTATTGCCATCTAATCATAATTTCTTTTAACATATTTAAATGCATAAACTATTTAGTACATTTATTTATTTCTATAATTGAATAATTCCAAAATATTCATTGAGTATCCTGAGCATGGAATACTCTAGTGGGTTCTATGTAGCTCTATGTGTGTGTGTGTGTGTAAAGATAAGCTTGATTCCTATCCTTGAGGGATCAATTAACCACATGTCAGAAAGATAGACATGAAAAAGACAAAAATATTAAAAAAAAAAATGTAACTACATACAAACAGTTTTAGCCCAAACAGGTTGAATTGTTTCTTAGGAATAAGTTAACATTTTGGGGAAAAGAAATTATCTTTTTTTTTCAGGTCCTCCGGTGACATTTAGTGCTTTACTTATTATACCTTTGAAGTTCCTGCATTGAGTCATGCACTCAGAAATCGAATCAACTCAAATACTTTATGGCTGTATAAAGAAAATGAAAAATGTCTTTTTCTAGGCCAGCTATAGGAATCACTCCTTATCTTTTTGCCCCAATCTGCTTTCCAAGCATCACGATGTGAGACCAGGCATGAAGAATGATTGGGGAAACAAGCCCCTTTGTGGTACTGACAAGAAGTGAGTAAATACAGCAGTCTCTCATCCTAAGAAAATAAATAACATTTCCTCATTCCCTCACCTTGGTTTAGGCTTGATTGAGCATGAAAGAGGAATTTTCTTCCTCCTTTCTGAGTAGCATTTATGAACCTCTAAATGGAAGTCCCTCTGTCTGCTTCCTTGTTCAGACGAGGGGCCTGGCTTCCACGTTCTCAGGTGTCCTACGTGGACCACGAACTGCCGACGGGAGATGCAGATCCTATTTCTGGCACTGCCCCCTGGCTTGCTGTGTGACCTGGTATAAATCACTTACACCTCTCCATTTCCCCGATGGCAAGACAGCTGCTGAAACATTCACCACTGTCTCCAATGTCACAGCCAGTCTCTTGCTACAGGCTTGAGAAGAGGATGGAGTCGTGTCACTTGTCAGAGGGAGCAGGCAGTCAGTTACTCATTTTTTCTGATATGATTGAACTGCCTTGGATAAATCCACCAGAGGCTCAGAAGCAGATGGTGTGACTTTTCATTTTATCGAATTAAAAAAAATAAAATAATAAAACCCTTACAAAACATCCCCCAAACACTCAGATAAAGTTTTGTCCCAGTTTGGGGAAGTTTTAAGACTTAGATGTTTGGTCCTTCTGGGAATATATATATATTTTTGGACTTGAGACAGGAAAATTTTGGAAAAATCTTAGAATCATAAAACTTGAGGATTAGAAGACATTTGGGAAGTAATCAAGATCTGGTTGCTGAATGGAACCAAGCAAGGAACTTTAACAAGACTATAGATGCTCACATTCCAAATGAAATGTAGTAATCCAGGGGCCTAGGCATCTGCATTGTAAGGAAACTCCTCAGGAAAGTCTGATGATCAGTTAGGTCTGAGAATCATGATTCAAGTCCACTAAATTGGAAACTTATATTCTCTTTCAGTGCGTTTGAATACTTCCAGATTTGGCGAGGTCACTAATTATAGAGAGAGTAAATTCTATTTTGGAGTTGCTTGGGCGATTAGCTATTGTTATCTCCTTTGATTAGGAACTAAAACACTACTTCTATCTCGGTTGCCACTACCATTGGTGTTAATATTTATTGGGTGCTTTCTGTGTACCAGATGATCTGTTATATGATGACCAACCAACCCAATTGGCCATATACTGTCCCAGTTTTAGCACTAAAAGTCCTGCTTCCAGGGTGGTTGATGATCCAGATATTTTTCATTCGTTATCCTCCACACCCCCCCTTTTTTTTTTCCTGAGACAGATTCGTCCTGAACTAACATCTGTTGCCAATCTTCCTCTTTTTTTGCTTGAGGAAGATTCGCCCTGAGTTAACATCTGTGTCAATCTTGCTCTGTTTTGTATGTGGGTTGCTGCCACAGAACGACCACCGCAGAGTGGTGAAAGTCTGTGCCCGGGAACTGAACCTGAGCTGCCGAAACAGGGCATGCTGAACTTAACCACTAGGCCACGGGGCTGGCCCCTCATTATCCCCTTTAATTCTCAAAATAGGGTTATGAAGTAGATCCTATTGTTGACCTCACTTAACATTTGAAGAAACCAAGGTACAAATAAAATAAGCAGTTTGCATAAGGGTACTCAGCATGTAAACTGAGAGCTGGGATGAGAACCCAGACAGTCTAACTCAAGAGCCCTTTTTCTTCATCATTATTCAATCACCAAGAGTCATTCTTTTCTTGACAGGTTCACCGTCATTTGTGCTAATGGGCCCTTTCAAGCAGTCGTATTTAGTGCTCTGTGGTGGACCTACTTAATACCGGCCTTTCTAGGTCACAAAATCAAAGTCTTGTTATAGCGCTGTGGGAATTAATATGGAGTCTTCCCCTCGTTTTGCTGTACAATTGGTTGTAAAATAAGTATCGTATGCAGTGGCCTCAAAGGAGAAGATGAGCCATGGCAGAAGAGACCTGGGTTGAGGTGATGGCACGTGCAGAAGGAGGCAGGATGTGGCATTGCTTGACTGTCGACGGTGGGCTGTTGACTCATGGAGCACTTATGATGTGATTGTGTGAGTCCCAAGGTTGGTTGTTGTTTTTTATTTTCCTACTACTGTTTTATTATTCTTTGGCAGCAATTGGTAGTGCTCTCAGCTTGTCCTCTGTCTATTGCCTGACCCTCATTGTTTTAAAAAAATAC
Source organism: Equus przewalskii (assembly GCF_037783145.1). Taxonomy (NCBI): domain Eukaryota; kingdom Metazoa; phylum Chordata; class Mammalia; order Perissodactyla; family Equidae; genus Equus; species Equus przewalskii. The sequence continues at coordinate 75,545,385 of NC_091833.1, read as the reverse complement.
CCTAAAGAAATCTGAATACTGACTCAATATTTATGGTTAAGGAATTAGTGTTATTTCTTGAGGCATGATAGTGATATTGTGGTTATGCTGAGAAATACAGGAGTCTCTTAGAGATATATACCAAAATACTGATGCATGAAATAATTTGCTGCATGGATTTGCTTTAGAATAATTCAGTGGAGGAAAGGGGAAAATGGGGAGATAATGCAGATAAAAAAGATTGGCCATATATTGATAATTATTGAAGCAGGATGATGGCTACTTGGAGGCTCATTTTCCTATTCTCTCTACTTTTGGTTTGTTTTAAAATTTTCCATGAGAAAAAGTAAAAGAGAGTCCCTAACGTAGAATCAGGGAGGAGTCTCACTCTATTTCAGGCTGATCAACTACATATCATTCAAAATTTGTTTCAGTTTAATGTTCTCCTTGAGATGCCTTTACTTAATTTGACTTACTCATACTGAAGAGACTTTAGAAGGCACTACATTCAATGTGACTATTTTAAAATGTCTTTATTACATGGACATTTCCTCTGTGTGCAGACAAAGCCCTAGGGAAGGGGCCAGGTGTAGGCCACTGGCTTTTGGGGTAGGATGGAGTTTGGCCAGGAATGAGTACAACAGGAATGAGCCAGTGGGGTTGGAGCAGGGTCCGAAACAAGAGAAGAGACTTACTTAGAGCCTGGTCTGATTTGGCTTTCTTTCAGCCTCAGGACTCCCTTATCGAGTTTCCCATCTCTACCTCTAGCTCATCTCATCTTGTTTAGTAATTTCCCCATTCCTTTAAAAATCCTTTGCTTCCAGACACCTTATTAAAGTGACTCTCTTCTGGCTGTTAGAGTTAAGAATCTGTCAGTATTTTCCATTATACACCTCTCTCAGCTGACACTTGGTTCTTAATTGGCACTGTTGTAGAGGGGGGAAAAAGACAAAAGCTTTACTTAATTCTGGGGACCAGACTAGGTTTTCAATCTTAACTCTGCATTTCCTGGATTAGTGTGTTGAAGTTAGTCCTTTCATTATTTTTTATTCCCGGGTGACTTCTCTGTTATTTGCAGTGCTGTGTCTGCTGACAACCAGAGCGAAGCCTCTTTGCCAGGAAGACTAAATTCTTCACTTACATTTAACCCTGATCTCAATAGTTTTCCAAATAGCCTAGCTCTTATAGAAGAATAGTAACACTGTGGAATACTCCAATGGGAAGCGTCCTTGGAAATTATTCTGCCTACTCTCCTCATTTTATGGATTTAGAAATAGCCCAAAATATTTGAATGACTTTCTAAGTCAGAAATCTAGTACAATATAGTCCTCTGACTTCCATTTAAAAATGATTCAGCCATGAGTATTTTTTAAATTTACTTTTTAAATAAGGATTTTCATCACAAGTTAATGAATTAAAAAAAATAAACATCTCAAATATTTATTTAACCTTAAAACATGTCAATATACCTTCATTTGCCAGGTTTTGGAATTTTCTGAAACTCATACATAATGTATCATCTTTGATTCTGTCTTCCTTAAAGGACTTGTAGTGGAGTGAAACTTAAAGACATTTGTTTAGTAATCTGACTGCAGAATTCTAAATTTTTAAGATTCCCCAATACTTTAACAGTTTCATAATTCATAGCCAATTTGATAGCAATATTTTTAGCAACTCACTTTTATTGAATCTTTCCAAAGAATTCAAGCTGTTTCCGTAGAAACAATGAGTCCCTCTCTTTACATACTCACATTACATCAGTTACCTTAATACTTAATTAAATTATGGAGTTAAAATTACAAGTACCCAGGCAATGACAGGTTTAGGAACCAATACTATTGACTTTTGGTAAGCATAGCAACTGATGGAAGCAGAAGTATATGGCTATTCCAGGGAATTACTTACTAGCCAAGACAGGGACATTAGTCAGCAGGTTTGCAAAGGTAATGAAAAGTTTTGGTTTATCTGGCCAGATGGCTAAGTGGTGTCCATTTAGGACATGATTTTTTTAATCGATTTTTTCCTATCTATTATGTGCTTTGGGGCTTGTGGCCTAATGCAGGAGGCCTGGTTCAACTTCTCTGCCTCCCAGGACCCTTGCCGTGTCCTAGCCATGGTTCTAGGACCCACATCCAGGAGCGCACCTCTGCTGGAAGGCTATGGGATTAGCTCAAACTTCCTGTGTGAAATCTCTTTTTGTTTTTAAGCACCTGCATATTTCTATTTCTATATTTCAAACTCAGTTATGCATTTTTGTGGTCATATGTTATCTTGTTTTTTGAGGAGGGGATGCATCCACGCCAGCTTAGTTCATTTGTCAGAAGTCCTTTAGAAAACCTTTCTATTTTGAGGACTTGGTTCAAGAAAGAGGAGCTGTGAGTCTTCTAGTAAAAATTTGCAGTTGGTTCTTTGTTTTAAGGAGGGCAGACACAGGTCTCCCACTAGGGGAGTCTCCTTTGCTTATATCCACCCAATATTGGCGGCGCCTTTGCTCTTGCCTGCTCCTCACCCCTACACATCACTCCCAAGTTACCTTGGAAGCACTCCAAGTTATCATTGCTTTTTGTCTCCCTGGAAGCCAAGTTTTAATTCCACTTCCTATTATCCCATCACTCTGTCTTTTGGACATTCTTCCTTTGATATAGATCTGTCAGGCCCTTTTGTAAAAATGTAAACCTATTACATTCCCTTTATTCACCCTGGCACTAACGTCCTGACTTCAAATAAATGTCCCAAAGCTCTGTTGGCTGGCCTTTACAGAACAGCACATTTTTAAGTTACCTCCCATCTACTCTCCTCTTTTACTTTGTTTAAGATGTAAAATGAGGGCAAAGAATCACAAGGCTTAACTAACGGTCTGCAATTTCCTGCTGTCTCTATACCTTTTTTATGACATTAATTCATTGCCACTTCTCTGACCTGTGGAATCTCTTCTGGATAGAAATGACTAGGAGTTAAAATGAAGTTTAAAAAATGCCAATTTGATTCACTTTTCTTGTCAGAGTTCTTGTCATTGCCTCTTTGGGACAACATACACTATTGTAATCCTTTTAACAGCTGCTCTCTATGTTAAAACACCTATCTTAATGACTCATCTCTTCTACCCTAAGGTTAGGGTTTTGATTTAGTTTTCTTTGGTTAGAAAAGAAGTGCTATCCACTTAAAGTACTTCAAGTCATCTAAATTTCCCCCCTCTATGGACTTTTCTATTTCATCAGTTTTTTTTTCCAAACAGATCATTATGGACAAGTACTAAGAAAAACATCTAGTTTGAGTTTTATGTCCTCAGTATTATCATTTGATATTCTACTCTCTGACTTTCTCAAAGTTGTTATGGTTAGTATAAATCAGGTAGATTGTTTGGACTGCAAGTAATAGGAACTGATTCTAAATTCATTTAAGCACAATGGGAATTCATTGGCGATGCCTAGTGGCTCAGAAAATCAAGGAGAAGGCTTTAGAAAATGGACGGTGTGTTAACCAGCTATTGCTACAATAATGTTGCATAACAAACTACTCCAAAGCTCAGGGGCTTAAAGCAATGAGTGTTTATCCTCACTCTCATGGGTCTGCAGGTTGCCTGTGGTTTGATGGGTCCCAGATGGGCTTGACTGGTGTGGCAGGCTAAGTAATGGCCCCCTCAAGATATCCAGGTCCTAATCCCTGTGACCTGTGAATGTCACCTGACGTATCAAGAGACTGCAGATGTGATTAAGTTAAAGATCTTGAGATGGGAAGATTATCCTGGATTATCTTAGTCAGCCCTAAATGCAATCATAAATGTCTTTATAAGAGGGAGGCAGAGGGACATGTGACGCAGAAGGCAGAAGATGATGTGCAGTGGCAATACAGAGAGATTTGAAGATGCTATGGCTATGCTGCTGGTTTTGAAGATGGAGGAAGGATCTGTATACCAAAGACTACAGCTTTCGAAGCTGGAAAAGGCAAGGAAACGGATTCTTCCCTAGAGCTTCTGGAGGGAGCACGCACGACCCTGCCGACTTCTTGATTTTGGCCCAGTGAAACTGATTTTGGGGCTCCAAAATCCCAAAGAGGTTTTGGGGTAAGGGAATAAATTTTTGTTTTAAACTACGCACTTTGTGATAATATGCTACAGCAGCTACCAAGGCTAATACACTGGATAGCTCTGTTTTGGGATGTAGGTTGGCTGGGTTCAGCTCCAGGCTTGAGTTGGGTTCTGATTTGCTGCATGTGTGTTCTTCCCAGGGCTCAGGGAAAGGGAAGAGGCCTTAGGGTTAGGGTTAGAGGCCTCCTGGTGCATGCTTTTCTTATGGTAATCCCTGGAGCATAAGAATCAAGCCAAATCATGCAAGCACATGTAAGCCTCTATACATCATGTCAGCTAGTGTTCCTTTGACCAAGCAAGTCACATTACCAAGCTCAATATTAGCGAGGCAGGGAGGTATACTTGGGCTACAGTGGAAGATGAGGCTGGGGGTGGAGTAAGTATTTGCTGAACTATAATCCAGTCCAGCATAGGCAGGGATCAGTGAATCTGTGGGCCTGAACCACAGCCAAGGTGGTCCACACACCACAGGAACGCCCTAGTAGTAGTTACTAGGTATCAGGTGCTGCTACTGGCCTCTAAGCACAGGGTGCTGCCATTACCACTTAATAAACTCTAAACTGCCTCCTGCCTTTTCTTTTCTTTTTTTTTGGTAGTCACTTGATCTAGAGTCGATGTCCCAGGAACAAACATTTGGTTGGCCAAGTCTAGTTTATGAATTCAGGGAGAGCAATTGTATAGCCTTTTCAAGTTCCTTATTGGGAGAGGGGGCCCTGCCTACTGCCAAGTCTCATACGATGGCAGGGTTTCTTCAACTTAGGATGGGGATTTAGATGCTGGGTAGCAAAAAACCATAATAAAAATCTTCCAAGGGGCATTGTGGTACAGTGGAAAGAGAAAGCGTTTGGGGCAAGTTACTTAAATGTTCTGAAACTTCATTACCTCATCTCAAACATAAGGATAAAAATAACCATAAAGCTTTTCATGAGTAATAGAACTCAAGTACTTGACACATTTGATGCTTAATAAATGGTAGCTGTTTTCTTTCTTTTTTTTTCTTTCAAGGAGGCAACTCATTTTTTCTGACTGCATTTTTCCTGAGGTAATTGCCCAGGAAGGAACAGTATTTTATGGCCCTGTGTGTGACTGTCAGCCATCTGAAGCGAGAGCCCCCTTTCAACATCCATTCTCCACCTCTTGTTTCTCCAGGAGGGGTTTACCTTTTCACTGAGGTGGCGAGAGTTGGACACCTGCTGGCCACATGCTTCTGGGGGAGGGTCAGGTGATGCGAGTTGCTCTTCTCTTGCAGTCTGCCCTTCATTCTCTTGGCCTGTGCTTCATACATTTGTGTTTTCCTTCTCTAGCAGTATGTTTAAATTTGTTTCTGCAGTGAGACTCAATGTTGTAAAGGGTAGATGGGTTTGTTCTGTAGGGAAAGTGTTTGGAAAACCATTTGGGGGCAGGTCCAGGTATATAGTCTTGAATCTGGTGCTATCAAGAATTCAGGTTATATTTTGATATCTACTTGACCACTGTGTTTATCAACTGATTCCAAATCTATAGTATGAAGGTGTGTAAATGACAACCTCAAATTCTCCGACAATATTTTAAAGTGAGTCAAAGAATAAAGCTTAGAGAGTTGTTATCCAGAACTCTCAGCTCTTGTCCTATCCTACTGGCTGGTTTCATGTCCTATAAAGTGGTTTATTTTTGTATACATAAGTGGCTGAACTCCAAATGTCAAAAATAACTTGAGAAGGCAAATGACAAATAGTTTAGCAGTAACCACAGTAAAGAGCACCCAAAAGTGTTTATAGTCAGCTAAGTTGGCTCAGATAAGCAGGCCATTGAAGTAGCACATAATTGGGAGCCAGGACGGATCTCTTGCTGAATCTGCCACCCACTTGTTCAAGTTTCTTTACTTTTGGACCATATGGGCTGCATATTCTCTGGTAAGTGCACAGGATGCTGAGCGGACTTTCTATAGCTCTTACCACCTGTGTGTAAGGTGCTCACAGAAAGTAGTCCAGGGTGAGAAGACATCATGGTCCTTTTAAAGTGATAATAGTTATTTCTTTCCAGAGAAGCAGGAGTGTGGATAGAAGAATCATCAATGCAAAGTCATCTTTTTCTTCACTTTCCCAATCCTGACCTGGCTCACACCACTATTCAGGTCTGATCATCCTGGCTAAGTCTAAGATGAAGCTCCACTTTCCTATCTGTTTGGGAGAACATGAAAGATGTAAAAGCTCATCCTAAGTATACTTCCTCTGTAACTCAGAAAAATTATACTTGAAAATAGTTGCTTAGTTGTGTACATAGTCACGTAGACATACCTTTAATTGGAACTTTTCCAAAGTGAATCCTACAGATCAAAGGAAAGATGTGACCCAAGAATACAAGACATCCAATGAAAGTAAATGAAACTTTGATACAAAAGACAAACATATGTAGATAGGGCTATATAAGAATGGTGTGGATGTTGGATTTTTTGCCTGCCCAGCATCCATTTTCCAGTCTTCTAACATCAGCATTCTGATCTTCCTTGGGTAGAACCATCCCTCCTCCACCCTCATTTTACGCAATTTGGGTGGAACTGACTCTACTTTCCAGATATTGAAAATTGCTGTATGACACAAATTGATCCAATAAGATAAAATCCCAGGAATTTTGGTAAAACAACTGGAGGTCATATGTGTGACTATGAGGAGAGAACCTACCTGAGAGTGGAGCCACAAAGGTAAGCAAAATCAAGAGATAAAGAGAGTAATAACCAGTACAAACAATGTAAATCAAGTCTCTAGATTCAGCTATGCCTGAATCCCTGCTGCCTGTACTTTTTCATTTGCTTTAGCCAATAAATCTCCTCTTTTTACTCAAGGTTGGGTTGAATTTTTATTACAAATGAAGTAGCTCCTACTTATATAAAGCACTGACAGCACATCAGAAAAATAAAGGCAGTATGAAATAGCAAGTAGAAAGAGCACAGGCCTGGGTTATTAGTCCCAGTTCAATCACTAAACATTTCTGGACTTTCTTCTTCACCTGTGAAATGAAACTGAAGTTTCATAAATGTTATTTATTTTATTGAGGATCTAAAGATTACATAGCTATGCAGCTAGTGACTAGCACAGTCGTGTGGTGGGCAGCTGACTTATATTCTCAATCTAGGGCTCTCTTCACAAAATTTTTTCTCTGAGACTTATAGCCTTTTATGCTATTGGATTGACATTCTCCAAAACCTTTGGAAATTCACATGGATAAAATGGTATTGATTGTGGACCATGAATGAATATTTCTCCTATAGCAGGAGAAACTAATATTTAGTATTAGATACAAGAGGGGATATTGGAAAGTTGACTCACATTTTTTATACATTAAACCAGGGAATGATGCATTAGAGATTTTTCTCTCCTATTATATTCTTTGGGAAATGTTTGAGGAGGATTTAAGTCAGTTATTTGTTAGAACCCCAGTGCCTTAATAGTGTGCCTGGCACATAATGAGTACTCAATAAATATTTAGTAAATGGTTGAGTATTTGCTTGTATTACAAAGTCCTTCATTTTAATTCATTAACACTTCCAAAAGAAGGTGATTTCCAGAAGTCTGTTCTCTTTATTATTACTAAAGAATGTTTAAAAGTGGTTATTTTCTTATACAGGTTAACAATTAAAAAAATGGATATTTATGTTTGATGACTATTGCCTTATTTTTGAAAATATAGCTTCCTTAAAGAGTTTGTATTTTTTTCTGTAAAATTCTTCATTTTGCCTCTTATTAGTTTTCTCAAATTTGTTTGACTTACTTTTCATGTTCCTTTTAAAGATTAACTCCCTTCGTCCTAAATCAATCAATATTATTCATGTTGAAATTATATTTTCTTAAATGTTAACACATTTTACCCCCCACCATCTTATTTACTGCTAGTTCCCTCACTGCACACAGAATCTGAAATAGATTTAGATATAATTGGGTCGCAGTTGATTAAATAACCAGCCTCTCAACTTAATCCAGTAAAATTTCCAGGTTCACAATGCACGTTTCCTTTTCTGCCCCCTCCCCCCAACCCCTGCAGAGCCTTTCTTCCCACTAAATTAACTGAATGGAAATTTGCTCATGATCTGAATTCATTCAGTGATAGAGCTCTCTTATTTGTACCCCTTCTTTGAAGTCCTTTTTATGCCCCCAAACTGGATTTATAATTTGTTTCTTATTTTGAGCTGTTTGTTTTTTCACTCTCCCTTCCTCCCTCACACACTGGCCTTGAATCACTTCAACTATTCCATCATTACTAAGCTCTTGCCTTCCATCCTTACTTTCCTCTTTCCCTCCCCACTTCCCTCCTTCTTTCCTTGCTTCATTTTAAAAACATGCATTTAAGTAAATGCTTTGAAATTGACTTAGGATTAGGATTCCTCATTTTGGAAATTCTTGGTCACTCATTTGGGTCCAGGCACAAGGGCTCTGTCTCTACCTTTTGCTTCTATTTTTTTGTTGTTGTTGTTCTACTTTAATTTATATAACTTTTGACCTTTGGATTTTTTTTGTCTTTCCACAGGAAATAGCAGTAAAATAGCAACATGATCTATCCTTCAGGAGGCAGAGCTAGGAGATTACTGGCCTGTGTCCACAGCTAGCTCTGAGCTCTGTATTTCCTGGCCTTTCTGTATGTGGAGCAGAAAGAGAGGAAGAGAGGGAATTTAGTTCATATTTTAAAGCAGAAGTTGCGGCTACAAACTGTTTGGATTGAATCCTGGCTTTGCCGTTTACCAGGGTGTGACCTTACGCAAGTTTTTCTTGTTCAACTTACTTTAAAATGAGGAGATAGTAACAATACTTAATAGATCAAAATATTGGGAGGTTTAAAGTCAATAATAGATGAAAACTCTTGAAAATCTTCTATATATGCTAGCTTTTATTATTAAGTGGGAATTATATTCAAATAGCTGAAAGAGGAAGATTGACATTTTTATCATTCTCAAAATACCTAACTTAGAAACAAATGTTAAAACGATGCAATCATTCAATGAATCATTCAAGCAATGAATAAAGAGCTATGTAATTTCAAAAGCACTAGAAGCAAGTGCAAAACTCTTGAAAAATTTCTTTCTATGTTAAGAAAAACCTTATTGACGGTTTATTAAAAGATAGTGTATATGTGTGTGTGTATGAGGAGAAGGTATGTTTCACTTATCTATTGATGCATAACAATCACCCCAAAATGTAGAGGACATTATTTAATTTGCTCATGGATTCTGTGGGTCAGGAATTTGGAGAGAGCACAGAGTGGATGTCTTGTCTCTGCTCCACAATGTCTCACCTTGGAAGACTCTGATGTCTGGCGATTGGAATAATCTGGAGGCTTCCTCACTTACATGTCTGGCAACGGATAAATGGATTGGGCTGGGATAAATGGAAGACTTGGCTCAGCTGGGACAGTTGGCTGGTCTGTACCCGTGTCCTTTCCATGTGGTTTGGACTTCTTCACAACACGGCGGCCTCAGGGTAGTCAGACTTATTACTTGGCAGCTCAAGTCTCCAAGAATAAGTGTTCCAGAGAAGAAAGAGAAAGCTACATGACTTTTTATGACCCAGCCTTGGAAGTACATGCTATCACTTCCACAAGCTCTATTCATTGAAGTAGTCACAAATCTGACCTGATTCAAAGGGTGGGGCATAGATCCCACATATTAATGAGAGAAGTACCAAAGAATTTGTGGCTGTGTTTTAAAACCACCACAAGGGGCAGAGAAAAATTGGTTGCACATCATTCTAGTTGCATCTGCTGGTTTCAAGGAGCAAGTGGTCTTATTTATTTACATGAAAACATAGGATTAAAAGATAGATGACCTAATGGAAGAAAGGGCTTTTAATAAGAAGCATCTATAGGAAAAATAGTGCTAGCTTCCTGATCCTTTCTGATTTATGCTGGCCTTGATGTTTTTTCTTGTTTAAATACTTGTTTCTGTTTTTCAGCTCTCTCTCGTTCCCTGATTATACAATTAACACGTTTTGTAGTGAATGCAAAATGTACATAAAAATATAGGAAGCAGAACTATGGCTCCATCAACCCTCCCACTAATAGTTCTGCTCCCAAGAGTAAAACAGTTAATATTCTGACATATTTGTCTCTCTCCAGTCTTTATACCAAAATAGTTTTACACAGTTTACATAATACTATGCACACAATATTATTTTGCCCATTTTTTCAATTTGTGGTTCTTTTCTTATAACTACAAGTTATCTGTAACCTTTTTCTTTGTCTCTCTGTATATTATTAGGTTTTAAAATGAAAAATTTAAATTTAAATTAAAACAACACATGCTTATGATACAACATTAACATACATAGGCATATAAAGTTAAAAGAAGAAAGCAGCTTCCCCAACCAAACCCACGTTATTGGTCTATAAACAGATAATTAACATTTTTTTCAAAATGAGATTTTTGGTCTATTTATTGTTTTACAACTTATTTTCCCTTAACATTAGTGAAATTTGAATTTTCTCTGTAGATTTACCTTTATTTAGATAATCTCTAATCCAGGTTTTCCAATATTTGCTATTATAAAAATCCTGCAACAAATATCTTTGAATGTATAAACACTTTTTGCATATTTGTAAAAGCTTTTCTGTGAGATAGAGACCTAGGAGTGAAAATATTGTCTCAAAGGATGGATCATTTAAAGATTTTATTTTTCCTTTTTCTCCCAAAGACCCCTGGTACATAGTTGTGTATTTTCAGTTGTGGGTCCTTCTAGTTGTGGCATGTGGGATGCCGCCTCAGCATGACGTGACGAGCGGTGCCATGTCCGCGCCCAGGATTCGAACTGGTGAAGCCCTGGGCTGCCGGAGTGAAGCGTGCTAACATGGCCACGGGGCCGGCCCCAGGATGGATCATTTAAAATTTTGATAGATAATGCCGAATTTGTAATAATCTGTTTTAATGGTTGCATAATATTCTCATATACAGATGTAATTTAATGTGCTTAACCATTTCCCCAGAATTGGACATTTAGGTTGCCTGAAGTTTTCCCCGATGATAAATAATGCTGCACGAATATCCTCATGATGAAATCTTTGTTAGCATTACCTTAGGATTGATTTCTATAAAGGAAATTAGTTACAATAACATATAAACATTTTTAAAGATTCCTCATTCATATTGCTTAATTGATTTTTCAAAAACGTTATGTCAGTTTATATACTTGGTATCTGCAAACCTTTGATCTTAAGATCAGGCTAAAATGTTGCTATAAAATGTTATGGCTGGTTCTTAATTTCCTATACTTAAGGTTAATAATACCCTGTAAAAAACGGCCAGCATTTGGCCAGAAAATGATGGATACTTTTCAAATGATTTATATATCACTCAAAATTCCATGGAATTTCTATGAAGAATGTCTTCTGTTGTCTCTTATCAGTCACTTTCTATTGCTACAATAATTAGGAAGTCTGGATATGTATTAGCGGGAGTCAGGTCAGTTGCCCCAGTATGGGTCTATCATATATGAATGTGGAATAGAAAATGCTTAACTCTGGAAATAATTGTGTTTCTCTAGAGAAAAAAAATGTTGGAAATGATCCCTAAACACTGTCCCATGTTTGCAACTCGGTTCCAAACTTTTTGAAGCTATATTTTATTACTTCATAATTTTTCCTTTCCTTCGGGTTAAAATAATATCTTGAGGCAAATGGCTTCTGGATCTTTTGAGAGAAATGTTTTCAGTTCAGGATATAAATAAATAGAGGACTGGATTTCTAAACCACCTTAAACCTTGACTTCTCTTTCCTTTGATCTTTAGGGATCACTCACTTGTCGTTTAGTCCCATTGCTGTGGATGGTTAATTTTGTTTGGTTTGGGTTTGTGTTTGTGTTTAATTTCACAATCAGGTTCTTATCTCCTCGAACACAGGAATTATCCCTTATATATCTTTGTATTCCCTGGTTGTGCTAAAAATATGCCTTGACCATAGTGGGATCTTCATTTGTTTATTTGTTCAATGTACTCTTATTAGGCACATATTCTGCACCATATGCTGTGCTAGTTCACGAGATACTACGAGAAGACATAGTCTTAGTGCTCAAAAAAAATATTCATATTATTCCCTGTATTTTCCAGCTCCTGTTGCAGTTGGTTTGGGGCCATGTGACTAGTTCTGGCCAACGGACTGTGAACATTTAACTGGGTTCAGACAGCTAAGAGTCAGTGTGCCACCACTATCTCTCTCTTACCCTGATGTGGCAACCTTGGAAGCCAAATATTGAGACGATGGCATCAGAAGATGGAGCCTCAGTCGCTGAGTCACTGAATGGAGGGGAGCTGGACATGCCTACCATGCACACCAGGCTTTGTGTAAGTGAAAATTAAACTTTTGTCGCGTTAAACCAATGTGATTTTTGGGTTTATTTCTTTCTACAGCAAAATCTATTTTATCTTGAGACACTGCTCTTAAGCAGCTTATAGTCTATGCAAAGTGAGGACATGTATGATTAATTTTTGAGTATGTGGCTGGGAAATAGAGTGACCTGTGGAGTTTGAGGTTCTCGGTAGAATAAGAGTTCAATATGATTAATTTGTCTGGGTTTTGGACTCTACATTAACCATCTGTGAGTTTGAGGAAAAGCACAACTTCCCAGGGCTGAAATTTCCTCATTTTTAAAATGAGAAGGCTGGCCATTTTCTTACTCTTAACTCCATCTCTGTTTTGTAAGCAGCTGTGAGAGTAGAAACAAACAGAGACCTTAAGGACATTCATTTCTTTATAAAAAAGAGATACTTTTCTGGGATTTACTAGTTAGGCCCTCACAACACTACACTTGAAGTAGCAGATGGAGGCAGGAAGGGCCATGGTCTTCTAACTCGCACATAGATCTTTCAGGCTGTCTTCAGGGAAGCCACAAAAATTTGTTGCAACACATTTATTACTATCAACAAGGATACCTTTACTTTAGAATGAGAATGCTAACAACTCTGTCAAACTCCTACTCAATCCTTCAGGTTGGATATTGCATCTTAGGGCAATCTTTTTAAAAATATCTTTCCATTCTCTTACACAAAGAAAGCTGTCTACTACCTCCTACATGCTATCTCTAAATTCCAGGCACGTTTCTATTGTTTTACTTATTACACAGTATTTTATTATGATTTTTTAAAAAGCCACTTCTGCTCTACTGGATTGCATACTCCATAAGGGAAGGGCCTTTCTTTATTATATCTCCAGGGTCTAACCCAGTGCCCAGCACCCTGTAGTCACCTTATAAATAGTTCTTAAATGACTGAATGACAAAAAAGTGAATCCTTCACTATTACTCAACATTTCCTAATAAACTGGACTTGGAAATGGATGAGACAGTGCTAGCTCCAATCAGTTTGCTGTTGCCATAATCCCCTCGCCATCACCTTTTTTCTTTTAAGAGATAGGCCATTTCCAGATGACCTGCCATGCAGTTGCATTACAGAAATCATGTTTTAGCTCTAGCTTCTTAGCTTGTTTTGCAAGGGAATTAGGAGGTTTAATGCATTTGTGTTGCTAAAGAGCTTGAGATCTACTCAGGAAAGTCACTTTAAAATGCCTAAATGTGAGTATCACAATATTTATTGAGAATTGATGAATAGAATTCTTAAAATAGTCTTGCTCATTGTAGTATCACTGAAAGCGTGCTATACTAAATCCCATTTGTCTTGGGTATAGGATTTCTGGTAGATCAATGGAAAGAGGAAATTAGTGGATTTTGGACTGGATTGTATAAGAATGAACAATTTCTATAAAGGTCCCTTTTCTTAAAGTGACAAATGCTAGAAAAATGCCTTTAGCTGCACTTACATGGGCCTGGTAATTACAAGTCTAATAAATGGGCAGATCCCATATGTCGTCAGAGAATATGAGAATCACTTCTGCCTTGAAGTCTGTTCTGGGATGGGGCAGAAGAATTGCTGAGGGTCACTTGTATCTAGGGTCTCTAAAGTTGGTATGTCATTTATGGTCGCATTCATTCCCTGGGAGAAGGGATGCTTCATTCTTGTGTTGTGTGGAGCTTGATGACCCTTGTTATTCATGTCAGGCATGGATTTAAAAAGCAAACAAACATGTCTTCAATGCTGAGGAAGGATTTGGTGGTCTGAACAATTGCTGGCTGAGGTGGGACAGTGACTTTCATTTGGGAGAATTTAGACAGTGTGACTCAGGGAGGCGGCTAGAGGGGAAGGATGTGATTCCACATGATGGTGCTAAAAATTCTCTGAAGTATGTTTAAACATCTAGTCTAAAACATGCCCTTCTCTCCTCCCCACAGCCAATGAAAAGGGCAGGGCTGTACGTCTTTTCTCATACCCACTTTTTACACTGCCTTCTGGTTACTCAATTTTCTCTGCAAAGGTTCTCTTAATATTCGTTTAAATCTCGTTTTACTTTTATATAAGTATATAAAGTTCTTGCCCACTTCTCCCAAAAGACCCACCCTCTCCCAATTTTAAGGAATGAATGATCCAAAACAGAGAAGCCAGCCCGATTTTTGCTCCAGGAGAGTACTCACCACCATCATAATCCACAAATTTCTATAGACTGCCCATTATGTGTAATAATAATAGTTACAATAATAGTAATAATTATTGAAAGCTTACTTAGAGGTTCTGACACTGGGAGCATTCAGGAGATTTTCATAGTTACCCTGTGGGTGAGGTGAGAACAGCATGTAAGTCATACAAATTCATTGTAGAACTATGTCAGAATGATTGCTAGATAATCATCCATGTTTATCGCTTCTCTCAAAGACATGTTTTGATGACCATCAGTTCCTCTGATCAGAGGAAGGGAAATTTTTCCACCAAAAGTGAGAGTAGGAGGGATGGCTGTGTACGGATGTAGATACGGTTATCGGACTTGCATGTAAAATGTGCATGGGAGATGGTGAGTAGAAAGTAATTTTAGCTGGATGACACTGACATAATTCTCTCTAAAGTAGAAATTGAAGTTTTCTACTGAGGGTGGTTGAAAGTGGGGGCTTAAAGAGTGTAGTTATTAGTCAGACTGGTCTGCAGGTTATCAGATGTGTCTTCAAATTACAACAAATGCAAATTTCAGTAAATTACAAAACTTAATTTTATTCTCCATCACTATTATGATGATAAATCCTCATCATCAGTTTGTATGCTCATAGAATGGCAGAGAACTGGCTGACACTGAAATGTCATTTTGAAAGCAACATTTAATGTTGCATTGGGATGCGTGGGCCCTAATATTACCTGCAGCTGGAAATTTGTGGACAAAGACCTCCCGGGCCTTGGTGAATTCTCATTAACTCTGAGAAACCAGATGGACGACAGGAGTTGTTGACACCTCCTACTGCACCTCTGGGAGGGCCGCATATCCCTCTTCTTTCTCCAAGTTACCCCATAAGAATTTCCCCATAAGAATCACTTGGGGATGATTGCATCAGAATGAAACAATTTTTTACTTTTTAATTTTGTTGCATTTTCTCTCTAGGGAAGATTTACGTTGAAAGGATTCTTTGTACATAACTTATCTGTTCATGATTTTAGCAATTTGTCTGCATTTCTATTCTTTATTCAACCATTACCCCTTAGAAGCTTTTTATGTCATGTTAAAAAAAAAAGACTTCTCTTTTTTACAGCCATAAAAAGAGCAGAAGTAGATATTGCTATTTAGTAGGGAATGGGTATCATTAGCTCAGTACATGAGAAATCCTCTGAATATAGCATTTCTTCTGAAATGATATAAAAATTAGAGTATTTAGCAAAGAATACTATTGTCATAAGCATTTCAAAAAAGCACTCAAACCTTTAATATCTCACTTTTCTTCTTCTGAAGTGCTAAGCAGGGAAAGTAGTGTCAAAACTTATGAAAGAGTATTTTCCTTACTAAAGCAGTAGTATGACTTTCTGGATAATGAGGCATATTAAAATTTAGGAGGACTGGGTTCTTTCAAACTCAAGTACTGCCTGACCTTGGCAATGCTGTTTACCCTCTCCGAGCCTCAAGCTCCCCATCTATAAAGTTGGACTCAATGATCTTGCATTTACACACTCCTTTGAGGATTATAAAGGGAAGGTACTACATCAACCAAGAACTTTTTATTCTCTATAGTGTTCGACTGAGAGTATTACTTAGCTAGAGTTCAGCACAGATCAATGAGGAGCTAGGAAGTAGGATTTTTAAAGAAAGGTTAAACTGAAAGTTGTGCAGAGAGCAAATATTTATATATTAACTTATGTAATCCCATTGGCTTCCAACATATGTTTGGAAATGTTTTTATAGGAAAAGCCAAATGACCCCAATTTATAAGAAGAAATTGCACTTGAGAATCCTGATACTCAACTTCAGGAAATGTTTAGCCTTTGTCAAAAATATAGTCTGATTATATTTAATTCTCCTACTCACTCTGGTAAGATGTTAGATGACTATTCCGGATGACTACACATATATTTAAAAAATACGTTGGCCACTAGCTATCTCACTGCCTCAACTGAAGTTACACTGTCTGAACTATGAGATAGCTGTAATTGATTAGTACACATCCCTGGTAGGAGGAAGCATAAGAAGGTATATATTCAGAGCAGATGTTAATTGTCTTCATTTAGCATAGTAACAAATCTCTCTGATGTCCATGGATCTTGGTTCCCAGAACTACACCCAAAAAAGAGTCCAACAATGGTAGTGTTGATGAAACCAGCAAGAGTCCTATTATCTTTAGAGGCGACTGTGACTTTATAGCTAAAATAGGTCATTGTTTACATTAACAAAATTGACCTAAATCAAATGTGATCAAGGTGAGAGAGAATTTTTGTTTGGAGGATAATAGATAAACGTAAGTAAAAAGAATTTAATAAGGCCTCCTGGATTTTGTGATGGTGAATTGCAAACAGATGGTCCAACTGTCTGCCTACTCCACAGTTATGGGTAGGGAACGGCATTAGATACTAGGATTGTGGTAAGTGAAAAGCAAACCATCTCTATATACAAAGAAGTGTCTTAATCAAAGAAAAGTGTAAACAAAAGAAGAACAACAATAGAACCATGATTTGGGAGTTAAAGATCTTGGGGGTAGTAGAAGTACTCAGGCCTTTAAATGGATAAAAATATTGTCAGGAACTGGCTAGAAGGATAAAGCAAATTTGGAAAAGAGGAAGGGGAAGAAAGAGGATGAAAAACATGATAGAGTTTATTATTTATGAAATACTGACAGCACCATATTGAGAATTTCTGGAATATTTTTGTATTTGGTGGTAGAAAAATGACTTTAAATATGTACATTATGTAATCGTATTTTATAATGAAAACATGTGGAATTTCGTTTCTAGTATTTTGGAGAGAAGGTGGAAGTATTCTTTGTTGTCAATGGCTCCAAAAATAAATGACGGCTTGGCTTGAGGCATTAGGGTGTAGTGAAGACTGTGGTGAAGAGTCAGCTGCCAGTTGTGTTTAGAGGAAAGAGGATGGAATTTCTGAGTCCTTCTGTTCTAAGTTCTTGGCTATAGGTAAATTTCTTTACACTATTTTCAGGACAGAATTAAACTTGGCTTCTTTGACTAACAGATCACCTAAGAGAAGCTGGTCTGATGTGAACAAAGGTATTTCAAAGCCTAAAAATGTACAACTCATTTCCACAATGGCACTTCCTCTATGAGCATTTGGTGTCCTATTGCTGATTCCAGGCAGCATAAACTTTGTACAGCTGACATTTTCTGACTCAACTCCTGCTATAATTGAAATTACTTTATTAAACAAGCTTGAATCATTTCAATTACTTCGTGGCCTGGAGTGCTGGTGGCATACATGATGACTACATGCTGATTAAATTAGAGCTCATACACCCCAGAAAGATGTGCATACCAGAAAATGGCTCTCTCCTTCTTCAATATAAAAAATCCCTCTCTAATTCATATTCGCTGGATAGATCCCTTTGGGTTGTATATTAATATTCATAAGATAAACCACATAGCTAAAGCAGAAGATTGAAGTCAAGTCTCTTAATAAAGAAGCAAGAGTAATGACTACAGTAAAATCTCCAAAAATGCCATTATCGCCCTGAAGAGTGAACACTACTACTGTACATGTGTTGAAGCTGAGCAAGAGAACAATAAAAAATGAATTACTGCAGTGATTTGGATTTTAAAATCCACTAGAGAGGAATGAGCAAACACAAACACTTAGACTGGTAGAAAAGAATATCAGGATCGGACAACTGTTGAAAGCAACAGCTGAAGAGGAGAGTTCTCAGTTCCCCTTATTTTGATATGAGAATAGATTTGTGCCATAGGAGATAGCACTAAAAATTATTTCCCTTAAATAGACTACATGGTTTTCTCTCGGATTCGGTACTGAATGCTGAGGACTTGGGGTAAACTAAGTTACTAACCACGGAGCTGCCCAGTTTATTCTGTCTAGTTTACCTACTATACTTTTTGCTCTGCTTTGGCCATTTGTGTCGATCTCTTCTTGGTGAGATGAGGAAATTACGTTTGCATAGACACCACCCTCCTTTGCTCCCTCCTTTCCTTCCTCCATAGATATTTACTAACTGCACATTTTGCACTGGGTTTGGGGATCCAGCAATTAACAGACAAAGCTTCTGCCCTCCTGAAGCTTATATTCTAGTGAGAAAGCAATGAACATACAAACCAATTATAAATAATAATTTCAGAGAGTGAGAAGTGCTGTGAGAAAAACATTGCTGATGAGGGTGTTGGGGGTGACTTGTTTGCTTTCGGTGGCAGTTGTGCTATTTTAGATAGGGGCATCAGGGAAGGCCTATCTCTAAGGAGGGGGCATTTGAGAATACTTGCCTATTAATGCCATGATAATAATTTATTTTTGCATCATGCTTTAGAGTTTACAGGGCACTTTCAAATAAAATATAGCA
This sequence comes from Equus przewalskii, assembly GCF_037783145.1. Classification (NCBI taxonomy): domain Eukaryota; kingdom Metazoa; phylum Chordata; class Mammalia; order Perissodactyla; family Equidae; genus Equus; species Equus przewalskii. The sequence continues at coordinate 75,526,495 of NC_091833.1, read as the reverse complement.
TTTAATCCTCATGTCAATCTTGTGAGATCAGATGATCTCAATTTTCCAAATGAATTATGATCTCAATTTTCCAAATGAAGCCAAGAAAGCTTAAGTGACTTGCCCCCAAATTATATAGCCAGTGTGTGGCAGGACTTAGGTCCATGGCTTATATTACAAAGATAATTTTACTATGACAAAGAAAATTAGGGGATTTAAATAAAACCTAAAATCTTACTACCACAAAAATATTATTTTTGGGTAACCTCCTTTCAATCCATGTGTGTATGCCTGCCTGTGAACATGAGTGTGTGTGTAGTGACTCAAAATGAATTGAACTCATTCAAACATTTATTACTCCATAACTAGGTTGTGCATTAACATTTGGTCAAATCCAATTTATAAAGAAACCATGACAGTCATTTCTATAATTTACAAATATTCGAGATGTGCCCTTCGTGTCACAAGGCATACTTAGTTAATCCTGTAGTCTAGTTCATTCCAAACACTTTTTAGCATATCACAGCTAGAGGGTAAAATGGCAGCTTCAGTGCAATCCTTTATTTCCTCATGGCTGTGGGGAAAAGGACTACTAAATGAGGTTCTTGACATAACCTACATGCAAACCACATGTTTCTATAATCTGGTTGATTGAGTAACATAATTTTAAGAGTGCAATTCTTTTTGAATTACCTCATATTTTGCATACTGGTAATCAATTTCTATCTTTGTGTATTTTTAATTAACTTTACATGCCATAATTTGCTAAATGATTCAGTTGTCAAATGCAAGTTTTCTTGCTCCAAACCAGTAGTACAGTTTTTACTTACTAAAACAGTCTCCTTACCTCAAAAAGCTCATCTTAGAGGCTGGCCCAGTGGTGTAAGGGCTAAATTAACGTGTTCCACTCCTGGAGCCCCCCGTTCACGGGTTCAGATCCTGAGCACAGACCTGGCACTCTTTGTCAAGCCATGCTGTGGCAGTGTCCCACATAAAAAATAGAGGAAGATTGACACAGATGTTAGTTCAGTGACAATCTTTCTCAAGCAAAAAGAGGAAGATTGGCAACAGATGTTAGCTCAGGGCCAATCTCCCTCATACACACACACACACACACACACACACACAAAGTGCTCATCTTGCTTCTGCCAGATCTTGAAGCAGTTACATCTTCATTTTCGTTTTCTTCAAGGAAGCTTTTTTTATGAAGACATGTCCCAGGCAGAGGGAACAGTATACATGAAGGCCTGGAGGCTGGAACTTAGAGAGTGAAGGAGTAGTGCAACAAAAGATGAAGACTAAGCAGTATGTAGAGGGAGGCCCAATCTGGAGGGGCATTGATGCCACATGGGGAGTGAGCACTTTTTCCTCAGGATGATGGAGGCCATGGGAAGGGTTTAAGCAGGACATGGACAAATTTACTTTTCAAATTTATTTTTCAAGCATCTTTGTCTTTTTAAACTTCTTGCCCTGTAAATTTCAGGAGAAACTAGCTGTGTTTACTACGTGGGAGGGTGTTTTATGCTCAACCCTGAAACATATGAATAGATATAACCAAAGTAATTTTTCACTGTTTTTCTGAGCATAGTTTCTGTTGTTACTGAGGAATTTTATAAGTCCTAAAATATATATATATATATGTATATATATATATATATTCATATTTTCAAATGTACTTTTCAACTACTTAGGAGTTTAGTGCATCCATGTTCGTGTGTTTGAGAGTATTCATTCCATCATCTTAGAAGGGCCCATATTTCCTTCTTTCATTCTCTCATCTCCTTGTTAGCAGCAATTAAAGTCAGTGCTGTACCAAAATTAGAAAGCCTTAAAAATATCCCTGGTATTATCATTTGGATTCACACTGTTTGAAACCATAGTCTTGAAGAAGATTGAAAAATTGGGTTTGGGGATTGAACACTGACTCAACAGTAGGTAGCTTCCTGTGGAGATTAATATTTTGTTCTATTTGAGGAAAAGAATGATTAATAAGATAAATTTGACTCAGTGTTAGAGGACTGAAACTCTTAAAATGGCTTTACCACATAATAGCTATAATGTATTGTGCTGGGTTAAACATATATATAAAATCTCATACACACACACACATATATATAAAATCGTAATTTGCAAAATGGCTTTATAAACTAGGTATTATCTCTATTCAAAGTGAAGAAACCAAGGGCTAGAGAGATTAGGAATCTTGTCCCAGGTCACACACATGAAGTAAAACCTGGTTTTAAACCAGGTTATCTGACTTCTAAGATGTTGCTTCTAACCATGTCATCCAACCCTTTCCACTTCAGCAAGCCAACTTCAGGCAAATTAACCTCTGTGGATCGCAGTTTTCTATAAAATATAGAAGTTGGGCTAGATAGAGAAGTTGGACTAAATTATCTCTAAACTTTCTAGCTTGGACATTATGTAAGTGTTCTTATTCTTAGACATTGCCAATTATGAGCAATGGTTTTATTTAGATAAAGTCATTATTTGTATTAGATTTTCAGAAACCATTTTGTTTATAGAAAGCAATAAGGAATCAAGGCTGCTGGATAGGCGAATAATGAATGATGAGGATAGGGATTTTAAAATGCACAGACATTGGAGCCTGAGTTAGCTGGATGCCAGTTGTAGCTGTGACACTCACTATTTGAGTCAAATAACATTTCTGAGCTCTAATTTCCTTATCTCTAAAACTTAGATGATAATATATGACTTACACAGTTGCATGAAAATTAGAGACAATGTTTAAATTTTAGATTATCATTGATGTTCAATAAATATGGTCATTCTTGTCATCCATATCATTATCATCATTGACATCACTGTTGTTATTGGGACTCACAACATTAATGATAGAAAAAGGAGAATGTGCTATGGTTTCCTTTAATATCTACTCAAAAAGTGGTCTGAATTGGAGAATTGATTCACATTCAAAACATTGGGTTAGAACTGAGTGGATAGACAATAAGTAGTTGAATATAATATTTATTCAATCATTCAACAAACATTAACTGAATACTATTTTATGGCTATATTACTCTTTTAAGCCATAGATTTAACAATAAACCTAATAAAGTTTCTGTGGTCACAGAACAACATTTTGTGGGAGTGACAGAAATAAATAAATATAAATTATGTTCAGTAGTGATGAGGGCAATGATGAAGAATAAAGTAGGGTAAGTGGAGAGAATACGAGTTTCTATGTCAGGAACTTTTTTATACATGCAGTGGTCAGGGATGAATGCTCTCATTAGATGACATTTGAGGAAACACCTAAAGGAAGTGAAGAGGCAAACGATGTGGACATCTGAGGAACATTCCAGGCAAAGGGAACAGCACGTTCCAGGACTCTGAGGTGGAAATGTGCATCAGTGCTTAAAGAAGAGCAAGGGTGCCAATGTATCTGGAGCAGAGTGAGCCTGAGGAGAGTATGGAGGGATAATATCAGAGAGATAGCAAGAGCTGAACCTATCGGGTCATGTAGGCTATTATAAAGTTTTTGGCTTTTCTTCTGAGTGAGATCAGAAGCCATTAGAGAGATTTAAGCAGATCAGTGACATAATCTGGCATATTTTGAAAGACTATTCTGATAGCAGTGTTGGAAATAGACTGCAGGTAAGCAAGAATGGAAGCAAGGAGACAAATTAGGAGACTATTGAAATAAATGTGATAATTTTACCATAATGTTGTAATAAACCAGATGGTTTTAACAAGAGAGTAGCAGTGGAAGTGGTAAGAAGTTGTTGGATCCTGGATAAGCTGAGATGATTTGCTGATAAATTACTAGTAGTACATGAAAGAGGATGAAGAGTCAAGGATGACACTAAGATTTTTGGCCTGAGCAACTAGAGGGATGGAGTTGACATTTATTGAGAAGGAGAACACAATAGGAGGAGTAAGTTTGGTGGTGATGGTGAGTTAGAAATCGGTAATTCAGTTTTGAATATGTCAAGCTTGAGAAACTTGTTAGATATCCAAATGGAGATGCCAAGTAAGAAGTTGAATAAATGGTCTAGAGTTCAGGTAGAAAGGATGATGTACAGCTAAAAATTTAGGAGACATCAGCATATAGATGGTATTTAGAGATATAGAACTGAATGAGAACACCCAGAAAGTGAGTATCAATAAAGAAGTTCAAGGACTGAGTCCTGGGACTTGCCAATGTTTGGATGTTGGGAAGTGAGAAGGAACAAAGGAGACTGATACGGAGCAAGCTTTGAAGTAGGAGAAGACCAGAGAGAGGATGACTTGGAAGCTAAGCACCGAAAGTGTTTCAGGGAGGAGAAGATTGCGTTGAATAAGATGCAGATTGGGAAATGATCGTTGGATTTTACAACATTGCAATGGTTAATAGATTTGACTTGGTGGCTGTAGTGGAATATGAAGGTTTAAATCTTGATGGGAGCAGATTCAAGAGAGAATGAGAGGAGACAGAATGTTCAGAACTTTTTTGAGGAGTTTTACTGTTAATAGGAATAGAGACGGGGGAGTTGGAGGGGACATATGAAGTGAAGAGAAAATTTTTATAGATGGGAAATGTCATGTTGTATGCTGATGGAATTATGTGATTGAGAGTGAAAAACGATGATGATGATGATGAAAATGATAATGGCGATGATGATGAGAGAGAGAGAGAGAAAGAAACACAGGTGCATGGTGTCCCTGACTCCGTGAGAGGGGAGGGACTGAGATGGGCACACGGACAGATTGCAGAAATCAAGGATCTATAAAAAGTGTCATATGAACAAAGATAGAGACATAACCACAGAGACAGAATCAAGAGACTGCAATAGCTAGGGCAGCTTTCTCCCTTTGATGCAGAAGCTTCTATGGAATACAGCAAACTGGGAGATCCAGGAGACAAGGCAACATGGAATATTTGGTTACAGTCAGGAATGCATGGGCAAGACGTTAGGTGCTTTCTAGATCCTTGCTGCCGTACTGAGAATGCATCAACACCCTTCTGGTCAGGTGGCATCTTTTTTCATTCTTAGAGTTCGTTACCTATTTGTGAGTTTCCTGAGAGCAGGGGCAGTACCTTAAATCTCTTTGTAACCGCCTCTAGCCCTACAGCATTTTGTACACAGTGGCTGCTGAATAAATGTTTGTAAAATTGAATTGAAGAGACTCCTCCGTACTAAAAGTGCATTTATATTGGACCAAAGTAACAAATTGGAAAGTGGAAAATTGAGCGTTTCATCCATCAACAACCCATAGGACTGCTGTCTTTCTGTTGACTGAATTTGACTACATTGACTGGTTTAGCTATTTAGAGATGGAAATGAGGCTTCATGGACAGCTGTTCATTGAATGACCTCTTCTAGGTCCCCCAACAATTTTCCAAAGAGTATTTGGAGGCTTTCTTCCCAGCTTCTTTGTTTCAGTGGAAATAATGTGCTTTTACTGCTAAGTAACAGGACATTTCTATTTTGTTTTAGCAAATCAGGCCAATCACTATTATCCTATTATTTACAACATTCTAAATAGGGGAGGGAACAGGGAGAGGAGTAAAATGTCAAGCAAAGAGTTTGTAGATGGGGTAGAGCCCCAGCTATGAGCTCCCTCTGCTTATTACCAGCTCTGAGATTTGGGGTAAGATACTTAGAATTCTGAGGTTCAAAGTCCTCTGCCATAGATTATAATAATACTTGTTTTGTTGACTTTGTATATTAATGTGAAGAGCAGGTGAAAAAGATAAAGTAGATGCTCCTTTGCTGGGGCACATGGACAGGCTTCAGGTGTTTCAGGAACCTCCTGAAATTGAATATTAAATTTGCCTTTATGCATTTTTTGCATTTTTCTCCCTAAATTTGCAACAGTTTGTTGTCAGATTCTCCAAAGGTTTTGTGACAACACTGCCGAAAAGTGATGATATCAGAGATAGTAGATTTGAAGTTATTTGCTCTGGCTAGGCATGCTATCCCTACATCACAATGTTTTCTGTGCTCAAATGAAGGTTAAAAGTAGCTTTGCGTACAGTAGTGGTTTCCAAGCTTCAGTACACATCAGAATCACCTAGAGGGCTTGTTAGATTGCTGGACCCCACCCCCAGGGTTTCTCATTCGGTAGTCTGAGGTGGGAACTGTGAATCTGCATTTCTAGTAAGTTCGCAGGTGATGCTGCTGCTGCTAGCCTGGGGCCCACACTTTGAGAGTCACTGGCATACAGTCCATATAGGTAAACTCTGTAGATATTTAGTAGACGGGTTAATTGGAGAAACTTTGATTTTCAGGAAGTGGATAATGTCCCTGAATAGATATTGGTAACGGTTTCTACTTTGGTCTTCTCTGTTGAGAAGGAAAATAAGTTTCTTTGCACTTTGGGCAGTGTGTGTGAATTCATTACTAAAGCTGACCGTCTTCTTTCTTGAGCAGCAGGCCACAGCTCAATAGCTCTTAACATCTCTTTTGGGGATCAAAATGGTGTAATATTCCATCTGACAATATGCTTGCTATTTCCCTGCTAATCTCACAGAGTGGCAGAGTAAGAGCCTTGCTGTCTCAAGGCCAGGAACTGGCGATGGCTGCCATGTGGGCCGAATGGGCCCTTTAACTGAGGAAGTCACAGGGTTCTCTGTAAAGCCTTTCCAAAAATTTGAAAATACATTTTCTTTTCAAAGGGAAGGAAAAAGGCTTTTGGAAGTAAGTGCTTTTTGAAGATGTTTACATCAGTGGTGAATCGGGAGTGAGGAATTGAAATGTAAGTACCATTTGTAGTTTGGATTCTGTATTTTTTGCTGTGGAACATGGTCCAAAGCCACCTGCCCTGTTCTTTCCTTGGGACCATGATGCACATATATTTTATGTGGCTGTCTTGGACAGCAATAAACGACACTAGTGAATGACATAGAAGTAGAAGTGGTAACTAGCAGCACCCAGGATGAGGAACACTTGGGCAAAACTTGTCACTGCAAAGCAGGAGAAGAGCATGTTGTAAACACTGCCAGAAACGTGCTCTATGATAGACAGAGTTAAATTTGTCTAATTTCATTTGTCCTCACAAATGCCATTTTTCAAAATCTCACTTCATCGCTATTTTAATTTTCTCAGTCCTGCCCTCATCTTCATTTTCTGTTTGCCCTTAATCCTTTAATACATTCTTCTTATCTTTACTTGACTGTTCCAAATACTTCATGTTTGGAGAAACTCTTTTCCCATCAGATCTGGTATCTGTCAAGGAACAGTAAATAAGCATAGTATTATAGATTAGATTTTAAAAAGGCTATTTAAGTCGCATCAGTGTGAGCCATATTAATATCTGAGATGCCAAGGGACTTTCACAGTTATGGAACTCGGAGGAAACTGAAATGTCTTAATTCTTGAAATGTGAAAGAGGAAGAAGGAGAGAACATTTTCACTTTTACATGAGCATAACTTGTCTCTCCAAGGGCATGCAGAGTCTTAGAAACACAAAGCACAAAGAGCCGGCAGAAGTTGCTGGTTGGGGGCCATCTTGTCTATTTGCCTGTGCAGGTTTCTTCCATGCCCGGAACACCTATCCCCTTCAAAACCAGTTGGGACTGACTCACAAGCTCTTGCAAACTGTTTTTAAACAAGTCAGAGCTAGAGCATTGAAAATGGTGAATAGTTGTAAATCCCAGAGAAATAGCGTATAGATAAAACTGCAGAAATTTATGCAGTAGTTTTGGTTCCAAACATCCCCATTTCTCAAGACATTTGAATATTTTTGGTTTACAAAATACTTCCACTTGTTTTTTTAATGTTAGAAGTGTCTACATTTTTATAACTCCTACTAAGGTATCTTATGTTCATTACCGTCTCCATAAAAGCTCGTGATTTGGTGGCAGTGGTACACTTTATGAGCTGTCATGGGATATGCTACATATTATGTTAAGGTGAGGAGGAGAAGATGACAACAAATCATAAAGTTGTCTATTTTCCTAGACAATTTTACATCTGTTTTCCTCATTTTTTAACATTTTAAATGATCTATATGTTTGGCAAATTAAAATGTTTGCGTTACTTTTTCACGCTTGGCACAATTAAGGACTGTGTTCTTATCAAAACACACATTTCACAGGTTTTTTGTTTTTAACCAGACAGAGAAGAGGAGATTGGTTTCTCATTCTGGCTATGCCATTAATGAAGTGAGTCATTTTTCTTTCTCTGTTTTAAAGGGATAATTATACTAAGTTCTGCAGGTCCGGATATAATATGGACTCAAGGATATAGGATATTGGGCAAAGTGATTTGTGCTCACCAGATTGCCTCTGTGGTATTTGGGTTGCTGTTGGGGTGTAGTCTTCATTGTAAATTAATACACTGATATTTTAGTTTATCAATCCACTTATGGAAGTTTGGTTAATGCGACGTAATCCCACTTGGACCTGACCACTATTGGGGTAATTTGGTACAAAGATAAAAGAACATTGTATGTAAAGCTAAATCTAAAGGCTTAGAATTAATTGTGTAAATCTTCTAAACTTTTGTGCATAAATGATCACCATAATCAAAATTAAAAGGAAAATGATAAATTGGGATAAAATGTTTATAATGAATATGGTGACTAAATGATTAATGGCCTCAGTCTATAAAGAGGTCTTAAAAATTGATGAGAAACACTTTCAACACAATAGAAAAAAGAAAACAGGACATGAATAGACAATTCATAAAAGAAGAAAATTAATGGCCAAGAAGAATTGAAAAAAGTAAAATTTCATTAGTAATCAAAGAAATATGAGCTAAAATCAGATACCATTCCTCTTGATCAAATTGACAAAGATTTAAAAAGATGCTATTTAATTCTTAATCATTTGTTCACTACAAATGGCTGCCCTAGCACCCTCAGGATGATCCTGCAATTTTAGAATGTGTGCCATTGTAGCATGCTATCATTTCGTGGACCATGCGACAATGAGGAGAGAGACCGAGCTTTGGACTCAGCCTCTCCAGGTTAGATTCCCAGCACTCCTCCCTAGTAGAGTTTGACCTTGAAGAGGCTGCCAGTTTTTCAAACCTTCTGAGCTTTCCATTTCCTTTCCATAAAATGGAGATAATGCCTAATTTGCAGATTTACTGTGAAGAGGAAATGAAACTAGTATTGCTTTTAGAAAAAAATAGCTGCTTAATAAATGGTGGCTACTCTACAATTTTAGACTATTTTCTATAGTTTCCAACACAAAACTCCAAAATTTGTATATTGTAAATAAAAGACTTGACCATTCGCAGTATGTCTCAGATATAAATATTGGGTAAGAACTGGCTCATCAGTAAATCCCAGGCTGCTTTGTGCTATGAGACATTTGAGAATGTAACTCTGGATGTCACTTACTTCTATATAGTGGGGAACATTTCTCTTGGGGTAATAGGCAGCTTGGAATTTTTTTCTTTCCACCAAAAATCCATGCTAGATTTTGCAGCATGGAACATAAAGTTCACGCAGAACAGAGTGAGACAGACTAAGCAGGAGACAGAAAGAGCCATCATGCAAAAAGAGAAAATCTATTCCCTGGGTAACAGGCCTATTCCCCTAGAGGGAATTCTGCCAAGTACATGCAGGAGAAGAACCCACACAGGAGGAGATACCCAATTACATAGGTATCTGCAGTAGCAAGTCAAGCATGAGTCTCTCTGGAGTTTGAGAACCGCAATTGATGAAGCTGCTTACTTAAAATGTGAACATTGAAGAATTGAGGACAGAGAGACTGAGAGAAAAGTTCTGATACTAATAAGCAGCCTATGTGTGTGGTTGTGGAAGAGCTTGAAGCATAGAGCAAGCAGACTCAGGCAGGACCAAGTCAGAAAAGCAACAGGCAGCTTCTCCCAGGAAGAGGTTTCTCTAATTGTGCAGTGATGAGCAATTAGAATTAACAATGCAACAATTTTTTGTTTATTTTGTGTATGTGTAGCCCCCATATCTACTAGCTCAATATTATCCTGCCTGAAAAATAACAAGACTTTAGGTCTCCGTCATCCAAAATGCATCTTCTTCCTTATTTCTGGGGGTCTTTACAAAATGGCAGTCAGTTGACCAAAGTCACCGGCAGTAACTTCTATCCATCAAATTCTTCCTCTCCATTGCTGTCCACATCTGCTGCCTGCGGACCCTTTGGAGAGGCACTTTTGCTGGCACTGACATCGTGAGAATCCAGTGTCCACACGGAGGATGATATCTCTGGAGCGCCAGAACTGAGCTGGGCCCCAGCAGAGGCTGGGCAAAGGGCCTACTTCTCATCTCAGCCATATTCTTCCAGGTCCCTGAAGTAGATCTACTTGTGCCCACTGAACCCAAAACCTGTCCAAGGGATCCCAATGGACAATGGCCCAGCTCTGCTCAATGTATCTTCTGTGTCTTCCTTTACAGTTCCCTCACTCCATCAAAGTGTCCTCTCTCCTCTCCCAAGTGTAACCATTCTTCTCCTGCCTTCTCATCCCCAGCTGGCCCTGCAGGAGGCCAATGATACTGCCTGTGAAGGGGAGTGTGGTCTACAGCCCAAATGCTTACCTAGCTAAGTCTAAGTCTGCTTAAGTTAACTCTTAGCAAGGGTCTCATTCACTGAGAAGCAGTCATTCTCAATGTCAGTTTCATTGTCATTATAAAATTTTCAGGAAAAGAATCTGCATTGTAATGGAACAAACTGAGTAAACCCCAACTGGAAATTAAAAGGAACATTCTGCTTCCTGGAGCTAGCCGACCAGTTTGGCAAGGCCCCACCCCTTCCAGAAGGGGCTGAGCAAAGCTTGTTTTGGTCTGGATATGCTACACATTCTCTATGCTTCTGAATTTACACTTCCTGATGCTCCGTTTTTTTCTCAGCTTACAATTTTCCTCGGATAACAGCAAGCAATTTCTCACTTACTTCCTCCTTTGATGTATGATCTTTCAAATATTCATAGATGTTTTCCCTGCCTTTTTTGTTGTGAACCTGGGGTATTTATCTTCGGTCCTTCAATCACATCAGTTTTGCTAGTCTGAGTTCTCAACCAAACGTATGACAGCTGGAGGTTTCTAGAGTCTGGCTCCTAGAGTGGAATAGGAAAGTAAAAGCCTTGGGGCAAGTGGCCTTGGGGACTGCAGCCATAGGCAGTGATGGTGTCCTCCTGAGTGGCTTTCGTGGGTCTGAACCTCAGTTCTGGTTTTCCTGTTCTTCCCACTACAGAAAGAGCAAAAATGGCATCTAAGGGAAGAGAACTAATCTTTCTGTTTCTTTCTCAGGTGGAGTGAAAACGTTAAATTTAGGAAGCTCTGTTCTGTACTGGAGTAGAATGGGGTTCAGGCGTGGGCATTACAGGAGGGAGAGCACGGAGCTGCACAGAGCTGGCTGGGTGATCTTGGGTAAGTGACTTAAGGTCTCTGAGCTCAGTTCTTTTATCTGTAGAGTGCCCATCATTTTTGAGGCTGAATTTAGACGTTTGAGCTTGGCTCTGACTAGAGCATACAGCAGGCTCAAAATAGTGAGGAGATGTTGCCACTAATTTTAGGCACTTTGGAAGCAGAGAAACCTAGCTTTATAGCCCACCTCTGCCGCACACTAGCCATGTGACCTTCTGTCAGGGGTCAGCAAGCTTTCTGAGAAGGGCCAGATAGTAAACATTTTAGGCTTTTGCAGGCCTCACAGTCTCTCTTGCAATTATTTGACTCTGCCGTTGCAGTGAAAGTAGCTATAATCTGTATGGAAACAAATGGGCATGATTGTGTCCCAAGAAAATTTTATTTATAGACTTGAAATTTGAATTGCATATAATTTTTGCATGTTACAAAAATATTTTTCTTCTTTTGACTTTTTTCAATCATTTAAAAATGTAAACACCGTCTTAGCTCACAGGCCACACAAAAATAGGTGGTAAACGGGATTCAGCCTGTGGGCCACAGTTTGCCAGTCCTCACCTTAGGTCAATATTTCATCTCTCTAACTCTCAGTTCCTTTTCCTGTGAATTGGATTGGTGTGTATTTCAATGAGGTAAAGGTAAATCGTAGTTGTTGTTATTATAATAATTATTACTAGCATTAGAAGGTGGAGACTCATATGTTGTAATGGTATATATTTTTAGTTTAACAAGATTACACTTAAGGAAAAAGGTTTCAGTTTAGCTCCTTTTTTGAGTTTGCCTTATTAAGAGGGGTAGTTGAATGAAATCTAATTTTATAAGCTTCCCACCCATTGTATAATAAACAATTGGTCTGGTCTGTGTCCTGGGTTCTTGGGAGGGAGCTTCTAAACCCTTGGAATTTCCCAAGTGGCAGAAGTGTCTTTGTTATTCACAGGATGCCCCTTGGGTTACATCTGAGTTTATGCTAATTAGGTGATCCTGTTGGGTCCCTAGATAGTGTCAGCAAGGGGCTGGCCATGCCAGAAAGATCAATCATGTGATTAAGGGGTTGAGGCTTTGAGCCAGGTGATACCAGTCTGGCCTCCTGACCTCTGGGGAGGGGAGTGGGCCTGCAGATTGAGCTCAATCAACGATTAGTTTAGTCCTCACAATAACCATTTGTGATAGATACTATTGTTATTCTCTTCTATAGATTAAATAACATAGGGGCACAGGGAAGTTAATAACTTGTCCTAAATCACACAGCTGAGCAGTGGTGGAGTCAGGATTTGAACCCGAGAAGGCTGGCTTTGGAGTTCATGCTCTTAGTCACCAGGCTATACTGCTGCTTAGAAAAATCATGACAGCAGCCCACATATTGGGGACAATTGCTCTGTGCCAGGCATTAGACATGCCTGTGTCAACGTATTTAATTTTCACAGCAGTCCTGTGCTAGAGACTATTATTAACCCATTTTATAGATGATGAAACCAAAGTATAGAGGGGTTAAGTACTTACCCAAGGCCAACAAGTTAGTAAGTGGTAGAACCAGAGCCCACTGCTTTTTGTTAAAAAATCTCTCCAGTTCTCTAATTTGCTTGAGGAAAAATGTTTAGGTGACAAGCCTGGGGACAGGAGAGTAAACTCCACTCTGTGGTTCCAGGTGACATTTGCTAAATCTTGTGGAGAGAGAAGGAGAGAAGCAGGCAATGGTACTGTAAAGAACTGCTCAATACACCCTGAGAGACACCCTAAATAATTCGTGGATGGGGGGACGTTGCCAGAGTTGGCTGCGGCCAGCATTAGAATAGTAAGTCCCCCGTTCCCATGGGGAAGTGTGTCGAGGAGCTCCTTTCCAGTCTCTGGCTCTGAGAGGGCTGTCGAGTGTCCTGGTGCTCCTCTGTTTCTGCCTCTCCAGGCAGCCCAGGGGCAGACGGGGCTGCATTTTTGCTGAAGCTGGCCATTCAGAAGGTTGTTCAGACATGTGATGGTGTATTTTGTCCTCAGGTCATTATGCTGTGTACAGGAATTACTGCCTTATACCCTCTCTGCCACATCTTTTCCATGTTCACAGCCTCTGTTTACAGATCCTAGGGGATCAAACCTTACTTTGACAAAACTGCAACTTTTCTCAACAAGCTTTTACTGTGAAAGGCACAGGCAAACCTTTTAAAAAATATAGCTTTTAATGTTTCATTTTGGGAGAGAAAGAATAAACTATAAATAATTTTTACACGGGTGTGTACACAGATAATTATTTCCCTGAAAAGAGTAATAGAGACAACAAAGTATGCCCGGTGGGGTGCGCAGCAGCGTGCTGGCAATATTGATCTGGGGACTGGAAGCTTGTTACAGATAAGAAATTAGAAAGAAGCGCCGCACAGCTCACTCATGCGCTGCGTGAGCACGCGGCATCTGTGCTCCGGGTTGGGCACTGGCTTCCCATCTGCTTGGGGACGCAATTCAAAGAGACAAGGTAGAGACCGTGATCTATGGGCTCCTGGTGATTGCATCCTCCCTCCTGAACTGTGCCCTTTCTTTCTCGGCGGGGGCCGGTGACAGCTGAAATGCTGAAGTCTTCTTGGGAAGAATTCTCTACCAGGACTCTTCAGGCAGGGAGGTCCCAGGAGAGGGCCATCCGAGGTAGAATAGATGTCCTATTATCCTGCCGCAGCCTACATCTGTCGACTTTCACCGGCCCCTGGCAGAGTTGTTGGGCACTAACGTTGGTTTAATTTAGTGGTGATGGCTCCAGGGAGGGTGGAGGAGGGGCAAGGACAAACTGACTGAGGGACGGGCTCAGCATCCTCTCTTCTTTTCCTCTGTTTCCCATCCCTGCTCCTCCTCTTGTGCTGCCTTTCTCTGTTAAATTTGTTAATTAGCCCCAGTACCGGCTAGGCTGTTGCCCCAGTTGGGAACCCTGGAATCAGTTTCCGGTTCCTTTTCCTTATTTTCCATGTCCAATTAGCCATCTCAGTCTGACATCTGACCCTTGCAACATTTTTTCAGAAGAGACCATCCCTTGTGTTATTGAGATCTGCCCTAGATCAGATTCCTGTCAGGAGCTGCTTGCATTGAGAACTTTAACCAGTTTCTCTGCTGTCAGTGTGGCCCTCTCCAAGTTAACAAAGGCACAGATTCCAGAATGATTTTTCTAAACTGGTGGTTCTCAAATTTTGCTGCATATCTAAATCATCTGGGAGCTTTTAAAAGTGATGTCCAGACTATGCCCCATACCAATTAAATCAGAATCTCTTGAGGTTGGATCCTGGCATCGGCATTTTTTATAACTCACCAAATGAATCCAATGTATAGTCATGCCCCAAACCATTATCTTATCATATCTGATTCCATTTTTCTTGCTCAAAAATTCTTCAATGGCTCCCCATTGCCTGTAGAATTGAAAGCTTGTACTCCTTAACTTAGAATTTCTAGCCCTTTATGATCTGACCCTAACCACTATTTTTAGTCCTATCTCTGCATCATTCTAGCTCTAGTTCTAACCTGCTGTCTTGGGTTACTCACCACCCCTTATATAAGACATGCCCTTTCTTGCCTCAGTGATCTTGCTCATGTTTTTTCCTACTTCCACAATTGCTATTCTGTCATTCTTTGATCCAGACAGTATTTTTACTATGTGCTATATTCAGATACCCTGTTGGGCATTGGGGATGCAATGGTGGGCAAAAGCAGATGCTGTTCTTGGCCTCTTGGATCTGGGGTTAGAGAGGTCCGGGGTCTCTCCTGAGGAAGAGATACTTGACATTCCTCAGGGGATCTCATGGCTGAGGAAATAAAATTGGATTCCTTACCTTAAAAAAAAAAGTCAGAGCCGGCACAGTGGCCTAGTGCTTGAGTTTGTGTGCTCCCCTTTGGCAACCAGGGGTTCATGGGTTTAGATCCCAGGTGCAGACTTATGCACCACTCATCAAGTCTTGCTGTTGAAGTGTCCCACATACAAAATAGAGGAAGATTGGCACAGATGTTAGCTCAGGGCCAATCTCCCACACCAAAAAAAAAAAAAAGAGAGAGAGAGAAGAGAGAACACAACTGTGATAAACTCTTCTAGGATGAGTTCTTCAGGCAGAGGAAGCAGCATGAGCAATTGGCCTGTGGCAGGAAAGGGCATGGCAAGGACATGGCTGAAGAAAAAGTTAGGTGTCCTGACCAGATAGAGCAAGGGGAGCATGGTCGTGTGAGATGAGGCTGGAGGGGACATTGGACAGGTCATGCCAGGACCATCATCATATTCAAGTACTTTTGCTCTAAGAGCAATGGGAAGCCATTGAAAGGTTTTCAGCAAGGGGATGCAATGTGCTTGAGGTTGTTTTTGAGAACATGCCTCCAGATGCTGGTTGGAAATAGACCAGAGTGAGTGAAGTAGATGTGGATGAATCAGGTAGTAGTTGATTATAGTCCAGGTCAGAGAAATGTGACTTGAAGGCCCTGCTCCCATGCCATGTCTGTGACGTGGAGCTCAACCAGAGGGAGAGAGGTGCGAGGGTGGAAGTTGCACTGGACGGTCCAATAGTTTCATTCCTACATTACTAACTCCCCAGATGACGAGATCTTCCTGATCTCTGGGTCAGGATGAGAGACACATTCTCTAAGCATCACAGCCTTTGTTTATAATACAGCTACCCTGGACCACTGTTTCATTTCTGGGGCAGACACTTCTTCTACCCCTCGTCACATAGTGAACACTCAGTGAATGCTCATTGAAATGAGAAACAGCATATGGACTTCTGGAGCCAGACAGCTTGGATGGGACTCCTGACTCCCCCATTTCCTAGCTCTGTGACCTTGGGCAAACTAACTAGTGTCTCTGTGCCTCAGTTTTCTTATCCACCTCCAAGGATTGTTGTGAGGATTGAAGGAGTTCATAAAATGTGCTTAAACAGTGCCTGGCACATGGTAGGTGCTATATTTCTGTTTGCCATTATTCTTACTACTATTATCATTAATAGGATCATTCATCTCATTTTGCCAGGAATCGGCTTGAAAGGAAGTACTAAGACTCTTAAATTTTCATAAGGGTCCTCTCTCCTCCCACGTGATCTATAGGGTACTTATGTAGGGAGACTTTCTACTATCTCAAACTTGTTCAGAGTGTTAGAGATTGTGATGGTTAACTTTGTGTGTCAATTTGACTGGGCCACAGGTACGCAGATGTTTGGCCAAATCTTATTCTGAGTGTGTCTGTGAGGGTGTTTTTGGATGAGATTAACATTTGAATCAGTAGACTGAGTAAAGCAGATCGCCCTCCCTGATGTGGGTGGGCTTCCTCCAATCTAGTCAGTTGAAGGTCTGACTAGAATCTGACTAGACCCTCAGCCTCTTCCTGGGTCTCCAGCCTGCCAGCTTTCAGACAGGAACTACAAATTCTGTTCTCCTGGGTCTGCAGCTTGCCCAGGAGATCTTGGGACTTGTCAGCCTCCATAAGCGTGTGAGTCACTTTCTTATAATAAATTATCTATCTATCTATCTATCTATCTATCTATTTATCTATCTATCTAATCTTATTGGTTCTGTTTATCTGGAGAACTCTGGCTAATACACAGATGATGAAGAAAGGGCCCTAAGTAGGTCTTATCATCCCAGTGGAGACCCTTGGAGTAAGCAGTCATGATCCAGACTAATGGCTAAAGACATCTAGTTCGCACTCCCTCTGCATTTGCCTACTTTAAAAAAAAGCCAATGTCGTGACCGTAGTAAGAAAGGTCTCCAGTAGTCTGATGCTGTGCTTAATTCTAGATGCCTTGCTCATCATGCCCACAGGCTGCTTTCTAACAGGCCCTCTGAGGAGCTATCTTCCCCCTTGGTCTAGATGAAGTGAGAGATGTGAGAGTTAGACATGTCCCTGTTTGCTCCTTCCGTTCTGGCCCCCTGCCTCCTGTCCTTGCCCCATATCCATTTTCACCCTGCAGGGTCCAAACAGAATATTCTTTTCCCTCAAGTTATCACAGCTTTTAAGGGAGCAAATGAATCTTTTTTCTTTTTTATCACAAAATTACTACAACTCATGCATCCTGGTGCAGGATGCTTCATCTTCTCTATAGCGTTGCCTTTCAGCAAAATGCCGTGGCTCTCCTTTGTCCAAAGTCAAACTGTAAATCCAGTTAGTTTATAACAATATTGAATGAAATGAAAATCTCTGAAGTTTCTCTTCTCCGACTCAACATTTGGTTGAGAAAAATGAAGTTGCCATTGTTTGAGCTGATGAAGATTAAATGGACTGCCTCTGAATTTAATTGAGTCTCTGTTTGAATAATATCCACGGTGGGTCCGACTGCAACGTTTGGTGATTAATGGTGAGACTGAACAACAGTAACATCTGGACCCAAAGCTGTTCTTGGCTTAGAAGGTGTTCATTCCTTTGAGAGAAGGGATTCTCTGCATCATTGTCCAAATAATCATTAGCAAATAGATCAGCTGAGACATTTTAATTAAAGTTTCAAAATGTAGGGAGAAGAAAAGTTTCTTAACACTCGTATTTTATGTATCCAAGTTAAAATAAAAATTTTGTTATTAAAAAGGGAGATAGGTTTCTACTTCTTTTGAGGAAAGAGAAGGAAGGGTGGATTACAAAGCAGTGTTTGTCTGCCCAGGAATTGGTGCACAAAAAGAACTTGGGCCTAGGAAATGTTGCAGCCAGTTGTTTTAACTATCATTGTAGGTAATATTTAAGAAAGCTTTGAGGAATCACACAGATTTGAAAAATAGTTTTGTCTGGTTTTTAGTGTGCAAATGTTTATGAACTAAATGTAATAAAATGGTAGTTATGGAAAATATTAACGATGAATAATTAAAATGATATAAGAAATAAAAGCACAAGAATGTTTTGGAAGATTTTATTTCGAAATATTGACTAATTATACTGGAATTACTACAGAATGTTTGGGTAAATAAAATGACTCCTGCATCTGAGCTTGTTATCACAGGAATTCCATGGGAGGAGGGGGAGATAGATAATCAAATGCATCACCAGATTACGTGGAAAAGGTGTCTTAACTAAAGGTATTTTAGTCTAATGCTCAACTAACAATACAAGGAATACATTTTACAGAGCCAACTGTTTAGAAGAGATTTAACCCTAAGGAGTTGCTGGATCTATGAACATTATGAAACAATAAACACAGGCAGACTAGGGAATAAAGACATTGTGATTATTCAAAAGCAACATTCAAGTTTAGAAGTTTCATTCTGCAACATAAGGAGACACCATTGGTCAAAAGAAAAATAGCCACCAGATAAAAATGAACCAATAGATGTGGGAAATACTTATTTTCATCCAAGTCATCATTTGATATTATTATCCTTTTGGCCAGCTAGCTTACTTTGTGTCAGAATGAGTATACATTACCCTAATTACAAGTAGCCAGATTGAGTTTAGGCCTTTCACTAATACTGGAAAATAATTTGCATTATAGGGAGCCAGCGTGTTTGCTCGAACATGTGACCTCTTCTTGCCTGCACAATAAAGGTTTGTCTTTTTAGCTTTGTCCTTGTTATAACTGGAAAACCTAGATACTTTCTGCGAAGATGAAAATACTTGGTTTGCACAGAATGACAAGTTCCATGATTATCTTACATAGAGGTAATAGTTTAATAAGAGCAGACTATGTGTGTTGTAGGATGTGAAAATACATCTAATTACTTTGTAGGGTTGGAATCTGTTGTAAATACATTTAGTTATACAGCAAATAGTATTGAGCTTCTGCTATCTATAGGTACTATACTTTATGAAGAATATGAAAGTGAACTAGATCTGGCCCTTGTCCTCAGAGAGCTTACAGTATAGTAGGGGAGATAAAAAAAAAAAACTAGAGCTCAAGGGACATTATGGCAACCATCGCTGTGGGTTGGCAGAGAGCCTCTACTTATCAGAGTCACAGAGTCATGCAGTGACCCAGGGTGATAGAGCTTCTGCCATCTCAGATGCTTACCAAGCCAAGAGGAAAGGGTACTCAAGCACTTCTCATCACACTGGCAATGAAATATTCAGCCTAGAAATGATGCATAATTTCCACTATAAGTCAAGGTCTAGAGAGAGTCACAGAGACTCACCTAATCAGGAAGTACAAATCTACCATGTGCGGTGCTACCTGGAACTGGAAATAAGTGGCGAGCAGCAAGAATGACTATTCCAAGAGTCAGTCCTCTTGTGTTGGCATATCTAGATGCTGACAGTTCTGTGGGATGAGATTCAATGAGAAGAACACTTAACAGAGATAATAATTTGGCTTTAGATTCACTATTGCAACATATATTCAAATACCTGTGCTGGTGGTGTGAATCATGACATTTCGTATCAAATAATAAAGATAGATTCTTTGCAGACCAATTACAAGAAGAGATTTGTATGTCTGCTCTCTTGCTTGCTTTCCCTCTGTGATTGCGAGGGAGAGCAGTAACATTTAATCTAAAGCAAAGCACCTTCCTGATCAAAGTGCCTTGCTTGTCTGATGGTTCCTAACAAGATGTCTGTTGGACTGTCATCTTCTCTGAGAACAGAAGAGGGTTTTAAGTGAGTTTATATGGAGATTTTCAAATTTCTGTGCCTTTTGGCTTTTTATAATATCTGGCAGTGTTAGCCCCTCTCGTTCTTCTTTTTAATTTTTTTGCAAAGCTATTCTTGCCTATTTGTTCCAACAAGTGAATGTTAAAATCATTTTTGTGCCTTTTGATGATAATGTTGCATAGACAATAGAAGTAAACAGTAACAACCACAACAAAACAACACAAATAAAAGAGTTAAGTGTGAAATAAGGGTTAACTAATTATGTCCAAGACAATTTTGAAAATCAAATGAAAGCAGTTGAGCAGGGTGATTATATTTGTCATTACTACTATTCTAGAAATTTCTGTATTTATAGCATTCATTTCACAAAGGGATGATCCTGTTGGGAATTATGAATGACTTGAAATTTTTTGGCCAAATTTATGAAAGTCAGATTCGTAAGTGGCTTATGAGACAAACTAGAATGAGTTCATCTTTAAAGCTGACCTATGGGAGGGTGAGCGAGACCTTCTGGCTCATTACTATCTCCTTCAGTTCTCCAAAGTCTTACCATGACAGAGGGAATGTGCTTTAATAAGCATCATCTGAAAGTTAGTAGTGGAGTAAGACTTTTGTAATATGGTCTTTAGAGGGGTTTCAAATAGTCAAAACCCTGCTTTTAATGAAGAGTGCTAATTGCCAGTGGGATACCATGCCATGAAGGTCAGACCTAGTAGAAAGTACTGAAGTATAGAGAGAGGTTGGGGTGGGATTGGTTAGAGAAAGAGGGTTAAAGGAGACAACATGTATTGTGGACTCCAGACCAGGTACTATTATTACTTACATTATTTCATTCTATCCTCATAACAAAACTTTGAGGCAGGTTTATTATCTTCCTCTATTTACAGATGAGGAAACTCAAGCTGAGAAAGGCTTGCCAATTAGCTTTGAATCGGGATTTGCACCCACGTATGCTGAACTCTAAACCATGCTCTTTCCACGACATTGCACATCTTCCCGGGATGACTTGATTAAGGGAAGGAAAAAGGTTACCTAATGGAGAGGGGAACTAAAAAGATTTTAGCATGTATTAGTATCTTACTTTACTATTCTGTAATTTTTCGTGGGCCTTCAAAGCTTTGTCCTTTTGACCTTGGTGCTCTACATCTGTAGATGTGTAGTAAGTTTGATCTGAAGGAAAAACATGGTGGGGCCTCTAGAGTTGTTCTGCTTCCCAGTGATCCCAAGGGCAACTTTGGATTTGTTTTGTCTTCTATAAAATCCTTTTTGAGTGGCCTATTATCTTACAAAACTATCTGCAATATCTCACATTTTGAATTTTTTGAATATCTATGATTTGCATTGGTTATATATTTTGAACCATGTAAAGTTTAGAGGAGCAGTTTTTCTTCTTTCTTTTCAGGTTTATTTAGCTCAGTCCCCTCAATCATTGGAGGCTTATTTGCTTTTCCTTGTTAGTTGGGCCCTTTCAAACCACTTTGACGATATGGAGGTCTCCAAGGTCTGGTTTAGGTAGCCAGACTAAAGATTTCTTTGGAATATCAGAAATAAAAATTGCTAGAGGCTTCTGGTCAAGGACTGAGTAAATAGCTCACACTGTAATCAAGCTCCATATATTATCGAGTGTAACAGAGGCCACATGCAAAAGTAATGAAAACTCCTTTCTCTTAGGAAGTGACAGCGATAAATCCTCTGTATAGAAAATACTCCCACAGAATAAGTCCATTTCAGTGCAACACAATGATAGCACATTTGCATAACACTGTCCTGTTGATAAAGCATTTTCTTATAGAGTCTCTCTCTGAGCTTGACAGCAATTCCATTAGTAGGTATGACAATTAGTATGACAACCCCATTACCTGGGGAGAAAATGGAGACTTAGAAAGTGTGAGTGACTTGTCCAAGGTTACATACTCAGATCTAGAATTCAGGTCCTCTGGATCCAAAATCAGGTCTTCTGAGCACTCAAGGACTGTACCCACATGTTTGTGACCACCATGAGGTAAGATTTCAGGGGCAGGGCACTGATGGGTCCACTTATCAGCAAATAGCACTCCACCCACCCTCCACTGGTAATGGTAGCTCTTATTCTACCATTAACTTTTGGATGATGCTTATAAAGCATGTATTCTCTGTCAGTAGAAGCTTTTGGAGAATTTAAGGAGATAGTGATGACCTAGAAGGTCTTGCTTCTCCCCCCAGCTCACTACCAATGTTCAAATAAGTCTTACAGATGCTGTCAGATAGCATTTCCCCAAGTTGTGCAGATTGCACTTCCTAGCTGGGTGATCTTGTACAAATTACTTAACTCCTCTGGGCCTCAGTTCCATCTGTAAATGGGAATAATAACAATCCCTAATGCACTAGGCTGTTGTGAGCATGAAATGAGTTGATCTATTGACAACATTTAGAATAGTGCCTGGCACATAGTAGCACTCAGTAAATGTTGGACTTTATTCTTAATGCATGGAAAGTGCTTGGTACCTAATAACTGCTGAATAAATGTGAGTTATAAAAATTAAGGAAAGAAGAAGAAAGGAAGACTATACTGAATTCACAGTTTTCAGGGCAGGCCTTGACGAGAAAGAGTGGCAGAACTAACTTCCCCACACAAACTTATAAACAGTGACCCCAGTGTAGCTAAACACTAGACCTCTTCTGCTCCCAGACCCTCTGCTAAAGTTTATCACCATCCATCAAGAAATCGCCGACAAGCCACTGGGCTGTGATTCACGGCGCCCATCAGAGCTGGCGCCGGTAATGACCTCTGTCGCTGCCTCCCTAAGTGGGGTTTGAACCAGGAAACCTGCACATTTTTCAGTACTCTGGGCCCCAGCTATAACGAATGGACTCGCAGTCACTTTTCTCAGCAGAAATGACAGCAGTGCTTTTAGGAAGAATGTTCAAAAGCACACTCATAAGAATGTTAAGCCAGGCATGTATGTAAATGTGAATTAAGTCATCACATTCTGGCTAATCTCTGAAGAGAATATGCCTGCCTTTGAGCAGCTAAGAAAAATAAAAGAAAGGATTAAATTATTTGTGTGCAGTCGAACTAAATGCCAAGTTTGTCTTTAGGGCAAATTGTTTATATTGCTTCCTACCAGACTGCAAACAAGCTGTTGTGCTCCCAGCTAAGAAGATTAGGTGCCCAGCTACCTGGGTCTTCAGAATATAGGTTCTAACTCGTCTTTGAAGAGGAAAAGGCTCTTACACAGGAAGGATATAGGGAACCATCAGGGACGGCAGCTCGAAGGCTTATGTTGGCACTTTGGGTTCTGCAGTGAGAATTAAATGGCTGAGGATGATTTGCTTTTCTCTAAGAGAATGGGTTGTAGAAAACCAAGGAGTAATTACCTCTCTGGTAACCTACTCCAGGGAGGTGAAGGAAGTCAGAAGTAGGTAACTACAAACAAAAACACCATGCTGGGTCTCCCTCCTTGAAGACACCAAGTACCCCATTCCCTGTAAGGGGTTTGATATAATTCTTTCTTTCAAAAAATGCAACATGGATGAGTTTGCACATAAAGGGAGATTATAAAGTACTTTAAAAGGATATTATGATGACAACCCCGCGTGGAGGGCATTTCTTCCCTCACAAAATTGTTGATGATTGTGGTTTGATTCAGATTGAAGGTAGATTATTTTATTAGTCTCTGCTCCTCAACCCCAAACTGACTTTGACTTGCTTTTCCTTTAATCCAACCTCCTCTCGCAGCAGGAGTGGTCTGTGATAACACTAATAATAAAGATAGCACTTTAAAAGTAGCTTAGACATACGGAGTACTTGTTTCATGCCAGCACCTTCCTTTATGTGTTTCATTTATGTCTTGCAACAGTCTTAAAAGGTAGACGTTTTTATTAACCTTGTTCTAAAGATGTAGGGGATTTAAATAATTTGGCCAATCTCCTTTAGCTGGTAAATGGTAGAGTTCAGATCCAACCCAGCTCTCAACTACTACTGTTGCTGCTTCTGCTACTGCTGCTACTACTACTATGACCATGACAGTAGCAGCCACTACTGCTACTCACTACTATTACTATAACTACAATAGCAGCTACTACTACTGCCGTTGCTACGACAGCAACAGCTGCGATTGTTATGATGACTACTACTAACGCTACTACTAGAAATGAACACACGTCCATCAAGTCACTTAAACCTCAGTGAGAAAAATAATCTGCGGCTCCATTTGTTAATGATCCATCAGTAACTTCTCACCTCCCACTCTTCTATTGAAGTAGCCCTAATGATGGGTGAAAGTGAATAGAAGGGTTGGGCATGGGCCAACTCAACCCTACAGAAGACTAGAATTTTCTAGAAATTTGTATTTTTTCTTAGAAAAAGAGCAACCCTCAAATATTGGCTTTTCTATCATAATAAATCTGTATTGGTTTTAATATAGTCAAAATTTTTCCCTAACAGATTTTTAGTAAAATTGGAAGAATGGAACCTGTGCCAAGTAATCTAGTGACTTCGTGTTTCCTGGTGTACTTAGGTGTGTCAGTTTATGCACACTAGCTTAAGAAACTTTGATACATGATGGCAAATATTTGATTGGCTGCCATAAATAAAGGACTGGAAGTAGATGCCAGCTCAGCCTTGAGTTCTCAGTTCAAATGCCATCTCTGCAAGAGAAAGGATTCCCTGCTTCCCCTCGTCCCCACAGCTAGGTCGATTCCTCTGCCCCACCTCTCCCCCAGCACCCTATTTTTCTTAAATATTGCTAATCCTCAGTAGCTCATAAGACTGTAATTTTACAAAAAGTAAATTACACAAAGGCAAAGATCATGTCTAGTTTTTTCTCCCACCATTAAATTTCTGGATTTAACTCAGCACCTGACACATAATAGGGGCCTGAAATTGTTAAATGAGTGAATAAAGGAATGCACGAACCTCCTGAAGAGTCAGCTCTCTTCTGCCTGAGATGGGCACTGATGTGAGCAGCCTCTCTCAGCTTGGCAGCCTCCTTCCATCCAGAGCCGGTACAATGGGCAACTCATTTATTGATCCTCTTTGGGGCGTGAAGTCGTTCTCGTGGGATGTATCCATATAAAGGGAAACATGTATTTAAGTTTTAAAACATTAAAACAACAGCCACTCGGACAGGTGCCCATCTGGATACCCTGTACTGGCTACCAGTAACTTTGGTGGAAGGCTCTGTGAGCTAGCTCAGTCCAGCTTTCAGCAGAGCGTGTCTGTGCCTTGCTCAGAGTGCTGTGAGGTGTGGTGGGTGCTGCTAGGTAGAGAGCAGTGTGCCTGGCCATCGTATTTAGGAGCTGGCAGCTACACCCCTGCAACACTTACTTTCCTAATGGGTGTTCTTTGGGGATGACAGATTTGCCCCCATTGGTCAGGCCTTTTTATAGAAACTGCAATGAAAGGAGAATCTTCTGTAGGCTTCTCTCTGTTTCTTTGGCCTTGAACTATTTTGGTCACTCCATGTTGGGCCGTTTAAATGACACTGGGAAATTTTCACGTATCTAGCACCGTGGGGGACAGCAGCATTCCACGTAAGTGGATTTTGCAGATAGCTGAAACTTATCCTGTTAAACTGCAAACTTAAAAAAAATTACCATTTAGATGAAGCCTTCTGAAATACATGATACCCAAACTTGCCTGCCTTTTAAATCAGAAGACAGTGAATATGTTTACTTTTATCTTGATGGCTCAAGGTCAGAACTTTGAACATGGAATCATAGGATTTTAGAGCTTGGTGGGCCTTGATGCAGACCGTCTGGTTCAACTCCCTCACAATAGACAGGAAGAGAATGAGGCCCAGAGAGCTGGTGTGCCTTTCTGAAGACCACACAGCTAGGCAAATGGAGACCTAGATGAAAATTCAGCCCTCAGCTGTTAGCCCAGTGCCCTTCCCATTGTCCTAGATCAGAGGCTCTTTGGGTCTGTGGGTTTTTCATCTCTTCAATAAGTAGCTCTAAACTCTACCATCTTATTTAGCTGCTATTCCTGATTTTCATATTTTTTCCTGTATCCTCTTTAGTTGAAAAAGTCAATTTTCATTTCTTGCTTTCATGATGTATTTGCCTCTATACTGTCTTCTTATTTGGGGTAGCTCTTTAAAGTGTGTGGTTGTGAGGACAAGAGTGGGGACCTAATTTTTAAAAAATTGATCAACTTTACTTTTTAGAGCAGTTTTAGGTTCACAGCAAAATTGAGTGGAAAGTACAGAGAGTTCCCATGTACCCCCTGGAGTGGGGACTTTTTTATACTTTCTTGTACATCCCATAATTTAGCACAAATGTCTTGTGTGTAGTAAGCTCTTATAAAATAGTTGTAGATTGATTGATTCTATCATCCTATGGACTGGGGAACAAAGTTTCACAGGTTGTTTGAAATGTGTTTTAAATGAGAGTACATTGTGCTGTAACTAGGTTATCGACAGGGCCTGGGGCCCAGATTATAAAGTATATCAGATTTGTGACACCAATTTGGCTACTCAAAGACCTTGCTTCCTTACTTCTGTGTTTTCAGGCCATTTGGATAAGTAAAGCTGTTGGATAAAAGAAGCATGACTATAGTGGGAATAAAAATAGCAATAACAATAATAATAATATTCTACATGAGCAACGCTTTAAGCTAGGTTTGGGAATTAGATTTTAGTACTAGCCGTGCCACCAGTCCATGGCTAGGTCACGTTTACAGTTGCAATCTAGCATCTAGCCCAAGACATACTTGTAACCTGGCGTCTGTCACAGTCCCTAGTTGTAACCTAGTGACTAGCACAGTGCCCTGTGCATAGGAGGGGCTCTAACCCTTAGAGGAGGTATTGTCTGACTTGAATCCTGAAGGTCAAATTGGAGTTAAGCAGGCAAAGGGAGGAGTCGCCTTAGAAAAGCACTTTACTCTGAGGGAAAATCAGCTTTCAGACTCCACTGGGGTGTCCCTTGAGAATGAGGGGATTGTAGTCTAAGGTGAATCTAGAGAAATAAGCAGAGACAGTTCATGGAGGATCTGAGGAATTTACCAAAGAGCAGAAATTTTATCTGGAAATACAATAAGGAGTCATCGGAGCGTTTTAAGTTGGGAAACTACATGGGCAGATTTGTTTTAGAAAGATCACTCAGGCTTCAGGAAGGAACATTTATTCATTCCGCAAATGTACACTGAGGATCTGCCTTGTGTTCGGCACTCTCCCAGGAGCTGGGGGTAGACCTCTGATTAGTCCAAGTCTCTAATCTCCAGGAGATCACATTCTAGTTCACGTTTATGTGTACGGTGGCAGCAGCAGGTGCGGGCAAGTCTACGTGCTTATAATATCAGATAGTGACAAGGGATCTGACAAAAACATAGGACAGGGCAGCAGAAGGAGGCTGGGGTAAGGGGCGTATTTGGATTGGATGATCAGGAAATGTCTCACTGAGTTGTGACACTACTAGAAGACTGAGAGTGGGGAGACCAGTTAGGAGACAACAGATTTGCAAATGAGAAGTGATGAGAGGCTAGAGTAAGGTAGTGGTAGCAGCAATGGAGAAAAGGGGTCCAAGTACAGCAATATTTAAGGAAGTCGAACCTGTAAGACTTGAAGAATAATCAGACGTGAGAGGTGAAGGACAAGGGTTAGGACTGAGGATGTTCCTGGTTTGAATAGCTGGGTGGGTGCTGGGAGCAGAGCAGAGCTGAGGAGAGGAGGTGGGGTTAGCTGTGCTGATGAGATCAGTCTTGGATATTTTTTTTCCAGGGAGTCATGTTTTATTGTAGGGCAACAAAAAACTCAGTATATTTACACTCTCACATCTCTTCTGAATGCCTGAATTCTGTGCACTGTCTTCTCTGTACCAGGCCAGCCAGGCATGGGCAGGGTGCTCAGAGTCCTTACTCCCTGCCCCAGCCCAGCCCACTGGGACCCTGCAGTTGCTCATGCTAGGTGATGACAGTCTGCACTTTTTGAACTGGCCCTCTGGCGAGGTGATAACTAGCTCCCTGGCGTGCTCCAGGATCTCAGTGTCCTCTGATGAAGCCATGGTCACTGTGGCTTACTCTAGGCCATTTGCACCCACACTGGCTGTGAGCACGATGCCCTTGCTAAGGCTGAGACCAGCATCATGGCCACCTGCTCTGTCAGGCTCTCAGGGGTGGTGCTGGTGACGGTGTCAGCAGCAGCCACGTCTAGGCCAAGCCCTGCCCTCTGGTCCATGGTCACATTCAGCATGATGATCTGGTGCCCAGCATGTGCCTGTCAGTCTTGGACATTTTAGAAAGCATGATGGCACTCACAGATGGTTGTTCTTTCCTTCAAGGCACTTGGAAGACTGAATTTCCTAGCCCTCTTGTGGTTGCATGGGGTCATATAAGTAGTTCTGGCCAACGGGCTGTGAGTGGAAGTGACACATGTTTTTGGCGGAGGCACTTAGTTATGAGTGTGAGATCGACACAAAATGATTAACATTAGTCTCTTAACTTGCTGTATGGGGGAGGCTTTGTGTTGAGATGGCCAGGCTAAAAGATTCAAACACCCTGTGTCTCTGGCTATGGAAGAAGTTACCCTGGAGATCTGAGGTAGACTTTATGTGAGCTAGAAATAAACTTCTGCATATTAAACTACTGAGATTTTGGTGTTGCTTGTTACTGCAACATGAACTAGTCTATTCTGGCTAATGTAAGCATATTGAGCTTAATGTACCTGTGGGATCACTAAGTGGAGCTGCTCAGTAAGCAGTCAGATATATAGGGCTGGAGAATAGGAAAGGTCTGGAATGAGGAGCCATTCACAAATGTTTGATGGTTGATGGGAATGAATGAGATCAACTAAGATGAGTGAGCAGTGAAGGCTAAGGACAAAATCTCAGTAAAAACAAAATTTAAGGGGAGGAAAAGAGAAAGAGAAACCCACAAAAAAGATAAAAAAGGAGTGGCCAGAGAGATAACAGGAATATTGGAGAGAGTGGTATGAATTTGGAGGTAGAAAAGGAGGGAGATTATAAGCAGTTGTTGCTCTGAAGTTTCTCCGTAGGCAGAACTTTGGGGCTGCAGCATCGTTGCGAGGGAGTCTGGGAGTCTTGCCTTGATTGCATCTGCAGAGAAACAGTGCTTTTATTGACATTGTATGCCAATCAGAATTGCAGGCATTGATGAAAATTGTGAGGAAGGGGCTTATCCCTCACTCTTACTCTTCTTGGTGCAGGAGACATTATGAAGGAATATGGCAAAACTTTCCTCATTCATTTATTACCTATTTATTCAGTACCTATGGTGTGCCAGGCATCCTTCTAGACACTGGACATATAACAGGGAACAAAATAAAGTCCTTGTTTTCGAGGTACTCATCGTCATTTCAAACAAACAAATGTGTAATATTTCAGGTGATGGTAAATACTAAAATGGGAAGTGAAGCACAGTAAAGTGACAGAGTGTGACAAGGCAGGAGATAACTTATAAGGTGTTCGGGGGAATCTGATACAGTGACATTCGAGCAGACACCTGAATTAAGGGAGGGAGTAGCTTTCTAGATAACTGAGGGAAGGATGTTCCAGGTCAAGGAAATAGCCGGGGCAAAGTCCCCAGAGGAAGATTGTGCTTGACATGTTTGGAGTGTAGCAAGGAAGATAGTGTGGCTGGAGCAGGGCGAGCCAGGGGAGAGTGGTAGGAGGTGATATCAACGAGGCTGTGAGGACCAGTTCATGTGGGCCTTGAAAAAACTGTGGCTTTATTCTAAATGAGATATGATCTCCTGGAACATTTTGAGAAGAGAAGTGACACAAAATGATTAACATTAAAAAAAAAGCTACTGTAGTGGCTCTGTGAGGAGAGAAGTGTAGGCATCAAGGGTGAAAACAGAGAGTCTCATTAGAAGGTGATTGCAAAAATCCAAATGAGGGATGATGATGGCTCAGGCTAGGGTAACAGTAGAGGTGGTAGAAAATGGCTGGATTCAGTTATATTTTGAAGGTAGCACAACAAGATTTGCTGTTAGGTTGGATGCAGGAGGAAAGAGCAAGAGAGTCAAAGATAATTTCAAACTTTTTGGCATGAGAACTAGACAGATGGAGTTGGTATTTTTTTTGGAGAGGGAGTTGACTGTAGGAGAACCAGGTTAGAGAGGTTAGTGTAACGTCTGTGTATGTTAAGTTTGAGATGCCTGTTAGATATCCAAATGGTAGTGTCTGTTTGGCAGTTGGAGACACAAGCTGGAACTGGGGGAGAGGTCATGGCTGGAAATATCAGCTGAAGTTTTGGTTTACGATGGGATCCTTGTCCTGGAGGCCAAGTGAAGAAAGTATTTCAAGGAGAAAGGAATAATAAACCTGTCTTATAATTATAAGCTGCCACTATATGAGGTTAGATGAGAGCTGAGAAATGACCATTGTCATGATGGAGATTAAGGGCAGTCACAGTGGAATGGTGGAGGTGGAAGTCTGGGTCAGGAGAGAACTGACAGAGTGGAATTTGATTCTGCAAGTATAAATAATTTTTTTTTAATTGAGATTTGCTATAAAGGAGAGCAATGAAATAGCAGTTGGAGGGGAATATGAGATTTGGGATGGATTTTCTAAAAGATGAGTGACATTATCATGTTTGTATGCTGATGAGAATGATCTAGAGGGAAAATTCAATGATGTAGGAGAGAGGAGGTGCAAATCTTTGGGTAGGAAAGAGCAGGAGAGGTCCAATGTGTAAGGCAGGGGGTTCACCTCTGGTAGAGGTGTAAGCACTTCATCCATTTTAGCAGGAAGGAAGGACGAGAATATGGCACAGATGCAGGCAGGTTTACGGCTCTGGGAAGATGTGGAATCTCTTCTGTCTGCCTCCATTTTCTCAGGCCATAGCTGAGAGAAAGGAAAGCAGAAGAGGTGTTGGAAGTTTGGGAGAGAAAAGAAGATATGAAATATTCTTCTGGAGAGTGGGAGACTGAAAATTGGTTAGGGAAATATAATATGCATATCAGGAAACAATAGGGTCCCCCCCTTGGGGTTTGTAGTAATAAATGTGAGGTGAGACCAATCAGCATAATTATATGCTTGCTTACCCAGTGGCTTGGGTGCCTGTGCCACAGGTGGGGTTCAGAGTGGGATTTGCAATTAATCAGGGTTGGGGTAGGAGGGTTAGAGCGTGTGCAATGCAGTGAGTAATAATGATGGGTTGTGGAATCTAGGCTAGCGTGGGGAGGGACAGTGAAGACATGGATGGGTTCAATGGATCTTTAGAGTTGCAGTACCAGAGGGAGTGAGCCAAAAGGATAGCAGATGGATCTCAGAGAATAGGATGCTTCAAATTGAACCAATGGAAGCAGTGCAGTCATATGTGACGACAGTGTGTATAGCAAAGAGGAAAACTGAGGTGCAGTGGATCATTGTAGCTGAGAAGGCAATGAAACTGAAAATCCAAGATATTCAAAGGAGTTCCAAGTGGATATTGAAATTACCAAGGGCAGTGGTAGAGAGTGACAGTGACTTAGGTGCTGCATCTTCAGGGGATGAAGAGAAGTAGCCTGTGGGTCTGCAGATAAATGCCACAGCGAGGATGAACAGAATGATAGAAGGCTGATATGACCTTGAAGAAGTTGGGACTCACGGGGTTGGGGGAGGAACATTTGAACCTCACGTAGCACCTTGTGTATATCTTCATGATACTGTCTTATTCTACCTTTTGTTCTAGTCTGTGCCTTTCTTCTGTCTCTTACAAGCCCCATTTCCTCACTATACTGTGAGTTCATTAGGTGCAGGGACTACATTCTCATTTTTAACTACCTCAGTGCCTAACACAGTGCTCCATTTATAGCAGGCAATTACCATTCATTGAATTAGATTGCCCTAAATGTGGAAATTTAAAGATCAAGCGGCTAACAACCTCAGAGGATACAATATGGAAATGGAATTTATACCTAGATTTATTGTGTGTACTAAAAACATAGCACTGTCAGCTAATCATGTAGTTTCAATTGTTTCTAGAGTTCCAAAGACATTAAAAATATAATTTGATCGTAAATATGGCAAAGAAAAGCCTGGGGCCGTTCTATTTGCATGGAAAGGTGCTGTTTCCTTGTTTTTATACTGCAGGAATAAAAATGTCTGGGAAGGAGCACCATTTGCTAGCTTTGGCCATTTCCTGAAGCCCCTCAAATATTTGTTCATCCAAAATTGCTCTTTGAAAGCTAAAGAATAGTTCATTTTTACTTTGCAGAAGACCTGCACCCATACCATAACTGTACCTTGGGCAAACTGGGCAATGCGAAAACACTATTCTTGAAAATCTCCTCACTGTGTAATGGCATTGTGTATGATGAATAAGAAACATCACAAGAAAAGAGAAATTTTGATTGAAACTGTAAACTCAACTTTGATTTGCTTCCATAACTTATTTCGGCAGCATCTAAATGTGAATTGTAAGGGTAAAGAACTGTTTTATGTGATGTCCAAAATTGCCTCTTGAAAACCATGATGCAGTGTCAGCACTGTGGTTCTGCCATTCACAGAGGTAATGGAGAGAGGGTGTCTATCACACGCTGTCGCTTTCCATGGGTAATTCACATTCTCCTTGTGTCTTTCAATTACCACTGGCAAAAATGCATAACTAATCAACTTACATCGAAGATGCTGGATTTGTACTCTTTCTTTCCCATCTCTGTCACCTCTTGCTCTCCCTCTTCTTCCCCCTCCCTCCTCTTTTCCTAGATACTCATAAACCAGAATCACTTAAAGATAATAGCTCCTTCAAAAATGCAACTCCACAGGATTTAATTAAACCTTAAGTCCCAGCCTGGCCTGGGGAGGCTGAAGTAGTGCGAGATGAATCTTTGTTCAGAATGAACATGGGATTCTAGTGGCTTCAAGGTGTCAGAGACCAAGTGCACTAAAACAGAGATTTGGCTTGTCGCTAGTTGTATGAATGCAGTAAATCAAACAGTAGGTCGGAAAGTTAGCAGTCTTTCCTTTTGTGTGACCTTGGCCATGGCAATGTCCTTCCTTCCTGCTTCCTCATCTCTAAAATGGACTCTGAATACCAGCCTTAAACTGTTGTTGCTTAGAAAACAGCTTTTTAAACCTTGACTCTCAATTCTTTTCTTTGGTTTACAAAGGCTAAATAACTATACTGGGGATATTTCAGTTGTTGTAGATATTTAGGTAAAAATGACAGAGATTATTTTGAGTACCCCATATCCCATCATATCTTCTGGGGTCCTGGAATAATGTAAATTAAAATACATTAAGATATAAGTTACTATACTCCTTCTATAGTTCCGTGGGTAAAACTGATCATGTGAAAACACTATTCTTAAAAATCTCCTGGCTGGCATAATTATTATAATAGTGAACATTGACATAAAGCTTACTATGTGCTAAAGACTACTTAAACAATTGATATATAGTAACTTATTTATGCCTCACAACAATTCTCTACGATAGATCCTGGAATTTTACTTCCCATTTTACAGACAGGGACAGGAAAGTTAAGTAATTTGACCAAGGATACCAACAGCATGTGTATTAGTAGTCAGAGCTCTCCAGAGAAACAGAACCAATAAAGATGTGTGTGTGTATGTGTATGTATATACATACATATATATTCACATACATATATTCTGTTTCAACATTAGATCACTGTACAAATATATATATATATGTCTGTTTATTTATTTTAAGGAATTGGCTTACATGATTATGGAGGCTGACAAGTCTCAAGATCTGCAGACCTAGGCGGGGCCAATAGGTTAGTTCCAGTCCAAAGGCTGGCAGGCTCAAGACCCAGGAAGATCTTATGTTTCATTTTGAGTTCAAAGGCTGGAAAAAATCGATGTCCCAGCTTGAAGGCCATCAGGCAGGAGGAGTTCCTTCTTACTGATAGGAAGGTAAGTCTTTTTGTTTTATTCAGGCCTTCAACTGATTGGATGAGGCCCATTACATCAGGGAGGACAATCTGCTTTACTTGGTCTACTGATTCCAATGGTAATTTCATCCCAAAACACCTTTACGGACACTCCTAGAATAATGTTTGACCAAAGATCTGTGGCCCAGTTTTAAGTTGACTCATAAAATTAACCATCACATTATGTAAGTGACTGAGCCAGGGTTTGGGTCCAGAGCACAAGTTTTGGCCTCTACTTACAAACTTTCTAAGGCTCTAGTGAGACTTACTGTCATCTATTCAACATGAAAGTCCAGCAATGCCCTTGCTCAGGCTTCACAAGGATTTTATAATTGTCAAAATTATAAATACCTAACATCGTCCCACAAACAACATGCCATGTTAAGGGGACCTTACTGAGAACAAGAGTTAGCTACTAGAATATTTGACCTTCTTCCCGGGAGATCTTATTTTGTCCTTTAATATTTCAAACTGGCCAAAATTAGATCCTTGCTTGCCTCAGACCAAACTTCAACCACACATGGGAAAACAGACAGTCTTTACTTTTCTCATTTCGATGAGAGAGCTGTAACTGGGCCACAGGTCTGAAGGCTGGGACTTCCTGCCTGATTCTGCTCTTCTGGGAACACAACACTGAATGAAGGAGGCAAAGACTCTGCTCACCTACTTTACAATGAGGGATACAGTCAATATATAAGTAAGTAAATATAAAAATATACAATGGAGTGTTGATTAGAGATAAAAGTTCCATGACAACAGTTGCGCTGGGAAAAGGAAGAAAGAGATGGATGATGTGAGAGAAGTGGCTATGAACGCAGGGAAGTCAGGGAGGGCTTCTCTTGAGTAGGTGACATCTGAGCAGAGACTTGAATGAAATAAGGGGATGAGCCATGAGATGAGCTGTGGAAAGAACCTTCTAGATGGGGACCGTATGAGTCAAGGCCCTGATTTGGGAGTATGCTCTGTATGCTTAAGGAACAGTGTCATTGGAGTGAAGTGAGCAAGGTGGGGAGAGGAAGGTAATGAAATCAGAGGCCAGGGCCGGGTGACATAGGGTCTTTTGGTTAATGGAAAAGACTTTGGATTCTGGGATGGGAAGACATTGGAGGATTTGGAGTAGGAGAATGACATGATCTCACTCACATTTTAAAGGATCCCCTTGGCCGCTGTAAGA
This sequence comes from Equus przewalskii, assembly GCF_037783145.1. Classification (NCBI taxonomy): domain Eukaryota; kingdom Metazoa; phylum Chordata; class Mammalia; order Perissodactyla; family Equidae; genus Equus; species Equus przewalskii. Next base: position 75,491,725 of record NC_091833.1, on the reverse strand, counting down.
GAATAGTTACTTGGGAGCAAATGTGGAAGCAGGAAGACTAGTTACAAAGCTATTGCAGCGATCCAGGTGAGATGTGATGTTGGCTTGGACAAGGTGGATAGCAGTGGAGATGGCAAGAATTGTTTGGATCTGGACTATATTTTGAGGGTAGCAGCCTTGTTGATGGATTCACTGTGTTGTGAATTCTGTTTCACTGTGCCAATTCTGTTTCACTATTAGATCACTGTACAAAGATCTTATACCTTAGCAGATTTGCAAAAGAGTGGATTGGATTAAATAGTATCTATGGTATGTTTCTCCAACACAGTGATTTTAATCACATTTACTACATGCTTCCTGAGATATAACAACCCTCAACTATTTTATCAGCTGCAGTTCAACTTTATTCTTCCTGTATCTAAAGCTCAGCATATCTTCTTTTGTTCTAGGGAGATTTTTAATAGTAACTTTATTAGTCCACCAAAACAGAAGCCAGTGAGAGAAAATGAATGACCTTCAGTGTATTCATGAAAATGGCAGGACAATGTACAAAAAAATTCCAAGAAAAATTTCAAAGATGTTTATCTGCTAAACATATATGGGAGAAAGAAGCCCAGGATGAAGAAAAACAAGACATAACATAAAATAATATGTAAACGGCCCTCCGGGAAAGACCAAAGAAAGGATTATTTCATTTAGCTGCATCAGTGAAAAAGCATCTGGCTTCATATCAGAAAAAAATCCTTATAATCCACTTTTAAAAGTGCTTGCTCCATATATTATGCATGACATTTCCAGGCTGCCAAATTTCTGATTGAGCTGGTGATTAGGAGACAATGCAGCACCTCTTTTCCTTTCTTCCTTTCTTGGAAGCAGTGTTGCTTCAGCTCTCCTTCCCCTGAATGCCTCATGAAAGTCAGAAACAGAGAGACATGCATCAAAGAGTTGATTTGGTTAAAGAGAAATACCTAGCGGGAATGTGCAGCAACCAACACGGGAAGAGTTGGCAGAGGGGAGAAAGGGAAAGACAGGGGTCAGGAAAGAGCAGTTTTACCTGCAGTGTTGAAGGTCAGAAAGGTGTCAGGCATCAACAGTACCTGGGTTAATTGCCCCTGACACCAAATGAAATAAAGCTCTGTTTCATATGCGGGCAGCTCTGAAGAGAGATGGCTCATTTTCAACCTGCGTGTTTATATCATGTTACTTAATTGGCCTATTGAGGCATGAGGGCTGCTGTGAAGCCACAGTGGGAAAGAGGAGGATGTTTCGGGGTGTGTGTGTGTATGATAGAGTTAAAAGTGGTAATTTATGATGATTGCTTTCCATGCTCACCGTAATAGACCGCTTCTGAGCAATCAGATTGTGCTCCTGCAGGACTTGGGGTGGCATGGGTAGGCATTATTTAATTCATCTGTGAGAAAGTGAGCAACAGAGGGAGATAAAGATAAAGAACAGGGTATTCATCAGAACTCTATGAGCTTTGGGATGGCTGCATCTAAATCAACCCAAGGAATCGTCTGGGAAATCAACTCCGTGTTTTCAGCTGGCTCACATGTTTTATTCTTGTGGGGGGATATTAGAAGCTTTTTTTCAACCACTTCTTCCCAATTTGGTTCATCTTAATGAAGCTCCAGAAAATTCATAAGTCAGGAGGAATTTGATCTGACTGGAATTTCATTCCATGGTCTCTGAATACTGATGACCCATAAGTATTACTGGGACATTATCCAATAGCTCGAGGCACTTCTGACTTTGTTCTAGGCACTAGCAAGTTGCAAGATGTGGCTGTGCCAGTGGAAGCTATGGTCTAATCAATACAGGTGACAGAGTACGCCTGAACCAGGGGATAAAATGAAGAGTCAGGAATGAAGTGCCAAGGGATCTTCACCTGGGTTTAATATGCAGCATGGAGGCAAATTAATTCATGAACATTTCCCTTGATTTTTGATTATGGAATACAAGAGTTAGTCTCATTGGTCTTGAAAAAATGTTTTGAAGAGGAAACATATTAGTTCGGACCATACCAAGATTGAATAATAAGAAGGGAAATGCTGTCCTTTGATCTTTAGCTTTTGACCACAGCAGCGGCCCCCACACCTGAGCTCTCACATCTCCATGCACATGTGGACCTCGGGTTTGAGAAACACTGCATTAAAAGTTAACGGCTGCCACTTCAGGTTATCCCCACTTGGCAGTACTCTGCTAAGGGGACATCCAGATAATCCAGAATGTGTTTATACTGTTTTTGAAAGATCATGGAAATGAAAATATGCACTACATAATCATAACACCTGGAGATTCCCAAAAACATGTCCACAGATTCCCAGGAGTCCATGAGAAGAGGCACTGGGCTGTAGGATTCCTCTAAAATAAATCCTGGGGCATGAAAGCTACTCCCTGGGAGTCATTAGGTAGGATCTCTGGGAGGCAAATGTGCTATTTTAGGTCTCCCGGGTACTCTGAGTCGATGCTCCAGTGCACTGAATGCATGCCCTACCACTGTCCTTATCCTTTTCTACCCTCTTTTGTTTCAAGGGACCCAGAACAACTAATAGGCCATTATATATGGCCTAATATATATTAAAAATAGTTTGCTCAGGGTTAATGGAAGGGCTGATAATTTCTAGGAAAAATTTACAGGATTCAAAGCTTTTGAAATATGGTTTCAAATTAATAAAAGTGAAAAGATTTGGATGAGACAAAGCACTTACTTATCTAAATATGAAAAAATTCTAATAAAGGGAATGGTGATAAAGCCTATGATGATACTTCGTTACTAAGTCCCATATCCTCTCCAAGACTGCAAAGTACCTCTTCCCAACTGGTTATTCTTTTCAACTTGTCTATCTCTTTTGGCATGTGTGTTGGTTACAGACATCAGTAAGGATGGTTAAGATATATCAGCCAGTATATATTTTTGTAAATGTGTTTATTCTGAAAACACACATGGTTTTCCCAGTACAACAGCTCTGCCCATGCATAAATCAAAGTTGCTTTATATGTTATTGACTCCATGGGCTGCTGGATATTTTAATGGAGCTCTAAGCCCTGTTGGGTTCATCTTCCCATGTTTAAAAAAGAAAATCGAGAGAGAGAAAGAAACATCTTTCATCTCTATCTTACCTGGAGAGAGGAGAGTGGAAGGGAACTAGAGACAGAGGGCTAAATTTACCTTTTGAGAAACACTAGCAACAGAAAATATTAGTCACAACTCCAAGTATTGCAGGATAAGTGGCTTCTGTTGTGCAGAGGCTAAGGAAAGAGAAAGAAATGGTTTTCTCGGAGTTGCTTTCACAGGCCTGCTCTCCTTGGTCTTCTTTGTCTGGGGATTCTGCAGCTTTGTCCCAGGTGGAGGTGCCAGTGCCATCCTGGGTACATGTTGAGGCAGAATTAATCACATTCCCTGTCCAGTGGCTGTGGTCTCTACTAGGCAGGCCAGTTCAGAGCCAGGGGAAAGATGCAGGACATACTTGTGGATAAAGATGGGAGGGAGCAGGAAGGCGAGGTCTGTCAATGTCCAGTAGCGTCAACCTGAAAACCTATTTGACAAAAATAAAGCATGAAAGGTGGAGCCGATTTTCTTCCTTTAGGCATTATTGCTCTCCACCAAATCCTGAGCTGTCAGAGCCTCCTCTGAGTGCATTTCCATTCCCTCCTGCATAGCAAGACCATTTCCAAGAGAGGCCTTTGCAATACTCTTCATGTTTTCCTAGTTAATGAATAACCTTAAAAGCACCCGTAAGGAAAATAATAATAATGCTTTCAGACACATCACGAAAGCAGGATATTAACAACAGGTAGGCTTCATTAATTAAGCTCCTGTTTTAATAATATCTGTGAATAACTGAGCTCAAAGTGAAACTCTCTTTCAGTCTACCCAGAGCTCGGGTATGGAGATGAAAAGTGCCTTCCAGAGTCACCCACTGCACATTACACTGAAAAACAAATTCTATTGATTCTCTTGAATCTAAATATTTTGCAAAGAAATCTGAGCCCATTCTTTTCTTTCTTATTCTGGATTATGGAGATAGATCACAGTCCTCATGTTCCATCACATTTGATCAACTTCATTTATCCACCTGTGAAATATTCACCTTGTGGATTAACTGGGGCAAAGGAAAAGCAAGATTGCTCTCCATTAGTCATACAGGAGCTCCCAGTCTGCATTCTCCCTACCATTATGACATACATTCAAGGAAAATGCAATCTGACCTTAATGTTAATTGAAGAAAAATTATAAGCAGAAAGGTGAATTCTATGTAAATACTGAAAATCACTCCTAAAGGTATGTATATAAATTGTAGATTTTCCAGAGTTGGGATTACCTGAATCATGATTACTCTTCATTGGTGCTGAAAAGCATGTGAGGACACAGAAATATGTATGTTTTAAAATTGGGTGTTTCATATTTTTCATCAATGACCTAAAATGAGTTGGCATAGATAAACCAGAACCGCACATTTTAATGATAATTAATAAAGTCTGTTGCACCTAGAGACACTTTGCACACAGGATTATTGACCCCATTTTCTCCCAATGTGTTACTCCAATTCAATTAATTATCTTAGAAAAATGATTCAAAGTGAAGAGTTATTAAGAAATCTCTTCCCGCGCTGAATTAGTGAGATGAGACAAAATGTGTTTTTGTTAGATGAAAGATTATCTAGACAAGACTCCTCATGGCTTCATAGGATCAGAATTCTAGTTGGTGTTTAATTTTGTGACTTTGCGAAAGGTCTCTTGGCCTTATAACTTTGTCATTTCTTTGCTCAAATACCTGCAACGGGGAGCCATTGCCTGGAATAGTTTGAACCTTACATTGGTAATGAGACCCCTCTCTGCACGTACTTATCGTTATATCACTTCTTGTACTTGGCATCTTAACCTCAAGGAACACTCAGCATTTTCTAAGCTTACATTCATGTTCCCCTCTTGGAGTGTTTTTTAATGTTCATGTTTTTCTTCCAGCCTTAGAATCTCCTTTTTCTCCATTTCCTCTGCTGAAATCCTACTTTAAGGCCCAATTCAAGTGTATCACAAAAAGTATGATCCATTTCTCTACTTGGAATGAGTTGTTTCCTCTCTTTCATTCTTTTAGCACACTGATTCTCTATCCTGGTTACATGTTAGAATCATTGGAGAGTTTAAAAAAATACCCATGCTTGGGTCTGCCCTCACACCCCCGTCCTGTGCACCAAATTCTCACTTTGAATCTGAACGATGATCAGCAATAACCTGTTGCTCCTTATTCAGTCCTTTCTAGACACATGTGACTAACGTCTCCTTTCAAGGGCAAGATGAGGGCACCTGCTGATATCTCAAAGTGTTTTTGGATATGAGGGAATGGGGGCAGCTCCCTGTCTTGGATTTGGTGGTGGTGAGTGAAGTCTTTGATGCAGCTGCCCCTAACCTCCATGGCTGTATCAGCTAGGTGAGCATGGCTTATCTCATGATCTGTGAGGGGCCTGACACCTCAGGTCACTAATCAGTGGGATCAGTGGGAAACATGGGAATTTATGGGTAAATGTGCATGACATTTGTCCTGCTTTAGAACCTATGGAGATTATTCTAAAAGCTCTTGCTACAGTGGTTTTGTCATTCACTATCTGTAATTTAATAAGTCTACAGTTATTTTATTGTTGGGTAACACTTTTTTACATTTCAATAAATCCTTTTGTGTTTTCTTGTTCATGTAAAACAGTGAACCCTACAATTCTACCACATTACCTTGGTTGGGTTGTTCTCCACAGTTCTTGATGGCTATTTCATGATATTTCTTTTCTCCTTAAACTTTTGTTACTCCCTATTCCTCACACTTGGCTGATGACCCTGCTTCCTACTTCCCTGAGAAAGTATCAGAGATTAGGAAAGGACATCCTCATTCTCTCACCAAGCAGTTTACCAATCCACTGAATCTCTACTGTGGTCTCTCTTTTCCTTCCTGTGGTAGGTTCCCAGCTAAGGCCACGCTCTCCACTCATGTAGCTGATCTCACCCTCCTTCCATCATTTAAGGAAGTGCTTCTGCCATTGCCCTTCTCTCTTCAGCTTCATTATGATCCTCTCTACTGGGTTGTCTGCCATCCTAAAAAAAACATTCTCCCTTGACCTTTCATTTTCTCTATAAACCTTTTGTGGCAGCCTTGAGAATGTGCCTGCAGAAGTCCTACTAAAGGGAGTGTTCTTGACTGAGGGTCCCAGCTGCTGAGCTTTGGAATCTATCCTGCCTTTGTACTGAGGGAATGCTTTCTGTAGACTCCTCCCCGCCCATGACTGAGTATGGCAGGGATACTAATGCAGATCCCTTCTTGGTAGACACAGGACTCCTTTGTCGGCCAACTCTGGCTCAAGAACTGATGGCTTTGTCAAACTTTCCATGGGCTGCATGGCAGTCTAGGATGCTTTCACTCAACCTTCTCTTCCTCTTTCCTTCACTCAGTGTCAGAGTGGCATTGTCGTTTGACAGCTCTCCTTGCCTCATCCAGCCCCCTTTCGATCTCCTTTCACATAGGCATTGCCCCTAATAAAATCTTTACATGTTTAATCTAGGCCTGGAGCATGCTTTATGAAGGATCTAGACAAACATAGCTTCCCAATTTCTCTGCTTTCTTTCATAGCAAAATTCCTCTTAGGAGTTTTCTGTCCATTCTCATCTACTGGTTCTCTCCTGAACCCTCTCCAGCCAAGCTTTTACCCTCACCACTCCAACAAAACTGCGCTTGTCCAGTCACCAATGACCTCCACATTGCTAAGCTTTATGCAGTCATGCATTGCTTCATGATGGGGATATGTTCTGAGAATTGTGTCCTTAGATGATTTTGTCATTGTGCAAACATAGAGTGTACTTCCACAAACCTAGATGGTATAGCCTACTACATGTGACCTAGGCTATATGGTACTGATCTTGTGGGACCACCATTGTATGTGTTGTCCGTCGTTGACTGAAATGTTATGTGCTGCTTGACTGTAGTCGATTTTGACTCTTCATTTTTCTTATGTACCAATAACTACTGACCTTTTTTTCAAGCACTTTTTCCAGTTGGGTTTCAGAATACCACCCTTTCCTCCTTTTCCTTCTGCCTCATTCCAAGACTCTTTTGCTGACTTCTCATTTCTACGCCTAAATGGTGGAGTGCCCTTCAGTAAAACCTCAGATCTCTTCTCTATCTACTCTCCCTTGGTGGTCTTATCCAGTGTTATGGTTTGAAATATTTTCTATACATAACTCCAAAATGTATATCTTTAGTATTAGTCATTTTCCTGAAATACTGATTTGTATACCCATCCTTCACTTAGTTATTTAATATGCACCTTCAACATAACATGCATATCTTAAGGTAGACCCTCTAGAAAGCAGAACATAAGGCCAACGTTTAGATACTACCAATTTGTTTTAAGAGTGCAAGTTCAGGTTGTGGAACTGCGGATAAAGGGGAAGGGAAGCAAGGGAAGACGCAATGCTGTCCCATCAGATGCATTACTGCCCCGGCCCGACATGTACACTGAGCTGTGAAGGAACATAGCAGGTTACCCACAGGCTTCCTTACTTGGCACAAAGGCCTCCTAAATGATTGTGAGGAAGCGCTGCACCTTGGAGTAGTTTACAAGAGAGACAAAGGAGGGGAACTTAGGTTGCTGTTCCCTTCCCATCCCGCATTTCTCATTGGTCAAGCTTCATCCCACGGAGAGCTTACTTCTGGATTGTCATATGGCTCCATTTGTGCCATTTGGGAACAATGGTTCCATGACCTTTGATGTGGAATTTTACCTAAGTTCTAAAGTGGAGGGGCTACCTGACACAGATGGGTACCAACCTAGAGAAAGAGTGAATAGGCAGTGATGGGAATCTGAGAAGGTGCACAAAGTGTGTGAACCTATACACTGTCCAAAATAGAACTCTGATTTCTTTCCTCTTCCCCAATCAGTTTCCTTAGCTTTGTCATCAGATTATTCCCAAATAGCAGCCAGAATGATCTTTAAAAAAAAATAAAAAAAGATCATATATTCACCTGCTCAAACCTTCCAATAGTTTCCCATCACATGTAGAACAAAACCCAAGATCTTCCAAGGAGCCTAGAAGCCTATGTGAAAAGCCCTCTGGCTTCATCCCCTGTAGCTCTCTTCCTCATCCTTCTGCTCCAGGAACCTTCACACCTTGCTCTCCCTTGATCACATCAAGCTCACTCCCACATTAAGGTCTTCATGCATGCTGTTACCGCTGGCTGGAATTCTTGTTCCAGATTTTCCCATGGCTCATTCCCTCACTTCATTTACTTCTTTGTTTCTTTCAGATCACCTCTTTAGTGAGGCTTTTCCTGACTATTCTATTGAGAATCAGAGCCATTTTCCTTCTCTTTCCCTTTACCCTGCTTTACTTTTTCCTAAGCACATATATAACCAACATTATATTATGTCCTTTTTTTTAAACATTTATTATTATTATCTTTAAGATAGGCACCTGAGCTAACATCTGTTGCCTGTCTTCTTTTCTTTTTTTGTTCCTATTCTTCGCCCCAAAGCCCCCCAGTACATAGTTGTATATTTTAGTTGTAGATCCTTCTGGTTGTGCTATGTGCTATATTGAGCGGTGCCATGTCTGTGCCCAGGATCTGAACTGGCGAACCCTGGGCTGCCGAAGCTGGGTGTGTGAACTTAACCACTCGGCCATGGGGCGGGCCCCTATGTATGTGTTTTTACAATTGAGTGTTAGCTCCAAGGGAACTAGGACTTTGTCTGCTGTTTCCTCAGTAACCAGAATAATGCCCGGCATCCAGTAAGCATTCAGTAGTTATTGAGTGAATTAATTCTAGACTATGAAGCGTGCATGCCAGGATGATAGTGAAGGGGGGAAGGGAAATGGTATGTATCGTTTATCAGCCTATGTCTCCAGATAGCTTTCTCTTCTTTTTCTCTTTTGAAATATATAGAGATCCACTTACCGTAACAGAGGAAAGTCCCACTATACAAACACCAACCATACCGTGCTAACAGCTTAAAGGGTCAGTTTCCCCCAAGTCTTTGTTAAACAGCTTTGTGTGTCACTAGCCTCCTGGTTGCAAAGCTAGGCCAGGGAATTTACCTTGAGCGATGTGTGGGAGCATGCCTGGCAGTCCTATTCTTGGGTCTTGATGTGCTGCTTCTGATCTGGCTTTTTGTGTTGTGTCAGTGATGCAAACCAGAGCTCCCTGGGTGCCCAGAGGTCCTGTAGAAAGAGACATGGGCGGCAGGCTCAGCCCAAGCTTTCCTCAGCAGACCCTCTGTATGTGGCTGGAGTGTGAGGAACACAGCTTTCTGTTGGGTAATGAGAAGAAAACATTCTAATAAGGATCTACATTTGCAACATCTGTTTCATTTGGGTAATTTTAGATGGCTAAAACCCACATCTCAGAATGATGAGGGCTCCTATCGTCTTACAAATGGCTGCTACGATGTCTCTAAGCACCCGCCACAGTAATTAATAGACTGTAAGGGCTACGAGGAAATAGAGCCCTTATTAAGCTCGGGAAACAGCCTCCCTTTAGGGCAAACTGACACAGAAGAAAACAGTATAATGGTTTCTCTCTCTCAGAAAAGCCTAAAAAAAGTCTTCTCTCTCTTGTTTTTTTTAAAGCCGCAGGAGTGAGTTAAGGATTTTAATATTTCCATTAACCTTTTCTTAGCCAAATATCTATGCTTAATTAATTCCTACCACTTCTCAAAAGAAAAACAACCTCATTCAAAGACATTTACATGGATAAAAATCGAATTTTAAAGATACCCATCGAGCCTCAATGTTACTGAGACCTTCTCACAAAGATAGGACTTAATAGAAAGGATAGCACTTTCACTCAGAGTGCTTCTGAGTGGAAACATGAGGGAGATTAGAAGCTGTTAATTATATTGCACAGATGATGAAATTGGAGGCCCATAAAGAATACTTTTTCTACTTTTCTGCCTCTCAAAGCACTTCCTATCACACTGCCAGCAAGTACTTAATAGACATATCCTGAAAAACAGGCATGACTGTAAATTTAGAAAATAGTGGCAAAATAGGAAATGTAACTCTGATCTCATAATTTTATTCTCTTTTAAATATCAAAACAAAAACCCTCAGTGGAAAGCAAAATGATGGAGTGCTTACTTTAGAATCTGTGTGAACTTAAGTAAATCTAAATGACCTCTTGGTCAAGCCTGATTCCTGTGTGTATAGCTCTGTGCAGTAAACAGAACACTTTGGCATACATTATCTCATTTGATCCTCAAAATAATCTCTTTTGAATTGGATCCCAAAAGCCTTCTTAAATCCAGAAAAAGTTTCAAAATATTTCGTTGCCACCCAGAGACTGATACTATTCCAGAACATGAAGATTAAGTGTTCTTTGAGAAGGAGCCATTTGGTCATCATGACTTTCTGCCGGGTATCAGTCTAGAGTGTCCTGTTTGCTAAGGCTAACGTGTGGCTCTGTTAGCTCTAATAAACCCCCCATGCTATGTTAATAGGTAAGTTATACTGTCGTAAAAAACGACCTTCATATCTCAGTGGCTGAACAGAGGAAAGGTTTGTTTCTTGCTTACAAAGATGACTGCAAATCCAGGTGATTCTCGGGGGAGACTCACTGGTCCAGGCTGATGAATACTCACCATCCTGTGACTGCACCTTTGGAAACATGCATCTCCCTAGTCATTACAGCGGGATGGACTGTGCTGGGAAGTTCATACTGGCAATTAAATGTTTTGTCTGGGAAGTGGCACATATCACTTCTGCTGACCTGGGCATAGGTAAGTATAATACATATACTTACATAATACGTAATACGTATACTTACCTATTACCATGTAATACATAAGTATAATCTTCCTATGTATCAGGAAGGAGAAGAAAACCAGATGTGGGTGATGCAGTGATTCCTAGTATTTAAGATTTTCCTTTTATCAATCAATGAGGAAGTATTACGTTTCCAGCTTTAACCTGGAGTAGACTTAGCCAAACTTATCAAGGTCTGTGGCCTTCTTCCACTAAATGTATTACGACTGTTAGTGTATACTGACAGAGCCAATTCCTTTTTAGAGCAATTATGTTGGGTTCCAAATTTCCTCAGATATTAGGCTTTGGTGGTCTCCATGATGCCAAAACCATCAGTAAGCTCGATGAATTCAGTGGGGGAAGAAAATTGTCCAGGTGGTTTTGATAGCGTGTAGAATAAATAACTGGTTGATTGTCTGCAATAGTCATTTTCCAGTGCATCAGTGAGCACTGTGAGAAATGCTTTTTGGTCCTTGCCTTTTCTTTGAGCAATTTTGGAGAGCCCGGAAAACAACAGAAACAGGAAAGATGGAGGGTTATAGATTAGTCGCTCACGGGTTATGACTTTATGCTTAGGACCAAATCGCAGTCTCTTACAAAGGCGATTTCGCCTCCCTGCCATGTTGATCTTATACCACCTAGTAAACTTGGTTTAACGAATTATTGGTCGCTAAACAGGAGTGGGTGCAGCCCTACCTAAAAGTGAGCTCCCTCTTGATTGTCTTAGTCTAAAACACAATGATGAGGTTTTAAATCTGGTGCTTATCATTGTGAGCTATGTGTAAGAACCACCTGAGTAACTTGTAAGCTTCAAATTTCAGGTCTCCACACAAAAATTTGAATCAGTGTTGTAGAGCCTAAAAAATCATGTTTTTAACAAGAATCTCAGTTGATTCTGATGCCTGCTAACCTGCAGGCCATGTTTTGAGAAATTCTGAACTAAGTAAAGGAACACAGATTGGTCGAGGAAATGGTCAGAAGCTTGTTGTGAATTCAGAGCAGCCCTCAAAAATATCTGTATTGTCCTGTAATTTGTTGAATATCCTCTACAAAGGGCGTGGGAAGCAGCCTGCATAGTAAAAGCACAATAGGCTTTCCAAGATTTGACTGCTAGAGACTGCTGTAAATTTTCTAAATAATCTGTACGATGGTTTTAGGCATTTCTTCTAGTTAATATTGAGGGCTTTCCACCCACTCCATTTACTGGTGCCCTTTAGGATTGTAGAAAAGAATGGTTAGCCCTCAATGGGGACAATGGAAAGCAAGCTGAATGAATCCCAAAATGGCATATTTTACTTGAAAAACATGCATTATGCTCTTTTCCAAGTAAACTGCACAGAAAAATGTAAATGAAGCATAAAGCTCTCATGAATTAGGCCCTGAGCGTTTTTCTTTTTAGCATATAAACTGCCACTAAGGATGTGATAGGAATGCATTTTCTACTATTTTTCAAACTGTAATTACGTTCCTCTAGTAAAACTCAAATACTTGATATGGTCCTGTTGCAACTGTACCAGACAGGTAATAATTGGAAAATTTAACGCAGAGCTTTATCTCTTAAATGCTAAAAGGTAGGGCTACTCACAGCATACAGAAGAGCTGGCATTAAATATAAAAAGTGTGAACCTGGTGTTTCTCTATGATGTTAATTTTGCATCTGGAAATATGTTCCAAAGTTGTAGCACCCTTTTAAATATATAAGAATAAAAGACAATTCCTCCTCCAATCTTCACCTAAAAGAACCTATAATCTCCATCTAGCATTCAATAGTTCCATTTTTTTCACATTTGCTGTATTTCAGGTTGGAATGTGATGCATTTAAGTCTCAGAGCAGTAAATTAACTTCTTTAAGTAGCAATGGAATAAAATGAAGCAAAAGAGGGAAATCTCTGGAGAGCACCGTTCAATTGTGTATCTAAAGACCGTCAGAAAAGGGCATACAATAAAATTCACATAGAGAATTAAAAAGATTCAAGCAACGCTCTTCCCATCCATCATCAGGGTAGACTTTGTTAGCCAACATTTTTTTTAATCACTGTCTTTTTTTTTGATTCAGTGATTCTAAGACTTACACTACATTAAAGATGTGTGAACCTACACAGATAACAATGAAAAGCTCCTTAAGCCTTCTGTGTGAATTGATAATACTGTTTGTTGCAGACAATGCAAGTTAAGTAGTTTCCACATGGGTACATCGTATGCAGTTTCTATGGGAAAGCTGAGATTCAGAACGTCAGGACAAAGCCCATCATTGTCTGGAATGTGATCTTACATTGTAAGATGCTTAGAAGAGCAGAAGATCTGAGATAATTTCTGATAAGATCTCTTGTAAAATCTTCAGCCTGACTTTGCATTTTCAGCTGGGAAAACTTTGATGTTTTTTAGTGCAAGCCAAATTCCCCGGGCCTTTGACGATTGCTCATCTGTACTTGAATTTCTTATGGGTTTCATCCAGACCTGATGCCTCTTGTTTTTGTGTCTATCAAAAGAAATATTAACTTATTTCCACATGCTACCTTTCACATCTTATTACTGTGCACATTTGATTCCAAGGGACTAGCTGCAGCACAACCTTGTAACCCTGAATTAAAGTGATGCTTTCTGAAGGCATCTATCAACTTTGCATGCTTAAAAAATACTGCAACTAAAAACAGCATAACTTTCACCTCCAAACTAGAGGTTGCATTCAGTATTCTCCAGTAAGTCAGATTGGACATCATCTCATACACTGGAAACCTGTAGCTTTAAGCAGCTGGGAAAGCAACAGAGCATAAGGATTAATAGCTCAGGCTTTGGAGTCAGACAAGTTTCAAATCTCTACTTTCACATTTACCTGTAGTCTTGACCTTATGCTTATGCTCTTTGAGCTCAATTTTCCCCACGTGTAAAATGGGTAAGGTAGTAGTTACAATATTTAGGATGGGCTAACTGCTGTATCTGTAAAGACTCCCAAATGTCTAACGGTTCAAACACAATTGAAATTTGATTTTGTTCACTAGGTGTACTTGGTTGTGACCAAGGTACATCTCATCCAGTTAGTCATTTGGAGACCCAGGCTGACAGAAGTTCCACCATCTTCAATACGTAGTTTCCAAGGTTGATTTAGAGCAGAGTTTCTCACACGTTTTTTCACTTTTTCCCCCTAAGGAGAAAAATTAAACTAATTAAACCCACTTAATTAAAATTAATTAATTAAATTAAATTTAAATTCTCCCTAATGAGAGAAATTAAATACTAAGAAATAAGATTTTTATCAGGTTGAGCTTTGAACAGCCACTAACTCTTGCAATCTCTAAGATCTTTTCACTCCTCCAAGCAACAATTTTCACTTTTTTGGAGCACCAGTGGTCCTGCTGAGAATGTATATGTTGGAGGTTACCTCCATTCTAGCATGCTGGAAGGGGAAAGGAGGACTCAGGAGCAAACCTGGGAGATTTTTATGGGCCAGGTCTGGAAGTGGCACATATCACTTCAGTTTATATTTCATTAATATAACGAATTATATTATATAATTATAATGAAATATAATGAAATATGTTTCATTGTGACTGGCTAGAACTCAGTCACATGATCACCTCTAACCTCAAGGGAGACTGGGAAATGTAACCTAGCTGTGTGTCCAGGAAAAAGAGAAGACAGATCCTTTGGTGAATAGCTAGTGGCCTCTTCTCTCTTGCTTGGTATGAACTGTTATGAAAATTTAATTAGCATTTAGTAGAGACGAAATGTTTAAAGTCATGTCTAGTACACTGTAAACACTTAAGGTTTTTTTGGATGCGTTTAGGAAAAAAGGCAAAATTAAGAAATAATTCTCCATTATTTAATCTAACAGGGAATGAAAGAAATCTTAGAGTTGGAAGTTACCTTAGAAACCATGTAGGCCAACCTCCCATCGATTGATTGTTGCTTGAGCACTCTAAGTAGAAGGGAGGCAGTGTATTTTCTCACCACATCTTGAGTTACCTAGAAGTTTTTACTCCAGGCAAAAATCCCTATCCTCAGACCTCCAACTGTCTATTCCTACCCATTAGTATTTGCTTTGCCCTCTGAGATTTTTACTGATTAATTAATCCAACAGATTTTTATTGAGTGCCTAATGTACGTCTGATAGTGTGCTAAGCTCTGGAGATCGAAAGTCAGTGTATGCTCCTTGCCTTTAAAGGCTTGAAGCAGCCTACCGTTCAAAAAGCAAGGACTTCTGCCTTGGCTGTTATTGTATCTCTGGTCCCCTAGCATAGTGCAGGCAACTGCTCAATAAATAGTTGCTGAATAAGTGGATATGATGGTGACAGAAAAGGAAAATAGGCAGTGTCAATATAGTGAAATGAATGGTATTAAGGAGGCAATGATTGGATTCTGAGGAAGCAGCCAGGAAGGGCACCCAGCCCAGCTGGGGAAGGCAGTTAAGAAGAGGTGACATCTGAGCTAAGTATTCAAGGACATGAAACTTTCCCATGTTAAAGGATGAAGGAGAAATTTCTAGAAGAAGAAATAGCATGTTGAGGCCTAGAGGTGAGAAGACTTGTCAAAGTGATCAAGTGGTGTACTAGGTTGAGTAGTGTCCGCCAAAAATCTGTATCCACCAGGAATCTAAGAATGGCAACTTTTTTGGAAATAAGGTCTTTGCAGATGTAATTAGTTAAGTTAAAATGAACTCTTACAGTTTTAGAGTGGACCCTAACTCCACTGAATGGTAATCACATAAGAAGACCATGTGAAGATACATAGACACACACAGAGGGAAGACAGCCATGTGAAGATGGAGGCAGACACTGGAGTTATGCCACCACAAGCCAAGACAATACAAGGGTTGTTGGGAGCAAAGAAGTTAGAAGAGGCAAGGACGGATTCTTTTCTAGAGCTTTCAGAGGGAACATGGCCCTGTTGATACCATGATTTTTGATTTCTGGCCTCTGGAACTGTGAAAGAATAAATTCTGTTGGTTAATCAGCCCAGTCTGTGATAATTTGTTATGACAGCCCTAGGAAACTAAAACAGGTGGTCTTATCAAAGCACAGTCAGTGGAGAGTTGGGGAGAAAGGGTTAATGATCAGTAATGCTGTCCAATGAGACTCATGTAGGCTTCATTGATACAGGTACACTGGGCACTTTTAAAAACTGATTTACCAGATGAACTGGCACTTTCCATGCCCTCTCTACAGGAAGCTGATGGGTACACATGCCTGGGTAGACACTTCTGGCTAGTAGGTTACTTTGTATTTTGCCGAAGTCCTGTTCTTGGGAGTTGAGCTGTATGCTTACCAAGAATCAGTTGTGTTTGTTCTTAAATTCATTTCTGTCCATTGCACTTGCAATTATGCAATATTATTATAATATATCATATATGTTATGGATAAATTATGAGTGTGGACAGAGAGTTGTTTCTTTGAAAAATGACATATTTTGAATTTTATAAAATATTACAAAAATCAAGAATTCTTATGCAGTCAGATTGCTTTTCAAGTGTCTTAATGTTTTGCACGTTAAAGAAACCCATCTACCAGTTGTAAAGAAGGTATTTTGGGAGTGGTGTATACAAAAAGAACTGAGAAAATTCAAGTAGTGGCTGCTTGGTTATATATCAAAGATGGACAGCTGAATGTACACTTGGATGTTTGAAGTTTAAGTAAAATATTTAAGGTACGTATTTTTTTCATAGTTTTCTGCCTGAACCAACTTTTATACTTAATGTTCCTGATTGCATTGGGTAAGAAAGTTTCTGTTGTACATCAGTAAGGTGACTGGGGTAGGAATGTTAGTGGGTGCTGGCTTCAGGCATAAAGAGAGCTTTCTTTCAATCACAATGACTGTGGAGCAAATTTCCTTCTCACCTGGCAAGTGGCTGTTTTAGGAACTGGGATTTGAGTCACTGGTGCCCTGCATTCTGAAGTGGGATTGATGTTCCTTATATAAACAGTATCATAAATGGTGTCTTATTTCTCAGGCCTGGCACTCTATTTAACCCAAGGTCACAGACACCATTATTGGTAGAGCCAGCTATGGAAACAGATTCTTCTTTTACTCTATATAATGTTGTTTATAATACGCCTCAGCAACACAAAGGGAGTATTACGCCAGTCACTTGTTAGTGGAAGCAGTATTTTATTTTTATTTGTCTTTGCTCCTCCTTTTCTCCCACCTTTTACTTCTTCTTGAGAATATAAGTTTCAGCTTCTAATCTCTAGTCTATGTATTATCTTTCAGAATGCCACCCATCTGCAAGTTGGAATATTGTATATACATTTTTAGCATATTTGAGCTTCAAATTATATTTTTCTGTACAAACAGTAGTATTTGTTTAAGTTCCCTGAATGTATCAATTGATTATTGAGTTTGTGGCCTAGAAATAGGAAATAGGTCAAATGGTAGGGGACTTTAGCCTGAGTTTGAAATTTTGTCATGGATAATTCATGAACAAATAATTACAAAGTTATTAATCTTTCAGCAAATATGGTTTAAATATCTAACATTTGCCAGGCACTGTGCTAAGTGCTGGCATATGATAAGCATGAAGAAGAAAGACTCCATCAGGTTCCGGAGATTCTGTATTGGCATGATCTGTCTTATGAGATCAAAACTAAGATTGCCGGGAATAGTAACTGAGAGCCTTAAAACCCTGTTGGAATATTTAGTACCACATAAATGCTATCAGGAGGAGAGAGAGTGCTAAAATTTAGGTCCCAAGATTTAAGAAAGTACTTTCCATGTTGAAAATCACCAGTTAACTATTCAGGAGCATACAGCGTGCTGGACATAATATTCCCTTTGAGTCAGTGTGGTGTGTTGTAAGGAATGTGATATAGAGAAAAAGATGACACAGTTTCCAGTCTTCACTCTGCCAGTAGCAGGCTCTGTGACCTTGGACACTTCCCTTTGATTCTTGGGTCCCCATACCTTCCTTGGAATGGATGAGGTGATGTCTGCAGTCTCTTCCTGCTGTAAAATTCTCATTTATTGTAGAATTTCAAGGCTGTTTGAAGGACCCAGAGCATCCGTTATAGAATTTTTGAACTACTTCATTACCCTCACCATACAGCATGATATTTGAAAGTACGGCTTTTGTCTCAGAGACATTATATGATCCAATCTGCCTTCTTTCACCCCATTAGTGCTTCTGTTGGAGGGAGGAGGCAGGAGGAGGCCAATGTCTGCTTGCTGATTTGAGGAATAGTTGAAGGACTTGGAAATGTTTAGCCTGGACTAGTATGACCATGGGAGGAATAAAAGCCAGTGTGGAGTATTTAAAGGGGTGTCATCTGTGGGGGACTGGAATCGGCCACCCCAAGATATGTCTATTTGGCATGAGGATTATTTTGGGCTGATTACTTAAAAAAACTGCAGACAGGAAAGAGACTCTGAAAAGTAGAAGTTACTTACGCTTTGTTAACAGACGTTTACATTGTAAAGGAAATCTCCATTTGTAAATGTGTCTCCCTCTCTGTACCAGGAAGAATGGGGGATGACCTTATCTCTAGAAACTCTTAATCAATGCCAAAGGCAAGGACTTAAATCTGCATCTTGTTTACTGTACTTGTCTGGTAACCTCCTGTAACTGACTCCCCCCACCGCCAACATCCTCCTTTGTCTTTAGCTGAGGAGGATATTTAAAGTGGTGGCTTTGGCCATTTTGATGAGTTGCTCAGGTTGCCTCAGCCTCTCCCATGTATACATGTTATAAAGCTTTGTTTAATATTCTCCTGTTATTCTGTCTCTTGTGAATTTAATTCATTCTCCGGCCAGAAGAACCCAGAGAGGGTAGAGGAAATGTCTTCCTCCTGTACACATCGAGCCTAGTCACTCACTACACAAAGAAGGACACATCCTTTTTGTCCTCAAGAAGCTCTGCTTGGTGGAGGAGACAGACACAGGAAAAGCTATGTGATGAGTCCTAATGGTGAGGCAGGAAGGGTTGGGTATTTATTAGAGGACCCTGGTAGACATAAAATGGGAGTACAAAGGGAACAGTATGTTTTTGTTTTTCCCCAGAGAGCAAAATAACAATATAGGGTAAAAGTTATGGAGGGCAGATTTAGCTCAATATAAGAAAAGGCTTTTTAGTAATTAGAGCAATCCACCGTTGGACAGTGCACCTCAGGAAGGAGAGAAAGACTATTTTGCACTAATCAAAAAGATTCTGGACACATCTATGGACACCTACACTGGTGGGAGGTTGGATTAGTTCATCTCTAACTAGACGTTAGCTACTCAGACTATGTGAAATGCCTCTCAATTGACCAGCTTTCCTTCCTGAGAGTCATCTCGTAGGAAGTCACCGGGCAGATTTCATGTTAGCAAACGAAAAAAACAACAGAAAAATGCTGATTGTTCTAGTGAAAAGGAGAACCCTTATTTCCATCACCGTTGCTGGCTCCATTAAGTAGCTTTTATTATCTATAGATAGAACTCCCAACCAGGGTAATGGATACAGAGAAAATTCCAAGAAAGCCTCATTCCTTACAAGTAGTGGACTTCATGACTCCCGAGGTGAGTAATGCTGGAATGCAGCTTGCTTAGAAGGTGGCTGTGACAGGATTTACTCCAAAGTGCTAAACTAAGATTTCCTTTGAGTCTGTCGCCTTTAAGCTGCATGACTCACCAGCAAATTCACAAAACAAAAATGTGATCACCGTGGATTATGCTGCCATTGCTGGTAACACGCTGACAATGATTGTAACAAGACTTGCCAAGCACACATTGACCCTCTGAGTCTTATTGGTTCCTATGGAGATTAACACCATCAACAGTGAGAACAACAGCCCAGAAGTGCGATTGGTGTTAGACAGGGAGGAGAAAAATGGCAGTATGATCCTCTAGAAATGCAGCAATTGGAATGAAAAAGGAGCTTGGGGTGGTGCAGCTCAGGAGAGAAAATGACCTGTAATGGCATAGCAACCTACTTCTCTAGCTCTTCCTGCAAACGGCTAGGGGAAAAGTGTGGTTCCTGGAAGATAGGCTACAATCTACTTTTATTTATCTGGCCATTTCCAGCAAGTTCTCCTCTCATCCCAGACAGCTTATCTCTTAAAAGGAGTCTGTCCAAGGTGACTTCACCACAGACTAAGTGGTCCTGATGCTGGAACTGCAGGCCTGATTAACATGTTGGGGTTCAGGGGTAGGAAGGACACAGATTACTTAGATATAGTTCAGTCGGTTCAATTTTCTTTCTGGATAAAAGATTTTACTTCTATTCAAAGAAAACCATGATTTGAATTTTACAGTTTATGGTGTTTCATGTATTTTAATGGAGCAATTGAGTTTCTGAGAGTTAGAGTCTGTTTCTTTTTCTTGGAAGCTGTAGGGAGGGTAGAGCTGTACTAACCTTCCACCTCCTTTGTCCCTTGCAACGGGTTCTTCCTAGGCACAACCACAAGCAGCTTTGTGCACAGGTTTACCCGTCTGGTGCCTGAGTCTCCAGACTCTCTCCCATAAAGAGAGGAGAAAAGTCTGGAGACATACAGATTTCCCAAATTTAAGATATGTGATTCAGGCCCATCTCAGGTAAATCAGGGTATATAAGGTGAGCTGTACTTTTTTTTGGCTTTCTCATATCAGCAATTATGGAAAATGGCTATTAGTTGCTGAATGATGAAACAGATGTGAGAAGAATAACTGGTTCCCAGCAAAATCAGATAAAATTGCATCGACAGTAACCAAGCTGAAATGACAACATGTCACTCTGGAAAAGAAAGAAGATAATGGTTTTCAAAGGAATGACGAAGGATTTTTGGAGAAAATTAGCGTTAATAGGTAGTTGGAGATGGAAAACATGCCATCGTTCTTCCAAATGTTAGTGGCCGATGACTGCTCCATCTAGTGGGAGACGTGACTTGGTATATAGTGAAATGCATTGGGGTGTGCATGGCCACAGAATCAGCCATACCATCGACTAGTCGTGGAATCTTAGGCAAGTCTCCCAAGTTCACTGGGCCTCAGTTCACTCATCTGTGAAGCAAAGGTTTGTACCCACATAACTTCAAGGCGCTGAACACAGAGACTGACATGGAGTAAACACTCAATAAATGCAAGTGATGATGATGATGATGATGTTGACAATGACAACAATGATGATGGTGATGATGAGGATGATGATGATATAATGATCATAATCATCATGGGGTCTTGCCCCTTAGTTCCAAATTCTGAAATTCTGAAAAGGGAGCTTTATTTTTTATGAAAGTGATTCTTGAAGAGTTGCTTTTTGTAAAGGTTCTGCCTCACAGGAAGCTCAGAGAGTTATATTTCTCTGCTTGGGGAGGCAGTTTGAAATCAGTCTTATGCAGTAGGAATATGCTTTTCAAAGTCTTATGTCCCCTGACCTTGCTTAATGACATCCAGTCTCAGTGTGCTGTATTATGAATATCATAGAAGCACCCTAACATAGAGACTAAAACCTCAAGACCATGATTGTATTCCAGCTCTGCCACCTACCAGCTGTGTGACTTTGGGCGAATTACTGAACTTTTCTGTGTTTCAGTTTCTTGTAAGATAGAGTGAGAGTAAGCATATCTCATAGGGTGATTGTGAGGATTACATGTAGTAATACATATGAAGTGCCCACACCAGTACGCATCTGGCACAGAGTACACATTCAGTAACTAGCAGATGCTATTATTATATTTCTGTCTGAAAAATTAAGGATTTAGAGAGGTATCACATTTCAGTCTTTTTCACTTACAAATTAATTTGTTGTGAAACTTACTAGAGACTATTTAATTGATGCTACCTTTTTAGTTGTCAATTCAGCTGTGGTTTTTGTCCTCAAGTCTTCCTTGAAAAAAGCAAATGTGTGTGTGTTTTTGGAAAGAACAAAAGGTCTCTGCAAATGGATGCTGACGTCCAGTATCTTCCCACAAGATGGCGCAGCACTCCTGCCATCCCGCGCTCAGTACCCCGAGGGAGGAGGGGGTTTTGACCAGCATCCAAAGAATCACCTCATCTCTCCCCACAGAGAGCATCGAGCACAGACTTCATGTTCTGTCAAGTACCTGTCGCTCGTTCTTGCTTGTGATTTCATGGGAACTACATAAAAGCCAAGGCCACTCTAGCTTTTAATTTTTTCCCGGTATTTTATTCCATTCTCAATCTGACCTTTCAAGGACATCTTCTTTCTATTGCTGCTTCCATACGGTGGACGGCATTAGAGTGAGAAGTGAGACAGTCTCTCCAGATCGACTGTCTTACTGGAGACGGACAAACAGACACCACAGAAAATAAGAGACTGTTTATCTACTGGAGGTTGAATGGGGGTAGGACTGCCTTCAAATAAAATATCCCGGAGGTAAACTTTGTCTTCAGTGTCCCCTGCCCCTTCCCTCTCTGTTGCTGCCTCTTCTCTATGACCTTCAGGCACCAACTGGCCTGTGCTGTCTGGACCCTGATGCTTGTGCCTCCTTCTTACCTCCTCGTTCTTTTCTCTCTGTTCCTTACTGTTCTCTCCTCAGAGCTCTGTTCTTCTGAGATTCATCCCCTTAGGGCCCTTCCAATTTACTGAAACTAATCTCCAGTCTCCTAATGGATTATTGTGCAGAAATATTATCCTCACAAAGGAACACATTTAATTTTTCTTCAAAGTACTGATAATCCCAGAAATTGAGAGATGGGCTCTCTGTGCAAAGACTCACATCTGTTAACTTTTCTTAATGGGCTGTGATATTATTATTTTTGCAACAAATACATATTTTAGAAAAATCATTTATAAAGCTAATGAACTTGTCTGAAAGTTGATAAAGAGAGTAGAACTTAAAAGTTCTCATCACAAGAAAAAAAATGTGTAACTATGTGAGGTGATGGATGTTAACTTATTGTGGTGATCATTTTGCAATATATGCCTATGTCGAATCATTATGTTGTGTACTTGAAATTTACACAATGTTATATGGCAATTATATCTCAGTAAAACTAGGGGGGAATAAAACTAATGAAGTAAATAAAGTTGATCATATATATGTATCACACGTATCATATATGTGTGTATGTATAGATATTCACAGATCTAACATAGGTTTTCTGTCTGCCACATTTCTCTCACAAAAGCAAAACTTGCAGAGAGCAGGAGCCTCCTCAGGTTGTGTCAAATTGCCCCTGAGATGGGGAGACTAACATGGTGCTAATGGAAATCAAACGGCTAAGCTCAGCTTTCTGGTAAGAGCTGGTCTTGGCTCCTTCCTTACTGCAAGACCTAGCTGGCACTGCTCACTATCTTCCCCTTCTGTGCCATTTGAAATCTGTGCCCCAAGCCTGCTGGCAGCTTTCTAAATCTCTTTATTCCCAATTTGGCACAACCTTCCTTCATCTGTGACTTTGGAGTCGTCTGTAGTATTACCCCATGATTCAGACTGGATGTGGGCACTGTTTCATTAACTTACCAGTTCCCATAATGAAGAACCTTCCTTCACCCCCACAGAATCTGAACGACACACCCCTTACTGATAGACGTCGTTGATTTATCATCTTGAAGACTATTTTGAAGTCAATCAAGGTACCATATGTTGCCCTCTGGTAGCAAAGCAGAGTGACTTTTATTTGCTCATTTTCGCATTTGCACCCTTCCAGTCCGTTCTCCCCAAACTGTCACAATGATCTGTCAGCAATAGAACTTAGGGAATCTCATTCCTCTGCTTAAGACTCTTCACAGACTTCCCATTCTCTACTCCTAACTTCTTTTGTCCACTTACATCAGAGTACTAATAACAATTGGTAGTACTATCACCTACTCATGAGTTTACTTGCCTATTTTATATCTTCCCACCTCGAAGGGAGGCTCCGTGAACAGGAGCCTTGTTGATCTTGTCCTCCATTCATCCCCATTGCATAGCTCCTTGCACTGAGCTAACACAGGGTTATGCAAAGGAACCACTCAGTAACTAATTGTGGAACAAACCCTAGCTCTTTAGCTCTCCATCACTTTTCATGATCTAGACTTCCCAAAGTCCACATCCAGAGTGATGATAATGGAAAATAAATGTGCATTTATTGGGCACCTGCTATATGGCAGGCACTTCATACACAGTAGCACTGTATCTCGGATTTTGCAAGATGGATATTATCTCAGTTTTATAGAAGAGGGAGGTGAGGTGAAGTGATTGACTCAAAGGCACACAGAGCTGGAATAAAATCCACATCTATCTGGTTTCAGAGTCAATACTTATTCTATTATTCCAGGCTTTGTCTTTATCACACAATTCTTACAATTCCCCTGGCCCTCAAGATTTTGTTATTGTTTACAATGTGGGATACAGTGACACTTAGATAAATGTAGCGTTGACTTGCATATTTTCTATCCTGACTGTAGACACAGACACATAAGGGAGAAAATCTTTTTTTTTAAAAAAAAAAATAAAGCAACCCTGGGGCCTAAAAGATTTTTCAAACTGCAAAATACCTTGGAGGCTGGACCAGTGCTTGGCTCCAGGTTAGGTCCAGAGGAAAGGGCAATTCTTTGTATGGCTTACAATTTCAGGTACATCCATGACTTAGCCCTCATTTATCTGGGTTCTGGAAACAGAGAAGACTGAATGTAAAAAATCTAAAAAGGTGTTTTCTCAGGAAATGGGAGCCATTAAGGCACAAGCATTCCTGTTTCGCTGTCCATCTCAGGGAGTACAATAAGCTCAAATGGAGGGAGACACCCTCCTCTACTTCCCCCACTAGAACTTCAACAAGGCCACCATGCGGGGTGGGGGGGTATACCAGTTGGTGGGCATCTGGTGCCCAGAGGGAGATGCCCAGGAAGCCCATCGGTGCTGGTGGTGCCTGGTGTGTACGGTGGCACACAGCCGAAAGGCCAGCACCCCTAAAGGTGGCAGTATTAAGTAGGAGTGGAAGCAGCCAGCAGAACTGGCAGCCGTCCCTTAGTCATCCATGCCAGACAGAAGGGGCAGTGATGTGTGGCAGATGCCAAGAGGTATCTGACCCGTGGGCTCTGTGCATGAGGCATGTGAGACCCCCTTGGAGACCCAGAGAGATGGGCGCTGCATTCTGTATTAACTGATGAAAGCCAGATAATTACTAAGCATGTGACACAATTCGCCTCACAGGCTGGTTTAGCTTGTTCTAGGGCACGGAGAATTCTCCTAGCTTATAGGACAGTTGTGAGGACTGAATGAGACCATCCATATGAGACATCTGCTCTGTGTCTGGCGTATAGTAGATGCTCAACAATGGTTCATGTCCTCCCCCACCCTTCTTGTATTCTCTTAGGAATATGGACCGCCAGCAACACTGTGTCATTGCAGTATCCCTATCTAAAAGGTACTTCTTAGGAAGAGGGTAGCAATCTGAATATCCCATTGAGAACACTAAAATAGGAGTCCACTTGATATTTTCTGCATTGGGATAATCTAATAATACCAATGCTGAATGTTTGTACCAGTGACTGTTCTAAGTTCTTCATATGTATACATGTGTTTAATCCTATTAGGTGTATACTTTTATTATCTCCATTTTATAGATGAGGAACAGAGGTGTCAAGAGGTTAGGTAACTTGCCCAAGGTCACACAATTAGCAACTGGAAGAGTCGGAACTCACATCTGGGTAGTGACAGTGTGCATAACCACTACGTTTACTTCTTCTCTGTACCTAATATGTTCAGGTAATAACGAAAATGTTGACTGAGTGCTTTCTGTAGGCACGGGACTGTGTGGGATGCTACAAGCTGCATCATACAGCCCCCGGGGGGCAACACTCACCATAGTCTAGGTAAATGCAGGGCACAGCCTGGGCAGCTGTACATGGCAGTCCTAGAGTACTCCAAGATGTGTCCTGAAACAAGGCAGTCTGTGAAAGTGTAATTAGAGAGAGCAAAAATGCTATAGAAACAGAGAGGAATGAGAGATTAATTCCGAGTCTTTTATCTATTTAAAACGCATAGAGATATGGGATAAATTTATAGGTAAATAGTTTCAAACTCATAGATTTGCCTGCATGGGGACCAATGGGAGGCATGTGTGGAGTCATTCCTCCTCAAAGAGGCATCAAGCAGGCTCCCGTGTGCAGTCCCTGTTCACCCTACAGAATAACGAAGCACAACAATGGGAGCCCCAGTCAATGTTTGCAGGAAATGATTCCTGCCTATTTCAGAAGGGAGAATATTTTTCTGCTCTTTGCAGGAGAAGTGTTGCCGTTCTTGAGGCTGATTGATTGATTGTGTGATGACAGCCCAGCTGTAAAGACCGTCATTTTGACACGTTTAATATTACATTTGGTCTGCTGAGGGCTGGCTTGATTTTGACAAACACTTAGCTGAACGGGAAAGTCTATCTCTTGATAGGGCAGCTGTGGAAGCTTATAGAAACAAGCAGGTGGTCTTGGTGGAGTAAAGATCAAGAGAACGGCGTACAATTCCCGCAGGTCTAGTCTGTTTCCTTTATGTGCTGTGAGGTACCACATTTAACATCTGCAGAGGTGGCACTTGGTGTTTGTTTCCACTGGAGAGGAAAGGAAAGTCAGCAAAAATGTTCTAGGAGATTTCTATCTTGTTTAGTTTTTACAACAACCCTAAAAGATAATCATTTCTAATATATTTAACTGTGATATGGAGATAATAAAGCTTCAGAGAGGTTAAGGGACTCGCCCAACCTCACAGAGCTGGGCTATAGAAAAGCTGGGATTAGGAATTAGGCAGATCTGACCCCAAACCTGACCCCCAAGCACCAATCAGCTTGCAGTATGGGGCTCGCTCTTCTAATAGCAGGATACGATTGCTAACTGTGATGCCTTAGCTTATTGAAGCCACTAATAATGAGGGAGATCACAGCACCTGCAGGCGGGGGAAGTCCCTCCTCAGTCCTGTCTAGTGGTGCAATTCATGTGCAGGAAGGCAACAAATCTCTTTGAATCCCGAACTGTTTGTCAGCCTCTGAAAGGTCTTTGAGGTGGCTTGTATATTGATTGACTGAAGTTGCATGTGTGGTGTTTTGTGATCAAAGGCAAGGTTCCAACAGACCACAGCTGCCCTTAGAGCTGCCAGAGGACAGCCTATTCAGACAAAGGAAATCATGATCCATTGCTTGTCAGAGGAAACTGCCTTTGCTCTGTGCTGCCCTCTGCTGGTTGGGTTAGGAACTATCAATCCAGGAAATAGATCGAAGGTGACTTTTTTCTGTTTGATATTAATAATTCAGTAGTTCAGGGCATTATATGCTTTAAAAATCCAAAGTGTGCAAACAAAAAGTATATAGTTTTACTTTCTAAAGATGTAGCACAGATACTCTGAGAAAACAGAGGGCTTAACTATCATTGACCTTGGTCTCTCAGAATCCTCTGTGGACCCTGTGGAGGAAAAAGCCAGCATCATCCATTCCGGATCAGAATTCTCTCTGAGGTCTTAGAGGGCACCTTGATGTTTCGGTGGTCCCGACTCTCCCCATGGGGTGAGAAAAAACCTCTGTATGTCATAGGGACAGGAACTAGATAAACAATACAAGCAGTGTGTTTACAGATATGCAAATAAGCATGCAAATTAGACTCCTGTCGGCATCACTTAGAATGTAATTTGAAATTAATTAAAAATTAAGAGGTAAATTAGAAGCTAACATTCAACACCATATGGGAAAATGTACATATTTATCAGAAGGGCATATATGTATACTGCATGGACGGGAGCTAATTGCAACGTGTGCAAAATTCCTCCATTTTGATATTGATAAAATCAATGTGGGGAAACACAATAGGATGCAAGAATTGTTTTCTAGCCTCTATGAATGAAAACTTACTCCAATTTAAGTTTTAAGTGAATACATTTCAAATGCATCAAATTCTCTGTAAACTTATACTAAAGGACACAGAGTTTTACAACTGGAAAGTGAAATGATAAATCAGCTACAGTTTACCTCCATATGCTATAAAATATCCGTGAAACTCATTTTTCTCAAATGGGGTCATTGAGCACATTCACCCCGGCAGGCCTTTTGCATATTGTTAATATGCGATCTATACTTGGAAAGTAATGATTTCCCTCTCCCAGCCACTCAGGAGTTCTGGGTGATTAATGCGTTAATGGCTACATCCACACGAGGCCAGAACAACTCACTGAGAAGTGAAAAATTCAATCACTCCACTGACTGTTTTGTCTACAAAACCGCCAAACAACCTCTGTGATTGATTTTCTTTTCACAGAATTGATTGCTATTTTTTGGCAAATTCATTGAATTAACCAATTGTTTGATACAACCAGAGTGTGAACCAACTCTTTATGTGAATGTTGTAAAAGATTTCTATACCAACCTTTCTATCACCCCTAAAAATACATAGAAGCAAAGATTCAACTTACAGTATCTGTGTGAGAAAATTAGAATTGCTCCACACTATGGCTATATTAGACAAACTATTTAATTAGATTGAAGTGTAAGTAGTTCTTTTAAGATAATGACAAGTAATGCAAAGGGCCTCTTCTTGTTTTTTGAAAAGTTTACAGAGACAAAGGGATCTGAAATCAACCAGAATAAAATGACCACGGAGTAGACGTGTTACAAAGAAAAAGAGAGGAAAATCGGCAACAATAGTGACAACAAGAACAAAATAACAAGAAAACTCCCACAAAGACAGAAGGAAGACAATGCAGCTAGTGAGCAAATTAGGAATTTGAAAGCATCTTCTGAGAGCTTGAATGGTCAGTGTTGAATTTGGGAAATAAGTGTATAAAAAAAGGAAATTGAAGAAAAAAAAAGTGTGCTCTTGGCTGATGGACAGATGCACACACTGTCCTAATATAATTGAACGCTCTAGGTAAAAATAGTTTCTTGTATTCATTTATCTCTGTTAACTTTGATTGCTCTATTTTTAATAATGCTGGGAGGCTCTGGCTAATGTGATGAAAAATATTCTTTAAAATGTTGGAGTGGAGAGCAGGTTAAAACACACCTGTTCAAGAGCCAGTGAACATTCGGAAAGGAAAGAAAGAAAGTTATATTGTAGGAAGCTTTGCTGTTTTATTTGTCTTAATTTGAAGGTGCAGCAGGTGTACAAAGAGGAAAGGAAAGTTCTCATTGTTGTTTGCCTCAATTGAATGCAAAGAATCATGTTTAAAAAAGATAGAAATTTATTGACACTAATGTCACCACAGAGTAGAAATGTGCCTTGGGAATCACTTACTCCAACGATTCTTAATCTACAGATGAATGTACTGAGGTTCCTAAGGGTGAGGTGAGAAGACCCATCCAGCATCACAAGACCCATTCAAGGTGATGTGGCTAGTTTGTGCTGAAGGCAGAAGTTTCCAGAATTCCTGACCCTCATGCTATGGAACAGTCCTTGTGAGAATATCAGAGATGAATGAACAAGGTAGAAATTTTAAAAATTGGAAGATGAGATATGAATTCCTTTCAAGAACTGGATTTGAATAGAGATTACAGTAGAAGGAAGGCTCATACTGAGACCTGAGAAAGTTGAGGCCAGATCAGGGTCCCCTTTCTGGGTTGCAAGAGTTAATATCGTAAGCAAATGCAAAGCGCTGTCAAAGTGGGCCTTCCAGGTTCTAAGAGAGCAGGTGGTCCTGGAGGAGGTCTTCAGGGCTGATTTGAGAAGAGACTCAGAGGAATAGACAGGGGACGGATGAGATGAACTCCTGAGTTTGGAATTTGAGTTGATGTTGGGGCCAGTCTCAAACTGGTGTTAGAGAATTGTCATTTTTGGAGCAAAAAGAATTGTAAGGGAGGACTTTTTAGAAGCTAGTGCTCTAAGTGCTACAGAACTGAGAGTAAAGGTGAAGGCCAAGAAGGATCCCGCTCAGATGAAGCCAGCCGCGCCTGCCTGGCGGTGAAAGCCCAGCCAGGGAAGAGGTCTTGTGGAACTTGTGATAGACAGGAGAGGAAAGGTCAGGTGTGCATTTGACTCAAATGCATTTTAACAAAGTGTCCATATAACTCTGATGCTCCTCTGAGGAAAACTGACAGCTTGTCACTAGACATTGCAATTCTGTTGTGGCACGATTCATTCATATTCAGTAGGCATGGCTGAAATGTTTACCCACCATCAGCCTGAACCAACAGCAAACTAAGACAAGGCTGGCTTGATTTTTCCAAGGAAGAGCTACTTCTAATCAGAGATCTGAATTGTGGGCCATAGGCTTCCAGGGGCCACAAAGTCCCAAATTTTCACAGGATCACAAATGGCTTGTATGTTGATGGAATGAAGAATCGAAGTTCATAAAGGCATTTGGCTGGGGCGGGAGTTAAAGCCTGGGGCTGGTTTAGCCGTTCACTTAGGCTTTCCGTTGCAAGAAAGAATGGGAAGGGAGAGGAGAGAAGAGAGAGAGATGTGAGGTGGTCAGTCGTATATTTCCTCTTTGGTTTTTCGCTTGGGAATAGGAAGATATACAAGACACCCAGTAAGGATAATGGGTTTTTGTTTGGAGACTCTGGGAGGGGCTGACGTGGGATAGCTATGCTAAGAAGGGAGGGGATCTAGTTGGCACTCCTGAGGGTCTCCTATTTCCTGTTAATGATGATGCTGAGCTGATAGTCAATAGGCCTGATGTGGCAGCTGTGGCAGCTGCAGGACTCCCTCCTTCCCCCCTCCCCCCCCAAACTATAAGGAG
Source organism: Equus przewalskii (assembly GCF_037783145.1). Taxonomy (NCBI): domain Eukaryota; kingdom Metazoa; phylum Chordata; class Mammalia; order Perissodactyla; family Equidae; genus Equus; species Equus przewalskii. The sequence goes on along the minus strand of NC_091833.1, from coordinate 75,461,429 downwards.
AGAAGCAGCAGGAGAGGAAGGCTGTTTGAAAGACGGAGCAATTTTATTCAGGAGAGACTGAGGATTCCCTAAAGCGGTATTCCCTAAAGCGGCTGTTTAAATGATTGGATCAAACTAAATTGAAACCAGGTTAGACATTTAGTTAATTTATTTTTCTCTAACCAGCAGGTGGAAGTTCGGAGGAAGACACGATTATAGACAAAATGAAGGCACTACATTTTCTCTGATAAAAAAGTCTCTCAACATTTTTATATCCTGTTGGTTTTCTAGGAAACGTAGACATGCTCTGTAGGAAATAATCTCAAAATGGACGTGATGGATTAAAGATGGGGAAACATGCCCTGGAATGCCTAATGGCAACATTAGTCTACGTCTACAGATTAATGTGGCTGCTGAATATAGTTTTTTTTTTTAAAAGCACTTGGATTCAGCAAGGCAATTATTTTATTGCTCAATAAAACAATATTTGGATTGAGTGAATTTCTTTTGCCCTTTAGTTTGGGGGTCTCTGTTTATAGTCTTACTATGACAGTGAAAATTTTCTCATAGAAACTTTCCATAGTCTTGTAATGAGCCAGATTTAAGCCGTTATTTTATATGGAAATACTCAAGGGATTGCTTATGCAAGGGATGCTGTGCAATAGGGGTAAGTCCAGTCCAATTCAACAAAGGTTGACACTGTGCCCTTGTTCTGTGGAGGACACTTGATGGGCATTGAGGGTGAGAAGGGGCATCGGGGGAGCAGCACTGCCACGAGGAAACAGAAGACAGAGAGTAATTTTGAGTGGGGGAGTTAGGAGGACTTCATGGAAGAGGTGACCTTTGTGCTGGGCCTTGAAGAAAGACTATGATTTCCACAGGTGGAGATTTCATGAGAATGGCATTTGAACTGAAGAAATGTGGATCAAGGAGCAAAAATGAGGAAATACCCAGTGGGTTTATGGCCAGCCCCGTAGTCTGATGTGCCTAGCGTGTCAGATGGACTTGGGTGGTGGAGGGTGAGATGGGATGGGGGGGTGGTGGTCAGGAGATAATGTTAGAAAGGAAATGGAGGGATTCAAGGCCTTGTGATTTCAAAGTATGTTTGTCCTGGGAGATTTAAAATCAAGGCCAGCATAGCCCACCCCCTCTGACACTGTCTAGATTGGGAGATGTGGTGTCCGTGACTGGGGCAGCATTAAAAGGTTCAGAACTTGTGATTCTCTGGGACCTGCCTTGCAGAACTGAGATCTTCAGGTCTGTGCTGCTCAAGTGACTGTTTTGATGGGCTTCATTAGATTAGACTGACTGGATCTCTTGGATGTTGTCAATTCGGCTGAGGAGATGCATGAGTCGCCACTCAGGGCCCATGGGCAGCAGCGGTTGGCCGGATGTCCAAAGTAACACAGGAAGACTCAGTAAAATGGAAATGCTGCTGACAAGAGCTCCAATTCCCACATCCAATAATGAACAGAGGGGGCAAAATCTCAGAATGACCCCAAACCCTACGTTATCTATGAAGTTCAAGCAAAGCAGCGCACTCTTGAGGCTTATTGTAAGCTCGCTCTTTGTATACTGGTATTTTTAATTTGTTCTTTGAATGTAACACCTGTGTTGGTTCATTCTTACACAGATTCCTGAGGTAATTAGTTTCGTAGAATATTGCTAGGTTGGCATATTGTCCTTGCTCCCATCACTCCTGGGAGTATCGAAACTTTGAAGACAGCTACTCTTATCACAGAGTTATATTAATAAATTTCACTAACATAAAATAACATTAATCCAATGACTGTCACGTGAGGCTGGAGAGCTTTCCCTTATCTTATACTAACAAACTGCCAATCTTAGGAGTACCTGCCAGCTAGCATTTTTTTTTAACGTTAGGTTTGTGGAGGTATAATTTACAGATAATAAAATCTCCCCTTTTTAGGAGTACAGTTCTACGAGTTTTGACAAAGGTATACAGTCGTGTAATTACCACACTCAAGATGAAGAGTATTTCCATTACCCCAAAGTCTCCTTGTGTCCCTTTACAGTCAATCCCCTCCCTTCACTCCAGCCCCCGGTGACCGCTGATTCCTGTTATCATACTTTGCCTTTTCATAGTTTTGCCTCACCACGGTTTTGCCTGTTCCTTAATGCCTTTTGAGTGAGACTTCTTCCACTGAGCAAAATCTACTTTCCAGATTCATCCACATTATTAAATGTATCCTTTTGTTCCTTTTTATTGCTGAGTAGTTTTCCATTGTATGGATGTGATTGAATTTGTTTATCCTTTTACCATTTAATGAACATTTGGGTTGTTTCCAGTATCTGATGGTTATAATGAAAGTTGTTCTAAAAATTCACCTACAGATTTTTGTCCAGACACCTGCGTCCATTTCTTTTGATGACCTAGATGTGGGATTGCTGGGTCATATGAGTAAGTGTGTGTTTAACAGTATAAGAAACTTCCAAACTCTTCGAAGGTGGCAGCACTGTTTTGCATTCCCACCAGCAATGTATGAGAGTCCGGTTGTTCCACGTTCTCACCAGTCCTTTACATTTTCAGTGTTTTTCACTTTAGTCATTTCTAATATGTGTGTAATGGTATCACACTGTAGATTTGACTTGTGTTTCCCTAATGAGTAACGACGTTGAGCACATTTTCATGTGCTTATTTTCCATCTATACTTTTTCTTTGGAGAAGTGACGCTGGCATTGGTGAAAGAATAGGCATGTAGATCGATAGAACACAAGAGAGAGTCCAGAAATAGCCCACATTTATATGGTCAATTGATTTTCTACAAAGGTGCCAAGGTAATTCAATGGAGAAACGATAGTTTTTTCAACAAGTAGTACTGAGACAATTGGAAATTGATATACAAAAAAATGAACTTAAACCCATACCTAATAGGACATACAAAAATTAGTTCAAGGATCTAAATGTAAAACCCCAAACTATACAAATGCAGGTAGAAAATACAGGAGAACATCTTTGTGATGGTGGGTTAAACAAAGTATTCTGACACAGGACACAAAAAGCATGGACCATAAAAGAAAAAAATTGCTAAATTGGACTCCACAGACAAAAACTTCTGCTCTTCAAAAGACACGATTAAGAAAATGAAAAGACAAACCACAGGCTGGAAAAAAATGTTTGCAAGTAAAAGTACGTTTGCAGAGTATAAGATCTATAATAGACTCTTATCTAGGATATATAAAGAACTCTCGCAACTCAGTAGGAAAAGAAACAACTCAATGAAAAATTGGCAAAAGATCTGAACAGCGCCTCACCAGCTCGCTTTTGAAAGTTGACTATATGGCGCGTTCAGGCTTCCTCAGTGTTGCTGTTGCTGATCTTGAGCCCGATGCATCCACTCGGGCCTTCTCTCTGCTTCTCTGGGATCTGAAAGGCGCAGGTGTTTTCTCCGCCCACCTCTGCTGTGCGCTGGCCTGCCCTCGGTCTACCACGCACCGCCTCCACGCCTTCACGCGGGAACTTTCCTGGACTGCGGAACTCAGCGCCTTTTCCTTACACTCACCAGCCCTCTCTCTCCCTCTTTCTCCTCCTCTCTCCTTCTCTCTCGTACTCCTTCTATTTTACCTTTTTTTTTTTTCTGACAGAAAGGGCATCGTTTTTGGATCTAATAGCTTTCTGTCATACCACATAAGGAACTTTTTCTTATATTGTGAAATTTTTAGTGCAACCAGAGAGATTTGAGGTTGAGCTTCGGTTTTTGGGGCTGAGCGTAACGTGCCCTGTGAGAAGGTACGACTCTCCCGGCGCATCCGGTTATTTGATTAGATCCAGAACTGATGTGGCTGGAACAGGGGCCTCCAACACCCAATATTTCAGATTTGTATACTTTCAGGCTTTATTTTCTCTCGCTGAAAACCTCTTTTCCTGTCTCCGCAGGAGGGGTAAAGGGAAGAATTGGCAATGACGTCTGACCAAAGGCTGTCGGGGGCTTCACGCTGCAGCTCTGAGAGGCGCAGCTTCCAGGCGTGCCACCCACAGCCCGTGCTTGGTGACTGCGCCTCCCAGAGCTGGAGCTGTGCTGGCCCGCCCCGCCTGTCCTCCTGCGGCAGGGGTGGGCAGGAAGCAAGGGGAGCCTGAAGCAGAGCTGGGCCCCCGGAGCACGCTGCTCAGCGAACCTTCCTGCGTGGTGGTTTTACACCCTGGCAGGACACACTTCTCAGATTCATTTTCCCCTGTGTTTTAGTTGCCCAGAATGAGGGCTGCTGCCCCAACCTTTTCTCAAAGCAAGAACTAGCCTGGAGCAGTGATTCTTGTCCCCAACCTCTCTCAGGGCAAAAACCAAGAAAAGAAGTTGCCTGAACCGTATTACGGGCTGATTAAAGGAAGAGAACTTTGCCTTTTTTAAAAAAGTGTATACTTCACATATATTAGAGGAGTGTGTGAGGGAGGAAGGGCATTGTGTGGTGTTCAGGCAAGGAAATAGACTCCACAATGACACCTTCTGACTCACACTTCAGTATCTCAGGAGGTTATCCACTGAGAGTGGCTTATTGTGGTTATGGATTTTCCTCCTCAGCAATTACAAATGTCCCAGAGATTCAGCTGGCTTGTCACTGCAGCCCATTGTACAGGTTCTTTGCTCTGCATTTAATTGCTGGTTGCTTTTTGTGCTGAATTTCAGATAAAGGTGGGGTGTGTGTGTGTGTATGTATGTGAAATGCTTTCATTTCAGACCTTTATTGGTAGAGAATTTTGGGATTAATCCTTGAACTATAGAACAGAGATTTCAAATTCTTTTAGTTGAGGATTTCTTTTTAAATCAAAACTTTCCTTCAGTCTTTGCCTGCTAACCATCACATTTTTAGTATCCGTTAAGAAAATACAAAATGGTACCATGACTTCAGTGTGTTGGAAAATGATTAAAAAAATAATACCAGCAATTAAAAACAGTGGTGCAGAGATGCAGATGCGTGAGGTAGGACTGCAGACTCTTTTGCCCTAGCTCCAAGGACCCTCAGGTTGTGGGAGCCTATGGGCTATAGTAAACGGATGGGCTGGCATGACATTCTTATTATTTTTTATTTTTTCCTTTGCTCCATTTATTTCTTTTGGAGCACTTACACTGCTGGCTGAGAGTACAGAATAAAGGTCATGGATCATAACACGTCTCAGCTGGAAGGAATCTCAGGCATCCTTTAGCCCAGGTACTTCATTTTATGCATGAAGAAACTGAGTCCAAGAGTGGGTAAGTGCCCTGCCCAATTTCAGGCAGCTGATCTTGTGATGGAGCCAGGAGTGTCCTCATGCCTCTTGACTGTCTGTTTCGTATTTTTCTTCTGTGGCAGTATGAAGAACAGCTGTTTGTCTCTCTAGTCCTATAATGCATTGGAAGCAGCCACACTTCGTGTTATCAGTCTAATGCATCTATTTTAAAATTCTTTTAGCGTTAAAAGCCTGATTACCTGAGAAGGCAGCTGAGTTGACCAGCGGAAACAAGGATGTTCTCTCCTGGTTGGTTGCTCCCTTCCTAGCGTGCTGGTGCCTGGGAGAATGTTGGTCAAGGACAAGCTCTCATGTGGCCTTTACCTGAAAGCTAATGTGACTTTCCGACTCTGATCCTTCATCAACCTGTGTGCCTTGCCGCCTTCAGAAGCACCAGTTGTCATGCCCAGAGTGCCCTGCAGAGGGCAGCCTTTACTTTCCCGTATTTTGCTGTTGCTGGAAAAAGCCCTGGCCTTTATCTGGAATGGAATGGGCTTGTTTGTCACCTAAGTGCAAATGTCATTTTAGCACTTCGCTGGCCACAACACCCTTTCTGGCCTTTATAGGAAATGACATATTCCTGTGTTCCTTGTCTCCAACACATGCTGCAGGAAGGCATGGGCAGTTATTACGCTTTAAAAGGTTGGAGAGAAAGTGGTGAGACCTGTAGGCTAAATACCAGGGAGCACAGAGAACACAAATCAGGTTTTGGTGTCACCTGGGACATGTGGAAAGCAGAGAAAAGAAAGCATTGGCTTTGTGTCCTGTTGCTATTAACAAGCTTCCCGCTGTCATATCTCTTCCCTGGGTCAGAGGGACATTAAAACAAGATCAGCAGTCCCCCGGCCAGATTGGCTTTCCTTTCTTCCATCTCGCTCAGCTTTGCCCCCAGCCCACCACTTCCCTGGTTGTGTGCCCCTGGCTGGCACTTGGGGCTCTTCATCAGTCCCGTGAGCTGTTCTTGGCACTGATGCAGCAGCCTTGAGGTGCTGCTGAAAGCTCTCCCAAATGACCGGCACTGGCAGGTGCCAGGGAGGCATCGATCCGGCGGCACGTGACAGCTTAGGGAAGGAAGGTTCTGTTACAGCACTGCTTTCTCTTAAGGCGCAGGCTGACAAGCGGCTCCATTCTACCTGGGTCTCTGAGACACTGAAACTTGCTTTTAATTACAGTCGTTGCTGCTCCTGGCCAGGCCTTGTCCACAATGGTCAGAGACGGGGGGCACATTCATCAGTGGGAGTGGTATTCACAGCTGGTTTTTCTTCCCATCCAACATCACATCGGGATAATACTGTTACCAAACCTCACCTCGCACGTCGCCTGTGCCAAGCACGCTCTACGTGCTATACACGTATTACCTCACTTACTCCTCACCTCCCAACGCTCCTTTGAGGGAGGTCCTATTACAATCCTTGGTTTTCAGATCAGGAAATGGAGACACAGAGAGGTTAAATACCTCGCTCAAGGTCATATAGCTAGTGATTGGCAGAGCCAAGCAGAGCTTTGAATGCAGGTGGTCTGGCTCTCCTCCCTGCCTCTCAGCACGTGCTCTGTTCTTTCCAGAGGCAGTAGTGAGCTCACTTTCTCTGAACAGGGAAGAAAGTTTACCTTTAAGAAAGAGTGAGATGTATAAAGTAGAGGAAGATGGGCATGGATGTTAGCTCAGGGCCAGTCTTCCTCAGCAAAAAGAGGTGGATTGGCAGTAGTTAGCTCAGGGCTAATCTTCCTCAAAAAAAAAAAAAAAAAGAAAGTGTGAGAATGCTTTGCTGCCTCAGTTTCTCCAAGACAGTGTGTCTTGGGAGGCAAAATGGGTTGACTGCTACAGATGACAGTAAAGACCAGCATTATCAGCTGCCTCTTCCAGTAGGACCATCCTGACTTGCCAGGACTGTCTCAGCTGTTGACAATGCACATTGTGTCATTGGTTCATCATTGGAGACAAAAATGTCCATCCTCAACAGTCCCAGGGAGCTGCTGAAGTGCTTCATAGAGCAAAGTCCTTCCCTCTAAGTTAAGTAAACAAAGACTGATTGTGTGTCTGTGACATGCCAGTGCTAAGCTCAGTTCTGGGATGTGAAAATTCATAAGACACAGTTTTGCCATCTAGGACCTCGTGGTCTAGATGGGGGACAGATAGGTCAGCTGAACCAGAAAGCCTGTCTCTGGACCCCAGGGCCACATTCAACGAGCTGGACATAACGCTCCTCTGTAGGGTTCTCATAAACCCCATTTTTTTTTTTACCCGAATCTTAGTACACAGGATGGTAAGTCCTGGACTAAAGGAATTGCCATCTCTGTAAGGAAGCTGTCCTGGCACATAGCAAACTGCACTTCCCCGTAAACTCCTAACAGAGCAAGGAGAGTGACTCATGACCATGTATGGACAGGATAGGGGAAGCTTTAGTTTAAAAAGCATTATATGCTGCTCATTTATCAACACCACCTGCAAAGAATCTCTGTGGAACATTTCTGCTGCAACCAAGTTTCGCTAGGTCAGTCTTGCAAGTAGAAGTCTGTTCCCAGGTTTGGAATCTTGACATTTTGAGGAATGTGCACCTCATCGTCCTGTCATAGCTCACACATGCTACCAAGAGGAAGAGAAGAAAGAAAAGACGATACTGCTGGATTCGAACATGGAAGTGGAAGGGAGGGAGAGAGAAGAGAAGGAATTCATGAAGGAAAAAAAGCCAGAAGGAAGAGAGGCAGAGCCACCTGGAACTGTGATTAAAGCACTCAGGTGGTGCTGACTCCGGCCATGATGCTGCTCTGACAGGTGCAGCCATTCACAGCAAGCCTGCAGGGGAGGTTCTGTTATTCTCCCCCTTCATGGATGAGCGAACCAAGGTACACAGTGGCTAGGTAATCTTTCCAGGGGCACATAATAAGCAAGTGGCAGATCTAGGATTTGAACCCAGCAGCCTGGCTGCAGAGTCTGGTCTCCTAAACAGATACCACATTGCCTCTGGAAATTTTGTTCAGTTGCATGAAATGTTCTGCTCAGTAGGGCTCTTTTTGTTCATTTTTATGTGTAGGCAGTGGATAATGATGTACTGGTCTACTATTTCAACGTTCAGCTTCAAATTTGACCGAGTGCCTTGGGTGGCCCACTGTTTGGGAAGCAAGCAGGTATTCTTGGATCCTAGGTGAGTGGGGCCTCAGCTGTAACCAGGTCTACTGGCATCAAGCACATCAGTCAGGGACAACTCCTTAGTTTCAGGTCAGAGGAGTCCGTGATAGAAAGGGCTCGTGCACAGATTCTGCCAGGGGTCTCTGTCCAGGCAAGAAATGGAATTTGGAAAAGGAGAGCTCACAGCTCCTAGAGTCACACTGTGCTGGACCCAAGACCCAGGCTCTGAGGAAACCACAGTCTGATCAGCACAGATGAGGGGGGAGACTTTTTCTCCCAACGATCCAGGGAAGTTCATCCTGACTTTACAGTACCCCTCACTTCCCCAAGTGAGTATCTGCCCTCTGTGGTACAATAAGGCACTCTAGTTAATTGTTTAGGACTCTGCCTCCTCAGCTAGCCTGTGAATTTGGAAGCAGGTGACTATGTTTTATTCACCTTGACATTTCCAGAGCCTGGGATGGTGTTTGTCTAGTATTAGGGATTTCAAAATGTTTATTATGTGAATGGACAATGAAGGAATAGGTTCGTAGGTTAGTCCAAGAAGTGATTATGAACAGCAAAGCAATATGTGGATTATAAAGATAATTGTTGTTTTTCAGTAGATATTTTGCCCTGGGTTCTTAGAGAGGAGAGAAGCAGGCGGCGGGGAGGTGTAGACTCTATGCAATATGCATCCTACACTTGCACGCGCGCGCACACACACACACACACACACACTGGTGTATTCGCATTCATTCCTGTGCCATTTTGGAATCTGGAAAGGAGGACACAACAGAATGTCACATCAGGCAATTGTGCTTTTGAGTGTTCTCTGTTCAAGAAGCCTGCCATGCTTGCAAACAGTTTGCATAATACCTTGTTCATTAAGACCCATAAATTAGCGCGGTTTTAATTGATTCCCCAGAGGCAGTAAATAAAATGACACAGAATGACATCAAAGGGAGAGAATGACACTAGGTAGATGTTTTTCTTCTTTCCCTCCCTGGATTCCCTGAGGTTTGACAACCTTTCCCGCTCACACACTCTCTGGCAGGCCTTTGTTCCAGCCCATTCCAGAAAAGGCCACCACCCTGAACAGCTTCCAGGGCTCTGAGAGAGCCTCACCTCCTGTCCTTGGCCAGGGCGGGCTGTGCTCGCCAAAGGAGGTGTGGTCAGGCTGCAAACTTGGGGCAGCAATTTTGCTAATTGTGGAAACACCTCTCAATGTGAAATCAAAGTCTGGATCCCTCATTAAAGCAATTTCTGCCATTATGTGCCAGTGTCATTAGAGTCACCCTAGCTCACTGGTCTCTGGCTGTAAACCAGGCTACTTTGGGCACGGAAAGGAAGCTAACATTTGTGAAGTCCATTCTGTGCCAGATCTTACTCTGTGGCTTCCACATGTGATCTCGCACCACAGTCACGGTAAATTGGGATCGATTTCTCTATTTCTGCAGATGAAAGCACAGAGATTCAGAGAGGTTAATTATCTGGCTCAAGAACACACAGCTTGCAAGGAATGGAGCCAAAATTTAAATCCATGTCTATATAACTGCAAAGTGTGTGTTCGTTCTGCAAAATTATGTTGTCATAATAGCTTTTGTGATTTGTTCATAGGAGAACCAGAAAGGGGCCACTGTTCCTTAAATAGTTCCCTGTCTCTGCCTAGTGATGCTTGATGTTCACAGAGAAATCTGATGACATGCATGAATAATTCAGTGTTTATGTAAATCTATGTGCTACTTCTCAGCAATATTTGCATTTAAAGGGAGCCCTAATTGTGGAATAAAATATTTGTCTCATATTTTTGTTTTGTTCATTGCTCTATCCCCAGCTCCTAGGACTGTGCCTGTCACATGTAGATAATCAGTATATCTTTATTGAATAAATTAAAGCAATGTTCATCATCATAGACAGTTTGGGAGAAATTTTTTGGGGTAGAGGAATGCAGAACTGGGGTGTGTTTTCCCCAGAACCCCTGAAATCACACCTTAGGCAGTGGCTCACTCTACTTATACATGAAGCTGAATTTGTGTCTTTAAACAACACTGATAGAAACCTCAGGGGTAGGCCCAAGGAATAGACAGAAGTATGTGAAAACTGCAGTAATTAAGACAGGAAGAAAGAGTAAGAAGGAGGAAAATATGTAGGAAAGGGTATGGGAAAAGGATGGAGAACACTGGAGGGCAGGAGCATGTCACAGTGTTTCCTGGTCTGTCTGTACTCTGCAACATGGATCATATTCCCTTCTGGTCTTCTTTTGGGGCAGTAAGGGGCCCTGAAATAAGGGATACAAGTACTGTATGGAGGCTGTAGGGCTTCCAGGATGGTATACTTTCAGGCCGGTGCGGAATATGACCACCAGAGGGCGAAAGAGGCCCAGGCTCACAAGTGCCTTCCCCCTCCGTTTCTCAGGGCAGTGATTCAGGAGAGACGCCTGGGGTGCGAATGGGGAGAGGGAGGGCACTGGTTGGAGTGGGAGGGCTGTGCCAGTGTTAAAGGTGGGGAAAGTGGAGCTCTGTGGGAGAAGGGGGTGATTTTGGAAAGGAAAAGGGTTTGATGGGGATTTGCGGTTAAATTCCTGTGTGTGTTAGGATAGCACCAGGTGCTGTAATAAATAGAACTCCAAAAGATATACTGGGTCGTATAAATGTCATATACAAAAGACATTTATCTCTTGCTTACATAATAGTCCAAGGCAGTGTCCCTGGTCAGCAGCAGTCATTGAGGGACCAGGACTTCTGTGTCTCTGCCATCTTCAGTGTGTGGCTTTCACTGTCACTCTATGGGTTAACATCACAGTCAGCAAGAAAGGGGAGAGTGTCAGTGCGTGAGGGAAGCTTTGAAGAATTGGACCTGAAAATGGCATATATTACCTCCTCCCACATTCAGTTGAGCTCAGTCACTCAAAAGTAATGTTTGCAGTGGAAGCTGGGCAGTGTAGTCCAGTGGTACCCAGTGAGAAGAGACAAAGGGTTTTGGTGAGCAGCTGATATGCCCACACATCTCCTCTGTTTATAACCATGTATATTTGAAGGAATACTCTTGGAGTGGTGGTGCCAGTGCAAAATTCTCGTGATTGATGATCTGAATCCCTCTTTCCTGAGACTCAAGACAATTTATAAAAGCTTGTTAATTATGGATAGTTGTGCCTCCTGCTTCAAATAACTCTCAGTGCCTCAGATTATTTTTACAGGGTTCCTGTCTACTTTGACAAAGTGGACTTTTCCTGGGGACAAGACAAAGTCTCATACATTTCCTCATCCAGAGTGGTCCCAGGAATCAGGAGATTGCAGGATATTTTAGCAGAGTATCCTAAATACACAGGCTCTGGCATTCCCAGTTCTCTTATTGGGAGGCAATAAGCATAGCAGGTAACATACCTGATTTAGCCTGGCTATGCAGTAAACTTGCAATCCAGGTTAGCCAATATCCTTACTGTCTTTCATTGATTTGAGAAAAATGACTTTTTGTCCCTTGTGCTGATGGCAAGGATAAGATTAGGCTGAGAAAAAGCAGAATAGAAGCAATAGATTTTTACGAGGAAGAGGAGGGGTTTAAGAAAGAAGAAATAATGGGTAGATGAGAAGTAGAAGAGGGAGAAAAGTCAGAAAATGGAAGGAGAGAAGAGACAAAGGATGATGAAAGCGGAGGAGGAGGGAGAAGGGGTAAAGATGTACAGCTCAAGACATTTCAATGCCGTCCTAATAACGCAGGACCCTTGGCCTGCATTTCTGTGCACTATTTCTACTTGCTATTATTGACACTTGTTTGTGCCTTAGTTCTGATTTATTTATCTTTTGAGCAGTCTTGAAGTATCATTTTTGTTTTTGTAATCTACCTGAAGTCTGAAGTGAGGTTATTGATATATAAATAAAAGAGAGTTGCCTTAGGAGCCTAGTTAATTACTACTGCCATCTTTCAGTAACAGCTACTCTTAACAAATAATAACACTAATATGTACAGGTCACTCATCTGAAGGTCTCTCATTTATGTAATCAATCCCCACTCCTTCTTGGTCAAGTAGATAAAATATGCATTGTTACTCCAGCAGGGAAAGGATGTCTGAAGAATAACACTCTAATGATGAAACTCACCATTTGGCTGAGAGGTGGATTTCTTCATTAATGTGTCCCTGCATTTATTTATCTCTCTCTCTGTTTATTTATCTATTCATTCATTCTTTTTATAAATGTTTTTTGAGGCCTTGTTGTGTGTGGGATACTAGAAGGGATACAGAAAATGAAAGACAACTTTTTCCTTTAAGAGGGACCTGACTATTGGATTTCCACCGTGTTCCAAGGGCTGTGCTAGATGTGTCCCAAGCATTTAATTCTTCACATCTAGCCTGCAAGGCAAGATTTCATAATTTCTCAGGTAGGGAGAATTTGTACAATGTGCTTAAGGTCACACAGGAAGTTAAATCGAGGAGTGGAATTTAAACTCAGGTTTCATGGACCCAAGTCCATCTTTCTTTTACATTGTGTTGCTTTTTAGTTGCAAGGAGCTAATCTTATACCTATAAAAACAGAATTAACAAGCCAAGTCCACTGCTCATCTCCTTAGATCCGCACGTTAGTCAAACCAAGGTGTTGTTCTTGAGCATTCCACATGTTCTTGCTTCACTACCTCTGCTCATGCCTTAATTTTATCTTAAAACACCCTCCAATTACCTCCACTTATTATAACACTGCCCATTTGTTAATGCGCAGCTTAAATGTTATCTCTATCTCTTTTGTGATGCCATTTTTCTAACAAGTGATTTCTCCCTCCTTAAAACTTGTACTTATCACTTAAGATAATTTACCTAGTTGTTTTTGTGCTTGTCTCAGTGTCTTTGTGGTAGGCAGCCTCTAAGATGGCCCCCAATTTATTTCCACCTCCTAGTATTCATTCTTTTATATTTATTGATTCTATTCTAATGAATAGAATATGGCAGAAATGATGGAATGCCACTTCTGATAGTAGCTAATGAAAAGATTTTGATTCTATTTTAAACACCCTCTTTCACTCTTTTCTGGATTTCTTGTTCTGGAGGAAGCAAGCTGGCATGTAGAGAGGTCCATGTGGCAAGGGATCAAGGTCCATATGAGTGAGGATGGAAGTGGATTCCTTTCAGTTGAGCTTTCAGATGAGACCACAGCTGCAGCTGACAGCTTGACTGCCACCTCATTAAAGACCTTGAGGCAGAGGTGCACAGCTAAGCTGTACCCAGATCTGGACCCAAAGAAGTGGCAATACAGTACATATTTGTTTTCTAATGCCACTACATTTTGGAGAAACTTATTACACATCAATAGATAACTGATATAATTGTAGTAGACTGTAAAGTGCTTGAAGACAGTCCCTTTCCTCTTCATCTTTCATGTGCATCATCAAGCAGGACATTTTGCATCAGTGGCAGGACAAAATGCCACCTCTCATGTCTATGGCACTGGTGAGGAGGATTTGGAATTAAAAAGTGATGTGGGGTCGGTGAGCCGAGGAGTCGAAAGAAAGATTTCTTGGACTCTCAAGATCTGGCAGTAGTGCTCTTTTATTTAGAGAATAGTGTGGAATAGCATGGGGACAGGACCCGTGGGCAGTCAGGCCGCTGCGTGGGGACAGGGCCCACGGGCAGGAGGAGCCGCTGCTGCCCTGAGTTGAGGGTCAGGGCTAATTTTATAAGGCATGGGTATGTGAGTCATCTCTTTACAAGACAAAGGAAAGAACATGAAAAAAAGTTAAAATGGTATCAGTGCAGGCGGGGGGTCTGGTCATTGGGTGATCCCATGACTTTTAGACAAGAATCAAATTGGATTAAGTAAAGGTCAGAAGCCACCACCCTAAATCAGTTACATGAGATTGCCAGACAGCAACCAACCCAAGTTCTTGCCTTCCCCATTAAGAGTTTCTAGAGACAAGATCATCTCCCTTCTTCCTGGTGCAGAGGGGGAGGCATGGAGATTTCCTTCACAAATGCAAATGTCTCTCCAAGGGCAAGCAAATTCTGCTCCTCGGAGCCTGCTTCTCATTTGCAGTTTTCCTCATCAAAAAGGATCTTACTGGAATTGATACCATTCCTTCTGGATTGCAAACAGAGAGCTCATCTCAATTACTATGGTGGCTCCTGTAAGGAAAGCTTGGCTCAGGAAAGAGCCAAAAATATCTAGTCCTGAAATACCAGGATGCTTGTTTCACAAAGGGTGGCATCCCAAGTCATGTTTGTAGGAGGGATGTATTTTCTTCATAAGTGATTAGATTTGATTGACTTCAGGGAAAAATTAGTGCTTACCTTGGCACTGCTCGTTTCATAAACTAATGAGAAAAGCAGTTCCAGCCCTCCCTGATAGGGTGGAGAAATGTAATTGGAGTGACTATTTTTGCTTTTCCTTGTGGCACTAGATCTCCCCTCTTCCCTTCCCCCTCTCTTTCTGAGTTTGCACCTGGGCACCTCGTTAAACACCTAGCTAAAGCCTGAGGACCCTAGTGTTTAAGCCACACAAGAAGCTACCAAGAGTTCTCCTTTTTCCAGAGGGGCAGTGAAATTTTCCAAGGGAGGGAGCAAGGTCTCAAGTCTGGCTTGATGAAGGGAGGGATTACTTGAGAGGATAAAGAGTTTAAGAGATGGTGAACATCCATGAACCGTAGTCTTTTTGTAGAGGTCAGAGACTGTAAGCCTTCCTAGGGTTACAAAACAGAGGTGAAGCTAAAATAAAGGAAAGAGGGTCTGTTCCTCCCAGACCATCTTGCTCCTTTGAGAGTTCCTTGACCGTTCAATAAGGATTCTGTGTATCTCCATTGAGTCGGGTGAACCTGAGTGGGTCTCGTGGAAGGTGCTCAGGAAGGTGGGGTCACTGCAATGCTTCCCAATCATTTTGCAAGAAGTTAGAAAGAGCGGGGCTGAAGGGCAGACTGCATCTACCCTCTCTCTCCCTTCTCTCCTTCCACTGTCCCCACCCGCAAACCCTCAACTCTGGGATTACTAGGAGAAGTCCTGTTAGATAAGTGCTCAAGTTCCTTTTTTCATTGTAGACTCAGAACAGTTTCTGGACCCGGTCCTTGCTGTTAGCGTAGGAGGGACTTAGGAGCTGGCAGTGGCTGCAAATATTCCAAAGCACAAAGAACAATGCAATCGAATACCCCAGTTTCTCTCTTTAGGTCAGTGTTCCCAAAGTGGAGGAATTACCACTTTTGGAATGTGCATCTCTGGAATGAGTGTGCAGTATGAATAATTTAAAAAATTCAATGGTTTATATGTTTTTGGCTTTGAGTCCGAGTGTACAGGAGCATGTTGCGCAGAGGAAGTTCATGTATGTTCAAAAGTTAACCCTAAAAATGCGCTAGTGAAAAACCCTTATTTTATTTTGTTTTGTGTGTTTATCACAGTTGTAGCTGAAGTTATCAGGCGGGAGATGTTCTATTTTTTCAATATGTTCTCATTTGTTTCCTGCCAATTTTTTGCAATATTGTGAACACATTTGTTGTGTGTGTATGTTTTAATTAAATCTGCCTTTGTCAGGCTAAGCAGTCTCTCATTATTGGCAAATATGGAAATACTAAAGTTAATACGCTATTTATTGACCATGAAAAGTTAAAGGATAAGATGTTTTATGGGGGAAAAATTCAATTTCTAATCTTCTACCCTTTATGAAGGATCTTGTCTTTGAACTGATCGTAGAAAGGAGAGGTTTTGCAGAGAAAGTAAAAAAGAAAGAAAGAGAAAGAAAACACCTACACAACAAACTTCTTTAACCTAAATAAGCACAGATTGAAGGAACAACCCACAAGAATTGTCTTCATTATTCCACAGCCAGCAGCCAAGGCTTATATCCCATTATGGAAATGAGAAAACCTTTGAACTTTGCATTGTACACTGCCAGGCAGCAGCACTTAAGGCTTAGGCAAACGATGTTTACAGTTGCTTTAGGGAATTGCTAGGATAATACCCCGGCTTGTATTTCTGAGTAGGCTTGATCCTGCCTTTCCACTCTGCATTTCCCCAAAGCAGAGGCTGGAAAGTCCTAAAACTGGATGAAAAAGAGGACTTTTAGGAGAAACACTTCAAGTGAGATTTCCCCCTGTGCCTTAGTCCTTCCCCTTGTTGCTAAGTGGTGGGTGGGCATAGAGGGAGGTCATGTGCCCTGTCCGGTCACGACAGTGCTATTCACTCTAAGTCTGGGCAAAAACTCCTTTGAGTTCATTTTCAGAATCTCTCAATACTCAGGAGGAATCTACATGCAGCTCGTCTAAGCATTGAAAGAACTGACTGGGAAGCAGTGCACCACAGTGGAAACCACGGGGCTGTGGAATCAGGTGGACCCAGGTTTGCTCTCAACCCGGTAACTGACCTTGAACCAGTTATTAATCTTTCAGCCTTTGACTTCCAATCTGCAAAATGGGAGAGGTAACAGGGAAGGGAATAGCATGTTCCGAATGTCAGTGTCTGATGAAGAGCAGATGCTTGTGCTTGGCAAATGGAATCTTCTAAGGAAATGGTCAATCCAATCAAATAGGATGTTTCAATGACTAATTGAATATGTTTAGTTTTAAAGCTGAACTAATTGGAAAGTTTGATTAAAAACCTGATTGTATATATGTGGATATGTATTTTTAGTGGAAAAATATCAACCAAACTAGTGATTTGCCATGATGGGCTGTAATGTTCACCACATAATACGTGGCTTATTGGCTGGATTTCTTATTTATTAACTTATGGCATTAACTACATCTTTAATCTTAGAAGTCCTTAGTTGGCTTGAATGAAGCAATGTGTCTCTGATTTTTAACCTCATAACCATGGAAGAAAGAGAGTATAAATAATATTAGTTCAAAGTTGTTATGTATGTATTTAACCTTGAGATATTGAGAGACATCACAGGGGACAATACTTAGGCCATGCTTAGAAGAAGAAGAAACACTAATTTATTATTGTCTAGTACTATTAAGTGAGTAAGAGATAATTTTCTGTTATATTAGAGCCATTATACATTTTGGGGCCTATTTGTTACAACAGCTAGCCTACTCTAATTATTACATATATTCTATTACTGTGGACTGGAATTTACATAGGAATGCCTCTAAATTTTATCTACCCAAATATTATACTTTTGTCAAGAACAAGATGCCTACTGGGTTTCATAGAGAAATGGAGGTTGAAAAAGGCAGAAAGAGATGTAAAAGATATTTCATAACTACGTTTTCTCAGCTGACACTATGCATAATGTTAAAATTTCTTTTGAAGCTCATTGAGATTATTTCCCTGTGTGGCTGGTACAGAACTGACCAAATTATTCATATAAGTTAAAATTACCATTGTGGTTGCTTCTGCCTGTTTTTCAGGATATAAAGAACAGTCACCAAGATCAAAGTGGAATTTCTTGCCAAGGGGAAAAAACAATGCAGAGAAAGGGAGAGCGAGCGAGCAAGTGGGATTCCACTGGATGTTGACTACATGCTAAGGTAGTGACAACTGAATAGAAGTCGAAGTGTTGAAAAAAGTGCTTTCATGATACTGAGTGCTGGGTGCATTGTCAAAGGAGATGGGTGAGGCCTTGACACAGATCAGATATGTGACTTTGATAAATCACTAAGATTCTCTGGGCCCCAGTTTTCTAATCATGAAAGAGGATCTGACCAGATGATTTCTAAGATATGTTAACTCTAAATATTTGATTCCAAGTCACGTAAGTGAGAGTTTAATGTGCCAAAAACTTTACATTGGTGCTGTAGTATAGTGAATGTCAGAATGCCCCCTCATCCCATTCCTCCTCCCTGAACACCCCATGGCTCATTAATATACATGCATAACACCATTTTCCAGGGCTTGGTGATGATGTTCAGTGACATCTTATGCGGCGCCCCATGGGCAAGGCGTCTGGGGCAGCTACATTCAATTTTAATTGAAACAAAGCAAAGTAGCAGCTGTTTGGCATTAAAGGGAATTTTAAGTCGATATTCCAATTCCACGAAGGGAAGGAGCAAACAAAAGTCAAAAACATTTTAAGCCAGCCAGTCTAAAATATTTAAGGCCTTCTGCATTCTCTCTACAAGTGGCCATCATCTGGAATGTGCTCTCATTTTCCTTTAAAAACAGAATTGACAACGATTTATGTAGGAGAAAAGATGTGTTGGCATTTAAAATACTGAATTCTTAGCTCATTGTCAGTCCCCCTTCCATAATTATGAGTTATTTGTCTAACCCTAATTTTCCATTATAGCTAAAAATATCACAATGAGAGATTCAAGTTGTATGTGGTGGGAGCAGAAGTGGCTCTTGTTTTTCCATAGCAACACGCTTGGCTTTATAGTGAAGTCTGAACCTAAAGGCATTCTTGTTCAAATGCCCAAACCCTGCAACTCTAGTACTGTGGGAGAGTGGGCATGCTCTGTGAGATTGTGCCTGACTTCTGTGTCTCAGACTATCAAAAGAGGCATATATAATTGCCTTACGCCAATGTACTCTTTAAAGTTAGGTAAAAACAGTGGAAGATGCTCACATTTATTCTGAACTCTGAGGCTGAGTACCATTTGTGCTCTTTGCACTGCTGTCCCCTTTTGCTATTTCCTAACTCATTCATTAAACAAATATTTCTTGAGAGACAGCTGTGTGCTAGGCATTTTAATAGGTGCTGGAGATACAGGGGCAAATAGGATAGATTTATTGCCTGTCTTTATCTAGTGGAGAAAACAGACACTGAGCAAGTAATTATAAACAGTAACTGAAGGGTTTGGGAATCAAGAAGGGGTGAGCTGAGCCTTAATGAATGAGTGGAAATTAACCAAGTGAAGTGGAAATTAGCCAGATGAAAAGGGTAGAGGAGGGAGGCATTTGAAGGGGTGGGGGCAGCTTCAACAAGTGAATTTATGCTGGTTTTATTCAGCAAACGTGTATGATCCCTTTGACGACTTTGGTGTTTATATGTCACTGGAATGTGAGAACGAGGAAGGAGGTGCAAGACATGGGGCTGGAGGCCTTTACAGGAGTCTGATCCCAGAAGCTCTCCTGTACCATTTTTGGGAGTTTGGACTGTATCCTGTAGGTAAAAGTCATTGAGGGTTTAAACAGGTAAATCAGATGGTCTTATCTTTTAGAAAGATCAGCATGTGGGAAATGGATGTGAGGGAATTGAAAAGAGAGCAGGACTTTCATAAGAAGCATTGTCTCTTCCCAGGCGACAGTCACAGCAAGGAAGAGATCCATACCTGATTCTCCCTGACAGAAGGTCTGCCTGTGAGCCTCCTCCCGTTCGTGCTTGTTGATATACAGCCCTATTTCAATGCCCAACCCAAATCCCAGGTCCTTTGTGGACCTTCTCTTCATCGTTCCCAGAAATTGCCTCTTCCTTTGAAATTCTATGCTTCTTGCTGGTTCTCTCATTGGGTGTAGAGTACCTCCAGCTTATAATGCTATTTATTTTTTTTCTCTATGAATCTTCTTTCCCTAAAAAACTCCTGAGGGATAGGGAAATATCTATATTTCTTTAAATCTGTAGCATCTAACACAATGCCTTGCAAAGATCAGAAGAGTCTTAGAGCTGAAAGGAACCTCAGAGATCATCCAACCCTCTTCATTTAATGGATGAAGAACTTGAGGCCCAGAGAAAAGAGTATCTTCCCAGATCTCACAGCTGCCAGTTTATTTTCCTTTCAGTTATCCAAACAGATAAGTATTTTTGTGGTGGATGATGATGAATTAGTTATCTATGACTTTATTAGGGAAACATCCTCTTGTTATTGTAGTTTAATGGGTAACATGATTCTTTGAGGATTGAAAGATGAGTATTGTTTATTAATACCCTTTTTCATTAATAAGGAAAGGCCAGGTTAATGTAATTTGTTTTCCTCCCATGAGAAAGCTCAGCAAATTCTACAAAATATTTGAACCCCAAGATGAAGTCATGCATTTAGTGTAATAGCAGCTGCTAACTAGATTAGGCATGTTCCACCCCCTACCCCCTCCAAGCATAGTTCTCAGAGAATAAAATAAGACACAATTTCTTCTTCCTAAATCATGAGTACCCTCACTATACACCCCCTGTCTTTACAAGCCATGATTCCTCTCTCCTATTCTCCCGTAAATAATGGTAAAGCCCATCCCAGTGCCTTCAAATTCGAGGTAAAGGGTGGAGGCCTTGCAGAATGCAAATTATCTGTTCAACCAGGAGCACATGGGAATTTGGAGATGATAAATGCTTTTTTACGATCTTAATGATTAAAACAGATTGCAAACTCTATACAGAGAGGACATGCAGGTAATGCAAATGAGTAAAGTTGGCTAGGTAGAGATGGCGAACTTAGTCAATGAATGAGTACGAGCTGACATGATAGCTCTTGCTCAACTTTAGTCATGTGTTGCTGTGAAAGAATTTGTACAAATTCTACCAGGTTGTCTGATTTTCCAAGGTAGTGCATAAATCTGGATTTTTATATGAAATATATCAAATCTCAACTAACGATTGTGGCTTTAAAAATTTAAAACTTTGTGCATTAAATATGGGAACAAGCAAAACGCTCTTGTAGTTGGGCCTGAAGTCTCATTAGTTTGCAACTTCTGGCTTCAAAAATTCCAGAAACTTACTTCTAGTTACTAGATATACAAACTAACTAATCTACCAGCAATAATTTTGGGGTACTTTGTGTCAAATATTATTCAAGATACTTAAGGGAACCTGTAGAGATTAATGACATGTTTTGGCTCACAATAGTTGGGAAGTATGAAACCATATATAAAAACAGAACTAGTGGCTTGAATTACTGTGCAAACTCAAAATGAGGCAGCCTATAAGTTAAATAAGAGTCCCGAGACCCCACCTCTTGAGGCCAAATTAGTGCCCCACCTTTGAGTCACATAGTATCCTCTGGAAACCCATATGGGTTTCCCTGCTATTCGAAAGTTTGCTTTGCACCACTTCACTTTAATGAAAGACCTACATAAGTAACTACTTTTGCAACCTGAAAGAAATCCAAAGAGGATTTTCCCTTTTACGAAAAAAGATGAAAATTGAAAATAGCATTCAGTGTTTGTTTTGCAGCAAGCCTTATAGAGGCTAAGCAGTCAAGCATACAGTCATATTTCAAGCCTGCCACATCAGCCACATCAGCCACATCAGCCACATCAGCCATGGCTGACAGGGAACTTCAACCTTTGACATCAAGGCAGGCAGACATAGAAGACGGTGTAGACATTAGTGACCTGCTTGCCCAGATGTATTCAGATGGTGATGAGATGTTAATAGTTGACCTCTTCCTCTCTCTCCTACATCCCAGTCTCCTGTACCCCCACCATCCCAACCTCCTGTACCCCCACCATCCCAACCTCTGACAACTCAGCCTAACACACCATCATCACCAACACCGCTTCTCAACCTTCCAGTGTGCTCACTGTCTTCCCAATGCTGGTAAGTGAAACTACACTGTACATACATTATTTCTACTTTCTATAGGCTGTGTATTTATCATATCATTCTTGATTTCAATATATATTAGTGTTATTTTAGGTTTCACGTGTTACTTGGTCTGATCTGGTAGGTTATTTTTTGGTCTGGGAATGCTCAAAATTTTTTCCCATATAAATTCATCCTAATTACTTCTTTGCTCTATGCCATTTTGGCTTACGAAGGTTTATAGTAATGCCCTACTTTCGGATAGTAGGGGAAACCTGTATGTCTCTCTAAATTCATTCAGCTCATTATAGTATAATTAAGAATTAAGAATCCACTTGATCCTCTTAAAATTTAAAACCTTGAGGTCATGGAATGCAATTTATATTTGTACCTCGTACATTTACCACAGTGACTATACATGATAGTTGCGAATTAAATGTTTGTGGAATGAGTCAGTAACAAATTGGAGCCTATAGGAGTAATTGATCACTTCAAAACACAGTAGAAACTCAGTATTTACTTGTTTAATAAGTGAATACATTCATTAAATGGCAAAGAAATGGTGCCAGATGGTAAAGAAAGACTTTGTGGAGAAAGTGACATTTTCACTTGACTTTGATGTGAGTGAATGGGATTTCCATACATAGAGACCCTCTCAAGGACATTTTAGGCAGGGGACAGTTTGAATGAGGTTATGATGAAACTAATTAGACTGATTTGGAATATGGAATTCCATTTTTATGCCATAATTTTATTTGAATATGGTTTTTCTGTGGTTCAAATATTGTATCTCAATGTCCTGTGTCCATACATTTTAGGTTGTTCCCATCCCAGTATTTAGCACACTTAGTAATAAGCCTGTAATCCTCCAGGGAGATGAGGCTGAAGGTGGGGGGGGGGGTCCATGCCCCATTGCAGTGTTAGGCTTTCCTTCATCTACTTGTTTGGCTGGATGAATACTGGGCAAGGGGAACATGTGTGAATTATTTATGTCACTTGCTATGGTACTGATAAGAAATAATTCTTAGAGCTGTCTAATGTGGGAAACTAATAGCTTTTGGTGATTGGGTTTTATTCTTTCAAGCATTTCCCCATTTTCTCTACTCTGGCTAATTAGACATGCTCAAGAGGCCTGGCGTGTGGTGGTGGGGTGGGAGTCCTTCCCTCAGGATGGTGCCTCTTCTATGTAACATGCCCAACCAGAAATTGGATTGAGAAATCAGGAACTGAGCTTCCAGGCATTTTCTGGGTTCCTCGGTGACATGTGAACCTGGTCCATGAAATTCCCTGCCCCTGAAATTTTCTCTGCCCCTTCTCTGTTGCCACAGACTTATTCTAGAAGCTTCTTGAAATTCTTTTTAAAGCGAAGGGTATTTACATGTCAAAGGACAGATCGTTTTTTGCTATAGGCTTTTTCTCAGAGATTATGACAAAAATATTTCAAGAACCCCCCAAAAGTAAATTGGTCAGTCAGTCTAAAGGCTTATTTTTTACTATAATTTTATATATTCATGTGTATTACACGTGATCAATCATTCTGGCAAACATCTTGTACTAAATGTGCTAATGAGCTAGAGAATCAAATATTTTGAAATTATAGACATGTGTAACATTGATTTTCAATATTTGGATCACATCAATAGTCCGCTCAAGGAAAACAACTTTATTAGGGTGGATTTCCATATACCTTATTAATAGTTGACAGGCAAAACAACGCTTGCTACATTGTTGATTTATTTCCTTTAACTCTCCGTACCCTCAGTCCCCTGACTCCTTAGTGATAATATTAGTAATAACAGAATTGTACTATTCATTATCTTTTGGGCACTGGTGAAGCCTTGCTTTTGGCTCACACGTATTTTTCCTCCAAGTAATGCAAATGTTTTTCAGGTTGTTTTAGGAAATAGATTGTTGATGCCAGTTGAATGCAGGTGGGAAACAAACGAACAACAACCACCAATAGTGAAGGGAAGAATTAAGTGGGGAAGAGGGTACTGTGTGCCCTGGTGCAGAAGGTGCTGAGAGGACAGAGAAGGAAGAGGATTGAGTTCTGATATGCTCCAGCTCTTAACTGGGTCAGTCACTTAACCTCTCCAAGTCTTGGTTTCTTCATCTGTAAACCAGGGATAATGAGACCTATCTCTCACAGGAGTGTTAACAATTAAGTGGAGTGGATACAAATATCTGGAAAGACTTAACACAACTTAGCCCAAGGTAATTTAATTCTATTAATCTTCCTGCTTTTCTTCACCCTCAATCTCTCCCTTTCTCTCTCTTTTTCACTGCCTATTTCTTCTTACCAAAAAAAAAAAAAAAAAGAATAAATCTGACTTGTATAAGTAGAAATAGATATATTTGTTGTGTCAAATGACATGAGATTTTAAGAAAATGATGATGCTAACTCAGTGTACTAACAAGAACAGGCAGTCAGTTCTGTCTGACAGCCAGGCTTTCGTATTTTCTGGGATAGATAGAGATAGAAATAACATTTGTGGGGTACTTATGATGTATCAGGTATGCTGTACATCTAATTTGATCTCATAAAAATCCCATGAGATAGCATGTCCCATTTTACAGATGAGGAACTGAGGCAAAGACTGACTATTAATTTGTCTGAAATCACACAGATAATGAGTGGCATCAGTTGTTATTCAGACCATGCTGGCTTTTACTACTAAACCACACTGCCCACCTCTGTGGTTCTGAACCGGGGAGAGGAGCACATCTGGCTTATCTGGGGGAGCATATGAGTGGTTTGAAAAATTTCCTCCAGTAATTCTGATAGGCGCTTCTCCAGGTGAGAATCTTGATGTGGGATCCCTGAGCGTCTTGGAGGCAGAGACGCTGGTATTCTGTGGCTGCTGCTTCCCAGCCTGGCGAAGGGTAGGCACCACCTCTACTCAGTGATCATCAGAACAACCTGCAAATCTGAAACAATGCTGCTTCCTTCTTAATGGATTTTGAGTCTTTTATGTATATTTTCTACACCATGTTTGAAGCAAATACATTAAGAATCAAAAACTTGAGAGGTCTCTTTAGGGTCTATTTTAGAACAACAAAGAATTAAAAATAGGTAACAATGTTTGCATATATTTTTTTTTTTTAAAGCAAAAGGAGCCTCTTTCTTATAGCTTGGCAGGAGAGATGAGGGGTATGTTATCATGGGCATGGTGCTGTTGTTTACTAGCTGAGGTGCCAAAGACATCCATCTGTCAAGAAAATGTGTAGGATGTTGATCAAGCCTGGAGCCTCTGACACTGAACACCCTGCTGGGGACTAAAGATGCCTTTCCAATGAGAGCGCGCCTGCCTGATGGTACACTGCCTCCGTGAGAAGGGATTTCCATCCATCTTTCCACTGAAAAAAAGGCTTTCATTCCAGCTGAAAAAAGGGCACGGGAAAGTTGCCTTGATTTTCACAACAAGAGATGCAACCTAAGTGTTACATACATCAGAAATGTTGAAAGATCATTTCATTTTAGACTTTGACAAACCAAAGCAATTGGTATTTTAATACAATGAAAATAGCCATCCCTCACCCCAACCACTATGGAGGGTAGGTCTGAAAAGGAGAATATTTGAATGGAGCAGAGATGTGGCTTCAGCCTTCTGTGGCCTGTATTTCCTTCTCTGTTTTTGTCCCTGGTTGATGCTGTAAGTTCTCTCTAATAGCCTCTATTTTCTTATCCATAAAGAAAGCCACCTGGTGATAAATATATAATAGATAATTCACATTCTTTTGTTGGCTGATATTGGACTTTGGGAAGAAGACTTGGAGTCTAGGGTGCCAGCTTATCAGGAGCTCCTAAATCCACCTGAGACTTTTGCAGCACTACTGAGTAGGTGCCATGTGTCATATGATGCCCAGAGCCTGTTCGACAATGATAGGGATATGAGCATCCCCTTTGGAGGCAAAAGTCCTCCATGCGGGGTGAAGATAACATTTTCTTAGCTCGCTCTTCCCCTCTTTTCTGTATAAAAACCAAAAATACTGTATTTGCTTTGGATATGTGTTGTCATGATGACAGAGGAAGAATTGCCGAATGGACAAGGGGTTGAGAAAATATGGGAAAGGGTTTTATCTCTCTACAACTCTGTCAATGTTCTCTTTATTTCTGAACCTAAGACATTGCATTACGCACACTCATGTTGCTAGCAGGCATCTTGGGGACCATAAGGTATGCTAATCATTGGAAAGCCATACAGGTAGCCTATGATTCCAGAGAGTCTGAAATTACCAAAGACAGGGGCTGGGGCAGCCTCTTGAGAGTAAGAGCACAGATAAGCCAGGTATTTGGTATCTTTTGGAGAGAACAACTAGTAATAAATTAAACTCTTTCCTTTTCAGCTAATTCCTATGGTATTGTTGAGTTGTATCATTATTTCTTCCCACTGCCTGTGCCTCCTACACGTCCTCCATTGTTTTTTCCTGACTTTCTTTGGAGGCAGTGTGAGGATCATTTGAAAGATGTACTTCTAGAGTGCATCAGGCTTTTGTGTAAACTCTTCCCTCTATCTGCTCACCCTGTCTCCCCGTTCCCATAGTCAAGTCTTTCTTATGCTTTGGATCTCATTTCAAATGTCATTTCTTCAGGGAAGTCTTCTTTGGCACCTCTTCCAGCCCACCTTGTGTTTTTCCTTCAGGGTACTTGTAGTTAGTAATTACAATTTATTGGAGGAGCACAATTTCTTCCGCAAGAATGCATATTTCATGAGGGCTGAGATGACTCCTGGTTTGTGGCTACTGACATCCCAGTATCTACAGCAGCGTCTGCCACATTGTAGGCTCCAGAAATTTTTGTGGAAAGAGTCAATGAAATGTTGCATTACACTTATTAAGCAGTATTCACTGGAGGCTTAACAGCTAGCCATGGATTGAGTTCTGGGCCACGTAGGGTATTTAAAAGAAGCAGAAGCCCACACTGTGTTCCCAAAGAACTTACAGTTGGTTTGGAAAAACTGGTTCCTCAGGAGAGCTAGCTAGTGACTTTTAAATTACATGATTTTCTAACCACACTGCTTCAAAAATCATAAATACGAGTAGAGTAATATTAATGCTAAGTAAGAGAAGTGGAGTAATTAAGACATAATTTATGTCAAGTATGTAGACAAATTTCTCCAGCCTCTGTTTCTACATTGACTTGTCATTTTCTGTTCTCTCTTTTGGACTTATTATGAGCACAGCTATATGATCTTCCTTTCTCGTTCTTCCCATCACCATCATGTCCTTGCATTTATTTTGGTCCTATCTATATACTGTTGTGACAGGCGACTTGAAAAGGAGCTAGTAATTCAGGGACAAAAAAAATCTATGTGATGCTTAATGTTTTAGACCAAGATAAATCCAGAGAGTTTAGAAAGACAATATTTAAAGGTAGAGGGAAGTAGAATTGGATGTTTGTTAAAACCCTGAAAAAGATATTGATTTTCCCTGCTTTGAAGTGAGAGAAGAAATGATAGGAATAGACTTATAGATTTTATTTGATAAAATCCTTAGTATCCTTATCAGAAAAATGTTAAGTATGGCCAGCATAGAGTAAATATCCCAAAATGTTAATTATCATTTTACTGTAACAATGAAAAAGGACATAGGCAAAATAGAAATGAAAAAAGCAACCTAGAAACACTTTTTTTAAAAAACAGAAAATATGGCAAAGTATAAAGTTAACAGTTTTATTGAGGAGTTCTTATTATTAATAAGTGGGCAAAAGATCCCATAGTCATAATGTGCCAAAGAAGAAATTCTAGAAAACATATGTATAGAAAAAATATTAGCTCCCTAGATTTGCCTATTAAGTTTAATGAATAGGACAAATTAAAATGCAACTGAGAATACTACAGTAAAACTGGAAAGAAATTCAAAAGTATGCATGAATGATAAACGATGCTAAGAAATCATTGTCTAAAACATTGGAAACTTGTATTCCCAGAGACTTTCAACATAGCATTTTTTCATATTGGTGGAAAACTAGAAGCCACTTAAAATGTAATAACAGAGAAATGGTTAAATAAAGTATTCTTTATCTATATGCCCAATATTGTGCAACCATGAAAAAGGCAGGATGCGCAATTTTAAGTAACATAATATAAAAAATAGATATTAACTTTGGAAGATGATGTGGCAGTATTTGCTGTAATTTAAAATATTCCCTGGCCCACTACTTTCAATTCCAGGTATCTGTTCTATAGAGCGTGTGAACAAAAATGTATGTGCAATGTACAGTTGCTTGTAGGAGTATTCATTTTAAAGCAAAAAGTAGAAACAACCTAAATACCTAACAAACAATAGGGTTGTGTTTAAATTAAGTTTTAATTTTAGTGTGATGGAGTATTATGTAGCCAATCAAAAGAATGATGTGCCAGCATGGGAAAATTTCTAAAATATATTAAGTTAAAAAAAATTGAGTTGCTAGATAATGTATACAGTATGAACAAATTTTATTTAAAAAAACAAGCTATATATTATATTCAAACACATGACTATATATAAGTCCATAGAATAAATCTGAGACTAACACATACGGAAATGTTAACGGTTCTGACCTCTGGGAATGGGAACAATGGGAATGAGGAGGGGAATGATGAGGACTTTCATTTATTACTCTCTAGGCACTTCTGTGTTGTTAATTTCTTTTCTTATTTTAAAGATTGGCACCTGAGCTAACATCTGTTGCCAATCTCCTTTTTTCTTCTTCTTCTTCTCCCCGAAGCCCCCCAGTACATATTTGTATATTCTAGTTGTGAGTGCCTCTGGTTCTGCTATGTGGGATGCCACCTCAGCCTGGCCTGGTGAGCGGTGCCATGTCTGCCCCCAGGACTCAAACCAGTGAAAGCCTGGGCCACCAAAGCGGAGTGCGCGACCTTAACCACTCAGCCACAGGGCTGGCCTCGTGTATTGTTAATTTCTTTAAAACAATGGGCTTATAATAATATCTTTCATGTATAATGTTAAAAATAATGTAAGAATGAAAGCTAAAACATGCAAAGGAGTATTTTGCTCTTTCCATTGTCAAAAAAAATATTCATTATTTTAGGTCATGAGATTAAGGGTGATGTTTTCCCCCACAGCTACTATAATGTGATTAGACTCCTTTTCTGTGTAACATTTGGAAAGAAAGATTTTGTTAGATACAGCTTTTCCCCTGAGACAATAGCTTGCAACGCAGGGTTTTATAACATGTAATGGGAAGAAGGTAGGGAGAAATCTTTGGCTATTCCAGCTGGAATTGTAAAGTTCCTCTAAATCAGAATAGTTCTAATTTATGTAAAATCAAGGTTCACGTGATTTCAAGCTCTCCAACCCTCCTTCCTATGTTTTTGGTCGGGGGAGAGGTCAGGGTAGGGCAGTTGTCGTATAACAAACAATAGGAATTTTCAGTTCTCAGAAGGTTGGACATCGCTGCCTTAAGAACTAACCATCTAAGATGGATGACATGTGACACACACAGTTACAGAAAAAGGCACGCAGACAAGTGTACCAGCATGGAAAAAATGAAGTATTTACATTATGCATGAATAATATATCTTGTGCACATCTCATGGGTGAGCTTGTCAAGTCGTCTTTCTCCTGTCTGCTCTGGTGTTTATTTTCAAACCATTTCTACCCTGGAAAATCTTTTTGTCTTCCTTTGGATCCTCTTGAAATGGCTGACTATGACACACACTCTCCCCCTATTCAGTGTGTATAGGGCTTCCTTTCCTCATAATTTTCACTTTCTGATTTGTTAGTTTAATTGAAGTTAGACATTGACTGGGGTAAAGATGATTCCATCTACCTTATAATGGTCTCTGTGTCGCCTCCACCACAGTCTGGCATCTAATAATGGTCAAATCATTTACCATCATGACAGGAAATATTGTGAGACTTCACACTTAAACTGGTTTGAAATCCCTCCTCAGTAAAACCCAAATGGTTGAATTCATTCCTAACCACATTATTTTCAAAATAAGAACAAGAGCTAAAAACACCAAAAAGTAAAAGAGCAAAATATTTATAAATAGTAATGGCTATTTTAGGCTGTAAGATTAAGGGTGATTCTCTCCTCTCTTTTCTCCCATAACTACCATAATACGGTGCGATTTTTTTAGTATTTAAAATTCAGAAATAAAGATCCAGAAATAAAACAATCGTCATTGTTTGCTTTTAAAATAATGGCTGCAGACTGGATCAACCCCCAGAGCCCTTCCCCACGCCTCTGTTTCGTGCTGTAGAAACTGCATTAGATTTGTGGCCTGCTTTTGTTTCTCCATGTTAATATTTCTCAAACTGCATGGAAATTCCAGCCAGGATTTTAATAATTCAGCATACAAGAACAATATTATAGTAGAAAATTAGCCTAAGAAAGGAGACTATAACCCTTTTATATAAGAAAAATAGGAAGGGTGAGAAAAAGCCAAATTAGCTGAACAAAGAGATGCATAATGACCTGATACACAAATAGGAATTTCACATAAGTTTGGAACTAGAGTGCTCACTGACCAGGAATGTGGAGACAATTGCTTTTAAGTATAAAAGCAGAAGAGTTAGGGCCAGAGACAGGGTGCTACCAGCAAGACATTGAAGAGGAATAATGTTTCAGAGGCTTATTCTCTCCACATCTCTTTTTAAGCTCAGGTACCCAGCAGGCCACCCAAATGTCTGGGCGTAATGGGAGTGTTTGAGACCATTTTTCTTCACTGCCAACCGTTGGTGCCAATGAAAGTGGATGGCTCACTGTGGGCACCCATGTGCTGGTGTCTCAGCCTGTGTTCTGATCCTGAGCTGCTGCTCCTGCGAACTTTGCACATTCACAGCAGCACCAGCAGCAAAGCCAGGCCCCTGGCACCTCTCCCTGGAAGCTGAACTCGGTCCTGGGCAGTGCTGCTCCTGCCAAACCCCATGCCTGGCTCCTGGGGGAGTAAAAGAAACAAAAGTGGTGAAGGGAAAACCCCATCTCTTCCTAAAGGCTGGCCTCCAAATAGAGCTCACTTCCTCCCTTTCTGTCTGCTGTATGTGGGGCTGGAGAGGAACTGCATTACTAGTGAATTTCATATTTGGAATTTCTGGCTTTGTGCTAGTTTTTGCACTTCCCCCCATGGTAGGCATTTCCTGTCTTACCCTCAGGAGCCCTGGCTTCATCCTCTCTCTCCCTTCTCTCTCTTTTTAAAAACTATGTCCACAGACAAAGATCTGATAAGCTCACTAACTCGAAGGTAAATTGCCAATAAGGCTGGAGTTGTGACCACTCCTTTTCTGATGTGCTTGCAGTTGGCTTGAAAGCAAGGAAGGCAACGAGGGTCTAACTTTAGGATTTTCCCAGCTGTTTGTTCAACGATTCTAAAAGTATTCACCCCAAATAACTGTTTTTATTAAGATTCCACCACTTACAAATTATGTGTTTTTTAAAGACTTTTCTTATCAAAATGAATTTGTTTCCCCATTAATGATCTTGTAGGTTGATATGATTTTAATCCAAAGCAGAAACTTGAATTAGGATATGTAGTTTTATATTGACCTGATTTATTTGTTGGGACCAATATGGTTGAATGAGAGGAAATGCCACTAAGGAGAAAAGAAAAGTCTCAATGGAAGGTGTTTCCCTTGTAACCTACATCTTATCAATCATCAAAGCCTGTAAGCTCTACTGCCAAAATATATCTTGCATTTTATCACTCCTCACCAAATCCATAGTTCAAACATAGGCTGAAGACAACATAATTTCTCACCTGGAATTCTATGGAAGTCTCCTAATTATTCTTCCTGCTTCCACATTTGTATCCCACCTCACTTCACTCCATTCTTCATTCAGCAGAGAGAGTAATGGGCTCAAAGGACAATTCACGTCACATCACTCCTTGCTTAAAACCCTCCAGTGGCTTCACAATCCAATTAAGATGAAATCTGAAGTCCTTTCCAAGACCTATGAAGCCCTAAGTGATCTGTCCCAGATTTCCTTGATGACCTCACCTTCTATCATCCCCTCCCCTCATCTCCTGGATTCCAGCCACAATGGCTTTTTTCCTTGTATCTAAACAGGAAAAGTTTATTCCTAGCTCAGGGCCTTTATCCCAGCTGTCTGCCCTGCCTAGATTACTCTTCCCTCAGATCTTCATGTGACTACCTTCTTCTTAGGATTTATGTTTCAGCTCAATGTCTCTCTCTCAGAGTTTTTCTCTGACCCAAACTTCCCCCCATCTCCTGCTCACTCTATCTCATTGTCCACTTTATTTTTCAGAGCATTATCCTTGTCTGGAACCATCTCATTCACTATTTATTTGTGTGTTTGTTACTTGTCTCCTCCCCCCCTGACCATATGCTTCATGAGAGCAGCGACCTTGGCTTTCTTGGTTATTGCTGCAATCCCAGAACCTAGAACAGTGCCTGCCACGTAGTCAATGCTCAGTAACTATTTGTTGAATTTGAAGAAGAGTACCAGAAAACATATCAGCTTAATTTGCATAGACACAAAGTATTAGAACAAGTCATCAGGCATTATTTATAAACAATGAACAAAACACAGAGCAGTGTCTGAAAGCAAGATGTTTTGATGAAATGATTAGTCCAAATGAAACAAGGGGGATTTATTTTGAATAATCCAAGACTGAATGGACGTAAATCATGCTGGTTGGATTGGGTTGGTCATCAAGTAGCAAAATAAACATCAGTCAAATTGGAGGTTTTAGTATGTTGTGTTCTCTTTTATTAAAACAGGAGTATTTTTAAATGACTTGAAGCTTGCTGTTCTGTTACAATGACTCGTCAACTTGAAAAATGTGTTTCTTCAGGGTGGGAGGAGAGTTTTAAATTCATAATTCATTTGTGGCAATGTTCATTTATTAAAGCACAGCTCTTGCATTCTTTCCTTTTGTGACATTATGCCATTTTCCTCTCCTTTTATCATACTTTATGCTTGTATCTGCATACATATAAATAAGAAATTACGAAATGCAGTTTGTGTTAGTAGAAAGAGCATTTTTAATACTTTCACGTGTAGCGTAGAGCATGCTTTCTTATATTTCATTATAATTTGGCTTGCGGTTTTAACGTATGGGAGAATATGAACACAAAGGGCATGTAATTTTTTTCCCTCCCTATTTATGGCTTCAAACAAGAATTTCATTGAGTTCATGTTTGGAAATATGACTGAAACAGATCAGAGAATAAAGCTCACAGAGATCTCTGAATAATTAATTGAATTATTCACTTTCATACTACCCCAGCAAAACAAAAGATCCCCTGTGGGGTAGAGGGTATAATCTATGCATTCATATCTGTGCACTATCCTTCTCGCGAAGGTTCTATTAAACCATGACAATCATTAAGCTAGTGCGCAAACCCCCAAATTAAACAAAGAGGCTATTTTTACAGAAGTGGATAGGAGGCAAGGCAAAACATTTTTTAAAATAAAAAATGACTTTTCCTCAAAGCCCAGAACAGTAGCAGAAGGCTTTAAGAACATAAACGTAACCAATCTGTCTATTCCAGGGGATAAAGGCTGTGTTTCTTAAACATAAAAGAACAAAATTTCTAAGTAGCAAGCAAGTTGGGAGTATTTGCATAATGGATTCTATTTACATAAATTACATTGCTTATATCACTCATCTGATAAGACTTGACAAAGGTGGAAAGCAGAAGTTGAAGTGGAGTGAGAAGGGGTGAAAGTATAGTTTTAAGGCTCCCTTCAGCACCTTTTGGCTTTTCCCCATTCTTGAAGTCCGTGCTTCCTTAGGGGCTTATAGGTGCAATTGTCCCAAACTTTACAGCCATGAGTGTCAAGAGGAATTAGATTTGGTCCTTCCTGATCCCTCTGTACCCCTTACCCTGTTTTGTTCTCTTTTTTGAAGGTAAAAATGAATGTATCTGTCAACTACTGGAGCATGTTAACTCCTGAATGTTGGGACTTGACAGCCACTGGCTGTGAATTTTCTTGCCATAATAACCAAATGAAAATGTCAGCAATGAATCTTGCTGCTGAGTGCCAGATTTTCTCTTTCTCATATGCACCATTTCCCTTTGACTGCATAGGAAATTTCAGTTGTTTTTCATAGCTCCAAGGCAAAGAGCTTATTTCCAGTGGTGTAAGATGATAGCTCACAATGCGTAGTCCTTCCAAGAATGAGTGGGTAAGTATTGGGGGTGTTTTGTGGAACCTTAGGTACCTTATCAGGACCTCAAGTTCAAGGAAGACATTCTGGCCTTGTAGATATCTGGATGTACAGAACTTTTCAGTCTAAGAGGGCTATTCCCTAAGAAATTTTTGGCTTTCTGTCTCAGATCTCCAGAAGCTCTGATGCTTCAGCTGAGGGCAGGATGTAAATGATGGAGACACCGAGCTGCTCACATTCTGCCCTATTCTCCTAACTCAAGGTCTTCGATCTGATGAGAACTGGGCAGAACAGAACTTATTAATTCCTCAAGCTCCAGACTCCAGAATTTCATAAGCATTGACTTACACCAATTCATCTACAATGAGATTGGTCTTTGCAAGTGTGTAAACCTTTGGCCATGTTTATCAGATCAATTAGGAATGTATTTGACTGCAGCTAACAGCACACCCAGCTAAGGGTGACTTAAGCAAATAAGTATTTATTTTTATACTGTAACAGAAACTCTAGAATTGTACAGTTTCTGGCATTGGTTCAGCTGCTCGATGATGCCACAAGAAACCCAAGTCATCTTTTTCTGTCTTTCTACTCTAACATTCCTAGTATGCTAGCTTTAATCCCCATGCTTGTTGCTTCAGGGTTGCAAGATGGTTGCCACAGCTTCATAGGTAGACACGTCGTTTGATACAGAAAGAAGGGGAAATGGGGGAAATGGACTAGGCCAGTAGCATCTTCCCTCTTTTATCATAAAAGAAACAATTTTCCCCCAAAAGTCACCCCCTCCCATCCACCTTGCTCTCAAGGTCTTTTTTTTCTTTTGCATACATTTCATTGGCCAGAACTGTGCCAAACGACCACTCTTATCTGTTAGTGAGGCTGGAGAAGTAAATATTTAACTTTTACAGGCATCCAAGAGGAGGCAGACAAGGGATGATGTACCCAGTGGGCCCAAGCTACAAGGTGAGCCGTAATTACCTAGGCATTATAATACTCCAGATAGGTAAACATTATTCTACATTCAAAGTCAGGAGCTGATGTTCTTTTGAGTATTCCAGGACCAGTTCTAACTTTTCCACATCCGCTAATTTCTGCTTACCTCTTTGAACAATGCGCATGACTCCTTTCTTCCTCTGTTGCCTTCTCAGAAGGATGGCTGAGGCTCTTGATGGGTTACTTTCTCAAGAAAGCTGAAATGTGATTCTAAATACACTTTAACCTAAGGGATATCAGACACAATTTTAAGTAGAAAAAAGGAGATATTCTTTTCAGTACTTAAACAAATTTCATTGTCACAATTTTGAAGTCAATGAAAATCTGAGAGGAGGAATGTTTGTCAATCTGTAAACCGCTTTAGGTTACTGACTTATCAACACAACTCCCCATTGTTTGTTCTTCTTCACCGAGAACACATATTCAAAACATGTGAATAGAAACTCTTGAAAACATTTATTCTCTTACTGTGAAGAATGCACATGAGGAAGCTCCTCCTTGGACGTTTCAGTTGAGTCACGAGGCAAACCCTATGGGATATTGCACCGTTCCCAGCAAAGCCTTCCTAACCAGGGCTGCGAAGACAAAACAATGTAGTGAGAAGACCAACACTTCCCCCTCCTTCTGGGCCTGAAGCAGGCGGCTGCCCAGGAAAGGTAGCTGGCAGGATTCCCAGAGACAGGACTTGGGCCATGGGTTGGGCAGAGGAGCAGTTGCCGTCTCATTATTTCATTGTCGTGTGGTTTCGGGGCACACTAGCTGACATGCAGAATCAAAGTAAAAATTACTACTGTCAAAGAAATGATACTAATGGCAGTGACTCTGTTCAGTCCTTCAGTGTTTTCCTGGGACAATCACCTTAATTTAGTAGATGCACTTCCAGCTGCATTAACCCCCTAGGAAGGTGGGTGGAATATGCTTCTTGAACTGGTGACACTGAGTGATTTGTTTTAATAATGTTTTGAGGGCCAGATGAATTAGTCACTGTCACTTGAGGGAGGAGGAGGAAAGTGTATTAAAAAGCATCACTATATTACGCCAGCAGGGAGGAAAAATAAAAAAAGTTTAAAGCCAAAGAAACAAAAAGGCCTTTTAAGAGAAGGCACAGAAACACACACCTTGGAGAACCCTAATGTAGAAACACTAGAGAAGTGAAAAATTCACTCATCATGATGTTTATCAATAGGAAGTCAATATTTGGGCAATTGGTGCTTGTGTTTATTAGTCTCAGTGCCCCTTCCCCATTTCTCTCTCCTGTTTACTCCTGTTTAGTAGGAGTACTAATTATTAGGAAATATTTGAAATCTCTCAGGGTTGAGTGAACAAATGAACAACCCAACAGCAGGCAGTGGTGTTCCTGCAAGTCGGCCCTGGTGCTGAAGAGAGGTTTGTTGTATCTTCCAACCTTATCTCCCGTAATAACACCACCTGCAGCCCTGAACACACAGTCTTGTCTTGGTTTGTGTGTCTGTCTGTGCTCGAGTGCCATCGAGTCATAAAGGGGCATTAAAAGAACAGTTTCATGGGCCAGTCTGGTGGTGTAGTGGTTAAGTTTGCGTGCTCTGCTTCGGCGGCCTAGGGTTTGCAGGTTCGGATCCTGGGTACAGACCTATGCAACTCTTATCAAGCCATGCTGTGGCAGGTGTCCCACATATAAAGTAGAAGGAGATGGGCATGGATGTTAGCTCAGGGCCAATCTTCCTCAGCAAAAAAAGAGGAAGATTGGTGGCAGATGTTAGCTCAGGGCTAATCTTCCTCAAAAGAAAAAAGAAGAGTTTCATTATACTCTGAGCAAGTTTCCCCATTATGTATATGCATGTATATATGTTTGTGATTCTGTGTACATAACTCATTAAAAAAACCCAAACTTAAAATGTATGAGTATATAGGACCACAAGATAAAGAGCGAATGAAAATGAAATCAGAATAAAGGAAAAATAAAGGTAGAAAAATAAGATAATGTCCCAGAAAAAGAATATATATGACCAATGGTGGTCTGAAATCTAGATCATTCACTGGAGTTGGACTGCAAGTTTGGCTCTGAGCTTTCTAGCAGCCAGAGAAAAGAGAGAAATTTGGTATGATTCTCGCTTCTATATAACGGAAACAAAGCAATTGCTGAAAAGAAGCAAAAAGCGCTGTTCTACTATAAATCTGAAATAATTTTTTCCTACTCCAATAGATTTTATTTCACAGGTCTAGGTGTTCTGTGTTAAAAATGTGTTACTTACGTATAAAGTGCTGAGGGGTAGTGGGAGCCAATGCAACAAAGAAAAATAACGAGTTTTTTCCCTTTCTTTGAAATGTTGAATTGTCATCAACTGGGTACTTGGGGCTCTGAACAGGGAAGTAAACTCCATTAAAAGGAGAGCTTCCTACTAACATTTTTAAGATTAGATGGCATAAAAATAGTCTGGATATGTTTATTTTCAGAGAATCAGGGTGATTCAGGGAACTGAAATGAGTCATTGAAAAACCTTAAAGGAGAGAACACACTTAAGAAAGCTAAAGAGAATCAAGCAACCTGAATGTCCCTCGCTCTTTAAAAAACGTTCAGATGACCACCAGAGCGTTGCCACGGGATGTGCTGTGGTCATTCAGTCACCAGCCAGAGCCCAGGGCCGGGGGCACATCTCCCAGGGTGGATGGCCATGGTCTGTGGACAGGAGGTTGGCTGATAAGTGTTGCTCCAGTAGGCCCCTTTGCACTTAGAGTCCAACCATGTCTAGAACATTCTACCCAGGACAGGCAAGGCATAATTCCATCATTGGGAATGCCTCTCAGGATGCATATGCCCTGCCAATGACTGTTGCACTTTAGTCATTTATACCTATTCTCTTTGCTGAAGGAATGGATTGACATTTTAACATTTTCAAATGGAAACATTTAAGTTGATCATTTGGATTCCCTTCAATGTTTAGCATCACCACATCCTAACAGATAAGCTGAACCGATTGCTAAATAACTAAGACTAGAGTGTACTAAAGCCTTTAAAAAAATCTTGACTTAAATTATTTGAAATAGTGTCACATGGAGAGACCCATAAAATGGGCAGAGTTTAAGAGACAGGACAAAAAGCCAAATGAGTGAAATCAGGTATATATAATAATCTTTATTTATATATATATAATGTATACATATACATGTAATAATCTTTAAAAATTACTAGGATGTCACCTTAAAGCAGATCAAACTATACACACTTAGATTTAGCAAGTTCAAAAGAAATAAGATAATCTGAGAAGCACTTTTAGGCCAGGACTACTAGACATGGAGCAATCAATAAGCAAGTAAAATAATTAAATAAAAAACCTATTCGAGAAGGCAGATGTTTCAACTCTACACTCAAGCAGTGGTGAAGGCAAATATTTCAGGCACAAACTAAGAAAAAAAAAGAGAAGTATTAGGAGACCAATGGACCACCGGTGTTCTACATGATCTCGCTTACTGCTGACAGAATAAACACAACAAATCTGTGTGGGTCTTTGGAGACAATTTGGCCACCCTTACAGGTAGAATATTTTCTTTCTGGATGTGAAGGTAGCCATGCGTAAATCCTGGGATTGAGGCAAAGAGATAAAATGGCAAAATGATGAAATGGAGCCAGCTATCACAAAATGCCCACTTCTGGCTCAGATGTATTTTTCTCCCCATTTGATTTCCAAAATTGTTCCCTTTTCTCCACTTTCTTTTGATTTCATGCAGCAGAGTTAGAGATCAATAGACGCTGCTTTATAGAACATTTGTTTGTTGTGTGGGTGTAAAGCAAGGGGAATAAGGGAATTGGACCAAGTGGGGGTGAAGCTAGGTCATTGTTGGATACGGTGGGGTGATGGGCTCTTTAAAATGTGTTGTTCAAGGAGATTACAAGGTTAATTACTGGGACGTTATACCAAGCGGATGCTTCTGTGGGGAGGATTTTATTATATTATGCACATATGAGCATACTCTGAAATGGATCAGCACTAGCTGCTTGTTACTGGTGAACTATTGAAGCTTAGGAATCAAATATTTTTGGCTGACGATGTTCATCAAAAGATGTGCAAGTTTTATAAAGGAAGGCAGAACACTAATGACTCATAAAAAACACCACCTTATCTTTTAGCACATCTGAATTTAAAAAAATAAAGCTTTCCCTATGTATGTGGATTAGGAACTTTGGGTTTCAAGGAAAAGCGTCACTGAGGTAACTTTCAAGAATGGGAGGGGAGGAGTGGTTATTATAGCACATAGTGGAAATAAGTCTGGCAGGAGCCTCAGCCACGCAGCAAAGGCTCTCAGGGGCCCAGGGAAATGCTCACAACCAGTCCTTGCAGGAGAAGCAAGAACACAGAGAGCAGGAAAGCTTGCAGCTAAAAGTTCCCTTGGAAGTTGAGCTACTGCCTGAGAATATTAAATAACAAATAAATAACTAACCCCAAACCAGCCTATCAACTTCTGATGGGTTATATTTACATTTGAGTTCTTTCCTGTAACAGTTTTATAATCAAGGGAAGTAGCCTTTAATATATATTTTTTTTCTTTTGAGGAAGACTGGCCCTGAGCTAACATCCCTGCTCATCTTCCTCTGCTTTACACGTGGGACACCTACCACAGCATGGTGTGCCCAGCAGTGCCATGTCCGCACCTGGGATCCGAACTGGTGAACCCTGGGCCTCCAAAGCAGAACGTGCGAACTTAACCGCTGCGCCACAGGGCCGGCCCCAGCCTTTAATAGTTTTAAGGGATTTGTACATTAAGCAAATTTGTATGTTATCCTAGCTAATAGATGACAAGTGCAAGTTTAGTTACATAAGAACAGACACATTCATTCAGCAACACATCTTTACATGTATGTCTACTATGTGTCAGACACTGTTCTGCATCCCAGCAGTGCAGCCTGTGCCCCTTGGGTGGAGGGCCTCGGGCAGAGTGAAACCAATCACAAAAGTAATTTTTAGTAATACATGACTTTTGTTACCTCTTGCTATGGTCATTTTCAGGGGCTTAATTCCTTATTTGCTTATTTGGAAAGTGACATTCCTCAAAGGCAAGTTTACTTAGTTTGCACACATTGTTTTTCTTTCACTCCCAATGTATTACTGTTTGTCAAGTATTGCCATTGAGTGTCCTTACACAGGCACTGCGGATGGCTTCTCAGCTTCCAGGCATCATGTTGTGTCTTTTTATTCTTTAGTGGTATTGCTTTAAATTGTGGGCATCCTCGTAATGGGTTTTCTTCTTTTTCTAACCCTTAAAGAAGACCCTGATATAATTTGCTGAACTCTGATCCCATTAACTTAAAATTTTAGTTATGAAAGGTCAAGGTGTTATACTCATCACTTTTTTCAATCTTAGAAATAGATGAGGTCAGCTTCATTCTCTGGCCCCAAAGGCACATGTTAGTCAAAGCAGTATAAAGTTTGACTTTAAACCACTTACAATGGACAACTAGTTAAACTCAGGTTTAAATCATTAAATTGATGGTCATATACTTGATCATAAGCATTTTTTAATAGTTCAAAGTTCAGTGCTGGGTGAGATGGAGGCCAAGATAACTAGAGTTTCCTAAATACCGTATCTCAGACACTATGCCGGGTGTTGGAGGAATAAAGATGAATTTAACACAATTCTAAAAGTGTAAGTCCTCAAAGAGTTTTGAATATACTTTTGATATCAAATAATTTGAAGGACTAAGTGGCTAAGAGTTTGCCTTTTGACGTGAAATATGTTGTTAAAAGCACTTCCTAGTGAGATATGAGGATTTTTGGGATACAGATTATGGAATAAATATAAGGGCTTGATGAAGAAAGAGAGATATAAGGGTGAGTCAAACAATAAAGGCTATATATTTCTTTCGTGAGACTCATTCCCTCCTACTAGATTCTAGTATTTAAAAAAAAAAAAAAAACAGAAAATCAAAACCAAAAACAACTATTGAAAAGAACATTTGAAGGTCCTATAATTTGTAGAAACTCCACATTTACATAATGCTCAGTTGGTAGCTAACAAGAAAAAAAAAGTTAGGCAACTGAATTATCTTTACAGGTTAATAAGACTGCCAGAAAACAACTGAGAAAGTACTTTTGAGAGGCAAATTATTTAACATAATGACATTTCTTTTCATGCAAACCAAATTATTTTCTGAAAGTATGTTAGAATGCATTCACCCTTCCCCCTTTTACAAGTTTCCAAGCTAAATTGTGTTAGATCTAGAAAAACGCTAAATAGCTTCCCTGCCTGTCTTCAGGAGTCTTTAAAATGAAAATGTGTGTGAATAAGAGTAGAAAGAGCGATGACACAAACCAAGAGAGCTAGAAAGCCGATCCATATCGAGGAGCAAGCATAAGGTCTGCACTGTCAGTAATTAGCATTCATACTGGGAAAGAAATTACATATTAATATACTGTGTGTTCTTTTA
Source organism: Equus przewalskii (assembly GCF_037783145.1). Classification (NCBI taxonomy): domain Eukaryota; kingdom Metazoa; phylum Chordata; class Mammalia; order Perissodactyla; family Equidae; genus Equus; species Equus przewalskii. The sequence goes on along the minus strand of NC_091833.1, from coordinate 75,420,280 downwards.
TTAGGTGGCTCATTTTTTAACAGTGACATGCTTGTGGACAGAAATGTAATTCTTCAGAGAGATTTAAAAGGTTGGGACTACATGCAATTCACCACATTAATCATGTATTAGATCAAATCAACACCCATTGTGGGTTTTTTTGTATTCATTAAGAGTTCAGAAGCAGAAACATGTTCTGTTCCAAAACTGTGAAAAAATAAAATCTGAACTAAAAAACAAGAAGAGAACTGAAGGACCTGGAGAATCAAGCAATGTTTCTTATTTATTTCCAAAATCCATCTTCTATTTCTATAGTTGAGGTAAACTTCGGACTAATCTTGGAGTCATCCATCTGGCTGATATGAAAGCTTTGTTGTTATTAATTAGTGTAGGAGATGATAGGATAAACCAAAATGTGTAACGTTATTGAAAAATAATTTTAAGGGTTTGCCGCTATGTAATCAGTGTTTGAAAGACATTTTTGTGCTGGTTCAACTCTGGCTCCTGTGTGTTGTAAAATGCCTGTCAGTAGGAGAGAAGGAGAAAGCCTTTGTTTCTGATTATATAGTGCATTCCAATAGAAGCTTATGGTGCACTAAGAGTGCGTAAGGCTAATCATCTTTAAATGCTGTGATGCATTTTCGGAGAATTAGAACATATAAGGGCATAGGACTCATAGTTTATCCTTTAAAAGATACCAATGTTGGAAATATATTTTAAAGCACTGTTTGTGAATTCACATTGTGGTATTGTTTAAAATAACAGGATGTGAAGAATGAATTGCATTCATACATGAAAATGAAATCTGAATGCATTCTGCTAATGGAAGGCAAAAGTCAATTGTCATTTAGGTCACCATGTGATGGTAGGAAATCATTTTAATGAAGCTGGCCCTGTTCAAAACAGTTTGGATCTCAGCATATAAAGGAACGTGAGTTCCCAAACAGGATTTCACTGGAGGCAAATACTATCAAGCGAGCAACTCAAGTGTACAGTAAAAGCTCCCACTAGCAAAAGGTTGAATAAGCTTGAATCAACAAAATAGATGGTTTTAAGTATTTTATTCTCCACATTTTTGATGACTTTCAAAGAAGTACCCAACTGCCTGCAGTGCGTGAACTTTGGAGGCAGAATTATGCTCATTACAACCCTTACAATACTTAAAGACTATGCTCCATTTAATTAAAATTGTGCCCCAAAGTAAACAATGGAGAACATAGACTCTTCACTGGAGAAAACAAAGGCTGAAGTGGGTTAATTTTGTCGTTCCTCATGGAGGTTCTCTTCCTCCTCCTTTTCTTTCCCCAATCAGAATCCCTGTATCAATTCCTGATTCTATTTTTTCTCTCTCCTCCTTCAAAATTGGCAACCAGGCTGTTAAGAGATGAAATCCTCAACAAGCCTTCCAGTTAAAGGGACTCTGTGGAAGATTTAATGGTAATAGGGACTGCAGGTTCCTACATTGACAATCTTTTTCAAAAGACAGCAAATTTTGGCGAGGAGCTAAGAAAGTACAGTCCTTAGTTCAATCTGCATTTAGTCAAGGCCATGCTGTATGCCCTTGGGCAATCAAAGAGTTTCAGAATGTGTGCCAAGTGTCATGTCATGGAGCTGGCTGCTGCCATCGTTTTCTCTCACCCAGGAAGGCTGTGGGGGAAGATGACAACCCCAGGGAAATCAAGTCAAGTTTATTCAGTGTTCAGTCTCAGGCTGTTGGTTAAGGAGATAATGGGAGTTCTGCATACAAAGATTCTTCATTCCTCATCTCTCCCTTCTCTCCACTTATTAAAGAGAGGCAGTTGAATCAGTGGGGTCAGATTTATTAATATGTGAAAATAAAGAGGAAGAATATATGTCCACGGTAAGCCTGTGCATCAAAACTTTGCATTCTTTTTCATTACATAAATTTTGTAGAAATTACAAATGTTACAAAAATTTTGTTTTTGTTTAGGAATAGAGAAGAAAATAATTCATCCAAATTATAGAACAATGTAATTTGCAAGATATTTGGGTGTTGCTGGGAATCCTGCCCCCTAGTGATTCTGTGGCATTTTACAGTTAAAATACCTGTGTTAGTAGACAAGTAAAAGAACTATTGGAAAGAGAGACAATTGACAAGTGTATAATGGAGTGATTTAGACACTATGTAGTAATTTGGTATTAGGAAGAGCTGTCTGATCTTGGCACATTACTTGAATTCCTCTAAGTCTCAGTTTCCTCATCTGTAAAATAGAGATAGTAAAGTTAGTGCCTTTTAATTAGATGAAGTGAAACGATGTATCTACAGAGCGTAGAATATTGTCTAGAACAATTAAATGTTGGCTATTAATAGTTCTAAGATATTATGATAAAAATCCAAACAATTACATTTTTAACTTTCGTTTAGGTATTTTGTTGGAGTTAATCATTATTTTGCAACAAAACCTTTATGATTCTTCTGTGTGTCTGTTTGTCTTTCTCTGTAGAGGGGTATTTTCTGTTGCCCAGGAATTTGCATTAGAGCCCATAGATGAAAATAACAGGTGTTAAGTATTTCACATTAAAAAAAACCCCACCATATTTGGGACCAGACTTATGTCTGCAGGGCTTAATAAGGGGTATAGATTACCATAAGCCATCATCCAATCACCCCTTTCTCAGCACATATAAAAAGGTTGGAGAGGGGAGAAAGAGCCTTCAGGTTCAGCCTCGGAGCAGTGTCTGCAACATGGCAGCAGGATGGGGGCTTACCTCTGCCCAAAGCCAAGTGAAGGGAGTCCTTAAGAGAATTACCAGCAGAGTTTGAGGACATCTACGTTAAAGGACTTGAGAGAATTCTCATAGGCCATTTGAGGAAGACATTCTCCAAATTTGGTGGTGTGATGATACTCTGGTTTCCCATGTATCAAGTAAATAGCGTGGGAGATAGCTGAGCTTGAACCACTTGAGCCCGAGTGGGTAGAGAGTGGATAAGGGAGCCCAGCAGCAAGTGAGGGTGGGCTGTTGTCATGAATGGAGGATGCTGAGGTTGAATGGAGTGGCAGAGGTTGAGTTGGACCCTGGCCTCTCACATTAGGGAACTGTGCACTGCGATAGCCCTGTGTGCCTCTCTAAGGAGTGTATATATATGTTCCACAAGTGTGAGCCAGCATCTGAATGCCTACTACATGGAGGTCTTGACTAAGGGGGGCTGTGTGACACCAAGGAAAGAACTCTAACTATAGGGAATTGCATAAGGGCGCATTTGCTTTTTACGTTCATCCTTTCTCCCTGCCCCCAGCCATGTAAGAGATAGACCTAGGAGAGAGAGGAAGAATTTTAGAATTTGTTGTGTTTTTATCTGTCCTCCAAGGCATACTAGTTACAGAAGTGAAAGAGCAGAGAACATTTCCCTCCCCACTTTAGGTGCCTTACATTATGTGTCTGGTGCATGAGGGGATGGCAAGAGTTGGAAGTTTTGAACTGGACTGTTTTCTCTATCTCAATAGACAGTCAGTACCTAGAAAGGGTTTGCTTTTACCTGGTAGGGATAACCATGTACCCTCATCACCTTTGCTTTAGAGATATGTCAACTCTCCAGCTCTGTGCCACAATTTAGTTTGTGGGGACTTTCATTATCCCACCATCCCACAGGAAATCATGTTGCTGTCCTATATTGGTGGCATGATACTAGTAGACCTGTAGAGTAGGTACCTTGAGAAGATACATAATTACTAGAGGGTGGGAAATAACTCTCAAAATACAGGGCTCTACAGCTTCAGTGAAATTTCTGAAACTCTAGTGGTCTGAGAAATGTCTGGAAATGTCTTCAAATTGGAAAATAATTACTAGACTTCTTTTTCCTCCATCAATAAGGCAGAGATAATGCTTGAAGGGCTTCTTTGCATTTTGGAATCAATACGTGCCACATATGACTCATTTACAAAAGCTGCTACGTTTTTGTGGTGTTTAGAGCAAAAGACACTTCTCTAGCTGGTCTAAACCGCAGTGTAAGCAACTCTTTCAGCTCTTACTAGTTGGTGGATCCCATCAGTAGCGATCAGAGTGTCTCAGACAAATTTAAATGTTTACTGAAGCCTGTGGCAGAGAAGTGAATCAGAGTGGAGATACCTAGGCTTTTGGAGCAAAACTATGCAATTTTCAGTAAATACTTATTCTCTCCGAAAAACAGATCTTGCATTGTTAATGGACCCTGATATAGAATAAAGTCTGAGCAAAGACATGAGGTGACCAAGCCACCCAAGCTGTCCAGTATGAACTATGTGTTATCTGAATCATGAGCCATAAATTTGGGATGCCTACCAATACTCTTTGATCAATTGAAGCGAGATGTATGGGACTGGGCCAGAGTAGGTAGTGAAGGGAAACTAAGATGCATGATCAGGTGGATTACACTTGCAGAGTGTTCATTAGATCCCTCAGCCTCCTTTTCCTAAATCTATATTTATAGCATCATTGTGGGTTCCCTATAATCAATTGGTTGAGAAAGAAAATATTTGAGCCTATTTTATAGATGACTCTAATCAATATGCTGGCACCAGTTATGTGTCCTGCTGTGATATTCTCATGCAGTGGTAGCTTTGGAAGACAATGAAAAAGGAAAATTTCTCATGGAACAGAGTTTAATAGTGTATTCCATTATCTAGTATATCTGAAAGGAAAGGTGGCTTGAAATAAATATATATGTCTATTCACAGACAGTAGCAAATGATTTGGCTAGATGATCAGAGGTTTGGAAGGAATAAGATTGGAAGATTGGTGACAAGAAAATTTGAAGAAGTGTAGGTGAACCTCTTGGAATTGGTTCATCATGTCTATCAGATTCTCTATCTATCTGTCTGTCTGTCTGTCTATCTATCATCTATCTATCTCTATCTAGCTATCTATCTTCATCATCATCTATCTATCTTTCATGTGAATGCTCATAAAAAGAACCTCATTGAAAAGAAGGCTCTTAAATCAGGACAAGATGATTTACCCTGTGCCTGTCAGCAGCCTTCTTCACTAGCCCCTTTGATATACTTTTTTAATGGGATCTTGAAAAAAGTTTCCATGAGTGACGAGGATGGTGGCTCTGCGTGAAATCAACAAAACTGATTACTCTTCATCAAATCTGACTTGGCTTCTCTCACTACTGGTGTCAGAGTTCAATTCTGAGTCCCTGATAAGCTATGTTCCAGGTGGCCCTTCTATCATTAAGGGGAAGTGATACATTTCTTTGGAATAGACACAGTGTGCACTTTTATTTTTCTTCCTATCCTAACATGTTCTTCAGCATCCATAGACGTCCTTAATACTTTACACAGCATTATTACAATTAAAACTGCTTCTGGGGCTGGCCCCATGGCCAAGTGGTTAAGTTAGCCTGCTCCACTCCGGTGGCCCAGGGTTTGCTGGTTCGAATCCTGGGGGTGGACCTACACACTGCTCATCAAGCCATACTGTGGCAGTGTCCCACATAGAAGAACTGGAATGACTTACAACTAGGATATACAACTACACACAGGGCCTTTGGGGAGGAAAAGAAAAAAAAAAAACAGGAAGATTGGCAACAGACATTAGCTCAGGGCAAATTTTTCTCACACACATGCAAAAAAGCTGCTTCTCACTAGGGAGCTCCATCACAGTGAAAGAACAAAATCATGCTCTTTTCAGTAAGTAATTATTCACAGTGAAAGAAATAAGACACTAGGCTAATGCCTATGATATTCGTCAGTCTTAATATGTTCTCTTATCATCCAGTACCGTGATATAGCCTATGGGAAACTCAGTTACAGTAACACTTAGGAGATAATATCTTACAAGTTTAAGATATTATTCTACAGATTGTGATTTGTCAACTGAATCAGTGACCAATACATGGAGTGATTTCTTCAGTAGCCAGAATGCCCAGATCTAGACATGAGGAATAAAAGGGGAAGGGGTTTTATCTCTCTATTATGCTTATTGATCCATTTATAAACAATTTCTTAATTGTCCCTATGACTCTGGATTTTGTTGGTTTAGATATTTTCTACCCATGCAGGGAATATTTCCAATTGGGGTTACTACTATAGTTTCAATCATTTGGAAACTGAGGCATTAGCCACTGGTGCCACTGGTGAGTAGACAGAAAAGGGTCACAGTATTGGCCATGATGATTGATTCTGATTGTCAAGGTTGAAGCTAGCCAAAGGGAGTAAGGGAAGAGTGGAGAGAACCTATACCTCCCCCTGTGCTTCCTCTCATTATTGTTATGTAAAGCCTACTAGTTAAAGAATCCCAACAATCTGAAGTGCTGGTTGTGGGCAAAGTGATGGAATGGGGAGTGGGAAAAAGCTGTAATAGATACAAAGTATGGCCTTATGACCAAGTGCAGAAACATACAGCTCATATTCCTTGCTGTGACCAGGATTGAAAACTGTAGGTATGGTGGATTGTATTATTGTTCCCAAGTACTTGCTACTTCTCCTTGAAGAGAGAAAATATGTTATATTTTTCCATCCCACTAACTTCAGACTTAGCTATCTTAATATCTTTGGCCAGTGAAAAGTGAGGAGAAGTGATGTGAATTACAACTAGTGGAAATTTAAGTCAGTGAATGGTTCTCTGTATTCTTTTTTTTTTTTTGCCATGAGATCAGCAATATTTCAGATAGAGCTTGTTCCATCAACATGGGTTTCAAAGTATGAACTATGTGGAGAGAGCACATCTAACTCATGATAGACATGTAGTGCAAGTAAGAAGTAAGTCTTCATTGTTGGAATGATTGAGGCTTTGGAGTTCATTGTTACTGTAGTGTATCCTAGTCTATCCTAGCCTATACAGCAAATCTTTCTAATCTTAACACGTTTTTCTATCATTCTCATTCCCTTACCCTAATCTTCTATAAAGACAGTGTTGGTAGTGATTAACTTACAGTCAAGCCCATGGGTTCTAGAATAATAAAATTGAACTAAATAAACCTAGATGAGGAGTGGATATCACTCAGTGATTCTGGATTTGACACTGGATACAGTGACTGATAATTTTGGTGTGGATAGCGGGCAAGTAAATTTTTTGGTTATATAATAAACAGTAATTTGTAGTATGTTAGAGAGGAAAATTTTAGGAGATAGATACTAAGTATGGAAAGAAGAGTATATATTGGTGTTGGCAGCCAAAAATGTAGATTGTAGTAGACATTTGCCATTTTTTTCAGTTATCTGCCTCTGAACCCAGTTTCCATGTTTGTGATTTCCACGAGCATAGTTGAGAAGCAGAGCCAGTCTCCCACCAAAAAAGCCGAAAATACCAGATATTAGCTGTCCTCGCCTCTCTCAAACCTAGGTCAAGACCATGTGACCCGGGATCCACCAATTAGACGCACGGTGCCAGACATTTCCCCCCTCAGAGTGGGGATTTGAAGCGTAGTACTGTGCCCTCTGAGGCGCCAGGATTTGAACTCAAATTTTTTGTGATTCCAAAACCATGGTGACCCTTTAAAATGTGTCACTAACAAATGGGAGTTAAGTGGCTCTGCCTCCTACTGGCTTTGTGACCCTGGGATAGTCACTCAACCTTTCTGAACCTCAGCTCCTTGTCTGGAAATTGAGGGTAATAAGTATGCACCTCCGTGGAGGACTTGTGAGGAATAAATGAGATAATGCATACAAAATACATTAAATGAAACAATGTGTAAAGCAAGGACTAAATAATTGGGAGCTTAGTCATGTGGACAGGCAGGGATCGTGGGAAATATTCTTTCAAAGTAATGGTGACAACAGTGAGCCTGAGTTACCAGGGCATCCGAGGCAGCTCCAGCCTCTAGTGCCTACACCAGCTCAGGTGGCTATTTCTTCCCTGGATGAGTCCTGCAGTGTGAGGAGGCACTGCCCCTGTCTGGGAACCTCCAGCTCAGATCTCCAGCCCTCCCGATGATTCTCTGAACTGCCTGGTAGTCTTTTATTAAATTCCTGGTCTCCTCTATCTGCCAAGTCTGGTTTTTGTTGCCTGGAACTAGGAACTCTTGCCATTTTAATAGGCCTGGCTTTATTCCTGGTGGTCAAAAATGCATGAATTAGAAACCAGAAAAATCTGGTTTAAACCCCACTGTGTCGCTTACCAGCCTAAGTAACTTGTTCAAATTTCTTGAACTCTTTGAGCTTCCAGCTTCTATCCTAAAGGGGAGATAATAATACTTACTTCAGAGGGTAATCATAAAGATAAACTGAACCAGTATGTATAAAAAATGCCTATCGCTGAATCTCATCTCTGATAAGCACGCAGGACAGGTTAATTTCCTCCCCCAAACCAGTACTGTCTGTCTTTGTCTCCTTCAGGATAGGACTGAGCTGTATAGACGTTATACAAATAACTATTGGTGCTGATATTGGCATGAGTCAAAGAACCTGGGGGAGAGAGATGCCTTTGAGAGGACATGGAAAATAATTGGAAAAGGGAATTTCTCTAGCTCTAGACCAGTCTTAACTGAGAAGGAATGGGGATAACATAGAATGAAGCATGTTACATCTTCGATTGCCTTTTGCCTGCATTCACTGGTAATTGAGTCTGCATTATTTGTAATTTTCTGCATTATTTGTGTTGAGGCCATTAGGCGACTGCATCATTAGTATCATATTCACAAGTGTTATCATGCAGTTACAGCCAACAGTCACTTAATAGAAAAATCCACTTTGAATCATGGTGATGTTTTCTTTCTTTCCTCCCTATTTCCTTCTTTCATCTTGCTGCTCACACACACCCCCCCCCACACACACACTCACCATAAAGCACATTGTATATGTCGAGCTCTCCTATTTATGATAAAGGATCTAGCTACTAAGTGTACTCAGGATAATGATTCAGTAAAGGCACATTAACTCACTTACTTTGGGTATTAGAAATATTTTATTTGCTTTTTTATTGCTATTCTTAAAAACGTTACTTTAGGGCAGTGATTTTTGAACTTTAGGGTGCATAAAAATCATTGAGATCACTAAACATGCAGATTCCATGGCCCACTCAAATGATGTAAGTATTATTATAGCTTCGCTTCCACAGTGTGGAAACTGAGGCACAGAGAGGTTAAATGACTTGGTCACAGTGACTGATGGAGTCAGAATTCGATCGCAGGTATTTCTCATCCTGGCTCCGTAGGACATAGAGTAAAAAAGCAGAGTACTGTGCCCTCTGAAGGGCAGGCAACTAAGGACAAGTTTAGCTTTAGTAACTTGTTCTTAGTCCTGCGACCTAGGTGGAAATTGTTGTTGTCTTTTTGATATCAGTTAGATTTTTTTACCAGTCTTCAATAGGGGATGACAATGCACATACTCTCATTTCTATTTCTTCTCTCATTATACTTTTTCCTAATGGAATGAAAACAGATATCAAATAACTGTACCCCAAAGCAAACACTTGAAAGAGTAATCGCTTACAAGAACCTGCTTATTCTTCCAGATCTGTCAAACTTTTCTATGCATTTAAGATCTAGGATTGAGAAATAGACCCTTTGGGACTGTTAGGGGATTATGATCTTGGGAAATTAATCCACAGTAAAAATGTATTTATAGTGCTCGGACTTTCTTAAACCGTCATCTACAGAAAGTTCATGACTTTTCCACCCACCACTGTCCCATTTTGAATTTTTTCCTTAACATTTGTTGAGTACTTTCTGTACGCAATTACTTTCTTTATGCTATCCTATTTAATACTCACAGCAATCTACGGGGTAGATCTCATTCTTCCCATTTTATAGACAAGCGAAAAGAAGCTCAGAGAGAGTAACCTCTCTAATATCACACGGCTAATAATTAGCAAAGCTAATTTATTATTATTGACTCCAGTTCCATCTCACTCTAGAATCTGTGCCCTTAACTACCAACACTGGCTGTCTATTCAGCAGAATCATAGGGTTTTATGTTCTCAGGACAAGCCAGCAATAAATTCGACAATAGCAACAACAACAGAAACTAAACAAATGGATTTTATATCCTCCAGCGTGTTATGGAACTGCTCTAAAGAGCAGAGAGTTAAACTTCAGTGGAATGAGAAGCTCGGGATCTCTTTATGACACAGTAACTGTTCTCATGTCAATGACAAAATGGCAGAAGAGCTGCACGCAGGTGACAGGAGCCCCAGTACAGCACTCTGTTTGTGCAACCTTTATTAAATGGAGCCGTTGGCTACCACCTGTGGTTTTGTAGTTGTGCCTCCCACTGAGCATGCATTTGATCTTCCTATTAATTAGGTGCACCTTGGCTAGAAGCCCACGATCGAGCATACATATTTCAAAGCTTAAGCTGGTTTCCTCCTAAGATGAAAGCAGAATGTTTCAAAGTACAGCATAAATCCTCATGTCATCTTCTTGGAAATTGAATGACATTAAAAATATTAATTTATTGATAAAATTAAAAACATTATTAGGAAACGATGCACTTCAATTTTTACTTCTAATTGGTATTTTTATGACAAGTTTTTTATTGGAGTAAAGTGGCAGTGATCTTTTTGGGGAGATCTTTGATTAAAACATATTAATTCCATCCCTCTGGCATTAAGAAAACAAAAAAATTGGACTCCCAAAGATATTCTCTCTGAAATGTTTAAAAGTCTGCCCACATTCTTTCTGAGATGGAGTGATTGCATTGCTTCTAGTTTTTCTTAAAATAGTTCAATATTCTATGAGACAAGTAACATTTCCCTATTTAATTGCTATTCTATCCAAGGGCAGTGTCACCAAGCTTCTTCTTTTTTAAGAGATTCCAACTGTCTGAGTTGCCTGTTTATTCTCCGTTTCTTTGACTTTCTTCCAAACATGTGTCTTTCATCTCTGCAGTGAGCAACGAATAACCAGCCAAGACTGTCTCCCCCATCTTATCCCCTTTCTCCATGCTAAGGTAATCTCACTGTGTTGTGCTTCCTCTCTCTGCAGTTGGCTAGAGTACTGCCAGCATGTGAGACACCACCAACTCATTTCCAATCTTCAGCCACATAATTAACAGCAAAGATGAATAGATAGAACAAGGATTCATTTGCACAGCCTTGGTGGCTCTCTTTGTGTGTTATCTAGGATGAATGGTGTCTATTTTTATTTTCCTGTTCATTTGCTTACCTTAATAGGATGCCCTGATAAATATATAGTAGCAATCAGACATTTGCTCATCAGCTCTGTGGTATAGACCATTCTTTGTTTAAACTAGTCTGTGCGAGGCTGTTAGATCCAATGGGGGCTAGCAGAAAAGATCCAGGAAGAATATAATTTGAATTGTCCTTTCTATGTCATCTTTTATCAGTTGTCTTTAATAAACCTTCTAGACTTTTTCCCTTTAGAGTTTTCGTTATTATATTAGAAAAAACTTACTAATGTACACGCACTCTTGTTATAACAAGTAAAAAAATAAAAGCCTTTGTAAAGGGAAAGCTAATAATTCTGCTTCCCATCTCCTTAAATAGAATGCCAATGCTAACAGCCAAGGGTATATGTTTTTATCCCTATTTCCCTGAATAAATACATACATATATATATTAAAAACATATGTGTGTATAGATATGTTCTAATATTTTTACAAAACTGAAATAATATGTTCTTCATCATAGTCACTTTCTGTTTAAAAACCTATCCATTCAAAAGTAGTCATTGCATATCTCTATGTGCCAGACAATGTTCTAGGCACTGGGAATATGATGGTCATCAAGATGGGTAACTTACTGCCCTCTTAAACTTACATGTTAGCAACTCATGGATATCCCTCTGTCAAAAGACAAAGACCCAGATGATTTAACAAATGGCCAAGGCTGGCCCCATGGCCAAGTGGTTAAGTTCATGTGCTTTGCTTTGATGCCCAGAGTTTCACTGGTTCGGCTCCTGGGTGCTGACCTAGCACTGCTCATCAAGCCAAGCTGAGGCGGTGTCCCGTATAGCAGAGCTAGAAGAATCTACTACTAGAATATACAATTATTACTGGGGAGCTTTTGAGAGAAGAAGAAGAAGAAAAAAGATTGGCAACAGATGTTAGTTCAGGTGCCAATCTTTAAAAAAAAAAAAAGTGCTTAAAAAAAAAAAGAAAAAAACCCCAACAAATGGTTTCATAATCTTGTAAATTTCCTTTCCTACTGCTAGACATTTGTGTGTTTTCCACTTTTATTGTTATTGCCAACAATGCTTTATTAAGCATCTTTGTGTGGATATTTTTTACGTACCAGTGCTTTTTGCTTTAATAGGGTAAACTTTTCACAACTGGAATTTCTGGGAAAAATAAATGCTATGCTTTTCATTTTAATGAACATTGTGAATAACTTTCCAAAAGGTTTTCCCATCCCTGAGGGCACTGCTTCCACCATCACACATCCACCAAAGATGCAGAAGAGTATTTGTTTCCTTTCATCCTGGATAGTAGCCGTCTTACCATTCACAAATTGCCATTTGTGAAAAAAGGAGTGCTATTTTGAATATAATTTACAGTTTCCCAGTTACTAGTGAGGCAGAGCACTTTTTCATGTGTATTATCCATTTGCATTCCTCTACATTCTGGTTGGATTTTTTTCTCTCAGTTTCGTTCTTTGTTCTTTGTTTCTTGATGTACAAGAGATACTAGTCCTGTGTGTCTTCTACGTGTTGCAGTTATTTCCCCAAGTTCATCATTCGTCTTTTCATTTTGCTTTTTGGCATATTTTTCCACATAAAATTCTAAATTCTTTATGTAGTCAAATGTGTTTAATTTTCCCACTAGGACTTCTAGGTTTCCTGTTTTACTTAAGAAGTTCTTCCCTACCCCCACACCATTCAGATCTTATCCTAAAATTTCTTCTCAATTTTTTATGGTTTCCTTTTTAGATTTAGATACTTACTGCATTAAAATTTTGTTTATGTACGTGGGTTGGGGTTGGGTTTCAGCTTCGTTTTCTTCCATATTGGCAGCTAACTATGAATGTCAGCCATTACATAGTCCCCCACTCCCCCAGGACAGATTCACCACCTTGCCATATAGATTCCCAGGTGTACTTGGATAACAGCTTGCACCTCCTGTTAGGTTTCATGGAGTTTCTAGATTTCTCTAAGTTTGATAATACAATCAAAGGAGGATAGTGAGCAACAGAGAGTCTGGAAATGTGGTGGTAAGTTCATTGTCATCAGTTTCTCATTAATGAATGAAGACTCAAATGCTGTTTTTCTCAGGACTTATAATTGATGATACAAGTGCTGTTACCTTGATGAAATTTCTATATTATCAAACATGGCTCATGTAAAAATCTAAATTCCCTGTAGTGTGTTTTGAACATAATAAAATAAGCTTAGATTTTCTCATATTATAGTGTTATAATGCTTTATAATCAAGTTAACATTAGCCAGGGGTATTAAAAAGGCTATAATTTATTTGTTTCTAACATGCCTTGTAGTTGATTAAATTGACATTCATTGTTTCAAGCCTGTAACACCATAAAAATCACATGGAAGCCAGATACTGGAAAGAGCAAAAAGCCAGACAAATTCTCCTCTGCAAACACTGGCAAGTTCTACATCTCAAAACCCTTTAGCTCAGTATTTCTCAAACTGGGTGCTCTGGAATACTAGATACATAGGATGTAAGTTAGTTTTATATATAAAGGAAGTTCTGTGTCAAAAACTTTGTCAAGTATCAGATCATATTTATTTAAATAGGGTTTTTTCTGCAGGACTTCTCAGAGCCTTTAGTATACTCCTGTGGATTGTAGATCTCCCATAGGGTATATTGTATCAGTATTTCCCATGGTGTATTTACAGAGCTGATGTTTCATAGAACATGCTTTGTGAATGCTGCCCAAGCTTATTCTTGTTGGTTATCATAAGCTTCCAACTTCCCCAATAAGAAGAAAATTGTAGATATGAAAAAATAAGAATACACAGTTATTTGAATTGGATTAGTTTGGTCTTGTACATGTGAAAAATTGCTGATAAAAATTCCTGGTCCATTACTGGCTTTTTGCGTGACGTCTCATCAGAAGCTTCATGCTTTCCTGGATCTTACCATCATACCCATTCTACTTTCTGAGCCATCACTCAATTGTCTTCTTGATAATGGGCCTTACATTATTGCTAACATTCCCGAAATCTACAAAAAATAAATCCCTTCCCTTCTAACGTTGTATTCCTTTCAGTTTTTTTCCTCCCCAGATGATCTTTCTAGACACATTATGAGCATTGAGTGGTTGCGGGAGCAATTGCTTATTAAGGTTTATATTCTGCTATTTGAAACCTATTTGTGCTGTTGTAGGGAAAACTGTAGGAATCTATACATAAGGGGTTGGTCTTGCTTCCTTATTCTCCTGAATCAATATTATGATCAATTCTGTATCTTTCGAATTTTTTCTAACCCAATTCTGTCCTCCTGGAAGTCACTGGTTAAATGTCAGTATTTTTCAAGTGGAGATATTCACTGATTCCGCAATTCAGCACTTTTTACTTTTTCTCTAGAGAGATGTTCACAAGAATGCTCAAATAACTAACTTACCTGTCTTGGTTACTTATGTGATGGCAACAGCTAGTTCACAAAGAGAAAGTGGGCTGGCTCTTGACTCTCCCATCAAAAACATATTAAAATTAAATATGTGTTAGTATTTCCATGAAAATAAGTATTGAGGTCTAGAAAACCAGTAATCATTTTTTTTTCCTTTTCTCTCTCTGTTTCTTCCTTCTTTCTTCTTTCTTTCCCCTCTTGCCCCCAACTTCCTTTGTTCTTTGATCTATACTGTTCATTGATACAAAGCTTTTACTGCAACTTCAATAGATAATCTGGGAGAGAGGAAGAGGATCACATTAGGGAAGCAGTAGGCTATGAATATATAATTTAAGACACAGGTGCTGGTCCCTCATTTCATTTTACAAGAAAAGAATTGACAATGATAAAAACATCATTTCATATCTATTCACAGTAGAGTTAAGTAGAAAGGGAAAGGTTCCACACTATTTTCTCTTTGTATGCTTCTCAGAGAAAAATTTGCCAGCTTTACTGGCAGCATCTTATTGTTGTCATTGAAAAACCCCTCTAATTGTTTCTAACTCCCTTAGTTTTTCTTGTCCATAGATATTGCCTGTTAGACTACTTTTCTCTTGTATTTTAGTTATCTTTTTTATTTGCTCCCATGAGGAATTTTTTTAAACAAGGAAGCCTATTTATATTTCAAACACAATTTGCTCTATCATGTGTTTTCTTTCCCAACTTTGGGGGTGGCAGAATACAGGTGTGATAGCATCTATGAACAAAAGGGACTCTTTGTATAATCTTATTAATTCACGGTGATAGCCAGCAGCCAGGAAACTTGGGTTTTTATTTCTGGCTCTGCCTGGTACTTACTTGCTTCTTTTTCTTTTTAAAAAGTCATTGGCAATAATAATTTTTGGTCTATACATCTCACAGGTCTATATAAGGCATATGTAAAACATGAGATGCTGAATATAAAAGAAAGGACTTAAACATAAAAGTTGTAATAAGATACTAATATAAATCTTACATGCATTATTACTGTCTGGAATCATATTATTTATTCATCATTTATTCATTCAAGTGAATTCAGGACTCAAATGTGCCAGGCATTGTGCTACATAATGTGGATGCAATGATGAATACTATAAATTTTTGTCTCAATTCATCATTAAGATTTGATGAACCATCAACTTATAATTGTTATAAGAATTTTCCTGATGTAATTTTGTGACTTCACCTAAATTTTAAGTTTCCTTATTGTTCAAGTCCATTTGCTTATTTTTTTTGGTAGAGGGAGAGTAGAGGTTGCATAATTTAAATAATGGGGTCAATATCTAGACACTGTCAAGATTCCTATGACTTGTCCATACTCTACCTCATTGCTAATAGTGATGCCAACTTTATTATTTATTGAGCACTACTCCTTTTTCTCTTTAGTGTCTTAGCTTCTCTCTTTTGTGTTTTGGGCACATGTTTTAATTTTCTTTGACAGACTTTGATATCTTTGGCTCAGACTATCTTGTTATTGACTTTAGGTTCTCCCTATGACAAATTACATATTTCATTTGTCTTTAGTTTTTGTTTTCAGTGGAGAATTTTAGTTTCCACTCAGTAGCAAATGTTTCCTTCAGGAGACGATTATACATTGTTTTTCTTTTTTTTTGTCAGGGCATATGATAAAACATTAGTTAAATGTTCACAGAGCTGAATGAGAGTCCATATAATCTGCCTTCACTTCTCTGTGTGTACATATTTGTGCGTGCAGCTTACAACCTCCATTTACCAATATAATCTTGTGATAGATATTTCCTAAAGGTCATGCAGCACATATAAATTAAATACATCCATTGTGGCCTTATTTTATTTGAATATACTCCTTGAAGATACCTGGAAGAATGTCTATGAATAGTTTGAAAATTGTTGCTTAAGGAAAGGTACTCTTAAATGAGTCTTCTAGAATTATTTCCTCTTCTGTTCTCAAGAGACCATTGGCTTTGGCAGCATCTTCCATTACAATTGGGACAATTACCCTTGGTTTGCTAAACATATTTGTGAGGAAATTGCCACATTCATTCCTATGATAAAAACCTATACTTGTAAGACTGACAATGAAGGAAAAAAAATCTCTTCAATGGAGGAACAACTGGATACTAGCATTATCTCCTGTTATTCAGGAATATTTTGGTTGCAAAACACAGGACTCAAGTAGAACTAAATTAAGCAAAAGGATAACTTATTAAAAAGATCCTGATATAATTCTGAAAATCATTGGAATTGAAGAACAATCAAGGTTTGGAAGGTAGAAATTTGGAAAGTTTCTCAGGGATTTTATTAGTTAGGATATCAGTTCAGCTGTTTTAGTAGCATGGCTTAGACAAGACAGATTTATTTATCTCTTTGTAAAACTATGAGTGAGTAGACAGTCTAGGGGGAGGAGGTCACCTGATCTATGTCATCCAAAGTCCAAGGTTCTTCTGTCTGATTGTTCTACCATACCTAAGTGTGTTATATTTTTTACATGATTTATTCTGGATCACTTCCTGTCAAGTCTAAGCTCTAATCCCTGGGGTTGGAAAAAAATGGAAAAGTAAGCTGTTTTCTTATAAGAACATGACACAGAGGTTGCTCACATCACTTCTGCTCACTTGTTTTTGCATGAACTTAGTCATGTTGCTACAAGAGAGGTTGGGAAATATAGTCTCTAGCTGGTAAACCGTGTGCCCCACTAAAACTTGAAAGTTCTGTTACCAAAAGGAAGAATAAGAGAAAGGATAGCAGGGACAAATTTTAGTTTTCACCACAGGACTAACAACCTTTGGACATGGTCAAGGGTCTATCTTAGTCACTTGTCTCTTGTTCTATCAATGGACTTCATTCTATCCCACTATAGGACACAGAACAGGAGATATGGTTATCATTTAACACATATTTATTAGGCACCCATGTGTCAAGCAATGTTCTAGACTAGGGCCAAATCTGACCTGCCACCTGTTTTGGTAAGTAAACTATTATTGGAACATAGTCACACCCATTTGTTTCCATATTGTCTGTGGCTGCTTTTGTGTTACAACAGCAGAGTTGAGTAGTTGTGACAAAAATAGCATGTTCTCAAAGCCTAAAATATTTATTATGTGGTCCTTTATAGAATAAGTTTGCCAACCACTGTTTTAGAAGTCGGGGATACAATGGGGATCAAGACATGCAAGGTCTTCATCCTTGGGGAGCCGATATGCACAGGATCTGCCCTCTGAGATCCAATTTTCTGGGCGATTACTATGTCTTACTAGGGCATCTGAGAGAAGAGATGATCTGATTGTTATCTGCATTATCTGCATGAACTTTTAGATTTTTGGGGGCTAGCTCTACATAACATAGTATGTCCATACAAGGAGGGTTACACCATTGCAATGCTCATTCAGTGTCCTTATGAACGTATAGAAGAGATTTCACAGTCATCAAAATGACCTTTGTACCTTTGGTTATGTCTTGTGCTTGGCTTCTGGTCCTTCTTGGCCCATGAATAATTCAAACTATCGTTTTGTTGTGTTATCTGTTCGCATTACTATTTTCTTGCTTCTGACCATTTTCCATATGGCTTGTTCCATTTTTCTTGATCTATATTCTCATGGCATTTGGGTTATTTTGAAAATGAGGGTGTCACCTGTGGCTGCAACAGTAATATCCTTTTTGTCTCATTTAAATATCTCCATCCTCTCCATTTTGTTCTTCATTTTTCTTAAAATCTTATAGAGGTGAATTCAGAATGTAGAAATTCTTTCACTTAGATTGAGGTTACTTATTACAGGTCTCACTCAATCTGCAAAGTAATGCAGTGCATTAGTTTAACACTCATACGCCCTCTGCTGCAGGGTGACATCCCGCCAACGTCTGATTATAAGTATCAAGATTAGAGCCTTCCTGTAACACAGCCATTGGGAGTTCAGAACTTGTCTGCCTCGAAATATGCTGCCATCAGGAGGAAATAATTAACATAAGGGGAAGTAATGAAGTAGGGGGTAAAGGTACAAGAGCCTCGTGTCAGTAGAAATTTATGACAGGGAGAACTTTATAATGCGAACAAAGTGTACATTAGTAAATTCATCAAAGGGTTGAAAGTGAGAATCTATTGAGTATGGTGTGTGCTCGTTGACTTCATCTTCAGTCCAATCAGGACCGAGAGGATTACTGTGGCCTCATTTAGTTTTTTAGCTATCAGCTTATTCTTCTTGACTTTGCACTTGCCTACCTCCCTCCCTCTGTCACTCCCTCTCTTCCTTCCTTCTTATCTTCCTTCCTTCCAGCCAACCTGTCTCTCACTCTGTCTCCCTCCCTCCTTCCTTCTGTTGCTCCTTCCCTCTTCCCTCCCTTCCTTTCTTCCACAAATAATTATGGAGTGCTTACTATGTGATAGGTTCTAAGCAAGATACTGGAAATGTAACTCAGAGTAAAAGAGACATACCTTTTATCCTCATGGAGCTTATGATCTCACAAGGAAGACAGAGAATAAAACAGGGCAATTATTGGAGGGGATTGTGGAGGCACTTTCCAGGAACTAATAGATTCTTTTTTCTAGTTAAAATGCATTAGTAATTATATAATCATGTTTTTGTTAATATGAATTTCATTAGTTCATTTTTTTCTATAAATGCTGAGGAACTTTCCAAATGACTACGTTAAGTACTTAATAGCACCCAAGAACTATAACATGATAACTAGACAGTATAATCATGGCCCAACATCGTTAGACTGGTTCTTTGATACCATTAACTACCAATTAAAACAGTATCTTCTTTTAAGGCAATACTGATTAGCTTTGCATTAGTGTGTATAATAAATTTGAATTTCTTTAAAAAATTCTATAACTCAAAATTTTTATTAGTTTCCCCTTAGATTCTGTTTTTTTTGCAGTTACATTAGAGCAATGTTCCTCGTACTCCCAGCATGATCACTAGAGAGGTGGGAGGCTGGTGAATGTATCACACACTGTAGACAGTGTGGACAGATTTCTAGGAATTGCTGTCACCCTGGTTACTTGTACCTAAGTAGGGGTGATGATGGTTAATGATAATAATGGCAATAGTGATAGTGATGAATAGCTAACCCTCGTTGCTAAGTTATACGTGCTTTACACGTACTAACTCATTAACCTTCACAGCAACTGTAGCATTAGCTCCATTTTATAGATGAGTTTACTGAGGCCCGCAGCTGGTAAGTGACTAGACTGGGGGACTCAAACCCAGGCTCTGGGGTACACACTTGTAAACACTTTTCTCTACCTTCTTTCATAGCCGCCAACACCGAACAATTTTCTGGTGTTGAGAGAAGAGGACCGTCTTTGGAATTCGATGATCGGAGTTCTAATACCAACTCTCTAGCAATACGCCTTTTGCCTTGGTTTACATAACTAAATTGAGGGATTGAGTTATGTTGATATTCCACAAAGTATATCCCTAGACCTGTTCTATAAAAAAGGGCTTAGTAGTTAAATAAAGCTTGAGAAACACTGCAAAGTATATTCCTCTGTTGGAAAGTTGCAATGTTCCAAAGAGTCCTGCAGTAAAGATACCTATCTAATCTTGTTTGACCCAATTCTTCCTACATTTTTGATGTCCTTTTGGAGAAGAATGGAGGGGATAACACATTTTAATACACTAGTGAACTGGCGGTGTGTGAAACTATTTTCAAAAACTCTGAACTATATAATCTTTAATGTCTCTTTCAACTCCAAAATTCCTATGATTGTAAATATCGATTGTATATCTACATATATTTGCCTATCTATTTGTATTGACCCCCAGCGTTGACACCAAACTGACTGAGAGTTTGACGAACCCACAGAATGTGTAATATGGTGGGTGGAAAGTATACTTTATACTCTTTGCAAACAAACACAACCCAGTAGTATCAAATTTACAGTTTGAGGCCCTTCCAACTGCTTTTCTGGCATGCATAACTCATGTTCCCCATCAAGCTAAAGTAGAACCTGCCTTAACTGTAGCTTATTAGAAGCCTTAATGACAATAATTTTCTATTGAAGTTAACTGAATTATAGTTTTGCTTGCAAACGGGTGTACATTGTAACATTCTTGAAGTCTTGGTGTTAGTAATAGAAAGTCGTATTCACAATGTTTGTTTCACCATTCATGGAGTTTTCTGCAAAGATCTGCCTCTAGCACAACAGTTTTCTTACTTCTTGCCAGGCTGTTTCAGGGTAATTAGTTTAGACCTTTAGCTTTAATTCTGTGAATGCTAACGTGTGAACCCACCGTTCTGTGTGTCTGCGAGAGCACATACATGGAGGACTTCCGTGATTTCATCAGTGTAGCTGAAGTTCAAGGCTGTAAACAGTACATAGAATTGCTTTTAGAGCAAGTATGTTGAAGCCCCTTATAATACAGATATTGAGGGACTTGAGAACCTTTTCCAGTTTCCACCCACCTTCAAGAAATGAGAAATCACAGTTAGTAGAGGAGTTCATCACTTAGGGTGATTAAATTGAACTTACACAACTTGTTATCCCTCAGTCTTACCCACAATCAAGAAGAAAGAAATTAGCCTTGCTAAGTAACAAGATGTCTTCCTGCAGAATTGAACAAACAGGCAATTAGACGAAGTGCCATTGTAATACGACAGGTTAGCTAAGACCTTCAGAAATGAGACACTCTGTAGTACAAATGAACTCTACTGGAAAAAAAAAAAAACGGAAGAAGAAATATCTTGTGCAGGAACACTGAACTGAGTCTTTCTCTCATATAAGAATTTTTAATGGTTCTAGTAAGCGTTGAAAAGAAACTTAACGGCATAAGTTGGCCTCTTTTATGGAATTTTCAGCTGGCACACCCTTCCAGCTTTCTGTCAAACATGTAACGCTAGTGGCTTAAACTGAAATTACTGACAGACATTTCACCAAATATTTTCTCTCTCTTTGTTAGAGACAAAGGACAGATCTTTAGCTGCCCCACAGGCCCCTTTCTGTTCAGGAAGTGCTTTTCATTCATGGCAGGACAACCTTGGTGGTGATTCCACACCTGGCCTTATGGAGGGCTGAGATATTAAATTGGTCTGAGAAAGATTAGTCACTTATTATGATAATCTGAAAGTGGAAAGGAGCAGAAACATCCAGCAAAAACTCTCTCTCGAGGGGAGTCTTTGGCATGGTACCGCAAATAATTGGAACTGCATTTTCCAGCTCCATCACTTTCTAGTTGCATTATCTCAAACCAATTACTTCACTTCTCTTAGCTTCAGTTTTCTCATCCATAAGATGGGGATTGTGAAAATGCCCCTCTGGCAGGGATGTGGTCAGGATCAAAAGAGGCATCATATATGTATATGATGCCCTGAGTGTATTATTGTCACTCGGAAATGTTAGGTGTGATTATCAGTGGCTGCAGAGATTCAAAGGGTTTTCATCAAACTTGTTAATTCAGAGAAGAATATCCAGTTGATTCATGAGTAGAACCTTTGTAGGGCCTTGAAAAAAAATTACCACATGTTTTCCTCAAAGATAAAGCCAATGCAATTGTTGAAATTGTGACAGTAGCAATTCTCCTCATGGTTATAATGTCACATCACACTGAGGTTCTTAAATATATCTTTTAGTTTCAGCTTATTATGGTTTGAGAACATCAGGAAGGGGAAGAAGAATCCGCATGAGGTTGATGGTTGAGTGGCAACTGTAATTTTCTATATAACAGAATCTTTGCTAGTATAAAAGCTACCTTCTGGTTATGCAAAGTTTAATGAAATATAGGCACAAAGTAGTGTTTTCTATCTGACAAAGAGCAAGTGCAGTCACAGAATTTAGCATGTTGAGTTATTTTTTTCCAAAAATCAACCACCTAAGGACCAAGGAATATGATTTAAAACAGAATTTCTATGCATTCCTTTTTGATTGAACAAAACAGCTTGTATAGCTAAACTGGGGTAGCTGCAGTGTAATTTGGTAATGTTTCTATTTGTTGAAGAAATGCCGAATATTTGCAGTAAAGGCAAGAAACAAAACATAGCCCTCATCTGTATGCAACATAGTCATAACATAAAATTATGAGCTCAGAGATATGATTTCTGAAAAGATTGAATTAACATTGTGAAAATTAGAGCCCCCTCATTTGCATAAATCTGGGGAATGCCGTTGCATGACAAAGCTAGCAAGTTATTTGGTGGTAGCAAAGAGTGAAGTCACATGGCAGGCATTCCATTCCAGTGCTTGGGCACCCTGCTGGAAGTCAGAGTGGGAGTTTGCTCTTTGTGGAAGGGCCTGGGAATCAGTATACTTCAGATGCCACTCCCAACTCAAATCTCACCTGATATAAAAAGAAGCACCTTGCAAATGCTGCTGGAAAAATGATGAGTAAGTTCTGACATGTAGTTACTTGTAGTGAAAATTTCTCTGGGAGAGAAAAACGTAACTATCTGCTCAACACAAACCCTTGTAGCCTTTTTAGCTAACTATAGGTACCCCCAGGTGACCTCTGATTCCTTGAGCTTTCAAGGAGAACCTGATCTGGAGGGAATCAAAACTTTTGTTTGGAAACCAAGAACCTGCAGACATGTCCCTGAGGTCATCTTATCATTTTCTATGCAGAGAGTCTTAGCTAGAAAAAAAAAATCACTGGTGTTCACAGAGCCAACAAATTGGTGTCTCTTTCAGTTGGCCAATTTGGCTGATGTTGCACTCAGGACTAAGACCTTTTCTGTGTTATAGCTCTTCTGTTTCTTAACTAACGCCTATTAATTCTTAGGAATGGAGGATCAGAGTCATGAGTATGGAATGCAGAAGATGAAATGGCTGTCACGATGTTACATTGTGAAGATGGAGGAGAAAGGAAGAGGATGTAAAATGAATAAAGGTACACAGATACAGGTGTCCTCCTCTGCGTTTAAGAGATCAGCTCTGTGGGGCTGGGGTGTATCACATGTAAGAGATAGGATACGTCCCAATGCATGGCAAGAAGAGTTTGATTTAGGATGGTGATGTCTGAAAAGCCAGAAGTTGATCCAAGTGGGAAAAAAGGCTACTGGAATGAAAAACATTGAGGTTGAAAGTGAATCTGTTTTCTGCCTGCTGAGATGGTGGCTCCTGTTTTCACCTCAGGCAATTGATGTTGGCACTGTAGGGTTCTGTTCTACACTGAACCTGCTCACATAATGGGAATGGTGCTTTTCCCATGGATTCTTTTTACCGCCCAGAGAACTGGTCCAATCTCTGTGACATTCATAAAAATGAAAGTTAAAAATCAAAGTTAACAACTAAAGTGGGCCAAAATATCTCTTCCTCTCACTAAAACAATCCCCCTTCATTAAATTAACAATTAAGCAAACAAACACCAATATACAGTAACATAACTAACAAGGATTCTGAAAACCATAGATCGGAGGTGGAAATGGCTGATTTGTTCACTGTACATCAGGTAAAACTGATTCTGCAGCCCTGAATAATTCACAGTCCCACATTTTATGGAGTGTCCCGTTTTTAAGTAAGACATTAAGTGCTGATAAAAGCCTAGAGTGCTGTATAAGCAGAGGATGGGGAAGTTAATTTTTAGCTGGAGGAAGGGACCACAAAGAAAATTCGACAGAGAAGAGGACCTTAGAACTGGACAATTCAGAATGAGTAAGATTTTGTTTGTTAGAGAGAAAAGAAGTGGTAGACATTCTAGGAGATGGATCAGAATAAGTAAAGACAATATGTGATCAGTATATGAGCACTCATGATGTGTTCAGGGAAAATTAAGCAGGTTCATGTGGCTAGAATAGAGTGCTTGAGTAGGGGAAGGGGCTAGTGATATATAGTTGAAAGTAAATTGGAGTTATTTTGTAAAAGGGGCTTGCAAATAAGTCATGCTTTTGGTTTTGGATTTCATTAAATACTTGAAGTGTTTTAAGCTGGACAGTACTATGATTAGTCTCGGCAGATTAAAGGCTACATCTGGGATGGTACAATCTGGAGAAAGGGAAATGGATTAAGAAGCTATTGTTATAGCCCAGATAAGAAGATATGAAGGCCCAGTATAGTGGGAGGAGGTGATGGATTTGAACAATATTTCACTAGGATAATCAGTCGGGCTTGGTGACTGACTGGATGTGAAAGTGAGTTAAAGAGATGAATCCAAATGACCTTGAGGTTTCTATCTTGGAGATTGGGTGGGTGGGCATGCCATTAACAAAGACAAGGAACATAAGTGGAGGAAAACAGGGATTCAGGGGAATGTTGAATTCAGTTTTGGACATGATGAATTTTGATGCTTATGGGATGGTTAGGTGAAAATGTTCAGTAGGCAATTGGAAGGTGGATTGGGAACCCAGGGGAAATCAGAGGTGAAGAAATAAATTTAGATGCCACTTCCATGATAGACAGTTGAGACAGCAAGAGGTAATGAAGTCACCCAGAGAGACGGTGTAGGGAGGTGGAGAGAGGAAAGAGAAGCACATCAGGGAGGCACTCCGGTGAGCTTCCAACATTTCGTGGGGCGTCTAAGGAAGAGGAGCCAAGGAAGGAGATTTAAAAGAAGCCAGAAAGGCAGCAACAGAACCAGAATAAAGTAGTATTTTGGAGAGTGATATAGAAAAGAGTTTCAAAAACAGGGAGTGGTCAATAATGGTAGATATTGCAAAGAAATCGTATTGGATAAAAGCATCTTTCTATTGTTTCCAACTGTGTTTAGTTACCAAATGGGCCACAGCAACTCAAACTGTTCATGTCTGTGAAATAGAAAAAGGGCATGGTAAGCAAAGGTTACCTTTGCGTGCATTAGACAAATGAGCCCCTCCCTCCAGTTGAAGGCAGCACTTAGAGCTTGGCAAGCAGGGCTTCTTCTTCTCCTTGTCTGAACAATCTTGTGCAGGGCAAAACTTGTGCAGGGCACATGCTGCAAAACAGTACTTGGCTCTGGCTAACCAGGGGCAGGGTGAGTAAATGCATGGTTATGCGTCAGGACAAGGATCCAGGAGAAGGAGATGGGGGAATTGAGGTGATGCTGAATATTTATTTAAAATGCTTGCCCTTGGGTCCAAGAAGGCTAGGGAATGATGCGAAGAGAAGAGACTAGTCAGCTTGAGAAAGTGAGGTAGGAAGTCAATCGAGGTCCTGATGAGATCAAAGAGCAGAGTTTCTAAAGATTGGTGAGGGTGAAAGAATTGATTACAAGATCAATTGGGAATGGATTCTGGAGCAGAAGTAAGGATTTGAAGTGGAGAATGTCATGAAATGATGGGGTCAGGGTGTTGGGTGGTTCATCAAAATGTATATTGAAATCACTCAGAACGACAGCAGACAAGTGAGTAGAAAAGACAACTGTGATTCTTAAGAAATAAGGGGGAAAGATGGGGAGGGGGTGTCAATAGATGATAATGAGGTTGGAAGGAGGTTAGTATAACCTGATGTCGTAGACTTCAGCTGGTGGCTGAAGCAGAAAAAGCAGAAAAAGCACTTTTTTCCTGCATGACTGGTTCAATTTATAATTTAACAACTCTTTGGTTAGCTAAAAATTCTTACTCTGGATCTTTTGTTCAGCTAGAATGAGTAAAACACACCAGACCAGAGAAAGGCAATAGTAGGGGAAACCATGGATTTAAAAATGACAACTGGGGCCAGCCCTGTGGCCAAGTGGTTAAGTTCGCATGCTCTGCTTCGGTGGTCCAGGGTTTCACTGGCTTGGATCCTGGGCACGGACCTAGCACCGCTCATCAAGCCATGCTGAGGCGGCGTCCCACAGAGCACAATCAGAAGGACCTGCAACTAGAATATACGACTATGTACTGGGGGGCTTTGGGGAGAAAAAGATGAAGAAAAAAAGATTGGCAACAGATGTTAGCTCAGGTGCCAATCTTTAAAAAAATGACAATCAATAAAGTGGGTGGTTTCAGAAGTTAAAATTTTAGATAGAAAATAACCAGTCTGAAGGTGCACACCTTTTAATAGTATTTCCTCATGTGGCAAAACTGAGAGTGAGAATCCTGTGCATTTCTCTGTGGAGGGTATTTCAGCTCAAGTAGACATTTTGGCTAAAATGCTCCAACTATAAGAAAATCTGGGATAATCCTGAAGTTTATCGCTGGGAAGATCTGATATTCTATCAACATTGTGCTCTACCCCATTCACTCAGAGCTTGAGGACTTCGAATACCAGTTTGCAATTCCTCCTTGATCAAAATCTTTCGTCTGGATCTTCAGTTTATTTGGGAGAGCTGAAAGCCTTGAGCTTGCTGTGTCTTTCAAGGAAGCAGACACCTGAACAATGTATTGATGTGAGAAGAAGGAGTGTCAACATATTTTTACAATCAGATAAAGTATTATTTGGAATTCTTGTTCCTCTCTGCTTCTAAGGTATTAGGAGTGAAAGTGCTAATGACAAACAACAAAAGAGGTATCACCAGCCTCAATTATTCCCTTATTTGTGTTCTCTAAAACTCAATGGCGTAACTAGTAAAAATGGTTCTGATACAAAATTTGATGTGATTCTCCATTGTTGTATACCTCTGGACACAGTAAAAAGAGCTCTTCTCTTTTGGCCTTGGGGTAGAAGAAACGGATGAGTTTGGCTAAGTAAGGTGTGGGTCACGATTGGGTGATGGGAAGATAGGATTTTGGAGAGACAAAGTGCTAGCTGGAGGTGCGAAGAGAGACCTGGAGGAAAGGCTCTCCAGGAACACAATCTCTTTCAAATCTGGGCTGATAAGAAAGGGTCCTAAGACCCACTGTGAACGGCATCACCTCTACTCCGTTGGCTTTGCCTTACTAAGTAAAAAAGGACTCGAGGTAACCTTTTCAAGTTACTTATATTTATTATAGAACTATTTAACATAACACAATTTCTTAGGATACCAAATATCAAATCTAGCTAAAGTAAACCTTCCAGTTCGTGCACACACTGCACACTTACATATGGGATTAAGACAGTTTAAGGTTAAGATACCGCCTGTCTAAGTGAGTGTTTGCCATGGTCCATTAATTGCCTTGTAAATGTGGCTGCTTTGGCCATCACAATGGAGGAGATTTCACAAGAGACTCTGGTCAGAGTGAAGTTCAGAGCCTCTGTCCACAGACTTGACCTTCAGGCATTTGTAGAGTGAAGAGACGGCCATGAAAGCTCAGGGTTCTCATTTTTGGTGAGCCCTAATATGTTGTTCCTAGATATGGTTAGTGCATGTGCTGGCTCTGCTACCACCACTCATCTGGCTGCATATTTTCCACATATGCAATTAGATAGTCCTAGTCTCCTGGGTCCTACAGTTATAACCCTCTCTCTCTCACCCTCTCCTCTCTCCAATCTCATGTACCACAGCTCCTGAGGGGCAGGGAGGGATAGTCATTGTCTCTGGTCAGGCTGGGGTAGAAGTTGCCTTCAGGTCTGGCTCTTTCAGCCTCTAGAGAGAGATCCCAAGTTTTTAAAAACATACATGGTGTTTCATCCCAGTTTCTGCACTTGTCTTGTACAACTTGCAGACCTGGATGCATGTATTAGTTTTTGATATTAAATTAACATATGCAGTGCAATTATTTATTTGCTAGACTGAGTACCTTGAGAGCAAGCATTGCATCTTATTTGTCTTTGTCTCTTTTTTTTTTTTAAGATTTTATTTTTTTTCCTTTTTCTCCCCAAAGCCCCCGAGTACGTAGCTGTATATTCTTTGTTGTGGGTCCTTCTAGTTGTGGCATGTGGGATGCTGGCTCAGCATGGTTTGATGAGCAGTGCCATGTCCGCGCCCAGGATTTGAACCAACGAAACACTGGGCGCCCTGCAGCGGAGCGCGTGAACTTAACCACTCGGCCATGGGGCCAGCCCCCTATTTGTCTTTGTCTTTTCACCACCTGCTATAGTGCTTGGTACTAATAGGTGTTTAGTAATTTGGCTGAATTAAATTTAATTTCCTACCCCACATCTTGAGAAGGTGGAGTGAGGCAGAGATGAAAATGATGATGATGATGATGATAAACTGTTGAATGTTTGCTATGCTGTAGGTGCTGTTCCAAGTGTGTTCATATTGGCTTATTTGAGCAATAATCCTATAAAGTAGGTTACTGTTTCTTCCATTTTACAGATGCGGAAACTGAGGTTAATTAGCTTGTGTAAAATCATTCATCTAATAAACGATAGAGCTGGTCTGGCTCATGGTCTGGCTCCAAAGTCCAGGCTCCAAACTGTATGCTATGTTGCCTCGCAAGAGGTGGAAAGGCTGATTGGAGAAAACAGTTAAACAAATTCCATATTTAACACTTTTTTCCCCACATGAGTTATTTGTCTCATTTCTCTTTCTTTCTCCTATATCTAGCTTTTCTATCTCTCTCTTTCTCATTCTCTCTCTCTTTTTTTTTTGGTGAGGAAGATTGGCCCTGAGCTAACATTTGTCACCAATCTTCCTCTTTTTGCTTAAGGAAGATTCGCCCTGAGCTAACACCTGTGGCCAATCTTCCTCTATTTTTTATATGTCAGTCACCACCACAGCATGGCTGATGAGTGATGTAGGTCCATGCCTGGGATCCAAACCCATGAACCTGGGCTGCCAAAGCACAGCATGCCAAACCCAAACACCATGCCACGAGGCCTTCAGCATGTGATCTTGAGCAAGTCTGTTGCATCTTAAACAAATAAACAAACGAACTTCTCTTAACCATATAACTTTCTACAGTTTCACGGTGCCCATGAGAAAAACAAAGCCAGTTGCTTCTGCAGAACTGATTTTCCTGAGCTGTGACCTAGAGAAATGTGTCTGATCAGTCTTCATAAAGGGATACAGTGAGATAGCAGACACCTGCTTCAAGGATGTGTCCACAGTGACTACATTGTAGGACTATATCTACAGAGTCCCTTAATGTGCTCTGAAGTTATAAAGACAAAATATCGTTCATTAAAAGCAATTTCAAGGTGGAATAAAAACAATGTGTTCTGAATTTGTAACTCCCTGATGATCACTTGAACTGAACGCCCAGTTCTTTGTTACCTATGTGGATCTACATTGCTCTGAATGGGTGGGACATTTAGTATTTTACCATTTGCCATTTACCGTTGCCATGTAAATGCCAGTGCAGGCCCTTAAGTTCCTGATTTCAGTTAAGACAGAGATCAACTTGGGAGATTCTGTTGGCTGTGTGGTATCCTCCATGAATGGAATCTAGAAGTGTCTTAGGCAAATGTAATGCAGAAAAAGTGCTTTTCTTTTTTTTGTGGATGCTCCAAAATTAAAATAGCAACTGAAATGTCCTCCCCACAATTTCCTCTGCGCCCAAACACAATACACAAACTCAGGCATCTGTGTGCCCAAGGGAAGAGGGGACGAGGGGCTGGGACTCATCAGAAGATGTTACTTGCTGCCATGACCTTCAGAGGCTTAAACAAATAAAGGGATTTATTTTTCTTATTAATAAGAAGGGTGGATATAACTGACATGGAAGCCAATGAAGGAAAATTTGAAGGCAAGGAAAACTGAAATGACTAGAGAAAGAGGCTCTGGTGATTCTAATTTTAATATATTTTTTCCTTTTTAGTGAAATATATAAAGAGCTGGCATGATTTGGACATCCATCTGACTTCTCCTAGACTCCTAATTCTGTACGTCTGAAAGTTTAAGATTATATCTTTATTTTTCTCAAACATAATAGATTAAATGTCTGGGAGAAAACTTTTATGAACCCTGTCCAGAAAGGTTTGCTGAACTCTATTTTGCTTACTGACATGAAGAGAGGAAAAAAATAGCTTTTCCCTGTAATGATTTTCGCACTTGAAAGATGAATTAAATAAGAAAAATTTCAAAATACCAAATATGGGGCCAGCCGGGTGGTGCAGTGGTTTAGTTCTCGCATTCTGCTTCTCGGCGGCCCGGGGTTTGCCGGTGCGGACCCCGGGTACAGACATGGCACCGCTTGGCAAATCATGCTGCGGTAGGCATCCCACATATAAAGTGGAGGAAGATGGGCACGGATGTTAGCTTAGGGCCAGTCTTCCTCAAAAAACCCCCAAAAAACAAAAAAACCCCAAATGTGACAAACCTGGTAGACTGGAGTGAGTCTAATGGATGCTTTCCTTGAATCTATGAAGGAACCTATATTAATAACTTATTTGGAAGAATGTTGTATGGACATGGAAAACGTCACGTAATTTGTTTAGTTAAAAGGCATAAAGGAAGCAGCTAAATGTCAGCCCCAAACTGCTACATGTCAACTCGATGTCAATCTAGTGAAAACAATGGTCAATTCAGAAACAACGTGATATAGAGGGATAAACCGTGGATTCAGAATACCTAGGTTTTAGCCTTAATTCTACGACTGACTTTGTGAGGATGAGAAAGTCATTTAACTTTTCTGGCATTGAGTTTCTTCTTTGTAAAATAAAGATATTGAGTTAGAGGATTTCACAAGGTCCTCCCCCATCTGAAATCTCATGTTTTTCATTGAGACAAAGATTATAACTTCTACTAGCTATGCAGCTTATACTTGAATAATTCAATCCACAAAAATAAAAAATCATAATAAATTAGCTTAAAAAGACAAATTTAGGTAAATTATATGCAGTATAAATAAGCTTTAATAAGTTGGAAGCCAATTTTGTATTACCCAGCTAGAGACTCTGCCACCCATATGTTCATAAAAACACTGTGGATGTTTTATTGTTCTCTCTGGCAGTGCCAATCATAGTTAGCACTAATTAATGAAATTCCAGGGTGCTGTTTGCCAGGAGGTTCATGCAATGGGTGAAGCAAACTACGGTGGCAAAGTTTCCATCGTTGGTACTGCCGCGACAATATTGGCTCAAGTTTCAGAAACAGTAATTTCAGCTCCCAGTCCCTGTGAGAACAAATGTAGATTGATTTATGTTCCGAGCCTCTGTAGCATATTGTCAACACTGAGCTGGCTGCCAGGGCTCATCATACAAGGTGCTGACATTTTCTGGGAATCTGCTTGCCTTTACACATATTCTCTCTAGTACCTTACATTTGCACACATTGCTGGGGTTTTTATTTTTTGTTTTAAGGTCTAAGGCATAGATTATTGATATTAAAGTCTAACATTATTCATCTAGTTTATGCCCGTATAAAATCTTTTAGGGTCAACTTATGCTCAGAAAAGACCATAAGCTTTCTTTAATCCATGTGGTATTGCCATCAGCAGCATTTAGACTTAGTTGCTTTCCTTAGAATCATGCTTCCTTTTTAGTAAACTCTTTCTCCATTTTTTTCTGGCTTTATTTCCCATCTACACCCATCAATTAGTGAACCTCGCTATTTGGGTCCATTTCTTCTGTCCCACCCCTCATTATCATTGCTGCCAAGTCTAGGTTTTTTGGGCTCTGTGATTGCTTTCTGGCTGCAGTCATACACATAGACAGTCAGACATATTGACTTTTTAAAAAAAACATTTCTGGAGAAGAAAAAGCCAAATATTCCAATTGATTGTTATAGTGAATGATAAACACTTCAGCTCAATAATGAAGCATCTCTGTAAGGGTTTGATCGAATACATTGAATAGTTCCCTCAGTTGTGTTGTGGGTAATCAAAGGTTATCATGTTACAGATTTCTGGCACATTTTTTCTTGGAGATATAAGACATTTCAGTGCTTGTTCAAACAAATCATTGAGATAAACTATGGACTCAACATGAGCAGTTTCATTGGACACAAAGGGAAAAATAATGTTTTCCCCATTTTTAAAGAATTGAGATGTTAACTTAGGTAAACTGTCATCCTAGATGTACAGCTTGATGCATTTCTACAACCTCACTCCCACCCTGATCAAAGTATAGAATATTTCTTACTCCCTGGAAGGATCCCTCATCCCCTGTCTCAGTATACAGGCCTATCCTCACCTCTGCAGAGGGGTAACAGAAGTTATTAGTTTTTAAATGAAAACGATTGAATGTTTAAAATTTTTATTATTTATTTTTCCCTTCTATTTTTGCCATTGCAGAATTGCAAAACCCTCTTTCAGCCCAGAAAGAAAACCACACATCTATGGACAGTTAATCTTTGACAAAGAAGCCAAGAACATACAATGGAAAAAAGAAAGTCTCTTCAATAAATGGTGCTTGGAAAACTGGACAGCCACATGCAAAAGAATGAAAGTAGACCATTATCTTGCACCATACACAAAAATTAACTCAAAATGGATTAAAGACTTGAATGTAAGACCTGAAACCGTAAAACTCCTAGAAGAAAATAGAGGCAGTACATTCTTTGACATTGTCCATAGCAGCATCTTTTCAAATACCGTGTCTACTCAGGCAAGGGAAACAAAAGAAAAATTAACAAATGGGCGTACATCCAACTAAAAACCTTCTGCAAGGCAAAAGAAACCATGAACAAAATGAAAAGACAATCCCCCAACTGGGAGAAAATATTTGCAAATAATTTATCTGACAGGGGTTAATTTCCAAAATATATAAAGAACTCATACAACTCAACAACAAACAAAACAAACAACCTGATCAAAAAATGGGCAGAGAGGGACCAGCCCGGTGGTGTAGCGGTTAAGTTTGTGTGCTCTGCTTTGGTGGCCCGGGGTTTGCTGGTTCAGATCCCAGGCATGGACCTACACAGCACTTATCAAGCCATGCTGTGGCAGGCATCCCATCTATAAAATGGAGGAAGATGGGCACAGATGTTAGCTCAGGGCTAATCTTCCTCAAAGAAAAAAAAGGGCAGAGTATATGAATAGATATTTTCCCAAAGAAGATATACAGATGGCCAATAGATGCATGAAAAGTTCAACATCACTAATTATTGGGGAAATGTAAATCAAAATTACACTGAGATATCACCTGACACCTGTCAGGATGGCTATAATTACCAAGACAAAAATTAACAAATGTTGGAGAGGATGTGGAGAAAAGGGAACCCTCCTATGCTGCAGGTGGGAATGCAAACTGGTTCAGCCACTATGAAAAATAGTGTGGAGATTTCTCAAAAAATTAGAAATACCACACCATCCAGATATCCCACTACTGAGTATTTATCCAAAGAACTTGAAATTAACAATCCAAAGAGATTTATGCACCCCTATGTTCATTGCAGCATTACTCACAATAGCCAAGACATGGAAGCGACCCAAGTGCCCTTCTGTGGATGAATGGATAAAGAAGATGTGGCGCACACACACACACACACACACACACACACACACACACACACACTGGAATACTACTCAGCCATAAAAAAGAAAAAATCATCCCATTTGCAACAACATGGATGGACCTTGAGGGTGTGATGTGAAGTGAATTAAGCCAGAAATAGAAAGACAAACAGCTCGTGATTCCACTCATATTTAGAAGATAAACAAACACATGGACAAAGTGAAGAGATTAGTGGTTACCAGAGGGGAAGGGGACTGGGGAGGGTGGGTGAAAAGGGTAAAGGGGCACATATGTATGGTGATGGATAAAATTAGACTATTGGTGGTGAGCACAATGCAGTCTATACAGAAATTGATAACTAATAATGTACACCTGAAATTACTCAATGTTATAAACCATTATGATCTCAATAAAATAATTGGGAAAAAAACCAACAACCCTCTTTCAGCTTCTTCCCCTGAAGCATAGGGTAGAAATGGCCACTGAGTACTGTGAGTTTTGTTACATATTAGCTCTTACTAGATGCATCTCTAGGGCCAAATATTTCTTGTTGCCTCTGATTAGGTTATTAACAGAGAGGTAGATTTGTTATCTTCTTTTTTTTCAAAGGATTCCTGAAAGATTGCTTGTATATATGAAAGGATAGCATAGTTTTCCATTTGCCCATCAGTGGACGTTTTTCTCATTCACACAGTTGATTTTATTGTTTAGTCTCTGGAGAAGGCAACTCCACCAAATTTTCCTTTGATCTTCATTTTGTTTGCAGTCAGCAATATTAAACTTTTAAGGTCCACTCAGACGCAGAGGAGAGAATGCGGTGAAAGAGCAGTATAGCAGTAGTGGGCCTTTGTAGAGATGGTTCCAGCATCTCCCTGGGGTTCTACCAAAGAGTGAGGTACACTGAGCAGGAGCACTGGGGTTCCGGAGGCCAGAGCCGAGGCTTATATGCTGCCGACGTCTGATTTCCCTCAGCCTTCAGTGCAGCGCTCATGGCTTCCCTGTTAAATCTAGGCAGATTCAAACCCTGGCTGCCCCCACCTACCGCCAATGACCTCCACAATATTAATGCTGAATGTTGGTATCATACTTTTATGGCTTATCAAATCCATCTCCGTATTTTATCTCATTGTTATGGCAGCTTTGTAAAGCAAGGATTTTAAGCTTGTTATCCCTCTTTTACTCTTACGAACCTGGGATTTAGAGAGATGAAGGGTCTTTTCCAAAGAATATGTCTTCCTTAAGTAGTTTGGTTCCTCGCAATCTGCCTCCACAGTTAGAACCCTAGGGAATCTCTAATTTTATTAATGACTCTGCAGCACATATTAGTTACATCTGTATATTCAGAGAATAAGGGAAGTCATGCAAAACATGCACGTGAGCCTTCCATGGCTTGAAGTCCTAATATAGTACTCATAAAATGGGATTTAGTAGGACAGTCTAATCCTGGACAGGTTCTCATCCACCCATTTTTCATATTATTAGATTTTGAATTCAATCTGTGGTTTCAGAAATAACTTTTCCATGTAGATATAACTTGAGCTTAGCTCTTACAGCGCCCCAGGCTAAGAGAATCTTTAAGACCATGAGCTTGTCAAATTGAATGCTATTGGGAGTTAAGACTGGCCAGAGCCTGGGTTAAGATAGTATTGGCTATGGTGGGTGGCTGATAAATATTTATTGAACAATTAAATGATTCTAAGTATAGCTCATTATTATTTATTAATATTCTATAGCAAGAATAAGAGCTTTGTTAATTTTATAATGCCATTAACACAACAGTTGGGATTTACAGATTCACAGTTTTACTCCAATATTTTGGATATGATCAGTAAGCACAGCCCTTCTGAATTGTCCTGAAATTATTGGAATAAACAAAGGCCTGTATTGGCAGCAAAAACTGCAGCTGTGATATTTCCTTTGTTGGTAGATTAGTGATATCAGTGAATTATTAAAAATATTAGGAAAGAATGAAAATTACTACTCAAATCCTTTTTGCTTTCTCCACTTTATGGAAATGTCATAGGTGATCTTCTTTTCTCTCAGCCACTGGGTCTTAAGAACTGTAGATGGCAATCCAACCACAAAAATGATCGGGTTTGCTAAATTTAGTCGTGGGTTTTTCTTTTCCTAGCGGCACAGAATTATGTTGCTCTAGGAGGGGAGCATATCAGGAAAAAGAATCATGAAAACAAAAGTAAATCTCAAAGAAATGGAAAACAAGATAATTTTTTTGCAGCCTTTTCTTTATACGTTCCACTACGTGTAAGTTTACAAAATGCAATTTTGGGCTCACGAGTTCATCAAGAAATACTGTGAAGGCATTTCGAACTATGGATAGTAGAAAATCTCAGTTACCATGGAAACAAGATACCATCCATGAGAACAGACCCCATCATATAGAAGATTTAATTACAATGAAATGATAAATGAATAAAGGCAATTTTTTAGCTTATTTGTGGCTAAAGTCCATTAGATGTCCAGTTTCCAAGGAAACCCGTGTCTAAAAACAGTAATAAGAAAAATTATGGAATAAGATAAATTGCATTTGAAAAAGATTTTGAAAAGATTACAGCAGCCCCATCAATTAAGAAGAACATTTCTAATTTTAAAAGAATCATATTAGGATTAATTTAGATTTCTTGTGAGAATCATGAGCTATCCATAAGGACAATAACACATGCACTTTCTCCACAGAATAATAAAGTAGTTGTTTGATTGAAAAGTGCTTGTGAATCTAATTTTTAGAATACGATTGGAATGGCATATTTAGATATGTTTTTATTTTGAAGTGAGTTTCGCTGTGATTTAAGAGATCAAAGCATGGCCGGGAAACACAGCAGTGTCGTGTCAGTGGATCATTTTGATTCCAAATGTTGTGTCCTATTACCAAATTTGCTACTGATTTATGCATATGTGTTTGGACTGAGCCAACAAGAAATAGACCATCTGGAGGGCCCTTTTGATGTAAGAGTGTGAGTACAAAATATTCACTATCTGATATAGCCTCACTGAGAAGTGGATTTAAGTCTAGGTGGCCCAGAGAATCCTTAAAAGCACAGTATATTCCAAATTGTAGGCCACTGGCAGTAATATATTAGCAGGTTGCATTAGAGTGGTAGTGAATATTTATTATAGGCATTGGTATTTTAAAGGAGCACAAAACTACTTCCACTTCTCCCATCTTGGAATATGAATATACACAAAGCTGGAGCAGAATGAGGGATAAGAGAAACAGGTCTGGTGGGCTAATCTATAGGGCAACATCGACAGGCATGTCAGAGAGCAGTTGTTTGACCAGAGTGGTCAGTTCCTGTGCATTCTATGCTGCTGCACCTACTTTAGGCATTCACAATAGCAGTCTCTGTTGATTTGGATTCTTGTGAAAAATCCAATATGAAGGCCATGGGTTTTGGAGGGAGACCAACATGGATTTGGATCCCAGCTCTACTCTTTACTAGCTGCATGGCAAGTTATTTAAACTCTTTTATCTCAGTTTCTTCATCAGGAATAATACCTACTCTTGGATTGTGTGTATTAGTGTCAATATAAGTAATGCAGGGTTTCTCAGCCTCAGCGCTATTGACATTTGGGACCAGATGATTCTTTGTTTTAAAGGCTGTCCTGAGCACGGCAGGATGTTTAGCAGTGTCTATGGCTTCTCCCCTTTAGATGCCTCTAGCAACCCCTTCTCCCCACCAACCTCAGCCCCCAGTGTGACAACTGAAAACCGTCTCCAGTCATTGCCACATGTCTTCTGTGGGTCACAATTGTCCCTGATTCAGAAGCACTGATGTCAAGTGACCTGCTAATAGCAGATGATAAACTAATGGTAGTTGTACATTATACGTTTTTGTGAGGATGTATATAGAGTATAGTGGTTAGATTCAGGTTTAGCCACTTAATTTCTCTGATGATCCATGCTTTCCCATGCCTTTTTTCAGTTCTGAAAATTTCTCAGCCAACGTCTTTTCAAATATTTACTCTCTTCTATTTTCTCATTTTTCTCCCTCTAGTATGCCTAGTAAATGTATGCTGAAATTTCTTTTTCAATCTTCCATGTCCCTTAACCTCTCATATTTTTCCCTCTGTAGCTCCCTATCCTATGTTCTGGATGATTCCTGCAGAGCTACCTTCCATTCAGGGACTCTCTTCTCAGGGGAAACTTTGGTTTATCTTAGCTACTGAATTTTTTATTCCAATGACAATGATTTTCATTTAACAAATTTCTGTTTTCCACACCTGCCTTTAATAATACTCTTTCTTTTGTTTATGGTTTTGTTTCTTTTTTACCCTTCATTGGATATTATAAAATGACAATTATGTTACTTTAAAGTTTCTTTTCGGGCTGACCTGGTGGTGCAGTGGTGAAGTGCACACGTTCCGCTTCTCAGCGGCCCGGGATTTGCTGGTTCGGATCCCGGGTGCAGACATGGCACCACTTGGCAAAAAGCCATGCTGTGGTAGGCGTCCCACGTATACAGTAGAGGAAGATGGGCATGGATGTTAGCTCAGGGCCAGTCTTCCTCAGCAAAAAGAGGAGGATTGGCAGTAGTTAGCTCAGGGCTAATCTTCCTCAAAAAAAAAAATTAAAGTTTCTTTTCGATTGCTCTGTTATTGATGATAGCTCAGACTCTGCTGACTACTAATGGCACTGTATTTTCTTATGTGCTTTATAATTTTTGCTAGCTCACTTTGGATGGAACTATTTATGGTTGGAGTTTTGTCTTTTCTTTCATTCGTGGCAGCCACCCTATTGATAATTTCATGGTTGTCCCTGATGTAGTCCTGTACGTTCACTCATTCTGGGCACGTTTTTATGTTAGTGATTTAGCTCAGGGTCTCTATGCAAGCAATGAAAGAATTTGGATCTCACACATTTGCTAGATATAGGCTGAGGAATATTATTTCTTGAGGTAGACTTTTTCCATTCAAGGCTCAGGGTTGATGGCTCATATTCAAGTCACGTCTTTTGTAGGTTGGGCTTTGCTAAGGGGAGTTTCCTGACTTCTGTCTTTATTCAGACACTGTAATTTCACTTTCCTATTGGAGAGCCCAATGATTCCAGCACGCCCATCTGATTTCAATACCCTGTTCCAACTATGTATTTCTTCTTCATTTCTGGCACCTGCAGAATTACACCTCTTGCTTTGAATCTTTACTATTGATTTTAAATTAAAAATGATTTCTTTCTAAATGTAGCATTTCTATGTTTTTGTAGCAGTAAAAGGTGTTGGTTTCCTATGTCAGTTCAGCCTGCCATTTTGACTAGTTCCAATTTAATCTTTCTAAACCTCAGTTCCCTTATCTGCAACACTGGAATAAAGATAGCATCTACATTGTGGGGTTTTTGTGAGAATTAAATGAGGTAATGAATGTAAAACACTTGTTTACTGGACGCAGAGTAATTGCTCAGTGTACACTACTATCATATAAATCAGGGGCTGCACTTCCTGCCAAATTTCAGATACTCAATTTACTGCTTTAATCTAGAATTATGGTTATTTGTATGTATCTTCATCTCAGATCCATTCATGATTGGGAACCATATCAAGAATTGAAAAGTCTTGCAAATAGTGCCAGAACTATTCAAATATTTCTACAATCTGGAAGTCACAGTTGTTTTGAGAGTCACTGACACATATACTTTGATTAGGACAGTGGTTTTCAATCGGGTGCAATTTTGCCTCCAAAGAGACATTTGGCAATATCCGGAGATGTTTCTGATAGTCACGACTTGAAGGGCAAGGTGCTACTGGCATCTAACGGGTAGAAGCAGAGATGCTGCTAAACATCCTCCAATCCACAGGACAGCCTCACAACAGAGAGTTACCTGGCCCAAAATTTCAATGGTGCTGAGGTTGAGAAACCTGGAACTAGGTTATTAAACCTCTTCATGTTGCAAATTCATTTTACTTTTAAACTATTTGTCTCAGAAAAGTATTGTGAATTGTACTTGTCACTGAGTTGGTAATAGAATGTTATTGTAAGTTAGTGACTGAGGTCTGATTCAAGGGGAACCTTTGACATAACCCAGGATTTCTTTGGCAGTACAGCTGAAGAGCAGTTACCAAATTCACATAGCTATGTAGCAAAGAACAAAAAGGAAAACAGTAAGAACCACAATATCAATAACGCAACTGGGCCTTTTGGGAAGAATGTGAAATTAGCTAGGGATGTCTTTAGATGCTAGAGCAATAGTATAGAACATTTATACTACTAAAATTTCTGGATTTGTTATGAATATAGAATTAAGCTCCTCCAGGATCTATTTCTTCTTCTTGCCTCTCTCAAACTTCTTTGTTTTAAAATCTCTTTTAGTCTTTCAATTTTCTGTTTCTGTTTTCTTTTCTAGACATCTTTGAGGGCAAATCTCTTGCCTTACTTATTTTTGTATCTACAGCATCAAGCATGGAACTTGATATATAGAAGACAATAAATGTTTGAATTAAGCAATGAGTGGTTGAATGACTAAAACCGATGTCTAGGTTTATCAACATTTCTAGTGATATTTAAGAATAGCACTTTTATTAAGTGATTAAGCGAGGCTTTGGAGAATACAGTGAGTAGCTGCAAAATGGAAGGGAAAAATGTAAGGACAAATGGAAACCCAGCCTCAAACGAGATGACAGAGTTGTGCAGGGCTGGAAATCAATGTCAACAAACCAAAAAACTTATATAGCAATCCAAGATGAAATTTGAACAAAGACTGAAGTAATTCCTGTTGTCTTGGAATCAGGCAAACATCACTAATCTCTGCAAATAGCAATGGCAGCCTCAAAGCCAAGAACACACTCTGTTGTGTGTGCCCGGGGTGTCTTGGGTTTATAACTGTGTGAACCAACCAGCTAGGCTTTCTTCAGACAGAGATCAGCACAGCATCCAGCATATTATACTTTCCGTAAATTAGACATATTCAAATAATAGCATCAAATCTCTAACGAACAAATCCTCTGTTGCCTCTATTTGTGCACTCAATTTAGGAAAAGCTGTAGCATCAATCCAGATCTAGAGAAATATACATCTTAGGTGAAAAATTTATCTGTTTGAATAATTTTCAAACTTTTTCAACCAATGATTTCTAAAATCCCGGTACTTTATGGTCTCTTTGATGACAAACATTTAATGTATTCTCACTTAAGATGCTGACATATTTTCATCTGGAAATCTTTTCCTCATTTTATAGATGAAGGAGCTAAGTCTTTGAAAGATGAAGCAGCTTGCCCAACTAGTAAGTGGTGGAGCAGTAATTCAAGGCCAGGTCTTTTTGGCTCCATGTGTTGGCCTTGTCTTCTCATGACCAGTGAATAGCAAATTTCCAGTCCTTTGACAAACTTCTCCAACTGGGGACTTGGCATTTTCTATTTTTAGTTA
Organism: Equus przewalskii; assembly: GCF_037783145.1. NCBI lineage: Eukaryota > Metazoa > Chordata > Mammalia > Perissodactyla > Equidae > Equus > Equus przewalskii. Next base: position 75,379,471 of record NC_091833.1, on the reverse strand, counting down.
TTTACCATAAAACATGTTTGAATATGAAAGTTTCTCTTTTAAATTAGAATTATTTAGAAATTTCTTGATGCCATACAACTTGTTACTAGGCATTGCATAATGTGATAGAAAACGATATCTTTCTTAAGAAACAATTTTATTCCTTTCATGAATGTATTGGACAAATGTAAATATACTTCATTTGATAATCAACCTGAAGCTCCCCTGAAAATTTTTTTATTTAAAAATTTCAAGTAAAATGTGGATATGTTCTTGTAAATGATTCAAACACTGTAGCAAAACAAAACTCTCTCCCACTTTGGTCCCATCTCCAGATGTAGCCACTTGAGCTAGTTATTCTGTAGATTCCTTAGCAACAAATCCGCCTTCCCTTACTCTGTTTGTGATGCTGCAGCTGGGCTGTGACTCTGCCAGCGAACCGGCTGCTTTACCAGATGGCTTTCTGGAAGCTTTTATCAGCAGGGGGTGGGAGGAGGGAGAAGGACCTTCTCAGTTTTTTCTCATTCCATTCAGTATTAGTCCCACCAGTGGCAATTCGCCCCAGTCTCCGTGTTCTTTTGGCAACTCCAGAACTAGCCTCAGGGACTCCTCTGAAGTACAGCTGTGACAGTAGGAGCTCCCCACAATGTCTGAGCACATTCCTCCAGGTCCGTCGTTTATGTGTCTGGCTTCTTGTAGCCCATCTCTTTTTCGTTTTCCCAGACCCAGGGTGGTCGCTCTTTCCTGAAGTTATTATCCCTGGTTTCCTTTAGTGACTCCTCTGTGTTCTCTTAGCCTTCTAACTCCTGTGTTAAATAATGCCTCTGTTTGCAATGTAATAAATTCGTGTTCTACTTTGCTGACCGGACCCTGAAAGATATACCATTATGATCAGATAGATTTATATCCCCACAGATGTTTTCTTTTTCTCTTTTATTCTCAATTTAATATTTTATTGTTTTTATCAATGATTATTTCCATATAAAAAGAATGTGAAAGGTGGTAATATAAAAAGAGAGTAGCAGGTAGAAACCTAGCTGTGAAGGAGGACAGTACGCCAGTGACAAACGCAGGCTTTCAGAAAAAGAAAAGCTGAGTGGAGTTTTCAGCTCACAGTCTGGTTTCTGCTTTGCTGAGAATTTATAGGCACTCCTGGGGAGAAAAGCGGGCAATACCAGGAACTAGTCTTAGGGGAGATGTGGGGTTATCAGCAGGGTTGTATTGAGCCACGTACTGGTTATTTAGTAGGAATACAATCAGAGGTGGTGGGCTGCTCTGTATTTTCTGACTCCATGTTCACCTTAGCCAGCCTCCAGTTCTCAGGAGTTTGCATAAGCAGAACTCCTTTGAGGGGGCGATGAGTGTCCTCAGCACATGGTGCATTCAAGCCATCTTGGTAATGACAGCACAGCACTCAGCAAGTTTAACTTTGGAGTGCACTCCTCAAACCCAGATGGGTTGCCCTCTATGCAGCGGGAATGCTGCTGGCTTCATTTCCCGTTATCCTGGATTCCCTTTGCCTCTCTTCAGTGTTGAGTCTTCTGTTTCCTATACCCCATAACCTCCTTTTTCTTGGATTCCTCCCTCAATTTGGTGAGTCATCCTCTAGTAGCTTCCTGAGAAATGATGCTTGGGAAATAAATATTTTTCAGATCCTGAATATCTAAACATAATTTTATTCTACTTTCACCTTTGATTTGATTGATAATTTTTCTAGGTATAGAACTATAGATTGGAAATAATTTCCTTTCATAATTTTGAAGACATTTTCCTATTATCTTCTAGTTTTTGGTGTTGCTGTGAGAGGTCTGAGGCATTCTGATTTTTGTCCTTTTCATATACGCTGTCTGTTTCCTCTCAGAAAGCTTGTAGAATACTCTCTTCTCGCCATGTTCTGAAATTGTGTGAGGATGTGCCTCAGTGTGAGTCTGTGTGTATGGTGGACCCTTTAAGTCTGGAGACTCATGTCCTTGAGTTCTGTGAAATGTTCTTCAACATTTTTTTTTTTTGATAATTTGCTTCTCTCTATTTTTTTTTCCAATTTCCTTTTTTGGAAATCTTACTACAGTGTAGTTGTTCTCTGACTGTCTAATATTTTCTCCCTTTTTTTTTTTTTTTCCTTTACTTCTGTAATATTTTCTCTGGCTCCTGAGTCATTCTTCCTTTTCCATCTCTGTCCTTGGCTATTTCTGAAGAGAGCACTGGAATACACCATGTTGGGTGTGTGAGCAGTGTTCACAGCTTGCTTGTTCCCTCCAGAAAGTTGGGGGCCTTGAGGTGTTTTTATATCTTGAACAGTCTCACTCCTTTTTAGTCTAGGGTGTGGCTCTCTTGCCAGTTTAGTTCTCACAAACACGCAATCGGATTTTCATGTATTTCATTTCATATTGGTCCACATGACAAAAACTACATGTGTAATTAATTTCAAGACCTGCCTCTCCCTCTAGACTTAATTATAGGTACTGGCATATTAGGCTTTTATGAGACCATCCCCCTAAGATTCATTGTCTTCAGACTTTCAGTGTTGTTTTCAAGAGGACTAAAGCCATTATGATACCGGCTCAACACAAGGTTGATATAAGGGAAACCATATTGTAGAAAAGAAACCGTATTGCAACTTTGAATGACTTCTGATTAACTAACCCTGACTCATCAGCCCCTTCAAATCTTTGCTTTAGTTGGCCTAGATAAGCAAGGTTCTGTCTCTGGGGGATTTGCAGGCTCTGTAGATTTTATGGCCCTTATCAGCTGCTATAAGATGATAACTTTGTTCCTTTGAGTTCCTTAGGAATGTGATGACCCCCAGGCAGAGAGTCTGTGCTGATAGCCTTCATTAATGACAACTGAAAGATCAGGATGTAGGGCATTGCTTCAGGCTCTGATGCATATCCAGTAAAACAAAAGACTATCAGGAACAACACCAGATGTCTGCCCCCACCTGGAGATCATATGGAGGCCTCACCTGGAGACAGCCGCCTCCCCCACCAGGAGACCAGCCCCATATGTAACTGGTCTGTAGTCTTTGTTCTGTAAGATGATTCTTTTGGACATTAGTTGGCCATCTTCCCTCTTGCTAGTAAGCTGTAGTAAAGAAGCTCTTTCTGTCCTACCACCTTGCCTCCTGACTATTGGCATGTCTTGTGGCAGACAGATGACCCTCCCTTGGGGAGTAACAATTATAATTCCTGACTATTTTACATATGAGCTTTCTTCCTTCTTCTCTAGTAGCTTATGAAATCTCTTTGTCTCTCATGTTATATGAATTTGCATTTCAGACTCTCTGCTGAGAATGAGGCTCAAAGACAACATTTTTGCTTGTCATACATGGATGTCCCATAGGCAGGTTAAACATTACATGTCAAAGACATGCCTTCTTCCTTCTCTCTTTGCTCCCCATCCTGCTTCTTCCTGTATTCTTGATAACCTTTATTTTTACTGTCATCTACCCATTGCTTGACATCTGATATTCAGGTCTTGAGTTCTCTCTAGCTCCTTCATTGCACATACAACAATCACCACAATCTGATTGTTTTTAGCTCCTTCTACAAATTTATTGAATTGTTCTCTCTTCTTATTTATACCCCTACAAACTGTAAATATCTCTCTCCTTGACTAACTGCAACAGCCTCCTTATGGGTATCTCCGTTATATAACATATTTATTCTCAGCAAAATTGCCGGAGTTATTCATAAATATAACTAACCCTGGCCTCTGGTTGCAAGCCTTCAGTGAATCCCAAAGTTTACATTGTAAGATAGAAACTCGGGAATAAGGCATTTGAAGGCTTCCATGAACTTATTCCTAAAGACCTGTCTTGGTCAACTTGGGATACTATAACAAAATACCATAGCCTGGGTGGCTTACACAACAGAAATTTATTCCTCGCAGTTCTAGAGGCTGTGAATTCCAAGAAGATGGTGCCAGCAGATTTGATTCCTGGCTTGCAGATAGCCACCTTCCTGCTGTGTCCTCACATGGCGTAGAGAAGAAGCTCTGGTGTCTCTTCCTCTCCTTATAGGGGCATTAATCCCATCGTGGGGGCTCCACCCTCGTGACTTCACCTAAACCTAATTGCCTTTCAAAGGCCCCACCTCCTAATACCATCATATTGGGGGTTAAGGCTTCAACATATGAATTTTGGGGTGACACCAACATTCAGTCCATAGCACTACCTCTTCAACTTTATCTCCCCCAACTTCATGCCTTATAATTTACACTTAGGAAATTTGGAGCTGCGTGTTTGTCTCAACATGCCTCATGCTGGTCTTCATTTCTGTACAATTGTTCATGTTTTACCTTCTGCCTTGAATGCCCATCCTGCTTTCCTTCACATGGATATTCTACTCCTCTTTCAGAACTCAGCTTGGGCATTATAATTTCTAGGAAGCCTGTGCTTAACCTCCAAATTGGATCAATTTCCCTTTCTCTGTACTCCCTTAGAACCCTGAGTATACCTCTAGCACAGCAAATACTCTATTATATTGCCACTATGTGTATGTGTTGCTTTTCTCCTCTAAATAGTCAATGTCTCAAGTATAGAAGTATATCATTTATATTTTTATGCCCAGTGACAAGCACAGTGGCTGGTCCACAGCAGGCACTCAAAAAATATTTGTTATTAGACTAACTAAATATATTATTTTACTCATGTTATTAATCTATCCCAAAATGTCCTGAAAACTTTGCTGATATCTATGCCCATAGTTTATTTTAATTTTCTGTGTTGAGATACTTGACGTAAACATTGTAAATTCAAAACAGTTTTGACATCAACATTCTTTTAATAGTCTCAAACTTACATTTCTAGCATGCGTAGGCTTATATGCTGAGACAAACGGGTTCCATTTCAGAGATTAAAAAATTGTACTTAAGCTTTATCAGTAAGGCATTGCGCCAGTGGATTCTCAAATGATAACCAGTGGCTCAGTGAGAGTAGCTTCAGATGTGGGAGGTCAAGAGTATTGTGTTAAAGGGCAGTTGCTGGGATCAATGCTAAACTGTATAGCTTCTGGAGTGTTTATATCATCTATATCTTATAAAGCTGGTTTTATAGAAGTGAAATATTAGACATTCTAATCAATATTTCTTAAGAGTAAATCTTTGAAGTGATGACAGCAAGTGAGAGGCCATCTTCTGGCAAGAGTGAAGGGAAAGTGAATCATTTTATAAAGGAAGTAATGTGTGGAAAATGCTTTCTCAACTGTAAAGTGGTACACAATTGTTTACTCTTGAAATCACTATGATTGTTATTAGGACCAATTTGAAAATCGATTGTCTGTCTCAGCTCAGTCAGACTACTAGGTCTGCAACATTGTTCTAGGACTCAGAACAAGCAAATTCCATACGCCATTTGAATGGACTCCAGCAGCTGTTGTTTCTAGCTAATGGGTTGCTTTTTCTTTTATCCCTTGGCTCCCTTCCTCTTCTTTTTTAAACAGACCCCATCTCTGTCCATAAGTGTAAGTGGGGCCTGGCCAAACTTGATTCTCCATTCTTCTGGTGAGAATAATTTGTTTAGAGTGATCCAAGCGGAGCCAATCATAATCCTTCCCTAGGATGTATATATGGATGTTGGTGAGAGACATTCTCTTTTCTATGGCTTTCCGAAATGGAGCACTTCAGACATTTGATGGGCTTTTTGAGTTTCCCTGGCCAATTTCCTTAGTTGCATTGAAGGAATCCATGGATAATTTTGTAATAAGATAGAATTAGAATAATGCACAGAGAAAATCAAAACTGAGAGATGGGGCAGGTGTGTGAGAGAGAGAGCTGATGACACAATTTGCCTTATTTGATCTAGTTGTGTCTGAATCTAGCAACCTCTGAACATATCAGTTACAGGAATTAATTCATCTTTTTTTTGATTAAATTATTTTTAGTTAGTTTTCCTTCCCTTGCACCTGAACGTGTTCAAACAAATATACCACTCTTGTCAAGGGTGTTCTGACCACCAATTCCCGTGACCTCTTTCTTTCTCCTGGGCCCTGTTCCACCTACCAATTGGATGATGGTTTTGTGGTTAAGTATAAGGACACTGAGCCAGACTACCTGAGCTTGGATCTTGGCTCTTCTACTTATTAGCTATATAGTCTTCGGCAAGTTGATTAACCTCTTTGAGTTTACTTCTATAGCAGTAAAATCAGTAATTGAATGTACCCACTTTTTGTAAAGATTAAATGAGCTAACACATGTTTCGAAAAGGGCTTGACATCTGGTGCTTGTTCAGTAGGTGTTAGCTATTTTAATATTGGATTCTAAAAAAGAGAAAAGACCAAATATTTGTGTTTGTCTTTATTGTCTAATTTAAAATTGTTAGATTTTGAGGGATAAAGACCTTACCTTGTTGGCTTGTGTAGATTACGGCACCTAGCATAATCTCTGGTTTGTGGCGAGCATTTCCTGGTTTACCTGTTCTCACACCACACAGACAGTGGAAGCACCTGTCATTCACTGTCTCCTTCCTGCTTTGCTTGCCTTGATCCATTTCTTGGTGCACTTAGTTTTAACCTCACTGTTTTGTACTTGACTCAAGGTTCCTGCTTGACTATCCTTTTCCCCTTCCTGACTATGATTTTTCATTCTGTTTCATGTGATGCTATTTCAACCCATCATCCCTTTCACCAAAACCCTTAATGAGAAGGGCTTTCACTAAGTTTACCTAAGCCCTGGGGGCAGAGTCAGGGCTGCATTCAATAAATATTTATGGTTAAGACGTTACAGAACACACTCCAAGCAGTAATATTCTAAGCTCACAGTGAAGGGAAATTAACTACACACTGAGTATATGACATAATACAGGCTTGTCAAACTTGTGCTTCTCAAACTTGGTCATTTGCTGCCTGGTATCTTCCTCAACCATTGATTTTTCCTTAGTGGTAAGTAATTTGAAAGCATTTTTATATTAAAATAAACAGGAATATATTATGAATACAAAGCAAAATTTACCTGATTTTAGAAGATGAAATCACTCTAAAGAAATGTCTCCATTTCTCTGGGCATTAGACATATGGACTCACATGCCTTGAGGAGTATAAGTGGTGGGATATAAATTACTGTTCTTTGTTCTTAAAGATACATCTGTGGAAACATTTGAGAAGACATAATACTGTATATTTCCTTTGCCAATGTTAGATGGGTTCATGGTCACAACAGTCAGAGCTTAACAACAGTTACTATTTTGAAACACTTCTTACGTGCCCCAAACTCTGCTACACACTTTACAATAACATATAATTTGATATTCACGTCAAGTCTATTTTACAGAAGAGGAAACTGAATCTTCAAAAGTTAAGTAACTTGAATGAGGTCACACAACTGTTTTGCGTTGTGACTTGGAGTCAAATCCAGGTCTGTAAAGCTCTAAAGTGCTCATAACTGCTACAGCGCACAGCCTGAGAGGGATCGTTCAGCACAACCTCACTCAAGATGAGATATTTATGAACAATTGAAAAGAGCAGCTTCCATCCATAAGTGCCAGCCTGAGGTCTTATAGGACCTTTAGGTAAAAGGAGGAAGGGAGAGAAAGAGAGAATACATATGTGTGTGTGTGTGTGTGTGTGTGTGTGTTTGTATGCGTATGTATGTGTATATATATGTACATGTATATAAACACACATATCTATTATATATAAGATTTGCTTGAGCAGACTGAAATGTAAACTATGCCCATACCTCAAAACTGAAGTTATCATCATTGTACCTTCTGCCAATGCAGTTTTAAAACCAGCCAGCTTTTGTTCCCGGGAAGGATAATATGGGATTTGCTTTGTGTAGGTCTTGGCCTCTTCAGGCTCCAAGCACACATTGGGGAATATAATGAAAACCAGCATCTTGATGGACACTTTGCCCTGAATATTGTCCCCCAGGATTACAGCTCTTCAACTGAAATTGTTGGAGAAGGTCAAATAGCCTATTTTATTGTACATTATTTACAATAGAAAATTCATTAAATTCCTTTCTTAGAAGCTCATTGATAGAGCTATTTGCCATCATCATATTTTCCTTCCCTTTTTGCCATTTGCAAAGATTGACTTGGCAAGAACATTATTCCACTTTGCTACACTATGAACCTCTGGTGCATATTCTCATTTATTTTGGCAAGTGAACCATTTTGTCTATTTGCCTTAAAGTGGTCCACTGTACTTGTGTGATAGACAGTAAGGATATGGCCGAACATATTTTCTATTGATGCCTTCAAACCTCATTGATTTACATACACAAACCTTAAGGCGAACTTGTAAACATAAAAGCTCATCTGAACGTCTAATCTTTTTTTTTAAGTTTAATTTTTTCATTACCTTCAGGAGATTTTTTTTTTAAGATTGGCACCTGAGCTGACATTTGTTGCCAATCTTTTTTTTCCCTGCTTCTTCTCCCCAAAGCCCCCCAGGACGTAGTTGTACATTCCAGTTGTAGGTTCTTCTGGCTGTGCTATGTGGGATGCCACCTCAGCATGGCTTGAAGAGCAGTGCTAGGTCTGCACCAAGGATCCAAACTGGTGAAAACTTGGGCTGGCAAAGCGAAGCAGGCAAACTTAATCACTTGGCCACGGCGCCAGCCCCCAGAACTTCTAATGTTAATATTGATTCTATTTGTGGGTGCTAGTACAGAGAGTCAGACTGTTTCTTAAAGAGTGTTATACGGGACTCACATCAGTATCCCAAGACGCTTGCGCAAAGGGCTTCAGTGATCAAATGAGTTGTGGAAATTGTGGCAATGTTATATACATATATCTTCTGTTAAAGCTTTGCACCATAATTAGCATATGAACGCCTCTAAACCATCTCACAATTAAAAGAAAAACTAACTTTGTTTAACCCAGAGTTTTTTAAATTTATTTGTCCAAGTTTAAAAATATTAGTTCTCAACTTTCTGTAGCACTGCCATTTCTGGAAACATGCTTTGGGAAATACTTATTAGTACCCATCAGCTTTTAAGTCTGATTGGACCTGGGTTAGAATTTAGCTCTATTATTTGGGTAAGACATTTGTCCTTCATAAGCTAAAGACTCCTCTTTTGGGGAGTATTTACCTCTTACAGTGTTGTTGTCAAATTAAATGCGTTAATACATCTAAAGCAAATAACACAATGCCTGGCATAAATTTTAATTCACCTATTTCTTTTCTTTTTTTTTTCTTTTCTTTCTCCCCGAAGACCCCCAGTACATAGCTGTATATTCTAGTTGTAGGTCCTTCTGGTTCTGCTATGTGGGATGCCACCTCAGTGTGGCCTGATGAATGGCGCCCTGTCCTCACCCAGGATCTGAACTGGCGAAACCCTGGGCTGCTGAAGTGGAACGCACAAACTTGACCACTCGGCCGCGGGGCTGGCCCCTAATTCACCTATTTCTTAACCTTTGTTTTCCCTCATTTTCTTCAAGAAGCTCTTGAAACTGCATTTCCTTATGAGTTCTTTCTTCAGATATGTGATCTAGAATATGCTCTGGACCTAAACTCAACTGAAGTAAACACGCATTTCTCTTGACTATATTTTCAAATATGAAACAAAAAATGCATTTCTCTTTTCAATAGATCCTCTGCTTAAAAAAATGATAATAAATGGTCTCCTTTTAGTGCAGAGGTGAAAATCATTTGGTTCCAGGTAAGGGAGTGCAGAGCGTGATCTCTGGGTCCTGCTCTTGACATTGGGTTCCTTGGTTGGCCAAATGTTAAGATTATTGGAACAAACTAAAGAAAGTTTTCTAAAGCCTGTGTGGGTCAAAGTAGAAGCAGCAGATAATCCTGGTGTTTGTATCTGAGTGGGGCACTGTCATTAGAAAAAATAAATAAAAAATGCCAGCTATAACCTTATTGGTTCTGAGTTAGCAGCTTTGCCTTTGGACAATGATTGTGATTGCCAACAACCCTGAATATCTCAACCTGCTGACTTTGTTGGCCCTAAGAGCAATCAGGCTATAAAAATAAAACTGGAAGGACTGTACTTCCATTTGTCAAATCACTTGTGGTTCTGATTGTTTCACTTCAAGAAAGACCTAAGGGAAAAACTTCAGGTAAACAAATATACTTTGTTCACGATGCTGTTTAAGAAAGAATTCTAGGTGACCTGGGCAAGCATTAGCCTACCCGCCCTTTGTGAAACGCGAAGGAAGTGCAGGTACCAAAAGGAAAATAGAATTACTGCTAGTAGGTCAAGAACACAGATGGAGCTGAGTAGGATGCACTGAGGTGCCCATCAGTTCACACAGAAGCCATTTCAGATGCACCAGGTATTCACCTCGCCTTGATTGCCTCCCTTGTTTTCACCTCTCTGATTTCATCTCTAGGTCCTGACTGCCTCCTGGCAGGAGACCTCAGTTTAAGTTGATCCTGGGAAGACAGAGGTGGATCTCACCCAGCAGCTTTAAGTTTTTCAGTTGTAATCAGAATGGCACATGTACGAGACAAATCAAGACAAATCAAATTTGCTCTTACTAAATTACTAAATGCTCTTTCATAGCATGACTCTGCAGTGTAACTATGCCAGAAGGCCCATTATCTTCCACTGAGAAGGAGAGACAGTGGTAAAAAGTATGAGAAGGGAAAGAGTCTTATCTTTCCACCCTTATATCCTTACAAATCTCCTTAATATTTATTCCATTTCTGAACATTCATTTTGATCAACTCATTTAAACAAGAATTCTGTTTAACAGAGAGATAAATCAGGGATCAAGAGGACTTTGTGGTGATATGTGGAAGCTGAGATGTAGGATGGCTAACAATGTGGGCTTTGGATTCAGGCAGACCTTGCTTTGAGTGTAGGCTCTCCCACTTATTGTCTATGTGACCCTGACCTTTGAGATATAGTTCTTTCTAATTATATACAGACACAGTATAGCATAGTGGCTATACTGGACATTGTGCTTGTTTCTCCACCATTTATTCCACTCCCTGGGAGTAGGTTTGACCTCACCCCCAGCTCCATGCATGAGCTCTATATGGCATAAGGCAGTTGCAACCCTTGTGGTAAAGATTGGTTTAGGGATGAGCAATAACCTGTGCCTAAGCCAATCAGTGCATAGCATTGCATTGGCCTCTGTGATTGGTTAAGGTTGGTCCAATTAGAGTGAAGTGCCAGTCATTTGCACAAGATACACATTGTCCCTTGCTCTGAATGGTGTGATGTGTAGGTGAAAAATCTTGGAATCTGTAGTAACTTTTATACTGCTGTGGAAGACAGTAGTCTGCAGATAAAGCCAGTATACAGAGGTGGAAAGAGCAAAGTGAATGACAGGAAAAAGAGACTGAGCCGACCATATCCTTCCAAAGCTTGTCCTACCTCTGGAATTCCTGGTTACCCGGGAAAACAGATTCCTTTTGTTTAATCTAATTTGAATTGTGTTTTCATTACTTGCAAAATCAGGAATCCTAACTCACAAGTGTATTATAAGTATATCATATCTGACATATCTGTCACATAGTGACAGGCGATATGGAGGAAAATATAGAAAGGGGGTAAGAGAGTGTTGCAATGAGGGTGCTGAATAACTACAATTGAAGTCAGGAAGGGCTGACCAAGAAAGCAATCTGTAAGCAAAGACCTGAGGGGCCAAGGGAGAAAGCCATAAGGCCATCTGGGAGAAGAGTGTTCTTGGCAGAAATAAGAGCAATTGCAAAGTCCCTGAGGCAGGGCTTTGCTCAGCATGTCCCAGGAACAGGAAGGAGGCCAGCGTGACTAGACTATGGGGCACAGATGGAGAGTGGGAGATAAGGTCAGAAAGGTAATATGAGGTGGGAAGATTATGAAGGGTCTTGAAGCCATTGTAAAGATTTGGGGTTCACTCTAAGTTAGAGGGGAGGCCATTGGAGGGTAATGAGTAGAGAAGTGACATGATCTGACTTACATTTTAAAGGCTCAAATGGTTATTGCTTTAAGTATAGACCGGGTGGGATGTGAAGGTGGCAGGTGAAGGAATGGCAGGGGCTGGAAAGACAGTTAGGAAGTGATTGCAGTAATCTCGGAAGGATGACATGATGTCTTAGCCCAGGATGGTGGAGTGGAGGTGCTGAGAAGTGGTCAGAGTCTGACTACAGTTTGAAAGAAAAATCTAGATGATTCACTGTTGGATTGAATGTGGGTTGTGAGATTAACAGGAGTCAAGGATGACATCAAAAAAAAAAAAAAAAAACCTTTTGTACAATGGGGCTTCGATGGTTAGTGAAATAATTCATAAAGACTTGACATATAATAGACTGTTGACTGATAGTAATAGAATAATAATAAATGGTTACTTACATTATATAAGACATTGATAATACTATAAGCTTAAAGGCAGCAACAAATATCTTTGATAACAAATGGTGTTAGCAAAATGGTTCATGATTTATAACATCTTTTTATATATTTTGTCATTTAAGCCTTAGGAAACCCTGAGAAAGGTGTGTTTATTACCACTTTGCAGAGATAAAAAACCAGGGATGAGATGGCTAAACTGGTTTTGATGATGCTTCTGTAGAAATGGTTATCTCATTTCAAATCTGGGTCTTGTGGGTCCAAATACAGTTCCTCTTTCACTATAGCATTCTGCTGACCTTCCTATTCAAAGCTGATGTTTTGGAGTTCATTTCTAGGGAGGGTAGTAGAATTGAGAGCAATCTATTTTTTTCCCTGATTTTTCTTACTGTGACATACTTCTATAGGAGAACTAACTAGGGGGTTTCACTGTGACTATATAAAGAAATAATCATAATGACTAACAACTGGATTAATGAACATTTACTGAGTGCCAGGCATTAGAATCACTTGCATTATTACATGAAGTGTATCAATTTCACAGAAACTCTCTGAGGCAGTGCATCAATCAGGGCCAAATCGGGAGACAGAAATCACGTCAATATAAAGAATTACTGAACTAGTGAAAGGTGGTTAAACTACTGAAGGGGATAAAAGAGGCTTCTAGAAAATACAGGGAAAGCAAATTCAGAAAGCAGCTACCACCTGTAGTGCTGAGGGAGGGTGAACAGGAAGGAACTAAGGATGTGGAAGAGGGCCCCCACCAAGGCTGAGATTCAGAACTCAGAGCAGGATGGATTACGCAATGCCTGGGGCCCAGTGCAAATAGAAAATTCAGGGCACTTTGTTAAAAAATTATTGAGAATGTCAAGACAGCTGCATCAGAGCATTAAACCAAGCACAGAGCCCTTCTGAGGGTAAGGCATTTTTCCACTAGGCAAGTCCAATGTCCATGAGGCTGCCTCTGACTTGGGGCATGGCTGCCACAGGAACATGTGGCTGCTGGGAGCAAATGAATTTGCCAGAGGGAGCGAGGCAGACTGTCTGTAGGAGAAGCCTGCTAAGTGGACAAGAGACCTGCTAAGAGGTGAGTAGGCCAGAATTTATCTGTAGGAAATGCCTGTAGAGGTTTGCTGGGGTTTCAGTAGGCTGGAGCTGATTTGAAGGAAGTTGCTCCTGGGGCACAACTTGCCAGAGAGTGAGTGCCACTGAGGCCCCCAAACACCCCTGGCAACTGTAACGCAGGAGGGAGAAGCAGCCTAGACTGGAATCAGGAATGGAGGTGCCTTTCTATTTCAGCGTCCCTCTAGTGCCCTCTATTGAGAAGCCTGACATTGTGTCAGCTTAGCAAAGGAGGAATCTTTACATGCTCCAGTTTCACCGTCACGAAGCACAGCAAAGAGAGGTGGATTTGGAGCAATGAAATGATGACTGGCTCAGGCAAATACCGTTATTATTCCTGTGTTTCAGATGAAAACCTGTATTTCAGAAAGTTGGAGTCTCCAGGTTGAAAAGTTATTCAAAACTGTACCACTTTACTATATTGCACCGCTTGAATGGAACGTTTATGAGCTTGACTGTCTTACTGGGGGTTAACCAGAAACAACCTGGGGTAGCGAGGGCTCAGGGAGTGAGAAACAAATCAAGTATTGGGAGGCAAGTGCATTGCTAAAGCAGACTCACGGAGAAAACGTTTACAAGAAACAAGCCAGGAGGAATGAACAAGAGGACAATCAAAGATCTCCTTTCATTGTAGCTAAGGACAACCAAATAGTTAGTGAGAGAAAGCTTCTTTTTATGGAATGCTTTCAGCTAATGTATGAAAAGGGATAGCATAGAATTAAAATATCATTTTACAACCTCTAATGATATAATGGATATAAACAATGTTCATCAATGTTCGCTAATATCAGAAAAAGAAAAATAGGGGCCGGCCTGATGGTGTAGTGGTTAAGTTTGTGGGCTCTGCCTACAGCCCGGGGTTTGCCTGTTCGGATCTGGGCACCGACCTATGTACCGCTTATCAAGCCATGCTGTGGCAGGCATCCTACATATAAAATAGAGGAAGATGAGCACAGATGTTAGCTCTGGGCCAGTCTTCCTCAGCAAAAAGAGAAGAATCAGCTGTGGATGTTAGCTCAGGGCTAATCTTCCTCAAAAAAAAAAAAAAAGAAAAAAAACAAAAACAAACACGTGCTTCTTGATTTTAGCACGCAATACTACCATAACGTTGTGCTAAAAATCTATGAAGCTGATGAAGTCTCTAGATGTTACTACCAATTTACAGAAAATTCAGGGACCAAGGAAAATGTTAAAGGGAACTACGAGCATAAAGTCAGCAAAATCCAGAGTGTGAAAAACTACGGGACTAATGATCCAGATTTTTCAACAAATAAACTACAAAAAATAAAAGAGTTGGAAGAGGAATTGACAGAGTAGAAACTTCAGAGACATATTGACCAAGTGCAATACATGGGCCTTATTTGGCTTGTTAGTTGAACAACAGCAACTGCAAGAACAAAAACTGTAAAAAGCAAAACAAAACACAACGATGACAGAGTTGGAAACATTCAATAAGATTGCAGAATAATTGTTAATGTTTTAAATGTGATAATGGTATTTATTTGATTTATATTTTTAAAGAGAGTCCTTATCTTATAGGGATATATACTGAAATGTATATGATAATGTCTACAATTTGCTTCAAAATAATTTGTGTGTGGAGGGTCAGTAGTTGAGGGTATAGAGAAAAACAAATTAGTTATTAGTTGATAATTGTTGAAATTATTTCATTACATAATGAAAAGAGATTTTTTTTGGTCAAAATAATTTCACTTTTTATGGGGTCTTGTAACTTGCAAGTTAGTGGCTATCTTCTACCAGGGCTGAGAGAGAAAATGTGATCATTTTCTACTATCCTAGAGACATCATAACCCCGTTTTTGTAAAAGGGAATTATCTCGGAGGATTAACAAGGTTTTTGTTATAAAGCACTTAATCTATAGTCTGTTTATGTATCTGAGTTATTTTCTTTAATTAAAAAGCATCAAAGAAGGGAAACCTTCGTTTTCAAGATAGAGTGCTTGACAAGAATGTTCCCATTAAAGTGACATAAAGATCCCTTTGTTTCACTTCAAAGTGCCCCCGATTCTTCATCTTGCCTAATCATAGCAGAGCTGACAGAACAGCGTTTAATAAAATTTCATCACGGTGTCCAGAAGTGCTTTTTTACCCTAGGTGACTTGAAACAGGGGAGAAAAATGTTTATCTTGCTATTAATCAAAATGTTTCAAACAAGAAAGCTTTTAGGGTGTCTTTGGGCTGCCAAAGTCCTCTTTCTAGTTTGCTCCTCTTTAGACATTTCTAAAAATAGGTCAGCAAGAAGCAGCAGCAACATCAGGAGGCTTCCTCTCATTGGGCCCCGGGGTCTGTTTCAAACTTCAGATACCATTGCTTTACTCCTTTCAGGGTACTTGCTGGGCCTCACGTAGTCTCTGACACTTGGTAGGCACTCATGTCGTATTGGTGAACTGAAGTATGTTCCTAAGAGGCAGCAAGGTGTCATGAAAATACCTGGCTTCTAGTCTGTGACCCATTATTCAGTTGTTATAGAACCTGGCATGAGTTATGTCACCTCCCTGGGCCTCAGTGTCTTCATCTGGAAGATTATGGCAAGGAAGTAGAAATGCACTATGAGCTTTTCCAACTCTGACATTGGATGGATAAAAAGGGTCAGACTAACATCTCTACTTCATTGCTGTAAGATACTATTTGAGATATTAAGTTATGTTTTCTCCCATGTTTCTCCCTTTCCCACTTCAAGCCTGTGTTAGAGAGGTTTGCATCAGGGCTGAGAACCTGAGGGGATGGGGAAGTTGTGTGGATAAAGGCTGACTGAGAATCAGATGCCCCCACCCGGACTCTATGATGCCTTGATCCTACCTAAATTTGCCAGAATGTTCATGCTGCTCCATGGAAATGGAGGCGAAGAAAAAATCCTGGAAGTGGCTGTACTTGTCCTTCTGTCACCAGACTGAAATGGAAACAAGTATTAACAGAGGAAAATAATATTACAGCTTGAATACTGTGTCCACTGCATTTATTATTCAAAATATCCAGTATAACTTTTCTTTTTTGCATCGGCTGGTTGTTTTGGTGTCTATAAAGACAGTCTGAAATAACATCATGAAAGAAGTTTAACATTTCTGTCATATAAAGTGCTATGGGCTGAATTGTTTCCCCCCAAATCCACGTTGAAGCCTAACCCTCAAAGTGACAGTCTTTGGAGATAGGGCCTGTGAGGCGGTGATGAAGGTTAAATGAGATCACAGGATGGGGCCCTAATCTGATAGGGCTGGTGCCCTTGTAAAAGGAGAGAGAGACACCACAGCTCTCTCTCTCTGCCACGTGAGGACACAGCAAGAAGGTGAGCTTTTGCAACCCAGGAAGAGAGACCTCACCAGAAACTGATCATGCCAGCACCCTGATCTCTAGATCAGCTTCCAGGACTGTGAGAACATAAATTTCTGTGGTGTAAGCCAGCCAGTCTGTGGTATTCTGTGATGACAGCCGAGCACACCAATACACCAAAAGTCTCAGGAAAATCACTGCAGACTGATCCATCGTGAACTTTGTTGACATCAGAATGTCCTCAGAGGTAAGCTATGGCAAGCTGAGATTATTTGGAATAACTAAATATGAAACTCAAACTATGATCAATGTTCCCCAAAGGAGTGAAATCAGAGTAGCAAGTTGCTGGGAGAGTTGATAATTACATCGAATGGACTGTAAGTAAAATGGTATGTGTTCAGTGCCTTTGATTTTGTTATTTAACTACCTTCCTCTTTTTTAAAACCTGCAAATTTTAGATGAGGGATGAAGCAGGATATATCACATGTGCTGACAAGAAGGGAAAATTGAAGAACAGTGGGAGTAAGTGGAGCTCGTATAGCAATTTCTTGGGGAGTTCTGCCTACCCAGTAACAAACCAAGAGCATCCCTTTGACATTTCTTCAGAGTAGAGAAATTGATTCATTTAAATTTCTCCATTTAAGCCCTGCTAGCAGCACACAAACTATCTTATCATAAACAGAAATCTATCAGAATAAAAATCTACTAGATTTTAAATAAGAGGCTGTCCTCTGTTTATGATCACTTTCATTACTTACCAAATGGGAAAGCATAGTTGTGGCTAAACCAACTACGGAATTTTGAAAAATCACTTGTATTTTGCTTGAATTACTGGAATAGTTGTTTGCTATCTTTATTTTTGGTAGCAAAAATAAAGAAACCTCTTTAATCCAGTTTGTTTAGATTATATTAAAATTCTCTGTCTCCCCATGAACATACCCAGGACAGGGGAAAGAAATCAGCTTTAGAAACTGCAGGCCAATAATACAAGTTGATCTGCGGTTATTAAAATTCAGCCGAGAAGAATCCACAATGAGTTTAATTTGCATGTGGAAAATTGGTTATACAGAAAGCCTCTAGCTTCTTGAGATCCGATTTTTCCCTTTTATCTTTATTTACCCAATAAGTAATGATTAAGCCTCATCTTGGTTATGTGTTCCTTGCAGCTTACCTGTGAAATGGCCATCACGTCCCCTCTGATTCTGGTCATCAGGAAACCCTAGCAAGTAGTGGGGGATTCTCAGGTTTTGTTCACTGGACCTTTGTGCCTGACCCTCTGTGTGATACCACAGCCGAGGGTGCGTCAGTATTTAAACTGAAGCCTCTGAAAAGGGCTCCTATTCCTTGCACTCACTCTCAGGGATGATTTTCACGCCCCCAGCTCTTCATGTGACCTCTGTGTCCTGGCATTTTAAAGAAAGATCCGGTGGCACGGTATTGGCCGTGATGATGAAGGTTACTAAAAATGACAAATAACTGACCCTTTAATAAGATTTAAAACAGGTTTATTGAGCTGTGAGCTTGTCAGTGGTAATGAGATTTTATTCTCATTTTCTCACATCTCTTTTAATTTACAGCAGATTGGAAAAAATTGTTTTTAAGGGCTACCAAAAATATGATTCATGGCTTCTGCTCATGGATATCTTAAGCTCATTATAAAATTATGAAGATGCATAATGCCCACAGTAAACTAAAGACTCATAAAACATTTTGCTTAAGGTAAAATTGATTTCAAATGTGCTGGGGGAGTGAATATTACTTAGCCTTAGATTAATTCCCTTTAGCTTGGAGACTACATTGTATGGGGCAAGGTAGTTCTTTAAATTAAAGATGGCATAATTAAAAGTGCAATAAATTGAAAGAATTGCTTTATTTGATATAATTTCAATGCAGTCTGGTCTCACTGTCTGATTCTGTTATGGCACTGCCAATGAGTGTTGACGACCAGCTACTGATTTTCAACTCTATTATTCTTCACTGTAATCATCCTTTATTATAACACTTATCTGCAAGGGTACATCAATCAGAAAATGCCCATTAATTACATTGCTAATGGTCAGCAAGTGAGAGGATTATGCCAGAATGAATAGAGAACGAGCTGTAAGTACCTTTGGGATAGCCAGTGTAGCTACAGCAGTGGTACTGTGGGCAATGCTGAATTGGTAGGCAAAGCTGCCAGCCAGGAGCCAGAAGGTAGCATGCATTATTGACCTTTCATTTACTTGGAAAACTGCCGGAGCCTGAAGCCTAATATTAACCAATGATACTCAGAGCTTCTCTGGCATGGGAGGGTGTGGGGACTGTAGTCCCCTGATAATGCACAGAGGGGAAGATTTTTCTAAATGACATAGTTTGATTCTTCTTCAGGCTTTTGAATGTTTCCTTTCTGTTCTGAGGAAGGATGAAATTTGAGACACCGGCCACAAGATCATTCTACTTGAATATAAAATATGGCAAGGAATAATGATTTTTAGATAAGTTGTTTAGAAATATTTAGTAGGTTAGCGGGTGCATTTATTTAGTAGACTTACATATTGATTTTTCTTTCAATAATTCCCATATGCTTTAGAATTATTGTAATGTTTGCTAATATGCAGATATGTCATAGAATCTTAATCTAGCAGTATCTAACTTTGACTTCATTGGTGTTGAAATTACGCTTCTATTTTTTAAAACTATATTGTTTAGAAAAATCACAAATTTTGTCATAGGCTTGTGGCATGGGATATATTGTTGGTATAGGTTTTAAATACCTCTGAGCTTGAAAATTAGAGAAAAGGGAAATGAGAAGATTTTGAACTGACTTTAGTAGAGAAATGGGGAGTACAAAATCTCATAATTAGACAAAGAAGAAAATAGGATGATTGTGGACCATTTACTAGAGAAATTAGGGTGTGAATTGATTTTTGTGTTTGAAATAAGAGAAGAAGAAAGAGCAGACAGGAGAGCTGCAAACACTTTTGAAAGGAAATGGAATGACTTTTCTTCTTTATGCAATTTCACTGCTAATGCAGAAGAGTTAGAAGATTTCTGGTCTATTCTTGAGGTCAGTCAGAAGCAGCACCAATTGGAAAGAAGCAGCGTCACAAAATAAATAAATGAAGAAACAAGTAACTAAAATGCTGATCTACTTAAATATCACCGCTCTTCACTGGTCTCTTGACAGAAATGCAAGAAAAACTAAAAATAATCGTGCTATGCCAGTTAGGTTTTTTAAAAATGAGGCATTTAATTCTTCCACTCATCCCTTTGTATTCTTTGCCAAACAACTTTTCTTTTCTTTTCTTTTTCAGGTTGTGTGAATGTGCTATTTGTTTTTGGCATTGAAAAGACAATGCTTTTGTCTCCTGTGGATGCCAAGTATAGGAAAAATTAACATTTGGCATACCTATTACTCAGAAATTAAAATACTATTACATTTCTTCAGAGTGATTTCTTTTATTACAAAGATATATTTAATTAGGCATTTAAAAATGAAGTGTTCCTTGAAATTTCAAAGTAATTTTATTATTTCCATAATTCCCTTGCCAAATTAATTAGATATTGAGGGCAAAGTGTGTAGTTTAAAATCATCAGATTAATGCAAATGACATTTTATATATAAAATTTAATAGGAGACTTTTAGAGATTTCTTAATTTAATCTGAAAGACGATTGCAAAAATAGTTCTCTATATCAAAATTAAAGATGTTACTTAAAATTAATTCTAAAGCTAAAGGACAAACATTACTTCAGATTAAATGCTAAAGGACAAAGATTAATGGTCAAAAATCTTTAATTAGTAGGAAGGAATTGAGTGGAAAATTATTAACTTGTCCCTTCATAAATCTTTAATACTAATTGATTAGTGCTTTATATTTAAAGATATAATCACCAGAGTGTAAATAAGCAGTGTAACCTTTCTTAATAGTGAGCTAAAATATTCCACCAGACATTTGAAAGGCACTTCCTTTTGGAATAGTTAGACTATTCTATTCCAAGAATATTGGAGCTGTTTTATTAGAAAAAACAAATTCTTGTGAACTTTAGAATAATTTCCTAAACATTAAATATCTCTCTCTCTACTATAAACATCATGCTAGCTATTTCAGAAATACTAAATTCACCTCTATCGTCAAAAACGTGATTTCTCAGACTCTAATTAGCTTGTCATTAAAAACACCCTTAAGAATTTATTTTTAATCTCTTAAAAACTATGTTTCCTTTATAGAACCGTCAATACCTGTCCATGCTCATGCTGGTCAAAATGTGGGCATTTTTGAAACTAGCTCCTTCATTCATAAACATAACTGAGGATAGTTTTCTCATCTTCAGTAGTGATAGAGAAATCCAAACAGTAAGGACAAAATGAGAACTCAAATCTATTTTCATTAGCACAATAAGGATTTGAAGAAAACTTACTTATTAGAATTTTCTTGGGGCAAGCATTGGGTAAAATAAATAATTTCATACAACAATTGTGGCAGATGGTGACACTCCAAGGGCATATACAACTAATAAAAAATGGTCCCTAATCTTCTGGGAATGAGATAAGAAGAATAGTTTGCATTGCTTCCAGAAGAGAGGTGGGAGATGACAGTAAGTAAGCTGTCAGAATGCTGCAGTTGCATGATACGGTAGGTCATTGCCATCCCCCACAAATGCTTGGTATAAGGGTTTTTCTTGCAGAAGTTGAGAAGGTGGTGCATTTTGCAACACCTGTTGATAGAAGGTGAAAGAGAGATAGTATGTACAAAAACAGAAGCCAAGGACAGGTTCTAGACCTAGAGTTGATATCTGGATACGTGAAATTAAACAAAGGCATTCTATCAGCACAGTAATGAAAAGTATCCAACTCATAGTCTTTAGAAACCATGATTGAGGTTGAGGAGGGAAGCTGTCTCACTTGACTTGGGCTGCCATAACAAATACCGTAGACTGGATGGCTCAAACAACAGACACTTCCTTTTCCCAGTTCTGGAGACTGGAAGTTCAAGATCAAGGTGCTGGCAGATTCAGTTCCTGCTGAAGGCTCTTTGCAGAGGGCTGTCTTTAAGCTGTATCCTCACATGGAGGAGACAGAGATCATTTCTCTTATATCTTTTCTCATAAGGGCACTAATTCCATTCATAAGGGCTGTACCATCATGACCTAATTACCTCAAAGGCCCCACCTCCAAAAACTATCATCTTGGGAGTTAGGGCTTCAACATATGAATTTTGAGCGGAAACAAATATTCAGTCCATAGCAAAAGTGTTGTTTACAAGATATGGAAAAATGTTGATTTCATATATGAAAAACTAAATTGGGAAATGCAATGTTTCTGAGGATCTCTTTTTAGAAAAGAAAAAGTTTTTTAAGAGATCATTTCCAATAAGAATGTGGTCACCCCTTCGACCCAAATATTATTGTCATTTCTTTCTATTTTCAAGACTGCTAGGCAAAACAGCACCTATGTTAGCAATAATTTTTGGGAAGGAGTTCAACCATAGTTGAAAGTGTCAAATTCATTCAAGCACTCAATAACGTTGAGGGCTTCGGGCTGAAGACAGAATATCCCGAGGACAGGGGAAAGTAGTACTATTGCTCTAGGTTCCTCCACTGGCTGATGGGCAACCTTGAGGACTGCCATTTGGTGAAATACAACTTCAGTTCTTCTCACTAGTGAACACTGCCTCTCAGTCAAAAGACCACGTGGAGATGCTGCAATGGTCTTGTAATCTTCTAGCCCAGTGATTTTCAAAGTGGGCTGTGATTCTTCCAGTGGCTACAAGAGATAAAGAGATAGAGGAAGAAAATAGAAGCACCATTGACATGAATATGGCAGCCATTGGTTAGCTGTTTATCAAAACCATTCATTTTTTCCCTTGCACTCTGCTAGACTACGTTTTCCAAACTCCCTTGTAGTTGAGTGCATCCGTGTGACTTAATTCCAGCTAAGAGGATGTGAGCTGAGTGATGTATTCTACTTTATGGCCTGACCCATAAAAACTCATATGTGCGATTGTAAATTCTCTTTCCCCTTCTACTAGGTTTGATGGATGACATAAGCCTGGTGACCTCAAAAGCCATGTTTTAAAGATAGTGGAGCCATTTGTAAGAGAGTTGCCACAGATCAGGAATATCTATTTTGGAACTTATGTGAAGAAGAAATAAACTTCTTTTTCCTCTCCTTTCCTTTCTCTCTCTTTCTCTTTTTCTTTTCTTGCTTGCTTTCTGTTTTGTATTAGCAGCTAGTGTTGCTTTAACTAATGATATTTTGGTGGATGTTTTATACCATAATATATGAGTACTATAGTATATGTATTATTTGTAGGGAAACATGCACACATACTGGGATGGGAGGGAGCATACTCAAATATTTTTTTCTTAACTTGAAGTGTATATAATAAAAAAAATTGGAGACCAACGTTTCAATAAACTCATATTTTTTGCGACTAAATGGACATATCTGTGTTTGATTCTTTTTACATTTTCCTTTCAAGACATGCTTACTGAGCAACAACGGCTATGTGCCAGACAGGCATGGCACTAGGAAAGTAGAATAAAGTGGTGACCAAACATACGTGGACTCTTGTCTTTACAGAAACTACTTTCTAGAAGGAAAAACAGACAAGAATAAGTACAGAGATCAGTATAATGATTGTTAGTAGATAATTTTTATGGGAAAAACAAGTAAAAAGCTGAGAATAGAGTATAATGATGGTGAGGTGGTGTATTTATTTTATACAGGATCAGGAAAATCCTCTTTGAAGAAGTGACACCTAAGACGAAGCTAATAGTTAAGTGAAGGATGAGGGTTAGAAGAGAATTCCAGGCAGTTACACATAGGCATATTCTTGGAATTGAAGATCACTGTGGCCAAGACAACATGACTGATGGGGAGAAGGGCACAAATGTGGTTATAGGAGCACACAGGGATAAGATCATGCAGGACAGTATAGACAGATGTGGTCAAATTATTGCCCATGGGCCAAATTTGGTCAAATTCTGCTAGATTCTTGTAAATAAGGTTTTATTGAAACACAGTCATGCTCATCCCTTTACATGTTTTTATAGTTGCTTTCATGCTACAACTGCAGAATTGAATAGTTGTGAATGAGACTGTATAGCCCACAAAGCTGTATTTAATCACGGGGTCTTCAGAGAAAAGAGTTTGTCTGTCTATGACACAGAACATGGAGATATTTTGGATTTCAATCTAAGAACAATGAGAAACTATCAATATATTTTAAGCTAGAAAATAGCATTATTCTGATTTATTTCTTAAGACGATCTCTCCTATAAATAAGCAGAGAATTGATTGGGATGGGACATGCATGGAAGCAGGGCTGTTTTAGGAGAAATTTATTGTAGCCCAGATAAGAGATGATTGTGGCCAGTCCAACAATGGAATACACGAGACTTACTTTTGAGTTGGATATGAAGGATTGAGGGAAAGAGCGATCCAAAGGTGACTCCTAAGATTTTGGCTTGAATAATTGAGAGTTGGTTCAGCCTTTTACTGAGATGAGGAAGAACAGATTTGGTGGGAGTGTGTGGAAACAAGTTTGGAAGAAAAAGATAAAGAGTTTTTCTTTGCATATATAAGTCTGAGATGTCAAGGAAGAAGCCAAACATAGGAATCCAGAACTCAGATGAGAGGTGAGATAAATTTGGGAATCGTAGACATAATAATTCTATTTAAACCTATGGCGTTTAATGAGATCATTTAGAGAAAGCACAGAGAGAAGAAAATAAGCACAAGACCCACTCCCAAGGGACCTCAACCTTTCGATATCTGAAGAGCATAAGTCAGCCAAGGAAACAGAAAGGGAGCAGTAGAGATGGGTGGACAACTGGTGATGTCACTGAAGTTGAGAAAAGAAAAGAGTGTCTTTAGAGAGGAGTGGTCAACCTTGTTGAAAGCTTCTGAGAAATCAAGTGAGATAGGGGAAGAACATTCCCAGTGAATTTGGTAACTTGGAATTGACCCTCATGGAGGCCCTTGGAGACTTGACTGGAACAGTTACTGTGGAATGAGAGGAAGAAACCAGTCGGTAGAAGACTTCATGACGAACAGGAAGTGAGGAAGTGAGGCTTGCTGTGAAGACAACCCATTCCGGAAGTTTGATCATGGAGGGGAGCGAAGAAGTGAGGCTCCATCTAAACCAATATATGGGGTTATGGAAATTAAAAAAAAAAAATAGATTATTGTATGTTATTTATTTATTTTAAAAATCATGACTGCTACTATGGCATATTTGGAAATAATGGAAATGCAACATTAGAAAGAAAAAGATTGATGATGTAGGAAATTGGAAGGTAAAGGATGGATAAAGGCTTTGAGAAGAAAGAGGGGATTGGTACCAAAGCACATGGAAAGGATTGATCTTTTGTAGAGAGAGGGACACTGTAATGTGAGAAAAGAGGAGAAGGGTCCAGTTCAATCAGTTTTTAGGATGAATTGTAGAAATAGGAGGGATCTGTATGCAATGGCTCCAACTTTTTAGTTGTTGTAAGAGGCAGGTTCACCAGGAGATAGTGTGGAAGAAAGAGGAGGACTTGTATGGAAAGAGAGGAAAAAATGTGGCAGTATCAAGTGCAAATTGGTAAAATGAAATCAGTTAGCTCAGGTGTGAAATTTCTTTTTCCAGGAACAGCTAGAACAGAATGCTGCTATGAATGCTGTTAGGAATTTGTGACAGTAGCTTAGGTAGTTTAGAACCCAGATTTTGGAGTGAGGACAGACCTGGGTTCAAATTCTGCCTTTATCTATTTCTGGTTGTGTGAACTAGGCGAGTTATTTTGCTTCTCTGACCACCAATTTTCTTCTCTGTAACATGACTATGACAAAACTTATCTTGCTTATAATAAAAATTAAATGAGTTATTGTATATAAGGTTCTTAGCAGAAGTAAGATAAAGCTCTTAATAAATGGTAGCTTTTGTTATTATACATGGATATTTTCCTTATAAAACTCCATAAGTAAGAGAGCGTTGTTTATTTGTTTGGACCTTTGATCATTTTCTTTATTTGCAAGATATTTTCTTGTTATTATTTTGGATCAGATTATTTGTGGGTTTGGCACCCAAACAACATGTATTCCTTTAAATCTCTTTGTGTCCCTGAGTCCCCACCCTCAACAACTCTAGAGGATTGCCATGTTTTGAGGGTTAAAGGACAAAAGGAATCCCATTATTAGTTGTGATTAATTAAGAAGGAATTTCTAAAGAGATGAGTGATGAGCAGAATTATGAAGAGAAGCCAGATATTGACGGAGAGAGCAAAATGAATTTGTAGGTCAGTGGGTGGGGAGTTTACACGAGAAGAGATATAGAGATGAATGAGCAAATCACATATGGGAGATGGCAGGCAGATATTGCTGGTGGGAGTGGAGAGGCTGTGGTGAGAGGTAATGAGAAATGAAAGAGGGATGGGATCCTGAGGGGTGTCATATTAGTGGAAAGCCCTGAAGGCCAGAGAGGGCTTGAGATGTGCATGATAAGTGATATGGAAGCACCAGAGATTGCTGAGCAGGCAAAGGACCTGAACAAAGTGAAGTTGGAGGAAAATCATTAGAGCATCTGTGAGTAGGTGGGGTCTGATGAAAAGAGACTGGAAACAGAGAAACCTGTTTGGGAGCCATCACAACTCAGATGCGAGCTGATGAGGACCCTGGGCTGGGAGGCTATGGGAGCAAAGAGGAAAGGGTGGATTAAAATGGCATAATTTCAGGGGCCAGCCTGGTGGCGCAGCAGTTAAGTGTGCACATTCCACTTCGGTGGCCCAGGTTCGCCAGTTCAGATCCTGGGTGCCGACATGGCACCGCTTGGCAAGCCATGCTGTGGCAGGTGTCTCACATATAAAGTGGAGGAAGATGGCATGTATGTTAGCTTAGGGCCAGTCTTCTTCAGCAAAAAGAGGGGGATTGGCAGCAGATGTTAGCTCAGGGCTAATCTTCGTTAAGAAAACAAATAAATAAAAATGATATCATTTCATTGTTTTCAGGAGGTTATGTGAAGAAGAGCAGAGAATAATTGAAAATAACTCAAAACTTAAAAACTTAGAGTCTTGAGGGAACTTGGAGATGACAGTGATACAGTATTCTGAGGGGAGGTGAGATGGGGGCAATGGGAGAAGAAAAGGGGAATGCTTTAATAGCGTGAAGGATAAGAAGGCCAAGGTATATTTGTGTAAAACTTACATTTGAATTACAATAATGAAGAACAAAGACTGCCTCAAAGAAGAAAAAATAATAAGGAGAAAGAATATCTGGAACACTCTCCAGAAATTGTAATCTTGGGCAATCTCAGGCCACGTAAGGTTTTTGTTTGATTTTGCCTCTGGGTATAAAACAATGTGCAAAAGAGAGATGGTGAGTAGTGATGCATTCCCTGGGTCCATGTTTCCAACTCCCCGTGTTCCCTCTGCAGCATCCACCCTGAGCACTGGCACTTCAGGACTGGGAAGAGAAGGGAGTTTGTCATGAGACTTGGTACTCAGTGACACACCTCAGAGGTCCTAACAACCTCTCTGCAGCTTGGGAGTACAAGATTTTTGAGAGGTGGAATTTGTTGAGGAGTTGTCTTGGTGCCACTGGATCATGAGGTGCCATGGGACAGGTCTCTAATGACTGACATGTGATGAGAATTAGAATGCCAGGCACCGTGCTTCGTCCTTTGCAGACATATTTCATATTTCATAGTCATCACTTAAACATGGCTCTCTTTACAATCTATGCAAATAGTGCCGTCACTGTTAGAAGCAAAATCTTTTTCTCATGAAAAGCTCCTGTGAATATCTTAGCTGGAAATGCCTCTCTGAACTTTCTCTGTGCATAAGAGAGGAAAAACAGTGCCCTTTCAAGTTTGATCCGATCACAGAATTACTGTTATCTTCAACACTTTTAAGGTAACTTTAACTGTGAAATAAAGCGTAAATTAGCAGGAAAAACATGTTTGATTTCTTGACTAAGATGGGGAAGTTTCAACAGTTGATATCCAGCTGGTTTTTGTTTTTGGCTTGTAAGTGTTCTATGTTTTTAATAGTGCTGACAAACCTTAAAAAATGAGGAATACACAGAGAATGTAACATGCAAGTCCCTGTCAAAGAATCTTGCCTGATTGATTTCATATAGAATATACACATCCTGTTTTTATATATAATTTATTACATATTATGAATCTTATGTACCTTTTGCATATTGTAGAGATAGATATGTATCTATAATGTCTGCATCTCTTCCAAGTTTAACCTCCCAATTTAGTAGACTTTAACATCTTTTAATATGCTAACTTATTTCTACTCAAAGTACGGTAAATTGTGGTTATTTCACTCCATTTTTAAAACTACTTTCAGATGACCTGAAGATTTAAATTAAATGCACATGTTATATTGCTCTTTAATTACACGTTTGAGATTTCTATCACTAGTGAAAATATTTTACTTTCTTTAGCAATAACTTTACACTTTGTATCTGTAGCTTCATAAAAATAGTATATATTTAGGCATAATGTGTGAGACTAGGGAGTTAATCTGTTTGGAACTTGGATTGTAAAGAATGCTCCTTCAAAAAAATGAACCCAACAGCATAAAAACATTAATACATGTAGCTGAGGAAAAACCGGTTTAAAAGTGAACAGGTCAAAGTACTCTAAAAAATAAAATGTTTTGGGGGCCAGCCCAGTAGCATAGTGGTTAAGTTTGCATGCTCTGCTTCGGCAGCCTGGGGTTTGCAGGTTCGGGTCCTGGGCATGGACCTAGCATTGCTTATCAAGCCATGCTGTGGCAGTGTCCCAGATAAAATAGAGGAAGATTGGCACAGAGGTTAGCCCAGGGACAATCCTTCTCTCTCAAACACACAAACATACGTATATAAATAAATAAGTAAATAAGCAAATAAATAAATATGTTTTACATATTTGACCAGCTGTCTACGGATTAGGCAGGGAGTGGAGTGCACGGCCAATGAGTGGGCAAAATAAAAGTCTTCATCCTCGACCACACTGAATCACCAGGAAGTACGTTCCACATTCTCTCTTCATTCAGTGGCTACGTGGGCCAGAGATTATTGTTCAAATTGCATTCCACAGTTTCTGAAGCATCTTTGAATGTAGTAGCTCTTTGAAATTGTGTAATTTTGACAGGCTTCTATAAAGCAGAGTGAGAACTTCTTAAGCATGAATTGGAAATAGACTTCTCTTCTTCAAATCGCTTTGTAAGGGTTTTCACGTTTGTGCCGAAAGGAGCGTGAGGACGGCTCCTCGTTTAAGTGGTCTCATAGCTTCAGTGGAGCCCCTCCAAAGTACTGTGGCAGCCTGCCGTCCCTCCGTTCTCTGGCTGGTTGTCGCAACCCTTCCTCAGCACGAGCTGCTCTGCTCTCCTCTGCAAGCTTCACTGAGACTCCCTGAATGGAGAGGGGTCAGCCACCAGCCCTTCACTGCCCATCTCAGGAGGTTTGCGTCAGCGCCCACATTCTCAAACCCCAGCTCCACAACCTTGCTGGTGAGCTTTTCAGAAAAGAGTTTTTTCTTTCCTAAAATGTTGGAGAATATACACAGTTAAGAATCTGGGTTTGATAATTTCAGTAGGAGCTAGAGTTAGAGAAGTGTAGGAAGGAAGATGACCTTTTAGTAGAGTTGAGTTTTTCCAAAATTAGGGTAAAGGTGGCTGGTGGGGAAGTTGAATACGGAATAAACATAAGACTATTAGGAAAACTGTGGAGCTGGGATTTGACGCTATTGACCCATTGACTTCCCTTCTGAATGATGATCTCCAAATCTGATCTTAGATTATTTTTAATTTTAAAGCAGAAATGAAAACATTTTAGACTTGTTCATCGAAAGGATATTCAACTTCTAAGTTATTTTTTTTAAGACTAGTTTCTTTCATTTTTAATATTTTCAAAGTCTGCTCACCAAGCCCAGACCAGTTCACAGTGTTTCTTTGTTATAGTTCCTTTTACGGGAGTAAGTGGACCAATTCCACTACTGGTCACCTTACACATGAAAATTCCCATTCACCATCTCCTTTAAAATCAAGCACCAAAACTGTTCCTTCTCTCAGGCTGACACTCAAGGCTGAATATCCACATGTGATGAATGACTGAGCATTATTTCCCCACCACCATGCCTGGGGATGCTCCTTCATTTTAGTGTCTCTTGCAAATTTCCTCTCCTACCACACAATGGCTGATTGGAGAATTTGAATATAAATCTTTTGAGGGAACCAGCAGCGTTCCTAATACCCTCCTGAAGGTTGACGAATCTAAGGGAAAGTGGTGGAAGGAAATTAGTGAGAGATATTTTGGGAATGGAGACCTCTGCTTTAACCTGTGTTCTTGGAAGCTTCTTACACTATAGGAACAGAGACTTGAGATTCGTGGATGGAGGTGTAAGAAAGCACTAGAGTTTTTATCCTTTCTGTGTCTACTAGGGACACAGCTGAAATCAAGAGGTACCAATATTTTTCATCAAGACTTTTTTTTTTGGTGAGGAAAATTGGCCCCGAGCTAACATATGTTGCCAGTCTTCCTCTTTTTGCTTGAGAAAGATTGTCACTGAACTATCATCTGTGCCAGTTTTCCTCTACTTTGTATGTGGGATGCCACCACAGAATGGTTTGATGAGCAGTGTGTAAGTCCACACCGGCAATCTGAACCTGTGAACCTTGGGCTGCCAAAGTGCAGCACACGAACTCAACCACTATGCCACTGGGCCAGCCTCTTATGAGGACTTTTTTGATAGCAAGTGACAGAATGCCCAACTCAAACTGACAAAGAATATTTATTAGCTCATAAAAATGAAAAGTCTGGGAATAAGGTTGCTTTGGGCAAGACAGGGCTCAAATAATTTTCACTGGGACAAGATTCTCTCTCTTCATTTTTCATATAGCATTTCTGGCATTGGTTCCATTCCCTGGTAGGCTCTGCCTTTACGGTGCAGCATTAGCCTCACGCCTTACCAGATTCAAGTCTGAATTCAAGGATGCCGTCACTCAGGCTAAGGTTCTGAGAGTAGTCCTGTTCAAGACTCGAACCATTGCCCAAAACTGAACCAATCCCTGTCACCAGTGGAAGAAGGTGCTCTGATTGACCAGGCTGGGATCACACCACCCCAGAAACTGGAAGTGAACTTAGCTGCACAGCAACCACGTGGTCTATGGATGAAGGAAGGGTAAGTCCCTGTTTGAAGATAGGAGTGCTGTTGGGAGAGGTGAACGAACGGATTCTGGAGATTCAGAAACAGTGGCTGTCTATGGTCTACTGTCCACTGCAGTACTTTCTCCTGAAAGAATGTCTAGAGAGAGACTTAATATTTCACAAGACCAACATACCTGAGTAATGAAGCTACGTAATGAAGAACAGCTTCTACCAACTTCCTCCTCTTTTGGAAACTTTGTTTCTTTTCAATTTTAATATACTACACTGAACAGCTCAACTCTATATTAGATTTGCTGATGACAATGCAATTATCAAACATCATGCATGTGACGTACTTAGAATGACTGTTGGAAATGGGTCTTTATAACTCTCTTTAAAACTAACATGAAAAGACCAACAGAGATCACTTGAAAATTCTGAAATACTTTGAGTGACTGTACATGGTCTTAATACATTAAAATTGCTAGCAAAATGTCGTG
The DNA here is from genome assembly GCF_037783145.1 of Equus przewalskii. Lineage (NCBI taxonomy): Eukaryota > Metazoa > Chordata > Mammalia > Perissodactyla > Equidae > Equus > Equus przewalskii. The sequence goes on along the minus strand of NC_091833.1, from coordinate 75,348,255 downwards.
AAATGCAGAAAGGATAAGAGAATGCAGTGAAAGAAACAAAGGGAAATTGCAGCTAAAGTTAAACAATCCATTATGCATCAATTTTATCTTATCCCAAGAATCCTGTTATTAAAAATGTTTCTCATGTCTAAAGAACATTGTGACATATTATTTCTTAATACAAGACTATGCCAAAAAAAGAAATCATAGATTCTGCTGACATCGTATTTATTCGTTAGATTTTACAACTTCAAATAAAAGTCTGCAACTGTCAGTGTTTCATCCATTTTTGTTTTTCTTCCTCAGCTTCTCTGAGTACTGGATCAGGCTTCTATCTCCCCTGTGAATGAGATCTGTTTTGTAAACAATTGGCACAGCATTGTTGACAGCTCAGACAGGTCTTAGAGATTCAGAAGGAAGAAAGAAGAGAAAAACTTTGGCAAAATCTACATAGGCCCAAAAGTGTGCAATATATTTTATGGTGATGTTTTGGATTAAATGTTGCTCTTTATTTGCTTATCTTAAGTAGGATACACATGTACACCTATGCACACATATATTCTACTTAATGGAAGAGCATTAACATTGGAATAATCAGGATATATACTTTCTACACAGTGCTGCCAGGTAGAGTATTTGGATAGATTTAAGTTAATTCAGGCAAATTATCAGTTTTATTTTTTATCCCATAGAATCCCTGTGCTATTGAACTGAGCCAACCTAATTGGCCAGTTATTTTCGTGTCATCTAGGGACATCATACACTTTTCCAGAAAATAATTTGAATTTGATAATTTAACTATTCAAAGAGCTATGTCTCAGATTTAGTTTTGTTAAGAATAGTTGGGTCAAAATAGAAATTTAGTAAAAGTGATGGCAATAGAAACCAAGACGTCACAATGGCATTGTGGTACCTCTAAGTGCAAGAGTACAAGGGAGATGGGAAAGTACTTCCGGGAAATACTCAAATAGGTAATAGCGTATGACCATTCATTTTGTAAAATGAGAGAACAAACATCTTCTACTGTTAAGACTGGAGTTCATATACCTTGCTGTTTGTTTCCTCAGTTGGTCCAGGAGAATCCACGGGCTCATCTATACCTGTTTGCAGAACTAGCGTCAGAATCACTAACAAGCACCTACTGAATATCAACTATGTAAAAAAGCAGCTATGGTAGGCCAGAATCTTAGAAAGTAGCAGAAAGATTTCTATTCTTGAGGGACTTTAAAAGAAGGTGGGGAAACAGGAAATATGAATAAAGCATAAATATTAATACTAAATAGAATGAGTTAAGTACTTAATTCATGGTATAGATCAAAGGTCAAGAAATGTTTTTATTTTTATTTATTTTTATTTTTTCTCCTTTTTCTCCCCAAATCCCCCAGTCTATAGTTGTATATATTGTTTTTAGTTGTGGGTCCTTCTAGTTATGGCATGTGGGATGCCACCTCAACATGGTCTGATAAGGGGTGCCATGTCCATGCCCATGCCCAGGACCCGAACCGGCCAAACCCTGGGCTGCTGAAGCAGAGCACGTGAACTTCACCCCTTGGCCACAGGGCTGGCCCCTCAACAAATGATTTTATAAAAAGCCAGATAGTAAATATTTTAGGTTTTCTGGACTATATGATCGATCTCTGTTCCAACTCTGTTGTTGTAGCATAAAAGCAGCTAAGTAAATGAACGAGCATGACTGTGTTCCACTCAAACTTTGTTTACGGACGTTGGAATTTGAAATCCACGTAATGTTCATGTGCTGTAACATATTATGCTTCGTTTGATTTTTTTCAACAATTTAAAAACGTAAAACTCGTTCTTAGCTTGCAGGCTATACGAAAACAGCATGGGCCAGATTTTGTCTGTGGGCTGTAATTTCCTGACCTATAGTATAGATGATAAGTGCTCTGGCTTATTGGGTATGAGTATGGAACATATTCATTGTTGGTTTTCCTCTTAGAAGTAAGTCAAATATACCAGGCTATACACTTGATTTAAAAATAACTAGGTTCGATCTCCAATTTTTTGCAATTAACTAATTGATTATTTAATTATTTCCACTGGAAACTTGCCTGGGTAGGGCTAGAGTTCAGATGTATTTGTGTATGCCAGTGGGCGATGGTTTACTCTGGCTAAGCCTAAGTGTTGTATGTAAGACGGCAGTGACAGAAAATTAGGAAGGTGATGGGGAGTCAAAGAATTTTGTATGCTGGACTGTGGGCCATACTTCAGGAAAGAGTTGCGCTGGAGGTTTGTTGAGAGTGGAAAAATCTGATCAGAACTGTGCTTTAAGGAGTTTAGAATTTTGACCAGAAAAGTGGAAGGAAATAAGGACAAGGGAGTAACATGACTGAACTTCCATAACATGTCAGACACTTTCTAGAGGTTTGTTAAATAATTTCTCCATGTAGTGGAATGAAGTGGAAGGCCGATCTGTAAAGTATTGCAGGAATGAGAGGAGAAAGGAAAGGTGCTAGAAAAGTTCCACACTCATGCTTTAGATTGAATGTGGAAAATAAAGGAAAGAATCAAAGAGAGCTCAAAGGTTCCAGGCCCAGGTAACTGAAAGCATGGCTATAGGCAGTCAAGGAGACTTGGTCTTTGGAAGGAAATTTGTGGGGAGAAACATGTACACAGTCAAATAAATTAGCCCAGGGCAACAGAGTTGAGTTCCAAGAGATTCAGCTGAAAATTCATTGCTCTCTTAGTAAACACTGTCTAAATATGATTTTAAAAACTCTCACTGTACTGCTTAAATGACTAACAGTTGCTTGTATTGCGTTGTGTCGCCTCATTCACAACAGAGGATATGGGATGTACTGGATACATTTTGTGGATCAGTAAAAACGTTTGAGTAGCTACAATTTTTTAAGACGCGATGGGAAATAAATACACACACATACAGACAGAAATTGTCATACTGCATTTAGTAGTTCCAGAAATTGGATGTATGACGAGCGTAATTGTTTTAGTTCAGATTAAAATCTGTCAAAATCTGTATGTTTAACACCTGTGTTTAACATATGCCTCAAACGTAGTCTGCTTTTTATTTCCCTAACATTTGGTTTATGAATAGTAAAACAGAGAAGTTAGGGATTTGATTCACAGAGGCCTCATTTAATCTGCTGACTTGTGGCACCTATTCTTCTTTTTCAGAATAGAAAATCTTCCAGGCACAGCTTCTTTTTGTTTTTGACTGATCCTTGCCATTTCCCGTAAGTTCCTTGTGTGATTGCGTAGATGTTCTCACTGCTCTACCAGTCTTTCCTCTGAGTGGCTCAATTATTCTGTCAGCTCTGATTATAAATCTGTCAACACGGTCCCATTTTCTAATTTAGAGAATTAGTAACAATTTCTTGTGATGCCCGTCTTCAGTGATTTGAGTTATTGACATCCATGGATGGTGAGCAATACTGGCTTTGAGTCACAGTTCCTGACATTTTAATATTTCCACAGTACAGAAGAACCCACACTCCTCTCCTGAGGAGGTAGTGTGCACAGAGAAGTAACGAATTAAGAATGAGGCTTACCCTGGCTCTATGTAGCTGTGTAAAACCAAGGAGGTGATCTCGTCCCTCTCTTCCTTTCTCCTTCTTTTCCTCCCTTTCTCCTTCCCTATTTTCTGACTTCCTTTCTTCTTTTCACTAAAGTGTTCATTCCAGTCCAGCTGAGATGAGGAAAACAGAAACTGCGTTAAATGTTCCAAGTAGAAAGGGTTTTTATGCAGGAAAATAGAGGCTTTTACAATTGGTGGATGGGTTGGGGGCACAAAAATCAGGGAAGCCACTGCTCCTGGTGTCTGCATCAAGGTGGAAGATTTTCAAGCAGATTCTTTCGCAGCTGCCAGAATAATGGCTTCTCCTTGATTTGTCAAGATATATGCAAATTCCTCTCAATGGGGGCTTCTAGCCTAGAACAATATGGGAAAGGAATTCTAGGAAATGTAGTTTCAGCCCCCTCCACCCGTGCAATGGTGAAGATAATATAAATAGAGATGACAATGACATCAAGTTGTCAACCCTCTGACAAGTTTGCTGAGCCTCTATCAAGCTAGACAAAGATGAATGTGGTGATGTCTATCCTCAATATGCTCCCAGTCTGGTTAAATTGACCATATGTTAGCTTTCTAAGGTGGTAAATTTTGCTGAGTGACTATGCCGGGACAAATCTTCCTAGTAGAGACCTGTTACAAAACGTATTATTAATCAACAGAGTTGGTTATATCATAGTTCATACAAGTACCCAGAGGCTAACAGCAACTTACAGTGAAAGCTTATTTATAGCAATTACTAGAGATATAAACACTGTTCCCCAACGTAAGTCGTGATGCAAGGAGATTTCCTTTTAAAAATATGAACATGATTATTAAATGCTTTTCAGATAATTATTCAAGGATAAATTAATTTCGGATGACAATATCCCCTCTGATTGGTAAAACCTCCCATTTAAAAGTAGGGTGAAATGTCGAATGAGTACAACTTCAGGAAACTTCAGGACAGCTTTGTTGATTTTAGCTCCATATATATCATGACCTTACAGAAAAGCTTTCAAATGGGGTTTAGTGCCTAGAGATTACTGAGAATTCAGTGAACTTGATAAGTTTCCAGTCTTCATCCGGTCAAATATGGACTACCTTGCCATAGGGGCATGTGATATTTTGAGAGACGGGCATCATGTGCAATGAGAAATTAGGTGTATAAATTTGTTAGTCATTTCATAAAATTATATATTGTCTCTTCCAGACTTAGGTTTCTCCACAAGACCCCACTGGATCATAAGGGAGAGAGAAGTCAGTAGTGGAAATGTGCTGTGGCAGTAATGAATGAGCACACCTCTACACAACCACCCTCAGTGGCTCCCATTGCCCACATGCAGGATAAAATCTTAGCCCCACATCATGGCCCGAAGCCCAGCACCCAACCTCAGAACTCCGGGCTTCTTCACATCCGCCTTCTTTTCCTAGCCCTTCCTTAAATTTGTCTTTTCATCTCACACTCAGGTGTCTTTGTAAATGCAGTTTGCTCAAATTGACACTCTATCATCTGCCCCGCCCCCCGTCTGCCTTGGCACCCCAAATGACCTGATATCTATTCATTGTTTTAGTACTCTGAGCCCTGCCAAGTGGTGTGTCCTCTGTGTTCCCAGGGGACCCAGTGCTTATCTCTGTTTTTCCACTTTAATTTTTATTTTGATGATTTGATTCCTTGTAAGTTTTCTGTGCCAGACTAAATCTTCTCAAAGACAGATACTTTTCTTGTGCAACTTGGCGTCCTTCGAGCTGGCCAGAACTCCCAATGCATTGTAAATGCTCATTAACTGATAAATGAATGAAGAAACAAAGGTTGGGAGCAGGCAACCTCTAATCACAATGATAAAATGAATAAAACAGAACTAAACTTACGCTTATCCCCATTTAATTACTTTACAACTATAACAGTATTATAACTTTTAAAACAATAATTCTACAAAAAGGATAGGAATTATGGATCTTTCATAATGTTTTACCCAGTGCCAAGTATTCTACTGGGGCCCTCTGTTCAGTCAGTGATACCTATAATAATGAACTAAGCTGGCCAACATATATATCTGTTCCTTCCAATTAATTCACTCTCCCTGGTTTACCTTGCAAATCCAGCTGCTGGGAGAAGCTCTGATTGTTATGGGGTTAAAGAGGAAATGGTCATAATTTTTATTTAGCGTTTTCTGTATAAATGCACCTCATTATCTCCTGTACCTCATTATATATGATCTATTTTATGACCATTTAGTTCTCCTTAGCAGTCCTGTTTTTATTCTGTTATGCTTCCTGTCTAAACTCTCAGCTTTATGACTCCATTACCCCAGCTCGTTGCTGCCTGCTGTCCCACTCCCACTGCTGAGGTGGATAACGTAGCTTTGTTGTTGCCAGGCCAGCATTTCTAATAAATTCCTCACATACAGACAGGCAGCGGCAGCGGCGGCGGAGGGCACAGCAGCTCCGTGTAATGTTTTCATATCACCTCACTAGACTCTCATTAGATGCTTGCGAGAGAAATTACCACTGAGGCTTCTTCAGGCACAATAGCATTAATGAAGTTAGGAAATGACTCCCACAGATGTTTGACACTCAATCAATCCTACTTAATTTAATTACACACCTGAATGAAAGACAAAAGAGATGCTCTTGTAGTCCAACCCTTGCTTTTTATTTTCTTATACGCCTTTTTTTCCCTTCTGACTTAATCCTTGCTGCGAAATGTCAATGTAATTAACTTAAGTTATAATGATTTAAAAGTGGACTTTGTTATAATACCTTGCATCATTTTCCACTTCTCTCACCCTACCAAACTGCAAGTACGTGAGAGCTCTGCTATGTAAATAGGTGGAGTGGGGAGAAATTGGTTCTTATAACCTTGACAGTTCATCCACTTTTTACACCTCTGTAATTAAGGATACTGACGACACTGGTGCTTACAACTTTGCCTTGAAATTGTGTTCAATACGATATTTTCAAGGGCTTATTCTTGAAGTTAAATAGATTCTGGAAAAATTTCTTTTTACCAGTCTTAAATGATACACTTATAAAGGACCAAAATTAGAGTAACTGACACTATACTGTACTTTATTTGTTACAAATTCCCTTCACATATATGACCTCCTTTAATCCTCACAGTGGCTTGATGGGATGGGTATAATTGTAGTTTAAGAGACGAAAGACTTAAGATGAAGAGTGTTGAAGTGATTACTTTGTCCAACAAGGTAGAGCCAGTAAATGGTGATCGTAAAATTTTGACTTTCTTTCATTCATTTGTTCATTCCACTAATAAATAATTATCGTCACCAAACATGTGCCAAGCATTCTTCCTGGCACTGAAAAGTTGCCAAACAAGTAGATGGCCACAGAACCATGTGGTACTGCCTGGATAGAGCTGCGCAAAGAGACAATGGAGTGATTGGAGGGAAGTAACATGACACGTGGTGGTGGATGGAGAGCCAGAGGATTCTAAGGAGTCTGGAATATATAGAAGCAAAAGGGAATCACTGAAGGATTTTCTTTCTCATGAGTAATGTAATCGATTTGAATTTTAGAAGGAATCAATCTGGTTTTAATGTGAGTCGCGTCAAGAATGCCTCACAGAGGATATGCTGCTGCCTTATTCCACGGCAGTAAACACAAGAAGAGAAGCAGGAGTGGGAGGGAAGATTAGAATTTTCCCTTTCAACGTAGTTTTCTTGCCCGTGGGACATGCAGGTGGATATATTGGTAGGTAGCTCAGTAGGAAAATGTGAGCTGGAGACACTGTTTCGGGAGCTATCACTGTAGAGAGGAGGGTTAATGAGCTGTTTCATGGAGAACATGTGGAGTGGGAAGCAAAGAGGGCTAAAGCGAGGATCAAGCACGGGAAATTACAACAGTGGATGGCCTTGATCCCTTGAGAGGAGACATGTCATGCTGGTCACCCCTCCACACACTGATCCTGTACCTGGGGGAAGTAGCAGGATAAGGTGGAAAAGGCTCTGAATTGGCTTCAAAACATTGAGATCTTGTTCTGACCTAGAGGAGGGGACCCCATTTCATTCTGAGTCTCAGTTGTTCTATCTCTGAATGCGAGGGGCTATAGCAGCTTTGTCTCTAAACCTTCCCACCTCTACTGTTCTGTATGACAGAGTCCCAATGGCAGAAGCATTAAGACGAAAGTTGAAGACTGAAATAGAGATGAGCACAGTGAACCCTCCGCATTTAGATCAGAACACTGTTCTCTGGATGGGGAAGGCACATATGGACCCATTTACTCGCCATAACCCAGAGATTCAGGCATTTTCTAAGGATAATATGTTTGAGAGCTGCTTATTACCTTCGCCCTTCATCTCATTTTACACTCCTTCCTGGACTGATCCTCTTCTTCAGTTGGTCAATGAAGAAGCCAAACAACCGACAGTTGACCTTTATGAAATGATCAAGTATATGTAAATGTTATACACACATATACATCCATAACTATATATCAACATCTACATCTGCACCTACTTTTATGTCTAGCTCTTTGTCCAGATAGAGAAAGAGCCATCACTTATTGAGCACCCGCTCTATATGCCAGCACTACCTGCAGTAGCTCACCTGTTCCTCAAAATAACCACGAGAATTAGGAATTATTTAATCCAAGTTTAAAACCAAGCTTGAAAAAAGCTCAGTAGCTTTCCAAAAGCACGTGGCAACATGGAAGAACCAAGATCAAAATCAAATTTGGTGACAAAATCTGTGCTTTTAACCATTATATTACTATACTGCCTTTTATATTGTTTGTATTAATACTAACTTACTTGTACTTTAGGATAATAAATTCAAGGAAACTTTATTACTGAGTAGCTGACTTTTATGGAAAATGGCAGTAATAGAAGAAACACTCATGTAACTTATCTAAGGATTTTTGAGTTTTTGCTTAAAAAGTTTGTGTAGTCTTTTATATGATGCTGAATTTTATCTTTTTATCTTTTACTTTGCTAAGGAGGCTGTGATTTTGATCTGAAACGTTTCTTAGAGTTTGTTCTATATTTATGATACTTGTTTGCAGTGTTTTGAAATAGTATAGTAACCATTTCCCTCTCTAATCTGAACTTACTGTCTGTGTCCTATATTTTATCTCCACGTGTGAAGGAACAGAAGAATTCATGGGGGATGACTTTTGCTTAAAAGATTCCATTATAGAGGTGTAACTTTCTTTCTACAAGGAATGGCTTTCCCTCAAAAATTTACATGGAGACTAGAGTTGCCAGATAAAGTATAGGAGGCCTAGTTGGAATTTCACTTGTCCATGGGACATATCAAACTTAGAATTCTTTCCACACTATAAGGAAGGCAAGGCAGGCTCATGAATTTGGGCCCTCCTTCAGCCTAACCAGAACTATTAGCCATTTCTGTTCTGCCCAGGGGCAGCCTCACTCCAGGGGTTCACACAGGAAGCAGAGCGAGCCCTTGCTTTCAGCCTTCATCTTGAACTCTCTAACACTCTTCTTGCCCCTCCCAACTTGGGTTTTACCTTAGAAAGGGTAAGTGATTTCTCTTCCCACCCTTGTCTCTCCTCTTCCACTTGCACCCTCTGGAAGGAGAAGGAGAGAATTCACCTTCTCCTTCCAGAATGTTCTTCACCCTCTCCACTTCCTGGCTGTCTGATGGCTCAATGGCTGCAGGAGGAGGGTGAAGGATACGGCGGCTAAGGACTTTAAATATAATTTCTATTATAAAGCTAGGTTGATTCAATTCATGTAACAAGCCCTATGCTGAAATCTTTAGAGAAATCATCTAATTTGAGAGGTAAATTAAAAATGGAGAGGAAAACAAAGAGTGCAGCCTTTGGAGCCAGACTACTTATGCCATGCCACCTACCAGTCATGTGACTTTGGTCAAATCACCTAATTTGCTGGATCTCAGTTTTCTCATCTGCAAAATGGGGCTAATAATAGTATTTATCACATAGGGATTTTGCAAGGATTAAATGAGGTAATACAAGTAATGCACCCAAAACTGCCAGGCACACTGTGAAAACTCTATAAAAGTTAACTATTATTATAGTTTAATTCTTGAAAAAATTCTATGAGTTATTTATCATTATTTTTTCCCATTATTAGCAGATGAAAAAGATGAGGCTTAGAATGTCCCTGATTCAAAGTAATGTGCCTAGTAAATGGTGGAACAGAGTCCATGTGTGGAATTACTGAGTTATCTGCTAGGTTGCAATGGGAATTGTGAATTAATTATTCACTGCTCTTCAACACCTCACAACTTATCCAAGATTGGTCTGGTTTGGGCAAAATGTATATTACCTAAGAGAGCAATAAGATTTCTGATATTTGCAGGTCAGATTTTTAAAGTTTCCCTGTTCCCCAGAGGCTAGAGGAGTGGGTTGTCTGTTTGTTCATTGTATTACTTACTGCCTCATGGTATGTTACAATTGTACTTTGTTTATATGCTTGTCTTCTCTACTAGAGTGTGAACTCTTGAGGGGCCAGACCATTGCCTTCCTCAACTTGGTATTCCCCGCTTCTAGAAGATGTTTGTTGAATTGAATTGGAATATCTTCAGATTTGTTTCTTTGAAATTACTTTTTAAATCACCCAATATTCCCTAACTTCAAATACTTTTAGCTCCGTGATGTCTGGATACAACCCTCTCGCTGACTCTACCGTCTAACTTTCTTTGGAGCAGTGTAAAGGAGAAGAGAGCTGCAGGAGGCATATTTGTATAGACTTGCTGCACCTTGCAGATGCTGCCTCTGCGACCTACAGACAGAGCAGGGTACAACCTGGCTCAGCCAATTGCAAGCTCTCTAGTCTTTGGCAAGTCTCCTAACTGACCTTAATTTCCTTTTCCATAATTTAAGGGTAATAATATCTTTGTTACAGTACTTTTAATTAATTAAACAAATATTTATTGGGTACTGATTATGTATCAGGCATTGTAAAGGGAGATGGATTTGGGTGTCTGCTTCTTACAGTCTCCTGGGGGAACTCCAAATGCCTCTTCTGCCAATCAGCACCTTTTGGGAAGGTAGCCCCAAAAGTAGCCCCTTCCTCTGAGGAGAGGTGGGCAACTTGGTATAGTGAGCTCTTGATTGATACGGGGACCAACGAAGTCATTTATGCCATCATAAGTTTCTTTAAGAAACTGCTTTGTTTCACTATCACCGCAGTTACATTGTGAAATAAACCAAGAGTTTAGATGGAAGATTTTGAACTGTATCCTATGAGCAATGGAAAGGCTTTAAGCCAGGGAGAAAAATGCCCACATTTACCTTTGAACAAGACCCCTCAGCCTGCAGAATGGAAAGTGGACAAGATTTAGTACAAGGAGACAGACCCTGTACTGAACTACCCCAGTGAAAGCTTACAGTGATTTGCACTAAGGAGATGGTAGTGCGATGGAGGAAAAATAGTGATCCAGAAATATTTAGAAAATGTAATCAAATGTATTTGGGAATAGCTTGGATATAAGTGAGGGTTAAGGGGAAAGGAGTCATTCAAAAATGCTACTCTTGAGCAACTGGGTAATAATAGGTAGACCTATTTGTTGAAAGAGACAACATCAGAAAGGAGAACGTGTTTACTGCAAAGACCATGAGCTTCATTTGAACAGGATCAATTTTACGTGCCTGGGATACATGGAAGTGGAAATGTTAAGGAAGCATGATTTAAGGGTCTGGATTAACTCTATAATGTTCCAGGTTCCCACAGAGCCAGGACTATTGCTTGGGCAGCTTGATGAATTTGATAAAGCCTAAGAAAAACCAGGCATCCATGAGGAGGGCTGGAGCCCCAAAGCTGTCCATTTCCATCCTTCCACTGCTCTTGCTTGGGCAGACGGGTGGCTGTGTTACCAGGTACATGCCTGATTGCTCACAGGGACCCCTAGACTGGGAATGGGCCTAACCAGCTGGTTTTTTCCCAACTTCAAAATTCAGGACGGCAGTTGAGAATTTTAACTTAGATAATCCAGAATCACAATAGCAATGGAGCCTAATATGGAAAGAAATAAACCATTTCATCTTAATAGTCTTAATATAATTAATATTTAGGCACACTGTGTCACACTGATGGTTATATGAGATAGCTATGTCTTATTGATCTTTCAAAAGGGATTTCTTGTCATTTTCTGCCTCCTTTCATTGCCATATGTATTGCAAACCTCCTGTATTTAATAAAAGAACATTGTAGATGAAACACTCTGCTCCTTATGTGTTTGATTAATATTATATATTCTGGCTATTCCTAATCTTCCCATTTGCAGGAAGTGACTAATTTGAGATGGCAAAATGTGCAATCAAAGCTTAAAAAAATGGTGATAATTACTCCTTTTGTGTAGGAGTAAAGCACTATCTATTCTGAAAACTGAGTGAAATTACACAGCAGTATCAGGGGACAAATCTGTCCTATTTATAAATTAAAAGTTGATAGGTAGGCCTTTAGCACCTACATTGAATATTAATAAGTAAGCCTTAGTGTCTGAGCACTGGGCCATTATTTTATTACACGTTTGCTAGCACAAGCAGGCCTACTTTTCAAAGTACGTCTATGAGACCCAAGGGATTGATAGAAAGATTGGAAATAATGACAATTCAAATGAGGCGTGCAGTAGATTACAGTGGCCCCAGTTCCTCATCCCTCTTTGCAATCATACACTTTGCCTTGTGACTCTGCAGTTTCTTCTCTCCCTTAGGCGAGTTTGCCCACATGATTTGCTTTAGTCAGTGGCATGTTAGCAGGTCTGACATAACCAAAGACTTGAAAAGTGTTTGCTCAATTGGGTTTGCTCTACTCTGCCCTCGCCATAAGAACATGTCTCTGTTAGTACTGTAGTCCTGGGAGGATGAGAGCCAGACAAACCCTGACAAGCCCAACCTGGAGCAGCCAACACTCTGCTGGGCCTTAGATCCATGAGAACAAACACTTGCTGTTTTCAGCCACTGAGTTTTTGTGATGCAGAAGCTATGCGACATCACCTAAATAATACGGGCAATTGCAGACTCAACAAAAAGACCCTAGCTAATATTAGGAACCAGTAACCTGGGGGGAAAAAGAAAGAGAAAAAGAGAGAGAGAGACAGAAACAGAGGGAAACAGAAAGGTTGATATTGGATCAATACATAATTCAGTGCAAGAGAACATAATTGTTTCTGAGGTTAAAGTGAAAACGTTGAGGAAAGGCAAACGCTTGGCACATGAGGAATGGAAACATGAATGCATCTAGAAAAAAAGATTCACGGGATTTGAGGTCAAGGAAAATAAGCAATCACTGATTTGTCAGTGGCCCAGACATAAAAACAGCAAGAATTGCTGAAAGAGGATTCCATCCCTCCTAAGGTGAATCTTCTTCCCTTTCTCTGCCCTCTCTCTCACTTCAGCCCCTGAGACAGTTGTTCTCCTGGGGTAATTTGGCCCCCCATCAGCCCCCAGGAGACAGCTGGCAATAACTGGAGAGATTTTTGATTGTCATGACATGGTGGATTAGCGCTACTGGGATATAGTGGGTAGAGGCCAATGATGCTGCCAAATATCCTACAATGCACAACGACAGCTCCCCACAGGAAAGAATTATCCAGTCCAAAATGTCAATAATGCCAAGGTTGAGAAATCTTGCCCTAAGATATAACTGGTGTGGCCTGGCCCTGTGAGATTCCAGAAGCATAACCAAGAAAGAAGGCTGAGCAGCAGTCAGACAGAATTTGTTTTGGGGGACCTACTATGCACCAGACCCTCTACTAGGCACTAGGGATGCAAAGATGAGAAAATTACTGTTCTTGTATTCATGGAACATATAGAGAAAGCAGTGGGAGAAAGAGAAAGAAATAAAAGTCCTATAAATAAGCATAAATTACAAACCACTATAAAGGAAAATATCTTCGTACTTATAAAAGAACTTTGACTTAGTCAAGTGGGCTAGAGAAGGTTTTAATAATAAGTAGTATTTTAATTAGTACCTGAAAGATGAGTTGCAGCTAACCAGATAAGAAAGGGTTGGGGATCCATGGAGGTAGAGGGAACAGCATATGCAAAGGCACTGTAACCAGAGGGCTCACTGTGCATTTGGGGAAATGGAGGCAAATTAGTGTTGCTAAAGTACCTAAAACAAGGGCAGGATGGCTCTGGTGTGATGGAAGAGGCTGGCAGGGCCCAGATTATGCAGAGTTTCATAGGCCTTTTTGAGGATTTCCATCTTTGTTCCAAGAGTAATAATGAGCCCTTGAAGGATTTAAAGGAATGATGTGATTAGATTTGTATTTTAGAAAGATGGCTTTGATTACCCAGTAGGTACACATTTGGGGTAGCGGGAGGACAAATAACCAGGAAAGGAAGGATTGGTCTTCCTTAGGAATGGCTAGTAGTGCAGATCACTGGTGTTCCATTTACAAATGAGGGAATTCATTTGAAGTGACTGAAAGAAGACTAGAAGCCGGGGAAGGGGCCGACACGTGTGGGCGAGTGAGTCAGGGCTTCCCAACAACGGCGGGCACTGGGCAGGGCTCTGGATGCTGGAGGTAAAAGAAGTGAGAAAACCCCTCTAACCCACAGGAGTGAGTGCAGGAGCTCTAACTAGTGTTTGCTCCCTTCAACCTGCAGGGAGTATGTTGCCACGTGGGGCAAGAGGGTCACCCCAAGCAACCTAGCTCTGTCTTGGCCAACGTCACAGTACAGACCAGTAGAGGTGTCCTTTTTACCTAACATCTTCCCCCATCACCTCCTTTCTTCTCTATTAGGGGCTTCCTGCGTTGACAATGCTCCCCTATCCCCTTTCCTCCATTTCTTTAAGTAGCACATTTTCCAGACGGTCTTCAGAGCAATTTATTTAAATAAACAGATAACAAGAGCCTACTATGTGCCTAAGGTAACAATCTTTGTTCAATGTCTGTTTTATTAGCAGCAGGACTTTGGTAAATTTATTTACTGAGTCTCAGCCTCTGCTTCCTCATCTGTAACATGGGGATAATACTACTGCTACCTCATAGGGCTATTGTGAGGATTAAATAAATTTATGCACATGAGCAGTGCCTGGTAAAGATTCTTATAATTGCTTGTTGAGCATTAGAGATAGAAAGATGAATACAAATGATCACTGTTCTCAGTGAATGTACAGCCTAGTGGAGGAGACAGAGAGTTAATATATAATTTCAATGATGTGATTGATACAATGATAGAAATAGATAGAGCTTGCTGTAGAGGTGCAGAAGAAATGCACCTTCTACAGGGTCTCTATCTGCAGCCCAGGACATTCTGCTGAGCTCTTGACCTGTATCTCAGTCTGCTTAGTGGATATTGCCCTGAGGTTTTCCAAAGGAAACTCAGGCATCATTTTTTATTTTGCTGCTCCAGGGAGAAACTTCCATGTCATTCTAGTGCCTCAACCTCATTGTTTCCCAATCAATCACCAAGTCTGGCAGCTTCTCTCTCCCTATCTCTCACAGCCAGCTGCTTCTTTCCCTCCTCGCCGTCATAAACTTTGCTCATAACAACTTCATCTTCCCCTCCATTACTGCAGTTGTCTCCCAGTTGGTCTTCCTTTCTCCAGTATTGTCCCTTCTACCTTGTTGTCTACCCTGCAGCCTGAGGGATCTTTCTAGAGCACAAGAGCTGATAGTATTATTCCCCGAATGAAAACTATTAAATGGCTCCCAGTTGCTTTGGTATGGAATCCAAGCTCCAGAGGCAGCATAGGATGCTCTTTACGCTCTTGGCTTCCCAGTCTCACCTCCTGGTGCTGCCCTCTTTTCAACAAACACCTCCTGCATTCTTTTATTTATTTATTTATTTTTTAATTTTTATCTTTTTCGGATGTACATCGTATTTCGAATTCTGCATACATTACATCATGTTCACCACCCGAACACTAATTATAGTGCATCCCCTCACATGTGACCCTAATCACCCCTTTTGCCCTCTCCCCTCCCCCAACCTCCTGCATTCTGAAAGGTGTGGCAGTCCATGAAAATGGCTACGCTGTGCCTCTCACCTCTGGGTCTTTGTAAATGCCCCTCCTATCATCTTTGTCTTCCTACCTTGAAAGGGACTTGGTAGTGATTTCCTTACTTAAGACCTGGAAACCTGGGGAAAAAGGCAAAACGCAATAACTCAGTCATAGCATTCTCATTTCTAAAGAGTGAACATGAGAGACCATTTCCTCCTCATGCTTTCCCCACCATATCCTCTTTCCCTTTTGGTGTGGGTGTGGGGATCCAATCACCTGCAGTAATAACATTTGAAGTTTACAACTGGTGATAAATTTTAAAGTAAATTTGGAAAAGCTACAAAAGTACAGAATTTTAGTTTACCACATTCTTTTAATTTATAGGAAAAATATGAGACAGGCTTCAAATCTGTACTTTTTATTTTGAAAATATTTGAAAGGATTCTAAAGCCACACTATTAAGGGTTTTGGCAAAATTGCAACCACTACATTCTTTGAGAAGGAGCAGACTATGTAAATGCCTGTGGTCCCTTATTAACCCACTCTTTGATTATCTCAAATATAGTACCCTTGGCTCCATTATCTAAGGTAATTGACGTGTATTCTATCAAAGTTATCCTTCACATTGGATTATTAGCCATCTCTGTGACATGCATATATGACCTCAACTGATTTCTGTTTTTTGCTTATCTCTCAGAGACTAGGATGATGATTGGTTATTTTGGTTTTCTAAATTTCGAAGTGAACCTTTTCTCAAAGCAAACCTACTTTAGTGAGTGTCTCAGCTTGTATTCTTTGTACCTATAAATTTTTCAAGAACAGTTATGTCAAGAAGCTTGACCTTTTTTTTTTGGACTTAAGCCAATTGTCTGATTAGATTTATTAAATAAGGACCTTTGACAAAACAATATTAAATCACACTTCTACTTGAAATTTTGATGCAGTGCTTAATGGAAAAAAAAAATTAAAGCACCTGAAAATAAATGCTAAAACACCTCTATGGGTCAGAAATCTAGTTAATGAGACTCAAAGTCCTTTCTCTAAAGGACAGTTATCCTTAAGTAGCTTAGCTAAGTAATGATCATGGGAATAATACACTGGCCTATAAAAAGGAGCTAATTGCATTTTCTCACCTTCAACTGAGCAGATACACATATAAAATCCACCACTGTATTTTTTCCAGTGTTCAAAGTTCAAGTATCTTGCTTAAAAATTCTGTGTGACTTATGTTTGGATGTGATCACTGATGGATAGTATGATGTTTGTATTGGCAAGCAGTTATTTGGAATAGCTTCTACTACTGTTCTTTGTGCCATAATTCTACTTTGGACATGTAAGAGAATACAAATCTAACCAAATTTTAGTAAATCATAGAAGTCATGTTTTGATAGTGTTGTAACCCAGGTGGTTGCAGGAAGATATACTTATGGCAGCACCGTCTCATGGCTCTGGGAGATGGAGTATCTGGGGCACAAGAGAAGGGAGGTCTCTGATCTGTAGACAGAAATAGGTGTGTGCGGAGGGAAGGGAAATGGTGAGCCTCCACAGTCAGTTTTGTTTAGTTTCCTCCTGAAATAGGACACAAATGACTAGTGGGGAGATTCTTTTTTTCCCATGAATCACCATTCTCTTTCATCTTTGTGATAATTTATGTTCTTCTGATTACCTGACCTAGACCCTTTTTCTTGTGAAACAATATTTCTGACCTTATGTTAATAGTGGATTTGCACCTTCTTCTCAGTGTTACGTTTCCAAACTCATACACGTTCCCTGAAAACACACGCTACTATGCCCAGATAGTTTTTCTTTGCCTCAATTTTTCTCCAGCTTTCAAAGAGGTACAGGGAAAATTTTGATTTTTCCTGACACAATAAGAAGAAATAAAGAAGACAGAGGGAGGTATTACAGGGAGAGTTTCTCCTTCCCTGTGAAGCTTGTCTTCACTATGTCGCTAGCTGCATTAACCACTCTTTCACTTGTGTTTACCACATTATGACTTCAACCCATTTCAATTATAGTTATTACCACACTGACAACTGTGTTTTGCTAATTTTTGAAAGTCCAGTGCTTGGCAATAGCACTTGGCATATATCAGGTACTCATTAAATTTTTTGATTGAACAACCAAGGTATCTCTGGTGCGAGAAATATTATTGACACACAATAAATACTTTTAAAAATAATAATAGCAATAAAAATAACAACAGCTAATTTTTTTTTAGGACTTAGTATGTGAGAGGCACTGTGCAGGCACTTTATATGGATTTTTTCATTTAAATCTCATTAATAGCTTTCCGAGTTGGGTAGCAACATTATCTTCCCATTACAGATAAGGAAATTGAAGCGTGGAGAGGTAAAGAAACTTTCCCCAGGTAATATGCAGCTTGTCAGTGATTGGGATTGGAGCTCCAATGCCATACTCTTAATCTCCGCACCAGATAAATGGAGATGGATGTAAATAATTGTAATACTGTGATTAATTCCAATGATAGATCTATGTACTTCGCCCAATTGTAGCATAAAGTATAAATGATCAGATTTCCTTGAACAGTCAGGGAAGTTTTCCCAGAAAGGATGGAAAATATCAGTGGCATACACCATGGTGAGAACCCTTGGTCCAGTTCGCTTTTTGGTGTTGCCACCAAATTTTAGCAAATTGGGCTGACCTCATGCAAAACATCACTAAACTCACTTGTTTCTATTTCCTTATCTGTAAAAGAAGAGTCAGATTAGATGACATCTCATCTTAAATATTGTGATTCAAAATGAATTCTTTCACTGGAGTGTGTTTCTTGCACACAATGTAGACTCAATAAACATCTACTGAATTGAATTACTTTGGCATGGAAAGAATGCATCCAGTGGATGGTATTGCTCCAGCTAAAATTGTCATCTGTCTAGACTGTTATTCTTTTATTATCTTACATAGTTGTTGTATATTAGTGGAATTTGCCTGTGTTGAAATAACTTATGAAGCCCCAGATGTATCCGCTCCTGGCAGAGTGCCACATTAGCAAACTGAAACTTAGGCTCCTGTAATGCAGTATATCCAGTCTGCCAATACCCAAATGCCAAGCCACTCTGGGATTAATATACTTACTTCCTTGTTCCTTCTCACCACCATGTGGCCCCAGCCAATTAGACGTTTTCTATTTTTATCTTCCTTTTTCTTTATTCTTTATCCTATAAAAGCTTCTTGCTTTCTCCTCTGTTTTACAGTTCTCTGAAAGGAAGCTGTCCATTTCATGAAGTGTTAAATAAAGTTTGTTTATATCACCTAAATTGTTTCCTTAATCAATTTTTAACAGTTTTTGGTGAAGAGGAATGGGATCTGAAGCTGACTGCTAAAGGCCTACGGGATGAAGAGACACACAGGACAGGTGTCCACTGAACCATCTGAGTTTATTCTTCCTCTCATTGTTATTGAGGGCTGTAGGTAAGTGACTCTCGGATTTGGGCTCTGTTCCTTTGTGTGCAGCTCTCCAATCCAAACAAACTTAATTAAAAAAATATGCACATATATATATTGTTCTCAGAAGGGTTCTGGGATCCTGGAAATGTTCTAGGGTTTGTCAAAATTTCCATAAATGTTCTGGGGTTCTGGAAAGGTGTGTTGGGATAGTTATATTGGGAGTCTGCAACAGGCGGCAGCCGTTAGGGCACTCACAAAGCCTTGAGATAAGTTCACAGCTTAAAATGCTGGGGGACTTGGCAAAGTAAATTAAGGCAAGAAATTTGGGCTGTTTTGACTGTCAAAATCAAAATCTAAGGAAGCAGACTTTTAAAAGCCACCAGGGTGTCTGTCACTATGAATAAATCTTCCGGTGAAAGGAATAATCTATTGCTCATGAGATCTCTTACCTCAAAGCTGAAAAATTGGTGGCCATGGGTTGAGTACTTGAAAGCTGTTAAAGCAGTCATCACTTAGGTCTAAGACTTCCGTGCTGGGATAAGTTGGTCATGGAACGGGTTAGCTTGACACTAGGTTACCCGCCAGACTCTAGAAAATTTCTGTGCAGTGAGGTATACTGTAAAACACCACAGGGTGCCGGCCCCATGGCTGAGTGGTTACATTTGTGTGCTCTGCTTCGGTGGCCTGGTGTTCCCAGGTCCGGATCTTGGGCAGGACCTACACACCTTTCATTAAGCCATGTTTTGGTGGCATCCCACATAGAAGAACTAGAATGACCTACAACTAGGATATACAACTATGTACTGAGGCTTTGGGGAGGAAAAAAAAAAGAAAAAAGGAGAGGAAGATTGGCAACAAATACTAGCTCAGGGCCAATATTCCTCACTCACAAAAAAAGTTTCAAAGTATTGAGCATGCCACCTCCTGGCATACCTGCTTATTTTATGCCTAAGAACTGTAGTCTAGGAAGCTGTAGACATCTCCAAAATGGTGAAATCTTACTAAGACAACCTAGAATTACAATGGCCATTATGGGGAATGTTCCAATTAGACAAAATCATGCATTTAAGAAGTGCACTTGAAAGGAAGGGTTCCAAAGTCAACAAACAGAATGGGATACATTTTTTAATTGGCATACAGAAGCCTCCAAAAGGTGCCAAGATTTCAAAATAACTTCATTGAAAGATTCATTGCAAAAGACTAATGAAAATTAGAGACTCAAGAGGTACCTAAAACAAAAGATTGTAGGACTAAGATCACTCCTGCTATTCCCCTCTATCCTCCTTTACATAAGTACTCAGTCTACTAATCCTGTTTCTGAACTGCCTTTCCACTCTGAAAAGACTACAAGACCACAACAAAAGTCAAAGCCTTCCGCACCAACTCAAATACACTTCTATCTACCCTTGAAGGAGGGCCCCGACATGGGCACCTTTGAAGGTTGATGAGACTCCAAGGGATTTGCTGTAAGCCGCTACCAGTCATTCTCTTAAACTGCCAAGGGGAAAATAAAATTAAAATGAGTGGAAAACCTTGCCAAATTCTAGTAGATACCAGGGCTACATTCTCTACTTTAAACCTCACTCACTTGGGAGCCTCAGATGGGGTCCTGGGAACCCTGGCAGAAGCTAGCAAAGGGTAAGAATTCCTACCAGAGTCAGCTCTCCTGGATCTCTACAGTGCTTGCTCAAGAAAGGAAGGGAAAATTCCACATTTTCCCTTCCTTTCCAACTCCAGATTCTTGTGAATCTGGTTTTGGGATGTCCATTGGTTATCAATCCTTTCTCTCCCAGGAACAGCTGTTACCTTCTTGTTTGTCTCATTTTGTGTCCTAAGAACTTGGTTTGGCTTTTTGCGTGCCTAAGGCACACAGGTTGTTGGTTCTTGTGTTTGCAGGCAGCCCAACTGTCAGATTGGTTGCCCAAAGATATGGCTGGACAGATATGGCTGCACTTCATTTGTGGGTAAGGTCCTACCAACAGTTGCCAGCTCTCGGGGGATTGTCTTAATCTTTCTTTCTTTTGGCTATCTTTGGTAGTGGCTCTGGATCTTGGGAGAATAGTCTCTTTTGAACCCTCTTTGGGGAGGCCTCTCTTGTCTATGGGTCATTCAACACTGCCAGGAATATTTACTATTTATACTGGCTGAAACCTGAAAAGGTATTTGAAAGATACTTTTTTAAAAGTAACTTTATGATCAGAAGTTGACCAAATTGGAAGCTGATATTCAGTTGATAAGAGGAACTTTGTTTTCAGACTTTCTCCCTCAAGCTAAATGAATCTACGTACCTGAGGGAAAGAAAAACTTTCTAAAGACAAAGAGCTATAAATCCAGAACAGAGGAAACTTTTGATCTGTCTTAATAGGAGATAGTATAGCAGGATGGAAGGGTCAGCACCTTGATATCATTTAGATTACAACTCAGTTCTTTAAGGAATTAAAAACAACTGTCTTACAAGTTGAGGGCAACCTAAACAACTTGGTTTGCAAATTGAGTCTTTAGAAGAACAGAAAAAGCCTACCTATCATTTTTACTAAGCACCAAACCTCTCCTATTCATCTCAAAAGGCTTGTAGGTATTACAAAAATTCTGGATTTAGGAAACAAAAGTCCTTCTTTGAGGAACTTCCACACTTTCTCTGTGCCTTTGAGATATGAAAGATCTACCTGGTCTTCTCTGGGAACGGAGGGCCATCTTTTTGAAATATAAATTTTAGGGACGTAATTCTTATCAGAAGAAAAAATTTGAAAAAAAGGGAAAGGCTCTTTGGAAACTAGGCAAATGAAAAATCTTAAAAGTTTTCTGCACAAATATTAGTAAAGAGTTTAAGCCATCTGGGCAGGTAAACCTAACTTATCCTATCTGCCAGAAACACTAAAATAATTTACTGCGCTTCACATTGATATCAGGTCTTTGATTACTTAAGAAAACTCAGTCTTCTCCATATTAAAAGACCTAAGTTTTGTTTACAACTATGAACCTTCTGTACTTGCCTTTAAAATGTTTTATTACTTTGGTTAAATAGATAATTATTATTTTATAATGATCTGTGATCCTATTTAATCAAATGTTGAAACCTTTTGACAGTTTCTCCAAATCAAATCCTAAAGGGAATATTTTTAACCTAAAACTAACTTTGAGATTTTCCAGAGGGCCCCTGGGAAGTCTCAAAGTATTTGTCTCTCACCTGGTAAGATGTTAAACTAATTAGGTATTTGATATGTTAAATTAAATGAGAAGCATTATCAAATAAGAAGGATGCTAAACCTTCTTAGGTTATATTTGTGTGGATGAATGTTATTAACATCAGTGTTCTAGAAATTGTATGAAATTCCTAGATATCTGATATGCCTGGGTATAATGTTATCATTCATATTTCCACTTATTATCTTAAAATGATGTGTCACAGAAATAACCAAATTTCCTTGTCACTTCCTTTGTAATTAACTCTCATCAGGTCTTTAACCACGGGCATTTTAAAAAGTCTTTTGTCATTTGCAAGCAATGTTTTACCCTGAGGTTTTTTGAAAAATGAGGTTCATGGAAAGGACCCTACCAAGTACTCTTTATCACTGACACCACTGCCAAATTATAAGGTGTCAAACTTTGGGTGTATATTTTACAGCTGAAGAAGTTTCCAACTGTCATCAAATGCTGTAGATCTCAAAATCAAATTGGCTAGGAAGAAAAGTAGCCAAGATTGGGGTAAACTGCTTCCTCCCAAGAGGTCAGATCAAGAACATTTTCCTGTTCTTCTTTCCCTCTCTGACTATCCTTTTCCTAATTCTTACACCATGAACGTCTTTATGATTCTTTTGTCTACCTTCTCCCTTGCCTTGGCCTTGAAAGATAATGCCATTGTTCACACATCTCAGGCCATTGCAAAGGAGGGTGATCCAGCCATCAGTTGACTGTTGAATTTGCTATGATGCTGGTGAACCTATAGTCCTGCCCATTACAAACTTCTCTTTGATTTCCAATTCCTCAGTTTTTCTGAAACAAACTTGCTGGATGAACACTTCTGGGGAAGTAGAGACCCAGTTAAATGAAATATATAAATAGGCCAACTGACTTGATGAAGTATTCCTCTCTTAGGGATCATTTCTTGGCTCATTTGATTCTAACTGGTTTGGGTCGTAGGGACCCGGGGTCAGGAGAGCTCTCCAGACCATGGACATTATTTTGTTGCTAATAATTATTATCATCTCCCTGATGTACTGTATTCTTTCGAAAGTATTAAATGCATGTGGGCAGCCATTGACCAGCTGATGAGTGGTCTCTCTCTGACCAGGAAAAGAAAAGAGAACAAAAGAATGTAACCAGCTCCAAGAATAGGAGCCTGACATTTTCTCTTGTGAATACTGCACTGAGACCTGAAGATGTAATGGTAACCGAGAGTCACACTAAGGCTGCTTTTTTTTTTGGTGAGGAAGATTGGCCCTGAGCTAACATCTCTTGCCAGTCTTCCTCGTTTTGCTTGAGGAAGATTATTGCTGAGCTAACATCTGCCAATCTTCCTCTATTTTACATGCAGGATGCTGCCACAGCATGGCTTGAGTGGTGAGTAGGTCTGTGCCAAGGATCTGAACCTGTGAACCCCAGGTTGCTGAAATGGAGTGTGCAAACTTAACCACTACACCACTAGCCCTGCCCCAAGACTGAGATATATATATATGTATATGTGTGTGTGTGTGTGTGTATCCATACATATATATATAGATATATCTATATATAAATATACTAAAAACATTTTTTATGTGTGAGGAAGATTCGCCCTGAGCTAACATCCATTGCTAATCCTCCTCTTTTTTTTCTTGAGGAAGATTAGCCCTGAGGTAACATCTGTGCCAATCTTCCTCTACTTTATATGTGGGATGCCTCTACAGCATAACTAATGAATGGCGTAGGTCTGCACCTGGGATCCAAACCTGTGAACCCAGGCCAGTGAAGTAGAGTGTGTGGATCTTTAACCACTCACCCACAGGGTTGGCTCCCTCAAGACTGATATTTTTGATCAAATTTATTGAATGGCCAAGAGGATGACTAAAAGGGAGGAACTGTTGAAATAATTTATTAGGCCCAAGATAAAGCCACTCCTACCTGGGATGCCACATCAGCAAACTGAAACTTAGATAATTTTGTCTCTGTAAATGCTTAACCACTTAATGAGAAATGCAATATAACCAGTCAACCAATCCCAACTGCTAAGCCAACCTGGGCTCTATTTTTACTTGCTTGTTCCTTCTCACTCCAAACAAAGTTGCTGTGTGTTCTCAGCCAATCAGATATTTTCTATTTTTCTCTTCTTTGTTCTTTATTCTTTACCCTGTAAAAGCTTCTTGCCTTTCACCCTATTTTTCAGGTCTTCAAAAGGAGACTGTCCACTTCATGAAGCGTTAAGTAAAGTTTGTTTGTATCACCTAAATTGTCCTCTTTAATCATTTTTTTAATCAACTATAATATTTACTCTTTTGAAATGACAAATACAAGGACATCATGTTTTATTGTTGTTGTATTCCAAATGTGACTCTTCGAGATTTATTATTTTTCTGCCATTTCCAAGGTTTGTTTTTTACACTGGAGAGTTGATATGATCATAATCTATCACTTCTTCACTTGGTAAACTCAGAAGAGTTTCTAAGAAAGCTGACTAAACTGCGTATCATTGACACATATTAAGTCAGAAGAGAGAATAAACTATGAACCACTGATTCAATGTGAGGAAGTGAATTTTCAGAGGGGCATAATTCATCCTCTTACCTATTAGAATTGAGGTTAGTTTTTCATCTATATCATCTTGGAGAGAAGAAACATTCTCTCTCTTTTTTTTTTTCTTGAGGAAGATTAGCCCTGAGCTAACATCTGCTGCCAATCCTCCTCTTTTTGTTGAGAAAGGTGGTCCTTGAGCTAACATCCATGCCCATCTTCCTCTACTTTATATATGGGACACCTGCCACAGCATGGCTTAACAGAGGTGCGTAAGTTTGTGCCTGGAATCTGAACCGGCGAACCCCTGGCCACTGAAGTAGAGCATGTTAACTTAATTGCTACACCACCAGGCTGGCCTCTGAAACATTACTACATAAACTGCTTTTAGGGAAGAACTATGGCTTCTTTTAGATACCAGTAGAGAAAATCCTATCTGAGATATACTTGAGGATGATACACAATTGTCATGGGGAATTTTAATTGGGGGAGGTGGGTGTAGAGGCATAGGTTTTTGGTGTTATTTATTTTCTCTCTTTTCTGTTTTCAACTTTAGTGACTTTTGTTCTTTATTATTTCCTTCCTTTTCCATGCTTTGGGTTTAATTTGATCTTCTTTTTTCCATCTTCTTAAAGTAGAAGCTTAATTTATTGATTTAAAAACTTTATTTCTAATATAAGTATTTAATGCTATAAATTTCCCTCTAAGATGCCTTTAGCTACATCCCATACATTTAGACATGTTGTGTTTTAATTTTTATTCAGTTAAAGTATTTTCTAATTTTTCTGTGACCTATGAGTTATTTGGTAGCATATTGTTTAATTTACAAATATTCAGATATTTTCCAGATATTTTTCTGTTACTAGATTAATTCTGTCATGGTCAAAGGATACGCTTTGTATTATTTCAGTTTTTAAAATTGGTTGTGGATTGTTTTATGGTCAGAATAGGATCTGTCTTCATGAGCGCTCCATTGTGAACTTGAATATAGATTTGGCGAACTGGGAAGGAATGCTGTGGGCCAAGAGGACTCCTTTTATGTCTGTAGCCTAAAACAGACTTAAAGTAGCCTCGGTGTTCCCCTTCCTCTGTGCTCATCAATATGGTAGCCACTAGCCACAGGTGCCTATCTAATATTTTTAAACTAAATAAATATTAACTTTCTAAATTAAATAAATTGAAAATTCAATTCCTCAGCCATACCAGCCACACTTAAAATGCTTAACAGCCACGTAAGCCTAGTGGCCACTCTACTGGGCATTTCCATCATCACCAAGTGTTCTATTGGGCAGTGCTATTCTAAGTTCACATCCTGATCTTGGCCTTTAAGATTTCACCACTTTACTAATAAGATGAGTCATGGAGAGACCAATCTGAGAAGGAGAGGAGGTGGGAAATGAGCATCCTCTATGCGGGACTTACGTTGTCTGCCCCAAGACTTCTTCTGGCAAGGGTTTTTATCATGGAGGAGGAGGCAGTCATAGGCCTATCTCGATGGGAAACATTCCAAAGAAGGAGCTGTATAGCAAAATAAATCATTCTGTTTAAAAGAAAAAAGATTTTTGACTCTCTTTGTATCGTCAACCACATATGGCTAAAATAGCGTCTAAATCAGCTTCTGGCATTGGAGGTAGATAGTATTTGAGGTGGTGCTGGTGTGGTGTGAGCCTCTTAGGATGCAACGTGGGAGAGCTGCAGTAGCTGATCTTGCAGTTGGAAAAGGTTTAGTACTTTTCTTCTTGATATATGGTATATGCTTATTTAATGTCTATCTCTCTCACTGGACTGAAAACTCCATCATGGTACAGGATGTCAGTTATGCTCACCTTTTATCCTTGGAACCTAGCAAAAGGCTTGGCATTCAGTAGGCATGCAAAACATTTGTGAATGAATGAGTGAATCCTACTTTGGAAGAGGTTTATTATTATCATTTATCATTTTGATACTATATTAATCTGTATTAAATTAATAAAATTTGTTCTGTTAAATAAATAACATTAGCTTCTATAACCTTTTATTACACACTGTTCTCTAATTTTTCATTTCCCCCATGTTTGGATCCCACAATTGTGTGTGTGTGCTTTTAAACTGGCCTGGAGCTTCTTAACTGGGGCTACACTGAGTCCCGGCTAGTTCACGCTTGGGCTTCAGGGTCCTACGTGTATGTGTATGTGTGTATTTTTCTGGGGAATGGATTCTTAGATTTTATTAAATATTCAAAGAAGTCATTAACTGTCCTTCCTTGAAATGTTAAGAACAATTCGATTAGCCAGTGCTGGGCATATTTGAAATGTTATTTTTCAGTTCTGTAGCATGATGCAGAGTAAAGAACGCTTAATTTGGATCTGGGAAACATAAGTTCCGTTGCCTTGTTAAAGACTCTAGTCTGATATGGCCCCAGTATTATCATACGTAAAAGAAAAAAGTTAAGGATGATAAAAGATGACCTCTACAGACTGCTGAAACTTGAATGTTCTTATGTTTTACAACCTGAGTCATTGGTCTCCCCATAAGCTTGTTGAGCCTTGTGTTTGCTAATTTAAAGCAAATCTCCACTGTTAAGTTCAACCTCAGTCCTTTATAAGCCCCAGATCACTGTCCACTCTACTTAAAAAAGTCATGTTATCAACTTGTGTTTCTTTAGCTAATTTATTCCTCCCACGTACCCTTCAACTGAAGAGGTGGTTTGTTTCTGCCTTCCTTATTCTACCACAGGGATTTTGAATTCCTAATCTTATTACCACAGTACTGGACTTTGTAGAGCTGTGGTTTTCAAAGGGTGGTCTAGGGATCCTTGAAAGTCTCAGAGATCCCTGTGGGGGGGGGGGGGGTTGTGAGATCAAAACCATCTTCACAATAATACTAAGATCTTATTCGCCTTCTTTCACTCTCATTGTCTCATGAGTATATGGTAGAGTTCGCTATCACAACAGATGGACAGCAGAGGTGGATATAAGGCTCCAACTGTCTTTAAGTTGGACATTAAAGAGATCTGCAAAAATGTAAACCCTTGCTATGCTTCTGACTAGATTTTTTGGGGAAAATGTAGTTATTTTTCACAAAATATGTAATTTATATTGATATGCAGTGGGTTTGTTATTGTTTTAGTAAGTTAATAAATATTTTAAAGTATTCTCACCGTGTTAAATTTTTAGCACAGTAAATATCCATTGACATAATCCACATAAAAGTTCTTTGCGGTTCCCAATGTTTTTTAAGAGTATAAAAAGGTCCTGAACAAAAAGGTGATGTGAAGGAACTGAGATCAGGTGAGAGCAACATTTCCACGCCAAGCCTTCATCTTCCGTGCTGTTAGTTAGAGGAGAAATAACATGGCCCTTCTTGCCCTTTGTCTCACTATTTGGATCTTAAAAAGATAGCGCAGGTCACCAAGGTGCTGTGGTCAAGTTAGTAGAGGAGGCTCCAGATAGAGAACTTGCTGGAAACAGCTTACAACTTTTGAGCTTGTGATTTCCCCCTCCCACTAACCCTCTCTTCTCTCAGAGGGGATGAGTTGGTTCAGTTTAAAAACCCTGTATGGAAGTCAGATTACCATGTAGCTGACCCATAGCATGTAGGATGCTACCATGAAATAGATCTAAGGTATCACCTTTTTAGGACAGTTACTAGCCCAAAGGGTTTATACCATGAACTCCTACAACAGATTATTTTTTTTTTCCCCTGAAACGGCAGCTTGTCTTCTTAGATAGTTTCTTTGAACAGGAAATATACTTGACCTTTTCACATTTTTATGTAATCATCACTTAAGAAGAAGAAGAAAAAAGTCCTAGAGGCTTTCCCGCCAGGCCAGTCCCCTCCATGAGAAATTACTTTCAGGTTCTGAGTACCTGCAATACCTAAGGGCTTGTTGGAAACAACATTTCTATTATTGTTAATGATGAAAATGTTTGGCCAGGGAGTATTTCTGTTTTCCTTTTTGTCATTTCTAATTGATTACTCATGGTAACCCTAAGTGGAGCGTTTACCTTTATGACATTTGTGTTTCAGAAAGAGAACAGAAACCCTGAGTTATTGATTAAGTTTACCTATCTATAACCTGCCCATTTTCAAGGCAACTGTGAAAGTAGACGGTATTTTTGAAAAATCATTTAGTTTTCCAGTCAAATTATTTTTATTGTATCTTAAAATAGATGGAAGGAAAATCTGGCAAGAATGCGTTACTACTAGATATTGAAAACTCAAAGCTGCAATAAGCTACATATATGTATATACACACATATATGTATATATACACATATATGTATAATATAGCACATCAAATCGTGATTTTAAAATTTGGACATTTTTGGCAACATTGTTTTCTTTTGGAGCTCTGCTTGAAGAAATTACAGAAACTTAAAACTACCTTTTTCTGTATTTTCAATAAAATAAAAAAGGGAAGATTTAAATAAAAAATTAATGCATCTCAGTTGCTTTATTGGTTTGAGATCTCAAATTCCTGAACTCAAGGGATCAATTAGAAAAATTTTTATTTGTGGATAAAGGCTGAGTACTAACACATGAGAATCTCCCAGATCACAGTAAAGAATTAAAGTCTAAAAAGAACAAGAGGAAAAAACCCAAATGTAAGAGGTAAAACCTGGCAACATACTGCCGAGTGAAGATGTTTTAAGGGGCTTATTTGAGTAGAAGGCAAAGGAAATGGAGGTGTATAGTGTAATTTTGGAGCACATCATCGTTAGCATTGGTCACAGAATTTCCTGGAGTTTTGGGATCTGAAAGCCGATAACAGGAAAACTTTAAAAATTGAATGTTGAAACAGCTTGGTGAAAGTTGACTTCAGCTGAAATGAGATTGAAATGTGAGGGCAGATGCCTTTGTTAATATAGTGTCAGAGGTAGAACACTCGTTTCAATATAGTTTATATTAAAAAATGAAAACAAAGCCTTGTTATGGAGAAAGAAAACCTGGGAAAAGAAATATTATAGACATTTGAATGTTATCCTATTACAATATTGCTAGTTTTGGAAAATCAATCCTATTTCTCTAAGAATTTTGCTTTTAACTGTGCGTGCGTGTGTGTGTGTGTGTGTTATTATTCTTGTGTTGATACTAATAGCAAACTTGGGATCTGACAGTGGTTGACCAGCTATCACTAAAAGCCAATTATAGACTTTATAGAAAATGTAATCCCCCGTTAGAAACCATAGCAAAGTGAAATACCAAATAAAAGAAATCTCTCTATAATTAATGCAGGTGCTCTTGTTGTCTCCTTACAGAAATATAATTCTGAGAGGAGGTCACAGTATGTTACCTAATTTATTGATGAGGGTGCACGACTGAAAAATACTCTTCAACGTTAAGAAAGCAGTTTCCAAAAACTTGGAGAAAATATTGGAGGGTGTCTATGGGCAGACATAATAAATAGAAATGAAGGGTTCTAAAACAAGATTTTTTTGACTATAGAATGATAGATAATCTCAGGAAGGAAGTTGAAGAAACATGAAAGAGATCAATGTGTCTGTATAGAGAAGTCTTTGAGCTCAGACATAAAAAGATCATGTACAAAAGAGGCACACAGACACAAAAGACTGCCACATATCTAAAGAATCAGGTCAGGAAGCCTCAAGTCCAGAAAGACTTTGTGGGAAATGCTAATGACTACAAAAGTCCTGAAAGCTGTGTTTGGAGCAAGCTGAAAAACAAGAAAGAGAGAGATTCAAACTCAGGGAAATAATATGCTGTTAAGAGATGGCAGAGAGAAGGCAAAACCTTCCAATTCCTTCTCTGCCTCTACGTTCTCTATCAAAGACTAAAATTTTTTACTTGGTATCATCTTAACGAGCATAGTCTGAGTTATTTCAGAGATGAAGTGAAAGGATTTATGGAATTGTGATCTAAGCTATAAAATTACCATGAAGTATTAATTGCTATGAATATTATTATTAACTAAACTGGTCTACTTAAGGATTTTCACCTATACTAACGCTTAGTTAGACTTATATCACCCGTTTCTCATCCCACATAGAATTCTTTCTTAAAGAGTGTCACAAATATCACACCATTCACCTGATCAGTCAGCATGTCCTTTAGTTTTCTCTTCAACATATATCCACATTCTGACTACTCACACATTTTTATTGTTGTCGCTTCTCACTATGCCCATTGTTACCATCCTAGTGTCAACTACCATTATCTTTCACCTAAACCATTCTTATAGCTTCTTAATTGTTTCACCCTTGCAAACTTCTATGACTTCTCTCTTTCCCCCACTCCCCACCCCTGACTTTTCCCACCACAGCAGCCAGGATAATAATTTTAAGACATAAATCAGATCATGTCACTCCTCCATTCAAAACTTGAAGGAGGTCCTAAAGACTTATATACAGGGAAGAAACTTTGCCAATCATCATGTTCTTTCTTCTGCTAGTGCTCTCCTGGCTGGTGCTTCACATTCTCCTTCTCAGAGGTCTCCTTTAACTTCTGCATCCTTTGCTTCACCACATTCCACCAATATTGATCCCACTGACTTGCTACAGGGTCAGGAGGTCTTGCTGAACTTTGATCTCCAGATTTCATCTTGCTTCAAAGGTTGGTGAATTTCAACAAGATCTTCTTTATTCACAAACTACATGTACTAAACAACAACTATCATCTTTTTTTTTTGTTTTGAGGAAGATTAGCCCTGAGCTAACTACTGCCAGTCCTCCTCTTTTTTGCTGAGGAAGGCTGGCCCTGAGCTAACATCCGTGCCCATCTTCCTCTACTTTATATGTGGGATGCCTACCGCAGCATGGCATGCCAAGCGGTGCCATGCCCGCACCCAGGATCCAAACTGGTGAACCCCGGGCTGCTGAGGAGCTGAACATGCGAACTTAACCACTGCACCACCAGGCCGGCCCCCCAACTATCATCTTGATATATCATCACCACTCCAGTTTTGTAGTTTCAGGTAAGCTTATAGTTAAGAGTACCAGAGTAATGATGCCTGCAGTCAATTTGGTGAAAAAGCCTAACTATACAATATGATCAAAGCAAGTCTTTATTTTTATTTCCAATTGTCCCTTAACATTTTATTTCTGGATGAAAACTTGGTGACAATCTCGGTCTTTTTTTGTATCTCTAGGGTAATAGACAGTTTTACCGTCTCTTTGGTTGCACTTACTTTAGAAATTAGAACATCGTGACCTCAACAATAATCAGAACCTGAAACTTGTTTAAAGTCAAATCTTTCACACTTCCTCAGCCAGACCCTAGTGGGCAAGTCATCTATAACAGGAGAAGAAGGCAGTCCTTCTCTCTCTCTTTCCCCACCCCTACCCCAACTGAGTAAATAAAGTTTCAGTTCCCTCTTGGATGGTACATGGAGAGAGAAGCAGGGAAGGTGGGTGTGGTTTCAAAACATGGCCACACATTCTTTGCCACTCTTCCCATTCAGAGGTAGGGTATATACCCATTACCTTAGGGTCTTGGTAGGTTTGTGACTTTCTTGATCAAGAGAGTGTAGCAGAAGTGATGCTTGAAACATCTCCAGTCATTTGAATCTTCCCAGCTGGGGTCCAGATAACACGGAGCAGAAATAAGCCATCCCCACTGTGCCCTGTCTGACTCCCTGACCCACAGAATCCATGAGCATAATAAAGTTCCTTTTGTGTTGTGTCACTAAGGTCAGGTGACTTGTTACATAGTAATAGATAACTACATCAGAGGGTAGGAATTTTCTGACTTAGGTTGAACTTGTTACTTAAGGTATTACTTGTGTAGGCTCTGGCCCTAGTCGATGTTCAGATTTGACTCTTCCCTCAAGTCATTTTTTAGAGGCTTTCTCTAGATCCTTTCTAGATGCAAGAAGAGGGTGGGACTCACAACACAGTCATCTCCTAAGGAATCTCTCTCACAAAAGCCCCTCTCCCCTACTTCTTGCTCTTGTCTCTTTTCCTGGAGTGGGTGAAGGGCTCACGAGTGAAGGACACAAGAGACAGGAAATAGGCTCTGAACATTTCCTTGCAAATTCCATTTAGCAGAGTCTATGCACACTCACTTTGCGAAGTACTGGCACTTCTGCTGAAATCAATAGGCCCATTTTAACATCCTATTCAGCAGAATATAATTTGCTAATTTTATTTTACTTACAGAATTCATGTATGATTTTGTATTTATAGAATCATTGTGGATCTGAGAAATCATTTAAAATGTTCAATTATACTTGATGCAATTTAATTTTTGCCATAGTTATATTTGACAATTTGAAGATTATGAAGAACTTGGGTGGCATTTCTTGCAAACTTCAAGGGCTGACCATATGTATATCTTGGGCCAAGTATGGAAACAGCAATAGTGAAGCCATTGCTCTCCTATTTATGGCGTGCTCTGCCTAGCAGATTTATTTGAAATATGGTGTTGGAGGAGAGCTCTATGGATACCCTGGACTGCCAGAAAAATGAACAAGTGGGTCCTAGAGCAAATTAAACCTGAACTACTGCTGGTGGCACAAAAGGTAAAACTGAGGCCATCCTACTTTGGACACATCATAAGAAGGCAGGAATTTTTGGAAAAGATGATAATGCTGGGAAAAATGGAAGGCAGCAGGAAAAGAAGACCAATATGAGATGGATTGACTCCATAAAGGCAGGCATAGGCATGAGTCTACAGGAGCTGAGTAGGGCTGTTGAGGACAGGACATTGTGGATATCACTTATTCATGGGGTCACCAGGAGTCTGAGTTAACTTGACAGCACGTACCAACAACAACTGCCTAACAGTGCCATTCAAGATGAGGAGTGTCAAGGTGAGCAATTTATTAATGTGTCAAGTGGTTGGAGTCAGGAGCATTCCTGTTGTCTTGCCTAAGTGACTATAAGGAATAGTGCCTCGCCCAGGGCCTGGGACATAACACGTGCTCAATACGTGTCTGTTTAATGGTTGTGAATGAGAGTTTCAGAGCAGAGGTGGGTAAATGTTTTCTATCAAGGGCCGGGTGGTAAATATTTTAGACCTTGTGGGCCATATGGCTTTTGTTGCAGCTATTCGACTGCTAAGGTAGTGTGAAAGCAGACACAGACAAGAGGTAAATGAACCTGCATGGCCGTGCTCCTGTAAAACTTTATTTGCAAAAACAGGTGGTGGGCCAGATTTGGCCTGTGGGTCAACACCTGCTTTAGAGTCAGACAAATCTAGGTTTACAAATCCATCTCTACTGTGTGCTAATCATGGGATTTTTACTAGGTCATTTAATTTATCTGTGCATAGATTTCCTTATCTGTAAAATGAGATGGAATCATTTCTTCTCCTCTGCTGTTGTAGGGATTATATGAGATACGTGCATGAGGCAGTTAGCATGGTATCCCGGACACCATAAGCACTCAGAAAAGCGGTCGCTACTATCATCATTTTTCCTCTGCTTCCTCAAAATCCTAAAGCACTAACCATTTCTGTAGACCAGATCCCCATCATTCCTGCTTTGCCCAGAATTAGTCTTGCTCCATGTGAACAGGGAATGCCCTTCTGCAGAGACTTCCGGTCTACCTGAGTTACCTTCATCCCTGATTTCTAAGGATGCATCAACTTCTTTAAACACTATCAGACAGACTCACTCCTTCAGGAATGTTTGTCAAATTCTCCACTCCTCTATTCTCACTATTTGTCTAGTTCAATTCCTCATCACAAGAGCATCCTCATTGTGCTTTTGTACACTGAACTATTAATTCCTCCATTCAGTCTCTCCTTATCCATCTAAATTATATTTTTAAAGCATAGATGACATGACATCACTCCAGTAATTGAAAACATTTGATTTTTCCTAAATAACTATGCATAAAGTAGCAATCTCTTACGGTGGCATTCAAGATTTTATATCTGATCCCAATCTACTTTCCCAAGTTCACCTCACATTTTTTACTCCAGATGTAATGTATATTCTGGCCTTACCAGATTACTCACATTTGCCTTTTCTTCCTGAAAAAGTATCGTGTTTCTTCCTTGTGGTTTTATATTTTTTGAATTCATAATCATATTATGATTAGTTGTGTAGGAATCTCTCTCTAGCTAAGTTGTGCGGTTCTTGAAGGTAGGGGCTGTTTTCTTATCTTCTGATTAATCGAAAAAAGTACATTAGCCTGTCAAAAAGGTAAAATGGAATGGTCAATTGCAATAACACCCTTTGGAATAAGGTTTCTTTGTGAAGTGCTACAACTGTCCTTCTATTCTTCTCTTCTAAAATCTCCTTTTCCAAAGTCAGAGTTGAATCTTAAGTGATAGGAAGAAAACCAGAATTTTTATGTTCTAGGAAAAAACACTGCGTATATAGTTTTTGAGTCACTACATCTAAAACCATCTTAACCATTCCTCCCAACGCTAGTGGAATTTTCATTTCCATTTCCTATGCTATGTGCAAATTTATTACAACACTTCTCAGACTTCATTCTAATTATTATTTATTTTTTTCTACTAGATTTGGAAATCCTTAAGGGTAGGAATCATATTTTCTTGTCTCAGTATAGTGTCATAGTAAGTTCTCAAAAAAACATTTGTTGAATGGATGGATGGATGAATGGATGAGTGAATAGCTAAGTCCCCAAGCAATATTCCTTTTAATTAAATCTATTAAAACAACAGTATTTAGTTAATATGTTGACATTTCTTTGTGTTTGTAAGTGTTAAACAAGTGAAAAAAGGAGCTATTTAAGATGACAAACTTCTTCAAACATTGCTTCATACTACGAACAGCTTTAAAAAATCCTGGAAACTAAACAAAAAAGCAATTAAGGAAAGCAAATTGACATGAAAGGTTGAATCACTAAAGAAATAATGGAGAGTGATTTTGTGTGTGTAGATGTTTAATGCATAAATGTCAGTCAGTGCCAATCGCCTACCATTCTGCTCAACTTGGAGCACTTGCGATGTTGAGAAGTACAAGATGTTGGGGAAACAGGAGATAGACAGATGAACTACTAATTTGTTGTTTCAAAATGATGTTCTCAGATTAGCCAAATGTGAAACATTAATTATGATGAGCCCTGTCTACTTCACATTTGACAGAAGTAGCACATGCTTCAGAAATGTCAATCCAGAATCGACTTGCCTTTTTTTTCCCTGTGAAATGTTAAATGTTAATATTCTATGCAATTCAATCCACAAAATATTAGTTTCGACCATAAATGTTATTAAAAAATAGAACTTATTTTGTTTCAAGTACATACTGGCCTTTAATCTGTGTCTTTAATGAGTCTGTTTTTCCTTAAGTAAATCATAGATGCACTATGATTAAAATGTTATCATCAATTAAAAAATTTTAAATGTTCATTGTATTTTTTCTAGCATAGAAATATCAATAAATGTGCTTTTATAGAATTTGTGATAAAGATTTTAAGCAACATAAAAAAAATATTTTGCTACACTTTCTTTGTTCTTTATTGGAGATTGTCCTTTCCCAAGTTTAGAAAGTTAGACTCTGCAAGTCAGATATTTTTAGCAGTTCTTGAATCTTTAGAGATTCAATACCATTTGTTCTAGGCAATATGTGATGTTAAAAATTTTTTCCGAAAGAATTACAGAAAACACACCTGGCATTTTGGATATCAAATGGTGTTCATTAAAAACAAAAACAAAAAACCAACAATGACCAAAAAAAGCCCCTACAAGCCAAAATTCTTTGATGAGCATGCTGGAGAGATTTCAATAAAAGATGCTTTATAAGGACCAAGTGATATGATTAGTAGCATAGATAAACAAAGCAGAAACCCACAAACTGAATTTTCTATGGAAAGTCATACCTCACTTACCAGTTAAGTGCTCTCCTGAATTGCATGCCATTGCCTTGTGGCTGAAGCTACATCAAGAGCATTGGAAACATTAACTCTCTCAAAAAACTAAAGAGAGATCTCATCATGGTCTTTCAGATAGGTCCACGGAGGTGACAGTCATCCTGATCAAGGAACTGAAATTCCAAGTCAGGGGTTGAGGGTGCCATAATTAAAGAGTGGGAGAGAAGAAAATACTGTGGGAGCCCTCAGCAGAGATTGCTAACACTTTCACAGTGCTTTTCTTTGTTAAAGCACGATACAAATGCTAACTGTCTGATCCTTATTCTATCTTAACAGGTAATTATTATTTCCCTTGTTAAGAATTGTAAGGAACTTAAGGTATAGATACTGAGCTATTTTTCAAGGCTTCTTAGGGTCAATGTAAACAAGTGCCTATATAGACCAGGCACTTGGACGTTCTAGTATTTGGCTCAGTCACTTACTCTTAGTAAGTCCCTATGAAAACAACAAAAAACAACCTATTTTCTCAATTAAATATAGGAGTTTTTCTTAAATTGCCTCAAATTCAACTTTTTTTTGACAGGAGGCTGTAAAAATGTTTGGTACAAATGTGTTGATGAAGTAATGATTGGTTCACAAGGAGCTGAAGATAAATTATAGCTGAACTTGAAAAACAATCATAAACTTTAAGGCTGGCTAAGGACTAAGCTGTGAAAAGTGTCATTTTCTTCAGTGCCTTCCCACGTCTCCTCACTTCTATCTCATTCTTCTTTAGCCGTCCCCTCCCTACGCCGAGTCAGTGTTGCTGCGCTGGTGAATCCTGACCTTATGCCACCCTCAGACACTTCTCGTGCGAAGTGGTTTACAGCAACGATTAAGAGTTTGGGTCAAGGGGAAGACAGATAAAAGTCTGAAAACTGTCTGCCTCTTATAAGCTGGAAGATCTTCAACTTCCTTCCTTGACTTCTCCGTGCCTCAGTTTCCTCGTCAGTCAACTGGGGATAATCATAATTTTCCCCTC
Source organism: Equus przewalskii (assembly GCF_037783145.1). NCBI lineage: Eukaryota > Metazoa > Chordata > Mammalia > Perissodactyla > Equidae > Equus > Equus przewalskii. The sequence continues at coordinate 75,310,986 of NC_091833.1, read as the reverse complement.
AGATCAGCATGTGGAAGATTTAGCTCAAGTGCCTGGATAATTTTAAGGACAATAAATTCTAGTTGTTTTGTTGCCTCTTCTCTCTTTTCCTCTTTCTTCTTCTCTTTCTTTTTCTTTCCTGTTGCTGTCTTCTCAGATTCTCACGACTTGCTCTGATAATTAATTCTTACCTAGCTGTCAATGAAGGTTTAATGGCACATATCCAAAGATATCTTCATTTAAAAAGAAAAGCTTTAGGGCCAGCCCCAGTGGCCTAGTAGTTAAGTTCAGCACCCTCTGCTTTGATGGCTTGGGTTTGGTTCCTGGGTGCTGACATATTACCCCTTGTCTGTCAGTGACCATACTCACATACAAAAAGAGGAAGAGTGGCAATGGATGTTAGCTCAGGCAAATCTTCCTCAGCAAAAGAAAAGAAAAGAAAAGCTTTATATTTGGTGATGACTTAATGCACTAGTCCTTCTTGAGCCTTAAGTGCAGAGGTTTGATTTAATTATAATATTTAATTTATTTCACATCAAAGTCTCTCTCTTTTACTTTTTTATTTAGTCTTTTTCCATTTCTATTCCCTGTACAATAGTAAATACTCCAGTGTATTTAATGTCTATCCTTCTGATTGTATTTTTGTAGAGCATGTATTTTTATTTTTGTTATTTTTTTAAAGATTTGTACCTGAGCTAACAACTGTTGCCAATCTTCTTTTTTTTCCTCTGCTTTTTTCTCCCCAAATCCCCCCAGCACATAGTTGCATACTTTTAATTGTGAGTCCCTGTAGTTGTGGCATGTGGGACGCCACCTCAACGTGGTCTGACGAGCAGTGCCATGTCTGCGCCCAGGATCCAAACCAGCAAAACCCTCGGCCGCCGCAGCACAGCGCGTGAACTTAACCACTTGGCCACGGGGCAGGCCCCTGTATGTTCATCTTATTTGCATGTATTACAATTTATGTAAGTGATGTCCTATGTACCAGGTCTCCCTTGTCCTCATACTTTCCTCACTCACAGGCTGTCCTTAAAATCTAGCCAAGTTTCTAAGTGTATTCTAGTCCTTCATCTTTAACTGCTGTATCGTACTCAGAGGCGGACATTAACCTAAATCTTTTCAAAGGTTTTTACCAAAGAACTTCTTAAGTTTGAGGAAAGTGAGCTTACACCCTCATAGGCTCTCAAAGTGGAGCCCAAAGCTTTAGGCTCAAGCCCCATCCCCATATTTCTTTGAAATAATTTGATTTATTGTTTAAAAAGAAATCATGTGGATTTTACATTCTATTTCATAATATATCCCTTTTTGTTTACTATAAAAATAACATCTTGGATTACAGTTAAATTGTTTAACTTTGACTTTCCTTAAATCAACAAAATTGACCCTGCAAGAAGATGTACCATATTTTCCCCGTGAGTTTCCAGACTCTCTGCACACTGTGACATATTCCAAGTTTGAGAAGTATGGTCTTAATCTAAAATAAGCAGTCACTAAAAGTGGGATTTCAAGCAAAAATGTGCTTAAGTGACAGAGTTATACTTAAATCCTTTCTTATTAGGAAAGACAGCCCTGATAAATATACTTAGCACTGAAAATTTGAAGTATGTCATTTCTCACAGTAAACTGCTGAAGCTGTTGGGTTCTGCTCCAACTTAACCATAATAATCTAGGATAACCAAACATGTTCCTAAAGGAACAGACTTTTTTTCTTTTATGTGAACAGTCGCCACAGGGTGGCCGCTAATAGACAAGTGGTATAGGTCCTCACCTGGATCTAAACTTGGGCTGCCAAAGCACAGAGTGCTGAACTTCACCCCTGGGTCACCGGGGCCGGCCCAAGGAACATGCTTGGAAAGAACCAAACCTTTAGATTTGCTATGAGGTACCTGCAGAATGGCACCAAGAGATGTCTTATTGGAGGGTACAGCAAACCTCTCTCTATTTCCGTTAACAGTTCCCCAAGCCACCCAAAATAAACCTATAATCTAAGTAGTAACTTCAGATGCCACCTCTAGTGACCAGAAACTTCCCACAATGACTTCCTTGTCAGACAGTCTAGAGTTACCACTGCATTTCTTCTTTCAGACATTTGCTGAGGTTGTTTTCAGCTTTCCCTTACTGTTCATTTTTTGTGGTTCAGGTCAAGGCTTATCTATTCTCTTGTGCTTTCCTGGATTTCATTCATCATTCTGTTTCTCTGAACTCCCTTGTCACTTAAAGTCTCCTTAATTTAAACCTTTTTGTTTATTCTTGTTTCATTGGTGTGTCTCTTGATGTACGCTCCCTGTGGGAAAGGATTGTAGTCTATGTATTTTTCTGAATCTCCCTTGGCACATAGCACAGATGTGGCCGTACAGTAGATCCTCAGTAAATACTTAGTGTTTGATTGAATTGCCTTACCTTAGAATGTATGGCTGAATTTTAATTGTATATGCTCTAAGCCTTGCCACTCAAAGTGTGGATCACGGACCAAAAGCACGGACATCACTCGGGAACTTGTTATAAATGCAGAATCTGGGTTCCACCCTAGGCTTATTGGATCAGAATCTGCATTTTAACAAAATCTCCTGGATGAGTCACATGACGTTAAAGTTGTGACATACACAGTGTTCTTCCAGGCTCTAGGTGTCAGCAGGTTAACAAATTTTATAAATGGTCAAATGTCAGTATTATTAAATGTAATCTAAAGCCTGGAGAATTTGAAACAAGATGAAAATTAAGAATACCTTTTTACAACTTGATATCTAGATTACACCCTTGGACCAAATCTGGCCCACTTCCTATTTTTGTGTGGCCTATGAGCTAAGAATGGTTTCCACATTTTTAAATGGGTGAAAAAAATCAAAAGAATAATGTTTCATGACACATGAATATTATATAAAATAAAATTTTAATGTCTATAAATAAAGTTTTATTGGAACAAAGCCTTACCTCTTTGTTTATATAATGCCTGTGGCTGCTTTTTTACTACAAAGACAGAGTGAAGTAGTTGCAACAGTGACCCTATAGGCTGCAAAGCTGAAACGATCTACTTTCTGGTACTTTACAGAAAAGGTTTGCTGGTCCCTGATCTAGATTCACGATGCTTTTGTATATAGAAGGAGCTCCAGATAAATCTAGTTAAACTTATGGAAAAGCAACCACAAGCTTTATACATCTGTTGGCTTTAATATTCTAAGTATATATGACGTACAGGGAGGCACACAACTGTGTTATAAAATTATGTGCTGTGAAAAAATTATTTTGAAGTGTTACAGGATTATTATTTTGTGGGATAACAGCTTTCTTTTCTAATCAGTCATAGGAAGTACGAAAAATAAAAGTACTTGAAAAATACCCAGTATGTCATTGTCACTTGGAACTCAATAAACTATTACAGTTTTGTCAGGTCCAATCTCTATGGAGGTGAATAAAAATGTATGTCTTGGTCAATCTGACCCCTATCAACATCATGCGTCGTGGTTACTCTGACATCTGAAGAAGAGCAATTCTGTTCTGTCAACTTGGAGACTTAAAGTTGCCGATAAAGGTCACTCACTTCTTCACCTTAGCTACTGGATATCAGATTGAAATTAAATTGAGGAGTTATGGAGAAGGTGTCCTATATCTTCTGTTAAATTAGCCTAATCCTCATTAAGTCATACTACTAATTCAGCGTGTTCTAAGGGCTCCTGACACTATGAGAAATGTCACCCTATGACTTTAAAGGACTTAAAGGATATGAGGCTTCTTGGTTTGAGTCAATTCCTCCCTGATACATCCTGGGGCTTAGAGGGTGTGTGTGCCCTTCGCAGCTGCCTGCAGAATCGCTGTACATCTTCGTATTTTAGGAATACAGAATGGCAGCCAAGTTGATTGACTGAATAAAACATAAGGCAGGAAAAATCCCAAGGCTGCCTGAAGTAGTCATGTTCTTACATCCCTCACATGCAAGATTTGTTAGAGCAGATGAGTGATCCTGTAAAAACAAATGTAATGTAAAAGGTAATAAATTACCAGAGGTTGCACCCTCAAAGTTAACAAACAAAATCCCACCAGAAAGAGCTAATTGCTGATTTTTAAGCTCCTGCTTAAAATACTCATTTCCAAAAGCTGTATTGTTTAGTTGACAGCTTGCTGAATGACAATCAGAAAAGCGTGGGTTATGCTCTTCTCGCTAGGAAAATACTTTGCAAGCCTCTCTTTTTCTTAGCAATGCGGATTCTTTGCTGAATAAAATAGACTGTGAAATCTGACTTTTTTAAAAAACAAAATTCTATCATGATAAACAACCACCACAACAGAGTTTGAGTTACTTAAGATGAAGAAAGCCTAGAAATTTAGTTAGCTATATAAACAAAAACACAAAAAATTAAAAATGGAAACCCTCAACTATTTCACTTTTCTTCTGCTCCCCTTTTCTTGCAAAGAATTCAAGTGAGTAAAGAAAAGGAGAATTGACAGTGGATATAATACCAAGCTTGAGCCCATTTGAAAATACAACCCAAGTTTCCTCAGACTTCACCATTCTGGGGCTGGAGATGGGTCGTAATGATAACAGTGATAGCCAGAATGCTATTTCTTGCTCTGACATTTAATATAGAAGCTCCAGGCAAAGGCAATGTGCTCAGCATGGGACCACTGCCCTCCTGTCTGGCTCTGCTGCATTCTGCCAGACCCCAAGGTCTCAGGGGGTGCTGTCACTGCTGGGTCAGGTCCCACGACTGATGAATGACAGGCCTTGAAGTGCCCAGATTTTGCAGGGTCCATGGTGATTGGGTGGAAAAGTCTCCCTCCTCTTTGTCAGAGGTTCCGATATAATGCTCTTGTTTGTCGATATTTTACAATATGAAAAAACCTTTGCAATTTTTTACTTATAGATATTTCTCTTTCCAAAATAGAACCCAGACATGTACCTGGGTCCAGTCCATAAATAGGTTTGATTGATAACTACAGTGAATCAACACTTGCATCCCTGGCTTTGTTACCAGGTCGGTTCATTGGGCCTTCCTCTTTGTTCCCTTGGAATAAATCACCATCCGTGAGTTTCTTCAGTGCCCACTCAAGTTGACTTGACAGAGCTCTTTTACCAAGTCATAAGGCATGTTCATTCTCAGACTCATCATAGACTCAGCAATGAGGTTACCAGCTTCCACACAAACATATCTTGCTTGAGCCGATCTTCAGTCCCCTAGATATTCTTGGACATATCTGACTCTCAACAGTGGACACAACCTTAGCTGAAGCCAGGTGGTTTGTGTGGGCCAGAACATTTCCTCCTGCTGCGTATTTGCACAGCATTCTTAGATGGAGAGCAGGATCAGCGTTTCTTTCTTCTCTCTGTGAAACCTGGGAAGCATCAAATACTATATTGAGGCAGACAGTAGATCTATTTGAAGCGGTCGTAGGGAGAGTTCTCTTGCTCATTGTGTACCAACTATGTGTCAGGCACTGTGCTATGTTACCTGATTTAATTCTCACAACAGTAGGCTTTGTTTTTACAGTTTACATTACTGAACCAAAACAAACAAATAACTAACCCTTGAGACTGAGAGTTTCAATAACTTGCTCAAGTTTATACAACTAGAAAGTGGTAAGCGTTTCAAACCTTTGTCAATCAGACTAAACAGTCCATTAATTTTTTCACTGTCTTATATTGAAGATTATATATCCTTCTTATTTATTTTGAAAATTCACTGGATTCCTCTCTATATTTGGATTCCCTTTACACATTTTCCCTTATTGCATTACTCTAAATGACATATTTATCCTTATTTTTTTACCAGAAACTTTTCCGCAATTATTTTTTTTCCAGAAGAGTTGTTGCAGTATATTAGCACAATAGAGAAGGAGCCACTATTAAAACAAACAAGTCTAAACAATGCTATCGTGCTCAACACCTTGTAGCTGACAAAAATTAGCTATTCACATTACTGGAAGGGTAGGCCTGGACATCTGCCATTTCCATTAGTGGAAGATGCTTCTGCCCAGTGATAAATTGGTTTCAGTTGTCTTACAGCATTCAGGCATCTACCAGGCTCAGCCAGGAGACCATCGGCCCCTTTATCAAAATAGAAGTAAGAGCAAAGTTAATGCCAAAACAGAACAACAAGGTGTGCAATTTGGTTCATTGTACTCTAAGTCTGTGCGCCAGTAGGCTCGTGTCATAAATATGCTCCTGACAGCGCTCTGCCTGAAACGTCAATTATGGAGACAATGGGGACATCTCCAGCACAACTGCTGTGTGTATTCCAGTATTGTTCCATATGTTGTAACAAAGAAAATAAGTAATTAGTGGCTTTTGATGCTAAGTGCTCTAGCTGCAATTTGGTTGGTGTTTTTGAAATTTAATTGTTTCAGTGTTAATAATGCATTTTTTGGTAAACAATATTTTATCAGCTAAGGAGACTCTTACTGATAGAATGAAAGCATCTAGTCTGTGTTTTCTTGGTAGCTGTGAATATTTCCTAATCCATGTGTGATCAGTTTTAAGATATTAAATATTAGATTTTTTTTCATATAATTTATCAGGGTCAGATGCATGAAATCAGTTAATGTGATTGGTAAGAAAATTGAAGGGTTTTATTAAATATAAAAATAGATTTAAAAATCTCAGAGCTGTACATGTTTCTCTCTGAAAATTTCTGTTGATATGCATAAATAATGAAATATATATTTTTTCATGGAAAAATTTTTACTTTGGTTAAATCTAAATGTTAAGAAATACAGTAAGCGTGTGATACTAGTAGTACTCTTATGTGAGGATGCACATGCTTAAAAGATGACAGCAGTTTTTAATTCCCTTAATTAACAGTGTGAAATAGTTTTCATAATTCTTTGATGTGAGATATTGAAAATATTGGTAATTATTTGACGGTCTCCTCTTTTGCTTTGGGAATGCAACTTGAATTGTTTTACTGGTGGAAATTAACATTAAATTATAATTTCCTAACAGCTCATTTCACCTGGAAGAATTTTATTGTGTGCCTCCAAAATGGCAAAATATTTAGCAGTTCTCCATGGAAGTACTCTCAAAGTATGCTACATATAAAGTATCTTAACTATGGGGTTTGAAATCTGTAATTGGTGATTTATACATAAAAATTATTAATAAAGCACACATAGCAGATAAAACCCCATCACGTAAAAAGGCAATGCTGGATGTGCTATTTTGTCAAAGAAAAAAAGATACTTTGTGTCTAGCATTCACATTGTTAAATTCATAAAATAATTCAATTATTAGTATTGCAATTTTATTTTTTCTGATGCACTGTCAAGAAATATTAAATATTTTTCCTTTCTCAATAAGAATGCAGTTTAACATCATTTTACTTTTTAAAAATAAGAGTTTTAGGGAAGTTGAAAGAACATTTAATTAGGGGTTACAAACTCATGTGAATTCAGGGACCAGGCAGGTGAGCTAACTGGGGAAAGCCTTTGAGCTTTGCAATAACAGGAAGTGGTCAAGTCCATAGAGAACTGGAGAATGTATGTCTCTTCTAAAGTCATTAAAACCCAAACTACTGCTCTTGCCAAACAAAATCTGCTGTAGGATATTTACCCCAGGAATCTAGTTTGCACTCCTGCAGAGGTTTAATGATTTTCCATGTAGCTGAGCATGGGCCGAGCACAAGGCGGTCCTGCTCATTCATTGATTCATTCAGTTTTCTTTTTAACACTTATTTATTGGATAGTCATTCTAAACAAAACTTTGACCCAGGCAAAGAGTATTCATCATTGAACCTATAGAAGTGGCCCCTGTTCTCAAGGAACTTTTCTCTCCTGAGTCAGATAGATCAAGATTAATTCCATTAATCCATGTTTTGATAATTTTTGGAATTAATTCCTAAACGTTTTGTATAACTCTCACCATGTTCTAAGGATTCATGAACTCAATATTCTAGTAATACATATCTACTTAAAGAAATAACTCAAATATAGGTGTGTTAACTTTACCAAAAAACAAACAAACGTAGTAACAGCTATGCCTACAACTTTATTTGTAGGTTGACAAAGCATCTGTTAGCCATGGAGAGGCAAAGGAAGAAAAATGTATGCTCTCAATTTACACACACACACATAAAATAAAATGCTCCTAATAAAGTGGCTTAAAAAGACGGCTCAATCTTCTCTTGTAGTACTTCTCCTTTAGTACTCAGATAAGACGTGAAATAAATTTTTAGAGAGCAGATCATGTGTGTTAAATTGGCTCTAACCTTTAACATGGAGAACGACCTCAGAAGCAGAAAGCTAAAATGTCTTTAGTAACAGGCACTAAATAAAATTATATATGAGGTGGCTGAGTATAACATAAAAGGGAATGGTGGGGCCTGTAGGGGGCTTGGTGCACTATGGAGTCTAAGAATTATTTAAAGACATCAATATTCCTTTTTAAAAAATAAGTTTTCTGTTGGCTAAAACAAAACGCTTTGATCTGGGACCCTTCTTACTTTGTTAAACCTAATTCTCTCCATTGCCTTTCTAAAGCATCAATCTTTAAAAAGCAGTTGTGACTTTAAAAAAATTACCAGTATTTCCTGGTTTTAAGATGGAAACCACTAACTAAAGGAGCAATTTCACTCCAGAACTGTAGCATTTGACAATAAATCCATAAGAAGTTTCACCAGAACAAGGTTTTCTTCCTACTGAGAATCACTTACTCAGTTAAACGATACCTCACACTTTCAGTAACCTAGACAAAAGAAAATGGAAGATAATCTGTTATATTAAAATTAAAATTCCTGCAAAGAAGAAGGAAGATCACGAGGTCTTATGAGAACCTAGTTTTTATATTTATGGGAAAGAAGTATTTTCTTACTATTAAGGAAGTTGAAGTATCACGTACCTTGCTTCAAGTGTCCAAAGTCTTTCTAAAATCACAGAAACACACCCCTCCTCAGCCTGGTCGTAGGAATTTTGTGTTTGGGAATGTGATATTTTAAAGCCTTTTTTGCTTAGAAGAAACAGGAAATATAAGACAGAAGAATTACTCATGTTACTGCCCCTTTTGAGAAATAACATCAAAATCTCTTCCTGAATCGTTAAATGACAATGCATTTATCCTGAAAAAGACTAGACCATCTCTTTGCTGTAAATTTTTATTTCCTTAGAATATATAAAGATCAAAGCATTTCATTTTGTAAAGCATGCATTAATGACCACTATGGTTATCAAAAAAGATTTCAAACCACTGTGTCCTTGCCCTTGACAATTGACAAAGAACCACTTTTTATGATGCGCTTCTCCCAGGAATCTGGGATGCAATCAGTAATCGATTTTGCTGAGAGATCTAATTGTTTGATAATAGCATTATTTCATCCTTTAGAAGAGTAACCTTGGGGAAAGAGGTCTTGACCTTTTTTTACAGTCCCGGAGAGATATGTCTCTAGATTCAATGGTATTGCTTGGTTGACTGTTTTGAATTAATTGATCGGTCAATGCAGCCAAGTAGCCAATTTATCCTTTCTTTTTCCTTTCAGTTGAGTTGATTTTTGCCTGAGCGCACTGAAGAACTAGGCTTCGAGTAGATCAGAATCAGAGTTTACATTTTGTTCAACTGGAAGCAAATTGCCTAAAGCCCTAGAAGCCCTTATCAGAAGTTTTTTCATGAAGGCATACTTTTAAGGGGGTGAAAACTCCCTTAAAAATCATCCTCAGTTTAGCATATCTTAAAGTGAACTTCTTTTCACCTTCAAATCGGCTCCTTCCATGATCTTTTACCATCCACAATTCCCTTGGTTCTGAGTTCCCTTGGAACTGAGCTGTGATCCTATTACTTCTCTCTCAAAAATACTCATGGTCTCCCCATTGCTTATGAGTTGAAGTCATTCTAGGCTCTTTGAGAGCTGGTGGTGATTTGCATATCATCCACTAAGAAGACACTTCATACACCTACCTCAGCAACCCATTCAGACTACTTGCTCTTCTCTGAAATTTCCCTACCTCTGTGTCTTTGCTTACCTGGCTCAGCAGATACAAATGCAGGTCTTCTACAAATCATCCTGATAGTCAACTCAGTACATACTTCCGATATATGTATTTGCGGAACTTCTCTAGGCCACTCTTGGGGAGGTCTTCATTTCCTTGTTTTTTTACCCTTCTCCTCTTCCCCTCCACTTTACCTCCAACCAGCAGGCTACACCATAGCTTGTTTTCATGCAAGGACTCAAGGCAGCTACCTGTGTTTAAACCTCTGTGTGTTCACCAGGAAGAAACTCAACAAACTTTCACTTATGTCACTATTTCTTCCCTATAGGACTAAGTACACCTTTTCTGCGTTGCTCAGAACCCTGTGAGTTTGTGTCAAGTGTTAAGTACTTAGATTATTAGCAATGCCAAAGGACTGCAGAGATGGAAATTCTCTGCTGCAAACAAAACAAGATCTCAGGGACGCTAGTCTTGAAATAAACTGAGATGCAGTTATCATCACTGCTAAGAGAATAAATCTACAGTGGTCATTATCTTGGACATGAATGAACTAATTTCTCTGAGTTGTTTATGCCTCTGGGACACAGTTTGGAGAACAGAGGAATATTGGACATCTGCAGAGAGCAGAAGTATGTGTGCCATTCAGGAAAAACAAAAATGACTCTGTTTACTTCAATGTATCATGTGGTCTTGACTCAACATTAGATTAACTCCAGATTCACAAGTGTTCAGCAGCATTTTATGTTCAACTGTCTATTCTTCTGTTTCTCAAAGGGAAAATATTTGACTCTGCACAATGTTTTGCTTATGCCTAAGGCCCAATCTTACTTGTTAAGTACATACTTAAACCTCTGCATCCGAGGACTAGAAATATTTCCCTGTTACCTCAGGGATGCACAATTAGTCCTGTCAACTTACTTGACTAAATTGAGGATGGAATTTTCTGTAAGATCTACTGCTTCAGACAAAATTGATCTCAGGATAATTAGCAGTCTGGACTTAAATCAATTATTACTTAACATGAGTCTGTATATAAGACAATGGTAGTTTTAGTGTCAAGTGAAAAGTCTTTAACATATTATATTAGACTTAACTTGGTGACCCAGAAAAGTTTGCTACTACTGAAATAACTTGATCCAGGCAGCAGTTTCTATTACTGCAGATGCCGTCACCTTTCAAGCAGTAGAAAATTGAGCCTCTGAGCATTTGCTTATTAGGCTTGCACTAAAAGGGTAAATGAATTGGACTGAGTTGATAGGATTATTGTGTGAGTTTTGAGAAAGTATTTTTTCCAATTTTCATAACTCTCGGTTTAGCAGTCTCAGAATGTTTTCAGGCTCACTTTAGGAGATTTGGATGTTCTGGGTCTGGGTAAACTGGACTTTGCATGGTGCGCTGGGGAGAATTTTTATTTTTCAACTTGGTTTCTAGTCATGCCATACGTGTATAATTGTGGCTGAAAATTTTCGAAGAAATTTAATCCTGCAGTCACAAGAAAGTGAAAGAGGTTATGAAATTTAAAATTACCAGGCCATAAACAATTTTGAGTAGCAAATTTCTGAATTTTAAAAACCCAAAATCATGGGGGCCGGCCTGATGGCATAGTGGTTAAATTCGCACGCTCAGCTTAGTGGCCTGGGGTTTGCGGGTTCAGATCCTGGGCAGTGGACCTACACACTGCTCGTTGAGCCATGCTGTGGTGATGTCCCACGTACAAAATAGAGGGAGATTGCCACAGATATTAATTCAATGGCAATCTTTCTCAAACCAAAAACAAAAAAAAATGAAAACACCCACATAAACCCCAAAGTATTGTTTTGGTCTATTTGATTTGTTGCATAGAAACAGAAGTATGTTACTTAAGAAATGTCAGCCTCCTCTGAATAAACAGTTTATATCAAACTCTGTTTATCTCTCAATAGCTGTTGTGTGTTGAGGGTCTTATCTTGTTGATAGGTTGAATGTCAGAGGAATACTGCATGGTATTTGGGTAATTTATGTTGCTTAGAAGGAAGAAATTCTTGTCCAGTTAGAATCAGTTTATGAAATGAGATATAAAAGTAAAAATGAATTGAGAATTGCAACACACTATGGTGATATAAGGTATGATTCTTTTAATGGACATTTGATGATTTTACTACACAGAGTGCTTATATACTTTTTCCATCATGTATAATGCCTGGGTAGAAAAGAATCTATATTCACGATGAACGTAAGCGTAGGAAGTTCTTATTTGCATAAAACGTGGTACAGAACCAGAATTCATGATTCAAAGTGTCAAAAGCTGTAAATAAAAACAATCACAGAGCTGTGGCAAATTTCACTAGTCATATATCTACATACACAAAAATAATATTATGTGCATTAGAGGAGATTTCAGTTTCCTCTGAGGCATGACAGTAACATGCTGTCACCACTTTCTGGCTTTCCACTCACACCTCCACCCTCAACAGTCTTGCTCATGTCCCTGCAACTCTATCGAACATGCTCTTAGTTTTAGCTTCCAAAGATCTCTGCGTGCTCATTCCAAGATGTTTGACTTCTCTGCAACATCTTATGCAGAGCCTCGTCTTGAACCTCTTTCTTCCCCTGGCTTTACAACAACATATTCTTTTACGAAAATTCTCATATTCTTTTGGTCTGCCTCCTATCCCTTTGGTCATTCTTTTTCATTCTTCTCCATCAAGGCAACTTTTTCTCTGCCTATTATCATTAATGTTAGATCCTAAAGCTTGTTTTCTTTGGCCTTCTCTTGGTCTATACACATTTTCCCTAAATGATCTCCATCGCCTCCTATGGCATCATTACCTCCCATACACTGATGGCTTCCAAAGCTGACCTCTTGCCTGAGCTCAGACTTAGATGTCTGTAGTAAAGGTCTAAGGAGCCTAGGAATGGCCTCCCTTTCTATCCATGTGTTGAAGTTGTGTTATTGTGTGACCCTTCCCTGTACCACAATTAATTTGTCCAGAGATGGGTGCTTGATCCCAGCTTGGCCAATAAATTTGGCCTGAGATTTTTGGGTTTGAGACCGGGAGTCAGAACAACCTGTCTTTGAGATCCTGGGCTGGAATCAGAGTGGTTGTACAGGTCCAAGGCATCAGGGTCATGTAAGGACCCCATCAGTTCTGATTGGTGGTTAACTATTTTAGACATCATCTCTAATTGTAGGGTACAGAGCTTGGGAGTTGCGGGCAACCCCGTATGCTCTCATGTAGACCATTTAAGCAGAGAAGTCCAGTCTACCAATCAGAGATGGTGAAGTTTATTTTATGAAAATTATATCTCAATAATAATATATTTTTTAAAAGTTAAAAAAATAAATAAGACAGAGAGGGGCAAGCTAAGAAATGCCAACAGAGTCCTGAATCCTGTAGTTGCTGAGGTCCAGTTACATGCCTATCCCAGTACATTTGTAATCAGGTCTGCTCTTTGTTAAAGCTAGCTTGACTGAAATCTGTCACTTTTAACAAAAAAGGTCCTAGTTGATAAAACATCGGGCTGCCTACTGGCCATTTCTACTTCTATGTTATGCTTCTCTAATTCTCTCTTCCTCCTCTACCACACCCTCACTTCCAAGCCTGCTTCTCCTTCCATAACTTGTAAACGGTATTTTCACTTATCAAACCACTGAGCTGGTCATTATCTGGGACTCCTGTAATCTCTCACCCTCCCATCCACTCAGTCAAATCCTTTTATCTATTTGTCCATTTATTTCCATTGCCATTCTACCACATTCATGCCATCTACAATTTCTTTATTTGATTCCCTTGTAACCAGAATTCTGCTTCTAGCCCTGCCATCCTCCAGGGAATTCTTACTCCAGAGAAATCTCTTCTCTGGCTTCACAATAAAGCCCAATACCTTTAGCTTCACATTCAGAACTCTTCATGATCTAGTTCTTGGCTGCCTCTTCAGCCTTATCTCCTGCTACCACCTTTGTTCATATGGTTCAGCATGCACGAATCACACCAAAATGCATAGTTTCTCTATACTAGCCCCTCTTTCTGAAATGACCTTCCTTCCTCCATTGCTATCGAAGCACTCTGAACTGTAATTGCCTGTTTATTGCTGGTCTGTAAGCTGTTTGAAGGCAGGGATAATGTTCTGCAATTGCATTACTATTGTATCTTAACATAGTCCCTGTCTTGTGATGGGCTTTCTATAAATATTTATTAAACAACTACATGTGTTAGAAGAGTGAACTACTGCTGGATACAAGTACAGAGCACGGAAGCAGAGATTTGAACTTGTAAGTCAAGGACAAAGTCCCTTTCCAAGAACTGAATGTTGGGAAGGAAGCAAGACTGTAACTCTGGGTTCAGTGCTTCGTGAATTATCACTGAGCGATCTTAATAATCTTGAACACGCAGCTCTTCACGCACTAGTTCACCTTCATGTCTTGGGACAGGCATTGATTCTTTGACGTGTAGCTAGTCAGGTAGAATAGATTTTACTGTCTACAGCTGGTGGCATTTTTCTCTGTGCTTTCAGTTTTTAGCTCCTTGACATTTTTTTAGATATTGCTGCTTTGATTTTTCCTGGACACTGCAGTCTGAGGACTATTTGAATATTAATGGCCACAGCTGTGCACATCCTAGAAGAATTAGCTACTTAATTGCATTAATATGAACCTCTTGAGGCTGAGTGCTGGGTTCACATTGGAGTGATTGGATGGGCTGGATGATAATGTAAATGTGGTAGATCATTAGAGATTTACTATTGTGCTTTATTTCAAACTACTCAGGCTTATAAATAGGAGGGTGCACAGAGATGTTTGAAAGCATATGGTTAGAACTGTACAAAATCTCAAATCTTGATAAGGCTCATAAGTCTTTGATTATGCAAGTTACAAAGAATGAGTAATATATTTGTAACTGAGATGTGAGCTGGGGTCACCTTGCCCCTTATGATTTAGGCAAAACTGGCTCATCCCCTCATTCTTTGTCTTGTGGAAAATCCATGGCTTTTTCTAAGATTTCCATCAATTCCTAAAAGGCTTATGCTTTCATGATCACTTGTGTCCAACATCCAGCCTCTACTGATTTTTTAGCATTGGTTTCTTTATCTCTGACCTGCCAGTGTTGCCTCTGACCCCAGTGCACACATAGACCCTTTTTATTTCCTCATCAGGGCAACTATGGATACTACATGGTTGTATGGAGCAGAACTAAGTTACTGTAAGTGTATTATTGGAAGTTAGAATCTCATATTAGTCATCCTTGCTCTTAATTCACTGTGGGACATTCACACTGGACACACTGCCTACTGAGGGTCCCCTTTCTTTCACTTCATGCTGCTTCTCTCACCCTTTACTTCTAGATTGTGTCTGGGAATTCAGAATTCTCACTCAATTGTGCAGCACCAGTCAACTCTCTTCAGTCTCTTTTCCCCAATTCTACCTCCTTGCATATCTCAAAGCCTTTCAGTTATTCAGCCAAAAGAAAAAGACGTGGACTCATGGAGAAACACAAAGAGCATCCTGCCATTTCATTTTCCCCTTTATCAGGATTCATCCTCCTTAGAACCCTCGTCATTTTAAATCATACTTTCTTCTATCTCTTGTGTAGTACATTTATTCCAAAGTGGGTACAGAGAAGAGAGTTTCTGGTTTGTCAGCAGAGAATGGGAACTCTTTAAAAACTAGACCTCCTCAATAAGCAAGTGCCCTTATTATAAAAACCCAGTAAGCAAGGGTTCTAACTGTGAGATGTCAGAGTCCATCCCTGCTGATCCTTACAGAGCAGAAGGAGCAATGTGACTTCATTATAAATCCTCTTCATTCTGCAAATTTACAATCACTTCAGAGAGGAAAATTTTTTCCTGTGGTATTCACCTTTCTGAGCAAAGATGGGTGGCACGCAAAATCCTGTTCACTTTACCTTTGTGCCAGTTTCTTGGCGAGGTCTTCTCTAACAAGAAGAATTTAAGCAAGGGCCAAGGAGGGTGGAGGATTGTATCCATCAAACACTCACACACGTTTGTGTCTTGGCAAGATTGTTAGTGCCTGTCTAGACATATCTTACGTTGATTTACTCCGTCTCTTCTCTAGGGTGATCACTGTTCTCTCAACATTATCCTCTTTGAAGGGAAATTTGATCTTTTAGTAACATTTAACTATTTAGTAATTTTTAAGCCTTTTCTAGGGGTTACCGGTCAAATGACTTACCACGGACAGAAAGATAACCCCAGTAAAGAAAGGGGTTGAGTGGAAGTAGGGAACTGAGGTAACAGGAGAGCTCATGGCTTGTCTAGAAAAGGCAACAACAGGGCTGAGCACACGCCAAACGCTGAGTGTAGCACACAGGCGGGGGCACCATGCCTTCCTTTGCATATTGAAATCCACCTTGTTGCTCAGTCAAAACAAAAAGTCACTTTTTAAAGTTTATTATCAATTAAAAAAACCAAATAAACAAAATATGCTGTGAGATCAACACTATGAGCTTCAGGCAAAACAGAGCTCACCTGGACTCTGACCTGAGGGTCAGGACTGTTTGACCTCCACTGGCTGTTCCAACCTTGGAACTTCTGTAGGTACTCACTCTTTGCTTCTTTCCCTCCCTTTATTTATTACTCCCTTCTCCAACTGTGAGAAACCTGACTTCCATTTTCTTCAATGTATTTATTCATTTGTTCAAGTCTAGAATGCAGTTTTGGAATTACTACTCCAGACCACTGGAGAAGCAAGCCTGTGCACTCCCTCATGCACCCACTACAGAGATTCAGAACATTTCCAGCACCTCAGAGAGTTCCACTGTGCTTATCCTCCACAAAGGTATATTATTTCTTAGTGTATTTAAGCATACTTCCCTCCTCAAGATTCTTTGGGTCTGGGTAATACACAAAAGTGCACTCATAAAATTCTCATTAAACTAATGCAGAATTCTAGATCAGACGGATCGTAAAAATTGAGGGACAGTCTATGAAATACCCGACCGGTACTCTTCAAAGCTGTCAGGATCATGAAAAATAAGGAGAGTCTGAGAACCGCTATAGCCCAGAGGAGAATAAGGAGACGTGACAACTGAATGCAATGTGGGAACCAGGATGAGAAAGAGCACGTTAATGGAGAAACTGGTGAAATCTGAATAAAGTCTAGAATTGAATTAATAGCAATGTACCAGTGTCGGTTCCTCATGTTTGTTAAATATAAAATGATAACATTAGGAGAAACTAAAACCAAGTAAGAAGTATACTAGAATTCCTTCTGCTATCTTTGCAACTTTTCTGTAAATCAAAAATTTTTCCAAGTAAAATCTTGGTTAAAATTATTTAAAACATTGGGTACATAAAAGGCTCATATACCATTTGGAGATTAAGAACCCAAGATCTGTGTCAGAAACATCTGAGGTCAAATATAAGCTCTGTCTCCAACTGCAAACATAGTTGGGGCTGATTTTGACTAAAGTCATAATTATCTGCTTTCAAATATCTCTCTGCACCCTTTTAAGTAGGAATAGCAGTTTTAAATCAGGCATAGCAGGACTTGTACAAGCTGGGACTATCTTAAACGTATTAACTGCTCTGAGCCATTGCTTTCGCATCTGTGAAATACCGTACTCATCCTCATTTCATAGGATTGGTTTGAGGGCTAAATGGAGAAAACCCATGTAGAGTGTTTAGCAGGGAACTGGATACATAGCAACTGTTCAATAACTAGTAGCTAATATCATTACTGTCGGTTGGAACGTGCCACAGGTGTCACAAACACATCTCTATTTCAGGATTTATCACAGTTTATTGTCTCAATGCCCATCTCCCTCAGGAATCTCTGAGCTTCTTAGAGCCAAGGGTACTTTTTTGTTCACCATTGCATCTCTCTACCACGACTGCATATAGTAAATACGGAATGAAATTTTGTTGGTAAATAAACTTTTCTTTTTCCCTATGAAACAACAACATCTGACAAATTCCTTTTCTGTAATTCATTGCCATTGTTACAGTTCTCTTCTGATTGTGACGTCTCTCCAGTATGATAGTATACGTGAGACATTCAACTCTGCAGTCTTTGACCTCCTTTAGATATAAAGGCAGCTACACTGTGTATTAGGAGATCCCTTCATAGGCTCTGGAGGCAGCTTCCTGATCTCACACACAACATCACTTTCATATTCTGTTTCTTGACGCAGGAGGATTCTGTTCTGTCTTCTTAATGACAAAGGTCATTTGGACCCTACCATTGGGGACATTTTAGAGTTACTGTGTCTCTCTTCAAAGTTTAGGCTTGAAAACATTAAAACAGATGGTGGTACTTGGAGGGTAATTAATTTTCCTTTGGAGAAATAATCGCTTTCCTTAAAAATAAATTAATGCCTCCCTCTTTTTCCAGGAGGTAATGGTTTAGTAAATTGAGCAATGAACTGAGCTGCCCTTGACCAGGATTTAGGGGGAAAGGAGAATCTTTTGTGATTCTGCCCCTGTGTGGTTGCGTGAATTTGGGAGCCTCACCTTCTTGGGTGATTGGGAAGATTAAGTAAAGCAGAGCATTTTAAGCACTTAGCATGTGCCTGAGGCAGAGCGGGCTTTAGAACTGTTAGCGAGTATAATTATTGGGGGTAGAAAGGGAACATTATTAATCCATCTTGTTGACTTTGTATGGACACTGAGAATCTTATCAGAATACTACGTATAAAGCACAATAAAGTTCTGGTACATAGGCTCCATTTGCACAGGTGATATTTTTTACATTAATTATTGATTAATGACCAAATTCTTCTCCTTTCTCAAGTTATAGTAAATCAGTTGGGGAATAGTTGAATTTTCCTCTTTTTTTCTGGACAGCAATGTCACTGGCTAATAGATGTCATCAAATACAATCTTACCAGGAACCCATGATTTAATATATTTAGAAAGTTCTTAATATATATATATATTTACTTTTTAAGATTTTATTTTTTTCCTTTTTCTCCCCAAAGCCCCCCGGTAAATAGCTGTACCTTTTTAGTTGTGGGTCCTTCTAGTTGTGGCACGCGGGACGCTGCCTTAGCGTGGCCCAACGAGAAGCCCCATGTCCGCGCCCAGGATTCGAACCGCCGAAACACTGGGCTGCCTGCAGCAGAGTGCGCAAACCCAACCACTCGGCGGCCACGGGGCCGGCCCCTCTTAATATATTTTTAAAGGTATATTGAAATAAAACTTCTGAAGTGTTTATATTTCAAATTTTCTGTATTCCCCAACTTTGAAGATTCCAGCAAGTCTTTTATACCAGGTATTCTGTGAAATGATAACATCTTTTGCTTCATTTGTGTCCATGAATGTATATGTAGCTGTTTGCCATTTGAATTTTCACAGTTATTTAAAAAAAATAATCTAATGATACTAGGCAGAAAGTTATTGCGTAAACATTCTCCTTAGCTTCTTCTGGGTTAAGCTTCTGCCAGGGGCATATTTATTATGTAGAAATTATCATGGTATCCATATTTTAGCATAATGGGGGATGTATTTTAATATTTCATTCAAAACAAGAAGTGATTATTTCTGCAAAAATGCATTTTAAGGTCACGTTCTCTTACCACAGTGTGCAGAAGAATACCGCCCCCCACAGAGAGAATTGCACTGGTAAAGTGACTACAGAGAAATGCACTTACCACTCAGCACAGATTGCCCTGGGCTACAGGAACAGCAGTCTGAATTTGCCTTTTGTAGAGTAATAGAGGGGAAAAATGAAATTCTTTCAAAATTGTTTGACAAAAACCGTTTGAAGCTTTGCTCGATCATGTGTATAAGGGAAGAGAGACCTAGGGAACCAGAACCAAGATGTAGAGCTTCCGGTACAGATCATTACTGGTACTTCCAGTACTGGATAGTGGCAGCCTGTGACACGGAGGAGAGGACCCGGGATGAAGCCAACATTTATTGTTCAACACATCCATTAAGGTGTATCTTCTCTGTGAGGATGAGTTGGAGGTTGACGTCAGATCCCACTGAATATCCTTTAGAGCACATGCATACATCGGTCTGTGGAGTAAACTGAATCTACCTCTCATTGTCTTTTTCCAAATTCTGGGGCAGTAATTCTTAACAAATAGCAAATCAATACCATTTGACATCCATCTTAATAATGTTCTGAGTCAAGAAACCCTTTCACAGATACTGTTTTGTGAGTGTAACTAGTACCTTGACCAATGAAGACGTAGGAGATAGTCAAAACTCAATTGTTTGTTTTGTTTCAATTTCTTCTTCCTTCTTTAAAATGTATTCAGTGAGGAAAGGTCTTGCTGGGCTTCTGGATGAGATTTTAGGCAGTCTCAGAATTTTTTTGAGTATTTTTAGATATATAAAATCCTATAATCAATTTAAGATGGAAAATACAGCCTTGGCTTACAAATTAGAATTTCCAATCCTATGTATTGCTTAACTCTTCAATCTTCATTCGAAGGTACTGCTCCTGAGCCCCTTCCCCAGAAAGAGCCAGCTGCAGATGCTGTCTTTGCCTTTGGAGAAGGCAGTGTGTGTGGTCCTTTATCTCACTCCCAATTCTCTCCTCCCACCTTGTTAACTGCGGATTCTGGTCTCATCAGGAAGATCTGGAGCAGGGGAGGGAGAAAGAGAAAAAGGATCCCGGAAAGACTTCTCGACCAGAATGTTAGTAAGCTGATTTTGTTCTTGCTGGCCTGGCTGATGTTTTAGGCTGATTTTCTCTTCTGGATGATTCTACGAGGTTTTTTGGAAGCTTCACATTTGAGCCAGTCACTGACCACTCCTGCTACATAGTCAGTGCTCTCTCTCCTGTTGCCTGCTTCTGATTTTCCATCTCCTCTGATTTTCTGGCTACCCTTCTATAAAGCCCCTCCACTGTTGTCTCTTCACACTCTGACTGAAGCTCTCTTATTAAGATCTATTTTAAAAGTAACCCAGATTTTACTCCTGCAGAGTCTTCATATGGGCCAGTGTTGAATGATGACCCCCCAAAAGGTACGTCCACATGTTTACCTCTGGAAATTTTGAGTGTGACCTTATTTGAAAAAAGGTCTTGCAATTAAGATAAGGATGCAATTAAGTTAAGGATCTTGAGAAGCAGGAGATCCTTCTGGGATCCTGAGTTATCCAAGCAGGCCCTAATTCTAACAACAAATGTCCTCATAAGAGAAAGGTAGAGGGAAAAGAGACACAGGGGAGAAGCCATCTGAAGATGGAGGCAGAGATTGGAGTTAGGCAGCCACAAGACGAGGAACGCCTGGCATCATCAGAAAGTGGAAGAGACACAGGAAGATTCTCCCTAGAGCCTTTGGAGCGACCACAGACCTGCTGACACCTTGACTTTGGATTCTGGCTTCCACAACTGTGAGAGAATAAATTTCTGTTGCTTTAAGCAACTAAGTTTGTGACAGTTTATTATGACAGCCCTGGGAAACTACCAGACGCATTTTGACTGGACGTCTTCCGGTCTTGTGAAGTTACTGCTCAGATTCAGCCCTCTGCTCTGTGAACAAAGGCTGCTCTAGCCAGCCAGCCTCTCCTCTGGGGATTCCCCAGGCTTGCCTCTGACACTCTCACGTACACCCCAAACTCCAGGGAGCATACCTCAAGCTCTCCAAGTGGTTTCCTTTGAACACCCTCTCATCAGACTTGAGGTGAAAGGAGAGACAGCCCTCCTCACCAAATCCACATCCGTAGGGTGTTGGAGTGCGGCTTATGGCACAGTTTTACCCAAAGAACTTCTCTCCAATTCTGTTTTCCATCTCATCTTTCTAACTATTTATTTATTCATTTGTTATTTATTTTTTCTTTGAGATGTGATCTAGAGTCATAAAACCTGTTCTTGGTCACTGACTTCAAAAATTGAATTTTCATATCAGTTGTCTCCGGTCACTTCAAACTGCCAGGATAACATCCTAGGTTACATATAGATCTCCAGAATGTGTGACTCCTACCTACCTACCAAAACCCTGGTGCTTAAGCAGATAAAACCAGGTAAAGAGAGTCTGTAAGGAAGTCTATTTTAATGAGGCCTTCTTCTCAGTATCGTACAAATTATAATGCTTCAAAGGAACTTTATTTTGTGGCGTTTGGACTTTTTAGTGCAGCTCTGGGACTCTGGCCATAGACGCCCAGGGCGCATGGCAATCTGTGCTCTCCTTTCCCAGGTGGATGCACCATTGCTCTAAACCTTTTCCTTCAGAGATCCTCACCCAGAGTTAAACTATAACTCCTGGCTCCTGCAGCAGAAACATTAGTGCCTCACTTCCTAGGTCCCCCTGCGTCTCAGCCTGCCTCAAGGCTCGGTAATACTAATTTGTGGTTGTGTAGGAAACTCAGCAGGCCCTTGCTGGCTCTGGGGCAGCTGGAGGAAGACAGTAAAAGCTGCACCACCTGCCAAGCTTGCTTTCTTCTCTGAAGGCGGGGGAAGGAAGCAACAGTTTCCTAGTAGGAGAGGCTCCACAGGACAAAGAGCTCATGGAAAATAGAATTGTGTCTACACTGAGGTGTGGGGTGCTCTTAAATAGCCTGACTGATTCTTAGTCTCAGTGTCAGGCTTAAAATATGAAAATCTGTAATGAAACAGCTTAGAATTGCTCTCCACTGTTGATTTTAGCTGGCTTGCTTTCTTTCCGTTATATAAACTCATGATGACATTTTAAAATATGTGTTAACACAGCACCAACATTCTTAGGCACTCTTAAACCTTTGGAAATCTTACCATCTTCCATCTTTCTTGGAGGTTTCATACAAAAAATCTACAAATGTGAGAAAAAATACTCGAGGCCAGACAAAGTTCTCCCTTGGGACAGCCAACATTGCTTACTTAGATTCAAGCTTTCCATAACTTTTCCCCAAATCTAAATTCCAAGCCATTCTCAGATAAGTTTATCACATAGAAGCAGGAGTAGAAAAGAGAAAGATAATCAGAATTCATCAAGTTGCAAAGCAGAGTTAACCAGGTCACTTCTGTCAACGAAAATAATCCATAACCAATCTATAAATGAAAACTTGGGTGAGTTGATTCTGAGCTTAAATTTTAGGATTATAACCCTGGGAGAGTCTTTGCACAAAGGAACAGAGCACTCCAAAGAAGTAGGGGTATACAGGGTGGTTATATACCCTCAAAGAGTATGTTTCACATATGATTGAAATGTCCCTTTTACAATAGTCACGAGGCTGCTCTGTCAGCACAGCGATTGATGGAAACGGCAGATAGGTCTGCTGTCTCAGTGAAAGCCGCGGGGTGGCAGGTGTGTTGCCTCGGGCTGGGGGGTCACAGATGAGCACTGCAATCGGTTCCCAGCCTAAAGAAAGATGCTTAATCTTTAAGGAGATGCCAACGTTGGGAGGGGGAGAGAAGTTGCACCTTTATCTCAAGGGCCTTTGTTCTTGCCATAGGGAATCTCTAAAGCAGATATACAATGCATGCTCAACAGCCTCGGTCAGGCCCTTTTGGAAAGACAAGGTCAGGCCGAGTTAGGTTTATACCAAATGGCTTCCTCATATCTTCCAATATATCCTGTTACTTGCCATTTTTATTTGTCACTTCCAAAATTGAGACCAATGATGGTTCTGCATTTGATCAATAATATTACCAACTCTCTCCACTGGGGTAGAGTCAGGGAATTTTATTATAGATAGGAGGGGATAGGGGTAAAAGTATGAGAAGGAAGACTTGCCTCCTTTCTCAAACATTAATGCTGCTCCCCAAAATCTGAGTGCCGACGTCTCTTAGAATCATAGAGATATCACTTGCTAGAGGTTTCACCTGCTGAGGCTGAGAGATTATTTCTTGCTCTCAGAGATTCTGTCATGATGTAATGGGGAGAATCAGCTTTGGATTTAACCAGGCCTTGATATGAATCCCCCTCATCCAGTGTATCCCGGGGGCTTGGTAACATCTCTTCATCTCTCAAGAGTCTCAGATTCCTCTGCATAGTGAAGCAGGGATAATGTCTGGTAGAGTTGAGTTGATAATTGCATAATGTGATGAAGCACGAAAAAAGCACGTAAAATGCTTGGCGTGGAGTCGTAACTCAATCCGTGACCGCATTGTAACTACAACTTTATAATAGATGTTGGAATGCACAGCCTTCACGTTCCCAGTTGTGTTCTGTGTTACTTCCAGGAAGCTCACGCCTGTCCTTCTCACACCATTTGGCAGATTTCCTATATTATGAGCCTTGGTTCTTCTTGGCGCTCCCTCTGCCTTGCTGGAAGCTAATTTCTTCCCCCTTCCTATACAGACTCATCATTTCTCTCCCTTCTTTCGTGCACAGAGAGTGCACAATAGCTGTGGACTGAGGACAGAGCCCTGGGGAACCATAATGTTTGAGGGGTAGAGGAGGAAAAACATCTCAGGAGCTATTCAGAGAAGGACTAAGAAGTAAGAAGAAATCCAGGAAAAGAAAAAAAGCCAGAGCAGAGTTTCAAGGAGGCTGTAATAAAGAGCAAAACGTAGCCTAAAGCTCTAGAATGAGAACTAAGAGGAAGCTGTTCACTCAGATCCATAGATGCTCTCCTGCCTGAGCCTTCTGAGACCAGTCATACACAGTGCCAGCTGGCTGGTGCCGGAGGAGTCTTGTTAACAGCAGAGGACACATCTAAATGGTCCCCTGTGATGAGATCGCCTGCGAGCACAGTGAGGGTAATGGCTCAGCCTTCATAGATGGGGCCATAGAGAATTGGTATCCAGCAGTATTTAAGATTCAGGTATTTGCAGCACTTGTAGGATGGCATGGCAATACCGATGTAGAGTCCCCTCTCTGTGATGGAAAGAAGATCAGTGAGAAAAGTTCCTGGGGCCCAGGATTTTAGAGGCCCCAGAGCTTATGGAGAAGCACTCAGTAAGGTGCAATGTAAGAGAGAAGTAGGTTGCTTCTCAGCTTGTTCTATATAGACCCTAGGTTCAAACCCATTTATCTTCCTCTGCAGAGCATCATGTACCCCAGTGATCCTAAACCAGTTCTTCAAGTGAGGAATCTGTCTTCCATACGGGTTTATAAAATTGAATTTGGGTGCATGTTCTTCCTTTTAGGCCATAGTCTCCACCACTCCCCACCCGCTTTGATTACTCATTTATGGCCCCTGCCTGGCCACTCTAAGTATCTAATCAATTTTCAAAGCTTGATCTAGTCAAATCATATGGTATACCTTTGCTTTTTCAAGCTGCAAGAAAAGGTCTTCTCTTGGGGCTGGCCCCGTGACCAAGTGGCAAGTTCACGCACTCTACTTTGGTGGCCTGGGGTTTGCCAGTTTGGATCCTGGATGTGGACCTATCTATAGCTCATCACGCCATGCTCTGGTGGCACCCCACATAAAAGAATAGAATGCCTTACAACTAAGATACACAACTGTGTATTGGGGCTTTGGGGAGGGAAAAAAAAAGATTGGCAACAGATGTTAGCTCAGGGCCAATCTTTTTTATTTTATTTTATTTTAATTTATTTAATTAATTAATTTATTTAATTGCAGTAGCATTGGATTATAACATTGTATAGCTTTCGGATGTACATCATAATATATTTTGAATTCTGTGTAGATTACATCATATTCACCACCCAAAAACTAATTATAACCCATCTCCTCACATGTGAGCCAAATCACCCCTTTTGCCCTCCCCCATCCCCTATGGTAACCACCAATCCAATCTCCAATGCTATGTGTTTGTTTGTTGTTGTTTTTGTCTTCTACTTATGAGTGAGATCACATGGTATTTGACTTTCTCCCTCTGACTTATTTCACTAAGCATAATACCCTCAAGGTCCATCCATGTTGTCACAAATGTCCGGATTTCATAATTTCTTATGGCTGAGTACTATTCCATTGTGTATAAATACCACATCTCCTTTATCCATTTGTCCTTTGATGGGCACTTAGGTTGCTTCCAAGTCTTGGCTATTGTGTCTAATGCTGCAATGAACATAGGGGTGCAAGTATCTTTATGCCTTTGCGTTTTCAAGTTCTTTGGATAAATACCTAACAGTGGGATAGTTGGATCATATGGTAGATATATTCTTAATTTTCTGAGGATACTCCCTACTGCTTTCCATAGTGGCTGCACCAGTTTGCACTCCCACCAGCAGTGTACAAGGGTTCCCTTCTCTCCACATCCTCTCCAACATTTGTTGTTTCTTGTCTTGTTAATTGTAGCCGTTCTGACTGGAGTGAGGTGATACCTCACTGTAGTTTTGATTTGCATTTCCCTGATAGCTAATGATGTTGAGCATCTTTTAATATGCCTGTTGGTCATCTGTGTATCTTCTTTGGAGAAATCTCTATTCAGATCCTTTGCCCATTTTTAGTTGGATTGTTGGTTTTTTGGTTGTTGAGCTGTATGAGTTCTTTGTATATTTTGGATATTAAGCGCTTATCTGATATATGGTTTGCAAATATCTTCTCCCAATTCTAAGGATGTCTTTTCGTTTTGTTGATGGTTTCCTTTTCTATGCAGAAGCTTTTTAGTTTGATGTAGTCCCATTTGTTCATTTTTCTGTTGTTTCCCTTGCCTGGTCAGACACGGTACTTGAAAATATGCTGCTCAGACCGATGTCAAAGAGTGTACTGCCTATGTTTTGTTCTAGAATTCTCATGGTTTTGGGTCTTACATTCAAGTCTTTAATCCATTTTTAGTTGATTTTTGTGCATGGTGTAAGGGAATGGTCTACTTTCATTCTTTTGCATGTGGTTGTCCAGTTTTCCCAAGACCATTTATTGAAGAGACTCTCCTTTCTTCATCATATGCTCTTGGCTCACTTGTCGAATATTAGCTTTCCATAAATGTGTGGGTTTATTTCTGGGCTCTCGATTCTGTTCCATTGATCTGTGTGTCTGTTTTTGTGCCAGTACCATGATGTTTTGGTTACTATGGGTTTGTAGTATATTTTAAAATCAGGGAGTGTGATACCTCCAGCTTTGTTCTTTTTTCTCAGGAATCCTTTGGCTATTTGGGGTCTTTTGTTGTTCCATATAAATTTCAGGATTCTTTGCTCTATTTCTGTGAAAAATTGTTGTTGGAACTTTGACAGGGATTGCATTGAATCTATAGATTGCTTTAGGAAGTATGGACATTTTAGTGATATTAGTTATTCCAATCCAAGAGCATGGAATATCTTTCCATTTCTTTGTGTCTTCTTCTATTTCTTTCAACAATGTTTTATAGTTTTTGGTGTACAGATCTTTCACCTCTTTCGTTAAGTTTATTCCTACGTATTTTATTCTTTTTGTTGCAATTATAAGTGGGATTGTATTCTTAATTTCTCTTTCTGCTACTTCGTTGTTAGTGTGCAGAAAAGCAACGAATTTTTGTATGTTGATTTTGTATCCCGCAACTTGACTGTATTCCTTTATTGTTTCTAAAAGGTTTTTAGTGGATTCTTTAGGGTTTTCTAGATATAAAATCATGTTGTCTGCAAAGAGTGACAGTTTCACTTCTTTTCCGATGTGGATCCATTTTATTTCTTTTTCTTGCCTGATTGCTCTGGCTAGGACTTCCAATACTATGTTAAATAAGAGTGGTGACACTGGGCATCCTTGTCTGGCTCCTGTTCTAAGAGGGATAGCTTTCAGTTTTTCTCTGTTGAGAATGATATTTGCTGTGGGTTTGTCATATATGGCCTTTATTGTGTTGAGGTATTTTCCTTCTATACCCATTTCATTTAGAGTTTTTATCATAAATGGATGCTGTATCTTGTCAAATGCTTTCTCTGCATCTATTGAGATGATCATGTGATTGTTATTCTTCATTTTGTTAATGTGTGTATCACATTGATTGATTTGTGGATGTTGAACCATAGCTCAGGGCCAGTCTTAAAAAAAATTTAAATAAAGAGTGGAGCATGATTAAAAAAAAAGAAAAGGTCTTCTCTTGCACCCTTTTTGCTTCTACCTCAGATATTCTTTTTAACCCGAGTGATATTTCACCCAGCTGAAATGTTGGAGGGTAAGAATTTTGCTCTGATAAATTGGGATTGGCCTCGAGTGGATACGTTTTCTGCCCCCAGGGAGTGTTCACATAGAGGAGTTCTAGTGCTTCCTTCTCTTAGGCAAAACCATGCCTGAATACCAAATCTTTTCCTATGAAAACATGTTGGCACTAGAACCTCTTCTGTTTTGACAAGAATCCTGCCTTGCATTTTTCTGTGCTGTTTTCTTTCTGTTCCCTTTTCTCATAAATGCCATGGTAACGTGGATCTGACTATTTCTTCGCATTAAGTTATGAAATGGTTTCCTTGACCTACTGCTTTTTATAGGAGGCAACGCTTAAGACTCAATTTTGATTTACACAGAGTCACAGGAAAATGGAGCTGAACTTCAGTGTCTTTGTTTGTTAAGCAGTGACCCATGCCACACACACTGTTTGCTGGGAGGGCCTGGGGCTCAGGAAGCCTCAGTGGAGGCATCCCCTCGCTTTCCTTCTACGAAGCAGGATGAAGGGAGGAAAGAGTACTTCTTCCCCTAGGGCCAGCCTTCAAGTGGTGCAGGAGCTCTGTTCTGGGCAGGGTGATGTGACTCATACTTAAAAACTAGAGTTCCCTGTGCCGGAAGATGAAACAACTCAAGGTGGGAACATGAGACTCTCTTGCTGTTCCCCTAAAAACCATGCCTGGTACATAAAACGTTTGTGAATAAAGGACATATTTTTGTGTTTTCATTGAGGAAATTCAATATGTGAGGGAGGGGTAAGATGTGATGTCTTTCTTTTACCAAAAGAAAACCAACTTTAGCAAAGATACTGGGTGATGAATCAGCGACTCTGAAAACATGACGTGAGACTCTTTCTCATAAAACCTAAGTGTTTCTGTAAATATCTTCCCTTAAGAACTGATGACCCACCAGATAACCAGGCTGCCTTTAGTAAATCCCTCACAGAACTATATTTAAATCTGCTGTCAGTATCCTTCCTATTAGCTCTATGTTTTTTGTTATGAAAACAGGAAAATACATAGTTGACCAAACTACATATACAAAGTCCATGTCCTTTATTTATTTAATGTTAGTTACTTGAATTTTCAAATAATTTTGTCAGCCTGCTGTAGTAAAACAGATTATTTCCCTCGGCTATTAACTTTTTACCCCTATGATACATATGTACAAATTAACTGACCATCTTACCTGATTAATAACACCTTTGCATGCAGATTTGATATCTCAAGTATCATGATCCCATAGGGGTGAGCTGTGTAAGACACCAACTTGGAGCCTAAATTGCTTTTTTCATGCTGTTGAATCAATCTTGCTGCTGTAACTGATCTCTTTCTAGCACCTTACTTTTCTCTTTTTTCTGTTTCTTTCCTTCTCCTCCTGTTCCTCCTCCTCTTCTTCCTTCTTTCTCCTCTCTCTCCCACTTTCTGCTTCTCATCCTCCTCCTCTCCTTTCTTCTTCTCTCCCACATCTGCTTTTTTTTTTCTGAATTGTTGATGCTTGGTTTAAATTGTCTAGATCAGTGCGAACCTCCTATCTTAGAAATTGTGCTTCCTTTGATAAAGAAATGCATATGACAAAGCTACTAGGGTCTGAGATAAGTGCTTCTATGACCCCTCTATCTTCCTTATGTAGATACTATTGGGGAATTAACAATTCTGCCAACACAAGACCCTTCTGTGGCATTATAGATGAGAGTGAGAGAGCAGAGTTTATTATAAAGTGAGCATTAGCAGAGTTACTTGCATGTGAGGCTGCACAAAAGTAACTACAAAGTCTGGACAAAACTTTACACAATGAAGTAGAGGGAAGAAGAAAATTAAAACTTCTCTTTTCTCCTTGGAAGATAAATGGGTGCCCTTTGAGTATTTCGTGTATACCTTCTGAAAGAGTTAATTTTGGAGGTACACGTTTATAGTTTCAAGGGTCAGAAGGCCTGTGACCTTGCACTATAAAATCAAAAGATAGGGCCTCTTATTGAGTCTACTATATTTTCAAGGAGCACCCTAAGGCAACTGCTTCTCTCTTCAAAGAAAATTCCATTATTTTACCCTTCTATCACCCAAGTTAGATTTGCAAGATTCTTCTTTAAGTGACATTGATTAGTCTCCAAGATGAACCTTGTTACAAGTGGGCTTATTGAGAGAATGCCCACGTACTACATGCCATGAGTTTCAGTTGAACTAATTAGCTGTCATGGTGTGTGTCTGCGTGATGATATGGTTTTCAGAGATTCAGATTGAGATTTATTCTGACAATATTTTAAGAAGAAAGATTGATACATGTTAGACTCGAATCTGATCTTAGTTCTCTTAGGTTGTGATGTATATAGATTCATCTAGTTGTTCATCTCTTTAAGATTTCTTGGCAGAAGTTTACTTCTTGTCATTCTTGTAGCACCATTTTACACAGATCATTGACTGCACCAGTGATTACATTGCTATTCAGTGTCAGGGAACTCAGGGCCTTGTCAGTGTGCCAGGATTTATCTTGGAGGATACAGGCCAAATAATCCAATCAGAAAATTCTTCAAAAATCTCTTCTAGGAGTGGTCATATGTGATTGCTTCATAGGTTGAGCTTTTCTTTGGCTTACAGATACTGATCAGAAAATCAAAAAAAGTTACTAGCATTCATTCATGCATCAAATTGTTTTGTAAGATGTTGTAATGACGGGGAACAAAGATGAAATATAATTAATCCTTATTTCAAAAAAGCTTACAATTTAATAGTGAATGTGTTCCATACACAAATAAGCATGATGAAGAAAGTTTGTCACAAGTCGGTGGCTCAGTAGTGCTACGTGGGTGGTCAGATGATGAAAAGATGACATTTTGTCTGGATATTGGGAAAGACTTTGTGGAGAAAGAGGCTTCTGGGCACTGAACGATGAGTCAGGTCTCCATAGGTCATGACAGCGGGTATAGGAGGAATCACAAGGACTAGTCAAAGAATGGCATAAAGTCATTTTGGCTTGAGCATGTTCAGGGTGCCCTGGAAGATGAGACTGAAGATAGATTTTAGAGCTGTGTTATAAAGAGTCATAGCCCAGACTAAGATGACATATCACCTGTCAGTGTCGTTTCTAAAGAAAGGCAGTGGGAAGGGTGTGGACTTTGGAGTTAGAAAGCCCTAGGTTCAAATTTTGGTTCTTTCATTTTTCTATCTACAGAGTCGAGCAATTACTGAGTCACAGCTTCCTCATCTTTAAAATTGGAGTGAAAGTGCTTGCCTTGCATCTTGCCATCAAGTTTAGAAATTATAGCAATTTAGAAAACACCGTATAAAATACGTTATGATATTTAGACATTATCTGTCTGAGACTTCCTCCACACACAGATTCATTACTGTTCTTTATCTGAGAGGGCAGAGCTGCTCTGATTTATTGATCTGAAAATGAATCACGTCAGAGATTAGCACTTAGCAGAGATCACCTAATGGTGTCCCTTAGAAAATGAAATGACTTTTGAGTTGTTTCCCAGTTCCAGCTAACATCTTACATTCTGGTCCAGGATATTTCTTTCTGTTGCTTAATACTGTTCCTATTATGCCTCAAAACTAATTTTACTTCTCACTGTTAATCCCAACGTGGTGTTACTTTTACTTTTTGTTTTTCCTACAAGTAGCTGTTTGAATGAATTGACTTTGGAGTGTGCCCAATTCCTTTATTTCTCTCTTAATCCTTTCATGTCACTCTGGAAGTACTGCTTCAAGATGAGTCCCTGCAGAGACGGCATTTCAAGCAGCCTGTGAGGATTAGCTTTGGGTTTTTTTTTTTTTTTTCCCAGCATGCAAACTCAATTTGGGGAATTATCACCTCAGGCATAAGGATGATAGTTCTGGAAATGTCAGTCAGAAAAGCATGTGGAATAGTCCAGCTCCCTTTTACAAATAGTTTGGTGGGGAGCAAAATACCAACTCCATCAACTAGTCAGTGGGCGGACAGACCTTTGGAAATGTCTGCAAAACCCTCTGCTAGCTGCTAATCTTCCCTCTGTAATTTCACTGACATAAGCAATAAACCTTGTAATTATATTGCACTAATCAGGAGCACTGACAATAATGGACTATCAATCACAGCACTCACATGGAAACCCAGTCAGGTTCAGAGCTTAGTGCTGGCATCATTTGCAGTTTAGTTCTAACCTAACTCCAAGGAGCCGATGGATGCAAGCTGGCCAAATCACATGCAGCTCAACTATTTCTCCCACCTGCCTTGAACGTGCTTTTCAAAATGTATCATTCATTAGGTTAAATTTCTTGTGCCGATGTTTGGGGCTGTGCATTTCCTTCATTTAGAGTTTATAACAGCAATAACATCCTCAGCACAGGGCATTTCCTGAGGATTAATGGCCAGCTGGGGTTAATGGCTGAGGGTAGAGCAAAGACCATCAATTCCTTCCCTCCAGTCATTAATTCTTAGGAGATGACCTGTCCTTTCCTCATTATCGCTTGAGTTTGACCTTTATATGAAGTGATGTGGCACCATAGGAATTCGTCCTGACGTGGGGGCTGCAAAAGATGCAGCGGCCAAGCTGGAAGCTTTTTTTTCCACCTAAGCTTCTTTTTAGGACAACTGCCTTTTACCTACGTATCAAATCACACGTCATGTTCTAAATCTGTGTATACCCAATAAGCGGTTTGTCTAGAATCAGTCATTTACTTTTTTCTAGCTTCTAACAAGTGGTCAGTCCTGATATATTTATGTGATTTCCCTATTGTTTGATTGTTCATGTTTGAAATGTTCATCTCTGCCAGGCCGCTCTTTGTTTTGGAGAAGTGTCTCATGACATTACGTTTTCATCATTGTGTGGGAACTATTGCATGTTCTCCTCAGAGCCCTTAATTCAAATGTGCACAAAGACCCTCCCTCTGGGGTCTCTCTGTGTGTTTGTTTGTGCTGAGGAGGCGGGGGGAGTGGGTCTGCAGGGAATAAAGGGATATGAAACATGAACCGTGCGTCCACCCAGAGCTCTGGGAAGATTTTCTTATTTGCACGACAAGGAGGCTTCTGTCTAATCAGCTCTTCATTATTGTCTCCCTAATTATCATGTTCCCTGAAGATTTTCATTCTTGTATTTCCCCTTGAAGGAATAATAATGGTTAAACTATTTAATAAAGTTGCTTTGTCTTTTATCTGGTCTCTCACCCAGGAATCTCCAGGTGCTTTGCAAAGATTAATTACGATTTACAAGGTTCACAAAATGGATCTTAATTTAAAGCATTTTGAAAATTGTGAGGCCTCAATAAATTAAGGAAATAGAAGTAGAAACCTGAAGTTGGGGTCCATTTGATTGTAGAAAAAAGAGACTTCCTTCTCAATAATCCTGTGACATTTTTGCTGCAGAATTAGGATAAAGGATGTAAGATTAGATTCCTGAAAGTAAATTAACTTCTCCTAAGCACTATGAATTAACTTTTCCTAAGCACTCTAAGTGTGCTATTTGTTACCAGGGGACCAGTGCTGCCTATTTGGAACAGTACATTAATCGGGACTCTTTGGGTCACAAGTGACTGAAAACCAACTAATAATGGCCTAAATAAAAAGAAAAAAAATAGCTGATGCACCTGAAAAATCTAGCCTTCATTTGCCCTCGCTGCACTCAATGACTCAAATATGTTATAAAGACTCTACCTCTTGGCTTGGCTTTCCTGGACAGGCTTCACTTTCAGGCTGACCTTCTCCATGTGGTGATCCCAGCCACCATAAACTTGTAGGATGCAAGCTTCAGACTTACATCCTACAAGATTAGCAACCCTGATTAAAAGAGTTTCTCTTACTCAAGAGTTCCAGCCAAAAAAAGTGAGTTAACCTGATTTTGATCATGTGTCTACCTCTGAACCATTTTCTTTGTCCAGTACGATAAAATATGTTGATTGGCTGGGCTGGCTCCTGGAACTGCCCTTGAAGCTGAGGACAGGATCAATCATATCTAAACCAGCAGATTGATTTGGTGGGTAGGGATGGTTCCTGAAAGGCAAATCAAGGAGTTGTTTCAAGAAGGCTGAAGAATGGGTGCTGTGCAAGCAGAAAGAACAGATGCCCACAGAAGGCAGCATGATTTCAGTATTTACATTTGCTCCCTGCTCAGCTAATTGAAAACCTCAGAGATAAAACTCAAAATCTCTGTCATTAATATAATTTTTCATTAACACACTACTTTCAAAAACACATACCCTGGAAACTAGCCTCATGAGATATTTCTTGAAAAAATTGTTCAATTTACATAAATTGAAGGAACACTGAAAACTATAACCATCTGTGGATATGCATTAGTATTAAATAAGCCAGTATGCCCTCACAACACATACAGATTTTACTGTATTTACACAATCAACAAACTCCTCATTCATCCAAATATATGCGTGTGTACATATAGTGTGTGTATGTGTATGTTTGCTTCCAAAATTTGTAATGTCAGAGATCAGAAGTGTAATATAAGGTATGATGGTCTCTTGAGGCAGAATGCTACAGGAAAAGAGAAGAAAGGACCACTCAGCAAAGGTTCTCAGGGAACTTCGGCCCAGCTGCAGAAAGTAGCATTGGAGATTCATTTGGTTCTGCCAGGAAGTGTCCATGGAAAGTCACACTCCCCAAAATGATTAGCCCTGGATTTCCCATTGGGAAAAGCACACAGCAGCAGGATATCTGTGGATCAGTCTGTGGATGTCTGTCAGCGGAGACGGTGCTCTGTCACTGTGAGCTATGAAAAACTCTATGTCTGAGAAGACCTCAGGTATTGTTCAAGGTCTCAACTCCAGGGAATTGGATCAGCGTGAGTGAGGAGCAGCAGGACCCTCTGCCACCAGTGACAAGTCCAAAGCAGCCTTCCAGATCTGGGACTAGACTTGGAGGACAGCAGTAGCATACCAGGCAGAATGAGGGGACAGAAGCTGTGAAAAGAGGCTAAGGAAGAAGCCAAGAATAAAACTTGGCAGTGTACGCTCGGGGGGGTGTGTATATGAGGAGATACTCACCAGAATATGTGGCTTTCTGGGAATCTAACTTGATGCGAGGATGGAACTGAGAACATGCTGAGCTTATGGGCATGATATAGTGGATGAACTTTGGAACAAGCAACACCTGAGTGTGAATCTCAAATCACAGAAAGTACAAGCTGCAAAAGTTATTTATGTGGAAACCGGGTCTTATCTGTAATAAAAATAATATTATTTTCCTTGGAGGTGTGTTGTAAATATAGTAGGTAAAACATTTCACCATTACAACACAGAGTGCAAAAAGCATCTTGCTCTTTATTTCTTTATGACTGAGCGTAACTTGAGTGTCTTTGAGTGTGTGTGTATGAATGTGTTCCTACTCATAAGTGAGAAATATAATCAATGTTATCAATTCACGATAACTCAGCCACTTGTAGTTTAAAACTGTCTATTTTGAGTAAATATTCAGATCAACCAAAGGTTTTTCTCCTTTACCTTCTCTTTTTTCCTATCTATCTCCCTGGAGGATCCTGTGTTTGAGAGAAGCCTGTGTAATATGAAGTCATGCTGTTGATGGGAAGAGAAGAGCCTGGTTGGTGGATTTGCTGGTTGGTGGCCTGGCTGGTATCTGTTGAGGTGTAACTTGTCCTACCAGGACAGAGGTGTTGCCTTCTGATCTTACTGAATCTGCCTGTATTGTCTTTGGAGATTCTATAGCCTCCAGTTTGGGAGTGCATTCACCCTTTATGGTAATTATGATGTTCTTTCTGGTATACCAACTCTCTTTTCCACTTCTGTGTCCCTTTCAGGGGTTGAGGAGCCCTCAGTTTCTTTTCTATCCGTTTCCCATCAGGCCCATCTTATTTATTTATTTATTTCAGCTTTATTGAGATATAATTGACATATACCATTGTTTAAATTTAAGGTGTACAGAATTTCCTTCTTTTAAAAGACTGAATATGTTCCATTGTATGTATACACCACATTTTCTTATCCATCCATCCTTTGGTAGAGAATTAATTTGCTTCCATGTCTTGGCTATTGTGAATAATGCTAAAATGAACACGAGAGTGCAGACATCTCTTTGAGATCCTGATTTCAATTTCTTAGGATAAATACCCAGAAGTGAGATTACTGGGTCTCATGGTAGTTCTATTTTTAATATTTTGAGGAAACTCCATACTGTTTTCCATAGTAGCTTCATCAGTTTACATTCCACCAACAGTGCAAAAGAGTTCCTTTTTCTCTACATCCCCACCAGCATTTGTTGTCTTGTTTTTTTTGGTAACAAGCATCTTTTTAGACACCTTTCTCAGTCACTGCTACTCTTACTGATATGTCAGATATGGACCTTACAAGATTTAAGTCCTCTCAGGGCATACCCTGGAAAGTCAAGTAATTATTTTTTTTAAAAATTGTATTTTTTACTTGTGGTGAAATACATATAACATGGAATTTAGCATGGTAACCATTTTTTAGTGCACAGTTCAGTAGTGTACATTCACATTGTTGTGCAACCAATCTCCAGAACACTTTTCATCTTGCAAAACTAAAACTCTATACCCCTTAAACAACAACTATCCATTTCTTCTTCCCCTATTCCCTGGAAATCAGCATTTTACTTTCTGCCTCTATGAATTTGACTACTCTGAGTACTTCATAGAAGTGAAATAATATAGTATTTGTCTCTTTTGTGACTGGCTTATTTCACTTAGCATAATGTCCTTAAGGTTCATCTGTGTTGTAGCATGTGTCATACAATTTCCCTCCTTTTTTTTTTTTGTGGTGAGGAAGATTGGCTCTGAGCTAAAACCTGTTGCCAATCTTCCTCTTTTTGCTTGAGGAAGATTGTCACTGAGGTAACATCTGTGCCAATCTTCTTCTACTTTGTGTGTGGGATGCCGCCTCAGCATGGCTTGATGAGCAGTGTGTAGGTCTGCACCCAGGATCTGAACCCATGAACCCTGGGCTGCCAAAGCAGAGTGCGCGAACTTAACCACTATGACACCAGGCCAGCCTCTTCCTTCCTTTTTAAGGCTGAATAATATTCCGTTGTATGTATATACCACATTTTGTTTATCAGGTGATTATCTTTTATATTCTGTGATCTCTCAAAACATGTTTAGTGATCTACTGCAGTTTCTATTATTTCACCATATTTTCCCTAAAATTAATTTCTGAGTGGTGGTGAAGAGATCAGGGAACTTGATCTCCCACCTTATCTCGATCCCACCTCATCTTAATCCTAGGCGTATGACCCAAGTGGAATAAGGCTTTTATATCACCCCATATTTTATTTTCCTTTTAACCACATTGTGGTTAATGAATAAATTCTCAGCTGTGAACTCTCTTGGATTTGGCTCTTGATAAATAAAGCCAAATGATTAGAATTTAAAAGGAGAGAGAGAGAAGGAGAGAAAAATTTTTATCTCAAGCACCTGGCTCCTACAATTGAGAAACTGTGGCTTTCGATTTACTCTCTTAAATATTTGTAAAAGTCTGTAGAAGTGCTTGAAAGCCATGAATTTAACTCATTTTTCTCTCTGTATCAAATGCTAAGCCAGGAGCAATGCATATAGACAACCATTGCTGCTGTTTAGATGGTAGGGAGAAGATTATGGGTGAAATGAATGAAAACAAACAAAAACAAAGCAACCAACAACATATATCAATATCAAAGTATTGCCCTGCTTTATAAGAATTGGAGCTAATCCATGTGCAGCATCTGACACACAATAGATGTTCAGGAAACGGTGGCTATAACTGTAGTATATTCATCCTCTTTGGTGAGATTTTGAATGAATTTGGACAATAAATTTTGACTTGGTTCAAGATTATACCCTCAAGTGTAGGCCAGATGATTTGGAATTTTGAGCTGGTGACTTAAGGACATTTATGTGCTTTGAATAACAGATACGATAATGGAAAGGCTGATGCTTTATTTTGAAAGTTGAGAGAATGAACAGTTTATTCTTACAAAAGGAAAGGACTACCCAATACTCTTCTATATGAAAATGGTAACTTATAGTTACATGAAGCATTGTAATTTGATTAGAATAATTGTTTTAAGCAAAATATCCATATATATATATATGATTAGTTATGTTTAATTGTCTACCACTAACTTAAATTCCCCTTAATTAAAGAGAATACAATGCTGCTCACCTTTTCCTCACCTAAGTGGAACCCCAGACTGCACTTAATAGGCAATAAGTGAACGGTTTGAAGGTATGGGCTCTGGGATCAGAGAGCTGGGTTCAAAACCAGGCTTTGCTGTGTACCAGCTGTATGACTTAGGGAGCACTATTTAACCTCCTGCTCAAGTTTCTTATCTGAAAGGAGGGATAAAATAGTACCCACCTTCTAGAGCTAGTGTGAGGATTGAATGAAATAATAATAAAGCATTTCCTGCAGTCTATGACACATGATAGGGATCAGACAAAGCTCCCTGCTATTATTCATACTCCTCCCCTCATTGGTGTAGTCAGTTTCACCCTGGGTTTCTTTAAAAAAATATGTTTCTTGGCAATTTGCTATTATTTTCTGAGTATTGTGGGAGTGCTTATTTCCTGCCAAGACAGCTATCCTCAGTTTCTCCTGTGTAGGTCGTCTTTATCCCAGTGGCTGAAGTTTCCTGCCCTTCTTATAAGACATGATTATCAGGGCCAAGCCTGAGAGCCTCTAAGGTGCTCCTGTGGTGAGGAGCGAGGCCAAGGTGAGGCTGATAGCACAAGTGCTGCTTGAATTGATTTGCTTCTAAAGTCATTCCTAATCCGGGACGGCTCCCGTGCCTGGTGCAGTAGTCTTGTGACCACTCAAGGGTGTGACTTCTAGAAAGTACCAGCTTTCTGAAAAACTTCCTTGCTGGAATATTTTCTCCAACTGGAGGAGCAGTGTGTGCTCATCCTTTGCAATATGGCTTCTTGTCACTTAGTTAGTTTGATTGGAACCTGCATTTTAACATCTGACTTTTTTTTTTTAAAGAAATCGGTTCCACCAAACATTTAAAGATAATCAGACAAAACAAATAGACCAAGAAAAACAGTTAATATATAGCATTTCTGACAGGTTCTTGCCAGGGAAGGAAAGGCTATTAAGGATCATAAACAATTTATTAATTCTAATTTTTATTTTTTGGGGAACTATTCCCTGACCTTTAAACTAAATTAGGTCTTATTGCAATTAATTAGACAAAGAGCAAAAATAACCTGGGAATTCAAGTTTTTAATAGATACACATTCCAGTTAATGGAATTCTTTTTCATTCTTCAAAAAGCATTCTTGAATATCCCCTATTTTTTAGCATTCTGGCAGTTGCTGAGAACTCTTCAAGAGGAAAATAGAATTTGAGATTCTGAAGACTTATAATAATGAGAGAAAATCCTGTAGTTGGCGAGATAGACCATCAGGCATAGGCAACAAGCCAATACGTGGAGCTTTAGTTTTGCATTATGTCTGTATGTAATACAAAGCAAGCGGGATTCTACTTGCGTTTGCTGCTTCTTCAGGCTGTGAGGGTATGGGTGGGTCAGCAAAACTTGGCTTTTTATTTTAGTATTTTTTAAAGAACTTTTTTGCTCTATCTATAACTTTTATTTTGGGAGCCAGATCCACTTTGTCTAAGTAGACAGCTGCTATTCTTAAGAGTACCAAAAGATGAAGCCATTGGATTCTGAACTGAGTACAGTTCAACTTGGAATAACGCATTTTGAAGGAAACTACTTGATAAGAGAAATATGAACAGATCTGGAAAATTCAGAACAAGATCTTATGAAGGAAGAAGACAGATAAAAATTGGCCATAGGGCATAGAGACAAAGTAGACACCACAACCCTTCTAATGTTAACGTCTTTACATGTGGAGGGAACATTATTAAATGAAGTCACAGTGATAATTAGAGTGGTGTTTTATAACTCTAGGTCCACAGGGAGTTTCTACTGCTCTTATGAAGTGAAAATCATGCTTTATGGTTTGAGTTCAATTTTCAGTATTTGTTATTGTACAGTTCTGTGTATAATGATTCAAAATCAGTTGCTCAATTTAATGCATGTGAAACACAACCTGATATTAATTCAGAAAAGCAGTTCAGCTCAGGAGAATCTTTCTGCAGATGGAAAGCTAGTTTACTTCAAAATGACCTCTAGGTGAAGATTAGGTTTCCAAAGGTATGGAGAGAGAGAGAATTAACTCCATTGAATTGGAAGCTGGCATCCCCCCCGCCCCCAACTTACCTAATTATACCGTGTTTTAAGAAGAACAAGGAAGAGAGAATAAAGAATATCAAATTAAGACTCAAGACTTGAGTTCAAAATCTGTCTCAACCATTGCCGGTTGGGTGATCTTGGAAAAACTACTTGATATCTGTGGTAGTTTGCAAAATGTTTCCAATTCTTTGCTCTTCACTCTATCCATATGACTGTGCAGCTCCTTCCATTAAGAGAATGTATATATTTCCTCAGCCCTTGACTCTGGATTTGGCCTTGTAATTGCTTTGACCAACAGAATGAAGTGGCCAACAGAATGAGTGGCTGTGTGGCTCTTCAGAGCCCTGACCTCTCACTACATGTAATGAGACCATGTGAAGGAAAGGGATCCCCTGCTGACGGCTGACCACTCCCCAGAACCAGAGACTCCTAACTGAACTACAATGACGATGCTTGAGGTAACCCAGCAAAGACCAGAGAATCTCCCAGTTGAATGCAGCCTCCATTATTGACTTGTAGAATCATGAAATAAATAAATGATTATTGTTTTAAACTAAGTTGATTTTGTGAATCTCTGTGATTCACTTAATGCCATCTGTAAAATGGTGATGACTATGTTTGCCCCAGAAGGTTGTTATGAGGACTGTATGATATGAGAGATTTTATAAGCCTATCACCATGACTGGCACATAGCATGTGTCTAATTAGTGTCAATTCCTCTGCACTCCTTTTATAAGCTCCACCTCCCTTTTCACCCCTTCTCTCCTTACAACTTTTTCCACTGGGTCAAAAAAGCAAATAGTCAACCTTTTGAATAATTCCATTGCCACATGATGGCTAAGGTGCTGTGAATATGTAATTAAAATGATGAATGCTCAGCTCACATTAAAATAACAGGCATGGTGAGTGCACCAGAACACATCTTGATTAAGGTGTTTGACCCACGTGCTTTCTCACTGGCTGCAGATCAAATACTGAGCAGAGCCGTGTGAGGCTGACTGACAGGCTCTGCAGGGCTTGGAGAGGGATGATGCTGGAGGGGCGGGTTTCACTAAATGTCACCCATTCATGTTTGGTATTTTCAGATCAGTTAATTACTGAAATTTGTTTCACAGCACAATTTTTATTAATTTTCAGGTATTACATATTTGAGCTAACTTGGATATATTTTGTAAGTGAATCAATGTAGTTGATTCAATCAATAAACATGTTTTAAGAACCTAATATGTACCTTGCCGAGGGATACAGTATGCACGTATAACTTGTCCTTATGGAGATTAAACGATCCGTTCCTAAATCACTTTCCAAATGCAGCTCTCCTTATCCCCAGGGACTCTGGGATCAATCTTGTCTTTGGAAGGAAAGACTGAAGTTCATTGATTCAGCATTGACTCACTCCAGTTGTTAGATCATATATGGTTGTTAGATAGCCATATAACCAAAGTTGAATGCAACTGGGTCTAATCTTCTTGGTACCAAATTACAATGAGATTGAATAATGCCTCCAGGGGCTGAATAATATGTATTGTCCAATGACTTCATTATACTGATATCTACTCTTAGAGAATTCATTTGCCTGCCCTGCCCTTTGCCTGCTGTTTGGAATTCTCTCAGATGCCCTGAATCTTTGATTTATTTTCATTCATTTATTATTTTTATAGTCACCCATTTACTCATTCATCAACTTATCGAATATATGTGCATTCGACATTCCGGACATGTGGTCTTTGCTCTACAGCAAATTCTGGTCCAGTGAATTGAGGCAGGCATATAAACAAATTAACTAGAACAAACTGTTATATCAGCTAAGAGTTTTACAGGGAACCTGGGAGCAGGGACAAGGGCTTGAGGTCACTTTAAACTGGGATAGCTTGTTTTGATCTGAGGCAGACTCTCTCCTGCCTGAAAAAATTTATCATGGTCCCAGGAAGCTAACCCTACAGCCAGTTCTTTTCTTATTTCCATATCCCAGCCCTGGGCTTTTCTGTCCTGCAGTACCCTGCTTGGGGCTCCTGAATGCACCAATTCTGGCCTCTTGAGGCAGTTGTGGCTCTAAAGGTGAGAAACACTTGGCCAGACTTTTAAAGAAACATATACAATCACAAAATGTGTTAGTTTCATTTTATAAGAAATTCTCTGTTATATTTCCATTTTGAAACAGGTGATATTTATGGAAAAGTGATCTTTGTGAGTAATACCAGTGTTGGTATATTTAGAAAGTGTTTATTGCCATGGATTTAAGAAGTTAGTAGTTGTATTAGTTTGCTCTGGCTGATCTTACAAAGTATCACAAACTGGGCGGCTTAAACAACAGAAATTTTTTTCTCTCAATTCTGGAGGTTAGAAGTTCAAGATCAAGGTGCCAGCAGGGTTGGTTTCTTCTGAGGCCTCTCTCTTTGGCTTTTGGATGGCTGACTTCTCCCTATGTCTTCATCTGGTCTTCCTTCTGTGTGTGTATATATGTTCTAATTTCCTCTTCTTATAAAGACACCAATCTTAATGGATTAGGGCCCACCCTAATGACCTCATTTTAACTTAATTACCTGCTTAAAGACCCTATCTCCAACATAGTCACATTCAGAGGTACTGGAGATTAGGATTTAAACATATGAATTTGGGAGGAATGATTCAGCTCATAACAGTAGTTTTCACCAAAACTATACATCAAAATCTGAACATTCATGTGCAACAAATAAAGTGCCATTTTATTTTTTAACATAGCTCATAAAATGCATCCAACTATTTTAAAGAAAAGGGACCTGGCATTTCGTGGCACTTTGTAAGTGTTTATATACAAACTCGATTGGCTCGAGTGTGAAAGAGGGAGGAATTTAAAGTTTTGGAGAATGCCAGAAACAGTGGGAAAGCCTTCAGGATGCTCTGAGCTTCTTCATGGTCATTTTCTTAGCCTAGCAATACAAATTATGGCATGCATTTGAAAATGATTACCTAAAGAATTCTTTTCTGAGTTGGCAATTAGCCAGCTGCTTCTTCATAAATTGTCAGAAGCATCTTCTCTTCTTTTCTCTTTGTTTTATGAGTTCTTGGATTTCTATTCTAGCAATGCATCCGTTAACTAATAAGTATTTCTCTCTGACTGTGTCATTTGTGTGTGTAGGGAGGGCGGGGGAGGAGAAAGAGAGAGAGAGAGAGAATAGTGTTATTCAGATTAACATATACCAACTCTTGTTATCCATCTGGAAATACGGAAAGAATTATCTAAAGGAAGAAAACAGGATTATTTATGGAATTTATACATGAGATAAAGAATATTTTTATCATCCTCTTTTGATATTAGAAATTATACTAACATTTGGAAGAAATCAGAACTTCAGTCAAAGGCAATGCTGATGAACATAAATTGATCTTGCGTGAAGAGTTAATGATGTCTTATTTCACAATTTGGTGGAATATTAGTGAAACTATTACTTAGGTTTGGGCATACATAAACATCTTACAGATGCACATGCCCACTCTGAAACTTACTTGTGATTATTATTACAAATTTTTTTAAACAAAAGAGACATGATAGAGGAGATGTCTCAATATCAACTCAAATTGGGTGTTGAAAGGCACTTGCCTTCTTTTGATAACCATATTCCAAATCTATTGAACCTTCTTTCTATTGTTCTGCCTTCCACAGAGCCTTGAATTGTGGATTCAAACCTCTTTCTCTTCGTGCTTATTGCCTTGGGTCACCTGGTGCCACAGAATCACAAAATGGTCCTGACCTCTCTCTGGGTCTTAGGTGTTTTAGACAAGGCGTCACAATTTTACATGAACTTCATTCAGCCACTATGACCCACAATGAAGTGAGTCTCTCTAAATGGCTTCACTAATGCCCACATTTTGTACCATCACTGATACTCGTTGGTAGTTGCTTTCAAGGAGTCTTCCTGAGAAAAAATCCCCCAAATCCCATCAATTTAAGTGGCCTCCTTTTTCAGAGCATTAGCAAAGAAATTCTCTTTCTTAATCAATTTCATTCTATGTGTAGATAGAAGCTGTAATCAGTATTTTATACTTCAAAAGACCTTTCTTACCATAATTTATATTGTCAAAAATTATATTTTTACTTTAAGATCCACTTTCTGAACTCATATCTCTTCTTACGCTAGATCTATGAAAGCCTGGTCATATCCCTGGCCTTTGGTGAATCTAGCAGAGTTGCCTTGGGTTCAGAGTTACTCCCTTGTCTGACTTTTCCCTTTTTCTTTTACCATAAGAATGCCAGCTGTTGAGCGGTAGCAGAACAGTAAGCTTCAATGGGGGTAAAACCAAAACTGCTGGTGCCATTTTCTCTTCATCGAGAAGAGGCACAAAATTTAGCAAAGATGGTTGGAGAAAACTGGATTATTGCCACATAGTATGGGGGT
Organism: Equus przewalskii; assembly: GCF_037783145.1. Classification (NCBI taxonomy): domain Eukaryota; kingdom Metazoa; phylum Chordata; class Mammalia; order Perissodactyla; family Equidae; genus Equus; species Equus przewalskii. The sequence continues at coordinate 75,266,740 of NC_091833.1, read as the reverse complement.
AGAAGAATGAGATGATACCATGTGGTGGATTACATTTATTTAAATATCTTAGTCAAATTCAGTGGAATAGATAATGGCTTTGATCTGGTCACCATAATTGAATTTACTTGATAAGAACTGGTCTAGTTCACAAAATTTCATTAATTCAATACGTTAGGTTTTTGCTTAGGAATATGTGCACTTCTAGCATAGGCGTAGCTGATGCAAAAGCTGTCTCCAGGAAAGTTTCAGGCAGAACTGAAGGACTGATAAACATACACAGAGGGGTATATTGATATGAAAGATTGGGTAATGAAACAGACAATGGAGGTTCACTATGTAGTTCAAGGAAGTGGGTCAATGCTAGAATGCGTGTCTCCACATCTTCATTTCTTCTCCTTGCGCTGTCTCTAGTCTAGGCCAGTAGTCTCTTGGACTAATAATTTACTTTCATTTTTGTCTTCCTCAATTTATTCTCCTTCATTCTCACCACAGTAGCCACTCTGATAGTTCTAAAAGTTAAATAATATCATGTGAGTCCCTTCTTGGCTGCCATTTGCTACCCTTTGCACATCTCGTGCAAACCTTTTTCTCTGGCCTGTGAGTCCCTGCATGAGTCCCTGTTGGCTGCTCATTTGTCTAACTTTATCTGATTCATTCATCCCAGAAGTCACTGCTTCAAGTTCGTTGGCCCCCTTTCAGCTCCTCGAACAGACCGCAGTCTTTTTAACCTCAGGGTCTTTGGACATACTGTTTCCTCTGCCAAGAAATATTTTTTCCTGCATCTTCATTTTTTTTTCTCTCTATTTCATGCTTTTGAAGTCAGCTAAAGTAGCACCTTTGAAAAAAGGCTGTCGCTAGCCTCTGAAGAGACAAAGGCAGCTCTCCCTCATCCTGTTCTGCCCCAGCATCCTGGTGTTTTATAGCTTACTGCAGTTTGTGGTTATTTCCTTTATGTGTTTGTTTTTGATCTGCCTGCAAGTTTTATGAGAGCAGAATCCTTGTCTGCTTTGTTTTTCATTGCACCCCAGTTCTGAAAACAGTGCCATAAAATAAATAAATATTTGTTGAAGGAATGATTGAGAGAATGTCGTTCAGTCTAGAGTAAGACTATCTTATATAAATTTATGTAGAGTATTGAAGGTATGGCTTACCAGTAGCTCCAGCAGAGGAGTTATCACCATATCTTTGGTCCTGATGTGAGAAGGTGCAAAAGACATTGGTCTTGACTTAATCAATACCATTTGCGAATATCTTAACATCCTAAACATTCAGAAATGAACAGGCTTTAGTAACACCCCTATGGTGTACGTCAGTGGCAAAGCGGCTCGTCGCAACATTATTAACAGCCCGAGATAGTCCTTTAGTAACCTGAAGCATGAAAGGAGAAGATGAGTAAGTTCTGGAGATTTGTGAAAAGGACCAGTCTGCTGAGAATCACTCTCTGGGGCTCCGCAGAATGACCTGGATGGAATTGAAGAAAGGTGTGGCTAGAGGGCGTAGCCCTAGAGGTATTATTTTACTTTGTTAAAAAAATTTTTATGACCTTGTTTATTCAATCAAGACTAATGTGTTCTAGAAACTACATGTTATTTGTAGGAATAAGTATTGTCCAAACATTACATAAATGTTTACGATTCCAACAATTTCTCTAGTTGTTGCAGTCATCTGTTACTACATAAAACTGCTTTTGCATGTCACATAGTGAGAGGGAAAGATACGTAAGATGTAATTAAGATGGAGCATGATAAGTACTATAGCTGGGGAACAACACTCTTACAGAAGTGCATAAGCTGGGCATCTAGCCTGAAGCGTAAGCAGAAGGTGACCTTTGGAAGCTTAATTCACTGACTTACTGACAACAACCATATAATCTACTCAGTGTTTGCTGGGTCAGGAATTTGAGCAGGGCGCCTCTGAGAAGCTCTGCTTCATGCGGTGTTAGATGAGGTAATAGGACGGCTGGAAGTCTAAATGACCCCACTCACATGCTGTCAATTGGTGCTCATTGTCAGCTGGGAGCTCAGTGGGGCCTGTCAGCCAGGAGCCTCAGTTTTCCATGTGGTCCTCTCCACATGTCTGCTTGTGCTTCCTCACAGCATGGTGATTGGGTTTCCAAAGGAGTCAAGCTGAAAGCTGTGCAGATCTTTTAAGACCTTGTGAGAGAAGTTATGCGGCATCACTTACAACATATTTTACAGTTCAAAACAGATCATAGGACCAATGCATATTCAAGGAGAGAGGAAACAGATGCCATCTGTTGATGGGGGAATGATAAGTCCATACTGTAGAGGAACATGTTGAATGGGAGATATTTCTGTAGCCATTTTTGGAAACATCATCTACCACACAGGCCTAACATCTTGGTATTTTGCTTGTTTTTTGGCTTTGAATTTGGAAGGCAACTGACACTTTCCCATTGACAGTGACCTTTCCCATCCTTCATTTTCTCTTTCAACTCTATCCCTCCAGGAATATTTGATTGGACCTTATTTTACAACTTAAATTAGTTCTTTTCTATTTTTGGAAGATAGCCAATTTCTTACTATCTTTTAAATCAACACATTCTATAGGATACTTAACTCTCAATAGGAATTGATAAATATTAAGCAAATATTGAAGGATACAGTCCCTCTCTAGTTTGTACTAGTAAATTCCCCACACTGTCAATGGGATGTCTTGAAACGACAACATTGTCGTATTTGGGGACTTGATTCTAGTACTCGGTCTCCGATCACTACCCTCTATTACCTTGAATAAGTCACCTATCTTTGGGGCTCAGTTTCCTCTTGTGTAAAGCAAGTGCTTTGGACTTGATGATATCAAAGACTCATTCTTACCATAAAATTATTTATATTTTAAGGAAAGTTTAGTGAATGTTAAAAATTTCTTATTACTACTTAGAGTTTGCTTAGTAATTCAACTTGGAAAGAAGTTACCCACTTTTTGGCCTGTTTTAGTAACATAACACAAATATTCTAAATATCCTTTTTTCCCATTAGGATTTGGTAGCCAATTATTTCTAGCTAATGTTAAATTAGAGACTTGGGTTCTTTTAAATTGTTATTATTAAGTGTGAAGCACATTGATTGTTCAAACTAAAAGTGCAAACCCTTGCTTTCATTTGCCATATGAGTTTGGGTTTAGTCAAGGAAGCATTGTAATGCCATTCGCAGGTAATAGAAACTCTTAGATCTTACAGATCACTGCAATAGAAATACATTAGTGTGAATGTTGCACTGTTTAATTATTTCAGCCATTTCTCTTTGTCCTCATCCATGGATTTACTGCGTGCCATCATTTAATTGTCATTGTATGATTTACTTCTCCCAGCAGCTCTGTGAGGTGAGTGACATTGACACCAAACCTCTTAATCTCAAGTTTGTGTGCCTGACACACAGCAAGCCTAACACAGAAACATCAGTGCTTGGAGATGGAGAAAGGTCCCATTTGAATTGGCCAAGATGAGACAATGGGAGCCTGGGTTCTCTCAACTCCGCCTTCGCAAGAACAGAAAGCAGGGAGTTTTATAGAGCTAAGGGGCTTGGCAGGAGGAGCTTCAAAGAAACAAAGGAGTCACTGCCGATAAACCCCTGGGCAATCTGACTTCTGGGCTTGAAGGCTGCTGAGGGCCAGCCATCCGGTGATGGCAACCTCCTCGAAGGTAACAAGCCCGCAAATCCTCGAGACTGGCGTCACCCCTCAAGTTAAACAAGAAAACAGCAAATGGACAAGATTCATCTGCATCTGTGTTGGGAACAAGGTCAAAAGGCAAACGTGTTCTTGTTGAACATCTCCAGTAACCCTCAGGTACCCGACTTCAGCATTATCATCTCCATTTCACAGGCGAGGAAACAGAAGCACACGGAAATTTTGCAAGTTGCCCGAGGTCACATATCTTAGACTTGGTAGAGCTGAGAATCAGGCCCAGAGTTTTGATTTCGGAGTCTATCTCTTAACCCCTGTGGCATGTGGTGTGCATTCCTTTCTAATCTTGGAATCATAATTTTTTTCTCAGAACTTCATCCATAAGTTCAATATGGTGGTTCCAGGATTGAGGCTCTAACACTCGCACTAACTTGGATGCATCTTGGAAGGAAGTACTGAACCATTTGTATAATGAATCTCAGACTGAGTGATGAGACGGATATCACGAAGTTTGGGAGCTTAATGGGCTTCATCTCCAACACGTTTAAGAACTTTTCCTTGTACATCTGTCATCCTTTCATAGTCCTGTTAAAACATCATTATTCTGCGTCTACTCCTACCCACTGCCTGGCCAGAAGCTTTCTTTACATTTCAGTTTTTCATACTCAGTGTTGCTTCAAAGGAGTAGGATGATAAAATAACTTAAGTCATATTAAAAAAACCATCCAGTAACAGACTATTAAAAATAGTGCAAATTGCATAGGCCTGCAAACATGTTTTATCTTGAAAATTTATCTGGAACATTTGCTTAACTGGAACAATTTTGCATATTCACTTCCATCTGCCTATGAAATATTCCTTTGGATAAAACTACTCCTTGTTCTGAATATTCAATGTTAACTTTTTTCCTTGGCTCTTTAATAAATTCACGTGTTTATTACAAACACAAATCAGGCAGTTTTGGGCTCTGGAAATATTACCTGTGTGTGTGTCTGTGTGTATAATCTTTTATTTAATATGTTTCTGAGTTTAACCTGCCATTTATTAACATACATTGAAACTGCTTATAATAACTCATCTAAAAACAGTTTCCAAAGCATTGCAACCAATATACTTACTCATTTTGTGGACTCATTTTGATGGTTTACTGTCTCTTATAATGTGGGAGATAGTATAACATACTTCTGGGGTGCTATTGATTGGAATTTTTTCTTGGATGGGTTCATAATCAGACGACTGAGCTTTTAGTTTCTTGAAGGTTTTAGATTCTTAAAGAACACCCTTTAGTATTTGTGATACTGTCACATTTTGTCTTAGGTTTGGTAGAGATGTAGTGGGGCTCAAATAAGATTTTGTGTGTGAAGTTTCCTTCACAATTGTCTGATCATCTTTGTATCTTTAACAGCTCCTCCTACCCCCTGGCGAGCTTCTCTTGTTCAAGGCTCCTGAAGTTTGATTCCGAGAAGGAGAAAGGCTTCCAGATTCTGCTTCCAGTGCTCTGATATAATTCACTTGCTATTCCCCTGCCTCTCTCCCCTCTTTCCTGTGCTTGGCTTTCATATGTCCCTGTGGCCAAGATTCTTGGATTTAACTGTTTACTGGATTAACTGTGGACTGTCTGCTCAAACAGTCAGTTTTGGATTATCTTTGATCCTCCCCTTTGGCTCTTCCTTTTCTTTACCTTTGGCTCTTATGGGTTTGTCCCAAACCACCTATGCCCTGCCCAGAATCTTAGAACCTGAATTGCTATCTGAAATATGAAGAACGGCTTATCTAGGAGGGAAATAGGAAGGCACTGTGTTTGGTACTGGTGCTACAATGAGACTGGGACACAATCTCTGCCCCAAGAAACTTGTTCACTTGTTGCAGTGAGGGGAGGAGAAATATATAGACTTTTTGATGTGACAAATGTAGTAGGAGTCCATGCATAAAATTTTGAGAACACAGGAGAAGGCCACGAAATCAAGCTTCACAGTTAGGAAAGATCATTTGAGAGACTTGTCACTTGAAATGAGGCTTAGTGATGTGAAAGTTGTGGCTGTGTGCAGCAGGTATCTGAAAGGGAAGCTGTTTTTATTTTGAGGCAAATCATAGAGTAAAGAAACAGCATAGTGTTAATAAAGAAATAAAAATGTTTGGATATTGCCAGAATGGGAAATGCAAGGTCAAAGGCAAAAACTGACACTGGAGAAGGCGGAGGTCAGATCATGAAAACACCGTATGCTATAGTGAAAAAACCTGGGCTTCTCTTGTACTGATAGAAAACCAGTGCTCGTAATGCTTTGTTGTTTTATCTCTTTATACGCCAAGTGGCATCCATATACTCCTCTCCTAGAACCAGAATTATAGTTTAGCTTTGAAGTCCCCACCGCTCCCATATTTCTTGTCCGTGGGGTTGGGAGATGTTGGGTCCACTCCAAATTCAGGCACAATGCAGACCAGACTGGTGGGAACATCCCATCCATCTGACCAGAGCTGGCCCCTCCTCAGGTCTCTTTTTCTGGTTTCTCTTAAATATTTATAGTAACAGTGTTCACTATGGTATGTGTGTGTGTAGGATGTGGAACATGGGTGATTGAGCTGGAGGTGAGGGAAGAAAATAACTGTCCTCTAGCTGGCTCAAAAAGAAGTCTTGTAGGACAAGCAAGACTCCCCAATACCTGGCTGGTGACGCTTGTATGGCTCCAAGCAAGTAAGAATCTTCCTAGTTTTTTCCTCTTTTCTTTCAGGATTGCAGGTTTGTTTTGTTTCAGATGGCTAAGTATGGAGAGACCATCAGACTTCGTTTTTTATTTTTTTTCACCTTAACTCTATTCATCCTATGTGATTGCCAATTCTTTCAATATTCTGATAATATTAGAATTAGACGTTTTCCTTTATAATTATTTTCTAGAAAGTTAGGAGGATCCAGGATGTCTAAATAGATCCTCTTCGAAGTATTTCCTATATAACTCCAAGACAGTAATTCAGCATTTACAATAATTTACTGTTTACAGGTCAATGTTTCCATATAAGAAATTATTTCATTCGCACATCAATTTTGTGAACTATGTATTATAAGAAGTTTCATATTATAGATGAGAAAAAAATTGAAATTCTCTGTAACTAAATGAGTGGCCTTAGTTTACATAGCAGGTTGAGCCATGAATAGAAGACCTCAGAGCCTGGAGTCTTTCTGTATATCACGCTGCCTCTCAGTCACTCTAAGTTTGGAAGGTGAGTCTGGGAAAATGTTCACCTCTTCTCTTTGCTAATAAGGCAGCTGAAACACAAAAGAAAACAAAATAGTGGCTGGGAGTTGAAACAAGAGACAAACGCAGGTCTTTTAACTTCTTAACTAGCGAGCTGTGAACTTTATCCATGATTTCTTTTTGCATAACTGCATAGCTAGTCTCTTGATACACACATAACACTGACTCGTTTTATTACTGCTGGGCTATTCGTCTCTGAGTTTTGTCTAATGCTGGGACCCTGTTAGGAATGCCATTCGCACTGTATTATCAGCCAGGATATGAATATGACTTCCTCAACCACAGGAAAAAAAAGTGGTAGCTATTTATCAGACACTGAATCTGTACAGCCAGCTTGTATTTTATCTGCAAGGTGCTTATGATGAGGGCCCAAAATACACATTATGACAGGTGCAATGGTAGCAATTTGACAAATAATTCACATATATGAAGCTTCTAAAATGTACTTAAATTGAAAAGGTTTTGGAACTATAATTATAAGGCAGAGGACGCCCTGGCTTTCAGTTCACCTTGGGGTCATGATTTTATCTTTTGAACATTCTCTCAGAAGGGTATTACTGCTGAATGGGCTTTCTTACTAGCTTCCCTGTTGAACTCTGGTGAGTCTTGAGTGTGTATGGAAAATGTTTTAACTCCATCCTATTTCTGCTTGGCTAGAAAAAGATTTTAATCTCTGCAAAGCTCACATTTTGTAACTATGGGTTGTAAAAGCAGTTTCTTTAAGAGAAAAAGAATGCCATTGCTTTCTAAATAGGAAAAAAAAAAATACACGGCATAGATACATTTGGCAGTTTTATATCAACACACTCATCTCTGGAAAGCGCTTATTATTGCATGAGTACTGTGTCTTCTCCCAGGTTCAATGTGCCAGTTCAATAAATAGATACCGGAATGTTGTGTATAATCATACTGAAGGTTATCTTTTAAAAAAAGATCTAGTAGAAGTTCTAAATATTTGGGAGTTCAAACGTATATTGTTTATGACGGTGATGTTGGAGGGTGCAGCTTTCGACAGGCGGCGAATTAAGCACATTATGTGCTTTGGAGAGTACATACTCGATACATTGCAAACAAAGAATAATTCTACATTTCATGTTTCTTTATTAGATACAATGTGACACTCATTTTGATTTATTTAAAAGTATGTTTATATTATAGTTCTATATGTATAATGTTTAAGTTACTATGTTTTTTTTTCTTTGTTGATAGGAACATTTCAAAAGGAAAGTGACACTAGCTGGCTTTGAATTTGAATCTTTTTGTTGGAGTCATTAGATTTTCCAGAAGGATGGTGGTTTTTCTTCTACTAAAGAAAGGGCCTATTTAATTGTGCTGTCTTGGTTAATATCAGGAGACATAGGATCCTAGAATGTCAGAACTGATAGTGACCTTAGTAATTGTCTCATCACTGACCACAACTTACATAAAAAAGTACATTTTATTTTGTAACCAAATGTACACAAATGGACACCCACTCCTCCACCAGCTGCACGCGCAAATGTGTGCATGCGTGTAAATTAAACCGCAACAAGAGTTCTGTGAAAAAATATTTATGGTTTGTGAGATATACTTTGGCATTTTCTCTTCTCAACTAGTTCATTAAGAAAACATGCTGATCTCAACCCAAGAAACTGATCTCACCACCAGGACCAGCTACATACTTGGCAGAGCCCAAAGCAAAATGAAATTGTGGGGTCTTCTTTATCAAGTATTATTAAAAATTTCAAGATGGCAATAGCAGATCATTAATCCAAGGGTGGGGCCCTTCTGAGCATGGGGCCCACTGAGACTGCACAGATTTTACACCAGTGAAGCCATCCCTGCTCTACCACTTATGAATGGTCTGTAGTCAGCACTTCAAAAACACGGCTCTAGAGCAACTCTCATTTTACAGATGCAAAGACCGAGACCCAATGAAGTTTAGAGACTTATTTAAGATTAAAAAAATGATTAAGTGCTATACAATCGTAATTCTCTGATTTCTATTCCAGTGTTCTTACCACTAATCTCAACTAGATTACCCTGGGATAGGATAATGAAGTTCTAAATTTTCTGTTTTTTGTAAGCTATCCCCTCCTCTGATCTCAATTTTTTTTCAATTTAATTTTAACTCAGATGTTGTTGAAAATGCTTCTAATACCACTTATCCTATTTTCATGTCTTGTTAAGAGTGAATAATGCTTTTCTTTTACTTTGAGGCTTTCTGAACCATCAACTACTATTATATAGTATTGTAGTTGTTTGAAGGTAATGAAGAGAAAGAACCAGACATAAGTTTCAGATACTGGGTCAAGGAAGAAACTCATAAAAAACAAGGACTAGTAATGTCCTACAGAAACAGAAGAGATGTGGAGGAGTGAAATAGAGGGGTTATATTTAGAGAAGGAGGGAAACATTTATTTCTCTGAGCCTGAAGGGAAGGGTGAGAGGACAACAGTGTACACAGGATATTGCTTCTAAGTTTATAGAGAAGAAATATGTCCATGTTTTTTATTTCTACCCAGAAATGACACCCAGAGTATAGAGAGTCAAGCAGAATAGAAAGTTTAGAAAAGCTACCAGGTGAGGTCAGACAGCCTGAAGGATCATTCTTCTATAAAAGATCTGCAACACGAAGAAGTTAAATGATATATTCAAAGTCACATATCTACATGTATCCAACAAAATTTGGTAAGATTTATTATTGAATTATCACAATAAATATAATATAAAATTACTAATAGATTTAATTGATTATTAGGCTGAATCCAGATTGTTTTAAGGCAAAAGTGAATCTGAGCCAGTTAAAATGGGCTATTTAGAATACGGTTCCTGGGGCCAGCCCCGTGGCCAAGTGGTTAAGTTCACAAGCTCCACTTTGGTGGCCCAGGGTTTTGCCGGTTCAGATCCTGGGCGTGGACCTAGTACCGGTCATCAAGCTATGCTGAGGTGGTGTCCCATGTAGCAGAATTAGAAGAACCTTCATCTAGAATATACAGCTATGTAATGGGGGGCTTTGGGGAGAAGAAGAGAAAAAAAAGTGGCAACAGATGTTAACTCAGGGCCAATCTTTAAAAAAAAAGAAATGAAAAATAAAATATGGTCCCTGATCTGAATCTACAATATTTTTTGTGTGTTTTTCGGGAAGTTGATTAAACCTTTTCTGTGTTTTGATCTAGTCCTTAAGGCAGTGTGATTAATTTGGCAGCTCAAATTAGGGTTTCTTTCTTTGTTTATCTTTTTTATTGAGATATAATTGACATATAGCATTATTAGTTTCAGGTGTACAACATAATGATTCAGTGTTTGTATATATTGTGAAATGATCACCACAGTAAGTCTAGTTAACATCCATATAAGTTACAAATTCTTTTATTTTTTGATGAGAACTTTTAAGATCTACTCTCTTAGCAAATTTCTAATATACGATATAGTATTAACTATAGCCGGCCCTGGTGGTCCCGTGATTAAGATTCAGTGCTCTCAACACCACAGCCTGGGTTTGTTTCCCTGTAAGGGAACAACGCCAGGTCAGGGAACCATATCACCCATTTGTCGGTTGTCATACTGTGGCAGCTGCGTGTTGCTGTGATACTGAAAGCTATGCCACCGGTATTTCAAATAGCAGCAGGGTCACCCATGGTGGACAGGTCTCAGCAGAGCTTCCATACTAGACAGACTAGGAAGAAGGACCTGGCCACCCACTTCTTCAAAAACTGGCCATGAAAACCCTATGAATAGCAGACAGAACATTGTCTGATACAGTGCCAGAAGTGAAAAGATAGGCCTGGTTCAGCTCTGCTGTCTACTAGGAGTCAGAATCAACTCCATGGCACTAACAACAAATTATTAACTATAGTCACCATGCTGTACATTATGTCCCCAGGACTTATTTATGTTAAAACTTGAAGTGTGTACTTTTTGACTACCTTTACCCATTTCACCCACCCTCTCACCCCTCGCCTCTGGCAACCATCAATCTGTTCTCTCTGAGTTCGGTTTTGTTTGTTTGTTTTACGAGATTCCACATGTAAGTGAGATCATACGGTACTTGTCTTTCTCTGTCTGATTTATTTCAATAAGCATAATGCCTTCAGGGTCAATCCACATTGTTGCAACAGCAAGATTTCCTTCTCTTTTTTGGTTGAATAATATTCCGTTGTTTGTCTATACCACATCTTCTTTATTTATTCATCCATTGATAGGAAATTAAGTTGCTTCCAGGTCTTGGCTGTTGTAAAAAACACTGCAGTGAACATGGGGCTGCAGATATATTTTATGATTTCCTTAATCCATCTTTATTTTCAACAGAAGAAGTTAAGGGAGGTGCAAATGGAGAATAGTTGGAGAAGAAAAATGAATAAATAAAAAAACAATCAAAACGTCATCTTATGCTCTCTATTATTGACACTTATAGTGTTTGATCCTGTACAACCAAACCACGAGGGAACAGCACTTAAAAAAATATGAATGAGGGGCTGGCCCAGTGGCGTAGTGGTTAAGTTCACATGCTCCACTTTGGTGGCCTGAGGTTGGCAGGTTCAGATATTGGGCCTAGACCTGCTCGTTAAGCCATATTGTGGGTGGTGTCCCACATACAAAATAGATGAAGACAGGCACAGATGTTAGCTCAGGGCCCATCTTCCTCACCAAAAAAAAAAAAAAGAATGTTAAACCTTCCTTATTAGACTTCCAGATATAATTCTGTACTACAATGGAATTCATTTATTAAAAAAAGAAATTTTGACAAAGGTATCAACAAACTTCTTCCAGATTTGAAAGTTTTAAAGCATTTTCATCCACATCCTAAGTTTTTTTCTCGCATCCATACTTAGTTCTCTTACGCTTCCCCTCCCCCCGCTTAAGTGCTTGTGTCCCACTTTCAGGCAGGACCTAATTTAGAAGCTGACGAAAACTTTGAGAAGTCCTTTCACCTACCGCTGTGCTGCCGGCCTTCAGTGACAGACAGTACTAAATGAACACATATGCTTCAATTGTTATTTTTTTTTTTCATTTTAAGTTACTGGCCCTACAGAATTTGGGAATCCTTTTGCAGAAACATGTAATTATGAGTTCTTAGCACATGTCTCTTAAAAACTGTGCTTAGCTCATCTGGAAAGAGAAACTGTTCTGTTTGTCTCTCTCCCAGGATCACAAGAAGGTCAAAAGTTACCATATCTTAGGAAGGCCTTGTATTCATCTTCATGCCCCTCTACATGATCAACTGTTAGTGGCATGCAACTGTGTGATGACTAAAGCCTCTTAGCATCTCTTTATGGGGCCTTTCAAATGTCAAATGCTCAGGAACACAGTAGATATAACATGTCTTCTTCAACGGTCGGCACAAAATGTAAAAATAATAAATCGAAAGTTTCCTACAGACAGCCCTCCTGAGATTTCAAGACAGCTATTAAAAATAGTTTACCTCAACAATTTGCATATGAATGCCATGAAATATTCACTATATTAACTTTTTAATTAAGTTCTGATCACCTATGATAATTTGTTTCCATAATTTTAGGAAGGGCAATTCCTTAAAAAGATCAATGGTGAACAACGGTTAAGATCTAAATGACTGCCTTCAATCTCTTGAGCCATTTCTCAGCAGTTTACTTAATCTAAAAAATAATTCAATGGTTCTTAACGCCTTGATTAAAATTTAGATGGGTCAAAATTTCTAGAACATTATTTTTTTTAGCATGATATTTATTATTTGTAATATTAAAAAGTTTTGTTATTGAAAAAACCTCCGAGTGAAACATAGTTTAATATGTTTCTTTTCTATGAGATTTCTAAGAGCCTTTAAAATACTGGCATTCATTGTGAATCTCTAAGGGATAAGGGCCAGGGAACACAGCATTTTCCACATTTGTTTGACTAGTTTTGGGAAAAGACACCTCGGGGGGCAATTCTATAAGAACACATTTTGGCAAAAGCTGATACAGTTGACGTTTGAGTTTCTGTTTACACATTTGAGGACATAGTCATGGACGACAGAAAAAGTGTCAAATTGTTGTTAGATTATGAGAAAGAATGTATTATCTTAGGGTGAAGCAAACTCATGTGAAGTAGTTGGAATGTAAGATATTTCCAAATTTAAAACAAAAACAGAATCTAAGCCCTTAGTTTTCTGTTAGTTTGTGAGATGACGGTTTAACAGATTGTCTTTGAAGAAAGTTCCTTTGAAGGCACTTTACTTAGCATAGAGGATCGAAGTGGCAATTCTTGTCATCTTAGCTCTGAAAAATCTTAAGTGACTCAGGAAGATAAATGACCAGGGGGAAGGGCGCTTGTGTTGGGCAGCAAGGGAAGAGCTGTACTTTCTGAAACTCTGTATTGAGGCACAGGTCCTCCGCATCAGTGCTGAAGATGATCTCGAAAAGATAGGTCATCCCAAGCTAGACCGTAAGATTATACCCGAGCCATTTTACCATAGAGAGAAGAGAAGCTGGAAGACCTCCAGTACAATGTTGATTGGTAACATTATATAAAGCAATGGATATAGTAATCATAACTCACTCTTGCTGAGTACTATGAGCTGGTACTGTGCTAAAGTGCTTTATGTGGATCTTTTCAAATAATAGTAAAAAAAAAAAAAAAGACCCACATGAGGTGAATATAATTCATATTCCCATTTTTAGATGAGAAAATCAAGGCATGGAAAAGTTGCATATCTTCCAGACATCTCACAGCTAGTCAGTGAACAAGCCAGCGGACATAAAAACAGGAAGTCTGATTTCCAAGCCCACATTTCTAAACACTAGAGGTTTGCCTTCTGTGTTATATTTTTACCGTCAGTAATAACATTTCTTGTAACAAAGCACGTCATTGGTGGGTCCCTTCTTTATTACACAGAGGCACCTCTGTAGCTATAGATGTCCCAAGTTTCTTTGACACTTACCGTCTACTAGTTACTGTTTGAATATGGAATTTCCTTCCGTGCTCTTCTCTTTCAAGATATGACACTCTAACTTGTATTTGTATGGAAGGTTTTGGGAGGTAAGGAATGATCTTAGGTAAAGAGACAGAAAAGTTTACGTTTGTTAAGAAGAAAGTGAAGCCTCTTTAGAATAAAGCAGAGAAAGAAGTGGGAAAAATTCAATGTATTTTAATAACTTCAAGGATATAGAAAAGAGCACAATGGGCTAAAAGCTGCAATATTGATGTAGGATGTGATTTTAAAATTAAGTGAAAGACTGCATGGGTGGTCCTGTATAGTTGAATCCGTCCATGCAGATCGTGGCAGAATAAGCTTGCATTTGCTTCGGGAGTGTCTCTCAGGACCAATCAGTTCGTGTGCTCTTGGAGATGCGATGCAAGAGAGTTAATGGAGGTGTCACTGCTGCTGTGATCAGATCAGTTACTGCGGGTGATTCCTAATGGGTTCGGAGCTCAGCGTTCTTTACTAATTTCTCATTTCCATTCCCACTGTCATAGTTCAGGCCCTTATTACCTCTTGTCTGGACTACCAGCTGGTCTGATTACCTTTGGTCTCACATCTCTCAAAATCACCCTACAGGGTTTAAGGTTCTTGAAGCTCCCTTTTTATCATGTCACTTCTGTGATCAAAAGTCTCCAGTGGGTTCCCATCACCTACTGAATGAAGAGCAGACTTTGTAGCCTGGCATCTAAGAGTCTCCTGAACTGGCTGTAAGCCACCTGTCCTGCCTTTCCCCCTGTTAACCTGCACGTGTCCTTCATCTGTGCCTACCGACAGCTGCCGGTAGCATATGTTTCCTCATGCCATCCTTTGCTTTTGCTCTTCTGTCAACTAAAATACTCTTCTCTTTTCCTTCCATCAGTATTCTACATATGCACTCTTTTATTTTTCTTTAAACTAATATACTGAGGTGTGATTGACAGTTAAAATCTGTATGTATGTAATATATATAACTTGGTGAGTTTGGGGATAAGTATATACCTGTGAAACTATCAGCACCATCAAGGCCATGGACACATCCATCACCTCCAAAGTTTCCTTTCAGTCCCATTACTGTTACTATTATCATTATTTTTGTATATGCATGTGACAAGAACACTTAACATAAGGTCTACCTTCTTAAATTTTAAGTATACAATAGAGTATTGTTAGCTGTAGGCACTCCACTGTATGGTAGATCTCCAGAGCACTGAAACTTTGTACCCTTTCATCATCACCTCCCATATTGCCTTTCCCCTAGGTCCTGGCAACCACCATTCTTCTTTCTGTTTCTATGAGTTTGACTATTTTTTGATTCCACGTATAAGTGAGATCACACAGTATCTGCCTTTCTATGCCTGGCTTATTTGTCTTAAGGATATTGTCCTCCAGGTCCATCCGTGTTGCCGTAAATGGCAGGGTTTCCTTTTTTAAGGCTGAATAATATTCCACTGTATGTAGTATATACCATGTTTTCTTTATCCATTCATTCATCTGTCAATGGATATTTTGGTTGTTTTGCATATATATTCTGTAATTCCTGTTACAAATTCCTGTTACAAGTGTCTCTTCTTTCACAAAGCTCTCTGATGATTTCAGCTGTGAGGGACTTTTCATCCTCTGAACTTTATGACTGAATTTGTGATCTCTCTTTTATGCAGCCGGCGAATTTTTCTTTAGATTATAGCTAGACTATGCCTTTATTACTGGAATTTGAGGTTATTAAGTGCAGAGGCTGCACTTTAGTCATCTGTGTAGTCCATGGGGACTAGCCCAGGGCCATAACAGAGTAAATGCTCAAAAATATTTGTTGCACTCAGAAGACCTGGGTCCCACCGTTCCTGAGAATATTATTTGCAAAAACCTAAATCCCCAAAGGCAAACGGTTACAATGTTTCTTTTACCCTAGTATTTGCTCTTCTAGCAGCCTTGCTTTTATCTTGAAAACTCACCACAATTGCAGTTAAGACCTTAATTTGTCTAATTATGTGTTGGTGGTCTTTGTGAGGACAGAGACTGAGTCTTCCCAGCTCATCATTGTGCTCTCAGAACTAGTACGTGGAGGATGGAAGTCGTGTAATAAGTATCAATTGAATGAATGAATGAGTCTCCCAGCGCAATCTGTTTCCCAAACATCTGAATAAGAGCTGTTCATTCAGAGATGTCTGTTGGGCACTTGCTGTACTGAGTACATTGCTAGGGCTAGGGAAACAAAAATTGAAAGGGAATAATTCCTTCATGTGCAAATGTGAAAGCCTTTATTCAATCCAGTCCATTGGCAAGACAGACTTAGCTGGCCACTTTGTTTTCAGTGACACCAGAAGATCAACCCACTGCCCTAGCTGGTCCATAAAAGAATCACAAAATCTCTAAGCCTGATCTACATTCCCAGTAAGCCAATATGGTCTGCCTTACTTGTATGTGCTACTTGACATCTTTAACTTACATCTGATTTTTCAGATATCTGGAACCATTTCTTCAGTGCAATGGATTAAATCCCACGTGAGTACTGTCAGCAGACACATGCGACTCCGTGCAGGACTCTGTTGACAATACAGAGTGTATAAGCTTCAGATGCTTGACGGAATGCCCGTATTTGAATGCTCTGTCTCCGAGTCCCGTCGAAAGTTCAGATGAGACACTTAAATATTCAAGCGGGTTACTCAAAGGGTAACCCACAGAGTTTAGATCAGTATATACTGGGCTCTGCACTGTAGAGCAACATTATAAAACTTTGTCCTTGGCTTTTATTGGAGTCATATGAGAAATGGTCCTATGTAGAAGATCTCCACATTTTTTAATAAAACAGCAATTAAGAATACTATACATAAATGTATTCAATATTTCTTATATGAGGATCCACGTCCACGTGTATATATACATTTATCAGAATTTAGGGTTAAGATAAACTTTGTCCACTGTTACACTTCCTTTCTGTAGTTAATGAAAGATCTGCAACTCATTCTATGTATATATGATAGCAGGAAATTCAGCGCTGAGTCTCTTGCTTGGGTCCTTTACCTTGGGTTTTATTCTATAATTACTTTCCTTTCCCTCTCCCTTCCCACTTATTGCCTGCCCATTTTTATCCTGTGCTTTCGAAAACGGGTTTTTTTTGTATTGATTACTTGCATTGTGGTTTGAATCAATTATTTTTGGATGTAGTTGGAAGCATAAGTAAATAATGCCTAAATGAATAATAGACTTGTCTTTAGGCATCCATGTTCTCTCTTGCAAACATTCGTTGCAGGAGTTAATTGGAAATGGAACTAAATATTCTTTTGATTAATTAGTGTTCGTTAAGTTCCCTTGGAGTACTTCATAGAAGCCACATAGCTCCTGGTGTCTGCTCTAGCCCAGCTGGAACAGTAATTTTGGGGAGACAGCATTGAATTCTCCCTGTATTTTAATGAGCATTATATATACAGGTTAATTTTTTTTGTTCGATATTCCATATTGTTCCTTCTGCTTTGAAATGAAAATTGCAAATGCTCAAATAAATTAATTGAAAAGTTGTTTACCGTCACTGTAACTCATATGCGTATTTTCATGTCCTCAGCTGAAATGCAATTTTCTAATGCCGGACACAGGTAGTACTGTTAGTGAATCACAGCCAAGTTCACTTTTAGTTCCTTTAAACTAGGAAAAAGATGAACAAAACTGCCTTCCATACTTCTCTTTTATGAATATAGAAAATGTGGAGATGTGTAAGCTGTTCATGACCTAGAAAACAATCCGAGGCTTATTGCCATACCTGTTCTTCACATTACCACTAGTGGAGCATACAATTCTCTAGAAACATAAATATCAACCCCATCTTACATTGGAGCAACAATGTCCTACTGATAGAAAGGAATATTTGAATGTACCAACATGGCTAGTCATGGACAAAAACTTGACCCTTGGGTTCTGCTAGCATCTCTTCTACTTTTTGGGCAATTGGTTCTCAAAAAATTTATCATCTTTGTGTTGTGTTTCCTAGGTAGTATTCAGCAAAACACTTCTCCTAAAAGATACATTGTGGGAATGGGGATTATTTTTTGTTTTAGTGAGGAAGATTGGCCCTGAGCTAACATCTGTTGCCAATCTTCCTCTATTTTCTATGTGGGGCACTATCATAGTATGGCTTGATGAGCAGTGTGTAGGTCTGTGCCTGGGATCCGAACCTGTGAATCCCAGGCTGCCGAAGCAGAGCATGAACTTAACCACTACGCCACCACACAGGCCCCTGGGAATGGTGATTCTTGATCAAATATGTGTGGAAAGCACAACATATTATGCCTCCATTTTCTTGGAGAGTCACAATTTCTATTAGTGTTAGGGTTCTGAGAACTTCTGTAGGAAAAAGATATACTATATTGTTAAATCTGACATTTTCCTAAAAGAAAGATTTTTCTATGCAGAACCAGCAAACAAACAACATCCTGAGAAATTATTCTAATTGCTATTATTATTGTTGTTTTCATGTTCTATGGAGGACACTTTGGTTAGGGATACTCTAGGAATTCTCTTCCACCACCTGGGGCTTATTCCTGTGTGCTCTGCTTCTTACACAATCATGGAGCATTGGAAGGGCCTCAGAAGATCACGTAGCCCAATGTTATTCAAACTGTAGCATGCATGATAACCACCTAGAGAAGGTTTGTTAAAACTCAAATTGCTGAGTCCCACTCCTACAGTTTTTGGTCCAATAGGTTTGAATTAGGAGGCTAAGAATTGGCATTCTAACAAGTTCCTAGGCAATTCTGGTGCTGCTGGTGTGGGATCAGTCTTTGAAAACCACTGAAGCAGTAGTGGTTTGATGTAGTCCACCATATCTTCCTGATATGAATTGAAGTAGTCTACTGTATCTTCCCCCCTTCCAATATTTGAAACTTCCTTAGATTTAGACATTTTTTTGCTGAAGAAGATTAGCCCTGAACTAACATCTGTGCCAATCTTCCTCTGTTTTGTATATGGGTTGCTGCCACAGCATGGTTGCTGATGAGTGATGTAGGTCTATGCCTGAGCTCCAAACCTGAAGTGGAGCATGCTAAACTTAACCACCAGGCCACAAGGCCTGCCCTTCCTTAGGCATTTTTTCCTCAAGTATCCTTAATTGTCTAGGACATGTCACTTATCCCCAAACTACTAGGCTTGGATATATGAACTAGGTGGTTACTCATTAGCTCTTGTGTTATTTCTGGAAAGGGCGACAGCTGACTCTCTCAATGACCTCCACTGCCTCTGTCTGCCTTAGTTCTTTAATTGTTTATCAATCTGGATGTTCATGCATTTGCTTTTTGAATAAGTGCTTACTGGGCACATACTATATATTGAGCACTCATTTAGGTGCTGAGCATACAGTGGAAAACAAAACAGACAAAGGTCCCTACTGTCATGGAGCTTACATTTTAGGAGGGGAAACAAAATAAAAAGGTAATAAGGTAAATAAACAAGATAATTTCAGACAATGATAAATGAAAACAAATAAACAAAAACAAAACTTGGTGATGCTAGAGAGAATGTCTGTGAGAGACTAACAAATGCCGTGGTCAGAAAATGGCCTCTCTAAGGAGCTAGCATCTGAGGTGAATCCTCAATGGCTTGTCTTTCTTTCTAAGTTATTCTCCTTTGAGTTTGGCCACCTAATGTCTGTATTGACAGTTTCACTGCCAGCCTTGCTGCTTCTCTGGACGACCTTCTCTGGCATTGCTGCTTTGCTTATGACTGTGGATCAGAGGTGCTTCTACCCATGAGGACCTCCTCTCTAAAGGCTTCATCACTCTTGACCATTCCTCCCTTATGACCCTCAACTCTCCCTGCACCTCTTTGACCTTCCCAGCAAGAGTGAGTAAGATATCTGTCTATTTCACCAACTCTATCCTTAACCGGTTCCTGAAAAGGAATGCTATACATTTTGAGTCAGGCGTCTCCATCTCTGAAATGTTATCTAAGAAAACTTTTAAAAATATGATGAGATTAATTTAATGTCCCTATCATTTCTCCTTCAAATTGTACCTACTGGAATAATACAGATCTAATCTAACCCTTCTTCAGATATTTGATGACGGCCACCATGTCCTCATGTCTTCTGTGAGATCCTTCCTTCTTAGGCCAAACTTCCCTGGTGCCTTGAATCAATCATTCCCTTTTGGATACGGTTTGAACCTCTTTTCTCTCTTGCTTTCTCTCCATCATATGCCCTTTGCTTTGTCTTTAACCAATCCTCCAGATGTAGTTTCATTAACAGAGAGCAAAGAAGGACTGTTTCCTCTTCTTGATTTAACTGCTGTTCATCTATGATGCAGACTATATGCACATGTGCTTTTTACGTCTTTAATTTTGAGTACTAATCTTACTTTTTTTTTAACTTAAATTGAGTTAAATAAATGACTAACCTCGTCTTCCTTAATTATATTTCCCTTCATACTTGCTGCAGTGAAATCATGCCCCCTCTATTGCTACTCTTAGGTAACACTGCGAGTACTTTTCTAAGTGCTTTAAATACATTAACTCCTTTAATTATTAAGCAATCTTAAGAATTGGAACGCTAATTAACCCCATTTTATAGATAAAGCAAGTCATAGCAAGGTCAGATGACTTGTCAAAAGTCACACAACTTTTTACAAGTGATAGTTCCAAGATTTGAGCCTTGATAGCCGTGCTCCACAGTTTGTGCTCAAAGCCACTATGCTACAGTGCTTCTCATCCCACTGCACTCAAGTACAAGACCTTTAGTTAGCCCTGTGAAGTTTCACGTCATATGATTTACTCCAATCTCTCCAGTCTGTCAAGATTCTTTTGTGTTCTGGCTCTGTCAGCCAATGTATTCAATATCCCTGATAAGTTCATGTCTTCCATTAATACAAAAAACAATCCATAAAGTACTCTATCTATCTATCTATCTATCTATCTATCATCAATCTATTTAGAAATGAGATATCATCCATCATCAATTCAAATGTCCTGAGAGCCATCACCTGCTGAGAATATTACTGTATCTCAAGTTAAATGCGTGTTGCCTATGGCTTCCTTTCCTACCCTATATTTCATGTTCTTGTGAAGAATTTTGACCATGATGACTGTCAGAAGGTGCCCTGGATTTCCCACAGGGAAACCACAAGTGTTAAGCTGGACATTAAAAGGCAAGTTGTATGAACTTGAGGTTTCCTTCTAGGCAGTGATCATGGAAACAGAGGGTAAAGCTTAGCCGACAGTTAAGATTGGTGGAAGTCCTTTGACAGTAAGAAGGACATCACAGGGGCTGGCCCGGTAGTCCAACGGTTAAGTTTGCATGTTCCTCTTCAGAGGCCTGGGCTTCGCTGGTTCGGATCCTAGGTGTGGGTATGACACCACTTGGCAAGCCATGTTGTGGCAGGTGTCCCACATATAAAGTAGAGGAAGATGGGCATGGATGTTAGCTCAGGGCCAGTCTTCCTCAGCAAAAAGAGGAGGATTGGCGGCAGATGTTAGTTCAAGGCTAATCTTCCTCAAAATAAAATAAAAAATTAAAAAAAAAAAGACATCATGAACATCTTTATGGTTTGGAGGGATTTGGCCAACCACTGTGTGGAAGGTAGCTGGAACAAATGGTAGCTAAAGTTGGTAGTCAGGAGATTAGAAGAAAACATAAAAACTATTGCCGGTATAGGATGCTGGGATTGCAATTTCATAAGGACTCTGCCATAATGAACTTGAAAAGGTGCTGGTCTACTTAGGAAGGAACGTATGCACTGCACTGAAAGAAGTATGAATATGCCTCATAATATGTAACATTGTATAGCATTTGGCCAAAATAGCTGGTCAATAACTGTCAGTCTCTTTAACTTTCTATTGTCAAGTATTAATATACCTACCAATTTTAGATTTCTATAGTGTACAAGACGGCAGCTAGAAAATCTTTTAAACTATTCTATTATGGTGATAGTGGGAGACAACAAATTCAGAAACAATTATTTGTCTTGTTTATTATCAGATCCCTAGATCAGGGCTTCTCAACAGCAGCACTATTGGCATTTTGGGATGGATAATTCTTTGTTGTGGGAGGTTGTCCTGTACACTGTAGGATGCTTAGTGTAGTAATAGCCTAGTCTTTACTCACTAGAGGCCAGTAGCATCTTCTCAGTCATGAAAAACAAAAATGTCTCCAGACATTGTCAAATGTCCCCTGGGGACATTTTACCCCGTGTTGAGAACCACTGAACTAGAACATCAAACATAAGAGACACCCAAATATTTATTGAATGAATAAAATAAATGGATGAATAAAATATTCCCTGCTGTCCACATTCATATTAATTTTTGTTGTGTAACATATCAATAACTTAAGAGAGGGGTTAGAAATCAGGTTATAAGAGAGAACATTTTTGTTAGATACTATTCCAGCCAAGAGGAACATGCACTTGGGTTCTAACCCTACACAAACCAGCAGAAACTATTCTCCTATCAAGGGAACACTTGAGTCACCCACCTACCAAGTTTTTTTCCTGGATGGTGACTAAAATTCCACGATTTGCAATTCACTCCTTTACTCTGAAGTTTCCCTTTCCTAAGAGCTCCTTGAAAGAACAAATACCCCTGGAAGAATTGCTTACTCCTTATTGTTAACAGGAATGAGATAATGCGTTTGATTTTCACCCACTCAGCAAGATGTGAGCACTGGGGGAGCCCTTGGGCCTTTGGACGTTTTAGAGATCACTTTGGGAATAGAAAGAAGTAAAGGCAAACTACACCAACCACTGAATTTTCCAAGCAGTCTCACCAGCGTTGTTTGTTTATTACACACACATGCGCAGTCTCTAGGATGCTGTCTTTGCATGTTCTGGCTTCAAAGACATGCAGCAAACATTAAATACCCAAATATTCAAGATCATGGTACCCAGAAACTTAAGTTTGCTGCTCTAATTGCTAATCTCATGGTCATTATTTAATACTTTTCTTATTGGTAGTTAATTTGATGATTTTCCCATTTTGTATCTTGAAAGTTGTTGATACCCATGAAGAACTAGTGCTAGCACCTCCCAGATTTAATTGTCACAAGAATTCTGAGCCAAGCCACAGTCTTTGAGCCTAAGCTGCTAAGCTGCTTTCTTCAGAACAGGCATCATTATCTGTAACTCTAGTCTTTGCTTGAGTCGATTTCTGCTTATTATTTATTAAAATACATTTGTTATAATATGTTTATGCATGCCCTGAAATCTAAATCATGGATAATTCTTGTGCCTTATTAACTGATTAAAATAATATGTTTGAGTCTCCCACTTAGAGGTTGTCACTCTCGTCTTTTAAGCGGAGTTGAACTTATCATACCTACAGGAGAGTGAGAGTTTTTCTCTTGGCCAATACAAATTACCACAAGACTATAGAGGGCAGCAGGAATATTCCTCACAGAGAAGAATTTCACATGGAGCAAATCTAGCTGCACACAGTAGTAAATGGTTACTTTTAAGCTATCCGAGGGATAGCGTATTCAGTTCAATTCAATGTCCATTTATTGTATACCTATTGATACTGAGGAGAGGAGATTCAATTAAATAAAGCTACTTTCTGGGAAGAGGAGTAGATTTCCTTTCTAGACATTTATATCTTATGGGCTATTCCTCTGTATGTTCACTCACTCTCCCAGACCTTGACAAAATAAAGGTAACTACGACATTATTAGGGAAAGATTTCACAATCAGAACTCTTCACGTGTCTGCGCCTCTTTGAAATATGGACTGCATTGGTCTTGTTATAACATTTCTGTAAGGCTTTCCAAACTTCGTTTATCTGTGTGAGGGAACTTTCTGCTGAATGGTCTTGTACTCAAAATGTCCACATGTCAGCAAATATTCTCACCCATTATAGCTGGTTTCTTTTACAACTGGGGTGTGTCTCATGAGAAGAAAGGGAAATTTATAACTTCTTCCTTATTCATTTCTGGGCTTGCAGGAGTGTCTATAGCTTTTGTTCATTGTTTATATCCCCAAGCAATGCTATGCATTGTCCACAGCAAACTCTTTGCTGGATGACCATGCTTATCTTGGGAGTCTCAGGATTTGCTTTGGCAAGGAGGACATATTCTACAGCTTTCTGAGGAGGGGTAACACATTGCAATGGCCAAAATTCTGACTAGTGTGTTGTGGTTTGCTATACACACCTTTCTTCACTCACCTGAAGCATTCTATCTTCCTGTAGTCTTGCTATTCCAGAGGGAACAGACTTTGGTGATAAAGCCAGATGAAAGAAGTTCTACAGCTCCATTTTCTTTTTTTTTTAAAGAGTTTATTTTTTCCTTTTTCTCCCCAAAGCCTCCCAGTACATAGTTGTATATTCTTCGTTGTGGGTCCTTCTAGTTGTGGCATGTGGGACGCTGCCTCAGCTTGGTTTGATGAGCAGTGCCATGTCTGTTCCCAGGATTCGAACCAACGAAACACTGGGCCGCCTGCAGCGGAGCATGCAAACTCAACCATTCAGCCATGGGGCCAGACCCTCCATTTTCTTTTTGTTGGACATTATTCTTTCATTGAGGGAAAGAAAAAATATTTTGAAAATGTGATAAGTGATATATATATTGGAAAGCATAGAGACTGACTAAATATGACCTGGAGAGTTTTTAAACTAAATTTCTTCAAGGTAAAGACTATTGTCTTCATAATATTTTTATCTGAGGAGTCTAGATATTTATCAAATAGTTGATATAAACTCACAGAAACAAAGCAGGCTTCACAATAGATAGCACAAATGGCTCACATGTTTCATGAGCTAGACTGCAGCTCCTAGGACAATGACTCCTAAAAGACAAGGTACCAACTGTGTTACCCAAAAGTCCTGTGGGTTTTCCTTACACACCCAAGGGGCAAGCAGCTTCTCGGGTAGAGGAAAGAGATGGTTCCTATCTTTTGTCTTGTTCCTCTTTTTTTACACTTCCTTCCAGTTTCTGCCCAAGTGCATGATAAATATTTTTGATTACTTCCTAAAATCCCGAATTCAGAAGGTATTTAGTTGCACAAAACTGTGGCTGAGGCACCTGCCAATCATTGGCTCCTGTTCATTGGAGGTGAGTTATGCCAATGCAATCAATGTTTGCAGTAGATATGCTCCTGCCTCTTGGGAAATGACCCAGTGGGGACATCCATTTATGTTTTTAGGAGCAGAAGGGAAAACTAGCACACTTGCATTTTCATGTCTGCAAAAATTTTTATATTGGTGTCATCTTAACTATAAATCCTCGTCTTCTTTTTGAGTTGAGTGGAAGAGTAGTTAAAGCTGTTTGCAGTTTGGCCAGAATTGTGTTTGGAAACACAGCTGGTTGAGGACAAAGTATGTGTGCAACTTGGAATGTATGCTTAGTGGATAGAAAAAAAAAGGGACATCTACAGTGCAATTGAATAAACTCTCCAGTGAATACATTGAATACAACTGAATAGGAAGCATTTTTTTTTTCTGTGAGTTTTGTGACACATGTCAATGTGAAGCCCACACAATGGGTGAGATTGTTTTCTATATTTTTCATATATGAATGTCAAACCTGAAGCATTTTTTTATTGCAAAAAATAGACTCGACAGTATGAAATAAATTGTGCATAGATTATGACATTCATTCCACAGCCTATGAGCTTGTTTTGTGTTCCGTACCTGAACCTTAGCTTGCATGTTATACACACACACTTCCACAAGTACAAGCCAAGGTAAACATCATTGCATGGTAACCTTTTAAAATTCTTCAGCATAATGACTAGCTAAGACACGAATAAGTATGCAAAAAAACCCTTCAACAAACCTATTCTCATGCTTCATTTACGTTATTCCCAGAACACAAATAGTAAGATATTAAAACTGGGTAAGAATGTCAAATGAGATGCACTCACCTGACAGTTCTGTCACTTTAAATTGCTTTGTTGTTTATGCCACGGTTGCAATCTCAACCCTGTTACTTGTTAATTGCTTAGTCGATGCAATTGTATCACAACAAGTTTATCAGAATTTTAAAAGAACAACTGTCTCTCTCTTGGATATGAAATTACTTTGATGGATCGAAGGTGATTATTATCATTAAATTTGACAAGCACAAAATAAAAACTCTAGTTTTAAATTCCTCTGCAGGAAAGGCACAATAAAATTCTATTTGGAGCCTTCTGATAAAGGAATGAAACATGGAGCAGATGACCATCAAGTCGTACGAAATGAGTGATTAAGAAGTGCAGAGCACTTTAAATGTTAGCTTTTAAAAACAAACACATTGTACATTGTACTTATTTGCATATAACTTGTGAATGTATTGTGTGTGTCTGTCTGTGTGTGGTCAGACTAGGTGAAAATTTGGCATTAGCATTGGATTCATGACATTCGAGGATCCTTTAGACCCTGGAAATGGAAGTATCCTGCTGTTAATTCTGAACTCAGCTTTTGCCATATACAAACTCTTTTACCACTTTGTACCTATGTTTATGTTACCTTCTTTCATTTAAAATCAAATCCTAAAGAATTCATATCTTTTTCAGGTATGAGAGTGTGTGGAAAGAGCACCACATTGTGTCTAAAACTGAAGTTCTAATCTGTCTGTGTCCCCACCTTCTCCTCCACTCTCTGGTTCCTTTTCTTAAATATTCATGTTACTTGTAAATATCCCACCATTAGATTATTGACCAGGCCCCAAATCTCATCAGTTTTTTTCTCTCTCCCTTATCTCACCTGTGCAAATCTTGCCAAATCTCTTCTATTCTATTCTGTGCAACCAATGTTCCCTCTCCATACCCACTGTTATTTCAGTTCAGGTCCTCATATCACCTCTTCTTCCCTGGAATGATTTCTTGATCTTCTTCAAACTTCACCTGCAACTTAGCTTCCATGTTGCAAAACCAAAGGAAAGTCCGTAGCACTGTTGCAACACCAAAATTTAATTCTGAATTATCTATCTGATTGTATTACTCTCCTAGCTTATATCTACCAATGATTTCCTATTCACTACAGCGTCAAATCCAGATTTGTTGTCTTAGAATAGCTGGTTCTTATTCATATTGGACCATTCCAGTCCTTTTTTGTATTGTCTTCTTTTCGCAGTACCCTTATTTGTCCCTGTGTTATAAAAATATTCACCTACTTATGGTTCCTTGAGCTAGTCATTGCATTTCATGATACACTTTAAGTTTGTCTCCTCTCTATTCTTTCTTGTATGATTGTGAAACTGTGGGTTCCTCTGGTAATCCATGGTACTCTTTTTTCCTGGGGTACAGTTAGTTGTTTCATCCACTGTACCTTGAAGATCTATCTTTCAGCATTGACAGTAGCAATTGATATTTATTAAGCACTTACTATGTGCCAGGCATGGTTTTGTGCCCTTTATTTAATCTTTATAACTAACATAAAGTTCATGGTGTTCTGCCCCCATTTTAAAGAACTGGGGAAACTGAAGCCCAGAGAGGGCCAGTTCTGAGAGACAGAACTGGAAATCAGTGACGTGGGGACTTGAACCAACTGGTTTGGCAGTAGAACCTGAGATCTTAACACCTACATCATGTGCTTACCCTCATTGGAGATTATTTTGTAGACATTTATCTTCTCTACTGCTCTATTGGAATGTGGACTCCTTGTATTCAGGGACTGTTTATGTTTTTATTCCCTGAGCCTAGAACGGCGCTGGACTTAGAGTAAACATTCAATACATATGTGAATAAATAATTAGGAGTTGGACATGGATTCACCCCTACCTTTTGCATCATTTTTTTGCATTGCTAGAAAAACTCATTCAATCTTCTTAAAAGGGAAGTTCTTTATGCAAAATTGGAATTATAATATGGCCAACCTATTTCAGAGTGCTGATATGAGAAATAAATGAGATAATAAAAGTGTTTGAAAACATGATAGACACACAGATGAAAAGGAATAACATATTTTTGTGAGTAACAGTTCAATAAATTGAACAATATATAAAGATCTACTGTGTGCAAGACTCTATTATTGTTGGCTCCTGGAGATACAAAATGAATGTAATATAGTTCTTACCTTGCAGGTGCTTAACATCAGGAATTACCACCTATCACCTAATAATTATTAATAGCTTTTCCAATTACACAGTCTTAACAGAAGTTGTAGATCACCTGAGCCAAAGACATATTGAAAAAAAAAAAATTGATTCATTCATTCACTTATTTTTTCCCTCTTTAACAAATATTGTCTGTGCCTACAACGTAATAGGCACTTTCTTAGGCCCTGAAGATATAGTGGTGAGGAAGTTAGAAAAAGTCCTTGCTATATGAAAGGTAAGGTAACAGACATATAAACTCATACAATAGGAAAAAAGAAGGTAAAAGGATAGAGAGTGATGGGGTATATGGGTCATTTTACTTAGATTGTCTCTTCTTTGAGAAGATGGTTAATATTAAAATTCTTAGGTAAACATCACTTGACTCTATCTATGACACAATATCCTTTTGGCATGACCGTTGATGTAACAAGGTATGGTAGATACTGTCATTATTCTGCCAATAACCCGTTTGGTCCTTTTACCGTTTCTGTGTATGCTAACTTGATTTGAAATGGCCAACACCTATATCTTTGGGCTGCTAGAACAAACTTTGCTGGTTCATACAACAGGATAGAAGCATCTGGCCATTAATGCCCCTCCAAGGCACCCCTTAATTAATAACATGGGTATGAGGATATAAATACTCCAACTCTCTCTCATCTCTTGGCCAGGATAACTTTGAAGCATGCATTTTACAACATTTCCCAGATGTAGAGCTTTAGTTTCCCACTGTGTCATCTGCCTTTACAATGTACCTCTTACTTGTATCAAGCAGTCAAGCAATCTCTACACAGCAACATGGTGGTAGCTGCTAGGTTGGCTTGCCACAGTCCCATAAATTCATCTAGTAAAGAGAAAATAAGTCCAAATGGATTTAGAGAGTTTGTTCCTTACACAGACAGCAAAAACAATATCAACGTGGTGTCAGCTTCCCATATCCCGGGATATCACAAGACAATTTAGAACCAGAGGGGTCAGATGACCCCTCAAGAAGTCCATCTAGGGCCTTCAGACTTGGAGCCAATTTATACCATTGGCTTCCCTGGTTCTCAGACCTTTGAATTTGGCCTAAATTTCGCCACTGGCTTTTCTGGTTTTCCAACTTGCAGATGGTAGATTGTGGGACTTCTCAGCCTCTAAAGTTGTGTGAGCCAATTCCTATGAATCTCCTTTAGTCAATATCTATATCTCTATCTATGTCCATATCTACATCTGTATCTATATCTATATCATCTATTTTCCCTTTCTCTGTAGAACCCTGACTAACACACCTCCCCAACCCCATATCACCTCCTTACTCCTCTGCTTGTACTTTTTCACCTCCCACCTAACCTCACTGCACTCAGTCTTTGTTTCAGGGCAGGGGACGCAACCAGGCTCAAAATTACATCTATACCCTCATCCAAGAGAGCTGAGTATGCAGGACTGTCAGAAGGATCTTATTATGGTACACTCTGAGCTCAGAGGTTGCAAGATTCACCTTGATTTCAGCTATGGAATGCACATTTGTCTTGGAAAGAGTGAACAATAACTCTATTTCACAAGATATTTGTTTTGTGGAAGATAGAATCCCTTTTTATTTTCTGAAAGAAGAGTATGGCTTTTAAATGGGAACTTTTGGTATGGGGGTTTAAATAGGAGTGGACAAGGGGAGTTAGGGCCACCCTAAGAAAAACAAATGAAGCAGATGTTTGTAGGTGTCAGTGAAGACATTTATAAAAGGGTTGTGTGTGCAAAGTTGGAGTAGGGCTGTTGAAAAATCTATGAAAGGAACAGATCCCTTTTTAAGTGGAGGATGTATTCTTTCTTAGCATTGTCAATGCCTACGATGCACAGGTGGTTTTGGCAGTAGGGAGTTTTGCATGTAAATATTATTATTCAGAACCAAATTTAAGCACACAGATCTACTAAGTGTTCCAGTATTTGAACCTATGTGGTTTTGACTTCACGGCACCTACTCTTCCTTTCACTATACTTCTTCCTAGCATCTTTGTATGTCTGGGACAATGGTGATAGTAGTAATAGCTAACATCTATTGCACAGGTACTTTGTGCTAGCACAATTCCAAGTGCTTTATGTATATCAACTCCTTTGATTCTCATGTCAGCCTATGGCGCAGATTCTATTGTCATCCCCATTTTTCATTTTAGGAACCCGGAGCATAGAAAGACTAAGTTACCTGCCCAAGATCAAAGATATAATAAATGATGAAGACAGTATTTAAACCCATGAAATTTGACACAGTCTTTCATCTTAAATACAATTCATATTCCACCAGCTTCTCCTAAAAGATATATTAAAAATCAGTTAAAAAACTAAATTTAATAGCTGTAGAAAGTCTTTCTCCAGGGTGCATGTAAAAAAAGCTTTAAATTTAAGTGCTATGTGTAAAACTCAAAAGGCAAAATCATTTAAAACAGTTTTATATAATATTTTAATGTCTACATGCAAAAATATTATTTGAGAACTGGCCTCAAATTGGTAGGACCTGACTTAGTGCTGATTAAAAAACATATTGTGCTGATTAAAAACAATGAAAACTAATTTTAAAACTCAGTATATCTCTTGAGATCAAAAAGAATTGATAAAAACACAACTGTTTCTAAATTCAGAAAGTGTTTATTTGTTTCTCCCCCACATTGATAAGAACTCAGTATTTCAAAAAATAATCAGTTCCTAAAATCTGTTTGAACTCAAAGTTGTTAATTATAAAATTGTTAGTTAAAAATCAGTTTTTTGTCTGGCTTTGCTCAGACTAAGGTTACTAATTTCTGAGGGTACACCCTTTAATAGAAGAGCAAATTTTTGTACCTAAATGCCAATAACATCAAAATCAAATAATGGCTGTGAATCACGTATGGACAGAGGGTGGGAGGAGGAAGGCAGCTACAGTTATTAAGTGATAATGTGGATATAGTTAATGTAGATAATAAAGGGAAAAGGTTAGCTAGACGTAGGTTTGTCTGAACCCAATAACCTGAACTCAGAAATGTTCTCCTTAAGAATGCAGAAAGGGGGTTGCAGCCGATCCTCATGGTCCAGTGTGCAAGATTTAGGGCTGAACATTAGCTGAACCAATTTTCTTGAATCCACTTTAACACCTGTGATCCTTAGGAGCCATATTCCCCAGTAAGCAACGTATTGATGGATTGGGACATATCGAACCAACTGTTTTCGTATCACTTAATTCATTAAAAAAATAAAGCAATGTTAGAAGGGAGAAGTAGATGGGCTGAATCCAACTGATAATAAAAGGAAAAGAAATTCAGCAGGGATAGATCTGGAAAAAGAACTTCGAGATTCTGACTACTGACTGCTAGTGATCATTTCTAGAGTTAACATTGCATAAAAGGTATAGACGTTCAACAAATGATCAGTTTGACATTCCTCTGCTGATTCTATAATAATTGTTCTCCATTACTACCTCTTAGCAAAAACCCTTCTATTGATTCTATTGTGAAATAGAGACAGAGTTTTTTATCAACAGTTTTTCAGTGGCAAACAATAGAAGTAAACTCCAGCTAATTTGAGCAGGATAGAAATAGTTGGGAGACTAGAGAACCAGGCTCAGTGCTTAAAAGCAGGACCCAAGTCACACTTCAGCAGTGGCCTGACGATGAAACTGTTGCTGCCTTCTTGAGTACCAGCGCCCGCGGTTTGCACGCTGCCAGCTTCTCAACCTCATAGCAACTACTAATGCTGCCAGCTAGAGAGACTAGTTTCTGAATGAACGTCTGATATGGATGCATGTGACGGGTGGAGTCCAGGTCCATCTTTGCACCCTAGCTTCAAGGGAGCTTGGGAAGTGAAGGTCTTACATTTTCTCACTTTTGGGATGGAAATCCACTTATTCTGCTATGAAGACTTATAAAGTGTGGAATTGCCCCACCTAGGAAGGATGCTGAGATGCTAAGTGGCTAAAAAGAATGATGACTGTCTAGTCTACGGCATCTTGATGTAAAGCCCTTTTGAAGAACTCTGGCCTCTGGCCTTGTCAGAAGACTATGTTAAGTATTCTCTAAATTTGCTGCAAGGATTCTGACTGAGGGTATAACTCTGTTGTTCAAATGATGGATCTCTTAGACATACAGACACGATCTTGAATGAAAATTTCTTACACTTATTCCTATAGAGGGGAAATCAGTAGCTCTACCTGCATGGAGAGAAATATCTGGAGTTAATAATAGTATGTTTGACACTAGTATTTCATGCTGCCTCGGTGTGAATATGAGGAATGACCAAAAGCTAAGGCAATTTTTATAAAGAAAAGAGGTGATATTTTTCCTTGTGTATTTTATCCACAGTCCTGAATTCTTCAGGTTCTTTTTTAAGCTTGTATTTCTAAAATGTTCTCAAGGCAGTGAGAATAAAATAATATATTACGTTGACAAGTGCATTGAATTTTATTTATAGATGAAGTATACCTGATTTGGCAGAAAATTTATATGTCATGAATTTCAAATTTTCATCAGAGATAATACCTGAAATTATACAGACGTAATCTCAAAATTTGTTCTCCAGCTGGAAGCAGTAATTGTTTCTTTAAGTGATTTGTTTCTGTAACATTGACATAGGGAAACTGCTCATTCAACAAAGTTTGTGCAAAATGGTAGTTGGGTTCATATTGGTGACGCTTCTGCAATTTCTTTTGTATGCGTTTAATAAAAAACATCACATACAATAAGCTTGTGAAGATAGGGCCTTAGTAAGGAAAGAATATAGTTTAAAATCAGGTAGATTCGTTTTCCAACCCAGTATCTTCTACTTAACAGTGTCCTTGCTTAATTTGCTTAGCCTCTCTAAGTCTGTTTTCTTGCCTGGAAGTGAGAGTGATAATTGTTACGGACTGAATGTTTGTGTCCTCCCAAAATTCATATGTTGAAATCCTAACCCCCAACGTGATGTTATTGGGAGGTAGACCTGTGGAGTTGATGATGGCCTTTGGTCATGAAGATGGAACCCTCATGGATGGGATTAGTTTATGTATAAAAGAGACCCCAGAGAGCTCTCTCATCCCTTCCACTGTGTGAGGACACAGTGAAAAAATATCTGTCTATGAACCAGGAAGTGGGCCCTTACCAGACATGGAATCTGCCAGGGCCTTGATCTTGGAATTTCCAGCCCCTTGGAACTATGAGAAAGAAGTTTCTGTTGTTTATAAGCCAGCCAGTCTATGGTGTTCTAGCAGCCCAAATGAACTAGGACAATAGTATCTTTCTTGAAGGATTGTGGTGGGTTGTCAATGAAAAAATTAATGCAAAACCATGTTGCATGCGCACTGGTAACTTGTGGTCTCAATAATGTTGGCGGTTATTCTATTTTTAGATGAGGATACTTTTGTGCAAACAAGGGGAAAGAAGTAGTATGAAAACACCCTTAATATGCTTATTGCACAGACTTTCTGCTCCCTAAAAGAAATGAAGCAGCATTGCTCGGAGGCTCCAAATTCTACAATCTACAAGGATAGCTTAAGGGTTCTTTTTTCTTCTTCTCCCCAAAGCCCCCTGTTACATAGTTGTATATTCCAGTTGTGTGTCCTTCTGGTTGTGCTGTGGAGGATGCCACCTCAGCATTGCCTGATGAGTGATGCGAAGTCCATTCCTAGGATCTGAACTGGGGAAACGCCGGGCCACCGAAGCAGAGCAGGTGAACTGAACCACTTTGCCAGGGGGTTGGCCCCAGGCATGTCTTTAAGATAAGCTTAGGATGTCAACATCAGGGTCACTATCGAGAAATGGAGCTAATATTGAATAATCTAGCTGAGGCAAGTAATCCTGGGGCAGGAACAGTCATATATAAACCATATAATTTTCACAATTACTGAATAATTACCTGAAACTCAAGTAGCCAGGCCAGTGGAACTCCTGTTTGATTTTGCATGACGGATCTGACACACAGGGTGTCTTAATTCTCATATGAGAAATTTGGTCAACAGAGCAGTTTAGCAGGCACTTTAGAAAATGACACGATTTAATAACTTTGGAACGAGAGGCGGCAAATGCTAAGATGAAAAGGACTTTGAAATTTTTAAGAGTGTGTGCCTATGCGAGTGTGTGAGAGAGAGAAAATGAGAGAGAGAGAAGGAGGGAGAAAGGTAGGGACAGATGAGAGGAGGAGGAGGAGAGCCAGACAGGGATAAAAGAGAGAACAGCGAGAGTTAAAAAGACATTGAATTTCACATTAAGGAGCTAGGCTTGAAAATTTTTCTCCCACTTACTACCTAGATGTGGTATTTTATCTTTTTATTATTATTAAGACAAAAAAAATAGTACTTTTCAGGAAGATTGTAATGAGGGTTAGTTGTATTCAGGCCTGTGAGAGCACTTGGAATACTCCAGGCAGATACTGGTGCCTCAATAAATGTTGAATCTCAAAATGTTGTGTTATTATGTATAGCTGTTATTATACTTCTGTTCTGATTGGTCAGTGCTTTTGATGGACAGGTAGCTAAAAAGTTTGAATATCACCTGATTATTGAAATACATTTTAGCATTTTTCTGCAGTTTTAAGAGTTAAAGCATTCCAAAAGATTTTCAGAGTCAGTGCTGAAAGTCAATGGATTTTTTCTGAAAAAAACTAAATGTTTTTCTCCTAACAGTTTGCGTTCCTCTTTCCCTCTTTTCTCACAGTTCATTCGTCCTAATACCTACATGTTCTTGTTATCTTTGAGCTCTTTCTGGAAAGCCCAGCAGCTGTTTCCACAAAGGTTCCCTTGGCTTTCACTGTTTCTCCTCCTGACCTCTTCTGTGAAATGCAGTTGAATTATTTATATGTGCCATGCTTCACAAAGTGGAGAGCAAGAGGGGCCACTAACGTTCATTCTCCAATTGGTAGAAGTCAGGAGGAAAGAAAAAGGTAGCCCAAATAAATTACTTAGTAGAATGAAAATCAATGACATCTTTTATCAAATGCCGTTAGCTCAGGCCTCCAAGTGTCAGGAAGAAGACATCTAAAACATTTGGCCTACTCAAGTGAAGGACAAAAAAATACTCTTTCCAGGGGCACCAAGGCCGAGGAATCTTTAGTTAAATAAAATCAAGCGTAAGATGCTGACTGGAGTTGAAGTCCTGCAATTCCTTTGATTATTCGCATGGATGAGCCCAATAAGAACTCAACTCCTAATGACAGAGCCTGTTAGTCGGGCTGTTTGCTTTTGGAGGTAATGGATAGAAAGCTGATGAAGTCCAAGAAATTAAGAGCCCTGCTAAAGTGATTTTGTCTATCTGTGGTGGAGTTTTGAGAAAAAGAAATCTTCTGAGAAAGCTAATGGCTTCTTTCTTTCCTTTCTCCTCTGTAGATATTTATTTGCTTATCATGGAATAGAAACTTACATAGTTTTTTTTTTTTAAAAGACCTGAAGAGTCTCTATAATGCAAAAACTCACAGTCAATCACAGCCAATGCCCCCAAGCAAACAGAAGGGGAAAGTTTTTAGCTCCTACTTGTTCCTGTGAGATTTTAAAATACAACTTGGAAGTATTAATTACAGTCAAGTTTAATGAAACCAAAGGGCAAACCATTGTGTTGATTCAATTTCATAAAAGACTAAGGTTTCAGTGAGAATTTAATTAATTTTCTTCCTTTTACAGATTAAGTTACTATACGTGTGCCGTGGATTCAGGTAACAAGGGTCTATTTTATTTTCCTTGAATGAGTTTTGCAAAGTTACCTCAGAGAATTTCTAAATTGAAGAGGAGAGATGTGGATGGGTAGTTTTTCCAAACAGAGTGCTCCTAAATTTAGAAATACTGGATAGAGCAACACAAGTCTCTTGCCACCCATGGGAAATAATTCAAAAGTGCAAGCTCGACCAGTAGCGGGTCAGGAGCATTATCTTCATGAGAAAGATAGAACATTATGCTTATTTCCCATTTTCACTATTAATTCTTTGTTACCGTAGGCAAGTCATCTGGGAGAAAGAATTTAATAATAAAAAGAGATATGTGTCCTCTAATCCTAAACTGGCCAAGGGCACATTTCACTGTTTGAGTTACTCTATCCACTAAAGAACAATTCAAGCTCTGTGCTCCTGCCCAATTTATGTTGTGCTTGGAACTAGCGATTAAAAGGATTGATTTGCTATGCTCACTTTAATTCTTGATATTTTGAGGCCTAAATTTATGCAATTATAATTTTAAGTCTATAAACTTATAGACAAAATCAATTTCTTAAAATATATTTCATCATATACATGTTCCTCATATCATACCACATTATCTTGGGCTGTATGCTCGTTGTCTTAAATAATGTTCTCTTTTCTTCTCTTTGCATGATTTGCAATTCCCTAAAATTAATTAGAAAAACTTTGCTGTACATTTTTATGGAGGGAGGAACCAAACCTTCTTTGGCTTCTGAAAACGGAGTCTAACCTCTGCACACGTGCTTAGAACCACTGCTTTGTCTTCCTTCTGTCTCTGGACAATCTCATCCTTCCCAGAGTTTCAGTTACCACCTAATGCCTGTGGTTCTCAAATTTATATCCCAACTCTTTCTTCTGAGCTCCAGACGCTTATATAAAAGATATTTATAACAGAAAGTTCAAAACTAAATTCATTTTTCTCCCTTCCTCATTGCTCCTCTCCCAAAACATGGTCAAACATGCAATCCAAACAAAAACTGCAACTTTTCTTTGTTTTTCCACCCGTGGCCAGTTACCACCTTCCTTGGAGTCTGCTTTCTAAATCATTTTCATCATCCTTCTCCTTTCTCCTTCTCTGCTGTATTTGTCCTCAACTGTCATCTAGTTCAGCAATCTCAAAGAAGAATATACACACACTTAAGAATGGTGCATGAAAGTCAGAGAAAATATTTTGGAATTTCTATTTCTGTTTATTTTTTTCTTGTCCTTTTAAGTTTCTGTATGAACTTTATAACATATACTTTACATGAGTATGTCAATACATGTTATAAGATGTGCATATAATAGGGAGTATGCTCAACATTTTACTGATAAGATTTCATGATCAAAAAGATTTGGAGAGGCCTGCCCTGTGGCGTAGTGGTTAAGTTTGTGTGTTCCACTTCAGTGGCCCGGGGTTTGTGGATTCAGATCCTAGGTGTGGACCTACACACTGATCATCAAGCCATGCTGTGGCGGTGTCCCACATACAAAAAACAGAGGACGATTGGCACAGATATCAGCTCAGTGACAATCTTCCTCAAGCAAAAAAGAGGAAGATTGGCAACAGCTGTTAGCTCAGGGCCAATCTTCCTCACCAAAGAAACAAAAAAGATTTGGAGGTCACTGATCAGTACTGGAACCTTCTACCCAGTTGCTTTGTCCCTGTACTTACATTCTCCAATTCATTTTGCAGTTATTAAAACACTTCCCATACAATTGGATGGGATCAGACTTTTTTTGGCAAGACAAACTGTGCCCTTCATTATCTACTCTAAATACAGTCTTTCAGTATCATCTCTCACCACTCTCCCCGTCACATAGCCTTTGCACAGGGCAAAGGGAGCGTTAGTATTCTTCCAGTTATTTCCCCGCTCCGTGACTCAGCTCTCCCTGTTGTTCTCTCTGCATGGGCAGAGGCTTTTCTTCTTCACCTAGCAAATGCCTGCTCTTTCAGACTCTGGTTGAAGTCACTTCCTCCTGAAGCCTTCTCTGACCCAAAGCAGAGTTAGTCTTGTCGTTTCTTGTACACGTGAAGTAGTTTTCCCACAGTGCTATTTTAGCATGAACTGGATTGCATTCTAGGTGCCTGTTCAAGTTTTTTTCTCTCCCTTTTAGACTGTGTCTTTAGATTCTACCTTATTCATCCTTATGCTCTCCAACACTTCCAGTTCAGTGGTTGCCACACAAGGCAATAAATAAATCATCTTTTAATGTTTAAGTTAATTTAGTGGAAAAATAAGAGCTACGGTAACAGAGTGTTATTAAAAATTTCATATTGGGGCCAGCCCGGTCGTGCAGCGGATGAGTTCTGATGTTCCGCTTTGACGGCCCAGGTTTGGATCCCAGGTGCAGACATGGTACTGCTTGGCGAGCCATACTGTGGTAGGCATCCCACATATGGAATGGGGGAGGATGGGCACAGACGTTAGCTCAGGGCCAATCTTCCTCAGCAGAATGAGGAGGACTGGCAGCAGTTAGCTCAGGGCTAATCTTCCTAAAAAAAAAAAAGAATTCATATTATTTTGATATATCAGATAAGCATTATAAGAGAGCAGACTGGATATTAAGATCAATGAAGGAGCCTAGTGGTGATAAGCACTCTTTTTTCAGTGTATTAATCTGAGTAAGGCCTAATGTTTCTATTTCAGGGGTGACTTTAGAAGAGCATGCTCTTTTACCTCTTGATGACTGGATCTTATCAAGGAGGCACCTACTTATATAGGGTAAAATATGTTTGATGCTTTTATTTTATTTTGTTTTCTGTGGAAAGAACACAACATGAGATCTACCCTCCTTACAAAATTTTAAGAGTACACTGAATTATTGTCGACTGTAGGTACAATGTTGTACTGCAAACCTCTAGAGCCTATTCGTCTTTCTTAACTGAAACTGTATACACATTGAATAGCGACTCCCCATTCCCTCCTCCTGCCCCCCAAAGTCTGGCCACCAACATTCTGTTCCTTGATTCTATGACTTTGACTATTTTAGATAGCTCTTTTAGTGGAATCACGCGATATTTGTCTTTCTATGACTGGCTTATTTCACTTGACACAATGTCCTCAGGGTTCATCCATGTTATCACATATTGCAGAGTTGTCTTCTCTTTAAACAATGAATAGTATTCTGTTGTACGTAAGTACCACAGTTTCTTTATCCATTCATCTGTTGATGGACATTTAGGTTTTTTCCACATTTTGGCTTTTGTAAATCGTACTGCATTGAGTCATATCTCTTTGAAACCCTGATTGCAATTCTTTTGGATAGATATCAAAAGTGGAATTGCTGGATCATATAGTAGTTCAATTTTTGATCTTTTGAGGAACCTCCGTACCGTTTTCCACAGTGACTGCACCATTTTGTATTCTTGTCAACGGTGTGCTAAGATTCCGGTTTCTCTACATCCTCGCCAACACTTAGTGTCTTTACGTCCAAAATATATAAGAAATTCCTAAACCCAATAGTAGAAAAAAAATAAGAACAGAAACTAATAACCCGATTGAAAAATAAGGTAAGGACTTGAATAGACATTTCTCCAAAGAAGATATCAGAGTGACCAAAATGTATATTAAAAAATGTTCAATGTCACTAATCCATCAGGGAAATGCAAATCAAAACTACAGTGAGAGATCACCTCACACCTATCAGGATGGCTATTATAAAAAAAATATGTATGGTATTTAAGCAAACATTGATACTGTTTCCTAGTGTACCAAGACTCAGTGGGGAAGCAAGGAGTGGACAAAGAGGTGAATGAGGGATTCTCACTTTTCCAAGTACACTGAAGTGACAGTAAAGAAGGGTAGGTATGGACCATTGTTCAACAGCCATGGATTCTCAGACTATTTGATCTTTTCCTCTTCAGCCAGAGCGAATTCAGCTCTTCGTTGATGATCCCAACAAATGTGATGGAACAGATGTATGTTCTGTTCCCTTAGGATGTCCCAGCCACTAAGTCATATAGGGCTGGATCAGTGTAGACAAGAGTCGCCAGCATATCTAGGCCAATCGAGGCTAGCCAAGCATTCATAAAACTCATCATTTATTTTAAAACATAGGGCTAAAAGTTATTTACCCTCTTAACATTTCAAAGTCAGCAGCAGCATTATTCAAACTACTCTCAACAGGTTGTATTAGCAAGCTTCATATCTGTGGTCTGCAGGTTTAAGTACTGTGGAGAATGGTCTGAGAGCCCGAGAAAGTCTCATCACAAAGCATTATTCAGTTGGAATCCATTAGGTCCCAGGAAAGTTAGGGAGTATACAAAGAGTAATCAAGAAAATAACTAAGAAACAGACATTTTGGTTTGTCTCTCACAGCAAAATTTTTGCTGAAAGTCAAGGGAGGGCGGTCTTACTTTATATATTAAATGTCTTACGCTTACGTTGTATTCTCATGACCTCTCTTCTTCCTTTTTTCACTTTCTGTACGCCACTACACCGCACGTATTCTTTACCCTTTCTAACAGTGATACAAGGCATTTTATTGTGGGAAGCTGTTCTTTTTGGTAATAAAGATATCACTCTATTTCAAGTCATGTGTTCTTAGGTTTCACTAAGATTTTTTTCTTTTTAATATGCTTCAATTTTTATAATAAAGGATTTAAGTGCATTTTTTGCTACATTTGCAACTAAAAGCCACTTTTACTTTGAAGCCTTTCCTGAATTGCTTCCAATTCTAAGGCAGAGGTGATTATTCCAGTCATGATCTCCCAGAACTTCATAAATAAGGTCTATGAGGATACTCACTACATTCGTTATAGTTATTTTTTCATGTTTAACATCACAATCCTAATGTAATCTCCATGAAGGTAGATAATGTATTTTATTCATTTCTGTATTTTTCTCCGTGCCAGACCCTCAGTACATGTTCAAGAAATATTTATTGAATAAATAAATAGATAATTAAATACATGGGTAAGTGCATGAAAATGTGATTTCTGTATTTCCCAGAGCATCATAAACAGCATCATGAACATTATAAGCACTTAATAAATACATGAGAAATTATTAAAGTATTTCATGGGTACCCCTTTACTTTTATTGATTGAAATCCTACCTGCAATGATCATTCCTCGAGCTTCTATTTATAGGCAGAGGGAGGCAACTGAAAAAGTCCTGAACTAACAATTGATTTTTAGCTCTGGTCATGGATATTTTTTTTTCTATGATTTTGGGCAATTCATTTTTAACTTTACAACCCTCAGTATCCTTACCTGTAAAATGAAGATAAGACCTGCCCTGCGCTCTTCCTGGATTGTGCTGAGAATGAAATGGGATACCGTACTTTGTAAATAAAGGAGCCCTGTATAGTGATAAATTGGCATATTGAGTCTGCAATTTTGTTCCACCAAGATTAACTTTCTCCATTCAAAAAATGATTTGAAAGACATGTTTTTGTGGTGGTCAGATGAGTTAGGCATGTACATAAAGCCTTTGTTTAAGGTCTGAAAGTGAATGTTGTTTAATACTAACTTAAAATATTTTATGAATACACAAAAACGTTTTGATAAATTTAAGGAAAAATTGAAAGAAAATATAGATACTAAAAAATTAAAATTCTAATTCATGGTAAATTATGCATTCTGGGAAATTGTTATAAAAATTAGATGTGTCAAAGCATTTCTTCTCCAGCCAGAAGTGATAATCGGGGATCCTTACAAACTTTATTTTATTTTTCACTGGAAGAAAAGTCACATTCCTAAAATCCAGATTCATAGCTATGTTGGAGGTAATTAGGTTTTTGGCAACATATAAACACCAAACTCCAGGTCTAGCACTTGGCAGTGTCAGAATTTCCCGGTTTCTTTGGCAACTTTTATCCTTTATAGGAATTTGAATGTTCATATTCAAAGTTGTCTTCACATCATGAAAGCAGCTCTCAGTAGAACTCAGTAAATTATATTCAATGATCCCAATATTAAAATTTAATTAAAAATTTTTTAAAAATTAACACAAAATTTGAAGCAGACATCTAAGTGTATTTTTCCCTAGGAATTTCTGAAAGGCCAGGCATGAGAGCAATAGTAGTTAAAGACTTATTGGCAACCTGTTTGAGTGTCTGAAATAGTCGTTTAATTTAGGTTATGATGTAACACAGCTACTCTTGAACTGGCTGTTAAATGAATATCCCTTCATTATTGGAAATAATTTTTGAAGATTAGCTTTAGCAATTCTGATGAAACATACTCTATATTCAAGTATATTTCCCCCAAATATGTTTAAATACATATTTAGTAAAGGGTCCCATCTTCTTATGAAAAGGTCATATTTTATACTAGTGTGTTTAGTAAGTTAAGGATATTTGTTGATACACTAGAAAGTATTAGAATAGCAATTATAAAGTATGCTTTTGGAAAGAGTTAGTATGTAAGTATTTAAGATAGCATTTAAGTATTCAGCAATATTTTAGTTTCAGGGGATATATTACAACTCTAAAAAATGTCAGTTTGTGTATTCAATCAGCATGTATTGGACACTGATTGGATACTACTATATTAAAGGCACACTGAAAATACCACGAGGGATTCAAGAATATAAAATACATTTTAATTGCTGTCAAAATCCTTGCACTAAAACAGGAGAAATGCAAGGTAGAAAGTAATAAGAATCAAAATAAGTCAGATAAAATACTAAGGCTGCTTAGAAAAAATGCAGAATTACATCTGACTGGAGTGACTGAAGGAGATTCTATGAAAGAGCATTTTAATTAGTCCTCGAAGGATAAAATATCAGAGCATATGAAAATTGGGGAAGAAGAGGTAACTAGATGTAGAAAAGTTTGAACAAATTCAATCCAATTTATAAATATGAATTTATAAAGCTAATTAATGGAGAAATAATTAATTAAAATCAGAAATAATCTTCCCCTTAGCAAAAGATTTATCATAGGTTTCTCTGAAAAGCATCCAGGTAGACTTAAATATTTTATTCATTTATAAGGAAGAGGTACTTCAAGGGTATCTATTTTAGAAAATGAGGACCGCTATGCGATTAACATTAAAGGAACTCTACCATCCACCGCTTCTGTTTAATTTGGGTTTATTAAAATATAATCTTAATGTCAACCTCCTTTACTGATTGGCTTCATCCAACGTTATTTTTAGCAAAACCTAGAATCTGAGTCACAGCAGTCAGGAGAAAAGGCAAATTTTGGAAATACAAAATTTTAACAAAAATGGGAGGAAAACACCAACAAAAGGAACAACAACGATAATAATATCAACCATATGCTTTATAGTTTTAAAGAGCTTTGTGTAGTGGAAGGAGCATGGCTTTGAGGTCAGGTCATGAGTTTCCACCATTTCTGCAGTCATTTCTGTGACCTTATGCAACTTACTTAAACTTTCTAAGATTCCATTTCTTCAGATGTAAAACAGAAATCTGAATGCCTACTTTACGTGATTGAATTTGTTAACATAAAAGTAAAATGATTAGTGTATAATAGAGAGGCAAAACAATGTTAAATGCCTTTGTCCACTGTTCTTACACATTATCTCGTAACAATCTGGTTAAGTAAGTATTATTCATTTAACTACTATGTATTTCGGAGGCTCCTACTCCAGTGGGCTTTACACCAGCCTAGGAGAGGATACAGTAGAAAACAAAACAAACAAAAATAACTGCATTCATCAAGATTCAATAGCAGAGGGTTGAAGGAGAGACAGCCAATAAACCAATAAAGAAGGAAAATGCATAGTATTATTTGTTTTCCTTGAATTTTAATAACTCACCTAGTATATTGCTCAACTTAAATTGTTTGGTTTTACTTTTATTTTGAAACATGTAGTCCCTATTTGATTTGCAGATTTATTTCATCTTTTGTGTTAGAAAAATTTTATCCAGTGATTATACTTTTCTCTTTCATTTGTTCTTTTTCCTGAAAATTTATGTTTAAAGTTTAATAGGTTTGTGCTAATTTGCATTTGTAAAGTTATAAAATCACATAGATTGAAGTTGGTGCTCTAGTGAAAACTACATAGAAATACTATTTTAAAAGGCATTTCAAAACTAGAATGGAAGGGGCAAACATAAGATGTATTTATTTAAGCACCTACTACCTTTTAAAATATATCTGTCTATATAGTTTTCACTAATGCACTTATTTCAGTCTATGATTTTATATTTTACAAATTTGCACCTATTAAACATCAGAAATTTGAAGGAAACACAACAAATGGGAGAGAAAATTCATTTGATCACTGAATAAACTTTTCTTAATATAAAAGGTAAAATAAATCTGGAGATCAAAATCTTATTCCACGTTACAAAATAAAAGTAAAACCAATCAAAGAAAACCTAATTTGAGGCATATTCTAGATGAGTTATTAAACTTCAAGGAAATGAAAAGTTCTTGAATCATTCAGGTGGGAAAAATGTCCAGTCAACCACAAAAGGGAAATAAAGCAATGATCACGTTTTTTCATAGCAATATTCAATGCCAGAGGACAATGGAACAAGACCTATTCATTCTATATAAAGAAAGTGGGACCCATATTTTCATTCAAAAAAATCAAGAAAAATGGCAGACTTTATCAAACTTGAAAGAATTGAATACTAACACATGAACGATTGTTG
Source organism: Equus przewalskii (assembly GCF_037783145.1). Lineage (NCBI taxonomy): Eukaryota > Metazoa > Chordata > Mammalia > Perissodactyla > Equidae > Equus > Equus przewalskii. The sequence goes on along the minus strand of NC_091833.1, from coordinate 75,222,781 downwards.
TTGAACCAGTTACACATACATATATCCAGTCAACCACAAGATGGATGGAGAGAGAAGCTGTAGTAAAAGATGTTACAACATCTGATGTTATATGACAGTGGGAGCATGTTAGTAAATTTTCAAAGAAAACAAACATTATTCTAAGAATTTTATACCCCGCTAAGATGGATATTGGCAACAGACATTTATTTTCAGCTTTATAAGCACTTGGAAATACAGTACTGTGGATACAGAATAATATAAGCTTCCTCTTAAGAAGAAAAAATATGAAATAGTGAATGTAAGTTTCCGTTTAAGAAGGGAACTCACTTTCATTAAAGGGAACTTATAAAGCAAATCACTTAGGAAATACTTTATTCATGGGCTGTGTTATAAATTGCTTTCTTTGTGTTGGTTAGAAAACTGGAAGAAACAAATATTTTAGGAAGCTAGGGATAAATGAAGCTTATGCCCTGACTAATCATACTGAGACAAAAGTTCCATGTCTGATTATTTTTGACTACTCAGTTCTCTATTGTACGTGATATTTTCTCTAAGTTTCTTAAAAGTATTCCTTTTTTGTTTTTGTTTTTTTCTAATTTCCACACTGGTTTTTTTTTACAGGGAATAGTTTGTGGTCAGTGATTAACTTTTATTCTATTATTTTGTGATTTGATGTAAATATATGTACTGCAAAATGATTGCCACAATAAGGTTAGTTAATATATCTCTCACTTCACATAGTTACGTTTTTTTTGTGATGAGAACTTTTAGGATCTACTCTTCTAGCAACTTTCAATATAGAATACAGTGTTGTTAAGGATAGGCATCAAGCTGTTCATTACGTCCTCAGAATACATTCATCTTACAACTGGAAGTCTGTGCCCTTTAACCACCTTCGCCCATTTCCTCCACAATCCCTTACCGCCTCACTCAGCCAGCCCCTGGCAACCACCAACCTGCTCTCCTACTCTCTTGTCCCCACGAGTTCAGTTTTTCAGATTAAAAGTATTCTTTAGAGAGATGAGTACTCTTGTGGGCGAATTGTTTTATAAGAGAAATTTTCGTTTTCCATGTGAAATGTAAACTTCCATATTTGCATAGATGTCAAGGTTTGTAAAACACGTTTTAGATAGCTGTATAAAGTCATAAAACAAGGCTAGTGTAAGAAAGAGAGATAATCACAAATTGCACCTGTTTTTAATTACTTCCGACATAAAAAGTCACTGTAATCTCTGGGGCTGCATGTGTCTGTTCCAAGTGCTAGAGCTGCTTACGACAACGTTAAATTAGACAAAATGCTCCCAATAGTTTCTAAATCTGAAACATCACATGGATCGGTGTTTGGACAGCAGCAAGAAGTCCTTTATAAACAAACATCAGTCTCCTCGACATTACTCGATATTGCTGAGAAAGTGGAGAGATGGAGAAGCTGTGGCAAAAGTTGGTGGAGAACACGTAAATATGGTACTCTCAGATTTAACAACTGGAGAAATTAGAACGTCAGAACAGAACAAAAATTTTCAAACATCGTCAAAAGAAAAATGATAATAAACAACAAAAATGAAAAGTAGAGGAAGAATGCTAGCTTTCTCACCTTTCAGAGTGGAGAGTCACTTAAATTCTCCGATATTGTAAAACTGAGGGCAAAAAAACTCAGCAAGAACGTCTTTATTTTTTTTTCCATACTTTTTTAAACACTAAAGGGGTCATTTAGAACTTACTAACTCTTGAAAAAATATTTTTCTGAAATTCAGCTATTTCATTTTCACTTCTGATTCTTTTATTTCTAAACTTTAGAAAATAAATTTGCTGCTTTTTATTTAATAATACTATGAGTACTGTGTTTTAATTTGAATGCAATTGCCTCTCTGTTCCTTCTGCATATATGCGTGAATAGATGTATTTTGTATCGTTCTTTAATTTTAGTAATGGTTGCTTCCTTTGTTTTGTTTTCTTCTTTGTGGCTTTTTTCTGGTTTTTATAATAAGCATTACATTTTAAAGGAAAAAACCCCCATTTATTCTTCTAAAAAAAGACAGAAATTGAGGATCAGAGAAGTGAAGTAACTTGTGAAAGTCACATAAAAATGTACCCTGAGTACCTTTTTGGTGAAGATTTAAAAGAAAATTGGCCTAGTATTTCAGGGTTTGTTTGTTTGTTTTTAAACATTACTTCTCTGGATCACCAGTATTTTGCAAATATTTAAAGTTGCAATTTTTCCTATTTTTTCATTTATTTTTAAAAAGATAGAATGCGAATAGATTACTTTTTCTTTTCGTGTGTTCTCAAAATAATCAGATAAGTGTAACTGGAAATTTCAGGCCATTTTTTTTTAGATTTGATACAGAGATAGAAAATCACAGCCTAAACATTCTGTAACACATGCATGTGTGCAAACACACACAGAGAGATGCAGAGGCGGGGTTGGGGAGGTGGAGGAGTAGAGAGCTGCACCAAAAGGGGAGGATGAAGGGAGAGAGCGAGTGGGAAAGGGAAGAGGGAGCAGAAATAAAATCAAGGATAAAGGATAATTAAGGGCTTTTGCTACGTCTGTTCCTTCTGATTCTGCAGCACTCAATTTGAATCCTCTCCACAGATATATATGTATATATGTGTTTGTATACATATATTTGCATATAATTTAAATTTTAAATCTGGATTTATCCCACATGAATGTTCACACTCTTTATCTATAAAAGGCTTTAGAAACTGGAAGGGAGACCATACATTTTAGCCTAATCTACTTTAGAGTACCTTTAAATTGTATTCAACAAAGCAGTTTTATTAAATTCCTTGATTTAAAGTATTACTGAATTATCCTGAAATCTACAATTCTCAGGTGAAGACACGAAAATCTCAAAAAGCTGAGGAGACAGGAATCTAATTCTATAGAACAAAATGTGCTTTTAATAAACTGTGACAAGACAGGCAAGGGAAAGAAAAAGGTTTAGGAGGCAAAAGATTCAAGTCTCAGACTAATGAAAACATTCAAACCACGTGTCACAAGCAAATTGGAGAGAAAAGAATATGGTGAATGGGCGATGACCTTAGAGCAAGAATACATCTTCTCTACACCATAGCAAACTCACCTGAAAGAGCAACGAATCCCTGGTAAAGATTTATCTTACAAAGAAATGTTCTAAAATGGTTAAAAGAATAGAGTTTCAATGCAACAGCACAATGAAACCAACCTAGCCAGAGGAATATATGTCAGATAATACAAATATAATCCCTGTTGAATTACAGGCCACATCTGTGCATATGTAAGCACATATACACAGCATGGAGATGGCTTGGTTGTGGGTTGCTTCCGTCTTCCAAACTCTGCTGCTATTTGAAACTTAAATTATAAATTAAAAATTCCGGTTATAAGTAACATATACCCATTATAGAAAACTACAATAGCCAAAAAATAGAATTAAGAAAAAAATGATGCACACGCTTGAAATCATTGTTAATATTTCTGTGCTTTCACTTTGTATTACTCTTTTTATTTGCTAGATTTTTTTGCATAATTGAGATAATGCTTTTATCTAATTTTATGTCCTTCTCTTATCACTTAACTCAACATAAAAGTTTCCAATCACATTAAAAAAACCGAAATTTTAAATGAATGCTTGGTATTCTAATAGGGCCATGTACCTCAATACCTACATATACCTTATTTGTGGACATTTGGAACAAGTTTTTTTGCTTCTAAATAATGCTACGGTAAATGTCTTTGTGTATACAACATTTGATGTATTTTGCTGCATTTTCTGTGTATAATTTCGATGAATGTAAATTTTGAGACCAAGAGCAGGAACATTTTGAAGTGTTTTTGGTTTATATTACCAATTACTTTCCAAAGATTTGCATCAATTTATACAGCATTACATGGGGCTGTCTCTTACCCTGTGATTGAGCTAACATTGATTACAATTTTCAATTTTTTATAATTTATTAGATTTTTAGAAGTCCCTCTTTATTTGATTTTTCTTTATTCTTGATTATATTCATATTGACAATTTTATATGTACATATTTTTTGCATTTTTTCAGCTCCTTATTTTCTTTTGATTTCTTATTTTCTTATTTTCTTTTTGTTATCTGTTGTGCTTTTTATATAGGAAGGCTCATGACTTTTGTCACTCACATTTTTTACTTTCTTATTTCTTCCTCTGATGGTAATTATATTATGCTAACCATGCAAATATTTATTAGTTATTTGTTGCCTAGATTCTTTTTCAGATGTTAAAAATTGAGAGTGTTCTATTCAAGTTTCCATCCACGGACATGTTTCCATTTCTCCTAGCATTAATAATAATCCTGCTGCTGATGGCTAGCATGTATGTACTGCTTTCTGTGTGTTTGGCACTGTTTGAAGTGCTTGCCACATTATGCAATTTGGTCCTCACAAAAACCCAATGAGGAAGGTCCTATTATCAAATCAACTTTTCAGATGAGGAAATGGAGGCACAGAAAATTTAAATAACTTGCTCAGTGTTACTCATCAGAATTCCAACCCAGGCCCTAGAGTCCATGTTTTTGCTTATGGCATTTTAATACTATTGCGTTCAGTACCTAGGGGTTCATGATGAGCCCATCTTCATTGAGTATGGGATTTTTAATCAATCTAAGCCTACCTTTGAAACCAGTATAGGGTGATGAACATGTTAAACTCTGTGAAGCACGAATAAGAATGGTTTTATTTTCTCCAATCATTGACTTCAGCCGTGCTTTATTGAAGCCCTTTTTCCTTTTTTTATTTTTAGTTTTTTGCTGAGAAAGAGTCATCCTGAGCTAACACCTGTTGCCGATCTTCCTCTTTTTTTCCCTCCCCAAAGCCCCAGTACATGGTTGTATATTGTAGTTGTAGGTCCTCCTAGCTCTTCTACATGAGCTGCTGCCACAGCAGGGCTATTGACACAGGAGTGGTGTGGTTCTGCCATCGGGAACTGGGCCTGGGCTGCAGAAGCAGAGCATGCCAAACTTTAACCGCTATGCCATCAGGGCTGGCTCCCTTTTTCCTTTTCTTGATGACACTTAATGGTATTGTTATCTCAAGCAGATCTTGTAGTAGTCCCAGAAAGACCCTTTCTGGTCATTGTGATATTAAAAAGCCCACTCGTTGCACAGGTTACTTATATAGGAGAGGAATTCTAGCTCAAACTCTTCTAAATCTCCCTCCTCTCTGTCCTCTGTCAGTATGTCCCATTGTCTCTTGCTGCTGAGCTCCTTAGCCCAGCAGGTGGCCCTTTGGGGGTACCTTCAGGACAGCTCAGTCTGTGCTACCTTCTGTGGTGTCCATTGGCCTCGCTAGAAACTCACACGGTCTCTCATCTGCCACCAGGTAAACGTGCAGGCTGCTCTATCGTATCTGCCTACTCTGCTCTTTCTCTCCAATTTTCTTTCAATAAAACAGGATTTGGGGCAGAAGTGGGGCTCTGGCACCTCAGCCAATCCACCACATAAGCAGATGTCCAGCTCAAGAATGAGATGCCTGTTTTACTAACATTCCTAGTTCCTAGGAGTGATTCTCTCAGGATCCCTTCCTTTTTTCAGGGGATGAAGATTCTCTCTCTTTCTCTCTCCCTCATTTTGTCTCTGTCTCTTTCTCTTCCTCTCTCACTCTCCTGCCCTCATTTCCTCTCTGGCTGTCGTTTATACAGGCTGACAGGACTAGAGAGTGGATTGTTTGAGATGCTGGTGGAGGGCAGCAAATTCATTTCGTTTTCTCTTATAATAAGCCCTGAAAACAATGTCTGGCTACTGCTAGTTACTTTTCTCTTTTTGGAATGTATTTTGTGTATTATCTTTTTGATTTAGCTTAGAGTCCTAACTGTCAGTTTTGGGTTAACCACACAAGCCCTGTTACACATTTACTCATTTTTGCCTGAAGTCTATTTGGGTTTTATTTTTGCCAGCCCTGATGACTTTTGGTTAGCGTGCTTTGTTGGTGTATGCCTAGATTTTACTCTGCTTTGAACGGTATGTTTCTCATAAGCAACATAAAGTTTGTAAATCGGCTGAAACACTTTGTCTTTTTGTGTCTCAACAAAGTAAATGACATACCCAAGATTACACCATTAGCGAGAAGAGACATGAGAATTCTATCTCAGGTGTCTCTGCCTACAAAGACTGTGCCCCTAATCACTATATTTCCTATTTTTCTCCAGTAATGTGGAAAATATCACCGTGAACTCCATTTTACTGATTATTGTAATGTTTTTCCAACGTTCACACCTGAAATTTTAATTGTCTAATTCAAGGATAATACCATAAGTTTTGATTAGATGAGAAAACTAATACACTTCATTTCCTGCCACTTCTGCCTACATAGTTTGCAATCTTTCTTGATCTTTGCTTTTCTAATTGGTTTAGTGATTAAACTCATGAGTCTTAGAGTCAAAGGCCTGGGTTTAAATTTCAGATCTGACACAGTTTCATCTGTAAAATGAGGATTAAAGTGCTGAGACATCAAAGTGGAAATTATAGTGTGCGTCTTGTAGAAGTCAATTGACGGAATTTAAACAGGGCTGGCCGTGCCTGGAAAACTGGTGACACAAGCCCAGTGAAAGTCTCTTTGCATTTTGGGGTGAAGATGCCTCTGGGAAAGAATTGACCTGCATACCTGGATATTTATAAGGATATTTATCATTAGTGGGTAAGTCTAGTAGAATTGTATGTACATGCGCGGGATATGTTGTTTAGCTGTTTAGGGAATAGCTGAATTTGACCCAAAATAAATCCTAATGATCATGATTTTGAGCATAGCTTGGGGCTTTTCCTCAAATCTGTTTTCAGTTTAGTCTCCTGAGAATATTGGATCCTAGAGAAGGGGGTGAAGGTAAGTCAAATCTGAGGAGCTGTTTTGGGAAACTGAATCTGGGAGCACAAATAACACCATGTTTGAGCTCTTTAAAAAATACATGTGATGATGTCAAAGGAAGAGAATGGCTTTTCCCTTTCCCTCTTTGCCCTATTCTGCTACAGATACCAATGCCAGGTGGAGCTCCTTCTGAATAGCAGCTTTGTCAGCACGGAGCTGCTTCTTCCAGGTGAGCAGTTATGACCCTGGGGTGCTGAGCGCATCCACCAGAGCCAAAGCGAGGCATGAGGAAGGGATGGTGGAGCCTGAAAGAACAATAGTGTAGAGGAGTAGCTGCAAGTACTCCTGTGGTTGCCAGGTGCTATTTGCCAAGTGCCGCAATAGTGGCACCTACACGCTCCAAAACTAGCTGTGCAGAGCTGTGGTGCCCTGAGGAGTAATGATGCTGCAGCGCTACACAGGTTTGTGAGCATGAACTCCTGATTTCCCCCCTGAAATCTGCTCCAGATGCAATATTCTACACCTCAGTAAATGGCACTTCTGTCCTCCCAGGTACTGGAGCCCCAAACTTCCTTTTTTCTCATCTCACTTCTGATGCATCAGGAAATCCCATTGACTTGTCTTTTGAAATACAACCAGGATGCCAACATTCTCACCGTCTCCGCTGCTACCCCCTTAGTGCTGGTCCCCATCATTTCTCACCTGGAACATCCCCTTAGCCACTTCACTGATCTTGCTGCTTTTCCCCTTGCCCTCAGCAATGTATTTCCACCACAGCAGCCAAGTGAGTCTTTTATTTGCTTTATTTTTATTGAGGTATAATTGACATACAACATTGTGTAAGTTTAATGCGCGTAAGGTATTGATTTGATACATTTATATATTGCAATATAATTACCACTGTAGCGTTAGCTAACACCTCTGTCAGCTCACATAATTATCATTTCTTTTTTGTAGTGAGAACACGAGATCTAGTCTCTTAGCAACTTTGAAGTGTATAATACAGTATTGTTGTTTATGCTGTGCATTAGACCTCTAGAACTTATTTATCTACTGGTTGCCAGTTTGTACCCTTAAACAACATCTCCCCAATTCCACCACCCCAGCTCCTGGTAACCACCATTCTCCTCTCTGTTTTTACAAGTTTAGCTCTTGTAGATTCCACATGTAAGTAATATCATACAGTACTTGTCTTTCTCTGTCTGACTTATCTCATTTAGCATAATGCTCTCAAGGTCCATTCCTGTTGTTGCAAATGGCAGGATTTCCTTTTTTCTCACGGCTGAATATTATTTTATTACATATATATATATATATATATATATATATATATATGATATATATATAGAGAGAGAGAGTGGGATTTTTGCCACATCTTCTTTATCCATTCATCCATTGACAGGCACTTAGGCTGTTTCCATATCTTGGCTATCGTGAATAATGCTGCAATAAACATGGAGTGCATCTTTCTCTCTCTTTTTTTAAGATTTTATTTTTTCTTTTTCTCCCGAAGCCCCCTGGTACATAGTTGTGTATTTTTAGTTGTGGGTCCTTCTAGTTGTGACGTGGGATGCTGCCTCAGCGTGGCCCGATGAGCAACGCCCAGGATTTGAACCGGTGAAACCCTGAGCCTGGTCAGAGTGTGCAAAATTAACCACTTGGCCACGGGGCTGGCCCTCCATCTATCTCTTCAATATCTTGTTTTCATTTCCTTTGGATGTAACCCAGAAGTGGAATTCTGGATCATATAGTAGTTCTATTTTAATTTTTTGGGGGAACCTCCATACTGTTTTCCACAGTGGCTGAGCTAATCTGTGTTCCTGCCAGCTGTGTACAAGGCTTCCCTTTTCTCCATATCTTCACCAATGCATGCTATTTCTTGTCTTTTTGATGATAGCCATTCTGAAACTTTTAAAGTGAAAGTCAGCTCATGTCCCTCCTTTATCCAAAAACTTCTAAGTGGTTCCTGATCTCACAGAGTGAAACTTAAAGTTCTTACATTGGGTTATCACCATAGCCACTGAGATTTTGTATGATCTGTCTTCTGTCCATAATCTCCTTGTCGTCATTGAGGATTATATTAATATAGTGTATATTATATTAATATACAGTATGAATACATCACATGTAATAGTTACTATATAATACAATGTGTAACATAGATAAGATATACCTCATAGGTCTGTTAAGAATATTATATAAATTAATACATGTAATAGGTGGGTGTCTGGCACATAGTAAGTGCTCAATAAATTTAATTTATACTTATTTTTAATTTATACTTATTTTTGTATTCTTATTATTAACCAAGAAGGTGGAATTATGGAAATGAGCAGATCCTCAATTCAGATATTAAAGAATGCAGCTCACAAAGATGGAAAGAGTTGCCTAGGGCCGTTGCTAGCATGTGGTAGAACAGAGATTCTCTCCCAGGTCTCTTGACTGACTCAGATTGCTCAATCTTTTCCCAACAAAATAATTATTAATATCCTGTGAAATCCACTTTGGAAAATGGTGTCCTGAATTCATCTTTTATTTTATATTTTCGTTTAAACTTTCTAGAATAAAGGATGTTGAAAAAGAGCTCTAAATTACATTTATCCAGTATTTCTTACAGCTATGTACCTACGATCATATGTTTGTAAATAAATGCTTCCATGTCTCCTAAACATTAAACTCTTTGAGAGAAAGAACTAGGTAATTGTTGTTTTTTTTTTAAAGATTTTATTTTTTTCCTTTTTCTCCCCAAAGCCCCCCAGTACATAGTTGTATATTCTTCGTTGTGGGTCCTTCTAGTTGTGGCATGTGGGACGCCGTCTCAGCGTGGCTTGACGAGCAGTGCCATGTCCGCGCCCAGGATTCAAAGCAACGAAACACTGGGCCGCCTGCAGCGGAGCGCGCGAACCCAACCACTCGGCCACGGGGCCAGCCCCAGAACTAGGTAATTGTAATTTGTGATTCCCTAAACCAAGAAAATAAATAAACAAATACAGAGCAATGTTGACGAGTATTAAAGCATTTTTATTTGCATTCATCTGTCAATATTGTTTTAAATATACTGACCTATAATCTAAACTCTCTCATAACTTGAAATCAAAATTTCCTATAATTTGTCTTTTTTTTCTTTCTCTTTGTTTCCCTGTGGGTTGTTTGCAGGTCTTTTCGAGTTTGTGATTCACCCTTATTTATATTACAATACTTTATTTATCACAACTAATTCCCAGACTTGACATTAAAAATTGCATGTCACGAAAGTGTAGTCATTTCTTTCACAAGGTGACATTCATATGAGTGAAAAACACCAATTCAGTTCAAGAGCTGTATCCAAACCAATAAGAATAAGATTTATATGCTTCTTTGCTAAGACTGTTTCTTGACTGGTAGAAATTAGAACAAAACACCACTAGCAAATGGAACCAAATGATAAACTCAGTGTAAGCAACACTTAGGAGCAAGTCTATTTAGAAAGTCCATTCCACTTATCTATATACCTTTGAGCGTGCTACAATATTATATAGGCATTTGCATTAATTTAAAACCACTAGAGTGCTGATAATCAGGCATTGCAGTGTCCTTTTTCTCTTCCATTTTAAATTTGCTATATTCAGTGACCTGGCTATCAGGGATAATGATCATGTTAGTTAAGGTGGATGACTATATTTCAAGGGATGAATGGCTGCAGTTTTTCACTCAGAGCATCTCAGATGAGCATAAATATTAAACCATAGAGACCTTTGCTGACTGCTGGCAATTACCGGTGCAGAGGCACAGTGATCCAGCACGGATGACAAGAAGGAGAAAAGATACAGGTTGATGCCGTTTTCTTCCAGGGTTCCTCCATGCCAACAGAAGTAGTAACAGCCACAGTTTTCAAAAGATTAGAACATTATTATACTTTCTTCTGTTTGCTTCAGTTTAGACAATGCTTTCTTTCTGTCCTGAGTAAATGGCAGAGAAGAATTTTCACCTGTAGAATCTTAAAAGGTAGAGGGAGGGTTTTGCCAATGATTTTGTCTCATCTCTCAGGCTTGGAATGGGCATGGGAAATTTGATGATTTTAAATTATTAGAAATGTTTTCCAGCAAGAACCGCTAAACAGATATAACATTGCAGATCCAACATAGCAGATTTTCAGTGTTTCTTTTTCTTAAAAATATATTCATTGTGTAACTAAAGTTAAATTTCTTCTTCAGAGGCTTATGTTCCACCAGCATTTACCTGAAAACATTAAATATCACTTTTCTGTACTATTTTCTCCACTCAGTTTTGAGACACCCCACAATCTCTACTTACCATTGCCTCTAACTTTTCTTTCCATGGTCAAACTCCTAAAGGATGGTATATTTATCACATGTCATGACTTAGTATCAATTATTTTTCAGACCTTCTATGTTTTGGTCTCTATCTCTTCCAGTACCCCAATTCTTCATTCGCTCTGGTTTTTAATGTATTCCTAACTGCCAAAGGGGTAAAAAATCTCCAGCCTCAAATTTTGAAGGTTAAAAATTTATACCATCTCCCATTAGAGGAGCCAAATAGACAAATGATCTCGGAGGAAGATTCCAGCCTTTTGATTTTATGGTTTCAGATAATAAGTTCCTTGAAGTTCCTTGAAGTATGTGCCTATTTGATTATAGTGATTAAAATCAGTTTACATTTATCACTTGGGAACTGATGTGACATTGGGAAGGAGGCAATAGTGAGCAAAAATCCGCTGCTACATCAATTTCATATCGAAACAATGTGACAGCCCCTTTCTCAGGGACTTTCAGGTACTTGTCGGGTAGAGTATGCCTTAAATATGAGATAGATTGATATTGGAAAGGGCTTTGTAAATTCAAATTTAAAAATTGTAGCCAAACTAATTTGCAAACGTAATTTTGTGTAAGTAAGGACTTTTGTGAAATTTACACATAGATCTAGTTTAGAGGTTAATGTCATAAGGCTATGCTACATGCTTTTTTCTCCTTACCATCATCCTTAGGGCTGATTTTCTTCCTTTTATCATAATGCTTAGAACAGTAGTCCTTGAAATTTTTGTTAAAGTTAGAATAGATAAATTTATAAATATAATATAATATTATGTGATATCGGGAACCCAGAATTCTAAACAGCTGATTCTATTCTGTGACTGTTGTTCACTTCGCTCTCGATTCTTGAGGCACAAGAAATTTTATTATTGTTAAACTTCGGACTCTATTTTAGGCAAGGCCATTGGGAAGGCTCAGCTTAACTGACATGTGGAAAGATTTACTTTATTCTTTTCTCCTTAATTTCATACCTAAGCCTGAGATTTAACGTTCCAGTAGTGTTGAAAAAATAAGTTGAGACTGTGACAGCTAGTAAGAAGAGGAGTTCAAAAGCATTAGAGCTAGATGAAGATGGACACTGGGGCCTTGCGCATTGAGGACCAGGTCCTAAGCCCCGTCTTCCTTCTCCAGCCTTGAGGGAGGAAGAACACCCAAAGAGAACGCCTGCCATGTGGAGTCTCACTTTCACTTGGTACAGTTGAAACCCTCCCTGACTTGGAATTGTGATCTAATAAAATATCAGCAAATTGGACCCATCCTCGCATCTCTCCCCTTCTGTGTGAGCAAATTGGGGGTGGGAGTTGGCAAAGAGAGCTGGAAGCTTTCCTTACCCACTTTGCCCCATAACTAGACTGAGGAAATTTGACACATAGGAAAGATGAGTCGGAGGAAAAGCGCTTTGCTTCTGCTGGGACTCTCTGTTTTGCTTGTCTTTCCAGAGATGTTTACTCCTTTTTTCCTATCAACACATGAAAGACAGATGAAATCTGTGTCCCACCAGTCCCGTTGAATAACACTGACTCTGGGAATAACAAAAAGGTACCCTTCCGAATTCCTTATTGAATAAGGAAGCAGAGAGTTTGTTTTATTCTATCTTTGGCAGAACTTAACTAATTTGACTCTTATAACAAATTTCTCAAAATTTAAGCAGCCTGTAGGAATCCCAGGATTTGACCTTTAGAGCTAATGATCGGGACAGATTTTGGCAGATAATTACTAAGGATATAATTTCATTAAAGACAATCAGAGGAAGCTTGGTTTTCCATTATTCTTGAGAAGGCTCCTTTTTCTCAGCTTTATAATCCTAAGTAGTTAGAGTTATAGACACTTGTAGACACTATGTTCATTTTAAACCAGGATCAGTAACTCTATTTTTCCTAATCTATCTGAAAAAATAAAGCTGCATTTATGAATAATGAATTAGCTTAAAACCATTGTCTGCTGTTCTGATTGGTGGTCTCTAAGCATAGTAAACTGCTCTACTTAATATATTGGTTATGTTGTTTTTTGGAAATAGACTGAAATTTTGAGTGCTCTATTTTTATAAAGGTCAATTCTCTATTGCAACAAAGCTGCAGTCTGATTCATTTTCTGCTTATTCTTCAACTATAACATCAGTTATCTTCTGGAAATTTCAAACCTGGATGATGTTGGTAGAAAACCCAGTGAAGGTTATGCAATCCATCTACTTTTCTCGAGATTCTAAATTCTGTTGTTAAACTGGAACAGCAGGAGTTGCATCCATGTGCCATGGAATCTTTGCTCATCATAGAACAGTATTCACCAGGTTGCGTTTGATCACTACACCGCTGGCCCTTAGGAAACATTGCAGGCAGCTGATGGCCCAACGTGAGTGTTCTCCAGGCTCTACTTCCTTTTCTTACTGCGACATAGCGGTCCTCTCTTTCCCAGCCTCCCTTTCAGTTAGCTGAGTCATCTGACTGGGTTCTGGCCAATAAAGTATGGGCAGAAGTGATGAGCGCCTGAGCCTGACCCAGTCTTCAAGCCCTTTCTCTCCCCTTTTCTGCCAGCCTGGGTGCAGAGGATTCCATGGAAACCCCAAGGATGCTGCAATAGGTGGATAGAAGCAGCTGAGGCCCTGAATGATTGTGTGGGACAAATCTTCCCCGACCCCCACAACTCTTTTCAGACAGTGATATAAATGAGAAATAAAGTGAGAGGAGAGAAAACAAGAGAAAGTCATGAGTGAGAGCAGGTCACGAAATAAGAGCCAAAGGTCCTGCAATGAGAGATCGAGAGCAGAATAAAAGAAACATAATCTGAATCAGCTTACTACTTAAAAACACATAAAAATCAGGAGTAAAAAAGAAAAAAATATCTTGATGGTATTATGCTAAGCAAAATAAGTCATACAGAGAAAGCCAAAGACCGTATGATGTCACTCATCTGTGGAAGATAAAACAACAGCAGCAAACACCCTAGACACAGAGAACAGGTTGGTGGTTACCAGAGAAAAGTGGGGAGAGGCGAGTACGAAAGGGGTAAGAGGACACATGTGTACGGTGGCGGGCGGCAATTAGACTTTGGGTGGTGAACACAATGTAGTCTACACAGAGGTAGAAATATAATGATGTACACCTGAAACTTATATAATGATATAAACCAATGTTACTGCAACAAAAATTAATTTAAAAACCTGAAAAATAATAAAAAATAAATTTACTTAAAAACAATTTAAATAAGATATATTTAAAATTGTTAGTTTCGAGGGGAAAGAGGGTGACAGAAATGATGGAATAAACTTGATATTTATGAAGCTTTGGTTTGAAACCAATTACAGTCTGTTAGGGAGGAAGGTACCATGGGCAAATGAGCTAGATCAGAGTGACTGGCTAGGATTTGCTTTGTAGAATTCAGCATGTAGTCATCTTGGGTGGCAGACCTAAAGTTATATAAATAGAGTGACTAAATAATTTATTATCCAAACTGCTAACTTTCGAGAATAGAAATCTTACTACTTAGTTATCCTGGGAAAATAGGCATAAAATTATCCCAGGCAAGCAAAACTGGTGTGATGGTCACTATTCTCCAGAGAAACAGAACCAATAGGATATATATATTCAAAAATCCAGAAATAGCAAAATTAAACCCATCAAATCAATAAATAGTATTTAGCATGAATTTACTGCACATGTAAATACAGTTCGTGAACTGGGAGCTTTCAAATTGAAAACCGATATGAAGCTAAGGGCATGACCTTATAGGATGGCTTACAAAGTGAAAATGAGGAAGGTGTTTAAACTTTACAATGATTGGTTATTGCAATGGGGTTTCCAGATGGCAGGGGATTGGTTAAAAGTGATTACCTTTCATCATTTTTTTGGAAGATGACTTAAGTTTCTGTTGTGATTATCAGAGGCGTTTATAAGAAATAACCTAAGTTAAGTTTCACTTGTTTTGCCGAATAAGCTAAATTAAGTTTTGCTTATGTGGCTTAAGTGGTTTTGTCTGCTCAGGGAATTTCTAAATCCTGTTTATATTTTGTATTTAATTTTAACAATGTATGTCCATATACATATGGAGAGAGAGAGAGAGACTTATTTTAAGAAATTGGCTTACGTGATTGTGGAGGCTGGTAAGTCTAAAATCTGCAGATCAGCCCAGAAGGCTGGGGACTCCACGAAGAATTGATGTTGCAGTTCAAGTCCAAAGGCAGTCTGCTGGGAGAATTCCCTTTTCTCCTGGGGAGGGCAGTCTTTTTCTATTAAGACCTTTAACTGATCAGATGAGGCCCACCCACATTATGGAGGGTAATCTGCTTTACTCAGAGTCCACAGATTTAAATGCTAATTTCACCTAAAAAATACCTTCACAGCAACATCCAGAAGTGTTTCACCAAATATCTGGGTACTGTGGCCTAGCCAAGTTACTACGTAAAATTAAACATTACACTGGATATACAGTCAATCAATACAGGAACGATGCACCAAACTGGCAGCCCTGTGACTGAATTCTCCCTGAAAACATGATGTGTTTGGCTCAGGATTTATAAAGTTCTTTCAGTCAACATTTTGAACTGGGAAATTCCACAGAGAGACAAAACATATTCACATTCCTAGCTTCTCTTAAATATTGGTATACCCACCTCCACTGGGTCCTCATTGCATCACGACCACAAATAGCTGGAAGTCAGCAGCATCTGCCTCCTTAGGATGGGTACGTCCTCACTCCTCCCCCACGGTTCCCACTTCATCACATTGCCTTGTTTCTTACATCCCACCATCCTCACCCACTTATGTGTGCTGCCTAGATATTGTAGGCGTTTAGGCTTTGAATCCTGGCCATATAACTTGTGTGTAGTGAAGATGGATTGACAAAGCCCCCTAATGCTTTGCCCTATACTTAAACCAAAGGTAATCATATTAATGAAATAAGAAATGACTTCTGGCGCTCCAGGGAGTGCAGAGCTGCCTTAGATGGGGCCCATATTCCCAACAGGTACTTAGAATCGGTAACCTACTACGGTGAACACTTAATTTACCTGGGAGCCTTTGACAATAAAAGCAATAAAAAGGAAGTCTTTTCTCTCTTTCTAGTGTTCATTGTCCAAGGAAAGCTAGGTTACATGTTTATCTGGCTTGTAGTATAACTTATATAGCAATTTTAACGGAATATATAATAGAAGCTTTAAGACAACATATGAAAAAATAAAAGTGTTGACTAGCTCTCTTTAGAATTATTATTCAGTATTGTTTTATTCTTATGGGGACCTTTATAAAAAAGGCAAATAGAAATGCATCTGTGTTATAGGGAAAATATGGCTTTTAAGGTTTTGACAGCCTAAATTTTCTTAATAATGAGATTCACAATTGACCTGTGATGCATTTCCTTATCCATATAGGTGAGCAAATATAAGCTTATTGATATGGGCCACTGCTTTCCATGACTCTGCTCTAAAACCCTTTTAAGAAGCTCCTTTTGGGTGGTCAGAAAATATAAAGTGCCTTAGAAATGCTGCAAGAGAATCTGTTCAGATATTAGCAATTCAGTTGGGCTAAATGTACTACTTTCTACCTGTCAAAAGCTTTCAGGGGAGAATGCCTTAATTGGGAGCCAGTCCTAAGGTCTAGGGCAATTGGGCTCCTCCCTTTTCCTATTCATTATTTTCTAGTCTCTTGGAATTTAGTACAAAATTCAATTCTTCTTAAAAGCTTTGGTTGCGGGGGCTGGCCCCATGGCCAAGAGGTTAAGTTCGTGCGCTCCACTGCAGGCTGCCCAGTGTTTTGTTGGTTTGAATCCTGGGCGCGGACATGGCACTGCTCATCAAACCGTGCTCTGGCGGCATCCCACATGCCACAACTAGAAGGACCCGCAAAGATGAATATACAACTATGTACTGGGGGGTTTTGGGGAGAAAAAGGAAAAAAATAAAATCTTTAAAAAAAAAAAAAAAGCTTTGGTTGCTATGCTCCCACCCAAATAGGAGTGCAACAGTAGTAAGGAAGGGTAGTGGAGGCTTCAGGGGAGCTCCATGCCTCTCGACATCAGTAGAAGAGCCACAGACGTTGAGTTGTGCAAGGAGATGTGTATGATGGCTTTTGTGCACTTAGCTGAAGGAGGAAAGAAGAGAGAGGAGGTGTGTGCAGCGTGTCTGGTGAGAGGGTCGAATATACAATATCCGGTCCTCAGCTTGGCCTCAGGCCTAGTGCTGATCGCTACACAAAGAGGGGCATTATTCTCGTTTTATGCATGGAGCACAGTCTGGCTTCAGAACAGTGAGGACTAAAAGCAGCTCAGAATTTTGGCGTTGGGAAAGGTTTGCTGCTTTGGGGTGGACCAGAGGAAAACACCTGGCCAGGGGGCACTGAGAGTGGACTTGAGGCTTTATCACCAGTGAGGGTACAAGTCACTTGGTCACAGCAGATGCTAAATAGAGGCTTGTTGGGAGAGGTCCTCTTGAGGTGTGTGTGTGTGTATGTGTGTATGTGTTAGTGAGGGCAATTGGGGAGTACCTTGTAAGGAACCAAATTTCTGGAATTAAGTAAGATGTAGGGTAGGATCCGAATAATTTGGGTTCTACAAGACTAATCTTATATTGGCAGGACTAACTACTCTGGCCACTTAAAAAAAATCTCATTTGCCAATTATGTTCCCCATCGCTACACTCTAACTCTAATCAACTCTGAATCAAAGAAGTCCTCGTGATCAGGCCGTACATAGCAAGAATTTTGACCCCAAACAAAAATTTCTTCAATTATTCCACTTTCCCTTTATACACTTAACTTTTAGCTTATATACAGTGAATTTTTTCTCTATTTTAGTAGTTTCATGAATATTAACAAATATATATAGTAGTGTGATAATTAACAGTCAGAACAGCCCCGTCACTCCCCAATTCCCTGCATTTATTCTTTGTATCCAGCCCATCCCCCACTCCTTCCCTTTTGAATTACAAACAGAAGTCTCCAGATTTTCTGAAATCTAAACAACTTCTTCGTTGAGAGAAATAATGAAATAATATATGCCTCTGGCCGATCACCTCTGATTCCTTTGCTCTGGCTCTTTTTTGGTTAACAAGCAAGTGTGGGGACCTGGAAATGGCCACCCCAAGATATGTCTCTTTGGCATGAGGATTATTTGAGGCTGGTTACTTTGCAGACAGGAAAGAAACTGAAAAGTAGAATTTACTTACCCTTTGTAAGAGACATTTACATTGTAAAGGAACTTTCCATCTGTAAAGATATCTCTAGAAACTCTTAATCAATGGGGAAGGCAAGGACTTAAATCTGCATTTGTTTACTGTGCTTGTCTGGTAACCTCCTGTAACTGACTTCCCTCCCCCTCCCAACGTTGGCATTCCCTTAAGGATTAAGCATCTTTCCTTAGGCTAGGAACCGATTGCTGCGCTCACCTGTGACCACCCAGCTCAAGACAATAGACTTGCCTCCTGCTACGCCCTCCAAGAGAGCAGACCCACTACCTGCTGTGTCCATCAAGAGCTGTGCGGACACGGCAATCTTGTGACCATTGTGGGAGGGACATTTCAATCATATGTGAAACACCCTCTTTGAGGGTATATAACCGGCCTATGTACCCCCACTTCTTTGGAGCGCTCTGTTCCTTTGTGGAAAGACTCTCCCGGGTTATAATCCTCAGATTTCAGCTCAGAATAAACTCACCCAAATTTTCATTTACAGATTGGTTATGGATTATTTTCGTCGACACCTTCCTGGCTTAACTGCAATAAAAGCTTTTTTTTTAAAAATTATGAAAAAATTAACATATTCATTCATTTGTAAGACCATTTTTCCTTCTTCTTTTGCTTTTTCTTTTTTCCAGACAACTGTCCAGTTGCCAGTGAGTTATATCTCCATTGGATATAACCACCAAAATGCAAAATACAAAGGAAAATACAAAATGCAAAAAATACCATAAAAAAGTTATACAAAGGTACAGATTGATGAGGATATTTAGGCTGCTTAATTTTAAATGAGGGTTTTTAGGCTGGTTACTTTTAAAACTACAGATGAGAAGCAGGTTCCAAGGAGTGGAATTTGCTTGTCCCTTTGTTGGGAAACATTTACATTTCTAAGGAAAACCTCTATCTGTGAAGATGCCTCCCTCTTTGTGCCAGGAAGAAGGGGGATGGGCTTATCTCTAGAAACTCTTAATCAATGCCAGAGGCCAGAACTTAAGTTGGTTACTGTCTGGCAACCTCATGTAACTGACCGCCCCCCCCCCCCCAATCCTCCTTTGTTTTTAGCTGCGGATAAAATTCAAGTGGTGACTTCTGCCATTTACTCAATCCGGTTTGATTCTTATCTAAAAGTTGTGGGACCGCCAAATGGCCAGACCATATGGGCACTGATACCATTTTAACTTTTTTTGCATATTCTTTGTCTTGTAAAGACATAACTCACATACCTATGCCTTAAATTTAGCCTTACTCTCCACCCAACTTTGCAGCAGCAGCAAAGACAGCAGAAGCGGCAGCAGCTGTGCCTGCCCATGGGTCCTGTCCCCATGCCAGCGGCGGCAGCAGCAGCTCCCCATGCCAGCAGCATCTCTGACTGCCCGTGGGTCCTGTCCCCATGGTATTCTATTCTCTAAATAAAAGAGCACTACTGCCAGATCTTAAGAGTCTAAGAAGTCTTTCTTTTGACTCCTCGGCTCACTGACCCCGCATCACAGATTAGAGTTATCAAATAGACTGGAAGCTTCGAGCAGGTTATTCACCCTTTCTTCTTACTGGACTTGGTCTTAAAGCTTCCTGTAGACTCTGCTCTTTAGGGCTGCCTCCTTGTATTAAAGCATCATGGCGGGGCGGCCCGGTGGCGGAGTGGTTAACTTCACGTGCTCTGCTTCGGGGGCCCAGGGTTTTGCCAGTTCGGATCCTGGGAGCAGACATGGCACTGCTCATCAGGCCATGCTGAGGTGGCGTCCCACATAGGACAACCAGAGGCATCCACAAGTAGAATCTACAACTAGATACTGAGGTGCTTTGGGGAGAAGAAGAAGAAAAAAAGAAGCTTGGCATCAGTTGATAGCTCAGGTGCCAATCTATAAAAAACAACTCATCATGGTGTGGACAGCCAGACTTCTGCTTTTCCAGGAAGTTGTTCAGATATATAGTGAACAATACATGTTCATTAATAACTTCAGAGTTGTAGCTTAAGGCAAGAAATAAGTGAAATTCACTGTTTTTAGAAGCTATTTAAAAAATTCTTGTCTCCATCCCATTTTGTTTTAAGATATAACGTTTCCTCAAAGAGAAGAACAATTTTAAGAATAGCTGTTTATCTGTTCATCCTTGGCGATGTTTCCTGACTGCACTATGCTTTAGCAATTTTGAAGGTGGGGCAGTCATGCCAGTATATTGCACTTATAGATAATAGCATTTTACATATTGTCAAGGCATTTTGCTGTTTATTAAAGCCTTTCAAAATCAAAATTTAAATTAAGGCTTTAAACAGAAGCACAGACTTTTCCTGACCTCCTTAATTCAGAAATTTGGATTCTATTGACTATCAATTTCTATAGATCCTGCTTATCTGTTCAGACTTGCACACAGATAGAGATAATTCCACTGACAATAATAGTTACAAATGTATGTTTTACTTTTCATGGAGACAATTCTCTGTGTAGGAAAGATGAGCTGAATCAGAAGAAATGAGAGCCAATGGGAATCTTTTGCCAAGAGATTAAACAAGAAACCTGATTATAGTTGGAAAATGTTGAATTCATCTCCATAATATTTGTATTTCAGACATCCATCTTGGAAGGAGCAAATAGGGAGAACTTTGTATTATGCTGCATTTCTGTGAATTATGTCCATTTTAGAAGGGACTTGTATTAGCTATAGGTAGTAATAACAAAACTATAATAATAATGATTTCAATTTTCCAAAGTAGAGATTGAGTTGATATAAGCTCATAAAAAAGAGTCCTCCACAGGTATTGTATAGAGGAAGAGATTAATAAACACGTTTTATGGGTACCAGTAGCATTTAATGCAGTTGCTGTATTCTCCAAGGAACTAGCCACAAGATGGAGCCCTAGGGAGCTTCCTTCATAGCTGATCTAAATCTGCACTTCTTTGCCTGTACTTTATCCAAAACTGGATCCATCTTCTTCTCTTCCTCTTTGAGTCCATGTCTCAGCACATGGCCTCGCTATCCACATGCCTCCTTTCATGTCTAACCTCTCCTTTGCCTTTCTACCAATATCTTAGTTCAGCACTTCATCATTTCTTGCCCAAATTGTTTTCCTCTATTATTTATTTTGTTCATATGCCCTTACCCTCACTGCAATTTGCGTGCCTTCTGAGATTATAAATATGATCATGGCATACCTTTTATTCACTCCCTTGTTCATTCACTCACTCATTCAATAAATATTTGTTGTACACCTATTATTCAGGGAATAGAATTGTTAATAAAAGAGTTATGTTTCCTGTTCTCAGGATCTTTCTATGAGGGATATAGACAATAAATACACATAAAAGTAAATAAACGTAATTTATCAGGTACTGATAAATGCTGTATAAAAAAATAGAATAGGGTAATTTGACAGAGAGATTTGAGGTGGTAAAATAGGCTATATTAGATGGATTGAACAGGAAACTTCTCTCTGAAGAGATGGCATTGCCATCCATGTGAATAAGCCATGCATGTAAAGATCAGGGGCAAGCATATTAGACCTAGGGAACACCAAGTGCAAAGGCCCTGAGGCAGAAATGAGAAATAAATTTGAAAAACAGAAGAAAGTCAGTCTGGATGGAGCATAGTAAGCAAGGGAGAGGATAGAAGGGAATGAGGTAAAGATCAGAGAAAAAGGGGGGGACCAGGAGCTTTTGGGAGCTTAAAGGCCAAGGTAGTAGTTCCTATTTTACTCATCTGTCTTTGTTGCCCCCTTGACCTCTTTGGCTCCTCAACTAGGGAAATCTACTTGAGTTGTTTTGGACATGCTTTTGCCTGCTCTGCATGACCCCTACTGCTCAGTCTCTGGGACTCAACTTCGATGTTAGGTTATTTCCGCCAGAAATCTGTTGCCCACTCTCGAAGGCCCTCTATTATGCACTCTTGTGATACCCTGTGTGTGTTACCTCACAGCGTCATAGCACTGAATTGCCATGCTATTCACTTATTCCTTCCTTCCCACCTTTGTTTATTTTTAAATGTATTTTTGGATTTACCACAAAAATTAGATTGTGAACTCCTCAAAGGAAGAAATCTAGTCGCAGTCACTGTGGATTCCCTAGCACCTAGCACCTGGCATGGCATCTGGCATATAGTGGAGATTCAACAAATGTGTGTTGAAATATAAATAAGCAAAAGATTAAAAATTGCAGTGCAAATGACAGTAACTAAATTGAACTTCAAATTGAGGAACATAATTGGTTTGAGCCTAGATTTGCCTTCAGTGTGATCAGGAATAAAATAACTCTAGCTTCCTATTACTATCAGTATAAATCTAGGCCTTTGTATTCAAGGCTTGTCAAAATCTAGTCCCAACCACAGTTCCATCTCATAGGATGCTTTCCCCAAGCCTCCAGAGCTTCCATCATCAGGGGCTGATTTCCGCCCTTTCACAGCATACCCCTTCATGCCTTCTTGTCTTCATACTTACAGTTCAGTCCTTTATGATTTATTTCCCACGTTGGCTTTTTGGGCATCTCCAATTTATCTTTCATGAGTTAAATCTGATGTCGCGCTTATGAAGATCCCCAGGAGTTAGTGAAGAGACTTCCATGAAGAGTTAAGTTTTCTTTCCATTGTGTTCAATAGCTCTCTGTCCATACCACTATTATAGCATTTGCTGTGTCACTCTGTCCGTGTCACTCTCATAGTGCATTGTAATTATTCAAAAGTATGTTTTCCCAAACAGGATCTCTAAAGTCAGTAGCAGTGGCCTACTGTTGCAGCTTCAGTGCTTAGCCTGGCATCTGCATAAAAGTCGATGCTCAGTAAATGTTGGTTGAATAAAACGAATGAATAAAAACAATAAGCAATTCTGTAATAGTTTTTTAAATTTTTTGACTCCAACAAAAGTATTTTTCCTGGTGGACAAAGGTGCCCCAATTTTTAAAAAAATGAGCATTTGTTTTTAAGCATGTCCAGGTATGTGCCTTTCTCCTTTGGTCAACTCAGCATCTGATCACAGGGATAATGTGTTTTTCCTAGATGGTATTTTCTATGCCTAGGCTTGCTTCAAGGATTAGTTTGCTTTATCATTTTAAGTACTTGGGGCAATAATATAAAATTTTCAGCACAAAGTTAACTTATAAATAATTGTGTTCAGCCATACAACACAGAATAATAATACACAAAGCATAATATTAGTTACATAAAATCTAATTTTTCTCCTCTGAAGATCTGTTTGCCGTAAAGCATATCATTTTGAAGAATGGCTCACTTTTGCAATTACTTCTACTTTTCTTCACTTTCATGGAGACAGTTGGAATGTAGGTTCTCTGAAACTGGGTTAATCTGGGTAATAGTATAATACTAAGAGTTTTAGGACACAGTTCCCAATATATCAAGATGTTAATCACTCATTAGATATGGCTTGCTCAATTACCTTCAGTATTTGAGAAATATTTAACTACATGAGGTTGTTTGGGGACAAAATTCTCGATGGGTTTCTTGTATTTCTGTGTATTTTGCATGCGAGGCACTGACTACTGTTTGCTCCTAACCATCTTTTCAAAGATGTTTGAATACCATTCAACAGTGGATGATGGGGATAGTGTTTCTCTCTAGAGCAAAAATGAGTCACGTTTACAGACCCTTATAAAAGATTTGGCTTCCCACAGCTCACGCTTCCTCTCCTGTAACATAATCCACTGCAGGCGTCATCTAACCCTCTTCACATGACCCTGTGGGATCTGGGCTTCTGGGAACTGGCCAAAAAAAAAAAAAAAAAAAAGCTGATACTCTGGCTACTGCTGCTGCTGTGTGTAGTAAATTATTCTTCGTCTCTGATCCAGGAGACTTATGTCCCTTATCATTATCTATGAAATCACATCAGGCTAACTTATTAGTTTGCAAGATGGTTAAAATTTCAATCTCAGACCTTTCATAGTCCTTGACAGGTGGCTTGTTGTGCCTTCCTGAGCATATAGCTACACTAAATTTCACAGCCTCTCTTTCAATTTTGTATGACCTTGTGACTGAGTTCTGGCCAATGAGTTGTAGGCACATGCACCCACCTCCAAGACTGGCTGATAAACTACTTCTTGTACTGTCTCTTCTTCTGTCTCCTGGCTACTTAATGAGGATCTAGTGGGGAACTCCAAGGACCTAGATTACAGAGTCATTAGATGGAGGAGCCTGGATCCCTAAAAGACTATGTGAATCAGAGCCCCTCAGTGAACCTCACTGGACTGTGATGAAAATGTCGGAAAAAAAAATCTTCATTAGATTAGACTTTTCAGATTTTGAAGTAGTTTGTTACAGCAGTGAGCCTTTCTTGATTAATACATACACTACTGGGGCTGACTCGTGGTCGAGTGGTTAAGTTTGCATGCTCCACTTAAGGGGCCCAGGGTTTCGCCAGTTTGGATCCTGGTTGCAGACCTAGCACCACTCATCAAGCCATGCTGAGGTGGCACCCCACATAGCAGAGGCAGAAGGACCTATAACTAGACTATACAGCTTGAACTGGGGAGCTTTGGGGAGAATAAGAAACAAACAAACAAAGACTAAGATTGGCAACAGATGTTAGCTCAGGTGCCAATCTTTAAAAAAAAAATTACATACGCAATGTCAACTTCCTAGTTAGTGTTTTTAAGCTGTTAAAATAAATGCAATGGCTATTTAGAAACTTATTCTGCTAGTGTGATTTTAATTTTGACCTATGTTTCACAGGGAGTTGGTAATATTTCCCTACCCCATTAAGACTAACTAGTTCCATGTCTCAGGCATGCTGTTTTAATCACTTACTCTCTTAGCTTTTTCTCTTCTTTTCCCTCATGTCCTCTTTTCTCCACTTCTTTCATCACCTTGCATGTTCCTTCAGGGGATTATGCATTCCTCTAAATCACTCTGCATCCAATTATTATATAACTAAATCTTTCCCATGCAGCCTGCAGAGCCTGAAAAGTAAATTCTTTCCTCCACCCACACATGTTTTTTGTAGTTTCTCCCACATATCTCCACTTTATTGGAGTTGTACTCTGTGTTCACACAAAATCAATGTTTGTTGTTGTTGTTTGATGATGTTGCTGTTTCATACTAAATCATTCCTTGTATCTGCTATCTTCAGCTCCCTCCTTTCAGAGCGTACTCACTGTGTAGCTTTCATTAAACTGATTTACTTTCATTAAACTTTATCTGTACCAAATCTCTAGTAGGTGGCGTGATCTATAGCCAAATATATTGATCATTTATTCAATAAATGTTTATGAAGTGCCTACATAGTTCTAGGCACTGGAGTGCAAAGTAAATAAAACCAACAAAAAGCTCTGAGGTTGTGTAGCTTACGGTCTAGTGGAGGAAGATACGGAAACAAATAAGTAGAATGTATAGAAAGTCAGAGGATGATATTTTCTTCACAGGAAAATGAAAAAAAAAAAGGGATGAAGAAATACTGTGGTGGTAAACAGGGAGTGATTGGACTGCAATTGTCAATAATGTGTTCAGGAAAATTCCCGCTGAAAAAGTGGCATTTGAGTGGAGACCTGTAGGAGGTGAGGCACTGAGCCATGCCAGTATCTAGGAGAAGTGTGTTGTATGCACAGAGAAGGGCAAATGCAAAGACTTTGAAGCAGGATTATCTTGACTTGTTCTTGGAGCAAGAGAGAGGCCAATGTGGCTCAAATAGGGGACAATGATAGGAGCGAAGATCCAAGAGGAAATGGGGGGACCAGACTGCTTAGACCTTTTTAGTCTTTACTGTGATTCTGCCTTTTAATCTGAGAGAGCTGGGAAGCCACTGAAAGGTTTTGAGCACAGTAGTGACATTATTTGACTTATATCTTAACAGGACCAGTTTGTCAGTTTTAATAAAAAAACTGTAGGAGGCAAAGGTGGAAGCAGCGTGAAAGGTTGGAAGGCTTTTGCAACAATCAGAGTGTAGCTTGAAAGAGGGCCTTAGGAGTAAAGGTGGTAAGAAGTGATAGTATTTGGGGTATATCTTGAAGGTGTAGCTTATGGGATGTGCTGATGGGTTGGCTATGAAGTGTGCGAAAAAGAGAAGAGGTAAGGATGGCTTTAAATGTTATGTTCGAAGCAAAAGGAAGGAGAGTGTTACCATCAACTGAGATTTGGAAGATGGCACGTTGCGGGGGATATAAGAAGTTCAGTTTGGGAAATGTAAACGTTGAGATACTCAAGAGATAGTTATGTGGACATATCAAGTATCCAGGTGGATATGAGTCTGAAGTCCAGAGAAGAGACTTTTTCTGAGGAAATATAAATTTGGGAGTTGTTAATGCAAGGATACTACTTAAAGCATGAGGCTAGATGAACTTGCCAAGGGAATAGGCAGCTAGAGAAGAGAAGGGATTCATCTGAGTCCTGGACCCTCCCACATTAAAGATCAGGGAGGTAAGAGGAAATCAGCAAAGGTGGCTGATCCAGAGAAACAGAACCAAAAGAAAAAAAATATATGTGTATTAGCTCATGTGATTGTGGAGGCTGAGAAGTACCATATCTGCCTTCTACAAGCTGGTGGTGTAGTTCGAAGACCTGAGAATTGGAGCCAATGGTATAGGTTCTAATTCGGGTCTGAAGTCCTGAGAAGCAGGAGCACTGAAGGCAGGAGAAGATCAGTGTTTCAGATCAAGCAGCCAGGAAAGGAGTGAATTCAGTCTTCTTTCACCTTTTTGTTCTGTTCAGGTCCTCAACGGATTGGATGATGCCCAGGGATTGGGGAGGGCCATCTACTTTACTCAGTCCACCAATTCAAATGCTGATTCTTTCCAGAAACACTGTCACAGACACACCCAGAAAGAATATTTAACCAGCTATCTGGGTATCCCTTCGTCCAGTCAGGTTGACGTATAAAAGTAACCATCACAGTGGCTTAGAAATAGAAGCCAGTGTGGTAGGAGAAGCTGGTGTTTTCCTAGAAGACACACTAAGGAAGTGTTTGAAAGAGAAGAAAAGGATTGACAGTGTCTAATGCTCTGATAAAGCAGATAAGACGAGGGCCGAGAATTGATATTTGGTTTACCAATGTGGAGGTCATTTGTGATGCTGACAAGAGCAATTTCAGCAGAATTGGAAATAGTTTCCAATGAACAGAAGGAGAAGAAATCAAGACAATGAACGTACATACTTGATGAATTTTTACTGCAAAGGATGGTAGGAAAATAGGGAAATAACTAGAGGAGTATATGAGATTATAAGAGGCTTTTTTTTTTAAAGCAGAGAGATTTTACAAAATGTTTATATACTCATAGGATAATTCAATAAAAAGGAAAAACAGATAATGGAAGAGAGAGAGGAGAGGCTTGCTGGAGCAATGCACTTGAGTAGGTTGTAGGGAGTGGGATCAAACACATGATAAATAATGATACGGTTTGAATGTATAATGATAGTAACACTTAGCAAATGTAGAGGCTGCACCAAGGGGGAGTGACAAACTAGCTGGAGGGCCAGGGAAGGCTCCTTGGGGAAGAGTGGTTGAACTGAACTTTGAATGATAAAGAATTTCTCAGGGAGATAATTGTACTGTATGCTACTGTATGGAGATATGGGAGAGCATAGCATTTTGAGAATTGAAAGGGGAAAAGGCTGATGAGTTGGATAGAAGCCAGATTATGATAAACCTTATGTGCAATGTTAAAGAGTTTGAATTTTATCCTGTATGTTATGAAGAGTCTTTAAAGGATTTTAACCAGGACAGTCATGTACTTCATTTGATTTTGAAAATCTCTCTCTAGTCATAGTGTGGAAGATGGATTGAAAGGGAGCAAGTTCAGGTGAGAGATGATGAGTACTGAACTAGGAGACTGGCAGAATAGATAAAGAGGAAGGGTTTACTTTTACTATCGCGTAGGAAATGAATCAGATTAAATATAACCAAATAGCCAATTAAATGACTAATTAAATATAGAAAGTGATGGCAAGAGGCAGAATCTAGGATAATTCCCAGATTTGTGGCATGACTGACAAAAAAGATATAGAAACTAGGTAGAGAAGAGGCTTAAGAGGGTATACGTTGGTTTAGCTTTGCATATATTGGGAGAGGAACCGGTAGGATATCAAGGTGGGGATGACCGTTAGAGAATCAGAAATGCGGGTCTGAAGCCCATGTGTGAGATCTGGCTGGGAGAGACAGATGTGGACATCACTGGTATATTCTTGTGGTTGAGATTTGGAGATAAATGAGATACAATGAGAATAGAAGAAAAAGAGAAAGGGGCTAAAAGCTCCAGGTGTTGCCAGGAATTTGCAAGTGGAATAAAATTCAATTGTCTAGAAGCCAATTATTTGGCTCTGCAATTAACTAGAATTCTTTTTGTGTGTGTGTGAAAGAAATATAGTATCTTTTAAGGGGAATAACACTACCAATCAGCACTTATCAGTGATTTAAAAATATAGCAACGGTCTGTATATGTGCAAACAAGTGCAAATCTAATTGCTTTTTCCATCCCTGTGACAGCACAATGAAAAAAGAGCCTCCTAATGATAAATCTAAAGCATTTCAAGATTTCAATCATCAAAGAATGATGAAATTCATCCAATATATTCTACTCATGAAATGCTGAGTAGAAAATTTTAGAAAGATTATTACTAAGGGCAGCAAAAATATGTTAATTATAAATCATTCAATTCATTCAATCCATCAACTGGTTCTCAACCTCTAAGGATTTTAGTTAGTCCATATTTTAGAGTATGTATTTATCTAGATGCAAATAGCTTTTATGTAGGATCTGGCAAAGTTATATTTTTAAAGAAGATTACGTTAATGAAGGCACTATGTAATTCTTTTCTGGGAAAATAGTCATAGAGCACAGGAGTTTTCTACCTGTCTAACAGGCATATGTGGTGGCAGCACCTCTCAGCACTTCACTGGTTTTCCAAAGGTTAAACAGACTTTAAGAAATAGCATTCATTTTATGCTGTACAACTCTCTACTATATCACAATTCTTACCAATTTAATGCCATATCCCTAGATTCTTCAAAATGAAAGAAGTGACACATTTCACAAGCAACAAGAAAGCAGCGATTCTGGGAAACCTCTCTCCTGCCTACTCTTCAGTTCCCTCCACGGTGACAGGTGCTCCCTGACTCTCTCAGCAGTCAGGATCCCGGCTGCTCCGGAAATGTGAAGAGCCTCAAGATTAATCCTGATGCTTAGGGCACGAGAATACCTTGCTAATTTCCTTTTTTCCGGAAAATCCACCTTTTTGGAATGACCTTAGTCTTGGCCTACTCTGTGCAAATAGTACTTTGCTAGACTTATAACAACTGATCTTAGAAAATTGTAGGTTCATATGACGCTGATGCCGCAGAGACTTCGGGCATTTATTCCTGTAAGTGACAAGGAGATAAATGTTGAGCTTAATCCTTCCTTGCATTTCCTGCCTTGATGTTGTCTCTTCCTTCTTTGCTATCTTGCCACAGCACTGGCAAGCTGTGAGTTTCTTCAGTTGTCTACCAGGAGACTGCAAATCCATGCATAGAAAGGCTTTTCTCCAGGATAGCCTCTTCATTTAGAGTGGATAGCGACGTCTCTTTCCTATGTGAGAAAGTCGCTCTCGGCCTTCTGTTCTTCATCCTGCTTGCCTTCCTTCTCCCTGTAAACCATTTCTAGTGTTCTTCAAGACTGTGCTTCTTCCGGACATACGTGTGATCCAATGTGTAAAATAAGACCATGGCCTTATAGAGCTTGGAGGAAGGTTCAAGATCAAGAAGTGGAGATGCCTTATTTTACAGGTGAAGGAACTGAGGCTCAGAGAGCAGAGGCTGTGGCTTGAGTCACACAGCCTGCTCAATTGCAGAGTTTGGACTGGTTTTCTGATTTTCAGTCTCTCGTTCTGTATACAACTCTACCTAAGAAAAGCCATAACTTTAAATGCTTTGTGTTCATGGGTAAAAAGTTTTTTTTAGGTGGGTCTTAGTGACCATTCTCCTTTCTTCCTGACCTTCTACCTATCTGACAAAGGTGCTGTGCACAGATTTGCGTCTTCCCACCCAAGCCTTTCAGAGGTGTGTTAGTTTTGCCATGAGCACCTCCTCTCCAGGCTCAACACACAGTGATGAGATGGCAGGAAATGGAGGAGGCAGATAGAAGAGACCTTTGTCAGGCCATACTTAGGAATGAGAACGCATCTCCCTTACCAACAGACATAGATTTTTGGTAGAAGAGCTTTGAAAAGCAAAGAAACAACAAAAAACTTCTTTTGAATATTCCTCTCAACATGAAAAACACACAGGCACCTGTATACCGTCAGGTACAGATGGCTTTTCTGAACTAGCAGAAGACGCACAAAGCTGAAATGGTTGCCTGAAGAATCGCTTACTATCTCATTAGTTTTTTGCACATAAATTTTTGCATTCAGAAATGTAATCCAAGAAGATTTCTTTTGGAATTTCTCTACTAAGAAACTAACATTTAGCTATCACATGCAGGACCAGAGACATTAAGAGTCAAAATGCTAAGT
The DNA here is from genome assembly GCF_037783145.1 of Equus przewalskii. Taxonomy (NCBI): domain Eukaryota; kingdom Metazoa; phylum Chordata; class Mammalia; order Perissodactyla; family Equidae; genus Equus; species Equus przewalskii. The sequence goes on along the minus strand of NC_091833.1, from coordinate 75,192,103 downwards.
TCAGGTCCTAGTTCTGTTTCAAAGTATGTGGATGTACACGGGTTAGATAACCCTCACAGCTTAGATTCTCGTCTAAAAATGGGCACTAATATCTGAGCTACATGAATATTAGAGTTCTGGAGAGAAAAATTAGAATAATACATGTGAAGGCACTGAACTTCAAGAGAGAAAACAATCCATAGCATCATTACTAGTACAAAAGAATGAGGCATTAAAAAGCAATCAAAATAAATTAAAATATTCCAAAGTAGAAAATTCCTTTTTCTGTACATCCGAGAGCATGTATCCCTGACTTTCTCTCCCCAAACCCCTAGTATACTTAAGAGACCAAATCTCATACCCTGGCAGCAAGGACCAATCCAGGTTTTGTGAGGGCTGAAACATAGACAATTTGAGGAGCACTTTACAAAATCTGGCACAAAAGAGACTATTCATTTAGAATGAGAAATCATAACAAATTAAAAAAATTTAGAGCTAACCGTTACTGGAAACATTACGAAATTCGAAAGGTAACATTATGTTTTCAATAATTTATTACCTGACACAGCTCTATAATTATATTTACTAACTATACTTTCTGGTTGCATGATTTTTTGATCACCTCTTCATATGATAACAATTTTATAATATCAATTTCTGTGAAGACAATAGTCTCTATATAGAAGCTTTTCTCCAGCATGGTGGATGGCAATTTTGTTTTTATTACTGAGAGTTGGGTTGCAGAAGACACGTGACTTCATGCACAGATGTTCTTGCCATTTGCAGGACTGCTATGGCTCAGTGCCCTACATCACAGGGGAGTAATACATTCTAGTCCTTGTGACTTCCATCAAAACAGAGTAGAGTGTATTTGTAATCATATATGATGCATTATTGTGTATATTCCAGACAGAAGAGAAATTTCATTTGACTAGGCATCAATAAGAATTGATGTTTACAATTTTACACATCTGATGATTGGAAGAATTATTTTTAGACTAACTTCTGGCTTTATACATTTCAAGCCTTGTTTTTCCTCCTCTATCAATGCACTTCTGATGTCAGGGATCTCAGGACATGGCCCTACCACTATGCTACATCAGGTCCTGCATTTTGGGATTAACTCAGCAGATCAGTTGGCATAGTTGTCAGTAGGGGGTGTTCTTGGAAACCATTCCTACAGCAGGACAGTTAACAATGGCTTTCACATGCAAATAAGTTAGAACCATATAAATATAACCCAATAAATCCAGATAAATGTATCCTTATCTCAACTTATTAGCTGGACTCCTAAATCATCTAGGGACCTCCAATACCATCAAAACAAGAGGAAATGGGCATGGAAGAGAAGACAGAGTGGAAAGAGAAAGCAATCTTAAGTAATTGTGATTAAAATATCTTCCTTATATAAATTGTACAAAAACATCCAATCATATTCAGACATTACTGGTACCCCTCTCCTTGGAAGGAGCTTATATAAGTAAGGGTCCTGAAGCTCAAATGTCTTAAGCTTCTCAGTGACTTTGCACCTCCCCTGACAGAATCTCTTACTACATGGTACATGCTTGCCTTTGGGGTGCTGTCTACATTACTACTTCCCTGTATTTGTTTCCAGGGCTGCTGTAAGAAATTTCCACAGACTTGGTGGCTTAAAGCAATAGATATTTATTCTCCCACAGTTGTGGAGGCCAAAAGTCTGAAATCAAGGTGGGGGCAGGGCCTCTCTCCCTCTGAAGGCCACAGGGGAGAATCTTTCCTTGTCTCTCCCAGCTTCTCCGGGATCCAGGCATTCCTTGACTTGTGTCTACAAAACTCCAGTCTCTGCCTCTGTTTTCACATGGACTTCTCCATTCTGTGTCTGTCCTTCTCTTCTGTCTGTTATAAGAACACTTGGCAGTGAATTTAGGGCCCACCCAGATAATCCAGGATGACGTCATCTTGCTGCTGAGTTGGTGAGCTGAGGAGTCGAAAGAAAGATTTCTTGGACTCTCAAAGTCTGGCAGTAGTGCTCTTTTATTCAGAGAATAGTGTGGAATAGCATGGGGACAGGATCCATGGGCACTAAAGAGCTGCTGCACACATGGGTTGAGGGTAGGGCTAAATTTAAGGTATAGGTATGTGAGTTATCTCTTTACAAGACAAAGGAAAGAATATGTAAAAAAGAAAGTTGTTAAAATGGTATCAGTGCAGGTGGGGTCTGGTTATTGAGTGGTCCTATAATTTTTAGATAAGAATCAAACTGGATTAAGTAAATGGCTGAAGCTACCACCTTAAATATTATTTTTAGCTAAAGACAAAGGAGGATGTTGGTGGTAGAGGCAGAGTCGATCATGAGAGATTACCATACAAGTACAGTAAAGACGATGCAGATTTAAGTCTTTGCCTTTGGCATTGATGAAGAGTTTCTAGAGATAAGCTCATTCCCCCTTCTTCCTGGTACAGAGAGGGAGACACCTTTACAGATGGAGATTCCCTTTACAATATAAATGTCTCTTAACAAAGGTAAGTAAATTCTACTCCTCAGAGCCTCCTTTCTGTCTGCAGTTTTTAAAAGTAACCAGTGTAAAATAATCCTCATCAATCTCAAGGTCCTTAACTTAATTTCATCTGCAAAGACTCTTTTCCTAAATAAGGTTATATTCATGGGATTTAGGGGTTAAGACATAAACACATCTTTTAAGGGGCCACGATTCAACCCACTATACTGCCTTTCACATATGTCATTCAGGAACAGTCAGAACATGGGTCCTAACTAACTTATATGAGACAGAACTTCCATTATTTATAGATTGTTGTATTATCCTCTACCTTCCTGAAATTTCAAATTCATCTTTTTTCCAGATTCTAAGCCAGGGAGCTTCCTAAAACAATTACCAAATATTTTTGTACCCATTTCACTTAAATCACTCAATGTATAAGCAAACTTTATTTTTATGGCTCAATATGCCATGATCTACGCATCAAGGGAATACAAGGACAGTAGAAAACCTAGTGTGTGTTAGGAAGAGGTAATCCAATTACAAAGGCAATAGGTACGTGGCAGCCAGTGGCTTTGTAATGTTGTATGTTTTCATGCACTAGAATGTTGTTCCCTGTGGAAAGCATTCATTAGTAGGAGATGTAAGTGCAGATGTGTTCTCTAATGGATGTTATGGGGTAGTACTATCTGTCGAGTTCCACAGAATCTGTGACTTAAGGCTACACTAAAACAAGTTTATGAGACCTGCAGGCGAGCTCAGTGGCAAGATTACAGTCAAATCTAAGGATATATTACCGGGATGTGGACACCCATGAAAAATAACAATTGCTGAGTAGTGTTAGGGACGTGCGCAGAAACATTTCCTTCTGACATCCTCTGAGCAATTCTTCTGCAACCTGTTTTTACTGGACCAATCTCCACAGTCTGGTAGGAAGGGAGAATGAGGATTATGTGTGAGCAGGTGTCATAAAGAAGTGATGAGATCCTTAATACTTGGCTTTCATTAACACTGTACTAATTGGCAACAGTGGATTTCTCATTCTGATAAAGCAGTTGTTCACAAAAGTCTCTCCCGTGTTTTTAAAAAAATTTTTAAAGATGCTTTGTTAATCTTTGGCAGACTATTTTCCTCATAATAGCCAAGCTTTGAAATGTAAGTATGCTGTGCAGTCTTTTGTAGGTTCTGTGCACAATGAACGTAATTTGGCTGAAAGATACAGGAATCTTAGAACAGATGGAATTGTAAAGTCAATTCGTATTGTTTTTTTTTCCTTCAGATTTTGCACCTGTACTTTATTATTCAAAAAGATCAACAGGAATACATCAATTTTATTTTGTAATAAGATTATATTCTTACTCTTAAGGTTTTGTAGGGCTTGAGAGCACAAACAGAACTTGGGGGTTTATATTTCATTTATTTATTTATTCATTTCTTACACAAATAGTTGTGGAGCCCCTGATACATGCTAGGTAAAGCACAGAATTTCATTTGGGGCAAAAAAAATTTAAACAAATTTATATTCCTTGAGTAATGAACCTTTCTGAAGTGGAGAAAGAGAAAATAACAAGATTTATTTACCTCTATTCATTAAATATTTATTAAGTGCTTACTTTAGGCACTGTGCTTAGGCTATAACCTCAGATAAGATGAAATATCTGCTCTTAATCAGCTTACCACTCTCGGCATGGGGAGATAGTATAACAATCAACCTTTAAGGTACAACATGCTAAGTCCTACCACAGAGGTGTGCACAGGGTGACATGAGAGCGCAGAAAAGGACATCAAAATCAGCCTGCGAATCAAAGATGTCTTCTTGGTGGAGACAGCACTTAAGCTGAATGTGGAAGAATGGTTTTGATTTAGATCCATGAAGGAGTGAAGACAGGACCTAGGCTGTGGAAGTTGCTCAATGAAAGACCTAGAAGTTTGACAACTTATTACCATGTTGAAAAAACTCAATGTAGGGAATTTTGTAATTAATTTCTATAGCACTTTCCAATACAAATCTCACAAACTTGGTTTGGGAGAGTCCAGGCATAAGATTTGCTGCCAATAGAAATACTTAAGAGCTTTGAAGATAGAGTAATAAATAGAAACAATCTACTAGGTGATGCAATGGAGTATGGATGAGAATTAGCTCTGATAGCTCTATACTTTATAAACCTCACAATTTCTCCTTATGGTCTGTAGCCAGACAGGGATGTTGGAGTCACCGCACGATGAACTTTCAAAAAGATGCACACATCAATATACATAGCTCAATAAAATTGTCTGCTAAATGGGAAATGTTAGCCACAAAACAAATAGAATGAACTTTCTTAACGGTGTTTTTTCGGGGAAGCAAATTTGTCTTAGCATCATTTCTGGAAATACATTTGGAAGAAGAGAAAGGAGGATAAAATTGTGTTGTGGACCTGAGATTGGAATGTATAAAAAATAATCTTAACCTTGTATGAGAGATAACAAATATGAGAGAATATAATTGTAGGAAGATCATAACATTTTTCTTTACTACATGGCACGATATCAAGGAGGAAGTGAAAAAAATGACAAAACAAAGCCTAGACAAATGTAATTATCAGTGTACATTTACATCCGAGTGCTCAAATGGCCATTGTCTGAGAAGGTTGTTTAATGACGGCAATAGAGAAGTTGGGCGCACAAGCCCTGCGACTGTCATTTATGACCACTTACTTCACAGGGCTATTGGGAGGTGCAATAAATATCAGAGAAATTTCACCCTGCTATATAGTCCAGCAAAATTAGGTGCTTTCATAGGTTAAGTGAGTCAGTGCTAAATCAATACAAAAAATAGATGATTTGGGTTCATAAGATGGTCAGCCAAGTTTATTTCCCAGGCATAGATCTCCCTACAAAGAAAGCAATTAATATGCTCACCAAATCAGGACAGTTCCTTTATAGGCAAATGGGAGTGCTGAAAATAGACTTCTTGTAGACTTTTACAGATCTTATCTGATAGGCACGATTCCTGCACTTAAGACCAAATACAATCTATGCTATGTTTTGTTCAACACCAAATAGTGATGAGCTCCTCATACTGAATTGTAGGAAGCATAAAGTGCTGTATTAAGGCCATTGTAAAATTTCCAGAGAGTCATAAAGGGATGCCAGCCCCAATTCTTCAACCAATAACAGGGTTATCTTGGGCTATTAGGACGCATCCAATTTTGTAGGTCACACAGGTTTTAAAGGATTCTGCCCTGCCTTAATTCAACTGTATTTTACAATCATCTTCAGACCAATCAAACTGGACCTGACCTAAAAGCATCAGTACACAAGAAAATGAATGTCTTGTACTTGGAAAATAATAATCAAATAACACAGCATCATATCCTATCTGTGCCTCAAGGTAGCAGAGGAAGTGACACAGAACTGGCAACATTTCAGCAGTCTTAAGAAACAAAAAGAGGAGAGGGCATTGCAGGAAGTAGGAACAGTACGTGCAAAGACCCTGAGTGTGGATGGAACACAAAGTGTGTATGGGAGAGAGGTGGAGGGGAGGTTGGAAAAGTACCCAGGAGGCAGATGATGAATGGGTTGCATGGCATATGTAAGTTCAGATTTTATCCTGCAGGTGATGAGAACTTTGAAGACCTTTTAGCAACAGAAGGATTATGGGAATTATTTTGATCCATCACTGCTTGTTGCCTCTGGAGAGAGCTTGGATCAAGACTCAATGAATTAACTCTTCCAAAACATGCTAACCATATACAAGTTGCATGAAGGTCCTAATTCAAATCGCACGAACTTGCGTTGAACTAGTTACTGATAAACACGCTTACATATGTTACCTTATCTATTCCTTTTGATAATCCTAAGGGAGTGTGTTGTGACCCCTTTTTTACTGATGAGAAAATTGAGAATCAAAGTGGTTAATTTTCTTGTGCAAGGTCATAGAGTCTGTCAAAGTTATACTGCAGAGGTTGGAATTCTGGTCCGGTGGTGCTGGTTTAAGGGTTTAATTTACTAGCAAAAGCTTTGTCCTGATTCTCTGCAGAAGTTCACCAAACCCTTCAACCAGATACTTCAAGATACAGAGTGCTCAGCTGTGGCCTTATAAGCTACTCCTTATTTTCAGTGGAGGAGAAGACAGTTGCATAAATATTTTATTTATATTTTACTTTGTACAGTATCAATTAAGAAAATAAGTATTAATTTAGAAGTTGATCAGACTTTGATAATGGTCTATGGTAAACTCTTTCCATGCAACAGTAAGAGATTCTTTCTTAAAGAATTTCTATATAAATGCCTATATAGAAAAACAAATGGCCAAGAGAAGCTGAGAAAATTTTAAAGAATAAGGTTACATTCCTAGAAAACGTCAAGCACTCATAAAGAATAGAAAAACACTTGGAAATAATAAAGGTCAGCTTCAGAACCTTCGTACTGCGCCTCCCCTCGACTGTGCTCTTTCCTTGGATGACTGAACGATCCTCTCCTCTGCCTTCTTCAGATGTCTGTTCCAACGCAAGCTTCTTTTTCGTAAAACGGCAGCTTTCCTATCCCTGGCACTTCCCATCTTCTGCCCTGTTTGATTTATTTTTTCCATAACATGTATCAATTTCTAGCTCACTATATAATTAGTATTGTCCATAATTTGTTATTGTCCATGTCATCTACTAGAAAAGATGCTTAATGAAGGCACAGAACTTTGCTTCTTTTGTTTTCTGATAAAAATTTCCTGACACATATTATGTGTGAAATCAATATTTATTGGTCATACGAATGAACAAAAATAGGTACCAGGGGGAGCAGATAGTAGGATTTATTATACAGCAATAGAAATTAAGACACTGCAAACTGGTTAGAGGATAAACACTAGGTTGAAGAAACAGAATAGAGAGCTGAGAAACAGACTCATGCTTATTTATTACAAAACAGAGTGCTATTGCAAATCATTGGAGAAAACAGTAGACTATCCAATATATGACACTGTGAAAATTGGTTGTGTGTATGGAAAATCTTTACATCACACTCATCCCAAAATGAGTTCTAGGTGGATTAGATAGGTACATATAAAATGAAAACTTTTTCAGCAAAAATTATATTTATGACCAGGATTAGGGAAGAAATTTTTTATGCAAGACATAAAGAGCAAAAAAACCATAAGAGAATAAAGGATAAATTTGACAACATTAAATTTAAAATCTCTATTCATCAAAAGGCACCAAAAATAAAAGTGAAATGGTGAGCCACAAGCTCTGTAAAGATAGTTGCAATGCATAAAGCTGGCAAAGAATTAGCATCCAGAATATTTATTTAAAAAACCACATATCAATGAGAAAATGACAACCTGATGGAAAAATGTGTCAACAGCAACAACCCTTCTTAGAAGAGAAAATACGTGAAATGGTGGTCATCCTCATTATCTCCCATGGAGAGTCAAATTAAATAAGATGCTGTTTCATGCCCACTAGTTTGACAGAAGTGAAAAAGTCTGACAAAATCAAGTGTTGGTAAAGATGTGGAGCATCACTAAGGCTCCAAACTACACTGTTGATGTCAATTAATTCAATATATTAGAGAAATTCTTGGAATTATTAATAAGATATTGCATTAACATTAATTTATGTTAATGTTAAATAAAATATTGAATACAAGTAAAGATAATATATCCAGTTCTTCTCTCCTGTATAATCCATGGGAGGATTAAATTCTCTTGGTGCCTTGATGCTAGGAATAGCTGTGAGCCTTCCACAGGCCAAAGAATTGTGAGTGGAATTGGAGCGTTTTGTTTACAGATCAAGCACGTTAATGCTATTACACAATACTTCAAGCCCTCTCTTGCTTTGCTCCATGGACCATGTGAGCACATGGTGATATGAATTTGCTAAGACTCAAAGTATTCTGAATGCCAAGCCTATAGCTGAAGGACAGCTCACCTGGACAGGAAACTTTTGTGAGCGAGTCTCTAACTATTGTGTGTTAAGCTACTGAGATTTTTAGAGTTATTAGTTGTTGTAACATAACTAGTTTATCTTGACTGATAGCCCCCAAAATCGAGAAGTTCTATGTCTACATAGGTACCCTACGAAAACGCTTGTACATGTGCATAAGGAGATACACATAATGAAGTTTTAAATAGAAAATATTTTTAATAGCAAAAATTTAGAAATAATCTAAAAGTCTATCAAAAGAAGGGGGAATTTGCAGTATAGGCATACAATGGGATGAAGCAGTGGAGATGAATAAATTGGAGTTACACGTATCAATAAGGATGAATTTTAAAAGTCTAATATTAACCAAAATAAGCAAGCTGAGAAGAATACATATAGTAGTATCCATACTATATTATATATACGTTTAGATCATGTAAACACATGCAAACAATGCTATGTATTACTTAGGAATGGATATTTCCATTAAAATCACAAAGCACTACATAGAAGTATGCAACATCAAATTCAAAAGAGCGGCTGTATCTGGAAAGGACAAAAAGAAATATGATTGAGGAAGGGTTCACCATAGGCTTCAATTATAGTGAGAATTTTTTTTTCTAAAGCTGGGTGGAGGGTATATGGGGGGTTGTATAACTTTTGTGTACATTAATCTTCTTACTAATAAAAATACTACCATTTATACAAGTAAAAAATATGCAAGCAATTATGGACTATCTTGCAGAGTCAGATCAGTATTATGGACTGATTTTTGAAAAATGAAGAAACTTTAGGAGATAAGTATTTCCCAAATAAGAAAGGCCCAAATGTAGTTTCAGATATTTATTGGAAATTTCAACTGAAAAGCACTCCCAAATTCTATTACTTGGCAGTGTATGGAAATGGAAATAGAAATCAAGAAAGTTTGTGAGACTTTTCGAAGAGTAAGACACATTGATTTGCATTCAAATAAGTGGATGTAATCCATATGTATTAATCAGGGTAGGCTAGCTGATATAAAGGATAACTGCAAAATTTCAGTGACTGAACTTAATAGAAATGCATTTCTTGCTAACATAGCACTCCATCTGGGTGTATGACAAATAGACTTCTATGAAGTAATAGGAGCCTCTTCCATCTTGTGGCTCTGGCTTCTTCTATGTCCTCCTGAGTCCTTTCCTTTCAGCCAGGGGGATGGAGAAAGCATGAAGGGTGACACAGAGGAATTTTAGAGGTCAGCCCTGAAGGTAGCATACACTTTGACCACAATCCAGGGAGCCAATATTAGAAACTTAGTCACATCTGACTTTAAGGTAGGCTTAAAAGGTAGTCTAAGGGGAGAGTGAAATGAGTTTGGTGCATGCGTATCCAGCCTTATCCACACTGTATTTAATATAAATGGTGAAACTGGATCATCAAAATGAACTAGATTCTGATCATCAATGATGGATCCTCCAACAGGCAAAATTAGGATGAGCTAAAACACTAGTCAGTCAGAGCCAATAAAGATATTCTTTGAAAAAATTAGATAGTTGATATTGCAAATAACCATCAAATACATCATCATGGGAAAAATAACTCTTTGGATTTCCTTATACATATTTTTATATATTAGGATAGTTTTATTTTTAACACCTTGAGGATGCACCATCAATTATCTTTTCGGTGCTTAGGGCCTGAGAATAAATGTACCCTTACCTTAAACTTTTCTGGGCTGCATATTCATGAGGAGGCAATGGGATGGAGAGCTTCAGGAGAGCATCCAGTACGTTGGGCAGAGAGACAGGAGAATGGGCAGAATGACAGCAGGGAATATTGAAATTGGAGTTGTGAAATTTAGGCCAGGTCTTAGTGCTGACTTCCCTAGTCATGCAATTGTGAGGAAGTCATTTCATCTATCTGTATAAAATTTACTACATGGGACAGTGAAGGGAGAGGACTAAATATTTTCTAAGGCTCTTTCCAGCGCTAAAGACAGTCTGTTTGCTTAAATTAGGCACTCTAACTATAATCCTTCCCACATTACCAACAGCAATTCAATAAGTGTTCTTTCTGAGCAAAGCCAATGGACAGCTAGCAGGTCCAATAGGCAGATAGCACTTAAAAAGCTTAGTGCATAGTTGACTCAATTACCTTTTTTAGGGCATGCAACGAAGAAAGAACGAGAAGTTTTCAGTTGTATCTGCACCTTCCTATAGTACCCCTTTTCAAAATTTCTGGAATCTTTGTCCATTTCTCACTCCTTAAGCAGTTTTTTGGTTATTTTTTTTTCTCCAGCAATTTATCACCAACAGGTTTTGCTTATTTTCTGATTCCTCCCACTAGAGTTTAAGCTCAAAGAAGGCAGACATTTTTGTCTATTTTCTTATTTTTGCATTTCCAATACCTAGAACAGTACCTGGCACGTAATAGAATATTCACTAAATATTTATTGAATGAACAAATAAATTGGAAAGCCATGGAGACTTCAGAATCATCAGGAGAATTTCCAAGGAGGCTGAAATGAACATTTTTGCAGTTTGGATGAAGATCTTTTTGAGAACAGTAAGCTGAGTTTTGCATTGCTTTTCAAACTCAAGCAAGCACCTCAGGACCAGAGAAGGACATATCCTTTTGGGGGCAATTTTTCATAAGTTTGAAACTTAAACCTCTGAAATTTAAAAAAATTGTCATAAAAGATGGATAACATCACATGAAATTATTTCGATAGGGACTATTCTAACAATATATAATAGGAGGTAACAGAGTTTTGTTTGTAAGCTTCAGACAGAATTTTCATGAGGATTCTAATACAATTCAAAAGTAGCAAACAATTCTTAATCTGTTCAGTATAAAGTAAGGTAAGAGTACCACACAAATCTCCATGTCTCCTACTTCAAATCAACATCTAATTATCAGTGTTTATATATTATTCCAAGTTCTCATCCATCTAACTCTAGACCACTATTTAATCATGATGGATTGTGATAACAGCACTGTTTGTGGTGTGGGCTATGATCTGCTATGATTCCTGTGCAAAATTATTATGATGAATCACACTTGTCAATGATTTTTGAATGAGACAAATCCAAAACTAATTTGCTATCTGCAATCCAGATGTAATTGGCTATGTATCATAATTCTTCCATGAAACTATTCTTCAGTTCCATTTCTCTCAACAAACAAAAGTGTTCTTCATAGTTCATTCTCCAAGAAAAACAATAGAGTATAATTAGAAGGGAAGGGAGAAAGTGCACAGTTGACTTGAACATAAAAACCGGAAAATGCCTGGATCAAAACGGCTGCACAAATGAATCTCTGTTATCAAAATCATTATAAATTTTATCTCTCCATTTTTGGTCCAGAGACTCAATACCTTAAGATAGCCATAAAATATTTTATCTTCAAGCTAAATTGTGGAAATTAAACAATGCTAATGGAGCACTCTAGACTTTGAAAATTACTTACACTCATTTATTTTGAAATAGGTGGAAGTTCAGTTACGAAATATTGAGGGAGGCAAAGGTGGAATTCATTATTGCAGTATAGTGAACGTAGATTTGTTGGGGCCAGCCCCATGGCTGAGTGGTTAAGTTCATGTGCTCCTCTGCAGCGGCCCAGGGTTCGGATCCTGGGCATGGACATGCCACTGCTCGTCAGGCACGTTGAGGTGGCGTCCCACATCCCACAACTAGAAGGACCCACAACTAAGATATACAATTATGTATGGGGGGGTGGGCCGTTTGGGGAGATAAAGCAGAAAAAAAAAAAAGATTAGATTTGTAAAATTTTTGTTTTATTCACTGGAGGGAATCTTGCCTATTAATTAACTCTGGTGCAAATAAAACATAGACTATTGTTTCAAACCACATAGAGTCCAGAAACCTTTGTACCAGGGCATACTGACTACAGCATTGACTCTGGAGGGTGTGTGTGCATGTGTGTGTGTGTGTGAGATCTATAAAAAGGGCATCCTTGTTTGAAATTGGAAGTAGATGAGAAATTCTGCAGGAGTATAAACCTGTTATTCCTATTTTTATAAAATGATTTAAAATGCCTCTTTTCTCCGTAGTGGGTCAGTAACCTCTTCCTCCTATGTATGGAGCACGGCACTCTTCATTATGCAAATTTCCGGTGTCAGTATAATACATCCTTTCCAAGTATATGAAAGAAGGCATTTTGACCAATCAAAGCTCAGAAAGTGTAAATAGAACCAAATCTTCTCTAAAATGAAATGTGTCTAATCACAAATGTCATTTCTTTTCCTTATAGTACATTCCTTTGTGCTACTCTTCATCTAATCCTTGCTTCCAAACTAACCTCACGTAATAATATCATTGATAAGGCCTAGCACTTATATAGTGCATCCCATCCTCAAAGTTATGAATCAATGTTGAATAATTAATGCATATTGAAAGAAGTCAGCAAAAGTACAAAAGTTCCAAATTCTCATGACAGGAGCAAAAATATTTCGTTATTAGTTTTTGGATGATGTTATTTGTTTAATCCGTTTTTTAAAACATTCTTTACCCTGACGTATAAGAGGAGTAACGCTCACAGTGGGGAAGTATACGAGCTTATAACTGGCTTTTACAGATGATTAAATGCTGGGGTTGAAGCTGAGCTTTTTGAGAACTGCTAGAGCCATTTATGACCTCATATACTGCTCCACTGTGGAACATTAGGCCTTAAATAACATCAACCATGTGCTTTTACTGAAAAGAGGAGAAAAAAAAGATTCTCTTTCAGATGAAGAAAAACTACATGTAGAGAATTCTATGGAAACGTCATAAATATGCATGAGTAAAATTATATTTAGTAAAGGTTCTTTAATAGGTTTGGGAACCAGGGTATCATTTGACACCTGTCTAGGTAGCCTTTGGATAGAAAATTTATGAAGGTATATTTCTTTTATCTATGGGTATAAAAAATGCCCTGGGTTTATAATAGGCCCTGGCATTAGTCACTCCTGAGCAGAGGCCTCTAACCTTCCCACAAAGTGACCTGATGCTTACAGCATTCATGTGCTTCATTGAATATGGTATCGCTATGTTTATCTTTTTTTTTTTTTTTTTTTGCTGAGGAAGATTAACCCTAAGCTAACATCTATGCCAATCTTCCTCTATTTTATATATGGGTCACTGCCACAGCATGGCTGCTGCTGAGTAGTATAGATCCATGCCCTAGATCTGAGCCTGGGAACCTGGCCTGCCGAAGTGGAGCATGCTGAACTTAACCTCCAGGCCATGGGGCTGGGCTTGTATCTTCTTTTTTAAACTGAGGTAACATTGATTTATAACATTATATATGTTTCAGGTGTACTCTAAATGAGCAATTTCTCAAAATCACATCTAAAAATACCATTGGACATACCATGTCATACCTAGGATCTACATAGTGGGAGCCATCCAGTGTGCAAATGTGGCTAAGGAGGGCCAGGGTTTAAGGCTAAAAACTTGTAACAAGTAGTAAATAAACCATAGAGATACGACGCACAGTATTATGAATATAAACAATAATATTGTATGACAATTATGTAATATGATAAATAACGGTACATTGGCAATCATATTACAGTATATAAATGTTTCAGAATGGCACTTTGTACACCTTAAACTTACACAATATTACATGTCAAATTTATTTGATTAAAAAACCAAGAAAACCATCTATATTGTTGTAAAATGTATCTAGCAGAATGCAAAGATATTGCTTCTCAGGTTGCCACTTAAAGTATGTTCATTGGCTTCTTAATCCTTGCTATATTTTTCCTGAACTTTAAGCATCTGGCACTGAATGACATTTCTCTGAGTAAAAAAAGAAGACCAGAAGGAAGATCTACGTGAGAATATGAATAAAGAATCTGTAACAAGTAACAAACAGCAAAGGAATAGAGGTGCATTTATAATAATTACAATAATATTAATAATGACAGTTATAGTACTAAATTCTCTATACACATTGTCTCATTTATTCATCATAACAATCCCATCAAGAAAGTTCCATTTTTATTCTTATTTTACAGATCAAGAAACTGAGAGTTAAGGACTTTAGTGAGCTCCTACGTGGAAGAGCTGAGATCTAAACCCAGAGGTCTGATTCCAGAGCTTAGACCGTCACCGCGAACTGCCTCAGCAATCAGTGTGCCAATGTCCATGTGTACCACTCATTGCACACACTTCACATGTATCAATCATGACAAAAATCTTATATATTAAATCAGAAGAGTCCTAGAGAGCAAGGAGTAAAACTAGAATTCACATTCATAGTTGATGCCCAAACCTGTGTTTGTTCTAAATATACGTAGGCTGTTTTATCATTTTTGCTTTGGAAGAGACCTCTGCAGCCTCCAGTACAGATCTCTCAGTTTCCCATGCACCGAGGAAAAGGTGGGAGATCTGTCAAAAGTCCTACAATAAGGCAGGGTCAGAGCCCGGAGGAGAATTCCTTGATTTCTGTTGTGACAGTTCCTTTTTCCTGAAGCTGGTAGCATTACTCCTCAATACCCAAAGGGAAGAAGAGTTCCTGGAGATAAAGAATAGCTATTTGGAATGCTCTAGTCTCTATTGTCTTTGCATTGAGACACGTGACAAAAATAATACCATTGAATTTAATGTCAAAGGATTAATAATTAAACCCAATACTGCTAATCCCACAGGTACACCTAATTGTTCTAATATATACTTGAAGATGGTCAAGGAACTGAACTGTACGATTACATTTAGATATGCTAATGAGCACTTACCATATACTGGGCATTGTATTAACTCGATCCTCACAACAATTGTATGACATGGGCGTAGTTATTCTTCACATTTTAGAGGTGGGGAAACTGAGGCACAGAGGGGTAAGTAACTTGCCCAATGTTACCTAGTGGGTTAACATTGGAACCACTAACCCTGGCTGCCTGACTTGGAGCCCACTCTCTCATCCTTTTGTCTGAAACTGTCTCTTAAGTATATTTTTCATGATTTTAAGCTGCAACTGCAAATTTAATGCCAATGGATTTCTCCTGGCCCCAAAGAAATATACAAAGTTCCTTAAAAAAAGATATACATGGGCTTAGATATACATTTAAGAAGACACTTTAGATTGTCTGAAAATGATATCACTCAGGTTACTATTTGGTGCCTAATTTAATCAATGTTGTTTGGTATAGATGAATGTTTTCAAACTAGGAATAATATGCCTGTCTAGAAGAACACTGAATTATTTGAGTACTTCTCTGTATAGGAGAATTAACAGCCACGAAGTGATTTCTTTTCTCCGTGTTCAGATTTCCTTGATATTGTAAAACTGTTTCTTCAGTTTCCGTGATGTATCTGAATTATGAGGAACAATGGTGTGCATTATTATTAGTTGTTAATGTATTTTTTGTAGACTTCTAGCCAAACATGCATTTACAACTGATGCCCCTTTGTGGCCAGTAATTTTCATTTCTTCATATAGGCCCTTTTGTTGCAAAGCGCCTCATTGGTCTCTTATTTTTAAATGGAAATTTCCTGCAGTAAAATGTTAAGGATGTAAATTTGATTCCACAGGCAGATGTGCAAAAATCATTGGTATTCTAGTTAACATTAACTCCATTCTACAGATAATTTGTTGGATGGCTCTGCTTAACAGTGCAAAAGGCAGTCTCAAACAGGTGCTCACCACTTCTCTGTAACCCGATAGGATGTGAGTGTGATACCTGTACATCTAAGTATTTCCACCTGAATAGTAAGTTCCTGCTTTTCAAACACGTGCCCAATAAATGTAGAGCAGGGGCAGAATTTGGTCAAGTAGAAAGTTAACTCCTGATGGCCTCCCTGATGTAATAGTGGAGTGCAGGATAATCTGAGAATGGTATTCATTTTGATCTTTTAACAGATGTTATTTTGATTTTTGATATGTAGATATCAGGGTTTTTTTTTTTTTTTTTTTGCCACAAAGTCTCGTAAAAAATAATACAGAACCTCATTGGCCCATAACAATAAGCCTTTATTAAACTCACACTTTTGAGTTGGTAGACAGGTGGCCCTGCTAAGTTTGGTGGGACTCATTTTTATTTCTAAGGGATAGCAGGCTTTTAGATGATCTGAAAGGGCTTTAGCTGGAAAGACTGGGTCAGCTTGACTCTCCCCCACGTTTCTCATCTTTTTGCAGGCTGGGCTGGGCATGTCCTTCTCAAGCTGATGGCAGAGGGCAACAGTAAGGAGAGTTTTACTAGAGCATCTCAAGCTCTGTTTGCTAACAAGCCATTGGCCAAAGCATGAGATGTGCTCAAACCTAAAGAGGGAAGTTACGTCAGTTCCTCCTACACCTATCCTGGGAAAGCTTGAAAAGTTACGCAGTAGAGTACGTGGATACAGGGAGAGATAAGTAATTGGGTCCATTAATGTCAGTTAGCACAGTCTTAAGCTACAATTATTTAACAATCTCTAATATGTAAAATTTTCTCAACTCTATTCCACCAACCCCCTAGATATCATGCAATCACAGCATCAGGCTTTCATGGTCTTAAAATCTTATAATCTTTAACATATTTGGATGTGGCTCCTCTTGATCTGGAGAACTGTAAAATAGAAAGGTAAATTGTCTTCCCCCAAACACTCGGACTGTGTGGCAGATTATATCTTTAAAAATGATCTCAGTAGTACCCACTGTGTTGTGAATAAGCCAAGTCCACCTGGGAAGACCATGAGAAAATATTACACCCAGTAGATCCAGCTGAGGTCCCCACCAGCATCCATGGTTAGACATCTTAGTGAACAAAACTTCAGATAATTATAGCCCTTGGCCTTCAAGTCCTCTAGCCAAGGTGACAGAGATTGTTATGTAAAGAGAATCTATCTCCACTATTTTTAGTCCAAATTTCTGATCCACAAAATCCATGAACATAATAAAGATTTGTTTTTTGCCACTCAGTCAGGGAGAGAAAACATACAATAAACATTTTCACTTGAATAAAGAAAAATAGAAGGCACTGTAGCAGTCGCTAGTCTATATCAATTCTGGAATCCTTCCCTTTAGAGTGTTGCCAGCTTCCTGCACTCTGGAATGGACTATGTTCTTTGATTCAGCCTCAGTTCTGTAATCTGGGAATGACAAAGTCCCTTTAGAACAAGATGGCGGTGCTTTTGCAAGTACAGCTATCTTGAAAACTGTGGGTTTTCTATGTATCAGATTTGAGTTCTCTACATGCACCAAAAGCTGCATCCCAATTGTTGTGGAGACATTCCTGTCTCTCTAGACTTAATTACTGGTAGTTTTGACATGTCAAGCTACTGTGAGACAACACCATTAAGATTTATAGGAGTTCGTTTGTCCAGGTTAGAAGGTCTACCAGGCATAAATTTAATTCTTTCGGAGATTTTAACAAAAGGTCTTGAAGAGCCTAGGACCTGAGGCAGTATATTAATATGAGAATCTTTTACTTGCTTGAGGGGCTGAGGATGTGAATGGTTTTATTTTCCAAATAACAACTTCAAAAATTTCTGAGCTCTCCACATTCTTACCAAATGTTGCTTGGAAAGTGGTCAGTACTTTGGTCTACATTTTTCTTGTAGAACCTTACCATGAACAGCTAAAAGCAACAAGCAGATATTTCAGTATTTCCTTGGACATCTCTAAGTCAAGTCCAAAAGTTCATTAGGTACCATTTCTAACTTTTAGATTACGTGTGACAGTTTTACTAAATGTGACACAACTTCATAACACAGGTCACTGTATTTCACTTTCCCTCTCACAGTTTTCTTCTAGTTTTTTTAGCCTCCTCTAACGGTATCCTTACTACCTGGCCTCCTGGTCCTAAAATCAATGGATCATATTTTTGTTACAACAGCACTCCACTTTCAGGACAATTTTTTTCTTCAGCTACGTATAGCCTTAATAATGATGTGAAACAAACAACCCCAGAACTTCTGTGACAAACAACCATAAGAATTTGTTGCTTACATGTATGGAATAGTCCTAACAGCAACTCTGCTGATTATGCATGTGGGTTACCTGATTATCAGACAATTTAGCATGGCCTTATCTAGGAAATCTGAGTAACCTCAGCTCTGCTTCATATGTGTCCCATCCTTTATCAGGCTATCCCAGGTATGTCCTTTCACGGCGGTGTTAGAAGGAAAGTGTGAGAATGAACCTAATTGTACAAGCCCATTTTAATCTTTCTTTTGCATCATATTTGTTAACGTACCATTGGCTGGAGCAATACATGGTTTAACCAAGCAGTGGAAATTGTGTTTACCCCATGCCTATGCGTGGGATGGCAAAGTTATATGGCAAAGCATGTGGATACAAGGAGGAGCAAAGCATTGGAGTCATCTCTGCAATCAACCAATTCCAGATCTTCTGACTCCAAACTTCTAATTCTTTGGCACAAGACCAATTAAACATTGTCTGTTAGTTTAGTTTATATTTTACTGATATTGTTTAAGCATTTTTCTTTAGATTCTACACTGCTTATAATTTATTTTGTACATTTAAAGATACTAATTAAAGGGGCCGACCCAGTGGCATAGAGGTTAAGTTCGTGCACTCTGCTTTGGCTGCCTGGGGTTCGCTGTTTTGGATCCCGGGTGTGGGCCTATGCACTGCTTATCAAACCATGCTGTGGCAGGTGTCCCACATATAAAATAGAGGAAAATGGGCACAGATATTAGCTCAGGGCTAATCTTCCTCAGCAAAAAGAAGAGGATTGCTGGTGGATGTTAACTCAGGGTTAATCTTCCTCAAAAAAAAAATTTCCTTTTGAGGAAAATACCTTTCATTGTTTTAGTTAACAGATAAGGAAACCTCAGTAGAGAGTTTAAGATATGTGCTAAATTTCCTTCCCTTTAGGAACAAACAGTTAATGATGTTCAAATTGGTTCCATTTGTCGATTAGAACATTTTTTTCTGCATTTAAACCATATCAAATAGCAGCAAAGTTTATTTTGGTTGAGAGGACTTTCCCCCCTCTGTCTTTTATAGATATATTTTATTTTCTTATACATTAGGTGTTTAATGAGGTTTTCCTGATGAAGACACTCAGACTGTATTTTTCTAACACCATAAACAAGATTCCATATATTTCCACCTTCACAATGTATGAATGTATATTCTTTGATCAATTGGGATTTTCTTGCAGAATAAACTGAATTGTCATGGGTAGCTACTAGGGGAAGTATAGATGACCAGAATGATAATCACTGGTTGTGACTAAAGCTGTCATTTAAGCAACCACACCCCTGACATAAAAGTCCACTTTATTTTCTTTAAACATAAACTAGTTGAATTTTACAGGAACCTTTTAGCCTTCTGTGGTTCTTTATTTCCCAAGGTGGTCACTAAAGGAAAATTAACTAATATTCAAGGACAGGAATATAATACCTTTGTGACTTTCAATCCCAAGAGCAAAACCCATTAGTAGCTATAGATTTTTCTCTGCAGCAATGAGCTACTGGATAATCAATTTATATTAGTCTAACACTGTATATCAAGATGGTGAGTCTTGCTGGGTCTGTGCTTCTGTTTCCTGTGAGAGCTTGTACCAGGCTATACGTTAAGTGTAAGACATGGGACTCAAACTGGAGTCTTAATGGTTATAAAACAATCCTTACTGTATGACCCCAGTCACCTTCTTAACCATCCCTGGGCAATAAACATTTATTTTAATCAATAACTTCCCTCTGGGTGAAACAATTTAATCTTTAAAACTTCTGATACTTTAAACAAATTAACACTAATAATGGGCAGTATATTTGGCTAATGTTTTCAGTTCTTTCTCTTTCTGTCTCCTTTCTTCTTTGTCTTTCTTTCTTGATCTCTCTTTTTCTGTTGCTCTCTCTTATTTTTCTCTGTGTTACATTGTCGAGAATTAGTTTTCTTTGGAGTACGGAGAATTTCAGGTATTGAGAAATGTTTTCTGTAGTCTTAATCTAAAGAAATTAGACTTCTAGAGTATTTAAATAATCTGAAAATATAATGCACAAACATATACTTTCAAGCCTGAATTTTCCACTATATTCACTGATCAAAATGTTTTTCTGTTTCTTTCAAAAATTTTTACGCTGTGTAGTTTTATTTTTTATGGTTACCAATCCATGAATTTTTTGTGTAATGCAAGAAGACGATATAGTGTGTTGGAAAGTTTCTGTTACCTTGGAGCCAGAAGCTCTAGCTCTCCAGTCTTTCACAATCATTTAAGCCTTAGGTTCTTCATTTCTTAAATTTGAATAACAATCATAATTCCTCTTTCTCTATCTCAACAATGATTCATGAGGATAAAAGAGATCACTAATATGTGAATGTCTTCAGCGTACTATAAATCTTTCCACAATGCAGACACATGAGTGTTGGTGTAGATATGGAGCAATTGGATTGCTCAGGCACCTCTGAAAGGAATCTAAAACAGGAATCCTTGGTATTTACTACAATGAGTTGAAAACTTCCACACAAAAACTTGCACACAGATGTTCAGAGCAGCTTTATTCATAAGTGCCAAAACTTGAAAATAAACAGGATGTCCTTCAGGAGGTGCATTGGTTTGCTAGGGCTGCCATAACAAAGTACCACAGATTGGGTGGCTTATATAACAGTAACTTCTATTCATAAATTTCTGGAGGCCAAAAGTCCAAGTTCAAGATGTTGGCAGCATTGGCTTCTTCTGAGGCCTCTCTCCTTTGCTTGTAGGTGGCCATCTTCTCCATGTGTCTTCACATGGTCCTCCCTCGGTGCGTATCTGTGCCCTAATATTTTCTTATAAGGACACCAGTCATTTTGGATTAGGGCCCAGTCTAATGACCTCATTTTAACTTACTTACTTCTTTAAAGGCCCTATCTCCTAGTACAGTCACATTCTGAGGTACTAAGGGTTAGGACTTCAACATATGAATATGAGGGGGAGAACACAATTTGACCTACAACAGTAGGTGAATAGATAAATAAACTGTGGTACAACCACACAGTGGAACTAAACAGAAATGAGCTATCAAACCATGAAAAGACATGGAGGAAACTTACATGTGTATTACTAACTGCAATTTATAATATGAAATGTCTACATATGTTACAATTTAATGTTCTGGAAAAGACAAAACTATGGAGACAGTAAAAAGATCAGTGGTTGCCAGGATACTATAATGATGGATACATGTCATTATACATTTGTCAAAAACCATAAAATGTGCAATACCAAGAGCAAATCCTGACGCAAACTATGAACTTTGGGTGATTACGATGTGTCAATGTAGATTCACTGATTGTAACAAATGTACCACTTTGATGTGGGGTATTGATAGTGTGGGAAGCTGTTAGTGTGTGGGGAGGCTGTATATATGTGGGGTCAGGGGATATATGGAATTCTGTATGTTCTGACCACTTCTTCTGTAAACCTAAAGCTACTCTAAAAAATAAAGTCTATTAAAAAATAGTAACAATGCCAAATGATGACAGATATGCAGAGAAACTGGATCTCTCATACATTATTGATGGGAATATAAGGCTAAGGTCACTTTGGGAAATTGGTTGGCAGTTTCTTAAAAAACTGAGTATATACTAACCATACGCCCCAACAATCACACTTGTGGGCATTTATTTCAGAGAAATAAAAACTCCTATCTGCACAAAAATGTGTACAAGAATGATCATAGCAGCTTTATTTGTAATTGCCAAAAATTGGAAACAACCAAATTGTCCTATAATAAGTGAATGGGTAAATAAACTGTAGTACATCCATACCATGGGATATTATTCAGCAATAAAAAGGAAAAACTTGGATGGGTCTCAAGAGCATTAGCTGAGTGGAAAAAGTCAATCTCACAAGTAATATAATGTATAATTCCATTATATAATATTCTTGAAACGACTATGTATATACAGATCTTCCTTAACTTACAATGGGGTTACACCCCAATGAACCCATCATAAGTTGAAAATATTGCAAGTTAAAAATGCATTTAATACGCCTACCCTACCGAACAGCAGAGCTTAGCCTTGAATGTGCTCTGAACACTTTAGATTAGCCTAGAGTTGGGCAAAATCATCTAACACAAAGCTTATTTTATAATGAAGTGATGAAGTTCTCATGTAATTCATTAAATACTATATTGAAAGTGAAAAACAGGGTGGTTGTATGGGTTCAGAATGGTTGTCAATGTATTGGTTGTTTTTCTTGTGATTGCACGGCTGACCGGGAGTTGTGTCTCTGTGCCACTGCCTAGCATCAAGAGAGAGTATCCTATGGCATATTGCTAGCCCAAGAGAAGATCAAAGTTCAAAATTTGAAGTACAATTTCCACTGAACGTGTATCACTTTTTCTTTTTGGTGAGGAAGTTTGGCCCTGAGCTAACTTCTGTTGCCAATCTCCCTCTATTTTGTATGTGGGCTGCTGCCACAGCACTGCTTGATGAACAATGTGTAGGTCTGCACCTGGGATCCAAACTGGCAAACCCCAGGCCACTGAAGTGGAGCATGTGAACTTATTTAACCACTATGCCACCAGGGTGGCCCCTGTGTATTGTTTTTGCACCATTGTAAAGGTGAAAAATCCTAAGTGAAACCATTGTAAATCAGGGACCATCTGTATTATATGTGTATAATCAATTAGTAGCTGCCAAGGTCAAGAGCTAAGGACAAGGGGGATAGATATGACTGCAAAGGGGTGTTATGAGGGAGATCTTCATGGTGATGGAGTAGTTCTGTATCTTGACTGGGGTCGTGGTTACAGAAATCTATACATGTGATAAAGTAGTATAGAACTATACACACACATTGTAATCATGTGAATTTTCTGGTTTTGATATTCTTCTATATCTATGGTTATGTAAAATGTAATCCTTGGGGGAAACTAGGTGAAGGGTACATGGGGCCTTTCTGTACCAACTTATCTTGACTCTATAATTATTGCAAAATGGAAAGTCAAAGAAGGTACTGTTACAGATATATTAGCATTCAATTGAGACTTTCTTTGTAAAATAATTAGAATGATGAGGATCTCTGAAAAATCACTGGAAAGTGGTGTGAAAAATCTTCCAAAATTTTCCATGTAGGGAAGCAAATGATGTTGATTTGTTTATGTAAAATGCTTTCTACTTTCCAGGATTTATCCTATGTAGATGAGGTTTCAATTTTGTGAATTCTTCTTTTTTTTCCTGATAAAAAGTCATTGCTTCAATGATAGGTTAGTGCTACACAAAACGATGTTAAAATCTAATAAAACCAAAGAAGGAAATTTATATTTACAAGGTTTTGGTTGTTTATTGAAATTAATTTGATTGCTCCTTACTGAGTTTTTTAAAAACATTATTTGTATCCCCTTGCACATTTTTTGTTTATAATCCCATGATGGAGCAGTGGCTCCGAGAGAAATAGGAAATAGGAAAATGTCTTTATTCATAGTATTTTTCCATACTGGAGTTCTTTCTATTTTAAATTCTCAACAATTCTGATGCTCTCAGCAGTATGACATTTATACATTAGCTCTGTGATGATGGTTATGACAGTCTTTGCATGAACCACTTTCTGGAATTCATAGCAGTAAAACAGTCCAAATCTTTCCACTAAGGGCTTTGTTTCCATAAAATTTCCTACTATTGAAATTATTTTATCCTTTCCATCTTCCAAGTGTGTGAGTTTGGAGCACTGTTGTATATTATTGTATTGCTTTGACTAACTTTCCCCTGTTGATGTATTTCTTTAACGGATTTTTTACTGTCAAGTATCTATTGAGTGGGAACAGGAGAATGGAGAAAGAAGAGTACTGGTTCTCCATCTTTTCCAGTCTTCATAGTGTCTTTAGATAGTAGAGATAAGATACCATGGGGATTTGTGACATCTCTTTTTTATTAATGCTTCATGAGCACTGGAAAATGATAAATATGTCTTTGCTTAGTACCGTTACAACCATCACACCTTTAAACATACATATTATTCATTTGATTTACTTGTTTAAGCCTTGCTAACATACATAGGAAAACATGGACTCACCTTTCCTTGGTCTTTTATGTTAAAAACATTGTTTCTTTTATACATTTGCTGAATAGTTTATGTGTTTTCAGAAGGCAGATGCTTCAAAATGATTGAAGGTTAAATGATGATAATAAAGGACCATTATTTTTAAATGCTGGGATCTAAGATCATCACTGAATGCTTGGCTTGTTCAGTGGTTCTGTTTACGTTCCTAAGAGGAGGGACTTTGTATTAGTCAGTTTCCCAGAGCACTTGGACCAATATTTATTATAAGGAGTTGTCGCACATCATTACGGGGGCTGAGAAGTCCAGACCCAAGAGAGCTGATGGTCTAACTCCAGTCTGAGTCTGAAGGCTTGAGAACCAGGAGAGCTGATAGTGTAAGTTCCAGTTGGAGTCCAAGCTCGAAGGCAGGAGAAGACCAATGTCCCAGCTCGAAGACAGTAAGTAGGCAGAGAGAAAAAACTATTTCTTACTCAGCCCTTTGTCCTACTCACGCCGTCAATGGATTGAATACGGCCCATCCACATTGAGGAGGGTGACCTGCTTCACTCAGTTTACAGATTCAAATGCTAATCTTAACCAGAAGTGCTCGCATAGACACACCCAGAAATAATGTTTGACCAAAGACCTGAGCACCTCATGGCTCAGTGACACAGAAGATTAACCGTTACAGATTTACTCTGCAGTGGTCACTGGGTGTGTTCTTTGCTGCAAATGGAATATAAAGAATATTAGAAGGGATAAGAGAGAATCAAAACTACACTAATTTCTTTTTACTAAAGCATTCCAGATGTCTGTCTTTCTGTTATTTTTTTCACTAATTTTATGTGCACCAAAGGCCAAGAAGAACTATGCTTTCTTAAGAAACTGACTCAGAGAAATCAGTGTGCCATCTACAATGTAGCGTTTCCGCCTTTTACCCAGTTTCATTTTCCTGGCACCACTGAATATCCATTTCTTCACTTAGCCTCCCTAGAAAAACAGATTACCATGGTAGCTAGTAACTTCAGACAATTTACAGATAACTATAGAAACATTGGGGGCTAACGCAAGCTGTTTTTATATTATTAGAGTCACCAGTGGTTAATTTCCTTGCTAACATGTCAGTGTAAAAATAGTACCAGAGAAGAGATAATTGCAGAAGTTATTCTTCTAATAAGCAACAATAGGAAGCTACTTCTCCAAATAATAAGTTGTATTCACTTAAACATTTACGTGTGTCATTTATTCAACACACATTAATGAAATACTGGCTAAATTCAAGATACTGCATAGTCCTCCAGGGAAACATAAAGATGAATAACATATTCTGTCTTAAGATTTAGTAGGATAGAAATGCAAGAAAACAACTAGCAATAGGGCTTAAAATTTAAATATCACGGCAGCTTATGCAGTGTGAAGAATGAGATGATGGACAGCAGATTTGAGTAATTCTTGGAAGTTTAGGCAGACAGCTCTAAAAGGGTCTGAAAATGGCAATAGGGCTTTGGCTATAGTTATTTGAACCAGGAAAATGTGTCCAGTCCCTGACTGGGACTGAAGAAAGCAAAGAGAACAATGAAGAAATAGACCAATTACCAGAAGTAGAATTTCAGAACAGAACTCGATTTAGAAGAATTGAAACATATGATGTGAAATCATTTGGAATAAGGTCAGAGCTCATCCTGCAGAAATATAGCACTTCGTTGGGGTCCCATGAGTAACAAGGACAACCTGGTGCTCAGTCAAAAATGTGCCGTGAAGGTCCTTAGAGACTGCCTGTGGGAGTTCATATTGGGTCTTAGAATCTGGAAGCTCTGAGACTTCAGGTAGATATTTAGTCCGAGCTACAGAATAGAGGAAAATGCAAAACCAAGTTGCAGCATAGGTCTTACAGAAGTCAGTGTTTGCAGCCTCAAGAAGCTGATTTTCTATATCTTCCAACACAGATCTGCTTCAGTGGTAAAGGAGAAAGAACGTAGGCTTTATAATTGAGTAAGCTAGGATTTGCACTTTTTGCTACTAAACGGATGATGTTATGTGAATCATTTAAGCTTCTCATCGTTTGTTTCTTTTTTTTTTTTTAAGATTTTATTTTTTCCCTTTTTCTCCCCAAAGCCACCCCGGTACATAGTTGTATATTTTACTTGTGAGTCCTTCTAGATGTGGCATGTGGGATGCTGCCTCAGTATGGTTTGATGAGCAGTGCCATGTCCACGCCCAGGATTCGAACCGAGGAAACACTGGGCCGCCTGCAGCGGAGCGCGCGAACTTAACCACTCGGCCACAGGGCCAGCCCCTCATTTGTTTCTTTATATTTAAATGTGTGCAGAGTAGATCAATTGCATTGATGACCTTAATTTTTCATTCTTCCCATTGTTGGTAGGACATTCTGCCCCACTTCTTGACACTGGAAATAGCCATGAGATTTGATTTGACCAATGGAATACTATTACCAAACATGATGTAAGTATAATGTCTCACTTATCTGTTGCTGTATAAGGAATCATCCCAAAACATAGTGACTTAAAACAAAAATCATTTGATTTTAGTTCTGTGGGTCAGCAGTTTGGGCTTAGCTCAGTTGGCTGGTTTTCTACTGATCATTCCTGGGGTGGCTGGTGCAGAGGCATTCGTCTGGTGGCTTGATTTAGGGGCTGGTTTGCCTAGCAGTTCTCAGCTGGGGTGATTAGTCTCTTCTCCATATTGTCTTATTACCCTCCAGCAGGCTGTACAGAATTTGCTCAAATGGTAACATGACTTTCCAAGGAGATGAAACTAGAACCTGCAAAGCCTCTTGAAGTGTAGGCTCAGAAGTTGAACAGTGTCACATTGACACATTCTATCAATCAAAATAAGTCACAAGACCATGCCAGATTCAACAGTTGGATAAATAGACACACATTGCAGAAAGGCAATTATAGAGGGAGGGGAGGAATCATTATGACCTTCTTTGTAAACAATTGGACATACAAAGACGCGAAAAGCACTTGCATATTGAGTCTTGCTTCCCTGCTATCAAATTCCCTAACTTTTTTTCTGAAGGATGACATATATGGAACAGAGCTACATCATCCATCATCCCTCCTATTCTAGACTAGTCCTCAGTCTGCTGACCCCCAGACATGAGTGAACCCAGCCAAGACTAACTAGTTGACACACAGTTGACTACAGATGCATGAGTGAACCCAGTCAAGATCTCAAAATCCCCCAATTGACCCAAAGACTCATGAGCAATAATAAATGGTTGTTATTTTAAGCAACTGAGTTGTATGTTATTTTCTTATATAGCATTATAGTGCGAATAGATAACTGATAACTTATATAGAGTATGATAAAGCTAGATTCTCAGAGGAGTTTTTATGTATGTTTAGGGATGTGTATATATGTGTGTGAATAATAAATGTGATAGGGATCAGTATAGTGCCTGGCACATAAGATGGTCAATAAATATTCACTGAATGGACAGAATCAGATGCTAATGAATATTAGCCCAGAGACCTCAAATTTTATTGAGAAATCTATGGCAATAGAATATCATTTAAATCCTAATTGGGATAATTGTAGATGTTTCTTTTTCTCAAAAGTGAGTTTTCTTTTGTGAATTAGCTATGTATTTGAGCTAAAGACTGATTACTCTTGTTTTATAGTGTAAGTCAGTGGTTTTCTGGGGAAGCCAGAAAAGCAGTGCCCTTTAAGAGGCCGATCTGACTCTAGCAAATTTACTCCATGTCATTAAAACTCTATTTTAAATGATCAGCAAAAAAATGGAGTGATCTGCTGATTTTGATCACTTTATTCACTAATGCATAAGTCTCTGGCTTGGCTGCAGTGGTTACTACTACATCTTAGGGTAAGATATTGTCGACACAAGTAACAAATAATCTGTAGATTAGAAATGGGGTGAGTTTATTATATGAGTCAGTCTGAGGACTATAGCCTGGGAGCACAGTCTCCACCAGGGAAGAGAGCACTCTGGAGAAACAAGGTGTACAGCGTGGTGATATACCATTTCGGAACATAACATTGAAGACAAGAATACTTCTTTTTCTCTTATACTACAGTCACAAGATGTTTTGCTGTGTACACAGCAGGTCAATCTGACCCCGGTTTCTGGGAAGGATTGCTTAACTTGAAAGAAATGCTGATATGGGAGGGAGGCATCCATCCCAATCTTTAAAGGCAACTCTTTGCTTTGGGATACTGTTTATTGTTTAAAGCAGATGTACAAGGGATGCTTGACAGACCATTCTGGAAAAACAAGTTCAGGACAAATCAGTTTTAATCCAAAATGCCTTCTCCATATACCTCAATATATTAACTTTCCTTATTAGTTTTGTTGCTTTCATTTACTCCATCAATATTTTTCCTCTGGAAACTTTAAGCCAAGGCAGCTAGGATGTTACAATATAAGTAGAATATATCAAACATCCTCTTTTGTAAGTGACTGCTCCCAAATGGTACATAAAAGGATAGAATTGCTTTCGGTGGGTTGAATTCTAGCTGGTGTGTTTGCACAAAGAATTTGTCCAAAAGGCAGTCTTGAAATATAAGTGGGTACAATTTTATCATGTTTTAATGCATTATATGTTTAAGGCATTGTTTTTCAAATCTTTTATGTTTTCCACATTTAGTTTGTGAAAGAAAGAAAGAGAAAAAGAAAGAAAGAAAATCTTTGTAAGCTAAAAAAAAAAAAATCTAAATGCAAAACAATTAAAAGGTCTCATTCGTGAGCCCTGTGGTTATTCTGATCCTATTGTTGTAATGGCTGCTGTTTGCTAACAATGCTGCAATATTTGTGAAGAGGAAGGTAGGAAGGAAGGAAGGAAGGGAGGAAGGAAGGAAGGAAGAAGAAAAGGAGGAAGGAAGGAAGGGAGGAAGGAAGGGAGAGAGGGAGGGAGGAAGGGAGAGAGGGAAGGAGGAAGGAAGGGATGGAAAGAGAAAGAAAGAGAAAGAAAACACTCTCTCCCTTCTCCTGCAAGCTGTTTAATCATCTCTGAATGGTATTTTAAGGTTTTCTTCTTTTTTGGAGGAGGATCCAACTATTATTGCAAGGCTATTGTCATTAGCCTTGTGTTATTAGCAGAGGTAAACTTTTGGTCAGGAGAAGAGAAGTAGATTACTGGCTCAAGGCAGTCAAGAGCGAATGGGCCTTAGTGACTAAAGTCTAGGCATTTCTGATGCCAAGATCTGTTCTCAGATGACAGGAGCTTAATCTCTTTTGTGAGGGTAACAAATGGAACGGTGGATCGGCGGTTATTGATGGTGCAGACACGCATCCAGATTCCCAGAACAGCAGGAAATTTATTTCTGGCAAGTCCTGCATAATAAATAGACAATGTTGCTGTTATCATTATTACTAATAAGTGACATAAGTAGAAAAACATGCTTTCAAATAATCTAACTGAAACAGAGTAGCATTCTCATTAGAAAATAGCTTTGCAGGTTTGTTGTTCCTGATTGATGAAGGAAGAATTGAGGCAAGAAATTGGGACGAGTTGACTCTTCACCTGTTCACATCACTAACTAGTCAGTAATTGACCTTGAGCAAGTGCCCCAACCTCCCTGAATTTTAGATTTTCCAGTCTAACCTACTTGTCCTAACAATATTGCAGAAAACATAAAACAAGATATTTGCACAAAAGAGCTCAATGGGAAGTAGTATACAGGATAAGGTTTTATTTTTGTCACTACTCCTGCAATAATAACTGGACTTTTGAAACAAGAATAAACTGCATACCTTATGAGGGCCTATATAAAAGTACATAATATTTTTAGTTGCTATTCTTCAGATTCTTTAAATTAAATCATTTTTAATATAAATAATATTAATTTCATCACTCGCCATAGTTCCTTATATTGCATTCTCAATATGAGAAGCTTTCTTTCAAAGTTTAGAACCATTCCTGGATATTAATACAACAGAAACTAACTGCTCTGTGGACAGGACTAATCTGAAAAACGTGCCCCATTCTAGTGGTTGATTTTATGATTGTTTACTGACACTATGCAGGGATCTTTTCACATATAGTTTTGGTGTTTTTTATAATAAGTATACAAGGCTACAAGGTAGATATTGTTAGTATTATTATTTTACAATTAAAATAACCTTGCACATTGACAATTTAAGTGACTTGTCCAGTGTCATAAAAGAGCTAGACAAGCCTTTCTATTATATTAGACTATATCCAATCTATAGCCCCTGCCTACATGGAACGTAGGATCCAGCAAGAAAGAAAAATGCAAATGGAACTATTACAATAATTTGAGAGAGATAGTGTTAAACACCATAAAATCAAAACAGAAAAAAATGTGAAAACATATTGGCGAACTTTGGTTGGGGGCCGGCCCCATGGCACAGCGGTTAAGTTCGCACAGTCCACTTTGGAGGTCCAGGGTTCAGCGGTTCAGATCCTAGGTGTGGACATGGCACTGCTTGGCAAGTCGTGCTGTGGCAGGCATCCCACATATAAAGTAGAGGAAGATGGGCACGGATGTTAGCTCAGGGCCAGTCTTCCTTAGCAAAAGAGGAGGATTGGCAGCAGATGTTAACTCAGGGCTAATCTTCCTCAAAAAAAAAAAAAAAAGATATTGGCAAGAATAGAGATTACCTCTACTTATGGGGTAGAAACAGCTAATATTTGAGGAGGATCCTGAAAGGATTGGGAATATGAAAAAGCAGAAATAGAGGGAAATCCATTTTAACTAGCAAAACCTTAATGATAAATTTATGGAAGATGGAAATAAGGTGATATTTGGGAAATTCTGAGTGTTCATTTCCCTGTCGTCTTTTTAAGCTCATGACCTTAGCTCTGGTTATTCCAAGGTTTCAGATGTCTAGTGTGGGGGACTGGAATTGGCCACCCCAAGATATGTCTCTTTGGAATGAGGATTATTTTGGGCTGGTTACTTTTAAAAACTGCAGACAGGAAAGAAACTCTGAAAAGTGGAATTTATTTACCCTTTGTTAAGAGACATTTATATTGTAAAGGAAATCTCCATCTGTAAAAAGTTGTCTCCCTCTCTGTACCAAGAAGGAGGGATGACCTTATCTCTAGAAACTCTTATCAATGTGGAAGGCTAGGACTCAAGTCTGCATAATAACCTGACTCTTGTTTACTGTACTTGTGTGGTAATCTCCCATGATTGACTCCCCCTCCACCCCCAACATCCTCCTTTGTCTTTAGCTGAAGATGATATTTAAGGTAGTGGCTTCAGCCATTTTGGCAAGTTGCTCAGGTTGCCCGAGCCTCTCCCATGTATACATGTTATAAAGCTTTGTTTAATTTTCTCCTGTTATTCTGTCTCATGTGAATTTAATTCATTCTCTGGCCAGAAGGACCCAGTGTGGGTAGAGGAAATGTCTCCCTTCCCTAGAGAGTGATAGTGAGACTTGTTACCATGGAATGACAAGTGGAGAACCGAGGCAAGTTTCAACTTCTAATATGCAAAAAAGGGATTTTGCAGCAAAATCAGTGTTTTTTGAAAACAAAAGGAATTTCCAAATTCATTTATCATCCAGTGAACGTCTCAAGAACCAAAGACTTAAATCATTGAGTTTCTTCCATAAGGTAGTGAAGATGCTCTTTCTCCTACAGCAGCCAACCCTAAAACTTGCTTCTCTAGAGAAAGGAGCAGTGGATATGGAGGAAGGAGGAGAAAATCTTTCATGCTGACTCAGAGGCTGTCTGGAAGAAGACAGAGAAAGGGGAAGGCAGAGGTGTTTTAGTTAATAAAATAACGCCAAATGGGGTTGGGCGGAGGGCTTTTTCCTATGGTCCCCATTGGGAACTCTGGAAAGAGCACTTCTTGCAGACCACCCTGTACTAACCTGCTGCACAGCCAACTGTGCTGCCCTGGGTTCTCAAATGCCGTAGACCAAACAAGATGTGGCCAACATGCTTCCAGTGTGTTTCCAAAGGGAATATCATTGCAGAAGCAAAGCAGCTGTTTTGTAAATTTTTCTTACCAGGGAGCCATATCCATATGAACGTAGTGAGATCTCAGAGGGGTTAAAACTACTAGGCAGGTCTGAGATGAGGCTTCATCAGTCAGAGCTCACCACCAGCCTCTCTACCAACTCAAAGCCACATTATGAGCTATATCAGTATTGAATGCCATCAGGTGGTCAAGAACCATGATCCTAGAGACGAAGGAAACTTATCGATCCTGAATCAATCCTCTAACATGAGGTTGCTTAAGCCGCATATCTCCCTCCATTTAACTGGAAGCTACCTTGAAAAGGATCTGAGAAGGGGGATGGGAAACTGAGGCATCTGAGAGACCAAGCACTTTTTCCTAAGCGGCTGAGTTTTATCCAAAGGAAGTCTTTAACAATTACTTATTTTCCACATTACAATAGGTTCAGGTTTAGGAGAAAGACTAGATTATTGGTAGATGAGAATAAAGAAGTTACATTTTCTCTATGAATCTGAGTTGTAGGAGTTCAATTTATAATTCAAACTAAAATGTGGAGGAGATATTATTCCCATTTTTGGATAAGCAGAAAAGATTTGGAGTAGCTCAATAACTTGGCCAAGGTAACAGAACAGGAAGAAGATGAGGTGAGACTTGAGTTGGATACTCTGGCTCCTAAGTCATGCTTTTACCATAATACCATGCAATAATAGGGAATAGCAAATCACCTTGTTTGGATGCATTACAAGAAGTATGGTTAGGAATTAAATGTGTTATGTCCTGTCTTGGCCAAACCATGAGATAGCTTTGTTAGGAATTATGAGAACCAAGAAGGAATTTGAAGCCCAGACCTAATTTAGGTCTGGGTAAAAAGTATGGGAAAAGAGTACAGGGTTTGTACATCTATTATATGCATTATGCACCTCTTATATCATGGTACAAATTCCATAGATAATACATAGTGAAAACAGTATTAAACCGCAAAATAAGTAGAGTGATGTCCAACCTATTACTAATATTTCCCATGATAACTACTTGAGTAATCAAAACTTTGATGCTTGAACCATCAAAACTTTTAAAAGATTTTTTTCTGGGGTCCATCTGTTTCTGGTGCTGTAAACATTTATCATAATATTACATATTCCAAGACTGTTAAGATAGGAGGATGTCAGTTTCTGTAGTAGGAATGGAGTCAAGATGCAGCTAGAGTAAGATCTCAGAAAAAGTTATCCAAATCTAATTCTTAATTTTTAGTTTTTTTGTTTTATTTTTTGCTGAGGAAGATTCTCCCTGAGCTAACATCCTTGAGAATCTTCCTCTATTTTGTATGTGAGTCACTGCCACAGCATGGCTGCTGACAAGTGGTACAGATCGGTGCCCAGGTATTGAATCCTGGGCCGCCGAAGTGGAGCATGCTGAGCTTAACTACTAGGCCATGGGGCCATCCCCAATGTTTAGTTTTCTAAAAAATATTTTCTTAAGAACTTTAGTAGATTAGACCTAAAAATTTCACAATTGTACTGATTTTATTCATAACATAAATAAATTAAAACTATAAGATTCTTTTCTTGTATTTCAAATTTATATGTGAGACATTTGGATTACTTTTCAATAAATACTCTATTTATATTTATAAATAGAGTATTTTTACATATGGAAAAATGGGGAAATGAACTTACCACATTCTAAAATAACATCATTTGATGACAAAAAGGGCTCATTTTTTAATTTTCACCACAGCTTCTCCAACCTTATGTTCTTCACCCTCAGTTCACCCTCAGTTTACTCATGTAAAGTTTTGAATTGAAATAGAGAAATAATTTTCAATATATCTTTTCAAGTTACATGAAAGCAACCATTGATAAGTTTTGATAATTTTCATAACTACTGCATATAAAAAGCAATGGAGAGTTGCAAGGTCTTAGGAAGTGAGTTTTGGGTTATCTGCATATGAGTAGAAGTTTTTCATTTGAAGGAAAGTATAGAAAAAGGGAGTCCCTAAGCTGAAAAAGTGCAGAAAATGAAAAGAGAACATCCCAGAAGATTTGGGCCCTCTTGGAGAAATAAAGGGCTCAGTATGCTGTTGGTGATGGCTGGCATTTTGATAAGTTTATTTAAAGACAACCTGTTGGGCCTTTATTTTTTCTTTCTAACCATATCTGTAATGTCATAGTAGAAGACAAGGAAGGAAATAGCCATAGTAAATATTTGACATTTAGTAGGACTACATCAATAAATTTTTACTTACTATTACTCTGAGTCTTTTAGACATATAGCATAAATCTTTGGGACCTAGAACAGTGCCTGGAAAATAGAAGAATTATAATGAAAACTTATTTGATGACTGACTATTTCATAAGGGCTATTGCATTTGAAATGTTGGGTAGTGATTGGCAATGATGCTTGAGAATCCTATGTTGAGTCAGACTCAATCCTTAACTGAGTGACTGGAGATTCAAATTCATATCTCAGTAAATTTACAAATTATCACATGTCACAGTCCTTAGGAGTCCTCAGGTATACTTGGAGCAATGAAGATTAGGTTATTCATAAACCCATCATCATGATGCACTTTTAAAAAATGTGTGAATAAGACAGAATAGCTTTTTGATTTTCATTCTGTTTTGTTTTGTTTTTCAGGCTATGGATCTTGGAATCCCAGATATCTGGATTTGAATGGTAACTGAAATATTTTCTTGTTGTGTGACTTGGCTATATTATTCACCTCTTTAAATATCCAATTTATCATCTCTAAAGGAGAAATACTACTCTATCCTTCAAAAATGGATGTGAGAATTAAATGAAATAACATACATAGTCAGAACTCAATAAATGTCAATTCTGCACTATCAACTGCTAATCAAATCTGATATATCATGAAGCTGTGGATATTCACATTGCTATACATGTACACAGCCAGGTAAACCATCACTCAGACCAGAGTAAGTGAGTATTTCCAGCACCCAGGATGCTCCCTCATGTTTCCTCTCAGTTGGTAAACACTCAAGGATAACTGCTGTTTTAATTTCTATCATCTTAGATTGGTTTTACCTACTTTGAGCTTCATATTAATTAAAGGTAGTATATATGCTTGTTTTTGGCTTCTTTAGCTCAATATTATGTGTGTGAGATGTAGCCATGTTTTTGTCTGTAGCAAGAGTTCATTTTTTTCCATTGTTGACAATTTTCATTTGTTCATTCTACAGTTGTTAGAAATTTGGATTGTTTCCAGCTTTTGAGTTTTGTAAGTAACACTGTCATGAACATTTCTAACAATCTTATATGTCTTTTTATGATCAAAGCAGTCAGTTTTTCTTGAGATATATTTAAACTTGCAGTTACATGATGTGTGCGTATGTGTGTTTGTGAGTGTGTGATCATAATAGACATTGTCAAGCCATTTCCCAAAGTGTATGTCCCAGTTTACAATCCCATCAGAAATGTATGAGGGTTTCAGTTGCCCCATATCCTCACCAATACTTGATATCAGTCAGTGTTTGTATTGTAAATTAAATAAAAAATAAGTATCTATGTACAATTTTAGCCATTCCTGTGGGGATGTAATGAAATCTCAGTGTGAATTCAATTTGCATTTCTGTGACGACTATTGATGCTGAATATATTTTCATATGTTTACTATCCATTGGCATATCATTTTTGATGATGTTCCTTTTCAAGTTTTACTCATTTGAAAAATTAGATTGTTAGTCTTTTGACTGGTAGGATTCTCAGTTCAAGTCCTTTGCTGTACCTTAATATTGGGAATATCTTCTCCAAGTCTGTAACTTGCCATTTTGTTCTCTTACTGTTACATTTTTGATGACAGAATTTTTTAATTTAACAATTTTTTTCTTTTATAATTAGTGCTTTTTTGTCCTGTTTAGGAAATTTTACCTATCTAAGGTCAAAAAACAGTTATCTTATGTATTCTTCTAGAAGCTTTTTCTTTTATTTTTCACGTGATATATCTCAAATTACTTTTGCATATGGTGTGAGGTAAGGGTCAGTTTCATTTTTTTCTTTTATGGATATCTAATTTATTGCACAATGTATTAAAAAGACTGCCCTTTAAGCCTGAATTGCAGTGGTACTTTGTTGTAAATCAGGTGACCATGTCGGTGTGGGTTTATTTCTTGATTCTATAGTGTGTTCCATCAGTTTCCTTGTGCAAAAATTTTTATTATCATTTTGTCCATGTTTAGTATCAATTGCGGTGTTTGTGATTTTGTGTCTTTCAATAAAATAAGGCAAAAATTTATAATTTTGGAACCATTGGGTACTAAAATTGTTCTTTCTCAGAAATACATAAGTTGTTTGCTGTCAAATCCTACTTAATTTTCTACAAATAATCACAAATCAGAATCTACATTGGTTTCAACTATTGATGTATCAACACTCATCATTATAGGGTTCAATTTCAAGTTCAGTTTGTAATGTGTTATTTGTTTATCCAGTCATGCACTCATTCACTGTTTGAGGACATGCTACTTTGTTCTTGGCAGTAGTGCTAGCATTTCCCACATATCAATTCAGATATAGGCTCATGACATGTATTTGCATATGTTGTTGATGTGGACAAAATTGAACCAGAACCTAAGGCATGTGGACCTTATGGATAGAGGTAAGAATGGGTTAGACTGAGGAATGGGGAATAGATTCTGGGGATAGGGTCTACGGCCCACAGTAGAAACTAAAATTTGCATCATGAGTCATTCCTGATGATAGAAATGCTGAAAAGTAATAGCTTTGGATTTTTGATTCTTTGGAATTTTTATTTCTGAGAAAGATGCTTTGATACAGACTGAATGACGTTAATGCGCTCATGCTATTCCATTTAAATTCGGTTATTAACAACCTATTATTTAAAGACAAGATTGTTCTTTTAGAGCATGTCTGAAGCTGAAGTATTCCCAGAGAAAAAAATAGTAAAGCTACTCAAATACTATTAATAATGTATTGCAAGTAAGAGCTCTGTTTTCCTTTCCCATTTTTTAAAAAAGAAAAGACAAGTTATTTGATGATGGTTTCAGTTTGCTTTGAGTAGTCTTTTATCACAGGTTTCAAAGGGAGATTTCTTTGAAGCACATCTTTGCTGAGACAAAAAAACACAAGCTGGCTAAAGCCGACAAGTTTGCTACAGTGAGTTAGTCTGGAATATAGGAAAAAATAGGAGGCTTTCTCAATTGCAATAAACAGCTACCAAAGCCTGCCTCTTCCTTTTTACTATGGTGTGTGTTAAGCATTACACTGCCTTCTCCTGAGATAGCATTAAAATCAATCATTTTCTTATTAACTTCAAAGAGTATGTTTCAACAGTATTGCATTTAGCCCCCAAAGAGCAAATCTGGGAGGTTAAATGTGAATCATAAAACTCTGTTTCTCAGTAAGAGGATTGGGTGGGTGGCAAAGGCAATGGCCAATAAGAGTTGATATGTGGTGGTCATTGATTCTATACAATATTCTGAAGGTTTCTTTTCACATTTTTCTTTCCAAAAAAGAAAAATATAGACAGAATTTCAGTAAGTATTTTGAATGATTTGTGTACTTCCTTAAGGGACAGCACTCAAAAGAATAGTTCAGTCTTCATAATATAGATCATTATCATTGTTTTAAAGCAGCCTAGTAATATATATATTCATATGTATGATATATATATGTATATATACCAGTTGACCAAGTAACAGCTATCAAGCTCTTTTCCTGGTCTAAAAGGTCTAATAAGTATTTAAAGATATGAATGAGAAGATTCCCTGTTATTCATTCCAATATACTGGATTTTGTCACCTTTGTAATTATGTTATTTTCACCAATTCATCCTTCTTTAGCATATTGCAGATAAGTTTTTGATGCAATTGTTTTGGTATCAATATAGCAACTTTCCAAATATTTAGTATCTTGCTTATAGAACGGAATACTGAGAATATCACTACCCTTAAAACTTCTGTTCTCAGGAAATATATCTTCTCCTTCAGAACCTTTAGCTTTGCAATCAACACTGCTGGTCAAACAAACATATTTCACAGTAGTGTCTGGTGGAATCTTGGTTAAAAAAAAGACAATTTCCATTCCTGGACAAGCAAGTTTTAATCTGCAATAGGGAACCACAAAAATGTATCAATCATAAATTTAGCCACTTAGGGTGCTACCAGACAACAGGAGGCACCCTCACAGGGTTAACCGATATGAGTTAAAAGGGACTAATTATGGAGATGTAGCCAGAAATAAGAGATGCAAAAAGGGATGGTGAAGCATTCAGAGGCCCACAAGAATGGCAAGGCATTACTACTGCAAAGCCTGATGGGGTGAGGGTGAACTTAGCAATAGCTGCAGTGGGCGGTGATGGGCTGCCCAACAGTGGTGGACACACACAGAGGAACACGGCCACTGTCAAAGCATGGGTTGGGAGAGATGGAACTGAAGTGTTGTAGAAATCTGTACCTGATAACTTTGTCCTCTTACTCTTTTCTCCTGATAGTGGCCTCCTATGGGTGGAAACCAAGAAGATGCCAGGGGCAAGAGATACCAAGTGATGGAGTTCTGGGGCAAACATCAGGGTGAAGAATGAATCCAGAAAGGTAAAAGCAAATGAAGTGAATGCAGAATAACCAGCACAGTCCATCCCTTTTTTCCAATTAGCATTCATTCCTGTTCTTCATTTAGATAGACAAATCTGAAATACAAGGGGAAAAAAAATCCCCAAACACATAGGAAACACAAAATCTTATTAACTACATTATCACCTTTGGAAGATGTCAGTGTAGCTAGAATCTCACCAGGAACTTTAATTGTAATGTTATTGAGCATCAGTGTTCTTCATATAAAGTATTGATATCCGGGGTGGATGCAAAGGAGAAAAATAATGATTAATATAAAACATAGCTGATTGTAGTGCCCACTTCTATAGCTTAGGTTTCAAGACTTGTTGAAATCACAGCTTCATTCTTTGATCACCAGTTTCATGTTCCCTTTATTCTCTGCCAGCATCAGTTGGTGAGTTTTTGTCCTGATGTCGTGACCAAAACTCCACTCCTATAGAACTCACATCTCTAGTAGTCTTGTCTTAATTATGTTGCCCCCATTTCCCATTGGCAACTAATGAAAGAACGGCTGTATTAACAACTGCCACAATGAGTTCTCTGGATTTCAAAATTCTCTTTCCTCCTACTAGTTGGGAGCAATCAAATTTCTCTTTAGTAATTGAATCAATTATTCAAACCAGAACACTGATCTCTTAACTGCCTGTTGGTTCATCAAAATAAGGAGGCCAAGACAGCCTGAGGTCAGTCTCAGTTTCTGTTTCAAAAGAATCATGACTGTGTGGTGGAAGCATTGACTCTCCAAACACACTGAGGTCACTTCTAGTGCACTATTAGGTATAGTGGGAAGAAGGGCTTTTCCTACATCCACTCCTTATTTCCTAGGCCCACGCAGTCTATCTATAAAGGAGATGGCACTGTTTATTGTCCACTGGCTTAAAGCATATTAAAGCAATCACAGGGTGTCCTCACTTACCTAGTGCCATTACTGAACCTTTGGTGGCTAATTCATCACTTTGTCAAACAGCTACTCTCTGGGGAATATGATAAGACCAGAGAACACCTTGAGAGGAGCACGTTGCTATATTTCCTTCACTGTAGAATGCGTCCCTCTAGGAAAAGTGATTTTTTTTAGGATGCTAAGATGATGAACAAGGCATTTTGTTAGTCCCTGCACGGCACTACTGATAGGGTTTCCCAGACACAAAAGTAAATCTGTGTCTGGAATATGAGTAGTTTCCCATGAGAACAATCTTTGGGATTAAAGGGGTGTAAAGCAATCAACTTTCACCTGGTGAATGGCTAGCTCCCCAGGAAATGGCAATATGGGGGGCCTAGCATTCACTTCTGCTGTTGGTGTGTAGGATACTCAGCAATAGTTGTGACCAGATCAATCTTAGTGAAGGGAAGTCTATGTTATTGAGCCCATGCGTAGCCTCCATCCCTGCCACTGTGGCCTCTTTGTAAATGGGCCCATTAAACAAGCAATTTAGCGGCCAAGGATAGAAGCTGACTTATAGCCACAAAACAGGCAATTTTGTTCACTTGATTGGTGAGAGCCTTCACTTCACTGGAGAGAACTTATGTGACCCATGAATATTTTCACACTCTGTGCTCATTCGGAAATGTTTATTCACAATCTTCTCTTCTAGATTCCCTTCTCACTCATTTTCCAATCTTTTTCTTTTCAAAACTATGACCAACAACTAACTTGTTATCCACTGACTATGACTTAATTCTATAATAATTGTTAAATATTACTATGAATTAAGGTAGATTTTACATCAGGTCATCCACCTCTCCTTCCAGATTTCCACAGGAAGTGGACAAATAGATACACTGGCCAAAACCCATACCCAATGTTCAAGGTTCTATTTCTTTCTAACTAGTGGCCTTAAGGTTAGCATAGGAGATCTGAAGAAATTGTACATTGAACTGGCATTGCATGTCTATAGCACTTACAACTAGGCTTTGTATCTGATCCACAGTCATGTGTGCACTCCAGCTATGTGAGAACAGCTTCACAGAGTCTTTCTACACATTGGAAAGGAAGTCCAGGCTTCGAGTTAATTTGTGTGTGTGTTTGTGTGTCAGTTAGAAGCAACAAACATATTCCAGATTTTTACAGCAACAATGTTAACATAGCAACTAAATGCCACAGCAAATTGATCTTCCAAATCCTCTTTCCACTGCACTCCATCTCAAGCCATCTATGATAATTTGTGTAACCATGGTGCCACTGCAACCATAAAGTACCACTGTCCTGTTGCCCCCTAATGAAGAGATGATCTGGGTGCTCATCAAATATGTGAGACATCAATCTTGACATCCAAATTTTAGAGTCTATTTCCTGGGGATAATCTTGGAGAAATTCTCATGTCACCTCTGGTTCTGGCAAGAAATCATTGACATACTCAAGATCATTAAAGAGAGTATAAAGATGGGGTTATTTACAACCTGAGGGCAGGGTTAAGGGTAACAATAAGAAAAGATAAAGCCACCAGGAATTAGCAACAATTATTATGGAACACTTACCAAGAACTAGCTGTTACCATGCCTAGTTTTAAAGGGAAAAGGAGAGAGCATTGTTACTGGAACTCATTGAGAGGAGGCATTCGACTGATGATCAAGTGGAGAGAATTTTAGCCGTCGTCAACACTGCAGGCCAATAGCGAGAAACTAATGGGCTCTCTCCTGATCTCTGCTCTCCTTCCGCTGCCTCCCATTGGTTGAATGCACCTAGAAAACAGAGGGGAAGGGATCCTGACCATAGCCCATAAAGCTCAGCAACTAAGGCAGAGAGAAGGGTGGGACATAGATCTGGAAGAATAAGTGGAGAAAATCCAGCACAAAGCACAGATTAATTATGTTTTTGACTAGTCAATAAATTATTTTAGATTGGCATATTTTCATTTTATCCTTTTAGCCACAAATCTATAATTTTGTTGATTATAAAAATATCTACAGCTTCCTTTGAGGTTGATACAGGAAAGTTTGCTGATTTGCTGCCAGCCGCTGGAATATAGGCATCACGAGGGTGTGGGATTCTGCTCCAATCCTGTATTAGTTTGCTGGGCTGCCGTATCAAAGTACCAAACCTGGGTGGCCTAAAGAGCAGAAATTTATTGTCCCACAGTTCTGGAGGCCACAAGTTGGAGATCAAGATGTTTGCAAGTTCGGTTCCTTCTGAGAGCTGAAGGGAAGAATCTGCCCCATGCCTCTACCCTAGCTTCCGGGGCTTTGCTGGAATTCTTTGGTGCTCTTTGGCTTGTTGAAGCATCACCCCAATCTCTGTCCTCACCTTCACACAGTGTTCTCCTTGTGCCTATCTGTGTGTGTCTGTGTCCAAATCTTTCCTTTTTATAAGGACACCAATTATTTTGGATTAGGGGCCCACCCTACTCCAGTATGATTTCATGTTAACTAGTTACATCTACAGTGACTCTATTTCCAAATCAAATGACATTTTGAAGCACTGGGGGGTTAGAACTTCAATATATGAATTTTAGGGGAACACCATTCAACCCATAACAGATCCTAATGCCTAGGACAATGTATGGCCCAGAGTAGGTGCCCAATAAACATCGTTGAATAAAGGTATGAGTAGTAGAAGAGAACCCATTTATCTATTTTTTAAGTTTTTAGGGTGTTAAGTCTTATACCTTATCCATTAATCTACATATGATTCTCCTGAAAACTATTAATTTAAGTTAAGAAACTTGAGCTGGTATCAGACAAGATCTTTGATTTGCCCCTGATGATTAATTAGTGATAGAAGAGCTGGGTACTGTATTGGGTAATAAATCCTTCTACTCAAGTTCTACCTCTGGTTGTGCCCCTTCAGCCAGTTTCAGAGACAGAGAGAAATCTGTCGAGCCCATAAATGTCATTCTGACCTCTGAACTATCAATTTACTTCCTGCATCATGAGGTTTGATTAAAAAATTATTGCTTGAGCTGGTACCTGACAGTGCTTTTGAAGCTCATAAAATAATCCAATCTCTTTAAAATCTAATTTCAATATTTATCCCAGTGATAGCCTGCACATAAGAACAATTAAGATAATTTTTGCCAACACCCTTTGAGTCATTCTAAGCTAATTTCATTTGTCGTCCTGCTGCCTGTCCCGCTACCACCTGCATTTAAATCCATCTTTACTTTCTAAAATTCACGGGCACCTTTTTCTTTTCCAACACCTAAAATTACAGGAAGCTTTTTATTTTTCAATAAACATTGCACAACATTTTTGAACATGGAAATAAAGATTGTGGTGTTTTCA
This sequence comes from Equus przewalskii, assembly GCF_037783145.1. NCBI lineage: Eukaryota > Metazoa > Chordata > Mammalia > Perissodactyla > Equidae > Equus > Equus przewalskii. The sequence goes on along the minus strand of NC_091833.1, from coordinate 75,149,118 downwards.
CTTTCCCCATCTAATTTTCTCCTCTGTCAAATTTTGGATAGCAATAATGTGTTTATAAAGCTTTTCTGCAGGAGCCCATCCATAATACCTTCCAATGCAGTGCTGTTTAGAGGGCCCTGGAGTTGGAACCCAATTCTTGTGTTTGGAATTTAGGTATGAAATAAGATAAGGTTATATATTATCATGTATAAGCAAGTAGTAGTATTACTTTCTATAATTACTTAGCTGTTATTTGATCCTTTCATCTTCACTACAACCCTATTATAAACTTCATTTAACAGATGAGGAAATGTTAAGAGAGATTAATTAATCTGCCTGAAGACATGGCTTGGTAGTGGTAGCGGATTTAGATTTAGAACTACAGCTGTCCGCTTTCAGAGCCCACCATAACTTATCCCATCACCCACTAATTAAGAGCAATTCAACAAAGTAGGCAGGCTGGACCCTCCTCTGACCGTGTCTGCTTTCTCTGCCTTGAACTCTCTTTGCCCAGAGAACTTCATAACTCCCGCTCATCCTTTGGGATTTTGCTTTGACATCAATTACGTAGTGATACCTTCCCTACTCACGCTTGTCATTTCTCCTTGGTGGAATTTATTTCACTCATAATTTCTTGTTTAATGTCTGTCTTCTTCATGAGATGGTAAACTCTGTTAGGGGAGTGATTGTCTGCCTTGTCTACCACCATATCGCCAGCACATTTACAGTCCCTGACTGTGCTCCATACGTGTTCCTTGATGCACAGATGGATAAGAACACATTCATCACGTATTTATCTTGCACAGGGCCTAGAAGGCAAAGATTATCTTCTGCAAGTCTTATGCTCAATAAGTCCCAAGAATAATTCAGACAGAACAGCTAGAGTTTGTAAAGGAAGTGCCTCTTTCTTCCCAAATATTCTCAAAATTTATGCAGGAGAAAATAGCACGATGCCTATTTTAGAGGCCATTAAGACTCCATGAAATGCTATAAAAACACATACACATATATAACACACAATACCCTTTTCTACTAAGCTATAAAAAATTGATGCATTTGATTAAAATAAGAATTAGTACTCTGAAAGACACTAGTTTGGGGTTATATTTTCAATTTTAATTGGAGTTTTTATTGTTCACAGCATATGTTCTTACGAACATTGAACCTATGCTTTGCATCTCCCATTTTAGAGACCATAGTTTACTTATTAGATTAGATCTATTAAAATTCACCTAAATAAGGTTTTAATGTCAGCCTGAATCACAAATAAGAAATAAAATGGTTCTCATTTAAGCACATCAAATTATTTGTTCATAGTAGGATGATTAAACATAAGACAATATGTTAACGTTTGATGTTTATTACCATGGACAGCCCATAGATATTAGCTCTTCAAATTTCTGTCCAATAATTCTAGTCAAGTGGTTCTCAAATCTTCTGAACATCAGAATCATTTGGAGGAGTATTGTAGAATAACGCAAATGATAGCACCCCATTTCTGGAGATTCTTAGTGTGTATGGGTTGGGGCCATGAAATACGAATCTTTGAAGAATTTTCTGGTGATTTAGATTTTCACGTAGATTTGGAAACAACAAAATTTTTCAGTAACAGGATAGCAAATCTGGCTTTGCTTCCAACATAAGCCACTTATTAATGACACGTTAGTAACTTGGGAAGATTAACTAATTATTTCAGACAGCAGTCACTCAAACTTTTACCATTCTTTTACCAACCAAAATATAGGGGCTGGGAACTTTCATTTATCCTTTATTTAACTAAAATGGGACATAAGGATAGGCAGTAATCTTGGGGCTAAAATTAATATAATGGAACTTGGGTGTAATTATTTGGTGCACTGAATTCTGCACTGGACACTATATTTCAAAATGTAGTAGGAGGCCACATAAAACTCAATTTTCCTCTTATATATATCTCTCCTCAACATGTGCTTTTCTTTTAAAAGTAAAATAAAGATTCATGACTGAAAATTGAGCTAAAAATGCATAAGAAGAGTATGTAATTTTCAAATCTTAATTTTGCTATTTCTTAACCTAAATCCCAAATTACTTTCAAAAGCCTCTATTACTCCTGCATTATATAATGCTTCATTTAAGAAGCCAAGTTTTGGAAGAAAGTGTAGGAGAACTTTACGTAGAGCCATTATGCAAGAATACCGGGGCTACCTTAGCCAAACTTCACAGAATTGATGCACAAAGAGATGGAGGTAGAATGGGAGAGAGCTTTTATTTCTTATGAATGCCTTTTTATCCTTTGAAATGCTATATTTAACTGTGAAACCATTTTCCAGGTCCCAACAGTATTTGTGTGAGCTAGAAGCTCAATAAATGTTTTTCTACAGCAATCTTCAAAGTGTCTGACAGAAGTGTTAACAATGACAGAAAAGGCAGCTTAGAGTGGTGTTTACCATGACAGAGTGACATTACAGTCATAGCCAATCCGGAGGAAGCTACATGCTAATCACATATTGTTGACTTGAGGATGGATGATTCCTCTCCGTTGAACAAGAACTACAATATCTGATGGCCCGTCTTTATTTGCCACAGTGGGTTAATTTCTAAATATTTTCATTTCTCAATTTTCTCTCCTAAAAATCTAGAATCAATAGGTTAGTTTGGAGGTTGGGGAAGGTGAGCTTGCAGACTTCTTTCTTAAAGTTTTTCAAGCTTTCTACTGTACAATCCTAGGAAATAATTCATGATGGTCTCAGGAACCAGGAAAGAAGATAAAACAGAGACTTTCCTCTTATCTAATATTTTCCAATTCTCATTTTAATTGGTAAGTTTAGTTCTTAGTTCCTAAACATGGTTCCCGCAGTGTGATTTGTCGCATGATTACAGTACAAAGTGCATACATTAGAGAAGCCTGAATCACTGTTTCAAAGAGTCCTTTGACATTTGTGGATTTAACATTTCAGGTTGCAGCCCTTTTCCAGTGACCGTACGTGTTTGTGTCTTGCATATAGTTGTTATTTGGACAAAGCACAAATTTGAACTCCATATGCTGAGACACTGGAGCCTGTCACTGAGATAGGCACTTAGCCAGCTGCGTCTCAAGTCATCCCTGGGTTTCAGCTCATTGTCACCCCTGGATTAAGTGACTTAAGGGCCTAAGTACTTTATGCTTCATGCAAAAGTAGCTAAAAAACAAATTTTGCACAAGTTGAAAAGACAGTTAAGTTGAAGTGTATATACAGGAAAAATATGCTTGTGCTTGAAAACAAGGTTTGAAAAAAACCTGGGAGCCTATAGTCACATTTCCACATTTGCGAAGATATCAAGATTTATCATCTCCTGCATGTCAAGATTTATCACTAGAATGTCAAATGTCTGAAGTAGAAGTCTCTTAATAGTAGGATGAAATTTATTATTTGCATTCATGAAAGCTGTCACTGAACTTGAAGCACTTTCAATTCAAATTTAAAAGTGGAGAGTAATTTAACCCTCATTAGTCTCAACTTTTCTGTATTGTGCCACCTTTACTACAGTAAATTTTAATACTATGCTTTACAAGGTTGAATTCCTCAGGCAACTCTGTCTCCTCTACTCTCGATGATTAAAAACCTGCTCACGAAGAGATTTTTCTGAAGCTATGCTTATTAAACATGCACATACACACATACACACATAGGTTTTAAAATTTTAAAGAATTTATGGGATCTGTGTGGATGATTTTGAAGGATGAGAAACTATGTATTGAAATACGTATATATGTTGTTCTAGCTGGAAGGAATAAAAGATAAGGATTTATGTCCATGTTAAAATCCCAAAGAGTAAAACGTGAAGAAGTTGACATGAAAAGGAGCGATCCATAGGAGTAAGTTACAACTGTGCAGAGAAGAGGACTGAGTTTTGAAGCTGCATTCTAGATAAAGTAGAAGAGTAGCGTTTATAAGAATAAGCGACAAGCAAATATCATTGGTCTTAATGGAGCGATCTGAGTGGGAAGCATGTGCATTTGGAAATAATCTTGAAATAAAAAGTACATATATGAGTTAGAAACGATTAATTCAGGTGACAATCTTATGAATTGTAGTAAAACTTATGCAAATTAGCTTCCAAGCTTTTGGAAAATTCTTTTCCCTTCCCCCAGGCTTATTTTCTACTTCAGAATCCTGTTTGGCTTATCTTTAAAATTAAAATTAATTAATATAAAGTTTTATTATCGTTGACATAATTGGGCTCTCAAACCACCAACATGACTATTTTGGTAAATTATTGGCAGATAAAAAGAAAGGGGATTGAGAAAGTCATATTAGAAATTCCTTTGAAAAGAGTGGCAAGGACCTCTAATAATAATAATAATACAGAAATCAGGCAAAGAATAATATTAGGGCAGAACAAAATGATAGGAATTTAATAAATGTGCATGATTGTCTAAATTGATTTTTGTGCAACTTACGGAAGATATTAAGTAGTTAAGGAAATTTGCCACACAATTTTAATTACTAAGATGAGAAGTTGAAAGGTGAACTTGGGGAACGAACAGAGAATAAATAAAAGGATTTGGAGTGAACTGAAGGAGACAGAGAGATGATAAAATAATGTAAAGTATTGGCTAAATAAAGTTGTCAGTATTTAAAAAGGGGATACTGGCAAGTGGCAAGTGCTTTATCAAGTATGACTGAACAAAGTCCCATTTCCCATAGGACTATAGATCAGGATATTTACATATTCAGAGCAGATCCAAACAAAGGCAAAAGATACAGAAAAGCCCACAGAAATATGAATGGGAGAGGCAAGCGAGTGATATACATTTGTGCAATGGAGGCTAATAAATTGCTTTTTATTATTACTATTTCCTTTTGTTTTTTAAAGATTTTATTTTTCCTTTTTCTCCCCAAAGCCCCCCAGTACATAGTTGCATATTATTTAGTTGTTGGTCCTTCTAGTTGTGGCATGTGGGACTCCACCTCAGCGTGGCTAGATGAGCAGTGCCATGTCCGTGCGCAGCTGGTGAACTGAATCGGAGCGCGCGAACTTAACCACTTGGCCACAGGGCCGGCCCTATTATTGCTATTTCCTTGATGAAACAAGTAATTAGCACATTTCAGACATGAAACATGGAGAATGTTCTTGAATCTGGAACAATTCTGATTAGTGAGGCAACTTGAGAAGGACAAAATTACATGAATATCTCATCCTTTTAGACTTCACCAAAAATGTTCTGTAGAATCAATTATCCAATTGTTTCATAGGACTCAATAAACTGGGGCTGGCTGGTAGCATAGTTGTTAAGTTTGTGTGCTCCACTTCAATGGCCCAGAGTTCGCAGGTTCAGATCCCAGGCGCAGACCTAGCACCTCTCATCAAGTGGCATCCCACTTAAAATAGAGGAAGATTGGCATAGATGTTAGCTTAGCGACAATCTTCCTCAAACAAAACATTAATAATAAAAATAAACAGTTAAATGTGGTAGAAGGTCTTTTGGACCTTTTGTTTTGTTTATGGCCTAAACACTTAGTGCAGACGAGTTTTAGGTGGGAATGAAAAACAGACAACAGAACCTCTGAGTTATGCACTTCCCACCATTCCCTTTGTCTGTGATCAGTCTTCTGGTTTTTCTAGGGTTCTGCTAATTTAGCATCAGCTCTTAGATATAAATGGTATCTTTCTCATCTTCATTTTGAGGGAATGAGAGACACAGCAAGACAAATAAAGGGACACATCTAAACTCTAACAAACACATCCTTTTTAGGACTATGATCAAATATCCCACTTAGTTCCTGAGACATTCATTGGCCCGTTAGCCCACACAAGTCAGATTCTCCCTTTTCTACCCTCTATCTTACGTGCATTATGACAACATTTCAAACCCTGAAAATATAACATTAAGTGATATGAAAATGTAAGAAGCTATGAAACTATAGTCCTGACATAACAATGACTTTAATTTCCTTATGTGTAAGCACATGCAAGTTTGACTCGGGTGCAATCACAGTGTAGACCACAAACTTTGCTCTCTCAATATGCTTTGTAGTAATCATGATACAATGCTGTGTAATATTTTTAAAAATTGCTTTTTAGCAGTTGCTTAATATTTAGTTGAATATTATGAAATGCTCAAAGTCATTAACTACACTGAGATACTACTACATAACCACAAGAATAACTCAAGTGAAAAAGATTGGCAATATTAAGCTTTAGTGAGATTGAGCAGCAACTATAACTTCTACATATTGCTAGGGGGCACGTGAAATGCCACAGGCCAAGGTATAAAATCACTTAGAAACATAGAATTTACAGTACACTTAGTATATGACCCAGAAATCTCATTTCTAGATATTTCGTTCATGTTAGTACCACATAGTCCATTCCGACTCCTAGCACTCTTGTGTACATCAGAGCGGAACCCTGCCCAGTCCTTTGTGCACCAACCTCTTACCTTCTGGCACTATATCAAACAATGCTCTGCCGCTATTGACAGTGTTTTCAGGGCCCATTTTTTTCGGACGTGGGTGGCCTGGTTCTCCTTCCTAGACTATCTTAGTCTGGAAGCTCTGCTGAAACTTGTTACCCATGGGTGACCCTGCTGGTATTTGAAATACTGATGGCATAGCTTTCAGCATCACAGCAACACACAGCCACCACAGTATGACAACCGACAGAAGGGTGGTCTGGTTCCCTGACCAGGAAATGAACCCAGGCCTGAATCCAGGCCACGACAGTGAGAATGCTGAATCTTAACCACTGGACCACCAGGGCTGGCTTCTAGACATTCACCCATGAGCAATAATCACATATGCTTATACAAAGAGTTTTACATTTGTAAAAGCATAACCAAAAACTAGAAACATCTCAGATGTCCATCAACTGATAAATCGATGAACAAATTTTGGTATAGCTATAGGTATAGCTATATGACGGAATGCTACTGAGCAAAAAAGGGCAACAAGATATATGAAGCTCTAAAGCATTCTGGTGAGCAAAAGCAGCCAGACATAAGACTACATAATATTATTCCATTTATATGGAATTTATGAATGATGTTATTTTCTTGATTTCAAATTCAAATTTTTAAGTGCTCAAAAATTAGAAGTGCAATCAATTTTAGTGTGTTGATCTTATGTTCTACAACTTTGCTCCATATGTTTGTAACTTTTAGTAGTTGTCTTGTACATTCCTTAGGCTGTCTAATGCAGACTTGATTATGTCATCTGAGAAAGAAGAAAGTTTTACTTTGTTTCCTGTCTGGATGAACTTGGAATTTTCTTTTTGGGAAATTTTAAAATCACAAATTCAATTTCCATAATACATATAGACCCATATATAGTATACAGACATTTAATACATATAAATTGAGCTTTGAAAACTCTTATCTTTTGAAGAATTTGTCATTTTATCTAAATTGTCAAATTCAGTGACATAAAGCTGTTTATAATATTTTCTTATTTTCTTTTCAATGTCTGAGGCGCCTGCAATGTTGTTCTTTTTTTCATTCTGGATATTGATAACTTGTATTTTTTTAAATCTTGACCTGAGATAAATGGTTTTTTATTATTTTTTCCAATTTTAAAGAACCGTTCTTTGGTTTCACTGATTTCCTCTTTTGCTTGTCTCCTTTTTCATTAGTTTCCAATTTTATCCTTATATTTTTCCTTCTGCTTACTTTAGATTTAATTTTCTTTTCTAGTTTCTTAAAGTGGAAAATGAGATTTTTACTATGAGAATTTTCTTGCTTGTTAATATTGGTGTTAAGTGCTATAAATTTTCTTCTAAGCAATGCTTTAGCTGCATCTCCAAATTTTTATATATTGTTTCATTTTCCTTCAGTTAAAAATGTTTCTATTTTCTCTTGCGATTTTTTTCTTTTACTTATGGATATATTTATATAAGCATCTCTCATTTTTAAATATTTATAGCCTTTCCAGATTTTTTGTTGATGATTTTTTGTTTAATTCTGCTATAGTTAGCAAACAAACTTTGCATGATTTCGTTCCTTCTAGATTTCTAGCAACTTTTTTAACGGAAGTAGATCAATCTTGGGCAATGTTTCATGCACACTTGAAAAAACTTTGGATTCAGCTGTTGTTGGGGAGAAAGTTCTACAAATGTCAATTAGGTTAAATTCCTTGATGTTGTTATTAAAATCTATGTTCTCACTGATTTTTTGGGGGAAAGGTGGGGCTGCGTGTTGTATTGATTGCAGAGAGGAATATTGAAGTCCCCAGGAGGTCTAATTGTGTATTTATTTAATTCTCTTTCAACTTCCATCAGTATTTGTTTCATATATTTTGATATTCTCTTACTAGATACATAGATACAGGATTGTTATGACTTCTTAATAAATTGTGCCCTTTTCCCCTATAGAATGCACTTTTTTATTCTTAATAATATTCTTTGTTCTGAAGTCTACTTTGTCTGATATTAATATAGCTACTCCAGCTTTCTATTGATTAGTGTTTGCATGGTATATATATTTTTTCCATCTTTTCACTTTTAACCAATTTGAATCTCTACATTTAATGTTTCTTGTAATAGTATATAATTGGATCTTGCTTTTTTTATTTACTGTGACACTCCCTTGTCTTTTAATTAATGTATTTAGATTATTTAAACTTAATGCAATTTGGTATGGATCTACAATCTTGGTGTTTGTTTTCTGGCTTTCCATCTTCTGTTTTTTCTCATTTCCTGTCTTGTTTCAGATTAATTGAATATTTCTTATGGTTCTACTTTGTCTCTGCTATTGGCTTATTGGCTATATATATTTACTTAGTGGCTTCTGTCAGGTTTACAATATATCTTTAACTCATCACAGTCTACATTCAATGACATCAAAGTAGTTCACATACAGTATAAGAACCTTCCGTTTACTCCCTATCAGCTTCTGGATCGTCATGTGCTTTACTTCTACCCATGTTATAACCTTGACAAACATTATTACTTTTGGTATATACCATCAATTATCATCTTAAGAGATTAAAAATTGAGAAAAACTGGCATTAGTATTTACCCACAGAGTTGCCATTTCTGGCACACATCATTCCTTTGTGTAGACCCAAATTTCTCTCTGGTATTATTTTTCTTCTGCTCGAAGGACTTCTGTTAATAATTCTTTTTAGTGCAGTTCTGCCGGCAATAAGTTTTGTCAGCTCATTTTGTGGGTAAAAGTCACTATTTTGCCTTCAAATTTAAAACATATTTTCTCTGGATGTAAAATTATCATTAACAGTTTTTTTCTTTTAACAATTTATAGATGTAAATTAATTTTCTTGTGGCTTACCTAGACTCTGACAAAAAGTCAACAATCATTCTTAGCTTTTTTTTTTTTTTAATATAATGTGTCTTTCCTCCCCTGTAGCCACTTTAAAGGTTTTTCTCTGTGGCACTGATGTCTTAGGGATTTCATTATGATACATTTCTGTATTTCTTTGCTTAGGGTTTGCTGAGCTTCTTCAATTTGAAAGATTAGAGTTGTTTTTTTTTTTTTTTTACAATTTTGGACATAAGAGTTTAATTAGCTGCTAGACCATCAAGATGGAAATATGTGGTAAATGGATGGAAATGGATTCATAAACTTAGCAGAGAGACAGGTATTTTTAGACCACTTTTAGGTTTAGACATTTACCAGACTGCACTATTTTTTAAACTTTAAAATGAAACTTTCTTACCACAATAAACAAAAGAATGTATTAAAACTGATTTTCAGAATTGTCACAATTATTTTTTTAAACCTGAATTTTTTTTTCACATTTCTTTAAATGTCAAGTTTTCTTTGGCAAATTTATCCAAAATACTAAATTTTCATTTCAGAACTTAGTTTCTATTTATATAGCAGATTGCCCTAAACTGATGCTCATCAAGATACTTTTCTCTAAGCCCTAATGGTTTATATCTTCCCTTTCAAATGTATTAAGTATCTTTTAAGTTGTCATTCTCAAAGATATTCTGGAGAAAAATCAGGAATTAAACACCTATAAATTCTTCTTCATTTCTGTTATAGGGTAGCAATTTCTCATCTAAGCCATAGTAGTCTATCAACTAAGTAAGGCTGAGTTTCTTGTTTTCCTCGGACAGCTGACTGCAACTCGTAAAGCAACAGCTGGCTACAGCTTCTCCACTTCTTTATTAACAGCTGTAACTGAGACAGGTCATTCTTTGATCTGTACATTTTGACTAGTTTCAGCCTCTGAAGAAGGTCCTCTTTCTCCTGAATCTGCTTCACCAATTTTGCTTTTTCTTCATTTAATCCTTTTTGGGGAAGATTCTCATTCACAAAGTCATTTTGGAGAGCCTCACTGCATGACCCAGCATCGAGTGAATCAGATTCACATGCATTGATATTCTCGAAGGTATTTTTCAAATACGTATTTTCTTCAAATTCACTGTCTGTGTTTAAAATCTTCTCGAAATTCCACCCGGTTTTCTTCTACTGAAGTTGCTGGTTTCTCTGAAAAGTTCTGATCATCTTCATTCTCTACTTTGAGACGTTTTACCATACTGTAACAGGAATTAAATGAAAATCTGGTTTTCCTTAATCGTTCTCTAAGTGTTGTACTCATAGGTTGTTTTCTTGAACTACTGGTATGGGGAGACGGTGACCTGGCACAAGCCTGTGGTGTGCGACGTGAAACCATAGCTGAGTCTGATGGGCTGTCCATCTTGAAAATGAAATCCTGGTTTACCTACTTCCGTTCGCCGCCCCACACGCTACCTCCCTCCTCTACCCCTGGAGCGCAGAAAATGCGCACAGCCTGAAAGATTCGAGTTTTTATTGAGTTTGATATTCTGGTCATTATTTCTTCAATTTTTTTTCTTAGTCACATATATTTTTTCTGAGACTCCAATTATACGTATTTTTGGCAGTTTAATATGCCCCCATTGGACACATCACTGATGTGCGCTTCAGCTTTTCAGATTTCTTTATGTGCTCTGAGTTATTTTAATGCTCTGCCTTCAAGTTCACTAATCCTTTTTTTCTGAAGTGTCTAATCTGATGTTCATCAGATTTGTCTCTACTATAATCATTCAATTAAATTATTATATTTTTTATCTCTAGAAGTTCCATTTGATTCTTTCCTATACCTGCTTTTCCTTTTTCATCACTTTCATGTTTGCTTCACATCCCTGAGCATGTTTATGATATTTGTGTTCTTAAAGTCTTTAATCTCTGTCATTTCTGGGTCTGCTTTTATTAATTAATTGTCCTTCTGGTTATGGGCCATATTTTCCTGCTTCTTTAAATACCCGGTGAGTTTTTATTGGATGATGGATACTGTAAAGTTTACAGTTGTTGGGTGTGGATACAGAATGGCCATTAGTTAGGTCTAATTTAGAAGCACATCTGAAGTGATAGTCTTCTGAGGACTTAAAATTGCCCTGTAAATTTGATGTTGTTTCACTCTAGATGGTAGGAATGTGAACTACTCCCACCCTTGTGTGAGCTCCAGATATTATTTGACCCACTATTTTCCAGAATTTTATTCCCTGGTCTCATGGAATTTCAGCTCATACTTATCCAGATCAGTATGCAACAAAGACTATAGATCTCTGGAGTTCTTACTCTAAATAACTCCTTTCTTTCCGTTACACTGCCCCACAAATTCTAGCTGCCTGACCTTGCTGAAGTCTTTTCACTACTTTCTCTCTCCTCAACACTGCGAGGACTCTGGACTCCTTTGGGCTCACCTTTGTGATCTGCAGCCTGGAAACTGCCTCCGTGTAGTAAGCTTGGGCCATCACAGTGTCTACCTGGTTGGTTATCCTTCTCACAGGGATCACAGTCCTGTGCTGCCTGTTTTTGAATGCCTGCAAACAGAAGTTTCATATATTTTGTCTAGTCATGTGGTTTTTTTATGGTGGGAGTGAAATCTCTATGGCAGTTAATTTTTCATGTATGGAAGTATAAATCCTTTCCAGAAATTTTATAACCACCTAAATCTTACTGTTGTGGTTACTATTGCTGAGTAAAAATTACCCCTAAACACAGCAGCTTAAAACAACCATTTTACTTTACCCACGGTTTTATATGTCAGAAGTTTGGGAAGGTATGTCTGGAAAGTTTTTGCTTGAGGTCTCTTACATTATTGCAATTAGACATCATGAAGGCTGAAATAGATTAGATTCCTCTAAGGCTCATTCACATGGCCTTCAGTTGATGCCTACTGTCAACTGGCCTATCAAGCTTAGTAATCTTGATATAGTTAGTCTTCTCACATGGCATCTGGCTTCTCTCATAGTGACTATCCCAAGGGAACTGGGCATAAGCTTAATGGATTTTTTTTTAATGCTGTTTGGTGAGGAAGATTGGCCCTAAGCTAACATCTGTTGCCAATGTTCCTCTTTTTTTTTTTTCCTCTCCAAAGCCCCCCTTACATAGTTGTATATTCTAGTTATAGGTCCTTCTAGTTGTGCTATATGGGATGCCACTTCAGCATGGCCTGATTAGCAGTGCCATGTCTGCGGCCAGGATCGGAACCGGTAGACCCAGGGCCTCTGAAGCGGAGTGCATGAACTTAACCACTTGGTCATGGGACCAGCCCCTTAATGGATTTTTATAATCTATATTTGGAAGTTATATAGGGTCACTTGCAATGTAGTCTATCATTGAAGGAGATAGATGTCAATCCAAATTCAGAGAAGACACTGATCCCATCTCTCAATGGGAAGAGTGTCGAAGAAGTGGTCATTTTTTTTTAACTGCCACATTTCTATTGTTTCTTCCTGCTTGAAATATCTAGAGTGATTTATTTTTGTGACTAAATTCAGAAATTGGCACCATAATTTGGATGCTGCCTTCGCAGCAGATCTAAAATAGGTGGAGTTCACTTAGCAAAAAGGTGGTAAGCAGCAATTAAAAAGCTATAGCAGCTAAAGGACTGTAGAGCCCCTGCTATGGCAAAACACGTGGTAAGATTATCACTGTGATAACTTAGAATCCTTTTTAGGAGAACATTTGAAAGAGAGTGACAGTGTGTGCTGGCTACTATTGGTGACATTTATCCAGGTGTTACAAGAAAGAGATTAGCTTAAGCAAGAATTGACTGGTTTTCAAGCAGAGATCAAAGGTAATAGAGAAAGTTCAGAGCTCAAGTGCCTTACAAGACTGCAGAAGTTGGCTGTTTCTTGAAGCCAAATACTGAGAGGAAGTTGTAAGAGGCCTTACGTAACCAAGATCTAGTAAGTCTCTTTCTTAAAGATATGAATCATTTGTGTGGTAATTATCAGATGAGGATTTTTTTTCCTTACCCAACTCTACTGCTTCAGGTGGTCTTAATATCATCATCAGTAGTTTGAGAAAGAGATGAGGTGAGGAAGCAATGAAATAGGCAAGCTTTAAGACACAGTCTGGGAAACGACTTTGCGCATAGTTGCTAGAACAAGAAACTAACTAGAAACAAATGGAAAAGAACCACCAGCCAGAAAGATATAATTTGTTAATAGTTGATGATCTTTAAAAAAATAAACCCCAAAAAAGCTTTGGGACCTAGAGTCATTGCAAAATTTGTTCAGCTCCCAAGGAAGGCAGATGTTTTTCATACTTAGCTAGATAATAAAGGATATTCAACATGAAAATACCTCAAAAAAGACAAAAATAGGGTTCTCAGGGAAGAATTCTTTCCAGAAAGAAGATGTAGGATATAATTAAGAACATTTCCTTATCCCCAGGTACGGGACCTTCACAATGCCTGCTCAGCAGAATTTCACACTTTCTATGGACCAGTGACTGTTTTGTGTCATCCATTCCCCTCTTTTCCGAACAGAAGATTTTATTGGAGTCTTCTTTTCCTGCTTCACCACTGAAGTGTAGGGGTGAGGAGAAGATAACATGTCATTTTGGCTCCTGGTTTCCTGGATGATGGGAAAGATGCATCTGACCCTGATGACAAGAAGTGTACATCTGTAATTTCTGGACTTTGAATTAAATGCTTAAATAAATGAGACTTTGGGGAGAGGATGTATGAGTTCTATGTGTAAAAATAAGAGTGATATTTCTTTTTTTTCTTTCTTTTTTTTTGTGACAAAGATTGGCCCTGAGCTAACATCTGTTGCCAATCTTCCTCTTTGTGCTTGAGGAAGATTGTAACTGAGCTAACATCTGTGGCAACCTTCCTCTATTTTTTTTTTTTTATGTGGGATGCTGCCACAGCATGGCTTGATGAGCTGTGCACATGTCTGTGCCCAGGATCTGAACCTGTGACCCCTACGCTGCTGAAGGGGGACATGCAAACTTAACCACTCTGCCACTAGCTGGCCCAAGAGTGATATTTATAAAATAATATTTATTTGATATTTATGTGAAAACAAGGAGATAGAGAGTAGCAGCAAGTTTCTGTGTTTATCAAAATACATTCCTCCTGGATACACAGCTAGATTGAGCTCTTTGGTTTTCCTTGTAGTTAGAAGTGACTATATGACTAAATTCTGGCTCATGAAATGGGCTCAGGTGATGTAAGATGTTTCATGGCTTGACCCATGAAAATCTCCTGCATAAATCTTCTTGCCTTTTCTTTCCCAATCTGCTGATTGAATTATTAGAATTATTAGAGAATTCCAAGGAATAAATAAGAGAAGGGCCTGAGTCAACCGAATGACCACATGGAAGGCTATCTAACTATAAACCTTTATAACACCTGGATTTGAAAAAAATATCTTTTTATCATTTTAAGTCACTGAGATTTTGGGGTATTTCTATTATAACAGTTAGAGTTACATTAAGAAATACATAATTATTATAGGAAGTGGAGAGGGATGGCAGCTTTTAACTGAACCAGAGAGCCTACAGGGGAAAAAAAAGGAAATTTAAGACTGTGGATTCTCAACTCAAGGCACAGAGAACCAGAAAGTCTTTATGAAAATCCTAAAAGAATTTCTTACATTTTACAACCATGGGGCCAATGGCGCCTATAATCCAACTCAAACTTACCCTGTGGGAAGCAGATTACAACAATTAAATTCACTTGACTAGCCGAGTCTCACGTGTTAGAGAATTAGTTGAGAAAGGGTGGGACTCTTAAGAATTAGAATAGAAATATGTGTGTATATACAGATAACCTTGACTGCTCAAATTTCACTGAACCTCTCTTATCACCAGAAGTAATCTGTAATACCTTCATCTATGGCAAGCAACTTTCAAGAAGCTGTTAATACTCCTTAAGATACTTTACCAATTCTCTTGGCTTCCAAATCTGTAACAAAGTGTCCCAGCACTCCAAAGGGGGACTAGTACAATGTGTGATCTAAGGAAAGATAATTCTCAAACCTAAATGATTGCAAAATTTTGTTTATTTATATCAACAGAATCCCAGAGAGCCTATGTGGGGGATGGATTGTAAAGACGTTTGACCAAAGAGGAAAGAGCATAGCTTTGGACTGGGTTGAAATTACTTATATGGGTTCAGTTTTCATAAATTTTGATTCAAAGTTTTAGATGAAGGAACTGGTCATGAATCATATTGCTTTCTTGGTTGGTTGACTGAAATCTGGAATGAGTGATGACCTACATTAAATTAAGTTGAGATTTCAGAATTCCCTTGGTAAAATACAAAGAAAGGAATCCAAGGATTTAGTGGTATAAGAATGTGGACTGGATTTATTATATGCAACCCAATCACTATTTTCCCCTTTATATCCCACAAGAGATCAGAAGATACTCCCTTTACAACAGCTTTGAGAAATATATTTGTGAGAGAGTACCAGCATCCTTCAAAATCTCTGTAGTAGCTTTTTCAGCCAACTGAGGATGACCAGTGTTGTTATATACCCCCACAGAAGTGGGCTAATGGAGGCTTGATGGGATCCTGGGGTGGCAGTACTCAACCAGGTAAAAAATAGATGTGGTTACCAAATAGGTAGCAAGGCTGGAGAAACAAACAGAATTGTCTGACTGATTCTGTCAGGAGGGTCTAACTAATTAATCATTGTGTTATTTTAGTACTGAAATAGATGAGACATCTACTAAAACTATTTGATCCATATAACTGAAATATGCAAAAGAAATTTAGATCGAATGAGCAAGGATCTGATTACAACCACTGATTTAATTTGTTTTCCGTGTAGCCCATAAGGCTGCTGATTTTGAATGGAGCCCAGAGTAAGAAAAGTTTCTGAGTTGAGCATTAACAGATTCAATGGCAACTAAGGTACCTGTGGAAGATACAGATGCTCTGTAAACTTCTGGTAAGCCCAAGTAGGAGAATCACAGCATAGAACCCTAGAGTTTTGGAGCAACACCATGCACTTTGAAGACATAATTAAGGCTGTTAATCAGTTGACCTTGAAATAGGGAAATTATTCTCAATTAACCCCGTGGGCCTAATCTAATCAATGAAGCCACTTAAAAATAAGAAGTTTTCTCCTTCTAGCATAGAGAAGAAACTCAGAGAGATTTGGAGCATGGGCAGGATTTGATGCACTATTGCTGACTTGAAGATGGAGAGGGCCACAAGTCAAAGGAACATTGACTCAGTCCTACAACCTTAAGAAATTGAATTCTGCCAACAACTTGAATATGCTTGGAAGCAGATTCTTGCCCAGAATCTCCAGAAAGGACGACAGCTCTGCTTACATCTTGACTTAAGCCTTATTAGACCCTGAGCAGAGAAGCCATTCATGTCGTACCAGACTTCTGACCCACAGAGCTGTGAGCTGATATCAGTGGGTATCATCTTATGCCACTAAATTTGTGGTAATTTGTATATAGTAATAGAAAACAAATACCTCAATTTTTTAAAAAACATGCATTGTCTGGTCCACTGAGCTCTTATATCAGGCATATACAGTGGTACTCCATCAGCAAATGGAAATGTGTCCTATTGGCATAGGTAGGTGTAAGCAAGTCACTCCAACTTTCAAGGCACTTGCTGCTGCTACAAAGCAACCTCACTCTTTCAATTCCACCCAGGGCCTCATGGAAGGTTGTCTATGACTAAAAAAAAGAACACTGGGACCTTATTTAAAGAAGATTTCACATGTTATGTTGGTGCCAACCTGAAATACAGGCATTACAGTCCCATCCAGACTGAGAGATAGGAAGAATGGAAATACTCCTAATGGACTGAACATCTGTATGTTCAGTTTCTGTTGAAGAAACATTGGCCAGAGATATGGGTTTATATCTATTTATGGACAAGGACTAAGTTGGCTGAATGGTCAGGGACCTGGAAAAACATGATTGGAGAATTGTTGCCAAAAAAGTATGGAAAAAGATACATGGATGGACCTCTCAGTGTGTAAAGATATTGCTGGTGCATACAAATGTCCACCAGAGGATATCCACTCAATAAAAGCTTATTGTATTCAAGTAAGCAAGATGATTCATTCTATGATGGTTGTTGTCATTGATGAATGCCCAACTTGCCAATGGTAGAGGTTAATGCTGAGCTCCTGATATGACACCATTTCCTGGGGAGACCAGCAAGTCTCCAGATGGTAAGTTGATTACATCTGACCCCTTCTATTTTGAAAGAGGCACTGATTTCTCCTGTTTGGAATAGCACTTGGTCTGAATATGGATTTGCCTTTCCTACCCACAGTGCTTCTGTGAGCACCACCATGTGTAGACTTTCCAAATGCTATGTTTACTGCCATGTCTGACCAAGGAACATTTTTACAGCAAAAGTAGTGATAAATGGGCTTAACCCAGAGGATTTACCGGTTTTATCATGTACCAAATCAGTCATTGTAATGGAAAAATGGTTTAATGGAAGATATAGTAACAGTCTTAGTTGGTGATGATAAATTGCATTGTTGGGGTACAGTCAAAAAGATGGACCATCTGATCAGAACCAGTGACTGGTCTGGTGTGGAAGTGGGGGCATCTCTTGTCACTAATAGCCCACTCACAAGCATTTTGTGTTCTGTTTCCAGGACTTTGGGCTCTGCTGACTTAAATACGAAGAGGAATGTTTCCACTAGAAGAAATAACCACGGTCCCATTGAAAGAGAAGTTGTGACTGCCTTGTGGCCACTTCTGCTTCTCACATCAGTGAATGAGCAGTCAAACAAGGGAGTTAAAGTATCTTCCAGGGTGATTAAATATGATTGTAAAGATAAAATATAGTTACTAGGGACAGGATTGCTAGATAAAAATACAGGATGTCCAGTTAAATTTGAATTTCATGGAAACAATAATATTTGCAACATACTTACATTAAATAACTATTTGTTATTTATCTGAAATTCAAATTTAACTGGGTTTCCTATATTTTTATTTTATAAATCTGGCAACTCCTCTAACTGGGTGTAAGGTGATGTATTTCTGGAAACCAGACAATTCTCAAGTACTCTTGATCTTCCTATTCTTTCCCTTTCTAACCATTTTCATTCACATCCTCTTCACCATACAAACTATTGCGATAGCCATGACAGGCCTGCTGGCTTTGGTTTTTCCTGTACAGCCGATCCTGTATGCCAAGAATAGAAAAGTCAACCTAAAATAGCTAACATATCATATCATTTACCTGCTTCAAAAGCATCAAGGATTCTTCTTTGCTACAGAGATAAAGTTCAGATCCATGAGCATCGAATTCAAAGCTTTTCATGCTTCATGCTCTTTTCCCACAACATCCTTAAGTGAGTTCCTTAATCCAACCACGGATGTTTTCTTCACTGATGCATATTTTCACACATGAACTTACCTAAATCTGAGATTTAAAGTCCCCTCATCTTCTGTTGAAGTTTTTCTTATCATGCATACAATAAGGGGTAACTCCCTCTGAAATAGTACAATAAGATAGTGTAGACTTGCACTTATTTCTCTACTTATATTTCCCCAAATTGACAGTAATCTCTTTCCTTGGGAATCACGTTGAACTTTTGAAATATTTTAAATTACACAAGTTATAAGAATTAACATGTTCTATGTACTACAGTTGGTGCTAAACTCTAGATATATATATATAAAACATTTGAACTCGGTTAATCATCAAATATGCCTGACATGATGTATAAGTAGATTCCATTTTTATCTTCATTTTACAAATAAAAAAGCAGAGGAACAAAGTTAAGTAACTTGCCCAAGGTCACACATTTGTAAATGGCAGATTCAGAATTTAAAACCAGGAAATCTGGTTCAGAGTCTGCACTTCTAACCGTTATACTGTGTCTATGAGGAATGACTTTTTCTGATTTAAAAAATTGAAACAATAAGATAAGATTAAATTTTCTTTTGATTTACCAGTTTTCAAAGTCCATGGCACCACTTGGCAAAGCCATGCTGTGGTAGGCGTCCCACATATAAAGTAGAGGAAGATGGTCACAGATGTTAGCTCAGGGCCAGTTTTCCTCAGCAAAAAAGAGGAGGATAGGCAGCAGATGTTAGCTCAGGGCTAATCTTCCTCAAAAAACAAACAAACAAACAAAAACAAAGTCCAGTAACTCACCCAGAGATTACTATTATAATCAGTTTGGTTTGTATTTTTTCATACCTTTTTCTCTATATTTCTTTGTCTATGAATATGTACCCATAGAAAGCACATACTGTTTGAGTATATTTTAATATATATAACATATATACTATATATAAATAGTAACACTATACTGAACATCATTGTACATGTCTCTTTGGGAATATATTCTGTAGGTAGATGGAGAACAAGTGAATTTTTGATTCTGAAGTATTTATGTCTAGCCACGTTTCCAATAGTAGTATATGATAGGATCTATTTCATTTCACCCTTACTAACACAATTTTGTCAAACTTTCTTTTTAATTTATGGATGAAAATTTCAAACTCATTGCTTGTGTTTTCCCAAATGCTGGTAAAGTTGAACCTGTTTTCATATGTAATTGACCATGTTTGTATCTCATCTGTGAAGTGCTCATTCATATTCCTTACCTATTTCCATTAGATTGAGTATGCATTGTATATCTGCTTTAGATATTCCCTATGGCACGAACAAAGGCCCTTGAGATAAAGGTGCAACTTCCCTCCCCCTCCCAACGTTGGCATTCCCTTAAGGATTAAGCATCTTTCCTTAGGCTAGGAACCCATTGCTGAGCTCACCTGTGACCACCCAGCTCGAGAGACAATAGACTTGCCTCCTGCTACGCCCGCCAAGATAGCAGACCCACTACCTGCTGTGTCCATCAAGCGCTGTGCTGACAGGGCAATCTCGTGACTATTGTGGGAGGGACATTTCAATCATATGTGAAACGTCCTGTATGGACGTATATAACCACTCTGTATACCTCACTTCTTTGGTGCCATTTCTTCCTTCGAGAAGAAAGGCCCCTGGCCATGGTCCTCAGATTTCAGCTCAGAATAAACTCTCCCAAATTTTCATTTATAGATTGGTTATGGATTATTTTCATTGACAATTACCTTACTTTTTGGTGTGACTCAGCATTCAGACTAAAAGACGAGCTCATACTGGCACTTCGGGTGCATCGGTGAGAAGACTCCAGAGGCATAGTCAACTAGCACAATTGTTTTGTAACCAAGGCTTACAGATTATCGAACTCTTTAAGGTAGATGAATGAAGTGGAAGATTTCTTTTCTGAGCAATGTATAGGTCTGCACCCAGGATCTGAACCTGTGAACGCTGGGCCGCTGAAGCAGTGTGTGAACTTAACCACTAAGCCAACAGGCCAGCTCCTCAACATTTATTCTTTTGATGCCTTTTACTTCTTTTTGTTAAAAAATACTATACACTGAGAAAAGTGGTTCACACACGTACGCATCTGTCTTTCGGGGCACCTCAATCACACTGTACATCTGTAACGTGTGTACACATATCTGTAATATATGCAAACACACCACATTAGAATCACTGCCTTTTTCTCGTTCTGAGCCTGACACTGCCTCTGCTGTATTCAAAATGTTATCCAGTAGGCTCCCATTTTTTGGCCCAATGGAACCCAGACTAACTTCACCCTCCCTTTCCTTTCACCTTATCCTAAAAACCTTATCCTACCCTTCTGTGAGTTGTTACCTTAGCACATCTCTTTCTTATTTCCATCCCTGTCATCCTCCTCCCACATGATCCCCCAAATCACTCACTCCTAAATCTTCTTGGAAGCTTCCTGGTTTCTTCCCACTTCTTGTAAGAGAATCACTGTCCTTACTCCCCACTGCATTGACAATAACCAGAAAGACAATAAGGCTCCAGTCATATGTAAAAGTTGTTTTCACCCCAAGTCCCTGACATTGCCCTGCCCCAAATCTTTCCTTTTCGATCTCCCATTTAGCCTCTTCTTGTCATTGATTCTACTTAAATCAGTATCACTGTCTCCATGTCAGTATATTATTTCTAGTAATAAATTACACATACTATTTAATTTATTTAGCAAACAGTAAGAGTGATCACTATGCTAGAGGCACCTTTTAAAGTGACTTTAAAAACTGTATGAGAATGCTATTACTATTATTCCCATTTTATGGATGAGAAAACCGAATCCCAGAAAGTTTAGGTAATTTACCCATTATAGCTCATAAGTAGCAAAGCCAGTATTCAAATTTGAGGAGTGTGGCTACAGAGACCAAACTCTTAAACTCTGCACTATATTGTCCTCCATGCTAACAGAATGAAAAAAGAGAAAAGAAAAGAAATCAGCAATAGGAAAGGACAAAAGCTGAAATATGATAAGATTAAAGACCTGCAAAGATGAACAATGACACAGACTGGCAGTGATCAAAGAAAAAGAGGAAGATAGGAATGGGAAATAATGGACAGAAATACAGACACTCAGAGAGGCAGAAAGGGAGAAAAAAATTGTCACATAGACAGCAGCACAGAGCCCAAGACATTCAAGTTAAAAAATAGTGTATTAAATATCTTGCTTATTTGTGAGACATACAGTCAATGTTTTTGAACTGCAAATCAAGAGTTGAAGTTGAAATGTTTGGAACATATTAAAACAACTGAACAACTAAAACAATTATTAGATTAAAACAACGAAACACAAGTAAAAGCGTTTACATTTAGACGAATATGATCTATGAATAGGAGTGATGAAGAATAATTTAAAACAGAATATGGAGAAAGAAAGTTAAAATGAGTAGCTTAGCAACAGTAGAAGGCCAGTGACACATTTAAGAAAAAATGGCAAGATTAGTTGTTTGTAGGGAGAAACCAGAATTTTTTTTTTATTGAGTTATTGATAGGTTACAATCTTGTGAAATTTCAGTTGTACATTAATGTTTGTCAGTTATGTTGTAGGTGCACCACTTCACCCTTTGTGCCCACACCCCACCCCACCTTTCCCCTGGTATCCACTAAACTGTTCTTGGTCCATAGTTTTAAATTCCTCATATGAGTGGAGTCATACACAGATTATCTTTCTCTCGCTGGCTTATTTCACTTAACATAATTCTCTCAAGGTCCATCCATGTTATTGCAAATGGAATGATTTTGTTCTGTTTTGCAGCTGAGTAGTATTCCATTGTATATACGTACCACATCTTCTTTATCCATTCGTCTGTTGCTGGACACTTAGGTTGCTTCCACGTCTTGGCTATTGTAAACAGTGCTGCAATAAACATTGGGGTGCACAGGACTTTTGGGATTGCTGACTTCAAGCTCTTTGGATAAATACCCAGTAGTGGGATGGCTGGATAGTATGGTAGTTCTATTTTTTAGTTTTTTGAGGAATCTCCATACTGTTTTCCATAGTGGCTGCACCAGTTTGCATTCCCACCAGCAGTGTATGAGGGTTCCTTTTTCTCCGCAACCTCTCCAACATTTGTTACTATTAGTTTTAGATATTTTTGTTATTCTAACGGGTGTAAGGTGATATCTTAGCGTAGTTTTGATTTGCATTTCCCTGATGATCAGCGATGATGAGCATCTTTTCATGTGCGTATTGGTCATCAGTATATCTTCTTTGGAGAAATGTCTGTTCATGTCTCCAGCCCATTTTTTGACTGGGTTGTTTGATGTTTTGTGGTTGAGTTGTGAGAGTTCTTTATATATTAAGGATATTAAGACTTTGTCAGATATATGACTTGCAAATATTTTTTCCCAGTTAGTGGGTTGTTTTTTTGTTTCAATCCTGTTTTCATTTGCCTTGAAGAAGCTCTTTAATCTGATGAAGTCCCATTGTTTATTCTTTCTATTGTTTCCCTTCTCTGAGAAGGCATGGTGTCCGAAAAGATCCTTTTAATACTGATGTCAAAGAGTGTACTGCCTACGTTTTCTTCCAGAAGCCTTATGGTGAGAAACCAGAATTTTTTTTGAAGTTACTTGGTGGTTTGTATGCTAACCAAACTTGGAAAGAAACATGATTTAGAACTGGGTGAATTGTAGTCTGCAAATTGCCTGCACAAGATCCATTCTAGTGACACCCTCAATGGGCTCATTTTATACCAGAAAAATGTTCAAACTTCTTTCAGGTGACAGTGGCTGTTGGAAACTTGGGAGTCAGTAGACCTGTAAAAAGCCTCTAGGGAGAAAATGTTCTGGTTCGCTCTTCAGAGCAGGGGCCACACATGGATAAACCATGTTTGAGGATGGTCTGTTATCATCTCCATTTTTTCCACATGCTCTGTTTCTGAAGTGTGGATATGACTACAGTAATGTATCACTGTCACCAGGCTGGCAGCCTGTGCTACTCAGTTGTCAGGTGTGGTTTTTGTTCTGCAGGTGGCACAGGAGAAACGGGAAGAGATTGCTGCCTATTTCCCAAGTCTCAGACTAACTGTTGTACACCTCTGTAACTGAAGGCTTTGTTCTGGAGGGTTCCTCAAGCTCCTTCATTAATTGTTTTTTTGAAGGTATGCTTTTTGCTGAGGAAGATTGGCCTGAGCTAAAACCTGTTGCCAATCTTCCTCTTTTTTTTCTCCCCAAGGCCCCAGTACCTAGTTGTATATCCCAGTTGTAAGTCATCTGGTTCTTGCATGTGGGATGCTGCCGTAGCACAGCTTGATGAGTGGTGTGTAGGTCCGAGCCCAGGATCTGAAACGGTGAACCCCAGACCTCCAAAGCAGAGAGGACAGACTTAGCCACTCAGCTGTGGGGCTGGCCCCCTCTTCATTCTCTTATTTGAACATAGACTAACAAATTTATTGAAGTATAATTGAAATACAACTAACTAAATACAGTTGATTCTTATTTACGGATCCTTATTTGTGAACTTGCTACTTGATAACATTTGTTAGTATCCCCCAAATCAATACTCACAGCGCTTTTGTATTCATTCACAGACATACAGAAGAGCAAAAAACTTGAAAATTTTGCTCTGCCTTCTTGTTTCAGCTCTCATATTGTAAACAGGTGCCCTTTTGGCCTTCTACTCAACAGCACATTTGTGCTTTTTGTGGATGATTTTGCTGTTTAAAATGGTCTCCCAAGCCTGGTGCCGAAGTGCCACCTAGGGCTCCTAAGCATAAGAAGGCTGTGATGTGCCTACCCGAGAACATATGTGGTTTAGACAAGCTTCCTTCGGGCGTGAGTGCTAGTGCTTCTGGCTCTGAGTTCAATGTTAATGAATCAGCACTACGGTGTACCCAGAAAAGGAAGAGGAAATTTGCCAATCTGTGTGTGAGGCTGCTCCAGAGTGTTAGAGAAACATCTATACAAGAAGCTAGGGAAAATAGGGAAAAGTGGCTAAATTTGTGGGCTCATGGGATGATACTTCGTTAAAAAAAGTATTACCATGAAGCTGAAAGCTAAAGAAATTTACATTTCTGTTACTCAAGGTCAGGAAAATATTAAACCTTCCTGGCTAGTGCTGGCTGGCTTCCATGTTTCAAACGGTGATATTATGTGTTAAAACGATTAAAGAAGTCAATTTAGGTGATACAAACAAACTATATTTAACATTTCATGAAGCAGCAGTTTCCACTCTCAAGAGTTCAGAGAACTGCAAAGTAAGGGAAAAGGGCTGCAAGCTTTCTTAGAAAAAGGCAAGCGGGAAACAAGGAAGTACCGGCTTAAGTTGATTGGCTGGGGTTGCACATCTGACCTTATTTACAAAGATCAAGGAACAAGGAAGTAAGAAGAGAGCCCAGAGTTGGCTTCCTGTTTGGGGGTTGGCTGCCTGGATATATTGCATAGGGTCAAGTGGAGCATTTACAGGGACGCAAAAGCTGTTTAGGTTTCAGTTTTCTGATATGGCAGCCTGGGGAAGGAGTGTTCCATCTTGGGCCTAGAAATTTATTCAACACGTGAAAAATGTTAAACTTCTGTGTGAGGTAAGTTCTGCGGATCAGGAAGTTGTGGAAGGATTAGAAAGAATACCTGCTAAGTGTTACATAGGAAGAGGCTTCTGTGGAAGAAGAGGTTTTCAGTGCTGATGAGAGAGGTTATTTTACAAGGATATTGGCAGAGGAACCTCTATAAAGCAAATGACATTTTGGTTGAAGAAAATGTGACCAGAGGCTCACAGGAAGCTAACTCTGGGTTTCCCCAGGAGCAATAGTTGCATATTCTCTAACTCAGTGTTTGTGATGACTTCATAGAATGTAACTGCCATGAATAACGAGAATTGACTGTATATTTAAATTATACTAATTGATCAATTCATATACTTACACATTTGTAGATATGTATGTACACGTGCATTTGTGTACATAAGTATAGGTATGTGTGTATATCCGAGCAATCATTGCCACAAGATAATGAGCATTTTTATTACAGCCAAAAGTTTACTTGTGTCCCTTTGCAATCCATCCCTACCCCACCTCCCTCTCCAGATAATCAGTTTTCTGAACTTATAAATTAGTTTGTTCTAGAATTTTACACAAATGAAATTTACTTTTTTTTTTTTGCTGAAGAAAATTATCCCTGAGCTAACATCTGTGCCAATCTTCCTCTAATTTGTATGTGGCTGGCTGCCACAGCATGGCTGACAAGTGTTCTGGGTCTGTACCTGTGATCTGAACCTGTGAACCTGGGCTACCGGGGTGGAGCATGCTGAACTTAACCACTATGCAAGTGGGCTGGCCCCCCTCCTCTTTTTTAAAAAATTCAGCTTCTTTTACTCAGCATAAAGATTTTGAGATTTAGTTTTGTCTTGTTGTATGTATCAATAGTTCATTCCTTTTTATTGCTAAGCAGTGTTCCAGAGAATGGGTATACCCATTCCTCTACTCATGGACATTTATACTGATTTCATCTTTTGGCTATTACAACTAAAGCTGCTAAAAACGTTTCTGTATGAGTGTTGTATGGGCATATGTGTTTGTTTCCTTTGGTTAAATAGCTAGGAGTGTAATGACTGGGACTGGTGGAAGGTATAAGTTTAAATTTTAAGAATTAATTTCAGCCATTGGTATTTCATTGTGGTTTTAATTTGCATTTCCCTGATTAATAATTTTGCACTTATTTTCATGTACTTTTTGGTTACATATAGTCTTTTTCTAAGGTGACTGTTCAAATCTCTACTTTTAAAAATCAGATTTCCCCTTTTATTATTAAAATTTAAGAGTTCTTTATATATTCCAGTTCCAATTTCTTTTTGTGATACACTCATTGTATTTTCTCCCAGTATATGGTTTGACTTTTTGTTTTCCAAATGGTGTCTTTCAATGAGCAAAAGTTTTAAGCTTTGATTAAGTTCAATTATTTGTTTTCTTTTATGTTTTGAGTTTTAAGTTCTAAGAAATCTTCACCTATCCCAAGGTGGCAAAGATTTTTTTCCTACGTCTTTTTCTAGAATTTTATAGTTTAAGTTTCCATTTAAGTCTATAATCTATTTCGAGTTCAAATTTCATGATTGATATGAAGCAAGGATCAATGTTTATTTTTTTTCCTTATGGATATCCAGTTGATCCAACATCATTTATTGAAAAGACCTTCCTTTCTCTTCAATTTATTAAATTGCCATCTTTGTAAAAAAATTAATTGACTATATATGTATGGGTCTTTTTCTAGACAATGTCTATTCTGTTTCATTGATTTATTTGGTTATCTTGTTTTCAATATTATAATCTTGATTATTATAACTTTTTTTTTTTTAAATAAAATCTTTATTTATGAGATCTTTATTTATGAGATTTTATTATTTCCTTTTTCTCCCCAAAGCCCCCCGGTACATAGTTGTGTATTCTTCGTTGTGGGTTCTTCTAGTTGTGGCATGTGGGACGCTGCCTCAGCGTGGTCTGATGAGCAGTGCCATGTCCGCGCCCAGGACTCGAACCGACGAAACACTGGGCCGCCTGCAGCGGAGCGCGCGAACTTAACCACTCGGCCACGGGGCCAGCCCCTTGATTATTATAACTTTATAGTAAATCTCAATGTCAGTTAGGTCCTGTAACATTGTTATTTATTTTTTCCTTTATTTTTGGCCTTTTTAGATCTTTTTCATTTTCCTTTAAATTTTAGAATCTCCTTGTCAACTTCTACGGAAAAAAGAAAGCATGTTGGGTTTTCCGTTGGAAATATGTTGAATATATAGAGCAAATGTGCATTAGTTTGCTAGGGCTTCCATCATAAAGCACTGTAGCCTGGGTGGCTTAAACAAGGTAATTTATTTTCTCACGACTCTGGAGGCTAGAGACAGAGATCAAGGTGTCCGAAGGGCTGGTTTTTTCTGAGATCGTTTGCACATATCTGTATCTACAGTTCTTCTTCTCATGATACCGGTCATGTTGGATTAAGGCCTACCTTAGTGACCTCATGTTAACTTAATGATCTCTTTAAAGAACTTATTTTCAAATACAGTGACATTCTGAGGTCCTGGGGGTTACAACTTCAACATATAAATTTTAGGGGAACACAATTCAGCTTATAACAAAATGCATCATTTTTTCTAGCGATTTTAAATTTGTGTTATTTATCTTTCAGTTCAGCAGTTTGGTTATAATATGTCTATGTGTGGTTTTCTTTGAGTTTATTCTGTTTAGTGTTCACTTAGCTTTATGTCTTTCATCAAATTTGAGAAATTTTTGGCAACTATTTCTTCAAATATTTTTTCTGCCCAATCTCTTTCTCCTCTCTTGATACTTCATTTTTCCTAGGTTAAGCCTTTTGACATTTTCTTACAGGTCCCTGAGGCTCTGTTAATTTTTATTTCCAGTCTTTTCTCTCTGTTCTTTGTATTGGATGATTTCTATTGACTGTCTTCAGGTTCACTGGTTCTTTCCTCTCCAGTCTGCTGTCTAGTCCACCCCGTGAAGTTTTGTTTGTTTGTTTTTTAACTTTAGATAATTACATTTTTCACTTCTCACATTATCATTGGGGTCTGTGCTATAAGATCTATTTATCTGCTGAGAATTCTTATCTTTTCATTCAGTTTAAGTGACTTTATTTACCTCAGGATCATGGTAACAATAACTGCTTTAACATCTGTGTTGGATAATTATTCTGTGTGATCTCAGGGTTGGCATCTGCTGATAATCTTTTCCCTTGAGAGTTTTTCACATTTTCCTAACTTTTTATAAGCTGAGTAATTTTGAATTGAGTCCCAAACATTGTGATGTTAAGCTCTGTAGACTCCGAGTCCTGTTATAATCCTCTAGAGAGTCTTGGTGTGTTTGTTTTAGCAGGCAATCAATCCAGTTAGGTTCAGACCTTAAGTTCTGTTGCCTTCTGTGGGTGGTGGTTTAAATCTCTAAGCTTTTGCTTTGCTAGTTGTGTCTATCCTGCAAATATGTAGTTCAGGGGTTAGTCTAAGATTTACGTGGTGGTTCAAATCTCAGTCCAGTTCTCTAAGCCTTTGCTACACTGGTTTGGTTCTGTCCCACACAGGCATAACTCAGGGGTAAATCTGATGCTTGTGAGGATTCATACATGCAATTAGTAGATTTTCTCCTCCAGCTGTCTCTCCTCCATGTTTCACTCACTCTTTCAACCCGTAGAGTCTGCTGCCTGGCCAGAAAGATCGAGTCTCTATTAGTTTCAGTTGCCTGTATAGGTTTTGTTTCCAAGTTTTGGTATTCCTCCATAATCTGCCCATTTTCCTTTATTTTTCCAGAGTCTTTAAGTAGTTACTTTTGTCTTATATCTAGAGCTTTTAGCTGCGGTCAGTGTGAAGGACGAGGTGTAGCAGGCTTATGCTACCATGCCATAGCAGGAACTCCAGCTCAATAGTTTTGAGAAAATCTTGAGGTGCTAAGTCTTCCAACTTTCCGGATCACCCTTTATTTAATGTCCAAGTATGATAGTTTAAGACTCCATCCAGCTCATGTATTATAGAATGTTTCCATAACATTTCTGTGGATTTCTAGGGAGCTTACATTGTCCTAGAGTCTGCACTGTGGCCTGCCTCACCCTGCCATCTGATCCCAGATGTTGTTCTTCGTACCTCTGTCTATTATCTGCATACTGGCTGTGTTCCCTTCTCTTTGGCTCAAACCTAGTATTCTCTCCTCCCATCCCTGTACTTTGCCCAGATTTCTCACCTCTGTTCTCTATTTGCCAATACTCCACAATACACATTGCTTTTATATTCTTATGCATAGCATTTATGTCTCTACATCTCCCTGTGAAATACACATCCAAATACTCACTAATATACTCTACTAAGAAAAGAGCCACCCACTCTTGGTCTCTACTCCTGGCTAAGAACCAGGGAATGAACTTTGAAATTATGTATTTTTCCTTTAACATATTCTAGATCAACTCTAAGGCAAGGGTGCCAAGCAAGACAACCAGAGAAAATTCTAGGAATTGATACTGTGCGGTCATTTCCCTTTGTTCTATATTTCAGGCACTAGGGCAGCCACTGGATCTAGGTTTGGGGAGAGGGGAAAAGAAAGACGCATAGGACGAAACTCATATTTATTCCCTTCCCCAACCAAATTGTTTTCCCAGTGAGACAATTACACATTGCCAATTGTGATATGACATGATAAATGTTATAGTAGAACTGTAGAAAAAGTGCTATGAATCAAAAATTAGTAAGTGACACTTTAAGGGACTGGGGAAGCTTTCACAAAGGACAGTGTTGATAGATGCAGACTTTTTTGGAGAGTCTTGAAGGATGTTAAGCAGGTCACCAGTCAGAGAAGGAAGAAAAATAAGTAGAAGGCATATTTGGATCTTGGCAAGTAGTCTGGAGGTGACTAGAGGGTATACTAAGCAGTGGAATGAGATGAAGATAGGAAGATAGGTTAAGTTCAAATTGCTCACAATTTTGCATTCCATGCTATGGAGTTTACACTTTATTATGTAGGGAAAAGTTCATATTTTGAGTTACACATTCAAGTCTATTCCTTTTATGCTCCTACTTGTTGGAATCTGTAAACAACAACCACCACACAAAGCAAAGACCATGCCCACTAACTATCCTGATTTTTAGCATGGCATATATATTTATATTAGAAATGTCCTCAGCACAAAAGATTGGGCTTAAAAGATTAGGCAGAAATCTGGTAACCTTTTTTCATTAATTAGTCTAGGAAACTAGCAAACAGAAATTGATCACAATGAGTCTGAAAGATAATATACAAAACTGGAAGGAAAAATGATAAGATATATTTTGGACTTTAGAATCTTAGCAAGAAAGATTTTAACAATGAATCATAATCTTAGAGATTATCCAGGGTAATGATCCCCATTGCCTGTTGCGGAAACTAATGTCTAACTGGAAGTTTGTACCTTTGACCACCTTCATCCATCTAGTTCTCTGACAAATATAATTTTGATCCGGTATTTGTGTGCTCAAGTTCAACACCAAATCTTTCACTCTTGAGACAGTTAGATGATTTTCTTTGATTTCAAAGACTGAAGCCTGTTTTCCTTCAGGCAGTGCCTCTTTTCTGTGGGGAGCTGTATCACACCCCCTCAGTGTCCCCACTCAACAGCACCACCAGTGTCTCTAGGAGGGTCTCTTTGATACAGTCTCTTTGAAAAGAGACCCTAAAGGCAGTTTCCACTTACATGATCACATCTGGACCATGGAAAACACTACTCTACTCTATCAGCATTGGAAATACAGCTTGTTTCTAGAATGGTCATCTCTTGACTGTTTTAGCTGTATTAGTCAGAATTCTCCAGAGAAAAAGAACCAACAGGATGTATGTGTGTGTGTATGTATATATATACATATTCCTTATAATAATTTATTATATATGTATAGATTGATAATATCTAGATATCTATATCTATCCAGATCTACCTACCAATTTATCTATCTATATAATAGTTTTATTTTAAGAAATTGGCTCACATGATTATGGAGCCTGAGAAGTCCCATGATCTGTAGTCAGTAAGCTGCAGACCCAGGAGAACCAATGGTTTAGTTCCAGCCTGAGTCTAAATGCCTGAGGACCAGGAGAACTGATGGTATAGGTTCCACTCTGAAAACCAGCAACCTTGGGACCCAAGAAGAGCCAGAGTTTCAGTTTGAGTCTGAAGGCAGCAAAGGGCTAATGTCCCTGCTCAAAATGTCAGGCAGGAAGAGGTCTCTCTTATTCGCAGGAGGGTCAGCCATTTGGTTTTATTCAGGCACTTAACGGATTAGATAAGGTCTCCCACATTAGGGAGGGCAATCTGCCCTACTCAGTCTACTAATTCAAATGGTAATCATCCAAAAACACTCTCAGATACACCTAGAATAATATTTGAGCAAATATCTGGGCACTCTGTGGCTTAGTTAAGCTGACACATAAAATTAATCTTCACATTAGCTATGTCTTTTTACATTAAATTTCTCAGCCATAGATCAAAAACTGGTCTCCTATGTTTCCCTAATCTTCACGGGATATATGTGAGGCTGTATAAATAGTTATTTTAAAGACTTTCTCACTTGACAAGGAATGATAGTGAAGTGTCTTCCCTTCCTCTCTCCAGAGCTGGATACGGAAAATGCCATAGGACAACAATAATTTTCCCAGAAAAAAGCTTCTCTTTTGACCCCTCAGGCTTAATTATTTTATATCCTTGAGATTCTGTTGAGCTTCAAGTTATA
The DNA here is from genome assembly GCF_037783145.1 of Equus przewalskii. Taxonomy (NCBI): domain Eukaryota; kingdom Metazoa; phylum Chordata; class Mammalia; order Perissodactyla; family Equidae; genus Equus; species Equus przewalskii. The sequence continues at coordinate 75,117,387 of NC_091833.1, read as the reverse complement.
AGGTTTCGATTATGTCTTGTTATTGGATGAATTATATCCTCCCCAAATTTGCATGTTGAAGTTCTAAGCCCCGGTACGTCAGAATAGAGCTATGTTTGGAGATAGGGTCCATGAGAGGTAAAATGAGGTCCTTAGGCTGGGCCCTGATCCACTATGATGAGTGTCCTTATAAGAAGAGGATATTTGGACACAGACATGTACAGGAGGAAGATGCTGTGAAGATGTAGGGAGGAGATGGCCATCTACAAGCCAAGGAGAATGGCCTCAGAAGAAGCCGACCTTGTCAACACCTTGATCTCAGAATCTCGCCTCTAGAATTGTGAGGAAATAAATTTCTATTGTTTAAGCTATTCTGTCTGTGGTACTTTGTTATGGCAGCCCAAGCAAACTAATGCATCTCCTTTTCAAGTCTCGCTTAGATGGTCTAGCATCTTTAGTTCGGAATCTTGCTTCCTATTATTTTGTTCTTGGCCTTTGGGGGCTTTAGGAGAAACTTAGAAAGAATCCCATTTTAAAATCATCACTATATGTTTCATATCATTTAGAATTTACTATGCCTAAACCCTATTTCTAAACAATTTCTGAACTTATTTTAACTAACCCAGTCTTATAAAATTTCAGATTTATGAACAGATATTCTAAGAAGGTTAGACAATTGGAAAGCAACATAACCTTGAATGTTGCTATTTAGGAAACATTAAAGTTTGATAGAATGTCAATGAAGAGAAGATTTTTAAAATGGCATCTTAAAGTATGAATATGATCCTATTTCACTCCCCTAAAAGAAGGAAAATGACTTGATGCTTTTGATTACTGTCACTAAAGATGGAACTCATCTTTTCTTCCATATCCAAAGCGGGACCTGCTCGGATAAATGAGTTTGATGATGATAAAGCCGACATAGCACAATCCAGAAGACAATTCTGTTACTTTTTCATCTAAAGGGTAAGGTCTAGAGGCATTAGGTATCTCTGTAAAGGTAGAAGACTGGGAGTTCAAAGTTTAAACAAAACAAACAAACAGAGAACAGTGAATAAAATATTATTTTTGTAGTACAATAGTAAAACAGTATTCTATCAGAACTTTGTTAGCACATAATTCATGTATCCTCACTGGTAAGGAATAGCATTGCTTCTAAAAATAAGTAGCTGTGTGATGCTCTAATTTGATCTCCCAACGCCAGTCGTTGGGATATAGTCAATGTGTGCTTATAACATGGAAATTTAAGTATGTCTTTCTTCACTAAAATAAACAAACACATTGGTGATTCATACTTTGGTTGTCAGCTTATATGGTTCTTAAGGCAAACAACAAGTTGGAAACATAAACAACACCTGAAAATTAACATTTTTACCCAGAATAATTCCTCAGCAGGATTCCTAAGTTTGTGTACCTTTCCATATTCTTGCTTTATACAGAAAGCTTAATGAAAGCCTGTGTGTAGAACACAGTCAGAGGGTCTGCTGTTCGTCAGATACTCCCACATTCTTCTCCTCAGTGCACAGACTTCTGTAAACACGCAGACTTCATAGATTCTTTTTGTCAAGAGCTTATTGGAAACAGAAGTCTATTCTGTCTGCTAAATGTGAGGAACTGAGTTTCAAGTTCTGGCACAATTAAGCTGTCAACAAAATGCAATGATCGGGCTGATGTCCAATTTTTTAATGTTGACCTGGTTCTTAGGAATCCTAATAAAGTGCAAATGACAGCTAGAGCAAAAGACATGCTTTGGACACCTTCGTGTTTTATGGGGCCCCATATCAGTTTTCTAGGGCAGCATGGAGTATCTGCTTTATTACCTGTGATGTGTGAGTGCCAGGTTCCTGACGACGAACAGGCTCCCAGACCTGCCTGTTTCCATTGCATCGACATGGAAATAGGCACTCAGACTCCAGGATTCAGAGCTCACATTTCCCACTTTGATGCAAAGTCCAAATGCTTATGGGACCCGTGAAAATACTTCAAATGATATTCTTAATAAAACCTTTCTGATTCAAGTTGGAAACAGTTTGAATTTTCTCTAAGAAGCTTGTGGTGGAAAAGGGTAGTGAGTGGATTTTTTTTTTGTTTTTTAAAAAAATTTATTTAACTCTTTCCCTTCAGGGAAGACTGGCTTTAAAGAAAGTATAGAAGTTTCAAACTCTCCATGTTTCTTTTAAACTTTACATCCCTTCTGTTTAAAAGGTAACTCTTTGGTGTTTTTGTAAACTGGATGTCAGCAGAATTCACTCACTCGGTTGAGATTTACGTAAAAATCAGGAACGCCTATCCCATATGCTATGCAGACCCTTCTCTAAGTTTCTGTGGACTTCTAGGGGGTTACAGCCTTGTGGTTCCTTCTGGCTCTGAGTTCCTACTTATCCTGAACTGCTATTATCATTGCTAGTCCTTTCTGTCCACATCACACTGAACTAGACTGATATCTATTCTCTTTTCCTTATTTCCCACAAACCACCCAGATAAATCATTCGTATATGTAATAGGCTTTCCTGAGATTTTAGGGCAATAGAAGGAATTTTATGTTGCATGTCTGCAAATTTTCTTATCCTAAAAAATCCTTTGTCCACTTTGCTACTAGGAGTTTTTCACCGGCTGTGGGCTACTTGTAACCACGGTAAAGCAGTCCTGTCCCATGTTGTGTGCCCACTGATCACCCTTTTGCCTCTCCTTCTAGCTTTCGGTGTTTACCTTTTGCAAGATTGCCCCAAAATGGCTTTCTCCCTTTCAGTTTAGTTTCCCTCATCTTATTTAGCTCACTTCCCCTCTGGGACTATATTTTCATATCCACAGGCCTATTAATGTGTCTGATAAAACGAGGTATCACCACTCTCTGTCTTGCCCTTTTGTAGACCCAAAGGTTGGATAGTCTTTTCTCCCTCATTCCCCTGCAGTCATTCTAAGTTAGCAGAAATATAGATAACTATTTTTCCTCCTCTGGAAATTAAGCATACACCCCCAAAGATGGACATGTCTATATTTAGTCAGTTTTGGGTTTAAATAATCAAAGCTCATGGTTCCTTTGAAAGTTAGTTTGGACTTTTCTCTTTTCTTCTCATGAAAAATAAATTCATGTTACCATCTTTTTTGGGTCAGATTTCACCAATGATTTTTGCATGGGAGGACTTCTAGAAAAGGAAGGATTAAAAATAGTTTTCCTAAATCTTTTTGTAATGATTATGTGTTAGATATATTAGCCTTTTAGATTTGAGTGAGAGCACGGTTAAACACTACCGAATTATTTTCCAATCGCTGGGTCAAAGGATTGCCAGTGCAGGAATAGTTCCAGTGAATATTCCAAGACAAGCTAAAACGTATGCTGCTAGTCATCTTTTGAGGTGTTTGAATTATTTCCATGCTTATTTCCAAGCCAAAGATAGAAATACACTACTACATATGAAAGTGTTGCATAGATTCAGGCCTCCAGGTGCTCAATAGATGTTCAATTAATTTGAAAGGAAAGGCAGGAAGCTTCTCCACTTTGCTTCATGGTTGGTTATCTCGGTGATTTTTTTTTCTTATTTATTTATGTATTATTTATTTCCCTTCTTGTTCCTAAAAATATTGCATTGCAAGATAACATAAATTAGAAATGAGAAAGAGGAGGCAAAGCATAAACAAAGAAATAAGGGGCAAGGAACAAAGAAAATAGGAACAAGGAACCAAGGTCTCATATAATGGAACTAAGGATAAAACTTGAACAAAATAACAAAGTCTCCTACTACAAAGTCTTAAAGGTACGTGTACCAAGAGATTGGTAAGAAATGGTCATTCCAGAGAGCTCCTTTGCCTTTGTTCACACAGGACTAGGACCATAGTTTTCAGAGTTAAGCCCAATTAGATGCCACAAATTTGTTCTGGTTCTTATATCAGGGTCACCCTGATATTACCTGAGAGAAAGTCTTTTAATAATGGCATATGCAGAAGCTCAGAAAGAAGAATGCAAAGAAAACCTCCCAATATTTTATCTTGCTAGAATGTCTTCATGGTGCTCACATTTATTGGTGAAGAATACTAGCAATGCTTTCTTTAGGAAAGCACAAGACATCACATGATAAAACTTTGAGTGGTAAAAAGTCTTTGCAAACTCTCTTAAATTCAATGACTTTGGGTAGAAACATACTTTGAGTCATATGAAAAGAAAAGTTACTTTGCTCTCTGGCGTCTGTTGATATCTTTGAAGTGATTTTGTGTTTTTTTCCCCTCGAAGCCCCACTTTAATCGGCTTCCTAGAGTTTTGGAATCAAGAGAAGCTGTTGCTCAAATTAAGGGGGTAAAAGATTTGAGAGAAAAAATGAATTAAATATTTTTCACATATGCACTTGGCTGATTGCAACAGTAGGCAAAATAAAAAATGTTATACTAACTATTAATAGTTTGATTCATTTATGATGTAAAATGAACAAATAGGGTTTATATGCATTTATTAGTATGTATGTGTAAGTTTGCATTTGATGAATAAATGTTAATGGCGTCTACATACTATAGGATGGATATGTATATGATAATTATCATTGTAATTATTGTTAAAATGATCGTTTTCATAGGAAACTGCTCCAGAAGAGTTAAGTATAACTTAAAATTTAATGCATATATTTTCAAATATAATATAATTAGGCTTTGGCTTTTAGATAAAAGTCTATCAGATAATACAAAATACAATCAAATCTTTTAGAAACTCTTTGTTGTTAAAATACTGCTCCTTAAAGGGATTGTAATAATTAAGGGTGTGGGGAATTAAGGTGAGTGTGTTTGCATAAAGTGATGTAGAAATTAGCTTCCTTTACTTTTTTAAAGGACAGAATTGAGAAGAGCGTAAATCTTTAATATTTTCCTTTTTTCTCTTTCCAGTTTTATTGAGAGATAATTGACATATATCACTGTATAAGTTTAAGGCATACAGCATGATGGTTTGATTTACATATATTGTGAAGTGATTATCACAATAGGTTCAGCTAACATTCATCTTCTCATATACATACAATACAAAGAAAAAAGGAAAAAATAAGTCTCCTTGTGATGAGAACTCTGAGGATTAACTCTCTTAACATCTTTCCTATATATCATACAGCAGTGTTAGCTATGGTCATCATTTTGCACATTACATCCCTGGTACTTATTTATCTTACAACTGCAAGTTTGTACCTTTTGACCACCGTTCTCATTAGCCCCCTGCCCCCGCCTCACGCTGCCACTAGTAAGCACAAGTCTTATCGCTTTTTTTATGATTTTGGGATTTTTAAATTTTAGATTCCACATATAAGTGACACAAAACAGTATTTGTCTTTCTCTGTCTGACATTTCAATTAGCACAGTGACTTCAAGATCTATCCATGTCACAAATGGTAAGATTTCATCATTTTTTATGGCTGAATAATATTGCATTGTGTGTATATATATGTATATGTATATGTATACAACAACTTCTTTATCCATTCGTCCACCGTTGGACACTTACGTTGCTTCCATGTCTTGGCTGTTGTAAATAATGCTGCTATGAACACAAGGGTGCAGATATCTCTTTGAGTTAGTGTTTTCATTGCTTTCAGATATGTTCCCAGAAGTGGCATTGCTGAATCATATGGTAGTTCTATTTTTAAGTTTTTGAGGATCCTCCGTATTGTTTTCCATAGTGGCTGTACCAAATTGCACTCCCACCAACCGTGCACAAGGGTTTTCTTTCTCCACATCCATACCAGTGTTTACTAGCTCTTGTCTTTTTGATGATAACCGTTTTAACAGGCATGAGGTGATATTTCATTGTGGTTTTAATTTGCATTTTGCTAATGACTAGTGTTGTTGAGCATGATTTCATGTACTTATTGGACTTTTGCCGTTCGTCTTTGGAGAAATGTCTATTCAGGTCTTTTGCCCATTTTTTAATTGGGTTATTTAGTTTTTTGCTATTGAGTGCTATGAGTTCTTGATATATTTTGGACATTAACCCCTTATTAGAGATATAGTTTGCAAATATTTTTTCCCATTCTGTAGGTTGTCTTTTCACTTTCTTGATGTTTTTTGTTGTTGTCGTATTTTTTTGCTGTGTAGATGCTTTTTAGTTTGGTGTAGTCCCACTTGTTTTTGGATTTTATTGCTTGTGCTTTAGGTGTCATATCCAAAAATTCATTACGAAGACCAATGTCAAGGAGCTTTATTCCGACATTTTCTTCTAGGAGTTTCATGGTTTCAGCGTTTACAATTAAGTCTTTAATCCATTTTGAGTTAATTATTGTTAATGGTATAAGATATAAGTCCAATTTCATTCTTTTACCTGTGAATATCCGATTATCCCAGTACCATTAATTGAAGAGACAATCTTTTCTCCATTGAGTATTCTTGGCTCCCTTGTCATATATTAATTGACTTTATAGGCTTGGGTTTATTTCTGGGCTCTTGATTCTGTTCCATTGGACTATTTGTCTGTTTTTATGCCAATACTATACTGTTTGGATCACTATAGCTTGAAATCAGAAAATGTGATGCTTCCTGCTTTGTTCTTCCTTTTCAGGATTTCTTTGGCTATTCGGGGTTCTTTTGTGATTCCATATAAATTTTAGAAGTGATTTTTCTACTTCTGAAAAACATTCCATTGAATCTTCATAGGGATTGCATTGAATCTATAGATGGCTTTTGGCAGTATTGACATTTTAACAATATTAATTCTTCCAACCCATGCACGCACGATACCTTTCCATTTATTTGTGTCTTCCTCATTTTTTTTCACCAATCTCTTGTAGTTTCAGAGTAACGATTTTTCACATCCTTAGCTAGATTTATTTGCAAGTATTTTATTGTTTTAGATGCTATTGTAAATGGAATCATTTTCTTTATTTCTTTTTCAGAAAAATCATTGTTAATGTGTAGAAACACTATTGATTTTTTGTCTAATTTCGTATGCTACAACATTATTGAATTCATTGATTGAGCCTAACAGTTTTTTAGTTGTCTTTGGGATTTTCTATATATAAAATCATATCATCTGCAAATAGAGACAATTTTACTTCTTCTTTTCCAATTCTGACACTTTTTATTTCTTTTTCTTGCCTGATTGATCTAGCTAGGACTTCTAGTACTATGTTGAATAGGAGTGGTGAATGGGCACCCTTGTCTTGTTCCTGATCTTAGAGAAAAGCTTTCAACCTTTCACCATTGAATATGATGTTAGCTGGAGGCTTGTAATATATATGATCTTAATTATATTGAGATATATTCCTTCTATGCCTAATTTTTAAAGAATTTTTCTCTTGAATGGATGTTGAATTTTGTCAAATACTTTTTCTGTATCTATTGAGGTGATCATATGATTGGTATCTTTCATTCTATGAATGTGATACATCACATTAATTGATTTGTGTATGTTGAAACATCCTTGCATCTCAGGGACAAATCCCACATGATCATGATAAATGATTGTTTTAATGTGCTGCTGAACTTGACTTGCTAGCATTTTATTGAAGATTTTTCTATCCATATTCATCAGGGATATTTGCTTAAAGTTTTCTTTTCTAGTGGTATCTTTTTCTGGTTTTGGTATCAGCATAATTGTGGCCTCATAAAATGAGTTTGGGAATGTTCCTTCCTCTTCAATTTTTTGGAAGAGTTTGTGTTAATTTTTCTTTAAATGTGTGGTAAAATTCTCCAGTGAAGTCATTTGGTCCTAGGCTTTTCTTCATTGGGAGATTTTTGATTACTGATTCAATCTCCTTGCTAGTAATTGGTCTATTCGAATTTTCTATTTCTTCCTAACTCAGTCTTGGTAAGTTGTATGTTTCTAAGAATTTTTCCGTTTATTCTAAATTGTCTTTAATATTTTTTTCTTTTCTTTTTGCTGAGGAATATTTGCCCTGAGCTAACATCTGTTGTGAATCTTCCTCTCTTTTCTTTTTTCGCTTGAGGAAGATTTACCCTGAGCTAACATCTGTGCCAATCTTCTTCCATTTTGTGTGAGGGTCACTGCCACAGTATGGCCACTGATGAGTGGTGTAGGTCCACACCCAGGAACCAAACCCAGACCACCAAAGTGGAGCACACCAAACATAATCACTAGGTCACAGGATTGGTCTCTTTAATATTTTCTTATCTATTAACTTTAGTAAGTTACTAAAATCCAATTTTGATTTCTCTTTTTTTTAAAAAAATTTGCAACTATAGGTCAAAACTTGGCTCATCTAATTGCTAGTATAAACTAGGCCAATTTATATGACCTCTATTTCTGTGTTTCCTCAACAGTAAAATAAGGATGAAAGTAGTACCTACCTGACAAGGTTACAGTGCAGATTAATGGGAATGCCTGAAAGAGTTCCAGGTGCATAAATGTGACTTATAGTTATTGCTTTGTTACTTAAATGAAAGATGAATTCATGCAATGGTTTAGGTACTTTCTTGGGAAGCATACTATGAGAGATATGGATCTTCCTATGGTGCATTTTGCTTCCCTTGCCTGGAGGCATAGTGGAACCCAGTTCCAGAGAAAACACCCTTGGTGCTTGCCTGATGCACCTTTTAAGACTGAAGGTTAATTAGAGCTCATTTTTTGGACCAAGAGTTTTGACTCTAAGACTGTTGATCATTTACCTGTTCTAAATTTGCACTCTTCATGTGAACGTAAGCAGCCTGCACCCAGGAGAATAACTTTGCTTTATATTTCACAAGCTAATGAAAAACTATTGACCCTGTTTATCCATATCATTCCTAAAATGCTTCCTCTGCCCTGCTGTCCGTCACCTTGAATACAAATGGTACATTTCACATAATACATTCTTCTGTTTCTTATTTTATGGCCTAGTCCTTACGTGTGGATTTGGTTTGTATTTTTTTGTGTATATGAAATTCATTGGAACTTCAGTTAAACATTTAAGACAATTAAAAATTGAAAAGTTATATGAACTGGTGACCCTTTGACTCTGCTGTAGGAGTTGTTTTACAGGCAGAGATAGAGAAAAATCTCATTGAGATTCTATTTCACCTGATAACATAGCACTGTCTCAGTGGCAAGAAAAGCAGTGGAGGAAAAGACTACATTGTGTCCAATTCCAACTTTTATAAGCTTCAATTTAAATCAGCCAATGTGGAGAATTTGCAATGAAGTTGCTTTGAATCCTTACTTGTTCATTTGCTTATTTATTTATTTTTACATAGGCAACAAGAGGCCTATATTTAGTATATACTATTAAAAATATTGACTCAAACTGGGAATCAATGAAAATCTTAAAACTCTTCATAAATTATTTAATAGGATAGAAGAAGTTTAGAGCCAATAATAGATGGATCATTTTTCTTAAATAAATAAATCCTCTTTTAATACCACATTGCAATTGGAAAGATAATATTTTTTACCATTTACAAAGTACCATACTTAGAGTTTCTTTAAACGAAATACATCCATTTCCACATATATAAGAAATGCAATTTTTTTGTGTGCATGTGTGAGGAAGATCGGCCCTGAGCTAACATCTGTTGCCAATCTTCCCCTTTTTTTGATTGAGGAAGATTGTCACTGAGCTAACGTCTGTGCCAATCTTCCTCTATTTTACGTGAGATGCTGCCACAGCTTGATGAGTTGTGCTAGGTTCACGCCTATGATCCAAACCTGCGAACTCCAGGCTGCTGAAGCAGAGCGCACTAACTTAACCACTACACCACTGGGCTGGCACCAGAGAAATACAATTTTTTTTATCTTTATAGGGATGAGATATACTGGACAGGTTTTGCTTTTTATCACAAAGGAAAAGATATTTTAAGCACTTTTCTAGATTTGAGCTCTAGACAATTTTTTATTCGATTCTTTTTCTAGAAGGACAAATAACCCCACAAGCAGCTCCTTTAGAAATTTGTTTTATAGCACAACCAGAAAGACCTACAGCTAGAATATACAGCTATGTACTATGGGGGGCTTTGGGGAGAAGAAGAAGAAAAAGAAGATTGACAACAGATGTTAGCTCAGGTGCCAATCTTTAAAAAAAATTTCTTTTGTAATCAATTACTATAAAAACACTGGATGTTTCCTTAAGACAGTCTTTTAAAAGGTACTATCATAAAACATACGACCTTTATTTGCATATCCATATAAAATTCCAAGAAGCTACTGTAATATTGAGAAGTAATGTTAAGAATAACAGTGAGGAAATTTCAATGAATGATAGAGGGAAATCAATAGATAGCATTTACACTGTTCCTGATACACAAGGGGAAAAAATCAGAACATAATGTGCAAATACTATTCAATAGTATTAGATACTAGTGGATAGTTGTGTGATATCCACAGGTGACATAATGAAACTTTCTGGTTTTGGTTTAAGAAAGCCATTTTCACACACACACACACACACACACACACACACACACACACACACCTCAAAGTATTTTCCCACTGCTTCTGTTATTCAGTGCTGCAGTGTCTTTTTCCTCAGTTCTGTCTAACTCCTTTATCTCCCTTTGGCCTGTTGTTGATCTCAGTTCTAAATTGGCTAAAGTTCCTTCTAGGAGTAAAATTCCTTGACTCCATGATTCTATTTCTGTTCTGCACACACTGGCTGTATTTACCTATTCCATTTTCACACACACACACACACACACACACACACACACACACCTCAAAGTATTTTCCCACTGCTTCTGTTATTCAGTGCTGCAGTGTCTTTTTCCTCAGTTCTGTCTAACTCCTTTATCTCTCTTTGGCCTGTTGTTGATCTCAGTTCTAAATTGGCTAAAGTTCCTTCTAGGAGTAAAATTCCTTGACTCCATGATTCTATTTCTGTTCTGCACACACTGGCTGTATTTACCTATTCCATTTTCACACACACACACACACACACACACACACCTCAAAGTATTTTCCCACTGCTTCTGTTATTCAGTGCTGCAGTGTCTTTTTCCTCAGTTCTGTCTAACTCCTTTATCTCCCTTTGGCCTGTTGTTGATCTCAGTTCTAAATTGGCTAAAGTTCCTTCTAGGAGTAAAATTCCTTGACTCCATGATTCTATTTCTGTTCTGCACACACTGGCTGTATTTACCTATTCCCAGCCAATGGAGATAAAGGAATTTTAGATTCCATTTTTATTTCTTTTTCCTAGTTTGCTAATTTTTCAAGAACATGTAGTGTTACGGAAAAATCACAGGATTTACATGGGGAAGATAAAATAGATGGCTTTTATTTATTCATTCATGCCCGAGTGATTGCTCACTATATACCAAGCACTGCACTAGATACTAGAGACACAAACAAGACTAGTTTCAGTTCATGCTACCAGAAAGCTCTCGGTGAAGTAGGAGAAGGCAGAAAAACAAGTATAAATGCAATAAAATATTGCAAGTGGCTTAATCTTGAAAGATGAGGGGACTTTTTCCAAGTGCAGGGACGGTCTTTCCAGACACGGGGAGGTGGGTGAGCAATAAACAAAGGTGTGAACCCACTGAGTGTACTTGGGGAGTTACAGTAGTTCAGGACAGCTGGAGTATGGAGGAGTTTGGACTTGATCATCCAAATATTGGTCTCCTATGTGTGGGAAATGCACCAGGTGGTTGCTTAATATATTGCATCAAAGTATGCAAGAATATATTAAAGCATCTATATAATTTTTATATCATCCTTTAATTTTTGAGTGTACTTCATAAGATATATGGATCTAACTTATAGATAAACAAATATACTATGTTGGAAGCATGCTTACAAGTTGTTTAAGGATGGGATGTGTAACCAAAATGTTTGTAGATGACTACTTTAGGGATTAGAGCTTTTGAAGAGTTTTAAACTGAGGTGACCTGTTCGTCCTTGTAGAAGGGGCTGATCAAATTGTTAGGAATTACTGGGGTAGTACATTTAAAAACTCAGCACAATATATGATATAGCAACTGTCCGTGAAAGTTAGATATTATTATTATTTTCCATAGTAGTAGTATGTGTAGAGAAAGGATAGCTGAGAGAAACGAAGACTGGCTTTGGTATCTGGCATATTTGAAGTCTGACTCTGCCAACCATGTGAATTTTTGGCAAGATACTTAAGCTTGTGGAGGCACAATTTCCTCACCAGCAAGATGAGGAGAATGATTTCCACCTCACCAGTTGGTAGCGAAGATTTAAAATAATGCATAAAAGGACCTGGCGTATGACCACGGCCGGTAGTAGGTGCTCAATACATAAATAATACAAAGAAACAAACACACTGCAATCGCGACATGATTGCTATCTTCCTATTCTGAAGACTTGCTGCTTGTTTCTCATTTTCTTATTTATTTTGATTTATAAACATTCCCATGGCTCTTTTAAGCTCCTGACTTTCATAGATAACAGTGGTAAGGGAAATTTGCTTCTGTTTCTCCTAAAACAAACTTTTTGTGTGTATGAGGAAGCTTGGCCCTGAGCTAACATCTGTTGCCAACTTTCCTCTCTTTGCTTGAGGAAGATTGTCGCTGAGCGAACATCTGTGCCCATCTTCCTCTATTTTGTGTGGGATGCTGCCACAGTGTGGCTTCACGAGCAATGCTAGAACTGCACCGGGAGTCTGAAGCTGTGAACCCCAGGCTGCCAAACTGGAGCACTTTGACTTAACCAGTATGCCACTGGGCCGGCCCCACAAATGCTCATTTTTAGTAATGGTCTTATACTCTGTAAAAGTATAAAATAATATCTTCACATGTGATATTTTGCATAAAGGAAGAAATTTAAGCCAATGAGATTCCTCTCTTGCCCATATTCACACTCTTAAACATGTTGTGCAGAAAATGGCTTTCTCTAGCCTTTACTCAGGCTCTGACTCTGTGAATAAGAGTCAGTTTGGCCTACATTTCAGTAGCTTGGGCTGGGTCCTGAGTGATTGATGTCTAGGTAGAATTGCGTCTTAATAGTCCTATGAAAATAAGGCTAAGTGAGGATGTTTTCATGATAAAGCAGATAATTTCAAAGAGTGTAAAACACAGCTGTGCTTCGGCCTCTCTTCCTTTGTCTTTTATATAAATATTTTGAAATCATTTTGGCTCAGTGGCATAATCTGCATACATGGGGCCATGATGTAGAAAGCAGAATTTAAAATTGTGAATGAGGCATGATTTTATTGGGGAATTTTATTATTCTATCTAGGTGCTATCAGAAATTATTGATAAAGATCAATTACCCATAAAAAACCTAAAAACGTTATTTGTGGCAGATATCACGTGGAATTTGGTTTTAGCATATTCCATAATTACATGAGGGATTTTAACTTGTTTAATTACACAGAGATACATTTTGAAAATAATTTATCTTGGCAAGGTCACCAGTGTAGGGGAAAAAAGCCAAATGTTTCAATTTAGCCTTAAACAGAAAATGCAATAGAAGCAAAAACAGGTCTCAGTCACAGTTGAAAAAGAGACTTGCTAAAATGGGAATCTGTTAACACAGGTGTTTTCAGAAACCAAAGCTTGGGGACAATTTCATATTGTTAAGTAGATAAACATTTTTACATAGTTGTAATTACAAAATGAAAGTTAAATCTTTATTCTACTTCTTAGCATAAAGTTGAATCTGTCTAAAATTGCATGCTAAAAAAGACAATTTTCCTGTTAAATTGAATATTTTGTATAACAGTTTCAAGAAATGTTGCTTTGCAAAGTTGAAATCAAATGCTTTCTTCTGTTTTTCTATTTTTATCTTTTGCTGTGGACAGCCACTTTGTTAAAACGTTTGTTGTATTAAACTTGTTTGTTCTTTCAAAATGGTACAATAATGATGAGTTTAGCCATTAATCTGGTGACAATTACCTGTACATTACTAACAATTCTAACGAATCCGACACAAATAAAAGGACTAGATAGATTTTCTTAAATTTAGGAACATTGCTAAAAGGTACATTTTCTTCTTCTAAATTGCCCTTAAAAGTCAGATAAAGTGACTAATACATTAACTTTAAAACGCGACGCACAATCTTAGTTTCTTATGAATAGGAGAAACTATTTTGTTCAATGCTAGTTGTGGGATTAAAATTGCAATATTTAAACTTGAGAATAATATTTTAAAATTTCTTATTCTAAATCTGAGACTATTTCATGTGTATTTTAAAATAAAGTAAGCAATTATAGGGATATTGTTTAGAAATCTTGCTAAATTCTCTACTACTTCTAATAATGTATCTGTAGTTACTTATAGACTTAATTACACACATTTGTATCTTCCTCCATGTAGTGAAAGTCGTGGTTGTACCTATGCATTGTGCATACATTTTATTTCTCTTTATTTTTTTACTGCACTGGCTAAGACCTTCAGAGAACATTGCTGAATAGAATTTTTGGTGATGAGCATCATTATCTCTTTATTCTGATTTTAAAAAGAATGCTTTTAACATTTCATTGTTAAGTATGACGATGATTATTTAGATTTTTATCAAGATTTTCAGTAAATGCTTTTTCTCCTGATCTTAGTTTTCTCATTGCTTGGTTTTTATCACGAAGTATTAGTTTTTATTTAAATGTATTTCCTTCATTTAGTGAGATCAAAGTATGGTTTTCCTCCTTTAGCCTGGAAATGGGGTGAATTTCCCTTAATAGATTCTTAAAATATTAAAATAACATTGCATTCTTGGATAAAACCAAGAAGCACATGACATATAATTTTTTTTTAATTTGGTTAATATGGTTTGTCATTGCTTTCTTTAGGATTTTGTATCTATCACATTGTAATTTTCCTTCCTTGTGCTTTTTGTTGATTTTGCCATAAGTGTTATACCAGCATTTTATATATGAGTTGGGATATATTTTCTCCTTTTTCATTGTCTAGAAGACTTTGCATCAGATAGAATTATTCTTTCCTTCAAAGTATAAAACGGACATGGAGTGGTGGTATACTGGTGGAAGATTTTAACTACAGCTTCAATTTCTTTAATCATTATGCCACGCTTCAATTACCCCAGACCCCACTAGGCTGCTGGGACATTTGAAGGTGGTAATATCTCGGGTACACCGTTTGGTGATTATGCAATGGAGGACTATATAGGCTTTCTATTTTTAAATGTTTGCTGCAGTCATAGTCATTGATTCCCATTTGTTTGTGCTTTCTGTCATTTTTCTTAATCAATGTCACTAGAGGTATGCTTATTTTATTGTTCATTTCAAAGTATCAGTTTTTAGCTCTTTTTATCTTACCTGTTATTATGTGTTGCTACTTCATTTATTCTACTTTTTATCTGTTGTCAGTTACTTTCTTTGGATTTGCTCTATTCCCTTTATAAGTGAACTTGGACAACAGACTCCTAATTCTCTGGCTTTCTTCTTGTCTACTATAGGAACCCTTTAACATTTTTTTAAAGATTTCTTCTTTGACCTATGAATTATTTGAAGTGTAATTTTAAATTTCTAATTTTTGTTCATCAGTTGATTTAGTCAGATAACATGTTACTCATTTTTTGAAAAATTTTCAGATATGCTTTATGGCTTAATAAACCATTTTTGGGGTCTAATGTTTCATGTTTTAAATGTTCCATGTGTGCTTGAGAAGGATGTCTATAATCTATTTGTGAGGTACAAAGTTCAATATATGTTGATTAGATCAAGACGTTAGTTGTGTTGTCCCAATTTTCTACATTCATACTATTTTTTTTTTTTTTGCCTGCTAGGCCTATCATTTACTGAAAAAAATGCATTAAGGTCTCCCAATGATGGTAAATTTATAAATTTTAATTTGTTTATGTGTTTAATTTATACTTAAAAATATCTTATTAGGTGCATATGTTTAGAAATTTAAAAATGACGTTATAAAGGTAATCTTAACCATTATTTAAATAAACTATCTAAACTTTAATAATGTCTTCTGTTTTGTTGTCTAATATGAACATAAACAGTCCAGCTATCTTGTGGTCATTCTTTGCTTGGTTTGTCTTTTCCAGCCTTTTACTTTCAGCCTTTTTAGGTTCTTATGTTTCACTTCTCTCTTGAAAGCCATATCTCACTATCAATGTGCAGATGCATATATTCTATCCGGAAATTACATCCAAAAATCTTGCTATTTTAACTGGTGAATTTTCCCATTTATATTTTATATACATATGGATTCATTTTTACCATATTATTTCATGCTTTCTATGTATCTCATTTGTCTTTTCCTTTTCTTCCCTCTTTCTCCTTTCAGAATAGATTATTTTTAAATATTCTGATATATTTCCCTCAACTAGATTAGAATTTTGTACTCTTTTTCTAATTTTTTAATATTATTCTTGAAATTTCACCATAAATACTAAATTTCAAAGTCTAAAGTTAATCAATATTTTTTTCACCAAAAAATAGAACAAGAGCCGTAGTATTATTTCTAACATTTATAAACTCTCATTAAGCTTTACAAATCATGATTTCCAGGTTTTATTTCTAGTATTTATTTTAGCCTTACACTTTAGGTTTGTTTATAATCTTTGAATCCAATTAATTGTCCATCCTAATAATTTTTCATTTTCTGATTCACAGGGTTTTAAAAATCTTTTCTTTTATCAGGAACTGTGCTAAGCATTAAGGATATGAGTTAAAAAGGATGGAGTCCAAGCCATCAAGAAGTTTCACATTTGAGGTCAGCCAGGTAGTGTAGTGGTTAAGTTTGCATGCTCCGTTTTGTTGGCCTGGGTTCACTGGTTTGGATCCTGGGCATGGACCTACATAGCACTCATCAAGCCACGTTGTGGCAGTGTCCCACATAGAAGAACTAGAAGGACTTACCTCTAGGAAACACAACTATGTGCTTGGGCCTTGAGGAGAAAAAAACAGAGGAAGATTGGCAACAGATGTTAGCTCATGGCCAATCTTCCTCAGGAAAAAAACCAACTCAATAAATGTTTAAAAAAAAAGATG
The DNA here is from genome assembly GCF_037783145.1 of Equus przewalskii. Classification (NCBI taxonomy): domain Eukaryota; kingdom Metazoa; phylum Chordata; class Mammalia; order Perissodactyla; family Equidae; genus Equus; species Equus przewalskii. The sequence continues at coordinate 75,100,590 of NC_091833.1, read as the reverse complement.
TTTCACATCCAACTAAAAAGAGCATGACAAGATCTTCACTAAGAGTGATGTGAGCACAGAGGATAACATGACAAACTAAATAGGAATAATATATTACATGTGATTACTGTTTATGTAAACTGATTTTTAGATTTACTTCCATATTTATGTATAAATTCTTAAAATTCCTTCTTACACCTCAGACATTCTTTCCAAGTAATCACATTGTGAATAGACATGGTTTTATTTCTTTTTTTCCTCCAATTCTGTATGTTTTTTAAAAGTTTTATTGTCTTGTTGCACTGGCAAGGACCTCCAGTCTTTGTTGAACAGAAGTGGTGAGCTCCCTAGACTTATTCTTGGACTCAAGGGGAAAACGTTCAGACTCTTACTCTGTATGATGTTACTGTAGGATCTTTTTGTAGATGCCTTAACAGTTAAGAAAATTCTTCTCCTATCCTACTTGCTGAGCATTATTAACCAGCTTGAAAGTTGAATTTGGTCAGATTTTTTCTTCTATGTCAGTTTACGTAATCATATTATTTTCTTCTTTAGTCTGTTGATATGGAAAAATATACTGACTTATTTTTGAATGTTAAAGGAACCTTACATTCCCATATTAACCCAGCTTGTATATGCTGTCCTTTTGATATATTTCTGAATTTAATTTGCTAATATTTTATTGATTTCTTCATCTATGAGCAGGACAACTATTGGTCTATAGTTTTCTTTTCTTTGTAGTGCTGCGTCAGGTTTTGGTATCAGGGTAATCCTGGCCTCATAAAATGAGTTGGGAAGTGCTCTCACTACTTCTGTTTTCTGGAAGATTTTATGTAGAATTGCTATTATTTCTTCCTTATATTTGGTACAATTGCCAGTGAAGGCATCCGTGCATTGAGTTTTCTTTGTTAATTTATTGTTTAATAAATATAGGAACATTCAAATAATTTTGTTATTCATCAGTGAACTATGGTAATTTGTGCCTTTCAAACAGATATGTTCATTTTATCCAAGTCGTTGAACTCATGGGCATAATATTACTTTTAGTATTCCCTGATTAGCCTTCTAATGTCTGTAGTGATGCCCTTTCTTTCGCTCTTGACACTTGATGTCTTTTCTCTTTATTTTTCTTAGTCAGCCTGGCTAGAAGTTTATGAATTTACTCATGTTTTTAAAACAGCTTGATATTAGCTTTACTGAGTTTGTTTATTGTTTTCTTTTTTCAATTTCATTCGTCTCTTATGTTTATCATTTCTTTCTTCCAGTTTGTGTTGGATTTAATTTGCTCTTCTTTTTACAGCATTAAGTTGGAAGCTCAGCTTATTCATTTGACAACTATCTTCTTTTCTAATGTATGTATTTGATTCCATAAATTTTTCATTAAGCATTGCTTTAGCTATATCCTCAAAATTGGCGTTCTGTGGGTTTTTTTTTTTTTTTTTGCATTTTCATTCAGTTTAAAACATATTCTGAAGTCCCTTCTGATTTCCTCTTCAGGAGTATGTTGATTAATTTCCAAATATTTGAGGATTTCCCAGATATCTTCTGGTTATTGATTTCTAATTTAATTCATTTATGGTCAAGGAACATACTTCATATAATTTCAATTTTTTATATTTTATAAAGTTGGTTTATGGCTGAGATTATGGTCTTTCTTGGTGAATGTCCCATGTACACTTGAAAAGAATGTCTATCCTACTATCGTTATGTAGACTGTTCTACAAATGTCAATAAATATCAATTAGGAAAATGGCTTGATAATGTTGGCCTGCCTGTCTATATCCTTATTGATTTCCTGTTTATTTGTTTTATCTGTTAGTAAGAAAGAAGTGTTAATGTCTACAACTTTATTTGTAGATTTGCCCATTTCTCTTTTTAGTTCTATCTGTTTTTGTTTCATATATTTTGAACATGTCGTTACATACATATGCAATTGGATTTACAATGTTTTTGTGAATTGACACTTCCACTGTTATGTAATGTACCCGTTTTTTTCTAATAATATTGTTTTCCTAAAGTCTACTTTGTCTGATGTTAATATAGCCACGCAGGCTTTCTTTTGATTACTGTTTTTATGCTATATCTTTTTTCATCCTTTCAGTGTATTTATTGCTTTATATTTGAAATAGGATTCTTATAGGTGACATATACTTGAGTCTTGATTTTTATCCAATATCTCTGTCTTTAGTTGGTATGTTTAGATAATTTATATTTAGTATAAATATCAAAATAATTGGATTAAAATCTACATTCTTTCTCATTGCTATTTGTTCTGTTGGCTGTTTGTCCCTCTCACCTTTAAAAAAATTTTTTTTTCTGCTTGCTTTTGGATTATTTAAGTATTTCTTATGATTCCATTTTAAGTCTACTATTTGTTTTTAATTTGTACCCCTTAAAAAATTTTTTTAAATCACTCCTGTAATAGAAACCTTTAATTAACTGCAATCTATCTTCAAATGATACCACACTGCCACCTTACAACCATATACCCCCTATTCCCTTCTCTCGTTTTTTTGGGTTATTTTTGTCATAGATTTTACTTGTATGTATACTTAAAATCCTCAATATATTTTTGCTTGTACAGTCAATACATTTTAGAGGGATTCAAAATAGGAAACACGTCTTTTATATTTACCTTCATTTTAACTACTAACCTTACAGACTCTCTAAAACTTTCTTGGGGCCCCCAGGAGTTCCAAGATCACACTTTGAGACCCACTGACATAATCTATTAAGATTTATATAAGTGACATTATTTTCTTTCTTTAAACATTCCACTTTTTATTTATCAGAACTTTCAGACATGTCTTTCTAATTCAGTACTCTACTTTTGGCAGCAGTTGCAAAAGATGTTTTATTAAAAAGCATGATAGTTGTCTTTGTAAGACTAACTCCAAGTGTGCTGATTAAGGAGATAATCAGACATCTACACGTTCCTCAGAAATGTTTTTGAGAGCTAGTGATTTCTTTACTATTTAGCACTGTGAACCCTCTGTCATAAACACATAATATTATTACATATATTTTAATCTTTTAAGTCATAAGAGATATCACCATGGGGTCTGGCCCAGTTATTGGAGCTTTTAGGTTTCCTTTGGGTAACTCAGTTTATCACTTAAATTAGTTGAACCGTTTCACCGCATTACGAGGTGTCACACAACAATCGGATGCACTCACGTGAAGTGATGACAGATCCTGTCAGCCACGTAAAGACTCAAGATGATGAGCACTGTTTGGGTCAGTCTCCTTCTCAATTTCTTCCAAGACTGATGCTTCTAAATGGAAATAAGGCACGTGTGAGACATGTCTGCCCCTGCATGGAGAGGAGGAAACAGTTCTTATAATTTGCATTTCCTTCACAAAGTAATGTGAATATACTTTGAAATGATTGAAATATGTAAAGCTGTTAGGACGTTATTTTATCTAAAGACTTTCTAAAAAGATACTTTGATTCTCACCTTTTTGCTTCTAATAACCATGGCATCTTCTGCTGCCTTTTTACTGTCCCTGATTGTCAGCTCTTCATCATTTGGGAAAAGTTATAGAATATCTCTGTGCCTCACCTTTCATCGATGGAAACATGTTTTTGCTTCCAAGAAATTGCCACTTTTCATATGATTTGGTAAAATTGAATTGCTTCCAGTTTTCGGGTTTCCAGAAATGTTGATATTAATCTTATTTTGCACAAAAATATAGTGACGTGTGATTTTTAAATCACAAGTTAAAATATCATAATTATAAAATACTGACTGAATCTCTTTATTTGCAAATGTAAAAGTCCCAGCACTGCGTAACAGATGTGAACTTAAAAGTAAGACATTAGTCTAAGAATCATTAATCTCTATAAAGACAAACTATTATAAAATGCTTAAATATTTATTTGACATAATTTTCATGCCTATGGAATAGGTGGCTGCATAATGCTAACTATGTGTTTGCAAAATCTCCCAGAATACTGTATCACAATAATAGAATAGAAAGTTCGGCAGATTTATAATTAAAATCAAAACAATATTTAAAAACTTTAATGGCATATTTGCTTGCTCTTCAGAGATGTCACTGAGCTTCAAGTAATCCTACTGAATCTGATTAAAGATGTAAAAGATAACATTTAATGCTATAAGAATAGAATTTCTTGTATCGTTACCATACCAATCCTTTATGAAGTATTCTATAGTAGCTGTTGACTAATTTAATTAAAGAGGAATATTTTTATGGGAAATTATTTTCTAACAGCTTGAATTGATTGCTATTTTCAAGGAAATTGGGAAACATATTGCATTTATAGTTTAGACAGTTTGATTTAATTTAACATGCAATTTAAATCAAACTTTAAATCTTGGCCCAAATAACAATCTTTTGCAAATAGATTTTTTTGTTTTTATTAGTATCTGTGGCTTACCCCAAATTTAGAGGCTTAAAATAACAAACAATTATTATTGCATAGTATCTGTGTATTAGGAATCTGGCTAGAGCTTAGCTGAGTGCTTCTGGTTCAAAGTCTCTCTCATAAGGCTACAGTCCAGGTTTTGGCTGGGGCTGTGCTCTCATCTGAAGCCTTGGCTGAGGGAAGATCTATATCTTTGTTTTTTGAGGAAGATTAACCTTGAGCCAACATCCACCACCAATCCTCCTCTTTTTGCTGAGGAGGATTGGCCCTCAGCTAACATCCATGCCATCCTCCTCCACTCTGCATGTGGGACACCTGCCACAGCATGGCTTGATGAGCGGTGCCAGGTCCCTGCTGAGGATCTGAACTGGTGAACCAGGAGCCACTAAAGTGGAGCGCATGAACTTAACCACTATGCCACCAGGCTGGCCCCGGGGAGGATCTATTTTTAAGCTCATTCATGTGGTTCTTGGCAGGATTTAGCTCCTAATGTAGGATTGTTTGATTGAAGGTCTCTGTCCCTTGATTGCTGTTGGCTAGAGGGCTGCCAAAGTCCTTTGCTACATGGGCCTCCCCATAGGTAGCTTATAATATGGCAACTGACTTCCATCAAAGCAAATGAGCATGAAAGCAGAGAAGGTATGCAAAATGGAAGCCATTGTCATTTTTGTAGCTTTTTCTTGGAAGTGGCATTCTATCACTTTGCTATATTCTGTTTGTTGGAAGAGCGTTACTAAGTTCAGCTTATTCAACAGGAGGGGATAACATAAGTATGTGAATACTAGGACATGGGAATCGTTGGGGGCCATGTTAGAAGCTTTCTACCATGTTTGTTTAAGACTATCTTCTGAATTTCTGACACATAGAAAGAATAAATTAAAATGAACCCACATTTGGTAAAACCCCCAAATGAAGTTGGAGTAGATGCAGTAAAGGGACAATATTTTGTTTCTTTCAGAAAGTATATTGCTTTATTTGTTCAAAACAGATACTCAAATTTTCTCCTTATAAATATCTCATCTATTTTTATTTTGCCTTTTTCTGTTTGGGAGCATGGATTCTTAGAGGGCAAAATTTGTGTTTCTAATACTTGTACCATTTTCTACAAACACAGTGCTTGATTTGCTTCAATTCAATTGAACAACATTTATTTATAGGTCAGAGAGCCCTAGGGAAGTGTTCCACTTCACATGAATACACATTTGAGATCATAACTCAGTAAGAATGCACCTTAGAGATCATGACTTGGAGCTTCTCAATGAACTCTCGACTATCCCTGAGCTTTCTAAAATGCCAAAAGTTCTATTGAGTAATCTAAGTTTCAGAGTCAAGAGAGAAACATCTCTAGGTGTGCTTAGTCTAAAGTCACTGTGATAAAAGCTAGAAAAGTCATTAGCTTTGCCTACATTTGCTCTCTTAATAACTCTTGATCTTCCAGATGGACATTTTTAATTTGCACAAAAGGTAGGACTATAAAGGTAGAGACCAACTGATTTTACTAAAAAGGTACCGTATAAATTCCCTTTACCTTGACATTAATTTTCCCATGCTCCAATGCCTCTTCAACAATCCATTAAAATTTTCTCTTACAGAGTGATAATGATAGCCTTTGTCCTGTCATTAATGTGGCCTAATCACTATGGCAAGGAATCCCACAGCCAAGTCAGTCAACTCTAAAATGTAAGACTATCCAAACTAGAGCTTCATTAGATTTAGTGCTTGTCTCATGACACAGCTTTACAATTTGAATTAAGAGGTTCCCAGACATTGCATTCTGTGACTTGATACCCCTAAATGCTCATCAATGTGCCTTAATCTGTCTAAAATATTTGTAATGAGCCTAGATTTACATCCCTAGGAATTAGCTCTTAGGAAGGCCAATGACTTCTTTCATTATTCATCACTTCTTGCCTTCCATTAGCACAATTAACAGCTGTTCCATCCCAAATGATGAGGATAGTTTCAAACCATTCAACAATGTGCATTGAACAGAGAGTTGTTAATTTTGTTTGACATAGATTCAAAAGGTTATAATTCTTGTATGTCTATTACATTTTGGGTGATAATTTAAAAAGTAGATATAAGTGACCATAATTGCAAAAATTATGCTTTTGTTAATCAGAACAGATTGTAGGTGGAGTGATGTTGATAACTAAACTGCCCCGATGTCTCAGTATGGAACTGAAATTGAGGTAAGCTCCACATATTCTGTTAATTCTGCTCATTTTAGTTTTTATTCATATAATCATATCTGCCCTATGTTTTTCTCTCACATCTTCCAGGATTGTGTTTGAAAGTAATTTCCTGTTTTTACTGATAGATATATGATCAGGTTTTCTTTGATGTTGTTCAATGCTTTCAGAAGTACTAGTTAGGGATTGTTATTCCCTAGAATGCAATTAGGAAGCATGTATTTGGATAGTCTCCCTCCTTCCCTCCTCTTTTGTCATTTAACTAATTATTTCCTAAAATTTATCACTTACAGTGAGTCTGTTAGCCTGAACTTTGTTACTCTTTCAACTCCTGACATTTACAATTCTTCTTGCCTGGTGAAAAAAGTCGTAGAACCCATGGACTGGAAAGTCTGATAAGGCTATGTTTTTAATTTTTATATTTTTTTATCAGATTAATACAGTGAATGAGCAGGGAGGGAATGATTAGAGAATGAGATGTTGAGTACTGGGAACTGAGATTTCAGAAATGGTGCAGTTATTGGTGATGGCAAGGGCTAGTTTACCAAAGGAAGTGAGTAGCCAAGATGACAGCAAGGATATCTAGAAATTGAGAAGTCAGGGATGTATTATTATTGATGTTAAAGTCAATAAGAAGGCAAATATGAATAAAAGAAGAGGAGAAAATAGTGAAGCAAGTATGAAAGGCATCAATAAATTAAGAAGGTACTAAGTAATTAGGAGGTGAGAGCAATGAGTGGAGGGAGAGATTGGTATAATCTGGTGGCATATGATGACTATACATGTAGTACAGAACATTTTCCCTCCTATCATGACAGAAATTACTGACTCTGTTATTTCCTGCGTTGCTCCCATAGACATTTCTTATTGTATCACACACCCACATTTTGCTTTATGATTATTTCATAATTAATCAAATTTCATAATGATTAAGTATGGAGTAGCACCAGAAATTCATGGAATGAAAAGAGAAAAAAGAAATCATTTATAACAAAGAGTGGTTCCACTAGGGCTCGTTACTTTAGTAACAAATAAAATCCTTTCGATAATTGTGATTTTAATCACTAATTAGCCTTTGGATTCCCAAATCTTTGCATCTTCCATTACCTGTCTTCCAAAATGCCCTAAACTCACCAATCCAATTCATCTCCTCTGTAGATATTAACCAAGTAAGATTAATTACCTTAAAACCCCCAAATGAAATAAACTCAATGACATTTACTGCACCATTCAGCCATTTACCCCTTTTCATCAATCTTGTGATCCTTCTTGATTCGCAATTAAAACCTGAAGTAAATAAAGATGCTGAAAGTTTTAAGCACCATTTCTTAATGACTTAACATTTAGGTTTTGTCAGTGCCCCCAAAACAAGTTGGGAAAGAAATTCTTGCAGAATGAAAGAAACTAGGGAGAAGTCTTCATATTTCTGTGGGCTATAATTCTCTTATAATGGATATGAACTATAGACACATTTACAAAGATCAGCAATCTTTATAAACAAAACTAGTCTTAATTTCAACTAGGAAAATATCAACAGGAGTGTTTACTAATAAGGGAAAAAAGTGGAGTGGTCTCTGGTGTTGTTTCTGTGTTTAGAGTTGTTCATGATCTGTTACTGATGATATTTAGCACCTTATTATTCTCCTAAAAGAGTTTAATACCAGTGAAAAACTTTGGAAAGAAAATCCAAGTAGACTAATTTAACACAATAATACTATATAATTTCTGTGTGTTATTTCCTTCTCATCCTGCTCCCCTATAAATTACTAGTAGTATTTTTTAACAAAAATGGGAATTGCCAAGAACGAATATCTTTACTTGAGTGGTATAAGTTTAAATCCTTGTTTCAAGAACAAAAATTTGTCAATAACCCTAATGCTATCATACTTATCTGAAGAAACTTTCCCCACGGAACCTTGAGTTTTAGAATTGTGTTTAATTTCAAATCTTTCTCTTCTCTTGAAAGTAAAAGGTAATGTTGACAACAACACACTCATCTAATTAAGACACAAGGAAGAAACTACCAAGAAATGAATATTTTAGTGTTCATCTACCTGTACTTTTCATTTAAAATAGATGGCATTATGTATGGAAAATTTTGCCTTGACTTGAACCTCAAAAATGACATAGAAAAGTAAAAAGAAGAGGCAGTGTAGGATAATAAGTCCTCTGATGGTCTGTTTCTTATAATCACTGCATAATGAATGCAAGGAAGCAGTAATTAAACATTATAGAACCTGAATTACTTGTTCCATTAATTAGTCTCTGTAGCAGTAAAAACAAAGCTTATTTTCTGTTAAATAAGCAAAATTATATGAGAGCCTAACAATTCAAAGAAGTCACATGATAGTCATCCAACATATTGCTGCCTTTTCTAATTCTTTGGAATATTTACCTTGTTGTAAAGTGTGTGATTTATATCTTGCCAAGATAGAAATGATGAGCAGAAAAAGAAAGCTAAATGAAGATATATGATTTTATAGATTTCCAGAGAGGGATTGGGTACATAAAAATGGGGCCATAGATTCTTATTTTAGTGATATCAGATATTTTATTTTTATGTTCTGAACTTTAGACTTAAGGACTATAAACAGGCAATTAAACCACGTGTGACAGGATAAAACCTTCTATCCTCTAGTCTCCTACATTCATTTTCTTCTTATGCAGGTGAGGAAAATGTCTTTTTAACAAAACCAAGTAAAAACTAATTATAAATTCAGCATGATAATTCATCAAATTCTGCTATTAGAGGGGTACAATATTAGCTCAAGAAGTCTTTGTTTATTTTAAAGGCTCCTCACTCCGAAGAGAGTGAAAATCTAAGAAATGCAAAAATCCATGTCACCATAAATAAACGGATGAAACCATAAATAAAGGTCTTTATAATCTTGATGTCAGGGAAAGAAGCCAGGATGGGTGGGAGCAGAATTGTTGGATAGAAAACAAAAACTAAAACAAAAACAAAACTAAAATAACTTTGTACCTGGGGAATGGAAAAGACCAAAAAATTGGAGGGAGGGAGAGAAAAGGGACAGCCAACCGAAGCCAAATTCAAAAGACAACTTGAGGAAACAAGTTAAGAAATGTTTTGTACCATCTTCTATACTCTGCAAATTAACGTTATGGAGTCAATTGTGTCCTTCCCCCAAATTCATCTATTGAAGACCCAATCAACGAAGTGATGGTGTTTGGTGATGGGGCCTTTGGAAGACAATTAGGTTTAGATGAGGTCATGAGGATGAGGAACTCATGATGGGGTTGGTGTACTTATAAGAAGAGACACCGGAGAGCTTGCTGTCTGTCTGTCCCTACCTTGTCAGGACACAGCAAGAAGGTAGCCATCCATGAGCCAGGAAGGAAGCTCTCACCAGAAACTGACTATGCTGGCACCTTCATCTTAGACTTCTAGCCTCTAGAACTGTGAGAAAATAACTTTCTGTTGTTTAGGTAACCCAGGCTATGGTATTTTGTTATGGCAGCTTGAGCTGACCAAGGCAGTTCATGGCAGGTTAATTGTAAGATTTTTTTTCTGGTAATGTATTACAGTCATTGTGGGGGCATAAATAGGAAAATATACAGAGGCTGGCTGATAACTTTGATACTCCAGTATTTGAAAGTTGTCAGGCTCTGTCCTTGTGACTTCAGTAGCCATTGCTTTGGTTTAGACTTGAAGACAAGTTCAACTTGAGTCCTCTAGGGTAAAGGTAAATTCAGAAAACAGAATCCGTGGCACTACTTCCATTCATTTGATAGTCCATATTTACAGAGTGCTACAATGTGCCAGACACTATCATGGGCAGTGAAGATCCAGTAGGGAGCACAAACCCCTGCCCTTATACAGTTATATTACACATGATAAACTGAGTGATAAGATCTACATAGTATAATAGATGTTGACAAGTTCTATGGAGGAAGACAAAGCAGGAATTGGGATAGCTGAGGATAGGGTTCAATTTTAAACAGGGTGGTCAAAGAAGACATCAAGGAAAAGTGCCTTTTTTTAAATCTTATCTTTTTCTGCTTTTGGTGAGGAAGATTGGCCCTGAGCTAACATCTGTTGCCAATCTTCCTCTTTTTTTTTCTCTCCAAAGCTCCAGTGCATAGTTATATATCCTAGCTGTGAGCCATTCTAGTTCTTCTATGTGGGATGCAGCCATAACATGGCTTGATAAGTAGTGTGTAGGTCTGCTGCCAGGATCCGAACCAGTGAACCACAAGCCACTGAAGCAGAGCGCATAAAATTCACCACTCAGCCATGAGGCTGGCCGCCTGAAAAGGTGCCTTTTGAGCAAAGACCTGAGGGAGCCTGGGGACAAGCTATGCACATTTATGTCTCTGACATAGAGAACAGCAAAGACAAAGGGTCATCAATGGCAATGTGCCTGTATATTTGAAAACAGGCAAGGAGCCCAGTGTGGCTGGAGCAGAATGAGGTGGAGAGAAAGAGGTAAAGGTTTGTGGGTATGCGTGTGGTGGGAGTGAGCAAGAGGTTAGAAAATTCGTTGTGTTAATGATTTTGCGCTGAAGTTTTAAAGGAATGCTAATGAACCAAAGTCAAGTTATAATTACATATACTCACAATCACCAGAAGACTGTTAATTTCTAGAAAAGTTTGCAAGTGAAACAGGGATTTTAACATTTTTGTATTGACAGTTTTTTAACAGATGGTTATTTGGTTAACCTGAAGCTCAGATGCAAGATGCTGTATTTTAAATAGACAAGCAGGCTGCTATCTGAGCAAAACCTTTAAGCTCCAATCTTTTTGACGAGGTGAGGTAAGCCAGAGTTTACATTCGAGGACAGATCTATTCTCTTCGAGGCTGAGGATGGCATTCTCAATCTGTGCAATTTTCTGGATGTGGTTGATATAAAACGAAGCAAGCATGCACTTCACACAGAATAGTCAATACTCTGAATAAAATCAATGCTTTACAGTCACTATTAGATAAGGATTTATTTTCAGTCCTTGGGTATTGATTCTGGACTTTTCATATGTATTTAGGGTGTTTCATTGCTAAAATGCTACTTCTAATTAATATAATTGTTTCAAAATCAAGGTTAGCATTTTAAACAAGTATTTGAGTTACTTATGGTTATAGTATTTTGAGCGTTGAAACACCATTGAAGGAAAAAAGAAGCTGGGAGGATATCTCTGTTATAAAACCTGAGAAAGAGGGTGTACAGTGGGAACCCTTGAGAGGTCTATGTAGCTGGTTGTTCTAACATTGGTCCCTAAAAAAAGTTTTAAAATTATGCTATGCTTTATGGAAACTTCCTGAAGTCTTAGAGGGGAATATCTTACCCAAAATTTCATTCTGGATGATTTTGATTATTATGGAATGTGTTCAGTGTAAAAATTGGAAAAAGAAATGAGATCGCACAATAACTTGGCCGTGGTAATATTTCGCATTGGTTTCGGAGAAGGGCACTGGAGATATGCACAGTGCCAGGATGAGGAACAGGCCAGCTAGCCCACGCCGTGAATGGTGTTTCAATCTCTACCTTCAGTGATAATATGTACCATTGAGCCCTCATTATTTCTCACTGAGGCCATTTTAGTAACACTCTATCTGAACTCTCTGCTTTTCAATTTCTTTCGTTCCTTCAGTCTTTCCTTCACATCACCATAGAATTCTAATTGTAGAATTTATTTTCAAAAATCTGCAAAGACTTGTGAGTGGCTCTAGAATAAATTCTGGACTCCAGCATTAAAATCCAGATCCTCATGATCTGGCACAACCTCTCTGCAAACTAGTTTCCCACTAACAGTACCCCTCCCTAACCCCTATCTCGCAGTAGTACTGATTAGTTTTGTGGCCCAGTGATGTTGATCTTGCTGTGTGCTAAGGATGGGTTGCTCTTCCACACTCAGGACCAGATAAATAATTTGTGGGGTTCAGTGCAAAATTAAAATGCAAGCCTCATTGTTCAAAAATCATTACGTATTTCAAGATGTCAACAGCTGAGCATCAAACCAAATGTAGGACACTTGCACAAGTCACACTTCCATGAAGTTGTCCCTTTCTGCACTCTTCACGGACCAGATTTTAATGTTTCAAGGCGTAAATCATGTCTTTTTGTACGAGAAACCTTCCCAAATGCTTAAAGTCAGAATGATCTCAGCCTCCCAATTACTGTGTTCCAGTAGACATAACCTATATACTTACATTATTCTACCTAGGGTGCACACATATGTCAAGAATCTAAAGAAACGGATTGAATCTTATTTATTCTCGATCTTTCCTCCTTTCTTCCTAACCTAGCACTTTATGCATGCACAATCGATGAGATACAAATTATGCCCCTGTATATCCTATGAGATAAAAAAGAAAGTTTACATGCGTTCATCAGAGGCCCCCAGAAAACCTTGGAATTGGTTGCATCATAGCCCATTTGTTTTCCGTGGCTTTCCATAGCCTCGGGATCCTGCCCTGATAACAAACACAATGCACCTGTATCAGTCAATAGGGAGCCTGATTGTCATCTGCCTCATCCTACACAGCACCAGGGGTCAGTTTTGACCCTGGCTTCTTTCTGTTGAGACAGTTAGTGTCGTTAGAACGGTAGAAAGAGAAAATAGACTTTAAACTCTGTGGATAAAGACAATAATTATAACAATAAATATAGAAAACAAATATAGAATGGGTCTTGAATGATGGATGTCAGCAAGTTAGCAGAAAGACTTTATTATTTATAAGACTTATTTTAAAAGCTATTTACTTTCTACAAAATATATTAAAAAGCATAACATATACTGCAAGGGACAATTTGCAAAATCTCGGATTTTATGTCTACGATATGGGCATACTTGCCAATAATTCAAATGCCCCTTGGACGTTTTGTTAAAAAAACAAAAAACAACTTTATTTTTTTGCGGGGGAAAGGAAATAATAACAACAAACGTGAACGTGGCCACAATATTGAGGAGGCAGTAGTTGGGAACTTGCTTCCCCCTAAGATTGGTTTGAAAATATAAAGGGGATATTTGATGTCAGCTACTAAAATTCAAATTAAGTGGAAAATTATTAGAATCATTCTACTTATTAATTCCAGTTACCAGATTACTATTTAGCCAGAGAAACTAGGCTGATTTTGGGCAAAATTTTGAAGTTCATAATATTTCCTTTTACAACCCAGATTACCTTTTATCCCTTTTACGTACCCCTTTGGATACAGTTCATTTGCTTCCATTCACTGGTACGTTCCTTTGGTAATGGTCTTACATTCCGGATAAGTTACAGAGAAGATGTGATGGTGTTAATAAAGGTGATGTACATCCTGGGTTCCAGGAGAGCCTGGGCTCTTGCCTTTTGCTCTATCATATTTATTCATAGTGTCCTCTTTCATTCTCACCTCGCAAAGCCTCACTCTTTCAAACAGCTGAAATCATAAGCCATTTGGTCCTCCTAGTATTACTTAACCCAAAAAGAAATTTATTTTAATAGAAGCCAGAATCCTAAAGGGATAAAGACTTAATGGTAAAATTTAGATACCAAGCAACTGGTTAGAGAGAGTCAGCAATAGAGGGGGAGGGATGGGGAATGAATGGGAGAGGCTACATGCTTACAGCCCTGGAATCATAGAGCTCAGTCTCATTTACTTTATACTAATAACAAGTCCTGTGGGAAAGTCTCTTAGATGTTATATGGCTGTGGCAGACTCAAAATGTCCATCCCTAGATATTTCATTGAAGACGAAGATTCAGGGATTGCAGCATGGGTGTCAGCATGGATCCAGAGCTTCATGGGCCAACAATAGTGTTTCTTAAGTAAAGTAAGTTTTTTCATACACATCCCTAAAAAGACGGATGCAGCTGAAGATGAGGTACTCTAGATTCTTGCGACTTAGAACAACACCAATTTAAATGTCCCAGTATTTTTGTTGTAAGGGTACATCTTGTTTTACAATACAGAATGTCTGGCTATTTGACTTCCTACAAAAATGATTCTAAATCTGTCTTCAGTTTTACATTTTTCATAGGCATCTGACTTACAGATCACTAACAGGAATAAAAGAAACTAGAGGGAAGGAAGAACGGAATAGGCATAGTGAGAGACAGAGTGTCTGCTAAAAGGATGCGTCTGGGAATAACTTGCCTGGAAAGATTGGATATCAAAAGGCAACATTTCTGTTCCCAGGGGTATTCTGATGGGCTTACCCATTGTACACACAATGTAGTCATCCTTTTTTTTCTAGCAGCTTCTATAGAAAGAACAGCCCAAGAGAAATTATTTCGTAAATGTTTATGTAAAATTTTACTTCCACATAGAGGAGGAGTAAACTTTTTGTCAGGAACTTGGGTCCTGGGTTCATTTTACAGACCAGAAGCAAGTTTATCCACAAGTCTTCATCCTCAAGGATAAAAGGGGAAATATGACAGCGCTCTTTGTTTTCTTCAAAAAGTTATTTTGTGGATTAGTGAGGCAAAGTTATTAGAGTGTTTTGAACAACTAATATGGGCTATATAAATGTAGATTATAATGAGGATAGGCAGAAAAATTAGTTGGTTTACAGCATGGTGAGAAAGTTAATGAATTCAGCAGAAGCAACCCATTATGCAGAGACGTCGAGAAGTCAAGGAAACTGTTTGCTCCTATTTGCAAAATGATCTTGAAAATTCATTACCTGACCTCGCTGCGTGCATCGATGAATTTTACTGTATTGGGAAAGAGCCTGAGGGAAATGAGGCATTACCAGAGTACTGGCAATGTTTACAAGGTCTGTAACAGTTGGACAAATGTTTTCATTGTTTAGAGGGTCTGTGTTGTGCCACTGTATAATTAGGTTTGGTCTGATTTCATTTTCAATTAAAGTGATCAGCTTAATTCACTTTTATTCCAGTTACTAGCAAGGTAAATTTGATAATATTTCAGGCTTATTAAGAGTGTCTCCTTGTTCCCTGTAACTATTCAGGATTAGTATTATTTCTCTGGGTTACTAAATGTGAATATAGTTCTCTCCTTGCTGTAGATATACAGGCAAACTCAAGTTGGACATTCTTTACTAAGGGCCTACTGTGTGTCAGGAAAAGAAAGAGAAAGCAAGTGGAAATAGCTGAAAGAACATGCTGGTTTTGGAGTCGGAAGTTCAGAGTGGCAAACTCATAATGCACTTGAGAGAAGCAGAAATTGGACTATTTACGGTGGTCAGCGACAGATTGTAGAGGGCCATGGATATTACATCCTGGACTTTCCATTTTATCTTTAGATGATGGGAAAAAGAAAAATGAGTCTAAAAATAATCATAAATATGATTTTAAAAAGTCACTGTTTTGATAATATATAAGAGAAACTGTGCCTATCCTAAGTACCTTAAAATTGAGAAGTAAATGGTCAAGCAACATGTCTGTAGTCCATTCACTCACTTTGGCAAGTGGGCATGGTGGGGAAGCAGGCCACGTCTGGGGTGGGGAGGGGGAGAAGGCAAGTGACCGGGTCCAATCTCCCTATAAACAAACTGAGGACAGACTCCCAAATAAACCAAATAATTTTTGCCAGCAGGACTGTCACCTATCTTTGGAATGCTATCAGTGAGATGTATCCAGTTGTCCAGTACTGCTTAGGGTAAATATACATGGAATCTGTGGATTAATGGGGCATGGCTCCTTGGACATGTCACATAAGGTATGGAATTATTTGATTATAAAGTGGAGATGTTTCACAACCCAAATATCACCTTCTATGTGAGTGAGGTGACTACATAAGTGATTTAGAAACTCATCTGTTAAACTGGACCACGTTGTACTGATGTGCTTGGTGTGCTGCAAGAAAGGACCTGGGTAGCTGGGGTGGAGGCCCCAGTACTCTTGCTGATTACCTGTAACTCTTACCTGTATCTCATGCTTACATGTATTCTTGAAACTATTAATAAAAGTTGATACTGGGTGAGATCTTTATTCTTGTTAGTCTGATTTTATATGATCCTTTGTGTTATCTCAGGTAATATGGAAGACTCATGCATATTCAAAAAAGAAAAAGATTTCAACAGCATTGGAATTTTAGAAACAGAGAAAGACTTTAACTGACTAAACCAGTCCGTCCTGAGCACCCTCCAACCTTGTCCCTTAGTCCTTTCTTTATCTACGTGGGGAGGACAGCAGATCTGGGGAGGGATGAGGATAATAGCAAGTGCATTTTGAGGTGTCTGGCCACCTTAGAAAATTCTCTCTACCCGGCAGTGGGAGGGGTGAGACAGAGATGGCAGGATCTCTGTCAGCAGTTAAAGTGGGGAGACGCTGGCTTTTAGGTGTTAGATTTGGCCAAAGAACAACCAGATCTGATTCAGGTCTATTTAGAGAATTTGACTGTTGGGACTGGAGGTCTCCCCTTCCAGACCAGCAGAGTCACATCTATAGGGAACAAATTGAGCCTCTTCAGGTCTGGAGCTGAGAGGCAAATATGCTATCCCACGAGTCAAATATCACACCATTTACTCCGCACACATTGTCAGAGAGAAAAGACCAAGTCTGGATAGACTTCTCCTTGTTTAGGGACAAGGAAAAGAAAAGAAAGAAAAGGAAAGGAGAAAACAATCTAGAGGCAACAGGAAAGAACAGTCCATAACAAAAAAAACCAAGATTTTTTTGTTGTTGTTTGTTTGTTTTGTTTTGTTTTGTTTTGAGGCAGATTAGCCCTGAGCTAACATCTGCTGCCAATCCCCCTCTTTTTGTGGAGGAAGACTGGCCCTGAGCTAACATCCGTGCCCATCTTCCTCTACTTTATATGTGGGACGCCTACCACACTGCCTTTACCAGCTGTGCCATATCCGCACCCGGGATCTGAACTGGCGAACCCCAGGCCGCTGAAGTGGAACGTGCGAACTTAACCACTGCGCCACTGGCTGGCCCAAAACCAAGAATTTTTAAGAAACAAATTAAAAATTTTACCTGTAAAAATTGTTACTAGAGGAATGAATAGTTACTTGTTGTAATAAACAAAATTCGACAAGACATGGCTTATATAAAACTAGAAAAAGGAAGTGATAAGCACATAATACATAAGGGCCATATGTATACATGGAACATATAGAAATGCAATATATAATGTATAGACAGTGGAATCTTGTAGAAATAAAAAAATCTTTCAAGAAAAATCTGAAGTTCAATAATTGGACTGATACATTAGAGATATTAAAAGAGCATAATTGGTGTTGCAGGAAATCAAATTATCACACTAGAAGACAAGTTTGAAAAAGCCTCTTTGATGTATGAGAATGAAAGTGATAAAGAAAGGTAGCAAAATTAAAGAAAACAAAGACATGTGATGATATATTGAATTAATATATGTTCCCGAGGAAGAAACTGAAACAGATTATATAATCACCAAGCCAGAATCAACAGAAATCAAAATGACACTAACCTTATTCATCTCTCCAATATTTAATACTAACAGGTAATGATACATAGAACATAAGAAGGCAGGCTGTGTCTCACCCAAATTGGGAAGCATTTATGAAAGTAATAGAAAGATATCCTCGTATATAGCCTTTCTGAAAAATATTAATCACAAATCTGTATTAGCTGAAACAGAGTATAGTAAAAATTAACAATTAAAATCATTTTCATGTGATGGGAAAGTCAGCACTGATTTTTCCCTTAACTTTGATAATTTAAAAGCATTTAGATTTCTGGGCCAGCCCCATGGCCCAGTGGTTAAGTTTAGTGCACTCTGCTTCGACAGCCTCGGTTTGTGGGTTCAGATCTCAGGCATGGACTTACACCACTCATCAGCCATGCTGTGGCAGTGACCCACATATAAAACAGAGGAAGATTGGCACAGATGTTAGCTCAGGGCTAATCTTCCTCAGCAAAAAATAAATAAATAAATAAATATTTAAAATTTAGATTTCTTATATACTTAATAATTAAATAGTTTCATACCAATAGAATTTAATACTCATTAGGAAAACAATAAAATTAAATTTTATTCATATGATGAGAGAAAAATAAAGAAATAAGTTACAAAAAACCAATAATACATAATAAAAATATGTAATAGGCAAATAATATCAAATATATGGTAGGCCAACGAAACTATGTTTAATACTGAATTAGAAAGAAGATATCATCAGATTGAGTTAAAAGACAAAATTCAAATGTATTCTACTTGTATAAGAAATACCTTTATAGTAAGGATATATAGTGTCATAAAGATAATACAGTAGTCACGAATCCATATGAGTCTTGAATCTATACAGGAAGAAAAAATACACCAAAAATAAGAAAACATACATTAATATATATAAATAACAAAGTTGCATAAAGAAATACAACTTGGGGCCAGTCCAGTGGCATAGTGGTTAAGTTTGTGTGCCCTGCTTCAGCAGCCCAGGGTTCACAGGGTTGGATCCTAGACGCAGACCTACACACTGCTCATCAAGCCATGCTGTGGCAGTGTTCCAAATACAAAATAGAGGAAGATCGCCACAGATGTTAGCTCAGGGACAATCTTCCTAACCAAAAAAAAAAAGGAAATATAACTTTACTGATGTTACCATTCATCTCTGATAAGCATATTTGTGAATGTTTATACATACACATACTTTTTACCATAGAGAGAATAATTATTTTAAGCTCCATTAGAAAGTTTGCCAAGTATGATCATAAATTAGGCTGCGTATAAACTTGAAAAAAGCAGACATCACTTAGGGAAGTTCTCAGATTATGATGAAACAAACAAACAAACAAACAAACAAAAGTATTCTAACCCTCTGGAGATGAAATAAAGCTTCCTTAAGCTACTATTGTTGTAAAGAAGAAATAAAATTATATTTATAGACAATATTTTTGAAGAGAAATTATATAACATATCAAAGTAAATTTGCTATAATGAAATCTATATCTGGAGATAAACACATAACTTTAAATGTTTTATACATTAAAAGATAAAAAAGAAAAATAAATGATCTAAACATTTAACCTCAGAAATTAGGAAAAGATTCAGTGTGCACAGTGTTTATGTGTGTGTGTGTCTACACATGCATAGACCATGAGTGCATATAAAACAAGGGAACAATAAATATAAAAGCAGAATTATTGTTACCTAGCTAACCAATCAACCAACCAACCAATCAACCAATCAGCAAATTAAAAAACCCATAGAATTGATAATGAAATCTTGAGATATTCAATAATTTTTGAGAAAATTGTTGAAAAAATAAATGAATGTCTAGATAACCCTTTTTAAAATGGGAGTGGGGTGGGTTTTATTTTGAATATTTTGAACTCAGCAGTTTACGGCATTGCTGCAGAGAGAGTTCAATATGAGATGCTTTATAGACAGGCTTCATCCTCTGAACCGGCAATCATATTAAAATCCGATTGCTATAACTTTGGGTTTGCCCAGTTCAAAACAATAATTTGCTCTAATGTTATCAATTTAAATGACAATTCTACTGCAGCCAACATTTGCCTAATGTTATTCACTAATGTTCATACCACACCATATTACTACAGTTATAAAACATAAATCTAGCACTTTTGATATCTTTCCCCTTGTTGCAGAATATGAAGTGTTTTTCTTTCCAAAATGAATCATTGGTTTATCTCTGCCCTTATTAGTAGTCTCTCTTCTCTCCTATGTCTTTATTCTATCAACAGTAAGCTTCTTTTTCTGGCATCTTCAATCTTTCTCTTTCCCTTGTCCTCCTCTCTATGGTACATCAAATTTCCTCTGTTCTTTTAAAGTTTTTTTTAAAGCCCTGTCACCCAGTCTATTCTCTTTCAAGTTATTTGTGTACTCATTGCCTCCAATCTCTTATCCCTCATCACCTTTGAGCCCTTTGTGACTGGGAATCAGATGGATGGATGGATAGATAGATACATAGATAGATAGATAGATAGATAGATAGGTATCAAAAGCAACTAGAGATGCAGGACAATATGATGTAACAATAGTCAAGAAATGAACATGTTGACTGTCTTGACTAAATGAGTTCCTAGTAATTTTCATAAATTAATTTCAGTTGCAATTTTTCATTTAATTATCACATTTGATTACCATTTGTTTCAACCACTAGACTCATGTCTTTTTTATATACCTAATAAAACGTACCATGAATGCCACATGGTAGAAACTCAATATGTATTTCTTGAATGAAAAATACATTTGTTGAGTAAGTCATTGGCCAACTTAGTCAAATGCAGTTTAGATGTGAAATAAGGTGAAAGAAAATAATTCAGTGAATTTTGCAGTGTGGAGGTATCTGGTGATTCTAGCTGGATGTGTTTCAGTGGTGAGTGTGAAATCCTGCAGTTTCCATATTTAGTAGGAGGTGGGTATGTGGATACTGCATATGCAATCAATTCATTTGAGCAGTTTGGCTGTGAATTGGCAGCGAATAAGTGGAGGCAGTAGATGGAGTCAAATTAGAACAGTTTATAAACTGAGATTGATGAGATGAAAAAATAAAAATTCTTAATCTTTCCCCCAAAACTGTATCAAACTCTAACAATGTTTTGCTTAGAATATTGCAAAAGCTATTTTTTAGTGTTCTATCCATATCTAATCCTCCTCCTGTCCTCCGGGAATATGGTGTCACGTTGCTATTGGAGTGAATTGGCCACTTCTCTGTTTAAAACCCACCAACAACTTCCCCTTAACCTTTGGATATAAACATATTTCCTAAACATATCTCATGTGTTTCTTCTGCATCCTCTAGTCTCTTCCCACTTCTCAGTCCAATCTCTTATTTTCTCCATATTTTCGTTGCTGTAGTAACACATTATTTTCAAAATCTTAGAATACTTTTTCCATTTTATATTTCTTTTTAGAATTTACTTACCTGTTCTCTTGGTTCAATTAATATGTACAGAGCCTCCATATATCAACTAAAATACTACTTCTCCAGGGACTTCTTCCCTGATTTCTCTGAAGAGCTCTCATTGCATTATGTCATTATTTCATAGCAATTAACATGCTTATAAGTTTATGTTTATTTGTGTGATTGTTTCATTAATATCTGAGTCTCTCAGCATGCTGGAAGTTCTATTAGAGGAGGAACCCTCTGTGGTCACTATTGCATTTCCAGTACCTAGCATGTTATAAGCAAAGAATAAGTGCTCAGTAAATATACTTTGACTGAATAAATGAACAACATTCCTTTAAAAGCTAGTGAAGGACAGATTCCAAAAACACTTCTATAAAAAGTAGACTTTCTCAAAAAAGATTCATTGTGTCAGTTGTGACAGAAGGAAAGAGAAATAGGGATTTAGATGTGAATTATTGTGTAGATTTGTTGTGGGAAGATAATGACACTCTTGTCTAATGATTTCTCTTAATATGAGACAATCATATATACTAAATTGGTGGGATGTGGGAAATTTATTGAGAGAAATTAAGTATGAACTAATCATTTTGTAAAAGGGAATGGCAAGCTTCCTTGAAACCTGAAGTAGGAATGAAGAAATGAAAATTCCTATTAGCAGATTGGATGTCCTGTTTTTCAATCTTCTGGTGTCCTGGCCTTTTATCCACAGCATTTTAAATGGATGACTTAATCTTAACATGGTTTTACTTCCATCTTTCTTTTTTTTGTTTATTCTTAGTATTCTTTCTCTGGATGTTAGCCGTTCATACAACTGCCACTCTTTTGCTATACAGCTGTCGTACGCCTGATCCCAATTCTAAACTTGGATTTCTAACTGCTTGGTAGAAGAAGAAAGCTTCATATTTTTGTCAGAAAAGAATGCTGAAATAACAGTTATTTTTCATAAACAGGACTATAAGGAGAAAACAAAATCAAAAGGTCTTAAGGTTTTTTGACTAGCAAACAACAGAATTATAGACTAAATTTAGGTAGAGAACAGATAGTGAGTTACTTAGCATGGTGTTGGTATGTACATAGCAATTTAGGTGTGTAAATTTCACCTCGTATTCAAAATGTTTCTAACAAATGCAGTTTCCTATTAAAAATGTAGCAAGTAAGTAAAATTTCCCCTTACAAAACTTGCAAGAAAAGCTTTGTAGCAAACAACCTATTGGAAATAAAAATAAAGCATAAGTAAAAAGAGTGGAATATTGTAGGAGAAGTTTTTTCTTTCAGCAAATAAAATAGCTGCAAATTCAGTTTCATTATGACAAGATAGAGTATATATTAGCATAAAAGGACCCTAACCCCACAAGCCTAATGCCCTTTATTCATTGTGTCTTGAAGGTAACTGGTATGTTATGCAAGCTTCAAACAACTTCTTTATCTTTTTAACAAAGGGTAATGAATAGTTCAGTACTTTATATTCTCAACAGTGCTTATAAAAACAATCTTTTTTTCTTAATCTTCTTGGTTATGAAAAATGTCAAGGTTTCCTATTAAATACTCTTTTTACTTTGGCTTACTGTTTTCAAAAACGACTTTAACCAAAATTGAGAAACATAGTTTGAGATACACACACGCACACAACACACACGCATATTTTATTTTCACATATTGACACCATCTTGAAACCATAAGAATTTCATTATTTCTTGTTTTTCTCATTCTTTTCCAACCCTATTTCCAAACACATGCTGAGTATTTCTTTTCTTATATTCTAAGAAATGAAACTCTTTGTATTTCTTTGAAAAGTGTATCTTAAAGAGAATTTTCTCAGCATTATTAATATATATAAGCAAATTCTTAATGTATTATTATGAAACCTTACATAATATCAGTTTTCAAGTTTCCTTTTACATTATCAGCTCCAGAAGATAGTTCTCAACTTTTGTCTTGTTCCAGTCTATTAATCTCCTTTGAAACATGAGGTCTGAGTGATCAGAAAGGTATGAATATTATTCCTTAGCTGTGACATCCTTATCTTTTATTGGCTAGGATAAAATTAAAAGCCATATTGTTTTATGAATCACAGCTCTAATAATCACAATAGAGCTATTGTATTCAGGTCTAGAAAAATAGGTATATTCTTACTGATTTGTTTGAATACATGAGGCACATCTTTTATTTACCTACTAAATTTGGAAATCCCATAAATTGGGAATATTATCTCAAACTTTTAGTTTCAAGTATGTCTCAAAGTTTCCATTAATTTCTTTTGGGGAGCATCCAAGAAATGGCATGGCCGGAGTATTATTATATTTTCTGTATCTAGTGTTACAGAAGCACCTTTGTGGCCATGGATGGGCAGATATCCTACAAATTAAACAAGTCGCCTTATGATTCATCATACCTTCTTCTGTTAGGTTACGTGGATTACTAAGGACTTGAGTGGTTTTATACTCTGATATCCTGAGTGATGGATAGATACTTAAAAACATTTTTAATAATATAGAATATTGCTATTAGCATAACATACTAATCCAAAGATAGTATTTGATAATGGATACCCTTGAATTTTCTCATTGCTAGTGTTTTGAAGGATCGGTTTTATCACATAGATTCATTCCCAGAAATTGTAATTCTTGAATGTTCAGCTCTCACACATATTATTCTAGGTGAAAGATCTAGATGGTCAATTTTAGTCCTACTCCTAGAGGATAGCAAATCCTCTTTGGTCTAGGATGGCAAATCTTAATTTTACAGGTGAGGTTAAATGACTATACCAAGGATTACAAGAGGAAAATTGAAACACCATGGCGATTTTTAATTGCTGTGAAAAAAAGTTCTCAGTGGCATTTTTTAGGTCTCATCTATAAAGGAGTGATACTAAATAATATCACTCATTCTTTATGCCTTGATCAATATGAATTTGTTCGTTTGACTTGGGTAGGGTAATGTTAATATGATGATTAAAAAACGATATCTTTCTCTGGCAGAGGAGAATTTGCCAGTAATCACTTTATCTTGTCTCTTGACCCTACTCATGATGGGATGGCTAAGCCCTAACTCCTTTTTAAGAACAGTTAGCCATCTGCACTTTGGAATGCACTGATGCAAACAATGCAGTCAGAAACATGCCGAGTGAAAAGTGAAATCTTTTAATTGAAGAGAAGTGGACTGGTTATTGGACTTCCAGAAGTCCCTTTCCTGTACCATCTATTGAAGTAATGAAGAAACCCCTTGAAGAAGTATTGGTGGTTTAGAAGCAACTTACAACACTTAGAATGTATTCTCATGGGCCATGATGTGGAGACTAAACATTGGATACATGTAGATTCACAAATGCAAAGAGTTCTCATGGACTGACACAAACATTCTGGAATCCAAGGGAATAAGACAGGTAAATTGATCTCTGTTTCTTCTGTCAAGCATAAGAAATGGATAAAAACTTCAGTAATTTTCACATTGACTATCAGTGTTGAACTTGGAATGTCATTCAAGACTTTCCATGGTTTGGGATCTATTTCCCTTTGCACCTGGTCTTCTACCACTCCTGTTCATGTCCCTCATGCTTTAACTTAACTGTGCAATCCCTAAATATGCCCTATACTTTATATCTCCAATTCTTTTACTGTCACTTTTCTCCTGGGAAACTATTTCACACATTTCTGCACGTCAAAATGCACCTCCTCCACAAGTGGTTCCAAGAAGTCCCAACCTTAAAAATATTAATTTCCTTAGGTGGCACTTTGCAAATAGTCTTTTAAAAATATCTTCTGATTACATGGAAATATATCTCCTATTTATGTTACACTATCTGATTTGACAGGAGTTTTAATGAAGATGATACAAATGGAGAAGAATTGGTTTTCAGAATGAGATAATTATCCCATTTAAACAAACATACGCACAATCATATCACAACTTTCTGTGTTGTTGAATGCTTGGTTCAAAGATTAATTTTGTTGTCAGCTTTAAGACACTTTAAATACTGAGTTTTGGATCTGAAGTGTCTGTTGAAACTGTTACATATAAATAACCTCTAAAGCCTTTTTTTGTTGTTGACAAGTTGACATTTCTTTCTTCTTTCTTTCTTTCATTATTCTATTTTAATTGGGAATTTCTTGTGACAAGGTAATTTGAGAGAAGTTTTGCAGTTGTCCTTCCTGTGCGGCAGAATGGGCCAAGTGGAAGTAGATTCTATTAGATTCAGCCTTTTAGGATAGAATAGATATTGTGAGACCTCAATGGTTAAACACCTGATGAGCAACAGTGCCTGTACTGTAATACTCATTGCTGTAATTTGTTAAATCTATTTCAAAATATGTGTATGAGTATATACCAAAGCCAGATTTGCATACATAGTGAATACTATTGGTATAAATGAGTGAAAGGATTATCAGATAAAATCTCAATTTATATACACAAAATGTCTACCTTAAAAAGGAGACTGGGAATTGGCATTGGGCAAAGGTAATTGCTGATATTGGCCAAAGATCATGTTGTATTCAGCAAGACTATATTTTCATGGAAAACAACTGAATCATCAATCAAAAATCATGTCACTATTTAGGATACAGTGGAAATTTAGACATACATGTTAATATGAATTGAAATTGAGGTAGCACATGCCAGAGAAGAAAAGATAAATAGCCCAGACACACATGCACAACTCCTCTAGGTTTCCTATAATATAAAATTGATTTTCTATATCTTCTTAGATCCAGAATAAGTATATAGAAACTATATTGGCCCTATTAATAATGGATTAAATGGGTATATAGTTTTATTACAAGGCATGCAGACAAGAAATAGGCTGTTGTCGGTATTAGTTCTCAATTCACTGGGCTGACATCTTTGTGATTATCTTGACTTTCTTCTCGTGCTCACAAAATGGCTGTAGCAACTCCAAACCTCACATTAACACAAGGTATTCAAAGGCAGGAAGCAGGAGAAAAGGTGGCTTGAGTAAACTCTCATTTTATATCTGTTATTTTTTATCAGGGAACGAGAGCTTTCCTATCCCATAGAATACTTATCTTCTATCTCATTGCCAGAACAATGGGTTGGGTAATCTCTTGCTGTGAATAAGAGGCTAGAAAAATTAGTATCTGGATAAAAGGGACAGGATGATCATGACTGGTTCAAACCAATTGTGATTATCCCTTGGGGTAAGTCACTGTGCAATCTTGAAAAGAATTGGCAGGTAAGAACAAGCAGGAAATGGCTATTGAGAAAAATCTAACAGTGTCTATGACAAAGATATAACCTGAGAAACCAGCTGTTGTGTACAGTTGACAAATCTTGAAAAAGTTTTGTGTTGAATCAATTAATAAACAAAAATATGTATTCCCAGCAAGAATTATAGAATGAATGAATATAACTTGGAGGGCAGTATAATATACAGATGGCCAAAGATTTACTAATAATTTTCTCTTAATTTTTAGGAAAAAAAGATGCTTCTTATTTTCTTGATATTGTAGTTTGTCAAGCAGAAAAACTGAGGTACATTTGTTGTCATTTGGCTGGACATCAAGAGATTTTTATAGGGTGACATTATCCTGATGATACAGGTTTTAGTGCTTGGCTTGGCAAGCATGTAAACTGAGTTTCATCAGTCAATATGGAGATGATTAGATATTCTTTTAAAATTTGCTGGGGACAGATTTGTAATACAGGATACAAAATGATTTTTTGGAATGAGACCTTTCCCTTTTTGGTGAAAGGACAATGTCCATCCTCTAATCTCTTTCCTGATATAAATGTGGCTGGGCATCTCAACTTAGTAATTATAATGACGTTTGGTACAAATGGGGTTAAGAAGGCAAATAGTCTTGAGCAATATTATTTACAGGCCAGGAAAGAGTCTGACATATCTTTGTACCATAGCAGAGTGTGTCTCTTTAGTAATCAGATTATTTGTGTCTGCCAGAGTATGCATTTTAAAGGGCTTGAATGTTAATGAACATGGATTACCAAAGCTTGTTTTAGGACTTGCTTTTTCCATATTCCATTTCTAAATATGACCCTTTGCTGATATTTCAATCTTTCCTCAGCTATGTTAATATTATTGACTAAACTAGTTAAATAGCTTGATCACATGAGCATAGAAGATATTCCTTCTCTTTCATTTTGTATTGTACCGATTATTGAAAAACTCACAGGATAATCTTATTTTCTTTATCTTTATGTTCTTGGAGGTCAATGGTCAACTTACTTTCTTTCACACGTATCATATGTGCTTGTGGTTGAAGAAGGAGATGTTTCAGAATAATTTAGAAAAACAATTAAAAATGTAGGAGAGATGAAAGAAAAAGAACTCTAGGGTTATAGCTGAGAAAATAAGCCAATCAGCTAATATTAGACCAGAGAAACAAGGTGAGGTAGATAATGAGAGTGATTATTTAAAATGAATGAAGGTTGTGAATAAGAAGAACTAGAAGTAACAGGGTTGGGAAGAGAAAACAGACACAGTAGATTGCACAGCAGGGATTAAGTCTTTTTGACAATGCAGCATTGAGAGAGTTAAATCAGCTACAGGTGCATTTTTCTTTCTGTTGGCAGAAAAGAGAGGTTGAGATGTGGGGATAGAAGGCAGGAGAATGAGGCAATTGCATTTGACTAAGGTTTATCATTACGTTATAATGATATCTGTTACATAAATCCTTATTTTTCATGATACATTCAGTGAAGTATCCCCTTGGGTACACCAGGAATATCCCAAAGTTAGTCCCACTGGGGCTGTGAATTGGTAAAAATAAATAGTCCCGACATAAAATCCTATATAAACCATACTTCATTGCAAGCAGCTCAAAGGATACAGGTTTCAGCAAAGGATAGAGGGATACATCTGGCTGCAGTTGTTCAGTTAGTGCCGGAATTTTTCCCGGTTCCCTTAGGAAAAAGATACTCAGGCAGTGGTGATGATGCCAGCTTCTCCACGGTGGGATCTACCATGCTAGGAACTTCTGAGCAAGGGCTTTCTGCGCCTCTGGTATGCACATCTGCATCACTGAAAGCTCCAGTATAATTTCATGTAGCTCCAAAAGCAGCTGAGGTAAGCCATGCCACCCAGATCTAATTCTGATGTTCTGGGTTGAATCTCTTATTTGCCACCAGCCCCACGTTACTGTGTTTTGCCCTGGATTATATAATAATGACCAAATCCTGCTCTATACATTGCAGCAGTGTAAAAATGACCAAATTATGGATAAAACTTCTTTTTCTCCTTTCTTGTGCAACAAGTCAGTGGAGACGGTGCTGGGGAGAACAAGGACAGCGAGTCTATCACCCCTTTTTCCTAGTGTCACCTTTTCCCATCTCAAGCACCTGAGTTATTCACCATTTCCAGTGCCATAATGAATCTGAGAGATGGGAATCACTACAAAGAACATTAGAATAACTGAAAAGTCAGACAAATGTGGTGAAAACCATATTTTAAGTTTTATTATTTTTCAGTTCTCTTTAAGGAAGTCAGTTTTGGGAAACAGATTAATAACCAGAAAACCAGATGGTCTTGACCGTAAATCCCACTTTCTCCATTGCTTGCAGCACTTGTACTGACATTGTTAGCGTCCCCCTGGATTTTTATTTTTCATATTTTGGTTTAACGATTTAGATTCTTTCTCTACCTAAATATAAATAAGACAAAAGGACAGTTTCTAGTATTTTCTGTTAAATTGGCTGCTACTATATTCAAATAAAGATCAGATATAAAGGATGAAGGAAAACAGGGCTATGTATTGAGTCCTTCTTATATATTTATCATGTGCAGTGCTCCTGCTCCACGTGGTTAGCTCTAGCATGATCTTCCATTTGAAGTTAAGAATACAGAGGCCCAGAGAAAGCATGTGACTGCCTATGGTCACTACTTTGTAATAACATGGATGTGACTAGAATCAGGTACCCTAATTTTAAAGTCTGCTTTCTTTCTACAATACTACCCACATCACTGCATCCTCTTTAGTAGCTTGAGTGGCTCCATTGCGTTAATTCATTTACTGTAGAAATCTTTCATAAAGAAGTTACAGAAATACCAAGGGAGTTGATTATAACAAATTTCTATCTACATAGGGTCCCTAGGACATAGGGATTTTCTTACTTTGCTACCAGAGAGATAGAGCCAGCATCAGTGTATGTGTAGTTGGTGATGCTGTCACTCATAGACAGGCCCTTTGGTACCTGGCCAACTATATGTCAGTGTGGCCTCTGCTTTCAAATCTTGAAATTTACTTATTGCATTCTGAAAACATGTGAATGCTCAATTTAAGAAAAAAGTAGAGGCATCTTGCTCAGAAAACAGATCCTGTGAAAAACCAAACGTTTCTTACCAGAAGAGGTTTATAA
Organism: Equus przewalskii; assembly: GCF_037783145.1. Lineage (NCBI taxonomy): Eukaryota > Metazoa > Chordata > Mammalia > Perissodactyla > Equidae > Equus > Equus przewalskii. The sequence continues at coordinate 75,070,935 of NC_091833.1, read as the reverse complement.
TTTAGTTTCCCACATAGAGAAATGTTTTAATACTACACAAAATAAAAAAAATAGAGGAAGAAGCAAAACACACTTAACAAGGAGGGTGAGGAAACATGAGGCATAAAGCACCTGTTAGTCTATCAAATCAAGTGAAGGATACAACGTCTAAAAAAAAAAAAGAGATTTTGTGAGATGAGTGTGAAAACCTTTAAACCTTGAAAATAAAAAGAGCCTAGAAATTGAAGCAAGCTCTGTGTCTGCAGGTAATAGCACACAGGGCTTGTGGATTTTCCATCTAATTCATTGCACATTTTTGTCATATCATTATTAAGATGAATTATCAGTTGTGCACAAGTAACTGATATTTCCTTTTACAACTTTGTTTTTAAAATAATGATTCTAAAATCTTATCCAACTCTTATGTCATCATTTATTCTCAGGATAAAGCTAAGTAAAAGATTATTGAACATAATTTGTAGGCAATATCAACATGGTTTGGATTTGCTTCTTAAGTATTATTTATTTTGAGGGCTATTATTTTCTTTTTTTTTCAAATCATTTACCATTTCTTATTATATTTTTCTTATTATGGTTTGAGAGTTCATTTTTTTGTCTTTTTTCTTAATTTTTATTCTTTTGGGATGTACATCATATTTCAAATTCTGTGTACATTACATCATGTTCACCACCTGAACACTAATTATAGTGCATCCCCTCACATGTGAGCCTAATCACCCCTTTTGCCCTTCCCCCCCCATTCCCCAAAGGTAATCACCAGTCCAATCTCCAGTGCTATGCGTTTTTTTTTTTTTGTCATTTTTATCTTCTACTTATGAGTGAGATCATATGGTATTTGACTTTCTCCCTCTGACTTATTTCACTCAGCATAATACCCTCAAGCTCCATCCATGTTGTCACAAATGGCTGGATTTCATCATTTCTTATGGCTGAGTAGTAATCCATCGTGTATAAATGCCACATCTTCTTTATCCATTCGTCCCTTGATGGGCACCTAGGTTGCTTCCATCTCTTGACTATTGTGTACGCCGCAATGAACATAGGGGTGCAAGCATCTTTATGCCTTTGTTTTTTCAAGTTCTTTGGATAAATACCCAGCAGTGGAATAGCTGGATTATATGGTAGATCTATCCTTAATTTTCTGAGGATACTCCCTACTGCTTTCCACGGTGGCTGCACCAGTTCGCACTGCCACCAGCAGTGAACAAGGGTTCTGAGGGCTATTGTTTTCAATGGAACAAAGACTAGTCTGTATAGAAATTGAGTTAGAATAAACTAGGCAGTTTGATTATTATAGTAGTGTCAGAAAGTTTTAAAATTTACCTAAATCATGAAAAGGTAAATATTGATTTGAGTTTGTTCTCAGACCAGTAAAAGGTAATGTTTTTCAAACTGTTTTCTTTAAGAAAATAAACATGGGTGAGTCTCCATGTTAAGTTTTTCTGTTCAGACATCTGGATCTTCAAAAAGATAAACTAAGAAAAGGTCATTTACTTTGCCCAAAAAGTCCCCACATCATTCCTTTAGCTACTACATTTCTCTTATTCATTTGGATGGCTTAATCCAATAAATTTAAAAAGTATATTTCCTCATGAAATAGAATTAGTACTCCAGTGTTAGTTGGTATTAAAATTAGCTTTGAAGATCTATAGGAGAGATTTCTTTAGAATCTGTGCTGTATTATCTCTACATCTATGCTTCACCAAGCCAGACTAGCCTAGGGGGAAATTATGGTCCCGCAGATATAGTAATAAACATATTTCTGATGATTCTCTCCACCCACTAATGCAAATCCTTGAGTTCTTCTTCATATTGTTTCAGCATCTACAAGAGATTTCTCAAGAGCACTTATTGAGGACTATTCTTAACCTCAGCAGAATCCTAGTCTCCCACTATCAGGAGGCTACCTGAGGAAGCCTCGTCACCAGTACTGACTTGTTAGATGTAGCATCGCCACTACCTCGCCTTCTAAGAATATGTTATCCAACAGAAAAAAAAAAAAATAATAATGTTCCTAATCATATAGTTAATTTAATGACCTGTGTTTTGTATTTTCAAATAGAAACATTTCTCTTAAAGTCCAAGTCTTTGCAGGGGCTGGCCCCGTGGCCGAGTGGTTAAGTCTGTGCACTCCGCTGCAAGCGGCCCAGTGTTTCGTTGGTTCGAATCCTGGGCACGGACATGGCACTGCTCATCAAACCACGCTGAGGCAGCGTCCCACATGCTACAACTAGAAGGACCCACAACGAAGAATATACAACTATGTACTGGGGGGCTTTGGGGAGAAAAAGGAAAAAATAAAATATTTAAAAAAAAAAAAAAAAAAAAAAAAAGTCCAAGTCTTTGCAGAGTGAATTAGATATGACACAATTAGGGATAGAGATTAATTAGGAAACATGATTTGCATTCTCCCCTTGAGTCTCAAGGTGCTTTCTGAAGACCCATCAGAGACACTGGGAGTACTTATTAAAATGCAAATTCCTTGGCCCCATAACAGACATACTAGATCAGCAAGTCTGGAATGGGTTCTGAAATCTGGGTTTTTAGAATCTTGCCGAGTGATTCTTGTAAGCGTGCAGGTGTGGGAGTGTCTGCGCTATGCAGGCCACTTTTATGATCTCTGGATTGTGACCAAAACAAAATAGTAGTTTTTATCAGCAGGGTTATTTTATTTTAATGGCTTTGTGTTTTGTTGGAAATAGGACTGGATGTTAGGAGTGTGTAAGAAGCACTTGTGGTAGTGAGAAAAGACAAGCCATTGCTCTTGAGCAAAAAAAAGAAACTTCGAAGACAGAGTGTCTTAGGGTAATTCAACTTCTGGATCTGACATTTAGTTTTTACAGCTTTTATAGTTATAAAGCCATTTTATTATTTAAGTTCTTCGAGGAAAAATAACTTTTTTTTCCTCGTCTGAAGTTCCCTTGCCCCTAATTCCTTTTTTCCTCTAGTTTTATTAGAAAATAAATATAATAAAACAGTTATATTAATATTTTGATTTTGTTTTGAGTCCTCTTAGGAACTCTCATGTTACAGCAGAGTGGGGATTAGCAAATGTTTAGTCTGTCCAAGACATCCATAAGACATTTGGTCCATAAGACATTTAGTTCACATCAAAAGGCCCTCGACGTTTTTGTCCTGTCCAAAATGTCCATCAGACATTTGGCCCATGCCAAAAAGTCTTTGATATCTGATCATATTTGGTCCTGTCCAAACATCCATGGAGACATTGAGTTCACACCAAAAGGTCCTTGATATTTGGTCCTGTCCAAACCCATTTGGCATGGACCAAATGTGCTCATGGGCATTTTGGACAGGACCAAATGTCCCGCAAGGCAGAGTCGGGCTGTGTACTACTTTAATACTTACACACCTATGAGATACCCATTGTTATTCTCATTTCATAGATAAATAAACAGAGCCTCAAAGAAGTTAATTAACTTGACCAAAATTATTACACAACAAATAAATGGTAAAGCCAACAGTGAAGGCTGCATAGCTCCAAGTCAAAGGGACTTTCTACAGCAACACGCTACTCTCTTGAAAGAGTATACTTTGTTTTTTCTCTTTAAAACTGACATTCTTGTCTTCTGTGCCCCATAAGCATCCTGAAAATCCACAAATGGTGTTCTTTAAAACCAGGTTGAGTTGGTCAAATGGTTTCAATGGCAGTCTTCTTTCAAATAGAAATTCTAAGAACAAGCTCATAAAAGTGCCATTTTACTGTGTGTGTCTGTGTGTTCTATGATGCAAAGTGAATGAAGGACGGCATGCTATGAGCAGTACTTGTCTAAGTGGGCAAATAATTTTCCATTCTGTCATCCACGTACTCTTTCCCTTGTGACGTTTAAATCCTCTACCGCAACTTTCCAAATGGAAAGTCGGCAATGTCAGGCTAGTTGTACAAACATACTTTTTCCATTTTAAAAGCACATGGAGAACTCTGCGAGTAATCAACCACAGACTACTAAAATTTCTTCAGATTTGAGCCTTCTGCACTGTTCCAATTAAAGTGGATCCTACTCTCCACCATGGGAATTGCAGTGTGTAACTGATTATCAAGCACATCATGTAAACGGCTCTTAGAAACTGCAAACAGCCCATTATGGAGAATGCACCTTATTAGCAAAGGTCATATTAGAATCTCACCCTGGTAACTAATCGCGTCAAATGTACAGTACATCAATAGGCACATAGACTAGGAAGCAGCGTTTTCCAATTAAGTGAATCAGTTTGACCTTCTGAACTATAAATAAACTGCAGCAACAGCTCCTGATGAGGCTTAAGAGTCTGACTTCCATCGCAAACAAATGCCTCAGAACTTAAGCATACTTAGAAAGTTAATCCTATAAAAAGTCAATGAACAGATTTAAAGTTTCAGCCTTGGACCTGAGTTTCCTCAAATTTCTGCAGTGCAGGCAGAATGGGACTGCATCCCTCTGAATAGATAAACAAGCCCTGAATTCATTTTCGCCCTCCCTCAGGATAACCAATTTAGCAGAAGTAAATGCATTTTCAAAACAATAAAATATTTGCCACCGTAAGTAATTATAGGGCTTGGCTTGGCTGGGCTACTGCCCTTACATGAGTATATGCAATTAACTATACTCAGTGGAAATTTAAAGTACTTGTTAAAAAGCAGATTTCTGACCCTTATTTATTTTTATTTGATGTCCGTCCTAGAACTAATTCAAAACCCATTCATCCAATTTAGATCTGAAGTTGAAGTCTAATCCAGTTCTCGAATTTAAAAGCATTATACTTAGTGTACAGGGCTGACACTGCTGACCCACCTTCCAGGGAGGGTACACTTGAGTTGTTTTTCTGGTGGTAGTGATGGATTTCCATAACTTTTCTGGGTCTCAGTTTTCTCATCTGTAACATGAAAGACTTAGACTAAATAAGATTTAAGCCTTTTGCAGCTAAAATTTCTATCTATGTACATAGGTAGCTAACAAAAGTTCAGACATTGATTAACCAGCATAGATGGAAATGATTAATTTTCAACAGTATTCACTGTAATTTTCATCATAATGTATGGGAGAGAGATGATAAATAAATGAATGCAAATTCCTGCAAATTCAAAGAAATAATGGCCAGTATATTTTCTTATTAGCAAGATAAGAGATTTAATAATTAGGGATACAAGCTCACTTTACATAAAGATCATTTTAGAACTTTTTTTATGAAATATTCAATTTCTGAAAATAGACTTGAATAGCTATGTGGGCTTTTTAAATTTAAATAAAAAGACCTAGCCTAGGGCTCTGGCTGCCGATAGAACATAATAGGAACTGTGTTTCTTCATACCATTTCCTCTTTTATAGGAACACCGGAAACAATGAACAGCACTTAGAAATCTCCCATAGCAAATCCCACTATTTAAATTTATAATCTCCTCACTTACTGGATTTAAGGATTCCAACCATTACAAGGCAGGGATGGAGGAGAGGAGAAATCTCTCCTTGACCCAAGGTTCAAGGATATTTATTTCAAGTTTTGAGAAAGGGTAGTGCGAGGTTGATCGGTCATACAGTAGTTGGTTTTGGGGACATACAAATTGGCCTGCTTCACATGATGTTAGAGATTCAATATTTTATTTGACTAGTATAATGGCTGGAGAAGGAGCTCATCATCTAATATTTGGGGTGAAATCTTGACTTTTGAAATGTTTTTCCTCAAATTTTTGTACAAATGCAAAAGTATTTACCATGACTGCATAGATATCTGAAATAAAATTATGAAATGGGAAATATTTCTTTATTTAGTCCTCTAGGTATGTATATTTTATGTGTTCTTAGGGACTCTTTTATCCTCTAGATATCAGTATTTTTCCATTTCAAAGAAAGGCATCTGATAGGTAGATTCACAGAGAAGCTCTTATGATTTAATATAGTGCTCTTTCCAGAAGAATTGATGTATTTAATATAACATGTAATATATTTAAAAGAGGGCTAGAGGGTTAACACAAGTGACTATTAATGATATACTACCTGAATCAAGCAGATATTTCTTTCCTTTTTCTTTTTTTTTGTGTGTGGAAGATTACCCCTGAGCTAACTGCTGCCAATCCTCCTCTTTTTGCTGAGGAAGACTGGCCCTGAGCTAACATCTGTGCCCATCTTCCTCTACTTTATATGTGGGATGCCTGCCACAGCATGGCTTTTTGCCAAGCGGTGCCACGTCTGCACCGGCGAATCCCTGGCCGCCAAGAAGCGGAACATGCAAACTTAACTGCTGTGCCACCGGGCTTTCTAAGCAAAAGGATCTTCTTGATGACCTTATTCCGTAACACAGGCAGGTGGCTATTATTCTTTCTTTGCTGAGAAAATATAAGCTCATGAGGGATTGTTCACTTTATTTACTACTTTTCCCCAGCACCTAGAGTAGTGCCTGACACAGAGTAAGCACTCAATACATATCCACTAAAGGTATGAATCCTCACTCTTACTGCCAAAGTTCAGCTACGTCAACTCAGGGCAGGTAGCGACTACAGAGAATCGTTTGTGAAGCTTATTATGTTGAGAAGCCCGGATGTAAGTGGAAACTGGCTGCAGAAGAGTAATGAGCAAGTGTGGTGGAGACTGCAGTAGACTTATCAAAATCATTTTCTCTTCCTCCTGAGCAGATAGCTAGACTACATTTCCCAGCCTCCCTTGCTTTAGATATGCCATGTGACTAGATTTTAGCCACTCGAAGGTGAGTGGAAGTGATCTGAACTACTGCCAGTCCTAGCTCATCAAAACCTTTGGCATGATCCTTTACACCTCCTTTTTCTCCATCTGCCAGCTGGAAGAGCATTCAATAGAACACTTCATGCCCTGGGGAAGCCCGGAGACTGGATGCTGAATGAAACTGTGAAGGCGCCCTGCTGAACATGGACATCTGTATTGGGTTTTGTGTGAGTAAGAGATGAGCTTTCATTTTACTAAACCATTACGGCTTTAAATTTTGGAAGGGAGAAGAGAAGATGATTCAGAGGAATGGTGAAGCAAGACAGGGCAACGGGTAAGAGGGAGGCCAGAGGGAATAGAAATGTGGTTGAAATATTGGCAGCCTGGGGGATTTGAGAAGTAGGCAAGTAGAAAATTTGAGGTCAGAGTTCGATGCTAGGAAATGAGGAGAATTGGCCGGGCTAGGTCAGCCAAATGAGTGACAAAAAGTGGAGTCACTGGCTAAAAGCTGCTGATATTGGGAAATATTAATATCTTGGCCCAGATCCTTCTTTGAAGTTAATAGGTACTGGATAAGCAAAGCCCTAAGTGGCTATGAATGTTCATCATTCTACCAAATAGCAGAACAAATACCATTGTTAGTCAAATAAAATACTTACTGTGACACAGCAAAAATTTAAGATCGCATGGCCTTATTGCCTAAAAGGTCTTCTCTCACTAGAAAAAAGCTTCTCCTAAGAGCTTGTTTCCAGGTAACACTGAAGTAGTTTTCCTCCCATCCTTCAAAATTTTAATTAACATTTACTTTGCCCTTGAACTTTTCATATTCAATGAGAACATATTTTCAATAAGCCATAAATTTCTTAATGTTTCCACTTGTGCTCAGTGTGGCTGGTTTGTGTCTTTATGGAAAAAAAGTGTAACGGTTTTTTCGTTCCTCTACCAACATATGAGTCAATGCCATTTTTGGCCACTTTTTTAAGTTTCTCTACTTAGGTTTTAAACTCCATAAGTACGCTTCATGCTCAACCATCTCCTCCTCAGGGAGGCTTTCCCTCACACTGCACCCCTCAGACTTGGTTGTTGACCTCACAAGTGTATTAAAAAACAACCCAGTGTGCTTTCCCCAATCATAGGAACACTCTCCCCGTACAATTGTACCTAAACTTACTGTCTTTCCGTAAAGGAACTGCTATGGCTTATTTCTACATTTTCCACAAAATAGATGCCCCAGAAAATGTTACTGAAGAAATAATCGATGATCTAAATCAATATTGCCATTGAATTATATTATTTTAGTTCCTAAAGCCTGTGCTGTGTAGAATTTCATGGTACAAGGAATGCCATTGTTGTGATAATGATAAATGAAAACAATGCCTTAAATTTTTTTGTCAAGGTATAATACATATATAGTAAAGTGTATACAGTGTGGTAATCTTAATTGTACAGCTCAACTAATTTTTCATATATATTTATTTTCATGCATTAGCGTCTACCCATATCCCACACTCCAGGAATTTCCTTCATACATCTGCCCAGTCAACACCAGCACCCCCCTCTCCCTGAGAAAAACACTATTCTCATTTCTCTCACTTTTTTTGTACTTAAAAAAGTATATTACAGTCAAAACCAACTGTAGGTTGGTCAAATAAAATACTGTGACATTGTAAAAATTTGAAGAACTGACCTGCAATATAGACTACCGCCCAATTCCCAAATAATCCCCAAAGGGGCATTTGGTGATAGATATAAATTTAGAATTAAGAAACTCAGTGCCCAAACATGATAAATTCAAAGAAAGCCATACCCAAACTACTAAAAAACAAAGGTAAAGATAACAAACAAAGGCTCATCCTATATGCGTGCGTGCACCATTTAGCATGTATTGCTATGGGAATCATAAAAGATTGTCAATGCCTGAAGGCTAAAGAAAATAACAGTGTGCTTGTAGGAAAAATATTATAAAGTATTAGCAAGACAGATATTTTATGAGAATGGGGCAGTGCTGACCTGACATATAGCTTTGAAAACCAAAATTTGATCCTTCTAGCCTCAATGCTGTGTTTCTCCACAAAAAGATGAAAGAAAGGAAAAAAGAAAAAACTAATGTGGTGAAATGCAAAGTCCAGTTGGAAATCAACCACTTGAAGCTTAATTCCATTTTTTTTTTGTCAGAACTTTCAGCAATATTAGGTTAAAAGGTCACTGCTCTTTACAATACTAAGTGGACTTCCAGTTCCTCAAGGTGTCAGGCAAACGCTTTTGAAGAAGAGGAAGCCATAGATAAGTTCGCCCCATGTAACCAGTTATTTCAAGATACAATCAGAAAGTGTCTGTCTGTACGTTAAGATGCAGAATGAGCTTGAACTGTGAGGGGCTTTCCCATCAGAGAAAGGCAAGCATGCAGATTGCTCCTTTGAGTTAAATACCTGCCTGCCTTCCAGGGGGTAGCTTTAGTTTTGTCATGAGAGGTTTTTCCTTCAAGATTTTAGGATTCTACACTCTTGAGTTTTCAGGTACATGGAGGCCAGTTCCTGGGAATAGGAGAGGAAATTACTCCAGCTAACTCTGCCTCTGAGGCAGATGTTTACTGAAGAAAAGCCATTAATTAATCTTGGGACAATAAAACCCTTTTCCTGTTCTATGGCAGTTAATAATGCATGATAAAAGTTATGTTCTAACTGTAAATCAGGGCGAGCAAAACATACCACAAACTTATTTTCCTAAGTCCAATAGCTTGATATGTGTGTTGTTTTAATATTCCCACTTGGGGCTGCGCATCTAATGTTATCTTTGAAAATGTGCTAACAAGCCTGAAAGTATTGGGGCTTTTTAATACATTTTTATTACAACTGAGGATTTTGAAAAATGAAATTGGATGTTTCTTACTCAGAACATAATGTGAAAGCAAAATAGGAGGTAAAAATATGGCAATAGAATTTATGCCACATGGTAGAATTGTCTTAATTCATTATCTTGCAAGGAATGTTTTTTCTTTCATTTATAACACAACTATTTTTATGTTGCTATCATATTTTTAATAAGAATACTTTTTAGGGTTCTTCTTTTTTTTCCCAGATCTTATACAATCAGATTGCTTAGGAAGAGGGGCTTGGATGACCCACTGCTAATATGTAAAGACCACTGGCATTGCCTTCAAAAATGTAACAGACTACTAGGAATAATATTGAGATGAGCCTCTAAAATTTTAAAGAAGATATTTTGGAATGATGGGGAGAATTAGTGAGGTGGAAATTAACTCATCATTCAGATGCATAATAATTTGGCTCAAACAAAATGGGCTTCTTTAAACATATCAGTGGTTTTGGTAATTATGAGTTATAAATTCATAAACTTACCATAACAAGAAACAGGAGGCCACATTGAATACTCTAGGGCAGTCCAGCTAAGACACTAAATGCTTTTATAAATTGGAAAAATTACTGAATTCCATTGAGATCTGTTTCTACACAGTAAAATGCAAAGATTGAATTATACCTGTGTTTTTAAAAATTTAACCCAAGGACCCATTGGGGTTTCATAGATATCTGGGGACTTTGTGGGGAGAAAGCTGGTGTGGTATTAAGATATAAATTGAGTAGTCAACTGTAATAATGGCAATTAATATAACTTGTTATGTGAATCTCATGGCTCCAAAGATTCTGGGAATTAAAAAAAAAGAAAACACTTATGATAGATCTATTGGTTTTCTCCTTACCTTAGGAAACAGACATTCATCATAAACCTACGGAAAGTGCATGTTAGTTAAAGCAACGGTAAGTCAGATTGTTTATCCCAAGCCTAGTTGTCATCAGAGATGATGTCAAGTGGGAAAGTATTATGGGCAACACTTGTGATAGTTTCCCTTTTGTGTGGCATCTTCTGTGTATCCTGATAGGGGAAAACTTTAGCAGTAACAGAGGCCTACACCCTGGCACCTGTGGAGTATGATATTTCAGGAACTTCTAAGCAATAATTTGGACAGGGTTGGAAATATCTGGGGCAATAATCTGGGTGGAAAAGTAGTAATGGAAGCAGGGATTCAATCTGCCGTAAGTAAAGAGAGATGCAAGCTCCAGTAGTGCTGGATTAACCAGGCACTTCCAGTAACAATAGTGTTGGTAACAACTATGGCCGTCAACTGCTCATTATTTCACAAGAATTTTCCCAAAGATGGAGGAAGTATTTTATTCTTACAGAATTCACATATTAATATATCATTCTGTTTTGACTTATGAAAGAGGAAGGAGCTTGATAACTGAAAAAACCTGTTGATCTAACAAAATTTAAAATTAGCTATATTTCTGCACAACAATCTTACTTTTTATTTTTGTTAAATTAAAAGGAAAAAATTCTCTGTTGTAAGTAGACTAGTTAAGTTGTTATGTAATATTGTTCTTTATATTATCTGCCATATGTTTATAGGACAAAAATTGTACTACTAAGTTCACAGGATAAATGTATAAGTATCTTCATTATTACATAAATCATTATGTAATAACTAATAATCACATATTGTGACAGCTAATTTTATGTGTCAACTGGATCACAGGATGACCAGGTGTCTGGTTAAACATGATTTCTGGGTATGTCTGTGAAGGTGTTTCCAGAAGATATTAGCATTATAATTGGTAGACTGAGTAAAGGAGAATGCCCTCCCCAGTGTGGGTGGGCTTCATCCAATCCATTGAGGGCCTGAATAGACAAAAATGTAGACGAAGGAAGGATTCTCTCTCTCTCTCTCAATCTTTCTCTCTCTCTCAATCTTTCTCTCTCTCTCTACCTGATTGTTGAGCTGCGACATTGATTTTCACTTGCCCTTGGTATTGCTAGTTCTCAGGCTTTCAGACTCCGACTGGAACCTCTCTGGCTCTCAAGCCTTCTAACTATATGACTGGCCTTCCTGGGTCTCCAGCTTGCAGACCACAGATCATGGGACTTCTCAGCCTCCATAATCAAGTAAACCAATATCTTAGAGCAAGTCTCTTTACATATATCCTTTAGTTCTGTTTCACTGGAGAACTCTGACTAATATAATTCTCATCAATTATTACAAAGTAAACATGAACAGATAAAAATTATCATAATTATAAGTAGTTATAGATTATCAGCTAATTGTTTTGGCTAGGCATTTGTGAGTGAGTGTTCTATTGTTGTGGAAATTTTGTCAGTACAAAAATTACCTATTTTTAAAATTTGATGAGTTTATCATGTTCATATTATTTTATATAGTTACACATTTTAAAATAATTTCTAACCTATTGTATATTATTTTCCCCACATGTCACGGTAAAAGGATAAGTTTTAGAAAACAAAATGGAAAGCCATCATAGAAATTAATGAAAAAATCTTTTGTATCCTTGGATACATTTTTGGAGAAAATAGAACGATACAAAAAGGAGAAGATTTCAGAGCTATTAGTTTCAGTGTAGCGTAGCACTAATATGTCACTGGTGGAGGAGGATGTGAATTTAGTTTCTACATCCATTTCAACCATAAATTATGAATTTCAAGAAAAACTGGGATAAAATGTATATAAAGAATCTGTTAAATCACATATATTTTCTGAAGATCCAGATACTTGATGATGTAATTTGAATATTAAACAATGGGAAATTTGTAAATTGCCAAATGACAAAACAGACTTCAGAAGCATCAGTGAGTTCTTCCAAATCACTAAAAATATACTAGATCCATGTTACTTTATTGCAAACCAAAGGATTCTATATACTTTTTCTATTTTGTATTTAGATGGGGATGGAAAATATTCAAACAAAGGGAGAAAACGTAGGCATCATTTATTAGATAGTTTTGGCAAACATGAAGAAGTGAAAACAGTGTTAAGTACTCAAAATTGAAATCTGATAAAGGAAGCTTTCTAAACAGAGAGTGAGTGAGCATAAGAACGTTGGCCATGTCTCCTCAAACAAATTATAGACACTATTTAGTTTTTGCCAAGGCGGTGACTAGTATTCAGAGGACAATCCAAGAAGCCCTGTGATATATCAGGGGATTTTCTTCTGTTGCAGAAAGTGTATCACAATGAACATTTTGAGTTTTTAAATCTGGTAAAAGACATAATCATAGAATGGTCATATTCTTAGAAGAGTACTTAGAGAAAAAAAAACAAATCTAGACATAAAAAATAATTTCAGGTGCCAAAGATAAAATGATACTGCACAAACGCTTGGAAAAAAGAATGGATAGAAGACATTCAAAATGTTAAAGATGTTTTACATTTCTTGTTCTGTGCATTATCTAAATCTGATGGTAAACAATGAGGTCAAATTCTTTCTTGATTCTGATACGTTTTAAAAACTTTTCAGTGTGAACAAATGTTGAAGTATACTAAAAATACATTTACCTGCATAAATTTGCAGCCATTGTCAAAACAGCAAAGGGAAATCGAATTGACACCTTCAAGCCACAAAATACTCATTAAAGGATACTATTTTAATGTTCTTTTAGAAATTGTTGATGAATTAATAAAGATCTAGATTCTGTAATGAAAAACAAAGATAGACTTTTAAAAGTATACTTTAAAAATTTCTTTAGTCTGTACTAATGATATTTTAATCAAAATTAATGTTATAGGCAAAATGATGCATGAACAAAAGGCAATGTAAGAGGGCCCGAAGAGGACTTTTCATTAAACAGCTTATGAAATTCTTTGAAGAAAGGAAATTGTTGATATTTATGAAATATTAATGCAAAATAAAGTACAGACTATCATTATTGACACAGATTCAAAACACACCAGAAAAAGAATAATGACTCATTTTGAGTGTTAACCTCACAATCAGCATATCTATGACTCAAACATAATCTCAAAATCAATTTTTTCCATGTCAAATGCAATTTCTTCCTTATGGAAGGTTTATTACGTTGAAAGAATTAGATTTTATATGTTTAAAGTGGCATAATATTTACCAAAGAAATTGACAGATGAGCATAATAAGAAATGTGCTATTGATGAGACATTTATTTTTGAAGAACTAAAGTGCTTAAATTTTATAAAACCTAGTACAGCTTCCATTATGGTTTTGCAATACATTTGGACATAAATTTGCTAGACACCTTTTAAAATATGCTTGTAGCTCTTGTTCTATATTAACTTAGCTGGTAAAGAAATTAGTTCCTCATAAAATATATTAAAAATTACTTAAATTCCACCCTGTCACATGACTCAAATTCAGCCATCATTTTTTTAAATAAGAAACAAATATTAGAGCAAGTACACATGGAAATTGTAATACAAACTTTCATTTCCATGAAAACAGGAGCATAACTCTTTTACAACATGTTATTATATCCTGGTGACCTTTGTGGAAATTAATAAAAGCAACTTTAACTAAATTGGAGTCAGGAAGGCCTGTAGGGGGAGCTCTCATGCCCTATCAAACATTGTCAATTACACCAAACAGGAAGAGACATATGCTTGCATCTTGGACAGGAAGTAAAAGTACTTTACTACTGAAGGAAGATTTCTCTCCCCACCCTGCAATAGCCCAGCAATGAGAAACGCCACAGTTCAGCCGATGAGAAGCCTTTGCTACCCTGAACTGTTATTTTTCCCCAATGGACTTTCCTTTAGAACAGTCTCTCCCTACTCTCCCTTTTTCTCTATGAAAGCGGCTCCCCTCCTTTGTTTTCATAGGATTTGCCTATGGTTTGCCATAGCATGCACATCTTGAATTGCAAATCTTTTGGCTATTTCCAAATAAACTCGTTTTGAGGATAAAATAACAGGTGAATTTGCTTTCTGATACTGTAAATTTCTAACAATTGTAATGAAAAATTCACATTTGTTATATTATTTTCAAACTTTGGTTTTTGAATTTGTGCAGAATGGCTTTATGTTTCTTATCACTGTTACTATTAAAAATTTTAAAAATATAGCTTTAACTCCTTTTTTTAACTTGAGGAAGGTGTGGGGTTTTTTTTTCTGATTTATCCAAAGCCTGTCTCTCCCAATATACCCTTTTATATTTCAAGAGCTTTGTCTGGGGGATTCAAATCATAAAATTTTATTTTAAGTCACAGTCAGAATAGAAGATATGATTTAAGGAAAGTCCCCGCTAGACAAAGAAAGTGCTGTGCTTTGTAAGTGGGGCCAGAAGGAGGGTGATTATGGTGAGAATTTTGCCTGAGATGGCCATGGAAATAAGGAGGGGCATGGGAGTTTCCTTGAAGCAGGAAAAACAGCATGGATAGAATATTTGATTTTTAAAATTTCCTGTAAATTTCTCAAACAACAACAACAAAAACAACAAAAAAGGTATAAAACTTTGGTAGCCCAAAATACTGTTGTAAAACTGAGATAGACTAAGATAGTTTTAGTGCCAAGTTCAAGGTCTCATCGCACTGACTCCCTTCTCACTATTGAGTGGATATGGAGAATCTGATTAGAGACTAGATCAGTTTCTGGTAAAAACACAAATTACATATGTTAGCCGTCTAAGTTGTAGAGTGAAACTTTAAACTCCTGCTACTCTAACATTTATTTAACTCCTATTATGCTTTAAAAATGCTCTAAGCTTTTTATATCTATTCAATTAATGTTCATAAAAACTTATGAAGTAGCTTTAAAGAGATTAAGCAAATACCCAAATCATAATTATTTGCCCAACCAAACATTTGTGCTCTACACACTTTATACTACTTCTTGATAACAAAAATTTATTTTATAATTATTTCCTGAGAAAGGAAAACCGGTGGGGGATGAAGAGGGAGAAAAGAGAGAGGTCCTGGCAGAGAAAGGAAGGAAGGAAAGAAGGAGGGAGGGATGGAAGGAAGGAAGGAAAGAAGGGCGTAAGGAGGGAGGCAAGGAAGGAAAGAAAGAAGGAGGGGAGGGAGCGAAGGAAGGAAATGAGTCCACGGCTTAGATTTAGAGACATAAATATTCATGAAAAAGATGTGAAGAAATTAAAACTTCTCAAATTACTGTTTACTCAGAAAAAGCAAATGATGTCTGGAAAGGAAGAGAAAGGAGAAAACATCCAAAAAGGATAAAGAGATTTTAAGGTAATGATTAGATTTCAACAGTGAATTTTTATATTTCTTTTGTTCTATGATTTGATTCTATTCTGTGAGAGAACTTGCAGAAGGAACATTATAGAGTAGCTTTTAAGAATTGTAAAGACTAAGATAAATGCCAGAAAAGGAGATTGGAAACTGTAATTCCAATTTCCACCATGGCGATATGAGTCTAGAGGAAATGGCATTATCACATGGACTTGTAATTGATTGATGGGGGGTCCAAACAGTGAGGATGGATAGCTTGAATTCAAACTGGAGGGAGAATTTTAACGCAAAAACAATGAATTTGTCTCTCAACACTGACAATGGCCTACATTTTATAGCAGTGACTTACACGGAGAGAGATGGGGCATGTTTGAATTTGCAAATTACACAAAACTGAGAGGGACGGTAAAATGTTGCATGGTCAAAACTTGAGCCAAATTGATGTCAATATATTGCTGTGATAAATTAAATATAAAAAGATAGATTATAAACCTTATTTTGCATTTTATTTAAAAAAAAAACCCACAAAACTTCCCAAGTACAAAATGAGGGATACGAGACTTAGACCAGCGGGCTTTCAGACAAGCTGAAGCTCAATATGAATTGTTATTGTCATGTGGCTGTTGGTCAATCTACTTTGAGCCTATGCTTTATTAAAAAGAGGCACATAATATCAAAACCATGACTAGTTATGTACACCATTCTTTCAAAGAGGCAGAGGAAAACAAACAAATGGTAGAGTTGGAGAAAGTGACCAGTCCAGGGTCAGAGAGCATTGCAAACCCCTAAGAGGCCAGGCTTCATTCAGACTGCTTTCTATAGATAAAAGCCTGTGTGGTGAAAAGCCAACATACTTATTCAGTAGGAGCTCTAGTTCTGTGGAAATAGTGGGTAGAAATTGCAGAGCAGCTGGTTTTTTACTTAATTTAAGGCAACACAATCACAATTGCCTAATGAGCTGCTTCAGGAGGCAGTACATTTCCCATCACCAGAGGTCTTCAAAAGAAGTTTGATGACCAGTTGAGGGAACATATTTAATATTGTTCATTGCTTTGTCACCTGTTCCCAAAATAGCACTTGACACTCATTAGCCACTGACAAATATTTCTTGAATGAAAGATTGAATAGAAAAAAGTTACTTATAACTGATATTTTTGGAACCCTTATTATTGGTCAGGCACAGCTAACTTTCCAAAACATGATAGGAAAGGACAGTTGTTATTTTCATTTTGTAGCTCAGAGAATTGAAGCTAACGAAGGGAAAGTTGCCCAAGTCACCCAGGAAGTGAGTGGAGGAGGCAGGATTCTAAGGGTGGTACACCAATCTCCCAAGTCTGCTTCAAGTTTAGAACGTGGTGGGCCAGATAACCTGTAAGATTCCTTCACGAAACACTCTCTGATATACCCTGTTATTGATTAAACAAGGAGGTCATTAGACTGAGGTGGTTCTAGTACCTTAGATGCCTTTGTAAGCAAACCAAAACCTAAGCCTGTAAATGCCTCAAGGTTAAGAAATCAAAACCTAAGGAAAACCAATCACAAACAGCCACCTAGACTTTTCCAAATAAGGCAAATGCTTTAGCTATAGCCAGTCAAATAATCTCCTTGCTTTACTTCTTGTCTCTATAAAAGTCTCGTCCCAACTCCTGTCTGGGAAGCGCTCCCACCATTTCCAGTTTGGGGTTGCCTGATTGGAATCAATTTTTGCTCAAATAAAGTTTTAAAATTTTTAGTATACTTTAATTTATCTTTTAACAATGCCAATAGGAAGGGCTTGAATTTCCCAGCTATTACTAGGTTAACCAATTTGTTTACTATATTTGTTAACATTAAAATGGAGGGGTAGGGATCCTGTATATGAGACAATTACATATTTGTTATGGATATTTTAATTAATTAGCAAGAGAAAAGCAGAGGAGTGCAGTCAGGCAGACTAGTTCAATGTGTGAGTTTGAGTAGCTGGCGGCCAGGGTAGCTCTGAGGCTTTATTATGGTTTGGATGCCTGGAAGTGTGTGGAGAGAGTGGAAGGTGGAGCCAACGACAGATTGCACTATTTTGCAAGCATGCCTGGTTTAAACTGCTGGCTATATATATATATATATTTTTTTATAGGGTTTAGAGAAATTATCATGCTCGATCCTTTTTTTTTAAATTGAAGTAACATTGGTTTATAACACTGTATATATTTCAGGTGTACATCATTATACTTCCATTTCTGTGTAGATTATATCATGTTCGCCACACAAAGACCAATTACCATCCATCAGCATACACACGTGCCCAGTCAACCCTTTTGCCCTTCTCCCTCCCTCCTTCCTCTCTGGTAACCACTAATCCAATCTCTATATCTGTGTGTCTGTTTGTTTGTTGTTCTTGTTTTTATCTTCTATTTATGAGTGAGATCATATGGCATTTGACTTTCTCCCTCTAACTTATTTTGCTTAGCATACTACCCTAAAGGTCCATTCATGTTGTCTCAAATGGCAAGATTTCATTTTTTTATGGTTAACTAGTATTCCATTGTATATGCATACCAGATCTTCTTTATCCATTTTTCCCTTATGGGCACTTAGGTTGTTTCCAAGTCTTGGCTATTGTGAATAATGCCGCTATGAACATAGGGGTGCATGTATCTTTACACATGTGTGTTTTCATGTTCTTTGGATAAATACCCAGAAGTAGGATAGCTGGATCACATGGTAGTTCTATTCTTAATTTCTTGAGGAATCTCCATATTGTTTTCCAGAGTGATTGCACCAGTTTGCGTTTCCACCACTGCTGGTTATATTTTAAGAATTAATGCAGAGTATGAGCTCTTTGAGGCAAGGTTTAATACCTTACTAATATTTACATTCTCTGAGCCTTGCACAGTGACTTTCAGTCTTGCACAAAAGATGTGGTCAGGACAGGACAAATATGTGGTGAATACCATTGTCCTTGGGGCAACTGGAATGGTGCAAATATTAATTTGTAACTCTTACAATTAACAAGCCCTTACTTGTTATGGTAACCCTAAAATTTACTAGTAGCTTATCTTTAACATTTACCTCAAATTTTGTTCTGGAGAGTATTACATGACCTACTTGCATAACTACCTTTGTTTGTTTGTTGTTTTTTAGATTACTTATCGCTCTGTTTCCCTTTCATAACACCACTGTGACAGACTGCAATGATCTGCTTCATTATCTGCATGCTCCTACTCCCCCTAGACTCTGACCTCTTTGAGAGTGTGGTAAGTATGCTACTCATCTAAGGTTATCCTCTATGTTTAGCAAAGTGCTTAGCAAATAATTAATTCTGTCAAAGCAAAAATTGCACTTAATGAAGTTGAACAGGCAAGAAAGACTTTATTTTTAGCTTTTGCAATAGAGGAGAGAGGCCAAAACTCAGTCTGAGCTTAACTCTGCTGAAACAAAGGGTGGGAGAGTTTTTAAGAGCTGGGTGGAGGGTAAACCTTCTCCCATCTTCATGAGAAGAGGTAGTTTTACAGCTTGGAGCAAGATGCCTGACTAAATTAGGCTCCTACACTCCCACAGAACCTGGGAAATAAGGATGCTATCTTCCTTGATGATTGTATTTCAAATGGATGCCTCCTGGGTTCTTAAGAAAGATATTCCTTACTGCTCAGCCATAAAAATGACAAAATCATCCCATTTGCAGCAACACGGATGGACCTTGAGGGTGTTATGCTAAGCGAAATAGCCAGAGAACGGCAAACAGCAGTATGATTTCATTCACGTGAAAGATAAACAAACACATAGACAAAGAGAACAGATTAGTGGTTACCAGGGGAAGAGGGTTGGGGGGTTGGCACAAGGGGTGAAGGGGTGCATTTACATGATGACTGACAAAAAATAATGTACAAGTGAAATTTCACAATGTTATAAACTATTATGACCTCAAAAAAAAAGAAAGACATTCCTGGGTTGTAAAAGTGACGAGAGGCTTTTAAAAGTATTTACACCTCAAAGAATTAGAGAAAGAATTTATAATTAATTGTAAGTTTTCTAAAGTAAATTCTCTAAGTAAATGTAGTTCAAGGGCCTAGAGTCAGGAAGAATCTTGTCTAAAGTTTAGTCAAGCTGAAGTCATCTTGGTCAGTGCTCAATAAAAGTTTGTTGAATGAATGCACAAACAAATAAATAAAGTTTATTCCTTTGAGTCATAATTTTAAATGTGTCAGCTTATTGAAAAAGTAACAATGAAAATAACTAAAGCAAATTAAAGTAATATTTAAAAGCCGCCTTCTATCTCTGTTGCTCCTTTGATACTCCATTGTGCAGAAAATGCCACACTCCCCAAATATACTACATGTTGAAGATACATAACATTTTAAAAAATTAAAAGAGACTCCAAAATCATTTCAACTGGCAGCATCTTTTATAAGTCATTTCCTGTGGTGGAGCAAACAGTGATATATTAAATGACTTTTTAAAAAAGTAAAATCATTTTTTCAGAAGCTCTTGTATTTTCATCATGTTTTTTTATTCTCAAATCAAAAATATTAAAGCAGAGTCTGCAACATTATGTGTAAACTTTCTCTGCGGTGGCTGTGGCTATAAACTAGAAATAATGATGCTTTCTCTTCCTACCTTGATGGGTTGTTTATCAGGAGCAAATAAAAATGTGAAAGCACCTTAGAACTGTAAAAATAATTGTAGAAATGCAAGGAATTATTAAAATGAATAATGAGCATATAAAGTCAATTACGAAGGTATTTTTATTTTCTTTAACAATAATATCTAAAAATGTAATGTGATATGGAGACTCAGACTATCTCCTAGGACATGGAAGATGATATCTGGTAACCATTACTTTAGAATAATTGGGAAGTCTGAGTTAGTGATATGTTTAAATATTGGATGTTTAACAATCAATATAATTGACAGTGTTTCAAATATGCTGATTAATAGTCTCCCAAAACATGATGATTTCCAGAAGAATAAGTATTAGGGAGATAGCAACAAATGCTTGTTAAAATTACAGACTTTATTTGGATGCGGGTAGTCTATGTTCAAATGCCAGGTCTCCTACATTCCAGGTCTATAATCTTGAACAAGTTATATGAACTCTCTAAGCCTCTGGCTTGTCATCTGTGAAACAGGAAAAACATCCACCTCTTATAGATGCTGCGAGGATCAAACGGAATGGAGTATAAGGCATTTAGCACAGAGATTATCATAGGGAGTTCTCACAAATATCAGAATATACACAGGCACATACACACAAACACACACATCCATAATTTGCCATAACACACGTGTATACCCAATCCTAATCTGTAGAGATTGACTCTTGGTTACATGTCATTGGAACTTCCAGTGGTCTTCAAACAGTTCATCTTTTCATTCAAATGGTAATTTTTTCCCTGTAATCTTTGTCACACAATAATTTGACATGTAAATCTTTTCTGTTTCTGCAGAAATTTTCTGTTAGTGCAGAAATTTTAGCAAGACCCATATAAATATATCATTAATTTTAAATTGCTCTTGAGATAAAGACATTTTACCAAACAATATTTGGAAAATGTATTGGAGGTACTCTCGTTCAGAAGCAAGAATACTGAATTGGAGGTTTTGAGACCCAAGTTTTTCATTTATCATCTGTCTTTGTGAAAGTCATTTATTTTCTAGAATCCCAGTTTACTGATCTGTAAACACTTAGATAATTCAAACTACCTGAAAGTATTATTATAAAGATAAAGAAGATAGTACATATAAAAATACTTCATAAACATTAAGAACTTGTGTAGGCCATCCCATAGGAAAAGAATGGAACCTCATCTAAAATTTGGTTTGGATGTCAAAACTGATGTTGTCACACACCTATCAAGAGAGTATGAAAAGATTTATGACTCACATAATGAGATTTTCTGGGGAGAGCAAGGCAGGTCTCCTAGGCTGGTCAAAAATGGCTTGAGAAAGCAGGGAGGGGAGATTGGCTTGGGGTTCTTAGGAGATTAGAGAGTGGAGCTGGAATGAGGGTCTCATGGTGCCAAATGTAGGAGTGCCTGGGATTGTTTCTTAGCAGCTTGTCCCGATGTGGGACAGAAGTGCAAGGAGGGGGCTAGGGCTTAAAAAACTGTCAGCAACCAAACGTCCAAAATAGAGTCAAACTTTATTACACTACAAATAATGGATTTTATTATTAAACTGTCAATGCCAGCATCTTGGTGTTGGGTGCTACCCAACAGTCACTTTCTTTCCTCTTCTTTGTTGACACAACTGACCTTCCACAAGAGAGGCTGGAAACGAGACCCATTCAGTAGGATACGAGAGGAAGTCTGCTAGAGGGCCACTGGGAATGATTTTGCTCTCTAATAAAAAGAGATACATGGGAGCCAAATGCTTCATTTCTTTATTATCAGGATATTTTGTGATTCAAATTCATAATGGAATAAATTAATACATTTTAGGGTTATTCAGGAGCATTTCAGCATGAATCCAAAATATCCCATGTGTTCCAAAAAGTTTAAACTGTGCAACTTAAGATAAAGATAAATGGAGGCAAATATGATATTTTTTTGTGCTATCAACTCACTTTAATAAGTGGTTACCTCCTGGTAATCAATAGGCCTAATTGTTAGTAATGAAGTACTTTGATTAATAAAAAAAATGTAGTGCAATCCTAGCCACTAAGTAAACATAATTTGTGGACTATATATAAAATTTCAAATTATGGAAACTGCGCGTGAAGAATTCTTGGCTGCAATTTAGATACACTTATTTAAAGTGTGACTCCCTTCTTTAAGAGTAAGCATTTTAAAAGGGGTTATGGTAGACAGAATAAAATAGTTCCATACAGGTGCCATCCCAAAGATCAGAACCTGTGAACAAATTACATTACATGGCAAAAGGGACTTTGCAGTCAATGAGGGAAAGAGTTTTAGGTGGGATGTCTTGCATTCTTCAAATGCTATCAAAAAGTTAGCTCTCTGATCTTCATACTCATAATTTTAACCCTGAAGCCATGGGCAAACATAAGTGATGTAACTGACTTAATGGTTTTTTCTCCCCACCAGTCTTATTGAGGTGGCATCATGGAGCTATAACTTCTGAGTATCTTACAGCTTTGCAACCAGATATCTAAAATCTCTAGACCCTATTGCTGCAGTTATAGCTTATTAACAATGGAGCATTGCATTCTCCCATCTTCTCCCTGAAATCTGAAATCCTCCATCCAAATACAACAGCATGCATTCTCATGGAATTATTTTAATGTATTGAGGAGAAAAGTATTATTTGCCTTTTC
The DNA here is from genome assembly GCF_037783145.1 of Equus przewalskii. Taxonomy (NCBI): domain Eukaryota; kingdom Metazoa; phylum Chordata; class Mammalia; order Perissodactyla; family Equidae; genus Equus; species Equus przewalskii. The sequence goes on along the minus strand of NC_091833.1, from coordinate 75,047,988 downwards.
AGTTAAATCCCAGGAAAGTAAAGAATTGTAGATCCTTCTTTGTTCTTAAATCCTAACATCAGCTCTTATTTATTTTTTAATGTTAGTTATTGGAAATATGCAGACAATGAATAAAAAGTTTTAACTAAGCTTTTTTTTAACTTTAAAATTTTCAAGTATCCTTTCTATTTCAGAATTCTCTTTTTTTTCTCCTGCCTTCCCTATCATAACATTTTCTATGTGACATTCGAGGGAGGAACGTTGAAAGCTGAAGTACTGTTTTACTTATTGGTAGACGTAGCTTCCACTGGGTATCCTCTGACAACAGCATTATGTAATGCTAAGAAAAATGATAATGCATCATCATATACCTTAAGGTCATATTTCTGGTTTCTCCATCCAATCACCTTACTATAGTCACTAACCAGAGACTATAAGGAAACACGTCAAATAAGTCAAGAAATTCAATTTCTTTCCTCTTCTTTTTCTTAATTCTCCATTTGTTAAGTTTCATGGCAATATTTCTGCATTAAGTGTTTGGAAAATTGTATATTTTTTCTCATATGAATAAATAGAAAGTGAGGCTGGCTTGGTTTTTCCTGAGGAAAGGTCCCTATCTCAGAGTCCCTTTCTAAGCATGTATCTATCATTCTACAGTTATATGAGCAGCCATGAATAGCTGAAATATGATCATATTAAATTTGTTTCTTAGGTACACAGTTTTTTTCTGGTAAATTGCAATTTTGAAACCATATCTGTAAGTTACTGTATCTGTCTTAGAATACCGTAAAACCTGACATCTTGCTTCATCATTTTGGGTTAATTAGTCCTTGCCTTATAACCTTTATCATTAACAATGAGATGAAGAAATCAGCAACTAATTTTTCCTACAAAAACCATAAATCTTACATGCTTAGTTTTCTCAGATATATTTGAAGAGAATTTATGCCCAAATTACAAACTTGGCAAGACCAGGTTATGTCAAAAAAATATTTGTAAAGGGAAACTTTCCAGTATTTTACTACTGAGTGGTAACTCCACCCTCCTTGTGAACATTAAACTCTTATTACTTATTAATTGCCATGTCTCCTGTGTACCAACCAAAGTGTCAGGACTATAGCGGAATCTTTAAATTCAGAAGATGCTACATACGTTTAGAAGTCACATTTCCTAGTCTTCACTTCTAGGAAGATTTTTATGTTTTGATTTCATTGTGTACTGTAAGAAACTGTTTTTGGCATATCTGGATAATATACACCAATGCAGGTGGTAGGAAATGATTCCAGGCAGCTCATTATTCATAGCATATTTAAATTGTGTAGTTGGCATAAGATTAGCATATTGCTATATAGCATTTGGTTTAAGAGATTAGCAAAAATCTGGATAAAGAAAGACCTTCTATAACAATCGAATAGCCTTGTTGTATGCCCAGGAATAAAAATTGATTACAAAGACAGAATATATAATTTGAAAAAGAACATTCTCACTGTACTAATCCAATAAATCAATACAGTTACATTCCACTGTAGTACATACTCATTTCTCTCAGAGCAGGATTAGTCATTTTACATGTCTATCGGACTAGAATACCACTAATTAAAGGGTATGTTATACATATTTAAAAGCAAAGAGCAGGTGTTCAATATATGATGGAGGAATTAAATTGAATAATGTAGGAGAAGAGACAATTTGGCAGAAGTTGAAAAAAGTAGACGAAAGCCAATTTGTGGTACTCACCATTGGTGTTTTAAGTGCGAAAGAACATTGGAAGAAATCGTAGGTTGTTTCTCTGAATACCAAGCCCCTCACTTACTGGTAAGTCTCCTCTCTGGAAACTTTAGGGATACTAAATTCAGATGCACTGGGCATGTATTTTCTGTCAAGCATCTCTGTGGGGAAGTGGCCTCTCACTCATTCTTGGTCTTTGTGGTTAATGTGGTGTTGATCCCACCTCCTAGGTTGAGGTATGAGAACATCCTGCGCAAGGCCTGTGCAATTGCAGCACCTCCGTGATGGGTTCAGGAGCACACGGCTCAAGCAGAATTGATAAGAATCCCACTCAGAGGATGTTGTGAGAACTATTGGAAAATAACATCCTTTTCTTTCCTGGAGTTTTTAACTGCCCCAAAATTTAAGCCTAGAGCGACCAGTGATCATCAGTGCCATCTCACTGGAAAAGTTTAGCTCAGAAATAAGCCAACACAGGAAGAAAGCAGAGAAGAGTGATGGAAAAAGATGCCCTGATGACTTCTTTAGATCACCCACTGAATTCAGCAACCCCTGTAGCCAGCTGTGCTCCCTGAACTTTAGATTTATGACATTTTCAAATATAAGAAACCTGAACAATGTTATAAATATGAAATGAGGCTGTGCTTTCCAAATAACAGACCCTGTAATGTTCCAAACATAGATTGAATGGCAATAAGAGTTTCCCTCCGAAGGCTGCAATGTTGGCATCTTTTATATACATAAGCAGAGTAGCTGGTTAAACTCCTGTCTATTTTAGATAGAAATTCAGACCATGTGCCTTTCAAGGCTGCTATTGTAGGTCGCTAAAATTGTGAGTGTGACTGGATGGAACAGACATCACCCATAGGTGTTGGTCTTAGAGCTACAGGCCATAATTCCATAAAACCTTGGGTTATTTCCCTTTGTGGGGGGAGTGATTGTACTTTTAGCTGAAGTTGGAATAGTAGAGTTATGTTGAAACTGGAACTTTGAAAGTGTTTAGGAAGAGAAGTGTGCACATCATAGTCAATCACAGTTTGGGCTGTAGCAGATGCATTGACCACTCAGTGCATAACTGTGAAGCTACCATTCTGCCATTCTCAACCCATGCGGCTCAAAGTCACCTGACTCATCCTGTGAGTTCCGAGCAAAGCATGTGGCACAGATACTACTATCAGGGAAACATGGAGATTACTTCAAGGATGGGTATATCAACCAAACCAGACCGATCAGTGCCCATCTCAAAGCGTTTGCGGTAACTATGAGGGAATAAGAACACTATCTTTTTTCAAGTATTGTCAGCTAAGCTTCTACTGACTACTTTTGCCAACATGTGGAGAAAGCGTATTTGAAAATGAAACCCAAATAAGAAATTAGAGATGATGAATGGAGAGAAAATGATGGGTGAAAGAGAGAGGGAGGAAGGAAAGAAGGAGGAAAGGAAAAAAGGAAAGAGAAGAAATCTGACAGTATTCTTGGATCCAGCCTTTATTGAAGCTAGATATACTTCTGATATTCTCAATAATATGAGACAATAAAGTCTCATTTTGGCTTAATCAAATTTAAGTTGTAATTCTGTTATTTGCAACCAAAAGAGTATTTAAGTTATAGAGATCACATTTTAAGAGATAAATTATTAAGTAGATAAAAGAAATGTCAAAAGGTTCAACTTCTGAACCTCAAGTGTCTTACCCATATGAAAACCCCTTAGGTCTTAATCCACAGCTGATATAATACTATAACTTCCTACGCAATTCCAAAAAATTTGACTTTTTGAGTTTTCAGCTTTAAGTAGATAAAACCCGGCTAATTTGTCATAGGGCAATTGCTATAGGTAAGCATGTTGATGACAGTATGTTATAACTGACCACATGATAATTAAAAAGAAGAGGCAAATCTATGAAAAGTTTGCCCAAATACTAAAAATAATCCAAAGCTATATGAGGACAATTAAAACATGGATAAAGTCCTGGAAATAGTGTCTATTATAATGATTATAGTAATTATTATTATGACTGCTGTAGGTACTTGGTTAATTTTATTGTTGCTTCATTTAGTTTTTATAGCCATTCTGTGAGGTAGGTATAATTATGCTCCCTATTCTCCAAATCAGAAGCTGACTCTCATAGAGGTGGCCTTAACCACCATATATTGCTGCTGAATTAATTAGAGTAAGATAGGTGAAGCTGCAGTAACAAATACATCTCAATGTTTCTGTGGCTTAACCTTGTAAGTTTGTTTCTGGCTTAACAGTTTTGAGCTGGTAGTGAGGTCTACAGAGTACCTCTCCTCCACCTAGTTATTTAGTCACAGGCTGAGGCAGTCTCTACCATCTTCAATGCAGGACTCTGAACATCCCAGGAAAATGGAGAGATCATGGAGGAGCCCATGAGCAAAGAATTTATGGGCCAGATCTTGAAGTGGCACATATCATTTCCACTAGTATTTCATTCGATGGAATTTACTCACTGCAAGGGAAGCTGGTACATGTTGTCTAGCTGTGGGCTCAAAAAAAAAATGAATCATTTTCAGTGGATTGCTTGTGGTATCTGCCACAGTTGCCTTCCTTGTTTACTTTTAAAATTGTAGTTAATATAGTGTTAATAAAATTATAGAGAAAGATAGATTGGAGAGAGAAAGAAGAAAACAATCATAAAAATAAAAATTCCCTTTTAAGGGGCTGGCCTGATGGCGCAGTGGTTAAGTTCTCTCACTCTGCTTCAGCAGTCCTGGGTTTGCGGGTTCGGATCCCGGACGTGGACCTACACACTGCTCATCAAGCTGTGCTGTGATGGCAACCCATATACAAAATCCCTTTTAAGAAGCTCACTAGAAACTAGAACAAGATTCTGGATGGAGAATTGTCAAAAGTAAAGCTACAGTAAAACTGAAAATTCCCCAAAGAAAAATTAAGTTGCTTCTGTTTTTACCTTACCTAGGGGATCAATAAAGTTTTAGAAAGGACATGAGATTTGGGATCAAAGAGAACTGGGCTTAAATTCTTGCTCAAATATTAACTAGCCATTTGATATTGGCTAGTTGCCTACCCTCTCTGATGGATTCCATTCTTTGATGGAAAATAGGGATAATACACAACAAATAGAATTCTTGTAAAGACTGGAGTTCATATAAATAAAAGGTCACTATGTGTTATTTGCTGCTCTTAATATCATTGTGACCAGAAAAAAATGGAGTAATTAGCTCATGTTAATAGTATTTCACTATTACTATTTAAAATGTTCAGTTATGAATTTTATGTCCCTTGAGTGCAAGATTGACCCTGAGCTTGGGTTTGGAGGAGGGAGGAATGGTGGTAAACACGTAGTTTCAGAGGGAAAAGCAGAAGACTGTAGGGGCAGAGACCTAAGTGGTTCGGGGATGGGTTTTATCCTTTAAAGCTACATAAAATTTACATGACAGTCCTTTAAATTTCTGTGGTGGCCCAGACTATTTGTTGTGATTTTGCATTCACTGGGCTAAGTGGCTTCTAATCATGGTTTCTTCACTCTCTCTGAAGCCAATCTCATGTAGGGTTTATAGGAACATTTATTTATTTGCCCATCAGGATTTCAGCAAGAGTAAATACTCTGAGAAAATAAGCTAATTAAAAGAAAACAAACCATCACCATCTCCCTGACAACAATAAAAAATAAACTTAACTATGGAATTCAGCTTCCCTTGATGATTTAGTTTACTTTTTCTAATTCTTGCTGGTCACCTTGGCTTTGGTATCTGAACTACTAAATTGTGAAATATTGAAGTAAGGTACTTTGAGGTATAAATCTTCATAGTCACTTCATTTCCAGCTAGAGCGTACTGCCTAATACCAAGCAGACATTGGATGGATGGGTGGGTATGTTATTCAATGTTTAATGAACTCAGCCTGTATCTCAGAACATTTGAGGCTAGAAAATGCAAACACAGTATGTGGTTAATTGGTTGCTTTTAAAAATAATGTAATTGTTATTTTCATTTTTATCTTTCAGCCACATTAAACTCCTTTGCCTACAAAGTGTTCTCTCTTACTTTCTAGTTGTTTATCGTTCATTCATCCACTTAGCTTAGAATACTTCTCTTCTCCCCACACTCTTTTCTCTTCAACGACTCTTATTTGTCTTTCAAGTCTCAGAGTATAGGTTTCTCTTTCTGGAAAATCCTCTCTTACCCCCGATTCAGGAGAAGCATTTCTCTTTTTTGATTTGATAGAGCTGGGTAGTTCCTTTACTAAACTTAAGGCTACCCACACTGTATTTGCATATGTGTCTCTTCTAGTATCAAATTCAGTAAAGAAATCAACAACCAAAAATAAAAAAAGGAAATCCATTCTTTACTCAGTCTTTCTCAAAGAATGTCAACTCCAAATGTAACGAAAGTAATCATCCTTAAAATTGTTTTCCATAGGGGATGCCCACAAAATTTCTCTTCAAGCCCGATTTTTCCTTCCTCACCCAAAATACTTCCCCAAGTCCAGGCCGAAGTACTCTTATCCTTTCATGTCTCCTGTCACCTTCCTGGACCTATGGTTTCCTTTTCTTCTTTCTTCAATAAATCTTCCAGTGCAGGGCTCCACTCAGAGTGGCATGCAGATTTGTGCTGATCCCAGAAACATGCTGCCAACAGCAAGGAGAAAAGTGCAGAAATTGAGAGGAAACATTTAGAACCTTTTATAGCATATCAATAGAGTTTTTTGTTTGATGACTCTAGTAACAAAAAATGGGCTTGATTTTTAATTTCATTTTATATGGTTTTATTTTTATTTAAAAAAATATTGGTCTGTGATGAATTAGGCAGAAAAAGCTGGCTCTTTGAGAAACTTTGTTCTGGTTTCTTCTTGGCATTGATATTCAATAGATTTAACTACCTGTAGAGTACATACACCATCTAATCAGAATGGAGGCCAGCCAAAATCGGTAATTTTGGCCTTCCTGAAGTACTTGTCTGAATATCAGCCCTGCCTCTCCTTCTAGAGGTCTCCCTTTCCTGATTTCTTCAACCCTATAAAACAGCTCAGAAACAAAGCAAGCAAACCTCAATAGGGTGGGGATGCCAGAAGCCAAAGTTATAGTCCTCTTTCACAGCCTGTCAAGTCTAGAGAGGGTGACAGGCAGAAGAAATAGAGTGAGAGGCTGGGTTTTGCCAAATATTTATAATTTATCATCTTTTCTTCTATATTCATTACAAAATATACATTTATTCTAGAAGAAAAGGATTGATGACGTGATATACATTTATATATGTTAGTCTCTTTCATTACAGACTTGAAATTTCTGTTTTATAAGAGACAATAGCAGATACCTACCCAAAGCGAAAGGTGTTAGGAGAAATAATACAGGAAGGTAGATGAGAACCTGTGTTTAATAAGGACTTCATCAGACTTCTTATTTTGTGCTTCTTTATTTAGAAAGATTTTGAATAAGGCCACAGAACTCAAAGTGGTTAACCAGAAGGAAACTTCTATTTAAGTTAGTTTACTTTTCATTTATCTATTATTATCCCAGGTCATTTGATTGTATCTGGCTTTATAATAAAAATTCCACAAGCACTCCTGCTATTGCTGTACTTTTAATCCAACTATGCTATATAGTCTACTTTAAAGCAATTCCTTTAATGCTTTATTGAGCTGTTAAATTCTTAGATGGCAGTTTTTCTAAAAATAATGTTTATAACATAAACTTTCTTGAGCGATATATATTTATAAGGCTGTTTGCATCCCATTATGTAAATGGCTTCAGGTTGGCTTTCTGCCCCCTACTTTGTTTTTTAAAGGCGTTTCCTTGTGACCTACATACTTAGCTTCCTTAAGGCTTTTATTATACAGGAAATACTTTGCATTGTTTAGGAAGGCGTCTGAAAATATCATGGTTAGCGACCTTCCTTGTAGCATCAGTAACTTCTCTCGTCCTTTCGCTCACATCATCCTTGGATTTCAAATGTTGGGTCATACTCATTGCCTGTGATAAATTGATCATTTTATGAGATAAGTGGGCTGTATAAACTATTCTCCATTCATATACACTGCCTACGTCTCTCTCTTTTTTGGAAAATCCATTCATATCTACCCCTTCAATTATCTTCACTATTCATTCAGATAGCTCTCAAATCACTTTCTTCAGCCCCAAGCATTCTTCTGTTGACAATCTGAATTTTCAAAAGCCTAGTGAATATCTGGCCTATATCTGGGATCCTTAAACACAATACATTTGAAATGAAATGGAATTTCTCTACCCACTCTCATTCTCATCCTTGATGCAATAATCTACTCTTTTTTTATGGTCATTATTTTTGTTAGTGGTGACATCAATCTCCCAGTTGCTCAGGATACAATAACTTATCCTTCTCCCTTTCTCTTTTATCCGATTAGTCACCAGATCTTGATTCTACCTCAAAAATATCTTTTGTCTCTTTTCCCATCTCTTTCCTTTACCCTTCTATTCCTTTTGGCCTGCACTGTCATTCAATTTTACTCTCCATTCTACCACTAGGATTTTCTCCCTAAATCACAGGTGGTACGTAGGGACCTTTCCTCATCTCAGAAGTCTTCTAGTTTTCTACTACTTGCAGAATAAATTCAAAGTCTTTAGCATGGAGTTAAAGGTTTTTCAAGATACGTGGCTTAATATGAATCAAAACCTCAATGAATTCAGTATATTCCACATATTCAGGACTTGCCATTTCATATGTCTCTATCTTTTAGAATTTTTTCTTTCCAATCCTTTTCTTTACTTGTCATTGTTCTCTTAAACTTTCAAGGCTTACCTGAAATGCCTCCTTATTTCTTGTATACAAGAGGCTCATTCCTGTGAAATCCTAGAGAAATTAGTTTGGATCTCTACTTTACTTTGGTTTTATTATGAATATAGTGCAGTTTATCACAGATTCATTTAACTTAATCATCTATGTGTGTGCTCAGAATTTCAATAGTACTGTTGAATCCACCTCTACCTGCCATTTTCTCAAAGAAAGCATGAATTGAGTGTTGTGGATTTTAAGTTTCCCGGATAGGTCTCACTTCCCACAGGCATTTGATAGGAGTATCTTGCTGATATGGTCCTAGTTTTGGAGGATGTAGCATTTTTTTGCGTACTTCAGCAATGTCTCAAAATGCTAGGCCAATGATAAAGGAGTACTTCTTAATAGGTCATTCTTTCTCTGACTGTGCTGGACTAATTTAGAGATGTATGTTCATTTCCAGTATGGCGTTTTCCTAGTGAGACTTTTGATTTTTGAATTAGAAGCAAATCTGCAAACTGTTACGTTTTAAACGTTTAGTTTTAGGATTTTGAACTTCCTAAGGGGTCATATATATCATTTCCCTTTTAGCATATATCACAGTGTTCTACTCATAGTGTTTGATGCATGCTCTTTAAACTGAATTTATTTGGACATTGTCTAAGCAGCATGGGCCTCATAGAGACATCAAGTATTTTCGGGCAATATTAACATTCTTTTATTTTGCTGTTTTTGTTGTAGGGTGGGCATTCTATGTCTCCTCTCCTTTAATACTTCCTGGTCACCCTACAGGAAGCCCTTATCATTGCTTTTGGAATTACTTGAATGAGTAAGAATCTTAACTTCTTCCTCTAGTAAATAAAAGTGCTGGGCCAAGGGCCAGCCCACAGGCGTAGTTGTTAAGTTTGCTTGCTCCACTTTGGCTGCCTGGGGTTTGCTGGTTCGGATCCTGGACATGGACCTACACATGGCACATCAAGTCATCCTGTGGTGGCATCGCACATGGAAGAACTAGAAGGACATATGACTAGGATATACAACTATGTACTGGGGCTTTGGGGAGAAAAAGAAGAAGATTGGCAACAGATGTTAGCTCAGGGCCAATCTTCCATACAATATAAATAAATAAATAAATAAGGAGAAATGCTGGGCTGATCTGATTGAATTTGCTTGAAATTCAAGGAGAATAAAGTTCACCTCAGGTCTCCAAAGAGTCAGAAAACAGTGCCAAGCGGCTCACAAATGTGAACTTGTCTCATGTGGATTCAAACTTATGTGTCTTTCAGGCATACTTTAGTGTTTTTAGTCTTATAGAAGAAAAGAATGGTTTAATGTACTTACATGAATATATGTATATATATATGTTACATTATCACATCTCAGTTATAGTAAATTCTCCTTGTCTATGATATTGTGACATTTTAATGACTTTGCAGGAAAGGGTGACACAGAGTCTTCTGCAGGTTGTAACATTTTAATTTTACACTTTGGAGGTTTCATCTTTTGATGGAATCCCTTTTATAACCTGACTAATGTAAGGTTATGTGGTCTCTCATTACCAGTCTTTGATCCTCTCTCAGCAGAGCAAGGCTAACGTCATCATCATCATTAAGCTCTGGAAGAATTTCATGCTGGGCTTTTAGATAATCACAATATTTTTCATTTTATGAAGAGCATGAAAGAAGTTTCTATTTCTTATTATTTCTTATATTGAGTGTTTGGGGTGGAGGCACACAGGAGCAGTAAGATAAGTATCCTGAGACAGCAATCCTAACTATGCTTCTGAATTGATTGTTCTTCCGGTTGTGTGTCCCATGTGTGTTCTGGATGAGCCTCTGCCTGGAAATGACGCTTTGAATCTGGGAACCAGGTTAGATGTTTATCCAAATTGTCATGTTTCAACTAGATTTTTGAACTTCATCATGAATAACCAAATACAGTAACTGCCAAAAACCTAGGCTGAAACTGGAAGCTTATAGATTTCAGCATTTGGCCTGCTGTCCTGCCTAATATCTTCTACCACCATTCACGTTCCAGTTAAGCTATTGAGACTATATTACAGTTTTATTATATTAAGGCTATCTTTGGGTTGTTTTTGGTAGAGCTTTTTTCATAATTGGAGTATGATAAATATTATGTGAAATTATTTCAGGTATGCAAGTTATATCTGCTGTGCTTATATCAATGTCAAAGGAATATTATTAGTATCTGGACTGCTCTGGAATGACAGTGGAATCTGAATAATTAATTATCTGCTGAAGGTCAGCTTGACCACTTCCACAAACATTTAGGAAGGCACATTATGTTTCAGTCATAAAGTACTTAACTGTAGCTTTGATTGTTTATTTCTCACCACTATTACATGAGATCAGTAAGAATTATCTTTGTTACTCTGATTCTATTATTAGAGGAATTGAAACATATGGAATCTGCGGTTAAACCAGTTACCCAAAGTTACAACCAAGGTCACAGATAAAGTAGAAATTCTGAGATTGCTTTCTAAGCCCTTGTGTGTTGTTTCATTGCTCAATCAAAGGAGGTAGATTACTTCTTAGATGTGGCATGTTTGCAATTCTTCAACTTGCAGCAAAATAATATCTTATATTTATATAGTAACTTCAAATTTAATCTCATCCAGGCATTCAGCAAATATTTCTTTAGTGCCTCCCATGTGAACTGCATTATGAAGGATTGTGGACATGACAATGTCACATTTTCTGTCCTCAAGGAGCTTCGTATACACAAATCATCTTAACATAAGACATAGAGGAGAGAAAGACACATAATAACTCTTGAAAGGAAGAATTGGACCAAAGATCAAAGGGCAGAAGTTGATTTCCCTTTCAAGAATCTCTTAAATCTTTTCTTGCCATCTGAAGTTCAGATGTAGGCTTATGGCTGGGGTCTGTAGCCACCTGAATGGCAATGATTTGGCATACTTTCAAATTGATAATTTTTAAATATTTGCTTAGCATTTGTTCAATTGAGTGGATAAGAAAAATTAATTTCCCATTTACTAAAAGTATCAATCTTTTTTAGTTTCAAAAAAAGCAATTTATAATGTGCCAAGTTGAATGAATCTTGGTTCACAGTCCCAGAAATGAGTTTTAATGTTCTAAATTTTCAAATCTTCTCTTTAATTTCTGCTTTTGAACCCTTGGTTACTACAGACCGATGAAAAAAAAACGATGAATGAATCTTTTATAAAATTTGGGCTTTCGACTTCCCTGAAGAAATATCCCCTACATTCAGAATTCATAAATTCAGAATTCTCAAATCTCAATGTTTCTCTCTCTCTAATTTCTGCCATTAACATTTTTCTGTATCAAGAAATCTTATTCCCTGGAAGAAGAAAAACCATAGGGTGAAAGCAAATGCCATGAATAAAATCTCAAAATATTATTCTAGATATATGTATACCCAACTAAAATGACTTTTCCTAATTTCAGTCTTTATTATTTTCACTTGTCAGATATACAGAAAATGAAATAGCTATTGGCTTCATTTTTAATTTTTTTTTCTGTTCCTTTCTATAGGTTTTGGTTTGTTTTCCATATTCTTTGGTAATTTCCCTAAATATCACAATTTCTTTAGAAAGCATATCAAAGGGCTCAATTTAGATAATAAAATGAATCTTTCAATTTGTTCTATACACCCACTGGTTTTATAATTACAGCATCCCACCATTTGAACATCTGAACTAGAAAGAAAAAGACTGGATGGAGATAAGGGTCACTGAAAATTGTTCCACTGTAATTCAGAAGGAGAATGATCAACGTGCATTTTACCATTTTGTTAACTATATTATAAATCTTTTCTACTTAACTGGTATCATATTTTCAATTCTGTCCAGTGATTATTTTCTTTTAGCACCTTTTTATGTTGGTACCTCAGGCATTTGCTTGACTGGTCCATCCTGTAATCTGACAGTTTGCTGCACCCTCGTATCTTGCTTGGACCACTGTAATAGCCATCTAATTAGTCTCCTGCCTCTGTTCTTGTCTTATTCCGGTCATTCAGCCACAGGGTAGCTAGAGGTATGTGTCTGAAATATAAATCCAAGCATGTTATCCCTTGCTTAAAACCCTTCAATGACTTGAAGTCATTGAAGAAATCATAGAAGAATCTATGACAGTGAGCTGTATAAGCTACCTGCTTAAATTGCCCTGGAATGTCTTTAACAGTGCAGTGTACTGGGCTCTGCTTCACAAATACTGATTGAGAATTTCTGGTGGGACTGGGAAATCTCTGGTAGGGTTTGGCAATTTTCATTTGCATTTGAACAAGAATGCGGGGAAATTCCCATGCCCAGCAAAGTTTAAGGATAACGAGTTTAAAGACAGTAAAAAAAGAAAAGTCATTAAATATGATTGCCTTGCATATCCTTCTACTATTATTATGGACTCTCTGCTCAAGCCATTCTTGGTTACTTATATTTTCCTATTTCTTTTATGCCTTCATGATTTTGCACAGGCTATTCTTTCTTTCTTGAATGCCCATTCTTATCTTTTTAACTGGCTAAATCCTACTTGTTCTGTAACAGGCAATTGGATCAATTCTTTATCTATGAAGCCTTCCCTGCTCTCTCACCTCCCACAGATAACCATTCTCACCCTTCTAGGTGCTTCTATCACACTCAATAAATACTACCATCACGGTGAGAAAGAGTTCAAGTCAAAGTTACTGGGCAGCTGTGAGTATTGTGGCCAAAGATAGGGTGTGAACCAATGCATCTGACTCTAACTGTGAGGGTGGTAATTATATTTTATGTGTTTTTGATATTAGCATTCACTACAAGGTTGTCGTATAAAGGCATTTAGTAATTTTTTGGTATAATATATTAAAAAAATAAATACGTAATGGGAAATGTGATAGGACTTTTTCTGTTTCTTAAAATTTACCAATTCAAGTCAGGCCAAAGCTAAAGAAAAAATCACTAAATGCATCCCATTCTGAAGATAGCTACCAAAAATTGATGCTGCATTTCTTCTCCCAGACCTTACTAAGTGCTATATATAGGACTTGATCCTCCTCTTACCACTTACCGCCTCAAGCTTACTTCCTGTCCAATGTATCTAAGACGTTTAGGGAGGCAAGAGACAAAGGAAATGTTATCACAGTCATTGGCCTCATGGGAAGTGAATTGTGGATGGTGAGAAGCTTTTCCACCATAAGGATGAAAGGTGGGCACGCTGCCACCATTTCAAATGATGGAGACACTTTAAGAGAATCACTCACATACTTGTACTACAATAAAAGAGACTGGTGATTTTCCCTCATTTGAATATATACCTAGGCCGTGGATTTCTCGCTGCCCCTCTGCCTTTCTGAGCAAGGGAAAAGAATTGGATAGAGGGCACAGGGCAGGGTGGGGTGGGTGTGAAGCAGTCTGCGTGCTCACTGGTATGGCGAAGATGCATGAATTTCCTCTGTGTCAAGTGCAAAGTGGGGAAGGTAACTGGTTTTTAGCATCCTTGTGGGAACCAACTCAGGAAGACTGATGGTCAAAGAAGGTGCCTTTACATGAGGTGGACAACTGGGAGTGGAAGCTGAGAAGATCAGGGTGCAAGAGGATGAGCTTGAACTCCCATATCCAGGAACTGTGGAGTCGGGGGGATGCTGTGAGACAGAAGCGCCTCATGAGAAAGGCACACCTGGCAGGCAGAGGCCATCAGTTAACGTTGTCCAGAAAAACAGCAACAGCTACTACAGACAGACTTTAAGCTATACCCAGGTTAGTACACTGATGTTCACCATTTTCCCTTCATTTCTCTTTATCCTTTTTATTAGATGACTTCCTAGAAGAGGGAAGAAAGGAAAGGACTGAAAAAGAAGATGTGTCCTTTCCAATTAATGTTCCTAAAGCCGCAATTATAGTCAACAATGTGGAAGACCAAAGCTTTAAATAGACTAATAGGTGAAATTTTAAGCTGGGTTGGATTGACTATGTAGTCAACAACCCCATGAAAGCTGTAGAAGCTTCCTAAGATGGTCATTAAAGAATCTGCTTCCCACTGGGGAGCAGAAATTCAACAGAACTTTTTGGGATGCAGTGAGTAAAGAAAAATAAACCATTTTGTGTTTTTATACCATTAAGTTGAGCTGTCTTTTAAAAAATCCAGTTTAGTTGAGTGAAAATAATGAGCACTATAAGGCAACAGGAGTTCACCAAGGGTTAGTTACATCCCAATAATATCATTTCACTTTCTGAAAGTGTTTCTAGAGGTTTGGAAAAACCCAAGTCCAATCAAGACGAACAAGAAAGCCTCAGGGTAGGAATGAAGATAGAGAAACTTGTAGTTTGTACAAGTGTCTAAGGGAATTAAAGTGTTAGCTGGAGTGGAGTGAAGTTTATATTGAATTTAGAAAAAGGAAAATAAAAGCAAAATTTTTTGTCAGTTTTACTTGATGTTCGGCATTCAGGAGAGGCATTGCATTGATCTGGAGAGGTTAAGAGTTTCGCATGGAATCCGAAGTTTCTGGGTTTGACTTTGATGCCAAACTGGCCTGAATATGCATCTTGGCTCCACCCCCCTAAAGCAATGAGACTTTCTCTGGACTTCAAATTTGTTCTTAGTAAATGAAAATAGCACCATCACCCACCTTGGATAGTTGCGCAAATAAGTGAAATTATACACACGCATAATATGATAGCAGACACGGAGTGAACCCTAATTATGGTGAATTTCTTTCCCTCCAAGAGAATTGTATTCCACTGCTGGAGAAAGTAATAGTTCCTCACATTTTTCTAATAAATGAAACCTCTCTCAAAAATGTCCAACTTTCACACCAGTTCAACCTCCGTCAAGCTATGTTTAAATGATAAATTCTCTCTTCCAGATGCTTTGATTCTGACAGTGGGTGATTTGAATGGAGACATCAGTGTAGTTAGGTTTATGAAAGCCAGAGTTCCATCATATGTCAATGAATCATAATTCTCTTGTGTGTTTGGTTATTTGCACCCTGACTTGATTCCCCTAAACCTCATCAGTTCTTGGTGACATGATAACATTTGATTTCTGGCTTAGCAAAGCTGAAGACCAGCCCTTGGAAAGTGGTGCCCACATTAAGGTGTGACTTCCTACTCTCTAAGGACCAACTGATCTTCATGCATCACGTTGCTGCCACTTCTCTTTTGGATTGCTTTGTGGAAGCACATTATGACCTTAAGAATAGACAGTTTTGGAAACAAGGCAACTCTAGAATGTGTCATGAAACTGCAGCTACAATATAGGCATGCACAGAGTGGCAAGCTCATCAGGCAGGATAGTTAGCAGATTAAACAGCAGGTACACTCTTCTCCTCAGGGCAGAAAATGACATGAAACTGCAAGCAGGCATTAAGGAAAAGTGTTCGTAGTGGCGAAATATTGTTAGCCACCTGCCAGTTCAGCACCACAGCAGGTGCACATGTTAAATGTCCACAAAATCAAAATGACTTTTTATAATGCTTTGCCTGGTTATAATGTCATTTTTAGCCCTTTCAAAACAAGACAATGCTGGGGTGCATTTTATGTTTTAAATCTTTGTCTTGAGAAGAAATGATAATGTTATTTCTTAATCAAAGATAAAGTGTGAAAAAATTCTGAATAAATTCATAGACATGCATTTTTACAATAAACTTTCAAAATTTAACCTTTTCTCCCCATTATAACATTCCAAGACTATTAGAGATTACTTGGTTAACTCTGCCATTAATTTTGATTTCTTATACAAAAGTAGTTACTTTTACCCAAATTGCTGCTTAACAGTATTCTTTGCGGTTTGCCGATGGCAAGGTATATTATAAATATTCCATGCAAAACTAAGCTTTCTGAGATACTCCTTGGGATTATGTTTGGGGCCATTGTCTAATTGGACTTTGCATCCATGTCAGAAATTATCATGGTATCTGACACACAGACACTCAATAAATATTTTTTCAATTGATTCGTTAATTATGTTGTTTAATAGATTTTTAGAGCATGGGTTTAGGAGGATAAAACAATTTGAGTTGAAAAAAGTTCATAAAATAATAGATTTTTTGTGTTGAAAAAGATGTCAAAGGCCATCTAGTTCATCTCCTTCATTTAAAAAACAAGAAACTGAAAGCCAACAAGGGGAAATGACTTGTATAACATTATTGACTAATCATTTAAAAAATCAAAATAGACAACAAAATTTTTAATTAAATGTGTAATTTTTAAGCATACATTCATCATCATACTAATTCCACTCCTATTTAAAGAACTCAAGAAAATAATTAAAAAAAATTTTTTTTGAGGAAGATTAGCCATGAGCTAACTACTGCCAGTCCTCCTCTTTTTTGCTGAAGAAGCCTGGCCCTGAGCTAACATCCGTGCCCATCCTCCTCCACCTAATATGTGGGACGCCTACCACAGCATGGCTTGCCAAGTGGTGTCATGTCCACACCCAGGATCCAAACTGGCGAACCCTGGGCCTCCGAGAAGCAGAACATGCAAACTTAACGCTGTGCCACTAGGCGGGCTCCTTAAACTTTTAATTCATTTGTGGATGACGTAGTTCTCTAATTTCCATTGGTGATTTATAGTAGTAGCACAGCAACCATTTAACCTCAACTGAGTAACACAGTCTAAATTTTTCTTCTATGTTATCACCAAGGTAATGTTTTATAATAAATACACCTCTATATTCACACCGGATGTGAATGATAAAATGTGTTTAATATTATAAAATAGACTCTCAAAACTATAAAAAATTTACATTCTGGCCCTCTGCAGAAAAAGTCTGCTGAACTTGTCCTGAACTTTGAGAAATGTACTTGTGAAATCCTGTGATTTTTTTCTTAGCTTCCAAATAAAGTTTATTTAAATTTGTTTAATTTTCAAGCTGCTAATGTATTCTTGATCCTCTGAAACCAAGTCAGAAGTAGAAAAAGGATGTCCACAATCAAGTGACAAATATTTTAATAATCGGTTAACAATCTATCAGATGTGATCTGATTTTGTAATATCAAGAAAAAAATATGTTAATTTCTTCATAATCCATTCAGTAAATGATTTCTTTTTGAGCACTTAATCTATCCTGGGAGCTTCTCTAGGGTTTGGCTATACAGTGGTACCTTGTATACATCTTACATTGTCCTGGAATGGTTAGTCAATAAGTAGTCACATAAATAAGCTGGATGGTTTTAATAGTAATCTGTGTTTTTTCAGCAAACTGAAAGCAGAGTTAGTGGCTTGTGAAGCGTGGGGAAGTACCATTAAAAAAATTTGCCAACATTTATGAAATGACCACAATGTTCTGGATAATGTCCTACACAGTTTATACCTACTAATTCCCTGAATGCTATCAACCATCTTGTGGGGCAGATACAATTAAACTCATTTTACAGATGAGAAAACTGAAACAAAGAAGAGGTCAGTAACTGCCTAAAGTCACCTGGCTAACTTGTGGTAGAAACAAGGATTTGAATGGAGGCAGTGTACACTCCACTGAGTGATGAGTGAAGACTTGTCTGAGCCTACTTACTGAATGATAGTATAGGTCAAGCCATAAAACCTACTCGGGGAAGAGAATTCTAGGCAGAAGGAATAGAGAGTATGCAGGATCGAGGACTGAAATGGACTAGGGCTGTTTGAAGACTAAAAGATAGTGTGGCTATAGCAGGAAATAAGGGAGAAAATTGAGGAAATGAAGTCAAACTATTTCTCGGCATATAGGCTATGGGAAAGAACTTAGATTTTGTTCTAAAGTGTGATGGCTTTAAACCAGCAAATGACTTGATATGATTGATGTTGTAAAGACCTCTCTGATGCTCCTGGGAAATGGACTATAGGTGGGCAAGAGTAGAAGCAAGGCTTAGAAGAGACTCCCAATTGCCTACCCAATGTCCATTCTCTCTGCCTTTTTTCCTACTAACATAACCCAGTTTTTTTCAGGTTGCAATGCACACAGGCAAAAATTAAATTTCTCAGTCTCCCTTGTAGCTTGGAATGATCATGTAACTGCTCCGGCCAATGAGATAAGCTGAGGTCTCTGGGCGAGACTTTGGGGAAAATTTCTGTATTGGAGCTGACTCAGCTGGTAGTCTTTTTCCCTTCTCCCATTGCTGCTTCTTCCTCCCCAGAAAACGGAGGTAGAGGATGGAGATGCAAGGACCAAACTGCAATTGTAAGGAGATCGAGAGGGTAGAAGCTATGACCTAAGTATGTCTGAGAGACAGAATGGGTCAGGGTCTATGGACTATTCCACAGACCTGGACCACTACATTCCAAATTCTAGCTTCATGAAAAAAAATCAGCTCCATTTTTATCTCAGCCACTCTTATTTGAATTATTTTCCAATATGCAGCCAAACTCATTCCCTAAATTGAAAAGAGAGGCAAGTCAGAGGTTTATCAAAGTAGTCCAAACAGAAGAAGGTAGTGGTTTGGACACGGTGGTGTCTACGGAGATGGTGATTCAAGGAAATGCTCGCTTGGAGAATGCACTCTATAAATATTTACTTGAGAGAAGCAATGAATGAATAAATGAATTGAATAATTTACTAAAATGATAATTAACATAGTTCAAAGACTATAAAACTAAAATTCACCATGATTGTAATCGTGTTAGAATATGTATATATACTAAGCGTTGTACAAAAGGGAAAATAGTTATGTTAACGTTATATAAATGTTTTTCTAATTAAAATTGAAAATAACTGAAAAATGAAATTTCCCTTCTTAGTGTCTCATTTAGGCATAGGTTCATTTGGAAAGGAAAGCAAACTTAATCCATCTAGGCTGTCTTATATAGGCAGCTTTCCAGAGACAGATCAACATTTAAATCCTATCAGATGGGTGAAACTCTATGCGTTGTTTTTTGAACTCTAAAGAGACAAAGTCCTTCAGCTTCCCCTCCCAATCCTTACTGCTTCACATATGCTACACTTGCCAGATTGAAATTTTTGGAGGGTGTATGAAGGGCTTTTTAATCTCCCTTTTTGTAATCTCCATCTGCTGCCTCTTTATACATTAGAGGATTCTATAAACCGGGTGAAGAATTCAATACCAGTGGTGGCTGATGCGCTGGATAATTTAGAGATGCAGCCACCTGACAGCTGATTCTTTAGTGACTCCACTTCTACTGACAGAGGTAAAAGAAAGTGCTGAAGTTGTCAGTCCGCTTCTATTTTTTATGAGCAGATTTTGTACTTTTTGGAGCTATGGGATGGAGGTGCATTGCAGGAATGAACTTCATGTGCCAATCTGCAAAGCAATCCTTGCTCTCTCTTGTGATGGGAATAACACTTGTGGACCATTTTTCACCTGAGGATGGCAAAGAGCTTCATTAAAATGGATTTATTAAACCTCCCGGGCCCTCTGTAGAAGAGAGACGGTCAGCTGTTTTTTCATCAAGATAGGAAACTGGTCCAAAAGGAGTTCAAATAACTAGATTGTAGCATCAAAATTTGGCAAACTTTATATGTTTTCTGCCCTGGCTTTAAAAGTGAGATCAGTACAACCATGAGGCGTGTAGGTGCTTTAAACACCAATATATGTGCAAAGAAGAGGAAAATGCTAGACACAGGATTTCTCAATGTCAACTCTATTGACATTGTGGCACAGATAATTCTTTATTGTGGGGTGATGCTGGGGGCTTTCCTCTGTGTTCTAGGATGTTTGACAGCATCCCTGGCCCCACTAGATGACAGTAGCATCTCCCATTTTTTACCACTAAAAAGTGTCTCTGGACATGGCCAGATGTTCCACGGAGAACGAAATGCCCACCCTGTCTTCACTGAGAGCCACTGAGCATGAAGTAAACCGAAAAGGGGGCCTAAAACCACATCTGGATTCTAGAACTGGCGCTTTAGAGCAGTATCCAGGTTCACATACAGAATGTTCAAAGGTGAGACGGAAACACAAGCTTGATTTAAGCAAACATTGTAATAAAACAGTGAGGGGATTCAGAGCCCCGAAAGGCTTCAGGAGGCAAGTAGTACTAAAGCCAGTGGAGCAGGCAAGAGTGATTTAATTTGAGTGATCCATTCGTTCAGCCAAAGTGATAGAAAGCTGGCAAAAGATAGGTGAGGTCCTCAGACCTCCCTGAGCAGACTGGTTTAGAGGGCTGGCTGAGTGCCAGGCAAGAAACTGACACCTGACTAGTGGCATAAAATGAACCAACAGAGGAGGACAAGAGCTTTCCCTGTCACTTCTAGACTGTGCCAGATGCTGACTTCTGAGGCTGAATACATGCCCCATAAACTGCGTTGGTAAGTGGATGGTGCTGACACTGCTCAGGAAAGGCATCGATAATTATCGAGAGGGGCAAGAGAGAGTAGGGGTGATCATCGATCAGAGTTTCACTCCCTTCATAATTACTGATTATTTGCCAGATACTAATTTATCCCCTGAGTCTGCATTAAATCAGTTCTGAAGCTATAATTAGAGAGAAGTAGTAATTTTTGTATATTTAAATATCATTAAAAAATTTTTAAATAGCAATCATAAGAAGCATTACTATCATTGATCTTGTCATCTGGTATCTGAAAGAAAGCTTCCCCTTTGGGGCTGGCAATCTTTTTAACTCTCTGTGATTAATTGCAAATCTTCTTTTGAAATCCCTAAGAGTACTTTTCCCCTAGTGAAATATGCTCAAACCAGCTTAGAATGTATATGGGACATGATAATTTTTGCAATAACTTGTCCTTCATTAACCCATTCATCCATCCATCCATCCAGACAGTCAAACTACAAACATGGTTTTTTGTTTTTTGGGGCTTTTTTTTGGTGAGGAAGAGTCTCTCTGAGGTAACACTTGTTGCCAATCTTCCTCTTTTTTGGCTTGGGGAATATTAGCCCTGAGCTGACATCTGGGCCAATCTTCCACTATTTTGTATGTGGGACACCTCTACAGCAAGGCTGACGAGTGGTGTAGGTCTGTGCCCGGGATCTGAACCTGAGAACCCAAGCCGCCGAAGTGGAGTGCGCCGAATGTAACCACTACACCACAGGGCCAGTCCCTACAAATATTTTGAGCGTTTATTGGTGTTAGGCACACATCTAAATATGGAACATGTAAATGTAAATAAATATGGTCCCTGACCTCAAGTAGGTCACAGAATCTTAGGGAACTAGTATTTAATTAATCATGATAATATTAGCTCATGCCACTTGCAACACAGTACGAGTAACCATGAAAAAGACATAATATTTCAGTTAAAACTTAAAGAATTATTGATGTTTCACTGGGTGAAAACATGGATTTTAGGACATTACAGTCAGAACCAGCAGGGAATACAGAGGTGTGAAAGAATGTCACGATCAGAGAACAGGAATGCAATTGACATGAGCAGTTGGAGCTAAGCCTAGAAGTGGGCAGGGGCGAGTCTGTGAATATTCTTGTTTGGCATGTGAAGAGATGTAGGCTTTGACTGTTCAGCAGAGGACTTTTACAGCAATGCAGTGACTTGACCAGGCTTGTGTTGTAGAAAGATCACTCTCACGGCAGTGTGGAAGATTTATTAGACTTGAGACAGAGTGGTAGCAGAGAGACCAAGAGACTGATTAGCCAGCCATTGCAGTTGTAGATGTGACAAATGGTGATGACCTGACCTGAAACAGTACCAGTGGATGGAGAGAAGAGAATTGGTCTGATGTATTTTTAGGTGGTAGGAGTAAAGGGATTTGGTAATTGGGTTGACTTTATATAAAGATGTTAGAAACCAAGGAATCAAGGACCAGTGTTCTCTGAGTCTGCCTTTAGGTCAACATGCTCTACCCATCAACAGATTGGCCATTGGTATCTACCATAAATCGTGGACACTCCTGTACCATTATAAATAATCACCCAGGACTTTTCTGCCACATGTTTTTAAAATTTATTTTCTTAACTTTGACTAAGGGTCTTCCTTTTGTTTTTGCTCCAGGCTCACCACTCTTTTCCTCTTGGAGGAAAAGCCTCTTCCTATCTGGAGACAGGACCATTTGTCACTCCCTAGCTTCTTGGACTCAAACTCTGACATGGATATACTTTATCTACTCAAAGAGAGTTGCGCCAAGTTTTTATATTGAATGACTGGTTTAATGGAGATCCTTTAATTGATGAGGGAATATCCAGTTGCAGATGTATGGTACCAGTTACAAGTTCATCTGGTAGCTCAAGAATCAGTAAAAGGCAAAATACAAATATGAGTATTCTCAAGTTTTATATTTGCTCATTGAAGTCATGATCATGAACATGATCTTGGGAGAGAAATGTATAAAATAAGAAAAGATCAAAGAAGTTTTTAGATCAAACATAGAAGTTAGAAAAAAAGTATTTTAGGGCTTACTAAAGAGATAGGGTACAATGAAGGAAAAAGAGGGAATTGGTAAGCGTTAGGAAGGGAACCATATCTTGAGGTCAAGAGGGGAAAAAAATTCTTAGGAAGACAACAGTGGAAAATACTGCTGAGAGACCAAGCAAAATAATAAATTAAAAGTGCCCACCAGGGGCTGGCCCCGTGGCCGAGTGGTTAAGCTCACGCGTTCCACTACGGCAGCCCAGGGTTTGGATCCTGGACGCGGACATGGCACTGCTCGTCAGGCCACGTTGAGGCGGCGTCCCATATGCCACAACTAGAAGGACCTGCAACTAAGATATACAACTATGTACCAGGGGGCATTTGGGGAGATAAAGCAGAAAAAAAAAAAAAAAAAAAAAGATTGGCCACAGTTGTTAGCTCAGGTGCCAATCTTTAAAAAAAAAAAAAAGTGCCCACCAGATTCTGAAATTAAGAAGTGCCTACAGGGCCAGACCCATGGCCGAGTGGTTAAGTTTGCACACTCTGCTTTGGTGGCCCAGGGTTTCCCTGGTTCTGATCCTGGCATCCCAGATAGCGCAACCAGAGGTGCTCACAACCAGAATATACAACTGTGTATCCGGGGGGCTTTGGAGAGGAGAAGGAGAAAAAAAAAGAAGATTGGCAACAGATGTTAGCTCAGGTGCTAATCTTTAAAATAAATAATAATAAAAAAAGAAGTGCCTAGCTATAATATCAAAAATTACTTTATTAAGTAATGAAGGCAGAAGTCACCTCTGTGGATTAAGAAGGGAATGGTAAGTGAGAAAGTGAAGAAAATAAATGTAGTCTTTCTTTCAAGAACTTGGGCAGTAAAGTCAATTACAGGTCAAGGATTATGCTCTGGGAGGAATATACGGCCAAGGAAATATCTTTAAATGGAAAGAATACATATATTCAATATGCTGAGAAGAAAAGTGCAAAATCCAAGAGAAAGGGGATGTCATCAATCAAGCAGGGTCCTGGATGGAGCACGAGGGAAGTGAGATCATTAACAGAGATGGAGCTGTTGGTCATGGAGGTGAGGAGAGGCATCTCTTCTTTTGAGAGATAAAGAAGAGAGAATAGATGTGGGGAAAATAAGTAGGTTAGTAGATAGGTTAACAGAGAGATGAGTTTGGATGTGGTAGGAGGGAAGTTGATGGAGTTCGTGTTTCATAGCCTTTTAGATTCTCAGAGGAATATGAGGCAAGGTAATTTGCTAGAATTGAAAGAAGCAGACTGAGATGTGCTTGTAAAAATAGAATAAGGGCTTAG
The DNA here is from genome assembly GCF_037783145.1 of Equus przewalskii. Taxonomy (NCBI): domain Eukaryota; kingdom Metazoa; phylum Chordata; class Mammalia; order Perissodactyla; family Equidae; genus Equus; species Equus przewalskii. The sequence goes on along the minus strand of NC_091833.1, from coordinate 75,024,007 downwards.
AGTAACTAAAAGAAAGGATGCTAAGCGGAACCACCTAGAGAGCAGTGAAAGGAATTTCAAGCTTTATTGGAATTGTTTAGTTGAGGCCAGTAATGTTTTTTCACATAACAGTTTAACAGCATAGTTGCAGAAACTGCCATAAGATGTTAGTTGGCTAGATCTTGGGATGGGAATTAGAAGCACGAATTCTTCAGAAGGACAAAAAAAGGAAGGAAGGAAAGGGGAATTAATCTTTATTTAGCCTTTGTATCTACTGATCAACTTTGCACATAATACCTCATTTAATCATCACAAAACTTTTAGAGGTAAACATTATTTCCTTTTTACTGAAGAAGAAGCTAAAGTTGAGAAATAGTAGGGCCTTAGAGAAAGTCACAAGTTTCAAATGGCAGAAACAGAATTTTAACTTGTGTATGTCTTATTTTATATTCAGTGCTCTTTCAACCCAATTATGCTAAGTAAGAATTAGGAGTTATTTGAAATCATTGACGTGGGTCTAGATGGATGAAGAAAGCAGATGAAACATAGTCAGGTCTTTTGAAGGAATAGCATAGAGAAGGGTCAAGAAAAAGGATAATTAAACATATTGAATAATTGGTGCATTTGCAGCTTAGCCATAGAGGATGTAAATGAAGAGAGGGCTCTAGCCAGGAAGTGGAAATTAGAAGGTGGAAATTTCAAAACTGAAGAACATGCAAGTGATAGAGAATCCTGATGCGAGGTCCTAAGAGTCTTTCCTTAAAGTAGAGATGAACTATGCTGGATTCCACAGGTCAAGGAACAATGATATTGGGGAATCGATTAGCTTAACCAGTTAGCCATGTGAAAGCTGAAATGGTCCTAATGATTCAAGGACTTAAGTTGGCAAAGAAGAGGATGAACCTCATAAATGAGGTATTAGAGGAATAAGGGTAAAAAAATCTCACTCTGCCACTGTTAGGTGCTACGTTTGGAAACAGTCTTCCTGTTTAAGTATTCAGAGACAAGAGCCTCAAGACTAGATGGAGAAGAAAGGTTTTATTTCGTGGTTTGTTTTTAGCCAGACTTTACTTTCAATCAAATTTCTGTTCCCAGTTAATCTTTCATTAAATCGACAAAATTACACTTTTTTTGTAATCTTTTAATAAGTTTTATCTAAACCTGGAAACATTTTTTTCAGCATTAATAAGTGATTTATAAATCTCTTTAGTTCACTTTGGGTGACAATGATTAAATCAGGGTGGTTTACTTTGGTGGAAAATTGGAAAATCTCCTCTCTCGTTGCCTTGCCCCTCCCCATTTATTTTGAAGTACAGAACAATGGAATTGATTAATCCTGCTCAATTTATAGTGCTGCATTATTAACAAAAACTGCTTTTTTAAGCCTGTTATAATTGTACCTCAACAAACCATAGATAAATTGTTTTCCCAAATTCCATTTATTACCACATATTACTATTTACCATATTACAGATTCATATGGTAAATGGCACTCATAATGGGAGCAAAATTTTATCTTTTACCATCAGAGAACACATTAATAGCATCTTTCCTTGGTCAAAGATGATGCTCTTAATCTCTCATCTATTAATAATTCTCATGTATGTTCTACAGGTTCATTTTGTCCTTTGGGTTTACTTTTTCTTCTCTTTTTAATTTTTTAACTTGGTCTTATTCAGTATATTTTCTAATGGTGCCACAGTGGACCATTGAGATCACCATTCTTGAAAATACTGCTTCTTCAGATTTTGTTTAGATTCCTTCCGTGTTGCTAAAAACTGGGTTGGATGAAAAATAAGCAAGTTGGTGAATTAAGGAGCATAAGGGTAAGTTTAGAGATTTAGAATTTTCTTCTTATACTATTGCAAAAGGCAATGGGGATAAAAGTCAACACTTTGAGTTGATAAATATATGAAATAACATTTTAATTTCAAACCTGTATAATCATCGTGGGGCACTTTTGGAGGCAATGTCAGTAATTAAGCCGGGACAACAAGATTAATCCAAGATTGTCCTAAGCGAAACAAATGCACAGTCACTCTGCCTGTATGTTTCTTACCCCAGTCCATGCTATTTTATGGTTATTTATGAAACTATGTTATCTGTTTTTGTTGGATTGAAAGCTACCTGAACATAGTGTTATCTGTCACTGCACTCCCTCATTGTATTTCCCACAGTGACTAGCATGTAGTACATCTTCAAAAACTCTTTTCCCACTGAATGATGAATGTCTGAAGTAGCGATCAGCATCCTCTACCACAACGTGACCACTACAGCACATAGCCAACTTGAGTTTCACATGAAAGAGCAGCTTCTGACATCCTGCCTCTTTCCTCCTTATGATAATCCCTTCATAACTATTATCCTCCAGAACTCTGTCCTAATTTTTTTATATTAAGCTCATTTAAAAATAATATTTCTGTATTTTGTTATCTGTAATTAGATATATGTTCCACTTGGCTTCCAGTTGTAGAGTGTATGAGGTCCTGTCCCAAATCCACGCAGCTTACACAAGCTCAAATTCTTGGTAATCTCTCAGATACATTTTCAGTGTCTTTATTCAGCTATAACCGATTCACTTTACAGAGCAGTTACAAGTGAAGAAATACTTGTTTTCAATTACATTTGGATATTTCATGCAATTCTGGAACTTTAGAAGGAAAAAAATTATCTTAAATATTACTTAGGTCAACTACCTTGCTTTTGGATGCTAAGGTCTTGAAAATTAAAATTGCTTGCCCCAGGTCAAATAGTGGTGGAACAGACACTATGTCAGTAAACCATGTACATTTACATTTTCCATCTGTACATGGGGATTGTAATGATTTCCTAACTGAAAAAAAAGAACAATTTTTTTGGTATCACCTGCAATAATCAAATTTTGACTATAGTGGTTTAACGAAATAAAGGCTCGTGTTTCTTAGCTAAATAAAAGTCTACAGAGACGTGATATAGTGATAGCTTTAAACATTAACATTTCCGGCTCCTACTGTTTTTCTGCTCCACCATCCCTAGCCTGTAGTTTAATTTTGGTTCATTGTAATCTCAAAACAGTTACCCAGGTTACAGATTTCCATCTAATTTGCAGGCAGGAAGAAGACGGAAGGAATAAGGAGGAAGGACAGTTCTTGTATCTGTAAGGCAAACATTCTCAGAAGGCTCTAAGAGACTTTCACTGAATCTTATTGGCCATCCATGTCCTGAAGGATGGGGCATGTAGCCTTTTTTTTTTTCTTTAGCTGGCACATTACCACTCAAAAAACCCCACGATATTTTTCTGACAAGGAAAAAGAAGAAATAGACGTTCGGTGACCATCTAGCAGTGTCTGCTACAATTGGCTTAAGTAGGAAGAGAATTCATGAGAGTGTCTTAATATCTCTGGCAAGATCATGGGACCATGAGTGACACTCAAGCAAACCTGTGTCATTCCGATACAAACACCACTCCTACTTCTTGACACTACTTCTCACCATGCAGGGACTTCATAATTATTCACCCTACACCTGTTCCCTCAAGGAGCTACACTCCAGAATGCCTGATTTGCAACTTATTCTTCTGCCAACATTCTTTTTCACATTGATTATCTGCAAAACTTATATTCTTGCTGGCTTAACCATGAATTCAGTCAAATTTAGTTGATAATGACTGAAGATGACATGAATCTATCTTAATATGTCACCACTTTTGATGACATGTTTACATCACAGGTCTTTCTGTGCTTTTATACCAGGAAACTAGTGATGTGGAAAATTTAGGTTCCACTGCCAGAAATGAGAGAAGACATTTTAGGAGACAGAGTCTTTCCTAAAGTCCCTGAGAGGACATTACACAGGAAGTTAAACTTGGTCAGGTGACTTATACAGAAAGAGCACATGGTTTTGGTTTTTGGAATCAGAAGGTTCAGATTAACATCCAGACACCACAACTATAGTAGTGTGACCTTGGCCAAGTGTCTATAATCAGTGTTCAGAGGTAAAGTGGGGGGAAAGTAAGTCTTCCTCAAAGAGTTGCTCTGAAAGTTAGTAATAACTACATGTGAGGACATTGTTATAAACTATAATGGACTATTTAGCTTTTACATGCAAGATCTTATTAGTAAAAGAGAAATGGAAGTAAATTTAAAAACAAGTGCTCACCTTCCTTTAAAGGACAGTTCTATCAGGGCCTGGAACTTTGTGTTAAAGGCTTGCATGCTTCCCCCAGCTGTCTCTGCTGAAGTCACTTAACATTTCTGGGTTTCAACTCCTTCATTAGTAATACAGAGATAGTATTACTTGCTTCTTGTCATCAAAAGAAGGATGTGGTGAAATAGATGTTTAAGAATAAAAAAAGAAAACCTATTGGTTTTCTAGGAGCTACATAGAAAAGGGTGTTTACAGTGGGAAAGAGCACATAGGCGGGAGAATGGAACCCGTACATACCAGGCCAAATCATAGAGATCAAGGATATGCATTGGAAAAAACTGAAATGAGAGATTGGAAAAGGGAAAATGCTGTAGAATCTTAAAGAGCAGAATCAGTGGCTTTACTATCAACCCAAAGAAACTCGTAGTAGAGCAGACTAACATTTCCCTCCACAATAGTGCATGCATGGATTTCCAAAACTGATTAAAGGAATCTTGTATGTACCCTTCATTTGGCTGCAATCAGTGAAGGTAACAGAGAAAATAGGCTATCTCTGCTGTCTCATACAGTTTTCTGTGGATGGTTTTCCACATTTCCTCCTTCAAGGTCAATATACCTAATTCATAAAATAGAGGTCATATATAAAAGGAAATGTGGTTAGTGTAGGGGAGGCAGAATTTTGTCATGGTACTATTCTGTTTTGTACTGTTCCTCATTCATCCCAATTTTGGGAGCTCAATGTCATTGGATTTTTCCCTTTTCTGCCTTGATTTGTTAGATTAAAGTCTGAGCTTTTAGGACACTAGCATTGTCTACGGGCTTTATGTGTGTGACCTGATCTAGGAGATCCTTTGTCATACATTATGGCAACAGTTCAGTGGAAGGGGATGATTTCTACTGATTTGAGAAGACTACAGTGTCAGAATTTGATTTTGAGCTTCCTGACATTTTCACAGCTTTACAGACAGAAATGAGAAACAGCAGTAATTTATCTGTTGTGTTCTTTCTTTGTTGAGTGACTACTATGTATGTTACATGGCAAGAAAACCACTAAATATGCTATCTTTTAAAATTTTCATTACAATTCTATAATGTAGATATTACCCTTTCACAGATGAGGAAGTTGAGACTCAAAGATAGTAAGTAACTCACCCAAAGTCACACAAATAGTACCTGGTGGAACCAGGATTTAAACCCATGTTTGGGTGACACTAACATTTTTGTAGCTAACGACTAAGTTATTCTGCCATTTAGAACATCTTTTCCATTAACCACCAAAATTAAAAACAAAACAAACAAAAAAAAGTCAGATACTTCCAGGAAGGAGTTACCAGTTTCCTTTGTAGGGGACTGGAATTGGCCACCACAAGATACCTCTCTTTGGCATGAGGATTATTTGGGGCTGGTTACTTTTGAAAACTGCAGACATGAGAGAGACTTTGAAAAGTAGAATTTAATCCTTTGTTAAGAGACATTTACTTTTGTAAAGGAAATCTCCATCTGTAAATGTGTCTCCCTCTCTGTACCAGGAAGAAGGGTGGATGACCTTGTCTCTAGAAACTCTTAATCCATACGGAAGGCAAGGACTTAAATATGTATAATAACCTGACCCTTGTTTACTGTGTTTTTCTGGTAATCTCCCATAACTGACTCCCCCAACCCCCAACATCCTCCTTTGTCTTTAGCTGAGGATGGTGTTTAAGATGAAAAATTCTGCCATTTTGGCAAGTTGCTCAGTTTTCCTGAGCCTCTCCCATGTATACAGGTTGTAAAGCTTTGTTTAATTTTCTCCTGTTATTCTTTCTCATGTGAATTTAATTCATTGTCCAGCCAGAAGGACCCAGAGTGGGCAGAGGAAATGTCTTCCTCCCCTACACCTTGGAGATAAATATCCCTTCTCTACATTTCTGGTGAAAATATGCCACCAAACAAACAAACGAAAAAACCTACTGGTATGTAAGCAAATTCAGTTATTGACTGAGATTAGAAAATAGAGTAGGTAGACTCAGCTATAGTGTCAACTAACAGCATTTGATGCTCATGCTATTAGGAACTCAGAAATCTAACCTCAGTCATTAAAAAACAGTCTTTCCACAGAAGGAATCCTGGTAGGAGGGCAGCATATTGACATGGGAGAGATTTGGCATTTACAGCACCCACATGATGTAGAGGGTGGTAAAAGTGAAAAGAAAAAAAGCAGGAGCAAAGAAAATATTTTAAAGTATTACTGTGTGTTTGTGTCAAGAAAGAAAACACTGCTCAGCACAGCAGCAAAACACTTTTAATTAGGGGTCTATTAATCTTCAATATTCAGCAATCTATGAACCATTCCAAATTATAGTTAGTTATAAATAAACTCAATCTTTTCAGACATTGAATCTTCATAACTGACTGAAGCATGGTGAAGATTACCCTTCGATGTTGCTGCTAGTGTCTAAGGCAGCTTAAAGATTCCAGTGCATTTTTAATCCATAATTTTTTCTAATTTTGACTTCTCAAATATTCTCTGAAGAGCTATGACTGCCTTCCGACGTATAGAGTCTGGTGGTTTGATTAACTAGTCCCACAAAGTGTATGAAAAAGCAGGAGGTAAACTGCTCCATGCCGTGTCCCCAAAGCAATTTGCATCATATTTAAGGCTACCTGACACCACCAGTGAACGAGATGCTCAAAAAGGATTTCTCAGCCTTTGACTTTTCAGAGGCTATAGAACAGCTGAAGGCTGGAGTGTCATTAACAGATGAGATTTGTTCAACTTACCCCATCCTCCTGCTCTTCCCAGCTTAATTGGCATGTCAGTCTATGGATCCATCCTGTGATAAAAGGCCAAATGTCTACCGATTCTCCCGGCCTGACTGGTGAGTTTTAAGGGGCTCTGGAGTTGCTCATAGACAATGAGACCATTCAGTGAATCTTGCTATTGAAGTTGACAAAGAAGCAGACTGAGTGTAGGGACGAGTATTTCCACATGCATTATTCTAGTTGTCAGATGCACCATCAAAAGAGAATTGAAGGAGATATGGGGCCACTGGCTTATGTAGTGGCTTTCTTTCTTTTCTTTTTTTTTTCCCTTAAGAATAGAACAACTAAATGTAACAATAAAATCCAAACTCTTGGGTAAGGAAAGATTTCAGTTTATGAAATAAGAAAGAAGGTTTGGAAAGAAGAAAAATACAGTTCTAGAAAAAAAATATAATATCCTGAAATCAGGTTTTCTTTTCTGTTGCTGTTTTGTTTGTTTGGCTGTGCTAACACTCTCTCAGCCAGTGTATCCTCCCTGTTGTGTGTATTCTGCAGTATCTGCAGTTCAATCTGATGTGACTGGTAAACTGTTTTGACCCACAATATCTGCGAAAAGATGTTTAAGTGCTAGGACTGAACTATTAAAAAAAGAACCCAAAGAAGTATATCAAGTGGGAGGTTAATAGACCTTTAATTATGGTTGGAGGTACATTTCTTGTTCAGGAAATGGACAGGAAGGTAAGGACATCAGGGATTTCTGGAAACACTATGAGAAGCATCAGAAATATCTTTGCATCCTGGGCTGTTTGACCAGTTATAAAAAAGGTAGTGGAGCCTGTCGTGAGTTCAGGTGATTGAACAAAAGGATGATCAAGTGCCAGTGAAAGATGCTAGAACTGCGTTGCCACAGGGACAACATGACAAGGACAGATGGCCCTGATTCAGTCACCCCTCCCATTTAGAACCTCATTTTCCTACTAAGTGAAGTAGGTGAGCACAGTTGTATGTCCATCTTCCTTTTGAGAAATAGTTAACTATTGTTTGTCCAGCTAAGCTCATGTCTGTGTCTTTCGAGCTTTATCTTCCACTCCTCCTTTTACGTTTCTTACCTGCCAGTCTAACCCAGTTATTGACTGCTACCTGAACGTGTTTTCTGTTTCTATGTCTTTTCTCATGCTGTTCTATCAGCTAGTCTGCCCTTTCTTCCATCATATTCCATCTGTCAGGCCCTGGCTACTGTGCTGCCTCTTTTCCAAAGACTTTCCTGGTGTTCCCAGGAGAAAGAAATCTTTCCCTCTCTTGAGTTCCTCTCATCACTTTTTTAATCTCTCTGATTGAATTCGTATTTTACCTTATGCCATGGTTATCTCCCCTACTGTCGAAAAATCTCCTTGTCTATCCCATCCTTAATATGAAACTATATTTTAATCATCTCATTATAATTTCTATCTTATCAATAGAAAACAATATAAAAGTAAAGAATGAAGATTTTCTAAGATGACATTTTTATTTAATTTTTTATATTATATTCTTTAAAGTTATATAATGATATTCTGAAATGAGTGTTTGTATAGTAATGATGAATAAGAAGTAATTTAAATGGAGAAAGTACATAGTTAAGAAATTCTGTGTGCTTAGCATAAAATGTCATCCAGTAAGAATTCAATAAAACCTTCATCATTCCTCATTATATTCATTCATGAATTTATTGGATAAATATAAATTATAAGACATTTGTGGACAAGTTACTCAGAAACTATAATATGCAGAGAGAGAAGTTAGGGGTATAAGAAGATATCTCAGGTCCTTGCAACAACCATGCAAGACAGATATTATTATCTTAGCTTACATATGATAAAACCAAAGTTTATGAAGAGTAAATGACTTGCTAAAGGGAACATAGCTAATATAGCTGACTATTCCAAAGCCTGGCCTTAAAAATTCCAGCCTTCAAAATTAACAAAAGAAATTTCAGTAAGAGATGAAGACAAGGCAGCTACTGAGGAAGAAGTATCTCCCTTCTTCATTTGTTGATTGATTGATTGAATCATTCACTCATTCATTCATTCATTCATTTGACAAATATTTTTGAGCCCCATATTATCCACTGATCCAGAGGCTGGGATACAGCAGTAAACAAATATATTTGGTCACAAAAGAGCTGCTGAATCTCTAGCCATCACATCTGCATTCTAGGCAAAAGAAAGGGAAAAGGGAAGAGACTTATCCTAGACTCTTCCTTTTAAAGAAGTTTTGCTGAAAGTCATTCTTAAACCTGTTTCTTATAGCTTACTGGCCACTACTTAATCACATAGCCACTCCCATCTTCAAGGCAGGCTGAGGAGTGTAGTTTTCAGTTACACACATTAATATTGCCGCAACGACTATTTAGGGTTAAAATTTGTGGAGAAAAATGTACAATGGCTAGTTGGTGGGCAGCTAGCCATCTCTGACACTCTTCTCCAAAACCATTATACACAGAATAATCAGAGTGATCTGCTAGTACTGTCTGGCTTTTAACTGATCTAGCCCAGTACCTAAAAAGGGTTCCTAGCCCACAGCTGGGAAGCCTACCCGTCCTTCTCTATCTACTCCTCTTCCATATCCTTGTTCAGTCTCCTTCAAGGTCATCATAGCTTTATATAGAAGAGCATGGCCATTCTATTTCACTCACATCTCTCCTTTTGGCTCAAATAAATTATGCATATTTCAGCATAATCAAGGACAAACCAAGATGTCAAAGTAGGTACACAAGAAATATTAATTGTCTGAGAAAGGGAACTAAAAGAAAAAGAAAGCAATAAAAAATGATAGCACACAAGTAAAAAAGTCCATTTAAGTTAAATTTAAACAATAGCCAAAAGATAGGAAATATTTATATTTAACTATTCAAGTCATTAAGAAGAATTAGAGAAGTACTTTTTAATCAATATAATTAACAAATTTACTTATTATTTTCAAAGGAGGAGATGAATAAAGGATTGCCCCATTTCCTGAATTGCTCATCATTTTAGGGAAAAATTTTCACTTGGAAAAATGGCAAGAATTAAAAAAAAGTTACCTTCTAAAGCAAATGTCATATCAGCAGTATAGAGAACAGGAAATCTGAAGATACTGAATGCCTTTTGGATGTTTGAGTTCGTATCTCTCAGCAGCTGTTTCACGTTGCTTTGAGGAAACAGCTGGAAGCTCGTAGGTTGAAAAGAAAAGATTTAGGAGAAAAAATAGGACTAAATAAACAAGATGTGTTAGTCATTAACAGACAGCTATAGCTTATATTGTGTATTTTAAAATGGATTTAATTAAGCTGGTATTCCTCAGGGCTTGCTAATTAATAAAGCCCGCATCACCGCTCATTTTCTTGAACAGAGATGACTACTACAGAAATGAAACAGTTGCTGCTAAAGGGAAATTAAGTGTTTCTTACAAATGACAACAATTGGACAATGTAAACAAATTTGTGTAAGCTACATGGACTAACTAGCTAATCTGACGTAAGTTTGATCAAAGAATATGGAATATTGATAGAAAAAATGAGAAATGAAGGGAGTCATATATAAGTGTATACAGGTATATGAAGTATATCACATAACCATATTCATATCAACACTTTTATAATTGATTGCTTGATCAATTTTTTAATTAAATATCTCCTTTCCAACCAAAAAGGAGATATCAAGTGGCTTCTGAACAGATAGGAAGAAAACAAACTAATGCGAATGAGAAGTAATTGTGACAAAAAAGTTAAAAGCAAATAAACTGAACCAAATGTGGTTATTAAAAAATACTCCATAAATAGCTGTACTCTTGATAGCTATTGGTAACAAATCTGGTTTTTCTAGCCAAGTAAATAGATTTTTATTTGAGTTGGTAAGTTCATTCACACCCCAACGTTTTATTTACTTACTTCTGAAGGATTTTTATGGAATTGAGAAATAAATGACCTGATGATTAGCTCTTGGGGAGGAAAAGGTGAGAAAAGCGCACCTTTATTAGCTACCAAGACAAGAATCATCAGCTAAATTATATACTTTTTCTATGCAAAGTAAGAATTCAGGTACAACCTACTAATTTTCTCATTGTTAATGGATCGTGGCATTTTTACAAAATGGGTCCACAATGAATGGTGTTTGAATGAAACACTTGATTCAGGCCCTTGCCCTCAAGGTTTTCCATAGTTTTTTTTTTTACGGTAGATGCACAACTAAGAAGAGATATATATCATATGCTTCTGGATATTTTTAGAGTTAGTTGGATATTGGAAAATTAAACAATCTTTCCGATTATGATTTGCAAATTTCTTCATGATTGCTTGTTCTTATAGGTTTTTTTTCTTTTCTGTAACAAACAAAAGTCTTAGAAGAGAATAAAGTATATGTGAAATGTCAGTGTGGCTAGATTAATCCCAATTTATATGTATGATTATACATATTAGGATTATAACATATAATAACACAACCCTTGTTGGAAGTCTAAGAAATCTGAATGAGTGAATTATTTTCTATTGTAATTATAGAAAGGAGTCATGAACGTATTGCCAGTCAGTCAGGCTTCAGAGTGATGACAGAGGCTACTCATGAAAGTTGTCCTGAATTTACTCTGTTAGACTCCTGTCCTTCCTACCCTCTCAATCAGCAATTTAGTTCTTTGTCCTTACAAAACCAGTCCATTAGCTCCTGTGTCTATCCTCACTCCATCAGTGATCTCTGTATTAACGTTCTCCACATCTCAGTTTACATATAATGTCCTAACACTTAAACACCCTTCTGCTATTATCCTCAACTATCTTGCTTCACTCTCCTACTAGTATGTGGACAATTTGAGTTGAAACAAATCGCTGAGTCAAGAAAGATAGTCTAGATATCAAACGAGTAAAATCAGGAACATTTATTGATCAAGTTATTTCAAATAGGTTCTATGAATACACAAAGCTCTTGTTATGCATCTATTCTCTAGCACTTTCATCCATCAGTAAGCCTGGATTAGCGTTGCTAAAGATGTGCTAGGAGGATCCCACACATGACATAAACTCTGACTAGAACTATGTATCTCTTGAGCTTCACCCAACCAAGAGATAACTGAGAAAAGAAAACAGCAAAGATGAGTGTGGGAGAAAAACAAAACAAAGCTAGATATCCTTTTTACTCCTCTACTTCTCTCAGAAAATATGTAATTTTATATTTTATAAAGATCTGTCCTAGTTACAAAGACAGAAATGTAACCCAAATTGTTGAGGATAATTTTGACTTTCTTATAATCGAAAAGTCCACGGCAAGAACTAATTTCCAGCATTTCTGGATCCAGATGCTCAAAGATCAAGAATCTGTCTGCCTCTAAATCTTGTTTTCCTAGGTTTTGGATTTGTTTTCACACAGACCCTTCCCATGCAATTGCAAATATGGCCCTAAGCCGCTTTGGAATTCTACTCAAACAGCTTGGCAATTCCAGTGTCTTTGAAAAACAGCACTTTCTAATTAATTCCTTCAAAACTCCCACGTTTCCATCTTACTGTACTTATTTAGGTTACATTTACATTCTTTAATCAATCTCTGTGACAAGAAGAATGGTGTTGCAAAGTGATCAAAGCCAATTTTGTCATTCACGACTACTAGATTCCTTTCGGCAAATGGCAGTTAGAGGCAAGTGAAGGTTGTGGGTCCCTCGCCACAACTTCATACCAGGTGTCAGTGAAAACAAGTCTAGAACATAATCCTGACACAAATACAAGGAGGCTCAAAGTCCTCAGACAAACTGTGCAGTGGCCTCATTAAAGCCCCAGCTTTATTTCTGGTGCTTCAAATGTGACAATAATCTGGCGGCAAGATTCAGCTCACCATACTTATGGGAGTCAGGCAAGCAAAAATCCTCTGGAGTGAGTAGACGGACATTAAGACCATTTAGGAATGAAGCTGAGAGTAGCATTTCTAAGGACACAGATTGCTCTGCTTGCTTGATTTTTATGACCTGTTTATTCAAGGGCAAGAATGTCTCTAAAGTACTTCTACTCAAATCCACACATCTTGAAAACTACTAATTCACTAACGAAAACTCATCTCTAATATCCATTATGTTCACTAACCAGCTAATAATTTTACCTGTAAAAATTTAATTTAGTATGCAATTATGCTAATTAACAAAACTTCTGGTGTTAATTAAAGATAAAGATAGTTGGAATGCTATCATCAGCCAACTTGGAGTTTGGCCTTTGGAATAAAAATCCAGCTAGCTATTCTTGGAATCTGCATTCCTTGTTAGGGCAAACTGATCACTCTTAAGGGGTCGATTAAAACTAACATGTACACACATTTGTATTTCACTGTCTGTGCTATATTTTAATATCAATTACAGACCGAGTAACGTTTCTAAACAAACTTCTAAATATTTCAGAGTGCTTCTCCAAATACAAGAATACTTACTTTCATAGCCAAAACAACAGGATAACATCTAATAAAATGGATTACAATTTCTTAATGTTAACTAATACTCCATCCATATTCACATTTCCCTAATTGCCTTAACATATCCTTTGCTGCTTATCTGTCATAACTAAGATCCACACATCACATCTATGTCCCTTTAGTTTTCTCTTCTTCAACAGCACCTCTTTGTGAGGAAACTCTCATGAGCTGTGAAGACTGTCACTTGTCCTGGAGAAGGTTCCACCTCTACCGTCCACATTTGGCTGATCATCCTTGCAATAGTCACTATTTTTTCCCTCCAGTTCCCGTGGTTCCCTTAAATTAGAAGTTAAACTCAAAGGTTTAATTAAATTAAATTTAAATATTTTTAGCAAAAAGATAGTTGTATGTGATCTTGTATACTTTATGTGATATATACTTCATGAAGACTTTTCATGGATTCATTCATGCTGTTGGGGTGGCATTTGTTCCTAAGCAGTTTTGGTAGAAATAGAATTAGAAAAGATAAACGTATGTTTAAAAATCACTACATAACAGTGTTCCTTCTTAATGTCTTTGATTCTTTAACTGAACTCTTACTTTCACACTGAAAATCTTGATTCCAAAAAATATGAACAGTTTTTTCTTTCTTTTAAAGATTGGCACCTGAGCTAACATCTGCTGCCAATCTCCTTCTTTTTTTCTTCTTCTTCTCCCCAAAGCCCCCCAGTTTATTCTAGTTGTAGGTCCTTCTAGTTGAGCTATGTGGGACGCCACCTCAGCACCTCTTGAAGAGCAGTGCCAGGTCCGTGCCCAGGATCCGAACCGGCAAAACCCTGGACCAACGAAGCAGAATGCGCGAACTTAACCACTTGGCCATGGGCTGGTCCCTCAAGAGTTATTTCTTTATTTAAAATATAAGAATGTTGCAACATAAAGATATCAATATTACCACTAACAATAGAGCTGTAGATTTAGTTAAAAGATTTTTGAAATTGTATTTGCCTTAAAATGCATGCCACCATGAGTGTATAATTAAAGTACTGTGTTCTAAAGTTATTTATAATAATTCTGCACTCTCTATGTTTACGTGGATACTTACCTATGTGATACTGATATATAGTTAGCTCTATAAAGAATCAATTAATCATTAGAGTATATATTACATATCATGTTTGCACAATAATAATATAAAAATATGGTATATAATATATATATTCATTCCTCTAGTCATTTTCTGCCTTTTACTATTCAATTTTTTAGTAATATTACAACATGCATATTTTAATATATTCAAGTTTTACATTCTTATTTATTATATGGAAATTTAAAGTTTATCTTAAGCCTTTGTATAACTACATACTTTCTTCTTCTTCAAATATACTACATTCTGTTACTAATTTATGATGCTGTGTGTTATTATGCCAAATCTTAGAATGTCTAAATTAAAATAAATCATCTAGTTAGTATCATTTTGCTAAGGAACTTGTTGTGAGATCCTTAAATTCTTCTCCCCAAATCTCATCAGATTAGAAAAGAACACTACATGTGAACACAAATTTCTAGGCTTTTTTGTGATATCATTTTTTAGTCATGAATCCAAAGCATCTCTCCTTTTATATAATTACACTTATATTTATATTTGACTTTAGTCCTTATTTTAATTACTGAAAAATCCTAGTGAAATGTAGAATTGTAAGTTCCTAATGGAATCTAAAATGATTTGAAACCACTCAAAATGCTTTTGGAATCATCTTCCCCCAGAACTTCTTAGGTCCCTGGAGCCAGCCCAGGCATCCCCTTCTTAGGTCTGAATTTCTGATATGAGCTGACACTCAACTTCTGGCTTCTTATCAAAGCTGCATTTCAGGGATGAGCAAGTTTCCACAAGCTGGGTATATATTTTTTCCATTGTAATTCCAACTTGTCTGTGACCAGGATTGCTTTTTAAAAAAATATTTTTGAGCAAATTGTATCGTATAATCTAAGTGTACCATGGTTGGCAGAATCACTTTTGAGGACAAGTAAACAAGAAGATAAAGCAGCCAACCAAAGTGATTGTCCAAAGCTAAGGGACTCTTAGATCTTCTTGCTGATACCAAGGGAAGTGATCAATTGTGAGTGTTTGGGGACTTCCGGAGTCTTAACTTATATCATGTTTATATACAGCACTCTGGCTTGGAAAATGATTCTCAAAGAACAGCACAAGTTTTGAGACCATTGTTCAAGACCAAATACACAGACACACTAATCACTGAAAAAAGTAGCACTAAAATGGAAGAAAATTGTGACACCTTTTTTGATTCATCAAATATCATTACTAAAACTCCCTAAAAATAAATTGTGTGATCTATAGCTTATATTTTTACTGTATCTGAGGGCTAGATAACTTGATAAATAAACTCAAACACAAATGAATATGCAAACTTTCAAGACTGACTATGAATGAGAAGATAACATTTTTGTCTTTCCACTTCCAGCATTAGACTTTTGCATAAACTATTGCTGACACAGTCACAGTTGATAAAACTGATGTATTGAACAATAGAACGAAGACAGATAAAACTGAGGTTGAAACTGAGTGATTACTATTTTTAAGGCTTTATGCAAGCTAAACCAATAAAATAAATGAAATATATCAAGAAAGATGAATTCATCTATGTGTCAATGTACTAGCAAAGATGAAAATAGAGCTACTTTACAGTAAAAATTCTCCACAAAGGTATTTTTTAATTAAGAACCTATGCCTAAAATTAGTGAATAATAGAATACATTTGAAATCTCTTCAGAGCAAAGCAGAAATTAATATTGAATAAATGTCAATAGATATGTAGAGCCATATGTACATAGTCTCAAAAAAAACTTGAACAGAAATTCTAGTTTCAAAACATCATTAAGAAACAGTTTTGTAATATTTGGAAGCAGAAATTTCAATTATCTTGAAAAGTAATTTTAATATTGTTTTCTAAATACTTAAAACTTTTCGTTGATTATTTCACATCTCTCATTTTCAAAATACAGCATTTGAGAATAGTATACACGTGTCTTTTACTTTGTTTCCAAAATGTTTCTTGTGAAAAATATCTCAATAAATGTGTATTTTGGATTTTGAGGGGGAAAAGATAAGGATCAATTTGATCTTTGTATTAATCAGTAACGTACTAAGCCCAGAATCACCTTGCTAATTCCTGCCTTTGGTCAAGTTAATTACCATTCCATACCTTATAGGATGAAATTCACATTCTTGGTTTGGCTTTCACAGCCCACCGTACCAGTCCCATTTCCTTCCCTCTTCACTTTCTTCCCTTTACTACAGTCACAACGAACTTCTTGAATTCTGTGGATATATCAACCATCTTGCACAAAAATATATTTATTCAGATTATTTCCAATGCCTATGTTAGAAGTTGTTTCTCTCCTTCCCCTCTCTCCTTCTCTTTTTCACTCTCTCCCAATCTCTTAATTCTTCTAGAATATAAGGCAGTGGTTCTCAAAGTGTGGTCCAAAGATCAGGAGCATTAGCATCACTTGGAAACTTGTCAGAAATGCAGATTTTCAGGTCCTACCCCCTACCTACTAAATAAAAACTCTGGAGAAGGCACCTAGCAATCTGTATTTTAACAAGCCCTCCAGGTGATTCTGATGAGAGCTAAAGCTTGAGAACCAGTGATACACG
This sequence comes from Equus przewalskii, assembly GCF_037783145.1. Lineage (NCBI taxonomy): Eukaryota > Metazoa > Chordata > Mammalia > Perissodactyla > Equidae > Equus > Equus przewalskii. The sequence goes on along the minus strand of NC_091833.1, from coordinate 75,007,087 downwards.
GTAACCCGGACAACCCAGTCACAACTCCATATCCAAGCGTCAAGGAGAACTAGAACAACGGCTCCTTGTTTTCTAAGATTCGGCAGCTGATCTAGTAATTCACAGTAGATCCAGTATAAGTGACTCTCCACCTTGGCTGTACTTTGGAAATCACCTAAGGAACTTTTTTACAAACACTGAAATCTGCTATCTCCAGAGATTCTGGCCGGGGTTCAGCCAAGGCATTGGGATTTTGAAAAGCTCCCTGAGTGATTCTAATGTGCAATCAATTTTGAGAATCACTGTTTTCTCAATTCTGTCATTTCATCATTACCTCAGGAGTGAGTGTTCCTTGTCCCCTGCATGCATGTCTCTGCTGTGACTGCAACTCAGCTGTACTCTGCTATTGATCTTTCCTGCTCCTTCTGCTTTTGTCACCCTCTCTGAAGCACTGCAGTCAAAGCGCCGAAAATGGAGTTTCCATCACAATTCAACACAGAATGTTCCTTTTAGAAAAATGCGTTATATCGAGTCATCTCTGAGTTTGCTGTTGTCCCACAGATCTGGTCTGTCGATGACGGCCCTTGGCTAGGGTATTGGGCTCCTGGTCCAGCCAGACATGGACAAGGTAGCAGTGGTGTCAAATACTCATCTCACATGTTAACTCCTTCTAGCTGTCTATTGATGTTTTCAATAAAATACATTGTATTGTAATTATTTGTCAGTGTCTTTTTTCTCCAAGTAGATTGTAGCCTTCCTGATATCAGAGACTGTTTCTTTACCATTTTACATGCTCTGTCAACCCCGCCTCCAAGTTGGATACACCCATAGCACTTACACCCAGTTATCTATGCTCTTATAAATAGACATCAATTTGATGCGGCAATAAACTATTTTCATCATGACTGTAGACCATTGATGAAAAATAAGTGTAAGAAAAACTTTACTATTAAAACTTGCATTAATAAATATTTTTTTTAAAACCTGTTAGAGATAAACAAAAGATGTTAATCATGTAATTATCAGTCACTACCTTCAATATGTAAGCTTCTTTATCTGGGAACTTCTTAGGCAAAATCTTAGAACCCCCCCCAGGCCTACTCCATCTGAATGTGTGTTTAATTAAATTCCCAGGTGATTCATATGCACTTTAAAGTTTGAGAAGCACTGATTTAATTCTCTAACCTATCATTTGAGTTAGAACTATAAATTGTCATAGGTTCATGACTTTCATATATAGATTTTTAATGACCTATTCTGGTAAGTCCTATTTCTTTTGGACTTTAAGTGTTTTTCAGTTTTCCCCCTTAACTGTGGTGAAATCAATAAAAAGAAAATAACACTGAGTTTTAATGAATGCAGTAAATTTGACGTCTATCCAAACATCTACATTTAATAAAAATTTCCTATGTTTCTCTCCCTCATTTTGTTCTTGCCACTTCCATAAAGCATAAACTGCACAGAGAACACACTTGTGAGAACTTCATCCCAGTTCAAAAGCCTTTAGATTGTTATTCCTATAAAGGAATGGCTCTACCTGGTGCCCTGGCCACTTGGTGACTTTGCACATTTCTACATTGGCCATGAAGGCAAGGTTCAATATCAGTTGGACCCAAGTCTTGGTGGGAGGCCTTATGATCTCACCAGAAAATGGCAAGATAGACATCCTCTAAGGAGCTTTCACTTGCCTTTCCCATCTGCCTCTCTGTCTTGGGGGGCAGTCCTAACTTGCTGTAAGCTGCCATGAGTCAACACTCTCCCATAACAGGGCAACCAACCACTGTGACATCTCTCATCTGACCCCTCCATTGTGGTGTCATCCTATGGAATTTGGGAAGCTGAAACTACATTGACATAGCTTACACTACCTAAGTAATAAACTGCCACAATCAGTTGAGGTCCATTGTGTCCTTGTCGGCCTAATCTATGGTAGAATGGCAAGAGCAGCCAAGCGGCTGCTGCTTACACATGCTCAATTGCTTCAGAATGCCACCATATTGAAATTTTGCATATTTTACAGTTCAGTGCAAAATGTTGCTAGATGTTTTCTTCTGCCTCTATTATCTCTTTAGAATAGGAAATCAGGCAAAATTGCCAGAGGATTTTATATAAAATCATAAAAATTTTGAATGGCTTTCTCATCGAGCAACTCAAAGATTGATTTACACTTGAGACCAAACTAACTTTTTGGTTAAAACAATCAAAAAGTAGGGGCTGGCCCCGTGGCCGAGTGGTTAAGTTCGCGCGCTCTGCTGCAGGTGGCCCAGTGTTTCGTTGGTTCGAGTCCTGGGTGCGGACATGGCACTGCTCATCGAACCACGCTGAGGCGGCGTCCCACATGCCACAGCTGGAAGGACCCACAACGAAGAATATACAACTATGTACCAGGGGGCTTTGGGGAGAAAAAGGAAAAAATAAAATCTTTAAAAAAAAAAAAAAAAAAAAAAAAAACAATCAAAAAGTAGTCACACATAATTCTATATATGTTTTTAGTCGATACTCTTCATAGTAAAATCAGAAAATGAGGTTTAAGTCTTTCCTCTTCATTTCCTTTTCTCTATGCTTTCTTCTTGGCTGTGTCTCCTCTCCTTCCAAATCAATCACACAATATTAAGAAGATACACAAGAGTAACATGGCTTATATGCACACCTACCCCAAAGATATGTGTAAGTTGATGAGACAAATTTAAAGCAAAAAAAAAAGTAGCACTCTTGGAAAGATACTATATTAGACATAAAATAAAAATTTCAACAAAGTCATCCGTAACATAGCTATTTTCATTTTACATATTAACTTCCTTTTTCCACCTGCTAACATACATTTATACAGTTGTAGTCAATGTACACACCATTTGCATTCTGCTTTTAACTCCCGACTTTTCTCATTTCTACATTATCCCCATAATAATGACTAAAAGCTAGATGTTCTTTTGTATGTACATACTCTCTCATTTTTACATATTCCGTTACTTTTTTATTATATATAACACTATGATTAATATCTTTTGTTCATTTGACTACTATTTTTGCCCCCCTTCGGTGGCATTATCTCCTGGAGGCTGGTTCACATGGACAGTGAATTGATGTTAGCCCTGGATATCAGCCCCGGTTCCGTCACTTACAATATGCTATGATCTTGAGAAATCTCATCTCATCTATAAAATGAGGGTAATATGAAAACATCTTTGTGGGGCTTATGTGGAATTTATATGAGATGCCATATACAAATCTCACAGAGGGCTCTGCAATAGGAAGTGCTGAATAACTATTACATATAGCTAATATTTTTATTTCAAAGTACAAATATTTTAAAATACCAATTTACTAATTTAAAATTCCACTTAGTGCTTATTTCACTTGAACTGTGTCAGCACTGAGAATTAGCATTTTAAAAATAGCCAGGTACACAAGGAAAACTTACTAGTTTAACACTTGTAAAATAGTTCCTTATGTTGTTTTAATGTCACTTCTTTTAGCAGGTGAGAATAACATTTTTTTCTGTATGAGTATTTACTCTTATATTTCTTCTTTTATGAATTACCATTCATTCATTATTTTTATTTATTGAGGAATTGGTATTTTCTTAAAAGTTTGAAAATTCTTTATCTATCATAGTTGATGATCCCATTAGTTTAATTTTATTATTTTCTCACTGCACATTTATTCTTTATGTGTTTGAATTAGGCAAGCGTTCTCTCCAACATTTGCTTTCTCTCTATCCTTCTACAAGTTTCTATTGAGTATAAAAAATAAAGTCTTAATTCCTATCCTATGATGTTTTGCATTTTGAAGGAGATAAACAAACCAAATAATCATTGCTTTTTTTTTGTACTTAAAGGCTGACATGAGGAGAAGAGACTATATTCACTCTCCAGAAGATAAAAAAGGGCTAATGAACATCAACTTTGAACAGACAGATCCCATGGTAATATTTTTTTCTTCTCAATTTTTGTTTTAATGTTAAAGCTAGCCAAAGAAGGGATTAGAATTGCTTGTCAACGAAAGTCATCAACATAAGCTGGACTGTTTACGAGTGAGGAGATTATAGAGGGGACTCAAGTATCAAATGGTTGGTTAGTGCAACCATTGGCATTAAGTCCTTTAGGATTTATTCTGACACAGCAATTCCATGGTTTGTGTAGGTCTCTAACTATATTATTGGGTCTTATTGGTTAATTTTCTCTCTCATATCACTATTTCTACATCAATGTATCATACTCTGCACTGCATATTTTTGTTTTCATGTATATTTCCTCAACTTGATTGTGAGCTCTTTAAGAGAAGAGACTATATGATTGAGTCATTTATGACCTTAATATGTAGTATAGTATCTAATATATAGGAAATAATAGATGAGTATTTGCTGAAAGAGTACAAGAAAACATGCAAGGGAAAAATAAAAGAAAAAATAAATACATGTGTGGATATTTTGTGGGGGCAAAACAATCTTTACGGCTGCTTTGAAATCTCACCAACTAATTCCTTAGATAATGGAAACATCATGGTTTTCTCTTTTTACAAGAAAAGTTCATGTTTTTGATGTATATATCCCATGTTATCAAATACATAAAAACTCAATTTCTAGAAAACAGCATTTAAAGCCTGACAAACCACATGTGGTTCAGTTTATTTTAAGAAAAGACTTGTAAGACAATGAAGCTTCTTTTTTCTCATTGACATCAGGAACAGGAAATAACGTCTCTTAAGATAATGAACATAAGGGCATTTTGCCAAGACATAGCCTATAAAGTTGTAAAATCTTACCTATATAGAACTTTTAATGTTCAACAAAAAGTAGAGGATTCAGTTTTAAAGTGTGCTAGTGTAGAACTTATAGGTGATAGAGAGACAGGAAAATACTGCTGAATAAATCCTGGGAAAAGCTCATTGAATAGAGCAGTCTGACACACTAGGCAGATCCTTTTAGTGAGCAAATGATTTTCTCAGCTGCAGAGAGCTGGCTCTTGCAATGTCGTGTCCCTTCCCGCTGCAGCTCACATCAGTACTCAAACTTGCAGGGACTATAAAGACCTGGCTATCTTAGCCCAACTAGGAATTCTGCAGGGCCATTCTAACTCTAAAACTCGCTGTGAGACTGCTCGAGGTTGTTAGACCCTCTTCGCAATTGTCTTCATTAGCGTGGGCTGCAATAGTGAAATACACATAGACTGGGTGACTTAAACATAAGATATTTATTTCTCAGAGTTCTAGAGGATGGGAAGTTCAGGATTAAGGTGCTGGCAGATTCAATTCCTGGTAAGAACTCTCTTACTGGCTTGCACACAGCTGCCTTGTCACTGTCCCTCACATGGTGGAGAGAGAGCACTCTGGTCTCCCTTTCTCTTTTTTTAAGATACTAACCCAATCATGGGGGCCCCACCCTTGTGACCTCACCTAAATCTATTTACTTCCCAAAGTCTCCATCTGCAAATATGATCACATTGGGGGTTAGAGCTTCAACATATGAATATTGGGGGGATTCAGAAATTCAGTCCATAACAACAGCTCAACTTCTCTGCCTGTCTGATTATTGATTATATTTTCTTTCCTTCTAGTCTTCGTCCTTTAACATCATGCACATAGAAATCCTTCTCAGAGTCTGTACCTCAGGGAACCCAACCAGAAATAGAAATCACTGTTTAAAAGCTAACTTCAGATAATACTTTAGAAAATAATCAACTTAAAACTCTATTTGCTATTTTAAGGTGCTATATAAAATCCATGATGTTTTTTACTACAAGGCAAGTTTGTAAACTTTATATTTATCATCACAATTAAAATGCCATATGATTTCAGTTGTATTTTATAATTTCAATCTACATTTTTCTCCTACCTCAGCTATTTTTTATAAGGCCATATTATTTAATGGTTATTATATCATAATTCAGTCCTAGATTCTTCCCCCAGCTCTACCATTTGTAGCAAAATTTAAACTAATTTTTTGTATCAACATTTCCTGATCTGTAAAATGGGAGTCTAATAAATGCTTTATCTTTTTTGTGTAATTACTGGAAGGTCAAACTTTTGGGAAATTGCTTCATAAATTGTAAAACTTATACAAGTATAAGGAGGATTTTCTTAACAATGTAGAAAATATCTATTGTTAAAACTTACTTTGAAAGAATTTCAAGTAATATAAAAATATTGTATCTGGCAATAGAGCAATGGTTTTCCACAAGAGTTGAACATCAGGATCAACAGATGAATTTAAGTTAAAGTGCAATTTTAGTCCTAATTCATTATATGAGGCCAATATTACCCTAATATCTAAGCCAGATAAAGACACTACAAGAAAATAAAACTATAGCCAATACCCCTTATGAACATTGATGCAAAAATCATCAACAAAATACTAGCAAACTGAATTCAACAGGATATTAGAAGGATTATATGCCATAACCAATTGGGATTCATTCCTGGAATGCAAGATGCTTCAACATACAAACACCAATAAGTATAATATGCCATAGTAACAGGATGAAGGGGAAAAAAACCATGCATCATTTCAATTGATGTAGAAAAATCATTTGACAAAATTGAATATCCTTTCATGATAAAACAAAAAAATTAGGAGTAGAAGAAAACTACCTCAACACAATAAAGGTCACATATGAAAAACTCATAGATAACATCATACTCAATGGTGAAAGACTGAAAGCTTTTGCTCTAAGACCAGGAAGTAGACAAAGATGGTCATCTTTGCTACTTATATTCAACATGGAACTGGAAGAGATTACTGGGAAAATGGCGATGCAGGAAGACTCTGAACTCCTACTCCCATAGACACAACAAATTTACAATTACCCTTGGAGAAATTACCCCTTAGAGAGAACTGGAAACTGGATAAAAAGAACCACCACAACAAAGGACAGTACTGACTGAGGTGGAAGAGGCAGAAATTCCTTTTGAGAGATAAAAGCCACATTCTAGCTCTGGCACTTCATGGCCAGGAACAATCTTAAGATATGAAACTTTCCCTGGAGGAGTGGGGGATCTGAGTGGGAGATCATTACCACAATAAACAGCTTTTGAACTCAGCACAACCAAGATAAGTGTCATAATATCTGGCTTTGCTGGCTACTAACAACAATGGGGAATACCCCCATAAAAGCTATTGAACATAAGAGAAACAAAAGCCTGCTCTTAAAAGGCCCATGCACAAATTCACCCATTTCAGAAAGCAACCTAAAATCACCAGAATGAAAAGTGCACAGTCCTTTGGTGAAATGAGACTCACTTGTTAGGCTCTGGGCACATCTCAGAAAGGCAGGAGGTGTCTGGGATCACCTCCCCAGGGACTGAGACATTGGTGGTAGACATTATTGTGACCTAGCAGAGGTGTGCTGACACAGATGTTCTCCCTCTGGTCTGTTAGTGCAGGGGTCTCTCCCACCCACTAGAGCACCAATTTAATCCAGCTCAGCCAGAGCAGGCAGTGCCTCCTAGGGACTGGCCCCACTCAAAAGCAAACCCTTGGGCAATTTGTTGGCCAGCATGGGCAGGGTGTAGGGGCTCTGCTGCATGGTGAGTGGGTCCACTTCAGTGGGCAGGGCATGCACACAAGGCAGGACTGCATTGATGGGGTGTGTGGGCCTGTGAGTGGCGGGGCTCCTTAGTCACAGAAGACTTGTGCTTTTCAATAGACACATAAGGGACTGGTCCTACCTTCCAATGCCTGAAAAATTGTGTGCTGCCATGCCTGGGGCCAGCCCCACCCAGCTGCACTACTGAGAGAGCTCCAGGTTTGCAGGCCAGAGGCCTAGTGCAAGTGTATGTCCCTGGGCCTAGCAACCAGGCACATTTGTGGCCCACTCACTTAACAGAAAAACTGCAGTAGGGATGTGCTATTAGACCTTGCAGCCAACTGTGCTGGGGCTCCCCCTGCCCAATAAAGTGGTTGAAGGGACCATAGCAGCTGCATGCAGATGAATATTACAGCCAGTTGGCCAGGGGCCAGGCTAGCTTCCCCATGCACCTGCAGCAAGACCAGCCCTACTGCAACAGAAGGACACACATAGCCAACACAGAGAAGACTGCTGGAACATTTGCAACTGGTGACAATAGGGAAGCACACTGCTGGACCTCGTAGACATCTCTTAAATAAGGCTAGTTCTCTAAGATTGGGAGATATTGCTTATCCACCTAATACACAAATATAAGTACAGAGAAAGAGGTAAAATGAAGAGACAAGGGAATAAGATCCAAACAAGAGAATTGGACAAATCCTCAAAAAAGAACTAAATGAAACAGATAAATAGTCTACCTGATAAAGAATACATACTAATAGTCATAAGGATCCTCACTGATCTCGTGAGAAGAATAGATAAATACAGTGAGAACTTAAACAAAGCATTGGAAAATATAAGAAAGAAGCAACCAGAACTGAAGAATACTATAATGGAAATGAAAAATTCACTAAAGGGACTCAATACCAGAGTAGATGAGACAGAATAACGGATCAGTGAGCTAGATGGAAGACTAGAGGAAATCACCCAAGCTGAACAAAAAAATGAAAAAAAGAAAGAGAATGAGGACAGTCTAAGTGACCTCTGGGACAACATCAAGTGCACAAACATCAGTATTATAGAAAGAGAAGAGAGAGACAAAGGGGCAGAGAATCTAGTGAAAGAAATAAAAGCTGGAAACCTTCCTAACCTAAGGAAGGAAACAGACATCCAGGTACAGGAAGCACAGAGAACACCAAACAAGATGAACCCAAAGAGGCCCACACCAAGGCATATTACAATTAAAATGTCAAGAATTAAAGATACAGAATCCTAAAAGCCACAGGAGAAAGGCAACAAGTTACATACGAAGGAAACCCCATAAGGCTATCTGCTGACTTCTCAGCAGAAAGCTTTCAGGCTAGAAGGAAGTGGCATGATATATTTAAAGTGCTGAAAGGAAAAAACCTACAGCCAAGAATATTCTAACTGGCAAGGTTATCATTCAGAATGGAAGGAAAGACAAAGAGTTTTCCAGACAAGCAAAAATTAAAGGAGTTTATGACCAATAAACCAGGCTTATAAGAAATGCTAAAGGAAATTATTTAAGTGGAAAAGGAAAGACTACAAATAGGAATAAGAAAATTATTTTTAAAATTCAGCAACAATAAAATCATTGGTAAAGAAAAATATACAGTAAAGGTAGCAGACCAACCACATATGAGCTAATATGAAGTTCAAAAGAGAAAAGCACTAAAATTATCTATTTCCAAGATAAGAGGGTAATGGATTCACATGCACAAAGAAGAGGTTAAATATGATATCAAAAACATATGTGGGAAGAGGGTAGTAAAAGAGTAGAGCTTTTAGCAAGAGGTAAAAATTAAGAGGCCATCAACGTGATATAGATTGCTATAAATGTAGCTTATTATATATGAACCTCATGGTAATCACAAACCAGAAACCTGGAATAAATACACAAACAGTTAAGAGAAAGGAACCTGAACATAATACTAAAGAAAGCCACCAAAGCACAAGGGAAGAGAGCAAGATAGGAAGAAAGGAACAGAGAAGAACTACTCAAACACCTGGAAAAAAAGTAACAAAATGACACTAAGTACATACTTATCAATAGCTACTTTAAATGTCAAAGGACTAAATGCTCCAATCAAAAGACGTAGAGTGCCTGATTGGACAAAAAACAGGGCCCATATATATGCTGCAGCCAAGAGACACACTTCAGACCTAAAGATACTCACAAACAGAAAGTGAAGGAAAAATACTCCATGCAAATGAAAAGGAAAACAAGCTGGAGTAGCAATACTTGTATCACACAGAGACTAAACCAAAAATTATAAGAAGAGACAAAGAAAGGCACTACACAATGATAAAGGGAACAATCCAACAACAGGATATAATACTTGCAAATATCTACACACCCAACATAGAAACACCTAAATATACAAAGCAATTATTAACAGACATAAAAGGAGAAATAGACAGTAACACAATAATAGTAGGGGACTTTAACACTCCACTTACATCAATCCGAACAGAGGATCCATAAAGAAACATTGGCCTTAAATGGCACATTAGACAAGATGGACTTAGCAGATATATACAGAACATTCTATGTAAAAACCAGGAATATACAATCTTTTTGAATGCACATGGAATGTTCTCCAGGGTGGATCACATATTAGGCCACAAAACAAGTCTCAATAAACTTAAGACGATTGAAATAGTACCAAGCATCTTTTCTGACCACAACAGTATGAAACTAGAAATCAACTACAGGAAGAAAATTGGTTAAGCCACAAATATGTGGAGATTAAACAAAAATGCTACTGAACAACTACTCGGTGAATGAAGAAATCACAGGAGAAATAAAAAAATACATGGAGACAAATGAAAATGAAAATATGACATGCTAAAATTTATGGGATACAGCAAAAGCAATTCTAAGAGGAAAGTTTATTGCAAGCCCACCTCAAGAAACAAGAAAAATCTTAAGTAAATAAACTAACAGTGCACCTAAAGGAATCAGAAAAAGAACAAACAAAGCCCAAAATCAGTAGAAGGAAGGGAATGATAAAAATTAGAGCAGAAATAAATGAAATAGAGACAAAAAAAAAATAGAAAAAATTCAATGAAACCAAGAGCAGATTCTTTGAAAAGATAAAACAAAATTGACAAACATTTAGTCAGACTCACCAAGAAAATAAGATAGAAGGCTCAAATAAGTAAAATCAGAAATGAAAGAGGAGAAATTACAATGAACCCCTCAGAAATACAAAAGATTATGAGAATACTTATGAAAATCTATGCCAACATATTGGATAATCTAGAAGAAATTGGTAAATTCTTAGAATCATACAACCTTCCAAAACTGAATCAAGAAAAAATAGAGAATCTGAATAAACCAATCACCAGTAAAGATATCGAAACAGTAATCAAAAACCTCCCCCAAAATAGAAGTCCAGGACCAGATGGCTTCCCTGGTGAATTCTACCAAACATTTAAAGATGACTTAATCCTATCCTTGTCAAACACTTCCAAAACATTGGGGAGGAGGGGAGGCTTCCTAACTCTTTCTATGAGGCCAATATTACCCTGATGCCAATACTTGACAAGGACAACACAAAAAAAGAAAATTGCAAGCCAATATCACTGAGGAACATTGATGAAAAAATCCTCAACCATATACTAGCAAATCAAATACAACGATATATTAACAACATCATACACCATGATCCCTGGGATTTATTCCAGGGATGCAGGGATGGTTCAACATTGACAAATCAATCAACGCAATTCACCACATTAATGAAATGAAGAATGAAAATCACATGATCACTGCAATAGATGCAGGGAAAGATTTTGACAACATATAACATCAATTTATGATAAAAACTCTGAATAAAATGGGTATAGAAGGAAAATACCTCTACATAATAAAGCCCATATATGCCAAACCCACAGCTAATAGCATACTCAATGGAGAAAAACTGAAAGATATCTCTCTAAAAACAGGAGCTAGTCAAGGATGCTCGCTTTCACCACTCCTACTTAACACAGTATTGGAAATCGTAGCCAGAGAAATTAGGCAAGGAAAAGAGATCAAAGGGATCCAAATTGGAAAGGAAGAAGTGAAACTGTTACTATTTGCAGATGATATGATTTTATATAGAAAAAACTTGAAGAATCCACTAAAAAGCTTTTAGAAATAAGAAATGAATACAGTAAAGTCACAGAATACAAAATCAACATACAGAAATCTGTTTTGTTTCTATTCCCTAACAATAAAATAGCAGAAAGAGAAACTAAGACTACAATCCCATTTACAATTGCAACAAAAAGAATAAAATAGGAACAAATTTAAACAAAGAGGTGAAAGACTTGTACACTGAAAACTGTGTAAGATTGTTGAAAGAAATAGAAGACACAAAGAAATGGAAACATAGTCGCTGCTCTTGGATTGGAAGAATGAACATGGTAAAATGTCTGTACTTGCTAAAGCAATCTACAGGTTCAATGCAATCCCTGTCAAAGTTCCAAGGACATTTTTCACAGAAATAAAACAAAGTATCATAAAATTTATATGGAACAAATAAAGACTCTGAAGTGCCAAAGGAATTCTGAGAATAAAGGACAAAGCTGGAGGCATTAAACTCCCTGCTTTCAAAATATACTACAAAGCAATAGTAATGAAAATAGCATGGTAATAACACAAAAACAGACACACAGATCAATGGAACAGAATCAAAAGCCCAGAAATAAACCCACACGTCCATGGACAGCTATTATCAACAAGGGAGCCAAGAACATACAATAGGGAAAGGAAAGTTTCTTCTATAAATGATGCTGGGAAAACTGGACAGCCACATACAAAAGAATGAGAGTAAACCATTATCTCACACCATACACAAAAATCAACTCAAATGTATTAAAGACTTGAATGTAATACCTGAAACCATAAAACTTCTAGAAGAAAATATTGGCAGTACACTCTTTGACATGGGTCTTAGAAGCATATTTTCAAATACCAGTTCTGACAAAGCAAGGGAAACAATAGAAAAATAAACAAATGAGACTACATAAAACTAAAAAGCTTCTGCACAGCAAAGGAAACCATCAACAAAATGAAAAGACAACCTAACAATTTGGAGAAGATATTTGCAAATCATACATCTGATAAAGGTTAGTATTCAAAATATATAAAGAACTCATACACCTCAACAAGAAAAAAACAACCCAACTAAAAAATGGGCAAAAGATCTGAACAGACATTTTTCCAAAGAAGATATACAGATAGCCAACAGGCACATGAAAAGATGTTCAACATCACTAATTATTAGGGAAACGCAAATCAAAACTACAATGAGATGTCACCTCACACCTGGCAGAATGGCTATAATTAATAAGACTAGACATAGCAAATGTTGGAGAGGATGTGGAGAAAAGGGAACTCTCATATACTGCTGGTGGGAATGCAAACTGATGCAGTCACTATGGAAACAGTACAGAGATTCTTCAAAAAATTAAGAATGGAGCTATCACTTGATGTAGCTATTCCACTGCTGGGTATTTATCCAAAGAACATGAAAAGATGAATGAGTAAAGATATATGCTCCCTTATGTTCATAGTAGCATTATTCACAGTAGCCAAGACTTGGAAACAACTTAAGTGCCCATCAAGGGACAAATGGATAAAGAAGATGTGGTATATATATACAATGGAATACTACTCAGCCATAAAAAAAGATGAAATCTTGCCATTTGTGGAAAAATGAATGGATCTTAAGGGTATTATGCTAGGCAAAATAAGTCAAAGGGAGAACATCAAACACCATATGACCTCACCTATAAATATAAGATTAAAACAACAACTACAACAACAAACAAACACACAGATACAACACAGTAATGAAAGTCCTAGCCAGAGCAATAAGGAAAGAAGAAATAAAAGGTATTGAAATTGAAAAGGAAGAAGTAAAATAATCCCTCTTTACAGAAGACATGATCTCATATGTAAAAAAAAACCCTAAAAATTTCACAAAACAACTATAGAACTGGGAAACAAATTTAGCAGAGTTATAGGACACAAAATCAACATGCAAAAATCAGTTGTTTCTACATATTAACAATGAATAATCCAAAATGGAAATTAAGAAAACAATCTGATTTAAAATAACATCAAAAAGAATAAGATACAGGGGCCGACCCAGTGGTGTAGTGGTTAGGTTTGTATGTTCTGCTTCGGTGGCCTGGGGTTTGCCAGGACCCATGCATTGCTTATCAAGCCATACTGTGGCAGGCGTCCCACATATAAAGTGGAGGAAGATGGGCACAGATGTTAGGTCAGGGCTAATCTTCCTTAGCAAAAAGAGGAGGATTGGCAGCAGATGTTAGCTCAGGGCTAATCTTCCTCGAAAAAAAAAAAAAAAGAATAAAATGCTTATGAGTAAACTTGACCAAGAAGATGAAAGACTTGTACACTGAAAATTACAAAATGTTGCTGAATGAATTTAAGGAAGATACAAAATAAAGGACATTCTGTGTTCATTGATTGAAAGACTTAATATTGTTAAGATGTTAATACTACCCAAAGTGATCTACAGATTCCATGCAATCCCTATCAAAATCCCAATGACATTTTTTGTAGAAATAGAAAAACCCATCCTAAGTTTCTTATGGAATCTCGAGGGATTCCAAATAGTCAAAACAATCTTGAAAAATAACAAAGCTCTTCCTGATTCAAAACTTACTACAAAGCTATGATAATCAAAACAGTGTGGTACTGGTATAAAGACAGAAACATAGACCAATGAATAGAACTCCCAGGAACACTTTTGAATATACAGTCAAATTACTTCTGACAAGAGTGCCAAGATCGTTTAATGGGGAAAGGATAGTCTTTTGAACAAGTGATGCTGGGAAAACTGGATATCCACAGGCAAAAAAAGTGAAGTCTGATCCTTATCTTACACATTATACAAAAATTAACTCAAAATGAATGAAAGGCCTAAATGTAAGAGCCTAAACTATAAAACTCTTAAAAAAAAGAATAGGGGAAAATGATTCCTTGGCTATGATACCAAAAGCACAACCAGCAAAGAAAAAAATAGATAAGTTAGACTTCATCAAAATTAAAAACTTCTGTGTATCAAAGGATCCTATCAACAGAGTGAAAGGGCAAGTCACAGAATGGGTAAAAATATTTCCAAATCATCTGATAAGGGATTAATATCCAAAATATATAAAGAAGTCCTGCAACTCTACAGCAACAATAATAACAAAAAACAAATGACCTGATTAGAAATGGGCAAAGGACTTGACTAGACATTTCTCTAAAGAAGGTATACGAATGACCAGTAAGCACATGAAAAGTTGCTCAGTATCACTGGGCATTAGGAAAATGCAAATCAAAACCATGGTAAAATACCACTTCACACGCATTAGGAAGGCCAAAAAAAAAACAAAAAAAAACCCCAGAAAACAACAAAACAAAACAAAATAACAGTGTTAGTGAGAGTGTGGAGAGATTGAAATCCTTGTGCATTGCTGGTAGGAATATAAATGATTTAGTCACTGTGGAAAATAATATGGTTATTTCTCAAAAAATTATACATAGAATTACCATATGATCCAGAAATTCCACTTCTGGATATAAATCCCAAAGAATTGAAAGCAGGAGCTCAAACAGATATATGTATCCCAATGTTTACAGCAACATTACTCATAATAGCCAAAAGGTAGAAGCAACCTAATGTCCATTGGTGAGTGCATGGATAAACAAATGTGGTGTATACATACAACAGAATATTATTTAGTCTTAAAATATAAGGAAATTCTGACACCTGCTACAACATGGATGGATCTTGATGGCATTATATGAAGTGAAATAAGCCAGTTACAAAAGGGCACATATTGTATGACTCCATTTATGTCAGACACCTAGAATAGTCAAATTCATATAGACAGAAAGTAGAGTCTTGGTTGCCCATAAGAGTAGGGTAGAGTACAAGAGTTTTTGTTTAATAGGTATGGAATTTCAATTGGGGAAGATGAAAAAGTTCTGGAGATGGATGGTGATGGTGGTTGCGCAGCAATGTGAATGTACTTAATGCTACTGAACAGTACACTTAAAAATGGTTAACCTGGTAAATTTTGTGTTATATATTTTTACCACAACTCAGAAAATGAAGTTTTATAAAGATATGCATTTCTAGAACCCAACCAATCCGTAATGAATCAGAATATCTGGAGTTAGGCCCCATAACCAATTTTTAATAAAAGGTCCACAAGTGACTTTTATACAATCACATTTGGAAATGTCTACTACGGAATGTTTATGAGAATTCCTCAACCTCTCTTCTGCTCTGTGTCTATTCTTCTATGTAGCAATGCATATGGAATAAGTTTTTAAAAAATCCTAAGAGAGTTAACTGGACTTGTCATGTCATGCTTTATTATATTCTTTATTAAATCTTGATTTGGAATTCAGAATTACATGAACTGTGTTGAGAGAAAAATCTAATTACTTGATGGATCTCATTTTAGTATCCTATCATGTATAGTATTGGCTGCCTGCGGTTGGCTTTAAAGGACATTCTATTATATCATTTTTATGGTCTGGGGAAAGGTGACAAAAGTATTACCAAAAGGAACATCTATTCAAATATATCTATAATAAATTTATGGTAAAAGTATAGTTTTAAGATAATAAAAGCATCGTAGTTTGACATAAAGGGACCAGAATGGAGTTTGGAAGACTTGAGCGTCATCCCCTAACTCTGCCATTACAAGGTACACAACCTTTGGTAAACGACTCACTTACGTGGGTACTCTGCATGTTCACTCATGAAGGAAACATTGATGTTTCCTTTTCTGTGGCTCCTTTATTTCAAACTTTATTCCCTTCCATTTCATTCCCTTCCTGTTAATCTCACTACAACTTTGACTGTCTCTCAGGCTCATTACAAGTTTCTCCCCCTGAGCTTTGTGGAACCTCTGCAAGCAAACCCTGCATCATAGCCTTTACTTCCATTAACCTTAGTTGAAATTTCTTTTTTGGGGGCAAGTAATATCAACTCACCATGAAGTCTCCCTTAAAGATTGCTCCTTCTCTCACTTGTGCTTGCTCACTGTGATTCACACGGTTTGTGCTCAACATGCTTGTTTGGTTGCTCAGGCAGTCACCACAGGCAGGCGGCTCATGTGCCAAAGATGACTTAAGGACGTGTCTTCCGGTCTGTAGGTTTTTGGCTTCCAAAGTAATGGAAAGCACAGTGTTTTCACTTGAGTTGCTTTCTAATATCAAAAAATGTGGGAATTTTTAATTAAAAACAAGAATTTCCAGCTTTTCTTTGAAATTGGAACACTGATAGCAGAGCACCTGAATTCCCATGTGGCAATAGTGACTGGAGATTAGCAGTAGCCATCCTCTTAAATAAAACTTTACATTATCCACTTCACTAAAGTCTGCACTATTCCTTGTTCCTTCTCTGTGTCTCAGGTGGACTGTCAGTTCCTTTTTACCATCTTATATTTTTCTCTTCTTCATTTATGCACATTTACTTCCAGGCCATGTAGGCATTTGAGTCTCAAACTTTGACCCAAACACTGTTCCTCAGCGCCACCATTACTCTATGAAATTGTCGTTTTATGCTATCCAAGTCACCGCCTCATCACTCCACTCTTATTTACCATAATATCCAAAATATACACGTCTTTCTTGATATTTTCTACGTCTATTCTTATTTTCTAGGTTAGCTTGTTCTAAACTGTGTTCTACAGATAATTTACTTATTTAGGTATTAATAGATATTCCTCTAGAGTAGAGGAACATACATATACTTGGAAAAAATGAGGCTAAACAAAATTGAATGGGTCTTTAAGATACTACTCTGCGTTGTGGGTCTAGGAAGAGAAGCAGTTTGCAGCATTTTCTAACTTGTTAAACCATAAAAAACCTCTGGCATCGTTCCTCAAAGATTCGTATCCGTTGGAAAGAGCTCTGAGATCATCTCATCCAACTCCTTATTCTATAGATGAGGAGCTGGAGGTCTGGGAAGGATAACAGATGTCTCGCCATGCTTATGTTGGGTGACATTAGCCTCATTTTTGATGACCTCCCAGCCTCGTGCTCTTGAACTGCTGTGAGCTCACTGTTCTTCATCTCCCATTATTTTCAACTTTGCCTCACTATGAAGTGAAGCCTGCTTCACTCACTATCCTGCTTGGAGAAGGGACAACCGTTTTAACAATGCTCCATCTAACTCATTTGAAAAGCGATTTTTCAGCTCCTGTCATCCACAGAGGAGGGAGGGGGACTAACACAATCAAAATCACCTGGGGAAACTAGGGGCTTTATAACATACACATACTCTGTCCTTGGATCTTCTCATAGACATACTGGTTCCTGAAGGTTCTGATATTTTCTTGAGTGATGCATGGCCATAAACATTTTAATTCATTTTTTATTATTACTAGACATGAATGGTTTTCTTTAAATAAGCATTTACTAGAAATAGCCAATTTCACTTGATTTTGGAATGAGGGGTTTTGAGTCAAGTATTTCCTCCTAATAAAAAACATAGGGTAGCAGACAGCAAATAGATGGACTTTGGGACTAGACATTCAGTAGAAGAATCAGCATTCCAACCTAGCCTGATTCATGTGTAACATTAGAATTTATACTAAACTTCCATGCTGAAGTACTCCTTTTTGGAAATGGGTGTTATAATTTCACAACTGTGCTTAAGGATTATATGAGAAAACATATGTAAAATGCGCACGATGGAGTAGTTTCTTTCTAAATGCTGTTTGCTTTCTCCTGCCAGTTAGAATGATTAATGAAACAAGCCACTGTTAGTCTCCTTATGGGAGGAAGAGGTTGAGGATTAGGGCTGTTCTTTCCTGAGAAAGTATTGCACTGTTCTGGAATGAGGTGTTATTTGCCCTGTAAATGATGACTTGTTGCTTTAGCGTTCTGTAGGGGAGAGGAGGTCTTGCTTCCACTCAGCAGTCCATATCAATCCCCACACTATGGTGACAGAACGCTGTGGTACATAAATATTGCAGAATGGGTGTTGCTCTATTATTTACTCCTTTTGAAGAGAAACATTGATCAAATCCAGCATATCTGTGCTAGTGATTTATTATTCTATTTTATTCCCTCACAAGAGGATTAATGTTTGAGGTAAAAGTCCATTCAACTATCGGAGAAATAAATACATATGCTACTTGGTTATTTTATTATTCCAAAAGAATCTTAAGTCCTTAATATTACATTGGGTTTAAGATAGCTTTGAGCAAGAAGTTCCAAATTTCCCCAAGAGTTTTGACTGAGGGGTCTTTTCTATTGAGTTTCTTGTAATTAAGCAATAATGTGCTGAGTTCTAAAATTCACTGTTGATGTTAGAAGCTTATAAATAATTCATGTTAGTGGAAGTAGTTTTAGGCATAAACACTCTGGAACTCTGATCTTTTGAAAAGAAAGAATTTTTCTCACATCAGGAAATAGAAGGAGGACTAGAGAAGTCTTGCTTCACCTGTGCGTTGAGAGATCACCTTGGGGAAAGCAAAATCTACAATGAAAGAGTGAAGCAGACTTTCTGTCCTTTAGGTTTTACCTTTATCTCAACAATCAGTGGGTCTATAATTCATCTTGTTGCTACAGACATGATACCTAATGCATCTGGGGATGGCAGACTAAATATTGACCAAAGCGGCCCTTCTTGTTGCTGCCCTTAATTTTACTCCTTGGTCTCAGAGTTGTTTGCATGCTCCATTTCCTACCGAATCTATCAACCACTTTCTGCTTTCTCTTCTTTCCTTGTCTATTTTAAACCTAATGGTTAATCTTTTAGGCTACACTCTCCCTAACATCTTCAAGTCCCTTGTCACCCTAGCTTTCCTTCTGACCTAGTCAGGAAAATCTCAGTCAATACTGTAATTCTCCTTTTTCATTTCTGCATCTGAATTTTTGTCAGCTGCTGCTGCTGCTGCAGCAAAAAATACACTATTTTGAATACTGTTGCCACTAAATATTCATGCCCTTTAGCTGGATCCAACTACTGACCATACATCATTTTAAATGGACTGTCCAGACTTTTTACCATTTTTCTTAACAAGGATACTAGCCTTTGCTACATTCTTCAGTTATGCTCCACATGATAATCTTGCACTTAATGCAGCTGGAATGGCTTACAAATGTAGCTGGTCTAGCAAACACAGCAAAGAGGACTTAACCTATTTCTGAAGGGCAAAAACAAATTCAAGCCCTATGGGGCATTTTTGTAAAGCATACAAGAGTATTTTAAAAAGAGATAAATAAAAAGGTATGAAAATTAGTAAAATAAAATGCTTTTCAAAATATCTTCAGATGAGGTCTTCCTCTACTTTGCCATATTCTCCACAATATCCACAAATACAGCCATATCCATCTCTACCTCCTTTCTTAGTTTCAGATTCTGCAGACTTGAGATCTTTATCTTCTTAAATCTAGCAACTTCCGGGGGCTATAAACGAAATATTTTCTCTGTCTCATGTATCTTTCCTATCTAATCACTCTCGGCTCCTCTTTGGCTAGAAACATGTTCAAGTATTTTTCATTCATCAAAAGAACCCTGCTTATGTCATCTATCCCTTTTTAATTATCATCTAATTTCCCTTTTACCTGTATCACCAAAACTTCTTGAAAAAATCATTACCACTCATTTCTATCCTTTCTTTCACTCTTGAATGCACTATAACATGGCTCTTATTCCTGGCACCCTTCCAAAATTACTCTTGCCCAGATCACCATTAATTTATTAACTGCCAAGTCCAAACAACAGCTGTAATATTTGAGACTCATAATCACAACATCCATGATAATATTCATATTAATGAGAACTAACATTTACTGGCATTTTTATATGCTTTGATTATACTACACATTTTATATTCATTATCTCATTCAATCCACACAGTGACTCTATGAGAGAGGTGCTATCATTATCCTCATTTTACTGACAAGGAAGTTGGGCATCAGAGAGATTATGTAAATTGCTTGGTCACGCTATTAATAAGTGGCAAAGCCAGAACTGAACCTAGATTTCCTTAAAGCTCTCCATTCCTTTATCTTTTGGGATACTACACTCTCTTTTTTTTCCATTAAACTTTCTGACTCTACCATTTCTGTTTTCTTAGCAGATTCCCCTCTTTCATTCAACCATTAAAACATTGGTTCTTAATCCTTTTTGCACAACAGAATTAACTGAAGATATTTTTAAGACTACAGATGGTATAGTACCACCCCAAAGACTGAATCAGAATATGCAGGGTTGAGATATTAAGCATACCTAGAAATGTGCGTTTTAAACTCCCACATTGGTTTTAAAATATAGCATAGTTTGAGGAGCACTGCTACGCAGTCTTCTAATGATTTCATCTAGTCTCACAATTATGTCTACCACCTATAAACTGATATCCCCAAATGTATGTACCCTTGGAAAATGTCTCTCTGCCTTTCTCCCTTTCATCAATCTTTGATCTCCAATATATTTCTACCTGTTGGATGACTGACTCTATATGTCCTGCAAGAGACTCATCATTTTCCCCCTGAAGCCCTTGTATAAACCAGAACATCTTGTCACTGTTTCTCTAACTGCTTAGAAGATTTCCTTTACCTGCAAGATAATGGTTGAGGCTTTTTAATATGGCATGCACAGCCCATGATAATTTGTCCTCTGCCTATTCTGTAGCTTTTTTTTCTCAGTAGTCCATAACCCAAAATTTATTCTTTATCTTTCTTGAGTACTTGTAGTTCCTTGAATATATGCTGTTTCCTGCTTCTTTTGTCTTTATTCTGCTTCTTATCTAGAATGCTTGTCCTTGCTTCTTTAGCCTGTCTTATTCCTTTCAGAAATGTGTAGGTTCCACCTCTTCCTGGAATTCTCGATTAATCCTCTTTTCCATTAGCTACACGATTTGGTTAGATGTGCCTCCTCTATATAATACCCTATGTATACTAGCTGCTGAACCTCTGTCTGCTGCTGCATTGAACTGAAAGGAAGGTACCTCCTAGTACATTGCAGCATGCTGGAACCAAGCCTGAGTAGCCCTAGAAATTGCTTGTGTTTTGCTGATTTCTCTCTTAGGGGTTAGCCAGTGATTTGAGTCAGTTTCCAAGACTTGATTGGACAACACCCTGCTTACCTCTCTTTCCTACTGGAGCATGCAGCTAAGTTCCCAATGGGCTTGAACATGCTGCAATTATGGCAAGCTTATGTTCGAACTGATGAAGTGGACAAATACAATTTAGCATGAGAGATGGTAAAATACGGTAACAGAAATATATAGAAGTGTTAAGGGAACACAGAGAAACAATTCGTTAATTTTGTCATTGAGAGGGTGTTAGTGATGTATTCTTAGATTAGTTGAATTTTGAGTTGAGTCTATTTTCATAAATGTAGGTACTTTAAGTTCCTGGAGCATTTGAATCATGCTGGAGGTGCTATATTTTCTTTTTAAAAATGAATCTGTTGCTATATTGTCATTTTCCTTAAAACTGTGATTATTTCTTTATCATTCATCTGCAGTTTCAAAGAATGTTTAATGTAGTCTGCACATGGCTGCCAGCAGTGAACAACTCCAGGGGCACCATCAATATTTTGCTCAATCACATTTGATCTTGTTGACCACTCTCATCTTCATAGTGCTGATATTTTTCACACTGAATGCTATATGACTAGCATTCCTTGAAATTCGGTAATACGGTATTCTGGTTGAAAGCAATGAATACATGCATTTGTAGATCATCGGGTATATAACCAATCCTGGGCTAGATCCTCTATGCCTTTAGAAATACAAAAACAAGTATTAGATCTGCTTTCCTGAATCAAGGATTTTTAGGCAAGGTTATAGAAACATAATTTACATATGTGTCTGACAAAGGGCAGTGCACCATACTATATAAATAAGTGCTGCATTGTTAGGCATGATGGAAATTGCTAGAAGGCAGAAGTCAATGTCAACTAGAATACTAAAATATTCTGGTAAGTCTTTTGAAAACAGAGTAGGGAGTAGATAATCAGGGAGAGGAGATGAATAATGCAGCACAAACTAAGTCATGGCATATGAAATTGCACAAATGATACCAAAATCTGGAGAGGAGTTCAAAAACATCTTTCAAATTATATTTGTTTGTGGTCAGTAGAGGATGCTGAAAAATGGTCTCTCACTAACCAAGGCTAATTAGATCAGTGTTTTGTTTGCTTGTTTATTTTTCTTTCAGCATTTAACATCTTACTGTCTCATAAATAATATCTTGCTTTTGATAAAGAACCATCACCCATGGGCATCAAGGCAAACTAAGTAAACATTTATAAGGAGCAGTTAGTTCCTTTCTTCTCGGCCTTGATTTTATTTACTCAATTAATTTTTCAGTCTTAACAAGGAACATAGCCTCCCTGTGCTCCCTTCATCCCTTTGAAGTAATCAGCAGTGAAGGGAGGCAATGCAGTAAATGAACTCTGTATGAAGGGATAAGAGAATTGTGGATAACTGTTGTTTTAAGTACCATGACTATAACAGCAGCAGCTTGGTAATAATAATAAAAAAGTAATTTATATTGAGCACATCTTATGAAAGGTTATTATATAGAGAATGATGACTCGTTGTTCTCCGTCACAAGTAGGCACAGAAAAAGATGATCTGGATTTAAATATTAGTAGACTAAAGTATTGAAAGAGATAGCAATATTTTCCTAGTAAGAGTAACATAAAGGGGAATGGATATTCATCTGTCAAGAACATTTGAAGTTGAAGTCTCTATGTGACTAGGGGGATGAATTAAAAAACTATCTTGTAAAAAGATTATCACTGGGTTTTTGTTGTTGTTGTTGTTGTTTGTAACTTGGAATCCTAAAGAATTGATTCCTCAAATGTGAGCCTATGTTGTTTGGATAGCACTTTATTTATCATTTTATAATTTATGACTATTTTGTTTTCTTTTTGAGATGGATGCTTGACTCCCCATATTCCAGTGGAGTAAATACACCATGAGTGATTACTAGGCTTGGTCAATGTCACACAGCTAATTAATAATCGTGGAGTACAAGCTCAAAACCAGGTCTTATGACACTAAAGTCAATACTTAAATTGCAATTTTGCCATGAAGAGCTCTTAAAAAATACTCTATAATGATCCTCAAGTTATAAATGAAGAAATTGAGGCCAAGACAGTTAAAATTACAAAAATTTAAAAGGAACAGAATTTGAATCTCCTGTCATCCACACAAGTGGGCTTTCCACTAACCACATCTCTACTGACCTCTCCTATACATACAAAGGGCAGTATGCATGAATGCCTGTGCATCCACCTTCTCCTTGTACACTCAGTTAGCAGCAGGGACTCAAAATTCCACTTTCTTCTGCTGTTTTTTTTGTCTTTTAGTGACAGGAGAAAATATGAAAGTCAAAGAATTCATAATGCTGTCCTCATCTCCTGTCTTCTAAACATAGTATTCATTGTGTTGATAGTCTTCTAGGCTTTTTTTTGGGTGGGGGGAGGGGGAAGATTAGCCCTGAGCTAACTACTGCTAATCCTCCTCTTTTTGCTGAGGAAGACTGGCCCTGAGCTAACATCCATGCCCATCTTCCTCTACTTTATACGTGGGACGCCTACTACAGTACAGCTTTTGTCAAGCAGTGCCATGTCTGCACCTGGGAGGATCCAAACTGGTGAACCCCAGGCCGCCGAGAAGCGGAACTTACGAACTTAACCACTGCACCACTGGGTAGGCCCCTCTCCTAGGCTTTTGCTGACACTGTTAATGAGGTCAGAGGAAACCTGGAAGCAATTAGACAAGAGAGTAACTAACATTTCCATTAGAAAATCCATAGAGTGCTTTGTGGACAGAAATAATATTGGAAAGGCTGGAGTAATAAGTGGGTGAAATAGTGGAGAGTGGGGTGGGAAGGGAGAAATGGAGAAGAGATAAACTTATAAGTAACTGCTATGACAAAAGAAATTCTCAGAAGAAAGATGTCTACAAAGATTTTTAGGAAATTTTGCTGTGTATGTACAGTTTAATTCCTTATCCTTCTTCCTGATCCTCTACCACCTTTGCAAGGGATTTCGGTAAAATCCTGCACTGCTCTTCAATGCTTTTAGAGCCAGAACTGCGTTTTTGAGGTAATGAGGGAATATTTCAGTGATCACTTTACATGAACAGGAAGCTCAATTCCTTTGGCTTACTCTTACATTTACATCTTTAAGCAGTGAATTTCATGTTACAATTTTGTTACAATGAAATACTAATCAATTTTATAATTATTTATTTATTTTTACTTTGGAAACTGAAGGCCCCATTGTTTTAGTTATAAAAAGCTATTATGGTTTCTCCTTCTTCAATAGCTTTCCTATTATAGTCAGTCTTTCTGTACCCCATCTGTTAAATTTCTGACTTTACCACTGCATGCTTAAAAGCTACCTTCAAAACAAAAATCTATGCTCCTTCTTTGGCATTTATCATTATCTAGACACAATCCGACCAGTCACGTCTCCTTCTACTGGGCATGTGGCAAGTGTGCTGGATACATGATACACTGTACCACTTTTAAGGTTCCTAAGCATGCTGCTATTCCGTCTTGCCATTGATCATTGCGCATATCACTTTTGTATTCTTCTTTCTGTTTGGCTTTTCTTTTTTTGTCTGATGAATATAACCTTCAAAATGCAACTTAAATACCACTTGTGCATCCTCCCTGTATTCCCAAAGCACAGAAAGCTACTGCCTTATTTCTGTAGTTTGAGGTTTTGAAGTACCCCTTTGTTATGAAACATGCCACAGTATTGCGCTGTGATTGCCTTTATACCCATCTGCTGTAGGTTTTGAGAACAGATATCATGTCTTGCTAACATTTGTTTGCTTAGAACAGCACATGGCATGTAGTAGGTGCTAATTAAAATTTTGCTGAATCAAATTGAATTTAACCAAAGGGTCAAAGAAACTTAAACTACTGACTATTTCCACATGGTTTAAATCAGAGAATTTCAGGGAAAAGAAGAAACATCATGCATCACAATTCTCTTTGGGGCATATTTCTTCATTCCTTCACTTATGCAAATTTGATTGATGGACTTCTCACTGGAGGTAGAATTCTTTTAAGTTTGGTTCCCTGTCATCTTCCGGAGAAGGTGACTTGCAGAAGTCTTGTTTACGAAGAACCAAGTTTCTGAGATTTTATGTTGTGACATATTTTGAGGAGTGGGCTGCCACGAGATGGGGGTAGAGAAGCAAAGGAAGTAGGCAGTCCCAGGTTATGGGGTGCTGGTACTACACAGGTGATGGGCGACACCAACACCTGGAGGATGACCACTGATTCCTAAATTATCACTGATTTAGATTCTAGAATTCTCCTTGCTACACAGTCTACTGCTGAGAAGGCCTACAGCAATCATTCCACTCATCTTAACCCCTACCATCTAAAATATTTAAAGAGGTAAGGACTGGTTAATAGGAGCAATTAAACAAGGAGAAAATAGGCCAGTTTGTGTGGTGTGTTAGGAGGAGAAAATGGAGTGAGGGTTTTTATCATGTGTGTTTAGTGCCTCCACTGTGCCTGGCTTGTAATAGTTTTTGGTCTGTTTTAGCATTAACTGTCTGCAGCATCCTCTTCCCTCCTGGGGCTTCTGTTTCACAAGGGGATCACCTGAGATGTTTTCCAGGGCTCTCTTATAATTTAGTTCCTGAAAATGGAATCATTCGGTGGAATTTTTTAAGGACAGTTTACCTTCAAGGACCAGAAAGGGAGAAATGTGTATTATCTTCACTGCTGGCCTATTAATTTTGCAAGTCCAAAGATAGAAAGCACTAAGAAGCAGTAAAAACCCTTTTACATTCTCTTCAATATTATCTCCACCAGAACATTACACGTTTCTATAGGTAACCAGACACCTCTTTACTATACAAAAGACACTGCAGCATGAACCTGACAACTGTTATGAATGAACAAACAGCCACTGAAGAGTCATCTGCTCAGGAAAGTTTTACTTTGCTCTCATTAGTGCCTCAGCCAATATCTTATGCTCTGGAACTTGCCGTCATTGCAAATGTGCTACAAGCTGATAAACTCAGTCCTGGAGTCTCTTATTTTTTATGTTTGATATTTCATTAGCTAGTACAGTGACCTTTCTTTTTCTTTTTCCTTTGGCCTCTGATGGTGATAGTAGGTATTTCTCTTCCAATTTAAGTATAATTGAATGTGAGATTAGCTGCTCACAGATGCTGGTAAACCTTGGCATGTGTTGCTTAA
The DNA here is from genome assembly GCF_037783145.1 of Equus przewalskii. Classification (NCBI taxonomy): domain Eukaryota; kingdom Metazoa; phylum Chordata; class Mammalia; order Perissodactyla; family Equidae; genus Equus; species Equus przewalskii. The sequence goes on along the minus strand of NC_091833.1, from coordinate 74,980,357 downwards.
AAACAAATTCCAACTTTAATTTGAATAGCACTTTTCACATCAGTGCCCTGAATTGTTCACAGTAATACATCATCAATATTTCACAACATGGCATCACTGAGCAGCATATTCAATGATTCAGCCATCACTTCCAATAATCTAGAGAAGCAACAACCAGAGGAAAGCAGGTCTTCTTTTTCACCATAGGTGATATAGATTTAACATTTTCCAAATGTTTTAGCCTTAAATCATGATTAGAAGAGCAGTCTACCAGAAAGATGCAAAACTGTTCTGGAGGAACCAGCAACATTTGCATCAGTAAATCCAAGTCAAACAAATAAACTCTTGCCATATACGTAAGTATATACCTAATATTTCATTTGACAGTACAGCTCTGAAAGCAGTCTATGAAACAATTTTTAAAAATTAAGGATAAAATTGTGTTGTTCTATTTGAAAAATTCATTCATGAGATAAATGTCTAATTACATACCTGGGAACGCAATTTGCCCAAGCTAGGAACAAGAAAAGTCACGCTGGATTTCTTTCCCCTCCTCCTCACCACATCCAGTACTCATCTCAATGCATCTAGAATCCTTGTTATTTCCTTCCATTCTATTGTCATATCCATAGTTCAGCTCCTCATTTTTCACTTGGATTATCTCAACACCCACCTGACTGGTTTTCTTGAATCCGGTTTTGCCTGAATACCCTATCCTGCCACCCTACTTATTGCTCATAATAAGTGCCAGAGTGAATTTTCTGTAATGGAAATGGACAATGTCTCTCCTCAGCTAAAAATACTTCTAATGACTCTCCATAGATTTCAGAATGTTTAAAATGCTTAGCATGGCACACAAGGTCTTTCACAAATTGACCCTTGCCTGCATTTCTACCCAAATATCCTTTTAATTCACAAAATGAGCACCCATGTTGCCCCAACACATTGAGCTCTTTGTAAGGTTCCCTGAATATGCCACCTTCTCTGTTGTCTGTGGAATGCATTGAATCTCCCACTAAAAATCTATAATAATCTGTTTACTCAGTTTTCTCCCTCATTAGGGCAAGATCTTTGCATTTTCATTAGTGCCTGATATCCAATACATAATACCTGATTTCTGAATTGAATATAATTTAATGTGAAGCAGCAATAATACCTCTATACCACTCACATCTTCTGAGTATTGCACGAAGCGAGACATAATCTATAATCCCCAAATTTTTAATTCTTAATATTTTACAAAAGTTATGAATCTCATATAGAGTCTATTGAAAGCTATAGACCCTCTTGGTAGAACAAAAGGAACAGATACTCTTACATACACAATTTTCCATACAGGTTCAGAAGGTTCATAAACACCTTGAGTTCAATTTAGAAATTTGCAGTTAAAGACCCTGCTCTGAGGCATTCCCACGTTGATAAACACAACATTGCAGAATTTGTTCATTTGGGTTGGCTTTCTCTGTCTCATCACAATTTAGAGTATTATGGAATTTCAGGGTTGACAAACCCTCTAAATATTATTATTATAATATAAATATTATTTAGCCCAATTTCATATCTAATATATGAAGCGTGTCTATAACGTTTATGTCACATGCTTTTCCCATAAATATTGTTATCCAATGAGAGTGAAAACACTATTTCTAAGCTTGACCTTAGGTACTTTGAAAGATCCTGTATGATTAAGAACTATTTGAAACTTCTGATTTGAGCTCAGACATAAAAAGAGCTTGGAAGTCATCACTCTCATTCTGAAAATTATAAAAAGCTAGACAAACTTAAAATCAATGACTTCTCTTGGACCTATCAGAGTAGTGAGAATTAAAGAAAATTAAAGAAAAACTGTCCCCTGAAGTCTGGAGAGACAGGAGCATCTAGAGTCACAGGTGAGATCTATTTTCCTGAAATAGAAGCTACTGAAACCATAAACTGGTTTCATAAGAAAAATTCAATGGTAATTCTGATGAATTTCTGGAGACTGAATGTAGGCTGGCACAAGAGTGAGAAACTAACTCCCAGGGACCTTAGTCTTAGGGGGAGTCCCCACACTATTCTGAGTTTTACCTCTAGAAATCCCACAAGGTCCTCATGGTAAAGCTAAGAGAAAGATTCCCTTATATTCTGGCAGGAAAAGGGAAGAGCAACCACTGTGAAATGCACCCAGAACACATAACAAAGACTTACTCTCTGGGGAAACAGACTTTATCAGAGCTTTACCCTACTTGGGGAAGGACATTGCTTGACTCCAGCACCATCTAACCGTCCCATCTCACCATAGTGTGTGCTAGGGAAACAGAATCAACAGGGATCAGGGCTACAGGGAAATAGACTGAGAACACTGAGGCAGGAAATGGTGGAGTGGGGAGGAGTTATACCATTGGAGAAACAATTCTTAAGGTTACAGCTCAGAGACAAAGGCCAGCTAAAAGACTGAGATTTAATCAGAAAATTGTAGAATGTTTCTACCTCCCCACACCTTACCACCATACTAACATGGCTCAAGTGTGACGGGGATTACATCTAAAAGACTTGCAAGACACACACTCTCTCTTTGAAGATAAATATTTACAAAGATCCAATGTCAAAAGAGAGGACAAAAATAAGGACAATAGAGGAAACTGAAGTCTTGAGCATCTATAGCTATACTAAACGTTACACACAGACCATAGCCTAGCCAAATTAACATAACTACTTATGCTAAGTCCTATTTACCTCAGTTCCTATTACCCAACACAATATATCCAGCTTTCAATAAATTATTGCAGGTCATGTCAAAAGGGAAGAGGAAACATAATCTGAAGAAAGAAAGCAAGCACCAGAACTAAACTGAGGTATGATACAGATGTTGGAATCATCAGACAGGAAATTCAAATTAAAAATGATTAATATGAAGAGGCATCTAATTGAAAAAGGAGACAATATGCAAGGACAACTGGGCAATGTAAGCAAAGAGAGGAAAATTTTAAGAAAGAATCAAAAGAAAATGCTAGAAATCCAAAACACTAACAGAAATGAAAAATGCCTTCAATGGGATCATCTATAGACTTGACATAATTGAAGAAAGAACCAGTAAGCTTGGAAAATAGGTCAATAGAAACTTCCCAACTGACATGCAAAGGGAAAAAGAGAACAATAATAAAAAACACCAGAACAGAAAATCCAAGAATTATGGGACAATTTCAAAGGTGTAACATATACATAATCGGAATAGCAAAGTGAGAAGAAAGATGGAATAGAGGAGAAGAAATATTTGAATTAATAATGGCTGAGAAATTTCCAAATTAATGACAGACACTAAATGACAGATTGAGAAAACTCAGAGAATAGCAAGCAGAATAGATATAAAAAACAAAACAAACAACAAAAACAAACAAAAAACTTGGCGTATCACATTCAAACTGCTGAAAATTAAAGACAAAGAGAAAATTTTTGAAAAAATCTGAAAGAGACAACAAAAACCCCTTACCTAGAGGAGTAAGGGAACAAGGGTAAGAATTACCATGGACTGTCAGAAACCAGGTGAGTGAGAAGAGAGTAGAGTGAATATTGAAAAAGTTAGAAGAATAAAAACAATAATCTAGAATTCTATATCCAGTGAACTTATCCTTCCAAAGTAAAGTAAAAATGAAGACTTCATCAGAAAAAATAAAAACTGGGAGAATTTATTGCCAGCAGACCTGCCTTTTCTTCACGCGGAAGGAACACAATAGAGGTCAGAGAGCTGGATTTATATAAAGAAAGGAAGAGCCTCAGAGAATAAGTAAATTAAGGTAAAATAAAGTCTTTTACTTTTCTTATTTTTAATTGATCAAAAGCCTAAATGCTTGTTCAAAGTAGCAATAGTGACAATACATTTAGCACTTATAGCATACGAATAAGTGAAATGAAGGACAGCAATGCCACAAGGGACGGGAGGAAAGAATTGAGGATACATGTTTTAAGGTACTTGTACTACTTGTGAAGAGGTAGAGTATTATTTAAGATGGATTAAAGTTAGTTTAAAAAGTATATTGTAAACTCTAGAGCAACCACTAAATTTTTTTAACATATAATTGATACAATGAGAGAAAAGATAAAACAGAATCATATAAAGTGCTCAATGCTAAAGAAGAACAGAAAAAACAGGAACAAGTAAATAAAGAAGAGATACAACAAATAGAAAAGAGTTGCAAACATCATGGATGTTAATTGAACCATATTAATATTCACTTTAATTGTGAGTGATATAAATACACTAATGAAAAGACAGAGCTTGTCAGATGTATGAAAAAGAAGACTCAAGTATATGCTATCTATAAGAATCCCACTTTAAAAGTAAAGAGATAGAGAAAGCTATACCATGTTAACACTAATAAAAAAAAGTCTGGATTGGCTATATTTCAAACAGAGCAGAACAAGAAAAAGTTTCAGGGATAAAGAAGGACATTATATAATGATAAAGGGATAAATTCTCCAAGACGTCATTATAATCTTAAATGTATGTGAACCTAACAACAAAGCATAAAAATACCTGAGGCAAAAGTTGGTAGAACCGAAAGGAGAAATAGACAGATCCACTATTACAGCTGAAGATATCAATATCCCTCTGTCAATAACTGATAGATCAATCAAGAAGAAAATCAGTAAGGACTTGAACAGCACTATCGAATAATTTGATCTAACAGACATTTATAGAATACTACATGCAATGACATCATAACACATTCTTCTCAAGCTCACATGGAACATTTATCAAGATAAACTATATCCTGGACCACAAAATACATCTTAACAAATGTAAAAGTTTAAAAATACCTCAAACATGTCCCAGATCACAATGGAATTAAACTAGAAATCAATAGAATAAAAGTAGCTTGACAATTGTCAAATATTTGGAAACTAAGGGACATCTTCTCAAATAATACATTTGTCGAAGGAGAAGTCTCAAAAGAAATCTAAAAATATTTTGAGCTACATGAAAAAAATACAACTTAAAATCAGTGGAATGCATTGAAACAGTGCTTAAGTACAATTTGTAACATTAAATGCATATATTAGAAAAGAAGAAAGATGAAAATCAATAACCTAAGCTTCCACTTAGGGAAAGTAGAGAAAAAAGCAATTTAAGCCTAAAATGAGTATAGGAAAGCAGTAATAAGAAAATAGTACAGAAATAAATGAAATTGAAAATAATAGAGAAAAATCAATGGAACTAAAAACTAGTTCCTTAAGAAGATTAATAAAATTGATAAACTTGTAGCCAGGCCAAAAAAAGAGAGAAGATATAAATTGCCAACCTCAGCAAAGGAGGAGGAGTCTCCCTATTGATCACATAGACAGCAAAAGAGAGGAAAGGAATACTTCAAACAACACTATGCCCACAAATTTGATAATAGATAAAATGAACCAATTCCTTGAATGATGCAAACTATCAAATCTTACATAAAGAGAAATAGATAATATGAGTAGCCCTATATCTATTAAAGAAATTGAATCAATAATTAATAAACTCTATAAAAGCAGACACCAGGCCCCTTTGGTTTCACTGGTGAATTCTACCAAAAGGTTAAGGAAGAAATAATATCAATTTTTCACGTTTTCTTTCAGAAAATAGAAGCAGAGGGAACACTTTAGAATTTATTCAGGCTAGCAGTATACCAATACTAAAACTGGATAAAGAAATTACAAGAAAAGAAAATGACAGACCAATGTATTTCATAAACAATGATGAGAACAACTTTACAAAATATTCACAAATCAAATCCAATAATGTAAAAAAAATTGTACACCATGACCAAATGGGATTATTCCAGATTTTCAAGGCTGTTTCCACACTCAAAAGTCATGCATTAAAAATGAAAGAAACTGACTGTAGGGTATATGTAATAATGTTTGACCAAATATTTGGGTACTATAGCCTAGTCAAGTTGACAATAAGGTTAACCATCATAAAGGCTTAGTATAATGCTATGATAATAAATATACCATGGTATTGATTAAAGAATAGACATATGGATCGATGGAACAGAATAGGGAGCACAGAACTAAACACACACAAATACAGTCATCTGACTTTTGACAAAGGCACAAAGACAATGGAGGAATGACTGCCTCATCAACAAATTGTGCTGGAACAATTTGGATGTCCTTATGAGGAAAAGAATAAAGCTAGACACAGACCTTATACATTATATAAAAGTCAACTCAAACTAGATCATAGACCTAATATAAAATGTGTAGAAGTAAACAGGAGGAAATCGGCAAGACCTTAGATTTGGAAGAATTTTTAGATATAGCTTAAAAGAATGATCCATGAAAGAAAAAATTGACGTGTAGAATTTTACTAAAATTAAAACTTCTGCTCTACAAAAGACAGCATTAAGAGAATGAAAAGATAAGCCACAGATTGGGAGAAAATATTGGTAAAGCACATATTTGGTAAAGGACTTGTACCCAAAATATAGAAAGAACTCTTAAAATTGAATAATAAGAAAACAATGCAATTTAAAAATGTGTAAAATTTCCAAACAGACACCTTACCAAAAAAGTTTACAAATGCCAAATAAGTATACAAAACATGCACAACATAATTCATTTTTAGAGAAATGCATGTTAAAACAATAATGAGATGCCATTACACATGTACACAAGTGGCTAAAGTTAAAACATCTGGCACTGCCAATTGCTTGTGAAGATGTGGAGCAACTGGAACTCTCATTTATTTCTGATGGGAATGAAACTTGATACCATCACTATGGAATACAGTTGTGGCAGTTTCTTAAAAAGCTAAGCATAGTCTTGCCGTATGACCCAGCAATCACACTCCTAGGTATTTACCCAAGTAATTTGAATCCTTATGTCTGCATAAAAACCTGTATGTAAATGTTAACAGCGACATTATTCATAATTGCCAAAAATGGGAAGCAACCAAGATTTTCTTCAATAAATGAACAGATAAACACACTGTGGTACATCCATACAAAGGAATACTATTTATTGATAAAACTGAATGAGCAATCAAGGCACAGAAAGATAAGATAAATGTTTCATTCATATGGCTAAGTGGAAGAATTCAATCTGAAAAGGCTACATACTGTATAATTCCATTTATATGACATTCTGTCAAAGGAAAACTATAGAGATGATAAACAGATCTACGTTTGACAATGCCTTGGGGAGAAGTTGAATAGGAGAAGCAAGCGAATTTTTCAGGTGATGAAACTACTCAGTATGATACTACAGTGGTAGAAATGATACTGTGAATTTAACAAAACCCCTGCAACTTTACAGCTCAAAGAATGAACATTAATGTTTAAACATTAAAAAAAATACATTTAGGAGGTCAGGGAATGCATAATGTGACAAAGGAATCTATTTGTAATGCAAATGTATGAAATGACTCCCTGAAGGTAGTGGGGGAAGGCGCTGACCTATGCAACTTTGGAATTGAGTGGAGTTTGTAAATCTAAAGGCAATATCCTCTAGTTGATAAAATTGTTTCCCATGGGCGTATAGGTTAACAAGTTAATAACCAAGTAAATGGATGGTGGATAGTGGGAGCCAAGTGTTCACTGTTGGAGTGAGAGGTTACAAATAACAAGTAGATGAGGCTAGAATGATCTGTGTGGGAGTAGATTAGAGTTTTAGACATCAGTATTAAAGTTTTGTCTTAGTACAGATGGATGTGTGTTTATACACGAGTTTGTACACCCATATATATTTCCTTGCTCTTTCAGCTGAGAGTCACCAGAAGCAATGACACTCCTGTAACAATGCTCACACGTAGCACATAGATCTTGGTTTATAACATCATTCCACAATGTAGTGCAGAAAATAAGAAAATGCAGACACACACATACCCCAGTGAGGTAGTCAAAGGGATACAGGAGCCAACTGAAAAAGCTCCCACTTGCCAAAACGGAAAAATTTGAGCATAAAAATAAAGAAAGTAATATTGGATTATAACCTAAAGTATAAAAATAAATATCCATGAGTCCATACTAATATAAATGACTAAATAAATAAGTGATTTGAGAGCACAGACAAACCTCCCATGCAGAATTCCAAATAACTTTACATACTTACCCTGCCGTCAACGAGGGGGAGCATAACTCCCCGCTCTTTAGGTGTGGGCTGCAAATGGTGACTTCCTTCCAAAGAGTACAGAAAGGAAAGGGAAGGAAAAGTGACTGCCGTGGAGAAACCTGGTAACCACAACCTCAGTTAGAGGAAGGTGATCAAGGTTAATATCAACAATATCAAAGATGGTGTCATGTTGGTAGTATGCAACCTTAATACATTCTGTTGAGAATGGCACTTTACTTCTATGGTCTTCCTCCCTAAAACCCATATCCCTACATATAATTATGAGAAAAACATGAGACAAGTCGCTATTGAGGGACAGTCTACAAAATATCTGACCAGTATTCCTCAAAATATCGAGATTATCAAAAACAAAAAAAATTTGAGAAACTGTCAAATCCAAAAGAAACCTAAGGAAATTTGACAAATAAATGTAACATGATTTGCTGGATGAAAACTTGGAACATAAAAAGGATATTAGGTTAAAACTAAGGAAATATTAATAAAATATGGACTTTTAAAAATAATAATGTATAAATATTTGTTCATTAACTGTGACAAGTGTACGATAAAAATGTAAGACGTTAAAAATAAGAGAAACTGGCTGTGGATACATGTGAGCTTTTTGTGCTATCTTTGCAACTTTTCCATAAATCTAAGACTAATTATTTGTTTGAAAATGAAATCTAATGTGGTGGGTTCCAAGACCATGTGGATACTATTTTCTATAGTTGGGTTCACTAACAAGTTATTCTTTGCTAGTTAAAAATTAAATCCAGAGTAAACAGTTTTTCTCATTGCCTTTCTCGATCTGCTGAGAAATGCATTTGGCTGAAAGATAAACAATGCTATTTTTTCTTTTGTTTACTGGATGATTGGCTTTTAGCAGAATTAGAATTAGATGTCCGAGTAGTTGCCTATCCTTTTATATGTCCTGAATTAGTGCCAGTTTTGTGATTTTTATATTAAAAACAATCTGTGGATCCACATTCTCTATAACGTTAGGTAATTTGTTGCCTGTTCCCATGATATCCCAGTTTTATACTCACATACTTGATCATTTCAGGCAGTTTCTTTTTTCATCTCATTTCTCTGAGGATTCAGCTCGTATCTCTATTATGTTATCTACCAAAGTGTATTACATCCATATTTTTAAATCACATTTAGTTATGAGATGTCTGAAGGTATCTTTTTTCAGTTAGCAACTATTACAGAAATATCACATAACAAACTCCAATGTCCAGTGGTATCCAACAATAAGTATTTATTTATTCCTAAACTGGAAGTTGGCTAGGGGTCAGCTGATCTAATCTGAGCTTAGCTAGGGGTACTTCTTCTCAATATGTCTCTTTCTCCTACTGGAATTGGAAAACTAGTCCAAACATGCTTTTCTCCTTGTTGATCAGAGGTGAAGAGATCAAGTGGAAACAGGAAAGGCCTCTGTGCTAGATTTGAAACTAACACCTTCAACCTGCCTGCCTCCATCTATTGGCCAAATCAAAGCGCATGGCCTTTTCCCAAGTCAAGAACCAAAAAAGTATTCTCCATCCACAGTGGAAGAGCACTAAATTTTTTCAAAGGATGTGGTAATAGAAAGAGAAGAAAGTTAAGACTAAAAACACAATTAACAATGATGATTTTTGTTTATTTTTCTATCCTTTGATCCTAGAACAATGCCTGACACATAATAGGTATTCATTAAATTTCTGTTGAATAAGTGGATGAGTAGTTGGTCAGCTAAGTAGTTAAACACTTCACTTTCTGAGGATTTTGGTTACAAAGAGATGCAGGTGTATTTTGCTTGTAAAACTTTTGATGACTCAGAACTACCCTAACATTGTCTTTATGTTTAATAATAATCATATTATCTTTATGATTCCCAAACAAGTCTCAGTGGCATCTATAGAATATGTTAAATTTCAAGTGTTGTGCTCATACTTTGTGTATGAGAATATAGTCATTTATTTAAAATTTTTCTTTAATGATCCTTTCCTCAGAAAGTCTGTGTATAGTAAGCTTTTGTGTTTTCTTGTGAGATTTGTAAGACTTTTCATGTTGCATGACCTCTTTTTAGAAAATTATCTCGCCATTAATAAGATGTCAATTAATAGAATCCTTACATTGATTTTTGTCTAAAAAAGTTTTCTTACGTTGTTCTTTTTTTTTCTTTTCTTTTTCTTTCAAGTGTAAGAAATAATACCACTGTTTGAATTGCCGTGTCTTAAATTTTCTCTGAATTGCATTTTGAGATTTTGATAGAAAACACCACAGAATGGATAGAAATACACTGATACCTCTAGGAGCTGACAAAAATAAGAATGATACTAATGCCTATCAGGTGATTTCTGAGGCAGTATCAATGTTTACGTTTTAAAATCAGAAAAGACTGAAGGGTTAAGCAACAACAATACTTTTGCTGTGGGTAGCGGATACCGTGGTGCGGAAACGAGATCCTCCCTTCAGGACTGAGGTCATTATCCCTCCTATTGGCTGATGGCCCCCACATGCGTCCCTTTCCAGGAGCGCCCTCTGTGAAGGGGTTGCCTCACCAAATGTCTCTCTCCTCCCTTCACGGGAGTCCTGCATCCAACGACTGGTTTCTACAGGGGTGCAAATGCCTGGCCTCTGGCTTCACTTTGAGAAGGCTCTGCAGGGCTGGAGCTCCCTGTGAGAGCAGCTGAGGACTCTTTGCAATTGCATCACCGTTCAACTCACCCCCATTGCAGCCTTGCTTCCTTCCCCTCTTAGGCCTTGTTCTCCAGACCACTCCTCCTTAAACTGCGGACACTCCAATCTCTATCGTGGAGTTGGCTTCCATTCAGAGAACCTGAATAAGCCACTACCTGTAAGAATTAATTCAGCTCACTCGTAGAGATGTGGATGACTTTGTCCCCTCTCTTTCCTCTCTTGTCATGTCACACTTAGAATCAAGATAGTGTATGTTCTCTGGAGAGTCATTTACTTGAAGAATCTGACTTGATGCAAAAGGGCTGTAGATATTCACTCAAAATGACATCTAGCTACAAATATTCAGCACAAAAGACAAAAAATTAGTTCCAGCTTCCACACTACATAGGGAGATTTTTCTCAACAATATATGATTGTACACAAATGTACAGAATGTAAGAGAAATGAAGCACTGATATGTTAAAACAAAATACGTAAATCTATGTCTTGATCAACAGGCTTCTGTAAGTCTTAAACATAGCAATGGCAAAAGCAAGTGCTGTGGGAAATCTGAATTATTGACTGTGATACCCAGAAAGACGTGATCAATCGTGAACTGTGATAATAATATTTCTAGCTATGTTTTTCTTCAGTTAGATGTCTTATTAATAATTACATGTTTGTCACAAGAGTGAAAAAGAGAAATCAGTAGCTTTTTAGAAGAGAAAAAATTCTTTTATTGGCCATTTGTAATAACCATATCTGTTTCAGTCTGAAACAGCTGAAGACTGCATAACACTGTCCTAAGGAATTAATGCACTTTCCAAAGTACGAAAACTATTACTAAAAGGAATCTTTAATCTCATAGAATGTAGTTCAAAAAACATATTTTTCCTCCATATTAAAATATACATGACTTTTTAATGCTGCTTTGTAAACTTGTAGGGAAAAATCTATCACCCATGTTAATTATCTTAAAATGAAATTGTAGCTTTCTTTGGCATTTAAAAAAATAGTGCTTTATAGCAAGCAAAGAGAAACCAGGCTCTAACAAGTGATATTACCTTTCACTGAGTGCACAATACAATAGCTGTGAAGAAATACTTGGAAAATTTTAGTTTAACTGCAGAAACATGGCTTACATGTATACACACATGTACATATATAGTTTCTTAGGCATAGGTTCGTACGTGGTTGTATGAACATGCATGTATGTATGTAGTTGTGTAAGATGTGTGTGTGCTGTTGAATAATGAATTACTCTATACCAGGGCAGCAGCAGGAGGGTTCCACATATCCTAGTCTAGAATTAAATATTGATTTCCCGAGAAGATAGTGAATTAGAGAATGACAAGATATTAAAGTGTTAGTACTGTCATCAAGCTATCAAATACCTTTATTGAAGTTGCTTTTATCTACGTCTTTATACAAAACACTTCCCCAAACAGGAAAAGAGATGGGTCCTACCCAAGAAGAGTTTATATTCTAACAAAGTCGTAAGCATCCTGATTTATACCACGTTGATTAACTTAATGTTAGCAACATAAATACGTGGGGACTCTTTAATCCAAGCAGCTCTCCCACAGCCACCAGGCAAATATTTGAAGAGGACACCTGCATTCTTAACTTTTATTTTCAGAGACTGTCAACATTCACAGGAAAACAAGAATCCCTTCTGTAAGTTGGCTCTGGTCCCCTGCTGATTGCGCGCAACTACTCATAGAACAGCCTATTCTCTCTCTCTCCTTTTTTCCTCCTTGCCTTTCAGTTCTTTCCTTCTCTCCCTCTGTCTCCACCTCCACTCCCAGCCCTGATTCTCTTCCTGAAATAATTACTTCAATAGAACACCTACAGTGAGGGAGAAATTTTATAAATTATCCACTTAGTGAATGTTAAAATAAGGTATTAATTATACAAACTGTTCAAATCTGAGCCTGATATATACCCTTGCAGATTTCCTGGCCGTATCTCTACAAAGATGACAGCGCTGAAACTCATACGGAAGTCCCCTTCTGCTCCTGCCCCACCCGCACTGAGCCTCCCTTGCTCTGGAACCACAACGTGACACCAAAGTTACATCTAGATGACCATGGCTGCCTCAGCCCTCCTTGCCTCATGTTCTTTCCCTTCAGCTTCCATCTGAAACATAACACCTTCAATCATCCTTCATCTCCTTTAGGAACACTTTCACACTGTTCTGCCCTTTAAGTTCTGAAATCTTGCATTTATGACCCTGGCGCCTACTTCCATGATAAGCAGCCTTATTAAATCTTCGCTTTCTTCATTGACCCATCCATCTACCTCTTGCCTCAATAAAGGCTTGCTAATACACTGATGATATTATTATTATTTTGCACAGACGTATACTTTTTGCCACGCTCAACGACATGGTTGAATGCCTGAAAGTGAGGTTAGCATTCTTCTACCTCTCCAAAGCCATTTCCAAAACATTACTCTTCTACCCCTGTGGGGAAGAGTCTCCCTCCTCTGTGATTAATACTGTATGTCTATGCTGCCTCACCTTGTCTTATCGCAATCATTAGCCAACACCTTAGTTCCCTACAGCTGATGAAACCTTTTATGTTTTCTTTCTACTGTGTAATTCTAAGCATCAGCCATCAGCATTGAGGTGATTTGGGTATGCATGTTGATAATTAATCCAATACCCTAGTTCTTTCTGTTCCATGTGATGTCCTGAATTTAAATGAAATTTCATTTCTATCCTACCTTCATCACCAACACACTCGGTCACTCTGTGACTCTGGTTGTTATTATTATTATCAGAAACACCAAGCCTAAATATTTTACTTTCTGTTTGTAGCTTTAATGTTTTTAATTCTTTCACACCCTCAACTTTAATTTTTTTAAAATCACATAGCCCCTCCTATTTCCTTGATGTAACAGTCTTCTCTCAGTAGTTCAGCTCTCTTTTGCCTTCACTTTTGTGGCTCTCTGGGCATGTTTTATGGTCTCTGATCAATACCGTCAACTATGTTTCATTTCTGCCTCTGTTTCATCCTCCCAGCAAAACTACAACCCTAGGTCTAAGCTACCGACTTCCTGAGGCTAAGGAAGTTTGAACAAAACAAGTCAGTCCTCAAGATTGATGTAACCACAAAAGTCATATTCTCCAACCTCAGATGGTACCTCAACCTTGCACAACAATTTTCGTCATCCTTGGTTAATTACTTCTGTTCTCCACAGCAGTTACGCTAACCCTTCACTTCCCCACTGTCTCTCAGCAGATGACTTTACTTTCCTGCTTCCTACTTCAAAGCAATTGAGGCTTCTAAGTATCAGATACCTCACTCTGCTGCCCCAAATTCATTGATGTCAGAATGTGTCTGCACTCTCTTTTCTATAATCTCAAAGGACAAGATGTTAAGCAGAACTGGCTGCTACAACAGGCATTGGTGAAATACCTTAGCCCAGTGATCACAGATACACGTTTAGGTTTATTTGAGACATAATTGCCAAATCTTCTTTATTTGTTTGTTTTTAAATTCCCATGTATCATTTTCTCAACATAGTGGCAGCTGGCTTGGAGACTGCTTTCACTGTTCAGGGAGTTACAAGGTTGCCCTGTGTTCGTTCAGGAACTTGCAGCTCAGGATTTCCCTCTCTGCTTTCTCTTCAGAGGCCACCCACATATTATTTCTGACCATCAGGATGACTTTGGTTTTCGTAGGCTCTCTTTGACCATCTCTTTCCCTGGCCTTCCCATTAAGCTTCTGGCTGGTCTCTCTTATCGTTATCACATCCAGCTGTTAGACTCTTAATTTCCAGATGATTGCTCTATCGTTTTCAATAATGCCCTGGGTTATGCTTTGTAACAGTCTGAACCAAATAAAGTTAAACACTTTGGCAGGAGCAGAGTGTTGCCCTTCTTTCAGGCTTGCTCCATCCTTTCATTGGGTGGATGCAGAGGATGGATGCAGCGTGGTATAGAACCTCTGCACTATTGAGCAGGGGGCACTGGGAACTCCGTCTTCACCAGCTTCCTCATCTGCATCCTCCCTATGTGTGTGTGGGGGGGATGCTGGCAACAGAAATTGGTGTCTGTGAGAGTAGTGGTTCAGTTTGTGTACTCTCCTTTGGTGGCCCTGAGTTTGCCAGTTCGAATCCTGGGCGCAGACCTACACATGGCTCGTCAAGCCTTGCTGTGGCAGCATCCTACACAGAAGAACTAGAAGGACTTACAACTAGGATACACAACCACGTACTCGGGCTTTGTGGAGGGAAAACGAAAAAGCAAAGAAGGAAAGAAATTTGTGCTGCAGCTTGGCTGCCACTACCACATGGTATGGATCTTCTGCAGCTCAGAGTTGGGAGAATGGGATCTGCTAATATTCACTGGCCATCAAGTCTACCCAGAATAGCTCTTCCGCCTCAGGAAGCAGAGGAAATGGAATTTGCATTTTGGCTGCTGAGCCCACTGCAGTAGCTCTACCTTAACACAGAACTTTAAGGAAACAGGGGACTACATGTACTGTTTAGCTTTTGCTGCATTTGTATCCTCCTTATGTAGGGGGAGTTGAGAGTAGAGAAATGGTCACACTGCCTTGCTGCCGCCACTTGCTCAGTATAGACCTTCCATAGCATGGAGCTATGGGAAGTAAGTTCCGCTGATGCTCACTGGCTGCTGAATCCACCCAGAATAGCCGCTGCACTCGGGGATCTGAAGGAGATGGGAACTGTTGGAGCAATCTTCTGCAGCACAAAGCTGCAGGGTATGGATGCAACCTTCAGCTCGAGTGTCATGGCCTCCGATGCTCTTTAGTAGGCTCCATAGATTATATTGAATTAATGTTCTTAAATTTTTGTAAGCCCTTTGATCAATCTCCAAAGAAGTTGAATGATTGGCTTTGCTAATTTTGACTAGTGTAATAGACATCTCTCTGGGGGAGAAATCTCCTGAAGCTTCTCACACTGCCATTCTAAAAGTCCCACCTCTGAACTCATTATATTTTATCCAAAAATCTGATTCTCTATTGTTAATATCACTCAATAAATTTGCTGTACATCCAGGTAGCCAAGCAATAAACTGCAAGTTTTCCCAGATTTCTCTGTTTCCTTCACCTTATACCCAATTGATGACTAAATTCTTGTCAATTTTCCCTCCCGGATAAGTCTCAAATCTCTCTGTGCTTCCCTAGTCACACTATCGCTGTTCTACATAAGACCCTCATCTTCTCTCTCCTGCACTCTTAGAATGGCATCCTAAATAACCTCCATGGGTTTATTCTTGGCTACCTTAAATCTATCCCTCCCACTCCATTCAGAATAACCTTTATAAGATGTGAATCATTACAATCACCCGCTGAACACCCTTTAATGACTTGCCTATAGAATGAATTACTAAATCCTAGCGTGGTTTTATGGCCTTATACTTGAAGATCCTCTACAGTCTCAAATCTTTCCACTCTGTCTTGCCTTTTATTCCTTGGTAATGAAAAAATGTCTGTGTGTTCCACTTATGCCATTTATTTCACGTTTTCATTTCTTTATACAGACTGTTCCTTTGCCGAGAATACCTATCCATCTTCCTTTCCTTTGATAATTTTTAGTCATGCTTCAAGACTCAATTAAGGTGCTTTATTTCCCAGAGAGGCTTTTAGGGTCCCCGGGTTGAGCTAAGTGTCCCCTTTTGTGCCCCCATTGAAAACCTCTTTATATCACCAATTGAATTTTATTATCTGTGAAAGTTCCTCCTGCTGTACTTTCAGTTCCATGAGTCAGGGGTTATGTTCTTTCCTTTCTACTCCCCAATGGCTTCTCATTGTTCTGAGGCTGGATATTGAAAGCCTTAAAATGACCAATAAGGCTCTGACTAATCCATATAATCTCCTTTCTTGAGCTCTTTTCAGATGCTGTTCTGTTTGGAATGGCCTCTCACACTCTGCCCCTCCTCTTGCCTCTCCTCAAATGCTGACACCCATATTCCTTCCTCTTGTTAACTTGAACTCATCCTTCTGCTTTCACTTCAAACACTGTTTTATTAGGGGAAGATTCCCTGACCCTAAAATTAGTTTAACTCTTCTTACTTACACCCCTTTTACTGTTTCTTCATAGCAGTTTGTAATTATGCATTTTTCTGATTATTTGATTAATGCTTATCTTTCCCTAGGAGGATTGAACTCTGTGCTGGCAAGGAATGTGTTTCCTTTGCTTTTCCTTTTAGCCCCTACTGGTTTGCACAATGCCTGGCACTTCAAACACATTCAATCAATAAGCAGGTTGAATAAGCTTACCAATGGTTAACACTTTTCTGATGACACCAGAGGCTGATTCAATGATTCATGTATAGCAGACTTTAAACTATGATTTTGAACTGAAGTTAATGTTACAAAAGACTGGCATTTGTGATATATTTAACAGTGAAAATTAAAACTATTAGGAAACACACAAAAACAAGTCATATTTACATTTCGATTTTCAATTTTCCACTGAATATTTTTATTGGCAACAAGGTGCATTTAATATATTCAGCATTTGGGGTCTGTCAATAAGATAGACTAGGCTTAGGTTTCTACAAGTGTATGAAAATATCGGTCTTCCTTTTTCTCAGCAGGAACTCCTCTGTGAAGTCTTGGTTGGAGCCCTTCCACCTCCTGACCTGTCACATCAGTAAATCAACCTCCCCCAGGTGAGTTCTCCTTCTGAGTAGAACCTACCTCTATGATCCCACTTGAGCATATTAGATTATTTGGTTACATTCCTGTCTTCTGTGCTGGAAGGTGGGCTCTCTGGGGAAGCAAATTTGTCATTTTGGTCTTCATATCCTCAGCATCTACCGTGGTATCTGGCACAAGTAGGTTTTCAGTTAATATTTGTTCACTGAATAAATGAATCAATTAATGAGTTTCTCAGAATCACTAAATGCTTTTCATAATGGAAATTACAATAAATGGCTTAGCCTAGAATTACTTCAACTGAAAAAAGCCTTTTTCCTCACAATAAGTAAGCCAAACAATTAATATATTTTCTGAATTTTCTTTCTGCTTGACATATTTCGTTTACTTTTAATCTATTTGCCATTTATTCATGTAATGGCTTCCGTGTGCTATCTTCTCTTGGGGAAACTTTTACTGATTTTGAATAAAACACTAAATCTAAAATTGAGTATTAGGACAATTTAGAATAATTAAGAGAGTGTGGTTCTAATCCCATTATCAGAATAAGAGTAATTTTTTCTTGGATTTCCATATAGCAACTTCCTTTTAAGTCTCTAAAATACATAAAGAAAAAAAGAAATTCTCAGTTTTGTGATCTAATTTGTGAAGTGTTTATTCTAGTCAGAATCCTCCCCCACAAATCATAATGGTACAGTAAAGTATAATGGAAAATAACAACTCCAGTTATGTAATATTTCCCATCAAAAATCTCATTGGCACTCTAAAGACATTTCATTTCTTTTATAGTGTGTGTGAGCAAGTGTATGTGTACAGGTTATCTGTGCGTCTTTCCCAGGCTGGATCATTACAGTCTGCCAATGGGTCTGCAGTTGTTTTTATTTGTTACCAAAGAAGATTTGATCTAATGTACTATCTAATGTGCTGTTGTGCTATGTACTGTGTGATGTTATGGACACATGATACAAACAGGATTTTTGACCTCAGGCCAGGTTTTAGAGCATCCTCAAAGCCCCTGAAATTGGCCGTGCAATGTATTTTTGACATTGACATCCCTTGGAGAGGGATGGTCTTTGAATAAAAAATGAGCAATTCTGAATCCCAGTTCTCTTGACAACTCTTGTTATCCTTCCACTGGATAGGTACAAAGGTTCTAATACCATCCCAATTCTGAGCCCTCTTTGATTTAGCCAGCCTGTAACACATTCCATTAACATAATGATTTGCTTTTACTCAAATAAATTATTCATTGGTTAGGAAATTTGAGAATTCTGTTGTTTAAAGGAAACATTCAAAATACATTGACCTTTTTTGTCTTTATTGCCTACACTTTGATTTTTAATTTTTTTTTTTTAAATCTCAGCTGGTCACTTCAGTAAAGTCTGATAAGTGAGTGGGATTCTAATAGCTAAGAAAGCTAATCAGTTGGCAGAGACAGTAGCACATCAACTAGAAGACACTAAGAGTGCATGGACTGAATAATGTCTGCCATCCTGCAAGCTCATTGGAGTAAAAAGGACTGAGGTGTTAGCTTTCACTTCCTCTGGTATGAGTAAAGGGCAGCATTTAAGACATGCTAACAATGTTAGAGCATGGCATAATGATAATAAGAAAAAAACGCCAAAGTGAAAAGGGTAAAAATAACATGTCTCAAAAGTTGCTTACTTCTGTGTAACCAGTTGCAGAGGCTGACTTGTAATTATAGAAGAAAAATGTAAGCAAAAAACTAAAATATGGTTTAATCATTTCCCCTAATAAGATTAGGTTTAATTCAAACAAACCAACAAACCAAAAGATTTAAAGAGAGAAGAAGATCAAAAAGATTGCTTATGAAGCTATTTCCCATGCTCTGCTGGTCCGTATTTTCATCCGTTGGTTGGGACCTGTCACATTATGTCCTAACGTAATGACGTCTTTGATAACATGGACAAGCGCAAGCAGAAATAGAACAGCAGCCACAGACAGGCTAATTTACACTGCTCTTTCCGGCATTGGAATTAACTTCGCATGTGAATTTTTGCTCCATCTAGGCCAAATGCCATTCCAAAAAGCAGCCTCATTTGAACCTCCACAGTGTACTTAATAAATATGCTCAGGATTTCAGTGACTGTGGCAGAACGGAGGCTGAACACTACCCAGTGTCAAAATGTGTTTTCCAGCCCTCTGTCAGAGTCCTTTAGCACAGCAACATTTGTAATTTCTGAACAATTCCCATAAAACTTAGGGGTCGTTGACCTGAACTAAACTCCCTATGGCTAGCAATGTCATTCTCTCTCTCGTTTCACTTTCCAGGTTGACAAAAATCAATACTTTCTCTCACAGAATTCTGACTTTCCAAGCCCCGTTCGGGTTCATGTGAAATGTGGACAGCACATAGAGGACAGGAGCTGTTACTTTATCTTCCAGAGCTCTTTCTTGTCTTCATCCAAGCAGAAGCTAATCCTAGAAGTATTGTAAGAAACAATCATTTTGAAATTAATTAGTTTTGGATTTTTTGATGGAGTGAGTGTAATTTTTAAAAATAATTCACTGTGTCATTAACATCCAGCTTCAATCAAACTACTATTAAAATAAAATCTTTGAGCCTAATGTGCATTATTAACTTCCATTTTATGTTTGATAACACTTATTGCTGATTTATTCTTAAAGAAAATGAAGTTTATAGTTACTGTATGCTTTAAATTAAAAAAAAAATCTAAAAAGAACGTAAAAGCTGTGACCTCATTTGGTTTTGCTCTGCACCTCTCTGAAAAATGAGGAGAAATGGATTTGTAATAGACTCTTTCCATTTCTTTCCTTTTGGAAGAAGATCTTCATGCTGTGTAGCTTTCCTAAAATTAGGGTGATTAGACATTCTGAAAAGGGTTCAATTTCCTATTGTCTGGGCTGGCAAAAGAGAATTGAATCTCTTCTGTATGATAAGTCCACTTCTATGCCATGCTCTAAGCTAAGAGTTGGCAAAGTCTTTTTCTCTAAAGGGCCAGATAGCAAATATCTCAGGCTTTGCAGGTCCTACATTCTGTGCGGCAACTACTCAACTTCTGCCACGGTAGTGTGAAAGCAACCATAGATAGCATGTAAATGAATGTGTGGCTGTATTCTAATTCAACTTGATTTACAAAATCAGGTACTGGAGCAGATTCAGCCCATAAGTCCTAGTTTGTCAACCCCTGCTCAAAGCCAATGATTCTCACAGTTTAGTTCACATTGGAATGATATGGGAGTTTGACCCTGGTCTGTATTGGGGCTCCACCATATACCCAGTAAATAGAATGGATGCATTCTGATTCCATATACAGAGTATATGAAAGCAGAATTTAGACATTTAATAAGCAATTCAGGTGATTTTGATGAAGCTCAAAGTATACATCATTACTCTAGGACGTATTATTCTTGAGAATTTCATTCTCTGTTTCTTGGATGAAGGACTCAATTGTCTTGATTTTCTCTGATCCTTAGGAAATATTCTTATGGATTTACACCAGTCTGCTTCCTTGGTACTTATCCAGATACAGGGGGTTTTGAGTATGGTAGTGGTGGGAATCTTTCTGCAACAGTAGTGTGTCAGGATACATACTCAACTGTCAGGGTGAGCAAATTCATGGAAGGGATGGTTGAGAAACAACACCTTGCCAAGTCTATAATCCTAGTGCCCAGACATTGTATGGCATCTGTGCTCTGGAAGTCAGAGTATCTAAAATAAATAACAGAATAATGATTTAAAAATTTTAAGCACTTACTGTGTGCCTGAAGCCACTCAAATCTTTATATCGATAACATTTAATTACATACATCAATCTTTTGGCGTAGGTGATATTACTACCTCCCCCACCCCACTCTGCTGTTTGTTTGTTTGTTTGTTTTTACATATAAGGAAAGAGAACGACAGAGAGACTAAGGGGCTTTCTCAAGTCCACACAGTCAACGAAAGAGTCAGAGTTTTAGCCCAGACAGCCTCACCGCAGAGGCCAGGCTCTTAACCTCTATTCTATACTTATTTTTTTCATATTAGGCAAGAAGAATGCATAAAAGAAAAAATCAACAATAATGCAATGTAGTTGAAAGAAAAATTAAAAAATTACCAAAGCTATGTAATACTAGGTAGCTGATTTTAAGAAAAATACTTTAAAAAGGTGTCTGATGATAATAATAAAGGAAAGCTAAGGGGGAATTTGGATTCCCGACAACCTCCATATCATAATGTCCTGAAGCAGAGCTCTTTAGAAAAGATGTATTTAGAAAGAATCCAGGTAGAGGAGAGTCAACTGCAGGATGTGGTGTGGGGAAAAAAAATCCATCGTTAAACAGATTCAGAGTGTTTTACTTAATGTGATGAAAAACATCAAGGATGTTGGTTCTACAATGACTGTGGTTTAATTGAATTCTTTTAATAATGTGAATAGAGACTTCTAAATAAACCAACATGAGGTTCTTGAGAATCCGGGGAACTACTTGTTTATAAAGCTGGAGGCAATTAATCTATTCTGCACCAGTGTACACAAGAAAGTCTATTAAACTACAGAGCCTGTGAAACGGTGGCGCTCAGAAGGGCTGGTGGAAGGCAAGTCTAGCATTTGCACAACAGAAGACAACATAGTAAACCCAAAAGGAAGTTTAAATGCTGGGGCCCAATTCCAGGAAGTATTTGGTATAAGAACTGAGCTCCATAAGCGCGCACACCACATTTGTCTCCTTTACTGTTATATTGCCCCCGTGCTTGGCATCAGGGTAGACATTCACTAAATAAGAATTTACTGACTGACTCAAGACTTGGTGACTAGGACAGCAATTATACCAGATTAGAAGTAAATATTCTTGGGCTTTTCTATACTTGTGATATAATTTAACATTTATAAGGATGTCAATAAAATACATTTCTATCCCATGCAAAGGGATTAAATGTCCAGTGCCCCCAAGAGTTTCAGGGCAAGCGCCACCACCTAAGGTACTTACCTCATGCAACTCAGAAATCCAGATTGTTCTTTAGAGGTTCATTTGAAGTAAGTTAGAGAAGAATTTTTCTCTGGTATTTTATCTTATTTGTATTTCTAAAGAAATCATAGAGACCGTTGGGGATCAAAATGCAATACTTATTTTATTTATATGATTGTGTTATGACTGACTTTTATCATTTTTATATACGCATTAGATATTTTATTTTTGATTGACCATCTTAGACCATCAAAGCTGTAAAGAAGGCGTTACTTATGTAGTAAAGAATATGAATAAAGAAACATTCCTTTGCTCAAAGATGATGTGAGAAATCTTTGTTTAAATGCAGATGTTATAATTATCAATTCAAAAATATATAGATTTCCTTAAGCAAGCAAAAGACTTACCTTACCCTTTTAAATCTGGGGTTTCTTTTCCTAAGAAGCTGAAGGTAATCAAGGCTTGCAAACTAAGGTGCATTGAAAATCCAAACACAAGTGATCTTTTGAGAAAGTAAATAATCTATTTCTTAATGATGCTTCATTGCTGTGAACTGAGTCTCATTAAATAGAAATGACAAGAGTGCATTTGCTCATCACAGAGCATGTGCTACCCCAGGCCCTCCTATTTCCTTTACTTCCCCCATACAACTCCCAAGACTCCCCAAAGGCAAGACCTTGGGAAAGACTAGGACACTATATGCACATGGGAACTCCCTATGAGCTCATCTCTTCATATGCATGGATGTGTGTGTGTGTGTGTGTGTGTGCTCTATTGTACACTGCAGTGGAACGATCGCCAAAATAGAGTGCAAATACAGGCTTATCTTTCTTTTTTTTTGGATAAACAGTAAAATACTATATATTCCACTTTCATTCCTCCTGTTTTTCACTTAACCATTGTAGGGAAGGAAGACATTTCCTCTACCCTCTCTGGGTTCGTCTGGCTGGAGAACAAATTAAATTCACGTGAGACAGAATAGCAGGAGAAAATTAAACAAAGCTTTATGAGGACCATGGCCCAGGGCCTTTCTTCCCGAAGGAAAAAAGGGCACCGAAGAAGTGGGGTGCACAGAGTGGTTATATACCCCCAAACAGGATATTTCACATATGATTGAAATGTCACTTTTATAACAGTCGCGAGACTGCTCTGCCGGCACAGAGATTGATGGACAAAGCAGGTAGGTCTGCTGTCTCAGTGAAAACAGCAGGGTGGCAGGTCTGTTGTCTCCAGCTGGGTGGTCATAGGTGAGCTGGGTGGTCAAAGGTGAGTGCAGCAATCAGTTCCTAGCCTAAGGAAAGATGCTTATCCTTAAGGAAATTCCAATGTGGGGGGAAGTTGCACCTTTATCTTAAGGCCATTTGTTCTTGCCATAGTAAACGTTTAAAGCAGATATACAATGCGTGCTCAATGGCCACAGTCAGGCCCTTTTGGAAAAAAGCAAAGTCAGGCCGAATTAGGTTTGCACCAAATGGCTTCCTCACGCACTCCAATATATCCTATTGCTTGCCATTTCTATTTGTCAATGTATACATGGGAGAGGCTCAGGCAAGCGGAGCAACTTGCCAAAATGGCCGAAACCACCACCCCAAATATCATATCCAGCTAAAGACAAAGGAGGTTGTTGGGGGTGGGGGAGTCAGTTACAGGAGGTTACCAGACAAGCACAATAAACAAATACAGATTTAAGTCCTTGCCTTCCCCATTGATTAAGAGTTTCTAGAGATAAGGTCATCCCCCCTTCTTCCTGGTAGAGAGGGAGATATCTTTACAGATGGAGAGTTCCTCTACAATGTAAAAGTCTCTTACAAAGGGTAAGTAAATTCTACCTTTCAATTGCTTTCCTGTCTGCAAAGTAACCAGCGGCAAATAATCGTCATGCCAAAAAGACATATCTTGGGGTGGCCAATTCCAGGCCCCCCACCATATATCCCAAAGATCACCCATAGTAGTATACAGAGATGGTTCACGTCCTTTTTAAAGTTGCACAGCCTTCCAGAGTGTGAACGTATAGTAGTTCATTTAAAATTTTAGGTTTACAAATGATGTCACAATAATTAGTCTCATAATACATTTTTTCACATTTTTGCCAGCATATGTTTTAGACAGACCTCTGAGAGGAGAATTGCAGCCATAACAGGTAAAGTGCATATGTTCATTTTCCTAGTTATTGCCAAATTGCTATATTTGAGAGTGTTTGCTTTCCCACAGCCTTATCAAAAGAATATGCTGTCAAATTTTCAGGTTTTCAAATCTGACAGTAGATAAATGAGTATTTCAACGTAGTTTTTGTTTGCAATTCTCTTACTATAAGAAGGCTGAATATCCTTTCTTAAGGTTAAGGTCTCTCTGCATTTCTTGTTCTGTGGACTGTCTGTTTCTATAATGTTGTTAGCCTCTGTCTTCGTTTTTAGAAGCTCTTTGTATAATAGGGATATCAACTCCTTGTGATATAAGTTGTCATTATTTCTTAATTTTTTGTCTGTCCTTTTTCTTTGCTGGTGTGTGTTTTGCCATACAAGGGATTTTCTTTTTGAAATTTGGTGTAATTAAAATTAATCTTTTCTCTTATTGATTTTGGATTTTACGTCATAATTAGTAAAATTTCCTTTGCTCCCAAATTATAGAGAAAGTCAGATATATTTTCTTCTACTACTTGCATAATTCCATCTATTTATATCCATTTCTCTGATGCAATTAGAATTTATAAATTGCAATTAATCTAATTGTATTGCTTTTTTTCTATAAGGATCTCCAGTTGTATCAACACCAGTGTTAAAAAGAGTCATTTTTCCCCTGAGATTTGAGATGCTGCCATTATTGTATGTTGAATTTCATATACAATTACACTTTTTCTGGATTTTCCATTCTGGTCTATCTATGTGCCTCTCTATTCATGCGTTGATGCCAGACGTTTTCTACTTTTAATTACAGAAGCTTTATAGTATGTGTCAATGTTTAGTAGGACTATCACCCTATTATTGCAGTATTTTTTTAAAAAGTGGTTTCCTTGGCCATTCTTGCTTGTTTGCTTTCCAAATAAATTGGATAATCAGTTTTGTTCCAAAAATATAAAGTATCAACAACAAAACAATAAATTAGAATTGTATTGTGTTTATAAATTAGCGTAGGGAAAACCAATATCTTTATGATGTTTAGTCTTCTTACCCAAGAATATCATATGACTTGTTTTTTATTTAATCAAGTCTATATATATGTCTTTCAGGAGTGTTTTATGGTTTTAGAAATATAAATTTTGGACATATCTTGTTAAGTTTATGCCTAAGTGTTTCGTTTTTATGTTTGCTATTTTAAACGGCATCTGACCTTCTATCATATCTTTCATTCAGTTTTTGTTTGTATATATGAATGCTGTTGATTTTTGAGTGTTAATCTATTAACTATATACACACATATACACAAATAAATATAGATAGGTAGAGATAGATTGTTAGATAGGTTGAGATAGATAGATAGATAGATAGTTAGACCGACAGATAGATAGGTAGGTAGATATTCCCGTCATCTACAAGTAGAGGCAGTTCTCTCGCTTTCTTTCCAATTCTTATATAATTCTGTTGCTTCCTCTATTCTCGTTGCATTGACTAATCTTCCAGAACTATTTCAAATAATAATAGAGACAGTGGGCATCCTTTTTCTTATTTCCTGTCTTTAGTGAGAAAGCTGCTATAGTTTCCTTAAGTAAGATTTTGGTTCTTAGGTTGATGTATATACATTTTGTTATACAGTTCATTACACTAAGGTGGTGACCATCAATTCCTATTTTTAAGAATTTTTAACATGAATGGGTGTTGTATTTTGTAAAACGTCTTTTTCTACATAAATGAACTTTTTCCAGAAATATTTTCTTTGCTTAGCTTCTAGAATCTATTTTGTTTCTCTTCCTGCCAGCCTGGTTTTGCCTTCCTTCACAGTCCTCAAATCTCTGATCTCCAACGTTCGAATGGTTCAGAGCTAATTCCTCTATCATCTTACCAGTCTGCACTCATGTCTTAGGTGACCTTATCCAGGCTCTTGACTTTACAGAGCATCTGTACACTGATAACTGCCGTATTTATATCTGGCAGATTCTCCCTCAGAATGTTAGATGAATATATCCATCTGCTTATACATCTTCTTTCTTTGGATATCTAATAGCTATCTTAAACTGGAAAGAATTCTTGACTTTCTCCACCTCAAAACTGCTTCTCATCCGAGTATCCACCTCTCAGTTATCTTATTTTTTAACAAACACTTAGATGGGGCATACTACATGACAGACACTAAGTGACTTATTAAATATGAGCTCATTTAACACTCACAATAACTCTAGGAGGTAGGCGCTATTATTTGCTCATTTTATCAATGGGGGGACTGAGGCATGGAGAACTTAAATGGCTGGTCCAGTATTTCACAGTTACTAAGTAGTAGCTCTAAGGTTGAGCCTGGGCAGTTTGTCTGCAGACTCTGCAGTCGCTGCCATCCCGCAATGAATTCTTCTGCAAGCCCAGGCCAATGGACTTGGAGTTATCCTGGACTTTTTTATTTCTTTTATATCCCATAAATATACCAGCAAATCCTAATGACTCTTCCATCAAGATATCTCCAGAATTTGAACACTCTTTACTTTATCCATTCCAAACATTGCTGTTTAAACAGCCATAATTTCTTGCCTATGTTATTGAATTAGGCCCCAAACTACTTTTTGTCTTTCACAACTTTTGCTTCTATAGTGTGTTCTCCACATGGTCTCTATTATCCCATTTAAAACATACATGGGATCCCATCTACCCTCTGCTCAAAACCTTCCATTGTCTTCCCAAATAGATTTGCAGAAGGTCAAAATTCCAAAAATGACTTAAAATCTCCTACAAGATCCAGCCTCATTACTCTACGTCAGCCACACTGGCATCCTTTTCTTTCTCTCTTGATTATTTAATTTAAAAACGTAGGCACACAAAACTCATTTTGTAAGTTTGCATGCATGTGTATATCAAATATGTCAAATATACTAGAGTGCTGGCCTATGACAAGGGCTGGGGAGGGGAAAGAGTGCAGAGACATTAGGGTTGAAGGGGAACAGGAAAGAAAAATGAAAGTGAAGAGAAGTAAC
The DNA here is from genome assembly GCF_037783145.1 of Equus przewalskii. Classification (NCBI taxonomy): domain Eukaryota; kingdom Metazoa; phylum Chordata; class Mammalia; order Perissodactyla; family Equidae; genus Equus; species Equus przewalskii. The sequence goes on along the minus strand of NC_091833.1, from coordinate 74,952,970 downwards.
AAAGAGAGGGACCTACCACAGGCCATTGAGAATATGCTGTGCCACGCAGGCATCCTCATGGTACCTTGAATACACCAAGCACACTCTCAACTTGGAGCTTTCACAAATGCTGTTCCCTCTGCCAGGACACCCTTTCCCTAGACATCTGCATTTGCTCTCAACTTGTCTCTTTCAATTCTATACTCATAAGTCACCTGAAAAAGATATTTCTTAAATGCCTTATATAAAATAGAAATTTCATTCGTTACTCTCACCTGCTTTTTATGGCATTTATCATCATCTGAAATATTATGCTTGTGTATTTGTTTTGTTATTGTTTATTTTCAACGTAGCTTAATTAGGGACTTTTATTTTTTCACTATTGAATCTCCAGTGCCTGCAAAGGCACTTGGTACAAAATAGGTGCTCAGTAATTATTAGTTGAATGAATAAATAAGTAATATGTGTGGTTCCCTTAACTTAATTGATTAATAGGTCTTCTTTTGAAGCATCCCACGGTGCTAATATTCCATGGAGAACCATTTAGGAAACTGAATTAAATACTAGATTATGGTGTTTTTATTTAAACTTGATGAGATGCTCACCAATTTCTATTTTGCTTTGGTTGTTTTGACTAGCTAAATGATGGCATTGAGTTAAACCAGTTTTCTCCTACCTCTGCTTACTTGTGTCCCAACTGTATCTAGAATATACTCCTTTATCTTTGTCCAAACTCAAGAGCCCTTTGTGTTATACAGAATAGATATCCCTCAAATATTTGTCTCCTTTTCTTTTCCTCTTATCTTCAACAGATTCACCAGGGTTGGCTAATAGATTTCAACTTGTAATCCAACTCATAGATTCATTTGACGCCAAGAAGAATTAATGTGTTGAGATGGTTTAGGTGGCTTAGTTAGGGCTCAGGCAGAGTGTCTTTGATAAATCATGATAGCCTAGGGCCAGAAAGGGTGAGTGACACATATTTTTCATCTTTGATTTAGAAGGTAAGTTCTTTGAGACAAATTAATTTATTCCTTTTTTTTAATCTATTCACCATCTAAAGTAGAACACTGTTAGTATATTGTGCATAATGGATATTCGTTCCATACATATTTGTTATTTGCATGATTGTTCTGTGAATGCTAAAGAAAGACTTATTTGTATCCTGAGCATGAATCTCATGCCTCTGTTTCCTAGGCAACTTTTTCTTTGGTAAGAGTAAAAGATCATTAATCTCTAATATATTGCTAGATAAATCTTTCTGTGGCACCCAGGTGTTACCTGCTTGTATATCATAAAGTAGAATTCTACAAGTTATCATATAAGAGAAATGCATCTCTTTTACCTGAATACCTTTCTTGTTCAAAATAAAAAAATTTATATTTTTCTTGGGGTTAATGGTCTTATAAGACTGCAAAATAATTTATAAAACACTGCTAAAATCCAGTAGCTCAGTGTGAATTCCTGTTGAACTCAATAGAAGTCCACTTACCATTTTCCTAACTGATAAAATCACACTGCTGTCAGGAAAGGAAGAGTTATAGGTGCATAATTCATAGTGCCTAATTTTTTTTTTTAAGATTATATTTTTTTCCTTTTTTCTTCCCAAATACCCCCAGTACATAGTTGTATATTCTTCATTGTGGGTCCTTCTAGTTGTGGTAGGTGGGACGCCGCCTCAGCATGGCTTGATGAGCAGTGTCATGTCCGTGCCCAGGATTCGAACCAACGAAACACTGGGCCGCCTGCAGCAGAGCTCGCGAACCCAGCCACTCAGCCACGGGGCCAGCCCCATAGTGCCTAATTTTTCTCCAGACAAAATAATACTCCAGACAAAAATTTAATACACCAAAGAATACAGGTACATGTGGATATTTCATATTTCTAACAGTTAGTTCTTGGCCTTTACAGCAGTGATTTGAAGGAGCAAGTGAAAAGCACTCAATTTCAAAGCATTTACCAAACTTCTACATGAAATCAGACTTTTGTGTATGTATATGTGAATGATTGTTTCTTTTCTGAGTTCTCAACTTAATTGTTGTTTTCATGGTTTTTAACAAATTCTATTTCACCAAAGGTAGCCATGTTCACAAACCTTGTTTCTATAATCTCTATGGGTTTAATTGTCCCTATCTCAGAAAGAAAATAAATCATGCACAATAGCCCATGAATCCCTGAACAATCCGTTAGTAACTATATTTTTATAATTTCTCCTTTTTATTAAAGTACATGACCCCAGTCCAAATCTCTCAACCAAACCACTAGGAATCTGGTCCAAAAACTTTCATCTCTAAATAAGAACCTTCAAGAGTTGTGTGTTATTTGCAGGTGGCATGGTGTAATGAAGGCCTGAGTCAATGGAGTTGTGAGAAGGATAAGGAATTTGATGTTGACCATATTTGACAGGGTAGATTCAAATCCCAGCTTTGTTATTTATTACATGACTTCACTTCTCCAAGTCTCAGTTACTTAATCTATAAAATGCAGAGAAAGGTAGCTAGACTATAGGATTGTTATTGCCTAAAGGAAGGCTTGGCATATAGGAAGTAAATCAAAAGACAGAAACAAACCAATGACATCCAAATTTGACCAAATAATTTACTTTGTTTTAATTTAATGTTTCTGTTTTTGCATCAAGTCATCAGTACACCCTCTATTTTCTCTTCTAGTACTTTGATATACAGAAATGAGCATAGAGAAACCTACACATAAAGTATGCCAGAAAGGCTTAACTAGACTATCTCAGCATCATTATTGCTTTCTAGTTAATTCTCCACATATGGGACCAAAATGTTCTTTCCCATATGCAAATCGGACTGTGTTACCTACTTGCTCAAAATTATTCAATGGTTCCCATTCATCTATGCTAAAGAATAAATTATATACTCACTGAATATCTAACTCCAGTCAAAGTTCTACTCGTCTCTCATTTCAACATAATAGTCCAGCAACTTTGCTCCTGATAAACTCATGCCACCTCAAATGCAATGCCTGTGAAGCCTTTCCTGAAATACTGGGCAAACTTAAGTTCTTTTATACTCCCACTCCATTAAAGCAATTAATGTATTGTACTGAAGGACATGTATAGGTGTCTGAATCGTGACTCCAAGATGTAGTGATGGGATGGTCACAGATGCAACATATGAGAGTTGCCTAATTTGTAAAATAAGGGCCAGGTGGGTAGAGTTAGTGGCACCAACCTTGCTGTACTAATCGCATCTAAGGAAGAGCAGCACCTTGGGTATACCTAGTTTGCATATAGCTAATCATAAACTCCTAAAAGCACAGGACTTGTCTTTCATAGTTGTATACTTAGTGTAATGCCTGGTATGTGTAGGCAGACAATAACATCTTAGAGAGTGAATGAAAACTTTGTCTAACTTGCAACATGAAATATATCCTGAGCCAAAGCAATTTTCTTCTGAACATTTTATCTGTTAGAAAATCTAGAGTTAAAGTCGTCTCTCAAATTATCTGACATTTTGTATATTTGAAATATAAAAAGACGCTTAGCTAATTTTTAAGGTAAGGTCTATTTAATTAACAAAATGGGAAAAAGAAATGTTCACACTCTGTATGGAATGACAGAATTTTATGTGCATACAAGTAGTTGATTAGAGTAGAGAAAACTGTAGCACATGGACTCAACCATACTTTGCTATAGAGTAAGAAAGACAAGGCCCATCATGTCCAAGATTGCCTTCTCAATGTGCTAGCAGAATAAGATTCAGTATAATATGGATTTAAGCTTCCAATGATCTGGAAATGTGGCTTCAAAGTAATTTTCCTGTATTTAGCACAGTAAATTTTGGATTTCCAATTGGGTCAAATAGTAGACCTCTTTCAATTTTTGTTTCCTCCCCTGGTTTCAAGGTCTTTGTTTTTATGTATGTGTGTGTGGTTACTAGATATATTTCAGAAGGTCCTCTCTACCCACTTCATATATGTAAGTTTCTTTCTCCAGAGTGTTTCAACTAAATATTGTCAGAATTAGGGGCCTCCCATGGTGATTGCTGTTTTAGTAGAACTTAGGTATCCTAGGCTTAAACTAGGCTGGAATTAACCCCTTGAACATGTTGATAAGCCGCAATACTCAGTTGAACCCAGAACCTTTGTTGGTCTATTTCACAGTTATCTATTAGGGTATATGCCTTTCAGTTCTTTAACAGTGGAGGGGGTAGAGCATTCTATGCCATGGGGCACGATGGGTATTTTCTCCTATAACTCCAAAGGCCAGGGTCTTTTTTGTGACAGAGGTATGGGCAACAGCAGTAGAAATATGTAAGTCCTCCTAGGATCCCATTTAAGCAATCTGGTTTCAGTAGTGTGGAACTCTTCTTCCACATGATCAACTACTTGATGGGCTCATATATTGTAAAGTGGGTCAGTCTATCACCCAAGAGCTCCACAGAATGGAAATCAATGCCTGATTGAAACAATGGTAAACAATGGTAACCAATTGTCACAGGACAAGGATCATTCTCCAGAGCATAGCATTAGTCGTGACTCCTTCTGGTATCAAAACACGTTATTCAATACAAGACACAAGGAATCTAAGACACAAGGTAGAGGTTGATATACACAATCCAACTCCACTTCAAGAAGTGACACAATCTCATACTCCTGCCCCCAAAAACCAGTTGTTGAAACTTGCAACTTAGGTCCATAAATCTAAAACAAAGATTTGGTAGGACTTTATGAAAGCACCACAGCACAGCTCGAAGCCCAAGTTTACCAGCAGACAGCATCACAACTCAAAGGGCACACTAGCCAGCAGGCAGCCACTCCAAAGGCATGCTCACCAGCAGGCAGCAAGCAAAGCTGGTCTGCAAGTCAAAGGAAGAGAAGAAAATCCTACAGGTTGTGGTGGTCGTCTCCTTGACCATCCTTCTCACAACACCAGTTGTTTTATATTTGCCCATGGAAGGTGTGATTGACACTTCTTCCCCAAAACTGGTTCAGATGTCAAGACAGATGATGACACACATGCACCAAGAGGATATGAAAAGGTTGATTTCTCACAAAGTGGGGCTTTCCGGGGGAGGGGCCAAGGCAGCTACTCAAGCTTGTCTGGAATGCCTTGAGCCACAGGAGAGGTAAGGGTTTGTATTGTGGTTAAGGGACGGGGCTGGAGGGAATGTTCTCATACACGAACTGGGGTTTGCATGGTCTGACCTTACCTTTGGGTGCCATGGGAGGGAGCACAGATTCTCTTATGTGAGGCAAGAGGGGACGATGGAGGGTTGGGTCCTGAAAGCTGTCAGAGATCTAAAGTCAGTGGTGGAGTCAGACTCTTTAGTGCACAAGTTGATCATTTAATGAGACCTTTGATTTTTAATGTTTTCTCAGGTTGGCCACCAATGATTTTCTCCTTTTCTTTCCACTTCTCCAAACTCAAAAGGCATCTGATAAAAGACAATGATATGCTGTTCTCTCAACTTCTCTCCATATTACATATAAGAATTAAATGAGTATCTCAAATCTTACTTATGATTACTTGTTCAGGATGTTTCTTCACCATTCAATTGTAAGCTCCCAGAGGACAGGAATAGCATTTGTGTTTTGCACCAATGGCATATGGTGGGCATCCAAAAAGATCTATTAAATGAGTTACAGAGATAGCACCTTTTAGTTAGCCATTTTGAACCTCATTTTCCTAATCTCCAAAATGGGAAAGTCCTTTCCCTGAAAACCTGTGAACATTTTTTCAGAGATTTTGTCTTGAGGGCATCTAAATGATAAATTACTGCTTAAATATTAATAGAACATTGTTATTCCTTCACCTGAATAGTCATCTGCTATTGATAAGTAATGATAACAACCTGATGGTATTAAGCTCAAAAGCTATATGGACAGTATATTTTAAAAGGGAAATAGAATGTCACCCCCTGAAATTGAGCTCTGTCCACCCAAATGAGGGGTCTCTGTGCCCTCCGAAATGGGGCTTTAGGATCATTACTTATGCACATCAACAAACATCACAGAATAATTAGGGAGAGCAGAAATCATTATAATGTCAGCCCTCCCTATTATTGAATTGTAACCATTCGATAGGGAACTGCCTAAAGCAATTGCTAAATGCAATAGATCCAACATCCTTCAGAGGCCGCAGAACCATCCTGCTGTAGCCTGCGGGTTCCACACAAGACCCTTCCCTCAATTAGGATTTAATCACCTTGGAGAACAGCTGAGAATTTCAATCATTATTTTTTTCCAAGGTCCCATCAATCTTGTCTATTGAAGTAATTTGAATTTTTTTTCCTCCTCTACAAGAATACTAAATCTTCTTAGTGGAGAAAAATGATGGGGAGAAATAAAGTGGAAGAAACTAATTTTTACAGGATAGTTAAACGAAACTCCTTAAAAATTGTTGTTTTAAACCACTCCATTATCCTTGTACCATAATGCCTTGGGGACAGGAAGGAGTCCCTTTTAGGGCTTCATTTCTTATTGCCTATTGCAGCAATTTGGGCCAAATTTGTCATTCAGGTCTGGAGGTAGCGTGTACTGTGGTTAAGAGCTGGGAATTTAGAGACACATCGCTCTGGTTTCAAATCCTGGCTCTGCCACTTAGAAGCCACATAACCTAGATTCATTTATCATCCTTGAGACTCAGTTACCTTATACGTAAAAAGGGAAAGTAGTTGTACCTACTTCAGAGGAAGACTGAAAATTAAATGCTGGCAATGATATTAAATACCTAGAACAGTTCCTGGCATGTAATAGTGTTTAAAATTGGTTGCTATCATTTTTATCTATTATTCCCTATTACCTTGACACACCTATCATCAATCTTTAATGATGAAGATTAGGTCAACAAATGAAATAAGGTGGATTTTCTGAAGTGAAGATCACCATGGGGGTATCGAGAATTACCCATCATTCTCATTGTTTGAAATATTTACTAAGGAGTGCCTAAGTAGGGAAAAACATTTTTATCTTTGCTTTTATTTTATCTTTGAATATTCAGAGGTTAAATTTTAACTGATTATAAAATATATTTATTGGTATATAATGGTTAGTCATTCACTATCAATGAATCAAAAAATCATTTTTGTTTTTTTTAATTCTTTGAAATTGCGATGGTAAAATAATGTGAGGTAAAGTTTTCAAAATAAACCATCAATATTATATCTTTTAACCTTAAATTAAGGCTACAAGTACTCTGAGACAATTGTTTTTGATTTTTTCATCACATTTTGATCTGACTGACTAGAAGTCTGATTACATTCCCTTGAAATTACACTTCTAGACCTTTCTTTACCTCTACATCTTGAGTTCCTCAAGGGTGGGGATCACGTGATTCATCTTTGTATTAAACTAGACCTCAAACAGAACCCATAGCAGGTGCTTAATCGCCCTTCATTGATTGAAGAAACAAACACATGGGTGAATGAGCAATCCTCCTGCTGTCAGGCCAAATTAGAAATTTATCTTTGTATTTGTAGGTTTCTGGATCCGCCCAATTTTAAAGGTCGTGAGAGAAGAGCATTCCGCAATACTTTCTGATTCTGTGTTCAATCACCCTTTCTGTCAAGAATTTTTTTCTTCCCTAGCTGCAATTGCATGTCCTTTCAGGACATCTTCTGGAACTTTAGCATTAGTGTGGGAACACAGATCCCATTCTTGGCAACATCCTAGCTCATATGTATTGAAGAGTATTGTCTTTACTCTTCTTACTCTCTAACCAAATGCAAGCATATCACTCATTTTTCTCAAAACCATTTTTTTCTGAGCTCCTCAAGCTAATAATAGTAGTAGTAGTAATGGTAATAATAATAATTATAGCTAACATACAGTAATTAACATGTTCTAGGCACTCTTCAAACACTTTATGTATATCAAATCATTTAATCTTCACAACACTCTTATGAGAGGTATTATTGCTACCCGCTTTTGACATCCGGTAAATTGAGGCACAGGACATTTAAATGGTTTACAAAAGGTCACATAGCTAATAGGTAGCATATGAACCTAGAATGTGTACTCTTGTCCATTGAGCCTCTAAATTGCTTCCCTGCAAGTGAAAACTTCTCTCTCCAGCTTAGCACTTCTTTGGGGTTCAATTATGTGATGTTGGTGCTGTCCGTGATAATGCCATGTCACACATGAGATCCTGCATTTTGTGAGGGACAGGGTAGCAAAAACTATGAGGACTTCTGCTATGGACCAAGGAAGATTAATTGCTGTTAGGGTTGCACTCCTTACATAAAACAAGAAAACTGGGCAAAATATATGAAACAATTGTTTTTCAGCATTAGACAGCAGGCAATGCAAATCCATGATCCCCAAGAAAAGGGTAAAAGAATAAGGTTATCCTATGCTTACCTCACATTACTGCCTAAAAGCAGTTTCCAGGTTGCACTAAGAGAAGTAGGGAGGGAGAGAGATCCTAAACAGAGCTAGCAGTCACCCTGACTTGAGAACGTAGAAATCAGGGCACCAAGAAGGCAGGGTGGCTGGAATGTATAAGGCATAGGGAAGGGGAGGAGGGAGTAGAGATCTGGAGATTTCCATAGAGTGACTCTCCAGTCTTTGGCTGTGTACTCATTTCGACATTCGTGAGGCGAAACTACACAGAGCCCTGGGGAAAAAACACTAGATAGTAGTAGGCGAACAATTTCCAGCACTTAGTCTGGTATAAGAATAGTTTGTGTTCCCACTAGAGAGCAGGGGGAGGTGACTCAGGAAAGCATTGCATTGCTTGGTGGGTAGGAGATCTTACTTTTAGAGAAAAGGAATTTTTTGTTACTACATCGCTCATACTTGAATAGAGACATTCAAATTGAGTGACCTAAAGTCCTCTCTGGTGTCTCGAAGTTGAGAAAAGAAGGTCTTCCTGTTGCCTAACTGGAAGGGATTCACACTCTGAACTCTTCCTTTGCTGAATTCCCAGGGACCAGTCACTAGCCAGCACTGCAGCTTGAGAGATCAAGAAAACAGGTCGGTGAGTAGATTGTTGGTAACCTAACCTTGACTATCGCAAATATGCAATGGTCGTCCAATTATGATCTAAACTTCTTTTAACCTAATGAATTACTTTCTTTTTTAGAAATGGAGTTTGAGATTTTTATTTTCGTAGTCAAATAGTTAACTCACGTGGTTTTGGATGGTTGTGGATACTTTAACACTAGAGCTAAGAATTAATCTCATAGAATCTTCAAAGAAGAGGAGAAGACATATCTGATCTACGTTCCATTCTGTAGAGACCGCTGGTCAGGGGGGAATAATGATTGGCATTAGATAATGCCTTGATTTTTGATTTCTGTGCTTTGGAAAGTTTAAATCAGAAGTCGAGAGAAGCCTCCAATGATGAATACAATAACAGAAGAAAATGGGAAAATGGAAATAAAATAATCGGTGTCTTTTGCTATTAGGAAATAGGCATATTGAGAGACACAATAAATATACTCCGCTTACATCACACTACACAAATTTTTATTGTTTCAGCTACAAAAGAGTCTGATATTCTTAGCCTTCTTGGGGATGAAGAAGACAGTGATATAAGGAAAGAGCTAGATGTAATTTACAGACACTTTCTTACTCAGTTAGACATCTCTGGACTCAGCATTGTTTGATATCTGCTACAATTAGAGTGAGAAGCAACATGTAGATAATTGTTAAAGGCAAATAGTCTTTTAATTTAGATTTCCAAATTTTAAGGTATAGCCAATTGATTCAGAGCAAATATTGGAAGTATTCAATTATGATCAGTATTTTGGAGGAAATAATGATCAATACAGGGTTGTGACTTATCAAAAGATCATTCATAATCTTCTGGTTTGGTAGTTATCACTAGCTAGGTCAGGTTACTAATGAATCCTTTACCAACTGTATTAGTTTTCTATTACTGCGTAATAAATCATCACAAATCTGGCATCTTAAAATGGCACAAACTTATTATTTCATAGTTTCTAAGGGTCAAGAGTCTAGTCACACAGTAGCTGAGACCTTGCTCAAGTCTTACCAAGCTGCAATCAAGATGTGGCCAGGCTGCACTCTTATCTGGAGATGAGCAAGACTCCACTTCCAAGTTCACTAAGGCTTTTGGCAGAATTCATTTTCTCGTGGCTATTCACCAAGAGCCCGGGCTTCCTACTAGCAGCTGTCTGCTGGAGGCTGCGCTCAGCTTCTAGAAGTTGCCCACAATTTACAGAGGCTACAACAGTTCCCTGCCATGTGGCTTTCCCCACAAGGCCACTTACTTCATCAAGCCCACAAGGAGAGTCTTTTGAGAGAGTGTGTTTGCAAAACAGTGTTATCCATAGTAATGCAATCATGGAAGTAGAATCTAACACCTCTGCCTTGTTCTGTTGGCTAGGGGTAAGAGACAGGTCCCACCCACTCTCAGGGGAGGGAACTATACCAAGGATGTGTACTCTAGGTGACAGGGATCATGGGCTAGCTGTCCTGGAGTCTGTCTGCCACATCAGCTAATGTACTCTTGTTGTCACAGCCAGACAAGAGCCATGTGGCGTGGGATGGATCTCCTTTGGAACTTCACCTGTCACATAATCTTCTTTACACTTATTAATGAATATAAATGCTGAAACCATTCTGATGAATAGCATCAAAGTTAGAAAATCCGGAATGACTAAAATGGGCTCTGCAATTAAGCTGTTTTGCATTTGGGTTGCACTTTGCACTTTTTAGAGCATTTATATATTTTTTTTTCATTTTTGCTTTTTCACTTATAAGTATCCTGAGAAATAGCCAGGGCAAGTGATATTACACATGTATTATAGGAAAAGAAAATAAATAGTTTCGTAAAAGATCTGTAACTAGAATAGTGTCCTGTCCATCCTTCATAGAACGTTCCTTCCAGTGAATTTCAATAACTTTGAAAATATGAATGAGGTCCTCTTCCTTCTGTTTATCACCCAGGAATTATGAAGTTGGGTAGTTGCCTACAGGAAGCTAGAGAAATTGAGAAATCCACATGGATACAGATATATTTGTTGGCGATTTATTCCATCAAACTTTATTTAAAAATGAAAATTTGAAAACAGTAATAAAAAGTAAGACGTGATTTCTCCAAATGAGGCTTATTTTTCTTTTTTGAATGAGGGAATTCAGCATTTAGAAGATTAAACTATCCTCTGCAATTGTGATAAGGTGCAATACATTTTATCTCATAGTTTCTATATTTTCTTGTTACAAAAATAAAACTTTCAATATTGTTAAATAAAATTCTATCAAAACAGAAAAAGTCCTTTGTCGTAATTTCCATTTTAATTCAACTTTGAGTGTAGCTTTTTTTTTTTTTCCTTTTCTCCTGTGGTTTGTTCCAGGCACTGAAGAGAGACCAATGATTCCCTTTCCAGTCATCTTTCCCAAAGGAAAACAATGTGCATGCCGTTCAAGTTTAAAACATTCAAGAATATAGTATATATTAATGCTGAGTTCTAAAAGAAAAGATTTTTTCCCTTATCATTATCTCCAATGGGCTAAATCTAATTTCTCAATCATGCTGGGCATTCATACATATTCAGCATATTAATTTCCAGATACCAAAAATGTCAATAATAAGATAAAACAAATGTGCTAAGGTGTCAGAAGCATCAAGATGTAACAATTCTCTTTGACTCAAAAGCTCATTCACTTTTCACTGTGGCTCAACATCCATAAACACCATCATGCCTTGCTGCCTCCCTCAGGAGCACATTTCAGTGAATGGTTCATTTATTGACTTGCTCATAAGTAGGGGAAATATTGGCAGGTGGAGTACCAAGGAATTTTATTATATCAAACAGATCGGAAGCATTTGAGTAAAATATTATGAGACAATGCATGACTTATGCTTCAAACAGTAAAATGAGACTCCAAATGTCAACTCCTGTAAATGACAATTGTTTGAATCTGAAATGAAATGTTCTCTCCATGTCAGTTTCACTTAGTTGTTCTGCATTAGAAAGTGCTAGAGGAATCCAGCAATATGATTAAGAAGACTGTCAAAGCAAATGTCTGTAGAGGAAGCCCAAACTATTGTTTAGGTTGATAAAATGGTATTAAAATCACAGACTTTAGGGACAAAGCAAAGAAAAACTGCAGATGCTGCAAATCTGTGTGATGGGTGTGGACAGGAAGATGTTTTCCTGGCTACTCACATGTAAATTCTAAAACTCTGTAATTGATATATGCTTGGAAAAGTGATGATGAGACATTTTCTAATAATGACATAATTCTAATCCATCTTGGCTGGTCATCCATCAAAGCTTTGTTTGTGATGCTTTGATTGATGGAATGAGAAGAAGAAAATCATTCTGTATTTTAGCTAAAGAGGAAAGGAACGGATTCACTTTAAAAATTGCACTCTGCTTTCAAGATAAAAATAAATATCTCTTAATCAAATGGGCACGATCAAATAAATAGCTAACTTGTAACAGATCCTTAGGTCTTGTGATAGCAATTAATACTCCCATGAAAACAGGGACACAGAAGCACCACTGTTAGACGACAAGGCTCGGCTCTTTGTGTTGAATCCTTGTTAAGTGATAGGCCTGAAGCACTGATGAGAATTTCAAGAGTGCCTCAGGGATGCCTGGCTGTGGGTCACTGGAGGTCAAATGACACATCCATAATGATGGGAGCCCGAGTAGCAGTTCAAAAAGTCTTTTGAACAAAGCTAGTGCCCAGAGCTAAGAGGGGGAGATAAGAGGCTTGGAAGAAGCAAGCAAATCAAGGGTAGAGTTGTCTGAGCTAATTCTGGAGATGCGGATGTGCAGCAGGTGAGGGGCAATCCATGTGAAGGAAAGCTCCATTTAAGTGAGCAGGGTGAAGTGGGTAGTGTGGACATGTGTATGGAGTCAGTATTATGACTTGGAGGAGAGCAGCAAACATATATATTCCAAAGAAAGGCTAAATCCACGAAATAAACATATCCATCTAAAGAGAGGATGAAAAAATTACTGGTTACATATAATCATTCTTGTCGAATAATTTTAGAGTAAATGGACACCGTAACTGGAACTGATATGTAAACATTGCAATTCGTAAAATCGTAGGGGCATTTTTGTACTTCATTTTATTTAGAATTGGATTATATTGTTGGACACAAAATGAGGCTACATTTAAAAATAAATAGTATTTTAACAGGTCATTAAATCAGAACGTGTAATCGAATTACCAAAATCAAATAAATAGGATATTCCAAAATGAAGAGCCAGAACAAAGTGCAAAATTTCTAAGGAATTATTTGGAAAATTAATTACATGATCACTTGCCAAAAGTGGGAGTATAAAGGGTCAGGTTTTTGGAGATTAAGAAAGAATTTCCTTTGAAAGTCTCTACCATTGGCTCCGCCTTCTAATCCAAGCATAGAGGGAGAGTATGATGTGTGCCCTCTGCACTGGAAAAGCAGGAACAGAGGATACCGTGGACTGGTGTCTACATCCACCTGAGATACCTAAATGGTCAGGGATGAAGTGGCTCTGTGGGGATGGGCCAGCATTCCCTGAGATTATGAAGACTAAGGACGAGTGAGAGTGTCACTTGAACCTGATGTGGGCCATAGTGAGACTGAAGTTGAGTAAAATTATCTCAAGTCCTGACCAAATAGCTTGCTAGAGGAGAAAGCAGACTCAGTACAAGGAGACTGGACGTGAATTGCCAGACTCTGATGGGCTTAGGAAGAAGGAAGTGATAAGAGGAGTGCACGGCCCAAATCAAAAATACTGCAGGTGAGAAGTCCTCAGCAATTGGGGTAGGACCAACAAATGTGCCCACACAAGAAAAAGTCAGCTTTAAATAGCAGCCGGGTCCAGAGAATATAGAAGCAGCTATGTCTGTAACCATCAAGTACAAATGTTCCCCTCTCTCATTAACTTTTCTCCCTCCATGTGCTCCAACTTCAGAGGATTCAGAAACCATGATTAGCAATATAGTGGAGGAACACAGGGAGGAAAAAAAATTAAGCTGGATATGCCTTCTTCTTTGGCTCATTTATTTATCTGCTGGAGGCCCTAGCAGGGAGCAGAGTAGCTCTAACTTTGAAAGAAAGAGGAATCTTGGATTATTTCATTAGTGTGGCTGTGCTGAGAAATGAATCAAGTCTGTGCACTTGTTGCTTTAAAGAAACTTTATATTATCAAAGTTTTGAGCACTAAGCAACTTTACCTAGGGTAGGAAAAGCTAGCTTTCCTGAAAAAGGATAAAAGACCAGGGAAGAAGAAAATAAAGTGGTTTTGGGATTAAGTTCCACTTGTCTTGCTTGTCCAGTGTTCTCCTTGTGTTATACATTGGGTCCATTCAGGATTTTTTTTTTTTTTTAACGATCTATACGCATTACCATAGATGCACACTGGATGAACATCAAAAATCCTGAGATGTAAAAATGGAGCCAGGATGTCAAGTGAAAATTAAATGAAGATCAGAGTTTTAATTTTCATAGGCATTCTAACTCTCTGCGTCCCATTGTGTTTGACGATTTAAAGTAACCATGGTTCTTATTATGTAAGACTCACCAGGTAAGTCATGGCTCTGCCTGAGTTTTTGTCCAAGAGCAGGAGAAGAATTTACCAGACTAAATAAATTTCACAGAGATAGTGATGGATAAATAAAGTCTCTTTGTGATTACATGCCATGTCTTACGATTGTAGGACATCCCAGTTACAGTAAGAAGAAAAATAACAATAAACTCACTTCACTAGAAGCTGAATTTATATTCACCATAGGGTTTGGGCTCTGAAAGTTTTTGGTCTCCACTTCTATAAAAACTTGAATAAGTTCCTGGATGCTGAATTACAGTTATTTGACAAAAGAAAATTCATACTGGTCAAAATCTGATTGACATTGAAAAATACCTGCTTTTTCCTTCTTGGGGATTTTCGTTCTCTGTACCTCTGGGTAACAATTCTATAGTCAGTACAATGCTATTTAAATTTTTTTTGGGAGGCATCATGGACTCCATTTGGAATCTGAAGAAAGCTTTTGACTCTTCCTTCTCCTGCTCATAAGCACGCACATATGCACTTAGGGCCAATCTGCTACGTTTGGTGGCCATAGCCCTCACTATTTCTTAGGGCAAAGCTCCCGTCTTTTCAGTGGTGGTATCCATTTAATTGTGGCATATTTGGAGCTGACACCACCTCCCAAATGAAAAGGACTGGACATAGCAATCAACAGAGTGAAAAGGCAACCTACAGAATGGGAGAAAATATTTGCAAATCATATATCTGATAAAAGGTTAACCTTTAAAATATACAAGGAACTCCTACAACTCAACAGCAAAACAATTAATAACCCTATCAAAAAATGAGCTAAGGACCTTAATCGATTTCCAAAGAAGACAAACAAATGGCCAATAGGTATATAAAAATGCCCAACTTTATTAATCATCAAGGAAATGCAAATCAAAAACACAAGGAGGTATCACCACATACCTGTCAGCATGGCTATTATCAAAAAAAAAAAAAAAAGATAACACATGTGGGCAGGGATGTAGAGAAATTGGAACCCTTGTATGCTGTTGGTAGCAGTGCCAAATGGTGTAGCTGCTATGAAAAACAGTATGGAGGGTCTTCAAAAAATTAAAAATAGAACTACCATAAAATCCAGCAATTTGGCTTCTTGGTATATATCCAAAAGAATTGAAATCAAGATCTCTAAGAGACATTAGCACTCTCATATTCATTGCAACACTATTCACAATAGCCAAGATACGGAAACAGCATAAATGTTCATTGACAGATGAATGGATAAAGAAAATACGGTATGTATATACAATGGAATACTATTCAGCTTTTAAAAAAAGGGAAATTCTGTGGGCCATCCCAGTGACCTAGTGGTTAAGTTTGGTGTGCTCCCCTTTGGCAGCCCAGGTTCAGTTCCTAAGCACAGACCTACACCACTTGTCTGTCAGTGGCGGCTCACATAAACAAAAGGAAGATTGGCAGCAGATGTTAGCTCAGGGCAAGTCTTCCTCAGCTAAAAAAAAAGAGGAAATTATACTAAGTGGAAAAGCCAGTCACAGAAAGACAAATATTACATGATTTCACTTACATGAAGTGTGTAAAATAGTCAAATTCACAGAATCAAAAAGTGGAATGGTGCTCGCCAGGGGCTGGAGAAAGGGGAAAATAGGGAGTTACTAACCCATAAGCATAGAGCTTTTGTTAAAGCAAGATGAGTAGGTTCTAGATCTCTGCTGTATAACATTGTACCTATAGTCAACAATACTGTA
Organism: Equus przewalskii; assembly: GCF_037783145.1. NCBI lineage: Eukaryota > Metazoa > Chordata > Mammalia > Perissodactyla > Equidae > Equus > Equus przewalskii. The sequence goes on along the minus strand of NC_091833.1, from coordinate 74,936,811 downwards.
TTGCACACTTAAAAATTTGTTAAAAGGTAGATTTCATGTTAAGTGTTCTTACTACAATAAAATAAAATTTAAAGAGAAAAGAAAGACAAGGACTAAGCATGTTACCCAGGCCTGACCCTTTAGCTATGCCATCTACCTCATCCCAGTGATTCATTAAAGTGTAGGTAGGACCAGGTACACCCCTGGTATTAGTCAGGGTTCTCCAGATAACCAATAGAATATATATATGTGTATATATATACATATGGATATACAGAAAGAGATTATGAGGCATTGGCTCATGTAATTATGGAGGCTGAGAAGTCCCACGATCTGCCATGTACAGACTAGAGGCCAAAGAAAGCCAATGGTGTAGTTCTAGTCCAAACCTGAAGGCCTAAAAACCAGGGGAGTCAATGCTGTAAGTCCCAGTTGGAGTACAACAAATGTCCTAGAACTAGGCCTGATAGATGTCTGAGGGCAGGAGAAGATGGATGTCCCAATTCAAGCAGAGAGCCCATTCACCCTTTCTCCACCTTTTCTGTTCTACTCAGGGTGGGTAGATAGCCCACCATAATTGGTGAGAGCTATTTTCTTTACTCAGTGCATCAATTCAAATGCTAATCTCTTCTGGAAACACCGTCACAGATACACCAAAGGAATAATGTTTTAGCAGCCCTAGCATCCTTTGAGCTTGGGAACAAAAATTTCTTGAAGCCAACTGTACTCATTGCCTTTTTGGTAGCATGAGCTAAGAAATTCCCTTTCTCATTTAAACTAGCTTGCGTTGGGTTTGTTTTTGTCTCTAACACATGTACCAAGTTGCTAAAGTTTGCTTATAATTTCATGGGTTTCTGGACCCAAGAAATTCATTCACTTCCCAACCCTAAGTTAAGAAAGCTTCTCTTTATGTGACTTCTTAAAACGAACTCCTGAGAATTGAGAGAAAAAGAAACTGTAACCAAAGGATAAAGAAAGATGAGTACTTCCCAGTTCTTGAGTATTTCTCAATTCCTTAGTATTCCTGGTTTGCTTACATTACTTCTGAGAAAGCAAGCACATTATCTCTTTGGAATATTAAAATATCCGGCAATATGTTAATGTTTATGGGTGGAAGAATGGACACTCAATCATTGAATTTGTTTATAATTACAGCCAATTGTTCACTAGAATGTCAGTTCACATGATTCACAGTCTTACTGCTTTCAAGTCTCTGCTAAGATGTCTTTATATCAGAGATACGACCCTGATCACTTTATATAAAATAGGCACTTCCCACCATTATCATTTCTATTCTCTTACCCTGAAATATTATTTAATTGTTTGTCTGTTTCTTGGCTATCTAGCCTCACTTGAATATAAACTCCAGAAAGACAAAGATTTCATTTCATTCATAGCTATATTCCCAATTCTTGGAAGAGTATGAACCATAATGAAAATCTGTTGAGTAAATGAATTTTCTCAACACAGAAGTAAGATGCATAGATTTCATAGTATGAATGCCTAAGCAATTACCAGTAGATAAAAATATTAATGTGTAAGTTTTACTAATGAACCTGAGACAGAGCTCAAGGGATTTGCAAGAGATCCCATCATTAAAGAGCTAAACAAGTCCTGAGACCCTGTCTTCATAATTACTTCTTTTTCTATTTTTCTTACATCTTGAAAGGAAGAATCAGCTGGACAAACTTCCAAAGCATAAACCAGTATAGATTCTGACAACAGAGTAACAAGCTGCTTTATTTATAAGAAGTTATGCACAGAGAAAAAAAATCCACGTATTAGAGACTAACTATTGAGGGTAATGTAACAGAGCTTGGAGGATATGCCACAGAACAGTCAGAATCCAGTTTCAAACCTCTTCTAGAATGTCAGGAGGCATGATGCATTGTTAAAGAGCTGCCAGCTGCTTCCCCAGAGGAGATGCCATCTCAGTGATGGGTGAAGTAATTTTTTTTGCTGATCTGAGAATGTTCTTCAGACCTTGAATTCTCTGCAAATATGAGTGTGAAATGTTAAAAACAATAACTAGTTATTCATGCCATTCAAATGTAATTTGTTTGCAGGAAAGAACTGACTTCTTTTCTGAAGTGGTGTGTTAAGGTTTCAAATTAAAAACTTTTATAGTAAGAAACATAAGTTATCTTATGATCTGTGTAATTATGGATTACCTCTCAATTCTTTTATTATCTTTCACTCCTGTGCTCAGTACTATTATAGTGTATCCTTGAACACAAAGAAGCTATTTAAGCACATTTCACTTAGGATCTTCTTCTGGCTATACTGTCTGCCACCCACCCCTCACCATTCTTTCATAGGATCCAATTTACAGAAGAATAGGGTACAGAACAGAGGGTCAAATTTCCTCCACATACCTTTCTGCCCTTAACTCTTCATTTTTCTCCTATTTTTGTTATCTTTTATTTTTAAGCCCAGTAAGATGGACATAAAAACCATCTTTCAATTAAAGAAGTGATTTTGATTAAAGAAAATTCAGCAAGATGGAAGAGGGCAATACAGAGATTAAAAAAAAAGAGCGGGAGAAGTAGGGAGGAAATGATGGATAATGGGAGGGGGATACAGTGAAAGAAAGGGAAAAGAAATTTTCTGTTTTGCAATTGACATTGCCAAAGAGCACTCACCTGGAAGGACTTCTTCCCTACTAGCCTCTGTCTTTTTCTCTGAACACCTAGATATTTCTCTGTCTCTATGAGGCCCAACGCCCAGGGGTTTTATCAACACTTTTTCAGAAGGTGGAACACCATTAGAAGCATAAAAAAGGAGAACATATGACAGACTCTTTCCTCATTATTTAGGAAGTTGTGTCAGGTAAGGCCTAAGGTTGTTTTCTCCTTCAAGGCATGGAATTTTGATTGCCACTTTTAACTTGAAGTATTTTTATCTTTAAAATTATTTTATTCTCTCTTCTTCTGTGTTTGAGTAACTCAGGTTGTTGGGGCATGTAGCTCACTAAGACATTTTTCTGTTGTAGAATGACCCCTGTGAGGGACCTGCTAACCTGAACTTTTGTCCTCCTTAGGTTCTCTTGACCTTGGATTTAGACTCAGCGCAATCCTAGTCCAGTGCAATGAATTTCAGTGGAACTGCTGAGCTGATGTTTGATCCATTCCTCCTCAGAGGTGGTCCAGTGTGCCTCTGCTATACTTTGTTAAGGCCCAATTATAGAGAAGGGATATAAGGTTGAATAAGACAGACATGGCTTCTGTCATCACAGAGTTTTAAACCTTGTGTAGGAGACAGACATATAAAAAATTGTTAAAGTGAGATTCATGTGGTAAAGAAGAAATACAAAATAATAGCTGTATGTAAAAGACTAGAGGTCGCTGAAGAAGTGACATGTAAGATGAGACCTAACAGTTAATAAGAGTTAGCAAGTGGAGGACACGGTAGGAGGAAAATTCCAGGTGAAGGCAGGCAAGACTCTGTGATGGGACGATTATCATAACATATAAAGGAACTGAAGGTATATTGCAATGAGTGTGAGAGAGAACATGCTGTCTAACTGAGGTGGGAGATGCAGGTAAGTGTCAGAATGCTGAGGTATTAGAAGGTGTGAAAAACATTTTGGATATTCTAATGGCAATGGAAATCCACTAAAGTTATTAAGCAGATGATTTAAATATTTTAAAAGTTTCCCAGTTTTTCAGTAGACAGTGTATTGGAGAAGTTCAAGAATAAATATGGAAAGCCATTAAAAGGTAGAGTTGATAGTGGCTTGGCCTGGCAGGTTCAAGCTGGGTTGGAGAGAAGTTGATAGCTTCAAGAGACGGGATAGAGTGAATTAAATATTAACAAATTCAAATGCTTTTGGAGGAAAGTGTGAATCAGTGGCAGACCAAAATTATCTGGGTTCAAAATTGACATTCATTTCTGATAATTGGCATAAAATGCATGTATGGGAAAGAGGCTAGAATACTTGAAACAGGTATTTCTTAAAAGAAGAGGGAGGCATGGTGGCTATTTCCATGGGAGCTCTGCGTGGTCACACTATGTTTAAAAATAGTTTTCACATAGAATTCTCAGTCTGTCCAAATCTAACTGCTCTAAACATATTTTTTTTACCAGTTTTTCACTGCTGGTCCAATGAGTGTTACCAGTTTAACTACTTCATTTATACCACCTTGATTGCTCTTCTGATTCTTCCAATTCAAGTATCAACATTTTTTTTAGTACCAGTCCTTCCATGTAGTTTCTAAATAAACTTAAAATTACTAGATAAATTGCCCTTTACTTTTTTTTTCAATTGCAGAATAAGATGTATACTATTTGTATGTCTAGTAGGCATTTTTCTAAATACATATAGGATATCAGCATAGACCTTACTCTAATGTATACATTTAACAATTCAGCAGGCCGGGTATGGAGTTTTGCATAAAAGGTTGACATTTTCTTCCATCACAATGATAGCATTCCAAATTCATTTAAGTAGAAGCTATTCAGTGGGAATTAAAGTCACATAAGAAACATTTAGAGAAAATATGGGCATTACTGAAATGGAATAAGAGTTTGAAACTTAAAATTGCGTCAATTAAAAGCTGCCACTTTTAGTGAATTGTTTAATCTCATTAATGTCTGGTAGTTAAATCAAATTCCATATTTCAAAAATATCTGGTTTTTTGGTAAGTTTTTAAACAACAAAGGAATGATTGGAAGTTTAGTCATAACTAATAAAATGTTTTCTTCATAATTTAGTTTTCAATACCCTAAAGTAATTGCTTTGTTCAAATCAAGTGCTATGGAGTTGGTTCTATTTAAAACCCGGTTGTGTTAAATGCCTCACTATTAAATAGCCCCGCAATTAGTTTAACACAGTGGGAAGGATTTTATCTCATTTTCTCACCTGGAGTACTCAAGTGTCCTTGAATATTTTTAAAATTTTACTTGAACTCCAAATGCAATATCAATATAGTGCATCCATCAAATAACAGAGAATTAGAGCAAATCATTAAGAGAAACATTCATTTGTTCATGTAGTTTTGTTTTCGTTCACTTCACATACTCACACACTTACTCACTCAATAATTTCTTTGACAAATATTGAGTAAGCATGCCATGTGGATTCCAATGTACAGATAAGTAAGGTGCAAGTTGCCTGAAAAGAGCACATAGTCTTATGGGAAAGAAAGTCACGTAAGTGGCGACCGTGTAACATGTACCACATAAAAGACATCTATGCAGGGAGCTGTGGGAGCTAGAAGAGCAGCACCTCCCTTGGCTTGAAGAAGTCAGAAGAGACTTTCCTGAGGAGGGAACTTGATTTTTGAGGCATGAATATGAGACAGCTAGTTGGATCAGGGAGCAGAAACATTTCTGATAAAGGAAAGGGGATTTGTAAAGGCACCAACTCGTGAGTGAACTTGAAACATTTGAGGATGCCAATCAGTTCTTAATCGCCCATACACAGGGTGCTGTCATGGTGGAGAGAAAGAATGACAAGCAGGGTCTTCTGAGCCTTGTGGAGGAATTGGACTTTACACCAAGTTCAGTGTGAGGATCAGCTAGCCCTATATGGCGTGTCAAGAATGCGGATGGAGGACAAGTCGAAACAACGGAAATGGAAAACACCTGAATCTTCCAAGAAAAATAAACTTGAAATTCGATGGGATGTACCCTGCAATCACTGTGTAACAGTAGAGGGAACATGTAAGAGGCATGGTGTAGAAATGACTATAGCTGAAGGAGTTTATGGTACAGAATATGTGATCATAGCAGAAATTCCTGATTGATTTTAGATTAAAAAATAATGCTACTTCCGAGCAACTTTTAATTTTTATCTTGTGGATAGAGGCAATTGTGTACATGATAATGTTTCTTTTTTGGATTGGCTGAGAGTGTTGAGCTAAATCTGAAGTCCTACCATAACAAGAGGGAGGATCATTTTGTTATACTTATTGAGCCGAATTACTGGCTTCACAATGTCCCCACTCTCTACTTATGATTTCACTATACATCATATTTTCTTTTGGGTGTCATTTTGTGTGTATGTATAATAAAATAATAATAATAATAGCTAGCATTTATTGAGTACTTAAATTTGCCAAGCACTGTTCAAAGTGCTCTTTTATTCCAAGAACAAACCTATGCAGTAGGTACTATCATTATCCTCATTTTACAGATGAAGAAACTGAGGCAGAGAAAGGTTACTTGTTTGGCCCAAACATGATTGCCCAGCTAGGATGTGGCAGAGATGTGATTCAGAGCCAATATGCTGAATCATTTTCTATTCATATATTTTTGTTTCCCCTTCATCTTCAGAATTGAAGTGGGATATAATTAAAGGTACTAGAAATGTTGTAGGGGATCAGAATCAGGATTAGTTGACCTACATGTTGTATTTCATTGTGCTTGAAAGTACCTTCTGAGTGAGAGATTTAAAAAGAATCATTACTATATTGTTTCTTTCAATATGTTTTCCTTCTGCCCTTTAATTTCTTTTAAAATGTATTTGGTTTAAAATGTTATGTATTACCAACTTTCCCAACTGAGTAACCTTATCTATTTGATTGATTTGTGTTGCCAAATTTATCAGATAATAAATTCATATACATATATGCCTTTTCAGTTATATTCTTCAGTTGATTTGTCTGACAATTCTTGTATTCTTTTACTTTTTGTTGGTTTATATTAGTTATTAATACCTCATTTGCATTTCATATCTTACTGCATCGATTAGAAATTACAGAAAATGGGAGGTAATCATGATGGTATTAGGTATGCTTACATTTTTCCTGATTTTAATGGGGATTGCTTTAGTGTTTCATTTTTAATTATAATAATGGTTCTTATAACATCAATTACAATGTTAACATGATGCAAAGTAAAAGCGTTCCCCTATTTGCCTAAGGTAATGGAGTTAGTAAATGACATACCTGGGACTCAGACACATATATGCCTAGATCCAAAGTTCATGTTTATAAATATGTTCTATACTCAATCCAGGAGTTTTAAATACTGCTGCAGCTTTAAATCTATGTCAGTATTTTTTTTTTACCATCTCAATGGAATGCAGAATATGAGTTAGACGTAACATGGCAATTTTTTCATTGTTTTTGTCGCTTGCATATTTCTAAAGTTTTGAGATGTTGTTGGGCATATTTCTACTATATCACTTATATGTTTTACTTATCACAATCTGTGTAATCATCGTTGAATTATAGCTTCTATCAAGTTTTTACACACTTGACTAAGTATAACAGAAAACTCTTAGATGAAGTCCACTATTCCTTCCTACACATTCCTTTCAAGTGGAGCAGATTAGAGCATGCTGTACCCAACGGTATGTCTACTTGTCACATGCTTTAGTTTCTATTTAACCCATGTCACAACTTCTTAAAACTGCTGATATTAGAAAATTATCATTTTTATTTTATACATACATAGGTATAAAATTATTAAAAAATATATGCAAGTGGTTCTCTGTGTGCCAATCATGGGACTATCTATAGAGAGCTTGGACTTCTGAAGGTAGCAATTGAATTATACTAAGAAAATAGAAAAGCTTTAACAGTCCTAAATTGTACGGTGCTATTTTTTGTTATTAGTCTGTAACTGTGCTTATACAAATAAAGGGATCAAGAAATGATGACATCAAACCATATACAAGAATTTTTGTTACCTAATCATAAAACCTTTCCTACTCTATATTGTGCATCTTTTAGTTTTAATAATAAGAAATTTGCACTGTGCATGACTCTATATCAGCTTCCTTAGCCTTATTATTTGATTTGTTGTCTACTTACTAAAGGTATTCACCTTTTGCAATTCCTTTTTCTTTCCAGTGTATAGCACTTGGTTCCTTTATGTTTTCTATATAAAACAGACTATCTACTATTTACTGAGCATTCTTTTTCCGGCAGTGAGCTAATTGGACTATTTTCATTATATCACTTAATCCTCACAACAACTCTGGAGTTTGATATTATCATTTAAGTAATTGACTTAGAAAGTAAATGGTGAGGGAGTGAAGTGCCTGATTATGTAAATAGGTGCCAGAACCAGGATTCACACACAGATCTAATCTGATTTCAAAGCACTGTCATTTAACCTGTTCTAGACTATGCAACTTTCCAATATCCCACCCCTGTCAAGGGTCAGGCCCTTAGATTGAGTCATTATTCTGTTCACCTTTACATTCTATCACTTGGAGAACAAGAGAGTGGGCCCACTTGTAACATATTTATGTAATAGACCTTAGGTAATTAATTATCCTAAGGGAAAAAAATAGTCAAAATCCCTAAGTTTAGTTCCAGGGCAATTGGTGTAGAGAAGAAGCCTCATCATTATGTTGGTTCTACAGCTTAGCCCCTATGAAAGTAAGGGGACTTGAAGGTAAAAGAACTATTTCTCTATAAACTCTGGGAGATATTGAGAGCAGAATTCTCTAATACTTCTGGTACTGGTAGTAATGGACGGAGTCACTTTGGCAACGATAGTGGGTATTGTGTTTGGGAAGAAGACCAAAGCTTTGACAGGGGTGGAATTGTTAGCCGTAGGGCTATGAGCAGCAATATCGCCCCACTGGCTCATTCAAGAATGTTGTCACTGGACACTGGCATTCTTGGAAAGGACATTGCAGCATGTGCTGTTAGCAACTTCTTTGGTAGTTTTTGGAATTGCTACCTCCTTTGGCTATGTTTACTTGCAAGTGTCCTCATTGTTCTTATATTTCTCTCTTTACACCTCTTCTATTTTATTTCTTTATTCATTTAATGTCTAACCTTACCTGGATAGGAAATACAAGGGAAAATGCCATTCCTGCTTGTAAGAACCTAGTGCCTACAAAGTGCCCAAAGCCAAAGCCAGGATTCCAGCCCTTCTGGCTAAATCCAACTCTTTCTAAGATGAAATACAATACCCTTGTTGGGCAAAGGTCTCCTCTAATGTTCAATAAGTACTAGATTCAATTTCAAGTAACGCAGAGGAAGCTTTCTCTTGATGTTGCTTCCTTTGAATTATCCTTTTGATTGAAGCTTCTTTATTGACCCCATTATCAAGGAAGTTGGAGAAACATACTATATGTATAATACTATGCAAGATCATACATCTCACATGTACCACTGTTTTTATTTGTTTGTTTGCTTTTAAAAAATATTTTCTCCCCTCCCTGTCATCTCAGATCTGGATTATCACTATAAATTTCTAAGTAATCACACTGTATCCAATTCCTCCTAGCAACAATTCATTCTCGGTTTTTATACACGTTTAATCCTCCAAAAATCACAATTTCCTTCTGGTCATCTTTCTGTATTCAGAAGTCTTAACATTTTGTTTGCCACATATTATCCATTCTCAAGATGAAGACTAAGCTTCTGAAACTAGAATTGAAGACACTTCACAATAGGACCGATGGCTAAGTTTTAAAAGCTATTCTTTTCTACTTGATTTTATTAACTTTCACCCAAGTGTGCTCTTGGAGTAGACCTTATAAATTTCCATCTTCATGTCTTTGATATTACTATTTTACCATTATTTTGCCATTTCAACTCATAATTCAAGCTTCAGTCTAAAACTCATCTCCTCTCTAAAGGCTTTCTCTAGTCCACAGCAGTCTTCCTCCTTCACTCATAAATCTTTTCATATCTTACATTAGTTACTCTTTTATTCCTCAAGTAACCTAAAAGTGCCTAGAGGAGAGATGTCATATGTGTACTTATCTGTATTTCCTATAACACCTAATATAGTACCTGTACATAGTAGATTTTCATTTTATATTTATTGGTTGATTGAACAAAAGTAATGTAAGTACTATTTCTTGACCTTTAAGAGTTTATAAGATAATATTGCATTGTTTTTTGCTTGAGAATTCTGAGAGGATTTGGAAGTATTCTTAAATCATGACTCATTAGAATGAGTTATGGATACAACTCAGAATCTTTTTCTTATAAAACAGGATGTTGTTTGACAGTATCCACCAAAGTTTTTCCCGCTTTTGTATTCTATTCTGTAAGAATGCAGAGAAGAAATATATTAATGTGGAGAAGAGGTATTGAGGAATTTAAAAGGTCGTTAAGCAAAAGCAAGGGATTCTAGGTGGTGGATGGTGAGATTTCCTCAATAGATAGCTGAAAGAAAACCACAAATAGTCTATGTTTAGATTATAAGGAAAGTAGCCTGATATGGATGCAGGCTTCTTGAGTTGGCATGATGGGACATAAGCCTGGAGAAGTAATGTCAGGACAGATCCACGGAATGCTTCCATCAAAGATATGCAAAGGAGAGCTACTCAAGATGTGAAACTAAAGATATTGAAGAAAAAGGCTACTCATAGGTCACAGTGCTGCTCCTACTTAGAAAAAAATGTTCCAGACATTACTTCATGGCTTTCTGCTTGGCAAACCTAGTATTAATGACCTATGTCAGTGTCTGAATGTAACAGAAACCATCAGCTTTCTTTCATTTTTCTCTGTTGAAGTTCTCCAACTTACTTTGGAAAACTTCAAAAACTTATACAAGTTATTTTGGAAAGTACACAATGTGTCAAAGGTGCCCAGAGTTGACTTTGAGAGAGCTCTGAACATGACTTCAACTAAAAAAGAAAGATTTCAAATATTTTATAAGTGCTTGCTATATTACCTGTATCAGCAACACAGCTGGAGAAAATTACTACAGAAACAGGGTAAGACGTGATGGTCCAGAGAGTGATCTGAGACTGATGGTCCAATAGTTCATGCAAGCTGTTATCGTCTATGCTGGGATGAATTCACACTGTCAGGGAGAATATTATTGAAAGCTGGCGGAATCATTACATCCATTTCTATGAAAAATGAAATACTTAGATGGAGGGCCCATAAGGAATGGCTAAAAACTGGAACATATAAACTTTGTCTCATGAAGCTGTTTACTGACTGGATAGGAGAAAAAAATATTGAACAGTTGATCAGCTTTACAGATGCCGTATCTTAAATAGTGACCTATCCAATCAACAGAATTAGAGTATGCTCACAATTCTATTTCCACAGACAGAAGTAGAAGATTTATGTTTTCACATACAGAGATATTTGTTAATTATCAAGTAAATATTTCCGTGCTTACATAATGCATGGGGAATATTAGTGCTTCTTAGATTGCCCTAAGTAAGAAAACACTTAAGAGAAGCTCTCTTTGAACAAAGAAGATGGAATTGTGAATTTAGTTTCTTTGCTTAAGCATGCCCCTCCTAGATCTACCTATTTTCCCCACACAGTTCATAGCATCCAAGTGCAGTTAATCTCTCTGTTTAGTGGACATGGCTATTTTTGCAGTGCCTTAAGAGTTTTGTTGGTTGCCAGATCATTAATGGGCTATGAATTATGCAATAAACTTCTCCTGTACCAATAAAGAAGAAGCCAGCAGTGAAGTCTGGCCTGAGAATAGATGAAATGCAACAATAAAAGCCATAAACACATTTTTTCATTTGGAAGTCCTATTAAGAATTAGAAATAATTCATGTTCAGATGGTCTTGTGTGGCAGAGATGCTGTAATGAAAGAGTTTGCAGGACTTTTAAAAAATTGAAGAAGAAAAAGAAGATCATTGAACTTGAAATAGAGGCTGCGCCTAGAAAGTGGGGAGGTCATTGTCTTTGTTTCTTCCTTCCTATTAAAGTCTCAGGCTAGTAAAAATTACATATATAATTACAAGATTATAGGCTTATATGCAATTTACCATGTTTTTTTTTTGAGGAAAAAACCTCACTTGCTGTTTTTTAAAACACTTTCATGTATTGTCATTTTAAATTCATGTTAAAGATCTAAAAATGTATTTTGTGTTTGAAGCTGCTTCTACTGATAATATAACTCTCTCTAGGTCTGACAGTAGAAGGATGAGAGATGAATAGCATTTATTCTTAAGAAAAATACTGATTAGGTATGCTTTAGTTTAGAGTTGCAGTTTATTTCGACTGAGTCTATCACTATGTGAAATTGGTCATTTTGCTTTTGGGTTTCACATAGTGGGCAAAACACTTGGAATAAGTGTGTATAGTACTTAAAAGCATGGGTATGACACTCATGGTTCATATACTCTGGTTCTTTCACTCCCTAATGGAACTTGGGGCAGATTAGTTATTCTCTTTCTTATGGGTTGAACCGTATCCCTTCTCAAATGATATGTTGAAGTTCTAACCCCCCAGGACCTCACAGTGTGACCTTACTTGGACATGGGGTCATTGAAGATGCAATTAGTTAAAATGAGGTGATTAGAATGGGCCCTAATCTGATATGACTGATGTCCTTATAAAAAGGGGATACTTGGACACAGAGACACTGTTGGGGAAATAGAACTAAAAACAAACTCTTCTCCCAACCCAGAGAACTTCTCCACAGAGGTCGTAGAAAAAGAAAAGAGTTTTATTATTGAATAAGCATTCACCCAGAATGTGATGCACATCACGGACAATCTGCTAAAGACCGAAAGACATCCTCACCCTTTTACATAGCCAAGCAGGTGCAACCCATTACATGCATGTTTTCAAGATAAAGAATAACTTGTCAAGTAAGAGGACTTGACGGCACCTTTTGTCCCACAGAGTTCATCCAACTTTATCTGGTAATTGGAGTGACCATCTGTCTTAGCTAACTGGTTTTATCCTGAAGGAAAATAAACTTCTCCTATCTTTATGACAAGAAGTAGTCCTGCGGCTTGAGACAAGCTCCCACCGAAGTTAGGCTCCTACCTTCCCACAAGAACAGGGAGATGGAGGTGCTATCTCCCTTGAGGGTGCTCCTTCAAGGTCCTCAGATGGAACCAACTCTGCTAAACCTTGATCTTGAATTTCTAGCCTCCAGAACTGTGAGACAATACATTTCTGTCATTTAAGACCCTCAGTTTTTGGTACTCTTTTAAGGTAGTCCTAGCAAACTAATATGCCCTCCTGGTGTGGGTGGGGTTTGGGAAGGCATGAGAACTGTAAAGTGGGTATGGTAACACTATCTACTTCAGAGAGTTGTTAAGAAAATTAAATAAAGCACATAAAATGCTTAGCAAAGTGCCTGGAGCACAGTACTCAATACATCTTACCTGTTATTACATTTGTCTTTCCTTGAGCAAATTACATAGTGTTCTTGGCTATAAAATCAGGAGATCAGACAAAATTCTCTCATGTCATTTGTATCTCTGAAATTCAGTTACTCTATTTTTTTCTTTCTTAAAAGTTCAGGTCCCTTTTCTTTGTTTCACTACAAATCAACCAAACAATAAAAGAAGATTGAGTAACTCCTATTCAATTGAACAATTATTCTCTGAGTATTTCCTATGGAATATACATGTGAAAAATTGATTAGATTAAGTAATGGAAATATAAAGTGATATAGAGGAAGCAGAGAAGAGGGAGAAATCAGATCTCGGGATGAGAGGGATAAGTGAAGACTGACCAAGTTAGATGATGTTGGTAGTGGCATTTGGAGGTTGAAATCATCACCTGGGAGAGGGCAGCAAGAGTCATTCCAGGCCCAGGGAGCAGCAGGGCCCCCAAACCAAGTAGCAACACAGAATGTTGCTTGTTGCTGCAAATATCTCTGGAAGTGAAAAATTGTAGTATGAGCAAGGGGAGATATGGCTAAAAGGGGAGATATGGCTAAAAGGGAATACATGGGTCAGATTATATCAGAAGAAAGGGAGAATGCTAAATTAGAGACGGAAGCTTTAAAAAAGAACTTGAAATGCAATAGGTAACAGAATTTTGAACACAAATGATATCTAACATGTAACGAGAGCTTACAATATGTCAGGCCCTATTCTAAATACTTTTATGTATATTAACAAATGTAATATATATGGCAACATTGTTAGGTAAATATTTTTATCTTCACTTTACAGGAAAAGAAACTCAGGCACTGAGATCTTAAGTAATATGTCTATGATTATATAAACTAGTAACAGAGGTAGAATTTGAAACTGTGTGGTTTTAGTTCCAGAAAACAAAAATGGATTCACATCCTTCATGCTATAGCAAAGGGTTTTAAATGCCATATGCAGACTACGTGAAGGGAGGTAGACCAGAGCAGATAGCAATGCTCATATACGAATCCCATCTGTTTTTTATGGCACAGTTCTTATGCAAATTTGTCCCTGATGCCCTCCACCAGAAGTCATTTCCTCTATTGTAAATTCATTTGGCACTTTTTTTAAAAAACAGTATATGGTTTATAAAACTTCTAAAATTTGTACCAAAGTGATTTATATGACTGCCTTAGCTTCTTTACATGAGGTAACACTTTAACACTAAGAACTGCATGTGAACAGTGTTCTGAAAATAAGAGGTGCAAAATAAGTGTGTGATGGATGAATGATAAGAAGAGAAGAAAAGTAAATAAGACAACAGCAATATACTTTTGGAAGCTGGTAACTAGCTGAATGAGTGGTAACAGAGGGACCTGAGGCATTTTCTGGATAAGTGGAGAAAGCTGGAAAATAAACTAGTTTCCACAAGTAATTCTCCAAAGACTTAGAAACCGGTAGCACTGGGTCTGAGGATTAAGGAGGAGTGGCCACAACGGAGGGGCGAAGAGGTGCGTCCAGTAATTTAGGCCTGATGGAGTGACCGGCTGGGTGAGTGAGCATAGCGAGACTGTAAGGACACAAAAGGATACAAGACATATCGAAAAAAAGAAGCAAAGGACTCAGGGACTAACTTCATAGAGACAGGGAGAAGGTAGAGTACATTAGATACAAAGTATTAAAATCTGCTAACAGGGCCGTCAGAGAAGTTTTTGTTTGGTTATTTAAGGAGTGCTTAAATAAGGATGTGATGCTTAGCTGATATTTTTACTTCCTCTACTTTGATACACATCCTCTAATTCTTACCAAAGACTTTCTTTGTTCTTTGACTAATCTAAACAAATATTCTAAGCCATCGCAGAGCCTTCTAGCTAAACCAAAGGTGAGAAGATGAGGAGCAAACTCATACTGTCTTTTTGTACAAATCCAAATGTCTCACTTTGCTGTAAACCATGTTAACATTCCCTCAGCACATTTTCTGTGACTGCTCTCTTTAGCTTCATCCCAAGTCAGCATCCCACACAGAAGCTGCTTAGGGCTCTTGCTTTCATTTCTTCTTGGCACACTGTCCTGTGATCCCTTACTTGATCTCCTCTAGTATGCTAGTTCCGGTTATCTGGCTATTCTCTGGTACTTGCCCTGAGTTATTGCTGGGAACAGAAATGAACAAGGTGACACTGATGAAATTTATTTCATGTCAAGAAACAGCTCAAGATTTGTTTGGAACATTGGATTTCCACACACTGATCAGCCACTTGTTTTATAATTCTACCTTAATGAAATAAACCAGGAGCCTTTGAGAAATCTACTGTGAGACTCTTACATGATTAAATGGAAGATTCTGTCAAATCTGCATCCTTAACGAGCAAATAAGACAATCCCTTAACTAGGAGTTGTTATTCTTTATCTCTCACTTAGCTACAATTAAAACATTTTTTCCTAGTGTTCACACAATTATTTTCTATGTTCTTTTCTTGAAGTTTCTTTTCTTGGTTCTTATTTTACTTGAAAACATAATGAGAATGAAATTCAGAGAAAATGAAACCATATATTACATTTGAATAAAATCATGACTTTAATTTAAAAACTTTTCAATATCAAAACAAATTTATACAAAGGAAGGATGTGGAATTCATATTTTTTGAGAACTTGTGTTAGCTGCTTTATGACCCTTGTATGATTAAGTTAGCATCTCTATAAGGTAGTTATTTTGTATCTCTATTTACAGACAAGAAACCTGAGAGTCATAAAGATAAAGTTGTATAGCTTGTTCAAAGCCATACAAGTAAGTGGTGTGGGTGTGACTTGAACTTGTTTTGTCTGACTTTAAAGTTTGCATTTTTTTTTTTTAAATATCACCTTGTTTTCTGTCTTCATGAGGAGCAATGACCGGTGTCCAAATGTACTGTTATAAAAGGTAGTTAGATGGCAGTTGTACCCAGAAGCAGCATAAGTTAATGGAACGGTCCTGAAGTTAGATGGTCTGGTTTTAATTTCCTTCTCCATTACCAAATATTGGTGGAAGCTGGAACGGCCCACTTTGTTATACAGTAAAGATGGTATTAATACACACACTGCAGATGTGAGAATTAAATGAAGGAACGTGCATGATCATGATTTAGAAATTCTAAAGTGTCCTATAAACTGTAATTTTTATTGTTATTGTACAAAGTCCAATATAGATAATTCTTTCCTGAAAAGATTAAATCATCATAATGAAATATGAAAATTTATATTTAATTCTAGTTGATAACTAATTTTATAACAAGTTGTACTATATTCAAATGACTGAGACATATGATCTCAAACTAATCTTATTCTTTAGGACTACTCCCTACATATATATTTTTAAATATCAGCATAAGATTTTATTGTATGTTGAGGTGTATGTTTAATTTTACACACATTTTTTTCATTTTGAATTTATATTTCCTCTTTCTGAACTTAAATAAAATTAAATATTTAATGTTCCCAGCATTTTATAATTTGTTTAACCACAATTTAGGAAAACACATTCAAATTGAAGTGAAATATTCTTATAGCTGCTACAGATTTTACATTATTTTAATTTAAAAAAGAAAGGGCATAGTAAATAAATGATATATAAAGAGATAGATAGGTATAGGTGTAGAAAGATAGATAGATGGATAGATAGATAGATAGATAGATAGATAGATAGATAGATATACCAGATAACAGAAAAATGGGATGGCGTCTGCATTCTTCTATAAATGAATTACCCATTCCTTAGAAATGTGCATTTATTGTAGCTTTTTATTTTATGTTGTTTATTTTGCTCTATTGCTTTCAGTAATGATATGATTCATTATTAATTCAAGAATTTTGTCCCTAAGACAATATCTATTTTTCATTTTCTGAGTACAACAGTGACAAAAAATCTGAATCAGGGATATCTTCAGCCATAGGATCTACCAACTGATGGAAAATGATTTGTAGATAAAAATTACTTTAATATATAAAGACTGATGTTAGGGTAGTTATTTTTAATGATATTTATGAGATTACATAGCCTACATGAATATATTTTGCTTGTTACCGTACTCAGTTCCATATAAGGGAACACGATATGTGGCTAAAAGCCAAAATCTAGCAGCTATGCCACTGTGCATGTGGAACTGCCCAGCTCACTCTGACATATAGGAGGCCCTCATTAAGTGTTAGTTAAACCTAAAGAGAGAAGTTTCAAAATATTTTTTTATGCAAATAAGAAGAGTATCATCTTTTAAATTTAGAAATTTAGGTAATGGATGTGAAAGATACCTTTTAATGAGTACAATTAAAAAACAATTTCAGTGAATAATAGTATTATATATTAACTGCTGATTGACTCATTCTTTTGGGAAACGATGATGACCAAGAATTAACTAACAATGGATGGAGAGTTTGGTCCTCTACTCATGGTTAAATGGGCTGTTATTGCACTGGCAGGGGACCCTCCATTGGAAAATCGTTTCCAAAGCAAAGTGGGAGGGGAGTCAATGACACGGGTTCTATATTTCTATCACGTTCCATGCAGTGTTTAAAAGTATCAGAGGGCCACAAAGATAATGTGTTGCTCCAAGTATGTTTCTTGGCTTTAACTAATGCTTTGCACCACAGGGAGCCATTCAAGTTTTGGTGATAGCATTTTCTAAGTAAGCTTGCTGTCATTTTATCTTGCCAGCCTCTAGTCCCTCTGAGCTTGGCTTATGCTTTCAGGTTTTCATTCTAGCACACAAAATAATAGTATTTGCCAGCACAGGCTACTCTGTGGCCACCAGTACATTCTTTGAACTTTATCTTTAATTATGTTTAGACAAAGTCAACATTTTTTACTTATAACGCAACACATCTTTAAAAGAAAGAAGGGAAGCAAGCAAAAATAATGAGAAATAGGATTAGAAAAATCTCTTTATTTAGTTGAACCTCTATCGATATAAAACAAACATAAGGGGTAAGTATGGGGAAAACTAAACTGGCTGAAACCCTACATTTATGAAACACTTATTCTTATATTGATCAGCTGATTAGTATTAATAATAAGCTATGGAAGATTAGAAGATATTACTGAGGAATGTAATTTTTATTCATTGTACAGCATACATAAAACAAACACCCATAATAGACTAGATTTAGAATAACTTACTAGAAAGATGGGACCAGGAGAGTGGAAAGAATTACCTGTTGGGTCCTCTTTTGATTAGTTTGGAAGACTGGTCAAAATAATGGATTTTCTAGTATCTTTTAATTCACTCCAGAAACAATGGAATTCCCGGCATTATAAAAATTTTGACATTTATTTCTGAATTTGAGGTTAATAATTGAATTCAATCAACTTCTTTTTTTTGTGATTACTCATTTATAATCAATTTAAAATTCTGAACAAACTTAGTTTTACTGACTATCGCTCTAATGCTCCTGAATTGGGAAGTCTTAGGAAGGATTCAGTTACCTGCCAAGCAATCCAGTTTCAGCCTCATTGCATCCCTTGGCTTTTCTTCAAAGCCCGCAGCTGTCACTTTTTTACAATACCATGATGCCTCTGTTTCCTTCCAGCTCACTTTTACTATGGCATCTACTCATGCTTCCTCAAATATTTTACTAGTAGTAATCATCTGGTGGGGGCCATCAGGAGGCAAGTATTGAATATTCTAAACTCCCATCTCGTATCTTTTCATCTGAAAAAGCTTCATGTTCAGTCCATCGATATTTAAAGTTCTTCTTAGATGACTTGATAGAGTGGCTTTCAGTTTAATCATTTAAGAAATTTAAGCAGTTTAAGAAATTATCACCAATCACTAAGAAGTTGCCATTAAATTTTAATTTAATCATTTATTAATAACACTACTAAAAACATTTTACTGTTAATCGGTACTGCTTATTTTCTCTATACAATGTGCCATGCATTGAGCCAAATGTTCTACATGCATTGCTTCTAATTCTTATGCCTGTGTTGAAAGATAAGTATCACTATACTCTCTCCCTCATTTCACATGCTAGATAATTGAGGCTGAGTGAGGCTCAGGAACTTTCTCACTTTATTGATATCCTGTGAATCCCAAGTATTCTGCAAAATCTTAAGGATACATTAAGTGCTTAGGATATATTACCACCAACAGACAAGAAAGCAAGTCATTACTCAGAGGTCGGAAGCATTTGTTCCACTCTTCTGAAAAAGAAGCTAACATATTTTAACTTTCAACTTTGTTTTTGCAAAAGCCTTTGTTCTTGTCTTCTTTGAAAACTGTGTCAGTTTTCTTTCAGTTGCAAGTAACAGAAACCCAGCTCGATCCAGTTTAAGGCAGAAAGAAAATAAAACAAAACAAAATTGAGTTTCATCTGAAGGACGCTGGAAATTTTCAGATAATTGAAGAAAGAGCTTCAGAAACCTGGGAAACTGTGGGGAGAGTAGGCTATCGATAGGCAAGAAATTCAAACCAACACACCTAAGCCAGTATTTAAGGATCTTTGCTGTGAACCCAGGGTAGTTTCTAAATTCAGATATAACTCATGCTTCACCAATCTTTTCCCCCACAGAATTAAATGCACTTAAAGATAAGTAATGATAAAAAAGAAGCAACACTTAATCTATGAATAACATCATAAATTATTGTATCTCAAAAAATAAATGAGACGATCATTCAGGAAAAATATCACATCACTCTCAAAGGGGAAAAGTCCAAATTAACCTCAGCCTTCTGTACAGCAGCAGTCACATGCCAGAATGTCATGGCCACCACGTCTACAAAAATCTTCAGGGAAAGGAAATGTGGTGACATTTAATAAAAGATAAAAACAAAAATCTCATTAAAAACAGCCATCCTGAGATCAACCAATTTATCAGGACTAAGATGAAATATATCTATAAATGTGAATGAACTAAACCTTACTATTGAAAGAAAATTATTTTAGGTTCAGATCTCAATGAAAATCTCAACTGTTTGTCATTTGTAAGACAAATGTATGAAAAGAACTCAGATTGGTTGAATATAAAAGGTTGAGTCAGGAACAAAATAATAAAAATAAAGAAGAGTAACCATCTTGATATCAGAGAAGTTGATTTCTGATGTAAAACCAATATACATAACTAAGAAAGATTAAAAAGAAAAAATGAATAATACAAACTGCATAGCTTTTATGTGTATATATATATATATACATATATATATATATATATATATGTGTACAACATTTTGTAGCATCAAAATTTATAGGCTAACTCATTAAGAAATCCAAGATAAAATAGTGCCTAAGAACCTATATATGCTCATTTCAAGCCACTTTCCACTTTACTTTCGCCTAAAGTGAATGAGCAGGTGCACCGGATCAGCTCTACTAAGTGGGGAGAATTCCCTCTCCACCATCTCTCTGGGATACCCCCTAATTGTGTCTATAATCCATTCACATCTGTCTTTGGCTTGTGCGAGCTGACCCATGTTTAAAACAAGCTCTGTCTTTTTTCTTCTCGTTCAGCTGGCTTATTGTGACACACTGATATAGCTCTAAGTGCAAGTCCGAAAAAGGAGTACATCTCAGGCAGCTTACTTGTGCCTTCTAGTCTTGCTCAGGCTCATTCCAGAGGCATTATTATTATTTTTTTTGAAGAAGAAAGACCAGCCCTGAGCTAACATCTGCAGCCCATCCTCCTCTTTTTGCTGAGGAAGATAAGCCCTGAGCTAAGATCTGTGCCCATCTTCCTCTACTTTCCATGTGGAACGCCTGCCACAGCATGGCTTGATAAGTGGTGTGTAGGTTTGCACCTGGGATCAGAATCGGTGAACTGTGGGCCACCGAAGCAGGGGGCATGAACTTAACCACTAAGCCACCGGGCCAACCCCTGTATTACTTCCATTTTGTGAAGCACTGCTATGGAGCAAACTCAACTTAATGATTTACCAAGTGCAGTGGAATCTGGTTTATAATGGCAGTTATAGGTGTATGGTCACATCGTGTCTCAGGGTCAAACATTCCCTATCTACTAGGACTCATTAACATGTCAGAAACAGTTTCTCAAAGGCTGTATAATTCTCTGTTGAAGATACCATGGCCTTGTTCCAGAAACCCATGGACCTGTGTTATGATTCTCTCACTGAGAATCACATAGCTCCATAGGGCATCTTTTCCTACCATTTATACCACCAACATCATAGTATCTGCTGGATAGTGTGCCTCAAGCAATAATGCCTCTGGCACCACAGCCTGAATTTGTTGGAGAATCCTTTCCTTTTCTGAGGCTCACTCAAAGCTGGGGCATTCCATGTAGTTCAATATATGGGCTGGTTTATTAACTGTATGAAATGTGTTTCTTCCAGAAGCCAAAGAGCACTATGCTTCCTTCACTGTGATAGGAAATGTGTGTTGCAGCAATTCGTCTTTTACTTTGACGTTGCATTTGATGATTGGACCTCGAGAAGCTTCATAGATGTCACAGGTCTTACGCATTCTTATAGTTTATCTCCCACCCTCTAGGGTGCATGTTTCTCACCCAGGCCTCCAGCATGCTAATGGCCTCTTGCTCGTGATCGAGAAGTAGGATGTCATTGATGTAAGGAGTCAGTGCAACGTTTTCTTAAACGTTCAGATGGATTAGATCTCTTCAGACTATCTTATGACACAGGGCAAGAGACTTAAAATGCTCTGAGGCAAAGACTAAAAAGCCCTGTAAATGAATCATATTTTCTATTTGGAATGGAAAAGAAGGCATCACTAAATCTATAGGCTTATTAATCTCTTCTAGCAATGATACTACATTCAGCATAGCAGCTGTGATTGGGGCAACTGCTTGATGAAGCCTGAGGTAGTCTATAGTCATTCTTTGGGATCCATTCAGTTTCTGCAGGGGCCAGATTTGTGAATTAAATGGAGATATGGTAGGGACTGCTACCCTTGAATCCTTTAGGTCCTTAATCACATCACTAGTCTCTGCTGTCCCCTCGGCCTGTGATACTGTGTTTGATTAATTATCTTGGGCAGAGCAGGCAGTCCAGTTTCAGAGATTTTCACTTGACCTTTCCTACTATGATAGCTCTTACCTCACAGGTCAAGAACCCAATGTGGAAGTTACTTCAACTGCCGAACTTCTCAATTTCAATGATACACCTGGGGTCTAGGAGAATGAGCACTGTGTGGATCTGCAGATGCGGTGGGCCACTGGAGGCTGGACTTTGGCCAGGACTCTATTCCTGATTACCTGACCCCATAAGTCGCTATTCTAACCGAAAGGCCATAATGGTATCTTTGCTAGCTCAGATCCCGTGTCCCATATCCTTGAAATGTCTGGTAATATTCTTTCCTCAATGCATAGTCACCTGAGTTCATTGCCATAATTTCCTTTGGAGAAAGACTCAGGGAATTATCATGGTATATACCTGGGTATTACAGAGCATTTCCTTTTCAGTTAATGGGCTCCAGATCTGAAATTTGGCTCAGGTGTGAGAACTGAAAAAGGGATCATAATTTTGTATTGTGGCAACCACCTTTAGCCTCCCACACCTCCGTCTTGCCTCTTTCTGGTTGCGGATGTTGTAGAAGTTGCAGCACCTTTGTTGGCTTCCTGTCTTTTTCCCTCTATGGTTGCCATGCTCAATAAACTGTCTCTAAAATTTCCTGCATGTCCAGCCCCCCATCTACCTCTCCTTCCTTACCAATTTTCCAGTATAGTAGTTCCCCCTTTTCCGTAGTTTTGCTTTCCGTGGTTTCAGTTACTTATGGTCAACTTCGGTCTGAAAATATTAAATAGAAAATTCCATAAATAAACAATTCATAAGTTTTAAATTGTTGTCATTCTGAGTAGCATGGTGAAATCTTGAGCCATCCCACTTTGTCCTGCCTGGGACGTGAATCATCCCATTGCCCAGTGTATCCACGCTGTGCACACTACCCACCTGTTAGTTGTTTAGTAGCTGTCTTGGTTATCAGGTCAACTGTAATGAAATTGCAGTGCTTATGGCTAAGTAACACTTATTTTACTTATTAATAGCCCCAAAGTCCAAGAGCAGTGATGCTGGCAATTTGGATATGCCAAAGAGAAGCCATAAAGAGTTTCCTTTAAGTGAAAAGGTGAAAGTTCTCGATTTAACAAGGAAAGAAAAAAAATCCTGTGCTGAGGTTGCTGAGATCCACGGTAACTTTTATATTGTTATAATTGTTCTATTTTATTATTAGTTATTGTTGTTAATCTCTTGCTGTGCTTAATTTATAAATTAAACATTATCATAAGTATGTATGTGTAGGAGAACACACAGCATATATAGCATTCAGTACTATCTGCAGTTTCAGACATTCTCTGGGGGTCTTGGATCGTATCCCCCACAGATAAGGGGGGCTATTGTAATATGGCCTCCCAGCTTCTAGCAGTTAAGTACTGCTCCCTGACTTTGCTATTTTGAGGCCATATCATCCCTATAAATGCTAGTGAGCCCAGCTCTGCAGTCACTTCTCTTACCATCATCCCTGGCCTCCAGCCCCCACTGAACTTCATTGTGGTGCTGATGCCTCTGTCACCAGCAACTCCTAGTGCTTTGATGACAAGTGTCTCCTTTGGGCCCTGCTGTGGAACATATTCTGGTGAGTGTTCTGATTTTACATAATATGTCCTTCCCAGCATGCCTGCAACCGTTAACCTCTTTACTTGTTTCTCTGCTATTTGCTGGGGGAGCTCAGATGTTCGCTCTTTTCTGAATGCTGTCCATCACGTTTTCCACACTAGCAGTGAGTTAGGAACACGCCCTGGTATCCTTGCTGGGCTGTTAATTCCATGCCCTGAGAAAATACCCCAAATCGATGAACTGTTATCCACTCTTATATTCTAGATACTTTGATCAAACACCCTAAAACTTGAAGGCTAGGAATACTTCCCTGGCTCCTGCTTGCATATGCTGCCTAATTCTGGCAATTCTTTTGCTGTATAGTCTGTTTTCTTTCTTATCAGTCACAGAAGACTCTCAGTGAGTTTATGCTGGGGTTTAACCCTGGTTGTTGGCCCGGAAGCCAGGAAAGAGGGTGGAGGTAGCCCGTGAGGGGAGCAGCTGCTGCAAGTCCAGAGAGTTCAGAGATGGGACGGCAAAGTCAACATCCTCAGAGGCATCCAGGCAGGTGGCCCCATCCCATGTTCAGGGCGCTTGGATTTCCCCACCTGGGTCCTCATCTTTGCATAACAGACCTGCCTTGCTTGAGCATTTAACTGTCTGGAGCTCTGGAATGCTAACAATTGGATCATCAGCCTACAGCTCAACGGAGACTGTCTCTCCACTGCCGGAGATAAAGGCCTTTATGGAAGCTACCCTAGAGACCTCTGGCTCTCACACTGAGCCCTTAACTCCATTTTGAAGTCGATTGCTCACTGTGAGCTTGTCCCAAATCCCCTTCTAACTACCTGTTTTCCCTGACCACTCTGGGTACATTTGTGATAGTCTGAGTCCTCTAAGAAGTGGACAAGATGGGGTTAGGCATGCAAAACATTTGCTAGGAGATATGACCTTGAAAGAGAAGAGGAAGTGAGTCAAGAGAGCTGGGAAGGCCATGAGTCTGCCTTGCATGTCTGAGCCTTACGAGGGAGAGAAGGAAGGAAAAAGAGGTTGGGATGATGAATCTTAGATTTCAGCACAGTTCTAAAGTTTAGCAAGACCCATGGGAGATCTTTGACCAACGTCGCTTTAGTATCACAGCTTTGCTCAGTTATTGGTTGGGAGCAGCCCATGGGATACTTGGCTCTGGAGCAAATACGGCGATGTATTCTAGGATGTAGCAACTTAGGCCTTCAGTTAATGACATTCCTGAAGTCAGAGACTTGGCAGGTACATTGAGGCACTGGAACAATATCAGCATGTGTGTAGACACAGGTAAATAATTTCTCCCATGAAAACATCTTCAGAGCAATTGTACTTAAGAACGTTTCTCTGTTGAAATATAAACTACTCACTCTTTTATTACTATACTATATCACAATGTACTGTATAGTATTACAATGCAGCATTAGTAATTCTGGCTAATGGCAGCATGCAGTTATGTTTTAATAGTAGGAAATCTGTTAATAATTCACAATATTAATTCAAAGTAAAAATCATGTGACTGCTAAAAATGCTAAACATATATTGGCTAAATTTTTTTTTAGCTCTTTTAGATAAAAAAATTCGTAGTAAAATAGGGATATATGGCTAGCTCCTTTATGTGAATACATATATATTTAGAATTATGTCTTGTAACGAAATACCAGAATTTCACAGTTAAGACAGAGCAAGCATATTTATTTAATTTGATTTTAGTTAATTAATTTAAAATTGTTTTAGGGTTACTAGTGCTACAACTAATGAAAAAATTAAGACATTAAAAGAAAAAATATTTATCATTGCAGATGACCTAATTGTACAACTCAAGAGAGCAAAATGAAATATAATTATTATTAATAAGATCATTCAGTAATGTAGCTGCATCTAGCATTTACATATAAAAGCATTTATCATTCTATATACAAACAAATCCAATGAGAAAATATAAAGAAGTAAAACATCCCATTTACAATAGGCAAATAATATATAAAATATTAGAAACAAGCTTAACAGAAAATATACAAGACCTATATGACAAGCAAATGATAAAGCTACTTAGGGTCATAAAATAGGGCTCTAATGACTAGGAACACATAAATGATTATTAGATGCGGCAGCTAAATATATCACTGCTCTCAAAATAATCTATTAATAAGATACCCTCCAAATACTGATTTTCAAAAAGAAAAGCAGGTTATCTTTTAAATTCTTACAAAAAAAAAAAACCCTGCCTAAATAACCAAGACATTCCTGAAACTGGAGAATAATACAGGTAATACAGAATACGCCTTACAGCTTGTTGAAGATTTGGTTAGCATAACTCCCCAGGACAAAACTGACCCTTGTTCCATTTTTACAGTAATAAGGTCAGTCAAACTGTTAACCCAAGATGTTGAAAGTGATGGATCAAGAGTTGTTTTGAGCCAAAGTGTGTTGTCTGCTTTATCCTAGAAATCGTTGTAGCTGCCCCTGATGCAGGAAGAGTTAATAATCACTGGAAAAAGCTTGCCAACAAACTGTGATCCGGAGGTGAGAAGGCCAGTTAGCCAATGACAGGTAAGACCTCCAGGGGGAGGCAACCTAAGACAGGCATTGGTTGCCTGGGGGCACAGATGGAGACATGATATTGGGAGCAGGAGGGGCCGTTGCCTAGGAGGCCTTGCATGCTCTGAGATAAAATATAAGAGCACAGCAATAACATGATAATATCAAAACAGAGGCCAAGGGAGGGCTCCTTGAGAAATCACTAAGAATTCTTGGCATTCACTAATTACTTCATCTAGAACACCTGTGTATGTTTAACAGCTGTAAGCTATGTATATATTGAAACACTGGTTATAATAAACTCAGAGTGGCCATCAGCCCTCTCCGCATCTATCCTGATGTGTACATTGGATTGCGACACTGACAATCGTTCCATTCATTTATTCAGCAAATGTTTATTGATTCTTACTCTGTGCCAGGCTCTGTTCTTGATACTGCAGGTAGAGCAATGAACAAAACAGACAATTCCTGCACTCATGCTGTGTACATGCTGGCGGGGATCATCCTGTGCATGATAGAAGTTTAAGATTAAGAAGTGCCCCAGTCAGGGGCAATGGTCTCCAGCATAGCACGTGTCTAGGCAGGACTGTGGTGCTATGGGTTTTTCCATGGAAGTCTGCACCTGAAAGGGGCAGGGTTGACGTTCCTCAAGTTTGGACTTGGCTCTCCTGACTCACATCTAGGATCTACAAGTATGTATCCATTCTGAAAACCCAAAAAATTAATCTTCATCTATCACAAGAGAATAGTTCTGCCTTCTCCACTGTAAAACATACTGAGCTGACTTCTTTTTTTTTTTTTTTGAGGAAGATTAGTCCTGAGCTAACATCTGCCTCCAATCCTCCTGCTTTTGCTGGGGAAGACTGGCCCTGAGCTAACATCCGTGCCCATCTTCCTCTAGTTTACATGTGAAACAGCTGCCACAGCGTGGCTTGATAAGCTGTGCTAGGTTTGCACCTGGGATCCGAACCGGCGAACCCTGGGCCGCTGAAGCAGAACTTGTGAACTCAACTGCTGTACCACCAGGCCGGCCCTTGAGCTGACTTCTTTATGTATCTTTAGTCATATTTGTATAATTTCCCCACATAGAGTTTGTTTTGGCCTCTCCTTCAAACTGAACTTACTACCAGCATTTGTCAATTAAATGATTTATGCAGGAAATTATTCTTAATAAATGTTAAAGTACATTTGAAAGTTACAATACATAAAATAGTATAAGTGACTGAAAAATAAAAAGTCTTATCAGTGGGACACAGTAGAGGTCAGAAATCTATTCAAATAAATATGAAGATTAATATGTGATTGAGCGGTGTTGATTAAAGTGGGTCATTGAATTAGTGCTGCACGGAACATTGAAAGAGCCCAAGGGAAAACAAAAAAATGTTGAGCCTCCTATCTTAATCGTTATCCCACGGTAAATTTCCAATGGACTAAGCACCTTTCTATTATCATTACTGGAGTAAGAACACAACACGGAATCTATCCTCTTAACAAATTTTAAGTGCACAATGCATTGTTGTTGAGTGTAGGTAGAATGTTGTACAGCCCATCTCCAGAGCTTATTCATCTTGCTTATCTGAAACTTTATGCCTATTGATTAATAACATCCCATTTTTCCTACCCCCAGCCTCTGGCAACCATCATTGCACTCTTTGAGTTTATGAATCTGTCTACTTTAGATACCTCATATAAGTCATATCACACAGCACTTGTGCTTGACTTATTTCACTTAGCATAAAGTCCGCAAGATCTATCCATGTTATCACATATTTTAGAATTTCCTTCTTTTTTCAGACTGAATATTATTCTCTTGTGTGTATATACCACATTTTCTTTATCTATTCATCTACAATGGACAGTCAATGGACAATATTGACTTAGATTGTTTCCACATCTTAGCTATTGTGAATAATGCTGCAATGAACATGAGAATACTAATATCATTTCAAGATCTTGACTTCAGTTCTTTTGGATATATAGTCAAGAGTGAAATTGCTGAATCATATGGTAGTTCTATTGCTAATTTTTTTTTTAAATTTTTTAAAGATTTTTTTTTTATTTTTTCCTTTTTCTCCCCAAAGCCCCCCGGTACATAGTTGTGTATTCTTCGTTGTGGGTTCTTCTAGTTGTGGCATGTGGGACGCTGCCTCAGCGTGGTCTGATGAGCAGTGCCATGTCCGCGCCCAGGATTCGAACCAATGAAACACTGGGCTGCCTGCAGCGGAGCGCGCGAACTTAACCACTCGGCCACGGGGCCAGCCCCTCTATTGCTAATTTTTTGAGGAACTTTCATACTGTTTCCCATAGTGGCTGCATTCCCACCAACAGCGTAGGAGAGTTCCAATTTCTCCACATCCTTGCCAACGCTGCTGTCTTTTATTTTTTGGGGGGAATAACCATCCTGATAGATGTGAGGTAATATTTCATTGTGGTTTTAATTTGCGTGTTCCTGATGATTAGTGAAGATGAATATAGTAATATAAAACAACCGCCATTCAAAAAAATTACAAAAAGAAAACAGTGGAGAATTTAATTGCACCGATATCTAAGCATTGCCAAATATCTAGAAGCAATGTTAGGGATAATCGTTGAGCTGAATTGCATCACAAAATTTCTTCATGGAAAAACATTTCCTTAAATAAAGTCAAAATACAAGCAAATCTTGAGAATCACAATATTTGCAACACATATGAAAGAAAAAGTACTAAAACAAGGCTTGGTGATTGTTACTTCTGTTGTTTTCCTTATTGTTTCCTTATTTGCTTTTAATGATCACCCTTTGGAGATTTTAAGTGTGTTTTGCTTTTATGCTTACTTTGATACTCTTAGAAATGGCCTGAGAGTATAAAAAGAATATTTGCTTCTTTCTTTTAAGTAATTTAATAACAGTAAATTCAACTTTGTTTAAAGTAAAAGTAGAATAAGTTGACTCTGACTTTAGCCTTTACAATTTTTCATAAGTTTAATTTAAAAGGTTAGGTTAAAAAAAATCACTATTTCATATTTAAATTAAAGGTGCAGGTGATACATTTATATGTGAACCTACACAATCTTTAATCATCTTGGGGAGAAGCTAAATCTTCCATGAGAAACAACATGCACGGTTACCCTATATTCAAATGTCAATTTTGTGGACAAAAAGGAAAATGTGTAGACTCTTTAGGAAACTGGGATGTTGTATGCTATTTATTTTGCTCTCCTTTCCATCCAGTCAGTACTTCATCAAAATGCTCCTTTTGAATATTACCTGAATATTCTGTAAATTTTAATTTTATATCAACATGTTCAAGGTAAGAAGAGAAGAGAAATTGGGAAATTATGCCACGATGAGTAAAGGCATATTTGATAATCATCAAAATAATATACCTGTTTCTCCTATTGGAAAACAAAGTTGCTAGTAATGTTGGCATGCCAGAACTAGTGTGCTCTGATTGCACACATGGATTTTGAGTAGGTAAGACTATGGTGGCTTTTAAGACTTACATCTTCCTTCTTAGATAACCATATTGTTACTGCTTCTTAGTAAATAAGCTTTTGATATATCTGAATGTTTGCCTATCACTTTAGTTTTTCACAAATTGCATTGCATTGTTAATAACCGTGGATGTTTCTAACCAGTCTCCAATTAGTTAATGGTATCACTATGAAGAAAGATGCATATTTTAATTTGTAAAATAGGGATTATGCCTTTTTTCCGTTGCTATTCAAAAAAACATGTTCAACCCATTTTAGTTATCTTGTTTACACAGGAGACATGTTGACATAATTCCAGTGGTGACGCATTTAGGCTGAAAGACAGTGTACATTATATATAATTGGTTTAATTAGACATTTCCTTACCTATGTCAACTCAGCCATCAGATTGATCTTTCAAAAATATTGATCAGATCATGTTTTCCTTGTGCTTGAAACTTCCTTCTGTTGTTCACACCAAGTTTCAAATATTTAATGTTACTTAAAAGCCGTCACACTCTGGTTTCTGCCTATTTCTCCAGTCTTAGTGGTTGACATTTTTTCTCTCTTACTCTCTCACTTCCTAATTTCCTAAATTCCAATTATATTGGTCTTCTTTATCTTCTTCTGTTTTGTTTTTGTTTTTTTAATTCCTTGAACTGGCCACAGATATTCTCACCTCAGGGTACTCACACATTCTCTCTGTCCAGAAAGTTCACTTAAATAAGTCCTTCTCTTGATTTTTGATATTTAACCTTTTTTTTCATGTCTCTGGTCCCCCCAGACTTGAGAACTTGGAGTTGAAATCTTTGAGTTCTCTGCCTTTTTACAACTTATCAAGCCTCTCACATCCCAAATGTTCTCACTTGATCTTTTTCCTTTCCTTTCCTTTCCTTTCTTTGTCCAGTCGAGGGTCATGTCTTTAATCATTTTAGCAAACTTCTACCTAGAATCCCGCCTTCTGGACTTTCCTATTCCTCTCAATCCTACGTACCCGCAGATTTTTTTCTTCTCACTTCACTACTTTGGTTATTTTAAGCATTTGTTCAAAAGTCTTTAAGTTTCCCTAGAATCCTTTGAGGTAAACCTAAATCCTTTTTTTAAAACATTCTTAAAACTCTATATTTCCCATTATCCTCACTATTTCCTTACACAAATCATTTTGTTCTACAACTGATCATTGCCTGAATTGTTCTTACTCACATTTTCTTCTGCCTTGCCCATTTTCAATAATACCTGCTTGCATCCACTCCTTTCATCCCCAATTACAGTCCTTTCCAATTTTTAAAGGAATTCACAACTACAAATTCAGATATTATGCTGTTACACTGAAAACTTCGAGTAATGTCTAACCACAATTTGCAATGGATACTTGTTTCAAGGCATTTCTAATACCTTGACAACCATGTCTATTTCATATAATCTTTATTAATTCTGGTTCCCTACTAAGATAAGTTGGCTGTGAGCCAACTGCTAATCCTGTAGTCAGAATTTACATTTACTCTCCACCATGGTAGTTTGTCTCATTGGTTCGTTTTCCTTCTCCTGTATCCATTCTTTTTGCCATGAAACTTTGTAGTTCTTCAGTCCTGGAGTCAAATATATTTCCATCTCTCTTGACTTTAAGATTGGCCATGTGACTTGTTTTGGCCGACGGAATGAGGTAGATGTGACAGGGTACCATTTTTGAGCCTAGGCTTTAGGGGTTTCACATGTTTCTGCTTGCTCTCTCGCACATATGCATTGCTGTGAGGATAACATGCCGTGGCTAGCAGGCAGTTCATGTACCTGTAGTGAGAAGCAGAGCCACTCAGTTGCTGCAGCCTGAGACAGAACAGCCCAGCTGAGCACAGCCTAGATTGCCATTGAGTTTTGGAGTAGTTTGTTATGCAGCAATAGCAATCAGATTCATTCACGCAAACATAGTTTTAGTTTATATTTCTGTTATTGAAATTATCATCTAGCTCTATTATTTGACAGAGATAATTCATTAAAAAATATTTATTATATGCTAGATTGCTACTTTTTTCATGAATGAATTAAGCTAAATAGTTTATATCTATTTTATTATGTATATTTATACATCATTTATACATCATTGATTTAACTCCAGAAGTTAACTTTAGCTTTCAGGCCCCATCTGGGCAGGGGACATCCCTTAATCATCACTGTATACCTGTAAGCACCCACTGTACACAGTGCTCTGCACAAAAGAAGCATTTCTTAGTGCTTGTGGAATGAATGAAAAGATTTTAAACTTATAATATTTCAAGTCATACAAATGTGTATGTAAATTAAAAATTACTTTTGATAATCATCTGGTGTAATAGTTTTATAATTTCATCATTGATTCAAAAATTTCATTGAAATAGTTATTTTTAGTTATTTTATATAGTAATTGTCAAGGATTCTCTTTTGCACTTAAAGAATGGGAGAGTATACTCATGTTTGTGGCAGCATTGTTCATAATACCTAAAAGATAAAGGCAATCCAAGTGTCCATCAACAGATGAATGGACAGACAAAGTGTGGTCTATACATACAATGGAATATTATTCAGCCTTAAAAAGAAAGGCGATTCTGACACATGCTACAACATGGACGAATCTTGAGGCTATTATGCTAACTGAAATAAGCCAGTCACATAAAGATAAATGCTGTGTGATTCCACTTATATGAGATCACTAGGGTAGCCAAATTCACAGAGACAGAAAGTAGAATGGTGGTTCCCTGGGGCTGGAAGAAAGGAGGAATGAGGAGTTGTTTAGTGGGTATAGACTTTCAGTTTTGCAAGATGAAGAGTTCTGGAGATGGATGATGGTGATGGTTGCACAACAATATGAATGTACTTTCTGCCACTGAACTGCATATTTAATGTTATCTATATTTCTTATTGCAATAAAAAAATAGGAATGAAAAGCATGGAAGAAAAAAATTTCATTAGCTACTCCTAAGACGTAAAGCAATAGATATGAAAGCGTTTGATTTTGTATTTAAAATCTTGATTTAAGTTTGATGCTACTGCCAATACTTATTTGTCAAAGAGTCTTGTGGTGAATGAGTAACAAGAAACTTTACATAGTAATCTCCTTATAGTGAAACCACATATTCGTGGTTTACATTGTGGTCTATGATTGGCACATGAATGAAGCGTGTTGATCACTATAGAAGTAGTTTAGCGGGATGGTTAAGAGGGGGTTCCAACCCCAACTCCAACTCTTACCAACTGCATAAACTTGGGCAAATTGCTTATCCTCGGTTTCCTCATCTGTGTGTGAATGAATATATACAAAACTCTCAGAAAACTGCCTAGCACACCACAAATATTACAATATCAGCTGTGATTATTACTGAGAAATCTTGGGACTGGAATCTAGATTCTATCATCTTTCAGGGAAGCCTGGCAATAAGGATGTTTTAGTAAAATATTGCCTTGTTCTTTCAGGACGATGTGGATTCTGAGGGACAACCGCTGTTTTGGAGGAGCTTGCCAGGTTCTCCCTCCCCTTGACTCTCTTCAAAGCTACGTCTAGGTAGCTGGTACTTCTAAGTGCTTATCTAAGTGCTGTACTTTACACAAAGTGAAGGGACAAGAATTTACAGCTCAGGGCCTCTTGGTTTCTATCTTAAATGTTCACAAATCTGGAGTAAAGGGGGAATAAATCTATTCCCATGATATAGGTATTTTGGCCTCTTCTCTCCTTGTAAGTGCACTTCCCAATAGTCATCTCTCCTTGTTCATTTAAATAATTGGCACGCAGTGCAGCCCTTAGCAGAAGGTGGGAGCTTCTTTATGTCTCCTCTTTGTCTGTAAAGACAAAAGAGAAGAACAGATGAGATCAGATCAAGGAGTACTTTGTTTTATAATCTCTCTGGAGAAACCTAGGAGTTCCCTTCCTCCATGCTCATATTTCTTGTTGTGAAGCACTAATGAAGACACTAATGAGTTGTTCAGTGGCCTGAGCTTCCCTTGGATATTTTCAAGACCTACTTCTTTCCATTTTGCATATGCTTTTCTTGTATGTTTCCTGTTGCTCTTCCTAAATTCTGTCTTTGAGATGGTAGGGGAAACCAAAGCAACAGCAATCCTCCTTTTTTAATTTTCAGATTCAATATGTTTCTAAAAGCTCATATTGAGTGCATGTCAAAGAAAACTTACTGCAGTCAGACAAATGCTAAATTAGCAACACATTAGGGAAAAGCAAACTGCCACTGACTACAATAAAGTTCAAAGATGAGAAGTCCA
Organism: Equus przewalskii; assembly: GCF_037783145.1. Taxonomy (NCBI): domain Eukaryota; kingdom Metazoa; phylum Chordata; class Mammalia; order Perissodactyla; family Equidae; genus Equus; species Equus przewalskii. The sequence continues at coordinate 74,903,048 of NC_091833.1, read as the reverse complement.
AATCTCCTGATAGATGTCCTAGCTAGAATATCTATTTTCTCATGTTCATATTGCAATGCTGAGAGCCAAAAGCGATATGACTAAGTTTTCTCTAATGATTAGTATACCAAACCTATGATTCCCGATGGCTCTGATTTCTTGTGCATCCTAAGTTTAAATAGCATTGGTTGCATCATTGGTTTCATTAGATTCACTGATTTAATTTATGAAAAAATATTTAGAGTGATGCTTCTATTCATACATTGTTGTGTAAATGTCACAATAGGTAAAAGTTTACCAAATTCATCAAACTAAAGGACTAATCTGTTGGACAACATAGTTAATATTAAAAATTATTTTGGAAGATTGGATAAAGGCATCCAATCTAGCAAGAGGAATCTTGATATGAAAAAATGTAAAGATCCACACAAGTGCAGTATTTGAGAATATTCTTGGATTTTAGCTTACTCTATACTTATTTTGAGCCAAGAATATGATATACTGGTCAACAAACAAATAAACAAAAAAACTATAAAAAGACAAAAATTAGCAGAACCTTAGGATGCAGTCATAGAATTATATAAGAATATGCTTCTAAAGAGATGTGAACAGATTGCAATGAATCCTTAGAAAAATAAACAGGGTACTGAGGAGTCTGAATAATGGTTTGAACTAAGAAGCTGTTCAGCTTGAAAAACTGAAGATTTAGAACAACAGAGTTATTTTTCAATACGGGAATTATTCTACATGGTCTTAGAGATGATCTATCCATGACTTTATTTATTGATGCATTAATTTATGATTTTATTTATTCAGAAATATTCACTGGAATATATAATAGCCCACACACTTACTGCATATCTTGGTGCAATGATGAAAACAAAAGAAGTGGTCCCTGGTCTATTTGAGATTATAGAATGAACAAATAAAAACATTGTCCCAGACAAAGTCAATGCAAGCAGATTTCAGAGCAATATAAAGAAAACTTTCAAACAGAACTGCTCTCAAATGGAATGGATTCCTCAGAGCTGGTGTTTTGGTTTCTGTTTCTGCTACTAGAGAGATCTCACACACCAGATGACCACTTGTTCGGAAATTTAAGCACTGAGTGAAGCCCTGTACCAAGTCCCTCTCTGTAGCATTTTATGAATATATCTCTACTTTTGTTCACTTATTTGAGGACTATTTAGTCAGGTGCAACTCAAAGGAAATGTTGTGATAATAAAATAATCAAATGCGAAGCTAAATATGATTAACACGAAATACTAAGTTTTCAGCCTTCATATTTATTTATGACACTTGTAGTCTATTATTTCAGAGTTCTTGGAAAAATTATACCCATAAACCTTCCAAGTTACTAAGATTGCTATTGTGTTTGTTGATATAGAAGGGGGAGAATGAAGGTGGGACACACAATTCCTATTCTACAGCAAGTAGAGTTTATGAGAAGGGGTTATTCAGGCACAAGTTGTAAAACCCAACTCAAATTTGTTTAAGCCATAGGCAATGTATTTACACGTAACTATGTGGAAGTCTAATGACGGATAATGGTTTCAGGAATATATGTTTGCACTCTTCCAACCATGTCATCAAGTATCTGCCTTTTTCTCTCTCTATCTCTCAGTTCTACTTTCTACTGTGGTGACTTTATTCCCAGGCAGTCTCTCTACATGTGACAATGATGAGATCCTGTAGTTGATCCAGGCTTATAATGTGCAAAGGACTTGCAGTATTCAATTAAAAGAATCCTTTTTCCCTGCAATATCCTTATCAGCTCCACCAGTATGCTTCCAACTGACCCTCCTTGGGTCAGATATACACTTGCAAGCCTAATCTTATGATGGAGATTGTGGTAAAGGTGGAAGTATGATCAACAGTCTCATGCTGTTGGGGAGGGATAATTCTCCCAACAAACAACTGCTTGGTAGACAAAAATATACCAGAGGACCATTAGAAATGCTATCTTCCTGGCTTCATTACTTTTGGAGTTTACATGATACAATTAAATAAAGATAATTCCAATAACAAACTTTCATCTTGGGTGGAGAAATTTTACATAATATTAGTTCAAGCCTTATACTCTTCTCCAAGATCTAAAATCAGGTAAGGATCTAAAGGCATCTCATAATTACTAAGCCAAAGAGATGTGTAGTCAAATCACAAAAATTTTATCTTACAACTTTCTCCGAATTTTTCTCCATCCTAACAGGTTTCCATCGATATGAATTAGACCTGCATTATATCACTTGCAGCTCTGTACTTAACCTGCCTAGGTATTGAATGACAATGCTTCATATTTATTAAAATTTTTTCATGTAAAGATGGTATCTAATCTTCATGGTATCCTCTTGAAGGTGACAGGCATTATCCTTGTTCTCTAGATGGAGAATGGGAAAGCTTTCAAATGGCTACAAATCACTAGTTAGTTGAGAGCTAAGCACAGTAATTCTAACCAGCACTTCAGTGTTCTATCTGCCAAACCCAGAAGGCAAAATGTTATGAAAGTTTCTTCTTTGATTCATTTCAATTCAATTCAGCTCAATTTGATTCACCAAGCAGTACAGTATTAAAAACCTACATGTGCTCAATGTCATCCTAAATACTCTGGGCACTGCAGAATACGCATGAGGAAAAATTCCTTAACCTTAAGTGTTTCATAATTTAATTGCAAGCACTACACATAAACTCAAGAAATAGTTGCATAACACTTAGAGTTAATATATATTCCAATGTTTTAACTGCAAAAAGTGATAGAGATAATTGCAATTGTATTGAGATATTATATATCAAAGTTTAACATTGATTCTCTCACATACTGAAAGTCCTCCATAACACCATTTTAAAATTTATTTTTGTAATTTATCCACTCCAAATTAGTTTTTGTATACCTACAGTAAGCCAGCCAAGGTCTTAAGTGCTGCAGGCACAGTGGTGACCAAAAAAATACCATCCTGGTCTTCGTGGAATTACATTTTGGAGAAGGAGAGAATATTAAATGAACATGTATACTGACCAACAATATAGCTTGTTATATTTGCTCTGAAGGGAGTGTTCAACTTGTTAGAGAAAGTATAAGAAGGAAACCGATTTGGGTTTGGAGATAGGAATTAGAAAGTTTAAGGCTGAGGCACTTAAGCTGAAACCTGAAGAAGGAGTACAGGTTTATTCAATAAAGGTTGAGGTAAAGAACATCCCTGGAAGAAGGAAGAACTTGAAGATATACCATCTTAGAGAATAGCTTAGAAGAGGCAAATAAAACAAAAACAGATTAGGTATATAACAGTGTGGTTTCTCTTAACTTGCTCTTTAGATTTCTGGGGTAAACGGGAATTTGGCACTATGTTTGTTCAGAAAATTAGTGGGTCTCCAGGGGCTAACAGATAAAATGAAAAGCTCAAAGGGAAAAAATGAATGACTAGCAGGAATTTTGGGGCAGCTTTGGGGGAGAGCTCTAGAAATCCAGACGAAAGGAATTGGGTTTATCCATCAGGTTGTGCTGCGGCAAAGGGCTTTGAAGTTGTATCTGCATAGTTTAGACTCAATTCACTGGATAGCATAAATTCATTACAGGGTGTTTAAGTGTCTTCTCTGTTTAATGGTTTGTTATCTCATTAACAATCTCAATAAACTTAAGGAAAAAATCTTACAATTTAGCGTTTTTCCACGTTACAAAGGAGACAACAGGCCAAAAATGGAGTCACTTTTTCAGGCCCTGAGGCAGCAAACCAAGACTTAATACGGAACCTAATCAAAGTTTCACCGTTCCTTAGAAACGGGCCCTTTAACCAGCCGACCTGAAATTCCCTGGTCAGCACTGGGAAATTTACCGATAGACCCATTTCGCTCTCCTTAGGAGTGCGACTTTGCCTAAAACAATGCATTTTTTTTGCTAATAATTTCCTTTTTCTGCTCCCTCTCTGCCTTTAAAAACCTTTCCTTTTCTGCAGCTCGATGGAGCTCCTCTGTATTTGCTAGCGGGGATGCTGCTCGATTCATGAATCATTCAATAAAGCCAATTTGATATTTTAAATTACTCAGTTGAATTTTTGTCCTTTAACATTCATCAGTACTCGGAATATTGCCCTGTACGTAACAGGTATTAGGTAAATTTTGTGGATTGATTGAAACAGTGATTTCAGAGGATAACTTTATCAAAACTACAATAAGGTAATTATGATGTTAGGAGTAGGTATATGCGTTCAAGAAGACGGTTGCAATGGTTTGCCAGTAATTGCTCCTTTTGTCCCCAAGGCATCTTGTGCATTACAACACTCAGCCCTCTGCAGCAGAGCAAGGACAAGTGTCTGTCATCACTCCTGTACTGCAAGCCCATGCTATGAGACAGACTATGTTTGATTCATTTGTAGCCACAGTATCTACAAACATGTGGCATGAAATAAGTGCTTTATATTATTGAGCGGCAGGATGAGCAAATAACTGAAGTGAAAAAAGAAATGAAGAAATGAAGAGATCCAGTCATCTTGGATTATCATTTTGTTAAAACGGATGCAGATAGAGGGAAAGCAAAGGGAAAAGCATGTTTTATAACACATATTAGTCACTCAAGAAGTGTGTGCTGAGTGGATAAAGCCACACGGGAAAAATCCCATACGATTTGACCACGTACTACACACATGAAAAGTGGTGATAAGTTTAAATATATAAAAGATTCAAATTTTCAATGGTTTTTAAACTTTTATGTGCATAGGAATCGCTTGAGGCTTTTATTTTTTTAAATGCGTATGCACTGAGGCCAAAGCATAAAAGTTCAATCCAATAGATTTAACAAGAAGCTAGTGCAGGTGGTCCAAGATCAGCTTAGAGAAATTCTGCATTAGATATAAATGGTAGCATCATTCACACTATTTGAAAAATTGAAGGGAAGATAATTTTTTCCCTTTGAGTTGGTAAAGGAGAATTTTAAACAACTCAAATCTTCTGCTCTTTTATAACAATTTGTTGGAAGAAAAAATCAACATATAATGCCAATTTATCCCTTTGACTCTTGACCTGGAGAAAAGCAGCATGAATTGTAATTTGACTCTCAGTATTATTCATTACTTAAACACCTTTAACCAAGCATTTTGGGTATATTTCAGCAGTTCAAAAACTAACGCTCTACATAGAATCCTGCTGGAGCTTTCCCCATACCTATGGCTTCACAGCAATTATGTTCTTAACACCAGGCAGGAGGTGACCAATTCAAGCAGGTCATGGAGCCACTATAAGCAGCAAGGCTAAATGTATATCTAGCATGGCCGATTTGTAACAGTTTCCAAGAGTGCTGTTATTCTCCTTTGAAATGAAATAGGGGATAGAGTCATATGAAAAAAGATTGAGGGTCTGTTTGGCATTCATTCATATCTTCTGAGAAGATCTATTTCTCCCACTCCAACCATGTGGGTTTATAGACTTCTGTAAACTATAGACTTCTATGCTCTCATATGACCCCGGGATTCTGGCGATTTTCAAAGAAAATGGGCACCTAAACCAGCTAGGATCTTCAGAGGCATGTGCTAGCAGTCTTGACCTAGAAATAGAGAAATGTGTTCCTACCCCAAGTCTAGTGATGAGATGGATGTGCTACAGCAGATGGTTTAGCATTAAAGACTGGCTTTGCCAAAGAAAATGAAGATAGTATGTGTGGGTGTAGGGTAGTGAGGACAGAAGGAAAGAGACAGAGAGACAAAGAGAGAGTTCAGTGACACTTTAGCCCCTTGTTCCTAGTGCCTTGAAGACCATTTGCCTTTCTCTCAGCTACACACACTTTATAAAAACTCTAGCAATTTGCCTAAATTTGAGTGGGAATTTTTTTAAAAAAATAGACCTTAATTTTTTACAGAAGTTGTTGGTTCACAGCAAAATTGAGAAGAAGGTACAGAGATTTCTCGTATGCCCCTTGTGCCACACATGCACAGCCTCCCCCATTATCAACATCCCGTGTGGTACACCTTTTATACTTGACAAACCTGCATTGATGCATCACCATCACCCGGAGTCCATAGTTTACATGAGGGTTCACTCTTGGTGGTGTACATTCTGTGGCTTTGGACAAATATATAATGGCATGTATCCACCATTATTGTATTGTACAGCGCAGTTTCACTGTCTTAAAAATCCTCTATGCTCTGTCTATTCATCCTTTCTTCCCCACTAAGTTGGATTTTTGATATTGCAACCAAGGACTTCTAACAAATTTGGACAACGGGTTAATGATCAGTGACTCCATTAAATTGGACTTGTGTGAATTGTGGTGACAACACTTTGAAGGAATAACTTCTTATATTGTGAGTTTAATTTAAAATTTGATATAACTATGCATTACATTATAAGAGAAACTCCTTGAATGAAAAAAATGAAAAAAAACCCAACTTTTCCTCTGCTCTCTGCCCACTCTCCCATCTTAAAAGTAAACATTCAAGAAATGCAGCATTTAGAGACACCTTGGATATGGAGAGCAACATACCGCTTCAAAATCTCATTTTCTTCAATATGTTTCTATTACACTTCACTGGGCAAAATTATGATTTTAATTCCAATGACTTTTGAGCAAGGTCTGTTTAAAGTATCTCCTTACATTGCAAAGATATTTTGCTCAAACCTTGTTTGGATTATGTATGTTTTATTAAGTTATTCACGTTTTCCTGTCTTGGTAACAAATGGTACAAAATGTTTTTTTAACAGTCATAAATAATCTGTTCACTAAATGCCTAAACTTTTGTAAAATTCAATCCCTCAAATCTCATAGTGTTAAATTTAAAACTTATCCATGCAATTATCTGAAGTCATGCATCATCTTTGATTATGTTCTAGTTTCCCCGCTACTTGGTGAGTGATGATTACCAACTTCTCATTGTCTTTCTACTTTTACTGTTAAGGCATTTCCTTCAGAGTTGAGGTTGCTGTTTTCTCATAAATTGCTATTGATTGTTCCATAATATTTTCTTAACTTTGAATCTTGAAGATATGTTACAATTTGACTTTTTGCTTCTACGACTTAAGGTTACCTATACACTATTTTCAAAGTTTAGGGAGGAAGAACATGTTAGAAAACATCATATTATGCAAACCCGTGAGAAGAAATAGATTTGATTATCCCCAATATTTGAGAAAAGAAGAACTCCTTTTCTCTGTAGCCTTTATAAGACAAGCACACAGTACAAAATAACTGGGGAGAGTGGAAGCGACAATTCTTCCAGCAAAGTTTCTTAAAGAATGGAGAACTCGGTCTTGTATCTGTTCTCTCAGAATTCAGCAACTGGTGGAGACGATGTGGCAGAAAAAGATGAGCAGTGACTTCAAATGGCAAGGAAGCCTAAAAGGCAAGTCCTCAGGATCCATCAATACTGCTTACTGTCCTAGTTTGGAACACATTACTCTTTTGCATAAAGTGGACACATGCTCTTCAAACCTTAATAAAATGAACACATGACATGTATCTAAGACAATTTCCTTTTATTCATAATGTTAGGGGAGGGTCAAGAAGTAGAAAAATTTTCTCGTGTGAAGCTTATTACATGTGAACATGTTTTATTTTTGGAATCAGAAAAAAATTATTGAGATGAAAGTTTTTTTTACTACTTTCTAGATGCTGTACCTGTCAGTTTCTCACCTATATTGGTCTCCAGATATTCGTCTGTTCAAATCTAGAACACTAGAATTCTGACAAGCTTCCCCTACAAGTTTTCTAAGCTTCTGAGAATAATATTTCAATGTTTTGAATTTTAACTATCATTTATTGAGCCTTCTCTAAATGAAGACTTGTTACATAACATATTTTACAAACTTTATAGTAGGAATCTATATTTATCCTCACTTGTGTTACGAAGATTTTGACACTTTGAGAGATTGCTTAAGTTGGCCTAGTTTTTGAAAATGGGAAAAGCCCACTGGAACACCTATCTTTCTACTAGCTTGTGTTCTCCTTGAAGAAAGATTCTAAATTTTATATTCTCAGAGCCTTGTATGTTGTGGCCTCTCATTTGTTGAATGAATGACAAAAAGAAGCAAATTTAAAATCCAGAGTTAAAGTTCCCTTGACTCAGTCTTCCTATTTTCCTTAGATTATAGGTCAACTCATGGAAGGGGTTTTCCAAAAGGATATATACAAGATGATTTTTGGAGTGGCATGTTTTATATTTATTTTGAAGAAATTTGTGTAGGTAAAGCATTTAGAACAGTCCTGGCTCGGTGAAAAGATATGTTTTGTTTTTTTTTTCTTTTGTTATTATTATTATAAAGTGTCTATTTGTGATTTAAATGTATATAAATGCTGTTAATACTCACCCAGTAAAAAAGGAAAAGCAAAATTTGAAAAAAAAGAATTAAACCATTCACTTGACTCTTAAAGATACTTTTCTCTTGCGAGGGCACTCTTTCTAATTTATATCATATATTATGAAGTTTTTCACGCCTGTTTGATTAAAGAAACATCAGTTTTTGTTTCTGAACATGATGAATGGCTGCTGCTCTTTTGAAAGGTGACAATGCAACATTAGTTTGAGTTTTGTGTAGGACTCTAATGGTCTTTGCTAATGGCCTAAAGCAATAGATTCGGATGAAAAATTAAAATGTTTACGATCCTTCCTCTGTATTATGTAAGAAGAGTTCCTCAGAGAACATCATTTTCATTATCGAGGGTGATTTATTCTTTGTGATTTATTTTGCTCTGAAATTCAGAGGGCAGACGCATTTCTGACTTTATGTCCAGTTTCATCTCTTCATGAGGCAGCAAAAAGTAAAATAGCCTCTCAGGAAACATTGAAAGCAGACACTTATTACGTGAAACAGTTTGAACCATTCAACATCCACAGCTAATTCTGTCATGCTTTGCTAACATAGTGCAGCATTTAAATACTGAAGAAGCAATAGACTGATAATGAAACTATTTCCAGGAAAAGAACTTAGAACAGGTATTTAGTCTGGAGAGTTTCATTGCAAATGTCTGTGCATCCTAAAAACATTTCAGGCTAATGCAATGCAAAAAATGCCATTTGGAGGGGAAGCATATACTAGTTTGAGTCAGAACTTGATACAAGAAGGACCTTTTTAAATGAAGATTCCTTTAAATGGAATCCGCTCTTTGTTGGGTTATTGATACACACATGTAAATAATTCAACTGTCAGTATTATCCACTTAAAGTCATAAAATGACCTCTGTATGCCAGGCATTTCCTTAATGCAGGAAAATTCTGGGGTAATAAATAGGGCAGGTTAAACGTGTTAGCAAATTAAAGCCCACAGCTGAATAAAAATGTCTAATAAACATTGAAGTGTTAATCCTGATCATGGTTGAATGTTTTACTGACTGCAACAAAAATGAGTTTTTGCCTTAGAATCCTTTTTGTTTCTTTTGTTTTGTTTTGTGTGGTTTCCAGGTGGGGCGTATAAGTGTCCAATATAAGTATGATGTGTTATTAGTTGGCAAGAAAGGAAGGGTAAGGAGAAACAGCTCAGATTTAAAATGAATCAACTCTTGCTAATTAGATGATGGGAGGCCATTCACTGTTCTGTAACAAGATCCTGAAAAACACAAAGTTTTTTTAGATGTTTATATTTTCTGATAAGTTCCTCATTTCTCTTTCTGTATTGCCCTAAATTTTAAAATAATTATTATTTTAGTGGAGTTTCCCAATTTTATTTCTTTGCCTTTAGTCTTAAGGGTAGTGGTTAAATGGGATCACACAGATCATGCTGTAGTCCTGCTACAGTCGGGGGGTGCATGGGGGGCAAATACCTAACATTTCCACCCTTTGGCTTCCTCATCTGTGCATAGAGGTAATCATAGTACTTACCTCACATTATGGGAATTAAATGGATAATTAAAACAAACTCAATACAAATAAGTATTAAATATGTATTTACTTAAAATCTTTAATTTTAAAATTGCATGGCTCAAACTGAATTTTAGGAAAAGGAGATTTTCATTCGGGTCAAACTGGCTGTATCAGATCTATTAATGAGCACACTGCTTTGAAATCTGTCCTTAAGAGAATTTCATTTTATTCTGTGGAAAAGGCACCAACGGGCAATTATAAGTAAAGCCAGAAAGAAAGACCTTGGGTTCTCAAGAATTATTTACTCAAGAGTCCACTGTAATTTCTTCCCAGGAATGAAACATGGCCTTGTGAATTACCATACTCATTCACCTTTTAGGTGGATGGGATTTTTGCCTCTGGTTTCCATGTCCATTTGAGAGAAGTTGCTTCCAGAAGTTGAGGAAGAGAGAGGAGAAAGGCAACAGAGCTTTATTTCTGTTTCATTTCTCCTGAGAATTCTTAGGTCAAAAGTGGAGAAAATTTGAATCAGTGTCTGAGAGTTACATCTCTGAACCATCTACACTTCTATAGGGACATGATAGAAGTAAAAGTTTTTGTTTATGAGTAGTAAAAATGTCACATAATTTTCTATTTTTATCCCAGATTATCTTCAAAATTCTGCTCTCAGACTATCAGCAAAACTTTTTAAAAATCATTGCATCTGAAACTCAACGATTTTGTAAACATCAAGTATGTCTACCAAGTTACTCATGGTAGAATCTGACGATTACTGGATCGAAAGACATTTGTTTTTTCCTAAATGTTATTCCCTCAGGCTGCCTCAAAATCTGGTTTGAGGTGTTCTCTTCAGATATGTCTTTGAGTCCTTTAATACCTGAACTCTGAATCTATAGAAATGGTCAGACTACACGTGTACTTGTCTTTACGAATTCTGCATATAGGAATTATCCACTTTTATAAATAGCTGTCCATTATTAGCATATCAGATAAGGTGAGTTTTGGCACATAGTTGTATTTATTGCTAACAGTCCCAAGGTTCAGAGACTATGAAAAATAGCAGATTTTATTAAAGACATCAAAGACCCAAGTACATCAGAACCTTTACTCAGGTTTGTGTTAGACTACAAACATCACACAATCAAGACTGTGAGGAATATCCGATAGTTGCAGCATCCTTTTGGTGGGACTTTGAGGATATGAAATTCATTTGCTTTTTCTATGATCTGTGACTCAAAAAAATCACTTTATGGAAATAAACTATAGTGTTTACTTTTGGTCACATACTAGGATTCCAAAACAATTTATATTGCTACAAAAAATGGGTGTTTGAATACAAAAGTGCTCATTTGACGTATTAAGTTAGTGTTTAAACTGGTGCATGCTTTGAGAGAGTGAGACCATACCCAAGCTATAATGTATCAGAGGCAGTTATGTCTGCCTATGTCTGTATCCTCACCATGCTGTAATGTGTTTCTAGTATGACAGGATGGTGCTACCCATTGTCAATGGAGCTGAAGTCCTGATTTGCATCCAACTTGCCAGCACCAAAGCTATGATTGCTGCAGTTAAGTTCTATTGGTCTGGGCACATGTGCTGTGCCAATTACAGACACACATAAATCCACCAAGGTGAATTGAATAGACACTGTCAATTTATTGGGCTTTAAACCTGATTGGGGAAGAAATCTAGAGCAATTCAATTCTCTTAAAATTTTTACCAGTTTATACTTTTAAAAATCTATTTCTTTACCTATCTACCTATCTTTTCCTCTGTAATTTGTCTATGTGTATGGACTGTGGATATACATATCAAAGACACCTGGAGATGCAAAATTAATCATTCATTTGTTTAGTGAGTTGCAAAATTGAACCCAAGCTGCAACACAATAGCACAGGAGAAATATAATTTCTTTATTTGTGGCTTAAACAATCTGTTTTTCCTTTCCTAAACCTCCTCCACTTGTTAACAGTAAAGGTGAAACCTAAATTTCCTATCCAATTTAAGCCTTAGCCCAATCCAAGTATTTAAATAATTTCCTCAGATAATATCAACCTCTTAACAAATTTCAGAGGTATTCTGCAACACCATCTTTTAGGTCTTGTTTGGGTTTTGGGTGATCTCGGCTTGGAAGAGATGAGTCACTGGATAGAGTGCCCCCTGGCTCCTCTGGTCTCCAAGTGTTTCTTGTCTACTTCCTGGCAGGACAGTCTGCTGGCCAAAGAAGCTGAAGCCTACTTCTGGTTGTATCTTCAGGCTTGATGATAATCCTGAGGCATTGTCTGGCTCAGCAGGTTTCGTTTTGTCTTCAGCTGGGGCTGGAGACTTCTTGAATGTGTCTGGCAGTGAATTTAATTGTCTTGATGTGAGTGAACTGCTCTATAGCTCTCAATACACAGCCATCTGCTCCTTTAGTAAGTCTTTCATCTGGTTTCTCCACTCTTTCTGGATCCCAATTCATCATATAGACTGAACAGTGACCCAGGAAGGTGTCAATCTGGATGCAATGACCAGACTGCAATAATCAGATTGATAGGTCTGTACCTCACCTGGGTGAAGAGGCAGTCTGAAATGTAATCTCTTTGAAGATATATGGGGGTGAAAGTAGATAGGAGCGAAGTGAGGATGGCAAGAGAATGAATCATCTTTGCTCTTGACATGACCCACACTTATCTGATACAACTCACCATCACTTAGTCAAAGTCTTGAAATGGAAAATTGGGATACATATGAATAACTATTTAACTCCAGTTTCTTTTTCTTTTTTGTCTCCCTTTAAAATCAAAAACTTGAAATGGACAGGTCAAAGGGGCATCTTTACCTTGGGAGATTTCTTTAGAGAAAACTCCAGGAACATACAGCATAGATTGCTCAGGCTTGATTGTTTAAATGCTAATGAGGAAGTAAAGGAATTTAGAAAATTTTCTTCCAAGGCAGTAACCTTCCATGCATAGTACTGTAATTGGCTCTGGTGAAACAATATGAATAAGAGTGCCTCATCTTGCTGATCACACTAGCTCTCACACTTCACATTGACTCATTGGAGTTCTATTAAGAAATTTTGTAAGGAGCCAGGCCTCATGGCCTAGTGGTTAAGTTCAGTGCACTCCACTTTGGCAGCCTAAGTTCAGTTCCCAAGAGCAGACCTACACTGCTTGTCTGTCAGTGGTCATGCTGTGATAGTGGCTCACATACAAAAACGAGGAAGACTGGCAGTAGATGTTAGCTTAAGGCAAATCTGCCTCAGCAAATAAATAAATAAATAAATAAATAAAAATTTAGTAAGGAGCTGGAATTACTCTCCTCACACCTTAATCTTAGTTGCCAGAACTACCATACAATGAATGAGACATCACAATCATAATTGGAGGGCTAATTTTCTCATCCTAAATCTTGATAGTTCTCATGAACATTGTTCTATCCAGTTCCTATTTGCCCTTTATCTTGTTTATGAACCATAAAGAAAAAGATTTTGCAGGTACAATGACTTCTGAAACCAACTTCCCAGAGTTGGGCAATACCTCACAGGTTAAGAGCACAGTCAGGTACGACACTGGTCTCACTACACACATTGGCCACAAATTCATGGGTCCACAGGCCACCCTCACTTCTGACCAGCTGGCTACAAATTTGTGGGTTCCCACCACCCAGTCAGTTTTAATAATTTTCTAGAATGACACACAGAACTCAGGAAGGTGCTAAGTTTACGATTAAACTTTTATTATAGTAAAGAATACAACTGAGAACCAACCAAAGGAAGAGATGCAAAGGTGTAGGGCGAGGTCTAGAATGGGCTCAAACACAAAGTTTTTGATTGTCCTCTCCCTTTGGATTCCTGGACAGCATTACCTCCTCTTGGTTACAATGCATGACAGTGCTTGAAGAGTATTGTGAACTAGGGACACTTAGGCAAGTCTTTAGCACCCCGAATTTTTATTGGAGTTCGGTCAGATGCTACTGACATGGCTGACCTTTAGCTTCCAGCCCCTCCTGAAGGTTTGGTCTCCAGTTCTCCTTGAGATCATAGCTGATATGGTGTGTTCCAAAGCCCCTGTCATAAATCGTGAAAGATTGCCTATTGGTCAAAGCTCTCAGGCAAAGAGAGACATTCTTATCAGGCAGGACATTCCAGGAGCCTAGCATCACCTCTCAGTAGCCTAAGGCAAATTTCAGACCTTTCTTTGGATAAAGTTAGTTCTTCACTACACAGCAGGATCCTTTTATAAACAAATCCAGGAATTTGTATGCACGCCTACACTTGAAATCAGGCCTGTGCTGGTAAACACACCTGAACTTCTATGTAAGTCTGCCCATGTTTGCAAGAGTCTCAAGTTTCTGGTTAATGTTTACCTGTTTCTTTTACTTTTACTTCTCTGTGAAAAGAATATTTCTCCACACTATTTGTTTGAAAGTCCCATTTTATTAATCTAACAACATATTTGTAAGATCCTTTTCAGTTTCAATTTCCGTTTGTCAGTATAACTAGACATAGACATCTTTAAAGTAGTTTAACCTCAGTATGTTTTATGAATATAAAACTTCTTACAAATTCTTACAAAATTATGAGCTTCTTAGGGCAGTGATTACATGTCTTTTTCATTTTTGATTCCTAAGATCCTCCACAGTATGTGTTTCATATTATTGTTACCAGTAAATATTTATCTGGGTGAGTGTAACCGAATGCAGTCAATTATCAGAGGATTACAGTACAGCCTATAAAAAGCATTGGGATGTAACAACAGTGCTCAAGGAAACTTCGTGGTTCAAGTTAACCAAATTATTACAGAGATGCCAAATCACAACAAAATGGGAATCCAATTGGTGATAAACAGTACCAAACTCTTGAGAACACAAAAATACTACCCCAAATGTGACAAAACTTTGTATTATTTAATGGCGAACACATCAATTTCCAATAAAGCCAGGAAACACTTCCAGTATGTTTTTTATCATTTTTTTTTTCTGATACATCGTTTGTGTAGTGGGAGCTACTTTTAGCTTTAGTTTAAGTGGTTCCCAACATATTCAGATATGTCTTAGTTTTGCCAGGAATCAAATTCACTTGAGGATATTTGAAAGAAAAGTTTACACACATCCGAGGAGGGGGCATCTGGGAGCTCCACGGAGAAGTTCATCCCCAGACTGTAACCCTGTGGAGAGGACTGCTGCCAGTGGAAGCTGAAAGGCCTTTCCTCCAGGGAACCTTGAGTTGCTTGTGGCATAAGAGGTCCCGCGCTGGGTAATGATGTATAAGTCAAGGGCGGGGTGGAATGATTTTTTTTGCATTTTATGAGGATTCAGCATGACTTTTCTGCACCAGGGAATGCAAGGCTGCTTCAGCACACTGAGGACCTGTTATAGCAATAGCAGCAGCAGCAGCCTCAGGAGGTTGGGGGTACTTTAAGGAAAGACATCAGAGTCGGCCAGGAGATGGCTCAGGGTGGATGCTCAAATGGTGTGAAGGTACCTTGCCCTGCTTCAGGGCAGTGGAGAGCATGAGACAGGAGATAGAGATATTATGACTGTGTTTTTGTGACAGAGGGAGATTTTGATCAGCAACTGTGAGACAAAGCTTAGGGAGTCTCAGAAACTCTTGTTGACAAAAGGCTCCCACGTTACCTAGTGTGGAAAACAACAAGGGAAAAGGCGGAATCAATTAAGATGTTCCTGCTTTAAACACTCTGCTGGTGAAATATGGGTTATTTTTTCCAGCCTATATTGTTTGTAAAAATGTTACAGGTACAGTCTGCTACTTCAATAATTATACCAGATTTATGATCATTTTTCATGCAAGACTAGTCATCAAGAAATACTCAGCGATGCTAACTAGCTCATTGCCGCCACTAGTCTGTAGCCTACTGAGTCTCTTCTGTTCTCCTCCACATCCACTGCTTAGGAAAACTCATGCATCCAAAGCTCCTGATTTTTAAATTTCCTGTGGGAAATGGCTGTGTTTTCTGAAGTTAGGGGTAATAGAAGGAGATAAAAGCAAGATGAGAAGAGAGCAAGGGAGGCGGCTTGCCGGGCAGCCTTTGAGTCTTGAGTTTTCTCTGCATCTCGCAGTGACAATTCAGAGAGGATTTCAAGTCCAGGAGCTGCAGGGATGAGCTGTGGGCTCCCATTCCGGGCTGAAGCTAGAGGGATGGTAGGGAAGCTCTTGGCAGAAAGCGGAAGGTGGTATAGGTAATAGAATCATGTTGCCCTGCCATCTATTGAAGCAGAGGAAGACTTGAAATGGACTAATAATGAGGTCACCATGGACAAGGATGAAGCTCCTGTATTAGAGTTCTCCAGAGAAACAACCAATAGAACATATGTAGATATATGAGAGGAAATTTATTACCGGAATTGGCTCACATGATTATGGGGGCTGAGAAGTCCCACAATCAGTTATCCGCAATCTGGAGAACTAGAAAAGCTGGTGGTTAATTCAGTCTGAATCCAAGGCCTGAGAACCAGGGGGGCTGCGAGTGTAAGTCCCAGAGTCATGGCCCAAGAAACAGGAACTCTGATGCCTGAGGGCAGGAGAAAATGGATGTCCCAGATCAAGGAGAGGAAGAGTTCACCCTTCTTCTGTATTTTTGTTTTACTCAGGCCCTCAAGGGATTGGATGGTGAGGATCTTCTTTCTCAGTCTACTAATGTAAATGCTAACCTCTTCTGCAAACACCCTCACAGACACACTCAGAAGTAATGCTTTACCAGATATCTGGGCATCCCTTAGCCCAGTCAGGTTGACACATAAAGTTAATTATTACAGGTCCTTAAGCCTTTGTTCCTAAATCCCATTCTTGCTCCATTCTCTTCATCTCAATTCTCATCTTTCAGCTTAAGGATTTAGAGTTCATGAATTTTGTACCAGATATTCAAGGTAAATTCAACTCTTTTGCTTATTTGTTCACTTACTGCCTTTTTATAGTTAAGGTACATTACAATTTAAACATTTGTGAATTAATCTTTGGGCATAGCTAGCATGTATACTACTATTTCCTGGAGACATACATTCTGAATTTCAATAAAATATCATATACAACTACATAGGCAGAATAATGACCTCCCAAAGATGTCCACAGCCTAATCCCCAAGATCTGTGATACCTTGCCTTACATGGTAAAAGGGGACTTTGCAGATGTGATTTGGGTTAAGGAGGCTGAGATGGGGAGATTTTCCTGTGTTATTCGGGCGGGCCTAATCTAATCACGAATCACCAAAAGCAAAAAACCACTCCCAGCTACATCAGAGGATGTGGTCAGAGGGAGATGGATGTGACAATGGAAGAGTCAAAAAGATGCAATGTTTCTGGTTTGAGGATGGAGGAGGGAATCCACAGCTGAGGAATGTGGGCGGCATCTAGAATCTGGAAGAGACAAGGAAACAAATTCTCCCCCAGGGCCCCCGGAAAGGAACACAGCCCTGCCAACATCTTGATTTTAGCCAACTGATAGCCATTTCAGATTTGTGATCTCCAGAACTGAAAAACAGTAAAATCATATTGTTTTAAGTCATTAAATTCGTTGTAATTTTTTACAGCAGCAAGAGAAAATTAATACAAGCAAATTAATTGCAAGTTAATTTTTTCTTTAATTGCTTCTTTCAGGTTTTAAAATACAGTATTCTTTCTACTAAGATGCTGCCCACTGATCCATGTACAGGTGCGCACCCACAAGCACATATGAGAGCAAACACAGTCTATCCTGTGAATCAGTCCGGCACAGTGCAGAGGGTTTAATGTACATTCTCTCATTTAGTCATCAACACCATCTCAGGGAGGGACTAGTACAGCCCTTCAAAAGGGTGGTGATTTCCTTAAGGCTCTGTAGCTACTAAGTAAAGGAGCTGGAACTAGTCAAGCCTGTCTGACTCCAAAGTATGCTTGCTCTACTGCGCCACCACACAATGCATCCAAAACTAAAATGTCCAATGAGTTGTTATTTGTGCTTTATTTAAATATGTTGTGTAAACCAACATAGCATAAATCACTAAAAGGCATACCTAGGGGTAAAGTTAAATGATGCAAACATAATAATAAAGACTCTCATTGCACAGTGAATTCCTCATCCCAAAAGATTCTATTGTAACCTTAAAATGACTTTTTTTGTGTGGAATACCCAAAATGTGCTCTTTTTCCAAAAGGGTCATGCCAAAGCATTACATTATTAAAAATCAATTTGGGGCCAGCCTCTGTGGCCTACTGGTTGAGTTTGGCATGCTCCACTTCTGCCACCCTGATTTGGTTCCTGGGCATGGACCTACACCACACATCGGTGGCCATGCTGTGGCAGCTGCTCACATGCAAAAAAAGAGGAAGATTGGCAACAGATGTTAGCTCAGGGTGAATCTTCCTCAGCAAAAAAAACAAAAAGAAATTTTGATATATGCAATGTTAGATATATGAAACATTGTAAGATTATGGGTATGCTTATGATGAGCAGTATCTCAGATTCAGAGGGGCACAATCTTACAATCCCTGTCATCTGTTCCTCTCCTGTGACAGTCAGCTCGATGTCTGGTCTCAGCTCATCCCCACAGTTCACACTGACAGACCTCCTGGACTTGGCCTTTGTGTCCCACTTTGGGATTCTGTGCTCACTCCTGAGACAAAGGCCTGGAAAACAGGAATCTTGGCTAATGATTTGTATACATTGGGTGACTAAGAAAGAGGGAGCATTAAAATAAAAGACAGGGTAATTATGTGGGAATGAAATGGTATATTTTTTTCTTGATTCTCACTCCAGTCAGCAGAACAGTCGTGAGAAGGATTGTGAAGTAAAGAATTGAGATGTATAACTCTGAAAGACTGAAACACGGGGCCCTGGTTAGTACTCATAAAAGCACTCTGCTTCTGAACTCACATGAGAAAGAAAGATTGAGTCATTATCATTCTATAAATTAGTCATTTTGAGAACTACCTTGCTCTTTGATTGCCCTCCTTATAATAGAATCTTTCGCTACTACCCAATAAATCTTTATTTTAAGATAAAACAATGTCCAACTTGAGATTTCTGCTGTCAAGAAAAGAACATCCCATCAATTCAACAGGTCCCAGCACTGTTGAAACTGAATCTGAAGAGAACATAGTTTAACCCAGTGGAGTATGTATGAGGTCTTTATTTTTTTAAGGCTTATTAAGGTAGACCTGTTGGTACCTGTGGAGTGCCAAGTGTGAGCTAGATGCTGAACGACACAGGACTGAAATAGCGTTTCTTATCCCATGAGCTAATCTTTCGGTACACACTGATATGATTGGGGGCTGATGAATAAATCAAGTACAAAAAAAGATAAAAGAGCCTTTGCCATAAACGTAAAAGATTTTTTCTCCTTTGGGTTTTAATTATATTTTTCTTAATAAATCCCTTCAAAATATTACACTTGGAGCTTTATACTCTAATGAATTTTATCAGGATAGTTGTCAGAAAATAAACACAAGAAATAGTGTCTCGAGGAAAGTAAAACCATCATGATTAAGACAACACTCTCAAATACAGATTTATCTCCAAGGTCTGGGATTTATTGTCCTTTTAATTTGTGAAACAGTACCAATTGCTGATGGAAGTATTTCAAGAGTTTTTCAAAGCGTGTTAAGAAAATAGAAAAAGCGGCTGCTCTGTGGCCGAGTGTTTAAGTACGTATGCTTTGTTTCGGTGGCCCCGGGTTCACCAATTCAGATCCTGGGGGCATCCCTACAGAGCATCCCACATGGAAGAACTAGAATGACCAAAAACCAGGATATACAATTATGTACTGGGGCTTTGGGGAGGGAAAGGAAAAAAAAAAGAGGAATATTGGCAACAAATGCTAGCTCAGGGCCAATATTCCTCACCAAAAAATGGATTAAAAAACAGAAAATAGAAGTAGAAGTCAGAAATTAGAGCATTTGAAGAAAATTGAATAGATATCTGGAAGTGAAGCCTTGGCCAGGGCATTCTTACTGTAATTGTATACAACCTGAAGTTTTTCTAGAAAGAATTTCCTATGTCTAGTAGATATTGGTGTTCTTCCCATCTCCGTGGGTGCATTTGTATTAACTTAAGTCAAGCTCTATGGAGGCAGTATCCTTATCTGTGACTCCCTCACAGGTGGGAGTAGAGTGGTAGACACACAGCAGTTGCAGAACCACAGTAACTACTTGCTGCCATAATAGGAGAGCAAGAGTGATGAAAGGCAGGAAAAAAGTGTTTCCTTAGCTGTGAAGGCCACAAGGTCCAAGCCTGCCCTAGGCGGTTAAAAAGTCTCTTGTTATAAAGTCATTCTTATTATGAAATGCTTTAAACAGTTTGGATGACATTTAAATGAAACTGAACCAAATTGCTACTGTTTTTAAACCTCTATGTATTGAGTTTGCAATGTGACCTACTCCACAGCAGTATTTTCATTTATACTTCCCATTCATTTCTAATGTCTACTGACATTGTTCACTGTGTTGTGTCTGCCAGAATGGATTGAGGCCATCCAGAGAGAGACGGATATTAGAACCAGCAGAAAGTGATTATAGGTGGCATCTGGCAGGAGTCATTTTCTCTTAAGGCTTTGACATGTCATTCTTGGTAAATTGGTTCTATTAGCTATCTAAAGGCACCAGATGTACCGTAGGAGATTATGCCAATAAATCTTTTGTGGATTATATATATTTTTTACTATTGCTGATTCATTGCAGTTCACATAAGCTCAACTATGTTTGTTTAGAAATGGATTCCAATTTAAGCTTCTTAAGTGCTTCCTTACTGAATAAATGTTTCCGAAATTTGTTCTTGCATAATACGACCCAATACTAGAGATAAATTCTTTTAGCAGATATTGGTGTATTGATAAGCTATTTTATCTGTTTGACTTCAAATTTTTCAGTAGATTATTGTCTTGGTGAATTCAATAAATACAGCAAATGCATTTTTAGTGAAATATTTTCTGTAAGATCTAGCAGTCATTTATTTTATTTCTGTGAAATGACTGTTGCCAGTGATGAGGTTCAGGGCAGTTTGCCCTAAAATATGCCATTTTGGTATACTGATTATTTTGAATTAAAGTTACTTAAGAAACAGCCAATGCAAAAAAGACACTCTGACCTTCCTTTGCCCCCCCGAAACCAGGAAATAAATCCTCCCTGTAAAAGTTATCCTCCCTGTACCAGGAGAAAGAGAGACATCTTTATCACCAGAGATGAGGAATTCAGGGCCGAGAAGACCGTATAAACAAATCTTGTTACTTCTTCACTAATTTCCAAAACCCCCATTTGGTCCAAGCCAAAACCCCCTTGTCTTGTCAATTCTTCAAAAATTTGTTCTTTCTTTGTCTAAAAAGTAGAAAATCATCCTGCTTTGGTCACTTCTTTGAGTCTCATATTTTTATGGACTCCTGTATGTATGAAATTAAATTTGATTTTTCACGTTAATCTATCTTATGTCAATTTAATTAATAGGCCAGCCAAAGAACCTAGAAGAAAAGAAGGGAAAAGATTTGTCCCTTACACCAGATAGTCTAAAACTGTAACAATAAAATGAATGTACCAAGGGTGGTATTTGGGGACTTATGATCATTTGGTGATAGGTGCAAATTGGAGTCAGGATATTACATAGTGCTGTACATGCTCTTTTGGGTTGCCTTTCTTCACTTTATGAACACTAGCCACAATTAACCTTATTTATAAACAATCTTCTTATTAGCTAGAGCCATGTCTACTTTCTACTTCTACACTTATTTAAATTCTATACTTCCTTCTGGGTTCAGTTCATGTTTGATTCTTGAAAATTCTTATTCATTTCCAGTAGTCATTAATGCCTTCTCTAGTATACTATCTATTGCCCCACATAAAGCCAGAAATAGCTATTTCACTTAGATTCTTTCTTCTATATAATGATCAAATTTCTGCTCATGCCCCAAGACCCAGATCAAGTATTTCTTTTCTGATTCATCTAAGAATATTGATCGCTGCATCCTTCGTGCCGCCCTTGTGCCTGGTGTATTCTGTTATCTTTGTGTTTGTCACATTCTATCACTATTTTCTATTTTTATTTTGGTCTAACCTTCTTTTTCGAACTCTTTTGGCTTTTGCCTCTCAATGTAGAGTATAACAGAAGGGAAAAATAGAAGGGATTGAGGCAGAAGCATCAGCTTTTCTATATCTTGGTTTTTTATTTTATCTAACAGCATTAAAATTTAATAATATGTTGATGTGTTTTGAACATTTACTTCTGCTCTTAAGCAATTCAACCATTCAGTTTTCATTGGCTTTACAAGTGTTTATTGAATGGCTGCCACTGTACTCATGTCTCTGCTTGATGCTGTGGAGGTCACATAGTATTAAATAGAATATTTGCCTCAAAGGAATTTATTACTTTTTAGAGAGACAAAAGGTACATTCCTAAAAAACACCAGGACTACAGAACAGAACCTGAGTAAAGTGCCAAACTGAGCAAGGCAGCCGATTAATAACATAGGAGTTTTGGAAATGCAGAAATACGTGGAATGGCAAACATGATAAATAGGGAGTAGGGGGTTGATGTGCATTGAGCAGAGTGTTTTCTTATACGTTGGTGTCTTCAAGGCAAAACAAAGGAAGACTTTTTGTGGTTTAAAGTTAGCTTTTGTCCCCTTTCCATACCAGTATCAATCACTCTGCACGAGATTCTTAGTAAGTTAATCTTTGTCTGAAAATTCTTTTGGTCTTTCAATTTTCACATTGAAGTTGAATACTCATCCTTCCATACAAAATTAGGAGCAGAAAAGTACCCCTAATAAAACATCTCTATAGAAGTGTGACCATTGTCACTATTTATCTCTGGCTTTTGGTCAGTCTGTGAGATTTAATACTCAAGAACCAGTGGATCCACTTACTGAAAGTTGTTTCATCTGCAGTGAAATCATCATTTTTAAGCCTGATTGGTTCTTCCAAAAAAGAGCCAGAAAAAAACATTACCATGGTTACCTTCTCAAATGCTTTGTTACTTGATAGGATTGAGGGTCTCACTCTCATATTTTCGGCTTGTGAGATGCTGATGCATGAATAAAGTGGTTGATGATGGTTTTATGATGTTAGAGAAACTTTCACATTACTGAATCTGACACTATTCATTTCTCTCCTACAATTGTGTCAATAGCATTTTGTACTTTAATATTAAATCATTTCTTATAAATAACAGATCAGGCATCAGTCTCGACTTACCCTGATGTCTATGGGAGGCTTGCCAAGGATATGGCTGATGAAACACAACCTTAGACAAGCTCCATCTGTCCCGTTTAGACGATATACAGTGTCAGATCTCAGTGGTGGCAGTAATAACGGCAAGCTGCTCCCCGGGCAGACAGTAAGAGAGGGCTACTGATCACACTGATTAAAATAAACAACCCTTAGGGTGGGTTGTAGTCTGTATAAATTTAAATTGGATAACCACTTTCAAAAAGACTTCTGCATTTAGCGACAGTGTCATGTGGAAAAATGAAGCAAATACAGGGCAGCTCATTTCAAATATATATACTTTTGATTTAGCCATTAAGAAAATATTTTGGAGGTCATGTTGCTTTCCCCCTTTTAGAAAATATTTAAAGGGCATAGAGCTGTATAAAATGTTTCTCAAAACTATCAAGACTCAAGGGCATCTTTAAGCTGGGTTGGGAGCTCATGATTCAGTCAGGCTTTACTGAAAACTTTCCAAAAACAAGGTCAGAATGGAAGAATGCATTTTATCCAGGGTCAGATGGAACCCTATCATTCCATTATGAGTTTTAATGGGAGTTTCAATTACCACATCAAAGCCATTAATGCAGATGAACCTCCTGGAAGCAGAGAACTTCTAAAAACCCAAAATCTGTTCAATGATGGGGGAATTCTTCCAAAAAAGTTTCCATTTGGGGTTATCAGTAATTATGTGGAAAAGTTTCATGGATAGACTTTTTTGATATTGCTTTACTATATAATTCCAATAAATATTACTAGCGTATGTACTAGGTATCTAGTCAGTCCTTAGAAGAAACGAAGCCGTTCTGAGAATATTGAAAATAAGCAAAGGTGATTAAGTCTAACCTGGGAGTGAATGTTTTTTGTAGTCATAAAATGAAGCTTGATTATCCATATGTGTGTAATTGACTTCTAAGGTCAAAGTTTATTTTAGCTTGCCTTTTACACTTCACTGCAAATTTAGTGAAGAAGAATGTAAGAGGATTTGTTTTCCTCACTGGTGATGGTTCATTTTCATAATTATCAGGCAACATTTACTGAAGACCAACTAAGTATTTATTTTGTCTTGATTTCCAATGAGAATTTTATTATGTAGAAAAGACTCAACCTTTTTTTTTCTAAAACAGAAAGCTGCCTAATAAATTGAACTGTGAAGACAAAAGATGCTGACGTAGCTCTAGAAATGAAAGGCATTATCAGGGGCCGGCTCCGTGGCCGAGTGGTTAAGTTCGTGTGCTCCACTGCCGCGGCCCAGGGTTCAGATCCTGGGCGCGGACATGGCACCGCTCATCAGGCCACGTTGAGGCAGCGTCCCACATCCCACAACTAGAAGGACCTGCAACTAAGATATACAACTGGGGGGGGGGGGGGGGGAGGGGGGTTGGGGAGATAAAGCAGAAAAAAAAAAAAAAGATTGGCCTCAGTTGTTAGCCCAGGTGCCAATCCTTAAAAAAAAAAAAAGAAGATTGGCAACAGTTGTTAGCCCAGGTGCCAATCTTTAGAGAGAAAAAAAAAGACAGTGGAAGATAAAAGGAAAAACAAAAGGCATTATAAGTATCATAAGGAAGGAAGCAGATATCTAAGTGGACAAGTAACTCAATCATTTTTAAGCCTCGTATTTCCTCAACCATCAAATGAGAAGGTTGAATTAGATGATTTCTAAAATTCCTGCTAGCTCTGATGTTTCATTCTCTTTGATCAATGAATTTTCTTTCTAAATCAAAATGGCACAAACTCAGTCTCACCCATGTGTGCAGCTTCTAATAGCTCAGAAATTTCAGAGTGTCCTCTAGGTCAGAGTTTCTCAACTTCAACACTGTTGACATTCGGGACCAGATATTGTTGTGGGGCTGTCTTGTGCATGAGGATTTTTAGCAGCATCTCTGTCCTCTACCAAATAGATACCAGTAGCAATCCACCCCCACCCCCAAACACACACACACTTCAGGGAAATACACGGTAAAACCACAAGATATTGCTACACACACAACAGTTTTGATTAGAATAAAAATGTTAGATATTACCAAGCATTGTCAAGAATATCAAGTGTTGAACAACAGGAATTCTGATTAAAATGCTGGCGGGAATGTAAGTCAACTATTTTGAAATCAGTTTGCTGTTTGTTATCTACTAAAGTTAAAGATATTCAAACCCTTTGACCTAGCAGTTTTGCTCATTTTACACACTACCAAAATGAGTGCATTAATTACACATATGCAAAACCAACATGAATGGGTATTAAAAATGTAGCTTTGAGCAAAATAATCTAGATATAAAAGAATACATACTTTATGATTCCATTCACCTGAATGAAGTAAACAGAATAAGATTAGGGGATGATACTAAGCAAGAATGTGAGTTAAACATGCATGGGGGCTCTGGAGAAACAGTTGCACTTGAGAATTGTTCTTTGAGGCAAAGGGAGCAGCTATTTTTATCTCTGTCTGTCATGGCCAGTCACTGGCTCTCAGCTACAAGTGGAGGATGGCGATGAGGAGTAATATGCTTTTTCTACAGGGCAAAGTGACTCCTGGTCAGCCAGTGGGAACTGTCTGGAGAAGAGGCAGCTGTATATGGAAAGCAGCCAGCACACAGCAGATGACGGAGGTCTGCTGCAGCCCCAGTAAGGGGATATGGGTGAGACTCCAACAGAATCTACAATATTAATGGTGTCTACAATTTGATATCTCAATTTACATGCTTCTCAGCACTTTTTAAGTCATGAATGATATGTTTGAGAGGTTAAATTAATCACTGCCTGTGTTCATTTGTTCCTTAGTATGGTGACATTGCTGAGGTTTTCATAGGTTAATTCAAAAGTGGATGAGATTTTCTAAAAGATTCCAGGACTCAGAGTTTTGAGTCCTAACCCTTATTTTTTAAAGTCAGTGAATTATAAAATAATTAATGAAATTCTCCTCCCTATAACAATGACACAAGTTGCTGGTAGTATTATCACCATAACATGCTGTAGAAAGACCATGAATTATACTGCAATTACTAATATCAAACATGAACACCTATAATAGCTTGTTAACCATAGAATTGTGGGGCACTGTCCTATTAACAAGAACAGTGCCTTAAATTGAGTTCATTTTGCCTATTGTATTTTACTTTTTTGCAGTCAGAAAATTAAAAGAAATTCAGAGTAGGTGTAATTTTGGGAGTGAGTCAAATTTTAATAAAATTATATATTTCTTAGGCATTTCTTCAGCCAATTACTTATCTTTATATATTGTGAATTTGCCCCATGATGGAATAATCAATCTCTGAGCTTCCTCCTTTACTCATTCTGAGTTCCTGACATCTTACTTACTTCCCATGATCCTTGCCTGTTCTCTCCTTTGTCATTCTTCAGTTCAGCTTCACCAAAGAGTCCTTTGAGGATGCTGTAAGCACATTCTACCTCCTCCCTGGTATGTATTCCCCAGTGCCTCTTTCTCTTGTAAACAAGGCTCATTTATTGTTGGCAATACAACTTGTCAGATATCCTGTGCTAGTTGTAAGTATCAAAATACTGGTATTTTTGTTGGTATAAAACATTAGTTCAGTATTTAAAAATCTGAAAACTGAATCACTATGTCTTGAGAGATACCTGGAGATTATAAGCTACATTCAATTTCTGAACAGAATAAAATTACCTTTCTTTAAAAAGAGTTCAGACAGTATCCCTCCCAGGTATCTTATGGTTATTTTAAATCCCGTTCATCATTATAATTGGGTTTTTGTTTTACATTATAGGTAATGGCACCATTTCTCTTAAAACCAGGTTGGAGAAGCACTTCTGGAATGGCAAAGTAAAGACTTCCAAAATTCTTCTCCTCAAAAAAATATAGAAAGAAACAAAAGTATATCTATTTGCAGATGACTATCTTGTACATAGAAATACTAAGGAGTCTACCAAAAAACTGTTAGAACCTGTAACCAAGTTCAGCAAGTTTGCAAGATTCAAAGTCAATAAAGACCTCATTCTATAGCACTTCACTTTGTTGCACTTCACAGATATTGAATTTTTTACAAATTGAATATTTGTCACAGCCCTGTGTTGAGCAAGTCTATTTGCTCCATTTCTCTAACAGCATTTGCATTTTTTAGCATTTTTGTTTGTTTTTACTTCAGAAGATTATCCCTGAGCTAACATCTGTGCCGATTTTCCTCTATTTTGTACGTGGGTCATTGCCACAGCATGGCTGCCAGTGGGTGGTGTAGGTCCACACTTGGGAAAGTGGAGCATGTCAAACTTAACCACTAGGTCATGGAGCTGGCTCAATAAAGTATCTTTTAATTAAGATATGTACATTTTCTTTTTAGATATACTGCTGCTGCATACTTAATAGGCTACAATATAGTGTAAACACAGCTTTTATCTGCACTAAGAAACCAAAATTCATCTGAGCTGATTTATTGTAATATTAACTTTATTGTGATGGTCTGGAACCAAACCTGCAATATCTCCAAGGTATGCCTGTATACAGAAGTCAATGGTATTCCTGTACATTTGTGATTATCAATGTAAAAAATGAAATTAAGAAAACAATTCCATTTATAATAGCATCAATAAGAATAAAACATCTTGGAATAAATTTAAAGAAAGAAGTGCAAAACTTGTACTCTGAACCTGCAAAATGTTATTGATTGAAATTAACTAAATGGAAGGGTATATTGTGTCCATGGATTAGAAGACTAAATATTGTTAAGATGGCATTATTCTCCAAACTGATCTACAGATTCAACACAATCCCTATCAGAATCTTGGCTGTCTTCGTTGTAGAAATTGACAAGTTGATTTTAAAACGTATATGGATTTTATGACCAAAAATAGTTAAAACATCCTCAATAAGAACAAATTTGGAAGACTCATACTTTGTGATTTAAAAACTTGCTACAAAGCTCCTGTAATCAAGGACGATATGTTACTGGCATAAGGGTACGCATATAAGTCCAAGAAATAGAATTGAGAGATCAGAAATAAATCTAGGTGTGTATGATCAACAGAGTTTTGACAAGGATTTAAAGGCCATTCAATGGGGAAAGATAGTCTTTTCAAAAAATGATGCTAGGATAACTGGATAGCTACATGCCAAAGAATGAAATTGTACCCTTACCTCACATCATATATAAAAATTAACTTAAAATGAATAACACACTGTTGTGCTCTAATCTCAGCCTATCGATAACCAATATCGTGGCTGCATCACATCTTGTGGTTTTTATTATGATTGCCAGATGCTCTGAGCAATAACCATCAGGAAACTTTGAAAGAGACAAGGTTTATTATTTACAGATTCTGGGAATTACATGGCCTAACACACAGCAGTGCCACATAGCAAGGTCACGGGTGGAGAGAGATTGAGTCGACCTGGGGTTCTTGTTTTAATAGAATGGAAGGTGGGGACCTAGGGTTTCATAGGCTCACTACTGGTGAATTTGAAACATAAAAGTGAGACCTTAAAGCATGGGAAAAGAAAAAACAAGTGGCCCAAATGGGCAGTTATCAAAACCAACTAAGATCTCTAAAAGAAAGGAGACTTGGCAGCTGGGTGGGAGATGGGGGTAGGTGGCAGACTTTATTTAGTTGTGTGGCTGGCAACATATTTATTCAAGATAGCTACCTTTGAAGTGGATGTCTCTTTGAAGTGAGTGCCTCAGCAATCAAAGCTTAAGTCAGGCACTTGCTTTACGAAAATGAAAGCCAACTGTCTGGGCTTATACTACAAACACCTATTCAATATCTAAAACCATAAAACTCTTACAAGAATATACAGAAGTAAATCTTCATAACTTTGGTTTGGCAAAGGATTTTCAGATAAGGCACCAACGGCACAAGCAACAAAAGGAAAATAATAGATAAATTGGATTTTATCAAAATTATAAACTCTTGTGCATCACTAAAACCACCAAGAAAGTAAAAGGACAACCCACGGAATATGAGAAAATATTTGAAAATTATGTATCTGGTAAGGGTCTAAGAACCAGAATATACAAATACCTCTTAAAACTCAAAAATACAAAGATAAATAACATAATAAAAATGGGAAAATTATTTGAACAGATGTTTCTCCAAAGAAGATGTACAAATATCCAAAAAGCATATTAAAAGATGCTCAACATCATTATTCATTAGCAAATATTACTCAAAACCACAAAGGGATAGTATCCATCCTTACTACGATGACTACTAAAAAAACAAAAAAACAGACAGACAATAACAAATGTCACTGAGGTTTTGGAGAAATTGCACTGCTAGTTGGGTTGTAAAATGATTCTGCCACTCTGTAAAACAGATTGGCAGGTCTTCAAAATGTTAAACATGGAGTTACCATATATCCCAGAATTTGCGCTTCTAGATATGTACATACGAGAAAGGAAAATGCATTTTTATGCAAAAACTTGAAGACAAATGTCATAACAGCATTATTCACAATAACCAAAAAGTGCAAACATCACAAATATTCATAAACTGATTAATGGATTAACAAAATGTGGTATATCCATATAATGAAAGATTATTCAGCAATAAAAAGGAATGAAGCACTGGTACATGCAATAACATATGTAAACCTTAAAAACACTACGCTAAGTGAATGAAGCCATTCCAAAAAACTACACATTTTATGACTCCATTTAAATGAAGCGTCAAGAATAGGCAAATTTACTGACAGAGAACATGGATTAGTGACTGCCAGGTGCTGGGGGTGAGGGAAGAATGGGAAGTGACTGCTACTGGGTAAGGAGTTTCTTTGGGGAATAATAAAAATGTTCTAAAATTAAATAGTGGTTATGGTGGTGACGGTTGCACAACTCTGTGAATATACTAAAAACCATTGAGATATAAACCTTCAACTAGTGACTTTTATTGGGTATGAATTATACCTCAATAAAGCTGTTATTTGAAAAATTGCTTTGGGAAGAAAAATTGTAGAGGAAGAAAACAGTACTTTTGGAAATGGGTAGGGATATGATGATCGTGCTCTTTCCCTCTCAGAGATACATTCCCATAGTTCCCACACAGCACCACAACCTTTTCCCTCTCTGATAAAACAGTACCTAACAACAGAGAATAAAGATGCTTGTCTTAGATTATTGTAAGTTATTTTGCAGCGGGAACCCAGCTGCAAATCTTAGTGGTTTAAAACATGGCCAAATCAAGCCATCCATCTGTTTTTGTAAATAATGTTTTATTAGAACACAGCCACACACATTTGTTTACATATTGTTTATGACTAGTTCCATATTAGAATGGAAGAAAAGATTGTTGAGGTAGAGAGCATTTGGCTCGCAAAGCTGAAAATATTTACAATCTAACTCTTACAGAAAAAGGTTGCTGATCTCTGTTTTACAACAACAGATATTTATTTCTCCTAATACAGAGTCCTTGTACATCTGGATGACTCTCTGGGACAGCTGTGCCCCATAGGAGGACTCAGTGCTGTACCTCCCAATCAATATGCACTTCCGTATTTGTCAAGACAGGAGAAGAGGGGCCGGCTCCGTGGTTGAGTGGTTAAGGTTGCATGCTCTGCTGCAGCAATGGCCCAGGGTTTGGATCCTGGGCGTGGACATGGCACTGCTCATCAGGCCACGTTGAGGTGGCGTCCCACATCCCACAACTAGAAGGACGTGCCACTAAGATATGCAACTGTGTACAGGGGGGTTTGGGGAAATAAAAGTGGGAAAAAAAAAAAAAGATTGGCAACAGTTGTTAGCCCAGGTGCCAGTCTTTAAAGAAAAAAAAAAAAAAAGACAGGAGAAGAACAGGAACGTATGATTGCACTCTGTTAAACGTTTCTGCCCATGGGTGACACATGTCAGGTTCACATACATTTCATTGGCCAAAGCAAGTCACGTACCAATGCTCAACTTCAAGGTTGCAGAGAAGGGCAGCTCTAATGACTATTCTTATCACCAACATTTTGTTCATTCCTCTACCTGAAACAGTTCATCTATGCGTATCCACATACATGATTTCAAAATGACTCAACCTTACATGGAGTCCTTTGTTTTTTATTACCTTCCTGACCATCAGCCTTTCATAATAATTATTTGTAGATTGTGATTCTATACTCTCTATTCCAAGAACTGATTAGAATTCTAATGTAAAAGCTAATGATAAATTCTACATAAGAAAAACCATCTGGAATGCTCGCACATCTCTCTATATTAAGATATCATATATATAAGAAATTTACATTATAGAATGACTAATATTTTAAGGGAGAGTTATTTACTTTGCAAAATAATCCACTGTTGACTCATTTTTTAATTGTGGTATTCTTTACTGCAATTTAATTTTAATACTGTGTATTCCCAGTAATTTGATTTAGAGGTGATTTTCAGGAGCCAAGTTATTGTAGAGAGCAAATTCCATTTTTCCCAAACTCAGCTTTCATTTTGGTGATTTAGAAGTGTCGATGAAAATAATCCATAACCAATCTATAAATGAAAATTTGGGAGAGGTTATTCTGAGCTAAAATGTGAGGACCATGGCCCGGGGCCTTTCTTCCCAAAGGAAGAAAGGGCACCGAAGAAGTGGGGTGCACAGAGTGGTTATATACCCCCAAACAGGATGTTTCACAAAGGATTGAAATGTCCCTTTTGCAATAGTCGCGAGACTGCTCTGTGGGCATAGTGATTGATGGACACAGCAGGTAGGTCTGCTGTCTTGGTGAATACAGCAGGGTGGCAGGTCTGTTGTCTCAGGCTGTGTGGTCACAGGTGAGCACAGCAATCAGTTCCTAGCCTAAGGAAAGATGCTTATCCCTAAGGAAATGCCAATGTTGGGGGGAAGTTGCACCTTTATCTCAAGGCCATTTGTTCTTGCCATAGGAAAAGTTTAAAGCAGATATACAATGTATGCTCGATGGCCACGGTCAGGCCTTTTTGGAAAAAACAGTCAGGCCGAATTAGGTTTACACCAAATGGCTTCCTCATATACTCCAATATATCCTATTGCTTGCCATTTCTATTTTTCAGAAATATGAAAAATTCCTTTGAAAAGTAGTCAAGAGAAAATGTACAATGGAAAAGAAAGGGAAGGATTATCTCACTGCTGTTCTAAAAGTTAATATTCTGGAACCAGAAAATCTGACTCTGGGACCAAATAATTTATAGACTCTGCGTGTATTTATTATAGAGTAAATGTTAGCAGAGACATGTCATGGGTGTATCAAATTATTAAAGCTCCACTTTGCTTGTGTTTCCTGTTGTCAATCACTGCCTCTATTCAATCTAAAATTCATCCTAAATAAACTTTAAAATGATATTAGCTTTTTGAGGCTGTTAGCTCCATTAGAAGGTTTAGGGATTTTGAAAAAATATGCCTCATTTTATGTTTGTGTTTTCCCTAGGCTTTATGAAACTACAGAGAGTGCTGTCTTTCTCTAATATTTAATCTGGAAGCCATTCAAACATAAGCAAACCAAAATTAATTCACCGGAAAATATTCAAATTTTTTCAAAATTTGCCTGTGAAACATCCCCGGTGGTACTTCATGCCAATACCCAGAAAGATCTTTGATAAATGCTATATATGTAGTTGAGATGATCAGTAATGACAATGTTGTTTTCATAAGGTATAAGGTAAAAGAAGACTCACTCACCCTTATTCAACGAAGAGAATGAACAAGAAGTAGCGCCTTCAGAAAGCACGAAATGCGCGAGTTCTAAGAGAATACCTCCTCTTGTTCTGACTTATTTTGACTCTCCTCTCAGTGTTGCTTTTGCTGGCTCTTCTTCCCGGCCTATAACAATTGCTGTCTCTCTACACTATGCTTTTGTTCGCACTTGTGGTGTTGTTTCATGTATAGTACTCTTAGGAGAATACAAAATTCCATTTATCTAATTCTTTATGTATGAAGAATCATTGCAGAACAACACTTCTCCTTGCCCCCGGGGATTTGACATTTACTTCTTCACTCATTCATTTAACTTTTTGTTCATTTGCTATATGCTGGACACCATACTTGCAACCTGCCTTCAAGACTAAAAAGCATCCTGAGCCTCCATTCAGTGACCCCCATTCCGGGAATGCCCCATCTGCTAGTATTTCTGTCTCAGATAAATGGAGTAAGATCCATTTAGTTAGGCGTTAGCAAATATATCACTGCCACCGCAAGGTTAGTGTGCCAGAGGTGATATTCTCACTGTTGCTGGGAGTGTATGCTCCTGAAATTCGAGGTTGCCACTTGAATTGCCCTCTCTTTCTCTCTCTAACATACACACACACATACGCAAAAACACACACAGACACAATTACTTGATTCAATAATATCGGTGCATTATAGTATAATGTGTAATATTTAAACGTGTAAATCCTGGGATCTGATATCATGGGTTCATATCTCAGCAGAACCACTCGTGAGCTGTGTGACATTGAGCATGTTGAAATACTGTTACCTATGTCAGTTACTTTATCTATAAAATAATAGTATAACAGTACCCATTTCATAGAGTTATTATCAGAATTAAAAGAAGTAGTATGGTAAAGATGTTTAGCAGAGTGATTGAGTCATCATAAACACTAGAAATCAAATACACTATGAGTTTGTAAGTTAGAGATGTTTTGTGGACTAAGTTAAAATTAAACAATATTTAAAAAGACTTCTATTGAAAAATATATCATGAATTCCAATTGATTATAAGCATGTTTTCAGAAAACAACATATTTATAATTGAAGATTATTTGGATATCTGGAGCTCTGAAATTTCACAACACGTGAGCCAGCCATCTTTCCCTTTAATACCAAAGTGGCATTTTGTCAAAGCCTCCTCCTGAAATCTTTAAGAAGTTCCTATTTTCCAATTGCTTTTTTTCCCTGATACATTTTTAGGAATTCCCAACAGACAGTGGTGGTTACTTCTCATCTACACCAACTCGCCTTCTCTTGAATATTTGCTTTCACTTTCTATCGGTCACTTCTTGCCATCATGTCACAAATTTCTCCAAGCTGCTGCTCTTCTGTCATAACACCATGCCCTCTCCAAGCGGGGACTCTGGCCAGGCACTTCACTCTTCAGTGCAGAACTAAGATGAAAATGTAATGAACTCTACTGAAGCTTCGATTTACATGAAAGAAAAAGGAAACTTTAAACTCTATCACTGCTCATGGGGTCTTTTGGTCAGGTCCCTCAAAGAGGTGCCTTCTCCTGGCCAACCCTTTCTCTAGAACCCATTTCGTCATCATGGTGTAAGGGTCAACCAAGCTCCCCTCAAAAAAAGTGCCTTTGACCATACTCCCCTCCATGGAGTCCAGATTAAATGTGTCCTGGCCCTCGAGAGAAGACAATCTCTTTTTCTACTCTGCTTCAAAGCCAGATTTCTTAAGTGACCCAGGATGATTGGCAAGGAAAACATCCAGTCTGAAACACTGAAATGCAGGGGAATGGTGCCTTCGTAGCTTCTCCAACAATACTACATTTTTAATTACTTTATGTTTGCCATTCAGATGAGTTTCTCAAACCACTTTAAAGGAAAAGTGGTATTTCCACCATCAGAGAGAGAAACTGCTGGTAACTTTTAAGTCAAATTCATTTTTTTCTGAAATCAAGCTAAAAAAATTAAGCTTTACTGGTTAGCTCAATTTTGTTTTTTCCTGAGGAAGATTAGCCCTGAGCTAACATCTGTACTAGGTGTTATTCTGCTTTACATGTGGGATGCTGCCACAGCATGGCTTGATAAGTGGTGCATAGATCCATGCCTGGGATCCCAACTAGCAAACCCCAAACCACAGAAGCAGAGCACGTGAACTTACCCACTACACCACCAGGCAGGCCTCCATCAATTTTTACTTTAAGTAGAATGTGTAATCTTTATTTTTGACTTCTATTTAGTGGAATTGTAAGCCTTGACCACAATTTAAATGTTATTTTCTTTAAAAGTTTTTTCCCCTTCAAGAAATCAAACTCTCATGTGTTTCTCTGACTACAATCTCTGATCTTTCCATCTCTTCCATCCTCACTTCTGCTGAATCTATGTATTGCTTTTATCATGACTTCAATCTTTCCAATTCTCTTAGCCAATCATTTCATTTCACACTATCTCCTTAAGCCCTTGAATCTGGGACCTATCTACACCGTTCAACTGAGAATGTTCTCTTGAATATCTGCGATTTCTTCTTTACAGGCTTTTTTCAATTCTATTACACTGTGCCCTGCCTTGTATTACTGGGTTAAGTTGTCCTGATTGTGTTTCTTCTTGAAAATCTCTTGTGACTCTGGACATTATACTCTGTTAAATTGTCTCCCTTCTGCCTGACAATTTCTTCTCTGACCCTTTCTTTTCT
Organism: Equus przewalskii; assembly: GCF_037783145.1. NCBI lineage: Eukaryota > Metazoa > Chordata > Mammalia > Perissodactyla > Equidae > Equus > Equus przewalskii. The sequence goes on along the minus strand of NC_091833.1, from coordinate 74,867,846 downwards.
TATCATTCCTTTTCTCTCTTTGCTCTCTTTCCTGAAGCTCCAATTAATCTTCCCATTTAAATGTTAACGTAAGCTCAACTTCTAGCCCTATCATCTATCTCCAGTTTTGTATTGTCAGCTACTTATGGTATTTTCCTAAATATATACCTTTACTAATACCATTAGGAATATATTTACAACTGAATATTCATGCCATACTAGTCACTGAACACAGCCATGCTGCTTCCTAGTGCAAAGCTATGTATTTCCCTTCTACCCTTCCCATCATACTTGATAGGATCTCAAGGCTATTGGCTTGTAGCTGCCCACTTCCACTAGCAACCTCACCAGGTTAAGAGATAAAGGAACATGGCCACTAGATTACATGAGACCAGAGCACACATCATCTACCAGTTACTGTAATGAAACCAACCATGCTTACCAATCCAACATAAAAGCTCCTCTAGTCATCTTTACCCTCCCATATTCTCACTCATATCATGCACTTCTTTAACTCAAACTTAAGTTCTTCTCTTCCACAGAGAACTCTTTTCCAGCCCGTACCTTCTGGGACTACTTCTCACTCTCTCTCCCTTTCAGTCTCTCTTTATACATGTGTGTTGTGTATATATCACATCACACATATATCGTATAGTCATGCACCACTTAAATGACATTTTGGTCAACAATGGATCACATATACAACTGTAGTCCCATAACAATAGGTCCCATAAGATGTTTGGTAGGCTATACCATCTAGGTTTGTGTAAGTGCACTCTATGATGTTCACACAACCACAAAATCACTTAACAACACATTTCTCAGAACGTGTTCCTGTCATTAAGTGATGCATGACTGTATATACACGTGTGTATGTATTTTGTTTTAATTATGCTCTCCTAAATCATCCATATCTTTGCTGAATGTTTCTTTTGCTTGTGGAAAATAATGCCACCTGGGGGTTCTTCGTGAAAATTCTGCTTTCCAGGTAGCTATCTTAGGATGTGGCTGCTGGCCTACTTTTCCTCAGCTCATACCTCAGAATCAGGAATTAGGGCCGAGTCTTCATTTTTCTTTCATTTTGTTTCTAGACATTTTTTTTGTGTGTAGTGAGGCCAGTGGTTTTCTACTACGGACAAGGACTTCCAACAGCATAAAACTGATCTTTTTCTACCATCTCACTTAATTCTCCCCAAGGAGAGGAAACATGACTTATCTCTGAATCAGCAGTAGAAATGGACCCTTCCCACTTCTTTGGGGAGCCATGTATGCAGGAAGTCTCCATCTACATTCCATTCACTTTACTGGAGAAGGTCCTCAATTGAAGTTTGAGGCAGTCCAGTGTTGTCTATAGTTGAATGAGTAAATCTGGTTTGACAGTTTAATTTTTGGAAGCCCATTGTTGTTATACACTTTCGCCACATTCTCTAGTAACAACTGGACTTAAATGACCTTTAATCTTTTTCATTAACTAGCTATGTGAGCCTCAATTGCTTCATATGTTATGTAAGCCTCAATCGCTTTATATGTTACATGGAGAGAATAATAATATCTTACCTCATATTATTATTGTAAAGATTAAATGATTTAGTACAAGTTAAAATATGGTACAATGTGCTTAGCACATAGTGATCACTGGCTACTATTTAAAACCCAGTGTGATGTCTTGATCTTCATATACCATAATCTCTTTATTTCTATCAAAGTTGGTTCAGTTGGAGAAGAGGGGTGATATTTATTTGGTCCCCCCTCAAATCCCAAAACAAGTCACAGCTTCTTCACCCTGTTATTAAAACAAACAAACAAGTGGACAAATAAAAATCCTGTTCCTTTGAGGGTCATGCTATTTGGGTGTCCCATTCTCAATTCCTTCTTGTCACTGTCAGTTGTGGTTTCCCCAACATACCCTCTGCTTCCAGTCAACAATTCTTTGTTTTGACAGTACCATCAGTGGTACTTCTACACTCTCATTTTCCAGGTTTTCACACCTGGAGAGGTGTGTAATATTTCTGATCATTTTCTAAAAAGCTATTACTAATTGTTCTTTCTTTATGATTTTGTTTACTTGTCTGTTCCAATTTCCTAAGGATCATATCAACACTTGACAAAGTGAGTTCTTCACCCAAGAAAGTATAATTTATCTCACTCATTTACATATTAATGTTTGTGGCTGTACCACTAAGATGGCTAGGTATACACCATTCTCTTTTCTTGGACTGCTCCATTCACTTCTATACCAGTTCTCAAAACTTACTTCTAAAAGAAAGCTTCCTCCCATTAAACACCCAACTCTAATTGCTCCTTTATTCAGGTTTTTTCTATGGTTTTACACTATGTACTATTTTAATTTGTAATTTTAGTATATTGCTTTGTAGTTGCTTCCAAGTTTATCAGGAATGTGTTCTGAATAAACTAACAAATAATATTGTGGACAGGAAATGTTTCTCCTTTTTCCTCCCCACACCTTCATAGAATTGACTTCCGTTTTCAAAATAGTGAAAGCTCAATAAATACAACTATCTGGCAGGCATATATGTCTGATATTATCTTATTTATTTTAGCTTTGAATTGTAGACAATGAATCTTTTGGTTGTATTTTACAAAAGTTAGTTTGGACATTTCATATATCTGTATCTGCCACTGGCTAAAAATTTAGATATGTCATCATGAATTCTACTGAGACCTGAGGAATAGAACTCATCTAACAATGTATGTTATAAGCATGATGTGTTTTACAAGAAGAGGAGCTCTTCTGATTCAAAAGTAACATCTCCACTATTCATCACCACAATCCTTTACATGGGGTGGTATGGAGAATTACATTGAACAAAATTTGGGTGTGTTAAAATATTTACATTTTTATTGTATTTGAAATAATATGATCCAATTCCACTTTGTTTATTCTAACTGTGCTATTGAATTGGGGAGATGAGCATAGAATGATTTTATTAGATTTTTTTCCCCCTGTAAGCTTTAATCTACAATCTAGAGCTTTTTCTTCTATTGATTTGAGTTCCAACCTATGCTAGCAGGTGAGAAAATCAAAGTAACAGCAAATTTGAACTCTTTCTATCTATGATAGTATAGCTGAAATAGTTCTGACTGAATGATTCTGTTCATCCTCTGTTAGGTTGTTTCAGATGTATCATTCCAGGAGTCGTGTTCTAAAGTCCGTGGTCTGCTGTGTCTTACCGTCAAACTGCAAGAGTCCTACCTGACCTTATGGCAAATACATTGACCTTATGTCATTACATCAGAACAGTTCTCTTTGGTTTGAAATGGCTTATTGCTGTCTTCTTTCTATGTTATTTTTGCAGTCCATTAATTAAGAAGGAAATGTTACTTTCTGCAAACCTCAAATCAATAAATCTATCTATATATACACACATACACACACACATATATACTGCCATCGATCAAATAAAGAAGATTCCATTTTTTAAAAAGAATCATTAGACTGTGCATTCACTTCTTTACCCTCTTTAAGAATTGTGTAACGTCCCTTTGGTGTATCATGATAAATATCATGCAGGTTCTCCTGACCACCCAGGCAGATTCAAGAATTTCAGCCACACTCAATTGTTTTTAGATTTGTTTTGCACTAACAATCCAAGTTGGTCCATAGTCTCACACTTTGTTTCATGCCTTCCTCTGAAGTGGGTACTATCTTCTTTAGGCATTCTTCTATACTGCTTCTGCCTATCAAGAGGCCAGTCAACTCACACCAAAGAAGGGAATGCCACCTACCGTGCACCTAAGCTGCTCAGGGCCTCAGAAATCTACATCAAGAATCAGCTTTCCAGCAAGCTTATTTGGGTGCGTATTCTGGAAAGAAAAGGTGAATGTGTTTTCACTCCATTTCACATTCTGTCACCATACTGCAGTTGAAATGAACTCTGAAAATTCAAAACTGACTAGCTCTTTCCTCCCACTCAGTCACCTGCAATTGTTTACCATTGTCCTTTGAATAAAATCTGAAGTTTTGTCCAACTCTTATTGATTTATTTTTATTTTGAATGCATAGAATCCTAGCATGCTTCCAAAAGATGAAACTACAAAAATGTGATACTCAGAGAAGTGTCACCCCTCCCCTATCGCTTTCCTGCCATTCCCCACCCACTTATCTCCTTATAGGTTCCCAATTTCATTACTTTCTGGTTTATATTTCTCATGTTTCTTTTTATAAAACTAAACAGATGCATGTGTTTTATTTCCCTTCTTTCTTACATAAATTGTAGCATATTATATATAAACTTAAACGTCACTTAATATTTCCTGGAAATGAGGCATACCATTTAAATGCAATTTGGGTATTTTTTTTTTCTATTCTTAAATATTTCATGGACAGGGATCCCAAATGGAGAGAATCCTCTGTCATTGTATAATTAAAACGTTTCTTTAATGACTGATATTGGTATTTGTAGTGTAGAGAGTGTTTGTCACATCTTACCCGCTTTCATTTCTGCGTGTTAAATTTTTTCTTTTGCTTCTTTCTTTCTCTTTGCCTCCAGTCTCCAAGAGGCAGTATACCTCTTATTTTTGTCTCATTCTCCTTCAGAGCAATGCTTTTCCATGTCTGCAACCTTTATTTTCATTTTCTTTGAAGCCCTTTTCCTGTAGGTGGTGTTGTGTGTGAATGATTGGGGCTGAGATATGTGTTCAGTACTTTGCCACTTAGTGTTGGATTTTTTCTTTCTGGGAGTGGTTTTTTTCCACACTAGATGTAAGATCTCCATTCTACTCACCTCTTTTTCTCAGTCTCTTAAATCACCCTCGTCCACTCCCCATACACACAAACTTGGTCTTTCGGGATTTTGGGTTTATTTTTCTACTTACATGTGCATTGAAATTTGTGGAACTTCCCATCTTCTAACGATGCTGAAGGCATGGGTCGTGTGTGGTCTTCTTTGAGTTTCCTGTTGATCCTATTAATTTGAGGGGATAGTGTGAAAAGGTTCAGCTTCAGGAAATTGTCATTATGCTCCAAAGAAGAAATGCTTAAAATTCAAACTTTCAACTTGGTCTATACAGTGCTTCACAATCTGGCCCTGTCTCAACTTCATCTTGAATCTATCTGTCCATTTCTTCTTTCTGCTCTGTCTGTGTTCAAGATTTTGCCTTTGGACTGTCTCTTATAGATGCCCATAAAAACAATTTACCTTAATATTTATTTTGATATTACTCATATATACTGTCTTTAATATATGTAGAATTAACTTATTTCTCTTGCACAATGAATGCTACTTCTTCCTCCAACAGAATACATTCACAATTCCCTTTGTGACTATCTACTTATGATTTTCACCACCTACTAGAATGATTTAAACATGTCAAAATATGCTAATGACTGATTTTCTAATTTGTAAGGTAACAACATCAAACTAATAACTTTGAGAGCATAGAACTAAACGTAGTTCTTAATTTGAGAAAGCACATTTCCTTTTTTTCCTCCTGAATTTTAAATTCTCTCACTGGAAAAATAGCAGAGTTGAAAAAGTCAATGTTTTTTAATGTTAGTAATGTATCTGTGGCCTAGTAGAACTAACATGTACACAATACAGTAATAAAAACGATTATTCGGTGTCTTTAAAACAAGTTAAAAACATGGAAATTCTATTGGTTGTTATAACAGCATAATTCATTGGTCAGAATACGGTAGCTACACTGCCATTATTTATTTTAATAGACTCATTATGGAGCTAAAGATTTTTCTCCTTGAGTTATTGTGCTTCTCTGAATAGTCAATGAAACCTTTGGCAATTCCTTTGATCCAAAAGCTGCCTTTGTTTCTTTGGAGAAGCACTAGGCAAATTATCTTAGAGAGACCATAGACACTTAAAGAGACTTCTCCATGTTGTTTTCAATGTAACCATTTCTCGTTTATTCACTGTAGATTAATGTATCATGTGTTCAGCAAACAGAGTTTTAGAATTAAAGAGACAGGTTCAAATGCATCTCCTCTTCATACTTACTGGAGTATGTATGTTCATACATTAAAAGTTATTTAATCTCTCTAATTTTCAGCTTGTGCACCTGTGTGAGAAGAAAAATAAAATCTACCTCATGAGGGCATTATGAGAACTGATAAAGTAATGTATACTAAGCTAATTCTACAGTAATTGGTACCTCATTGAGGTTCAACAAGAAAGCTATGTATATTCTTCAAATTTCTTTGAAATTGGAGTGCAAATTAAGGTGGCTTATTAGAGGCAATATCATTGGAAGTTGCTTACTTTTTATACCATAATGCTTCATGGGGACTGCTCTGTATATGTAGCAGAATTTAAAAGGAGTCTTATAATTAGTCTCTAATTGTGGCTGTTCTTAAGTAGTTCCATCAAGTATACAATAGAAGGAACTTTTGCTAGTTGGGTCAATTCAGACACTAATCTGCAAGTGTGTCTTCCCAGAGGAAGCAACCATTCAGTACTAAGAGATAAATCAGAGTGACCTCTTATTTTTTTTTTTTTTAAAGATTTTATTTTTTCCTTTTTCTCCCCAAAGCCCCCTGGTACATAGTTGTATATTCTTCGTTGTGGGTCCTTCTAGTTGTGGCATGTGGGACGCTGCCTCAGCGTGGTCTGATGAGCAGTGCCATGTCCGCGCCCAGGATTCGAACTAACGAAACACTGGGCCGCCTGCAGCGGAGCGTGCGAACTTAACCACTCGGCCAGGGGGCCAGCCCCCAGAGTGACCTCTTATTGAGCATTTCAGTAACATGTGTCAGCTACTGTTCTAAGCATTTTAAAATACATTAATTTATTTAATTTTCATATGAACCCTTTGAGGTAGCAGAGTAGACAATATCCATGGCCTACTCTGCTCACCTTTACCTGGCTATGCATTCGTACTCTAGCTGCTGTGAGTGCTGGGTGCTAACTGCTCAGACATGTCCCCATCTCTGGAGAATTGCCCTCCCCTCTGACGGGAACTGTCTTACTGCAGAGATTAGCCCCAATTCACATACAGGGGTATAAAAGTCTTGCTTTTTGCCAAAAGTGGGACCAGCTCCATGCTTCTCCCATAAGTTCAAGCTGAAGTAGTCTCCAGCTGTGGTAGCTACTCTCCAGAATGGCTCCCCAGTGAATCTCTATCTCTTGATACTTAACCCTTTATTTGGTCCTCTTCTATATTGAACCTGGGATAGCCCAATAGAATAGAATATAACTAATAGAATGTGGCAAGAGTGACACTGCAAGTCTTTGAGGTTAGATTATAAGAACTTTCAAAGCTTCTACATGTGTCTCTTGAAATATTTATTCTGGGGAAGGTAAGCCATCATGTAAAAAATTCTGATTATCCTGTGAGGGCCGTGCTGTGAGGAGAACAAGCCACATGCAGAGTCTGGGTGGAGACAAAGCAGACGCTGGCCAGCTCCAGCTGTTCCAGCCATCCCAGCCCAGGTGTCAGACATGTGAGTGAAGAAACTATCTTGGGCATTTCAATCCCAGTGGATGCAACATAGGGAAGAAATGAGGGCCCCAAGCTTATGTCTCCAGTTGTATTGTTACTGTCCCTTTCAGTCCTTTGAGCCACCTCACCTTGCTGTACTCTGCCTAAATTCCTGAGCCATCAGAATCATAACATGATAAAATGAATTCTGTTTACACCACTAATTTGGGGAGAAATATACAGCAATAGATAACAAGAACGCCAGCTGAGACCACACGATTACTTGTCTTCTTGCCCAGCTCTGTGCCGCTTCCCACTTCCTCCTCCTTTCTTCAGTGCGGTCCTTCCATAAGTCACTTCCATAAGAATCATCATCTCAGTTCTTCTAGATGTTTTCGTATAAAACTTGGTTCTATTATTTTTCACATTTTGGAGATGCTTAAATGGAAGCACAGGATGAATAAAATAGCTTGCTGAAAGTCACAGAGAAGTCCTAATAATTAGGAGAGCTTTATTTGAACCAGGCCCCAGAACCCTTGTTCTTAACCAGAATGCTCTACAGCTCCTGACCAGGGGTACTCCTTGGGTCTATGTCTTTGACTGAGAGAAAGAATCCACTGCTTGTTTAGCATGTAAGCCTTCTGTGAGATGGCAGGATGACAACACATGGGGCTACCTGGCTGTCGGCCAAGTGCAGTGATGTTCTGTTTGCACCATGCCAATCCTTTTGTCACTTGCTAAAAATTCAGTGTTATCTCTCCTCCCAAACATTGCTACCATCTGCCTACACATGACTTTGACAATGATTATGTCGTAACTGCAGCTGTGTGTCCGATACCAATTATTACAATCTGGAATGATCAAAGCAAATACATTTTCAAACATCTATTTTTAACCCCTACCCTTCCCAACCACTCTGGCTGCCCAAGCTCCTTGCTCATTCTTTTGAAAGTTTGTGCTGGTCTTGGAAACTACTGATGTTTTATGCTTCATAAAGAAAGAAAGTATCACAAAAATCTTTCTATGCATCCATTGACCAAATTAAAATAGCTTTAGGGGCTAATTTTTTAAGATCACAATAGAGTTATAATATGGACTGGTGAAAGCGCTCATTTAATTTCGTTAAATGGAGCCAAGATAAGTTGATAGTTTTGCTGTAGCATTCTCCCGAATGTGTACTTATAAATAAGTCAATGCTTGCCTTTATGGATCTTAAGCTTCCTTTCAAAGCTCTTAGAAAATAATTTATAGTTTGACATAGAATATTCTTAGCAAGTATTGTCTGAAATGTTTGACATGTTCCCTTCAATAAGAAATTCCGGAAATAGTAAAATTTTTTCCAATATCCAACTTCAATAAGTATATTGTTCATCTCTATCTCCTCACCACCTTAGCTGTAAAATATCAGTTAATATTTGTCACCTATTTAAAGCAATAATAAAAACTACATTCACATATGTGCCTTTCAGGCAAAGATATTTCATGTGAAATGCCTGGCAAGTTCTTAAGAAAACCAGGTGATTGGCACATAGCTGAGCACAATCCGAAACTGAAGAGTCCTATAAATGTAAGAATGAAGGCAACAAGGTATGACTCACACTGGAAAGAAAGCAAACCATAATACTGGAATAAAAATCTCTTGGTATCTATCCTGGGAAATTTTGACAATTAACTGCAGGGTTCCATTTAGTGAGAATCCTAAATGTTAGAGACTTTAAAAGAGAGCGTAAAAGTCAAAACACAAAAGAAGCAATTGATCAGTATAAAAAATCCTAGCTAATTGTTCTCTACCTCTCTTCAATGAACAAACAAACAAAACTAAAACAAACAAAGAACTTACCTATATTTCACCCTGCAAATCCAAGCTGGTACTAGAACAGTATCTTGGGCAAGTTTCACTCTGTTTCAGTGTCTATGCTGCTTCCGTACCTGGTTAACTACCACTCGTTCTCCACATCTCCTGTTAGGCACTCCTGTCTCTGAGCCCTGCCAATCTTTGATAAGCGACCCTCCTTGCTTTTCCCATAGTGCCATGTTCTTCTATCCTAACACTTGTTCTCTTGTACGGTAATTACCTGCTGGTTAGTCTTATTCACAATTGCATCTCTGATGCCTAAATCACACAAGGAACATAGTTTGTGTGTGATAAACATTCACTTATTCCAATATTTATTAGGCAGCTACTACATTCCAGGGGCCATGCTAAGTATTGAAAATACAGCAAAGAAGAAGTCAAACATTGCTCCTGACATCATGAAGCCTCCACTTTAATGTAGGACATATACAATAAATACTATTTCTTTTGAGTCAATTCAATATACTCACTATTAAGGACAGTGTGTAATAGTTGCTGGATCCCACAAAGACTGCATTCATTCTGTCACATCTTTACCATCCATTAGCCTCCTTTGGTCTTCTCCTTCTTCTTACCCAGCTTAGATTTCATGGTCCATTATTGTAGTCACTCCCTTGTCTACATTCTCAAGTCTTCTCCCTGTGACCCTTGCTTGGCAAAACCTCAACCATGGATAAACACAGCTCTCTACCTACTATGCTCCCCTAGCGCCTCTGTATAGCTCAGCGTGGTTACAGAAAAAAGAAAATCCTGCTGCCTGAATTTATTCTATTTACGAATGCAAATTTCAAGCTGCTTAGGAATCCTGCTCTACTTCCCTAATCAGTTCCCCTTCCCACCTTTTCCTGTGTCCCCACTCTCCCATGTTATCTGGTTTTCCCTCTCTATTAGCTGAATTACATCAGCATACAAACATGCTATGATATCTGCCATCTTAAAAAACAAATCTACATCGTTCTCAAACTACTTCTTCCATAATCAGCTAGTTTTTATGATAAGTTCTGCCAAAGAAATCTTTATGCTCACCATCTCTACTTCCTGTTTTGCCATTCTGTCTTGCTCCAACCATAACCAACCTTTCATCTGGTCTTATCTGGATCACTAGTTACCACTGTGTTGCCAAATCAAGCTGTCTCTCCTAAGTCTTCTGATTTCTTGTTGCTTCTGGCACGGTACATTCTCCAGGTTTTCTCCTTTCCTCACTGTCAAGTACCCTTCCCTGGGCCCTCTTTTTTGACTCACCCTGTAAAAATTTTAGTGTCCTTTCCAGCTCTCATTCATCATCTCTCTTCTTCAAACATACTCCCTGGGTGACTTCACCCAGCCCGGGGTTTTTTATATATACTGATGATTCTTAGATTCACATTTCTAGCCCAAACTTTTCTCCTGGGCTCTAGATTCATATATCCACTACCTATTAAATATTTGCAGTTGATGTTTATAGGTGTCTTAAATATACAGAACTCTTAATCTGTTGCACGGAATGCTTTCCCTTCATATCCTCTAAACCTTTTCTTCATATCATTCAAATCTATGATTAAGAATCTTTGAAGAAAATCCTGTCTTAACCACCCAGTCAAACCCTCTCCCTACTGTACATTCTGTTACCCTGCTGTATTTTCCTTTAGAGTATTTAAATTCTTATTTTCCAATTCTCTGATTAGAAAGTGAGATTCATGAGGACATTCATTGCTATATTGTTAGAACCTAGAACAAAACTTATAAAACAGTAGGCATTCAAAAATTTTGATAAATGAATAAATGAAATAAACAAAGCAATTACATATAGTTATATATATTCTGAAGGAAAAAATAGGATGTGGTGTTGTGTTTAAAAACAAAATAACTTTAGAGAAGGTGGATAGAATTGCCAGAGAAGATCTTTCTGAAATAATGACTGAGACTTAAAGAATGAAAGGGAGGCTGCCTTGTGTACACCCAGGGGAAAAACGTTCTTTGAAGACGGAATAGGATGTGTAGAGGACACACAATGTGAAAGAGCTTATTGAATTTCAGGACTTGTTGGAAGTCCTTTGTGACTGGAGCACAGTGGGTGAAAGAGGGAATGGCTTGAGTTCAGGATGGATAGATGAGTAAAAGGTAGGTAGCATAGGTTCTTATAGATGATAAGAGATGTTAGTATTATTCTTAGTGAAATAGAAAACTGCTGCAAGTTTTAAGCAAGGAAGTGGCATGATTTTATTTGCTTCTAATAAAGACTTGCTGTTCAGTGGATAATGGATAGAAGAAGGGCAATACAATAGTAAAAGCAATAGGAAGAGCAGTTATGTGGCTATTGCACTAGTCCAGGAAAGAGATGATGATGACTGGTCTTGAGTTGTGACAATGACATGGAGAAAATGGTACAATTTGTAATTTATTTTGAAGGTAGAATTGATAGCTCTTGTTAATAGACTGAATCTGGGACAGTGTAAGGGAAATAGCAAAATTAAGTAGAACTTTCTGGTATATATGGGAACAGGAAGCCCTGTCAATTTCTGATATAATGAAGACTGGGTAGGATAAGATTCACAGAGGAAAAGCATGAGTCGTTTTGGTTAGATGACGTCTTAGATGCCTTTAAGATATGCCAGCGATGTCTGGGCTCTGATAGAGTTCACGTGATCGAACTTCTGAGTTGGTTTTACTGTATTGCCCACTTTACACATTAATTTACTGAGATACAGAGAAGTTAATTAATTTCTCCACACTCCTTTAGGAGCAAATGGAAAAGTGAAAGTTACATTAAGTCTGTCTCATTCTAAAACACTGCATATAACTCATTAAGGTTAGAAGTGTGGTCAAGAAGCATAGATTTTGGAGTTGTCAGCACATGGTATTATGTATCTGGAGATTTAATTACCTAGGAAGAGGTGAGAGCTGAGAGCTGAGGGATAACAACATGTAGAGACTGGCTAAAGAAGCAACGGACACCAGGATGAGATGCCCCATTAAGGAGGAGGGAAATCAGGCTAGATGTTTCATGGTGGCAGACAGAAGAGTGTTACAGAGAGGAAGGAACGGTGAACTGTGTTGAATTGTTGAGAATTCAAGTAAAATGAGTGCCAGAATGATCCACATATGTTTAATAAACAAATAAATGCATGATTAAAGATCTTCAAAATACACTTCCCCCAGAAACTCATCAGCTTCTTTTATTCCCTTCAATTTTTAAAGACTATAATCAGGCTGAGATCAAAATAAAAGTGTAGGAAAAAATGGAACAAAAATAAAGAGAATTTATGTCATGTGGCTTTGACAAATCATCTGACTTTCTCTGAAGTTCCAAGTCCTTGCCATAAAATAAGAAAAGTTAAATCCATTCTATTCCCTTCATAAGCTTCTTGGAAACTAAATGTGGTGATGGGGTGTTAAAATGCTTTGAAAACTCTTCAAGCACCAAGGAATGCTGGGTTCTTTATACATAGATGAACATTTACATTTCCCCTTATCCATTAAATAGTAAAGCCCAAAGACTGTAACTTCTACCATTTACTTAGTTGAGTTGGGCCTAGTATTGTACAGTGCATTTCTCAGGGTATAAAAGATGTCAGATCAGATGCTATTTTCCAGATGGCTTCATAGATTTTGTAGTTACCTTTATCATTAATCATATCAATATTTGTAGGCGGCCATTTCAGTCATCTCTCCACGTCATTTTTTTCTAGATGTATAAATAACACTTTTCTATATGTTTAGGTGCATATTTACTCCTCTTGTAACTCGCACAGAGTTACAGTACAGTAAGGTTATAAGTAATAACCCTAAAAATGGAGGCTTTCTTGAGCCTATGCTACAATTGAAATTTTGTTATGGAAAACAAGAAGGAATACCAGAGAATGGTTTTGAGTTTCCTTTGCTGGAAGCTGTGTTATAGATAGCCTTCTAGCATCTATATACTTTGCAGCACATTACAAGGAGCCTACAGATAATAAGACTTGAGGGATAAAGAGCAAGAATATACATGTTATATAATATATACAGTATATATAATATCTTAGTTGGACAGACTAAGCACAAAGGTGATGTAAAAATATCAGCAACAAGATATCTGAAGAGACAGTGTCAGTATAGAAGATAATAGCAGCCCATCAAAGAAAATACAGCACTAAAAATTAGCAATTGATCATTGAGAGCAAAAAATTAATATCCTTATTATATGTTAGTTAGTTATAAATTTAAGTCTTATAGTCAGTAGGTTCTATTACGGGGCCAGAACTACCATTTCACAGTAGCTATGGACCTTTGGTGTCCTAAAATAACTTTACAAAAGCAAATCTGGTCTGGAATTTTTATAAGCTAACTTGGTCTTTATTGGCCAAGCTCCAAAATAGTTATTCTGAACACTCTGTAAAGGATATCACTATAAACCACATATCTTACTGGAATATCACAGCAGCCACTACCATTTTCAGTTCCCTCTCCACATTCAAAGAACTCCCATTCTGTAATGGAGGATGGGAAAACAGTATCAGGAGAACTAGAAAAAGCAGTTTGTTTATGTGACTTTTAACTTGGAGTTATTTATACTAGGACTTCCTTTAATCTACCCATAAACTTGGGATGCTTCAATCATAAGCCCTAAAAATCCAGAATTTTTTGTAGATTTCTATTGGGAGTTTCTTTTGGCATTCCCGCCTCATCTTCAGATCAATAGGCCAAGCAGAAATCATAATTACAGAGATATCAAATAACAGGTAAAGAAAAATATTCTGGGACAAAACGAGTTTTAGTCTGTACTACCAGCTGATACTATTTAATAGATAAGGAGTGCAGGCATCTAGAATTACAACGGAAGAAGCATTCAAGTAGTAAACCTGGGATTCTGGAGCCCCTCAAGCTAAACAGAGTTCATAACAGGCAGCCACACCATTCGCAATTTAGAATGACTCAATCTTTAGCCAATTCATAAGTTAATTTTGGAATTTAAGAAATATTTAAGGTATTTTGCTAAAAATTGTGTTCTACCACTTTTGCATCCTAATGATCACCAGAGAGTGGTGGTTTCTCAAGGGCAGTGCAAAGAAAGATTGTATCAGACAGAGTTTAACAAGCAAGGAAGACTTTATTCAAGGCTATTGCAAAAGAGGAGAGAGGTTGATCTCAACTCCACTGAAACAAAAGATGGAAGAGTTTTAGGTGTTGGGGTGAGTGCAAAAGTACTAGAGGACACCAGTGGGACGATATGGTCAATGTGATGAGACCATCTGTGCTTGGTAATTGGCCCTTGTCAAAGTTAGGCTTCTATCTTCCCAGAGAGATTTGGAGTTGGGTGCCATATCTTTATTGATGACCACACTTCTGGAAGAAATGATGTAAATCTCAAAGGGACAGAAAAAGAATTTACAAGTACAACTTTTCTAAAGGGAGGTCAGGGGATTATAGTCAGGAGAAACTTAGCTAAAGTTTGATCAAGCAGAGGCGAGTGTTAAGGTTGTCTTGGTCAACAGTAACAAGGCTGATGTCCTATATAGATACTGCTGAGATTGTCTTTATGATGTATGTACTTATAGCATATGATTTTCGAACTTCTCAAAGCCTATGCCATGGCTCTACCTTTCACCTGCTAAGACCTCACACATTGTTTTCAAAGAACTCAGTTTTACAGCATGGAAATCAACCAATGCTGTGCTGAGGCACAAATGTTATTTGCTTCTGCTTCAGCCAGCGGGAAATCCCTGGAGAACGTGTTGTGAGCAAGAAGGCTAGAGGTGATGTTGAAGGGAAAAGCAATTGCTTCTGACTGCTAATGTTTAATCTGTCCCCTACAGAAGTGAAAGCAGCCTTTTATCTTTGAGTAGAATAAGGTGATTTAGAAGGGGAACAAGATGACACGGCAGTAGTTGATGCTGATGCTTTAGTAATAAATTCAATTCAGCGCATGACTTATACGAATTTCAAGACTGAGATAAACTTCACTAAAGTAATGACTTCTAGGGAATAGTTCAGAATTTCTTTTAAGTCTCTCAAACTAGTTGCCTTACCATTCTGGGTTACATTGTGGTGGCAATGTTTGATCTGCCACATTTAATGACTCGCCATCATATCTATCATCTTCACAGAAATTTGCTCCAGGCAGAAATCTGTCTTACAAGTTGAAGGGAAGTCATAATGTATTTTCTCCCAAGTCTGAGAACTTCGTAATTCAATATAAGACAAAACAATAACACACATAGTATAAACAGCTTAACAAATACCTGTTTCATAATTTATTTGCTTGTTCATTCTACTTTTCAAATATTAATTTAATATCTATAAGATCCAGAGACTCTCCTGATTTCTAGTAAGTTTATGTTGAATAACATAAACATAACTATTCTGGCACATTTACAATACTCTTATTTCTATCTCATGCCAGTACTACAGTGTAATTAACGATTTTAATGTCATTTTCTACAGTACGTTAACATGAAATATTTTGAAAAAATATTGTTTTATAGCTTTAAGTAGCAAAATGATCTTAAAAACAGTTTTATCCATGAATAATTGACCTATAATAAACTACACATATTTAAATTGTATAATTTGATAAGTTTTTGGCAAATGCATACAAACATGAAACTATGCTCATAGTGAAGAAAATGAGCATCATCCATCACCTCAAGTTTCCTTGTTCCCGTATTTGACGTCATACTTGTTAGTGCAAAGAATCCATAATGAATCTATAAATAAAAATTGGGATGAGTTTATTATATGAGCCAGTTTTGAGCTCTATAGCCCAGGATAAAAATGACCTTCACCAAGGAACGAAGCTCTCCGAAGAAGTGGTATGTACAGAGAGGTTATGTACCATCTTGGAACAAAGAACATACATCACACATGACAGCAATATCTCTTTACTACAGTCACGAGATGCTTTGCAAGCACAAGAGGTCAGTGGTCACAAGATGAGCACAGCCCGTCTGTGATCAGTAGGTCAGTGGTCACGAGATGAGCACAGTAGGTCAGTAATCAATCCTTAGTTTCTGGTAAGAAATGCTTACCCTTAAAGAAATGCTGATATGGGGGAGGCAACATCCCTATCTTTAAGGGCATTATTCTTGGCTTTGGCACATTGTAAAAGTTTAAAGCAGATGTACAATGCATGCTCAACAGGCCACATCAGGCCTTTCTGGAAAAACAAGCTCAGGCAAAATTAGTTTTAAACCAAATGGCTTTCTCATATACTCCAATGTATATTTTTACTTTTCATTTATTCCTCACACTCTTGCCCTCTTCACTTCTACTTTTGAGACCTTTGTCTCTAGGCAACTTCTAATCTATTTCCTGTTATTATACATTAGTTTGAATTTTCTAGAAATAGAATTACACAGTATAGAATTATTTAGTCAGCCTTTTTTCTTTGACATAATTATTTTGGGACTCACCCATGTTGTAGTATGTATGAAGAGTTCATTACTCTCTAATTGCTGAGAAGTGCTTTTTTGTGCGATATACCAAAGTTTATCTATTCACTTGTTGATAGACATCTGAATTGTCTCCAGTTTTCGAATATTACAAACAAAGCTGCTATGAATACCTGTTTAAAAGTATTTGTAAGGTCATATGCTTTCATTTCTATTGGCTGACTATCTAGCGGTATAATGGCTGGGTCACATGGTATGTGGGTGTTTAACTTTTCACGAAATTGCCAAACTGTTTTCTAAAGTGGTTATACCATTTTATACTCCTAATAGGAGTGTATGAAAGTCCAGTTGGTCCATATCCTCATCCAGCAATTGATACAGACATACTTTTTAATTTTAGCCATTGTACTATAGGTGTATAGTAGTATCTTCTTATGCTTTTAATCTGTATTTCCTTAATGACTAATGATGATGAGCATCTCTTCATGAGCTTACTTGTCTTCGTTGTTGAAGTGTCTGTTCAAACCCTCTGCTTATTTTTATTTCAGTGGTTTGATATGCTATTATTGAGTTTTGAGAATTCTTTATATATTCTAGATACAAGTTTTTATTATTGTATTCATATACAATATCCTGATCTGTGGCTTTTCTTTCCCTTATCTTAACAGTATCTTCTTTTCAATTTTATTGAGGTCATAATAGCTTATAACATTGTGAAATTTCAAACGTACATTACTAATTGTCAGTCACCGTATATATGTGCCCCATTACCCTTTATCCCTATTCCCAAACCCCTTCCCATCTGGTATCCACTAATTTTCTCTTTGTCCACTTGATAGTTTCTTTTCCACATGAGTGAAATCATATGGTCTTTGTCTTTCTCTGTCTGATTTATTTCACTTAATGTAATACCCTCAAAGTCCATCCATGTTGCAAATGGGAAGATTTTGTCTTTTTTATGGCTGAGTAGTATTCCATTGTATATATATACACCATTTCTTCTTTATCCATTCATTTGTAGCACAGCACCTGGGTTGCTTCCACATCTTGGCTATTGTGAATAATGCTGCAGTGAAGACAGGGGTGTGTAATTCTCTTTGAATTGTTGATTTCAAGTTCTTTGGATAAATACCCAGTAGTGGGATAGCTGAGTCATATAGTATTTCTACTTTCAATGTTTTGAGAAATCTCTGTACTGTTTTCCATGGAGGCTCCACCAGTTTGCACTCCCACCAGCAGTGTATGAGAGTTCCCTTTTCTCCACAACCTCTCCAACATTTGCTGTTTTTTGTTCTTGGTAATTATAGCCATTCTAGTAGATGGAAGGTTACATCTCATTGTAGTATTGATTTACATCTCCCTAATGATTTGTGATGTTGAACATCTTTTCAACGTGCCTTTTGATCGTCTGTATATCTTCTTTGGAAAAACGTCTGTTCATATCTTCTGCCCATTTTTTGATTGAGTTGTTTGTTCTTTTGTTGTTGAGTTGTATGAGTTCTTTATATAATTTGGAGATTACTTCTTTGTCAGATATATGATTTGCAAATATTTTCTCCAAGTTGGTGGGTTGTCTTTTCATTTTTTTCTTGGTTTCCTTTGTCTTGAAGAAGTTCTTTAGACTGATGAAGTCCCATTTGTTTATTTTTTCTTTTGTTTCCCTTGCCCAAGTAGACATGGTATTCGAAAAGATCCTTTTAAGACTGATGTCAAAGAGTGTACTGCCTATATTTTCTTCTAGGAATTTTATGGTTTCATGTCTTACCTTCAAGTCTTTAATCCATTTTGAGTTAATTTTGTGTGTCAGGAGAGATAATGGTCTACTTTCATTCTTTTGCATGTGGCTGTCCAGTTTTCCCAACATCATTTATTAAAGAGACTTTCCTTTCTCCATTGTATGTTCTTAGCTCCTTTGTCAAGGATTAGATGTGTGGTTTTACTTCCAGGGTTTCGACTCTATTCCATTGATCTGTGTGTCTGTTTTTGTACAAGTACCATGCTGTTTTGATTACTATCACTTTGTAGTATATTTTGAATTCAGGGATTTTGATGCCTCCAGCTTTGTTCTTTTTTCTCAGGATTGCTTTAGCTACTCAGCATCTTTTCTGGCCCTGTATGAATTTTAGGATTCTTTGTTCTATTTCTGTGAAAAAATTCATGGGGATTCTAGTTGGGATTGCATCGAATATGTAGATTGCTTTAGGTAGTATGGACATTTTAGCTATGTTTATTCTTCCAATTCATCTACATGGAATATCTCTCCATTTCTTTCTGTCATCATCGATTTTTTTCAATAATGTCATAGTTTTTATTGTATAGGTTTTCCACTTCCTTGGTTAAATTTCTTCGTAGATATTTTATTCTTTTTGTTGTGATTGTAAAGGGGATTGTATTCTTGAGTTCTCTTTGTTAGTTCATTATTAAAGTACATAAATGCAAGTGATTTTTGAAAGTTGGTTTTCTACCTTGCAACTTTGCTTTGGTTGTTGATTATTTCTGATAGTTTTCTGATGGATTCCTTAGGGTTTTCTATACATAGAAATCATGTCATCCGCAAACAGTAAGAGTTTCACTTCTTCCTTTTCAGTTTTGATTCCTTTTATTTCTTTTTCTTGCCTAATTGCTCTGGCCAAAACCTCCATGACTATGTTCAATAGAAGTGATGAGAGTGGGCAGCCTTGTCTTGCTCCTGCTCTCAGGGGGATGGCTTTCAGACTTTCACCATTAAGTATGATTTTGGCTGTGGGTTTATGATATATTACCTTTACTATGTTAAAATACTTTCCTTCTATACCTATTTTATTGAGAGGGGTTTTTTTTTTTTTAATCATAAATGGATGTTGGATCTTATCAGATGCTTTCTCTGTATCTGTTGAGATGATCATGTGGTTTTTATTCTTCATTTTATTCATGTGGTCTTTCACATTGATTGATTTGCAGATGTTGAACCATCCCTGCATCCTTGGTATAAGTACTACTTGATCATAGTGTATGATCTTTTTAATGTATTGCTGTACTCGGTTTGCCAATATTTTGTTGAGGATTTTTGCATCTATGTTCATCAGTGATATTGGCCTGTAATTTTCCTTCTCTGTGTTCTCCTTGTTTGACTTTTGGATCAGAGTGATGTTACCCTCATAGAGTATGTTAGGAAGTGTTCCATCTTCTTCAAACTTGGAACCGTTTGAGAAGGATAGGTATTAAATCTTCTTTCAATGTTTGGTACTATTCTCCAGGGAAGCCATCTGGTCCTGGACTTTTACTTTTTGGGAAGTTTTTGATTAGTGTTTCAATCTCTTTCCTTGTGATTAGTCTATTCAGATTCTCTATTTCCTCTTGATTCTGTTTTGAGAGGTGGTATGAGTCTAAGAATTTATCCATTTCTTCTAGATTATCCAGTTTGTTGGCATATACTTTTTCATAGTATTCTCTTATAATCCTTTGTATTTCTGTGGTATCCATTGTAATTTCTCCTCTTTAATTTCTAATTTTATTTATTTGAGGCTTCTCTCTTCTTTTCTTAGTGAGTCTGGTTAAGGGTTTGTTGATTTTGTTCATTTTCTCAAAGAACAAGCTCTTAGTTTCAGTGATCCTTGCTACAGGTTTTTTGTTGTTGTTGCTGTTTTGATTTCATTTATTTCTGCTCTGGTTTTTATTATTTTCCTCCTTCTGCTGACTTTGGGCTTCATTTGTTCTTCTTTTTCTAGTTCTTTTAGGTGTAGTTTGAGATTGCTTATTTAAGAATTTTCTTTTTTGTTAATGTGGACATGTATTGCTATGAATTTCCCTCTTAAAAACACTTTTGCTGCATCACATGTGAGTTGGTATGTTGTATTTTCATTTTTGTTTGTCTCCAGATATTTTTTGATTTCTCCTTCAATTTGTTCAATGATCCATTGTTTGTTCAATAGCATGTTGTTTAGTCTCCACATCTTTGTCCCTTTCTTAGCTTTTTTCTTGTAATTAATTTCTAGTTTTATAGCATTGTGATTGGAAAAGATACTTGTTACTATTTCAATTTTGTTAAATTTATTGAGGCTTGCCTTGTTTCCCGACATATGGTCTGTCCTTGATAATGTTCCATGAGCACTTGAGAAGAATGTGTATTCTGCTGTGTTTGGATGAAGTGTTCTATATATGTCTATTAAGTCCAACTGGTTTAGCTTTTCATTTAATTCCACTGCTTCCTTGTTGATTTTCTGTCTGCATGAGCTATCCATTGATGTGAGTACAGTGCTGAGGTCCCCTACTATTATTGTGTTATTATTAATATCTTCTTTTAGTTTGTTAGTAGGTGCTTTATGAATTTTGGTGCTCCTGTGTTGGGTGCATAGATATTTATAAATGTTATTTCCTCTTGATGGGGTGTCCCTTTGATCATTATATACTGCCCCTCTTTGTCTCTCTTTACCTGCCTTATTTTGAAGTCTAGTTTGTCTGATATAAGTATTGTGACACCTGCTTTCTTTTGTTTGCCATTAGCTTGGAGTATCATGTTCCACCCCTTCACTCTGAGCCTGTATTTATCATTGGAGCTGAGATATGTTTCCTGGAGGCAGCATAGTGTTGGGTCTTGTTCTTTAATCCATCTTGCCACTCTGTGTCTTTTTATTGGAGAATTCAATCCATTTACATTTAGCATGATTATTGGTGTATGAGGGCTTAATGCTGTCATTTTATCACACATTTTCCAGTTTTCCTGCATTTCCTTTGTTTCTTGTCCTGTGTGTTTTGGTTTACCCATTGAATTATATAATTTTTTATGATGTGTTTCTTTGTTTTCTCCTTATTTATTGTTTGTTTCTCTGTTCTGCTTTTTTTTGTTTAGTGGCTACCCTGAAGTTTGTATTCAGAATCTTGTGTATAAGATAGTCCATTTTCTGATAACCTCTTATTTCCTTAGTCTAAATCTATTCAGTCTCTTTTCTCCTCCCCTCCTAAGTTGTTTTTCTCACACCTTATTCCATCTTGTGTTGTGAATTTGTGGTTAAAATGACAGGATTATCTTTGTTTTTGGTGTTTTCCTTCCTTTTAGCTTAATGCTATGCTTGAGTATTTGTTATCTTATTCTGCTTCTGTCTACCTATTTATCTCTTTACTCTGTGTTTTGTGATCCCTTTCTCCCTTTTTTTTTTCAGATATGAGGGCTTTCTTGTAGGGGGGGTCTTGTGGCTATGAACTCCCTTAGCTTTTGTTTGTCTGGGAAAATTTTTATTTCTCTCTCATATCTGAAGGATATTTTTGCTGGATAGAGTATTCTTGGCTTAAAATTTTTGTCTTTTTTTTTTTTTAAGATTGGCAGCTGGGCTAACAACTGTTGCCAATCTTCTTTTTTTTTAAGGACTGGCACCTGGGCTAACAAGTGTTGCCAATCTGTTTTTCTTTCTTTTTCTGCTTTATCTCCCCAAACCCCCCTGTACAGAGTTGTATACCTTAGTTGCAGGTCCTTCTAGTTGTGGGATGTGGGACGCGGGACGCTGCCTCAATGTGGCCTGACGAGCAGTGCCATGTCAGCGCCCAGGATCACAACCCTGGGCCGCCGCAGCGGAGTGCGTGAACTTAACCACTCGGCCACGGAGCCGGCCCCCAAGTTTTTGTCTTTTAAAGATTTGAATATGTCATTCCATTCTCTCCTAGCTTGTAAGGTTTCTGTAGAGCAATTCACTGAAAGCTTGATATGGGTTCCTTTGTAGGTTGTTTTCTTCTGCCTTGCTGCCCTGAGTATTCTTTCGTTGTCATTCATTTTTGTCAGTTTTACTACTATATGCCTTGTAGTAGGTCTTTTTATATTGACAAATCTAGGAGGTCTGGAAGCCTCTTCCACATTCATTTCCCTCTCTTTCCCTAGGTTTGGGAAGTTCTCTGCTATTATTTCTTTGAACACAATTTTTGCTCCATTCTCCTTCTCTTCTCCTTCTTGAATATCAGTAATTCTTATCTGCAATTCCTAATTGAGTCAGATATTTCTCAGAGACTTTCTTCATTTCTTTTTAGTCTTAGTTCCCTCTCTTCGTCTGTCCAGAGCATTTAACATGTCTTTCTTTGATTATGCTGATATGTTCCTCTATGATGTCCACTCAAGCATTCAGGGAATCCATATTTTATTTTATCTCTTCCATTGTGTCTTTCATCTCTAATATGTCTGATTAATTCTTCTTTATAGTTTCAATCTCTTTTGTGAAGTAGCTCCTGAACTAGTTGAATTGTTTCTCTACATTCTCTTTTACCTAGCTGAGTTTTTTATGATAGCTATTTTGAATTCATTGTCATTTAGATTACATATTTCTGGGTCCTCAGGACTGAATTTTGGGTGCTTGTCATTTTCTCTCTGGTCTGGAGATTTGATGTAGTGTCTGATGTTGTTAGAGGAGGTGGGTTGGCTCTTATGCATCCTGATATTATTTGCTTGCAGTTACTGCCTATCGCCACTGGGTGGGGGTCAAGAGCCACATATTCTGACCCTTCTGCCTTCAGCTGAGATCCCAGGCTGTGGAGTGGGCACTGGGCGTTTGGGGTAGGGGCTCTTTCTCCTGCGTGCTTTCCAGGCTTTCTTGCCCTGCTCTCAATATCTAGTCTCCTGGGGTGTTGGCTTGATGAGGTCACCCCCCCGCCCCACTGTGAAAGCTCTCCCCCCAGTAGACGTCTTCCCTCTAGGCTGCACAGGCCCTCAGGGGTCCTTGATGTTCCCATGAATGAACCTCTTCTCCTCCATTTCTTGCCTCTTGGAGCTTCCTGTGGTCACAGATCACAGTCTTTAGGAGAAGGAGTGAAGTTCTCTCTTACCCGCTTCCAGTTCCTTTGAGGGGGGCTCCAGCCTCTCCACCCTCCATCATATGGCTGCATGTCTCTCTGATGTTTTTGTGTTGTGTTAGGATGTCCTCTTGGAGTATGGATGTCCCTTTTCATTGTATGTTGAGGGTAGAGAGTCCTGGGCAAGTTCACTCCACCATGATGCTGACATCACTCTTTGGTTTGTGTTTTTGCATCTATTTTCATAAGAGATTGATCTACAGTTTTATTTTTATCTCTGTCTACTTTTGGTATCAAAGTAATTCTGGCTTTTTAGAATGGATTTTGAACTGCTCATTGCTTTTTGATTTTCTGGAATAGATTATGTAGTATTGGTATTGTATTTTTCTCTAAATTTTTGCTTGATAAAATTCACTAGTGAAAGCATCTGCACATTGAGTTTTTGTTTTTGGAAAATTTTTATTACAAATTCAATGTTTTCAATAGCTAAAAGACTATTCAGGTTATCTATCTTTCCTGAGCAAACTTTGGTATTTTATGTCTCTCATTGAATTGCTACATTTTATCTATGTTGCTGATTTTTTTTGGCATAAATTTGTTCATAACATTGTCTTATTATCCTTTCAATATCTGGAGAACTTGTATCAATGTTTGTAATTTCTAACTTTTAATTTCCTAATTACTCTTCCTAGAGGTTTATTAATTCTATTTATCTTCTCAAGTAAGATTTTGGTTTATATTGTTTTGGTTTTCTATTTCATTGATTTCCACTTTTAAAATTATTTCCTTTCATTTACTTACTTTGGGCCTAATTTGTTCTGTTTTTAGTTTCTCAAGGTAGAATCTGAAGTCATTGATTTGGTATCTTTCTTCTTTTTATATAACCATTTAGTGCTGTAAGCTTCTCTCTAAGTATTGCTTTTATGTCATCCCAGAAAACTTGATATGTATTTTGTCATTTTTATTCTGTTAAAAATCATTTTAATTTGCATTTTGATTTTGTCTTTGAGCCATGGATTACTTAGTGGTGTCTGAAGAATGTCCAGAGATAATTATTTTCTGATTTCTAATTTAACCCCATGTGTTCAGACAACATACAATGCATGATTTGGACCTTTTCAATGAGACTTGTATTATGGCCCAGAATATTGTCTATTTTCTGTGTAATTGAAAATAGGGTATGTTCCATTATTGTTGGAAGAAATGTTTTCTTAATGTCAATTAAGGCAATTTGGTTGAGATTGTTGTTCAAGTCTTATATATACTTACTAATAATCTATCTACTTGTGTTAATTACTGAGAAAATAACATTGAAATGTCTAACTGTAATTGTGAATTTGTCTATTTTTCCTTGCAATTCTGTAAGTTTTTGAAGTTTTGTTATCTTGAAGTTCTCTTATTATGTGCATAGACATTTTGGACTATTAGGTTCTCTTGATGAAATAACCTTCTTTATCCCTGGCAATATTCTTCATTCTGAAATATATTTGGTCTAATAATACTATAGCCCCTCTAGATTTCTTTTGATTCATGTTAGCATGTTATATCTTTTTTTCATCCTCTTACTTATAACCTGTGTTTTATATTTGAAGTTCATTCTGGTGGGCAGCATATATATTGGATCTTATTTTTCTAATCAATTTGAGAATCTCTGCTTTTTGTATATTGTCATTTAAATTTGTTTTTATTATTTATATTACTATTGCTATTTGTTTTCTATTTACCCTCTTTTTGTTTTGTTCCCCTTTTCCTCTTTCTCTGTCTTATTTTGGATTAATTAATTATTTTTTATGATTCCATTTTATTTCCTAGGTGGCTTATTAGCTGCAACTCTTTATTTTATTATTTTAGTGGTTACTTTATGTTTTATAACATACATTTTTCACTTCTCATAGTCTAACTTCAAGTGATATTATACAATTTATGAAAAGTATATAACCTTATAATAATAAATTTACATTTCTACCTTCCTGACCTTCATGCTATTGTTGTTAAACATTTTACTTTCTTACCTTTAATAAACCTTGCACTATATTATTAATACTTTTTTGTTTAAGTAGTCAATTCTCTTTTAAAGATCTTTAAATAATGATAAAAATCTTACATATTTACCCAGATAGTTTTCCTCTTTGGTGCTCTTCATTTTTTGTGTGTGGATCCATATTTCCATCTGGTGTACTTTTCTTTTTCTTGAATAATTTTTAAAATATTTCTTACAGTGTACTGAGGAATTCTTTGAGTTTGTGCATATTTGAAATACTCCTATTTCATCTTACTTTTTTGAAGACATTTTTCTCTCAGTATACAATTCTAGGTTACATTTTTTTTTTTCAATGCTCTAGAGATAGCGCTCTTCTCTCCTCTCACTTGGTTTTTCCAATGAGAAATCTTCTGTCATCTTATCTTAGTTCTTCTCTTGTCTTTTACACTGAATGAATTTAAGATTTTATATTTATTACTGGTTTTGTAGTTTTCTTCATTTTTTTAATGCTTGGAGTTCAATGACCTGCATGAGGCTTACAGTTTTAGTCGAATTTGTAAGAAATTCAGCGATTTTTCTTTCAAATATTTTTTATGTCCTGCCCCTTCTCTGTCTTGTCCTTAATGGACCCCTGTCTTGTGTATATTAAGATACTTCAAGTTTCTCCATAGCTCACGTATTTCCTGCTCTTTCATTTTAATTTCACGTACTTTATTTTGATTTATTTTTTGCATATTTTATTTTTAGTTTCTTTTGCTCAGTCTTCAAGTTTACTGATTGTTTTTTCTTTATTGTCTATTCTGCCTTGTATCTGATCTTGTATATTTTTCATCTCAAATATTGTAGTTTTCATCTCTAGAATTTCTATTTGGATGACTTTTTTTACATATTTTATTTGTTTACTTAACATTTGAATATATGCAACATAATTATAATAACTGTTTTAATG
This sequence comes from Equus przewalskii, assembly GCF_037783145.1. Classification (NCBI taxonomy): domain Eukaryota; kingdom Metazoa; phylum Chordata; class Mammalia; order Perissodactyla; family Equidae; genus Equus; species Equus przewalskii. Next base: position 74,841,594 of record NC_091833.1, on the reverse strand, counting down.
TTCTTTTCTGCTAAGTCTAACATCTTTATCAATCCTATCTTGTTTTAGATTGACTGATTTTTTTTCCTTTTGTTCATCAGAGTCTCCTGCTTCTTTGTATTGTCCAGTAATTTTTATTGGATTCAAGATATTGTGGATTTTAACTTTTTGGGTACTAACTATTTTAGTATTCTTGAACATAGTCCTAGGACACAGTGAAGTTACTTGGAAGTAGTTTGAAACTTTCAGATCTTCCTATTAAGATTTATTGGGTGGGATCAGTGCAGTGCTCAGAGTAGGACTATTTATTCCTTATGACCTATAGAAGACTATTTTGTGTACTCTGTCTGAAGTCTCATGAATCATGAGGTTAGGTCCATTCTGGCTAGTGAGAACAGGTCCTATCCTTGGCCTTCTGTGAGCACTGAACACTGTTCCCACCAACCCTTTCAGGGTGGTTCCTTCTCCAGCCTCAGGTAAGTTCCTCTTATACATGCAATGATCAGTACTCAGAGAAATACTCAACACCATTTCTCTGCAGATCTCTGAAGTTTTCTCTTTGTGCAATATTCTCCTCTCCAGTATTCTGTCCTGCAAAGTGTAGTTGTTTCAGTCTCCCTATCTTCTCATCTCTTTCACTCCAACTAAGGGAATCTACTGGGCCCTACCTGGATTCCCTCTGCCTGTGCTTTGGCTGGGAACTCTCAAGAGCTAAGTTAGGACAATCACAAAGATCACTTTGTTTTTTTTCTGGTCTCACTGATCACTGTCTTTTGTTGCTTGATGTAAAGTGTCTCATAAACCATTGTTTTATGTATTTTGTCCAGATTTTGGTTGTTTTAGGAAAGAAGATAAACTCTGGTCTGTTACTCCATCCTGGTTGGAAGTCAAAACTGTTATTTTCTTAAAGGTGATTTTATCACATTATTTACAAAATACCTTAGCCAGAATTCATCCCTCTGGCTCACATAGATCCAAAAGATTTCTTCTTACCTCATTGCAGTAAAATTTACAGTGTTAATTTGGAAGTGATTTTATCCTCTGAGTGGTACTGTACTGTGAGATAACATTCTAAATTGTTTTTATGAAGCTTATTTTCAGTGTCAAACTGAGGAGGAAAAAACAACTAATTGATTACAATCAGGAGGTCCCAAAATAAAATGAGTTTGATTTGGGGGCCTTTTTCATTCCTTCAGTAGGCCTCCTTTTGCCATTGCTAAACTAAAATAATTAACCTGTCTTGAGGACAGCTTCTCTCTGGAGGATAACTTTATCTTATATAACCAATCTTTTCTTTTTTTTTTTTTAAAGATTTTATTTTTTCCTTTTTCTCCCCAAAGCCCCCTGGTACATAGTTGTATATTCTTCGTTGTGGGTCCTTCTAGTTGTGGCATGTGGGACGCTGCCTCAGCGTGGTTTGATGAGCAGTGCCATGTCCGCGCCCAGGATCCGAACCAACGAAACACTGGGCCGCCTGCAGCGGAGCGCGCGAACTTAACCACTCGGCCACGGGGCCAGCCCCTATAACCAATCTTTTCTAAAGCATGAACTGATAACTAAGTTGCTAGCCGATCCCTCAAATCTAATGTTCCTGGGCAAAAAACAAATATTATCTTAACAACGTATCATTAAAATTAGTCATCTGGAAGAAATTTTTCTTGTTTGGAAAAATACATTTATAAGAAACTTGTAGGTGGAGAATAAGAAAATGAAGGCATAAATTTGCCAGAAGCAAGTAATCAAAATAAATTGGCTCTAAAAATAAATGAAGAATACTTTTGGGGTGGGTAGAAGCAGATAAAAGTAAGCAGAGAGGGGTAACACAGCAGAAAGAAGTTGAGGTAACGTGGTAGGAGTCTGAAATCTGAAAGTGTAGAGTAACCTAGGACATTTAGGTAAACAGAATGAATATTGTCTGTGTCTATGTTGTTCACGTTTCCACAGTGTAAATGCGCTTTATCTCTTCAGATCTTCAGCAAAGTCTGTTTGTGTCCAAAGATCCTCAGGCAATCTTATGAAACAGGCTAAGTTTTCTAGGGGACAAGTCTTCATAAGCTGTCATTAGCTGATACAATATAGCAAGGCTTGACTAGTTCTATTCCCAAGAGGTAATTTATATAAATTTTAAAAAGTATATACAACAAAAGTATGGGATAATCTCATATCTTTATTTTGTTCAGTGCCAGGATAACATTTACATGCTTGAAATATTTCTAAGAAATATTTCTTTTACGGAATAGAAGAAGCTCATCTCTGAACATCCTCCAACATGTTAGTTATCTATTGCTGTTGAACACATGATCCCAAAATGTAGTAGTTAAAACAATAAACGTTAAATGTCTCACATTTTCTGTGGATCAGGAACCAGGCTTGCCTTAGCTGAGCGTCTTGGCCTCAAGGTCTCTCACAAGACTGCAGTTAAGGTGTCAGCTGGGCCTGTGGTCTCATCTGAAGGCTTGAATGAGAGAACGTTCAATTCCAAGCTCACTCAAGTAATTTTGGAAAGGACTCACTTTCTCATGGGCTCTTGGACTAAAAATTTCATTACCTCACTGGTTGTTGGACAGAGACAGCCTTTGATTTCTTGCTTAGTGGCTTCTCCCTAGGGTAGATCACAACATGGCAGTTGGCTTTTCTCAGAGCAAGAGAGAACAATCATATGGAAGTCACAATCTTTTTGTAAACTAAGTTCAGAAGTGACATGATATAATATTTTCCTGTATTTTATTTGTTAGAAGTGTGTCACTGCATTCAGTGTACACTCAAGGGGAGGTAATTACATAAGAGTGTGAATAATAGGAATTAGGGATCGCTATGTGCCATCTTAGAAACTATCCAGCACCCCAAAGGAAAACAAAATGTGTGATTAATGCTCATTGCTGTCAATCAAAATAATTTATTAATTTACTCAGGGTCTAGAAGGAGATAGATATTTTCCCTTATGTTGGTTGAGAAAAACCTTTAAGAATTCGTGACATCGTCTAATTGTAATATATGACTGAGTGAACTATATATTAAAAAAAATTAATTATAAGACTAGTCTACCTGTGATTAAATAATCCTTTTGCTGAAACATTATGTATATGTAAGTTTGGCAGTTCTTGTCTTTCACATTTTTCTTTTCAGTAGTTGGTAATATGCCAGAAACTTTACTATGCAGGGGATTAAATTTTATGATCTTGTCCACATGGTGAAGAATAATCAGCATGCATAAGATAAAAATATTTTCTGTAAAGTGAGTTTTTTTAACAGAAGCTGAAACACAGAACTAAGCGAAATTGGTAAAAGTTACCCACACCCCTCACTATATCTTTTCCAAAGGAATAAATAGCCCATATAGTTAGATATTCTTGCCATTTTGATTGAAATATCTTACCACAGACTACCTCAGCTGACATCTGGGTTATACAGGTTCCAAATCAAACCAGCTATATCTCCCACTCAATTTCCTTTTCTTTCTAATTTTGTCTTTTTGTTAATGGTATCAACATGCTTAGAGTCTCATCATCACTTCCTATTTTACATACCACTCTCCATATAGCCATTCAGTTGCAAAGAGTTCTTTTTTTTTTTTTAAATTTTTGCTGAGGAAGATTCACCCTTAGCTAACATCTGTGCCAATCTTCCTCTCTTTTGTATGTGGGTTACCATCACAACATGGCTGACAAGTGGTGGAGGTCTGTGCCCAGAATCCGAAACCGTGAACCTGGGCTGCAAAGGGGAGCACACCAAACTCAACCACCAGGCCACAGGGCCAGCCTAGAAAGAATTCTTAATTCTACACATGCAGTGGCTCTCACACCATCTCATGGTTCTATTTCCATAGCTACTACACAAGTTCTCTGTTCCCTGAATAATTTTAATAAGCTTTCTTGGGCTTCCTGATTCAAAATGTTCTTTCCAATATTCTCTCCTTTCTCTTCTTTCGAGAGTAAACATTTCAAATAATATGATATATGAATCTCTTGTGATATAATAGTCACTCCTCAAATTTCTTAGATTAAGACATGCTGTTCTTTACAAAACTTATATCGAGGTTTACTCTCCCACTTTTCTTCCCATGACTGCTTCTGAAACTTAGCTTACTGTATTGATTTGCCTGATTTAAACTCTATAATTTGTTTCCCATCTTTCCATATATACTACCACTGCCTTCCTCACCAACATGTCTAAAACTTTCCCACCCAGCAATAGTTCTAATGGCAATTTCCTCATGGAGCCTTACTTGATTGTGCTATCTAAAAGAAGTATTTCCCCATCCTAAACTATGTTTATACTTAATATTACATTCTTTGCATATTTTATCACCTCTATTAGACTATAAGGTAATATTGTTCATCAATGTTTTTCACCAAGTACATATCACAGGATCTTATATATAGTAGACTTTCAATGAAAGTGTGAAAGCTAACTGAATGAATAGGTAAAACAATTATATGGGTTATATGGGCGTAAGTACAACCCTACCCACCACATACACATATACATACAGCACTCATTACAGTTTGTCTGCTTGGACACTTCAGTGATGGGATGGAGTTCATCCAGGTCATTTTTCATTCTGTTGCTAAACCATTCTAATTGTCTGAACATTTTTTCTTTTAATAATCTGAAATCTGACTTTCAAATCTTAATAACTGAAAATTATAGCAATAGTAGTAACAGTTACTTCATAATTTTATACTAAATTGTACCTTACAGCTCTCTCTGAATGTTCCAACATGATGTCCAGGTACTTTGTGGAGGTTGGCTATGTGGCCTGTGTCTCCTTTGGGCCTCATGCTGGAAGCTGGTCGCGACTGTAGATGTTAGTGGTCAGAAAAGAGCTTTGGTTGATGGACCTTGCGTTCAGGTGAGGAGACAGGCTGTGCCTTACAAATGCGCACAGCTCACTGACTTCATCCTCAAGTACCCACACAGTATCCACCACAAGTATGTCCGATAAGCCTGGCAGAAGGCAGATGTCCACAAAGTGGGCAGCCACACAATAGGTCAAGATTGAAGCCAAAGAAAGGAAAACCAAGATGACAGATTTTGATTGTTATAAAGTCATGAAAGCAAAGAAAATGAGGAACAGAATAATCAAGTTTGAAGTTAGGAAGCTTCAAAAGGCAGCTCTGCTAAAAGCTTCTCCCAGAAAACCGCTTATTGCTAAGGGGGAAGCTGGAGCAGCTGCTGCAGAGATTCCAGCCAAAAAGATGACTGCTGTGGGCAAGAAGGCCCCAGCACAGAAGTTTCCTGCCCAGAAAGCTGCAGGCTGGAGGGCAGCACCTCCGAAAGCTCAGAAGGATCAGAAATTTCCAGCCCAGAGAGCACCTGCTCCAAAGGCATCTGATAAGAAAGCAGAAGAGCATAAGAGGCTATTATAAAGATCACAAAGGTTCTTTTTGAAAAATAAATAAATAATAGCTTACAAAATATTTTTACGTAGCCAAAATTCTATAACTTTCCTGGAGATTCACATAATAAACCTGCCCCCTTATCTGCTTTTCTGTATCGTCTGTTAACACTCCTCCCTAAATATTGATTCTGCACAAAGTTCCTTTAATTACTTTTCTTTAAAATTAGCATTAAACCCTTTTTGGATTTGCTGGAGAAAGGGTTAATATTTTTAAGCTAAAAAGAGCTTAGACAAGCAGAGTTTCAAGAAGCACTATTTTTTCTAAAAATAGAAAAAAGACACGAAGAGTCATTTAAAAGAATTAAATGACAATTGTGTGATGTGATAGAGGTGTTAGTTAACGCTACCATGGCCATCATATTGCAATATACAAATGTATCAAATCAACAAGGTATGCACCTTAAACTTACACAGTGTTGTATGTCAATTATATTTCAACGAAAAAGGAATTAAATAAGATAATGCACATAAAGCACTTAGTAGCATGTCTTTGTAGACAGAAAGTCCACAGAGTAAATTAGTATTGCTGTTAACAGAAGTATTAATAAATATTTATGGTGAGTGTATAAAAAATGTTCAGCCTCTCTGGAAAATAGTAAATATAGTTAACACAATGTGTAGACATGATTAAGAAAATATTCTATAATTTTAGTAGTATTTACCTCTACATTATGAGGTGTTTAGTAATTTTTAATTTATTTTCTACAGTTCTTTGTACTTTTCCACTTTTTAAATAACGAAATTTGCTTTTATAATTAAAAACAAAATTTTGTTTCTTTTACTGTTAAATATTTCCTTTGTTTGCTAATTCATTTTACGTGTCTCAGTGTACTCTGAGCTCAAATATTCCTGATGCTCTTCTCTCAGATCTGTGAAATCCTGTTGGTTTTATCCTTTGATATGACTTTTGTTCATTCTCTATACAAGGCTATTCCATACCTGATTTACTCCGTGACCACCTAGGTATATATATTAATTTATTCGAATTCATTTCTTCTTACTTTCAGGTAAAAATTACTCAAGATTAATTTTTGGAATGAAATTATTGGATCATTGATTCTCAATTATTTTTGTTCTTAAACATCCTTACATCCTTTCATGGTCACTCTTATCTCAAGACGACTCATGGCTCACTATGACAATAGACCAAACTAGGGATAACGTAGTCTGTGTATATGGCATATAGTGGTGTGTGTGTGTGTACATGTGTGTGTGTTTGTGAACAGTTTTAAAAAAACCTCACAAGGGGCCAGCCTGGTGGCATGTTCTGCTTCTTGGCAGCCCAGGGTTTGCCGGTTCAGATCCCGGGTGTGGACATGGCACCGCTTGGTAAGCCATGCTGTGGTAGGCGTCCCACATATAAAGTAGAGGAAGATGGGCACAGATATTAGCTCAGCGCCAGGCTTCCTCAGCAAAAAGAGGAGGATTGGCAGTAGTTACCTCAGAGCTAATCTTCCTCAAAAAAGAAAAAGAAAGAAAGAAAGAAAAAAACCTCACAAGTAATTCTGATAAAGTTCCTTTCAAGCCCTCATTGAGATTGCTCCTTAACAGCTCCCATCCATCTGAGACCTTTAATTTTCCAGGTTTCGCCTGTGGAACACTATGTGGAGTGATGGAAATAGCCCTGGAGTTGTTATCAGACGACCTGGGTTCAAGGCCTTGCTCTGTCATTTGCAAGTCTTGTGATCCAAGGCAGTCACTTAGCCTTTTTTGCTTTTCTCCCCTGATTTTAAAATAGAGATAAAATGTCTCATAAAGCAATTGCCAGGATAAAATGAGTTAATATGAAAGCTCTTTGTAGGATAAAAAAGGTTGCATAATCAAAGTCATGTGTATTACTATTATTTTCTTTTAACTTTGAAGTCTGCTTATTTAACATTTAGGACCTTTCTCCCTGTGCTCTCTCAGCCCTTTCATTATTTAGAAATCCAATGTTACGGGCTCATTTTCAGGCTTTTTCACATTATCAATTAGTTCCAATTGGTTCTTTCTTATTGATCAGACCACTTCAGGAGTACTGTAGGTAAAGACATCCCTAGAAAATGTGACCAGCAGGATTTTTCTTTTTCTTTTCATTTTTTTTGGTGAGGAAGATTGGCCCTGAGCTAACATCTGCTGCCAATCCTCCTCTTTTTGCTGAGAAAGATTGGGCTTGAGCTAACGTCTGTGCCCCTCTTCCCCTGTTTTATATGTGGGACACCTGCCACAGCATGGCTTGATAAGCAGTGTGTAAGTCCATGCCCAGGAACCAAACCTGTGAACCCTGGGCGCCAAAGTGCAGGGTGCAAAATTAACCACTACGCCACCAGGTGGGCTGGTGACAAACATGATTTTTAAAGATCAAATGCCTCTATAAATCCATTGCACTGTCCTGGACATAGGTAATTACTGAAAAACATATATTGTGACAGGAGCAGAGACAGGAAAGGAATACAGAAAGCACAAAGTGAAAGCAAAATTAGTATTACATGTAGTTGATAATACATCAGAGTACAATCAGGTTATTTCATATAAACACGAAACAACCAGAATAATTTTTTTAAAACTTAATACATAACAAGACACTCAATTGCTTAAAATTCCTCAATGGCTTCCATTGTATGTGGAATCATGTTCCAACTCTTACATTTTTTTGTTTAAAATTAATCCGTGTGTATTTTATGAGTTCTCTACCTTCTTTAATTATTCTCATGGTTAGGAAAGATATTTTATAGTTTAGATCATATTTGGATTGAATAAGCATTCAGTGAATACATCTTTTTTTAATTGCTAACACCAAACTAATAATGGGCCATTGGAAATTTAGACACATTCAAAAAATTTTTACATTTTGTTTTTCTCAATGTGGTTTATTAGTAAAAATAATAAAATCTATTAATTTTCAAATCAAATTAGATAGTGGAAGTGAAATTAATTTATAAAACTTAAAATGCTATTTATTTCACAGAATATATACATATATATGTAGGTATATATGTATGTATTTATATGTATATGTAAATTATATACATAGGTAACTCTTTAGAAATTAATTTAGAAACTATTTTGAGATTCCACCGTCTAGTAATTTCTCCATTCATTCTTATTTCTTCATTTCTGTTTTCTTTGTGTTCCTCCTTCTAAATAACATAACTTTATGATAATTGTAAAAATTTTCCAACTGGGAATTCTAGAAATTGAGTTTGATATTATACTTATCATCAGTAAGTGTAGGAAGCTGTTCCTTATCCCTAATAGGCATTTTTTGCTTAATCAGTAGAATTTGAATTTGAGCACTGTTATAATAGATGCAGAGTTTTCAGGAAGGGTGAGACTATGACAATCTACTTTGTTCAGGTCTTATTCTTTTAAGGAGTGTATGTAAAGTGTTCTGCATTGGCCTATCTATGCTCTATTGTTAGTAAGGATGCCTGGGGAACCAAGTGAGGACAATAAATTTTACGTTTATTAGTTTTTATTTTTAAACAAGCAGAGCTAATTAGAAGAAATTCAGGGGTGAGACTTATGGGAAATATACGAACATAACAAAGCAGGACTAAGCAAGGCACACTAGCAGGTGACAGCACTTAAGGAGTTAACAATAATTAAAGGTGGCAAATCTTAAAGATGTGACTTAACCTAGGGGCTGAGGCTAAAAATATTCTCAAATCTATTTTAATAATGACTGAACAATGTTTTCAAAAATATCCCAAGCTCGTTGTAAATAAGAAATCTTAATTTTAATGGAGTTTCTAATTCATTGACTAATTAACAGAAAATATTGATATAATAAAACTAAAAAGCCCTTGGCATTATTATTTATACTTTTATAGCATATGCGTATCTTTTAAATGCAATAGGTGAGAAAGTATTATAACCATTATAAATATAATCGCTATTTGAATCTACCATAATAACTGTAATAACTTTAGATTTGCTCTTAAATTAGTCATTTAGGAAAGATATAGTGAATGCTTCTCACAACATGAAATATTTCTAAAGATATGGAATTTGAAGAGAATATCTATTTTTGTTTCCATTTTTAATCTCCGTTTTTCTTGTTCCAAAATTACCAAATACGTTAAAATCTGTTCTCCTCTGACTCTTGTTTTAAAGCCAACAAAACTCTTCACTGTTTTAAAAGACTAAGCATGTCCCCAAAAGATTTATTCTCAGTTTAGTGTGGACCATCACCCTATGTGCTGTGCTCAACACTCCCAACTTCAATTTATTTCCTCACCTCGGGATAACCTCAGAGTTTAGATTAATGCCATTTGATAACAGAGTGCAATTCTGCATGACATATTTTCAGTTGCCAAAGACAATGCTTTGATGAACGCCTTTAAAGTAAAATAAATCTTTTATGCTATAAAACAAATGGTACACTTTTGCAACCACATTGAACACTTTTCAGGGGTAAAAATGTCAACAAAATTTTCCAAAGACAATAAAAATATGCCAGTGGCAGTATTTTTCTCTTTACCCAAATCATCAGAATCATTCTAACTGGTTCCCACTGAAGCCACTTTTCCTGGAGTTACTGGGGATGCAGGTGCAAATGAGGTACAGGTGCAAATATTGGCCCTATTCTTCAATCAGCAACGTTGGGAGACTATTGGGGGGCTTCGACGTAAATAGAAGGCAGATTCTGCTTCTAAGGATTAAAAAATCCCCTTAATCTAGACCATTAAGCTAGAGCAATTTTATATTGAGAGCTAATTCTGAAAGAGAAAACAATACTCCTTAACTTTGAAAGTTGCTCATCAAAATTAAATTGCTAACCACTAAAATATTGATTTTCTACTGCAAAAAAATTCAGAATATTTTTATACTGACATGTTCAAAGTGGTGTTCAAGTGATCAAGCAAAAAGGTTTCAGTGTATTTCATGCTGATTTTATAGTCATGGCCGTGCTCTGTGGAATTCAGGGGTTTTATTTAAGAAGAGATATTGTGATTGTCTTCCAATATTACAGAACAGCAATAGTTTAATCCAAAGCAAGAGGGAGACATCTGCTTCAAATTTTAACACCCCATTGTTGGTGTTGGTGCTCTGCTCCTGATTCAAGCCCGTCTTAGCAGACTTAACATAGCACTCCACAACAGGGATGGACAGCATCTGTATTTGGATCAGTACATATTGGTTCGTTTCTGGAAAGAATTTTGAATGACTTTTTCTTCCTTCAAATATTATCGTGGTAACATTTTTAAGTTTCTTCTTGGATTTTTAGAGATTAAGCTTCCTTCAAATTGTTTATGAGCATCCAAAAACGCATTATTAGTCGCTACATAAATTACTACGTTACTAAGGATATTTAGTATACAGAATGTGCCATCTAAATTTGGAAGGAAGCTTTAGCATATAGGTGTGGATGGATATATATACATATATATTTAACTTATTTGGTGAGTACTTATTCATGTTTAATGAGTACTTGTTACTTGTCAGGCACTATTGTAAATGTGATTTGTTAGCTCACTGACTGCTTACAACATCTCTATGAGGTAAATGCTATTATCATCCTCACCCCAGTTCTCTAGACGAGAAAACTGAGGTACAAACAGGTTTGTTATTTTGCTAAGGTCACAAAGCCAGGCAACCGCAGAGGCAGAATTAGAACACAGCCCATCTGTCTTTAAAGCCTGTTCACTTAACCTCCTTTTTTTAATGTCTCTTGTTAGGACTTATTGTAAATTTTGTGATGCCACTTGATTATAGAGGCGCTTATAACTGACCTATAAACACTGGTCTTTTAATTGACTTGTTCATCCGAATGACTCTCTCACTCCCTTCCATTTTAATATGCTCCCAACATTATCACAATATTTTTCTTCATTTTAATGCACTTCAGAAAAGCCTATGACTTTCAGATTAGTTAGATTAATATTCATTCTGTTTTCTTTTCTTTTCACCACAAGTACCCCTCAGAGAGTTTAAAGGAACCTATCAAAGACACAATAGCCGTCCTTTTCTTGCTAATTTAAACTAGATGTATTGAGGGAATAGGAGTTTTAGTGGGGGGACATGGGATATGTGTACAAATAGGGAAGACCTTTGTGGGATATTAAAAACCCCATGGCCAATCTAGCAGAAATTCTTAGTTCTCATATTTTTAAAAAAATCCGCAATCCGTACCTTCACTGTGACCATTGGTCTAAGCCAACATCCTCTTTGAGCTGGATTATTGCAGTTGCCTCTTAACATGCCTCCTCCATGCCTCCATTCTGGTCCCCATAGTCTACTCTCCACATAAACGACTGAGTGATTAAAACTAAACCCAAATCAGTTCATATCACTGTTCTGCTCAAAGTCCTGCTTCGGATCCCTACCTCACAGGTTGAAAATAGATTCTGAGTGGAGCGTGTGGCCCTACAAGACCCCCTCCCTTCTTCTTGTGTGAGAGGAACTTTCTCGCTGTACTCAATCCTCACCACCAGCCTCCTTGCTCCTGTAGCTCCAGGCACTCTGCCCTCTTCGTGGTTTAATTCAGTGAACACAGAAGAGAGAGGACACTCTTCTACCTCTCCCACCTCCAGGGACTTTGCCAAATAGCTCCACCATTTCCTTTAGTTATTTGTGCAAATGTCACCAAACCAAAGAGACTGTCATCGAGTATTCCTGTAAAACATCAAATCCATCGCCACTCTCAGACTTACTGCCCTCCTTTTTTCTGCTTTGCTTTCATTCCTTCTGCTTAGCACCTGACTTAGTGTGTTGTTTATATAGTTGTGTATTGTCAGTCTCCTCCTTAGAATGTAATCCACATATCATGGAGAAGTTCTTTATCAATCCTAGTCATTGCTGAATCTATCATCTGTGCCCAAACAGTGTCTTGCACCTAGAAGGCACTCGGTAAATATTATATGGATTAATGAAGGAAGAGGAAGAATATAGTAGAGGAACAGAAAACAGGAAGGAAGTAGAAAAATAGCACAGACAAATAGCTTTCAACAAATGTTCTCTAGGATCTGTTTGATATTAGTGAAAGAATGAGGAGATGCCAGTATTTACTCCTCTTTTCTCTATAATGCCAGAATTGTAGACCAAGTTTGAAAATTCTAATTCATTGTTCAATGTTGTATTTCCACCTATTCATAAATTAGGTATCTTTTTAGTGTCTTTATTAACTTGCTGCCTCTTTTGTGATCAAATCTGTCAATATTATATTTATCATACAATTTTATAACCTACCTTTTATTCCATTCTTTGCATTAGGCCTAGCCTAAGGAGAAACAATAAAACAGGAGATAAGGAGATAATTTTCATTACATACAACTTCTTCTGTCTGTAAGTTTCCCTGGTGCTTCTTTCCTTTGCCTTTGCTCTTTACATCTACCAACTCTATTTTGGGATTTTTCTACCAGGTCATCTCCATATATCCGTCAATCTTGACTAGATCATTTACACCTTAATGTGAAATTTAATCAACACCTCTTGTCTCTCAGATGTGGTGTAATTTTAAGACTTATTTGGTATACTCAAATCAAGCATTCTGTTTTAAAATTGACTCTAAACTTACATGTATTCAGATATATAATATTTTTTCAAATATCAGATACAGATATTTTTTCATGCATCTGTATCACAGGTCCTAGAAGATTGATGCACACAAACATGCAAAACAGTATCTCCCACACTGGGATCTTCAAGTCTTCTGAGAGCAAGAAGTTTTCTCATTCATTTTCACAGCACACATTTTGTGGAATCCAAATAGAGTAAACATTCTAATAAACTTTCATTGAACAAATACATATATAAATGAATAAACCAAAATTTCTAGTGGAATGAACAGTAGAAAACTCCTTTAAAAAAGTACCATTTACGGCCGTGCGTTTTTGTTTAGTTGCAATTTTATGTCTATTTTTAGTTTCTTGTTTTTTGTTTTGCAGTTATAGAAATTTGTAGCTCATTTATTTAGATCGAGTTGAACTTTCTGCTCTTTAACACATATAGGAAGAAATTTTCTTGTTGACACAGAACATATTCAAATATCGTATATTATTCATTTCTAGCATATTTATGTGATACAATGAGAATGATACTCTTGTTCAAGTTTACAGTTTATGATGAATAGAAAAAAACAGGATAGAGAAAATATTTTCTGTGTCTTGCACCCTTGAGTATTTTAAAGCAAATGGACTCTTTTTTAAGGATTTCTTGAGGATTGTGGGAAATATGTCAACTTCTTTTAGTAAGAATTCTGGTAGATGAGGCTCTGCATGGTTGATATGAAGCTGCTCTGATTTGCATCCATAGACTACACAAGTTCCATATCTTATTAAATTCATCATTAAAATTTTGTAGATTCTGTTAGTCCTCTTCCTAAGGAAATCTGAATACATTCTTCTACAGGGTTTTGATTATTTCATTAAATCAATTAGCATCAAGCCAAAAAAAAAAAAGGAATCCAATCTATATTCATTAGATAAGAGGATGAAAGTTAAAAAAAGTTGAGAGAAATAATTTTCAAGAAGAACAAGAAATGAAATTCCCTCTTAATAGAAGGAGAAATGGTTTGCTTGAGTAAGCATTTGTTTAAAACGTATAATTATTCAAGTATACTTTCAAAGTGCAGAATGATTTGCTAGAGTAAAAAAATGATGATATTAAGAGCTATCAGAGAAATGGCATGTTCAATAGTACAGGGCACACATTTTACACATAGTTATTAGAGACTAGTTGCTATCCTCTAGGTCAAGGATCCAGTAGAGATAAGAAGTGGAGGACAGAATCATTAATGTAGTTTAGTTACATCCGGCCAACAATGAAGAGCCACTAACAGATTCTTAAGTTGGGCAAGTAAGTACATGATCATGATTATTTTTCAAATGTTTTGGAAACCATGTGGAGGATGGACAAAAGACAAAGAATGTGAAGGCAGGAAGATTCACTTGGGCATTGAAATAAAACAGATGAGAATAATTCAGATCTCAACAATACTGTCAGTGTACATGAAGAGAATGATGTGTATTTTAGAGCCATTGATAGGGAGGAGGGCTTGTTATGTTGTAGAATGTCAGTGTTAATAGAAGAAAGAAGACAAGAGAGATTATAAGAAGGTGTCCAGTTCATGTGATTTGGATGAAAGTAATGCTGTTAATACCAAAAGAGTCCAAAAGGAGAGAAATGCAGTAGGCAGAATAATGGCTTCATACAATATCCATGTTCTAGTCTCTGGAACCTGTAAATGCTATCTTATATAGAAAATAATTTGTGGGTCTGGTTAAGTTTAGGATCATGAGATGGGGAAATTTTCCTGGATCATCCAGGTAGACCCTAAGTGCAATCACGAGTGTCCTTACAAGATGGAGGCAGAGGGAGATTTCAGACAGAAGAAGAGAACGCAATGGGACCACAGAGGCAGAGCTTGGAGTGATGTGGCTGTAAACAAAGGATGCCAGCTGAAGCTGGAAGAGGCAAGAAATATTTTCTCCTCTGAAGTCTCGTAGGAAAGCCCAGCTCTGACAATATGTTGATTTTGGCCCAATGAAACTGATTTCGGACTTCTGGTCTCCAGAACTGTAAGAGAATAAATTTCTGTTGTTTTAAGACACTAGGTTGTGATAATTTGTGACAGCAGCAAAGGAAACTAAAACAAGAAGTTTGTAAGATTAGCCTAGTGTTTCTGGCTGTGAGCATGTGTGTGTGTGTATATCTGTATGTGCATGTATGGTTTTGAAGTGTGTGTGTGTGTGCGTGTGTGTGTGCGTATACGTATGGGTACATGAGAACTGATGAAAGTGTAGAGGAAAGGAAAGGCTAAACCTGAAGTAAAATAAAACAAGCAACTTGGAAAACCTGTGCTTCGTACTTCTCTCCAATGATCCTGCAGCCAACATACCAGATAGGAAAACATCAGAGGAGTTAAGAGAGAAAAGTTGTAGTCAGGCCAAGAAAACCATCCCAGCTGGTAGATACAGTGCTGTCAGGAGGGCTAGCATGGACTTTATGATTCCCTGCCTGGGGCTGTGAACCTTCAGCTCTCAACCTTACCTCATCTCAAACTCCTGTACCCCAGCCCTACGTCTTCCACCATCCTTCCATTAAGACTTTTGAGAAAGAGGTGATAAAAGAAGAATTTCATGAAATCACCCGAGAGCTCCAGATAGAAAATGGTGGGAAATAAAAATGATATTTACGACACCCATGAGATGTTGCCCCTACATCCTCCCTGGATGTCCAACCATGTGAAGAGAGTAGACATTAGGACAATCACACAGGGTCATGCTCTGAATTCAGCAGAGAATGCTGAAGAATCCAGTGATATTTTGTCAGTCCTTTGCATGAATTTCTGTAATGAGTGGATAATAATTAGAAAAACACTAACTGAGTGAGACCCTGTTTCTCATGTGTCATCTATTCAGTCCTCATAATACCGACATGCTATAGGTTTTACCTGTATGATTATCTCTGTTTTGTACATGGAAGAGTGGAGGCACAGACAGATTAATTCATAGTCAATAGGGTCAGGGGTCAAACTGAGCCCACATTCTTAAACAATGTGCTCCACTTTTTACTCAGTCAAATGGCACTCAGATTCATTTCTAAGATTTCTATTCAAACTTTCTAATTTGGGGGGAGCAGCTTTAATGCCAGGGCAGTGTTCTGTAGATGATCTTTGATCTATGTGTTAGACTCAGCAGCAGCAGCAATGACAATATGAGATCAACAAGTTTTGGAAGGCCTAAAAGTCTCAGGTTTTACTCATGGTTCCTAAGCTCAGGTTCTTCTAGAATTCAATTACTGAAACAGATATAATGCTCTTCCTCCTCTTCCAATTCCTCCCTCTCTTTTTTTTCTCCTGGCAACAGACTCTGATAATTGTCAAGCTACCTGATAAAACATTTATGCTGATAGACCTAATCAGAACAAGTTTCTAATTAAGATATGAATGCATAGATAATAGTTAAGATATAATGATTGGGAAACAGATCTTGTGGTTAAGTAGAAAATAATTTTTAAAGTCCTTATTAAAAATCATTCCAAACTATCTAAGACATTTCTCTTTTTTGATGAAAACCTTTTATATGTTTCATGGTCGTTGCTTAAAATTGAAATTCACATTTAACATTGCTGTTGATAAAGATAACCCAGAGAAGCACACTAAATGCGTAATGATCCCAAGGTATAAATTGAATTTGCCATTGTTATTTTTAACAGTTCCTTAAATAACTTATTTCTTATAATTTGTATTTTATTTCTCGAAATACAAAAGGTAAAAATTACAAGTCAAAATACTTTATTAATTGAATTTTCTAATAGGGGTATTTTCAGATATTTAAATTTAGGCCCCTATTACAATTTTTTCATGTAACCTATGAATATTGAAACCAGAGTCATATGGCAAGAGGAAATTATTCCATCTTTTAGATAAAGTATTTGAAAACAGACTCCTTAAAACTATACATTTTTTATTTTTTTTATTGTAAAAAATTGTAAAAATGCAAAATAAACACACTTCAAACCCTTTCTGAAGGATTGCAACTAAAAGTCTGTCTCCAGAACAAGTGTCCTGTTTCCCTCTTCAAGCGTAAGCCGTTTTAGACTGTTACTATTTTAGTGCTACTGTTGGTTGTCTACATTATATTAATTGTAAACTTATGCCACAATTTCTTGACGGATCAACTGTAAGCACTATCTGACTCCATTTATTGAAGATTAACTTCGATTAAACTCTTTCTTCTTCCCCCTTCCATGTTTTATAATAAATATTGGTTCTATTGATCGTTTATATAATTCTAAATAATACACTTAATACTCAATTTTTTTTTTTAAAGATTGGCACCTGAGCTAACATCTGTTGCCAATCTTCCTTTTTGTTTTTCTTCTGTTTCTTCTTCCCGAAGCCCCCCAGTACATAGGTGTATATTCTAGTTGTAGGTTCCTCTAGTTCTGCTATGTGGGATGCCGCCTCAGCATGGCCTGATGAGCGGTGCTGGGTCCGTGCCCAGGATCTGAAGAGGTGAAACCCTGGGCCGCCAAAGCAGAGCACGTGAACTTAACCACTCAGCCATGGGGCCAGCCCCAATACTCTATTTCTTAATCCATCAACCTCGGAATCGCTTGACTTCCTCCCTCCCTCCTTTACTTCTCCACCTTGCATATCTGTTAGCATTCCTTTATGTTGTCAAAAATTTATATCACTTGCATTCTGCAATTTTACAGATTTCTGTGATTACAGGTCTGTAATGTTACAGACTTTCATGATTTCACTACAGGTTGACTCTGAAAACTTAAGGCTGAGAAATAGTGTTTGCCGTATTAAGATTATGTTGATATCATTTATTTTGGAACTAGGTAGGTCCTCAGAGGAGTAGTGGCTCCACGTCACTGAACTTTTTCAACGAAAAGGGGGAAAACTACAAGACTCCAAAGCATTTTTCTTTCTACACTTTATTCATCATTCAAAATCATTTCACATCTTAGTTTGCTTTGCATTGTCTGTCTTACATATGGCTCTATATTTTCTCTTGGATTTTCTACTCACCTTTTTGGTTTTTTTTTTTTTTTTTGTCCCAGGAACTGCATGCCTTCTTCAAATCAGTATGGTCAATCTTTAATGGTTTCTTGAATATTCTGATAAACAGTGACTCCTCCTTAGGCCTGCTGAACAGGTGCCACTCTGGGAATTTCTCATCTACTCCTTTCTGAAGCCCATGTCGGATACTTTCTTGGATGACTCCTTTCTTTCCCTAACTACATATTAATTCTGTTTTTCAGAAAGGATGCACGGGAGGTAAACTCTCTGTGCTTATTTTGCTCCCTCTCTATACATGGAATATATTGTCATTTAGCTTCCAATGAGGAGGTGAAAAATCTCAAGTTCATTGTGATTCTCATTTCCTTGTATAGGATTTGCTTTATCTCTCCAGAAACTTTGAGAAAATTTTCCTGATTTTTTCTCTTGGGTATTTTTTATGTGAGATCTCTGGGTAGCTGTGGGCTTTGAAAACACTCAACTTTCTTGATACTAAGTGAACACTTTCAATCTGAAGGCACGTTTAGCTCTGAAAATTTTCTTTCTGTTATTTCTTTGATAATTTCTTCCCCTCCTTATTTTCATTCTTTCTGGTATTTAGATATTTCGTGATTCTTGCTATGGAGGAATATGGAAATATGGGATTGCCAATAATTTCTTTACTATTTTTCATCTATTTGTCTTCTTTGGTTCTATGTTCTGAAATAATTTCTTACCTTCCATTTCAAACATTTTATTGGATTCAATTTTCAGGAACCATATTTTAAATTTTATATAACTGTTACCCAAATTCATAACAGGCTGTTTATATTTCATTGAAACAATATCTTACCTAAACTCTCTGGACATATTAATGAGAAGTAGTTTATTGTTTGTTTATACTCTGTTCTCTAATCTGAATTTTATTGCTTTCCCTTCAGGATTAGTTGTTTCATTTGTTCATCTTTGCTCTTCTCTTTTGAACTATTGACTTTCTAAAATATAAGCTGATCCTTAATTAGTTATTGATAAACATAAAATAAAGGCTCACACAGATTAACTACATGGCCAGCAGGGGTTCCTCTGCTTTTATAGGCCTATTCCTTGAATGAGACGGATTTTTGCAGTGTGTGTGTGTGTGTGTGATATTTTGAGGTTTACTGTGATATTTCCAGGGCATAAGCAAGAAGTAGGCATACAGGTAAGAATCCAGACACATTCAAATACCACAACAAGGCCAGTCTGACTGATGTGAACAAATCTTCCGTCTGGGAGCCATGGATCTCCCTCAACATATCACTCAATCTATATCTGGCACTGAAGCAAACACCACTTCCTGATGCACAAGGATGGGGGTGGCCTGAGCACGCACATGTCTTTCAGATTGAGTCTCCATCAGTCATCGTGCTTCCTGCCCTCCCTCCCACACCTTCTCTTCTTTAGCTCTTGACTCCAGGGAGCCACACTGTGCAAAATCGCTCTGAGCTCCTCTGCAGCTTTTTCTGCTGAATATACTGAGCAATAGCTCCTTTTATTCTAATATATCCATCAAGGTGCTCCCATCAGTCTTCTGTCTTCCAGAAATTTATTCTAATCTTTTGACTGCTGATGTTTCTCTCCTGCCGTTCTCAGAAGCTCTGTGGATTTATTCACTTTCATATTTCTTCACTGAACACTGCATGGATTTTTGAGATACAAGAGAATTTAATAAAATTCCTGACTCTAATAACTGGAACCAGAAATCCTGTGAGAAATTTTAAATATCATTTTATAAAGAGAACTGATTCACTTATTTAAAGTCAATATCCAAGAAATATTCCCATATATACATATGCATGCATATATAAAGAGTTAATTAAGTTCTTCTTTCTATAGTATTTACACAAATCTCCAAATATAAACTAAATGAGCAAGAGAGAATTCAAGGAGAAAAGTGTTTTTATAGATTTGAAAATCAAAATCTTTAAATAATATTTTATTTTTAAAAACAAATTAAAAAGTAATTGACAGGGGGCTGGCCCAGTGACCAAGTGCTTAAGTTCGCGCACTCCACTGCAGCAGCACAGAGTTTCACTGGTTCGATTCCTGGGCACAGGCAAGGCACTGCTCATCAAGCCATGCTGAGGTGGCATGCCACATGCCACAACTATCTACTTGTTTATCTCTCTATGTCCATCAATTAATCAATCCATCTATCTACTATCGTCTGTGTAATCTTAGAATTTATTTTCTTTATAAGATGTTGTCCAGTTTTCATCTCTAAATTCAAGCTCAGTAAAACTGTACCCAATTTCTTCTGTTTTTTTTTTATTATAAATATATTCAATTCCTGAAGCTTTTCTCCCAATGTATAGGTTTATTTCAAGGTTTTATTTCCTATCATTAGGGGAAATGCTTCTTCATGTTAGTGGATATTTGTATTTTTAAAATACTTAATAAATTTATTTCCTAATTTCTTGTGTAATTTGTATATCAGGCAGCCCCAGAACAGATCAATACACATAGAGACACATAAACACACACACACATATACACATTCTGCAACAGTCTTACTAGTGCAATATTTCCAGTTAGAGATTTTTCGTTTATTTTGCGAATGAGGAAACATGCACTGTTTTCCTATAGGCTACCCTGAAATTTGATTCAGGGTAATCATAACATATGATAATACTATATATCATGATAATATCATGTCATGGCATATGTGCCCCTTTCCTGTCATTGGAATGTTTAAGTGCAAACAGCCCTGAATTTCAATAATTGCATATCTCAATTTAATTTAACATCATAGAATACATAGTAAATGTTAGCTATTTAACGCAATGTTTCCTATGCATATTCCTGTGGAAGCTCACAATTGTATGATTGTGTGTGTGTATGTGTGTGTGTGTGTGTGTGCATTTGAGAGAACCAGAGAGAAAGAGAGAAGAAGAAAGAGAGAGAATTATACATTGGACTCTGCAATCTGTATAGTACAGGTTACATTGTTTTTTGCACAAATACAGTATAAAAGTCAGTCCTATATATAATTTGTGGTTTCAGGATTTTGTGTAATATCTCTTGTAGGTGCCATAAATATTATAGAACAAAACTGTGTAAAATTTATAATGAAAATCAATAAGTGAATAACCTATATCACACCACCGTTTTAAGTTTCTCTTTAATAATATTAGCAGCAATCAACTTTATTGAAAATTATTGTGGAAAAATTTAAAAATATTTTCTTTAATTTGTTCATTTTAGAGCAGTTTAGTGGAAAATATATTTTTTAATCCAGCTATTAATGATTTATTTCCTTCTACCTTAGGTAATAAGCATCTCAGAATTAACTGTTGAATTATTGCCCTTGTCGCTGAATAGAGGATAAAGATAGAAGCGTAAAAGCATAAAATAACACGTTTCTAAATAAAAAAAAAAAATGTTTGATATGTAAGGAAAATAAGGAAATGAAACTAATAATGATTTGTGTAAGTAAATTTACATATGCAAAAGAAATTATCTAGAAAGAAACAGTTGCCTTAATAACATAATGCTAACCAAACTTCTTAGGGAATATTGAAGAAAAATGCAGTTTTAATTTTAATATACACATGAGATCAATTAATGTATCACATATGCAAATATGAAGTCAATGACCCTGATTTTGAATGCTTGTTATTTCTGGAGTTGGCATATGGCTCTCCCTAACAGCAGACATAATGATTTCAATAAATTAGCTGCTAATGCCATGTAATGAACTCTGATTTGTGCTAATTCGGGCATTTCTTAACAATTTCATGTTAATTTTTTTTTTAAATCAGCTTTTAAGGCAGTATTAGAATTTTGTTTTGCACCTGTTTTTAAAAATGATAAAAATAAGGAGAACATTTTGATTCAGATGTTTTAATAAAAGAAAAGCAGTTTCGTAAAGTAGGAATGTAGAATGTGACTCAAAAAGTTTAAATAAAATATGTGTTTCTAATAGTCCAAAGTTTTAAAAAATACTGCTTCCACTGAACAGTAATCATGCCAAAGGGTCAAAAGGGTTATGCTCATATTAAAACACCTAGTGCTGAATGTCCCTCTTGAAGTCTTTCCCACCCCTGCGACTTTTGTCTATTGCAGAACATTACAGGGTTTGTATGGTAGTTACTGGGGGCAGTGGCGGTAATGGTGGTGGCAATAATATTGGCAGATATATGCATACATACAAATTGTATATACATATGCATCTTAAATGCACACACTAGATTAATTAATTTTATGAAATCATTGTAAATAAAATATGCTAAAAGAGGAAAAAGAATTTCTTTTTGCTCTATATCAAGTAAATCAAGAATCTTTTCCTTATGTGTGGTCTTGCACAGATGCATTAATTGTAGGCATCAGCTTACATAGAAGCTAATAAACATGAATATTTTCTATTTGATTCTTACA
Organism: Equus przewalskii; assembly: GCF_037783145.1. NCBI lineage: Eukaryota > Metazoa > Chordata > Mammalia > Perissodactyla > Equidae > Equus > Equus przewalskii. The sequence goes on along the minus strand of NC_091833.1, from coordinate 74,819,362 downwards.
GGAGAGTAAAAAGATGTGACAGAAGTTAAAATCATTATTCTTGTGTACATTTTTCTTAACAACTCATTTAACTCTCTATACTTCATTTTCCTTGCATAGGAGTGGGTTAGTGGTAATTAATTCATACAACTCTTATTGGAATTTAATGAGGTAATATATGCAAAGTGCCTGCCAAATGGTAAGGATTAAATAAGTGTGGTTAAAGAAGTAGGGATCAAAGGTTAGTGTCACTTGGTCAGGAACAGATGCCTTTTACTTAAATCCCCTTCTGTCCATTCTCCACGTTACAGCCAGTGTTACAGCCAGGGTAAAGCATAAATCTGATTTACATTATGACTTGTTTGCTTAAAGTTCTTCGGTGGATGCATCCAAGATAAAAGCCAGAGTCCTTCCCATGGAATGCAAGGCCCTCCACATTCCAGTTTCTCCTATTTTCTTATGTCATCTGCCAATCTTTGTAAATCATGTCTGTCAGTCTATCCACACTAAACTATTGGTATTTACCTCAACATGTCATGATATTGAAAGACCCATACCTATTTAAACAGTATTCTTTCTGCTTGAAATGCTCATCTTGACTTTATTTTCCTGGGAAATTCTTATTGATCCTTCTAGACTCTGAGATGTGGTTGTTGATAGACCTAGGTGACTATTTCAATCTCATTGTTCCCATAGCCTCTTGAATACCTTGTACTGGAACACATTACAGTATATAACATTTATTTTTTTTGCATGTCTTTCTATCCTGTAGACACTTAGCATCATGAAGATTAGTATCGTATTCAATATATCCTCTAACACATAGTGCTAAACACAGTACCTAGCATATAGTAGACTTTCAGTGAATATCTCTTGAATTCTATGTTGAAGGTGATGCAGGAATTGTGCTCATAAGATGTTTTGCTAACATGAGAAGTTAGGATATTATATTTCAATGGATCTTGGGTATTTCAATAAATCCTGTATTTATGAGATACCATTCCTATTTCTCAGCAGCTGTATTTTCATGTTTAATTCCATGGAACATTAAATTCATCTGCTTTTAATTACAAATGCTGTAAATACTGCTTTATTTTCCCATAATATCATCTTTGTTTTTTTCTGCAGTGTTCTCCGTGTCTCATCGGCTCTGGTAAACTTTCTCACTTCATGAAGAGAACAGAAGGCATGGCAAATTCATTCAGTGCTAATCATGAGTTGAGCATTTTGATGTTTCACTTCCTCCTCTAAGACAAAGTTAGAGCTGCCAGGAACATTGAGTTGTGACTTGTGAATATTCTTACTGATCCAAACACACACAGGAGATCAAAAATACCCAGGGCCCACACAGAAATAAGTAATAGATACTGAACTGTGGTATATTCAAGGGCATGGCATCTTTAAACATTGTTTGCCTTGTATTTCTAGTAGGGATTTTCGAATGGATCAGTCTATGTGATGTACCAACATGAGCTTTATTGTAGTTGGGGAAGGCAACTCTCCATGTAAGAAACCAGCATCTCCCAGAGCTTTGTGCTCTTGTTCTCATTACTGTCCAATTCATCAGGGCTTTCATATTCCAAATTAGCTGCTGCTCATGTCATCACTTCAATGAGGTACTAAGGCTTTGGCTCTCATCTGCTTTGGCTATTGGACTCAGAAAATGGGCCTTCCATCTAATGTGGGGTGTCCTAACATTCCAGGTGAAAATGGTCAAGCAGCCACTTTAGGATTTTTTTATGAAGAGATTGTCAGTTTTTTTAAGTTATAAAAGCAACTTCTCATACCATCTGTGCTTACATAAAATACTGAGGTTTTTTAAAAAAAAAATTTTCTGAACATTCTAAATAATTCCAGTAATGGATTGTCTTATAAAATCACTCATAAGTGTTACACGTTATGATATTCATGACCCTTTGCTAACCTGATGTTGAATTATTACAAAGTTTCATGCTTGTGTGGGTGTGTTTCTGTAGGATAAGAGAATGTTTCAAGAATAAATATCTCTCATCATTTCTTTTTCTAATTCATCATATATAATGATTTTTAAATCAAATACATAGGAACTTCGGTGCTTATCAGTGCTAGGGCGGGTCGATCCAGCAACACAGACTAAGCACCTGGACAGAAGGAGAACTGTTCGTGAATTTCAGTGCATAAAATTGAGGTAGGCATTTGGAGGATCACTACTGGAGAAAAAAGAAAACCAAAGTGAAACAGTCAGTCCAACTCAGACATTGGTCTGAAGAGTCTGAGACGAACAGGAGTAGGCAGCTTATTGACTAAGCAATATTAATCAGAGCGAGAATTAAAAGGGAGAAGATATTACCTCTGAAAAGGGAAATATAAAATATTAAAAGGCTTTTTAGTTGTATTAGGGTTCTCCAGAGAAACAGAACAAATAGGATGTGTATATATATATATACACAGAGAGAGAGAGAGAGAGATTACAAGGAAGTGGCTCACATGATGGTTATGGAAACTGGCAAGTCCCAAGATCTGCAGGGTGAGTTGACAAGCTGTAAACCTAGGAGAGCAGATGGTATAGTTCCAGTCTGAGTGTGAAGAACCAGGAAAATCAGTTGTGTAGTTCCAGTTTGAAGGCTGACAGAGACCCAGGAGGAGCTGATATTTTAGTTCAAGTCCTAAGGCAGGAAAAAAGCGAATGTCCCAGTTCAAAGACCATCACGCAGGGAGGAATCTTCCTTACTTGGGGGAGAGTCCATCTTTTTGTTCTACTTAGGCCTTCAACTGATTGGATTAGGCCCATCCACATTCTGGAGGGCAGGCTGCTTTACTTAGTCTACTGATTTTAATGTTAATCTCATCTATAAACATCCTCACACAAACACTCAGAATAATGTTTGACTAAATATCTGGGCACCTTGTGGGCCAGTCGAGTTCATCCATCAAATTAACCATCATGTTAATAGAAACAGAAAATATAAAGTCAGTGAATTCACAAATCACAGATCTCTGACATCCTGTGGAAATCAGACAAAGAGACCACAGGAGTTAATTGAGCTTCAGATGCAGTTGGGCTGGATCAAATGGCAGTTGGGCCGGGTCAAATGGAGTAGAGGACCCACTGTGGCAGAATTGAACAGGTAGAAGTCCCACTTGCTCAAGTGATGAGGCTTCCTCCCCATGCCAATGATCTTATGATAAGAAAAAGAGGAAACACACTCACACAAAGGAAGTAAAGCATAATTACAGAGTTATCTATGGTCTAGCAGCTAGTTCCACCTTGGGAGAAGGGCCTAGTGGAAGTTTGGGAACCCTAGAAATGGGAAAATACTGAAGCTTATTGTCCCCATGTCTGTGTAGCTTGTTTTAGGATCAGAGACATTGTAGCGGTTGGCACCTAGATTACTCCTGTTGCCCCTACTATGTTTGGACCTCACTAAGGCAGGTAGCAAAAATGGAAGAGAGAGTCAGCACTGGAAGGAAGCACCTGGTTGGAAGACAAAAGAAACAAACCAGAGTGAAATGGTTTGTCCTAAGCAGAGGATAGGAGGCAGTCTGGGAACAGTCCCCTCAGCTTCAAACCATGTGTGCTCTTTTCACATGCCTTACGATCAGGGACTATGGGTTACTTCTCTTGCTATTGTTTTTCGAGTTCTCCAAACCCACCAGAGAAATTGTGATGTCTCGATGCTGGTGCTCCTGTTCACTCATTCCTGTATCTACCTTCCACATGCCCTTCACTCTGACCGCTGCTGACTTATAGTCACAGTGTTCAGCTTATAATTGCTCAATTCATATTTGTTGAGCATTTGTTTTATAATAAAAACATCTTAACTGACCTTCAGTTAATCAACTCTGTAGATTATGCAGATGGATTCTCATTGCATACTGAAGTCCTAGCTGAAAAGCCCATGTGTATTTGTACCATTTGAATTGAATCTTTACCAAGAATGACTTGTGTTCATTGCCAGATCTATAGTTAACACTGTTATTGCAATTATAAACTTTAAACATGCCTGTTCAGATAAAGTATGAGTGTGAAAGATGAAGTGTTGATGTTTCTATGAAAATGAACTTAAATACTTAGGATGGACTTGATGAAGATGAGGGGAAAAGAAAATCTGCCGAATGATGTATAGGCAGAAAATCGTAAAAAATTGGGAGACAAACCTGAAAAATCTGGAGACATTCTACATCACATTACTTAGCAACTGTCTTAAATTCCAGTCCCACTTTGAAGAAACTCAAGCTGAAATTCACACATTAGATTGTAGTTTATGTAAGGAACATGGAGCAGAAATTTAAACATTTAAATAAAAGATTTTGGTCCTATATTAAAAATAATTGGTAAATAGATGTGCATTTTTTACTTTGTATTGAAATAATCTGTTTAAGGTAGTTATAGGTTTTTATAATTCTCTATTTTAATTAAATAATTGACTAAATATCTATACTAATATTTTTGGCTATGAGACATCTACTCTAGCCAAGTCAGTTTTCTTAGCATCAATAGAAATTAATTCATCATTATTCATCACATTCCTCACATGCTAACAATATTTTGGCCTTGTGGTCATTACATATAAGCACAAGAACCATTACTTTCCAAGAAAACTTTCTATCCAATTATAGGAGGTAAGATTTTACTTATGAGTTGTAGTAACCAGGAAAGTCATTAGAGAGGAGACGGGAGTTGAGTTAGAATAAGCAAAAATAAGGCAGTGGTGGTGAAGCATAAGGATGGAGGCCAAGTCTGTTCAAGAGAAGACTTAAGGGATAAGAAAACCAAGAGGCTGTAGTGAGCAAAGCAGCTCCAACCTATCTACTGGGTCCAAGGAGGCTCACTGAGGAGTAATAAGTGATTCATCTGTAGAATGGAGACAGGTGGTGTCAGCTTTCAATGCCATTCCGAAGTATTTGTGATTTATTTCTTTGTTTGGAATTATTAAATGATTCTGAAGAGCAGTAATAGCAAAGAGAGATAACATAATTAAAGTCATATTTCACGTGGGATCCATTCATTAGATGGATAGAAAGGGCAGGAAGATGGAAGATGTGGCAACCGTTAAGAAGATTGTTATAAACAAATCTTTGAATTATTTGACCCCAAGTCTCTAACTCTCCGTAATTACTTACTAGTATAAAAGAATATTAAAATTTCTTCCTAATGTTAATGATAACTATCCTTTTATTATTGTTATTCTTTGCAGTTACTCTGAATTTTCTAGCTTTTTAATTGAAATCACTTTAACTAGATTATGTCATATATATACAAACATACACACACAACATATATATATATAATTTATTATTTTTATGAGACAAACTCAATGATACATTTGGAATGGTCTGTTCTGACCTATCACTGCAATAGTCTCTGGAATATTTTGACAGTTACAGATCAGCTGGCTTGATTCATTCAATTCCACAATATGAGTTGCTTGACCTTGATATATTTTGTAATGCTATTTCTATCTACTTCTCAATTGCTCTGACTTATATGTCTCCATATAACCTCAGTTTTATCTCTCCTTAGCTGATTTCATAAATCCTTCTCTTCTGGTCACCTGTCTAATACTATCTCAATACACCATCTAATAGAGGATGCCCATTAATAGCAGTAGTAAACCCTAAACTGCAGTAAATTATATGACTGGGATTTTTATCTAGGCTTTTTTCCTCATAAAATATGTGTTTTTTTCTGTGTCCCTCCTGAACAGGCTTTGTCAAAAATGAACAGCATATAAATATTTGATTTATTGCATTCCTATCCACAGCACCAAAATTGAAATGTCGCACCTAAAACACCATTTGTCATCACGGTGGTAAATGTTCAACCGGTCTGCTTGAATTCTTCTTCATGGGCATAACTAGAGCTAGAATTTATATGACCAAAAGGAAAAAAAAACTACAAACAATTATAAGGGTTAGTACTTGCCTGAATGAATACATTTCCACTCTTGCTATTAAAAGAAAAGTGTGAAAGGAAATAAGAAAAAATTTAAACCTACTTATAATCTCCAAACACCATTTGAGCAATAATATTGACTTTCTCATCCAGAAAAAATTAACTGAGCTGACTGTAAATATCACGATTTGATGGAGTGAGATTCATATCTCCTCTCTTCCCATGTCCATCCTCGATGGATTTATGTCTACTACACCCTATCACACCTAATTGATCTCTGTGAAGGCTTTGCTTTGGATATTCTGCCTGCGCTTTGTGTGTTTTAGTGGTGGAGGAACGCATAGTAGAAGTATGGATATCACCACTCTGTACTGAAGTGGATGAGACTAGGCTGTCCGCAAACTGTGGAACAGCCAAGGGGTAAAGAACAATTTGCTGATTTAACAATTATTGAGCACTTACTCTGGACTGTTTAGCCTACTGTCTTCCCAGGTTAAATCTGGCTTCAAGACACTTGCCCTTTTGCTTTTTCTCTCACTTTACTGAACAGTTCTTGGATTTCGTTGCTAGATTCTCCTCTTCTCCTTGAACTCTCAATGTTGGAGTGTCTAAGTGCCGGGGCCTTGTTTTTCTTCTCTATCTAGGCTACTTCCCTTGGTGATCTCACCCAGTGTCATGATTGAGGACTATTTACATGCTAATGACTGCCAAATTTCTATCTCCAACCTAGACCACTTTCCTAAATTCTAGACTCACATATCCAACTACCTACTCAATAGCTCCATTCGGAGTCTCTGAGACACCATCAATCAGTATGTCCAAAATTGAACTCCTTACTTCCCAATACTCCTTTTACGTCTAGCTTTCTCATTTCAGTTGAGGACAACTGCATCTCGTTAGTTATTCAGGCTAAAATGCTTCGAATATTCCTTGACTCTTCTCTTTTTCTCATAACTTTGCATCCAATCTGTTAGAAAACACTGGTGGCTTTACTTTCAGGGTCAGACTCCTTCTCACCACTATTCACATCTGAGCCACAATTGATTTTTTATTTACCGCAAGAATTACCCTGTTAGAACATAAATCAGATCATGTTATGCAGATCAAAATGCTATAAAAGGTCTCCATTTTACTCAATGTATGATCCAGAGTCATTTTGATGGCCCACAAGGCCCACCTGACCCAACTCCCACTTATCTTTATCACCTCATTCCTTTTTGTTTTTCTCTTGCTCACTCTTCTCCAGTCACATTGGCTTCCTTGCTTTTCTTCAAACATGCCAGTCACCCTCTTGCCTTAGGACATTTGCACTTCTTTTTGCCTGGAGTGATCAATCACAAAATAGTCCCATAGAAAGGCCACTCATTTCGTTTTGTCTTTGTTCAGGTGTCATCACCTGAATAGTTACACCCTCTTTAATCACTCTATTAAATATTTAACACACTTGGCTTTTCTTTTTTTTTATGGTATATATAAATATCTAACATAATTCATTCATATATTTGTACTGTCTATTACTTTTTTTTCCTTTCTGAAATGTACCCTTTGCAAGGGCAGGGAAATTAATCTGTTTTTTTTCCACTGATATATACTAGGCACTTAAAATGATCTCTTGTACTTACCAAATTTCATCTAATCTCGAATGCACATTTTTAAACTTTTAAAATATCTTTATAAACAGGGTGCATTTTACTATTGATGGCAGATCATAGCTCAGTTGAAAAGATTATATTTCTTTCTTAGTTGTTCGTAAAATAATATAGTATATCTTGCCATCAATGACATATCAGTTTTCATGAAATACGGAGGGAGACATTCAGTGAATATTTGTTGAATGAAAGAATAAATGACCGAGAAAGAATAAAACAGATTTTCCTTTAAGGTATTTATAAACTAGTTGAGTATAAAGATTTATAAAGAGATTTTTATAATAGTACACTGCACAAGCTATATAAAGGTAGTATTTTAATACAGAAAAGAAATTCACTCTAATCTTATTGCAGAGTGAAAAGTAGGAGGTGATGCTCAAAGGAAGTTGTTACCGTTGCCGCTAGGAAGGCAAGAAGTTTTGTTAGTACTCGGGTAGAAAGATAAGAACATAGTCTAGAAAGTGACCTATGATGGCAATTAGGAAGAGCCATTTACAATTTATAGTTATTAAGTTATAGGAATTTTCTTTAGCTTTCTTCCTGAATATTGCTTTAAGGTTATTATAGTAAACCTTTGCCCTAATTGTGCTTATATATATGAAATTAGAGTTTATGTAAATTTAAATGTTGCATCCTTTCTTGATTGTGAGAGTTTTATACTAATATCTAGGAAATGTGATTTCACTCCTTTTGGGAATAATTAGAAAACAAGTGCTAAAAATCTGTGCCCCTGAATTTCTACAGGATGTCCACAATGCCTGCAAACATAGTTGATGTTTGTTTTCTTTTTCACGAATTGAAGAAGTCCTTGATAACATTATGTATTTTTTCCTATGTTTCCTCACTTTATAAACACCCATTAGAGAGTTTTCAAGGAAGTTTTTAAAATGTTAAAGCAAGGATGTTACGGTAAACCCCAGTCACAGAATTACAATCCCAAGTTTATTATGAAGGAGAGATGAGGGAAAAGGGACAGTTAGTATCATCCTTGGCATAAAGCTGACCATAAACAGTTCAGTTTGTTACAGTGTGCTGGTGTGAGGCTCTTTTCTGTTTGGTTGGTTGGTTGTTTTTTCTTTTGGTAGGGTGAGGAGTGAATTTGAGAAACATCTTCTCTGTAGATAAAATTAACTACCTAAATTACAACAAAATATCAAATTATTTGGTGCTTTGGGACCATAAGATAAGAACATTGGGATGATGATCTACAGACTTAAAATCAGAAATATACTGAAAATTTGGACAAAAGAACCAAATGCACATCAACTGCACGTTAACAGTCCTTGGCTTAACGTATTATCTACAGCAAAAAGAAATTACAAGTATCATGTAAAATTCCGCATCACGTTAGACATATTTAAGGTACAGGGATGAATATTTATGGCATAATGTCTATAAACTCTAATTCTTATTTTGCTTTAAATAATTCATAAAATAATGTGGTCAAAGAAACGTGTATGATTTCAAAAATGTTTTTCCAAAGACGAGGATAAAAGCTTATCTAAGTTAGCCAAAATGAAGTAAAATAATTATCCTGGAAAGTCCAGGCGCCTAGCAATATAGAGGCTTGATTGGCTAATTTGATCATTTCTTCCATTCAAACTTGTGGAATGCACTCTGCACTCTGACCACAGGACCATGTGCCAAGCTAACTATGAAGTATACCTTCCGGTGAGAGCCTCCAGTCCACTTAAATAGGAATCATTTTACTTTTGCTGTTGTTCTCCACTCGAACTCTACCATCTGGCACAGTATTTGATGCATTCTAAATAACCACTGAATAAACATTTGAGAAATGAGCATTGAATAATAGTCGGCTGTTAACGTAAGTTTTAATGAGGAACAACTTATAAATGTTTGAGATCAAAGAAGAAATTCTTTGCATTTGTCCTTGACTTCACCCATTCTTTCCCACCCAACATCCAACCCATCAGCACATACTATCACCATAAGCTCCACATCCAACTGCTTCCTGCTTTCACCTTAGTCCAAGGTGTTGTCATTTTTACTAAGACTAACATATGGCCTCTTGTTTTCCTGCTTCCACTCTTACACCTCCAAAAGTCCATAAGTCTTTTCTCCAGATAGCAGTCAGTGTGATTACTTTAAATTTAAATCTAATTGTATAATTAAAATGTGTCAAGCCTAGGTCTAGAATTCAGACCTCCTATCTTCTTTCATCTTCATGAAACCAAGATGCTTCATTTATAATTTGAACTCATGTTATATAACTATGATCCAATCACATTTATCATTTAAATATATACTTTAACGAAAGAAAATTACTTTCCTCCATATTGTTGAATTCTAATGAAGTACATACTATGGGTACTAGTATACTGTACTAGCTACTCTAAAAAAAGATGCAAGGGCCGAGCTCAACCTCTTATCTTTCCAGTACTTTCTGTACAAATCAACAGATCTCCTAAGCCACCTAAATAAGACAGGTAATATAAATGTTCACTGTTCCAAAGTTTCTATTCCTTCATTTTTACCTTCTTGGGTTTATATTATATTCGTTCTTTTCATTTCTCAAGCCATTGTTCTGTTTAATAACTTAAAATGGCACCATCATACATCAGGTAGCCTAATCCTGAATTGTTAATCTGGAATTAATTTCTTATCTCCACCAACCTCATTCTATCCAGCCTCTCATTGACCCCACTTTTAGATATCAGTGTCACTCTTCACAAATATTACACTCATTGTCACATTCTTCTTCTACACACCAAGGTACTTGAAGAGGTGCTTTGAATCAGTATCTGTTTGAAGTGAGTGTGCTCAGAATTTTTAGCAGTGTTGGCAAGAAGCTCTTTGCTTGCTAAAGAAATCTGGAAATACAAAGCTTGCATGCATTTATACCTCCAAAAATGCCATACAGATAATATTAAGGCATCACTAGTTAGGAGACTCAAATAGAGACCACAAATTACCCTTTATTCTTATTTAGTAGAAAACAATGACACTTATGAAACTATTTTATATTAACCCAACAAATATTTACTAATCTCCTATTATATGCCAGGTACTAGGGGTACCATAGTAAATAAATTGGGCAAAAATCCTTATGCCCACAGAACTTCAAGTTTAGTTGATAGTGAGGAACAATTAAAAAATAAAGGAAATGTAAGATATTTAATAGGGAATAAGTGCTTTGGGAAACATTAGAGAAGGAGAGTGTGACGGAAAGTTTTGGGAACAGTGTCCAAGTATAAATCATGAGATGTCTTACTGAGAAGAAGACAGTAAATAAAGGCTTAGGGAGGAAAGTGAGCCAGCCACAGAACTACTCTTGAGAAAGCATTTCCATCAAAGGGAAGCACCAAAGCAAAGACTGAAAATATTATTGGGCATACTATATTTCATGAGTCATAAATTTGACTCTGCTCAACTTCCTGATATAAAGTTTGAAGTTGTTGGTCTCAGAAGTATGTTTCGACCATTTAATACAGCAGTTAACTGTTATGGGCTAAATTGTGTTCTCCCAAAATTCATATGTTGAAGTCCTCACTCCAAGTACCTCAGAAATGGGACTATTTGGAGATAGGGTCTTTAATGAGATAGTTAACGTTCAATGAGGCCATGAGGGTGGACCCTAATCCAATATGACTGGTATACTTACAAGAAGAGGAGAGTAGGGCACAGACACATGTGGAGGGGAGACCATGTGAAGACAGAGGGAAAAGACGCCCATCTACGAGCCAAGGAGAGAGGCCTTAGAAGAAACAAGTCTGCCAACATCTTGATCTCTCCCTTCCAGTCTCTAGAAGTGTGAGAAAATAAGTTTCTGTTGTTTAAGACATTCAGTTTGTGGTACTTTGCTGTGGCAACCCTAAAAACTGATATACTTATCTTTTGACTATTCTAAGATATAAAATAAGCAATTTTGAAAACCAAAGATGAATCTTTGCAGGATACTGTTGGAGGACACTAAATAGGTTGTTACGATTTCCTGAAAATCAATTTGTGCTATGGGTTAGATATGGGGGATCCAAATGCCCTTAGAAGCACAAATCATTGCACAGTTATCTTTCTGTTGTATTTTCTGTTCTGAACATGCTAGTCTAGATTAATAAGAATAAGAGTTATTTTGAAATTTTATCAGAGAAGGCGTCTGTTATACCAAACACAGCTGTGGATATACTAATCATCCTACAGCACTGAATTGTATTATAAAATCAAGCCAGCCAGAAAAATCAAGGTGTTGGAAACATCCTTCAGTCAAATCCTGTAGGTTTTAAATCCTTGCTTATAAAGGCATACTTGGCAGGCACCCTGTGCAAGGATGAATCTGCTTACATCTTCAGGAGGACTTGACAGCCAGCAGGGGTGCTGGAGAGCCTGCAACTTGTGAGCAGGTAATTTTTTTTCATGAAGCTTGTAACCCATAGAGTAAACTATACACAGATAATCTGCCTGTTCACCAGGCTTCTTTTGATTACCGTCATAAGAGAGCAACGATTTATGAGAGGAAGTTGTTTCCGCATTGACCTGTTGTGGTGCTCCTTTCAGAATATGAAAAATAGCACCATCCGATTGCAGAAGGGGGTGACAATACAGTGTTACAGTCAAAACCATTATGGGTGTGTTTGCAGATTCCCGCTGCTTGCTCTTCCAGGGGGCTGACACAGCAGAAATAGACCTATTCTTGCCTTCACCTATACTTGCCATTAACATATTCTGTAGAAAGAAAATTCCAACAAATCTCATTAATTATCATTTGCACCAAGAGTTTTCAAGAAGTTAGAGATGAGCCTAGTGGGTTCAGCATTACATCTTTACCTGCAATGGCTCTTCAATCTAAAATAATCTAGAAGAAAATCAGCAGGAGAAAGCTTTGAGAATCTGAATTGGTAGAGTTCATCCTTGCCACCCTTTGTTTTTATTGCTGTGTGTAAAAAATTATTCCAGAAGCTGTTTTTTATTGAGTTTGTTTTTAATTCTGTGTATTAATTTATATTTATTATCTCATTGAATGATCAAGATAATTCTCTGAATTAGGATTTATAATACTCTTAATACAGTATGAAGAAATTTATGTACAGAGAAGCTAAGTAATTTGTCCAGTGTCACCAGGTAAAGAGTTGATGCAGGATTCAAACCCAGACAGTTTGACTCCAAAACTTGTTTGTTTAGACCCGAAAATATACTACTGGAACAGCTTATGTGGAATGGATGCTTGGTACGTTTAAGTATCTCTGTCTTCTTCAAGTATACTTTCTTCTTTAGAAATGAAAGGCAGAACTGACACATCACCCAGCCTGGTTCTAAAGAAAGTTACGTGCCAATAAGGTTTCAAAGGATGACTTTGTGTTCTGATACACGTGCTGGATGTTTTCCTCCCCACCACCACCACCACTCCTCTCCCTTCTCCACATGCACCTCGCCCCAGGCATTGAGCTGTATGGTTTACATTAATGGGTTCATCCTGCAGGCTTCTGGTGGGTTTAGCCACTGGGGATCTTGGGCAATAGATTGGAAGAGGAGAATGAGGTGGGAATCCTTATTATTCTCCCTCTCTCCCTCTGGTGCAGCCAGGATCCAAATAAGTTGCTTGACTAAAGATTTCAACTGCCTAATGATCTTCCCACACGGACTTCTCAGTCACTCAACAGTGGTAACCCTTTCCCTGCTCAGGCCATTGAATAAGAATGGTACCCGACTCTCAACCAGCCCTGGGGAATTGTACTACCCCTTGTGATTTCCCTATACTCTGCTTGCAATTTTATGTGTTATCCCTTTACAAAAATTTCCTTGAATTATGATAATTTGTATATGCCAACTGTTTGCAATCTTGATTAATACAATCAAAAACATTCTATGTCCTAATATAGAATATTGAGTTTTTCACTTTTTCATAACCACTCACCGCATTGAGCATGCTGGCTTATGGTCCCCAAACATCTAACAACTAAAGGGTGACCTAGGGGCTAAATAAAACAAAACAAAACCCTCACTTGGCTACCGTCATGGATTTTGTACTCTACATTAAATTAAAAAAAAAAAAGAAGATATCCCTACTGTTCAAAACTCAGTAGTGAGGATTCATTAAAATAGGCTTGAGTGTTTTCCTTTTACTGTATTTAATTTCTTAAAAATTCCTTGTTTTCGAACAAAACTAAATAGCGGGTACAAATTTCTTTGCATCAAAGTCAGTTACAATTCTCCTAGCACACTGAAACATTGATCAGCTGTGAGTTATAGTTATAATCATCATCGTGTTCATGCAATATTGATTGAGGCCTCAGTGTGTGTACATAATAAAACAGTTCACATGTTGTAATCCATGAGATGCATTTCCCTACCAGATGAAGCTGTATAGAGTATGCTCTGCTCTAGTCTCAGGCACGTTCCCACTTTAGTGTTTCTGGACTTTCTATCAATGCCATTTCTCCTTAGATAATTCTGGCATACTATTGTTGTTATCTTCATTATTCCGGCATAAATGCTGCCCTCTTCATTTTCAACTCTTTAGTATCCGTCTTATAGTTCATCCTCATAAACCAGGTACTGAATCTGACTAGATTAGTTCAGTGGAGCATCCATCTATTCTGGCCAATATCACGGGATTTTTTTTTGCCTTGTGCCCCCTACCATTACTTGTTCAATGGTCATGATGAAATTTCCAGGCAGTGCCAAGAACCTTGTAAATGTGGATCTGGTCTTGTGTCCAAAGAGAGGGGTGAGGTGAGTGAACAGGACAGTATCCCATTCCCATCAGTAGAGAATAACCCAAAATGCACATATTCTACTGATTGGGTTTAATTATAGCATCTGCATACTCAGGTAACAAATTAATAGGAACTACAATTTCAGATTTGTTACCTCAAAATGGAATCAATTTTTTACCTTAAATTGCTTAAAATTTATCTCAGTCATATGTATTCATTTATATGGAACAGTAGAAAACTTCGCACATCCTGGTAGATAGGGAGAGAGTTACTAGACACCAGGTTATTTGAGAATACAGCTGAATAGAAGTGGAAGTAAAGCTTAGCAGTTTCAGGCACTAATCAGGAATAATCTACTGCTTTTATAATAGAAACCAGTTTGACTCCTGAACTTGCATCATTTTCTCCACTGGTGATAGAATTGGGGCCTTGGCCCCAGCCCTGAGAGAATGCAATTTTCTATTATTCCCTTTAGCTCCGACAAAAGTGATCTTCTTCATGCCATGAGGTTTTTTTTTTCCTCGTTGAAACAGTTTATGACCGGCTTACATTGCCTCACCTTTGTACTATTCCCCTTTGAGAATAATAATGGGGGAAAAAAAGCTTGAAGTAGTCTTCTTTTATTTTTTCTCTTCTTTTTCGTCTATTAGTAAATAGATTTGAGAGAAAGTGAGAATTGCTTAGACAACTCTAAGGGTAACTATCATTTCAGGATAGTTTGTTGGTTATTGATTAAATTGGAATGCTACACATGGACACAACTGTGATCTGATTTCACATAACAGAGTTCTGATTTTGTTTTGGTCAACTATAAGTGACTTAAGGCAATAATTTACTTGAAAATAAAAACCAAGTCTCTGTCAAGATTTTTGCTTTGCATGTTTACATACAGTTAACAGCAAAATGAAATAGTTTTCTACACAACATTATCAAATCGATAGTACCTGCTTCGAGCAATATGATTTATACCCATTTTGGAGACACTTGATGTGTTTGATAAGATCAAATAGTTTAACACCTAGGAGAAGTAAGGTGCCAAATCTTTGGTGTGGTTGTGGCAGCCAAATGACAGTGATGAATGAGTAACTTATATTTATACTGTGTTTTTTCTTTTGTTTCTAACTACTCGTATTCTAAATACATATCTGTGTAATGCGTTTCTTATAAACTTAGTCTATGAGCTACTAAAGTCAAAGAACCAGAAAATGTTATCTCATACACAAAGAAGGGGAAAGAGTTTAAAGTTCAGTAATATCATACCTAATCAAATTTCGGGACTACATAAGATCTACACTATGGCATTCTCTGTTTAACATGCAGGAAGAGAATTAATGTATCATATTTAAAGAAATGTATTTGAATTTAAAATGTTGTTAAAATGATAATGATATATTTCTGCGCTTTCAGTTACCTCTACCACTTCAAATCTTCGTCTAAACAGTAATAATATTTCAAGGTAAAAGAAAGAAGTATTGTGTTTTCTTTGAATTATAAACTTTTGAAATAACTAGAGTAAAATTAATAAATAAATGTTGTAATTTGAGACAATTCAAACAACATAAAGAGGTGAAGAATAATATGACAAAGAAGTGAAATGTGTGGTAGCTAAGGTCCAGTCTTTAACTTACAATTTCCCATACCGCGGCAAGCAGAGAAGACCCTCATATCATAGTCAATAAGACTACTTTGTGTTTTTGAGAGATTCCAAAAAGGTTACTTTGATCGTTTTGATATGAAAAAGGGAAGAAAGTCACTGGACTGGGAATGAGAGGTCTGGCTCTTCTATTACATGGTTGCCTAATCTTGACAAATTTCACCTCTGTGGATCTTGCTTTCCTCACCCAGCAGGATTGAGTGATGATTAAGATTACTTGTGCTGGAACCAATTTGCTAAGGTGAAAATTGCAGTCCACCATTTATGTGTGATATTGGGAAAGTCTTATAATGTTTCTGGAACTGTTTTCTCACTTTTACAATGCAGATTGTAGTACCAACTCACAGGGTTGTTGTGAAGATTAAGTGAGTAAATACATTTAAGCCATTTAGAATAGTGCCTGGTCCACCATAAATTCTTAATAATTGTTGGCATTAACATGCTATTGTGCTGCTATGAATTAATTGAATTTTAACATTTCATTTTGATTGACATATTGCATTTATTCAAGATCTGAATATAAAATGAGAACAGTGGCTTCTTAGATTCAGTGCCCTTGTTCATGTGAAATTCTACATTGATGAGTGCTTTGCCAAAGTATAAGGAAGAGAATGGGCCATTCATGGTATAGCATATTTGGCTCAATCCAGATGAAGGCAACCAGGCATGTGAGGCTGTCAACACTCCTCCCTTTTGATTTGCCTGGTGTCCATTTGCAAGATTGGCACAGCTGCAGAAATTTGATAGGGGGTTGGAAGAGGTCTTTGTCTTGTGGTACACAAGGCAAAGAGAAGAGAAGGCTATTTATGATGTTATTTATATGGTATCTGTTTTTCTCTCAGCTTTAGGGATTAGTTCTGAATTCTCTGAAAGGATTTCACATAAAGGCTATTTTGAAGATGATTTTTGAGAGATCTGGGATGTATATGGCAGATGGTAATGTGTAAGCGAAAGTTGGGGTGGGCAATATTGTCTTCATTACAATAAGGGATTCTATAAGGCTCTGGAAATATAGCAGGGACTTTTTTCAAAAAGTTTTGATTGTGGAAAAATATATGTAATAAAATTAACCATCTTAAACATTTTTAAGAATATAGTTCAGTAATGTTAAATGCATTCATATTGTTGTGCAAACAATCTCTAGAATTCTTTTCATCTTGCAAAATTGAGACTCTATACTCATTAAACAACTCCTCATTCACCTCTCCCACCAGCCCCTGGGAACTGCCATTCTACTTTCTGTCTCTATGAATTTGACTATGCTGGGTACCTCATATAGTTGGAAGCATACAATATTTGTCTTTTTGTAACTGATTTATTTCACTTAGCACAATATCCACAAAGTTCATCCATGTTGAAGAATATGCATATTTTCCTTCCTTTTTAAGGTTAAATAATATTTCATTGTATGCATATACCACATTTTGTTTATCCATCCACCCATTGATGAATATGTGGGTTGCTTCCATTTTTTGGATGTTGCATATAATGCTGCTATGAACATTGGTGTACAAATGTCTCTTCAAGATCCTCTCTTCAATTCTTTTGAATGTATACCTAGAAGTGAATTTGTTGGATCATATGATAATTCTATATTTAATTTTTTGGGAAACCTCCATAAATGTTTTCCATAGTGGCTTCTCCATTTTACATTCCCACCCACGGTGCACAAGGGCTCAATTTCTCCACATCTTTGCCAAGACTTGTCATTTTTTAAAAAAGGTAATAGCCATTCCGATGGATGTGGGCATAACAGAGGCTTATAAGATTTCTTTCTTTCCTCTAGATTATAAACTCCTCAATGCAAGTATCATAAATGTCTTTTTTATTGCTCTATCACTTATGTTTCACGCAGTGTCCAGAACTCAAAACAGATTCAATAAATGTGTGATAAATCAAAGAATAAAAGGAGCATGTCATAGTTTTGGGACCATGAGGGCTTTATAGCTATATAATATGCCAGAGAGCAACATCTCAGGCAAGGTGACATCTCAAGAAGCTCAGGAAGCAGATGAGAGGTGACCTACCTCTCTGGAGAGATTTATGGGCAGCAAATATCAAAAAGATGGCTGCTGAGGAGAAATTCACATAGATAAGAATTTCTGTATTACCTGAGCATTTTTGAGATGCTCCATGGGGCTTTCTAGAATTACTAAGTGATGTGTTAGAGGTAGAAAAGAAGGAGAGTAGAAATGTTGTATTTTTATTACTAGGATAAGCCAACAAAATTCAGATATTACAATTTGAGTAGGATTTGATTTTAATTCTAAATAGCTCCCCTGACCCCAAAATGGGCTAAACTTTCTCTACTTACATTTAGTATCTTTGAATAACTGGCTCATTAAGTGTTCACATAGTAAGCAAATTGATGGTGATCTTATTTCAGGCATTACTAATGATATTTGATAGTAAAGAAGAGTTGACAATGGACAACACTTCTTAAGTTTAGCTCATGGCTTCAAAGTGAGCTTGATCTGACAATGACTTCCACTGCAAGGTCCTTCTCTCCATAAAAAGGGATTCTTCAAAACACAGATGATCATGAATGCTAGTTAACAGTTGAGAGCTCATGAAAGAATGCACTTAAGTCACATATTTACTTACTGTGCTCTGGATTATGGTCATTGTATCACTATAAGAAACAACCCAAAGAGCTAGTTGAACTAAAAACATGGGGACAGTTTGCTAATTAGCAATAGGAGTAGGGTCAATAATAATAGAAGACCAAGAGATAGCTGAAATTGTAAGTGAGTAGAGACGGCAAGTTTTCAAAGAAAACAAGCCAATAGAGGAGAGACAATAAATTAGCTGAATATGGAGATTGAGTGGTAAAGTGAAAGAGAAGTATCCCGTGGTTTCAGAGGGAGCAGGAGAGAGTAGCCTGTGTCTGGAGTGGCTTACTTCATAATAGATTTTCTGTTTCAGTCCAGTCTGCAGGCATTATTAAAATCACCCCACTCTTCTTTACACGTGTCCCTTTGTTAAACCTGATTCTAAACCAGCTTTTCTGGGCATTGATAGCAGTTTCATCCTCCACTAAGCATTAATTTGTAAATTGACTAAATACTGAAGAGGTTCAGGTGGAAAAGTTTTGCTCATCACGTTACTATTTACTAGCTTATATTTTAAGTCATCCACTTTTGCTATGGAAGCTTAATCCCAGAACAGTCCACTTATTGATGCTTTTTACTCAGTAGGTACGGAGCTGGGCATTTAAAGATTTAGACTTTGAAGCAACTCTATGAAATAGATAATAATATCATATTTTATATATGAAGAAATTATAGCCCAGAACATTTAAGGGTTATTTCAGGGGTCACATTCAGGTCTTCAAAACTCCAAAAACAGAGGCTCTGAAAGATTGGGATAAGAGAAGATGACACCAACTTCTGTGACCAAAAGCCTAAATCTTGTCAAAGAGAAGTTCGACCTTTAGTCCTTGAATATCCATAGTATGTAAACTGCCAAACATTGGCATAGCGGTGGAAACTGTTTGGGAAAATTGATTAAGATAGAACAAGATATTTATAAGTTTCAAAGGCGAGATCCTCTGAAGTGCCCCTATATACCTGGTGACAGAGTATTGCTTCGTTTTCCTCTATTAAAAACCACCTCTCTCCAGGGTCATCCGATGAGTATAACAAATTCTGACTTTGATTGCTTTCCTTCAATTTGATTAGAATTCCACAAAAAGGTATTTCTGCAAATATAAACCAGTACGTTTTGCCATAATGTTTCTATTATAACTGTTTTGCTTTATATAATTACAAGATTTCCCTCTCATCCTTATTGTCTTAAGTCATCTCCCTTTGCCACGAGAGTCTCTGTTGAAAACATTGGGAAATTGCAACCAGGATGATCTTCTTAAAACATTAACTGAAATAAAGTCATACCTCTGCTTAAAGCTCTTCCATGGCTATTCATTTTACTTGGACTAACATGGCAAAATTTCCAGCATGGCTGAAAGGCTTTAATGTGACCTTGTTTCACTTTCCTTTCTGTTTGTTTGTTTGTTTTTAAGCCTCTAAGTCTCAGGCCTACCCTCTGCCTGAAACACTAGCTTGAATTCTTTTTACTAAACTCAGTCTTCCCTGAGATTTCCCCATTTTTCAGTGGTGGAGAAAACTTACCTGAGGTGGACACACGATACTTTGGCCCAAGTTGTGCCTGTGCTCTATACTTCTACATATTTTGCAAGAGCAGCCATGTTCATACCAAAAAGCTTGACATTCCAAATACAAATAATTTTGAACTGAGATGGGTACATAATAAATTAAAGTCCTTCTCTGAAAGTTTGAAAGTGGAGCCCCTAATATTTTTTGCCATTAGTGCCAAGTCAATTCTGACTCCTAGCTATCCTGTGTACAGCAGAGCGGATCCCTGGGCAGTCTTTTCGCACCATCCTCTCAACTTCCAGTCCTATATCAGACACAGCTCCATTGCTTTTCATAGGGTTTTCATGGTCAATTTTTTGGAAATGGTTGGCCAGGTCCTTCTTCCTAGTCTGTCTTAGTCTGGAAGCTCTGCTGAATCCTGTCCATCATGGGCAACCCTACTATTATTTGAAATACCTGTGGCATAGCTTTCAGCATCTCAGCAACATGGCGCTGCCACAGTGTGACAACTGACAGGTGGGTTGTTTGATTCCCTGACCAGAAACGAACTCAGATTGCGGCAGCAAAAGCACCAAATCTTAACCACTAGACACCAGAGCTGCCTTCAAAAATTTAAGCCTTAGAATTATTTTTCCAGGATAAAAAAAGATATTAAACTAGAAACCATTGGCAGCAGTCATTTTCTCTTAAGTGAATTAGAAGGCACAGAAATTTTGTCTGTGGTAAGATACCTGTTAAGCAATATGACATTAACAGGAGATATCTGTGTTCATGCCACACCTCCTCCATTAGAAACTCTCTGGGTTTCATCCAATGCTTCTTGCAATCAATGCTTCTGGCTTTTGCCTGAGTCCCAGCTGCACCCCTGACCTTACATGTCATAAGGCACCACTGTATCTTAACCACAAATATATTGGAGGCCCTAGTCAGTCATCAGCACTTTACTGATTCGCTGTATTAACCAATCTTCTCCATTCCCTCTGAAAGACATACTGAACTCTTATTGCAGTCACGATTGAGTGCTCACGGTTAGTAGGCCCCTGTCTAGTAACCACTCAATCCTGATCCTGCCTTTTGGGTTCAAAGCTTAACAAGAGTCAGCCTTGTTTGTTCCTCCATTGTGTCAGTTGATTCTCACCGAACTGAATTCCTAAATTCAATTACTTATTACATAAAGCAACGGAGTATGAATGCAAAAATCAGAACAATTGCTGTTGTCATGAAAACTAAATTGAATACTTTGGAAGACTCAAGAAAGAAAGAAAAAAGATTTTAAAAAGTGCTATGGAATTAGATGTGGGCAAGTCACCTCTAAAGGTTGAGGTACGAGTTTTTTGGTTTGTTTTTTTTTTTGTGGAAGATTACCCCTGAGCTAACTGCTGCCAATCCTCCTCTTTTTGCTGAGGAAGACTGGCTCTAAGCTAACATCCGTGCCCACCTTCCTATACTTTATATGTGGGACGCCTACCACAGCATGGCCTGCCAAGCCGTGCCATGTCCGCACCCGGGATCCAAACCGGCGAACCCCGGGCCACTGAACTGGAACGTGCCAGCACTCAACTGCTGTGCCACCAGGCTGGCCCCACAAGTATTTTTTTTTATAAAGCATTCTATTCATGTTTTTGATGTGTCTGTGTTCTTGATACAATTTGAGAAACTGTAAACTGATGTTAAATTTCGGGTATGGTTCATGCAAGATAGGTGATTCTAAGCTCCAATCAAATCTACACTCAAAAACAGCTTTGGCCCAATATAAAAAGTTTAGCAAACAAATATGCATTTTCATATTTAAGTTAAAATAAAATATTTAAGTTAGGAAAGTGTCATATTTTTGATGTATAATTTAAATTGGACTTTAATTAACCTACCAATTTCCACATCCTCTTGTATTGGGTAGTACACTTTGACTCTCCTCCTATTGCTTAAAATTGAAATGGAGTTTGCCCTTTGGTTCCCCCCAAAAAACCTTTATTATACCATTTCTCACGGATTATTTGGCATTTTTGCATAGTTAGGGAAGCTAAGGTGAGGTAGAAAACATTTTATTGGGAGGAGGAGGGTTCAGAGGCAACGGCAGCTAAGACTGAATAGTAAGATGCTAAAGTTCTCTAGAGGAAATTTGTTTGTTTTCTTGCAAGGAGTGAATTCACTATTACTTTAAAGAAGGAATATAAACCGCTGTTATGGTGTTTCCATTTATTTTATTTACTTCCACATTTATAGTTCACCTTTTGCTAAAAGGATTCGAAGTGGCTTATAGTAAAAACATAATTCACGAAGACTAAACCATTAACTGAGAATTGTTTTTAGCGAGCATTTATTGCATTTCAATTCCATGTTGTATTTGAAAATGTCCTTGCATTTTAAAAATTAGAGCTTGTAAACAGTTTGGAAAAAAGTCAGCTCTACAAAATTGCATATGTATTTTTCCTTCCTTTCTTCTCCGCCTACCCTCCTCACATTTTAACAACCTAAAAGAAAAGAAACTTTATAAGATACAAGTTGCAAACTTACATAAAGCCATATAAAGAAGAACCTGTCTATATTAGTATTTTAACACGTGGTCTGATTTGATTTGTTGAGACGTGTACATGTATAGCACACACACAGAGTAACGACGGGGAAGGAGACTGGTTTGAAGATGACTGTGTAATAGTGATTTTGCTTTTCATGTGTGGCTAAAAGACCTATAAAAATAAAATTCAGGACTTGCTTACTTATGATTTATAATTTAAATCTGAAGACTTCATCACTATTTTCTTGCCGTCCTAAACCAAAGACTATGCCAGTCTAATGGCTATAAATCTTTTTGCTCCATTTTCTGCAATAGTTTCCAGGCTATAAAAACTCTACTACATTGCTTATGGGTTTAATTGACTGACTCTATAAATCTACCCCATTGTTTGATTGACAACAGTGAAAGCACTAATTTCTAGCGGACATTTTAGACAAAAGGGTCAGCTCAGGACTCCTATACTTGAATGAGGGCACGATGATGCCCCTGCTCATGATTGACCTGGGATCAGCTGGTGATGATCTCGTCATGTCACTTGGTGCCTGTAGAACCAAAGGAGATTGAGAGGCTATTTAGAATTATTACAAGTATTCAAGCCATGCTGTGGAAGAAAGAAGTATTGAGATTTTGAAGTTATTTTAGCTCTGCCTTCTATGTCTGGGTCCTCAAAAATATAGATAGATTTCACTGATTCAAAATTATATTCAGATCTGATTGATCAAAATAAAGAGAGTTGGTTCTGACTTTTATATTTTAATATCCAATAGGACTGATGTGGGATTTTTATAATTACAAACACAGAGAAGCAAATATCTATTTTATCTAATAAAATATCCATTAAAAATATTTTAAAAATTTCATTACAGTTCTGGTTTGCTCATTTCATTAAAGAAATTATTAAGGATTGCTTCAGGATGTGGCCAAAGTAATGAAGTGCTTGGAGTAATGTCTTATAAATGTCATTCTTATAACTAATGCCTTCTGAGTAGTCATTTTAAATACTAAACCTTTTAAACTTATCTTTTTTTGAATATTTATGATTTGGGGAAAGAGACTCCCTAATTATGAAGTATGTATCTTCTTGTCAATTTGTATGAACGCTGTTTACATGTGTGTTGTGTGCATGTGTACAGGGCGCTCAAACTGTAATCCAAGGATTCAAGTTGCATCTAATTCCATCAATGTGCATTTGCATTTGGGATGAATAGATGTCACTAAAATGTGCCCAGCTTCGCACTTCCAGCAGTTTTCTTTTATATATTTAATTTAGCTCTCTCCAGGTCTCAACAAAAAGAAGGTCACATCCAGGTATAAGATTTGTAAATTTCCTGAGGGCAGGGGTTCACAAATGTTTTTCCCTGTTTTGTATGCCCTCAATTCCAAGGAGGGTGCCTGGGATAAAATTTAAGAATTAAAAATGCAACCTACAGAATAAGATTGCCTGAATGGGAATCAAGCATTGCCACTTTCTTGTTGGGTAAGTTATAACTTGTTCATTCCTCAGTTTCCTGAAATTAGAATGGATCTGTTACCTACTGTATTTGCATCTAGGCTGTATCTATTCCTGTTGTGCATGGTCACTTTAGTTCCAGAAAGATCCTGCGTAATTGTCTAAATAGGTCACAAACAATCTAATTTTAGTTTTCCCCTATCAATTAACAGCTCATTTGAAAATTTCACTTTGAAATCTACCTCAGATCCCTTTCTTGAATAAATAGTTGATCTACTAATTTTCTTATTTAGTGTGGGTTTTGTCTTACTCTTATTCTTCCATTTTTTTATGTCCTCATGGTAGTCTAAAAATTGTTGGAACTTTTAAGCTGAATAGAGTGTGTTGTGTGGGGTGTGTGTGTCGGGGGGCGCGTATTATGTGAGGATAAAGAGAGTAACTGTAGTCGGTATCATATAACAACACACTTTCCCTTTTTTAAGATTAGTGCAGGCATCTGTCTGCTCAGATAATAGAATATCTCAATGTCTTAAATTTATTTGACATTGCACTCGTTAACTCACTTGATTCATATTTTTTCTTGAAGAAAATGAAAGAAAAATCATGCTTTAATAGAAAAAGCATTATATATTGTTTTCTGGCTTAAAAATATAAGGATTTTTTTGTTCTCTCTTTAAATTTCATAGTCTTCTCCATTTTCCTGTAAATGAAATATTTCTCAGAAGGGCTGAGTCTAAATTTAGTGCTAAAGGATGAAGAGATTAACCACGTAAAGAAATAAGAGAGAATAAAAAAGAAATAAATGACTGTGGGGTTTCATAGGGAAAAGATAAAATCTCCTAAATTGCAGTAAGACCTACTGGTCATGGTTTTCCCAGCTGCTGTGGAGTCCTGGGGATAAGATGACATTTATCTACTTAGGAGGATAATGGCTCCATCAATAGTGCTGGCAATATTGAAGGCTGGTGAGAGTTCACCAAAGTTAGGAATTAAAAAGCATCCATTAGATTTGATTATAAAAAGACTGCTAGAGCTTTGCAGTCGAGTAGTATGAATGGTGTTCTATTATCTAAGCCTGGTGGTGGAGAGTGAGGGGTCAACACGTGAGGAAACAATGGTGACAGCAAGTATAGATCCTCACTACTCAAACAGTGGTCTGTGGATGAGTGGCTTCAGCCCCACACCAAGGAGCTTGTTAGAAAGGGAGAATCTCAGATATCTCCTCACAACTACAGCTTCAGAATTCGCATTTTAACAAGATATCTAAGTGATTGCCCGACGTATTAAAGATTGAGAAGTACTGGTGTAGACACCAGTTTGAGAAGGTTGGCTATGAAAGAAGGGATAAAAATAAGGCAGTAGGTACAGGAACAGATGTGATTCATGAATTTTATTATTATTATTATTAAATGGATTGAGCACATGGAAAATGATGATGGATATGGTTTAAAATATATGTATCACATATAATATCAAAACATACATTAACAAAATAGATGTTATTTTCAGTGTACAGATTTGGCAAGTGAGTTTCAGAGAGGTTAAGATACTTTGTCAAAGTTATAAAATAAGATGTTGAACTGTATTTCAAATGTGGATCTCTCTCCAGAACACATGCTCATGATTATGGTTAAGGTTGATTCTTTTTCTTCCTGAGGAAGATTTGCCCTGAGCTAACATCTATGCCAATCTTGCTCTATTTTTTTAGTACGTGGGCCATCAGCACAGCATGGCTGCTAACAGAGCAGTGTAGGTCTGTGCCCAGGAACCAAACCTGGGGTGCAGAAGTGGAGTGTACTGAATTTAACCACTAGGCTTCTGGGGCTAGCCCTTAAGGTTGATTCTTAATGAGGAGAAACATACTGAATTAAGCGAAGGATGGTTGTGATTGTTAATTTTGGTATTATCATTGATGATACAAGATAGTATAGGAATTGCTTAATTTAATCATTTCCCAACTATTTTCCCTAACAAAGCAAGTCAATTTGGCTAATGAAATAATCAATGGAAATTTTTAGAAAATATTTTGTGACAGATACAGTTGCTACTATAGTTGCTACTATTTTTTGAAGCTAAATATTAAGAAATATTAAGAAAAACTTGAATAAAATGTAATTTCAAACAAATCTACTCCATCTCCTACCTGGTGATCTATGGGTGCTGTGGTGTTCAACTCAGATAATCTTCATGCTTGAGGCACTCCGTCCCTGAGGTGCACAGCTAACCCCTCTCCAGGAATTGTCCTTAGCTAAAGGGAGCTGTCTTGTCCTCTCCGTGGGCAGCTCATATCCAGTGACTATAGAGCTGTAAAGATCTAGCCCTCTTGCTTCAGTTTAATATAACTGGAGAGCATCTGAGATCCAGAATGCTATGTGGGATCAGCTCAGGCCTCTGTCCTAACTGCATTACAGCTCTATTCAATGGGGTGCTGGGGAGATTCCAAGAGCCAATTTTGTGCATGGCTCCCAATTCCGCGTTCAGTGAATTCATGACGGTAGCTTGGGAGGATTAAATACAACAGGAAAACCAGCAAATTCTACAAATCAAGGACTTTTTTTCCACTGGAGTACTTCTTGTTAAACTGTTACCCGCCGGCACAGGTTCCAGTTTTCCCTCTACCCAAGCCTGCACTCCTTACTTCTTTACATTTGTCATTCTAAAGTGAATTCCCCAATAAACCCTCTGAAAGTACTCTCTTCCTAGAATCTGTTTCCAGGGAACCCAACCTAAGACAATGACATTTTTGCAAAAGTCAGATATTTTCAACAGTTTACGGTAGGGTTTGGTGAAAAATTGCCACAGGGTCTATTTTCATAAATAAATTTTATTGGAACACAGTCGCACTCATTCATATACTTATCATCAATGAATACTTTCATGAGAGAATGGCAGAGTTGTATATGGACTACAAGACTAAAAATACTTACTATCTGGTCCTATACAGAAAATGTTTGCTGATCTCTGGTCTACTGGATAACTTTTCTATCTCTCTAAGAAAATTCAAGCTTAATGTGTCTAAAACTAATCTTGCTACCTTCGTCTCCTCCATTTCCTAAACTATTCCTGTACCTGTATATTTCTTCTTTGTTTCCAGTGTCATACTCCATCCTGGTTCCAAAGAGATACCTGAATCCATGTTTTTCTTTCTATCCTTATTTCAGTAACATTCAGGATCTCATATATTGTTTGTGTCCACTTTTTATCTGCCCTCGTTGCAAGCAGTCTCTTCCTGTGTCAGTTTTCTCTCTGCAGTCTTCTGAGAAAGATTTTTCTAAAACACAGATTTTGTCATATAACTTTTCTGTTTAAAACCTCTATTCAGTCACTATTAATCAAATAAATAGCGAACTCCTTAACTTGGTATATGTGTTCTTTCTTTATACGACCCGCTTGCTTTTCCGGTTTTACTGCTCAACAATCTCCTTCAATACAGCCTCAAATTTATCACCCTTGATGATCTTTTACAAACCTGCAAAGCTCATTGTTCTTTTGTGTCTGTGTATAAAGATGCAGCTGCCTATGACGGTCATCCCTTTTCTGATTCATAAAATCCTATTAATCTCTCAAGATCCAGCTCAAATATTCCTTCTAAATTTAACGCTTCCAATGCTTCATCTAACAGAATTAGTCATTCTTTCCTTGGCATTCACAAAGCACGTTGCACTTATCTCTACTTTGTACCACATTGTGTTTCAATATTTGATTTTATATACAGTAGGACCAGTACTGTTTGCACATCTGTCTCTCTCCACACAGTGCCTGAGTTCTCAGAATCATGGGCAATTTTCTGTATTCCTTTTAATCTTCCCCAGAATCTAGCACAATGCTCAAGTTTTAGTTGGTTTTTAATAAATGTTACCTGTATGAATAAATAAATAAAAAAGCCAAGAAAACGCCTGAGATTTGTCTTAGAGGGGGTTTAAGCTTATCAAATAGTAGAAAGTGGTATATACCAGATTATAGGATATTATCAAGTTTCAGAATTCTGAAAAAGACCACTGCTTTCTGAGTTACATATTTTAATTTGAAGGTTTGAGTTTTGACAAAGAAATGGCTTATACAACTTCTGGGATTAGAGAAAAATGTTGTTGGATTTCTCAGGAAAGGTATTTCATCATTTTGGTTTATAGTCTTCACTAGGCTTGAGGCAGACAATAAACACTGAAATTCCTGTTCTTGACATTTTTGTATGCCCTTGCAGAATGCTTATGAGAGATTAAATAAATTACACAAACAGTATTTTATCAACTTTTTCCTCTTAAAATCATATCCTGAGATAGAGTTCCAAAAGTTCAAGTTTCTTGACATCTCAGCTGCTGTAAGGTTCAACATAAGTCTTTAATTTAAAGGATTAAACTGGCTTTAACAGAAAGAGTAAGGCTTGGTTTTCTTTCACAAATTGCCATGGGAACATGAGCGCTGCAAAGTTATTATACCTCTCATCTGAAGCATTTCAAATAATTTGGAATATCTCAAACAATGATATTCAAAACCTCCCAAGCATGATCACCCAGCATATTAAAGTTAGAAGACCAAGCTATTTCATAATTTAGTGCTGTTTCAAATATTCCAGTGGCACCAATTTAATAAATCCTAACTGCATCTGGAATAGCATTGGAATCAGGGGTGTTTTCTAAAAGTCTAATTAGCACAGAATAGGTATGGCTCAAGCATAGCAAGCCTAAATATAAGGCAATGAAACTCTAAGAAACAAATAAATCTTTAAATACACAACAGATGAAATTGACCCAGTGGTTTTTCTTGTGACTGTATAAACATTAAAAACATCTTTTGGAAAAGGAGCCCGTTGAACATAAGATTTTATAGCAATTTGAAATGTGAAATTTTAATCTTTTGACATATTACTAACTTGTAGTGCCATCTACATAATTAACAAGAGCACTGAAATAGGATTGCTTTTTCCTTTTTTCAGTATGAAGCACAAATTTTATGTTTTATCCAAGCTTATTGATATTGCCACCATGGCAAAAAGTTCTTTATGCATGCTATGTTTTTTTTCCTTTTTCTCCCCAAAGCCCCCCAGTACACAGTTGTATATTCTTTGTTGTGGGTCCTTCTAGTTGTGGCATGTGGGACGCTGCCTCAGCGTGGTTTGACGAGCAGTGCCATGTCCACGCCCAGGATTCGAACCAACGAAACACTGGGCCGCCTGCAGCGGAGCGCGCCAACCTAACCACTCGGCCACGGGGCCAGCCCCTATGCATGCTACTTTTTGAATTGAGATATGTTCATGTTTACACTTAATTCTACCTCAATGTTGCTGGAAGCAATTTCACTAAAGATGGATAGAAAGACAACTTAAAAAAATATTTATTTCTTTTTCTAAAAAGAAAGTTGATCCTTTGATATCTTTCTACATTTACAAAGAAGACTATCTAAATACAATTCAAACATCATGAAGCAAGCATTCTTTCCTGCAATCTTGATTTTTCTTATCAGTAACCAATTAGTTTTGTTCTTTTTCTTCCCTTGTTATTTTGTGAATATTCACAATTACATTATTTTTAATAGCACATTGTTGACTACCTTTGGGTTTCTAAGTACAGAGGTAACCCATATTTTCCCACACAACTATAACAAAGATGCATTATTTTTGCAAAGATTTTAACATGCTCTGACTCATCAGAAAGAGTATCGGTTTTTCCTAAAGGAAGACTACGGGTTAGCTATTTCTGAAGTCTTTCACATTTTCTGACTAGCGTAGGGCCAGATTCATTTCACTTTAAGTAAATACATCTGAATCTTTGGTTATTCACTCTTAACGCATTGCTTTCAAACATTCTCTATTATGTCACATCTTCCTAGGAGACAGTAACTAGAATTGCGTACAGTCCTGGAGGTAAACTGGTACAGGAAAATCAGTCAGAAGAAGTATGACACAAAATGTAGCAGCCTGGATTTATTTCATTGTATCCCTAAAGAGAAAATAAATGTGTGAAAGTAATTGCACTTTAAACAATTAAAAAAGTTTACATGAAAATAATTTTCACTTAATGGGAAATGCTTTGGAATAGATTTCCCATTTGATAGCATAACTCGTTTCTGAGCTTCTTATCACATTCTGACTAATGTTAGAGACAAAGTTGAAAACATTTTTAGTTTTTTTTCTTTCTCCAATACCTGGAACAAAGAAAAATTTATGACCATACTTTAATTTTATTGCTACTGAGCCTTTCCTAAAAATGAACTGGCAGATGCCATTAGTAGGTTAATTGATTTAATAATGTTCCTGTGAACAAGCTAGCATTTCTGACTTGAATTGCTTTCTCAATTGATTGGTACTCTATAATAAAATTCTACAAAATGTATAGAAAGAGCAGCAAAGAATTTCGCTCTGGATTCCTCGGTTAATTCATTAGCATTTAGAAGTCTAAGAAATTATTGCATTTTCAATTTGCTAAACACACAGCATTTGTTACTCATAATTAGGCACATGCATTGTTCTTACAAAGGCTCTTAAAATGCAGTCTTGTAAAAATGACACTAGAGAAAAAGTGTGTTAATAGCCTAGTGGTATGTTTGTTTTTCAACTGCCAGTAAGTAGCACCTTCTGGGGATTTATAAAATGCAAGAAATCAGGATCACTTAAAGTAAGGGATCCCTTAAGGTAACCTGCAGGGCAGGCTTAGTTCAGGGGAAAAGAGAAAGAAAATGGACTGCCACAGAGACTGTGGATGACATGTGCTACCACCAGCAGCTCCAGGGAAACGAGGAGTGCCACTGTGCTCTAACCCATTTTCCAGAAAAAAATACTGAGGTTTTGTGAAACAAGATTGCTATTTATTTTAGAGGGTTATTGAATTCACAATTTCCCTGTAGGCCAAACCACTCCATGTTAAAACCAATATCAGTCCAGAGCCCAGGCCAAAACCATTCATCATCATCAAAGAAAAATTTCTAGGAGTCAGGGATTAACACAAAGTGTTAGTATAATAACTAATTTATTTTATTACTGTTATTATTTTATTATAGCTCATATTACTTAATACTCAACAGTGAAATTTTAAATATTTTACATTACAGTAAAGGACTGATAATTTCTCAGCTCATTTAATTTGAGTTGATGACTAAAAGAGATTTTTTTGTGTGTTGCTCCTCATTTTTCTCTAAAATGTTTTTTGTTTTGTTCCTATCCTTTATATTTTTATATTCTGTGTAAATAATAACATCACAGTATTTTTTTTCACATTTTGAAGTTTTTCTGTGGAAAAGTTTGATGTGATGAAGTTGATATTCTGTTTTTTATCTGGTATAGAATATATGAAGAATAACTAAATAGCAATATTTTTGAAAGAATCATTACCTGACTAGAATTAAATAACCAAAAACTAAATATAGTTCAAAAAGCTGTTTTATTTAAAGCAATAATGCTAGTTTAACAAAACAATTCTACAAAGATTACAATTACGTATCTTAAGATATAATCTGATCTTTAGTATTCTGATCTGTGTTATTGTTCAAACACAAAAAAAATTTATTAGCTTAAAAATAAGATAATTTTTTCACATGATTATCTGGTCAACACATTTACTGTCTCGTAATCCTCTCATTAATTACAATCTATTACCCTACTTATTTAACTATTTTTAAACTTTTAGATTATATGATCTTTCAATAATAAATATTCTTTTGATATTAAATTACTGAGAGGATTTCAACATATCAAATACATATGGAGGTTTTTATTCCAAGTCACCGAGATAATGCTTACCTATATTTAAAAGAGAATATTGAAATATTAACAGATATCTGAATGATGTGATTTGCTTGCTGTTGGATATTGTCGAGCTGAATATATGTTAGGGTAACCTATGCCATACCAGTTTCACTAAGTATAGGAACATTCCCACAACGCCCCCATTTCCATAAGAAATTTCATTTGTGGTTAGATCATATTACTTCCTTGCTTAAAAAGTTCCAACAATTGCTCATTCCAATTAAAATAATAGTTAATTTTCTTAAGACTCCTTTAGTCAGCAAAAATCTATTCAGGGGCCGGCTCTGTGGCCAAGTGGTTAAGTTCGCGCGCTCCGCTGCAGTGGCCCAGGGTTCGGATCCTGGATGTGGACATGGCACTGCTCATCAGGCCACGTTGAGGCGGCGTCCCACATCCCACAACTAGAAGGACACGCAACTAAGATATACAACTGTGTACGGTGGGGTTTGGGGAGATAAAAGCAGAAAAAAAAAATTGGCGACAGTTGTTAGCCCAGGTGCCAATCTGAAAAAAAAAAAATTATTCAGTGTGTTCTATATATTAGCCCCTATTTTTGGCATCATAGATAAAGTAATACACAAAACCAATTTTTTTTTTAGGAAGATTAGCCCTGAGCTAACTACTGCCAGTCCTCCTCTTTTTGCTGAGGAAGACTGGCCCTGAGCTAACATCCATGCCCATCTTCCTCTACTTTATACGTGGGACTCCTACCACAGCAGGGCGTGCCAAGTGGTGCCATGCCTGCACCCGGGATCTGAACCAGTGAACCCCAGGCCACCAAGAAGCGGAACGTGTGAACTTAACTGCTGTGCCACCGGGCCGGCCCCTACACAAAACATTTTAAAATATCTTTATAGAGCTTATATTCTAGTAGGTTTGGTGTGTCTTGTCCACTTCTTACCTCTCAGGCATCCAGGACTAGGACAAGCCAATGAAGCACTCATCACAGGTACAAAATTTAAGGTGGCTTCAAAAACCTCAGTAACAAAGACAGGTAATATTTTAATATAGTATCTTAAATAATGAAAATTAGTACAAATAACTCATAATGACTAAAATAAACAACTAAAGAACGAGGTGTCATGCAGAGACGTATTGGAGCCTAAGGCAAATGGAACAATTAGCAGTAGTGGAATAAATTCCACCTCTTGCTCAGAGTGGCATGGGCACATAGGGAGGGAAGAAATACATGGCAGCCAGCTTGGGAGCCTACTTACCATACATAGTCTGTGCTCTGGCAAAACTGATTCACATTCCTTGTCTCAAAAGGATTCAGCCCTTCCACGTGCAAAACACTCATCTCTTTCATTCCAAAGGTTACATCAAATTGCTCCATCAACTCCAAGTTCATTTCATCCTCCAAAAAGACAAGTTGTCTCCCTCACTCACATCTGCCATACAATGGTGAAAATGGGTCAGGACAACCGCAAAAGATGCTCACATTGAAGAGCGGGCTGATACAGCCATCTGTGCTGGTTACTATTTTCTCAGTAAAGATGAGGAAGAGAAGATTAGAAAATGCTTATGTTAAATGCCAGCAGAATACTAAATAAAAGAGAAAACCAAACAATTCTAATGGAGCTATAGTCTTTTAAGATTAAACTATTAAGTGGTTTCTGACTAGGGCTATGTTGATTTTGGAAAGCCTTCCACAGACACTGGGAAAGTAGTCTTTTTGTTTGTTTTGTTTAATAAATGACCCAATCTAGTAGGAAAAGAGCACATGAACTTGACTCCCGTACATAGTTCTATAAAGCAGAATACCCATAAGCACATTCAGTTACAGAGGTACTTCATTCTTTATGAAAGCACCGATCACCGATGCTCTTACCTGGTTTGAAGAGAGGCTCCTAAAAACTAAATGTATCACTTTTACTCTTCCACATGGGATTTTTGATTCTTTCTTGACCCCTCCAAATTCTTCAGGATACTCAGGCTAAGTGCTTTCCTGTTCACAGGTTCAAGGACAGCATAGACTTACCATGACACAGGGAAGGTAATAGTCATTTTCCATGAATGTCTTCTTTCCTCCAGGCCCAAGTTCAAGATTACCCTACACTCTGAATATCTGTGATTTTAATTAATAAAAATTCTTAGAAAATAAAATAGTGATTTGACAATTCTAATTTTAAAAAAGCAATACTTTAACAACCTAATCTTTCTGCAGGACTTTAAGTATATCATTCCATTATCTTCTGAACTCTGTTGTTTTAGCTAAGTCACTCATAATTCCTACTGATGACTCCCTGTATATAAAATGTGCATTTCCCTCTGGATGTTTTTGAGAATTGCTCTATATCTTAGGTTTCTCAGCAGTTTGACTATTATGTGCCTCGGTGTGGTTTTCTATGTATTTCTCCTTGAGTTTCACTGAATCTCTTAGGTTTTTGGATTGAAGTCTTCCATTAATTTTGGAAAATTTTTTGTCGCTATCCTCCATATAATTCCTCTGCTCTATTATTTTTCTCTCTTCCTTCTTGGAATCCAATTTCATGCATGTTAGGTTATTTGAAATTATCCCATGGATCTTAGACGTATTGCTTCAATTTTTTTCTTCGTGTTTCAATGTGAAGAAATCCCTTTGGTCTGTTTTACCTTCTCTCACTTTTATTTTTTTATTCTACTGCATCAAGTCTGCTTTAAGACTAACAGGTTATATACTTTTTTATTTTTAGCATTTTCATTTATTTCTTTTTTTCACTGTTTCATTTTCTACTGGAAAGTCATTAACTCTTTACATATGTGGTTCACCCTTTCCATTAGATTTTTTAACATATTTATTAAAAAAAATTAGTGTCTGTCTAATTTCAGTATCTTGGCCACCTGTAGGCTTATTTCTACAGACTATTTGCTCTTTCACATTTCTCATAAATTTTGGATGTATGACAATCACTGTGTGTGAAACTAGAGACTAAAGTAAATAATACTACCTCCAGAAAAAGTGCAAACCCTACCTTCTACAAAGCCATTAGTGTGTTTGTGTGAGGCTGGGGCTCCAGGGGAGGATATATATGTATATATACATATGTATACATATATATATATATATATATATATATATATATACTAAAAGTGTTTTTGTTAGTAAAACATCTTTAGACCTCTGGGTCTTATATTTGCCTTGTAACAAGCACTACAAATAAATAAAGCCTTCTCTCTAGCATATTCAGATCAAACAGAGTAGTCTTTTTACAACATTGTCTTTTAAGGCTTAGCTCAATTCCCCTTCTTAAGATGCTTTCTTCCCTAGTGAATATTTCTCTTTTGTGTTTTAATGGACTATGTATACTTGTATTCATTTATCATGGTTTCTTCTGCATTATACCATACAGATTTATTTGTCTATGAGTTCCACTAGGACTCCAGTAGGAGACATGGTGGATAATAAGTGCTCAAACATGTTTGTTGAATTAACTACCCCAGGGTATTATAATAGAACGTGTTTCCATAGTATCCCTTTGGTATTTGGCCTCATTAACAAAGTCTAAGAAGATATCTTATTTTTGTGTGATAATACATTTTTTATTTAAATAGATAATGACAATTTCAAGTAGAATAAAACGCTGTGAATTGTAGAACTCACATTTCTGGATCCTTTTCTCACTCACGTTTAAAAAAAAATTAACCTTAATGGGTTTTGGTAAATTAACTTTGCCTAGTTGTCACTATAATGTAGATGTAACAAATAAATAAAAACTCTATTTAAAATAAAAAAATAATTTATTGAAATCCACAGATTGCAAATAATTTCAATAAGGAAAAATAATCGAATACAGCTTCTTATATTCCTAACAGATATCAGGATTACTTGCTGTGAGTAATTTTAAGCCTGCTTTGCTGAATTGATTTGGGTGATGCCCCAGTAAATCTGTCAACAAAGTGGCCACTCTCCTGATATTCACTCACATTTCCTAGGACTTTGGTTATGCCCAGAAAGTTGGAATCGATTCTTCATGTAGAGACGCCAGTTCATTGGCAGCTTGAACTGTGACAGGGCTTCACAGAGTCATTATTTATGGCATTTGACAATGTCTTTTCTTAAAAAACGCCTGGGTATTTTTAAATATCCTTCTGACTCAACAGTATCAATGTTTTGATCATTTGCAAACAACTAATTCCATTTTGTTTTTAAGTGTAAGGAAAGAAGTGAGTTTTTCTTTCTTCATATTTTTCTTTCTTCATATTTAACTGTCAATCCTTGAACATGGAACTGTCATAAAAGCAATATTGATATGCAACATTAAATTATTGGGTTTTAGTTTCTTATATCAACAATATATTTATTAAATAAATATTTTATATTTATACAAAGAAGACCTTAATATTGTCCTCTTTTATTTGTGATGAGGAAGATTGGCCCTGAGCTACCATCTGTGCCAATCTTGCTCTATTTTGTATGAGGGACACTGACATAGCATGGCTTGATGAGTCATGTGTAGGTCCACCCCTGGGCTGCTCAGGCAGAGAGCATGAACTTAGTCACTAACACACCTCCCTTTTTTTTTTTTGAGTGGCTTAAACAACACAAATTTATTTTCTCACAATTCTTTGGGCTGAAAGCACAAGATTAGGGTGCCATCAGAGTTGGTTTCTGGCGAGGGCTCTTCTTGGTTTGCAGATGGCCGCCTTTTTGCTGTGTCCTCACATAGCCTTTCCTCCATGTACCTATGGGAGGAGAGATCTCCAATGTCTCTTCCTTTTCTGTTGGATTAAATTCTGTTCTATCAGATTCCAGCTCTATCTGATCAGGGCCCCTGCATATTCTGATTCAGGTAAATTTATATGGGTTAGGATTCAGATTTATGGAGAATATTCTGCTTTCAAAAGACAAGAAATATCCATAAGGGAGTCAGGGAGGAAGTTTCAGCACTAATGGGTACTCCCCCGGGCAAAGTATTTTTACTCTCCTGTGATCCTTTTCTTAAAATATTTAAGTAAAGAAATCAAAACTCATTTCTTCAAGATTAGTCCTTGATAGTCACAGAAGAGCAAACCTTAATCAATATCTTGTTTAAAAGTCCAGCTTATCTAACAAGTATTTATCAACACTTACTGAGTCAGGTCCCATGTGAAGCATTGAGAATATTGCCAGGATAAGACATAAATATCCTTCTCTTCATTGAGCTGACATTCTCAAATAGGTGACAAATATAAATAAACAATATTTATTCAATTTAAATTAAGAAAACTTCCATGAAAGAAAACAAAGGGAACCATTCTGGATGTTCTGGAAACGCTTCTTTAAGGAAATTCCATGTAAGATCATTTAAATACTGAATTAAATTACTATTGCTACAAACTTACTAGCTTAAAACAACCCAATTTATTATCTTACATTTCTGGAGATTGGAAGTTTAAAATGAGTCTCACGCGGCTAAAAATCAAGATTTTCAGGGATGCATTCCTTTTTGGGGGAAGAATTTGTTTCTTTGCCTTTTCCAACTTCTAGAAGTCACTCACATGCCTTGCTTTGTGGCCGTCTTCCCCCATATTCAAAGGCAGCAACCGTGATTGTCACACTGTTCTGATGCTGCCATCCCTGTGGTTCTCTCTCTTCTCTCCCCTGCCTTTACTTTTAAAGTCTCCTGTGATTACGTTGAACCTATCTGGATAATCCAAGACAATCTTTCCACATCAAGGTCAGATGATTGCCAACTTTATTTCCATCTGCAAATTTAGTTCTCATTTGCCATGTGATCTAATATAGTCACAGATTCCAGGGTTAGAATTGGGATATCTTTGGGAGGCCATTATTCTGTTCATCACAAGTAGCAACTTAAATGAGTAAGACTTAGGCCAGCAAAGGCAAGTAAGGAAGGAGAGCATTTCAATCAAAAGAAACAAGAAAGAATGGTCTAAACTGGAACAGAGTGATATGGCAGGACTTAAAGTGATCTACCCCTCAAGTAGAGAGTACACGTAGGTATGAGACTTGATCAGGCTTAAGATATTGATGGCTCAGGATCTATTGACCTTGCTACATAATGAGAATCAATCTCTTGGCCAAAAATTATAGCCAATCATGTTATCTAGAGGCCCATAATTCCTAAAATTCTTAATGAAACCAGCATTTCCCTCAGCATTAGTTCTCAACAATTAATAGTATGTTTATTTAAAAAGAGGAAAGAGAGTAAATATCAGAATGACTTAGTCTGATGGAGACTTTGTTCCATGTTCTTAACACAAAGTCAGATAATCTTGATCTTTTACGTCAGGAACATTGGTCATCTTCTAGTGGTTTCCTTAGCAGGCAGCATCAGAAAGAATTGCCTAAGTGGACACAATTTGAAGCTTTATCAGTGTACCCTACAAAAATATAGCACTCATAGTTTCTTCTTATTTTCTTTGTGTTTTGCTAAATTTTGGCAAATTTGTAAAAATTATGCTAAATTTTAAAACTTTTACATGGTTGCTGAACAAAGTGAACAATGATGTGTTTCACAATTGACATAGCTGTTTCACGGACAATCATGTTTTATATAGTAACAAATTGATCTTTTTCTCCTTCTGTAACATCACGAGGCTACATTGCTTATGACATTATTGCTTTATAATTCGGGATAGTCCCAAAGGATCACTCTCCATATTTCCTACGTCTGTGTATCCTTGCTCCTTCCCCGTCAGTCAAGGTTTTCTGTATCAGGATGCCTCTCTTAGAGATGGCTCTTATAGACTGAATGTTTCTGTCTCCCCAAAATTCAAATGTTGAAGACCTGACCCCCATGTAAATTGGTGCAGGCACTATGGGAAACAGTCTGGAGGTTCCTCAAAAAATAAAAAAATAGAACTACCATAAGCTCCAGCAATTCCATTTCTGGGTATTTATCCAAAGGAAACAAAAACACTAACTCAAAAAGATATCTGCACCCCCATGTTCATTGCAGCATTATTTACAATAGCCCATGGAAATTGGAAACAACCTAAACGTCTATCAATGGATTATTGGATAAAGAAAATGTGGTATATATTTGTATAATGTATACAATGGAATATTATTCAGCCATAAAAAAAGAATGAAATCTTTCCATTTGTGACAACATGGATGGACCTTGAGGGCATTATTCTCAGTGAAATAAGTCAGTTGGAAAAGGATAAATATCATATTATCTCACTTGTATGTGGCATCTGAAAACAAAACAAAATAAAAAACAAAAAATATCAAATTCATAGATAGAGAGAACAGATTGGTGGTTGCCAGAGGCAGGGGGTAGGGGTTGAGTGAAATGGATAAATGGGTTCAAAAGGCACAAATTCCAAGTTATAAAATGAATAAGTAGCGGGGATGTAATGGACAGCATGGTGACTATATTTAATGTGTTGCATATTTGAAAGTAGCTAGGACAGTGGATCTTGAAAGTTCTCATCACAAGAAGAAAAATGCGTAACTATGTATGGTGATGGATGTTAACTGGATTTATGGTAGTGATAATTTGCAATATATAAATATTGAATCATTATTTTGTACACTTGAAACTAATATAATGCCACATAAATTATACCTCAATAAAAATGATTAAGTTCTAATAAGAAGCCAAAAACATCCATGCATTATCTTGTCATCAAGGTATATCTATAAAGTTATCAATAAGCATATTTTAATTGCAGAGTTTAAAAAAGTTTAAGCCTCTTTACAAATGTTGCTTGACTGAGAATGAACTTTGCATAAAATTTACATGACATCAGTCAAGCATTTAAAGAAAACTGAGACTCTGTAATTGGATCTTAAGTAAACCGTGAGTGAATAGAAAATATTTTTCAGTTAAGAATGAAGGGTAAGTGAGTGGAGAGATGGAAAATAAGTCACCTTGAAAGTGTGAATTTCTGCAAAATTTTACAACAGCTCTAACTTAGTCTAGGATTTTGAATACATACTTGCACTTAAACAAATTTAGATTTAGAAATTATTAGTCCTGGCCAAATATAAGTATTTTTTCTGCATCATAACTAACAAACTCTTTTTCTTCTCTTTCTAAGTCCAGTAAAAACTTCCTATTAATTATATGAAATACAACTTCTACTAATAAAAATGAATTAAAACCCTTGAAAAGAAGTCACCTGTTCACTTTATGTGACTGTTTCATTTTTAATCGGAACTTCTACACAAATGATTCATTTTCTTCATAGTCATGGAATAAAGAAATTGTTAGAATTGACCTTGGTAATTAGGTTCTAAAGATGAGAAATTTTAGTGGTGACACGATGACAGAATTGAATGACTAACAAAGGAAAAGCAAAGTTTCTACGAACTTACCATACTTGAAATTTTCTCATTTATAAGCATGTCACTTTACCACCAAATAATTATTACCACTAAATAATATTACCACTAAATAATTATTGCTGAGGAAAATAGAATGCTCTATGATTTTTCTTCCTGTAAATACGGGCATAGATAATCATATAGCCTGCAAGGAGGGAGTATTTGTACATTCAAAACTGGGTCAAGGAGGAGAAAAAAGCTAGGGATGCTAATTAGGAGGAGAAGGATATAGGCAAAGTGTTACCAAAATGCAAGTAAAAGTGGAAAGAATCACGTTTGTATATAAATTTAATTAAATATTATTTATCAAATATCTGGAATTTTTATAGTTTTAAAAAATACATTAGACAAATCTAGTTACAAAGTGTATAATCTGTTAATTCTCCAAACTGCATATAACACCTTAAAGATAAGGGATACTCATGCTCTCTTTGAGGATTAGCCATTTTAAATCACTCAATTTGACATTTTAAACAGCTCTATTACCGTAGGAATCCCCTATAAAGAAGATTTGCAATCTCATTCATGGAAATCTCAAGGGGAATAAGAGTGGGCAGAACTGTGACAACAGATTTTCAGAACTAAAGACATTGTGGGGGCCCATCAAGCAAAGCTTCATTACTTTTTGTTCTAGCTGTTTCCTAAAGAACAAAAGTTCAGAACCACATTGACACTCCCTGGAGAAGCTCTAATGTTTAGCTAATAATCATGAGCAGTCATTATTTGTTTATGTGGCCAATTCTAAATTTCCACCTTCTCTCTGGATCTGCCTAAATTCATTCCCACCTTCTCTCTGGATCTGCCAGTTCTCTTTTCTTTCCCAAAGAAGCCATTTCAGTCTCTGCACTTCCACTCTGACTCAAGAATAAATTCCTTTCACTCGAGACTGAGAAGTCCCCAGATGGTCAAGACTGTCATGCAGTTGAGTGGGTGAGTAGGTGCTTCTTACGGCATTCTATGTGATTCTACATGTAGTCGGAAAAAAACAAAAAATTATTAAATAAAACGTTGATCACAGAGTTTCTAGAAAAGAACTCTCTGGGCAAGCATCCTCC
Organism: Equus przewalskii; assembly: GCF_037783145.1. Taxonomy (NCBI): domain Eukaryota; kingdom Metazoa; phylum Chordata; class Mammalia; order Perissodactyla; family Equidae; genus Equus; species Equus przewalskii. Next base: position 74,778,401 of record NC_091833.1, on the reverse strand, counting down.
TTAATGGAGTTTCTTGGTTATGGAAATGAGCCTTCCTGAGCATGGTTTGGAAACCCAATGGCAGGTCAAAGAGAAAACCAAACTGCTTTGGAAAAATTGAAAAGAGGTTGTGGGGACTGCAATCCGGGATTCTCAGGAGATAAATGAAGGAGGTCTGATAGAGACGGGGGGCTCTAGAAACATGGCAAATGACGGAAGCTTGCACAGAATCAAACTGCAGTGACAACTTCCCTTATAGAAAGAATGCCCAAGATGCTTTTAAGAACACTTTTTATAGTGCTAACACACAAGCCTTTTTCCCAATCCAAACCCCCAATATACTTAATCTCAGAATGGAGGAGCAATGACATTGAGTAGTATATGAAAATTAAGTGCAACTCTTTCCATCCTCAATGTTAGCTCCTCCTCATGAGTCATCTTTCAGTAGAATGGCTAAAATCCAATAAACGGACAATACCAAGTACTGGCGAAGAGGTAGAGCAACAGGAGCTCTGGTTCATCGCCAGTGGGCATGCACAAAGGTACTATCACTTTTGAAGACAATTTGGCAGTTTTTTAGAGGCTAAACAGAGCACTATCATACAATCAAACAATCGCACTCCTGGGTTTTCACCCAACTTTTTTGAAACAATGTCCGCATAAAAACTGGCATGCACCCCAGGCTGGAAGCAAACAAGATGTCAGTCAATAGTTGAAGTATAAACAAACTGTGATACATCCATACAATGGAAGACTATCCAGTGTTACAAAGGAATAAGCTAACAAGCTGTGCAAAGACATGGATGAATTTTAAATGCATATTGTTAGGTGAAAGAAATCAGTATAAAAATGCTACAAACTACATAATTCCGTTTATATGACATCCTGGAAAAGGCAAAACCATAGAGAAGGTAATGAGATCAATAATTGGCAGCGATTTAGAGTGGGAAAAGTTAAATAGGTGAAACCCAATGGAATTTTAGGGCAGTGAAACTACTTTGTATGATGGTATAACTGTGTATATAAGGCACTACTCATGTACCTATCTACCCACAAATCTTAACAGCTCAGAGTAAACCCTATTGTAAGTAAATTTTAAAAAATTAGGAGGACATGAGTCCTGTGATAGAATATTGACTATGGTAAAAGAATAAAACCACATTAGAAATATAAGAAACGACTTCACATTGGGGTTGAGGGGAAAAGCTGTGACATGTAAATTTGGAAATGATTGGAATCTGTAAAACTAAAAGCAAAGGGAAGTGTACATGACACTGTACTGTAGTTGATAAAGTTGTTTCACATGGAGGTACAGATTTACAATTCTGAAACCACTGTATGTGGTATCCTGAAATTAAGCAATTAAATAAATAGATGGCAGATGGTAGAAGCCATATTTCTCACTATTGAAATGGAAGGTTACATTCCAGCAAGGAGAGGAGTCTAGAATTATCCATACCACACAGGACTCAGCTGGAGACAACAATATGAATTCATGTTTACCTTTGTATGAATACAGATAGTTGCACAGAGAAATAATTACAGAAATGTGTACATACGTGGTTTCATGTATGCATATATACATCTATATCCTTTTTCAGTCAGCTGAGAGCATCTAGAAGCAACAACATCCCAATAATAACAAGTACACTGAGTGCCTGGATCTTGGGTGCTAATACTGTTCTCCACCAAAAGGAACTAGGATTTTCTGGAGAAATGGCTGATTTAAATATTGGGGCAGGGAATATACAAGATGAGCTTCGAGCATCTCATAGTGCTTGAAATTAAGGTAGTGCTAAAAAATTAAAATTAAAAAACACGAACAGTGATGGAGGTATGTTAAAGGGACACAGACAGCAAATGAAAAAGTTTCCAATTGCTAAATAAGGAACAATTTGAGCAAAAACAACAAAAACGTATTGGATTATAACTTGAAGTGTAAAATAAATACCCATGAGTCTATATGATATGAATAAATGATTGAATGAATAAGTAAATGGCAAAGAATAAACAAACCTCCCAGGCAGGAGAATTGCAAATAATTTATGTAAATAATTCACCCTCAAGGGGAGGGAGTTTAACTCCACACTCCTTAAGGGTGGGCTGCACACAATAGCTACCTTCCAAAGATTACAGTGTGGAAAAGAGGAAAAAAGAGTAACTTTACAGTGGAGAAATCTGACAAATTCTATCTCAGCCTAGGTGTTCAAGTTTAACACTATCATTGACATCATGTTGAAGGTATCTACCTTTGATATGATGTAATGAGGATGATATTTGACTTCTGTTGTCTTCCTCTCAGAAACCTATAACACTAGGTCTAATTATGAGAAAAATATCCCAAAAAATCCCAATTGAGGGACATTCTAGAAAATACCTGAACAATACTCCTTAAAATTTTCAAAGTCATCAAACAATGTAAGTCTGAGAAACTGTCACAGTCAAAAGGAGCCTAAGGAGGGGCTGGCCCCCTGGCCGAGTGGTTAAGTTCGCGCGCTCCGCTGCAGGCGGCCCAGTGTTTCGTTAGTTCGAATCCTGGGCGCGGACATGGCACTGCTCATCAGATCAGACCACGCTGAGGCAGCGTCCCACATGCCACAACTAGAAGAACCCACAGAAGAATACACAACTATGTACCGGGGGGCTTTGGGGAGAAAAAAGAAAAAAGAAATCTTTAAAAAAAAAAAAAAAAAAAGAGCCTAAGGAGACATGATGACAAAATATAATGTGATATCCTACAAAGGATCTTGAAACAGAAAAAAACGTTCAGGTCAAACTAAGAGAAGATGAGTAACATACAGATTTTAGTTAATAATAAGATATCAATATTATTGGTCCATTAATTGTGACCAATGCACCCTACTAATATAAGATGTTGACAAGAAGGGAAACTGGATGTGAGGAATATGGGAAATTTTTTGCTATCTTTGCAATTTTTCTGTAAATCTAAAACTATGCTAAAGTCAAAAGTTTATAATATATTAAAAGTTTAGTCCTGAAACTTGAAAATTACATTTTGTATAGTGCATTTCTGGATACAGGGACTTGTGAGTACATATATAGACTTCCAGTAGAAGGTGAGCAAGAATATTTCTTATTGACAGAGGATTGACCGCAATAGACTGTGTAATTAAAAGAATAATGTGAACAAAATATAAATTTCCATATATAGTTCAAAAAGATAGGATGAAGTCATCCTGCTAACAGTATATTCTGTTCAGGCCTGTGTCCCAGCAGCATTGAAGAAGAAATTTTATTATCTAGCATCTATTAGTCAACTTGATAGGAAATATACATCACAAAACATTAGTGTGGTGAGGATTTTCCTAAGTATTTTAGAAGTCATCAAGGTAAAATTAGTATTTTGTTGCACTGCTTGGAGGAAATAACATTTAGCTTTCACTGTCATTATCATCACTGGCAAGTCTTGTTTGATTTTGTTAACAATTTATTTTGTTAGAATATTAGTTGTTATTAGTCTCCTAAAGAGAAAGAAAGATCTATCTTTAGGGAGAAGCCATTTGAGATAGGAATATATGTGACAACAGAGATGTAATATATCAGATGGGAAACATGTTGATTTAAAAATAAGCATAGAAACTGTACCATAAGCTTCAAACATTTCAGATATCATAATCATTAATTCTTATGTATTCTATTTTTTACATTTCCTTTTTATCTCAAAATTAGACTAATCGCTCTGAAATACACACTTAATCAAATGCACATACAATCTTCGTAATTGTCAGCAACCTTATTACTACTGGCTAGGACTCTGTGTTCTTGATCAGTTACTATTTCTATAAAAATATTTAAGATAATTTATTATTCAGTTCAGCAAAATGGAATGGTAGTGCCCCCTTCCCAAATACCCATACCCACCCAACAGGTTACAAAATCATTAGGTGATTTTGCAATGAGTAGAATTTGTGAAACTTCTTGCTACACATCATGATGAGAAGAAGGTTCATAGAAGAATATAGTCTGGTGGGAAGAAAGGTGACTTTGTGAAAAATATCTATATTTTTTAAATAGCATCTCTGGGAGAAAAGGCGCCATTTGCTGAAATGCTTATATTTTCTTGCTGTTTTCACATCAACATCAATGGGTAAATATATATAATTTTAATGATCTAAAATGATATGACTTTCTTAGACATTGTGATTATTTCTGTGATTACAACATGGCAACTCAATATATAAAAACACATCTGTTGTTTCTAATTATACCTGTTCCTGAACATTTCCGTCATGCTAATTTCAGTTGCCGAGTGGAAATAATTGAATTTGCTTTTCCTTTCATTTCATATTTGTTTAAGCAAACACCTGGGGATTTCTGCCTATAGGAAGAAATATAATGAGACGATTCAAACATACAGCTTACAACAAAAACTTATTGTTTTCTCTTTTTTTTTTTTTTTTGCTGTTATTTATATAAAGTTCAAATTTCCCATTTCTTTCTCCAGAATTAAAACTGTTTTATCCTCTTCAGGTAGATGCTATTGGTGGAAAAAAATATTGAACACTGGAACTTAGGAGATTACCCAGAAAATGACTTTGATTAAATTTCATAGTAAGTAGAAGCTGAAAAAGTAGCATATTTACAACAAACTAGTTTTCCCTATTAGTTCCTGGAATTCAAGTGAATTCATTATTTCTCTTGAGACAACTTGTTTCAATGCCTCAGTGAATCATATTATTAATCAACCAGTTACACAGCTTACTATCTTCATCATTCTAGGCACTAAATATAATACACATTTTGCTGTTGTTGAATATATAATCTAGTTGAGGAGACACATGCTAACATATAATTGAACATACAAGACAGATAGATTATGTGATGTGTTTTATTATTAATTTTTGTGAGAGTTAAGAAGATTAGACCAGTGAAGCATAGCTTTAAGAAAGGGATGAATAAATATGTGGATTTTATAGAATGAATAAAGTTAAGATGGTTCCTGAGGAATGAAAAATATATTTCAAAAAATGAAAAGAGATGGTAGGCAAAGTAAGCATGGCCAGATATGACTGAGAAACTGACCCTACTTCTCCTACTTTTACCTGATATTCCAAATCAATGATACTGACAAGGACTTTAAAAACTTACACAGATATGTATAGAAGATCAAATGATTCTATTAGGTGGGATAATTATTAAAAAAAGCAAACAATCAAAAATCACATCTGTGCCTAGTAAAAATTTTAACTTTACCTGAAGCAGGAGACAGGAAGAAATGTTTATCTAATAAACGAGGGAGTATCAATCTTCTTGACCCATTTCACATTTCCCTCTTATTCTCTCTTTAAAAGTGTCTACTCCCTTTTACTTCATGATTAATTGTCAAGGTGACTGAGTAGCTCTTTCCTGAGTAGTATAAATGTCATTCACTTTATTTAGGTATGAGCTTCTCTTGAAACATGTTTGTCACCTCTTCTTAAAAGCTGAAAATCTCAGACTCCAATATTCTCACAGCCAGAGAATGATAAACTATCTCTCAAGAGAGCAACAGGGTCAAACTTGATCAAAATAGATTTCTAAAATTAAGTTACACATGGCAATTGGTATTTGTTGTTGGCATATCAGTGAAAAGTTGCTACAATATTCCACAATTAGGTTATTTTCGACTACATAAAACAATCCTTTGATGAAACAAAAAGCAGGAACTTCATTCATTTGAGCATGTTGCAATATCAATTCAACTCCAACTGCGTTAAGTAATTTACCTAAGAAAATTATACACTATCTATGTTACTTAAAATGGAATTTTTGGTGCTGTGTTGTGACTGGAAGATCTTCCTTCAGAAATGAAGGACTTATTCACTAAGCTATTGGGAATGATGCTAGAGATGTTTTTCAGATACCTTCCTACTATGCAGACTGCATCATCTGAAGAGTTCCTGGATGTGGCCACACCTCTCTCCAGGGCATCCAACGACTGATCAATGCAGCAGTAAAGGTTGCTCCTTGCTCCATCTTGAAGTAACTCTGACGGACGTTCCCAGCTCTGAAGCTCCCTATGGAGTCAGCAGAGACCTTCACTGGGATTACAGTGCAGCTCAACCTCTCTCCCTGGTGAATTCTGCTTCCTTACCTCTCCTCCCAAAGCTGTTCATGCCAAATGTATTTCACAAAGATCTTCTATTTCTGAGTCAGCCTCCCATGGAGTCCAACATGCAAATATTTTAAAATATGTTCTCATATGTACACAATATTTCTTAACCAAATATCAAACCCATATTTCCAGCTTTCTATAGAGTCCTTACTTGAAAGTACCATATTTGCTTCAAATTCTTCATGATCCAAGCATGCCCATCTCTTCAAGATGTATATAATGTTTATTACTGTTTCCTCTATTCCCTTCCTGAAGTTAATCTCCCTTCCTAGACATGCATGTAAATAAATGTACTATTAACTAAATGAGCCTCTGAAAATGTTGTTCATGTGAGGTTTGGCATAAAGTGATTTAATATGAACTATCTAACATTATTCTCCAATAGTTAGGGGATATAGAACAAGAAATTTACTTCAAGGAATTCCCTAGTTGCAGATTCATATTTGGCTCACTTTCTAAGACTGCATGTGAAGGACTTTTTCCAAATTACTTAAGACTAGTTTTTGCAAAGAAAAAAATGTCTACTAGAGAAATTCCCCATTCAACATTTATTCAATAACATTCTCATTGAATGCTTATAATGTTCTGGTAAGTATTATAATTTCTGGGATACAGTGAATAAAATGGACATGAACCTTACTTTATTAGTGCTATTAAGACAGTAAGATAGGCAATTGGCAAAGATGTACCAGGACCAGACTTACTTAGGAAGGCTTTATTAAGAAAATGCCATTGAGCTAAGATCTGAGTCATGAGAAGGGACCAGCCGTGCAAAGATCTGAAGAAAGATCTGGAGAAGGAAGATTATGCATAATGTCTTTAAGAGGTGGGAATGACCTTGATGTATTAGAAGGATAAAAAGAAAGTCCCCATACTGGAGCATGAAAATAGGGTATTTTTACATCTCATTCTCTAAAAACAGACCTTGAGAAGAGAGTTAATGAGAAAAAAATTTGTTAAGGAAGTATTCCCAGGGCATAGAAATGTTAAAAGGGGTCTGAGGGGATCTGGGTAGAGTAGTAATATTATCCTCTAAAGAAGGAAAGCAGGATGTGAGTTGAAGAAAGAGAAGGAACTGAATTATATTTTATTTGATAGGATGCTTTTGAAGAGTTTTAATCAGAAGTGTAACATGACCAGAGTTGTGCTTTAAAATTACCCCTCTGCAGACTGATGCAGAGAAAGAGAGAAAGAGCTAGAGAGAGACAGAGAGAGAGAGAGACAGAGAGAGAGAGAGACAGAGAGAAAGGATTGCAGAAGACCAAGTCTAATAGCAGAGAAGTTGGTTGTAAGGGAATTGAAGTGATCTAGAAAGTGATGATGGTGGTTTAGTCAGTGGATGGATAGAGAGATAGGTAGCCAGATTCTTAACATATTTCAGTGCTTGATTTCATACATTTTGCTGAGAGTTTAGATGTAAGATGTACAAGAAAGGAAAAAAAAATTAAAGATGATGCCTTGAATTTTGGCCTAAACAACTGGGTTGTGGTATTTACTAAGATGGATGATCCTTACAAAGAAATGAATTGAGTGAGAGAAAACCAAGAATTCTGTTTTTGGCAAGTGTATATGTCAAGTAGTCAGACAGATCCAGAAGTCTGGAGCTCAGAGAAAGATTTGAACTGGGAAATACATATTTTAGAGTAAGGCACAGTCGGCAAGTGTTTACAGTCATGACACTGGATGAGATTACACAGAAGGAGGGAGCCAAAATCAATGGGACACTTCAACATTCAGAGGTCTGAGAGAGGAAAATTGCCAGTGAGGAGGGAAGGAAAAGTAAGGAGTATAAAAGACTGAAAAAAGCATTTGAGGAAGCAGGACATAGACAACAGTGACAAATGCTATTGAACGAACAGAATAGGTGAATATTTGAATGCTGTCAGAATTTTGAAGCAGCACAGCAAGATGCCCAGTATTAGGAACAGACCTGTTAAAATGCCAGGGTCTATACAGCTAACAAACTTTTATTTGTGCAGTTATTCTCCTCTCTTAGCATCATTCTACTTAAAGATGGCAAGGAGGCCCCTAATGATGAATTATTTGGTGCATCCTCTCTGACCTTTAATTAAATAGTAAATTCTGGTGGTCATGAGTCATTGCAAATAGTGTTTTTTCACTATGCCCCTAAGATTTAAAAAAGAATATATCTATGCTTACAGTACCCTAAACGTTCTTTGGTACATTTCATTACCTTTATTGGGGTTTTTCTTCCTCACTGTTGAAAGAATGGTGTCGTGTAGAGGCTGAGGGCATGGGACCACAGTTAGACAGCCAGGGTTCCAAACTCCTCGCAGCCACTTTCTAGTTGTATGATCTATGCCTCTCTTCTCTGCCTCAGTGCTTTCATTGTAAAGTCAGGAAACGAATAGTGTCTATTTTATGGGTTTTGTGAGGATCAGTAGAATTAATATGTGAAAAGCCCTTGGGATATTGCCTGGCATATGGTATTTGCTACCATTTTATTATTGCCTAGAAAAATTCCTAGTCATTATCTCCTGGATTCCCTCCTAAGAACTCTTTTCTGACAGACTTGGAAAGCATCAATCACTCCCCCCTCTGTGCGACCACTGTATTTTCACTCGTACGTCACTCTTTTCCTGCTCCAGTTCTTCCCCGGTTCTCTCTCCCACCACGCAATGAGCTTCCTGAAGCCAACATCATAGTTTACACAGCCTGTGTTCCTGCAACAAAATGATGCGCCAAGCACACGCTGCACCAATGATCAGCATTCCTGGCTGCCTGGCGGGATCACTGAGGGGAGCTCTCAAAACATGCGTGCTCTTAGATTAGGATTCAATAGGAAATTTGGAGTTATTTTTAGAAGGTTTAACTATATGATTTTCATGCTCTGGCAAGTTGAGTTTCTCTCTGGTAGGCACAGAATAAATAGGTAAATAAATGAATGAGCTATACTTTCTTTTAGCTTACTATTTATAAGGGGAAACATTCTTACTTTTGATTCATTCTGAGTGCCTTATAGAAAAATTGCATTTATTGATGGAAATGAACAGCTATACATGAGCTGAGTTATGTAAAAACTTTTTTATATTTGAATACTATTTTGTACCACTTTTCAACTTTCTTTGATAAACTCTAAATAATCACGTATAATGCCTTTGGATTTATTTATGAGGGTCTCTGGGTGTGATTCACCACCCTAACAAAAGAGAGTTCAGTCTTGCAGAGGAGAACTTCAAATGTACAGGAGAATTTTTCCCAAGCCTTGAATATGTTCTTACTTCCAGAAGTTCCTCATCTGAATGTGGCAATTTATGGTTGTCTAATGTATCCACTGGTCAAGGTAGTTAAAACATATAATACATTCCTTATTATCTCTAGGTTTCTAAAGAGGGAAATTTAGATAATATGAGAAGAAAACTTCATTGGGGAAAAAAACATTTAAAAATAAATCGAAAATGCAGTTAAAACCAAATCTCTCACTGAAACTGTCAAATTGTGTGTCATGAACAATAGCACTCATAACCATGAATTTACCTTATTGTTGAAGATAGAAATATATTTTGACAGATATATTCTGATATTATTAGTAGTTTTAGTAGCTTTCTTATTACACCTGATCTATAAAATTTTTGTTTGTTTGTTTTATTGGCCAAATTTTCCATTGTAGTTTTCCAAAAGTTTTTGTATGGAAACATAAACATACACACACACATCTGTGTTGTTGTGTTGTTTTTTTTTTAATTTACAAACAGAATATGAACAGTTAATGTCATTTGGTCATCAGGTTAAAGTAAATGTTTCTGCACCTATAGTGGCCTTGGGACTGAAAGATATATTGAACGGAGGTATCTTCCTGGAGTTCTAGAACAAGTGTACCTTATCAAAAGACAAATGCTATTTAGCAATTTATCGCCTACATGAAGAACATGAGCGAAACTTTACCTCTTCTCTGAACTGTACTTACCCCCCCATGCATTCATTATTTCTCGTATTTTCTCATTAACTGAAATTTCTACTTATCTTTATACTATAATTGAATATTTAAATGATACACATTCTTTTATGTTTTGTATTCAAATCTCTCTGGTTATTTTTAATAGCAGATATTTTAAACATCTCCTCACTCCAAATATTTTTTTTTGAGGAAAAGATATTTAATAAGATGTTTTTTTTCATTTGAAAATCACTTGCTGTGTTATATTTAAATACTTAAAATCAGCAAGCTCACAAATGTTTAACATTTTTCTATGGGACTTCTGGAACATTCGATTCAGGTTGACCCCATGTTTTCCTCAAATATTGTTGCAAAAATTTTTACTAAAAAGTTTTTAAAGGATCTTTCATGACAAATTTCTGGAACACATTCGTTTATTTGGCCTTTAGCTTTTTGAAAAAATACGTCTGTAAGGAAAGTCACTGAGATTGGGGGTACAATCACAACTACCTTTGAGTTTCATTCAAATTTTTCACCACAATGGTTTTTCATCCCTCTCTTTTATAAAGCTGGAAGCAAATTTCCTGAAGCTGAAAATTCACATAGGAGACCCATTTTCTCTTATGCTCTCAAAGTGGACTCTGTTAAATCTTGATCTAAAAGTAAAATTTTAACGAATTAATCATTATGAGCATGCAGCCCCTGCTCTAAGCTGGCAGTGTAACTTGTAACTTTGTTTACGTATTGTTTACTGTTGGTTAAAGTCCTGGATTTTGTCCAATAGAGTTTCAAATAATTTCTGTCCAATAGAAAATAATCCCAAATGTTATATATTTAATTCTCTGCAGTCATTAATCAGTTTTGTATCTAACCCAGTTTTCTAGTTCCCCAAAATACCCAGTTTCTCAAAATGCTGTTTCAACCAACTTTGACATTTACTGGTTTCCTAGTTAACAAATTGAAAATATTTTCCATATATATTATTCTGTATTTGGAAAAAATGTTATAAGCATATTACTACTCTTCACACATCTCAAATGAGTATGATGGCACTTTTTTGTTTATTTCACAGAACAGTTTAATGTGATCTTGACGTGTAGGCCCCAGAAAGCCTCAATAGACCATCTCACTGACAATAAGACAATTAAAAATTAAACTGTGTATTCCCAAGATCAATCTTTATGGTAAAATTTTATGAGTCAGATTCTCCTTTGTGTATCTTTCCCAGTTGGAAAGTGCCATGAGAAGACACAGTTCATGCCAGTGTTATTCTCGTGTACTCTGAAAATGTCAAGTGATTGATGGATAATGGACTCTTTTTTATCTTCCTAATGGCTAAAAGATTATTTGTGGTCTAGAGTAACATGGGAAATAATGGGCTATATTATACCAGCTCATAGATAAACTTAAAACACAAGTCTCACCCAATTTCAAAGAGTTACTATGTAATTGCATCAATATTTTAGGATAGCGTACATTTGAATTTTGTTCTTGATAAGAAGTCAAGCAGCAATAAAGGATTAATTTCTATTTCTCCTATACTTTATTATTGTTACAAATTAGTGAGCTATTCTTTTGGAAAAAGAATGAAGCAACGTGTAATTTTTGTTAAATAATTGGTTTTCTTAAATCACATGGCTGTGTAAGTATTTATGCTTATTTTCTTCCACTCCTGCACATTACTTAGATGTCCTTGGAAGAAAGGCAGCTAAATTGGAAACACAGGTGAACTTCTAAGATAAATTTTCAGATAAATCCAGAAAACAGTAGGATAAAATCTTGAGTTATTTTAACTTTCACTGCAGGGACTAATTGACTAGGCAGCGGTGCTTTTTTGAAATAGATTTTAAAACACAATGTCCTTGTTTTTCCTTTTATACCATTCCTCATGTTTGAGTTATGCATCGTTGGTAGTGTTTTAAGCCATAGCCTCTACACCTGGTCTTTATTGCATGCTTTATTGCATACTTGAATGGCATTTTTCAAAGCCTGGAGGTTTTTCATATTTCCTTTAGTGAGATTTATGCAATAGAATTTGTAGAGTCAGAAAAAGGGAATCAAGAAAAGAGAGCTGATGACTCTATTTAACGTAACCTTTGATTGCCACAGGCTAACTCAGACCTAAGAAAAAAATCAAGTACTCAACGTAAATCAATGAAGCTTTAAATTCTTTTTTTTAAAATTCTCTGTTGAAGTTCCAATTCCACCAGCCTTCACAAGTGGCTGCTTGTGATGCCAGAATGGCTTCTAGTCTCTTTTCCTCTGTCAATATCAAGGGCAACTTATTTAAGGAAATATGCCTATCATAGTTACAGAATGCCCAAAAAAGTATTTATTGGATGAAAGGGCAATGTAAAAAATCCTGAGCAGTCCTCAGGCTGTAATATGGGCAGATGCCCTCCAGTATCTGAGGCAATCAATAAACTAGGATTGCTTCCACTAAGAGTTGCATATTTCACAGGCATCATGGTATAATTGTAAAGCACAAAGATATTAAAGCCAGACAGGCACAGATTTTTAATCCCATCTCTGTGTGGCTATGGGCAAGTTACTTGGCCTACTGGGTTTTAGTTTCCTCTTATGGAGAAAGAGAATGTGACCTTGGAAGGTTGCTGATAGATTAGAATAATGGATCCAGAGCACCTGGAACATAATAGTCATTCTATAATAGCTATTAGGAAAAATTATCCCACCCCAAGTGGAAAGAGCCATCTTCATTTTTAGTTGCTGTTGGATATCCTAACTGATTCATGTTCCTTTGGTCTCACAAGGTAACCTTGCTCTTTCAGCCTTGCTACTTTTTCTGTGAGAAGTTTATATCATGTTCTCCCAGGACCTGACACAGGAGCTGTTTTTCTATCAAGCCTTAATGCTAAGCTCAGTCCTCTCCTCTGCTGACCTTCTCTGTTTTTTCTGAACTGAAGTTTTATATTTCAAATCTGTGCCTAATCAGGGTGGAAGGAGCTGGAAATACAATGCCGAGTAAGATATGATCCCTGTACTTGGGATCTTCTAGTCTCCCATGCAGTAATTCTCAGGTCCATTGTAGAGTGCTTCCAGCAGGGTCCAGGGATCCTAAATGCCAATAGTATCTCTGGTGGATTGATTTACACAAATTGTAATGATCTTAATTTCATTGCATCTCAGATTGTTAAAATAAATTTTTAAAATAAAATCCCACTAGCATATAACTGGCTATTGAGAACTAGAAACAAAATCTAGTGCCCTCTTCCTCTCCCAACACTTCCACCTTTAAACTGATGTCACAAATGAATAATAAGCCATTTATTACACAAATGTTTACTGGCAAGCTACAGGAGTGCTAGGAATATGGTAGTGACTCAAACAATAGAACACAAAATTTGAGCCTTGGCCTTTTATGGAGCATGTGTTGTGTGGTCCGCCATATCTAGGTTTGTGAACTATTTTTTTTGGAGGCATTTCTTTCTCTGTTCTCAAATTGTTTTCTTCAGAAATCATCAATTGTCTGCTAACTGGGCATCATTGCAAGTAATATAATCATTCCTCAGAAATTTCAGATCTCTTTCTCAAGGCACAGGCAAGACCCAAAGTACTATTTAGGTCAGAACGACCACCTCAGGTTCGAATTTTATCCGGGACATTTATTATCCTTTATTTTTGAGCTAGAAACCTGGCCTGAAGCACAATGCAACAAAGGGAGAGTGTGGTTTTTATTTTCATCCTGGGAACAGAATGTCAGTTTCTTTTCTTTTCTGCCTGAAGCCATTTATTCACTTCACTTAATAATTAACCCCTTCAGGAGAACCAAGAAGGAAAAGCAAAAACAAAAACATTTCAAGGGTAAAGCTGTCAGTTGTTCTATCAGATAGTTAATAATTTGGTCAGCAGAAGGTGGATCCACTGAAGAGCTACAGCTGTAAAGGCTATTTTACAGAACGGAAACAGAGAGCTCAAGGGTAACGAGACGTGAGTTAAAATCTTGGCTTTGCCACGTGGCTGCTGTGTAGCCTTGGGTAAATTTCTTGTCTGCAGGAGGCTGAAATTTTCATATCTATAAAATAAAAATAATATTGCTTATCATATAGGTAGTTTGGGGGCAAATGAATGTCATAAGCAATACACCAAATACTGTGACTAGAAGATGGCAAATATTCAGTGAGTAGTAATTGTTCTCCTTGTTATTATCTCTAATAAAAAGTTTGGGCATAAGAGAATCAATACATCAAAGAAAGTATTTAAAATGTGAGTAGTGCTGTGGAAATTTAGAAGAAGAGGTAGCATTTTTGCTGGACCTGAAAAATTGGATGTGGAAGGATCCTTCCAGATTTCTCTACTTACTAGAATTTTTCTCTCTCTCAATCTGACAGGGAATGTTGAGGAAATCTTTTTGGAAAATTTGCATTATAGGTTTCTTCCCTTTTGGATAAAATAACATAGATAAAAATAACATTCAAACTCATAAAATCAGCATTTGACTGACACTTGTTCATATGGCAAAAATTGGTTCAGATGAGAAAAACTTAGATATATAAAGTTAAGGAAAACAATATTCCCAAAGCTTTGCTTTCTCATGGATAAATTCTGTCACTTATTTGCAAAATGTCACAAACTTTTTAAAATGTCATATATGCACATTTAAATAAAATTCAATTTCTTGTCTATTAATGTGTAAGAATAAAGTAATATAGAATAAATCTTCCTCTAAAGAGAAAATAATATACTATTGCCCTTAACAAATAGAATGCCTTGAAACCTACTCGTCCTCATTTCACACTTTGCAAAGTCAGCTTCAAAACATCCAGTCTAGTCTCTATAATATGAATAAATGACATTTTAAAATATAATACATGACAGCTGAATGAAAACACATACACACACATACACACACACACATATTGAAAGTGTATTCTCTCACACTAATTCCTCTCCACTGAAGAGGAGTCTGATAAGAGTTCCTATGAACAGTCACTAAGAGGTGCAATTGAAGAACTGTACTTACCACCTTTCTCCCTTAATCATACTTTATTAAGACTTGACATTGTATGAGGGTTCCCCTCTCTCCACACCCTCATACACTGGGGGTGGCAGTGCAAAGTGGTGCAGCCACAATGGAAAATAGTATGGAGATTCCTCAAAAAGTTAAGAATAGATCTACCATATGATCTAGCTATTCCACTGCTGGGTATTTATCCAAAGAATTTGAAAACACGAATGTGTAAAGATACATGCACCTCATGTTCGTTGCAGCATTATTTACAATAGCCAAGACTTGGATGCAACCCAGGTGTCCATCACGGGATGAATGGATAAAGAAGATGTGGTGTATACACACAATGGGATACTACTCAGCCATAAGAAACAATGAAATCCGGCCATTTATGACAACATACATGGAACTTGAGGGCATTACGCTAAGTGAAATAACTCAGAGGGAGAAAGTCAAATACTGTATGATCTCACTCATAAGTAGAAGACAAAAATGACAACAAACAAACACACAAAGACAGAGATTGGATTCGTGGTTACCAGAGGGGAAGGGGGGAGGGTGGAGGGCAAAAAGGGTGATTAGGCACATGTGTATGCTGACGGATAGTAATTAGCTTTTGGGTGGTGAACATGATGTAATCTACACAGAAATCAAAATATATAATGATGTACACCTGAAATTTATATACTGTTATAAGCCAATGTTACTGTGATAAAAAAAAGACACTATTGGTCATGTAGGACAAGCTTTGCTTGTTCCCTAACATTGTATTTCTTTCATTGTCATTTACTATTTCAAATCATTTATAAACTCGTGAAGATGAGGTGAAATATAATGCCTGGAGTGGATAGGGAAGAAATTTTTTGCTAATGTAATCTTGTTATCTTTTCTCATTCAGTAGGAAACGAAGTGTTGCCTTTACCTTTGGGCAACTGGGAGCTATACTAAGCCTCTGAAGTTTGAAATATTGTCTTGGGTTTCTATCTGTGAAAATATTAACTGTGAATGCTAAAGCTGGAGGGTTGAAAATGTTTCATTGAAATTCTTGGGGAAAAAAGGGTCTGTGATCAGAAGAATCTCACTTCTCTTGACTCAAACACAGCCTAAGAATCTGAGGAATCTAGGTGTGTAAAAGCTATAGACTTATCCAGATCAGGATGCCAACACAAGTACCAAAGAAACTTTTGCCTTATAACAATTTCACGAGATCTCTGTTACCCCAGTTTTGCTGCTGTGGAATTTGAAGCTTAGAAAGTTTTGGCAAATTAACAAGGTGACACAACTGATAAGTGATCACAAAAACTCTCCTTGACTAAACTTTACTCAGGCTCCTCGGAACCTTCTTCTCAACTAGGCCTGGACTCAACTAGGCCACAGCCTCTGTCCTGCTGGTCCTGCATAGTCCAGTTTTAGCAAGAATCTCACCAAACCAGTTTAGAGACAACTCCCCACCCTTGATATCTACTCAAATTCCTCATTCCTTGCCTCTAATGTACAAATCCTTGGCCTACCTTCAGCAAGTATCCTAAGTCAGTTTAACAAGAATTCCCCCTACCCTTGATTTCTCAAGGGTAGCCCACACCTCCAACTGTCTCCTTGGCTATATTCCCTTTTCCTTGTGGTATTCAGAATTGAGCTTGATCTCTTTCCTCTGTTGTCATAGTCTTGACACCTATGACAATGGTCACAATAGTCTGAAATAAAGTCTTTTTTTTCCTTTTACTGTTTTAAGTGCCAGAATAATTTTTTCTTTAACAGTGGCAAAAACAAGACTGGAATCAAGTCTGCTGAACTCAAAGTCTTTGTTCTTTTCTTTAAATTATTATATCTCAACATTTGATACTTTTATTCACTAGTACTGAATTTTTCTTCTGTTAGCTAGAGTTATATATACTACTAGTTAATATATGTATACAAGAGCTTTAAAATCATTTTCAGAAACACTAGGTCTACCATATGTGTATTTGGCCTGCTAAAAATTCATTCAGCCCACCCCTGTTTATCAATAGCTCCCCTTAATCCACACCTCCTACTGTTCCTTGTTCTAATACACTGAGACAACACTAGCAACTGCCTGCAGCAAATATGCTCAGAATTCATACAGACAAGCAGCGAATAGAATGTGGACTTAGAAGTGGTTTGAATTTCTTTTGGGCTTGCTGCTTTCTTCTTGTTCGGCCCCTGCCTGACTCCCATCAATCTCAGCTCAATTTCATTTATGCTTTTGGCATTTTGACTACATTTGTCATCACAGCTGATAAAGGCAGAATTTATATGATTATTCTGATTTTGCAACTTTACTCAATTTGAAGTCAAATCTATTATACAATATGCAAAGGAATATGGCCTCAAAATGCAAATTGACAGCACTTGGTACTATCCATCTTGAGCGAGAATGAGCTGTCCGCCACTGGATAAGAGTGCACATTAGTATTACAAAAATTCACAAGGCATTTACCACGGACTGGGCCAAAGTTCTGTTCAGCGTTGAATTCGGGGCTGAAATCTCCATTTCAGCCTGGAGGCAGTCTCACCAGTGTTTAATGATTTTATTTTCAGTTTCAGTACAAACATCCTCAAGTTTTAAAGGCTAATCTTCCTGAAAACATTCAAAGCAGATTTCATCAGAAAATATTTCTTCTTATTCACAGTTATATGGAGAGCAAATATGGCACACACCGCTTTTCATATAAATGAGGAAGATGTCTTATTCCAAGAATGGACCACTCAGGTTAGACTGAGTGTAATGCAAACACTGATACACTGATGAGTGATTGAGCAGTTGGTTTCTTTCTTACTTCCTCTTTTTATTAATAGTTCAAGAGTGGTTTGCAAAACAGGGTGGTAGACAAATATATTAGATATTGCATTATGGGAGAAAGTGTATAGAAAATAGAAGGAAAAGTTTCATGTTTAATGTAGAAAAGGAAAAGAATTCTGAAAGAACAAGAATATATTGATAGTGTCATGAACCAGCACTCCCTGTACACATCAAAACTTCCAAATATTTTCTGATGACAATTCTTAGATACTTAACCACAGAGTTTTTGACTTTCTGTTTTCTCAGGGAATGCTTTTGGAGATCACAGAAACATTAGTTCTCTAACAGACAATTTGAACTAATTCTATATGACTGAAGGGCATTAAAATCAAACTGGCTGTCAAAAAAAGTAAAATGTTGTAAAAGTGTTAAAACTAATCTTTGATTGTTATAATTAGTGAGGCTTGGATTTGAAACAATTATTTTGCCCTGGACTGCCAAACACCGAGAAATGCCATTGAAAATCCTTTGTGCTTCTTCTTCCAGTTTCCAGATTTGCATCTCTAAAAACATTTAAAAAATTGCTGGGGCATGATATTAGATAGTGAGTGGTAGAGATAATGGTATTACAATATCATATATAACTTATATAGCTTAATAACCATGTTGGTTTTTTCCCCTCCTTCTCTTCTCCCTTTCCTCCATATCTCCTTCTCTCCCTCCCTCCATTTCTCCCTCCCTCCTTCCTCCCTCCCTTCCTTTTCTCCTTGCTCTCTTTCCTTCCTTCCTTCCTTTCTTTCCTTATTCTTGAGAAATAAGAGTAAAATTGATATACACTCTCTCAATATGGAATTTTTTCATGTAATATAAGTTGCATTGACAAAGCTGCCTAAGGAAAGCCTGAATCTGAAATGACGTTTCTTTCACTTACCAAGTTTTAATCATTCATCTTATACGACAATATAAATACAAAACCAAAAAATAAATATTGTTATTTATATATGTATTTAAAAATATATCAGTACAGAAAAATATGTATTCTTTTAAAAAAAGGAAGTATCTATAGTTTTGTATCACTGTAGATATTTGCAGATGAATCTTTGGAAAAACTGCAAATCAAATACAGTTCTCCTTTTTTTTTTTTGAGGAAGTGTAGCCCTGAGCTAGCATCCACCACCCATCCTTCTCTTTTTGCTGAGGAAGATTGGCCCTGAACTAACATCTGTGCCCATTTTCCTCTATTTTATATGTGGAGCTCCCGGGTTGGCCCCAAATCAGGTTTTCTTTTCGAAGCCACATTGGTATTTTGTCTCTGCTTCATTTTCAGTTCTCGTGTTGTCACCATTGAATGCCTAACCTCTCTTGTCCACAGAGAGCGTTATTGCTCTTCCTGGTGCTCTCCTGAATCCTTTACTGCCTTTTTTTCAGTTTGTTCCTCTGAAGAGAATCCATTAAATAGCAGTTCCCTAAAGATTGAAAAAGAAAGTCTTTATTTTTGAAAATTTACAAAACTACACAAATTCCTTTAGAAGAAAGAATTTGGGTCATAGGCGCAGAAATGAATACCCTCAAATGGAAGAGTCCCAAGTATTAAAAGGTAAACTAGATTTTAGCATACGGATGTCTTTCCTTACACAAAACCAGACAATTGCAGGTTTGAGCAGCTTATTATATAGTCATTGCTGCCTCTTCAATAACTCATTTTGATATTTTGTAATTTGCCAAAATGTGCCTTTGTGATCCCACAGGCTCTTAACTACTTTGTAATGAGTGTGTATGAACAGATGGAAAATGTTTTCAATTTCAGAGAAAACCACTAATGGATGTCACCAGCAATTAGAAAAGCTCAGGTGGCTTCATTTTCCAAGGAAAGGTATTGTCATAAAACTCTTCATTTTTTAATGAAATGTTTGCTCATTTATACCTAGATGGTAATTTAAGACTTCACAAGTCTAAACAGATTAGAACTATAGTTGGAAATTATTCAGTGCTAAATAGCCTGGAAATCCAATCTCAAGAATCTCACCTGAAAACAGTAATGGCAATCCAGGTCATTTGATTAGAACAACATGAATTACTATAAAAACAACTCCCCAAAGAAGTGGATAAAGGAATTTAACTAAAAAGTCAGATACATGCTTGAGCTTTGGTGTTTATCCCTCTTTTAAAGTAAAAAGAAGTATACCTTCTGTCCTCAGTTGCATCCTAAGCAAATACATATTTTCAAAGAAAAACACATTGAAGGAATGCTTATAACAGAGGTTGTTCCCAAAATATGGTCTCTCTGATGTCCAAAAGATATTTACTAGCTCTCCAAAATGCAGAACCACATCAAAGTAATGATTATAACAGAGATTGTTCCTAAAGTATAGTCTATCTTATGTTCAAAAGATATTTAATAGTTCTCCAAAATGCAGAGCCACTAGTTGACTTAAAATTCACACCAGTTTCTTCTCTTAGAAGACTCTTAGTCTAATGTCTTGTGGAATAAACAGGCAGACTTTTGGTCCAATTAATTTATTTTGGGCCATTGTTACCCTCTCTTTTACTTAGTAAAACTTTGGGCAAAAATAAATGCAATGCCATCTGTGCAATGATTGATCTAGCATGTGTTTATTTATTTAGAGCTCCACCAACAGGAATTATTTATAAGCTCGTTAGGAAAGAATGGAGGTGGCAATTAAGTTCTAGCAAAGCAAATTCTTACAATTTTAAAGAGAACTTCATAGTTCCATTTCTTCCTTACTTGGATGTGAAGTAGTCAACATATATTTTGGGTAAGTTCGTTCCTCTTATCATGGAAAATAGGTGGTCCAATACCATCCAGAGTGCTGACACTATGCTACTTTTAGTGTCATGAACATCATGTGAATGTGATTACATCAAAACCAAAATTATTGACACTAATATATGTCTTGTAATAAAAGTGCTTCAGTACAGAAAAAACAAGTTTAAAAATCTCTGAGTCTAAGGGGTATGTCAAATGCCCATTGGAGTTTCTTTTTATTTTATTTCACCATGGAGACAAACCACCCGACTGTAGCACTTCTGAGACCATACTGCAGAGTAGCAGCAATGTAGCAGTTTTGTAGCAGAAATGTGCATGAACAAAGTCGCTGCTTTTAAAAATGGAACTGCTCTAAGGATATCATCTGTTTTGTTCTCATTGACCTTTATGTACGGATTCATATGTTTAGTATAATTTCCTAAACAAGATCAATGGCATGCATTTCATTTAATTTCCTCTTTGTTATAGATGTCAGGAGGTTCCCATTTGTGGTTGCATTCTTTACCCAGAGATTATTGACGTAATTTTCCTATCTTCACTCTGCAACTTTTATAACTTGGTTTTGGCTTTCATTATTCTGATCAAATAGCTGTTGGTCACATTGTAACTATTATACTTTTTAAATATCAAATCAAATCACCTTTCAATCATTTGTTTATATAGATATGGCTTTAAGTATGAATGAATTGTTCATAATAAGATGGTCTTGCTCTTCTCATCGTATTTTAATCCCACCTTAGCATAGAAGATAGAATTCCATTATAATATGGCTCAACAATGAAGGGTTGTAACTAATTCATGAGTTAAATCATTGTCGCTAAATATAGCCATCTGCATTAGAGTCACTTGTGAAATTTTTGGCCTGTATGAAGGGATGCGTTGATGTCTGACTTTGAATATTAACATTATTAAAATGTGTAACTTTCGTCCAGAAGGACAGAAGTCCTTTATACTCAAACGCATGTGCACACACATATATAACTATCTTTGTCACACATAAGATAAATGAAAGATTAGATATTGCAGAAGAAAAGATTAGTAAATCTAAAAAGATAGTTATAGGAACAATCCAAAATGACACAGAGACAGAAAACCTGTGGAACAATTTCAAGTTACCTAATATACATGTAACTGGGGTTCCTGGAAACAGAGGAGGGCAGAAAATATTTGAAGTAGTAATGGCTGGAATTGTTCCAGTTTTATGAAAATGATAAATCTACAGATTTAAGAATGTCTACAAATCCCAAACAAATAAATTTGAGGAGAACTACCCCGAGTTATAGCATAATCATATGGTTCTGAAACATTATGCACAGAGGAGCAAAGATAGAGGGATGATGGCAGATTTCTCATCAGAACAATGCAAGTGAAAAGACAATAGAGTAGTGTTTCTCAATCTTGTTTTCATTATTATCCTCACTCAGAAGACTTTTTAAATACTTTTTTTCCTAGGCACTCCTGCCTGATAAGATCTCAGTACCACAGATATGCTCTATATCTGTTCAATATATACAGATACACAGATACACATGCTGGTATCTGTTCAATACCATAAAACTCACTGTACTGTGACTCTTTTGAAGGACACAAACCATTGTAATATGGCATTTGTCACCTGCCTCAAGAATCAGTTTTCACTTCAGTAAGGTTTATATTGCCCCACTGAGGATGCATACAGAAAGTAACATCTTGAAAATAATGGGGGAAACTGTCAACTTGAAATTCTATACCCAGAAAAAATATCCTTCACAAAACCAAGGAATAATAAATACTTTTTCAGATACAAAAATGCTGAAAGATTTCATCACCAGAAGAACTCTAGTATAAGAAATATTAAGGTAAGGGCAGAGGGAAAGTAATACCAAATCAAAATCTGGATGCATACAAAGGAATAAAGCACAGGAGAAATGGCAACTGCATCTGAAAATGTAAAGACTTTTTCTGTATTAGTTACATCTCTTTAAAAGATAACTGACTAAAGAAAACTAGTAATGTTTTGTGGGGTTTGCAACTTCACTCCAGTGGAAAGAAATAGAGAATAAGAATTAAAAATACTCAAAATAATGGCCATTAGTAAGTGGTATGAAGAGAATAGAATGATGTAATGGTTTAGTAATTGACCACAAAGAATGGAGGCAGGCACTTGTGTGGCTTGATAAAATTCTCTCTGAGAAGCTGAGGGAGTCAGCCATAGGGAAATTCTAAGGTCAGAATGTAGCAAGTTGTGGTATAGTGATGAAAGATAGAATTCAAAATGTAAGCAGAAGCCTACAAGTCTTTGCAGCTCAGAAATAGGATTTGGGATTTTATTCCAACTGTAATCCTTAGCCAATAGAGGATTCTGTCTAGATAATTTATATGGTATGATTTACATTATTAAAAATTGACTAAATTTTCTATGCATTAGATTCTGAAAACATTGAAATATGTCAAGGTTTCTCTTGCATATTGTCTAAGACCTCTTAAGTTCTCTACTCTAGGAAGAGAGAAATACGTGATTAAACACTGTATTTCATAATGTCTTAAGACATTACTCTCATGTCTTAATATAAGAACAGTGGTAACAAGATCTGCACTCTCCCTTGGGAGAACATGAAGATTTTATAGAAGAAGTAATCATTGAGGTCAATCAGAATGATGATTAGGTGTCAACTCCGCAGAAAGAATGCAGATTGGAGGGAGTGTTCAAAAAAGGAGTAACAATATTCAATAAGTATCTGGGGTTGAAAGGACCTTATCTTAGAGAGAAAAGAAAAAGAGGAATGAGGGGAAAAATAAGTAGGGATTAGGCTTTAAGGGAATATTATTTTGATACGTTTCATGATTGAGTTTGACATACTCCAGGTATTATAGCCTCATGGTTTAAATCTAAGCCATCAACCATCTAAAGAGCATATTCTCTTAACTCCCTGTTGATTATCGTACACATTAATCACCTGAGAATGTGGCCATTGATCTTTCATTACTGTTACTCCAATACTAGTATACAGCTTTCATATCAAAACCCCGTGTTGGACTCTATACCAGAACCTTATCGCAAGATCAAAGCTAAATCCTCTTATACTGTCTAAAGAACATGTCGCTTAAACATAGCTTATCACATAACACAAAGACACAATCTTATCAATTATCTATTAGACATTGCACAGATAACTGAATATACTTACTCATATTTTTGCCCAGGTCTTAATAATTATTTAATTAAAATTAGCATAATATCATAGCACATCTTTTCTTCTATGTGCCTTATTTGTTATTTTCTATCAGTCTTTACGCCCTCACAGCTATAACCCTCTTCCCAAAAAACTTAGAATCTGCAGTTTATTTTTAAAAGATTTCTAACAATTCTTCACAGAATTCTGGGATTTCTTAAAGCTCATTTGAAAATATTTTAATTCTGCATTATTAGCATGTGAAAAGACACAATTTCAAACAGTAATCCATAATTTCTCCCTGTGTTTCCCTGCACTATTTGACCCTTTCCTCACTCAAAGAAAGGCTAATATAGCTAAGAGAATGCAGTGGTTAAATGTCGCCTTTTGTGTTTCAAAAACCTGGTAATGGGAAGGAAATAGAAAGAACTCACATCTTGGAAGATAAATATAGAGGAGAATATCTATGGTATAAAAACCAGAGTATCCTATCCTCAGATAGATAGGAATGGAAAAAGAAAAGTATCAGAGTGGAAACGGGGAGACTTGGCTGTGGTAGAACCCCTTCAGAAAAGATTTGAGCTTGAAATGAGATAAGCTTCAAGTGGAGTGGAACAGTAGAAAACCAGTGAGGTTTGTGTAATGCAAGAGCAAAAAACTGATAAGTACTTCCATTTCTTGGTAGACCTTAGGAAGGTAGCAAGACCCCATTCTAGGAATATGTATGTGATATGTCTATAAATGACTTATCTGGTTCTCCCTTGCACCAGTATCGCATGGGTGTAGCTGAATGATTACAAAAACTTAAGAATGGAATTGAAGAAGACGTCATGTGACATCCACAGAAATACTCTCATGTTCTGGTATGGTGTGGAAGTAGAAAAGTGAATGCCAGGATGGAATGCTGCTAAAAATGGAGAGACTATTCAAATTTTAACATGAGATGAAGTAGAGGCATTTAAATGGACCAATGAATGATGACTGTTTCCATGGCTGTCAACTGGGATGGAAAGCATATGATGACCAGATTTTACCCCTGAAATTCTTGCATGTTTATGTTTGTGGCATGAGACTTGTCCCTGCTATGGATATATTCTGTGTTCCCTGTGAGACACATCTTACAAATACAAGGTATGTCTATGTTTGCTTCTCCTTATATACCTGAAAAAGTCAACAGAAGTCATTTTCCTTAACTCATTTTTTTCCAGATAATACTTTTGACTATCAAATATATTACTTAAATTTCAAAAACAAATCCACAAATATCTCCTTTGTAAAAAAACATAATCTCTTCTAAAATTGTCATTACAGTTGAGATCTTTCCCACTTTTGTTTTTGTTTGAGGAAGATTTTCCCTGAGCTAACTGCTTGCAATCTTCTTTTTGCTGAGGAAGACTGGCCCTGAACTAACATCTGTGACCATCCTCCTCCACTTTATGTATGGGATGCTGCCACAGCATGGCCTGACAAGTGGTACATATGTCTGTACCTGGGATCTGATCCGGCGAACCCCAGGCCGCCAAAGCAGAACATGCGAACGTAACTCTGTGCCACCAGGCTGGCCCTTCTTCACCACTTATTATATTCAGCTCAAGGAACATAATCACCATAAGGGATCCTCACTTAGGTCCCCATGCCATCAGGTTATGTGCCACATGTTGTATATATTCATCTACCACCTTTCTCTCTACTTAAATTAGCAATTCTAACCAGATATTCTGTCAAAATTACAGAGTATTCATGAAAACAGCACTTCAGCTGAAACTTAATATGACTAAATCCTAGGTGGTAATACACTTTTCTAATTCACTTTTAGAATATCAGTTTATATCAAGTTACATGAATTTGCTTAGGTTGTTATATGTGATCCACCTCTGAAATCTCAGAATCAAAAATGTTTCTCTCTGCTTATATCCTGTTCTTCCAGTTTACTTACTGAAGAAACTGTACTACAATGATTCTTCGATTTCATCAAGATATCTAATCCATATATTAAAGCACTTTATCATTATTAATCAGACCTCTCTGGTGTTCATTTTTCCTTGTCTAGCCTGCATTTCATACTCCATCGTTATCATTCTTTCTGTGTAAAGCCTACCAAATCTCTTACTTTCATTTCACATTGATAGTACTCATCTGAAAACATTACAGTGATTTAAACGTGAATATCCATTTATTTTCTCCATATCTGTACTACAGTGAATAACTGCTTGGCTGGCCTAAATTATTTCATATTACACATGTTAAATAGGTCTTCAAAGCTATTCGACTTTCTTATAGTGCTTTCTTGCTGGGCTCATGTTCTCATGCTGCAAAATATACCTTCTTCTCTCTTCTAATCCTAGTCTTCTTCAACTTTGATCTGAGCTAAATATTCATCTTTTAACTCACTGAGAAAGTAGAAGTCATTAGAAGCAATTTCCCTCAGCATTCGACCTCCAAATCTACAAACTTAGCTATCCCACTCCTGTCTTCTCCTCTCCTAGTTTAGAATGTTACTCTTCTTATCAAAAGCAATCCATGCCTACATTCTCTGGATCCAATTTCTTTTCAAAGGCTCACTCTTGCTCGTAACTTTTGTTTCCTCCCTTAGGAATCTCTTCCTTTCTAGTTGATAATTTCCACACACATAAAACATGTTCTGAAAGCTTCTATTTTTTCTGTGGAGTGCAGATCTCCCCTAGTTACAGCAACATTTATCTGGTCCCATTTATTGACAGACTTGTTAAATGATTTGTTTTCACAAAGAACTTCCATATCGTCGTCCCTTGATTTCACCTCCTCTCCTTGGGTCTAGCTCCACCCCTCAACATTCTACTGAATCTTCTCTTGTTGAGATTATCAATGACATTTTTACTACAGGACTCAGTGGACGCCTTTTTCCTTCTTGAAATGTTCTCCTTGCTTGGCTTCCACAAAACCCTTCTCTTTTGCATTTTTATCTACCAATTACCCAGTCTTCCTTTTCAGACCATCCTCCTAAACGAATCTGTTATTGTTGAGATCCACAGGATTTGGTCTTTGTCCTTTTACTCATTTCTTTCTCATTACTTCTTCTCAGTAATCTCATTGATTCCAAAGAATTCCAGCGTCATCTCTATGGCGATGACTCAAAAATGCTATTTTCTCTGCACGGACGTCTCCTTGACTATCTGTTTATTTCTAATTGCATATCTTACAGACAACTACCTTTTAGAAAACCTCTCAAGCTCTTGATTATTCTGTCTCCCTCTCCTTTTTTCTTGCTCATTTCAATAAATGCCATTACCTCACACTTGAAGACAGAAATTCAAGAGTAATTCTTCATTATTACTAGTTGTAATTTATATTTGTAACTATATTAGTAATTCTCTGTTTATGCTAACAATTTTTCCCTGTCCCCATCCTCTCATCAGCAAGTCTTATTGATTATATCTCTGAAATATATTGATTACGTCTGAATTATATACTGATGATATTTTGGAAATATCTGCCAATTTTTAGATTCCTTTACTATATAATTGCCTTACTTTGGGTTGCTGTTAACTATTATCTGAATCACTCCAGCTACCACATGTCAATTAGCTTCAATTTCTTCTCTATGTGGCCATAAGAGTGATCTCTTTAAAGTGTAAGTTGAATCACATTGTTTCACTGCTTAAAAGCTTGCGTGGTTTCCCAAAGTTTTAAGAATACAATCTAACAGTCTTACTATGGTTTGTACAGTTGGGAACGATCCACCTCTGCTGGATCACTAAACTCACTTCACAATTATGCCCTTCTGTCTCCTTCCCCGATCGCATTGGTCTTTTCTCAGTTGCTAGAATGTGTAAAATCATTTTTATTTTGGTGGAAATGTACATGTCGGACCCCTGTCCCTGCTCAATGTGCCCACAACTTCCTCTTCATCTGATTATCTCCTTTTCATTTTTAAGTCTCTTCTTACATGACATCTGCTCAGAAAGACTCTTCCTGACTATCTAAAGTACACTTTTCCCTAGTGATCTCTAATCTGTCTGATTTATTTCTTAGTTCTTGTTCATCCCCGAAGTATTTTCTTCATCTTTCATCTGTTCTTTTGTCTGTCTACTCTCCTAGGGTGTACATTCCTTGGGGTCAGGTACTCTTTCTCCTGGTTTATCGCTTTTTTTTCCAGTACCTGTAATAGTATCTGCCATACTGTAGATGTTCAGCAAATATATTTGTTGGCTGAATGGCTTCTCATCAAAGGTACTTATGTAACTATCATCATATCTGATGGATATAGAGCTTGGCAGGACATTTTAAAGTGTTTATCTTAGATCTCTTGTAACAACCAACCCACACGTAGGAGAATGGCTACATTCTTAAGGATCTTTCAGTTGTCCTTTTGTTATCTTTTTCTAATTTACCCTTGGCTTTCAAATAATGTGTCTGGAATTGCGGCCTAATCACAAATTTTAAGACATATTTGCAGTTTAGATATGCTTTCTTCCATTTGGAGGTGGGGTGTTATTGTAAAACACCCTAAATAGATACTTGATTTTCACCAATACCTGGTTCCAGACTTTATCACAGTCAGTGCTCTGGCTCTCCATTAAAACACAAAAAAATTACCACCATATTTAGTGGCTTAAAACAACATCCATTTTATTATTCTTTATATTTTGTCAGTCCAGAATTTTGGCAGAGTACACAGAGAAAGGCGTGCTTCTGCTCCAGAATGTATAGGGTCTCAGCTGGAGTAACTCAAACAACTGACGGCCAGAACAGCTGGGTTCTGGCCAGGCATCTCTTTTCATGGAGACTCAGGGCTTCTTCTTTTGGATCCTCCATGTGGCCTTCTCTCATGGTGTCCTCGGTATAATAGCCTCGGGATAGTTCAACTTCTTACCTGGAAGTTCAGAAGTCTATAAGCAAGTGTCCTGAGAAGGAAGAAGACACCAGCCTCCTAAGGCCAGGATCTGGAAGCAGTTACAGCATCACTTGCACTATACGGTCTGTCATAGCAGCCACAGAGCCTGCCAAGATTCAAGAGGAGGACTCATAGAGGAGCGCCAACCAATTTGTAGTCATCTTTAATCAACTAAAATAAAGGACTGAGTTTTAATTATAAGTGGAAAGACATTTAAAAAATAAACAAGAGAAGGGCAGTTCTTTTTTATTAGTGACGTTATTGAAAAATCACATGGATATTTCTGCCAATATGCAATTGACAATTTATCCCTTTATGAAGATGAAGCCTATGGTGTATTTGCCTCCTACTCTTTACTGAATGCTCATCCATCCCAGTTTTGTTGTTTCAAAATCTCAACAATTACTTATATACATCCCTATGTCTTTATGTCTTCTAAATTTAAATAATAATTTGACTGATTCATTGGAGCTCCTCTAAGCCTTTTAAGTGTTTTGCTTTATTTAATTCTCATAACAAACCTGTAATCTCCTTATATAATTGAGAAAAATATTTAATAGGGGTTAATGAAATTGCACATTAGGTTAAGAAATATTCCTGTAGTGAGGTCAGAAGGCCATTCCTTGAATTTATACTAACATTTATACTGACAGCATTGGACTAAGTCTTAATGTTGATTTTGTGGGTACACAAGCTGTTAACTTTTAGACAAATGTTAGATTAGCAATCTTTACATTTCCTATCAGTTATAAAACTTCATGAGGACTTACATTCTTCAAAAAGATAAAATTTCTTTTGAGGATTAGGAGAAAATAACTTCTTTTGTTAGAGTCAGGTTATTTAAATAGATGGAAAATTAGAAAGCAGGTCCTATTTTGGAAGTTCCTTGGCTATAATTTGCTTCTATTTATACCTAGAAATGACTATTTGTGTCTTTTGAATCTACCCTCTGGCTCTTGATCCACTTTCTGAGCCAAATTTCCTTTTTCATGAAATTTGGTATGTGTTTCCAACTAAATAGTTCTCTCAGTAGGTCCAGCCAGCATCTCAGTTGACCTCAAGCCCAACACTGCTGAAGAAGTATAATAAGGCCACAAACTAGCAGATTAAATTCTGTTTGCTTGAAGATTTGGCTAGAACTACCTAAACCCAGAGGAAAACTATATTTTATTAGGATTAACGGATAATGTCTATTGAATGCAAAAATTTAAAACTATATTATGACTATACTTGTGAACACAATAGGCAGTTCTTAAAAATATTGAGAGGATTTTATTTATAGATGCTTGCTTTGAACTGCGTATAACTTCTCAAAAGTCTCTTTGGGCAATGAAACTTTCTGTGATTTCCTAAAAATAATTTTATTTCTGGTTCTAAGTTTTTAAATAGAAAAGATTATATCATTTCAAATTTCTTAAGTAACTAAGAACTAATGTGATAATATAATAGGGTCTAATAAAGGAAAGGTAGAATATACTAGCAAGTGGCAAATACACTTTAAGAAAACATTGCAACATTTAAATTTTTTACACTCAAGATCTGATTTTCCATTGAAATAATTGTAATACCAACTCATTTTTAAAAATTGATTGTTAAACTTGGAATTTATCAATACACTTAACTGAAACTTTAGTCCCTTTCACAGAACTCTGAAAAAAAAATCTAAACTCATTGACATGTCCTGCAAAGATATGCATAACCTAAGTACCCATTGTGCAGATGAAATTACCAACTTTTCCAACCTCCTCTCCTATTTCTACATATGGCTTATTTCTCATTAGCCACTGGAATTACACAGTCCCTTCAAATTGTCTAACTATTCTCACCTAAAGTTCTTTGTTCTTGTCTTCTTAAGTTGAAGTTCTCATTCCCCTGACTTTTAAATGACTTTCTTTTTCATTTCACTTGTTTTCCCACATTTTTAATATTTTCAGATTCCCTTTCCTCATCATCTTAACAAAACTGCATTACCATCTCTTCCCCTGCCATTTTTATCTGCTTCCCCACGTTGCTTTCTAAAATAGCTTCTAAGATTATATTTTTGTTGTCTTACGTGCTCAGTATCTGTTTCTCCAGCTAAAATGTACGTTCCTTGAGAAGCTGTATTATCACTGCAAATATCAACGCCTAAAAGAGTGTGTGTATTTCATATTTATTTATTGAATATAAACTACCAGCCCTCTCATACACACATATAAATATAAAAATATAGAATTTAATCAGTAACATAATATTATTTATAGAATTAATCATCTGATGAATATTTCATATTTCTACTGTTTTTTTTGCTCATAACTTCCCTGAGAAACAAACTGATACTTTAATCCCATTTATAGAGATGTTTATAATTTCTGGACTGAGAATCAAATTATTTGGATCCTAATGATGAAACATAGCTAGTAATTTGGTATGTGTTCCCTGGAGGTTGAGAGACATGGGTTCAAATTCCAAGTTTGCCTTTTAAAACTTCGGTGATATAGAGTAAACTGCCTCTGCACCTACTTTTTGGAGTGGGATAAATTATGACCATGACCTGAGATACAATAACTAAATAACACAATTTGGCAATCGTTTTTACAATTATCTCTTGTCTCACAAGATACAGGCTATGAATGACCATTTAAGCTTATGAGACCTACTTTCCTCATTTTCAAAGAATGGCATTTACAAAATTTCCATATATTTTTCTGTTTGGTGGTAGAGAATAGTTAGCAGTTGCCCTCACCATTTAGAGTCCTCTAACAGTGAGAAACAATTAAGACTCTATTCCATATTCTCTTTTCCAAAGCAAATAAACAATCTCAAGTCTTTTAATATCCTTGGTTAACATTTTTCATTTTATTTTCTCAGAGACCAGACTCACGAAGAACACAAGACCTAACTTTGCTGTTATTAATGAACACTGTCAAACACACGACTCCCAGACTATTATGTCTTTTCCCTGCTATGTAGATGGGCCAAGGTTAGTGGGAACAGACTAGTCTTTAATTGGTCTTATTCTGCCATGATACATATGGAGTCAACAAAGTTGATATCGCCTCTGAATTTTCACCATATTCTCTATGTCCTTATGTCAGTCTACTACATTTATAATCATAACAGTTAGGGGGTTTCAAGTTTAATTAACAAAAAACAAACAAAACTCAAACTAGCTTAAATAAAGAAGGGACTTGATTGGTTCACTTGTCAGAAAAGTCAGAGGCAGGCAATACTGGATCCAGTAATTTACACCACCTCCCTTGAACTTCGCCTCTCTGTCTCTCCACTGTGCTTTTCATGATCTCAGTTTCCACACCAGAGTTCCAGATTCTCCTGTTAGGCAGCAAAATCACTAGAGCATCTTCAGACCACTCACTTTTACACTTTACAATCCAAGAGAAAATAGGATGTATCTTCTATCTCTTTAAATCCTGGAGATTATTCATTTTTATTGACTGAAATCAATTTTCAGTGGCCAGTGAGGTTTGTTTCAAGCAATCAATCTGATTCAAGCCATGTAGCCAAGAAAGGGAAGATCAAAAAGTGTTGATGGAAGAGATAATTGGAACTGAAGAGGCAATCAACAAATGTCTACCACCTTCTTTTAAGATACACATTTTCGTATTGAGAAAGCCTATCTGATAAGTACCACCAGGAATACACCTGCAGCAAAACAAAGTTAGGTTTATTAACTTTATGCAGCAAGGGAGGACACTGTCAATGAGGAACAGTGGGACAGATAACTGAAAGGGAATGGGGAAGGACTTTTAATAGGGCTTGTGTTCATGCCTAATGACTATTTCTAAGGAGCAACTTGGAGAAGCATGAAACAGCTCTGGATTGTTTATCACAATAGTCTCGGTTAGGACGCAAGAGAAACAGAGCAGGGTTGACAAAATCATTGGTAAAGAAGCAGTAATTGCTCAAGTTGTGTGGCCTTGGCCATGTCTAGTTGGAAACTTTGTTTTGGTTTCTGTTAGAAATGCTATAGTCTGATTACCAGCAGCACTGCAAGTAAGACTTTCGGTTCTGTTTCCTCAGCAACTACAAAGTCAAGATAAATGAGGAAAGCTATGAAAACAAAACACGAATTCCCCAAAATCCTCTTATCTGAAGAACTAAGGTTGGAAAATGAGGCCACTTCAGTATGTCAAAGTGACTCAAATGGTTCAGATCCTTTAAGCAAAGGCAGAATGTTCTATTCTCACTGATTTGATTTCAAATAGTAGTGCTTCTCATAGCTGAGGCTTTTAATCAACAAGGTTTCTCAGCACAATGTCTTTAAAGTTAATTAATAAAAGAAGTCTTTACATATTCAAAATAAATAACTGCTACTTTTTTGGAAGATTTTATTTTTTTCCAGCAGTTTTAGATTCACAGCAAAATTGGGGGGAAGGTACAGAGAATTCCCATATATTCCCTATCACACACGTGCATAGCCTCCCTCATAATCAATATCCTCCATGAGTGTCAACCCTGAATAGGTAAATTTCTTGCCATTGATGAACCTACATTGACACATCGTAATCAAAGTCCATAGTTTACATTACAGCTCACTCTTTGTGATGTACGTTCTATGCACTTGGACAAATAAACAATAATATATATCTGCCATTATTATAGCATCATACAGAATAGTTTCACTGCCCTAAGAATCCTCTGTATTCCGCCTATTCATCTCTCCCCTCATTTCTACCCCTGGCAACCACTGATCATAAATTTTACCCTTTCCAGAATGTCGTATAATTGGAATTATACAGTATATATCTTTGTGGATTGGCTTCTTTAGCTTAGTAATACGCATTTAAGATTCCTCCATGTCTTTTCACCGTGTGATGGCTCATTTCATTTTAGCACTGACTAATATTCCATAGTCTGGATGTAACATGGTTTATTTATCTATTCACCTACTAAAGGATATCTTGGTTGCTTCTAAGTTTTGGCCATTAAGCAATTATTATAAATCTCCTATAAACATCCATGTGCAGGTTTTTGTGTGGACATAAGTTTTCAACTCATTTGGGTAAATACATAGAGCACAGTTGCTGGATCATATAGTGAGGGTATGTTTAGTTTTGTAAGAAACCACTAAACTGTCTTCCAAAATGGCTGTACCATTTTGCATTCCCACCAGCAATGAACGAGAGTTCCTGTTGCTCCATTTCCTCGTCAGCATTTACTGTTGTCAGTGTTCTGGATATTGGCCATTTTAATAGGTGTCTAGTGGTATCTCATTGCTGTTTTAACTTGCATTTCCTTGATGAGAAATGATGTGGAGCATATTTTCACATGTTTATTTGCCATCTGTATATTTTCCTTGGCAAAGTGTCTGTTAAAGGTTTGACCCATTTTCTAATTGGGTTGTTTGTTTCTTTTTGATGAGTTTTAGGAATTCTTTGCATATATGAGATAACAATTCTTTATCAGATGTGTCTTTTCTAAATATTTTTCCCAGTCTGTGGCTCATCTTCTCATTCTCTTGATAGTTTTTGTAGAGCAGAAGATTTTAACTTTAATTGTCTGGCTTATCAATTATTTTTTCATGGATTGTCCGTTTTTCTGTTGTATCTAAAAAGTTATTACCATTCACAAGGTCTTTCAGGTTTTCTCTGATGTTATGTTTTAGGAATTTATACTTTTGTGTTTTACATTTAAGCAGCCCCATGATCTTTTTTTTTTAAAAGAAGGTTAGGCCTGAGCTAACATCTATGCCCATCTTCCTCTATGTTTTATGTGGGATGTCTTCCACAGTATGGCTTGATAAGTGACTTGTATGTGTGGGCCCGGGCCTGCAAACCCAGGGCCGCCAAAGCAGAGCATGTGAATTTAACCCCTGTGCCACCGGCCAGACCCCCATGGTCCATTTTGAGTTCTCTTTTGTGAAAAATGTGAGGTCTTTCTCTAGATTCACTTTTTTGTGTGTGGCTGTCCAGTTACTCCAGCACCATTTGTTGAAAAGACTATCTTTCTTTCATTGCATTGTCTTTGATCCTTTTTGAAAAATCAGTTAACTGTATATGTATGTGGGTCTATTTCTATTCTTTCTATTCTGTCCCATTTATCTATTTGTATATTCTTTTGCTAACATCATGCTATCTTGATTTTTGCAGTGTTATGTAAGTCTTGAAGTCAGGTAGTATCAGTTCTCCAACTTTGTTCCTTCCCACCAGTATTGTGTTGGCTAGTCTGGATCTTTTGTTTCTCTATCGAAACTCTAGAATCAGTTTGTCAGTATCCACAAAATGGCTTGCTGGTACTTTGGCTGTGATTACATCGAATCCATAGATCAAATAGTGAAGAACTGACATCTTGACAATAGTGAGTCTTCCCCTCCATGAACATGGAACATCTCTCTATTTAATACTTCTTTGATTTCATTCTTCAAAGTTTTGTAGTTTTCCTCATATAGATCTGGTACATATTTTGTTAGATTTATACATTAATATTTCATCTTTTTGGGTGCTAATGTAGATGATATTATCTTTTTAATTTCAAATTCCACTTTTTAATTACTGGTTATAGGAAAATGATTGACTTTTGTATATTAATCTTGTATCCTGCAATTTTGTTATAATTGCTTAATTCCAAGAGACTTTGTAGTCAATTCTTCAGATTTTTTACATAAATGACTACCTCATGTGCTAACAAATACAGTTTTATTTCTTCCTTCCCAACTTGTGTACTTTTTATTTCCTTTTCTTATCTTATTGCATTAGCTAGAATTTCCAATATGATATTCAAAAGGAATAGTGAGAGGGCATATCCTTGCCTTATACCTGATTTTAGAGGGAAACTTCAAGTTTCTCACCATTAAGTATGATGTTAGCTGTAGGTTTTTTGTAGATATTCTTTATCAAGTTGATGACATTCCTCTCTATTCCTAGTTTACTGAGAGTTCTTTTAATCATGAGTAGGTGTTGGATTTTGTCAAATGCTTTCTCTGCATCCATTGATATGGTCATGTGATTTTTCTTATTTAGTCTGTTCATGTGATGGATTACATTAATTGATTTTTGACTGTTGAGCCAGTCCTGCATACCTGGAGATAAATCCAACTTAGTCATGCTGTATAATTCTTTTTTATACATTGTTAATTTTGATTTTCTAATATTTTGTTGCAAATTTTTGCATCCATATTTCCTGAGAGCTATTAGTCTGCAATTTCTTTTCTTATAATATCTTTGTCTGATTTTGCTAGTAAGGTAATGCTGGCCTCATAAAATGACTTAGGAATTATTCCTTCTGCTTCTATCCTCTGAAAGAGATTGTAGATAATTGGTATAATTTCATCCTTAAATGTTTGGTAGAATTCACCAGTGACCCCATCTGGGCCTGGTGCTTTCTGTTTGGGGAGGTTATCCGGTGCTGATTCAATTTCACTAATAGAATTCTATTAAGATTATCTATTTCTTTTTGTGTGAGTGTGGCAACTTGTATCTTTCAAGGAATTTGTCCATTTCATCTAGGGTTTGAAATTTGCTGCAATAGAGTTGTTCACATAACTGTTACATTTTTAATCTAGGGTTTAATTTTAACCTTTTTAACCAGAAAAAAAGACTACCAAAATTTATCATTAAATATGAGTATGATTATGTCTACAATAAACAAGATAAAGGAGAATCGTGCCAGACCATATTGAAGCACCAGAGGTCCAGTGTCTCCTTTACCTAGTTGTACAGAAAGACTCAGGCATTTGAAATGGATTTTCTTGGCATCAGTTTTTATCTAGTTATTATAAGCCTATTCACTAAGTAGCTAGAAGAGAAAACACAAAAATTTAGACATGGGATGAAAATAATAAAAGTAGGACTTAATATTAGCAGTCTAAGAAAGAGCCAACATAGGTTCTCAGGATGTTTATTAGGACAAAATCATGATAAATAATTTAGATCAAATGAGAACATTTTAATAGAAAGGTAAACTTAGTTATAGAGAGTAGACGAAATTATATAAAATAGTATTTGTTGAAAAATTTTTTTATTTTGAGATGAGTATAGATTCACTGTAAGTTGCAAAAAACAAACAAACAACAACAACAAAGTATAGGGAAATTCTATGCATGCTGCATCCAGGTTTCCCTAATGATAATACCTTCAATAACCACAGTACAACATCAAAACTGGGAGATTGACGCTGGTGTACATTCCACGGAACTTATTACATATACTCATTTGTGTTTGCGTGTGGCAGAGGGGTTGTGTAGTGCTATCCATTTTTATCACATGTATAGATTCATGTAACTAAAACCACCCTCAAGGTGTAAAACTCTTCCACCATCACAATGTCCATCAGGCTAAACCTTTATAGCTACATAGCATAGCTATACGTATATAGCTATGCTATGTAGCTATAAAGGTGGAATGTCCCTTTTATCATTATATACTGCCCCTGTTTTTCTCTCATTGTCTTTTTTATCATGAAGCCTACTTTGTCTGATATAAGTATGGAAATACTTGCTTTCTTTTGTTTGCCATTAGCTTGGAGTATCATCTTCCACCCCTTCACTCTAAGCCTGTGTTTGTCATTAGAGCTGAGATGTATTGCCTGGAGGCAGCAAATTGTTGGCTCTTGTTTTCTAATTCATCCAGCTACTCTGTAACTTTTGATTGAGACATTCAACCCATATACATTTAGAGTGACTATTGATATATGAGGGCTTAATGCTGCCATTTTATTGCTTCTTTTCCAGTTGTTTTGTATTTCCCTTGTTGCTTGTCTCATGTATTTCAGTTTGGTGGCTGTCTATCATGGTTTTCTCAGTTTTCTGTTTATTTATCATTTATGTCTCTGTTCTGATTTTTTGTTTACTGGTTACTGTGAGGAAAAGACCTTGTAGATGAGATAGTCCATTCTCTGATAGCCTCTTATGCACTTAGTCTAAGTAGGTTTCATCCCATTCTCTTCCCCATCTAAGTTGTTGTTGTCACAACTATTCCATTGTGTGTTGTGAATTTGTGGTTTAAATGAAGTGATTATATTTATTTTTGATGTTTTCCTTCCATTTATCTTGAGTCATAATTACGTCTTTGCTAATCTGTTTTGATAGAGAGTTAAAATTTTCTGCCTATTTATCTCTTTGCTCAAGGCTTTGTAAACCCTTTCTTCTATTTTTTTTTAGGTATGAGGGGCTTCTTGATCAAATCCTGTAGAGGGGGTACTTGTGGAGATGAACTCCCTCAGCTTTTGTTTATCTCGGAGTGGTTTTATTTCTGCATCATATCTGAAGGATGTTTTCACTGGGTATAGTATTCTTGGCTGAAAGTTTTGTCTTTCAGAATTGTGAGTATATCATTTCACTCTCTCCTAACCTGTAAGGTTTCTATCCACTCAAAGCCTGATAGGGCTTCCTTTGTAGGTTGTTTTTTCTGCCTTGCTGCCCTTAATGTTTTTTATTTGTCATTGACTTTTGCTAGCTTTACTAATATATGCCTTGGAGAAGGTCTTTTTACATTGATGTTATTAGGAGTTTTACTGGCTTTATTTACATGTAGTTCCAGCTCATTCTCCAGGTTTGGGAAGTTCTCTGCTATTATTTCTTTGAACAAGCTCTCTGCTCCTTTCTCTCTCTCTTCTCCTTCTGCAATACCTATAATCCTTATGTTGCATTTCCTAATTGAATCAGATATTTCTCATTTCTTTTTAGTTTTAATTCTCTCTCCTTCTCCATCAGAAGCATTTCTGTATTCTTATCCTCTATATTGCTAATTCTATCCTCCATAATATGAGCTCCATTATTTAAGGAGTCTGTGTTCTTCTTTAACTCATCCATTGTCTTTTTCATCTCCAACGTTTCTGATTGGTTGTTCTTTATTGTTTCTATCTCTTTCATGAAGAATTCCCTCTGTTCATTAATTTTGTTCCTGATTTCATTGAACTATCTTTCTGAATTCTCTTGTAACTCATTGACTTTTTTTTTTTTTGAGGAAGATTAGCCCTGAGCTAACTGCTGCCAGCCCTCCTCTTTTTGCTGAGGAAGACTGGGCCTGAGCTAACATCCATGCCTATCTTCCTCTACTTTATATGTGGGATGCATACCATAGCATGGCATTCCAAGTGGTGCCATGTCCGCACCCGGGATCTGAACCGGCGAACCCCAGGCTGCTGAAGCAGAACATGCACACTTAACTGCTGCACCACTGGGCAGGCCCCCATCATTGACATTTTTTATGATGGCTGTTTTTTATTCTCTGTCATTTAAAGTTGCTCATTGAAGTATTTTTGTGATTACTACTTTAAAATTCTTGTCTGGCAACTCCAACATCCCAGTAATCTTAATGTTGATGTCTCTTGATTGTAGCTTCTAATATGACTTGTGATTGTCCTGGTTATTGGTATGAAGAGTGATTTTTTTATTGTACTATGGATATTTTGGGTATTATGTTGTGAGACTCTGGATCCTATCGAATCTTTTTTAGCAGGTAGTTACCCTGTTTAGGGTACATTGGTTTTAGAAGAAGATGGAGGTTCAGGCTCCCCATTGGTTCCTGCTGACACCAGGATGGGGTTGGAGGAGACCAGAGTGCTGAGTAACCTTGCTTCACACATCCTCATTAAGTCTTGTTGCTGCTGGATCGGAGCAGAGGCTCAGCTTCTCACTAGGTTCTGCTTGCACCAGGACAGGGTAAGTGGAATGATGATTATCCCACTTCCTACCATCTAGAACAGTCTCACTGCTGCTGAGTGTTTTTTGTGGCTCAGCTTCTTGTTGGACCCCGTGAAAACACTGGCAGGTGACTTAGAGAATTGCCTGCTTCTGCTGGGCAGAAGATTGAAGACTAACTCTCTGTTTAGGTACAGTGACATTATCCTAGCAGTGGAATTTGAGCATTATCTCTTTATGCCAAGTGTGGGATGGAAGATCAACTCCTGTGGAGCAAATTCTGAAATTGTCCCCCAAGATTTTCCTTCTTAATTCCCATGACTATAAGTATACAGACATCTTGCCCATGGTTGTGTTATGTTACATAGCAAAATGAATTTTGCAGATGTAATTAAGGTTGCTAATCAGTTAACACTGACTTACTCAAAAGGGAAATTATCTCTGTGGATCTAATATAATTACATGAAGCCTCTAAAAGCAGAGCTATTTCTCTAGTTAGTAACAGAATGAAAAGTAAGAGATATTCAAAACAA
This sequence comes from Equus przewalskii, assembly GCF_037783145.1. Taxonomy (NCBI): domain Eukaryota; kingdom Metazoa; phylum Chordata; class Mammalia; order Perissodactyla; family Equidae; genus Equus; species Equus przewalskii. The sequence continues at coordinate 74,738,754 of NC_091833.1, read as the reverse complement.
AAAAGAGAATTCCGTACGTCTTCGAAAGCTTTAAAGATGGAAGGGGCCATGTGCAAGAACCATGGAGCAGCCTCTAGAAGCTGAAAGTGACTCCTAACCAGCGGCCAGCAATGGTTACAGGTAGGATGGGGGAGGTTGATTATATGAGTAAGAGCCTCAGAGATTTTTCTGAGCAAGCATGTTAAGCTACCTGATTATATCCCTTAAGTGGCAACTCTATGCCACTACCAAGCCATCTGTTGTACAGCATCTTGCAAAATATGAATTTCAATATGTTGATCTTAATTACCTAAGGATGACCCAGGTTAGAAGTTAGATTAGACTAATCCCAAATTCCTGAGTTATCCTAATTCTTAGTGGAATTTTAAAAATAATAACCATGATATATTTGCTCTGAGTGCTGTGATAGTGGAAGTTGAATGAGAAAAATCATAGATGAGGATGATCTGTGGAGATAGATCTGGTCTTACACTCAGTATAGAGAATATGGCTTTGAATAATTTGGTTTGTTTATTCAGTGAATCTCTATTTTTTAATATGAATTGTCATTTCAAAGCTTTATTATTGTATACATTTTGTGGATATGTTCCTTTGTTACTACAAAGACTCAATAACAGAGCTGAGTTGCAAATGCAAAAGAAAGCCTTAATGGATTAAGAGCTCATAGGTCCAGAGAAGGAGGGACAGCCTCTTGCTAAAGGATTCTTGAAGAAGTTTCATTGCAAAGTTGTTTTGTGGAAATACGAGGAATGCCCACAGGAACAGTTAGGATTTCAGTACTTCTTATCCAAAGTTTAAAAATCTATTATAGCACAAAAATGAAATACAGACTCTAGTGAGAGAAGCAATAATTTCCTGAATGTTAAAGGAAAACACTTAACGATTATGTAAAACAAGAAGTAAACTTTGTTTACAACTGCAGGAATATTGTTCTCAGATTCAGTATTGAAACCAATCAAGACTGAAAAGCTAAGGTGTTATTTATGAGCTATTCCCTCATGGTTCCATTTTGCTCAAATCACATCTGGAGCCTGAGTTGTGCTCTGTGATAGAAGGTAACATTTGTTGACTGTATTGGGTGGCATTTGCAATATGCCCTTATTGAAATCCCAAATCATATTTACAAAGAAAGTTTCAATCAAAAAAATTTTCAACCCATTCATTGATACATATGATATAATCTTCATTACTTTCCTTGTTTCCTAACATACAAGTTTCTTCCGAACCTACTATCATGAATAGAAGAAGAAAATAATTTTTACACAGCAAGAACAAAGATTTCAAGGTAATTTTTACATTGGTAAATATATATTGTTGGCTAGATTTGCTACAAGCATTTCCTAAAACGAATTGAAGACAATTTTCAGATACTAGATGAAAAATCATATGTAAGAATAGAGATCCCATATTTATGTTACTGAAAAAGCTTTATTTCCTCTATAGATATATTACAAACAAAAAAAGTAAACCTAAAAGTGAGGCTGAAAAATAATGTTTCCTGAACACCTACAAAATTTATTCTAAGTCTGTCATTCCCTTTCCAACATTAGATGTTTATGCGCTGTCACCAAAACTATTTATACACAAGTGAAGGCTTTCAAAGTAGAGAAAGATACAGGGTGGGAAAGAAAAGTATGTATTGAATACAAATGATGTACAACTGTATAATTTTCAAAATAGGTTCAATGTTTTTTACCTAAAATTGTTTAAACTTTGCTATAACTGCAAAGTAAAAAAGAATTGTATATGGGGCCGGCTCCATGGCTGAGTGGTTAAGGTCACGCGCTCCACTGTGGCAGCCCAGGGTTCGGATCCTGGGTGCGGACATGGCACTGCTCATCAGGCCACGTTGAGGCGGTGTCCCACATCCCACAACTAGAAGGACCTGCAACTAAGATATACAACTGTGTACAGGGGGGCTTTGGGGAGATAAAGCAGAAACAAGCAAACAAACAAAAAGAAGATTGGCAACAGTTGTTAGCCCAGGTGCCAATCTTTAAAAGAAAAAAAAAAAAGAATTGCATAATCATGCTATATTTTAAACTATCTTAAAATAAAGAATATGAATATAAAATATATACATTTCATACATGACAAGTTAGGGAAATTAAATTAACGTCCTATTCAATATTTATTGTTAGCTGGCTAACCACTGGAAAAATAAAATAAAACTGGATTTCTCTGTCCCTACACCAAAAATAATCCTGGCTGAATCAAAATTTAAAAAGAAAAGACAGCTTCTAAATAAATTATGAGTGAAATTTCATTGTGGAAAAATGAAACACATTCCAAAAGACATGGAGGCTTATACTGAAATAAAATTATCACAAAATATTCTGGAAGATAAATTCAAAATCTAGTGCTATAATTAAATGGATAATATACAAATTCTTTTAGTTATGAAAGGAACATTAATAAATCAATCAGTAAAAAGGAACATCCTGAATAAAATGAGAACTAAAACATAAGATGAATTATAAAACAATTGATCAGCCTCACTAATAAAGAAGTTAAAAATAGACTTTAAGGGGCTGGCCCAGTGGCGCAGTGGTTAAGTTCACACGTTCTGCTTCTCAGCAGCCCAGGGTTTGCCGTCCTGGATCCCAGGTGCGGACATGGCACCACTTGGCAAACGCCGCGCTGTGGTAGGCGTCCCACATATAAAGTAGAGGAAGATGGGCACGGATGTTAGCTCAGGGCCAGTGTTCCTCAGCAAAAAAGAGGAGGACTAGCAGTAGCTAGCTCAGGGCTAGTCTTCCTCAAAAAAACAAAAAATAAACTTTAAAAAGTACATGTGTATGATTTTATATGTAGAAAACTGTAAAGAATCCACTAAAAATCTTTTAGAAATAATAAATGAATATCGTCAAGTTGCAGAATACAAAATCAACATACAAAAATCAGTTGCGTTCCTATGCACTAACAATGAAGTAGCAGAAAGAGAAATTAAGAATACAATCCCATTTACAACTGCAACAAAAGGAATAAAATACCTAGGAATAAACTTAACCAAAGAGATGAAAGATCTCTTCTCTGAAAACTATAAAATATTGTTGAAAGAAATTGAAGAATACACAAAGAAATGGAAAGATATTCCTTGCTCTTGGACTGGAAGAGTTAACATAGTTAAAATGTCTATACTTCCTAAAGCAATCTATAGATTCAGTGCAATCCCTATCAAAGTTCCAACAACATTTATCACAGAAATAGAACAAAGAATCCTAAAATTCATATAGGGCAACAAATGACCCAAATAGCCGAAGGAATCCTGAGAAAAAAAGAACAAAGCTGGAGGTATCACACTCCCTGATTTCAAAATATACTACAAAGCTATAGAAACAAAAACAGTATGGTACTAGTACAAAAACAGACACACAGATCACCGTGGAACAGAAGTGAAAGCCCAAAATAAACCCACACATTTGTGGACAACTAATTTTTGATAAGGGAGCCAAGAACATACAATGGAGAAAGGAAAATCTCTTCAATAAATCGTACTGGCAAAACTAGACAGCCACAACAAAAGAATGAAAGTGGATCACTACCTTACACCTTACAAAAAAATCAACTCAAAATGAATTAAAGACTTGAATGTAATATCTGGAACCATAAAACTTCTAGAAGAAAACATAGGCAGTATGCTCTTCAACTTCGGTCTTAGCAGCATTTTTTCAAATACATGTCTGACCAGGCAAGGGAAACAACAGAAAAAATAAATAAATGGTATTACTTCAAACCGAAAATCTTCTGCACAGCAAAGGAAACCATCAACAAAATTAAAAGACAACCTAAAAATTGGGAGAAGATATTTGCAGACCATGTATCAGATTAGGGGTTAATATCCAAAATATACAAAGAACACATACATTTCAACATCAAAAGAACTAACAACCCAGTTGAAAAATGGGCAAAAGATCTGAACAGATTTATCCAAAGAAGATATACAGATGACCAACAGGCACATGAAAAGATGTTCAAGATCAGTAACTATCAGGGAAAAGCAAATAAAAACTACAATGAGATATCACCTCACTCTGGTCATAATGGCTATAATTAACAAGACAGGAAACAATAAGTGTTGGAGAGGATGTGGAGAGAAGGGAACCCTTGTACACTGCTAGTGGGAGTGCAAACTGGTGCAGCCACTATGGAAAGCAGTGTGGAGTATCCTCAGAAAATTAAGAATATATCTACCATATGATCCAGCTATCCCACTGCTGGGTATTTAACCAAAGAACTTGAAAACACAAATGCATAAAGATTCATTCACCCTTATGTTCACCACGGCATTATTCACAATAGCCAGCACTTGGAACCAACCTATGTGCCCATCAAGGGACTCATGGATAAAGAAGATATGGTGTATATACACAATGGAATACTACTCAGCCATAAGAAATGACGAAATCTGGCCATTTGTGACAACAGGGATGGAACTTGAGGGTATTATGTTAAGTGAAGTAAGTCAGGAGAAGGTCAAATACCATATGATCTCACTCAAAAGTAGAAGACAAAAACAATGACAAACAAACACATAGCAACAGATATTCAACCAGTGGTTACTAGAGGGAAAAGGGGGAGGGAGGAGTGTGAGAGGGGTGATTTGGCACATGTGTGTGGTGATGGATTGTAATTAGTCTTTGGGTAGTGAACATGATGTAATCTACACAGAAATTGAAATATGTAATGATGTACACATGAAATTTATATAACGTTATAAACCAGTTACTGCAATAAAAAAAATAAAAAACAAAGTAAAAAAAAGTTTATGGGTATCTATCTATATTTCTCTATACCATTTTATGTTCACATTCGTATAAGATCGGCGAAGATAGTTAAGATTATTGTTGGCATGGCGAAAAAAGGCTCTTTCATATGCTGTTGATGGAATGTGAACTGAATTGCTATATCATTTTGGAGGACCATTTATTAATAACAAAACATTTGTAAGTGTTTTTTGCCACACTCTCATTCTTAGAAATTAATATCACAAACATATTCACACTAATGGGACAATATGGGCATCTATATAAAAGGTTTTCAGTTGATCATATCATTGTGCTGTTCTTTAGCAGATTAAGTGAAATAGGACCCACCCATATGACTGTATCTGTGGCAACAACAAAAAAATTAGAAAAGATGTTTAGAATTTAGTGTGAAACAAACAAAAAGTTTTAAAATACTAAATGTAATATGATTTTGTTTATTAAAATATACTATAATAATATATAACTTATTATCATGCAAACATATAAAACACATATTGAAATGAATTAATCAAGTTTAGTCATTTATTTCACAAATATTTTTTGAACCTAGTCGCTACCAATCGTGTGACTCTCTTTTTCATTGTCATTATCATGCAATCACATTATTATTAATTATTTTGTAAGAATTTGTATGCAAATAGTTGGTACACATATATCCACATTGTAAAAGAAACTGAAAACAATAAAATGAACACTCATCAATCCACAATGCAACTTAACTGGAACTTTGCCAACAGCATTGCATCATCTTCCGTGCTTCTCCATATTACCATCTGAAGCCTCCTTTTATCTTAATTATTATCCCAAAATTTGTTTATTGTTCCCTTGCTTTTAAGTTTAATATTTATTGAAGTATAACAATCATACAGAAAACAATAGAGTAAGTGATTATTTTGATAAACTTTCACAAAAGAAAACAAAATAAAGCATAACAAAAACAGAAAACAACTCCCAGATGAAGAAATAGAACTTTAACGCGTAAGAAGCTCCTCATTCCCCCTGTAAGTAAATACTTTCCCTGAAAGTTAACCACTATTCTGTCTTCTTACACAGTGTATTTACCTTTGACTGTTTTTGAACTTGATATAAATAGAATCACTTTATATATAGTGATGTGTTTCTTTTGTGCAATACTATATTGCGATGTTCATCTATGTTGTTCAATGACGCACTAGTTCATTTATTCTCATTGCTTGATAGTATTCATGATATGAAGATACAGCAATTTGTTTACTTATTACACTTTAGTTATTACATATAATTAGTATTAATACTTATGTACATAGATATATGTATATAAACGTATACTTATATATAAACACATATAAATATGCATTTTTGGGGTAGACATCTGGAATAGAATTACTGGGTCAAAAAACATAACTTGTTCCAGCTTTTTCAGATAGTATTAAATAATTATCCAAAGTGACTATATCAATTTACATTTCCACTATCATTGCGGGAGTTCCAGATAATTCATATACTCACAAACACTTGATATTGTCTTCACTGCAATAGATTAGATTATTAACAAAAAATATTTTCCCCACTTCAATGAGTAGAACAGAACTCCCTGCCATTAGATTCTAGGCCTGGCCATGGGAATTACTTTGGTCAGTGAAATGTTAGCTTCACAAGGTAAGTAGAGTAGTAAATATTTGCCTTGTTGTCTTGTTCTCTAGAACTTCAGTAGTGTCCATGAGAAGTATATATACAAGTAAGCCATGTGATCCCAGGAGAAGGGTGAAAGACATGTGGAACAGAGCAGAACTATCCAGTGAAGCCTATCCTAGACTAGCTGACCTCCAGCTAACCTGAAACCTGGTGAGCTAAATGAATACTTACTGTTGTATAACACTGCAGTGAGGGGCTACTTCTTACATAGCATTATTATGACCATAGATAACTAATACGTTAATCATTCTTTGGATGGAAAGTGGTATCATATTTTGTGTGTGCAGTTGCATGTTGTTTGATTTGCATTTCCTTGATAACTAATAAAGTTGAACACATTTTCCTATGCTTATTAGCCATTTGGATATCCTGTTGTATTAAGTGCCCATCCGTGTCTTTTCCTCATTTTTCTACTGAGCTGTCTATAATTTGTAGGATAATTTTGTGTAATAATAGTGTATAGACATATACACAAATAATATATATGTATGCTATATACTATACTTGTGAATGTTATATATATACATATACATATATGTGTGTGTATGGTATAGATAGGTAGGTAGATATAGATAGATAGTTGATAGGTATAGATTTATTCATATTCTGGAAATGAATCATTTATCATATATTTGTATTTCATATATTTTCCCACTCTGTGGATTACCTTTTCACTTACTTATTGCTATTTTTGATAGACATCTGTTAGCTATAATGTAGTCTAATTTATTATTTTTTCTCATTTACAGTTAGTACTTTTTGCATCTTGTATTTCAAATATTTTCATATCCTATGAATATGAAGATAAAGTATATTTTAAAACTTTTATTGTTTACAGTATTTAAATCTATGATGCATGTGTAATTATTTTTTTATGTATTCTCTGAGTTAAGGTAACAAGCTTCACTTTTTTCCATGTGGATTTTCATATTGACTAGCCTGTGCATTTTTCCATATTGGAAGCCCACCCTTTCATCACTACATTCCTACGTCACTCTTCAAAAAAAATCAGTTTATATAGAGTTACTAATCTGATATGGCTGCATAAAATCACTGTAGCCTCTTCTGTTTTGGACAAAATACAAGAAGTAACTATCTGAGATCATAGAATTATGTTTGCTTATGATAAAGTAAACAAATATAATCAGATCATAGAGGAAAGAAAACATTTGGAGCAGCTAAATGCATTAGGGGTATACAGGTGAAAGAAAGGTATTCTGAGATGATTGAAAAGTAAGAGCATTTGTCACCAGCAGAACTACTCTACAAGAGATGTTAAAGAAAGTTCTTCAGGCTGAATGAAAAGAATACCACAGGGAATTTTGGATCTTTAAGAATGAAGAAAGACCAGGAATGATCTATATCTAGTTAAATACAATAGACTGTTCTTTGTTTTAATTTCTTTAAGATACAAATACATGTTGACAGCAAAAAGTATAACGCTGTCCAGTGGGACTTTGAACACATGTAGATGTAACAGATTTAACAACTCAAAGATAAAGCTTAGTGGGGATACAAAAAGACCTATATGGTGGCAAACCTCCTACATTTTATTGAAGTAGTGTAATATTAACTCTTTGTAGAGTGAATGTTTGAATATGCATATTTTAATTCTTAGAGTAAGAAAGATTACACGAAGACATAAAGCTCCAAAAGTCAATAGATACATTAAAATGTAATGATCAAACAATCCAAAAGAAGGAAAAAAGGTAAAACAGAGCAACAAAAGTCAGAGGGGGCAAATAGAAAACAATAAAATATGAGACCTGTATTCAACAATATCAATAATCATACTTAATGTCAATGGTCTAAGCACTCTAATTAAGAACCAGAGATTGACAGAGATTGATTAAAATGTAAAACTGTAGTATAGTGGTCTACAAGAAAAAGATTTTAAATATAAAGTCACAGGTAGGTTGAAAGTAAATGGACAGAATGAGGTTTACCATACAAACAGTAAGCCTGATAAGATTGGAGTGGCTATCTTAATACTAGATAAAATAGAATTCAAGACAGAATATTACAGAAATAAAGTAAGACATTTTATAATAATAAAAGGGATAATTCATCAAGATGACATAACAATTCTAAATATATATGAACATCACAATTCTAAATACATATGCACCTAATAAAAGAACTCAAAAATACATGAAACAAAAATTAAATAGACTGCAGAAAGAAATAGACAATTCAACAAACATAGAAGGAGATATTAACATCTCTCTCAACAATTGATAGACTAGCAAGACCGATAAATCATGAATGACATAGAAGATCTTAACAGCACTATTCACTACTAGAACCATTGTAGTAGAACATTCACTACTAGATATTTATTGAACACTACATTCCATACACACAACGTGTACACAGTACACATTCTATTCCATGGAAAAGAATTCAATTTAGATAGACCATATGCTGGCCTATAAAACAAGATTTAATAAATTTGAAAAGATATAATGTACACGCATTTTATTTTCTGACCAACATAGAAATAAATTAGAATAAGACATGTAGACCTCTGTTCCACATATCTGGAAATTAGCAAAATACATCTACAGTCATACATTGCTTAATAAGGAGGATACATTCTGAGAAATGTGTCATTAGAAGATTTCACCTTTGTGCAAACATTATAAAATGTGCTAAAGGGGAACAAAATTTACCACCCCAAAATGTGTCTCTTTAACATGAGGATTATTTTAGGCTGATTATTTTTAAGAAAAAAAGACTTAGGAAGTTTTTCTTGTTATCTTCCCATTAGTTGTCTAAAGAAATTCAGATTAAAAAACCTGTCTCAGAAAGCAAGCTGTCACCTTAACATAATAAAAACTAGGTGATACGTAGGGAGGAACCTAGAAAAGCCTGCTTGTTGGGCTCCCCTCTAACTTCTGTTTCTGTGTGGCCAAACACTTGTTTTCCAGACGTTTGCTCCTTTTCAGCTACCTGTAATTGCCTTCCTTCCCTATGAAGTCCCTGCCTCTCCCCATTCCCAACATCTTCTTTTGTCTGTAACTGAGGATGGTATTTAAGGTGAGGGCTTTGACTACTTTGGTGAGTTACTTGATTTTCCTGGGTTTCTCCTACGTATACATGTTATTAAATTTAAGTTGATTTAATTCTTAGACCAGCCAGAAGAACCTACAAGGGTAGAGGAAAATTTCTTCCTCCCCTACAATACTTGCACAAACCCAGATGATACAGCCTACTACACACCTAGGCTATATTATAGTAATCTTATGGGACCACTGTTGTATATTCAGTTGGTTGTTGACTGAAATGTCATTATACAGCACATGGCTATATAATTCATGGGTCAAACTATACGCTCCTGGATCACAGATGAAATCAGGAAGGAAATCAGAAAACATTTAAAACTGAATGGCAACTGAAACACAATATATCAACACTTGTTTGAATCAGCTGAAGCAGCATTCAGTGAGAAACCCATAGCTTTGAATGCATATATTAAGAAAGAAAAATAATCACCCATGGTTCCAAATTAAGGTATTAGAAAAATAAAAGCAAAGTAAACCCAAAGCAAGAGGAAGAAAAGAAATAGTACATAGAAGAGCATATATCAATGTACTAAAAACAGATAGGCAAAAGAGAGAATTAGAAAAGTTAGAAGATAGGTTTTGATAAAATCAACATAATTGATAAATCCCTACATAGTCTGCTTAAGGAAAAAACAGGGACCATAAATTACCAATATTAAGAGGGCTATCTGGAGCCGGCTCTGTGGCCGAGTGGTTAAGTTTGCGTGCTCCGCTGTGGCGGCCCAGGGTTCGGATCCTGGGCGCGGACATGGCACCGCTCGTCAGGCCACGTTGAGGCAGCATCCCACATCTCACAACTAGAAGGACCTGCAACTAAGATGTACAACTGCGTACGGTGGGTGGGGTGTTTGGGGAGATAAAGCAGAAAAAAAAAAGAGGGCTATCATAATAGATGCTGCAGAAATTAAAATGTAATGAATGAATACTATGAACAGCTTTATGCCAACAATTTGACAACTTAGATACACATATTCTTAAAAAAAAAATTTATCAAATTTGACGCAAGATACCCCACAAAATCTTAATAGCTCTATGTCCATTGAAGGAATTAAATTTGTTATCAAAACATCTCTAAAAACAAAATTCAAGGTCCAGATGGTTTTGCTGGTGAATTTTGTAAAACATCCAAGGAAGAAATAATACAATTTAATACAAATATTTTCAAAAAATAGAAGAGGAGAAATGACTGATCAACTCTTTTTATGAGACCATTGTGACGCTGATATCAAAATCGGACAAGGAAATTGGAAAAAAATGAAGAAAGAAAAAAATTACAAAAATGGACTCAATAAATCTCAAAATCGTTGGTACACAGTTTATGATTCCATTTATATAAAATTCTAAACAAATAGAAAAATTTTTACTTGAGCTAATTACTGTATTTAATATACCTTAAAGTTATAACAAATAACATAATAGAAAAGCTCGTAACAGATTATATAGCAAATGTTAAATTCCCAATAATTATAATTATATTAATTTTCTGGGGCTGTCATAACAAAACACCATAAACTGGATGATTTAAACACATGAGTTTATCCTCTCATAGTCTGGAGGCTAGATGTCTGAAATTAAGGTGGAGGCAAGGTTGGTGCCTTCTGAGGGCTATGAGGGAATCTCTTCCACGCCTCTCCCCTGGCTTCCAGTGGTTTATTGTCAATCTTCGGCATTCTTTGCCTTGTAGGTACATTACTTCAGTCTCTGCCTCCATCTTCACGTGGCGTTCTCTCTGTGGACGTAGCTGTCTCTGTGTCCAAATTTCCACTTGTTATAAGGATACCAGTCATTTTGGATTAGGGTCCATCCTAATGACTTCATTTTAACTTGATTACCTCTGTAAAGACCCTTCCAAATAAACTCACAATCAAAGACAACAGGAGTTAGAACTCCAGTGTATCTTTTATGAGGGACACAGTTAAATCCATTGCAGGGAAGAATATATTGTGATAGAGAACTTATGTAAAAAATTAACAATTCTTTCTTCTACTGAAAGAATATCTATCCCTCCAAACTCTGCTAAGACAGCACATTTACGGGAGCATCTGTTCACCCAACTCTAGCTGGGGGTTCTTGAAAAACAATCAGGCCTTAGTACTCACTGTACAGAATTAATGTAGAGCAACCCCTCTTTATCGGCTTTGTTCTCCAAACAAATTGTTCTTCAACTTTCCTTCCACAAATATGTCTCAATCCTTAGCATTTGTCTGGTTTCTCGGGTGAATAACCAGGTTCAGGTTCACTTTTCTGCCTGACTTCATTGCTATCATCTAGGAAACCACTTATTTCTTTTTTGTCTTTTCCCTAAGCCCTCTGTGTTCATCCAGCAAGTCGAGTTTTAGTACCCCGAAAATGACTGGCTTTACACATTCTCTATTCAATCTCTTACAGAAAATGCCCTTACCAATATTTCTGAACACAGCAAAACAATTCTGTGCTCTCTTCCATGTGACAGCACTTAAAAATATTTGAAGAGAACTATTTTATGCTTTTCATGTACTACTTTTTCTTTTTCAATGGCCCGTGTAGGCTTTGTTTGGCTTAAGTTCTTATATATCCTACAAGGATAAAGTCAAACATTACCTATGTAAAAATTCCTCAAACCTCAAACCCTGGCTGTGTTAGTCATTACTTCTACCAAGTTGTAGTTCTCTGCATGCCTTAGATTATCTATTACAATTTATTATAATTATTTATTTAATCTTTTTCTACCTGCAATGCTATGCGCCTCTTGGATACAGATACATTGTTTAAATCATCTTTTCCATTCCAGTACAAGGAATTACAATTTAAATTTATAGGCAATCAGTGAATTAAATTTGAATGAATGAATGAATGAATGTGTAAGAGTCATGAACTCTGTGAGCATTATCTTCAAGCTGAATAGTTATCACTTGTCCAATAGCTTATTATATTAGGTCTACTATTTATCTGATTATACACCTGAGTGTATCCTCATTAGTTCATGCTTTGCTTAAAATGCGATAAGCAGAATTGAAAAGAAAAAAGATCTTGATTTTGGAGTATAACTTCCAATTAGAAGTTACTGCAAGTTTTTGTTCTGGGAACAAGTAGTATTAGAATAATCTGGACTTTGGTAAACTATAGTACCCGTGAAGGTTAATTTTCTGTGTCTACTTGAACAGGCTAAGGGATGCCTAGACAGCTAGTAAAACATGATTTCTGGGTGTGTCTGTGAGGGTGTTTCCAGAAGAGACTAATATTTGAATCTGTAAACTGAGTAAAAACTCACCAGAGCAGGAGGGCGCCATCTGATCCTTTGAGGGCCTGAATACAACAAAAAGTCAGAGGAGGAGGAAATTTGCTCTCTGCTTGTGGTGGGATATCCTCCTTCTCCTGCCCCTGTGACACTGGTGCTCCTGGTCTCTGCCTTAGGACTCCAACTGAGACTTACACTACTGCTCCCCACCCCTCTGCTGCCATTCCCTTCTTGAGCCTTTAGACTTGCACTGGGAATTAAACACCATTGGCTTCCCCTGTTCACATGCCTTCAGACTCAGACTGAATTACACCACCAACTGCCCTGACTCTCCAGCTTGTAGACTGCAGATATGTGAACCAATTGTGTGAACCAATTTCTATAAAAAATAAATAAATAGGAGATACACGCACACACACTCACACACACAGAGACATATTTCCTGTTGGTTCTGTTTCTCTGGAGAACCTTAATACGGTGCCCAAATTTTAACTACTCAAAAAATGGTGTACTTCTTTCTGTTATAACACTCCAGGCTGGGGCAGACATACTCTGAATGTTCATTTGGGGCCCAGAGTAATAGCTGCTCTGTTATCCTCTATACATGGTATGCAGATTCGCCCCTGATATTGTCAGCCAGAAGGGAGAGACACTACAGTGGCACAAGCATGGGGGCTTTTTATTAACCAGGACTCAAAGTCACATGTGCTCTCTGCTCACAGACTGTTGGTTGGAACGCAGTCATCTGGCCAAAACTAACTACAAAGCAAGTTGAAAAATGGAACTTATCTGTGTTCCTTGAAAGAAGAGAAAATAGATTTTAGGGAAGAGACAACAGTCTCACATATATGGTAGAGACAATCTTTTCTCAGAAAGATATATGTAAGGGAGTGAGATAATGCCCTGACTATTGAAACCAGTAAAACTTTCACTAACTTTCTGTGAGAGAGCACTATGGGAAAGGCACTGTTCTACATGAATATACATATTTACTTAGAATATATACACATACACACAGTGTATATATACACTTCACTAAATGAAGATATATATACACACACAGATACTCTACACATACATACATACACACACATACACACACATATATATACTTACTTAAAAATCATAACAGCACTACGAGGTATGTACATGATATACGATTGCCCCAATTTTACCGAAGAAAAAACTGCAAGCCCAGAATTTTCCTGGGTCACATATTGATGTGAGACAGATCTAAGGCTGAACGTAGATTATCCACTCTGAACTTCGAACCATCACAATATAGCCAACCCTTGGCCATACTGGCAGCAAGAGTAATAAAAGAAATAAGACAGATTTCAAAATCAGATAGTCTCAGGCGATGGATTGAGTGTAGGAGGGTAAGGCATAGAAATTTATAAAAGATTTCATTATCCAATGTATAAGTATATTTTGAAGTCCTAGGAAGGTCATGTGACTCTACTAGATATAAGAATTATAATTACAACTCTACACTTTTAGAGAATTATTCATGACTGAATCAGACTGATTCACCATCTATACCTGAAAAATAGGGTGAACTCTTTACAGCAACATTTAATATGTGCCGTCTTCACAGTCTGTGTTCATACAAAATTTCTTTCTAGCTATTTTATAAAAAATAAAGGAAATATTACCAGATATGCAGTAAGTGCTTGTTGATAATATTCATCTGGCTGTTGCATTCTGTGCCTGTGGAAGAGCCAGATATGTGAAAACAGCTGCTAAGTTCTTTTGGATTGGGAAAAAAAGCTCACTACATCAAAATTTATACCTTAGAAATGTTATGTTTTTGGCACTATATATATATAGATTTTAATAATTATACAGTTTGTTCTTCACATGCATGTCTTTACTCCTTATAGTTTTTATGTTTTAGATGATAGTGCAATCTAGAGATTTTATTTTATCTATTTTCAATACAAATAGGCAATATTTCCAACATCACTTAATTGAAAAGTCTATCACGACCAACTGTTTTATTCAGTGCCTCCTCTGACCTATACCATATTTTCATATGAAATTGACTCTTGTTCATCTAGATTCTGAATTGAACACTAACTTCATGTTTGCAAAAATGTCAGTGTTTTAATAGATGCATTTAGTGTTATAATTTTCTAAGTATTTACTGAGTTATGTTCAATAGCTTTGACATGTGCTAGTAGTCATTCTAATTAATATGTAACTTATATTGTGATTACTTTTTTCTCCATCAGGTATTTATAAAGGTGAGCTATTCAGAAGTTCTTTAATTTCAAGATATATATGGGTTTTAAAATCTCATTGATATATATTAGTGTATTGTTTTGTCATCTTAAAATGCATGTAATTAAATAATTTATTTAAAAACTTTTGAAATATTCATGAGAAAATGGATGAAATGAAATTCTTTCTGAAATTGCTGTCAGAAGAGATTTAGTTCTTTTCATTTTATCCAGTTGTTTCCTATCTTTCTTTTCATATTTTCATGCCCTTTTCTCTTAACTCTGTTTCAGATGTATTCACTAAAATCTCTCTCTTTCTACTAAATCTCTTTCACTACATGTCATTGAGCCTAAATGATGAACTTCTAATTTCAACAATACCCATTTTATTCTCAGAATTTCTATCTGGCTCTTTTACCTTTTTCTTAATTATGTGACTGTTATCATTTTCATGAGGCTTTGGTTCCTTCTCTTTCTCCCTATAAGCATATTTATTAATGGACCATATGAACTCCTTGGATTGTTTTCCTGGATGCTTGAATTTAGAACTGTATATTTAATTTCCATGGATCATTCTTGGTGGAAATTCTGTGGAGCCTTGAAAGTGCTGGTGACATTCTTTTACCAAATCATGGGGACAATTTGATGGTCTAGGATCATAAACCAATGTTCAATGAAAACATATCTCAACAAGTAAAGGTTAAAACTTAGTAAAAGATTGATGAAAAGTTGGGCAAGTTTGATATTGCACAATTCTAAGTCAGTAATTTTGGTAGTTTTAGAGTATGGGAAAGAACAGAGGAAAAGATGAAACAGGGAAGTTAGACAGGTAATCTGATACGGCAAAGCAAGGAGAGAAAGAGATACATGTTCTTGAAAAGCTTGTAACTTAGACGTGAAATCATTTCCCACTATAACCATATTGAAGGGACTTTCATGTTCTATCTTTTAGGTAGATGGATGAAGGCCATCTGCCTGATTTTAGCTGAAAAATCACATTTCCATAATATATTAACCTTCAAGTGACAAATTCTCAGGGGTAACAATTATGATTATTAAATAAGTTTAGTCCTGAACTTCAAATCAAATAATGATTTATTTTCCTTTCTTCCTATTCTTCCCTTCTCAATATGCCTCTCTTTCCTGTTTTGTTTTCTTCACCACTTCACCACTCTTCTACCATGTTCTTTCTTTTATAAATCCTTCGTCCTCCAATATGTTTTTCTATCCTCATTATCTTTACTTCATCTCAGTCAACTGCTTCATGCATTTTTCAGGGGGTTCCACATCTTGGCTCTGGTCTTTTTCTTTCCCCTCTATATCTTGTCTCCAAGCTCATACAAATACTTCAATGTTCTTTTGGCTGCTGTGACACAGCCCACCACAAAGGGATTTCTCATAGAATTTCCATCCTCATTAAAGGACAATAGAAATAATCTTCTAAAGTTTTATAGTTTCCATTTTGGAATTCACCCATTTCATTAAAGTTAGCTGTTTTACCTTTAAAAATATTTTATGTTTAGTTCAAGTGAAAGGAAGGGATAGAGTGGTAAGATGAGGCCATTGTCATAATTCATCATTTGTAAACATACTTATGTGGTTACAAAACCTAGGAATGTGAAATCAGCACCTTGAAAAATAGAAATAAATATTTATATATATATACTTTTTCTCCTTAGTATGTTTCTTACGTGTTATTGTCTTTTCTTGGGGGAAGAAAAGAAATTATGCTCTTTGAATGTAAAATTTTATCTCTGTTTTGGATAGTAAACTTTCTTACATTACAAGGCCCTATGAAAATTCGCTAAATCCTCCCTTCGCTTGGTTCTGTGTCTTTTCCCCAATACTAAACACACAGGAAACCATCATAAAGTTCATTTGGGTTCACTAATAGGTGAAGATGATGATGGTGGAGCACAATGAATTGTAAGACGGTCAAGCACTGTAGTCAAACACTATAGCTCTGTGTCACTTCCACCAACCACAGCATACTGGTCAGTACTTCAAAGCTCTGGTTTCTTAGATCTCATTAGAACTCCTCAAAATGCCTTTTGGTTATTTTTTTAACCAATACCCTGATGAGAAACAAAGTGTGAAACACTACTCATCTATAATCTTACATTTGTTTTCTGTAACTATGTGTGTTCTGCTGTTTCTATAACACAGAAAGTACTAGGAATAAAATCAATGCTGACATTTGTCTGCAAACTATGTGGAATGTCTGACAAATCATGCAATTCACTTTACAAAGAATTTTGATAGGGAAATGATTACCTTCCAATCCTCTCTGATATCAAAGCTGTGAGTTGCTAGCCTTCATCTTAAGGATGGAACTCAGCTGTTTATAAAAATCTCTCTAATGAGAAATGGCTGGGCTAGTGACAAATGAACATTATCCTTCCTTCTTTGCAAAAAAAAAGCCTTGACATGATGAAGTGCTTGAATCGATTCCAGCCTCTCTTTTGTTGTCGAAAAATCTGTTAGCCTATGGGGAACTGTGACCTTAAAGGCCAAAGATTCGGCATTGCTGATTGGGGAAGATCCTCAATTTTTGCTTGGCAGTTTTGCCCAAATTAAAGGAATAAGAAAAGTGACTGTATTTTTCTTTTTCATTTCAGCAATAGCATGCTTTTTTCTTCCACTCTGTCTGATTCCTCATCCTGAAGTGAAAGGGTTTTTAGATAGCTTGAAGTGCTCTGTCTGGACCTTTCCTCTATCTGAGATAGTTCTAGAATTTTACACTCTTGGTGCAGCTCAAGCTAGCACTCCTTTCTCCTTGGCAATGTCTTAAATATTTATCTGAAGAAAGAAGGTAAAAAGATTTTCCCAAGAATTCTTGATGATAACAAACTTTGAGTCAACCAACCTTACTTTTCCAAAGTGAAAATCAATGTTTAAATCAGGATTAACAATGGCATAGAGTCTGAGGTCTATTTAGAATGATCTCAGTATTGGGATTATTAAATGAACTCAATATGATTGACAACTTTTGCTGAAAGCCAACTTTTAAAATACTTGTGATACTATCAAATAATGAAACAGTTGAAGTCCTTTTTGATTTAATGAAGTATTATATATATTTTCAAGTGCAGACTATATGCCAATTTTCTAATCAGATAGAAATGAGTATCTTAGAAAGATCGAGATATATATATACGTATACATATATAATTTGAAAATAGTGGCACTCTTTCCCATGGGATAGGGAGAATATATATCCTACTGCTGAGGGATAAACTCTAACAGTCTAAATATGGCCACGTATAAAAACCTTCTTTGCTTTGGAATTCTTCCTTCTGGGGAACATCTGAAGTATGTCCTTTAGTGAATATTTTAAGATATATGATCCCTTTCATATGCTTTTCTAGTATTGACAAAGGAAGGGTATACCAGAGAATGCAGATATGAACAAAAACAAATCTTAGCGAACATTCTCTATCAATTTATATTAATTCAGACCTTCATTTTCCATACTTTCCTAATCTACCTCCTGGCTCTATGTTTCTTTCTGTTTTGTGTTAAAAAATATTCAATGTCTTTATGCGCTCTTCTGCATTCTTTATTAAAACTTACTCTCAGAAAATATCAGTTTATATCCAGGTAGGATC
The DNA here is from genome assembly GCF_037783145.1 of Equus przewalskii. Lineage (NCBI taxonomy): Eukaryota > Metazoa > Chordata > Mammalia > Perissodactyla > Equidae > Equus > Equus przewalskii. Next base: position 74,720,199 of record NC_091833.1, on the reverse strand, counting down.
TTCAAAATATTAGGAACAGGTAGAGCATGGTGAGTGTCCAGTCAGAGGTGACGGCAGCCATGGTACTAAAACAGAGTCAGGGTCACCCCCTACTGTGCCAGGCACCAACTCTAGGAGAATATGTGTTGGAGGATAAGGTGACTTCCCAGCACGTTTGTAATCCATCGTAGCTAAGCTATTTTTTCCTGAGGTCAGCCATAAAATAATGCATAGTCACATGCATTTCATTGGCTTTCTTTGTCTCTGAGCACTTTTGGAATATTTTATTATTGAGTTTTAGGGAATTTAGGTTTCCTGGGATTATATGCTAAGGAATCACCAACAACAGAATAAATGAATTTCAAATTTCTTTATCTTGATGACTGCTGAAATGCAATGGGTATCACAGTTTCAGTAAAACTGATAAGTGAAAATATTTTATTATGGTAAATTAGTTCAAGATATATTAATGCAGTATAACAATACATTGTTTAGATATATTTTGTTAACCTTATAGACGTTTTTTATCACTTGTGAAAATAGATGCAAATATTCTGGATAAGACACTAGCACTGTATTTCAGCCATATATCAAGAATAATACACTATGACCAAATAGTTTTCATTTCAGAAATGGAAAGGTGGTTTCAATACAAACACATATAAATATATATACATATATACTTAATCAATTAAAGGTAAACAAAATGTAGAACAGATATTTGATAACATTTACCTACCATTGTTAATAAAACACTAAACATACATAGTAGAAGGAAACAAAAATTATAAGCTACTTAAAATTACTTGATAAAAATATTATCCCAACGTGGAAATCTTAAAAAAAATTTCTTTAATTAAAACAGGACTGGCCAGGAATGTCAGCTACACCTGTATTTGCTTAATATTGTCTTAGAGATTCTAACAGATGCATTGGACAGGAAAACTAAAAAAGGCAGCATAAACATTGGAAAAGAAGAAGCAAGTTTAGTTTCTTTACTGTGATTAAATTTCTTATGATTGAATTCCTGGAAAACTTGAGAGATTCCAGTAAAAATCTGCCAGAAAAAAAAAAAAGAACGTTGATAATTTAGTTGCATATAATATTAAAATGTAAAGTCAATTATTATTTATGCCAGTAATATGCTCCCAGTAATAAAAATTAGAAACAGAAGCTATTCACAATACCACATAAACCCTAAAAACTTGGAAATATGTTATAATAAGAAAGATATAGGAACTATATTAAAAATCATAGTGAAATACATAAAACAGATCTAAACATATGGCAAGACATACGTCCTTTGATACAAAATCAGTACTTACAGATATGAATTCTCCAGTTACTTTTAGGTTTTCAAAATAGTTTCCCCACTCGCCCTGAATAAACTAATTTCAGCAGTCACATGGCAAAGTAACAACATTACTATATTGAAGAAGAAATTTTAAAAAGAAGAAAAAAGTGCTAATTTGTTAATATATTATCTTTAATGTATCCATAATAACATCAATGTGGCATGAACTTTGGAATAGATGAATAGAGCAGAAACGCACAATATGATATGCAGAGAAAGAGCTCAGTATACAAGAATGTATTACATGAAATGTGGTGTTTTAGTTCAGCAGGAAACAGATGCATTATTTGTTAAATATTCTGGCCCAAATGACTACACATTTTGAAGAAAATGAGTTTTGTCCTAACTTATAGTACAGACCAAAATATTTTTAGATGATAAAAATGTATGTGAAAAAAATTTTTTAAATATGTATATATAAAAATCACAGAAAAAATCTAAATCAATACCTGCGTAGTCTTAATGCATGGAAAACATTATTTACCAAAACTAAAATCTTAAGATGCATGAAAAACAATATAAGCAAACCTATTTGGAGAAATTATATATCTATATATTCCTCAATATAGAAAATACTCAAATGCTAAGAGTCTAGATTCCGGAATACACACAGATGTCTTAGCTCTTACAAAATGACAGGGAAAAGGTAAGCAACTCAATACATAAATAGGCCAAGAGTTTGAATAAGAAATTGTGCAAAGAACATATTTAAATGTGAAAAAGTCATTCACTGATATTAAGATAAATACCCATTTTGGTCACATGAGATAGTTTTGTTTGCATCAGACTGGAAAAAATTTTTAAAAGGCAAACAATTTTTGCCAAAAAGTAGGGTAGGAAAATGGTATTCTCATATGTTGAGTGCTATAAAATGTGAAATTACAAATACTTTGAAAAGCACTAGAACGTAAAGACACACATGTAAGGAAGCGTACCGCAGCATTTTTGTAGAAACAATATACAAGCCTATCATTCTTTGTGATGGGTTATCAAGTCACACCATACCCACGCCATGAGGGAACTGATAGCCATTAAAAAGAATTAGTTTAAGCTCTAACAGTTGACTTTCAAGGTATTACAAGAGGTGTGTTGAGAAAGAAATGTAAGATGCAGAAAAATCTGCCAAATGTATTTTTTTGGCAAAACGATAATGAATACTCACTTATATAGATTTAAGTAGAAGCATAGAAAAACAGAGAAATATGCATATTTCATTATTAATTTGGTTTACATAGAGGGGAAGTGGGAGTGGGTGAGGTGAGGGTAAGACAGGCATCTTAAAGACAACTCTATTAAATCATCCTATACTTCTTTAAAATTTAGTATATGTGCATAAGAGACCTTAAAATAAACTTACAAATAATTGGAAAGAATTTTAGAAGAAGGAAGAACTTTAAAGAAGGTAGCCCAGACTAAGTAGTGAGCAGTTCAAAACATAAAGCCTGTTATTTTTGCTTTTACTTTAAAATGCTAATCAAGCTTATTGAAATGTGGTAAAGAGATTTCAGTTCATGATGTGCAAAAAATTTAACAAAATCACCTTATTGCTTAACTTTGTATATAACCCATATGCCATGTAAATTCCTTCCAAGATGTTCAGTAAGTTGTGAAATGGCTAAGTGGCTGTCATCTGTGGTTTGCATAGATGATGTCACATTCATTTATGCTTCAATAACTATTATCTTCCTGTCTACTTCAGAAGTTTCATTTCACATGTGATAGAGTGCCAAGTTGAAGATGTATTCCTGTTTAATTAACGAATATTCATTCTTTTAGGGTGATATAAAAATATATTATTATCAGAAAACGTGGAAGAACATTATATAATACATTTATTGGCATTTATTGCATGTGTGATAATAAATGTTTCACCTTAGGACAGAGCTAAAAAGAAGGTTAAAAAATTTTATTTAGGTCTTATTTTTCTAGAGTAGTTTTAGGTTCACAGCAAAATTGAGGAGAAGGTACAGAGAAATGCCATATACCTCTACCCCACACATGCATAGCCTCCCCCATTATCAACATCCTCAACTAGAGTGGTACATTTGTTACAACTGATGAGTTGTACATTCGCACATCATAATCAGCCAAAGCCCATGGTTTATGTTATGGTTCATTCTTGGTCTTGTCCATTCTATCGGTCTGGACAAATGTATAATGACATGTATTTACCATCATGGTATCATGCAGAGGATTTTCATTGCCCTAAAATCTTCTGTGCACACCTATTCATCTCCCCCATGCCCCTAACTCCTGGCAACTACTAATCTTTTTATTGTCTCCATAGTTTTGCCTTTTCCAGAATGTCACATACTTGGAACATACAGTATGGAGCCTTTTGAGATTGGCTTTTTTCACTTGGTAATATGCATTTAAATTTCCTCCATGTCTCTTCATGGCTTCATGTTCTTTTATTTTTTTTCAGCATTGAATAATATTCCATTTTCTGGATGTACCACAGTTTATTTATCCATTCACCTACTGAAGGACATCTTGGATGCTTCCAATTTTTGGCAATTATAAATAAAGCTGCCATAAACATCTATGCGTAAGGTTCTGTGTGGACATAACCTTGGTAAATACCTTGGTAAAAACCTTGGTAAATACCAAGGAGCATGACTCCTGAATCATATGGTAAGAGTGTTTAGTTTTGTAAGAAATCACTAAACTGTGTTCCAAAGTGGCTGTACTATTTTGCAGCCTCTCTAACAATGACTGAGCATTCCTGTTGCTTCGCATCCTCGTTAGCATGTAGTGTTGTCAATGTTCCGGATTTTGGTCATTCTTAACAGACGTATTTTAATTTGCAACGTTGTTTCAATTTTTATTTCCCTGATGACATATGACATGGAACATTCTTTCATATGCTTATTTGCCATTTGTATGTCTTCTTTGGTGAGGACCTGTTCAGGTCTTTGGCCGATTTTTGTCAACCAATGGTTTATTATTGTTTTAAGATTTCTCTGTATATTTGGGATAAGAATCCTTTATCAAAAGAACAGTTTTTTTTTTTTTGTTTTTTTTTGGTTTTTTTTTAAAGATTTTATTTTTTCCTTTTTCTCCCCAAAGCCCCCCTGGTACATAGTTGTATATTCTTTGTTGTGGGTTCTTCTAGTTGTGACACGTGGGACGCTGCCTCAGCGTGGTTTAATGAGCAGTGCCATGTCCGCGCCCAGGATTCGAACTAACGAAACACTGGGCCGCCTGCAGCGGAGTGCGCGAACTTAACCACTCGGCCACGGGGCCAGCCCCAACAGTTTTTTATATTGTTCTTTTTCTTACAACTTATTCCTTCCTCAAGAACTCAATTGACACAGATATACAGTAAGAATCATAACTAAGATAAAGTGAAGGACATCTGCCTGAAAGAGCTGTAAAAGTACTGGCAGGTTAGAGGAGTAATGAAGATTATAAAAATTGAGATCATTCTCTGAAATTGTCAGCCTTCATTTTCTTGTAATTTAGATGTGGTAGAAATAACATTTTAATTATGTTAATGTGAAGCAGAAGTATAGGACATTAGAAGAAAATTTGGGGCTATATTGAATTTTTAGTGTAGCCTTTGTATTATTAGGATAGCTACAGTTGCTAGGAGAAATTCTGAAGAATGTCTTTTCTAACTTGCAGAAATTCACATTTTCAAAGTCCAGGTCAGAAATATGTGGCACTTAAAAATATAAGTAGGATAAAAATAATCCCAAGTTGGAGTATGCAATGTAGAATGTGTAAGAAAAATATTCCATTATTTCTGAAAATAGTCATTAGTCATTCCAACTATGTAATGCTATGAATAATTATATATTTACAATGTGAGATAAACAGGGATTTTGTAAAGATTATGAAGTAGTGAAAACACCACTAGAACTAAGAAATCTGTTTCATCTTGTTTTTCATATAAATGAGCCATCTGGCTTTGGGAAAATTACTTAATATTAATATCTTCTGCCTCTGTGTCCTATGACCGTATAACCCAATTTACTGTGGACAGTCCTAGTGAAATGCTAATCTTGTAACTTTCACTGTTAAAAGTGTGTTGTTTTGGATAATATACTATAATTGTAACTTTACTTATATATACACACACGTATATATACACACACACACTCACTCACTTTTTTATGGTATTTAAGCTTCTTTGAAGTCTATCCACGGAACACATAGGTAACTGGTCCTTAATCATAAATCGCATGCAGATTTCTCGAATATCTGCTACATAGCACATGTAGAGTACTAGGGATCTCTCCGAAATCATCTTGTTCAGCAGCTCTTTTATGAGTGAAAAGGTCTTTTTACTCTGGTAGTGATCTTTAGTGCTGTTCATTGGTATTCAGTTCTATGATTTCAGGACAATGATTGAATTGCTTTTTGTGGCCCCTTTGTGGCTAGATGAGACATCTGACTAGTTCTGGCCATTGAGTTGAAGACAGAAATGATATTTGTCACTTCTGGGCTGAGATATTTGCTTGGCACAGTGATAGGCAACATTTGAGATGGTGGCTGCTCTGCCAGACTGATTCCTGGACTGACTGCTATTAGCACAGATTCCTTCCTTGCCAACCCTGAGGATGATCATGAAGTATGAATGAGAAACCTTTGCTGTTTATTAGCCTTTAGCCAGATCTAGCCTATTTTGATTGATATATTCAGTTCACACTTCGAAAACATTGAAAGAAAGTTTATTGATCTAAAGTTAATACTTTCTATACTATAAGGATTCCAATAACTTATGAGTTCCAATATGTAAAGATTGTATATGAGAGAAACAATGACAAAAGAGTTTCAAAAGCTATTTCCAGAATGGTAGATGGAACTAGAGAAGGGAGAAATTAAGAGAAGGAAGCGTTGCAAGAACATCAAATGGCTACATGTGTCAAATGTGTGAAGTTAAGTAAAACAACAACTGAAGGTTTGTATTGGATTGTGTTATGTGGTGACTATTTTTGTGTTTGGCAAGGAAAAATTTTGGGAAGATTGTTGATAAGTCCATGATGAAGAAGGACATTTAGACAACCCATGCAAAGTATTCTTTGAGATATTTAGCTTTGAAGGGAACAAAAGCGATATGGTGGTTATCTGGAAGAGATGAGTGATACTAGGAGGGATGGTTTAAATTAAATGAGAGACTAGAACAATATTTTTCAGTCCTATACATTAAAGACATCTAGAGAGTATTAAAAAAGATAAAGATATCTAGAACATAATACTGGCCAATCAACCAGGATCTCTGGATGTAGAATAAAAGCGTTGGCATTTGTAAAATTATTCTGCATGATTTTAATGTCGAGTCACATTATGAGAACTTCTGACAAAAGCACACTTGAATCCCAATGGGAAGAAGATAGTGGATCGAAAATATCTCTGGTAGATAGAAAAGACAGCCTATAGGGGCCTCCTGGTGGCGTGTCAGTTAAGTTCATGCACTCTCCTCCTGTGGCCCCAGGTTCGTTGGTTCGGATCTGGGTGTGGACCTACGCACGGTTTATCAAGCCACTCTGTGGCAGGTTTCCCACATATAAAATGGAGGAAGATGGACACAGATGTTAGCTCAGGGCTAGTCTTCCCCTTGCAAAAAAAAAAAAAAGAAAGAGAAAGAAAAGGTAAATAAAAAGAAAAGATAATACACAGCAAAAGAGTCCTAAGAATTTCAAAGAATATGTGACCAAAGCTGAGAAAGAGAGATGAACCGTAAGTAAGAGAGGACCTTTTTTTCCTACATTATAGCATGAGGGCAAGATGAAAATGTTTATAGTGCATACAGTTCTGTTTGTTAGAGAGAGAAAATGAAAGAGTTTGCATCTGATAGAAACTTCTATTTTTATCAGTGCAGCAGAGGAAAAGTAATATTGTGAGTACGAAGAGATATAAGGAGGTCAGAGGCTTAAGGAGAGCTAACTTATTACAGAGACATTGTATCTCTCCAGGCAATACTGAAGACCCTTACGAAGCTGAGAATGACAAATTAATATAAACTTCTCAGATATGTGATTTTTTCCCCATAAATGTCCAGCTACCTGATTGTAGTCCCGGACAAAGCTGATTGGGTTCACTGTGGAGTAGATTTTCCAGGGGGTTGTGATGGGAAAGCAGTGGTGGAGAGAGGTATGGATACTTTCAAGATGCTGATTGCAATGAGGGTCTTTTGGCTTAGCTAAAGCTGGATGTGGAATAAATAAAGGGAAGAGGGCACTACATACTAGTGGTCTGCATGATGGTTAAGAACAGGAAAATGAAGAGGGCAGCAGTTGTAGCCAGAGAATGGTACATTTAAGTTAACAGTTTTAGAGATGAGATAGTTTTGAGTCGTGGGGAGAGTATAAGATCAAGTTGCCGAGAAATGTTGGAGGATAAAGTTATTGATGATAAGGAGATAGACTGATTTGCTTGTATTCTTTTGAAAAATCATCTTCATGGACATTGATAAGTTAAAATAATGACAAGGGTTAGGTTGGAAAGAATAGATTTAGAAGTCTTCATTGATCAATAACTAGTGATTAATGACTAGCTGATTAATGACAATGATAGGGAAATTTGGAGACTGCAGCAATGAGAAGAGGAGGAGCTGTATAGCCAGATATGCTTAACTCACAGGAGCAGGATCTATAAGTCGAGAGAGCAAATACCTAGAAAAGACATCGGAGAGCTGTGAGGATACCATCTCTACCAGCTGACCTTGAAGTACGTAGGGGCTAAGAGAGAGACAGCTGAGGTAGAACATCCTAGATTGTCCCATTTCGGTTATGATATGAGTGATAGAAATAGTGAGGTGCCATGGGTTTGTGAACACTGCAATCAGCTGATAGGAGTTGGGACAATATTAGGAGGATATGATTTTTAAGAAATCTCCCTTCTGAAGGTCTTTCACTTCAGGATTTCTACCGATTTGTTAGAGGTGCTTTGAGTCACTTCTGCTTTGGGGAAGGAAGGTGAGTTTTAGCAGACAATGTCAGAGCATCTTTTCCATTGCTCTGAGGCTCTGCGTGCTCCTGACTTCACATGAAAATATCAGTGCTTTAAAGTGGCCTAAGGTAATTGTATAATATAGCTATGATATGGGAAGTAATACAACTAAACCCCGAATAGAGAAGATTTAGGAGTGCCTAATAGGATATAGGCTACTTTCCTGGGCGGTAGGATTCTATCTATATGGCAACAGTATCCCATTAATTATTTTAAGCTGCTTCAGTTACTGTTGTCTCCTTTGTCAGAGGTGACTATAGAAATAATAGAAATGAATATCATTGGGAGACTTCTTTATAGCCACATAAACCTTCTCAAAGCTTCTAATGCTTATGAAACACTTACATATGGACAAGATGTTTCTGTATTGAGTCGAGTAATGAGTAAAATAGTTTACTGGATATACTTACCTTTTATGACCAATGTTGCCTTTCCCTTTTGTGGTGTTCTCTGAAACCTAAAATAAATATTAAAACAAATGAACCCTATCTACTTGAACTGGTATTTTGAACACCATTTCTTTGAGATCTAGTCATATTTTCTTATAAAGGATTCACCACCGATACAATTTAAATTTCTAAGTGCAACTATTTAAATATCAGCATGCATCTCCATTAGCCGCAAAGTAAAAACCACATCAGCAATCTGAACAGGGGCGATTTAATGTAAGTCATTATTAACTAGAGAAAAGGATAAGTTCTAAAAAGTTTGCAAACTAGGACTCTAGAAATACAGAGAAAGAAAATGCAGGGAGCATCTGCTACCTCCAGGGCTGAGAAAGAGTAAACAAAGAGGAGACTAAGAACTCAAGGAAATATCCTTTGGCCTCTGCTTCCATCCATCCTGAGGTTGAGATTCTGAACTGAAAGAAGAATGTGTGGCTGCCACAAAAACATTTGGTCCTCTAGAGGCAGAGAAACTTGACAGAGGAATAGATGAGGACTATAGGGGTGAAGCAGCCGGAGATAGAAAAAATTGCAAAAGAGTATGGGAAGGCAAAAGCTGGTTTGTAATGATAGTCTACTGGATGGCCAAGAAACTTGCTGAAGGGTGCAAGTGAACTGGAGCTGGTCTGCAAGGACCACTGAGGTAAGCACCATTGGGCCTCCCACAGGCCCAACGGCTAGCAGGTGTCCCTGCACACCAATGACACACCTTAGGAGAAAGACATTTTACTTTTGCTATAGCCTCAAAATGACTCTCCTCTATCCTCTATGGAAAGGCCTAAAATTTCTCTAGTTAGCAAAGGAGAAATGTTTACAGAATTCAGCCCCACAATCACCATCGCAAAAAGCGTCTCAAAAAAGCATGGATTTAGAACTGAGAGGAAACACACTGGTAACTGTCACAGCTTCTACAAGGAAAAATCAGAAAATATTTCCTGATTCTGGAGTCTCAAAAGCAGAAGAGCAAAAGTAACTACAATGTACACACAATATCTATCTGATTTTAGGCTTCTGCATATTCATCCCCAAAGATGATTTTTAGAGTAATTAAGCAGCGTGAGCAATGTTTTATATTAAATTGCCAATTCAAACTTACACATAACTGAAGAATCTATGATAACCCTTAATACATTAAGATTGATTATATACCATACATAAAGATAAATTTTGTAAGTGAGGATTGTAAACCATTTGAATTATATGCCAGTGGTGCAGGTTGATGTAAACAGAGATATGAGCTCCCGATGTGCAAATATCTGCTCTATCTATGGACCACGCCACATATCACTTACAGTACTTAGTGCTTTTGGTTAATTGTCTTCTTTCATAGCTTCTTCTTTGGAAATGTAAATATTCCCAAGAGGACTATCCTGTTTCGCTGTTGACAGCTACCTCTGGAGTCAAATACATACACAGTTTCTAAACAGGCATTACTATTCATAGAAGCAAAAAGCACTTCCTTGGTTCTCACAGAAACTCTAAACTTCATTCTTATCAAAAGCTGAAACCTGCGCTTAAATATTAGTCTAAAACTATGAGTATAACTTATTCTAAATTTTCTCAGATTTTGATATCTTGAAGGAGATTTGAGGGTAACTTCCTCAACTGCCCATATTTTCCATTTAAGAGAAGGGCAAGTGCATGTAACTCATGATCGTTTACTTACTTTGGGGACACAATAAGTCTCAAGTCGGCAGGTTACCCAATCTAATTCTGCTTCCTCTTATTACCGGTGAGGTAAAATGAGAGGATGAACAACAGAAGTGGAAGGGCTTAAAAAGGTGCACAGAGAATCATGAAAACTAAAGTGGGATCGTTGAGATGGACACCTCAGAATTTTAACTAGGACATGCGCCAATTCTAACTCTATAATTGTCTCTACATCAATCCAACTCATTGTTTAAAAAAACATTCAGCCAACCAATGAGCTGATTTTTGTGGCTGTTTTTGCATTGATTGATCTCCTCCTATGATAGCATACAACTGACCTGACTGCTTTTATATTTCTCACTGAATTGACTTTCTAGGCTAACCAAATCACTGGGTCTTTTGTTATGCTTCAAGTATAACTGGAAGCCTGCCTGTGAAAGATAAATATCATTGTTCATCAGCATCTATAAACCATGCTTAACAAATGGCAATACAGAACTACCAACAAGAAAATTTAGTTTCATTTTAATTTGCTTTTACTCAATATAACTCATGAAGAATGGCAAAAGATTTCCAAGCAGTTATTGGACTACGGGGAAAAGTGAGGTCACTGTGCAGCATGGTCATAAGGCACATTTCAAAGAGAATCTTACAGTGGGAATCATTTGGCATGGACATGAGTTTCTGGGAAGTAGCTAGTATAGGCCAACCCACTGGGTTTTCATCCTCAAGATGATATAGATACATTTCAGGGTATTTTTTTTCCATTTCACAATGACCTCTTATTCCTGAGAATTGCTTCCCTAACCCCCAGGGATTAAGTGCTGTTGTAATATGGGAAATTGTCATTTTGGCCACAGTTCATCAAATGTGATAAACTGCTCCCTCATACTGGGCCAATCATCTGTCCCCTGAGAATTCTGGATTGGGATTCCCGGACATTACTGGGTCTCTCTGTAAGAGGTGGAATTATAAATCGTAAACTCAGGAACTGTGGAGTGCCCATCCTCAACTAAGAGAGTGGGAAGCAATGTGGTCTATAGCATTGCAAACTGAGGCAGATGTTAGAGAAAAGCAGAGTTGACTATAAGAGAGGAAATTCATTTGACTTCTTAGTTTCTGGTTCCAATCTCTTGGAAGTAACAATTGCTCTTTTTTCCTATCTTCTTATGAATTCTTCCATTTTTTGCTTAAGCTAGCTCCAGTTACTAACTTGAGGATATTTTTTAAACTTGCAGAGTTTTATTCTTTTAATATGTACCATAATTCCTTTCATCAGACCATCAAAACGCATATAGCACATGTCCAAGTGCCGTACATAGAACGAGTGCTCAAATTAAACCACACAGGAGTGGCGATGAAATTAATAACTAACAACACTTTGTGCCTTATGTCAAAATGTCAACGATAGACTTTTGTCCAGCTTTTTCAAACTATTTTTTCAATTCAAATAAACCATTCATAACATAGGTAAAACTTTTTCCTTTAATATTGACTGTTTCTATACATGCCAACACAGTCTTCAGAAAAGTGTTTTGCCAAATAATTTTTTGGTGTGTTTTGCTTTATTTTTAAACCAAAAAAAAAAAATGACTGAATTTTCTCCTAAAGCTGTTTGATGGCATTTCTTGGGAGATTTTGTGATGTAGGATTTTTCTGGCAAATTTAAAGACAAGAAAAGATAAATAGTTTTTAAACATCTGTCTTGTATTTAGGTTCTTATGGGTAAGTAACTGAGCAACTAGGAAGTGGTGTTAACAGGATATATAAAAATTAAAAACAACATAAATTATTATTATTGTTGATACTGATATTGGTAATAGTGGTAATAGTTGAAGTGGCCTTTGCGGTACTGGTAGTGGTATAGCTGACCTTTAACAAGCACCGATTCTGTGCCAGGAACTCTGCTACAACTTTTATGACTTTCTCATTAATCTTTATAGCAACCATGATAACTGTTATTTTCATTTTACAGATTAGAAAACAAAAACAGTGAAATTAATAATAATTTTAAAAGGTCCACGAGATTCCATTAAGTATTTTCACTTTGTATTTTGAGAAGATAGATGTTAATATGGGAGACCCATACTTTAAATGTGAAACATACTCATTATAATTTTTCTTTTGAGTCTTTCTCTTCTGCGACTTTCATCTACCTTGAAGCAGACTTTCTCCATTTCCTTGAGCATTTAATAAAGAGCACGAAAAAATCATTACATCTTCCAACCAAAACATTAAACCCCAAATATTTTACCCCAATGCCAGCCAGCTAAACATTATTTTCAGGGGAGCAGAAGTACCTATATCTTCTACTGTTCTTTCTTCAATTTTTCATAAAGTTTTCTTTTCTTTCTGATGTTAATTTTTTACTCAGGGTATGACATCCTCTGATATTTGAAAATGAATGACAGGTTCCTCTAAGTTTAGAGTGGCTAGGTTGTTAAGATTATAAATGTGTATTCTCAGACACTTGAACATTGTTCACAAATTGGATTTTTGAAGTGTTAGCAATGTTCTCTTTGAGGGATTAATCTCTCCTTCAATAGAGATGGGGAGGAGGACGAGCAACCCAAATGTAATATTCGACCGACTTTATCACAATCAGTTTTTAAAGCTCAAGACCTCAATTTGTCTCTGCAGCAATTTTTCATCTCTTTCTCTCATATTTCTGCTCTGCCAGCCAGATCACACATTTTTAGTGCATCTCCAGAATTTTGTCTATGTATCCTAAATGTGTTGTCATCCCTAGTTTCATGTTAGTCCATCTTATTTCAAGGATTTCAAGGCAAGTGCCTCAGTAAAAACATTTTACTTCACTTATTTTCATCTTGTAGAATCCAGGGGAATAAACGGAATAAAGAGCTGTAGATTTGAAAGGGTCTTAATCAAAGATAGGGCCACCTTTTCCCTCTTCAAGGAAAACTACACCTTGACCATGGGAGCAGCTCTACTGTGGAAATTCTCATCCTAAGAAGGAAGCCAAAAAGCACATTTTATTCTTGTCTTACTCCTAGATGGTACCTAGAATGTCTAGGAAAATGTTTTGAAAATGTAGTAAATATAACTCTATCTCTGATCTAAGAGGATTTCCCACGGTGTGTAGAATCTTGACAGTAATTGACACAGTACTCCACAATCTCTTTTCACTGATGTCTGAGAGTCCTGTTGAAATACAGCATCCCACTACAGCTACTTCTTTCTTCTTTTTAAAGGACATTCACAAAGTACCTACTTATTCAATCTTGTTGCTGCATACAGAAGACTAACTGAATTAATTCTCTGAAACATGGAGCCTATGTATTGTCTACTATAAGGACCTAGAGACCATGGAGGACCCAAACCTCGTAAGAATAGTTTTTCAATTACTGGGAAATATTGTATTAACTATCATTTGACTAAATAAATCTAAAATTTCAGAGATTCTTTTTAAGAGAAAAAGAGAAAGGAGAGAAAGAGATAGAGATAGCAAGAAAGTGGGCACGCATATGCACAATAGAAATAGAATTGTTGCAATTTAACTAATTATTTTGAGGAAATGTTTCCTTCCCATAAAGAAAAACTTCATTATTATATAACTAACATAATTTCTTAAGAGAAACAAATCGAAGCTTCATATTCTTTGATCATATTTTGAAAGAGTGAATTAAATATATATTTTTGAAATAAGTGAATTTTTCAAATATTTCCCAAACTGAATTATATTTTAAAAGATTTAGAATCTATTTTAAAATCACAGTTTAAATAACTATGGTGAACTTTGTGGTTAGACAAATTGGTTAAGATTTTGATGTGCAGAGTTTTCCTCTTAAAACAATCTAACACATACATTCTTTGGGGCACATGTGACTTTGGTTTGGGAATGTTTGTCATGACAGAGGTAATATCTATATATCAGAAAACTGGTAACTATAGAAAAAATAAAAATCATCTGTAATCAGACTTGAAAACATTTTGGTTTATTCACTTTCATTCATATATATACATCTACTTAAAAACGTATGAAACTACCTAGTCAAAATTAGAACTGTAGCTTAATATTCTTATTTCTTATATACATCAATTCATTCAACATTGCACTTTTTCAAGTCGTTAAAAGGTATTTTAAAACATAAAGTCAAATTGCTTTTATTTTATGGATACTGAAGAATTAATTTAATAATTACTTTATCATTGCTCATGTGTTTTATTCTTTTACATTTATAAATAACCTGCAATAAAATTTGGCATATGTATATACTTTATTTGTGATTACTACTTTAAAATAGGCTTCTTGCTGTAGAATTGGGGGATACGATGTATTCATATATTAGACTTTAAGTATATATTTTAACATATTTTCAGAAAGTTTGTAATAAGTTAAACCTTCATCAGAAGCGTATCAATTTTCAATACGATTTTTTAAATCACCAAATGTTCAATTTCTTATGGGAACAATATTGTATTATGTTCATATTTTCTATAGAGCTCAAAAAATCTTTTGTGAATCCATGGATGGTAGAAATAATAGTGAAAGTATATAACTTTAATTCAGCCTGCTTCCTTTTCTGTATTCCTTGAATTCGTTCAACATTTCCTCATGTTCTTGTTCATTTTATCTCCATTGTAACATTTTCATTACTGTCTTCCTCAAATTATTGAATGCTGTTCAATATGAGCTTTTAGAATCATCATTCTCACAACGCTCACACACAAAACATGCTCAAATACACACACACACAAACGCAGCTTTTGGTATCTGACGTAGCGACAATTTGTGGTTCTGTTGCTTTAGGTTACAGCTGTTACCTTGAAAGGAGCTGATATTTATCAGCTAGTTGCCAAAAGTGGTTCTTTGTTAGGTTTTATCTCATTTATGTCCTGTCTTATGAATACACCATATCACAAAAACTAACTATGATGTTACCTCATGCAAATCTTCTTTTTGTAACACACTGTACTCTTTTGGGAAAAAAAATATTAGCTGCTTTCAGAGGGTTTGAAAACTGAGTTGATACTAGTAGATTCAGTTGCTTCTTCTCACATTTGTAAAGCATATCCTCTAGAAATGTTTAACTGCAAAGTTGCTAAGTGAGAGCTGTTTCAAAAATTGATCTGATGGACCTGAAACAGACAGGACTTTGACTGGGAGAAATGTTTTTTTAACTTGGTCGGTGTTCCTACCACACACAAATATATTGACGTGACCTAAGAATAGACACAAAATTTCTACGGTATTTTTTTATAAAAATATATTTCATTTATTTTTAAATGAAAAACACATTTAGTATATGTTCTGGACTGGGAAATCTTCTAAAAGAAGATTTGTAAATGTTGATTCATTTAATCCTCATCCTTGGAGGTAAGTACTCTTGGTAACCTCATTTTACAGACCAGGAAACTGAATTACAGAGAGGTTAAGTAACTTGCCTAA
This sequence comes from Equus przewalskii, assembly GCF_037783145.1. Taxonomy (NCBI): domain Eukaryota; kingdom Metazoa; phylum Chordata; class Mammalia; order Perissodactyla; family Equidae; genus Equus; species Equus przewalskii. The sequence goes on along the minus strand of NC_091833.1, from coordinate 74,704,403 downwards.
AGTTAACACAGTAGTTAAGTAATAGAACAGGATTAGAAAACAAGATAATTGGTTCCAGGGTCTGCCCTTAACAACTGCAAGATGCTCCCTCCCAATAAAAATGGATACCTTCCAAGTCCAAACATATGACCTCACCAGACTTCAATAGCAGGTTCACAAATGGCCCTCAGGATATTTGCAAATCCTCCACATCTTTGTGTGTATGTGGGATTCTGGGCTTGTGTGTGTGTGAGAGAGAGACAGAGACAGAAAGAGATATATACACAGAGACAGAGAGACTGAGAGATCTTAGCTTTGGTCAATTTATAATCAATATAATCCCCAAAAAGTTTAAGATGTTTGATTCTGAGTTATTTTTGAATGGATATATGATGTATGTGCCTGCACCTGCATGCTTTGCTATTTATTTAATAAATAAGAGATCAGGGAATTATACCTATTACTTTGAGAAATATGGAGACGAAGGAGGAATTAATACAAAATTCTGGATTTGAGAAAAGCAGGAAGAATATGTATACAGTCAACCTTCAGAAAATGTAACTGCTCCTACTTGAGAATTATCCTCATTGGAAAGTTTCTAAAAACATAATTTGTTTAGGTATTATTTGCGCACATGTATGTACACATACACACCCTCAAACTTACATTATACTGAAAGAGAGGTAGAGAGAGACTTAACCCTTGTGAAACAAAGCACAAACTCCTGTTTCTACAAGGTTATTTCATTTCTGACAGCTCACGTTTCTGAATGCTTGATGTTTAGTCTCTAGAGCTGGCTCAAACCTGCTGTTAAATTAAGATATGAATGATGAATTCCATTTTAACTCAGCACTGCCCTTTATTTAGAAGCAGGCTTCGTTAAGATCTAAAAATCTTGTACTAAAAAAGAACAATTCAGTTCCAGTTTTAATGATCTAAGAAAGCTAGCTGCTTCTGTTTCTAAAGAAGGGAAAGCAGACCCTCAAATGATAAAATCATTACGCTTACAAGGCCATCAGCTACTATCATGGTCAAGGGCAACCGCTAAGAACTCTTGACAAAGCAGATGAAATAATAAAATGGGGATATTTCAGCTTCTTTCTTTAATGAGTTCTAATTTACAAATATTTCATATATGGTCATATAAAATAATTATACTAATTATGATAGATAAGAATGCTTTTCAATATTTACATCTATTAATGCTTTGAAGTATAAGTGTTCTCTTTTAAGGGTCCTATGAGAAAGGCATGGTTTTTTTTTTTTCCACCTTTTTAAAAGAAGACGAAATGTATAAGAGTTCAGTGGTCTGTACAAGGACATGTAGTTGTAAATATGATAAATGAAGCCCAATTTCAAGCCACCTGTGTGGTATTGGGGAGTACCTTCTAAAATTGTAGTATACATAAGAATCACCTAGAAGCTTGTTAAAACCAATTCTTGAGTGCTGTGCCTACAGACTGTGATTCGGTAGATCTGAGATGGGGCCAAGGTGGACCTTTCCGACAAGCTCCCTGGCGATGCTAATGCTGCTGCTCCATGCACCACATTTTGAACAGCTGGTTCTGACAGATCTCAGTTTTAATCTCAGCTTAATAGATTATAACTGTCTTATTTTTTTAAGTCTTTAAACTTTTTAAGCCACACTCTCTTCACCTTTACATTAAGGTAAATTATATCCACGTTGTTGTGAGAACTACATGAAAAAAATGTGTTAAAAATGTGTAGTCTGTCCTAAATGCTCATACTACTAATTCCGTCTTGCTGTCTGTGAAGCCATCCTGTGGAGCTTTATTGATTCCTCCGGTTCCTTTTCTCTTCAAGATCGCCACTCTATTCCCATTCTAATGGAGTCGGGCAACCTTTAATGCTTCATTCTGACACCTTCCTGAGAAGATATTGAACTGAAAATTCAGTAGTTGAGAGAATTATTTATTATTGGAAGTATTAAGTTCTTTTTATGACACCAGTTCTCTCTTAAGTTTGGGATACATTCATCATTTTAATGTTTCTTTCAGAGTTTTGTCATAAAAACGACTCATTAGTTCAAACCATTCTGAAAAACTGAATGTGAGAATTCGAGAAAAGGCAAGGCAAAAGTTGAATTTTCATCATCTGTGGAACCAAATTTCTTTTAGTGAACATATTAACATACGAGTAAAAAATTATTTTATGGAACGTAGTTTAATGGACAGAGTGAACTAAGCTAAAGCATTTTAATATAGGGTTGTTTTATTTTTTTTGTTGTTGTTGGGAAAGATTCACCCTGAGCTAACATCTGTTGCCAATCTTCCTCTCTCTTTTTTTTTCCTCCCCAAAGCCCAAGTACATGGTTGTAGATTCTAGTTGTAAGTCCTTCTAGTTCTGCGTGAGCTGCCACCACAGCATGGCTGCTGACAGATGGGTGGTGTGGTTCTGTGCCCAGAACCAAACCCTGGCCACGAAAGGGGAGAGAGCCAAACTTTAACCATTATGCCATCAGGGCTGGCTCAATATAGGGTTCTTTTAATTCAGTAAATTTTATTTTATGTTTTTTGCTGTAACAATGAGTTTAGATTTTCAAATAATCACTAAAATGTTTAATAAAATACATTTTCATCTATTCGATTACAAAAAAAGTCACGAAAATACTTTAATATAACATTTTAAATAATTCTGTTTTTTAAAAATAGTATTTTAAATTTGATTGCTATGACATTTTAAATCGACTTTACTGAGATATATGCAAAGAAAATTGCGGCAATGCAAGACCATATACACAAATTAATGCATATTAAACATTTCTTCAAAAAAATGAAATTGGAGTTCTGATATAATTTCTTTTTAATTTGGGAAGAAGCAGAAAATATCTTTAAAATAATATTTCTTTAAATCATAGTTGCTATAACTTCTATACTAAAAAGAAAAAAACTGCATAGTATAATGAAAATATTTTGGATTCCACATGATTTAAATCCAAATAATGCTTTCCAAATCTTCCCCAGGAATAGAACATGTAAACAGATCACTTCAACTAGTATTTAATATGAGTTGCATTTTAGTGATGCTTTATTGATCTCTGTTAACACATGTATGGGAGTATCAGGATGTGGGAAATAACTGCATAGCTTTTTCAGTCTTATCACTAAAAGAATATCTTCCTGAATTAACCCTCCTCTCTCTGCTTTGTTCTTATCTTGTCTAAGGTTTGGGACCTTGCTTTACCCATGTCTCAAACTTAGAATTAGTAATTGTATTCCTATCTCAGTGTGCCGCATATCTGGCCTGGACAATGTTGAAGCCACCCAGTATTTAATACCCTTGACTAGGTCTCAAGAGATTTCTTCAAATTTGTTCCCATATTAGTTCTCCTGAGTGCAACACTGAAAACTTCTTTATTAAATATTTCTTATTGAAATGAAAACAGTGCCTAGAAATTCTCTGAAATCACCTCAAAGACATTATTATAATGAGAATATAGTGTTAGGCAAATGAAATACAAAAAATCTCCACAAAAACAGGAAATGTTTTTCATATGACATCATATAGTCCCATTTGGACCTGAGGGATCTAGATAGCACCATTGTAAAATTCTGATTCCAGAGCCCGGGAATCTGCAAAGTTCCTTTCTTGATGTTTTGTTCACAGTGAGGTTTCTTATTGTATTTAAGGCCACTGCTGCCTCCTGGAACTCTCTATTCATGTGACTGCCCTTTTTACATCACCATCCACTTGTGTATGTAATTCACCCCAACGCCATGCTACCAAAAATATTTCTATTAAACAAAGCATTTACAAGATTTGTGAAATTCATAAAAAATTTTGGGTTCATGAGGAGAGGTCACATTTCATGTAGCTCAACAAATTAGGCAGAACCAGTTTTCTATGCTTGTGACCAAAGCAAGCATAGATAACTTTTTAAAGCTATGTATTAGAACCAATTACAAATGTACACATTTCCATGAAGAAACACTATGAAATTAAGAAGTCTGCATGTTAAATTTTAGATATATGATATTGTCTTGCATTCTTAGGTAGAAGTTTTTAAAAAAGCAGAAATTGTGAACAATTTTCCTTAGATGTGGAGAGGATATGGTGTTTAATGATATTGTGGTGCTTTTGCATTAAAAATCTGTCAATGTGGTTAGGTCGAACTTATTTCCCAGAATTTCCTTTCTGCTTATGTTGGGACACGAGAGATTCTTGTGAGATCTTTGGAGGGCGGAAGAAAAGCTCCAGATATATATTTAGGTAGATTTATATAAGTATACGTGTATATCTGCTCTCAGTAAATGCTGAACACAGAATTTGGAACAAAGAGTGGCCGCAGAGTGACCTACTGCCCTTGAATGGCTGGGAACGAGAGGTTTTCTGGGCTATGGGATATACAGTGCTATCACTGGGACAGTTCTGGGCAAACTAGGGTGATGGATCAGTCTACCTAAGAGAACCAGAATTTTAAGGATGAGTTTTGTAAATTGTTTTGGGGTTTCCTGAAACTGCTTCTCTGATCTTGTTAGTTTTAAAGGCATTAATGTTCATGTTTCCAGTGCTGAAGGGGGCACTGGATATTCCATGGAATGCATGGCAAGCAGTCACTCAAATTATCACCTATAGATACCCATAATCAATTGTCTCTATAAAGCAAGGCACTGGATGCCAAAATGTTCACAACCATAAACACTGCAGTGAAAGTAAGAAGGGTGTAAGGCGGTTGGTTGGTTGCTTCTAACTGCACTAGAGAACTTAGGGAAAGAAAATAGTAAGATCAGGACTTTAAAGTCTCAGCTCAAGGACCCTGAAAGCTCCCATGATTGCCCTGAAAGAAACCCTTATGTCCCATTTCTGCAGGACTGAAATTTCTGAAAACTGCACTCAATGTCCAATCCTTCGGGTGGCTGAAAAAAAGAATGCAAATTGAATTCCCAATATCTCAGGGTCACTTTTAATAAAGCTGGAGCAATGACTGGGAAGGAAGGCAAGAGTAAAAAAATTTGGGATGGAAACATATGAAGAGATTCCAGTGAAGTTGAAAACCTTGAACCCCTAATTTATGCGGCCTTCTGTAGAGTCGGCTTTGCCTGAGAAGACTAGCCTGTCCTTGGCTGAAGAAACTGTAATTTGTTTCTGTGAGGCAGTTGCCTGGAAAACACTGCTGATTTCTCTTCAAGACCTTTCTCAACTACCTGTCTTTGTGTCTAGGTCCATCACCAGATTCAAGTCCCAGTAGGCTCCAAAGAATCTGAGGTCCAAAGTGCGACCCATGAGGAGATCTGATGCACATTAAAATAATTGCACAATTTTGTCAATACATATCAACTGAAGGCTTGGGAGTGTGTGTGGGAATGAATCCTAAGAGAGGAGGATCTAAATTGAAGGAATATGAAGTTGGACTCCAGATTCAGTGTTTTAGCTTGAGAGGCTGATAATGGCTCTAATAGTTTGCTTGGTTGGTTGACTGAAATAAAGATCCAAAGATGTCCTATACTAACGAAGTCAAGATGCCAGAATTTCTTTGGTATACTTAGATCAAGGTATCCAAAGGCTTAGGGAGATTACTAGAGAGCATTTATCGCATAAGACTTGCCAGTCTACCCCATGAGAGTCCAGAGAATGTGCCTTTCACCATATCTGTAAGAACTAAATTTGTGAGCAAAGCCTCAGCATCCTTCATGAGCTCTGTGGTCACCTTTCTCTGTAGGTCAGAAATTATAGTGAGAACTTCTGCTATAGAACTCTAAATGCAATGGGATAATAGGAGCCTAGGTTACATGGGCCAACTGGCAGCACTTAATTGCCAGAGACAAGATGGTCGTAGTTCTTCTAATGGACAGTGGAGCAAAGGCAATAATCAGAATATTCTGACCTGCAAAGATATTTGGTATTGGCTAGTTGACCTATGGTGTCCCCTAGAGTGAAATAGATGGGCAGAAAACTAACGTGTTACTTGATCTGTATAAATGGGAAAGCCTGGATCTAGTGCACAGAAGTCTGACTTGAATAGCCGAAATAAAGAACTGTGGCCTCTCACTCACTTATTTCCCATACCTGAACTACTTCATAGACCTAGAGCCCTTTGAATGAATGAAATGCTAGGTCCTCTTGAGGAAGGACTCTCATATACTGCCAAAATTTACACTGTTAATTTTCCTCCCTGACTTCCCTAAAGAGAATTGCAGCCGTTTTTCAGGATGACTGTGAATTAAGAAAATTTAGTCAGATATTTTAGGGATTATAAAATACTGGATAAGAAATGAAACTAAGTCATAGAGAGTCAAACACCACTGTAGTTCATCAGTCCAGGTAGAGGCTAATGGTCAAGTGATCAAGGGAGTTTGGGCTCTAGTTAATCCTACAGTGTGCCCAGTAGGTCCCTGAACCCATACTGTGGTTATTTCCCCAGTCGCAGCTGTGTAATTGAAAAAGACACAGTCGACAGCGGGTATAATCTCTGCATTGGTTCCCTAACATATGAAGTAAGAGCTCTTATGATAGGAAATGTCAAATAGAAGCCACTAGAACTGCCACTACATAAGAATGTTGTAAACCAAAACAAAAGCAATACCTCATTTCTGGAGAGACTGCAAAGACTGGTGACTCCATTAAGGACTGGGGAAATGCAGGGCTCGTGATTCTTGCTGTCAAAGACAGACAAAGCTGGACAGTTGTTAAAGGTGGTAAAGCCAGATTTTATTCAGTGGTAACTACTGCAGTAGGGAAGAGAATTCCGTGTAAATTGAGCTCAACTTCACCAAAACAAAAAGCAGGAGGCGTTCTAAATGCTGGGGTACACTAAAGGTAAGATGCTGAAGTGCATTGAAGGGAGGTTCGATCCACATGAACAGGCCTCCTGGGTTTGCTAATTGACACTTATCTAGAGGAGAAACAAACTTCTCATATTTTTATGACAGGTTAGGGGTAGTTGTGCAAGTTGGAGCAATGTGCCTGAAGAATTTAGGCCTTTCTCCTCCTACGAGAACCCAGAGGTAAGAGTGAGAATTATCTTCCTGAATGTTTGTACTTCAAAGAGAGAACTACCAGGTCCTTGAGGTGACAGTTCTGCAAGATAGGAGATTAACATCTCAAAGAGGCAGAGAAAGTATTTATAACAATTTTCTATTGCAGTTATAACTAATTACCACGAATTTAGTGGCTTAAATAACGCAAATTTATTCTCTTATAGTCTAGAGTTCAGAAGTCCAAAATCAATTTCCCCGGGCTAGAGTCAAGGTGTCGGCAAGGCTTACTCCTTCCAGAGGCTCTGAGGGATGAACCTTTTTCCTTGTCCTTTTTGGTTCCTGATGGCTTCCTGTATTCCTTGCCTTGTGACCCCTTCCTACATATTCAAGGTGGATTATTCCAATATCTGCTTCCATCTTCACATCTGCTTCTCCTCTAACTCTGACTCCTCCTGATGTCGCCAGATATGGACCTTAATCCGCTTCTCTTGCCCTGCTTAAAAATCTAACTTTTATGTCTGACCTAATTCTCTTGTCTTCTTGCAAGGTGCAGGTGTTCCTTCATCTAATACCTTGGGGGCTTGAGCTTGTGCAGTTTTCAGCTATGTTCCAGGAAGAAGCTCTAAGCTACAACCGCCATGAACCCAGATGCGCTGAACCAGACCAGGTTGGCCCAGACCACAACCAAAAGACTGGCACCTACACAGATATGCTAAAAATTATACTAAAGTAACATGCCTTTATTAACATTGTAAATTCCCCTCCTCTGAGAGGGGCAAAGCAGCCACTTTTAGATCATGAGATGTATGTAAAAACATGATTTCAAACTACACATGTGCAAGCTTATGCCCACTTCTACATGCGATGATGAAAGGTCTCCTTTAAATATTCATTCCCTACCCTAAATAAAGGTACCCACCTCCCCATCCTCGGGAGCCATAACTTTGTGAAATTGTTCCCTCTGGTCTCCATTTTCTTTGCTGCGTGCCGCAAATAAAATTTTTGCTTTGTGAGACGACTACTTCTGGTACAGTTTGATTTAACTCCCAAGAAGGGACCCACTTTTGGTTGAAAAGCACTGAGTCCCTCTTATAAAGACCCTTTTGACTGCTAAACCCCCCTGGATAGTCCAGGATAATCCCTCCATCTCAAAGTCCTTAATTTAGTCACATACACAAAGTCCCTTTTGTGATATGAATTAATATTCACAACTTCTGGGGAGTAGGATGTGAACATATTTGCTTCCATTGTCACATTCCTTTGTCTAAATTTGACCTTCCTGCTTCCCTCCGATAAAGACTCGTGGTTACATTAATCCTGCCTGGAGAATCTTTCAGCTCAAGAACTTTAACTTACTCAGACCTGCACCTATCCCTTTTTCCATGTAAGGTAACATATTCACAAGTTTCTGAGATTGGAACATGGACATTTTGGGAAGGCTATTATTCTGTCTGCCAAAAGCCCTATGTCATAATTTCATCTACAAAAGACCTTGATTGCTTTTCAATCCACAGTACGTTACACTGCTCTGTTACATTGATGGTATTATGTTGATTGGACCTACTGAGTAGAAAGCAGCAGTTATGTTACAGCTGCTTTGCTGCTGGGACCATATCACTCAGCATTATCCAATGGTATTTGAAGTCTCAGTGGTGGATAGAAATGCTTTGTGGAGACTTCAGCAGTCCTCTACAGGTGGATCAGTACAGATCCTTACGATTTTGAAGCAATTATTCTTGGGCCTTGAGGCATGATCAAGAAACTTCCAACATTTGCCCAATTGAATTTATGAAATGCTAATTTCAGATTCATTTGTACTTTGCATTTTCCCCCTTTTGAACAGAAATATACACAGAGATTATTCTGTACCTTTTGTGCCACTGTATGTTGGGTGTGTGGGGACAGATATTTTGTCCCTGTAGTTTCACAGTCTGCAGAATGAGAGGATCTGTATTGAGGACCTGTAATTAAGGAATTAAACCCAGTGTCTCTTCCACCCCCAAATATGATTTCAATAAGATTCTGGATTTTGAGTAGATTCTACAGTAAGACATTTATGCAGCCCTTCAGAAGAGATGTATGTACTTCATGTATTGAAGGGCATAAATAGAGATTAGAGGCTGGACTACAGTAGGCAGCCTCTAAGATGGCCCCCAATGATCCCTGCGTTAATCTTCATCTAATACTTTCCACTTGAGTGGGGACTCGACTTAGTGATGAACTTTAAATGAGTATAATATGGCAGAAATGTTAGTATGATACTACTGAGACTAGATTATAAAAAAGATCACATTTTTTTTTTATCATGAGTTCTCCCACCTACCCTCTCAGATCACCTGGGCCAAACCAGATATCACATCTAGAAGGCACTCAGGTAGCATATGGGAGGCTCATGTGGCAAGGGATTGAAGTCTCTGGCTGACAGCCAGTGAGGAACTGAGGTCTGCCCAGAATCGTGTTAGTGAACACGAACGCTTATCTTTCTCCAACCAAGCATTCAGGTGAGACTGCAGTCCTAGCCTACAGCTTAACTGCAATTCAATAAGAGACTTTGAGCCAGCATCACTCATCTAAACTACTCCCAGATTCCTGGCTCAGAGAAACCATGAGATAATAAATGTTTGTTGTTTTAAATTATTAAATTTGGGGGTAATTGGTCATGCATTAATAGAAAACTTATACAATTTCTCTGACAAATCAACAACCCTTTCATCCTATCTATGTAGATACTACGGAACAATGGAGTATAATCAGTATCAAATGTGGCAGGCAAGTAAGAAAGTAATAAAAAGAAACAGTAGATTATAACATCTTGAATCATGTCGAAAAGTTAAAAGGTCAGTTAATTACTTGCTCCTTGTTATAACATTAGGTCAAAAACATTTTTTTTCTGAATCAACCTGCTATTCAGATATAAATGCTAGATCTTCTCTATTCATAAATTTTCTGAAATGAAGAAATGATTTGGGGTGCAAGAAACCCAGAGTATTAGCATAATGGTAAAATACAACAGTTTTGTGTCATTCTCCTTATATAAATAATTTTAGGAAGCTAATTTTACTTTAATAATAGTGTTTTTGTTCACATCTCTCCAGTCCCAATCCTAGATGAATCATTTTCTATTTTACACAGTACTAGTTTATTTCTTTATGTATATATTATCATTAAGCATAATTCCTCCTTACTGAACAATGGGAGATGGGTTTCGTACAAATTTGATTCTGTAAACAACAGTATGCACTGGTCATAGGGCAATTTTACTCAAGTTAGTGGCACAAGAAATTATTTTTAAAATATTAGAATTAAGAAATATGTATCTACACACACATATATGTATATTTTATAGGCCATCTAGAGAAATGATCAATTATTGTGTCAATTTAAAGAGGTAAATTTCTTTAGAAAAAGTATTTAACACATTGCTGAGTGTCTGTTATCTTTCAGACGTTTTAGCTATACATGTTGTTACACAACAGTGAACAAAGCAATGATCCAGCCCCTCTCGGAGTTTACATTCTAATAGAGAAAGATAGTAGATAAACAATGATAGTAATTAAGAAAATTTTGTAATAGAATAGAAGGTGGTATAAGCTATGAGGAAAAATGGAACTAAAAAGTGGGGTTGACTGGAGTGGTAAGCTGTTATTTTAAAAAGGGTCATGGAATAAGTGAAAATTAAACAAAGACTTGAAGGCATTAAAGGAGATAGCCATCTAGATATTAGGAGAAAGAACATTGCAGGCAGAGGGAGCAGCCAGTGCACATTCTCTAAAGCTCTAAGAGACCTGGCGTGTTCATGGAGCTGCAGGAGGCTGGTATGTGGAGGGAAGTGAGTAAGAAGGAAAATGTGAGCCAAATTCTGCAGGCTTTTGAGGACCATTTTCAGAACTTTGGTTTTTATTCTGTGTAAACCATTGCAAGATTTTAAAGAGATTTGTCATATTATCTGACTTATGTTTTCAAAGGAGTATATCTTCTGCTGCTTTTAGAATAGACTGAGAGGGGAGGTGTAAATTTGATGCAGGGAGAATTTTCAGGTGGTTCTTGCATAAATTCCAGTTAAATAATATCCACCCTGACTATGCAAGTAGTAGTGAAGGCAGTTAGAATGGGTGGGTTCTGGGTACATTTTAAGATAAGGTTCACATCTTCCTGGGATAGAGGTTGGGTGTAAAGAGAGGGGAAAATGTAGTATGACTTCCAGGTTCAGAGACTGAGCAACTGAAGGATGGATTTGCTATCAACTGAGATGGGGTGAGCAGAGTAGTTTTAGGAAGGAGATGAGGGATTCAGCTCTGGACATGTTGAGTTTGAAATGCTTTTCAGACATCTAAATGGAGTTGCCAATTTTTCAGTTGGATATTTGGGTTAGGACTTCAGGATAGACTTATAAATTCAGGATTCATGGCCTTTTAAGTGAGTTTAGATATAGACTAGACAAGATAACTAATGAATGCACCCTGGAACCTCCAACGCTCAGGTAACAGAGAAAAGGAGACTTCAAGAAAGCAAACAAAGGAGGCTAGCCCTATGGTGTAGTGGTTAAGTTCATGCACTCTGCTTTGGTGTCCCTGGCTTTGCGGGTTTGGATCCCAGGTGTGGACCTTAACACTGCTCATCTAGCCATGCTGTGGCAGAGACCCACATACAAAATAGAGGAAGATTGGCACAGAAGTTAGCTCAGTGACAATCTTCCTCAAGCAAAAGAGGAGGATTGGCAGCAGATGTTAGCTCAGAGTCAATCTTCCTCACCAAAAAAAAAAAAAGACAAAGAAGAAGAAGAAAGAAAAGAAAAGGAACAAAGTAATAAGTAGTGAAATAGACCAGTGAGGAGCTGCTGAGTTGTGACCAATGAGATAGACTTGGGGGCCAAAAAGACCAGAAGATCATAATACTTTTCAAAAAACATCATTGTCATTATTTCCTTCAGTTTATGTCATTTTATTATTTTTTTAAATGCTGTGTTGCTTTCTCAAAATGAGTAGGTGATTCCAAAATGCTTTCTTCCATTATTGAGAAAGAAATTGAGCACTTTGAAGTATGAAAGGCTGTAATGCAATGATCACAGGTACTATTGTCACTAGAGCTGAGACGCTTGACCCTAACTTAGTCTCCCCAGTGAACTTGACTTTGGCTCCATTCTCTGAACCAATTACTGAGGCTCAGTGAAGGGCTCTAATGAATTATAGTGGCAGCTCCCCCGTGATTATTGATTTCATTCAGCTCACTGAACAGAAATAAGTACTTTCTAATTTGTTGTGACATTGAATAGATGTGTTTATTTATTAAAGGATGTTGTAATGGCAGCATGCCACTTTGTCAGAAGAAAGAGCAACTTTCCTTTTCTGGGACAGAGAGAATACCAAGTAAAGACTGGCAAATTAGAGTTTGCTATGAGAATCCAACAAATGGCCATCTATAGAGTTTTGACATATGGCAGGAGCAAGAAAAGGAAACTAGAATTAGACTCAAATACTCCTAAATCTCTTCTCAACTCTGCCACACATTAGCTTTGACTTTTGACAAGTAGCTCAACATCTCATTATCAGGTTTTTCATCACACAGACGTGAATGATGACAGAAACCTCAAGGATCATTGTAAGCATACAATGAAAATAAATGAGTGACTGTGAAAAGTTTAGAGTTACAGAAATATAAAATATTATCATCATTATTAGTGACTAGATTTGCAGTGCCCTTAATCCAGCTAAAATTAAGGCCAGAACAATTGTTATTATTCCTGGAACATGTGCATTACTTGAACATTTGAGATTTCTTGAGTTTTAAATTTAATACACTATTGAAGGTCACCACAATAAAATCAGACTCAATGCATTTTAGGAAAATAACCCAAAATATAAACATTATTTAAGGCTTCCACTGTTTTAGTATTAAAGACAAAATTTTCTTCCAGAAAATACATTGTTATAAAAAAGAAGTGTAGTGTTAATGAAACGATATTTTGAATAAAATTTTTTTCATAGACTGTGACAGATTTTTCTAAAAGGTTAATACTCATTGTAAACATAACAAAGGGATATAATGAAAACATGAATAGCATGTGCCTTCTCTATCCCAAACCAACATTTTCAATTTCTTTCTCTGAGATAATCAATGTTACATAAGTACAAATTATGGTTCTGTCTTAAATATTTTTAATGCCTCTAAAATGTATATACACATGCCTTCTGTCATTGAATGAAAATTCATTTGGTTCAGAATTGTATATTCTCAAGGATTGACAGGGTTTTTTAAAAAAATAAATACAGTGATGGCATTTAAGTATAATGTAAATCTCTGAGTGTAGATCTTATAGTGTAGTCTAGCAAAACCTTGCAGAGAAAATTAAAATGTGTTTTGTGGCTACCTATCAATCCAGGGAGAGTGAGAAAAAAAGTTTGTATCACGTTTCCAAATATGCAGGTGTTTGGTAGCATGTGGATAAACTCTTGCATAGTGGCCAAACAGTATATTAGCCAATAAAGAGCCTATGTGAAGGCGATGTTGAGTCAACTCAACTTTGACTTTCCTTCAAAATTTCCCAGATCCTCCTACAAGCCAAGCATAGATTTCTTCCTGACTGGTCCGATTTTTACACTTCATACATTGTGTGTGTAGGTATATATATTTCCTTAAATGATAGTATAACAGTAAATAAAATCTATTTAAAAATCATTGGCAACTTTTGTTTTCACCATCATATAGATTTTTTTAACTGTACTACAATATACATAACATAAATTTTACCATCTTAACCCTAAGACTTTTGTCCATTTTTAACTGGGTTTGTGTTTTTTTGTTGTTGTTGTTGAGATATAAAAGTTCTTTATATATTCTGGATATTAATCCTTAACGAGATACATAATTCAGAAATATATTTTCCCATTCTGTAGGTTGCATTTCACTCTGTGGATTGTTAATGCACAGAAGTTTTAAATTTTAATGTAATCCAATTTATCTATATTTACTTTCGTTACCTCTGTTTTTGGTGTCATATCCAAGAAATTGTTGTCAAATGCAATGTCATGAAGTGTTTCAGCTCTGTTTTGTTCTAAGAGTTTTATAATTTTGCATCTAATATTTAAGTCTTTGAGATAATATTTGTATATGATAAGGTAAGGATTCAACTTTCTTCTTCTGCTTGTGGATATCCAGTTTTCCCAACACCATTTGTTGAAGAAACAGTCTTGGCATCCCTGTCAAGAATCATTTGATCATATATGTGAGGGTGTATTGCTGAGCTCTCTATTCTTCTCTGTTGGTCTATATGTGTTTCTTTGTGTCAGTAGCATCTGTTTGACTGTAGCTTTGCACTAAGTTTCAAAATCAGGAAATATGAGACCTCCAATTTTGTTCTTTTTCAAGGTTGTTTTGGCTATTTGGGATCCTTTGAGATTCCATGAATTTTAGGATGGATTTTTCTTTTTTTTTTTTTAAAAGATGGGATTTTTATGAGGATTGCATTAAATCTGTATATTTCTTTGGATGATATTGACATCTGAACAATATTAGGTCTTCTAATCTATGAGCACAGGATGTCTTTCCATTTATTTGTGTCTTCTCTAATTTCGTTCAGCAACATTTTGTAGTTTTCGTTGAATAAGTTTTTCACTTCCTTGATTAGCTTATTCCTTAGTTTTTGTTGTTGCTGTTGTTCTGTTTGATGTGTGACTAGCTGGATCCTGTGATACCAAGTTATGCTAAGATCATCCCTATTCTAGCGAGATCCATTAAAGGGTCTGGCTGGAAATTCTCTGAAGCCATTCTGTTCATCACGGGTCTGAAATTGTGATCCACTTGGTCTTGTGATATCATGTTCATGCTGTAATTACCCATGAAGATAAAAGAGCGGTCTGAGGAATCACAGGTGTGTGTCTGTTCAGCAGGGCTCCAGAGGGCTGCATTGCTAGGCCTATCTGAATACCCTCGGAGTGCCCATTTTTTAGCCTGCTTGATGTGCCTCTCTCTGGAAATGCAGTTTCTTCAGGGCATCATCATCAGGGACTTTTAATTGCGTAAATAGCCCAGAGCCACAATTTTCTTTTGAAGCAGCCTATTTGATAAATGCAATGTTTTTGACTTGGATAAATATAGGGTTTACATACTTTTCACGACTCCAAACATCAGTAATTTTACAGGCAGTAGAATTTCAAACCTGAACATTCAAATGAGACAAGTCCTCATCCCCAGCCCCTGTGAAGGTGCTGATTATCTTATGTCACAGGGTGCAGTTGATCTGAAAAAAGGGGGAATTATCCAGATGGGCATAAATTAATCACATGACCCCTTAAAAGGAGCACTTTCTCTGGGTGATGGCAGAAAAATAAGGCATAAGAGTAAGATAGAAATGGCAGAAGGGACTGTCAGAGATTTGAAACATGACAAGGGCTCAATACCATGCTACTGCTTTGAATTTGGAGGGAGCCACCTCAGAAGGAAGGTGGAAAACATCTAGGAGCATCAAGTGCTCCTGGCTGACAGCCAGCAAGGAAACGGGGACCTAAGACCTGCAACCATAAGGAACTGGATTCTGCCAACATCCTAAATAAGCTTGGAAGGTTCTTTCCAGAGCCTACAAACAAGAGCTCAGCCCAGTCTTCACTTTGATTTCAGCCTTGTGATATCCTAAGAAAAACCCAGCCAGCCAAACTGGACTTTTGATGTAAAGAACTGTGAGATAAAACCTTTGTGATGTTTTAGGACACTAGGTTTGAGGTAGTTTGTTATGCATCAATAGAAAACAAATAAAAGGCTCAAAAGAACATTTGGTACATTGAAGATGTTCAATAAATTTTAGCTCTCTTTCCTGTTTTATGCAAACTATAACATTTTTATTTCTCACATGGACTTGTTTCACTTACATTTGTTTAAAAGTACAAAATGCTTACCATGCAAGACATAACTAAATGCCAACTTCCTCAAGGAGATTTCTCTTATCACTCTGGGGCAAAAAAGAATTTTTTTTCTTTGAACTACCATAATGGTTGTGTTTATGTCTTTTTGCCACATTAACTGTATTTTGATATTTATTATAATTATGTGTAGGTATATTCAGAACTAGATTATACACACGCTTTAAGAACCTAGACTGAATTTTATTCGTCTTTACTTCTGATCTTGTTGCTGGGCCCAGTAAATAAATACATAAATACATATTTACTGATTTAGTACTTGATATATTCTATAAATAAACTCGATGAATAAAAAGATATCTTATTGCTAAAAACATAATTATCAGTGGAACAATTAGCTGATAATACCTATGGAATAAATATCTGCTATTAAACATTGAGAAACACTACATGTAGAATAATTAGTTCATTGTTACTAATTCTATTTTGAGCCCACCTTTTCAATTGTAGCTGTCCTATTGTCTGATTTATTTCCTGTCTTGCAGGTGAACTGATTTTCTAGCTGCTTCAAGGTAACAGGTGTCCCATAAATGTTAAACGAGAGAAAAAGCTGTGGGAAGGTATTTGAAACACTAAGATTAAAGCTTTGATGTGAAGAATTCTCTACCAATTGAAGAGGGCCAAAAGTCATCAATAATCATTACGGTACCTTACAAGGGCAATGTAATTTAAAAACATTTGTCAAACACTCTTGTAAAAATCCTTACCTTATTATTTGAGAGTTGAAAGAGTTCAGAATCCAAATGTTTACCAGTTCCTTATCTTGTCATTATTCCTTAGTAGTTTTTAGAGAGGTCAATAACTTACATGTAAGAGTATCAAAAGTCTACTTTTTTTATATCTTTCAAACCTAAAAGTAAATATAAAGAGAGAAAGTAACATTAGTTCTATTATTTATATAAATTTGTATTTTAAGGTAGATTTCTAGGCTAAATATAATGATGAGAAGAAACAGGAAAATTAAAATCGTAAATGAATGGTGATAATTCCTACTTAACACAGGAATGAAATAATACATTTAGAAAGGTCAAAATTAAAGTGTTCAGAGGGAATTGACTATATATTTTAATTAAGTCAATAAGAAATCCACTCATATATTTTATTTGGTTATAAAAATAAACCACTCATGGTATATAAATGAAGTTTTAAAATTACTTCAGATATTGCTTTAGGAAAATCCATTAATATGGGTAAAAATACTTTCAACTCCCAAATCCTACTTTTTTACATTCTTACGGGTTTCATTTTCTTGGGAGGCGAAACTTTCATCCATTATAAACCAATTGGTTTATGGTGTATGATAGCAAAAATCCAGTTTTGTGTCATCTGGGATAACTTTAGCTACAGTAATTCTTTCTAATATAGCACTTCTTAGAGTAAAAGTAAAAGATATATATTTATAAATGTGCATATATTTAATTATTACTATCATCTTAATTAAAATACAATCATATAAGGAAAAGGTGAAGACAGTTAAAAACTACAGTTTATAAACTAACTACTCTTAGGGATTTTAAGTCCTGAGCATGTACTTGAGTTGAAGGGCTAAAAAGTGAAAAATCTGTGCTAAAGCAAAGAATATAAGTAATGATTAAACAAACACACGAAGATGGAAGATAAGATTGAACTGAAAGACCAATAAAGAAAAGCTATCTTTATTTGAGTATCTGGTAAAAGTTTTGAAAAAGTGAACTACCATTTACAAAGAAAAGAAGGCATTAATATTACTGCATGTTTAGGAGGAAATGAGGAAAAACCAAAGGATGTTGGGCAAAAGCCTCAGAGGAGGCATTGTGTGTAGATGAAAATAGGTTTGTGTACAATAGATGATTGCTACAAGAAATCTTTTTGAAAAGTAATGAGACAATAATAACAAAAAGTAATGAAACAATACGCTTACCTAGTTTGTCTTTTTAGAATTTTCAAAGACTTTAGCAATTGGGATGATATTCGCAAGTCAGATTTTATAATTAGTACTATCATTATCAATATTATCCAAATCAGTATATGCATAGAACTTTAAAGTTTACAAAAGATATATGTATATGCAATATATATGTACATACACAGCTTTTTCATGACATTGTTGAGTATTATAACTATTTTACTGATTATGAAACTTAGGCTCAGAGAGTTAAAATGGTTTGACTCGTAGTATATAAGAATATAAGAAGGAGCAATGGACAAGTTAGTAATCCACATAATAATCCTGACAGTTTTATTTCATAATCCAAGCTATTTCTACCACACTACTCTGTCACCAAAGAATGCATGTGTACTAAATTAATATCAAAATTATAAATGAAAATATTGAGGACTCTGTTAAGTTAAACAATATATTTGGTATTTATAGAACAATAGGCTGGGGAATCATTTCCTTGACCAAGAGGGAAAGTCAGTCCTGAGACACATTTATTAGTACTCGTATTACCATGTAGAAGAAATTGGATATTATCTGTGATGGGCAAACCCTTAGACTTCTCACCTCCTGGTGTCAACACGTGGTATAATACCCTCCCCTTGAGTGTGGACAAGATCTGTGCTTCTAAGCAATAGTATGTAGGAAAGGTGATGGGAGGTTGTCCCCAGGATCACATGACATCATATGAATTTTCATTTCAGCAGATTGGAGCTTGAAACTTTCCTTGCTGGCTTGAAGAAAGAAGTGTCCATGGGGCATGGAACTGTGGGCTGCATCGATGACCTGAGAGCAGCCTTCAGCCCACAGCTGGCAAAAAACTGGGGCCTTCAATCATAAAGCCATAAGGAGAGGACTTCTGCTAATAGTCTGAATGAATCTGAAAGCAGATTCTTTCCAAGTCCGGCCTGCAGATGGGAGCACAATCTGTCCAACTTTTGGTTGTAGCCTTGTGAGATCTTCAGCAGAGGAGTCAGCTAAGCCCTGCCGGACTGTGACATACAGAATCTATGCGATAATAAATGTATGCTGTTTTAAGCTACAGAATTGGAGTAAATTTGTTACATAGCAATAGAAAGTTGGTATCAATTTTGGTACCAGAAGTGTGGTGCTTCTGAAAGAGGTACCTAAAAATGCAGGGTGGCTCTGGGGTTTGCTAGTGGGCATTTGAGGAGCTTGGTGGAGAAAGCCTAAATCACCTTGAAGAGACTGTTAGTAGACTAAGTCTGGATTCTAAGTATGTTGCCAGGGAGGACTCAGAAGGAATCTGTTATTGGAAACTGGAGGAAGTGGGTTCTTCTTTCATGGTGGCAGAGAACTTAGGGAAAATGTCTCCTACAGTTATGTGCAAAGCAGAACTGGTCAGTGGTAGAGTTGTTTATATAGCAAAGGAGATTTCCAAGCGAATTGTTGAAGGTACTACCTGTTCTTTTTCTTACCACTGTTAATAGTAAAATGAGAGATTAGAAAGATAAATTGAGGGAAAATTGTTTTTTTTTTAAAAAAAAAAGAGTTATCAGTACTATAGGCAATGAGATCCTACTGAAGGATTTTAAGTGTCAGAATAATGTGACCAAATTTCTATTTTAGAAAGATGACATTGGGAGTGGCATGATTGAAAAACAACAAGCAATACTGGCTAAGGATACTGGTTTAATTCCTACTCATAATTCAAAATCAGCAATGATCACTGATTCAGAAAGCCTTCCATAACCCCCCAAAAAAGTCCAATGCCCTTTTTCTGGACCTCTTTTGGCATCTTCAAAATTCTCTATAGCACTCGTGATATTATGTTGATTATTGAATAATTTATCTATATAATATATAGACTTTATATTTCCTTTGAGCAGTGTATTATTTTCATATTGCTACTGTAACAATTTTTGACAAATTTAGTGGCTTAAAACAACACAAATTTATTACCTTACAGTTCTGGAGGTCAGAAGTCCGAGATTAATCTTATGGGCTAATATCAAGGTCTTGGAAGACCTGCATTCCTTCTAGAGTTTCTAGGCTTTTCCAGATTCTAGAGGGCTCCTGTATGACTTGGCTTATAGCCCCTTCCTTCGTCTTCAAAGCACATCATTCCACCTTCTGTTTCTGTCATCATGTCTCTCTGACTGCGTCTCTCCTGCCTCCTTCTTTCCCTTTTAAGCTTCCTTGTGATCACATTGGGCCCACCTAAATCATACAGGATAATCTCCCCATCTCAAGATCTTTATTTTAGTCTCATTGGCAAAGGCCCTTCTGCCACGTAAGGTAACTTATCCATGCGTTCTCGGAATTACGCTGTGAACATATTTACAGGGAGCATTAATCTGTCTACCACAAGCAGGGTTTAAGTTTTCTTCTCTATATCCCCTGCTAGCATTGTTCCGGAGGCATAGTACCACAACGCCTAAGTAGTCAAAGGCTTGTTCATAGAATAAATGTGTAACCAACTTCTAACCACCTTTTTTAATGAGTCACCTTATCAGATGTTTCTTGCCATGACATTATGCTCTCTAATAATCCTAGATCTTCTGGTGGCCCCAGCTGGCTCCACTGTTCAATAGTATAAGACTCTATGTAATGACACTACCATCCCATCAGCCCCTGAGACGGAGTGAATAATCACAGCACATTTCTTCATTCTTCACATCATCGTTTTACAAGCGAGCATAAATGTAGCATATTTAACAAAGTTCTGACGCTTACTGTCGGCACATTGAAGTTTTGGGGGGAGGATTCTGATACTGTTACTCATCTCCAAAAGTCAACTCTTCTTCAGATCTCTCTGTTATCATTTTCATGCCCTTACAGAGGTCCCCCTCTTTACCACAGCAATTTTGACCACAAGAAATGCTTTTTTCTTAAGATTAATCCATCTGTTTCTATTTCCTCACATCTTACTTTGTCATCATAAAGATACTTTTCTATATTTCTAGTTGCCTCGTATGTTCTCCAGTTCTGATCTGATTAACCTAAGTCATGGCATGGAGGGCCTTTGAAACTCTTATATAAATCACAAACCTCCATGGTTTCCACTGAATTCTCAAAATATGCTTAATTGTATACCTTTGTTGTGATATGGTTAATTGAGTGTGGCAGAGATATTTTCAGGGGCTTCTCACCTCCTCTTGTGGCACTATACGTAAAATTTATCACAGAGATATGGCAGAATTGACACTTGCCAAGGGGCAATTTTAAGTCCCTATTTCCTCATTGATTAAACACCCTGAGGAACCAGTGTTCATATCCTTCCAGGTCATGCCAACCACAATGATATGTTTTAAATAAACTTCTGCCTCTAGGTAATCGCTATCACCCATCATTTCATCTAACGGTCACTGGCAATAAGTATGTTGCTTCTAGATACTTTGTAGTATTCTTTTAGATTGATAAATTCTTACAAGGCAAATCAAATCTGTCTTTATGTCATCTTCAATCATAGGTATCGAATACCACTGATTATCAAATCTAAACAAATAATCACTGGCATGACATTAGGTAATTTTGCACACAGATATGGCATTTAATTTTAAAAAGTATAGCCGGCATGTGTTTTTACTTAATAAAACTCTTACCATTGAGATTGAATTGATAGTGCCCAAATAGAGTAGGGATACGGGCTGCAAGATAAGTAGTTCTTTAATGTAATCTGTTAGTTTATAAAATTCAGAAAGAGAGAGTCCTCTAGACTGTTTTCTGAAATGTCATGAATGCTATGATAGTATAATATTTTCTCTGGGTGGCACTAATGATGATGATGGATTACATTTATTGATGGCCGAACTGATAGATACTTTTCTACACATATTAATATAGTGCATAATCAATATAATTACTTAGCTGCTATTTTCTTCCCATCTTACAATAAGATCAGAAGATAGTCTAGAGAGATTAGGCAACTTCTCCTCTATGTTACATAACTAGCGAGTGATGGAGCTGGATTTTGTTCTTAACTCTTATGGCTCCAGACTTCTACCTGGACAATTATAGAAAGAGAAGAGTTCATACTGCTGCCTTGGAATGGCTCCTCAAACCCCTCTCTTCTCTTTTCTGGAGTTACAGGTGAACTCCAGAAACATGAAATGGAAGAAAGAAGGGACACAGAGGTATTTATTTCCTTTTCTGGTTTGATTTATATATTTGGTTATGTTCTGTTTGTATTTTAGTGGAACAACCTTGAACCGTGTTATATGCTGAGCATAAGGTCCATTAGAAAGTTAGGAGAGAGAGAATGGGTAACAGAAGAAAAAGAAAAGTTTGAAGGAGAAGATGAGGAATGGAATAATGGGATCTAGGATGGACAATGATGATGTAGCCAATGAAACTATCAATTCGTCAGAGACAGAGGACAAGAAAGTAAGCCTGGGTGTGAGGTGTGTAGGGCTGCAGGGAAAAAAGAAGGCAGTTTCTGCACAGTAGCAGTGAGCAAGGGGGATTATGAGAGTTATGGGACGTGAATAAAAAGCTAGACTGTTTCAAATATTTCACGTGTCAAATAAAAATACCTAGAAAATCAAATAGGCAATATTAAATTGTGATTTATAAATATACAGAATTGTGGTTGCTCTTGTTGTGTACGTGTGCATTCATTTGTGTGTAGTGGCAAAGAAAACATTTACTATGAATTCATTAACGTTTAGAAGTTTACAGTATGACTCTGGGGTTGGTAAAATTAAAAGTGTCAGCTAGTGTGGTTGGCCCTGTGGTGTAGTGGTTAAGTTTGGGGCACTCCGCTTCGGCAGCCCAGGCTTGCAGTTTCAGATCCCGGGCGCAGGCCTATACCACTCATCAGCTGTGGCAGTGACCCACATACAAAATAGAGGAAGATTAGTACAGACATTGGCTCAGGGCTAATCTTCCTCAAGAAAAAAAAGAGGAAGATTTGCAATAGATGTGAGCTCAGGTTGAATCTTCCTCAGGGAAAAAAGAAAAAAGAAAAACATGTCCTCTACAAAGTTTGCAAAAAGAACTATGCAGCCCATGCTGTATAGAGGAAGAAAAAGCAGTGTGTGGCCAATGGCCCATAGGAATATAGAGGTTTAGTTATAAAGAACCAAATTTTTGGTTCTTTGTAAAGTTTTGGTTATAAGGAACAGTAGATACAGTGACAATAAGGCCGTTGGCGTGCTAAAATGATAATAGTTTAGGTAAGACTGCATTACGTTATTTTAATATATCAGGCATGGAATTTGTCCGTGTTACTGTGATGTACTGAACATACCCAGGAAGCTTGGTTGTACAGAGGGACTGAACTAAGGAGTGCGGCTTTAAAGAAAACCAAAGAACTCTGAGGGTGGAGTGTGTGTCAGTTTCACACATTAATATAAATGATACAGAGAATAATAGTTGGAGAAGGAAGATGAGGGCTATGAGTCCAGGGCCTAAATTTTCATGGAAAGTGATAGGGTAAACTTATTCCTCAGAAATTCTTAAATGATTATCCAGGTGACGCAACCTCAAAAGAAGACATTCAGGAATGATTGCTGAAGAGAAATGATGTCTAAATTGCAATATCGCTATTTAACATAGTATATATTATACTTATTTATCTTGGTAACTTTCTGTCTCTGTTAGGAGTACACAAGATCACGAGAGCAGAGAATTTTACATAACTGGTTATTGATTTTTCCTTATTTTTAAAATTTTCCTGATATATAATTACTGCTCAATAAATATCTGTTGAATGAAACCTGGAAGAATAAACCGAAGAATGATGAATAAAATGGTAATTGTGATATCGACCCTGATATCAGTTTCCCCACACTAAACCCAGCATATATGGGGTTAAAACCAAAACACTCATTCCCTGCTTACTCTCTGGCTTCCTGGCTCCAGAATCCACTATGCTCCATGGAGACAGACACCGTCAAGGACAAGCACCTGGCATATCTCCTCCCCACAAAGAGATACAGACTGGTGGGAAAGCTTCTGACCAGCAAGGTCATGAGCTTCCTCCTCTCTGCAAGTGTCTCAAGGCCAAAGACAGGCTGGTGGGAAAGCTCCGACCAGCAAGGCCATATGCTCCCCCTCCCCTACCTAAAGCCCCAAATAAAAACCCTTCCTTTTAGCTTTTCGGGGAGTTTGGGATTTCAGCGTTAGCTGCCCTCTCTCCTTGCTCAGCGCTGTGCAAAAATAAAGTTCCTACTTTCTTCCACAACCCCTGGTGTCAGAGATTGTCTTGCTGCGCAACGGGTGAGCGAACTCACTTCAGGTTCGGTAACAATTGGAAAATAAGAATGTGGACTTTGCCTTGTAGTCCTACGATAAGAGCATGAGAAAAAAGAACAGATGTAATAAAAATGCTATCTTGAGGGGAAAATCCAATTTTCAGTTAAGTCAAGGAAGCAAAAGAAGATTTTGGTGAATTATATTAAAAAGTAACTGAGTCCGGGGGCCGGCTCCGTGGCCGAGTGGTTAAATTCGCGCGCTCCGCTGCGGCGGCCCAGAGTTCGGATCCTGGGACGGACATGGCACCACTCGTCAGGCCACGTTGAGGCGGCGTCCCACATCCCACAACTAGAAGGACATGCAACTAAGATATACAACTGTGTACAGGGGGGTTTGGGGAGATAAAGCAGAAAAAAAAAAAAGATTGGCAACAGTTGTTAGCCCAGGTGCCAATCCTTAAAAAAAACAAACAGAAAAGGAAAAAAAAAAGGAACTGGGTCCAAGATAAAAATATGGGAAGTAATAGGAGAAAGCAATTAATAGCCAACTAGCCCGCTAATCTGGCAGAGATAAGTCAAAAATAACAGTTTTATGGCATAAGTAATATTATGTAAATTACTATACCATTATATCAGTTAGGGTCACAAGAAGAAACAGATGATACATTGAAGGGATTAGTCACACAGAAGGTAATACAGGAGCTATTTCCAGGGATGTGGGCAAAGTAAAGGAATCCAACAAGACATGGTAAAGCACCCAGCAACTAGCATCACAGAAAGTCAATGTGGCCCTCCTGAAGGGTAGGAAAAAATGGTGGTCCTGTTAAACCTGGCAAGAGTTCTAACTGTGCAGCAGACATCAAGAAGGAGCTATTGTCTTAGGGAGAGGATTTCAGCCACTGTCAAATTGCAACCTGCCAGGGAGAGATGGAGGTGGGAGTGATAAAGACATTGACCCCCCCTTACTTCCTCCTGCTGGTGTAAACCTCCCGTTGGTGTAAACCACTGACAGAGTTAAATCAGGAGCTATAGGGAGTGGAAAATGGATCTGGAAATGCTCAACCATTTATCACGATGTTGAACACTGATGGAGGAGCAGGAATGTGTATATACACTTTTATGTAGGTGTGTACATGTAAATTTGAGACCCGTTTGGTTTGTTACACTCATGCCTTATGCCAGTGGCCATATCAAGCTGGCAGCTAAAGATAACGGGTGTAGAGTTGAGCTGTCCAATACAGTAGCCACTACTCTCACGTAGCTATGGGGTGTTTGACATATGCCTCGTCCCAATTGAGTCATGCTGTAAGTGTAAATATGCACCAGATTTTGAACAGCTAGGATGAAAAATTATATAAAATATCTTATTAATATTTCATATTGATTTTGTTGGATATATTGTTCCAAGTATAAAAATATTATTAAAATTAATTTCATCTGTTTATTTTTACATTTCTAAGGTGGTCACTAGAAAATTTAAAATTAAACGTGTGCCTTTCCTTTGTGCTTGATCTTATGTTTCTATTGGACAGCACCGGTCTAGAGCTACCAGGAAAAGAGGTCTCCACAGGGAATATAAAGCTAGATGAGTCTGGGGATTCCTAGGCTTATCTTGGTAGAAGCAGAGACAGTTTTCTTCCAGTAGCACAAGGTTTCAACTCCATAATCTTATACAAGCTCTACACAGCTCTATGCCCAGAAAGATATATGATCAAAGTTATAACTCACAAAGGAGTGGTAGTCTATTTTATATTGATACTCTACAATTTCTATAGAGAATTTGCTTAAAGGTTTATTTAGATGTTCCCAGTTTTTATCGCGGCTCCTGAACAATTTGACTTCGAAACTTTAATTCATTATTAGCCAACCTAGGAACCTTGTAATATTTTCAAGGCTTATTCTGTTATTCTTTTCATAGCACTCATTCTGTAGTACTTGTCTATCACCTTGAAAACATTTTAAAAAAATAAAACAGAACTTAGGTAAGGTTTGATTTTCATTTGTTTTAGATCTATGGCAAAATTTCAAAAGGTTCTTAGTACAGAAGACTTGAACATTTTTAAAACCTCGAGAAGAAAAAATTTTAATGTGCTTATCACTCTGCTCTCTGCTGTATTCTTCCTTAATTTTCTATTAGAGTAGTTCTTGGAAACCACCTGCAAGGTATGCCAACCATTGCGAAACTGAACAAGACTCTTGGGGTTTCCTGCATGCCATTTGGTTCCATTATAACGAAATCCAAATCCCAGATCCCAACACTTTGGCTATTAACATTCTATTGAACGTTATAAAAGAACTAAGCTATAGAAATCCTAGTGCCTTAGCAAAGTTGTATTGAAATAATGATATTATGCTTTCCAAGAAAGAGATGCATGCTTCCTATTGCACGCAAAGTATTCCAATATCCAGCATTAGATACTACAAGAAAGGTTTGTAGAGGCTGCTCTCAGAGTTCACAGCCCCCAAAGTATCAGCTGGAGAAAGGTGAGGAATGACTATCCTGTGGTCTTTTAGTTTTGGTGCCCATCTGCAGCACAGTAGCTCGGTATGGTGGTTGCTAAATATTTACACAATTTAATTTGACTACGGAATATGTACTTCAGAGACAGATCTTTTCATGGGTTAGCAGGAATAAACTGCTGGGGTTTTCCATAGGTCAGCCTTGGCAGAAGCCAATGACAGACAGGTGACCTATTTGGAGTGAAACAATAAAAATGGTTTCCATAAAGTAGACCCTGGGGCAGATAAACCTTGGAGAGGTTACAGTAGAATGGTAACAAATTGAGGCCTAGACCAATCTTACTGATAAGAAGAAGCCAACGTGTTATGGACAAAAAAATCTGATTTTAAGAGCTGTTACAGAGTAAATCTCATATTACATTTTTTAGGATGTATTGCAATCAATATTCTATCTAAGGGGTTAGCTTCTATGAATGGCACGTGTAGTATATTCAATCCAAGATTTCTGGGCTCTAGGCTATTGATGATTTAAGAATTTATAATAGGAAATAATAATAATTACCTAGAATAAAATATTTTTTTGGAAGCTTACTATAAGTCAGGCTATTCTTCTAAGCAGTTTACTTACATGTACTAATTTAATCATTAAAATCACTGTCAGGTATGGGGCCTACCTGGTGGTGTAGTGGTTAAGTTCACATGTTCCACTTTGGTAGCCCAGGGTTCACAGGTTCGGATCCCAGTGCAGACCTAGCACTGCTTGTCAAGCCATGCTGTGGTGGCATCCCACATGAAATAGAGGAAGACTGGCACAGATGTTAGCTCAGGGCCAATATTCCTCACACACACACACACACACACACACACACACGAATTAACTCTCAGGTAAATTTTAATATAATTTTTTTAGAGATGGGAAACCAGGGCATCAAGAGTTTAAGTAATTGTCCAAAGTAGATCCAGAGGAGATTGTGAGCTAGGCTTGGAGTTCATATCCATTTTGGGAGACTAACAAATAAGGTAAAACAAAACCTAAATAGACGATCCTACTTATCTCTGGAATGCATAGGCTGTGTGGCTACAACTTGTTGAGCCTGCTGAAATAGAAAATGTGGAAAGATCGTTTGCACAAGCCCTTCCCCAGTGCCAAGCTTACCTAGCGCCAGGAAGGAATTCTGTTTTAAAGGGCACTGTAAGTCTAATGTTTTCTTTTTTTTTCTTTTTTTGAGGAAGATTAGCCCTGAGCTAACATTTGCCACCAATCTTCCTCTTTTTTGCTGAGGAAGACTGGCCCTGAGCTAATATCTATGCCCATCTTCCTCTACTTTATATGTAGGGCGCTTGACACAGCATGGCTTGGCAAGCAGTGCATAGGTCCGTACCTGGGATCTGAACCGGCGAACCCCAGGCTGCTGAAGCAGAATGTGCGAATTTAACCACTGGGCCACCCGGCTGGCCCTCTAATGTTTTCTTAAAAGAATCAAACTTCTGGAACCCGGGCAATGACTTATCAAGAGATGTAATCTGTAGAACCGTAAGCCCATGATCGAGCTTCTGTGGTTCTCTATATGCTCATTGGGAGAGATCTATGAACACTGTCATAGCAAGAAATACAGACCTTTAGGAACTATGCAATTATTAGCAGATGAAACTTCAGTCACTTGCATAAATCCCGTTATTCTGAATATTTAGAGATTATAGATGATTTTACATGTTTAACAACCCACCTTACTCAATTTATTCTAACTTGGCTAGGGTGCCATTTGAGAAGTGCTTACCATATTTTGGTTACTGCACACTTTACATACATCATTTCACTTAATCCTTAAAACAATCCTGAAGGGTAAGTGTTGTCATTTTCATTTTTCTAATGGAAAAATAGAGGGCCACAGAAACTAAGTAATTTGACCCAGGCCACATAATGTCTAAGTGACAAGTCAGCAGCCCAGGTGTCTTTGACTCCAAGCCTGTGTTTTTAACACCTATGTTACATAAACACAAGCCCACAGTTTAATTTCAAAGATGTAAAGCCTTGGATGGGAGAGGAGAGATGATATTTACTTTTATTTTGGTAAGTTTGAAACATTAAAAATTTACAGTTTATTAAGCTGAATTATTGATACATAAATATTACTTGAGAAAATTTGTAAATGAAAATCTGGAGGGAAATAGACCTTTTCTTAATTTGATATTTAATAAATTGGAACGAGCAGTATCATTGCATAAGAATATTTTTTTCTTTAGTGCTTAAAAAAATTTTACTTAAAAGACCAGTTTGTATTTTCTAGCACTAGCCATTTAATAGTGCGTGATTATTTCACTTGATTCATTTATTTAAGTGTTTTCTGACTATCCGTTACATGGATTCAGTCTACACTTGGCCCATATCCTTGAATCCTCTTTACATTTCCATACATAAGTGTGCCTTTTAGCTTTGCGGAAGAGCTGCCTTCAGGCTGCTGGACCCCACTTTGGACCCCATGAGCCCAGTGGATTGGGAATGCCTAAGAAATAGAGTGCTCAAAATGAAACCCCCTCCATAACTGATAACAGAGGGTGGGGGCGAGTGAATAAACACCCCAGCTCCCTCACCCTTGGCCAGGCAACTTCCAAGACATGTTTCACACCATTTCCCAGAGCTTCCCTGTGAGTTGAGCTATGGCCAATGACTGTAAACATTCATTTAGTAATGAACCTCTTATCGTCTGCATTCCCTTCCTTGCATCACCTCCCCACAACTCTGTCAGCATTCTCAAATAAATGATGAAGACTCAAGCTTTGTCTCAGAATTTCTTCTGGGGGTAACCTGACCTAAGGCATGTCTGATGTGCAAAGCACTGTACTGGCAGTGTATTCCTATGAGACAAACACAGTTTTTGCCCACAAAATTAAAATAAAAAAGAAAAGTCAACTTCATTTCTAATCAGTTTTACTTACTCATATAAGTTTATACAAGACCATATTAGGTAAAATCATTGTATGAATAATTGGCACACATGCTATACATGTAGCATGTACATACAACGTATAGCACATAAATATACATATAGCACATACATATACATGTAGCACATACAATACATATAGCACATGCAATCAGTACATCACCTTGGTAATTCAAAGCAACTTTAATTTCATGAATAACTAGATATAAAATTTAGATCTCTAAGAACTAGATCTAAAATTAGAACAATTTATATAGAGTAATAAAATATTAATAAAGTTTCCTTTAGATGCACAAATACAGAAATAATGTAAAACGTAAATTATGAAAATTCATCAAGAATTCCGTAACTTTGAAGTTGACAGGAGAAAAGCATTTTGTTTCAGCTGTAGCCAAATCGTAGATCCACTTGGGCTGGAAAACAAATACCTATGGGGCCATCAGGGTCTCACCTACAGTACTGTTGCTTACATGCGCTGGGGTTTTCTGTGAGTGATCTCGGATGCCTATTGTGATGCTAATGTGACTGCTAAAAATCCTGCCTAAAATCTTTAGTTGTGAATCAGTAATTAGATGTGACAAAACACTATGAAAAAATATCCAAATAATCATATGACGTATTCTGCTGTTAATTTAGAATTTCACGTTTTACAAAATGCAGAGTTAATGTAGAAAATTTCTTTAAAGGACACTAAAACAGAAACGCTTATACTTTTCAACTAGTATGAGCAGGCAAAGATGATGGAAAAATGCTGGTGATACAGCTGCAAGATCCACGTCATTATGAGCACAAAAACTGGAGATTTATGTGCTCTGAGAATGCCTCCTCTATGCGTTATAGTTATCCCTATGGAGAAAAATAAGTTTTGAATGACATAAATTTTGAATGACAAGACTTCTTTAAGAATATATCTCTAGCACAAAATGCAAGTGTTCTCTCTTCAGAGTTATCAAAATGCTAATTTTACATCACCCTCAATGAAGTGATATTAAAATATATCTAAAATAAGAGATTTGTAAAAACAAATCTTTTAAATTTACTTTTTTTTACTGTAGTTTGCTTTAGTGTTATAAAACACAATTGGTTTAGCTATTATCAAAATCCTCAACAAGGTGGGGCTGGCCCCGTGGCCGAGTGGTTAAGTTCGCGCACTCCGCAGCAGGCGGCCCAGTGTTTCGTTAGTTCGAATCCTGGGCGCGGACATGGCACTGCTCATCAGACCACGCTGAGGCAGCGTCCCACATGCCACAACTAGAAGAACCCACAACGAAGAATACACAACTATGTACCGGGGGGCTTTGGGGAGAAAAAGGAAAAAATAAAATCTTAAAAAAAAAAAAAAATCTTCAACAAGGATGTACATTCTGAATGGTTTGTTATACAGGTGCAAATGATATAAAACTAACAAGAAAACGATGTGAAAACATAATTAATGCTAAAACCAGTTCATACTATTTTCTAAATCAAATGCAGTATATCTATTGGGGCCAATTTCAATGGCAAGTTTTGTTTGATGAGGTTTTGTGTCATTCGTATCAAATACTTAGATGGTCAAACTTCCCTACAAAGAAATATATCTTTATAGGGGTTCTGTGGCATGATTAGAAATATGGAGAATATTATATATCACTTTTGCCTTGATATAAAATGCCAAGTGCACTTAGATATTACAATTATTCCAACATAATAATTAAAATGTTTATTATAATTATATTATGATTAGTGCCTAAGTTTTCCATTTTTAATCTTTTCTCCTGTCATTATCTATCCTGGTCCATTCCTTTCACTATATTTAGTTAATGTACACTATTTGATAGTTTTTTTAAAATCCTGAGAATAGAATTAACTTAAAATTAACTTAAATTTCTTAATTAACATGATAAAATAAAGAGGTCCCCTATTCTTAATTTAATAATTTAAGCGTTGTGCTATAACACATAATATTTCCTTTTTGATAATAGTTTTGAAAATTATGAATAGAACTGAACAACATCAGCTAAGTGCAAATATATAGCTTTTCTTTCTGCAATTACCTCCCCCATTCCTTCTATTTCTCTTCCTTTCTCCTGCCCTCCTTCCACATGTTCCTCTTTCTGTTAAAACATTTAAAAATCTTTAACACAGATAAATGCCATAGCTTTATAGAAACACTTTGTACTGACTTGTGCTCAATTTCAGCAGAACATTTTTCAGCTTGAGAAATAAATCAACATTTATATTTAATGAAATCACTGTTGAATGTAAAAACATTTATTATGCATGAGAAACACTAGAAAAAAGGCAAACATTTTCAAACGTTTATGCTTCTGAGTCCAGCACGGCACCTTCTCAGCTCTTCCATTTCTCCCACAGAAACTGCTTGAGGGGTTTTGGGAAAGCAAACACTTTTTACCTCTGACTTTTTCCGACTGCCCTGAAGCTAGGGTTCAACTAGGAAGGAGGATATTGATCCCCATTTTGTCTGGGAGCTATCTTTGCACTGCTCTGGGTCAGGCATCTGAACCATATAATGACTGTTTCCACCAGGTCTCAATTGAACCTAGGGACACAGTTAAGGAAGTGACACACTCGAAATTTCTGGACCCTGTTTGAATCCAAGTTATGTAAAAGGAGACTGGCATCAGCAAAGTGTCAGAAATATTCTTGAACATCAGTGTCCTGTATCGACACCATATCATGTCTGCAAGATGGGACAAAATGGGACACTTTGAGACCATTGAAACAACTGACAATTTCTCTGTATTGTGAGCAAAAGTATTTGCAATGGTTAGTTTCATGTGTCAACTTGGCGAGGCTATGACACCTGTTATTCAACACTAACCTAGGTGTCGCTGTGAAGGTATTTTGTAGACGTGGTTAACATCTACCATTAGTTGACTTTAAATTAAAGAGATTAACTTGACAATGTAGGTAGTCCTCATCCAATCAGTCGCAAGGCCTTAAGAGCAAAAACCAAGGTTTCTTTGAGAAAGGAGAAATTCTGCCTCAAGTTTGCAGCATTGACTCCTGCCTGAAAGTTTCTAGCCTGGCGGCCTGTCCTATAAATTTTGAACTTGCCATCCCCACAATCACTTAAGCCGATTCCTTGAAACAAATCTCTTCATTTAGATGTTATAGATAGAGATATAGATATAGATGTTACTGGTTTTGTTTTTCTGGAAAACCCTAATACAATATTACTTACACAGTGCTTAGTAAGAGCATTCTCCTTTGCCAGCAAAGCTAACTTTTTAACTTTTCCCACGTGCAAGGCATCATCTGGATTGTTTTTTAAGTAGAATGTGATCTTATTAAAAGACTGCAGTCACAAAATAGGATGACATCTGTCTTCTATTTTTTTCCTCCTAACCCTGGGATTGTATGTGTTTTGTGCACATCTTAGCCTGTTGATAACCCATGTTATGGCTGGACCGGCCCATGTGATTCTTATTATGATTGCAAGATGCCTGCAGCAATAACCATCAGGAAACTTTCAAAAAAAGGATTATGACTTTCAAGCCCTAGAAATTACATGGCACACTTGGAGCCACACAGCAAGGTCCAGGTAGAGAGAGAGTGTGTGCGTGCGGGCCTGGGGTTCTGCTTTTATTGGAGTCGAGGGTGGGGCTCTAGAGTTTCGTGGGCTCACTCTTTATTAGTGAATTTAAAACATAAGAGTGGGAATTTAAAGAGCAGGAAGACAAGAGACAAGTGGCCCGAAAGGTCAGTTATCAAAATCAACCAAGATCTCTAAAACAAAGGAGCCTGGACAGAGAGGGGGCCGCCTGGCTTTTTATCAAGTGGTGTGCCGGCAATGTGTTTACTCAGATAGCCGTCTTTGAAGTGGATGCCTCGGCAACAAGAGCTTGTGTCAGAAACTTGCTTTGCAAAAAAAAGGAAAAGCAGTGTCAGGGCTTATTCTATAGCATGATATGATCTTGACTACAGTAAATAATGATACATGTTATAATAATAGGAGTCTGGTAGATTTTAACCTGTTCTCACTTATTTTAGGTCTATTGTACTTTTCTTTTACCTCAAAACTCTTTAATTTTGCTATGCTTTAAATTTTGTCCTAGCCCTTCTGATATTTCCAATATTTATATTTGTTGTATGATTGTTAAAATCACTCCTTTAGCTTCAAAAGGAACAAGGAATTAGTTTCATCTCATCTGTCAAATTGAATAATTTTATAATACTATTGGGAAGGCTAAAACTAAAAAGAATTCTTAGTCTGTTTCTGATCATAGGAAAAATTGATGTCTTCCATATTTGCCGTGGATGTGGAAGAAAAAGGGCAGGAGGAAATGTGGTTTGGGGAAACCCTGATCTAATGGCGATGCTAGAAAAATCCATATCATCAGTCCTGACCTCTCTTCTGAGGTCTAAACTCAGATTCAATTACTTCTAGGTTTTTCTAGAATGGCACCATCATTCATTGAGTTATCTAAATCAGAAAAGATGCCCATCTTAAACTCCTCCTTTCTCTGTGCTCTTCATTCTAGCTAACACTGAGTCTTGACAAGTCTGCTTCTTAAACATTTATTTTCTGTCCACACCTCATATGTGGCCTTGGGTTTACTCCTTTCACAGCACTTAGTTAAAGGTTACTTTTTGACTGTCCCACTAAACAATGAATCTCTTAAGAACAGACATTCAAATTTGTCTTTGCATTCCTAGTGGTTAAAACAGTGTATGACACTGAGCAAATTATCTATACATGTTTTGTTCAGTGTATGAAAATTCTCTACATGAGTTTTCACTTCCTCACTGAGATTAAATATAACTTAATCCCCACCACTTTCTGTGTTCTTACTTCCTCCTAAATACTTCCTACAAGGTACTGGAGAACTTGTTTGCATTTATTTGTTAGCATGACTATCTCACATTAGTACATGTTAAGTTATTTATAGAAATCATATCCCAAAACATTCTTTCACCACTTGTAGTCAGTGCAGTTTCTGATTTTTATTCTCTCAACAAAATCTCAGCTATAGGAAAAGGAAACAGGAATTCTTGAGTGAAGAAAGAATCAGGGAAGGTGCTCATGGTCTAGGTTCCAGATACTTTTCCAGGCACAGAGAAAGAAAGGTGTGTTTTTAATATTCACTTTTATTAATTTTACTCAGAATAGACACATGGATGGTCTGGATCAGAGACAGATTAGGTATTATTCTTTAAATCATAATAACTGTACTGGCCCCCTTTACTCCAGTTTTCACCCCTGAAGTGACACAATGAAAGTCAGATGAAAATAATCCAGTACATGTGTGACCAGTACTCCATGGGGGAGGAGTAAAGAAAAATGGATATTCTCTGCTCATACACAGGAGAAGGAAGCAGCTGTCTCCCTCTGCTTTGCCAAAAGGAGGCACGAAAACCTCTGCTCCTTGGAGCTGGATGAAAAGGATGCTGGGTTCTCATTCTAACCATATGGAATGGGAATGCATTTCTTGAAGAGCAAGATATACCCCAGTGTTTCTGAATTTCACTACCTACAGATGTCTCCAAGGTGCTAAGTATCACTCAGGAGCTAGGTAAATCTCTCTGGAGTTCTCTCACTATTAACATAAGTGAATATTAGCCTCCCAACATTTGCTCTTAGCCTAAGGTTCCAACTTTTAGCAAAACTTATTCAGAAAGTTCCAACTCTATAGAAACACGAAATATTTTTTTCCACACTGCCACAGCGTGCCTGTAAACTTTCAAGACACAGCCACCACAGTGAAGTGTGTTTTGAGGAACCAAAGTCGAATATGGGAGGCATGAAGAAAGAG
The DNA here is from genome assembly GCF_037783145.1 of Equus przewalskii. NCBI lineage: Eukaryota > Metazoa > Chordata > Mammalia > Perissodactyla > Equidae > Equus > Equus przewalskii. The sequence continues at coordinate 74,669,337 of NC_091833.1, read as the reverse complement.
AACCAAAGTGTAGGAGCTTTAAGTTTTGTGCAAGGAATTAAATCAAAATAGATATCTCTGCAGAAGAGAGAGGCATCTGTGAGACTCCGCAAATGTGAGATTAAATAACCATATTACGGCAATGAGAAGACCACGTTATTAGAATGAAGTTAAAATGATTCTAATACCAGAATATTATGGTGTTTATACTCCAACACACACACTTCTAAAGAAATAGTTCTAATAGATGAAAACTCTTAAATAAAAATATTAGTAAATCAAATCTAGTGCTACATTAAGATGATGATACATGATTAGTTAGAATGTTTTATTCCAGTAATAAATACAAGACAGTTTAAAAGTATTAAATCTATATAATTAAGCACAACACTAATGCAAAGTTGAAAACAACCTCCATTACCACTATGTTTAACAAACCAATTATAAAGGCTCAGTAATGAACAACTAAATATGACATTGGAACTAAAATAGAAAGGCAGATCTATGGGGTCAATTAGAAAACTCAAAAATAAATATATGTGTGTGCATGTATTTAATATAGATTATATAATTAGTTTCTAATTGGTGAGGAAAAGATGAGTTAGTTAATAAACAGTGCATGGCAATTACTTCTTTGAGGGAAATTAAGGGAAGGCATCACAGTAAATCATATGTTACAAAATTCCAGATGGATTAAAAAGTTAAATACAGAAGAATTTATATTTTTAAAAAACATGAAGAAATTATGGCTAAGTATTTATCTGGGTTGAAGAAGGAATGAGGCATCAAAGATCATTATATATAATGCATATAATATAGTATAATTATGCAATATAATAATTCTTATTATTACATTAGAGGAGAATCATTATTATTACTGTTATTGTTAAAATCTCCCACCTTTGCAGTTGTTTGGAAAGTGGATACTTCTCTGTGCCTTTGATGAGAAAGCAAATAGGAATGATAGTTCTAGAGAATAATTTCCAAATAAATATCAAAAAGTTAGAAAGGTGCACACTCTTTAATTCCAATCTAGAGAAACGTCCTCTGTACAAAACCAGAGATTTCAAGAGAGGTAAGCAAAACATCTGGCAATACTCTTATGGTGAAATTTTATATAAACAATGTAATGCGATGAACCATTAACACACCTGTGTTTGAGGAAAGTTATCTTCATGAAAAAAGAAGTGAAAATAAAGGCACCTTACAAGTTATCAAGATCATTTTAAATTGAAAATAAAAATATATTTCCAAAAGAATTAGAACAAAATGTGGTTATTTGTGGATGCCAAGTTAATGGTTATTTCAGTTTTTATCTTTCCTCTTTCTCCTCCCTTTTTCCCATATCCAACCTTCCCTCCTTCCTGCCTTCATTTCTCTGTCTTTTTCTCTCTCTTCTTCTTTCTTATCTACTTTATACTTTGCATAATTTTTCGGTAAAAATTATCTTTTCACAATTAAAGAACAAACTTTAAAAAAAAAAACCCTTCTAATCCCCCTTAAGATATTGTTCTTGTGAATGATGCTGTGGGACATTTAAAAGAAAATGAGCAATATTTTTTAAACAAGCTTCTACCTGTAGTAGCAATCATGTGCTTACAAGCTTTCCAATTTGAGTTAAAATGACTTAAGAACAAAAAATTGTACGCATTACATTTCTACTCCTTGATTGTTTAGATTTTGTTTATATTTATTCAGAGTGGAAAGAAATTAAAAGTATTTGTGAGCTGAGCCTGCATGTATATGACATACTGTAACAGCTAAAGTAAGAAGAAACCTTCTAGATAAATTAAATAGAGTTAAAAAAAATCTTTCAGATCTGGATATTGTAATCAGATGTTCTAACATTTAAAGGAGATTGGATTCTTGAGAAAAAAATACATAGATGCTATAACCTATATTCACATAGGTAAATAGATACGTACAGACAGACAGACTTACATACCTGTATATATATACACAGAGACACACACACACTCACACACACACACAATAGACCCTCTATGGCTTCTTTAAGTTATTGTCTCAAAGAATCACTTGGAAAGATGCACACAGAATTAAGTATACGTTGGGGAACAGAGTTGCATTTGTGTTGACTGATGTAGAAATTTTATTGCTGTTGAATTTTTAGAGTACAAAATCCTTAGGCTTCCAATTGCTTGGTCAATCCCCAGGTTTTAACTTGGTTAACAACGATACCATGAAAATTTAGAGAAATAAACTGTAGTCTTTGGGGATACATGCAGAGTTTACAGAAATTAATAAAATAAATCTTAAAGTTAACATTGAAAAGTAAATGTAAAAGAAGATTCTTCTCTGTTTTCATAATTTCATCCCTTATCTGTTTCCATTATTCATACTTTTTTGCTTTCTTCTTGGTTTCTCTTTGTAAATCAGGGTTGCAAAGGAGTATCCACTTATTTTTTCAAAATGGGATACAAGTGAATTTATGAGTTATAACTAAAATATTTTTGAATAAATCCAACTATAAAATAATAACTTCATCATCATTCACTAATAATATTCATCTACATCGATAGCTATAGCTATATATATCTCACTTATCTTTTACTCTCTTGAGTCTCATTTCAGATGCAGAACATTGTTATGTCAGTGACCAATGAACTCCAGTATTATAATACCAAAACACACATATCCACACACCTGCCCAAACTCTTAACTGGACAATAGAGCTGACATACTGAACATGCAGGCAAGAGCTCAAAGCTGTTTTCATGATTTTAGAAGTAACTTCCAATCATTGATGTGCACAAAATCCTCAAAAACAAGAAAGTTGCTGAATCCACAGCCTATTCTTCAAATGTAGGCTTGAAAGAAATTTATTCTGTTGTTATATACAAGTGGGATATTATACGAGGTCATGGAAAGATATCCCTTGTCATAGCCTCAAGAACATAAATGCAATGAGAGTTTATTCAATTTTTCTTACAGTCACCTTCGATTCTTATAATTTTGCAATGTCAAGTTATGATTTAGTAATGGAAAAACTTAGTTTAAATACATGTTTGATATAATTTCAGTTTTTAGGACACTGCTTAGACTTTTCCACTGATGTATATTTAATAAAAAAGAGTGAACTCCTGAGGATCAGGGCAGATGCTGAAACAGAGAACTTTATGTGCAAAATGTATTGGCACGAATTTTTGCATTCAATGCCATAGTACTTGCATATAGTTGGGTAAGTCATTATCAATACTATTTCTCACAATTTTTGGAGAGAAGAGATTTTGAAGACGTGTTTTCTGACAATAATCTGACACCCATATGGCACAGTTTACTCCCTTGCATCCTCCCTCCCGTAGGCAGACAGTCAACAAAGAACACCTGCATTCACTGTTACATAGAAAGGGAAATATGATTTTGCAGATAAAGAATATACAACTGACAAACGACTATGGGCTTTTTTATAATAACAAATCTAATAAGTGATGAACGTAGGAAAAGAAACATATCTTCTGCAATTTTAGCCAGATATTCATTTCTCTACAACACAAGCAAGAACAAAATCCCACAGGAGTGGTCTAAGGAGACTGAATGAGTGAGAGCATGTGAGCTGGAATTAAAATACCAAAGGAATAGCAACTAATAATTTGATGGAAAAGAAGAGGGAGAATACCCCAGGTGGAAGCAAAATTCATCAATGCCATTGAATGAAATACTGGACATGTTGTCTGATTGATCTTGCGCCCAATTTTCTGTTTGGGAAAGGAAGGATTTAAAGGAGAACTCTGCTTCAAATTTGGACCTACATATGAGTAGCATCGACGGTACACAGTGGTATTCTAGGGGTCATGTAGCTAACATTCTTCTGATATTTCAACTTTACCCAAAGTTCTGAGAGGAGATAAGCAATAACATCATTTGTTCATTTACGTATTTACACATCAAAAATTTATATATGTATTAATGATTTAATATATGCCAAGCACACTGCTACATCCTGGGGACAGAGTAGGGAATAAGACTAAGTTCTTGTCTTCACTGAGATTTTGTTCATGTGTGTGTTTGTGTATAGGTGTGTGTGTTTCTGGGCGCAAATAAACATGCTCTCTCTTTATTGAGGGTGTGGTGGGAGGTGGAAAAATGTATAATTTTGAGTCAGAAAGGGAAAAATGATATACATGTTTAGTCACCACTTCTTGGTACTGGAAAAGTATAAAAATGTTGAGCAAGTGTGTGGTGTGATCACTGATGTACTATAGACAGATAATTCTGTGGCAATGCATCCTAGAGATTCCTGAGATGAAAGAATGACAAAAGGTAGGTCAAGTTGTGGACTATTGTAGAAATATAAAGGAGATGATATGAGACTCAAGTGGCAAGCTTGCCTGAGCATCAGAGTTGAGTCAAGAGGGAGAGAGAAAATCTGATATTGCTATTTTGCCAGAATCTAGACATCAAAAGCAGTGCAGGTAAGGGAGTTAACTCAAACAGTTTGATTCTAGCTACTTTAATATCGTCTCATTCCTGAGGTGGGCCAATATGTTTCCTGCATTCCCCAAGAGATTTACATTCATGGAAACTAAGATAAGGAAAATTGTCATTAGGTCATACATTCCACAAAGATCAAGTCAGGTGTACTCTGAGTAAAGGCTGCTGGGCATGACAATGACACTATTATCAATGACCTCTAAAGGAGAAATTTTAATAAAATCATGAAATGTGCTTTGCAAACAAAGCCTGTTTTCTTCTACCTCCCACCAGGTGGCTAGCCCATCAATCTCCTAATGACCATTAGTTTTGGGTACATAATAGGAATTCAGAAATGATCATTTAATGAATGAATAATGATTGAAATAGAAAAAGATTAAGAATTAGATTGGATGTAATAAAGTAGGAGAAATGAGTGCAATATACAATCTCTGGCATAAGTTAGTAAATAAAGCTGTAATTAACTCAAAAGTTAGATAAGTCTATAGCTTTTAAAGCTTATCTTAGGTTAAGGAAAGTTGTTTTGGAGACTATAAAAACTTGACTATAAACATAGCCAGAGGAGAAAGAGTGAACGGAAGAGAATTGGGAAGAGAGACAGTGTGAGAGAAAGGAGGAAAGAATTGAATAGAGATCACAGATGTAAGTGGAGATATTCTTAAGAAGAAGTAGAACAGTGTCTCATTTTTTAAAAAGACTGTTTTTAGAGCTGTTGTAGGTTCACAGTAAAACTGAGAGGAAGGAACAGAGTTTTCCCATATACCTCCTGCCTCCACACATGCACAGCCTCCCCCATTGTCAATGTCACTTACTAGAGTGGTACTTTTGTTAGAACTGATGAACCTGCACTGACACATCATAATCACTCAAAGTCTATACTTTACCTTAGAGTTCACTCTTGGTGCTGTACATTCTATGAGTTTGGGTAAAAGGGTAATGACCCGTATCCATCATTACAATTTCATACAGAGTATTTTCACTGCCCTACAAATCCTCTGTGCTCTGCTTTCGTTTTTATTTCCAGTGTTATACTGAATATAAAGGGGTAAGAAAGCCAGGTTTTCCAAAAGGCTTTTTAATGCTTTAAACAATATTAAGTATTTTAGTCAAAAAGCAGACTTAGTTTCAAGGTAATCAGGCCAGTCAAACCTCAGAGCCATGTACCCAGGGAGATCAGTAAATTTCTCTTAAGGGAAATTTTTAATGACAAGACAGATAGCCATCTGATAGACTCCATTTGTTTCAATTGCTTCTGCACTGTTGGAAAAGGTGACTTTGAGATCGCTTCCAGCCCTAGATTTTTATGATTCAATGATTCATTTAAACCATCAGCACTAACGATAGAATAATAATTCAAGCAAATGAAAAAATTTTTGTCCCCAGGTTGTGATCAATTTATGTGGGGTCTAATGGTTCAAATAAATAGCTTTTATTACAATTATGAACACACACGTTGTAAAACTAGACACTGCTTATACTTTATTTGAACCCAAATATTACATTCTCAAATTCTCATCTCGTAAGAAATTTACATGTGATTTCTAACCATTTGCTTACCCTGCTAGAGCTCTCAAATGAGTGTACATCATTTATAAATTAATATTTCTAGTAAATGCTAAAATGTTAGAAAAGAAATTGTTGTATAACACATTATTTGACATAGTTATTTCAATTTAATGTTGTTGTATCTAGTGCTTGTTATTTAATAATTCCTTCCCTTACTTAAATGTGAAGGTAATCTTAAAAGTATTTATATAGAGGCTACACCAATTTCTGATTTATTAAAAAGTGGATGTAGGTCATGGATTTATTTTTGCTAGTGATTTTCAAGGCTGGAACAGTAATTACCTCTCTCATCTTATAGTATCTTTTAAAATTGTTCATGGAAGAAGCCAACAAGAAGGTTTATTATTCTTAATTACTTTAGGTCAATCGATCCAGCATGACTACTTATGATACAAGGTAGTACACAGCTTAGCTTATTGTCTAACAACTTAAATATAAAAGAACATACTCATGGTAACAATTTTCAGGGTAGGTTTAAAAGAAAAAGATCATGATCACTGCCAGTATATTTTACGTAAATGTTCAAAAATTCACGTATTTTAGATTAGCCAAGTGTCCTAAAATGCCAAATTGACAGCAAAATTTTTTCCCCCAGTTTGTGCTAAAATATCGGTGCCCCAAATCTGTATTCTGCAGAGTTTATCCAGTATCATATTAGAGACAAACATGAGGGAAATAATAAAATGGCATATCCTGAGTCCTTGTTCCTATTCCTAGTTGAAGTCTTCTCTGGCTGATCATTGAATAGCCTATTTAGCTTTACTTCATGACCATTGATACCAGTCTATCTTGTTGCCTCTGCTAGTCAGACTTTAACTCTGGGACACTCAGAGTCTGTCTCTTACTCCTATAAATCCCCAGACCTTGCTTTACTTCACTCCTAACTCACCATCTGATGTCTAAACTTCTGTTCCATCCAGTTTAGTTACTGGATCCACTTAACGTGGTAAGACTAAGAGCCAGCACGAATTTCAAGCCAGGTACATATCAGTCCTAAATAGCTAGAAGCATCTTTGTTTAACTAACAGTTTTTGGCTCAGCAACTAGACCCACCTTAGCTCTTATAGGTAAGGTTTTTAAAAACCATTTTAATGATAACAATGATATATAAACAATGCTTAAAAAATTAAGCACTCCAGAAAAATATAAATTAAAAAGTCAAAGACATTCCATTACTCCAGTGAACTCCCCTGAAGTAACCATTTTTACCTATCTGGGGTTTGAACTCTTCTGAAAGTTAAATCCTGACTCTAAGTAGTATCGTTCTTTTCTCTTTAGTCAATGTTAGGCAATATCTATGGACTTGGCTTTGAAACATGAAGATGACTTGATTTCCCAACTATACCTTTATTAGATATTTTGAGGTTGAGGAGAACTGCAATAAAGAAAACCTGGATGATGAATGACTAACAAAAACCATTATTTTAAATAGAGTTTGGTTTTCTATATAGTAAGGAAAATATCCAGCAGCCAAGAATAAAGAGGACTCCTTCTGGAGATATAGAAAGTTGCAGGAGAACGTAGCTTCCATTCTAACAGGAACAAATTGGAAAATCTACAAAATTATAAATATTTTAAGGCCTCAAAGGGCTGAGATAAACAAATAACCTAATGACCTAAATTACAAGAAGTGACAAACCCACGCCGAGGCCCGTGTTGTCTCACTTTTGTCAAAGCAGCGGGAGAACAGGAAGCCACCACAAAGCAAGTCAAGAACTGAACTTTTAACGAATTCTTAAATCTTAAGGATTAGCTGGACTGATAGTTTCACATCCCCATAAACCCTGCAAATAAGGGAAATTTGCTCCTACTCACCCATTCTTTTTCATGGGTTTCTCTTGAATGTTCAGGGGAAAATTTGGAGTAAGACAGGAAAACAACAGATATCCAGGCACTTGGCCTGCTCAAGTCGGAGGCTGGAACAGGAAGTCTGAGAAAAACCTTTCACACCTAGGGCCCTACGCCGAGTACCATAAAGCCACAGTTCCCAACAACCGAGGGGGCTGGGACGCTGAAAGAACTCTCCTGCAAAGGCCAGGGAGGCACAGGGCCTGCCTAAATCTCATAGCAAAATGAAAGCTTTTTAAAAAAAATTCTGTTCAAGTTACCCCAAATGAAAACACAAAGATACATTAAATACATACAAAATACAAGGACTGAGGAAAGATATTTGAAACAGAAACAACTGGAAAAAAAAACTAATATGTCATGGAAAATTTCCACCTATGGATAAGGAAAAGTCAAACACTACCACAATAACAATGAAAAGGCCATAGGTTTGAATCACTGACTGAAATAATCTTATTGAATTATTTCTTTCCCTTGATTTTCACTTTCCTTCTGGAACTCCCATGGTGAGATTTCATAACCAATATGCCACTTTCTAAAATTTTTTCATAAGTTCTTTTTTTGCCTTTTGATCTGTTCCCTGGAAAACTTCTCATTCTTTATCTCCCTGAATGCAAATTTATTGAGCATAAATTTTATTTATTTAGCCTTTCATTTTCTTTTAATTCAGAAATAATGTTTCAAATTCCTAAACTATTTTATTGTTTCTGTTTGCCATTTTTAGAGTCACCTCTTCTATTTAATAGATTTTTAAAAATTATGTACTTATATATTTATATTTAATGAAACTTACAGTTTCTTCAGGATAAATCAAAAAGTTCCTCATAACCGTCTGGGTCACTACTATATTGTTAACTTCCCATGAAGTTAAATCTTGTCATAGTTCTTCTCAAACCTCTAATGGATTCCCATTACACCCAGAGGAAAAAAAATCTAAGTTTTTAACGGTATAAAAGCCCAACATTATTTGGCTTCATTGTCTTGTTTAGGACCCCATATCTGACCACTAACCCTACTCAAGTAACACCATCTTTATTCTACTCTTTAAACACACCAAGCAAGAGCTACCTGGGGACTTGTTGATTTCTCTATCATCTGCCTGGAGCACCTTTTTTAGGCCGCTGCATGACTTGCTCCCTCTCTTGATTCGGTCTGTTCATATGGCATCGGCTCTGAGGGGCCTTTTCCAACCACTCAATCTATAAATTCCCCCTCTGAATTATTCCCCAATGCATTGCTTTGTTTTTTGTTGTAATATTTATCATAATACCTCAACATATTAGTTATTTATTTTCATTGTCTTTCTTTTTCCTTAAACACAGGAATTTTATCTGTATGTTCACATTTCTCAATACCTACAAGAGTGCCTGGCACAAACGGGACAGTAAATATGTATTTATGGAATGACAAAATGAATAAATTAATAAAATGATGGTTATTGTCATCCCCTGCTAATATTCTCCATATTTTTTTTGTTTCAGTCATTTGATCATTTCTAGTTTTTCCTAAATTCATGCTATGTAGGTGGGTAATGCCTTAGTATCTGGAAAGATAAAAACATATATGCCCAAAGGAGTTCATTTATATGAAATACAAACTTCGTTGGGAATATTAAAGAAAAAAATTATAAATTTTGCAACACAACATTTCAAGCACAATTCTAAGGCATGAAAAAGAGAGTAGACCCAGAGGAATTTTAGGGCAGGAAAAGTATTCTATATGATACTTTAATGGTGAAGTCCTGTCAAAATCTATAGAATGCACAACACCAAGAGTAATCCTAATGAAAACTATGGTCTTTGGGTAATAATGATATGTCAATATAGGTTCATTGATTGCTACAAATGTTCCACTTTGGCGAAAGATGCTGACAGCAGGGGAAATTGTGCATGTGAAGAAGCACACGGTGTATGGGAACTCTAATGTCCGGTTAATTTTGCTGTGAACCTAAAATTACTCTAAAAAAATAAAGTCGAATCAAAAAAAGAGCCAATTCTTCAATTTACTTGAGAATTCAGTGTATATGACACACACACATTGAGAGATAATGTTTTTAAAACCATTTTAAAAGTATTCTATGGAGTCTAATATTTTACGGCAATTACTTGTGTTCTTTGAAGTGAGAAGACATGTTTATTTAGTCTAATACTTAAAGTTATTTATTTAACCACTCTATTCTAAGGGATTTTTAATTATTATAGGCATAGACAAATGCTTAGGAAAACAATTTATAATGAACACATTAATTTGTGAGTAGTTCTTGCATACAGCGTATGCATTGTTCCCCGTTCGTCTTTTCTTAATGATCACAAGCCCTTATTTCTCTTAACAAATAATAAAGTCTATGATAAGCATTGAAATACTAGTGTCTACCATTGGATCAAAGTTAATCATTTTAGCAAAAGCTTTAGAAATAATATTTCAAAATATGCATTCAAAGCACACATGCCATGAAATACTAGAAATGAATTAAATATTCAAGAAGCTTGTACGGAGACTAAGAAAATTCTCTCTTTTGAACTGTAATACAAAGAAAGAATTTACCCATATAGAAGGATGGTTTGTCAGCATCAACTTTGCATTTTAGTCTAAAATTACACAGTTTGTGCAGGTCTACAGGGCTGTATCTGAAATTTTAAAAACCAATAAATTCTGAAAATCTGAAGTTTTTTTTAAATAACTCGTCTGGTAGTAAAATTTGAATTAACTTGAACTCATTTGTTGGAATATCTGAACTGAACTAGTAGCAGGCTAATTATCGTCTTTAGTTATCCCTCTTACTGAGAATGTTTGTATGTTTTCCTGAAGATATAACAATATGGTCAATTAAATAATGCTACTCCAGATCCAACTGGAAGGTATTATAAGACATATTACATATACATTGTACTACTTTTCATACAACCTGATAATTTCTGAAGTCTAAAATCCTCCAGCCTCAATGGCTTTGGATAAAAAATTGTTAACCTAAACATTCTTATAAAAATAGATTTTGAATAACATGGACAGGCATTCCTTGAAAAGCAATGAGCTTAAACAAATGCCTGGCATGTAGTAAGTGCTAAATAAGTGTTTATTCTTATTAACCCAAATTATTGGCTCAACTATAAAAGAAGAGTATTTGTCAACTAGAAATCAGATAGAGCATCTCAAATTCAACATATCTAAAACTGAGGTGAGTCCACTCCCAGCGCTAAAGCAAACAGACAAAAACTTCTTTACTTGCATCCTTTCCCGCCCCAACTCAGTTATTGAAAACCTAGTCCTCTAGGTACTCAGATCTAAAACCTTGGTGTCATCTTTGATACGCTGATACTGTTCATTCCAGAGTACAAAACATACTGGTATTTGAAAACCCTATTGGCATTTGTTGTCTTTAACTATAAAGTATCTTCAGAACCTGACCACTTTTATTCACCTCCACTGTTAACCCTCTGTTCTAAACAACACATCTATCGCATCTGGATTATTGCCATACCTTGTAACTGGCCTGCCTGATTCTATTTTTATCTTCTCCCACCTACTCTATTCTCAACAAGGCAGCTTAGTGATCTTTCAAAATCTTATTCAAATCATGTCATGCCTCTGCACAAATTCTGGAACTGGCTCTCAGTTTTCCTCAGAGTAAAAGCTAAAGTCCACAATAATCTACAAGAACCGACATGAGCTGTGCAACTTTGTGTCTGTAATTATCTACTAACATTCTTACTCACTTACTGCACTCCAGGCACACAGGCCTATGTGTTTTTCTCAATAGCCAGGACAGTGCTTACCTCTGGCCTTGTCCTGGCTGTTCCCTCCCTCTGTAACTGTCTTCCCACAGATGTTTGCGTTGCTAAATTCCCTATCTCCTCCAAGTATTTGTTCAAAGGGCATCTCTATTCTCAAAGCAGACGACTCTGCCCACCCTATCAGAATAACAACTTTCCTCCTTCCAATCCTTATACTCTGGATTCCTTTTATTCATATGCAATTTTTTTCATAACATTTATCAGCTTCTAACATAATATACACTTAATTCATTTTTAAAGTTAATTTTTTACTGTCTAACTTCTCCCATAGTAATATAAATCCCCAAAGAAGAGATCATTGTTTTGTCCACTATGGTACACCAAACACCTAAAACAAAGATGGGTGCATAATGGTTGCTCAATAAATATTTGTTGCATAGGCAAATGAATAGTATTCAATTTTTATATTATTTAAAAAGAAAGGTTAAGAACTATAAATAGTTTTTATTAATTTCAAGAAAGGAGTCTCATTTTCATTTTTAAAAATTTTTTCATCCTTAATTATCCTTAGTTTCCTGTACTTCATTGGAATATGATACACATTTCCCAGAACTGAGAGAAGACTGAAGGAAAGGAATTGCAAATATAAACAACATATATACAGTCTCCCTATATAGACTTTATGTAAAAGCTTACCAAACTGACCAGTCATTATTTTAGTTTCCTTTAGTGTTTGTTATTCCAAACCAAAGTGTTTTCAACTTCGATGTATGTGATTGATAAAGGTGAAATCATATTGGGGAAGGTTGCTCATTTTAGGAGAGGAGTTTTCATTGAGCACCAAAATCAATTGCTTCAGCGCTTTTAGTATAATGTAGAAACTAAAACGATTAAAAATACAGTTGCTACAACTGCAACAATTTGCCTGAATCAGATTTACAACGCTAGAAACAAAGATAAAAAATATTCATTTGCTTCTTAAATATCCTAGTTAATATTTTCTGCTAGAATAGAATATCCTTTTGAGAAGAACTAACACTGTATACTTTTTCCAACCGAATGGAAGTTATATGGGGCCCGACCCCAAGGCCAAGTGGTTAAAGTTCTGTGTGCTCTGCTTTGGCAGCCCAGGTTCGCGGGTTCAGATCCCAGGCTCAGACCTACTCCACTCATCAGCCATTCCGTGGAGGTGTCCCACATACAAAACAGAGGAAGACTGGCACAGATGCTAGCACAGAGCTAATCTGCCTCAGCAAAATAAGAATAATAAAATTAATAAAAACTAAATAGAAGTGATATGACAGATTTTTATACCAAGTCCTATCAAAACTTTTAACACAAAAGCATTCAATTAAAATATGATAATTTGCATTTTCCACATTCCTAACCATATAATAATTTTGATATCTCTTCTTTCCACGTGATATGAATCTTTTTTTCACGTTATAGGCTAAAATGTGTTAAGAATGTAGTAAATGCTTATTGACTGATTTGATGTAGTCCATGAAAATTTGCAAATATAACAACAGCAATGTAAGTAAATAGTAAGAAACACTACTATTTCATATGTTTTCTTTTTTTTTCTGGCAGTAGTGCTCTTTTATTCAGAGAATAGTATGGAATGGCATGGGGACAGGACCCACGGGCTGTAAGAGCTGCCTTATATGTTTTCATTTTTATCTCAGTGAAATAGCTGGCATTCTAAGACTATTTGTTATTTGAGGAATTTTCTGATTAGAAAAAGAAATCTGAAACATTGTTTTCTGCTTATTATTCAAGGAGATTTATATTTACATATAAACATATATATATATATACACATACACATTTATGCATATTTGTGTATATGTATATACATTGCATATATGAATATATGTATACGTAACATGTACACACACATGTTTATATTTCCCTGTTGTTTGAATGGATTAATCCTCCTCACTCTTATGGTTGATTATTTTTATAACCCTTACCTCTTAGTTTGATTACCATGCTTATAGTCCCAATGACATTTTTAATCCACTTTACTTATGAAGAGTGTGATTTTTTTACCATTTACTCACTTGCCATCTATTTATTATAATTTCTACTACATAAAGAATGAGGACACTGGAGTTGTTTTGACTATGTGGCACCCATGTTTGCCTCTTCTATCATATCCAAATTTTCATTGGAATATCCACCTGTCCCTTTCAATGACCTTGTTCTTCAAGGAACTTGTACCTTACTTCAGACAGAGGTCCCTCCTTCCAGCCAGAGTTCAGGGCACAGTAGCCACTGTAGACCAAGTAAAGGCAAAGAGGCTCATGTTAGGAGGACCTGGATGTCTTAGCTCAGTTCTGAGAGAGCTCCCAGGAGAGAGCCTCTTCCTGCTGGATATGGACAAGGAGATAAGCACCCTGGTAGCTACTAGGAGTCTTCTTGCACTCAGGAAGGGAAACAGCTCTAGGACCAACAACCTCTGTGGAACCCTGAGAGGAGACAGAAAAATGGAAAGACAAAATGCAATTGGTCTTTGGTAAAACATCGTTGGATTGAGCCTTCTCTTCCACCGCTAAACTCTCAGATTTTACTTTTGTGAATCCGTACATTTCCTTTGCTTAAATTTTACTCTAGTTTGCATCAGGTTTTAAGTCACTTGAAACAGCAGGAATTCTTATTGATAAAAAATTGTTGTACACACAAACTTCTTATTTAAAAGATCTTGAAACATAAACTTAGATACTTTGATTAATTAATTGTACCTACAATTTTTCTTCTTACTTAAAAAAATTACGCCTGAGTCCCTTTGACTTTTAAAAGCTCTCTCTCTCCTCTCTCCCTCTCCCATGGCTGAATTCTGGCCTTCATCGTCCTTTCCCTTTTATCCTAGTAGTCTTCATTGTCTGTTTACTAAATGAACAATACCTGTGTATGGTAGAACTCCTACATTTGGGAAGGCACTTCTCATCTTTCCTACTGCTTTTCCTTGATAAAATCCATGGTCAAGTGGGTGGTGATGCTAATTATTTTGGATTATTTTAACTTCATATTTAATACTTATTTTCCAATCATAGAAAGCTGACTTACTTTGTAACATCTTACTTATTAAAATTATGCTAATTAGAATCTGTGCTAATTCAGATAGCTCAGGATTGAAATTTACCTGTATACTCCCTAAAACAAAAGATCTGTTGACGAACCAACTTTAGTTTAAGAAAAATTTAATATTTAGGTTACTTCAAAACAGCCACAAACTATAAATCAAACATGAATATTCATTAAATCAAGTCCTAGAAGAATCCTCACTAGGTAAGGCACTAAATTATCTATTAAGCTGATAATGGAAGGAGAACACTAACTTATAATTTAAAAATTTATGTATGTATATAGGGCATTCTGAGTCCATTTTTACTACTATGTGAAGCTGAAAATTATAAAGTTGCATATTGAAAATATTTCATAACTATAGATTCTCTTTATTATATTTGCCTTCTCTACAATTAGTCCTAATAAGTGATATTTTATGATATATTCAAGTATTATAAAAATAACATTTATTAGAACCTACTATGCACCAAATATTATACATTGAGGTTTGCATATCTCATTTAATCCTCACATCAATTTTATGAGGAAAATAATGTCTCTATATTTTATAGGTGATGAAATCTTGTAAATGTTACAGCATGGATGTAGTCTCTTGCTTTTTTTACAATGCCATTTGTGTAAAAGACATATTAATAAATCCACAAATAAAAATATTTTGTAATAAGACCCTTTTTATTGATGAAATGTTTCTTCATTTATCCACTTTTTTTCCTACACAAATCTTTAGTGATTACAGTATTTAATGTTTTTATAATAAATTGAATGTCCACGCCAAAGAGAAATGGCATTATGAGGAGATGGTGATTTAATTTAGAGGGCGCTATACTTATCTGTATTTACATATGCCTGTTCTAGGACCAGAATGCTCCTCTTAAATGCTTCCTTTGGAAAGAAAGAGCATCTCAAAAAGATCAACAAATGTTCATTAGCTTGTTCAAATCTTTGCATTTCATCTACCTTCATTCAGAACGCAATCGATTAGAGTTGGGAAGCCAAAATATGGTTTAAAAATAGCAAAATATGATTTACTTAGCTTCAGTAATATCTTCTTCCTCCTCTCCTCCTCCGCCTCCTCTTCCTCTTCCTTCTCTTTTTCGTCCCTTCTCTTTTCTTTTAAGGAAGAACAAGCAATGCCACCCAGGGTTTTTCTCCACAAAACTACAAAATGTAATTGATCTTCTAGCATGTCTGTCTCATATTTTTATGCTCTAACAGCTTGGGATGGAATTTGGCCTTGATGAGTAGGGGTAAGAACGTAGGATAAACACAGTTGTCTTGTCTCATTAGTTCCTAGTTCATACACTAGAGTCAGGTCAACGCTAGAGCACTTTCTACATGAAGCCATACCTGAGAGGACCTTCCCATTTAAAGCCAAACCGTCAAGGACCTAGCTACCTTCCCAAAACAACTTAGCAGTGGCCAAGTTCTTCCGACTACTTAAGTCATTTAAACATTACAAAGATAGTTTATCTGCCGATTAATGGGGTTCCGACATCAAATACAATACATTAACTCTTTCAATAGCAATTTACTTTATATTTGTTCTATCCTAGGGATGGGGTATATACAGCCAACAAAATAGACCTGGTTTCTGGCAAAATGGAGTTTATAGTCTAGTAGGCGATGGAAATGCAAAATGGATATTAGACAATTGAATTAGATGATTGTAAATACTAATAGAAAGCTATGTTTATAAACTTAAAAAACAAAGACCTAAATGGAGAATGTCTGCAGGGAGAAAAACATTGGTATTGTATAGTAGGTGGTCATGACAAGCTTTTTAAAGAGTTAAAATTTAAGCCGTAACAAAAATGAATCAGAAGACGCTAGCTATTTGAAGATGGAATGAAGAACATTCCAGGCATGGTGCACACTATGTCCAAATATCTTGAGGTTGAAAAGAACTTGGCTTATTTCAAGAACCCAAAGATTATTAGAGTGCCTAAAGTACAGTGAAGGAAAGATGAGTGTGGTCAGAGATAAGGCTGAAAAGATAGGGAGGAACCAAATTATACAGTAACTTTATGACCAGAGTAAGTAATATGGTTTGATTCTAACTGTGGTGGGAAGTCACTCAAAGACTTAATCTGAAGAGAAATACAAGATTTATATTTTAAGGTTGCTTTTGTAGCTGGATAAAAAATGAATTTGGATGAATGGAGGTGGGGAAGTAAGTTTGGATGCTACAGGTATAGTCTTGGCAAAAGATTATGATGATGTGGACTAAAGTTACGAATGCAAAATGAGTAAAAGAGAATGAATGGAAGATCTACTTTGTACATGAAAGCAACAAGATCACTGACAGGTTGATTGCTTTGGACAGATCATGGGGGCATACAAAGAAAGATTCAAGACAAGGACTCTGTTATGGATAAATAAATTAGGGAAACATCAGTAGAGAGTTGGTCCTTAAATCCATGGGAGTTTGTGATATTATCATGGGTTGGGATGTTCAGAGAAAAAAGAAGCAGACTCAAGTTGGCACCCCCGGGAACCCGGATATGTGGAGGCTTCATACACAAGAAGGAATAAGCAACAGAGAGCGAGGCAAATCCAGGGAAGGAAGAGGAAAACAAGGAACAGTGGTACAAATGATGCTTCCTTGCCCCTCAAACCCAACCACCAAGCATATTCTTTCGAGGAAGAAGAGATAAGTTTGTCACTTCCTTATAGTTTCTGGAAGGCTGAGTGAGATGAAGATAGGCAAATGTTTACTCATTTTGACAAGTCTTTTGTTGCTGACAGTAGCACAGGCAGAAGCCAGACAGTAATGGATTGAGCACCAAGTGCAGCTGTAGTTGTTGGTAGGGGAGAATCGAGGGGAGGGTTTTTTGTTTTATTTTTCTTTTATTCTTAGGTGCTGTTTTTAAGTGGGATAGTAGATTATAGTTTAATGCTGATATGGATAATCTAGAAATATAATAGATAGATATAAATATAATATAATATAATATAATATAATAAATATAATAGAAAGATAATCTTGATGATACTAAGGAGAGAGGACTAATAAACACATGAAGCCTTTGAGAGTGGGATAACGGATAAGATGTGAGCAAAAGTGGAGGAAGTACTCTTGATAGAAAAAAAGAGGGTTTTACTATTATAAGAGTAAGTAAGAGAGAAAATAGAGTTCACACGTATGCAAGTTTGTAAACACAGCATCATTTACTGCTGAAACGGCACATCACATTCTTTCAAGCACTTCTGTTAGATATAGACTATGTTCTCTTTCTGTTATTAGTATGCTTCTATTAGAGTGGATCTCATTAAGAAGTTACTTCTTTTGCCTTTAAAAGTTCACAGTTTATCAGTAATCCTATTCTTGTGCAAAAGTAAATTATACGGTTTTAAACACTTAAATCAACACATAAGTCAAAACGTTCTTTTATTAAGTTATTGTACATTGTATAGTTCATTTAAGAGTACAAGGTATATTACCAGAATTGCTAATGCTTTTCAAGTGATGATGATTTTGTTTTTCATAAAATTTCTGCATTTTTAAAAGTTCCGAACTGAAATATTTCTTTCAATAGTTTAAAAATGTATTTCAAGTAAGGAAATCTCACTTGCTCTAACTGAGAAATGAATTATTCTTTTTCTATTATTAAATGTTATTTGAATAATTTGTGCTGGAGAATTTAACTAATGAATGAAATCAGATTTTGCTATTTAAGAGTCTATATTTTCAGTGAAAGATGGGGATTGTAAGTCACTAGAATCTGTGTTATTCTGAGAATTCATAATAGAAATTTCAGAATGTGGACTAGAAGTTATTTTAGAATTAAGCTTAAAGGCATATATCTTTCATAATTTCACAGGTACTTGCCGAGTTTCAGACATTTGACCCTCCTTTCATTTCTACCTCCTCAATTCTTCCTCATGTAAAGATTTATTAACAACATATTGACAGACCATGTAAAATATATACCAATGATTTGTGACCAGCTTAATAACTTTTAGCTTTCTTTTTTGCATAATGTAACAAATGACTTAAATTATGGAGTTTTTACTCCATTCCACAAATTTATGTATTCCTTTCTTGAATCAAAGAGATAAGGAGTTCCCCAAGGATGGATACATGCTGTTAGGCCGACTTTTAATATTTCTTTGAAGACATCTCATAGACCACCACTACCATATGGTGTTGAAAAAATGACAAATTGTGACAAAATTTCAATAAGATATAGGAAAAAATATTCAGGGTACATGATATGTGTATTCAATTATTTCATCTCTCACATATGAGTCATGAAGCCAGGACTGGCCTACACTGCAATAGATGAAAGTGTCATGTTTAATCACACTAATAAAATGTACATTCTCAATCACTAGCTTGTTTAAAATACATTTGAAATTCCAAAGAGCTTACTAAGTGAACAAATTAAAATCACTCAGCCTTGACATATTTAGGATATGATATATAACAGAGTTTACCTCTCAAGCACGCAGTGTATATTTCCTCATGATTCTGAAATAGCTTTAAAAAAACATACCACTTTGAATGTTTAGCACAGGCTTGGCTCAGGAACTAGACTTTGGGATTCTGCAGAACAGAACATGAATTAATTCATATACACCAAGTATTTGTTAAATAACTGTTCTTAATGAGCAAATTTTTCTTGAGTATTGCAGAAATAACTCTCTTGCATATTGAAAATAATCATCAAATATAAGCATCTCCATTTCTGAATGCTTACTTTTATACAGATTATTGTATTAAAAAAATTAAGATCCACTGGAATGCATAACTTCCTAAACATGTAAATGGAAGTTTTTCATGTCAAACAAAATTGGTATAGAAAATTTGACACTCACAGAATTCATGAAGTGAATCAGATAAAACGTATACTTTGAGTAGCCTGTTGGAGCCTATTCATGATATATGGTGGTACTCACTGACAATATATCATATAATCATCTGAATTTATTGAACATTGATAATGCTTGGCCCAGCTCAGCACCTTTATTCCCAAGAGCCTAATACTGGTCAGGACCCAGCATAGAAAAATCTACAACTTGGCATCAATTATAGCTCATTGCCCGAGATCCACATTTAAATCTATCTCACATTCTTTCTCTTGGTGCTTTTCTCATCCCTTAAAATTCCTACCCTGGCACTCATGTCTTGCTTTTGGTTCTTTTCTTCAGTGATGAGTCACAAAGACCACTTTTATTAGGTTGCTTCTGAGTCTCCAAGTTGAGGCCTCACCTGATACGGTCTGAGCCAAAGACCTTATCCCCAAATACAGGATCTTCTGGCATCTCCATAAGACAAATAATGGAACATAGAAGGCATTGTGACCTTTTAAACACTTTGAGGGCCATTAATTTATTAGAGGACTAGCAAAGATCTAGAAGACATCTCATTCTCACTGTATCTCATCATCATTGTACTAAACCAAATTTGCATTGTCCCAAAATAATATATATCTATATGTCATACGCTCTCAAACCAACCACTGGAGTGCCATCAATATCATGTATATTTCTCCTGGAAAAAGTTGTGTATAACATTGTTCATCATCTAAAGTTTTTATTCAGGTTCAGAACTTTATAGAGCCCCAAAATGAAATTTTCAGAAGGTCTAGAGTATGTTTTGCTGTTTTATTTTGCCAGAAAAGGGAGACAGGAACATAGCTGTTTTGACATGTGCAATTAGGCATTTCTCTCCAGAAAGATTAGATGAAATGCTTAGCAATTGAGCAGATTGAGTTCTGCGTCCCCAACCTGGCCAGTTCTGAATAAGATCATGACGCTCCACTAATTCACTGGCCAAGGTGCTATTCAGTTACCATGCTACTAATAGGTGACAGAATTCAACTCACAACAACAGCAGAATTAGACAATGCAGTAAATAAACTAGGGGGAAAATGTGTACGTGTACGTGTGTATCTGTGTGTATGTGTATATGTGTGCGTGTGGTAAAAGTAGGATCTCCAGAATTTTCTGACAGAACTTATTAGCAGAAGCTCACATAATTTTGCAATGTGCACACTTCTTTTCCTTAATGTATTGTATGATATAGAACATTTTAATGGAAATAAGTAAAATGAGAAAACCTAGAGATATTTCAAATATCGTTTCTCTATATATTCCATTCTTCCTTCAGAGATTTCTTTCTTATCTTATACAGCAGTTGATCTCTAAGCCAGAAGTTTTTAATTTTTTCAGAGTCACTAACTCTCTAAATTTGATTCCCAGAAGTAAAAGCACATATTTATAAAATCATAATATTTTGCGTATAATTTCAGCGCCATGTGGCCTGTCTCAAGCTCTCCTTCAGATTAAGAAATTTTGCTCTGAGAAGAGCTAATAGGTTTTCCCCTCCTCAGTGTATACCCTTCAGTGTACTCCTAAAGAGAAAGAGTTCTCTTGCGAGTAAACGGCAAAACAAAGTTCTCAAGGATGCAAAATAAATCACCTCAGTAGGGGTTAGGGTCCCATTAACAGCCCTTTTTCACAGCTGAGGAAATCCTCTGATTTCTGTCTTTGAACTTAAAGATGTCTTCTGCTTGGAGACAAGATCTCCACAGATGACCACGTGGAAATCAAGGTGGACCTAGCTTAACAAGGGCACGTGGCTTGGATCCTTCCGCTCACATCACCAGTTAAGGAAATAGGGATTTTGGGGTGATGCTCTAGTCAAAGAGGATGCATTTGCTAGTCTGTTCATTCTTGTGATGCTGGTAGATGGCATGGCAGCTAGCAGAGACACGGATCAGACACTGACCATTTCTGTCTTTAATCGTGATTAACTGTAGATGTCACTGTTGTTTTGGTTCTGGCTGATCACTTTATAACTTTAGCTTCTGGAGTGGGGTCTTGCTTCGTCACAGATGGAGCATTTTTAAACTATGTTGATACTATACATCCTACTAGCTGTATAATCAGAAATGCTGCCTTAACATAGCATCTCCCACATTAGACATTTTAGATACTACGGTTTCATCCCAAATTCACATTGATCACAGATCCTTGAGAGTTGTGCTTTTCCTTCTGATTTGCCAGCTCTGGAATGGCATGCTTCTATACTATTTCCTTTTTCAAGGTATCTGCCATTTGAATTCCAGAGACAAGAACATCGTTAGTGTGATTGTTGGCACATAACTTGTTCTTCCAAAAACCACAAATTGGGCAGGCAGCCAGTGGCATAGCAGTTAAGTTCCACGCTCTGCTTCAGTGACCCAGGCTTTGCTGGCCCTATCCCAGGTGTGGAGCTACACATCGCTTATCAAGCCATGCTGTGGCATGTGCCCCACATAAAATAGAGGAAGATGGGCACAGGTGTTAGTTCAGGGCCAATCTTCCTCAGCAAAAAGAGGAGGATTAGCAGCAATGTTAGTTCAGGGCTAATCTTCCTCAATAAATAAATAAATAAATAAAAAGCACAAATTAGCTAGAATTTTTTCCTCATTGTGATGGTAATTTGCCTGATATGCACCCATGCTTTCTTGTCTGGTCTTTGCAATCCTTAAAATGAGAAAGAAATGCTCCTAAGATGACTGATCATGGTCAAGAGTAGAATTTGTCATGTAAATCCACATTGGACACATCCAAGACCTTGGCTTTATTGTTGTAGTGTTTAAATTGACTGATTGTAACCTGTTAATGATATAACAAGACATTAGCTATTAAGGTTTTTAATTAACAAAAGATTTTTAGTATAGAAGCCAAATCCAATTGCAAGTAGGAGTTATAGTAAAATTATTTAAAATTTTGCTTTATATTCAAGTTTACTGGAATCTTAGTCAATACAAAATGGATCATAATATCCAGTTAAAGTTAAAGTAAACTTTACAACATAAGTTGCATTTTTGAAAGATATTACTAAATTGTATAAAATTATTTAATATTAAAAATCATCTTTTAGGGGCTGGCCCCATGGCTGAGTGGTTAACTTCATGCGCCCTGCTTTGGTGGCCCAGGATTTTGCTGGTTTGGATCCTAGGTACGAACATGGCACCGCTCGTCAAGCCATGCTGAGGTGACATTCCACATAGAGGCACTCACAACTAGAGTCTACAACTATGTACTGGGGGACTTTGGGGAGAAGAAGAAGAAGAGAGATTGGCAACCGATGTTAGCTGAGGTGCCAATCTTTAAAAAGAAATCATCTTTTAAATATAAATATAGAATTTCCTCTCCTTTATTTCCAGTTCATGGCTCTGTAGAAACTGTAGTGTAAGGCTTTTTCATTTGGACAACTTACTTTTGGTGACTTATTGCTAAAATAATAACTGGGCAAAGATTTAGATGACCTTCTTGTCCATGGAACACTTTTGTATGGTAATGAACTTTCTAAAACTTTACTTATAGAAGTTTGATTTTTTGCCACCTTGCTCTGCTACCTGAAGTGAGTATATGCCTTTCATTACTTTTACAGGGATTATGACTGTTATCATTGGTAAAAATGTCCCTTGTTATTTCACTTATATTGAAGTCTACTGTAAATGATAGATTTCAGAAACACTGCATATCTGATTTACAATATCAGTTCAAGAGTATTCCAAGATTGTGCTAACAGGCAAGCCTTATCTCTTTCCTGCAGTGCTCAAGTATTTATCTTGAGAAGTTGAAAGTACCTACAATGGAAATTTGGAAAGCTTATACTATATCCTACTACAGTATGACAGAAAATGAAGCAATAGTGCCAAGCCAGTATCACAAGAACTCCAAATGGATCAAGGTGACAAAGTAACATAATATGGATCTATTGCCTTTTCAGGGTGCCAGAGAATTAAAATCAGGCTTGTTGAGCCCAGAAGTCATTGCCTTGTTACGCGTTGGTAGTTAATATGAGATGACTCTGTAGTAGCTGTGAATTTTCCCAAGGAATATTTATTCAACAGTTGGTGTTGATGACTATGTAGTTGGTATTAATGAATGTTTTTTTCTTTTTCTTTCATTTTTTTTTTTTACTTTTCAGCTATTACAATGGGTTAAGTGATCTCAAAAGATACTAGCTATGAATAAAATTCTGAAAATTACCAGTAGCTGGACTGGGACAAGTTGTCTGATCTTCTTCAATTTCAGTCTACTCTTCTGGCAAATTGCTTCAACCATACCTTGAAGGGGATTTGTAAGGATTAGTAAGATAACACAGGTGAAAACAACAGGTGAAAACAACTGGTGCTTCATTTGGCGTTGTGGCAATGCAATAAATATTTCTAGTTCCATTCTTGTTTAAGTAATAATTTTTCGGTGAACCTTTAAATTTATTAGGATTATATATGCATAAAATACAAAATGCAAAATTGTGCACACACTTGAAGACAATAATATAATTTTCATTTTATAGGGATATTTATGTTAACAATGGATGAGATAAAGGTAGAGTAACTGGTCAGCCTTTGTTAACCGTGTCGACAGCTATCCCATGGACTCAATTGACCTCTGTTTCCTTACTCAAAAATATGAGGATGATATCTAATATCTAGAAATCAATTAAAGATAAGTTGGGGTTAAACACATTAAGGGGATTTTATTTAGCTATATTTCCTCATTAGATTTATTATTCTTAATAATTTTTATCCCAGTTAGGTATATAAAGCACAACCTTCTATTGAAAACATGTCTGTACAAAAAATAGAATGTTCATGTTATATATACTCCAAACTATGAATGTATTTTCAG
Source organism: Equus przewalskii (assembly GCF_037783145.1). Lineage (NCBI taxonomy): Eukaryota > Metazoa > Chordata > Mammalia > Perissodactyla > Equidae > Equus > Equus przewalskii. The sequence goes on along the minus strand of NC_091833.1, from coordinate 74,645,035 downwards.
ATATATGTGTCCTTCTCAAACAGTTACATACTCTAATGAAAATTGAATTTATGTTCAAAGCCTTTCTATAGTGAAAATCCAGAGATTCGGAGTGTAAGGAAGCGGGTTTATGATCCAGTTCTACTTCTTATTAGCTGTATAACTTGAGGTAACTTACTTATATCTCTTTCTCAATTTCTGCTTCTTCAAAATAGCTCTACTGCTACTGCTATCATTACTAACGGCACTATTGTCTCTCCCTGCCCCCCATGACTATTACCTACTTCTCCAGCCTATCGTGAAAGCAAAATAAAATGAAAACTACATATGAAAAATGTTTAACCAAATCACGGTGCTTTCCTTGAACCCAGGAGACACAACAAAGATATTTGTTCAAATACATGCATGTTAAATATTTGCATTATGAGGTCTACATGAAGATTATCGTGGCTACTTCTGAAACTGAAAACGAATCCTCACTGCTTTCCCCAATAATTTTCAATCCCAACACTCCATCTCCTACTTGTTTCTGATGTCCATTTCAGCTGTTTCGTAGCCTGTTCGTGACTAGTAAGCACCATTAACTGGACAGAAAGCAACTTTCTATAACTTTTGACATGTGTGATTGTTCAGATTAGTTTGTGATTTGTGATATTTTCTCTTACTTTCTTCACTCTATCAAAAATTATTTACTATCACTTTAAAAGTGAATATTCAGAAAGTCATAACTATACATCAGTTGTTCTCTTAAACGCAGAAAATTCTATCATTTTCTCTGAATCCCGTAAATACATTATGTATATTATTTTCTTTTAGAACCATCATCCATGAGATTTGGAATTTCATTAGTATTACCACCTCAGGTTATTTGACTGTGAAGTGGTAAAGAGAGAAATTGGATAAACAGATTTATTTTTAATAACAGGTGTCAGCCGATTCAGAACTTCTGGGAAAGATGACAAATTGGGAAGGAGAAGTACCAATTTGGGCCACGGTACTGAAAGATTGCATTATTCTGATAGATATAAAAATCACTCAACATATGATTACTACAAGTTGAAATGAGGGAGGAGGTGCAGAAAAAGATGAATGAGGTAACAAATTTTTACTAAGTATCTATGATATGTTGGTCCATTAAAGATAGAAAGTAGCATTTAGTAATGTGGGTTCTATAATCAAGCACACTGTTGGTATTCAAACCTAGGCTCTGCAACTTACTAACTAGTGACCTTGACTGAGCTTATTACTTTGTCTGTATACCTCAGTTTTCTTACCCATTAAACGGAAATAATAATAATAAAACAATAATAATAATATCTAACTCAGAATTATTTTGCAGATTAAATTTAAATATCTAAAGCATTTAGAACATGGGACAGGTCTAGTCTCCTAACTTTACAGATTAAGAAACTAAGACTTGGAAAGGTCAAGAACTTCCTAAGGTCACCGAGGTCAGTAAGTATCAGGACTGGACTCAACCCGCTTTTAAGCTAATGCTCTTTCCTCTGTGCCAAAATGAGACTACGATAATGATAGTTGTGAAGTATTACCAGTAAGATCGAAGCACAAATGAACTATGCCTGAAGAAGGATGGGGGAAGGAGGATGGCAGGGAAAACACATAGACTTGATAGTAGTTTTTATTGTAATTAAAAGAACTTGAATGTACAGCAACATAGAATTCAATACATGTGAGATGGATTGCAAGATTTTCCTGGAAGGTTTGATGACTTATTTGGGGCGTTTGCTGTGCTGTGGCTTGTTTCCCACAGAAGTAGACTTTTCTTCTTCTCCTTAATCCACATTCGGTGATTTTTTATGCAACTGGCCCAGCCAAGACTGCTAAATTTAAAAAAGCTTTTAGCAAAAACACCATAGTCTTGTGGCAAAAACTTTTATCACCATAGCCGAAGCCACAGTCGTTTTTCCCCTGGACTAGTTAGTATAAGGGTCTGACTACTGATGCTTCTTCAGTTTATTCCTCATATATGAGCCAGCAAGGGTTTTTAAACAGTGTAAATCAAATATAATTCTTTTCCCACCCCAAAAAATCTTCCAAAGTTTCCGATCTTACTTTCATTGAGACCTAAGCTGCTTACCACACTCTTCATGATCACACATGATTTGGCTCCTGCATACCCTTCCCATATCAATTTGTAATACTATTCTAGCTTATGACATCCAACCACACTGGGTTTTCTTCTTTCTGGCCCCTAACCGTGGAAATGATGCTTCCACTTTTTGCTATTCCCTTTGCCTGAGATACTCTGTTTCAAAGTAGGTCTTACCACTTACCTCTACCAGAATTTTTTTTTTCATTAATTTTTTACTTCCTCGTTTATCTGCCACCTCCCTCAATCACGTATAAAATACAATATAAACTCCATGAAATCACAGATTTGTGTTTTATGATAAATTCTATAACCTTGTTATGCTTAAGTGATAAGTAAATAAAATAGCATGCTGTCCGTTACATACAGAGATGAATCAACAGTCTGGCCCACATTTTGGATGCTCTTCCTTCTTTACTAGTGAATTTGCACTAATGCGTTTTCTTTTGTGTTTCATTTACTATGTGACCGAGAGAAATTAAGGATATCTAGCAGTCAGGTCCGTACATGAAAAAAAAAAGGGAATTAAAAATTGAACTCATATGTTTCTAAGGAATGCAGCTTAGTTTTCTGAGGCATTCCATTGAGTGGTTACAATGGCCTCTTAAATAATTGTATTTTCTTGAATCAGTATGCTGTGACTAAGCTACTTGTGATAACAGAGGATTGATTTCCCTCTTAAACTTCCCTTCCAAGTTCAAACCCTACCGTAAGAAGAAACAATTAGATTCCCTCTAAATGCGATGTTACTGATGAGCTTGCTCCATGGTCAATGGTGGAAATCAATTTTCATTTAAGAACCTATAGTACTTTGCCTTTTTCCTTTCTTGTAGTCTTTATTGATTCTTCCTTCCATGGAAAGACACTATCCATTCTGCTGTAGCCAAGGCACTGTTTCCAACCTCCCATAATAGCATAAAAGTTCCCAGAGAGCTTTCCTAAACTGGCAACATGCCCACTTTTTAATATGTAGATGAAGGCCATTCTACCTATTATGGAACATAGGAGAAAACTTCCATTTAGACAGGACAGAAACGTATTGTGGCAAGACTCAAAATAAGTTCTTCTGTGGCCTTTCCAGTGAATTCAGGGGTGAGAAAGAGTGAAAAAAATACTATAATGGATTATAAACTATCCTTTTTAGTTAAGTGTGGCCATTAACCCCTTCAGATCAGAGGGCTGCTTGAAACATCTATCTCTGTCCCTCCCAAGGATGTTTCCTGTAGTGAGCATTCAGTAGCTGTTTGTTGAAAGGAAGTGCAACAGTTTTCAGCAGTAATTTTTATGTCAGATTGTACACCATGTAGTCCTGGATTTATGCAAAAAAGGGTGTCTGCCTTATGGAGAGTGACTCCTTGTCTCATAGCAAAGTTGCTTTTTGGACAGGTGCCCTCTCAGATGAAGCAATCCTACCTTCTTTGTTTACAATGAAAATCACCCAGGGAGATGTTGGAAGGTAAAAATGGTCTCTTTCACATTTAGTTTTCATGTGTAGCTCTCTTCTGGCATGACTTTTCTGATACATATTTAATAAACTTCATGTAACATTGTTGTTTCATGCATTTTCTAATGGAGGATAATGTGTCATTTAAATGCGTGAATCAATAGGGGAAAACAACAAGTTTGTAACTTACACTTTATAAATATAATTATTCCTGATTTTTCCTTTATGAATAGCAGTAGAAAATAAACATGCAGGCTAATTTAGTTTAAAAAAAAAGTTGCTTCCAGTTCCCAAAGGAAACAAACCTGAAATAAAGCAAGTTTTTGACTCTAATACTTTGGCATTGTACCCTGGAAAAGAATTGAATCTTAGCTTAACTTCTTTTCATTTTTTAAAAAGTGAAACTAAAATAAAACCATGGAGCCAATGTGTTCTTTTTCTGCCCTACTTTCTGATTTATTTCTGCTATCCATTCCTTCCCAATTGAGAATTAGAGAACTTTCATTATCTGAATTATATTATAAAGTATTCTTAACTATAAAATTAAGAACTTGGCAATAAAATTAGAAAATTATTGTCTTTTTACATCATGCTTATGAACACGTGTTAATTTATCTTTTTTTTTTAAAAAAGACTTTATTTCTAGTAGTTAACTTCCAAAATGAGCTTTAGCTGTGTTTATTAATTGGAAATTTATGCTCCATTTTTATTTAAAAGTATTATACTGCATGTGTTTGACTACTTCATAATTCTAGAGATTTCGTGTGGTCTTTATGTCACTTTGTTTTTGAGATGTCTTTGCATTTGTAGCCTTGTTTTCACCAGTGTATGTAGCTTTCACTTTGTTGGAGATGCTGGTGGATTTGAGCTTCTACTCTCTAGTCATTGGAGTGAGATAATTACATCTTCCCTGGTTTACTTAAGAAGAAGAGAATCTCTTGAGTCCACAAATTTGAATCGCTTTGGCACAGCAGCCATACTGTCAAGACTTAATGAGTTTCTTAACAGTAGTCTCTCTATAGGATGTTTTTAGCTATGTTGTGATTGCTGGTCTTTTCCCCCCTGGGAAACTGACCCATGTATCTGTAAGGATCAGAAGATTCCAGTGCCCCCTGGGATGTCAGTAAGACTTCTCTAATCCACTTGTTAAGCCAGGAAAAAAAGAGGGTGAAAGAGTTCAATCGGTAAAGTAGATCTAAGACATGGTTTCTATCACCATCTATATATCTACACTTTGTAGAGTGAAAAAGTATGGAAATCAATTTTTAAACATCTCATAGGAAAGTTTGGGGAACAATGCGTATGCATGTATACACACGAGTGAGATAATGATAATGAGTTAAGTTTCTAAGTCATCTACAATGATCTCTTACCATTGTATGATAAAAAGTTTAATTTCTCTTGTTATTGTTACTGGAGTTATTTATCCAAACAGAAAATTGTCAGTTAGATGAAGCTAGATAGAACAACTTTGAGGAAAAATTGAAAGGAAATTGCTGTGCCCAATACTTCACGACTAACTGTGGGATAGTTAGTTTCTAGCTGTCTCCCACTCACTTGGGGCTCATTAGTGTGACCCGTGTATATTCCAGTTTTCTTGGTGATCCTTTTTATAGTTTTTGCTTCCAATTAATTCTTAATTATAAAATATATAATATGCATATCACCTGCAACTTGGAACCTAAAGAGGAAGCAGCTGTACCATATTGGTGCACTTTCTTCTGAATCCAATTAGCTAAGCATATTAAATTAAACGGTACTTTTCTAAATAAAAGAAGCATATTTTCTCATGGTGGATGGGGTTACCAGATAAAATACAAGACACTGAGTTAAATTTGCTTTTGAAATAAACAATGGATATTTTTATTATTATAAGTATGTTAAAAATATTGCAGGGGACATCCACTAAAAATTACTTGTCGCTTATCTGAAATTCAAATTTAACTTTAGTGTAAGTATGCCCTTTGCAGAAGACTTGAAAATTCCTTTACAAATGATTTTCCATTAATGAATTTTATTTTTATTTCATTTCTGATAAACTATAATAAATCTAATATTTCTAAAAAAAATAATATATGGGTAGTATACTTTCTGAACTTTTACATATTTAAAGAGAAATAATGCTTTCACATATAGAAAATTATTAGGTAAGTTAATTTTGACTAATAAATTATTCTTTCAAAGTTCTGAAAACACACACCTGTTGTCTTATTAACACTGGAAGTAAAGAATGAGCCCAGTTTTGGTCAGTCTTGTTTTCTGTGCCATAAATTTAGCTTCTATTTTTTGTCTACACATCAACAGGCCTTTTTTTTTTTGCTTTTATTTAAACATTTACTCTTTATTTCCTAGGTGTTCAATGACCTTTTCAACTTATGTTCACAAGTCTACCTTCAGCTCAGTTTTCTTCTTTTATTGCTAATTTTTGTTTGTTACTTTTTAGATCTTTTACTAAAAATGGGATAAAAGATATCTGAATGTAAGATCAACACTCTCTTTCACTTATACTTGTATTGCTTTCATTTGCTTATCAACTTCCTTTTCTCCTTTTTTTAACTCTATCAACTCATGTTTTATATATGATGTAGTTCACCCATTTCAAGTACACAATTCAATGATACTTAGTAAATTTATGAAGTTCTATAATCATTGTCATAAATCAGTTTTAGAACATTTTCATCACCCCACTGAGATCCCATTTACCATTAATTCCGTCTCATCCCAACTTCTGGCTCTGGGAAACCTTGTTTCCTTTCTGTTTCTATGGATTTGCCATTTCGTCCATTTTTCTCATATTAATGGAATCATATGAAATGTGGTCTCATGACTGGTTTCTTCCTTTACTTTTTCTTTTTCTTTTTTTTTTTTGAGGAAGATTAGCCCTCAGCTAACATTCACCGCCAATCCTCCTCTTTTTGCTGGGGAAGATTGGCCCTGAGCTAACATCCATGCCCATCTTCCTCTATTTTACATGTAGGATGCCTGACACAGCACAGCTTGACAAGCAATGTGTAGGTCCTTGCCCAGGATCCAAACTGGCAAACCCCAGGCCACCAAAGCAGAACTCAAAAACTCAACGGTTGTGCTACCGGGCCGGCCCTGGCTTCTTCCTTTTCTTCATTGCTCTGTGGGTGCCTCTCCTTTGTCTTCTATATCGATGTTTCATTTTCTGCAGCTTCAAATCCATGCTCAACCACCTTCAACACAGATTTTGATTGATACTACACTTCCTTGAAATTCTTCCTTGAGTACTCACACACACACTCACACAAACACAAACACATTTTAATCTCATTCTATCATCTTCTCCTCTCCAGTAGTTAGCACTATGTGCTGCTTATTAGGAGGTAGACACAGTGTTATATCCCTATGAAAAGTAGTATCTATGAAGCAGCGAGAAACTCCACAGTCTGAGGTGGAGGGTATAGTCCCTAGGTCTTTAAGAATGTAACATATAAGGACATGACAAAATGTGTTACTGGTATTTTCTTTCAGGTGGTTTCAAGGTCATTGAAAAAATCCTTAAAAATAATTAATTTGTAGGGCAATTATCCACCTTGTCATTTATTATGACTGGAATCAAGTAATTTAAACAGCCAATCAAGGACTCTGTTAAAGGTGCGCCATCTAAGAGAGGAAGATAACTTAGTGAGGTTCAAGTGTGAAGAAAGGAAGTGATGCTTTGCCTGGGCCAGTTGCCACACACTCGAAGTGAATCAGTGGTTGCACTGTAGTGGGCTCTTAAGAGGTTTACTTATGCCCTGAAATTCTATGTATAATTTTCTTTGTTCATTTTTATGGGGACTATTTTAATGACCTTCTTAAAGAGAGTTAATCCCTGCCTCCCAAATTTTAAGAACTTGTATCAAGTCTTAAATCACTTTCTCCTTCCTAGTGGCACGTGGTCATTTGAGGCACGCAATTGTTTGTATCTGATTTCTTTTTATCCCTCTGTTATATTGTCCAGGTTGCTCTATGCAACAAAAAATTCCTTTTATATTTTTCTGACTAAAAACATAATTAGATATTTTATACTTATAGAAACAAGTGTACGAAGGATAATGGTTCTCATAAAAATTTTATCAGAGAAAATAGTCTCATAAAATCAGAACTTTTCCTCCAGAGACTCTCTTTTTAGGATAGCTGATCTAGGATTGAAAGCAACAATTCCAATAAGTGGAAGAAACACTAGAACTTAAAAAATTATGGTTACAGAATATAAAGCAAATAGTTAACAAATATCCTCCCTTTAAATGATCAGCTTGCTTAAGTGTGTGTTGATGCAATCACAATACATTGTAAAAATGATTCTCTCATTGTCTTGTGGAATCAGGTTCTAGTCTGAGAGCAGAAGCTCAATGCTGTATAAAATAATCATTACTGCCTGTAGAATAAGCAAATGCCAACAATGACCTTGATTCCCAGAGTAAGAGCGCAAGGTTTACTGAGCAAAATATTGGTAATTAGCTCTGATTTTACTGTTGCTGAAAAGTGTTAAGCATTTAATGAGTTTTGAAGAGTTTAACTATGTTTTTTCCCTCAATGAAAAATTTGTACAAATGGCTAATCAATGCATTTTTATTTGCCCAATGAGGGAAAAGAAAAACACACGCAAAAAACGTTTTTAATAACTTTCTTAGTCAAAATTTAAAGAAAAATGGGGGCTGGCCCCGTGGCCGAGTGGTTAAGTTCGCGCGCTCCGCTGCAGGCGGCCCAGTGTTTCGTTGGTTCGAATCCTGGGTGCGGACATGGCACTGCTCGTGAGACCACGCTGAGGCAGCGTCCCACATGCCACAACTAGAAGAACCCACAACGAAGAATACACAACTATGTACCAGGGGGCTTTGGGGAGAAAAAGCAAAAAATAAAATCTTAAAAAAAAAAAAAAAAATTTAAAGAAAAATGTATTTCTTACAAAACTCTTTCCCTAATATTCTTAGACGAAATATTGACAGCCATTTTTAAAACTTAAAATGCAATTTCCTTTAAGGAATATACAATATTTCTTCCTAAAACTAATAATTAAAGCAACTTAAAACATGTATTGAGATTCTTTTTTGGTGTTCTAAGAATCTCTCTCAAACTTTTCATCAGAAATGCAAACGCGCTAAAAGTCAAATTGAATGATGCAGTAGTTATAAACTGCATGGCGTCAAATACATCAAACATGCTCCAGATTTCAAAGTTCAGGCAATAAAAGTGATTAGAGTAATAATCAAGAGTCACTGCAATATGTTTATTGAAATCATTTCAGGTGAAAATTTTCGGTAGTATAGAACAATTCCAATATGAGTCACCTGAATTTTAGTATAGTTGGGGGCTATTGGCATTGTGCATCTGTCACTGAGTTTATCTTATCTAATAGATGGGAGAAGTGAAAATAGAGGTAAGAATCATGTACGGTCAGCACCAAGAAGCAAAACAATAATAATCAATAAATAACCAATAAAACAAAACACACTTTATGGGTTCATAATAATCAACATATGGATTTTCAAATGCTTATCTAAACCATGGATCTCCTGCTTTCTTTTGTATCCACTGACATATACTGAGGACATACGAAGATGTCATGGAAGCCATCAACATACAAACTATTTTTTTGCAATGTGACGTAATATAAATAAACTTCGCCCAGGTATGATGAGAGCTATGTCCGGTAAAGAAGGCTGAAAAGCAAAGACAGCTTAAAGTGCAGACTTGTTTTAAAGTCATCTACTTCTTTTTTATTATTATTATTGTTAGCTAAAGTCCATTTTATTCAGATATCTTAGTTTTGCTTTTTTTAATTAACACTGGCTTATAATGTTATACAAATTTCCTGTGTACATCATTATATTTCACTTTCTATGTAGACTACATCGTGTTCAACACGCAAAGATTAATTGCCATCCATCACTGTACACTTGTGCCCTGTCACCCCTTTCACCTTCCTCCCTCCCTCTTTCCCCTCTGGTAACCACCGATCTACTCTCTGTCTCTATGTGTTTGTTTATTGTCGTTGTTTTTATCTTCTATTTATGAGTGAGATCATATGGTATTTGACTTTCTCTGTCTGACTTATTTCACTTAGCATAATACCTCAAAGTCCATTCATGTTGTCACAAATGGCAAGATTTTGTCTTTTTTTTTCTATACCTGAGTAGTATTCCATTGTGTTTATATACCACATCTTCTTTATCCATTCCTCCCTTGATGGACACTTAGGTTGTTTCCTACTTCTAAATGTATCATTTTGCATTTAGATGACGTGTCTACAAAAGTAGCGCCAAGATACGTTTCTTTTGCTGCCTTGAGCCAAAATGGTGGAAAATATTAGTTTTCCATTTTAGGGAAAGAAATACTATCTGCCTTTACCTCATATTTCAGCCTTTGGCGGAGGAACAGTTACTTCTGCTTAAACTTTTGTCATCTTCCCAACTAGGGGGAGCAGAGGGGAGGAGAATAAAAGCCTGTCTTTCCACTCCCTTACTATCTTCTTTAAAGGGAGAAAAGGATTGCTATTCTAACGACTCAGGTACTAAGCATTCTGCTTTCTCTATTAGGCATTGAAAGATGCTGTGCATCCTTAAGTAAACTTTTTTCTTTGCTTTTTCTTTAGGCAAGCAAGTAAAAACATAATTGTCAGGGTCTGCTCCTGGCAGCTGCAGGGTTAAGATCTCATATCCCCTGCGACTATGTTGCTGTATAGAGTAAGAACTCAGCTTCTGATCTGAAGACAGACTGCATCGGTCTAGCAGGCCTGAACATTTGAGTTTCAAGAATTAGCTTTACAGAGGGTATTAGAAGAAACTGATTTGTGCTGTACTAAATTATATTCACCAATCCATCTTTTATTAATGTTTTGCCTTGCAATATAGTGCATCTTTCTTACTACTAATCAAATATCCATTTTTTCCCCCATTTGGCTATTGTCCAGATTGAAGGAGATCAGATCATACAACCAGCATTTTTTAGAAGAAATTATTTATTTACTTTTTTTGTATAATGGATTACTAGCCACATTTTGTCAGCTTTTATTGCATCTACACGAGCATATAATCAGAGCTGTTAATATAACATTTTATATTTTTAAATAGATTGATTGATAGGTAGATTTAGTAACTATTTAAGAGCTTATATAATGGTCTTTCTTAAGAATTATTTTTTCCTTCCACCAAGTTCTCATGTTGAACTCCCCCTCACTGCCTCTCTATGGGAAATATTTTCCCCAGAACTGTGGTTTCCTTACTGGTTAGGTGGCAACATCTCAAAACCACCAATCAATGTAAGACATAGCCTGGAATTGATTAGAAAAAAAGCAGCATTAGATGAGTGGTTATTCGTAGTTATAAACAAACTAAGGAAAGCGCTCAAAGTATTCTAAGCAGTCTGACTTGGGAAGCAATAAGTCTCCTTGAATAAAAGAGAAGAAAAGAAGAAAGAAAGAGAAGAGGAAGGAAGTAGTTAAGAGAAAATGTCAGTGAGGGGTATCTTCTGGGCCATATCAGGAGAACCAGATATCGGAAGCCAGGACCGGCCTTTGAAACAGTATTTGTCACTCAGAAAAGTTCTTGTGTGTTACTAATATTAATTATCTGCATAAGTTGAGATTTATAAGAATAGACCAATCCACTTGTCCTTTTTTTTCCAACTAATATTTCCTTATTTTATTTTTTTAAATACTATTTTATTTGGAAGCAATAGAACAGAGCAGATAGTAGAAAACAAGGTTTTGTGTGTTTTTTTAAATAAGAGATTTACATTTTATCATTTAAAAATTTTCCAAGTTAATAAAACTAGGAGATGAAACAGATGATCTTAGCCAGGTGGACTTTTCATTCAGTAGCTAATTTAGTATATAACACATGCTGTGACCTTTTGAATTAAAAATGGAAAGCAATTTGTTTTATATGAATAAAAACAATAATTTTATTTGAAATTTAAAGAAAGGCAATGCCTGACTCCAACTTTAGAATTATAAAAGAGCTTGGTTAACATTTATTATTCTGAAATATTTTATACCATTGTCCTAGTTCTTTATTAAAATCCATTCTTCATATCTAGTTGCATGGCTAATACATATGTCACACTTTTAAAATGAAAGGAAACAGCATTATGAACTAAGAAAGTTACAATTGGTTGGGCGTGTTTAAAGACTAGTTAGTAACAAAAACCTTGAATAACTTCTAATGACATTTCATTTTACCTTTTGACATCTTCCACATACGTGAGAGAGATTGATTTTTGTGTTTGAATTTTAGTCTATTTGAATAAAATTTTATTTCATTTTTCTACCTGCATTTTTATGATTGCTCATGAAAAGATAGCCTTTCAGTCACACTGTGACTTTTCTTCCATTCTATGTCAACGAATAATGGTAATTATTGTATAATCTTGTATAATCTTATATAATCTTGTGTAATCTTATATTCTTGAGTGTGGGCAAGACCTATGGCTCACTTCTCAATGCAAAATACCACAAAGGTGGCAGATTTCATTTCCATTATTACATTATGTTATATAAGACTCTGCCTTGCTTGCAGACTCAATCTAGAGACTATCTCTTCCTTATCTGACTTTTAAGAAGCAAGCTGCCAGAAATCCTTCAGATGCAAGGAATTGAATGAAGCCAAGGGCCACACAAGTAGGGAAGTGGATGCTTCCCTAGTCCAGCCTCTAGATGAGAACTCAGCTCTGGCTAATGCTGTGAAGCCTTGTGAAACACTAAGCAGAAGAACCACTTAAACTGTGCCTGGACTTCCGATCCTCAGAAAGTACAAGATAACACATACGTATTGTTTTAAACTGCCAAATTGTGGAGATCACTTACACAATTGAGAAAACTAATACAAAGTTATATAAGACTATGCTCTCCTGAAAAATATCTTCTTATCTTTATTATCACCATGATAATCACCTAAACACATACTTGTATACCATGTACCTTCAAGGGCTTTGAAAATTGAGAGAACAAATAAAACTCTGTTAATAGGAAATGACTAGCTCACTAAGGTAAAATGAATTCTAGGATGTTAATTATTCCTCCAAAAAAGCAAGTTGTTTCGCATATTCTGTAAGGAGTGATGATTTAACCATTTCTACATTTTCTTCTACATTTTTCCTTGGCCCTTCCATTGTCCCTGACACGGCTTCAAATTGATTATAGAAACTAACTAGTGAGGAAAGTGATTATTCATGTTGGTGATTTGTTTTAAATTATCTGTCAAGTTGGTTTAAAATACATGGTTTGTTGAAAATTTATCTCCAGACAAAACTCTGCACATACATGTTTATAGAAGCCTTATTCATAATTGTCAAAACTTGGAAGCAACTAAGATATCCTTCAGTAGGTGAATGGATAAATATATTGTGTTTTTCCAGACTATGGAATATTATTCAGTGATAAAAAGAAATGAGGTAGCAAGCCATTAAAAGACATGGAGGAATCTTAACTACATATTACTAAGAGGAAGAAGTCAATCTGAAAAAGCTACATACTGTATGATTCCAACTCTGTGACATTCTGGAAAAGGCAAAACTATGGAGGAGTTACAAGATCAATGGTTTCCAGGGTTAGCGGGGAGGAGTGGGTGGGAGGATGGCTAGGCAGAACACAGAGGATTTTCAGGCCGGTAAAACTCCTCTGTATGATACTATAACAGTCGTATGTGTCATTATAAATTTGTCCAAACACATACAATGAACAACACCAAAAGTGAATCCTAAGTTAAATTATGTATGGACTTTGGGTGATTCTGATGTGACAATGTAGCTTTATCCTTGGTAACAAATCTATCATTCTGGTGAGTGATGTTGATAATGGGGGCGTCTATGCATGTATAGAGGCAGGAATATATGGGAAATCTCTGTTCTTCTCAATTTTTCTGTGACCTAAAACTGCTCTAAAAAAGTAAAGTCTTAATAAAAGAATATTTAAAAATACATGGTTTACTAATTTCCTAATCTATTTTAAATATTAGAATAAATTCTATACATGATATACAATAATGTCTTCTGGTAAAACAAAGTATTCTGTAGAATTTACATATTTAAAATTAACAAAAAACATTGGCAAATATTTTATTTTGAAAATTTATAAGGACTTGCAAAATCCTTTTATTACAAAAATCAATAATAAGAAGTCATTTTCTACGGATTCACTACCCCCTTTTTCTTTTGTGAAAATAGCACAATGATTGCACATTAATGTTTTTCTCCCATGTTTGTGGTGAAAAAAAAAAAACACCTGAATTATTTAAAACCTGGGAGTTGTAATGATATGCCAAAAATCATTTTATTAATTCTGTTAGGAAGTTACTGGTGTTTGTGTTCTAGGAAGAGTAATACTTTGTTCTTGTGGAAAACTGGTCATTAACATTGCTTTGTAAGTACATTAAATTGATTCTGTGTGATATTAGGATCTGCTCAACTATAAAAATAGACTCGCAATTTTGAAAAACATGATTTTAACTGAACTTCAATGCTTTGTAAAAGTGTTTCCAACAGTCTTTGTTTCTTGTAACCTGTTCCTAGACTGAGGACAGGAGCTGAATGCTGTGTAAAATAATCATTAGTGCCTGTAGAGTAAGCAAATGCTAACAATGACCCTGATCCCCACAATAAGCATGCAGGATTCACTGTGCAGAGATATTGGGGAATTAGCTCTGATTTTATTGTTGTTGAAAACATTAATTATTTAATGAGTTTCAAGTACTGAAGTGGTTGCTTCTGACTTAAATATATATATATATATATATATATGTATGTATGTATGTATTCTTTGGTAATCAACTGTCAGGCTTAGTCCAATGAAAGGAAACTGAAATGATTTGTCAAACTGGATTGACAAATTCAATTAGGCCTTTTGAAAATAAAGTAGTAGAAATAAGTTATTTAAGTCCCAGATTCCATGGTCCTTGATGCTGAAAAACAAATGAACAGGACAGGTAAAAATGGGAAGTCAGTTGAAGATACCGCGTTTTTAGGCAGAATAAGCAGCATGTTACTTTCAGACTTATTTGAAAATAAAATATGAAATGTAAGCAAATTAGAGTTTCCCATTTCTGGAGACAAAGGTGAAGGTATTCTGTGTAAAACTAGGTAAATCTCAGAATACAAAGCTCTCTGCTTTATATGAAATACAGTTAAGGAAGTTACCTAATCTAATCTGAATAGTGGAGGGCGCTAAAGACAGAATGCATAAAATAAGAGGGCACACTTCTGAATAAACAGCTTATAAGGAAAATATAAATGGTGACAAAGAGGAAAACCATTCCTAATATGCTCTTTGTTTACTTAAAATTCCCGAATCAGGGGAGAACACTTGGGCCAGTGCACTGCAAAGTAGTACAGTGTATTACAAAATAAATCAACATCAGCAAAACAGACTATTGATAAGTATTTTATAGTTTGAAAAGAGAAAGAATGTTTTCTTCAAAGAAGGGAATGAAAACAGGTCATTCAAAAAATGAAGTTTTTGCTCATTAGAAGATAAAATTGCTAAGTATCACTTAGAAAAATATTGTGAAATAAAATTTTCACAAAAGGAAAGAATGTCGTGGACAAAAAGACCAATAACGTATAATATCTTTAAAGTTAAAAAGCAAGTCAATTGAAGTAAGTTTAAATGTTTGAGTTATAGAGCACAATTTTAAAAAGAGCTCCACATAAGGAGCTAGTTCAGCCATGCACAATTTTCAACATCACTGTGAATGGCAGGAAGACCTCCTCTCTATGGTAGGATTATGATAGGGTACATACTTTCTTTACAAAATAATTATTTTGGGCAAACATAAAAAAGAAGAATTTCTCTAAAAAGAAAGGAAAAATCAAGCTGGACTGAAAAAAATTAAATCACAGCAAATATAAAAGAGATGAAATGAAATTCTGCACTGAAATTCCCAAATATATGTATTTTTTTCCTTTTTAATGAGTTATCAATAAAAGTCAAACATTTTACAGTATCTTGGTCTGCATTTACATACCCTCATTTATGAGTTGGTTTGGAACTTCCATTCTTCTACAATTATTAGAAAAATAATGTTTGCTGTAAATACTATTCCATCCAGAATATTTCTTATGGCAATATAAACTCTTTAAATTGAATTCTCACAAAGTAAAGATTATTCAAGGAGCAACAATAGAAACTATTATGTTGCCACTTTGGTACAGTTTTTGTCTCTCGGAAACTTCCAGGATAATGAATCGTTTTTATAACTTCAGCAAAATTTGTGTTTATCCAATCCAACTTTATCCTATTTCTGATCAAAGAAGTTCTAAATCCCTTACAGAAGGAACATCATTATAATGAAGAGAGCACTACACTGAAAGTATTTTAGGATCCTAGATAACGGCCAAGAATAACACTGCTTTTAAAAATCATTTAGAATGAAAATCATTGTCAAAAGTTATTCAGTACAGTAAATGCTTTCCTTTCCCAGTCCTTCTTCATATCTTCCTAAAGCTAAAAATAAAAAGGCAACCAAAGCTTGATTGGGTATCTTAGCAAAATCCAAAGAGGGCATAACCCCAACCAGTTGTCACTATAATAAAATTTGACCTGTATATGTTCTAAATTTTCCCTTCTCACAGGGGAGCACATATTCTACAGACTAAGAAGAGAGAACCCTTGCTTCATCTTCCCCTCCATATTCTTTCTAAACAAGATCTGAACCCCTTCCAATAACAAGCCATTTTGTCCCAGTTACAATGCTACCTGCTATTCAAAGCTGGCACCTCCGAAAGGTGAGTAAAACTGTGTGATATAATGTGACTTAAGGATTATCACTTAATGCGCTAAATATAGTTAGAGAGAAAGTTCTTCATGAGACAATCTTTTGAACCAGGCTCTCTTCCTTCGATGCTCAGGCTCCAACTTTGCCAAATTTTAGTCCTTTCATACCCAACGCTCTCTTAACCCTCTGTGTCCTTTCACATACTGCTCCTTCTCAGTGTCTCGTAATGTTAACACCCCCAGCAAAGTTACATGCCTCGCTCTCTCTTAGACTCTATGCTGCTCTGACTTACGTAAAAGTTACTTTTAATACAAGTCATAATTTTTAGTACATGAAAAATATATGATATTTTGTATTCTATTAAACATTGTACTAATGAACTACCCTCAATATGGCATACAAAATGGAGTTTTGTCATTCCAGCAGAAGAATGTTTTGTCTAACCCATATATGGTATAACCAATTAACTTAAGGGGGAATGAAAAGATTAAAGATGACCCTCAAGTATTAGAGTTTTAGCCTAAGGCCGTGAAATATGAGCAATGTTTGTTTAATTTCTTATTTTTCCTACATACTTTATTCTCATCAAATAAATCCCTCTTCCATTTTATATTAACGTACTTATTCAGCAAATTGGAAGCCCAAATGAAAATAAATTACAAATGGAAGGATGCTGGTTGCATGAATGTAATTCCTAATAAATACTTGAGAGTTTCCAAATCCTTAATTTATGAGCAGGATAATTCTAATCTTGTAAATTAATTCAATGTTTGTGCCAATGGGCAATGCTTTCATAAACAAATAATCACACATTTATTTGAGTAAATTACATTTAAAATATTGAATTATTATCATTAAAATATTTTGCATTTGTAAAATAGATGAAGAAAAGCTTGTTTTTCTTAACACATTTCATAAAGTATATAATAAAATACGCCTTTGCTGTGATGGTGAACAGTCAATGATAAATTCTTGTTTCCAATGAGATCATTTCTTTCCACCTTTGATTTCAGCTGTAGAGAACATCTCATAGTTACAGATGGCAAGATGCACAGCTCTTCGTTGCTCTGCAGTGCTAATTAAAAGGACACACTGTAACAGTGGCCTGAAAGCATAATATTTGTGGATCATGAATAACATGTCAAGGAAAATCGCTTTTTAGTACCCATTAGACCCCATCATCAGTATCTACTCAACTCTTTCTTGACTGGCATCATCATTTGCATACAAGCATACACTGGGTTTGCCTTATTGTACATCTGTCGAATGCTTTGGATAATATGCATCTTTTTGAAGGAAAATCAGATACGTTTTTAAAAAAATTCCCTACTTTCGATTGCAAACCAGGTTTGAAAGAAAAGCACAAAATCGGTGAAAACATTTATTGGTAATTAAGGATAAATTTAAATGGTTTTTTGATTTTGGTGGGGAGGTGACAACAATAACTATTACTAATGATGGTGCAAAAATATCGATATTAACACTACTTCTCTGTGGGACAAAGAAGCCAACAAATCTTGGTTTACAATGTGGTTGTAAGAAAAGAGGGTATTTTTTAACTATAAATTATTTTTAGTTTTATTCCCGGTTATAACCAACAAAGGCAGTTATTGCTCTTGCTACTGTGGTTAACTCTTATCCTCCATCAACTATCTGTGAGCCCACAAAGCTGCACTCAGTCAGCCATATTTTAATCACTTTTACCTCATCTGTTTGTAAAGTTTGTGTATTCGAACTGTTTTTATTCCCAATTGCTACACAGCCGCTTCATTGGTGTCCTGCTGAATTCGTCAAACTGTGAAGGTGATTCCAACTTCATTGTTACTGCTCTTCAGTTACATCTTCTGTCCCTGTTAAGAGGACACTTTTGGGTAAAGTAGATGGTAAAAAAATATTCTCTCTCCTCTCTGGACCAATAAAATACCTATTCTGTTTAAAAATGGGAGTTAGAACGTAAGTATATATTTTCATATTTGAATGTACATTTCTTAACACTTTGATTACTTATAAAATATTTTGCTGGGCCGGCTCCGTGGCCGAGTAGTTAAGCTCGCGCGCTCCGCTGCGGCAGCCCAGGGTTCGGATTTTGGGCGCGGACATGGCACCGCTCGTCAGGCTACCTTGAGGCGGCGTCCCACATGCCACAACTAGAAGGACCTGCAACTAAGATATACAACTGTGTACAGGCGGGTTTTGGGGAGATAAAGCAGAAAAAAAAAAAAAAGATTGGCAACAGTTGTTAGCCCAGGTGCCAATCTTTAAAAAAAAAAGAAATATTTTGCTAAGTATCATGAATATTCTCAATATAAAGACAAATTGACATCTGGAAAATATCATTTATTTTTTCTTTAGGATGGAGTACAATGATTAAGGTAGAGAGGCTTCATGGCTAAGGTAATTTTCTTTTATAGATCAAATGTGTTCAGAAGTCAAGTACAAAAGAGGAATTTCATTTATTGGCATAGTGACATACAGGTTGACTTATGAAAGAAAGCCAATATCATTATTTTATAATGATCTGTATAGTTTAATAAACGATTATTCTTATGTAAAATATCTATTTATGATTTTTCTTTATTTTCGTTTTATTCATTTCAAAGCTTTGTAGATACAGAAAACAGCGTTTCTTTGAGTTCTCGTCATTTTTGTTAGTCACATTGTTCAAACAGGTGACTGTAGATTTTTTTGTTCCTCACTTACGCAAGATGTTATCATCCTTTGTGCTATTTTAATTGTCTTTCATCTTTCTTTCAAATACTGATTCCTAAGACTTCATACGTTTTAACAAGTTTCTTGCTATATTTGGCTCACCGTTCAGGTATAATAGGTTTATTTTATGTATGATATTTGAACCGAATAAAATAGATTGATTTTGAAGCCCTAAAAACTTTCTTGATGTTAGTAGATATTATGACTGAAATTCTGTATTTGCAAACAAGAAGCATTTGCTATTATTATGTTTTAAAGTGCAATCTAGTGACCAAAGAGATAAACCATATAGTCATAATTATATTTAATAAATACATTATTATTAAATAGAAATAAGAAGAATATAGCTGGGGGTATAATAATATTTTGGAAATGACATCTTAAAAAGATTTAAAGGAAAGTTGTATGATGTGTAGTGCTATAATTTCGCATTTATTAAGCAAGTCTTTAATTTCCCTATTGGTCTACTGGTTTCCTTCTTCAATATTGAGTTTACTGTACTCTCATGTATAATACCTTACCTCACAGTTGTGTCTCTGAAAGAATCAGGTACAATTTCTCTTACTGGATTGTCATAAGTCCCCCTGCCCTGTCTGGCCTTGGGGATTTAACTCCAGCTTGAAAAGATATCTTATATGCATAAACTATGTAATTGCTTTACATAATCTAACTGCTTTTACTAGCATCTAAAATGTTTCGTAGTAAAAACAAAATCTCTAACTGGTTTTGTACACTTCAAAAATAAAGTGCTAACCATCCGCTATGTGAAAATCCACCGTCCTCAGCTGTTAACACCCCAGGGCGTGTGTAACTCACGTTTCCTTTTCTTTTATAGCAATCATGTCATCTACGTTTTTTTACTTCTCTTCAAATTCAGCCTGCTGTTGAAGGCCTTTCTTTTTTACCCTATGATTTTATTAACCACATATTATCAAATAAGCAAAGCATCTCTGTTGATATTTTCTTTAATTTGTATAACCATAGATTTTTACACAGGTGTTTAAAATGAAAGATAAAATGCAAAGCAATAAAGAATAGTCGTTCCTTTTTGGTAACATCAAACATCATGTTTTCAATGCAAGCGTCCCACAGTAAACTGTCATCCTTTTCAAAATTACTAGGAGTACTGGGAGGGATATTCCAGTGACTTATGGGATGGGAGTAATTTTCATTTCAGTCTCAAAAAGATAGAATATTTTAGCTGGTTTCTGCCTTGTATTTATATTTGCTATTATTTGAAAAAGAGAACAAAGGAGTACATTCTAAGAAGCTAGTGTTGATAAATATGACAAATCAACAAAGAATATTGTCCAAATTTAACTTGTGAAATCAAGGGTCAGAGAATCACTCTCAAGCCTGCTCCTTTACTCTGGGTAGCATATAGAAAATAGACATTATGGCAGGGTCAGTCTCACTGGGTAATCCATGATCAAGTAGATCAGATAGGGTCTAGAGGATCACGATAGACAAAACGTAATCTCATTCATATTCACTTGGGAAATGGCACATGCAAGTAGATACCCTCAGTAAAATCCTCTATGTGAGTTCTAATAGACACAGGTAAATAGTCGTCCTTCTCACAAAAGATTAATGGTGTTAACAGATTTTGCATTTAAACCAAATGGACACTTCAGTCAGGAAAGGCCAAGTTGTGCTATAGTAATAAACAAACCCCAAATCCTAGTTGTCTAAAATAACAAAGGCTCTTTTCTTACTCGATGTATCATTCACTCTAAATAACTACTTCATGTTGTCATCATTTTCACTGTGAAACTCAGGCTATTGAAGGAGCCACAATCCAGAATATACCCATTTGTTCCCACAAAGGTTAAATAGCAGAGAATGTGACCTAACCAATTAAATGCTCAACCCAGAAGTGACACACTTCACCTTCGCCTCAGAACTCATGACTAGAACAGTGAAATAGTCCCCTCAAAGTACAAGGGGACAGGGAATAAAATGCCACCAGAGGACAGGAAGATACAAATGTCTAGCAAACAGCAGTAATAAGTACCATTGTAGGCCAAGGTCTTTGTGTCCCCTATGGCTGTTCATTTTCAGTAAAAGAGAACTATAATATCTATAAATCCTTTGCTAACAGCTTCTTTCATGGGAAATTATGCTTATGTTTTTACGTTCCTGTAAAAGAATTAGATTTACCATCAATGTCTCAAATATAAGAAAAATGTATTTGAATATTTTCATAGACCCACATTTTGTGCCTTGGATAAGGTAATAAAGTGATCAGTTCACTTCTTTCCTTAAAAAATCATTCTATACCCCAACACAGCGAATTGTGTCGATTATTGGATTTTAGACAGTCAGACATTTGAAGAATTTCACCTTCAGACAGAAGGCAGAAAAACGTGAACAATTTCTGGATACCATTTGACACTGCATTTGAAAAGGAACAAAAGAAAAATAAAAAATATTTAGATGTTTTCTGTATCCTATATTGGCATTTCTATCTTCTAGAAAAAAAAAGACAAAATTAGAGCTTTTCAAAGACAGATAAGAAATGCTTGATTTTGATTTTGATAGGATCATATAGAAATTCCAACGGAAAGAGAATTACCTTTGTTATGTGAAGGATTTATGTCTAAACCTGAATCAAACTATTTATATGTCCTTAGACAATTATTTATTCTTTCAGAACCATGACCTACAAGCTGTATTTTACCTTTTTAAATGGTTGAAAAGAATCAAAGGAATAGCAATAACATTTCATAACATATGACAAATATATGAAATTTAAATCTCAGTAAACATAATTAAAAATTTGAACACAGCCATACTCATTCATTTACATATTGTCTATAGCTGCGTTTATGCTGCATTGACAGAGATGAATAGTTGCAACAGAGACTATGTGATTGCAAACTCTAAAGACTAGGTAATTATTCCATAGAAAAACTGAATAATAGGGGCTCTGAGATTGAGGACGGCAGATACAAGATAGGATAGAGATTAGATATCAGACTGACAATGTGGAGTAAAATCCTCCAAAAACTATAGTTTCAGAGAGATGATGAGAGATATTGCTCTGATGAAATAAGACAGGAATGCTTTATAAAAGGAAGCATATGAGAATAAGAAAGGATAACCAGTATCTGATAATACAAATAAAATGTTCTAAGGCTGACAGAAACATGGAAAGATAAAGCAAAGAAATTCTTTCAGAAAATACAACAGAAATACAAAAACATGGAAAATAGAACAGAAGAGACAAGAAAATTGAAGGGTAAATACTGGAGATCCAATGTCTGTCTAATGAGTATTGTATAAAAAGGACAATGAGGCAGAGCAGGGTATAGAATTATAAAAGCAGTATTTTTTGTAAAGCTGATTTCCCATAACTGAGAGATAAGTGTCCCTGGATTGAAAGCTACCATACTTTGAAACCTTAGAATGTGAAGTTAAAGACAAGCCCCTACATGCTTCTAAAGAGGGAAAAATGGGATATGTGCCTTGCTCTACAGCAATACGGAAATTTCTTCCCCATCTTGTTCATTTGGCTCTAATCGCAGTCCCTCCCTCTTGTGTGAATGCACCAAGTCTTTGCATTTGTTGTTCCGCTGGCTGTAATGCCTTTTCCACAGATATTCACACAGCTTGCTTCCTGAATATCTTGAGGAATTAAACCAGGTATCCACAGTCACTTCAATGTATCAAACCCAACATCCAGTAAACGATAAAAAATGACTACACGTGCAATACAACAAGAAAATGCAATCCACAGGTAAAAAAAACCTGTCAATAGAGACAAACCACAAGCTAGTTAGATGTTGGAATTGGTAAATAAAGAAAATAAAGCAACTATAACAAATATTTTAAGGACTTAAAGGAAAATGTTTATAATAGGTGTACAGATGTGATTATTGGCAGACAAATTAAAATTCAGAAGAAGAAAAAAATAAAGTGTAAAGTTTACTCGATGGGCTTCATAGTAGATTGGGGACAGGGAAAAAGAGAGGCAGTTGTTATATAGTTAAATCAATAGAAATTATCCAATCTAAAGACCAAGTGAAGAAATACTGAGAACTAAAATAAATCAAGTTCAACAACCTCTGGAAAAGATTGTTCAGTCTAATATAAATTTAATTAGAGTCCCAGAAAGAGGTGAGAGGACATTAAGAAAAATATTTGAAAATAAAGTGGCTGAAATTCTTAAAATTTGAGAAGAAATATGAACTTCTGACTCAGGAATCTCAACAACAATTAAGTGTGTTAAACTCAGGCAAAACAGTGCCTAAGCACACTGTATTTAATCCTCTAAAAAGTAAATAAAAAAATAAATTCTCGAAAGAATCTAGAAACAAATTGTACAACTATATAAAAGACAACAGACTGCTGGTAAAATAAGAGTGCTACATCAATGCTGTATTTGCTGATTTAGTAATCATGGTTTGTAAGATAATGACCTTGTTCTTAGGAAATACGCAGTGAAGGACATAAGCAATACGATGTCTGTAACTTTTAAATGGCTAAGAAAACAATACGTGTGCAGGCATGTGAGAGTTTCTTCTATTAGTACAACCTTACAATGTTTGAAATCTGTAAAAAGAAAAAGAACAAAAAGAGTAAAACACCTAAATGTACAACTACATGTGTAAAATAAAATTTGGCTTTTAAAAATTTAATTTGTCTGCAGGTAGCCTCTGCTCAGCTTAATTGTCAGCAGGTGGAAATATGTTTCCATAATAGCTAGATATTTTAATTTTTTCTAGAGAAACTCAAGTTCAGAATTTTATGTGAAATTTCATATTTTTACATATCAGTACAGAGTAAAAAGTAGACACTGCGTATCAGAGACTATGAATAAGACCATTACGATACGTGAATGGTAGTACGTGAATAATAATACTACTAACATACATGAAAATACTTTTGAAATCACTTTAAGCTTTTATAAAATAATGCAAAATTTTAGGTAAGATTGTCTATTCAATAATATGAACACTTTAATTTAGAAGCTTTAGATCTTAACCTATCTCTGCTATTCTTTAATAACAAATTATACTTTTGATATCATTGCTGAATTACACTTCTATTTAAAAATTATTTTACATGCTTAATATTGTCTGTGTTTAAGAGATGAGTTAGTGAAAATTGTATCTAAGATTTTCTAAATTCTGTATTCCTAATATTTTCATATATTAAACTTTGCTGTATTTTAAGTCTACAAACATTATGAATTTGTGATTTTAAATTATTTCTATCCCAAATTCCCGCCATTCCCTTCCATTCCAAGAAGAGTGAAGGCGGTCAGGGTGAGGCTGAGGAGCAGGCTCTATACAGGGACTGTATTTAGGGTTTTGCACACAGCGCTATAGGGGACGCAGAAACCAAGACTGGAGCAAAACCATAGCAATTTCAGAAGTCCAATAAACTCTGAGGACAGAGGGGAGTGGAAAGTCACCATAACTAAATGGAGGTAGAGTTAGTACTAAAAATTGGTTTATAGATTCAGGGTTATAGCTCAGGAAATAAGACATAAGACTAAGAGTGCAACATCAACGCTCTATTTGCCGATTTAATAATTAAGATAATGACCTTGTTCTTAGGAAATACACAGTGAAGGACAAAAGCAATACGATGTTTGTAACTTTTAAATGGCTAAGAAAACAATATGTGTGCAGGCATATGAGAGTTTCTTCTATTATTACAACTTTGTGACTAATGGGGCAAGAATAAGTGTGTGTGTGTGTGTGTGTGCGCGTGCACATTGGTGCATGTGATTGTGGCCATTGTAGTTAAAGGAATAGTGAGGTAAGCAGGAACAGGAAAATTCTGGTCAGGTGAAAACACCCGTTGTTGTCTATCCTTTTATTTAAAGAGCTGGTGTGAAGCTTGGTGTCTACATGAGTCAACCTTAGAAAGCCAGAGGTACAATGGATACTCACACTGCAGGTGACACAGTCTATAAAGCAAATCAAATCCATTTGTGCACATTAAATTTCTGAAGCTCATCTGATAGCATTATGTGATTGATGAAGCCCTATTCTACTTTTATATGTAAGGCAGGTGCTGTTTCAGTGTATGCTATGAGAATTGTGACTTTTACCATAATTTTAATAGCTTGATTGATGGTTAGACTGTCAACATTATAATGCTGTTTTCTGAACCTTGAGCCTATATTACATCAAACACAAAATAACTGTTTTAGTCTTAATACACTGTAAAATATGCAGCATTCATCTTGTCTTTTTTATTAAAATATCACTTACAGTCTTTACTCGTCATAGATCTATACACAGAACCGCTAATGTGTTCATACATTTTGGGACTCACAAAAGGGTCTGTTTTCGTTACTAAAATACCGTCACTCTTCAATATTTGTCTATTCTGCTCTCCCCACCCCCACATCATCTCAAGATGTTCTCTTTACTAGATTATAATTTATATACACTTAAATATATTACTGCGATTGAGTTAAAGCGATTTATTTCTATAGCTATGACTATTCCTGTACTTACCAACATTTATATATGTATATATATTTTTATACATATATAGAGATACATGTCTGTATCTATACATGGATATATAGACATCAAATAAAATCAGAATGTAACATCCCCAGGAATAATACAAAACTTCCAAAGTCTCTGTGTCTTTTGAAAATCTAGTTTTTTTAAATAAACAATATAATCAATATATAAATATATAAATTTAAAAGTATAATCCATCAATTATTTGTTATTCACAGAGTTTGTAATGTTGCTGTAACATGCAAAAAGCTTTTCCCTTCAATTTTAATACTTTGGGATTTACATATATACATACATATGTGTATACATACATCACATGTACACACACACATACGTGATCTCAGAGCCACCACTTTCAACAGGGATTAAAAAGTAGAAAGAACACATTAGCATAACACTCTCCTTTAGTTCTTCCTTCGGCAAAAGGTGTGGTCATCTCCCTGAGCACCCATGCCTCTGACTGAGCCAGCATAGGCTTCAGGAAGGGTTATAGAAATGGAGGAGGCATTAGGCCATTAGGTTTGTTTGTAAAGTTATTATTGTTCAGTTAAATGGGACAGATTAGAAGAATTTTAATTCTTTCAACTTCTGATCCCATTTTGTCACACACTGGCTCTTGTAAGGTTCCTGTCATAAAGAAGCCCTCAGGGCAGATTGCTAAGGAGAGTATAGGGTGGAAAAAATAATGGATATATAGCAGACACTCTGACTATCCATAAACAGAACTGATATTGCTGCCCTATCACGGTATTTTTCTTGGCAAGCCAAGATATGCACACGCTACTCAATACAGAACTCCAATTTATTCAAGTCCTTACTTGAAGTGAAATGTACTTAGCATTCCAGGAGGGCTGGGAGTTCAAGACACTGTGGGACATGACCTGGTGTTCCTGTCCTGAGGTGTAAGGCTGGGCTCCCTGTTGTAACCCCATTTATTAAAAGTGCCTATGAGAGGAATTCCTTGCACATTTAATTGACAGAATATGCAAAATCAACCAAATAGAACTGTTTACAAAAGACTAAGTTGCCAATCATGGGTGATTTAGATTAGAAAGGGCTCTCATAATTGCACACATTTTTTTTCTTGTGAAAAATAAACTGGATTTTAAGAACTTTATCCACCACTAATTGCAAAATACAAAGTGCCTGGTTGTTCCACTGATTTGTTCAGGTAATTTTGTAACTATTTATTTAAACTTCATATGCATAATGAATTTACTGCTGATCCTAACCATGATTATAAATACAAATGAAGTATTATAAATTGTCACATAAAATACAAAACTGGAGAGTAATATCATAAACTAGTGTTAAACTTTAAATAGCAAAAATGGAATGCTACCAGTCGGCTAATTATTAAGGTGAAGACAATAAATATACCTCCAATTGGGGCTGACTGCTGCTTCTGATTATCTGCTCCTCATGCTTTTTCTTTTTTTTTTTTTTTGAGGAAGATTAGCCCTGAGCTAATGTCTGCCACCAATCCTCCTCTTTTTTGCTGAGGAAGACTGGCCCTGAGTTAACATCCATGCCCATCTTCCTCTGCTTCATATGTGGGACTCCTGCCACAGCATGGCTTGACAAGCAGTGTGTAGATCCACACCCGGGATCCAAACCAGCAAACCCCGGGCCTCCAAAGTGGAATGTGTGAATTTAACTGTGCAGCTGGGCCGGCTCCAAGTTGTTCCCCACTTTTAAGGACCTGTTTAATTCATATGAATGCTATAGAGTAGAACAAAGCCATTCTAGATTAGGACATATTGATTATGTGCCTGTTTGGAAAGGCAATGCTGCACCAATACCATTCAAAATTGTGATGAATTGAAATAAATATGCAGGCCAAGTGGGATAGATGTGTAGCACATATATATAGAAACATGACTAGGAAACCACAGGAAACGTTGATGAAGTTTAGCCTAGATAAAAGACTATGCCGAGTTAAGCATTGAAACACATTATTTGTCAAATCCACTCACTTAATCAGGTTCTTGCACATGCATGTACACAAACATGCAAGCCCATATACAGAGATCCAGCCTCTGCCCTTTGTCCTGAGTTCTTCATCATTGGAATACCCATGGATTTACTTTTATTCCAGAGCCTGGGACCTACTCTGACCTCAACAAAGTTCAGTATAAGTAGTTCTAGGTTAATATGTTTTCTTTCTTTTCTTTTTTTAAAGATTGTCACCTGAGCTAACATCTGTTGCCAATCTTTTTGTTTGTTTGTTTCTTCTTCTCCCCAAAGCCCCCCCAGCACATAGCTATATGTTCTAGCTGTAGGTCGTTCTGGCTTTGCTATGTGGGACGCCGCTCAGCATGGTTTGATGAGTGGTGCTAGGTCTGGGCCCAGGATCCAAACAGGCAAAACTGAGCTCCCAAAGTGTAGCATGTGAATTTAACCACTCGGCCATGGGGAGGGCCCCTATATATTTTCAATAATATAAGCAATTATGTAGGAACTCTGCAATGTGTTAGGTTCAGATAATTGAAAATGTAGTAGCTTCTGACAATTAATTTTTTAAAATATACATGCACACGATCAGTGAGATTAGCTGGCTTTGTTAGAAAGCACACAGATCTGGACTCAACTCTTTGTTCCAGCAGATCCATCTTGGAGACTCTATGTAAATCATGTAGTCTAAAGTGCAGGTATAAATTCCATATAAATCTATCCATAAATAATAATTATCACATGGGGACCTTAGGGAATTTAATGAGTTAATACATACAACATGCTTATTATAATCTGTGCTCAGTAAAATTTCTTTCTTAAGGCATGATGACTTCTGATCAGATGAGGAGAGCAGAAACTGCATGAAGTGGAACTGCATGAAAATGGGAAAGCAGAGAGTAAAAGTTTGACTATGTTTATCCAGCAAAAGTTACTTGCAGTCGAGAGATATGAACCTTCTCTCGTGGGAGAGTTATAGCTCACCTGGCTTCATCAATGGACTGGAAAAAGCATACATCAACATGACATTGACGCATCCTTGATTCCTCCTTTCCCCCACTTGCCATATTCAAACCATCAGCAAAGTAATCTGACCAGTTCTCATCCCTTCCACCTGTGCCATCCTCCACCAAGCCAGGAGTATGGTCACAACCTCCTCCCTGGCTCAGATTATTCTCAGTGCAGCCACTCGAGCTAGTCTTTTCAAATGTATGTCAGAGTATGTCACTCCTCTGTGAGAAACTTTCCAGTGGCTTCTCAGCAAAAAGCCAATATTCTTTATAGTAGCCTACAAGTCCCTATTCAATGTGGTTCCTTTGTTGCCAGTCTCTCGTCCTCTTTCATTCTCTCTCTTGTCAGTTGGCTCCAGCCACACAGGTCTCCATTCTGTTGTTCCAGAGCCTCTGCATGTGCTGTGTCCTTTGCCTGAAACACTCTTCCCCAGATGACCACATGGCTTCTTTCGTTTACTCTAGGTCTGTGCTCAAATGGCATCATGATCAGCCTCTACAAATAGCATCCAGTCCCGCTACTAGACAACTCATAGTTTCCTGCTCTTTTTTTTTCCTGCTGTAGCGTTTATCATCTTCTGACATCAGACATATTTACTTGTTTGTTTTTCTATTAGTTGTTCCTCTGTGCCCTCTGCATGCCTTCACAATGCAAGTGCTATGAATCCAAGGACTTTGTTTGTTTATGAGTGTATTCCTAATACCCAATGAGCTCCTGGCTTATAGTAGGGACTTACCAAACGTTTGTAAAAATTAATGAATTAAGATTATTCTAATGCTCTGTTCTAAAGGCAATATTACAATTATTCTTTTAGTTTTTCACTAAAATAAGAAGCTGGTATCTTATAGAACAGGCAGAAATACTCAGAGGAAAGGAACACTTATACATTAACAGAACAGTCTTCAGAGAAGGGAAAGCAAGCAAAAAATATTCATCTAGTGGACTAGTCGGGGAATTCCAGGATCAAGACCTGATGCTGTTTGACTAAATGGAATTTTCTTAAACTGAGAAAAGGAATGTCCAAAACCTCTCTAGCAAGCTACTTCAGGAGGAAGTTCAAAAATCATATTTTCATGATGAACTGAGTCGGTCCTTCTACCCCAAGCAAGGCTATGTCTAATTATTCCTAGACAGATGATCATCTATTATCTTCAGGATCATCTTATTTTTTAAAAAAGATGAAATACTTAATCTTTAGAATTTTAAAATTTGCACCTGTGATGATTTCAGTGTTCTTAGGAATATATGTATTTGAATACGTGGTTACTTCAGTAATTCACGTCATAATGATAATTTCTTGTGTATCTAAAAATATTTTCATCTTACCAAAGCTTTTCAATGTTGATGCTGTTTGGCTTATGAACTGTCTTCTAACCCCCTGCTTAATTTGGTCGTTTGGTTACAAATACTCAGTGGATAAAAGGTGAGAATATTTGAGAATTGGTCCTGAATTATTTTCGTGAATGGCAGCATTTATCTTTGGTAGATCCACCTCACACAGCAAAAACTTATGGGAAACAATAGAAAAAAGTCTAAGGGAGCTGACATTCGTGTCATTGCCCCTAAGGGGGTGACTATATCAAGATTAATGTTGCTGTTACTGCGCTTCTCTGGGGCTCAGGAAATTACTGCCCCTAAAAAGGAATGTCTGAGATTAGGTGAGAGGCCAGACACAGGAGTTTCAAGGGTAGAGGCCAACATTCTTATTTACTCAGTGGCACAAGGTTACCGCTTTTCCAGATATTTTTCAAGAAAAAGCCAATTTAAAAGGATACTATTTAAAGGTATATTCACTATATTAAATTCCAGGCATCTGCTATTAATATTAGCAGATTTTTTTATTGTTAAGGGACTATATATTTTTTTAAGGTTGCTTATCTCTCAATAAAAACTAAACAGATTTGAAAAGTTTAAGTGTTACATACCGTCATGCCAAATACAGAAATATTAAGTGTACACCAAACTAGCCAACAAGCTGGATTCATTGAACACACTATTAATTAATTGAACACACACACACACACAAACTAGAGATGAAAGATTGAAGCTCAGAAGCTAAATACCGTGCTCAAGGTCATGAAACCAGTGAGTTCAGAGATGTATTTACACTTTGGTCTTCTGATTCAAAGTCCAGTAATTATTCTCCTGTATCATAGGAGATGATCAAAAATAGAATGAACATATACAGACTTATATTTTAATACTATGTTTATATTCTCAATTATTTAGTTTATGTCCTACCATGTCTTTGCAAACAATATCCTTGCTTTACCTGAGGAAATGGAATTACCAAAGTTAGTTGTTAATGGTATCATTTCTCTTGCTTGTTCTAGTTCTGAGTTATTTTTATCTTGTGGTTTATTTATTTTGGCACAGTAAGATTCACAGCTTCCTCTGTTATTTCATAAAATGTTTCTTGCCTCATAACCTTGTGGGTTGCCCTAATTGCAATGTTCCTTTAAAATAAAGTGAATTTGGACTGTTACTTAAATACTTTTAAAGTTTTTTCTTTAATTTCATATGCTTTAACCACATATAGAATAAAGGATATTTGTGGACGCAACACACATTTTTCTCTCTCCATCTTCCATTCTGCTTACCTCCACCCAATGATTTTCACAGAGACTATCGCATCTTAGAGTTTGGTTTCAGAGAATGAAAGTGTTTTTGATTAGTTTCCATATTGAATTGAAATATTTCATTTTTCTAAGAGCAAATAACATTGCTAGTCACCTAAAAGTTTTGTTTTACAAATTTCAATATTTGCTGCTCTTTTTTTGAAAATGCTAGCCAACCAGAATTCATTAAACGAGTCATATATGCCACATCAGTATGGCACTTGTGTATTTTTATCTGACTTTTTATTGATGTGTCTATCCCATTTTGAAGGGCACTGTTACATTGTCCATTGAGCAGATGTCTACTGAGTATCTACCATAAAGTGAACTTTGTGAGAAGCTTTGGGAATGTGAGGTAAATAATAAAGATATACTCTCTCAAGGCTTATGGTGAAGATAGGAAGTATGCCAAATATTTCAGTACAATGCAGTGCTTAGGCCATTCCAGACAATCGCACAGGGTGCCGTGGGTTTATAGAATCATCAAGAAGAGTTGTAAATGCAGTAGAAAATTCCTATGTAGAAGCCCAGATATCTGAAATGAGATTTGATATCAGGAATTTGCAAGTTCTTTACTTAAGTGGAGTTAAAACTGTGTTAGGGGGAATGAAAGAAGACTTGAATAGAGAGGTAGGCAGGGATCAGCTTATAAATGGTTCCAAAACCTAAGGCATGACATTTGTATTTTATATAAATAAAAGCTGAGAAGAACAAAGGTAAACATTCTACCTAGGGAGTCCTTTACAGATTATTCTATTCATGGTAAAAGGACTTGACCACTGCTACCTTTAAAAATACAGAGAGAGAAAACATTCCAATAAAATATGCTTGAGATTTTTCATTGAGTAGCTTTCAGATAATTAACCTACAAGAAAAACTCAAACTGTCCATATGTTTAGCTACCTCTATTAACTAGCAGTATTCTAATTAGAAATACAAAGTTTGACATTAGTTAATGCAATTAGGATGTAGAGAGAAAATGAAGAGGCCTGAGTTCATTCCATTCTTGCGAATAACTAACTACAATATGTATTAAGGAAGGATATGAATCAGATACCATCCTAGGTATTTATATACATTTTTATTTTAGCCTTGCCACTGTCTACGAAACTGGCATTATTACCTTCATTGCATGAGTAAGGAGATTTTCTAAAACAGGTTAAATGTAAATATCTTGCCCAAGTTTACAAAGATAATAGGTGACAGAAGTAAGTTTTAACCCAGGTATACCTGATTTAGAGGCTGAACTTTCTACTCCTTCTGCATTCCATCCCTAGGCAGTCTTGATTACTTATTCTATAGTCATAGCTTTTGTTAGTCAGTGGTTCTCAAAGTGGTATTCAGACCAGCAATATCTAGGGACATGTTAGAAATACAAATCTTTGGGCCACCACTTAGACCTATATAATCAAAAACTCTGAAAGTGGGTCCAGCAATCAGTGTTTTAGAAATCTCTCTAGCTTATTTTTATACATACCAAAATTTGAGAAGCATTGTATTAGAGTATTACATCGTGATTTTCAACCCTGACTACACATTAAAATCACCTTGAAGTCCTGAAAAATACTGATATGTCACCAACCTCCCCAGAGATTATGATTTCCAATAATTGGTCTGAAATTGGATATAGTACATATGCATTTATAGCTTCCCAGGTGATTCTAAATGTGTATTTCAGGTTGTGCAACAGTGTGCTAGACCAGTGCTTCTCATATTTGATGTGTACTCAAAGAACCTAGGGATCTTGATAAAATGCATATTCTGGTTCAGTGTGCCTAGCTTCGGTTGAGATTCTGTAATTCTAATAAGCTACCACATGATGCTCATGCCGCTGGTCCACAGGACATGCTGAATAGTAAAGTATTATATTATATTCAACATACCACCACACCTGAAATATATCATTCCATGAAACTTTTCAATTCATTGCCAAAAGGAGGCAGTATTGCTTTGTCTACAGGAAGGGGGGGCTCTGTTGTTAGGATGGGTTTGAAATTTTGCTCCCCTGTGGATTAGCTGCATAAACTTGAGCAAATTTCTTATTCCCTCTGTGTCTCAATTTCTTTGTTTTTAAAATGGTAGTAATAATGATAACAGTCATATATAATTTTGTAAATAATAATCAATGAAAAGTGATTATTGTAGTTTCTTTGATTTCGTGGTTTAATAACTCATTATTGTTATTATTATTGTTATTAATATTATTACTGTGAACTTTTCATTTCTAGTTTAACCTATATTACAGCAATTCAATACGTTTCTCACGAGAGTGAGCAATATGGCAATATCTCCATGTGTTCTTATGATTTACGTAGGGTTATGCTGAAAAACTATAGAACAAAATATAAATGAAAAATGAGAAAGCCACAGCACATTTATTTACCCATAGCATCAGATTGGTAGACACACGTTAGAGGTAAAACAGTAAAAAATGCGTAATACAATGCAATTCGCTACCAGGTATGGTGCTTTTAATTATCTATCTGACTAGTGCTCTAAAACTTTCATATAAAGCTTATGACCTGTTTAGCAAGACGTTCTTTGCTGAAAGTCCTTGAGGTCTGAGACACATGGCTTCTAATAGAACTACTTTTTGATCCAAATGCTTTCCTATTAAATATAAAGGATTTCCAAAGTTTCTTTACAATGCAGTATTAGAAAAAGAGTTTGTTGGATATAACAACTAATTAAATCCATAGTTTCTGCTTTTAACAGATGACAAATTGCTTTATATTCTCCCTTGGAGAGTTTGACCTACTTAGCAGATTGGAGAACTTTGTGATCTGAATCATATTCCTGCCTGCCAGCAGGAACGCAAATCCCTTGCGGACTTACCTTAAGTAGAATTCATTAGTCCTCTGTAGTTCAGTGCCCCGGCTGCCCAAGCCGAAGACAAAAGGGTAGCCAATTTAATTAACCACAGCCTCAAGGAGCATAATTCATTATCAATTTTTCCAAGTAATCTAAGACTATATCAATGCTCCCAATGAAAGGATAGATGGAGCCAAGTGGTCTAATCAGGCAAGAAATCCCTTAGATCTAATTGCTCTTTTGACTATTTAATTGAAAGTAAAATTAGAGGCCACGACAAGACCACAAAACTTATCATCAGACTAGAGAGACCTATATTTCTTTTATGTGATAAGAAGTCAATAAAGCATACAATTAAGCTTTGGGAGGAGAATTATCTGTAACCCATTGCACCACAACGTTGTAGCTCTTCTGCTACCCTTAGTTTATGTAACTAATTTTATGGTAAGTGAACAACAGTTGAAGAGTTTATTTTGCTGTTACTTACAATAAGTGTCTGACACAAATCCAGTAACTAGAAATAGGTTCTTAATGATTAATTTACTTTACTTACTCAGATATGAATTAAGGGTCTACTTTGTGCCATGCTAAATCAGAGAAAGTAAAGTAAAACAAGACAGTTTTCATGGTTTTAAAATGCTAACAGTTTATTAAGTGATGAGAGATAATCATATATAAAATGACATTTTAAAATTGAATAAAATGGTGTATAAGACAGTAAGGATTGTGGAAGTAAGGATAACAGTAAAGATAAGGGAAGATGACATAGGAAATATTATTTGAATTGGGTCTGAAAGAAAGATTTAGAAATCACTAAGGAGAAAATAAGGCAAGTGACTTGTTGATGCAGGGAATACCATGTGAAGTGGAACACCCTAGCATGTCCCTAACTTTTCCGTGGTAGCCTGGCTGGAGGAATGAATGGAAATGAGGTACCCGGAAAAGGAGATCAAGGATTACAACTACCCCCTGATTTTATAGATCATGTACTTGAATATGTTCTTTCTGTATGTTAATTCATTCAGTCCTCTCAATAATTGACAAGATATGCAATCTTATATTCGCCTTGATCAATAATGACATTTAGAATTAAGAAGATACGTACAATGTCCAATGTCATTTATATGTGATAAATGGAAGCACATGGCTTCACTCACAGGACTACCTGATTCAACTCTGAAAATCTTTTCGTACTCTGTTTAGCAAAATCTTATATGTCATATTAAGGTCATATTCCATAAACAAGTATTGATCCATTTTAAATAGGACATCTATTATTTGATTTTAGACACACACACGTACTAAAAAAACCCACAAGCAACAACAAAACAAGACATCTAGCAATAGATTGAACATTGAATGGAAAAGATGTTGAACACAAGTAAGAGATTAAGAGAAGTTGAAATAAGTGCTTAATTTTAAATTATTTAAGAAATAATAGAATAAATGTGGGAAAAACGTGTGTATTTACATTCTTTAATTAAAAAATATATCTTGAATACATTTTTGGTGTATTGCCTTGTTTTAGTAAAACATATATGTTGTTTAAAAAAAATAGATTATCCTTGTCATTATGTCTCTAGTAAGAACAAATGATACACTAACAAATGCATTTAACATAAATTTCATTGAATTAAGAGAATAGCAACGATGTCACACTGCATGTTACTCAACTAGATTTAAGTAGAAGTACAACAACACTTCTTACAAATTCAAGCACCACAAGTTTTGAATGCCTACTGTGTGCCAGAGACACATCAAAAGATACAATGAACATCAGCTTCTTGAGTTCAATAAAGAATAAATCCAATATTTTCCTAGAGTAACTGGTTGGTGGGAATTTGAGGTCCTATATTGATTTTCATCTACATTTCACTTTCTCTTTGGAACTAGACGTGATCATTTCAAATTGCAGCATCCAATTTCAAAAATATCTGTGTGCATGGTCTGTCAGAAACATAATAAAGTAAGTGATTAGGGAAAACTACTTTTGACAAGCTCTTCCCACTCTTGAGAAGTTCCAATTTATTTATGCCGAACTCTGATTTCTCCTTAATCCATATGCCATAGAAATGTATGCCATTCCTTTGAGTTCCCAAACCTAACGGACAAGCACCTGTTTTTATAATTACAAAAACTTAGCTATAGATACACATGTGGGATTGGATGGTCAATGATAGTCACTTCTCACTGCAGTAACTTGAAGATTGATCAGATAATTGTATTATTAAATATAGAGTGGTTATGATTTCACTAGATGAAAAGAGGAAAAACAAAGGTTTGGAACAAAAAACATCAGAGGAAAACATTTAAATGACTTATGGTAGAGTGAAGGCCAAAAAATAAAGGTTGAAACTCTAAGTATCTTTTAAGATGGAATCTGAACGTAAAGGCACCTGTCTTTACGTTCAGATTCCACCTAATTATCTATTGCTGTATAATAAATTGCCCAAAATTTAGCAGCTCAAAACAACATGTATTTATTGTTTTAAAGTTTTTTGGGTCAGGAATCCAGGCCGGCTTAGCTGAGTTCTCACTTCAGGAGCTCTCACAGCCTGCCACTGGCGAACGCTGGGCAGTATTATCTCAAGGCTCAGTTGGAAAGGGGTCTGCTTTCAAGCTTATGTGGCAGATTCAGTTAGTTACTCATTGGCTTTCTGCCAGATGGCAAACTCAGTGCCTTGCCATGGAGGCCTCTCCAACATGGCAGCTTGACTTGTTAAAGCATGGAATCCATGAGAGCAATAAGGTTTGTTAGCATTACAAAAGTCACAATCTTTTGTAACCTAATCATGAAAGTAATGACCTTTGCTGTATTCTATTGGATAGAAGCAAGTCACCGGGTCAATCTCACTCTCGAGGTGTGAATACCAAGAGGCCGGGATCATTGTAGACCATCTTAGAGTTTGCCTACCACAGAGCTTGTGTGCATTTCTATGATGGAAGAGCTCTCAAGAGACTATAAATAGCTACTGCTATAACTTTGATTTCAAAACGTAGAAATATTATAAATTATCACATACCAATTCTTTTTGGTTCTTGAACCCAATTCCAATGTATGTGTGTCTGGGGAGAGGGGGCTTCCCCACTCATCCAAGCAAGTCACTGGACAAAAGCTGGGTGACCTACAAGTCAACTCAGTGTACCTGGAGATAGCATCAGGTTCCATAAGTTAAGGGCTCAGTCCTACAAGAGCACCTGCCTCCACCAACTTCAGATACTAGTCACAAACCCGGGCTGTTACCCGTGCTTCTGGTCTACAGGCTATCAATCAGAGGTTCCCATTACCTCCTCCTTGGGTTTAATTAGTTTGCTAGAGGGACTCAGAGAACTCAGAGAAACACTTTACTTACTAGATCACTGGTTTACTATAAAAGGATATAACTCAGGAACAGGCAGATGGAACAGATGCACAGGGCAAGGTATGGGGAAATTAGACAAAGCTTCCATGTCCTCCAGGCTTGCCATTCTCTCAGCACCTCCCTGTGTTCACCAACCAGGAAGCTGTCTGAACCCAGTCATTTTGGGTTTTCATGGAGGCTTTATTATACAGGCATGACTGACTAAGTCATTGGCCATTGGCAATTAATTCAACCTCCAGGCTCTCTCCTCTCCCTGGAGGTGGGGGTGGGGGTCTGAAAGTTCCAGTCCTCTAATCACATGGTTGGTTCTCCTAGCAACCAGCCCCCATGCTTAGATGAGGTCCAAAAGTCACCCCATTAACATAGCAAGAGACATCTTTGTCCATCTCATCATTTAGGAAATTCCAAGGGTTTTAGGAGCTCCGTGCCAGTAATGGAAATTAGACCAAATGCATATTTCTTATCATAAATCACAACATCACACCAGTAAAAAGCCAAATTGTCTTTTGAGCTTTCAAATATGCAAATGTTTATCTTTTTTAATCCGAAGCTTATCAATTGTAGTAAAAATTAGAGATTTTTTCTCATTTCTGAAATTGTAGTGCTGTTCACAATAAGAAACATGCTGTATTATAAAGGTCTAATTATTTGAAAATTACAAAGAAGAATATTTGCAATTATTTATCATTCCATATAAAAACAACCACGAAGGGTTCAAATCCCTTAACAATCTAATGCATACGTTAATTAACATTACTTTTAAAATATACATGTGTGTGAATGAGTGATATTTATTGATACATAATTAAACATTTGTAAATATCAACAGCAAATGTTATTGTCTACTTCTATGAGCCAGAAACTATTTTATGTGTGCCAGATGTAGCAGTAAATAAAAGAGAAAATGCCCCTGCTCTCATGCTGTTTGTATGCCAGAGTGGTCATGAGACAGCTATCAAAA
The DNA here is from genome assembly GCF_037783145.1 of Equus przewalskii. Classification (NCBI taxonomy): domain Eukaryota; kingdom Metazoa; phylum Chordata; class Mammalia; order Perissodactyla; family Equidae; genus Equus; species Equus przewalskii. The sequence continues at coordinate 74,606,870 of NC_091833.1, read as the reverse complement.
AGGCAAAGGTCAATTGCAGATAGTGAAACAGGTGATGAGAGTGACTGGGGTGGAAGAGGCTACTGAAGGTTGGCTGAGTAGTGTAGGACTCAGGGGACAGTGATATTTGGGCAGAGAACTAAGTGGTAGCTCCGCAAATATCTGAGGGCTGAGCATTCTAGAAAGAGGGGAAAGCACATCAAATGGCCTTTAAAGCAGAAAAGCTGCCAGCCCACTTGAGGAGCTGAAGGAAGATGAGTGTGGCTGCACATAGCGAGTGAGGGACGTTGAGTGGTCAAGATGAGTTTGGGACAAGCCATAGCGACACTTCATATAGGCCCTTGCAGGCTCTGTAAATAATTTGAGGTTTATTTTAATTGAAAGAACAGGCTATCCAATGGTGACAGGAACTGAAGACAGCATTTTGGCGAAATCTTGCTGCTAGAGGACCTGTGTCTTGAAGGGCTGTGAAGTAAAGTGAGGCATTTTTTAAGAAAGAAAACCCAAGACCAGTTTATTTAGTGATAGGAACGATCCAACAGAAAATGATGTTGTGGAGGAGAGGTGGCCAATTGCAATTCAGAAGGAGGCAGGAGGTAATTTCACAGGCCAGGTGGAGAAGTTGGCCTTAGAGAAAGTGTCAGGGTGAAATCACTCATTGGAACAGGAAGACAAGCAGGGTGGATGAGTGTGGATATGAGAGTTTGTTGTGGAAAGAAGAAATGATAAAAAAACTTGATAATATTTTCAGGAGGAAAGCGGAACATTAGATTCTCAATAATATTTCTTCATAGACTGAGATTCTGTGACTCTCATACACACTCCTTTAATTATGCACTCGCTGAGATTCTGTGATTTCTAGGATAAACATTCCTTTATGCTATGCATTTAAAAAGAGAAAAACCTGCTCCAAACCAGTGATTCTCAAATGCTGGTTGACAACTGGATGCACAATGAGAAAAATGAAAATACCCTCTGGAGAATTTTTCATGAAGTGCAATTTTCAGTTTATTCAGGAATTATGCTCTGCCTACTACTGGTGTTAAAATATCCTGTTCTTTATTAAACATGGATGATGGAAGGCAAATGTGTTCTAAAGTCATTAATTGGGAAAAGGCACAATTCTTATTTCTTTTCTTTTTTTCTTTTTGAGTATCTAAAATGTTTTGCCATAATGTTAAGTTGTAAAAGTTTAAATTAAGTATTTAACTTCTTTTATAGGAGAAAAAGGGTTTTAAAATGTAGTATATTGCCGGGGTCCAGCCTCGGCAGAGTCCAGGTTCCCGCGGGAGAGACGGCGTCGGCGAAAGTGTAAGTGCTAGACGTGAGACTCGACTCAGTTGCAAGCAAGTCCTATTTATTTCGGGGACAGGGTACACTTATATAGGAAAAAATCACACGAGGTGGTCTAACTATTGTCGTCATGGGAACAATAGATGAGGGGCAGTGCGTGACTAAAGGTAATAATCAAAGGTGGTTATCTACATACCAGATGTGCAGCATACATATCGATTGTTTAGGAAGAGGTTACATAGTTTCAGGGTCTTCAAAGAAGTTAGGAGGGCAGCGAGTATATAATTAACGGAATATAGACCGCCGCATCCTTGGCGGCTGCTGTTTGTTCTTTGAGATATGTTTATTGCTAGTTCTGCCTGTTTTTACAAGGCTTCCAGGACGGAGGGAAGACGTTAATCAGTAATAGGCTTTAGAAAGGAGGACAAAGGATTCTGCTTAAAGAATTATGTTCCCTGGAGAAGTGCCTTGCACTATTCTCCTTCCACTGCCAGACCTTGTCACAATACAATGCCAGCTAGATTGGGGGAATGCTTCCCACAGTGTATATGTTGAAGAGCAAACATTACTTCACGGGAGAATAAAAGAGCAATGAAAAGCTTCGCTGCCTAATTTCAGTGCTTCCATTATAACTTGGTTCTTAAAGAGGCTCGTCTATATCATTCATTTTTAAGCATTATTCCTTAGAGAAATCAGAAAACTGGCACATTTTAGTTGTCTTTGCAAACACATGAAATTTATCTTATTATCTAAAACTCATTGTTTTTCACTAATGTGACTTGTTCTGTGTCTCCATTTACAAACCAAGAAATGGAAACGTGCTATCATGAAAAGGAACTTTTTATTTGCCTTTTCTAGGTAAAAGGCAGGATCAGGAAATACCCTAGAAAAGATTAGTGTGTCATCATAGAGACTAAAACAGAACTCTCAGTACAGGCTCTGCTATTATGTAAAGATTCCCATAAAGAAAAAGAAAAGATGTATGTATGCCATTACTTGTCTACTCATCTATTTAGCTAGATAACCAATATATGCTATGTATATGTGTGTCAATGTGTCTTCTCTCTCTCTTTCTCTCACTCTGTAGTACTGTGTGTGTCAGGCACCATTTTAAGAACTTTTTAAATAATTTTCCAGATGTATAGATTAAAATCCCTAAGCAGTAGTAATTTTTACAGTAATTATAATTTCTGAAATTTTAAATAAGCAAATAACAGTAGAAAATGAATTATAAAGGAGTTTGATGTCATATTGGTGCCTTCTTTTATTTTTGGACATGAATTTTAATGACCATTTTTGATCAAGCTTACTTTTTGGAAACACTGATAAGATTACAACGTAATCTTTCTAATGATCTCCTAAATCTAAATCAGTTTTTTTCCTGCAATTGCACCCAAGAATGTCCAACTACTCACTAGCACCTCAAATCCAAATTGTTTAAATAGTGGCATCTAAAATTTCATTGCTGCTTCCCTATTCTTGTGAAAAGCATTAGACTGTGACCACTAATTATACTCAAGATGTCAGATTTATTTTAATTAATAATGGCTATCATTTATTGAAAATTTATTAAATCTCAAGCCGCTCCTGTCAATCATGTTAGTCAATCTTTAACACAAGAGAAGGTAATTAACGTCACTTATTTGCTTTACTCAATGGAGAAGCTTAGCCTACAGAAGTTAAGTGACTGATTGGAGGCACACAGCTGGCCTACGACGGGGGCAGGAGTTGGACTTTGTTCTGTTGGTTCCTAAACTGCAAATTCATTTCAAAGTGTAACATTTCTGCAGCTGAATATGTGCAAATAATTATTGGTCTTTCAGAAGGCAAATCCTCTATACTGTCTTCTCTTTTGGAAATCAATAAAAAATCTCTACTAAATAAATCCTTAAGAAAATATTGTGGTAAAGATGCATGATTTCTAAATGCTATTAAAATATACATTTTTGACCAATGAAAATTAGATTGTATTATTTTAGGTCTCTGTCTCCATTTGCTGATTTCCTCAATGGAAATAATCTGTCCTGCCTATCTCAGGGACAGTGAGGATGAAATTATATAGGTAAAAGACGAAGTTATGGAAATTATGGCCTTTGCGAAATGTTGGAAATAAAAGTTGGAGGTATTATTAAAAGAACATTCTCTGCTTCTGAGATACTCCCATAAACTTGGGTCACTCTTTAGGAAATCTACTGTAGCTACAGGTAGTTAATTCCTCCTCCTCCTCCTCCTCCTCCTCTTTCTCCTTCACAGAGTGTTTCCCTCTTCAACTAAAAGAAATCTTTCGGAAACTACAAATTTTCTCTTCATGCTCTTACTCAAAATTTCTTTTAAAAATTGTTGCACGCATTTTAAATTCTTGTGGCATGTGATTTTAGAAACTTACAGGTTCTAGTGATTCTGGGATAAATGTCATAAATTGCAGTAGTACCTGGATACGAGTCTTTTCTTTAACCACAAGTATTAACAAATTCTTTTAAGAAATAATGATGCTATTCAGTTATGCAAGAATTTTTTATTTTCCTCTCAAGAAAGGAAAGGGGTAGATATGTATAGCCTGCTATTTCATGCATCATGATGTGGAAAATTGCTGTAGTTAGGAATTAGGTCTATGCTGATCTAACATGTGAAACCACCAAATAAAAAATAATTATATTTTTATAGTATAAGTTGTTTCACTTTTTTTTAAATAAATTACATTCAACCAATTTTCCTGCAATGCTATTGAGTAGGTTCTATGTATAGGGAACTAATATAGATGATTGTGATACATCAGTGAAGAAAATAGACAAAGATCCCTACTTTTGTGGAGCTTACACTCTGGCTAGGGGAGACATAATACAAATCAACAAAAAACATAAATGTTGGAATCTGACAAGACACTGTGGAAAAGGAAGAATTTTAAAGCAGGATAAAGGGGATCAGGGTACTTGAACAAGGGTAGGAAAGTGAGGATTTAATAAGGTTGGGACTCATTTAAACCATGAAATAATAGCCAATAGATAAAAACTAGAGAGATGCCTTTAAACATAAGATAACAGACAATATTCAAAACTCTATCATCTCCCTTCTTATTCAGATTAAAAAGCCAGATCTTTATAATGGCCCATATTTCCCAAGGCCTGTTAATCAATGACCTCCTCTGCTTTAGCTATGGGAACAATAGCTACTCTAACAGGCAAATCTCTAATTTCAGCGACTTAACACAATTATGATTTATTTCTTACTCATTTAAATTTGAAAATGGATAGCCCTGATTAATGAGAGTTTGTCTTCCAAGTGGTGATTCAAGACAAGCTCCCGCCATCTTGTGCTCTGGCATTTTCAAGCACCGGCTTCTTAGGTACTAAGTTCCTCTGCATCAAGTCAGGAGCATGTGGGTGTTTCTGAGTGGGAGTATTTTAGGGTTACATCTGAGAGTACACAGATGGCTTTCACTGGCATTCCATTTGGCTCAAACTCAATTACAAGGTGACTCCTGCAAAGGAGGCAGGGGAACTACTCTGTATGGCCAGAAAGAAAAGAGTTGGGTAATCAGGTTGCCCTTTTTAAGAGAATTATCACCTATCACTCCCTCCTTTCTCACTCTGCTCTAGCCATACCTGCCTCTGTCACTTCTGGTACTCTCAAATACATTCCTGCCTCAAGATCTCTGCATTGGCAATTCCAAATGCCAGGTGCATTTCCCTAGATATGCACATGGCTCCCTCTCTTGCTTCATCCCTGCAATTGCTCAATGCTACCTTACTACAGAGGCCTTTCCTGACACTTTACTTCCTCCTTTTTCTGCTTTTTTCCCCTGCTTTATTGTTCTTCTTAATTATCATATATATATAACTATCTAACATATATAGTTTCATTTATAGATATACATATATATAATGTCTCTCTCTCTGTCTCTTTCTCTATATAAAACCCCCCAACACATAATATTTGTTTCAAAAAAGTAATACATCTCTCTTTTTATAACTACCCTTTAAATCTTGCTCCAGGAAGTTTAATATTGGATTGAGGGGTTATAATCTGCTTAACATGTTTGAATATATATATATATACATCTTCCTAACATATTTATTTTATTGTCTGTCTCCTCTACTAAGTCAAAAGCTATATGAGTACCAATTTCTTTTCTTTTATCATTGTATCCCCAGCACAAGGAAATGTCTATACCACATAATAGGTGCTCAATAAATATGTTTTGGAGACATGAATAAATAAAGGAGTATGTGAATATCTCTATAATGACACATATAATTCTAATTATCTTTTCATATCAATCTCCCTCACAGGCTTCTTGAAGGGAAGAAATCGTGTATTTCCTGGTATGTAGAAGACTGATGATAAATATTGAATGAAGAAATAAAAGAATAAACAAACAGATGAGGAAAGTGATGCTGGGACAGTTGAATAAATGTTCAGTCACAGCAATGTGTGGAAATCATGCCCTTACTCATCTTGGTCTCACTCAAATACTCATGCTATTTTCTCTATCAGATTGTTTCTGAGTGCTTACAAATCCCTGTTATCCTTATGTTGCTTAATTCAATAAGGCTTTCTACTTCTTCAGTACATTAACCACAATTTGACATTTTTATTTTATTTATTACAAACCCAATTGATCAGTGTATGTTATTAAGTATGGGTGTGGCATACTAAGCTAGGTTATACTATGTTAAATGAGGATTTTAATAAAACTATAATATTCTTCTCTTTGAAAAGAAAATATACTCATGTACACTAATGAGTCATTATTTCTAGGGAATACAATGGAATGTGCTTATATTTTATGACATTCAACGATATGCCAGCATTTTTAATCCAGCCTCATTATTTCCTTTTGTGATATGGTATTTCATCTTCACTTATCTTACTAGAGTATTTCAAGTTATTGATATCTCTGCACACTTGTAATATACTTAGAATAGATATATTTAATTATCACTGTCTTGGGTTGATTTTTTTGGAAAACTGGAAAATCAGCCATGCTTGAATTTTATCCCTAGTTTATGTCATTTTGCCCTTCACTTCACTTTCAATATCATCTCATTTCTCTGTTATAAAATGCTGTGAACTTTTATTAAAATAGAAAAAAATTTTAATCTTTTGAAATGAAATAGAGAACCACAATTTGTTAAATTCAATACCAAGACAGCATTTGTGACTCATTCAGTACATAACAAGTCTAAATTGCCCTAAGAATAGGAGCCCTACACAGTCTAACACATAACAGTAATGGTGAGTAATAGTAATTGTGACTGGCTTATGGAATTAATTCAGAGGACTTTCAGTGTATGTGCTTGGAAATGATATTTAGCTTAAGAAAAATTAGCCCTTAAAGGTCCAGAATCTTAATTTTTTGAGGGAAATTAAAACTCTATCTGGAAAATAACCAAGGCAATAGACAGTATAAGTAGTCATTAATTATAATATGTTTGAATGAGAAATTTCACAAAAATAAACATCACTCTCTTTATCCCTAACATGTAAATCCTCCCTTAGTAAATTTAATATTTTGATTGAGGGGCTATACATATTTTAACCTGTTTGAGTCCCTGGCTTAAGGGTAGAACTGTCTAGTAATATATTTTAAATTCTATTTTGCTCTAAGCTAATTGGCTAGAATTTCTTTATTGACTTTTGTAGTTACTATTTTTTTCATGCTATGCATAATCAAGTTTTCAGTGCAAAACAGCCACATAAAAGTTAACTAAAACAGAAAAAATATGCTCTTAGATCTTAGTGTAAAGAAAAGGTTTGAGATTTTTTGTAATATATTCTTAATAATGGATGAAAGAACAAATGTCAACCGCAACAAGAAGGTATACAAATCACACCCCTAGAAAAAAAAGTAGTTTACTAGATTAAATAAATACATGATGCAAAATGTGTTTTTCTCATTATATGCCTTATAGCAAGCTGCTAAGGATAATTATACTTAATAGTACTATTTCTTGACATTTGGTTGAAGTAATTGTATATCTGTCTCAATGGCAGCACAATACTATTATAGGTGCTTTATGAAGTCTGGTTTAAGTAAAGGCCTTGTAGGTACTTAAACTTAGGATAGCTCCAATACGTAAATTCCACAATCTTCATCTATTGCAAAAATTGCAATAGACCTCTATTTAATATGTGGATTTAGGATATTTTCTGAAGAATTCTAAGCAACACTGCACTCCAGTCTGACTTGATCATTTGCCTTATTGAGAGCCTAAACTCTTATCTGCTAGATGGATCTCTATGCTTTTTTGTAGCAATTTGACCCTCAGACCTCCAATAGGCAATAAAGCAGAATAAAACATTCATTTTCCTAGGCTGTCAAAGTTCAAGAATCTTAGGCTGTCATTTATTACTTATTTTCAATGTAAGAAAGAACTTCTTGATAATAATACCTCTTAAAATGGAAATTCTGAGAACTGGAATTGAAAACTCTGGAAAAAAGTCTTATTTATTATGCACCTTGGGTAAATCTCAGCTTATCTATTTCTCAGGTAAGCACATTATACTCTTCTTACCTAAGTTCTGGAGTAGTTTTGAGGGATAAAATAAGACACTATGTGGGAGAATGCTTTCTATTTCTAAAATTGCAAACATGAGCCTTTAGTGGTTTTGTTAGAATTTTTAAACTCCTATTTTCTTTTCATGTTAACTATTTAATTCCCAATTACTTTCTGAATCAATCAGTATTTATTGACTTATTTTTTCTATCAATTTTTTTTCCTAAATGACTATAATGAAGACTGAGGTCATGATAACAATTGGGTAAGGACAATAACGATAATGACAGCTGACTGTACAGCTTGCATCACTATTTCAAGTGAAATATAAAAAAATTTCCAAAAGCCTAGCCATAGCCTTCAGGAAAAGTATCTTCTCAGTTATGTAGTTTATTAGTCATTTCTGTCCTGGAATAAGACATGTGCTTTCTCTTTTGTACACATAGAGGGCAATGATATTGGATAATATGACAGAAAGTCACTCTTTAACCAATGATTTCTGTTTGAGCTGGAAAAAGAAAACTACAGTGGGGCAATCACAAATGAAACAACCTCAATACCACAGTTTAAACATTATATCTAAATCTCATGTTGTCACAGAATGATTTTTAAAAAGTTAAAAACATGATTCTCATGAAGATATAAAATGAACAAGTGGTAAAGATTTCACTCGACTCATTAATGATGGAACCAGTAAGATAGTGTTATCCAAAAAGTATTTGAAGAGGTGGGTATTTATAAACAACTTAAAAGGTAAATGTTAAAATAAGAATGCTAGTTTAGCCAAAAAACTGGTTAATGTTCTATAAAACAGTAAATTGTAACCTTAGGGGTGATGATTTCTACCAGAGAGAGATCTACATGATAATATGCGTGTTTTTCAAATTCTTTAATAAGCTCACCCAAAGTTTATAATACTCTAGAAGAACATACTTGCTTTTGGCTTTGCTATTTACTCTTCGATTAGTACCCAGACACTATAAATTTATATGTCGTTATGGACTGAATTGTGTCTCCACAAAGCTCAAATGTTGAAGCCCTAATCTCCAATGTGATGATGTATGGAGCCGAGGCCATTGGGAGGTTGGAGATGGGGCTGTTGGGAGGTAATTAGGGTTAGACGAGGTCGTGAGGGTGGGGTCTTCATGATGGGATTAGTAGCTTTATAAGAGGAGTAAGAAAAAGGGAAATCGCTCTCTTCACTTTGTGAGACACAGCAAGGAGGCAGCAGTCTGTAAACCAGCAAGAGGGCCCTCGGCAGCAACTGAATTGGCTGCCACCTTGATCATGGGCTCCAGAACTGTGAAAAACTAAATGTTTGCTGTTTAAACTACCCAGGCTGTGGTATTTTGTTATAGCAACACAAGCAGACTAATGTATGCTATCATGGAGAATTCTAACATAGAATTACGGACAGTAAACAATACAGCTCGATTTATGTCAGCTGGAACCAAACCACTTTGAGAGGAGAAATTAGAAACTTTGTGAGTGAAGAAGGCATGAGGATAAGTGGTTTTTAAACCATATCATTGATATGATTGACAAAACTCAGGCTGTTTAACCTAGAAAAGAAAATAGTCAAGGGCTACACACAAACTCTCTTTAATTTTTAGGTAATCACACATGGAAGGAACATTCAAGTGTTTTATATCATCATAAAAAGAACTAAGACTAGCAAGCTACAGTTTTGGCTAGCCACAAAGAGAAGTTTTGTGACAGTGAGAAATGTACAAAGATGGAATAATTCATCCTGGCATTCATTTCCAGTCACCAGAGATTTGAGATTAAGATTTGAGCTATTTTTTCCATACTATTTCACTCACAGAATTTTATCCTTGATGTAGTATGGTATATGCTTCTATGTTACACATTTTCTCCAATAAATACATTTTTTCCTATTATAATCCTTTCCATATTAAAATTTACTCTTTTAGATTGAGTTAATATTATAATTATTATCAATATTCAAGTGACATTACTACATATATAGTTAATTTAAATTAGCAATTATTATGAATGAAATTATATATTTGGAATATATTTTTAATTAGATGGTTTGTTTTTTTTTCAATTGGTTCATATATCATACTAGAATGATAAAGCTTTCATTATTAATGATTTTACTATATTTTGTTTTAAGTTTATAGATGTGAGTTCTGAAGTTTGTCTATATGTCAAAAGTAATTGAAATTTGAAGGAATTTTGTTATAGCAATGTAAATCAATTATTTTGATCACCATATGAATTATATGACAAAAATCACATAGTGTTCTACCATTAAAAATTATTTTTGGTGATTTATTAGCTGACATTTTGATGTTCTCTTTCAATTTTCTTGAAAGCAAAGAGTTGGAAACCTCCGGCTTTACCAAGGAATTTGTTACTCACTCATTAGAGTCATTCACGTTCTCACTACTGAGGCCAATATTTCAAATTGTCGTTTTTTTGGCATCCTGAAGGTTTTACACCCATAGGCAATGCACCCTATTAATATTAGGGAATATGTGAGAAATATACATTCCTTTTAGAATGTGGGAAATGGAGATTTGTGAAGGAGAGACAGGAAAAGACATAATCAGATGACTTCTCAGGAGAATGTTTCAGAAGAGAGGAAAGACAGAAGTGGATATCTCAAAACCAATGCCTTTAAGACTGTTTGTGCCTGAGTATCTCTTGAAAATTATTACACATACCCAGTGGACCACTTACCCTGTGTTGAGGATAGTGGGAGCTTGTTCACTGAAGTATTCCAAGCATCTAAGACACTGCTTGTCATCGCTCAATTTGACAAAAAATTGTATGTAAGAAAATTGAATAAATGAAATAAATGAGTAAAACACTCTATGGGTTTGGTATTATGATTATCCCCATATTGTCAAAGAAGAAAATTAAATTGAAGTTGAGAATTCATCATATTTGTTACTTTAGATTGACTGCTCTCAGCTGCTTTGCCATCGTTGTACAAAACATATTTGATTGCACATGAGTGATAGTTCCCCTGGGATCTCATGAAAGTGACTTATGTGTCCTGGAGGCTGTTCAATTTCAATTGGATTCAACTTCCAGCTGATTTGGATAATTAAAATTACTAAAGCAAAGCTTAAATTATAAAAAGGTGGTCATTCTTACATGTCTCAGATGGCTTAATATGAAGTTATGGTTTATACAGGGTAACTATATACACAGAAATGTGCACATTATTTTCATATATATTTTTCAGGGGCACGTAGACTAGGATTATATACAATGTTATTTTCTTTTTAATCAAATATCATGAATGTTCATACTATAGTTCACACACCATGTTTGCGATGCTTCTGTAACTCCACATAATCTTATATCCTATGCCAGTATTTTATAATATATGCATTAGGAAGTGTTATCTGCGTTATCCTCCAGAATGTTGTCTAGTATGCCATCTACTTTTGTTTTGAAGATAAAATTCTGAAAGGTATCAACTTTCTTAATATGCACTTGCTTTGAAGTCAAGGTAATTATTTTTATGCAATTTCTTCATGTTTACTTCAAAAACACATTGGAAGGGATAGGAACTAAACTATGATACAACAGTTGACTTCTACTCTTTATCTAGAGGGAATTTTTTTGCCTTTGTTACATATGGAGCATAGAGATAGGAATAAATGAAGATATAGCTATGTATTTTTGCAGGTAAATAGATACATAGTTAGATACTTCACCAAACTTTTCATCTTTAATGCGAGGTTTTCTTTATGAAAGGTGAGCTAGTGGTTTATGCACTATCTCAGAAATTAGCGAGATGGGAGGTGGAGATTCATTGATAAATACTTTTAATACTGATTTTTATTTTGGATTAATGCAGTTGTATGTATACCCAACATATTAACAAATAGTAACTATAACTTTAAGTGGCCCAAGTCATAGTAGAGATTACAGGAAATACTGCATTTCAGAGGAGAGTAACAATAAGATAATTTTCTTAATGTAGAATTAAAGATTTAAAAAAGAAATCTCTTAATCCATACTTTATCATTCCATTTATTAGAATGTGAACTTCTTAAGATCCAAAATGATGACTTTAAAATATTTATTCCACACATAAACTCGGGAGGTGGCTTTTGAATGAATATAAATGGAATATAGTTACTGACTTCTTTGTATTATACAGGATAATGAAATATTCTTTTGTTAACTACATATTGATTTTATTCAGTTTAATTAGGTAATCCTCACAAAGCCGGATATTTATTCAGGAAACAAATATGCTTTACTTATTCCATATTTGTCCTTATATCAACTCAGATATACATGTAAACTGTCAGATGCCAATAAGTTAAATGCATAATAGCAACATATCCTGCATTGCATCAATTCTTTGCTTTATAGAAAACGTTTCTTCCTCTTTATTTTCACTTCAGCAGTATCTCCATTTTCCTAAAAAGATAAGATTACCGGTCTCACAATGTTGGATATATCTTAGGGAGATATTAAGATTCACTCAGGATTTCAGTAATGAGTTTATGGTAATGAATTTTAAGGGTGAGCCACACTCTGTGTGTGTGCTTTTGCGTATAGCAATAAGTTACCTGGTAAATCTCTTCCTAACAAATATTTGCTACCTATAATCATAATCTGCTGCCAGAAATCAAAATCCAAAAATAATAGACAGAAGTTTATTTATCTCTATGCTAACACAGTCTAAAACTGAGCATTCTAAGTTCAAGTACACTTTTGGTGGCTCTATGATCAATCAGGATTCAGGCTCTTTTCTCTTATTGCTTTAGCATTTGAAACACAAGAGTTCCCTCATTGTTCTAGATGGCTTTCTAAGTGCTAGGTACAACTTCCACGTCCTAACTATTGGGAAGGAGAAATATGTAAATAAGTGTGTAGCTCCTTCCTTTAAGAATACTTCTTTTACAAAACATTTTCACCTATATCTCACTCAACAGAGATGGTTACACTTGGCTGCATGGAAGATTTGAAAATGTGGTCTTTATTCCACCTATCCCTGTGCCCAGATAAAATGTGAAGATTTTATTAAAAGACTTTGGATCTTGGTGAAGGACTAGCAATCTACGTCACAGATATAAAATAGGTGATTAAAATATGAAAGATAAAAATATTTCATATGGATTGTGATTGAAACTTATAATATCTATCACATGTACACATATCTGTGCATATATTGTCATGTTGATATTAAGGAAGATAAAAGGCGTTTTTAAGACAGGGAATGCATATATCTAACTCACAGTGCCACCTGTCTCATTTCCAAATACAAAACTCAAAAGTACTTTTTATAAATATTAGAAAGTGGGAAAATTTGGCATAATTTCTCTTGACTAAGCAGGGATTCTTCCAAGAACTCAAGTTTAGGTACTTCTTGAAAAATATAAGATAACCCATTCCCTTAATAAGTTATAGAAAGGAAAAAATCTTGCTATGTATCTATCTACCTGTACAAATATATATCTGTATCTGCATTTATACTCATATCTATACTTCATATGAATGTGAGCAAAGAAGTTGCTGCAGAATAATTTTTTTAAAGAGTAGAAGTGGACTGTTACACAGTCAATGGAGTGTTCGATAATATCCATTATGCCAAGTTGATTGATAGTGCTGTTAAGGTCTTTATCCTTACTGGTTTTCTGCCTGCTTGATCTGTAGATTACAGACAGATGGGTGTTGAAGTGTCCAACTATTATTGTTGACTTGTCTACTTCTCCTTTCAATTTTATCAGTTTTGCCTCCTGTATTTTGATACCCTGTTGTTAGTTGCATACATGTTTAGGAATATTATGTCTTCTTGGAGAATTAACCCATTTATTATGAATGACCCTGATTCATCCCTGATTATCTTCTTTGTTCTAAAGTCTACTTTGTCCGAAATTAATATAACTCCTTCAGCTTTCTTTTGATTAGTGTTTACGTGGTTTGTCACCTTTCATCTCTTCACTTTTAATCTGAGTCATTATATTTAAAATGGATGTCTTGTAGTCAGCATATATTTGGGTCTGTTTTTGTATACTATCTGAGAATATTTTTTAACTGGTGTGGTTAGAACAATCACATTTAGAGTGGTCATTATATAGTTTGATTAAAATCTACCATCTTGCTGTTTTCTCTTCATTGCATTTATTCTTTGTATCTCCTCCCAGTCTTTTTCTGCTTTCTCTATTTTGTTAATTATTTATAATTTTAAAAACAAATTTTAGTGCTTCCTATTTATTTTCCTAGGACTACCATAACAAAGTACCACAAACTGCATGGTTTATAACGGCAGAAATTTATATTCTTTCAGTTCTGGGGGCTGGAAATCTGAAATTAAATTGTTGTCATAGCCCTACTTAGCCTAAAGTCTTTAGATGAGCATTCTTCATTGTCTCTTCTAGTTTCTGGGGATTGCTGGCAATTCTTGGCATTCCTTGGCTGCTATCTGCGTAACTCCAGTCTCTAACTCCATCTTCAGCTGGCCTTCTCTCCTGTGTGTCTGTGTCCTAATTTCTCTTTTTTCATAAGGACATCAGTCGTATTGGATGTAGGGCCTACTCTAATCTAGTAGAACCTCATCTTAACTTGATTATATCAAAAAAGACTCTACTTCCAAATAAGGTTGCATTCACATGTCCCTGGTGTACATGAATTTGAAGGGAGCACTATTTAACCCAGTACATTGCCCTAGGATTTACAGTATGCATTTTTTAATAGTATAAGATCACTTTTAAATAATGCTATACTGCTCCATGTGCATCAAGTTTTCTTATAATGGAATATTTTCATTTCCTCTTTCCCATCCGTTGTGACTTGTTTTCATTCACTTCACTTCTATGTGTTCTCCAAACACCTAACACATTGTTGCTATTATTTCTTTAAACAGTCAGTTATCTTTTAGGGCCATTAAAAATAAGAAAAATAGGGGCTGGCTCCGTGGCCAAGTGGTTAAGTTCACGTGCTCCGCTGTGGCGGCCCAGGGTTCGGATCCTGGGCACGGACATGGCACCACTCGTCAGGCCATGTTGAGGCGGTGTCCCTCATCCCACATCTAGAAGGAGTGGCAACTAAGATATACAACTGTGTGTGTGTGTGTGTGTGTGGGGGGGGGGGGGTTGGGAAGATAAAGCAGAAAAAAAAAAAGAAAAGAAAAAAAAAGAGGAAGATTGGCAACAGTTGTTAGCCCAGGTGCCAATCCTTAAAAAAAAAAAAAAGAGGAAGATTGGCAACAGTTGTTAGCCCAGGTGCCAATCTTTAAAAAAAAAAAAATAAGAAAAATAAGCTATCATATTTTATGTTCATTCATTCCTTTGTGACACATTTTCCTTCTTTACGTAGATCCAACTTTCTGCCTTATATTGTTTTTCTTCTACCTGAAAAACATTTGTTAACTTTTCTTTCTAGGATGGATCTACGTACAACGAAACTGTTAACTCCTTTAGTTTTTGTTTGCCTGAGAAAGTCTTTATTTTTTTCTTTACTATTGAAGGATGTTTTTGCTGGATATAGCATTGTTATTTGGTAAGATTTGTCTTTCTTTGACTACTTTAAAATTTTCACTCCACTATCTTCCTGTTTTCATGACATCTGATGTGAAGTTTTCCCTAATTCTTAGCCTTATCCCTCTATAGTTAGATTTTCCCCTACCTGGTCTTGGTGTCTGAGATTCTCTCTTTGTTTTGGGCTTCTTTTTTTAAATACGATATGCCCAGTTGAGGATTTCTTTGGTATTTATCCTATTTGGTGTACTCTGAACTTTTCAGATCTATGTTTTGGCGTTTGTCATTTTTTGGAAAATTTTAGGCAATTATTTCCTAAAATATTTTTTCCTGCCCTGTTCCTTTTCTCTTCTCCTTTGATATTCCAATTACATATATCTTACTCTGTTTGATATTGTCCCACAGTCCTTGAATATTCTGTTCTTTTCATTCTTTTTTCTCTTTTATTTTAGCTTGAGTAATTTCTATTGATCTATATTCAACTTAAATTGATTATTTTCTTGGCTGTGTTGAGTTTACTAACAAGCTCTTCAAAGGTATTCTTCATTGCCTTTATTCTGCTATTGATTTCTAGCCTTTCCTTCTAATTATCTCTTAAAGTTTCTATCTCTGCTGAAATTGTACATCAATGGTTTTGCATGTTGTCTGTCATTTCCATTAGAAGTTTTAACATGTTATAATCATATTTATTCTAAATTCTCTGATAATTCCATTGTGTGGTTCACGTCTGAGTCTGATTTGGTTAACTGCCTGTTCTCTTCAGATTGCGCTCTTATTGCCTTTTGACATGGCTTGGACTAATGTTTTCTTTGGAAACCAGACACATTGTGGATAATGAGGCAAGTAGGACTTTAGTGTGAGAAATTATGCTAATGTGGCTGAGAATTGACTCACATTTGTTGTAGTTATGGGGATGAGTGTCTTAAAATTCCTCTACCAACCTTGTTTACCTTTCACTTCTTGACTTTGGGGCTTTTCTTTGTGCTATTCTTCAGAGTTTCTTACAAATCTCTCCACTGTAATCCTCTGTTATTATTATTGGATTGTATTGATATGGTGGTAGTGTGTGAGGGAGGGGTGTTCCTCTAATCATTAAGGTTTATCTCAATCTTTAGTGTAATCTTTATTCTTGGGAGTGTGGTCTTGTAGGTTTTCTGTCCCTCCTTCAGGTTTGAACTTTTCTCCTCCCTTCTTCTTACTCCTTAATCTCTTTCTGGGCTGCAGTGGTTGTGCTGCAATGTCTCCAGTCTATGTTCTTGAAGTCCTCTCTCTTGTATATTAAGGCTTTTTCTCCCTAGATGAGACAATATTGGAAGTGGGCAGAGTTCTTTTCCTACATTTCGGATAGGATTACATTGGTGATCTCTGGTAATGTCTGAACTCTGGAGATTAAGTGTCTGGTCCATAAGAGAGAATGGTCTGGTAGATTTTCACAAAGACAATCTTCCCTTCCCCTTATCAGGCCCTTGGGCTGGAGGGAAGAGAGGCTTTCTCCAAATTCTTCCCAATCTTCCCTTGTGAGAGCCTAATGGAAATCCTAAAGCAAAACCTGCAAAACCGTGCCCCTTGCCCTGTAAATACACCCCCCAGAGGATTTTTACTC
The DNA here is from genome assembly GCF_037783145.1 of Equus przewalskii. Classification (NCBI taxonomy): domain Eukaryota; kingdom Metazoa; phylum Chordata; class Mammalia; order Perissodactyla; family Equidae; genus Equus; species Equus przewalskii. Next base: position 74,590,023 of record NC_091833.1, on the reverse strand, counting down.
TCCCTCTAGCCCATACTTGTCCTCCAGCAATTAGTCAAAATTTGTAGTTTAATGTTCCTTTGGCTTGTATGACTTCTAGCTGCTTTTCTCAAGATAAGCAATTGCTCAGATCTTGTGTTTCCCTGGAGGCAATTATGGTTCCAAATTTCAGGACAGTGGTTTTCTCTGTCACTTCACTTCCTTAACGGGCCCAAGAAAAGTTGTTGATTTTCAGTTTGCCCAGACTCTTCTTATTATAAGGATGAGAATGATAGTATCTAAGCTCTTTACTCTTCTGAACTGAAAACAGAAACTTTACATGATATTTTAGGTAAATAGCAACAATAACAAAAAATGAGTAGTGATGATACGATTGGGCATTATCATGAAAGAAGAGGTGATTCTACCCTGTAGTTGTAACAGCTTTTCCTTCCAGCTGGTAGAACAAGGAGTGGTATTATTTTCTTCTTTCTACTTTCTATTTTTCTATTCTTTCTTAATGTTCTATGACAATTTGTAATTAATTCCACACAGAGCATTTGGTATATGCTCACTAAACATCAAAGTCATATAAAAACAAATATTCAAGGGAAAAAAAAAAAGAAAGAGATGCAATAAACATTCAAAGCAGGTGTCTACCTAATCAATAGAACTGAAATTCGTGTTTGTTTCTAAACTCCCAGGGAGCAAGAAAAAAAAAATGGGGCAGACGTGATCAGTTACCTAGTATTCTTTAGAAAGTCTTCAGAGACACAAAAAACTTCTTAGTGCTAAATTACACAAGACATTTCTCAGTTGGGAATATATTTCGTAAGAGAAATGGTGAAATGGACAATGTCCTCAAAAAGGTGACAATGAACTTTACAGTTTTATTAATGCTTGCAATCTTAGATAAAAGTCAAAAGCCAACTATAAATAATAAGCAAGGTCATAGATAACTCAGTGAAGACAGTTTTTTAAGAGAGAGACTAATTTGATCCAAATATATAGAATCCTCATTATTCATTTTGATCTTAGAATAAGATTCATAAAATCCATAGAAGGAGATATTGCATATTGAACAATGTGGTACCTAATTCCAAGATAACACTCAATGATCCTCCACTTCTGGTATTCATGGCATTGTGTAGTCCCCACCACATTTTACCAGGTTTGGTCTGTATGATCATAGAATATGGCAAAAGTGATGGTATGTGCCTTCTGAGATTAGGATACAAAAGGTATTGTGACTTTTTCTATGCTATCTTTCTCTTGGATAATTTGCTCTGGGGGAAACCAGCTGTCATGTCATAAGGACACTCAAGCATCCCGTGGAGTGATCCATGTGGCAAAGAACTGGGGACTCTTGCCAACAACCCTTGGAAAGGGATTTTTTAGCCCAAAATAAGCTTTCAGATGACTGAAGTTGCAGCCAACATCTTGACAGCAACCTCATTATAGTCTCTGAGTCAGAACCATCCAACTAAGTTACTGCCAAATTCCAGACCCACAAAAATCAGTGTTTTAAGCTGCTAGATCTTGTTACACACAATAGATACCTAATTCATATATCTTTTATCATGTCTGCCCTAAATTTCATTTCTCTCATCTAGATTTGGGACAGGAATTAAGAACAGAGTATGGTTGGACTTCTGAAAAACTCTTTTGTAGTATTTCCTTTATTCTGGATCATTGATTGCATGTAGCATATTTTCTTTCAAAATAAGATCTTATTAACAGTTTAGGAACTTCACTAGCTCCTGTTGGAATTAAAGATCCAAATGACTACACAAAGGTGGGTTATATTAATTTAATAAGTATTTAAATAAATATTTATAGCCTGTTCTCTCCCAAGCATCATGTCAGCATCAGGCCAGGCGGGCATACAGACAAATTCTCCTTTTGTGTGGACTTGTTCAACTCTTGTTGTGCCTTGAGCAGGTTCTCAGTTGGATAATCAGATGCGTTGCACCAAAAATGTGGATAGTGAAATGCTGCGCTTGGAAATTTTCAGTAGTCTTTACAACACTGAGGAAAAAACAATCAATACACCTCTCGTGGATTATCTGATTTTAAGCAACTTGGTTTCTTAGTGCACCTGCCAAGATTAATTATGAGCAAACTGTTCCTCTAGATAGCTGAATGAATTGACTTGCTATATGAAGTAATTTGATATAAACCTGCTGATGTCAGTGTACTACCTATCAAAACCAATGATTTTGGTTTAAGAATAATTATCATTGAGCCTTTATTTTTGGTCTTACATTTTATATAAAGATAAAACTGGAAAAAAGACGCAAGGAAACAAGAATATTGGCTTGGAAAAGTTTTTCATGAATAAAAGGTAGGTATGTTTTCATTCTCAAAGAGGAGTTTATTCAATGAAAGTGTGTAGTGGTAGTTTCTGATAGCCCCTATTATTTTCAAGTAAAAAAAATACATAATTGACATAAATAGGTCATCTTTTTTGTTTCAAAAATCTGTGTCACATGGTTAAATATGCAAACACACAGTTTCAAAAATTAAACACTAAAATTTTAGATGTAATCACTCTTCTATCAATGTGAACGTGTGATTGTATTCACGCATACTTCTGCCCCAGCACCAGCGTCATCTGCTCTATGTCAAGCTCTAATGTCTGGAGCTCACTGAAAATTATTCACAATTATTCTGTCAAATCTGCCATACTTCACTCAGATAGATGATAGCTCCTAAAAAAAGGAAGGTTGTCAATGCAGAAAGAACTCAAAAGCACTTCAATAATTTGCCTTTACTGAGGTGCGTGATGTTTCAGATAAGCAAAATTTTTCTGATTATGGGAAATTGGCTTGTTTTCACTGAAAGGACCACCACAAATATCATTTTTGGAGGGGAACAGGGCAAGAGTACAAATGGAGGCCCCAAACTGCTAAAGAATGTTCTATCCTTTATCCTGACAGTAAACTTCTATAATAAGAAAACCTAAAAATATGCATAATTTATGGTTTTGTATGATTGGAAGTGGACAGAATAACAAAGATTACTGAAGGTGATTATGATTGCACAGATCTGGGGGGTTCTGATAATATTTCAGTAATGTTTAGTTAAGTTTTAATGATACATATTTGAGAAAATATATATTTATTCCATAAAATTTACTTTTCTTGGTTTTAGTTCAATAAAATTGCTAGTAATATTTTTATAATCATTGTCAAGTCTTCGATAGCTTTTTATTGATTTCAACTTGTAGAAATTTTGCTCTGTTGAGGCAGTAACAATTGGAATTTCCTGTAAAATTCCTAAAGTATTAAAGTGATTGCATAACTAATGTTTCTAAAAATCACTGTCAATAATACTATTAGCTATGTACATCCCAAAAGACCACCATAAAAACCTATTTATCTATCAAAGCTTACATAATTAGACTACTGAAGTAAGGGAGAACATCTGAATCTTTTCTGTGTTTCAGAAAGGAGAGTTCAAGGAAATAGGTATATGTATACTTTTTTTACATATTATGTACTTAGATTTATTTATAAAATATACACTTATATGTATATAAATATATAAATAAATGTATATAGCATATGTATATTTACATCTGTACATTTATATTTATAAATTTATGTATGTATACAGTTATATGTATATATTATATGCATGTTTATGTGTATAAATTTATATGTATATTTACACATTACATGTATATATGTAAGAAAATATATATATATATGGAGAAGGAGAGAGAATTTAGGTCTGGACACAATAGTTTAGGGAGAGTCATTCAGGAAACTTTGCGAATTAGCCTGCTTTGTGACATAGTAGCTTAATGGTGGACACTGCAATGTCATCAAGAGTAAATTGTCTGTCTGGAACAAAGTTTCCAGGCATTTTCTGAAGTAAAGTGTGAAGTTATATACTGATTTGCAGTCCTATCATCTTGTGGAAGAATATGCTGGCATAAACAGTTGTATTGTGTTAACACAGATGGTTTTATCATTATAAAATGTTTTAATGTAATCATTTAAGTTGCTATCACGTGTCATGATTTTCACCATCTTGCGAAGAAATATCTAGATCTATACATTCTTTATAAAGTATATCTTTTGTAAATGAAATCTAATTGCTTTAATAGAATAAAGGCAGGATTACCATAATGTTTCCAAGAGTGATTATTATGTCAAATTCAATATGTGTTTCATCAACGATGTCTCACTTTTAAATACTACATAGACGAAAATTGAAAGAAAAATTGTAAACAATCTAAATTGTTTCAAAAATGTTATTATCTCTAAGTATAGATGAAGTATGAAAAAGCATTCTGGATTTTTGGCCTAACTTTTCGCTTCTCTACCTTTATTTTTTCAAGTGTTATAATAAGCTCATCCTCAACAAATTTTGTAGTAATTTCAAAAATTAAGTGGTCTTGTTTTAGTTCTTCATTTAAGGCAAAATCTATATTTTTAACACCTGATTTTGTTTTCTTCTTCTTATAGTTTAACAATCTTTGTAATAAATGTTAGTTGTTCAACAGGAATTTTATCACTGATATCATCTAATTGAAATGAAAATATTACCTGTACAATTTTGTGTGTTACTTCTCTCAGTATATTATGGTAAATTAATAGCATCATGTTGACTTCTCCAGCCTAGCTAGTAATTATTTGTTTCATTATTTTTGTATGCATCCTGTGTGTTCCCCCTTTCTAACATCAAATTTCAAAATTATTTTTATTGTACCTACTCTTTCTATTGTTTTCTATAAATATATTGCTTTTAGTAACACCAAAAAGAAACTACAAAAAGGAAGCCTAGTATTTTTCAAAGAACATTATGATTATAATCTTTACTGGCGTTTCTTGCTTTGTTGAATTCTGTGAATTGTTTGTATTGTATGTCACCAGTTTTTAAGTTGTAAAATTGTATGTACTTACATTTGCAAGCAACATTTCATGATCAACAATTAAATGTTCCTCTTATAAAGAATCTGTCATTGAAGGAATTTTATCCGACCTGTTTAAATTGAGAACTCGATTTGAATAATTTTCTAGCTAAATTTCATTGTTTTGATCAGTAATTAACTCTTCATTAAATCAAGAATTTGTAATATCCTGATTGCAAATTTTATGTGAGTGATGTTGGACAGAAATCTCACTTTTCTTGTCTACAGTTTTTAAACATTTAAGCAGACTGCTTCTTTGAAGATTATCTTATTTTTTTTTTTTAAATCTTTTTTTTTTTTTAAAGATTTTATTTTTTCCTTTTTCTCCCCAAAGCCCCCCGGTACATAGTTGTGTATTCTTCGTTGTGGGTTCTTCTAGTTGTGGCATGTGGGACGCTGCCTCAGCGTGGTTTGATGAGCAGTGCCATGTCCGCGCCCAGGATTCGAACCAACGAAACACTGGGCCGCCTGCAGCGGAGCGCGCGAACTTAACCACTCGGCCACGGGGCCAGCCCGAAGATTATCTTATTTTTACTTTTTATTAAATTAAATTGCTATTTTCTATTTCTAACAAGATTTTGACTTCGACTCACTTTGAATAATATTCTAGATGATGTAAAGAATAAAAATTAATTGCATTTGGAGCATCTAATATTTAAATATCTTTTCATCACAAATAAAGTAGTACAAAATTAAAAAGTAAAATATTTTTCATACATTTCCAAAGGAAGTTATTCCTTTTCTAATATATTAAAAATCTCTAAGACACTTAAATCTATTCAAGTTATAACTAAATGTCAAAATTTAAAATCAAACATTTAAATAAATCTGAAAAGTATAATTTGGATAATTTAAAAAATTAAACTAAAATGTATTATCTTTATAAAAGTAAAATTATGAGCTAAATCTACTACTAAATGACACCTTGTGAATTAAAGAATTGGGATCATGCTTTTTATATTTTATTTCTAGCCCTATACAAATTTAAAAGGAATATCAATTATTTCTTAGAAAATGTCTCTCAGTTGCTATGTTCATCTAATGTCAGTGCTGTGCTAATTCATAAGTACCTTTGGAATTACAAATTGGAACAAAAAGTGAAGCAAGAAAATAGACACAGCACCACTGAGACAGGATTCTTTCTGGTGCAAAGCTCCATTGCTCTAATACCTATCTGAGAGAAAGGATTTGATAGTTCACTTTTTATATGCAAGCGCTTGTGCTGGTAAGACCTCCCTGCCCTTCAAAATAGTGCCATCTCCAGCACTGGCATGGTACGGCCCTCAGATCTTCTCTCAGTTCTTTTGGTCCTAGGACTAGTCAAAGAAAAGGAAACAGGACTTTCCTTGGGGCTCGAAAAGTGTTAATCATGACAGTGAGTGTCTAGGGTTGGGGTACCTGGTGTCAGTGTTGAGGGATAAATCTCAAATGACAGAAAGCGCCATTGGTTCCATAAATGTTTTTGCTAACACATGTGGAAACGTGCAAATCAGGACGCCCAGAGCAAGCATGTCTTGCCTCAATTGAAGAGTACCCTGATACTAAAACTGCATTTGGTTTTCAACGATACACATTTTTATGGGAAAATATTCCAGAATATTTGCTGTATAATTTTTGGGTAAGACACATTCAGTTCTTTGTGGATGGAGTCAGACTATAAATAAACCACTTAAAATAAGTAAATATATTTTTTCTTAGAATAAATCTAGTAAAATGAGATATATCAGAGGTAGAGAGACAATGTGCTATAATAGAAAAATGTATGCTGTACAATTAAATTTTTCTGAGTTTGAATTCTGGTTCCAGCATTTCATAACAGTTCTGTAGTTTTCCTTACCACTAGACGAGCAGGAGGAGTTTACCTTTGATGGGCATCACTACCTTCGATGGAGTCCCTCTCCTCTGCTTTCCTTCCCTCTTCCCTTTCACACCCACCTGACCTCCTTGGATCTGGGACCTTTTCTTTTCTTCCTCCAGGGGTCTTTTCTTCATCTTGGCTTCCAGTTCAAGTTTTCAGACAATAGGTTTCATCTGATTTTTCTTCAAGGAACTTGGAGTATAAGAGAGAGATGCAGGAAAACAAGTTTTTTTGTCCAGCTCCAGAGTAAAACAAACCCTGTTTGTTTTTGTTTTTTTTCGAGTAATGGAAATTCATTGCATTAATATCCTTAAAGAGTCTTTAATTTCTCTGTGATATCAAAGAATCTTTCTGTTATTTTGCTTAATTAAGGGCCAGAGCCCCTGGAAAGTGGTGGTAAAATGCCCTTCTCCAGAAAGGAGTTAGCACTGGGGAAGAAAATAGTATTCATATACATGTGATATGTAAATGAGCACATATAAGAATATTCATATATAAATGGTTTAGTGATAGCTACCCACACAGTTGTATTGAGAACAATAAAAAAAAAATGCCTGTGAAACACCTTGCATAAAATAGGTAATTAACAAATTGTAGCTATGATTCCATATTGTTTTACTTTAAGTGCAAGAATCAGGCTAATGAACATTAATTATTATATTGTTAATATCTTCAAGTTTAGTATTTCCTTCACACAATATGTTTATGAAATTTTAGGTCAAATTTGATGTGCCTTCCTTCTTCTCATGTCAACCATCAATTTCTTTATTTCACAGTTTCCAATTTGTATATTTTAATGTGTTGAGAATTGAAAAAACTATAGTCAAAATTTTACTTTTTATAATATCTAAATGATTGTGCTTTAAAGAGAAATATCAGATAAGGACTAAATTTCACCTGGTAAGCCTGCATTGATGACCAGGGCCTTGAACGCTGACTTGAGTAGATTCTGTGGTCATCTATGGGTTTAGATTAAGAATGTCAAAATGAATCCTCGTGTCTACAACAGGCACCAATAGAGCATGATTCATCAAAGTTGTGTTTGTCAGGTTTGTGAACTAATTTAATAGGCTTAAGGGCTTTATGGTAGATATTTGGGGCTCTGTATCAATTGAGCTAGGCTTGGCTGAGTGAGGTAGACATCGCAAATCTCAATGACTTAAAGCAAAGCATTATTTCTTGCTTTGTTACACAGTAATTGTGAGTCTTCAGGGTGGAGGTTGCGCATCTCTGCTCATGTTCACTCAGGTACTCAGATCTCCATGGTGGGAGTAGGAGAATATGATTAATTGTGTGCTGCCTTGCAAAGACTTCTATCTCAAAGTGACTTCCCCCTCACATCATTGGCTCAATTGATCATGATTAACTTCAAAGAGTTGGAGAACTCACCATGTGCCAGGAAAGAGGAGAAATGAACACATGGATAAATGATCTCTGATATCCACATCATGGTCTGGTGGCTTTTCAAACAAGCAAACTTCTGTTTTTTAGCTTTATCAGATAGTTGTGGTTACCCAAAGTCTGTTATTTAGATCTGTGAAACATTCCAATACTTTGATAAGTAAAATTATAAAAAGTTAAATAAAAGTGAAATTTCAGACTGATTTCTCATTGTTCAAACTTTTTTAGAAGCCCAAGAAATTAGTGAATATATTTTCAATATTTCAGGAATTACAGGAAAAACAGTACTTTCTTCCCAGAAAGTGTCTTTTCACATAATATTATTTTGTTTTCTAATCACTATTTCCTCTCCGCCATGTTTCAATAACAGTAATCTATTCAATCTTCTTATCTCTCTATCCCTTAGGTTAAAATTAGAACTAGCAGAAGAATAGTTAAATAGATTTATGTCACAAAAATAAAAATAAAATAATATTTAGATTGCATAGCAGTAGAAGGAAAGAAGTTTTATCTCTTACACACTTTTAAATAGTGTTTTTTCTCCATGCAGACTCCAGGAAAACACAAAGTTATATTAATTTACTGTTGTATTTGTGCATCTGTTCTACATAATTTTTAATTTGATAAACTGGAAAGTTTCTTTCCTCCTTCAAAACCAGACAGAAAGGAGTTAACAGTGCATTAAATGTATAAATAGTATGGATCTAGATGTCGCATTTTTAGTATACATAGGCTAGAAAACTGAAAACGACTTCCATATTTGACTTTCTGTTCTGAATTTTGATGTGGCTTTGTGTGTGTAAGTGAGCCAAGGGGCATGTGGAAAGACACATGATTCAATATGAGGTTCCTTAATAATTTGATAATTTGCATGTCATTACAGTAAAAAATGATTGATTTGGTCATGTTGATTGTTGAACATGATCACCTATATAACTTATCGAATATCAGGATATATAATTAGATAATGATATGTTTATAAACTATTCCATAGGTGGTTGGCAAATAAGTTGAAGATGACTACAGTGAGCTATTCAGTTTATCAGTCAGGATATTTGATCTGTCTAGATCCATTTTACTTGTGAATTAACAGTAATAACAATAGCAGAAATATTTTAACATAGTTTTGTGATGTGTGATTTCATTTTTCCATGTCCTAGAAAAATAAAGAACTACTTAGTTTACAGTTTTTATCCTTCCAGCAATATGAGAATCCAGATTCTTGGAGTATCAGGATATGGAATTCTAGAATTAACGCAGGTTGGAATTCATAGTCTTTCAAACTAACCCCATATGAATCAACCTGTAGACATCTCGTCTGTATATAATCAAGGTTGTTAAGGTATACTGGTGTCATTTGGCACTGCTTTGTTGGATATAAAGTTATCACTATCTTCACCTTATTTGATAACAACAGAGTGACAATGTTAACATATTAGCTTTAGACCAAAATTAATGACACATATGCAGAGTTCTTTATTTCGTCACCTCATTTAACCTTCCCTGCAAATATCCCATTATTATTAGACCTAATTTTAACGATGAATAGCAAAGTACTCAGAGAGTTTATGTGGCTTTCCTAGAGTCTCCCAGCTAGTCATCATAGGGTTTAGAAAACAATGTTAGACTCTAACATATGTTCTCCTTCCACGATATTATACTGAATATATGGTAGATTACATCAAAGACCAACAAACTGGAAAGTCTAAAAAGAATTTCTGTTCTTGTTATTCTGAATGAATGGAATATATTTCTTTTCTTATCATGTGGTCTTGAATATGTTTCTGTCCTTATCAAGACTATTGAGACAATATTTTCCAAAAATATCTATAGTAGTGTTTTGTATCCCATGTGCTCTTTTTCCAGTGTGACTTTGACATTTGTCCTTTTGAGAGGTGGGGTCTAGGTTCCCTCCCTTTGAGTCTGTGAGCATTTGTGACTCCATCAGAAGTGATGATATGTACATTCTTCATCTAAGTCCAAAAGGACAATACAGCTTCCACTTGGTTCTCACGGGCTCCTTGTCCTTGGATCCTGGCCACCATCCTCTGGGAAAGCCCACGCACTTCATGGAGAGAAACCAGGGCCCGTAATACCAGCTGAGTTTCCAGCTGAAGGCCAGCACCAACTTGCCAGCCATGTGAGCCAGCCTTCTTAGAGGTGGATCCTACAGCCCCTATTTAAGCCGCACTAGCTGATACCATGTAGTGCAGAAATAATTGTCCCTGTTGAGCCCTGCCCAAATTGAATATTTGTGGCCAGAATAAACTATTGTTGTTGTTTTGCTAAGCTTTGGGGTGGTTTGTTATGCTTCAATAAAGGACTCAAACAGTTACCTAAGGTACAATTTTCTCCAAGGACAGTTTCAAATTCTATATATTTAAGGTAAAATAACACATTGACTTAATAGATATTTGTAAGGGTTTTTTATTTGCTCACACTCATAACTACTCATTCAGGATGTGACTGCTTTTTGTCTAAACTACTATAGAATAAAATATACTCTGTCTAACAATGGATAATTACGTCATTAACTCATTAAAAGCTTTTCTCTTATTGAGAGAGAATGTATTTTAAAAGACAGCATTTTCATAAAAGAAATATTTTAAAACCTCTGGTATGGCAGGAAAATTCAAAGCTTAAAAGCATTGGTGGTATTCATGAAGCACTTTTCTTATTAATTGTTAGAGAATGCCTAAGTCCCTGGTGGAACACATAGCAAAACAAGCTGATTAAGAGGCTTAGTATTATTTTTAAATTACTTAATTGCCATTTAATGAAATAGGGAGCTCTGACTTCCATGCTACCTAATAAAATGGTTACTCTGCAAGAAATGAATTGCTGGTTGCACTGACCTTGCAGAGCAAGCTGGGTTTAAAGAAGGCACATAACGCATTTCTACAACGATGGTATAGGGACTGAAAGCCTTATTACTGGAAATGTGCATGTTAGCATTTATATCCCTTTTATAATTGCTGAAATAATGACCAACATACATTAAGAAATGTCTGGGTATTCCACTGGGTGCCCTGATTGCAGTCAAACCACATATATGAACACCTCTTAATTGCCAAAGTAATTTCTAAGGAACTAAAAGCACAGTTCATTTGCTTTTCTACCCTGCCCTTGGGAACCTGCAATTTTGCTTCATTACAACCACTCAACCTTTAGCCCTCATCCTCTTCGAAATGGTTTGCAGTGTTTTATATATAATAAAACGGCACCCATATGCAGCCATGCACAAATCTGTTATTTTTGTTAGCACCACAGTTTCCAAGGTTGGAATTAGCTAAGGTTGAAGCCGAGAATTTAGCCATATCAATGCATGTTTATTATACGTGCCTACTTCATATATATATATATCCCCTCCCACTTAGTGAATATATCTTTCCTAGCAGATCTGCAAGAGCAAATGCATATTTGAGAAGGGAGAGTAGGCTATGTTCTGTTTTGCTTAATGCAGCATCTAATCAAACCAACTAGCTTGATAAGGAAACAGAATTTGAGGAGAACACACTGTGCCTCAGATTCCCAATCACTACTACTAAACACTAATTTCTATGGTAAATTTACCATTTGGTTAAAAAAATAAATCTGTGTATCTGTATTCACATATGTGTATATGCATATACATACACACATGTACACCATTATATAAATATATTTACATACCTCTAGTATATATATTTTATATTTATACATATATGCATACTATTATATATAATTATATAATATGTATTATATAATTATATATATAATATATCTTATATTTATCTATATATCTCATATATACAAGATATATATCGCACATATATATATCTTTTCATTATGATCAGATTTTTTAATCCTTCTCTTCATGTTCATCTGATATTTACTTTCTTTACTCTTCTCCCATTGTATTCATTTTTTACTCTGTTTTTATCCCCTAGCCTGCTCTCTGTCACTATATAAGCCACCTCCTTCTTGTATATACTATTTGCTTACTTGTTGGTAACTGTCCAGAATTAATTCCCTCATTTTCAGATAACAATACCCAGATTTGTCTTTCCTCATGCTCTATTAATTCAGGTATTTCGGGTGATGGTGACAGTCTTCAGTGTTGGTCACCCAATCTAACTGGTTCAGTCAATACAATCCATTTCCATGATTATAGTGATTAGTTTGGGTTGAGTTTATGACATACATTTGGCCAATGAAAAGGATCTGGAAAAGCTTACAGATCTTCTAGGAAATACGTATTCTCTTTCTACTAATTTTGTTAAGCTAGTTGTAATAACCGATGGCCATCATTGCCTCAGTATGAGGAGAGAATGACTAAGAATGAAGACAGAGTGAGAGAGAGATGAAAACATATTTTTAATAGTTTAGTTAAGTATTTGCATCCAGCATGATTTAGTTATAGACCTTTCAGTTACGTAAGGCAACACTTGTCCCCCTCCCCTCCAAGAGATTATTTTTTGTTGTTGTTAAGTCAACTTCAGTTGAGTTTCTCTTACTTACAGCTAAAAAAATTCTGACTATGAAATTCTAGATTTTTTTTCCTGTTCCTACATTTCTTTTCTTTAGATCTCTCGGTTTGTTGTCTAGTGTACCCCTCATCCAATATTCTATCAAATTTTCTTCATTTTACTTTACTTTTCCATGTTTTTTTCAATTTTATGTAGTATTATCTTGCCTCTTTCCTTTAGCTTTTTTTCCATTACTGTGTTACTAGCTCCATTTTTTCGCTTTATCTATTCGTTAGCCAGATGTGGCGAAAACACTTTCTTCTCTAAGATATCTTTGTTTACTTATGAGCAGGGCAGACAGCTTTTGTAAACTTACTATGTTTTGACAAATTCTAGTCACATAACTGAAAAACTCCATGCTTTTTTTACATTATTCAAGGGCAACAGTAGTCATCATTTGCAATCTCTTGTGCTATTTTGCTTCTGTGCCATTACCTCTTGCTTTTAGTAACTAGCTCATTTCAGAAGTAATAAAGTCCGGAATACTTTGGAACCTGAAATTAATCCTAAATATACATGCAAATTAAGGGAAACTAGGGGTATATTAGGCATACTACTATTAATAATATGTAATAGACAAATAATGTAATTGTAATCTGTATATTATGTACATGAAATATAGAGGAATTAGAGTAACAATATATAATATGTAGCATTTCTTACAATTGATTGCATCTTCTTACACTGAAAACTCTGTTGAAGAATACTTTTTTCAAAATGTCATTGAAATGAACTATGTTTACAAAACCAAATCAAGTGTAAAATAAAGAATGATACATAAATGGCAATAGACATGTTATTGTCATGCTTAAATGACAATCAAGACTCGTTATCCTTCAAATAGAAATTGACCTTACCTTTCTTTCCCTTGATCATGATTATCATTTTTAGTCCAAAACATTCATCTAAATTCAAAGAGTGGTTATAAATAAATGCGTAATTATAGCTGATAGTGACAAGTTTCACAGATTATCTGGGTAACATCCAAACTCCAGATGATTTCTGAGGATTATCCAAGCATAAAAGGTTAAGACATTAAATTCAACAAACATTTTAGTGCACCTTGTTATACTGTGGGAACTCAAATGTCGAATAAGACACACTCCTTGTGCCTAAAGCTAGTCTACTGCAGGAGAAGATTCAAGGGCAACATTACCTTATGATAAGTACCATGATGGGCTTGGCAAAATTTACAATAGGAAGTCAAGACTAAGCTATATCTCATTATTTTTGAGGGAGTTAATGAAAGATATCATATACTGAAATAATATTTGAGTAAGATCAAGAGGATATACTAAATACTGGGGTGGAGGCAGAGAAGCTATTTCAAGCAGAGGATCCAGAATGTTCAAAGAAATGAAACTCTAAGATCATATTGACAAAGACACCTTGATCAAATTTTAGTCAGGATTCTCTAAGCGCCCTTTTCTACTAGGCCTGGACCTTAGCCTCGGTCCTATCTTTGGCCTGCCTAGCTCAGTTGTAGCAAGAATTCTGCTTACTCAGTTTGGCAAGAATCCTCCCATCCTTGATATCTAATCACCCTTGATATCTGATCAATTTCCTTATCCTCTCATCTTTGATGTATAAATCCTTGCCTACCATTAGCAAGAATACTGTTAGGCCAGTTTAGCAAGAATCCCCCAATGCATGATGTCTCCTCTTAGTAATTTTCCATCCATTGACCACTCACTCTGCTCACTGGCTATAATTTCCCGCAGTATTTCTTGTATTCAGAATTGAGCACAGACACTCTCCCCTATTGCAATAGTCTTCAATATAGTCTTTTTTGCCATTTTGATAGTGTCAGAGTAATTTTTTCTTTAACTGTGTGACATATCTAAGATGTTTATTCAGTAGGACTGAAAAATTTGGAGAGAGCGAAATTATTCCTACACTTAAGGAGCTTACAATGTGTCTCAGGAGACTGAGAGGTAAATATTAAGCATAATGCAGACAAAATACAGTGAAGTATAAAATAAAGTCAAGGATAAATATTTTTAGGTTCTCAGAAGCCATTTAATTCTAATTGGGTGTGAATTAGGAATGCTTCAAGGGGAAAGAAACATTTTAGTGAGTCATCAGGGAAGAATAGCATGTCAATAAGCAGAGAAGGAAGTGACAGTGGGGAAATGCATTCCGGCCAAAGGGAAATGGGTATTTTAAGCCATTGAATCATAAAAGCTTAGAGACTAATGGGAAACTAAATGCAGTCAGTGTGCAGTAAATGAAGAAAGTTTTTAATTTGGAGAAATTGAGTGTGGGAAAACTTGGCTAAGAATTTGTTTAAAGATGACAGATTGGACGTAAGTGTTTCATTTCCTCCAAAAATCATATAAAGTACATGAAATGTCATATATTTATAGGGCAAAGAAAATGAATGAAGAGATAATAGAAAAATATTTTGAAAAATGGAAAGGGATGAGTGATAACTGACTTCACAAACACAATAAAAGCCTGATCCTAAAGGAGCAGTGGGAAAGGGGCAGAATACTTCAGAAACACTCAGGAAATGGTGGCACTGGATGCCTCTTGAAGTGAGGGTGCTCACTAGAACAAAATTCAATACCCTTTAGAGGGAGACAATGTAATCAAACTTAAAACGTATCCACAAAGTCTAGCATAAATTTTTAAAATATATGTTTATTTTTGTATACTAGATATTAAAAAAATAGGCAAATGGGCCTATAATCAAGGAAAAAAAAGAGTGGTTAATAGAAACTGACTTCAACATGACTGAGATGTGAGAATTAGCAAACAAAGATTTTAAAACCCTGTCATAAATATAACCACAGTGATAAAGGAAAAGATGGACATCATGAATAAAACAATGGGAAATAAAATCTATCTAAAGATCTGGAATGGAAATGAAGATTCAGGGACTTAAATGTACAATATCTGGAACAGAAAATGAATGGGATTACCAAAAGTTTGAAGGCTGTAATAAACAAATAGATAGATAGATAAACAAATAAGTAAACTTGAAGATATATCAACAGAAATGATGAAACAATTTAAAAAGTGATCAAAAATTGATAAGATATTAACAGAGCCTCAGGATTATGTGGGACAATATTAAGAAGTCTGATATAAATAAGTTGGAATGCCTGAAAGTGAAGAAAGAGCAAATGATTCAGATAAAGCAAAATACTTGAACAAATAATTGCCAAAATTCCCAATATTTTAAAAAGCATCCAGATCCAACAAACTAAACAAACTCAAGCAGGACAAATTCAAAGAAAACAGTCACATTATAGCCAAACACTGAAAATAAAGACAAACCTTAAGGCATCCAGAGAAATATGACACATCTTTAGTTATCAAGGTTATGCATATAAAACCACAATGATATATAATCACACATCATGAGAATGGGTCAAATTAAAAAGAATGTAAACACCAAATGTTTCTAAGGATGCAATTCCACATTTTATACACTGATGGGATTAATCTCCAGTTGCCCACAGTGGAAAATTGCTTGGTAAAGTACAGTGCATTTCCTTCTTTCCTTTGCCTGTTTCACTGCTCCACTCTCTTACCAATCTTTCCTGGGATCACCATCCAAATAAACAAATTGCACTAGAGTCCTTGACTCAGTCTGCTTTTATGGGAATACAGACCAAGACAATTTCAGTGGATGCACTGATCTTACTTTCATATGTTCTTGGATTACTTTTACTAATTCTCTTTCCCCTTCCTCTTACTATTGTATGTTTTTGTTTCCATATCTATATACGTTCTTTTCAGGGGACTTCCCTTGGGCGACTAAGCATCCTTTTTAGGAAGAATCTTAATAAATTGCTTGCACAGAACTTCTTTCTCACTGTCCACTTCTAGGGAATCTGGCCTCAGACAATCTTCTCTATCTTTCCTCTAGTTGACTATCATTTCTACTATTTAACATGTCTATTACTTGAGTTGTTTAAAACTAATATTCCAAGTTATTTGATTTCTTTCATAGTATAGGAAATACTCATCTGCACAATATTATTTTTAGGTGATTTTTATTAGATTGTTTATTCTTTATCTTGATATAGGCCATTCTATCTTTCTTTTTATGATATTTTTGCATAGGTCCTGGCTTAGTCCTTTTCTATTTAATGTTCATTTTTAAAAAGGGGCAATGGTGAATCAACTTTGCAAAAACAGGGTGAGAAAAAATTAAAGAAAATGAATTGCGGCAGTACAAAACTTCAGGTCACAATTTTGATTTGGAAAATTGTCTTCCTGAATCAGCTGGACATCTTCAAAATGTTTTGATGTGGCTTAATAATGGGATGAAAATTGTCATCATCTAATTTGTATGAATGCTCTTTAGGAAGGAGACTCTCTTTGTTCTTATTTGTTTGGTGTCTGTTATCAACACCCACCGAACTGATTTCCAGTTTCCCTCCTTCTTCTTATGTTTCTTGCCTTTCAGAGTTTATAAGATTTTTTTCTGAATTGAGATAAATATTTTTAAAATGACTAAATAAAAGAGAGTGCAATTACCTGTATTGACAGAAGAACAATTTAAATTCTGTATTTGTTCATATACTAAGTGATAAGTTTAGAACCATGTTAAGCAACCTCTAGTGTTCTCTGCTTTGCATATTTCCTGATTATAATTTTATAACAGATCCTTATTTTTGGTCATCAGTTCATGATGATCATTAGTTCAAACCAGATCATTACTCTTTGTTTACTCCTCATTATGACTATTTTATTCAACTTCACGAAAAGATACTAGTGAGACAAGAGCCAAGTTAGAGCTAAGAAGCTTCTCTAATTATGAAGTTATCATTTAAAAGTTGGTAAGATGCTAAAGTTTTAAGAAGTCTTATGAAAACTTCAAGATTTAGGTAATTATAAAAATTTTAGACGCTTGGAAATAAACGTAATTTCCACTAACCCACTTAAGTGTACTCCATAGAAGTTTACTCAAATAGGAAATTCAGATAAACAGTCATACAGGGATATAGCTTGAAGTCACCTTATAATAATGACAATGGGATTATCATCTTTAAACTCTATTACACCTGAACTAATAAGAAAGCAGTGATAGTGCCAGGGTCGTGTATTTAATTCTGAATGCCATTTTTTAAACTGCCTACTTCTATGTTCTTTATTTGAATATAGAAGTAAAGTGTTTAGTGGAAGAGAGAGAACATCTAGCCCAACTCTTGAATATTACAGAGGAAAAGTTGGGGCAGAAGAGCCAAGGGCCTTGGTCATTATCACAAAATATGTCAATTTCAGGGCTGACTTTGGAATCTAAATCCAGGGTTATATGTACAGGCCTCATTTTGTTATAGCAGAAATACGTTGATTTGGAGGCCTCGCTATGTTGTTCCTGACTATTCACTCAGAAATTGAAAGGACTGTAGTATTGAATTTATTATTAAGATAAATATATTGGTGTAATAAATAAAGGTTTTTGAACATTTTATACGTATGACAGAGATTTCCTGGCTTACTTCCCAATCAGTGGCAAATGCTTATAGAAACGTGATCATTTGTTTTGGAAAAAAGAGACTGCCCGTAAATGTAAATCAGCTTTCTCTTTGGAATACCTGTATGACTTACACCTGAAAATCTGGTGGAAATAATAAATAAGCCACCTTAGCTTCAGCTTGTAATTTATCAGATTCTAATCACTCTCTTCTCATTATTTTAAGAGTAGATGTATAATCAGATTCAAAAAAAAATCTATGGCCTCAACATGTTAAACAGCCAGCACTCATTTTTAGATTATGTGTTCAGATTCTGATGTTAAGCGTGGTAAATGGTATGTTTCTATTCCAGCATCTACTGTAAACATGTTTGCCAAATTCCAGTTTTTTTTGCAATAGGCAATAAGGAAATCCCAAATTATGTAAACAATTATGTATATGTTGATCCTGGAGTTAAAATAGTAAGAATAAAAAAGATTAAAAAAACTACAGGTGTTAACGTAGCGAAATATTTGAAAGGAACTCTAATATACATGGCCCATTAGAATGACTTTGGTCCTTGAAAGATTTCGGGCATATGATATAGACGTGCTCATGACATATTGCAACAAAGCAGTGATATAACCTGGATTTTTTTCCTGAGAAGCAGGTTACATTAAACACTAACAAGAACAACCACATTGGGAATACCTTTCCAAGTCTTCAGTCTTTTTAACATAAGCATTTGGAGGGGAAAAACAGGGAAAATGGTATGTGATTTTTCTTTTGTATGCCCACTGAGGGCTTGTCAAGCAAGTGCAGTTCTCCTGTAGTCTTGGCATCAGCAATGACTTAGCATTTCATTCAGTTACCCTTGCCAAGGTCTGGATTCACTGACAAAGGGTGAACTGAGTTGAAGCATAAATTCATTCAAAGTTTGTCCTCAATTTGAGCCCTAGGAAATGGTACCTTATTTGGTATTGGAAAAGATGGATAACATTTTAAGGAAAACAGATCTTATATCAGTCATATACTGAACAATGGTAAGAATCTGATCATGATCTTCCTATCAAATAATTACAAGAATAAAAACATTATTAGTTTTTTAAGTTTATTACCTCTACTTGAGATATTTAAGAAAAAAATAAAAATAGTTGTTTTAATCAATGGAGGGGACTGGGTAGCTGGAGAGGCTAATTGGAAAAGTCGAGAGAAAACGAAGATGCCCTGAATAATATAGGAATGGCAGTGGCCGGAGAGGAAATAATGGGGGTGGGGGAGACAGATGATGAGGTTCAGATGACAAGCGGCCAGAGTGAGGCTGAAAGGGATTATTAGGAATACTTGTTATCTTGTTACAGAGTATGCAATGTAATCTCTAATCCATACCCCCAGGAAAGCTTCAATAAAATCGATATTTTCTATCAATGCTTTCAGAAGGTTTTTTAATGCAAAGATATGTGAGATTATTCTTAATCTCCTTAAATTACTTCAAGAATTTTCTCTCATCATGATACCCAGGTTGTTCAACTCAGCAGCAGAAAGAAACTCTAGAATCCATTCAAGATCAGATTTGTCAATTTTGGGCGGTTATGTTATTGCAGACTTGGGTTTTCGGAAAGGTCGCGGGAAACATGCAAGTTTATTTCTGATTGTGAAAATCTAAGAAACTTTCTCAGAACATTGCAGGCTAGAAATTGTGCTTAATTCAGTCTCTGTAAACACAATGTCTTAAGAACTTTGAGTCTTTCTTGGAAAAGGAGAAAAGGTGTTTAGCAGATCTGCTTGGAAATAGGATCCACCAAAGACGGGGCTGCTGCTAAGGAGCAAAAAACAGATATGAAAGCGCTTGCATAGGCTACATATTACCAGACACCAGAGCAATTCTCAGGAAGCCCAGTGCCAGGGATAATCGCAGAAGATAGGACAAGAAAACCCCACTGAATTGTCGCAGGGTTGGCAAGTGTGTGTAAGAGATTGAGAGTTAGCAGAGTCTGCATTAGTATTACAGGTGGATCCCAAACCCCCAAATCACTGCTGTCTCTAGGAGAATATCAAACCATCCTTGAAAGGATTTCGGGCAATGTGGTCATTTGCCAAGATTTTGTGTGTAAACTCTCCAAATATGTTCCAACAGGAAAGGGAAACAAAAGGACTCCTGAATATATATATATATAGAGAGAGAGAGAGCTTCACGGCAAATGCTAACCACAACAAGAATGTAAAGAGAAAGAATTGTTGCCTCAGGTCAATGTTAAATTACTATTGTGAAAAGTTCTATTTCAGGACCAGCCCGGTGGCGCAGTGGTTAAGTTCGCACATTCTGCTCCGGTGGCCCGGGGTTCACACTGGTGGTTTGGATCCCGGGTGTGGACCTACACACTACTTGGCAAGCCATGCTGTGGCAGGCATCCTATATATAAAATAGAGGAGGATGGGCACGGATGTTAGCTCAGGGCTAATCTTCTGAAAAAGAAAAAGTTATATTTCAACAGACGTCAAGATTCTTGCTGTCATTATAAGAATAAAGCACATTTTAAGGTCCAATTATAAATGCTGTTGGAGAATTTAGAGTGCTGTCTGCTCCTGAGCCTCAGCATCCCTCTTTTCTCCAAAAACATACTAAATCCTATGTACAGATCCAGCTTTGCTTCCTTCTTAAGATGGATTTTAACCTTTGACTGAGGGATTTTAAAAGCTGCTACCTAACATGCTAACACTCTGACTCACGTTACGCTTGACTGCAAGTCAACCTTTGTCATGTGGCCCATTTCTTCAAATATGGTTTCTGTCTTTTTCCCGGAAACCCCATCTCTAATTTGTTATGGTAAGGGGCTTACTAACTGGTTCCTTATACTCAAGTCCCTGTGTCAGTAACCAGTCTAAGATCCTATTTCTTTAGGACTCAATTCCTGCCTTGCCTAGTCTTTCAATTCTTTTTTCCCAGAACACATTTGTGTGTATGGTTCTCCCACCAGCTGCAAATGCCATAAAACTGCTTCCTGTATAGAGGAATAAGCCATGCTCCAGAATTCACCAGAAGCCCTGATTTACCTGCCTGCTAAAATCAAGACACCTCGAATACTCGTATTGGGACATGGTACCAAAACTTCTTCTTGTCCAGTCAGCTGCCTCCCATTACCTGCAACGGTAATGAGGCTCTGTAATAATTGGATTCCACAGTCTGGCACTTTTACTAGTCCTGCTACAAATGCTCCTAATACAAACGATCCAAACTTAAGGATTATCAGGTGCAACTAATCTAATAGTATCCCAGAGCATGAGATCTCAGACGGTGCCTCAGGAAACCCCAGGTGGAGAGTATGAGGAAGTCATGTGCTTGGAGCTTCAGAAGGCCCCGTCCTCCCTTGGTTCATTAAAAATATATTTAATGACTTCTGTATGGCACTTTATTAGGAAGTTCATTCAAAGAAGCTAAGCTTTTAAATCTTGTAGTTAACTGTTTAAAGTTATTTTCAAAACAATTATGATGGTAAAAAATACTAATATTTCAAATTAGTAAGAAAAGGAACATGAGTTTTTGTGTCTTATGCAACCTTACAAAGCTACTAATGATTTAATTTGTAGAGTGATTCCTACATTCCAAACATTGCACTAGGTATTTACGTGATATTTCTTTTTATCTTCCCAACAAACTTGTCGAGTAGATACAATTGTCATTCTCATTGTAAGATATGAGGGGAGTCAACATATGTAGTAAGTTCTGAAGCCAAACTCTGCACCCAGGCAGTCTCTCTCCAGAATCTTTGGTCCTTACCACCATATTGGAAACATTGGCCTCCAAACCAGAGACCTCTGGAATAGAACCATGGTCACAAGTTTTCTCCACTTTCTCTAGTTATTTCTGTGCATGTGCAATCTTCCAAAAGCTTATTTGTCAAAAAATATTTAAATAATTCATTGAATTATTTACATATTCTTGCTTAAGATCAAATCTATATCTCTTTAATGTCACTATCAACAGAAGCTCATTGTTTCTCCTTAAATCATTCTGCAAGTGATTGTACAACTCTTCTGCAAGTTAAGAGACTTCAATCTTCATGCATAATTTTGTTAGAGCTGAACTATAGCTGGATTTAATAAAACATTTTTGACATGCCAGATTATTAAATCTTACTTGGAAATGACCAAATTGATTTCCACATGATCTTTATTTCATTGACTAGAGGTAGACTGAATAGCACTGAAAATATGTATATATATATGTTGCATATACACATAGTACTGGTTTCTCTTACTTTATTGGATTTCATCAAAATATATTTAACAGGAATTTCTGTAAAGCAAATTCAGTTTTTCAATGAATTCCATCATAAAATTAGAGACATGGTCTTCTAGAAGAAAATTTTTCAAAGAGCAATTTAAAAATGCTTATTAATCAATAATTTTTAGTAGGGATGGTTCATGATGTAACCACACTCCATGGGTTTGCATTAGCATCTTTTGAGACTTATGTGACATAAGACTCTGGGCTCCTGGAATATGCCTTTCTTTTCCTCTGGCTGGGTTCTGTTTAGAAGAGTCTCGAAGCAATAGATGCCAATGAATGCTCCTCAAAGGATATGCTTTACTGATAATATCAAAAAGTTATATCTAAGATAAAGGGTAAATATTTTTAGATAAAGGTAGAGGAGATAAAAAAGGTTTAATGTCTAAGTATTTTGTGGAAAATGATAATGGAAAACTTTTAGTTTATATCTTCAAATATGCACACATATTTCAACAGTTCACTTATCTGTAGTGTTGAAGGAAAAGAAGCTATTAACATATATGTGGATTTTTCAGATACTTGAAATGTAATTTATAGAGCTATGTAATAAATCCAGATAAGAATTACAGTAACAAGATCAAGGGAGTTAATATAGCTCCAGCGTATTAAACTAAGATTACATCAGTTTTATTTTGTTCGTTCACAAGATTACATTTCGTAGGAATATTTAGATAGAGGGACCCATCAAAAAGATAGTGTTCAGAGTGGAAAAATATCTAAAAACCATTCACATTTGAAGATAGCTAAAGAAGGAAAGAATTCTTATTAGGTAGGTATACTGGTATCTGTTTTCAAATAACTGAATATCCATTATGGAAAACAAACGAAAAAGAGGATTAGACATCAAAAAGTTGCAGACAATGACTTGAAAGCATATTAGATTCCTGTTCAATATAAGAAGCAATTTTCTAATGATTATAGTTGCTCCAAAATGAATCCTTGGGTCACGGATCTGTTCAACCAGAGGACAGGAAAATTCTTTTTTCTTACAGAAACTCTGCCTTTATTTAAAGAGACTCTATACCACTTTTTAAAAATGTGTTTTGTTTTTAAGGCATAGGTTAATACCGAAGAAAATTTAGAAAAATCAGAAATAGCTACAAAATTGAAAAGAACTAAACTTGAAATAATATTTAAATTTAATATTAGTTCCAAGAGAAAAATAATCACAAGACATTTTTGATGTGCACCCTGGGTTAAGAACCATGATGACTGACAAAGCTCAAAATGTTAGAGGAAATATAACAAGCACGTTGGGGAAGATTCCTAGAGAGGTAAGAATCTAAATTATTTGAAGTATAAGTGATACTGGCTCAACACAAGGTTGACATAAGAGAAGCCATATTGTAGAAAAGAAATCATCTTGTAACTCTGAACAACCTCTAGTTAATTAACCCAGCTGGATATGCACCCGTCAGGAGATCTACCTGCTCTGTAGATTTTATGACCTCTGCTCACGTATGTACCTCCCAGCTGTGATAAGACAATAATTTTGTTCTTTTAAGTTCCTTAGGAACGTGATGACCCAGGGACAGAGAGCTTATGCTGATAGCCATCACCAATGACAACTGAAAGATTTAGTGTGGTGACTCCCAGTTTGTAGCACCAGAGGGTCAACGTTCCTAACACTCTCCCCTATAAAACACTGGCCTATTTAACTGTTTCAAGATTCTGTGCCCTCCTTAAGATGGTTCTTATGGATGTTAACCCTCCCTTCTTTCAATTTGTTAGCTTATTGCTTAATAAATGCCCTTTCTCTGTCACCATCTTGCCTCTTGACGATTGGCTTTTGTCTCGCAGTGCGCAGATCGTGCCCCTTATGCAGTAACATGAGGAGAGGATAAATATACCAAAAATGGTTGTGAGCGTGGGCAAGGCAGAAGCAGCAGAGTAAGTAGACATGAGAGAATAAAAGCATAGAGAATTGTAGGTATCCGTAGTACAAGGAAGATTGCAGTGACAGGCGAATTCAAAAGGGGAAGAGTCTGGCTCTGGCTAAAATCCATACATCTATGTATGACTTTTCAGGCCCAATCACAGGCATTTAAAAAGATCTTACAGGGGCCAACCCCATGGCTGAGTGGTTAAGTTCACACGCTCCACTTTGGTGGCTTGGGGGTCGCTGGTTTGGATCCTGGGCTTGGACCTACACACCGCTTATCAAGCCATGCTGTGGCAGCATCCCACATAGAAGAACTAGAATGACCTACAACTAGGATACACAACTATGTACTGGGGCTTTAGGAAGAGGAAAAGACAAAAAGAGGAAGATTGGCAATGGATGTTAGCTCCAAGGGCCAATTTTCCTCACCAACAAAAAAGCATATTTTCAAAAAGCTGCCCAGCTCCAGGCCCAGCTTTAAAAACAAAGATCTTACCTGGCAGGTCTCACAGGGAAAAGCTGCCCTCCCCACACCAGATCTGTGCACAGCCAGTTCACTGCAGTCTCTGAAAGGAGTTGCAGTGAGGGACTCGGGTCTCCCTGGTGGGGCATGCTCTTGTGCATATCTATGTTCTGAGCCTGGGCAGAGGCCTTCCCAGGTCTTTTATTAGGTAGGGGAGAAATCCTGAAGATGCTTTTTCCCACTCCGACTGGGTACTTTTCTACTCCTACCCTTCCCTCCTTCCCCTCTGTCAGCCCCCAGGTTCATAAAACGACAGGAGCCTTTTGTTCCAGACTCCCTCAGTAATGAGGTGATTCTCCACATTCGTGCTGATCCACCTGACCTTCTACTGGTGCCATCCCGTGGGGAAAAATTGAACAGTCGTGGAATCAATGCTTCCTCTGCTTTAGCCTCTTACATTATCGCAGTAAGCGACTAAAGGGTTCATTGTTACTTTTATTTTGGTTTGTTGTTTTAATTGGCTACTTAGACACCTGGCGTGTCAGCTCTCTCCAGCTCAGCTCAGGCTCCAACAAAAGGAAGCAGTTGATCATTCAGAATCTAAGTAGTGTGGAGTTTTTCCTGAAAATAATACATGTGAGTAACGATGAGTGTCGAAACTTTAGTCTTTGGCAGTGGTTATCAGAATGCTGGGTCAATTTGGTAGCTGTCCAGGCCTATAGAATTTGATGATTGAGGATGTAAGAGCATGGTAAGTCATTGAAAATGCCCTGGAGTCAGTTGGAACAATCAGATTTATGTTGGAGAGAGAGACAGAGAGAGAGCAAAGAAGGAAGAGGAGGAGGAGGAAAATGAGAAAGAAAGAAAGAAAGTTATATGGTAGTTAAATCATGACAGTGTTTAAAGTCCTCAAGGGAAAATGAGTATAAAGAAGAGAGAAATGAGAAAAGAATTCTGGCACAAGCCACTACTTAAGGCATTGGCCCTGAGTGTGGAGCCAATGATGTACACTAAGATGCAATGGTCAAAGAAAAATTTACCCCATCAATTTCAGCCACTTACAGTTGTAAGCCTCACCATGTGGGTCTTCCTTCAAATTCCCCAAAACCCAAGTTCCTCCTACTTCAGGGTCTCTGAAACAGCATATTTTTGTCTACTTAGGAAACACTTACTGCCTGCCTTCCCCTACATCTGCCCAGCCATCTACCACCTCCTTGCTGGCCTCAATTTAAAAATCCTTTCCTCCCTAAGGTGTGTAGAAAAAATCAGGAGGGTGGAACTAGACGGTCTGTGCTCACATCCTAGCTCCTCTCACCTAAAATCTCTGTGACACTGGCAAGTCTCTTCACCTCTCTGCACTTCAGCCTCCTCAACTGTAGAACAGATAATGAGGATTAAATACCTAAGCACACAGAGCACTGCTGGCCCAGAGTAAGTGCTCAGTCAACATCAGCCATTATTGTGTTGCTCTCATAGCACCTTATCCCTTCCCTATAGTAACCTTGAAAGCCCATAAGAGGAGGGGTCATGATGTCTTCTGACTGCTTTCCTTCCAGCTCCTGGGACATAGTAGGTGTTCAGTAAATGGTGGTAGAACACGTGACTTGGCATTTTTTTTTCCCAGTTTAGCTGCACATGGAAGTTTTCATCATTTTTGAATATGTTGAAAGCTTAAAGGATATATCTATCAAACAGCTTATAACTGATTTCATCTGATTAACTTTGGTTCAAAAAGGATGAGAACCCATCGTTTCCAAACCCACAGTCTTTTTCAGCTCAGAAAATTTTACTTATTTCTATACAGCCACATTTCCTCTAATTCACTTGCCTTATTTTCTTCTTTTGGAATGACTATAATTTATAGATAAATCTCCAAGATGTAACCTACTGATCTATCTGTTTGACATACTTTACATCCTCTAGTTTGGGGACTATTTTTCAATGGTGGCTTCTAACTCATAATTTACTTTATGAAGAGCAAATCTTATTTTTATTTCTTCCAGAGTGCATTTAATTTCTGTCTTATTTATTTATATGTTTGTTTGTTTATTTATGTATGTAGTTAGTTAGCTTTTTATCCTATTCCTTTCTAATAGTTTTCAGGCCTATTATTATGATGATCTATATTATCCCTGTCTTTTCCTCTTGTTTAACAGAGTCAGTGTTCTCTTGAATTTCATTTAGGACTATTAGGCAGGTATTGTATAATGTTTTTGTCTTTTCTCTTTTATGGAATAAGTCACTTATAAGGTAGAAATTTTCCTCATTCCCGTGAGGCTATCACTCTTGTTTCTTTGTTCCTTCCTCAGGGGAGGAAAATATAATTCTCCTTCTACCCTTCTAGGCTCTTGGCTGAGATCTCCCTTTAATAAAAGACAGATTAACAAGAGAAAAACAGGCAGAAGTTTAATAGCATATATGCCTTCTGTATACATGGGAGAGACCCAGAAAAACGGAGTAATTTACTCAAAGACTCAAGCCACTGCCTTAAACACCATCTTCAGCTAAAGACAAAAGAAAGATGTTGAGGGGTGAAGTGGGGGAAAGTTATGGGAGATTACCAGGAAAAGCATAGGAAACAAGGGAAGGTGGTTATGCAGATTTAAGGCAGTGCCTTCTCAATTGGTAAGAGTTTCTAGTGATTTACTCATCATCCTCTTTCTGGTACAGAGAGGGAGACACCCTTACAAATGGAGATTTCCCTTATAAATGTAAATGTCTCTAATAAAAGGATAACTTTTACTCCACTTTCAGACTTTTTCCTGTGTCTGCTATTTCTCAGAAATAATTAGCTTAAATAATCCTTATGTCAAAGAGGCATATTTTGGGGTGGCAAACTTTTCTCCCTTTCCCTCTCTTCCTTCCATTCTTCCTTCCTTCCTTTCTTTTTGATTTGGCTATTTTCTCTGGATTGAAGATTGATTTAACTAGGCCAATAAGACAAATTATCAGATTTATCTTTTTCTCTATTTATAGTAGTCATGTGTTCTGCCACCATTTTCTGCCATTAGGTCCTAAACTCAGAAAACATCATGAAAGACTTAGATGGTTCCTAGGTAAAACTGGTGCTCAATGAATGCTGCTTATTTTCATTCAAAATATATTATAATTTTCCCAGTAGATTAAATGGGTAATCCCAGTTTCAGCCCAGGAGCACTTTCTGTGGATACATGACTGAGAACAAGAATCAGGTTCAGAGGTGGGCAAAGCTGAATTAAGGAACACTATTCCTGGGGTTCCAAAACTACCTGGATATATGGATACAAACAAAAACTTTGATACAGGTAACTTTCTTCCCTTGGCTCCATGCTCTTGAGACTTGTAGTTCTCTCACACGCCATTTATCTTCTCAATAACTGTTTCCTTTATGGCACTATCTCCCCAGCCATATAGCTTGATGGCAGATAGGACCAAGTAAACTGACAAATTACAGGTAGCAGTGTAGTCAATGTATGGTCCAGACCCCCAAATTTATTTTACCATGCCCAACATGAAAAGACTGATGAATCCAAATACAGAGTCCTGAAACTTTTTTATGACACAAAGGAGGAAGTAACGATTGAGGGACATCATTTGCTTGATTAGAACCAACACTATATGGTTCACAGGAAAGATGAAAACAAACTAAGAAAAAAGACAAATAAAATCATATATTTCTTAAACAAAATCATCATATTTATATTTGTTTATACAGTATGAGGATGTAACTTGATGACA
The DNA here is from genome assembly GCF_037783145.1 of Equus przewalskii. Lineage (NCBI taxonomy): Eukaryota > Metazoa > Chordata > Mammalia > Perissodactyla > Equidae > Equus > Equus przewalskii. The sequence goes on along the minus strand of NC_091833.1, from coordinate 74,561,613 downwards.
AGACACACTGATTGAGCTGAAACATAGGGGTTTGTGACTAATAATGCACTTGTAGGGGATCAGAATTTGCTACTCCAAAATGTATCTCTTTGGCTTGATTATTTTTAAGAACAAAAGACTCAGGAAGAAACTTCCACTTTTCTCTTAAGTGCGTACAAGAACTTAAGGTAGAAGGCCTGTTCCAGGAAGGAGCTATAGCACTTTAAATAATGATAGCATAATATGAACTAGGTGTGGTAGACAGAGAGGAACCTAGCAAGGCCCATTTGATCAAAGTCTTCTCCATGACTCATTGTCTTTGCAAGGTATGAGAACATTTGTTTACCAAACGTTTGTTTTTCCTTCTCAGTGTGAATTGCCTTCCTCCCCTTTGAAGTCCCAAACAACTATCCCCAACATCTGCCTTTGTCTTTAGCTAAAGATATTATTTAAGGTGATGGCTTTGGCCATTTTAGCAAGTTACTCAGTTTTCCTGGGTTTCTCCCATGTGTATATGTTACTAAACTTGTTTGATTTTCTCCTGTTATTCTGTCTCATGTCAATTTAACTCTTAGGCAAGCCAGAAGAACCTAAAAGAGTAGAAGAATATTTCTTCCTCCTGGTGCACACTAAAAAAGATGAAAATTAAAAATAAAACCTTTAAACAGATGTATGAATTAACTCCATAAAACAATAAAACAAAAAAGCAGAATTAGTAGCTAAAGAACAGGGCAATTCTGAATGTCAGCTATATGAGGATGTCAGAAATAAAGAAAGGCTACAACATCAAGAAGTTTATTTTTATTTTATTTTTTTTCTATGTGGCTGCCATAACTCTGTTAATTTTAATTCTTATGATGCTTAAGGCTAGAGTTAGTATTTCATTTCACCTGGATAGTCTCAATTTACTGCATATTTGGAAACAAGAAAGCAACGTAGAGTTAGAAACTAAATAAACCCAACAAGGAAAAATCATTCATTTACTTCTTTATTCAGTAAATATCTATTGAACATCTAATATGTGTTTCGTCATCTTCGAAGTACTGACTAGTGGTTACAAAAACAAAAGTCCCTGCTCTAATAGATACTGTTTGATATTATATAAATTACATCAATTTAGACCTTGCAAATATAGCTTTGACTGGTAGCTTTGAACTCTTCTCTTTAGCAAAGACTGCATTGTTATTTTATTATGCTCATACTGTTGCCATGCCAGATGGTCACCTGTCTACCTTCTTACCTTGGAATATGCCCTTGGAAAATTTCAGGATGGCAAAGAGAAGGGAATCCTCACCTGTCTTTGCCAACAATACACTACACTCTCTCCTTATTTTTTAGACGAGCATTGACCATAAAAATAAAATGTGAGCCACATCTATAAATATTACATTTTCTACCTTAGAAAAGGTCAAAAGAAATTTAAAGCTTATTCTAATTATCTATTTTATTTAATCCATCTAAATATTACCATTTCATCATATCACTAATGTAAAATTATCAATAAGATATTTTGCATTCTTTTGTTTTATACTGTCTTCAAATTCTGTGTGTATTTTACACTTAGAGTACATCTCCATACAAACTAGCCCCTCAGTAGACACATGTGGCTAGTGGCTACAATATTGGGCATCACAGCTCTAGGACACTGATGTGGGATTGTCCTCAAAAACAAAAGATTTGATAGTCCATTATAGACACTTGCACTTCCAGTTTCCAGTCCCACATATAAAGAACTTGGAAGTTATCACCCTCATCCTCATAATAAGAAAAAGCTGAACAAACTGAAAGCCAACAAATTTTCTTAGATTAACCAGAGAATTGAGGTCACGGGCAAACCACCTTGAAACTGGAAAGACAGAGAAACAAAGAACCACAGTTTACTGGCAGCAGAAACTGCTGCTGGAGCCTGCATCGGGCAGGAATACTTATAGGGTAAGTGACTAATTGCTGGATTTCAAGAAATAAAAATTCTTGGAGGTTTATCCTTTCGGGAGGACCCCACACTTTATGAATTTTAGCTCTAGAAGCCCTACCAAGTTCTTAGCGTGAAGATCAGAGAAAATTCCCTCATGCTTCTTTCAGGGGGAAGAGAAGAGGAACCAGTGTGAAATCTGCCCAGAGCACTCTGTTCTCCTTAACAAAGGCCTGCTGTTTTACCAGAGCGTAATCTATGCGAGGGAGGGGAAATACTGAATGGAAGCCCCTTCTAGCCTCTGGCATGGGGACAAGGAAACACCCAACTGCAATCTCCTCTAGGCTAAGAATTAAAAAAAAAAAAAGGCTGAGAAGTGCTAGGAAAGATCACGACCCTGGGCACACAAGCTTGCTCAAAGACTGAGATTTAGTCGTAGGGTTATAGAATACCATTCTTCCTCCTACATTTTACCAGGACATCAGTAGGGCCCCTGTGTAATATGAGGACTACATCTGAAAAGATGTGAGGCTCAGCTCCTGTTTGGAAGGAGTCTCTAGAGAAATCCAAAGGCAACAGGAGAGACAAAACAAGGACACCATAAGAAATTTTAGCCTTTGACACATACAACTTGATGGACAATTAGCGGTGTCAAATCGTTATCCGTCTTGTATTTGCCACGTGGGCCTGTATCGTTAAAATGATTCGAGGACTCAGGGTCTTCTGCGTATTCACATCGCACTGGTATATTTTTGGATTAGGGATATTTAATGATTAATATTTTCTAAATATTCCTATTCTGGCAGGGAGCAAGAGTGAAAGTATTACTTGTTTATATTTCTCTGTGCGCAGGTGTGTGGGTACGTGCATGTATTTCTCCATTTTTCCTGTTAATGAGTTTTCATATACCTTCTAGGGGAAATTTTGAAGTCTCCATTTTCAAAAAGGCTTCTTTTCTAAACACATGATGATATGTAAATACAATGCCTACTCAATCACTTCTCTGGATTTCTGCATTATAAGAAAGACATATATGTAAGAAATGTACTCCATGCTACTATTCAGATATGGCTTCCAGTATTTGGTTGATACCCAAACCAAGATTCTGTACCGTATTGTCAATAGCCGGCTTTACTAAATATTTGATTTATAAACAATCTATTTTTCACCCTCCTTCTCTCTTTCTCTTTTTCTTTAAAATGTGTCAGACAGCTAAAGTCAAAACTCTTACTAATATCTATGATGAAAAAGCAAGTTCATTAGTTGTATTTATTTATACTTATTAAAATAACGTCTCTGCCTAATTCACAATAATGAAGATTGTTTACACTTGTAAATTGATTTTCTGGAATAATCAAGGTAAATTTTTTATTTAAAGATATATAAAGAAGGGAAAAAACCTTATTGAAAAAATATAGTAAACTAAAGCTAGGGGATTACCAGTCTTGGCAGAAATTTCCCTTAATTGTGAAATTGATAAGGAAAATTAAAAGTTCCATTCTTGAACTACCCATGCACATACACATTCTCACTGGCCCCAGATTATTGCCACTACCCCAGCTTTTGACTAAAAGAACACAGAAGGCCGCCTTTATCTTGTAGAAAAGAGTAGGTTTCTCCACCCTAATGTCTAACCGTGACTCTGGGACATAAATTATCAAAAATAATAAACAGATCTCTAGCCTTGAAATTCCAAGGAACTACCTATTGAACTGATTCTTACTTGCTTGCCACTGACTTCTTTAGTTTCTTTGTTTCTAGATCAATTCAACAGTTATGACTATTAGGACAAAAATCTGCTGGGGATGATCAGGAAGACAAATCATCCTTGGATACCTGGTTTACTGAGGAAAATAAATGGAAAGAAAAGGCTGAGTACTAGGGATATAGAGGTATTTTATATGAGAATGATCTGAAGAGAAATTGCAAAATTCAACAGACTCATGTCAGAAATCCTTAGAATTAGAGCAATAAAAAATGTTGTAAATCAGTCCAGAAGACCACATATGAATATCTGATATAAACTGGAAATTGGGTTCAGATTTGTTCATAACAATTGCATGAGTTTCCCAAGGGAAATGTAGATACAGAGGAAAAGGCCAGAAAAATGAACATTAATATTTACTGAATTGGATCCAAAAGCCAATGGAAACTCTGTTAGTGAAGATGTAGGCAAACACGATGCAACGAGGAAAATATTCCCTTAGCAGTAGGCATCAGCAGCAGCTGCATTATCAAACCCAGCGCTTTTCTAGCATTTACTACATGTAGGCATAATACCTCATGCTTTGTGATGATTATTTAATCTTTGGAGAAATCATGTCATGCAGACGTTTTTTACTTATTGCATTTATCTGATAAATCAGCTCCATCTCTTAGATAAATCAACTGAAGTTCAGAGTGGTTAGATAACTGCCTCAGTGTCACATGGGTAGCAAAGGTGGAAAATTTAATTCTTGAGCCCTTCCTTGAAGCAGTCACACTATATTTCATTAAATGGTCTTTGAATAATCCATTTTATTTCATAAGATATCTCACATTTAAAAAAAGAATGTCTCTAAGCAAAGGCTTGAACATCATACTGACTTTATTTCAAAAGCTTCTCTAAATATTCCTTCTTTGCAAGCTAGATCTCATGATTTTCAAAGCCACATACCTACTCATATCATAATAATTTCTGTCCCTGCTTACTGCTCTGGAATTCTTTGGCCTGAGGATTTATTTTTTAGATCCTTTTTTATCTTGCTTCCCTGGTAACAAATCCATACTTGGGTAATTTTGATCTTTTTGCTTTTTACTTTTCCATATTTTTACTAGGAACAGGAGCCCTAATCTGTTTTATTCTTATTTACACTTAACATATTTCATTTTAAAATCCTCTTTCCTTTTTCCAGCTAGCTTTTATCCTGATGAGTTTTAAAATTTCAAACTCTTAAATTGACTTATTTCACAATATGAATGTCTGGAAAAAGAATGGAGGCGTATATATCAGAATGTTAATGGTGGCTATCTACTTTTGCAGGTGAAAGATAGCTTGTTTGAGACTAAAGTTTCTCCAGATAATAAAAATATACTTTGGACTCTTTTAAAATGCAACTATTTGATGGCACTGGAAAGCTATTAAGAGGAAGCAGAAGCAAGTCAAGGAGATAGTCCTTCACTATTAAAACAAGGATAATGCACCAGGAAAGATTTGCATTTGTGTGGGTTCTCATGGAAAGGCAGCTAGGACTTAAGCAAAAACATATGGTTTTGATTGACAAGTCAGTAGCCTGAATGTAGGCTAGCCAAAGATTCTGAAGAGGTAAGGGGAAATCTTTGAAGAAAGGATAACCAAAAACTTCTGGTAAAGAAAACCAGGGCCTTGGCTGACCCCAGACCTAGGCATATGAATAGGAGACTCCAAAGATTCTGGTGGAAGGTGGCAGCAGCTGGCAGGCTGAGGAAACAAGTGGAAAGTTTGATTGTGACCTATCACAGGGAAGTGTATTCATTTTCTATTAGCATAACAAGTTACCAAATATTAAGTTGCTTAAAACAACACGTGTGTTATCTCACAGTTTCCATAACTCAGGAGTCTGGGCACAGCTTAGCTGGATCTACTGCTAAGGTTCTCATGAGGCTGCAATCAAGGAGTCAGCTAGGCTGGAGTCTCATCTGAGGACTGGAGTCCTCTTCTAAGCTCATTGGCTGTTGGCAGAATTTATTTTCTTGCGCTTCCTCTCAGATCCTAGAGATCTGCCATTTCCTGACACATGACCCTCCCCACAATGTGGTAGTCTGCTCTCTCACACTAGCAGGACAGGGTCTCCCTAGGCTGTTAAGGCAGAGTCTTATATCAGATAATATTATAACGGCTGTGGCAGGCGCCGTATCACCTGTGCCGTATAACATAACAGAATCAAGGGAGTGATATCCCATCTCCTTTGCCATATTCTTTGGTTAGAAGTCACAGATTCCACAAAAATGGAAAGATTATACAAGGCATGAACATGGGATCACTCTAGGCTGTGTCTGCCACAGGAAGATGAATTGAGTTGAGTCAAGATAATGCTACAAGACCAAAGTCAAAACTCTTGCTTGGATTATAATAGAATACAATGTCTCTACAACGTACCATCCAAGATGTCCAGTTTACAATAAATATTTCCTCAAGATATGCTTAAAAGGAAAAAAATGAGAGTCATGTTCAAAAGTAAAACAGTCAATTGAAATAAATCTAAGATGAAACTTGAGTTGAAATTAACTGACTAAAGAGAAATAAGGACCAAACGCAGTGAGTAACCATGGATTTGGTTCTGAACAGGGAAGCAAAATAGTTATAAAGGACATTAGTGGGGCAACTCATACAGTTTGAATACAGATTAGGTAATAACATCTTATCTACAATAAATTTTCTAATTTTAATCTTTGTACTACAGTTATGTAATAGAATACAGTTCTCAGGAATTAAACACTGAAGGTTTAAGGTAAAGGAATCTGATAATGCAACTTACTCTCAAATGGTTCAACCAGAAAATTATGTATATCTACGTACCTAGATTTGTATCTATTGATCTATCCATCTATTGAGAGAGGAAGCAAGAGATTGAGAAAGTGAGAGAGAGAGAGGAAGAAAAAGAGAGGAGAGGCAGTGAGAAAATGAATAGGCAAAATTATTACAATTGGTCACTTTATGAAAGGATGTACAAAATGTCTTTGTAATATTCTTGTAACTCCTCTATAAATTTGAGGTTACAGCATCATAAAATTGTGCAAAAAATGTTAATATTAATTATACTTAATTGACACAATCTATATTTAAATTTCTTAAAATATGGATATATATATTGATTTGAAAATTTAAAACATATATTATTGAAAGAAACAGAAGATTGGAAATAAATATTACAAAAGTAAACTGACTCTAGGTTCTGAGTTTATAGGTGATTTTTAGCAGATTTTCTTGACTTTTATTTTACACAGTTTATAACGTATGTAAATAAAAACATAATAAATTGTAACTTAAAGGACCTGTGATATAGAAATGTTAATGGAACGAACAATGTATTTGATATCCCACTCCCCAAACCCCGTGCTACAGTTGGGTTTCTATTCATAACATATCTATGTGTTAATAATACTGCTCTTTAAAAATTAAAGCATAATTCACTGAAGACGATTATCATTATTTTATCAGCAATATGTAAAGTTCCTTTAGGTACCTTGAATAAGAGTTTTATCTGTGGGAACCAAAACTATATTTAATGTTGGAATAAAAAACATTAATATACTGGAATTTGACAAAGTATCAAATTCTAACTTAAGTTACATTTATATATCATTTTTTCTTCTGAGTGTCTTCCATTCCAATCAGGAATCAGTGATTTCATGTGAATGAAAAACAGCAATGAGTTAAAAGGATCACATCATGGAGGGGGGTACATGTGTATGTATTGTCAAGGAGAGGAAGGGTAGAGGAAATATTCTTGGATGAAAATATTTGCATTAATTTTCAGGAAGATATATGGAAAATTCATAAGTAGTGTCATTCTTGTATCAAATATTAAGATTACTTTGTGAAGTTATTTGTTAGTAACATGTGGAAAGTTTGGCATCAGACTAATTCAAGGTGTCCTGGAACATGGACTAGAATCTGTGCAGTATTGATAGTCCTGAACGAGCTCCAACAAGTAGGCTGGATTTTAGTAGTTAGAGCCACCGAAGTTTGTATTCAATTAAACTCATTTCAATTTAATATGCCCTATTATTTGGAGGAAGGGTAGAGACAGTACTTGAAGTTGCACCTATGTCTAAAATGAACGGTATTTTCAAACAAAAAATTTTAGTATCATCCTTGAAATAAATGTTATGATATTATGTTGTTTGCCAAGTAAACACCTACTGACAAATTCAACCATTACAACTTGGTTGCCAAAAGCCAGAAATCTCTTGAATATTTTGGCCCAATATAATCCAGTGAAAATCATCTTAAATGATTAATTTACACTGAAATCTTTCCCTAACACACTGTCTATATAGTATTACATAATTGCAGCTGAAATAATTGACTCTGGGAAAATTAAACTAAGTTATTCAAATCACAGACATACCTGAAGAGGAAACCAGAGAAAATACTCAAAAACCTCAGCTTTAACTCATTTATTCATTCATTGACAAATACTTGTTGATTTCTACTAGGTGCCCAGGCATTCTAATAGGGAAATAAAAGTACTTGCTGAGTAAATCTGTCCTAGAACAAGTGTTAATCCACTACAATTTTAAATGTCCCAAATTTGCACATGGATAGTTAGATGTGCATGGATAGATATGTCCTGGTATGCTAAAATAATTTGTAAATTATAAAGCTAGACTTTTGTTTTAGTTCTGTCTCATGTATAGGATGTATTATTAATTGGTACAGAATGAAACTGACTTTTTACTTCTTTATACACACTCTGGGTACAAGATCAGAAGCGGAATACTCAATATTTGAACAGAGTTTAGGATTTAGCAAAAATATACTAGATTACCAATTTGAATAAACCTTTCATGATAACAGTACTTTTCAGAAATGCGTCTACCACCCCACACATTTAAAGTTCACTGGCTGACAAATATGAATAAAATAATACTCTACCTAAAATAATGCATTTCTCACGTTAAATGTTCTCTGATGATTCATTTCTTTTTATATTAGCTTTTTTTCCTACTGTTTTCATGATTTCAGTGATACTTATATTTCAGTGAACCATATCATTGGTATCTAATGACGAAATCTCTATATCTAAATGTATTTCACCAAGAAATCCTTCACGCTTACCAGGATATGTTTATAGGTTCTATCATGTATACTTGAGTGCTTTTCTTTCTGAACCCAAAAAACACTAAACAAAAATTTTATCTTGTGTCACCAAAGTCATCTATAAAGTCTAGAAGTGAAATAATCAATAAAAGAATAAAACATATTCCCAAAGGGACAAAAAATGTATGTTTTTTGCTAGTCTGATTAAATTAGTTTATTCTTCTTAAATTAGAATGTTAGTCTTTTCCAAATAATAAAACTCATGTTTTAATTTTAAACTTTTATCAGAGTGGAAATACAGTTCTCCAGATTGAGACACAGAAATATGGCAAAGGACCTAAAATCTGTTGTCAAATCACATAAAATCGTTAATGTAAATTTGCAGTTATTTCTTAGCATGGAAAATGTTGAGTATATATAGTTACTTTTCCTTCTGTCTGTCCTATCTCTGCCTCTGTCAAAGAAGCATTCTTTTCTCATGTACTCAGTCCACATTTATCATGGACATTAGCTGTATTTCATATCTTTTATTCTATTGATGGGGAAAAAAACAAAAAGAAAACCTCTATTTATCTGAGGGCTAGCATTCCTGATCATACTTCATATGTAATAATGATCAGTTGGCTGCCTCATAAGTGTGAAAATAATTAACTTCTAAGAATGTAGAATGGACAGATGACCCCTGGCAAAATTAAAATGATTTGTGTATACGGCATATTAAATTACTTCATAAAATATATGCACCGTAACTTGTTAAAAAAGAAAAGAAAGAAACATCAAGGCCAACATCCTAGCAGTGTTCCAGCTAGAAAGCAAAGCCTTAGACCATGGCTAGTATTCAGGATCAGGGTACCTGGAACATGCTACACCAGCTGGAGAAAGTATAAGTGAGGTCTGAGAGACAGCCAGAGCCCAGGTTATTGGGACTTTCTAAATCGTGGTAGGGCAGCTGGTGTGTATTTTAAATAGATAGGAAGCCATTGGTGGACGGATACGATAAAGTATTCTGGTAGATATTAGTTGAATAATACATTTTAGAAGAAGAATGGTGACAAGGAGACCAGTTAAGAAAATTTTGCCATTGTTCAGGTGATAGACGATGTCTTCATCTAGTCTATAAACAAAGTGGACAAGTTTAGGAGTGGGTTTGGAGAACAATAATCAAGAGTTGTTAATATATTTGCTATCAGTGAAGGAAACGGAGGAAACACAGTAAATGCCTAAATATTTCACCTGAGTCATTCCGTGGCTGATGATGCTATATACTAAGATGCAGAAAAAGGCTTTTGGAGGAACATCTTGAGGGAGAAATCAAGAGTTCTGTCTCTGTCACATTTGAAATGCTGATCAAGGAGCATACAGGTATTTGTTTACTGGCATACAAAAAGCTTTACAAAATTAATATTTACCACTTAATGAGTTTGAAGATAAATATACACTCACGAAACTGTCACCAGAATCTATGCCATAAACCTATCCATCACCTCCCAAAGTTTCCTCCTGGATTCTTATTTCTTCTTCTTCTTCTTCTTGTAGTAAGAAAACCTAACATAGGATCTAACTTCTTAGCAAATTTTTAAGTATACAATACAGTATTGTTAAGTCTAAGCACAGTACTGTGCAGTAGATCCCTAGGACTTATTTGTGCTGTATAACAGAAACTTTGTATGCTTTGACTAATACGTCCCCATTTCCTCCTCCCTCCAGTGCCTGGCACCTAGCATTACACTCTGTTTCTATGAGTTTGACTACTTCAGATTCATCATGTAAGTGAGATCATGTAGTATTTTTCCTTCTATGTCTGATTTATTTCACTTAGTAAAATTGACCTCCAGATTCATCCACATCATCCTACGTGGTAGGATTTCCATCTTTTTAAAGGCTGAATAATATTGCATTGTATGTACATACCACATTTTATTTATTCATTCATCCGTCAATGACATTTAGTTTGCTTCCACCTGTGGTATGACAGCATGATGATCTAAAATGAAAATAAATGAATTAAAATTAAATGTCTAAATATTATCAATTCCATAAATATAACATTGAGTATAACAGGAAAGGTGCAAGAGAATAGAAGGCCTAATAGCATTTATGTTTATTTTTACTATCCAAAATATGCTTATAAAATAATACATATGTGTATCAAACTGTATTAAAAATACAAATTTACATCAACCTTAAGATGCTGTTTACCTTTAGGTTGGGAGGAAGAGGACTAGGAAAAGGGAATGAGGGAGCTAATGCTATTTTTAAGCGTTTCATCAAAATAAAGAAATGAATCAAATATGGCAAAATGTTAACATTTTAGAACTAATATCTAAGTTCAGGACCAAGGCTAGAGAACCGCTTGAACAGGACGTACAGACCGGGCTTGAAGCGATCCCATTGGTGAGAAGAAGAGGGGTTATGAGACTGAGGAATCTGTCAGGAAATGATAGACATTAATCATGGGACGCCTTTGGCAATTTTCAAAATCCCTGCAATCTTTGGCATGTATAATTACTGTCTTTGATATTCTTTGGAACACTTACTTCAATTATACGTTCTGACCAACAAAATAACCATCGCTTTCAATGATTCCCAAATGTAGAATTTAACAATAGCAAATTAGCATGTTGTTGTGATGATAGAACTTTAAAGTAAGAATAATTTTTACTTGATTGCTTTAAAAGGATTTTAATTATAAAGAAGTATTGTAGATTATAAAACTAATCAGCATTTTGAATGTTTCTGCATTTAAGAAAATGTTATCATGAAGTCAGCGAGATACATTTTGGACATTACTTTTTAAATCCTTCTCGCCAAATACTTTCTCTGCGATACCTGGAAGGTAGTATGTATAACGTCTAAGCAAATACTCTGAAGAGACTCTCTGGTTTCTACACTGGCTCTGACGTTTTCTAGCTGTGTGACATTGGACAAGAACCATCTCTAAGCCTCTATGTCTTATCTGTAGTGACAAAAATAATGGTAGTGATTTCAAAGAGGAATTTTTGTACATTAAAACAGATAATGCACATACACCACTTGGCAAATTACTCAATAAAGTTAGCTACGGTTACTATTATTTGTAGTTCTTTTAATTTTAGGAATTTTTATAATTCTGAAATTAAAATATTAGTTCTATTATGTTATTAATGTTATATATTACATGTAAATATAATTTACATAGGAACACAAAATTGGTAAAGAGTTCTACAATTCTTTTTATAATGTTACTTTCTTTCACAAGTGAGAGCAAAATGATAGAATCATGCAAATACTCATTCTTTAGCTTTTTCTGTTAACAAGAAGATTTCTATAAATAGGTAGATGGGTAAATGGGAAAGAGAAAGATGAAGGGAGAAAAAGAGTGAGGAGAGGAGAAAAGAAGAGAGAGACTAACTTTCCAGGAATTTGTATCCTGAATACCCATAACTCCACGTCCCCCATGAACTAGGCCATCATTTCCAGCGGGTGTTAGGGGAAAATTTAGTTCATTATCATTTTGCAGTTTGTTCTTGGGAGGTAAATGGTCCTTATGGCTTCCCTTGGGCAAAATAATCACAAGGGCATTTTGTTTTATTTTAATTTTTTTAGTTTCTTTGTGTCTCTCCTTTTGAGTAATTTTGTTGGATAACTTTAACAAAGGCTGATTGTTGATCACTAAGTAACATTTGTGCTCTTCAGCATCCTTTGCTAATAGGAAAAAAGGAACATAAATCATACAGAAAAATGCACAGATATGTATATAGCTATTTAAAAAAATGTTTAAGCTTTTTTTGGATTGGGTAGAAAAATTCCAGGAATTTCACTATTTTATAAAAATGAACATGGATTTATGTCTTCGAACCAGAAAAATTACGTCATCAAATGAACATTCCAAATTTTGTAAATCAGGAGAAGGATTTAATCTTTATTTTGATATGGAGAATTCCAAAGTTGTTCAAATATTTAGTGTATCCTGATTATATGCCTCAGTACAAAATTATGCAAGTTTTCAATTTTCCAAGTGTAAATACAAAACCTCTGCTGAGAAAAAGCTGCCTCAGCAGCTTCAGAACAGTTATTATTTCATAACCTTCATTCACGTCAACATAAATACGTCTTGAATTTCTTTTTCAGTCAATAGCCTCTTTAGGAAAATTCCCAGACCCCTCTCCATGTCTTGCTTGTGTCAAGTCGTCACATCCATCAAGTAAAGAAGCTCGGGGAAAAGAAATTTTGCAATAAGTTATAAGGGTAAAAATATAATCACACTTTGTCTCATGTCCCCTCAGTTACTCTGATGCTACTGAGATACTTGGAGCTAGGCCACAGAATTGAGGAGGAGATGAGGGAATGGCACCCAGCCTACTGGCCTTCTTTACACTTTATTGAGGAATACAGGAAAAGCCAGTTAAATAAGGTGTAGGATGTGTCAGTAAGGATAAAAGGAATAGAAAACATTAATAAAGAGTGATAGCATAGAAGAGAAAGAATTCTTTTTGCTAGTCTTGTGCTATAGAAACAAAACACAATTTGCTAATGCTGTAATTTTGAGGTAAATTCTAAGTAACATAGTCTCAAATCTTGTCTTAAATCCTAACTAAGATTTAGATTCAATACATCAAAGGCCACAAGCTTCTCTCTTCATCTAACCATGATTTGGTAAGTTTTCTGCCACTTTAACTCAAATATTTCTTTGCTTTAATCAACCTGGAAAATTTGTCTTCTTGGAATTATTTCTGTCTGTTTTTACACTTTGTATTATTTATTATATTTCTGATGAGAGGCTAGGGAGCTTGAATTTGACCATGCTCCTTAGCAACGGTTTATGTGTGCTTACAGCACTGGTGGGCCATCTGTAAAATTAACAGAGGGAAGAAGAAATTTTTTCTTGCACACTGAGTGGAGAAAGAAAACTGGGTAGGAAGTATATGCTTTCCCTTTAAAAATGCAACATTTTTTACAGTGTCAAAAGAAGTAAGCCTTAAGACAAGAGCAGATGCTATAAATTGCACTGAGGTTGTCTGCTGGCTACTTGGCCCAACCATGTCATTTTAGTCCACAATGCAGTTAGGCCACAAAAAAACGAAACAAAACAAAAAAAATAGTTGTTTTCTTTTCTCTTTCATCAGTTTAACTAGAAGAGGGATTATTGGAATAATTGACAATAATATCACAATCATAGCTCATGCCTTACCAAAAGGTTTGCAAATCGCTAGACCTATATGACTTATCATCTGTCTGACACATAGTAGTTACTGGTATTTTTTGAACGAATGGCTAAATGAATGAATAACACCATAGATGTCATCAGAAATTTAAAATATACCTCTCTCCACTGGCATTTACAGAGGTTATTTAGATCAATTTTTTTTATATAAGGATATCTTCCTTATTAAGTTAAAATGATACATTGATATATGTTAAAATAAACTCACAGATCTCTATGTTACAGGTATTTTTAAAGTATCTTTTAAAGGATAAATATAAAATTATACCATGTTTTGTCCTGATGACTGATTTGGTTCCAGCTCTTCTTAACATATATTAACATTTTGTAGACTCTCCTTATTTGGGTCATAAATCTTCATGTTTGCATATATATCATTTAAAATGTATAATTTGCCCTGTGGAGATCAGGAAAACGAGGTGTTTCCTACTACCATCACCATCTCAGTTAATAGCAGCCCAGACTGTAAACGTTTTCACATCTTTTTTTTCCTCTGTGTGTGGTTAGGGTCTGTTTTAAATTTCTTTATGATGAATATCTATATAACCAAATGTCAAATTCCCAAACTTTAATGTCAAGACCCAACCTCAAATATATTACATAAATTTTAATTTTATTTACTGTGGCTGTCAATATAGTCTTATTACTTTATTTCGTTTTTGATCTTTAATGAAGTACCTGTGAGTTATGATGTGGAAAAATGTCAGGATGAGAAAATGATGATCCTCATTTTTTTCCCCAGCTGTGACATTTCAGTATTATGAGCTATATCTCATAAGGTCAGGACTGTGTGACCTATTTTGCTATACTCATTATCCACTAATCCCAAAACAGAGGCCAAGAGAAAGGAAGAAGTCTATTTTAAAAGGACTGCTGGCCGTGGATTTGTGCGATGTGTTGCCTGTAAGGACAGAGGGAATATTATACACTGGCCTTTCAGGGTGAAAAAACTCAAGTTGGGTCACAAAAAATTAACTCATGACCCACCATAAAGAATAGGTAATCAGATAATCTTCTCACTACCTTGTACCACCTTTCTCCATGACAGAGAGAAAAGGTGAAATCACCTTTTTATGAAATCACCTTTATGAGCAAACATTTGTGAGGATACGAATTGACGAAATATAATTCCAAAAGTATTGCAAAAGTTCTGTCATTTTTTTTTTTTTTTGCAACTAGCCTGTAGTGGCAACCTGAAACAACCACAACATAATACTCAAAGTTGATAGCAAGTTAACTATATCCACAGAAGACTGCTAGGTCAAGAATCAGAATTTTTGAAAATTCCAACCTGGGAACATATATTTTTTTCCCTGTTGTCTTAGAAACAATTGAGAAAACAATTATTTTCATTCCTGATATTTATCTTCTAAAAAATGGGCATTATTTCCACTTCTAAAGAACATCCATAATATCTGACTCCCAAAAGAAAACCCAGGCTCTAGAACAAACACAAGTAGAACAAAATTGAACCAAACCAGTAGCCCAGACATAAGCCCATCATGAGGCTCATTTGCCTAGCCAAGCTGTCCTAGACTAGCTAATTTGTAGCTAACCTAGATACTCAGGAATATTAAAATAACCACTTTTTATAATAAGTCACTGAGTTTTGGGGTGATTTGTTATGCTGCCCTATTGTGGCTGCAGATGGATTTTACAAATATTAAGGCATTGAACTTGAGTTAAATTCTATTTTCCATGAAAAACTTATTTAACCTTTCCATGACTCACTTTTATAATCCTAAAATAGAGGCACTTGGTTAGATTTTCTTGGTAAAATGGGAAGTAAGGTCATCAGATAAGAATGTGAATGGGAGAAGAAGTGTTAAAGTGAAGACAGTAGGAGTGTGAATGTAATAGAAAATAAAGAGGAAATTCTGGGCAATATTGTATGTCAGTGGTTTCAAAGGATTATTTAATTTGGGCATCAAAAGAAGTGAACTAGAAAGATACAAGACTGTAGTCATAGATTGGGGTGTGTGAATCTGAGATTACGGAGGGGTTAAAGTTACTGGTAATGACAAAGTTTAGGAGACGACCATGCTCATGAATGTCTAGGGTGAGGGACACCAGTAACAGTATTAATGGAGGACAGCCGTTCAATGAATTGAGACATCAGAACGCTGCAAAGATCAACAATTCTTGAAATAATCAAGAATGAAGTGTTGGAGAGAGTGACAGTCAACCACAAGCTAAAAATCTCTAGGAAATGATGGAGAGTAACCTAAGGATCTATGGATCATGGCAAAAGTAAGAGATACTCATACGTACATTCTGATAACCAAGATGTGATAGTTTTGAAAGAAGTGGTACTGAAAATGGTATTGAATGGGCAATAAGCAACACATAGGATAACTATCCCACCTGTAGGATTGCAGAAAACTGTCACCATTTGCCATGCAATTCTGATGCTAACTAGTAGAGTCAGCATAGATTTCATAGCTTAAGGGCACACACTTCCAAGAGGCTCCCCTTCACTTCAGACACCAGCCACACTTTGGGGCTCCCCAAGTCACCCACACTACTGAAAAGTGCTACAACTTCAGAAGTTCCTCTTACCCCTTCAGGTTCAATAACTTGCTAGAGCAACTCACAGAACTCAGGAAAACACTGTACTTGAATTACAGTTTTATTATAAGGGTACAAATCAGGAACGAGCCAAAAGAAGAGACTTGGAGGTCCCAAATGCAGAGGTCTTGGAAGTCTCAGCTGCAGAGCTTCCATGTCTTCTCCCGAGAAATCAGAAGGTACAGCAATCTATTCACCAACCAGGAAGCTCAAGTGAGCTCTGATATCCAGTTTTATTACATAGGTACGATTGGTTGAATCATTGGCTACATAATTGAACTCAATCTCCAGCTCCCTTCCTCTGCCTGTCGATTAGGTTGATATCATCTGGCTCAAAGCCTCAACCCTTTAATCACATGGTTGGTCTTTCCTGCCTGGTTAGCCCCCATCCTGAAGCAATCTAGGGACCCACTATGAACCCCTTCTCTAGGATAAACTCAGATGCGGTTCCAGGGGCGTATCGTGAATTTTAAAAAGGCACTCCTAACACTATAGAAAATTCCAAGGATTTAAAAGCCCAGTCTCAGGGACTTTGGATAAAAAACAGACAAATTCTTTATTATATAGCGCCACTTAAGAGGCTACAGGGCAATCAGCATCCTTAGCGGAGAGCCTGGTTCCTTTAGAATAAGAATGTGAAGAGGCTTAGGAAAGGCAGGATTTTGCTGATGAATCACCATCAGAGGTACAATGAAAAGATTTTAGGAGGTGGGAAAGAGTGGGAGTTGTGAGAAAGTGGACTATCAGGATTTGCATGCAGGAGATAAAGAATGACCTGGGAGAACTGAACTTGTGGTTACAAATTCACATTTCTCTACAGAGAATAAGGAGATTAATGCTCATGGTATTAAAGTGAAAAGTGATGTCAAGGCTGTGAGTATCGGCAAGTAGGTGCTAAAGTCTTTCCAGAAGCATGCACAGTTCTGAGTTTCCCTTTAAACTCATGGCAACGAAGCTGTGGAGGCTGGGAGGGGGTTAAAGATCACCAACAGTGGATGCTGGTAAAGCAGTCACCTTAAGCTGTTGAGTGGCCAAGCAAAAACAAAATGCCCCTGTCCCCCAAGAACCACTCTTCTGACCTTACACAATATCAATTTGTGAATTTCATATAAAGAAATTCTAAATTATGTACTCTTTTGTCTCTGCCTTCTTTGACACAATAGTAAATCTTTAAAAGTTTTAAACAACTTATAGTTGCTTCCTATAGTTGCTTACAGTTTACAAAATATTTTATTATACATTATTTCACTTAAGTCTCACATAAAATTAGGACGGGATGCTATGCCCATCTATGCTAAAGAATAATAAATGTCTGGCCCCATAGAACATAGTTATCAGGTGGAAAGCTCTGATTTAAACACAGATTTTCCAGTTTGAAATTCCATCCTCTTCCCATTAGCTTTTGGTGTCTCTCTATTTGGGAGAGCTTATTTTATATAAGCTTATATTCATAACCTGTATCTAATATGGTCAACAACCTAAACCAGCTCGGGTATGTCAGGATAGGAAGTGAAGTCTTCTTTAGATGAAATGTCTCTTTGAGACTTCCTGATTTTCACTTTTCCTTTGATTCACAAATATCCTTGATGAGTTTCTGCATCAGCATGCCACAGGGAACTCTAGAGAGAGCTGAGACATCTCACTATATGTATCTATTCTGAAGTTAACAAGACTTGTCAGGAACTATAATTCTTATTTTCCATTTAGGATTCAGGTCTTAAAATCCAGAGGATGTTTGCTTTACAAATTCACTTTATGAACACTTGTAGTGTCCCTCCCCACCAGCTTAGCTGCTAGGGATGAACTGAAATAATTTAATAAAATATCAGCAAAGTGCACAGTGTTGCACATTTATTCGAAAGGTGGATTTTTATTACTTCATTAGCATATTATAAGTAATGAGGGGATTTTAGGCAAATAATACATCAGCATGGGTATTTATGCTTATTTTAGCTCAGAGTTTCCCTTACTTTTGAGCACCAGATTTATTTCATATGTATTTATCATATTTTCTGTAGCCAATATTTAGTTATCACATTATGTGACAAACACAACTGAATCATTACTGTTACAATGGCTCCATAGAGTACTGAATTTCAGGTCTATAATGATCTGTTATGTACTAGTCCTGCCAAAGTATCCTTTTTCCTTATAGGGAGAAGCTTCTCTGCTTCTTGCTCTAATGTTTTCATTCTTGACTTTGTTTTGCTGATGCTCCTCATCTCAAAGGGGAAAGAAGAAAGGAAGAAACCACAGCAATAATTACCAACTGAACAGGTCATTATCATTATAATAGAAATGAAATTGAAATGGTAAGAGCTTGGCATTATTCAAATTTTTACTCTTCTCGGTTAATGATCATATCGTATTTGAAATCCTCATAGGCTTCTTTTGAACTGTAGATATGTCATAATACCTAAAGTAGCTTAGGATATGAAATCACACCATAACCCACTGATCAAGATTTTTAGGTCACGTCTCTGGGTGTATCACAGCTCTGATCCTTATGACCTCTCAAAAATGTCTTTCTGAGGAGTTAATAGAGAACAGATGTTGCCTAAAGCAGCAGCTGTTACAATTAGACAAATGGGAAAAACTGGCAAATGAAGATGGCAGAAGCTCTTTAAATAGGTGATCCAATTCCTTAAAAATCAATGAGAAGTTTTGAAAGGTCAAAAAAAGTGCACAAGCATTTGTGTTTGCACATGTATATTCACTATAAGTACTTTGGGAAAACAACTTTCACTGAAATAAAAATTCTTGCGTTCATCTGAAATGGTCTAGTTATTAAAATTATGGAAAGCAAATCCTTCTATACTGTGAAGTATGAAGTTCAGTTTACTGAGTTTTTAAATATACATCTCGTCATTTTTATTAGAGTCAACAATATTTTTCTCATAACTTAATGTGTGCCTTACCTAATGATGCAAAACTCTGAAAAAAATGAAATACTCTCTTTCCCAGGCTAGACCCTCACCTTTCGTGAGTGGAAAGAAGCATGGGAACATACAATGCAGTGACTGCTACTAAGATTGATGAGAAATTAGTCTCCTCGACGGAGAAGAGAAGTATTACAAAGAAGGGATGTTTGACCCCAGACATGGAGAATAAAAAAAAATTGCCAAGCAGAAGAAGACAAGAACAATTTTACCACAGGGAACGCTGAACACCACACCGAGCCTTGAAAACACATTGTGTATTAGAACCCAAGCAAAATGCCAGAAATGGACAGGACAGAGGTTCTCAAATTGTAGTGAGCGCTGTAACTATCTGGAATTCTTATTAAAAATGCAGACATCTGGGTCCCCTCCTGGATATTCTAATCTAGTATAACATCTAGGAAATCTCGGGTGGTTTCTGGGAATTTTCATCTTACTAAGCACCCTTTACTACTCTGATGAAGTCAGGCTCGGGCGTAGACTGCACCTTGAGATGTGTTTCTTTAAATGGCTAGTTCCTGAAGTACGGTCTCCAGATGAGCATTACCATCATCATTACCTAGAAACTTATTAGACCTATGAATTCTTGGCCCTAGCCCAAACTGGCAGAAATTCTAGAGGTTGTCTAGCTATCTGTGTTTTAACAGTGATTTTGTAGCCTATTTTGTTGTTGTTGTTTTTGCTAAGGAAGATTAGCCTTGAGCTAACATCTGTGACAATCTTCTTCCTCTTTATATATGGGTCACCACCACAGCATGGCTGATGAGTGGTGTAGGTCCATGCCTGGGATCCGAACCCACAAACCCAGGCTGCTGAAGTGGAGTGTGCAGAACTTAACCACTACGTCACAGGGCTGAGACCTTACAGACTGTTATTCAACAGGCAGATTCTGATACATGATCAAATTTGAGAATCATTGCTTTAAATTGTACAAATACATTAGGTCTCCATTGGCTGGGAAATCTCACCTATTGACCTGTTTTCAGAAGTGGGCCAGACTTAGCACTCCACAATTAAAGGTAACTTTATCTGTGGAAATCTTTAGATGATATATAAGCAGAAATAAACCCCATGCAGTTCAGACTAGTCACTATTGCTGGCTTCATTCTAGTAGTCTAATTACAGATTTATTCCTGACTTTATGGGATGTAAATATGGACTACAATCCAGTTTGAAGTAATATAACATTGTCCCAAAATATTTGCTAACCTATAATTCTCTGTCTCAGATGTTTACATGGTCCTGCCTCATTTTTAGCAAACAAATTCTATTAGTCACACTTTCAGATTGTAGTGTAGTTTGTTGCAGTTGAACTTAACATGAACTTATTTGGCACAGATTATTTGATAGGTGCTTAACTGAAGTTATACAGTATCATTTAGAGCAGGAATAAGAAATCCCTTCAGTGTGAATTCAAGTAATTGAGGTGACATTGAGATTCACTTTTGAGATTATTCATAGCCTTCCAATGAGTGCATAGGCCCATCTATTTCTAAAGAATCATTATATTTGCTGTAGTGTGAGTAGGGTAAAATTTGTTTTTTGACCTTGCCTAATTATGCAGAATAGATGCTAGCCCTGTATGAAATGACATTTTTGATCACATCAGAGACTAGATTCCTTCTATTTTTTATTGTTAGTAAATATAACTGTTCATCTTGAAATTCAGAGGCCAAAGTCAATGTGTATGTGAGAGGCACTATTTCGTCTACCTATGGAAAGGATGTGGAAGAACAAATCTTTCTGATTTTGATCGCTTCTACAATAAGGAAATATACAGATTCTCTTGTTTCTCAGTGGAAGTTGCGACTAAAATTCTCAAATATGAGTGGAAATCATATTTTTAGAAGGATGAGGCTTGGATTTTGTTCTTCTCTTTCCATGTATTTCTTCTTTCTGTCACCAATCCCTCATGGTCATGGACTAGTCCTTTGTGAGGAAGGAAGGGGCCATGGTTAGCCTGTACTTCTCAAAGAACACCTCAGAGTTGTTTTTCAAAATAGCAAGGTCCAATGGTTCTAGAGCAGAAATAGAATTTGTTGTAGAACTATAGATAACTCTAGGTTCCCCATTTTTTTCATTGTTCATTGATTGATTAGTACCCATGCTCAAGACATTGGGTTCAGAAATAGGTGAAGATAAAATAATAAATAAAACAAGTTTCCTGTAATCTGCAGCTCACAATCTTCTGGAAGACACAGCAAAAGTGGCTAAAAAATTCCTGGGCTGGAGAAGAGTGTAATTATTTAAATTCTAGCTCTGACATATTAAATTTCAAACTACTTATTTCACAACCACTGGTGCCAGCATTTATTTTATCAACTCTTTTATGTTTTTCAATATAATTGCATGGTATTTGTGACTTTAATCAAAGGAATAAGTGGTTTGCTTTGCCTTTGTATAGAGTGGATATTACATTATTTCTCCCAAAATAAACATAGAACCGGGTTAGAATATGACTTGGAAATTATTATCGAAACTGCAGGAATGAACTTTTGGAGTCAGGAGGATTTTCTTGGAGACAGAAGAGACTTCGGACCCAAGCAGATTTAGGTTAAAATCTGATTTGTGTGACTTCAGGCAGTTATTTTAACCTTGCTGAAACTCTGATGCTTCGTCTGTGCATCTGTGAAGTGGTGACAATAAATACTATAATATATTGCTATAAAATAATTAAATGAGATGACGTTTGTAAAGAGCCTGGCATTTGGTTGGTGCTCAATAAATTTTAGTTTTATTTGACACACATTCTCTTTAATGCCTTCCCCTTTCGTATGGAGCCTTGTGTCAGCCATTAACTGCTTGTCGCTCCATTTCACATCCTACCTCTTTGAGATTTAAGGAGTCTACCTTAAAAAACAAAAATTATTACACTAGATACTGTTTCCCTATTATTCAAACAATATATGCATATTGGTGTGCGTCTCCTCTATGCCATGCATTTTCATGGATGCCAAGGAGCAGTTGGAGTGGATTGTGAGATGCAGAATTACAGACTGGATAATTAAAGCAATAGATGGTTTAGACTGACTGACATTTAAAACAAGAATGACTAGGACCAGTAATTGGCAGAACACTAGAGGAGTTAAAAGGTACGAGTCGAGCACATTTTGTCTTTTGGCGTTGGTATTGACTAGTTCTCTGAAGGTTTCTAGTTATATACAAAACTTCCTGTTTGCTCTTTATATCTTCATTCTATTCTGACTACTGCCATCATTACTGTTAAAAAATAAAATTTTGTATGTTTTTTAGCTATGGGGGCAGTAGGGAGAGAAATCAAGAATCTGCTTCATATTTTATCGAGAGTCTGGGAAACAACTTACCAGACGTAAGTGCTTCCCATTAGTGGCTGCTTATGAAAGCTGAGAACCAGAGTGAAAAGATATCTTCCCAGGGGGGCTGGCCCCGTGGCCGAGTGGTTAAGTTCGCGCGCTCCGCTGCAGGCGGCCCAGTGTTTCGTCGGTTCGAATCCTGGGCGCGGACATGGCACTGCTCGTCGGACCACGCTGAGGCAGCGTCCCACATGCCACAACTAGAGGAACCCACAACGAAGAATACACAACTATGTACCGGGGGGCTTTGGGGAGAAAAAGGAAAAAAAATAAAAAAAAAATAAAAAAAAAAAAAAAAAAAAAAAGATATCTTCCCAGTGGTTTTGATGACAATAGTATTTCTTATATATTTATCAAGTAAGGAAATAGTTAATTGCATTGTGCTAAACACTGCTATAGTAATGCAGAGATGAGTAGGATACAACCTTATTGTGTGGAGCGCAGAGTTTCTTGATGGAGGACACCTGGTTTCCATTCCCAAAGGGCTGTTCACAGTGGAGCAAAGTTACCACTGAAATGGCAATACCTCTATCACTTAAAGGAAAGTGAGTAGAGATACAATGGGAGGGTAGGTTAAGGATGGATATAGTTTTTTCTTTTGGGGGGGATCTATTATTCACGTTATCCTTGTATATGGTTCCAACATCTTACTTCCTTCATTTGTAAGATCCATAGACTCTAAAAGCCACACAATAATATTCGCTTTTTAGGGACCCGTGGTTGCATATTTATTCTTCCTTATTCAATCCAGTTAGCTGCCTTCCTAGATGACTTACCCCTTTTTATATTAGTTTTTTCTTCATTTCTTCCATTACCTTTCCTTAAAATACCTATTATATTGGCAATGAATATTCCTACCTTCTTTACTGTGTCAAAAGAGTGTTTACCCCACTTCTTTGTCTTTACTAGAAACTACCTTTCCCTGGGTAAGGTAAGGTTGACTTGTATTCTCTACACCTGCTGTGGACTTAATGTTTGTGTTCCCCTGAAAATTCTTGTTGAAGCCCAAATCTCCAACATGATGGTATTTAGAGGTGAGGCCTTTGGGAAGTAATTAAGTTTAGATGAGGTCTTGAGGGTAGAGCCCCCATGATGGGATTAGTGTCCTTTTAAGAAGAGGAAGAGACCAGAGCCCCTTCTCTCATGTGAGAATACAGCAAGAAGGTAGGCATCTGCAAATCAGGAAGAGGGCTCTCACCAGGAAGCGAATCTATGGCACTCTAATTTTCTCAGCCTTCAGACATATAAGAAATAAATGTCTATTGCTTTAGCCGCCTAATCTATGGTAATTTACTAAAGCAGTCTGAGCTGGCTAAGACAATTCTACTAGGATTTTATTATTCTTCCAAAATCCAGGAGACAGAGTAAGATTTTTCTAGTTGTCCTCTACCCCATTTTCTCAAATTACCTACTAATTCTTTTTAAAAGTCTATCTTCTTCTATTGAAAGCCTCTCTCTCTACTCATCACTGCCAAGCACAACTTTCTTGACTTTTGCCTCACAACACAGGAAAATAAGGCATATTTAACTCTATTCCATTTCATGCAAATGATCTACCTATATGCCCTCGCCTTTTAGGAGCTGGGCTTTTTTTCATTTCAGATCTTTCACCTCCACGCCACCAAAGCCCAGTGGCCATTCTCTTGGCAATACATTGAGTAACACTCAGAATTGCTTCACCTTATATCAGATTTCCTGTGAAGCAGAATTTGAGACAGAGATTAATGCTCAGGAATTTATTAGAGACTGCGCTTTAGATCAACACCTGTGGGAGAAAAAGAAAGCAAAAGGAATGGGTCGAGAGAAAAGTTGGTCTGAGTTGCTGTCTTATCAAATGCTTCATTCAACCCACAGAGGGTGCTAGAGCTGGAAGGCCATCTAAAGTTGTCTGTTTAGAGGCAAGGGTACCAAGTCTTTCAACTCTTCTGTCTATCACTCATTGGACATGGTTGCCTCAAGAAGGGACCTGGCCTTGGGCAAGTCTCCTCTCTTCAGCCCAGGCAGCCATATGAGAAGGTGAATAGCTGGGAGGGTTTTACCAGCAGCATTCCCAACGGGTAAGAAAATAATCCTTCAGTCCCAGAGGGATATCCGGGAAATGCGTGACAGCATCAATTACATTCTGTCGTTATACTATTGAGATACTTACACTTCATATAAATTCCAGGAGTAGCAACTTCTGGGAATAAAAGGATAAATAAATGCTGCACGGGGGTAAACATGAAAATTTAATTTATTGAGAAACTGCCTAGTACTAAAAGGTTGAATGCGAGTTTTCTACATCACAATACTTCTTGGAGATTACTTTGCCCTGAGCTTAATGATAGAATACTTTTGTAAGTTTTCTCCTGAAGTTTTTCTTTCAGGAGATGATTTTGCAAAATTTAATGAATAATTTTTTAATGAAAATAAAATACAAAATAAAAATTACTCACACTTTGGAAGAGCTTTGCAATGTGCCAAGAATTATTCTAACTTTCTTACACGCATTAGCTCACTTAATTCTACTATCCTCCCCATCTCACAAAAGAGAAAAATAAAACTCAGAAAAAGGGTTGTTGTTTCCCAAAAGTCACACAACTATGGATATGGCCTCAATAGTCTGGCACCAGTGCCTACACTTTTAAACACCAAGTTATAGCAGCTTTCTCATTCGTTCCTTGAATGGCAAAGCAATTTGTCTAACTATCCTGATTGGTGTGACTAGTTCTAGAAAATGAACGTGGAGTCATATAATTTCCCCCTTAGATTTCTGTCTTTTACAGAGTGTTCCATGGAGAGATTGAAGGGAATATTGCTCTCACACTGTTTATTTTGTTTTATATCCTGGCTTTAAGATAAATTACTTTCAATTCACATAGAAAAATGAAAGTGAGTAAACAACGATGTCCAGCATATTCACCATTGAAAGACTATAATATTTGAATAGGAAAAGAAAAGATCAGAACAAAAAGATTTCTGTCTTCTTCTTCCTTTTTTTCTTTTTTGAAGTAATTACTTGCTGAATCATCTCATCCCTCTCGGGGGAAAGTACAGTTATTGTCAAATGGCAATGAAAATGAAATCTGTCAGCTGTGGCAAGCCAACTTTGCTTTCTGCTCACTCAAACCTCAATGCTACACAATTCTCCAAATAATTGTGAACATTTTTTTCTTGCTAATTTTCTTCTAGTTTCTAAAATTAAGTTTTAAAAAAAGGCATGAATTGGGATGTATGAAATAAAGACAAATACAGAAAAACAGAAGATGTTTAGGGAAAACAGGATAAAATGAAGTTAGATATAGTGATTCAGTGCCATTATGAGAATTCAAAATTTTTAGGAATGTTTTTCTGTACCCAACAGCTTATAGATGCTGCTTAGTTAGTTAGATATTGTGTTTCATTTACTGTGAAGTTATACTATTGAATGTAAAATTATCTGTACCCTTATGCATAAGAATATCTTGTCTCTTGCACATCAAGATCGTTTAGCTCAAAAGGACTATCTCGTAAATTCTATTTGTTGAATCTCAAGAGATTTCTAGGACTCTTTTATCCTTTTTTATCTCTAAACATCAGGAAATTTAGAAAATGAAGAAAGATGAAAATAAAATTAATATCATTGTTAATACTACCATCTAAGGATAACAACACAACATTTGTGTGCATCCTTTCATTATTCTTCTATACCTACTTTATACAATCTACAAATACTAGACAGGCTACCTAATTTAGGGGGCTCAGTGCAAAGCAAAAATGCAGGGCTCCTTCTTCAAAAATTATTAAGAATTTCAAAACGGCAGCAGCAGCGTTAAACCAAGTTCAAAACCCTTCTAAATAAAGGAACTGGTGCAACTGCACATGTTGCACACCCATGAAGCTGGACCTGTTTGTTTAAAGAGTGAGTGAGTGAATGTTGAGTAACAGGAGTTTTTGGTGAAGCCAAAGACATCATAACTGTATCGAGGAAAACTCAGGTTGACATGAATTTGGAAATACTGCAGGTACTTTCCCTGTCTGCATATCCAGAATATGATGGAGAATGACATTCATATGGAATTAAGAATTGGTACTTACATTATGGTTAAAAGAGAGAAAATGAGGCTGAAACTAACCAGAAACTTATAGCTACCCCAGAAATACGTGAAGGGTAGAACAGATTAGAGAAATAAATAAAATGTTACTTAAAGGAAAAGTCCAAATAATAAATCAGAGGCAATCACTACCGGGTATGTCAGCAAATGTCTACTCCACTTTACTAAAATTAATTTGTAAAGAAAAATTGAAGCTTAGGAGTAGCTAGGCAAATTGGCCACTGAATGTTTGCTAACACTTTCCTAAAATATAACCTTTACTGTTTATCATTTCATACTTGCAATTGTCTCATTAATGCAGGAGGACTGATAAATTTTGGCCTCCTTTTGCAAACTGGAAAAAGAATAGGCTGATTGGAGATTACTGGTAAGGCAGCTCTGATCCTGTCCTTGAGAGACTAGGGATTTATATCTCCTAAGATTGCTGTCACCTACCTTGGAAGTAATCAGCAGACCTTGAACTATAAATATAGAAATATATTTACAAGTCATAGAAACAAAATTATAGGCATATTTATTCCTTGCATATTTCTGACAACAGTATAAATCACCACTAGTGATTACTTTGTGAATTTCAGTGGCTAATTGATAAATAGTCAGCTTCTGATTATTTGCAATAATGGAAGGAAGCAATAATGTGAAGATTTCAGAGTAGATGATATAAACAGTGATGTTTCGCAGGTTTTGCATCTAGATTTATTTGTTTAAATTTATTATTAACTAACATGGTATAACATTACTATCATTAATATTATTGACATAATATTGGTATATATTAGTGTAAGTAGCACAGTATAACATTATTATCAATAGTCAATATTGACGATTACATAATTTATGCAAATTATTAACCTATTATTAGAGAGCAGTGTAATAGTAACAATATACTTTAGCACACATACCGCCCTTTGATAAATTCAATCTTTATATCTACCAAATTTGTCTGAGTTTCTTTCTAGACTCTGAGCTCATTAAGCCATAGAGATTGTTACTTATCTTTTTCCCAAGATTACCTGTGCACTGACTTGAACACACTTAGGTCTCAATAAGTCTTTGTTGAATGAATGAATGGAGGAATCAATGAATAAGTACACTTTTAAGGAGCATATGGTACTATTGAGGGAATACTTATGCAAATAAAAGCTAGACAAACACAGGCAAGGATGGAGAAGCATATTTCAGCAGAGGGAGCTGCCTAAATAAAGAACGGAGGTAAAAAAGGGTGAAGTTTACATCATAGATAGGAAGAAGTCTGAAGCAAAGGGTTCCGGTGTTCTGTTTTTTATTTACTTTAAAACTTACCTTTTTATATTATTATTTCATTAAGATGAAAGTAGAGAGTTGAGTTGCACGTGCTTTATTTGTCCTCCCCCTAATCCTACCCTGAACTCTGTTCCTTCACTCTAAAAGGTACCCACACTAAGATGTTTGATATATCCTTAGGCAGGTATATGTATATTTTTTTTAAACTGTGTTGTTTTTATATGTTTTAAATTTAACTAGTTTGTTTCTTTTCAGTGAATCTCATTTATCTTGTGGGCTTCTCACGCTAGACCATTATACAGGTTACATTTATGTTGCAGCATAGACCTCTAGTTCATTGCTCCTAATGGATGGATGCCTTGTATGTCATTTACATGACTCTAACTCTGGTCAGTCACACCCTGAGACCCAAGCAAGTGGGATCTTGTGCTTTATAATGTCTCACTCTTGTTCTTCTCTGGCTGTGCCCTCACTGCAGCATAGGGAGTCTAGGGGGCCAAAAGGACTTCCTCATTAAGAGCATTTATAAGTGCCCTCTATGCCCTACCGTCATTCCCTGCCACTTACTTTACACCATATTTCAGGTACCTAGGACCCCAAGGTGTTCTGTCCAAATGTCCTGAGGCCCTTTGTCTTCTAGGGCTGTACTGATTTTGTCCTCCTAAATCAAACTGTGCTTCTGGTGTACACAGCTCTAGACTGGATGGGGGGCCAATGGACAGCATGTTGGGACTATAGATGGAGTCTGTACGTGTATGCTGGAGTGGCCACATACCTACAGGTGAAATCCCTTTGCATGTTAGAGAGAGCAGGAGGGGAGTGCAGGAGGAGGAGGTGAGGGTGACATATGACCGAGGGTGGATGGTAGGAGCATGCTGAGGAACTTGTCTCATTGGAGAAAGAGATTTGAATGGAAAAATATATAGGAGCATGAATTTAGTGTTTGCAAAATTACCAAAAGATTCACCTCCTGGGTATAGATCCAAAAAAAAAAATCATCAAAATTATAAGCTGACATGTATGAAAACATTTATCTTGGTATTATTTATGATATCACCGAGTTGAAAACAACATACTATCTATAAGTAGAGTCAAATTAGGTCAGGATTAGATTATTTACTCTTGTTAACTGATCATCTATCTGTCATCTATCTATCATACATCGTCCATCTTACATATAATACACAAATTATATAACTTTTGTTTGCTTTAAAAGCTTTCTTTTCTATTGCCTGTTGCTTTGACATATGTGTTCATAATGATGTAGATCTAAATATTTTATTTTTATGTTCTCTTCTTTAATTTCAGGGTTTTAAAAAATTAATATACTTTATTTTTAAGAGCAGTTTTAGGATTATAGATAAGATAAGCAGGAAGTATAGGGAGTTCCAACATGATTTCTCTCTCTTTCTCTGCCCTCGGTTTCCTCTATTATGAATATGATACAATAGGGTGGTACATTTGTTACAGTTGATGAACTGAATGGAGACATTATTATTGACTGAAGTCCACAGTTTACATCAGGGTTCACCCTGCATCGTACGGTTCTACGGATTTAGCTAAGTGTATGATGTCGTGTATCAGGTGTTACGGAATCATACAGAATAGGTCCACTGGCCTAAAAATCTTCTTTGCTAGGCCTGTTCCTTTCTATGCTTTTCCTGCCCCTAACACTTGGTAACCATTGATCTTTTTACTGTCTTCATTGCTTTATCTTTTCCACAACGTCATGTAGTTAAAACTACACCAAATGTAACCCTTTCAGACTGGCTTCTTTCACCTAGAAATATGCATTTAAGGTTCCTCCAAGTCTTGTTGTGGCTTAATGCTCACTTTTCATCACTGAATAACACTCTATTATATGGATGCAATACTATTTTTAATTCATTCATCTATTGAAAGACATCTTGACTGCTTCCACATTTTGGCAATTATGCATAAGATGCTATAAACATTCATGTGCAGGTTTTTGTGTGGACATAAGTTTCCAACTCATTTGACTAAATATCTAGGAGTGAAATTGCTGGATCGTATAATAAGACTATGTTTAGCTTTGTAAGAAACTAATTCTAAATTGTAAGACAATTCTAAATGTAAAGTCAGACCTGATCCTTACAAACATAGGACTGGGGCAAGATTATAAATTGAGATCTGCATACTATAGTTCCCAATATTTAAAGAATATAAATCAAGATAATGAACAATTAAATCAATGTATTCTATGCATCTACTTTGCCCAAATACTTCATAAAGACCTTGAAGGCCATATTTAATTGTCTGATAAAAGATTTTGTTAAGTGATAATCCAGCATATTTTTAATAAAATACTTTTTTTTATAGCTTTACATATTTGTAGATTTATCTGGTCGTTGGTGGATATTACCTTATTATAACCTGCATTATAGTAATTCTATTGCATATTTTCTTGTGAAAAGATAAAGATTTCCAAGGCCGCTGTTTTAGAATATGGGCCATTGCTATTTGTACACTCACTGAAAAGCTACAAATGCTTTCATTTGTCCTCCTGGGCCTTCACTTTGAATGTATTGCTCTCGGGGGAGCTGTGGTGAATACACATTTAATGTTGGTATAGAATGACAATAATGATTCTGGCTGTGGCAATTTA
Organism: Equus przewalskii; assembly: GCF_037783145.1. NCBI lineage: Eukaryota > Metazoa > Chordata > Mammalia > Perissodactyla > Equidae > Equus > Equus przewalskii. The sequence continues at coordinate 74,530,934 of NC_091833.1, read as the reverse complement.
GCTTAATCAAACATATCAATCTATGAGACAGCTGGATATTTGAGGGGAGATTTTTTTATTCAAATGCAAACTTTTCTTTGCTGTTAACAGTTATATTAACAATGTAAATTCCCAGGAATGTCTGACATTTTTCTTCTAGGTCACAAAATCACCATAATCAGACCACATAGTGATAATGACAGTACTTGGCCTTTACATTAGCCTTTTAGCTAAAAACCTTTAGGAGATATCGATTAATTAATCTTTTTCCGTCTTTCTTGTTTGACAGCATTATCCATACCAGAAAGGGACCTTGGCAGAAGGCAAAGATATAAAGTATCTGAATATAAAACAAATTGGCAAACACTTTCTTCTCTGTTCAGAATTTACCTTTCCACTTTTTTTTTTTCTGACTGTTGTAGCGCCGAGTGTATAGTTACGAAAAAAAGAAGAGAACTCATTACCACCAGAAATCCATCAGATGTGAGAACATTCAGGAGGAGATTTGTTTATGATGGTTGAGATACTTGTGGCTAGGGTCAGTCTGAGAACATTTTAAATCATGTCCATCAGTTTTCTACCCCTATGGCTCCTAAAAGACATCACCAACATAGTGTCTTATGAATAATGAATTGTGTACATTATGTACATATGCTTTTTAGATGTCTTGTAGCTAAATCAGAAATTTAAAAATCTTAGCCTCGGTGATATTATGTGAATGTGTAATTCTCAAAGAGACACTCTTCCATATGTCTACTTTCTTCATCTGTGAAAATATGTCATATGGGCAGTTTTCTTGATTTCAGAATCAAGAATTTTATATTTCAATTTGTCAGTTTTTAGAAGAAACACACAAAATAGTAAAAGAAAACTCTCTTAAGCAAATATATCAGGATTCCATGGTGGTTAGCTTCTAGGTGAATTTAAAAGCCTCTTGTACTTATATTTTTATTTTTCAGCTAGATAAACCATGACAACTTGGCAGGTAACAATTGGAAAACAATTCCCCAGATAATTTCCATACCTTTATATGAAAATCATCTTACATGATTTAAATATGATACAAAGTTGCAGCTCTAGAAAAGCTACTGGTGAATTATATTGTACTGATGCTAGCTGAGAATTTGATGATGTTTTTAGCAATGCTAGCTTCCCATTGATGGTGTTAGCTTTGCACCTATGGAGTAAAGTTCCTCTTCAGAACTTAAAGCAGTTTACAATGGTTCCCACAGGGCAGGTTTCTTGTCTATTAAAAATTTTAGTCTAATCCCAATGTTGCATCATGTTTATCATCGTGTTTAATAAATATGAAATAAGTAGGATTAATATTAATCATTTTATAATATTTTATATTAAATTTACCATACAGTGAACATCAAATGAGAAAAATTTATTCAAACATCTGTAAAATGCAAATATTTAAAATTAAACAGATTCCTGAGACCTTTCTTTCAACGAAATATCTACTGGGCTCTGGATATCATAAAGAAAAATGGTTTTTCATTGTTTTTATATCTAACTTACATATCAAATATTAAAGGAAGGGAGATAATTCACTGTAAGAAAGATATCTTCTATGAGTGTAATGAATATAATTATGTGTTTAATCAAATAGAAGGGTTATTCATAATTTTATCATTATATTAAGATTATGAAAATGCACAATCATTATTATATATATGCATATATATTTTAAATTCACATATAAAGATTCCTGGAAAACAGGCCTAGGTGGAGATCAAAGATGTAGACTGAAGTGTTTTTTAACTTCATATTCATATTTAATAAATATATTAAATATAATATATAACATTATATATGTCTACACTCACACTATAGCCAAATATAATCATAACCATTACCCTGAATTGGAGCTTGGGGATTAGGGTATGTCGAGGACATAGCCAGCAGGGTTCCAAACCTCTCGATTTCAGCTGGGGAAATATTATATTATCAAGTATAGTTTGAATAGTGTGTGCTTTCAACTATGACGTTTAGTAGCATTGGCTGGTGTGAACCTCTTTAGTTATAAATATATAGTTTCAAAACTCTGCTTGTAGAAATTTATTTTAGGAACCCAAATCATGAATATTGTGGTTTCTACACAGGAAATGGGCACAGAAACAGCAAGAAAACATATTGTGTTCTAATGGAGCTCAGAGGGAAAAAAAAGATTAAAGAGGACTGGAATTTTGAGTAAAATTTGAGAAAGGGAAATGCTTTTTATAACTGGGCCCTTAAACCAAGATGCATCTTTTTAGTTCAAACTTTGTCTTTTAAATTTTTTCTCTAAAGAAGGAAAGAGCAAAAAGAATTCTGATTTTCTTTTTTAATGCCGTGACCAAAACCTAACCAGGAGCTTTCAAGCTGTTTGCTTTTCTCCTATTTCATTTATTTAAATCCCTAGGATTTATTTTTCTGCTTTGCGAGTACATTTGCCTCGACTCCTTGCTTTCCATCACTGTCAAGCTGATACATTTCTTTCTTTGTAGTCGAAAGAAAAAAATCTTATAAATAGTTGTCGATTCTAATGATTAATTTTTAACTCAACCAGCTTCAAAAAATACACAATTTTTTTAGAGATTAGTATAAACCCTTTGCATTAGTAATATGGAACTTCGAACATAAACAGAATATTTCATTTGGTCTCCCAAATCTCCATTACAGTCGTGCTGTGTACCAGGCACTGTATGACTTGCAAAGTGGTTTTAGTTCTAAAGAGCAGCCTTGAAGTCATATATCCTGAAGAATATGTTTATGAACATCAGACAAAAACATCTTAGGTTGGTGACTATGGATTAACTCTTTATTGTGCTGCCCAGACTTTGACTTTCCATCACTGATTGAAAGCCTGTGGATACAATTAATGGCAATTTCAAGGCTGGAACTGAGACAGTGAAAGTCTGAAATACACAGAAATGTCTTCAGAGAGATTAGAAAGAATGACATTGAACATTTATTTTCCAGAGAGCTTTCAAAATGGAGGAAAGACATTTTTAAAATGACATAACTGGATGTCTAAATTTGTAGACGAACAGACATTTGAAAAGTGAACCTGATAATATGGATAGGTCCACAGGGTCAAAGTAGCTGGCAGACCGAGTTGCTCACTCAGATATCTTATGGAGTGCAAGAATTTTCATGTGAGCAGGTCCTAGCTTGTGCAAAAGTACAGCTGTGTGGACAGTAGCTCAATACTTAAAGGACATCATGGTAACTTTTATTCAACCATTATCCTGGTTGATTTAAGTTAATGCAGCACCCAGAGACAGAATAATTACGCAAAAGTAGTTTGGTTTTGGTTGTTAAATCAGGCTGTTAGCAATTATTGTAGCTTTATTGTGCCCAGTGCCTTTCGAGTGAGAGTTGGTGGGTAGGATTGCCTGACAGAGCATTCACTTTGAGGAGCTTAACATCTAATTGGATGCACAACATGTGAATACCCAAAATGGCTTGTGGAAATCACCAAGAAAAATGTCTAAAAAGAATATTTAAGAGGTCAGACCCATGGTGTCATGGTTGGGTTTGGCATGCTCTGCTTCAGTGGCTCAGATTCGTGGGTTTGGATCCCAGGCGCAGACCTGCACCACTTGTCAGCCATGCTGTGGCAGCGACTCACATATAGAGTGGAGAAAGGTTGACACAGATGTTAGCTCAGGGCTAATCTTCCTCAGCAAAAATAAATAAATAAATATGGAAGTATATTTTGATATAAACATACCAAACTTGTTAGAAAAGAAAGAAGAGTGAGAGAGTGACCAGAAACTTCATATGACTGCATTATTGTGATAAATATTTACATTTGGTCGGGAAGATTAATAAAATAAACTGTTGTATTTTGTTTTACTATCTGATTAACTGATTAAGTAGCAGGTGTTAAGAAAGTCTCAAAGAACTACGTAAATCTAAATGAGTCAATGCAGACCATCATGAAGAACAACACTTTCCAGATGAAGTTCTGCAGCGTGATTTCATCTGAAATAAAACCTCAAAGCAAAAAGTCACTTGATTGTGAAAGTATGAGGGCTAAGACCTTATTATCGAAAAATTCTTTAAAGAATATACAGCGGACCCTTAAACCTACTTTCTTTTTTCCCCCAGCAAATAACCAACTTCTGCTCTAGCGTTGGACCAATTTCCTCACTGGCCCCTGAATGCAGTACTTTCAGTCCTACGGGTGCCATTAATTCCTACGTCAGTCATATATAAACATCAGTTGGCATCCAATAGAGCTGGAGTTAGGTTTAGAGTGAGTTAGGTACCTTTCCTCTATCATCAGGCACCCCTTTCTCCTTTTGTCTCTGTAAATCAAATTTCTATACTAGGTCCTTAGCTACCTGGAACTTTCACAATCAGTTCAGGCTTCCTTGACCCCTAGCTCTAAACTTCTATAGAGCATATTATTTAGCTTTAAATTATATTACCTGTCATTGTTCACTACTGTTTCATGATGAAGTTAATTCAGCAGTGATTTGCTGTCTGTCTTATGGATATAAAACAGTGTACTTGGTATTAAATACATCTGTTATTTTTCAAACTAGATTATCCTTTCCTCTCTTCCTTGAGGATAAGACTCATGCCTTTTCAGTTTTTTGCTATTCTTAGAACAGATTAAACAGATAGACACTAAATGAATGTTTTTTGATCAGTGCCATTTGCAATTGACCCTCAATTGCATTAGCTATGCTGAGCCAGAGAAGAAGTAATAACCTAGGGGAACCATTCACTGTAAATTTTACTAGTAGATGCACTGGTTGTTTATGAATTTCAGAGCAAACAGATAATTTATCGTATTAATTTAGCCTCATAAAGGGTTGGCAAGCTTTCTGGAGCCCCTTTCTGGTTCATGGTGCCACCCAGCGGGAAGCATCTCTTTCACTCTTACTGCCTGAACTTTCAGTGTCTTACACTTCTGGTCTGTCTCACACAACCTCTTGAAGTAGGAAAGATAATTAAGGGTTTCAGTGTCAAATATCTTTCATGAACATACAAAACAAATCTCTGAATTCTTTCTCTTTTTCAGATCTAATTGACTATCTACTATCTGCAGAAGATCATTTGGCTATGTGATAAAATGTCATTTTCTAAGATCCATCTAAAAAGGCAGGAGGATGATGAATCAGAGCAAATTGGTCTTCAGGAAAGGTTAGAGTGCAGACTAAAATATTCAAGGCAACGCTATCCATATTAGGCACAACTCAAAACTACTCAAATGTCCATCAACAATAAAACGGATAAATTGTAGATATTTACTCAATGCAATATAATACAGTACAGCACACACAATGTGCGTGAATTGAGCAGTGTTGAGCCAGCTGGCATTATATATAGTACGATACACTTGCTTCAAATACCAGTTACCCCTGGGACTGTTCTGACTGGAAGGGAGCACGGAGAATATTCTGGAGTACTAGTTATGTCCTGTTTCTTGCTCTGGGCTTCAGTGACATTAATATGTAAAATCTTAGCTTGTGAAGGTCTATTGAGTTGTATCCTTAGGATATGTGTTCTTTTCTGTATGCATATTGTTCCTCAATTAAAAAAAAGTTTAAAATATAAAGGGAGAAAATAAGTATATCAACATAGAAGGTGAAAGTACTGCAAGGTGCCCTTTCTCCCATTGCAAATGGATGAGTTTCTGTGGAAAAAATGTATATGAAATGTACTATATGTTCCCTTCTACAGATTTAGCTTACTGATCGATTGATATCAGTTTAGAATTTCTTACTCTACATCATAGAAAAGAATAGCATAGGGTTCCTGCCTTTATGGGAACAGTGTTAGCACATACAAACAGATTTTACATTATGTGCTATTCCTAACCTTGATAATTATCCAGAGAAGATGTTGAGTAATGAACAAAATGTGTGCAGATGTAGGTATGCAGCTGGACCTTGAAAGGTGAGTGGGAATTTTTTTAATCGAAAATTTTAATTTAATTGAGATTTTTAATTCCAATATTTTAATTGGAATTTAAAAATTATCTTAATTTTATTGAGATAATTGTACATTCACATGCAGTTGTAAGAAGTAATATAGAGAGGCCCTCTACGCTTTGCCCAATTTCCACTATGGTAACATTTTTCAAAACTATAGAATATTATTACAAGATATTGACATTGATACAATCCATTGATTTTATTCAAATTTTGCAGTTTTACTTAGTCGTGTGTGTGTGTATGTGTGTGTGTGAAGTTCTATGCAATTTTATCACCCTATATAGGTTTGTGTATCCCGCCACCACAGCCAAGATATCGAACAGCTCAAACAGCACTTGAGTTCCCTGTTTTATCTTTTCATAACCACACCAAACACCCCCCCCCCCGCCCCCACCAACACCACCTTGTTTCTAACCCCTGGCAACCACTCCATAGGCAATCTACTCCAAATAGTGATCTATGTTGCATTTCTAAAACTTTCTTGCATAAAAAATGTTACATAGGTGCTGGCCTGGTGGTGCAGCAGTTAAGTTCGCACGTTCTGTTTCTCAGCAGCCTAGGATTCAGCAGTTCAGATCCCAGGTGCAGACATGGTACTGCATGGCAAGCCATGCTGTGGTAGGCGTCCCACATATAAAGTAGAGGAAGATGGGCATGGATGTTGGCTCAGGGCCAGTCTTCCTCAGCAAAAAGAGGAGAATTAGCAGTAGTTAGCTCAGGGCTAATCTTCCTCAAAAAAAAAAAAAAGTTACATAAATGGAATCGTACACTATGTAACCTTTTGACTTTTTTTCACTCATTGTCACTCCCTGGTGATTTATCCAAGTTGTTGCATGTATTGTAAGGTAGTTGTTCCTTTTTATTACTGAGTACTATTTGATGGTGTGTATGTGCCACAGCTTATTCAATCATTCACCTACTGAAGGACGTCTAAGTTGCTTTCAGGTTTTGGCTACTACAAGTCAAGCTACTATGAACATTTGTGTACATAGATCTGGCTCAAGGAGAGCAAACGTGGGAGGAATTGATGGAAAGAATGTAAAGTCATTAGGAATGGGGTTAAAAAAAGAAAGTCTTTAAAACACAAGTGGAGGTATTTAAGCCTGATACTATAGCTAATAAAGGGCCTCTGTTTTTTTCCTTAGCTGGTGAGAGTCCTGCTGTGATAAAATGATGGCACTAATGAAGAGAGACTAGATGCAGTGGTTCCCAGCCATGGCTGGACATTAGACTCACATGGGGAGATTTTAAAAACCCCAATGCCTGTACTACACCATAGACCAATTAAATCAGAATCTCTCTGAGTGGGACTCAGGTACCATATTTTTCAAATTTTCCCAGGCTAAACCAAAGTGGGGCACCACGGCACAAAAGGCAGGCAATCCAATCACAAGATGGCTCCTGTAACCCAGGAAATGAAAAGGAATGGGGTTATGGGAGAGAAAACAAATTGGACAGTTTGAAGGGAGAAATGTCAGCGTTCAACGATAAAGGAAATCTGGAAAAGAAGACAAAGAATGGATCAAGACGGTCCCAAGTTTCTAGACTAAGTCATGGATTTATGGAATATTTATAGCGAGATGTTAGGGGATGTCTTTGGTGGTGAGGATTTAGCTGATTTGCTGGTGATGCACTCAGGTAGAGATTTCTTAGAGGCAGCTGGAAATTTTCATACTCAAAATTAATCACCCATTTTCTCCATAGAAGTCAAAGTTCCATTTTTATGTTAAAAACAAACTTTTATCTGTCTTAGCAGACACTGATGACTTGTTAACTGCCTTCGTTAGCAGTATACTGAGGTGATAATATTGCTTGTCTTCTGCGATGAACAAGTTTCAAATCTGAATACTTGCTGCCGTAAACTGAAAAGAAAACACATCTTCGTAATATATGAAATTAGTTATAGCTCTGCTGTGGGTCTGGCAATCAGGTATTCAAAACTTGGCAACAGCAAAGAAGAGCCAAGTGGTTTTCATAATGTATTTCTAAATGAAAGTCATAAAGAAAGCCCCATTTCATTAAGTGCTTGAAGAGAGTTTCTTGAAAATGTATTCAGTTAGAGAAGCCTGGTTCCCATGTGACTCCTGTCACTCCACGGCAGGTGAGTTTATTTTCCACGGTGGCTGAGTTTGGTGCTATTAAGTTGTTTTCCTTGTCACCTTAGGCAAGCTTGATGGTTAATGGGATCGCTAATAGGATATACAGTCAGTTATGGAGTTCTAAACTAGCTTGGATTAGCTATGACTAAAATCAATTACCGCAGTCCGCTGGTCCGCAGAAATCAGGAGGTACTCTTATTTCTGTTCCTAGTGAACAGCTGTACGCAGTCCCCAAGAGGAGAAAAATACTACCAGCAAAATTGATGCTAATTAGCACCCACATTGGCAGTTGGAATAGAGACACTGGGAAGAAAATTTGCAAAGTGAGACTGGTTAAGGGCAGTAAAAATTTGTGTCACTAAAATTAGCCAAGTATAATAAATAACTTTCCAGTGATTTTTCTGAAAACTCACATTGTTCACTTAATCAACACATTAAAGGACAATTCTGTGATTGACGTTATATAGGTTGTACATTCTATTATTTATCCAATTATTTTTACTTCAGAATATCCACTATCAGCAAACTCTTGTGCAACCACCAAATGTTACTGGCTTGCTGCGTATATTTGCTTTGACAAATGCTCTTTCTAGTAGATTAGCACTGGCAAACGTCAGTCAGTCAACAAAGATTGGTCTTTTGCTTAGCGCAGTAGATGATAATTCTATTGGTTGTCCCTTACAAATTCTACCTTTAGATATTAATTTCTTTAGCTTAATACTTTGAGCTTAAAACAATTCAATAGGAACAATGTAGCTTTTCAATTATTTGCAACTTAATGTGAGTGAATTTTAGATCATTACCTGATTGCACGTTGAGGGCAGACAGATTGAAGAATATAGGAATCAAACAAAAGCGTCAAAAAATAGGAAAAGTTTGCAACAAGAAATTTCCATGCTTACTGCATACTTCAGGCATCAGTTGAATTTAATTAATACTTTTATCTTATGTTTTATGGGGTCATTTTCCAAGATGAAATGTTACTTGTAGTAAAAAGATAGTGTTTTATTCCAACTAAATCAATACAGAGGTGGACAGTTTCATTGAAAACTGACTTTATTTTGGAAAAGTCATAGAATTCAGCTTCTGCAATTTATAACTGACATGCTAGGAAAGACTGATGCCTAAATTCAATCAAATATTTATGTTATCATTTTTCTTTGAAGATGGAATTGTCAATGGAGTGATACTGGATTAGGCTGCTGGTGTGACAGCAAGCATTTCATGGGGATCATTGACTGTGGCAATGTCCTTTATTGACATGCCTGTGCTTTCCTATTAAACAGAGATGTAAAGGGTAAGATGCTGGAGGGATTAAGAAATGGTTTAAACTGGCTGATTAAACTTTCCTGGTAACTCTACTAGCAAGCATTCAAACACAATTAATTTTTATACATGATACAACATTTTTCCTCCTACTCTGACAAGATCCTAACCAATTCTCTTCCCTCTCCACAAATGAGCTCTGTGCCCTTCATAAACATTCCTCACACCTAAGCAGAAAGGCAAAATCAACAGCAAAAAATCTGCTTCCTGATAATATTGCATCCGTCAGAGAAGAACGGGATAATACTTTTACAATTGTAGAGAACTTCAGATTTTATGAGATGTTTTCATAAACATCTTGTGAAGTAATCAAAACAGATACCTTCATCTTGAAACTAAGCAAAGTTAAGCAACTTTGGACACCTAGCAAAGTAGGGGACTGGAATCCTTACACTGGCTTTTCTGACTTTAATGGCGATCAATGTCTAGTGCCTATTTTACATTTGAGTTTCATGAGTGCCTACAGATAGACAATTACAGTATAGAAACCTCCTGTGTGCATTTAGCACAGGGAAATTTAATTTGGCTTTTGGTGAAAACAAACAAACAAATGACTAATTAAATAAGGAAGAAAGAGCTGTAACAATTATACAATGCATGGTGTCTTCTGTCTGTCTAATGCGCTCATGTCCATTAAACCTAAGAGCATAGACATGAATCTATTCCTCCCTCAGTCAGTCTCAATCACCATGTGCTTCTCACAGTATGAGAATCTCGTTATACTGCGTAATAAAGGTAAGTCTTTTTTATATTGTTTGGCCCTCAGATTTAAGCCATTCTGATGTTCAACTGAAGAGACAGTTAATGATGAAGAAAAAAACTCTCTGAATAGACTTAGGAGAGAATTCATATGCTTCTCTAAAATGATATCAACTAAAAATTTTGGAGTCGCTTTGTTTATTTGGTTTTGACCCCAGTTGCTGAAGTTAAACCATAAACTCTATTGTGAGCCTAATTCTTTCATCTCTTGGCTTTCATCAGTTAAAATATTTTTGGTTTGGTAATCTTCAATGGTGTGGTTTTATCCATGCATGTTCACCACCTGTCATAGGCTAGATGCTAAATAAATTACTGCTTGGGATAAATGTTAAATGTATACATATCAGGGAGCTAATGTGTTAGCTAACACTGGAATTCAGGCTATTAGCCAGGCCATGGTGATGACAACAAAGGAAGAAAAAGAAGCAGTATCAGCAAATAAAGGAATTGTGAGCTATCGTTTCTGAAAGTTGTAGCAGGAAATCTGCAATGTGAGGTTTGTGGAGGTTGATCTTCCAGGAAGGGCCTCTGAGGAATGGAGTTTGGAAGGGATAAACTGAAGGTTAGAAGGTCAGCAAGAAGTAGATTAGAAAATGGCAGGTTATAACTGGATCCTGGAAAGAACAGATAGGAAGGAGAGAGAGAGAGAGAGGATTTTCAGCCTGGGAAAATATTTATCAAGAGGGATATGGATACAGTTCTTAAGATATTTTTGTAAACATGGATGTATTCTCCAAATTATTCAGTAGTAATACTTGAAATTATAAATGATTAATTATAGTGGAATTAAAGGAAATACATCTCTACACAAAACAGACAGGGTATGTTCAGGACTCAAAACACCAAGTGATTACTTTAGAGTAAGTAGGTATTCAATGGCTTCAGACTAATTAAAGGAAAGGAATCAGATCCTTAATGGGTTTCTGAAAGAAGCTATTTGTAAGAATATATTCTTCAAGAAGTCTCTGAAAGTGAGGGACTATGTAACTGAGTGGATTTGAATCTTACGAGCTTGAGCTTTAGGCAATTTAGTGAACTCCTCTAAATGTCAGTTTGCTCACCTAAAAATAGACATATTTATTTTTGTTTTGTAATTTGGTTGTGAAGGATAGATGAAGCGGTAACTCTAAAGCCCAGCTTAGCACCTGGCACATATCGAGTGCTGTAAATAGGATGGTAGGGGCAACAGTGATGCCATCACCACGGCCCCAAAACAGTTCCTGAGCATGAACCAAATTCTAATCGACTTCCATTCCTGCACTAAGGTCTCTCCTTAATTAGGGGATTTCTGTCATATGAGACCAATGTTCCCCCCCAAAGTCTTTTTTTGAGAACTTCTGCATATATAAGGGACCATATGTGTGATAGCTTTCCCTTTAAATTTATTATGACTAATCTTGACTATGTTATTAATTCTGCCTAGCAATAATAATAAATTTCTCTCATCCACCCACTTTGTGTAATAGAGGCTTATTACACACCTTGTCCTCTCTCAAACTTCAGCATCTCTCCATCATCCTCATTCTCAGCTGTTGTACTTGCTTCTTACTTGGCTAAAGAAGTTAAAGGAAATCAAAAAAATGCCCACAGATTCCCACACTCACATTTATTTGCCTATTATTATCTGTATCTGTTGACTGAGCTTTTTCTCCCAGTAGTAGGGAATGAACTCTCCTTGCTCCAATCTCAAGCTAATCCTTCAATTTGAGCACTAGTTTCTGTCCACTCTAGTTAACTCAAGGTCGAGTTTTCAGCAAATCTCTCCTCTTTGGATCATCATTTCTTTTCTCTCCTCTACATCAATTCTATTAGCAGACAAACATTGGTTTTCCCATCTTAAAAAAATATATCATGATTCTCATTCTTCTTCCAGTTATTTCTCCATGTTTATGCTCATGTTTGCAGCAAAATTCTTTGAAAGAGTTGCCTATACGTACTGTCCTAAATTTTTCTTCTCCTAATCTCTTTTAAATGTACTCAAGTTAGTTATCTGTCTCCTTTTTAAACCATTCTTGTCAAGTTTACCATGACCTCCATGTTGATAGATATAAAGTCATTTCTTGGTCCTCATCTTAACAGAAGACAGCCTATGGCATATTGATTGATTCCTTTCCCTTCTTTTCTTCTCCTGGATTTCAGGTCATCTAACTTCCTCACAGGTTGCTCCCAGTCTCCTTTTCTGGTTTTCCCTCCCTGATCCTTTAATGTCAGGGTAGTACAGGACTCTGTCTTTTGTCTGCTGATATCCTGATTTATACTCACTTCTTTGTTAATTTCATCCATGCTGATGGCTATGCATACTGCATATTTGTTCTCAACTGTTTATCTCCAGGGCACACCCTCTCCTGAACTCCAGACGTATATCCATCTGGCTACTTTGATATCTCCACTTGGACGTCTAATAGTTATCTCAAACACAACACGTCCAATACTGAACTGAATCCTCCCTCCACCACTCAGAACTCTGCCTCTCCCACAAAATTTTTAATCATTATTGATGAGAATTCCATCTTTCCAGGAGTTCAAAAGTAATTCTTCCAGGGTCTCTTCTTTCATACTTGTGAAAGCCAAAGTTCGTGTGATGTTTTAGAAGGCGTTCTGTGATCTGGCGTCTCCTATCCTGTCTCCCCTTCTACTACGCTTCCTTCCTGACACCCTCCTAGAAAACCCACCTCATTACTATTTCTCAAACATCTCCCATAGAGTCTTCTTTATTTCCATCTTCCTGGAATTGCTTTCTGCCATTCCACCTTTCTCATCTCCTTCAGAGTCTTGGCTCACATGTCACTTTCTCAATAAGGCCTGCTTTGACCATCCTATTTGTAATTGTGCCACCCCGTCTCCAACATTTCCCATCCCTCTATTCTGCACCATTTTTTTGTACTGTAGAACTTATCTCTTTCTAACACACCACAGAATTTACTTATTCATTGCACTTATTGTTTTTTATTTCTGTCTTCTTCAACTAGAACACAAGCTCTAGAGGACATAGATTTTCCTCTCTTTCCTTCTCAGACACTTAGAGGAATGCTTGAAACATAGTAAGTGTTCAATAAAAAATTGTTGAACAAATGAATGAACTCAGAAAAACGACTCTTTTTTTGAGAGGGGGGAATCACGTAAATATTCTATATCTGATTTTTTTTAATTGAAGTATAGTTGACATACAATATTGTATTAATTTCAAGTGTACAACATGGTTTCACAATTATTTATGATATAAAATGATCACTCTGATAAGACTGGTTACCATCTCTTATCATAAAAAAATTATTATAATATTGTTGACTATATTCCCTGTGCTATACATTACATCCCCATGACATTTATTTTATGACTGGAAGTTTCATATCTTTCATTCCCTTCACCTATTTTGTCCACCCTCTACCCCCACCCCTCCAGGAAACCACCAACTTATTCTCTGTATCTATAAGTCCGTTTCTGTTTTGTTTTGTTTGTTCATTTGTTTGGGGTTTTGTTTATATTACACATGTAAATGAAATCATATGGTTTCTTCTTTCTCTGTTTGGGTTATTTCACTTGGCAGAGTACCCTCTAGATTCTCTATGTAGTTGCAAATGGGAGGATTTCATTCTTTTCCATGGCTGAGAAATATTCCATTGTGTATATATACCACATCTTCATCCATTCATCTACCAATGGACATTCAGGTTGCTTCCATATCTTGGCTATTGTAAATAATGCTGCAATGAACATAAGGATGCACATGTCTTTTACAATTAGTGTTTTTGTTTTCTTTAGATAAATACCAAGTCTTTAATCCACTTTGAGTTTATTTTTATATATGGTAAAAGAAAGTGATCCACTTTCATTCTTAAGAAGTGAATAAGGGTGGAGCAGAAAGCAATGGTATACTGACTATGAGTCTGCATTGAAGAGCTAAAGGTGTTTTGAGATCGTGTAGAGAGGAATCAGTACGAACTTCTATTTCATCATAGCATCTAATATTTGTAAAATGTAACTTCTGGAGACATTACATATTTGTTAACATATATTGTGCCTTAAAATGTTTTTTATCTCATGTTTTAAAAAATACCAACAAATATTTATTTCTGAAGCCCCTTCCCATTTTTTTGCTGAGGAAGATTCACCCTGAGCTGACATCTGTTGCCTGTGTTCCTCTGTTTGCTTGAGGAAGACTTTCCCTGAGCTAACATCTATGCCAATCTTCCTCTATTTTGTATGTGGGTTGCCACCACAGCATGTCTGCTGACAAGTGGTGTCAGTCTGTGCCCAGGAACCAAAACTGTGCCACTGAAGTGGAGCGCACTGAACTTAACCACTAGGCCTGGGACCTGTCCCTCTGAAACCCCTTTTTATCATGAAATTTAAAGAATTTCATTTGGATTAAGTTTTTAATTCCAAGATTACTATGATCTCAAAAGAACAGATTCTAATTCTAATTCTACATACATACATACAATCTAAAACTGAAAGTCAGCACACAGAAAACTAGTCCCATAACAATGTTAAATACCACCACCCATAAAATTCAGATTCTATAACACACTTATTTTTTAAGTTTTTAAAATATTGCCCTATATTTAATAAATTATTAAAGTATATGCCAGACAGATACCTGTTAGTTTGTTTCTAAGATGGCAGGTCAATTAGGCAGATAAACTAAGATTCAAAATCCCACAATACTCTTTTGAGATAAAAAAACAAAGAGTAGTGTAACTAAAAGTAAAAGAAGTGTGTTCTCACACATCACTAATAAAGCATAGAGATTGTCAAGGGCAGAGGCAAATGCTGAGATTCACCCAGAAGTTTTAATTCCTATTATTGAATATAGAAGAAAAAAATGATTTATAGATCTGAGATTCTATTTATATATCAATCTTCTTCCTGCCACAGGAGTCATTGAATTATTTTTACTAATGATTTTATATATACCAACACATATTTTGATCCTTCACTTTGCCATTGACGATTTCATCACGTATTCCAGATTCCAAAATTTTTTATTTTTTGGCAAAATTAACAAATAAATCAAACATTATTCATGTATTTGTGAAGAGTTCCTTTTCAAGCTGCGTATTTTATTTCCACCTTTCCTTATTATATGTGTGGTTCCTCTTTAAGGATCCTTTTTTGCCACTTCTGATGTTTCTTCCATGATTAGGAATCCTGATTACTGTAATGCTCCTGTGCTCTCTCTCCTTTTATATTTTTACCCACAAGAGGTAGAGCAATGTACATGGTTGGTAAATTGGGAAAGAAAGACCAGGGCAGGCCCAGCTCAGTGTCTTCCTTCTTTCTCTTGGGAAGCGGGAGTTCCCTTCTATTCCACTAGAGGTAGGCTCTTTCCTCATCCATGGTTTACTTTGACTAAGTCAATAGATTTGTCTACTAATGATGGTGTACCGAGGTGGAGGGAGGTGGGGGTGGAAGGAAGGAATTCTGTATTACCAATATTGTTTAGGATTGCTGAGGAATGGTTATGACAAAAAGCAGATCAGTGTTTAGACAGTTGTATTATTGTTTTTAAGATCACAGATGTTTCACCCCCTTATGTCCTCCACCTGGGATGGGCTGCTCCCTCTGCCTTTGTATGCTTCAATTTGCAGTCTCATAAGCTGGTCACTGAACTATATCCCTTAGCTGGCCTTTATCAGTAACAGCAATAAAAACAATGGGGCTTTCACCTTAAATGCCTGACCCATTTTTTCTATTTTTCATTTTGTTCAGAATCAGGCAAGAAAGACAGATGCTCTTCATTAAGCTCCCTCAAAGACTAGCCCTGCTCTCATCCCACAGCAACTTTTCCTTCATATGTGAAGGCCATTCATAATTAGCAAAACCATTGCTCAACCATGCACTCTCCCTTCCTCCTCCAGGGGGTCATCACACAGGAAACTTTTATCTGAACTAAAGAAGCAACACTGTAGTGTAGAACTGAGTTTCCTTTGGAGAATATTAATTGTCTCATGTTGATATCATGTTATTAACAAAGTTATTCCCCATATTCTATTTACAAAGGATACAAGTCAAATGGCAAAAGGACATTTCAATAAATAACAGAAAATGTTAAATAATTAAGAGTGCATCAGGATGATAATGCTTGACCATATTAAAACTCTGAATATTTTGTTGTAGGAGAAAAATCTTGGCTAGCATTTTGTAGGCTGCATATATGCTTTCACGAATTTATGGGGGTAATCATTAATATTCAGGGCTTTCTAAAATAAAAAGTCCTTTAAAGAATAAATGTTCCATCTATGGTTTTGTCCCTTTTATATTTTGCAGGAAAAACTAAAGAATCATTGGTACCGTGAAAAACTACACAGTATGTAGATTTACAAATGAGCATAATGGTATAAGGATGAAAATAAGTAATTTGCTACCTTTTTTCTCAGTACAAACATCTTTATTTAGTACATATGACAACTGCAAGAGACTACTTTATCTAATAAATCATTTCTGAAATCTTTAACAGGTAAAAATAATGCTTTTAATAGCAAGTGATTGATCTCTGCTATCCAGGTATCATATAACCATAAACTATTCATGTAATGTCATACATAATATTATTATTTAAACTTCACTGAATATATACTGTCCACTAGGCACTTTGCTGAGAGCTTATATTAGAACTTTTCTGTTTGAAAAGTAGCTATATTTACTCTTGTCTCCCATTTTGTTCAAGACTCTCATACTGCATTTTTGTGTTGCCTATGCTTATGTGCTTGTATGTCTTTTTCTCACCATACTGTAATTTCCTCAGGTACTGGTACAGTATTTAAATCACTGTTGTATCCATGTAACTTGACACATAATAAACAGTCTACCAGTATATTATATACTTTAATCAAGCTTTTGACTCCTAACATTCTTAATTGGAAATGAGATCTGTAAGGAGTTGGATGATCTATATCATTTTCTGAAAATAAGATTTAGAAACCTACTTGGTGAAAAGTCTAGGTATGAGAGCAATGTAGAGACAGCTAGATATGAATTAATGACCCTATAATTATTGCACTTACCTCTTCCACCACATTTTTATTCTCTCTCACACCACGAAGTAGATTTATTGTGAAATCTGGCTGCTTGGAAGCTACTGCAACTTGACAGCTAACTACATTATGTGGACCAGGCTATCACCTACTATAAGGTGAATCAATAAAGTTCAAATAAAGTCATTGACAATGCTGATCCATCTAACAATTATATGGTATTGCACTACACCTCCTTGACAGGCTTATGCTTTTATACACCATTAAAGCATGGGAAATAACTCTAAAAGTACTTTCAAATAAGCTACAAAATACAGTACACCAGATATATTGAGCATGTTCTTACAGAGCATCAGTTTAATAGTCCATTTTCCACTTTTGACTGTGAGAATATGATCACGTTATCTGGATGACCCCTCAAATCTGTAGCTGTTGTTGTAGGTTTCCATGTGTCATATATTTCCCGTGGTATAACTCTTATCTTATTTCAGTTGTTAATTTCCCTACCTTAAAAATCTGGAAAGAACCCCTTTACACTTTGTATACAAAAATAATGTAAAAGAAAAATGCAACTTCCAATCGTGTGCTTTGGTTTTCTTTGGAAACAAGGATGAAAAGATGTCTTTACTCAGCTAACACTATATCTTGAGATATTCAGAAAAGAGGTGGAAGTGAGTAAATAAAAAATGAGTTCACATGCATAAAAAGTATACATTTAATACTCAAATATAATCTTTTGTTGGTTAACGTCCAGATTTTCTTTTTTCTTTTTGATGATTCTAATATTTTACGAATGTCTCTGAGTTGCACTAAAATAAAGAGGAAGCCAAACACTTTGTTTATACCTTGCCTACAAGGGACTTGGAGAAACCTCCAACCTTTCCTTGGAAGTCTTTAATCCAGCCCCTGGTGGGTTGTCAGATGTCTCAAAGCAATGGGTGGTACCACCCTCTAGCTTGAATGTGTCGTGACACAAAGTCCTGAGCCTGTCTAATTCTCTGTTGGTTTTACTATTTTTAGATGCACTCCATATCTCTTCTAGTAACACAAATCACACTCCTACAGGTGCAAGGCTTTGAGAATTTGCAAACTGACAAACTAGACCCGTCATAACATTTCCTTAAATAAAGAAGATAACTCACACTCCATTCTCCCAAATATGCCAGAATATCACAGCCCTAGGGTCACAGCTGGCTGCCACTGCATTTCTGACTCAGTTGGCTTAGAAGTTTTGAGGAAGTGCGGGTGTGCTGCCTCACTCCAGGTTTGAAAGGAGAAAAAAACCACCTTGTTTCCATTAAAGAGCCTTTGAATATTCTTCTTCCTGAGGAAGCTGCTAGCTACTGTCCTTTTGGGCTTACCCTCCATACTGAACCACACTGAAAAGCCTTTAAAACACAACTGATTTGATGTGCTGCTCAGTCACAGTACTTTCTATAGCAGGCATCCCAGCTTGAGAGTCAGTTACATTCACCCCAAGATTTATGTGAGGGAGCAAGGTGCCTCATGAGAAAGAACTCGTGCTAGGGATATTATGATACAGAGTTTTATTTCAAGGGTAGTGGGTCAGTATCAGAGAAAAAGGGTCATAGCTCTCCCTTAGTTAATCTCCCAATCCAGCTGCCAAGACATATACCTCAAATCATAGGCAAGTCCATGGGAAATGAAAGATGAGTTTCAAAAAAATTTTCCTTTGTTCTTTCCAGTATTATCTACTCAAGAAATTGAGCACATACACTTCAGGTAGGTTATTGCCAGCAGCTTTTACAACATCAGGAAGAAAAACTATTGATTTCTTCAATAGCATAAGCCAAACATCAGTGCCCTCCATATTGGGCATTGCCTGCTCCACTATGATAATCAGTGGAAACAACCCTTTGGCAGAAGTCTTGGAAATTGGTGCTTTGACAACCATCACAGGCAGCAGGAGTGTATCCTCTGATGGAGTCCAATAACAGAGCCCTGGTCCCCTTTGGCAGACTCCATCAGGGTTAGCGGCACCATTGATGAATATCAAGACATGTCTTCTACTTTTGTCATTGAGAGTAACAAGTGACACCAGTATCACAGAGATCTAGAGTTAAAGAGAGAGAGGCTAAAAGGATTAGCCCATGAAATACATTTGCAACACACCCCTGGAGGTTTAGAAAATTACCTGGCAGGAAGCTGAAGATATCTTATTTTTTGTTGTATGTACGGGAGAAATACAATGAGTGCTTTTAATTATTGTGATGCTCTTCTCATTCTTCTGCTGGGAAGGCTGAAGCACGTGAACAATATTCATGTGGTTATTTAAAATAATTTAATGCAAGAGCTAAGCTGTGTGTAGAGTTATTGACTCAGTAGGTGTACAAATTGAGCTTAGAATACAGGATTGGGATGTGTCCTCAAATGCAGAAAAATATTCGACATCTTCAGAGCTCCTTGATGCTCATTCCTTAGATAAGAAGAGATGTATTGACCAGCTGCTGTGGGTCAAGTATGGGAACAAGGAACACATCAAAGTTCTTACTCTTAGGAAGTTTAGACTCCACTGGAGGAGACAGACAATAAACAGATAATATATAAACTAAAAATCATATATTGACAAATACTATGAAAAATAATAAGAATAAGGTATCAGAAAGTGACAGGCAATGTTATTTTATATATGGTGGTCAGAGAAGGCTTCTCTGAGCAGATGATCATGTCAAGAATTAGTGTATGTATTTTAATAGTTCTTGCTCTTCATAAAGACTATGATTTTGCTGTAACTATTTTATATGTCTCTTTCTAATTCCCAGGTCATATGCATGTTTTGAAAAGTATTTGACTGCTGTTTCACAACAGAACACACAAAACTATTGATTCATTTTCCTCTTGAATGCATGTAGTTGTTCTTTTCAGGTTTTTGAATGGGTGGGGTTTTATTCTACTTACAAACCCAGGTCTGCCTTCTCCACAAGTATGTTTATGCATTCTGTCTCCTGTTTCATTTTATAATCTTCTTGCTTATTTATAACTACCTAGTCACGTCTATATAGATATATATTTTTATTGATACACTTATACTCTGTGTAAGTAGATATAGAAGCAAAGGAATACTGTTTTAGATACAGATAAAGAGACACACACAGACATAGACGGAGATCAACTGCTGTAGTTTTCTATTAAGGTCATTGGCTTCAGATATGGTCTGCCATCATGAAAATATGTCTTATGCTTGAAGAAGTCCCAAAATGTAGTTTTACCGCTGTAGACTTGAACAAAGACTAACTCTGAGGAGGTGTGTAGATCATGCTGTCATTTCAAAAAGTCCAGAGCAAATGCAGCTGGTGTTTGTTCCAGGTCAAAGGAAAGCACACGTGCTGTACTGAGAGTATTGCCTTTCTATTAGGTGTCTATAGACACAGATAGTGAAGTTTCTCAAAGACAGCATAATCTTTTATTTTAACATTGATCTTCACAGTAATAGAACTAGAATATGTTATTTACTTAAGTATCAGTACTTTAAATAAAAATGTTTCAAGTGGACAGGGCTCAGAGCTATTTGTATACAAGTTAAAAGAAGCCAAAAAAATGGGTGACATTGTCTCAGTTCTCTAGAGGCTTCATATCTACTTCTGGATACAAGACATACAGAAAGAAAAAGCATGAAAACAGATGAAATAAATGGAAATGCAAGAACTATGGTTACAAGATAAAACAAGATGCGAGCGCTAAGGGAGTATTAATGGTATGGACTGTGCCTTCAATGACCACAAGATGTAGTTAGGAAAACTTTGGTGAAGAAGTGAGAATTTGAGCAAACATGTTAAAGGAATTTATTTTGGGAGATATGAAAGCCATGGATGGGTGTGGGTTGAAGGAAGTGGGACAACAGGAATGTTTTAGAAGGTAGTATCATGCAGTAGAATAGAGAGTAGATTAGAAGGGGGAAAGAAGATCAGATAATCATTATATTTTAAACATTATATTGACATGGAAATTAGTTAATTTGATGAGAAGTTATATATTTAGGTTTTACCAGGCAGAAATTGGTGTTTATATTAATGCACTCATTTTCCAGCAACACTATAATATTACTACAATTCTTTTCTATTTTATTTCCCAAGAGGATTCTTAGTTGCATAAATTAAAAGCATAAATTAATTCCTTTTAAAAATGAGGATAGTGTTTTGGAAATTAGATATATAATGCCAATGGGGAATAAAAGAAAATGTACAGACGAAGTCCAGAGGGAAGGAAAATAGTAAGATAATGGAGTGAGCACAACGTTGGCAGTCTTAGCAAGAATGAAACAACAGATGGGGTATAATTTTTTTAAGTCCTCACACAGATGGTTCACCAGATGGATTCTGCCGGGTTCATACAGCTTATGTGTATTTTTCAGCTGCTTATCATGATAGGCAAGGCCACTTCTGTGCAGGCAAAATCTTTGCTTCATTCAGGTTACTGAAATATAACACTGAAATAAATTGGTAGTTGGTGGCATAATATAAATTGTTTTTATTAACTGCCATTTCTACTTAGAGACATGCAGATAATGTTATTTTGAAGATATTGGAATTCAGAAAGAACTCATAGGTCATGGCTTACAAAATGTTATTCAGGGACTTTATGTAAATTAGAAGATTTAGGGTCTTTAATTCAAATTTCAACTATTCATTGACTATCATCTTTTAGAGTTTTTTTAAAAGAAATAACTTCCATTTAAATAACACAGCAAAATATAGGACATGATAAGGTTATAACTGAAGAATGGTTTAAATAAATCAAGAAACTAAATCGATATAAATTAAATCCAATCTGTAATTGGCACTCAATATAGTATATTGCATTTTGGTTTATATTTATACTAGAAATACCTAGTAGGTATTATCTTAGTAAATGATGAAAGTCATTATCTTTAGCAAAGTGCTATCGTGTGCATATGTGTGCTAAGTTTGAAACACAGATTCAATACCGTTCAGGATCATTTTCATCAATTAAAGGGACTTCTTAAAAGGAACATCCCTTAGATAAAAGGGAGAATCAAGAACAAAACATTCAAACATTATGTTTTCAATTAATTGCCCTTCATTAAGATATAGTTATATAGATTTATGGCACAAACAAGGGCTCAATTTTATTTGGAGACTGCCCTTTCCTCTGTTACAAGATGAGATCTTAATTCATATAATTGTAAATTCTAGCAGAAGGGATTTTTTTTTTTTTTGGTAGCAATTGTAAGGCGTTGATTTATAACATCAAAGGAATCTGATCTGTCCGGAGACACTACTTCAGGCAGGAAACCAACTGCTCCATGATGTTTCTGATCTAGTTCCCTTTCAGACACGTACATCAAGGGCAGAGTGTTTTAAGTAAAACATAGACAGAGTTGTATTCTTTTCTAAATATTTCTATATTCATTATTTCATTTCAATTGTATAACAGTCATGAGGAAACGGAAGCCTGAGAAAAATGAATGACTGACTAAAACTTGTGCAGTAAGTCAATGTAAGAGCCTAGACTTCGGCTTACTGCTCTCTAACAAATTCTGACTGAGAGCAGACTGTGTGCCAAGTGGACGGACACTTGTGCTACGCTGCTGAGAAGTGACATGAAGTATACAAAGACAAGAACCCTAGAGATTGTACCTATACAGAAATAAACCAAACCACACTGAAGATTTTAATTATTCTTTCAACAACTAGTTTTGTGCTTTATAAAATGTACCACTTCTTTTTAGTTGGGATTTGAGGGTTCGTAGGACAGAAAGAAGGCACTTACTATCATCGCACTTACAGTATATATTAGAGCATAATGTGATCACAGTTATGTGCTAGGAAATAGAAAAGAGAGCACCTAAGTCCACCTGAGTGAGTTAAAGAAAGCATAAGGGCTAACGTGATGTTTCTCGTGGTTCTTGAAAGAGAAGCTGAAACACTTTAGTCAGAAGAGGGACAAAGTCCTTCCAGAGAGAAAGAATAGCACATACAAAGCCAATGCATATAATGGTACACAAAGATTTCAACATTGCTCAAGTATAAGCACTAAGCCATGGAGCGGCAGAAGATGAGAACGGCAGGGAAGTAGCAGACAAATCAGGACCAGACGACTACCTGTGAGAAGATAAAGGTTTCTAATCTATAAGCAACTTAAATGTACTGGGAGTTTTGCATAGAGGTCATGCTGGTGAAGTGTGGTTTTAAAATTGATCGTTCTGGACTGCTTAAGGAAGGTTTCTGCAAAAATATAAGAGGAAATGATAGAGTCTGAATTAGGCTAAAAGAAGGGGGAATGGAAAATAACAATGGAAATACTAAGGTGTTTGCATTGTAAGGGCTTAAGTAATTGATTGTTTTTGGAAGAGAAAAAATGAAGGGTTGAGGGAAGATGAAAGGATACAAAATGACTCTCAGATTTCTAACTTGAACCATTTGGTGGATAATGATGATATTCATCATGATAAGAATTAAAGAAGACCCAGATTTGGTCATTGGTAATGGGTTGAGGGCAAGTGGAGGGATAGAAGTGGAGCAGAGTGAAGATTTAATTTTACTTTTAACAGGCTAAATCTGAATTTCCTAAGGGACAGCCAGCTAGGCTATTCAGTAGGCAGTTTCATTGGTATGATTATTTGGATACAGATTTAGCAGAAAGCATCAGACATTTAGGTGTTGATGCCCTTCCTGAATGACATTCCCCAGGAATAAGTGTACAAAGTAAGAAATAAAGACAATCAAGGATAGAGAACACCAAACATGTAAGCGCAGGAAAACGATAAACAGCCTTTAAAATAATGACATCATCAACAATTTTTGTGCTTCTTTGTAGTAATTCTTTTCTCTTTTTCTTTCATAACAGAAGAGGACTGTGAATTACATACTTAACTTACTATTTTATATTTTATTTATCATTGTATGCTTAGTGGCTGTAATAATGCCTGGAACATAGTTGGAACAAAATGACATTTTATTGTGTGAATAGATGAATGATATTCAAGCAACACTCAGGAAAGCCTTTAGAAGAAGAAAAAAAGAGAAAGATCAAGAGATTGGGAAATCTGGGGGAGAATAAAATAACATATATTCTCAATAACTGTATCGAAAGTATAACTTTAGGAAGAATTTGAACTCTTGATACATTCGGGATAATATCTCTCATTTTTCCTCCTAGAACTAAAATGCCATGGCTTTTGTAAGCATAGAATAGAAAAATATTATACAAATATGAATCTACCTAGGAAAATATGTTATTTTAAATTCATTCATCATTTAGGTAATCTTAATTTTCCATAGGGACATAGATAAATAATATCAAATTTAACCACAACTCAAGCCCAGATCTTGTGGCTTGTTCAATATTACAGCTCTGTAACAAATCCATTTATGTCACAAAAATTGATTCATTAGATAAACGGAAATATATGAAAACCAGTAGTTCTATGATTTTTGCCTTTATCTACATGTAGATTCTGTTTCTTTCTTTTCTTATGCCGTAAATGAACAATCACTATATAATCAATCTGTTTGACTTTAAAGTATTTATGTTTATGAGAAATACCTTATTGGTCATCTTAACCAGTGTTTTCATTACATTGATACAACCTAAATCATAAATCCATCTGTCATTTCAACAAATTGTTGGGCGGTTTAAGTTTTCATTCTCAAATAAATGTACAAATACTTTTATTAACTAAAAACGTATCATTGAGGGCATTATTACAAGGTTTTTTATTTTATTTCTTGGAAATACCATGCCTTAGTGGAAAAATGTGTGTGTATGTATGTGTGTGTGTGTTTGTGTGTGTTTACGTGTATATATATATGTAAAATTTTATTTATATATTCTTTGTGAAATACTGATTGTCTGGAATACCTGCCAGTACTTACGATGCTCTCTTATGAGTATTTGTTTACGTATACAGTTCTCACTGTAGGCTATAATCTCTTTCAAAAAAAAAGTATATATTTTTGTACGCCTCTCTATAACTCTTACCCAAACCTATCTGTACACTGCTTACTGCCAAAGAGATTTTTCGTAGATATTATTTTTGTTTTTTTTGAATTCCCTTCTTGAAACTTCACTGGTTCTGTAAATAACTAAAGAATAAATCTAAAGTCCTTAGTGTATCCTACGAGTTTCCCCATCATTTGGCTCTTGCCTGAGCTCTGGATTTCTCTCTTGCTTCCTCCCAGGCTGTTTCTTGCCTCAGTGCCTTTGATCATGTTGATCCCACGGCTGGCAATAGTCTCTCATCAGCCCATACTCCTCTTTCTCCCTGTTCTATTGTTATCTGCTGCCTGGTTGTTTTACAAATTCAGCTCATATCTTTTTCTATGTAAAGTATATCCTGTCTCCACTCATCCAAGTGGAAATGACAACTAGAGTGTCTGGGTTTTTGCCCTCGCCATGTCAGAGTCAAACCTCTATCACCCTACCCTTCACACAGGGTTTTGCATTGTTATTACCTCTATCTCTATCTCTATCTTTATTTCTACCTCTACTATCTTTATCCTTTCATATGTATGCCTATATTTATATATAGTTATCTATGTCTATATATAGATAACTATGTCTATATTATCTATATGTAATCTATAATGAGTATATTAGGATGTCATTTAAAACCAAGGACTGGGTTTTACTGTCTCAGAAACTGAGAATTTGTTAGGCCCATAACAAGTATTCAATAGACATTTCTAGTTGAATGAGTGAATTAATGAATACAAACACTATCATTTCAACATAACAAATAACAGAAGAGATGAGACAGATAGGCAGGGAGATATCAATTCACTAGGATGTAGTGAATAAGAACATGAGTACTGAGTTCAGGGCATCTTATCAGTTCTAACTTCAGAATATATCCAGAATCCAACCTCTTTTCACGGTTCATCTCCACAGCTATGGCCTTAGTCTGAGCTACCATCCTCTCTTGCCTCTATTCTTGCAAAAATCTCTGGACTGATTTTCCCTATTTCTACCCTTGAACCCTACATTGAATTTTAAACACAATAGCCAGAAAAAAATAATTTAAAATGCAAATCAGATTATTTTACTCATTTATCCTTAACCTCCTGGTCCCTTCATCTAGAGTAAAAGTTAAAATCTTTACCATGGTCCACAAGGCACTTTGTGAGCTGCCATCATATCCTCCAACTCTCTTTCTCTCTCACTAACTTTGCTTCAGCCACACTGACATCCTTATTGTTTGGATTTTGCTGGGCACATTTTGTACTCAGGGCTTTTAATCTAAGTATTTCTTTGTCTTGGAACACACTACCTGATGATATCTAGCTGGCAAACCCCATTCCTCCTTCATATCTTTGCTCAGACATTAGCTTTTTCAATGAAGCCTATTCTGATCAACCTCTTTTTAATACGGTAATCAGCCACTCCTCCTCACCCCACCTCCCAAGCCACTTCAGTGCAGTCATCCCCCCATTTAGTGGTGGCCATCAAAATGCGCTGCTCAGATCCTCTGCAGACCAGCATATAACTGACGTGTTTTGGTTCATACACTTCTGGATCAACCCCTGACAATACCCCTGTCCCCTTATTCTCTCCATATTTCCCATTGTCTGCTCCCAGCCAAAGAATGAGCATCATTGAAGGTTTAATGGAGGCCCGTTCCTGCCAGGCATGACTCCTTTAATGGAAGATTTTTGCCTCAAAGTCTTCCCATAAGATTAGCCAAACCTTTCCTAGAACTGTTGAAATCAAGACTCTTTCTACCTATTGCTCCCTCCTTCCCCCACCCCTTTACAAGAGTCTACACCTGCTTTAAAATTCGGAGATTCTTCTTGCTTTCTCTGGCTTCCTTTTCTTTCTCCCGCTCAGAAGTTTCCCCAATAAATTGCTTGCACTTCTATTCCTGACATGGCATCTGCCTCTTGGAGGATTAAAACAAACATGTTTGCTATACTTTTTCTCGTCTCCATGGCATGGATTTGTGCCTGGGTTTTTGATTTATAAAGGTGACTGAGGGATGACATGGAGAGGTCAGTGTCATTGAAAGAAGGTTTTTATTATTTACTGTTCCTGAGAGAAGGGGTCATGCTAACTATGCAGGGCCATAAGGGAAGCACCAGGTTCAGTTAGGAAAAGGAAAGAGGAGTGAAAGAAAAGCACAGCTCAGAGACTTCATTGTATTTTATGCAGGGGAGTCAAGGCAGGGCAGGGGAAATGGCTTGGGGTTGGCTAGTTTGAACAATGTCAGAGGGCTACGGACTATAGAGATGATCTCTAGCTGTCTGGTAGCTGGCCTTAGGTGATTCAGGACAGGGGATTTATTGGCCTGGTATATGAGAGTAAGGTAAAGGAGGCGGTTGGGAGTATGGACTCGAGATTGGTTGGAGGATTTGTAATAATATTTTCACATGACCATGAAAACTGGATTGCAAGGGAGATATAAACAACTTTGGTTGTTAATTTGGCCTTGTGTTTAATAGATGTGATGAATAGATTAACAGACATATATGGAACCTAAAAGAAAGCACAGAACAAGCACCTATTGTCTTGTGGGGCATCAGAATTTGGCACCCCAAATTGTCTCTGTGGCATAAGGATTATTTTGGGCTGGTTACTTTTAAAAACTGCAGACAGGGGAAAAGCTCTGAAAACGAAGTAGAAGTGGAAGTTACCCTTTGTAAGAGACATTTACATGTGTAAGGGAAATCTCCATTTGTAAAAACGTCTCCCTCTCTGCACCAAGAAGAAGAGAAGATGAATTTATCTCTAGAAACTCTTATCAATGTGTAAGGCAAAGACTTAAATCTGCATAATAAACTTACTCGTCTTTACTGTGCTTTTCTGGTAATCTTCCATAACTTGCTCCCCTAACCCCCAACATCCTCTCTTGTCTTTAGCTGAAGACAGTATCTTTGCCATTTTGATGAGTTGCTCAGTTTTCCTGGGTTTCTCCCATGTACACATGTTATAAAGCGGTGTTTGGTTTTCTCCTGTTATTCTGTCTCATGTCAATTTACTTTGTAGCCCAGCCAGAAGCTCCTGGAGGGTAGAGGAACTCTCTTCCTCCCCTGCAGTCGTCTAGTACCAGGGTTGGCAATCTACAGCACGTGGGCCAAATCCAACTCATCGACTATTTTGCAAATTAAGTTTTATTGGAACACAGCCATGCTCACCTGCTTACGTATTGTCTGTGCTTTCACACCACAATGGCTGAGTTCAGTACTTACAACAAAGCCTGAAATGTTTACTCTCTGGCTTTTTAGCAAAAGTTTGCCAACACCTGTTCTAACCTACAGCCTGATTAACTTACTTAATGTTTATTGTTTGTTGTCTGATTTTCCCCAATAGAAAGTAAGCTACACAGTGGCAGAGAGATTTCTTTGTTTTATTCAAATACATCTCAGGAATCCATACCGGTGCTTAGCGTATAATAAGGCTGTAACTGATATTTATTGAATGAGCAAATGAGTTCAGACAAATTTGAGTTCCTAACCCAGATCCTTTATTTAGCAAACATGTGATATGAACAAGTTCCTAAATCTTTCTAAGTCTCAATTTCATCACGTAATAATAAGCCCACCATACAGAGTAAGCTTGAGAATTAAATGATACAATGCTTAAGCAATGCTTAATACATACCTACATATAATACGCATTCAACAAACATTAGATATTCCATAGAGAGAGAATGTAATGCTTTTCAATTGACTGTCTAGTGTTAGAAAAATTCAGCTTACTAAGCATTAATCCATGTATGTACATTAAAGATTTGTTTGGGAAAAAAATTTATAGCTTCGCTCTAAAGCAGAGTTAATAATATTTCCTATGTGTCCCATAGGGTATTGGAAGGACAGATGAAATTATATTTATAACAGTATACAAAACTGAACAATGAAAGATGCAACATGAATTTAGATGCTTTTTATTCTACTAACTTCACATAAAAGCAATCAATAAATAAAATAATAGAACAATATCTTTGTATTTTGCTTTTCATATAGAAGGTGTTGTAGATATAAGAGTAATTGAATTTGACATATTTGTTGAAGCAGTTGAGCCATTTATCAACTTTACCATGATATTTGAATAATCCAAAAATCCCTTCAGTTGTAAATGTTAGGCTTTTATTTATATTTCAAGGGAGTTTGGATCTCCATTAGCAGACCTATCATAGATCTTCTGTAGATGACTAATTTTTCCTTAAGCAGCATTGGGAAAGGCTCATTTGCCATACCATGCCAGCATAAGTGTTGGTAAACTACAATTGTTTATATGGTGTCTGTGTCGGATTAGTACAGCCGCATTCTCTTCTTCACTTCCAACTGTCTTTGTCACTACATTCTCAATCACTTGCACTCCAGCCATTCCTCTGATATTATATTTCTCAAGATCAGTGTGGTCATGCACCACATAATGACGTTTGGGTCAATGATGAAGTGCATATACTAATGATGGTCCCATAAGATTAGTACTGTGGGGATTGGAATTGGCCACCCCAAGATATGTCTCTTTAGCATGATGATTATTTGAGGCTAGTTACTTTGCAGACAGGAAAGCAACTGAAAAGTAGAATTTACTTACCCTTTGTAAGAGACATTTACATCGTAAAGGAACTCTCCATCTGTAAAGATATCTCCCTCTCTACCAGGAAGAAAGGAGATGACCTTGTCTCTAGAACTCTTAATCAATGGGGAAGGCAAGGACTTAAGTCTGCATTTGTTTATTGTGCTTGTCTGGTAACCTCCTGTAACTGACTTCCCTCCCTCTCCCAACATTGGCATTTCTTTAAGGATTAAGCATCTTTCCTTAGGCTGGGAACTGATTGCTGTGCTCACTTGTAACCACCCAGCTCGAGACAATAAACTTGCCTCCTGCTACACCCACCGAGATAGCAGGCCCACTATCTGCTGTGTCCATCAAGCGCTGTGCCGACAGGGCTATCTTGTGACTATTGTCAGAGGGATATTTCAATCATATGTGAAATATCCTGTTTGGGGGTATATAACCACTCTGTGCACCCCACTTCTTTGGTGCCCTTTCTTTCTTCGGGAAGAAAGGCCCCAGGCCATGGTCCTCATAAAGCTTTGTTTAATTTTCTCTTGCTATTCTGTCTCATGTGAATTTAATTCGTTCTCCAGCCAGGTGAACCCAGTTTGGATAGAGGAAATGTCTTCCTCCCCTACAGTACCATATAGCCTGGGTGTGTAGTTAGCTATACCATCTAGGTTTGTGTAAGTATACTCTGTGATGTTTGCACAATGATGAAATTACCTAATGGCACATTTTTCAGAATATATCCTGTCGTTAAGCGATACATGACTGTAATTATATTCTGGACTCCATTTGGGACAGTACCTTACTTCATCTCTCAGAAGCATGTAAAATGAATAGCCATCCCTGTCTTTCCCTTTTTCTTTGCAGTCCCGCCCTCTTTGTTTTAGTCCTGTTTATTTTGCCACTGGTTCTCAGTCTCCTTAAGTGCTTTCTTCCCTCTGCCCACCTCACAGAGTTCTGATTCACACCTTTTTTCTTCTTGTCCTAAATTCTCTATTTTTTATTTATTCCCATAGCTTTAGTCACCAACAATGATATAATGACTTCTAGAATCTATTGCTCCTTTTGAGACTTGTTTCCCGGGCCCCAAGCATTTACTAAAATATTTATGTAGAAATTGATAAGCATTTCCACTAGAAACTCAGCATTTCTAAACTGAGATTATTTTCCCACTCAAAGCTGTCCTTCCTCCTATATTTTTATCTCCGTAAATGACACCATTTACTTCTAGTCTTCCAAGCAAGTAACTTGGAAGGCATCTTAGACAAGTCTCTCTCACTCTATAACTACTTAGAATGAATCATAAAGTACCATTGAGTCATTTTACATGGATGCTATATTTTTTTGAGGAATATTAACGTTGAGCTAACATCCGTGCCAATCTTCCTCTACTTTATATGTGGGACACCTGCCATAGCATGGCTTGACAAGTGGTGTGTCGGTGTGCACCTGGGATCCGAAGCCGTGAACCCCAGGCTGCCAAAGTGGAACGTGTGAACTTAACTGCTGCACCAGTGGGCTGGCCCCATGGATACTTCTTAAAGCTATTTACTTCTCTCTCTCTCCATTGTTACTATTCTAGTCCATACTATCATCATCTCTCCCAGGAATTATTAAAGTTCCTGTTATCACATCATACAGGCTTGGGCTCTTTCATGTATAGAGATGTAGGATGATTTTAGACAGACATTAAAGTAAATTTCTAATCATTTGCTCTTGTAATCTTTGTTCTGTTTGTCCAACAAATCCCCTTATCTTATTACTTTGATATAGATTCAACTTAGGTTTCCATTTATATGTAGTTTAAATTTTATTTGCGTTTAGATTTAGATTATATTTCAAATTAGATGTAGACTTTGATTTTGATTTAGATTATATTTAAATTTAATACAGATTTCCCTAACCACTACTACTAGGAAGGTTGAAAATATTTTCAAATATTTATTTGCTACTGAGGTGTCCACTTCTATTCATATTCTTTCTCCAAGTACCTAGTGCAGAGGTTTTCAAACTTAACAAATCCTCACAGGTTCTCAATAACTCTTTGTACTTTTTAAAAAGTTGAGAACTCTGAAGTGCTTTTGTTATGTGAGTTCTATATACCAATTAGATATTAAAAATGAGAAAATATTTAAAATTTTTTTAACTCACGTAACACTACAAAAAGAAATGTTTTCATGAAAATTAACTATTTGTCCAAAACAAAAATGCATGAGAAGAGTGATACTGATTTATATTTTTGCAAATCTCCTTAAAGTCTGGTTTAATAGAATATAGCTTGTGATATTGTGATTTATAACAAGAAATATATATTTGTCTTCATCCCTATTTCTTGCAGGAAGCTCCTAAAACTCTTGTAATTTCCTAGTGTTGAGAGCGATAAAGATGTCTTTTCTTATGTTAATGGTGACTTTTGGAAAGCACCATTAGGTTTCCTAAGGATGGAGGCTGGTTCCCAGTGGAGCCAACCATGTGATTAGAGGGTTGGAACTTTCAGTGCATTCCCCTTCCAGAGGGGAGAGGGACTGGAGACTGAGTTCAATCACGAATAGTCAATGAAGTGATCAACCATGCCTATGTAATGAAGCCTCCAGAAAAAACCAGAAAGATGGGGTTCAGAGACCTGCCAGGTTGGTGAACACTTAGAGGTGCTGGGAGAGTGGCGACTGGAGAAAGCATGGAAGCCCCACGCTCTTTCTCCATACTTTCCCCTGTGCATCTCTTCCATCTGGCTGTACCTGAGTTACCTCCTATTATAATAAACTGGCGATCTAGTAAGTAAAATGTTTGTCTGATCTTAATCATACCCAAGAATGAGTTGATGGTGGGACCCTCTGGTTTACAGACAGTAGGTCAGAAGCACCTGGGCTTGTGATTGACACCTGAAGTTGGGGAGGGGTTCAGTCCTGTAGGTCTGAGCCCTTAATGTGTGGGATCTGATGCTATCTCTGGATAGATAGTATCAGAATTGAGTTGCACACTAGTGGGGGGTCTGAGAATTGTTTGGTTGTATGTGTGGAGACACCCTCACACACACAGTGGAATTGGTCTCAGAATACCAAATTACAGTGAGATTCTCATTTTTTTTTTTGGAGGAAGATTAACCCTGAGCTAAATCCACTGCCAATCCTCCTCCTTTTGGCTGAGGAAGATTGGCCCTGAACTAACATCTGTCTCATCTTCCCCTATTTTATATGTGGGACTCCTGCCACAGCATGGCTTGATAAGCAGTGGGTAGGTCTGCACCCAGCATCTGAACCAGCAAACCTCTGGCCACCGAAGTAGAGCATGTGAACTTAATCACTGAGCCACCAGGCCAGCCCCGAGATTCGCATATTTACCCTGCATTCAATCTGTTGCCATATGCTGTTTCAGTTGACTGTATGAACAAAACATGGCCTCATCCAGATTTATAGTTGTAAAATAAATGCAAGTGCATTTTACTAGCCTTTCAGATAATTCTGGATGGATATTTTTCTTTTCTATTACACCAAAACAAGACTATTGGCAGTTTCTTAAAGGTCACTTGCAATTTGGAATCTAAAAACAAATCAGTGAATTTTTGGTGCTTCAATAGAATCCATTGGTCCATTTTGTGGTTGGAATAGATCTTTAACCCATATGTGATTTTATTTTTTTTTATCATCATATCAGGCATTTACCATTTGGAAAATATTGGACTACTGAATTGTTCATATCTTTTAAAATGGACACATTTTATTATACAATATCAAGTAACTATGTCTGTTAATATGACAACCAATCTCATCAAGAATCTCCTGTAAATATTGGACAGGTATTAGTCATATAATGGCAGATACAGTTTTACAGTATTCAAATTTGCTTAAAGACCCAGATTTTTAATTGGCAATAATATTGTCGGCCATTTTCCTTGTAGGTGCTGGCTTCCTTTGTTCTTTTTCAAGAAAATGTCTGCCAACTACCCAACTGTGAAAAACCATTGTTTATCTGTTAGTCCTTGTTTCCATTAAAAATGCTGTTTCAGCAGAAAAGCCAGTTTTACTCACAACTCAAAAATTTACACAAGTGTTTGCTGGAAGATAATCACACTTGGCAGGCAGCAGAAAAACTTGTTTTCTTCTTATAATCTTGTCACAGAAGCTATTTTAAAATCACATATTCAGGAGTTGAGATTAAATAAAATATTTTTTCCTTCAAAAACATTCTCAAGTGGAAAAGTTATTTTATTTACTATGACTGTGTGGCAGTGATGACTACAATAAACACCCGTGCAATGGGGTGCCCGTGCACTAAGGCACGAGCGGCTTTACCCCCCATTGCTTTCTCACCATCAGTGCGAATTTCACACACTGAAAAATAAAATGAGGTTTAGTATTATTATGAGAATGGTTTAGACCTTGTGGACAACACTTTGAGAACTATCGGACTATCTTTTTCTTGTAAGTAACTCTATTGATGTATTAAATTTTTAGGAATTTTAAAAACCATTTATTACCTCAGAAAATTTAAACAAGAAGAGGAAAAAATGAAAATGAATGAAAAGATAAATAAAAGGACATCAGGAAAATTTCCCTAAACTACCTACACTACCTCTAATATATTTACACACACTTCTATTTTTCTTTTTTTAAGAAATCTTAATAGACAATGTGTTTTTCTCCTTTTTTTCTTCTATAGAACCTCAATCTTTTGATTTGTGGTAATAGAGCATTAAAAATAGAAAGTACTGGGGCCAGCCTGGTGGTGTAGTGGTTAAGTTCGCACACTCTGCTTCGGTGGCCCAGGGTTCGTAGGCCTGGATCCCCAGCACAGACATAACACTGCTCGTCAAGCCACACTGTGTCAGCATCCCACACAGAATAGACGAAGATTGGCACAGATGTTAGCTCAGCGACAATCTTACTCAAGCAAAAAGAGGAGGGTTGGCAACAGATGTTAGCTCAGGGCCAATCTTCCTCACACACACACACACACACTATGTGTATATATATATATATATATGAAAGAACAGAAAGTACTTAAAAAAGAACACTATCAAAACTACACTAAGATATCACCTTACACCTGTTAGATTGGCAAAAACATCCAAAACCAAGAGCGACAAATGTTGGAGAGGTTGTGGAGAAAAAGGAACCCTCATACACTGTTGCTGGGAATGCAAACTGGTACAGCCACTATGGAAAACAGTATGGAGATTTCTAAAAAAGTTAAAAATAGAAATACCCTATGACCCAGCCATCCCATTACTGGGTATCTATCCTAAGAACCTGAAATCAGAAATCCCAAGAGTCCCTTGCACCCCTATGTTCATCACAGCATTATTTACAATAGCCAAGATGTGGAACCAACCTACATGCCCAGAAACTGATGATTGGATAAAGAAGATATGGTATATATACACAATGGAATACTACTCAGCCATAAAAAAAGACAAAATTGGCCCATTCGCAGCAACGTGGATGGACCTCAAGGGTATTATGTTAAGCGAAATAAGCCAGTCAGAGAAAGACGAACTCTATATGACTCCACTCATAGGTGGAAGTTAACATATTGACAAGGAGATCTGATCGGTGGTTACCAGGGAAAAGAGGGGGTGGGGGAAGGACACAAAGGGGGAAGAGGTGTACCCACAACATGACTAACAATAATGTACAACTGAAATCTCACAAGGTTGTAATCTATCATAACATTAATAAAATAAATTCAAAATGAAAAAAATTAAAAAAAAAAAGAACACTAAATATTTTAAACGTTACAGACTGAGGAATCTGTAGTCAGTTCTAGTCAAGGACTGACAAAACAGATTTAATTTATCCATTACAGATTTCATTTCTTTCCTGGGGAGGCAAGGGCAGAAGGGGAGGTAGGGGTTGACGTGAATAAAAGTTTACGACATTGTTGAGAAAGTTAAAGAAAAGAACGTTAAGTAGAATGGGAAAAATTGTCTGTTAAGAACAATAATTAATCAGCTCTTTTATGCAGGTAAATCTAAATCAAAATAATATGAACAAAATGGATTTTAAAAAGTAATTAAAAATGAAATCAAATGGTAATTATTGCAACTTTCACTTCAAGACAATTGCTATACACAATAGTGATTTTAGTATTTATTCTATTATCTTGATAATTTATTTCTTTAAAATCATTCTTGATGTTGAAACTGGTAAGATGGTAATGACCTTTTATAAACAAAGGAAAAGATCTAAAGTGAATTTTTTTCTGGAGCCCAAAGAGGCTTGATAATGAGAGACATTCTCCTACTTCTTAGGTTATTAATAAAAATTGAAGCCTATGGTGCTTGCATTATGGATTTTATTTGTAATATAGTGTTAGTTTTAAAAGGTCAGAAAACACTTGTTTCTTAGTCGTTTAGTGTTTTCCTATCCCTCTGTCTCCCATAATAGAAAATCCAAAAATGTATGACAAAATTAACAGAATGAAAACAATATTTTGTTAATCTAATTTTAAAAGAAAAATAATTGGATAAAACTCAATAAATGACAACCTTGTGGAGACAATCACATTTGCAAAAACATCAAAATACTTCATGTCAGAATTATTTCACCCTTTTACAATTGATCGTACAGAACCGAACTTACAGATTTACTTAACTCGCAAAATTTTAATATTGATTCTTACATAAAACATTGCTATTTCTAGACAGAATATGCCTTCTCCAGTGAAAATGATTTGTTGGCCCACAATTATAAACCTGCCTTAACTGATTCCACCTTTACAGTGCAGTATTTCAGAACCATATCTTGTTCTTCTGATTGGTTCCAGAAAAGGGAGAAGCTTCAAATGACTTAGAATTCTAATCTTCAAATTGTGCTTTTCTCAAGATGTGTCACCTTCATTTGCTTTATTTCAACTTAGTGGACATGTCTTCATTTGTGATGACCAACCATCCTGTTTTGTCTGGGACTGTGGGGGTTCTGGATTTGGTACTTCTCAGAGCTCAAACTGCAAAAGGCCCTGTAAACCAGGATGGTCCATCACTCTCTCCTGACCCCTTATCTACGTGAGCATGGATGCCCTTCACTTTTGATCTCCAATCTTAGGTACTTTACTTAGCTCCCTTGAGACTTAGTTCTTATGTGTAAAACAGAAATTAATAATCTTACCTGCACAGAGTTGTAGCAAAAAACTAAAATAATATCTTTAAAGACTTTTGCACAGCTCCTGGACCATAATAGACAGGCAATAAGTGATAATTCTTCGAATTGTCTGTCTTATTCTTGGGAAATGGAGATAACTTCTTGAAATACATAATATATAAATATCTTCCTAAATAAAAAAAAAAAAACTTCAATAGAAAAACATATATGACAAAAAAGAAGAATCAGTTTTCAGAAGAAGGAGTATAGGTCATGCATAATCATATAAATTAGTAGGAGGACTTCAGCAATAATAATACATACATTAGAGAAAACAAATATCATTTTGTTTTAAGTGAGGAAGATTGGCCCTGAAATAACATCTGCTGCCAATCTTTCCTCTTTTTGCTTGAGGAAGATTGTCTCTGTGCTAACATCTGTGCCAACTTTCCTCTACTTTGCATGCTGGATGCCACTACAGCATGGCTTGATGAGCAATGTGTAGGTCTGCATCCAGGATCCAAACCCCTGAACCCTGGGCCACCGAAGTAGACTGTGTGAACTTAACCACTATGCCACTGTGCCAGACCCCAGATTTCATTTTTAACTGACCAAGAAAAAATATGCCAACAAAAATGTTAATATCTAGTATCAGTAAGAATATCAGAGCTCAATATTCTCATATCCGTTGACAGAAATATAAATTGTATAGCATTTATAAAGGCTAATAGACACTTTAAAGGTAAACAAACATATAATTTGACAGATAACTTCACTACTAGTACTCTATCCTACAGAAGCCTTAGCACATGTAGCCAGAGATGTATGACAGCAATGGCCATTGCAGCGTACCTTTCATAAGAAAAAGTTGTGAACAATCTGAGAGTTAAATAAATTATGTGTAGCCACCATACAATGAAGCATTGTAAAACCATTAAAAACAGTGATACAAGGGGCGAGCCCGGGGCGTAGTGGTTAAGTTCGGTGTGCTCCACTTCTGTGGCCCAGGTTCACAGGCCTGGATACAGGGCATGGACCTACACCACTCGTCAGCCATGCTGTGGAAGAGATCCACATATAAAGTGGAAAAAGATTGGCACAGAGGATAGCTCAGGGCTAATCTTCCTCAGCAAAAAACCCCAAAAAACAAAAAAACCCACACAACATATCAGTGATATAAATCAGCAAGCACTGACATAGAGAAAACTCTATAAGGTAGTGTTAAATAAACATGGGAATAAAAACACTATGCATAAATAAGTATATAATAAGGTATACAGATAAAAAAATTTCCTTCTGAAAAATTATGTGTGTGTGTCAGACAGAGAGAGAAAAACATCTAGAAATATACCCTAAACCATTTAAAGCTGGTTTCCAATGGAGAGTGAATAAAAGAGATTTATCATTTTACTCAAATCATTGTATATTTGAATTTTTCCCTTATGCATATATTACTATTGCATTTAAAAGCAAAAAACAATAAATTATGTCTTTTTTCAAGAAGAGCTTTAAATGTGATTTGTCAGAAATTTGTCTTGCTAGAACATAAAGTATATGGGTTCAGGCCCTATGTCTAGCTTACTCCTCTCTGAATTCCCAGCATCTGTCACAGTGTCAGGCACAAGTTGGTCTTAAAAAAATGGTGAGAAAATACCCATTTAGTGATAGTTGTTCTACATGGAACTGAGTTTTATAACTGCCTGCATAGATTGTCAAAGTATTTCTTAAAAATTTTACTCACTAATCTGCCATGAAACTTTGCCAGGGTTTTGGAAGACATGAGATTTTACTATTAAAAGAAAAATAAGTCAGAGGGAGAAAGTCAAATTCCATATGATCTCACTCATAAGTAGAAGATAAAAACAATGGCAAACAAACACACAGCATTGGAGATTGGACTGGTGGTTACCATGGGGGAAGGGGGGAGGGGGGAGGGCAAAAGGGGTGATTAGGCTCACATGTGAGGGGATGGACTATAATTAGTTTTGGGGTAGTGAACATGATGTAATCTACACAGAATTCGAAATATATTATGATGTACATCTGAAAATAAATAAATAAATAAAAAGAAAAATAGTAAAAACTAGCACAGAGCTCCAAAGAACAGTTAAGTTTGAAAAGAGTAGAGTGTCCTTGGGAAGGTGAGTATAAAGATAGGGCTGGTTGGAAAGTAAAGAGTGTTTGGGGGGAAAAGTCAGCAGAGAGTCATCAAAAGTGGGCAAGACCTTCAGCCACGTGACAGGAGAGGGGGCAAAATTCAACGCAACTTCCATACTACTTTTCTTAGAGAGAAGCCAGGTTGTATCCATCCTATTTCATCAATTCATCTTTAAATTTTCGTTTTGACTTCTCCAAAAACAGGATGTACCATTCAGTTAGTGGTGTTTTCAATTGCTGTCAGTCAACCAGGCAGCAGTTATGTGAAATCTATCCCCGATCTCTTCTGCTAAGATCAGGAAAACTCCGGCATCAAAGAATCTTAGAATTAATCTATGAGTTAAATGCTGCTAAACGTTATCAAAATGGTTATTCTAAGAATAATCCGTGAAAAGTTCTTTCATTTTAAAGATGTAAATGGGAAATAGTGCCTTTTATGTTAAGGCTGTATGAAATATTAATAATGAAATAAACGTGTCAGTAATAGCAGAAAGTAAACAGTTATTCAGCCAACATTAACTCAAATATCTGCTTTGAGGTGGGCTTGGTGCTAGGCCGTGGACCTCCTTCGTAAGAAAGGTGAAGACAAAACACTTCACCTAAGGGTTCTAATTGGGTCATTTCCACTCATCCAAAATAGGCTTGCTGATGGCCTCTGAAAAAATGAACTAGCACTTATCCTATTCAATCATGTTTCTATGATTAAGTTAATCTGTAAGAGTGTTTCGTAAGGATTACTATACAAAACTGTAACACACATTTTCTGATATATGCTTCTCACATGTTGAAGTGGAGTTACAGACAGAAATGAATACGTTATCTACTAAATTGCGGCTAGCTACTATCTCAGAAAAAAAAAATTATCAAGTTCAAATTGGTTCAGGAATTAATAAACTGCTCTGCACTTGCCTCAAGTACCTTCAAGTGAGTTAACTTGGTGACTTCTTCCCAACCCCCATGTCTTTGTTCTCAAGACAGTGTTTCCATATAAGAGGGAATCTTACAAGGAGCCCCTGGTGATGATCTTTCATTAAAAAGGCACTTTCATGTTGTGCAGGTTGTCTGAAATTTTTGTATACTTTTTCTTTATTGTGAGTCTAAATTAAATAACATTGGCAACTCTGAGCTATAAAACCTAGACTGTACTTACAGAGTGGTTTTAGCAAATGCCTCATTCAACATGGAAAGGGGAATATGTGTCAAAACACCTTTACTTTGGAAATAAAATACTCCAGTGGATTCTGCAGTTATTTGTAAATATCTGAGCAATGGTGAAGTGTTCCTTTTGATTTATATGCATGTTAAACAACTAAAGCTGTTGACTCTGTTGCAAAGATGTCATAGCTATTTTTTGGGTTTAAAACTAGTAGTAGAAAATGACATCCAAATTGGCCTTAAATTTATAATATTCTCTATTTTATATATGTACCAAAGCCTCTTATACGTTATCAATATATCAGAGGCATCCCCTCATATCTATTTTGTTCTTTCCAGAATCACTTAGCCAAACATGCTCTAGTGTTTCCCCCAAATAGGAAGATTTTGAGAATCCTGGAAATGTACAGAGCCCAGGAGTTTTTGAAAATCCTGAATTCTCAAACGTTCAAATCCAGACAAATATACCTATATACTAAAGAAAGTGTCCACATATACAAATGCCTGCCTCTGAATGGAGTATATTATTAAATTATTAATGTGACAACTAATAAGATTCTCACGAGGAGAAAATTAGGTCACTGCTGAAGAAAAACAACGTGGAAAACGTCAGAGGATTTTCCCTCCCCACCTTTGCAATTCCGTATTGTTCATTGAGACGGTCATGATACTGAACACGAGAAGACTGGCTGTCATCATTATTGTCCTTAATATTTTGATTTAACCATTATATATTATTTAAATAAATTTATACAATCAATTACTTGTATGCCTGCCTAGCTTACTTAAGTGACGTGCAACAGTTTGCAATTCTTAATTAGATATATTTTTCTTAAACACTAAGTAAATTAGGTGGCAACATATAATTATTCTTTTAAAACTTTTCTTTGAAGTACAATGTATATACAGGAAAGCGTACATATCATAAATGACCAGCTCAATGAATTTTCATGAACTATCACAACTGTAAAACCAACACCCAGATTAAGAAACAGAATATTATCAGTCCAACAGAAGTCCAGGTTTCAGACCCTATGCCTTATAAGAGAATTATTCCTACCTTCAAATAGCTAGACTGGTTGTGCCTACCTTTTTATACTCTATATAGATTGAATTATTCTGTATGTACTCTTTCATCTAGAACTTCTTTCACTCATAATTATGTTTGCAATATCACCTATATTATTGCATAAAATTACAGATTTTCATTTTCATTCCTATATAATGTTCTATTGTTTACATATATAAAATTTATTCACTCATTTTATTATCGTACATTTTTTGTTGTTTTTAGCATACACATATGCACAAACACAGGAAACATCTATGTGGGGGGACAATATTTTTAAATGTCTGCTTTCTTTCAGTCTTCTAAAAAAAATTACTATACAACTAAGCATAGCTTGAAGAAATGTTTCTTTAAAGCATATTATATGCAAGGAACAAACACGAAGATCTAACGTTACTCATTTTCTCCTTATACTAAATTTTGCCTTATTACATACATACACATAATATATAATATACGTTATGATGTTAACTAATACAAAGTAATAAATTGAAAAATATTGCTCAGTTTCTGAAAAGTAATCTGTGTTCATTAGGATTTTCAAATTACAATTTTATTGAGATAAATTCACAAAGCATAAAGTTCTTCCTTTAAAGCGTATAATTCAGTATGTTTCAGTATATTCACAGACACGTACAGCCATCATACTATCTAATCCCAGAGCACACAGACTATTACAAAAAGAAACGCCATATTCATTTGCAGTCAATTCTCATTCCCTCGTCCCTCTAACTCCTACCAACCACTAATCTACTTTCTAAATACATTTGCCTATTCTGGAGATTTCATATAAATGAAATTACAGAATTATGTGTTCTTTTGTGACTGGTTTCTTTAATTTAGCTTAATGTTTTCAAAGTTCATCTATGTCATAGAATGTATTAGTAGTGTATTTTTATTGTCAAATAATATTCCATTGTGTGGATATACCACTTTGTTTATCCATTCATCAATTGGTGGACATTCGGGTTGTATTTTCTTTTGGACTATTATGAACGATGCTGGTAAGAACATCCATGTAAAAGTTGCTGTGTGGGCATATGCTCTAATTTCTCCTGAGTTAATGTCTAGGAGTAGAATTGTTGGGTCCTATAGTAACGCTATGCTTATCATTTTGACGAACTGCCAAACCTTTCCAACGTAGCTGTATCATTTTACAATCCAATCAACAATTTTAAAGCTTCTGATTTCTCTACTTCCTCAACAATATTTCTTCATCTTTTTCTCTTTCCTCAGTCAGTTTCTCAGACTGGATATCTCAATTGACTTATTTCCAAGCTTGCCAATTCTCTCTTCTGGAAGCTGAAATCATTTCAGTTATTGTAGTTTTCAACACCAGAGCTTTATTTGTTTCTGTTTAAATTATTTTAGTCACTTCATGGATATTCTTTATTTGTGAGACATTGTTGTCATACTTCCCATTTGTGTTTTAGATATAGTTATCTTAGTTCTTTGAACATATTTATAATAACTGCTTTAAAGTCTTTATCTGGTTAGTCTCAAATCTGGGCTTCTTCTGCAATGGTTTCTAATACATAGAATGTATTCTAGATAGAATGGTTTCTAATACATAGACATAATTTTTTTCCTTGTGAATGGGCAACACCTTCTTGTTTCTTTG
Source organism: Equus przewalskii (assembly GCF_037783145.1). Classification (NCBI taxonomy): domain Eukaryota; kingdom Metazoa; phylum Chordata; class Mammalia; order Perissodactyla; family Equidae; genus Equus; species Equus przewalskii. Next base: position 74,488,282 of record NC_091833.1, on the reverse strand, counting down.
CATGCTTCATATTTTTTTAAAGCTGGATATTTTAAAAAGGATAATGTAGAAATGCTGGAAAACATCTCCTCTCCTTCCCTTCAAGGCTTTTCTGCTGTTGTCATTATTTGTCTGTTTAGTGACTTTCTTACACTAATTCTGCATAGTGTCTATTATTTGTCTTTTGAGACCACTGATGTCACTTTTCTGTGTTTAGTGATTGGCTAATGATTAGACAGAGATTTCCTTAACGCCTTTTGCTAATTAGTCTCCTACCTATTGCTAAGGGTCTCATTGTATTGGTCAAACCTTCAAAACTCCTACAGTTCACAATTCTACCTTAGTCTTCATTTCCTGCTTACATGAAGACTCAAGGTCAGAGGCAGATGAGAGATTAAAGCCTTCTCAGGCCTTTCCTGGGCATACACACAGCCCTGTACACGCACATGGTCTCTAGATTTCCAGGAATATGTTGGACCTTTTATAGCCATTATATTCCCATGATTTCCCTTTTAAGTCTTTGGTCAGCTTCTTGTTTATCCTAACCAGTGTCACCACTTAGACAAAATTCCTAAGAATAGAGCTTTCCCCACTGAGTAAAATCTTAATCACGTCAATTAAAGACAAGTCGTGTGAAGGGGACTTGTCCACAGAGTTACCAAATAGGGAATATAGTTACACTTCCACAGGGATGAGACTTTTCAGGGAGCTCCACATGTCTTTCCCCCTCCAGTGTCTACCAGGCTACTGGTTTCAAAGCTGCTGTGGAACTGGCAGAGGGGAATAGGGAAAGTGAAAACTCAACAAAATCACTGTTTCTTATTACAATTCAGTCACTTTTCCAGAATAAATGCCTTTCAGATGATTCCAAACCTTTGGCTGACTTCCAGAGTTTGGAAAATATTGATTTTGATCATTTTTTCCAATTTTCTCATTGCTTCTGTGGAGGAACACATTTTTCATGTTTTTACCATGTCATTCCAGATGCTTCCCCTTTCATTGGGATTTTTATGTCTTTGCTGTTCTCACTTGTTACCATAGATTCCTGGATACTTTAAAACTTGGCCCCAACCTGTCTTTTCAGCCTTGCCTCCATCTTCTCTCCGATAAATGCTTCATAATGCAATAACATTGGGCCATCTATTTCTCAACTCTACATTTCACGTTCATTATGTTCTAGCTTTGCTTTTGCCATTTCCTCTGCCTAGTTCAGGTTTGCTTACTTTGGTTTTGAATAACTCCATTCAGTGCATTTAAAAAAATAATAATTATGCTAAAAATTATAATGGTAACAGCTAACATTTCTTGACATTATATCATCAGCCAGATTCTATTTTAAGCACTTTACATTAGTTATCTCAATTAATGCTCACAAAAATCTATGATGCAGAAAGATATAAAGAAGTAATTTAAATAGTCTGTTATTCAGATGAAACAAGACTTATCTAGAGTCTTAATGCAGAGTTAGAGATGAGGAGGAGCATAGATCATCAGCATTATCATAAACTTAAGTTACTAGGTTGAAGATGCCTGATATGAATGAGTTTTAAGGGCAACTACAGAGAGCTACATTTTAAACATGCTGAGTTTGTGGGACACCCAAGTGAACAAATTCAGCAAGCAATAGGATATATGATGCTGCAAGGCATGAGAGAGGTTAGTCTTGAAGATGCAGGTTGGGGATTATGAACATGTAGGTAGCATTTCAAATTTAAGAGTGAGCAAGGTTGCCAAAATAACTAATACAATATAGCAGAAATCTGATGATGGAAATTTGAAGATGCTCAAAGTTCTAGGAAAAGCAAATTGGGGAAAGAAAGGAATCAGAGAAAACATATCATATGTGAAGAATAGACATAACCTAGATTAACATTAGAGTTTGGAGGTATAATCTTAATAGTATCTTTCAAATACTGAACAGGAGAGGGAAATGCTGGGTAGAGAGGTGCAAAGGCTTATGGGTAGACAAGAAGGAAGCTAGAGTGAGTAGAGAGGAAGAAGTTGGGTAGAAGAGTTAAAGAAAATAATGAAAATTTGGAAACATTACCTAGGGGAAAAAGAGAAAGTCTGTCGAAAAAGGGTCACCATGTTGTATGTGATCCATCTGAAGTGACTGCTCATAGTCGTATGGTGGCACCAGACTGTATGGCTATACGATTGACTGGACCAGAGTTCAGAGCCTGGAGATAAAGGAAAAAACAGATTGCAGCTCTGATCTCAAGATCAAAATATGTTCATTTCTCCACATCTTTTTCTCAGTTTCATGTTATTCTGCAATAAACTCTAAAAAAGGAAATATGCATGTAAAAATCAAAACTGTTTAGTACAAAAATATCTCTTAGAGCATTGTATGTTTATAGTAGTCTAAATATTTATTATAGAAGACAGGACTCAAAGCTAGCCAGAAAGACATTTTTACAAATTACCATCCTTTTTCATGTAATCTGAACTCAATTTTTTTATGTGGCCTAGAGTGTTTCTATGATGTTTTAACTTGGATAAAAATGAAGATAGTCACACATTTGTTAATTTACCTTTATTATCTAAATAAAAAAATGTTAAGGCAATTTTGAATTTATATTATTTGTCACTTCACAAAGAAAATTCTAAAATAACAATGCTTGCTTATTTTATTTTAAGGTTATTTTTAGAATTTTTAGTTAGAATTTTATTTCTTGAATAAATAGATTTATACAAAGGTACAAACAGCATACAATTCTAAGGGTTAAATAAAATAAATATTCTCTAAGTCTTACTTTTTATGGACGTCATCAACATTATGATAATCTGAAACTTGAACATGGACTTAACCAACAAAGTAGCAGTTATGTATAGTATAGAAAGATAACTATATTTTACAGATATCAATATTCTGTTTCTGGGTAAATATTACCTCAGTTATCTTGCCAATACAGATAGAAGCCTGCAGACTGGACTAATTAATGTTTCACAATGTTTGTTATTATTGTTTTTCTTAATGCTGTGAATTTCACACAGCCACACTAAAACTTGCATATGCATGTACCAATGACTTTTCAAATTGTGAGTTTAACCATATTTTAACAAAAGGCAGAAGCCTTTATCTTGAGAAGTCAAATTTGTGTTAATACTTCTAATTCAATTTAATACTAAATCTCTTTGATAAAGTATAAATAACTAATTTAATACTTTGACTATACACCACCTAATAAATATTTTTAAACATTTAAAATAAATCTAAAAGCAGAAACGTTAAGATCTAGACTGAATATTTCTGAGAGGAAACATTCATTTCCTAGAACTGCTGTCACAAATTGCTATAACTTTAGTGGCTTAAAACCGCAGAAATTTATCTTCTCACAGTCTTGGAGGCGAGAATTCTGAAATGAAGGTGGTGGCAGGGCTCTGCTTGCTCTGGAGGCTCTGGGGAGAATCTTTCCTGATGGGTCCTGGTCCTGGCGGCTGTCAGCATTTCTTTTCCTTAGCTTGTGGCCATATTACTCCAGTCTCTGCCCCGCCTTCACATTGCCTTCCCTTCTTGGGTCTTATCCTCTTCCGTCTCTCATAAGGACACTTGTCATTGGATTCAAGGCCCACCTGAAAAATCTCCTCCTCTCAAAATCTTTAACTTAATCACACTTTTGCCACATAAGGTAAAAGTCACTCTTTTGCCCTGGAACACAATATTCACTTGTTTGGGGGTTAGGAAATTAGCATACTTTGGAGAAGGCAATGTTTCTGCCTACCACAGGAAAGGACACAAAATTGATTCCCATTTTTCCCTGAATATTCATCTCAAATCAACTATCATCTTTTGCCATACAAAATGTTATTGTGAACAGTAACAGCTATATTTACATTCCACTAATTGAATAATTCCGTTAACTGAATAATTAAAAACTTGCAAATCACTAATTTCCATCTTTACGTTGCTTAAGGCTAAGTATCGACTGCGCTATACTTAGCCTCCTATCTTTAACTCTCCCAGAATAGAATTCATTTGAATTTGCTCTTAATCTAATTCATTCTTCAGTCACATTAGTCACATAGCTTACTGAGATATGTAAAAATGTGCAATAATAGCTTATTGAGAGTGTATTTTCTGTGCATTTGTGTGTTTGTATGTTTGCAAGTCCAAAATATAAATCTTATATTAAAACTCAATATTTAGATCTCTCAAAATACTATCCAGATTAAAACTAAAAGAATAATTAGAAATAAATTTTGCAAAATAAGTGCAAACCTTGTAGTCTGAAAACTACAAAATATTTATGAAAAAAATCCCTGTTCATGGATCAGAAGACTTAACAGTATTAAGATGGCGTACTCCCAAGTTGATCTATAGATTCAAACAATTCCTATTAAATTTTCAACTTTCTTTTTTGCAGAAATAGACACAGTTATTCTAAAATTTATATGGAAATGCAGGGGACACAGAATAGCCAAAATAATTATGAAAGAGGAAGACACTGTTGGAGCACTCACTTCCTGAAATCAAAATGTATTGCAAAGCTACAGTATTCAGGTAAGTGTGCTATTAGCATGGAAATCAATGGAAGAAAATTGAGAATCCAAAACTTAACCCTTATATTTATTGTCAATTGATTTTCGAAGTGGTGTCAAGATAATTCACTAGGCCTGGAATACTTTTTTCAACAAATGGTGCAAATGCAACTTGTTATCTATATCCAAAAGAAACAATTTTGACCCCTTCTTTTCCATACCAAAAAACAACTGCAAATAGATGATTGACCTAAATATAAGAGCTAAAACAGTAATACTTTTAGAAGAAAACCTAGAAGTAAATCTTCATGACTGTTTGTTAGTCAATGATTTCTTTGATCTGACTCTAAAACCACAAGTAACAAAATAAAAAATTGATAAATTTGATTTCATCAAAATTAAAAACCTTTGCCCTTCAAGATACACACTCAAAAAAGTCAAAAGAAAACCCACAAAAAGTAGGAAATAATTACAAACCATATGCTTGATAAGGGAATCAGAATATATAAAGAACACTTATAACTCAACAATAAAAAGATAAATAGTCCAACTAAAAATAGGAAAATGATTTGAATACCTATTTATTCAAACAAGATTTATAAATATTCAATAAACCATGAAAAGATGCTTAAAACCATTAGCCCATTAGGGAAATGTAAATCAAATCTACAATGAAGTATCACTTCACACACACTAGGATGGCTATGGTAGAAAAGAGAAAATGATAAGCGTTGATGAGAATGTGGAGAAATTGGAATCATCATACATTTTTGCACATGTGTGTAGAAATATGGCACAGCTGCTTTGGAAAACAGCCTGGCAATTCTTCAAACTGTTAAATATAGAGCTATTATGATCCAGCAATTCCATTCCTAGGTATAAATTCAACAGAAATGAAAACATGCCCACAAAAATATTTGTACACAAATGGTCATAGCAGCATCTTTCCTAGTAGTCAAAAAGTGGAAACAATCCAAATGGGCACCAACTGATGAATGGATTTCCAAAATTTGGTCTATTCATACAGTGGAATATTATTCAGCAATAAAAAGGAATGGAGTACCAATACCTCCTATAGTCTGGATGAACCTTGAAAACTGTATGCTAAGTGAGAGATGTTAGTTGCAAAAGAACACATATTGTATGATTCTATTTATATGAGATGTCCATAACAGGGAACTCTATAGAGACAGTAAATAGATTAGTGGTTCCCTAGGCCTGGGGGTGGGAGGTGGGCAAGGACTACTAATGTCTTTAGGGTTTTTGTGGGGAGGGTGATAAAAATGTTTTAAAATTTCATGGTGGTGATGGTTGCACAACTCCATGAATGTACTAGAAGCCATTGAACTGTAGACTTCAAATAGAATAATAGTGTGTTACATGAACTATATCTTAAAGCTATTAAAACAAGCCATTCTAAAAATTTAAAAAGTAATAGAACATTTCTTAGGAGAAAATTTTGAAGATAAAATCATTTACAAAGGATGATCTAAAATATATACTGAAGATGGACCTTTCTTTGTTTCTTCCTCTGTGTCTTGATTTTTTTCTTTTTCATTCTGTAGCATCGACCAGAATGAGGAAGAAGGAACAGGAGAGAACTGCTCGTGTGGAAGACCTGGTGAGGGAGGCAGTGTGCGATCCCCTCTAGGGACATAGTGTCCAAAGCTGGGTTATAAAACATTGTCAGAGTGTGAAAACAGACGGTTAGTGTGAGAAAGAATATCACAAATTCGTTCGACAATTTGTTTAAATCCGAAAACAACAAACTTCTGTCTCAGTCTGTATGAGGGATGGTCACTTGTCACAGACAAGTCACCTTACGTCCTGTGGGAGGCCTGGAGTACTGCACAGTGACAATTGCATTCTTCACTCACTTGTAGCCTACTGCAGTGTATCCCAGATTATGTGGACTTTATCACATCACCCAACTTTAATAAACCTGACCCTCACAGAATGCAGGACCGCCTTAAAATGATTCTCGTAGAGAACTCTTCATGTAAGCACAAGTGAATAAATAGAAAGTGATAGTACTGACAATAAACTTTACTAAAAGTGCTCCACTGGAACTATTATAAGGTTAAAACAAGAACAATGTAATTAGGTTTGATAAAAATTTTACCAAGAAAATTTGAAGTTAAAAGGAATCTTATAATATGATATATTGATTTATCTGTTTTTGCTATGAAATAAAATTTATGAATATATGACATGTATTCAATTCATAATTTATAGGTAAACAAATGGAACACATATTTGAAAATCAGAAGCCTTTAGGATATTATTGATAAAATTAATTAAAAATGAAAAATAATTATTACTATGCTTTGTAATGAGATAAGAATTTATCAGGAAAATTTTTATCCTACATAGGGATGCTGGCTAATTGTTCATATAGTACTATATATAACATATAGTATATATATTTAGATGAGTTTACAAAATACAACTGTTCCACATTTGCTTACATTGTATCTGGTGACAAGTAACAAGTGAAGAGTATGTGATAGAAATTTTGAAAGAGAAAATGGATATTTGATCATTCTCTTCCACCAAGTAAGACACTTTTTGCAAGTAATAAGAGAAAGTAATGCTTTTCTATAGCAATTAATGTTATGTAGAAAGCATTTTTATAAATGTATGTTTGAAAATGTTTCCATTATTAGGTAATTTATACTTAAAATTATGTCAAAGTTCAAAAATAAAAATAAAAAAAAATAAAAAATAGAAACAGGTGTGTTCCAGGAAAGAAAAGAGGCAGAAAACTTGGAAACAGATATTCTATTCTATGTAAAAATCTACTAAATGAAGAGTTTTAGTAGGCTTTGAAATTGTGGCAAATACAAAAATCAACATCTTTGAGAGAAACTTTTGCATAATAGGATATAGGGCTGACAAAGCAGGCCCTGATTTAGAGAGCACAGCTATTGATACCCTTCTTCCATCTGGGCACACACCACTTGTTATATGTCTTTTCCATTTATGATCACCAATAAAACCAGATACGGAAATAAACAAAACTTGCATATTGGAACTTTAAATGCAATATCACAAAATTGTTACATCAAAGTGTTAATAAATTGTTATAAGTAATGTAGCATATTCGATCACAGTGAGAACTACAGGCATATCCAGAGATACTGCACATTTGGTTCCAACCACTACAATAAAGCCAACATAGCAATGAAGTGAGTCACATAAATTTCTTGGTTCCTTGGTCCATATAAAAGTTATATTTACACTATACTGTACTCTATTAAGTGTGCAATAGCATTTTGTCTAAAAAAACAAGGTACCTACCTTAATTGAAAAACATCTTATTGCTAAAAAACGCTAACCATCATCTGAGATTACAGCGAGTCATAATCTTTTTTGCTGAGAGACAGTCTTGCCTGAATGTTCATGGGCTGCTGACCGATCACAGTGGTGGTTGCTGATGTTTGGGGTGGCTGTGGCAATTTCTTAAGATAAAATAACAACAAAGTTTGCTGCATTGATTGACTTTTTCTTTCGCGAATGGTTGCTCTGTATCACGCGATGCTGTTTGATAGCATTCTACCCCCAGCAGACCTTCTTTCAAAACTGGAGTCAACCCTCTCAAACCCTGCTGCTGCTCTATTGACTAAGTTTATGTGATATACTAAGCCCTTTGTTGTCACTTCAACAATCTTCACAGCATGTTCACTAGGAGTACCTTCCATTTCAAGAAACCGCTTTCTTTGTTCATCTGTAAGAAGCAACTCCTCCTTAGTTACAATTTTATTCTGAGATTGTAGCAGTTCAGTCACATCTTCAGGCACTGCTTCTAATTCTAATTCTCTTGCTTTCCACCACATCCACAGGTACTTCCTCCACTAATTACCAAAATGTGACACAGAAACACAAAGTGAGCAAATGCTGTTGTAAAAACCGTGCCAATAGACTTGCTTGATGCAGGGTTGCCACAAACCTTCAATTTGTAAACAATAGCTATTATCTGCAAAGTGCCATAAAGCAAAGCACGATAAAATGAGGTATGACTCTATACAGATTTTAAAACATTCATAAATATCATTAAATTAATATATACAGTCATGCAACGCTTAACAAAAGGGATATGTTCTGAGAAAAGTTTCATTAGGTGATTTCTTTGTTGTACAAACACCAAAGAGTGTACTTGCACAAACCTAGATGGCATAGCCTACTATTCACCTGGGCTAAATGCTACTAATATTATGGGACCACTGTCGTACATTTGGTCCGTCTTTGACCCAAAACATTGTTATGCAGCACATGACTGTAATCCAGCCTGATCTTGTCCATTGTTGCTCTATGTCTGAGATACCCATAATATATTAGTACTGTAGGGGAGGAAGACATCTCCTCTACCAACTGTGGGTTCTTCTGACCGGAGAACAAATTAAATTCACATGAGACAGAATAGCAGGAGAAAATTAAACAAAGCTTTATAACATGTATACATGGGAGAGGTCAGGCAAGCTGAGCAACTCGCCAAAATGGCTGAAGTCCCCACTTAAATATCATATCCAGCTAAAGACAAAGGAGGATGTTGGGGGTGGGGGGAGTCAGTTACAGGAGGTTACCAGACAAGCACAATAAACAAATGCAGATTTAAGTCCTTGCCTTCCCCATTGATTAAGAGTTTCTAGAGATAAGGTCATCCCCCCTTCTTCCTGGTAGAGAGGGAGATATCTTTACAGGTGGAGATTTCCTTTACAATGTAAATGTCTCCTAACAAAGGGCAAGTAAATTCTACTTTTAGTTGCTTTCCTGTCTGCAAAGTAACCAGCCTCAAATAATCATCATGCCAAAGAGACATATCTTGGTGTGGCCAATTCCAGGCCCCCACAGTACAGAAATAACAATGTTTATAATAAATTATCTATAATTTATGCATATAAAAATACAAAACCGAGTGTGGTAGACTACATTTATTATCTCCAAATATTCACTGTCCCTCCCAGTTGACCAACCTTTGCTATGTGATATGCCTGTTGATATCAACCTTTGCTATGTGATTTTGGACAATGAAATATGAGTGGAGTTACACGTAAAAAAATTTTAAAATTCAATAAGACAAGTGTATTTGTTTCCTAAGGCTGCTATAAGAAATGACCACAAACCGGTAGCTTAAAACAAGAGTCATTTATTCTCTCCTAATTCTAGAAGGCGGAAATTTGAAATCAAGGCGTCATCAGGGTTAGTTCCTTCTGGAGGCTCTGAAGAAGGAACCGTCCCAAGCCTCTAGCTTAGATTCTGGTGGTTGATGATGGCCCTTTCTATCACTCCAATTCCCACACCATTTTCGCATAACCTTCTACTCTGTGTGTGTCTCTATCCTCTCCTCTTACTGTGAAGACACCAGTCCTCGGATTTAGGGCATCTAAATCCAAGATGATTTCATCTTGAGATTCTTAACTAATTTATATCTGCAAAGACACTTTTTCTAAAGAAAGTCACATTCTGAGGATCTGGGTAGACAATAATTTTGGAAAGGACCCTACTGTATTCAATCTAATAACAGTAAGTAACCTTTATTAGCTTGCTTGGGTGTCCATAACAAAATACTAAAGACTGGCTGGCTTAAACAACAGAAATTAACTTCTTCATAGTTTTGGAGGCTAGAAGTTCATGACCAAGGTGTCTGCAGATTTGATATCTTCTAAGGTCTCTCTCCTTGCCTTGCAGGTGGCTGCCTTCTCACTGTGTCCTCACATGGTAGTCCCTATTCCTGTGTTTGTGTCCTAATCTCTTCTTATAAGGATATCAGTCATCCCGGGTTAGGACTGACCATCATGACCTCATTTAACCTTAAATAAAGGTTTGTAAAGACCTGATCACCAATACAGTCACATTCTGAGGTACTGGGGGTTAGGATTTCAATATATAAATTTTTGTGGGATACACAATTCAGCCCATAACATAACCTAAGAAAAATGAGCAAAGAAATTGAACAGACACTTGAAGAAATAAAGATATACTAGTATCCAATAAACATAAAAAATAATCAGTGTCAGTAGTCGTTAGGAAAATGTATATTAAATCCTAATAAAGGGGACTTATTGATTTAGTTCTAACATATAAAGAACTTAGAAAAATGTCATTCCTATCCTAAAACAAGAGAAAACTGAACAAACAAGACATCAACTTTTTTTTTTTTTTTTTTGGATGAGGGAAGATTGGCCCTGAGCTAACATCTGTGCCAATCTTCCTCTGTTTTGTAGGTGGGATGCCATCATAGCATGGCTTGATGAGCAGTGTGTAGGTCTGCACCTGGGATCTGAACCCACAAACCCCATGACACCAAAGCAGAATGTGCAAACTTAACAACTATGCCACTGGACTGGCCCCTCAATGACTTTTCTCAAATACATCAGAGAACTGAGGTTATAGGGTAAACTGCTGTTAGGAAATGTTGAGAAAAAGGTGAATCCAAATACTCACAGCTGAGAGTTGCTTACGGGAAGCAGAAGCAGAAGTTGCTGGAATCACAAACTGGTAGAAACATCCAAATGGTCATTTTGATGGATTGATGAGATTGAGTGTGGGCTAGCATAAGAGTGAGAAACTCCTAGAGGCCTCAGTCTTAGGGGGGGCCCAACATTTGGGACTTTTGCCTCCAGGAGCTCAATGTGGTTTTCACATTAAAGATCTGAAAAAAGATCCTCTCATTTATTGTTCCAGCAGGGGCAGGGGAAGAGTAATTGTTATGAATAGCCTGCTACCTTCTCCATAAACGGGGGATACTCTCCAGAGGGAAAGACTAGGTTACTTAGGGGAAAGGATCTTCTCCCATTCAAGTCCCTTTTAGCCTTCTTGTCTCACCTAAGGATGGGGGAAAAAGGACAAAGAGCACTGGAAAAATACATGAGAATGTCAGATCACAGAGAAATACTCACTCAAAGACTGAGATTTCATTATGAAATTACAGAAAGCTTACTCTTTCCCTCAACTTATCCCCACACCAATAGGGCCTTAGTACAATAGTTGATTCCAGTAAACAGGGCTGCAAGATGTAGATTCTATCTGAGAAGGAGTTCTTAGGGAAGCTCAATAACAATGGGGGAGACGTAAGCAAGGCCACCACAGGAATACGAAGTTTCTGGCACTGTCCACATTATAGCAAACATTAAGCACAATCCAACTCTTACTCAGATTGACATAGGTCTTCACACTAAGCTCTTATCTACCTCAATTCCTATTACCTGATGCAACAGAATATCTTTTCCAATTATATATTTAAGGACTAGGGTAATTCCACCAAAAGACTCCAGGCCTCAATGCTATAAACATTGTCCTTTGAGCATCTAAAGAATCACAGACTTGGAACCATGGAAAGAACCATGCTTAGTATCTGAACCATTTTGAATTAAAATCCTGATTCCACTACAATTTTATGAACTTATGCATTGAGATGATAAATGGTCACTGGCCTCCCTATAAAGGGAAGCAGGATTTGCCACTCCAAAATATGCCTCTTTGGCATAAGCATTATCTTGAGCTGGTTATTTTTAAGAAACTGCAGTTGCAAGAAAACCTCTGCAAACCAAGTAGAAGTTACCCTTTCGCAAGAGATATTTATGTTTATAAGGGAAATCGTTGTCATTTGTGAGGGTGTCTCTCTCTCTGTACCAGGAAGAGAAAGATGACTAAATCTCTAGAAACTTCTATCAATGGAGAAGGCACTGACAAATCTGCGTAACAACCTTACCTTTATTACTTGTTATTGTGCTTTGCCTGGTAACCTCACATTAACAGGCCTCCCTCAACCCCCAACACCTTTCTTTTGTCCTTAGCTGAAGATGGTATTTAAGGTGGTGGCTTGGGCCTTTCTGGGGAGTCACTGAGTTTTCTTGGGTATCTCCCATGTATACAGGAGGCACACATGTTATTAAATTTTTGCTTGTTTTTCTCTTGTTAATCTGACTTCTTCTTATAAGGGGGTCTCAGCCAAGAACCTAGAAGGGTAGAGAGAAAATTATTTCCCCTCAACACACACTTATATATACTATGTTTCAACAAACTGTGTTAGCATTTTAACATTCCTGTTTTTAGCTTAATGATGAAAGCATGTCTTCTTAATTGTTGGATATCTTCATTATTTGTTGCTTTTTTGTTTGGCAATAGAAATTATAATAAAAGATAAATATTTCCTAACCTGCTATTGTTGGCTCTCTCTCCTCGTAGTTATTCTCTCCTTAAAGTATTAGTATGTTATTCTACCCTCGTAGTTACAAAATCTACCAGTTCAAACATGTACTAAGCTGTGTTCATTTTCTTAACCAATGAATTTCTCTTCAAAGGATGCAAATCTATGCACATCTCAGAAAATGATATGCCCGTTATGAGTAAATCACTTGCAAAACTGAGGCCTCCAATTAGATGTGAAACAATAAATAGTCTAAAGTTGCGAACATTCCTAAGCCCTTAGCCTCAGCAAGAGAAAACAATGGAAGGTTCTCCCAAAAAGCTACAGAGCATTTCCATGAATGGATGCCTTCTCATTACACATGCTTACGACTGGCCCAAACTTCATCATCAAATCTTTTCAGACTCCGTGTTCTTTAAATTGGACTATCGTTCAAATCTAGAAATTCTATCCCCACAAGTGCAGAACAGCTTATTCCCATCAACGGGCAGCAGAGAAGTGGAGACAGACTGTAGACTGTCAACTTGGGTGTATTTTATACTTGGCAGAGTTTTAAATGTTGCAGCTTTTGTAAAAGTTTCTTAGTATTTCCAATCTTTTATTTTAAAACCACAGATTCCTGGATCTTACGTTAGGAATCCAGACCTGGAAATAGAATCAGCATCTCAAAGGGAAAGGTCTTCTATTTTTAAGCCACACAGGGGAAACTAAGGAAGCCTGTTAATGGACTGGTGCTAAGAATCTCTGTTCTGCACCCACCCCAGCAGCGCGTCCTTGTCAGAAGGCAATTTCCCCACCCGTGGATGGAAATCTATGACACATTGACTTCCCTCTCAGGAAACAGTCAATTCCCCTACTCTCCTCTTTGATCTTTTTGTAAATTATGTATCAGTGAAATATTCCATCATATAAATTTCTGATTGTTACTTATGCAGTTATGAAAACTTTGTCCTGAATAAATGTGTATGGCACTCATAACTCTTTTTACTAAATAATTGGGCCAAATACAAATGTAACTAAATTTCATAAAATTCCTATGGGGAAAAGTAGTTATATGCGATCTTTCTTTTTATTTCTAGAACAGTAACAAAATATCAATGTGCAAAATAAAAGGGAATTTAGAAGAAATAAAAAGCATTTAAATTTAACTAGATGCTTTATCTATGGCCTAGGGAAAAAAATGTATTTGAAATTAAATAGATTTTTTAATCCCATATTTTTTTCACTTTTACCTACCAGAGAGAATTTATTACAGATAATAATTCCTTACACTTATATAGCATATTTCACTTTTCAAAGTGCTTCCCACGAATTATTTAATTTCTCAGAGGTCAATGTACATCTCATCTATGTTGAATTTTGTTATCTGAATGCCCTTCAGATGCTTCAGGACTTGGGTCTTCACCCCTGCTATTCTGGAAGTTTCGAACGCTTTTGGTTTCTCCTTCCCCTTCTATGTTCAGCTAGGTCTTGCTCTTTCTCCAGTTCCTTTCCTAGAAATGGTCTCTTCAAGGAAGTCTTGCTTACTCCTGCATCTGATTAAGAACCTTTTGTATTTTGTTTACAAAATGGTGAATCAGACTTTATAGCACCTGGTTTTTGTAAAACATTTAATTTTCCAGTCCCTGGTCAGTCTTCACCAATGGACTATAAGTTCTTTATAAACTGAGACAGAGACGTGTTCACCATCTGTCCCAGCATTAAGTCAGGCATCTAGAAGTATTCTATAAAAGTCTGTTGAATAAATATTAATGAGTGAACATACATTAACATCCCCTTTGAAGCTAAGTATAAACCAAGTCTCAGTGAAGTAAAGATGTTAGTGTAAGGCAATATAGCAACCGTACAGCAGTTCCTGTTTATCCACAGTTTTGCTTTCCACAATTTCAGTTACCCATGGTCAACTGCAGTCCAAAAATATTAAATGAAAGATTCCAGAAATAAGCAATTCATAAGCTTTAAATTGTGTGCCATTCTGAGTATCGTGATGAAATCTCTCGCTGTCCTGCTCCATCCTGCCCAGGATGTGAATCATCCCTTTGTCCAGCGTATCCACGCTGTATACACTATCTGCCCGCCACCGGCCTGTTAGTCACTTAGTAGCCGTTTTGGTTAACAGATCACCTGTAGCGATATTGTAGTGCTTGTGTTGAAGTAACCCTCATTTTACCTAATAAAGGCCACAAAGCACAAGCAAAGTGACGCTGCCAATTCAGATATGCCAAAGAGAAACCGTAAAGTGCTTCCTTTAGGTGAAAATTCTTGACTCAGTACAGAAAAAAAAATCATATGCTGAGGTTGCCAAGATCTACAGTAACTTTTATTATAGTATCGTGTTATAATCGTTCTATTTTATTATTAGTTATTATTATTAATCACTTACTGTGCCTAATTTATAAATTAGACTTTATCATAGGTATGTATGTGTAGGAAAAAACATGGTATATATAGGGTTCAGTACTATCCCTGATTTTGGAATGTATCCCCCACGGATAAGGGGGGAATACTGCACAGCTCAACTAGAAATTCCCTGAGGGGCCTGCCTGGTGGTGTAGTGGTTAAGTTCATGTGCTCTGCTTTATTGGCCTGGGGTTTGCTGGTTCGGATCCTGGGCAAGGACCTACATACATGCTGACAAGAAGAACTAGAATGACTTACAACTAGGATATACAACTATGTACTGGGACTTTGAAGAGAAAAAAAAAAGGGAGTAGGAAGATTGGCAACAGATAATAGCTCAGGGCCAATCTTCCTCACCAAAAAAAAAAACAAAAAAATCCCTGAAAGAGTTTTCCAAAGGAGAGAGATGCTTCTTTATTTAAGATTTATTCTGAGTGCACTGGAGAGAGTAAGAACACATATTATCATCTCAATTTTGCAAAAGAGGAAACTCTGACAGGGATATGAAGTGACTGGTTGAAGTGTTTTAGTATGGGTTTCCCAAAAGCAAAACCTGAGATAAAGATTGGGTATAGGTATGTAGAAATTCTAGGGATTACCTCTATCATTTTGGTGTAGTCCCTGAGAATCTGATGTAGTAAGTCTGCAATTACATTGCTTATCATTTTAGTAACAAAAATGAAAATCATGGTATATGACATTGATCAAGCACTTTTTATGTGCCAGGCACTGTATGAGGTCATTTTAATGGATTATCTCATTTAATTTCACAATAACCTTATGGAGTAGTTAATATTATCATCCTCACTTTCTAGAAGAGGAAACTGAAGCTTAAAAGACTTGGTTTATGATGGATAGTACATGGTCTAAAATCTGACAGTTTTGGATACAATCCCTATTTTCACAGTTGCTGAATATATGATTTAATAAGCCTTAATTTTCATATCTATGAAAAGGGAGTATAATAGTAAGCACCTCCTAGGTTTGTCTGGATGATTAAATGCAATAAAGTACGTAACATGTGGCTGGCTTATGTAACGTTCTATTAAAAAGAGCTCTTATTGATGGCTTACTTTTTCTCCAGATTACAAGGTCCATGAAGGCAGGAGCTGTGTCTGCTTTGTCTCTTCTTCTCAGTGCATGGCAAACTCTTTAACCTTGTTAAATGGCTGAATGATAGAAATTTCTTATCCAAAGTCATTTAATATACGTTGAAATAAAAACTGAAACAAGTCTCAGGCCATAATTCATGCTCTGAAACCATTTGGCTCCACGATTCTTAAAAAAGCATTGTGCCTGTTAAACATATAATTTATAATCATAAATGAGTTATAATAACACTGGTTCATAGAAAATTCTCTTTACAGTCCCAACCTGGGATGCTAAGTACATAGTTCCCTTAAGAACAGTTTAAATCCCAAGACAGTTTTGAGATGTTCTATTTTCTCTTTTCCTTCTTCCCTCCTTACTTCTACTCTTTCCTCAAAAAAAGATACTAAAAAAATTTTTTTTCACTGCCACTGTTTATTGATGTCTCCTTTCTCTGGCTCTTCAGAGAAGAAAACACAAGTTTACAGAATTTTTCTCAATATGATACATTAATGAAGCATCATTTCTATTTCTCAGATTTGGTTGGAGGACGCGGGAGAGGTGGGACAAGTGATTAATTTACTACCTGAGAAACTCTATGGCAATGAAAAACCTCCTCCCACGTCCACTGACACCAGGATTGAAAATAACAAAGCTGCATATAGATGTGAATGTTAGGACTTTGCCCATAAAAGACAAAAAAAACCCACCAAAAACCCAAAAAGTAAAAATGGTGCAGCTGCATTTCAGAGTAAAATAAGTTCTAGACTCTACTGGGCCATTTATGACAACAAAAGTCCTCCACAGAAGCTCTGGAATGAAGAGGAGGATGGAGTTTGGGAGAGGATGAGGAGAATGAAGATGAGGCAGAGGCTGGAACTGTGATAGTGATTTAGGCTGGTAAATCTCTCAGTTCTGAGAGGTCAGATCAACACTGAGCAAGGTACAAAGACCAGGTGTGGGGTTCAGGCAGTCCTTGCTAATCATGTGGCTTAGGGCAGAAGGAAGGAAAACCTTACATGATAAGAGCAGAAGAGAAGCGGTAGCCCTATACCTATTGCACCTTTCCAATGAAGTTGTTATCTGGTGGGGATAATGTATTTTGTGCAGTTGTATATGAGACAGGAACCCATAGATGTTGATGGATAGCACATTTGCTCAAACTTACACATTTTAAAGTGCTCTGATTATGAAAGTTCATCTTCTTATCATTGTCAACAGGTCGTTTCTGATCTACAAAGTTGCTTCATGATCAAACCAGGTTTTGATTTGTGATCTTGAAGTAACAGAGTAAATTTCCTATAATGAATAATTGATATGATCTTGCTCCAAAGCTTGCAATTGGGTACAATCTTAGTGCGAACTACGTTATATTTCAGCTATCTTTGAAACTCTTTTCCTTTCCTTATCTGTGTGTAATTAACTAAATGATAATGAAGCTAAACATGTGTAGAGAAAAGAGATTTCCTCTTCTGTTGAGAAAATTCCCAGCAGGTTTGCCAATAGAAACTTTGTAATTCAAGGCCTTAAGCTGGAGGAGTAAGGGAGAAATAAGATGTGTGTTGTGTGTTTTTACCAACAATCTTACAAATGGTTTTAAATGTAATTACTATAATCTAGCAATGGCTGGTTTAAAAAGAGTTTTCATAGTAAAACTGTCGTGTTTTTTTTATCATATCAAAGTAAAGAAAAATTGAAAAGCCAACTACCAATAAATTGCTAATATATGAAAAGGAATTTAGAAATATGCATGCTGCAATGAAAGGTTGATCTAAATGGCCTTTTGATTAGCTGGCACTCTTGCAATAACCTTTATAAAGTCCTCAGAACTCTTCAGTCAATGAATTTATCCATAGAGGTAGATATGACTTTGAAGTGTTAAATCTGCCCATTAGATAAAAGGAAGAAGCAATTATTGGAATCTGGTTGTTTGAATATGTGATTCAGAGCCTAATAAAAGCTGTTCATTACCCACAGGATGTGTGATGCAGAGCATTCAAAAAGCTCTTCATTACTCAGAGAATACCTTCCATGGCCTTGCGGTTTGACTTTTCTACTTTTTAACCCAAATTGCACCGGGGGCCTGCGTTCATCCAGAATAGTCAATTCCTAATGTCATCCTACAGTGATCGAAGGCCAACCATGATACAATTTCATGGGTCCCCATGGTACTTCAGTGATGCATGTGCAAATAACCTTTTGTATTTCTGTGGCACCATTCCCCCAAGGAGCTCAACGGACTTAATAGAGCTCCTAAATCCTCCCAACATCACCTTTGAGGTGAGAGTAGAGATCCCTGATCACATAATTCACATGCAGTTAAATATGCTCCAGGCTAAGTCCTGTCTCTCATAAAGCAACTAGATACAATAAAGCCTCTTAGAAGCTTTATAGTACTGACCATTAATACAGGTATTGATGGATTTGCTCAGTAACTATCTATTGAAACCTATGTGTGAAATACTGTGTTTGACATACTTATTGAATCACTATGCTCTGACACTATAACAGTAGCTGCCACTTATTGAGTATCTATCTTGAGTGATTCATCCGACTAAATGCTTTTTATGCGTTTCTTGTAATTCCTCACAATAAACATCCAAGATAAAGTTATGTATGAGAAACCTCAAGTTTTCTCACAGTCGGCTACCCAAATTCACATAGTTGGAAAGCCTTGTTGGTGCTGGCACTCCAACTCCACTACATTTGACTCTAGAATTGTTCTCTTATCATTATGTTAACTAGTTCTCTATTGATGGAAAAAGTCACCTATCCCCAATTAAGATTGTCATTCCAGCCGACGAAACTCATTTTCTCAAAGTCCTTTAGAAAATAATAATAAGCACATCATAGAACATTAAGCTGAAAAAAAAATTAGATTGATTTAATTCTTTTAGGAATGAGGTAAAAAAGACTAACAAGATAAATCAAAGGTACTACCTCCTGCATATATGATATCTTACTTATAGATAATTGATTGATTGGTAGATCGATAGATTTTACTAATGCTATCTTGCTTCTTATGTTACTTGGCAATCGTAATAAAATTCAGATTTACCTGTGTCTTTCACATATCTATATGAATATTATCTATCTATCTGTCTATCTATGTATCTATCCATCTATCTAGATTTGTTAGAGGTGGTTATTATCTGTGCAGGGACTTTGAACATGAGTTTAACTATTTTAAAGTGTATAGTAACAACCATAGCAGATTGGGACCTGTTCATGACACCGGTATCGGGGAATAGGAGTTTATGATTGTGTGACTTTAGTATTTCCAGCGAGCTACATAAAGACAATAGAAGTTATTAGTCCTCATTTAAGTCACTGACTATGAATAAAAATCATGAAAATCTTTGACTATTCTCTCTAAAATTAGTTCACTTTCATATTATCTCAGTGCAGGTAGAATGGAGTTTAGATTTAATTCACATCAAATAAATTTAAATATCTCAGCCAAGTAAGTATTTTAGAATCAATACTAGATACTCAGGTTTTGTAGACAATTTTTTATAATTATCATGTACATGCTGCATGTATAGATTATCATGTGCACAATAAATATTAGTACAAAAATTGTTTTAAATCACCTGATTATACTTAATGGCTTAAGAAACTTCCAGATTCAAGTGCTATCCAAACAGAGTTTATGATGACAATTTAATGCAAGACCCATCTCTGAAATACAGGAGGGATTTCACTAGGCTTATTAACTCTAAGTATTGCCACCCTAACCAAAATGACAGAATAAAATATAAAAGTGGAGTTCTGGCCAACATTGTGAAATACTAGTAACTACACAATATGGTAATTATACAGATTTCAGTAAGTATAAACTATCTTGCTTCTTAAATTACTTGACAATTGAAATAAAACTCAGGTTTACCTGAATATGTATCTATCTATCTTCTACCTGTTTTAAGATGTTGCTAAATGCAATTTTGGTTTTTTACTGTGAATTTAGCATTTATTCTCTAGGACTACAATTTTTTCCTAGCGTTGTTTGTGTCTTTGTTATAATTAGCATGGAGATTATAATATCCATATTGAGATGTGAAATGTATAAAGAAAGCTTATTGTTTTATAAATTAACTTAATCTCTATTTAAAATGCCTAGTCAATTTGATGACAGAAAATATAATCTTTGTTAATTTCATGTAATCTCTCTGAATTCAGGATTTTTCTTCCTGTTTTATTTTTGTGGGGTGGCATCTAGGTTTAAGGTGTTAGGTCATTAAGATGAAGAGTCATCTGCCATTGGTTGATGTCAGTCTATGCTGACATTTGTTAAAATTACATTATCCATCTGGTTCATGGCTATCCTCAGACTTTCCCATTGGTATCCATAGGGATATACATGTTGCCAGTTGTATGGTCTCATCACAGTCAATGGATATTTTTGGCTCTCCTTTCCTTCTTAATAAACTTATAAATATTTCTCAGAGAAACAGAAGAATTTAGCTATCTTCTAGGATGAGGGGGTCTAGAAAATATTTGATGGGATGCCTCAGACGCAATTTACAGCATGCCTAATTTTCTTCTAATACACCACGTTGGGTAGCAGTGGGTGTTATGTTTAATTTTATGTGTCAACTTGACTGGCCTAAGGGATTCCCAGATAACTAATAAAGCATTATTTCTAGGGGTGTCTATGAGGGTGTTTCTGGAAAGGATTAGCATTTGATTCAGTAGACTGAGTAAAGAGACTCACTCTCATCAATGTGGGCAGGTATCACCCAATCCTTTGGGGGCCTGAAGAAATGAAAACGCTAAGGAAAGGCAAATCCTTTCTCTCTTTTTGAGCTGGGACATCCATCTTCTGCTCTCCTTGGACATCAGAACTTCTGGTTCTCAAGCCTTTGAACTCTGGGACTTACATGAGTAGCCCTCTGGTTCTCAGGTCTTTGACCTCAGTCTGAGAGTTTCACCATTGGCTCCCCGTCGTTCTCAGGCCTTTGGACTTGGATTAAATTTTACCACCAGTCTTCCTGGTTCTCCAGCTGCAGGTGGCAGATTGTGGAACTTCTCTGCCTGAAAATGACAAAACATTGATGAAAGAAGTGAAAGATGATCTAAATAAATTGAAGGATATACCTTGTTGATGGATTGCAAAACTCAATATTGTTAAGATGTCAATACCCTCCAATTTTGTTTATAGACTCACTGTAATCCCAATGAAAATCCCACCATTGTTTTCTGGATCTACAGATAAGTTGACCCTAAAAGTTACACGGAAAAGCCAAGGTATTATAAAGCCAAAACAATTCTAAAAAAAGAAGAACAAAGTCAGAGAACTCACATTGCCTGGTTTTAAAAATTACCATATAGCTGCAGTAATCAAGACAGTGTGGTATTGGTGATAGGACAGACATAGATCAATGGAATAGAAGAGACAGCCCAGGAATAGACTCACACAAATACAGTCAATTGGCCTACTGATTTTTGACAAAGATGCAAAATCATTTCAATGTATAATGATTGTCTTTTCAACAAATGATGCTGGAACAATTGTATATATCTACATGCAAAAACAAAGAACTTCAAAAAATGAATCTAAAATTCAGGCTCAAAGGGCTACATGTTATAGGAATTATTTCACATGACATTCATGAAAAAGCAAAATTATATGGATGAGAAACAAATCAGTGGTTACCAGGGGTTGGGGTATTGGGAAGTAGTTGACTAAAAGAGAAAGCACAGGCTAATTTTTAGGGTGATGAAACGATTCTCTGTGATTCTGAGGTGGTGGACCCATGATTCTATAAATTTTCGAAACCCTGCAGAACTGTACGTTGCAAAGAATTAACGTTAATGTATACAAATTTAAAATAAATCAACCAGGAGTTCAGAGATCTCAGGATAGAATGCGGGCTGTAACAAAAGAATCTAGTTGTACTACAAATATAGAGCATAACCACACTTAAGGGGGTGAGTAAAAATGGGAACTGACTTAAGTGACTTTAAAAAATGGTGTTGCAATGAAAACTGTAAAATTAGAGACAAAAGGAAGGGTTTGCAAACACTATATTCTAGTTGCTAAAGCTGTTTCTCACAGGGGTGTGGGTTAACAATTTTGAAATTCCTTTACATGTACAGTGGAGTTGAACAAACAAGTAAATGGCTGGTGGGTGGTGGATGGTGAGTGGCTGGAGCCAGCTTTCTCCCTGTTGGACAGAAAAGTTACAGATAAGCACGGGGGAAGACTGTAATGAACTGTGTTCTACTGAATTAGAGTCGGAGACATCAGTATGGACTCTTTTTAGCTTAACATAAATACATGAAATATATATAACACAAATAAATTGATAATGGAATAATTATAAATATGTGTTTATACATGGGATAGAATATATACATGTACTTCCCAGCTGTGTCCACCGAGAAGGCATAGAGTATCGACACTCCAGCAGCTAGCAGCACAGCCAGCACTTGGTTTCTAATACGCCAATAAATACTCTAAATAAACACTAATTCTCCAATAAAAGGAACAAAGACTTCTTGGAAGAATGGCTGATTTAGAACTGGGACAGAGAAACAAAAAGATGAGGTTGGAGCATCTTTTAATGCATTTCATAAGAATTATAGATTAAACTTATCTGAGGTTTTGAGGTCAGACGTGAAAAACATTTTCTAAGTAGTTAATTGAACATCTGAAGTACATTAATTTTTTTCTAGACACTGGTACAGTTGACAACCTTGGACTGATTCACGGGTTGGTTTGTTTTCATTCTGATAATGAAGAGTTTTAGCATCATCACTGTAACGTTGTTCACAGGAACGTTAACTACACAGATAATAGTTCATTTAGCTATTTTTTTATTTATTAGATATCACCTTAGATTATATCTTAGAGAATAAGACCCTGTACAATTAGCAAAAATGTCTTTATTTGCTTTATAACACCTTGTACTTCAGCTATGTAGGTGACCTCTCCGTACTGTAGTTGACATATCTTCATCAACAGAGTGCAAAGTTTGCTACACAGAAAGGGTCCATGTCTGTCAATTAATTCCTAGTGACTGGCTCAGTTCTGAGCACATAGGTTACAATTCAAAAAATATTTTTTAATGAATTAATCTCTAATAGTTCAAAATGTACATGTGCTGATATACAGAAGAATGTGGCATTATTTACTTTGATCACACTTAGATATCAATTAATTCCTCACATGAGGTGAACAAAATTAAAACTATATTAATAAAAAACATTTCAATGTCACAATATTGCTACTTTTAGATGTCCTTCAGAACATTTCTATAAATAGGGTCTCATATGGTGTTCAATTAGAAGATCTCCTCTGAGAACACAAGTCATATTCCAGCAACCAGGTTCCCTTCTGCGCTACTAAGTGAGGGACGTGAACACTCTTCTTGTGAAATATTGGCTGCCTTAGTCCTCCCTATGTTAGTAATCCAGAATTAAACATTCCTTTCTTTTTCTTTGAAAAAATATTTTCCAGGTACATTGGGAAAATGCAATGTATTCTTCCCATTGAATACTTGTGGGTTTATTATGGTGAGTATTCTAATAATCAAAGGAAAATGGTAATAGTGGAAACCATGTAAGAAGGAGTGGAAGTCTCAAAACTGATGAGGACGTAACTGATAACATTTTATACGTAATTGCTTTGATTAAGTTTGACTCACAAATGAGTCTTTCCAGTGTCAGCAAAAACAGAAAGTGCATATTTGAAGCTTCATGAGAATAATGGATCTTTAAAAGTAATCATAATAATGATTACTATTAATAATACCCACAGCAATAATAGCCATTAATATCTATTATGAATGCCCTATGTATGTCAGCAACTATGCAAGAAACATTACCTGCAGTTTCTTTAAATCGATGTAGCTTTTCAGAGTCACAGATAATTGCATTTGTTTTATGGTTGACATTGCCAAGGAAGAGATCTTGTGAAAGAAAACACAGAGACTAGGGACAGAACTTGGAGAATCTCAAAAACTATAGCACAGAAACAAAAGATGCATCGGAGAATGACAATGAGAAAAGAAAATCTAAAATGCTATAGATAGTTCAGCCTCTCAGAAGTTATGAGAACAGATTCACGAAGGTTTGCCTAACTGTTAAATGGTACCAAGAAGTAAAGGCGGGTGTGAAGGGGCGGAGATTGAGGACCATGACTCAAACAGAAGAATGGCGCAGCCTGTGGCAAATTCAGATGGCTACACGTGATGATAATAGGGATGGGAAGCTCTTTGAAGAAGTTTCCCGACAGAAAGAGGGAGGGAAATTTTATCTTATTTGGAAAGTGGAAGTAAGGAGGGAAAGTATTTTACACTGTGACAGGAATTTATGAGTGTGATTTTTTAAAGGGTCATGGGCAAGAAAAGTTAAGTTAGTGGAAGGCGAAGGCTCCCTGTCTTTGGATCCAACCCACAGTAGACTCTCAGTAATTATTTGTCAAATAAAAACCTATATAAAAATTGATTTAGCAAGATTCCCCAGAAGGAGATAAAAAAATAAAATCAAGAAAATAGGTGAGGAGGCTAACCTTGGAAAAACATAGAAGCACTTTTTTCTATAACTCATGTTCAAATATCTGCTAAGAGCTAGTGAAAATAGCCACTTAGAGAGGAAAAGGAATAAGGGAATTTGAAGTTCTTATTGAGAGGACTTACCTCTCAGGAAAACAGAAAGCTAGGTGTCTGAAGAAAGTGGGGTCATGGCGGTGGGCTAACTAAGGGCTTGGGAAGAGTGAAAAATTGGCCACAGGTACAGTGGCCCTCTGGAAAATTGAATAGGCAAGGAAGAAGAGCTGAAATATTCATGAAAATTACACGACATATGGGAATATCTAAGCAAATTCAACACCAGAAATTAGCATACACACTAGAGGAGATCAGAAAAATACTAGATGAAGAACCAGGGGACAAGCCTGTGTCAGCGCACTCATCTAGGACACAATTTTCCTAAAATATCTTCGGGCCTAACTGAATTAAAATCACCTGAGGGGCTTGTTAAAAATGCAAATTGTTTGGCCTCAAAGCAGTCCTTCTAAATCAGAAACTCTGCAGGTGGGCCCCGTAATCTGTAATTTAACAACTCCTAGGGTAAAATTTATGCACATTAAAATGATACACTACTTAAGGGGAGAAGAGAGGGAGAGAGAGAGTGCAAGAGAATAAGGGAGTGCAAGAGCGCGGGAGACCCTATGAAGGTACTTGTGGCTGCAATTAGCTGGAAGCCCACCATAAAAAGGCATGTAGAAGATATTTCTTTCTTAATCACTGTGGTGTGGGAGATACAGTTCTGATATATCTGAAGAACTGAAACTTTCCATTACTTTAGGCTTAGTTAGGGACCCAAGTCTAATTTTGTTACATCTATGGGAGTCTACAATTATCACAATGGCTGTGAAACAGGTAATTTTTAGGAAACCCTCCCTCCATAGGACTGGAAACTTCCTGTCCCTCTATGTAAATATTTTCTTTCTTATGGAAATAAAATCGTTAATACATTTGTAATTATTATTCCTAAACAAGGCATCACAGTATCACTTTTCCCTTGATCTGTAAGCTGCCCCCATGTTTTCATTTTGCAATGAGGAAGTTTGCATGTACATATTTCTATATTCCTTCCTTTTGTTCAGAATCCTGTAGCCTCATTCTGTTAAATACGGTAATCTTTAATCTACTTAGAAAAAGGTTGGTATTTTTGTCTCGCCTGAGACTTTGCCTATTGCCAGTGCTAATGGGATTAATCCATTGGGCTGAGAAGATTTCATCATCAAGAAATCATCACCTTCCCCCTCAGCCTCAGGAAAGTTTATTTATAGGGATGAGAAGATTACCTATAATTCTTGGGGAATACAACCTATATTCCTACAGGGGATTATCTGTAGGCTGCAGCTATTTTGTACTCCTTTATCCTCATCATCTGTCTACCCCAATCTTAGCACAAAGGATGCTCTCTATTTGAAATCAGACAGCTACAAGCTACACAGATGACTGTTAATGTTGTTGGATACTGGTTTGAATATGGAAAAAATGGCACGGAGAACCCCTCAACTGATTTCTCTTTCTTGATTTTCTAAAATTCCCCACTCATTGAGATTAAAAGAATTGAATTGTGGGCTGGCTCAAATATGAGAATCAATCAGAATTTAGATAGACCACAAAACAGACTGACATTAAATATTAAGTTGTAAAACAGCAATTAATTGTAGTTTAAATCAATATATATTATATATAAAAATTACAGGACTAATAGAAATAATCATAAATCAAACAATAAAACAGTGCGACAAGTGCTTTTTAAAATGTGGTGTCTTTAATTCTCAAATTCAACCTAAGAGGAGTTTTCTGATTCTTCACACTTAGAATGAACCAGAAAAGACTGATGGGATGAGACTGATGATAAAGATTTCCTTTTCCCAGTAGCTCTATACTGAACTACGAGGGGTTAGGAAAGAGAAGGGATGTAATTAGACCTACAGTGTCTAATTTAAAGATGAAGACTTTATTTTATAATTTAAAAATTTAAATCCCTAATAATTTTAGAGAAGTTATATTTATGTCTATATGTGCTATCATATATGTACTAACAATCATAATTAGTATATAATTTTTACTTTGTTTTATTCAAATCAAAAGGAAAAATTTATAATTTATAATTAGATCATTTAAGTTCAGTTATTTAAAAGATTTTTTGTAATATTTTGTCCTTCATTTTCAGTAATATTAGGAAATATTAGGAAACAGTAAAAACAGTGGAGCCAATTCCTGAAGCTATGTGTAACACTTGGTGGCTTTCAGGTCTATCACCCAATTATCTACTAAACAAGAGTCAGAGAAGTGATTTGATGGAAAAAAAACAAGACTGAAAAAAGCCTAAAAACAAACAAAACAGCATGAACTCTTTTCTAAAAACATTCTTCTGTTATTCTCATGAAATCAACTGTTTATAGGTAGAAACTGTATGTCTGTCTGTCATTTTCCAAACATCTGTTTCATAATCCAATACCTGTAATTCACATTGATGGTTTTGTCCAGCGAATCAAATGATTAGAAACTTTAGTTCCCAAACGTCTTCACTGTATTTTCATATGGCAAATTAATAATTTGATTGCCTTTTTGTGAGTGCATCCAGTACCTCGGTGTGAGCTAACTGAATGTCAATCTAAGCTGTCCGGTATTATTACTCTCTGTAAGGAAATAATGTTAGAATGTTAATTGTGAGCCAGGTCACAAGCTAGCAACTGCATACCTTTGACCCTCACAGCAGTCCCATAAAATAAGCCATAACTCTTCCTCCGCTTCACATAAGGGGCATCAGAGGCACAGAAATATTAATAATAATTGAGAATTAGTAGAGCTGGTATGGAACTGCAGATCCATCTGGCTTTAGAGCACAAGTTCTTAATCTACAGACTATAGGCCACCATAACTCAGAATATGTGATAGAGATAGCAAACTGTAGCGTTGAGAGGAAAGGAATTGTAAACAGCTCACTCAGCAAGCTACCTGGGCTTGAAATTCACCATGGATACATTCTTGATAATCACTTGCACTGCAACTCCAAGAGGAAGAAAAACAATTAGATATTCATAATCATAATGAGGGGAAACACTGTTAGTTTTATGTTTTGAATTAAGTAAATCAACCACTGGAACATTAATAGAACTTAAGTAATTATGTTATTTTTAAAATGCAGATTAATAATTCACTATTCGGTAATTATAACTCACTGATAATTATTATGCTCTATGCACAAAAGAAGTAAGGTAAAAACTAATACATTCTAAAAAAATATTATAAATAAAAATATGCAAATGTTAGAACATAGGATGGATTTCAATCATCTTTTAAAAATTTTGTATCAAATTTATATTTAAATAGCTGTTAGTTGAACTTTTAAATTCTTCTGGTATTTTTAACTGCATAAGTGTATTATATAAAAGTAGCTGAATATTTGTTTTCAATTGCAAAACAGTGTAAATTCTCCTAAAGACAAAAATACTCTCTCTCTTTATATCTAGACTTAAATATTAATGCTACCACCATTACTTCATTCTTCAAATAAAGACTAATATTAGCTGATTGGTTTATGGAGAAGGATGCAAGTGAAATAAAATTCTTCAATTGACTTCAGTGTTTAGAATTCTGAAGCTAGTCAATAGATCATGGTAAAGTGGAAAAGACCAGTTATACATTTAAAGAGCATTCATTGGTCTAGGAAAAAATCACATCATCTGTACTGCATTAGGTTGGATGGTGGTAAGATTTCCTGGCCATTGAAATTCAAGCAAAATATGCATTAGTACATTCAATTTGCATCTGTTGCTCGGCTACAATGAGGTACAAACTGTGGTAGGTATTAGATATACATTTTGAACATGGTATTTATTGTTCACACCAATATGACTTTTGCAGGAGTAATTTCTTTATAAACATATAGTTCCCTTTTTTTCATTTTGCATCCACTTGAAAAAAAAATTCTGACTATTTTGCTAAGTCACAAAAAAACACTGAATGTATAAAGAACAATGCTATTACACAATAAAGCTTACTATATAATATAAAATTAGGAGTGCTAACAAATTTTTCTAAGAAATAATCAAATAATATAATTCCAAAATATTGATGAAAAGACCATTCAACATACTGTTCTTAAAGATAAAGCATTTACACATTAAGAAATGAAAACCAGAGTAAAGAAAGGCTACAATATGAATTGTTGCTGCTCTAGACTCAAGATTATAAATATAAGATTAATTTGTGCTGCCTAGATGCCAAAATAAGACAGTGAACTGATATCTCAGGAAATATTTGCAAAATGGTGACTTTCCCATCTGGCAACTCATTTTCTGTCAAAACTTGCACATTTATGGTGCTGATCTGGTGGTGTAGTGATTAAGTTCACGCTCTGCTTTGGCAGCCTGGCCTTCACGGGTTCAGATCACAGGCATGGACGTATACACCACTCATCAGGCCATGCTGTGATGGCATCCCACGTACAAAATAGAGGAAGATTGGCACAGATCTTAGCTCAGTGACAGTCTTCCTCAAGCAAAAAGAGGAAGATTGGCAACAGATGTTAGCTCAGGGTCTATCTTCCTCACCAAAATTAAGAAAAAAACAATCTGGCACATTTATAACAATAAAATAATAATAACACAATATCATTTAGTATTCAGTGTTATTTAGTCATTGCACTATTGTATTTACCCACACCACCCATCCCTGACAACAGAAAGAAATGAAATATTTGACAGTGTTTCCTTTAGAGATGGGGTGGAGAAAAACAGGTGTTACATTCACTGGTCAATCATTCTATTATGCATAGAAGCTGTCTGACATATACTAAGTCCAGTTCTGAAGTTTTTTTAATGATTACTTCATCGTACCACTGAGCTGAGATTTTTGTGTTTCCTCTCTCTAGGAAACTGCCAATGTGCTTAAGCTCCTTGAAAGGAAATGTTTTATAAGTGTACTACACTTTCTACACAATTACTCTCATAACTCAAGATACAACGTGAAGTTTAACAAGACTCTAAACATTTCTACAACCATAAATCACATAAATATTTCAAAAATACACATTTTCCTAAAAATATGTTTAGATTGTTGAATATGTATATTTGTAGGTCCTCACGGATATGGGATTGAATTCTTGCATTAGATATTGCAGTTTTCATGTGTACTTACTATGTATGCTTGATATATTCTAATTTTTACAGTAGGTTGAGACTTGAAATTCATTTTAATATACTTTTCTGTTCCTAGGAAAGTTCAGGTTTTAGTGGAATCCTATCCATTTGTTTTTCACGCATGTCTTTTTGTATCACTCCATTAAATAAACTATAATAATTTGAGGACAAAGATCATAGTTAAGTTATTCACTGTTGTTTCCCTAGCAGCTAGCAATTTTCTTAGAATGGAACATACACTTAATAAATGTTTATGGATGTAATTGACTAACTAATCCTGTAAAAGAAAATGTGTCTAAACTTTCAAAGTGTCATGTTATACCAAGGATACATATTGATTAATTAATTTTGAAATTGAATTATTAAGATAAACGCAGGAAGCTTCAAGGTTGTCGCACGAGAATAGCGATGTGCCATTTGGAATAGCAAAGTCAAATTTGGTGTTGAAATGATTCCTGCAGGGAGTCAGGGGTGTATGTTGGGGTCAGAACGAAATCTTTCTGAATTATTATGTGCCATGTAAGTTAACTTTTAGCCTTGAGGGGATAAAAGCTCCTTTTAAGCATCAGTCCCATATCATACCTCTAGAAGGATAAATCAGAAGCAAGAAGGTGTTTTGCTTTTAAGAAAGACAGATAAAATGAATTGATCTAGGACTCTAATTATACCATAGGACAAGATTGTCTGTATCTAACTGAAGTAATTAGCTTCTGCCCAGAAGCCTGACGAGGTAGGAAGCGGCCCTCAGCTACTACTGAGCAAGGGCTTGACCATCTCCCACTTTGATACCCCTCTTTCCCTTTCCCATCTCTAGTATTCACACCATTTAAACAAAATCTCTTCTCTCACATTAATGACAGGCAAGAGAGAACACTCCTAGGAGCTGCTCCTTTTACTAGATCCTAAAGTGTCTTCTTTCACACTGATATGATACTAGCTCTTTGGGTCTCAGTGGGTGGATTCAGATGGATACACCTTGAAACAGGTTGACTGGATAAAAGGAGACTTAAAAAATTTTCATAGAATGATATGATTTATGTATATTTATAAACTATACATAAGTGAAATATATTCTTTTAATGTACACATATTTAGAGGAAATATCCATGTACAGGAGGGATACACACCAACTTCGAGGGGGAAAAGAAACGCAGTCACATGTGCTGGATGGCTCCATGTGTTCATAGTCATACTTTGAAAAACAGTATCTGGTTAAATATGGGAATATATTTATGCTTGCTGGGTTTACATGTTCTAGCTATCATGTCTCCATATATTTACGTATAAGGTAATATTACATAATTACAAATAATTGCCCTTAACACCAAAACGAAATGAATTTTTTGATTGGTAATTTGTTTTATTTTTCTCTCTGCCTTTTAGTGCTGAGTTGAAAATGGAGAAGGACTGAAATCTTCAGAACAGGCAGATGAATAGCTTATATATTATTTGATTTTTGTTTTATATCATTTTAGGAATGAGGTATTTAACATTCTCATTTATATTACTTGACCTACCATAATATAAGCACACTTCAATAAATTTTGCTATAAATGAAGGCTGTGCATGTGTGTGTGTGCTGGTATCAGGCTGTAATACACTTGAGGAGAGGGCTTGAGTTTTGTATTTATGTGTATGCAGTGCAGAAGGGGGCCTGGGTGCCCAGAACGAGGAGAGAATCCGTGAAATGAACAAATTCAGTAGGACAGCAGCTCAGAGATAGAGATAAACATGAAAACATAAGCCTCTCAGGAATTATTTTTACTGATAACTTGATGCAAGACATTAATTTTATGTTTTAGCCAAATATTTCTATCTTCAGGTATACACTTACCGTAGATGCCACTTTGATTTCATGTACAAATCACCTTTCTAATAATATTTCATCGTGGGAAACTAATTTGTTCAAAGAACTCTGCCACACACGCTCATAAGTCGACTGTTTATTTCCTGCCAAATGTAATGCATTTTGTTTTATATTGTGTAAACACATGCTCAAGGCACAAAAACCTAGTTTAAAAATACCGAATGACAAGGCTCAACATTTTTTTTTCTGTTTTTTTTTTTATTAATGTTATGATAGATTACAATCTTGTGAGATTTCAGTTGTACAGTTTTGTTAGTCATGTTGTGGGTACACCACTTCTCCCTTTGTGCCCTCCCCCCACCCCCCCTTTTCCCTGGTAACCACCAATCTGATCTCCTTATCAATATACTAACTTCCACCTATGAGTGGAGTCATATAGAGTTCGTCTTTCTCTGACTGGCTTATTTCGCTTAACATAATACCCTCGAGGTCCATCCACGTTGTTGTGAATGGGCCAATTTTGTCTTTTTTTATGGCTGAGTAGTATTCCATTGTGTATATATACCACATCTTCTTTATCCAATCATCAGTTTCTGGGCATGTAGGCTGGTTCCACGTCTTGGCTATTGTAAATAATGCTGCGATGAACATAGGGGTGCAACGGACTCTTGGGATTTCTGATTTCAGGTTCTTAGGATAGATACCCAGTAATGGGATGGCTGGGTCATAGGGTATTTCTATTTTTAACTTTTTGAGAAATCTCCGTACTGTTTTCCATAGTGGCTGTACCAGTTTGCATTCCCACCAACAGTGTACGAGGGTTCCTTTTTCTCCACAACCTCTCCAACATTTGTCGCTCTTGGTTTTGGATGTTTTTGCCAATCTAACGGGTGTAAGGTGATATCTTAGTGTAGTTTTGATTTGCATTTCCCTGATGATTAGCGATGATGAACATCTTTTCATGTATCTATTGGCCATATTCATATCTTCTTTTGAGAAATGTCTGTTCATGTCCTCTGCTCATTTTTTGATCGGGTTGTTTGTTTTTTTGTTGTTAAGCAGTGTGAGTTCTTTGTATATTATGGAGATTAACCCTTTGTCGGATAAGTGGCTTGTAAATATTTTTTCCCAATTAGTGAGCTGTTTTTTTGTTTTTTTGTTTTCCCTTGTCTTGAAGAAGCTCTTTAGTCTGATGAAGTCCCATTTGTTTATTCTTTCTATTGTTTCCCTCAACTGAGGAGTTATAGTGTCCAAAAAGATTCTTTTGAAACTGATGTCAAAGACTGTACTGCCTATATTCTCTTCCAAAAGACTTATTGTCTCAGGTCTAATCTTTAGGTCTTTGATCCATTTTGAGTTTATTTTGGTGTGTGGTGAAAAAGAACGGTCAATTTTCAATCTTTTGCATGTAGCTGTCCAGTTTTCCCAGCACCATTTGTTGAAGAGACTTTCTTTTCTCCATTGTAGGCCCTCTGCTCCTTTGTCGAAGATTAGCTGTCCATAGATGTGTGGTTTTATCTCTGGGCTTTCAATTCTGTTCCATTGATCTGTGGACCTGTTTTTGTACCAGTACCATGCTGTTTTGATCACTGTAGCTTTGTAGTATGTTTTGAAATCAGGGATTGTGATTCCGCCGGTTTTGTTTTTCTTGCTCAGGATTGCTTTAGCAATTCGCGGTCTTTTGTTGCCCCATATGAATTTTAGGATTGTTTGTTCAATTTCTGTGAAGAATGTTCTTGGGATTCTGATTGGGATAGCATTGAATCTGTAGATTGCTTTAGGTAGTATGGACATTTTAACTATGTTTATTCTTCCAATCCATGTGCATGGAATGTCTTTCCATCTCTTTATGTCATCGTCAATTTCTTTCAAGAAAGTCTTGTAGTTTTCATTGTATAGATCCTTCACTTCCATGGTTAAGTTTATCCCAAGGTATTTTATTCTTTTCGTTGCGATTGTGAATGGGATTGAGTTCTTGAGTTCTTTTTCTGTTAGTTCATTGTTAGTGTATAGAAATGCTACTGATTTATGCACGTTAATTTTATACCCTGCTACTTTGCTGTAGTTGTTGATTATTTCTAATAGTTTTTCTATGGATTTTTTGGGGTTTTCTATATATAAGATCATGTCGTCTGCAAACAGCGAGAGTTTTACTTCTTCGTTACCTATTTGGATTCCTTTTATTTCTTTTTCCTGCCGAATTGCTCTGGCCAGCACCTCCAGTACTATGTTGAATAGGAGTGGTGAAAGTGGGCACCCTTGTCTTGTTCCTGTCCTCAGAGGGATGGCTTTCAGTTTTTGTCCATTGAGTATGATGTTGGCTGTGGGTCTGTCATATATGGCCTTTATTATGTTGAGGTACTTTCCTTCTATACCCATTTTATTGAGGGTTTTTATCATAAATGGGTGTTGGATCTTGTCGAATGCTTTCTCTGCATCTATTGAGATGATCATGTGGTTTTTGTTTTTCATTTTGTTGATGTAGTGTATCACGTTGATTGACTTGCAGATGTTGAACCATCCCTGTGTCCTTGGTATAAATCCCACTTGATCATGGTGTATAATCTTTTTGATGTATTGCTGTATTCGGTTTGCCAAAATTTTGTTGAGGATTTTTGCATCTATGATCATCAGTGATATCGGCCTGTAGTTCTCCTTCTTTGTGTTGTTCTTGTCAGGTTTGGGGATCAGAGTGATGTTGGCTTCATAGAATGTGTTAGGGAGTACTCCATCTTTCTCAATTTTCTGGAACAGTTTGAGGAGAATAGGTATTAAGTCTTCTTTGAATGTTTGGTAGAATTCTCCAGAGAAGCCGTCTGGTCCTGGACTCTTATTTTTGGGGAGGTTTTTGATTACCGTTTCTATTTCCTTACTTGTGATTGGCCTATTCAGATTATCCATTTCTTCCTGATTCAGTTTGGGGAGATTGTAGGAGTCTAGGAATTTGTCCATTTCTTCCAGGTTGTTCAATTTGTTGGCATATAGTTTTTCGTAGTATTCTCTTATGATCTCTTGTATTTCATTGGTATCTGTTGTGATTTCTCCTCTCTCATTCCTAATTTTATTTATTTGCGATTTCTCTCTTCTTTTCTTGGTGAGTCTGGCTAAGGGTTTGTCAATTTTGTTAATTCTTTTGAAGAACCAACTCTTTGTTTCATTGATCCTTTCTATTGTCTTTTTTGTTTCAATATCGTTTATTTCTGCTCTTATTTTTATTATTTCCCTCCTTCTACTGACTCTGGGCTTTGTTTGTTCTTCTTTTTCTAGTTCTGTTAGGTGTCGTTTGAGGTTGCTTATGTGAGCTTTTTCTTGTTTAGTGAGGTGAGCCTGTATTGCGATGAATTTCCCTCTTAGGACTGCTTTTGCTGCATCCCAAATGGTTTGGTATGTCGTGTTCTCATTTTCATTTGTCTCCAGATAATATTTGATTTCTTCTTTAATTTCTTCAGTGATCCATTGTTTGTTCAGAAGCGTGTTGTTTAGTCTCCACATTTTTGCGCCTTTCTCTGCTTTTTTCTTGTAGTTGATTTCTAGTTTCATAGCATTATGATCAGAAAAGATGCTTGATATTATTTCAACTCTCTTGTATTTATTGATGTTTGCTTTGGTTCCCAAAATATGGTCAATCCTTGAGAATGTTCCATGTGTACTTGAGAAGAATGTGTAAACTGCTGTTTTTGGATGAAGTGTTCTATATATATCTATTAAGTCCATCTGGTCTAATTTTTCATTTAATTCTATTATTTCCTTGTTGATTTTCTGTCTGGATGTTCTGTCCATTGGTGTTAATGGTGTGTTGAGGTCCCCTACTATTATTGTATTGTTGTTGATGTCTTCTTTTAGTTCTATTAAGAGTTGCTTTACAAATTTTGGTGCTCCTGTGTTGGGTGCGTATATATTTATAAGTGTTATGTCTTCTTGGGGGAGAGTCCCTTTTATCATTATATACTGTCCCTCTTTGTCTTTCTTTATCTGTTTTGCTTTGAAATCTACCTTGTCTGATATTAGTATAGTGACACCTGCTTTCTTTTGTTCATTATTAGCTTGGAGTATTGTTCTCCATCCCTTCACTCTGAGTCTGTGTTTGTCTCTGGGGCTGAGATGTGTTTCCTGGAGGCAGCATATTGTTGGATCTTGTTCTTTGATCCATCCTGCCACTCTGTGTCTTTTGATTGGGGAGTTCAATCCATTTACATTTAAGTGATTATTGAGATGTGGGGGCCTACCACTACCATTTTGTGTCTTGTTTTCCGGTTTTCTTCAGTTGCCTTTGTTTCTCGTCCCATGGTTTAATCTGTTCTGATGAAGAGCTGCTGCTCTCTGTTGTTGTCCTTCTACTTATCTCCTCTGCTCTTGGTTTTGTAGCCCCTTTCCTTTTTTGGATTTTTCAGGAATGAGGGTTTTCCTGAAGAGGAGGTTTTGTGGCAATGAACTCCCTTAATTTTTGTTTATCTGGGAAAGTTTTTATTTCTCCATCGTATTTGAAGGATATTTTCGCTGGGTAGAGAATTCTCGGCTGTAGATTTTTGTCCTTCAGATTTTTGAATATATCATTCCACTCTCTTCTGGCCTGTAAAGTTTCTGCTGAGAAATCTGCTGATAGCCTGATGGGGGTTCCTTTGTAGGTTAGTTTCTTTTGCCTGGCTGTCCTTAGTATTTTCTCCTTATCGTTGACTTTTGCTAGCTTCACTACTATATGCCGTGGGGTTGGTCTTCTTGCATTGATAAAGTTTGGAGATCTATTGGCTTCTGTCACCTGAAGATCCATCTCTCTCACCAGATTTGGGAAGTTCTCAGCCATTATTTCTTTGAATAGACTTTCTGCCCCTTTCTCCTTCTCTTCTCCCTCTGGTATACCTATAATCCTTACGTTGCATCTCCTAATTGTGTCTGATAATTCTCGGAGAGTTTCTTCATTTCTTTTTAGTCTTGCTTCTCTCTCCTCCTCTGCCTGCAGCAATTCTATATTGCCATCTTCCAAATTGCTAATTCTTTCCTCCATATTATCGGCCCTACTGTTCAGAGCATCTAGATTTTTCTTAATCTCCTCTATTGTGTTCTTCATTTCCAATATTTCTGTTTGGTTCTTCTTTATTGTATCAAACTCTTTTGTGACATAGCTCCTGAACTCGTTGAGTTTTTGGTCAGAATTCTCTCTTAACTCATTGAGTATTTTAATGATGGGTGTTTTGAAGTCATCATCATTTAGGTTATATATCTCATTTTCTTTGGGATTGTTTTCTGTGTATTTGTTATTTTCTTTCTGTTCTGGAGATTTAATGTATTTTTTCATATTGCTTGATGTTGTTGATTTGTGCCTCCGCATAGAGATAGAGTTTAGTTGCTCCTTTCACTTGTTTCAGCTGCTGCAGTGGGTGAGCCGCTGTTTGTACTGCACCAACCAGGAACCCTGTCCACAGTTGCTAGCTGGGCCTGGACCCCTCCTCGTAGTCACAGTGGTCCTTTGGATTCCCTCCTCTGCCATGGGGGCCATCACAGGGGGGCTTCAGGCTGCTGCTGCCTACTGTTGCAGCCCACCTAGACGTGCTCCCTCCTTGGGGTCTGCAACGGTGTTATGGGCTTTTCCAGTGGCCAGGGGTAGGATCACTCATATTTGTTGCTCCGTCACTGTCGGCACCCACAAAATCTCACTTGTCCACTGTGGGTCACAGGAGAGCTATTGGCATCTTCTACAGTCTGTGGTTAGTTCCCCTAGCTATGCTACTTTTGTCCCAGGGTCTTCCAGCCTTGTGGCTGCTGGATGGGTGCTTTCTACTAGTGCTGTGCAGAGGCTTTCCCTGAGGCTGCTGTGAGCCTGTAGGGTTTCCCCCTAGGCTACGGAGCTGGGTCGCTGGAACTCCCGCCAGCCCCAGTCCTGTTCCCCAGGAACTCGGGGAGCCCTTTGCCCTGTCTTGTGGGATAGCTGGAGATCCTGATTTCAGTGGTAGCTGGTCAGCTGCTGCCCTGCCTGATATTCTCCTCTCCGGGACCCTCCTGGTATTGTGGATGCTGGGCGTGGCCCCTCCGCTAATAGCAGACAGAGAGTTTTGTCTGCTGCCCGGGCAGAACTCTGGAGCTTCCCCTCTGGGGCGCAGAGCCGGCCTCTGGAGCTTCCCCCAGCCTCAGTCCTCTCTGAGATCTCCGGCAATCCCTAGCCCCACGGGGCAGGCAACGGCAGCTGGGGGTCACCCCGCCCTCTGGGATTCTCTCCGAGACTTTCCCGGAGTTGAATGCTGGGCGTGGCCCCTCTGCTAATGGCAGACAGAGAGCCCTGTCTGCTGCCCGGGTGGAACTCCAGAGCTTCCCCTCCGGGGCGCAGCACCAGCCCCTGGAGCTCCACCCAGCCCCAGTCCGCTTGGAGATCTCCGGCAATCCTTAGTCCCACAGGGCAGGCAATGGCAGCTGGAGGTTGCCTCGCCCTCTGGGATTCTCTCCGGGACTTTCCCGGAGCCGTGAATGCTGGGAGCGGCCCCTCCGCTAATGGCAGACAGAGAGTTTTGTCTGCTGCCCGGGCTGAACTCTGGAGCTTCCCCTCCGGGGCGCAGAGCCGGCCTCTGGAGCTTCCCTCAGCCCCAGTCCGCTCGGAGATCTCCAGCAATCCCTAGCCCCGCCGTGCAGGCAGTGGCAGCCGGGGGACCTCCGTACCCTCAGCGACTCTCTCTGGGACCCTCCGGGCGCTGCGAACACCAGGCGGGATCTCCCCGCCAATGGCGGGGAGAGACTCTCCCCACGGGCTCAGGTGTGCAACTCTAGAGTTTCCCGCTGCGTTTAGGAGTAATTGCGGGGGGGGTTAGGTAGGGTTCTGGTCACCTGTTTCCACCGTCGCTCCTCTGTTGCGTGCTCGCTCCTGCCCTAGATGTGTGTTGATCTTCTGGGGGCGTCCGTTGGAAGAAAGCCGCTTGCGGGTACTAGGCTGTTCGGTCGGGGTCGGAGAGTTTTTACCTATTTCCACATCCTCCCAGAGGAAAGTCCGTCCCCCTT
Organism: Equus przewalskii; assembly: GCF_037783145.1. Classification (NCBI taxonomy): domain Eukaryota; kingdom Metazoa; phylum Chordata; class Mammalia; order Perissodactyla; family Equidae; genus Equus; species Equus przewalskii. The sequence goes on along the minus strand of NC_091833.1, from coordinate 74,449,723 downwards.
CCGATGTATAGTCGTGTGGGTCTCTCAGACGTCCTGAGATGCTGTCTGGATATCCTTTGTTAAGCGATAAGTTTCCAAATAATTGTAGACTGGAAGGGGGAGAGACAAAGAGGACTACTCACGGTGCCATCTTGGATCCTTCTCCTCACAAGGCTCAACATTTTATTCATAAGTATAATACAGGGATCTGCATATAAGAAAGCCGCACATTAAGCAAGATCTTCTACTTCTATAGGTCAACTTCTCACCTCTGAGAAACGGTTGGATAGTAAACTCTCCTGATGTGGAATCAAAAATTATTCCCTTGGTAGGAAATCTTCCCAGTGGGGGAAGGGAGATTCAGAATGTGTTTCTGTTGAGGATTTCACAGCATTAACTATAAATTGCTTTTTATTGCTCAGTTGGCAGGACAGCAAGGAAATGTTTTAGGCAAGGACAAGTGTCATGTTACATGTTGCCAAGTGTTAATCAAGGACCTGTGTCTACCCTAGAACATCTTTTTAATGGATGTGTCTCACTTATTGGAGAGAAACCCAAACCAACGGAGCTTTTCAATGATAAGTGAGGTTAAGACTGGTGACAAAAATACTGGAGTAGTGTGTGCAAGAAAACCATCTAAGCTGGAGTTTTAACGATGTCAAGAGAAGAAGTTAAAATGTTCTGAAACCAATACAAAGCCATTGAATGAATACATTTATGAATTGACAGACAGGAATAGAGATCATTTTTCTTCATCTGATTAAGGGAGATGACACGTTTCCTTTAGTACCAAACCCATTACTTTTTCAGTAGCAATATTGTATTCAAATTGTTTAAGTGACAACATGATGCAGCATGCAGATTACAGTTTGGGTCAAAAGGCAAATAATCAGCTTGTAAATATTCTCTTTGTGAGTAGTAAGCGTTTGTGCTTCATTTTTCTTAGTTTATTTGAGAAGTATTTGGTACAGATTCAACATAAATTGTATAGTTTTTGATCATCACAGCAAGTATTACATTTTTTCAGTATGATTATTTGTAAACTGACAGCTTTCTGTGATGGAACAGAAATAGTTTTGTTTTTTTTAAGTGACAAGTGATGAGTAGTCAATGGCTTCGCTTTCCACATGCTGCACACATTCTCAGAGAGAAATACTTCCGAAGTGGCCTCATTCAGGTGTTAATACTGCTGTTGTTTATGTTGCTGGAGGGGAAAGCTGAATTTTTGCTTTCTGATCTACTCGTGATCAGTGAAAGGTGAGTGAATACTTAGGATTCATCTATGAAGGTGCTCAAGCTTGAAATATAAATATAAAAAATTATCTGTGTAGAAACTAATAATGACACTCTCTGGCAACAATAAGAATGTTTGGTTTATTTAAAATGTGCACTTTTCCTAGATTAAAGTTTAGATTGCTTTTTGCTAGAAACTACAATAGGATGTGCATTACATGATAAAATTTGTCTTAAATTAGTGAAATGACAGGATTTTCATTCATTAGAAGTGTATGCTGTCCTAAAGTTTTTGTACTATGTAAATTTTAATGTTGAGACAAATTTTAGTGTAATAATATATCGGAGCCTGTAGATTTGCTTAAGTAAATAGGAAAAACTCATTGGGGTGTACTCACATAAAATGTAAAAATGATATTAATTCAGACAGTCTTTTCCCTATATAAAATGATACAATCGCTCCACCCAGCTCTCCCCATGAAAGATAATACAGTAGTTCCAATTGAATTAGAAATGGAGTAAACTCGGAGTTAAATGAATCATAAATCAATACGTACCTCAGCCTGCCACCTCATGGTTTATTGATTCACAAGCTGTTTATCCCACATTCATTGTGCTTCAGTGCAATTATCGTTTAATTACATTTTCTGTATGTACCAAATTGTATTTTAGGTGTCTTCCTAGACCTAGCAATTTCAAGCTCTGTATCTACTCACTAACCATGGGGTTTGCTTATCTTTTCTTTTTCAGTATGCTAGTGTTGATTTCTGTTGTACACCAGACACATCTCACAATAGGGCCTATTAAAGCACATTTAAGAAACTCTCTCTAATTATAATCATGTTTATTGTTCTCATTTTTTACCTCAAGATTCATTTGAAATATAACAGACAATGTGTGTTAAAGAAAATATAGCATAGTATAAGCCACAAAAAGCTGTCGGATTTTATGAATCTAAATCATAAAACCCGTTCTCTTTTTCAACCTAATTATGAACTACCCTAGAATGAGAATATAATTATAAGTTGACCTGATATTGATAATTTAAGATATTCTCTTTAAAAAATAATTCTTCTTAATTTCATATTGTCTCCTGTTAGAAATATAATCTTCAATGAGCAACCCAGAGATACCAGGTGAATTTCTACTTATATAAACTGAGGTATAAAGTAAATTAAACATGTTTTTTCTAACTTAAAAAAAGTTTCTAAACCAAGAACTCATGAAATAATGTCCTAGATGAAACTCTCTAAAATATCTTTTAGAAATAACAACAAATAGCACATGATGGCTTAGAAAGAGATTCCCCTTAAAGAACATCCAGACCATACTTGATCTTGCCAAAAGGAAGCAGATTTAAAATTATCTTGGAGATGTAGCATCATTTATATCATTCTTCAAAATTATATCTTCCACCTGTTATTTTTATCTCTATTAAGAGACTGAGGTCAACACTGACATTGCCCTCAGAGGTTAGATCTGATTTATATGATATGAGAGAAATAACACCAAGTTTAACATAAACTCAATATAACAGCTTCATTGACAGAGAAAGCTGTTTGGAAGAATTGGTTTTTCCATGGTTTTAAACCCTAAAATTAGAGTGTACACTATGATTTCAAAACTTCACCCATTTCCAAAACTCTTAGGAAATGTTTAGTTGACAATCTTACCTGGTTCAGGTGCTACCATTCAGATCATGAACTAAGCAAGAAATGTCCTTCCTGTTCACACCTCATGGTACACAAATTAAGAATTTGGGTATGGATATTTCTGCCACGTTCAATCCATGCTTATTTTATAAAGTAATTAACAAATCAATGAATGTACCAGGATTTAACAATCAGTAAATGCAAACAAAAAATAGTTTTATCTGGAATTTCATTGATTCTAACTTAATTATAATGTAAGCAACTGCAAGAATTGAATAAAAAACTGATTGCCTTTTTTCTAATGATTTTGCTTTGCTTAAAATATTGGATTTTTGTGTGTATGTGTTTGTATAGGTGTGTATGTGTGTGTTAAGCTGATGTAGAGAAGTTTGTTGGTTTCATTATTTGGGCAGCATTATTGGAACACTTTCTGCTTTTTATAACTTTGCATACCATACCACCTCAATACAGGCTATTAAATGAAAAAACATTATACTATAAAATTCCACTATTTTATAATTAATTTTTTCAAATAAACCTCTTTTTAAATTGGAAGTCAAACTGATTCACATTTTGGGAACCAAGTATCTAGGAGTGCCATCACTTTCTGCTCAGCATAAACCATATCACACGTATTTCTACATATATAAAACTACAAAGCTATTGTGCATCCTAAATGCCCAAGCTATAGATAATGTTGCAGCAGTTAACTTATACACAAACATTGTAAACGAATATAAGATATAAACTCGTCTGCAAAATAAATTTTCCCCTTTAACTGAAATACCAACATAGAAAGCTTCTCTCTCTATTTCAGATATACCCAAAATTAGAGACCACAATATTAGGTATCAACTTCTCCACCATGTCAAAGAGATGTGCTACACTTCTAAGCAGGGCTGCAAAGGAATTTGTCGTATGTTGTTGTTTTTGCTGGTGGTAGTGTCCCGCAGTTCTAATAGATTCTTTTCACCACCGTGTGGGTGGTGGTCTATGTTCCAAAAATGTTGTCCTGGTCATGTCACCCTATTCATAAATAATTTTATTTCTATAGCATTTCACTGAGCACTATTACAGAATTAGAGACGAGGAGAAAAGTTTTCTGTCAAATAAATTTGGAGATTTTGCCCATTATGATGCTTTCTTGGAAATTTCTCAAATATATAAACATATAGATGACTTTTACAAATTCTTAAATCAGGAAACTGATTTCAGTATTAATCATTATAATTCTTTCCCAAATGTATTTGATGAAAAAAATTTTAATGAAATTTATTTATATATAATCCCTGTAAAGTAAATAAATATGTTTCTGTCATATTTTAATATTCAATAGAGAATTTTTTGAGGGATTTTATTCTAGGATACAACATTCTGAGGACTTTAAAAAAGCAAACTTTAGGTTTTAAATTCCTAATTACATAGAGGTAATTAGATATTAAAATCAATACAATAATTGACCAATCAAATTATTTTCTCTGCTTTTCTTTTTCATAAAACACATTACTGTTAAGCTTACTGAGTCAGAAAAATTGAAATATATTGAGGAAAAGTAATGACAAAATCATATTTTAAAATTTAAAGTTTCTGAGCTATTGATGTCTTCTCTATTTTAACTCAAAATCTACTAAATATAGTCTAGAATTATGTTTTAAAATCTATGTCATGGTAATGCAGAATATTTTAAATCTGCCCCGTAAACTTTTAAAAATCCTTTCATCACTGCACTATTTTATAAGATAGAAGTTTTTTCTTTTTCAACAATAAATTTTGTTTTACATGAACATGCTGAATTTACTGTCATTTGACTTTTTGTCTTATTCTAGAAATACTAGAGCAGTCGGTGCTGAAATAAAATAGTTTATAGAAGATAATCTCACTTGGTCAATGTTAGGATTTCTCCTTCTCCTCTAAAGCCTTGGGAATCATTAGTCTTTGAATGTTTTCCCAAATTAAGAGCACTGTTCCTAAAACTATATGCTGTAATTTATTTTTCATTAAACTAAATTGATGCAATGTTTGCTAGTTATCTCTTACTTGTTGTTCAATTGATGAGTGTAGGATTAACCAGTTTTCTATGTAGAAAGTTTCAGTGTAGTACTTCAAAAGAAGTAGAAGGAAAAAAAAAAACCCTTACCTAGCTCAAATTTTATGTACTCTCATATCTGTGCTTTCCTTCTGAAATTAATAATTTTTTTAAAAAAAGAACCTTATTTGGATATATATTTTTAGTTTATTTTATTAGTTTATTTTTTATCAGTACAAGCACCTGGGACTGTGATGAACCCAAGTCAAATAATTAACAATGAAATCTTTAAGTGAACAGGATTTGACAATGGAAAGTACCTCCCTTTAAGAATTAATATAGCTAGGAATTAGTCAATCTATTATGTTGGAATTCAAAGACTATCAAATAAATTTGTGAGGACTCATGGTAAAACGAAAATAAAAAAGAAAATATGGTTATATTTTAAGACTGTTGGCTTTATGTAGAAATGTTGAATTGACGTTAAATGACTTCAGAGACATTTAAAGAATTAATTACCTTTTGTTTAATACATAAGAATTAATGTGTATATTTAACCCATGCACCTTATTGGCCTATGTTCATGCCACTTGACGATATAATGAAACTGAATTTCACATAGGAGGTAGTAAGTGCCAGCTCAAGGGGAGAAAGACTTCGAGGACTTGCCTGCTGCATTTCTTTTAGTTAGGCTGCTAATTTCTTTAGCACTCATTTCCTCTCTGCCACTACTAAACTGGTGTTTGCACAGGATTTTTATGGTATGCATGCATTTGTGTATAAATGATCCCTTCATTTAGTAAGATATAGTTATGAACACTAAAACAGAGTAACTAAGGATCATCAATGAAAATTCTAGCTGATAATCTCAACACTTTATTGGACTTGATCTGTTATGTTCATAATATATTTGGATTTTGCCAAAAGACTCAGCACATCTGACTTCATGCACACTCAGTAGCAAACACTAATATAAAAGTATCAGAGAGTCAATGGACTACTTGTGAATTGATTCCAAGATGCCCAAATGGCAGCAAGAAAGTAAGACAGGGAAAGGAAGGCAGCCAACATGTTGACTTATCAGACAGGTGACCACTGTGTGAGATTAGAGTTCAGTCCCTCTGGAGATCTCTGATAGTCAATGTAAAGAATGTATCCCAGAGTTATCCCGCCTAAGGGACCAAACACCTGGGGCATTTATACACCAACTTCCAATAGTCATTAGTTGAGGGTAACTTGTATGTTGTATTAATTCTCCAACACTTGCATGTGGGCAGAGCAAGTTCCAGCAATCAGAAAAAGTCCTCAAGCAAACAGATTCCCATGTAGCAACTGGAAGTCTTCCCATATACACTAAAATGGTAAAAAATGAGGAGATATGGGTAGGACACAAAAACATAAACAAACACACTGTGATTAGACATCACTTTGGCCAGAAATTCATTTGAAAATTTCTATTGCTGCTGCTTCTCTTTCATTCTCAGAACCATTACTTTTTAGAAAGTCTCAGAAGTTATGATATGAGGTTGTATTACTCATTGTGCTTGGTCTTTCTCAGTGTTCAGAGAGTAATTCTTGTTTTTGTCTTTTTTTTTTTTTAAAGGAAGAAATTCTTAAATCAAAATTCTCTAGTGGGGAGATCTCTGTCCCGTTCTATCAGATGGGACAAGAATAGTTTTGTAAGGCAATTTCTTACCATTCTCCAGCACATCACCTATTCCAGGTAGATAATTATACTAATTCAATCAGCACATGACTGGCATATTGCTGCCTTTGCTGACTGTCATCTTCATATGTGCAATATCCTCACCTGAGATCCAAATCTGGTACCATTTGATCTATATTGACATCCTGTAATCTCCAGTGTCCTCTCATCTGAACACCTAATAATTTGGCATTTAATATTCAATCACTTAACAGTTATATATTAAGCTCCTACCTTGAGACAGACATAGTTTTAGGCTCTAGGAATGCAGTAGTTAAAAACGAAAAGATAAATATCTCTGCCTTGAAGGATTTTATGTTGATAGAATGTAAATAGTAAATAACAAAAAGAAGTAAAATGTGTAGTGTGTTAATGGTGTAAGTGCTTTGGAGAAAATGAAACTAGAGAAGAGAAACAGAAGGTGTTGGAAAGTGAGGAGCTTGCAAATTTAAATTGGATAGCTAGTAAAACAAATCCTCTCTGGGACAGTAACATTTAAGCAAAGCTCTGAAAGTAGTGTTGATGACTGGGCAAAGTTGTGTTGATGACTGGGGGAATAGCCTTCTAGGCAGTAGAAGCAGAAAGTGGAAAGACTCTGAGATGGCACGTGTATGTGGTAAGTTCAAGGAAAGGCAGAGAAAATGGTGTGGTTAGAGTGAAGTGAGTGGAAGAGAATGATGCTGAAGTGCCTGTAAAGGATTGCGTTGGGCCTTATAGATAATTGTGACGACTGTAGTTTTTGCTCTGAGTGGGATAAGAAGGCATTGGTGGATTCTGCAAAGTCATGTGACATGATATGATGACTCTTCAACAGGCACACTTTGCTGCCTTGACAACAGAGTGCACAAACAGATTAGGAGACTATTACAATGACCTGGATGGGCGACAATTGTGGTTTAAACAGGTCAGTATCCATAGAGTTGTTGAAAATGTTTAGACTCTGGAAATATTTTGAATATTGCAATGATGGGAAATGTTGACAAATTGAATGAAGGTCATGAGCAAACAAGAAAAGTCCCAGGTGATACCAAGTTATTTGGCCTGAATAACTGGAAGGATAGAATTATCATTATCTGAGATGGAGACACATATAAGGGTAGCAAGCTTGGAGGAGAAGAATGGGAGGTCTTTTCTGGACTTGTTAGTTTTGAGTTTCCTATCAAACATTCAAGTTGAAATATTAAATATCGAGGTATATGTTTATTTCTGAATTTCAAAAGAGTAGTTTGGGTTAGCAATATAAGAATTTGGGAAACATAGACTTACTCAAGAGAGTAAGTAGACTGGAAAACTAAAGAGATCCAAGGGATGAATCTCAAAGCATTTCAACATTAATAAAATGAGGTCAAACAAGAAGAACCAGCAAGAGGATTGATAAGGAATGCCAGTGAAGATAATGAAAAGCCAGAAATGTGTAATATCATGGAAGTAAATTAAAGAAATTATTTGATGGATGGAGGAATGATCAATTTTGTTAAATGCTGCTGAAAAATTAAATAACATAACTGAAATTTAACTATAGGATTGAGCAAAGTAGAGGTCATTGCTAACTTTTACCAAAAAACTCTGAGGTAGAATGGTGAGAATGAAGGCCTGAGAGGAATAGTTTTAAGAGACAATGAGAGGAGAGAAATTGGAGACAATGAGTTAAAGTAATTCTTCTATGGAGGAGAGAAAGAGAGCAGGAGCAGTGAGTGCAGAGGAAATTAGGGGACATACACATATATACACACACACATACAAAGAGCTAATCAACAGCTATTACTGGAGGACCACCGTGTCCCAGCATCACTCTTGATAGTGACAAAACAACAGTGAACAAAATATAAACAGGGGATTGACTTAACTCTGTCTAAGTGATGAACCTACATCTCTTTATCAGGATTTTGTCCTAGAATATGGGAGTCTGTTTTCACTATCATAAATCCACAACCTTAATCTTAGATAACTACTCTTTTTCTATTACCTTTCTACAGTTTCCTAAGGAAAGGCCTCACCTCTTCTCCTGCCTTTCTTATTTAAACACAACTTCTCTCTATTACTACATCAGAATTCCTAGCTATGAGGAATGATCTCTGGAACCTTTGAATATATATTTTATAGATTGCTTTGTTCCAAGTAATGCAGACTTGGTAGGCAACATTTTATAACAAATTATACTGCTGCGTTTCTGGACAAGATTGAAGAACTGGAAGAAATAAGGAGTAAATTAGTCAAGGAAATGGAGAAATCCTCAAGTGAAGATCCACAAAATCTCCTGCTGAGTTTCCAGCAGTTTCCTCTAGTCTAGATCTAGTCATCCACTCAGTTTTATCGTCAGTTTTATCGGCAGTTTTCTTGAATTTCTGTGGAATTCTCACTGTTTCTTCTTACAAAACAACAAACAAAGAATAACCTATCTAAGAACAAATTTAACCAAGGAGGTGAAATACCTATACACTGCAAACTATAAGACATTATTGATATAAACGGGATTATACTCCATGCTCATGGATTGGGAGAATAAATATCCTTAAAATGTCCATATTACCTAAAGTGATCTATAGATTCAACGTAATCCCAATCAAAAACCCTACAACTTTCTTTATGAAAATAGAACAAAGAATCCTAAAATTTGTATGAAACAACAAAAGACCCCAAATAGCCAAAGCAATCCTAAGAAAAAAGAACAAAGTTGGAGGTATCACACTTTCTGAATTCAAAATATACTACAAAGCTAGAGTAATCAAAACAGCATGGTACCGGCAGAAAAACAAACACAAATATCAGTGGAACAGAACTGAGACCCCAGAAATAAAGCCACACATCTACAGACAGCTAATCTTTAACAAAGGAGCCACGAACATATAATGAAGAAAGGAAAGTCTCTTCAATAAATGATGTTGAGAAAACTGGACAGCCACATGCAAAAGAATGAAAGTAGACCATTAGCCTACACCATACGCAAAAATTAACTCAAAATGGATTAAAGACCTGAATGTATGACCTGAAACCATAAAACTCCTAGAAGAAAACATAGGCAATATACTCTTTGACATTGGTCTTAGCAGTATCTTTTTGAATGCCATGTCTCCTCAGGCAAGGGAAGCAAAGAAAAAATAAATAAATGAGACTACATCAAACTACAAAGCTTCTGCATGTCAAAGGAAACCATCAATGAAATGAAAGGACAATCCATCAATTGGGAGAAAATATTTGCAAAAGATATATCTGACAATGGGTTAATTTCCAAAATATATAAAGAACACATACAACTCAACAACAAAAAATTGAACAACCCAATAAAAAAAGTGGGCACCTCACACCCTTCAGAATGGCTATTATTAAGAAGATAAGAAATAACAAGCGTTGGAGGTGACGTGGAGAAAAGGGAATCCTCATACAACGCTGATAGGTATGCAAATTGGTGAAGCTACTATGAAAAACAGTATGGAGATTTCTCAAAAAATTAAAAATAGAAATACCATATGACCAGCTATTTCACTTCTGGGTATTTGTCCAGAGAACATGAAAATACTAATTCAAAAATATATATGTACCCCTATGTTCATTGAAGCGTTATTCACAATAGCCAAGACTTGGAAGCAACCCAGGTGCCTATCAAAAGATGGGTGGATAAAGAATATGTGGTATATATATATATATATATATATATATATATATAAATACACACACACACACACACACACACACATACACAATGGAATACTACTTGGCCATAAAAAGGCAAAATCATGCCATTGGCAACAACATGGTTGGAACTTGAGGGTATTATACTAAGCAAAATATGCCAGATAGAGAAGGACAAATACCATATGATTTCACTTATATGTGGAAGATAAACAAAGAAACAAGCACATAGACACAGAGATTAGATTGGCGGTTACCAGAAGAGAAGAGGGTGAGGGGAAGGCAAGGGTTTAAGGGCCCAAATGTGTGATGATGGGTAAAACTAGACTATTGGTAGTGAACATGATGCAGTCTATACAGAAGCTGAAATATAATAATGCGCACCCGAAATATACACAATATTATAACCTAATGTGACCTCAATAAAATAATATTTTTTAAAAAACTAATCAAACACAGGAAAAAGAAATCCCTTCAAATTAGCCTAAACTCTGTCTTGAAACAAACCAAACAAAGCTAACAATCCTGTTGTATTTCATTTCTTCTCCTCACCCCGTTTTCTGTAAGCACATCTATTATTACATTGTTTCTACTACATATCACTGTGTTTCTGACAAAGGAATTATGTTGATACACACCTTTTGCTTTTAATCAATCGTCGACATATTATAGAATTATAAATTGATAGTTCTCCATTTTTCAAAAACCTAGGCACATTTACATATGGAGAAAGCATAAAAGAGATATGTGACTGCAGGTTCAAGTCAGTAAAAAATTATTTATGGCACATCGCACTATTGTAGCCTGACCTGTTGACCCTCAGTGTTCATTAGAAATTCATCAGTACCAGACTACCCTCTCTTCTTTGCTTCTTCTTTCTTTTCTGATCTATTGGCTTTAGGCCAAGGAGAGATTTCTACAGAAAATCTTTTTAATTGGCTCTTCACCCTCCTGATAGTTTCAGAATAATTCATATAAAATGAAAACTTCAGATCATAATTTATTTTCTGAAAAATTCATGGAAAACTGGGGCTATCCAACAGCGCTATTCTCCTAAGAAATATTTTCGGCCCTTTTTGTGTGTGTATGTAGAGGCCATAGGCAAAGATAATTTTTATTTTATTATATGTGACATATTTTTAAAAAATCCTGACAAGTTCAAAACTTAATTTCTTCATGGAATAAAAATAATAGCAATTCTTTGCTTTCTAACCATGAGCAAAACATTAAACTAGTCCCACAAATTTGGTTGTTTAATTTGATCCTCTGAACAACAACATTTGGTTGATAATATTCTTATGCTCATTTTACAAATAAGAACACTGAAGATATACATGGCTAAGTGACTTATTCAAAGCCACACAGCCAGTAAATATTAGTGTCTGAATGTCCAAATAGTTCTTCCAGAGCATAAATTTTGTGTTGATGATACTGTATAATATCCTGTTATGAAGATTCTATATGTATATGTATGAATATTCTATATGTATTCTATATGTATTCATATAAATAGAGGTCATAAACATATCCTTAAATCCATCAGTTTATAATTGACGAAAAGGAGTTTAATGTTAATGAACATGTGTTAGCATTTCATAAGTGAAGGAACAAAACAAATATCACCCTTATTTTCATTATCTTGTGTGTTTGGAAAATGTACAGTCAGGGGAAGGAAGGAAGTGGTGTCAGTTCAAGGGGCAGGAGGTATATAGTTCGCCTAAATTATTTTTTATCTTCATTTTTTTCCTAAGCTACAAGGAATTAAATGTTTGAGACTCTTACAATAAGATTCACAGAATAAGATTCACCTCTGGTTAGTTCTTGGAACCACTGCATCTCTTTCCTAGTATATTGAAAGGCAGGTTGAGGAGGACCGGCCAGTCGATAAGCTGGTTTACCAAGAAAAGCTAGTTTACTTTCTCTATTTCTTCCATGTAAAGTATTGTGAGGGTGTCCTCTTTTCTAAGATGCTGCTCCTCACCAACCCTTCTTTGCCAAACCCATAGAGATCCATTCATCAATCAACAGGCTATTTGTCATTTTGTATTGTTGTCTCATTACATTTTCAGTTTTTGTATGGTTCTTTCTGTGATTTATTTTTTTAGGATCACAAAAAGGGATAACATTGTTGGCTACTGCTATAAGATAAACTGAGGCATATTAAAACTTTTAAGAGTTTAGTTGAGCAAAAATCCATTCCAATCAGGCCAGTAGCAAATCGAAGTTGTTAGGAGTTCCACGGACAGGAGCTCAGGAAGAGACCCCAATAGAGAAAGGTGAAGCAAAGCAAGGAGATTATTGATTGGCTATAGCTTAAAGCCTGGATGGCTGTTTGTGATTGGTTGTCCTTAGGTTTTGATTTCGTAACCTTGAGGCATTTGCAGGCTGAGATTTTGGTTTGCTTAAATAAACCACCACGACGTTAGGGCCACCTCAGTCTAATGACCTCCTTGTTTAATTGACTTAACACTACAAAGGAAGTAGATATTGAAGGGCATGCTTTCCTGGTTGTGTGTGAGAGTCTGTGAGTGAGGAGAGGGTAAGAAGGTAAGAGCTTTCTCAGCTGACAGCCTGCTTGTAGAAGGCTGCAAACCAAAGATTGTTCTTTTTATTGTTCAGCTTTTGTTTTGTCTTTTTTTAGTTAAAACTTTTTTTAGAGCAGTATTATGGTCACAGCAAAATTGAGGGGAAGGTACAGAGATTTCCCATATGCCACCAGCCCCCGAATGTGCATAGCCTCCCTCACTATTTACGACCCCCACCAGAAGGGTACATCGTTACAACTGATGAACCTACATAGATACATCATAATCACCCAAGTGCATAGCTTACATGAGGGTTTACTCTTGGTGTTGTACATTCTGAGTTTGGAATCAAGGATTATTTGGGGCCTCAGATAGACCCATTTTTATTCCAGGCTCTATGTTTCTTTGGCACTGTTACTCTGCTAAAACCTTAGTGGACTCATCATCTAGTTGATTCCAAATTGATGACATACACTAATGGTCACATCCAAGCTCTTTTCTGAGTACCTCTCAGTTTTGCTTTTTTTAAAAAATGATTTTTAGCTCCATAGAATACAATTCTCTCTCTCTCTCGTGTGCTGTCCCTCACTTTTTCTCACCCTCATCTTTGACTTAATTATAGATACCTTCAACCTCTCAGACTTCATTTGGAAGTCCATATATGTAGTATGTTTTCTCTGTGATAATTACATATATGTATATATGGATGCATTTTTTTTTTACAATTGTGAGGATACTCTGGACAAAACTCTATCCTTTCAGAGATTTTAAACAATGAGTGGATGACTACTTTCTTGATTTGATCCTTGTAACAAAAGTGAGTATTAATCATCCTTTGTTTCTCAAAGCAATTATTTATACGTTCATTGAGATATAATTGACAATCAATAAATTACACATAAAGTGCACAGTCTGCTGGGTTTTTACATGTGTGTATACCTGCAGAAGCATCTCCACAGTCAGGATAATGGACGTATTCATCACCTGTGAAAGTTTCCTTGTTCCTTTTTTGTATATATCCTCCCTTCTGTTCCTTACCTCCAAGCAAGAACTGATCTACTTTTTTATGAACATAGATTAGTATAAATTACCTATAATTTTATATGAGTGGAATTTTGTTTGTTACTCTTAACATGATTATTTTGACATTCATCCTTCTTTTATTGCTGAGTTGTATTCCATTTTATGGATGTATAAAATGTCTTTATCCCATTATTTATTGATGGACATTTGAGTTGTTTCTAGATTTTACCTTTTGCTAATAAATCTGGTTTGAATATTTCATGTACAAATATCTTCCTTTTCAATTTTAAAAGACTTTTTTTTGCTATTTATAGTTAAATTGAAGTTTCTTCTTCTAAATCTATAGGGCCCTGAATTTAGGGGTTTCTGACTCTTTCCATTCATTACTGACAGTTTTTTCTGGGCTCATCTCTCTTTATTAATACCTTGCCAAATTCTGCCAATAACAATGAACATACATTATTAACATTCTGTGTTTCAACCTGTAACCCCAGGGTTATATGTTTATTAGACATTTTCTGAGTCCCAAATTATCAAAAACAAGTTTTGCTAAAAGTTTTACTACCATAGAATGTGGATCATTGTGATGATATGGGTCCAAATTTTCAGACAAAAAACTAAGTAGCCCTCTTTAGAAAAATCATACCGAATTATAGGCATAAAATTAGGTGCAAAATTGAATATTTATAATGAGAAGATAAATGGCAAAATAATGAATGATATGTACCAGAAGCATCACAAATTTTAACAAACATATTTATTGGATATACCTATAAAATTTTTGCTGGCTTTTTAACTTTATTATTTTTATTGCATCTTAATATTACCTTAAATTGTATAATAGCATTTTCTCTCAGAGAATAGAAAAGCAAATCTGTCTTTAATTTAGCATAGAAGATCCTTTTTAAAATTGAAAATTTCAGCACATATAACTTCATGCATAGAAATCTCCACTGTTGGTACTAATGGTACATCTTTTTGCCCACAAATAAAAGAATTTTGATAAATTCTGTAACTTCCATAAAAAAGAAAAAATGGATTATATATTTATAGTTATATACATCACATTATTATGTTACAGACAGGAGAGAACTTCAGTTTTGCCTAGACTTCTATAAAAAACAATTCCTTTGCTTACAATTTGGAAAAAAATATTCCATATACTAATTTCTAACTCTAGACATACCAATTTTGCTATTCCTCCACAACTCATATTCTTCTGGTGTCAGGTGCTATAGGACACTTTTGTATTGTATAACACCAGGTGATTTGGCATAGAGGGCTGCAGGAATATTCTGGAAGACATTTCTGTGCTGGCATGGCTAACAATAACTTAGCTATAAATTGTGAGTTACATTCTTATGTTTCATTGAACTCAAACTAAACTCCAACTCAGTTTTCCCTTAGAGAAGAGCCAGAAATGATTACGGCAACTCTAAATCCACTCAACATGAAGAAGAACATAAGAGAGATGAAATTGGAGTAAAAAGAGGCAGTAGTCTTTATAACATGAGATTACAATACCTGATGTTTGCACATTTTGCGAATATGTCTAGTTGTAAAATTCATGTGAACATATTACTAGGTTCCCTTTTAGGGCTTTAGAATGAACCAATGGAAGTGGAGGGAGCTGAAGCCTAAGTTTTATTTAACTTCTTAATATACCTGTCCTTGATCCCCATCTTTCTAGCCTTTGATAGCATTTGCCTGATCACCTGCTTCTGAACACCTAATCCAATGCCACTTATTTTAGACTTTATGTCAGAATCTCACATGTATGAACCAAATTCTCTAAGAATCAGAGTAGACAAGGTGAGGCTTTGGGATTAAACACCTCCAAAATTTCAGTGGCTTGAAAGAAAACAAAAAAGGTTTTTTTTGTGGGTTGCCAAAGTTTTTTGGGGGGGTTGGGAAGGCACTTGTTCATTTATTCTCTCATCCTGCTTACTTAAGGATGCAGATGATGATGCTCAGTCTCAGCTTGTGCTCCCACAATCATCCTAGCCTGGGAAAGAGAACTCTGGAGTTTATCACACTGGGAACTGAGAGTTACAACTTGGAAATAACATGACATTTACCTCCCTTACCTCACCACCTAGTACTAGAGACGCCCAAACTCAAAGGCTTCAGCAGATTTAGTCTTCCGTATGTCTAGAAAGAGTGGAAACTGGATATCAGTGAGCAGCACACAACACTCCCAAATGGTATAATAGGGATGTCAGCCTTAGCCTGTCAAAAACTGATCTCCTAGGCTGCTCCCAACACATCCTGCTACCCATGCTGTTGTTTCAACATAATGTGTTGTCTGCCATATTTTATTATTGAAGTATAGTATATGAAAATAATCAAAACTGAAATGTTTCAAAACTTTTTATTTATGAACTACATTAGTGTTTATGACACTTGTTGCTACATATGATACAGCAAAAATCAACAGCAATCTTAAGTGAAATATGATATGAACTGAAAGATAATGAAGAAAGGCACACAGGAGACATATTTTCATGATGGTCAGATGATACATTATTTCCCTCTGTAGAGAATTAGTTAACAGCAGATATGGGACTTTCCCAGTAACTTGATTCCCAGTTCAATGCTTTCTGTTTTTTTGATAAGCATTTACCCTAATTTTTCTCCTAGAAATTTAACCAAATAAGCAATAGCAGTTCAACAAAAATTCCCTTTTTTAACTTGCAATGCATTATTTCTTAAATTGAAATAATGCTGTGTTTTGTATCTGCAAGAATAATTATCATCTCTCTGATACCTTTGACCTTTCTCATTCAATTATTTTAATAAGACACTTGTATTTTTGTGAATTTATTTAAATCTTACAATGTGGCCTGATCTGGGGACAGAAAATGGAATAAAGCAAACCTCCTGTCATCAAGAAATTCACATGTGGAATTGAGACAAGGAAATAAATTGAGACGAAATAAAAGGACATTTTCAGGCAGAAAAAAATATATATAATAGCATAATAGTCTGAAACTACATATTGGAGGACTATTGCCACTCTACTGCATTTCAGTAGAATTGGAAGTAAGGATGTGTATGCCTTGTCCTGGAGATGGGTCACACAGCAGGATGAGGGGACTGGAGAGAGACAAAAGAAAAAATGAGCAGTGATCAGACCACGAACCACGCCTTTGGCCACAAGGAAGTAATCAACTTTATCCTGTCTGTGCTGGGAGCCGTTGAAAAGAATACCACTATTGGATTATCTGCTTCTTGTTCTATTAGAGTGCCTTTATTCTATTTTCTATTTTTTTATACTCAATAAATATCTAGACCATTTTGATGACTTTTGTACAAATACTGTCTTCCTATAATGATCATCCTTTACTTTCCTTTGTTCAACCCTGGGGTTCATAATCTCTTTTTCTTGATCATTTCTTCTTGAACTCCTTTCCTGTGGTATAGCATTTCAATAAGCATTATTTTCCCTTTATGATCATTTTACATTAAGCTGCTTTACTTCACTGTTTACAGGCTAAAATTCACAGAATAATAATTTTGCTCTTTGTTTTTAGATGAATTATTATAGTAATAATGTAGCAACTACCATATTAATAATTAGTAGACGTTATGTAAAAATAGAGCCTTAATAAGTACATTTAATGCAGAAGTTAGGCTATACTTCTCAGAAAAGAAAATTACAGTGGTAAACATGTTAACATTCATTCCCTTGAAAGGGAGTGACTACTATGTGCAACATATGCAGCTAGGCCGTGCATTTCAGGAAAAAATGTACGTAAGACATTCTCTAACTTCAAGGCATATTCAGAAACACATCTTTATTATGTCCTATCAGTTACATAATTTTAAAGTGTTATATTTTCATTTATAATAACTTATTTTTCATTCTAACCACTCTGTTTTTATGGTTTATTCTCTTATTATAAAAACACAGAAGCTATCATAAAATCTATGAGAAACACAATTTCAGTTAACTATGGTAGTGTTCAGGCTCACTATAGATGCTGTAATAATTAAACACTTGCCAAAGGTGATAATGATCCTGTTCATCTTTGCTATGTGCGTGGGAAAAAATCAACTTTTATATGACCATCTATTATTTCCTTTCTTAACACAAGTGGTCCCAGGATGTTTTTGATTTCTAGAAGGCACCGAGTTTGGACCAACCACCTTACATACCAGCAAGGATGTTCTTTTAAGGACTCGTTAAAGTGTATCCTTGAGAGATATGCGATTCCCTTCTTATCTTATGATTTCTCCACATTAATATGATATTTTTTTCAGATATATATGTTTCATAGTATTTGGTGATTTGATTCCAAACTGATCACTGTCACTCTTCCTACGCTACTTGGTAAGCTGAACATCCTATTAAACTCTGAAGCCTTGCAGGATATTATCTCCACATCAACCATAATTTTAGCCTATGCAGATGTCATAATCTGAATGAAATTCCTTAAAGACATCTGTTCTGTAGCAATTGTAACACCAAAGCTTCATTTTGGTAACACCAAAACTTTGGCTATTCCTGCCCTGAGCAATGCTCCCTCTTAAATCTCTTAATTATTATTTCATGATAACTGCTTCCCCAATCAGTGATAGATCCATAGATGAGCATCCCATGCTCATAACTGAGTTAATCAATACTTGTGTTTTGACTGATGTAATATTTACAAGTAAACAGCCAAGCAATCATTATTTATACTGAGATGTGTGAGAGAAGAAAGAAGCCTCAGGAATCATTGGAGCAATGTTCAAATATTTTACAAAATATATAAAACTATTTCTTTTTCCATTAAGGCTAAGGAGATAGAAATAAAGAATAAAATTGTTTACTAAAGCTTCTGTCTTGAAGTCTATATTCTTATGCTTTCTCATTAGTATTTTGTATAATATGTAAGCAGAAAATCATACAATTTAAGCAGAAAACAAAGACATAGCATTTGAAGAACATAACTTTTCACATAACTATTTTAGTTACTTAATAAACACGTATGATACTGTCTGTGTGTCTGGGAGCATTCTAAGTGCTTTTCACATCTACACTCATTAATCCTCAGTAAACTAAGGCTGAGTTAATATGTACTTTATGGCTTTCATGTTAAGTAACTACATATGTTTGGAAAGTACTTGTTAGTATTGACAGAGGGATTGTAAAGATAGTGGGGATCCCCATGGTCTGTGGGTGATTCTTAGGGGTCCAATGGCAGGAGGCAAGAACAGAAAATATTTTAATGATAATTCTGTCTTCCAGGGCTGGGAACTCATTGTTCCTGCAGAAGTCTTATGGGACAAAATGTCATCCTCATAGGGCAGTAAATGAAGCAATACATGCTTTAAAAAATCATTATTTTATGAGAGAGTTTCCTGGATTACAATGCATTTTCATATATATTATTTTGATGTGGGGACACTGTGAGATAACAATTTCTAGCATTTACTGATGTATGAGCCAGAAAGTGTGTTGATTCACTTCACTGAATCCTTACAACTTCCAATCATACCCAAGTAATAGAAGAGGAAACTGAGTCTCATATATTAAGTAGTAGCAAGTGACTGTCCCATGATAAGCCTAGAAAAGTGTGTTTTAAATGAATAAATATACTCAGGAAAGCGAAGTGAGAAAAGTGACAGACAAGGGCTAAAATTGCCAAAATCGATGTTCTTAACCATATTCTTATTGTTATTACTTTCCTAGACCATTCTTTGGTGATGAAGAAACACATGAGGGTTATGCCTTTGCCACAACCCTATGGACAGCAACTGTAATCCAAGCTAATAGTAGAAGCAGCGTGATATAGCAAAGTAATGTCATAAAGAAATACTTTCCCCCAAAAAATTATTTTAGAAGTAATAAGCAAATTAAGCAAATGTGCAGGATACCAAATCAACACAGAAAAATCAGTTGAATTTCTGCACTCTAGTGATAGATGATCTGAGAAGGAAATTAAGAAATTAATTCAATTTAAAATAATATCAAAAAGAATAGCATACTTAGGAATAAACTTGATGAAGGAGGCAAATACTTTTACAGTAAAAACTTCCAAATGTTGCTGAAATAAGGTAAAGAAGACAAAATAGATGGAAAGCCCATCTGTATTCATTGACTGGAAGACTTAATATCATTAAGATGTCAGTGCTACACAAAGCAATCTGCACATTCAATGCAATCCATATAAAAATCCCAATCATGTTTTTTGAAGAAATAGAAAAGAATCCTAAAGCTCATATGGAATCTCAAGGTATTTCAAATAGCCAAAACAGCCCTGAAAAAGAGCAAAGTTGGCTGTCTCACACTTTCTCATGCCAAACTTACTACAAAGTGATCAAAATTGGGTGGTACTGGCATAAAAACATGTAGACAGATGGAAAAGAGATCTCAGAAATAACCCATCCCATACATGGTCAAACGATTTCTACAAGGGGACCAAGACCATCGAATGGAGAAAAGACAGTCATTTCAACAACTGATTTTGCAAAAACTGGATATCCACATGCAAATTAATGAAGTCGGATCTGTACCTCATACCATATAGAAAAATTAATTCAAAATACATCAGATGCCTAAGAGCTATAACTGTAAATTTCTTGGAAGAAAGCAAAGGGGAATAACTTTATGACATTGGATTTGGTAATGATTTCTTGGATATGACACCAAAAGCCAGGCAACAAAAGAAAAAAGAGATAAATTGGATGACAACAAAATCAAAAACTTTTGTGTATTAAAGGTCACTTTCAAGAGAATGAAAAAGCAACCAATGAACTGGGAGAAAATATTTGCAAGTCATATATCTGATAAGGGGTTAATATCTAGAACACATAAAGAACTACAACTCAACATTAAGAAAACAAACAGCGCAATTCAGGAATGTGCAAATGACTTGAATATACATTTTTCCAAAGAAGATATACAAATGGATAACAAACACATTAAAAGATGCTCAACATCACCGACCATTAGGGAAATGCAATCAAAACCAAAATGAGATACCACTTCATACCTATTAGGACAGTTATTATCAAAAGAAAAAGAAAGAAACAAGTGTAGATGAGGATGTGAAAAAATTAGAACGGTTGTGCACCACTAGTGGGAATGTGAAATAGTGCAGCTTCTGTGGAAAACAGCATTGGCATTTCTTCAAAAAATTAACAGTGAAATTACCATGTGATCCAGCAATTCTAGTTCTGGGTGTATACAAAAGAATTGAAAGCAGGGACTCGCACAAATATTTGTACACCCATGTTCATAGCAGTATTATTCACAACAGTTAAAAGGTGGAAGCAACACAAGTGCCCATCAGTAGATGAATGGATAAACATAATGTGATATATTATATACGTGTATAATGGAATATTATTCAGCCTTAAAACGAAGGAAATTCTGACACATGCTACAACATGGATGAACCTTGAAGACATTATGCTTAATGAAATGTCAGTCACAAAAGGACAAACACTACATGGTTGTATTTATAGGGGATCCCTAGAGTAGTCAAATTCATAGAAACAGACATTAGAATGGTAGTTGTCGGGGGTGGGGGAAGGGGGAATGGGGGTTATTGTTTAGTGGGTACAGAGTTTCAGTTTGGGAAGATGAAAAAAAGTTCTGGAGATGGATGGTGATGATGGTTGCACAACGACATGGATGTACTTAATGTCACTGAACTGTACACTTAAAAATGGTTAAAATGGTAAATTTTTTGTTATGTATACTTCCATCACAATTAAAAAGTTTTTTTAATAAAGAAATACGAACATTAGAAAAGGAGACACAAATTCCCAACTGCCTTCTTAATTTAAAAGCTATAACTTTGAGTAGTTGATCAAAATTGCCTCATTTTCAGTTCTTTGAAAAAGAAAATGTAGATAATCTGTATTCTCCAAGGTTGTTGGGAGGCTCTATCACAGAATGTATGTAAAATGCTTCATATGGTCTATGACTTAAGGCAGATGTGCACCAATAGCATCAGTGTGCATCATACACGTGTGTGCTAAACATCAGTCCCGGGGTGGCAAAGCTCCGTTTAAGGATTTCAATAATAAGTAGATACTAATCACACTAGCACCTTGTAATGGTTAAACCATTAAGCATTTGTACTGCAGTAATGACTTGAGATACAAAACAAGCCCTCATTTTAATGACATATTTATCTAGTTCTTTTTTTAAATGACATGACTGCTTCTAACACGTGTTATTCATCATAAATCATATAATGCAAATGTTTGAAAGTCAGAGCTTAAGTGGCAATTATATCTCTTGCTCAGTTATGGCTTTTGATATGTGAAAGACAGGAAGTAAAGGCAAGAAAATGTCAAATTTATAGGTTACTAGTCTTGAGAATTTTGGTACATCCCAAACAAAAGGAGTTTCTTAGGGTCCTGAGGTCATGACTACAAGGCACCTAATCATTAACACTGGACTAAGATCTTTTCTCAAAGGACAACAATTCTCTAGCTTGGAAGAATTTAGAGAGATAGAATAGGGTGATGCTTAAAAGGCTGGATTCTGCAGTAGGATGTCCTGGGCATAAATCACTACTGTACCTCTTCCTAGCTGTATGCCTTTGGGTGTATTGCTTCATTATTATAAGTCTCAGTGTGATGATAAACAGAGCTAGTTCATAGAGAAGAGACACAGTAATAAAGCATTTAGCATAGTTTATGGCACTTAGTAAGTCTTCCATAATTTTTTTATTTTTGTGATGATAATTATCATAATTCCTAAGATCTTATTATCTCAGAAAATGGCTGGACACAGCCCACTTAATTACAGTGGAATAGAGCAGATTGATCATTGTTGGGCCTTGAGTCTAGGCTGTCGAAACTAAGAGATGTTCTGACATAGAGGAACATTTAGATCCAACGGAGATGCTTCGTGGGTGTCTAATCCAGCTGGTATATCATAATTTTTAGCAGTTTACGGAACTAGACAGCAGGCTCAAACAATCCAGCAGCCTGAAGGTTTAACTTGATATTCCAAAGGTATTAATTGATTGATAAAAAACCATCATAAGGCATGTAAAAAAAAATTGTTAGAAAGCCAGGCAGGCCATCAGGCAGCATGGGAGAATTATAAGTAGCAGAAACTCTGGCACTTAATGTGGGATTCAGGCAAAGGACTCCTGCTCTTGGTTAAGACTAGAAAAATTAGAAGCCTTCTTTTTAGTTTGGGTTCTCCCATGATTAGACCCAGAGAGAATGCAAGTGCAAATAGTTTATTTGGAAGGAACAGTAAACACTAGTAGAGAAGTGCAGAAGTGAAAAAGGGAAGTGAAGGCAGCCAATAGAGTGCGCTATGTGGGCATTTGGCTGTCCACTTGGGCAACTGAGTTTTAACCCCATGAGAAAATGTTAAAACCCATCTCCTTCAAAAGGTAAAGCAATCAGAGGATTTGTACTTCAAATACCGTCTTTCTCTTGTGGAACACTGCTGGTGAAAGGAGGGGAACAACCTGCCTCAGCTTCAGAGGAAACCCTAAGGCAAAAAGATGTAGACACTACCAGCTGGAAGGAGCTCAGGCCTGCGGGATACACCGTAAAGGATCATAGCATCAGCAAAATCATCTCTCAGGCTCATCCACACACACTTAGGTATTACACATAGCCTACTTTTACCCACAATCCCACTGTTCACAAAAATAGTTTCCTACTTTTCCTATTCTGCATCTCATTCCTTACTACATTATCTCAAGCCCCTTGGCAAAACTTTGCATTTTCTGCATGTTTGTAATCCTTTATCTGAAACCCTTGAGGCTAGATAATTTTTGAAATACAGAATTTTTTGAATTTTAGAAAAATAATACAGGTAATATTCTGTATATTTAATAACACTCCAGTGAGGTTGGGGGCAGCATTCTGTAAGCAACACATTAATATTTCTGGTGTCATGTGAATGAATATTTACATTAAGCGGTATTCATAAAGACAATAAATAGCCTCGCATCAATTCAAGTCAAGTTTGTGCTTAGTCTGGATGTAACGGGGCTGGACACACTGTGGAACTAACTCTGGAAGAAGAGCCCAGTCCCCAAAATATTCACTCACTAATAGGATGGAAAATGTAGGTGGAGAGGGAACATCCGGATGACCTTGGACCAGTGGAAGTTTTGGATGTCAAGGAAGTGGCCTCATTAGAAAGAGGAGGCTCCGGAACTAGCATCAAATGCTGTTAGTCTGTTCTATTGCATTAACTCAGATCTGTTAAAACAGCTCTTTGCAAAGCTACTAAAAAGAAGGTAAGAAAAGAAATGAGAATTCAGGGATATCGAGATTTGTTTTTCTTCAGATGCCAATTTATGAAATATTTTTGTATTTCAAAGCAGAATTTTGGAATTGTAGATAAGTGGTAACTATACAGTGGACCTCTATTTTAAACCTGCCTTTTGCACTTTGTAAAAATTCAACAACTTAAGTCTCCTCTCTATCTCTCTTTTAGAATACAGAATGCTGGGAAGCACTGAGATATAATCTTTAGAACGTATATCTCAATCTTTTTCTCATAATTTTTTCCTGCTAGCATTTTCATACATTTTTTTTTTCTAATTGCCCACCACCATAGCATTTAATATCAAAGATACATTTTATTGCTGTTGGTGTACCATGGCTGTTTGGAAGACCATGCACTATTATAATATCTAACATTTTTCATCTCCCCAAGAACCAATATTTGTCCCATTGGGGGCTATATCATTCACATTGAAAATATAGGCTCAAGTTCAAGACTACAAATTTTTACCAGTATGACAAGCTGAAAACAAACATACTTGGTGTCATATAATACATTTTTAATAACTTTAATCAGTTTAACTGTGTTTTGTTTTACACGTCTCTTTAAAGAATCTTTAAAAAATCAAAATTCTTTTAATACTTTATAAATTGGCAGATGTGGGTATGATGGATGGTCATGAATATACATTTTTAAGCTAACAAGTACACAGTTCTATTGAAAGAAAACTTTACATGAAATTAATACAAATGCCTTTGCAGGGGCATTAAGTACTTTAGAACTTTTATTTATTTTTGGCTTTATATATTGAAATTTTCTAATACAACTAATATTTTTAAAAGTTGGATGTTAAAATGAGGAAGACTGGATAGATTTTTCTGCAAATAGCTTATAGATTGCAAGATAAAAACAAGTCAAAAATTGAAGTGAAGTCACAAAATTTGGAACCATGCTTTTGCCAGGAGCTGAAATGTTACGGAAATATTGCTGAAATTGAAATTAGATGTGATTCAAGGTGTTGCTTGGCCAGCTTGCTATTTCTTATCTTTTCTACTCTCTTTCCTCTTGTTTATAAAATTGGAATCATGATTACTCAAAAGTGTATTTATGGGACCGAAGTGAGGTAACCTACGTTAAATTGTTTTATAAATTATAAAGTGTAAAGATATAAATGTTCATTGAATTATGTCAAGAATTAATTCTTAGAGATATGTCCAGAGTAATTGGAAATTAAGAACAAATTCTGAGAGGCTGAAGTGACATGCATAAGTCTTTTCCACTTTAGCTATGCCAAACCCTCTTGCTTTAATTGTTCATGCTTTGAAAATTTTGTATTTGATTTTAGTTAACATGGTGGCTTATTCTTTTTCAAGAGTTATCTGGCAAATGTGTAAACTTTTGTTTTGATTAATAGCATTTTGCTGACTGAAGAAATTTCAGAAAAAAATTGAGGTTATCTTAAAAGATTAAAGTCTTTGAGAATATTTCTGCCTGAGTTTGCACTTTTCAGTAGCACCAAGTTTTAGAGAAAGAATTTGTCAACAAGTGTACCATTTTATGAATTCAGCCAAATGTCTAATTCAACTTTTCTCATTCAGAATCTTTAGATGTTTTTTGTATTATTCTAAAATCTTAAATACATTTTATAAAAAGAAACGCTGCATTACAGAAGAGAAGTATGGGGGACGTGCACTTTCTTTCTTTTGAACTGTTATAGCATTCCTCTATCATAGCACTTTTTCCAGTATATCATAATGGTTTGTTTACAGTCCTGTCTCTCTCATTAGACAGAGAGCTGCTAAGAAAACATTGTCTTCCATCCAGTCTGCAGCACAGTGCTTATTAATACACTCAGTAATTCCTTGAATTAAATTGAATTACACTTTATACCTTGTTGGCCCACATCTTACACAACATTTTGTTATAGTAATATGTACGTACTTTTATTAACTAATGTATAGCAAATTCCTTGAAATATGGAGCCATAGCTTTATTCCTTTATTGGCATGGAGTGAATAAAATATTTGGGGAGGTTGAGTGCTAAATAGAACTGAAGTAATTGTCATTGTTTCAGCATGGTACCATTGTAAGATTCTTAGTTTTCTTAAGATCAGGTTCCTGATAACCCAGATGTAACAGTTACCAGAAATTCTAAGCCAAATGAGGGAAAAAGGAAAATCAATAAGACAATAAAAGGAAAAAGTGGGCTAAAGCTGTTGGAGAACAATAGATTCTAAGATATATAAGCCTGGTAGGGCAAGGAGACAATTGTTTTGACCACATTTTTCAAATAATTACAGTTAACAAGACAGAAGTCATCAGCTGCAACATCTAAACTACAAAACATCAGAAAGAGAGTGTGTAACAAGGCACAGAAATCCATCCAAGTGTCAACATGAACAAGAACGGTCTGAGGGTGGACACGTAGAAGTCGAATCAGTTTATAGAGACCTAGATGGAGTGTCATTAGTTGTGTTTTAAAAAATAGATTAGTTCTGGGTTCTGGTTCAGCATATAAGAGCTTAGAAGTCAACACTCCATCCTAACAACAAGCAAAAATCTGGACAGACTGAGAAATCAACAATTCTTCTTGGATCCATAAGAAAGGGGAGGACTCACATCAAACCACTCCACCCAAGATTGGAGGGTCAGACAAGTCAGTAAAGAGAGGCATCGCTTAACAGAACAGACACTCAAGAGCAGAAACCACTGTGGAAAGCAGCACCAGGGCAGGAAAATCTGAACTGTAATTGACAAACTGCTAGAGGCTCCATGTGGACAAGTCTGAGAGTTAATAACTCCTGGGAGACTCAGTCATAAGGGAGCTCCCACAATTTTGAGAGATTTACCTCCAGGAGCTCACCCAGTTTCCCACAGTAAATATTGGAGGAAAATCCCCTCCTGCCTCTTGCAGGGAGAGGAGAAAGGAAACATTTTGAAATATACCAGAGCACTCTGTTCTTCTTGACAAGGGCTACTCTCAGGAAAAGCTAGTTAACCAGAGCGTAACCTGCTGGTGTATTATCAGAGCCTAACTAAGCTGGAGGAATGGAAATACCTAACTCCAGTCAGCTCTAGACTCCCAAGTGGGAGAAGGGAAATACCCAACTCCAACCCACTCTAGCCATTCTGTTCCTCCTAAGTGGGTAGAAAAACCTAACAAAGAGTTCTGAAGTTCATAGTCACTCATCATACAACTATAGAACATTTCCCCTCCCCCTACACCTTGCTACCACATTACTAAAGGCCTATTTAAAGCAGTTCCTTTTACCCAGTACATCACTTCTGGCTATCACAGAAAAAAATACGAGGCTCACTAAAATGCAGAAAACATAATTTGAAAAGACAAAGCAAACATCAGAACCAGACATGACAGAGATGTTGGAATTATCAGACCAGGAATTTAAAACAACTATGATTAATATACTAAGAGTTCTAATGGAAGTAGATAGCATGCACGAACAGATGGGCAATGTAAGTAGAGGGATGGAAATTCTAAGAAAGAACTGAACAGAAATGCTAAAGGTCAAAAACACTGTAACAGAAATAAAGAATGCCTTTGACAGGTGCATTAGTCAGGATTCTCCAGAGAAGCAGAACCAATAGGATATATAGAGATCTGTATGAGAGGAGGTTTACTATAGAAATTGGCTCATGTGGTTGTGGAGGCTGAGAAATCACACAATCTGCCTTTTGCAGGCTGGAGAACCAGGAAAGCCAATGGTATAATTCAGTCAGAGTCCAAAGGCCTAAGAACCAGGGGAGCTGGTGATGTAACTCCCAGTCTGAGGGCAGGAAAAGATGGACTTCTTAGCTCTAGAAGAAAGAGGAAGAGTTCTCTCTTCCTTCATCTTTTTTTTGGTCTATTTGGGCTGTTTGAGCCCTTAACAGGTTACATAATGCCAGCCCACATTAATGAAAGCAAATCTGCCTTACTCAGTCTACTGATTAAAATGCTAATCTCTTCCAGAAACACTCTCACAGACATACCTAGAAAGAAATGTTTCACCAGTTATTTGGGCATCCTTTAGCCTAGTTAAGTTAACATATAAAATTAATGATCTCAATTGGATTGATAATAGACTAGATACTGCTGAGGAAAGAATCTCTAAGCTTGAGGATATATTATTAGAAACTTTGAAAACTGAAAGGAAAAGAGAATAAAGGCTGGAAAAAAAAAAAACAAACAAACCCAGAACAGAATGTCCAAGAACTGAGGGACAACTGCAAAAGCCATAACATACGTGTAATGGGACTACCAGATGGAAAAGAAAGAGAGAAATGAGCAGAAAAAAATGTTTGAAAAAATAATGACTGAGAATTTCTCCAAATTAATATCAAACACCAAACCACAGATTCAGGAAGCTCAGAGAACATTCAGCAGGATAAATACCAAAAGCACTACACCTAGGCTTATCATTTTCAAACTACAGAAAACTAAAGATAAAGAAAAAGTCCTGAAAGAAGTCACAGGATAAAAAACGTCTTACCTGTAGAGGAGCAAAGATAAGAATTACATCCAATCTCTCTTCAGAAACCATACGAGCAAGAAGAGAGTGGAATAAAATATTTACAGTGTTGAAGGAACAAAACAACCAACCTAGAATTCTGTACCCTGTGAAATTATTTCTCCTGTGAAGGAGAAATAAAGACATTCTGACAAACAAACATTGAGGGAATTTGATGTCAGTAGATCTTTCTATATACTATATATATTGTATATATTCTACATATAACGCTGAGGCCACCATTATCCTAATAGCAAAACTAGAAAAAACATTACAAAAAATGAAAACTACTGAACAATATGTGTCATGAACATAGATACAAATATCCTCAACAGAGTATAAACAAGTCAAAACCAACTACGTATAAAAAGAATTATACACTATGACCATGTGGTATTTATCCCAGGTATGTAAAGGTGGTTCAACATTTGAAAATTGATTAATGTAATCCATCACATCAACAGACTAGAAAAGAATATTATTCAGTGCCAAAAATAAATGAACTATCAATCCATGGAAAGACATGGAAGAAACTTAGATGCATATTACTAATGAAATAATGAAAGAAGTCAATCTGAAAAGGTTACATATTGTATGTTTCCAACTATATGACAGTCTGGAAAAGGCAAAACTATAGAGACAGTAAAAAGATCAGTGGTTGTCAGGGATCGGGCAGAGAAGAGAAGGGATTAATAGGTGGAGCACAGAGAATTTGGAGAGTTGTGAAAATAACTCTATATGATAGTGTAATGATGAATACATGTCATTTTACAGTTGCTCATTGCCCAAAGCCATAGACTGTACACCACCAGATATGGACCCCAATGTAAACCATGGACTTCAGGTGATTATGATGTCAGTGTAGGTTCATCAATTGTAGCAAATGTACCACTCTGATGGGAGATGTTGACAATGAGGGAGGTTATGTATGTGTCAGGTCAAAGGAATATGGAAAACGTCTGTATCTTCTTCTTAATTTTGCTAAGAACCTAAAACTGTTCTAAAAAAAATAAAATCTTTAAAATTAAAAAAAAAGATGATAGTTTTTATTTACTTTTTTCATCTTAATATAAAATACATATTCTGTTGTCATAGGTCACATATAGCCATGATTCTTTTGAAATAGACTCATATCTTATTATGTATTCTACTGGTGTATTTACAATATTTTAGATTATCAATTTTTGAAATTTATTTAGAAATTTTTTACTCTCTTGTAAATTGTGAGAACAGTGCCCTCTGCTCTCACACTGGCTTAACCCAACATTCAAGGAGAGGCCTGTGCATTCATTTCTGAGATATACAATTAGCCTTGCTTTTTTATTTATTTATTCTTTCAGTGGGGAAGATTGGCCCTGAACTAGCATCTGTTGCCCATCTTCCTCCTTTTGCTTGGGGAAGACTGTCACTCAGCTAAGAACTGTGCCAATCTTCCCCTATTCTGTATGTGGGACGATGATGCCACAGCACGGCTTGGTGAGGGTGTGTAGGTCTGCCTCCAGGATCAAACCTGCGAACCCAGGGCCAGCGAAGTGGAGTCTGCAAACTCAACCACTATGCCACTGGGCAGACCCATAATTATCCCTGCATTTTTTAATGATATATTTTTCTCCTCCTTTTAGCATGATTTTAAACCAGTCACCCTGCCATTACTTGATGTACGCTGAAGAAGGGTTAGATATTTGTCTAAGAAAAAAATTAGACCTGAATTGTTAAATTAGCTATTTAGCTTTCAGTGCTATTCTGCATATAAGAGTGGCATAATAGTGACTGCAATGTGAGCTCTGTTTGTTTTGAACTATTAGGGTTAGTGTTAGGGTGAGGATTAATCTTTTAGCTCCTTCGTCTTAATTGAAAGGTAAAATGAGTAGACTTAAGTGTTTTTGGGGGTCCTCCTAGCTAAAAAGTTACAGAAACCTATGATAGAAACAGGGGGAGTGAGAGAGCTTCCAACAAGAGCTAAAGATACAGATGATTAAGAGTCATCAGGACATAGGTTTTGAATTTATATTAGTAACATCACCGTGAAAAGAAGTGAAAAATTAAATTATTTCAGTTTTAAAACAAAATAGTTGAGAGAATAGGATCTCAACAGCTCAAAATGTAGATAAGTAGTTGTTCAGTGAAAAATCAATACAAACTTCTTTTTTCAACAGGGCCACAAAGAAGAGAGAGTTATTGGCTAAGAGCGAGTAGTAGACTTGAAGGAAATAAGGGCTGGTGATTTAAGTCAAATTTATATTATTTTTATTTTATTGTAGACTTTTCTTTCACAAACCATAGAATCCAGGGCTTACATAATCACACATTTGGACAGAACCGTAAAGGGCATCTACTGTCAGGTTTACCATCTGTAACATCTTTGCATTTATTTTTCTCCCTTAGTCCTTTCCTTAACCAGGACTACTACTATTTTATATATATTGAGTTACTTTGCCATTTTGTACTGGGGACAACTTTTAAACTCAAATTACCAGTCATCACTTTGGGTTTCCTTGTTCTTTCTTCTTGTCTTGCTTGAGAAAGTGTCCTTTTTACTAATTTCTGAACTTAAACATGATTCTGAACATGAATTTCATTGTTTGTAATTGTGGCTAAAAACATTGCCCTTCCTCATTGTTTTGTTGTGTTATTGCAATAAATTCTGTATGTTAATGTGCTTTGTAAAGCAGAGAAGTTATGTATTATTATCACTGAATTTGCATGCAGCGGTTTTTCAAGTTTCATGTTCATTTCTTTACACATGGCCAATTTAGAATTTAGGACTAGACTGGCTGCCCTCCAGGACTTATTAGTGGTGACCCTGTCACTTAACGTTAACGATACACCTCCTTCGTGCTGTGGTTGAGAATGGCTGAAAGCCAGCCCAAGTGAAGCATTGAAAACCAGGGCTGAGAGAGGCAGATGCAGCTCTTACACCCATTGTCTCTCAAAATAATTCTCAGCTCTCCAGCTTTCCGGATCTACTTCATTATTTTTGGCCAGATCTGGAAGTGTCTTCCAGATTTTTTCTTTTGCAGAAATTCTGTAGCCCAGAAACACCAAATTTTTAATTTTAGATATGTAACATTTTAGGGATCAATTAATGTTTACATAATTAGAAAATTCTGTTTCAGTAACAAAGTTAAAATTTTTCACCATGTAAAGAAGAAAAGAAGAGGAATAAAGAAATGAATGAATGTCACTGAGTAAGCTAGAATGTCTAACTCTTACTTAATAAACATTCACCAAATTGGCACATTTGATCCTGTAATCTGCCAGTGCAAATAATCCATAACCAATCTATAAATCAGAATTGGAGTGAGTTTATTGTGAGCCAGATCAGAGGACCATATAGCCTGAGAGAGTCCTTTCGCAAAGGAATGGAGCACTCCAAAGAAGTGGGGTTGATAGAGTGGTTATATACCACCAAAGAGCATGCATCACGTGTGTTTGGAGTACTCCTTTTACAACAGTCACGAGATTGCCTAGCAGCACAGCAATTCACATAGCAGTAGATGAACACAGCTGGTGACAGGTCTGTGGTCTTGAGCTGGATGGTCAGAGCAGGTCAGCAATCAATCCCTAGCCCAGGGAGAGATGCTTATCCTTAAGGAAGTGCTGACGTGGGGGAAGTTACAACTTTATCTTTAAGGGCATTGTTCTTGTCTTTGGGACATAGTAAATGCTTAAAGCAAATATACAATGCATGCTCAACGGCCACATAAGGCCCTTTTGGAAAAACAAGGTCAAGCCAAACTGGTTTTACATCAACTGGCTTCTTCATATACTCCAATATATTCTGTTGCTTGTCATTTATTTATCAAATCGAAGTATTATTGAATAAAATCTCTTTAGGATTATTATTTTATTTTATTCATTCACTATAATTATAGGGACACCGTTGTGTTTTCTCTTGTGCTTATACATATTTTCATTATGTACTTAAGATTGTCAAAATGTAAAAGTTTTTCTTATATCTCATTTGATATCATATTTAAAAGAGGAATGTCATATCAAAAAATCTCTAATATTCTATTTCTCCTAGTAGTTAATATTAACGTCAAAGCTAAAAGGAAATGTTGTTTTTTACCCAGGCACTATAATCATAAATCAAATCTTTCTCAGGCAACTACAAAAAAATAATTGATAAGAGCTTTTTAAGAAAAAATACAAGGAAGTCCAGCCTTCTACCAAATTAGTTTCCAATTTTAATTAGCAGAAGGCCTAAGGTTAATAGCAAATTTTTCAGATGCCTGAGAAAGAGAAAATCTCTTTGAAACATGCCAGCTGAGTTCCGATTTAAACTGTACTTAACTGAGAAGTTGTATAAACTAAAGTACACAAGTGTTTTAGTCTCCAGAGAGTACCACATTTCTTTATGTACTTTCAAACTGATATCTCTTAAATTGTTTCTGAATAACTTCCATAAAGAACATCATTAAAACACCAATATAATATACAGATGTAAAAAATGACCGACATCAAATAAGGTACTTCGAAAGAAAAACATTGGGAAAAAGACATCCTAGGAAGAAATGGAGAAAAATAGCAAATAATGTTCATTCTTTACAAATGCTTTCTTCACTCCTTTTGGTTGGGAAGCAAGATAATAAACAAATAAATGTATTTCATAAAATAAAATTTTTTTGTTTGGTACAAACTAGACTTACATCCAAATTTTTTACTACACATAAAGTTTTTGGACTGTTATTGTCACTTTCAAAATTCTAGCATGCATAGACTAGTAGGACACAAAATATCATCTATGTCTGACTTGAATTGATAGTAAAAATGTGATATATATATGTGTATATACATACAAAAATATATTTGCGCGTTGTGTGGGTATGTGTATGTGTGGGCAGGCATGCATGTGTGTATTTAAAGCAAAGAGGAATTTATTCTATGAAACTTACATAGAATAATGATTTTCACTAAACATATAGAATTCTCACTTTCTAAAGGTTGAGAACTATTGAAATGATTCTGTATTCAGATGGTAAACAGGCTTTATTTGACCAAAGTTAATTATACAAAATGAATTTGCCTTTAGTAGAACTTGCATCATTTGGTTGGCCACCATTGGCACCACATCTTATTATGTTACCTTTTTTTTAGACATTAAAACTATCTGTCCATCCCCTGAAGACATTTGAGAGATGACTTCCATTTTAAGCTTTAGAAGAACAGAAACAAAATCACTTCTAAAATCTTGTGGAGAATAATATTTTTAGGAATACAATGCTGTTGCCTTTAATCTGTGAGGTATCACAGTTTACGTAGCCTCTTGAAAATTCCACTATATGAAATTCTCACAAGTAGTGAGAGAATGAAAATTAACAGGCATATAAGTCTTACTATTGTAATAAAAATAGGTTTTACCTTGTGGACCTCTTGAAATTGTCTTGATGACTCCAGGGGTATAAAGACCATGATTTTTTTTTTTTTTTTTTTTTAAATCTTTCCTCTTTGCCTCCACAAGTTATAATGGCTCTCACTCTCACCAGCTAGACACTGTCCACAGGGGCTCAGCACAACTTTCCACCCTCAGCTTGGAGGACTAGAATGTGGCTTCCAACAGTAGACTGGGCAGTGCCCTCCTATCATGTCAAGTCCCTGGCTTTGTCATGGTTGACAATGCAAAGACCATGATTTAATAATTTGTAATCTTGAAGTTGAGTTTAATGTGTTTGAGGGATGGACAGAAGGTGATTTAACTGTAGTAACATAAGAGAGGCTGAGGTGGAGTGTGGAGGACATGAGGTCAGTGATGTAGGCAGGAGCAGATCATTTAAGACTATGTAGATAATGATAAGGAATTCAGATTTATTCTTGTTTCAAAGGAAAACCATTGGAAGATTTTAAGAGAAGTGATTTAATCTGATTTATACTTTTTGGGTTTTTTTGAGGAAGATCTGCCCTGTGTTAACATCTGCCGCCAATCCTCTTTTTGCTGAGTAAGACTGGCCCTGAGCTAGCATCCGTGCCCATCTTCCTCTGCTTTATATGTGGGACGCCTGCCACAGCATGGCTTGACAAGCAATGCATAGGTCTGCACTTGGGATCTGAACTGGTGAACTCTGGGATGCTGAAGTGGAACGTCCAAACTTAACCACTGTGACACCAGGCTGACCCCTCATTTGTATTTTAGAAAGTCAACTCTGGTTGCTTTTGGGGAACACAGGCTGGTAGGGAGAGAATACAAAAGGGTTATTAACTAGGAGACTTTTTAAATTGTAGGCAAAGGTGATGGTGGCTAAAGATACAGGTAATAATTGTTAGTCTGGTCATACCACCATCGGCAAGCAGCACAATCTTCTTGTGGGAGACTTCCCTCTTCTGCTTAAATCATGCTTCCCTGAGGGAAGATGCCAGTCATAGTAGGACTGTGAAATTGCTGTGGGAATGGTAACCTCTTCATACAGAAAGTCCAGTGAAAACTAAATATAAGATGCAGACTACCGTAGAGAAGACTTGGATAGAAAACCCTGGAAAGCAGTCACACACCAACTTGCAGTTTTTCCTGAGAAACAGCTGCCCACACTGACTTTTTAAAGTATTTGGTTGAATTAATAAGTTCCTCTTCTTTCTCTTAACATCTTTCAGGTGAGTGGTGGTTTCATTCAAACAAGAGAATCTTGATGAATACATGGAATTGTTCTATAATTATTAACATAGAGTTATGCAATATTATGTCAAATTAATCATGCGGATTGCAGAGTTGAATATATTATTATTTCATACGTATTGTTAAAGAAAGAAGAACAAAGTCTTTCAGTGTTTTTATAAACAATGATACCACTAATTACCTTTGAATAGTAAATTATTGTTGTTTATTTTGCTCTTATAATTTTCTGAAACTTTAAAACAATTAGAACTTTTATAATCAAAAAAGCACAGTGAAAAGTTTCAAACATTACTGATATTAATTATAGCATAATTTAGTCTCAAAATAAGCCAAAAACTTCTTGTAAAATGAAATATCTTTGCCCTAAAGTTCAGGTCTTCTACATGAATAACATCTAATCTAAAATAAATGTCCAAATAAATGTCTACATTTCTGAAACACCAGACATATCCTACTATGAAATAATTTTATCTGTGAATAAAGAAAATTAAAAATATATTTTTATAGTCTATATTGTTTTTTCTTATTTTCAAAATCTTCTGTAAGGAGTCTAAATACATTTAGCAACTACAAAAAGTGGTCTTTGTTTTTTTTTTAACATGATCCAAAATCTACGGAGTATTATGATGAAAGGTTAAAAAATTCACATTGAGTTACGAATAAACTGAAATATACCTACCTGTTCATAACTGTTAGATTCACAATCAGCACACAGCCCAGTAAGCTTTTTGAGCCCTTGTGCATACATTTTAATCAGCTGGGTGTGCTAATGGCTTCAGCCAAATTATGAATGCTCCATTACAGAATATAACAAAGAGTGGTCTATAGATAAGCAAGCTTTATTAAACAGAAATTACTTGTTACATAAAGTGTCCTTGAAGTTCTAGTTTCTGTCTAACTTCTTGTATTTGCAATGTTTCTGAACATTTTCATTTAGGTTTAAACAAAGTGAAACACATACTTTTCCATTTTGCAGTCAGAATATTACACTTTCTTCAAATGTCTTATTTGCTTTCATTTGGAAATGTGTATTTTAACTTTAATAAGCTGTAATTCTCACAATGTGATGTGTAATACAATCAAGTGCCACTTGACTCAAATATCTATCATTGTGCTTATATTATAGTTAGTAGTACATTTCTGGTTGATGTTTCATAATAAAAAAAGACCATGTTATGTATATTCCGAACATAAAGACAGATTTTCTGAAGCTTCCTAGGACAACTTGAAAACACACATGCACGCAAATACATCATTCATAAGCTTGCTGTGGAAAGCCAATAGGTGGAGACATGTCAATTTCTTCTGTCTGTAGTCACCAGATTGAATTACTTTTCTTGCTTAGCTGCTTTTGAATGGGCATAGGCATTTTGGTTGTATTTTTCAATCAGACAAATTTGCCACCTGGCTTTGAATCAAGAATCTCTAGGTGTGACTCATACCTCATTGTTACCATTGTGATTTTATTTAACTCTAGTAAGGAAGTATTTTGGCCTGAAACAAGCTAGGTGTTTTCACAAAGGATCATCTGTCAAAGACCTTTGCCAGAAGCCTGTTAAATATTCTCTTCTTTAATTGGATGTCAAGCTTCTTTTTATAGAAACAATGTTGCATCATGAGGTCAAGTTTATTTTCAAATAATATTTTGTTTTGATTTAGCATATTAACTGAATGCTTGCATGCAAATTTGTATAATCTCCCGAAATTGTAAAGCACAATAAGCAATGGTTTTATGTTATACCTGCCCCTTCAATGTCAAGGCTCCAGAGAGAAGGCAGAGAGGCAAGTGATGGGAATCACTTTGTATGTTAGGGGATATTGATAAATTATTTACGTAGTGTCAAAACAATATCAACAAGAAAAACCTGTCAATAGGATTATTATAAAATGTGCCTACCCTTTGACCTAGTAAATCCACTTCTAAAACACATTTATATATTTACCTTAATATTTGTTACACCATTGTTTGTGATAAAACTGTTGAAATAATCCAATTGTATACCAGTAAAGGTGCTGTATACAACACAACCATACATTAATAAAAAGTTGCATATACATATAGTAACAGAAAATGAAGTCTTAAAAAGAATAATGTGGGGCCAGCCTGATGGTGCAGAGGGTAAATTCACGCACTCAGCTTTGGCAGCCTGGAGTTCATGGGTTCAGATCCTGGGTGCAGACCTATGTACCGCTTATCAAGCCACGCTGTGATGGTGCCCCACCTGGAGGAAGATGGGCACAGATGTTAGCTCAGGGTCAATCTTGCTCAAAAAGGGGAGGATTGGCTGCAGATGTTACTGCAGGGCTAATCTTCCTCAAAAAAAAAAAAAGAAGTTGTCTAGTACATGGCAAGCACTATACTACGCAGTCATTAATACTGTGTGCACAATTCATACAGTCTAATGAGGGAGACAGACATTAAGGCAAATAACTAGCCACACACCTATGTAATTAGATACCATGAAATGTTTATCAAGGGGAAGTACAGGGAGGTATAGACATAAAAACTAAGTTGCAAAGTAGTGTATGTGGCGTTATCTTTATTAAATATAGTCATTATAAGTGATAATTATCAATATTTACATATATCCAAAACAATAATTATATTGAGGGAAGATGTATGGGAAGATGGTTAGTTTCGAATAGTGGACTATTTTCAATACAATTCAATTGCAGAAAAATATTAAATTACATTAGTGCAAATGAATTGATAAAAATTTTTAAAAATTTCAACATGCAATTAAAAAATAGTTTACTTAAAAAACAATATTTATAAACTTATTGTTTTCCTTATTTTAAGCTAATTATTTGCAAGTTAAATGACACTTGAGCAGAAATCTTACCCATTGATTTACAGCTGCACTGGCTCAGTGAAAATTAGACTGATCTGCTTGTTTTCCTCAACATGATAAACTTCCAGAAATAGAGAAAACAGAGGAGTTAGTGAGTTGCCTGAGGACAAGAGTTTATTTCAAGGAAAGTAGAAATGTTTTGTCTCTGGACTCGAGTTAGCAAAAATAGCCTGCAGGCTAGATCCAGCCCAGAGCCTATTTTTATAGGGGTTTCAAACTAAGAACGGATGCTGCAATTTAAATATTTGAAAAAAAAATCAAAAGAAAAATATTTTACATATAAAAATTTTATGAATTTTAAATTTCAGTGGCCATAAATTAGTGTTTTACTGAAGTGGCATTTAGTACATTCACAATGATGTGCAACTACCATCCCTCTAGTTTCAAAACTTCTTTTATCACTCCAGAGAGCACTGCATCCCCATCCTCCTCTCCCCTCATCTTCTGGCAACCACTACTCTACTTTATCTCTCTAACAATAACCATAAAGAGTAATTTATTAATATAAATTAAACTTAGGAATATTAAAAAACATGAACTTGAATTTTTTTTAAAGTATGGCATTATTTAAGCTTAAAATCTACCGTAGAAGACCCTTTACCACTGTTTGTCAAACTTCTCATTAACATGAGTCTTACAGAACCACGTAGGTCCATGCTGGGGAACCCAACCCAGGCCACCTAAGTGGAGCTCGCTGAACATAACCACTAGGCCACCAGGGATGGCTCAACATAAGCCCTTCTTCAGGGACTAAGTCATTTAGTTATACTCTTTAGTATGTATTTAATAAGCAAGTCATATCTTTGTGGTTTTCCAATTGGAGTGAAAATAAAATTGTACTCATCATAGCTACTTATTGAGTTTCAATTCTAACGGAATTGGAATTAAGTAGAGGCTGTAATTTTACATCTATTTTGCATAAAAAATGTGAATCAATGACCTAACCCATTCAATTTGCCTCTAGGAGAGCATAGAAGAATTATGTGGAATAATAAACTACTACTTAGTCAACGAGGACTGCTCAAGATGAATATATCATAGATGAGAACTTTGTACCAGAAAAGGTATTTGGGACCCAGGAAGAAATGTGTATACAGGGGGCTGGCCCCGTGGCTGAGTGGTTAAGTTCGCGCGCTCCGCTGCAGGCGGCCCAGTGTTTCGTTGGTTCGAATCCTCGGCGCGGACATGGCACTGTTCATCAAACCACGCTGAGGCAGCGTCCCACATGCCACAACTAAAAGGACCCACAACAAAGAATATACAACTATGTACCAGGGGGCCTTGGGGAGAAAAAGCAAAAAAATAAAATCTTTAAAAAAAAAAAAAGAAATGTGTATACAGAATTCAAAACATATTGTCCAAAAAAAAAAAAAACAAAAACAAGGATGTAAGTCTATGGACCCAAAATAATAGTTCTGCCAAAGATGAATTATATTCCAGAATATTCCCATTTGAGTACAATGCTGCTAGAAATTCATAGCTGTCAAGACTAGGATTTAATATCCATTCTCTGTGATGTCAATTAGATTATATACTCATGATACCAGTGCTTTTAAAGTAAATATACATTTATTTGATTATGGATTTCACAAAAGACCATGAAATACAGTCCATCCATACCTCTTGTTACACACAGAGCTTAGCAAGCCTGTACTATGTAGGTAGCAGGTAATATAGAATACACTTTTAGAGTCTAGTCTTATTTTATTTATGTGACATATCACCTAGCCCCCAGAGTTTTTTGTTGTTCTTGTTGTGGTTATCAGGGAAGATCTTGGAATTTAGATCAAGTCTTTCAACATGTTCTTGGAATCAGTAACAAAAAGGCCTACCTTGACAGTGGGGATGCTGCTCTGATCTTTTGCTTCCTGATATTGGAGAGGGTAACATTTCAATCTGGTCAGTTTCTTAATCTGTTATTGAGTAAAACAGAGCTGGGCCAGCCCAAATATATATCTATTTCTACTTTTCTCTGACATTTTTGTTTTGGTACTTTCTTTGACTTCACACAGGTTTGCCGCAAAATTTAAAAAATTTTTTCAGCTTTATTGATATCTAATTGACATATAACATTATATAAGTTTAAGATGTACAATGTGATGATTTGATACACACGTATATTGTGAAAGATTACTGCAATAAGGTTACTTTCATCTCCATCACTTGGTTCTTATTTTTTTTCCTCTTTAGGTGAGATAGGGAAACTCAAGGGGTCTGGAATGGGAGGGATCCCTTCTCTCAGCTGATAGAAGGCTCTGTTAAAGTCTTTTCTCCTGGAGAGTAGGTTAGAAGTAGGTTTACAGAGGAGGTTTGGCATGAAGTACAAATAGGATACTCCTACTTGTTAATTCTCATGCTACTTGGTTCTTTGTATACTGCAATTATCTTTTCAGCAAAATTCAACAGAGTGATTGTGAAGCAGTGGATGTAAAGAATGTTTGGAGAAGTGCACTTTTTACTTATCATCTGTATCATTTCTGCAAATATGCCATATATATCTACTGATTCACGTACATCCTGCTGAATTTTGTTGAAACAGAAATTATTGTTCTCAATAGGATATAGCAGCAAGAAGAGAGTAGATCATAATTTGAGAGATGTAGTAATGATAGAATCTATAGTACACAAACAATTATTTAAGAATATTTAACATAATGACAAAACTGCGTAGTTAAAGAGAATGCACTAAAATTGAATATTCTGTTAATATTTGCAATTTCCTTACTATTAGATTCGATAAAAATCAGAATTGGTATAATGTTTTATATACTACATATATTAACATGGAATTGTGTGCCCATTAATTACTCTAGGCAAGAGAATTTTAGTTAACAGATTTTATGACTATCTTTCTATTGAATATTTTCATTATCTGAACATATTGTAAAATTTTTTGAGGTTGTGTTTACGCGTAATAAAAGTGCTTGATTGCATTTGACTAATCAGGAAGCACCATAGTGACATAATCAAAATATTTATTTAATATAAATAAAAAGTAGTATATATAATATAATCAAAATATTTATTTCCAACGATAACCATTTACAATTTTGTCTTTTGTTTATTTGAGAATCCATCTATCAAACTTCTAGCTCCATAGACTACAACTCTCCTTTTAGATTTTAATGCTTTCTAATAATGACAATATCTTTTGATTCACATTTTCTTAAATGTTACCATGAATATTAACTTGAAAGAGACAATAAAGAAACATTTTCGATCCAAAGAGAGTTATATTTTATAAATATCAGCCACTAGAACAGAAAAATATAAAAATAGAGTAAGGGTTATAGGATATAGAAAACTTTCAGTATTACTTTTTTTGTATCTCTATTTTACACATGTTTATATATTTTTGTGTCCAAGTTTACTTTTAATGCTCCTCTTCTTTAACTTCTTATTTTGTAACAATTGTAGATTTACAAAAAAGTTGCCAAGGTACTACAGAAAGATCGCTTATAATCTTTGCCAAGCTCCCATGATGTTATCATTTTACATAGCCATGGTGTATATATTAAAATAAAGAAGTTAACACTGGTACAACGCTATTGGCTAAGCTACAGATTTTATTCCAATGTCACCAGCTTTTTTCCAATAATGTCCTTTTACTGTTTTAAGAGTCAATCATGGATATCACATTGCATTTAGTTATCGTGTCTCCTTTAACGCCTCAGTATGTGTCAGTTTCTCAGTCTTTCCTTGTTTTTCATAACCTCACCACTTTTGAAGAGTTATTAGTTGCGCATTTTGTAGGATGTCCCTTGATTTGGCTTTGTCTGATGATTTCTCATCACGAGAGTGGGGATATAGATTTTGGGGGAGAATACAGGGAGGTGAAGTATCCTTCTCATCTTATTATATTAGGCAATATTTGATATTAGTAAGACTTATTATTGGAGTCAGACACTAATTTTGGAAATTTCTTGGCTATCATTTCTTCCAATATTTCTTCCTCCTCATTCTTTCTGTCTTCTCATTCCAAGATTCTGATTACACATATATTAATCATTTTTATATTAAGTCGCAGCTCTTGGATAGTGTGGGAATTTCCTTTTTGCTTTTGTTTATTTTTTATCTTTTTTCTATTTGCATTGCATTTGAGGTAATTTCTATTGACCTATCTTCAAATTCAGCCACCATGAGTGGATGATGAGTGGAGTAGGTCCCCACCTGGGGTCCGAACCTGTGAACCTAGGGCACTGAAGTGGAGCACCTGGAACTTTAACTACTTGGCTATGGGGCCGGCCCCTGGGCTCTCATTTTAAACACACTTCTGTCAAAGTAATTATCATGTTGTAATGGAAAGCACTAGAACTAGGTCTACTCAAGGACAAGAAATTTGTCTTTTATTTTTGTCACCAGAAATTATCACGACTAGTGTAAATGTTTGCTGAATGGTGAATTAATGAAGGCTTGCTCAACACTTATATGTAGCCCTGAAAATATTATTATTATTATCATTGACTCCCAACATTAATACACTATATTAAGTGTATTAAGTATATAGTAAGTGCCTAGTACACTGACTGGAACTTAATAGGGACACTC
This sequence comes from Equus przewalskii, assembly GCF_037783145.1. Classification (NCBI taxonomy): domain Eukaryota; kingdom Metazoa; phylum Chordata; class Mammalia; order Perissodactyla; family Equidae; genus Equus; species Equus przewalskii. Next base: position 74,407,228 of record NC_091833.1, on the reverse strand, counting down.
TAGATAAATGAGTCAATGAATGACCATTTATGTTTATTACTAAATATATTTTCCTATTTCATTTCTCAAACTGTGAAATTGCTAATAAGTTGCTTTAGAAGATATCACACAATTCTAACTTCCTTAGATTCATTTATCATCTCTGAGTCACATTTTTCATTTTAACATTTCAATGTTTACTTTCCTTTTCTAAATTGGAGGTTTATTGGGAGTACAAAATTTTACAATAATCCTGAGTCTTTTCTTCTTTAACATAAAAATCTTACCACTTCCTCACCAAGATATTACAATAATAATGAACTCCAATCAAATATCTGATTGCTTTCGCAAATATCACCCCCTGCGCACAGTGCAGTTTCTGAAAGCACACAAAAAAAAAACAAGTAAAAAATCGTATGAGCTAGATTTGATATAATTATGACTAAATATATTCAATCTGTGAAGTATATTTTGCAAATCTTAGCATACTTGTTGTGTAAGATGTATGAAATACACCTTTATCCCTGTGTCTTTAATAATGTAAAATTTAAGTTTGTTTAGGTATGAAAATGCGCGTATGCTCTTGAGAGTCCTTTGAGACACTTATTTCACCACGGCGTGGTAATTGCTCTCAGGACTTTCCTTGACGATGATTAATAATTAGGGTCTCATCTACTACTTCTCTTTCTAAAAGATCTTTATCAACATTAACACTTTTGACCTTTTTAATTGCATGGAGTAAATGTAGAAATAGGTGGTTATTAATGTTCTGTACTTTCATGCCTGGAGCTTGAAATAATGTTTGCTTTCTCGATAGCATCAGCAAGTTTACATTGCCCTCAGTAAATGTGACTTTAAAGGTGGCTCCATGGTGAGGGTTAATTTGGCATTCATAAACCTTTCAGCTACACTTAGTGGCTTCTTGGTGTTTGCTGAATCTTCGTTGATGCATCCATGTCATTCTAATTATAGATTTCAGCTGGGCTGCACAAAGACATGCACCCCATTTATTATAGAAAGCGAGAAAAACTATTTATAAAATTGTCTGCTTTTTGCTCTCTTTATACAAAATTTTAAATGGCAGCTTTTGGACTTGTCATTCAAACCTGCCAGGGAATGACAATGACGTGAAGCAGTATTGAGAATGCAGAACTGCACTGTGGGATTAAAGGTACCTTTGATATGCAACCCCCCAATTAGGCAGGTCGCCCACTGTTCATCTGCAGAAAGAGTGAAAAGTAACATAACTTGAGAAAAATTTTTATTGACATATATGCAGGAAGGAAAAATATACTACTTAGGAAAAAATGGGTTTTGCACAATGACATAACTGTGAATAAAGAATATAACAACTTGTAGTTACCATTTATGCATATATGCGTGCTTGTATCATGCACAAATAATAGACATGTTTATACATGCATATATATATGCATAAATGTGCATTCATCATATATAAAAATATATACACATATATAGTTATTAAAATTTATCAGCTTGGTGCAGCAATTAAGTGCACACGTTCTGCTTTGGGGGCCTGGGGTTAGCCAGTTCAGATATCAGGTGCGGACACGGCACTGCTTAGCAAGCCATGCTGTGGTGGGTGTCCCACATACAAAGTAGAGGAAGACAGGCACGGATGTTAGCTCAAGGCCAATCTTCCTTGGCAAAAAGAGGAGGATTGCCAGCAGATGCTAGCTCAGGGCTAATCTTCCTCAAAAAAAAATAAAAATTATCAGCTCTACATTAAAATATTTAATATATTATCATATACCTATATACACTACAAATCCAAGAAAAAAATTGAAACTTCTTTCACATTTTTTTCTAATCATTATGTGTGGACTAACAGCTGGAAGTTAAACCCATAGTTTAACCTTTTATGGTTTTATCTGGACATACTTCAAATAAATTGAAGGTAGATTAGTGAGAAACTTGGCAGAGAGGAGAGAAAAATCTCTTTTTTTCAGACATGCAAACCCATTTGAACATAATCATTTTAATGCTGACATGAACAGCTGGGCTAGTGCTCATGCTTCAATAATGAGAGTTGCGTGTCTATAAGACAGTCTCCAGAAAACTAACGCTTTGCAGGCTAAAGGTAAGTGTGTGTGGATGTGCACATGCATACACTGGACTAGAAAGCATTCTCATAATACAATTTCCACTTTCTCTGTTATATGTTTTGTAAAAAATGGTACTTTATAAAGAATAAAGGAATATGTTGTAATTTTTACAAGTTACTATAAAAAAATGTTCAGAGTAAAAATTCTTTAATCTGATAACTTGCACTTGTTTTGTAGTCATATTATGGTAGAATGTACCATAAATATATTCACTTGCTTTTGCTTTACAACCCTGGGAAAGAAACAGATATTATCATTTTCTCGAAGTTTGAGAAAACTGATGAAGATAGAGTTTAGGAGACTTGCCTGAGATGACGTATACGTTAGTGGAAGAATTAATGACAGGTGCCTATTAATGTTTACATAGATTTGTGTTAATCTCTGAACATTATAATATAATCACTGAATTACATATTATTTTTCATATTGCTCAGGAGTTATTTTTGGCAAATCCAGGAACAAGCATAACCTACAAGAGATAGAAGGTTCTTAGTAACTAGTTGCCAAAAAAAGACTGAATAAAATTTAAACCTCTTGGCTTCATAACATTATAAAATTAGACATAAAAATAATCTTAAAAATGACAAAATAAGAAATAGACATTACTAAAATAAAACAATAAATTTATTTTCCAAAGAAATGTCTGGACTATTCTAGCTTCAAGTTGATTAATATTTCTGAGAAAATTATCTCTTTGTATATTAATATATAATGCATTTTAATGGGGAATAAGTGTTTATTCTAACACTTTCATGACAATCTGGAGTATAGAACAATGTTAATATAGGAAGCCGAAAGTATGTTAAGTTCCTAGGTATTTTAGTTGAGACAGTGTAAATTACAAGGATAAATAATATAATACAAATGAGTACAAGCACACTGAGAAATTTTCTAATTTTGATATGAAATCAAAGCAGATGTGTTCAAAAAGACCTTAAAGGAATCAGAGAATATCAAAGCCAGATTCTTCCAGTTGGGACAGTTTGAGGATTAGCCAAAATTTTCATTAATCAATAGAAGAATCAAAATTTGTGAAATGAAACAAATATTTATAAAGTGAAAAGGAAATATTGGAAGAAATAATGGTCAAGAGATTTGCAAAATTAGTGTTAGACACCAAAAATAAGTCACTTGGAATTGTAAGTAATATGAAAACATTAGTAAACTTTCTCTAGTTCTGCTGCAGTAATAATCAGCTCCCCAAATAACAATACCAAAAGTCTATTTCTTGCTCATGCTATATGTTGCTATGGGTCAGATTTGGCTCTGCTTATGGAGTCTTCATACAAAGTCCAGACTGAACGAAAAACCCTAAACTTGCCTCATGGAACTTTTGCTCAGATATGGCTTATGTCACTTCTGTGCATATTTCCTTTTCTAAAGCAAGTCATATATGTATGTCTAATCCTAGAGTCATCCACGGTCATCATGGTGAGAAGTGTGCTCCTTCAATACAGACAGACTCTGTAAGTACAGAACTGAAGAGATGCATGGATATTTTGAACAAATATGGCAACATATTGCAGAAAATTTTGTGGAAATATTTTCAACAGTTCTGAAATCTAGAAATAGATGCTTGGTTCTATAAGTGACATTGCCAAATATTACATTTTATTGTGGACTCTTTAAGGATCTCATGTTATCTATAAGACCAAGGAAGCCAATTTGGAAAAGCAAAATCATTATGCTCCCACTGAAGATCATGTACATAAATGAAAGCAATATCAGTGATACTTGGAGTTCAGACAGTTTAGGAACCTTAGTCTTAGGAAATACATTGGGGCTGGGGGAGATTAGATGTCACTGTCAAGGATACTGTGTGGTAAAGTAGTTGGGCCCCTTCTGAAAACATATAGGGTATGACTAGCTATGGAATTAAGCAGCTGAAACCCATAAGTTGAGAACACATGTTGAAAGACTCTACATAGAAAAGCCAGAGAGTAAGAAATGAGGGTTTATATTTTCCTAATAGATGTGAGTAAAGGGCTGTGTGACAGCTACATGTGGGGAACTGGGCTTTGAGGAAAGACATCCAATTATGACCTCAAGATTATTTGAATTGGATATTAAGTGAATCTCTGAATGTTCTGCCTCTTTACACCATATTTCAGTGATTTTCATTGATACTGCACAATATGAGAGAGACTGGTTGTCATTGTTAAGAATTGGGCTGAAGTAGCAAATTGTGGGAGGAGAACCAGAATGACTCCTCTCAGAAAACTTCCAACAAAATTCCACCCACCACAGTATATCTTGAGACATTAATGTTTTTAGATGGTCTTAGTAACTAAACACTTTTAGAGGAAAGAGGAAAGGATTTGCACTAAATGATCAATTAATTGTCTTTCCCATAATTTTAGCTTATTTGTTTATCTGTTTATTTTATTTATGTTTTTGTTTTAATGAAAGAATCTTAGATTATGAAATATAGATGCCTCACATGCTGCCTGTTATATAATATTTGTTTGGCAATTTTGGGAGAAATAGGAATATTTCAAACAAATAAATAGATCGATAAATGCACATGTGGGTGTACGTACACTGAGAGAGTTACTTAAGTTCTTAATTTTAGTCTCTTCTGATGTAAAATTGAATACAAAATCTCTATATTGGCTAAGAATCTTTTAGGTGCAAGTGAAAGAAATTCAGCTGAATTAATTAGGAAACCCATATCTGTAATACCGTAAGATACAACTGGATACCGGGAGTTCAAACAATGCTGTCAAATTTTTGTTACTCTTTTCATCCATATCCTACCTTTACTCTGTATGTAGATTTCATTCTCTAGTCATGCTCTTTAGATGCAGTAAGGAAGCTGATTTCAGATGGTCCAAGATTCAAATCCAACCTACATTGTAGTATATAGGTGGAAGATGGCCTATCCTTTCAACCCTAGAAGAAACAACACATGTAAGTGACTTGGCTTCAGTCAAATATTCTTCCCAGAATCAATTACTTGACCATGGTGATAATGTGCTCCTTTGAGAAGGACAGAGATGATCATTGACACATCCTCTTACGGCATATGGAGTTCAGGAAGGCTGATTTCCTAAAGCAATGAATATTGATCAGGAAACATATGTCCACTAAAATTCTGTATAGTGGTGACGTGAAAATGCATCTTAGATTATTAAAAGTCAGTCAGAGCCTTGGGGCTGGCCCCGTGGCCCAGTGGTTAAGTTCGCGCGTTCCGCTGCAGGCAGCCCAGTGTTTCGTTGGTTTGAATCCTGGGCGCGAACATGGCACTGCTCATCAGACCACGCTGAGGCAGCGTCCCACATGCCACAACTAGAAGAACCCACAACGAAGAATACACAACTATGTACCGGGGGGTAGAAAAAGGGAAAAATAAAATCTTTAAAAAAAAAAAAAAGTCAGTCAGAGCTTTTCCAACTGAAAGAAAAATGTGATAGCTTCTGATAGGTATAGTAGTACCAATATTTCTTCATAGTTAGAAATCTATTTGCAGGTTTGAACTATTTCAAGTTTATTCTCCTGTCTGAAAGATGATCTGAAAAAACACTACCTATTACTTCAAAGGACAGAACATAATCACAAATTAGCAAGAAACACACAGACCAAAGAAAAATTACAAGAGCACAGTGCAGATAGGGGAAACCACTGTCTGACAGGCAGTAAAGTAAACTGGGTGGGTATTTGCTCCAGGGGAAGGAGACAAAACATCTGAGAAATCAATTAATGGTGTTTTTTTTTTTAATTTAGAATTTCATCTTTACCTAATTATAGAGTATAATTTTCTTTAATTAATAATAAATGTTATGATTTAAGGAAGTAAAACAAACCTGTCGTAGAGCTGTGTGGATGAAAAAGTGATTTGAGAGACATGGAAGTAGATGAAATGTGTTATCAGAAGTGGAACAAAGTAAGATACGTAATTTAGATCATAACAATATAAAGAAAATTATTTTAATCGAACCTGAAAAATATTTTTATCAGTCCTTAAGAAAGGAAGAATTGATAAATAAATCCAGATGCCACATGCTACACATCCATCACATATATCTTTCTCCATTGGGTCCATTTCTGTCACCCACAACTAGCGTTTGCCAAGATGTGATAATACTGGTTCTTGTTCCTCTATAGTACTTTTCCTCTTTGGGAATATTCAGTTTTCAATCTTGAATCTCAGCGTTATTAAATTTCACCACAATGAACTTATGAATCCTTTTTTCATTCATGTAAAGAGGTACTAGTTGGGTCCTTTCTGTCTGAAAACTCCTTTAATAGTTTTGCTAAAGGCATTTTTCTTCTATTACTTCTTTTATTATCTTCCCTACCCTTTCACTTTTTTAGTGTTTTTCTTTCAGAACTTTTATTAAGTGAATATTGAAATGCCTGAATTTATAGAGCTGAGAAAATAAAAATCCTATCAAGACCGAATTTTCTTCACAAAACACAGAAAAGGAAGAAAGCAATTTTACTACTGAATGAGTATCTCTAAGTGTAATGCACACTGTGGGCAGTCCGCAAAAGAGACTCCAAAGTCTAGACAGAATTTCAAATAAATCAGTTCAGTAAAGCAGAAGAAAGAACAATGAAAACTTCACTTATCTCCTTGAGAGAAAATGGTTGCACTCTGTGATAGTCTCCTATATCACCTGAGAGACAATTGAGTTCATTTCAGAAGCCTGTGTTTACAGTTTTGAGAGTCAGAAAGCCCTCAAAAACAATAGATCAGGCCTATTTTTGAGTCTATTGTGCTTCCAAGGAGACAAAAAGGGAGAGGGGATAAAATGCCATAATTTTATCCTTACCTTATTGATACTAGCTAACATTTACTGAGAGATCAATATTGCCAAACACATTTGTAAGGACTTTATATGTATTAACTGTTTATCCCCAGCATATCTCTAAGAAATTGCAATTATTATTATTCTTATTGGTATTGGTATTTTAAAAGTCAGAAAAGAGCAACGAGGCTAAATTGCTTATAAAAGTTGATACAACTGCTATTAAGAGACCACCAGGATTTATGTCCTGACAGCCTCGTTCCAAACCCACTCTCTTAATCATCCTACTCACTACTTCTTCATATGTCTTTTCTGTCTCATTTTTTTCTCTGATAATTACACACTTTTTGTCTTCCTAGATCCTTCTCAGGCCATTCTTCCAGCTCAACAAATTCACTCTTCAGTTGAATCCATTCTGCATTTTGGTCCTTTAATAAGGCTTTTATTCCTGTAATTTAGATTTTTGATTAAAACTACTCTAGATATTTACTTTACATTTGTATAAAATATTCCAAAATCTCTCTGAAGATATTAAACATATTTATTCTAAAACTTCTGTTTTCTCTATTGATTATTTCCTTGGCTAAGAGATTTTTTAAAATTTTATTCTTGCTGCTTCTGTTTCTTGATTAGCTTCTCACAAGTTTCAGTGAGTCTTGTTGACGATATGCATATGCTTGAATTTTCTGACTACTCAAATGATTGTGGAGTATGGTATTCAAAGGGATATACTGGTAGCTTAGCTTTGGTGGATGGTGGCACTCTGTCACCCATTGACTTTTTTTGTTTAACATCTTTTGTCCAAATATGTATATTTTCTACCTTACAATATGGGGGAATCCCAATTCTACCAGCTGTATAACAAAGGATAAGTTGGGAGGAGCACTGACTGATCAGTTGCTCAACATTGTATCTGCCTGGTGTTTGCCTCAAGACTCCTTGTCTCTCTTAATCCTAGTGTGAACCTCATCTCCCATACCTACTCTGTATCCATTTCATCTCTTCCACCTCTACATTCACAACACTCTTCTTCTGATCATCTCTGAGATTCTACTGATGGCATCTCCAACCATCTTCTTTCTTACTTAAATTTTCCAGTTATTCCTCAACATCTATGATATTTTCTCCTTTTCCTCCTGGATTGCTATGGAGATACATATTGTATTAGTAAGGATTCTCCAGAGAAACGGAATCAATAGGATATGTAGATGTAGATATAGATATAGATACAGATACAGATAGAGAGAGATAAATAGAAAGAGATTTATTATGAGGGATTGACTCATGTGATTATGGAGGATGAGAAGTCCCACAATCTGCTATCTGCAAGCTGGTGGTCCAGGAAAGCCAGTGTAGTTCTCACTCAAACTCAAAGGCCAGAGAACAATGGGAGCCCATGATGTAAGTCCCAGTTCAAGTCTGAAGAACTAAGAGTGTGGATGTCTGAGGGTAGAAGATGGATATCCTAGCTCAAGTAGAAAGAGAGAGAGAATTCACCCTTCCTCCACCTTTTTGTTTTATACAGCCGCAAAATAGATCGCAGAATGCCTACCCACATTGGCGAGGGAGACTTGCTCCACTCAGTGGGCTACTTGAATAGTAATCTCTTCTGGAAACACCCTCACAGGCACACCCAGAAATAATGTCTTACCAACTATCTGGGAATCTCTTAGCCTAGTCAGTTTTGACATATAAAATTGATCTTCACACCTATGTATGTACATGCGTGTGTATTTATAATATAAATATGTGCATATATTTTTATGTTATGTTTTGATTTTAGGCCAGAGAGAGTGGAACAAACTGACCTCCTGTCACCATCTTGATTGAATATTCTAGTGAAAAGATTTGTTTTTGTCTTGGAAAACATTCCAAGGTTGCAAATTTATGCTGATAAAATTTGTCCTGGATGTACTTTACATTATTAATGAGACAAAATTCTGCAGTCCATATTTGGCAATTAATTAAATCATACTCATTAAAAAGTGCTGCCTTTTCAGGGCATATCCTAGTTCCAATATAAAGAACATTTTTGTTTCAATAAAAGCTACACTTTTGTAGATGATTTTCATTTTACAAGAAATTATGACAAACATAAATTATTTAACAGGTGTTTAATATAGAAATAAGAAAAAGGATTTGGCAGAAATTACATATTTTGATTTTTTAAGAATGCATTTTTTTAGATAGAGAAGACGGAGTATATTTCCCACTTATTTCTTTTGACTTCAATTTATTTTTTAAAATGAAGAATGAAGAAAGATGAATCTTTGATATACGAGAATAATTTTCTAAGCCTTCTAAACTAGATGGAGTGATTGCTCTAGGTTGAAAGTGTGTTTAGGACCCTACGATTGAAAAAGAAAAGAAAAGTCTTAAATTCCAAGATAATGCATTTAATTTTTATTTAGAGTGAAATGAGCAGTCACTGAAGGATTCTGCATGAATTCTGTTATCACAGCACTGTTTAAGAAATGAATATGACAATAGAGAGTAAGGTATTCCAAAAATGGGAGGGCAGAAAAGAGAGCTTACAATTAGAGAAGAATTGCAATAGGAGTGAGATAATTAAAGCTCAAATAAGAGTATGAGAATTTAGTGCAAGAAAGAATTACAAATATCATTAAATTCAAATGCCTTGGTCTGCAGATGATGAAAATTAAATTTAGAGATGCAAAGTGACTTCCATGAGGAAATATAATTCACTTGGGACAAATCTAGGAGTAGAATACAATCCTTTTTACTTACAATTCAGAGTTCTTTCTATCTCTTCTTTGTTCTGAGATATTTTAATATAAAAATTGTTATCAATCTTAAAGTATGTCACAGATATATTCAATTAGGAGCTCAATACAATTCTGACACATGCATTTACAAATACTAGTAGCCTCCATTTCAAATTAATTTTTGTGAAAGCAAATCTGTAACTTATAAACACATTAATTTTGCAGGGAACTTTCATTTGGAAGAATGGAAATAGACTTCATGAGGCATTTCAGCCCAATTATAATCTCTAGTTTTTGACTAAATACCTAGAGCAGTCTTCCAAACAAATTGTTTTCTGAGAGGTGGGAGAATGCAGAATCCATGACCCTGAGTTGGAAAATCATATCTAAGCTTGACCACTAACAAGCTCCTCGACTTGAGCAAGCATTTATGCTCTCTGGGTTTCAGGTTCTTCATCTGTAAATTTAGAAAACAATACAGACTCTATGGGTCGCTTCCATCTTTAATAGTCATTAATTCTATCTTCTTTAAACTCTAAGGAACCCAAAGCTTCTTATGATGAGCTCATAGACTTTGCATGGCAACCATGGTACACTGTTTTTCAAATAACCCTTGAAAGCATTAGGAGATCTGGAATAGGTTCAAGCTTTTTTACTCTGAGTGGATTGAAAGCTTCTTTATTTCAAAATACCCATATTTTGAGTTTATTACAGATATTCTGGTAATCAGGCATTTATTTCGGTTTTAATATTCCAGACATTTTTTTCCGTATATATCTGTTTTTATTTCTATAAAGTTAGGATATTAATAGCACCGAGTTCAAAAAGTTGTAGGGAAGATGAAATGTCATAAAACACACCGGGTGATTAAAACATTACCTTGCACATCAGACTCAAAAATGTAAGCTGTCATCATTAATCTTCCCAATGTGGTCACCTTGTTCTCTCTTCGTATATAAATACCTGTGATGTATTAATAGTGTATTTGACAATTGGTAAATTGTTCCTGCTGTGTAGGATGCCAAGTACATAAATAAAAATGTCTACTAAAGTTCTAAAGCTAGAATGGGGATGAACGTCTATCTTTATTCAGAAAATGATATATTGATGACATTTCTGCCCAATGTGAAAGGTTCAAGCCAGACCCCAATAAAAAAGTCTTTCTGTCTCTGTCCCTCTCTCTCTCACTCTCCCTTCCCCATCCCCACCATCTTTTGACATTTCCCCAGCACTGTGAGTGAAAACCAGGAAGCCTGTCTTCATTGGATTAAAAATGTAAAACAAATAAACAAGCTACAAAAATAAATAGACTACAAAACATGTTTTCGACAATTGTTTTGCTTTCTCCTTTTCATCTTTCAGCTTCTTAATTCTTATTTTCATATGCCTGTTTCTCAAATCCTTTCATTTTGGCAACATCTCGATTTTCTTATTTGACTGCTGAATCGGCATGACTCATCTTTTTCAGGAGGGAAAAAATGCTTTTGAATCAAATGTATGACATAACTGTCAACCGCTCCCTCATATCTGTGTGTTATAGAGGCAAACTATAAAAAAGTCAAAACTAAAAAAAAAGGTCAAACTTTAAAAAGGGAAACTAACTGAATTAGCTGCAAACTTGATGTTGGAGGCAGTAAGCCTCCATACATATCAACAGATAAAAACCTTGTTCAGAAATAACTTGATTAATCAAACTGCAGAAAATTGAAGATAAGGCCTTAAAAAAGAAAACAATGCCCAAGCAGAGACTGGGATGGAAGATCAGGATGGTAGGCAAGAAAGAGTCCGCCAAAATTGAATGATGGAAAGAAAACAGGCATCATGTTTTCCTTTAAGGGTTTTTAATAGTTTTGTGAAAAGGATCTAGAAATTTTATCAGAAATCCATTGAAGAGTCTTCACTTTCTGATATGTAGAGTAAAATATATATTGTGTGTGACTTCAGTACTTCTCAATTTTTGCTTTTACTTTTAAGTAACACATTAAAGAGCACATTTGAGTAAATAGAATCTTTCTTGAAGCTTTAACATGTGCAGTTTTTACTATTTATAGGTGACCCCATAGGTACACATATCTAATGATAAGAAATTAGATGGTGTTATAGATCACGCAGCTCTTTCCTATGATAATACTTCTTTATCTGTCCACTATAATAGAGTAATTATATTTGGGAATTTTCTTTGCCAATTTGGGAAGAAGTTTCTTGTGCATGACAAGGTTCTACTTTCATACTTTTTATAGTAGATTGCAATTATAATATTATAATCACTCCTCTATCTTCCATTGTGGTTAATGCAAAGTATGAAATACATTTTAGAAAATGTTTCTCAAGATATGTTTTTCTTCCTGTCTTTTATTTTAAAGTTAAAAATCCTTGTTATTAACATTTTTCTCCTCTTGATATTTTCATAAAAGTTTCTTGAAAGTTGTAGCCATAAATTAGCAGATTGTGGGTTAATTAAGAAACTAAATTGAAGTCAAGAGACCAGATTTCCTTTCTCAACCTTGTCACTAATACATTGTAAACCTTCAGGAAAACCATTTAACCTACAGGCGAGTTTACCTATAATCTCTAAGATCTTTTCCAACTTAAAATTCTGGTCATGTAAAAAACTTTCCTCTAAAGTGACATTGTGAAACATGTCTAAAAGATGTTTCTTATCACTAACATGACAAACATGTAATCATATTATAAAGCATACAATTTTCTCCACATTGTTTAGGAAAAGACATGGCAGGCAGAGAATTGGTAGATAGTCTTAAAAATTGTTATTGAAGTTTACAGTGGAGGCAATCAGATAATAATCCTGTGCTTTCTAAACTAAAAGCTCACTCTTCTCACCCAGTGAACTCTAAACTAGAGACGTGTACTACTTTTGCCAAAGAAACAGGAAAGCTGTAACAGTGGAATCACCATCACCCTGGTACCATTCCTACTGTCATGCTTATGTCAGATGTGACAGATTTTGAAAAGGTCCGTGCAACTAATATCTGCCACGCACCTCTCCTCTCCAGACAATTCTAAGACAAAGAGAAATAGAAGTTGTGATTTTTGTTTGATGGTGGGTAAAAATGTGATGCTACTGAAGACATCACTATAAAGGAGAAATGCTAATAGGTACTGTAAAGCATCTGAAGATTATGTGTAAAACTAGTTAATTGATACATGAGGTAAACACAATATTCGAGTGATGTATGGTCTTTATATACTTGGCACAATTACAGTGCACAGATTATTCTCATATTAAGATATTGCTACTTTATGGTGTCCAAAAGCCAAATCATATATTATAGTAACATGGTTTCAAGAATCACTAAGGTGATCAGAATCCTGAACTAGAACTCTAAAGTCAAGGGTCTGTTTTCAATTCCTTTACTTACTCTACTGTGTGTGATGATGGGCAAGTCACCAATCTCTGAGAACATGTTTATCTCCTGAACAATGCCTACCTTACAACCTACGGATATGAAATATGCTTACGGATATTAAGTAACATGGAAATTATTGTGTGGCTTTTAATTTCGAATCTAAATATGCTTCTTTTACTTCATCAGTAGCAGTGAGTTTTTATCTAATGCCTTTTTTTGAGATGAAATTAGAAAAAATCTCATATTTTCTGATTCTCTAAAAGATTATTGATGTTTCCTTCATTTATCTAAATTTATTTACTAAAAAGATAAATAGAGTTGGAATGAATCATAAAAGAACATGGAATCTCCTCCAAACTCCAAACAAGCTGAATGGTCAGGAAGGAAGGAACCAGCCATGCTGACAAGACCAAAGTGTATTCAGTTCTAGGCTTGTAAACGGATGAATGGATAATTAAGGATGAGGAAAAAGTGGTCTTTGGAGCTTTAAATTTAGACTAGCTAGATTCTTTTTCTCCTCTTAATTAGATCTAGGCATCTACAATAAGATGGAGTTCAATATTATTCATCTGTTCGTATGCCTCCCACCATATCTTCTCTAAGCTCCACCTCCAGCATTGACAGATGGTTTTTACATAGTATTCCAAGTAATTTTTCCAGAAATTCTCTTAGTCCTAACTTACATTTAGATGGTGACAACTTTCGTCTCACTGTCTTAGGTGTTTTACAGAATTTAATTTATGCTATTGCCAACTCAAGCAGCTTTCTACTTTATATTTTGGACATATCAGAGCAATATTAATTTATAAATAACATAACCCTCTGAATGAGTGGTGAAATTTTTTAAACCATTGTAAAAAATAAGTATCTAAAGTTGAGAGTTATCCACAGCAATAATTCTTACTGCTAAAATTATACATCACAAAGTAAGCATGAGGTGCTATGATTATTTTCCTCCATGGTTATATATATATGTATTTATGCATAATATTTAATTACAGTGTTACCAATAATTTTTATTTGCCTACCTGTGAAGATACTATAGATTTTAATGCAATTTTTTCCAAAAAATGACCTGAAGAATTTTCCAAGCTATTAATTGTGATAACATTGACTTAAACTAGGCAAAAGTAATTATGGTTATACAATTTCTTTGTATTTCCATCAATACCTGTCATTTAACTTTTTAATAAATAACTTCAAAGACAGCAGATTTGAATATTTGGCAATATGTTATATAAGGCAATGATATTGAAATCTGTAAATAATTATTGGAGTTGGTAATGGAACCTACATTAAATAGAATAGTACTATGAGAGAGACAGATGAGCGGGAGAGAATTGTTGTGGTTGACAGAAGCGACGTTAATTGGAATAGTATGAGAATGAAAGAAAGAGACAGAGAGAGAAAGTAAGTGAGTTGCTTTAAGTTTGAAAGGCATCCCCAACAAAACAAATTCTTGTGTAATACCAAAAGAATTTGGGATTATGTTAATAGAATTAAAATATTTATTTTGAGTCAGATTTTACAAAATAATCACCATTCTCCCTAAATCTAAATATTTAATGCATAACTGGATTTCTCTCTCTACTCCAGTGAGTACATGCCATTTTTGTATTCCAATAGTACGAATTCTAATTGAATATTTTATTTTTAGTGTTAGTAATATCATAGTAACATTATAAATATGAGCCAGATAAAATCTTCTCTTTTCAATAAAATTAAAACTTTTCTTACATACGTAGCCACATGCATGGTAATAGACTGTTCAGAATAATTAGGACCTATCTATATCTGGTCTTTGGTTTCATTTATTTGAAACTATTGCAATGCAAAAGATATATCAAATTTTTTTCTGAATAAGACATGTAAATAAGGTGAAATTACCTGAAAGTACATGCCAAAAATTAAATGCAAGTTAAAAGAAATTTTTAAGGAAAAATGTTCATTTTTGGTAAGGACAGGCAGAAATTTAGTTTTAACTTTTTCGCTTCTCATTCAGAAAACCAACCACAGCATTAAGGATAATAAAAGATAAAAACTACATTCTCAGCAAAATTAGGACACAGAAAAGCCTCCAAATTCCGTATCTGGTGAATGTGGCCAAAAGACCAAACCAGCCAGCAAGCCCACATCGGAAGTCAAGAAAGTGTCGAGGAGGAAAAGCGTCTTGCGGTTGCATATTTCAGAAATCTCTAGCACATATCCACTTCTAGAGGAAAAAAGTTTCATCCTGGCAGAAATCTGCAGTGTGTGTAGCGTTATCACTGTGGATTGAGAAGAAAGAAGGCATAGCAGTGTGTGGGAGGGCCCAGAGGTGGCTGATCTTATAAAGACCCTGCCAAATACATCCTCCAAAAGTGACTGCTTCCCATTTGAGGAGAAGGATTGTGTTTCTTGGTGACAGTGGACTGTAAAAAAAAAAATCAAAGAAAAACCAGGTTAATGGTAGAAGCCCCCATGAAATAAATTAGGTTCTAAGGGTCATAGGAGGGGTGGCTTCACAAAGCTGGCACGAATTTAGGGAATAGTTCACAACTGTAATAGCAGAGGGGAGAAACCTTAAACCGTATTGCCTGAAAACTCCCCTCTTTCTACACTCCACTGAAACCTCCTTTCTGGTGCAGGAAAACTAATTCTGTCCAAACACAAGTGCTGGAAAAAGGTAATCAAAGCTCCACAGAAGTAAGCTTGGGTGAAATATTAAAAAGATCAATAGAATAATCCTAAAGATGATAAAATCACATTAGAAAAATGTTTCAACAACAAAAACATAACATAATTCCAACATAAATTTTTTTGAAAAACTAAACAATCCGATTTGCGACGTATCTCCAAGACATAGAGAAGCCTAAATGAGTTAAATAGAAAGTAGAATCTGATGATGAGACAAGAGTAGAATGTGAAAAGTTTCTGACAAAACACAAAAGAAAAAAATTCTAAATAAAGAATAAAAGAAACTCAAAAGAAAATAAACATAACAGAAAGCATACTGAGAACACAGAAGATAGAAAATGTTAATACAATGATACAGATAAAGAAAGAATGTAGTGAATTAGAGTGAAAATTATAGATATGGATCATTGGAAAAGATAATCTAAAGTATGCATAATTAGATCTGGCAATGGAAAAAAGAAAAGCAATTCAAACTATAATTCAAGATAAGTTTCCTGAAATAACCTAAATTTGGGGGTTCTTCCTCTAGAGTACAAACCTAAGCATGTGTAGGATGATATTCAGCTTTCATCACATTGCCCCGGGGGAAAGAATTGAGGCAAGAGAATAAGAATGCAGTTATTGCCAGGAATAAGTACTAATAATCTATCCCTGCGCAGAAATCTCATGTTTATTTTCAGGATAATATAAATAAATAAATATGTATTTAAATCTTATGAATAAGATTGAATATTATGAGCAATATTCACATTTAAATCTTATCAACTAATGTTGCAATCACCTCCTATTCACCTTGTTGTTCTGGAGAAATTTCTACCCGAGGGTCATGAGGATGGCCAAATATATGGCACAGACGCTGGACAGCAGTTTATTAGTCATGTGTACTCAGAACTAAAGAATTTATAGCAATGTGGCAACTTAGGAAAATAATATTAAAAAATCAAGCTTTCTGGCTTCTGGTCCATCATGTAAAGAGCTTGGAAGTCCTTTTTCTGTTCCTAATAACAAGAAAATTTAAAGAAGCTGAAAATCAACAGTTTTATCTTGCATCTGTCAGAGAAGTGAGGGTACAGTGCAAATTGCTGTCCCCATAATTGCAGAAACAGGTGAATACAGAAAATTGTAAATTACTGGAGGAGAAACCCACCAGCAGAAATCTCTATAAGAATGGTGTTGATATAGGAAAACAAAATTTTAATTGACAAGTTGTTGGAGGCTCAGTGTGGAAGGCTCTGAGAATTAAAAACTGCAGTGGAACTCAGTTATGGAAGGTACCCAAACTTTTGTGAGTCTTAATTCCAGGCACTTGACCAGGTTCCCCCAATGAATATCAGAGAAAAAATCTCCTCTGGCTTCTGGCAGAGGGAGGTGAAAAGTAACAATTTTGAAATATGCCAGAAAATTTCTGTAACAAGGCTAACCCTCAAGAGAAACTGTTTTACTAGAGCCTACACAATTGGGGCTTTTTCAGAGCCTAACTGATGTGGAAGAAGGGACATACCCAACTACAGCTGCTCTAGCCTTCCACATGGTGGGAAGAAAATATCCAACTCCAGCCTATTCTAGCCATCTTGTCCTAAGGGAGAAAAAAATCTGAGAAGTATTTGTGAAGTTCAAAGTTCAGAAGAGGTACTCTCTGAGTACTTAGACTGAGACAATCAGAGTATTATTAGAAAAATCTTATTTTGTCACATCTTACCACCACATCCTTAAAGTCCTGTTAGCCACCGTTCTTTTAAAAGAGTACATCATGTCCAGCTATCAAGAAAAGATTACTAGGTATAGCAAAAGGCTTAAATAAATAAATGCAATTTGAAAAACAGAGCAAGCCTCAGAATAAGACGTGACGGAGATCTTGGAATTATCAGACTGAGAATTTAAAACAATTGTGATTAATATGCTAAGAGCTCTAATGGATAAAGTAGACAACATGCTAGAAAGATGGGTAATATAGGCATAGAAATGAGAATTCTAAGAAAGAATCAAAATGAAATACTAGTGATCAAAAACACTGAAGAAGAATGAATGAAAAGAAGAATGCCTTTAATGGGCTCACTAAGACTGTAAATAATCAAGGAAAGACTCTGAGCCTGAGGATATGTCAATGGAAACTTCCAAAACTAAAAGTTAAACAGGGGAAAGACTGAAAAAAAGAACAGAATGTCCAAGAACTGTGAGACACCTACAAAAAGTGTAACTAACATATAGTGGAAATACCAGAAGTAAAAAAAGAAAGAAAAGAATAGAAGAAAGATTTGAAGTAATAGTGACTGAGAGTTTTCCCTAAATTAATGTCAAACACAAAATCACAAATCAAAGAAGCTTAGAAAACACTACACAGAAAATGCAAATAATAATAATAGGCCGCAAAGCACACAGAATCTATCCCTAGACATGTCATATTTGAAATGTAGAAAATCAAAGATAAAAACTCTATCTTGAAAGAAGCCGGGGAGGGGGGGAAATATGTTACTTATAGAGGAGCAAAAATAAGAATTGTATCTTTCTTCTCCTTAGAATCTATGCAAGCAAGAAGAGACTGAAGTGAAATATTCAAAGATTGAAAGAAAAAAAATGAGAAACTTAGAATTCTGTACCCTGCAAACCTGTCCTTCAAAGGTAAAGGAGAAATAAAACTTTCTCAGACAAACAAATTTGAGGAAATTTGTTGCCAGTACACCTGCCTTGCAAGAAATGTTTAAAGAAGTTCTTCAGAGAGAAGGAAAATGATATACAGCAGGAACGCATATCTATATAAAGAGAAAAGGAGCATCAAAAGTGCTGTAAGTGAGGGGCCAGCCCAGTGGCACAGCAGTTAAGTTCACATGTTCCTCTTCAGTGGCCCAGAATTAGCTGGTTGTGATCCTAGGTGTGGACCTATACACCACTTGTCAAGCCATACTGCGGCAGGCATCTTACATATAAAGTAGAGGAAGATGGACATGGATGTTAGCTCAGGGGATGTCTTCCTCAGAAAAAGAGGATTGGTGGCAGATGTTAACTCAGGGCTAATCGTCCTCAAAAAAAAAAAAAGGAAAAAATAGTGGTATAAGTGAAAGTACAATAAAAATGTTATTACTCTTATTCTTAACTGATATATAATAGAGAATAGCAACAAAGTGTTTGAATAAGTATATATATGTATGTGTATATATATATATATATATATATATATATAAAATAAATGACAGGAGTGATTCAAGCAATGTGAAGGAGAAATTAGAATTATTTTAAGGTACTCGTAATACCACCAAAAGCAGACAAACAGTGCAAGACAAATTAGGAACAAAGAGAAAGGCAACAAATAGAAAAAAGTAACAAATATAGTATTTATCCAACTGTATCAATAATTGATTTGAACACTAATAGTCTAAATGCACAATTTAAAAAGGTTGTCAGAGTGGATGAAAAAGCAAGACCCAACTACATGTTGTCTAGAAGAGACTCACTTTAAATATAAATACACATATAGATTAAAAGCAAATGGATGGAGATGGATATATCATGCTAACACTAGTCAAAACAAAGTGGTAGAAGCTATTTTAATTTCAGACATAACAAGGAAAGTTATAAGGACAAAGAAGGACATTATATAATGATGAAGGGGTCAAGAAGAATCCTTAACATGTATGCATCTAACAACAAAGTGTCAAAATATGTGACACAAAAACTGATAGAACTGCAAGAAGAAATAGATAAATCCAGGATTATAGTTGGAGACTACAACACTTCTTTATATGGAAAGGTCCAGTGGAAGAAAATCAGTTAGGACATAGTTGATCTCAAAAGCACCATCAATCAACTGGATATAATTGACATCTATCAACTGTTTCCTCCAGCAGAATGCAAGGAATATTTGCAAAGATAAACCACATTCTGGGCCATAAAACACAACTTAATAAATTTGTTTTTGGTAAGGAAGATTTGCTATGAGCTAATATCTATTACCAATCTTCCTTTTTTTTTTTTTTGCTTGAGGAAGATTAGCCCTGAGATAACATCTGAACCAATCTTCCTCTATTTTGTATGTAAGTCACTGCCACAGCATGGCTTGATGAGTGGTGTAGATCTGCATGCAGGATCCTAACCTGAGAACCCAGGGTGTTGAAGCAGAGCACACTGGACTTAACCACTACACCACCAGCCCATTAAAAAATTTAACAGAATTAGAAATCAGACAGTATTGGCTTTCAGACAATAATGGAATTAAGCTAGAAATCAATAACAGAAAGACAGGTAGGAAATGCCAAAATACACAGAGTTGTATTGGTTGGAGTTCTCCAGAGAAATGGACCAGTAGAAAAAAAATTATTTATTTATTATGAGGTCTTGGGTCACGTGATTATGGAGGCTGAGATGTTCCACAATTTACCATCTGCAAGCTGAAAAACCAGGAAAGTTGGTGGTATAATTCAGTCTGAATCTGAAGTCCTGAGAACCAGGGGAATGAATGGTGTAATTCCCAGTTTAAGAGCTGGAGAAGATTAGATGAAATGTCCCAGCTTAATCAGTTAGGCAGGAAAAAGTGGGCAAATTCCACCTTCCCCCACTTTGTGTTGTATTTGGGCCCCCAATGGATTGGATGATGCCCATCCACATTGGGGAGGGCAATCTACTTTACTGAATCCACCATTTCAAATGCTAACTTTGTCTGGAAATAATCTCACAAACAAATCCAGAAATAATGTATAATATGGGCACCCTTGGCCAGTCAAGTTGGCACATAATATTAACCACCACAGAGATTAAGCAACACATTTCTAAGTAATACCTGGGTCAAAGGAGTGATCTCAAGAGAAATTTAAAAATATTTTGAGCAGTATGAGGATGAAAATAAATGTATGGGTTGCAGCAAAAGTGTGCTTCAAGGGAAATTTATAGCATTGAATGCATATATTAAAAAGGAAGAGACCTAAAATAATTAATTTAAGCTTCCACCTTAGAAAGCAAGAAAAAATAAGACCAATTTAAATCAAGAGTAAATAGAGGAAAAGAAATAAAAAGAATTGGAGGAAAAATTAACAGAATTAAAACAGAAAATCAATAGAGAAAATCAAAAGCAAAAGCTGTTTTTTTGAAAAAAATCAATGAAATAAATAAATCTCTAGTCAGGCCAGCTAAGAAAAAATGAGAGATGACACAGATTATCAATGCCAAATGAAAGAAGGAACATCACTTGTAGCTGATGGACATTAAAAGGATAATAAATGAATATTTTGAACTACTCTACAACCACATATTTGATAACCCAGGTGAAATGGACCTGTTCCTTGAAAAATACAATCTGCCAAAACTCACAGAGAAAGAAATAGACTATCTCAGTAGGTCATATTTATTAAAGAAATCGAATCAATAATTATGACCTTCCAGAACAGAAAGCACAAGGCCCAGACGGGTTCACTGATGAATTCTACCAAACATTTAAGGAAGAAATTACACCAGTTCCTATAATGTCTTCCACAAGACAGAGGCAGTGAGATTACTTCCTCTTTCTAGAAGGCTAGCATTATTTTAATGCCAAAACCAGACAAAGACATCACAAGAAAAGAAAACTATAGACGAAGATCTCTTATGAACAGAGACAAAAATTCTTAACAAAATATTAGCAAATTGAATCCAACAACATATAAAAAAAATTATACACCACGACCAAGTTGGATTTATTCCAGGTATACAAGGTTGGTTCAACATTCAAAAATAAATTAATGTAATACATTACATCAACAGGAACAATCACATTATCATACCAATTGATACAGAAAAAGCTTTTGACAAAATCTAACACCCATTTATGATTTAAAAAAAGACGCTCAGTAAACTAGAAATTGAGAGGATTTCCTCAACTTGATAAAGACAATTTACAAAGACCTACAGCCATTGTCATGCTTAAAGCTGTGAGACTCAAAGCTTTCCCAGAAACAAGGAAGGATGTCCTCTCTCACTATTCCGTTTCAACATTATACTGGAAGTCCTAAATAATGCACTAATACAAGTAAAGAAAATAGTTTACTGATTGGGAAGGAAGAAATAAAACTGTCTTGTTCACAGATGGCTTGATTATCTATGTATAAAATTGGAAAGAATTGAGAAAAACTCTCTGCTAACTAATAAGCAATATAGCAAGGTTAGGATAGAAGGTTAATATACAAAAGTCAATTGCTTTCCTATG
This sequence comes from Equus przewalskii, assembly GCF_037783145.1. Lineage (NCBI taxonomy): Eukaryota > Metazoa > Chordata > Mammalia > Perissodactyla > Equidae > Equus > Equus przewalskii. The sequence goes on along the minus strand of NC_091833.1, from coordinate 74,385,433 downwards.
TACCAGAAATGAACCAGTGGAATTTGAATTTAAAAATACAACACCGGTTACATTACCAGCCAAAAACCATGAAATACTTTGGTATAAACCTAACAAAATAAGTACAGATCTATATGAGGAAAACTGAAGAACTCTGAGGAAAGATATCAAAGAAGAACTGGATAAATAGTGAGATAGTCCATGTTCATGGATAGGAAGACTCAATTTCAAGATGTCAGTTCTTCCCAACTTAATCTATAGATTCAGCATAGTCCCAACCAAAATCCCAGCGAAGTATGTTGTGGATATTGGCAAAATGATTTTAAACTTTATGTGGAGAGGCAAAAGACCCAGAATAGCCAACACAATATTGAAGGAAAAGAACAGAGTTAGAAGATTGAAACCACTCAACTTCAAGACTTACTATAAAGCTACGATAATCAAGATAGTATGGTATCTATGAAAGAACAAACAAACAGATCAATGGAACAGAATAGAGAACCCTGTAATAGATTCATACATATACAGTCAATTGACATTTGGCAAAGGAGATAAAGGCAATACAATGGAGCAAAGATAGTCTTTTCCACAAATGATTCTGGAACATCTGGATATCCATACGCAAGAAAAGAAAAAAAAATCTAGCAACAGGCTGTACACTCTTCACAAATATTAATTTAAAATGGAACAGAGACTTAAATGTAAAATGCAAAACTATAAAATTCCTGGAAGGAAGGAAAAAATATAGACGATTTTGGCTACGGCAATTATAAGTCATGATCTGTGAAAAAATATGATAACCTGTACTTCATTCAAATTAAAATTTCTGCTCTGCACAAGAAACTGTCAAGAGAATGAGAAGACAACTCACAGACTGAGTGAAAATATTTGTAAAAGCTATATCTGCAAAATGTTTTTAGAAGTTTATTTTATATGTCTTTCACATAATTCTTGCTTTTATTTGGCCTGCATGCCTTGACTTGAAATATTTAAACAAAATCAGCTATTTAAAAACATCTTACAATTCACAAAAATAGACTTTAACAAATCGAAAGATTATAGGCTAGAGAGATTAAACATGAGAAATATGTTTACACTCACTAGATATTGTATTTAATATGTTCCCTTGAGTCACTTATATTCATTGATTTAAAATTTTAATTTTACTATTAAAAAGATTGGATGCTCTTTGGAAAGAATTTCATAAATTTAAGACATAGAAAATAAAAAAGGGAAAGTCATAATCCATCACGCCCACCCAAGTTTGTTCTATATCTAACAAATTTAATAATTTGGTTTGTATCATTACATATATTTGTTTTCAGTATTTTCTCTATTCCATGGATGCTAAAATATACTTATATTTTTCATGTTTATTTTATGTCATTACATCACCCTATAAAATTATCTGTCAAAGCAGTTTTAAGTTATTTTCTGTATCTCTAACCTTCAATCTTAACGAAGTTCATGTCATAAATTCACTTTAAAGCCAGAGATTGCTTCTAGACAGATTAAACGCAGAAATGTGTTTCTTCTTTTTATTGAGTGATGCAGTGTTTCACTAACACAATGTAACTCTTAATTCAAAGATAGCACTAGATTTGTTTATTTCCATTTTAAAAGTCTGATGGATTCTAAAGAATAATGGTACACGTTTTTCAGTAACAGAGTGGTTACGAGCATAGGCTAGGCCGTCAGTGCACGTTGATTTCAAATTGGTTCTTCCATTTAATAAACATATGATCTTTTGTATATCAAAAGACCTTGCAATGCTTCAGTTCGTTCACCTGTGAAATAGAAATAACTATAGTTCCTGCATCTAGGGGTGGTTGTAAGTAATGACAGTATATGGTAAGCATTTAAAACACTGCTAAGTACTTTTAGAGGAATGGTCCCTTTTTTAAAGAAAAGTTTACATTTTCAGGTGCGAATATGAATTGTCAGTTTAGATAGTGAATATTTTGGTGAAAATCAAATTGACAGTAATCAGGCTATGGATAATATTATACTGAATTAATCCAAGTAAAAATGTGAATGTTATGTAAAAGAACTTATCAAATAAATTACTGTACTTCGAATATAGCTGACTTCATTCTTGAGATTTAACAAAGGCATAATTTTTGTTAATTTTTAAAGGAACATATTTAAGAGGGCTAAGGACAAAAGATGATCTGAAAAATATTGGCTGTGAAAAGAGTGGGTGGAAGCCCACATGCTGGGTATGTTTGCCAACACTGATGTGCTCTGTATATACTTTTGTTCATTTTTCCTTTTTGTGGACTAGTCTTTTTACAAACCTATAATTATATTGAAGATCTAATAAAGAATGGTTAAGTATGCATTTCTTTGCTATAATTCAGTGTTTGGATGAGCTTTCCTGTTCTGCTAAACTATTCAATGCTTAGACTGAGAAACACACAGATGGAAAGATTTATGTCACTAATGATTTATTTGACAATACAAAAGCCTTTCTTGACATTATATGCAAAGCACTATTATAGATATTTCTAGAAATAAGCAAACGGACTTAGATTCATTTTGCATCTATACCATGAAAAGAATTAAGTGTCTGCCCAAACAGTTAATGTTATAATAGACTGCATTAACAGCAGAATAAATTCCAAAAAAAGGGAATCGAATCTTCTGCTTCACTTTGCTGAGAAAAACACCTCCTGGACATTTCTCTTGCTATTACCAATAAATAAATCATTTAAAGCATAATAGCAAATATTTTAAAATGAAAAAGGAAGGGATACAAAACATTTGTTTGCTCTCTCAAAATCTTTGTCTACTTTGTGAAATTGAGGTTAATTAAAGGTATGTCTGGTCACAGCAGGTCAAGCAAAGGTCTATAGGTGGAATTCAAAGGTGCTAATATTTTGTCTGGGTATAGGAATGGACTTTTCATATTAACAGTCACACTGATTGCTCTAAGAGGTGACTACCTGGAGTATTTAGTCACAATCCAAATACCTAATCTTTGAAGATTCTCTAAGCCTTTATTTTAAAAAAGAGGATAACATCAATGTTATCCAAAAAATAAAAGAATAGATGTCTTTCTAAACTATATATGTACTCACTAGTAAACGTTTATTAAATTATGGCTTTTATGCATAAAGCCACCCAAATAAAATGTATGATTAGTAACTTAAAATAGAAAGATTATACCATTATAAGACAAAATTCCAAATTTTTAGAGACATTGGAAAAATTGGGCATTAATTCTTCCAATTTTAGGGGAAAGTAACAATTTCTCACATCAACCCTCTTGTGATTATGCTTGCTGTGAATAAACCTACGCATATATCTAATTTTTATCTTACTTTAAGCACCCATTAAATTATTACAATAAATATGAGTGATGGTAGACACATATAAAGTGGCAGGTCAAAGAATCAGTGAACTTTAAATTTTCATCAATTGTAAAAATTATGATACAATTGTGATAAATTATAAAAAGTGAACAACAGAGAGAAAAGCACATTTGAAGACAAATAAGTAGAGCTTCAGACTGGGAGAACATAAAAAGCATACTAATATACGTATAATGGGAGTTCCAGAGAAAAAGAGAGGCAGGGCAGAAAAATATATTAGCATAACTACTGAAGTAAAATTGATTTAAAAAAAATATAAAGATCTAAGAAGCTCATTGAATCCCAAGTAAAATGGACACAAAAAGATTCACTCTAAACACATGATTGTTGAAGTGCCAAAAGAAAAAGACAAAGAGAAAAACGTTTATAGCAACAGAAGAAAATGGTATCACATTCAAGGGAGCAGATAAGCAGTTTACAGCTGAAATCTCATCTTAAACAAATTAATCTAGAAGGCAATAGAATGACACATTTTATTCTGTGAGAGAAAATATTTGTCATCCAGAGTTCTATATCGATAAAAAAATCATTTAGAATGAAAGTAAAATAAATACATTCCCAGAACTAAAAAACACTGAGAGAATTTATTGCCAGGAGATCTGGTGTACAACAATCAACCAAGGAGTTCCTTCATGCTACAGGAAATGTCACAGATTAGTAATTAAATCCATAGGAAAAAGGAAAGAGAAAAGGACATGGTAATATATTGTAAAACACAAAACACTTCTTGAAATATTTTCAACTTTCTTTACTTGATTTTTAAAAATAAGAAGAGTAAATAAAGGAATGATTATAGCACTGTTTTGTTAGGTTTATAACAGAAATAGATAATGTATATGATTATAATAAAACAAAAGAGGGGGGAAGAAAGTGGTAGTATATTTGAGCAAGCTTGCTATATTCCCCTCTCCACGAAAAAAGTATTAACCCGAAGTAAACACTGATAAATTAAGATGTACATTATAATTCCTTGATAAACCACTAAGAAAATGACTCAAAAATATAGGTAAAATAGCAACAGAAAAATTAGAATTGTTACCAGTAATATTTGTTTAACACAGTGAATATAGTAAAGTCAACAAAATAGATATAAACCACATAGAAAATAAATAGCAAACTATCAAGCATACATACATTTCATTTGATAAAATCATGTGAATGATTTTATCAAATGAAAATAGACTAAATATTCCCATAGAACCTCAGATATTGTCAGACAGGACAAAAAGTGGGGTCCGACTATATTTCCAAATATGTTTAAAAAAACTTTTTTAAATGGAAAAATATTTATTGTAAGAAAAAGTGACAGGAGTGGCCATATTAATTGATCATACAAAATGGACTTTAAGACAAGAAATATTTCTGGAGATATAAAAGTGTGTTTTACAATAATAAAAGGGTCAATATATCTGAAAGATATAACAAGTGTAAAGATATATGAACCTGACAATAAAGTTTCACATTACATGAAGCAAAAAGCAATATGTTTGTAAGAAAAAATAGACAATGAAGTGATTATGGTTGGAAATTTCTATATCTTCCTCTTGATTCTTGATAGAACAACTAGAGAAATTATCCATAAGTATATTTAAGGTTGAAGTAACACTATTAACTAACTTGACTCAACTGATATTTTTAGAACACTTATTCCAGCAACACAGAATAAAACTTCTTTCAAACACACATGGAACATTCTCCATGAAAGATTGCAAGACAGGCCATAAAATAAGTCTCAAAAAATGTAAAAATATTGAAATAATTTAAAATATGTGTTCTGAACACAATACAGTGAATTTAGAAATCATGAACACAAATGAATTGGAGGAAATTCCAAAACATTTGGAAACTAAACCACATAATAATTAATAATCTGTGAGTCAAAGAAGAACTCACAAAGAAAGTTAGAAAATATTTTAAACTGAATAGAAACTGGCATACAATTATCAAAATTTATGCAATGCAACTAAAGCAACATAAAGTAAAATCATCAGTTTTAAATGCCCATATTAGAAAAAAGTTATAATAATCAAAGCTTCATCCTAAAAACTAGAAAAATAAGAGTAAATTAAACATAATTAAGTATAAGTAACAAATAATGAAAGTCAGAGAGAAAGTAAATATAATAGAAAAGAAAGAAGCAACTTAGAAAACCAGTGAAACCAAAATTCATTCTTAGAAGACATAAAAAAAAATTAACAAGCCTTTACCTTGATTGAGAGAGAATAAAATGAAAGGAGAAACAAATAAAATCAAGAATCAAAGAGGAGATATAAGAAGGGAATATTATGAACAAGTGTATGCCAAATAACTAGACAACTTACAATGAGTTCACATATTCCCAGAAAAACACTTCTTGCCAAAACTGATTCAAGAAGAAATAGAAAACTCAAGACTTATAAAAATAAACTTATGATAAGTTACAATAACTTTACTTATAACAAGTAACAAAAGTGATTTAGTAATGAAAAATCTCTCCACAAAAGGAAACTCAGGCCCAGATGACTTTACTGATGAATTCTATCAAATGCTTAAAGAAGAAATATTACAAATTCTACACAAATTTTCTTACAGAAAATATGGAGGGAGAAAAATTTGCCAACTCATCTTTGAGGTTAATATTAACATTTTACCAAAGTCAGGCAAAGACATAACAAGAGAAGAAAACCATAAACAAATATCTCTCATAAGCATATACTCAAAAGTTCTCAAAAACTTTAGACAACAAAAAGCCAGCAACATAAAACACATACTTTACTATATTTTTGGACGTTTTATTCTACTCTGCTGAGCCATGTGTCTCTTCATACAACAGTACTACAGTGTCTTGATTGCTGTACCTTTGTATTAAATTTTGAAAGCAGATAACATAAGTCCTTCATCTTTTTTCTCATTTTTCAAGCTTGCTATGGGTATACTAATTCCTTCACATTTCCATGTAAATTTTAGTATCGATTTTTAAATTTCTAAAAGTTTTAAATGTCTTAAATATTGATAGGAATTGTGCTTAATCTGTATATGTATTTGGAGTAAATTGCCATTTTAACAATGGTAAGTCATCCAACTCAGAAAATTGCAGTAAGTATCCATTTATTTAGATTTCCTTCAATTTCTCTCTGTAATGTTTTATATGTTTCAGAATACAAGTCCTACATTTCCTTTGATAAATTTATTCCAAAATGCTTTTTTCTTTTTGATGCTATTTTGAAAGTGTTTTATTAATTTATTTCTGGGTGGTTCATTACTAGTACATAGACAAAAATTTATTTTTATATATTGATCTTATATCCTGCCAATTTGCTAAACTCATTAATTTTATTCTAGTACTTTTCTAGATTCCTTTGGTTTTCTACATATGGGGTCATGGTGTCTCAAATAAAAGAGAATTACCTCATCTTTTTAAAGTTTGCCCGTTCTGTCTTCTTTTTTTTTTTTAGGAAGATTAGCCCTGAGCTAACATCTACTGCCAATCCTCCTCGTTTTTGCTGAGGAAGACTTGCCCTGAGCTCCCATCTATGCCCATCTTCCTCTACTTTATATGTGGGACGCCTACCACAGCATGTCTTGACAAGCAGTGTGTAGGTCCACACCCCAGATCCGAACCTGCGAACCCAGGGCCACCGAAGCAGAATGTGCAAACTTAACCGCTGCACCACCAGGTCAGTCTCTCTCTCTCTTTATTGCATTGGTTAGATTCTCCAGTTCTGTTTTGAGTAGAATTTCTCAAAACAGTCAGCTTTGCCTTATTCCCAATATTAGAGGGATAATTTTCAGTCTTTTATCACAAAACATAATTTTAGTTGTTTTTCATAGACACCCCTTATTAGGTTAAGAACATTCATAGCACAAGATAGTTTCTTTGACAAAGAGCGTCCCCAAATAAATATGTTTATATTAAATTTTCTGAAGGAAAATTAGACTCTCAGACACTTTGTAAATTGTGCTTGCATGCAGAGAGAGCATCTATACAAAATATCAGAGAGAAAACAGTGCTTCCCATTTCCTAAAATCTTTTCTCACTATGTTCCAGATCTAGTTAGATATGAGTTGAACTGTTCTTGGCTTAAATTGTTTCCCTCACAGTGGCCATGGCCTAAACACATTGCAAACTGCAGGGTGGTGGGGAGGTCTTTTTCTAAAGAAATAGAATTCATTTTGTTAGATATCTAGTGATCACTACTCATCTCACCTACAGCAAGAAAACATCTATTTTACTAGTCTACAAACTATCTTGTTTCACAGAGATTAGCTATGAACAGTGACAAGGTCATCAAACGGGGATAAAATCCTCTTGAATTTATAATCATTTATATTTTATGGGAGAAACAAGAGGGAAAAAATAACAAAGCGTTTTGGACTTAAGTGCCAGTAGATGGGTCAACTCAATAAATGAGTGCTTTCAGCAAAGATTTTGGCTAAAAAGATTTTTGAAAGCTAAATGGTAATCTAACTGCCACTTATAACATATTTCCTATACAAACTTTTCACCTTTCATAAGAATTTTACCTGATGTGAATCATTTTTATGAACATATTTTAAGTTGAGAACGATGCATAAATACACTTGGTGCACTGTTTTATCTTTCAATATATTTGATAAACACAGAAAGTCAGTGAAGTCAATGATAGATTTATTCCCAGATTTGAACAGGTCACAACATGAAGGCAAGGTTTCTTTTGATTTGAACAGGTCACAACATGAAGGCAAGGTTTCTTTTGAGATTCCAGGCATAAAACATATGGATGCATCCAGCATTAATTTAAGTAGAACGAGGAAATGTGTTGCTTCCATTTACTTTAACAAACTAAATTTTTAAATATATTTTCATTTTTATATTTTTGTCCGTAGTCTATCACCCATATCTGCTTAAGAAAAATAATAGCATATGGCATCCAGAGCTAATTTAGAGGAAATGCCATGAGGAAAAAACAGTAAGATCCTGAAAATTGCCTAGTTAGTTGTTCCCTATTCTGTGGACTTACATAATTAATGTTCTATCCATAAGTAACAACTTCCTGAACATTTACATAAATGTGAGAAAAGCTATTCATGTGTTTATTCAAGACACGCTTTTCCAGTTGTCTGGTTTACTTTAGGAATGCTTCAAAATAGGACGTAAATTGTATACTTAGTTTGCATTCTTTTGTGTTACAAAGAGTGATTTCTCAGCCTAGTTAGGAGCAGAGACTGCTATATATTGAATGCATCTCATCTCGCCATCTAAAAGATTTTGTTCCTGCTATAAATATATATATATCATACCTAAAATTTAAATTAAAAAACCCCTGCCATACATCAAACTACTATATACCTTACTTATCTTGTCCAATTTGAAAGAAAATTTCTCAAGAAAGTTTTGTGTATCTACTGACCTCCTTTATATAGTATTGTTCTCCCTTTTACCCCTTCAATAAGGATATAACACACACTACAGTATTGAAAAGGTTCTTATCAATTTTTTTCAAGGATTCCTTTCCAAATCCAATGGTCAATTGTATGTCATTGTGTCATGACTTGACTTCTAACAGATTTGAGCACTCTTGAACTCACTGTCCATGACACAATTTCTTCATTTGATTTCTAGGAAAAACCACTATCCTGATTTTTCTCTTGTCTCCCTGACACTTTTAAGTTTCTCTTGAGATTCTTCACCTCTCACAGGTCTCTTAATGTTTGTGTAAGCCAGGGGTTAATCCTAGGCTCTCTTCCTGGGTTGTGGTCTCTCACTAGTGATAACGTTTTTCTCAGGCTTCAAATATTACATATACTGATAATTTCCAAATTCATGTATTAGCTCTCATTTTGTCCCTTAGTCCCATACCTAATATATTATATCTCTTTACTTGAATTTGCCACCTAGAAAATACCTAAAAAGGAACTCTTATTTCCTTCTCCCCCTCCACACCTGTTCTTCCAGCCTTGTCTCTGCTTCATACGTATTTGATGAAGCCACGATCTTAGAATCAACATTTATTCCTCACTTTTCTTCTTCTTAAACACGCAATCCAACAACAGGTCCCCTTTTGATCTACCTTAAAAATATATCTCTAAAAACCTACATTTAGTTACTTCTCAACACTTTCACTCTTACCTTCCATTCCTAGGTTCCCTCACCCCTAGCCCAGATTGACGTAATGTCTTCATAAACTGTCTCTCTGTTTCCACTCTTATTCCTCTGTGGTCTGTTCTCCACTCGGCAATTTGCTGTTGGTTGCTGACTGATAATCCATTCTCTTTCCCATCTTTCAGAAATCTGCAGGACACAGATTAGTTAGGTATCATGTTCCAGCTATATCTCCCTCTTTTGAAATAATAATAATAATTTAAAAAACACGCAAATACTTCTTCCACTTTAAAAATGGGAGGTGGTTCTTATTTATTCATATAATTTAATTTCCATCTTCTTAATCTACTCTCGAAGATATTGCTTGTCAGTCTTACCTTATCCTATCTATGGTTTATTGCTATATTACTTTCACCTATACACTTATTGCAAGTAAAAAAGAAAATTGTAATACCTAATTTTGGGGATATTGTTTCACATATATAACCATATAGAAACTGTTTTTAAGCTATTTTGTAAAAGACTTTGCACAGGATATTATGGTCATTTAAGTTTCTCTGCTTTGCAATTATATTCACTACTTGAAATTATTTCTGTGAAGAAGTGCATGAGGCAAAGAAATGATCCATTGATGTCAAGACTGATGGAGATGGGAGCTGAAAGAATCCCCGCTCCTTCCTTAAGAGGTTCAGATGAAGATAAGTAACAGGTTCTAGGTCACTTTCTCAGTGGTAGATGGATCTGTGAATCCTTGTTTGCTTGTCTTTGCCATTGGCAGTACTCTGAGATTGAAAACACCCATTGAATATAAAACATGTCACTATCCTATATCCATTTTTATAGATGAGTAAAACTGAGGCTCAGAAAGGGATCAGCAGCCCAAGATGACAAGAAAGCAAGCAGCAGAGTTAAAATCATTTATGAGTTCTAGAAATGTCAACAGGTTGTCTTATATGATAGTGTTAAACAAAACAGACATGACCTTGCCCTTCATAAAGATTAGTTTAGTGAAAACTGATATTATATTCGACTATATTATTTCCGTGAAGCTTAATCTCGTAAATTGTTTTAAGTGAATTAAGGAAGATGAATAAAGGCAGGAAATAATTTTCCTTAATCATATGTTTTCATCACTTTCATTTTTACAGACAGCTATTTCAGGTGGTTGTTATGATTGAATCACTAAATATAGCATAGCCTGAAAGACCAATGACAAATTTAATCATGGAAGGGCTGTTTTTGACTAGTAACCTTTTAATATGTATTGAATATTGAAGTAATCCTAGCTGTGTTTCTGGTAACAAACATAGTATCTTAGAATCTAAGAATGTCAGCGTTGGAAGTTAACTGCATTATTTAGGAATCTTTCAGTTGCAAGAGATAGAAATCCAGTTCAACATGGCCTAAAAAAGAATGATTTAAACAGACACACATTAACAATTTATTGAAGAGCACTAGGTAACTCGGAGAATTGGGTGCAGCACTTCAAGAAACGAGGCAGCTGTGGGTCTTTCAGGAACTGGACACTCAGGGTATCGTCTGCATCTCTTTTCTGCTTTAATTTTTGATGTTCATGCCTTTTAATGTGTTTTTCAGCATAATTTCAAGTAGTTCTTGAGTTATCATCCTAAATGCTGTATAGCAAAGAGAAAGGAGAATACTTTCTCTGTGATCTCAAGGGGAAAATCCCACGGATGAATTTAAGTTGTCATGGCTTAAAGTACAGGCACTTCTTTGATCAATTATTTTGTCCAGGGCCTTGGGTACCATGGTTTTCCCAGAGTTGGTCATATTACCAATCCTAAGTGGTCAGGAGAGTAAGTTCTATTTATAGAAACTGGTGGATAGACATGCTGACAGAAAGAGATAATAGTCACAGGTTACACTTTGGTTTCCCAACACGCACGACCACACACAAAAATATATTTTTCCTTACTATAATTTTTTAAAGAATGCCTTCCCCACCATCTTTAATGCAACAAGCCAGTATACAATCATGAATGAACCCCAAAATAGGCCCTTCACAATATCTAACAACTGCATTGAAAACCAGATCCACCATATATCTGCTCAAGGTGAATTCCCACCAGTTATATCTAGAAGTGGCCTATCATGATAATGCAACCTGTGGCAGAAATATACATGTACATATATACCACAGAAACTGTCAGCATACTAAAATCTCCTATTTAGATAAAACAAGAAGGAATCCTAGCTTACAGATCAAAGCAAATATCATAGCTTGTTGAACAGGAATTTGTGAGTTTCATTTATTTGTTGTGTGAGTTTCTTGGTCTGGCTTTATGTCTGAGGAGATCCCCTTTCCACAGAGTTTTCAGCGGACACATGAGAAAGGGGCACTGGGGAGCATCTCCCTAATGGGTACTATACAGCTTTAGTGCTCAAAATTAGTCCTGTTGTGTTGACAACAGCCTGAAATTTGCTCTAGTAAGAGAGCAGTCATAAATTTCTTTTTAGTTTTAGGGTTTCTATGGCAATACAACACCATGAGAAGAGTTGTCTGTTTATTTATTTGAACCTAAGTTCTGCTTTGAGATTTCTATTTCAGAAGGCAATGGGGGGGGGGGGGAGGTGCCTCTCTAACTCCTAGACTTCAGTTACAGGGTTCTGCTTTGACTTCTGCCAGGAAGCAAAGTGGAACAGCGAGCTAACTTGGTTAATTGGGGGATCCTCCTTGCCTTTCCTCAGGCTACATTTCCATAGATAGGCTTTTCAGGGAAGAATATTCATGAGTTTTGTTTTTGAGGGGGAGGGGGTCCTTGACTGGCTAGAATACCGATTTGAAGGGCTAGGAGAATTCATGCTTGCCCTGTTCTCTGGATCCTCCTGAGTGCCCATCTTTTCTCCCACTGAGTTTTCTACCTCTCTGCCACCTCTCACACTAATTTTACTGTGGGACACTGGACTTAGCTCTCATAATCTTAAACACGTAAGATTCCCTCACTCCTGCATTTATAAATAGCTGGGCTCAGCAGAAAAGGCACTTTTAGCAAAACCAATTACACGGCTAGTTCTCTTTGCCCTTCCTTTCTACTTTCGGGTATGCCAGCTAACAAGGTAGACATTTGTTGAAAAATCTTATGGAAGGTACAAGAAGCAGCCTAGCATTCCACTATCTCAACTTGTTCTATCAGATCCCCATAGCAAAGCTCTCCAACAGTGTTCTCAGAATAGGACATGCATGCTGAGGTGTTTATCCCCTCAGTCCTCAGATGGCATGGCAGAAACAAGAACTGTGGAAACTCTGGGCCAGTCTCTGGCCTTCTTTAGGATGTTTATGTAGTGATATAAGCAAATAGAATTTTCTAGACATGTGATGAAATAAAATATGTACATATTTTAAGTACTATCCTAAAACTACAAGTTAGTTGGAGACATATTTGAAACTCAAAATTCATGTAACAATCATTTAACCAGTTGCATTGCCATACCAGAATAAGCATGGTTGTCCTCCTAACCCAGGATAGAGAAATCCTCCTTATCTACTCCCTCCCCTCAATTTGGTCAGTTTTGCACTTGAGTCTTTCATAACAATATTCCATATCAGATGCCAAGTTTCATATTAGCTCAAGTAGCAATGATTATAGGCAACAGAAACTGATATTAGCTAACAGTAAAAATGGAACTTACTGCAAATATATGGGATAATTCTCTTAATGGAGAGAAAAGATGCCAAAATTGGAGAAGTTTTGGTGAGTATAGGGTCTGAAATCTGGGACCTGGTACTAGATCATCAAGTATTCAGGAGTCTGGCTCATTTGAGGAATGAAAATAAGAATAGAATATGGAAAAAGAGGAATTAGTAAAAAAAGAAAATTAAAGAATAGGTAAAGGCTGGATTGTGGTAAACCCTTCAGGTGCTATACTAAGGACAATTTGAAGACTTTCCTACATGAGAGAGAAAGCTGTTGTTACAACTGGCCGGCAACCAATTTTGTGTAATTTGTCCCAGGTGCTCACAAGTGTCCCCTATATCCCAAGTGTCCCACACATTGAATGGCAGCTTATCAGGGATGAGACAAACAATGACAACAACAAAATTAAGGGATTTGGAAACTCTTCCATTTCTTTTCTTTTTTAGTTGTGGGTCCTTCTAGTTGTGGCATGTGGGACGCCACCTCAACATGGCCTAATGAGCGGTACCATGTCCGCACCCAGGATCCCAACCCTGGGCCGGGGAAGCGGAGTGCACGAACTTAACCACTTGGCCACGGGGCTGGTCCCGAAACTCTTCTATTTCAACACTGAGATAAAATTGAAAATGGAGCTGCTGAGTAAAGTTACAACCAGGTAGTGGCAAAGGAGAGTAATAAATGATCTTAAATTTTCTGTTCCCCAGACCTCTATTCTTTATACTATTTCATAAAGAGGGATTCGTTATCAAGTTCTTTAGCTGTAGTTTGAAAACAACACACAAACTCAAAATTCTGAGGAATTATTACCTTCAATCTGTTTTTCCGTTTAATTATTCTGTAGGAATTTTATGAAAATTTGTATTTATCTTCTCCAAAATTCTTTGTGGAGTGGAACGCACAAACAGATAGATAGAACACTAACTATGAGCTAACGTAGAGGCCCCGTGTAATGCCGTCAAATCTTTCGGTGCATGTTGTCAAAGCAATCGAAGTTCCCAAAGATTACATGCATGAAACCTAAAGACGTTTGTCTCTCTAAACTCTGTCCATACCAGAAACAGTGAGAAAACTCTGTCTTCACAGCTACGTGAAAGCAAGAAGTTTCTTCAATATTCTAGACTAAAGCTACAAAGTGATTTCAGCTTGAGAGGTCATTCCGGAGTGAGCACTTTGTTGCACTAGCAAGTGACAAAGAGGGCAAAGGCTTCTGAACAGACAGAAAATGAGTAAAAGAAAACCATCCTCTTTCACAAAAAGAATCCTTGCCAACTGGAGTTCAAACAAACTCTTATCAGGCAAACCAGCTGAGGGGGCTGTAATAACTTTATCTTAATATGACAAGAGGATTGATAAACACGTCAACGTCTGATAGAGATTAACAAACAAATAAATAAAACACTACTTGACCAAACTGTATCTCTTCAATAAGAAAGTAGATACAACTCCACCAAAAGAAAAATCCTTTCTAAAAATATGTTAATGGAGATCATTCAACTTTAGAAATAGAAAAATTGACATTTTTTAAAATATTTGCATTATTTTGCAAACAACATAAACATTTATAGTACAGTTGAATAAAATCTAAACATTTAAGATTCATGAGAATCAAAGAACAGTATTCAAGGCATTTTTGAAACTGAGGAAAATAATTTAATACAAAGAGGCTTCCCAAAATAGGTGGGAAAAAAATCAAGATATGGTTTATAAGATCTAGATTGTGAATGTTTAGGTATCCCAATTATATTATGAAAACTTGGTGGTATATTGAAGAGCTGTGTACAATAAAATGTCAGTTTTGTCTTCAATTTATGGAATTAGTATGTATTAATCTATGGAGAACACTGATATGTATTCTTATGTAAAACGTTCGAAAGCATTATGAATTTCAAAATTTTCACCGAATTGCTAAAATTTTAATTACACACATCAGAATAATAAAATCAAGCTGAAAATACACAATCAATGGGTTTTGGATTAAGGTACATTTTTGGCAAGATTCTTTTCAATAATTAAAATCTTTAGTTTTGTCAATCTGTGCTGAGTCAAAGCTGAGCAAAAAACATGAGCTGTTAGCAATCATTAATTTTTTCCTTGTCTCCTATTTTCCCTGTGACTTTTAAATATGGATCTACAACATTTGGATAATGGGTATTTCTTAAATAAAGTTACTGAATAGTGCATAATTGTCACCCGCTTAATAGTTTTCTTTTCCTTTTATGTTTGTTTTTTCAGAAACATTAACTTTGCTCAATTAAGAGAGAGCAGTATCCACCTATAAACGACTATCATAAGAATTCAAATCCTTAGCACAGCAAATATATATGTCCATATCTGCAGAGCAGAAATGAACAAGAGCCACCTGCACTGCAAATTGATGTCAGGCAAAAGCAGAAGAGATGAACACAGCACAGGGGACTTGCAGAAGCCTCTTGTTTCTTGATGCTCCTTGTTTTACAAAAAGCCTTATTTACTTCCCAGATTAAAAAAAAAGTATTTATTTCCAAGATATCAATCTATATTTGCATCTAAGGCAGAATAAGAACCCTAGACCCAAACCAGTGAGACCGTATTTCTTGGTTTACCAAAAACAATTCAGTTCGCTTGTTATACTATGTAACTTTTAGGAGGAGCTCTTCACTCCAAAAGTGCTCTGGTTTGTACAATAATAAACACAATCATTTTTCCCTCCAGTGTGGTTGATCTTTTCAAAACATTCCCTCATCATGATTAGGGTTGTTAGCCTGGCGTTGCAGTATATATATCTCATATGAGACATTTTCCTTCTGTCAGTAGATCCAAGATTGTTTGTGCAAGCTCTATAACTTATTCCAGCCCAAAGTTGAATATATCATATAGTGTTATTGTTCAGTTTGGGTTGCTGTGATATATCCTGTATATTTTAGAAACTCTTTAAGTGTATATAACAAGATAACAGTAGGATCAACAATAAAATATATATTTAATTAGTTCATTTTGCAGGACATTTTGAGGTAGACAGTTTCTGATTTGACAGCAGCTTTGTGATGCTATTAATAATCCAAGTTCTTTCTGTCTTTCTATTTCACTATACGTTGCTTTTCCTTTTTCTGGTTCCATGCTTGTGACCTCATGTTTGAAAGATAGGTGTTGTGTCATAGCTTAGGCTTCATACACGTGTTTAAGGCAGTAAAAACAGCAAAGAATGGTGTCAGTAACTCCTCTCTCCTTTCCTTTCACCAATGAAGGAAATTCATTGACAAGTTTATAGGCACTCTTCTCTGTATGGCTCATTGCACTGAATTAGAACATAGGACCACTTGTACAGTTGGCTGTAAATGTAAATGTCTGGTATTTAACTTATATAATAAGAGGTAGTAAATCTAAATTGGGGAGTTGTTTTACATATATTTATATAAATATTTATGTATAAATATATACATTATATTTGTTTATATATATAAATTTTTTAAAAAATAAGCTGTATTCAATTGTAAGTTCTAAAGATTCAACCTATAACGGGAGTTTGGGGAAATATTTCACTGTATCACTTATAAGAATTACATTTTTTATCTAATCCATCAACAAACATTATCACAGTGATAGGTACAACAGATAAATATAATTGTAGTCAGACACATCGTACATCACATTCTATTGCTAAATTGTAGTTATTAATTGTTTGAAAAATCACATTAATATGCATACTTTTATTTCTATATTTGACAGGCTGATGTAGTTATTAATATAGCCATTTTCCCAGGTGAGAAAGACAGGAGTAACCTGGTTTTCTAAAACTCACAGAATTAATTTTGGTTTTAATTACTTAGAATTTTTCTTTTTCCATTTAAAATAACAATAACAAGTCTCACAAGTATAGCAAGTATAAAAGGATTGTAGAAGCTTAGAAGAGAGCGCTCACGTGTGCCCCAGGGAAATTAAGGACATCTTCACAGAGGGTAGGATTGAAAGGTACGTTGAGTGAAAGACAGGGATTTCAGCTAAGAGGAGACATTGTGGGGGGAAATTTCATTATCAGAAAATATATGCAGGGGCTGGCCTGGTGGCATAGTGGTTAAGTTCAGAATATATGTGAAAAGGGGAAAAGGTTGAAAATTTACAGGGAAAAAGAACTGATCCACCAGACTGGAAGGTATTACGATGACAGGGAGAAATGGCATACCAGTATGGAAGAAGGCTTTCAGTGTTAAATAGAAAGCATCTTGTGATACATTTTTGTGTTTTGTAAGTTTAAAACATTTAATTTTAGTGTAATGATATCATTTTATTGTTATAAGGTGGAAAATCTTCATTATAATTCAAAATGTTAGGAGTAAAGAAAAATGGCTTTACTCATGTGGGCCATGTGATACAAGCTCAATGCTTTCTGCAGACATTGTGACAGAGAAGTATTACGCAAGTGTTCAAAGGGTTGACTGACTCTCCTAAAAGAAAAATAAACTTTATTGCAAAAAAAAGGTGTATCGATTTTTGAAACATTTCTGAGAAAAGATAAAATAGACAATACATAAAATAGATTATAGAAGAGAGAAGTGACTCAACGTACAAAGTGCAATTCTATACAATACTATAAACCAAGTAGACCTAACAGAAATTTATTGAACACTCCCTTCAACAATAGCAGAATACACATTCTTTTCAAGTGCACATGGGATATTCTCCAAGGTAGGCCTTATTTTAGACCATAAAACACATCTCAGCAATTTTGAAAGGATTGAGATTTTACAAAATATTTTATTCTATTTGAATGGAATGAACTTAGAAACTAATAACGTAGGAAGTTAGGAAATGAACAACAATATGCCAATTAAACAACAACAACCTAAATAACCAAATAGTTCAATGTCTATGAAAATAATCCAAAACCAATCTATAAACGAAAATTTGGGTGAGTTTATTCTGAGCTAAAATGTAAGGACCATGGCCTGGGGCCTTTCTTCCTGAAGGAAGAAAGGGCCTCAAAGAAGTGGGGTGCACAGAGTGCTTATATACCCCCAAAGAGGATGTTTCACATATGATTGAAATGTCCCTTTTACAATAGTTGAGAGACTGCTCTGTCGGCACAGTGATTGATGGACACAGCAGGTAGGTCTGCTGTCTTGGTCGATGCAGCAGGGTGGCAGGTCTGTTGTCTCGAGCTGAGTGGTCACAGGTGAGCGCAGCAATCAGTTCCTAGCCTAAGGAAAGATGCTTGTCTTTAAGGAAATGCCAGTGTGGGGGGAAGTTGCACCTTTATCTTAAGGGCATTTGTTCTTGCCATAGGAAATGCTTAAATCAGATATACAATGCATGCTCAATGGCCATGTCAGGCCCTTTTGGCAAAACAAGATCAGGCCGATTTAGGTTTACACCAAATGGCTTCCTCATATACTCCAATATATCCTATTGCTTGCCATTTCTATTAGTCATCAAGAAGAAATCAAAAAGGAAATTAGAAAATACTTTAAGATTAGTTCAAATGAAAACTTAGCATTCTAACTTTTGAGATACAGCTACTGCAAGACTGAGAGGGATGTTTATAGCTCTCAAACACCTATATTAAAAAGGAAGAAAGATTTCACATTAATAATCTGAAATCTCCATGAGAATAGAATCATGTTTGATTGTTCTTCTCCCACGGTAATTGCACCTAGAATCAGGTCTTTTCTCCTCTGTCTTCAGACAGTATGCCAACTCAATTGCATCTCTCGTATTGTAGTTGGATGACTTGATGGCCTAAAATTAATAAAGAATGGGTGAAATTTGCCGATTTTATCAAGCTAATCTCAGTGACCATTAGGAAGTCTCTCAACTGATCTGACAATTTCGGTTCACTTGTCAGTATTACGTGATATGTTTTTGTAATGAGTACCTGAGTTTAACATAAAATGTGTTTTAAAGGTGGGAACGCATGATAAATATCAAAGTATCCTATTGTGACTCTTACATAAAATGTCTTTTTATTATTTTTTTCTTTTAATAGACTTTATCTTTTAGACCTATGTCTTGCTCTTTAGTAGAATTTCATTCCTCACTGGTATAGTGATTACCTTGACTTTCACTGAGAATAGCCAATATTGAGCAAAAACTTTCCACTATTTTATGGGGTTGTTTCATGATTTTTCCCTTCAAAACTTTGTCAAGAATGCAAGTTAAATAGTATTTAAAAATATGCCCTTCCACTGTATGGATATAATTTAAATATAGCTGCATCTCACAAATGATGGAAAAGGTGAGCAACTATAAATCCATATTTTGCACTATAAATAAGCTGTTTTGTTTTTTTCAAGAAAATGACCAATGTGTTGTAGATACTCAAGCACGTGTCTTGAATTTAATGTTGTTTCCATGGGGAGAGGGTTTTAGAAAGTGTGTTGGCTTTAGATATCTTTTTGAAGGCTGTGTTCTCTCTTGGCACAGTTTTTTTAAAGGATTACTCTAAACAATTTTTAAATCAATAAGTAATTATCATGGTTCTTTCCAATCAAATAAATATTGACTTAGGAGAAGACATATGCTTTTTCTCTATTTCTGGGAAAGAATGCTGTGATTGCTGTTTGCCATCATTTCACATTAAATAAACTCAGATATTTGTTAAATGAAGTGATACAAAACATTTAAAAGAGATACACACTGGATTTTATATTGTTCGGCTGGGAGGTATAACAGCCTATTCTGGCTTTTTTCTACCTGGCCTTTGCATATCAGTTTGTAAGAGATATATTCAGACAATATATTAGGGTGTTTATTTGAGGCATTAATACCAAAGCCTGGCAGCATTATCTCTACTGTTTATATCACTATAAAATAAGTTTATAGTGATACAATTAGTAATGTTAAGCCTAGAAATTATAAGGAGTAGTACTGATTGTTCCACAGTAAAGTTCACTTTATAGTGACATTAATGAACAATATTTGTGCCATCGTGCTTTATGGTATCAAGTAATTTCACTGTAAGAGAATAATAGTCATTCTGAATACTTTAATCTCACAGCTAAACTTTGCATTCATGGTATTTTTTTTTTCTTTTTGCCAAGGAAGATTCACCCTGAACATCTGTTCCCTATCTTCCCTTTTTTGCTGAGGAAGTGTTGCCCTGAGCTAACATCTGTTGCCAATCTTCTTTTTAAATTATGTAAGCTGCTGCCTCAGCATGGCCACTGATGAGTGGTGTAGGTCCACATCCAGGAACTGAACCTGGGCCACTGAAGGGGAGTGTGCCGGACTTAACCACTAGGCCATGGGAGCTGGCCCTAGTCATGGTATATTTTTTTTGCTGAGGAAGATTTGCCCTAAGCTGATATCTGTTGCCAATTTTACTCTTTTTGCTTAAGGAAGGTTCACCCTGAGCTAGCATCTGTGCCAGTCTTCCTCTATTTTGCATGTGGGTCACCACCACAGCATGACCATCAACAAGTGGTGTAGGTCCGTGCCTGGGAACCAAACCTGGACCGCTGAAGCAGAGCATGCAGAACATAACCACTAGATCACAGGGCTAGCCCTATTCCTGGTATGTAATTCAATGTCACAACAATTCACAGGTTTTTCTTATCTCCTAAAGTTGTGAAGAATTTCTTTTTAAGCAAGGATATTACAAAGTTATAAACTTTGAAATATTATGCATAATTTGAATTAATTCTTTAAAAATAATTATTCTTCTGAATGTTTTTTGTATATTTTAGTTAGGATACGAAAGCACAGCTTTTGATTTTATTTATGGATTTTTGTGTGCATAAGTCATTTTGTGATGAAATTATAACCTGTATTTTAAATGATTATAATTCGAATACAAGTTCACTTTTAACACATTATATTCATACCATAACATTTGAAGTCATGGGTTTTTAATTACAGTGTCATAAAGTGGTTTTCGGTTACCATATTGTAATGTTGACTAAGTAACAAATGAGTTGGATTAGTGTTTGTCTACTGTATTTGCAAGGATATGTTAGGATATACCTTGTTATTTGACAATCCAAAAGTCTCAGATATAGCACATCAAAGATTATTTCTTGCTCACATTTTAGGCAAACCCTTGGACACCTGTCTTTCATATAGTAATGATGGAGCCTAGGAAAGCCTTCATTATCTTTTTATTGCATCACGTGGAATGTGTCCTTCCCATTCAATGTGCCAAGTTAGAGAATTCTGGAGGGTCTCGTACTGGTAGTTCAGTACTTTGGCTAGGATGCAGTAAATGTTACCTGTGATCACAATCAAAGGGCCAACTCTAGGCACATTGCTACTTCCAACTGCATGAGACTGGAAAATACGGTTTCCATGTACTCCAAAGATGTGGAGAAATAATATTATGTTAGAAAGCGCTCCTGCCCAGCAAAGCATTGGTCTATGCCTAGTTAAATTGAATATATATTCCTCTATCATTACTTGTTATAAAATAAGAACCTGTAAGCTATCAAGTAAATAGACTTTCCCTTGTAAAAAGGACAATTTCAAGTATTTTTCAGCTCTTTCTAGACATAAAGATATCATAATTAGTGCATTATTTGTTAGTAAGTGGAACAAATATTCTTAGAAAGAATCAATTCACTACAAAAGATTTCAGCATATTCACGAGCATTTCACATACCTGCTGCATGTGGTTTACTACATTAAATTATGTTAAAGTAATTTTTAATATATGAAATCATACATCTAAAATTTTGTGATTGGTTAATTTCCTTTGGTATTATACTTAGGAAAAATAATTATAATTTGAATCATATATTAGTTACACTAATTTCTTTTTATTGCTGATTCAACTCTTTTATCATTTTTTTCTTTATGTTAAATAGCATTGTTCATAAGCTCATTTGCTCCAAAGCCATAATTTATTTAGTGCATGTTGGTATAATTATGGCATCAATAAATTGAAAGGTTAAAGTGACTTTGCTCTGATTCTAGCTGGCTAAATGGCCAGAGAGATATCGCCTGACATAGAACTAGATTGCATGAACATCAGTAGAACTTATCACCAAAGGATTGAAGAAAATTTAAGGTCAAAATGCGTATTATTTTGTCAAGTGATAGACTTGGGTAAAAAATATCAAGTAGAAATATAAATATGTCTTTCCTGTAAATGATCTGACAAAAAATAGCTATGGGCAGGTGACAGAAAGCAGAACTGCTTAGATGCTCATACAAGCTCCAGAAACATTTGCTTCATTTTGTAACCTATACTGGTAGGTTTATATAGGTGGGGGAACAAATACCTGTGTTCTACATTTTCATTTTACACCTGCTCATTGGAGGAGGATGTATCTCAAATCTACAGGAAAGTTATGATGGATGAAAAAAGTTCAAATTTAGAATTTTTTCTTTCTCAATAATGACAGCAATGTCTGGTATGACTTTTATCCCATCTGATTGATGTTTGAAGCAATTTACTCAAGTTGTACAAAATCTTCCACTTGTTCACTAAGATTCCTATGTGACCTTAAATAGTTTTCCTACTAAATTTTCCTCATGGTACTCTTCATTTTTCAAAAGTTAATTTTTATACTACTCTTTCTGGTTTTGTTAGCTTAAATTTCTGCAGTGAATAGAGCTGTCTTGAGGAGCAAACTGTATTCAAGAGTATGAAATGTTTTCCAGACCTTGATGCTAAACCATCTAATCAGCTTGGTTGGTAAAAAGGTGCTTATGAATTATGTAGTACTTGAAAAATATTTATTCTTGTTGAAAATGTTTTAAAGCTAAAAGACAATTTCCCACAATATTTTCAGTATAGTTCAATAGACAAGCACTCATTTATTCTATCCCATATTTGTCTTGCTATTTAAATGCCAAGTATCAATTACTCTGAATATTATTTTAATGATTAATTTTTTTACTTTTTCCTTTGAAATTTCATTTCCTTTTTCTTTTTTAAATAAAACTTGTATATATTTACAGTGTACAACATGAAGATTTGACATATGTGTACATAGTAAAATGATTACTACAATCAAGCTAATTAACATACCATCTCCTCACACAGTTACCATTTTTTGTGTATGATGAGAGCACCTGAAATTTACTCTCTTAACAAATTTCTGGTATTTAATACAGTATTGATGACTATAGTCATGCTGTACGTTATATTTCTAGACTTATTCATCTATGTAAGTACAACTTTGTACCCATTGACCAAACGTCTCCCTATATTCCCCATCTCCCTACCCCAGGTAACCACCAGTCTACTCTCTACTTCTGCGTATTTGACTCTTTTCAATTCCACATACGAATGAGATCATGCAGCTCTTTGCTTTCTGTGTTTGGCTTATTTCACTTAGTATAATGTTGTCCAGATTCATACATGTTGTTCTGAATAGAAGGATCTATTTATTTTTTAAAGCTAAATAATATTCCATTGTATATATATAAACTACAATTTCTTTATTCATTCATCTGTTGGTGGATGCCTTGGTTGTTTCTATATCTTGGCTGTTGTGAATAATGCTGCAATGGACATGGAAGCACAGATACCTCTTCAAGGTACTGATTTCATTGCCTTTGGATACATATCAGAAAAGGGATGGCTGGATCACATGTTAGTTATATTTTTAATTTTTTGAGGAACCTCTATACTGTTTCCCATAATGGCTGTGTGAATTTAAATTGCCACCAAGAGTGCACAGGGTTCCCTTTAACCACATCCTAGCCAATTCTTATCTCTTTTCCTTTAATATTTATTTTTTTAATTGCAGTAACATTGGATTATAACATTATATAGCTTCCAGATGTACATCGTAATATATTTCAAATTCTGTGTAGATTATATCATGTTCACCAACCAAAACCAATTATAGTCCATCACTTCATATGTGAGTCTAATCACTCCTTTTGTCCTCCCCCCTCCTCCTTCCCCTATGGTAACCACCAGTCCAATCTCTGTTGCTATGTGTTTGTTTGTTGTTGTTTTGATCTTCTACTTATGAGGGAGATCATACAGTATTTGACTTTCATCCCTGTGACTTATTTCACTCAGCGTAATACCCTAAAGGACCATCCATGTTGTCACAAATGGCCGGGTTTCATCATTTCTTATGGCTGAGTAGTATTCCATCGTGTGTATACACCACATCTTCCTTATCCATTCATCCCTTGAAGGGCACCGAGGCTGCTTCCAAGTCTTGGCTGTTGTGTATAATGTTGCAGTGAACATGGGGTGCATGTATCTTTATGCTTTTGTGTTTTCAAGTTCTTTGGATAAATACCCAGCAGTGGAACAGCTGGATCATATGGTAGATGTATTCTTAATTTTCTGAGGATACTCCCTCCTGCTTTCCATAGTGGCTGCACCAGTTTGCACACCCACCAGCAGTGTACAAAGGTTCCCTTCTCTCCACATCCTCTCCAACACTTGTTCTTGTTCTTTCCTGT
This sequence comes from Equus przewalskii, assembly GCF_037783145.1. Lineage (NCBI taxonomy): Eukaryota > Metazoa > Chordata > Mammalia > Perissodactyla > Equidae > Equus > Equus przewalskii. The sequence continues at coordinate 74,361,023 of NC_091833.1, read as the reverse complement.
CATGTTAATTATAGCCATTCTGACCAGAGTGAGGTGATATCTCATTGTAGTTTTCATTTGCATTTCCCTGATAGCTAATGATGTTGAGCATCTTTTCATATGCCTGTTGGCCATGCGTATTTCTTCTTTGGAGAAATCTCTGTTCAGATCTTTTGCCCATTTTTTAATTGGGTTGTTGGTTTTTTTGTTGTTGAGATGTATGAGTTCTTTGTATATTTGGATATTCACCCTTTATCTGATATATGGTTTGCAAATATCTTTTCCCAATTGTTAGGTTGTCTTTTCGTTTTGTTAATGGTTTCCTTTGCTGTGCGGAAGATTTTAGTTCGCTGTAGTCTCATTTATTCATTTTTTCTTTTGTTTTCCTTGCTGGGTCAGACATGGTACTTGAAAATATGCTGCTATGACCGATGGCAAAGAGCGTACTGCCTATGTTTTCTTCTAGAAGTTTCATGGTTTCAGGTCTTACATTCAAGTCTTTAATCCATTTTGAGTTGATTTTTGTGCATGGTGTAAGGGAATGGTCTGCTTTCATTCTTTTGCTTGTGGCTGTCCAGTTTTCCCAACACCATTTATTGAAGAGACTCTCCTTTCTCCACCATACGCTCTTAGCTCCCTTGTCGAATATTAGCTGTCCATATATGTATGGGTTTATTTCTGGGCTCTCTATTCTGTTCCATTGATCTGTTTCTCTGTTTCAGCCAGTACCATGCTGTTTTGGTTACTATGGCTTTGTAGTGTATTTTGAACTCAGGGAATGTGATACCTCCAGCTTTGTTCTCTTGCCTCACGATTCCTTTGGCTATTCAGGGTCTTTTGTTTTTCCATATAAATTTTAGGATTCTTTGTTCTATTTCTGTGAAAAATGTTGTTGGAACTTGATAGAGATTGCATTGACTCTGTAGATTACTTTAGAAAGTATGGACATTTTAACAATGATAATTCTTCCAATCCAAGAACATGGAGTATCTTTCCATTTCTTTGTGTCTTCTTCAATTTCTTTCAACAGTGTTTTATAGTTTTTGGTGTACAGATCTTTCACCTCTTTGGTTAAGTTTATCCCTAGGTATTTTATTTTTTTTGTTGTTGCAGTTGTAAATGGGATTGTATTCTCAATTTCTATTTCTGCTACTTCGTTGTTAGTGTACAGAAATGCAAGGGATTTTTGTATATTGATTTTGTATCCTATGACTTGACTGTATTCATTTATTAGTTCTAAAAGTCTTTTAGTGGATTCTTTAGGGTTTTTTGTATATAAAATCATGTCATCTGCAAAGAGTGACAGTTTCACTTCTTCTTTTCCAATATGGATCCCTTTTATTTCTTTTTCTTGCCTGACTGCTCTTGCTAGGACTTCCAATACTATTTTAAATAAGAGTGGTGACAGTGGGCATCTTTGTTTGGTTCCTGTTCTTAGAGGGATAGCTTTCAGTTTTTCTCCATTGAGAATGATATTAGCTGTGGGTTTGTCATATATGGCTTTTATTAGGTTGAGGTATTTTCCTTCTACACCCATTTTATTTAGAGTTTTTAACATAAATGGATGCTATATCTCGTCAAATGCTTTCTCTGCATCAATTGAGATGATCACATGATTTTTTTTCTTCATTTTGTTAATGTGGTGTATCACGTTGATAGATTTGCAGATGTTGAACCATCCCTGCATCCCTGGAATGAAATCCACTTGATCGTGATGTATGATCTTTTTAATGTACTGTTGCATTTGATTTGCTAGTATTTTGTTGAGGATTTTTGCATCTATATTCATCAGTGATATTGGCCTATAATTTTCTTTTTTTGTGTTGTCTTTGTCTGTTTTTGGTATCAGGATAATATTGGCTTTGTAGAATAAGTTAGGAAGCTTCCCCTTCTCTTCAATTTTTTGGAAGAGTTTGAGAAGGATAGGTATTAAGTCTTCTTTGGATGTTTGGCAGAAATCACCACGGAAGCCATCTGGTCCTGGACTTTTATTTTTTGGGAGATTTTGATAGCTGTTCTGATCTCCTTTCTGGTGATTGATCTATTCATATTCTCTACTTCTTTTTGGTGCAGTTTTGGAAGGTTGCATGTTTCTAAGAATTTATCCATTTCTTCTAGATTATCCAATCTGTTGGCATATAGTTTTTCATAGTATTCTCTTATTATCTTTTGTATTTCTGAGGTGCCTGTTGTAATTTCTCCTGTTTCATTTCTGATTTCACTTATTTGAGCTTTCTCTCTTTTTTGTCTGGGTGAGTCCAGCTAAAGGTTTGTCAATTTTATTTATCTTTTCAAAGAATCAGCTCTTGGTTTCATTAATTTTTCTATTGTGTTTTTAGTTGCAATTTTGTTTATTTCTGCTCTGATTTTTATTTTCCTTCCATTTGCTGATTTTGGGGTTTGATTGTTCTTTTTCCAGTACCTCTAAATGTACTGTTACATTGTTTATTTGGGATTTTCCTTCTTTGTTGATGTAGGCCTGAATTGCTATAACCTTCCCTCTTAGAACCACTTTTGCTGTATCCTACAGATTTTGGCATGTCGTATTTTCATTTTCATTTGTCTCCGGGAATTTTTTGATTTCTCCTTTGATTTCTTCAATCACCCAATCCTTGTTCAGCGGCATTTTCCTTAATCTCCACATTTTTGTGGCTTTTCTGGTTTTCTTCCTGTCGTTAATTTCTAGTTTCATGCCTTTGTGATCAGAGAACATGCATGGTATTATTTCGATCTTCTTAAATTTATTGAGACTTGTTTTGTGGCCTAATATGTGATCAATACTGGAGAATCCATGTGCATTTGAAAAGAATGTGTATTCTGTGTTTTTATATGGAATGTTCTATATATATCTGCTAAGTCCATCTGGTCAAATGTGTTATTTAAGGCCAGTATTTCCTTATTGATCTTCTGTTTGGATGATGTATCCATTGGTGTAAGTGGAGTGTTAAAGTACCCTACTATTATTGTGTTACAGTCTATTTCTCCTTTTATGTCTGTTAATAATTGCTTTATATATTTAGGTGCTCCTATGTTGGGAGCATAGATATTTACAAGTGTTATATCTTCTTGTTGGATTGTTCCCTTTATCATTATGTAGTGCTCTTCTTTGTTTCTTGTTACAGTTTTTGTTTTAAAGTCTATTTTGTCTGATATGAGTATTGCTACCCCCACTTTCTTTTGTTTGCCATTTGCATGGAATATCATTTTCCATTCTTTCACTTTCAGTTTGTGAGTGTCTTTAGGTGTGAATTGTGTCTCTTGTATGCAGCATATACATGGGTTTTGTTTTGTATTCAATTGACCACCCTATGCCTTATGATTGCAGTATTTAGTCCATTACAATTAAAGTAGCTATTAATAGAGGCCAGCTCCATGGCCAAGTGGTTAAGTTTGTTCACTCCACTGTGGCGGCCCAGGGTTCGGACCCTGGGCGTGAACATGGCACCCCTCTTCAGGCCATGTTGAGGCAGCGTCCCACATCCCACAACTAGAAGGACCTGCAACTAGGATATACAACTATGCACAGGGGGGCGTTTGGAGAACTAAAGCAGAAAAAAAAAAAAAGATTGGCAACAGTTGTTAGCTCAGGTACCAATCTAAAGAAAAAAAATAAAGGAGCTATTAAAAAATATGTATTTACTGCCATTTTGTTACTTTTTTCTGGGTGTGTTAGTAGTTCTTTTCTTTTTCTTTTTCCTTTCTTTTTCTTTTTCTTTTTCCTTTCTTTTTCTCTTGCTCTCTTCCCTTGTGGTTTGATGGTTTTCTTTAGTAATATGTTTGATTTCTTTTGTCTTACTTATTTACTTACTTATTATGGGTTTCTGATTTGTGATTACCATGTGGATCCTATATAATATTCTATGTATAAAGCAGTCTATATTAAGTTGATAGGCTCTTTAGCTTGACATCTTTCTAAAAGCTCTACTTTTCACTCTCCTCCTCACTCATTTTATGTTTTTGAAATCATATCTAATCTCTTGCTTTATGTATCTATCCATTACCCTCTTATCATTGAAATAGGTAATTTTAGTACGTTTGTCTTTTAACCTTCATATTATCTTCACAGGTGGTTGATCTGCTACCTTTACTACATTTTTACCTTTACCAGTGATTTCATTGCCTGTTTTTTGGTGGGGGGAGGTTGGTAAATTTTTAATCCCTATATATGCTCATTTCTTTCCCACTTAAATAAGTCCCTTCAGCATTTCTTGTAGAGCTGGTTTCTTGGTGATAAACTCCTTTAATTTTTGCTTGTCTGGGAAGCTCTTTATCTCTCCTTCCATTCTGAATGACAGCCTTGATGGATAGAGTATTGTTGGTTGTAGGTTTTTTCCTTTTAGCACTTAAAATATGTTATGCTTTTCTCTTCTCGCCTGTAGGGTTTTGGCTGAGAAGTCCACTGATAGCCTTATAGGCTTTCCTTTGTATGTCACTTGTTGCCTTTCTCTTGCTGCTTTTAGGATTCTCTCTTTATCTTTAATTTTGGACATTTTAATTACAATGAGTCTTGGTGTGGTCCTCTTTGAGCTTATCTTGTTTGGACCTCTCTGTGCTTCCTGTACTTGGATGTCTGTTTCTTTCCGTAGGTTAGGAAAATTTTCAGATATTATTTCTTCAAATAAATTTTCTGCCCCTTTGTCTCTCTCTTCTCCTTCTCAGACACCTATAACACAAACGTTAGCATGCTTGATGTTGTCCAGAGCTCTCTTAGACTGTTCTCATTCTGTCTAATTCTTTTTTTCTTTTTTCTGTTCTCCTTGGGTGATTTCCTCTGGTCTTTCACCCAGCTCACTGATCTGTTCTTCTGCATCTTCTACTCTGCTATTGAGTCCCTCTAGTGAATTTTTCATTTCCAATATTGTATTCTTCATTTCGGATTGGTTCTTTTCTATATTTTCCAGTTCTTGTTGATGAGCTCACTGTGTTTGTCAAGTCTTCTCCCAATATCTGTGAGCATCCTTATGAGTTTTTGAACTCTTTGTCAAGTAGGTCACTTATTTCCTTTTCATTTAGTCCTTTTTTCTGGGATTTTGTCTGTTCCCTTGTTTGGAATGTATTCCTTTGTCTCTTCATTGTGCCTCTTTCTCTGTGCTTATATCTATGTATTATGTGAGTCGGCTATGTCTCCTGATCTTGGAGAAGTGGCCTTATGTAAGAGATGCCTTCTGAGGCCCAGCAGTGTACTTCCCTCTCATCATCAGTCCAAATGATCTATGAGTCACCCCTTTGAGGGCTACTTGTGTCCTGCTACTGTGGCAGGGTTGCTCTTAATGCAGGTACCCAGGGAGTATAGTCTTTCCTTCCCTGGCCAGCTGTTTGTAAATCTGGTTTAGGGAACGTCAGCACCGTTGGCTACAACATCTAACAGCACACTCCTGTTGCAGTTTTCCTGTTAATTGGGTAGGTACCAAGTGTAGCTTGTTGCTAGGTTCAGGGGCTTACAGTTACTTTAGGCCTCAGGCCTGCAAGGCTGTTGTCAGTTCTCTTAGGAATGCAGCTGAGTGGGGCTTGCCCTAGCATGGGAGAACTCAATTGTTTCAGGTTTTGGAAGGTGAGGCTGATCCTTTTTATGGCTATTTGTGAAGCACAGGTCTTCTGCCGCTGATAAGTCTCACCCCCCAAAGGACCAAACACACTATCAACCCAGTCCCGGTCTGTGCACACTTCCAAACCCCCTGGAGCATACCCCGACACCCCATTACAGAGGTCCCCACTTCTCCACCAACGCCCTTCACAGTTCACCTGGTCCTCACACAGGCCCTGCCTCACAAAGGCAAACACATTCACCTGCCTGTAAAGGATCAAGGCACACAGTCAATGCAGGCTGACAAGTACCCTGAGGGCTTGCTGTTGGGTGGGGCTGGTCCCTAGGGTGGGCTGCCTGTCCTGGCTGAACTGGATTAAATCTGTGCTCTAGTGGGTGTGGTAGACCCCTGGGCCAATAGGCCAGGGGAAGAATTTCAATGGCATCTGCTGGGATCTGTGTCACCATGCCTGGACTAGGTCACAACAATGGCCACCACCAATGTCTCAGTCTCTGGACATGTCTCTTCTCTCACCAAGATGCGCCCAGAACCCACCAGATGAGTCTCTTTTCACCAAAGGACTGTCAGCCTTCTCTCTGGTGATTTTAGGTTGCTGAGATGGGTAAGTTTGTGTGTGGGCCCTATAAAACCCAGTTCTTTTTGGTTTTCATCCACTAACTTTTCTAGGGGTATCCTTGCTGCAGTTAATAGCCACTGAAGCCAGATAGCAAGACCCTTGTCCCAGTTGTACTGAGTCTGAAGGATGCTTATAGCAGTATTGGCCCCCACTCTGGACCTCACTCCTCCAGGGAGGGCTGTGTATCTTAGGGTGGCTTCTGCCTGGCTGGCTGAGAAACTCCACTGCTCCTAAAGGTGGCTTTTTTTCTCTCCAGAAGGAATTTCTGCCTCTTCCACCTCACTCAGGACTGTCCCTTGTTGTGGGTGTTCTTTTTATCCAGTTTTCAGTTTTCTATCCAAGGTAATGTTTCCAAAAATAGTTGTAACCTGGTTGTATTCATGGGAGGAGATGAGTTCAGAGTCTGCTTAAGCTGCCATCTTGACGAAATCTCTTGTTATTTCTTGTCATTCTGATAATAGCCATTCTAACAAGTGTGAGGTGATATCTCATTGTGGTTTTGATTTGCATTTCCTTAGTGATGTTGAGCACCTTTTCATGTGCCTGTTGGCCATTTGTGTGTCTTTGACATTTTTTCAATTGGGCTGTTTGATTTTTTGCTATTGAGTTGTATGCGTTCTTTATATATTTTGGATATTAACCTCTTATCAGATAGATTGTTTGAAATGTCTCCTGCCATTCTGTATGTTGCCTTTTAATTTTGTTGATTGGTTTCCTTTGCTGCGCAGAAGCTTGTTAGTTTGATGTAGTCCCATTTGTTTACTTTTGCTTTTATTGCCTGAGCTTTTAGTGTTATATCCAAAAAATCATTGCCAAGGCCCATGTCAAGGAGATTTTTCCCTATTTTTTCTTCTAGGAGTTTTATGGTTTCAAGTCTTGTGTTTAAGTCTTTAATCCATTTTGATTTAATTTTTGTGTGTGTTGTAAGATAACGGTCATATTTCATTCTTAATTCCTTTTTTCTTTCCCTTTTATTCCCTAGAGGATGGTAAGGGGAAATTCTGCTCTCTGTGGCTTACCCACAGTTATTCTCTGATATCTTTGAAATCATCTACAGGAAAGATGTAATACAAATTCTCCTTTTCATTAGTTTTCATGAATTCTCTTCTGTTAGTTGACTTATGTATGAAACTGAGATGTTTATAAATATGCATGATATTTATTAGCTTATGTATAGGCTACAAATAAAACTGATGTTCTAATGAGTAAATATAACTAGAATCCTGGGTTCCATACAATTGTGCCTTTGTAAATTTTGTGTCGGCCTCAGGAATAGCCATATTGAATAACTGTCAGCTCAAATGGTTCTGATATTGTTGGTTCTGAGACCACACTACTCAGTGACTGGTGCAGTGTTTAATAGTGTTCAGTACGTCACCAGCAATATTGGAGGTTTACCATTTTTCCAAACAGTATTACTATGTGTGACCTTAAGCAGGTTACTTGATCTCTCAAAATCTGTTTTTTTTTTAAATGAAGGTGATAATAGAACTTTATAGGGATAATATGGCTATTATAACATTTAGCACAGTGCCTGATATATAGTAACTATTGAATAAATGCTAGATCTTATTATTAAGTATGTGACAGTAAACTTTTTACTCATTTTTTATTGCCTTCAGACTTTGTTCAGTAAATGTTATTATTGTTTTCAAATTAAATCCCATCCTTTATAAAACATCAATCACAATAATTCTAAAATGTGCCCTCTCTCCCAATATAACAATAAGCCTAAAAGTTGTAATAATATACCAAAACTTTTGGAAAAATGTTTTCTTTACACATCCAAAAACATTCAGTCTTTCTACAGAGGAATGCAATTTTAAGAATTAAACAACAAGGCTATGAATTGAGAGATTAACTTTCTAAATAACATTTTCTCAAATTATTATACATCCCTTAAAGTGAGAGAGTACATTATTTTGCTTTTCTCTGAGCATCACATAGCTGCTGTCATTTAATAGTTAAGATTTTTACATTCATTAACACACATAATCTCAACACAAACAGGATTTTCACCATGTAACTAATGAGAACACTGGAACACAGAGGGGCTCAGGGAATTTTCTTAGACTATTTAGCAAATTCAAATCCCATAGCTACATATTGGATGTGGGGCAGAAAGAAAGAGAATTAAAAAGTCTTCTTTTGAGCCTGATAGAAAATGGAGATGCTATTTTTTTAAAAAAAAGAATAGTATCATAAGGGATTCTGTTTTGGAGTAAGGGACAATAAGCTTGTTTTAATGATTTTATGTTTGGACATTTTGAGTTCAAAGTAAAGTTAGCATATTCACATTAAGACTTAGTGGCTTTTTTGTTTTTTTTAGTCCTTTGACTTTATCACAAAGAATTGAAAACTAGAAAGTAATAGGTTGTAGGATCATAACATGTAAGAGTTTTTTAACTATTGAACTTGGTTTATAATTTAAGTGTATTTGTGGATTTTTGGAGAAAGATTAGCCCTGAGCTAACATCTGCTGCCAAACCTCCTCTTTTTGCTGAGGAACACTGGCCCTAAGCTAACATCTGTGCCCATCTTCTTCTACTTTATATGTGGGACACGTAACAGCATGGCTTGCTAAGCAGTGCTATGTCTGCACCCAGGATCTGAACTGGCAAACACTAGGCCACCAAAGTGGAACATGTGCACTTAACCCCTGTGCCACCAGGCAGAACCCCATAAGCATATTTTTTAAAATGCTAATCTATCATTGAAATCTACGCACATTCTATCGCATTTTGAAATTATCATTATGCTTATTTTCATTTAATTTGTGGTGTATAAAATTTACTCTCAAACTTTGCCATAATCTCTACTGAAAAATATTCTTAGAATTAACATTCTTGTTATTTAATTTACTGATATTTTGAACAATCTATTCTGTAAATTGCAATTTTTTTAACTTCTGAGATTTTTATTTACTTTTATAAATACTGAAAATTCACATATTACTCTTCAGCAATAAAGCTCTTCATATTTCTTCATCAAGATTCAAAAATGTTTACTATTCTTGCCTTTATCTTTTCAGTAGCCTTTAATGTCTTCAGATCAAATGGCCAGTTACTTTCAGATCCCTGCTTGAATATACCCTTCAAGAATAGACCACCAATGATATCTTGAATAAATTATCTGATTCATTTTCTGGTCCAATATCAATTTTTCTCAAATTACTAGTTTTATTTTCTACCTAGTATTCAACCCCACGTAAAATTATTTCATTTATTTGTTTGTTTAGGTTTTTAATGTTCTCTCTCCTTTCATTAAAATGTAAACTATAAAAGGTAGTAGCCTTTCATATCTTGTTCATTCTTTTATGCATTATTTTCTAGAATAATAGTTGGCATATTAGTGACGCACTTGATAATTTTTTAGTGAATTAATAAATAGTTATTTAGAGATTTTTATTTTTTAACTTTTGCTGTTCAAATGTACTTTTTTGTAGCTTGACTAAATTTTACTGCTTGGGGAACCATGTTAAGATTTATATTCCAAACGTGGAATTTTTTTACTTTTCTTAATTCAGGCAACGTTTTTATTTTTCTGTTTAATATCCTGCATTAACATGTGAAGATTTAGATCCATGTTTCCTTGAAAAATTTTAGAGTAATTTAAATGATACCAAGAACTTACTTTTATTTCCTGCAGGTAATCTTTTATGTTCTGATGATTTGCGTACCTGACGGCCTATTTTTTCTAACAATTTTCCAGTTTTCAAGTAATATTGTGATGAATATCTTTATGTTCACTGCTAACTCTCTGTCGGTAACGTTTTATTATACATATTTTATCATGTATCTATCCACGCCAATAGCTGTGCATTAATCTATCTTATTTTTAAGTTTATTTCAAAGTAAATTGCAGACATTAATACACTTCCATAAATATACCAGCATGCATATCATTAACTAGAACTTAGTGTTTCTGTAGAATAATTTTCCACTGTTGGATGTAATATTTATATGTAACGAAACGCAGAGATTGCAAGTGTACTTTTACTTCATTTTAACAAATGTATACATCTGTGTACAACAGACACCCATCAAGGTATAGAATGTTATCCTAACCCTAGAATATTCTCTCCTTTCCTACCCGAATCAATCCCCACTTCATCACCCAGAGGTAACCACTATTCTCATTTCTTTCGACCATAGAAGAGCTTTGTTTGTTCTAGTACTTCAAACAAATAGAATCAGAGTTTGTATACTTTGAGTAAGGTTTTTAAGATCCATTTACATTGTTACATACGTCAGTCGTTCATTCCTTTTTATTGTTGAGTAACAATCTACAGTAGGAATGTGATTCAATCTGTTAATACATTCTTCTATTGATGGACACTCGATCTGTTTCCAGTTTGAGGCGATTTTAAATAAAGTTGTTATAAGCATTCTTGTACGCGTCTTTTTGTGAGCATACATATTCATTTTTTAGAGAAATATCTCATCGTGGAATCACTGGATCATGGTGATTTTATACTTAGTATTATATATACTATATTTAGTATTGTAAAACACCACCAAACTACTTCCCAAGGTGGTTGTACAATTTTACATTCTCAACCAAAATCTATAAGGTTTCAATTGTCTTGCATCCTCAATAGTATTTACAATTGTTAGTCTTTTTAGTTTTAATCAGTCTTGATGGTATGAGGTGACATCTAATTATTGTTTCAATTTGCATTTCTCTGATAATGTCAAGTATTTTTTCATATGTTTTTTGGCCATTCATAAAATTTCTTTTGTAAAGTGTCTGTTCAAAGCTTTAGCCTGGTTTTTTTAACAGATTGCCTGACTTTTGATAATTGACTTGCAAGAATTCTTTATAAATCCTGTATACTAGTCCTTTTCAAATATATATTCTGTGACTATTTTCCTGAATCTGTGATTTGCCTCTTAATTTTCTGTCTTTTGATGAGTAGAAATACTTAATTTTCTTCATGTCCTCTTTACGAAGTTTCTTCCTTCTAGTTATTGCTTTCTCTGACCTGTCTACAAAAGGTTTGTCCAATCCCAACTCATGGAAATATTTTACTATATTTTCTATTATATCTGTTTACAGTTTTAACTTTAGGTTTTTTTTGACACCTTTGACATATATCAGGTGGATGTCTGAGTCCATTTCTGGGTCTCTATTCTGTGCTCTCATTGATCTGATGATCTATTTTTATTCCCCTCCACATTGTCTTGATTAATGTATGTTTTTAATAAGTTTTATAGTAACAGAGTGGAAGTCTTATAAACTTCTTCTTCCTTCTCAAGGTGGATTTGGATATTTTTTCTTTCCAATAGAAATTTTATAATCAGCTTGGAAATTTCAGCAACAATAGCAAAACGAATACTGGGATGATATTTGGGACTGTATTGGATTTACAGAGCAACTGAGAATTGACATCTTAGTAATGTTGACTCATTCAACCCAATATATATTTCTCTGTTCTTGTAAGCCTTTTGAAAGGTCTAGTGTAAGGTCCCTACCCTAGAAGTAAGTCTTCACTTGAGGAATAAAGCTACCTCCAAGAGTAAGGGAAAAGTGAAATAGACCAGGCATATAAAACCAAAAACTAACATTAGACAGGACAATTTGTTTCAAACTCAAATTAGATTGACCAAGTGTTGGCAAGTAGATAAAGCTACTGAAACTCTCATATGTTGTTTTGGAGATATAAATTGCTACAGCTACTCTAGAAAACTATTTAGTTGAATGTCATAAAATGCATACGTACACTATGACCTGCAATTCTAATCCTAGATACATACCCCAACGATTTGAAAATATATGTCCACTAGTTAAACAACAAACAAAGTGCAAAGAATGTTTATAACAGTTTTATTCATAAAAGTCCCAACATGGAAACAATCCAAATGTCCATCAACAATAACAACAAAAAGTGGATAAATTTGTCTTGGTACATTCACACAATGTAATACTACACATCCACTAAAAAGAATGAACTAGTGATAACATAACAGCACAAGTGAATTTCACAGAAATAATGTTGAGTGAGAGAAGCCAGGCATAAAAGGCTATATACTGTATGACTGTATTTATATTACATTCAAATACAGAAGGAACTGATCTAGTGTAGTAGAGGTCAGCAAAGTAGTTAATTTGAGTAATATGTTGTCTGGAAGGTGATGTGAGGGAGGCTTCTTGGGTATTGAAAACGTTTTCTATCCTAATCTAGTTAGTGACTATATAGGTTTATAGATATATAACATTAATTGAGCCTAAGGTTAAGATTCTGGCACTTTACTGTATGCAAATTACACATCAGTTTAAAAGAAAAATAATATAGAATGATTTAGATTACAAGTCTTACTCTTTACCACATTCAGAACATAAGTGGTAGGGTACATCTTTTCTAAGCAAGTAATCAGATGACTCTTTTGATGTGAAAGCCAAAAGCCCTGGGGAAAAGACTTCCAACTACTAATCTGGAAGATAAACCTCACTGAAATAGTTGATGTCACAGCAATCACTGTGAAATAAATCCAACTATTGGCTGGCTCTATTCACAGCCAAAGATTCCTGATCACCATTTTAGTACTTTCCACTTTTTCATATAAAGAGATAATCAAGGATCAGAAGTTATGATAAAAAAAATCCAAAGACAAATGTCTCCAAAATATGAAATAAAGGAATTCAGAGGAAATAATGCAATTTGAAAGAACAGGAGAACATTTTTTAAAAATCAAATAATATCTTCTGGACAAAGAAAAATCTTGCATCAACGTAAGAACAAATACAGGTTTCTGTGAAAAAAGGAACAAAAAAAATATTCTTAGGAAAGAAGTAATAACCAAAATAAACAAAACTGTCCAATAAAAGAATTGAAAGACAATCCAAAATTAAGTCCCCAAAAGACAGTGAAAAGATAAATAGAAAATATAAGAAAATAATTAGAAGAGTTCCAACATCAGAATAATATGTCTTCTAAGAACAGTAAGTTAAGAGAGAGAAGAGTAATATGCCAAAGTAGTTGTAAAATAAAACTCCTAAGGACTGAAGATCATATGTATCATGGAAAAAAGACCCATACTGGGAAAGAGAATACGAAAGAGGCATGCTAGGAAGGTGATTTTTAGTCTAGAATTTATATACAATTATATTCTCCAAATGTAAAGGCAAAATAAAGAGATGAAATGATTCAGAAAATTTGCCTCTCATGCATGCTTTCCTGGGAAACTACAAGGGGATATATCCTAGCAAATCAAGGAAATAAGTTAAAACAGAAAAAATGGAGTGCAGAAAAGAGTGGCCCTAACAAATGATAGCAGGTTAGAGAAGTTCCAAGGTTGCAGCTGTGTTTCATTCTTAGAGAGCAAAGCACCCAGATTAAAGCAGGAGGTCCTAGGTCGTTTCCAGGATGCCAATTGTGTACCATTGATTGACCGAGTGGCACACTAGACAAGTTCAGCAGTAAATTTGTATCAGCAGCATACACACGACACACCAAAAGCCCAGACCTGTCTACTGCCACTAAAAAGAATTTATGTTTCATGGCAGCCTGGAAAATGAAAACTGCAGGGAAAGAAAGCCCTGATATGTTGTTTATTAACTATGATGTCTTCTAAATTGATCCTTCCATATGATACATCTTAGCAGCCATGGTCAACATTTAAATCACTAACTTAGTAATTTGGTAAAAATGAACAAACAAAACAAAATCTACTTTACGACTTTCCTTTTGATTTTATTGAATAGAATATCTATGACTGCAATAGAAACATGGTGGCAATTGAGAAAAATCATTTATGTTCATCAGAATAAATGTATTTATATATAAATATAAGCATATTAATAAATAAATAATAGAAGTTTTAAAATATCATTTAAAGTTTTAAAGTTAACAATAGAAAAAATGAAACAGTGATATATTTGTTGAGAGGTTGGATATAGAGCACAGAGAAGTTAATAAATGAAGAAATAGCAGTTTAATCATATAATTTTGAGATACTCAGGTGGTTATCTGAAGCACTGAAAATGAGAATGCTTTAACTGGTTACTCAGAAAAGAAGATCTCTGGTGATGAGATTGCTATTTTCTTTGTTACTTTTGATTATGATCCATTTATACTATGGTTTTTAAAATAACGTGTACGCTTTACATTTTAAAAATAAACAAAAAGACATGATGTTATAGATCTCAGGGAAGATGAAAAGGATGACTTTATCTTTAATTTTGTATTATCTTGTTACATCTGAATTTTGTATTTTATGTAATTTATCATTTAAAACTATTTTAAATTAAATATAGATAACTTCCCTTGTCTTAGATCACAAATATGGCTTGTATGCTAACTCTGATTCACCTCTTGTTTTTTATATGGCCTGCAAGCTAAAATTTTGGGGTTTTTTTTACACACTTAAATGTTTTAAAAAATCAAAATAAGAATAACAATTTGTGATAATTATGTGAAATTCAAAACATAAGATAAACTTTCCTAATTTAATGTAGAATCATTTTTTAAAAGGGTACATAATGAATATATACATAAATTTGATACTTGATATTTACATAATTGAATCTTTAAAAGAGTAAAGATGTAAGAGATGATGAAAATAATGCAAATGATGCAAACTATGGAATGATTTATGAGAGATTTATGGCTCCTAGAGTCAACTGTACAATGTACAGATGACCAAATGGTATCTTTAGTTCTGAGGGCACTCAAATTTAGGGAATAAAACAAGTAAACTGGCTTTCATAAAGAAAAAAACTGACTGATGACCCACAACAGGTACATTAAAAGATAATTCTCATAAAACTGATATCTGGCCATCCAAATGCATGTAAGTTGGGGAACTCCAAGAAGTATACATACATATATCCTTTTTACTGACCTGGGGAGAAAATCATAATATGCAGCAAGCTAAAATTCTGCAATAGGCATTCTGTGTGAGAATGCTAAGGAGAAAAGGGGAAGATGCTGAAGAAGAAAACATCTGAAGATTTGCATTTCCCTTAGAGGAAACTATGACATTACTGTATCTGCCTTTATATCCTTATAATATTTTCATTTGCTTGTTTTCTGTACAGTAATTTAATGGCTTATTTTGCTTCCTTAACAACATCTAATTTTATGCTAAGAAATCCAGGAGATTAAGGAAAGATACTGGTGCATATACAATTAAAGAAAACAGTGTGCAATTTTAGTAAGATGAAACTGGTTTTATTCACATTTTATCATGAAGCATTCTCTATTAACTGGCGTCACTGCACTACTATATTGTAGAGAAAATTGAACTTCATGATAATGATTGTAATGTTCTATAAATTTTGAATATATCTTTAGAGTCACTACATTCTCTTAAAAATACACTTTGAAAGCTTACTCTTACTTATAGCAAGAGAAGAAATATTCAAAAATAAAAGCAAAAAGGGTTACCAGTCACATGGTGGAATGAGCTGTACCCTTTATCTCTCCCCCTTCAAACTACAACTACATGAACATTCTTTGATCAACAGATGATGCCCACACAGCACAACAGGATGCCTGAGAGACCAGTGCACTTATACATCTAAAGATGGATGGACTACCTCTGAGGAAGTGGTGGAGATAAATGAGCACTCTCCAGCCCCCTGGCAGCCCTGTTGATGCGTGCAACTGCTCTCTCAGCTGAAGTGCCCATAGTACTGCTGTGGCCCCAAGGGTGGGAGTCTGCTTCAGTGTGACTTTAGGAGCAGGCAGCAGCAGCCCTGGACCTCTGTGTGATTGCTTACCCATCCAATGGGAGAGCCTATCATGCCAGCATGGCTCCCAGGGAGTAGCCTAGGCTTGCACCCATTGGGGGGGGGTCTCACCTACCAAGCACAACTGCCAGTGCAACAGAGAAAGAGGCAGCAGTAGATGTGCACACATAAACAGACAACATCCTGGCAGCTGAGAATGCCTACAGTACTGCTATGGCCCTAAAAGTGGGAGCATGCCTCAGCAGGACTTGGGCACCAGTTGGTGGCAGCTCTGAGCCCCAACATGATCACTTTCCCATTCAGAGAGAGAACCAACAGAGCTGCTGTGGTCCCACGGAGTGGCCCAGGCTTATACAGGCACAGCTGACAGGGGTGATGGCTGGCTCAGAATGCACAGCTCCTGCCCTCCCAGTGGCAGCAGGTGGAATCTGTGACCAGATACTATCACTATGCAAAGGCACAAATCCATCCCATGAAATAGAATGAAGAAGTATATTAATACCCCAGACCTGTGCCTCCTGAAGTCACAGCAATTTACAATCTAAGTGACAGAAAATTCAAAATGGCTCTCATAAAAAATTCAATGAGTTACAAGAAAACTCAGAAAGGCAGTTCAATGACATCAGGAATAAAATTAATGAACAGAGAGAATTCTTTACAAAAGAGATTGAAACTATAAAGAAAAACCAATCAGAAATGTTAGACATGAAAATACAATGAATGAGATAAAGAAAAATCTAGAGGCCTTAAATAACAGAGCTGATATTATGGAGGACAGAATTACCAATTTAGAGGGTAGAAATATAGAAATGCTTCAGATGGAGGAGAAGTGAGAACTAAGATCAAAAAAAAAAAAAAATTGAGGGAATCCCCTGAGAAATATCTGACTCAATCAGGAAATGAAACATAAGGATTATAGGTATTCCAGAGGGAGAAGAGAGGGAGAAAGGAGCAGGGAGCAAGTTCAAAGAAATAATAGGTCAGAATTTCACAAACCTGGGGAAGCAGCTGGAATTACAAGCAAAAGAAGCTAATGGAACTCTTAAGTACATCAATGTAAAAAAAGACCCTCTCCAAGGCAGATATTAGCAAAACTGGCAAAAATCAATGACAAAGAAAAAATATTAAGGGCAGCAAGTCAGAAGAAAATAACCTACAAAGGAATTCCTATTAGGCTTTCAGTGGATTTCTCAACAGAAATCTTACAGGCAAGGAGAGATTAGAATGATATATTCAAAATTCTGAAAGACAAAACCCTTCAGCCAAGAATACTTTTTCCAGTGAAAACATCCTTCAGATATAATGGAGACACAAAAACTGTCTCAGTTAAACAAAAGCTGAGGGAATTCATCACCACAAGATGCCTTTACAAGAAGTGATTGAGAAGGCCCTCATACATGAAAAAAAAAGAAAGAGTTTAAAAATCCTTGAGCGGGGCTGGCTCCGTGGCTGAGTGGTTAAGTTCACGTGCTCCGCTGCGGCAGCCCAGGGTTCGGAGCCTGGGCACGGACATGGCACCACTCGTCAGGCCACATTGAGGCAGCACCCCACATCCCACAACTAGAAGGACCTGCAACTAAGATATACAACTCTGTACAGGGGGGAGTTTGGGGAGATAAAGCAGAAAAAAAAAAAAAGATTGGCAACAGTTGTTAGCCCAGGTGCCAATCTTTAAAAAAAAAAATCCTTGAGCAATGAGACAACTGACAGACAAAATCCAAAATTACAACTCTTTATCAGAAGAGACTAGCAAACAGTTATAACATTAAAGACAAAGGGAAGGAAAACTTCAAGAATAATTATAATCACTTCATTTTAACGATAAACTCACAAGAGAAAGCAGAATAAGTTGTGACAACAAAAACGTAGAATGGGAAGAAGAAAGAGATGGAACCATCTTAGACTAAGGAAACAAGAGGCTATCAGAAAATGGGCTAGCTCATCTACATGATCTTTTATACAAACCTCACAGTAACCACTAAACAAAAAATTAGAACAGAGACATAAATGATAAATGAGGAGAAAACTGAGAAAACCAACATATAGAGCCACCAAACTGAATTGGCAGTCTGAAATACATGGGACAAAAAACAAAGGAAATGCAGAACAACAAGAAAACAAGTGATAAAATTTCAGCATTAAGCCTTCATATATCATAATCACTCTAAATGTAAATGGATTGAATTCTCTAATCAAAAGATACAGAGTGACTGGATGGATTAAAAACCAAGACCCAATAATATGCTGCCTCCAGGAAACACATCTCGGCTCTAAAGATGAACACAGACTTAGAGTGAAGAGATGGAAGAGGATACCCCAAGCTAAGGGCAAACAAAAGAAAGCAAGTGTTGCCATATTTATATCAGACAATGTAGACTTCAAGATAAAAAAGGCAATGAGAAACAAAGAGGGACAGTATATAATGATAAAAGGGACACTCCACCAAGAGGACATAACACTTAAAAATATATATGTGCCTAACACAGAAGCACCAAAGTATATAAAGTAACAAATAATTGATCTAAAAGGAGATATTAACAGCCACACAATAATAGGATGGGACGTCAACACTCCACTTACATCAACAGATAGTTCATCCAGACAGAAAGTCAACAATGAAATAGTGGAACTAAACAAAACAATAGACCAGATGGACTTAATAGATAGATATAGAACACTCCACCCCAAAACAGCAGAATACACACTCTTCTCAAGTGCACACTGAACATTCTGAAAGATAGAACATATGTTAGGAAGCAAGGCAAGCCTCAATAAATTTAAGAAGATTGAAATCATATCAAGCATCTTTTCTAACCATAATACTATGAAACTAAAAGTCAACTACAAGAAAAATGCTGCAAAAGTGGCAAATATATGGACACTAAACAACGTGCTATTGAACAGCCAATGGATCATTGAAGAAATTTAAGGATAAATTAAAAAAATCTCAAGACAAATGAGAATGAAAAATACACCATATCAACTCATATTGGATGTAGCAAAAGTGGTTTTAAGAGGGAAATTCATAGCAATACAGGCTCTCCTTAACAAACAAGAAAAATCTCAAATAAGAAATCTTAAGCTGCACCTATCACAACCAGAAAAAGAAGAACAAACAAAGCCCAAAGTCAGCAGAAGGAGGGAAATAATAAAAATTAGAGCATAAATAAATGAAATTGAAACAAAAAAAATAGCTAACTCAACTAAAAGCTCCTTCTTTGAGAAGATAAACAAAACTGACAAACCCTTAGCCTGACTCACTAAGAAAAAAAAGACAGAAGGCTCAAATTAAAAAAATTTGAAATGATAGAGGAGAAATTACAATGGATACCACAGAAATACAAAGGATTATTAGAGAATACTATGAAAAATGATATGCCAACAAATTGGACAATCTAGAAGAAATGGATAAATCCTTAGACTCATATAACCTCCCAAAACTGAATCAAGAAGAAATAGAGAACCTGAATAGCCCAATCACCGGTAAAGAGATTGAAACAGTAATCAAAAACCTCCCCAAAAATAAAAGTCCAGGACCAGATGGCTTCTTTGGAGAATTCTACCAAACATTCAAAGAATATTTGCTACCTATCCTTCTCAAACTATTCCAAAAAATTGAAGAATACCTCCTAACACATTTTACAAGGACAATATAACCCTGACCCCAAAGCCAGGCAAGGACAACACAAAGAAGGAAAATTACAGGCCATTTCACTAATGATGATAGATGCAAAACTCCTCAACAAAAGATTGGCAAACTCAATACAGCAATACATTAAAAAGATCACACAGCATGATCAAGTGGGATTTATACCAGGAATGTAGGGATTGTTCAACATCCACAAATCAATCAATATGATACACCACATTCTCAAAATGAGGAATAAAAACCACATGATCATCTCAATAGATGCAGAGAAACCGTTTGACAAAATCCAATATCCATTTATGATACAAACTCTCAATAAAATGGGTACAGAAGGAAAGTATCTCAACATAATAAAGGCCATATATGACAAACCCACAGCCAACATCATACTCAATGTGGCAAACCTGAAAGCCATCCCTCTGAGAACAGGAACAAGACAAGTGTTCCCACTCTTATTCAACATAGTAATGCAGATTTTGGCCAGAGAAATCAGGCAAGAACAGGAAATAAAAGGTATCCAAATTGACAGGAAGAAGTGGAACTCTCACTTTTTGCAGAGAACATGATTTTATATAGAAAAAAACCCTAAAGAATCCATTGGAAAACTATTAGAAACAATCAATGACTACAGCAAAGTTGCAGGGTACAAAATCAACTTACAAAAATCAGCTGCATTTCTGTACTCTAATAACAAACTAACAGAAAGATAACTCAAGGATATAAACCCACTTAAAATTGCAACAAAAATAATAAAATATCTGGGAATAAATTTAATCAAGGAGATGAGAGACCTATACAATGAAACTATAAGATATTATTGAAAGAAATCAATGACGACATGAGGAAACAGAAAGATATTCCATGCACATGGATTGGAAGAGTAAGCATAGTTAAAATGTCCATACTACCTAAAGCAATCTACAGATTCTAAGCAATCCCAATCCCAATCCTAATTTTGACATTTTTCATGGAAATTGAACAAAGAATCCTAAAATTCATATGGGGCAACAAAAGACCCTAAATAGCTAACACAATCCTGAGAGAAAAGAGCAAAGCTGGAGGCCTCACAATCCCTGACTTCAAAAGATACTACAAAGCTACAGTAATCAAAATAGCATGGGACTGGTACAAAAACAGACACACAGATCTATGGAACAGAATTGAAGCCCAGAAATAAAACTATGCATCTCTAGACAGCTAACCTTCAACAACAGAGCTAAGAACCTACAATACAGAAAGGAAAGTCTCTTCAATAAATCGTGTTGGGAAAACTGGATAGCCACATGTAAAAGAATGAAAGTAGACCATTATTTTTCATCATACACAAAAATTAACTCAGAATGGATTAAAGACTTGGAGGGAAGATGCAAGACCATAAAACTCCTAGAAGAAAACATAGGCAGTTCACTCTTCGGCATTGGTCTTAAAAGAATCTTTTTGAATACCATGTCTACTTGGGAAAGGGAAATAAAAGAAAAAATAAACAAATCAGACTTCATCAGACTAAAAAGCTTCTGCAAGGCAAAGGGAACCATGAACAAACCAAAAAGACAACCCACCAAGTGGGAGAAAACATTTGCAAATTGTATATCCAAGGGTTTAATCTCCAAAATATATAAAGAATTCATACAACTCAACAACAGAAAAAAACTTGATCAAAAGTTGGGCAGAGGATATGAACAGACATTTTTCCAAAGAAGATATACAGACGGCCAACAGGCACTGAAAAGATGTTCAACATTATTAATCATCAGGGAAATGCAAATCAAAACTACAATGAGGGGTCCAGTCTGGTGGTGCAGTGATTAAGTCTGCACCTTCTGCTTCAGTGGCCTGGGGTTTGCCAGTTTGGATCCCTGGTGTGGACCTACACACCACTTGTCAAGCCATGCTGTGGCAGGCATCCCACATATAAAGTAGAGGAAGATGAGTATGGATGTTAGCTCAGGGTCAGTCTTCCTCAGGAAAAAAGAGGACGATTGGAGGCAGATGTTAGCTCAGAGTTAATCATCCACAAAAAATAAATAAATAAATAAAAATAAAAGTAATTTAAAAAAACTACAATGAGATATCACCTTACACCTGTTAGAATGACTATAATTACCAAGTCAAAAAATAACAAATGTTGGAGAGGATGTGGAGAAAAGGGAGCCCTCATACATTGCTGATAGGACAGCAAATTGGAGCAGCCACTATGGAAAAGAGTATGGAGATGTCTCAAAAAATTAAAGTAGAAATACCATATGGCCCAGCTATCTCCCTACTGGGTTTTATCCAAAGAACTTGAAATCAACAATCCAAACAGACTTATACACCTCTATGTTCATTGCAGCATTATTCACAATAGCCAAGATATGGAAGCCACCCAAGTGCTCATCGACTGATGAGTGGATAAGGAAGATGTGTATATATATATATATACAATGGAATGCTACTCAGCAATAAAAAAGACGAAATTGTCCTATTTGCAACAACATGAATGGAACTTGAGGGTATTATGTTAAGCAAAATAAGCCAGACAGAGTAAGATAATACCATATGATTTCAGTTATAACTGTGGAATATAAATGTGGAAGATAACTAAATACACAGAAAAAAAGAACAGATTACTGGTTGCCAGAGAGAAGGGGATCGGCGGGGTGGGCGAAAGGGGTAAAGGGGCACATATATACAGTGACTAACAAATAATAATGTACAACTTAAATTTTACAAGTTATAAACTATTACAACCTCAATAAAATTAAATAAATAAATAAAAGCAAGGAGATTCACAAATGGTATTTTTTTAGTTTATATATCATCATTGGTATTTCTCTAATTTAGATGTCATCATCTTGGAACTATTGAGTGACTTTTCAAGAGACATATGTGAGATGTAGGTTAGTGAGATGTAGAGGTCACAGTTACAAATAAGTAGTAGTCAATAGTTTACAGAAATAATATCTAACTTCCATAAAAAACTTCCCATGTGATTTATCAAATTAAATTAGGTTCTTTTAATACTATTAAGTATCTTTTATTATATTATAATCATTTGGTAAAAATTCAAATACAATAATAAAACGATAATTTCATATGTCTCTAATACTTGATTTACTAGAATGTCTATTTCTTTAATCTGATAACAAAGTATTTATAGAATATTGGATCAGACATTGTGAATATCATAACAAAATCATGACAAAATCTTGATTTGTGAAAACACTATCCATGTCTTGCACACCAGTCCTAAGAATCTCTTGACTGACTTACAGAGAGCTGCTCTGTAAGTTCCCTTGATGGTTCATAAGTACATCATGGAGCTAATTCACGAATTCTCAGAAATGAAGTAAAGCCATTTCTCTACTTTTCACAATATCTAAAATTCACTTCACCTTAAAGAAGTCTGGTACTAAATCAGTAAATAATATAGGAGCTTTCAATACTAGCAGACCAATGCAATAAGGAATAGAAGTCAGAGGGTCTTTTTACACTGCTCATACTATCCCTTAATCTTCATGTAAGTTACTTAGCATTTCACATGACTTATCATGGTACATTTTAAGTTCTTACAATGGATACTTGTTGCTATAAAAACCTTCGTATCTACACAATTCTTCTGCAAATGATATTTGATTTTCTTCTTGAGAACAATTATTTCTTTAATTAGTTCATTCATGTAGTTCATGAAGAATTAACATCTTCCCTCCACAAACAACACATATGTATGTTGGGTGCATGGAACAGATCTATCACTAAGATTATTTATTTCAAAGGTTTCAGCAATTGGGCCTCATAGGACCAATGCCTAAAGTTGTCAGGGTGAATCTCTATGTGAAGAATCACTTGGGAACCATGGGAAAGAGATGTTTTCAGTCTCTTATAATAAGCTTGCTAACTGTAAGGATGGTATAAGTCCAGAGTCACCAGAATTCCCATGTGCCTGAGAATCAAGCCAACGCAGATGAAAGTAGGGAACAAGAAACATATTTCTGATGACATTGAACTTTTGGACTTCAAGCAATGCCTGTGTCAACCATCTCTTTAAACCTGTGCTTCTACATTTTCAACAAAAAAATCCCAATCTAGGGGTACTGTGAGTGGAAGATGCCATTGACAACTTTTGATACATGAGTTTGGCTCAGTTAGGCGGGTAGAAGGCAATATAAGTCTATAGCTTCCAAGCTGTGAGAGTGACAGTACATTGTACATGGAAGTAAAATGGCAGAGGAAGCTGTCACATCTGTTATATCTGAGAACTTATAGCCTTAAGGCATTTATTAGGTAAATATTAGTTTGTTGGAATTTCTTTCTAATAGTTGTGTCTTTAAGTAAGATCTTATAAAAAAATAGACAAACTTTGGTTGATGTTGGCTCGTGAAAAATCATAGGGAAAACAAACAGCTTTGCTATGGTTAGACTGACAGGCTCAATGGCATAGAGTCTTCTGAAGGTGTACTTTGCAGCATCTTAATCTAAAGATGGGTGAGGAATAAACAAATATGTTAAGAGACAACATGCAATAAAATTAGAGGTTAAAAGAAGCCAGGCCACCCATAAATGCATATTTTCTCACTCTTCTACCCTGACAAAAAGTAAATCTTAAGCTCATTAAAATGACCATTCACCTGGAAGAGATTCCTCAAACTAAAACTGTTGTTTCACGTTGTTCTAAAGTGGGGGGCCAAAAAGGAGGAAGTTACACTTGGCTGCCAATGGTTCACTGTCTACTCTGGGACTTGAGTTATGTTGTCATGTGTGTGGCCCTATACTTTAGCTCTTTCCCTTCTGTTGTTCTGACTGCAATCCTGCCTCCATTCCATGGCTGCCAAAACATGCAGAAGTGGTGGAAAACTTGTTGGTTCTGTATACCCTCCATTGTCAACACTCTGCTCAATTACTCCATATGCTCCACACTCATTCGGGTTATCCTCTGAGAGGTAGTCATATCTCTTTGCTCAGAGAACTTCCAAGAACATAGCTTTAAAATGCCAGTGAGCTCTTTGATTGCTGTTCACTTTTGCCTCTGATTCATGTGGTGATGCTGTACTATGCTGGGAGGAACTTCAGCTGTGTTGGCTGAGAGATGGATGTTTTTGAGTGAACGGGACTGTTCTTTTTGCTTTGTGCATGAGCTCCTCATCTATTCCCCCAAGTGGTGGCTGAACCATGATGTCGTCAGTATTGAATATTCTCTCTATCTAATGCAGTGATTATAGTGTAAGGATTTCAAGAGAAGATATGGTTGGAAGACATGCTGTTCTGCATTTATGCTAGAAAAATTCCAAAGGGTAATTATAACATGAAAAGAAAAGGATAATCATCCACACTTTTCTGCATATTCTAAGACTTGTATTTGTGCTTATCATCAACAAAGAACAAGGACAGACCTTGAGAGAGTCAATGGAAGGCAGTGTTCATGGGTGGCACAATGAATGATGCAGCATACAGGTAATTATGTAACCAGCATTGAATGGTATTAGGGAACAGAGACAAGAAATTCTATATTCTTTCAATGCAAATAAGTACCAAAAAGCCATGTCACTGTTATTATTAATGGTATTGCTTCCTTTTTTTTATGATGGGATATATGAAGTAAGTCCAGAACCTGTGGTAATTTTTATTCTGCAATAAATAACAGAAAGAGATGATACGTAGACACTGTGAAGATTTTTACCTACGTTGGTTAGACAATAAGTGAATACGTAATAATCTCTTCTTCACTAATCATCCTAAATTTTCACTAATTAATCACTATACCCCACATGGGCCCATGGATATAGAAAGCATCTCAGAAAAAAATACTTGCCCTGGGTCCTTACATCCTAGAGTCAAGCCTGGCAGAGAGAGTGAGACAGAGCGAGAGTACATGAGTGAGAGAGAGAGAGAGAGAGAATATGAGACAACGAGATAAAATAGTGGAACACAGTTAAAGAAATTAATTTATTTCATAATAATTCTCACTCAATGAAATATCTTTGTGCTAGGGTTGTAGAGACTAATCTGGTCATGAATGCTAAATACCTTTTAAGATACACTCTGAAAGCTGTAGACACTTGGAGGATTATTTCTGCCTTTGAGTCCTGGTTGTATTTCCTGTTCTGGGTTATTGAAAGAGCAGATGTATTGTCAAAATTTATTTGTAAGTATTGAAAGAAACTCCTGCTACTTGAGAGTACCTCTCTTCCTTGAATCCAAAATAATTAGACAAGCATAGTGGTGATTAGCATGATTACAGGATGGAGAAATTGTAATTCTGGTTTAAATGTAAAATTCTTTCTGGTCTGAGAAATGCACCCTCGATGGATGTGTTTTCAGTTGGCTGACATGAATGTGATATATGATATGAATACGATATATGATATTGTTGATTTGATATTTCCTTTGTGCGCTCATTCTTAACATGGCAAACAGATCCTTTTCACAAGAGTGACAACATTTTGGCTGGGTTTCAAAACTGGGCAGGAGACCATGAGTGTTCAATCTACCACTCACCTTTCTTGAAACTCCTACTGAGCCAAATGGGAGTTTTGTACTTTAGCAAGCAGTGAATTAGGTTTCCAGTGATGTGAAGAGAAGAGGGCAGACAGTTCCAGCTGGCTAGTGCCACAGAAGCTAAGGGTCAATGTTTGCAGGGGAGGGAGTGGGTGCAATATACAATCTCAATTGTTAAAAGTCAGTAGACAGGAAAACAACCCAAACGGTAACAGATGAATAAAATGACTCTGTTGGCCTGAGCAAGTACTGTAAGCTTTTTCAGGGCTCCCAAGGGCAAATGCATTATTAGTAGATTTGTATCTATTAGGAGCATGCCATGGGATTAAGCTGCCGTGGGTTTATCCTCACTTTTCTTCTTCATCTTCTATTTTTTTTTTTTAAATGAAGATTTTTTTTTTTTTTAAAGATTTTATTTTTTCCTTTTTCTCCCCAAAGCCCCCCGGTACATAGTTGTGTATTCTTCGTTGTGGGTTCTTCTAGTTGTGGCATGTGGGACGCTGCCTCAGCGGGGTCTGATGAGCAGTGCCATGTCCGCGCCCAGGATTCGAACTAACGAAACACTGGGCCGCCTGCAGCGGAGCGCGTGAACTTAACCACTCGGCCACGGGGCCAGCCCCTTCATCTTCTATTTTTAAAAAGTTGAAGCAGCAGAGCTTTATAGTTGACACACTTTTTATTACTTGAAAGTAATGATTCTATAAGAACACATTGGTTTGCAGTTCACTTGAATGTCATTACTTATCATTATATTTTTTTCCTAATTATTCTGTACTGCATTAATGTAGTTAGAATAGAAACGATACTATTTTTCTTTTGAGAAGAACTGAAATTATCATACATTGCTTGCAGTGTAACCTTTTTCCCCTTTGACTAGTTATAGTGCAATAGATATCAGCTTTGTTTCCAGCGTTCTATCTTGCTGCCCCATGCAGGATCCATGCATGATTACCTCAATTTAGGGTTTTTAATTTAACACAAACATCAGCAAGAAGAACTACTCACCAAACCTAATGACTGGTCACAATGCAATACAATCACATGTTACATTTTACACCCTTTTTAATACAAAATTCATCTCAGAACACATTTTAAAGTCAATGACTTTTGTTACAGAGAAATATCATTTCATCGTCTCAGCTAGCAAATGCAAACAAAGAAAAATTAACTTATCTACAAGTCAGTCAAAAGAAAGTTTAATGGGGTATGCATTTCAGTTGGGTGGTGACAGGTCCTAGAGGAGAGAGAAAGAATAAAATCACTGGGAAGTCTGGGAGCCATGACTGGGAGCTTTATGAGAAAGGTTTTAGTTTGTGTTTGTTTGCTTCATGTGCTCTGAATTGCTTTGTGAACTTGGGTAAGATACTTAATTGTCTGTAACCTAGGTTTTCCTGGCCATTAAATTAGGCCAGAGCATGGATTTAGAAAGGATGGCTGCTCCTATTAAAATGAAGCGAACTGCTGTGTTTGGCAAGACTGTTTTTCACCTTTTCCTGGGCACTACAGCTCAACTAAGGATAACTATATTCAAAACTTCAAAAAATAAGGTAAATATTCACAAAGGGAGCAGCATTATCCTTCACCTGCAAAACTAAGCCATATAAAATCTGTGCTCTATGCCTGATTGATATATTCCTGGACGTGAATTGCACCTTATAAAAGAACTATTTCATTAATCATTAAATACTGGAACAATTTATTTCTTCTCCTCATATTAGTATTAGCAATCTGAGGGAATTTCAGAAATTCAGAATGTTATTTTATTGCTCATTAAAGTATTTGAATAAAATTGGCACAAGTCCCCAGGCCAGGGCATTTCATGATATTAAAGTGAATGACAATGTTGCAAAGGTCTAAATTTCTATTTTAAAATATGGTTTTTGTGTTAGAATAATTAAAAGACATTGCTTAGATTTTGAAAGCTGCCAGAATGGAGAAAATTACCATGGCTGGTCCACAATGAAATCAAACCAGACTTCTAGACGGCCTCCATAGCCAATCGTCTAACTCACCGGTTCCTAATCGCAATTAAACTCTACTTTCTCACCTGTGAAATTGAAGGAATGGTCTGAATACGAGTCACAGATTCAAATACCCACCGGGATCCAACAGGTAATTTAAGTTAATTAAATGTATCAGGTGACTATTTCAGCAAACTGAAAAGTGAAAATCCTTTCTAAAAATAAGCTCCTGCAATTATTTCCATGGCGGAATTTGGGCCAGTACAGCAACCTTTTCATTTTTTTCACATGTATCTAAGAATTTGTTTTTATTTCAAATATCTAATTTTTAAATGCTAGCCTAAACATTTTCAAGCAGGCAATATAAAACATTTATACAATTATACAAAGCAATATATATATTATACAAAGCAAACTTTGACAGAAAGCCACCAGTTTTTAAATACGCAATAGATCAATTTTCAGATTTCTCTTGACTAACAATCCATGATTTTATGTCCATAATGTTAGAATGATACAAGTGAATAGAAATTTTCATGTTAGATAAGGTTAGGAGTGTAGTGTTCCTTATGTACAGATAAATTAATGGACAAGTTTTGTACAAAAAAAAGTGATACATAGAAACATGGTTTTCCTTCTATTATTCTCTCCTTTTTCGCCTGTTCGAGTGCTTCCTTTGTGCTCAAACGTAAATTGGCTACTATGGTGTTAGTGTTGATTCCAATAATCACCATTTTTAAAAGTATTAACAAAATGTTATCAATGATTATACTCTTCACTAACCCCACCTCACCTTCGCAAACCAAGGGGAGAATGGTTTTCCTGGATGGAATAAAAATGTTGAAATGGAGGGGGAGTATCTTACCTGGGAAAAAGCCAGCTTTCCCAGAGAGCGACAGTATCTTAGTGTTGTCCCAAAATTCTAGAGCCTACTCTTTACCTTTGCAGGCCTAGGAAATCAGTGATTATTTCACCCAGAGGGAAAAAAGCTCCCCAAGGCCTTTCAAAGTAGGTACACTTCATAAGAAACAGCTCCAATAACGATATGCATTTCTTATTTAAAATAAGATTTCTTATTTAAAAAGAAATGTAATAAACAAACAAGATGCTTGTGCTCATTTTTTAGTGAGTACTTATGATTTCCTGTCCTTGTATTCCAATCTAAGTTCTTAGCCAATTATAATCAGAATTTTGCTCAGTGATCATTGAAGTAGCTTGAAAGTAGTTTGATGGTGTGTGTCCTAAGGCTCACGTGGACAGATACATTCTTCCTCACTGTAGTGATCTTTCTACCATGATGACCAAACCCTCAAGGCATCGCAAGCTCTCACCTGAATCATTCTAGAGGTATATTATCAAGGTGAGCTTGTCTCTCTTTGCCTTGGGTATTTAAACTCTTTAAAAATGTAAGACCACAGATACAAAAAGTTGAATTAATCTAAATCTCAAGTTATTCATTATCATTTGTCTATGCAAAGGCCTTCATTTATTCACTTCTAAATTTATCTGGTTTCTTTCATTCCTAGACCCAATTCCCTTCCCCATCCACACACAGGCACCTACTTTGGTCTATTTGACATACTGCCTTAGATATTTAAATATCTTCTAAAGGTGTAGTGTTGAATTACATTTTAATTCCATAACCAGAATTGTGTTATGAGTCATATTTTTCATATATTTTAACTCAACACTAAATTTTACTATCTTTACTGTTCTATGCACACCTAGGTAGCTGTTTTTGACTGCTGCAAGTTTTTCCACTTTATATATCTAGCACACTTTGTTTTTATCCTAAATCCTATTGATAGACATGTATATTGTCTTCAAATTCCTGTTATCTTTCTCAATATCATTGTAAACATTTTAATATCTCTTTCTATGAGGATCTGTTACCAAGTTTCTTCTGGATACAAATACAATTTTGACATAGCTAGAATGTAAAGAATTCATATTAATGTCAATAGATACTACCAAATTTATCTACTCATGCCAGGAGAGGAAAAACAATCTCAAATATCCATATCATGGCACATATTTGGTGTTATCAAACTTCATTTCTTCAGATCTTATGCAACTGAAATTCAATGTTAGTGTTGCTTAAATTTGTGTTGCTCATAATTTTAAGAATATTGTTAAATATATTTTCTTATACTTGTTTGTCTTCTATGTATTGGCCACATATCTTTTGTGCATTTTTCTATTTCCTATCTTTTCTTACTCAATGTTCAGGATTGAATGTATATTATATCAATCTATGATTAGTTTTAGATATTACAAATATTATTTCCCTGACAGTTACCAATTATTATTTTATGATATTATACTTGTAAACAATTTTTTTTGTTTTCATATCAGATAATCTTTTCCCCTGTGGTTT
The DNA here is from genome assembly GCF_037783145.1 of Equus przewalskii. Taxonomy (NCBI): domain Eukaryota; kingdom Metazoa; phylum Chordata; class Mammalia; order Perissodactyla; family Equidae; genus Equus; species Equus przewalskii. The sequence continues at coordinate 74,330,728 of NC_091833.1, read as the reverse complement.
CATAGTTTGTACATCACTAATTTATTCATTAACTCTGCACGTAACTTTTTGAGTGTTACCATGATCAGGCCTAATTTTAGGCATTTAGATGCATAATAGATAATAAATGGGTGAATGAATGAAAATTCCTGTTCTTGGTGGACCTTATATATTAGTGTGAATATGGGCAATCATTGAACACATAAACTTAAAAAATGTGAGGTGATTTTAAGAGCTATGAGAACAAAATATGCTTGGAAAATACATAGAAAGTGATAGTGGAGTGTGATAATTTATAAAGACAGATCAAAGAAGGTTATATCTGAGCAGAAAACTAAAAGAAGAGAGGTTATACCTCAAGTGGCTATACTAAAGAATTCCAAAGCAAAGGAGAAGCAGAAGCAAAGCTTACAGTTTTGGATTTTTTAACAACTATAAATTTTTCCTTAGTCTTTCAAGATTTCCCCTAATATTTATTCAATTTTCAATAAATTTTGAACTCTACATTTATCTTTAGTTCATTTGAATTTCATGTGTTTATTTAGCTTAAGTAAATATTACAGATGTATTGTCACAACATAGTGAGCCACTGTTCCTACAGAGTATACTACAATTTTTCTTCCTCTATTCAGTAATCTATAATGTCATCTCTATTGTAAATCAGTACCTCATATATACATAAGGGTATTTATGTATTCTCTATATTGTTACATTGATTTACTTGGCTGTTTCTACTTTAATAGCACACTACATTTATTATTAAAACTTTGTGGCATATGTCTTAATACTTGGTATTGTAAGTTTTAAAGTTTTCCTCCTTTATTGAAAAAAATCTCAGCTATTTAGTTTTACATAAGTTTACCACAAAATCCTACTGTAGATTGTGAAGTTATCAATATTACTGAATTGATAGTGTCAAGCCAGTTGAAATCATAGAAAATATAAAGAAAGTCAATTAAACAAAAGCTTAATAATTTGAGAATTGATAAATAATAATGAAAGTGACCAAGGGAAAAAGAAAGAAGACATAAATTATCAATATCAAAAATGAAACAGGGGATATCACTACAAATCCTACAGACATTATCAGGATAATAAAAGAATATTGCAAACAACTTAGTGCTCATAAATTTAACATAAGGACCCATTCCTTGAAACATATAATCTATCAATGCTCACTCAAGATAAATTAGATAATCTGAACAGTCCTATATTTATTTTAAAAATGAATTTGTGTTTAGCTATCTTCCAAATAAGAAACCTTAGGCCTAGATGATTTCACATCCCAAATACTTAAGAAATAATACTAATTCTATACAAAGTCTTCTAGAAAAAAGACAAGGAGGTAACGCTTTTTATGACACAGCATTTCCCTGATACGAAAACTGAAGAAACATATTCCAAGAAAAGAAAATTACAGACCAATATCTCTTATGAATATAAATGTAGGGATTCTCAACAAAATATTCTCAACAACTTATTTAAAGTATAAGACATGACAACCAAGTGGGTTTTATCCTGAAATTGCAAGTTTGGTTCAATATCTGAAAACAAATCAATGTAATTCACTGTATCAACACACTAAAGAAGAATAAGGATGTGGTCATCCTCAGAGATGCAAAAAGTACATTTGGTAAATTTTTACACTCTTAAATGCATAAACACACATACAACATGAACTCTCAGAGAACTGAAAATACACTAGAACTTCCTCAATCTGAGAAACCACACTTACAAGAAGCTTATGTTTAAGATATTTAATGGAAAAAGACTGAAAACTTTTCTCCTACATTGGGAAGAAAGATAGTACTATTATCAGTACTGTACTAAAGGCCCTAGCCAGCGCGATAATATCAAATTTTTAAGAAATTGGTAAGGGTAAGAAATATCAATAAAAGCCATATGGATTGGAGGAACAAATAAAATTGTCTCTATTTGCATATTTCCTTATTGTACATGTAAAAAACCAAAAAAATTACAAAAATGTTATTAGCAGTAAGAAACAAGTTTAGCAGGTTTGTAGGATAAAAAGTAAATAGATAGAAATTAATTAGTACTTGTATTTTTATGTTGCATTTATATATATTGAATCTTTTTAGAAATTGGAAACATTTTAGGTACCACTTAAAATAGGATGAAATATATTAAATACTTATGGGCAAGATCTGTATAGTGAAAACTACAAAACATAAATGAAACACATCAAAGAGTATAAATAAATTGAGAGAAATATTATTTTCATGGATTGGAACACTCAGTATTGTTGATAAATCAGTTCTTCCCCAATTGACCTATGAAGTCAATACAATTCCACCAAATTCCCAAAGGAAAACTTAGAAATTAACAAGCTGATTCTACAATTTGTATTGAAAAGGAAAAGAACAAGAACATTGAGAACAATTTTCAAAGAAGAAAAGAACAAAATTGTAAGACATCTTTCTTTTTTAAAATTTACAAACCTGAAGTAAATCACTATGTAGTATTGGCAAAGGGATAGGCATAGAACAATTGGTCAGATAGAATGTAGAAACTGAACCACGCATATTTGGTCAATTGATTTTCAACAAAGATGCATAGGCAATTCAGTGAAGAAAGGATAGCCTTTTCAATAAAAGAAGCTGCGACATTCAGACTCCATATAAAAATTAAAGCTTGACATTATTTTCATTTATTTTGTTTACAATGTCTTATTTATATACAAAAATTAACTTAAAATAGATCAGAGGTCTAAATGTAAAACTAAAGGAGAAGTTGGTGGACGTGGAGAATAAGAGGGAGAAGAGAGATAGAGGGAGAGGGTGAGCAAGGAGATGGAGAAAGAGAAGGACGAGGACGAGGACGAGGAGGAGGAGAAGGAGGAAAGCAGAAAATATAGGAGAAAAATCTATGCGACCTTGGAATAGGCAAAGATGTCTTAGATATGACACTAAATGCATATTCTATAAAGAAAAATTGATTAATTGGATTTAATGAAAATTAAATTTGGTTTTCAAACAACATTCTTAAGAAATTTAAAAGATGTGCCACATTTTGGGAGACATATTTGCAAAACATATATCTGATAAAATACACGTATTCTGAAATATAAAAACCTCTAAAATACACATCACTGAGAAAATAACTCAATTTTTAAAAAACCAACAAAAATATTTGAATAGACATATCATCAACGAAACTCTACTGGTGGCAAATAAGCACATATAAAGAGACAATGTCACTAGTCAATGAGGATATTCAACCTGAAACCACAGTGAGATACCACTACACACTTCTCATAATGTCTAAATTACAAAATAATAATAATAATAAAAGTAGCAGTAGTAATAGTGGTAAGAACAATAATAGTAATAATATGCCACGTCTTGGTGAAGGTGCAAAGAAACTGACCCTTGCATTGCTGGTGAGCATGCCAAATGGTATAGCCACTTAAGAAAACGGTTTGGCAATTTTTAGAAATATGGTCATAAACTGACCATACTACCTAGTAATCCCACTCTAGATATTTGCCCAAAAGAAATGAAAATTTATGTTAATACAAAAGCCTGTATATTAATATGTATAGACAGCTTAAGTACACCAAAACTGGAAACAATTTTATTTCAATCTATTGCAAAATTCTCAACACCCAAATTTGTTATCCTTTCATCCTCACCTGGTATTGGTATGATTTCACTGGTATGCTAGTCTTCGCTAGATATAGGATAGATAATGGCTCAGGTAAATGAAGAAAAAAGAAAAAAATGACTAAAAGCTAGAGAACTATCTTAGTATATCTATTAGTTTGTCTTTTTCGACTCCTTAGGCTGACATTCATCTGCCCTCAATCATACACGTGCACACACACGAGCACACACACACACACAGAGCAACCCCTCACCCAGACTTTCTCTCAATTCTCAGTTTGTCACAGCTTTTGACTTTTATCTAGGTTTGACTTTTGTGCCTGAATATTTTTTATATCTAAAAAAAACTAGCCAATTGGCTATTAGATCATGGATATAGAGTAGGCTGTGATCCTGGAAAAGCGTTTTGCGTAGAAAGACTAGGTTGAAGTTTCAGCTCTGAATTTGTCCATATAACCTCATCATGTAGGGCTATTAATAGAAGCAAGTAAGAAGATCAATTCAAGGACGCTTTATCAACTATCAAATTATTAATGGTATTATTAATGGGGACTTTTCCAACATTAACTCCATAATGAATACATTTAAATTCGCCTTTCAACTTCAGTTTACCTTTCAACTTCACCTTTCTAATACCATGAGAAAATAATTTTGTTATTGCCTACATCCAGAAAATATATTTTATGTGACAGTTTCATGATAGCCAAACTAGGTACTGAAACAATACGAGTTTAATATTTGGATAATATGCCATCTTTGTTCTTTGAAAGGAGATGTAGAGAATATACCAAGACCCAGGATTCAGAGATCTTCTGTACTCTATTTTGTTGACATGAATTCCTGAGATAGGTATGCAAAGAGATATGCTATAAACAAATATTTAGTATTCTAACTTTCATTTCTAAACTCTTACATAGATTTTCTGCTTTACGTGAATAATGTAGAGGGTAAAGATTCCTTCCATTCATGTAGCACAGCTTAATCAGCCCTTTTGCCTCCTCCTCCCAAAGCACACAGGCTAATATTTTGACTTTGTATCATAATACTCCATTGCTGAAATAGGAGCAAGGAAAGGATATTCCAAGAATTCCTGAAGAACATAATTTCTCTCTAAATCCCCAAGAAGATCTGTCCTACCACTTTGCAGCCAGGCCATCCCTGGACAATAATTTGGGTGATAGCTGTAGGGCAATTTTACAAGGTTATTAAAGGAACCAATGCCAATATGTCATATAGACTACATAGTTTGAAATCCCTTTTTTCCCCATACCAAAAGCTATCACCTTCCTTGAATAATGTCCTTGTCCCTGACTATAACCCCTATCAGTTATTCTCCCTCGTGATATAACTAGTTGGGACAAAGTGGAATTGGGGAGGACGTGAAGGTGATAGGATCTAAATGTCTTCTACATGTGTATGGTAATGGATGGTAATTAGTCTTTGGGTGGTGAACACTATGTTATCTACACAGAAATCGATATATAATGATGAACACCTGAAATTTATATAATGTTATAAATCAGTTACCTCAATTAAAAAAAAATTTAAAAACTGGCTGCCAGTGGTGAAAGATTATGTTAAAGCATGCAAACTTTAATTTTTCCTCCATATGGACAAAATTGAGCATATTTATAGGAGGAACTTATTGACTACACTACTTTTATCAACTACCATTACAAGACAGGAACAGCACCTGGGAGTTTGCTAATTCTTTTTTTTTTTTTTAATTTTATTTTTTCCTTTTTCTCCCCAAAGCTCCCCAGTGCATAGTTGTATATTCTTCGTTGTGGGTCCTTCTAGTTGTGGCATGTGGGACGCTGCCTCAGCGTGGTTTGATGAGCAGTGCCATGTCCGCGCCCAGGATTGAAACCAACGAAACACTGGGCCGGCTGCAGCGGAGCGTGAGAACTTAACCACTCGGCCACGGGGCCAGCCCCTCATTCTTATGAGCCTAAAGAGTCTTCTTTTAGTAACTGCAGAGAAGATAAGACTTTAAAAGCATATTATGAATTCCTAATTACTTGAAAGAGCAGTAAACAAACTTAGAGAAGTGCATATACTTAAAACAAATTAATGCCATAAATATTTAGGGTATTTACTTCTTGTTTATGTTTTTTAATGTCAGTGGTTGATATTGTTTCCCTTTAAGACTGCCCCATTTTGTTTCTTACGCTGTCCAGCATACTTAGCAATGATGTCACTCTCAATTGGACTACTGGCTTGAAGCTACAGAATTTGAATTATTTGAATTAAATCCTGTAGTTGCATTTGTTCTCCTGGTAATTCACTTGCATCACCACAGAAATGGCCTTGGAAATTTTTATCCATTAGGCTAAGTGTTGAGTGTGGAAGGATGTTATAAAAATATCCATACATTGCACAGGGGAAACAGAGATATAAATGTTATACAGCATAAGGGCAAATAAATTATGCTTATATTTCACTGACATAATGTGTGTTTTTACTAGATAAAATGTTATTTAAATATATTCCCTAAACAAATGTTAGTTCTGTTTTTCTCATCATGGCTGATTATGAATAAAAGAAACAAAATCATAAAATGTGGTGGATAGAGGTAACTTACATTTATTCAGGTTTTTTTTTTTTATTCTGGTAACTTTGAGAGTTTCTGTAAAGTTATTTTATAGGTGGTCCTCTCTAGGCTCTCAGAAAACTTTATTGATTGAAAAGCATTCCTCTATATTTCTGTTTCTTCCAATCTTCACTTTAATTCTAGAAGCTTCTGTTCTTCTTGGCTCTTATACTATCTACCACAGTGATATCCTCCTTTATTTTTGCTCATTACTTCGGTTTTATATAAAAAAACAAAGTAGAAATGCAAAAATTAAGTACTTCAACTAAAAGAATTGAAGTAAGGCAGAGTAATTTCATAATATTTTTGTCGTTACTCATTTTCAAGTGTTTGTATAGTGAAGCCATTTAGTGCCATCATAAACATTTTTATTTTGAAGTTTTTACTTCCATATTTTGTGCTGCATGTGAGCCAAAATCAGTTTCATTCAGCCAGCATTTGTTGGCAGTTTTTCTGTGCAATAGCCACTGAGATAAAGACAAAGAAACACAATTTCTACCACTGAGAGTCAGTAATTGATGGATATACGTATATAATGCTGACCAGAACCAGAACTAGAACTCTATGATAAAGTCTTATAAGTATACATCAATATTACTAGAGGCAGAAATCAATTATGATTAACATAAGCAGAAAATATGTGTATTTGTAGGATATCTGTATGCTCACACAATTTCCTGAAAGACTGGAAAGCCATGGTGAGGAAAGAACTAAGGCGGAAAGACAAAACCAAAATTCTCTTCAGCTACAGATTACATGGGTGTCTTCTGAGGATGACATGGCTGCCAAAATTTGTACAACTACTCTCATGATTCTGAGGAAGAGACAGTCAATGTATATAAAATCTTTTTAAAAAATGGTCTCTGCTTTGTTTATCAATAAATTTCATAAATGTTCTGTAACATTGACAAACAAAAAAGAGAGAGAAGATACAAATTACAAATATCAATAATCAGGAGTGAAAGAAGATCTATCACTACAGATTCCACAGACTGAAAATGGATAATTATGAAATAATATGGACAAATCTACATGTATATACTTGATAACAGATAAAATGGACCAATTCTTCAAATACCAATTCTTCAAACTACTAAAATTCACTCAGGATGAAAAAGATTATATGAATTGTACCATAACTCTAACAAATTGAATCTGTAAATAAAAAGCTCCCACAAAAAATTGTCTAAGCCCACATGATTTCTCTGGAGAACTATATCAAACATTTAAAGAATAATCACCAATTTTATTAAACCTCTTCCAGAAAATAGAAGAGGAGGCAAAACTCCCCAACTCTTTTATGCAGTTACTATTATTGTATTACCAAAGCCACACAAAGATAGTATAAAAAGAAAATTACAGACCAGTGTACTTCATGAACAGGAACACAAAAATCCTCATTAAAACAAAATATTAGCAAATTGTATACAACAACATGTAAGTGTGTGTGTGTCTGCATTATACACCACAACCAAATTAAGTGGGGTTAATTCCAGGAATGAAAAGATGATTCAGTATTCAAAGTCCATCAATATCAGAAAGATCATTTGACAAACTGTAAATCCATTCATGATAAAAACTCTCAGTACACCAGAGATAGAAGGTAAATTCGTCAACCCAATCAAGAAAATCTATGAAAAACCTACATCCAATATCATAGTCAATGGTGTGCATTGAATGACACCTCTAAGAGGGTACTGCATTAGCAATAAAAGTGTTGATAATCTTAAAAGCATAAACATTTAATTGACTATCATCAGGAAAAAGGTCATTGTGGGAAACTAAGAAAGAATAGGAGACAAGATCAAATAACAAAGGTGCACCTTTTTCCAAAGCCAAAGGAGAAGAGCTGGTTCAAGGAAAAATAGTTGAAAAGGCTTCAAATATTCCAGAGAGTTTAATTAAGGACCAACATGAGTCCACTGTGTTTGTCAATGAGAACGGCATTGATAATATTACCTAGGGGAGTTTCAGCAGACAAAGTAAACAGAAGTATGGTTGCCACAAACCGAGGAATGAACGGGCAGTGTCCAAAGCATGTAGGGTATATTTTTCTGAATATCTTGACCAAAGGAGATATTTAGAGTGATAGAGTGAAACATGCGCTTTGGGACTGATTTTTAAGATGGGTAGTTTGATGCAGCTAAGTCTGTGATATGAAATAAAATTAATTTATGCCTGATAAACTATTTTCCATAAAAAGCTAGGAGATAAGTGCATCTACTAAATCAAGAAGGTCTACAATGATTTTAGGGACTTGAATGTTATATATTTGAAAAATTATTTTTAACGCAATTCATTTATTTTGCCATTTCTCAGAACCTTTGTATGGTCTGATTTGTTTTCTTTATACTGATTTTTTTTTTAAAGAATTACAAACATGCAATAACATGCATCAAACTAAAGATTTTAAAGAAAATCTCACCACTACTTTTGAAATTAGAAGAGGAAATATTAAATAGGAGTGGGTAATCTCATGTCTCCTATAGGTGAAGTTTCGAGGGGATGGGAGAACTGAATCAGAAACATCAATCTCAACAAAAGTTTTTCTGTGATAAGTTAGTTTAAATATGCATTTCCAGCACTGTGAACTAGGGAGAACGGTCAGAAATCATTCATTCTGTGTAATCATTCATCAGTGACACGATATCTATGTTTGATGAAATTTAAGAATCTCTCTTGCTTCCTGATTGAAAGTATGCTTTAAGACATGTTCAAAGATGCCATTACCATATTCTAATAAAGCTTAGCAAAGTGAAAAAGGAAGAAAAGTGAGAAGAGTGGCCAAGGTAACTCTTCTCAGAGTAACTTGTGGTTTTGTATCTCTAATTTTTATCTAAAAGGAATAGATATCAAATGAAATATACACAAAAATATATATCAAATATATTTCAAAAAATATATTTTTGTGGGGTGATGAGATAAGGATATCTTCAGATATTTCTTGCCAATAAATCTCCTAAGTGGATCTACCAATTTGTACTCTTACAAGGTTTTTGAATGTTGCCTTTACACCACATCCTTGTCAACATTTATTATGGCCCCGTGCTTTATATTTTATTTTTAAATATATGGCATGTGTAAATCATGACGCATTAGGACAGTGATTTGCATTTTGGACACATAATAATGTTGTACATCTTTTTAAATAATTATTAATCATTCATGTTACCTCTTTTGTGATTGGCTTATTCATGTTTCACATCTGTTTTGGTACTGGTTGATCTATAGTTTTTATTGACTTTTAGAAGTTCGTTATATCATATGGAAATTAATATGGTAAAATTATCTTCTCCACATGTGTGACTTATCTTTTAATTTTTATGGTGTGCTTTCATAAGCATAGTTGTTTAATTTTTATATAGAATTCAGAAATGTTCTCCTTTAAGGCAGTGGGCCTGAACACTGCTTGCAAATTAGTGTTGCCTGAGGAACTTTTAGAATATCCTACATAGGCCCCAGCCCAGATCAATATCCTTAAAGATTTATCTATTTTATTAGTCTTTCGAATGCAAAATGTTTTGCTTTATTGATTCTCTGTATTATAAAATGTATCTTATTTCATTAATTTCTGCTCTCATGTTTATCTCTTTACTACTATTTCGCATTTTCTTGTTCTTTTTCAGCCTTGAATTGGTTGTTCAGTTCATTAAATTTTAGCCTTTAAGCTACAATAAAAATTCAAAGTTATAACTGGCCTCCTAAATACACAAGGTAAGTTTATCCCACAATTATTCATATATAAATTTTTGATATTGTTCATATAGAGGTATTCTTAAAGTTTAACTGTGTCTTCTTTTATCCACTAGTAATTAAATTTTCTTTCAATTATTAAATTTTGGATAATTTTAGATATATTATTGTTAATTATTTTAATTCTTAAATGCATGAATGATTTTAGGTATTTTTCATTTTCTGACTTAATTGCAATTTAACCATTAATGCTTTCAATTTTTTTGCAGTTTGTAAAGGCCAAATCATCAGCTTCATCATTAATTGTACTAATTTAGAGGATATAATTTGACGTGAGAGCTATATAAGTTAGCTGGAAAAACTCCAGACTAGAACAAGTTTATGTACGTGTTCTACATTAGCCTTATGAAAAAGGAGAACACAGTGTGTGCTCTCATTGGACCAACTGGTTCCTAAGAGAAAGAAAAATAATGGAGTTGAACTAAGCCTGCTATCTTCCTAAATTTCTCTAGCAGGTCTGCCACTCTACCCTCCCATTAAGCTCAATCGACTGAAAGAAATTATCAGCAGTAGACAAGAAATGTTATCTAATAATTTTCACTAAATTTTGTTCTTAACCCATTGGGCTTAATCTTTAAGACCAAGGATGTCACTCTACCGTTTCGGCGTTGGACCAACAGTCTATGAAACCAGCCCAGCTCGCACCTTCATACACTTCAGTATTGATTGCTGCTCTCTCGAGCATCCTTCTGGGGCTAGCAATAGAAGTTTAGAAGCTGCCCTATAAAACTCAGACGTGAGTTGGAACAGTATATTAATGAACTCAAATACAAATCCATACTTAGGTTCTACAATATAAATGGAAGCCCATTTCTATTTTTCATCCCAAATTATGTATAGCCACATTTTCTACAATAACATATAAGAGGTTCTGCAATAAGATTTTAAGACATAAAAATGAAGCTTAATGGTGTTCCAATAACAAAATGCTGAGAAGAGAAAGATTTTGAAAGTGTTTTTCTAATATCAATTTGTCAAGAAGAAATTAAAACCGAAAATAAGTCCCTTGTGAGTTTAATTAAAAACACCAATATTCAAAGAATTAAAATCCTAAATTTCTCTTGCACTTGTGAGTTAAAAGTCTAAAATCCACATTTAAGTTCAAAATATTTCTTTAAATTTTCCCTATTCTCAGTGTCAATGAGATGTATTGTCAATGCCTACGTTGGTTTGTGATTTTCAGAAACTGCAGGACAGGTTGCTTCTTCACTGAAATGGGTGTTATTCCAAAGGTTTAGGGTGCATAGTGCCAAGATTCTGATATACCTTAACTTTTCTAAAAGTCACTCAGACTTCCCCTTTCTCTCTTTGTTTTCCTTCCCCCTCGCCTTCCTTTCCCTTCTCTTGGTTCTATTCCATTCTCTTTCCTTCCTTTTCCTTTCCTTCGTTTCTCTTCCCAACTCTGTTCTTCCTGTTTACTCTGTTGCCTACCTTTCCCTCCTTTCTCGCATTCTCCTCCTTTCCTTTACTTTCCCAGCAAAGTCTCTGAGGACATGGACAGCGAGCAGGGTTTGGTGAGCCATGTTGAGGTTCTGGAGGTCAAGGGCATAGGGTGAAGAGGTGGCTGTGAGAAGAAGTGGTGTAGCTGAGATTCAGATTGAAATATATTATAAACTTCAAATAAAATGACTCATTATTTGATAGCATTTGAATAAATCAAGAATAAAATCTTGACCCCTTTTCCATCTATTCTCCCCACTGCTAAGGTGATCATTTTAAAACGTATAATTAGCATGTTTCTCTGCCTCAGAGACAATATCACTTATTGTGAGAGTGTGCCTTGTGCTACTGCTATGCTACCTTTATCCCACTCAGGTGGAAAAAGAAAGATGTCAGAACCTTTTGTGATATTGTCAATTTGTATTTACCTCTATGACATTTGCCTAATATTATATGGCCAATATTTGCTTACATATTTTCCTCTGTACAGACAATTTTGAATTATTTTCATTTTACATCTTGTAAGATTAGCACTGCTTGGTATGTGAGAATGTGTGTATATGTGTATCTTAGTTCTACAGTAACTCAGTAAACAAAAATCTTTGATTAATTTTCTAACTCTATAAAGGAGTGAACTACATTTTAATTGGTGCCTTAGACAGAATACAACATGAATCAATGATTCATTTTAAAATACATAAAATCAACTATCTATGGATTGTTTGAGTCACTTATGGAGCATCCTGAGTTACAAATGGAAGTCTCAGGTTACTGGTTCTGTGGGAAAGAATAGGATCTTTAATTTGTTTTCATAAATGCTGTTGACAGGATAAAGTCAAATCTTAAAAAGTCCAGGTTTGCTTGTCATTTTGACATTTCATTTTATTGTCAAGACAACTTTCTTTCTACTCTAGGGATAACATAAGCCAATAGGTAGGACTTTCTTTCTTACTTGGATACTTCAAATAACTAAGAGAATGGTGAAAATTAGCTTTCTATATTTCTCAATAATAATAGCTTCCATTATTGATCACACAGCTTGTGACAGATGAGGCATGGAGGGATGGATGAATGAATAAATGAATGAAGGGTTAGAATTAGATATGCAGATACATTTGTACTATATATTATATACTTTATATATTTATACATAAAATCTCTTTTAATGCTCATACGAGCCCTTTGAGAGAGAGAATACTATCACTGCTTTATACGTGAACAAACAGAGGTTCACAGAGGTCTTTAGAGCTAGTAAGTTGTGGATCTGGGATTCAAGGCCAAGATTGTCTCCAAAGCATGTTTTTTCAAATACAAATAATGCTGTACCACAACTCTTAGTGGGGAAAAAAGAGACACTTTAAAAAAAAAAAAACTTTATCATGATAGAATAACATGCATTAAAAGTGAAATTGACTTAAATCCTGTCTTAGGACTTTGTTTTAATCAAATGTAGATATTTTAGGAAATTGTATTAATGGTACACTTAATTTATGTTTGAGAAACACACAAAACACAAAAATAAAACAAACAAATGATACAAGTTTCAGTGAAATATTTCTTATTCGATGCATGAATTTCAGCCTCTGTTTTAATAATTCCTGTTTTATTATTTTAAAAAACCCTTAATTGAAGTCCACTTAGAAGCAAATACATCTGCAGGCTTTTTGTCATGGTGGTTGGGAGTTGGAGAGTAGAGATAGCAGAAGATTGAAATAACTATTTATCAAAACTTTGAATAATTATTTTTCTTCTCTAACCTAAAGACATAAAATTTGTTGTCTCTTGTAGTGCTACCTAATTATTTGTTCTTACCATAGCCATGTTCTGTAGATAACTCATTATAACAGAGGGCATTTTAGAACACACTGCATCATTTTTGCGTGTATGTGCATATGTGATCACAGCAATCTGGAACAATAAGAAGCTGAGAAAAATGAAAGCTCTGGGTTATTCATAAAAGTCCATCCTCAAAATATCCTTTTATTATATTCTGTAATGAACATAAAAGCATTTCAGACAGATGGAAAACCAGTATTATCCCTTCTGTAAAACATATAATTATAACAAAATATTCTAAGAAAATTTCATAATCTAAAAATAAAACTTCATCTGTAAATAAGCATATGTGAGAATTTATGAATCAGAGATTAATTATCATGATCTCAATTTTGTGGTACAGGCCTCAACAAAATAACAATGCTGTGAACAAAAGAAAATACATCAAAATATCTGTAGTAAATTGTTAACATGACATAATTAAACACCATACACACATACGTAATTGAACACCAGTTTTCTGAAATCTCAAAATTAATGAAAAATGTTTCTGTGTCTAATGAAGAGATGAATTTGTTTTCAGTGGTGTCATAGGCTCCAGTTACTTAGGATAAGTCTAAAGAAATTTGAAAAACTGAAATATTAGGTGAAGACTTATGCAATTGCTACAGTCAAAAGATTTTGACTTTTAAAAATTCTTTTTGTATGGTCCACTTTTGAAGTATCAAAAGGAAACTCGGCTAGTTCCTAAGAGGTGTTTGTGCATTTAATTATTTTTCTGAACTCACTCCAAGCAAACTAGAGATAGAAAACATTGAAAAGAGGCATCAGTGTTTATGGAAAAAGAAAAGAGAATAATCTACAGAAATTTTCAACTTTCCCTCCTAACCTGAGCTTCACTGATTCAAAATATTGAAGTTTGGATTCCTGCTTATCTGGTGTGGAATTTGAACCTGTGGTGGAGTGCAATTATGAAAATCAGACTTGGGTTTTTGTTCTATATATAAACTAAATATTTTTACAAAATTGTTACAGTCACAGGTCTCAAATAGAGATGATAAAGGGTAGGGCCATTACTCAGATTTCCTTTGATAATTTCATCCCCTGTTTTGGATACGATAACTTCTAGATCAATTCTCCAATTTTGTTATTTTATTTCCTATCATCATAGCAACGTGTTTGATTCTTTGTTCTTTCTGGAAACTTTCTTTCTGGGAAGAAATTGGAATTTATTCCAATATTATACTGACGTTTTCTTTCTACTTTCTTTTTTTTTCGTTTGTTTGTTTGTTACAGGAATAATTGTAATTCAAGAAAAAGCCTGTCTCAAACATCTGTTCTTTCATGATAAATTTTTCAATTTCTGGTTAGTAAATGCCTCATTTTTTTCTTAGATTTCTATGAACTTATTTGTCATTTTTCCCTAACAATTTTTATAGATTCTACAGCTCTCATTCTGAGGCTTCCCTTTGAAATCATCTTAATACTAACATTTCACATTTCTGTGTTGAACACTTTGTTTCTGGGGAATAATGTCTCCCTCTTTCTTTGTTCAGTACTATATTTTGATGAAGTTGATCATTCAATGACTTTCTGAGAAATGGTATATGGGATGCATATTTTCTGACAAATTTAGTGTCTGAAAATATCCTTAATCTATCTTTGTATCTGATATTTGGTATGTCCGGGTACAAAATTCCAATTTGGAAATCAGTTTTAATCAGAATTTTGATGTCTCTAGTCTATTGCCTCTTGAGGAAAAACGTTTATTTCTGCTCAATCCATTGGTTGGGGCAATTTGTCTTCTTTTGGTGGATTTTAATGATTTGCCCTTTAATCAGCTTGTTTTGAAATTTCATCCTGATGTGCCATGGGGTACATTGTATTTAAATCTGTTGCTAGTAGTTCTTCATATTTGCTTTGCAGTCTGGTGACTCATGCTATTGAGATTTATTTGGTCAATAACTTCTCAGTCTCCCGCAGAATCAGGAAGAGAGAGGTTGCATGGTTTGCCCTTTGATGGACATCTGAGGAGGGGGGAGGGAGAAGAGAGTGAGGAGTATAAACTTCTAGAGACTCCTTAGTCAAGCTCTCCAGTGGTCTTGCTGTTTTAGCTGTACACCACATGCCTACCTCCTATGTTATCTGTTGCTTTCAGGTCCTGGTGGTTGCTCAAGTTCTATGATGTTTCATCAGCTCATTTCATTAAGCATCTTCCCTAGGAGGAAGTTTTAGCTTAGCATCTTGCATTATATTAAGGCAATTATCATTCATTTACCTGCTGTCTCCCAAAAATATACTGAAAATTAAAATCACTTTTTATATAATCACATTTGTTGAGGTATATAAGTTAAAAACATTAAAATGCACACATTTAAGAGTATAGTTTGATGACTTTTGCAAAATATATACAATCCTATAACGACCATTGAAATACTCCATAGAATAATTCCATCACACCAGATGTGACTTTTGAGGTCAATCACATTATTCACATCATTCATTTGTCTGTTTTAGAAAATAATAAAATTCTACAGTATGTGCTGTTTTTAATCTGACTTACTTTGCAGAACAGAGTGCTTTTGAGAAATATCCATATTGTATATATCAGTTGACCAATAACACTATTAATAAAAAAACCCTAGAGTTCATTTTCATGACATCAAAATAGGGGTAGGTACTGGATTATCCTCCCCCAACACACAATCTAAAAACAATTTCCAAGATCCTAAAAGACCTCATCATCTGGAGTAATAGAGAATATATTATATCACTACTTTTCCTGATTCTTTTCCCTGGATTTGATCCAAGAAGAGGAAAAAGATAAAAAAAAATTCAACACATTATATTGTTTAATTAATCTGAGTATTACTGATTTATATCAAAGACATGTATTTGAATATTTACAAGATACATCTTTTCATCACTGTATATTCATTGTTATCTTACTCTGATCAGTATCGAAAATTCTGAAATGTGTAATACTCTACACCCGACAAAAAAATCTTGGTAAGAAATCTACTCCTATCAGATTCCAAAATGCAAATCTTGGCTGTAATGAAGTTTCTTCCGTCAATGGCTAAGAAAATAATGGGTTAATTTTGCATTGGGCACAATTTTAAGGAGAAACTAACAGTCACTGTCTTTGAAGTGGAGGGATCGGCAAGGTTTTGTGCACATTGGCCTGGGAAATAGGTGACCTGGATTCTAGACCCAGTTCTTCTAATATCTACTAAGTAGGTGAAATTGAGAGAGCCAGTTAAAGTCTCTAATTTTAAATATAAAAACAGATACTAAGCTACATGGGACATTAATTATGATCCTTTAGAATTTTTATTTTGATTTTAGAGGTTTTGATCAAATTTAAGGCTCAAGAGAGGTTTGCATAGAAAAGAAATTGAAGATATTTTCTTGACAAAAAAATAATGGTAGGTGAGAAGGAGGAGAAGTGAGATGGAAGACAGGATTAATTTATTCAGGGATAAAAATGTTACCATTTTAAATATGATGAGTACTAACAGAATAACCTAGCACATGGAAATGATAGGATTTCATGTGTAATCTGGCAGAGTTTCTAGGAAAGAATTTAAAGAATAAAGTGAAATTTTTTGAATTATGCTAAAAATGAACCTAACAGTTACAAATTGATAAGGTTTTAAACTGACTATGCATTTCTTTTTACTATTAAAGTAGTTTTTAACCTTAACAATGAAGCCCAATTGGTTTGAAAATATAGGGGACTATATTCAATGCTTCTTATTAAGCTTCAATTTTGCAGTATATTATTCAAATAATAGACTTCAATAGGTAAAGTTTAGATTGAAGTTAGTAAAAAGAATGACTACTATCAGGGCTGGCCTGGTGGTGCAGTGGTTAAGTTCACATGTTCTGCTGTGGTGGCCCGGGGTTCACTGGTTTGGATCCCGGGTGAGGACATGGCATGGCTTGGCACACCATGCTGTTGGTAGGCATCCCACATATACAGTAGAGGAAGATGGGCACAGATGTTAGCTCAGGGCCAGTCATCTTCAGCAAAAAGAAGAGGCCTGGCAGCAGATATTAGCTCATCTACTTCCAAGATCAATTTTCTGAAATTTCAATATTTTTACGCTTTAGAGCATGCTCAATAATTAAGTGTGAGTTAATAACGAATTTAAAAAATGATTCTGCAAGTTCATTTTATTTTGAAGACAATTTCTTTTGGTGAGAAGCAGTGATTATTTCCCAGATAAAATTCTTTTCCCTTATAGATGAGAAGAAAGTATCTCACTCTGCTTAAATTGTCATAGGGCCACTTTTTTACATATTGCCTTTTACATTTTTGTTACAGTACTATGTTTTTTTAATTGTTAGTATATTATGAATAAGCAATGAAATTCAGCTCATAAAACTTACATATAAAGTTATTACTCTTAAGTAGGCTAAATTTGCATTTTTTTAATTATTCAGGTTGCTTACAAATGTAAATGACGTTTTAAGTATTAATGATACTGATATGACTACACTCCAATAGTTTTTCCAAAGAAAATATCTCATTTAATTTGAGGGATAAGAAATGAGGGCTCTCAGAGCATTTGTGGGTGTTTAGAATGTAAAGATCTCTAGTGTGCGTGTGAAAGATTCATCAAGTATCTCTTGTAAGAGATGGATGCATAAACACTTCATAGAGAATTATTTACCTGAATAATTATTGTATTTCTTTATTTCAATAAATTACGACTCTTTTCCCTCTTGATGACATTTCCTTAGAAAGACAATCCGGCCATTGAAGGAATATTTGCATAACAAAGAAATGGCTCTATTAAAGTGAATTCAAACACTCCCAAATGTGATTTACTCATATCAGATTTGTAATTTAACACTTTACTCCAACTGCAGTGTGTCGAGAAGAAACTCAATAAGGCAAGATTATCTGAGTGGATACCAGTTAAGATACTATTACAGTGGTTCAGTTAAGAGAGGATGATAAATTGAATTATGATTGTGGCCATAGGAATAGCAAGATGTGTCTAGATAAAAGAGATACACTGGGAATAAATACACAATATATAAGAGAAGAGTACAAAAGGAAGAGGTAAAAGAATGCATCCAGATTTCTGACTTGTGCAATAAGATGGTATCATTCCCCAAGATAGTAAACGTAGAGAAATACGAGGTTTGGGGGACACAATTATGTTTTTGATTTAAGACTTATTGGATTTTAAGTATTTTTGAAACATCAAGGAAATGGGTCTAGTTTCTAAGGAAGAGTTTGGACTTATTGATGTACATTTGAAAAATATGTGCACAGGTTAAATTACCTAGGAAGAGAGTATAAAGTGTTAAAAAAAAAAAAGACTTAGGGTAGTATTTCGAGGAACTTACTGCAATATTTATCAGAAGCCAAGTGGAGAAAGATTAACAGGCAAAAGAGATGGAGGGCAAATAACCAGAGAAGAAAGAGGCGCTTCAAGAATTCAAAACCTTATATGGTAGAAATATAGATATAAGGTAAAATGTAAATCTTCTAATAAAGGCATAGTTGAGGCACTGATCACTGAATCAGCAGAAATAATTGTACCACTGGAGGCAGGGAAGCCCATGATGAGAAAGTCATATTTGACCCAGGCTGTTAAAGATGAGCAGGAGTTTGCCTGTGTGAGAAGGTGGGAAAACAATTTAGGAAGAAAAAACAGCAAGTGCAAAGGCACAGACTGGAAAAGGACAAGACATTGATCAAGGAATGAGGGATAGGGTTTGGGTTGTGAAGGTTTGTGAAGAATTGTGAAACCAGCAGAAGCACCATAACACTATCCACTACCAAAGTGACCAAAATATTAGCATCTAAATCCGTTATTGCCTCCTTTGTCTCCTGAAATAATATATGTGGTTAGCAAAGGGATGACTCCCACTTTCTTGCATGCTTTTAAATAAAAGTCACACGCTTCATCCAAAATATAGTACCTTGAACATACCAATCAATCAATCAGACATTACATATTAACCATCCAGCTTGCTGCCCACGATCAACTACCGTTGTAAAATTGAGTATCTTCATATATCTTTAAAGAAGGCCAGATGCAAACATTTCAAATCCTCATTTTCGCTACATTATATTAAAGACTGTTATTTATCTTCTAGCTTACAGAGTAAATTGTCTTCAATCCATTGTTTCCTACTTAGCATGAAACCCAGCAGTTTAAATGTGTTTCTGCAAATTATTTTCAAATACTCTGACAAGAAATAAAGATCAAATCTGTAGTTTATGGATATTAAAAATACATACAAAATATATGTAATAATTAGTTACCAACATATGAAGAAATAGCTCATTAAAGAGCTGCTGGAAAATAACCTGCTCAGAAATAATTCACTTTAATATATTACTGATTTTTAAAATGTTTCCTCTCTCATTCTTTATTAATGGGGATATTTGCATTCAAATAGAGATCATTTGTTTTTAGGAATTCATCTGCTCCTGCTGTTTATTCTCCACCTACTATTTAATCTGCAGTTCATAGCACAAGCATTGGTCGCAGAGACAATGATTAGGATGTCACTGAAGTTTATGCCTTCAGGTGAGAAATATGGTACATTTTGAATACAGTATAACTGGGAAAATAATGTTGTATTCATTCAAATTGTTTCAAATTAAAATAAGCAAGGACTGAGAAATTTAAAGAAAATGATATATCATTTTATTCTAACTGAAATATCTCTTTATAGTATATAGCTTTTCACAACATGCCACCTGTTCTCCAGAAATATAATCACAATATGATAGACGTGCTAAATAATGGCCTTAGAAAACCCACAAATTGCTAAGCTATGAGATCAACATGTTGACAACACCTTTCTATTGCTCTATTGTACATGTAAATCCCTGTTTATGGGATTGAGAATTACTATTTACTAGAGGTGAACGTAGATTAATCAAAGTAATTCTGCATTGATATATAGAGACTTTACATATTACATATTTGTCAGACTGGAGACTATTACACTTCTTGTGTCCGTAATTGGTGGAGATTTAAGTTCATGGAGAGAAAATGTGACTAGAGCTCTTTGTTGTATTGCCTTGTGACAAAGCCAAATGTTACAATGTGTTCCATTTCAAGTGTGAAACTAGTAATCTAATGAAAATGTTACTGTTGTAAGCAATATATTCTTAGCCTTATTGTAGAATACAATGGAATGTCTGCATTAATATTATTTGGCAAGAGAAATGAAGGCTAGAGAATATAAAATTTTCCTCAAGTGCGGTGTTCAGAAAAGAAAAATCAACAAAACAAAATATGTTTCTGCTACATTGAATAGAAAGAAAGTGCGAGTGGGTGGAGACCATTTGAAATAGGATAGGGTATGGAGCAGATAGTTTAGGTCTTAAAGTTTAGATAAAAAGGGTGTTTTCAAGGACAGGAAAAAAAGGAGTTCTGTTCGCAATTGGTTCTCAAATTTTGGTACAAGTTGTTTAACTTAAGAAAAAAATAAAGTTTATTTCAGCTCAATCATAAAGTGAACAGTAGCCCCATTTGGTTTGGTTGTACAGGTCACACAGTTCGCATGAAACTCTTTCTCTCTCTCTCAATAGCTGGGTTCCCTTCGGCAATAAAATTCCTTACATTGGAAGAATCTATATGTAAATGTATATACTTTTTCTTTTAAAGTGCACTCCAAAAACAGCAATTTCTCGTCTAAGTTTATTCTTAGAGTAGCATTTTTTCCTAGTTACAAAATCAAATTAACTGGTCTTGACCAACATTTTAGGTAGTTAAATTGAATGAAATAAAATACAAAGAACATATCAGGATATATCACAAACAATAAGGATAATTATGCCATGAATATTTTGCTTCAGTTTGGATACTTGAGTGTGTTTGTGCATGTTGGAGTAATCATAACATAGCACGTATTCTTTTTTATTGTAGGTTATGGTCAAAAGTTTGGAAGCCATGGGTAAAGAAAATCATATACGTATGTACAACGTAGAGTATTGTTTGAAGTGACAATTATAAACCTAAATATTTATTAAAAAATGATAAATAAATGTATTTTTGTATATTCACATAACTGGATAAACCTAAATATATATAAATATAAATATACATCAAATGGATAAACCTGACTTGCATGTTTCAAAGAAAACAATACTCCCTAACGTATTAAGAAAATGAAGATAAAAGAAAAACATTAATACCATTTATATAAAATTTAACATACACATTACAATTCTATATGTTGTGTACATGCATATATAAGTATATATACATATAAAAAATATATATATATATCTATAAACATAAATTTAGGATTGGGAATTTTAAATTCTTAATTCACCATAGCAGTTTACTTAGAGGAAAATGGGCAGCAATGGGATTGGAAAAGATGCAAAGAAGACTTCCGCTGATTCTGTTATGTACTACTTCTTTAAAAATAAAGGAATCTAAATATATAAAATATTAATATTTGACAGAGCTGGGAGCTATGTACATCATTTATATATTATATTTTTTTGCTTGAAATATCTCATAAGAAAAAAATGTTAGAAAATAGGAATTCAGCAAAGACACAGGGAAGAGTAATTGTCGGCATTTACCACTTAAGTCATGCCCTTCAACACACAATCTTAACTCCTACTGACTTCAAGAGGGAGCAGATGCTCGCAGCTCAAGGAAAGTTTTATTTCTGGGAGCAAGATACTTGTGCCAAATAATAGAAAATTATTCTCTTAGAGAATAGCATAGAAGTCAGGGTGACAGCTGAATAGCCTACTATTTGTTCTGTAACAGTTTTTGAGATTACACTAGGTATCTATATTTTTAGAGACAGAAAATTTAGTGATACCGTGTGTTACTGCCGAGGAAATTATCAGCAGCAGAAGTGATGGACGAGTACATTTAAGGAGGTGGGCCGTGAATGCAATTAGGTTGAAATAGTTTCATTTCAGGCCAAGTGTGAAGACACCAAATAATCATATACTCTTTTACACACTTCCAGTTTTACATTTTACAATTTGAGTGAGGAGAGTATTAGGGGGAAAAAAGGAATAAATTCACTACTTACTAATTTAATTTTTTCCTTTCTTTTCTCTACCCAATCCAGAAGTGATTATGTACGTATGCAAAGATAAAAAGAAAATTATTTGGGCTAATGTAAAATGCTAGCAAGGAAAGATGAGAACAAGATACCAGGAGATTTAATCTAACATTCAGTAGATTTACAAACTAAAAGTGTATGTGCAAGCACACTCACACACTCACACATACATACATCTTTTTACAAAAGCATTTTAACATAATCTCATCGAAATGACGATCTGTAGTTTTAGTAAAGTGAAAGACAGGGGAAAATGCAATGTCTCCAAGAATTTCTCTTCTCTATGATCTTTTATATAATTTCGAGAATCTTTATTAAACATTTCTATTTGCCCTATATTTGTATTCCTGATCAGTCAATGCCAGCAAAATTGCTATCAAACAATTTAGGAATATGTTGGAACAGTTATATTGATCCTTTAATCAATAAATGTTCCACAGTAGCAGATGAGTCCTCTCCCTTTGGCAGTAGATGTACAGCGAAACTTGGAAATGAGATAGCCCTGTAAGTCTTACAGGAGAAGTCTGTTTTTGTTAAGGTTAAGACTCATAGGGTATGCTAAAACATCCCCGAGGTATTTTTGATTTTGGTAGGAGATAATGATCCTGATATCTGAAATTGCTCTTTTTCAAACTGTTTACCATATAAATCCTGTAATCAGCAAAATTTGGGAACTAGATCCACACCTTTATTTTAAAATAAGAAAGATCTTGGGGCTGGCCCCGTTGCCAAGTGGTTAAGTTCGCGCGCTCTGCTGCAGGTGGCCCAGTGTTTCGTTGGTTCCAATCCTGGGCACGGACATGGCACTGGTCGCCAGACCACGCTGAGGCAGCGTCCCACATGCCACAACTGGAAGGACCCACAACAAAGAATATACAACTATGTACCGGGGGGCTTTGGGGAGAAAAAGGAAAAAAATAAAATCTTTAAAATAAGAAAGATCTCTTTTGTTTAGTAGACAAAAAAAATTTAATTCTTAAAAACTTTGTATAGAGAGAGTTACAGAAAACTGATAATTCGTTTTTAAATATAAAATGTCCTGAAACAGAAGAATTCAAGAATTGAAGACCATTGTGAACATTGAATAGCTTACAAGACATTTGAAAATATATCAATGTATGTGAAGCAGAAATTCATTATATCTGAACTAGTGATAAATTAACACATAAATTTTTATCAAACTTTTTACTTTGAAGAAATGGAGAAAACATATCAAAAACCAGTTCTAGTGATCATTTGTATTACTGTATGAGATCCATTTTTATTTTGTCTTTGAAAGATTTTCAGTTTCAATAAGATACATTTTGGCATGTGTGTAAGTATGTTAAAGTTTAGTAGGGGAGAAATTTCTGGGCCAAGACTTTGGATGCACATTTAGTACATAGTATTTGTACCCTTAAACTTTGCTCTAAAACAGAAGTAAGGGTTTTAGGCAGTGTCAAACCTTGTATGTTCATGGCAAAGGATAGATAAGCTATTTAAATCAATAAATAGTCATTGCACATGGAAAACTTGAATAACACATTGCCCTTTATGTCTTTGAGCAGTGATTGGCTTTCATCATTTACAAAATAATTGGAAAATTTCTCTCCTATTTGCTTTCTCCTCTGCCTCTATAGGTGATCTCCTCTTTGCTCATAATACCATCTTGAAGGCGACTGTTCCAAAATGCGCATGTCCTACCCAGAGTTATCTCAATGCCAGAAACTCACATTCAGCTGTCTACTTGATATCTCCATTTACAGGCCTCATAAAAGTCAAAATGTACATCCAAAATTAAACTCTTAATTCTTCAAGTGAACACACACACACAGTACAACACACACATAGATAAAGACATACCAATTTACCCATAAGCCTTCACCATCTTAATAAATGACACCACTACCACTTCAATGCTAAAGCTGGAAATGTAGGGGTCCTTTTATTTCATTCTGCACGTCCAACGCATCAATAGTTTATATAGATTCTAATGCTGAAAACAGTCAACTTTACAACTGCCCATCTCCATTGTCATGTGCTTAGAACCAGAAGTCATTAAGTTTCTCCAGAATAAAGCAACAGCTTCCTAACTGATCTGCCATTTAAATCCTTTGCCCTCTTTAATTTGTTCTTGCCACAGAAGCTAGAATTATTTCATTAAAATCTAAATCTGATTTGAGTCACTCCCTGTTTAAAATCCTTAAATGTCTACTGCTTGCACTTGAATCTAGACTTTGACTCTGTAACTTGACATTGGGCAAAATTTCACCTATTTCTCTGTGTTCCAGACTTACTGGTAGAAATGTAAAGCACTTTAGATCCTCAGATCTTTTGTGTATTCTTTTCTCCTTCCCCTGATCTTTCCTTTTCGTCTCAGCTTCAACAAAACTTCCTCAGATGGTATTTTCCTAATCAGTCTATCCAAAGTAAGTCCTTATATTTTTCTCAAACTCATTTCTAGCATTTTTCCAATAATGCACTTACTACAATTCATAATTGTTTTATGTCTGTTTACATGGTTTGTTGATATTGTCATCTGTCCCAGCAGAAGTAATCTGTATAAAGACTGAGGCCATCGTTCATTTATCCCTATGTTTCTAGCTTGTAACATAGATCTCGGCAGCAGAGTAGAGGGATGATAATTATTTGTTGAACGGGTTAATAAATGTCTTCTTTAATGAGTGATTTAATGGCCTGACAATTTGTTAAAAGTTTGCATGGAAAATGTAAAACTTTATTTTGGCTAGTAGAGCCTTATATATTACATATTACTTATAATTACCTGTTATATGTTAGTATAGCAAATATGATATACAAAAAGGGAATTTAAGACGAGCAACTTCAGAGTTTATAGAATTGCTATTGGAATCTACATAGAGAAAGTAAAATACACACGTGTGTGAGTACCTGGAAATTCAGAAGACTAGAACTTACCTTGTCCTCTGCATAATTCCTTAGTTTGCATTCTTATACAGGGTAAACTATCCACAGAGAGCTTAAGAAATGTAAACTAGCTATGCCAAGGCACAGAGGGGTTCTTCAACGATTATGCTGCATCTGATTAGTGCTTATTATAACTTGCCTGTTCTTCCTCTTCACTTACCTCCTACTTCCCCTCTGATTTAGTTATAATGAAATACAATGTGGATGAGCCCAAAGGTGTTGGACCACATGGCTGGCAAACAGCAGGAATCAACAGAAGCCTCGTTATTGTTCTAGAATCAGCTGCCTGCTGGGTTCAACCAATTAAATCTTTCACCCAATAATCAAGAGATTAGTGGAGTTTTTCTTTTTCCATGATTTGGGCTTAAATTTGTCCTTAGCCCACGCTCTCTCATTACTCCCACTTATCAAGAGCTGGTTGAATATAAATAATGTTCTACTAAATTTCACTTACAAAGACTCTCCAGCCCTGCCTCTTTTTCTGATAAACTTTTATACCAGTGGTGGAATTTCACAATGCTATCCATGTGTAGTAGCTTTGGCACCTGTCCAGGTGAATAACACTTAAATGTCATCATTCTTATTTCCCTTCACTTCTATACCTAAACCTGGATGAGGTGATTCAGAACTTTTAGAAATGTAGCAGGTATTGCTCTGAGCAAAGGAAAAATCATGACTTAATATATATCAGGGAAACTTGTATGCATAAATTTTCTTATATCCAGAACAGTGTTTTTCAGATATTGTCTCTAGATTGTCTTTATCCTAAGAATTATTTATGCAGGGAACCAAACGTGGCAGTTAAAAACTCCACCTCAGTAATTCTTATTTATATAAAACTTTGTGCATCAATACTTTGTGAATCAATTGGGGGAAATGTTGGGAGGATTCTGATTTCATTTGTGCTCTAGAGCTGGGATCAGAGTGATTACTGATTAAATGAAGGCTTCCACAATGAAAAAGTTAAAACTTCAGAGTCCTAGAAATTCAAGTTTAATTTGAAGACTTTTTGAGGCTTT
The DNA here is from genome assembly GCF_037783145.1 of Equus przewalskii. Classification (NCBI taxonomy): domain Eukaryota; kingdom Metazoa; phylum Chordata; class Mammalia; order Perissodactyla; family Equidae; genus Equus; species Equus przewalskii. The sequence goes on along the minus strand of NC_091833.1, from coordinate 74,304,545 downwards.
TTTATATTTAGTATTCATAAAATGTCCATCCATCAAAGACTAGGAGGGAAAATTTCCTCTTGCGTGTCTCCACTCATGGATACTAAAATTCTGTTAAAGTAAACATAATGCAACAAGCACCACACTTTCTTGAAAATAGGTAATATTTTTGGAACAGAATATGTGCTATATACTCTTTAAAGGTTTTACATGTATTAACTTAGGGTGCAGCTTGAAGTGGCAAAGTTAGGCTTCAAACTTGTGCAGTTGAGTTGCAGAGTCGCTAGTTTCCACCCTTTTGTACTATAATTAGTAGTTGTTAATCATTAGGTTTTCTCTGTCATGCTATTATATATCATTACGAATTTCCCATTCCATGATCAGATAGTAATTCTGAGTCGTGTGTCCCATTGAATTATGTACTTGAATGGCATGTAATAGGAGAATGGGTAATGATCAAAAACCACTATCAGAGAAACCTGCATTAGGATTCCAGCTCTGATAGAACTGCAGTGAAATTTTAGCAAGTTGTTGACCTTCTCTAATGCCCAAGTTTTTTAATTAATAATATGGAAAGAATAATATCTCTTTTCAGGGTTGTGACAAAATTAAATAAGACAATATAAGTAAATTATGCTGCCTGGTAATTAAAAGAGCTTAAGAAATGAGAATTACTAAAGTATCATTTACAGTAATGAAAGTTTAACTACATCTGTATTTTCAAATTTTACTCCCAGAAATGTGTTGAAATAAAATATTTCTTAAAAACCCACTAAAAGAAAGAGAAAGGGTAACTATTCTGACTGAAGTGGGAGTAGAGGAACACAGCGCCCTGCCACTCTACTCTGTCCCAGTTACTCACCACCCTCACCCTGGCGAGGCCCAGAGACCCTTAGACAGCTATGCTAGGCTTCCCCCAATAGACAAATTGAAAAAGATTGAACTGAACGATCTCTCTTATTCTCTAAAGGCTGTCTGTCATATTGAGATAATTATTTCACACTAACATTAATCCTTGATCATGTTTATATGATCTGCGGCTGAAATTGTCCTGAAGTGCCAGAACATGCAAAAAAATCAAAGTGTTGGTATGAATCTTTTTATTTCATATTTGTCACATTTAAAAGTGAATACTCAGAGACTAAAGACTCAGACACTACCAGTGTACCAGGAAACATTGAGATATCAGTGATATGACTAAGTAATTCAATACTCTACATTTCAATATAAAAATAAAAAGAAAGAACTATTGCATTATCTTACTACCTGACAAAAGATAAGCCAACTTTCTCTCAATTTCCTCTTTAATTGCCAGAAAAGTGTTAAAATGTGAGGAAAAACTCATAGAAATATTAGAATCTAGCAAGAATGCATCTCCAAGGGCATGCAACCAAATTCTATTCTTACACACTAATAATAATTGATTGGGGCATTTTTTTCATTATAATCAGAAAAAATCAAATTATACAAGCGTAACTCCATTTTAATTTACAGTATATTTGAATTTAATATCTGAAAATGCAGGTTCACATTTTTTAACTTTTCAAAGTCATTATGGTGGAGTTTTTTGGTGTAGTTTGCTTGTTTTTCATTTCTGTTCTGAGGCAGATTTGTAGAATGCTAAGGATAAAGTCATAACAGTGAAAAGTTAATATTTAACTTTACTTTTTTTCCATGTAAATATTTTCCTAATGCAGCATGAGACATTCAGTGGATTCTATTCAACCAGTTTGCAGTGATTAAGCACGATTTTGCCAGCGCTTGAAAACTTTCATTGCTAACTGGTGACAGAAATTGATATTTTACTGAAATCAACGAGTTGTCAAGCATACTGTGCATCAATGACAATAAGGGTGGTACATATTTGTGGCATCCATCTACTTGAGAATATATATAGCTATTATTTACTTTTTTCTCACTGATATAAATGTAAGCCTTATATAACAAATAAATGGCACTTGTCTGCACAACTCTCTTTTGTATTTTGATAGTATTAGCAATTGTTAGTTTGCTCCTTTTCTGTTGTAGCCAATTTATATTCTTTAAAGAGGCAGTTAATGCTTTCTAGCTTATATTCCGGTGTCATTATTATATGTCGTGGTTGATGAAGTTGATTAGTTATGTTTAAGCAACATTAGTGAGTTCAAAATCTAAACTGTATTTTATTGAGTACCTACTCTGTGCCCGTGAATGCAAGAACCAGTTTTGGTGACTTAAAATGATTTCAAGCATTCTGATTGCATCTCACGGCTGAATAAATTTACAGTAAACATAGTTAAGAAATTTAAGTGTTTAAAGTTTTAACTAGTATATCAGATTCCAGGAATAGAACAACCATTAAGTTGGAAAAGTTATTTTCCAATGAACAATGACTACAATATAGAGTACAGTTTACCTGTTAATATTTTATGTATGCAAAATGTCACCAGTAAAAGGATAGACTGATGGAAGGAGAGAAGAAAGGAAGGGAGGGAGGGAGAGAGAAGGAAGAGAGGAAGGGAGGAAAGAAATTATTTTCTTTTTCTATTTCTATTACATTAGATAAAGTGCTGACTGTAAAGACAGAAAATTTGAGGGCCGGCCTGGTGGCGCAGCAGTTAAGTTCACACGTTCCGATTCTCGGCAGCCCAGGGTTCGCTGGTTTGGATCCTGGGTGCTGACATGGCACAGCTTGGCGAAGGCCATGCTGTGGTAGGCGTCCCACGTATAAAGTAGAGGCACGGATGTTAGCTCACGGCCAGGCTTCCTCAGCAAAAAGAGGAGGACTAGCAGTGGTTAGCTCAGGGCTAATCTTCCTTGGGGGAAAAAAAAAAAGAAGATTTGAGTTCAAGTTCAACTCTTTAAATTTTAATTACGTTGGACCAAGGCCAATACACAGCCTCTTAGCCACAGGTTTTTCCTCTGTCAAATGACTATAACAAAAATAATTATGTCACAGAGATTTGGCAAGAATCATAGAATACATGTGAAATACTCTTATAATTAATTATTTACCAAGTCTGATGATTTCTTTTTGAAAGTCATCAACTCTTTTTTTAAATTCTGTCATCCATGAGCTAAGATAATCTGACAGAAATAATTTCATAAAATTCCTACAACTTCCAACTAAGTGCTATAAAAGTAGTAGAATGAATAAAATAGATGTGTGTGTTCAGGTGAATGTGTGCATTTTTAAAGACTACTTGGCTTATTGTGTTGTATGTTTCATAATTCTTTTAAGAAATATTCGTATAATGTTTGATACATAATCAGACCATGAATATTGTCAGATCATGATTACTCCAGGAAATAAAGATTTCTGTGGGCACAAAGACATAACCTAGGATAGACCGCATGCTATTTCATCTCTTAAAGTAAAAACAAAAAAGCATGGATATCATAGATGAATTATTTTCATTTATCCAGTAAAGTATTAAACTGTGAGGGTAAGCCTCTAGATTCCTTATGTAGTGGATTGAAATAACTTCCAATGGAGACAGTTATACAATAGAAGTTGTAGGTGCCTGCTGTATTATCCTGTTGGCTTTTCAATTTGGGGCATTCCCAAATAGAGCCATTATATTCGTCTTTGTAAAAAGAACAAGGGGCTCTTTCATACTAATGATATCTGTTGAGAGAACAAGAGGTAATTGAGAAGTTTCAGAAGCTTCTGAGTATTCAGGAACAGTAATAAATATGAAAAACATAAAATAGTTAAGTAATTCAATGGGTATGCTTTTGATTTTCAATATTGATTTATCCCAATGATAGCCTTCATGTACTTTTGGTATAAATTGTACTAGTCACTTAAAGGAGTAAATCTAGTTTTAATGATTTAGTAGAGTAATAGAATTTTTTTTAATCTTCCTAGTCTTGCTAAAATGCCAACACATTCAGTAGTATTCAATTCCAGGTCACCATATGGCCTTTTTATCATGGCTTCTGGCATTGGTACATTTCACTTTTATTAATGAATGGTTATTTGTATTAAGCATCCTGACTAAACTTCTCTGGTCCTGCTATCTCAGAATTGGAAAGTGCTGTGATGATTTCAATTGCTGGAAAACTTATAAAAACTAAACATTTGGCTTGGATGACAAGCTCATTTGACCAATATGCTATACTTTCTTTGTACTTGCACTAAACTCAGGAATTATACTAACCTACAAGCATAAGTGTAAAGCCCCCTATTCTGCTTATTAATTATTTTATAATCCTTGGTTTCTTTACTTGCAAAGTGGACATTCTGTCACTATTTTCCACTGTTAAGAGTGTTAAATGGGACAACTCATATACTTAAAGTAAATTAATCTTTATTTTCCATTCTTGTTACTCTTTTTAATTTTTTTATTTGAGCAAGATTAGCCCTGAGCTAACAACCACTGCCTATCATCTTCCTCTTTTTGCTGAGGAAGACTGGCCCTGAGCTAACATCCATGACCATCTTCATCAACCTTATATGTGGGATGCCTGACACAGTATGGCTTGATGAGCAGTGGTAGGTCCACGCCTGGGATCCAAACCAGCAACTCCTGGGTAGCAGAAGCCAAGCTTGAGAACTTAACCTCTACACCACCGGGCTGGCCCCTTGTTACTCCTTTTTAATTGATATTTTTTCCAGAAACTAAACTTTTATTCAATGAAATAGAACAGTTTGAAAACTTGCACAAGATGTGTTATAATATATATATATTAAAATATAATATATAATACATATTTTTAAATTATATATAATTAAATAAGTATTTAATATATAGCTTAAAATAGAATTAAAATTAATTTATATAAACAGATATCATTTGTATCAAAACATTCAAATTTACAGACATGTCTAATAATATATATACATATGTGTGTGCATATGTATATATCAGATGCGTCAGGTATTAATAGACCCTGTGAAACACATATTGTACATAATAGAATATATATCACAGTTTTATGTTGACATGTGCAAGACATATCCCTTGATAATATCACCATACAAGGATTTCAGCACATATTTATTAAATATCTTTTGTCTTTCTGCTCAGTGGTTTAGGCCATCAAACAACAAAACTAAAACATTTTTAACTGAGGGTCGTAATTTCCTTAGATACCACAAGCTGCATCCCAGGCTTTCTTAAATTATGCTAGGAAATAGTTTTAGAGATGAAAAGCATGGAGATGTTCTATCCTCCAAGTACATGGTATTTTCTAAAATAATATCAGCCCCTACTGACTACTGAGAGTGCGTCCAAATGGATTAGATAGTTGGCTCAAATGAGGTTTACTTGCAATCAGTTTGTTCATCTTGACCTATCAACTGTTTACAAAGAATGTAGCTAATAATTTATATTATTAATAAAAGCAGCATTTGATTTGGAATGTCAGAACTTTCACTCACAATAAGATTAATCAAATATATATTTATCTATTCTCCACAAGCATAATTTGAGTAAAGACTAAGTATAAACTAATCTGGAATGTGTGGTAACTTGGTGACAGCTACAGCACAGCTTGACTCAGCAATCATTCTGATGTATTTTGCAATTATTTTCAATCATAGATATTCAACAGTTCTTGTAAATGCCAGGCTGAAAACCTGGGACATCGTTCTCTGATTTGATAATCATCTCCTTGAGAAGTTCAATCCAGAGAGGAACACTGCTGAGCTGAAAGTGTCTGCAAGTGAGTGAATAAAGATCTCCATTAAACAAATGTGCAGCTCTCGGCACATGCAATTTTTCCTTCTTATTCTGACAGCCATTTTGAAAATTAGTGTTACTGATCACAGTGAGGGTTGGAGACAGAGTAAATCTTCTCTTGCTATCAAGGCAGAAAACTCCTCAATTCTTGTACTTTACCAGTGTTCTGTCATCACCTCCATCTATAAACGGCAGTAAATAAGCATATTTGTATCTCTCTGTGTGTATACATAAAGAAATAGAATCCAATATTCTTAAAACAACTTTGATTCTCTTTCATAATTTATTTTATGTCATTTGGGGCAAAATGTTTCAATTTTAAACCATGTGACAGAATTTTCCTAGCCTAGAAAATTGTGCTTATTTAGCAAAACACATTGATATACCATTTGGGTTGTTAGGCCATAGCTTATTGGACAATGGAATAGATTATGCTATAAAAAAGAAAGGAAGAAGGATTTGATGTTTCCACCAACTTCTGGTGGTAAAACAAAAAGGTAAACATAGATGAGAGAAAGAAATGAGCTCAATAAATGCTTGAGAATATGGAGATTTAAGTCAATAGCTCTCAACCTTGTCAGAATAAACACCTTTTTATTTATTCTATATAAATACTTTAATAAATTTTATTGAGATATAATTTACATAAAGTAAAATAGAAATACTTTAAGCATACAGTTCAATGAGTTTTGATAAATATGTGTACGTATCTATCCAACCACCAGAGCAATCACGATTTAGAACATTTGCAGCACCTAAAAGAGTAGTCTTGTACTCATTGCAGCCAATCCTGCCATGACTTTTCCCAAACTACGTTTGATCTGCTTTCTTTCACTACAATTAATTTTATCTCTTCTTGAATTTTATATAAATGCAATCACAGTACGTATTGTTCTTTTTTTATTTTTGATCTAGCTTCTTTCACTTAGCATAATGTTTTTGAGGTTCATCCATGTTGTTGCACTGATACCAACATTTAATAGCAAATATTTTATAATGCTCCATTTCTATAATAAAATAAAATCCATAGATATATCCTTAATCTAAAATAGAAATAAAATAGTAATTTATATAAGTAGATATCACATGTATGACAGCATGTAAATGTACAGACATATCTAATACTGGGAAATAGCCAGATATCTGTGCCTATGATAGAAATAATGAAATGACTCCTTTATCATTATAAAATATCTCTCTTTATCCCTAGCAATATTATTTGCTTTAATCATCATTTTACTTTTAAAGTACTCATGCTTTTTTATTTAAACTGCGTTTCTTGTGGGCAACATGTGGATGGGTTTTGTATCTTATCCAATCTGACTTCTAATTGGGTTATTTAGGCCATTTTACATTTAGTGTGATTATTGATTCAGTTTGATTTGTCTATGATCTTGTTGTTACTTTTCTTTTTGTCCCATCTGTTCTTTACTTCCCTTTTCCTCTTCTCTTTTTTTGTATTTTTTTTTTCATGATTCCAATTAACCTCCACTTTTGGTTTATAAACTATAAACTCTTTGTTGTGTTTCTTTATTGCTTGTTTAGGGTTTATTATATAAATGCTAACCCATCACATCATTTGAAGTGATATTATACTCTGTTGCACTGAAATTCTCGGATGTGAATTTATAGTTTTTATCAAATTTGGATAATTATAGAACTTCATTTCTTCAATGGATGTTTTATTGTCTCCTTTCTGTATCCCATCCTTTGGGGAATCCAATTACCTGTATAGAAGGACAATTTAAATTGCCCTGCAGCTCACTAATACTCTTCATTTAAAATTTTTTTTTCTCTCTGTGTTTAATTTGGATAGTCTCTATTGCTATATCAACAAATTCACTATTTTTTTTTTAATTTTCTATCTGACTTTATTCCATTCAGGACATTTTTCTTCTCAGTCATTAAAATTTTCATTTCTAGAAGTTTTATTCTGGGTCTTTTAAAAAGAGATTTTCATTGTTTCTACTTTACTTTTTAACATATTGAATATGATTGTAATAACCGTTTTAATATCTTTATCTGCTAAATCTAACATCTGTTAGTTCTTGGTTAACTTTGATTGACTGATTTTTCTCGTAATTTAGGATATCGTTTTCCTTATTCTTCCCATGCTAGTCTTTGGTTAGATTGTGAATTTTACTTTGTTGAGTGCTAGAGTGCTAGATACTTTTGTATTATTGTAAATATTCTTGAGTTTTTCTCTGGGGCACAGTTAGTTTACTTGGAACCAGTATAATCGTTTCAGGTCCTGCTTTTAAGATTTATTTGGCTAAATAAATAAGGTTATTTAGTCTTAACCTAATTTTTTTAACTTTTTTTTTTTTATTTTAAAGATTGGCACCTGGGCTAACAACTGTTGCCAATCTTCCTCTTTTTTTTTTTTTTTAAGGATTGGCACCTGGGCTAATAACTGTTGCCAATCTTTTTTTTTTTTTCTGCTTTATCTCCCCAAACCCCCCCCATACACAGTTGTATATCTTAGTTGCCAGTCCTTCTAGTTGTGGCATGTGGCACGCCGTATCAATGTGGCCTGACGAGTGGTGCCATGTCCACACCCAGGATTTGAACCCTGGGCCGCTGCAGCAGAGCACGCGAACTTAACCACTTGGCCACGGAGCTGGCCCCTTAACATAATTTTTTTCTATTATTGAGGCAAGCTTTTCTGTGTACTCTACTGGATGCCCAACAAATTATGTGATTTTCCCATCTGCCTGATGGAAAACAGGCACCCACTATGTGTGATTGCCAGATATGTTTCTTCTAATCCTTTTGGATGTTTTCTTTTTCTTGACATAAAGTAGTTTTCACACATGCATGCACTAATTCTTTGTTGAAAATTTGAAGAGGATCCTCTTTAGATCTTTAGCATTCTCTCTCCTTGAGCTTTCTCCTCTCTGGTGCTCTGTCCGGTAAACTTCAGTTACCTTATTTCCCAGAACCCTCAGCTCTGTCTTCTAAAATCAGAGAGTCTGCCTAGATTTGCATGTGTTCACCTCCCCATGCTGCAGCCTGGAAATTGTCTCAAAGCAGTAAGCTGGGGAAATCATAGGGCTTATCTTATTATTTTCCTGTCTCTGTGGGATGTCTCTCCTTTGTTGCTTCATCTCCAGTATCTCAAAAATTATTGTTTCATAAATCAGTTTTTCTGCTTGTTTCAGATGGGAGAGAAATTCCAGTCCAAGTTAATCCATTTTTACTGGAAGCAGGAGTCTGGATTCCTTTTGTTTCTTTTTTAAGCATACTTTTTACTGGATTTGGAGTCCCAGGTTTACAGTTATTTTCTTTCAGCTTTTTAAAATAATTTTTCTTTCTTTTTTCTTTTGGTGAGGAAGATTGGCCCTGAGCTAACATCTGTTGCCAATCTTCCTCTTTTTGCTTAAGGAAGATTGTCACTGAGCTAACATCTGTGGCAATCTTCCTTTATTTTGTATGTGGGACACTGCCACTGAACGGCTTGATGAGTGGTACGTAGGTCCACATCAGGATCTGAACACACAAACCCCCAGGCTGCTGAAGTGGAGCACATGAACCTAACCACTACACCACCAGGCAAACCACTAAAATACTTATTTTTATCTCCTGAAATTATATCACTTCTTGAGAAGTTAGCTATTGGTCTTATTTTTTCTTCTTCTGCAGATAATATGTATATTTTCTTCTGGCTGATCTGTCTTTTATTTTTTCTAACATACCTAATGCACTATTTCTTAGAATCCATATCTGAGAACTCCATCTTTCGTCTATTCTTCCTCTTGGTGCCCATTATATCCTGTCTCTTTGTATACCTGTTTATTTTCGATTGTGTGCTGACAATCATATTATAGAGATAAATTGAGGCCTAGGATATTGTTATCTTCTACTAGAATGCGTTTTTGTGATTGTAAAGTCATTAAGGTTACTTGCAATCCGTGATCACCTTTATCCAATCAGAGCTTGAAATATTTGAAGCTGAAGCATCAATCCCTGTGACATATTACTTGTGATCTGACGCAAATCTGTATTTTTAACTCCCAAATCCTTTATTATATGCCTGCAAATAATTTTTAGTACTCCTGAATGACGTGGCCTGACCATGAAATGTCACATATCTCTACTTTGGCATCTGTCTCTCCATTTACCTGAAATGCCATCCCCTGCTTCTAGAAACATCATGCTCATTTTTTACATCCCAGATTAAATGTCACCTACTCTGTAATACCTTCTCTCTCTCCCACTGCCTTAGCAAATAGCTTATTTCCCTAGATTCTCATAGCCTTTTTAGCAAAATCGCTTGGCTAGTACCTTCACATTCTATTCTTAGGTATCTCTTGTACCTTTATAATATGAGCCGTTTGCGGAAAGAACTAGGTCAAAGTTGTAATTGTAATAGGGGACCAAAACCTCAAAATCTTTATATCTCCAATGTGTAATGCATTACCTAAAATATAGTAGGCTGCCTAATAATGGTTGCTGAATTGTGGTCCTGGGGTTTCATTGCTGTATTCTTTAGTACATTTCATGCCTTGTAGCATTCTCTGGAAATACACTTCTGTGATCTCTGACCAAATCTAACTGGAACACTTCTGTATTAAAGGACTGTGAATCCCTAGGCAGTGATTTCAGCGTGCTTCCACTCTTATGCCAAATCTAAACCATATGCTGTCAAAAGCATTGCCCTTGGGTTAAAATCACATCCAAAAAAATTAAGTGTTTTCATGAATTCAGGCTAATTCCCAGTAGTTATTTTTGTTCCAATTCCTGCTTTCAAATAATTAAAAAAGATACAGCAAAGTAGGTTAAAATGTCTGTTTTCATATAGTATAAATTGAAAACAAAATCCTTTATAACAGGAGCGTATGTACTTAAAATCTTAACTTAGCTTTAATTGGTGCTTCAAGATGCCAAAGTGTATCTAAGAAGTTAAGTGGGTAGCGGGAGAGCTAGATTAAAAGAAGAAATATGAACATCGAAAATAGACCAATTCACCAGGGCCAGGACCAAAACCAAGTGATGAAAGGAAATATGAGAAGACAGGTAGAGACTGGTGTCCAGAATGAATGATAAGAGACAGTAGGTGATGTACTTTCGAAGATGTTGTCATAGATGCCCAGTATGGGAAGGCATGTCTGCCACAGGAAACAGGCAATACACTCAGAAATTGCATGCGCCCTAGCCATTCAGGCTAGTAAAAGATGCCAAAGGGGAATATCAGCAGATCGAAGTCCTGTACATTCCTGGAGAAATCTGAAATGGAAGGATCTAAATTTTGTATAAATTGGATAATAAGCTTTTTAAAATTCAGATTTAATTTGTCATCCATTCCACCCTAGACATGCATGAGTACACATACACACCATTTCAATGATTTTCCAGGATTCTTAGAATTGTAAAAAAAAGAAAAGAAAAACAATAGTAACAAGCAAAATCTAAAGATCTCAACATTGTCTGCAAGGCCCTGGTTGACCTGAAATTGGCCAACTTCTTCAATCCCATCTCACGATATGCTCCCCCTAGTTGGTTTATTGCAGGATTTTCATTCAAATCCTTACCTCTTTATATTCCCTCTCCCCATTATAAATTCTAAATTGCATTTTAAATCTCACCTAAAGATTCCTAACAGAAATTTTTCCTGAAATCACAAAGTCGTATCTGCCTATTGTAGACTGTGATAACATTGTCCAAATTTCTTTGTAATATTGCCAACGTTTAAGTATATCATTGACATTCGTAACTAGATATCAAGCTCCATGAGGAGAAAGACAGTGTATCTCTTTGCTTATCATGGTCTTCTCAGAAACTAATATAATGTATGGCACATTAGGCTCATTACAGCAAGAACTCAAGAAAAAAGGATAATCAGTGAAAGACTTATTAGAACAGAGTACAAGTTAAATTCTTGGATGTAGGATCAGGGTAGTATTTCTGATACTAGAAAAGGGAGACAAGGATACAACAAAACTAGCAGAAAGATGGCTGATCTGCCTATAGAGAGCTCTCCAAAGTCTGGAAAGATACCTGAACTGAGGCAGAGCTGAAATTTCACCCTGCAGCAAAATAGTACCTTATGTGTTTAATAATAACAATATAATAATAATAAAGCAGTTAACATTTACTGAGAACTAATCATGCAGCAGGAACTTGTCTAGGCATGGTAACTACCTTCCATGAGATAGAAATTATTATTATCTGTCCCTATTTTTGATATCATGACATTGAAGAACACAGATTTTTCTTATCTGGAAATATACCTGAGCTTACATCTAAGAGGTAATTGAGCTTAAATATGAATCCAGGCATTAGTATATAGCATATATTCTTTTCTTGGAATGGTTTCTATTTTTATGAAGACCTATTCACACTGCAAAAATAAAGCACACACCAACTCCTTGGTGGAGGATTTTCTAAGGTACAATCTCTCTCTGAAGAGGCTCCCAGGGTTATTATAACATAACTGCAGTGTGACAGTATAGCAGTAGAGTCTATTGTAATGGCTTATGAGCATACATGTCTTCTCTATTAGAAATTCCTGTTCTTAAGAGCAGGGATTATACAGTATTCATCTTTACAATCCCAGAGCCTTACTATACGTCACACAAAGTAAACGCTCAATAAATGATGGCTTAATAAACATGTGAGATCACACTCAAATTCAGTTATTTAAATCAGATTTATTCACTTTCAAAGTCTTTTGAGATTATTTCAGTTGAGGAAAAGAAAAGCTTGTGTGTGCATGTGTGTGTGTGTACAAGAACAAAGGTCATCAAATATAATCCCTAAATGTGACCATATTATATCCTAAATGTGCATGAAATGGATATGCCAATATGTGTTCACTTAAAACACTGTGAAAACCTCATTCTGAAAAGGCAGAGAACTTGGCCACTTTCTCCCTTCTGAGTCCTGCTTAGCAAATGAATAATCAAAACATGAGCACACAAAAAGGAAATTAGTAAATGCTGGGCAGCAAAAAGGAAATTAACAATGAATTGTATATTAAATCATCTTAAAGGTAGTAATTTAACAACATTATTAGAAATCCCATGTTCCTTATGCTTTGAAAAGAGACAATTGGGTTTTAATTTTTGAATATCAGAAAATGTATAAAGATCATCTCCAGCAACTGAGACAGCTAATTAGAACTGTTTCACCTCTTTTTCACAAGCTCATGATTTCCACCAGGAGCATATTGAATGGATAAAATTTCTCTAAGACTAACATCATTTTGCATTTTATGTATTAACTTTACATTTCAATGTATTTTGTTTTTAAGTTTTATACATATATAGATTATGCTTTCCTTGCTTTTATCCTCCCTATGACATCAAATATTTGATATTTGAAAAATTCCAGACACCAGACTGATATTTATTGTCAATATTCATCTTGGGATTTGGTACTATAAATAGTACATGTAATGGATTTGGAACTTAGTACTGTCGAGAAAGCATATTTACATCCACCTAGACATAAATAATGCCACGTGGTTCTGAGGATATCTGGAGATCAGTTATTTGGATTGAGAAATATAAAGCCCAGAGCTTCAAAAACTTGCCCAAATCTCAATCTGCAAACTAAAAAATGAGGGGGAAATATTCTCAGTTAATTCTCTAACCTTTTCCCATGACAGTAGGAAAAAGTCCTGAGGAAATTATAGTAGTCAAAGAACCTGGCTGGTCGGGTAGAAGACTATGAACAAAAATAAGTGCTCAAAACAGAAATTGAGATCTACGTTATGTTGTGAATCAAACGGACAAACTATTTGTATGTAGACGCCATGATAAAGTAAGTCCCTTATTGTAGGTCAGGGTCTTTTATATATACACTCTTATGGGGGTCAAAACTTTCCTTTTGGGATTTTATCAGAGACTGGTTTCTAATTTATACTCTGGAAAAAAACGTGCCATATAGGAAAATGCCCACCTTCTTTAAAAATCATAAACGGATTTTAAAAAATGAAATGCTTTTCCCTACAGTTAATTGTACAGAAGATTCGCCAAGTAAGGCCAGTCAAAATGTTGACTTCTGTCCCTGAGATTTCCTTTTACTGTGAAGATCTCTCTTTTCTTTTTATGAAAACATCAGTGGCCCCAGGAGAGGTGTGAGCATGGGGTAGCAACTGTGACTCTTTAGCACTTAGACCTAAATTCTTTCTATCTCCCCAATCCCGTAACATTGTATGAAACACTATGAGAAAACATAGAGTAGAAAACAATGTAAAAGTAAACGTTCTGAATTACCCATTGTGACTATTTTCTAGTGCTTGTTGGTCTCATTCCTACATGTTTTTGGCTTTTTTCTTTGGGCAAGTGATCTCTTATTACACTACATCCCAAAGTCCATGCTATAATACATATTTTTCTGAGAATCTGGATCCAGGTGGTGGGACCAGAGATAAATACAGACATTTCCTGTCTCATTTGTTAATTTTGAGGTCTGTGTTCCCATCAGAGAACCCACTGGTTCCTTGACTGACTAAATATGCATACACCTGAGGAAGGCCAGAGTGTGCAGCCTTGATGGCAAAATCCTCCCATCACTAAAACCACGTGGTTATGGAAACAGTCATGCAAAATAAATAATCATAGAGTCAGGGAGACTGAGGACATTTGTCCAATCCAATTCCATTTCATTCTGATTCTGTTTAGGGCAATTTCATATTATCTTCTGTCTCCCATTACCAATCATTTCCTTTAATAGATTATTTTTAGAGCACTTTTGTTTTATAGAAAAAGGTGTACAGAGAGTTCCCATATACCAACTCTCCCCCAACACAGTTTCTCCTAGTATTAATATCTTGCATTAGTGTGGTACATTTTTTACATCTGTTGTGCTAATGTTGATTCATTATTATTAACTAAAGTCCATAGTTTATATGAGAGTTCAATCTTTGTGTTATACAGTTCTATGGGTTTTGGTAATGCATGTATCCATCATTAAAGTACCATACAGAATAGTTTCACTGCCCTAAAAATGCCTTATGCTCCACCTATCCATCCTCTTTTTCCCCGGAACCCCTGACAAACACTGATCACTTTACCTTCTCTATAGTTGTGCCATTTCCAAAAGGTCATATAGCTGTAATCATACAGCATGTAGCCTTTTAAGACTGACATCTTTCACTTACTAAGATACATTTAAGTTTCCTCTATGGCTTTAATGGCTTAATAGCTCATTCCTTTTTATCACTGAATAATTTTCCGCTATATGGATGCACCACAGTTTATCCATTCACGCTATTGAAAGACATCTTCGTTCCTTCAAATTTTTGGCAATTATAAATAAAGCTACTATAAACATTCATGTTCAGGTCTTTATGTGGAAAGAAGCTATCAATTCATTTGAATAAATACCAAGGAACATTATTACTGGGTCATATGGTAAGACTACTTTTGGCTTTGTAAGAAACTGCCAAACTGTCTTCCAAAATAACTTTACCATTGTACCAGGAATGAATGAGAGTTCCTGTTGCTCCATATCCTCACCAGTATTTGGCATTGTCAGTGTTTCAGATTTTAGCCATTCTATTAGATGTGAGGTGTACCTCATTGCTTTAATTTGCTTTTCCCTGATGACATATGATGTGGACTATCTTTTCATATGCTTACCTGCCATCTGTAATTGTTCCTTGGTGAGGTGTCTGTTCAGATCGTTAGCCCATTTTTAGTTGGGTTATTTGTTTTCTTATTGTCTGAGAGTTCTTTGTGTATTTTGGATGCAAGTCTTTTATCAGATCTATCTTTTGCAAACATTTGCTCCCAATCTGTGGCTTATCTTTTCATTATCCTGAGGGTGTCTTTTGCAAAGCAGAAGTATTTAATTTAAATGAAGGCCAACTTATCAATTTTTCTTTTATAAATTGCACTTTGGTGCTGTATCAAAAAAGCCATTGCCAAAACCAAGGTTACTCAGATTTTCTCCTAAGTTATCTTCTAGAAATTTTATGGTTCATGTTTTACATTCAGGTCTCTGACTCATTTTGAGTTGATTTTTGTGAAAGATGTAAGGTCTGTGTCTAGATTCATTTAATTGCATGTGAAGTTCAGTTCCCAACACTAAATTTAAAAGCACACACATTATACCATCAATTATGGCGTTACAGTTACATCATTATATCATTTAGCTTGGGAGAGGTTTAAAAACAGCTCATGACTGACTCAGTTGAGATCCGTAATAAGGCTTAGATCATCCTGCAGACATATTTAATCAAATTTCATCTTAACTGATCTTGAATGTTTCTTTTCCAAAGTGAGACATTATTATCCATCTCATAACAAACAAATAAACACACACATATGTGTCTGTGTCAGGAAAGAATAAGTGGTTCTCATTATTTTCTGGTCACTCTTTATCCTGTTTATCAGCCCAATGAGCACATTAAAATGACTGTAGGCTAATACCAAATAATCAAATGAGAGATAACGTTTGAAGTGTGCGTATTGTGGATATGCCTGCTGAAAACATCGTCTTTCTTCATGTACAAAAATGGATTGCTTTATGATAGGGAACATTTAATCAATCACTTGAGAAAGCCAACAAGTATCTAAAGGAAGAATATAGCTTAGTAGGTAGATTTTTCTCATGAATGTACTTTTAAAATGAAAGTTAATAGGGCCTTAAAAATGAAAATTTTCACTTTTAATAGTTGATATGAATCCCACAAATAAATTGGCTTTTTAATCTTACTATAATCTCATACATACTGAAAAGTTAATCTAGAATTTTACGTACAATGTAGAGGTGTTCTATATTCATGTGTATTTTGGTATATAACATGAATGTGTATTGGTGTGTGTTCAATTATCATATATCTGGAAAATTACTAATGTAATTATAACTATAAAATTATAAATTTATAAAATTATAAATATATAATTAAAACATAATTATATTTTAGATTTTTAAATTTCTTCCAAAAAGAAGCTCAATCTATCATGATTTTGAGACCAAAATGTGGGAAAAAATAAAATAAAAATTGAAGCCCCATGTTCCTTATTAAACATGAGAACTGTTTCAGGTAATGTGATATTTCTCCCCCTATTATACTGTATGAAATACATATTACACGTAAGAAGCATATTAGCAAACAAAAATCATTTTGTAAAAGAGATATCATTTATAAGAAATGTAGTTTAGAAAAGAAATTCAAATCTGACAGTAATTTTGATCTAGAGATTCATAGTCGTTACTGCCGACTTTGGCTGCAAAATATTTTCACTGCTCTATTTCTTGAGATTCACCATATGTTGATGTTATTCACGTTTAAATATATTTACATTTAAAGGATGAGCATCCTCTAAAACGCCAAAGAGCAAAAGATGTCTTGGTTAGCTGTCATCCCAGATCGGACTGATTTCACTGTCGCTTTGCTCTGAAGCCAGGTTTCATGAACCAGCTTCTCGATCATGGCTCTTCACCTTTTTCATTCCTTCCCTGATTCCACAAATCACTTTAAGATGAGTAGGGAATACAGCCAGCATGAATCCTCCTAAAGTTTATAACGTATTTCTGGTTCCGTGCAATGTGTGATTTTGCTGCCTGTATCGGTTACTTTGCCGTTTGGGATTCTGTCAATGTTCAGTTCAACCACAATTTTGGATAACAGGTATGTGTACCAATCCCATGGGTTGAACAGAAGTTTATGTATTTAAGTGCATATGTATGTATTTAGTTATTTTTAATGTTGTCAAGTTCATCAGTCTTTTCATTTATCAGAGGAAATTTTTTTAAAATCTTTATTTCTACATTATTCTTTTATAATTTACTATGAAATTTTAACATTTTGATTTTCACAGTGTTTGCACTAAATGTGTTTACACTAAGTGTGTTTTTGTGTATCACAGAAGGTAAGGATGCATTGTCACATAAAATATGAATAATAAACATTATATCATTTATTACATGGTCCCTCCTTTTCCGCAGGTCTGTAACGTGAGGTATTTCATTTATCATGTTTCCGTATATTTATTGAGCTCTGTCTGGGCTCTCCCTTCTTTTCTCTTGGTTTATATGTTTATCACTGTGTCAATACCATCCTAAGTCTTGCTTTCAGGAAGAGCAAGGATGCAATACATTGTTCAACTTCAGCAATATCTTGGCCATTCTTGGCCCTTTAATCTTCTATGTAAATTTTAGAGGCAGACTTTCAGATTCCATGACAAGTCTCGTTGATCAATTTGAGGAGAACTGAACTATCCATAAACATTCTCTCTTCAGTCAATTAGGTCTTCCAAAAAAGTTTCCAAAAATGTTAAATAAACATTTTGAACATATTTTGTTATATTTCTTATAGGAAAATTATATATACTAGATAGATATTGTGTGCTATATATATAATATACACTATGTAGTATATATACTATATATGTCTGGGTATATGTGTATATTCCTTGCAAATACTATACTTTCTCATCATGTTTTCTGTTTGTTTGTGACTGGAGAATAGCAATTTTTTTATTGATGTTATATCTAGCTGCTGATAGAATTCTAACATCAATTGTAACTATCTGCCTGGAGAGTCTCAAAATTTTCCAAGAAGACATTGATATCTGAAAATAACGACATCATTTTTATGCCTTTTCAATTTTGTATCTATTGTTTGTTTTTTCTTTCTTATTGAGGATCTTAATGGGTGGGTAGTAAGATAGTGAACATTTTTGTCTTGTTGCTGATGATAAGGGATGCTATTTTGACTCTACCACCGTGATTGACATCAGCTAAGATTTCTTTCTAGAATGCACTTTATCAGGTTTAATGTATTTTCTTGTCTTAGTTTGTTACGATTTTCTTTTCTAATAACAAAGAAGTGTTGATTTTCTTCAAGGACTTTAATTGCACTTTTTTAGTTAGCATATTATTCTTCTCTTTTAATCTGTGAATATAGTGAATTATGTTAATGGATTTTTAAAATATTAAAATAACTGAATTCTTAGAGTGGATCAAACTTGGTCATAATGTATAACAAGTTTGATATACTGTAGCATTTGGTTTCTAATATTTTGTTTAGTGTTATTGCAATTATGTTCATAGTGGCCACACCTTAAAAAAGTGGGTGTCTCCCTTCTTTCTATTTTCTATAACTTTGTAATTAGGCTTGCAATGATAAATTTCTTGAAAGTTTATTTGAATTCTAATTAAAAAAAGTTGGGGCCTGCTTTTTGTTTTCATTTTGTTTTGCTTTGAGAGAACTTTTTAATTGTTGATACTTTTTATTTTTTAAAGTCATGAGAATATTCTGACATTTGTTTCCTCTCAAATCAGTCTTAGTAGTCACATTTCTCTAGAACTTTTCTATTTCCTTTTAATTTTCAAATGCATTCTTGGGGTTCTATTGTAAATCTTCTTTTTAAATTATATTTCCTTTTTAATTTCTAATGATTTTCATTAGGACTTCCCTTTTTATTTTATTCTCTTTTTTTAGCATTCTCAAATAATCAACTATTGTGTTAGTTGATAATCTGTATCAATTTTATCTTTTCTTTCTAGTTGATTAATTTCTATTCTTTTTTGTTAGTTCCCTCTTTCAAATTTTCTGGAATCTATTCTGTTGGTTTTTTTCTCACTTCTTATATTGAATGCTACATAGTTTAATTTTTCTATCTTGTTTAACAAAATGCTAAGCTCCAAGTACTTTAAATTTTTTGTACTTTTGACTTTGAATTATTTACAAAGAATATTTTAAAATTTTATTGTTAAATGCATCTTTTGTCATTTATTTCTAAGTTGATTGCATGGTTTTCATTGCATGACATCTGTATGATGCTAATCTTGAAAGTCTCCTTCAAAGATTTGCTTAATTACCAACTTTTGTAAATATTCTATTTTACTAGCAAAGACTATTTACTCTCTTATCATGAGATGCAAGAATTCCTACATGTCCATTAAATCAAGCTTATTTTGTATATTTTATACTTTTATAATATTTTTTCCTGTTGGATTCATCAGTAATTTACTCATTCAGTGGATATTTTTTGAGATCCTGCTTGGTATTAAATGATGCTATGGTCAGTCAGAATGTATCCTCCCAAAATTCGTATGTTGAAATCTTTGGAGGATGATGGTATTTGGAGGTGGGGCCTTTGGGAAGTGATTAGGTCATGAGGGTAGAGTCCTCATGAATGAGATTAATGCTTTTATAAAAGAGACCTCACAGAGATTCATTGTCCCTTTTGCCATGTGAGGACACCGAAAGACAGATGAGGACTTCACCAGAATATGACCATGCTGGCCCCTTGGTCTTGGATTTTCCAGTATCCAGAACTGTAAGAAATAAATTTCTGTTGTTGATAAGCCACCTAGGCTGTAGTGTTTTCTTATAGCAGCCTGAACAGACTAAGACAAATGAGCATATGGTAATGAGCACAGACACAAACCCCTGCCTTCGTGGAGCTCACATTATTCACATAAAGTGAGACAGGTAGGTTTCAATCTGAAACATGATTGGGAATTGTCAATCCCCCTTGCGTTTTTATAAGTTTTTGAATTATTTTTTTCAATTCCCCTGTGTATTTTTATAAATTATTACCTTATTTAATTTTAGGTTGTATTATTAAAATATAACAGTTGAGAATGTTTAAAATTTTCTGGAAAACTGAGACTTTTATCATTGTATACTGGTTGTCTTCAATAACACTTAAAAATTATAATATATTTTGTCTGATGTTCATACAGTTCCTCAATCTATAATTATTATTATTATTATTATTACTATGGTGGTAGATATAACCCTGATTTAAAACATTTATTTTCATTTCCTTTACTTTTAATCTCCTGTTTTTATGTTTATAGCGAATAATTTTTGACAAGTATTTAGCGGAGTTTATTTATTTATTTATTTTTCCAGATAAACTTCATACATTTTATTAATCAATTCAATATATTGGCATCATAAAAATTGTCTCATCACCTTTAGCTGGTAATTCACAGTTTTGCATAGTTAGACAACCACACAGATGCTATTCCTCTTCTCTTTGTTACGATGCAAAATTATGTAGCTGCTAGGAGGCAAAGAGTGGGGGCTTGCATCACCAACCTGAACCTAATTGACCATGAACACTTTAATGATTAAATGATTACAATGCACATAAAGAACATACATCCATTTTCAAATATGTTTTTCTAAAAACAATTACTAAAAATAGTAATTCTTGATAGTTCTTAAATAATTTGCCTGTCCCCTTGAAATGCCTAGCACTTATTATTTGAATCATTTAGTAAATACGCATTGAGGGCCATGTATGTGACAGGCCCTGAGCATAATTTGTCAGATTCCTCAATCTCTCTCTTAAAATGGCTCTCATTTTTCACATCTCCTTTCTTCACCTAAAATCAACTTCGTTTCTAAAATCAACCCTTTAGCAATGACTTTTATCTCATCCATTCCTGTTTTATGCAGGAATTTAATCTACAAATAATTTCTTCACATTTTTATTTTCAATCCTTCCTTTTCAAGCAGTTGTGTTTTAAAAGTCTTCCAACAGATCCAAGCTTCACCAGTTACCTAGTATTGCAACACTTATGGAATAGCTGGGCTTATTTGTTATACCTAATATGAAAATATATGTTTCTGAGATGGCAAAATTTAGAGCATTTATCTCTATTTTGATTAATGACATACTTGGTCTTATTTCTGCCATCTTATTCTATGGTATTTACCTTGGTTATCATAAACCACTGGGGTTGTCATTGTTATTAATGGAGTGTAATTTAAATATTCTTAGCAACAAACAAGTGTATAAAGAAGAAATGATAATGCAGCAAGGGTGAGTGCCATGAGAAGGTGAGTTCTATTCACGAAACTTACTTGTGTCTTTGAGATCTGTTCAAGCTCAATCACGTATATATGAAGTATGATAAATTAATCCTCAATCAGAAAGTGCTCTTGTGCATGCCCAACTGTGCAGCTTGATTTTAGCTACCACCCAGTTCATGGAGGACAACTCATTCAGCATGGTCATTTGGGGTTCATTGGTCAGGTGTTCAGTTTCCACAAGAGCAAGTTAGCCATTCTAGCCTGCTTTCCAAAAGAATAGTTATCTCAAGAAGTATGCCAGATCTTTTGCCCAGTTTTTAATTGGATTGTTGGTTTTTTTGTTGTTGAGCTATGTGAGTTCTTTGTATATTTTGCATGTTAACCCCTTATCTGATATATGGTTTGCAAATATCTTCTCTCAATTGTTAGGTTGTCTTTTGTTTTGTTTATGGTTTGCTTTGCTGTGCAGAAGGTTTTTGGTTTGATGTAGTCCCATTTGTTCATTTTTTCATTTGTTTCCCTTGCCCGGTCATACACGGTACTTGAAAATATGCTACTAAGACCGATGTCAAAGAGCATACTGCCTATGTTTTCTTCTAGAAGTTTCATGGTTTCTGGTCTTACATTCAAGTCTTTAATCCATTTTGAGTTGATTTTTGTGCATGGTGTAAGGGAATGGTCTACTTTCATTCTTTTGCATGTGGCTGTCCAGTTTTCTGAACACCATTTATTGAAGAGACTCTCCTTTCTCCATAGTATGCTCTTGGCTCCCTTGTTGAATATTAGCTGTCCATAGATTTGTAGGTTTATTTCTGGGCTCTCGTTTCCTGTCCATTGATCTGTGTGTCTGTTTTTGTGCCAGTACCATGCTGTTTTGGTTGCTATGGCTTTGTAGTATATTGATCTGAACAGAGATTTCTCCACAGGAGATATATGGATGGCCAACAGGCGTATAAAAAGATGTTCAACATCATTAGCTATCAGGGAAATGCAAGTCAAAACTACAATGAGATATCACCTCACTCTGGTCACAATGGCTATAATTAACACTACAGGAAACAACAAATGTTGCAGAGGATGTGGAGAGAAGGGAACACTTGTACACTGCTGGTGGGAATGCAAACTGGTGCAGCCACTATGGAAAGCAGTTTGGAGTATCCTCAGAAAATTAAGAATAGATCTACCATATGATCCAGCTATCTCACTGCTGGGTATTTATCCAAAGAACTTGAAAACACAAAGGCATAAAGATACTTGCACCCCTATGTTCATTGCAGCATTACACAAAATAGCCAAGACTTGGAAGCAACCCAGGTGCCCATCAAGGGATGAATGGATAAAGAAGATGTAATATATATCCACAATAGAATACTACTCAGCCATAAGAAATGATGAAATCCAGCCATTTATGACAACATGGATGGACCTTGAGGGTATTATGCTGAGTGAAATAAGTCAGAGGGAGAAAGTCAAATACCATACGATCTCACTCATAAGTAGAAGATAAAAATAATGACAAACAAACACATAGCAATGGAGATTGGATTGGTGGTTACCATGAGGGAAAGGAGGGGGAGGGCAAAAGGGGTGATTAGGCTCACATGTGAGGGGATGGACTATAATTAGCTTTCGGGTGGTGAATATGATGTAATCTACACAGAATTTGAAATATATTATGAGGTACATCTGAAAGCTATATAATGTTATAATCCAATGTTACTACAATTTAAAAAGAAATTTAAAAATAAAGAAGTATGCCATAAGGCACTGCCCTGTGATTCTTCTATCGACATTAGTATAGATTCCATATTATATCACTGTCTACTACAGACACTTGCATCTTCAAGGTCATAGGCCTAAATGGTAGAAACTCTGGCACTATGTTTTGGATCCATTTCAGAACTGTCTCTTTTTCTGAACCCCACACAAAACTGATAGCCTTATGGGCTACTTTGCAAATGATTCAACACAACATGTTGAAATAACATTATATATGTGTCCTGCAATTTCCATGGAGGCCTATTAAGTGTAGGGACTCTTTCTTAGTGACAGGTGTCACAATGTTCATCTTTTGTTTTGAGGGGATAATTTTTTAAGTTTATTGTGGTCTAACATATATCACAACATTTATCCATTTGGAGTATACCTTTGATGACTTTTAAGTAAGTTTACTAAGTTCTGCAACCATTATCATATTATAAGAGGATATCTTAATATGACCAAGACCACTGGATCCATAGAAACTCTACTAAGATGGAAGTCTCTGAATTTGGTGAGGTATATTTTATTTTCTGTCATGACTGTAGCATATGAAGGCTTTTTGCTACTTCCTCCTCTCTAGATTCATTTAGCATGAGGCCACCCATGAAGCCAAGATGTCCTGTGAGATCAGATTCAACCCAGTCTGCATGGTGAGAGAGGAAGAATTGACATGGCCTTGAGTAAGACAGTGACATGTTTCTGCTGTCCACCCAAACTGTTTCTGGTGGTTTACGCTAAATGACATAGAGGAAAAAGCAGTGCCAGCTCATTAGCTGCATACCATGTGCTAGGGCTTTGTTGATTTGCTCCATAAAAGAGACAAAATCTGGAACAGCAGCTGTAATTGGAGCCACCACCTGTTTTGATAATCCATTGCCGTTTATGAAAGCTGTCCAGTTTCTGCACAGGCCAAATGGGTGAGGTCAATAAGTGTGAGGGAGGATTGGACGCCTGCTTCTTTCATGTCTTTGCTGGTATCCCTAGATATGCAATGTTGTTTTAGATTCATAGTTTTATATGGACAGACAATTCCAGGCCACCTGTAATACTCTGAAGATCTAGTTACAGATTTCAGCATCTGAACATGGATACAGTCCCAAACTGAGTGTTCATTGTCCATTCCATTCTCATTTTGACTCACTATTTCTCCTCCTCTTCGTCTTTCTCCACCCCCTCCCCCTCCTTCTCTTCCCTCTTCTTGTTCTTTTTCTTCTTTCTATATTCCTTCTCTGTCTCTTATTTCTTCTCACCTGCTTCCTTCTTTTTTCATGAAGACTTTCTTGGAGATTTCTATCTCACAAAACACTTACGAGCGTGTTATCCACTCTCTAATTGCATTATAACAGCAGATCCTTTCATAATATCTAGTCCAGCATCCTGCCAGAAACTGGAAATGTGCAGTCATTATGCATTAGAATAGAGTAGGATACACAAATAAAAAATTATAGGAAGAAGTTCAAGCTGAAACTTTAGAATTTTTTCTTTCATATTGAAACAACTTCATAGCAACAATTATGTTAGAAATTTTTCCATCTCCATCATTTTATGCACACCACTTACTTAGACATCAAATCAGAAAAAGCATTCTTTTAAATATCTCCTCATATAAAGTAGTTTGTATTTATCTGAATTTCCCTGTGTTGAGGAGGTTTTATAAATAAAAACAATTAATATGTCAGTCTCTGATTTATAAAAGAGAAGCTATTCTTGGGTATTGCTCCTTTTCTCCAGGACTCGGACTTTCCACATAATTTAAGTCTCTACAGGAAGTCGAATTTATTTTATCCAACCTTTCATGACACGGTTTTTAGCTATGAGCAATCATCATCATCATTCTTATTTCTTTTAATCAGTATTATAGAGGCATAATTTTGCATAAGTGAAATTTACCAATTTCAATTGTACAATTCAGTGAGTTTTGACAAATGTATATAGCTGTATACGGTTGTATAGCCAGCTGTGGTGGTTTAGTGGTTAGGATTTGGCACTCTTATCACTGCGGCTGGTGTTCGTTTCAGGCCAGGGAACCATACCAGCCCTCTCTTGGCTATCGTACTGTGGCAGCTGTGTGTTGCTCTGATGCTGAAAGCTATGCCACCAGGTATTTCTAAAACTAGCAGGGTCACCCAGTGTGGACAGGTTTCAGAGGAGCTTCCAGATTAAGACATACTAGGAAGAGGGACCTGGCCACTCACTTCCAAATAATTGACCATGAAAACCCTATGAATAGTGGAGTTTTGTCTGATACAGCACTGGTAGGCGAGAGTACGTTACAAAAAAACTGTAAAGGGTCTTGAACTGTTGCACACAGGATCACTAGGAGTCAGAAACAACTCAATGGCACTAACAACAAATATAGTTGTATAAACACCATGACATTCATGACGTAAAACATTTCCTTAACCCCATGAAGTTCCCTCATGCTCATTTACAATCAATTTTCTTTCTACACATTCAGCTCCTGGTAATCACAGTTCTCTCTCTCACAATAATTTCATCATTTTTTAAAAATTTAATATAAATGGAATCATACAATATATAATTTCATGCATTTGGCATCCGAGATTGTTTTAAGTTGATATATGTATCAGCAGTTTGTTGCTTTTTATTGACCAGTAATATCCTATTAAATGCAATTATCTAGTCACAATTTGATGGACGTTTGGTTGATTCCAGTTTTTGGCTGTTATGAGTAAAGCTACTTTACACAATATAGTACAAATTTTTGTGTGGTCATATGCTTTCCTGTCTACAGAAAGAACTTTGAGATTGCTGGATAGAAATATGTTTAGCTTTATAAGACACTGCCACACTGTAGTCCAAAGTGGATAAACCAATTTGAATTCTCATCAGAAATGTATAAGAGTTCTTGTAGCTTCAAATCATGGCTAATACTTGGTTATTTTGCTTGTTTTATTTTTTAGTCACTATAGTAGGTATGACGTCTTAGCTCAGATGGTTTTAATTTTTTAATTTGCATTTTCCTAATGACAGATGATGTTAAGCATCTTTTCACATGCTTATTTGCTTTTTGTTTATATTAGGTAAAATGTGTTTGCAATTATTTTGTCCATTTTATATGTGTACGTATATTAGATGGTTTATCCACTGTTAGTGTTGTGATGCTTCTTTACAAAGCTGGACAGAGTAAGTTATCACCTATGTGTTTTGCAAATATTTTGTCCTAATTTGTGTTTTTCATTTCCACTTTCTTAATATTGCCTTTTAAGGAAAAATCATTTTTTTCCCCTTGAAGTTCAATTTGCCACTTTTCTTTTATGCTTCATAATTTCTACATACAGTCTGAGAAACTGTCTCCCAAACCCAAGATTCCAAATATCTTCTTCTATATTTTCTTCCAGAAGTTTTATAATTTTAGGTCTTATGTTAGGTCTCTGATTAATTTTGAAGTAAATTTTGTGCTGTTAGGGATCATTTTATTGCTATGGATATCCAAATTTTTCAACATTATTTACTGTAAAGACAAGTCTTTCCTCTTGAACTGATATCTTTCTTTAAATCAGTTGATCATATATTTGAATGTATTTCTGTACTCTCCCTTCCAGTCCATTGACCTGTAAGTCTAACCATAGGCCAATACACTACTGTCTAGCTTTACACCAACACTTCAATATAAATGAGTTTTAGCTTAGTGGGGACCTAATTTGGGAAGTTAGCATGGCCAGATTGGGGAAAAAATGTGAAATTTTAGTCTGACAGACAATGGTTTAGCACCTCAGTCCTATCAATTCCTAGCTGCATGATGTTCAGATTGTAACTTTTTTCTTCTGAATATCAATTTCTCATCATAAGATTGTTATTCAGAATAAACAACATTTAATTATATGAAGTGTATCTCAGTAACTGATAAATAGAAAATACTTCATAAATGCTAGATCTCTTTATTCTTTGTTCAGGATGTCTTATAGAAAAAGGTTAGCTACTGTGCTTGTAAAGGATAGTAACACCCATGTTATGCATTCGTGGAAAAAAGACACACGGGGCCTGCCCCATGGCACAGTGTTTAAGTTCACACGTTCCGCTTCTTGGCGGCCCTGGGTTCAGCAGTTCGCATCCCAGGTGCGGACATGGCACCACTTGGCAAAAGCCATGCTCTGGTAGGCGTCCCACGTATAAAGTAGAGGAAGATGGGCATGGATGTTACCTCAGGGCCAGTCTTCCTCAGCAAAAAGAGGAGGATTGGCAGTAGTTAGCTCCGGGCTAATCCTCCTAAAAACAAACAAACAAACAAAACACAGATAACTTAAGCTACAAGATACATGTACTTATACCTTGCTACAATAATTTCTACTGTATTTTGAGTAAAACAGACATTTTTGGTCATGCTTAATTGCGATATATTAAAAAAATTAAGCATAATTTAGTATCTTTTCAAGTGGCATCTCTTCTAAGCAATTATTTATTCTTTACATTATAACAAATTGTATACAAAATATAGTAACAATGTCCTTTTCATTACACTGAATAAAATGGATGTTTTTGCAGCATTTTAATATGTTTACATTAGAAACTAGTGGCCTAATTTAGAAAGCATTTGCTATTTTGTACTTTACATAAATCACAAATTAATTTATGCATTCTAGTTTATGCTTCTAAAGCTCATTTCATGAATATTGGGAAGACATTTAACTTACAAAAAAGCATTAAGTATTTGAACGGATGTTTTCGAAGCATGGTAGAGAATGGAAATTGGAAGGAAGTCTGGGTTTTAGAATTCAGTAAAAGCATTTTTTATGTTTGCTTTGTAACTTCATGACACAGGATGCTGCATAGCTATAAGGGTCATTCTAACTACTGTCACCCCTTACTCCCCAAGACCTCACCAAGTCAATGAGTTCACAGATATTGTATGGAATCTCCAACGTTACCATTGAACTCTGCCTACATGATACTTGGGTATTATGCAAATGGAAGTGGTAAAAACTAATTTTCCTTGAATGGGCAAATGCTATGTGCTGCTATCTAAAGGTAATTCAATGTAGATATAATCTAATTTGAGAAATTTGAAATATTGAGTTCTTCTGATATGCAGGAAATCTCAAGCCTACCAGTTTTTTGGAAGACTACAGAACAGCGGGGTATTTACAAAAATCCTGAAATCATATCTAAGTTTACGGTGCACCTATATCCCCTGCTTATATGGAGCAACATAATTATAAATGAATAATAATATTTTTATAATTATTAAGATAATTCTATCTCTTCTCTATATTTTTATTCCCCAAATTGGTTAATCTCAAGTATAGTTGGGAGGCACCCCACAAGTATTCAATTCTCTGTGTATAAAATTTAGGCTGAGAAGTTGATTTGATCTGATTTGATTTTAAAAATACATAAGTTATAGCTTACTCAGAACACAATATAATTATTTGCTTTTCAAATTATTCTTTATTTTCACTTTAATCTCTCTTCTTGTATAGTTTGTTTGTTTTACCTTGAGCCAGGGTATTGTTAGAAATCACCTTTTATTATAAAACATGAATATAGAAAATTGCACAAATCATAAAGTTACAGCTTGATGCGTTTCAGAAGTGAATACACCTGTGAAATCACTGAGATTAAAAATCACACATGGACACTCACATACAGACACACACACACAACATTACACTGCTGGCATCCCAGAAGTGACTCTTGTTCCCTTTCCCAGTCACTAGCCTCCCCAAAGGTAACCGCTATTTTCACTTCTACCATCAAAGAGTAGATTTTCCATCTTTTTAACTTTATATAAATGAAATCAAATAGGTACTCTTTTGTGCCTGTCTTTTTATTAACATATAATATTCATAAATGTATATATCAAAAATTTGTTTATTTTCATTGCTTTATATTCATGTATTACATAATCATACCACAATCTATCCATTTTGTCCTTGTTTTGCATTTTGGAAATTTCTAATTTGGGGCTATTACATATTGTACTGGGATGACATTCTTGCGCATGTACTACAGTGAATATATTTAAACTTTTCCTCTGTGTATATGCCCAGGATAAGAATTACTCTTTCCCAGCAGATAATTCGAAGCAGTTTTCTGAAGAGTTATTCCACTTCACACTGCCACTAGATGTGTGTGGAAGCTCCAGTTGCTCCTCTGACTTACAAAACACCTTGGAATTATGTTTTATCTCAGTCGTTCTAGTGTATGTGTGCAAGTGTCATATTATAACTTTAATTTAAATTTGCCTGAAGGGTAATACTGTTGAGGACCTTTTCATGTGTGTATTGGCTATTGGTTATTCTTTTTTGTATGTGTGACATGTCTATTCAAGCCACTCAGCCATTATTCTCATTTTTCTTTGCTGTCGTTTACTCCTCTTGAATGATTTGTAAGATGACTTTATATAGTCTAGACACAAAGCCCTTTTGAATATTTGTATTAAAAATATCTTCTCCCACTCTGTGACTTAAATTTTATCTTCTTTAGTGCTCTCTTTAAAAAATATTTCCTGGGAGCTGGCCCAGTGGTGTAGTGGTTAAGTTTGACATGCTCCGCTACAGTGACCCGGGGTTTGCGGATTCCGATCCCCGGTGCAGACCTACGCCACTCACCAAGCCATGCTGGGGTGGCAACCCACATACAAAATGGAGGAAGACTTGCATATCTGTTAGTTCAGGGCCAGTCTTCCTCACCAAAAAATAAAAATAAAATTTTCTTAATCTGACTAGTCCATTTATTGATTTTATACCTTGATCCTCAGCACTTTTTGAGTTCTTGGTAAAAATCAGTTCCTCCCAGAGTCATGAGGAGATAATCTTACATATAAATGTAAGTATATTTAAATACATTTTTAATTAACAAACTTTATTTTTTAGAACAGTTTTAGGTTTATAGCACAATTGAGTGGAAAATATAGAATTCACATATATCCCCCACCCCCATACATGATTCACCCCCTCACTCTCTACATCCTGCACCAGAGTTGTACATTTTTTACAATCAAAGAACTTTCATTGACACCTCATCACCCCAAGTCTAAGATATACATTAGAGTTCACTCTTGGTGTACATTTCATGAGTTTTGACAAATGAATAATACCACGTATTCACCACTAAAGTATCATGCGAAATAGTTTCAGCCCTAGACATGTTTGCCCTCTGCGTGTTCATCCTCCCCTCTCCCCTAAACCCTGGCAATCACCAATCATTTTACTGTCTCCACAGTTGTGCCTTTTCCAGAATGTCATATAGTTGGAATCATACATATGTAGCCTTTTTAGATTGGCTTCTTTCACTTAGTAATAGGCATTTAATGTTTCTCCATGTCTTTTCATGGCTTGATAGCTCATTTTTTTTAGCACTGGATAATATTCCATTGTCTGGATATGCCACAATTTATTTGTTCATTTATCTACTGAAGAATATCTTGATTGCTTCCAAGTTTGAAACTTGCTGTAGATTATAAAACTGCAATGAGCATCTGAGTGCAAGTTATTCTATAGATGCAAGTTTTCAGTTCATTTAATAAATACCAAGGAGTGTGATTATTGGAACTAATGGCAAGAGCATGTTTAGTTTTGTCAAAAATTGCCAAACTATCTTCCAAAGTGGCTGTACCATTTTTTTATTCCTACCAACAATGAATGAGAATTCCTGTTGTTCCACATCCTCACCAGCATTTTGTTGTCAGTGCTTTGGATTTTGGCCATTCAATAGGTATGTACTGGTATCTCATTGTGGTGTTTTTTGGTTTTGTTTTCTGGTGAGGAAGGTTGGCCCTGAGCTAACATTTGTGCCAATCTTCCGCTATTCTTTTGTACATGGGACACCACCACAGCTTGGCTTAATGAGACGTATATAGCTCTGTGCCTAGGATCCAAACCCATGAACCCTGGGCTGCTGAAGTGGAGTCCACGAACTTAATCACTATGCCACTGGGCTGGCCCCATGTATCCCATTGTTTTAATTTGTAATTCTCTAAAGCTGTTTTCATTTGTAATTCCCTTATGATGTGTGATGTTGAAAATCTTACCATATGCTTGCTTGCCCTCCGTATCTCTTCTATGATGAGGTGTCTGTTCAGTTCTTTTACTTATTTTTTAATTGCATTGCACATTTTCATATTATTGAGTTTTAAAGATTCTTTATGTACTTTGGACTATATTTTGTATAGTCCTTTATCAAATGTTTCTTTAGCAAACGTTTTCTTCTAGTTTATGGCTTGTCTTCTCGTCCTCTTGACATTGTGTTTAACAGAGCAGAAGTTTTTAATTTTAATGAAATCCAAGTTATCATGTCTTTGGTATTGTATCTAAAAAGGCATTGCCATACCCAAGGTCATCTAGATTTTCTCCTATGTTACCTTCTAGGAGTGTTATGGTTTTGCATTTTACAATCAGGTGTGTGATCCATTCTGAGTTAACATTTGTGGGAGTGTAAGATCTGTGTACATATATCTATGTACATACACACATATGTATAGATATGTGTAGATATGTATATAGATATATGTGTGTGTGTGTATATATATATATATATATATATGCAGGTGGAGGGGACACAATTCAGCCCATAGCAACATCCTTTATTGTTTTTATTTATTTATTATTTTTTTGAGGAAGATTAGCCCTGAGCTAACTACTGCCAATCCTCCTCTTTTTGCTGAGGAAGACTGGCCCTGAGCTAACATCCGTGCCCATCTTCCTCTACTTTATACGTGGGACGCCTACCACAACATGGCTTTTGCCAGGTGGTGCCATGTCCGCACCCGGGATCTGAACCGGTGAACCCCAGGCCGCCGAGAAGAGGAACATGTGAACTTAACCACTGCGCCACTGGGCCGGCCCTGCAACATCCTTTATTAAGTTAATGAAGTTGATGAGACTATTTTCATGAATTAGTGTTGAATTTTGTGAAATCTTTTTTTGTGTTCATTGAAATGATTCTGACTTTTTCTTAATAGCTCATTAATATACTGAATTACATTAATTGACATTCTAATGTTTAACTAAACTTCACTTTATCATGATTTATTGTCTGTTTGTAATATTGCTGAATATGACTTACTAAGACCTTGTTGAAGATGTTTGCTTTGATGTCCTTTAGAGATACTACCCTTTAGTTATCTTTCCTTATTTATCTTTATTTGATTTTGATATCAGGGTATAACACTGGCCCTATAAATGAGTTGCAAACTGCTCCCTCCTAATTTGTGTAGAATCGATATTATTTCTTTCCTCTATGTTTGATAGATTTATACCAGTGGCACTATCTTTCCTTGGAATTTTTGAGAAAAGTATTTCAACTATAATTCAATTCCATTAATCAATAATGGACCATTTAGGATAACTATATAGTTTAAAAATGAGCTATAGTAGTTTTATTGTGTGTCAAAGATGGAAAAGAAAATCAGGAGATGTTCTAGAAAAAAAGGTCTGAAGAAGGGGATGAAAGCTGAGGAAGAAGTTGTTGAGATATTTTTGTTCTTTCCTCTATAGGCCAAATTCTCACATACCAAAGAATACTAAAGGAAAGTCAGAGAACAGAGATAATTTTGCCCCATTTTTTGTTGAGGTTATGCAAGGAACCCTCCTCAAAGTTGCCTCTGAAACAAACTGGTGATATCCAATATGTAAGCAGAAACAGAGAGCCTATATTACTTTAATCAGACACCCTCCTATTAAAAGATCTCTGCATGAATTGAGCGTATATGACATATCTAGTCACTTGCTCTTCTTCTTAATCAGTACAACAATAGCCACAATTTCACATTTACTGCCCCCAAAATGTTAGAAAAGCCAAAGCTTTTCTCTTCCATGGATAATGCTTAATTAATTTCTGATCTTACTATCTATGGTCTCATAAAAGGAAACAGGTAAATAATTTAGTCCAAAAGGTAGAAATTATTATTTCAGTGTGGCAATTATACTTTCTTTGCCTTCAGTGAGGAACATCTAACTGGGTTAGAGTGAAGTACATTTCGATGTAATGGGCCATTGAGAAGTGTCAGTTAGTTCTTTTCCACAAAATCCAAGATTGAGTCATTACACTTAAGTCACAGTTTTGTAATCTTTTACAGCAGAATAATATGTTCTTATAATAGTTTTAAGCTAAAGTCTAATATTTTAATTTTGTAAATCAGTATTTGAATCTTAAAGAGAGTGAAATTATTGCAATCAATAACTGTACTTCGAAAAGTTAAATTTAAACGGAATTTGAACTCTGTATGCTTTAACATAATACGAAAGAAAAGAAAATGTCGCTTTTACATCCATATGTCTTCTTTAACGAACAGAATATGACAATGCTGTAAAAATATGTAAGCATCCTAGTTCTAGAATCATAAAACATGTCGTTCTTCGAAGCTTGAAAAAAAATCATTACTTTGCTTGCTTTAGATCTTCCATTTTCAAGTAGTACCTTGCAAAATAATTTTATCGCTAAACCAAGATTCTCCATGTGAAGAAGTATAGAGTTGATTCTCTATCCTATAAGTCACAATCTTAGGGAACACAAGCAAACACACAGCATGAAGAATATCTTTATGAATGATATTTTTACTTACTTATTCTCTACCTGATTCTCAAAACATTTTAATTAACTTCATTTTCTTTTGGGCATATTCTGACGATCTTTCATTAAGTAATTGCTGATAATTACTTTTGGGCTCTTCAAATGTGTTTAGTACACAGTCTAATGGGGTATTTTGGTCATTCTTTTTAGGTGTTCTGTATTTATTTTTTTCTAATTTTGTATCAAAGTTTACTTTTGCTTACTTCAATTTCCTGCCCAGACATTAGCCTGAATCTTCATATTGGTTTTTTTACATGTCATCTATTTGATGATTGATACTATTAATTGCATTTTAAAAGATAATCTGGGAATTCTACATGTTATTATTTTAAATAGTCAATAATATTTAATGCACAGTATTAATTTTTTAAACTCCCAAATAGTAAGCTTGTTCTGATATTGAATTCATTTCTTTTAATAATTTACCTATGAAACTTTCATTTAACCCAAACTTATTTTATGAAATACTGATATAAAGATGTAAAAATTATTAAATAGCATTTACATCACTTTTGATAAGCAAAAACATTCCCATATACATATCAGCCATAATTTTTATCTATCCATTAAAATGTAACCAGACATTTATTTTTATTTATATGTTAATGCTTCTAAAAATAGGATCCCTCTACAGTGTGTATATTAATGTTTCTTCACTATCTGAAAACTTGTTACTAAACAAATCCCTGTCTTTTGATTAATATTATTGAGAATTAAGATAATGTGGTCCTGAGAAACCAGTATCTTCAATGCAGTGCTGTTATCACATCTTTGGTATCCATCGCTGTACATTAAGCAGATGTTCTCATCTAGCTGTACGGCGGCCGTATGATCGCATTTCCCTAGTTGTGAATATAGAGGCAGTAGAAGACATAATTGACTTAGCGTAGTGGCTGTAGAGTCAGCTGGAAATCAAAATCAAGCCCTAGAACTGGCTTACTGTGAGATCTCAGACAAGTTATTTAACCGCTCTGGTTCCTTTCTTTCTCCGTGAAATGTTGAAAGCAACTCTATCATGGGGTTCTTATGAAAATGAAATAATTCTATTCATGTAATGTTTTTGGAATAGTACCTGAAATACAGGAAACTCACTATTATCATTGTGAATACATGCCCTCTGTAAAAATATAAGATCTGGCTGTTTTTGATTACTTCTGTTATTACTTTGCTGTTTCCAATGGCATTCTTTGGAGGCATAACGTTCCTTGGAAGCTTTGTAAATGTGCTTAGTTCCAACATCAATACTGATTTTCTAAGACTAAAGGCATTATCAAGGAGGTTCTGCTTTGATGGGCTAAACCTTAAGAACAGCTATACTTAAATTAAAGTGAGCATAGTAAGTCACATAAAGAAAAGACAAAGAAATGAAAGTTAATGAATAGACCAATCAGATATCTAAACAATGTGTCAGAAAATCAAAATGTGTCCCCCTCTGCTTAGTATGTAATATATATAACTAAATAATTATGTAACTATATGTGTATGTCTTTCTCTCACTCTCTAAATATATAATATATGTATAACAAAATAATTATGTAACTATATATGTATAACTTTCTCTGTTTCTCTCTCTATACACACACAGACACACAATTGTTGTCAGCAATTAAATGCCAATTCATTCTTTAGATTAAGAATATTTAGTAAAAATTCTCAGTACTTTTTACTCCTTTTACAAATGGACAGTGTCTTACAAGTTTGTCTGCTTTGCTAAAGGAAGTAGAAGGAAGCACCCAGAAGAATGAGCATTCTTAATTCCCTAGTTAACTTAAGTCTAAAGGTATTTAAAATACATATCATGAAAGAAAAGAAGAAAAATGATTTTCTGGTAATTGTTCTATTCTTCGTGCCTATCTAAAATTATCTCAGCAGGCAGACTTTATAAGGACAGAGAGTTTTAAGAGAATGGATTATCATTTATATCTTTACCCAAAAAGCAGGCATCACTTGATACCTTAAAAGAAAATGAAAGCAATGATACTTTTACTTCTGAGGGATTTAGAATTAGAATGAAAACATAAATTGAATCTTTCAAAATCAGTTGAAGTTCCATTTTATTGAGCTAAATATGTGAAGCCATTTAAAATTTTCCTATTCATCATAATGAAAGGAATAGCCAAACCGTTGTCACTGAAAGGGGATTTATAAACAAATATTAGGTGCTTTATACTACGTACCAGATTTCAACTCTGTGCTAAAAGAAATGCAATGCTCTTGAGAGAGACAAACAATGTACGCATTATACCTTGATAGAAGAACACATGTAGCAGGCCCGGCCTGGTGGCTCAGTGGTTAAGTGTGCATGTTCTGCTCCAGCAACCCAGGGTTTGCCTGTTCGGATCCTGGGTGTGCACATGGCACCGCTTATCAAGCCATGCTGTGGTAGGCATCCCACATATGAAGTAGAGGAAGATGGGCACAGATGTTAGCTCAGGGCCAGTCTTCCTCAGAAAAAATAGGATTGGTGGCAGATGCTAGCTCAGGACTAATCTTCCTCAAAAAAAAACAAAAGAAAGAATACATGTAGCTATATGTAATTAGGAAATGAGTTGCAGTTCTCTTTATTTTAAAAATTAGTAACTGTAATAAGATATTTTCTCAGTTCTTTTCCATGAAGATATTACCTACTAATTGCCTGTAATATTTATGAGTACAAATATAATCAGTATCTCAGTAAAACCAAACAAGTTTTCTGAATGATATGAAATAGTTTTGCAAGCTTTTTTTATGTACTAATATTTAGAGTGATGATTAAGGTTTACTTATGGAATAGGCAAGGAGTCTGGTTATTTATGAGATGTTGTCTAATATCTCTGATAAATAAAATAAAATAATACTTTCTTGTATACTTCCTACTTTACTTTCAAATGGAGAAATATATTCTATATACTTTTAGTAGAAAGCAAAATAAACTAGATGTCAATAATATATAGATTTCTTTCACCCTAGTTCAGTGGTTTTCTTTAGAAAAGTCACTGTTTTCATGGAACTCTTTTGAACTATTATAAAATAAGGTTTCAAATTAGATGATCTTAAAAAAAATAACTACAGATAACTATCAAAAATTTGAAGTGGATTTTCAAAATTACATGATGCAAAACTTACACATCATATTAAAACTACAGAAAATCACAATAAAGAAAAAATCTTGAAAGTGGAAAAATGGAAAAGAAACAGCCTTATAAATAAGGAAGCAAAGATAAGAATTGCATCTGCCTTTTCCTCAGAAATTATGCAAGCAAGAAGAGTTGAGTGAAATATTTAATGGGCTCAGAGAAAAAACCACCAACCTAGAATTCTGTACCATGTGAA
Source organism: Equus przewalskii (assembly GCF_037783145.1). Taxonomy (NCBI): domain Eukaryota; kingdom Metazoa; phylum Chordata; class Mammalia; order Perissodactyla; family Equidae; genus Equus; species Equus przewalskii. The sequence continues at coordinate 74,267,564 of NC_091833.1, read as the reverse complement.
ATTATCCTTCATAATTGAAGAGGAAATAAAAACTTTCTCAGAAAAAAGAAGAAATTTTTTAGTACACTTGCCTCGAAAGAAATGTTAAAAGTGTTTCTTTGGAGAGAAGGAAAATGATATAGACCAGAAACTAGGATCTACATAAAGAATAAAAGTATCTGAGAAGGAATAAATGAAGATAAAATATAAACTTTTTCTTATCCTTAATTAACCTAACAGATAATTTGTTTATAATAATAGTAGCAACCATGTATTCAATTATGCATGCTTATGCACATCTATATGCTTATATATAAGTGAAATGAAAGAGAGTAATAATATAAGGGACAGGAGTGAGGAATTAGGAATAGTTTGTTATTATAAGGTACTTCCACTACCTATGAAGCAATATAACATTATTTAAAAGTGGACTTGGATTAGTTGTAAATGTATATTGCAAACTCTAGGGCAAACACTAAAAAAATGTAAAAAAAGAAGTATAATTGATATGCTAAGGAAGGAAAGAAAATAGAATTATATAAAATGCTGAATTAAAATCACAAAAGGCAGAAAAAGTGTAAAAACTAAAAATATGAACAAAGAGAAAGGGAAAGAAATAGAAAACAGTAACAAATATCATAGTTATTAATCCAACTATATCAACAATTACTTTAAATGTCAATGGTCTAAATACACCAATTAAAAGACACAGATAGAGTGAATCAAAAAACAAGAACCAACTATACATTTTTTGCAAGGAACCCACTTTAAATATAAAGACACATGGAGATAAAATAAAGGAATGGAGAAAGATATACCATGCTAACACTAACCAAAGGAAGCAACATTAGCTATATTAATTGCAGACAGAGCAGACTTCAGAGTAAGAAAGTATGTATGTATGCACCTAACAACAGAGCATCAAAACACATGAAGCAAAACCTGATAGAACTGCAAGGAGAAATGAATGAATCCACTGTTATAGTTGAAGACTTTTATACTCATCTACCAGAAATGGACAAATCCATCAGGTAGAAAATCAGTAAGGACATAGGTGAACTCAACAGCACGATTAATCCACTGGATATAATGGACATCTGTAGATTACGTCATCCAACAACAGCTGAATACGCTGTTCTCAAGCTCATATGAAACATTCACCAAGATGGACAATGCTCTGGGTCATAAAACACATCTAAGGGGTTGGCCAGCAGTGCAGTTGTTAAGTTCTCTGTCTGCTTCAGTGGCTCTGGGTTCACAGGTTCGGATCCTGGGCATGGACCTAGCAACATTTGTCAAGCCATGCTGAAGCAGCATCCCACATAAAATAGGAAAACATTGGCACAGATGTTAGCTCACCAACAGTCTTCCTCAAGCAAAAAGAAGAAGACTGGCAAGTGATGTTAGCTCAGGGCCAATCTTCCTCCACACACAAAAAAAACCTCACTTTTAAAAATTAAAAATACAAATCATACAATCTCTGCTCTCAAACCACAGTGGAATTGACTATATATCAGTAACATAAAGATAGCTAGAAAATCCCCAAATGCTTGGAGAATAAAAACTACAGTTCTAGATAACTTATGAGTCAAAGAAGAAATCTCAACAGAAAGTGAAAAATATTTTGAAATGTATGAAAATGAAAGTATGACAACAAAATTTCTGGGATACAGTGAAAGCAGTGCTTAGAGGAAAATTTATAGCATTGAAAGCAAATGTTGAAAAAGAAGAAAGATCAAATGTCAATAATCTAATTTTCTACCTTAGGAAACTGGTAAAAGAAGGGCATATTAAATCGAAAGTAAGCAGAAGAAAAGAAATAACAGGAATTAAGGCAGAAATCAATGAAATTGAAGACAGGAAATCAGTAGAGAAAATCAACAGAATCAAAATCTGATTATTTGAAGATCAGTAAAATTGATAAGCTTCTAGTTAGTCTAAAACAAAAAGAGAGAAAAAACAAATTACTAATATCGGAAAGGAATGAGGGAACATCACTGCAAGTCCCATGGACACTAAAAAGATAAAAAAGAACATTGTCAACGATTTTATGTCCATGAATTTGATAACTTTGATCAAATGGATAAATTTCTTGAGCGATACATTCTGCCAAAATTTATACAAGAAGAAATGGAGACTCTGAACAAGCCTATATTTATTAATGAAATTGAATGAATAATTAACAAACTTCCAAAATAGAAATTACCAGGCACAGATAGATTCACTTGTGAATTCTGCCAACATTTAAGGATGAAGTTATATGAACTCTTTACAATGTCTTTCAGAGGATATAAGCAGAGGGAATACTTCCCAACTCATTCTATGAGGCCAGCAATATCTTAATAATACCAAAACCAAAGACATTACAGGAAAAGAAACTGTAGATCAATATCTCTCATGAACATAGATACAAAAATCCTCAACAAAATATTAAATCAAATCTTAAAAAGTATAAAAAGAATTATTCACTAAAACCAAGTGGAATTTATCCAAGCTATGCAAGGCTGGTTCAGCATTTGAAAATCAATTAATGTAATCCTCCACAACAACAGGCTGAAGAAGAAAAATCATACAATCATACCAAAAGCAGAAAAAATATGTGACAAAATCCACCATCCATTCATAATAAACAGGGCTCAGTAACCAGGACTCAGTAAACCAGGGCTAGAAGGGAATGCTCCCCAACTTCAATACTTACTGTAAAGCTACAATAATAAAGACAGTGTGGTATTGGTGCAAGAATACACATACTGATCAATGGAACAGAATATAGAGACCAGAAAAACTCACATAAACATAGTCAACTGATTTTGGATAAAGGTGCAAAGGCAATACAGTGGAGCAAAGATAATCTCTTCAACAATTGATGCTGGACGTCCACTTGCAAAAAAATGCATATGGACACAGATCTTACTCCCCTCACAAAACTTAAAATGGATAGTAGACCTAAATATAAAATGCAAAGCTATAAAATCCCACAAGATAACATAGGAGAAAACCTAGATGACCTTGGATGAGGTGATGCCTTTTTAGATACAACACCAAGGGCATGATCTATGAAAGAAATAATTGATAAGTTGGATTTCATTAAAATTAAAAACTTCTGCTCTGCAAAAGACAATGTCAGGAGAATAGGAAGACAAGCCATGGACTGGGAGAAATGTTTTGCAAAAGAACATCAGATCAAGTAACATCATCTGTTAAAGTACTGTTATAAATATACAAAGAACTCTTAAATCTCAACAATAAGAAAACAAACAATCCAATTAAAACATGGGCCAAAGACGTTAAAAGACATCTCACCAAAGAAGATATACAGAAGACAAATATGCATGTGAAAATATGCTCCACATCATATGTCATCAGGGAAATGCAAATTAAAACAACGGTGAGAGCACTACATACCTATTAGAATGGCCAAAATTTGGAACACTGACAACTCCAATTGCTCCCAGAATGTGGAGGAGAAGGAGCTCTCATTCATTGCTGATGGGAATACAAAATGGTAGAACCACCTTGTAAGACAGTTTAGAAGTTTCTTAGAAACTATATATAATTATGCCATTCAGTCCAGCAATTGCATTCCTTGGTATTTACCCAAAAGAGTTAAAAATTTACATCTACACAAAAATCTGCACACAGATGTTTACAGAAGGTTGATTTATAATTGCCAAAACCTGGAAACAATCAAGATGTCGTTCAGTAGGTGAATGGATAAATAAACTGTGGAACATCCACACAATGGAGTATTATTTAGCACTAAAAAGAAATGAGTTATTAAGCCATGAAAAGACATGGAGGAATCTTAAATGCATATTACTAAGTGAAAAAGCCAATCTGAAAAGGCTAAATACTCTATGATTCAAATTATATGACATTCTTGAAAGGGCAAAACTGTGGAGATAGTAAAAAGATCAGTGGTTGCTAAGGTTGGAGGAGTGGGGAGAGATGAATAGGGAGAGTATAGAGAATGTTTAGGGCAGTGAAAACAGTCTGTATAATTTTATAACCATGGATAAATGTCATCATGCTCTTGCCCAAACCCATAGAATGTGCAATACCAAAAGTGAACCCTCAGGTAAACTACAGACTTTGGGTGATTTTGATGTGTCGGTGTAGTTTCACCCCTGGTAAAAAATTTACAATTCTTTTAAGTGATGGTGATAATGAGGGAGACAATGCATGTAGAGGGCAGGGTAGATATGGGAAATCTCTGTACCTTCCCCTCAATTTTGTTTTAAACCTGAAACTGTTCTAAAAATGTAGTCTTATTAAAAAATTTTTTGATTCTATTCTCCAGAGAAAAACAAACAAACAAAAAGCAAACAGATGAACACCAAAAGTAGAAAAATAAAATATAATAGAAAAGTGAGCAAGGAACATCAATTGCCATTTCACCAAATAATAAATTGAATACAAATGCAGATGCTAGTACTAGCCACTGAAAACCAAAGTAGAAACTTCTCATTTTCTCATTTTTGTTCACTATTAGTACTTAGCAAGGGACGTTGAAATAATAACTTGAACTCTGCTGGCATGTGCATAAGTTGGTTTAAAAAAAGAGTTCTGTTACAGCTATTTGACCACATGTCTGATGACTCTTAAAAAGTCTTTCTCTTAAACTCATTAATTCCCTTTCTAGGAATGTCTCCAACAAAAATTTCAGAGGTTTAGACAAGAATTTATGAACAAAGACACACATGGCTCCTTAAAATGAAAAAATAAAATAGCAGCAATTCCTTCTCAATGAGGCCAGTGAGGCCACCTCTGACTGCCACCTCTTACTTCAACTTGGTTTGTAATCTTTTTTATGCAGTTCTATTTTTTCCATTACAGTTATCACCTTGTAACATATTGTTACAATTTAATCATTTACTGTTTATTATTTATTGGCTATTTCCTAGTATGAGAATATAAACTCTATGTGTGCAGAGATTTTGTATTTTAAAGCTTTGTTAACTGATGCATCCCAAGTGCCAAGAATAGGTCCTGTCTATGGTAAACACTCAGTGAATATCTGGTGAATAAAATAATTAATACCAAAAATATAAGAATGATATATAAATATAATTAAATATTGGAAATAAAAATTTTGTGTTAAAAAAATGAGGTATTTAAATATATGTAGATGTATGTAAATACACACATATGTGTGTAAAAATTAGAACACCACATTCTATATTTATAGTGATCCAAACAGTAGAAAATGTGTACATGTATATATACATACACATACATATATATACAGAACAAAGAGTACTAATGCCTAGATGGGAGAATTAAAGACGATCTTCATTTCTCTTTAATTCTATCTCCAAATATTCTACAATTATTGAATACTTATTTAACATTTAGAAGTAATATTAAAAATATCATAGGCTAAATAGAGCTTGACTTATATAGTCGTTTATAAAGATAATGTATTTCAACATTAGAAATTTAAGGAATTATACAGACAGGCAGAAATATCTTAGTATTTAGATTTGAAGTAGGGAAGAAAGGAAACACACGTGATGTAAAATGAGATGCTTTAACACAGTAGTATATAATGAAGTTTTGAGATGTTAAAAAAAGAATGCACAGGTACAAAATTCATAAGGCTACTGCCTTCCCCAAGTCACTAGCATCTCTTGGCTGGACTAGTCATCATAATGGTCTTCAACTGGCTTCCCTTTTTGCGCATTCACCCCTATGGTCTATTATCCCCACAGCAGCCAGAGAGCTTTTACAAACTGTGCAGTTTTTGTTTTCAAAACTCTCCAGTGGGGCCCGGGACGGTGTCGCAGCGGGTAAGTGCGCACGTTCCGCTTCGGCGGCCCGGGGTTCACGGGTCTGGATCCCAGTTGTGGACATGGCACCGCTTGGCAAGCCGTGCTGTGCTAGGTGTCCCACATATAAAGTAGAGGAAGATGGGTGTGGATGTTAGCTCAGGGCCGGTCTTCCTCAGCAAAAAGAGGAGGATTGGTGGCAGATGTTAGCTCAGGGCTAATCTTCCTGAAAATAAAACTCTCCAGTGACTTTCTATATTACTCAGAACAAAAGCCAAATCCTTAACATCGTATACATGGTCCTCCTGTCAGATCTGAAACATCTTCCACCTCTTCTACGATCAAGTCACGTTGTGACAAAGTTTTCCCTAACTTTATGTAAAAATAGCAAACCCCCAACCAAAAGAGAGCTCACTATTCCTTTTACCCTGCTTTATTTTTCTTCACTGAAATTGTTGCTACTTGATAGATATCATGATATATATACATACACCATACACATATTAATTAAATATATATACATATATATGCACACATACTTATATTTCATGTATATATACACATACATTCAACTATATATTTCACACCCCTAGTATACCTATATCTATGCATATCATATACTTAATATCTGTATTTCACCACTCGATGTGTGTATTTGCACACATGCCTGTGTACCATTTGTTTTCTCCCATCCTTTTTGTCATGAAAAGGTAATGTCCATAGAAGAATACATTTAGTTTCTTTGATTCATCACTGCATTTCTTCATCTAGTTGATGGCCTGGCACATGAATAGAAAGTAATGAGTGTTTATTTACTAAATGAGTCATTAAATGCATTAATGCATTTTCTGCGATCATTCCTCCTACTTTAACATGGAAGATTTGATGGTTAATATGTGCATATAATATGGAAGACATTGCAAAGCTGCCTACTTATTTACGCATGTACGTACCCATCCATTGACTTAATCAATTTGCTCTTCTACTTACTCTGTCTATGTCTGTGACTTATTTTAATGCTTAAATTGTTCAGTAGCTTTAAGCTAGGTGCCTCTATCTTAACTGACTTTTTCTGCAGTTGCTGCCCTTCCTTTAGGTTCTCTGCCCAGCCCAATACAACTGTAAAAATTCCTAAGAAGGAAACTGAAGAAACCACTCACGATAGCATTCTAACTGATTTGAATAAAATCTATGTATATATCAGGGATGGCCAAATGAGAGGTTGAAAAGAAAGTCTGTACAGATTATTTCATACACCTTTGAGCCTGACTTTTATGTAATTTTAAGTGAGTAATTATTCTTTGATGGTTTTGACAAGAATAGATCTGACTAAAAATCTCTCTTAACATGATTATGCAATTTTCTTGGAATTCTCTTTTTATTGCTCTTCTTACGTCTTTTCACTTCGGAAAAGAAAACTCTAGAATTGTACATGTTGGTATCTAGAATTATGTGAGTCTGAGTATACTAGCTTTTGAGAGGTAGCAATTTTAGGACAGACTTATGCAGGTGAATATTGATCCTCACATCTTCTCTAAGTATATTTATTTCATAGTCTGTACGTACCTAAATTCATAGTGAGTGATTATTTTTAAAATATTATGGCTGATATTTCTATGGTGCAGAAAAAGTATCTAACTTTTACAAACTAGATTTATGTGTTCAGAATGGCAAGATGGTTGACTAGCACATCAGAAAGAAACAGTCCCAGGCAACATTGTTCTTAATTTACCAAGTCCTTGGCATGTCTTATTCATTTTCAGAGAGCTAAGAAAAGAAATTTGATAATTTTTGAAGAATTATGCAGAGATTATTTCTCATTTTTATGAGTTTTAAAAACCAGTTCAGAATACCTGTACATTAGGAATTGTCTCTTAAAAAGTTAAGTATAATACTCATGTCATTAGGCTTAGCATAAGCTAGTGATCACATAATTTAGAACATTGTGTATGTCTATAAAAATAACAAATACCTGAATGAGTAATACAAAATGAAGTAAAATATCTGAATTTTCCACAGATTGGCTCTTTTGTATCCAGCAAAAAACTGTAGCCTTTGGTGAAATGTTTCTCCCAAGAAATATGTTATTTTTGTTTGTTATCTTGTTCATTGTTTTAAAGATTCCTTCAAGAAAATTTTGGTTTTGGGGATATAGCAACTGGAAGTAAGCTATTTCTTTTAACCGAGTAGATTCATCAGCAACTATCACCTAGAACTTCTTTGCTAAAGAGCTTCATGCTTGGAGAATCTATTCTTTCCTGAGTTGAAAATTAGAGGGAATGTTGGTCAATTAAAGGACAGTGAGACAGAGGACAAATAAGTATATTCATCTTTTAGAAATGGAAACATCATTTTTATTAGGCATCAAATAAAACCAGAGTGTACCAAAAAGTTCAAATATGTTTTGTTTCAGAATATTTAAACAATTTTTTTAGTCTTAATTGTATGGCAGAAATATAAGTAGCAACGTGACAGTAAACATTGTGTTCTAGGGTTATTTATTGTCATTTAATAAGACTGAAAGTTTGGATGTGTAAACTGGAAGTGAGATAATAAGAGTTGCCAAGACAAAAAATCTACCGATGTAGTTGCAGAGATTGAGGAGGACATATTTCAAGGGGAAAAAAGAGGAGAAACTAATCCTGGTCAAAATAGAATTATAGGGACATCTGTAGGGGACAGGGGGTGAAATAGCTAGTAGATTCACACAAGAAAGGCAGTAAATGTATGGTTGTTAAATTTATGGATAATTCAGTAAACTGAGGACCCCAACTAAAGATTTCTGGAAAGTGCACTTCAGGAATATATATTCCCCGAGTTAATAGACAGGCATATTACCCAAAGATAGTCAAATTGTATACTCTGTTCTTGGATTTTGAATCATCACTAAACAGACAAAGAAATTGAGAAAAGAAAAAAAATCCTCGTGACAGCATCTGGATGGTCTACGTCTGGCCCTCAAGCCATCATTACTGATACTGGTTGTATATTCTGTAGTTGCCTTGAATCTTATCTGTTTCCAAATTTGAATTCTAATCTTGTGAATTATGTGACACATCGTCATCCCCACCCCCTACTCATCTTCCAATACATTTCCTTTAGCTTAATTTCAACTTCAGGAAGTTAAGATATGTACTCAGTTAAGAAATCAGAATATTTATTTATAACTGTAGATAAGATATTTTACAGTAGTTAATAATCACATCAAGTCTTTTGACAGGGAAATTTTAAAACTAACGATGAGGATATATTTTTAAAGAAATCTAAACTTTATTCTAGAAATTGCTGTGGCAGCTAATATATTTATCTCAATGTAGCCTTCACAGCTATGTCTTTTTTAAATGGCTAGGTTAAAAATGAAAGTTAATATTCTACTTCTTTTACTTTTTTTCTTAACTTCTGTTTTTCTGTTTTGTTTATAATAGTTTTAGTATTTTTAATTTTTTTATCTGAGCTGCCTTAGGGACATTTTCTGCATAGTATAAAAATTTGTGGGGCTGGCCGTGTGGCCGATTGGTTATGTTCATGCCCTCCACTTCAGCGGCCCGGGGTTCCCTGGCTCAGATCCTGGGCATGGACCTAGCACTGCTTGTCAGGCCATGCTATGGCAGCAGCCAACATAGAAGAGCTAGAATGACTTACAACTAGAATATACAACTATGTGCTGGGGCTTTGTGGGGGTAGTGGGATAGAGGGAGATTGGTAACAGATGTTAACTCAGAGCCAATCTTCCTCACACACAAAAAAATTTGATAAATTACTCGAATTTTTGAGTGGTAGGTTTCCCTAGATTTTAAGCCCCCAAACTCTGAGGACCTGTGTATTATAGTGATCAAAGTATTCCGGCATGACCCAGTATATGTGAGAAACAAGTGAATAAGTGAATGGATATAGGAAGGAATGGTTACTTCCATATGATTACTTCTACTGGTTAATTGGTTAATATTTTAAATTTCTGGAGACAGAGTAAAGGTCAGTAAACTCTCAGAATGCTCTATATCTTCTGGTCTATGAAATTACACCAAATTGAAGTGGATTTTGGCTTAAGAGAGAATAAACACTGTATTTTGCAGATATTTTCAATTGACAATTATTGTTATGCATCAATCCATCTTATTTACATACTTAAAAATATAAATGATAATTGCTTTCATTATGCTAATTTTGACAATAAATAACAAAAACTTTCATATCCACAAAGAAAAATGGTTTTCCAATTATCTATGCAGAGAAATATGCTGTCATTCATTGTTTTGATAAGTGAAAATAATTGGTCTAAACTGAAGAATTTGAAATGAAAATATAATTAATAGCTTTTGTTAATTTTGTTATTACTCCTCATAATTCTAGGCGCTTCCTTTATCATGAACTAAAGTATCATATATGTTCCCAAATGTTTGCGTTTTCTGGAAACTGAGAAATTCAGACTCTGAGAGAGATGCACGAATGCTGTATGGAGACTTTATTTTTTCTTGATTGTGGCATTTGAAGTCACCTTGTCACATATATTTTAGGCATATGTCCTTGAGACCATGTTACTAAACCAAAGTGGGTTTGCTTCCTAGTGAGTTAAAATCAGAGCCTCCTCCAAAAGCAGTTATCATACAAAGTAGAATTTATTTGCAGCAAATAGGAGACCATACAGAATCATTTCCAAAGTTGTGGCTCCCCGAACAAAGGGAAGCAGGTGTCTTTTATTTTGAGTGGGGAATGAATACTTAAAAGGGAAGTTTTATCGTCACATATGGAAGCAAGTATTAGCTTGCACAGGCGCAGTCTGAAAACATGCTGTCATATACATCCCATGTTATGCTACTAAGGTCTAGGCTCCTCCTAGGGTGGAGATCTTAGTATTAAGATGAAGTAAAGGGCATCTTTTATTCATCTCTGGGCCATCTGCACAGGTGCTGCCCCTGTAGTGGGGTTCGATCTAACTCAGGCCGGTTGAAGCTGGTATCTCTTCCCAACAAAGCTCTGAAAACCAACCTTGAGAAAGTGTTAAGCTTCCTTCAAGCTGCTTAGGGCCTGCACTGGTGACAATTGCTCTCCCATAAATATCACAAAATGGATATAATAATGTGGAACAAGACGGATATATTGTAATAACCTCGACATCTTCCAAATAAAAAGATTTACTTAGTTATATAAAATTCTTAGAATTCTATTTTTACCATGATAAATTGGCCTGTTTCCACAGAAAAAATAAAATTTGATCATCTGAGAATTCAAGATAAAGAAAGTTGTAATAGGCCACCACCAATTTTTAAAATTCAATCAGAGATGATTAACTAAGTAGAATTTAGTACAATTTACTGTTCAAGACAACCCTCACTTAATCTTTGTTATTATTTTATTTCTTGGCCTTTTTATTCTTTTTCGCTGAGGAAGACGTGCCCTGAGCTAGCATTTGTTGCCAGTCTTCCTCTATTTTTGCTTGAGGAAGATTAGCCCTGAGCTAATATCTGTGCCAGTCTTCCTCTATTTTGCATGTGGATCATCACCACAGCATGGCTAAAGATGGTGTAGGTCTGTGCCCAGGATCCAAACTCATGAACCTGGGCTGCCAAAGCTGATGGAGCTGAACTTAAGCACTATGCCATATGGAGCTTGGCCCTGCATGACTTTATTTTTGATCCCTTGGGCAGGCTTTATTCAGAGATAAGTTGCAGGTAAATTTCATCAAACGTTGGAATCCTTTGGTGCTTAGGATGGTAAGAGTTGGTGCATCAACATTTTACAAGTTAGAGATGATAGTATTTCAGAAAAATGCCTACATTAAGATAGACTATTAGAGTTAGTTTGGAAAGTTCTCTTCAGTGAGTCAGAAACAATGTTTTAAAAGAAATATTTTGCTAAATAATTTATTGGCCAAGTGAGTTCCCACTTTTTTTTTTCAAACTATATCCACTGAGAAGGGAAAAAAATACAAACTTTGGAGTAAGATATTCTTGGTTGGATCTCAGATTAGTAAGTTCCTGTGATTAGGGGTAGTTCTTTAACATTTCAGAATCTGACTGCAGGGCTTATTTCCAATGTTAAATGAGGGAAATTATATAAATATAAAATTATCATGATGTTTAAATAAAAATCTGTAAAGGGCCTTTCTCGTAATTTCCATTAACAAACTTACATTCTTATATTTTGTTTGGTCACCTCTTAATCAGTATCAGAGCATAAGAAACTTTTGATTTTTCTATTAAAATGTTAGAGGACATAATGAATTCAAATCCACTATTGAATTAAATTTTTGTTGGGTAGCATTAGCTTACACTTTGGGGACCAACTGAAGGGCAATAATGTTAATTCCTACTACAAATTGTAATTTCCTTATTGACCAAGGGAGAGAATATCAATTTTATGCTGCTGTTTTAGAAAAATTCATCAGAGTCTGAAAGTATGGACTATTTGGTTAATGTTCATTGAATGAATAAATGGACAGACACATTGGTGAATCAATGAGTGTGTTGGTTTTAAAATTTGCCCATAAATTATTTGATTTTCCACTCTTCAAAAGATAGAGTGAGGATGGCTTACGGGACTTATGGGGCAACATCAGACAGACTGACATTCACATGATACGGCTCCCAGAAAGAGAAGAGAGAGAAAAGGGGGCAGAAATCTTATTTGAAGAAGTAATGGCTGAAAATTTCCCTAACCTGGGGAAAGAAACAGATATCCAAATCCAGGCAGCCCAGAGAGTTACAAATCAGAGGAACCCAAAGAGATGTACACCAAAACACGTTAAAATTAAAATGTCAAGTGAAAGACAAGGAGAGAATATTAAAAGCAGCAAGAGAGAAACAGCTTGTTATGTATGAGGGAATCTGCATAAGACTATCAGGAGATTTTTCAGAAGAAACTTTGCAGGCCAGAAGGGAGTGGCATGATATATTCAAAGTACAGAAAGAAAAAAAATTCCAACCAAGAATACTCTATGTGACAAAGTTATCATTAAGAAGTGAAGGAGAAACAGAGTTCTCCAGACAGGCAAAAGCTAAAAAAGTTTATCATCACTAAACTGTCCTTACAAGAAATGTTAAAGGAACTTCTTTAAGCTGAAAAGAAAGAGTATTAATTAGTAACAGGAACACATATGAAGGAAAAATCTCACTAGAAAGGTAAATATATAGTAAAGGTATAATCACTTAAAAAGGTATTAATCACTTATAAAGCTTATATGAAGGCTAAAAGACAAAAGTAGTAAAAATAACTATCATTACAACAATTAGTTAAGGGATACAGAAGATAAAAGATGTAAAATGTGACATCAAAAACATAAAACGTGTGGGGGGAATAATAATATTGAGTTTACAGTAGAATCAAACAAGTTTGTATCAATTTAAAATAGACTATTATATGTAACCTCATGGTAAACACAATGCAAAACCTATAGTAAGTACACAAAGATAAAGAGAAAAGAATCTAAGCATACCACTAAAGAAAGTCATGAAACCACAAAGGAAGAGAACAAGAGAAGAAAGGAAAAGAGATGAATTACAAAAACAGTCAGAAAACAATTTAAAAAGTGGAAATAAGTACGTATCTATCAATAATTACCTTAAATGTAAATGTACTAAATTCTCCAATCAAAAGACTTAGAGTGGCCAAATGGATCAAAGAAAAGAAGATCCATCTATATGCTGCCTACAAAAGACTCACTTTAGATGTAAGGACCCACACAGACTGAAAGTGCAGGGATGGAAAAAGATATTCCATGCAAATGGAAAGCAAAAGAAAGCTTGAGTGGCTGCACTTATATCAGAAAAAATAGACTTTCAGACAAAGACTGTAATACGAGACAAAGAAGGGTGTTACATAATGATAAAAGGGTCAATCCAACAAGAAGACATAATATTTGTAAATATTTATGGACCCAACATAGGATCACCTAAACATATACAGTAAATATTAACAGATCTAAAGGGAGAAATGTATAGTAATAGAATAATAGTAGGAGAATTTACTACCCCACTTACATCAGTGGATAGATCATCCAGACAGACAATCAATAAGGAAACATTGGCCTTAAGTGACATGTTAGACCAGATGGACTTAACAGATATTTAGGGAATATTCTATCCAAAAGCAACAGAATACACATTTTTCTCAAGTGCATATGGAACATTTTCCATGATAGAACACATTTTAGGCCACAAAATCAGTCTTAATAAATTTAAGAGGATTGAAGTAATATTAGGCATCTTTTTTGGCCTCAATGGGGTGAAATTAGAAATCAATTAGGGGCTGGCCCCGTGGCCGAGTGGTTAAGTTCACGCGCTCCGCTGCAGGCGGCCCAGTGTTTCGTTGGTTCGAATCCTGGGCGCGGACATGGCACTGCTCATCAAGCCATGCTGAGGCAGCGTCCCACATACCACAACTAGAAGGACCCACAACGAAGAATATACAACTATGTACCAGAGGGGCTTTGGGGAGAAAAAGGAAAAAAATAAAATCTTTAAAAAAAAAAAAAAAGAAATCAATTATAAAAAAAACTGGAAAATTCGCAAATATATGGAGATTAAATGACATGCTATTAAACAATCAATAGGTCAATAACTGAATAAAAAGAGAAGTAAAAAAATACATGCAGACAAATGAAAATGGAAATATATAAAAATTTATGGGATGCAGTAAAGCAGTTCTAAGAGGGAAGTTCATAGTGATAAATACCTAACTCAAGAAAAAGTAAAAGTTTCAAACAATCTAACTTTATATCTGAAGGAGCTAGAGAAAGAAGAACAAACACAACCTAAAGTTAGTAGAAGGGAGGAAACAGCAAAAATTATAATAGAAATAAATGAAATAGTAAAATAATAGAAAAGATCAATGAAACTAATAACTAGTTATTTGAAAAGATAAACAAAATTGAAAAATGTTTAGGTAGACTTAACAAGAAAAAAAACGGAGGACTCAAATAAATAAAATCAGAAATGAAAGAGGAGGTGTTACAATTGATACAACAGAAGTATGAAGGATCATAAGAGAGTACTATGAACAATTATATGCTAACAAATTGGAATAAATTCCTAGAAACATACAGCTTACTGAGACTGAATCATAATGAAATAGAAAATCTGAATAGACCTGCTAGTAGTAAAGAGATTGAATCAGTAATCAAAAAACTCCTAACAAACAAATTCCAGGACCAGATGGTTTCACTGGTGAACTCTACCAAACATTCAAGTAAGAAGTAATCCCATTCCTTCTCAAACTCTTCCAAAAAGTAAAGGAGGAAGGAACTCTTCCAAACTCATTTTTCAAGGTCAGCATTACTCTAATATCAAAACCAGACAAGGACACCAGAAAAAAAGAAAATTACAGGCCAATATCCCTGATGAACATAGATGCAAAATCCTCAAAAAATATTAGCAAAAAAAATTCAATAATAAGTTTAAAAAATCATACACCATGGTCAAGTGGGATTTATTCCAGGGATACAAAGATAGTTCAACATCTGCAAATCAGTCAGTCTGATATATTGCATTAAGAAAGTGGAGGATAAAAATCATACGATCATCTCAATAAGTGCAGAAATAGCATTTGACAAAATTTGACACCCATTTATGATCAAAACTCTCCACAAAGCAGGTAGAGAGGGAACATACCTCAACATAATGAAACCCATATATGACTGGCCTACAGCTAACATCACACTCAATGATGAAAAGCTGAAAACTTTTCCTCTAAGATCAGGAACTCGACAAGAATGCTCACCTCACCACTTTTATTTAGCATAGTATTGGAAGTCCTAGCCAGACTAGTTAGGTGAGAAAAAGAAATAAAAGACATCCAATTTGGAGAAAAGAAGAAGTAAAACTATCACTATTTGCAGATGACATGATATTATATATAGAAAAGCCTAGACTCCATGAAAAAATTGTTGGAACTAATACACGAATTCAGTAAATTTACAGAATACAAAATCAGTATGCAAAAAACTGTTGCATTTCTATACACTAATAATGAACTGTCGGAAAGAGAAATTAAGAAAACAACCCATTTACAATTGCATCAAAAAGAATAAAATACTTAGGAATAAATTTAACCAAGGAGGTGAAGGATCTTTATATTGAAAATTACGAGACATTAATGAGAGAAATTGAAGAAGTCACAAATAAATGGAAAGTTATTTCATGCTCATGAATTGGAAGAATTAGTATTGTTAATATGTCCATACTACTCAAAGCAAGCTACAGATTCAATGCAATCCTTTATCAAAATTCCAGTGGAATTTTTCACAGAAATAGAACACAGAATCCTAAAATTTATGTAGAACGACAAAAGACACAGGATAGCCAAAGTAACCCTGAGAAAGAAGAACAAAGCTGGAGGCATCATACTCCTTGACTTCAATCTATATGACAAAACTATAGTAGTTAAACCAGTCTGGCATAAAAACAAACCCATAGATCAATGGGACAGAATAAAGAGCCCAGAAATAAACCCATTCATTTAGTCAACTAATTTATAACAATTAGACAAAAATATATAATGGGAAAAGAACAGTCTCTTCAATAAATGCTGTTGGTAAAATTGGACAACCATGTGCAAAAGAATGAAACTGGACCACTATTTTACACCATGAATAAAAAGTAACTTAAGATTGTTTGAAGACTTGAATGTAAGACATGAAATCATAAACTCCTGGAATAAAACAGGTGGTAAGCTCCTTGATCTAGGTCTTGCCGATGATTTTTTGAATTTGACACCAAAAGCAACAAAAGCAAAAATAAGCTAATGGGACTTCATCAAAATAAAAAGCTTCTGGATAGCAAAGGAAACACCACCAACAAAATGAAAAGGCAACCTCCTGAATGAGAGAAAATATTTGCAAATCATGTGTAGGAGGCTAATATCTAAAATATGTAAAGAACTCATACACCTCAATATCTGAAAAACAATCCAATTTAAAAAATGGCAGATCCAAATAGACATTTAAAAAAATTTTTTATTATTATTTTCTTTTAAATATTTTATTTTTTTTTTCCTTTTTCTCCCCAAAGCTCCCTGGTACATAGTTGTACATTCTTTCTTGTGGGTCCTTCTAGTTGTGGCATGTGGGATGCTGCCTCAGCGTGGTTTGATGAGCAGTGCCATGTCCGCACCCAGGATTCCAACCAATGAAACACTGGGCTGCCTACAGCAGAGAGCGCAAACTTAACTACTCGGCCACAGGGCCAGCCCGCTGAATAGACATTTTTAAAAACAAGATATACAGATGGGCAGCAGGTACATGAAAAGATACTTTACATCATTAATCATCAGGGAGATGCAAATCAAAACCACATTGAGATATCACTTGACACCTGTTAGAATAGGTATTACCAAAAATACTAGAAATAAAAAGTGTTGGTGAGGATGTAGAGAAAAGGGAACTCTTATGCACTCTTGGTGGAAATGCAAATTGGTGCAGCCTCTACGGAAAACAGTATTGAGATTCCTCAAAAAATTAAAAATAGAACTACCTTATGATTCAGCAATTTCACTTGAGTATTCATCCAAAGAAAACAAAAACACTAACTAAGAAACATATGTGCACTTCCTTGTTTATTGCAGCATTATTTACAATAATCAAGATATGGAAACAATCTGTGTCCATCGATGGATGGATGGCTAAAGAAATTGTGGTATATATATACACAATGGAATATTATTAAGCCGTTAAAAGAATGAAATATTGGCATTAGTGACAACATGGATGGATCCTCGGTGTGTTAGGCTAAGTGAAACAAGTCAGAGAGTGAATGACAAATACTGTATGATCTCTCTTGTAATATGAAATCTGAAAAATATATACATGTATAAGAAAAACAAGCTCATAGATACAGAAAACAGATACGTGGCTACCAGAGGCAAAGGGTAGGAGTGGAGGAAATGGTGAACTATTTTTGTTTCTGAGTTTTAGTTTAAATAAATAGAATTTAAAAAATCAAAGATACAGATTTTTAAATACAATAATACTTGTCTTTGCATATTTAAAGAGAATATTGTGCTCTAAAGAAAATGATTTAAAGTTTCAAAAATATAATCTGGTAAAATAAAAGGCAGAAAACATTTGAAAATTAAGACGGAAGAAAGTCATGGTTGGGGAAAGAATACAGCTTCACATCAGACTTTTCCATAGCAATACATTATGGCATAAACTTTTGGCAAGATGTCTACAAATTTCTGGGAAATTAATGGCTGAGAACTAATTTTATACTAATAAAGTCCTGTAATTATAAGGACAGGAGGAGGTATATTTATATCTAAAAGATGACTCAAAGAATTTAGCAATGGAGAAGAAAGAAAAAGGAGATCATTTTCAAAAAAGGTAAAATTATGACTCATAGAGATATAAATTAACATTATCAAAGACTTTATTGACTTCATTAAGTAATGAGGGAACCAGTAAGATATTAAAAGGAAAATTCAAAGTAATCATTTATAGTCAGAAAAAGAATGTTGAAATGAATTTATAAATAGATTTATAAATAAAAAATGGCAAAACTGGTCAATATCCTCAGGACAAAACCAATTACAGTTCACCAGACATCATTTGCCTTTCTGTTAGTAAAAATTATTACATTACTATCAGTTTTGTACAACTTTCAGAGTTATTTTATAACAAACACAATGAAAGAGATAAACATGATGAGTGAGTTATTCAGACACCCATTCATGTTGGTTCTTTCTTCCTTCTTTCCTTCCTTCCTGTTTTCCTTCCTTCTTTCCTTTCGTCTTTCCTTCCTTCCTTCCTTTATTGCCTGCCTGCTTGCTTGCTTGCTTGCTTTTTCTTTTCTTTCTTTCTTTCTCTTTCTTTCTTTCTTTCTTTTTTTTTCTTTCTTTCTTTTTCTTTCTTTCTTTCTTTCTTTCTTTCTTTCTTTCTTTCTTTCTTTCTTTCTTTCTTTCATTCCTTCTTTCCTTCTTTCTTTCTTTCTCTCTCTCTCTCTCGCTTTCTTTCTTTCCTGTTTCAAAATCTTTCACAATTTTTCCCTACATCTTTTAGGTAGGTATTATTTGTATTCACATTTTAGATAGGGACACTCTAGGCAGAGAGCAACTAAACCCAAGGTCACATAGGTAGTAAGGGGATGAGCTGTTATGAAATTTACCTGAAATTTTATTTTAATCAGATATGGTAAGATAAGAGACATAGAGACGACTGCCTTTGAAAGAAGAATATATTAGTTAAAATTCCCAAGGGGAGGGGGTATGCCATGCAGGGCCATGTGGGAAAGCACCAGGGTCACTTTGGAAAAAGAAAGAAAAGAAAAGATGGAGTTTGACTTCCCTCTCCTTGAAGGTGCTTTGATTTATTGAGTGTCTTTTAATGAATAGAATATTGGAAAAAGGATGAAATGGGATTTTGAATGCTAGGTCATAAAGGGTATAGCTTCTGCCTGGTTCTCTCTCTCTTTTTCTTGTTCTCTTTCTTTTCTCTCTCAACACTCATTTTGTGAAAGCCAGATTCCAGGTTACAAAGACTATTCAGCAGCTTGTTTGAGTTGAACTGAGGCTTCCCACCAACAATCAACATTAATTATTCAGCCATGTGAGTGAATCATCTTAGAAGTAGACCTTTCTTCTCCAATCCAGATTCAGCTGCCTGTAGCCTTGGCTGATATTTTGACTACAACCTATAAGAGACAGAATCGTCTAGCTAAGGACCCCCAAAATTCTTGACCTACAGAAACAGAGGATAGTAAATTTTGGTTCAAATTATCTTAAAAGAGTAAATAAGCAAGTTGAAGGTACACAGGAAATATGAAGATTTGTTCCATAGAATTGGAAAAAGCAGTTATGATGTAAAAATTAGCATTACAAAATTTAGTCTAGCCCTCAAATTAAAGATGAATTGGTACCTTTAGATTTCTTAATTAACTATACCAACTGCTTCCTTTCTTCTCAGGTCTCACCCAAACACTTCCATGACTTGGAGGAAATGAGAGAAAAGGCTTGATTTGGATCCCATAGAATATGAAAATTGGATTATCTATTGTAGTCATTCTTTTTCACACTTTCTGAGGATCTTTATTTAAGTCTGATCTTATTCAAATGCATCTGCTTGAGTTTATGAATTTGGTTGAGTTGGCCTAAATTTGCTTCTCTTAAGGTTTCTAGAGTTTGGAACCACCTGTGTTTCCAGATGACCAGTTATATTCTAGTTTTATGAGCTCCAATATTCAAGCCTTGTTATACCATCCTGTACACTTATTCTTTAGATTTGAGCAAAGTGAGGAATTTTGCTGTGAAAAGTGCTAAAATATTGTGTGTCTCCAGATCCTGGAAGGTTTCCCTACATATCATGATCTGGGATGTTTACTGATATCTGGTTATTTGTTGCCAAATGTCTTGCAATATCCTTCTGCCTCCCCATAATAACCCTGTTCTGATCCCTGTATCTGTTCTCCATGTCTTTTTTGTGTGGGCATCTTGTTTGAATCTAGCTTCTAGCTTCCACTATAAGCAAGTAATGCAACTTTGTAAAATGTTCTCCCACAGTTCTTTGGGACAGTTTGTCACAAAAAGGAGGACAGAGATTATGGGCTATAAGAATGAATTCAGGAAAAGTTTTTCAAAGGTTGGTTAGATGCAATACTTTGTAGTAATTAAGCAAAAAAACATCTTCTATAAATATACCAGGGCCTCACCTTGTGCTTAACTTCTTGTCTTCTTTCTGTCCTTTTGTTTTCCATCCTATATCAGTGCTGTTCTCCTCAATGAAGATATGCTGGAGATTACAGGAGGTTAACCAGGTAAACTGATTATCGTGAGTCATGGAAGGAGTATAGAAGGTATCCCTAAGTAGGGGAGACATAGAGGATAAAGATATATACCTGAGTAGGGGATTAAAGTTAGCCATCCATTCACAACCGTTTTGGTATTTGGGTAGGAGTGAGAACTAAGTATTCATGCTTTAGTGTATGTTCTGTTACAAGAGAAGGGTTAGTAAGCTGTGATGGGGATCTATCTACTACATTTTATTTAGATTTAGACAGAAACAGCATAGAATGTCCTGAGGAATAAGCAAAAGACTACTTAATGCTACTCAATTCTCTCTTCTGAGTTTTCTTCTTGTTTAGGTGCCTCCTCATCCCAGGGCTTCCTTAAAGCCTCTTCTCATAGGGGACAGCAGTCTCATAAATTACAACATGGCTAAGTAAGTATTAGAGACTTAATATACTGTCTTACAAGAAATGTATCCCTTCTAAAAAGGTCTTCCTGAATGAAGAATGGTATTCTAATGATAGAATGCCCGACGCTGAGGAATTGTTGTAGGGGGATATTTGGAGATAGGATACACTTCAAATTTTGCTGGATTGGCGTCTCCCCACTTACTCTATTTTTTAAAATTGTCCCTGTCATTTCCATATAATGAGTAAACATAAACATGCACAACTGTCTTCAAATTATAGCTATTAGTATATATTTTCTCAACACGACATTGACAATTTCATCTTGAATTATTGTGTATATTTATTTTTAAAAATATGAAAATAAGAACCAAGCAGATTGTGTGTTTGAATCTGGCTTCCACTTAAGCTACGTAAGCACGTATAAACCAGTGACCCCACCTGACTTTCAGTTTCTTTCTCTTCAGAAAAAATAGGATAGATTACTCATCATTGGAGTTCTGATAAGATTAAATGAAATAAGATATATGTATGATGTCAAAATAATGTAAGCACATTAATTTTGTCATTGACTTGCATGTTTAGTATCAATATCCCCCCTTTACATGTCCTAAAATGTGTTAATTTCTCTATTTTTTTCCTGAAACAAGAGAAGAAATTGAAGTTCATTTAATGGCAAAAATACATTTTAACTCACCTTGGAAGAGAGAGTGATTTCCTTCAGGTTATAAAATATCAAGAAAAGTTTCTTTAAAAAGTAATTTTTTTCCAGTATTTTTACCTATGTTGATCCATTAGAGGTCTCCCATGTCCTGCATTTGAAATATAAGCCTCTTTGTGAGAACTTTGTGTAGTTCTTCCCTAATTAAAACTAATAAACACAGAAAGAAGTAAATGGTCTCTTTTTCAAAATATTACCTTAATTTACGTAATTTTTCACTTTTTCCATTTTCAAAAAGAAGTTCTAATGACTTAATCAGGATTTTATCCCAAAGAGAAGTCTTCTTTTGAGGGGTAACATTTTCTGTATACGTAATATAAAGCATTTTGTTTCTCTTTGCTTTCAATAACTGACGAATAATAAGTGAAAAGGAGTGCACCTTGGAAAAACGCAATAAAAAGTGGCCCCAAAATGCATGTATTATTTTTTGTAAAATGCAATGCTGTTCAAGTGCACTCTCATCAGACAATGCTATTTAATATGTTTTAATATCCTGGCTGGTAATATGGTTAGGATAAAAAATCTACAACAAATGCCCTTATCAGTTCCTGGAGGATCCAGTAGGAAGATGTTATTTTGATACTTCTTGTTTCAAGTATAAATGATTTAAATATCTATCCTCTCCTTATCTCATAGTCCAATATTCTACATACGTATACTCTGAATGCAAACTTAAAATTAATACAAACTGTACCTGGAAATGAGAAAATATGACACTGATGGGAAAATTTTTTTTTTTATAATCTACTCTCATTGGCCACAAATATTTAATTTAAGGACATATGTCAAGAAATATAGAAATATTAGAAAAAAATTACAAAAAATAGAAAAGAGACAAAAAGAAGATGTGAGTAGAAGCTAAAAACAAAGAATGGGACTCAGGATGACAGCATGCAGTCACTGTGCTAGAAATTGGAGGTCACATAAGAATAGACAAGATGCACATAAAATGAGGACTTGGAACGGTTATGGAGAAGAGGTTGGAGGGTAAGCGATCTTAAACATCTATGGAAAGGGTGTAAGGTGAAGTTCAATAAATAATTAAAGAAATTTTAATTAATTTCATGAATCTTTAAGAAGGTGTAAGACAACACATAATATCTACCACAAAGGAGTACAACCTCACTACTAGTTTTACTAGTACAACCACGATTCTATGTTTTGTATATTTCTATGTATGATCCATATTCTAAAAAGAATCCAAAGAAGAGTTTACAATGATTTTTTATAAGAAATAAAAACATTCCATGTTAAGTAGTTTTGTGTCGAGCCTTTTATACAGTAAATAATATTATCGAGTAGCTATCTTGTATTTGGGCTTCTAGAAATTCTAAAAATAAGGAGTTTGCCTTTTAAATGAACAACATCATTTCAATCAGCCATTTGACTAGAGAAAAATAGCAGAAAATTTAAAATTAAAATCAACATTAATTTCTTAGATTTCAAATATTCGATACTGGTGATTAAGAAGAGAATCAAATAACTTCGATTATGTAACTTAAATGTTTTCTGTCATTTTTTTTGACAGACGGCAACACAATTTTGGTGTTTGGAAATTCAGAACTAATAATAGTCTTTCATACTTTTGACCTATTATTCTTTGACTGAAAAAGTACTTATATTTAAAATGTTAACTCAAGCATGGCTTTGATGCCTAATATTAATAAAAATGCCATTTTCATTTTTTACCAGTATTTCAAATATAAGAACATTGTGAGAAGTTTCATTCAGGAAAATTGAGAATTCACAGAAATTCTATATCAATTTAATAAAATTGACACTTCTAGTGTAATGGATTTTCACCTTCTTATATATTTAACCATTAAGCTCTTTCTCCAGTTAGCATAAATTATTTGTGATAGAATCTGAAATGCAGAATTATTAGGCCAAAAGGCATTTTTATGATCTTGACACATTCAGTCTATATTAGTTAACACAATTTTTCTTTCTGCTTTGATTTTATCTTATTGTGGTAAGAACACAGCACAAGGGGCCAGCTTCATGACTGAGTGGTTAAGTTTGCAGCCCAGGGTTTCATCAATGTGGATCCTGGGCGCAGGCCTAGCACCGCTCATCAAGCTGTGCTGAGGTGGCATCCCACATAGTGCAGCCAGAAGGACCTATAACTGTGCACTTGGGGGCTTTGAGGAGAAAAAGAAGAAGAAAGAAAGGATCCGCAACAGATGTTAGCTTAGGGCTAATCTTTAAAAAAACCCCACACAGCAGGAGATCTACTTAACAAATTTTTAAGTATGGAATACATTATTGTTGAATATAGGTACGATGTTGTACAGCATATCTCTAGAGCTTCTTCATCTTGCTTGACTGAAATGTTATGCTTGTCCATTAGTAATTCTCTATATCCCCCTCCCTCCAGCCCCTGCTCGTTGAATCAATCCACTCGTTGATTCTATGAAGTCAACTATTTAGATACCTCCTGTAAGTAAAATCACGAAGTATTTACCTTTCTGTGACTGACATTTCACTTAGCATAGTGTTCTAAAGGTTCACCCATGGTGTTGCTTAATGCAGAATTTCTTTCTTTTTTAAGGCTGAATAGTATTCTATGATATGTGTATATCACATTTTCTTTATCCATTCTTCTGCCAGTGGAAATTTATGTTGTTTCCACATGTTGGCCATTGTGAATAGCACTGCATTGAACACAGGAGTGCTAATATCTATTCAAGATCCTGATTTCAATTCTTTTGGATAAATATTCAAAAGTGGGATTTCTAGATGACATGATAGTTCTTTTTCTAAATTTTTGAGGAACCTCTATTGTGTTTTCACTAGTGGCTGCACCATTTCATATTCCTATCAACAGTGTGCAAGGGTACCAATTTCTCTACATTCTCGCCAACTCATCTTTTTTTTTGGTAAAAGGCATCCTGAGAGGTGTGAGATAATATTAGCTGTGGTTTTGATTTGCATTTACCTGATGATTAACGATGTTGAGGATATTTTCATACACCTATTTGCCATTTGTATGTCTTCTTTTGAGAAATGTCTATTCAAATCTTTTACCAATTTGTATATGAGGTTTTTTTTTTACTATTTAGTTGTTGGAGTTTCTTATATATTTTGGAGCTTAACCATCTATCACATACATGAGTTACAAATATTTTTTTCCCATTCTGTAGCTTGCCTTTTCACTCTGTTGATTGTTTCTTTTGCTGCACAAAACCTTTTTAGTTTGATATAGTCTCACTTGTCTATTTTGCTTTTAATCACTTGTACGTTTGGTGTTATGTCCATGATATCATTGCCAAGAATAATGTCATGAAGCTTTTGTCCTGTTTTCTTCTAGAAGTTTTATATCTCAGTTCTTCCATTTAAGTCTTTAATCCAATTTGAGTTGATTTTTATGTATAGTATGAGTCCAATTTCTTTTTTTTTGCATGTGGATATCCAGTTTTCCCAACACCATTTCTTAAAGAGACTACCCTTTCCTCATTGTGTATTTGTGGGACCCTTGTTGAAGATCAGTTAACCTTAACCGCACCCTGATATGGATATAGGCTTACATTTAGACAAGCCTGGCCCATCTACAGCTGAATGTTAGGTTAGTTTCTCCTGGGGAATTATTTGCATGGGGAGATAGTGTTAAATGGAAAAAAGGGAGAGGGTGTCTTTTAGGAAGGATAAAAGTAGATGGCTTGAATGCAGCATAGGCAACCAACTGTCTTCATTGTATTGCTTAAGTGATGTCAGAATAAATCATATCAAAATACTCTGTCCATAGATATATATGTTCCTAGTTTCACCCTCACTGGCATCCTTTTTGTCATTAAAAGGCTTATTAATATAACTGATGAAAAATGGCACTCTTTAATTTTTACATGTTTGATTAAAAGCAATGCTAAACATTTTTCATATATTAATGTGTTTCCTTTTTTATTTATTGTCTTTCCACATTCTTTGCTCAATGGTTTATCGGAATTTTATATTAGCGTATATATGAAATATTAACCCTTTCTTCTTATCACTGTTTACTAAAGTATAGAACTTTTTACCATACCAAACCCTCCCCCAACAACAACAAAAAGCCCATTAGTATCTCTTCTTTTGTGATCCTTTAGTTAACGAGGCATTATTAGACTAGGTAATACATAAAAGCACATAGAAAATAATTTTGCCTTCTAATAAGTAAACCAAAAATTAACAAAAGGAAAATATAAGAGCAGAGATATCCTTTGAAGAAACAGAATGACTGATATGGTCTGAATGTTTGTGTCCCCCCAAAATTCATATGTTGAAATCTAATGGCCAATGTGAGGACAGCAGATGGGGCCATTGGGAGGGCATCATGTCATGAGGATAATCCTCATAAATGGGATTAATGCTCTTATGAAAAGAGACCCCTCAGAGCTCCTTAACCCCTTCCACCAAGTGAGGACCCAGTGAGAACTTGGCAATCTGCAACTCAGAAGAAGCTTCTTAACAGATACCAAACCTTCTGGTACCTTGATCTTGGACTTCCCAGCCTCTAACACTGTAAGAAATAAATTTCTGTTCTTTCTAAGTCTCCCATTTGGTGGTATTTTTTTATAGCAGCCTGAATGGATTAAGACAATGACTCTCAGGCCAGTAAGCCACTAATTGAATGTGATAGATTAATGTGTATAAATAATTATCAGCTTGATTGATTTTTTTAGTGCTCTTCTGCTGTGGTCTGAATGTTTGTGTTCCCCCAGAATTCATATGTTGAAATCCTGGGGCCTAATGTGATGGCATAGAAGATGGGACTTTTCAGAGGTGTCTTTGTTATGAGGGTGGGGCTCTCATGAATGGGACTAATTCTCTTATAAAAAAGATCCCTCAGAACTCCCCAGCCCCTGACACCATTGGAGGATACAACAAGAAGTCTGTGACATGGAAGAGGACACTCACCCAACCATGCTGGTACCCTGATCTGACTTCCAGCCTCCAGAACTGTGAGAAATAAATTTGTGTTGTTTATAAGGTACCCAGTCCATGGTACTATGTTATAGCAGCTTGAATGGACCAAGACATCCTCTGTCATTCTCTGTCCATATCCCATCTACAGGAAAACTCATTCACCCTCCAGTTGTTGGGATTATCAGCTGCTGATGGCTCACAAACGTGTTCCATTAAGGAACTCCCTCAACTTTAAGGAACTGGCTCCTTCATGGAAAGCTCACAGAAAATGCCTGGTTGATGCAGGAATTTGAAGACCTGGCTCTCTTGCCTCAATCTGTCACTATTCTCATAACAGATCACCTGAGACCTCTGTAGAAACCATGTTGTGTGTCAGTTTCTTCTTCTGCTCATCACTTTCTTCCTCACTTTCTCACAAGTGTATTACCCAAGAGCTCACTACAATCTACCTCTTTGCACACAACCTGTTTCATTGTCTGTTTCAACAAGACCAATCTAAGAGAGATGATACCAGAAGTGGTCCTAGAAACAGACTCTAAAATGAGATTTAGGATGTGAATCATTTGTTAATCAGCTAGTAAGAAGTCAGCTAGAAATAAGGACCCTATTACTGGTAGTAGGTGGACTATCCCTAGCTCCTAGCATGCTTTAGCAGTGGAGTTGTTTAAACTTTTAGGTGGGAGGAGCTTCGTAGGGATACTTTTTAGTGAAAAAGAATAAGTACTGCCTTGCACAATACTATAAGGCTAGAAAAGTATCAAGAAAATAGTAACTATAAGAACTGTGGAATTGGGTGGCAGCTACAGAATGCCATTGATTTGTTGTAGAGAGATAATAAGAGGCTCAGTGTAATTAATAAATAATTCAAGAAAAATATGAAAGTCAGATTGTCTCCTTGACAGCATTTAAGGAAACTCTGACTTGCTACAGTCAGTTATCAGTCGGAGCAGACAACCAGGCTCAGCCTAATTATAAGAGTCTCAGAATTTCATGTAAGACTGCATTCTTCTACACCAAAGTCAGGGTACTAATAGGTAAGGAATAAGACCCTAAGACTTGGGATGGATACAACTGGGTAGCAACAGTTAAGAATCTTGTAATCCCATATTGCCCTGAATCCACTGTGCCAAGAAAAATGGGCCACTTCCCTTCTTAGAAGATATTAACCTCCTTTGATTTACAATTATGCAGAAGCCTCATATGTGGCATGTGCCTTACAAGACGTTGCTTGTCTTTGGTATTTACCCCCACCTCATCTCCTGGCAGCCAGAGAAATAGCATACGTTAATCCCAGTATTGAAACCCAGGGATGGGCTGACTTGCTGAAGGAGAATAAAAGCTATATATTAAAAGAGCTGAAGGATCTAATTTATATATACCAGCATGGGCTGGGAGAATATGCATAAGAATAGATTCAGAGATTATTGGATAAACAGATAGAGAACATAAAGTTGAATATTAGAAATTTTTGTAACATAGAAACATTTCCCCATGATGCATATTTTATACCCTGGCAAGTACCATGAGCGATGACACTAACATAGTGCCAGTATAAGCCCTAAAAGTTTGGAAAAATTGTTGGCTAACAAGATGTAAAGTTGAAATGCCAGAATTTTCAGGGATGATGGTGGAGGAAGAGACCAAAAGACTCAGAAAAATTGACATGTCTTAGTATCTCAGTAGAAATATTATGTATAACCAGAAAATAGAGCAATGAGGACTTCAGTGGTGACTTTTCTCTCTAGTCCAGAACAGAGGAGAAAAGATAGCTTTGCAAACCTGGACACTCTGATAGCAATGTAGATAACAGTATCTTCAGATACTATTCTATTCTTCAGATACTAAAAGAAGCCAAGTGGTTAATACTTAACTATAAGGAGCAATGTGGTCACAATAAACAGTAATATTAGAGTGACATTCCTGGATAAGAGAGGGAGCTATCTTTCCCAGAGGCGTGGAGGTTAATACTGTGATTGTCTAATTACAGTTAAGTGTCCATGGAAAATAGAAGTTCTCTCTAGAGTGTCTGGCAAGCACCAAAAGAAGAATCATGGCACTGATTTCTATGACTTTGGAGCAAATCGATGTCTTCTTTTTCAGGTAACTATTCTTCTTTCAAGAAATGATTTTAGGTGGAGTTTTTAATCAAATTCCTTAAGCCCGAAGATTTCCCTCTTTGCTCATGGGCCAGTGTGTCTGTTGGAAAGCACATTCAAATTTCCATCCATAACAATTCTCCCTTGGCTTTTACCTTCCACCAAACTTTCTCAGGAAGGGAACTACACTTGACCATAGTTTTCCAGCCAGACAGAAATGTGTGGAGAATCATCTGGCCCTCTAGTTTCCTCAAATTTCCAAGATCTGTCTGTCACCAAGAGTGGATTAAGGCTCCCATCAGCCAGACTAAACTTTAGACAAGGTTTTTCCTAATTCTAGGTCCCTGGGTCCCTGACTTCTTTTTTCTTAGAGCATTTACTTTACAAAACTTGTAATTATGTTATTTCTCTGCGTCTTTGGTATGTAAATATTTTTAAAAGCCCCTTCCAAGTGTTAAGACATAGGAATTTCTTTCTCAAGGACCTAGGAGCCATCCCTTTGAGGAAGATTATCCTTAAGCTAACACCTATGCCAATCTTCCCCTATTCTGTACGTGGGATGCTGCCACAGCATGGATTGAAGAGCTGTGTGCAGGTCTGTGCCTAGGATCCAAACCCGCAAATCCCAGGTGGCTGCCAAAGCAGAGAATGCAAACTTAACCACTACACCACTGGGCTGGCTCCCAACTCCTTGAAATGTAACCATCAAGGAAGATAGTATCCCTATCTCCCAATATCTACGGGAGGGAATGTGGAGCAGGTACTTTGCTCCAAGTTGTAAAACTACCCCATCGTAAAGACATAAGGAGTTTATTTTTCCTTTGGATAAAATCAATTGGTAAATGTAAATAGCCTACAATATCCACCCCTCACTCCTTCCTCAGCTCTTAAAAACTCTTCAAAACTTTGTTTCAGCAGAGTTGAGCTCAGAGTGATTTCTGGTCTGTCTACTCTCTATGGGTTGAATTGTGTTCCTCGAAAATTCATATGTTGAAGTCCTAACCCCAATACCTCAGAATGTGACTATGCTTGGAGATAAGGTCTTTAAGGAAGTGGTAGGCACAGAAGGAAGACCACAAGAGGAAATAGGAAGAAGGTGGCTATGTGCAAACCAAGGATAGAGACCCTAGAGAAAACCAAACATACTGAGACCTTGATCTTGGACTTCTAGCCTCCAAAACTTTGAGAAAATAAATTTTTGTTCTTTAAGTCACCCAGTCTGCAGTATTTTGTTATGGTCCCCCTAGTAAACTAATACACCCACCGCCCCCAATTTCTCCCTTGCCGGGTTAACATTATCTGGTGCAATCATTCCTTTGCTTATTGTCAAATTTCTTGCTAGACCACCACTTGCTTAAACTAGGAACACAACCAAAAGCAAGGAAAGGGACAGATTTTCTCCATTTGCTTTCTACTGATAGCCTCTTTTACTTGCAAATTTGTGGTTTTTCCACTCATCCTCCCACTCCAAATTGAGAGTACCTTCTCTGGCAGCCTGAGGCAAGGACGGTCATAGTCATGTCATACTCTGAAACATTGTGGGGCACACATGCTCAACTCTGACTATGCCAGCACCCAGGCCCCCCACTCCTGCTGTTTCTGAGAGCAACAGTGGAACATGGGCCTCCCTCATGCTGATTCTACCTAGTCATCAGCTCAGGTACAGGGTGGCAGTGTTTGGTTTTCATGGTGGAAATGGGGAGAAAGAAGTTGAGCGGTGTCAGTGTTGCGATCCAATGTACACACCAGGATAGATGCAGAGAGGGCTGATGGCCACTCTGAGTTTATTATAACCAGCATTTCAATATATACATAGCTTACATCTGTTGAACATACACAGGTATTCTGGACAACTAAATTACCGAATGCCAAGAATTCTTAGTGATTTCTCAAGGAGCCCTCCCTCAACCTCTGTTTTGATATTATCATGTTTTTGCTGTGCTCATATATTCTTATCTTGGAACATGCAAGGCCTCCTAGGCAATGGCCCCTCCTTCTCCTGATGTTGTGTCTCCATCTGTGCCCCTGGGTGACCATGCCTGGCTTAGGTTGCCTCCCTCTGGGATCTTACCCATCTTTTGCTAACCGGCCTTCTCACCTCCATGTCACAGTTTGTTGGCAAGCCTTTTCCAGTGATTATTAACCCTTCCTGCATCAGGGGCAGTTACAAGTGGGAGCCCGGAAGTGGGGAGCAAGTGGCTGAGAATCCATCCCAAGAGAGGAGAGGTGATGGAAGTTCTAAGAGAACAGATGTATGATCCATTTCCCATTTTATTTACAAAACACAAATTCAAAGATAAAGTTATTATGAATTTCAAAACAACAACAATGGAACATTAAGCAGGAACCATGGGGACACTCTGAGAGCAAGGTTCTATGTGACTACACTTGTCACATTTCTTTGACCTATTCCCCAATCCTGACATAGGCAAAATGGATCATGCTCTCTGATTTGTGACTAACAGGCTGGCTGAGGCAAGGATATTAGTTAGGATCTTATCTTAATCACAGCAAGATCTTGGCCCAAGTGCATGCAGTAGTAGTAAGAAGTGGTTATGTTCTAATAAATTGTGAAGGGATTCATAACAGGATTTTCTGTTGGAAATGGGTGAAACAGAGAGCTCAAGAATGTTTCCGAGGTCTTTTTTCCAAGTAACTAGAAGGAAAACTTGGTATTATTGAGAATGTGAAGAATATGAAAAGAGCGTGGTTTGGTGAAAAGTAGAAATCAAGAGATTTGTTTTGGGCATTTTAAGACTGAGGTATGCAAGAGCTAAGGAGATCATCTTTGGGTATTGGGAAGTGAGAGAAGATGGCAGTTGATGTATACATTTGGAATTCAGGAAGGATGGCTCAATTGGAAATATAAGTATGAGTGACTTCAGCATTTAGATTGTATTTAAATACATGAAACTAGTTGAAAATCACCAAGGAAACGCATACTCAGAAAAAACAGAAGAAACCTGTACTCAGGTACCATAAACTAAGGATTTAGGGGAGATGAGAAAAAACTCAAGAGCCTGAACATGAGGCCAGTGAGGGCAAAGGAAAAGCAGAAATGTGTAGTACTCTAGAAGCCAAATAAGAAATCACATTTTAAGCAGGGATGGGTGGTAAAATAGGCAAATTCTGCTGTTTGATCAATTAAGGTCAAGATTAGAAATAACTGCCAGATTAAGCAAAATTACAACATTGGTGATTTTGACAGGAAAATTTCTTGAATGAAATTAAACTTCATTTTAGTTAAACTTTATTGGAAAAGAATAAGAGATGAGGAACTGGCAGTCATATAAATGTGATAATATACATATATCATCTGTCAGTTGTCATGCTGTGGCGACTGCATGATGCTGTGATGCTGAAAGCTATGCCACTAACATTTGAAACACCAACAGAGTCACCCATGGTGGACAGGTTTCAGCACAGCTGCTAGACCAAGACAAACTAGGAAGAAGGACCTGGCCCCCAACTTCTGAAAAAATTGGCCAGGAAAATCCCATGAACAACGGCGGAACATTGTCTGATACAGCACCAGAAGGTGTGAGGATGGCACAAAAAGACCAGGCAGAGTTCCACTCTGCTGTACACGGGGTCGCTAGGAGTTGGAATCAACTCGATGGCACGAACAACAAATGAATGTTTATAAAAGCGCATTTAGTTCACTTTCTCTGTTAACTTTACTCTAGGCATATTGTTAAATTTCTCTTTTTCTGTTTTCATATCTCTATATCAAATAGTGACATAGATTCATTTTGCCAGTATTAATTATTATTGTTGCTATTATATAGTAACTAAAGAAATAAAATCTGAATTTGCGGCAACATTAAAATGTTTACTTTGGAAATATTATGAAGATATTTTGACCTCACACATCCCAAATTAGAAATGAAAGACGAATGGAAAGCTAGAAAGTTAAGACCCAGTAAAATGTCTTCCAATATGCATATTTGAAGGAAGAAGAAGAAAATATAAGTATTGAGCAACAAAGTAGAATATATCATATACAATAAGATAATGATTATTTTTATTTTGGAAGGTTACTCTAAAAATCTGGGAGGTCCTAGAATATCTTACACAAAGCGTAATTAATCATGTTATACCTACCCACACAGAGAAATATATTTAGCTGCAAAAATGAGTGATGCAGCTCTATTTGTGCCAATATAGATGTATCTGAAAGACACTATGATGACAATGCAGAGCAAGTGTATAGAGTATTACAATTTGTGTGTATATGAGAGAAAAAGCTATATATGTATATTTTGGCAATGTATAGGCGATCTCTATTAAGATCTACAATAAATTGGCTACAATCATTGGCTCTAGAAAGGCAGGGTCCTGACTGGGTATAGAAAAGGGGCAGCAGCAAGATTTCTTTACTGTTAAGTCCTTTGCACCTTTTGAATTTTAGATAATTTTGCTATTGCCTGTTACAAAAAATGTTAAAAAATATTTGGATATTTGCTAAGGAGTTCATAAATTGAAGAGTTGATGTTATTAATTTTATTTGACTGTTACAGCAAACTAATTGGAAGATAATATAAAACACAAAAATAGTAAAAACAATTAGTGAGAGGATGTTTTTATAAACTGATGTCTATATAATTAAGAAATAATCCCTTTATGCTGCTGGTTTCAAGTCAGAGCTCCACAAAGATGTAATGGGTTACTAGTTGTTATCAGTTTCTGATAGAAAGCAAGGAGCTACTTATTAAAGAGCTAGTAAAAAGATAGTTCTTTTATAATGTAGTACTTAATTTTAGGCATAGTCCCAATAAAACCATCACAGCAGCTTGGTATGGATGACATTTTTATGAATTTATAGGCATTGTACTTATGAAAGATGAACAGAAAGAGAAGTGTTTGGCCATTTCATTTTTAGAATTTAATTTTTTTGGAAAACAACACGTTTCTGTACTAAATATTAATAGATATTTTAGAAATGTTCTAAGTGGAAGTACAGGTTAGAACAGAGCTCAGGGACTATGAGGAATTTTTCCTTTCTTCATATTTTTCTTAATCTTATACAGTTTATAAAATAAAACACAGACGTATTTGATATATTTATTTGAGTAGATAAAGCCAAGGAAAATTGTTTACTGAAAGAGCTTGCTATCTCATAATAATGCCATTTATTTTTTGTTGGCTTTACTCATAAAATATTTTACTTCATGAAATAATAATTTTACCCCAAAACTTTTCAAACTAAATTAGCAAAATATTTCATATGCCACAAGTATCTTGGAATATGAGTGTTGTATTTTCCCCTATACCATTGTTTTCTATCTTTTGAGATCTTATGTAAGCGATATTTATTATTATAAATAACATAAATATAAATATATCCTACAAGATTTAGAAAATGTTCAGTTGATGCTTAAAAAGTCAGTTTTAAAAAAATCAACTGTTTTGGTTGATATTATTGAAAAGTGTTATATTTCTACTCAGTACGTTTGTACAGAAGTGTAAGTTAAATCTTGCATAACTATTGTAACTCTTTCTGCAGACTAGGACTCCATGATCCACACTGGCATTCATAAATGATACAGAGGAGTGAAATATTACTCTAAATCACTGGGCTCATGCCTAGCCAGTGGCTCACAAACATGGCCGTATCCATCTCAATATCTGGCATTTTTCATTTTTCATAATTACATATTAAAGCAGTTAGACATAAGAAATTACTAAATTGAGAAAATCACATCTTTTGTTTAAAGATAATTTCTCTTATTCATATTTTACTTTTGAGAAGTTGTTCAGTGTATTAAAATTTAACACACTACATTCACACCTGGACTAAAATTCTAAGTCAAACATTTTTATCATAAATAGAAAATTTATCAGGAAAAAGTACAATCTATTTAAATTCCACCTTGATATTATTTCCCTATTTCAAATATTTTCTTTGGAAATCAATTTACCTTCACTCAACAACTCTCAATTTCAGATGGACATCAAATTATGACTATTTGATTATTTTTATAACCGTATGTGTCCCTTTCTATTTCCCACTTACTTTCAGATAAATAGGACAAGACAATTATCCTTAATCCTACCTCTCAAGCTAGAATAATATTGACATTGCATTCTTTATTGGTGAATTAGCTTTCTGTTTTGCTAAATTTATACTCAACATTTTCTACTTTATTCATTTTTTATTTATTAATATCAGCAACGCATACCATCATTCTAAACGTTGAAGGTCAGATACTCCTAGCCTCTTTTTTCTCAAGCTTACCAGTTTCTCTAAAAGCCACCAAATTTTGTTGAACCTTTTCTCACATTCTATCTCTAATCCATCTTCCTTTAATTCCCAGCATTAACAATTAGTTCAGGCCCTTACTCTATAATTGTGCTATGGCAATAGCCATATAATCTGGCTTAGCCTACAAGGAGAAATAGATTATTTTTGTTCATTTCTGAATACTGTATCTTAGAAAATATAAAACAAGACAACGAACAAAAATGGTCTCAGGAGAATATATTTTCTAGCAGGTTATTTTTGTGTTCACTTTAATATGTGGAAATCTCATTATTGATTCTCGTATTTCTAGTAACACGTAAAAAATAATTGAAACATAATTTTGATGGATGATATCAGCTGGACTCTAGAACTCTGACCTGTTGCCCAAACAATTCTAATTACTTGTGTGGGAGGTATTGACCTAGTCCTACAAACTCAATTTTAATTCAGAGGAGGATCTAATGAGGAATACAGTAGAGACCCTGCAACATTTTCAATTACACATATGGTTTAGCTTTTTAAATAGAAATTCCTACAGCCCATTTCTCAAAAATCAATGATGAAATCTATACTAAATTTGAAGTGTAGCACACAAAAACTGCACATTTGCACATAAACATAAGAATCGAAAAACTATTTCTGCTATACCATCTCAGCTGAAATTAAAAACTCAACACAGCAGGGGCTGGCCCTGTGGCCGAGTGGTTAGTTTTGCGCGCTCTGCTGCAGGCGCCCCAGTGTTTCATTGGTTTGAATCCTGGGCGCGGACATGGCACTGCTCATCAAGCCACGCTGGGGTGGCGTCCCACGTGCCACAACTAGAAGGACCCACAACAAAGAATATACAAATATGTACTGGGGGGCTTTGGGGAGAAAAAGGAAAAAAATAAAATCTTTAAAAAAAAAAAAACTCAACACAGCAAAAGTACTTAAACTGATGAGCTAAAACTCTATTTTTTCATTGATAGGAACAAAGAAAGAAAATAATACCTTTGTATACAGTAAGTCTCTTACCTTACTTTATAGTCTTTTAACTCTTCAACTACTTTTATTTCAAATATTTATAAATTACCTATTGCGTGCATGACACTGTGGTAGTTGTTTGATGTTGATGAATAAGAGA
Source organism: Equus przewalskii (assembly GCF_037783145.1). Taxonomy (NCBI): domain Eukaryota; kingdom Metazoa; phylum Chordata; class Mammalia; order Perissodactyla; family Equidae; genus Equus; species Equus przewalskii. Next base: position 74,231,615 of record NC_091833.1, on the reverse strand, counting down.
GTCCTTGATAAGAAAGAGCTAATTGTGCAATAATGTACAAATTTGATCCCTTCCTTCTCAATCTCATAGATCTCTTTATTTCTTCTTCAAAAATGACATTTAAGGCTGGTGTGTAATATCTATTTCCTCGTTAATACATAAGCTCATGCCAACCTGGGTTGCATCTGTTTAGCTTATTCTTCATCCTCATGATCTGGCTTAATTCCTGTCGGGGGTCAAGGTTTTGTAAATATTTCTTGCATGAATGGATGATGCAAGTTTGCAATACAGGAATAACCTCAGTATTCTGAAGAGGTACAGTTCAAAGGGCTAGGGTTTAACATCCATTTGACAGGATGAAGAAAATAGCATTTGAGAACGGATTTTAACAAATAAATAGGATTGAGGCAGACTGGCATGGGTAGAGATACTCAAGGAGAAAGACCTGTAGGAAGAAAGGGCATGCAATTGAAGAGTCATAATTCTAGTACCCAGGTACTACTTAATTTCTGGATATATGTGTCACTTGTATATGGCTTTCAAAATTCGGGTAAGGAGAGAATGAATGACTTCCGAGCTTGTCTTTCCTAAGCTTTTTATTGTCTCCACATACTTATCTAATCTATTTTTTATGTGTGTATGTTGTGGGAGAGTGTGTTGCATAAGAGTACTTTTCCGGAAGTTGTTATCAAGGAGCGGAAATGAGTAGGGAGAGTGAATCAAGCAAGGGACGGAAAGCTATAAAAAGTGTGTCAATGAGCTGTTGATTCTGTAGGCAGCTGGGACACAGTTCCACAGGGGGCTGTGGAACATATACTTCAGGATTGTCGAAGCTCTATTTCCTTGCTTCCCTCCACTCCCTTTAAAAATAATTCTCTGAAAACCATTCTGAGTTTGATCACTTTCTTTTCAGTTTTCTTTTGTTTAGTTTTCTTTCATTTTTGTTTAGCTTTCTTTCATTTTATATAATCTAAGCTATTATGAAGACAATACTTTAAGATTCTGCTAAGCATTGTGTAGAGATGAGTTTATAAATCAAAGTGGATCTTTTGTTTTGCTAAGAACGCGAAAACAATTATTGTGTTCAGATTTCCATATATGTATAATGGTTGGTACTTCCATGTACACTTAATCCACTTTGTTATCACAACTTTCAAATCAATCACAAATATTTTTATTTTGTTTATCAATTGATTTTAAGTTTGTGTACTTGTTACTAAAAGGGAACAAATTGCTTTGGGTTTTTGTTTGTTTTTAATGTGCTTGGGCTTAAAGCATTGTTATACAGTAGGCAAAAGTCTTGTCTTCTTTTGGATTTTAGTGTGTGGTGTCTACCACAGTCCTGGCTAAACCATAAGAATCTAGGAAATATCTGGAATTATTTAGTTATTAAAATAAGGTATTACGTTTTCTACCTTTTTGAAAAATGTATCAAGGACCTGGAAAACATTTTTTTGACTCTTCTTTAAAAATATGGATGTTCCCTATTTGCCTTTACATTCATTCTATTAATAATGTATTTATCAGGGAAAAAAAGGGCAGCTTTCCTTAATCTAGTGTGAAGTACTTACTTTTATATGCAAAATATCCAATTATTTGGCATACACGGCATGCAAAATTGAAAAAGAGACAGTAGTCATAGTTTTCCAAATATGTGAAAATACTCCCTGGCATTTATTCATGCAATAAATACTGAATGGTATCTCCTCTGAAAATTACTAGATTCAGAGGACAAAAATTATATGAAAATTTACAGAAAATGTTAGAATTGATACATAATACATTACCTGATTCATATGGAAAAGGCTGACACAAAGTAGCAGTGGATAGGGATATGGAACTTGCTATATTGCTGGAATTTGGACAAGTGTACAATCTTCATTCCCCAAATTTGAAAGAATTTCTGCTGGTATTGCGTAGGTGGGTACAAGCACAAATGAAAAATAAACCAACTAGGAAACAGTAGCAGCACTTAAGAGTAGCAGGAAAAGTTTCTAGAAGAATACACTCTCAATGTGTACTGCCAAAAGACGTAGTGTAAAACCAAGGGCCAGTCATGGGACAGCCAGGGCATAAAGCTCTTGCAGGAATAGGTGGCACAGAGCGACATTTTTTTAGGCATACGCTGGAACCCCCTTATTGAGAGATTACTTGGATTCTGGGCATTGAGTTAAAATGTTTTACATAAATTATCTTTAAGCCTCAAAACCATTCAATGTGATCAGTGTATTATTTCCCCAATTTACAAATAAGAAAATTCCGTAGTTAATTATCTTCCAAAAATAAAAGACTGTGTGACACAGCCAAGATTTGAACTCACTTCAAGGCCATTGTTGAAAATCTCTACCTGCTGCCTCATCACGCCCTCCTCCTGGGGTGAGTTTCCATTGATACAAACTTCTGGGAGAGCTTTCTGATAAAGGGAAGCAAGATCTTTAAAATGGTCATGTTCTTTGATAGAATAATTCTGAATCTAAGAATTCATTGCAAGAAAAGGATAAAGAAAATACACAAAGTTGTATACAAGTGTGTCATCACAATATTTTTTATAACAGACAACTGCTAGAAAGACCTAAATTTCAGTCCTAGAGGATTAATTAAATAAATTATTATATTCAAAAAATGAAACACTATGCTTCCATTTAAAAATCATATTTTGTGGATTGCTTAATTATGTGATAAAATGGTCATAGTTAAATTAAAAAGGAGGATACTCAAAGTTTATTTTCACTATCATCTTATTGAGTATATGGGTATAAAATTTGAAAGAGAATATACCAAAATGATTATCTCCACAAGTTAGATTATGGAGAATTAAGAAAAATTTTTTGAGCATATTTTCTTCAATTTTCAATTTTATATGAAATAACTTCTAATTATTCAAATAATAAGGAAGTAAATACATAAGAAACTACTCCAGTGTTTCAGACTTCATATTTGACTGACTTAAATAGATATATATAGAACAATACTTAATGTAATGTGAGAACTTATGAGTTTTCAGAGGCCAAAGGCTTCTACACCTTCAATATCCAGAGAGATGAGCAAAGAGTAAAAATCGAAAAAACTAATGAATAACATTAACATTCCCAGCATGCTCCTTGTATTGGTTTCCTATGACTGTTATAAAAAATTATCACAAAGTTGGTGGCTTAAAACAAAGGAAGTTATCTCAGGGTTGTAGAGTCCAAATGTCTCAAATTGAGGTGTTGAAGGGTTTTGCTCACTCCGAAGACTCTGGAGGAAAATCCTTCCCTGCCTCCTTCAGCTTCTGGTGACTGCAGACACCCTTTGTTCTGGGGCTACGCACCCCAATTTCTGCCTCCGATCTTCACCCGGCCTCTGCCCTGCGTGTCTGTGCCCTAAATCTCCCTTTGCTTTCTCTCACAGAAACACCTCTAAATCCAGGATTATCTCATTTTGAGATTCTTAATTTAATTGCTGCTGTAAAGACTTTATTTCTAATAATTTCACGTTCATAGTACTGGGAGTTAGGACTCACACATATCTTTTTGGGGCCCCTATTCTATTCACTACATTAGTGGCTTTGTGTTGGCTGTACACACCACATGGCTATCTCCCTCACTTCCTTCAAGTGCTGCTCAAACATTCCCCACTCAATGAGGCTTTTCCTGATCATCCATTTAAAATTGTAACTCCCACCTTGTATTAACTCTCAATCAACTTATCTGGAATCTTGTTGTATAATTTCCATAAGTATTATTTTATGGACATACATATGCACATACATGTGTAGATGCCATTAGAGCAGATATTCTGACGGTTTTCTCTGTACACTTTTAACAAGCAACTAGAACATTATAATTGATCAATAAATATTGCTTAAGTTAATGGAAAGCCATATTATTCCTCTCCTCATAGCCGTCTAATAGCCCCTTGCTTCATTCAAAGTGAGACATTCACCTTCAATTTGTAATATTTTGTTGTAGAATATAACAGAAATTCAAAAACATAATATACAGCTTATTTAATTATTATAAAACAAATACTCACATAGCTGTTCTTCAGAAAAGGAAACAGGATATTGTAAGCACCACTAAAAAATAAAAAGCCCCCGGTGTGTTTTCCTGGTCACAATTTCTTTTCTATTTCCTAGAGGTTGTCACTACTCTGCCATTTATGATAATCATGTCCATGCTTTTCTTTATAGTTCATACACCTATGCAATTATCCATTAAAAACCAATAAACTTGTGTTTTTTTTTTTAAAGATTTTATTTTTTTCTTTTTTCTCCACAAAGCCCCCCAGTACATAGTTGTATATTCTTCGTTGTGGGTCCTTCTAGTTGTAGCATGTGGGACGCTGCCTCAGTGTGGTTTGATGAGCAGTGCCATGTCTGCGCCCAGGATTCGAACTAACGAAACCCTGGGCCGCCTGCAGTGGAGAGCGCGAACTTAACCACTCAGCCACGGGGCCAGCCCCAAACTTGTGTTTTTTTTAAAGTGAATATAAATAGATTCATACCGCCTGTGGTTTTGTTTTGCTTTTTCTCTGGCTTTGGGTGGCAAAATTGTGTTCTTAAATTTCATCTATGTTGTTGTGGATAGATACTTGTATTTTTTTTTTCATTTTCCTCACTCTAGTTATAACATTGTATAGATATACCACCTTTTACTGAGCCACACTCCTACCAAACACTTGGTTTGTTTCCAGTTGGGGTTATTATGAATAATGCTGTCATAAACATTCTGTACATTTGATCCGCCACACATAAGCATGCAATACTGTAGGTTATATAAGAAAGAGTTAAATTAGTGAAACGTGGGGTATTCAACTTGAGGAAATGTCCCAACTGTCTGGCAAATAAATACTATCAATTTCTACTCCTGCAGTATTATATTCCTCCACATTCTTTCCAATACTTGGTTTTGTCAGACGTTTCATATTTGTAGGTGTGTAGTGGTACCAAACATTCTGATTTTAATTTTTATTCCCCTAATTACTAGAGAAGTTAAGCACTTTTCATATGCTATTGAATATTTGGACTTTCTCTTTTATGAGATACCCATTTAAGTAAGTTTCCCATTTTCCTACTGGTTGACTGTCATTTTCTAATTGTCATTTTCTAATTGATTGGTAGTAGTGTTGACATATTTTGAATATGAGCCTTTGTTGGTTTATGAGTCACAATGAGGAGGCTCAACAACTTGCTTCTTTTTGGATGAAGAGAAGTTCTTAATTTAATATAGTCAAAGTTGTCAATAACTGAATTTTTTGTTAGTACCTTTGTGTCTTCTTTAAGAAAGTGTTTGCTATACTAACATCATAAAGACACTTGCCTATATTTTCTTTTAAGTATGGCCTTGCAGATTTAGCTGTGTAATACATCTGAAATTGATTTGGGGATGTGAATATAGTATGACTCCACTTTCTGATTTTCCTTATAGAACTCCGAAAGACCCTTTTCTAAACATTGTCATGATCATAATTTCCCACTGCTCTTCAGTATTATCATCATAATAAATCAAAAAGAGCTTTTCCTAGTTGTACCTCTACTTAGAATTATCATTCTTTCTTCAGATAGTCATAAGACTATATCCTATGTTTGCTCAGTTATTATTTTCTCATGTAGATCCTTCTTGACCACTTTATCTAAATGGCAATCCTCTATTAGTCTCAATTCTTTTATACATTTTTTCTTCATAATATTAATTAATACTTGAAATTATACTGCATGTTTTATTGATTAATCAGTTTATTGCTTATCTTCCTACATGTAAGTTCAATGAGGAAAGGAATTTTGCCTTATGTGTTACTATAACCTATTTGTCTAGCATAGTGCATGATACATCGTAAACATGCAACAAACAGTCAATGAATGAATGAGTGAATGAATAAACAAATAAATTAATTTAGACAAAGGAGATATTATCCTGTTACAATATTCAAACATTATCTTGCTACAGTATCAGTGTATGATTATAAAAAAAACTATAAATACAAGCAAGGGAACAAAATATTCAGATGTGTGAATGGGAAAGAAGATTCAGGCCACAGTTCAGAGAAAAGAATAGAGAAAGGCATGATAGGCAGGGAGGCAAAGTAAGAGATTATGTAGAATACTAGCTCTGATAGTCAGGCTTCTCCAGAGAAACAGAACTGATAGAATAGATAGATAGATAGATGGATAGATAGATAATTAGATAAATAGACATTTACTATAAGTTGTTGGCTCACATAATTATGGAGGCTGAGAACTCTTGAGATCTCCAGTAAGCAAGCTGGAGACCCAGGAGAGCTGATGGTACAGTTCTAATCCAAGTCTGAAGCCTGAGAACCAGGAGAGATATTGGTGTATATTCCAGTTCAAAGGCCAGTAGACTTGAAAGGCAGAAGAGTTTGTGTTTCAGTTTGAGTCTGAAAGGCAGGAAAAGACTAATGTCCCAGCTCGAGGCAGTCAGGCAGGAGCAGTTCTCCTTCTCCTGGGAGGGTCATCCTTTTTGTTCAATTCAGGCCTTTAATTGATTGGATGATGGTCACCCACAATTGGGAGAGCAATCTGCTTTACTTAATCCACCTATTAAAGTGGTAACCTTATTCTAAAACTTCCTCACAGACATAGCTAGAACAATGTTTAAACCAAATATCTGGGCATCTCATAGCCCAGTCAAGCTGACCCATAAAATTAACCATTACGCTAGCAATGAACAGTAAAGGAATCATGACAATAGAGATGCAACTAGAAAAATGGACTGTCAGCATTTTCCAGAGAGCACCAATGGAATTTGCAGATCAGTTAAATGAAAATGTTGGAGGGAATAATTCCATTAATTGAATAGAAATTTATGAAAACAGTGAAAGCTCAGGAGGGTGATCATAGAATTTTGAACAAGTGAAAAATTGTTTAAATTATTTGAGGTATAAAACTGTAGCAGCTCAATGAAGGATCTATATCAAAGGAGTAAGCCTTGGACTACTGGTGATAGTGAGAAACACATAGTAATTGATGGGAGGAGTCAAGGAAATAAATCTGGTTAAAACTTTAGCATTATATTAAAAAGAGGAGTAACCCTGAGGCCATTTGACATTAACTTATGCCATGTATAGCTTTTGAGTAAGCAGTTTCTGGGGACTGAAAAAGCTGTTGTGAAATTGGATTATTTGCATAGCAATCTTACAAAAGAGTCTCCCTCATGTTGTTATTCATTATTTTTATGTAATATATCCATACAACAAATTAAAGATAAATGCAGTATGATGAGTCATAAAACATTATAAATATCAGTGGGTGTAGTTATCTTTACAAATTACAGGTGCTCTTTTTTTATGTAGAAGGGAATGACTCTCCACTCGTCAATAAAATAGCACGAAAGCTCAGCTACTAAAAGTTATTCATTTTATACAACAGACATTATTCTTCAATTGATTTGAAAAGCTTACACAGGGGCTGGTCTTACAAATACTACCAGGTTACCTTTAGTATGCGTCTTAGAGCAAAACCAAACAGACACATTCAGCTCTGTATTTGTAAAGATAACACAGGAAATCAAAACTAATAGAATTTTTGAGGAAATTGAATACATTTTTCTGTATCTGTTTCTCTGACTGAAACAAAATGAGGCTAACCTTAGAAGAATAGCTGCATGTAGGATGGAAACAGCCCAACACACACATTCACATGAGTGAGAAGCATCTAACACCAAGTGTGTGCAATGTCATTGTTGACCAAAATGCTGCTAGATGTCTTTGGAATAGCCATTTAAATCCCTTTTCCCAAAGAGCCCTCATAGAACTCTATATTTTCCATATTAATCTGGTTTATAAATGGTAAACTATGGGGGCCGGGCCCGTGGCCGAGTGGTTAAGTTTGCGCACTCCACTGCGGAGGCCCAGGGTTTCTCTGGTTCAGATCCTGTGCGTGGACATGGCACCACTCATCAGGCCACCTTGAGGCGGCATCCCACGTACTACAACTAGAAGGACCCACAACTAAAATATACAACTATATACTTGGAGGATTTGGGGAGAAAAAGCAGAAAGAAAAAAAAAAACAGATTGGCAACAGTTGTTAGCTCAGCTGCCAATCTTTACAAAAGGAAGATTGGCAACAGTTGTTAGCTCAGGTGCCAATCTTTAAAAGAAAAAATGGTAAACTATACCAACATAAATGTCTAAAAATAATTAATAATTTGAATCTAAAAACATTTGCCTGTAAGATAAGCCTTTTTTAATACGAAAGTGTGGTACTCCATGTGTAGTATAATATGGAGACATAAATACATTTAAAATTTTGAATAAATATGGAAGCTGAAGATGCAAGTTTAGTTGGCATTGGTGTTCAGACTATTCCAGGTACTTTAACTTAAACCATCCAATCTTACAGGTGACAAATGAGGAGTTATAAAAATGTTTAGAGTCTAGTTTACTATTTTAGAGATTTGCATATATATTCACATATATATTTTAGATATTCTCATACTTTTTTTTAAATCTGTAGGAGTATCGTCATTTGTTTTCATGGGTTTAAAGTAATCAAAGCAAGCTTCATTTTTTTCCAGTTTTATTGAGAAAATAATTGAAATACATCACTGTAATAAGGTGTACAGCGTGACACACTTCATTTTTAAGATGCTTGTAATTAAGGAGACTTAGCCAGCAAGGGATATTGGAAGCCCTCACCTTATTTCTCTCCTTCTCTACCCTGAGGATGATAATCTCTTCTTAAATTTTTGAATCTCATCTCACCAGAGACATATTCTTTGAAACTATGACTGAAGGTTTTCCTCTCTTTCTGGGTAGTAGAAATTTTAATGAATAGCTATTCTTAACATGAAGGGCTTTTAAAATTCAGAGGAGTAATGGACCCGCAGATAATCTTGTTTCTTCCAATAGCTTATATGAATGGGATTTAGCGGCAAAGTACATGTTTTGTCTTGCTTATCAATGTAAGCCAATTTACTAAATTATTACAATACATTAAATTTTGTGCTATTACTCCTTTTATTCACATCAATTTTTATCACTCATCTCATTTTTATCTCTAGTTGAATTCTGAAATATACGCTTTTTGATAAATCTTAGTTACAAATACCATTTAAATATAGCTTTGGTATAGTTGTAAATGAAACAAAAAATAATTTATATGTGTGTAAATATTTATTCTAAAGAGATCTTTTTGCTTATTTCTGGAAACTAACGTCTCCATTGTTGTATTTCAAAATCAGTATAGTTTCAGATTTACTTGATAAAGAAAATGTTTTTCCAAGGGCCTTAAAAATAAATATTCATCAAATGGAATTTTGATTTTAAAAACAGTACGTAGATATTTTACTCTAAAAGTTATTCCTGAGTTCCCATGGGACATTAATGCCCACATGCTAGTAGTATGTTTCTCATCAAGACCAATGTGCCAGGGGCAAAAATAAATCCATTATGTTTTATAGTGTGTGTGTGCGCTTGTGTGTGTGTGTGTGTGTGTGTGTGGACAACAAGATAGCTATTTTTTAAGGGAAAAATATGAAATGTAAGTCTGTAGAGCAATATTTTCAGACTTCAGGCTGTTTTTACTGCTTTTCTATTAAGGTTAACCTAAGTAGTGTAAGAAAACTCCTGCTTTAAGCAGATCGCTTTCTTCAAGCTTTGAAATGTTACTAAATTCTACTAAAATTGCATTTTGCTTAATTGCCGTTAAGCACGAAACCATTACTTATTGAGAAAAAGATTTAGTCTTAAAATAATACGGACCAAGACTAATCATCCATATTTTATGAGAGAAACACAATGCTTATGCAATATGAGACCTTAAATAAATATTCCTCTGCATCCTAGATTATATCCTAAAGAAATGTTAACACAATATAGACATTTAGAAAACATTTGGAGACACTTGACTTGTATAACAAATATTCATTGCAGCTCATCGGCATTTTTTCTGTTAACAGATTTGGCAAAATACATGATTGATGACTAATTAACATCTATTCAAAAATTCTCAGTTACCATTTTTGTTCTAGATCCTTGATGATGATTTTCAAGCAATATGATTTCTAGAACACAGACATAGGACTGTTCCTCAATCTCTCATTTCTAAATGAAGAAACATAAATAATGAAAACTACAAAGGCATATGTACATCAACAATGGAAACCTTAAGAGTGTTTTCAAATGTGTGAAACCTGGAGAGATTTTTGCTTCAGACAGAATGCTCTTTGCTAAATTCCAGAGTAGTGTATTGAGAAATAAATCCATCTACAAAATTAGAATCAAAACATCTACTAATTTCTAAATTTTAAAAAGACTAAACACGGCAATTAAATTCAATGCACAATCCTGATTGGGCCCTGAATCAGAGGGGGAAAAAGTCCTATAAAAGACATTACTGAAGCAATTGTCAAAAAAACAAACAAAACATATAGACTGTATTAGATAATAGTATTATATCAATCTTAAATTGCCTGAACTGTGCCATTGTAGCATGATTATGTAAAACAGTGCCCTTGTTCTTAACAATTCTACATTGTCACATTTAAAGATAAAGAAGCATGATGTTGAAAATATATTTTCAAGTGGTTCAGAAAAAACTAACATGGATTGTGTTTCTATACATACAATTTGTATCACTATGTCTCGCTAAATCTATCTATAACTATACCTGTATCTACACCTATATCTGTACCTATATGCATACCATAGCTATACCCATATCTATATTTACCTATATATATATGAGAAAGAGAGAAAGAGAGAAAGGGAAAGGGAGAAAATGATAAAGAAAAATTCATTGCATTGAATTGAAATGCATTGGTGCATTGGAGAATCTGGGAGAAGAGTAATGTATGGGAGTTATTTTATTTATTCTTGGGTTATTTGGGACTTCAATATTCCACTTTCAACAATGGATACATTCAAAGCAGTTAATAACATTGAAGATTACATATGTGCCTTTGCTATTTTAGTCATTGGAATTGATCTGTATTACTAAGTTTTACTGATTCATTTTAACACCACGCGATTTTAAACAAGATCTTTTTACTGTGCTGAAAGAGTTCTCTAGCTTTTCCATCTGTATGGAATACAATTTCCACAGACTTCAAAAAAAAAAAAATCTTTCTTTAAAAATTTTAGGCCCTTAAATTACTTACTGACCTCTTTGGGACCATTCTTTGCAAAATTATCATTGGTGTCCTCTCATTTACTATTTTTCTATCTCCTTTTCCCAGGCTTAAAACTCATTGCTTTCCTTCCAAGCATCTGGTATTTTACTATTCTTTATCATTAAGAATACCCTATCCTAGTACCTTTAACAATTCTGTTTTCCTTACAACAATGTACTAAGGATATTCTTCTCTCCACCTCTCTTCTAATATTCAAATATTCTGTGCTACCTATTTTCTAAATTGCTCCTCCAGAAACTCATCTTCCTTCTCCACTCTACTCCCTGCCTCCAGGAGAGTGACACATGGACCACATCACCAGGCTTCCATAATCTCTGGATTCCATTTGGGTTCCACCAATGGGGAACCTTGGCAAGGAATTTGAAGGAAGAAAGAACTTGAGGTGAAGACTTATTCCCCTGCTCAAGATAATGACTACTTCCAGGCTTTAGTAACCTCTGCCTTTCTTCATGCCTTAATGGCTCCGTATGGTAATGGCTTTGGGCTATTAGACCCATTTTTCCCTTGTGGTTTTCCTCAAATATCTTTGCAATTATCCCATTGTAAATAAACCCTCCTTGAATTAATCATGAGTGTGTCTTCTGTCCCCTTTTGTGATATTGAGTGATATAGATGCTAATACCCATTGAGCACTAAGTCATGGTCACTGTGTTAAAAGCATCACATAAACTTTTTAAATTCTTGCAAATATACCCTGCATCTTGCATTATATCATCTACATTTTAGAGATGAGAAAATTGAGACTCCCGAGTGTGAATAACTTGCTGTTGTGGCCTGAATTGTGTTCCCCCCCAAATACATATGTTGAAGTCTTAACCCCCAGTGCCTCAAAATGTGGCTTTATTTGGAGAAAAGCCTTTTAAAGAAGGATTGAGCTAAAATGATGCCATTAGGGTGGGCCCTAATTCAATCTGACTAATGCCTTTATAAGAAGAGGCAATTAGGATACAGAGAGACAGACCCTGAGGGAAGACCATGTGAGAACACAGCAGCAAGGTGGCCACCACAGAACAAAGACAAACCAACCCTGCCGACACCTTGATCTTGTACTTCCAGCTTCCAGAACCCTGAGAAAATAAGTTTCTGTTTTTTAAACCACCCAGTCTATAGTTCTTTGTTATGGCAGTCCATGCAAACAAATACATTTGCTTAAACCATACCTACAATAATTATACCTTAAAAAGTGCAAAATTTATCACAGTTCTATCAATCCAGTACTATATTTACCATATCATCTTTCTCTTCAAATTAATTTTGCAATTACTTGTCACTTGTTGATTGCTTCATAATATTTGTACTGATTTCTCACTTAGATTATAAAATTATTGAAAACCATTTTATTGTTTTATATCCTGAAATGATAAAGATAACTAATAATTATTTAAGACTTGCCATGTACCGGCAAGTTGTAATTGCATCATTTGTGTTATGTTGCTTAATCCTTCAAAGCATCCATTATTTTGTTGTTCGTTTTATCTGTATTTTATTGATGGGAAAAATGGACCACAGAGAAGTTAGGCAACTTGCCTAAGTTTACACAATTGGTAAATTGCACAGGCAGGATTCTTACTTAGGCGCTTGACTGTATTGATTACGCAGTTAATCATGCTCTCTAGCCCAGAGCACAGTGCGGTGATCCAGCACCATGCAGGGCACATATAGTAGATACTTGAGGAAAACAAAAAGCCTTGTAGTGATAAGAAACAATTTTAATTACAAAGAAAGTAAACAAAAAACAAGATTCAATGTAATATTACATTTTAAAAATTAAAACATTTTTATTTATAAATTGTGAAATACAGTCACACTGTTTTTCTTGTCAAATGATAATCCTTAATATCTTGTGAATATTTTTAGCCAAAATAGTAAAATATCCTAAGGGAAAGAAGAACTTTTAATGCATATACCTTTCAAAGCTGAAAAGCCACTCTGTGATCATTAAATGATGGCCTTTCCGTCAGTTATGAAGGGCTATTGTAAGATGACTCTAGTTTGTAATCCTTCCTACTATCTGACAGAGATGGAAATACGTGGCAAAATAGCTTGCTCACATTCGGTCACATCAACATAAACACACTTCTTAGTTTCAAGTTAAATGTCTTCTTCTCCATCCTTCAGAATAATAGCTTCCAGACATGGATATTTAAGTATCCAAAGTATCTAGCGGGGGCTGGCCAGGCAGCGTAGCGTTTAAGTTTGAGCACTCTACCTTGGTGGCCGTGGGTTTGCCGGTTCGGATCCAGACATACACCTATGCACTGCTTATCAAGCCATGCTGTGATGGCATCCCGTATACAAAGGAGAGGAAGATGGGCATAGATGTTAGCTCAGGGCTAATCTTTCTCAAATAACCCCCCCCCCAAAACAAACAAACAAAAAAGCAAAATAGCCCCACAAAGTATCTAGGAAACCTTTCCAAAATACTCATTCCTGAGCCTTATCTCATAATTGGTAAAGCCAATTATGGTAACCAGTGACTTAAAATTTTAGTATCTGTTAGTTATGATTTAGGCAACAATATTAATGACACCAAAGGTAGAAATTCCATGTATAATTATTTTAAATAGAAGTGGTGTTAAGATGTTAGTAATTTAGCATGAAAGAACTCTACATGATGATAATGTGAAAATACTGATTAGAAAGAAGAATGGTATCATTAAATAGATTCCTATCTCCTGTGTGAGAGTTATTAAAGACACTTTGAATTCATACACTAACTTTCATTATCAGAAGGTTTAAAAATCATTTGAAATAGAGGAGACCCAACTGTTCTAATCTAAAGATGATAAAAATATCTCTCCCAGGACTGTGAATGGTCACCATTCTTATCTGGAAAAAATGTGTTACAGTAATGTAACATCATAAATTTCTGGAAAATTAAAATGACTATCATAAATTATGGATGAAACATTATCGCAGGCCCACTTTGTAAAAGAAATGCTAGTATATTCTTCTTAAAGATTAAAGTTTGGAGTCCCTCTGATAATATGTGTATAATTATTGGACTACTCAGCTGACAATGAATTATAATACATGTAAGAATTTTATTTAATGCGTAAGACTCATTCCTGTATGAGTCCAGGTCATAATTTATGAGTTCAGATATTTCTAAGCAACATTTTCCAATTTTTCTTCCAAAATAATGTTATTGGTATGACAAAGAATTTCTGTTTTTCTACTGACTTAAGTTGATTTTGGCTGGTGAATAACAGTACAGTTACAAAGTATCAGCAGAATTGGGTTATTCATTCAACACTTAGCATGGGAAGTTTGTTCTTTCAAATTAGTGATATTTGAAAGGAACCTAAGCTACGCCCTTAATAGAAACAGGAAGTGATGAGTTGTGAGGAAATATAGTAATACTTTAATTTATCTATGACCTCTTTAAAATCTTGTCCTCACTGTCCTTTATAATTTCTTCACAAAAACAACATTTTCCAAAGGCTAAAATAATTGTATGTATACACTTCTGGTACACTTCCACCAACATGTTTCAATCCTCCTGACAATTTATCTGTATGCTTAGAAAATTCACCAGATTTTGCCTAACTGAGGTACAACTTTTAAAAAACTATTCTTGTTTTTTTAAAAACACATTTTCCTTGTGAAATTTTTGGAAACATCCTTGTGCTTACATGATCACAGAGACAATTTGTATTGTCACAATCTAATAATTTCTAGAGAAACTCAGAGAAATCATTAAGCTACCTCTGTAAGTTCCCAGTTTACATTCAATAGCCAGATTGTATTGCTATCTAATATTCATAGAAAAGTAAATCAATAATTCCATAAACCATTTCCCCACTTGCATATATTTGCGTGTAATTTAGACTATAACACCATACTAGTATTTCCATTGTAAAGATCCAAAGGACATTCTGGACATCTTCTTGATGACTTGCAAATCCACCCTCCCAATTACTCATGTCAAAATGTTTCAAGTACCCTTGATCCCTCAATTTATTAAACCACACCTGATCAATTAGCACACTTTCAAAAATACCCCGACGGTAACTGTTTCTCTCCACCTTGTATGGTCTACCTTGGTCCAAATCATCATCATCTCTTACGGAGATTATTGTAATAATCTCCACGCTTGTCCCTTTTCCTTACACTTCATTCTCTCAACAGAGTAGCCAGAGTGATACAAATAAACAATTCCCATTGCCCAACTCCTCTGCCCAAACTCTTCAGTCCTTTTCATCTCACTCAGAATGATCTTCACAGTCCAGCCACGTCTCTCTCCTGCAGGCCTGTTGACCTCTCTGACCTCACCTCTGACCTCATTTATCATATTCACCTTCATTTACTCCACTCCTTTCCAAAGACTTTCTTTTTTTTGGACACATCAGGCATACTATTTTTTTTTCTCTTTGCTTAAGAGTCTTTGCAGTTGCTCTCTCTCTACTGAAATACTTTTATTCATGGCCTGCATTCTTAATCCCTTCAAGTATTTGCTCAAATGTCCTATTTTGAGTGAAGCCTTCCTTGGCTATCCTAGTTCAAACTATTTCCTTTTTCCTATTCCATTATCAGCTTTCCTTTCTTATAGCTTTCATTTTATTGCCTAGTATACTGTATATTTTACTGGTTTGTTTAATATTTGTGCCTACTCTACTAGAATTTAACCATCTCAAAGTTATGCATTTTTGTCAGTTTTCTTGACTGCTCTATTTTCATATCTTAGAACAGTAGTTGGCTCATAATCTTATACTTATTAATTGATGACTTATTAGAAATGAAATAGTACGTTTTGCAGCTGGTGTTTTCTTCCAGAAAATTGGACACTTCTTATGGCTGATGTTTTCTCATAGAAAAAGCATCTCAGGAGAAGGCATACAGTAGTAAGTCTGTTCTTGCTGTTACTGTGATGTGCTAAAGAGCTTAGTAGCAGTATAGATACCATCCCTAGAAAAAACTGCCTCTATTTTATTCAAAATTTTGATCTGGATAAGGGACTTAAGTGTCCATTTCTTTAGAGCAGATAATATTAAAGTTCACGTTATTTATCAAATAACTAAGCATAGTTCTTTGTACAGGGCTCAGAAAAATTCAGACATTTCGTTCAATAAATACCCTGAATAAAAATAATATATGACATTCTACCAGCTTCCTATTACATTTTAGCAGTTCACATAAATGCAAGAAACTAAATTATATAATCATTCCAAATTTGTGAAAACCACATGCATAGGAAATATTGTGTATGTCTGATAATGGTGTATAGTTCCATTCACGTAGACTATATAATAGTTTCTTCATTAGCCTCACTCTTTATGCCCAAGAGTTGTTAAAAAATACAGTTTTACATCATAACATTGTAAGATATGTAATGGAGAAATCAATTGCTTTGGGTATAGAGATTTTCAAGGTATTTTTTTTCTCTTGAACCAACCTTTTTATTTAATTTTGTTAAATATCAATGAAATGTAGCATGTAATATGTTAGGCAAATTCCTTAAGCGCCAAAGCTCTGTTCGTTTTAAGATTAGTCTTTTAAACGCTTGGTATTAATTAAATAGATAATATTGTCACAATTTTGTAAACACACACAAACACACTCTGCCAGTTGATAAATGAAGCATCAATAATGGAAAATGAACTATTTGAAGCTTTTTTGTTTGTTTTTCACTCCTTTTTGAAAATTGTTTAACTCTCAGTATAGTATCTTTTTCCTCAGGAAAATTTATGTTGTAAAATATGCTATTTTTTAATGGAATTTGTCTTTGAACATTTTTTTTCTCCAAACTAGGATTATGTGTGTATATTCACACTTGTTTTCTTCTTTCAAACTCTTTATCCACTTGGTATTTGTTTTTTTTTGAATGGTGCTAAGTTAAACAATATGGGTTTCCAAATAGTAATTTTTCTTGCCCTTTGGTTTCAATGATTTTTCAGGGTCCTTTGTGTTTTAGATTAAGTGCATACATTCTACTAGGGATTGTTTCTTGGCAAGCAATTACTATTCTAATAACCTACTATTTTCATAACTATAGGTTATAATTTATTTTGATATAAATCAAAATGAGTTCTGAAGTTGGAAAAACTTTTGAGATAAAGATGCTTTTGTCATGTTTATAAACTGAAAAAAATATGTAAGAGGAAAAGAGAAACTTTAAGAAACCTAAAAGAGAGGATCAATTATAGGGAAAAGTCTCAAATGAGGTGTAAAAGATTATGTTAGTCTTAAAAAGAAAAAGGTTTGACTCTTTCCTCTGAGAAAAGATGTAAGGAGATAGAGTTGATTTTGAGTGCACACATATTTACGTACACATATGAAAACAAAAAATTGGACTTCAAATTTAATGAACTCAGTTTCTCTGTAAAGTAAGAGGAAAGATTGTCTGTTAGTTGTAAACAGTCGAAAAGACAAGATGTAAAGTATGAAATTGCAGTTCTAAAGTGATTTGAGTTTTAGGAAAGAAAGTGTTATAGTGGTACAGGAGAACAAAATAAATTCAAGGTATCAATTCTTCTTCTCCTTTCTTTGTCTGAACAAAGCTCAAATTTGATTAGACATCAGTTGGCAAATGCAAAATTGTGCTATGTGGTAGTTAACTCTGTAATTAGTAAAAGGACTGAAAAATCAATATTACTTGAAACTAACACATGTCACAATAGTAGAATAGACTCTATAGTACAGTATAATAAGCCAACAGGGAACTCTTTGATCTGGTTCTCTGTGTTCACTAAATAAGTAGGAACGTTAGTTCTATAATCAGTGGAGTCAGAAAAGAAATTCTCCCACACATTACCCAACTTAGCTGGAAAAGCATAGAAGGCTATTTGTGTCGTATTCTATGCAGAAGGAAGAATCAATTGTTATCTATATTTTTTGAGAAGGAAATTACAGATTAAGAAATGGGCTCTACACTGTGTGAGGCAGAGACAGAATCTGGATTTGTCATGGCAAATTACTTTACATGGTGATGATGATCATGATAAGGAAGAAAAGGGACAGGGAGAAGAAGACGTCTGTAGTCCTTCCTATCAATGTGATTTTGGTTATTTTAGGTTTTTTGGATACTTTTCCAGTTGGCAAAACTAAGGATTAGAAGGTTGTATTTAAAATATGATAATTCAATTAGTCCACCCACAGAGATTTGTTGACTTTCTTTGTCCTTGCAGTAACCTTAAGCAGTTAAAATGGCAGTATGTACGTTATGCCCAAAGTATAGTGAAAAAATTACTGTAACTAGTTGAGAGTTGTTTATTGGGAAATAGGGATAAATAGAGAGGATTCCAATCATGAAGCTCATGTTGATTTACAGACAGCTAGATTTATTGTAGCTATTTAATAAGGAGCAAAAGTGGGGCACTTGAAGCACCATTCACTGGGTACCAGGGAGGGAAGAACTTCAGTTCAGAAGACAGAACACAGGTGTTGTGCACTAACTCTTCCACTGGTATACTCTTGGTCTTTCTCTGCCGGTGTGGTCTAAAAATCCCAGACAGTAGTTCCTCACCCGTGATCTGTCTGTCTTGCTGCTGCACCAGCAGAGCTTAGCAATCTGCCTGTGTTCTTCACTGGCACTGCTCTCATCAGGCTGGCTCTGCTATCCTCTCTGGCTGGCTCTGATTTTAGTTATATGATCCTCCATCTGCTTCCTTCTTTGGTGGCAAAGCGGCCCTGCCTATCTCTTACTTTGCATTCTTCCATCTTTCGACTTTTGCTGTTGCTTTAACTATATTTTAAACATGCAGCACAGTTGATTGAAAACTGCGGAAATGCTTAGTACTTGTTTAGATTCTTCACAGAGAACGGTTAGCCCTTGCCACTGACTAAACAGCTTTAAACCAAAGTGCAAAAACTTCTTGCAATATGTTTTAAGTAACCAAAATGGAAAATCCAAGCAAACTGTTGCCTGTGTTTAGCCTTGTGATTTAAAGACAGCTGGTAGAGATAAGCAGTAACATAAATCTTGTCTGAATTTCCCAAACTCAGCATATGAATCATGAATTCTTTTGTCACTTTTTCTAGATGTTTAACCACAGGTGATGATGATATAGCAGAAGAGAAAGAACAATGAATTTGGATTTAGAAAATCTAGGTTCAGAGTCTCACTTACTTGCTAGTTATTGGCCCTTGGGGAAATAACCTCCCCCCTCCAATTTTGGAGATGAGGTAACTGAGGCTGAGAGAAAATATGCAATTTCCTGAAGTTTTCAAAACTAGAAAGTGTCAGAGATAGGTATTAAATTAGGTCTTTTTGACCTCAAAACCAATGTTCAATAACCACACAGAGCACCCAAGGTTTTGTTATTGTTGTTTTTAACATAATGTATTTTTTAAATGATGCTTATTGCTACAGCTCATCTATATTTGAAAACTTACATGGCTTGTGATCAGTTGCTATCAACCACTTGTGACTCAGTTTCTCTTTAGGCTGTAGTTGAATTCTTGGGTCTTGAATATTCTTTTTCTTTGTAGGCATATTTTGTAACTGGATCCACAAGAATCATTTTTCTTGAGTCAAAACAGAATATCTTCTCACGTATTTTCGTACAGATAGTCCTCTTTTTATTTTTCTCCTCTTATCCAATCACGCTTCTTTACTTCTTCCAAAACTCAGTCCTGATCTGTAATTAATAAAGTGACATGTGTTTCAACATTTTGACTAAACATTCCCTTTATCATCTTGGTTTATCTGAAACCTGATGCTCAACTGAAGACCCTACATCTATTGCATTTCCCTCCAGTTGAAAATGTAAATCTTCTTACACTACATGGATCTCATGACATTTGAGTGTGCTTGAAATCCTCCTACTGACCTTTACCAAATTCAGAACATTGTAATTCTACTCTCTCATAAATCTCTCACTTTGTGAGTCATGCAACTTGCCTGTATCACCTTCACTTTCACCTCATCCATAGAACTCCTTCATGTATTCTTTATTCTTCAACAAATTTGGAATATGGTTTGTAGTCTTTCTTTCTGTGGAAACTCCAATCATCATGAGTGGCTTTAAAATCTATACTGAGACCTCGTGAAAAACCTGACATCTCAGTTTTCTGAACATCTGAAATACCATGACTTGTCTTACTTATCTCTGTACTTTGGCCGGACGATGGATGATTACATACTGACTGAGTCTTATTACTTTACTCTTCCACCTGAAAAAAATTGTGAATTTAGCCATTTTGTGTTATGACCTTAGCTTTCTTTTGTTTTCTCAATTTCTTGCTGAATTTATGCCCAACTGTACACCAAATTCATGTGGATCAGCTTCTGCTATTGTGTTCACAGTTCTGATACACTGTCATGTCACTCACTCTCTTCTCAAAATTCTAAATTCACTTGCCTTTTTCTCTTTTCGCTCCATCACATAACAAATCCTACTACTGGATAATTTAACTATCTACATTGCCTTGCCCAGAGCTGGGATGCAGAGTATTTCTAAGGGAAAAAAAATTCAAATGAGCATATTTACACTATAAATTATCAACAGTCTCAATGAGGTCTTCAACCCCACTAGGCATTTCATTTTTCACTTTCTACAAGTATTTCAATCTCTTTCAACTGTCATCAAACCTCCAATAAGTCATCTTCTTACCATTTCATTTTCCACAAATGATTTCATATACCACTTTACAGAAAAAAAAAAAACTGAGCAAATAGATGGGAACCACTTCAACGTTCAAGAAGCATGCCACAAATTTGTCAATATTTCTAACTATTTTTTTCTTCTTTCCTTCTCTTTTCTTTCTCTTACAATGTAGGAGGACTAAAAGAGACTATGTAACTTGTCAAAAGTCACACACAATTGTGGGTGAACAAGAATTTGAACCTGATCTTCCTGCCTTCAAAGCCCATTTCCTTACCACTGAAATAGTCTAAATACCATGGAGAGAGATTATGTGAGTAGATATAGTGTCTTTTATTGAATTTAAGAGGTCAATTTTGCTGCATTCCCCCATTTTCTTGCTCTGATAAAAACTATGCTGTAATTTTATTTCACTTATAGTGATTAAGAAGTCTAATAATATCATTTGTATAAAGGAATAAGGAAAACCAATAATTCATAATAGTGTAGAGACTAATATTCAACATACATTTACTTTGGTCAGTAATCTATTTAAAAAGCCCAGTTTTGTTTCTTTGAAACTCCAAAGGATCTAGTACAATGTGATTTATTCCTGAAACACTGTGAAATTAATGAAAATATTATTTGTGGGGAAAAATGAGTTTACTTGCATTTTTAATAGGTTTTGCTTGTAGCAGCAGCTGTGCTTATATCAAGAATATGCCATGCTGAAAAATGAAAGCTTATTTCTGTTGTTTTTCCTTTCCTTCCCCTTACATTTGTTTATCATTTTGAAAGAAGTGAAAATAATTTTTAATTATTTTATTATACTACAGGAGGAAGAATAATAGTGTGCCTGGAAATGCAGCCATGCCCAACGCACTCAATACCATTTAGGTGATTATCCCAGTCACTTGAGTTTGCTCAAATACTGTTAATCACAAGAGCTCCATCAATCCTAACTATCAAAATTACATGAAAATTGGTTTCAGCTCTTCCAGAAGGGAGTGAGTCAGGATTTTACTAGGCAGGTGGGTTATCCAAATCACTCAGTTGAAACTGGGATATATTCTTCCTCTGACATGTTTCAGACTTACAGGTAAGTACATGCAAGGATGAATCCTTGAGGCATATTCTAACAGTGCTTCCTGCAGACTATCCTTGCTCCATTACTCAGTACTGCCTAGGAATGGTTGTTTAAGCAGCTTCATTTATCCACAAGGGTATATTGAGAGAAAGGATTAAATGCCCTTTTCACATTCACTATATCTATGACGTTTGCGTAATGCAAGCAGAAAAAGATTGTAATAATAGAGAATAATAATATTAAGAAGGTTTGCATTATATTTTCAATAAACCAGCATTAGGTAATTTTGCTCTAACAGTATTGTAATGCCCTCAAAACAACTGTTTACCAGTGCTTTTCGAATCCACCTAGGCTTTGGTATCAAACTTACCAGCTTTAATTCTTTAGCTTTCATTATCTATCTCTTTTGCCTTTCTTGAACATTAGTAGACAGATTGACTCTAGTATATTTGTGTCTCTCCCATTTTTCATTAGTTCTTAAGGGTCACTCTTTCTCAAACATGTTTCCAAGCATACATTTGCAAGTTCTCTTGTCTTATAGAAAGAGTTCTGAATTTAGATTCAGAAGACCTGGCTTTAAGTCTTGGATCTGCTCCTCGGCTCATGCAGGTCTTAAGGCAAGTCACATATCACTGCTGCTCTTATTTGTATAATGAAAATAAGAATACATTGCTCAGACAACTATTTTAACAATTAGGTGGAATAAGATCCAGGTAATGGCATAGTATTTTGAAGAATAGAGTACAGCATATGGATAATATTAAATCACCATATACACATAAATGATTTTGTTAATGAGAATCTGTTAGTGTCCTTAAACACCAAATGTTTAGACTAAGCATGTTGGCTCATTTTATTAGTCAATGCTTTCATACTGTGTCTCCATTTATCTTGAACTCAGCTTGCCTTTAGTTGATATTTGACTTAATTATTCAGTCCAAAAGTGATTCTCTCTCTCTGCCTCCTGCTCTTTCTCTCTCTCTTTCTCTCACTCTGTCTGTTGTTGTCAAAGACAGAAGACACATAGGAATAGATTTTCCTGTTAACCTTGCATTAAGCCTTAAGATAAGCTATTATTCATTCTACTTCCTGATTGAGAAGGAGCCTACAGCCTATTTGTGATTTGATATCTTGTGCAAATCTCATTTCATTATGAAATTTAAATTTTCTTACACTATTTATATAGGCTGTGACTCTCTTTTAGATAGCCTTTCTTTTCCAATGTTTATGCTGGTTAATTTGAAAGTTACCTAAACAGAGAAATTCATGTGCAGCTACACTAGTTTCCTTTAAAATCCAAGTACTTAGGTGCTTTTCAATTAAGATTACTAAAAATGGATTTTTTTCTGTTCAGAAGTGGCATATTATGTGCCTGGTATTGGGGATGTGGAGATAAAACATAGTTTTTCAAGCATGTTCAGTAGATAACAATCTAATGGGAAAGAGAAAAATAAATGGTTACTATGATTAATGATATAGAAGCTGAGAAAAATGATGCAGCTCAGATTGGGCAAATCTGGATTGTTGAGGGAAGTTTTCTTACATGAATTGACACCTGAGTTAGGTTTAGGAGGATGAACAGAAGGAAAATATTTTTAAAATGAAGTGGAGACAGCTATGAAGAGGCATGTATGAGGAAAAGTGTTCACAAGCACGGACAGGAGAGTTGGGGGCTTCAGAAAGTCCTTCCCTTAACCTTGAGGCTGCAAGTCAGTTTTTGCAAGAGTGAGGAGGAAGCTGCAGGCCTCCTTTTGGCATAGCTTTCATCCCTGCTTACGTCCCTCTCTCAAGGATGCCCTTGATTCTTAAATACATCACTTAATATTATCTGTCTTCTAGGCCTTTTCCTCTTGTTTAGAATATGTGGTTGGTTATCAAAATGCCTGTATCTCCATATTTCTCTTAGCATTCCTTTCACCATCTTGTCTTATTTAAAACTGTCTCTCCTTTGAGGACATTGCTCTCCTAAATTTTATACAAGTGATAACTTTTATCTTGATATATATAAGCAGTACCTATCACAGAAATTAGCCAGGACATATCTATCTGAAACATTAGACATGTATTATCATTCCTTGTTGAAACACTTTCTTAGCTTAACTTTCCTTTAGCTCACCAACTCTATGTCTCAGTCTTCTAAGCTCATTCCTTTTCATCTATTCGTCTTTTTTGTGTGTGTTTGTGTGGCATCTTAAAACCAGTATGTCCAAATCCAAGATCCTTACATTTTCTCCCCAACTCTGTCTTCCTATTTCAGTTAAAGACAGCAAATCCAGTTGATTGGCTACTTATGTCTAGATTTTTCCTTGACTCTTCTTTCATTTTCATACTTCAAGTTCAATTAGTCAGATTTACCTTCCAAATACATCCAGAATTTGGCCATTTTCATCTCCTCCACTGCTATTTTCCTGGTGAAAGCCACCATCATCTTTTCTGGACTCTTACTATCTTTGTAGTGGTCCTCAGATCCTCCTGCTTCTGCCGCTGCCTTTTCTATCCTCGAATCAAATCTCAGGGAAGTAGCCAGAGTGATAGTTTTCAATGAAAGATAGATCTCATTGGTCTTTTGCTAAAAATTCTCAAATGGCTTTCCAAGTCTTCCGAAGTAGAACCCGAAGCTTTAAATGCCCTGCATATACTGGCCATCATTAAGCCTCTTAGTGCATCATCTCTTACTCTCCCCCTTGCTCACTCTGTTTCAGCCACAGTGGCCTCGTGCCGTTCCTCAGCCTCTCAGAGTCCAGGTATGTTCTTAGCCTAGGGCTTTACACTTGACATTCCATTTGCCTAGACCGTCTTTACTCCAGCTGTCTGAGAGCTAGCTCCATTTCTTCCTTCCGGCCTTTGCCCAGATGCCTTCTTTTCAGCTAAGCCTAGGACCATCTTATTAAAACAACACATCTGACACACACATACTTTCTTCTCTTCTATGCTTTATCTCTGTTGTGCTTATCACTATAATCTATAATTCATTAATTTGTTTTTATTTTTCTACTGGTACCTGAGGTCTATGGGGCTATGATTTTTGTCTGCTATTTAATTACATCTGTAGATCCAGAATCTAAAAAGATGCATGACAATAAAAGAGATAAAATGAATAAGTAGTTCTTAAAACAATAAACAGCAAAACTATAAAAAAATGACTAGGAGGGGCCAGCCCAATGGCATAGTGGTTAAGTTCACACACTCTGCTTCGGCACCCCAGGTTTTGCAGGTTCAGATACTGGGTGTTGACCTACACAATGATCATCAAGCCATGCTGTAGTGGCATCCCACATACAAAATAGAGGAAGATTGGCACAGATGTCAGCCCCGAGACAATCTTCCTCAAGCAAAAAGAGGAAGATTGGCAACCAATATTAACTCAAGGCCAATCTTCCACACCAAAAAGAAAAAAAAAAAAACCCTAGAAAATATAATAAAAAGAAGGCATATAATTTACAGGAATTTAAAAAACTCACTTACTGGAATTAAAATACAATGAGAAATAAAAAATTTCCAGTATTCTTGGAGACCCTTCTTGTCTCCTCTTTCAATCACTCTCCCTTGTATCTTCCCCAAGGGTGACAGTTATCCTGACATTCACATTATGCTAAATTTACATTTACATTATACATTTACATTAGCACTAAAGGTTGCTTTTGCCAACTTTTCTTAACTTCACAGAAAGGTAATCATATGGTCTATATTTCTACATTGTTAATTTCTTTAGCTAAGATTATTTTATGGGATGCAGCACATTGTTGTATGTAGCTATAGTCTCTATCTTTTCATTGTCATAATATTTCATTCAGTGAGTATACAACTATCTGTCTGTTCTAATGTTGACGAACATTTGTATGGTTTCCAGCTCTTTGGCTCTCATTAATAATAAAGTATGGACATTCTTGTACATGTCTTTGGCGTCCATGTAGAGGGTAGTATCTGTGAAGGAAACTGAGAAGGGTTTCTGGTCTACAAGTCATCTACAGTTTTATTATCTGTGCGGTAGCTAAACGGGTGTCCTGTCTAAATTCTTATTCTACTCAGTCTCAACCACAGCAGCTCCCCGTTTCTGGCAGGAGTTGAGGATTCTTTCAACAACTCTAGCTTTGGCTATGTGTATCCACTGTAAAGAGCCTAGAATCTTTTTAGCCTTCAAATTTGAATTGATTGCAACCTATGGCTTTTATGGGCATCAGTATATAGAAAGTCCAAAAAGCTAACAGAATACCTAAGATCATCACAAAACTAACCCCACATGCCCAAAATTAAAATAAAATAGAAAACAAGGCAAACCCCAACACGAGAGCAGCCATCTTATGCAAAATCCTATTCCCACAATCAGGAACGTTGTGTCGTCAAAGATCATTGCAGAAATGTTGTGATGACTGAGGACAGGAGTGACAGAAAAAATCTTGCTGGTAAACATTTGCTGGTATTCAGATCATCTACGGCAGCTGCTCTGAGCTTATAACATGTGATGTTAAACTCACCCGAAACCAATATCCTATCAAGAGGTTAATAATAGAATTACACATTTTTATATGTGTGAGAAAATTTCAATAATGTATGTTATCTTTTTCAGAATATCATTAATTAAAAAGTTTATATTTGTACAATGGTTTTCCATATATTCAACAATATGATATATTACGCAATTAAATAAACTATGCTTTCACACATACATTACCCCATGAAAACTTTAATATGTTCTTGGAAGAAAGTATCCTTATTTTCATTCAACAGAAGAGAGCAGATCCTGTTTTTAGCATAGTCCCCATCGCTATACTATCCCTTATGGTAAAGGAAGGAGGAACAAAGAAGTTATGCTGTTTGTGAAAAGCCACATAATGTTCTCTGAGAACATTCCTGAATGTAATTAAAAAAAAAAAAATTAAAGACAATAATACATATTAAACACATGACTATTGATCCCCTTGTGATATATAAGAATCTTAAGAATCCAAAGGAATAATTATTGCTTCTCGGCCTTTGGCTAAAATCAAACGCAGAATAATATTAATTCATTCTTTCACTCATTATCCACTCATCATATATACATATATTTTTGTCTTTTGGAAACTCTGTGGTGTGTCAGGCACCGTTCTGGGTACTGGAGACATAAAAAGAACAAAACAAAGTTCCTGCCTAATGAAACTTGTGATCAATTGGGGAAGACAGATAATATTTCAGATAGTAATGGTTGCATAACACATGACATAAAAATGTAAAGGTTTAGACACTCACATACGCACACATGCACACAACTACATATGTATTTAGCTTACATCTCTGCAAGTTGACAATTTGAGTCAGACCCAGATGTTGCCACTCCTCACCTGGACCTCCTCACTCACCTAATCTCAGCGAGGTCTGTTCGTACAACTGTGATGAGCTGGTGGGTTGGATGGGGCTACTGGCTTATGATGGCCTTGGCTTCTCAGATGGGAATCACACTTCACCTGGTCTCTTAGTGACTAGCAGGCTAGCCTGCGATTATTTACATGGTGGCAGTATTCCAAGAGCAGTGACAGAGCAAAGACCAGTGTTAGGGTACTTTTCAAATCACTGTTTGTCTCATGTTTACTACTCTACCATTGGCCAAACAAGCCAAATTGCCAGTTATAAGAATCAGTGTGTTAGAGGCTACCCAAGTGCATTAATACAGGGAGGTGTGAACAAATAGGAAAGTCATTATTACAGCAATGTACCATAGATAATAAATAAGCAAATGAAGGAATGAATGCTTTCATACATACGTACATACCTTTAGCTGAGAAATACCAAACTGTCTAAAATAATGACCATTTGGCCATCCTAAATTGGGCAAATGTGAACTTGAAGTTATCGGAGATTTGACTCAGTTATGCAAGGCATTTTGTTTTGCATGTGCTCGCATGTATACCCAGACTTTGGGGAAACAAAGCATATTACTAAAACATTTTATATGTGTAAGAAACTGGTTATGCAAAGATCATTAAGAATTATTTTTACTTTTAAGAAGTTAAAATTATACTGGTGGAGACACAAATTTAAACATATTATTACAAACAATATTATAAGATTAGTCATAACATAAATAAATTATTGGAGTTAATAATTTCACTGGAAGTAGTTGAACTTTACTGTTATGTAGCACAAAATATTCAACCATACTCTTGATAAAATATAGAAGCTCCTATTCTCTTTCAAAATGAAGTGTTTAGATAAAGGAAGATGCTATGGGAAAACTTCTATCTCCTAGCTTGTCACTGACATGAAACAGACACTGAAATATTGAAGCAAAGCTTATTACAAATGTCATAGACATTTTCTAACAAGTTTTCTTATCATTAGTTTGAAAATCTCCCAAGCATAAATTATATGTGTAATAGTAGAGAGTGGAAAAGAGTTTGTTCTCTGTGCTAAGTGAATGGAGGGGTTTCATAATCTTCACGTCTCTATCACTAGTGAATGATGTTTTCTGTTCAATTTACAGGTGAAAATATCCCCATTTCTTCAAGAATGGATAAGAAATAAATACAAGGCATAGAGTTATTGTTATTCACATTTACATGATATATTACAGAAGTTGACAAAACTTAGGAAAAGTGGAAAGCCCTTGGTATTGTCAATATGACCACTGAACTGGAATACACAGGCTGTTCTCCAAATAGGCAACGTTGAGAAAGTCCCTTAAGGGCTTTGCCTCCCTCATTTCTATAATGAGGGTTCTTAAAATAATTAAATATAATAACGGGGAGGTACCAAATTTCTTCTTTAGTTTTTTTAGATTACTTTAGAAATTTATACCACATTCAATATTCAATTCACTGAATCTTAGCACTTAACACTGAGGATTATAAAATTCCCAAATGTATAGTTCCTTCAAGGACCATATAGCCTCCTGCAGAGCATCTGAAAGATTTAATTTGTTAGGAACATGGAGTAAGGCCAGTGTCTACCAGATTTCATTTACAAGAATATCATGTGAATGGGAATATTCGGTGAATTAATTATGTGAAGGAAATATGTGCAAAGAAGTTTCTAATTAAGGCTTTGATGTAAGTGTTGTAGAAAATACAGTAACGTATTTGAAGTGCTGGTTATTCTAGACGGCATGCTATTATTTTCCCAATAACCTGTATTTCAAGGTATGGTAAAAAGAATACTGAATTGGGAATCAGAAGATTTGGATTCTGACACATGCTCTCGTAATAATATATGCCATTAGGGAAATTACATCACCTCTATCAGATGCAATCTTCTTGATTTCTTTCCCTTCCGCTGAGTGCCAGTTTTCTTACTTGGAAAGTGAGTAGGTTGAACTAAATAAAATTACAGATACCCTCTACTTTCTCTTTCTATGACTCTAGTGTCTCTTCAATTTTCTTCTAGAAGGAAAGAGCAGCAGTGGCCTGTCAACCCTAGCATTGGAGAAATAATTTGACCAAAATTTGATTACTCTTGTTAAATTATTAATCCAGCTCAGATGTAGCCAATTGCACAAAAGACATGGATATTGGAAGAAAGAAATGTAAGCTTGCAATAATTCAATAAGGCTTTAGGTATTTGCTCATGTTCTTTGAGATAATTGACATTCAATATCTGTTTCTAAGAAAACGACTATCAAAGCTAGTTTTTGTTGCCCAATGTTTTATTTAATAAATATATAGAATTGGAGATATGCTTGCCAGTATTCTTTCTCAGGATCTTGACGTCAAAGGAATTTCCTCACCATGTTTAGTTGCTCATATTCCTCGTTTTCTTTCTCTCCATCCATAATTCACTGAGCATCTGAAGGTGTGTTTTGTGTGTGTGTGAATGCTGTGATTTTTTTGTTGAATTAACACTTGTTAAGTACAGCCCCAAGCTGTTGGATGGTGAGCAATGGTTCAACAAAAGACAGCAAGGGAAAGTGAAGTAGAAAAACTTATTACTCACAGGTACTGGAGGAGGTCCAGAGCGTTCTTTGAGAGGCTACATGTAAAGATCAAGGCAGGGCGCAGGCAAAGAGGGAGCAGCAGGACCTGGGGCATATGCCTATATTAGGGTTTGTGAGTGGAGTGCTTTGGGGTAAATGGGGCTAAGGCTGAATTAGTCAATTCAAATCAAAAAGAGTGGGGTTTTGGAAAGCTCCGCGATGGTCTTATCTAAGGAGTGTACGAAGTGAAGAAGCCAGGAAGCAGGAGAGACTGTTTATCACAAGGGGCATTGAGGGAGTCATGTCAGGAACTTACACTTGCTTGTGACTCTGTGGGCTGTTATTTAGGGCGTGTGCTTGTGAGACGGGTGTCAATTCAGGCCACTAAGCTACACAAAATGAATACCAAGCACCAATACCATGGACTAGTTTAGCTAAACTCTCAACGGTGAGAGACGGAGAGAGAGAGAGAGAGAGAGAGAGAGAGAGAGAGAGAGAGAGACTGCTTCTGTCAATTGCTTTTTTTCAAATTAATCTGAAATGAAGGGTTGGGGGACTACATAAAAGAAAAAGTCTTAGACTTGTGCTGTTAGTACTTTTCCCATTCATGCATCACACTGCAGAGGCCACCTGTATGGGAACTGGGTGACTCTCCATCTGATAATACACAGCAAATAACAGGTATATTTTAAGTCAGCTAATAGTCACTTTCTAATTTAGATTGATAGCTTCCTTCTTTTTGCCTCTTTATTTTGTTCCACTTAATATCTCCACATTTCTTCAATGTACAGTTTTAATCAACTTTATTGAGAGATGATTTGCATACAGTAAGTGCACTAATTTTAACTGTAAAGTTCAATTGCTTTTGACAATTGTGATCACCCTTGTAACCAGAATCATAATCAAGATATAGAATATTTGTGTCATCACATATGCTTCTGACTGTTCTTTCAAATCAACCTGACTCTGGCCCCTGGAAACCACTGATTTGCTGTCACTGTAAATTAGTTTAGCGTGTCCTATAATTTGATAGGAATGGAATTATGCAGTTTTACTCTAATGTATCCTGCTTCTTTCACTCAACATAATGTTTTTTAGATTCAATCACATTGGTGCATGCATCAGTATTTTGTTATTTTGTGTTACTGAGCAGGCTGCCCTTCTTTAGCTATACCAGAAGCTGTTTATCCATCCGCCTATTGACGGACACTTGAGCTGTTTCCTGTTCTGGACTAAGAATAAAGCCACTAGGAAAATCCTCATTGAAGTCTTTGTGTAGACCAATATTTTCCGTTCTCTGGATAAATGCAGTGGAATGAACTGGCTGGGTTGTATGGCAAGCATATTTTAAATAATAAAAATATGCCAAACTGTTTTCCAAAGTAATTTTATCATTTTACATTCCCACCAGCAATGTTTGAGAGTTCCAGTTGCTCCACATCTTTGCCAAAGTTGATATTATAATTCTTTTTAATTTTAGCCATTTTAATGAGGGTATAGTTGTTTAAATTGATGTTCTTCCAATGAATAATAATGTTGAGCACTCTTCAGATGTATACGGCTATTTTTATATTTTGTTTTGTGCAATAGCTATGGAGGGCTTTGCTCTATATTTATGATGTTTGTGTTCTCATTACTTATTTGTAAGTATTTATATATTTATATATATATCTTTATATATATTGGCTGCAAGTACATAGTCATATATAATTTATAAATAATAGTAATAAATACAATGTTTAATAATTTATAAGAATAACATGTAAATAATGTTTGTCTAGTCTGTGGCTTGCATTTTTCTGGAATACAGGCATACCTTATTTCATTGCACTTCACTTTACTGTGCTTCACAGATATTGTGTTTTTTACTAATTGAAAGTTTATGGCAACCTTGCATCGAGCAAGTCTGTTGGCACTGTTTTTCTGACAGCATTTGCTCACTTTGTGTCTCTGTGTCACGTTTTGGTAATTCTCACAATATTTTGAAACTTTTCCTTTTATTATATTTTTTATGGTGATCTTTGATCAGTGATTTCTGATGGTACTATTGTAACTATTGTACTATTGTTTTGGGGCACCACAAACCCCGCCTCTCTAAGGTGGCAAACTTCATCAATAAATGTTGTGTCTGTTCTGGCTGCTCCACTTCCTGGCTGTTGCCCCATCTCTCTCCCTCTCTTCATGCCTCCCTGTTCCCTGAGACAGAACAATATTGAAATTTGGCCAATTAGTAACGCTACAATGGCTTCTAAGCGTTCAAGTGAAAGGAAGAGTCACATATCTCTCACTTGAAATCAAAAGCTAGAAATGCTTAAGCTCAGTGAGGAGGGCACGTTGAAAACTAAGATAGGCCAAAAGCTAGGTGTTTGGCACCAAACAGATAGGCAAGTTGTGAAGGCAATGAAAAACTTCTTGAAGGAAATTAAAAATACTACTCTAGTGAACACACGAATTACAAGAAAACAAAACAGCCTTATTGCTGATAGGGAGAAAGTTTTAGTGGTCTGGCTAGAAGATCAAAGAGAATTTAAGATTCCTTTAAGCCAAAGCCTAATCTAGAGCAAGACCCTAACCATCTTCAACTCTATGAAGGCTGAGAGAGGGGAGGAAGATGCAGGCTCATGAGGTTTAAGGAAAGAAACCAACACAAAAGTGCAACATGAAGCAGCAAGGTCTGATGTAGAAGCTGCAGCAAGTTCTCCAGAAGATCCAGCTAAGATCATTAATGAAGGTGGCTACACTAAACAACAGATTTTCAGGGTAGGCAAAACAACTTTCTCTTGGAAGAAGATACCATCTAGGACTTTCATAGCTGGAGAGAAGTCAATGTTTGTCTTCAAATCTTTAAAGGACAGGCTGGCTCTCTTGCTAGGGGCTAATGCAGTTGGTGACTCTAAGTTGAAGCCGATGCTCATTTACCATTCCAAAAATCCTAGAGCTCTTAAGAATTATGCTAACTCTACTCTGCCTGTGCTCTGTAAATGGAACAACAAAGCCTGGATGACAGCTCATCTGTTTACGGCATGGTTGGCTGACTACTTTAAGTCCACTTTTGAGAGCTACAGCTCAGAAAAAAAGACTCCTTTCAAAATATTACTGCTCATTCACAATGTACCTGGTCACCCAAGAGCTCTGATGGAGGTGTGCATTGTGAGGTACAATGAGATTAATGTTGTCTCCATGCCTACTAACACAGCATTTATTCTGTGGCCCATGGATAAAGGAGTAATTTTGTCATTCAAGTCTTTTTATTTAGGAAATCTGTTTCATAAGGCTGTAGCTGCCATAGATAGTGATTCCTGTGATGGATCTGGGCAAAGCAAATTGAAAGCCTTCTGGAAAGGATTCACCATTCTAGACACCATGAAGAACATTTGTGACTCATGTGAAAAGGTCAAAATATCAACGTTATCAGTAGTTTGGAAGAAGTTGATTCCAGCCCTCATGGATGACTTTGAGGGACTCAAGACTTCAGTGGAAGAAGTAACTGCAGATTTGGTGGAAATGTTAAGACAACTAGAATTAGAAGTGAAGTCTAAAGATGTGACTGAATTTCTGCAATCTCATGATAAAACTTATCGGATGGGGAGTTGCTTCTTATGGATGAGCAAAGAAAGTGATCTTTTTGAGATGGAATCTACTCCTGGTGAAGATGCTGAGAAGATTGCTGAAATGACAACAAAGGATTTAGAATATGACACAAACTTAGTTGATAAAGCAGTGGCAGGGTTTGAGTGGGCTGACTCCAATTTTGAAGGAAGTTCTACTGTGGGTTAAATGCTATCAAACAGCATCACATACTACAGAGAAATCATTCATGAAAGGAAGAGTCAATCCATGAGGCAAATTTCATTGTTGTCTTATTTTAAGATATTGCCACAGCCACCGTAACCTTCAGTAACCACCACCTTAATCAGCCACCAGCCATCAGCTATCAACATTGACGCAAGTCCCTTCACCAGCAACAAGATTACAACTCGCGTAAGGCTCAGATGATGGTTAGCCTGTTTTAGCAATGAGGTATTTTTTACTTAAAGAATGTACATTGTCTTTTTAGACATAATGCTATTGCACACTTAATAGAGTACTGTATAGTGTGAACATAACTGTTATATGTACTGGGAAACCAAAAAGCTTCTTGAGACTCATTTTATTGCAACATTCGTTTATATTGCCGTGGTATGGAGCTGAACCCGCAATATCTCTGAGGTATGCGTATATGTTTTACAATCAGCAAAACTTTTTACCATTCATGAATTCCAATATTATGTGTATATTACCACTATTTATAAATCATATGTAACAAAGGACTTCCAACTTATTAATTTTCTTCTGTCATTGTTAGTGCTATTGTACCCTTTATAAAGGAAATCTTTGCCCACTCCAAGGCCATAAAGATGTTTAATAACTTTAGCTTTTTATTTAGGTTCATGATTAATTTCAAGTTAATGTTTGTATGATGGGAGGTCAGGGATAGGATAATTGTTTTCCATACAGATGCCTAGTTGTTTCAACACTATTCGTGTATAGAGTATCTTTTATACACTAAATTACGCTTGCAT
Source organism: Equus przewalskii (assembly GCF_037783145.1). Lineage (NCBI taxonomy): Eukaryota > Metazoa > Chordata > Mammalia > Perissodactyla > Equidae > Equus > Equus przewalskii. The sequence goes on along the minus strand of NC_091833.1, from coordinate 74,197,443 downwards.
ATTTGTTGAAAATCAATTGACAGTGAATGCGTGCATTTACTTAAGAGCTCTCTAGTTTGTTTCAACGATCTACATCTGTCCTCACAAATACCACACAGTCTTGATTACAGTGACGTTAACATAAACTCTGAAGTCAGATACTGCAGGTCCTTCAACTTTGCTTATCTTTACAGAATTATTTTGCCGACTGTATTTCCTTTATAGATTCAATTGAATTTTGAAATCAGCTTGCCAATTTTTTAAACAAAACATGCTGAGATTTCAGTGGAGATAGAATTGAAACTACGGAATAAAATCAGAAGGACAGAGCTAGGTCCTATTACAAAATGCGCCTTCAGATCTTTAGAAAATTCTTCATTCTGGAGATTGCTAAATCTTAGATAGATATGTTTGCCATTTGGAGTAATGGTTTAGAGTACAGCCCTGAGAGGGATTTCTTGAATTTGATCTTATTGTACTGCTTATTATTTAGATGAACTTGAGAAAGTTGTTCAACCTCTTTGCCTTAGTTTTCTGTTTGTCCAGTGGGAATAATAATAGTGACTACCTTGAAGGTATGTTGTAAAGATTCAATTAGTCAATATTTGTAAAGCAGTTACGACAGAACCTGACAAATATTAACACCATATAGATGTGTGCAGTTTTTTGTTTTCATTTTTTTGTTTTGCTTTTGCTATTGAAATAATTGCTGTATTCATTGCCATTTTTCCATGAAAGCCAAGAAAAAAGTTACTAATTAATAATAGGCTGCAGACTCAGGTAAAGTTTTCATGTTTTGCAGTGTAAAGTAAACACCATCGCGGGCTCTACATCCTCTTAGTGGATCTGAAAGTAGTTACGAAGTACGAGGGATGTTATGCATGGGAACACAGAATGGAATTAATAATGCTGGAATGTGTAGAACTAACATAGAGACATAATAAGATTAGAAATAATTAAAATAATATCCCTTTCAGAAGCAGTGAGACAGTTAACCACATATTCTTGAAATACATATTTATGTTTGTTAGTGCCCCACCTTACCCTTTCTTTCCTAAGATCCAGATACCACATGGTAAAAGTGGAGCCTTGGGTAGGGAAGGATTCATTGAAATTTAAGAATCTGGAGAGATGGCTTTTATTCTTTGGTAAGAAGCATCCTTGGTGCTGCTGTGGACCTGTCAGACGGAGAGCACCTTGGTCTCATGGGCTGGCATGCACGCAGCTAGCTTTCCCTTGAAGGTTGTTGTGCCTAGAGATCATCACCGTTCCTCCTTAAGTTAAGGGCCTAGGAGGCAGTTTAGGAAGTCTGCAGCTTGCTCTAGGGTTGAGAAAGAAGGTAAAAGGAGCTTTATTTTTCTTTTTCTCTTCGCTTTCTATTCCAGTTACTGAAGGAGAAAAACATGGGTAACTTTTATGTCTGTCTATATTTCTCAGATTCAGTGACTTTTCAGAAGAAGAAACCTCTAACTACATAATTTTGATTCATCAGAGGGAAAATGAACTGACAGTTGCCACTGATCTTTAACACTGAAATGTTAAAAAGCTTATTAACAGCAATAAATTAAAATAAGGGATCAAAAATTCAGAATTTGTTCGCAAGGAAAACAGGTAGCTGGTCTTTTGTGGCATTATGATTTTCCTAATATCACAGGTCAACGAAGAAGAGTGTCATTTATTATGATCTGAAAGAGCAAGGACTGTATCAGATATAGCTGTCACATTCAGATACTGGAAAGTTTTTAACGGCTTCTTTGTTAATGAGATGGTCTCATTACAAATCTGCTTATCTGTGATTGCCCCATCAAAAAGATTGATGACAGAGGGACTACAAATAGAATGGAGATTTCAGACGTAACAGTAGGAAATTTGTGACATACTTTCTGACATCACATAACAAAGTTGTCTAGTGTTTGTTAGCTATAATAAAGGCAAGGTAACACAGAGGAAATAAACTTGGAATGGGCTTCGAAGGCATAGGTTTATATTCCAGATTCACTCCTTGCTTGTTGAGGAAACTGAGATATTACACACCGTTTACTGAGATCTGGTTTCTGTAATGTTAAAGTAGAAATAATAAAGCTTTTGCTCTCTGCCCTCAGAAAATTATTTTAAAATATAAATAAGATAATGTATGTAAAAAAATTCTGTAATCCATTACACTAGATGGTTTCCATCTTCAAGGATAGCGTGAATATGCTTGAGAGTAAATTTAGCTCTTTACTTGAGGATCAGGCAAGTCTGCCAAAACCAACAAACTCTGCCAATAGCAGTAGCTAGTAACTAAGGGTCTGGCTATACATATTCGTATATTAAGGAAAAATCACTAGTCATATTGTAATGTTCTCTGGCGCCCTTACACATCTGCCAATGGAGGATCTCTGAACCCAGAATGAAAATGCATTAAGTTACTTGGAATTTCAAATAGACCAAAAGCTGGGCATGTGTCCATCATGTCAGACTGCATTCTGGAAAACTATTTAGCAATATTGGTTCTTCATTAAAAATCTAGACATAGCTTAATTATTCATGACCCTGGTTCACTATTTTTCCGTTTGTGACACAGAAGATTGTTAATTAACTCATGCTATTTTGACTGTCACCAATGCTCACAGGCTAGTTTGCAGGCAGGAAACATAGCAAGCAAGGACCATATAAAGCAGCATAGTGTATTTGTGCCTGTGTGTTTTCCTTCCAAATTTAATTTATTAGATTACATATGCTTGCATTTCATTATGAGATCATAAAATGCAATATACTCTATAAATATCAATGTGATGCAGTACCTAAATTACATTTAAACTATGCCGAAGACAACCACCACAAAGCAATGAAAATTAAGTCTCTTATGATAACAAAGGAATTCAGAGCAAAAAGAAGACTTCTTTTGAATGTAGCACAGATACCACGTCTGCCTGTCAATAAGAGTAAACTTAATAAGAATATGTAACTTAAAATATACTGAAATATGTTTAAATTAAAATAGAATTAAGCAAACAATTATGCTAAAACTAAAATAACACTAAATTCCTTTCAATAAAGAGAGCATATTCAAATATCATAATTTCTACAGGAAACACTCTTACCACAGTCTACCATTTATTGAGTTTTCTACATACCAGCCATCATGTTGAATAGTTTATATAGAATATTTTATTTAATCCTCACAACTAATCCATGACGTAAGTATTAATCTTCTTATTTCAAACCAAAGATGCAAAGGGCCAATAAGAGTAAAATAATTTGAGATCAAGAGCAAGAAGTGGAGTCTGAACTCTACCCAGGTCAAAGCCATAGCACTATGTTGATGCAGACTGGACCACACGCCATCACTCCTGCACTCCTGGTGGTGGAGGGTGTAAGTTTCTCATTGACTTAGCTTGTCAGTGAGGGTCCTTTCACATATTTCCCATCTGATGTGGCTCCTAACTCACTGTGTTCAGGTTGTAAGCCTTCTTGTAATGAGTTCACTCCCTTTTCTGTTTTAAATAATATCCTTTTGTCCTTAACAGCAGCCCTATTAGTGCTTTAGCTATGAGGAGATCAGAACTTCTCTACATATTTCTGAACCTCAATTAGTTTTATTAAAGTTCACATTGTTCATAGAACATTCTTTTGTTACACTCTTTCGCTCATAAGACTAGAATACTGTCTTTCTAAATTTGAATTTTTCTTTTTAAACATGAAATTGGATTGTGTTGCTGAGAGTTTAGGAATTAAACTTCAAAAGTTGAAATAAATTTTAAGTATCAAGAAAAATTTAATTCTCTTTCTAGATTTGGTAATTTAGTTGTTTATTCAATATTTGAGAAGGTCACAAATATTTGTTGGGGGTGAGTTACTTTGTGGCAATCTGTACTCTGCCACAACATCTAAAATGATATAAAACTGAAAAAAATTATATTCAGTAAAATGTATAATTTCTATATCTCAATGACAGTTTCACATAAGTGTACATATAATTCATACTTGAATCATATAGAAAAAGAACTATCCTGAAAATTTTAGCAACATTCTCCAATTAAACAGATTTGCACCACTCTTCAAAATTATTTTATTTTTCAAGAAAACTCAAAGCAACTCAAACTGCTTAAAAAATAACTGTTTTTATTTTTTTTAATTAAAGTCTGATATTTAGAAAGTACTCTTACTAAATGTATAAAAGCAACCTAGGTGCCCATCAGGGGAGGCATGGATAAAGAAGATGTGGTATTTATACACAATGGAATACTACTCAGTCATAAGAAATGATGAAATCTGGCCATTTGTGACAACATGGATGGTCCTTGAGGGTATTATGCTAAGTGAAATAAGTCAAAGTGAGAAAGTCAAATACCCTATGATCTCGCTCATAAGTAGAAGATAAAAACGACAAACAAGCACATAGCCACAGAGACTGGGTTGGTGGTTACCATAGCAGAAAGAGGGAGGGCAAAAAGGGTGACTAGGCTCACATGTGAGGTGATGGGACTATAATTAGTTTTTGGGTGGTGAACATGATCTAATCTACACATAATTTGAAATATATTACAATGTACATCTGGAAGCTCTATAATGTTATAAATCCAATGTTATTGCAATAAAAAAATGTCTGTAAAATGCAGCTAATATAGAATTTTTAACATATAAGTTTATTTTAAGGAGAAGAACCAGAGCCTATATTCTTTCATTTACTTATGCCAAATGTCTTGAAAACAAAGTTCATGTCTCTGATAGTTTCAGAAAGTTTATCTGTCTACTTATAATTAGAAGCATTCCCTGTGTCCACTGATGCTCTAGACATTGGTAATATGTCAATTTATGTGCTTTTCATGTTGACATGCATAGTTTTGAAGAATGTGAAGAGAGATTTGGACTTGAGTGTCCATCATTATCCTGTGGAAGGTGAGGACATTTTTGATTTCCTAACCCTATATTATTTCTGTACACAAGATCACAAAATATGTTTCAATAGGCTATTTCTCTTAATACTTAGGTTATGACTCAATTTACAGGGTATAATTTCTGAAAAATATAAAGAATGTTAGAGAATTATTCGCTTTTATGGCTACACAGAAAAAGATATTAGCTTAATGTCACTCTCCAGCAAATTCAGGTCCATATCCATAAAGTGAATCAGCCTATAGTAATTAGCACATGATGCGATAAACAAGTCTTTTAGAAAGTTGATTGACTAGAGTTAGATTTCCATAGTATTTTAGCCATTCTTATATTTTGATGAAATAAACAGAAATAAAGCAATGTGATTGAAAGGGATATAGTCTCCCTCAAAAAGGATAGAGTGACTACAGAGTTAATATTTCAAAAATAGGGAAATAAAATAATAGACACTATAAAACATTGATGTGATTTAAACTATGGATGGCAAAGGGAAAAATCTACCACAGCAAAAATAAGCCATCATTTTTATTATGTTCTAGACAATATGTGAAGTGAGTGCTTTATATGGATTACTCTTTTAATTCCTTAGAGCAACCATTTTCTGAGAATTGATGGCATGCAGTTAATTATGGCATAGCTTCAGTAGTAGCTCTTAGGTTGTAGCTCATTTGTTGGATCATTTCTGTACTTCTAGAAGTATTTAACTACCTGTAGTTGTTTCTCTTTCTTGCAACTGAACTGGATTGATATAAGTGCTAAGCTTTGCTTGGTCTTAGGAGGACAAAAGAGAAAGCAGGGAGCAGAAAGCAGGCAGTTATGTGATCTAACTGAGAACCAATAGTGACATTGGTGGTTTGTCTTCTCAGAGATATTGAGAAATTATTTGACTTATGATATGACATATTTTATTGTTGTACTGAACTGGGCTGTCATGAGTTGAATATGTGGGAGTTGAGATGGGAAAGAAAAGAAAACAAAAGGAACTAAAGTTAGTTGAGTATAATAATGAGGCTAGCTCCACTTTTGATTTTTGAGTCCTGACAGATTTCAAGCCCAGCAACTCTCCTTTCCCTTTCTGCCTCAAATCTGGCAAGCTGATAAGAGGGCCCAGGTTCTCCCTCCTTTGTTGCCAGCAGGAAATTTAATTCATGTTAGCCCCAGCCAGAGCAGGAACTGTCACCCCAGGCCTGTGCCCTAACCACCATGAAAGCCAAGCCATTCTCCTTTCTCAGCTCTCAATCCATTTTTAGACAATCTTGAGAGCCAACCCCACTCTCAATATAAAACTTCATTATGTGAGTAATAAACTTTTTTTTTGTGAGGATGATTGGCTCTGAGCTAACTGTGCCAATCTTCCTCTATTTTATATCGGATGCCATGACAGCATGGCTTGATGAGCTGTGCTAGGTCCATGCTCGGGATCCAAACCTGCAAACCCTGGGCCACTGAAGTGGAGCACGAGAACTTAACCACTATACAACCAGGACAGCCTCTAATAAACCTTTTTATACCCTCTTGGTACAAGTGTGGGTCATCAGTCTCAATGTCCAAATCAAATTTAGGATAAAGCTCATCCACAAAATTGTTGTGATGATAACAATCAGCACAGTGAACAGGGTAGCAGGGTGTCTAGATGATGCCCACACCACTGGGAGTCTTCTCTTGCCATGGCATGCTAATTGACCCTGCTGCTTATTGACAAACTTGCACTTTCACCTGTGCTGCTCTGTGCTGTGCTGGCTGAGTCCTCCGGACCCTCCGTTAGAGATTTATCCTAAGTCAGAAGTTTTAGTAATTGGTGAAGAGGGACAAGAGTATGAGAGTGGGGCCTTTTTTTTAAAGTGGTTGATTGTGAGTCTTGACCCAGATCTATCTGTGTGTCTCAGATTGAATTATATACCTTAACGCCGGTGTAAATTGTGAAATATGCTAATCTCAGGAACAACACTCTTACCCTGTGACAATTGGTAGTGTTTCAAACAGAAATTGGCCCCCATTTTGTAGGGTGCTCAGAAGAAAGACCGATACCCTGCAATGTATGGCCCTGTTGGGTGGCTGCTTCTGTGAAAAAGCAGTTATCATGTGATGTCGCAGTCTTTAAAGCAGATCGCTCACTAGAATCCTACAAAATGCCTTTATGCTGATTCTGCTTCTGCTTCTGTCACAACAAGGATCCTCATACTCAGGGTTATAGGGGAAAACACATGACACACTTGTGACAGAACAAATCTTGCTCAAGGCCAGGGTCCGTCAACACGGTAAAGCAACTATAGCCAAGAGGGAATTCCTTCACATTGACAATACTGACTTGCGATCTTCTGGAGGAAGAAACGTATAAAAATCAGCAGAGTAGTAAAGAACTTGCTGAATTATATCCTGAAATAAAACAAACCAAAAAAAGAAGACAAGCAAATGAAAAACATGGATTCGGGGGACAAAACACAAAACTGAAGAGAAGTCTACCATTGGACTCAATAAGCAATTCAAAATTTACTGAAGAAATTTTTGCAACAAAAGGGAAAAGGGAGCTGATTGGCTTTTGCACCTCTACGTAATTCAGAATGATGCTAAATGTCATATAATGAAGATCAAAGATGCCTGGTACTTACTTTTCAGACTATTCCATGTTATTGGAAAACTAGGGAATGAACTTTAATCTGGAGTCTCAAATACAGCCTACGTCACCGCTCACAGTTTCTGGATATCTGAATCCCTCATTTTACTTAGAAAACAATAGGTTATATTCACCTCAGCTGTGTAGTTATATGTCGCGATCACCTGCTCTTACGAGGGAGACTCATGCTAGGAAGACAGAGACCTATGACGTTTTCTAGAGTCTAACATGTCTCTGCTACCCACAATAGACAATATCAGCAATGGTTTTTGTCATCATTTTGTAAGAACATCTCTTGGCAGCTGCTTAATATCTAATGAAATGTCAGAAACTAAAGCAACTTAAGAAGCACTCTGAATAGAAAGGAGAGAAAAATAAAATTGGTGATTCCGCTACTAACTTGTCACAAGCAACTGAGTAATTCCCTATTTTCCTTTAATGGTCTCTTATACCAACTATGGTATCTCTTGGCGTGTCTGACTCCTTCAAACTGTCCCTGTTCCCGCAGAGCAGGCTACTTAGAATCATTTACATAGTCAATGTTAGATCATAAACTCTGCTTGGTTTACAATGAGAGCTATGGTATTTACAGGTTATTATTTTAAGAACTTTTTTTTCCAAAATAACACTAGAGTGACATTATGATCCAGTCTATGTAACAGTCTGTGGCGTAACCCTCCTAGATAGATGATGGTTTTTGCTCTGGGCAGGGCACAGACTCCTCTCCCTCCCTTGATTCAGAGTGAGATCCTCCATTGTATAAGATTGTCTTTCCTCCAAAGGCATTATAACATTGAAGAAAGTATTTTCTCTTGCTAATGTCCCAAAAGAGCTATGTAGGGCACTTGGCCAACATTCTTAATTTCTCATTTTATTTTGTCTTCCCTAGCCTTCCCTCTCATCAATATTCACTGTGGTTGACAGTACAACCATACAAATCAAGTTCTAGGAAAGGCTTCCGCTCTCCTATAATCCCCCAAGGCTAACAAACATTCCAAATCATAAATGTTAAACAGCATTTTAATCACATAGATATTCCAGAGCAAATCTTTTTCCACAGAAACTGAAAAGTTGGATGATTAATGGTAGTGTTCAGTGAGGGACCATTCTTGACTACAACGGAGAAACAATTATAACCTGGCAATTAGTAGTCACTGAATGTCTAATTTATTCATTCAGCAAACTTTTTTCTGAGAGGTTACTAAGTGCATGGTTGTATTCTAGCTGATAAGGATGCAACAATGAGCAAAACAGACAGAAATCCCCAACCACACAGACCTGGGTGATGCTGCCCTATTAAATAACTCCAACCTCTTAGAAGTTAAAACAATAAAGGTTTATTTTTAGTACCGTAAAGGTTTATTTCTAGTATAAGTTGAAACTTTATTACAAGTTGGCTGGGGGCTCTGCTGTATGTTCTCACTCTGCGGCCAAGGCCAATTGTGTAGCCACTATTGTTTCTGCCAGTCACAGAGAGAGAAGGAAAGAGAACTATGCAGGGCCTCAGGCCAGTGATCAAATGCTCCAGAACAGAAATGATATACAGCACTATTGCTCACACTTCATTAGCCAGAACTGGTCACCTGATCCCAACCCTACATAGAAGGGCCAGGAAGCGTAATCCTCCCACGTACCTCGGAGATTGAAAGCTGGATGAATTTCATGAGCAGCACAAATTACTACCACACGGGCATTGGCATACAATAAGAAATCAGAAAAACAGAATATATAGACTGCACAGATGTTATGAAGTAAAATAAAACAGAAAAGTTGAATAGAAAGGCTAGGTACAGGGGGTGCAATTTTAAACAGTACATTGGGGGAGGTGTAACTGAGATGTTGACACTAAATAAAGTTATGAAGTAGGTATAAGGGTAAGACAGAGGGTCGTCTGTGAGGAAGAGAATTCTAGAGGTCTTAAGGTAGAGGTCTGTGTTGTGTGTTCTTGGCACAGCAGGGAAGATAAGAGCTGGAGGAGTATAAAGAGAACTAAATTGAAGATGTAACTCTGAACCAGATCACTTAAAGCCACTTCACAGGTTGGAAAAGAAAAGTAAAATGATCTTTCCTAATGATTAACAGTATCTTCCTGAGTGCTGTGTTGCCACTAGAGAAGATGGTGGTGACTACCAGTCAGGAGACATTCTTCCAGCCCATGGACACTACAGGCTTGAGCCGTGTTGGTATCAATGCAGCAAATGAGATGGTTGGATCCTGATTACATGTTGAAGCCTGAACCAATATAGTTTGCTGATGAAAGTATGTGGGGAAGAGAGAAAGGGAGAAAACAATGATCAGGGTCTTATCCTGGGAAACTAAAGGGCTAGCATGTCCTATAAGCTCTAACTTTGAATATATGTACTTACTTGGCCCTCTATTGCTACCATCCCCTCTGCTACCACTCTTGTCCATGTAATCACATTTTTTCGAGAACAACAGGCAACAGCCTCAACTGGTATAATGCTTTTCTCTCTTGCACTGATAAGTCAATTCACCATATAGTAGCCTAAGTACTTTTTTCGAAAAGAAATCATTTTCCTTCACAGAGACAACATTTCAAAGTCTTTGCTTTGAATTTCAAAGGTCCCATTTGATACAGCATTAGGCAGCCCCCTGGCCTCATTTATAATCAATGTCTTTCTTTGCTTACTCGGTTCCAATCAGACAGCCTTTTTGCTCTTTGAACATAACAAATACTTCTTCCAGGGTCTCGCCTCTGCTGTTTTCCGTGCCTGAAACAGTCTTTCCGCCAAATATTTGCAAAGATCCTTATTCACCTTATTCAGGTTTCTTCTCAAAAGACATCTCTTCATAAAAGTTGTTTCTGAACATTTCATCTATAACAATTTCCCCATACCTCATCATGCTACGTTTTACTTTACTCTTCTTTATTTATTTATTCCCTGTGGCACTTATGGCTGGCATCATGAAATATATTTATTTGGATATATATTTATTTTTGGCATTTCTTCCCCCCACTAAATTTAAGAATATGTGAGGGCAGAGAATGATCTGACTGGCTCATACCTCTATCCTCAGTGCCTGAATTAGTGCTGGCATAAAATGGGCACTCAAGATATATTGGTGTTGAGTGAAAGAATAAATAAATGAATGAAATACAGGTAGGTGAAATTAGAACCTTCTACAGGTGCTTCGCTTTTTTAAGTTTTTTTAAGTAAGTTGAGCAGTAATCTGATGAACTGTCAGAAACTAGAGACGTCGTAAGGTAGCCAGCACCATTAATGAAAAGGGAGAAAGATTCAATTACTGATACTGTTAATATCTTGACAAAAGCAATTGAGTTCTGCTGACATTCTGAAACAATTTACAGAGTTCAAATATTATTGTCTGGAAAATAGGATAAAGGTAAAGATAAATCCACAGCCTAAGACTTAAAGAATATTTACCTATTTTCCATATGGAAATATGTGCTTGGGCCAGGCTGTTAATTTCTAGAAATGAATGTGGAAAGTAAAAATTCTTCCAGAACATAATCCTAGGAGAAAATTCAATGAACAGTTTGGGAAGGAAAATTGAAACCTGGAGGACCCACTAATTGCAAACAGTACTTAAAATAGATTTAAATCAAGGAATGACGCACTTTGTTGATCCAAACCTGCACATTGAGTAGAATACTGAATTTTATGTCCTGGTTTGCCAAAAATGTACTCCAAGGACTCTGGTAATTGCAACCTTATCATCTATGTAGTATAGCCAGATGGTTAAAAATATGGAGCTTTGATGATTTCATCCTTTGTCCTATGCATCAGAGAGAGTTGAATTTTTTTTTGAGTTTTCTATTTGGTTTTTGGTGAGGAAGATTGTCCCTGAGATAACATCTGTGCTAATTTTCCTCTATTTTTCATGTGGGACACTGGCACAATGTAGCTTGATGAGCGATGTGTAGGTCCATGCCCAGGATCCGAACCTGCAAACCTGTGGCTGCTAGAGCGTAGCACGCAAATTTAACCACTACACCATGGGCTGGCCCTGAGAGTTGAATTTTTAAATTACTTCTTAAAAGTGTATCAATTACTAAATAATTGTATTCTGAGGAATCGAAGTTTTAAAGTGTATTTATATTTCCATAAGTTCATTCCAAATTTTAATAAATTATTTATAAAAAATAAACAGAGGATGAAAGTTGTAAAAGCTAGAGTAATCATTAGAACATTTTCAAAACAACTATCTCAATATTGGTATGGAAAATAATTTCAGATGACAATTAAAAATGAATGATGTTGTTGATAGAAAGAGCAAATTTGACATAATATGCTTTAAAAAGTTCATCATGGACCAATGGCTATGAAAATCAGAGCCATGTGAATAACGTTTAAGTTGGCTTAACAATTTTATTACATGAAATGTGAAGTTAAAACTCAACTTAGGGAATGAAGCCTGATTTATGTCTCTTTTAGAGACAAGGTCACAAGAAGTCAAGGTAAGAGCAAACAGTAGAACAAAGAATATGTTTCTACTTGGTGATTTAACACACTTTAAAGGGAAGCTGTCAAGGATGACAAGGCTCAAATTGAACCTACCCTGTATATAAATGGTTGTGTTTGACTCCTTCAGTACTCAGGGTTTTAGGATTTGTAACCCAAGGAACTGGGCTGAAAACATTATTATTATCAGAGTGGTTTAGACATCAAGCAGTTATGAGAAAAATGGTGGCTCTTTCTCCCATATTCAAATAGTAATGCATGGCCCTAATGACTATGGAACTAAATACATGAGGATGTTGAATATCTGAGGAAGTTATGTGTTCTGTGTTCAATGATGTTATTGTCTAAAGCTATCTATATCTATATCTATCGAGATCTATGCCTGGTATATGTTAGCGTCTGAGATGTTTAAACTCTCAAGTTACAATTTGAAAGCTATATTAAGCACCTTGCTCCAAGACACCAATTTGGTAATTACAATCTTGTTTGAACCCACATTTGTCTGATTTAAATATCCGTATTCTTTCCACTGTACAACACAGCCTCTCAAAGCAGGGAAGAAAGTAAACTTACCAAGCATTTTGAAGATAACCTGCTCATAGAAACCTTTTCTCTGCGGTTGCCACCCATAATTCCCTCCAACTAAAACGTGCACACACACACACACACACACAAATATACATATGAAGTATATAATTTCAAAGTTTTATTAAGTGTTTCCATTAAATGTTTCAGTAAATGTTAAGAATTCAATGTTAAGAATGCTATAACTCGGGGCTGGCCCCGTGGCCGAGTGGTTAAGTTCACGCGCTCTGCTACAGGTGGCCCAGTGTTTTGTTGGTTCGAATCCTGGGTGCGGACATAGCACTGCTCATCAAACCATGCTGAGGCAGCATCCTATATGCCACAACCAGAAGGACCCACAACAAAGAATATACAACTATGTACTGGGGGGCTTTGGGGAGAAGAAGGAAAAAAAATAAAATCTTTAAAAAAAAAAAAGAATGCTATAACTCATGAGTTTTGTAGCCACTCTGTGGACATACAATCATAAATTACTGGTATTAATTTCATTTGTATTCATAAATTCTGACACCTTCAAATACACATTTTATGTATACTTGTTATATTTGTGCCCATGTTATTGACAATTCTGTAGAAATTGTTCGTGCTAACATTTATATTCAGTTGTGCTCATGAGTGATCACATTTTGTTCAATAAGAATAGACAATATCTAAATATATGTATGTTTCTTGCTTGTCCCTTGACATTGGAATTAGCTTGTACCACTTGGCATGTGTCTCCTTTCAAAATGAGGGCAGCAATTCAATTGCTATTTATTTGTGCCAAATCCTGGCTAAACTGCTTAATTCACATGGATCTCAAGAAATGGTAGCTGTGGGCTTTGTTTGTGCTTGTTCCTGTAAATCACAGCACAGGACAGGTTTTAGGGCACTGTTCGAATCAGTCCCTCAGGTCTCCCCTAACAAATGGGTGTCACTCACAAATGCTGGCAATGATGACTTCCTGATTTCAATTGCACTTTTAGAGGGCTAGTAAAGTGACCTATGGCCTTTCTTGCAGTCAGTCCCAGGAAGATGGGAAATAGTAATTATAGTGTAATAAAGCGCACGAGGACTCTATTTAAATGGCAAAATTTGCATTTAAATGGAAATTTTGAAATGAAAACATGTAAAAGCTTGATAGGTACAATATTTAGTATACAGCTCATGCCAACAGTTAGAAGCACACTTAATCGCATGTCATAGGTGGATGTGCAGAGGTGGGCTTTTGTGCAAGCCCAAAGGGCAGGGGCGGAAGATTTGAGTGAGGCTGAAAAGGAAAAGGTAAAATTAGCCATAGATATGACACATTTTACCAAATTGAATTAATAAACATATTTTGGTTTTTTTAAAGAGTACAGATTGAATTCTTTGGGGACACTCCCGTGTTATGACCTATAGCTAATGAAAATGACTAATTGATTAACACTTAGGGAATATAATGGAATTTAGCTCTCTGAACTGCTCACAGTAATTCTGCATTAATTCATTAATTGAAAGAGTTTATTTATATCCTGAATAGGAAATTAAGGTATTCATAAGCTTAAATACATTCGACAATTGGAAGGCATTTTGCAGTTGACATGAAAATTTATCAGGAAAGTGATTTCCTTTTTTTAAATAAAAGAGTGTCATGAAGACACTTTTGCAGGTTGTAAGAAGGCAAATGTACTCACTTCAGCATAATGTAGCAAATAATGTAAGGAAGGAGAAATGATGTCTAAAAATCATATGCTCATTTGAATGTCCTCTCTTTTGCTCAGGTAGTAATTTTATTGAATAACTCAAACAGTATAGCCTATCTAGAAGAATTATAAAGGTATGTTTTCAAGATTCCCAATTTTTAAAAAGTTCTGTCAGAATGATGATTACTGCCCAACTATTTAATGAATAGCTATAGATCAGTGAATTTTCTAATCACAACACAAGGTAAAAATGTATACTATTGTGTTTCACATCTTACCCTTTGGCAACTGAATGACTAAAATATACACATAGGTTGTTTTTTAGGTTTCACATATTTAAAGGCAGACATCAACTCTATATTTAAAAAAAAGTTTAAGATCATCTATGTGAAAACATTTTATAAAATGTAGAGTATTTTCTGCTGAAGGCAGTTAAATCAGTATAGCGATCAATGCATAGAAGAGTTTGTCACTCTTTTGTGTTCTCCTCTTTGTGTTTAAAAATGAAAGCACAAATGCCAATGTTATCACAGACAGGCTTACCTTATTATTTGGCTTTTTTTTTAGCATATCTGTTTCCAGTATATAGCGCTGTTGGGAGAAAAGAGATCAAACATATAGATAAATTTCTGCTGTCTAAATGTGCTATGGACTCATAATTTTAGTGATTATATAAGTTATGAAATAGAAAAGGGCCATGCTTGTGTTCCAATAGATTTACTAGGTTTAGAGTATACCTAATTATGGAGTAGATGCTTTTGTAAATACAATACTATTCTTGTCAAAAAGTAACAAGGATTCAGATGAACTTTAGTTTGATGCAAGATTTCTTGGATGATTCTAGTTTTCTCTTAGAGGGATGAACACATTTCTTCTTAGGATTTGAACCTTGTTTATGAAAGAGTTGTAAGGCTTCTCAAGTACCTGAAGATATGGCTCCCAGCTTCAATGCCTTCAGTGATGTTGAGCATCTTCTCTTCCACCTGCAGTTGTGTCTTCTAGTTTTCATTTCCTTTGCTAACTCCCAAATTGAGTTTAGTACTGGTCTCTTGTTCTAATAGTGATGGAAGTTAATGAAAAATAAAGAGTGGAGGGCTCTGAAACTTCCATTCACTTGTTTATTCATTCAACAAGTATTTAGTGAGCACTTACTATACTCCAGGTGCTATTTTAGTTACTGGACATACAGCAGAATGTAAAATAATGCAATCCTAGCACCAAAATTATATAATGTATATAATATAATGCTAGGTAAGAAAAGCAAGTTAAACACTTTAAGACACAAAAAGATTATGTGGTGTGAGAGCAGTGCTATTTTATCTAAGGTCATAGGGGACTTGAATAAATTTAATGGGTTAACTATGCTGGAGGCATTCTAGCAACATTTGTGTGGATGGTACTAAGTGTCCAGAACATAGACTGCTTTACTTGGTATTTTAGGCAGTACCACTCCCAGGTCAAGCTTCATCCTTTTCTTGATATTTCTCTGTTTATTTTAGTAGAATCTTCTTTTTTTTGGATCTCTGCATTCATATTGTCCTGGTTATTTTAGATTGCTTGAGTCATACTGAAGTATCCTCACCTGATAATTACAATAACATTCACCTGGGTTTTTCAACAATTACCTGAAACGTCTGGTAGTAAGAATGGACAATAATGAATTCATTTTTACCCAAATAAACTGATCCTATTAATACATTAGCTGGCAATTTATCACTCCTGGTTACTATGTTAACCAATTAAAGTGCCAGTCTCCAAAGAGATGGCCAAAGAAGTATCTCTGGAGAGAGATGTCTCTGTAAGGTGTGGCAACTTTAATGAGCTCCCAGGATTTAATTCTCTTCACATTTCTGCCTTGTTACTCCATTCCTGAAACATTTTCCTTGATATACTCCTTATGACGTGTAAGTATTACAATTATTTTCCTAAGTTTCTAAGTCCTATCCCTCATCAAATTGTTGCTTCATCACACTTATCCACCATCGGTCCTCATGGATGTCTGAAAATTTCTTGAGATTTATTTATTCAATAAATGTTGATGAGTTGCCAACTACATGCCAGGCCCTGCATTTGGCTCAGTGATGCCATGTTCCATTTGCCTTCTGCAACAATAATCATGTCTGCTGTTGTTCCTCACTAAAGCAATCTGTTAAAAACCTTACAAGGAAAATCGTTATCCATTAAATATCCACTATTACATATGTATAATTTTGAGCACCTACTGTGGGCCAGTCACCATTCCAATACTTGAGGATGCAAGAATGAATATGTTAATCCATTTTTCCGTCCATTTATTTGCTATCCAGATTTTGATGAGCCCTTTGTATCATCTTAGAAATTTTGGCTTATATTCTAAGATGAAAGTGCAGAATAAATTGGAATTAGTGAAGACTGGATCCTGGGAGAATAGTTAGTCTGCTGTGGCAATGATATAGGAGAGATGAGGATGCTATGAGCAAAAATGATGGCAGTTGGGCAACAGAGAAGTGAGAGTGTTTGAAAGATATTAAAGAAATAAACATGTGGTCTTACTTCTTCCATTTGATTTCCTAAGTTTAAACACAATTCTTTCCATCTGTTTTCAGGCATACCTACATTAAGTGCAGAAAGGAACTCCTCCAATTGTTTGAGAATGTTAATTGAGTCTCTCCTTGTTACACGGAATCTAATAGAATGAAGTAAAGGGAAGCAGTTGCAAGAAAGGATTATCATCAAAATATTTATGGTGGTTATCTTAGGTACATTGCCTTAAATCTTCCTTATATATTAAGTTCTGTTCAAAACTTCATTAAAATTTGTTTCTATACAGTGAGGGAAATTGCTTTTTCTATTGCTGATAAAAATGATCTCTTCTTCAATGAGGAATAATAAATATTCATATACATAATACATATAGGAACATATACATAATATGTTTAAGAACAAATATGCTGACTTAACAAAGAATAAACACACTTGATTAACAAATGCAATTGTGCATTGAAAAAATGAATGGACCAAGAAAACAATTTTAGTGGAATGTACAGAATACCATGTGAGCACAGAAATATTTTGTGATTAATAAATGAGAAACACAACTGTGTTAGTTTCCTAGGATTGCCATAACAAAGTACCACAAATGCATGGCTTAAAGCAACAGAAGTTTGTTGCCTCATGGTTCTGGAGGCTAGAAGTACTAAGTCAAGATGTTGTCATGGCTGTGCTCTCTCTGAAGCCTCTAAGGGAGAAAACTTCCTTGTCTTTTCCTAGCTCCTGATGGTGGCCATCAATCCTCAGCATTCCTGGGCTTGCAGCCACATCATTCCAGTCTCTGCCTGTGTTGTCACGTGGCATTTTCCATCTGTGTCGGTATCTCCTCTTTTCATGATTACACTAGTCACACTGGAATAAGGGGTCATTCTACTCAAGTATGACCTTATCTTAATTACATCTGCAGTGACCCTATTTCCAAATAAGGTCACATTCTGAGTTATTGGAGGTTAAGACTTCAATATATCTTTTTGGGGGACACAAATCAACTCATATCAATTCAACTTATATCACAATTCAACAGCAATAATTAAATTTTCTCTAATGTAGGGTATACATTTAGAGTAAACTGACTTTCAATTGCATAAATAATTGGTGAACGTGACAGAAAAAGAGAACTAAAAGTGACTTCAAGCTTAAAGTCTGAGTCACTAGGAAAAATATAGAACCTTTAGCAGAAAGAGAGAATGTATTCTAACTTGAATTTGAGTCAACAAGAGGCCATTATTTACCATTTTTGTTGACTGATTTTCCTCCATCAGGAAAAGAAAGAGAGGCAAAGGAATTGATTTAGACAAAGACTTTGTAGGTCATTCATATCTGCGACTTCCTTCCCTCAGGGCAGCAAAGCACCAGTCTTTTCTACACTAAATCACTGTATCACACTGTAAACTGGATCATGTAAGGATCAGGATCACTCTAGTCATTTGCATAGATGTGACAGATGAGGTTATAGGATGATACACAATGCCTCGGAGAAATAATTTGTTAAACAAAATGTGGTGTACTATGTCCATAACCTATGTGGATGCTGCATACACTTAAGGCTCCAGAGGAGGAAAAAATTGCTGTATAATGAGAGAGAGGCATAATTATCACAGGAGGAGAGACAGACTTGAACAATGATGCAGACACAACAATGGAAATATAGATTATCAAGATGAGCTGTTGCCTCGCCAACTCTTAGAGATAGGTAAGAGATAGGAACAAAAGACAAGCAAAGGATAAAACTCAAAAGTTTTGCATTTGATTTTGGGGAAATAATTGATGATCTTGAAGAAAATGGTTTCACTAAATGGTAAGATCGAAACAAGGCTATTAGGAAGTAAAGAGGAAAATTAGATATTGATCTTAATATTAAATCATTTTGTATTCAAAGCATAGAGACAGTGGTAGCATGAAGAATATAGGCAAGAGGAGGTTTTGTTTTGCTTTCAACAAAGGAACAGTCCTTACAAAACGTATCAGATGAGAAAATGGGGCACACATGAACAAAGAGGCTGAAAATACAAGAGAGAGAAAAGATAGCATTCTGGGTTATAGGATATTTGAAAAAATCATATTTCCCTGGCCCACTGTATCAGTTTTTCCTTCTGTCATGAATCTATTCCAATCTCTCTATTGCAATTAATTCAATCATTTACTGAGTGAAGGATATGCAAATATCCTATAATCCAGTATGTTTTGAGAATCTGTAATCTGCATTAGTAATACAACATTATCAGATTAAAAAAAGTTAATATAATTTTAAGAAATATTACTATTTACTTTAGAATGATCTCAAAAATCTTGCCTTTTTCTTTTGGGCCTTTTTACTTTTTATGCTTTTATACTTGATATTTATTATCCATTATTAAAAATGTTACATTAATTTTATCTTTTTATTACCAGTAATCTATGCTTAAATATAATCACAGCTACCATTTAATCTGTTTCCTATTTCTAGGCAAATAGCAACTCATTCAATCATCATAATAACTACTTACTCCCATTACATTTGAGGAAACTGATGCACTGAAAAATTATCTTCCCTAGGAAACATGTTTTATAATAGTGAAGTTGGGGGGCTTGCCCGGTGGTGTAGTGATTAAGTTCACCCGCTCCACTTTGTGGTTCAGAGGCCCAGAGCGCAGGTGCAGACCTACACACTGTTCATCAAGCTACTCTGTGGTGGCATCCCACATACAAAAAATAGAGGAAGATTAGCACAGATGTTAGCTTGGTGACAATCTTCCTCACCAAAAAAAAATTTAAAAAAAGCAAAGTTGGGATAGAAGCTAAGAAATCTGATTTCTAGAATTCTTATTTGTATTTGCTATAGTGTGCTGCCTAATATTAGGGCTCAATTTACACATCTTCCTATGATTTCCAAGAAAGAATTTCAGAGCAGTATTTCTCTCCTCCTTATTGTATTTCTGTGAACTTTAAATATAGAGAATTTAACAAGAACATAACAGAAGGGAACTAAAAATAGAGTGTGTGTGTGTAAGAGGGTGTGCTCTTGCTCCTCTTTGTGCCCTAATGAACCTCAAGTCTGGGCATTAATTCCACAGATAAAAATTATACTGCATTTTAATATTTTCAGGTAACTGAACTATGAACTATCTGAAATAGTCAAGATATTACAAGAGAGACATATAAAAGACATGTCAGCCAATTCTTGACATATATAATGTTAGGAACCTTAGCATAACCGTGTCTCAGCAGTAGCTGAAAGGTTAATGGAATTGAGATTTGTGTAGACATGACTGATTTTCCTCCTGCAGGAAGGAAAGGAGGGAGAGAAAGAAGCTGATTTGGACAAAGACCTTTAAGGTTGTTCACATCTGCATCTTCCTTTCTTAAGGCAGCAAAGTACCAGTTTCTTCTACACTAAATCACTCTAATCTCTTGGAGGAATCCAAAGTTTGTCAGAGAAAACATTGTTCATCCAAGAACAAGCTAAGAGACTAGATAAAATAGCGTGAGAAGAGCAGAAGCCAACACTGTGAATCAAGCCAGTCTGAGTCATTTCTCTTAAGTCAGTGTCTTCCTGGTGGAAAACCTCAATATTTGTTGGTACAGTTTCTGGCACTTCAACGTTCCATAAGGATGATTTTTAGAGTATACCTTTGCCATCATCCCCTTGTAAAATGTAGTTAAAACTTTGTTTTAACTAGTGTCAAGATGACACCCTAAATCAGTTTGCTACTGAAGGATGTTGCTTCTTTTTCCCTTATACGCTCAGGAAGCAATGCTATTTTTTCAAGCTTTGCCTTAAGAAATCTTTGTTCTGCCTCATAGTTCTTTGTTGGGGTATAGCTGTGACCTCCTGACATCCCCTGTCCTTATAGGGTAATGTGACCACAGCTATCAGATCTAATCAAGCCAGATTTCAGACCATTCATTCAGCACAACAGTTTTTTCTTTAACTGTTTTAGGATCATATGCGTAATATAAAGTTTGGGGAAATTATTTTCGTATGTTCTACTGCTTCATAATTTTATGGGTGATTTTATTGCCTTTTGAAATTGAAAACTAAATGTGCAAAGGAAGAAAAAGTTTGGAAATCAATAGTTTAGTGTTCCACATTTTTATTGTCATGAATTTCAAGGCTCCTTTATTTAGATTTTTTTGTTGTTGTTCTGAGGAAGATTTTCCATAAGCTAACATCTGCTGCTAATCTTCCTCTATTTTGTATGTGAGCTGCCACCACAGCATGGCCACTGCCGAGTGGAGTAGGTCTGTGCTCGGGAATCAAATCTGTGCTGCCGAAGCAGGGCGTGCCACAGAATCAGCCCCTATTTACAAATATTTTGTCTAGAAATTTTATGTGTTCCTTCCATTTTTCATTGGTCCATTTCATTATCATTTAGTGTATACAACATCTCACTTCTTAGAAACAAGTTTCCCAAAAATAATTTCTATAGTTAATAGCTAAAATATTTTACTTATGATCAACAAGGATAATTTCTTTACCAATTGAAATAAAATAAGCAGATACTGAGATCCCTCTTGATTGCTGCATGCTTTACCAAAGATGTTTAAGATAAGAAAATAAACAAACAAAAGCTGTAGGTGTGCTAACGTCTCTAATTTTGACTTACTGTTATCACCTGAGAGCCCCTCCTTACCTTTCTATGAAGAATGAAAAATAACTTGCAGACAGAAAATATTGATTCTTCATCCTGTTGCAGTTAATATTTGCTCCGCTGAGGACACCATATTTATTTAATATGTTCAAACTAGAAAAGGGGAAAGCAGAAAATAAATTTATACTATTGACATGAATGCTAATGCAGTCTGGATCTATACAGCCAGACACAGCTAAACTAATGAAGATAAGATAAAGAAACATGAGATGCCAGGGACTTTAGAGTTCACGTAATCAAACCCTGTGAGGCACACATAAGTGAGGTGCCTGGGCCAGTGTCTTCAACCAGGGATCAGCAAGAATTTTCTGCAAAGAAAATACCAGATAGTATTTTAAATGTTCTGGGCCATATAATTTCTACTCTATACAACTGTAGCTACTCAACTCTGCTGTTGTAGCAGAGAAGCAGCCATAGGAATATGAAAACAAATGAGAGTAGGTTTTTTTCCAACAAGAGTTTATTTATAGGCAGGGAACAAAATTTGCCCATCAGCCATAGTTTTATCCTGCCTAAAACTATTAAAGTATTAAACTATTAAAGTAGGGGACAAGTGCTCAGGAGTTGGCTCAAAGAATTGGGCATCCTCTACTCTGAGATGTTGTTCTTCTAACTTGAGTTTGCACTAGACCTTGATAATGTGGGAAAGCAGTCCTTGCAGAGAATGATCCTAAAGACGATGAAAAGTTCATCGATGTTTAGATAACAATAAAACTTATTCAGTGTACAGAGATGGGAGATCAGGAAAGATAATTCATCTTGAAAGATTATTAGATTTGCTCACCAATAAGAGATTCTGTAGGTTGCATTCCAACTTGATGGGTGTGATTTAAATTGATGCCTCAAAATATTATATTCTTTACCTTTTTAGGGTGAGTAATGAATGATGACAGTTGCAAGAGTTAGGTATATGAACTTTACTTCATTAATCTATGAAGTTTTCTTGGAGAAAGGAAATAATGATAACCTGCTGCTGCTAGAGACACCATGCAGTGACACAATACACTTGGGAAGGCTAGGCTAAGTTTTCTGAGACATTTGTTTGTTTTACTTTCTAGACACAATGTATACAATTATAAATTTGACCTGAACTATTATTGGTGTCTAATTATGGTTTCTTGGACCAATGAAAAGTTTAACAAAAGCACAGATTACTGAAAACTCAAGTAATACCTAACATGTGATATTAATTATGGTTTCCCTCTACTTAAAAACTATTTTAATAAAGAGTGGTATTATGAATAAATAATTGTTAAAGTTACATGAATCTATTTTTTAATGGCTAGAATACAAAATATAATATTATGAAATGTCACATCCATCTATGACAAACTAGTCATTGTTGTTATTCATTAAATTGACTAATATTTGATGAGAACTTACTATGAGTTAGACAATAGGCTAATTGTTAAAATGCCAGTGAGATACTAGGCAGGTAGACAGTGTTCCATCACCCATGGACCTTTAACTGGAAAAAAAATTCCTTTAACTATTAAATGTACAAAATGATTATAAGTTATGATAAATGCCGTAAAGGTAAAAAAAAATAAAGATGATGTTTGAGAATAGTTTCTATGATTAAAAGAACTTCATCTTGAAAGATAAAATGATTATAGCCATTCTAAGAGTGAGGAAAAGAGAATTACAGACAGAGAAAGTAGACTAAACAAAGTCCATATGCAGAATCCTTAAGAAAATATCTTGTCATGTATAAGAGACAAAATGAAGATAGCTCTCCCTGAGAAATTAAGGAGGAAAGGAAATGAATTTGGGGAGCTAGCCAGAGATTAGATAAATCATTCTGAGTCTTATAAGTCACATTAAGGGACAGTTTAGGACTATATGTGTTATTATGGAAGAAATGAATTGTGGGTATGGAAGCACGGGGGAATTATAAGAAATATTTAGTAACAGTTGCAAGAGCCTGGGTATGAGATGAGTAGACTTGAGTTATGCATTTGTAGACAAAATTAACAGGACTTGCTGATGAATTGAATGGCAGAATTAATGGAGAGAGAGAAAACAGGACTGCCAGGTTTTAGATTTGAGAGGTGAATCTCATTGACTGGAATAAAGGTGAATGGAAGATAAAAGAGTCTTGTCAAGCTCTTTAGGAGACACAATTTGGAGATATCAAGTAAGTTCAGAGAAGAAGTATCAGGCTAGAGATTTGAGTGTCATCACTATTGTACTTGATGTGAATTACATCTCCAAAGAAGAAGAAGAGAATAAGGATCAGCATATTTCCTAAAGAAGAACCTTTGGATATCATTTACAGAGAAGGAGTCAGCAAGAAAATTGAAAAAAAAGGTCACATAAGTCAAGTATGTATTTCAAGAGAGAAGAAGCAGTCAGTTGTGCAAAATATTGCCAGAAGTTTGAGGAAACTAGGGCAAAGTAGTGTCCATTGGATTTGGCAACAGATCGTTTATGGATGATCAAAAAAATCAATTTTAGTAAAGCAGTGTTGACAAAAACCAGAATAAAGTAAATAGAAGAGAATTTGGACTTTCTTCGTTAAACACGGCAGATTGAATACATATGTTTATTTTGACTCCCTCTGGAAACACCATTAAATGGGAGTAATGGATTTTAAAAGCCATAGTACCCCACTCACAAAAATTAACTTGAACTGGAATAAAGACTTAAATATAAGACGTGAAACCATAAAACTCCTAGAAGAAAACATAGGAATAAAGCTCCATGGCATAGGCCCTGAAGAGGACTTTTTGACTATGACGCTTAAAGCACAAGTAACAAAATAAACAATAAACAAATGGACTACATCAAACTAAAAAGCTTCTGTACAGCAAAAGAAACCATCAACAAAGTGAAAAAGACAACCTATGGAATGGGAAAAACCTTTGCAAACCATGTATCTGATAAAGATTTAATTTCAAAAATATATGAAGAACTCATACAACTCAATGGCAAAAAAAAAATAAAAAACACAAACAACCCAATTAAAAAATGAGCAAAGGACCTGAATAGACGTTTTTCCAAAGAAGATATATGAAAGGCCAACAGGTACATGAAAAAATGCTCAGCATCACTAGTCATTAGGGAAATGTAAACTAAAACCACAATGAGATATCACCTCATGCCTGTTAAAATGGCCATCACCAAAAAGACAAGCAATAACAAATGCTGGCATAGATGTGGAGAAAAGGGAACCCTTGTGCACTGTTGCTGGGGTCGTAAATTGGTACATCCACTATGGAAAACAGTATGAGGGATCCTCAAAAAATTAAAAATAGAACTACCATATGATCCAGCAATTCCACTTCTGGGAGTATATCCAAAGGAAATGAAAACTCTAAGTCAAAAATAGATCTACATCCCTATGTTCATAGCAGCATTATTTACAATAGCCAAGACATGGAAACAACCTAAATGTTCATTGATGGATGAATGGATAAAGAAGTTGTGATATGTATATACATACAGTGGATATTATACAGTCATAAAAAAATGTGAGGAAATCCTACCATTTGGGACAACATGAATGGACCTCAAAGGCATTATGCTAAGTGAAATGAGTCAGACAAAGACAAATACTGTATGATCTCACTTATACGTGCAATCTAAAACAAACAAACAACAAAACTCATAGAAAAAGAGATCAGACATGTGGTTACCAGCGGTGGAGGGTGATGGGAGGAGGAATTGGAGGAAAGTGAGCAAAAGGTACGAATTTCCAGTTATAAGATAAATAAGTACTAGGGATGTAATGTACAGCATAATGACTATAGTTCACACTGCTGTATGATGTATAGGGAAGGTGTTAAGAGAGTCAATCCTAAGAGTTCTCATCAGAAGGAGAAAATCTGTTTTCTTCTTTCTTTTCTTTATGTTCTATCTATATGAGAGGAAGGCTATTAGCTGAACCTATTGTGATAATCATTTCACAATACAGTATATAAGTCAAAGCATCATACTCTAAGCTTTAAACCTATAGTGATGTATGCCAGTTATTTCTCAATAAAACTGGAAAAAAATTAAAAAGTAAAATGCCATAAACCCCAAATGACAAAATGAACAAGAGATTAAATAACAATAGAATAAAATATTGTAAATGAAAGAAGATAAACAAGTGGTAATTGTGTTAGCACACTGGATACTGGTGAAACTTTTAGAGTAACCTAGATGAAAAATCTTTAGAAACCCTTTATAAAAAATGTATTTCTTTAAAAATCAGGTGGAATTTAAAATTTTATACTAGCTAAATTATCCATTGAGTGTATAGAAAATGTAAAGATATTCTAGACAAGTAGCATTTGAAAAACTTCCTCCCGTGTACCCTTTCCCCAGAAGCTCCTGGAAATACACTCGATGAAAATGAAGCCCGCCTGAGAAATGGGAAGAGAATACACACAAGAAACAGTGCATCTAACAGAAAGGATGGCCAGGGTATTTTCGTAAATAATGGAAAAACAAAACCCCAGGAAGACCCATGCTTGTAGCGGGAGTAAGGATAATGTTAGGATGCATATTACCAGGTAACAAATGAGCAAACAAAAAAAAAACCATTCAGACCCATGCTTTTGACCATTTTGAGAAAAGTTTTATGGCTCTATCAGAGTTGGGAGAAACCTACCTGGAACACATACAAAACTAAGTGAAAATAAATTAAGCTTTTATGAACACTAGAAAAAACACGAAGGAATATGAGAAAGGAAATGCAATCGATATATACTGTGTGGTTAAAGTTAAAACTGCAATTTATCGTAACAATAATCATTTACCCAAAGCGTGATATATCCATATCCACATTTAAAAGTACAGCATCCCAAAATGTCACCTCTTTTCATCTGACATTTTCTCATTTTTATTTTAGAGCCTCACTTTTCATGGTGTCCTTTCTGTAATCACATTTATTTTTATTAATCCATCCCTTCCTCCGTCTTCAATTTAGGCAACAGCATGCGCAAGCTTGCGCCAATGAAGATGTGTGTACACACACCCCTCCACAACAAACACTTCTGCATGGATGTGTTTAACTTTTTCAAATCAACTTATCCTTGCTGGCCCTTAGCTAGAAAGTGCTTAAGATGTCATGTAATTGCTTTTAATTCCCTTAACAAGTTTCCAAAATTGTGATAAGCTAGACTTTGCTAGAGACAAATTTAGAAATTCAATGTGATCAGGTTATATTTTCTCTAAATATTTTGAGCAGAATAATTTTTTAAAATGAAATGTACAGAGTTCATCCACAGGAATCATCCTACTTGTTATTTATTGAATTAGGTGTGTAATTGAAAAATAGACATTGGCATCCTGGTTCACTGTAGCCAAACATGAGGATACCAGGCACATCGCTGTTTCTGTTTCCGGCTGATTTATTCAAAAGCTACAGACATTGTCAAATATAAGTCCTTATAACTACTTAAGAAAAAATACTTTTTAAAGTCTATTACGTTCACGAAAACGTATCTGTAAAACATTTGGATAATATATTTCCAAAATACTAAGTCCTGGGTTGTTAATTTTACATGCATTTGTTAAATTATTTCATTTATCCTAGATTTAGCCACATGAAATAATCAGATTGCTTTCCTGCTATAGACAGAATGAAAACATGATGGAAACGAAAACACTTGTCATTTTGTTCCAGTTTGTTAGGTTTCCCTTCAAATGCAAATTCCTGAAAGTGTTTGTGAAGCACAGACCTATGAATACAGGTTCCAAGAGGAAATCTCTTTTGTTTTTCAGATCAGAACAGGGAGTCCCTGCTGTATCTTTTACCTATCAGTACATGGTACCTCATTTGTTTCTAAATTATCTAATAAAAAACCATTTTCTCAATCAGAATTCGTCCTCCTCATAATTATTTGAGGTGCTTTGTGCTCATTTCATTATACATTTTGAATACTAATTGATGAGGATTTTTAGGCTGGTTAGTTTTAAAACTACAGATGAGATTCAGGCTCCAAGGAGTGGAATTTGTTTGCCCCTTTGTTGGGAAACATTTGCATTTCTAAGGGAAACCTCTATCTGTGAAGATGCCTCCCTCTCTGTGCCAGGAAGAGGGAGGGATGGTCTTATCTCTAGAGGCTCTTGGTCAATGCCAGAGGCAAGAACTTAAGTTGGTTACTGTCTGGAAACCTCATGTAACTGACCCTCCCCCCCACAAATCCTCCTTTGTCTTTAGCCGAGGATAAAATTCAAGCGGTGACTTCTGCCATTTACTCCATCCGGTTTAATTCTTATCTAAAAGTTGTGGGACCGCCAAATGGCCAGACCATACGGGCACTGATACCATTTTAACTTTTTTACATATTCTTTGTCTTGTAAAGAGATGACTCACATACCTATGCCTTAAATTTAGTCCTAACCCTCAACTCGGGGCAGCAGCAGCAGGAGCTCTGACTGCCCGTGGGTCCTGTCCCCACGCACCAGCTCTGCCTGCCCATGGGTCCTGTCCCCATGCCAGCGGGGGCAGCAGCAGCGGCTCTGCCTGCCCATGGGCTCTGTCCCCATGCCAGCGGGGGCAGCAGAAGCGGCGGCAGCAGAAGCTCTGACTGCCCATGGGTCCTGTCCCCATGCTATTCCACACTATTCTCTAAATAAAAGAGCACTACTGCCAGATCTTAAGAGTCTAAGAAATCTTTCTTTCGACTCCTCGGCTCACCGACCCCGCATCACTAATGATGCCACATTTGAAAGAAATAAATCTGTTCCCGTTTGTGCATGCTTTAAATCGTTCGCTTCTGTTAAAAGCAGCTATCCATCTTCAGTCGTCTTTCCTATTGACTTTCATTATCTTGCTTTAAAAGGTTGTTCCTTTCATTTGATACTTAGAACACTTTTTTTATTTCTCTCTTTCTGTTTTCTTTTTTCTGGACCCATTATTTTCCCCATCTTATTCTTCTTATCACTTAATTAATTTGAGGCCTTATATGGCAAATCTCTTTCCAAGCACCTTACTAATTGTTGATCTTTGATATAAAAGGGTTTCACTTCCTTTCTTCATAATTTAACACAGAAACACCATTGAAAAGAATTAATTTCTTTTGGAAAACACATGTGTTTGGGATAAGGGTAATACTCAAATTGAGAATCCAATAAGAATGAAAGACTTTCTAACTCTCCATACCAAAAAGAAAGCCCAGATGGGGGGGGTCTGGATCAAGTGTATTCTCAGTAAACGTGGAGCTGATTGATTACCAGGAATCTGACTGCTAAGAGTTAGACAGTTTCCATGAGGCCCAGTCATTTGCAAGAAAACACCCTGAGATATCAATCAGGGTCCTGGCTAGAAACAGATGGCACATGGAAGTTGGGTAATTTGAAGATCTTTTTTTTTTTTAAAAAGGGGCTACCTATGTATGAAAGCTGTGGGCAAGTTGTGAGGAAACCTCACAGGCTAGTGCAGTGCCATTGGACTGGGAACAGCAGCTCAAAATTAACACTCTTCAGACTCAAGGGAAGAAGAAGGGAGAGGGAGAAGTATGGAACAGGCTTCTTGGAGAGGAGCTGTGGTCCTTCGACCAGAGATGCGGCCACCCAGAGGCAACTTTGAAGGATACTTTCAATTTCATTCTCCTTTTTCTGATCTCCATTTGGTGTTTCCCATTGGGCAGACATGAACTAAAGGCAGAAGGCCAGAGAGAGGAGTATGTAGTGCACATAGTCAGCCTCTCAGAGTATATATCTGCTTGGTGCATTGAAATGTTTATCATTATGAATTGACATCTTTATCACTAATAATGCAATCTGCCTTAAATTTCATTTTTTCTGCTATTAATATTCTAACATCAAATTTTTCTTCTGTTAGTTTTTCAATGGTTATTTTTTCCTGAGTTTTACTTTCATCCCTTATTTATCTTTATGTTTTACATATTTCTCTTATCGACAATATATTGATAGGTTTTCCCCAAGTAGGCAACATTAAATTTTCACTAAGCATTTAGTTGACTTATATTTATTATTATCAATGTGTTTGTTTAAATAAAAAATTTCATTTTGTACATTCCTTTTGTCCATC
The DNA here is from genome assembly GCF_037783145.1 of Equus przewalskii. Lineage (NCBI taxonomy): Eukaryota > Metazoa > Chordata > Mammalia > Perissodactyla > Equidae > Equus > Equus przewalskii. The sequence goes on along the minus strand of NC_091833.1, from coordinate 74,168,128 downwards.
TATTCTTTGCTTCTTTTTCTCTACCTCCTTACCTTCTTTCAAATTGATTATTTTTTGTGATTCAATTGCTTTCTCTTTACTGATTTTGAAGCTATGAAAGGTATTTCTATTATTTTAGTAATTAGAAATCACATAACTTTTTGACTTATTGAAGTCATAGTTAATCAGCACTTTTATCCTCCTCTAGGACAAGAAAAGTTAGTGAGCAATTTAACTCCATTTTCCTTCCTTTCAAATTATATGTAAATTCTCTAATGCATATTAACGTACTCCCTTAATTTTAACTCCAAACATATATTTCCACTGAAAGATTTACCCTCATGTTTACGAGACTTTTGGTCTTCATTCCTTTTTGCACCCCATGCCTTCTATCTGAGCTCACTTTAATTCTTCTTTAAGTTTCTTCTCTCTGCAATTATTTTCCTTCTCTCTAAAGCATGGTCACTATAATTTTCCTTATAGTTATATGTTAGTTCGTAACAAACTCAATTTCTGGTCTGAAAATGTCATTGTTTCTTTTCATTATATTCTCAAACACTGTGTCTGTCCTATTCTCTCGTTTTCAAGATTTTCAATATTAAAATATATATATATATAATAGATTTTGTGGTCCATATTTTTTTAAATTACTTTCACATTTTCCTTTTAGGTGTCTCTCTCTGGCGTCTGGATAATTGCTTCTGACCTGTCCTCCAGCTTTCCAACTGCCTCCTTAGCTATGTCTATATTGCTGTTAGAACCTCGACATTTTGTTTAACTTCCATTAGTTTTTTGAATGTCCTGGAAATTCTGTTTGATTTTTTTTCTCATCTATGAGCTAAAGTTTCATAGTATGCTATTTCTTGAAAGTCAGCTTTTATTTCATTACGTATAGCATGCATTTTTAAAAAATTAATCTGTGACTAATAATTCAACTCCCTGAGTAGTACATCAGACTGTTTCTGTTATGTGTTGTTACTGCTGGGTTTTGCTCTGGTGCGGTGTTTACATGCGTTCGTGGACCTTTTTTTAAAAATTATAGGCTGCTGAAAAACATTGGTTAGGATTTCGGGGGGGCCTAGAATAAACATATTTATTTTTCCAGAGAGAGTGTGCTTGCTTCTGTCAAGTAAATAGGAGCACATCCAGTCAGGTATCAATTTAACCTAAGTATATGACTGGTAGTTTTAATTGGATCCCACAAGTGTAATAAATTGGGACAGCAAAAGCCAGCTTGGGTTCCAATTTCTCTGGAACATATCTTCCTTTGGTTTATTCAACAATGAAGAAATCACTCCAGTTTCTTGGAGGGTGTGTTTTGAAAAACTCGTGAGTAGATTCCTAGTTAGGGTTCTTGACTGATTTTTCTGTGCCTCACAAGGTTTATCCAAACTGATGTTGTTACCTTATCTGTAATCTTAATTTATTTTAGTTTATATCATGATATTACTTACTACCTTGTCATCTCTTTTATGCACTTAAGATTTTTTTTAATCCTGCATTTTGAATTGCTATCAGCAGAAGCGCTGGTCTCAATAGCCTGCTGTGTTTCCTGCATCACATGTTACACCTTCCACAATATGTATCTAGATTGAAAATTTCCTGGGACTGCTTCTTCCTCCACTCTTGTCTTCACATCTATTTATTGGGCTATAAGTTGCTGAGACTTTGTTTCTCAACTCTTGTATAATTATATAAATGTAATTATTCATAATGTCTTCTAATGGTAGTATGTTTGCCGCTGTGTGCCTTGGTGTATCTTTCTCCGATTCTGCTTCTGTGTAAGCAAAACAAAACAATAAAACTTGTCTTTTCAATCTCATTCTCACCCTCAAATCTACAGAGACTTGACCCGATATTCACAATCACTTTCACTTCACTCTACGTGGCCTTGAGAGAAAATCACAAAAGCTTTTATAAATAAGAACACTCCCAGTAAAGGCCGCTGAGATCCATTTTCCAACTTCAGTCTTCTTACATCCAAAGATCTCATATTCTTTGACTATATTTTGTCAGCCCAAAGTTGAAAATACTGTGAATTTTTGTAGCTAATATTTTTTTGAGTATTTTCAAATAAGATTACAGAGAAGCAGCAGCTGAAAATGCATTGATTGTACGTGGCATAGTCTAATAACTTGAATTACCTATGAATATGTCAGTATATCAAAATTTTAAAATATCAAGGCATGCATTATTTAATAGACAATTATTCTCTTTAAAAAAATTTGTTTTACTAAGTAAATTGTATTTTACTTGGCATTCATTAGAAATAAGAGTATGTACTAAAGGCTGTAGAATTTTGAAATTTTGCAAACACATGTTTTTAACAACACTGTGAAGTATGAATACATGTTCTCCTGTCTTGGAAATGTTAGACTGTCTGGGTGAATCTTGTTGTCCTGTTACTCACTTGTGGACACTAAACAGATAAAATTGAATGCTTTATGTTATTTTGGTCATGATGATTGTATTTAAAGGACATGACATGGTCTGAATATATAGAAACTAAGTTATTTAGTTAGATGTTTTAGAAAATTAAAGTAGGTTAACATGTAACGATTCTTAGTTCTAAATGACAGTTTAAATTATATACAGTTACCTTGCTTCTCTCCTAAATTATCAGTGAAAAGAGAAAAATCCTCCGTTAGCTGTATGTTGGACAATCTGAATATCAAAAAATAAAGTACAAAAATGAATCATAAACCATTGTAAAGAAAAAAATAAATTCATGGATCTATATCAATATTAATAAAAAATAAATAATGGATGATGATAGACAGAAAGAAAAATAGACAGACGTGGTAGAGAAGAAAGGGCTTTAGCTTGCTATGAAAGACAAAGTGTCACTGGTAAGCATTAGGGGACTACTGAAGTTGGAAAATCATTCATTTGCAACCAAATTAGTGAGGATTTTTTCAGACAAGAATCATTGATTCACAGGGGAAATATTTCAGGAAGAACAATTTATTTGCTTGGTGTAAATTATAAACTGTAAGTAGAAGTAAGTATCCAGTGAAGAAATTGCACAAGACCGTGGCTACATGAACAAAATTACCATCACCAATGAGGGATAAATGAATATCACGCATCTCCAGATGTGACACCCTGAAGACACAATATCACTTATGTAGTGTTTTGCTCAAGAATATGTAGTCTGAATCGAACAATAAGAAACGTCAGATAAATCCCAAATAATGAACTATTTAAAAGAGTGTTTTACTTAAAAATACCGCTGGAAAAACATACAAAAATGCTCTTGATGTGGTCCAATTTAAAGGAGACATGGAAACTAAGGCAAAATCAGATCCTCTGTACCAGAATGAAAAAAATGAGAAAAAGCACATGACTGTTCAATTGGAAAAAAAAATCAGAATACGGACACTAGATTAAAGTGCATATAATATCAAAACTTCCTTTGGTGACTGTACCGTGATTATGTAACAGAATATCCCTATTCTTAGGAAATGCATGGCGAACTATTACTTAGGGGTAAAGTACCATGATGTATAAAACTCAAACTTAAATGATTAAAAAGTGATTTTATTATTTTATCATTTATCGTAAAAATGATTTTGTCATTTTACAATTTAGAATGATTTAACTAAATGTCTATGTATGTGCAAATGTGCACACACACACAGAAAATAGTAAAGCAAATGAAGTAAAATATTAACAAAGGTAAATGTAGGTAAATGATATATGGATGCTCTTTAATATATCCTTATTCTTGTTATCTTTTCTGCAAGCTTTATTTTTTTTTCAAAAACGTGTACATAGACACATTGTTTTATTAGATATTTAACTTTCTATTAGAAAAGAAAAGAGGTGCATTTTGGTCAGACATCCTTTGCGTATTTGCAAAGCTTGTCCCTTCATTAACATATATATGCATATATATGTAAGTTAATTCTAAAAGTTAGACATCATATATATGAAATTATTGGAAAAAATCATACATATACGCATATACACATATATAGTCCCTGCAAAGCTAACAAAAAATAAACATACTGACAAACAAAATCAAACCAAAACAAAACAAATAACATCAGAGCATAAAGGAATTAAATTATAAAAATAGAATGAATAAAAATCGTAAAACATTATGATGTATAAGTGTTTTAATCTGTATCTAAGTAAAGTGAATGATTTTCTATAAAAATTAAAATTTTAAATATAATCTCAGAAAAATTAGAAAGTAGAATATCAAATAATGTGAAAGTAAATTTAAATATAGTTACAGCTCCCAACAACAAGGCAAAAGTCTAACAATAGTGTTTTGTTTTTTGGATGGAGGCACAAGTGAGCATTTTTACCCACCTTCAAGAAATAGATTGTTTCTTGCTATTATAACTGTTCCAAAAATAAAAAAGATAAAATTTCCAGTAAAATCTTTTATGTAGTGAGTTCATACTTCTGTAAATCCATCTAAACACATAGCAATGGCAGGCAAAATATAAAATGGAAAAAAACAAAAAGCAGACAAGATCAAATAAATAATTAACATTTCTGTGTCTAAGAAATGGAAAGGCAAGTCAATATGGCGGGCTCTGTGTGTGCAATTATGCTTGGGTGGAAAAAGTTTATTTTCTGCTGGATGAACAGGGTTAAAACTTGCCAAATGAGAGTCAAAGAACTGGATCCAGCCTCACCGTTTAAAGCCAGAGCTAGTGAACCCCCTCACCCCATCTTCCTGACCTCTACTCCCGTGCTACCTGACAATGTGGTGTCACGTCACAATACTAATACAGACTTAGTGACGTTACCTGTGATAACCTCAAGTCACCACAGGGCAGTGATCCTAAACAGATTATAAGAACTTTTGGTAGGAACACAATTTTCAGGGAATTTAGAGGGCCAGGAGGAAACAACCATAGAAAGAGAGAGATGAGTGTAGAAGGACAGTAAAAGAAACTAGGAGATTCAAAAACAAACAAAAATATTAAAAACAAATCCTCTATTCAAAATGATTCAGCATATCAGTGTTCAAAACATGGAAAACTGAGAGAAAGCCAATAATATTATCAAACAAAGCATAAATCCTATTAGATAAAAAAATTAATAGAATAAAAAAATGTAAAATTAAATTTAAAATAAATGTGTTGAAATTGTTTAAAGAGATAAAGGAAGGCAACAATTTCCTTTCAAAATAACTCATTAATAAAATTTGATTGGTATGGAAAAGAACAAAATGAAAACCAAGTCCATGGAAATAAATCATGCAACAAACAACATGCATTCTTCATAGGACACAGTCATAATGTAAATTTATAAAGTGGGAAATAATAATGAAGAATTAGCCTAAAATGTAGTTCATCATGACAGAAATAAAAATATGAAAGCAGTTAAGAGACATCCTCATTCTTCGTACCGAAATCAATAAGACATAGTTAAAGCTACACATAATCAAAGAAAAACAAACAAACGTGAAGTAACTAGTCATTCAATGTAAGATTTTTGAAAAAGATAAAATTGCAAAGAGAGCATTAATAAAGCTAAAAATCAATGAAATGAAAACAAGAAAATGTAGAAAAATACGTCCAAAATTTTGATTCTTAAAAAGTTAAATATCACAAATAAATCCCTTGAAAATTTGACTAGAAATTAGAGACAACATATTCATGATGATTAAAAATAGAAAAGAGCAACAACCGATGTGTATGAAGTTCTAAAAATTTTGAGAGACTACGTTTAAGACCTTGACCACAAATTTGAACACAAAGGAACAATGACTGCTTTCCTGGCAAAACAGCCTCATTCAAGAACAAGAAGAACCCTTGAAGAGCCCACTAGAGATACTGAAGAGGTGATGAAAGTTTTACCATTTTAAAAAACCCCTAGGAAAAGATGGTTTCAGAGCCCAGATCTACTGACCTTTAAAGAGTAGTTAATTCTAATGTTACTCAAAAATTACAGGTCATAAAAGATGAAAATCTCCCCAATGTAATTTTGAGGCCAGACCAAACTAAGCACTAAAATCTGTAGGGGAGCAAAATTTGCCATCCTAAAATATGTCTCTTTGGCATGAGGATTATCTTAGGCTGATTATACTTAAAAAATAGATGACTCAAAAAGTTTCCTCTTTTTACCTCCCCCTTAACTATCCAAAAGAATTTAGACAAGGAGGCTGTACCAGGAAGGGAGATATCACTGAAGATAATTTTGTTTTACAAGAGAAAGACTTCTCCACAGCGTATGGCAAACACCCTTCCTGTGCATTGTCTTCCTTCCCTTTGGATCCCAGACTCCTATCCCTTTCTCCTTAGCTAAAAATGGCATGTAAGCCTCAGTCTGCCAGACTGCCAGTGGGCTTAATATTCTTATGGAGCCCTATATTCACAAAATTAAATTTGATTTTATCCTGTTAATCTATCTCACGTCACTTTAATTCTTATACCAGCCAGAAGAACCTGGAAGCCTTGAGGAACAAGTTTTCCTCCTCAATAACCTCATAAAGTTATTATCAAAAAAAAAGGAAAGAAATCTTGTGAAAAGTACACGTGAATGTTGACACAAAAATTCTTAATAAAATATTAACAGTAATATCTAGCAGTACATTTTGTTCAAGTAGGGTTTACATGCGGAATTGGGGATGGTTCAGTATGGCAAAGTTGATCAGCATAATTTCTTACAGCAACAAATTGATGAAGAGGTTATATTAATTGTTTGATTTATAGTTATATGGTAGATTGTGTCAGGTACTGTTTTCAATGGTTTACAAATATTAACTCATAAAATCGCAATAGCAACACTATGAGTCAGATGTTATTAATGGTCTGTAATAATGAATACTCAAAAAAATTAAAAAATAAAATAGTTAGGAGAAAAAAACTACAATTAAACTACAGGTATTCTATGAAAAAATATACTATCTTATTAAAGAGCAATCACAAAATATAACAAATTAAAAAGATGTGCCATGCCTTTGGATAAAAAGATCTAATTTCTTAAAATTACAAATAGTCTCAAAATTAATGAATGATTTAATGGAATTGCAATTATAAACAAAATAAATAGAGGGAGTTAAGTAATAATAGTACAAAACTAATTCTAAGGAAGTTAAAGCCAATGTCTTCATTTTTCTCATTTAAAATGTGAATTAAGAATAAACTGAGGGATCTTGAAGGGTTAAATTTATCAAAAATGCATAGGATATTGCCTTGCACTTAATAAAAGTTGTCTGTATCTTTTCAAGATCGAAAGGATTTGTAAAGTTTTGGTATCAAGAGAAGAAAAAAATTATATCTTTTAGACAGACTATGTGAGAAATTAATGTTACATGAAAAGGTTTTAAAAATCTGTAGCTATTTCACAGGAAGGGGGCATGGAGTGGAGGTTGTATAATTCCTGAGTAAGAGTAAATTTAGAGGCAAATTTGAAATGGAGATGGATGAATACTGAAGAATCTATGACAGGACAACATGTAAGGCAAAATGCAACCTAATGCCTTCTTGAAAGTTTGTATATAAACCAAATAAAAAAGAACTTGGAAGACAAGTTTATACTGTCTGGTACACTCCTGTAAATTGTGCTTTCATTGACAGAAAAGTCCAGTTATATGACAAATGTGACTCATAATTATATGTCCCTATTTAGTAGGTTTTGAACTTTTCCCCTCCATTCAATGGATCCTTTTCTTCAAGCTGATTCTTATGAGATATAGACTGTCTTATTCCAGTGTATGCCAAACATTCTGAACCCACTCCAGATAATCATCACACAGTATTTTCTCTCTTTCCTCACTCCCTTTCCTCTTTCTATAGACTCCTTGGAATAATCCTTTTCCTCTTCCTGAGGTCAGCCTTGACTTAGGCTCTCAGTCAGTTGGTTCTGTTTATTTTCCCAAGATAAAACTGGGAATGCAGTATTCAGGAGGTTCCATAAGTAGAAAATGGCGTATATGGAAATGGCTATTCCAATTCTAGTGTTGTTATGAAACATTACAAGATTGGTACATTCAGTTTTCTTGTAATAGTGATTATGCCTTTTTCAGCTGTAGTGTAATTTTGCTATAAGACTTTTTTCTTTCTCTCATTTTACTAAGAATGTGTCTGTAATATTTTATCTTGATTTTGTCTATTATCCCAAGAATGAATGAGGATAGAAAGCCCAATCCAGAAACATATAAAATGTTGATATGGAGTATATCTATAATTAATTGAGAAGTAGAAAACCTAGAATGCCTCACCCACCCAATAGCCCAATATTGGGCTTCCGCCATTAGTTAGTTCAATAATTATCCCAAAGTACTTCTAAAACACTAAGCTAACACATTTAAAATATATTCCAAAAGTTGTTTTTATTTTTTTGATAACAGATTTGTTACTGTAAACACCTTTACATCAGCTTAATATTCTTCATTTAAGAAATAACTCCATCTAATCCATGCGGCCATACATCTGAAGGTGGGGGCACTGGATCCCCAGGAAGCAGTGGAAAGAAGTGAGTGGATCCTTCCTCCTCCGTGGCAACAGCAATTTAGGTCACAGATCTTCATACAGCAGCCAATGTGTGACTGGAAGAGGAGGCTCAGAACAGGCAGGCCTACATGTGAAAGCTTTTGCTTTTGGAGTTGCAGCCCAGCCACAGGAATGTCCACCATGCCATGGCAGCCCTGCCCATGGGAATGCTCTCCACTGAGTGGCATGGCTCAGCCCACATGAAGGAGCCCCCACCAAGCACAGCAGCTCAGGCAAACTGCCTGTGAGCACAGAGCTGGCCTGCACATGTGAAACAAAGTTCTCCTCCCCTCCTATCTAGTGCACCAGGTTGGCCAGTCTCCTGCCAAGGCAGCAGACCTGCATGAGAGTGCCTGAATGTGTGTGTATTACACATCAAGTGGCTGCAGCCAGCAGGTAAACACAGATGAACCCTACTGGCATAAATTCCAGCAGATGCAGTGGGTTCAGAAAATACAGATCCCCTCCTCCCCCACTGAGGTGGCAGGTAGAGTATGCAACCTGGTACTACTACAAATGTCCCAGCAAAGGATCAGTTCATCAAACACCATGAAAAAATACAGTAACATTTCAGAGCAGAGGGAAAATGACAAGTCTCCAGAAACCAAAATCGAAGTCACAGAAATGTACAATCTAATTGATAGAGAATTCAAAGTAGTTGTCATAAAGAAACTCAACAAGTTACAAGAAAACTCAGAAAGACAGTTCAATGAGCTCAGCAATAAAATTAATGGGCATAAGGAAAAGATCACCAAAGAGATTGAATCTATAAAGAAAAATCAAACAGAAATTATTGAGATGAAGAATACAATTAATGAGACAAAAATAATCTAGAATCCTTAAATAACACAGCTAAATTTGTGGAGGGCAGAATTAGTGATTTAGAGGATAGACATATAGAAGTGCTTCAGGTGGAGGAGGAGAGAGAACTAAGATTATTTAAAAATGAAGAAATTCTTTGAGAAATATCCAACTCAATTACGAAACACAACATAAAGATTATAGGCATCCCAGAGGGAGAAGAGGGGGAGAAAGGAAGAGGGAGTTTGTTCAAAGAGATAATAGCTGTGAACTTTCCAAACCTGAGGAAGGGACTGGACTTACAATTGCATGAAGCCAATATAACTCACATTTACATCAATGCAAAAACACCTTCTCCAAGACACATAATAGTAAAACTGGGAAAAGCTAACAACAAATAAAAAATATTAAGGGCAGCAAGGCAGAAGAAAATAGTCTACAAAGGAACATCTATCAGGCTTTCAGCAGATTTCTCAGTGAAAAATGAAAGACAAAAACTTTCAGCCAAGAGTACTCTATCCAGTGAAACTATCCTTCAGATATGATGGAGAAATAAAAGTTTTCTCAGGTAAACAAAAGCTGAAGGAGTTCATCACCACTAGACCTCCCTTACAAGAAATGTTAAAGGAAGCCCTGAAACAAAAAGGCAAAGGTTTACAAGCTAGGAGCAAGGAGATACATAGTCAGACAAAATCAGAAAATTGCAGCTCTTTATCAGAACACGTTATCAAACAGTTTATTATAACATAAAAGATAAAGGGAAGGAAAGCATCAAAAATAACTATAAACACTTTGATTTAGTCACAGATTCACAACACAAAATGGAATAATTTGTGACAATAATAACTCGGAATGGGAAGAGGAAAGTGATGGAATCTGCTTAGGCTAATGGAGATAAGAGGATATCAGAAAATGGACTATCTCATCTATGAGATCTTTTATACAAACCTCATGATAACCATTAAAAAGAAGTCATAGCAGAGCCACAATTCATAAATAAAATGAAAACTGAGAAATCTATCACAGAAAAATACCAAATTGAAATGGCAGTCAGAAATACAAAGGAAGAGGAACACTGGAAACATAGAACAACCGGAAAATAAGAAATAAAATGGCAGCATTAAGCCCTCATATATCAATAATCACTCTAAATGTAAATGAATTGAATTCTCCAATCAAAAGACACAGAGTGGTTGGATCAATTGAAAAATAAGACCCAACAGTATGCTGCCTCCAGGAAACACATCTCAGCTCTAAATACAAACATAGTCTCAGAATGAAGGGATGGAAGACGATAATTCAAGCAAATGGCAAAGAAAAGAAAGCAGGTGTTGTCATACCTATATTAGACAAAGTAGACTTTTAGATAAAAAGGGCAATGAGAGACAAAGAGGGACAGTACATAATGATAAAAGGGACATTCTACTGAGATACATAACATTTATGAATATATATGCACATAACACAGGAGCACCAAAGTATATAAAGCAACTATTAACAGACATAAAAGGGGAAATTAATAGCAACACAATAATAGTAGGGGACCTCAACACCCCACTTACATCAATGGATAGATCATCCAGACAGAGAGTCAGCAAGTAAACAGATTAAGAAACACTAGATCAGATGGACTTAATAGATATCTATAGAACACTCCATCCAGCAGCAGCAGAATATTCTTCTCAAGTACACATGGAACATTCTCAAAGATAGACCGTATGTTGGGAAACAAGGAAAATCACTAAATTTAAGAAGATTAAAATCATATCAAGCATCTTTTCTGACCACAATCCTATGAAACTAGAAGTCAACTACAAGAAAATAGTTGGGAAAGCCAGAAATATGTGGAGACTAAACAACATGCTTCTGAACAACCACGTCATCATGAAGAAATCAATGGAGAAATCAAAAAATACCTGGAGACAAATGAAAATGAAAATACAACATACCAACTGTTATGTTGTTTCTAAGAAGGAAATTCATAGCAATACAGGTCCATCTCAACAAACAAGAAAAATCTCAAATACGTAATCTCAAACTACACCTAGTGGAACTAGAAAAAGAAGAACAAACCCTCATACACTGCTGGTGGGAATGCAAACTAATGTAGCCACCATGGAAAACAGTATGGATGTTTCTCAAAGAATTAAAAATAGAACTATTATACAATCCAGCTATCCCTCTACTGGGTATTTATCCAAAGTTCTTGAAATCAACAATCTAAAGTGATTTATGAACCCCTATGTTCACTGCAGCATTATCACAATAGCCAAGATGTGGAAGCAACCCAATTGCCCACTAACTGATGAATGGATAAAGAAGATGTGGTATATATATATATATATATATATATATATATATATATACAGTGAAATACTACTCAGCCATAAAAATAGACAAAATTGTCCCATTTGCAACAACATGGATGGACCTGGAGGGTATAGTGTTAAGCAAACTAAGCCAGACAAGAACAAACACTTCATGATTTCACTCATAGGTGGTAGATAAACAAAGAGAACAGAGTAATGGTTATCAGAGTAGAAGGGGCTGGAGGGGTGGGTGAAAGGGGTTAAGGGGCACCTATTGTATGGCGACAGATAAAACTTAGACTATTGATGGTAAGCATGATGCAGTCTATACAGAAACTGATAAACACTAATGTACTCTTGAAATTACACAATATTATAAACTGTCATCTCAAAATAATTGAAGAAAAGAAGAAATAGCTTCATCTAAATTGCATTGCATAATTCCCTTTAGACTAGCTATAACTAGTATTTGATGAAGTTATTTTAGTAGCTATTATCACATTGTTCTATGACAGTGATTGTCTTCCAGTATGTTGAGAAGTTTAAGTCTCTTCCAATTACAAATGGCTCCAGATCTTTGAGGAGTTACTCCTTTCAGTTAAGATTTTCATGCTGTCTCGACCATATCCTTTGTCCTGTGATTATTGTGCCTAACACAACTCCTTTCTCTGTTCAAAAGTGACATATCGTAAGTGATGTTGAATTTTGTAAAAGGTTTATTCTACATCTGTGGAGATGATCATATGATTTTTATCCTTTATTTTCTTAATGTGGTGTATCACATGGATTGATTTGTGGATAGTGAACCTCCCTTGCATCCCTGGAATAAATCCCACTTGATGGTGGTGTATGATCCTTTTGATGTGTTGTTGAATTCACTTTGCTAATATTCTGTTGAGGATTTTTGCATCTATGTTCTTCAGGGATATTGGCCTGTAATTTTGTTTTTTTGTGGTATCATTGTCTGGTTTTGGTATCAGGGTAATGCTGGTCCCATAGAATGAGTTTGAGAGTAATCCTTCCTCTTCAATTTTTTGGAAAAATTTGACAAGGTTGGTATTAACTCTTCCTTAAATATTTGATAGAATTCACCCGTGAGGTCGTCTGATCTTGGACTTTTCTTTGTTGGGAGTTTTTTGATCACTGCTTCAATTTCATTTCTAGTAATCAGTCTATTCGGATTTTCTATTTCTTACTGATTCAGTCTTGGAAGATTGTATAATTCTAGGGATTCATCCATTTCTTCTAGGTTGTCCAATTTGTTGGCATATAATTGTTTTTAATAATCTCTTATGATCCTTCGTATTTCTGTGGTGTTGGTTGTAACTTCTCTTTCATTTCTGATTTTGTATATTTGAGCTCTCTCTCTTTTTTTCTTGATGAGTCTGGCTAATGGATTATCAATTTTGTTTATCTTTTCAAAGAACCAATTCTTAGTTTCATTGATCTTTTCTATTGTTTTTTTAGTCTCTATTTCACTTGTTTTAACTCTGATCTTTATTATTTCCTTCCTTCTACTAACTTTTGGTTTTGTTTCTTCTTCTTTTTCTAATTCCTTTAGGTGTAAAGTTAGGTTGTTTATTTGAGATTTTCCTTGTTTCTTGAGACAGGCCTGTGCTGCTATAAATTTCCCTTTTAGAACTGCTTTTGCTGCCTCCCATAGATTTTGGACTGTTGTGTTTCCATTCTTATTTGTCTCAAGGTATTGTTTTATTCCTCTTTAATTTTCTCATTGACCCTTTGGTTGTTTAGTAACATGTTGTTTAGTCTCCATGTGTTTATGGTTTTTTCCAATTTTCTTCTTGTAATTGATTTCTAGTTTCACACCATTGTGGTTCAAAAAAGATGTTTGATATGATTTCAATCCTCTTAACTTTATCGAAACTTTTTTTGTGGTTGAACATGTGATCTATCCTGGAGACTCTCCCATGTGCATTTGAAAAGAATGTGTGTTCTGCTGTTTTTGGATGGAATGTTCTGTATATGTCAATTAATTCCATCTGATCTAATGTGCCATTTATGGCCAATATTTCATTACTGATTTTCTGTCTGGATGATCTACCCATTGATGTAAGTGGGGTGTTAAAGTCCCTTACTATTACCGTGTTACTATCAATTTCTTGTTTTATGTCTGTTAATATATGTTTTATGACTTTAAGTGCTTCTAGATTTGGCTCATAGATATTTATATGTTTTATCCTCTTATTGGATCATTCCCTTTATCATTATGTAATGCCCTTTTCTGCTTCTTGTTATACTTTTTGCTTTAAAGTCTATTTTGTCTGATATATGTATTGCTGCCCCAGCTTTCTTGTCATTTTTCACTTGTGTGGAATATCTTTTTCCAATCCCTTCACGTTCAGTCTGTGAGAGTCTCTAGGTGTGAAGTGTGTCTCTTGTATGCAGCATCTATATGGGTCGTGTTTTCTTTTCCATTCAGCCACTCTGTATCTTTTGATTAAAGCATTTAGTCCATTTACTTTTAAAGTAGTTATTCGTAGGTATGTACTTATTGCCATTTTTTTACTTGTTTTCTGGATGTTTTTGTAGACCTCCTCTGTTCCTTTCTTCTTCTCTTGCTCTTTTCTACTGTGATTTGATGACTTTCTTTAGTGTTATGTTTGAATTCCTTTCTCTTTATTTTTGGCTTATTTATTATAGGTTTTTGGTATGTGGTTACCATGAGGTTCATATATAACAACCTATGTATACAGTGGTCTATGTTAAGTTGATGGTCTCTTAAGTTCGAATACACTCTAAAAGCCCTAAGTTTTTACTCACTCTGCCACATTTTATGTTTTTGACATCATATTTTACCTCTTTTAATTTTGTATATACCTTAACCTCTTATAGCAGATATAGATTATTTATTTTATTTTTTTGAGGAAGATTAGCCCTGAGCTACCTACTGTCCATCCTCCTCTTTTTTCTGAGGAAGGCTGGCCCTGAGCTAACCTCTGTACCCATCTTCCTCTACTTTATACGTGGGATGCCTGCCACAGCATGTCGTGCCATGTGGTGCCATGTCCGCACCCAGGATCCCAACTGGCAAACCCCGGTCCACCAAGAAGTGGAACATGTGAACTTAACTGCTGCGCCACTGGGCCGACCCCTAGATATAGATGATTTTAGTACTTTTGTCTTTTAACCCTCATACTAATTTTACAGGTAGTTGATCCACTACCTTTGCTATATATGTGCCTTTACCAGTGATATTTTTTCCAAAAACAAACAAAAAAGTGATCTAGACTCACAATCCACATGACAAAGAGCATTGGAATTCTAAAGAAAATAAACTATAAAAATGTAGGAGAATGCAATGTAAGACAGATTTAGAATCTTGTGCAATCTTGTGCAATATACCTTTGAAAAAGCGGGAAGAAGAAAGAGCAAGGGCAAGATATCAAAAGCAAGAAAAAGAGAAAAAGACAGAGAGAGAGAGAGATCAGATCCCTCTGGTTATTCTATTGGAGTAGGGGGAGAAACTTTTGTCTCTATGTTAGTAACACACTAAGGTTAATTTAAGAGTTGTTTGCACTGATAAATATGATTTAGTACTGAATAATTCTTTCTTCACTTATTCTTATCACAATTTTGCAGAAATTCCAAACTTTTTCTTGTCATTTTCTACCTCAGGTTCTTCCAGGCAGTCTCAAGTAATGCTTATATCTTCTACCATTATCTATCTCACACAGCTCTGTCCCCTGTGGATACTGAGAATATAGTTTTTCAAGAATTTTATAGATTCACCTTTACTATCTTTCATATTTCATAACTTCAAGCTGATTACTAGCTCAATATCACTTTTCTTTAAGCACAAATGCAGTTGATCCTTAATTCTCTAATATTTTTCTGAAATCCAGCTAGTGTTTAATAAAGCTTTATTGAGTACTTAGGATACATTAGAAATATAGCAAAGAAGGTATATTAGAGAATCATTTTCTTGATTACATTTGCATTCGTAAACTTAAAAATCTATCTCCAGGTGTTTGCCTCACATTTCTAATGAGAGAAGAAATTCCAGAGCTTTCCTATTGCACTAAAGAGCTTCACTGTACTTCAGTACCAGAAAGTAAGTCCTTCCTATTATTATCTAAATCCAAGACCCAATGTTATTGGCAAAGGGATTTTTTTTCTTAGGTAAATCCTCTCAATATGAGGGGAAATCTCCACCTTCCCTATCACACAGGGAAATTCTTATGTTTGGATTATTTCTTCTTAAATAACATTTTTTGGGTAACAGGGTTTTTAACATTCTTCGTTAGTACAAACTGATATGTGTCTCATTGTCTATCTACCTATAATTTATACTTATAGGTAATAACCCAATATTCAACATTTATATTCAGATCTGCATTTACTTATCCAAGAAAACAAGAAAGCATTTGCTTTATTTTTGTGAAACTATAGTGCCCTTTCTGGCAAATTTCTCAGATAAAAGCAATTTTTTGTAATAGTTATGGACTCTCTAAATACAGAAATTAAATTTCTAAGACTCTCCAGAAAATAGTTACCCAGTTATCGTCTCTTTATAAGTTAGAATACAGTCTTAACTGTTGCAACAACAAATACCCAAGAGGAAAGATGGTAGACAAGATAGAAGATTACCTCTCTCTTATAACAAAGTGTGAACAGCTCAGGGTAGATGTAGCATTCCAGGGTGTTAGGGAAAGGTGCTTTCTTACTTTTCTTGTTGACTGAATCTCAATACCTGGCATGTCCCTTTCTTTTTGAAAGGATTACCTGAAAATTGCATACATCATTTCAACCTGTTGATCAGAACTAAATCACATGGCTAAATCTTGCCACAAAGAAGGTGAACAATATAGACTTTACCTGTGTGTTAATGTACCTAGCTAGGTTGAACTACTATTAAAAACAAAAAATGGACAATATATATTGGGAGTAATCAGAATCTCTGCCATCCTAGACATAGCTTCTATTGCATTGAAGTTCGAACATTGGAATATTGAGAAAGGACAAATACTAGTTTTAGAGGTGTTCTTGGAATGAATGATTTGTTAAAATATTAAATTTAAAACTACTATCTATATTGAAAATTTTGTAATCCTCAAGTTGTCATGCAAAAATAAAAAAGAGTTTACCATCAGGTTGAGCTAAGTTGATATTTTTGGAACTCTCATAAGATAGGAAGTCCTTGCTTCTCATGTGTGTGTGTGTCTTAAAAATCTCTACATACATTTTGAATTTTATGGCTGCTCCTTTCATCTCTCTCAGCTACTTTTTATACATTGTGCAATATCTCAGTTCTTTTTCCCTTAATGTGTGTTGCAAATCAATAACTTTGTTTTATTTTCTTTCTTTTATATTCTCTTTGTTACTGAGGTCCTCTTAACAGTCTTAATTATTCACACTAAAAATAATGGATTGATCTGATGAGAGATCCTGTTTCTAAAGTAAATTTGAAAGAAAATCCTCAAAAGTACTTGATGTATTAAAACTACTGCAAAATTATATTTATAAGATGCACTAGCCAAGTGTTATCTTTATTTCTGTGTTGAGTTAGGGTTAGGGATAATGGAAACTTGGTCCTAAGCCTTGTCACTACTGAAATGGTACATCTGGCCTTGGAAAATCCATTAATATGAGAGACTAAGAAGCCTCTTGCTAGGGATAAATATTAAAGAAAAATATCAACACAGCCATATTTGAAACAAAGAAGTCATACAGTAGGGAACTTAGAAGTCATATAGGAGGGAAATTTTCATTTTAATGCTTTCTTTGTCACTTAAATCTTTTCTCTAATCTAGTTCCCCAGGTCCTATGGCAAAGATGGAGAGAAGTGGTTAGGAGGAATAGGATGGCTAGAAGTGAAAGATTATAATAATAAAATCTCTTTAAGACATCGAAACCACAAGAACTGGTTATGACACAATGGAAAAGAACATAGCACTCAAATGGGGAGATCGTCTCACTATCCCACAGAACAGTGTGCCTTGGACACCTCTAGAACATTAAAGGAAATGGTACCATGAATTTGGCAGTGGTACCCAGCAGAGACATGACAAGTGACAAATGGTAATTCGTATCAGTTGTGACAGTACTGAGGATTCAGGCAGATATATTAGCACCTCTTAGAAGAAGGTCAAAGCTGGAGAAAAGAGAAAAATGTTTTCTACAGCAGGTTCCATAAATATCAAATAAGCCAAAAGAAGCTTAAACACATGCCAAAGGGCCATATCCTCCTATTAAGTGACTAGAGCACATTCTATTCTATTAAGTGACTAGGGAACTTCCTGCTATCTACTAGCATCCTTCCCTCAAATTCATTCACTTAACTTTTTAATCAGTTTATTTGGCAAATATTAGTAAGTGCTTTCTAATCCTTAGACATTGTAATAGTGGCAATTTCTAAACAGTACTGAGACACAATCTCTGCTTTTGAGGAAAATCATCTGGATGAGTTAAAGGCAAATGCTTGCTGCTGAGCTGGCTCTGTGCTCTTTATCTTCTCTTCCATCTGGGACTGAATACTTAGAGTTTGGCCCAGGTCAAATTGCTCCTTGACACTCAATATGTGGTGACAGCACAAAGACTCATCTGTTGTAGATAGGTTTTTTTTTTTTTTCCGAAAGCTCATTTCTATTTTGAGAAGCATCAGAAAAAAGAGACTTAAGATAGTGTCTTTAAACTGAATAGATTTTAATGACCAGCACTGAGATAAATATTCTGCACATAGTTTAAAACTGAGATACTAAAAATAGTCTTAGTCTCAATGCCGAGTCCGAAATTAAATCAGACATTGAATTAATCATTTCATATATCGTTACTTCCTTAGAATATTGATTGTTATTTCTAAGTCATGCACATAATATTTCTAATGAAAAATGACAACTCAATCACCCTTTAAGATCTCTAACTTTTTTATTGAGTTAGAAATTCATATAACATAAAATTAACCATTTTAAATTGTACAATCCAGTGGCATGTGGTGCATTCATAATATTACGCAACCACTGGCTCTGTCTATTCTCAAAAATTTCCCTCTCCGCATACCCCTTAATCAGTCACTCCCCTTCTCCCACCCTCAATCCCCTATTAACCACTAATCTGCTAACTGTCTCTATAGATTTGCCTATTCTGGACATTTCATGTAAAAGGAATCGTACAAAACGTGACCTTTGGTGTCTGATTTCTTTTCCTTAGCATATTTTTGAGGTTTATTCAAATTATTTTTATGGGTGAATAATATTCCATTTCATGGGAGTACCACAATTTGTTATCCATCCGTCCATTGATGACATTTGGGTTGTTCATACCTGTTGTCTAATACGAATATGGATACTATAAACATTTATGAACAAATATTTGTTTGAGTATCTGTTTGCATTTCTTTTAAGTATGTACTCAAAAGTGGAATTACTGAGTTAATGTTTAAACATTATCTATGTTTAGCATTTTAAGGAGTCACCGTTTTCCACAGCGACTGCACCATTTTACATTCCCACCAGTAAGGTACATGGGTTCCTATTTCCCGATATACTCACCAACACTTATTTTCCTTTTTTTTCACTATAGCCATTCTAGTGGGTATGAAATAGTATCTCATTGTGGATTTGATATGCATTTCTTTAGTAACCAATGATGATGAACATCTTTTCATATAAATGTTGGACATTTGTATATATATATTTTTGGAGAAATGTCTATTCAAGTCCTTTGTCCATTTTGTAATTGGGTCCTTTGTCTTTCAGTTGTTGAGTTGTAAAAGTTCTTTATATATTCTGGAGACTAAATTCTTATGAGATATGTGATTTTCAAATGTTTTTCCACTGTGTAGGTTTTCTTTTAACTGTTTAGATAATATCCTTTGATACACAAAAGATTTTTGCTTTTGTTTTTGTTTTTGAGGAAGATTAGCCCCGAGCTAACATCTGCTGCCAATCCTCCTCTTTTTGGTGAAGAAGACTGGCCCTGAGCTAACATCCATGTCTACTTTATATGTGGGACGCCTACCACAGCATGGCTTCCAAGCAGTTCCACGTCGGGACTCAAACCGGCAAACCCCAGGCTGCCAAAGTGGAACGTGTGCACTTAACCGCTGCACCATCGGGCCTGACCCAAAAGATTTTTTTTATAAAGTGCAATTCATCTATTTTTTTTTCTCTTTTTACTCCTGCTTTTGTTATCAAATCTAAGACTCCACTGCCAAATCCCTGAGGACACGAAAATTTATCCATATGTTTTCATCTAACAGTTATATAGTTTGGTTTTTATATTTAGGTCATTAGTCCATTTTGAATTAATTTTTGTATATGGAGTGAGGTAAGTGTCCAACTTTATTTTTTTGTATGTGGTTATCCATTGTCCCAGTATCATTTGTTGAAGATTTTTAATTTTTGAGTGAATAGACTTTTCTATTTATAGTTATTATTTAGAATTACAGGGAAGTGGGGGTTTATAACGAAGAATAAGAATACTTTGATTTAGGAGGTTTCATAGCTTCTGGCGTAATACAAAGGCTGCCTATAAAGATAGTATTGCAGGATAGCTATGACAAAAATATAAGCCAAATTATTTCATCATTCAATTGATAACAAATTAATACCTAAAAAAAAACAGCCATTGGGACCAAAATAGGACTGCAATTACTGTCAAGTCAATTTAGTCAAATGAGATACTAGCCAACACTTACTATGAATGATCTTATATTAATTAACTACTAATTCTAACATATACTAATAGGCAGATGTCTGAAAAGGCCATTGAATAAATATGTAAAGCTTTGGAACAGCCAGAATTCAGATGACAAGCACTTCTAATCCATGTTTATGCCAGATGGCTTATTGTTTCATTAGTCCCAGACTTATTATTGTAAAGATAAATGCCTCTTTATATTATAATATTTAAAAATATGCATGTGTGTGTTCAGAAGTAAAGGACATAATTTCAGACTGGATTTTATTTAAATTTATTTTAGAGTGACCAAAGGATTTTATTATTTTAAAATTCAAGTGTCAAAATACTTTTAATAGGAAGATAGTTAACCCAACAACCCCCAAATAAAAATATAAATAACTAAACAAATGATTTGAGATATATTTTCTATTTCAATAAAGACTGATCTGAAGAAAATTGAAAGCAAAGGTGTGAAAAGCACCATTTTTTAAAGTTCATAATGAGTTATGAACGATGAACAGTTAAAATGAATAAAACACCAGAAACTCCTCTAGGCCTTAGCTGTGGCTGTTTTATCTGCCTAGATGGCAGATAGCTGAATATAGATATCTGAATGGACTCTTCTTCCTCTTCTTTTGTCTTCCTTATCAGTGTCACCTTGTGACCAAGCATTCCCTAGCACTCTCTCCAGTTTTATTTAATTCCACAAAAATTATCTATCTATATAGAATATAATATATATGATATATTTTTTCATTTGTCAAAATTCAGAATTTAACTTTAGTATGATACTATCAACTAACGTATAGACTTTATTCAGATTTTTCCAGTTTTCTCCCTAACATCCTTCTTTCTATTCCAGGATTCAATTTACGACACCATGACACTTTTTGATACCATGTCTTCTTAGTCCTTTCCATCTCTGATATTATCTTAGTATTTCCTTGTTTTTTTGTGACCTTCACCCTTTGGAAGAGATTCAGTTGGGTATTTTTCAGAATGCCCTTCAGTTTGAGTTTGTTTGATGTTTTCTCATGATTAGACAAGGGTTCTGGATTTGGGGGAAGTATACCATAGAGGTAAACAGCCTTCTATGGCATCACATCAGAGATACATAATATCAACAGGACTTACCACTGATTATGTTAAATTTGAATACATAGTGAATGTGGTTTCTCACATATTTCTTCATTGTAATGTCACTGTTTTGCTCTTTACACTCTATTCAAGTTTCTACACACTGCCGACACTCAAGGGGAGGGAAATTAACCTGCACCACCTGAAGGGGAGGATTATCTGTATTTAGATTTTCAAATTCTTTTGCAACAAAAATGTGTCCATTCTCCATTTATTTATTTTTTCAATATCATTTATTCTTTGGGTTATAGTAAGATAACTATCATTATTTTATTGCTCAAATTATTGCACCTTTGGAGCTCTTTCAAGCTGACCCTGTGTCCTTTTGACATGCATACCCCCATCTGTTCCTAGGTTTAGTTTTGTTTGTTTGCTTATCGGTTTGCTTAGCACTTCCTTACATTCTGGCAGAGTAAGATACTACAGGCTCATCTTGAATTTTTCCTGCCGAAGATTTAAAATCAACTATTTCTCTAAAGAGCTTGTTTTTCATACATGTTTTACTTATTTACCTTCTATTTCTTTACACTAAAGTGTAAGTTCAATATGAGTAAAGTTTTTGTTTCTTTTATTACCCATTGTATCCTTAGTGCTAAACACAATGCCTGGCACACAGTCAGCATTCAATAATAACGCAAAATAGGTGAATCAACATAAGAAAATTAAGTTCACCCTATACTTACTTATCATCATCACCATTTTAAAATGCTTTTTATCATTTTCCCTCAATATATTCTGTGCTTCAAAAAAATCTGACCAGAAAATGTAGACCATAATGAAATTACCTTCCCTATAGGGTTTTTTATAATAACTAAATTTTTAAAAATTGCGGCTAATGCTGCTAGAGTGGACCCTGGCATTTTAAAAATACATCTTCTTCCTCCTCCTCCTCCTCCTTTCATCAGCATCGTCCTCATCATCATCGTCATCATCTCATTGACCTTTGGGCATGGCTACAGCAGCAGAGGAATTCTATCTACATTTTTTTAATGAGATAAACAGACTTTTTCATATTTCTCCATGACTAATATGATATTTTCTTGATTTATGTAGTATAATTTTTATGGCTTTGATGAAACTAAAGAGAGTATAATAGAATTCATTACTGCATACCTGTTTAAGTCAAATGTCTGAACCCTTTTTCAACATGACAAGAAAATAGGAGGAAAATAAAAGGAGACAAAGAAAGAGAAAGAGAGACAGGCAAAGCTGCTTGACCTTAAATCCAATGAAAGTTTACTTTGTAATTTGCCACCGTTCAAGGGTTCTAGTCTAATAGCCTTGAAGATTCTGACTATTTTTCTTCAAATGTTTGGGAACCACATACATTGAAAATATGTCACAACATCACACTTCTTTGTCCTTACTCGGAAACTCTATAAAGTTCTAACTGAATGTCTTTCAAAGTCATATCAGCCAATGCAGTTTAATCTTTTTAATTATGCAACAGTAAGTTTAGTGTCAGAAACAGATATAAAAAATAACTGAAAATCGAGAAGTCACTAAAATGGAAAGCTTATTTATCAATGCAATTTTGTTATTCCAGCACAAATGTCTGGACTGTATCACATGCTGTCATGCCTCACAGGGGTTTCTTTTCCATGGTGGAGATGATATATATCGTAGAAATTGATATAAAGAGATGTATTACCATACCATAAAATGCTGATTCCAAAATTGCTTTCCAATCACAATTTTCATGCTCTATACATAATCTCAGTATGTAATAGTGCCTTAGTCATTTGTGGTTTGATTTCTTCCAGTAAATACTTGCATTGCTCATAAAGTACATGAATTTTGTCAATATTTTAGATTTAGGTTGTGCTATATGGTGATAAATGATTGACTAAAATTAAGAGAATTGGAAATAATTCTAAAAGCAACCTGGAATTTTAAAATTTGAAATGCTTATGTGAAAAGAGGAAGGACTTATTTTTCATATCCTGATTTACAAATGGCTTAAGCTCTGCGTAGAAAAATGCACTGAAAGAGACAAAACTGAAAGAAGACTGACTAAATATATAAAGTTTCTCTCTTCTAAGTAAGTATTGATGTTGTTTGCTAGGAGAGCTGCTTTTTCTCCTTCTTCCCGTATTAACTTTAACAAGATATGAAATTGATTCCCTCAGATCACAAATGCAACATCAGTCACATATAGAATTGTGAAAAAATTTCACCAGTGTTGTGTGTCAAATGAACCATTGTGTCTAAAGTCTATGATGGAGAGATTTTTCATACCAAACTCAAGTTATTATATATATGAATAGACATTGCTTGCTTTCTTTTGGAAAATACGGATGTACTTACTTCTGCTCCTGCCACACTCTTCAGAGAATATAACTGTATTTCTTGTCTGCTTTCCTAAAGGGTGCTACACCGAAAATATCTGTAAAAACCAAATAAAAATCCTTGAAGTAAAGATAAAGTATTCACTAGCATTTGAAATAATAAGCTGGTTTTATCTTGGTTTCTGATAATTCCTGAATAGTAAGACTGGCATTCTGTTTGCTATGAGATTTGTTACTGTCATTTTCTTCAATGTATTCTGTGCTCAGTATAATTTTGGTTGTTTTTGATGATGTATTTATGCATGAGGGTGTGTATGAAGCTGTTTAATAAGGATTCATTTCCTTACCCCATGTTATTCTTTGTAACATCATTGCTGACTTCACACACACACACAAAAGATAGGGATGATTTACCTGTAAATATTTGTAACTCACTTAATACCCATCATGTAATGTTAAAGTTAAATTCAATTACCAGGTGTTTTAAGTTATATTTTAAAACATAATAATATGTGAAGGCTCTTAAACATAGCTATCCAATAAGATAGAAGATAAAATCACGTAGAATCTTAGATATAATATTCCTATTGTGTTAAGAAAAAAAAGGTTAATTTTATGGCCAATATTTTAAATTTTAAATGTAAAAGGGAATTTAAGGTAATACAAAGTGATATGAGGGAGAGGTGTCAGGATTGATACTGATACATATCTGAAAATTGAACACAGAAACATAGAAAGCAAAGTTACATTTAAATACAGGTAATAACCAGAGTCTATGCATTATGAAGTGGTTAAAAGAAACTGAAAATATTTAAAAGAAGAAAATTCTTTCTCTACATATTTTTCATAAAGAATACAGACACTTTTGAGAGATACATTGGCAGACCTTCATAAATTTAAAATTTAAGAATTTCTCTACTGTACGTACTGCTCTTCCCTCTATAAAACATAAAGGCCAAGGTAGTGATTATATAGCAATGATGCTGAGTGAATACCTGCCTAAACACAAACAGTAATGAATTTCCTTCTCCATACATTATTTTCTCACCAAGGGATTCATGTCCATCTTCTATAATTCTTTTAGAATTCAATATGTTATTGACTCTTTCATATTATAGTATAGTTTGCTCTACATGTATCTCTCTACTATAGTCTGAGTTAGCGGCTGAAGGAAACAAGACCAAGCTGCCATTGCATAGAGGCTACTTTCTGCCGTAATTGGTATAGAGAAGTTCTTAAATGTTTATTCAGTAGTTCACGCATAACGGTGCTTTTGATAAAGGCACAGAACTCCAACCTAGACATGATTGTTCCCTTACAAAATAAATTAAAGAAAAATCATCTATGCAAAATAACGACATAACAAATTGTAGAAGCAGGGAAGACGGGAGGAAGGCGTGGGAAGAGGATTCTTGCAGAGACTAGAGTCACTCAGTATAATTTTCAAACATCTTCTTAATGATTGAATTCATTTTTTTTCAGACTTTTAAATTTAACTAGTTAATACTGTGTGACTAATTTCTTACCAAGGTGAAGTAGGCAGGCACTGCTGTTGATATATCTTTAAAAGGAAGAAAGTCACCAAGTAAGTGTCCTTTTGTATTTTCCTTTTCTTTCTGCTAGCCTGACTTGATCCTTCATCCTATAATTGTTTTTTAAGTGTGAAGACAAGAGTTGTGAATGTTCTAAGTCTAAATTCCTTTGACTATTCAAAATTTATTTTTGTTTCTACAAATCACATAAACTTTTTAGTACTCAATTTTGACATGTGAAAAACAGGAGGGTTTGAACATAATTTCTAGGAAGTAATTTTGTGTTTTAGTCCTAACTCAGGGAGGTTATAAATGCACTGAAACTTTTTTTTTAAGCAGAGTCCTTCAGATGAAGTGTAGTTTGTGTATTCTATTACATTCAAGCAACAGTGTCATGATATCAGCTCATTTCAATCAATAAAGAGTAATGCTTATAGATCACCATATCATTTAGTGTTCAGTTATAAATAACGGAAACATTCTAGACATTTAAATCAGGATGGATTTTACTGTGGGGAATGAGATGCTTCCAAAATTGTTCAACTGATTGGAAGAACAAATTCTGTGTGGGTCTTCCATAATATTATGGCACAACTGGCCAAACAAAGGAACTGCTACCTCTGTGGTAATCAGGAAGCTCTACTAATCACAGCTCTCCAAACCTGACTGTTGGCTCTACAAATAGGTCTCCGCTGCAACCTGAAGCTCAGGAATGAGCTCTCGGAATTGTTAGTCCTAGAGACATTCCTTGTCTGCTAGCGGCACAAAGTCAGCTGAGTGCCCCTTGTGCTTTACTCTCCACTTCACTTTGGTCTGAATTCAAGCCTCGTATAAGTATCTTCTAAATGAATTCTAGAAATTCAGCTGAAAAGGAGTCTGGGAAATGCGAGTTCTGGTTCTCTTGTGAATGCAGTCCAGCAAGGTACATTAGAAGAAATTTCAACAAATATTGAGCAAGTTAATTTACCATATCTACCATAACTGCTCAAGTCTTTGACTTAATAAAGCGTTTAATAAAATAATATTAATACTATTTATTTTTAAAAGAAAAAATCTGTTTTAATGATCTTACTCTTATCAGTACCAAAACTAAAAATCCCATTCTTAAAGAAATAACTTGCTCTCTGTTTGCCCCGATCTCTTGTGCTAAATTGTTGTACTTTTGCAGGTTATAGATATATAGGAAGAACCTTAGCTCTCAGCCGTGACTAGAAGTCTTTCAGATGTAATCATTCGGAAAACAAATTGGTTCCAAACAACTAAACACCAGTTCGAAGTGATTTTCATTTCAGGCTTCTCTTTTTAAGACACTCAGGGAATGCTTGAATCTTATTAGGCAAAAGAAAAAAGGATCAAGAAAATTTGGTATTAAAATCATAATAAAATAAGGTGCAAAAATTATAGTTTAGGAATAGCTTTTTAAAAAATATTTCAAAGCAAATTATTGCCCCGAAATGAAAGAAAAACGGAGCCAAATGGCAAAGTCAAAAAAAGTTAAAAAATCTTAGATGACTATATCCAAGGTTAAAAAATTATTAAATTAGGAAAGAATCTATAATAATGTAAGTTATTTTTCTGGTCACCGGTAATGATAAAAATGAAGAATTTAGGACAAAGTTATCCACAATAGCCGATATATTCTGGACAAATACATTTTTTTAAAAGTATGACAATCTCCAGAAGGAACATCTCTGCTGTGACTTATGCATTTTAAAAAGCGTGATTTTAAGTTCTTGTTGGTGTACTTAAGCTAAATAGATGCCAAAGTACAGCCTTCCTACAACATTGCTTTTATTCTCATGCATCTGAGCAGGAAACGCTTAAATCAAAGAATGCGATTCTCTTATTTGAAATAGAGACGTGCAGAAAGCATTTGTGAGGGAGAAGGGTGGGCAGGAGTTGTACTCAGTGGACTTTTCTTAACAAGGAACGTTGCACTATCTATTAAGTGAAATAGCGAATGGGAAACTGTAAAGGACCAGGACTCCTATTAGGAAGGAATCTTAGAATAATAGTCTGTGGCCTCAAAGGCTTGTGACGTGTAGAGACAACTGAACCGTTGAAATGTTTCCTCGGTAAAATTTTATCTCCACTTGTGTAACAAAACGCATTCTCACATTTTAGGGAGAACATATTTAAAAGCCATGGAAGAGCGGCGAAGCATGCAGACCATTTATTTATGTATTTAAACACAGAAAATGTTTTTGAGTAAAATCAGAAGACTCAGATTTATGTAGGAGAATGAAGTCCCTCTTGATGAAGCTGCAGTTGATTAGCCTGTATGTTTGTTTGCTTTTGTGGGCTGTGTATGCTCTTCAAAGCGAGGAAAGAAGATAAACATGTTGAAGGGACCAGGAGGAGGCTCCAGACACTCGAAATTCCTCCTTTCCTATAAAATCCTTTTAAGATATACAAACAGAAAATTTTTTGAAGTCTTTTTTTTGTGACCTAACAGACACTAACAAATTCTCTGTATATTAAAATAGAGAACATACAGTATGCTTACATCATGCCAGGCACATCACTAAAGGACTTACATTTACAAGTTAATTTAATACTTTTGATAACCCTATGAAGAAATTAAAGTCTCATCCAGTCTACTGATGCGAAGTTGAGGGAGAGAGTGGTCAATTGCCGAGGGAAACAAGAGTGAGAGAGCCAGGATTTGGGATCCTTGTCCTCTGATCACTTGGGTGATGCTCTTAACTATCGCTCCCTATTGCCTCTGGAACATTGATGATCTGTGGTGATCTTTAGTGTCACTACCCACAGGAGGCAGAAAAGACTGAAATTGAAATTTATTTCTGATTTTTTGGGAATGCAGGCATTATTGCCTTTAAATTATGCTTAAACCGTTCTTTTGAACTTCCTATTCTAACGTAATTCTCAAATTTGCAATAAGATTCTTTACAGAGATACGAGGTCTTTTCTTTCCCTTCATACATCTTCAAAACGGCAAAACCTTAAAAGATAATAGAAATTAAAATAGGTGATATGGAGAGGTCTTAAAATTGATATTTAAGGGTGAATGCCCCCCAAAAGACAAACATAAGGAGAAATTTGCAAGGACATTACAAATGAACCATAGTCAAAATATATATATATATATATATATATATATATATACACACACACACACTAATATTTAAGATTCTCTTCATAAATCTAATGAGGAGTTTTTTTCAAATTATAGAATTAGAATCTCTGAAGGGGAAGTAGGTAATCTTCATTTTTAAAAATGAGGAGCCGGCCCCGTGGCCAAGTGGTTAAGTTCATGCGCTCTGCTGCAGCAGCCCAAGGTTTCGCCAGTTCGGATCCTGGGCACGGACATGGCACCGCTCGTCAGCCCACACTGAGGCAGCATCCCACGTGCCACAACTAGAAGGACCTGCAACTAGGGTATACGACTATGTATGGGGGAAGTTTGGGGAGATAAAGCAGAAAAAAAAAAAGATTGGCAAGTTCTTAGCTCAGGTGCCAATCTTTAGGAAAAAAAAAAAGAGTATCTGTCATTCTGATGCATATTGGAGTTGGAGAGCCACCGACTAAGATTTTATGTTAATAATAGAACATTTGCTGACTGTCTACCATATTCTAAGTCTGGCACCAAGCAATGAGCATGAGATAATACAATTTACCTTCAGAGGTATCCCATTCTTTGAAAAGAAACAGAAATGAAAAGCCAAAATTACGCAAAAACATATTTTAACACTTCTATTTAATTGTCAATTTATCTGGCTTTGTTGCAATTATGTATGTCATCACTATTACCAAATGGAAATAAAAATGTCTATTTTTCCACCAAATGGAACACCAGAACTAATTCAGATTATATTATTTTGCAACAATATATAAATGATTGTATTTTCTCCTACTTGGTCTTGATTGATATTTTTGTTTTAGAATTTTTATTACACTATTCAGAAAACATAGAAGGGGATATGATTGTAGTAATTTATTACTGACCTGACGGCTACTAATAGCAAATGTTTTCCTCAAAAAATCAAAGCATATTAGCACTGAGAAAGTTGGTAACTTTGGTCCTTATTTTCCAATGTTCTTGAAAGACGGTCCTTGAACATCTTCCTGATCATGTTCAAATGTGAAAGTATTGTTCTTTGAGTATATATATTCCCTGTTGTAAATGTTCTGAAAGTTAGAAGTGTAAATTTACTTTTTCCATATTCTAAGTGTACCTACACAGAATTATTTTACTTTTCCTTTGCATGTAATTTGGTTCTTTAAATATTTTATAAAGCTGTACCTGCATCTATTTCCCTACACTATCTGCAGTTCCCTCTTCGACCTCCTTTTTTATTACTTCCCTCTACTCCCCATCACACTGGCCTCTTGCATCCTTCCACCTAAGGGAACTTGCATTGGCTCCCCTCTCTCACTAGACATCATTTCCTCAGATATGTGCTTGGCTAACTCCCTCACCTCCTTTAGAATATTTTCAATTAAATACTATCTTCCGAGTGACCTCTAACCTGAATGACTTATTTAAATTTAGAGCCAACCACTCCTCCAACACCACATGATAATTCAGATCTCTTTGATGTTGTTTTATATTTTCCATAGTACTTACCAGCTCCTAACATGCATACTTGTTTTTATTACATTTAATTGTAATTAAGATCTTTCTCCCTTCCTATAGGATCATTTCCAGGAAGTAATGAATTTTTCTATCTTTTGCTAATTAATGTATCCCAAGTATTCCTAAGTATCCCAAGTATTGCTTGGAACTGAACATAATGACAATAAGTGATAATTCACTGGGACTATATACTTATTTAATCAGGCACTAGACTTTGTTCATCTAAAGATGTTTCTACTTGCTTGCCTGTTTCTTCATGTAGTTGCATTACCTCCATTTTATGTTTTTTTCATAATGAGGAGATATTAAATAAAATGAATATTCTTTATATTAAGCAAATACTCCATTCTAAGTAATTGCTAGGATTAGAAAATAGTCAATTTCAAAATATGACATGCTAAAATTTAACTGGTTATCTGTGTTGTAAACTGACAGTGATATTGTTATTGTTTATCTCTAAATTCTGGAGTTATTTTTTCTTCCGAAATAAAGAAAATTACCTGTATAACAAGAATAATACAGATTTCCTATTTATTAGAGATTGCTGAAACATAGTATGGCAAAACATCAGATAAATTCACTATTCTATGCACACTGTAGAAATCTAAGAAATATTAAACCTCCACGAAAATTCCAGATTGAAGTTTACCTGTAAAGCATTTATTGTGTTTCTTTAATGAAGGTTACACGTGCCATTTATAATTGTCAAACGTGCCTTGGCTAATAAGGAAAAACTCCTTTTGGAGATAAGCTCCAGACAAAATTCTGCCGTTTTCAACTTATTGTGTATAACCTATTGTCTATACTATGTGAGTAATAAAAGGTGACTATTCCTTGTCAAAGAATATGTACTTTATCTATAAATTCTGTAATTGGAAATGCTAAACCTTAAGGATAATTACATTTCTGATGCTGTATTTAAATTAGAGCATATGAAAGAGGGAACTCATGAACTGACCAATTCCTCACAATCTTTTCAGAAATTGCCATGAGATTTACGATAATTTACATGTGGAGGTTTGATCTGTGCATTAATTACTGCTTTTTCTGAAACCAAGTATCAGTGATGTTCAGAGATTTCTTCTAAACAATGGGAATACTTTAACAATTATCCAGCATCCTTTGAATGCAGTGAGAACAAGAGCAAATGAAGTTTGCCAGGTGTGCTGATGGCTTAGCTTGGTTGATGTAGCTAAATCTGAA
This sequence comes from Equus przewalskii, assembly GCF_037783145.1. Classification (NCBI taxonomy): domain Eukaryota; kingdom Metazoa; phylum Chordata; class Mammalia; order Perissodactyla; family Equidae; genus Equus; species Equus przewalskii. The sequence goes on along the minus strand of NC_091833.1, from coordinate 74,137,183 downwards.
GCTCTTTATACAATAGTGCAATCTGCAAATAGGAATATAGATAATGTGTACAAATTACCGGTTGTAAGTGAATTCAGAGGCTCAGTTTTTATGTTATGTACCACGACGAGAAGAATTATCTGAATTGATTTAAATTTATATTATGAACAGATTCAGCTGTTTGCTATTGAATCACAACGTGTGCTACTAATGAAAAGAATCTCCTCTTTGTAAGATATTTCAGTTCACTTCTTCATTAAAAAAACAGAAGCAAAGAAAAAGTTCTTTCCTAGAAGGAGTACAGTATAATTTTAATGTATTTTTCGACTAAATGCTTCACATAATTCATCACACCACACAGTAGATTAGGAAAGAAAGATACAATAGGAAAGTAACACAGAAGTGAGTTAGCAGGGGGCATGGGCCAGCCAATTAAAAGGACTATGATAGAAAAGATGAGAAGGAACACAAAGAGCAAAGTGCCAAGAATTAAAAATGAATTTGAACAAAATTAGAAAAGCTAAAGCAAACTAACAAAAAACTCTGTCCCTGGGAGAAGAAACAGATTCAAAGTGTTAAAGCTTGTTTTCTAAAAGACTCCTAATGCTGGGGAATCTTTGATTTATCTGGGAGTGGACCTTTTTTACAGAATGTGTATATTGTCCAAGATTTTTTCCTCTTTCCCAGCCTCCCAAGACCTCTCAGCCCTAGTCAAGCAAGTTCTTCGCCCTTAACTGTGTTAGATATCTAAAAGAAAAAGATCCAAAAGAGTGATTTAAATAGAGAAGAACCATCTCCCCACCTTAAATAGGAGCATAAAAGTAAGATGGAGACAAAGAGCAGTGAGTGATCTTCCTTCAGAATGAACTGAGGAGGTGATAGAAGCCTAGCCTAGACAGTAGAATAATGAACAGTAAACAGGAAGCTTAGGATAAAATAGAAAGTGATATATATACACAGGCACACCGCAGAGATGTTGCAGCTTCGGTTTCAGACCACTGCAATAAAGCAAATATTGCAATAAAGCAAGTCACATGAAGTTTTTGGTTTCCCAGTGAATATAAACGTTATGTTTACCCTATACTGTAGTCAATAAAGCGTGCAATAGCATTATGTCTAAAAAACAATGTACATACATTAATTAAAAAATGCTTTATAGCTAAAAAATGCTAACCATCATCTGAGCCTTTGGTGAGTCCAAATCTTTTTCCTGGTAGAGGGGATCTTGCCTCAATTTGATGTCTGTTGACTGATTAGGGTGGTGGTTGCTGAAGGTTATGGCAGCTGTGACAATTTCTTAAAATAAGACAACAATGAAGTTTGCTGCGTAGATTGACTTTTCCTTTCATGAGTGAACAATTTCTCTGTATCATGCGATGCTATTTGATAGCATTTTACACACCGTAGAACTTCCTTCAAAGTTGGAGTCAATCCTCTCAAACCCTGCTGCTGCTTTATCAACTAAGTTTATGTGATATTCTCAATCTTTTGTTGTGATTTCAATAACCTTCACGGTATCTTCACCAGGAGTAGATTCCATGTCAAGAGACTACTTTGTTTGTTCATCCATGAAAAACACTCTTCATCCGTTAAAGCTTTATCATTACAGCAATTCAGTCACATCTTCAGGCTTCTCTTCTAATTCTAATTCTCTTGCTATTTCCATCACATCTGCAGTTTCTTTCTCCACTGAAGTGCTGAACCTCTCTAAGTCATTCATGACAATTGCAATCAACTTCATCCAAACTCCTGTTAATGTTGATATTTTGACCTTTTCCCATGAATCACAAATGTTTTTCATGGTATCTAAAATGGTGTATCCTTTTCACAAGGTTTTAAATTTACTTTGCCAGATCCATTGGAGGAATCACTATCTACGGCAGCTACAGCCTTACGAAATGTATTACTTAAATGCTAAGACTTGGAAGTCAAAATGACTCCTTGGTCCAAGGGCTGCAGAATGGATGTTGTGTTAGCAGGCATGGAAACATTAATCACATTGTATATTTTTCTCAGAGTTCTTGGGTGATCAGATGTATTGTCAATGAGCAGTAATATTTTGAAAGGAATCTTTTTTTCTTTTTCAGTAGGTCTCAACAGTGGGCTTAAAATATTCAGTAAAGCAAGTTGTAAACAGATATACTGTCATTCAGACTTTGTTATTGCATTTATAGTTCACTGGCACAGTAGAATTAGCATAATTCGTAAGAGCTCTAGGATTTTCTGAATGGTAAGTGAGCACCGGCTTCAACTTAAAGTCACCAGTTGCATTAGCTCCTGACAAGAGAGTCAGCCTATCCTTTGGAGCTTTGAAGCCAGGCATTGTCTTCTCCTCTCTAGCTGTGAAAGTCCTAGATGGCATCTCCCTCCAATAGAAGGCTGTTTCATCTACATTGAAAATCTGTTGTTTAGTGTAGCCGCCTTCCTTCATGATCTTAGCTAGATCTTCTGGATAACTTGCTGCAGCTTCTACATCAGCACTTTCTGCTTCGACTTGTACTTTTACGTTATGGACATGGCTCCTTTCCTTAAACCTCATGAACCAACCTCTGCTAGCTTCAAACTTTTTTCTGCAGCTTCCTCACCTGTTTCAGCCTTCATAGAATTGAAGAGAGTTAGGGCCTTGCTCTGGAGTAAGTTTTGGCTTAAGAGAATGTTGTGGTTGGTTTGATCTTCTAATCAGACCACTAAAACTTTTTCCATATCAACAATAAGGCTGTTTCCCTTTCTTATCATTCATGTATTCAATGGAGCAGCACTTTTAACTTCCTTCAAGAACTTTTCCTCTGCATTTATAGCTTAGTTAACTGTTTGGTGCAAGACGCCTAGCTTTCAGTCTAGGCCTTCAACATGCCTTCCGCACTGAGCTTAATCATTTCTAGCTTTTGATTTAAAGTGAGAGATGTGCAGCTCTTTCTTTCACTTGAACACTTAAAGGCCGTTGTAGGGTAATTAATTGGCCTAATTCCAGTATTGTTGTGTCTCAGGGAATATGGAAGCCCAAGGAGAGGCAGAGAGATCGAGGAACAGCCAGTCAGTGGAGCAGTCAGAACACACACAACATTTATCAACTAAGTTCGCTGTCTTATAGGGGTGTGGTTCATGGCACCCCAAAACTATTGCAATAGTAATTTCAAAGATCATTGATCACAGATCACTATAACAAGTATAATAATAATGAAAAAGTTTGAAATATTGCAAGAATTATCAAAATGTGACAGAAACATAAAGTGAACAAATGCTGTTGGAAAAATGATGCCAATAGATTTGCTTGATACAGGGTTGCCACCAACCTTCAATTTGTAAAAAACACAATATCTATGAAGTGCAATAAAGTGAAATGCAATAAAATAAGGTATACCTGTGTACACACACACACAAACACACACACACATATGGCTTCAGATTGAATGAAATGATATTTCCTGACATCCAGTTGCCAAACAGTGATTAAGTATCCTCTCTACTGAAACATACTGTGCAGATGCTTAGAGTGTAGCTGTGAATAAAGCAGACACATCTCTGCCCTCTTGGAGTTTGCAATGTAACAGACAAGACAGGCTTAAAAACAGCAAATAATTAATTAAAATTTTATGAGTAACAAAATGACATAAAGAAGAAATTGATGGTGCTACGGGTTCATATAACAAGGCCATCCAACCTAATCTGGTAGAGATGGTCATGAATAATGTCCTTTGGAATTGAAATTTCAGCTGGTGTCTAAATGGTGAAAAGGTAAGCAGAAGAACCCCCAGTGTGGAAATTTTGCCAGCTGCTGAGTATGTCTACTCCGATTATGCATTCTCTAACTGGGAAAATAACTACAGGATGGGTTCGGGGACTGACTGGACCCTCTGTGAGATGGATCTGAGCTAAAACTCCATTGATCACCTGACCTCCATAAGCCCCTGCTGTGAGTGGCAGGCCACCATGATGTTTTGGGTCTCCTGAAATTACTGCTAGTTCAGAGCCAGTGTTCAGCAATTCCCAAAAGCTCTGATTATTTCCTTTTTCCCAATGCACAGGCATTGTGGTAAAATGCCATAAGTCCCTTTGGAAAAGGCTGGAAGAAAGATCAACAGTACGTACTTTTGGCAGTGTAGCTCCTCAAGGGAACTCTGTTTCTTCTTCATTCAAGGGATGCTGGGTCTGTTAACTGGTTCAAGTTTGGGAATTCACTGAGGGGTTGTGAATCTCAATTTTTATGATTTAAGTTAGACTTTTGTTGACTTTTTTCCCTTGCCACCATTTCCTTCTTATCTGACTTCAAATTTTTCCCTGCCTCCACTACTCTTTTTAAAGTTACCAGTGATCTCTGTTGTGACATTAACTTTTGGTCACATGATCCCTCAGCAGCATTCCACACAGTGGACCACTCTTTGCTTCTTAAATCACCCCACTATATTTCACTGAAAACAAAAGGGATTTTAACAAAACGTACATTTGATTGTGAAATTCCACTACCATGAAATCCTTTGATAGCTTCCTATACCCTTAGGATAAAGTCCTAAATTCTTAGAAGTCTCTTTACACAGTTATCCTCATCACTGTAATTATATTTTCTTTAGTGGTTGAAAAAAGTATATACATCAAATATGATCTCTTTCAAAATAACAGCTTATAAAAAAACAAAGTTTTAATCTTTAAAATAAACTAGAGATATTTGAAATACATGAATTTTTGTTTTACATTAAAACAAGCATGTAGAAACATTAATCAAAGTCTGATACTGCTCATTGAGAGTACTTAGTGAATAAGAAAAGCAGCTTGGAATAAAACTAAAGGCAACAAAACCAGAAAACAAGTGGAGGAGATCCTAATGCCACAGACTCTGAGGGGAAAGAGAAGGCTCCAGGCTCATGAATTATAGGCAGTAACCCCCAGATCCGGGGCGAAATAATGCCTGGAGGAAAAATATATTGTGAATCAGTTCTGACACAAAATTATGCTGAACCAGTCCCACTTGAGATTTCACTAAGAAATAAAGTCTTCTCCCCCTTAAATCCATTACCACCCCCCTAATCAGGAATCCTATGAAACTTTTCAAATATCCAGCAATAATATGCAAACACCACTACCAGAGCCAACAAATAATTCATCACAGGCTTCTCATTATTAAAAAGAAAATGTCCAAAGCAGGAAGGAAATTAGCAGTATTGAGAGGAGAATGATGTTTTTAAGTTATGGAAATTAATACACAATTGAATGCAGAAGAGATGGATCCGATAGACAATAAATATTGATGATGTTGGACATAGAATAAAATAAAGGTGAAAACAAGAGACAGGAGGAATAGAAATCAGGATACTGGAAGAGAAGGACAAAATATCACTCACTTAATACAAAGTAATGTTTTACAAAAAGAAATTGCAAAGGATGAATTTTATTTTTCTCTTCTATTGTTTCAGTCTGTCAGTGGGGAAAAGACATTTCCTTGATTTCTTTGTAATCTTAAACTTGCATGGTCTAAGTATTGCAGTAGTAGCCATTATATAAAATAGCTGGTGTGTGTATGTGTGTGTAAGCAGATAGTGCCCTGCCCCAGAGAATGGTTTCTCCTCTTGACATCTTCAGTCCATTTCATCTAAAACCTGAAAACACCACTATTGGCAGTCATGTCATCAATTGCTCTTTCCAGCCATTTAGGGATGTCATTAGGCCTTAGGCTTTTTGTAACAAGAAAGGATATATGCTTTGTACTTTTTCTCATGTCATATTTGTCAGCCTTTCTGTGAAATTACTGCAGTGTTCTTATCTGCCAGATGTCAATGAAATTTGAAGGAAAGGAACAAACACTATAGATATTTCAGTGGATCCTGGCTTTAAAATGATGGAGATACAAACCCACAGACATGCAATTGCTTTCAAAGTGTCTTTCTTCATGGCATTAAAATATATAAATATGAAAATGGAAAAGCTAGAATCAAAGATAAATTCAGAGATACATGTGCTTATGGACAGAAGTGAAATGAAGTGAAAGGAGAATGTACAATGCAAAAGAAAGCTGTGAAGATGAAGAAAACAAACAGAAATGTATAAAGAGGAAGGAGAAAAAGGTAGTGAAAACTGGATAGAGAAAACAGTGAAGATGTATCGTGCAATTTGGAGGGTCTTTGATGTTCTACCTGGACAAAATCTCTTCCCCTTGTTTAATCATTTTACTTTGGTTTTATTTGAATACACACATAAAAAAAAGGGTTCAGCCATTATCAGAATTTTTAGAAATGAATTATTAATGACAATATATTAGAACCAATTTTAGATGCTGCAGCGAAACACAGAGCCTTGAGGTAATAAAATTATTCTCTTGATTTGTAAGGGTATTTATAAATTGTATTAGCATACATCTTTTTATCTAATTATCCTGTCAATCCTGGGAAATAGAGAGAGCAAGTGTTGCATATTACAGATAAGGAAATTGAGACTTAAAGCACTAATAAGCAATGGAAATAAGACTAGAAAACTGATTTTCTTCCTCCCACCTAGGCCTCTTACTATTTTCACAATACAGCTCCACTTGTATCAGGAGAGGAAAATTTGGGTGATAAGAGGAATGTAATAAACAAACAAACAAGCGAACAAAATTAGTGTATGACACTGAAAACATATGAATTTTATCCAGAAACATCACAGTGATACTCCTCAATAATTTTTGGGAAAAAAAAAAGATACCAATGATGGAAAGGGTATGTGAAACATGAAAAGGGGAGAGTGGGCAATAGGTATGATACTACTGCTCAATTTTCCATCACAATTCTGCTTGATGAGGTGAGCTATTAAATAGATTCCTTTACAAAGTCTATTTTAAAGGTATATTACTCAAAATTCTCCAAAGAAACAGATATAGATATCTTTACCTATCTTTATATACATATATAGAAATATACAGATATAGAAACAGAACTAGAGAGAGAGAGAGAGAGAGAGATTTATTATATTATTATACAGTATTGTCTCACATAATTATGGAGGCTGGCTGGTCCAAAATCTGTAGTGTGGACCAAAAGGTTGGAGACCCAGGAGAGCCAATGTTTTTGTCTTTAATCCAAAATCTGGCAGATTAGAGACCCAGGAGAGTCAATGGGGTTGATGAAGTCTGAAGACAGTCTGCTGGAGAATTCTCTCTTGCTCAGGGGGTGCCAGTCTTTTTGTTCTAGTCAAGCTTTCAACTGATTGGGTGGGGCCCCCTCACATTATGAGGGCAATCTACTTTACCTAAAGTTCACCACTTACATGTTAATCTCATCCAAAAACATCCTCCATGTTGACACATAAAATTAACCATCACAAAGGTTATAGCCTCAATAGGAAGCTAAACATCCAGAGATGAAAATTGTACCTTCCTCTATAATGTCCACCCTGCTTTTGAGAAAATAATTTAATAAATACTTTCTGAATATCTACTGAGTGCCATTTCCTTTCCCAGGCTTTAGTGGTAAAGTGGTAAAATTGTTACTGAACCAAAGTGGGCTCGGTTTCTTGGTGAGTTGAAATCAAAGCCTTCACCAGAAGTAGTTGTCACATACAGTACAATTTATTTGCAGCAAATAAGGAGACCACAGGGAATCACTTCCACAACCATGGCCCCTGAACTAGCGAAAACAGGTGCCTTTTATTTTGGATGCAGAAGGAATATTCAAAAGGGAAGTTTCAGCATCGCAAGTAGAGGTGGGTATAAGCTCATGTAGGCATAGTTTGAAAACATGTTTCATATACATCGCATGTTATGCTAATAAGGCTTACGCTCCTCCTGGGGCAGAGATCTTCACATTAAAATGAAGCAAAGGGAACTTTGGGATGCTACTCTGTCCATTTGTGCAGGTGTTGCTCTTGTGGTGGGGTTTGGACCAGTTCAGGGCAGTTGGTGACTGCATCTCTTAGCAAAACTGAAAAACAACTTTGAGAAACAGTTACGTGCTTTTGAAACTTCCTTTGAGATACTCATGGCCATTAGTTGGTGACAAAATTTATTGACAAGGCCCAGACCCTCATGCTTTTTATACGACCATCATCCATAGTAATTTAATTCTGGGCCTATGGCATATGGATGACTTTGGTAGTTTAAAGCAAAGGTCTCTTTTCCCAATGTACAGAGAAGACCTTCTTTCTCATGGGCAGACTCCTCCTTTGACATCCTAAGTAACATAAACCCATTGGCAGTTTATGGCAGATACAAGCATTTAGCAATGGTTAGTGACACATATATCTCTGAACACCTAATCTGGGAGGAAGCAGAATTAAATATTTTTAAAAGCTTTCTATATTTTCTATCAATTTGTATTGAGATAATTTTTACCAAAAGACTTTACACGGAGATATAATTCCATTAAAGTGCTACCAATACTATATTAAGTCTGTCAGTATTGAAAACAGCTTTGAGAGGAAATATTCCGTGTATATGTATATTGTATTTTGTATCATATATTTGCACCAAATGTAAAACCAAGCTCTGACTATAAACTAACAAGTTGTTTGGGTTCTGGAGTTTGGGATTTATTATTTAGTATTAATAAATTTTATATGAGCCTGATACTCCTGGAGAAAATTTTTTTAAAAAATATGTTATATCCAGGAATGCTTACCTATTAGCTTCCTAAGGCTGCTGTAACAAATTACCAGAAACTTGATGGCTCAAAACAATAGAAATTATTCTTTAATATTTCTGGAGACCAGACATTCTAAGTCAATAGGACTAGGCTGAAATCAAGGTGTCAGCAGAGCCATGCCCCCAGAGGCTCCAGGGGACAATCCATTCCCTGCCTTTTTGGTTTCTATTGGCTGCTGGGATCCTTGGATTGTGCTTACGTCACTCTAGTCTTCAAGGCTTTCATTTTCAACTCTTCCTCTGCTCCAATTTCATATTGATTTCTCCTCTGTATGTCTGTGTAAAATCACCTCTGCCTTTATCTTAAAAGACTACTTGTGATTGCGTTAGAAGTCACCTGGATAATCCAGGAGAATCTCTCTGTCTCAGAATCGTTAATTTAATCACATCGGCAGAAATAGCTTTTTGCGTATAAGGTAACATTTATTGGTTCTGGATATTAGGAACTGATATCTTTGGGGGCCATTAGTCAGCCTCTTTAGCAACATATGATTAATTTTCATTTTCATGAATGAATCAGTTCAGATAAATTGGATTATGGTACTGTAACAAATAACCCTAAAATATTGCTTTCTTAAAGCAACAAATGTTTATTTTTCCCTCATGCTACCTATCTATCACAGTGTCCTTACACAGAGGCTCAGGATGACTGAGCCTTTACTCTTGGGAATATGGCCTGGCACAGAAAGGAAGGGACTGTGTGAATTGTGCACCACCAACTTTTAAAGACTCCACCTGGAAGCTTAGCTTTCATTGGCCATCCTAACCTCTGGAGATCCTATTTTGTGCCTAGAAAGTGAAGAACCAGAAATGTTGGTGAATGGCTATAACTATCACAGTGAAGTTGGGTGTTTCAGCTCAACATTCCGCTATGATATAAAGAAAATGGATTTGAAGTAAAAGTTAAGAATAAATTGAACGAACTTGAATAATAGGCTACCTTAAAATATACCAGGTACTATCCAGAAGACTTGGATTATTTTCTTGTAACTGATATTTGTTCGGATTTGGAAGCATAATTGAACTAGGTACTGTTGTGTGGATAAACCTAAACATATTTCCTTGGGGTGATGGGGGAAGATGTGATATTATCTCATACAACAGAGTGAATAACAAGCCTTTTATAAAGACTTTAATGTTTGTCTTTTGAGTTGCTTTTTCAGCAGAAAGAGGATATGGATTTTTATGTAGGGTCAAACAAAGGGCAGTGGCCAATGAAAACAGGGATGAATTATTGAAGTGTTCTGAGGCTAAGGAGAACTTGAAATCAGTTTTAGATATTTGTAGTAAGACCATGTTCTAAAGGAAAGCTTGAAATGCTGCTTTTGGTTGGATAGCATTTGCCAAGAATATATCATCAGCATTGGCGAAGAGAAACACACTTATCTGATCATCTTGACAAAGAGAATGGAGGAAATGAATGCTGTTTCTATTTATATGAAAAATATTTATATTCGATTTATATGAAAGCATGTTATAAACTGGAAAGCACTACACAAATGTAGACTTCTTAATCCCTGAAATTTAGTGTGTTAATTCATTGGAATATTTCAGAATTTATAGCTAAAACGTGTAGAACAGATACACTTTTTACAGGTCTTTTGATATCACCTGTTTTTTTCTCAACATTACAACCCCAAATTACAATGTAGGACAGCAAATGCAGAGAAGTGAAATTAAGAACCTCTCTCTAAATTATCGGCAAAGGCAAACATGTTTAAAGTAGGTAGAATGAGATAAGTAAAAAAAAAGTGGTGACCTCTGGGGAGCTCAGAAAAGAGTAAGCCAAGAAGTGAATTGATGCAGGTGGTGGAGTGGGATAAACATCATAAAACTGTAGAGGTTAAAAAAGAGTCACATCATTGTGTATCATCCAGACAACAATTTTGAGGATGAAAAGAGAGTGATTAATAAAATCTCCAGGATAACACAAACAAACTGGGGCTCTCCAACCACACCAAGTTCTGTGTTCACTCTCTTTTTAATGTTTAAAATACTTTAGATTTAATTTACCCCAGAAAGTTTGTAACTTAAAATTCCCATTGATAAATAGTTACATTTAAAAAAATGAGCATTTTATAATGAAACAAGATTTGTACTTTTGTGCCTTCTAAATCTTATTAGATCAGTTAATTAAAAAATTGTATAAAAATGGGTCACTAAAATATTAAAATACATTTCTTCTTTTTTTGTTTTCCTAAAGAACAAAAATCTAAACCACTTAGAATTTATCAATTCAACAGATATCCACTTACCACTTACTACTGCTTTAAAAATAAATTATGAGGATGTAATGTACAACATGGAGACTATAGTAACATTGTATTGCATATTTAAAAGTTACTAAGAGAGTAAATCTTAAAAGTCCTCATCATAAGAAAAGAAAATTTTGTAACTATGTATATATACAAATATCAAATCACTATGTTTATGTTGTACACCTGAAACTAATATAATGTTATATGTCAATTATACTTCAGTAAAAAAATAATTATTGATATAGTACTTTACATTTATATATATGTGTATATATATTATGGGACACATACACTTAAATGTGCATTGCACTGTGTCATCTAATTGGATATTTGAAACTACTCTCTGAGCACAATTAGGACAAATACCATGTTCATCTAGATGAAGACCAAATCTTGTTGTAAGTAACATGGCTGGTTAGGAGTTGGAAGATCATTTGATATAATATAACACAATAGTTCTCGAGAGTAATGTGTTTGTTTGGTGGTAGTGGGTTTTCAAACTATGAGAAGACTTTCAAACTATGTATGCTTATTCTATTACTCTTCCCATCCCAGCAATTTTGCATCAAACTTGCTCATTTCAGCAACCACTATACCTAGAAAACAGTAGAAAGCTCTTCTCCAATCTTCTCTACTACCTCACAAACTATCTAGTGGTTCTATTTTGGCTTGTGGTTGCCTGAGTTGACAAAATGAAATCCTGTGGCATGTCCAGTTGTTTCTCAGTGTTTGAAGTGAGTTGATAAGTAGTCGTATAAGGGAGGAAAAGCCTCTATCATTTTTCTCAAGAGAAGACCAGATACCCAACTGGAACACTCACATGGTACATTTGATGGATAATAATTCCTATTTGCATAGCTTAAGATCAAATGCACCATACTTCCCAGTGTGCTCTCTTGAACCTCTTACTTAGAACTTCCCCAGCTTCTGCAGTAAATAACCTTAAACAAAATTCCTCACTTGGGTCCTCAGCATCCTGTAAACTCTTGGGTTGGCATCCATTCAATTCCCCAGGCATCCACTGATCCTAATACATTCTTTTTGTCCCTCAATATTTTTTTTTCACAAGAAACGTTAGTAATACATTTTTAAAAATAAGAAAGAAAAAAAAGGATAAAACAGTCCAAATTATATTTATACACACATACACATTCGCAGATAGAAAAATACACAAAGACCAACACCAAAAAAATCAAAATGTTTTCCCTTTACAACTCATGCTGGTAGATAATGGTCTTAAAATACTCCCTTACAAGAAATAGATTAATTTATTACTAAAGCAGGAAAGTAAAGAAAAACAAAATGGTTACATTTTATTAAAAGACTTGAAGTATGTATATTCTGCTATAGTGCCAATTGCTACTTTTAGACTGAGACATATTCTTTGTTCTGATAAAGAAAACTTGTTACAAATCTATAATTAATTATTTTCATAATGCATAGCGGCAATAAAAAATAATTCTCTAGCTTTATAAAATAGCTTAAAATATTTAAATATACATAAGGCATTTAAAAACTATGCATGGTGAATGATTTCTTAAAGGAAATATTGACCTCATGATATTTCTTTTACTTGTATTTATCTATATTTTTATTGTTATTTGGTATGGTTAATGTATAGATGAGTACTAAGAGTACAAAAATAAATTTATTTGTAATAAACTGGTTAAAGAACTTCTAGAGTTTTGAATGTCTATATATTATTATTGTTATTCTAAAGAAAAGAAAAAGTACAGATGTTATATTACCTGGAGAAGTTGATAATATATTAGAAAATCTCAAAATCATAAAATTGAAATCATTAAAAGGTCAAATGGTATTGGGTCAGGGATTCTTCAGAAAGTACACATGTTTAAAACAGATGAATAGTCCATTCTGTCTGAATGCTTGTATTTCCTTAATATCAAAAAAGCTAATAGAATTTGTGTTTTAAATAAAAATAACTCTTATTTTTTATCTTTTTGAAATTATTCATTTAAAAAATATTTCTCATTTACCTACTATACTCCAAAACCTCATTTAGGTGCCAATAATATATTCAAAATACTCTAATGGTCTCTGTATTCAAGGAATCACATTCCAGTGGAAGTAAGCAGACAGTAAATAAAATAAATTTATAGAATATAAAATAAGTATTAACATATGTTAATGTTTATATATCATATTTATATGAATATGATATATAAATTATTATATGAATACAAATATGAAATAAATTTAGATAAGTATAAACAGTATAAATTGAGACTGAGTGACGGCTTGGGCTGAGGGTTTGGAGTGGCTATTTTACATACCATGGTAAAGAGAAGATCTTTTTGAGAAGGACCATAAATGACAACAATGGAACATGCAAAGATCAGTGGGAAGAATGTTCCAGTCAGAAGAAATAAAGGAAAAGGTGATAAGTTAAAAATGAAGAGTATAAGATAGTAGAGGGAAAAAATAAGGATAAAATATAGGAGTGGTAGGCAAGGGGCAGAGCCAGTTGGAGCCTCTGGACAAAGAAGAACTTTTAGCAGGAACATGGAATGGTAACATTTTAATTTTAGACACTCATATTGGCTGAGAATATCGAGAAGAGTTGGAGAAGAGAAAAGAGGAAGGTAGAGTATTTATAAAGCTATCGGAATACTCCACATAGAGAGAGTGAATCTTAGCCCACAGTGGCTGTATGGAAGAAGGAAGTAGATAGCGTTAGGCTGTACTTAAGAAGTAAACCTAATTTAGAGAATTGCCTTCCATCAGCTCTGCCTGAGATCTACAGTCATAGGCATGGTCTCTCAATGTCTTCTCACACTGTTTGATTTTTATATTAGGAGTCATCCTCATATATGGTGTTTCAGTGTTAAAAAAAATTTGCCTAATTCAGTTTAATTATGATGTTTACTTGTTTCTCATTCTTCTTTTTGTTTTGGGATGTTCTCTAAGAACTGGGGAAACTAGTAACATTCACTGAGCTATTTCAGATTCAAAAATCAATAAAACATTTTTTTTAACAGGTTCAGAATATTTCATTATTGGGATATATAATTGATTTAAAATAAAGCACATTTTTTACAAAATTAACAATATTTGTATCACCAGGAAAGAGATGAACCAATTGTAGCCAGAGCTTACCAGAATCTAGTTAGGCACTAAATAAAAACAAAGAAGGTAGAGTCAAGTGAGTAATTATCCAGGCATGCTTTGTTTGTTGAAAGGAGTCTCTCTGAGGCAAAGAGGAGCTGAGAAACTGAGTTGTGAAACACCCCTCTGTCTTCTATTATCTACGGAAAAGAAATGACTGTCTAACCTACACCTATAGAAATCTGTGCTATGAAGAAACTTACTATGATCCAAAAACAGTTCCTTCTAGCCTAGAACATAACTTTATATTTTCCCCATATGGATCTCTTGCTAAGATTCTGTCTAGGAAAAATTAATGTCACTCAAAAATGAAATAGAGAAAATAATCAGCACAGGATTTTTATTATAAGGAAAAGAAAAGCAAGGGGAGAGTAAGAAAGAGAGACACAGAGAGAACAGAAAATCAGAAAATTCATGAATACTCCTCAGAAATAATTGTCAATAAAATAATATGACTTTATATGTTACCATCACACAGTGCAAGAATCAGTTTATATCTTGTACACACCAAGATCTCAAAGCATTATATACAAAAGACACAGAGGGACTATAAAAGATGAAATATTGCCTTGTAATGTCTAAAATGTAGAAAAATAGTCATGGAAATGAATGCCACTTTGGGAGCAGCAGAAGGGAGAATAAGCTTCGCTGAACAGAGTTAAGGACATGGAGAAAACCTTTGAGATGAGAAAGGAAATGAATTATGACTTAAACTGGATTTGAGAGGAAATGATTGATTTGGAAACTGCTCCAAAGTGTTCCAACATATGCATAATTGGTGTCTCTGAAGGCAAGACATAAAATACTAAAAGAGAAAAAGAAAATCCTAATAGCATAATTCCATACACTTTCCGGACATAAAGGAAAGCTTGAATTTATAAACAAAGCTGTACGGTCCAGTAATTCTCCTTCCACAAATTTATACTAAATGTATAGTAACACATTAATGAAATGATGTATATAAGCTAAGACTCATAGAAGCAATGTTTGTATAAAAAAAGAATGGATATACAGTCATGTGCCGCATAACGACGTTTCAGGCAACAATGGACTGCATATACAAAAGTGGTCCCATAAGATTATAATGGAGCTGAAAAATTGCTATCACTTAGTGAGGTCATAGCCATAGTAATGTTATAGTGCAATGCATTACTCACATGTTTGGGTGTTTGTGATGATGCTGGTATAAACAAATCTGAACTGCCATCAATCAAAGTATAGTATATAGTATAGTATATACAATTATGTACGGTACCTAATACTTGATAATGATAAAAACGACTCTGTTACTGGTTTATGTATTTACTATACTATGTTTTCTATCATTAATTTTGAATGTACTCTTTCTACTTATAAGAAAAACAGCATGCTGTGTTACACTGGCAGAAGCCTCATACATCTTGTGTTTACTGCCTCTCTTGATTGCATTATTTTCTCTTGTGCTTGATTTAATCTTGTGTGTTTTCTTCATCATGACCCTAAGTATACAAAATCCTCTGCTAATATTGCTAGTAGGAAGCCACATCAAATGATTGACTTGGAAACAAAGTTAAAAGTGATGAAGGACTACAAAGGTGGAAGATCAATGATGGCTATTGCTCACCAGTCAGTTATGTCCCCTTCCACCATAGCTACAATCTTGAAAGAACAAGAACCAAATGATGGAAGCTATGAAAATAACTACTTCATTGAAGGCAAGAAGACTAACAAAAATTTGAGAAATTAGACATGCAGAAACTTCTAATGACCTAGATTGAAGACCAAACACAGAACATAGCCATCTCAGTATCATGGCAATCATGGTCAAAGCAAAAAGTTTACTTGTGATGTTGAAAGAAAAGGCTGAACTTGACTACAATGTTGAATTTACTGCTAGCTCTGGGTGGTTTAAAGAATTCAAGAATCATTATTCGTTACACAATGTGATAGTAAGTGGCAAGTCTGCCAGTGCTCATGTGAAGGCAGCTGAAGAATTTTTGCAAACTCTAGATAAGCTGATTGTGGAGGAAAACTACTCTCCAGAGCGAATATTCAACGGGAATGAAACCTCCCTATTCTGGAAACAGTTGCCTGAAAGGACTTTTAGCCACTAGGAAGCCAAGACAATGCCAGGTTTCAAGGCTTTTAAGGATAGGATAAAAGTCTCATTTGGGAGCAATGTCACAGGTGACAAATTGAAACCTTTTGTAATCTGGCTCGGTGAAACCCCCAAGTCTTTCATGTATATCAATAAGCACACACTGCCGGTGTACTAGAGAGCAGTAAGAGGTCATGGATAACCCAGCTCCTCTTTCAAAGTGCCCTCCTGAGTTGCTATGCCAATGAAATGGAGAAGTGCTGTTTAGGGAATAACACACTTTTCAAGACTTTGCTGATTGCTGATAATGCTCCCAGACGTCCTCCTTTTATTGGTGATCTTCATTCCAATATCAAAACGGCGTTTCTCCCTCCAAACACCACCTCTTTGATCCAACCAATGGATCAAGGAGTTATAGCAGCTTTGAAGGCCCACTACCTGGAGAGGACCTGTATCTAAGCTATTGCTGCAACTAAGAAAGACATTGATGCAATTACGGAAGGATTACAACGTTTGTGACTGCATCAAGAACCTTTCTTGGGCTTGGGGTGATACCACCAAGGAGTGTATGAATGACATCTGGAAGAAGATACTCAAAAGGTTTGTCCATAACTTCAAAGGATTTGCCAAGGACAAAGAGGTTGCAAAAATCAGCAAGGCTGTGATTGAAATGACAACCAACTTTAGCCTAGGTGTGGATGAGGATGACAATGAGGAGCAACTAAACGTGGTTCCTGAGGAATTGACTAACGAGGAGTTGTTGGACGAAACAGAAATATGTAACCGAAGAAGAGGCAAGACAAAAGGAAACTGCAGGAGAAGAAAAAGAAGAATCCTCAAGAAAATTCACAATGAAGGGTTTAGCAGAAGATTTTCAGACCTCAACAAGCTCCTTAAACAGTTTAAAAACATGGACCCTAACAACGAAAGATTTTCATTAACAGAGAGAAATGTTCATGGTGCATTATCTGCTTAAAAGAAAATCTATGATGAAAAAAAAGAAAGAAACCAAGTGCCGACTATGGAGATATTTCGAAAAGAGTGACACCTTCTCAAGAAGAACCTCAGGCATGTCCTTCAGGAAGTATTCCAGAAGAAGGCATTGTTATCATAGAAGATGGCAGCTCCATGCATGTTATTGTCCCTGAAGAACCTCCAGAGGGATAAGATGTGGATGTGGAAGGCAGTGGCATTGATGACCCTGACCCTGTGTAGGCGTAGGTCAATGTGTGTGTTTGTGTCTTAGTTTTTAACAAAAAAGTTATGTATGATGTGTTTGTGTTTTAAGCTGTGTTATTACGAAAGAGGCAAAAACTAAAAACAATTAAAAATTTACAAAGGAAAAAAATTACAAACTAAGGTTAATTTATTATTGGAGAAAGAAAAATATTTTTTATAAATTTAGTGTAGCCGAGGTATACAATGTTTGTATAGTCTACAGCAGGGTACAGGAATGTCCTAGGTCTTCACATTCACTCACCACCCACTCACTGACTCCCCCAGAGAAACTTCCAGGCCTGTTCCAATTATAGCAAGTACTCTATACAGGCGTATCATTTTTTTTATCTTTTATACCATATATTTATACCTTTTCTATATTTAGATATTTTTAGATACACAAATACTTACCATTGTGTTATAATGCCTACTGTATTTAGTACAGTAACATGCTATGCAGGTTTGTAGCCTAGAAGCAATAGTCTATACCACATAGCCTCGGTGTGTAGTAGGCTATACCATCTAGATTTGTGTAAGTACACTCTATGATGTTCAGACAGTGATGAAATTGCCTAACAATGCATTTGTCAGAATGTATCCCCATCGTTAAGAGACACATGACTGTAATATGATTTCTATCAATATAACTTCTTAAATGAACTGTAATACACTCATGCAATGTCATACTATGCAGTGTTTAAAAAAAATAAGAGGTTCTACAGAACTAACATGGAAGAGCCCCAAATCATATTTTTGGGTGAAAAAGAATGCTAGAGAAGTGTAAGTGCATGTGAGTGTGTGCACATTTGCCTGAGTATGTGTGTAAACTTACACACGAAAACACACACATTGTGTGTCTGAGAAGAAGACACTAAAACAGGATTAGGTGTGTAAAGTATTTGTCAGAGTAAATAGTTTTGAGGCAGAGAGGGGAGGGAGCTATAGGTGGTGAGAAAGCTTTGAGATTGTAACCCAGTTCTTCCCCTATGAAGAGAGAAAGAAGGAAAAAGGATTGTATTGGAAGAATCAATCACAGACTATAACACAACTTTGGTCAGGCTGATGGGGAATCTTCAAGTCAAAGTCACCCGATGGAGTGTCCTGTATCTCAAAAGAACAGGCCTGTATGCTTAGTCACTGGCTAGAAGCAGTCCATGACTGACAGCGTGTATATGCTAGTGAATTCAGAGTGCAGCAGTTGGAGCCATTGGTTAATTACATTCCCCAGAGCCAGAGACCAGAGCGGCACATTTTTATGCCTGCTACAATTCACCCTTTTTAAGAAAAATATCTATTTTACACTTAAATTTGGAAATAGCTCCTCCGTAGCTTTTCCATGGGCCTCCCCACCTGAAGTAAAACATAGAAGAGATGTTAGAGGGGTGATCTGTATCTCTGGTCACTGCATTTGGCTTGAGGGTTGCAGCTGTACTCTTCCTCTCTCTCCTATGTCATCCATGCTAAATTTCACTTGTCAGCTATCACTTCAGCACGTCTTTGTAGCTTACTAAAAGATGTGACCCAAATCTTCATTCTCAAGGGGTCATTCAGAGTTTAGCATAGAGTTGCTGTACATGTCCATTCACATTAGAAGACGGAAAGAGGAGGCACTCAAGTTGATCAGCTAGGTTTCACACATCCTTCTTTTCCATTGTATAAAAGCAGCCCTGCCTCTTTCTACTGATCAGAGTCAATTACCCCTGCCAGTATGGTGATTTCACTTCTCACCTGTTGGACCCTGGACATAGGAATTCCTAAAAACATTGGTGTACCTTGTAATTTGTAGTCTGATGGAACCCTTGCTATCACCTTACAAGAGTATGTGCCCTATGTGGACTAAGACTTCCAATCTTGAAGTGCTCAGGGGTATAGGGAGAGGAAGTACAAGTTTCTTTAATGGGTCCTAGGAATAGTAATAAATGGAGCCATACCTGCTTCTACAAGTTGGTTCTGGGACCTATGTAATCTTCCTCCTGGGGACATAACACCACATACATCCTTAGATTTAACATCTATTGTTTATTCTGAATCATGGTATATCACTATTTCACGTTGTTCCTTTTGAGATAGAAATTCAGCTGTGTATATAAAAAGCTGTTCCAGATTTTTATGGGGCCAGTTTTTTCCAGATGGTGCCTTGTGTGATATAATCCTTCATTGTGAAAAGGGTCCTATAGTCATATGCTATGCTGTGTGAAATTCCATGGTTGGAGATCCAGTACTCCATAAGCTCCTGTATAGTGGTTCTGGCTCACTCTTGAAAGCAGAAATGGCAAATGCATACTCAGAAAAAATGTGTGTCTCTGAAAAGATAGGTTTTTGAGTCCAAACTGGATTTAGCCCAATATAGTCAAGTTGCCATCAAGTTGCTGCTTGATTCCCTTGAGGAATAATGCTAGATTGTAGATTCAGTGTTGGTCTTTTTCTGGACTCTTGGACTTTCAAATATAGCAATAGCTAGTAAGAATCTGTGTTCTTGGGTTCCTGGCTAGCCTCTGTCTCTGCTACCTTGAACTTTTTTTGAGCCTAGAGGATAAGTTCTGGAAGAAGCTTGGCTAATATCAACTGGCCAAGTCATTTTGTCTATGTGGTTGTTCAGTGCCTCATCACAGTGTCTGATTTCTAATAGGCTTTAATGTACACTACAAAAATCTTCTTACCATGTACTCACTCATATAAATATATCTCTAGAGATCTCTCTCTATAATACATATATACCTCCACATGCTTGTATCTCAGACCTTCTTGTCTCTTGTTGTATTAATTTTCTATTGCTGCTGTAATAAATTACAACAAACTCAATGGTGTAAAATAATACAAATTATTTATCCTATAGTTCTGTAGGTTGAAGCCCAACACTACTCTCAGTGGGCTAAAATCAAGGTGTTGGAAGAGCTACATTCCTCTCTGAAAGCCCTAAGGGAGGTTCTGTTTCCTTGCCTTTTCCAGTTTCCAGAGGTTTCCACATTCCTTGACTTGTGACCTTCTTTCTCCACCTTCAAAGCCAGTAAAGTTATATCCCACTTAGTATTCTCCCATAGTTACAACTCCCTCTTCACACATATGGAAAAGTTCTTCCCTTTTAAGAGTTTATGTAGTTAGATGGGGCCCATCCAAATAATACAGCTTAATCTCCTCATCTCAAGTCCTTTAACCTTAATCACATCTGCAAAGTTTATTTTGACATGTAAGGTAACATATTTTCCGGTTCCAGGAATTATGCCATGGGTATCTTTAGGGGATGGGAGTATTATTCTTTCTACAACACTGATTTTCTAGTTCTTTTCCTTCTAGATCTCTGTTCACATACACAGGCCAGCGGTCACTGTCACTGTCTGGCAATTCACATGCATTCTCACCTGAGGCCACCTTTTCTCCACCCAATGTAGATGACAGGGTACCCTGATGCAGTTATATCTGTTGGCAAGATTTTCCATCTCTACCATCTTTCAAGACATCCCTGAATGTGACTGTAAAGCAGCTATCATTCATTTTTTTTTTTCCCAGCCTGAGACAATCTGTCTATAAACTTTAGATTGTTTTTCCTCCTCCTTCAACTTGTCATCAGGACCCCACCCCACAATATGGCCACAAGAACAGTGTGGATACCTGATCATGCAGCTTACTCATACGTTCTCATCCTGCTTAGGCTCAAAGCAGAACAAAATTTATCCATCTTAAGATTGCCTACCATTAGACTCATCTGAACTTTTACATTTAGTACTTCCAACAGAACTCAACTCTTAGTGGTTCAGATTTCTTTGGAGTATATTGTGACAGAGAGTGGGAAAGTTAATATGCTGAAGGAAAACTATGAACGAATATTGTTGTCCATTTCACATGAGTGCAAACTGTTTCTCATCTTCTTATGTAATTGGAATGGAAAAAAATAGTATTTACCAAGTCAATAATCACATTACATGTGCATGAGACATTATTTAACGTGCTCTATCAGAAATACAATGACCAGCAAAGCAGCTGTGATCGGGGACCAGTACTTGGTTAAAACTGCAGTATTCCAGTCATCTCCAGTAATCATCTGGTTTCTGCAGATACTGGACTGGCAAATGACGTGGAGATACAATAAAGACAACCAGCCATACATCTTTAGGTCTTTATTGATGACACTAATCTATTTCTATCTTACCTCATAGTCTGAGAACTCAGTTTGGGGGTTACTCTAACTGCTAAGTATATCCATTTCAATTATGTACCTTGGGACTTGGGAAATGATTTCTCGTTGGATTCACAGAACTGTGGGCCCCCTATGAGCCAGGATCTCCATTTATTGTTTGGTCCCTGAAAGCTCCCACTCGTAACAGGGGAGCCTTCATAGCTTTTTGGGTCTATTAGTACTAATGTCTATTCAGACCTTGAGTGCAATAGTCCTTCAGATAACTGGGTATTCTCCTTTCCCCAAGACTGGGAGAGTCATCACACTATAAACTTTACGGTGTTAAAAGCTCTTTCCTCATCGTCATATAGTTACTTCTTCAATCAGTTGGTTCTATATATAAAATCTAGCTGACATCTAGAAGTGAGCAAGGAATTTTTGCTTTGGGTTGTGGCGAATGTCCTCAACCTCCTGCTTATACAGATGGCTAGACCCTAGCTTTAATAGTTATTTTTCCATGAACCAGCACTGAGAATCTGCAGCAACATCCCTCAATGAGTAGGACTGTATCATTTAACTGCACTGTGGGTAGAGATGTATGCATAATGTGGATAGTGGTTTACTTTCTTCTCATTGGGGTAGGATTGGACTATTTTATTTGAATGGAACCCCATCTGCTCAGCTTGTCTATATAATCAGTGTCTCTGTTTCTACGGAAACTATTGGACTATATAGCGCAAACCTTTCTATACCAGTATAACATGGAGGGGTGAAGAGTGTGATGTGAAAGGAAAATTACAGATAGCTCAATGTTTCTATAGCCTATATTAAAAGAAAGGAAGAAGAGTTGTAGATGTCAGAGCATATCTTTAGGAAAGTGATCAGAGGAGAAAGGTCTGAAATCTAGGACACATTGAGCAGTGACAAAAGAGCATTAATCATTTGCATGAAAAAGGGAAAATTTAGAAAGTACATGATAATTGTCTTCCACTGTCTGCAAATTTGCCATGTGTAACCTTTGCACAGGGATTTTTCAGCTTACTTTGAAGTCATCTTCATGAATATACAGATTACTAGAGACCTATGTTGCAGTAGAATTATACCCAAAAAACCTTGCATGTGCTTCTACAACTCCTTGGTTGTGAAATTTAACACCTATGAAATTAAATTCAAATTTATGAAAAGACTTGGGATCATTGGACAAAAACTATAGCGTAAATGCCAGGAAATTAATGTATGTACATATGTATGTTTTGGTAAAATTTGAAACTATTGCAATAATTTGTTTTCATATTCAGTTTCCTCCAAGAATCATGAAATACTTTAAAATAAATGAGTTCAATTGCTTTCAATATGTGAATAAAATGCAAGTCCCAGAGAGTTCAAATAGTTCACTTTAAATGCTACGGGGGAAAGATTGTCATCTTGATTTCAAAGTATATCAGAAATTCCCAGTTTAAGTCATATGTTCCATTAAGTCTATTTGTAGAATTATGTTAATTGATAATTAAATAACTGTTATTAATAGTAATATTACTTACATTTACATTTTAGCCTACTAAATACATTATTTCCTTTAATCTTTAAAAAGCATATCTGTAAAAACAAAAGGGCATGTGTTTACATCGAGGAAACAGAGGCAAAGAAACAGTCGGTGAGTTCCCTAAAGTTGCCTGGGTAGTAAGTAATGGACCAGGCATATGGCTAGTAGGTAATAGACCAGGGGTAGGAAGATCGCTGCCTTTTAGTGCAGATCTCTTTTCACGATTTTAGCATTTGCATACCTCAGTTCATGTGGTATTCTGAAGGTTAAAGATGGCTTTTGGTCATTTTATCTCCCATAGCACCTGTAAATAATTGGAAATCAGTTAATTAATAAATGAGGTACAGTTGTACTTTTCAGTTCAAAATATAGTCATAAATAGTTGTCAATTCAATAAATGCCAATTGTATCATTCATGGAAAAAATGTGTATAGTCTTTATATCAGAACTTCTGATCATATTAGCTACTCTTTATTAATATATTAAGTGCTCTCATAAAGAAAACTTAGATTTAGACATAATCTAAGAACTATAGAAAACAAGGAACCATTATTATGATTATTACCAATTTAATAATAATTGAAGAGAGTTTTAGGGATTTAAGTTTGTCTTTTTTTAACTGACTCCTTGATATACAATGAAACTTGATTTGGTTAATAAGGGTATGAAAATGATTTTATGAACCAATGTTGGTAATGTGAATAATGGTGAATTGAACATTTGAATTTAGTTTTACATCTATATTATGTGTACATTATGTGAATAAAGAAAACTATTAGATTTATCTTTGAAATGAAATAGGTATAGTAGTAGGGAATTACACAAAAGAATGTACATATTATCCATTTTAAGAATTTAATTAGTCTTTATAATATGCTTAAATGGCTAAAATATAATATCTTTTCTTCAGGCTTGTACATGTTTGTGAAGTTTAAATTTTTTTCCAATTCTTTAAAAGTGAACCATGAAAATTAACTAAGTTAACTAATATACAAACATTCGCTCATTTGACATGTGGAATCATTTGCTTTGTGCATTCTCAAAAATATACCGCATGCAAGAATTCCTCATCCTAGCAGATGAGGCTGGACGAGTGAATGCTTCAATCAGAACTTCATGTTATTCAGCAGTTGGGAGATTTCAAATACTAGAAAAATCACATTGACTTATCTTTCAAATATCAATGCCTGCTTGACAATGAGAATAATTACGTCTACTTAGATTTGCTTATCTTTTAAGTTCTACCCTTAAGATGGTCACAGTCATGTGAATTAATACAAATTAGGTTTTCAGGGTCAGAAAACTTATAAATAAACAACATATTTCATAATAAATTTCAACAGTTTGCAGTTTCTTTCACAGTACTGGACAAAGGAACTTGCTGTAACTAAGTGGGCTTTCATACAAGAGGCCACATCGACCGCATGCTATATCAGAAACAGTTCTTTCTACTCCTTGAGTTACAAATATTAGAAATCTCAAATATAAAGCTCGATGTTGCGATTGTCAGTAAAGATTAAAAAATGTGCCGTTCCTGTAGTTCAAGAGACATAACCTTCTGAAAGTAAGAGGAAAAGACTTGCTCTGGTTTTCCTGCTTTTCATCCATTGTAAATGAGCTGGCTGCTGGTTTGATATAATTCTGACAGGCGCTCTAGCCTGTGAACTCTTCTTCGTTTTTGCAACTAGACTGTCATTTGGATTAGTCAGAAAATATTTGGTTAGCAGGATGTTAGAGATAAAAAGAATGTGTGGAAGTTGTCAAAGATTTCTGTTTAAATTTAAAATGGAAACAAAGCCCAAAATACATTGTAGAATTATAGAATTTAACAGCTTCTCAAACAACAGGTGTAATAGTGTTGTTCTGTATACCCAGTATCCGGCACTGTTAAGTAGATTTGGTTTTCTTTTGAATGTAAACCTAGTAAGTTTTTAAGCAATCCCTGTTGGTGGATTCTACTCTCCACTCTCAATGGAAATTTAACAGATCATAAGATATATGGATTTTTCAGAATATCTTTTCCCAAGCAACATACTTCCCACAAAAGAAATATACAAAAACTAGACTCTAATACTGAGACTACAGTTGGTGATGTTTATCTGACACAGGTATTATCGAAACTCACAACATTTTTTGTGAATAGTACCTCCTCTTAACATATATTTCATTCTTTCACCATAGCATATTCCTAATAATGGCTATTCTCTCATCAAGGTTTAAAGTCTTTCATCTACTCCCAGCTTCACTTCCATCCAAACAAAAGAAAAGGTTTCTTTCTCATTTTTCCCCAAAACACATAGTTAGGAATCATCAAGTTTTATTTATTTATTTTCCTAATTTTTGTATTTTAATTTCAATGCTAATCTAAACACACACATGCGCACGTAACCATTATATGCTGTATATGTGTGTGCATGTATGTATGTGTTAGATTGTCTGCATCAGCATTTTATAGGCAATTAAAATCATGCCATTGTACTATTGGTTTTGCATCTCTGTTTACAATGACTTTGGCAATGGTAATAGTTTACATCAGAAGCTATTGTCAAAAGAAGCGACAGACTCAACATATTATGATACATGTATACCAACTGAAAGTCAAATGATGTCATGATTGCAGTAACAGGAGCGTTCCAGTAGTCTGGGTAGAGGAAGTGATAGAAGAGTTGAGTATCCCGAGGCGCATAGTTCTAGAGAAGTGCTGAATTTAAAGAAACCAGTTTTATGGCACACCATATAATATTTATTTCGTAAGGGATTACATTTATGAACATTACCTCCTCTTAATTTAAATGTTATCGTTTAACTGCTTTTTTGTATTTAATTATAAAAATGTGTGCTCATTTTGATCTCTTTACATGAGCTATGAATTAATACCTAATTTTGTTATTTTATATATTTAAATAACATTATTTTTAAAATAATCTAAGGTAGCACTCAGGAATTTATGAAAATTATTTTGCCCATTCAAATGGATTTTTTCTATAACATACTCAAACTTGAACAATACTATTCTAGGGATTAATATATTTACTAGGAAAGTAAAGATATTGTAAACTTCTCCCATTTTAGTAAATAAGATTTCTCATTGTTATTTGAGATAAGCTCGCTGTTTAACTATACTCTCCTTTTAAAATATTTCCTTGCTTCTGGGCATCTAAATTGCACCATGCATACAACATCTTCAGTTTTGTGGAAGTAGCAGGAAGAAAATCTATTTCAGTGTGGGGTGTCTAGGTTTCATTTGCCAGAATTTAATGCTGAATATTCATACTATTCACATAAGCACAGGTGACAGAATGGTTAATGCCATCATAAGATTTTGTATTTCTTTGAGTCAGCTGGATAAGTTCTTTGGGAGCTTTTTATTTCTCATATGAAGTAAGTTGTTTTGGTTTGCTCATTATTGAAATAATAAATTCAGTAGTAAAGGCAATATCCCCAGATAGTCTCCTTTATTGTCTGTCCCAGCTCTCATTTTAGCACATGGAAAATATCATCATCCTGTATATTCTGAATTCTCAAAGCTACTTAAAACTTAGGTATTTCCTATTACTCTAGATATATTCTTTTGGTATTGCATGTTCAAATGTTTCTGCGCTTTGCTAGATGCCACTTGGTTTGTGATTCCTATTCAGTCATTTTTTTAAGGGGAAACATCTATGGCTGTATGCCACAAACTACATAGCACAAACTTCTTGTAGTATTTACTTCAGACTGTGTGGAGTAATCAGCCTTCAAGATAGCCATTGACGCTCCTTGCCTCTTGGTATTCAGATGCTAATATAGTCCCCCCTTACAGTGAATTGGGCTTACTTAGATAACTGTCTTAGTTAGTTCAAGATGCTATAACAAAATATCATAGACTGGGTAGCTTAGATAACAAGCATTTATTTATCACAGTTCTGGGGGCTGAGAGGTCCAAGATCAAGGTGGCGGCAGAGCTCTGATGAGAGCTCTCTTTCTGGTTTGCAGATGGTCATCTTCTAGCTTTATCCTCACATGGCAGAGAGATAGAGGGCTCTAGTCTCTTCCTTTTCTTGTAAAAGTACAGTTCCCAACATGAGGACTCCAACATCATGACCTCATCTAAGGTCCCACCTCCCAAAGGTCTCACCTCCAAATACCATCACATTGGGGAGTAGGACTTCAACATATGAATTTTGGAGAGACATAAACATTCAGACCATAGCAATAGCCAGTAAGATGTTGCATAAATTATGGGTGTGACTTTTGAAGGTAGGTCCTAAAAGATGCAGCTTCCATCTTGTATTTTGGAACCATCTTCTCTGGGGCAATCAAATTGCCATGTTATGAGGACACTCAAGCAATCCTATGGACAGGCCCATATGGTGAGAAACTGAGACAGCCTGTCAATAGCCACGTGTGTGAATCATTTTAGAAACAGATCCTCCAAACACAGTCAAGCCTTTCTATGACTGTAACGCCAACCCCTTGACTGGACTTCAACCTCACAAAAGACCCTGAGCCCTAATCACCCATCTATTTGGCTTCCAAACTCCTAAACCACAGAAACTCTAAGATAACAAATATTTGTCATTTTAAGATGCCAAATTTCAGGGTTACTTGTTACATAGCAAAAGGTAGCTATTATACGTGGACCAGTTAGATATATGTTGTTGTGATTTTTCTGTTTGAGTTTGAGAGGAAAAAAAAGCTTCTCCTGACACCAGGAACATGGCCTGACAGTAATATCTAGGTCTTGGTTTTGTTAGAAGTTGGCCTGGCATTCACAGCTAGGCTGTAGTGTTCTCCTTTCGAACATAATCTAGTAGAACAAGAAAATAAA
The DNA here is from genome assembly GCF_037783145.1 of Equus przewalskii. NCBI lineage: Eukaryota > Metazoa > Chordata > Mammalia > Perissodactyla > Equidae > Equus > Equus przewalskii. Next base: position 74,109,453 of record NC_091833.1, on the reverse strand, counting down.
AAAAGATACTCTGTGTCAGTGATGAAATAAATCAAAAAACAAGGCCACTCTGTAATCTTGTCTAAGTACAGGTAAAAATAAGGTCACCATGTAAAGTGCGGAAGTACCAAAGTTTCCACCCTGCTGGCTAACCTGGGTGACTGCTGCTTCTTTACGAACTGTAGACCTAACTTTTTAAAATTCCTCCTGTCTTACAGAAAATGAGTATTAAGATATCAAATCATGTAATTGCCCCTGCCTCTTGAGAGCCTCTGCTCCAGAGTAAAGACCCCATACTCAAATCACCTATCATAATGCCAAATCCTATAGCAATCTTTGTAACACTCTCATATTGAGATGATCCAAGGTTCTGCATAATATATGGTCTCCCTCATTGAAACAAGTAACAAGTTCTACTTTATTTGACTACAAGTGTATATCTGGGGGTCTTTTTCCTGGTGGCCATTGACGAGGTCTTGAAAACATCCATATATTTAATAATAATTTAATTAGCACTTGCCTTCACTCATTACATCGATGGATAACATGGCTTCTTAAGCCCCAAAGTGAATATTCTATGAGTAAAATATTAGTGATACTTTTTGAACAATAGGTATGGAGTTTTCATTTTCCTTTTTTAAAATAAACTTTTTAGGAGCCAGGGAAAAAATTAAAACTTCTTGCTGTGCAAATCTCACCAAAATTTATAGAAAAAACTGTTAAATATCCTAGTTAGAGAAGAGATTGAAAGACTTACTTCTTGCTATCGATTAAATACTTTATCACACTAACCCTCTTAGAAAATATTTTCTTGTAATCTTCAACAAAATATTATTTTAGCATTTTAAAAATCATTAGCCATTGAGTAGTCCATTCTTTTCAGTACTCTTTAGAATTCAACATTAATTCTTTCTCCTTTTTTGTTAAAAAGACATTGCTAGTAATTATTTCTAATAATAATATTTATTGATTGTTTCTCTGTGCTAGGCACCATTCTAAACGCAAACTTCATATCTCAGAAATCTTATGAATTGTTATTATTCCTGCTTTACAATTGATTAAACTGTGCCATAGAAGATTTGAACACGTTGTCGAAGAGCATGCAGCTCTAACAGTCAGAACTTAAACCCAGGTAAGCCGGTGTCAGAATCTACACCTTAATCATTATACCTATTGAGCTTCTTCCTGGCTTTTAGGTTTCCTAAAAATCAGCCATTGCTTCTCTTCCTTGTAATTCATTTTAATTGCTTGCCTATCTAATCTTTCTCTAGTTTAGATAACTCTAAGCTACTTTTTAAAATATTACATGTAATATACTTTTATCTGCCTACAATTATTCATGACTCAAACAGACATTCAATGTCTAGTTAAAGGATTGGTAAATTTCACAAATTTCTATCCTAAAAACAATTGTTTTTCACTTATTTCTGACATTTTAAATTCATCAAGTACAACAAAATGGAGGTTTGTGAAAGTTAAGATTGTTTATATAGGTACTACTTTCAGAAAAATATTATGCAAAGTTCCTAACTATTTTTTTATTGTAACCTGTTCAAAAGCAATGCATTCAGTCTATAAATTAAAGAGGATATCTCTACCTCTAAAAATGCATTTTGGGCACAGTTTTTGTTTTACTGTCACCCCTTCAGTGGGAGGTCTGCCTGAGACGTGTCGGTATCCTATGTAGACCAATACTTTAGTACTCTTTCAAGTTGTTAAACTTTTAAAATATTGTAGCAGGTATTTTTTTTCTTAGTGAGATACTGACACTGGAAATAGGTAAAGACCTCAGAAAACCGTTGGTGGCATCCTTCAGAAACAGTTCAATTTTTTAAGCATTTCAGGGGTGGCCTCAAAATTTTGCAGCCCATGCAACACAGATGTTTTGCGTTTAACTACAATTTAAGCTGGAGACTAGTGAGGGGGTGAGTGCACCCCTTGTTAACAAAAATTTACAAGAGTTCCACAAAATGCAGTAGCAAATCACTGCTTTTGGGGAGAAAACAAAATTAGAACTTACAGCTTTTCACTCATTCTTATCTTTCCTATTCAAGAACCTAAGCTAGGTAAAGGATTTCGCGTTTGTGAGAATGAACATGGATTTCTTTTTAATACTTCTTTCTTCTCCCTAAACCTTCCTGTTGGTTTGTTTTTCTCATTGTCTTTAGCTTAACTCCAGAAGTTAAAAGCATGGGTTTGGGAGCTTGACAGACCTTCCCTGACTCCTGCTTATACTCTACTAACCAGCCTGTGGCCTTGGGCCAATTATTTTAACTCTCCATTTCTGTGATTCCTCATTTTTATCTTATTTATTTATTTAATTTTTTTTGAGGAAGATTAGCCCTGAGCAAACTACTGCCAATCCTCCCCTTATTGCCGAGGAAGACTGGCCCTGAGCTAACATCCATGCCCATCTTCCTCTACTTTATACGTGGGACTCTTACCACAGCATGGCTTTTGCCAAGCGGTGCCATGTCCGCACCCGGGATCCAAACCAGTGAACCCCGGGCTGCCGAGAGGCTTAGTGTAGGAACTGAACCGCTGCGCCCCCGGGCCAACCCCTGATTCCTCATTTTTAAAATCATGACGTAGTAGTACATATTATTGTGTGCATTAAATATAGTAATTCACATGAAACCCTTATCATAAGCATTTGGTAAATACTTAGTGAAAGCTCTTAGATAGTTTGTCTTCTCTCCCTTTTTATTGTGATGGCCTTAAGAATGTATGTCATACATCTCCAACTGCAGAGAGCATTATGGACCAAGGGCCCCAGCTGCTATGTTCTGAAATCCGAAGCCATGTTAACACTGAAAGCTTGCATACAGCAGGCTTTTGCCAGCCGAGAATTGAGTGTGTGGAATACCAAGGCAAGCTGTTCCTGGGGGATGTAGGACTCTTGAAATCTGACTTTAGGTTGAAGGCTTCTGAAGACCTTGCCAAACCTTCCTTAGGCTGCATGGCAGTCTAGCATACTTCTACCAACTTTCCCTTCCTCTCTTCTTCCCTTGTGGTCAGACTTGCACTGTGGTCTGGTTTCTCTCTCGTAGTCCCCATAATCCTTCACACAATTACCCTATGAAAATTTTTGCACTTCTACTCTCAGGTTGGTGCCTGATTCTCAGAGAATCCAGACTTCACACAAGCAATTATCTTTAGAGTACCTAGCTCTTTGCCATCAACTCCCCGTGGACTGCCAGCTTATATGCACTATATACTCACTCCTACCTGTATTTTGCTTCCTCACTTCCTTCATCTGCAGTATCTTGCCAATAAAACCCGGGAATTAATAAATAGGAAGGACCAGCGGCAAATCTATGACATTTAAGACATGCTTCTCAAGAACTAAATCGGACTGCCCCAACATTGCCCTTAGGGATACATCCTGAAAATATCAAATTCCTAACAAATAGGTAACTCAACCTAGTTTAATCTTTGTTAGAGAATCAATAAAATTCCTCCTGATCATTTTCACAGAGAAATGGAATGAAACACATGCCAAATCTACTGGTTGTCAATTGATCAAGAAGCAGTAAATACGTTTCATCAAAATGTAATTCAGATTATAGCCATTACCACAAATGTTCTTGTATGTCTTTACAAATGTCTGTCTAAGAACATTTGCCTCAGTTTTTATATAAGACTTAGCCTTTCAGTGCTGTAAAGTTAGATGAATCTCCAGGTGGGAAGAGACATATCTTTAATCAATCTGGTACTTCCCAGAGAGAACCCTCTCTCTTTGGACTGCTTATACTTTGACTCCTGGTACTCCAACACGAAGGCACCCCCAGGAAGACATCACTTTCACTTTATACTTTTGCCATAAATCTGTACCCCAGTTCCACTCTTCTTTCAATTTTAGCTCAGAACAGGTAACCTATAAATACAGGTAAATAAACAAATAAATATACATTTTAATAAATATTAAGACAGAACAGAAAAGGAATCAAAGAGAATATAAGAATATAAACATAGCCTGTCTTAAAAAGGGTGGGTGTACTCTACCACCACAGAGAGCTTGCTCTCGGGGCTGAAGGCCCTGCTCCAGTTCTTATTGGGATGCAATCAGTTTGTTGGTGCTTCAAAGAGTTGACACAGCTTTGCTGGTATCTTTTAAGGTTTCCTTTTGCCTACCTTCTGCCCCATCTCTTTGTTCACTCCTTCCTTGATGCTTTTGCGGTAAAGATCCAAAGAGTGAGATTACCTGAATGCAGCCCAACTAGACTCTGTCTGAAAGTCCTGATTCTTTTCCAGGCAACTGACACACAGTGAATGTGCTCACCACTTCAGGGGAGACCCTGTTGTTCACCAAGTGGTGTAACTTGAACTTCATTTTAAGTCCAGAATTACGGCTCTAATATAACACATCAAAGCATTCATCTAATGGGTGTCAAGAAATAAACCAACACTAGATTGTGGATCTCTGAAGGAAGTGGAGCATTATAAGCCTCACAGTGCCTCCAATTTATTTGAAGCTCAAAGGAATTTTGAGGAGGAAATGTTTAATCTTTTTTAACTTTCCAAACACTGGATGCCTGAAAGGTTCAATAGTGCCCTGTGTCTCCTCTGAACTGCTGGCGCAGGTGTTAATTGGCGCAGTTACTCGGTACCAGCCTCTACTCAGTATCTAAACATGCAGCACAGAGACTCCTCATTTCTTCATCTCTGCAGGCCACATTTGAAAGGACCAGGATTAAGTGAAACTAGTAAATCAGATTAGAAATACAGAGGACATACAGTAGTCTCAGCTCGCAGTTTGAAACTAGCTTCTCTCAAGAATGCTAATTTCATGTAGATTGTCTTTTTTATATCTCAATGGAGACTCCAGCTTAAATGTAAATATTACAAGCAGTAGGAACTAAGACAAATATTCCAAGCGAGAGACAAGTAATCTAAGAAAAGCACAAAAAAGGCAATTCACAAATGAGGTAAATTTGTGAGATTTATAATCAAAATATGAAAATAAAATGAGATGCCAGCTTCTTCCTAATAAAATGATGCTTTTTAAGACAGAAAATATCCATTGTAGTCCAAGAATTAGGAAAGGAGGTATCCCCATCCATAGCCAATGGGATTATAAATATGTGTGTATTTTTCTAGATGCAATTTGCTAATATAAAAACCCTATCCCTGAGGAATTTCTTCTGCCTTCCCGTCTCCCTTAGAGGATGTCAGTGGAGGTGGCAACCATGTTATCTAGCCTCAATCTTGTCCTCAGCTATTTCATAAAGTCTCAAGTCATAAATAGATAGATAGAGTCCGAAAGTCTATTCACCATAAAGCAGCACATTGATATGAGAATACAAAGAAAACTTGCAGGAAAAAATTAGGTGCAGATAATATGTGGAGGGGATTTAAGAGCCAGATTTTTTAATGGGAGAGACACACAGTCCTGTAGCAGTCAAATCGCTTGATAAGAGTCATATCTTATTATGGTGAAATTTCTGAGATATTTCTCCTAAAAACCAAAAAAATGTCATGAAAAGACCAACCCAGCTCTCTCTCAGGGTCACCAATTCCAGTGTCAGGCTCCAGGGATGAGAAAATAAATAGATAATTCCCTTTGTGTTTTTAAATTGTTAAAAAAAGGAAAATCTGGAAAAAAATCAAAATCCATAAAATTATGCATATGCCCTTTAAACTGATAATCCTGCAACTAGGAATTAACCTGAAATAAGTAATCATGTCTGTGTTCAGTGAATAAATCGTAGTCGTCACAAATGAGTTTTTAGTATTATGAAATTGCAAACATCTAGAATTTCCAAATATAGGACCTTTGTTAAATTCATTCACTCATGTCACAATTATTTACTAAGTGCCTGTTATGCTCCAGGCACTTTTGATGTTCACACCAGGGAACAAGACAAATTTTCTTCCTTTGCGTTAAATTTTATTGAGGGTAGTCCATAAGGAATACTGGATATGTAGACATTAAAACTGTAGTTTAAAAGGAAATTTCAATAAATGCAATTCACAATTTTGAAAATTAGTATGTGTATGCATATAAAAGAAACACAAAAAATTACACCATTCCATTTATAGTAGGCTCACGGGTGATATTTTAAAATCTACATTATTTTCTGTCTTTCTCAGTGCAAATTCCATTACTTTAAATAAGACTGCTTTCTCCCTATACATTTAATTTCTCATATTTAATAAAATTATCTATTTTTAATATTTTCAACAGTCATATGATAAAAAAGATACACTGTATTTGAATAAAAGAAACATGCAAACACATACACAATTATACCATCACATTTACAGTAGATTCGAACATGATTCTTTTTTTCTCCTTGCTTTTGGTTTACACAAAAATGTGGACCACTCCAAAAAGGAAATATCACAAAGGAATAACCATGGTACTCCTGTGTCTAAGATTTATAAAGTGGTCAAATGTGATGAACGGACACAGCTGAAATAGGAATCAGCATGGTTTAATGATTGTAAAGAATTTGTCAGTTATGGACCTTCAAATCCTGATTCTACCATTTCTGGGTTGTGAGATAATGCACAATCTTAACCTCTCTGTGTCATCTACAGAATAGGGATCATAAGATAGGTCGCTGAAGTATTTTTAGATATTAAATGATAAAATATTCAAATGTTTAACAATGTACTTGGCACATACTGAGTACTAAGTAAGTGGTAGCTATCATTATTATTAAATTAGAGGTATACAAAAACTTCTCTACTGTCAGCCTTTCACAGTGAAGGGCTATCAATGCGTGGGAATAGAGAGCACCTCAGTTTTCCACACATTAGCCGACTCCAGTTCATGCAACTGCTTAAACTCCGGAGGCCAGTTGGTATTCCAAGCATAATTGCAAGTGTGATTGGCTTTGTGGGTGATAACAACAAGGGAAAAACACAGTCATAGTAGAATGTAATTCCCCTAAGAAGGTTCCAGTCTACATTACATAGAGATCAAACAGTTCAAATGCTCAGACTTGAGCGTTCAAAATGAATTTTTGAGCTTAGGAGTGGAGGAGGCAAGAGCCATTTAATGATGCTCCTATCTTATATTTCCTTCCCCAGACTCAGTTTATTTTTTTCTGTGAGGATTGGGGGATGTTGAAAATTTGAATGATGCATAGGTTTTGATTGGAATATTTGAAGTAAAAAAGATATATTTAAGGATTTTGCTAATTGATGACAGGGCAAAAGAACTGATAAAAGCTTAGCGATTTAGCTGGTATCTTTTGCTACAATATGTTACAGAAGCTAAGTGAGCAATGGGTCCTATATCTGACTGATTACCAGAATTACCTGGGGAGCTTTTTTGCATATTTACCCAACCCACCCCTGGCCTTCTGGATCAGGATCTCCAGATGTCTCTTTTAACAATAGTCCATGGGGGATTCTAATTGAGAGTCATGTTAGGAAACCACTGGTCTAGAAAAAGACTTTATTGTGCTGTCCATTGATTTCTAAGGATATGTAGTGTAATGTTTAAGGTATGTTATTCTGATTTTTTAAATAATTTTGCCTTTAACTAATCAATTCTATCTTTCATTAACTCAGCTTTTTTAAAATTCCCTTAATATAGTTAAATGTGTTTAATCACGGCCTTAAGAGTTTAAAATCTATGTGGCATACCTCACCAGCAATGGAAGACTGTTTAAAGACAGCTTACCTAAGGATTTCTGTATTAAAGACACCTTACTGAATTATTTATTTTTATTGAAATCAATTTCTAAGGAAATTTAAAGTTGTATGTTGCCTAGATCCATTTGGACTAACACTGGCTCCTGTCTGTGAGCTCCTAGCTCCTCAAAGAATATGTTGGGGGATCCTAAATAAGTCTTCTATTCTGTAAATGTTTATTGAGTGAACAAATGCTTAAGTCTATTAACTTCCCACAGTTAGTGATTGAAAATTGACCGAGTCCTAACTGATGTGCCTAGCACCAGGCACTAGTTCTTAGAAGGTAGGCCCTGGGAAGAATGTCACGTTACACTTGCTTTTAAGAAGTTAACAGATGAGATGGGCAGGTTTTTTGTTTATTTTTTTGCTTTATTTTTATTTTTTTTAAGCTCACTTGCTGGCTTGCTTGTTTCCTTCCTTCCTTCCTCTTCTTTTGCTTTCATCTTTTGTTTGTTCTCTTTTAACTTGTGAACTGACCCTCATATTATCCATTCCCAACCCTAGACGTAACTGAGGTTTCACAGCCTAGCAGGAGATTAAAATTTAATAATATTCCAGAACTTCTGTTTATTTCTGGGGTTTTTACATGCCTGGATGTATTTGGTCTATGACTAACAAAATGTTATCTGTTTGAGGACTCAGGAGACCCAAGAGAAAAGAAGAAACCTCAAGAAAACAAACACACAAGAACTGAATGAGGACATTCAAAGGGTTTCCATTTCTGGAGTTCAGACATATCTCAAAATCCAGAAAAGTCTTGGGGTAAATGGACAAATGCCTATTTTTTGAGGAGAATAAAGAGTCTCCTGAGAAATAATTCATTCTAAGAGGCATGATGAGCCTGACTCAATAACAAAGACTTGGCTATTGATGATCAGTAGAGATTTTGAATACAGGGAGTGACTGCTATTCAAATCTATTCTTAACCCCACCTCTCAGCCTTACCTGTGGGACAAAGTGAGAGAGAGGACTGGAGTTACCAGAAAAAAAGCAGTAAGTAAATAAGAATGCATAAAAAGTTTTAGCATACTGTATCTGGCACATGAAAATAGCTCAGTAATGCAATGATCATCATGATAATGCTGATGAACTTTGTTTTTATGTAGTTACTCAATTTTGTAGAATGCCCAAAGTTAAGTGATATGAACTGTTATTTTCCCTGGATTTTGTTGTAATGAATTGTGATTGAAATATTCTCTCCAGATTGTTCTTTCATATATTCAACAGATATTTTCAGAGTTTGTGCAATGAGCCAGGCTCTGAGATAGGTTACTGAACTCACAAGAATGTGAGAGACATTACGAGGAGTTTGTAGACAGAGAACAAAATTTCCATACAGTGCAGCAAACGCTGAGACACTCAAGATAGACTTACGGGACCAGAAAACGCCCTTCCCACAAAAGTGAAATGACTTTGATGTCTGACCCTAAGATCTAATTAGTATCCAGCTGTGAAAAAGAACGTGGAGACAGGGAGTGGGTATAGCAGAAGCGTTTCTGACAAAAAAAAAAAAAAAAAAAGTATTTACTAAGACCCTAAAGGAAAGAAAGAACATGACCAAAACAAAATTTAAAGATGTTAACTGCGATCGCAAAAGTGTAAGAGTCACACACACACAGACACACCCACACAAATCAGTGTTATATATTTGTGAATATCCAAGCTAAACATTGAAGTAACGCTACACACTGAGCAGAAGTTGATGTAACTGAACTGAGCAATAGATTTCAGAAGTCCGGTTTTGTATTTACTGCTGTCACAGTTTGTGATAGCTCTTTGAGCTCAATATTATGAATACAATTTACCTAAGAGGAGATTTCTTTGACTTATAAAACTAGCAAAAGAAAAAGAGACTAACTACATTTTTCCTTTTTCTTCCCACTAAATATTTTCTACTTTTACAAGGCTTGTGGGTACTGATAGGGTACACAGACAGACCTCACAACCTCCTGTGGAAAATATCCCCTGATGTTCCAGCCCAGAGTAGATCCATTTCTGACTGTTTTAGTGTGTCTGTGTGTAATTCTTGATCTTGCCCCCTGGGCACAATATATTTAAGCAGGAGTGGACACATGACTCAAACTAAGCCAGTCCAATTTTTCCTCCTGGGAATTTGGATTCAGAGACATCATTCACCTTACTATCTTTTGATCTCTCAAAATGAAACTCGGATTCTGTGAATCCTGACGCACTAAAGGGAAAGAGACATTTTTAAGAAATATTTACTTTTTGGTTTTAGCAAACACAGATTGTGCTTACTGTGTTCCTGTCAATATTCTAAGTAAGCATGTGGAGAATGAAGAGATAAGAAACTACACCAGTCCAGAGGAGAAGAGATAAATGACATGCAGAGCTGTTTGGATTCAGAAAATGTTTCAGTTTCAGGGTCTAGTTCCTCCTGGGGCCTGAATGCACCAAATAAAGTTTCTATCATTGTCTTCAGTGAGATATCCTTTATGCTTATAATAGTGCTCCCTGATAAGTACCTAACTTATTCACTTATTTATTTACTTTATTTCGGCAGGTTTATTCTACCAAAACAACATCTCCAACTGTCCCTAAAATGGGGCTGGGCAGGTATACAGCTCTCTCCTCAGAAGTTGTTCATTGTTCTTTGGAAAGTTAAAAATATGTGAACAATTCCTATATAAATAGTGAGATAAATATCTTTAATAATTCAATTGTTTCACCAAATTATTAAAGAAGAATTTGCACATAATTCAACATTTACTTTAGCAAGCTGAAAAGCTGAATTTCCTCAACCTAATTTTTTAAAAAATCATCTTAAGAAAGTGATATAAACTAGCTTTTGGGAATTATCAATATTATTCTTCAGTACGTTTCACGTGACCTTAGTGATACCTTGACAACCGTGAGGGTGCTACTTTTCTATCTATAAAAAGTAGTCTAATAATTACTACTTTGACTACTACGTAGTCATTTTATAATAATAAAAAGTTGAATCAAAATGAATTTATAATCTGGAAATGGCTCTTCTTTCAGAGAGTTGGTTAAAAAGTCAAGACCAAGTGTCTAAGTATGAGGATTTTTTATTTAGTTTCCACTTGACAATTTTTTAGTTTCTCTTACATACACAAACTTTTTGCATAGTGTTTAAAATCTCCACAATTTTCTTCATTTTACAAAAGAGAAAACTAAAGGCAATAAAGTCTTCGTAACTTATTCAAGTCTACGTAGAATTGAATTCAAGTCATTCAGATTTTGTAGTACAAAATTTCTTCATTATGTCATCCTGGCTTATATGGAATCATAGCTGTTTTCCAGAGGAAAAAAATATTTAATAAGGAAAAATCCTTCATTTGTAGAACTACTTATAAAGAAGTATCATTATATTATTTTCTTGTTTAAAATCATTTCAATAAACCTGATCGAATATAAGGAGTTTTTCTGCTTTTCTGGAACATATAATTTCTAAGAAGCAGTGGGACTCAAAGCACATCTATTAGGTCCTGACCACAGGCCCAGATCCTCCAAACCCAGTGGGCAAACCAGCTACAGGCAACTGAAGACTCCTGAAAGGCAGGGACCTTGCATAAACAGCCATGAAAAACTGGGTTCACCACTTGGCAGATACTGATTTGCTATGAAGAAAGGATGTGGGAGGGGCCAGACTAGTGGCATAGTGGTTAGGTTCAGCACACTTGGCTTCAGTGACCCAGGTTCGCGGTTTCAGATCCTGGACTCAGGCCATGCTGTGGTGGTGACCCACACACAAAATACGAAAACATTGGCACAGATGTTAGCTCAGGGCCAATCTTCCTCAAACAAAAAGAGGAGGATTGGCAACAAATGTTAACTCAGGGCTTATCTTGTTCATCAAAAAAAAAACAGAAAGAAAGGAGGCAGAAAGAAGCTCTTGTGAATATTTTGATTGTCTTTTATAGATTGGAAATATTTTGGAGTTGCTAAAAGAAAAACAAAATATAAAATAGTGTTTCAAATATTTAACATAACGTTGTTAATTTTCAGTGACCAAACATTAAGAAAACCATAACAACAAAAGGTATTTTAAATTGTACCTACTTTACCTGAAAATATACCTTTAACAATTAAGAATAATAGACCAAAAAATGTTACATTTCATACTTTTATGTAGAATTCTCTTAGGCCTTCTCTTTCGCAGTTTACGTATATTCTGACACATCACATAGGCACAGCTTCGGTGTCACAAACCACAGAGGAATTTGGGAGTCCTGAATACTGTGATCAACACATGTGATTTAACTCATCCTGAACTCTGTTTGAACAGATTCATTAATCCCATATGCTCTCTGATGGATTTATCGCTATCCCATCTGGTTAAAAGCCACCAGCCCCTCCACTTAAAACACTCTATTTTAGAATTTGTCCTTACTTTATTATAGGCTTTCCTATTTTTAATCATTACATATGTTTTCAACATTTCATTTTTCTGCTCCATTATATTCCATTTATATTTCAATATGCTTCCCATCTGTCTATCATATCTTCATGTCATGTCTACTGTTTTCTATAATAGTTTCCTTCTGCCCTTTATTGAAGTGTCAGTTTTATGCTTCCTACTTTAATCAATATCTGTTTGGAAACTACTTACTTTTCTTCAAAGGATGGCTTTGGTGTATAGAAATTTTTTCATTTATTACAACAAACTCTGATTGCACGTACCTATTTTTCTAAATGTCAGCCTTCTATCAATGTTCCGAAATGTGTCTTACTTTAAATCTGCTCAGACAATAAATTTAAATGTAATAAAATGTCTGTCTTCCTACAAAATACCATTTCAACAGTTAGCATATTTTAAAAAATTTTTTTTCCTGAATTACAAAGTTTTAATACGTTTCTGAAGTGGCTCTATAGTAGAAAATGCATCTTAGAAAATAATCTAGTGTAAGAAAGGATTTTCAAGGGAATATGTTTCTTTAAAAAAATATTATATTTTGTCAAATAATGCTATCATTTATAGTACTTGGGGAAATTACTATATTAATAATGAGTTAAAATATTGGCTATACATAAATTATATAGAGAACATTTTTATTCCTTGTCTTTAACAATTTAAAGTGTTTAGATGAATTCAATATTTTCTAATGCTATAGCTGAACATAAATTTTTGTGGAGTTCAGTAAAAGAGTGGCATGCAAAGATATTAAACTCTGTGTCATTCCCTTCTCTCATTCTTCCTCTTATTACTACCCCTTTCAAGGTTAAATTGTATCTATCCATTAGTTATTAATAAATTACACTATCTAAATAACCATATAAACTAAAATGGACACCTCAGGGTATACCATGACATTCTTTGAGAATTTATGATATTGACATTGGTAACCTTCACGAGGCTGAGAAAAATCTAAACTGGTTTTAAATAATGTGATGTTTTTTCTCAATTCCTGATAAAACCAATAGTAACACAAAGAATCTGGGAATAATAGAGAGTGTGATCCTTTAGGATCAGAGTGCCCTGAATGTGGAGTTTGAAGCATTCTTTTACTAGCTTTATGATATGAGCTTGATGAACAAATGTTTTTTCATCTAAAAACTAATTTCATCTATCAACTAATATCCTGCCTCACAGGGTATTTGTGAAATCAGAAATAGCGTTTGTCGTCTGCTTAACATAGAATTTGGCACATAATAAGCACTCATTAAATCATGGTTTTTTTCTTGTTCTTGTAATTAAAGAAATGGAAAGAGATCCAGGGTGGTGGCGATGAGTAGGGAGCAGTGAAATGTGTTCCTTCCAAAGCCACACATCATGGGCTGGAAAATCACATAAAGAATAGAATAGAGCCTTGAGTGTTGTTCCAGTCACTAGTTGGTGGCAAAAAGAAAGAAAATGAATTCTAGTCTTTCTCTCCTCTACTTGGGTACACATAGAGTGGCTTTAATAATAGAGACATGAGGTGGTGATGTAGGATTTTTCGTGTGTGTGTGTGTGAGAAACCTCAGGCCAGAGCTAATGTCTATTGCCCATCTTACTCTTTTTGCTTGAGGAACATTGTCACTGAGCCAACATTGGTGCCAGTCTTCCTCTATTTTATGTGAGATGCTGCCATAACATGGCTTGATGAATGGTGCTAGGTCCACGCCTGGGACGTGAACATGTGAACCCCAGGCCACAACTTAACCACTATGCCACTGGGCCAGTTCCATGATGATGTGGGACATTTTTGATGTTCCCGTGAGGTAATGATGTAGGATACTTTAGATGTTCTCATGTTTGACAAATTATGAAATTTTAAATTATCTCAAAAATCTAATTGCATGTTTGGAAATTCTGTAGACAACAACTGAAAATGAAATAATGTTAAAAATGATATTGCCTTTTATTAAAATGTAGGATCTCTGTCATAATCAAATCAACCTACGATCAAAATTCAAACTGTTGAGGATAAACTTGAGGCAATAGCCCAGTTAGGTGCAGATGGGTGTTATTGAACTTGAGGCTATCTCCTATGCTCTCAGCAGGATAAGTATTGAATCTACTTTTCTCAAATGTCAATCAATGCACTATACTACTCAAATAAAACCAAGTCAAGGCTACACACCTCTCTATTTTTATAGTTCATTTGTCTGGATTGCTCCACATTGATTTAGTACCTTTGGAAAACTGATGAAGGCTTTACAATTTGGGGCATTTTGGATTATTTATATAGTCCACATGTATTCATGCAAAAAGAATTAGATTTAAAAGGTTTAAATTTAAAGGAAAAAGAGGAAAGGAAAAATTAAATCTGACATTTTTTGTTCTTTTTCAATGTGGATAGCAATTTAGATAACGATTCAGAACATTAGTTTAGGAACAAATTACTGTTACAATGGCATTACATTTTTTAAAATTTGGAAAATGCATTTATCCAAATAAAATTATGAATTAGATATCCATCATATCTCAATAAAGCTGAAATTTAAAAATTATGAATTAGATAATACTGAAAAGATAATCATAACATTGTGGAAAAATATTAAAGCTCTTTTTAACTACCTAGTTTTTCAAGTCAGAAACTTTGGAAGACATATTTAACTTTTCTCTTCCCATATCTGATAAACCACTAACTTCTAGATTCTACCAAATATCTTTTCAATCCACTGTTCTCCACCAAGTTGACTCTAGGATGTGCAGGGTCCAGGTAAATACTTATTTTGGGGATCCTATTTATATAAGCAATTTGATTTAAAAATTATTCACCAGCTGATGACAAGTACAGTGACTTATCAATGAAGATTTAGAATAATTGATAGAGAAGAGGTACTTAATTTTCTTATCTGTCCATGTAAAAATTATTCATAATGAAACACCATATCTTCCTGTTCAGGTCTAGGAACCATCTCTTTATGGTTTTTATAGGCAAATGTGTCATTCGTGGCTAATGTCTTATCTCCCACTGTGATGAAAAGCTATCAAGTACATTACTGTTTAGAACATGTCTGTATTGAAGCGATAAGTATCTTCTTGCCTTTGCAGTTCCCTCATCAATTATTTAATGATGGTTACATTCTTACTTGTGATGCTGCATCATCCACGGTTCATCCCCTCTTTCTCAAATCCTGCCTTCCAATGATTTTCTCAAAAGTTGTTAATGTACTCCATTGATGATGACCATGAATGCAAGTCTTACCCAGAGTATGCAGGAACATGTGAGCTATTAGTCATTTTCTGGACATATTAATTTATTTTAAAATTTTAAGATAAATACAGAAAGAACAACGCATCATCCTACTACATCTTCTCTTCAACACATTAAGCTGTAATCACTGCATTCCTAGATTGTGATGTCTTTCAATATTAATTGTACCCTTGTCCTTCATACACAGTCACCTGTAGGTGGCGAGAGTAGGCAAGAAATCTGTGGGCAGAATGAGAATAGCAGTTCCATTTGCACAAAGAACATCCACCCCTAATCTGACATGGTTTAAGCTTGTCAATGTTACCACATTAACTAGAAGAGTCCATTAGCTTTGCAGAGCAATAGTGTTGAAAACCCTCAGAAAAGACAGATGTAGCTCTAACCAAACACTGACTGGCATGGTGCATGGAGTCTGCAGATGAGGTAGGGTTACTATCCTGGGTACCGTGAGCAAGTGGAGGCACAGGGTAAAGATGCTTGTCACCACCCAAACTGAGAAGCTATTGGGCAGTGGTTCCCAACCAGGGTCGATTTTGTCACCCAAGAGACATTCGTAACGTCTGAAGAAATCATTTTAACTTGTCACAACTAGGGTTGGGAGCATGGTTGATACTAGTGTCTAGTGGGAAGAGGCCATAGATGCTGTTTAATGTTTTACCATGCACAAACAGTCCCCCTGGTCCCCCAACCAAGGGATTATTCAGCTCAAATGTCAACAGTGACAAGGTGGAGAGACTATGCGTCCACCCAAGACGCATTGAGGCAGAAACTCAGATGTGCAAGAGCCAAGGAAATTGTTTACATACACTGATTAAACCTAAAGGTAAATAGCGGACTATTATTGCAGCAGACTCCTGAACTTAGTCTGTATCCAATGTAAGTGTCATCCCAAATCAGTGTGTCAGCATCATCCTGGGGCCCAATCTTACACGATCCTGAAAGGAAATGTGGGTCAGTGGTAGTGATCCACTCCTAAGAGTGCCATCCTGAGACTGGGGCATGGCCAGAGAGCCCTTGCACATCCTCACAGTACAAGTTCTAGAGCTTCTTGAAAAATCTGGTTGACCCCATTCATGTAAAGGATCAAAAATTGAAGGGGGTCCTGAAGGAAAGAAACAGGTCCGTGGGCCAAGGTAGGTCATAATCTGAGCTCAGGATGCCCTGCCTGTATGGCACTGCCAATCTGGCCAGTTCACGCACCAGAGGGAGACATTTGAATGTTTTACAGAAAGCACTTCAAGTTTAGATTCCCAGAAGTATGTACCTTGGTACCAGTTCCTGAAACACTGTCATGTTTTTATATACACAGTGTGCTCCTCCTAACTATTCTCTCAAAGTCCTATCTGCCAACTCTTACTCCATTCCTTTCATTTTAGCAAGAGTGAGCTCTCTGAAATAAATAACCATTTAATTCTCTTAAGGTCATTCAACTTTCTACTTTTCTCAGAAGAAAATCTAAAATCTTTAAAATTGACCTGTAAGAACCTCAGCTGTTGTCTAACATTCCAGTCTATCTCATTTCTCTCTCTCCTTGTCCCTCCTTTTTTTCCCCACTATAATGCACTTCTTTGCATTCTGTAATGAATCATGCTGGGGTTTTTTGTTGTTTTTTTTTAACCAAGGGCCTTCCTAGTAGCAATAAGGCAGTTCACACCCTCTGCCTCTTTCTTCTGCTTTTGAATCTCTTCTTATAGGCACTTCTTCCTGGTATTTTTCATTTCCTCTCAGGCTAAGTTAGCTTCGAGCATTACACACATTTGGAGCATCTCACATTTTCACGGGCCTTGTAATTACTGAGGCAGTGTCTGTCATTCCCTTTGTACTACATGTTCCCTAAGATCAGGGACTGAATCAGACCTGCTCACTACACTAGCCCAACAGACAGAATGGAACCTAGCACATGGTAGGTGGATAGTTGATGAACAGCTGTAGGCAAAATAGATGTAGGAAACTATTTTCCTATTTTGTTTATTATCAAATAGATTCTACATTTATATTACTTTATAATATTACAAATGTTAAGCATACAGATATATAGAAGGAACTTATGGACACTGAATTTCCATCACCAAGATCTATTAATTGTCACCATATTTTATACTTACTTCATCTATTTTTCTTTAATATTTTAAAATGACTTTGTGTTATCTACCCCCAAATACTTCAGTATAAATATCAGAAAACAAAGACATTCTCCCGCACAACCTAATCAGAGTGATATTTCACTTCACAAAACCAAAAACAATAATTCCTTCATATCTTCTTTCTCCAGATTTTCCTAAATATCTTTTACATTTAGTTTATTCAGACTAGTATCTGACCAAATCTACACATTGCATTTGACTATTATGTCCCTAAATTTCTTTGATATAAACAGTGCCACATTTTTTTCATGGCATCAACCTATTGAAGAGAGCAATCAATCGTCCTACAGAAGGTCCCACCTTCTGAATTTGTCTGATTGATTTCGCATATGTCTTTTAAAGTGTTCTTATTCCCTTGTGTTTAATGTTAACTGAAATTAGATCTAACAGGTTGCTTAGATTTAACTTAAATATTTTTTTGTCAAGAATGCCTCACAGGCGATGTTGTATACTTCGCACTGCAATACATCAAGATGCACTTAACACCTGATTATGTTACTATTATTGATGCTAAGATATATCAGTGGGTTAAAGAACTCTTCTAACTTTCATATCATATCATAGATGAGACTTAAAACATTAGGATAGGGGCCGACCCTATGGCATAGTGGTTAAGTTCAGCATGCTCTGTTTCAGCAGCCTGGGTTCACAGATTTGGATCCCAGGCATGCACCTACACCACTCATCAACCATGCTGTGGTGGCGATCCACATATAAAGGGGAAGAAGATTGGCACAGATCAGATGTTAGCTCAGGGCTAATCTCCCTCAAGCAAAAAAAAAAAAAAAAAAAAGAGGAGGATTGGTAAAAGATGTTAGCACAGGGTTAATCTTCTTCAGCAAAAACCAAAAAACAAAAAAACAACCACATGAGAATAAAGTATGCAACTTGTTTAAAATAATCTAATGGACTGCCCTAATATTCACTGAATAAGTTTTGCTTAGTTTTCTTATTTTCCATTGCAAGTCTCCCTGTTTTCAGTATCTAACTCTTATAGAAATCTTTGGAAAATTTAGATGGCTCATAAAGACTGAGGGAGGAATTTAAAAAACCATAATATATATAATATAAATTCAATAAGTAAATGGCCAAATCTCCTACAATAAAAGATGAGAATGAGCACACACCTGACAATTTATTTCTAGTCAATCACTGACTACAAATTATGAATTTAGGCATACGATTAAAGCTCATTACTATACAACTGGGTTTAGAGATCTCTACAAACTAAGCCGTAACACGTTTGTAATCTAATTAGTGCTCTTAAAATCTTCCCATGCTGAGCAAGCAGTTTTGCTTTTCCTTCTTATTTTCCGTATACTCAATGCAAAAATAAAACAAATTAATTAACCTCTTACTTACTTGGTTGTTTCAGCTCCATTAAACTAAACTAATCAAACCCCCTCATTTCTAAAGCCTTGAGAAAATAAATTTAAACTGTGAAAGGACGGAAACAAAGCTCACTGGCAAGGTGGGATCTGAATAGTGAAATAATTTTGAATAAGCTTTAGGTACTCAGGAGCTTCCACATGAACAGGTGATTCTTGAAAAGGCCTGTAATCCATTCTGAACATAGGATATCACATTTAAGAAGAATACGTGGTGTCAGGTGCTCTCTCTGCATATACAAGGGAAAACGTTGGTGTCAGTGTGCATTTGCCTTAGTCTTTGGGACTCAAAGTCAGGACCAATCTCTTCCTCCTCCCCCCTCCTCTTATTTTTTTCCTCTCCACTTTCTGAAACAAAAACGAAAACAAACTAAACATCTTCTTCTAGCTAGATCTATAATGTGGAATTTATATGCATTTTGTTTCATAAAGCTTTGCCAAAAATTTAGTAATCGTTACTAGTATTCACATTTTACAGATGAGGAAACTGAAACTCAACATGGTAAGAACATTACCCAAGGTGGCCTCAAGGTGATGTAGCTGCTGAGTGAGGGAGTCGGGACTAGACTTCAGCTCTGAAACAAAGACCATGCTCTTAAGTAGGGAACTAAAGGAACTAAAAGGAACTAAAGGAAACAAAATCATCTAGTCCTTCTCCCCATGCACATTAAAACAAAAACACAATGGTAGTGTGTTTTTCAATCAATTATGTGTTGTTATTATGCCAGGATACATGCACAGGTGTATTATGTCATCAGAATAAATATAAAGATTATAATGTTAAAATGTAAATTTTGAATCTCACTTTGTCTTCCAACTATATCCTTTGTCAAATAAATCCTCTCTTTTCTACCTTAATAAATGTTATATATTTCGGGAAATGCAATATGTAAAGCCACCATTTGTGTTGTATTTGGAAGTAGTTTATCTTATGTTGGCTATCAATATTTTATACTGTTTTCTCACCCTAAAACTATCTCCATCTAGTCTCATCAAAGATATTTGGAAATTGAGTTATTTAAAAAAACAAACAAAAACAAACCTCGTGAAGAGCACACAGTTAAAAAGCTATGACTTTAGAAGAACAAATACATGCCTCAGGAGTGAACACACATGGCCCCTTCACACTTCCGTTAGAAAATTAGAAGCACTTAGTCAAGGCATTCAAAAGAACAATGTGTCAGCTTCATAATTACTTATAATCAGCCTGCTTATGCTGTTAACATTGCCTAGCTGCTCTTCCGTGTCTACGGTAGAATCCACCTATGATGCTTTGAGCATTGACATCTCACGTATGCAACATTATGCCCCAAAAAGAGGGATGGCTGTGTGGGAGGGAACAGAGGGCCTGTGTGGGAAGCAGGCTTCCCAGGAGACTGACTGTGTGAGCTTGAATGAGTGAAATAAATTTCTTGAAATTCAGTAACCTCATGTCTAAAATATGAATAACAAAACCTACTTCATAGTGTTCTTTTGAACCAAATTAATATTTTATTTGCTGGCACGTAATAAGAGTTTAGTAAATATTTGTTGAACCTGGAGTATTAATTAATGAAAAGTATTTGATAGATTTATATGCATTAATGTTTCTGAAAAGAGAGAAAAATATCACCGGTGGTTACATTTGGGGAGATCCTAATGGAAAGAACTTAGCGTTTATTTTATATATTTCCTTTTCACCAATTTCCAATTACTATAGTTAAACATCTTCATTCACTAATAAACATGCAACTCCCAAACAAGTCTCATAGTTGCATAACCTTCCATGCTGTACCGCTGAAGCCCATTTCTAAGTCTCTACCTGACAGAAAGTCTTAACCTGCCATAGTGAGCTGATCTAATTCCAATGGCTGTTCCAACACACCACTGAATGCCCAGAATAGCTAGCCTTTTGGATTCCCGAAAGTAATTTTCTTTCATTGCATCATTTCCTTGATGCATTTGTTACCTCATAAGTTTTTCATGTTCTATTTCTGCCTTTTGTGTATTCGATACTCCTGATTTGCTGAGGACTGAAAACCACATAAATGACATGGGGTTACTATGAGAACCAGTGGAGTAAACACAGTATAAGTAGGGACTTGAAGGACATAAAGAATATGCTTGATTTTGTTTTAACGTCTGTGGTACACAGAATTCTAAGAAACTCTATAAGATTTCTGTTCCCTGGGGCCCATTCCTTATGTCATTTCTTCTTGATTTTGGACAAAATCTGTGAACACGATAAGATAGTAGATCCCTTGGTTAAGTTACCTTATATGGCACTCTCAAGACTATCTTAGATTATACAAAAATTCATCTTATCAGCTTGGAGGGGGGTTGGAAGGAGAGACAGACTCCTACTGTCTGAAGAAAGCAAATATCGTGCAATGGCTGTAGGAGCTAGATGGCCAGGAACTGCAAGCCTCTTAGTCGTGGAGAATAGCCCTCGGCCAACAGCCGGCAAGTAATGGGAAATCTCATCATCAAGGTGCAAGAAATTGAATTCTTCCAACAACCTGAATGAGCTTAGCAGAGAAAGCTGGGCCCGAGATGAGAACCACGGCTCTGGTCAGCTTCTTGATTGAACCTTGTGAGACCTAAAAAAGAAGATCTAGCTAAGTTGTGCCCAGACTCTTGACTCAGGAAAATTGTGAGAAAAATAACTGTATGTGTTTATACACTGCTGAGTGTGTGTTAATTTGTTATGGAGCAAAAAAAACAAATAAAACATTTGTCATTGGAGATTTATTTCATTTAGACAAACTGGTTATCTCCTAGATATGTTAATTTCCTGAATGGTAATTAAATTGTAAATAGAGTTAAGATGTGCACCTCCTCCATGGCCCCTACTTGATAAATATGATGAGAAAGAGACAGAGAGTAAGACAGAGACAAGAGAGAAAAGCAAACAGAAAACATTGTGGTACTTGAATATAACTATAGATTTAATTGGTTAGAAAAATTTAATTATCAACCCCTTTCTCCTTTGTAAGTACACTATCCTTAAATAATATTTGATTAATTTATAGAATTTTACCAATAAGATTTATTTACTTACCAATTTTTGATGGATAGAATGTCATTTACACGAAGAAAAATGTTACAAATAACGTTTTCTTTTTTAAATAAACTTTTTATTTTAGAATAGTTCTAGATTTACAGAAAATTTGTGTAGAGAATACAAAGAGTTTTCATATACCCTACCCCAGTTTCCCCTATTATTCACATCTTATGTTAGTATGGTATATTTGTTACAATTAATGAACTAATAATGATACATTGCTATGGAACCGAAGTTCATATTTCATTCAGATTTTCTTAGTTTTTACCTAATTCTTTTTTCTGTTCCAGGAGCCCACTCAGGGTACTACAGTACATTTAGTCATCATCGTCTCCCTGGGTCCTCTTGGCTATGAGAGTTTATCAGACTTTCCTTATTTTGATGAACCTTGATAATTTTGAGGAGTACTGGTCAGGTATCTTGTAGAATGTACCTCAGCGGTGAATTGGCTAATGTTTTACACGTGGTTATGGGGTTACGATTTTTGAGAGGAAGACCAGAGGTAGGTAAAATGGCATTTTCATCACATCATAGCATTGCATAACATCATATCAATGTGAGCTATCACTGTTGACTAATCACCTGAATGAGGTCATGTTTGTTAGGTTTCTCCACTATAAAGTTCCTCTGTTCATCCCACTTTACATGCTGTACTTTTTGGAAGGAAGTCGCTATGCAGAACACACACCTCAGGAGTGGGCAGTTACGCTTTATGGCTTCACTTCCTTGAGGATGGAGTATCTCGGTAAATTATTTGGAATTCTTTTGCACTGGAAATTTGTCTCTTTGCCCTCATTTTTTCAATCAATTATTTCTGCTGGTGAGTCAATATGGACTCATTGGTATTTATTTTAAACTTTGGGCTGTAGTCCAACACTATGTTGATTTCTGTTTTGCTTGAAGCATTCCAGCTTTGGCCATTGGGAGGCCTTTCAGTTGGCTCCTGTGTCTCTTTGACATGCCCCCACTAGTAGTGGGTTTTTTCTCTCTTTGCATTTTGGTTTGTAAACTTTCTATTGATAGATTCAAGCTCACTGATTCTTTCCTCTTCTGTGTCTAGTCTACTGGGCAGAGTCTCAAAAGCATTTTTCATTTATGTTGCAGCATTTTTTATTTCTAACATTTTCTTTGATTCTTTATTAGAGCTCCAATTTCTCTGCTTACAGTATCAGCTGTTCTCACATTTTGTCTACTTTTTCCATCATAATCCTTAACATTTTAATCATAGTTATTTAAAATTCCCTCTGGTAATCCCAACATATGTGTCATATCTGAATCTGGTTCTGATGCTTGTTTTGTCTCTTTAGATCATATTTTTTCTTGCCTTTTGACATGCCTCTTGTAATTTATGTTTTAAGCCCAACATTTTGTATCAGATAAAGGATCTGAGGTAAAAAGGCCTTTATTGTGAGGATTTACGTGACTCTAGCTGGGGGTCTGGGATATAGGTGCCAGTGAACTTAAATTCCTCTGTGTTCTTGTTTTTATCTTCCCTTTTGACTTTGGGCTTCTCTAGTACTCCTCCTCCAAAAGAGTCTGTGTCTTGCAGCTCTTTCAGTTTTAATCGACTGCTCTTTTACTGGAACCCTGTTGATTGGTGGTAAGCTATAGGGGAGGAAAAGCATGCTATAATCTAATGAGTAAATTTCATTCTTTTAGGGGGTCTGTGTTCCTGAGCTGTGACTTTCACAAGTATTTCTTCAGTGGTTTGGGCTTTCCAATCTTTAAGTGCGAAAGGGAAGAATAGAGGGAGTGGGGTAGTAGAAATGCCCTTTACTCAGGTGAGACAAGGCTCTGGCAAATTCTTTTCCTCTGGAGAGTAAGACTGCTATGGAGAAGGCTCTGATTACTTTTCTCTCCCTCTAACCAGGAGCCTGTGCCAGGAAGGGATATTTACTAGATCCTCACCACAAGAACCTTGGCTTCCTGGAGTAAAAACCCCCAGAGATTTGGGGGTCTCCCCAAGACTGCCATCCCCAGAAATTTCACACTAGTCCACACTCAGTCCCCAGCAATTCATAAAAGTAACCAAAGTTATTTATTTTTATATGCTTAGAAACCATTTCGGTCTCTAACACATAAGAAGTACTTAACATTTATTAGAAAACGGAAAAAGGGAATTCTAGCCAGGGCAGTTAACAAGAAAAAAATAAAGGAAATCCAGATTCAAAAAGAAGAAATAAAACTATATTTATTTGCAGATGACATGACCTCGTATATAAACTATCCCAAGGAATCTGCTGAAAACAAAATAAATTATAAGAATTCAGAAATGATTGTGATATATAAGATAAATAGGTAAAAGTTAATGGTATTTCTATATACCACCAATAAGCAATGTAAAGATGAATAAAACTAAGAAAATAATTCCTTTCATAACATCAAAAAGAATAAAATACTAAGGGATAAATTTAACAAAGAAGTGCAAGACTTCTACACTGAAAATATCTTAAGAAGGAAGCAGTCCTCAAATTAATCTACAGATTCAGTGCAATCCCTATCAAAATTCCAGCTGTCTTCTTTGTAGAAATTGGTATTCTGATTCCTAAAATTCACATGAAAATTCTAAAGACCTATTTTAGATAACCAAAAGACTGTTGAAAAAGAAGAACCAAGTGAGAAGATTGGGAATTCTTGATTTCAAAATCTACTATGAAGAAATAGTAATCAAGACTGTATGGCACTGGCTTGATAAACATACAGATCAATGGGACAGAAATTAGAGTACAGAAATAAATCCAGACTTTCATGGTCAATTTATTTTTGACAAGGCTGCCAGTATAATTTGATGCGGAAAGAATGTCTTTCCAATAAATAATATTGACACAACTATATATTCACACACAGAAAAATGAATTTGAACCATTCATGCTATATGCAAAAATTAACTCAAAATAGGATCAGAGCCCTAAATGTAAGAGCTAGACAACATAACTCTTAGAAGAAGAAGTAAGAGTAAACCTTCATGACCTTAGGTCATAATCAATGAAAGAAAAAGTAGATAAATTGGATTTAATTAAAAATTAAAAACTTTTTGCTACAAAAATATCTCAAAAAAGTGAAAATGCAACTCACAGAACTGGAGAAATGTTTGCAAATCATATATCTGATAAGAGACTGATATCCAGAATGTAACAAGAATACTTACAATGCAACGATAAAAAGACAATCTAATTAAAAATGGAAAATGGAAATCAAAACTAGTACGAGATATTATCATCACACCCACTGGGAAGGCTATAATAAAAAAAAACCCCAGATAATAGCAAGTGTTGTTGAGGACGTGTGAAATTGAACCCTCATTCATTGCTAGTTGGAATGTAAGATGGTGCAGCCACTTGGAAAACAGTTTGACAGTTCTTAAAAAATTAAACATTTGGTTACCACATGACTCAGTAATTCTACTCCTTGGTATAAATCCAAGAGAAGTGAAAACATATATCTACACAGAAACTTGTACATGAATGTGCATAGCAGCATTTATCCTAATGGTCCAAATGTGGAAACAACGCAAATGTCCATCAACTTATGAACAGATAAACAAATGAGGTATATCCATGCAGTGGAATATTATTCCATTGAATAATAAAATGAAGTGCTGATGAAAAATAAATTCATGAAATGAAATGAAAAATAAATGAAGTGCTGGTACTTGCCACAATAAGGATGGACCTTATAAATATTACTCTATGTGAAAGAACCCAATCACAAATAGTCACATATTGTATGCTTCCATTCGTATGAAACAAACAAGGCAGACCTACAGACACAAAAAGTAAGTTAGTGGTTGTTTAGGGAAGGGATGGTGGGGAATAACTGTTAACGGGTATCAGAGTTACTTTGTAGGGTGACAAATTTGTTCTAAAGTTATATAGTGGGATGATTGCCAGATATTGTGCATATACTAAAAATATTTAATATTTAATTGCACACTTTAGTTGAATTTTGTGACATGTTAATTATGTCTCAATAAAGCTGTTAAAAAAAAAGAATAAAAGTAAGGATGAGGGGAGGAAGGAAGACAGAAAGTAAGAAAGGAAACCCTTTTCTTTAGCGCATACTATGGGCCAGATAGTACACCGGATTTTCACAGGCATTAACTTTTGTAATGCTCATGATAAGCACAAAATAAGTTTTTTTATCTTTCAGTTTATGCAAAAGGAAATTGGGTCAGGGAACTTAACTTTCTAAAGGCTGTCAGACACAAGATGATAAATCGTGATTCCCACTAAAGTTCAACTGACAACAAAACCATGATTTTTCTTTTCCTTTTGTCTTTTTAAAGATTGGCACCTCAGCTAACATCTGTTGCCAATCTTTTTTCTTTCTTTCTTCTTCTTCTCCCCAAAGCCCCCCAGTACACAGTTGTATATTCTAGTTGTAGGTCCTTCTGGCTGTGCTATGTGGAGCATCGACCCAGCATGGCTTGATGAGTGGTGCCATGTCCGCACCCAGGATCCAAACCAGCAAGATCCTGGGCCACCGAAGCAGAGAGCATGAACCTAACCACTGGACCACAGGGCCGGCCCCAAAACCATGGTCTTTAAACCACACAAGTGCATGAATTATTTTACCAAGATGAACAGAGTATAAAGAAACTCATTTATTCTTCCAGATTGTTGGAATTACCTTTTTGTCTCATACATGTTCAAACAAATTTGATTCACTGAAAAGTTTTGAAATCAATAAGATAAAAATTGGGAGATGAGAACTATTGGATCAGCTGATTAAGGTATATATTTAAGCAACACTTTAATTTGCAGAATGCACAGTGATCATTTTGTCTGGTTTATCCTGAATAATAAATAACCAAATCATTTTTAGGACTACGTGAAATCTTGCTGATTCTGAGAATTATAGTTATCAAGACATATCCATTTCAAATTCAGAAACATGCTGATGGTACACAGTCAACTTTGCCAGGACTAGACAACAATTTGAAAATATTATTCTAATTTAATTTTTTGTAAGAAGATAAAACAAATACAGAATTTTGATTATTTTAACTTTTCTGCCTCAATAAAATTTATTCCTAATTTATTCTGTGAAAATTAAATAAAATAGTGTGGCTCTAAAAACTTAGTAAGCTTTAAAAACATGTGAATGAAAGCGATACTATCATTAACACAGCAGGTGTTAAATAATTATGTGCTGAATTAAATTTCCTAAGATAACAAGATTGATTATAAGTATTTCTTTCATTCACTGTCTTCAAAACTGTTTTTTTCCTACTAATTCACCTTTTATGTTAACATATCCTCAATAACCTATTGAAGATAAAATTTAAAAGAAATATTTAAATTGCTTAGTCAGCATAACGTATAACTTAACTGTAGTTTTCATTGCTTTATTAAAACCTAGAAGTCTTTGAAACATAGGTGCTCAGGCTTGACCAGATAAACAAGGAGTTAATTTAAGGGAACATCTGGTTGTTTGTAGCTGCCTAGGGTGGGAAAAAGGGATCCAGATGCTTACATAATTCATCCCTTTGTCTCTCTCTAGAACAAAAATGTCTCTGCAGTAGATATAGTAAGCAAAAATTGAGCGTTGTTTGGGCTCACATATGCCTAACAGAAGTGGATCCAACATGTTTTTCTGAATTTCTCAAATTGAGGGTCCTCACAAACCTACTATATACATATATTACAACTCAAAAACATTTATTGTAGGTATTTTGACTATTATAAGAAAGATAATAGGCAGAATTCTAAGATGGGCCCCAAGGTCTCCCTGCTCTGGTGTGCGAGCTCTATATAATCCCCTCCCCTTGAGTGTGGATGTGAACTGTGAATATGACAGATATCACTCCTGTGATAGCTTACATTACAAGGCAGATGTGAAGGAATTTTGTAAATATAAAGCTAATCAACTGACTTTAATTTAATCAAAGGGAGATTATTCTGAGTGGGCCTGACCTAACCAGCTGAGCTCTTTATAAAATCTCAAAAACAGCAGAGAAGCTATCCTACTGGCCTGGATGAAGCGAGCTGTCAGTAGTTACACAGCTGCGAGAAAATGAATTCTGCTTACAAGGATGTGCGCTGGGAAGCGGACCCTGAGGCTCAGATGAGCTCACAGCCCCAGCTGACACCTTGGCTGCAGCCATGTCAGATTCTGAGCAGAAGACACAACTAAGCTGTGCCCTGAGTCCTGATCCATTGTAACCATGAGATAATACACATATGCTATTTCAAGCTGCTAAATTTGTGGAAATTTGTTGCACTGCAATGGAAAAGTAATTCAATACATATATGAATAAACTAGAGTTAATTTCAAAAAATTAATCTTCCATAATATCAAGGATTTTTTTCTGTCTGGACATTAGCAAGAAGTTCATTACTAGAAACTTTGTAAGTATGGAAGCCCCAGGTAAATCTCAAGCATACTCGTTCCCAGCTAGAATTGATTTAAGGTATATCCTTGAGTATAAAATATGCTCTTTTACAGACAGATTGAAACAGAAAGAGGATTATTGTAATGCTTTGAAAACTAAAAGAGATTTACACCATAAACAATTTGAAGTTTATCTTTTAATGCTAGGAATATTTTCCAAGTTGACTGGGTTTGTGAGGTGGAGGTGCAAAGTGGCTTATAAAATAAAAAAGCTTTATTTTTCAGGATACACAATTACAGAAGGACATCTAGCAGGAGGCTGCGTAAAAGGATGCGTTCTTTCATAAGCTTTATTTAGCTCTGCAATAAAACTTGAGAAATTCAGAAACTTTTCTAAAGGAAAAATAGAAGAAACAAAAGAAGCTTTGTTTCAACTTTTTTTTTTTAGAACTAGAATAGTAAGTGAGCAAGAATGTCTTTTGATCATTAAAATAAAACTTGCCATAGTGCTAACAGGCATCATGGTCATTTAATAAACTTAGAAATGTAGGATGCCACAAAGGAATATGCCTAAAACATTTAGTAACTTTCTATGAAAAGAATCATGGTCATAGAAATAGTAAGTATTCAGACCAATTACACCTAAAATAAGGTATAGAATATATTAATCTGAGAGCAGCTTAGAAGCATCCATTCCTAGTGGTAAAATAAAGGGCTTTAATAATATAAATAATAAATAATATAATATAGTAATGTAAATAATAAAATAAAATAAATATAAATAAATATAAATAAAATAAATATAAATAAAATAAAAATAAAATAATAATAAGATGAAGCTTATGGAAATGGAATTTACCAAACTCTCCTTATTTGTGATTTGGTCTGAACGTTGATGAAGAGTTGGACTTTATCTCTGCCCTTGCATGTAATTACCAATGTTTCATTTTTTCTATCCCTCTTCCTAATTAATACATATTCTAACATCCCAAGTGATGAACTTCTGAAATTCATCAAGAATTATGTATTTAATTCATTCACTCAATCTAAATAACTTTTTCGATAAAAGATAAGATAAATACAAACAGGAAACAGTGAAATTCATTTGTTAGATTTCCTTAGATGGGGTTGAAAATGCCAATATCTACGTTTCATAACATTTTTCCTTAGGGATTTCAAGTCAGCCTTAAGACTATAAGCATAGAAAATTATAAATTTTCAGAAAATCCCTTTTTGGCTCCCTGCTAATATGTTTCTTTAGTCTTCCGCCTTCCCCTAGTCTTAGTTCCACAAATTTCATGCATGATTCCCTCAGGAAGGAGGAAGTGCTTGCATAGTATGCATGGTTACCCCTCCATAACTATTCGTCCTTGGAACTCCCCCAGTTACTCTCTGATTTTTTCCTCTCAAATATGTTCAACTTTTGGGACTATTTGTTCTATCTATCTTGATTCTTAAGGGTTGGTTTCCAGTTAGTATAACCATGGACACTTGATCTGCAGTTTTAAGAGAACAGTTCTTCCTTCCCTCAAGATACTGCTTCCCTTTGGTCTTAGTATTTCAGTCGGCTTTCTGACATCTGATTCATATTTTTTATTAGGTTTTCTTCGGGGTCTGATTTCCCTTTCTGTTCTAGTAACAATAATAATCTCTCTCCTTTTCTAACAGTTTAAGATCAGTTAGAAACCAGAGACTTTACTCATTTATTTCCTTTTAATTTCATTTTATCTTCAAGAAATTACTCTCTCCCTCTTGTTTTATCAGCCCACGTTTCTTCTTTTTGTCTTCATTCTTCTGGTGCCCCTGTGCTTGCAATAATTTGGAAGTATATATATATATATAGTGTAGCATATGAACTTAACAACTACGCCAGCCCCTGAAGTGTGTACGTTTTTAAAGTATTTTTTAAATAAAACATATACACTGAATGTTCTGCCAAAAGCCCTTAGAATTGTCTTCTTTAGTTTTAGGCTTGCTCATTTTACTTGCTTAATTTTCTACATCCAAGTTTTGTACATCTAAGTTTATGGCCTATTCTCTTTGAAACAATTGTCTCATTTCTCCTTTTAGTTGGTTTCTTTTTAATGAAACATATCATACCTCTTTGGGTAAAGCCATATTTGGGGTCTCTGAAATGCAAAGTAACAACCAGAACTCACATAGTCAATGAAGTTAGGTCCTGATATTGCTCAGTGAAAGGGATGAAAGTCAGGAATTTGAATACTGTACAGCCCATTAAGTCCTGCCTACTTTACCACTGGAACACAGCTATCGCTCTAGTTTCAAGTCCTGGTCCATAGTCTAAGTAAATAAACATACTAAAGGTGATCAAAAAAAAAAGAAGAAGAATGTTCTTCTCCATCTAGTACATGCAATAGTTTTCCTCTATTCAAGTTTTTACCTTAGTTGGCCTAACAACCTATCTACATTGGCAGCCTCCATGTCTTTGTTAAGGCCTAGCATGGTCCCCCCGTCATTTGCACAGTGGGGCCTGCCTCTTATTAGCCGAGATCCACTACTGTAGTGCTGCCTGGATAAGTTGCACAGGGCTCAGAAGATTCCTGTGCTTAGTGTAATTTTCTGCTGTCACTATCTTGAAATGCTTAATAATTTTTAACAAAGAGACCATGTTTTCATTTTGTACTGGGCACCACAAATTATGTAGCCGGTCTGGGTAGTCAAAGCTATCTTTTGCCAAGGTCACAATTCCATGTGACTGAGTTTTAAAGTCAGTCATCCAGGTGACATCAGTTAAAAAAAAAACACATAACTATAAAAACAAATGCAAAAAGCAAAAGAGAAGTTATTATAATTTGATAATCTGAAACAGTCAAGATAGCCCAATCTCAGATTTACGATAGCACCACTAAATCTTGCAGCCAACACTTCTGGTTGTTCTAGGTGTGTCTGTCACTCCTTGAGTATTCTCTCACTTAATTTCAACCCTCATCTATTCTCCAACTTCCAAGCCAAATGTAGTAGCTGTTTAGAGTTTGGAAGGGCCCAATAAATAGTACCATTCTATTCTATCTAGATTCAGAACCACTTGAAAGGTAGACAAGAATAAAACTTTTGGAATCAAAATATCAACTGTATTACTGATAAATTAACATAGGAAAACTTGGTTAATTTTGGCCCAATGTTGTGTTAACACTTCCCTAGATGACATTATCCCCCCCAATCAGACTTCCTCCAGAGATTCTGCTAAGCCTATCACAGAGCTAAAAGAAGGTAGGAATAAATGCTTCCTGCCAGCAGCCACCCCTCTCTCCCACTACTGAGAAAACAGAAGAGCAGAGCCAGGCATGCCCCATTACTTCTCCCAAACTTACCAATCAAATAGCTCAGCCCCCCTTTCTTGAGGAAGCATGAATGAAGAGATGTTTCTCTAAGTCGTGAACTCTACTCACACAGATTATTGAAGGCAGGGAGAAAAGAGGTTCTTATAATGGGTGGAGGGACATTGTAGAACAAGGTAACACACCTTATTAGCTATACCTCTAGTCCTTTTAAGAGAAGGATTTAGAGTTGAAAGTTGTTGAAGAAATCCAAAGGCCCTTCTCTATAGGAGTTTATCCAAAGACTAATTAAGAAACTCCAAATTTTGGAATAAAGCCTAAATATTTTAATGTGTAAACAAGAAAATTGAGAATAAAAGTAAATTGTGATTCTATTTGTGAAGTAGTAGAAATTTAAGCCTAAATATACATTTTTTCAGATTCAACTTAATAGCACTTATTTTTCCATTTCACAAGCTTTGCAGACTACTTTTAGTTTGCTACCCTACATTATAAATTAGAGTTGCTTCTTGATATTCCATTCAGTTTTGAACAGTGGTTGTCTATATGTGCAATGGAATGTCCACCATGGCACACTATTTACAGTTATATTCTCATATTCCCTATTTCTCTTATATTTTTATTTATTTAAGTAACTTTGATTTATAACATTATATAAATTTCTGGTGCACATCATTCTATTTTTCTTTCTGTGAAGACTACATCATGTTCACCACTCAAAGACTAATTACCATCCATTACTGTACACATGTGACCTTTTATCCTTTTCACCTTCCCCCCGCTTACTCCCTATGGTAACCACCAATCTGTTCTCTTTGTCTATATATTTGTTGTCATTGTTGTTTTTACCTTCCACATATGAGTGAAATAATATGATATTTGGCTTTCTCCATCTGACTTATTATTGCTTAGCACAATGCCCACAAGGGCCATCCATGTTATCCATCCACTGCCAGCAGTGTATGATGGTTCCCTTTTCTCCATATCCTCTGCAGACTTACTTCTTGTCTTTTTAATAATAGCCATTCTGACAGGTGTTAGGTGATATCTCATTGTGAGTTTGATTTGCATTTTCCTAATAATTAGTGATGTTAAACATATTTCCATTTGCCTGTTGGCCACCTGTATATCTTCTTTGGAAAAATGTCTATTCAGATCCTCTGCCCATTTTTTAATTGTTTTTTTTTGTGTTTTTTTGTTGTTGAGTTATATGAGTTCTTTATATATTTTGGATATTAACCCCTTATTGGATATACGGTCAGCAGGTATCTACTACCAATTGTTAGGTTGTCTTTTTGTTTTGTTGATGGTTTCCTGTGCTGTGCAGAAGCTTTTCAGTCTGATGTAGCCCCATTTGTTTATTGTTTATTCCATTGATCTATGTATTTGCTTTTGTGCCAGTACCATACTATTTGTTTGGTTTGGTTTGGTTTGGTTTCTGTAAGGAAGACTGATCCTGAGCTAATATCTCTTGCCAGTCTTTCTCTTTTTTCCTGAAGAAAATAGCTGTTGAGCTAACATCTGTGTCAATCTTCCTCTGTTTTATGTGTGATGCCACCACAGTATAGCTTGAATAGCAGTGCTAGTTCCATGCCCAGGATCTGAAACTGCAAACCCTGGGCTCCTGAAGTGGAGGGTGCCAACCTAACCACTACACCACCAGGCTGGCCCCAGTACCATACTGTTTTGATTAGTACAGGTTTGTAGTATAGTGCTTTGTTGTTCCATATAAATTTTATGATTTTTGTTCTATTTCCATGAAAGATGTTGGGACTTTGGTGTTATCACATTGATTGATTTGTGGATGTTGAACTGTCCTTGAATCACTGAACTAAATCCCACTTGATCGTGGTGTATGATCCTCTTAATATGTTGTTGTACTTGATTTGCTAATATTTTGTTGAGGATTGTTGCATCTATGTTCATCAGTGATATTGGCCTGTAATTTTCTCTTTTGGTGTTGTCTTTGTCTGGTTTTGGTATCAAGGTAATGTTGACCTTATAAAATGAGTTAGGAAGCTTCTCCTTGTTTTCAATTTTTTGGAAGAGTTCAAGAAGGATATTAAGTCTTGTTTGAATGTTTGGTAGAATTCACCAGGGAAGCCATCTGGTCCTGGACTTCTGTTTTTTGGGAGATTTTTGATTATTGTTTGTAGCTGCCCCTGATGCAGGAAGGGTTAATAATCACTGGAAAAGGCTTGCCAACAAACTATGACCCGGAGGTGAGAAGGCTGGTTAGCCAATGACAGGTAAGACCTCCAGGGGGAGGCAACCTAAGCCAGGCACGGTCGCCTGGGGGCACAGATGGAGACACGATATCAGGAGCAGGAGGGGCCATTGCCTAGGAGGCCTTGCATGCTCTGAGATAAAAATATACGAGCATAGCAAAAACATGATAATATCAAAACAGAGGCTGAGGGAGGGCTCCTTGAGAAATCACTAAGAATTCTTGGCAACTGCTAATTGCATTGTCCAGAACACCTGTGTATGTTTAACAGATGTAAGCTATGTATATATTGAAACACTGGTTATAATAAACTCAGAATGACCATCAGCCCTCTCCGCATCTATCCTGGTGTGTACATTGGATCGCGACACTGACATTGCTTTGATCTTTTTACTAGCAATTGGACTATTTAGATTCTCTATTTCTTCTTGATTCAGTTTTTGAGGGCTGTATGATTCTAAGAATTTATCCATTTCTTCTAGGTTATCCAATTCTTTGGTGTATAGCTTTCCTTGGTAGTCTTTTATAATCCTTTGTATTTCTCTTGTGTCTGTTGTAACTTAGCCTCTTTGATTTCTAATTTTATTTACTTGAGCCTTCTCTCCTTTTTCTTGCTGAGTCTATCAAAAGTTTTGTCAATTTCCTTTCCTTTTTCAAAGAACCAGCTGTTAGTTTCATTGATCTTTTCTATTGTCTTTTTAGTCTCTATTTCATTTATTTCTACTTTGATTTTTATTATGTCCTTCCTTATACTGATTTGGGGCTTCCTTTGTTTTTCTTTTTTAGTTCACTTAGGTAAATTGTTAGATCGTTGGAGATTTTTCTTGTTTTTTTTTTTTTTTTGTGGTAGGCACGTATTGCTATAAACTTCCCCCTTAGTACCACTATTGCTGTATCCCATAAATTTTGATGTCTTATTTTCAATTTTATTTGTCTCCAGGTATTTTTTGATTTCTTCTTTGATTTCTTCATTGACCCAATCATTGCTCAGTAACATTTTTCTTTAATCTCCACATATTTGTGACTTTTCCAGTTTTTTTCTTGTAGTTGATTTCCAGTTTCATACTCCTGTGGTCAGAAAAGATGCTTGGTATTATTTCACTCTTAAATTTATTGAGACTTGTTTTGTGGCCTAATATGTGATCTCTCCTACAGAATTCTCCATGTGCATTCAGAAAGATTGTGTATTCTGCTGTTTTGGAATGAAATGCTCTGTAAATATATTTTAAGTCCATCTGCTCTAATGTGTCATTTAAGGCCAATGTTTCCTTCTTAATCTTCTATCTGGATTATCTATCCATTGATGTAAGCGGAGTGTTAAAATCCCCTACTATTATCATGTTGGTGTCTATTTCTCCTTTTATGTCCATTAATATTAACTTTATATATTTAGATCCTCCTATATTGGGCACATAGATACTTACAAGTGTTATATCTTCTCATTAGATTATTCCCTTTATCATTAGATAATGCACTTCTTTGTCTCTTGTTGCAGGTTCAATTTTAAAGTCTATTTTGTCTATATAAGTATTGCTACCCAAGCTTTCTTTTCATTCCTATTTGCATGGAATATCTTTTTCCATCTCTTCACTTTCAGGCTGCGATTGTCTTTATGTCTGAAGCATGTCTCTTGTATGCAGCATATATATGGATCTTGTTTTTCAATCCATTCAGCCATTCTATGCCTTTTGACTGGAGTATTTAGTCCATTTACATTTAGCATAAATATTGATAAGTATTGCTATTTTGTTACTTTTTTTCCGGATTTTTTGTCATTCTTTTTTGTTTATTTCTCTTCTTGCTCTCTTCGTTTGTGGTTTGATGGCTATCTTTAGTGTTATGTTTGGGTTATTTCCTTTATTTTTTGTGTATTTATTACAAGTTTTTGGTTTGTAGTTATCATGAGGTTCTTATATAATAAACTATGTAAATAGCAATCTATATTAAGATTATGGCATCTTATGTTTGACCTCCTACTAAAAGCCCTACACTTTTACTCTCCCCCCCAACATGTTCTATGTTTTGGTATCATATTTTAGCTGATTTATTTTTGCATATCCCTTAAAAACTTATCCTATAGATGATTTTAGTACTTTTTTCTTTTGACCTTCATTACTAGCTTTATAAGTGGCTGATCTACTATCTTTATAGTGTATTTACCTTTACCAGTGGTACTTTTTTCTTTGGTAATTTTCTTGTTCCTATTTGTGGTCTTTTATTTTCCACTTAAATAAGTCCCTTTTAACATTTCTTGTAAGACTGGTTTAGTGTGATGGACACCTTTAGTTTTGTTTGTTTGTAATGCTCTTTATTTCTCTTTCCATTCTAAATATTAACTTTACTGGCTAGAGAATTCTTGGTTGTAGGTATTTTCCTTTCAGCACTTTGAGTATATCATGCCACTCCCTTCTAGTCTGTAAGGTTTCTGCTACAAAGTCACCTAATAGCCTTATGGGATTTCTTTTGTATGTGGCTTATTGTTATTCTCTTGAAGCTTTTAGGATTCTGTCTTTATCTTTAATTCTTTGTGGTTTTTTTTTTTTGAGGAAAATTCACCCTGAGTTAACATCTGTCACCAATCCTCCTCTTTTATTGCTTGAGGAAGATTAGCCCTGATCTAACATCTGAGCCAATCTTCCTCTGCTTTGTATGTGGGAATCCCACCAGCATGGCTGCTGAGAGGAGTAGGTTCATACTCTGGATCCAAACCATGAACCCTGGGCTGCCGAGTTAGAGCATGCAGAATTTTAACTACTTGGCCACAGGCCCAGCCCCTTTATCTTTAATTCTTGACATTTTAATTCTAATATGTCTGGTGTGGGCCTCTGGTATATCTTGTTTGGTGCTCTCTGTGCTTCCTGTACCTGGATCTCTGTTGCCTTCCCCAGGTTAGGGAACTTTTCAGCTATTATTTCTTCAAATAAGTTCTCTGCACTTTTGTCTCTCTCTTCACCTTCTTGAACACCTATAATGCAGATGTTAGTAAACTTGATGTTGCTCCAGATGTCCCTTAGACAGTCCTCATTCTTTTTAATTCTTTTTTCTTTCTTCGGTTCAGCATGGATGATTTCCTCTACTCTTTTGTCCAGCTTGCTGATCCTTTCTTCTATGTGGTCTACTCTGCTCTTGATGACCTTTAGTGAATTTTTCATTTGCATTATTGCATTCTTCAGCTCTGATTAGTTCTTTTTTATATTTTCTAAGTCTTTGTGGAAGTTCTCACTGTGTTCATCTATTCTTCTCCCCAGATCAGTGAGAATCCTTATGACTATTAGTGTGTACTCTTTTTCCTATAGATTGTTTATCTCTGTTTCATTTAGTTCTTTTTCTGAGGATTTGTCCTCTTCCCTTTTTTAGAACATATTCCTTTGTCTCCTTATTTTGCCCATTTCTATGTATTCATTTCTATGTATTAGGTAGATAGCTATTTCTCCTGAACTTGGAAATGCAGCCTTATGTAAGAGATACTTTATTGGGCTCAGCAGCTTGATCCCCTTTTGTGACCCATGCCAAATGCTCCAGGAGGTCTCTTGTGTGGGCTGTATGTACACGGAAAGCCCAGGCATGACAGTGCACAACTGTTTCAATTGTTGGAAAGTGGGCAGATCCCCTGTGTGGCTGTTTGTGATGGCCGACAGCACAGGTCTGCCACAGGCCTGTAAGGCCACCACAAGTCCACAGAGCCTCCGTGGGCTTACTGGTAGATGGTGCCAGTCCCTGGGGCAGGCTCCCTGCTGCCTGGCTCCTCTAGGAAAAGCTGCATATTTTTGAGATAGCTCCTGGCCCTGAAGCTCCACGGTATGATTTTATCCTCAGCAGGGCTGTTTCTCTGTCTCTTACACCCCATCTGTGTTGTCCCTTGTTGTGGAGGTTCTTCTTATCTAGTTCCCAGATCTCTCTCAGAGGAAATTGTTCCACAGGTAATTGTAGTTTTGTTGTGTCCATAGGAGGAAATGAGTTCAGGATCCTCCTACACTGCCATCTTCCAAACTCTCCTTCCTGTTTCTCTTAAGGAAATAGAAATATGTTCTACTGGGTACCTAGAAGTATTTCTCTTTCACCAGTGTAATTTCTACACTTTACTAACTGAAGAGAAGTATTAGGCTCATCTGGATAAAATCCATTGCTGGTGCCTGATGACAGAAAAACAAGCCAAGGACTAATTACACAGGGAACAAATTTAAGATTGTTAAAGTGTTCCACTTTGCCCTCATTTGCTACCATACATTCCAGATATTGTCTAGGTATATTTCCAGATCTACTCTCCACCTTTTTCCACTCTATTCTCTGCCTGGGACAATGATCTGCACAGATTACATTAGCAAGCCTCTTGCCCTCTGGCTTCAGGTTAGGGTGGGTCAATGGTGAGCACAGGCAGAGATGGAGGGAGAGACAAAAGTAAGATCAGGGTAATTAACTGTTGCTCTACCTCCCACCTTGAGGGGATGCCTCGGGCTACCACGTTTCTCCCCTAAAGGTCACCACTCTTCTCAAGACACTCTCCTTCCAGGTTCCAGGAACCATCACTCTGGTATTCTCTGCCCCAGGTTACTATTTCTTGTGGTTAGTGGTTCCCTTACACTCAACCACATCTTTCTAAGTAATCGCTTTATAGACATTCCTAAGATTATCCTAATTTTAATGTGCCCTCTATTTTATATAGACCCAAACATACACAACCAACAGTGGAAAGGTCTATCTAAAAGTATATAAATCACTTAGTATGTACTAAAACCAGCGTGTTTTCTGGTTTTAAGAAATTCAACAAATTTAATGGCAGGTTGGTAAGGGGAGATCCTTAGCTATTTTGTTTAGATCAATCACATTTTAAATAAACATAGCTTTTACCATGTTCCTACAACCTTACTTGTCCCTTAGTTATTGAAGCTCTCCTCATGGAGGAGCATATAAAGAACTCCAAGAGGGCTTGTTTTCTCATCCATCTCCAAACCTGCCGTGGAAAGGCCTTTTCCTGAAAGCATTATGATTATGTACCAGATGTTGTCTGATCAATATATTTCTACTTAAGAATGCCAAATACTGAAAGTGATGATCTTCCAGACTATACAATATTGGAATCTACTCAGAGCCCTTGTGCCATTTTAATAAAGAAAATCATCTACAAAACTGAATTCAAGGTGTGGGTAAAAAAAAGATGCTGAATTAGTCATCCAGTCTATGGCAGTCACACTGCTCTCTTGAAAAGTAAAATCTAATTGCTAAACTAGCTTTCTAAACCTTGATACTCATTTCTAAATAAGCCATTTCTAAACTCTGATACTCACTTAGGACTCACAGCCTATGGCCACTGGTAAACTTTGTAGCTTCACACAGAGGAATACAAAATCACGCTAATGGAAGACATTGAAAAAAATAATGTCTTAAAAATGAAATAGCTAAATGTAGCATGAATTTGTTTTTGATAGCTACTGGTGGTTTTTCTCCTTTTTTTGTTAACCAAATAAATTCTCGAGGGAGAGTTTGTAGAAGAAGCCATATATTTTGAAATACCAGTGAAATAATATACCTTTTACACAAAGATCTTTCCATAATGTGCTCACACAGGCCGTCTGTCTTCTCGCTCTCCTTAATTTATTCTGTCCTCTTTAGCACACTTCTGATAATAGCAATTGGAGGCATTCATGCTACTCCTTTAACTCTCACCATCTCTAGATTAACTAAAAATAAATTGGATGAAGTTGTGAACAAACATAATATTTCCTGAGTTTCTCTTCAGAGTGGAATGTTACTCTAGAATACAGAGAAAATAAAAGTGGCATACTAGTATGTTTTCGTCTCTCTGTGACTCTGGTTTCATCCTGGAGCCCTTGAGAATAAGGGACCAGGAAAAACTCTCCTGGGAAAAGAAACCTATGAGTTTAGGTTTAAAGAAACAATCTTCGGCCTCATGTTTCTTACTTGTTGGGCAAAAAACCTCAAAGAACTTGAGGGATTTTTGTGAAACTTGATTTAACAATAACGGTGATAGATTTTTCTCTATTCTCCCCTAAATTCATTGAATAAATACATGAGAATAATTATAAAAATAACTAAGACAAACAAAAGATAGGAAAATGTTATGTACATATGAGTCAACAGTTTGAAATGGATTATTAATGAAGTAAATTTCAAACCATCTGGTTTTCCAATCTTGATTAAATTAGAGTGTAATCACTATGAATGGATCAACTGTGGAACATACAAAACTGCTACATATAAATGAATCACGTATAATAATTGTCTACATATCTAAAATGAGAACTTTATGTGCCAAACTGCTGAAAATATACAGATAATCAGATATCTACTCCCTCAGTTCTTCAATGTAAATTACCGTTAGGATTATTCCATCACTTCACAGTTGTAGAAATTTGTTTGCTTCTTTTTTTCATGATCAAGGACTTGTTAATACATTTTTAATTTCTACTCTTCACTCAGTGAGAGACAAAGACAAAGGAGTGAATTAGAAACCTTGTTCTCAAATAGCTTGTAAACCTGCTGGGGAAGAAAAGAGCTGCATGTGGATTACCAGCGAACACTAAAAACAATTCCAAAACAGGTTATGGGAATTTGGTAATGATGAATGCCCTATATAATTTGCAGAGTTAAATGATCATTCATGCACAAAATTTAATAAAGCGTGTGTTGCAGAGTTACTGTTTTCTGTGAATAGTTGAAGCCAAGCAGGTGTGGCTGTAGACAAAAGCCTACATTTTATTTATTTGTTAATTTTAACGTTGGCATCTAGAAAGTGTCTGGCAAATTATAGGTGTTCAATCAATATTTATTAAATGAAAAAATAAGGGAGTGTGAGTCCCTCCAAACTGAGAAGACATCCTCCCATCCATCAAAGCACTCTGAGTTCTGCAGGCATCCGGGGTTCTATTTCCTAGTTGCTATGGTTGCTTATTGCTTAAGCTGCAATATTGTTAACACTTTCAGCGTTAGTAGTAATAGTGTTTGTTGTACAGTCAGGATCGATCTCCCTGTCGGAAGCCTCCGACATCTCACCGGAAGAGTGGGCATCGTGAGGGCTGCCCGGAGAAACGGTCCCCGAAAGGAGGTTCTGCCCAACATTATGCTTCTATCTGTGCTCCAGGAAATGTGTTTCTGCCTTTTCTTCCTGAAACACCTCCCCATTTACTCTGTTTCGTGTTCAGATGGTTTTCCTTCCTGGACCAGTGTCTGGGCTCACTGCAGCTGTTTGAACCCTGTTCAGGTCCTGGAATCTTGCCTTTGGAATCCTCTCTTGTCCTCTCCTTAGTACCATGTTTGGAGCCATTTCTGATTATTTCTCCTTCTTTTTTCACTTAACTTTAATAATTGACTGTGTTGTTAATTGACTTTACATGAACAATTTTCAGTCTGGGCTGCCTCCTCAGTATGTA
The DNA here is from genome assembly GCF_037783145.1 of Equus przewalskii. Lineage (NCBI taxonomy): Eukaryota > Metazoa > Chordata > Mammalia > Perissodactyla > Equidae > Equus > Equus przewalskii. Next base: position 74,068,377 of record NC_091833.1, on the reverse strand, counting down.
TCTTTGGATTCCAAACACGCCTCAAGCAGGCCCTTAGCTGGGCTAAAATTCTCTATAATCATAACAAACAGATAAGTGTGAAAAGAAAGAACACACAAAAGAACTCTCACTTAATTTAGATGTAGGAACCTAGGTGTCCTTCATGGAGCAGAACATTCCCTAAGAAATGACAGGTCAAAGAATTCAGATTTGAGGAGTTCTCTGTAATTACTACAAATGGTTAACAGATAATAACCCAGTTTGCTAGGATCATATTGGCACCAGGAAAATGCAAGCCTTTCTACCTCTCTTGCCAGTACTATCATCTACTCAATAGCAAAGTGATTCCCTGCAGATACTTATGACATAAAACTACAGGTATCAATATATTCCTGCTAACAACTTACAATACAAATGTCTTATATTATTTTACCTTGCAGTCTTTTTTGTTTAGGGGATTTTATATGTCACCTACTTTCACTAACATCTCTTTCCTCAGATGTGAAAAGGGTTGTAGATGGAAAAGCATCAATGTCAAAACCTGCATCATGAGTGTCAGTGGCTTATAAGGGAATCCTGGAGAATGCAATGGGACAATCCTTTGAGAAATGCTGTATCTGCTCAGCTGTTGACAGCACGGAAGAGAATATTATACAAGAAAACTTGAGCAAGGATGACTGTGTCAAACATTGAATCAGAAGGGTCAGAGTCTGAATGAAAACATGCTTTAGGTATAGCTTAATCAATTATATATTTATATTCCTTTTAATGTTTTGGTGAGGAAGACTCTCCTTGAGCTAACATCCATGCCAATCTTCCTCAATCTTTTTGTACATGGGCCACCAGCACAGTATGGCTGCTAATGGAGTGATACAGGTTCACACCTAGGAACCGAACCTGGGCTGCCAAAGTAGAATGTGCTAAACTTAACCACTAGGCCACTCAGGCTGGCCCTAAACTTCCTTTTTTATGCATGTTCAATAATAATATTTGATTTTAAAATCTAGGTTGAAATAAGTCTAAAAGAGTTTATAAAAATAAAGTAAAATATAAGTAAAAGAGCATTTGGCAGTGTTTAACTGGAATCTTTTTTATGCTATATAAAATAAAGATGCCTTTTAATATTGATAGAACTTAGATTAAATGAAGTGAGGTAATTATGTAATACCTAATGAATTCACCTCTCTTTAGTATCCTCATGGCTATCTGTGGATTAAGCTCTCCTAGCTGCCAGGCCAATCTTGCTGCCCAGTAAGATCTTTTCCACCTTTTCTGCTGACACTTAGGCTCTCCTCTTTGGCTTCCATTATGTCAGGGTCCTATCATCACCATTGCTCTTGGCAAACTCAGTTCTGTTACAGCTTCCCCTACCATTAGCCTGACCTACAGGAGTACAGCCATCCTGGAGCTTCACAAAGATACCTACAATGAGACTCTCACCAGCATATGCTTTATCGCTTTACCAAATGGTATGTCTTCAGGGTTCCTCAGTGAAGCATAATGAGTTGATGGGTTTTCTAGTCTCACAAAGTATAGCTACTCTAACATGCTTACTTCTCTAAGACTTTTGACCCCTTTTTCCACTATCTGTCAAGGTAGTCAGTGACAAATCTGCTGTATTTAATATGGGACATTGCTTTCCCCAAGATTTCAAGAGGCATTTTAGCAGTGTTAGCATCCCAAGGTATTAAGTCCTGGGCATTTAACACCCTTTCCCAGGGTAGTAAATCCTATACATTGGGAGAATACTCCCAAATCAATAAGCTTTCCCTTTTTCATACTTATTTTCCACTGTCTTGCTATAGTTCCTTTGGAATCTAGTAGTATGCATACTTTTAGAGCTTCTTCCAATATGTGTGAATGAGGTCCTGTAGCCCCTTTGTAATATAGACCCTTTCCTTTCTTAGCAAGCCTTGTTGAATTATATTGTAGTGTGACCTGAGTTAAGAGTATAGAGATCACAAAAGGGAGTGGGGTGAGATCCTGAGGTCTTCGCATCATCCAAGGGGGAGATGCTAACTTCTAAGAGAGAAGAGGGAACTACTTCTGCCTATCTAGTAGATTCAGGGAGGTATGAAGTTTCAAGGTTTCCAAGAACAATAAGTCAGATGACCACATCCCAAGTTCAGTTTTTTCGCAGCCAGAGCCCTTACCTTGGTGGAGCAGACTGGCCAGGGTGGAGAATTCACCTTTCTCTGGAGCTCTGCTACTCCAATAATCTTCTCTAACTGCAGGAGATAAGTATCTCTTTGCATGCTGCCAAGGAGTCACTTTGACTTTTAGCCAGTATTACTAAAGCAGTTATAATTGACAATTAATCACCCTCAGCCTTTCATTTGCTTCCTCCAAAACATCAGTGGCACTCAGCATAGCTGTCTGATTCCATTGTTCTTATAACTAGTATGTCTTAAATCTCTTGAGGGCCTGAGATACTGCAACCACCAGTACAATACATTTTGCTTGTGTCCTATATCAATTTTCTGCCAATAAATGTTTTAACAATTGTAATTCTACAGCATGCCAGGAGTTATTAGGGCTCCACCTACTCCCAGTGATGCGGTCATTATTGCCAGCCAGTCTCTAAAATAGTCTTAGAGTCTGATTCATCAGATAATTCTTGGTACCAAATATATCACTTCAGGTTCCTTGGACAACAGACTGAAATGGAGATATGAATGCAGGATTATTACAGGGAGGAGTAGTGTTGGGGATTTCCCTTAGCCTCAACATTTAGTGGGTGAATAAAGATGTAGGATTGGGCCGAGGGGGGAATTGAACTGTGATATGGTCACAAAAGTCTTAGCTAATCCCATGGGGAGATGGGATGTCCCTTTATGTTGACCTACCTTGAGGCAAATTTGTCACTGTCCTCCCACCTTGATCTTCACTTCCAAGAACCATCTTAGTTTCCTAGCACCAGTCATTGGATGTGAGCTCCTCTGGAGGAGGGGGCATGACCTGGATGATCGGGCTCTATTAGGCTGAGAATCATGCCTCTAGAGGAGCTCAGCTGAGGGCTGTCAGCCACTGAACACGGGGCAAGTGGTTGGTGCACCGCTCAAACCACTAAACTGCCTAAGACTTTTTTTCCTGTGTATTTTATTTATTTACTTATTTTTTATTGAGGTAACACTGGTTTATAACATTATATAAATTTCAATTGTGCACCATTATATTTTGATTTCTGTGTAGACTACATCATGTTCACTACCCAAAGTCTAACTACCATCCGTAGTGACAGTACGCATGTGTCCTTTTACTCCTTTCACCCGCTACCAGCCCACCTGCCCCCTTCTCCTATGGGCAGCTAATTTTCGACAAAGGAGCCAAGGATGTACAATGGAGAAAGGAAATGGTGTTGGGAAAATTGGACAGCCACATCCCTAAGACTTTTTATTTCCATCTTTCTTCTCCTTGGTGTTTGCCTAGTTTGCTATGTCAGTGCTGTCCTTAGTACTACTCTTTCTCCCAAGCAACTTTCCATGTTGCCCACAGCAGTCATCACCTAGCTGCGATGACTCATATCCCATCTCCTCTTCTCTTGCTCCTAGATGGCAGAGTACTGTTGCAGCAGATGTAAAACTATGCAGACCTGTCTCAGTACAAATTCATGCTGTGCAACTGCAGTTACATTTTCACAATTATCAGCACAAACATTTGAAATCACCTCGGGCAATGCTTTGACAGCTCCCTGGGGTATTGCTCAATTCTGAAGAACACTGTGAAAAGCTTAAAAAAATATATGCTTGACTACCCAGCAGCCGAATACACAGACAGGACTAAGCCAGGCCTCAAGCAAAGTAAATTCTTTCTCCAACCACTTGACAATGTTAGGAAATGGTAATGAAGGTTATGCATAACCAACAACTAAAAATTGGTACTTAGTGAAGTATTTCCCAATGTAAAAAATAGTGTTAAATTCATTGTGTAAAACTACATGAACAAAGAAAAGCCATCTTTTGTATCCCTCTCTCCCTTTATCCATGAAAAGACTTCAGAAGAGAACATGAGAAATTATCATTTCAGTCGGGAAATACTATTGAATACCTACTATGTGCTAGGCATTCTTCTAGGAATTGGAGACATAGCAGTGAAAAGTAGTAGCAGAAAGATAACTCCCGAATCTTGTTGAAATTGGAATATTTTCCACTTGCTGTTCCTCAGTTGCCCCCTTCTCTCGCCCATCTCCTTGCCTCTGCACGTGTCACTTTCTCTGTCACTGCTGTTGTCCGACTTGTAAAAACCTAGTTCAGCTCTTGCATACCCTTCTCTTTTCTTACTCATCCTCCTCCTGTAGCAGTTCCACCTTTTCCATATTTCTTCTTTCTCTTTTCCTCTTTTTCACCACCTCTTTTTTTATACTAGTTTGCACTAGTTTTTAAGTTCCTTCTTGATCAGAACAATTCTGTTATTCTTTGTATCTCAACCATATAACACAGTGCACTTTGACGTATGTATCTTGAATATGTGAAAGAATTCATATATATTAACCTATGGGGAAGAAAATATGAACTGATGTTATGATAATTATGGTTACGTATCAGTTTCTGTTTGATAACTTCTCAAAAGGAAAGAAAATTGATCCATCTATAATAAGAATAGAAAATACATTTTATCTCACTTGCCACTTTCAATAAATTGGTAATGATTTCCTGGAGTACCGACTTGAAAAGAAATCACAGCTGTGCTCAGGCTCAGAGGGAAGGATTATCATAAGCCATTATCTAAGCCTGTTATGAGCTCCTGAGAAGGCATATTGGCATCCGTACTTTTCCTTTGCCATTTCTAGAATCTTCTGATCCATAGTCAGATGCATTATCCATTGCGCCACTGGCCCTGTCCCTTGCCATTTCTAATCTCTCTCTCCGTCTCTCTTTCCCTCTCTCTTTCCCTCCCTCTCCCTCCCCTTCTTCTCACTCACTTACATGTCTGTGAAGTTTTTATGATTACAGTAGTAAAAGAGAAACAGAACACAATGATTATATATTGTATATATGTTTATATGATGTATATTCAACTGAAAAAAAACAAAATTTTTCCTGGTACAAAGTTTTAAAAGAATTTTACATTGCACATCTTTATTTACTGGACAAAGTAATGCAGTTACAATTAACTGTGATTTTGTAGACGCATAGACATTTTCATCACTTGATTCTCCTTGGTCTTCTTTTCTCTGACATATTTTCTCTTCACTTTGTTTCAGCAGCCCCACACACAACAGTGCTCTAAACCTCACCATCACTGAGCACAGCTTTAGCCACCGCTTTTGAGCTCTGAAAATCTCAGGCCACAACCTCCTATCCTTCGACTTCTGTTACTCTTACATTTTTTCAAAAATTGCTGGTTGTGGTACTTGTCCATTCCAAAAGTCCACCACATTTTTCTGACTTTCCTTTCCTTCTTATTCAACCTGGAAACTATAACTTCACAGACACTCTGGTCCTTGTCCTCCACTCAGTGGAGAAAGTCACATATCTTTGCAAATCCTCTCCTCTGGAAATATGTGAACACGAGAAATATGTTCCATGTAGTTGAAAGCAATTTCATTTATATCTTTTCTTTTCCATTTCACATATAGCATGATAGCAAACAATCTGCATAAAAGAAAAGTATATAAAAAATGTTCGTGGAATAAAGAAGAATCATGTACAGTTGTAATCAAATATCATATGGCATTAATCAACATTATTAACACTATGCTTTATTTTCATATTTCAGGTATTCATAAACATGGAGTGTTTTTCATATTCAACAATACTATGGGTTTGACATTTTTTTTCATCTTAATATCTACCCATCAATACCCCTCATTCTGTTTTCTAGGTGAACGACTTAGGACAGGTCAGTGACTCAGTGCAGCTGATAACTTCCATTTTAACTCAAAAGATTATAGTTTAGAAACAGATATGAAATTCATTCCGCAAATTTAGGATTGCTAGAAATTTAATTTAGTTTTCTAAAATTAAACAATTTCACAATCAAGCCCTCATTTTATTGGTCATAAAAACTTGAATTTGGTCAAGAATTTCTCCCAACCCTATCCTTTTTTTTCAGGCCACAACTAAAAATGAGGGTGTTACATAATACACCAGTCAGTGGGGGAGGTCAGAGAATTTACCATTGGACCTTCGACGCTGTCATTTGTTGGACATCATTGCAGCTGTTCTCTAGTGCTATTTTTCACAATAGGGTACTGCATTGTCTCCTGTCCAAAAACACAAGATCTTTCCAGGTTTATCTGTCTCTCGATGTTTTCTTACCTTCTTAGAAACAAAAGAAAAATATATTGTTCCCAATCCACTTGCGAGTTGAAGGAAAGAGTGAAGTTGTATCATTATGTTCATGCTAGTCTTACTGACAACCAAATACATTTCACTGTTATTTGCATCACACTGGGGTATGATGAGATTTATGACAAGATTTCTCAACCTTGGCACTTGTGGTCTTGTGCACTAACAGAAGCTTAACAGTATCCCTGGCCTGTACCCACTAGATACGCCCCCACCACCACAGTTCTATACAATCAAAAAGTCTCCAGACATTGGAAGTCACCTCCAGTTGAAAACCAGTGCACTCTGAGGATGCATTTGACTCACTTTTCTCCATTTATTCTCTACTTCTACCCGCTGGTTCAGCAAGGGAAATCTCTGGAACCTTGTCCACAACCTGGATTCTTCTCTGGGAATTGGGAGTATGAATCTTCTTTCATCCTTGACCCTCAAATCTATAATTCACCCCATTCTGTATTTGGCTTGGTAGGGCCTGAGGGCCACAGAAAGTGGCTGTCATGCTCCATACATATAGCAGCATCTAACTTTTCAATTCAACTCCCTCTTCTCTCTTCCTTTCTCTTCTCTTCCCCTCCTTTTCTCTTCCCTTCTCTTCTTTGACCTCTCTTCTCTTCTTATATATCAAATATTATCCTAAATGTTTCACTTGATGTGTATGCCTTGGTGTTTGAATATCAAAGATCAAGAATTTGACACTTCTATTTCTCCAGGGAAATGACTACTGTGGCTCAAACTGCCCAATGATGGAAAGTTAGGGAAAAAAGAGTACCAATGAAGGAAGTATCCATTAATGTCTCAAAATGTAATCCCGCTACTACCTTCTGCAGCTTAATCACCAACAGGTGTGACATATATTTCTAGTTCTGATTTTATTTAAAAGCTAAGGAACATCTGAGTGCCCAGAGATCAATTTCAGCATGTGCATATAGTGTGGGATTACATGGCAATTGAAAGGGAGTTATTGGCCTGAAAATCACTTTTTATCATGCTGAGAGTAATCATACTGTCTTCATACGGACACTTGTCAGTGTTCTTTCATTGTGTTGCCAGCCAGAGACCCAAAATGAATATTAAAAAAAATGTTAACCCAAAATTGGTATGTGTGTGTACATACAAATAACGGTATTGTTCCTTTATTTTTCTATTTTGAGAAACACATATACATATATTATTTTGGTTGTATATTGCTGAATAACAAAGTACCTCAGGACAAGAGCTACTTTTTATCCCTCATAATCTTGTAGGATGACTGTTTTGGACCAGTGGTTCTTGTGATGTAAGTGATGTTGGCTGAGCTGTATTCATCTGGGAGCTCAACTGGACTAGGCCATCCAAAATGGCTCATATGGCTGTTGGCTGGGAACTCACCTAGAGCTGTTGAATACAGTGCTTTGGTTAACCCATATGTGGCCTCTTCATTTGGCTTGAACTTGAGTTTCTCAGAACATGGATGCTGGATTTGAAGAGACAGGGAGTAGAAGCCATCAGTCCTCTTACAACCTGGGTTTGGGAGTTCCAGAACATCACTTTCACTTCATTCTATTAGTCAAATCTAACCACAGATTCTAAAAGAGGATGAATTTCTGGGGCTAATTTGGAGACTAGCAACCATGTATTTTAAAACCATATGCATTGAAGAGTGGTTGTGAAAAATCGAAACTCTGTAACATTTTATTTTTTAAATAAATGCATATTTTCCCAGAAGTCATATAAAATTGCTTAAATGTGTCATTCTTTGCATTTATGCCTATTCCATGACAATATAAATGTTTGAAGTTAGGTATGATGACATGGTTTCTGATTACAAGTCAAGATTTGTAATGTTTCTTACACACCAGGGGAAGTTGATTTGTTTATAACGGAAGTATGGCCTCCCTCTGCTTTCCTATATCAAAAGATATTTGGGTTGTTTCTAGTTTTAAGGTGTCACAAATAAACTCTCATACATTTCTGTTGGAAGTGTAATTTTATAAAGCCACCTGGGAAAAATGGTTGGCAATATCTACATAGCTAAACATATGCATGCCCTATGACCCAGAATTCCATTTTTGGGTATACTTGAGGAGTGGAATGATTTTTCTTTCACCTTCATAATCTTAAACATTCAAAAACAAGTGAAAATTTAATCTTTGCCTCATGAACTATAGATTTAAGACAATCCATCAAAATAATCTAAAACTCTTTTTAGAAAGGATCCATCAAATGCTTTTATCATTTTATTTTCTGTTTTTCTCTTTAGGAGATTAACATCTTTTTTGCAGTACACATAATATATCTCTTCTTTGTATTAAAGGAAAGAACAATAACTGTGAAGGGTCTATAACTGTAGGCTTCTTGTGAGCTCACAAATTAGCCTTCTACAGTTTCATGGATGCTGGCAGAGGTCAAAAACTCCTGGGTCAAAGAAAAAAAGAGTTTATTGCTTCTGGCACATTGAGCACCCTGAGCTTGATGTTTGCATTTGTTCCCCTTGACCTCCAAGTCCCATGTGGTGATATGAGGAGGCCCAGGTGGATTCTGTGCATGTGGTAGGTCTGTATCAAAACTGGGGAACCCTGAACTTAGGAACCCCAAATGTTTTATAATGGGCTTGAAGAAAAACTGCCCAGTCTTTGCTCTAAGAGAAATATCATCTTTAGGATACTGGACAGTAAGCAGACATCTACTACAGTGTGGGACTGTACAAACAACGCTAAAAGAATAATCCAAAGAAACACCATCAGTGCCTCTGCTGGCAAGAGATACAGAAATGAAAGAGATCCATGGAAAATTATGTACCAACTGATAGATTATTTGTCTTTTTCTCTTTTCTCTGTCCTACAATTATTGAGACTTTTGATTAATAACTATCTTTACTTAGTTATAGCTACAAATAGTTCATAAGAGGCTATAGAAAAATTTGTTGTCAATTCTTTTTTATTAAGTTTTAAGGGATTATTTTGGTTATTGAATAAACTAATTGATTAATGCCCTCCGAAATCAGATGCAGATTGCAAGGTAGCATCCTGACAACAGAGCTGTGTTAATCACAGCAAAAAATATTGAATATACTTTCATTCTTATAAACAAGAACATATATATTTTTATTAATTTGATTTAGACTGTTCTGAAAAGTATTTAAAACAGAAGTAGAAAAACCAGTAAATATGGAGGCTGACAAGAAGTTTTTGAATACTCTCTCTACCACTAAAAAAGTGATTTTTGCCCTAAATATATGAGTTTTCTAATCCTAACACTTTATATTGCAAGACAGAGGGGGCATGACAGAATCATGAGTTCATGTGTAGGCTCTGGAGTAAGTTGCCAAAGATAGAATTTGATTCAGTCACAACTGCTATTTGACTTGGATAAGTTTTTTAGTCTCTTTTTTGCATTGTTTTTCATCTTGTTAAAATAGCACGTCTATAAAAAACACCATTAATAAGTGTCAGTTTGTTGTTATTTGAAATATTTATTACAGACCTACAAGACTTACTGTATGTTTTAAATGACTTAAAGTCTGGGAAAGGTAGAGAATATTTTAGATTAACAGTAAGTGCTTAGTAAAAGTTGATCCATTTGTCTTTCTGGATTAACAGAGAATTAATAAGAAATATGTGAATAAAGAAAAAAGTAAGCAAAGATACTTTGTTTTGATGATTTTCATATTGGCATGCTATATTGTACATTTGGGCAACCTGAAACTAGAAGATCGAGTTGCATGAATTTACAGGTGCTGATCCCCATTCTAAAAATTCGAAACCAACTCAAACACTTGAGGTGTTTTCAAGAAATTATTGTATAATAGTAGTGTATAATCTTATGCAGTTGAAATTGAAAATGATGTGTAATAACAGTGTTATATTGCCTTAATTTACTTTTAAATGCTCTGGTTTACAGAGTTCCACATAACTATGTGTATGCTGGCTTTAATCTACACCTCTCAGAGAGGTTGATTAATAAACACAGAAATGCACAGTCCAAAAATGGTTAGTTGTTTTTTGAGCAGTGCTGATTCAGAATCCAAGCTGTTATTTAGTCTCCCTTACTCATTTCTGGCAGCTTGGTGAGAGAGAGGGGGAAGGGTGACAGAAGAGGAGTGGAACCTGGGGCTGCAGGGAGGGCCTCCCGTAGCTTTTCTCTTTTGCTTTGTGTTAACACCCTAAGAGACTAGGGACTGGGGACGCAGCTGCAGTCTAGAACAAAGTCGTGAAATAGGGTGGGCAGTAAACTTAGAGAGGGAGAATCACCAATGACAGCCGCAAAGATCCTAAGAGAGGGAAGCTGAAGTTTCTGCTGAACCATTTCCAAGGTCTGAGTGCCTAAGTTTGAAGATCCTTTTTTATCAATATTGCCTGAACTCTTCCCACAAGTTTGGGAGAGTGATTTGTGGAGGAAGAGAAATTGGCTTCTTTCTCACCAATGCTTATATTTACAAACTACTTTTTTTTTTTCTCCCAGAGTAGTAAAAAACAAAACAAAACAAAAGGAATGAAAAGCCACAAAGTTATCAACACAGTGTCTGACAGTGAAACTGAAGATGATGACAACATGGACCTTCCTCCAGACACTTCTTCACCAGGCTGGGGCACGGGCAGAAGGGAGGACCTTATCAAGGAACCCATTTAGTCTCCTGGGATTGGCTACAAAAGCACTAATATGGAGTTTATCCCTAAAGGCAAGAAAAAACTTTACTGTATCAACTCATCTACCTATGCTAGAGGGTAGTAATTGGTTTATCAACAATTCACTGTGTTCTTCTCTGACATGCTAAATGAGGATAGGAAAGATTCTAATCAGTTCACAGTTTCCCACCTGGGTCAGACATTGATGAAGCTAGCCCTATGGAGTCAGCAATACTATCAACAACTTCATGCTCTCTCTAGATATCATTGTATTCCTATCCAGCTGGATGCAACTGATCTCAAGGGTGCCGCTCTCTCCTAAGCTACTTTCATGAGAATCAACTTTGGATCCTCCATCAGTGATCTGCCACCTCACTGATGTTGGTAAAGTGACTGCCTGTGAGATATGCCTTCCCAACTTTGCCAGTCCACTGATGTCAAGTAAAACACAGAGATGCAACAGATATCAGCTAGCAATGTTACAGCCACTTCCCTCTCATGTCCCCAGAGGGCACAGGTAAATTTGGACTGAGTGCTAACATGCTGAGTGGTCTTTTCAAACTTTTCCCCCCACCTCACTGGACCTCAACCATAATTTTATTGGGTTTCAACTTCTTAGTGGATGCTGCATACAAAAAGAAACTGCAGAGAGGGACATTTAGACACAATTTGCAAATTAACCTTTTCTCAGGCACAATGATTGTCAATAATAGTGTCATGATTGTTGGGTTGATGGCAAGAAACTAATTGTATCAGCATAAGATGTGTTAGAAATATATTGACTTTGCTGTTCTAAATATGTGAATTGGCTCTAAATACTGTTCAAGAACATTTGCCCTTGTAGCAACAAAAATATAACAATCTATACCTCTTGCATTTGTGCTCTATGCATAGGATGTCTGTCTGATTCTATTTTTTTCCATGTAATGGAGAATTCTGTGATGAGATTCCAACTAAAGGTTAGCTGGCTCCTGCTGCTAAAATATTATTGCATGTGCCTTGAATCAATCACATAAAGTGCTTAGGAGTGTATGCACCTTTGCTGAGCTCACAAGAATAAGTTGTGTGACTTAATTTTTGCCCGCTTGCTGGTACAGAATTCAATCAGAGACTTGCTCTCACCCAGCACATCCACCTAGTAGAAAGATTGTGGGAGAGGTGAATTAGAGCCCCCATCTTTAATTTCTGAAGCTTATGAATATCTACCAAAATAGTTTATCTACATAATATTGTAAGTGGCCAAATTGGCTTAGTTTAGTCCACAAAAGCTGAGTGTCATGAAGGAAGGTTGACTGGCTGACTTCATTCACTGTCTTTCTGGCAATGCACCTCCCAACATGGAGGATACCTTATTTAATTAACCATATACCAGGATTTTGACTTGAAGCTTCTAAGCACAGAAACATTAATTATTCTTTCCTTTTTCCCCAAAATTGAAATTGTAAACAATTCTCAGGGGGAAGAATCATATTACCCAATTTCACATAGAACGGTGTTGTAATCTAGACAATAGTTCCCCTCTATCTGAAGTTTCACTTTCCATGGTTTCAGTTACCCGTGCTCAACCAGAGACAGAAAATGTTAAAGGGAAAATTTCAGAAACAAACAATTTCATAAATTTTAAATTGCACACTGTTCTGAGTAGCATGATGAAATCTCGTGCAGTCCTGCTCCGTCACACCCAGGATGTGAATTATCCCTTTGTTGGATCCCCAGCCATCTGTATTGTCTGCTCCATCAACATGGTCATGGCTCCATGATCCTCCTTCTGATGTATCATCAGAGGGTCAATGGTAGCCTAATGCTACGTCACAATGCCTGCGTCACTCACCTCACTTCACCTCATCACATAGGCATTGTATCATCTCACATCATCACAAGAAGAATGAGTTGAGCATAATAAGATGTTTTGAGAGAGAGACCACATTCACATAACTTTTATACAGTATATTGTTACAGCTTTTCTATTTTATTATTAATTATTGTTGTTAATCTTTTACTGTGCCTAATTTATAAATTAAACTTTTTCATAGGTATTTATGTATAGGAAAAACACAGGATATGTAGGGTTCAGTACTATCCACATTTTCAGGCAGCCACTGGGGTTCTTGGAACATATCCCTCACAGATAAGAGGAACTACTGTATTATCCAGGAATTTGCAATGAGAAAATCAACTGTCCAGGAGGAAAAATGAGATCAGTACATTCTGTACCCAGATGAAAGCTTCATGGTCAGACAAATTATAATCAAAAGTTGAAAAGAGAGGGGCTGGCCCCGTGGCCGAGTGGTTAAGTTCGCACGCTCCGCTGCAAGTGGCCCAGTGTTTCGTTGGTTCGAATCCTGGGCGCGGACATGGCACTGCTCATCAAACCACGCTGAGGCAGCGTCCCACATGCCACAACTAGAAGGACCCACAACGAACAATATACAACTATGTACTGGGGGGCTTTGGGGAGAAAAAGGAAAAAATAAAATCTTTAAAAAAAAAAAAGTTGAAAAGAGAAATGGAGCAACAGAAGTCAATAAGCTAAACTGCTACAGGCAATAATCATACCAGAAACCATGTAGGGACCAAAGCATTCATATTTTCAGCCCAGGTCACCTGTCTTTTGAAAATACATGAATGAACACAGGGAAATCTCCTGGTGGTTGATTATTCTTTTGCCATGAAACCATGCAACCAACTCCTGGCATAGTATTTCCCTAAACAGGATCAATGTCAATCATTATATATATACATATATATATATATGTATATATATATATATATATATATATTATTTTTTGAGGAAAGTTAGCCCTAAGCTAATATCTGCTGCCAACCCTCCTCTTTTGGCTGAGGAAGACTGGCCCTGAGCTAACATCTATGCCCATCTACCTCTACTTTATATGTGGGACACCTGCCACTGCATGGCTTGCTAAGCGGTGTGTAGGTCCATGCCTGGGATCCAAACCAGCAAACCCCAGGCTGCAGAAGCAGAGCACACAAACTTTGCTGTGCCATGAGGCTGGCCCCTGAATCACTATATTTTTAATAATTAATTACAGTCATCTTGAAGTACAATAATTACTTCAAATTGTAATCTCAGACAGTAGTGTCTACATAGCCTGATTGATGTGCTAGGTATTTATTATAAACATCTCAGGGAGATACTTTGGCTGATTGTTGTTTTATTCCCACCGTTTGCTTATAACTGAATGAGTGAATAAATTTGACCACTTTAAGTCTTAAAACTACTTTAGTTCCTGTATTTTTCACATTCTCAGGGGACTCCACACTGTTCCACATTGCTAACAACAATGTTGTATTGTGCACAAGTAAATGATCAATTTATATTCTGTTGATTTGGTCTTTCTCTAGGGCTCAGTTTCTTCATTCTCATTTTTAAAACTTCTTCTACCCATTTTCTTTTCTTCTTCTTATGGTTTCCCCAGAAACTTTTGAAGTTAAGACAGAAAGTACTAATTGGTATGAAAAATCGTATAATCTATAGGATATAAAAGAGGAAGGAAAAACGTACTGTCATTATTTCTCATTCTGTGATTCTTCTGGAAAGAGTGATGATAGAATTGAACTATTTCTTACAATTTTCATCTATGACTTATTTTAAGTACATTCACCATTTTGGTCATTACTAAATGTATATTTTCACACATCAGTTACACAATGATTTGACCATGCTTGGAGCTACAAAATCAGTAGAGTGCTCTCATCTTGATCCTCCCAGAATGCCACAGACAGTTCAGAGTTTACCACTGTCTTGCTTTCAGTCCTCATGCTGCCAAAAATGTTTTTAATGTTTTATTAAAGTGTAGGTTTCTTCTGACTGTTAAATCTGCATTAGGCTAGAGTCTGAGACCAAAATTTCCTGACGGGCCTCCTACAGAGTATGTCACAAATGATGGCAGACACAGTAATGTTCACAGCAATATGGCAGCTGCCAGAGGGAAGCAAATAATAAGCTCTAAAAATGCCAATTTTAACTTAAAAAGAAATCTATAATTCTCACAAGGTGAGAACTCTGCCTCACCACAGAATTTTCCAAACAATATGCTGAGGAGTATGGATTCATATGCCCTTGAAACTGACTCTGAATAAGTCTGCTTTTGAAACAAAGATCATTTAAAGCCCTCTTTTGTTTTGGCCTCTAAGCTCTAATCAGACAGAAAGCAGCACATTTTGGAGAGGTAGTTTGCTTTTGAACCAATTACCAATATCAATCCTGCAGGGAATTGACCTTTGCAAAGAAATTTTCAAACAACTCATAAAGGTGTCTCATAGTGATCCCTTGCCAGACAGAACCTTAGTGAAGTACAGGATGTTTAGAATTTTCATGTCTCACATAAAAGAACATCATAATGCTATGGATGACTCTGTCAACTGGGGCTCATTAATTCTGATCACAACTGTATTTTAAAATCCTTAAAGCCCAAAGTGACTACAAAAAATGTAACTAGTTTCATAGACAAATCTCCCATGTTGCACAAAGTACTAAGTATTTACCCAAATGTTTCAAATTGTATACTTTTCCTATGTACCTATCATTTTAATAAATGCTTCAAATTTTTCTTTTTTTAGTTTTTCAAAGAGACTATACAAAACTATTTTTTAAATATATATGTATGTGCATTTCCTTTAGATAATGTTCCTAAATCTAATTAGATTTGCTAATAGATCTTCAACAGTCAAAAGTTAGTAAACATTGCAGAAAAATATTCCTTGTATACTTAAATACTATTGTCATTCCTAGTGTTCATATTCAATAAGCGCTTTCCTGGTTTTATTTTTGGATAATAGTATAGTGCAATCATGCTTAAGAATTGAGCCCCTGAAGTCCGACCGTCTGAATTTGAACCTGTTTCATCACTTACACCCTGTGCAACTTTGAGAAAATTTACTCATATTTTCAGATCCACGGTTTCTCATCTATAAGCTAAGGGTAAGAATGCATATATATTCATGTGCTAATTGTGAAGATCAAATGAAGTGTATGTATGCAAAGCATTCAGCTCAAGACCTGGCTTATAGTAGAAGTTCATTATTTTCAGGGTCTGGAAATGAAATTTCCAGCAATACTGAAACATATGCTAGAACTTTAAAGTGAAAAAAAAATTTCAACTTGTCGTATTTATATACTGTCATTTTTTTTCCTTAGCATCACATCTTTGTAAGTATAAACTGACTTTCATCACTAACGCACATCTACCACCCAGCCCCATAATACCATCTTAGGCATTGCCAACACCCGGGATAGCACTGTTTCCTAATAATAAATTGAGCCACTTCACTGCCTGACTTCAACTTAAGTTCTTTCCAGCCATCTCCCCTGTTGATTCCACTGTAATTGCTGCTCAAATTCATAGAAGAACCAGCCTCTTGACTCCTTCTGTATATTTGGTTTCTTCTTTTTTGCTTCATTGCTCTCTGGCTGCCAAATGTATTGCCATTCTGTTGTAAATGTGTGCATAAACCACAAGTAGCTTACACTGGACTTTCCAACTGCTGTTATAGAAAAAAAAAATATATATATATATATATATACCCACTTGCAAATGGGCGAAGAAAGTTAATGAAGACCTCCAAAAACAACATTTTACTTAATTACCGTGTTAAAATTTTTAAATATTAGACAACCTACACAACTTCATTTATTCTTTTGCTGGTGGTGGTGTTCTTTAAATAAGACATTGTATTTTAATTTATTCTTTTTCCTTTATCCAGTTTTATTTTAGAACAATTATTGGTTGAATGGAGAAATTAATGCATACATGAATGCATTTTGGACATGACAGTCATTTGGACCAGCTGAAAGATGATCAAGTTCCATAGAAACCTGGAATTTTTCATTTTATGTCATTGTCAAGAAAATATCTTAGAATAGTTGAGCTTTACTATTTAAAACAAAGACATCTTGGGTGAAATATGCATATATCTCTCTTTTCTATTTTGAGGTATATTCAATACTGTACTCATAAAGTAGTCCCAGATTGACTCAGTATATAATTTTGATGTAGGTAAAAATTAAATCCTCCTGAATTTCTTTGTTAAAGGAAAAAGTCTAAATTCAGTAATTTTGTGAATGTGAGTCTATATGTTATCTCCATCTCATAACTGCTTGCACTGATTGTCTCATAAGAATGTGTTGTTGTTTCATCTTAAATCTTTTTCAAGCATCAAGAAGGAAAAAAATTTCCCCCAAACCTTATATATCAACTATGAAAAACTATGAAGACGTGTATCTCTTAGTGACAAAGGCTTTTTGAACAATTCTTGTTCCAAAGGCAATTATTTTTAATTTGTTTAATGCATCATTGAATAATTATATTATCTAAAAGTAACAATATTAAATCATTACAGTTTTAGTTTATTAGATTTTATAATATTTTTATATTAAAGATTCCTTTTCAAAAATCTTAGTGCAAAAACATCAAGGGAATATATATGTATTACTACAAGGGACATATAAAGAAAAATTTTTAAGGTTCAAACCAATTATATATACTTCAAATGTGTCCTAATGCATGTGCTTATAACTGTCTCATTCTCCTAACAATGAATTAATTGGCAAAATTCTATCCAATTGACCAAAACAAAGCTTTCCTTATAGTGCAACTTTGCACTCTAATATAAATGGGATATTATGCAGCTCTAAACATTGCATGTCATACACAGGGTTTTTTTTTTTTAACCACATCTTTTCTCTGTAATGAATGAATGTGCTTGCATTTGGAGCTTCAGTATTCTTTTTTTTGTGTGTTTTAATAAAATTTGTATTTGACATCCATTGTTCAAGAAAAAAGAGACAACAGTTTCCATCATTCAGAAATGAAGGGAGTAAAACAGAGGAGATATTGGCTTGTTGGTATTGTGCTTAATTTGAATCTGATTTTACTGTAAAATCTTACCATACTCCTTGTGGATGACTCATGACTCTCCTTGATGTACTGGTAAAAAAAAAAAGAAGAAGAAAAGTAGAGTGTTGGTGTTTTTTTCTCTCATTGCACATAAGACTGATCTTTGATTTTTCAAGTTCTACAAGTTGCAATCAGTTAAAAACATTAATATTAACACTTTATACTGACTCTACTGTAAATAAAATGTGTCCTCATTCCAACCCATCACATTCACCTTCCTGCAAAACTAATCTCTTTGTAATTGGTTACTCTTCTTGCCAGCATTTTCTTTTCCTTTTTATTTTCAATCAATGTCTTAAAATTGTCACATAGAGTATGATTTTGCTTTTCATGTTGGAATTCAGTGTTTTTCCTTTCTTTTCTCCAAAAATAAATTTAATGTTTAGATTTTTCCTTTGGAAATGGTAACTTCTGGAAAATATGTCTGAGCTGAATAAAGAAAAAAGCTGGAAAGAGTTTTGATGAAGTAACGTTTTGAAAGAGTAACAAGGCAAACCATATAGTCAAAGCTAGACAGCAACCATAATTTAATGCTGAAAATTTATACAGATTTTCCAACCATGATCACCAAAATGTAGCCTCGTGACATCTCTTATCTGTAATCTCCTACTACTTTCCTCGTCCTCTCCTAATCTTAGACTTTCTAGTCTAAGCATATTGATAATATGCTTCCTGAACAAATAAAACTCACAGAAGGGTCTTAATCTTTGTCTTTGCTTATTTTGCCTTCTCTACACAGAATGCTTTTTCATTAATCTAGAAGTGTTTTGGCTTTAAGCATCACAATCCTAATTAGAACCAGCTAAGAAAAATGCAAATTCAAAAAAATAAAACCAATGACCGTTCAGGAATTAAACTAGATTTTAGGGATAGACAGAATCTTGAAAAAAGCCCTGATTTTCTCTCTCTCCATTGAATATCTGATCTGTTTCTACCTTCATCTCCCTTTTATTCTTTCAGAATGACTTCCTCTCTGCATTGTAACTAAAGCTTCCAGCAACTTTCTTATGAATATCTCTCAGCCTTGTCATTGAAGGATACTCAGTATTATTTCCTTTAATCCCAAAATTAGGATTATAATCAAAGAGGTTCAGATTTGGCTAGGTGTCCATTCTGGAGCTAATCTATTGTGACCTAAGAGAGTGGCTCAAAGTCCCTCTGTAGACCAACCAATGTGACCAGGAAAACACAATAAAAGGAAAAAAAAAAGCATAAAAATCATTGAAGCTGCCATGACCATCAAATTATTGGAGTCAGGGCAGGCACATTAACCAGAAAACAGGGAAGAGTGCTGAATATGAAATTCTTCAAGGTCTAGCATGAAAAACACTTTGTTCATCAGAATTTTCAAAACTGCACTAATTACTACTTGCTTCATGTTTCCAATAGAATTTCATTAACACTTATTGTATGCCATCATAGAAATTGTCACATAGCGTTATATCGTCTGACCTGTCTCCTTGCAATGTGAGCTACTTGAGTTTGTGCCACGTTTTATTGATCCAATGATTACAATATTACATTAATCTGTGTTATTTTCTTTAGAACACTGCTCAGTCTCCTAAATTATCTTATTTTTATCCACATTTGTGTTTAATATGCATTTTTCTCATTAAAATAATACATCTCTGGATCCTTAATACCTCAAGCAGTATCAGATACATAACAGATGTTCTCTACATAAATAAATAATACATAGGAAATCCAATATGAATCTTGGCCTTCAGAGATTATTTTTTATACTAAGCAAAAAAGCTAGCAATTAGGCATACAAAATTATTGTGAGGACTGAAATGTGCATAAAATTATTTCTCAGTGGTATAACATGAAGAACTCTGTTACAGTTAACATCTGAATGGGTGTAGGAAGATGGACTGAATTTGTCCAGGTGGAGCTAAAGGGGAAAGAGAATATTAAATAAATATCAACATTAATATGTGTTGAAGTGAGGTAGGTAGGCACAGGTATTTAAAGGATTTGACAGAGAAATAGGACGCTAGCAGGTGAGTACTGAAGAATGAGATTGGAAATAATTTGAGACAAGGTCTTGGAGAATTTTAAATTACAATCAAAGTACTGTATTTATTCTTTAAATGTTAAATAAGCATTGGTAATTTTTGATCAGATAATAATGAAGTCATTGGAGACTTGCCAGGAGGAGGCAATTTTTAGAATTAAGGTGAAAGTGTTAATAAAGAGAGGAAATGGAATAAATATGAGGGAATGTGTGAAAATATTGTTAAGGGAAGATAAAATATGACTGGCAACACGCTGTAGTGTCAGCAAGGAAGACACAGAGGTTTTGAGTTTAGGTGACTGAGCAGATGCAGGTATCCTGGGCAGAAATAAGGAAAATATGAAACTAAGGAAGTTTGAAATGAAAGCTACATCATATTACATAGGTGTCATAGGATATCTGGAGGTATCCAAAAGCAAGGACTGAAAATTCAGGCCTGGAGAACAGATAAGTGAAGGCTAGAAACACAGGTTTGGCAGTCATGCACAGAGAGGTGAAAAGCAAGTTCAAATCTGGTGTGCTGGTTTAGATTAAACATATAGAGAGAGACGAGAAGAGGACCTAGAACGGATCCATTGGGGAAGTTTTATTTACCAGTGTTCTTTGTAGAGTAATAAATAGTAAGGTAAGGCAAATGCTTTGGGAGTAAATAAGGTATTATAATCAGAAAATGATTGTGTTGTAGAGTAACCCAATATAAGATAGTGGTAGATATCAGATTTGAATTTATATGTTTTCTCCCAAAGCAACTTGCCTTTCTGAAAAGTTGACAAAAATTCCCTTATTGTGATAAATTCTTTATTCAGCAGTGAAAACTAAATGGCTGTCTTGTGGGGGCTCTGTATAGGTTTGGTAATTACCTTCCCCTCACCACCAGCACCCCCCATGATTAAACTAACTTGCTGAGTTGATTGCCAGCATTCCAAAGGGAGATGCTGGAAATGGATATTAGAATGTAATGTAATCTACACATTGAGTTTTTCTCAATTCACTAAAGAATATTCGTTTACTTGTTCACTTAACAAACAAGTAATGATTACCTATTGTGTGCTTTTCTCATTGATTGTAGCTTATTTGCTTGCCAGACTAGACTCTTACCACTTAGAGGAAATATACACAGCTTATTCTAAGACACTAGGATTTCTTCAAGGTTAATAAAGTCATTCTTAAAGAAAACTAGCCAACTGTAGTTTGGGGGAACTTTTAAAAAAATTTTTGAGGGGGGCCGGCCTGGTGGCGCAGCGGTTAAGTTTGCACATTCCGCTTCTCGGCGGCCCAGGGTTCACCAGTTCAGATCCCTGGTGAGGACATGGCACCGCTTGGCATGCCATGCTGTGGTAGGTGTCTCACATATAAAGTAGAGGAAGATGGGCATGATGTTAGCTCAGGGCCAGGCTTCCTCAGCAAAAAGAGGAGGACTGACAGTAGTTAGCTCCGGGCTAATCTTCCTAAAAAAAAAGAAAACTTTTTTGAGGGTACTAATGCTGAATAATTTAGTATAAGATTGTGACACTAATATGAAAACATTGAAAAGAAGCTTTAGAGGAAGAAATTTCTATTTCCTTTTGTATTCAAAATATTTCTATCTAAAAATGTGGAAATGAGTGAAGGCTTACAGAAATAGGATTAAAATATCTGTGGTAGGGTGTAAAGGTGATATTCAAGTTTATTCATAAGCAGTCATTTGTATATTTGAAAACATTTTATGCCTGTCCTTTCCCTCTTTCCTCCCTTTTGTCTTCTGACAATCACAAGCTTTTGATTTCTAGTTTTGAAGTTTTCATTTAAAATATTCATTTTATTGCAATGAGTTGCTTTCAGGATAATGCGTTTCTTCATTTTATTATATACAGCATTTTAAATTGTATTGTGTTAAAAAATGCAAGAACTGGTAAAAAAATGGAAAAATATATATATAAGGTACTACAAAGTCTATAGTGAAAATAGCAGCAGATTGCCTTATCCTTCCCTCGCCACTACTCCCACACCCCAGGGCTAACCATTTTCAAATATTTAACTATTAGTCCTGGTATTTACTTTCATATTTATCAAGAGCATGCTATATTAGTAATTTTATGTAACAATATTTTACATTAGCTATAAACATCCTGTTAAGGAAGGTGAATTTTTTTCATGCCACTACTTCCTCAACTTGCACTTCCTGTGTAAAACCATGTATTTATATTAGCATTTTTGTTTAAATCAACACCTCTTTATTATATTGACTATGCATTTGTTTATTTCTACATTAATATTAAAGCATATTTAAGTTTCTTTGATATAAAACTTACTGATTTTTCTGGTGTTAGTGATTGCCTTGTGTTTTGACTTGTTTGGTTTTCTTTGTATCTTTTTTTTTAATGTATTTTTTTTTTAAGAGTGGCCCTGAGCTAACATCTGTTGCCAGTTTTCTGGGCATCTTTTCCTCTTCTTCTCCTCACAGCCCGCAGTACTTAGTTGTATATTCTGGTTGTGAGTACCTCTGGCTCTGCCATGTGGGATGCCACCTCAGCATGGCCTGATGAGCCGTGCCACATCAGGGCCCAGGAGCCAAATCTGCAAAACCCTGGGCCGCCAAAGCCAAGTGGGTGTACTTAACAGCTCGGACATGGGGCCAGCCCCAAATTTTCTTTGTATCTTAGTTTAATTGCTTCCACATGCTCCATCAGATATGATAGATATATACCAATGTCATTTTAAAGATGTCTGAATACACATAGATAATCAAAAAATATGTAGATAATTAATTGGAGTTCTTTTGTTTTTGTTTTTCCCCCTGTAAACATCCGACTTGCGGCTACAATAAGTCCTGGCTGTTCTCCTAGACAATGGCACAGCTCCCATTCTAACGCTTTTCTTACCTAATTCTAGATCATCCTTTGCCTCTTTTTGGCATTGGATTTTCTGTTTCCTGGACTTTACATTTTATGGTAGCTCCATATCAAAGGGAGTATGGAAAGTAACTATATATTGGGGATGTTTGCTTTACTGAAAATGCCTTCTTTTCTATGTTTACACTTGACTGATATTTGGTTGGGTATATAATTTTAAGCTGAAAATTGCTTTCCTTCAGAAGGTTTAGTCAGGTTCCATTAATGAGAAATCTGCTGTAATTCGAATTTCTGTTTATTTGCAATATGACTCTTCTCTCTGGTTTTTTCTTTATTCCTTTCACAATCAGATGCCTTAAACAGAGTAAATCTCATGCATCCTTTCATGCATTGTCTTGGGCAGCTGGGTACACAGTAGGATATACCTTTCTAAATGGTGACTTCTTTAGTTGGCAGGTTTAAAATATTATCTGTTATAACAATTTATGTGTTTATTATTTGTTCTTACTTTAACTTCTTTGTCACGAACAAGAACTTCTGAGTTGATTCTTTAAATTTCTTAGCCCATCTTTCTTTTTTACGTTTTGTTTGATTTTTTGTTTATATTCTCTTAGATTCTTTATGCATTTTCTTCTGATCCTATTGTTGTATAGTTTTTATGCTATTGAAGTTTTAATTTCCAAAACCCCATTATTCTTTAGTGATTGTTCGTTTTTCATGTATTCCTGTTATTGCTTTATAAATGCAATAGTTCGTCTCACTTTTCCCTGGATATACATTGTAGCTTTTTCCCTTATGCATTTCCTTTGTTTCATCTGGACTAGAGCTCTTCCCCTCTTTTTGCTCACTGTGTTTGATGTTGGAGACTTTCCTTTTGTGGCTGGTGTTTGTTGGTGGTCCATTTATCACTAAGAGGGAGACACTAATGATGGATTGACAGCTCTGCGAGTCTGAGTGGAGAAAACTGATATGTAGGCTACACTATAATATGAGAAGATAGTAAACTAACTATTCATTGTGGACTCTAAATGTCAGTGTCTTGAAGATTTTACTCTAAGACTCTTAATTTCCTTCAACAAAGAGACCTGCAATCCATGCCTAAGAGACATGGGCCTGGATGTAGGCATTTTTGAGACAAGACAAGAGAATGAGACTGAAGTTGGTCTCACTCTTAAGAGTGTAGACTTCTACCTTGTCTTCTGGTTTTTAATGCTGCTCTTCTCTTCCTCCCTCTCCTAAGCAGTATTAGTTCTTTGGAGTTGCTCTTAATCTTACTTGATGGCGGAGTGGAGAACTAAGGGCAGTCATCTGACTAAGAAGAATAGGAAATAGGATGTGGGGACTCCTACTGGTCCATATATAAGGTTTGTTCTCACCTCAGTTCCTGTACAAGTTTTGATCCCACTATATGGGAAATTTCCCATTCAAATGTTCACACAGTTTGCTCCCCCCTCTATTTTACCCCATGTTCAAATGTCGCACTCTCAATGAGAACTTCACCTAACCATCACATTGAAAATTGACTCTCTGAGGCCAGCCTGGTGGTGCAGCAGTTAAGTTCACACGTTCTGCTTCTTGGCAGCATGGGGTTTGCTGGTTCTGATCCCAGGTGCGGACATGGCATCGCTTGACAAAGGCCATGCTGTGGTAGGCGTCCCAAGTATAAAGTAGAGGAAGATGGGAATGGATGTTAGCTCAGGGCCAATCTTCCTCAACAAAAAGAGGAGGATTGGCAGTCGTAAACTCAGGGCTAATCTTCCTCAAAAAAAAAAAGGAAGAAAGAAAGAATATTGACTCTGCCCTCCAACTCTCTACCTTCCCTATACATATTCTCTAACGTATTTTCCTACAAAAAATTAATTATAATTTCTTGATTATTTGTTTATTGTCTCTGTCCTCTCCTTTAAGACATAATTTCCATGAGCATGAGGATTAACTGCTATAGCTCTAGGTGAACAGGATCTCAAACATAGAAGCTAGTCCACAAATGACTGTTGCATAAAACTGTTTGTTTTTTATTTTAATAATCTCGAGGGCTTTTTCATAGACAATCATGCCATCTGTGATTAAAGACAGTTTTATTCCTTCCTTCCCAAACTGTGTGCCTCTTATTTATTTATTTTCTTGCCTTATTGCACTGGCTAGAATTTCCTGTATGATGTTGAATAAGAATGATTAGAGTAGACATGCTTATTCCTGCAGTTCATGCTTGGTCCTGAATTAGAAGATACTCAGTCTTTAACATTAACATATCACGTTAGCTGTTAGATTCTTTTAGAAGCTGTTTATCAATCTAAGGAATGTTCTGTCCATTCCTAGTTTGCTTAGGTTTTTTGTCATGAACGGATGAATATTGCCAAATTATGAGTCTATGATTTTTTTATCTATTAATATTTTGATTGTCTTTTTTTGGTTGATCCAACCTTTATTCTTGAGATGAACACCACTTTCCAATGCTATATTATCTTTTTATATATTGCTGGATTGTATTGCTCATATTTTCTTGATAAGTTTGTTGATTATAGATAATTGTCTCTATATCTCTTTTTTAAAAAATGTCTTTGTCTTGTTTTAGAATCAAAATAATGCTGACCCTATAAAATAAGTTGAGGATTATTTCCTTCTTTGATATTTTCAGAATGAATGTATGTTGAATTGGTATTACCTCTTTGTTGCATGTGTGATTGAATTCAGCAGTGAATCATTTTGGCTTGGACTTTTTTGGTTGGAATGTTTTTAACTTCAAATTCAATTTCTTTAATAGATGTAAAACTGTTCTGGTTATCTACTTTTTATTGGGTTAGCTTGGTTTGAGTTTTTTCAAGGAATTTTCCCATTTTATTTATTGTATTGGATTTATGGACAAAAAAGTTTTTAAATATATGATTATCTTTTTAATGTCTGTAGGGTCTATTTTAACATCCTCTCTTTCATTTATCATATCGGTAGCATGTGTCTTGTATTTTCTTGATCACTCTCACTAGAAGTTTATCCATTTTATTCAGCTTTTATTTTCTTTTTAGAATGCCATTGAGTTTTTTTTTTTTTCAGGAAGATTAGCCCTGAACTAATATCTGCTGCCAATCCTCCTTTTTTTGCTGAGGAAGACTGAGCCTGAGGTAACATCCGTGCCCATCTTCCTCTACCTTATATGTGGGATGCCTGTCACAGCACGGCTTGACAAATAGTGTGTATGTCCGCACCCAGGATCCAAACCACTGAACTCCGGGTTGCTGAAGTGGAAGGTGTGAACTTAACTGCTGCGCCACCAGCCCAGCCCCATACGATGCCATTGATTTTTGTTCTTAATTATTTATTTTTTTCTATTTGCTTTGGTTTTAATTTGTTCTTTTTTCTAGTTTTTTTAGATGGAAGCTTTGTTCATTGATTTGAAATTTATAGTCTTTTTTAATATACATATTAATACTATAAATTTTTAACCACTTCTAAATGCATTCCACACATTTCAATATTTGTTTTCTTTTTCATTTAATGAAAAATATTTTATCATTTCTCTTTTGATTTCCTCTTTGACTCATGGGTTATTTGGAATGGTGTCTTATTTCCAAATATTTGTGAGATATCTCTATATAATTCGCTCCTGGTTTAATACCACTTTGGTCAGAAAATTATGCAATATCTTTCTTTATTCATAAACAATATTCTTTATCTTCTATCTGCTTTATCTGATATGACCACTCCAGATTTACTTTGATTAATACTTGAATGCTATATATTTTTCCATGTTTTTACTTTATATAGGTGTATATATCTCTTTATATTAAAAGTGAAGTTACTTTAGACAGCACATAGTTGGGTTTTGCTTTTTTATCCAATCTAGCAATCTCTTTTAATTGATTTGTTTAGATTATTTGCATTTAATTTAATTATTGATATGTTTGAATTTAAACTTACTATCTTGTTACTTGTTTTCTATTGACGTTATCTGTTCTTGGTTTCTTTCTTTCATTTTTTTTTTTTCTTTTGCTTTTTGTTGCCTTTATTTGAATTGAACATTTTCATTATTTCATTCTTTTCTCCACTATTGGCTTTTTATTTCTTTCTTTTTTTGTTTTTTGTTTTTTTTTTTTAGTTTTTAGTTGTTAACCTATGGTTAAAATATATATCTTCAATTAATCACAATATACCTTCAAATACTATTATATTGCTTCATATGTAGTGTAAGAACCTTACAATGGTATATTCCCAATTCCTCCCTCTGATCTTTAGTGCTACTCTTGTCATAACTGTTACTTTTATGTAAACTATAATATGCAACATTTTGCCACTGTATTTGGTTTAGACCAGGGTGATTTACTGGTTCAGACCAGAGTTAGGCGGATGTTGGGTCCCTAGGATTCAGGGATGTTAACGTTCTGTGATTCTGCCTTTCCCCTAGTGACAGAAGACCTCTCATGGTCTGGGCCCAGGACAGTTCCTACCCCTGTCTAGTAGTATAGAAGATATTTTATTTTCTATTCCCTTCCTCTAGTGTCTATGGGTCTTCACCTGCACCCTGGGGGTGACAGGGTTTTCTGTCTTTCCTCCAGTGGCTTAAGACTTGTCTTCCACAGGGGAGTTGGGGTAATGGATCCAAGTGGGGCTTCTGCATTCCTGCTGCAGTAGCTACCCCCTTCCTCAGGCATGCAGCACTGATGGAAGCTTGTTCTCCCATGAACCTTTCCTGTGAGCCTGCAGTAAGGTCCATGCAGAAAAACCTTTGATTAGAACGAACTCCATTTGTATCTGAAATAAACGGTAGTTCTATTCTCAAGCCAGCCCCACTCCATTTTTAGGTATTTACTTTAAAAAGATTAGCTTCTATAGTGCCCTTGTCTTCTTTCCATGCTTTGCCCAGTGCTCACGTTTGAGTTTCTCTTTGGTGGGGCTTATGTGCTCTTGGATTTCAGGCAATTGATTGCCTTGTGACCTCAGATTTTTGGTGAGGTTAGAAAGTTGTGATTTTGAGCATTTTTCTTTTAGCTTTTTCTCGCTGTTAGAGTTGGAGTGATGTTCTTTCCCAATTTCTGCATTCTTAGCAAATGCTAGAAATAGATTTTTTTAAATTTAAATTATTTCTGGATGTTACTGCAAATTCCTTTTGTTCAATAAGTCTTGCTTGACTGAGATGAAGACCATCGTTCAACAATACATGAAATACTCACCATGTGGAAATACAACTGACATCAAATTACAACCATGGAAGAGTCCTTTCAGAAGATTAAACTGACGTCATTGCATAAAGATATTATATGTAATGTTTATAAACTAGTCTATAATGTCTCCCCATAATTTATTTCATCAAGAAATCACTGATTTTTGTGAAGTAACTGCTTTACAAAAATTATATATAAAATGCAAATACATGATAGGAAGATGTCATCCAATCCCCAACAGACTGTAAAACTATATAAGTTCATTAATTCAAATATTCCACAAATATTTGTTTACTGTCTGACAGGTACCAAGCACTAAAGAGTGTGGTAGGTTCACGGTGGAGACTAAAATACAAGCTTTTTTATTTTCATGATTTTTAAATAATTAAGCAAAAAAATATCAAAATGTGTTACATAAAGTAGAGAGAAAAACCAAAATGATAGAAATGATTAAAAGAGGAGGGAAAGAAGGGAGTGGAGAGCGCTTTATACTTGGGTTTAGAGAAGTTGTCTCTGAGTAAGAAATATCGACACTGTGGTCCTAAAGATGTTACAAAAAAAAGAAAGAATATTCCAGGTACAGGAAACAGAATGTTGGATGACCCTTAAGATGGACAAGAACATTGTGTTTTTGAGGTTATGGGAAAAGGTCATTGTAGCTGAAACTGAAGGAGCAAGGAGGGTAGTGTCAGAATTTGAGGCTGTCGAGATGGGCCGGCAGAGACATCTCCTTGGGATTTCGGAGCCTATGGTAAAAATCTAGCTTTAATTCCACATGCAACGTGAAGCTGGCTTCCCATTTCAGTGAAGGGCAGTTCTATTTCTCCAGTTAGGCAGACTTTTGTGGATTTTGTTCACTCGTATATCCTGAGTGCCAAAAATAGTACACAGGGCATTTAATAAACATTTGCAGATTAAATAAATGCATTTAAAATTTTGCTTTTGTAGAGGAACTTTTATCCAAATGCATTCATATTTATCTTTCTTTTGAATTAGAATTGTCTTCCTTCATCTGTACTTTAATTAATGCATTCTGACGATTATCCAGGTCTTGCTATTTGTTTCAACTATTTGATTCAAGTTTTTTTTTTAAGATTACATATAGTTCTTTAGTTGAAAAAATAAAACTTTGAGGTAGATATACATAAGTTTGAATTCCAAATTTATCATGCAACTTTGGGCAGTTTGATTAACATTTCTGAGCCTTAGTTTCTTTACCTATAAAATAAGCAATTTATTTTATCACAGAATTTTTGTGGTGAATTAACAGGAAAATGTGGACAAAGTTACTAACACTAAGAAATTATTCAATAAATGGAGTGTATTATTATCATTATTATTAACAGTAGCATTATTATTATTTTTATGATGTAATTGTCCCACGGTGATCAATATTCAAACATATACCTCCCAAATGATTTCCTAAACATCTCATCAAATTCATTTCTTTAATTAAAACAAAAATACACACATTAGAAATCTCATCAATATCTTAAGTCAAGCATATATCGAGAGTGTTGCAAAAATTATGTAGAACACATCTGGAAGTATTTAGGAATGCTCTTAAAAACCAGGGATTGTGACTGCAAAATTAAGAAAAAAGTCTAATATAACATGTAAAAGCATTTTGTTATTATTATATGTAGCTAAAGAACTACAGGGAAGTTTAATATTAAAAATGTTTCCTATGTTGATGTTTGATTTCTTTTCCCTTTTACTCCACAGAGATCTTTTCTTAATTAAAATAGCTTAATCCAAATTATTGTAGGAATTACAGCATAGCTCATCTATATCCCTTTGCCAAATTCATCCCTGTTTCTTAGTTGTCTTTCATGTCACCTGACTATACAGCTATTGTCTAACAACTCAAAAGACGAAATTTTAAAACTTGCTCTGTTGGATCTCAGTCTTAATTGGCAATTGTGGATTTAATTGGCGCAGGGCATTTTCTGTGACTATCAGCTGATTGAGCTCGCTTACCACTTACACAAAAGACTGACAGTCTTGATCCTTCATTGTCTATGAAGTCTCAGGAACCTCTCTAGTCGGAAAGCACCTTTTTCATTGCTAAACTATTTTCACAAACGCCATTTGGATTAAATATAACCTCTTTGCCAGAAAGAATTTATTCACTCTCTCTCCCACTGGCAGAAGAGCCTTCCTGTCAAAACAAAAAAAAAAATGAGTTGCAGAAATGTGGATGGAAGGTTAAAAACTTTGGAAGGAGATAGAGGTGAGTTAAGAATTTGGGGGAATTACATCTCAAAGAAAAACACATAAATCAAGGTGCCGTCATTGCATCTCCAGCTAGATAGACTTACTATCAAATTCTTCTGGATCCTCTATTAGGAGCGAGTCTGAGCTTCTTGACCTTTACTAGCTAAGGAAACTTAAGTTACAATTTCTCCAAGTTCAGTTTTCTTATTTATGCTATAATGTCTTCCAACTCATTAAGCTAAATGTAAGTTACGATTATTGATCACATAAAGGATTTTTAGTATTTCAGTATTCCGTTACATGGTGCTATTTTAAATGGCTGAAACATCACTGTTGTTGTTGTTGCAATTTGATTTCAGATACTGCAGAGAAGGTTTCTTTAAGCTCCTTTGCTCTTTCACCAATCCCTCCCCCTTCCGCTTCTGCTCTTGCCCTGCCCCTCATTGACACCCTCATCACAGACCTCTCATTTGTACGCCACCACTAAGCCTTGTCAATTTTCCTGTCCCATTTTAACATCTTTCATCTTTCTTTAACATCTTTAACATCTTCCTTTACCGAAAGCGAGGAATTTTGTTATTGTTACTTTGGAAGGGGAATTTTTGAGTAGATCTATTGGTGGGCACAGAGAAACATCCCTGAAGAGATTGTCCTAAAATCTCCACACAGGACAGCTAAATTTGGCTGAATACTTGAGCCAAACAAGTCCAGTTGCTCTGAGGACCAAAGGGCAAAGCAGCTTGAAGCCAAACGAAATAGCAGAGTTATTAATGGTTAGTAATTTGTATTAAAATTTTAAGATATATTAAATATATATCAAATCAATTTCAAGTTCTGCATAATATATGTAATGAGTTTATATTTTTTATTTAAAATATATTAAACATTAATTTGATTGCTTTCCTATTAACTGTGAACCCTTTTAAAATGAATTACAGGCATTTATAACAATCTTTAAATATTATATGTAACATATACAGAAGCATCAGCATTGTCATTTGATCACATATTATAGTCTTCTGATTAGATATGTGTAAATTTGTTGTATTAGTTTTGAAATTATAAAATCTTGCATAGATGTAATATTAACCTTCTACTTCATAATCTGGTTTCACATATCTTTCACAAATGCAAATTTTTAGATTAATTCAGACTGATATGCAAAATTTGCTTCTTTTAGGAATACTTGAACTTTAAATAAGATTATTTCCAAAGGTCAAGGCTAATTGTCTATTACTAGTGACATCTTACAAATTGTATTATATGTTATTGGTCAAAAACTTTTAACAGGGCCGGCCCAGTGGCACAGTGGTTAAGTTTGCATGTTCCGTTTCGGCAGCCCAGGGTTCACTGGTTTGGATCCCACATGCGGACATGGCAGCACTTGGCAAGCCATGCTGTGGCAGGCGTCCCACATATAAAGGAGAGGAAGATGGGCACGGATGTTAGCTCAGGGCCAGTCTTCCTCAGGAGAAAGAGGAGGATTAGCGGCAGATGTTAGCTCAGGGCTAATCTTACTCAAAAAAAAAAAAAGAATTTTTAACAGAAGAAAAACTCCCCACTTTCCATTGTTACCTTTTGTAGAAAATTGCTGCTACTGAGTTTATACTTAAAGATGATCTTATATTTTCTTCAATAAGAGATAGAATATTTCACCAAACATCATTATTGATAATGATTATTTATTTTTCTCCTTTAGACACATCTTGATTATTTTTGTAGTGTTATCTTCATATTATGCCTATAAAGTGAGAAGCACAAGGTCTTAGGGATTCATTTAATGCTAATCAATCTGAAAAATGATATTAAAAGGATCATAATCCTAAAGTAATCCTAAAAAGATACTTCTCAAATATGGAGCTTCTACACTTTTAGTTTTCGAGTAGCTAAAAGACTACCTCCCTCACCCCTTCCAATCCATCTATCGGCCCAATGAATGATTTCCCCAAATTCATGAAAAGCTATTTTCCATTAAACAGGCTAGTGGAAAGATCCACATCGACTCTACAAGCATAAAACTTCTGTTTACCCTGCTGTAGAAACACAGTATACAACTGCTTTTAAAAAATGAACTTGAAACCTGCGGAGGTTTTTAAACAGATAGTTAGTGAATTAGCCTCAGGATAAAGAACTCTGAAAATGTTTTTATGGAATTCCTTCCCAGAATAGTTACTTAGTCTTTTACTTTCATCTGAGGTGCAGCTGGTCATAACAAAGGCATTTGCGGCCAAGCTTCTGGGGTTCCCTTTCTCTGTCGTCACAATCCGCGCCCTGTTGACTGAAATCTCAATGCATGGAACCATGTCAGGACAATGAGCATAATGATGGGGACTCAGTGGTACAAATGAGGTTAATAACTTGTGAGAAAGCAGAGCTTTGTTCCTAGATCCTTCGCCTTTTCCTCTCTGCGTGGTATAGCTCTTTAGAAATATTGCCCGTCCGTGGAGAGCTAATGGCTCTCTTCACAAAGCTAATACACTGTGCTTCAGTAGTTTGGGAACTCATTTCTGAGGTGACACTAATCTGCCTTTCCTCTGCTATGTTTTGTTTCTGCTCCTGAAAAGTTTTCTTATTCCCCAAGACTTCAAGCTGAGTGTAAAGCTTTTCTGCTGCTGCTTCTGTCGTTTCTAATCAGGGGTGATACTTTTTTCTTGACTTTTTTTTTTTTGCAATTTCCATTTTTTAATACACAAAGAAGCATCTTGTGAAGGAAATAAAGAGTACTTTGAAAATGTCACAGGCGCCGCTTGAATACAGCTGCTATGTCATCCCCATGTGCCCTTCCTTCTCCTCTTCCATCTCACCCTGTCCCTGCCTCTCCACATCTGAGGGAGAGGTTTGCTCTCCATCCTGCTCTTACTCATTCCCTGAGTCCTGTCTCTCCTACAAGCTATTTTGACGATATTGAGTCTCGTAATAGACTAAGGAAACCATACATATATGTATATTTTAGTTGCCGGGAACTACCTAAGGGCAAATGGATCCATTTGATTGTTTTCTGCACCAGTCTGTCCCTTGTAATGGATTTTGATGATTTCTTTTGTTCGACCTATCCTTTGGCGTTCCTTCCCTACTCTTACATTCTGAAGATCTGCAGGCAGTTAGGGAAAGAACCTGAATAAGCCATCTTGAAGGGAAATCAGATCACAAAGAATGAGAAAAAAATTTGCTTCTAACATTCATCACCCTGAGATAGACTCAGCCCTGAGCAGAATTATTTGGGGAGTTTGTCCCCTTCCCTTTGGGTATGCTTTTCCTTTGCAGTGTTTTTGTTTCTTAACATACTTGTAGTTATACTGTGGTCGTAGCTGAAAGGTTATTTAGCACTTCCTATGTGCCAGGCACTGCTTTTACATATATCAACTCTTGAGCGGTAGGTAATATTATTACCTTCCTTTTACAAAAGAGAGAAATCAAATAATCTGCTTCAAAGTGGTTCAAGAATTTGCACAGAGAGATTAAGTAATTTGCTCAAGTTTGCCCAGCTAGCAAGTGGCAGGTCTGGACTGTGGACCAAGCGAATCTAGTGCTGGAGATCATGTTCCCAAGCACTATACCACATACATTGAAACAGCTTTGCATAGAACATAGGAGCAGAAGGAAGAGCAACAGTGTATGGTCAACTAGATCTGGTTTGAAGTGCTGCTCCCCTTGTAATAGAATTTATGTAAGTGAGTATAATAATTTGCTTCTTGAGCTTCAGTTTCCTTATTGGTAAAATGAAACAACCTGTTTTATTGTGATTTGATAAGGATTAAAATAAAAAATATAGAGAGACTATCCCTAATTTTCTGATGAGAAAAACAGTACACCTAGAGATTAAATGACATGCATAGCTATAGATTTGGAAAGAGCAAAGCCAATGCTTGAATAGTATTTTTCCAAGGTCCATACCTTCCATGCCCTTAGCCAATAAAATTATCCTCTCCAGGTATCCACATTCCTTTCCCCTCCACCTACCTTCTGCTCCACTCTTGGGATCCATTGATTTGAGTATTCTCTCCTTCCCAGGAGTATGAAACTTGCTACTGAATTCCATGATGACTGCACCATTTTACATTTCCACCAACAGTATACAAAGATTCCAACTTGTATACCAAGTATTTCTCCTCGCCAACACTTGTTATCTTTTTGGGTTTTTTGTTATAATAGCCATCTTATTCTGTATGAAGTGGCATCTCATTGTGGTTTTAATTTGCATTTCCCAGACAACTAGTGATGTTGAGCATCTTTTCATATATGTGTTGACCACTTGTATATTTTCTTTGGAGAAATCTCTATCAAATCCTTAGCCTGTTTTTAAATCAAGTTATTTATGTTTTGCTATTAAGTTGTAGAAGTTCCTTACATATTTTGGATATTAACCCTTTATCAGGTATATGGTTTGCAAATATTTTCTCCCATTCTGTAGGTTGCCTTTTCACTCTCGTGCTCGTTTCTTTGCTGCGCAGATGCGTTTTAGTTTGATGTAGTCCCGCTTGTCTATTTTTACTTTAGTTGCTTGTGTTTTTGGTGTCATAGCCAAGAAATCATTGCCAAGATCAAAATCATGCAGTTTTTCCCTATGTTTTCTTCTAGGTGTCCTATAGTTGCAGGTATTCCATTAAGTATTTAGTTTACTTTGAGTTGATTTTTTTGCACAATATAAGAATTCAATTTCATTCTTTTGCATGTGTAGATCCAGTTTCCCCAACACTGTGTATTGAAGAGACTATTCTTTTTCCATTGTGTAATCTTGGCATCCTCATCAAAGATCAGTTGACTGTATATGTGTGGGCTTATTTCCAGGTTCTCTACTCTATTCTGTTGGTCTACATGTCTGTTTTTATGCCAGTACCATATTGTTTAATTTCTGTAGCTTTATATACAATGGAATGTTATTATTCAGTCTTAATGAAGAAGGAAATCTTGCCATATGGGACAACATGGATGAACCTAGAGGACATTATGCTAAGTGAAATAAGCCAGTCACAGGACAAATACTGCATGATTCCACTTATATGAGATATATAAAATAGTCAAATTCATGGAAACAGAGAGTAGATTGGTGGTTACTCGGGCTGAGGGCAGGGGAAAATGGAGAATTGCTGTTCAATGGGTACAAAGTTTCAGTTATGCAAGACGAATAATTTCCAGAGATCTTCTGTACAACATTGTCCCTATAGTTAACTATCCTATATCGTACACTTAAAAATTTGTTGAGAGTAGATCTTATGTTAAATGTTTTTACCACAATAAAAAGGAAAAGACAGAAACTTGCTCCTGTAAATCTAGGTCCCTAAGGATCAGCTCGCTTTCTTTCATACCCAAACTTCTCAAGTTAACCTAAGCATTCAAGATTTGCTAAAAGTGAGGAAGGTAAATGGCTACAGGACTTCCTAAATAATTATGAATTTTAATAGCATTTGATGACAATGCCATTGATATCTGGTCCCATAGTGTAGAAGTAAGAACTTCTGACCTGTCTAGGAAGACACATTGGGTTAGAAAAAACCTTACTACACTTCTCGCCATGCACAGCATTAATTACCTTTTGACTTGGCTGCATGAAATGCCCAGTACTGACCTCCAACAATGTTTTGAAAATGAGTATTAAGGAAATAAGTTAGTCAATCTGTAATATTCCTTTCTCAAAGAACTTTGAGAGATTTGGCTCAATTTATAAACCTGATGACCAGACACTCAGGAAGTAACTGCTAACTTACATTCTCCCAATAAAGGGCCCTTTCATGTTCTTTTTAAGTTTTATAAACTAAGATCACCAACATGTTTCTCATTCCTCTCCATTGCATCCCAAGCATTTCCCATATGGAGCTTTAAAAATTAAGGAAAAAAACCAGTTCCTACTACTAGTTTCTACTCTCTAGTTATCAGCCCAATTACACATTTTCCTGATTCTTTCTAAGCTATAGAGAATGCCTCTATAAGTCTCGTATGTTCCTAGTTACACTTTGAGATTCACTTTTAAGCAAGAAGTTCCCCAAACAGATTTATTTCATCCTCTTCTTTGTTCCACTTGCACTTTTTAAATCCCTGGATTACATAGTACTTGTTATATCATCTTGTGACTTTGTTTTTTATTAGTCAATTGAGATTATATGACAATACAATATTTAATAAGAATTTAAGTGGCACTTCACACAATGTTCAGTCTGGTAGTCAGTATATAGCCTGAAATAGTCCAAATCCCAAAGGTGCTCATGGTCTAGTTGGGAGAGGGACAAGACAGAATCATGGGATAATATACTAAACTATATATAACAGAATGGTCCAAGCTACTAACAACATGCTGTCAATGATTTCTATTGCAACTTCTCTGCGATTTCAGAAGTGAAGAGCAGGAAAATGTTGTATGGGTCCCTAAAATATTGGGAAATTTAAAAAATTCTCTTCATAAGCTGCCGTGCCAGGCATGGATTATCTAGAGAGAAATAAGTCAAGATCCTTGTTTGATAGAGTTCACTATGAAATAAGGATGACAGATTGACAAACAGAAAACAAAGTGGTAAATGCAATAGTAAATATATACCCGGTGCAGGCTGGGAATAAAGAGTAAGGAATTTTGGTCTTCTGGGAGTTAGCGGGTCAGAAAGAACATCTTCATGAAGATAATTACACCGTAGACACAGACAGCAGCTTGAGCAGAGGCACAGAGGTGAAATGTCATGAAGTTTCCTTTGAGAAGCAAGCAAATTCCCATAACTAGAGTATAAAGGGCAAGACTAGCATGACAAGAGCTAAAGCTGGGAATGCAGAACGGGGGAAAATTCTGCACAGAATAAATATGATGTGAATCCGCATTCTATCAAGTCAGACCTTGAAGAAAAGGGCAGGTCAGTAGGGAGATTCCCTAAATCACTGACATTCATAGGAAGAAATATTGTTGGGAACTTTGTGATCACTCTTATAGGCTATGGAAATAACCCATATATTACCCAACATGATCTATCAGAAAATACTGTGGGTACCTCCCAAGACCTTAAAATCTGCACTTTCCTCCCTACTTCCCCTGATGAATATGGGAAGAAGGATGGCACAAGAAGGAATGGAAGCATATTTCCCCTTGTGCTTTCATCAACCTGATGAGTTTCCTTGAGTGTTGAGACTGACTTCTGGTGAATAATGAAATTCTAGAAGAAATCTCTTACATCAGAGCTGCAAATGAGAAGAATGCTGTGACTTGCATTTGTGGTCAAATATTTGTTCATTCCTACATAATTGAGGATAGAGTATCAGAAAAATTATTTTTCATATTTTGGGTTACTAATTTAAACCATAATTGCACTTGTGCTATAAGCCAGATATTTCCTTTTGTACTTTTTCATACTTCATATTTCTCAGATTTGGTTATATTTGTAAACTACTGTCTTTATATCAGTGACTTGTTAACAAATACATGTTTCATAATATGCCTTGCAAAGTTTACGATATAATTGGTTTAAAGAAACAATAGCAAAATTCATATCAATTTTATTTGGTCAGCAGATGGCAGTGTTTCTGAATTGGTTAGTACAACTTTCTGTTACCTATCAAATTTGAAGTTTTGGCTTTGAAATATAGGTTTCTTATATTCAGAATTCTAATTGTAGAGTTGTATTGGGAAAGGTGTTAATATTTTTGGGAAGATTAGACACAATGAATCAGGGAATCCCTTCCCTTGATCCACCCTGGTTCCTCGCAATCTTTCCCTTCTCCCTGCCTCCTTTCCTCTGTCTCTTCCTTCCTTCCCTCCTGTCTTCCTATTTTCTTTTACCCCTTCTTTGCTTTCTCATTCCCTTTCTCTTATATTTTTTCTGCGCTTCTTTCACTCTTTCTCCTTTTCTATTTATTTATTTATTTTTTTTTTTTTTTAAAGATTTTATTTTTTTTCCTTTTTCTCCCCAAAACCCCCCAGTACATAGTTGTATATTCTTCCTTGTGGGTCCTTCTAGTTGTGGCATGTGGGACGCTGCCTCAGCGTGGTTTGATGAGCAGTGCCATGTCCGCGCCCAGGATTCGAACCAATGAAACACTGGGCCGCCTGCAGCGGAGCGCGCGAACTTAACCACTCGGCCACGGGGCCAGCCCCTCTCCTTTTCTATTTAAAAGAATTCTTTAAAAAATCTGACTTGGCAAGTTAAAAATGAAGATAAGCGAAAAGCACTTAAAGATCGGTCTTGCAAAACAGAAGAGTTTTAGTAGAAGCCACCTGCGGGACTGTGTATGGAAAAATGTTTTTATTCTGAGATTAGTGGTTTTAAAGTCAGGATGATAGATTGTTTGCTGACATTTAAAAGGTTCAGATTGTCTCATTTTTGGTGTGTGAAAATAGAGTATTTTCAAAATTCACATGGCAATTTCAACTGTTTTGATGCATAAAGAATATTTTAAAGCTTTGAAGATACTTGAATTTACCTGTATTTTCAGGAGGGGAGTGGATTTACAAAGTGTGAGATGTTTGGGAGTATTTGGTTTTCCTGCTGTCAAATTATTTTATTTGTATATCTAAATGAAAATCTATTTAAAAAGAAATTTTTTTACTTAGGATTCTGTAGGGCTTGCTTTAAAGCAAAAATCTCTTGTACTATTAAGCAGTTGAATTTTTTAATAGGTATTCCATAGTGAATGACTGAATACTGGATAATGTTTTTTAGCAAGAATAATGGTAAACTATTTAATGAATAAAGGCTCTATTTATTTTTATTCTGAAAGCTGACTGTTCTAAATAAGCAAAGGGGCATGTCTTGATTAAGGCTGTTAACAGCTATTGAACAATTAAATTTCATTGGGATTTTTAAAGTATGTTTCACTTTTAGTGCTTGTGTCCTTATTAAGAAGCTAAACTCAATAAGTATGTTTCCTTATACAGAACGTAACAGGTTATAGATCCTCAGTCTGTTGTTCCAATGGAAGTTGTTGCCAGGAGTGGAGATTTCCCATCACCTGCCAAGAGGGCATCCTCCCACTAAAGCTTCAGTTCTGTTTGAGGGAAAGTAACATCCTGTCTGCGCAAGTCTCAGCCTACTGTTCATCCTCTGAATACCCCTCTCTGAAGTGCCCATGGGGCCGCTGAAAACGTGTCTGGACATGTTCCAAGGTTGTGGGGAATTGTGATCCTACTAGTTTAGAGAAACCCTGAGAAAACTACAAATACTTGGGCAGAAAGATATACAGGAGTGCCAAAAAACTTAAAATTTAAGTCAAAACTCATCATCATCGTTTTTGTTCAAATTTAAACTCCAACATACAACATGCTGCTATTTTAAATGTACATAATAAAGATACCTAACACTTGTTGAACACTTATTATATATCAAGAACTCTCAGCAATTAATGTACTCTCATTATCTATGTGGTATAGTTGAGGAAATTGATACTTAGGAAATTCATACAGCCAGATATTGGCTTATTCTTTAGAAAACAGGGACACACTAAAAGTCTTAAAAAAAAAAGCACCAATGAACTAACAAACACAAACATGCAGATTCACAAGGGGATCACATCATTAAACATGGGTTGCAGACAAATACCTCTGAGGGCATTGTAGAAGAATCTTGGTGGAGCGAGAGCACAGAGGCTCTTGTGTGGTCCACAAGGTAGGAGGTAATTCAGATCTGAATACTGACAGTACTAAAAAATTGAAAAGAAAGGGCACATACAAGGGACATCTAAAGTAGAGCTTGACATAATTCATTTCTTTTGTGTTGAGAGTAAAAGAAAATGGAGTCCACTTACCTCTGTAATAAAGTCTCTGAAGTCCTTTTCTCTTTACTCTGACTTCTACTCAAAGGGTCGTGTAATTCAATAAATAAAATATATTGAAGGGCAGCTGCTTTTAACACTTTGAAAATTTAATGGGAATTTTTTTCCTATGATAGAGCTATAATCAACAACTGTGGGCTGATCTAATTTGGATTGAATAATAATATTTGCCTCCCTGTGCCTTCCTAGAGGCACAAAATCAAAATGTGTGAAGGCAGACATTGGAAGAACGAAGCAAGCACCATTTTTTCCTCTGGCTCTGAGGAAAAAATTGAGACAGGTAATGTTAATGCTTTGGGAATAAAAGGTAATTCACATTGGAGTACTCAAAAATTAAGATTTTTAAAAATAAGTATGCTGTGGGCCAGCCCAGTGGTGTAGCAGTTAAGTTCGTGCTCTCTGCTTTGCTGGCCCAGGGTTCACCAGTTTGGATCCTGGGCACAGACCTACACACCACTCATCAAGCCATGCGGTAGCTGCATTCCACAAATAAAATAGAGGAGGACTGGCACAGATGTTAGCTCAGCAATAATCTTCCTCAAGCAAAGAGAGGAAAATTGGTAACAGAAGTTAGCTCGGGGCCTCTTCCTCACCAAAAAAAGAAAAAAGCAAGGAAAAAAGAGAAAAAGCATACCACGGACATAAACCATATAGCAATCTCAAAAGTAAACCCAAAAAATCACATAATATTTTTGTCAAAAATAAAAAAAGAGATTTAAATTCAAAACATCCTGACTGTGGTCTGTTGCCTGCCCAAGCTAGCCATCCTCCTCCTCAGCCTGCTGGGCGCTTTGGGACAGCCGCGCGCATCCACGTCAGAGAGTCACCCAAATGGGAAAGTCTGGACAAAAGAACTGGGGAAAGAAAAAGAATTCTTCCTTTGCCAAATAAGAAGGCTCTTCTAAGGAAATTAGATTTTATTAGAAAGTGGAATAGTAGTCCTAGTAGAATACATATTTTTCATAAATCCCTAGAATTTTGAACATGCAAAAAAAGGGAAGTATTAGCAGATAGGACAAAAGACAACATCCCAAATTCTTACTGTGTGCCAGCTACTTACATTTTCTCCTCTCCATGGCCTTATTATTATCTTCATTTTATAGACGAGAAAATTGAGGATGAAAGAAGTTAAATAACATGCACAATATCAAACTCCAACCATCTACCTTCAAACCCTTCGTTTATAATTACTCTACTGTCACGTCAGATAATTCATTCCTAAAAAATGCTAAATTAAAATATAAATATCTCATGTTTAATAATTAGGATATATTTTCTGAGGGCAACATTTTTCTTGATTAAAAGACAGTAATGACA
Organism: Equus przewalskii; assembly: GCF_037783145.1. NCBI lineage: Eukaryota > Metazoa > Chordata > Mammalia > Perissodactyla > Equidae > Equus > Equus przewalskii. The sequence goes on along the minus strand of NC_091833.1, from coordinate 74,027,308 downwards.
TTATGAAGATATCTACAGATATGTCTGTACACTTGAGAGTGATTACAATGGGAAAAAACTGGAAACATCAGCATTACAGAAGACAGCTCATTCTCTACCTGCTTCTATGCAATTTTTTTTAATAATGTTGCATGTTTATGAAAAAATTAAAATGCAAATAAATTCCCAGATGGTCATCGATATTTGCAAGTCTCTAGATATTTGTTACACTTCAAATGGTAGTAAGATAATTAGTTTTGAAAATATAAATCGCAGGCTGAAAATTAGTGTAATGTATATATTATAGACCAAGCTGAATAACTGCCCAACTGCTTTACGACTCATCCGGCTCTATTTTGGTGGATAGATAAGGCTGGCATATATGCAGATTAAATAATAATTTAATATTTAAATGAACTTTCAAGGACTTTTCTGTAGTTAAAAATACAGACATTTTATTTTATTTTAAAATCAATGTAAACGGTTTCTTATATAGTTGTATTATGGAATAGATTTAAACTGGCATAAAAATTGCAGAAAAGTTGCACTTACAAAAATGTTGCAATGGAAACCTCATATAGCCCTCAGCCAGATTCCCCAGTTGATAAATTTGTATATTCATCACTTTCTCACTCACTGCATATAAATGTGAAGAATTACGAATAATCTGAGATTTTACCCCACTTGAAGGCTAAAGTTACCTTATCACAGTGTCATAGATGGTGTCAGAAGTTGAAAGACTTTTGGGTCAGAGACTTTATTATTACTCATTGAGACTTTATTACTCAAGACACAGCAAGCAGCATTAGCTTCATGTTCCCATTGGTTCCTCTTGTGCAACACAATGGGGATGATGGGAAAACAGACCCAGATGGATGAGGTACACACAGTGGGTCTTTATTACAACTGAGTAATAAAAGCCTCCGTCTTATAAGGGGCTGCAACTACACCTTCACCCCAGAGGGAAACATTAATTTTTATTGTCCTGGCCATAAAACAAACCTTTCCTCTGCTTAATGGAAGGAGACATTAATTTGCCATACAAACATCCTTGCAAAGATAGTATAGGATAAAATCTTTCTCAAGATACAAAGAAACGCAAAGACCCGTGGAGAATTCTCTTGCAAGAATGAACACCTATTACCATTTTTTCCTTTTTGAGCCATTGACAATAGTTCCACATGTGACTCCTCCTCAGTCTTTAATACTACAGTGCATATTTTACAGAAACAAGATACTCTCCTCCATCACCATAGCACAACCATGCAAATCTGGAAATCGATCTTCTTACAATATTACCATGCAATCCATAGATTGCATTCAAATCTTGCTGACAGTCTAACAATGTCCCTTTTTCCACTCTTGTCCAAGATCTAATCTAGGGTCATGTATTGTATTTTCATGTCTCTTCATTCTTCTTCAATCTGGAACGTTTTTCCAGTCTTACACTGCCATTCACGACCCAGACTCTTTTAACGAATGTAAGGCTTTCCATCTGGAGGATTTCCCTCAATTGGTTCTGTTGAGTGTTTTCTCAGATGTAGAATCAGTTCATGGCTTTTCAGGAGGAATACCCCAGAATGATGCCGTGGCTTTCAGTGCATCACATCATGGGAACAGCACATCTTTCCATTCCCACTTGAAGCTGTACCTCTGATCAGCTGGCTAAGGTGCAAAATTGTCTGCAAATTTTCTCTGCTGAAAAGTCATGGCTTTTTCTGGTGTAACTTTTAAATATTTGATGGGAAATTACTGTGAACCTACCTTAATATTCTATCATCAAAGTTCCACCTGCCAGTTTTATAACATTGATGCTCCCTGCCTGAATCGACACCCACCATAATGGTTTATTTTTTATTCCTCTCATTCTTCCTATATGTACTATGATTCTCACATAAGGATGAGGTTTCCCTCAGCCTCATAAATATTCATTCATGTGTTTATATCTATATGCATTTATGAATTATGATTTTTATCTAATTTTATATAAGCCAAAACTATTGATATTTTTGATGCACAAATTTCCTAAGATTTAGGAGCTCTTTCAAACTAACTTTTTTCTCCTTTTGACATATTTCCATACTTCGAGAACTTTAATTTCTGTCACAAAAACATGTTCCAATTTCACCTTGTACTTTCCCTGATTGAAATCAGCCATTCAGACATTTCTTAAAGGAGTGTTGGTTCCTTTTAGTAGAGGATAGTATTTAGAGACAAAGATCTATTCACTGGGTCTCCTCTTTACTACAGAGATATCACAGAATCCAGGCCTTCTAGATATCAAAGCTAAAATATAAGTCTAAGATTTTGTATACGTACATACATTTACTTCTGTATGTAAATTTGTGGATTTCTATTCACAGGAATAATAACAAGTCCAATCTAACACCTTCTCCCTTTTCATATTTGTAAATCCCTTCTGTGATAGTGAGAATCTTGGCTCCCAATATCTCAGTGCATTTACTTAGTTGTTCAGTCCCCCTAGATACGCCCAGGCTCCTGATTGCCAGTCACTTCCTCAACTACTGGCCACACTGCAATCTCCTTGGCCCCACTGCCTGCTCATCCCCGGTCCACCCTCATTTCCTTGGCACTCCACTTGCCTGACCAGGTTCATGGCTCCATTGCAATCTCCTCCTTCATACTGCCTGCTTGGTCTCTTCAAGGGAAGAGAAGTGGACAGAAAAGAGGAAATCACTTTTAATTGTTATTTTAAAGATAATCTTTGTTTTTCACATTTGACCAGATAAATTTTTGTCACTAGATAAATGGCATTTAGAAAATAGCCTAAAACCAATAAAATTTAGCGGAGCCCTTTGCATTGCCTAAAATTATCTTAGTAGGATTATATGCAAATTTTAGTAATAAGACATTATTTTTTGGACTATGGCTGATGCCCAACTATTTTAGTCTTCCAGTTTTGTTACGTTAGAGATGGCATTCTACTAAATCAATGAAATGCTGTTCAGTATAGTCTCAGTGGTATGGAGTTTCTGAGAAAAAGCAGAAACCGGCAACTTACCAGAAACAGTGTCTTTGAACCATGACAGGCCATCATATACCTTCAGCAGAACTGGGACAGTTGGGTCCCAAGAGCTGCAGATAAAACTCTGAGTAACTCAGATGCTATAAAAAAGGAGTCTTGCTGTCTCTTCAGGATTCCGATATGATATTCTAAAGATACGTACACTAAAAAGGAAGACTGCATCACTTCTAAAATGAATGTGAATCTTTCATCAAACCTAATTCAACAGGAATTGAAGCCTTAAAAAAAGAAGATATTCATAGAACACTGTGGTATTTAAAAGTGTTAATAGAGCCCTAGTGAAGTGCTTTGTGATTCAAATAATCTTTCAAGGAATCTAAGCATGTTCATGCTGTATTTTGAGTAAAAATATGTCAAAGTAAAATTTAAAGACAGAGACAAAATCAGGTCAAATTCATAAATTATTGGAATTGTTGCCCTAAGGAAATCTTTTGGAATGAACGTGGATAATAAATACAGCCAGGATGAAGTTCTAAATCTCTGTGTGTCCAGAATGCTTTTGAACCACAATTGCCAGTTTGTATTTGAACCTAAGTGTTTCTCAGATAGCCACCAGCATGATGAATCTGGGACTTCTAGTACCTCAGTTCATAATCCCCACCTCACTGTGCTGGTGCTCATTTTCTCTTATTTCTTCTTCACTGAATCTTTGGCCAGGTGGCTCATCCACTTTTTTCCTTTTTTTCAACTTAACCTACTTTGTCATTTTCTCCTTTTTGTTTTTCTGATATAGACCCAAAGAACTCATCATTTTTCAAATGATTTACTTGAGGAAATGTTTCATTGCTTTACGCACATCTGATTTAGTCCTTCTTGTATCCATCTTATTTTCCTGTATGTGTGGTTTTCAATCAAATAGAAAGACCCAGTCCTCACAGGAAGCAACCTCTGGTTGATATAATGGAGTAAAGTAGAACCAAATAATTAATGGTAAACATTGATAGTTGATATAATTTTATTATAGAAGTTTATATTTATATTAAAACATATAAAATATATTTTCATTAAAATAATATTTATATTATTACAGAACAAATGAATACACAGAATGAATCAAAACTTGATAGATGGAGAAAATTCTCTTGAAAAATATTAAAGGTCATTATATACAGAATAATAATTAGCTTGTATCCCTGTCTTTTTTAATTATGTGTTAATTTATATGTAGATAAATACTAGAGAACAGGAAATAGAATTTGTGAGAATGGCATTAAATATAGGAAATGTTCCCAAAAAATTATGAAATATGTTTTGGATTTCTTAAATACGAGGTAAGTGTTTTTCTGAATGGAAACTTGAGAATTGCCTAAGGAATCAACCGGCGGAGTTAGGGAGTCGCATCCATCTCTAGATTCTGTAGTACTACAACAATGCTGCCAGTAAAGCTGATCTAGGCTGTCAAAAATTTCCTTCAAGCACACAGCCAGCAGCAGTATAGAATCGAAGTGGGTTGTTATAGTCAAACTGACTTTGGGGTAGTATGTACTGAGGAGAAACAAACATGCTGAACCTGGTTCCCTGGCCACATCCCGTAACGATTTTCTTCATCTGTATCACTGTCACTTACATTGCTTTCCCTGAGAAAAACAGAGATTCTGCTTTTGTAGGGCTTAGAAAGTCTGGTCTACTACCCACCCAGAATGAGGAATAAATACAACCTAATAAGGGTTAACTAATAATAAAAACACTCCATTTCACATTAATTAATCATAAGTGACTATTATTAGAACTCAGACCTTAGTGAGAGATTAGAATGGAGTTAAGAAATTGTTCTTTGTTTATTGAAGAGATTAGTCATACAAAAATAAAAAGTAAGAAACTCTCTGAGGTGAATATATGACTAAATAATAAAACTCTTCCTCTGTTTGCCTCTGTCCACTTGTGCAAGGATTTCTATAAAATTATCCAAATTTCAAAGAACATTTTGGATGTTAATTCCAATAAACTAGTATTTTTGGAAATGTAATTAATGTTAGTTATATAGTGGTTATTGTTCCTGTGATGTATTAGTATTCCTGTATACTCGTGTGTCTCCAAATTCCGAAAGGCACTAAGTTGGTTTGGTTGATAGCACTGCATATGTTTAAAACAGCATCTTTGAAGTCATATAAAGTATGTTCATATCCTCTCTCTCCTACTAGACACTGAAGGCAAGTTATTTAACTTCCCTGTCCAAATAACTTAATACTTTTAAGTCCTAATTTTACTCTCTGCTAAATTTTATAAGATTAAATGAGTTAAGGTCTACAATATATTAAGCACATAGAAAATGATCAATAATTAGGAGTTCTTGTAAATGTCATCATCACCATCATCATCATATGTAAGTATCTTTCCTAAGTATTCCCTAGGAGGGGCATGATATTTTGGTCAAAAAATATTTACAAACCTATTGCTACTGGAATTAGTTAAATTCTAATGTTAACATATTGTATTAATCTAAATCCATTCTGCATTGTCAAATACGTATGCAATTTATCTTCCTTTCCTGACCTAAGATGCTCTGGAGTAACCAAGATCATCAATAAAAAGCTATTATACAGACAAGAATGGTGGGTGGAAACTCTCAAAATAGTTTGTGTATTGTGTTTGCATCCATCAAGATGAAAGTGGAAAACTGGAAAACATATTTTATCACCTGACAAGCACTATGAAGTGTCTACCAGTATTGTATACAAAAAACATATTTTATTAACACAGTTAACAGAAGGGAGCAACTTTATGGTATAGTATGAATTTATAAGTGTGTAGTCCCTCTTTGTGCATATATCCATAATCTCAATTTAAAACTCTTAGAGACTATGGAATATCTATTATATTTGCTTATAAATGGTTTATAAGCATTCATTAATGCAGAAAACACTTATCAAGATTCAACTATTTATCAAGCAAATAGTTTGATTCTGGGTAGCCACAGGGATGAACACATGTTCCCTAATCTCCAAAGCTTGGAAGCTAAGGAGAAAGATTATTGTCAGAATCATTATATTGCTCTAGCTAGATGACATCCATGTTCTATTTAATGCAATTATATTCTTGGACCAAAAAACACCCTCTGCCTCTGTTTGTGTGTCTGAATGTGTCTGTTGGGGAGTAGGGTGACGGTGACAGCAGAGTTTAGGAAGAAGAAATAGAGAAAACTTCACAAAGTGAACATCACAGTGAAAAATATATTTACAAATTCATCCACATAGGTGTGTTTAGAAAGGACTTTTATTTTGACATGGTTCTACAGAGGTTGAATATGAAGAAATGACGAGGAACCAAAGTGGAAAATTTTTCAATTCCAACCTCAGCTGTTTGGGCTTTATTTTTAAGTTGTGTAAAGTGATAGAAAAATTTCTGAACATTCTTTCATCCACTTATAGTTATTCATTCAGAAAGTATTTCCAGAATACTTAAATTCCAGGCAGCATCTAAATATTGGGAATACACGGTTAAGCAAACATGAACACATCTGTTGCTCTTGCAGAGTTTACAATCCAATGGAGGAATTAGATATGAATTAAATAATCTGATAAATGTACACATATAAATATGTAATTTAAAAAGAGAGAAGTACTCTGAAGAAAGTACTATAACAGCACATGTCAGAAGAAATAAATGATGGAAGAAGTCAGGGAAGCTTTCTTAAGGAAGTGAGCATTAAACTGATAATCCTGTAGACAATGATTGGATCTCGAAAAATAGGGGGATGGGAAAGGATGATACTTCCAATGATGAAGTTGTTTCAGTTTTCTTTACCATGTAACAAATTACATGCAAATTTAATGACTTAAATTTAAAGTTCTTCTGGCAGAGTAAGATGCTATAGGTCAAAACTTAAGCAAAAGAAATGAAGAATGTGGAAAATGGAATAAATGAAGGTAAAATATGATTTGTTATTATGTTTAATTACTCTAAAATTTACTGAGAGTTTAAAGCAATGAAAATAAAAATGTGTGTTTACAGTGTATGTCAAAGTGAAACATCTGACATTAGTGGTAGGATGGATGGAGGGAGGAAGTAGAAATATACCGTTCTAAGGTTCTTACACTATTTAAGGCGCAGTATATTATTTAAAGATGGACTCAAGCTATTTTAAAGATGTATTGTAAATCCTATGGAAGTAATTTAAAAAGTTAATAAGTTAGAGAGATAAGTAATAAGTCAAAAGAAGACATAAAATCGAATCATCAAAAATGCTCAACTAACACAAAGAAGGCAAAAAAATGTTTAAAAAGAAACAATAAATGGTCGATATCAATCTAGTTATATTAACATCAGTCCTGGCGGTCTAGTGGTTAACATTTGGTGCTCTCACCATCAAGGCCCTGGTTCATTTCCTTGTCAACTCAAGGAACCTGCCCATGCATCACTTATCATACTATGGCAGCTGTATGTTGTGATGCTGAAAGCTATGCCATTGGTGTTTCAAATACCAGCAAAGCCATGGCACTAACAACAAAAATACTAACGATACTTTAAAAGTAAAGCAGTCACTATCGAAAAAAGTTTGGTGGTTCTTCAAAAACATAAACATAGAATCACCATATGACTCAGTAATTCTGTTCCTAGGTATATACTTCCAATTTTTGAAAACAGGGATTGAAACAGGTACTTGTATGCCAATGTTCCTAACAACATTATTCATAATAACCAAAAAGTGGAAACAACCCAAGTGTCCATAAACAGATTCAAGGATAAACAAAATGTGGTGTATGCATATGATGGAATATTATTCAGTTATAGAAAGAATGAAGTTCCGATAGATGCTACAACATGGATAAGCTTTGAAAACAGCACATGACGTGAAATAAGCCATATAAAAGAAGATAAAAATTGTATGATTCCACTTATATGAAATATCTAGAATTGGCAAATTTAGAGGGACAGAAAGTAGATTAAAGGTGACAAGGGACTGGGGAGACAGGGAAAGGGAAGTTATTGCTTAAAGAGTGGGTACAGAGTTTCTATTTGGGCAATGAAAAAGTTTTGGAGTGTGAATGTAATTGGGATTCTGACACTGATTGTGATGTGTGGGATTTTTCTTCTCCCCATACCATGCAATTCTTGAACATCAGCTTGGTGTCTTTCAATTCAACTCAATTCTGACACTATCTATCTGTAGATAATGTCAAATCCCACAGATCAAGTGCTCAGTCCTACAACACTGCCTCCCTCTGCCACTTCAGACACCAATCAGAGGTATGGGTTGTTCCCTGTGCTTCTAAATAGCGAGTTATAGACCAGAGTTTCCAATGATCCCCTCCTTGGGTTCTATTAATTTGCTAGAGTGACTACCAGAACTCAGAGAAGCAGGTTACTTGCCAGGCTACCATTTTATTATAACAGCCAGATGGAAGAGAAGCATAGAGCAGGTATGTAGAAAGAGCAAGGAGCTTCTATGCCCTCTCCAAGTGTGCCACTCTCCCAGAATCTCCACATGTTCACCAACTCAGAAGCTCTCTGATCCCAGTCCTTTCGGATTTTTATTGAGGTTTCACTACATAGGCATGATTGATTACATCATTGACCATTGATAGTTAAATAATCTCCAGCCCCTCTCCCCTCCCTGGAGGTAAGGGGGTGGGATTGAAAATTCCAGCCCTTTAATCACTTGGTTGGTTCCCCTGACAATGAGAGCCTCCATCCTTAGGTTACCCCTAGGGGCTTTCCAATTGTTACCTCATTAACATAATAAAAGATACCCTGATCGCTCTCATCACTTAAGAAATTCCAAGGGTTTTAGGAGCCCTGTGCCAAGAATGGGGATGAAGACCAATTATGTATTCCTTATTGTAAATCACAATATCACATTAATTAATGCAACTGAGTTGTACGCTTAAAATGGTTAAAATGTCATATTTTACATTATGTGTATTTTATGACCAAAAATAAATGATCTAAACAAAACAGTTAGAAGGCAGACATTTCTAATTGGATACAAAGCAAGACTCAACCCTATGCTCTCTACATGAAACCTATTTTATACGTAATGCTACAGATAGGTTAAAAGTAAAATAATGGAGAAACCAATACAGAATGAACTATAATATACGTAAACAGAGTAATTATCCAGCCAAGATGTTGGGGGATCCTGAGATAGAATGCAACTCAACCACAAATGTGACACAATCTTAATATGAGGGATGAGGTAAAGGAAGTGACTATAATAAAGTCTGAATCCATTTTTGATGTTAGACTGGTGACCACTTTCAAGCCCCACCACTCTGTCTTCCCATCTTGTCCCATATCCACACAAGCTAATAAGAAAGCCCACATTTTCCCTCCCTCAACACCAATGGAAAGTTCAAACCATGTAAGCCCCAGCCTGTAATAATACAGGAATGCTCAGCCTACACTCATACCCTAAACGCGCGCACACACACACACACACACACAATTAGTTATCCCTTCTTCCTCTCTCAAGCAATTTTTGGACCTACTTGTCTGTCAGCCATTGTCTCCCCAGAAAGCCTCATTGTGTGAATAATAAATCTCTTCATACCCACTTGGTGCATGTGCAGTGTCATCAGTCTCAAAATTGGAACCATTTGAGGGTGTCTATTTGCCCCTTAAGGGTGACTACAATATCACTGACTTATGTAGATTTGGAAAATGATGTTTTTGCTGGATTCTATAAGGCTACTATTTATGTACTAGAAAATGTACATAAATACTGTAGTTTAAAGTGTAAGTTCCCCTACACAGGGATACAGATTAGAAATTCTGAAGCCACTTTATAGGTATAGTAGGGTTAACAAATTAAATATATCAAAGTCAAGTTTCTCAATCTCAGGGTAATAGTTTGCAAATAAGTAGGTAAAAATTTACAAATAAATAAGTGGATGGGCTAGAATGAACTCTTTGGTGCAACTAGAATTGCAATATGAAATCATTTTGATGTATATGTGTGTGTGTATTTTTTCTCAGATAGATGCTGAAATATATATAGATATGTGTAACAAAAACCACATCCAATGTCTATATACTTGTTTCTATATTTCATTTTTAATGAAAGGAACTAAAGTTCCTTGAAGAAATGGCTAATTCTGGAACCCCAACAGAGAAAATACAAAATGAGTCTGGAGTATCTTAGAGTCCCAGAAACTAAGAAGATGCTCAAAAACAACAGAAGAGCATTTCAAAGGGACACAGAAGCCAACTTAAAAGAACTCCCAGTAGTCAAATCTAGAATAATCTGAGGAAATAATAATAATAATGATAATAATAGCAATGGATTATAACCCAAGTATTAAAATAACTATCTATGCATCGATACTGACCCAAATAAATGATTGAACAAAATTTTAAAGTGAGGAAAAAGGGATAAATCATTCCTACTCAAGAATTTCAAATAATAGATGATTGATTGATAGATAGATAGATAGATAGATAAATTCCTCTCCCAGGAGGTAGAGCTTAATTCTCCTCCCCTTGAGTGTCAGCTGCACTTAGTGATTCTCTTCAAAAGAATAGAATATGGAATGGCAAAAACAGTAACTTTAAAGTGGAGAAATTGTGGGACACCACCTTAATCAAGCAATCAACATTAATATCACCAGTAACAAGCAATGTTGATATCATATATCCTTCATCTCTATGATATTCTTCCCAAAACTCCATAACCCCAGCATAATCATAAGAAAACATCAGACGAATCTGGACTGAATGTCAACGAATTACTGCGGGTACACTAACGTGGGACTATGAGGTAGTTATTGCCACCTGAAGTGGTGTATATGGAGTGTGTGTGTGGGGGGGGGGTGTGAGTTAAAGGATTTCTGGAACAATTTTTTTTTTTATTTATGAAGGTCACTAGTGAGTATATAGATCAAAATTTGACTTGTTTCAAAAGGGGATTTGTTAGTCAATCAATAGCCAAGTGTATTTCAGAGTGCAATTTTAAAGGTCCTTGGACACACTCTCTTTGGGAGTATGAGTCAGAAACATACTACCCTAATCATAGAACAATTTTTTTAAAAGTATGTCAAGGTCTGCTTTCTGAAAGAGTACAATTATTATTTTTTTATTTCAAAAAGAGCCTGAATAATAGTGACAAGTAAAATTTTTTCTGTTAAAGAGCTTATTATCTTCCTTGATGTTCTGTAGCTTTTATCCTGTCTAAAAATATAAGTACATTGAAATTACTTGATGTTATCCTACTTAACAATATACTAGAGTTTGTATACTCAAATTAGTGTTATCTAAGACACTCAGGAATTTATACAAGTCACTCATTCATTTATTCTTCTTTTTCTTTTAGGGCTAACATCTGTTGCCAGTTTTCCTCTTTTTGCTTGAGGAAGATTGTCGCTGAGCTAACACCTGTGCCAATCTTCCTCTATTTTGTACGTGGGGTGCTGCTACAGCATGGCACTGATGAGTCCACGCCTAGCATTGATGAGGTCCATGCCCAGGATCTGAACCGGCAAACCCTGGACCACTGAAGTGGAGCGCATGAACTTAACCACTACGCCACTGGGCCAGCCCCCGTTCCTCTATTTTTATATCACTGTGATGGAACATGGTAATGCAGAGCACAGGCCCCCCTTTTGCTTCTGCTGGAGATAGGGCCATCTGCTGACTTCCTTCAGCTATTTCTCATACCGGGATTGCCTCAGCTGCCATTCCACCATAAAGCAGGACATCTGTGATGTAATCCTTCCTCTAGGAGGTAGAGCTTAATTCCCCTCCTAGAAGAGCTCTTTAGTTCTTGAGCTCTCATTAGGACTAGCCAAGGATTTAATGGGGCTTCTTTTGCGGCTCAACATCTCCCTCTGCTCAATCCTGCTCCCCAACATCAATCTAAACACATATGTATTGATTCCAACCATGCTCATAATAGACCTCTTGTATGCTGAACTATGTCTGCTTGTTGGAGAACCCAAGGTGAAAATCAGACATGCTAAAAAAAATCTGAAATAAACAAATCTCTATACTGATGAAAAGTTATTCCAGTGTTTTATAATATACTTGGGTTTTTATTTATTTAATTTATTTATTTTGCTGAGGAAGATTAGCCGTGAGCTAACGTCTTTCTCCATTTTATATATGGATCACCACCACAGCATCGCTGACAAGTGGTGTAGTTCCACGCTTGAGATCCAAACCCATGAACCTGAGCTGCTGAAGCAGAACATGATGAACTGAACCACTACACCAGGGGGCTGGCCCTTTGGGTTTTTAGTTTTAATTTTAAAATTGTCTTAACCCCTAAATCGTATTATTTTAAAGTACTTCATGTGTGGCAACATTTTATCCTTTCAGGATACTGAGTTCTTATTGCTGAAGCAGGCTTTGAAATGCCAGATCTGGTGTAACTTTATAGTGTTATCTCAACGTGTCTAGGAACTGAGGGGCTTCTGCACACAATCAAAATAGAATAACAAGACCTAGACTTACCTTCCCACCTAAAGCAATCACAAAACAAATAGATAAAAGAATGAATCAATGGTTCTCAATACATTGAGCATCAAGCATTAAAGGACAATGATTCTTGAGAGACAGGAAGCAACAGAGGTAGCCATACCATTGCTCAAATTTACTGCTTTGGGGGTGTTTCCAACCTGAAGTGCAGGAAGGCAAAACCCAGATGGAACCAAGCAGATACTAAAAAAAAGAAAATCTATGAGCATCTCAGTAGATGCAAAATCATTGGTTCACAAAATCCAATATCAACATCATTTTCTGTAAAAATGTTCAGCCAACTAGGAATAAAGGGGAAATTCCTCAGCGTGGTAAGAACATCTAGGAAAAATCTACAGCTCACATCGTGCTTAATGGTGAAACTCTGAAATATTCATCCCTAAAGTCAGGAATAACATAGGAATAAATCAGGAATAATGAGAATGTTAGTACTCACCACTTTGATTTGAAATTGTGCTGGAGGTTCTATTTGGTGAAAGAAGAAAAAAAGAAATAAAATTCCAGATTGTAAAGGAAGAAGTAAAGCTGTCGTTATTTACAGAACACGTGGTCAACTATATAGAAAATCCAATAGTATCTACAAAAATGTACTAGAGCTAATAAATTTGACAAGTAAATTTAGCAAGCTTCCAGGAAGTAATACTAATATTTTTAAAGTTGTGTCTCTATATACTAGCAATGAACAATTAGAAACTGAAATTTTAAAATACTCTTTATAATATCATTAAGAAATATGGATCACATAGGAATAAGTTTGATGAAATATATGAAGGATCTTTACACTGACAAATTGATTATTAAATTATTTTGAATGACTCTAAAATTCATTTGGTCATTCAAAGAAGCTAGAATATCCAAAACAACTTTGAAAAGCAAGAGTAAATTTAGAGGATTTGTACTCTCCGACTTCCAAATTTATTATAAACCTATTCTAATCAAGACAATATGGTAGTGGTACACAAATAGGCAAATAGATCAATGGAACAGAATAGCAAGCCAAAATATACTGACACAGATATGAATAGCTCATTTTTCACTAAAGCACAAAGGCAATTTCAACAAATGGTGCTGAAACAATAGCATAGGCATATACAAAAAACAAAAAGTCTAAACCATGCTTCACTCTATATACTGAAATTAACTGAAAATGGGTTGTGACCTAAATGTAAGAGCTATACTATAACATTTCTGGAAGAGAATATAGGAAAAAATCTTTGTCATCTTTGTGTAGGCAAATATTTCTTAGATATAGTATTAGAAGTACAATCCATAAAAGAACAAATTGATAAGTTGAACTTCATCTAAGTTAAAAGCCATGTCATAAAGTGGGAGGAAATATTTGCAAACTAAATATTTGATAAAGGATTTGTAATCAGAACATACAAAGAACTATAGAAACTCAATATTAAGAAAACAAAACAACCTAAGGAGAAATGGGCAACAGATTTAAAATACTCAATCACTGTGAAGGGAGAGTTACTGGATTCCATGCAATGTTGTATGGAATACCATGACAATGGATAAGGCATTCTGAAAGTCCACAGGTGGTAGTTTTGCCAAAAGCATTGTGTTCAGGGGAGGTAAATCCATACCTAGAGTAAGTGTCCATTTCAATAAGGGCAAAACACTGATTCTCCCATGATGGAAGTGGCCCAGTGTAATCAACATACCACCAGGTTGCTGGCCGATTACTCCATGGAATAGGGTCATATCTGGGGCTCAGGGATAGTCTCTGCTGCCAGAATTGGGCACTTGTCAGTGGCCATAGCCAGGTCAGTTTTGGTGAGTAGAAGTTCATTTTGCTGAGCCTATGCATAACCTCCCTTCCTGCCACCATGGCCACTTTGTTCATGAACCCATTGGGCAATGACAGAGGTGGCTGGGGAAAGAGGCTGACTGGTATCTACAAAGCAGGTCTTCTTATCCACTTGATAATTAAAATCCTCATCTGCTGAGGTCACCCTTTGGCAAACATTTACATGGAGATAAATATCTTCACATTTTCCGCACATTTGAGGAGTCTATCCACATACTTCTCTAAATTTTCTTCTCATCAAATTTCCAATCATGTTCCCTCCATGTATCTGACCATTCACCCAAACTATTGGCCACAACAGTTGAATCGGTATATAATCGCACATCTGGCCATTTTTCATCAAAGTGCACAACCAAGGTGAACTGCTTGAAGTTCTGCCCACTGGGAATATTCCCCTTCACCATTGTCCTTCAGGGATGTCCCAGAAAAGGGGCTATAGTGTTGCAGCTGTCTACTTTCTGGTGGTGCCTGCATATTGTATAGAACTATCTGTAAGCCAGGCCCAAGTCTTGTCTTCCTCTGTCAAATGATTGTAGGGAACTCCCCATGAGACCATAGGTGCAGGCTTGGAGAGAGAAGGTAATGTAGCAGGAGTTGGGACCTTGGGCATTTGGGCCACTTTACATAATTTACTTGTGCCTTCAGGCCTGCTTGAGTCCACTCATGTATTTGCCACTTCCACTTGATGATGGAGTGATGTTGTCCATGCCCAACTTTATGTGGTGGTGAGTCAGATAACACCCATTGCATGATAGACTAGTTCATGATAGAGTAGTTATCTGCAGAGGATGGAAGGGCTTTGCTCCAAAATCCTAAGGGCCTGTGCAGCAATTTACCTATACAGGCCTGTCATAGCCTCTTTAGGCTGCTCTAAATTTTGAGAAATAAAAATAGTAGAACAAAGAAAGAAAATAACCCAAATGCAAGTTAATGTTTCCATGTCTCTTTAGGCTCTTAGGCATGCATGTTTTGATCTATTTACATTGTTATTCTTATTTTTTCAGCTTTATTGAGGTATAATTAACAAATTAAGTTGTGTATATATGTAAGTGTACAAAATTATGATGATTCAATATATGTACACTTTGTGAAATGATTACCACAATCAGATTAATTTACATATCCATTACCTCAGATAGTTATGTCATATGTGTGTGTATGTGGTGTGTGGTGTATGTGTGTGTGGTGAAATGCTTAAGGTTTATTCTCCTGACAAATTTCAAGTACACAACAAAGCATTATTAACTATAGTCCTTATGTTGTACAATAGATCCCCAGAGCTTTTTCCTCTTATAACTGAAGGTTTGTACCATTTGATCAGCATCTCCTAATCTCCCCCAGTCCCCAGCTCCTGGTAAACACTATTCTACTCTCTGTTTCTATGAGTTCAACAATTTTTTTTAGAGTCCACGCATAAGTGAGATTATGCAGAATCAATCTTTATTTGTCTGGCTGATTTCACTTAGCATAATGTCCTTTAGAGTCGTCCATGTTGTTGCAAAAGGCAGGGTTTCCTTCTTTCTGATGGCTGAATAACATTCCGTTAAATATATACACCACACCTTTATCCATTTATCCATTGAGGAACACTTAAGTTGTTTCCATATCTTGGCTATTGTCAATAATGCTGCAGTGAACGTGGAAGTGCAGATATCTCTTAGAGATAATGATTTTCTTCCCTTTAGATGTATAGCCAGAAGTGGGATTGCTGGATCATATGCTTCATTTTTTCATTGCTTGAGGAACCTTCATACTGTTTTCATAATGGTTGTACCAATTTACATTCCCATCAACCTAGCAAGGGTTCTTTCCTCCACATCCTTAGCACCACTTGTTATCAGTTGTCTTTTTGGTAAAAACCATACAAACTGGTGTGAGGTGATACCTCATTGTGGTTTTGATTTGCATTTCCCTGATGATTAGCAATGTTGAGCACATTTTCACCTACCTATTGACCATTTGAATTTCTTCTTTGGAAAATGTCTATTCAGGTCCCCTGCCAATTTTTTAATTGGATTATTTAGTTCTTTGCGGTTGAGTTGTATAACTTCTTTGTATCTTTTAGATACTGACACCTGATCTGATATGTGGTTTGAAAATATTTTCTCCTATTCCATAGGTTGCCTTTTCGTTTTACTGATTGCTTCCTCTGATGAGCAGAAGCTTTTTAGTTTGATGTAGTCTTTTTTTTAAAAAAAGATTGGCACCTGAGCTAACAACTGTTGCCAATCTTCTTTTTTCTTTACTTTTTTTCCTGCTTTTTCTCCCCAAGTACCCCCAGTACATAGCTGTATATTTTAGTTGTGGGTGACGTAGTCTAATGTGTTTATTTTTGCTCGTCTTGTCATTGCTTTGGGAGTCATATCCAAAAAATCATTGCTCAGATGAATGTCAAAAAGCTTTACCCCTACATTTTCTTCTAGGAGTTTCATGGTTTCAAATCTTACATATAGGTCTCCAGTCCATTTTGAATTAAATTTTGTGGATGATCTAAGATAGAGGCACACTTTCATTCTTTTGCATGTGAATTCCCAGTTTTCCCAACTCCATTTATTGAAGATACCATCCTTTCCCCATTGTGTGTTCTCCGTTCTCTGTAATATTGTCAAATATTAGTTGACCATATATTCATGAATTCATATCTGGGCTCTGTGTTCTGTTCCATTGGTCCATGTGTCTGTTTTTATGAGAAAGCTATACCGTTATGATTACTATAGCTTTGTGATATGGTTTGAAATCAGGAAGTATAATGCTGCCAGCTTTGCTCTTCTTTCTCAAGATTGCATTGTCTATTTAAGGTCTTTTGTGGTGTCATATGAATTTTAGGATTGTATTTTCTACTTTTGTGAAAAATACTAGTGTAATTTTGATAGGTATTGCATTGAATCTGTAGATCACTTTAGGTAGTATGCACATATTACAATATTAATTTTTCTAATCCATGAACATGGGTTTTTTTCCCATTCGTTCCATTTACTTGTGTCTTCCTCAATTTTTTTCATTAATGTCATATAGTTTCTAGTGTATAGGTCACTCACCTCCCTGGTTAAATTTATTTTATTTATTTATTTTTTGTTTGAGGAAGATTAGCCCTGAGCTAACATCTGCAGCCAATCCTCCTCTTTTTGCTGAGGAAGACTGGCCCTGAGCTAACATTCACACCCATCTTCCTCTACTTTATGTGTATAGGACACCCACCACAGCATGGCTTGCCAAGCGGCACCATGTCCACACCTGGGATCTGAACCAGCGAACCCCAGAGCCGCCAAAGTTGAATGTATGCACTTAACCACTGTGCCACTGGGCCAGCCCTAAATTTATTCTTGAATATTTTATTCTTTTTGATGTTATTGTAAATGGTGTTGTCTTTTTTGCTTCTCTTTCTGATAGTTTGTTGTTAGTGTATAGAAATGCAAGTGATTTTTGTGTATTGATTTTGTATACTGTGACTTTACTGAATTTGTTTGTTCTACCAGATCTTTGATTGAGTCTTTATTATTTTCTCTATTTAAGATCACGTCATCAGCAAACAGAGACAAATTTACTTCTCTTTCTGATTTGGATACATTTTATTTCTTTTTCTTGCCTAATTGTTCTGTCTAGGACTTCAAGTAGTATGTTGAATAGAAATGGCAAGAAAGGTCAACTTGTTTTGTTCCTGGTTTTAGAGGGAGAGCTTTCAACTTTTCATTATTGAGTACAATGTTAGCTGTGGGCTTGTCATATATGGCCTTTTTTTATGTTGAAGCATGTTCCCTTTACATGCAATTTATTGAGAGTTTTTATCATAAATGGATATTGAATTTTGTAAAATAGTTTTTCTATATCTATTGGGATGATCATATGATTTTTGTCCTTCATTTTGTTAATGAAGTGTATCACATTGATTAGTTTGCAGATATTGAATCATATTTGTATCCCTGGAATAAATCCCACTTGATCATGGTGTATGATCCTTTTAATGTATTGTTGAATTCAGTATGCTAATATTTTGTTAAGGATTTTTGCATGTGTGTTCATAAGGCATACTGGCCTGCAAATTTTTTGTGTGTGGTGTTTTTTGCCTTCTTTTGGTGTCAGGATAATGCTTGCCTCACAAAATGAGTTTGGAAGTGTTTCTTCCTCTTTTGTTTTTCAGAATAGTTTGAGAAAGATTGGAATTAACTCTTCTTTCTCCTTCATTTCTGAGGAACAGCTTTGCCAGGGAAAGTATTCCTGTTGTTTGGGGGGGATTCTCTCAATCTTGCAAAGCCAGGCCAGTGCTAACAGCCTCCTGTTTGCTTTCCATAGGGCAGTGCTGAGTGCTCCAGTTTGTGTGCTTTCTCTCAATCCTGCAGTCAGGCCAGCTTCTGTATGTGCTTACTAGCCCTCTTCAAAGGTTAGCACTCACTACCCTCAGGAACGTGCACAGAGAGACAGCCACGTTGTGAAAGTGTGTGTGAGTGAGACGCACAGAGCATTGGAGGTGCCTATGATACAGTTGAGGGGATTCACAGGCGAGGCATCCCAGTGCCTCATGGACTGGCTTTCTGACGGAGTCCATCAAGTAATCAGTGGAATCCAAGTCCCTTGGATGCCCTTAGAAAGCCATGGCCACCGTTCTCCCAGCTCCTCCCCACCAGCCAATATGCAGCACACATTAGTATTCTGGATGGGGTGAGAAAGAACTGGGCCTCTTTGGCAGCATCCCACACACACAGCTGGGAAAACCAGGTGCTCACTCACAGGCTGTCACTCTCCACTGTGGGAGAAATTGCCAGCCCAGAAGCTTTCTCTTGGTACTGAGCTGTGCTGCCTTGGGAGAGGGGTGACACAGGTAAAGAGGAACCATTTTTTTTACCCAACATGTCCCTGTTGGATTTTTCTTTGCTCCAAGGGTATGCTGGAACTTCGCTGGACTTCCAAGCTTCCACAAAGGAACTCTCATCCATAGGTGATTGTCAAATTGGTGTTCTTTGGGGAGGAAGATGGGGAAAACTCCTATCCTGCCATTTTGCTGATGTCACTCCCTGTTTACATTTTTAAATCATGGTATTTATGAATTACTATATATTGTTTTTCACTTAGCTTTTAATTATTTTTACTTCAATTTTATTTCAATTTATTCACTTTTATTGTAATACTTCAATATAAGCATCTTAATGGGAGCATATTTTATGTTCTACGAATGAATCTAAATGTACTTACATATTCACTCATTTTTGATATCTAGATTGTTGCCATTTTTCTCTAAATCGCATCCCTATAAAAATGCTTAAAAAGAGGACAATATCACCATATCAACAACAAAATGATGAGTTATCTTTTCAGACAAGTGCTATAAAATTAAAAACAAACAAAAAGTCCTGAATTTAAAATGATTAGGGGCAGAATTCCATAGACCTACCACTCCCCTCACTGACTTACACTCAGTTATGAGTTACAACTTCATTCAGTTATGATAAGCTCCCGGTACCAGACCTGACTGCATTTTCTTGTGAGATGCTTAAAAGACCAAGGAAAAAGAAACACACCTCAGCAGTAAAAATAAAAACAATCCTTAATGGGGAAAGTATCTAAAAGATATGAAAGTGTTCCACCGGTGTAAAGAAAGTTAAATTGCACATTAATGTGCTTCCGTTGAGTGCAAGAAGTTATTCAAGGAAGGCTCTTTTTACATATGGTCCCCATATATGCTAAGAACAGAAGAAATAAAAATTGGATAATTTTGAAAGTAAAATAGGCTTAGGTTATAAGAAAGAGTATGTGATGTGACAATACTGAAACCAATTACTGGGAATCTCTGTAACATCAGGAGTGAAGTTTCTTAAGAACGGCAGAGTTTAGCTTTGTCTTTTGAAAAAAATAAAGTATTTTTTAACTTAAAGATCATGGCTATGACCCTCTTAATACCAAGAATATTCAAAGAAAAATTGTGGATTTATGTTTTTAAAAAAATGTACACACTTCTGAACTATTTCCCCAGTACTAGAATAGAGTTGTAAGATCTTTATAACATCCAATCTACTGTACAACTGGTAGCCTTGAAACTATAAAATATGAGTTCCAATGCACTAAGAAGTTGTCTTCAAAATTTAAATAGACAGTGTTAACATATTTCTGTGATTGATTGGAATGTCATATTAAAAAAAGAAATATATCTTATGAATATGGAAAATAACCAAAAGATATTTTAAATTCTCATTTCTCATTGAACTCCCGCAAATTGCTTCCATATTTGCCACTGATTTCAGAAGAGATCCTTAGCCAGAAGAGAAACGCTAAGGATAAAAAAATAATAACTATTAGGTCCATGAGCACAATCTGAAGAAAATAATGGAAATTTACCTTGAATTACATATACGGATATATTTTTTCTCATATCTAAGTCAATATGCACTAAATCTTAGATGTGGTTTTCAGTATGTGTTTCTCCATTATTACACCATTAGGTTGAGAGAGAAAATTGCAATTAGCTAATGATTACATGAAGGAGTCAAAGTATAAGAAATAATAGATAAATCAAACAATAAGATTTCTAAAAGATTTTACATTTCACTTATCCATAACAGTTCATTCAGGGATATACAAGCCATCAATCTAATGGAATAGAATGGAATGGAACACTTGCCGCTTAGGGTTCACTGTATAGCAATCCAGGGACAAGTATCACTTCCCTAGAAGCATCGCAGAGCCTTCCCTGGGTCAACAATATACTTCTTTAGCATGTCCTCCCGTATAGTTCAAAACCAACAAATTTTCTAATTTTTGTGCTTCCCTTCTCAGTAAACAAATAGTTGTTGATTAGCTTGAAATGCATTGTGCAGTAAACCTTTCTGGGGGTATTTGGTATTTGACAGCTTCCTCAGAATAATCATAAGAAAGGTTACCTTTCATCTCATCTAAGGTAGTCCTATGTTAATAAATATGACTTATTCTTCAATATTTATTCATTTCAATGATTTTTGAAGCTTTGGCTTAGCCCCTTAATTCTAGTCTCACTTAGACATTATGCTTAGAACCTGAGGCAACATGCATAATGATAGGTTAATATTCATTGTCAAAATCACATAGGCATAAAAAATAGCTGAGTAAGAAATCTTATAATTCAAACATGTAGAACCATATAAACATCTATTCTAAACTAATAATCTATTAAGCCAAAAATTTATTTTTGCATTTCTAATGAAACTGACATAAATTGATATACTATTTGATGTGACATTATTTAGCTTACTGCTTGTTTTTTTTTTGTAACTTGCATTTCAATCAGTTGCTTAAAAGGTCATGTTTAATGTCACATTTGCACTTTCCCAGAAAGATTTATTTTTGTTTAGATTTAGTATGATAACATAAAAACTTTCTGGGTGTTCATCCCAAATGGAACTTTCGAAAACTTCCATTCAAGATTTTAGCATAGCTTCATTAAGGTATCCACCTTTAGTCAATGAGATCCAACTGCTATAAAACTTTATAACATGAATGATGCACAGCAATATTTATTCAATGAGTCTTTCTCTTTCAGCTCTTTGGATTTCATACACAGACAAAAACTAGGTACGAGTAGAGATATAGATATAACTATATGATTCTAAGCACAAAATGTTATTCAAATACCTTTCTCTTAAACTATATTAAAATTAAGAAAATCACATAAATCAATGGATCTTTTAAATTTTTTTTGAACATCTAAATAAGTCTCATTCCTTGACCTACTTTCTTCTCCCCCTGGTCAATAGCTTCCTCAAGCATAACAGAAAGCATTATCACCCAACAGCCTTATTGAGTCTTATTGAGCATGACTATATATATAACCACTTCTCTTGGTGTTGTGCCATTGAAAACAATCATACAGGACTTTAGCGAATAAGGCAAGCATATATCATGGCAATGGTCCTTGCTATTTTTGACAACCTGTCATTTCTTCTTTTTCTTCTTGTTGCAAGAACACCAATTTGGCATGAATGAGTGCCTTATCATCTACTAAGCAATCTGCATAATTCAAGCCCAGAAGAAATCACAAATTGGCATAAGAGAATCTGTACTTTTCATCTCCTTAACCATGATCAGGGTGCAAGAGACCTGAGGAGCATTTGCTGATGCTTTTGGGGGAAAAATATCTCCTGATCTTTCAAGAAAGGTGAATTGTCCTCTCTGCCTGATGGACATAAAAAATAGAAACACACGGATCACAAAGCTACTAGCACATTTTTTATTTCTCCAGAAATATTGGCTTTAAGTTGAAGTAAACACAGTAGAAGACATAGAGAAGAGAGGGAATGAAATTTTTTGTTGAGTTTCTGTAGGCTTCTAGATAAATTTTCAACTGTAAATGCCAAAAACAGTTCTTTATTTTTTAAGCCAAGAATTCCTTGCCTATAATGCACCAATGCACAACTGATAAAGTCTGCATTCTCATAATAAAAATAAAAGTACAATTAGAAATTCTGGGTTTTTTCCCCTACATTTTTTACAAGTCTTTCAAGTTCTGTATCCATGATGAATAATTAAATGATGAAAGAGTATATTCATCTTTTTTCTGAACTGATAATACTTTGTAAGTTATTTGACACAATAATAAACCACATCGTATTGGTATTTAATATTTTCACATCTGTAAAATATGAAGAACAATGTTTCTTTTATATTTTCTACAGTGCATGGAAAAGCACTATATATTTTGATAGGAGAAGAAGAAAAATTATCGAAAGCTTTGGTTGATGACTATCACTACATTTTTCATGTATAGAGATAAGAGCATATTAATTAAATTATATTATACATGCTGCTTTATAATAAAAATGATGGAACTGTTAAATTAAATGTGCTTTAATTTGTCTTTTAATATAGGAGGAAAAAACCATGGTGAGCTGGAAGGAATTGCTATATTTTACATATTTCATCACCCAGGAGATATTAATTACTATAATTTCAAAGGTTAAAAAAATCAATTTTAAAACATTAAGAATTTAGAAGCATTAAACTACATTTTAAAAATATTTCAGACAGTTACAATTTATTCTATGCTATGAAATACAGGTTATTAGCATTCAAAAATCACAAATTGGCATCTATTTCTTTTTTTCCTGATGTTGGGCTGAATATTATTACCTAGTGCTAGTATTCTTTTCTAAACTATAGTCTCACACCAGTCCTTTTACCACAACCTGTCTGCCCATTGGTTATATTTTTATTCATCTTTTACCAATCAATTTGTTTTGTTTGTTTATTTTCCAAAGGAGGTTTCATAGCTGAAAATGTTTGTTACCTTTCCACTTAAATGACATAATGGCTGGATGTAATAACCATGGGTTATGCTTCATTATTTTCTATGATTGACTATTACCATGCTGAATTCTGAGGCTGTCTGAGTTTTGTCCTCATGTTTGTGATTTTTTCTCTATTTACATCCCTGGAAAACTCATTTGTGATACTTACAATTTAGTAACTAGCAAGATATGTCTGTGTCGCTATCGTTGTGATTCAGTTTCTTATCATAATGTAGGTCCATTCAACTTGTAGATCTTGCTCATTTGTCTTTATCTGAACCACTGTCCTCAAATTTCTTTATATTTACATTTATCTAGCTCAGTTTTCCACTTCTCACTACTCTCCATATCATTTTATTATTGCCTCTGAAATGTGTCATTTAATACCTTTATTCACAAAATTATCTCTGAAAGTTTCCTTTTTCTTTCTCTCCCTTTTATTTTCTGAACGTTGCTTTGATTTCTTCTCTTTTCTTTCTCTCTTTTTTTTTCCCTCAAACTTAAACTTGCCTGTCCAATTAGGATAGTGCTTGTCTTAAAGCTCTCATAAGCAATGAGGTTATTTTCCCAACATCCTGGGATTTTCTTGCCTTGGAAGAGAGCTAAGAGTTCTATTTGTTCCTCCTTGTAAAATTTTCAATTTTTTCCTGCTTTTTCCTTCAAAATCCTTGAAGTTTGTGTCATCAGATGGTACAACTGTTTATACTTCTTTATTCCTGCCAGCTATCATATTCCAAGTTACCCTTTCCTTTTTGTTCATTGAAGACTGAAGCTTCACTTGGTCGCTCTATCCCTCTATGCCTTTGTTCCTTTCATCCCTCTTCATGGCATTAGAAATCAAACAAAAAACATGGACTCCTAATTTCTTGACCTTCTAAAGTCTCAGCATATGTTTAGCAAACAATCTTAGCTACTCACTTTATAGGAAGCGTTTTGGCCCCCCAACTCCATAATCCTCAGTGCAGTCATTTGATCCTATTAGAAACTTTGAATGACTAACCTTATCATTTTTTAACTTGTTCATCACTTCATCTGTGACCTGTTTTCTTTCTTTGCCTATTTGAGATTCTATGTCCTAGAAATCTATTCAACTCTTGCTCACATCCTTAATGCCATCTTCTTTCCCTCCATCTGCCAACACCCCAACCCTGGTTAACCTACAAAACAAGCATATTTACTGTGAAGCCTACACATGTACAACTGGATGTCATAGAATAAAAATCACACAACTAGGGGCCAGGACAGTGGCACAGTGGTTAAGTTCACACGTTCCACTTCAGCGGCCCAGGGTTCACCAGCTCAGATGCCGGATACGGACCTATGCACCACTTATCAAGCCATGCTGTGGCAAGCATCCCACATATAAAGTAGAGGAAGATGGGCACGGATGTTAGCTCAAGGCCAGTCTTCCTCAGCAAAAAGGGGAGGATTGGTGGCAGATGTTAGCTCAGGGCTAATCTTCCTCAAAAAAAAAAAAAATCACACAACTATGTTGTCATGTTTCATTAAAAATTTTTGGACCAAACCTCAAATGGATATATCCTATACCTTTTAGTTATATTGTTGCATTCCCAGGCAAATAAGCTTTCTCACCCTCCAAAGCAATCATTTCATAACTTCTCTGTCCTCAAATTTCTGATACCCTCCTGCTTACCAAAAATATCTTTGGCTTATACTTGTTAAAATTTAAGAAACCAGATGAGAAATTCCTGATTATTCTACCACCAAATCTAGCAGTCTGTTTTTCTCCTTCTTTCTGTGGCAAAAGTGCTCTGGGAACTAGTGTGGGGTTTATAATGTCAAGCTATCAAGATAAAATGACAAGACATACCAAAAAGTAAAAAAATACAATTTGAAGAGATGGAGCAAACATCAAAACTAGATGTGGCAGGGATGTTGGAATTCCCATAGTGGACATTTAAAACAACTATAACTAATATGCTAAGGGCCCTAATGAAAAAAAATAGCATGCAAGAAAAGATGGGCAGTAGAAGCAGAGAGGTGGAAATCCTAAGAAAGAATCAAAAAGAAACAACAGAGATATAAAAAAAAAAATGCTGTGACAAAACTGAAGAATGCCTTTGATGGGCTTATTAGTAGACTGCACACAGCTGGGGAAATAATTTCGGAGTTTGAGGATATATCACTAGAAACCTCAGAAACTGAAAAGCAAAGAGAACAAAGACTGAAAAAACAAAACAGAATATGCAACAACTGTCACACAACTACAAAAGGTATAACGTGTGTATGGGAATACCAAAAAGAGAAGAAAGAGAGAAATATTTAAAACAGGAATGTCTGAGAATTTCCTAAAATTAAAAAAATGGAGAAATGTTCCATGTTCATGGGTATAGATGTGAAGATTCAACGTTGTCAAGATGTCAATTCTTCCCAACTTGATCTTTAGATTCAATGCAAATCCAAAGTGCCAGCAAGTTATTTTGTGAATGTTGACAAACTGATTTTAAAGTTTCTATAGAGAGGCAGAAGATCCACAATAACCAAATCAATGTTGGAGAAGAACAAAGTTGAAGGACTGACACTAGCTTACTTCAAGACTTAAAGTAAAGTGACAGTAAATCAGGACTGTGGTATTAGCGAAAATTAGACAAATTGGTCAGTGAAACAGTATACAGAGCCCAGAAACAGCCCCACATATTTATGTAGTCAACTGATCTTTGACAAAGGAGCAAAGGCAATACAATGGAGCAAACATAGTCTTTTCAACAGTTCTGGAACAACTGGACTTCCACATGCAAAAAAGTGAATCTAGACACAAACTTTACACCCTTCACAGAAATTAACTCAAAGTGGATCACAGACCTAAATGTAGGATGTAAAACTATAAAACTCCTGGAAGATGTCATAAGAGAAAACATAGATGATCTTAGGTATGGTGACAACTTTTTAGATATAAACACCAAAGTCACAATCTATGAAGAAATAATTGATAAGCTAGACTTCATTAAATTAAAAACTTGCTATGCAAAAGACAATGTCAAGAGAATAAGAAGATGAGCCACAGCCTGGAAAAAAATATTTGTAAAAGGCACATCTAATAAAGGACTATTATCCAAAATATACAAAGAACTCTTAAAGCTCAACAATAAGGAAACAAGCAACCCAATTAAAAAATGGGCAAAGATCCTAACAGAGCTCACCAAAAATGTATAGATGGCAAATAAGCATATGGAAAGATGCTCTACATCATTTCTCATCAGGGAAATGCAAATTAAAAGAACAATGAGATGCCATTACATGCCTATCAGATAGGCCAAAATCCAGAACACTGACACCACCAAATGCTGCTAAGATGTGGAGCAAAAGGAACACGCACTCATGGCTGGTGAAAATGCAAAATAGTACAGGCACATTGGAAGACAGTTTAGTGGTTTATTACAAAATTAAACATACTTTCACCATATGATCCAGCAATTGCACTTTTTGGTGTTTACCCAAAGAAGCTGAAAACAGGTCCACACAAAAACTTACACATGGTTGTTTATAGCAGCTTTATTCATAATTATGAAAACTCGGAAGCAATCAAGATGTCCTTCAGTAGGTGACTGGATAAATAAACTGTGGTACATCCAGACAATGGCATATTATTAAGTGTTAAAAGGAAATGAGCTAACAAACCAGGAAAAGACATGGAGGAATCTAGTTAAGATTATTATTAAGTGAAAGCATATTATTAAGTGGAAGAAACCAGTGTGAAAAGGTTACATATTGTATGATTCCAACTATATCACATTCAGGAAAAGGCAAAACTATGGATACAATAAAAAGATCAGTGGTTGCCTGGGGTGTCGGGGAGGAAGGGATGGATAGAGCACAGAGGATTTTTAAGACAGTGAAAATACTCTGTATGATACTATAATGATGGATACAAGTCATTATACATTTGTTCAAACCCATAGAATGTGCAACACCAAGAGTGAACCATTATGTAAACTATTTATGTTGGGTGATTATGGTGTGTCAATATAGCTTCATCAGTTGTTACAAATGTACCACTCTGGTGGAAGATATAGATAATGGGAGAGGCTAGGCATGGGAAATCTCTGGATCTTCCCCTCAGTTTTTCTACTAACCTCAGGCTACTCTAAAAAAAGTCTTAATGAAAAATGTACCATAGCTTGTTAACTTCTGAGCTTGCTTGCAAACTCCGGTCTGTGTCTTTTCAAAGACTGTTTTCTTTTTATCACCACACGGACTTTTCAGTTTAAAAAGTGTAGTTTGTTCATATTTTTAAGAAAAGGGAATGAAAGAGAAATTTAGGTTTTTTTAATCCATTTTGTTACTATTTCATCTATTTTCATTATTTCTTAGGTTCAGCTTCCCAATCTATATTTATTTCTACCTTTTGAAAATTAAGATGTTGTTATTTCTCCTAACATCAGTATTTCCCTTATAACGTAGCTAACTTATTTCCTCTCTCTATGCCTCAGGTTAACGCATTGGGTTACAGTCATATCCACCACCTGAACCATTAAGAAGCAAATTACAGTTTGCTAAAGAGCTTTTGCCCATATTTTAGTATTTCTGTTCTAAATAGACGCATCTTATTTTACTTGTTTTATTATTGGAGTGCCTATTTATAAATTAAAGTGCCATCTCTTTGAAGATATGATGCTAACAGTTCAGATCATTCATAGGAAAATAATCAGCTAATGTTGGGAAAATTATTTTTGATATAATTTCTCTTTAACATTCAAAATACGATTATTTTAAGTGTCATAGATTGACTTTTCCAAACTCATGAAAAATATAAAATATTAGAAAAAGTAAAACATTTCAGAAAAGATATAGTTATAAATATTAGAGCCTGATTCAAATGGACATTACATTTCTTTATTTATAACATTGTTTAGTATAAGAAGAAATAAAGAAGTATAATCAATGAACATTTATTATAGAATAAAGCACTAAAAGAGTAAGCCTGTGTTAGAAATGATAACATGCATAAAGTCTTAATTTTTGAGATTTTCCACGAAATTCTTCAATATCTTTTACAATAGCTATTTCTTATACAGATCTTTGACACTTCAAATTAAAGACAGAAGTCAAACTTTTTCATGCTTTCACATATATCCAGTACTTAAATGAAATCCCCAGACAATTGACTAATTTTTTCCTTTTTCAAGCAGATGGTCTGTGTCATGTAGATACAAGCATAGAGACTAAATGCCTTATAGAGCCCATCAAATTCATTTAAATATTACACAGTGGTTATTAGATTTTGGCAACATTTTCTGTCGGAATATTTTGAAGCTGACACTTTTAAACAATGTCTATATCTCATATTATGCTTAAGTTGAAGAATGAAGGAACTGAATTTTCATGCTAAACTACCTTTGTATAAATATATACAAAAAAAGATTGCTATAACATGAGTTAAGTGAGGCATCAAGAAGTCTGATTATATTCCAATATAAACAATTTAAAAAGAACTAAATGAGAAGAGGTTTCTGAAAACACAGCTCACTTCCTGACATTTATATGCTATATAAAAATATGGCTTTATAGTTAATTTATAAAAATAGAATTTCTAAATTTTCTTTCCATTTTTAAAATGGAAATAAATATTCTTAAGAGAAAAAATGTCACAGAGTGCTGAGGAAGATTATTTTCATACGTAATTGATTAAGATTATGGCCTGGTCTTGGAACATACTAAAAGTACAATTTTACCTTGGTTATAAGACAACATTATTTGAAAATGCACTATTGATTTAATATGTGGAGATAGGGTTAACCTTAATATTCTTCATGATGGTATCAATTGTTCTAGAAATAATACATAATATGTTACTATTTTGTTTAAATTGTACTTTGCCTTTGAAATATCATTAAATATGTAACATTTATATAATGTACATAATGCATGTATATATTGTATATAATGCATAATGTATGTTATGCAATTACTTAATCTTGGTGTTGAGATTAATGAGCAAATTTTATCATAGGGATACCTCGCAAAGATGCTTTTACTTTTACTTTATTTAATTTTGCTTAAAATTAAAACAAAAGACTTCCCTAATGTTCACAAATAATCAGGGTTTGCAATTTACATGTTTGGACTACAGAGCATGTTATAAATAAAAGATAACTATGGTGGTCAAAATGTCTCAGGTAGGGAACAGAAAGTTTAGTATTAACTACACATCTCAAAGAACAATCAACAAATTGAGCTAAAAGTAGTTGGACAATCCTTCCTTCCCTGCTCCATTTCCCAATCCTAGCATGAAATGGAACAAGGGAAAATAAGACTTGATTGGGAAGGTGTGGAGACATGAAAGATCTGAGTTTCTGTTTTAACGTTTTCTTGCTGTGATTGCCCCGTATCCATTCTTTTTCAATAATATCTTGATACTCCAATCTATTCTTTCAGTTCCTTTTTGGGCAAGAACTCTCAGAGGATTCTTTGCCTAAGAAGAATTATTAATATGGTGCTCTACAAAAAGCCACATATACTCAGAGAAGGAATGACTGAGCTCATGAGAGCCTTCTACCCAGGGGTGAGAGACATAAAATCAGCAAGAGGTGATGAGGAAATACATGTTATTTTTACCTTATTTCTGTTAATAGACTCAATATATACAGATTTCTTTTTCTTCATTTAATATATTGGTGATATTGTGCTTAATTTAAAATATGTGGAGTAACATCAGAAAAAGGCAGACTAGAAATATCTAAGCACTCATTCTCCCCAAAAACATTGAAAAATCAACCATAGGTTGAGTGAACTAACACTGTAGGAGCTCTAGAAAACAAAGGTTTGTAGCCATGAAGCAAGAACTCAATTGAGAAAAAGCTATTTTCAAAACAGTAGGAAATTCTGTGGTGGTTTTACGTACCCTTGCCCCTTCCGTGGTGTGATGATGGTCTGATTCTGAAACGGTGGCAACCTGATTCTCAGTTCCCCTCTTTGGACCAGAGGGAGCAGAGCAGACTGTATCTGTAAATTATCGTGCATGTCTCTTCTAACCTGTCTGGAGCATATCTGAAGGACAGGCTCACTTGCTCATCTTTGTCTCACATAACTAGAAGCACAGATGGAAAAAGCAGCAGGTGCTGTTGCAAATTACCCAAATGTGATCAACAGATGAATGGATAAACAAAATGTGGTCTATACATACAATGGAATACTATTCAGCCTTAAAAAAGGAATGAAATTCTGATACATGTTACAACTTGAATGAACCTTGAAAAAGTTATGCTCATTGAAATAAGCCAGACCCAAAAGGATAGATATTGTATGATTCATCTTATGTGAGGTATGTAGAACAGGCAAATTCATAGATACAAAAAGTCTAGAAGAGAATACCAGGAGCTGGGGAAAGTTAATTTTTGGCTAAGAATTAAAAGCATCAGGAGTTTGTTGAAGGAGATTACATTTTTGTTTTAAAGAAATAACTCTCAATTGAAGGATTCACTGCCCACATGTCAACATAAAGAAGTTCATAGGTCTGTTCCCCAGCAAATTGATAAAAAATATTAAGGAAAAAAATCCTCAAAACTCTCTGGAAATGTTTCTAAGCGCATAGAACAAAATAAGAAACATTTATTGAACAAAACCTACTAAAACTTGGTTAGATTAGTAAGAGTCTGTAGTGTGGCATGTGAACCACAATCCTGTTTCTCCCTACATCCTCCTGCCCCCAACTAAGCATGATGAAAACTTTACTCCAGAGTTGTGCAGCCAGGAACACTTAATTGGGCTCCGATTCTCAATCAACTGTTTTTAAAATTGTGGGGGGTCTCTTTCTAAGCCAAATCAGCCAATGTTCACATTGATACTCAATATAATCAGCCCATATACCTGTAATGTTTTGTTTATTGCCTCTATTCAACCATCTCCAGTTTATAATTTGGGCCATTTAACTTTCAAATCTTGTATGAAACTGAAACATTATTTACCCACCTATGGTCTCATATTTAAGTTTTTTGAATGCCTAAATTATAATTCATCAAGATAAGAGGATTTTCTTAACTTATAGTAGACATATCTGTATTATCATTTCCTCCCTTTTTTTGCTTTGATTTTCTCAAACCATTGTTTTAACATGGTTCTCTATTAAACTCTTTCATTTTTATGATATTTTTCCTAAATACAAATCATTTGAGATGTTCATATCATTGACACTCTTCGTAGGCTCATGTCAAACTTTCATATTTGTTTTTCTCTGTATGACTTTCCTTCAAATTATCATTATTCCTTTAAAATTTGAGCTTACTCTAGAGCTTCATTAATAGCCACACTGGTTCTTTAGACATATACATTTCATTGTCACTAAGGATGATTTGTAATAGTATCATTTGATAATTTATCTAAATAACTCCAAACCCAGAATTTATATAGCATTTATGAAAAGTCTTTAAAACTCTTCCTTGATGAATTTATGGTACCCAACAGATGATACTCTTCATCCTCCTCCATCACAAATGTTAGATACAGAAGAAATGATTATTTGCTTCTCATGGTACCATCATTTCCTTCTTTTCTGTGTAGTCCAGTTTAGTGCATTTAAGGAGCGCTGCTTAGGCCCATAGGATGTATTTGACATCAAGCTGCATAACAGATACTCTCTTCCAAATTAACTCTGAAGTTTCTTAATCCATTCTTTCTTTATTTCATCATTCTTTTTCTTTTTCTTTTTTGTTCTTGAGTCTCCTGGCTTCACATCCTCTCAATTTTTATACTATTTCCATTCTTCCACCATTTTGTCCATTCCTCAGTAGTATCCAATTTTCTTGACTATGATAAATATGTATTACTTCAATTATTAATAAAAATAGCAAAAGTTATTAACCTTATATGTGTCAGATGTGTGAAAAAAATCACATACATTATCACTCTTTTTATAGCATGATTATTAACTGTATTGGTTAATACATTCCTAGGTTTCTTCGTCTCTGAGGGCCTTCCACCAATAAAATGCCCTTGTAATTCTATCTTGCTCAAAAATAAGCATTCATGTAATCAAGGCTATGACATCATTAATCAAGACATCCTTGTGGTTAAAAAATCAGATCCAGAAAAGAGAGCAGCTGGCCTCATCACTTTTTATTCCGAGAGACAAAATTAGTCTTTTGGAATTCATTTTCCACACAGTTACATCAAACTTTTACCAAATATTCTGGAATAGTCTTTAATTTGTGGAACAAAGTGAAGCAAATATTTTTTTAAAATGTTCTTTTTTTATCATTTGTTTAAAACTTCATGATGATAGTTGTTATATTTTAGTTACTTCGGTCTCTCAAATGAGCCCAGTGAAGAAAGTTTAGGTGTAGTGTTATAAAAATATATTTTTATTTGGCTTTCAAGAATTTAAAAAAAGAGTGCAATGAAGCAATTCATTCTTCTACTGGGCCCACAGCTCCCTGAATTAGATGCCTGTAGAAATTAACATTTCACCCGCTTCTGACTGCTGTTCACAAATTAAGATCTTATGCCTTTCCATATAGGGATGGACACCCTCTACTGTGTCGCTGAATTTCTTCTGTACCAAGCGTGAATCAACAAAAGTGATTTTGCATGTGATATTATTATACCTTATGCAACCACTGTTTTGTTTCTCACGCTTTCTAGAAGAGTAAAAAAAATGTATTTGTAAAATATTTTTACAAACCAGGTAAGGTTACGTCATTTAGCTGTTCTATTTCTTCTTATCAGAATTGGGTAAGAATCATATTCCCTAGTTGTTTGGCTTTGGGAAATTTACTTAACCACTCTAAAACACTTGGTTTTCCTCACCTTTAAAATGGGAACAGTGATAATAGGCTTTATTGGGCAGCTGTGAGGATAAAATTACGTGAATGCAAACTGTCTGACAAGTCTCTTGTTCTAGCATAAGGTAATTACGCAAAATCTAGGCCATGATAATTGTTAATTATTGTCAATATTGTTCAGAACAATAAATCAATTAGTTATTTCCAACAACAGATCCCTTTTTTAGTTATAAGTAAAAATATTAGAAAGGAAGCTCAAGATCTATTTAAATCTTCAGGTCACCCTAGAAGGCTAGTTACAAAGTCCGTATTAGTTACTCACATGTTGCTAGAAATAGCTATACTTCCCAAACAGGGTACTCTTCTTTGTAAATATGGGAATTCCAATTCCCTTTGTTCTGAGGATAGCAAAACAGCATATTGCAAGGAAGCCTTAATATTTTTCTTCTTTTTAGTTTCCCATTGAGACGATGATAAATGTTTGAATTGCTCACCTGGAAAGATTTTCTTTGAGAAGAAAGTGCTGGGGTCATTTGGAAAGTCACTTGATACTATGCTAGAAACAGAATAGCTTTTCTCTTGGGTTGGCTATCAATAGATGAAATAGCTTTTTCTCTCTGCTTGCCTCATCCCCCGCCCCCTTCACTCACGCCCTTTATAATATTCCACAAAAGCATTGCTCAACTGCATCTTGTCTGACAGCAAAGGTACATAAAATGCCCATTTTGTTTAAATGAATGGCAGTAACCTTTTGCTACACTAACTACTACTGCACCACAGGAAACAGCATGGGCTCAACTGGTACTCTTTCAGCTCGTGCTGTCTTACAGGTGGGATAAATCACAGGCCCCTTTAATCTTTTAATCAACTGACATGAGATCCCTGTGCTGTATTCAAGAAGGTTCTTTACTTGTTTGAGACACCTAATGTTTCTAAAGTTCTCTACTCGCTAACATTGATAAACAACACGTTTTCTTAAAGTAAAGAAACAAAAATGGCCAATAGCATGGTCTTGAATCCTGCAACGTTATCCTGTCTTTAGAAACAGTTTCAATGACTATTTAATCTTTGACATTAATACATTCATTTACAAAATGTTTATTAATTTTTAATAAGTATCAATCCTATGTTGAGTGCTGGGGATTGAAGAATGAGCAAAAAATAATCACCCTGCCTTTATTGACCTATCACTTTAGTTCTTCATTTCCCCTGGTATATAAAATAACATATTTATATATGTATTTTTACTAGATATATATTTTACATATATTTACTATTTTTGATTTAGCAGAAAAATTAATCAAGTCACATAAATCCTCCTTCCTAGAAAATTCATACCACTATTTTATTCCTAAATGACATACACACTCAACATGTACAGAGTGGCCGGGGCAACATTTAAATATCAAAACTGACAATATACAAACAATACATGAGAAGAGGTAGACAAACTCACCAATGCACAACACCAAGGATCATACAGGAAATAGTCAAATTAGTGAATTCGTACAATCGCCAGTTTAAAGTCTAGTGTTTTTACTTTGGATTTACCCAGAAGCATATTCTGAGACAAGTATTGCAGTGCAAAGAGTTTGTTTGGGAGGGTCTCAGGAAATACATGTAAGGGAAAGTGGAAATGAGACTGGAAGAAGAAGACAGACAATAAATTGTTAACAGTCAAGCCAGTGGCTCTGTGGATAAAAGAAGCTTACTCTACTGGGGAACTCAACCCTGGCATCCAGTGAGGAACATCTGGCTCCGAATTATCTCACCTGTGGGGCAAAGGAGCTGAGGGTATAAAGACTTCCATTTGTTACTGGTTGAGAGCTGCTCCTCAGGGATGCTAACTCCCTGCTACTTTGAGCTTACTGCAATGATGGATAAGACGGCTTCAAAATCCAGAGGAATTCTTCAGGCAAAAAACATGTAGGTACTGGTAGTTGGAGGTCTGCCCAGCATGGACTGAAGAGGTAAGGTCGAGGTAATGCAGTAATCCGTGAAATAGAGAAAAGAGCGGGGAACAACAGCAACAAAAACAAAAGGAGGCAACGTATGTGAGTGATACATAACTGGATTACTATCCCACAACTTCTGAGAAGTTATAATTATTCCTATCCTCCCTTAATCCCCCAGACTAATTAGGTGCTCATTCTGGGATCTCCCATAGCACTTTATACTTCCTTAATCATACTTTATCAACCTTTATTTTTATTCATTATTTTTTTACTGTCTACATCCTTTTGTGTAGAATAAGCTCTATGAACACAGGCACAATATGCTTAATGCCATATCCCAGTAATTAACAGAATGCCTACCTCAGAGTGAGTTCTTTGTAAATACTTGATGAATAAAGGGTCAATAATACTAAATATATTTTTCAATGACATTCGAGAGAAAAAAGAGGATATGTTTTTATAATAAAATGTAAGTTTATGGACTGCATTTAAAATGGCTTTAAATAATGTTCATACATTGTAAGAACTCAACAGAAATAGCATTTGTTGCTCTTTTTTTCCATACGTAGCCCATACTCACTTCGTGGAAATAATTGTAGGGCTTTATAATTTCACTTAAATTATTTACAGTTTAATCAATTCACTGGTATTTTTAGAAGGTTACTAATAGTTTATCAGGGTGAGTATAGGATTTGATTGGTGTTATGATCTGATAGCATTTGCTTTTGATCTAAATTTCTTTTCAAACTCAGCCGAGAATGTTTCTATGCTGGCAAGAACAAAAGTCCTGAACAGCAAATCTATTATGATGTTCATGTGATGTTACTTTGAAGAAAGAATAAACTCTCAGGAAAAGTAAAGGGAGTCAGCAGAGCGCTTAATTAGCACTTAGGCAAACCTTTCTAAAAGAATGTTTAATAGCCCCGATGATATATAACATTGATTCCTTTCTAAAATGTTTCAAAGTGCTTTGATTTGGTAAAGTATCTAAATAAATGCTTTCAGGTTTAGGGAAAAAAAAAATATCCTCTCTGGGTGATCCAGTATACTGTATTTTTTGATATGCCAGCTTTTTAGGGTTGTGAGAAACAGTGAATTAGTTTGCTTAGCTGTAAGGGGTAGAAATATGGAGAGGAGAAAAAAACTCAGGACTTTAGATTATATCTATATTTATCGATATTTATCTCTATCTATCTCTCTCTCTATATATATAGTGCCTTCCTCTTGGAAAACTTTACAGATTTGCCTTCCTTGATAAAGGAGAAGCTCTCAGAGCTTTCTTAACTAAATTTGACAATTAAACAGATAACTACTGAAAGTAACAGAAAGTTTCTCATTTTATACACCAACTTTAAAAATCTGACATTTTAGACAACATTTTTGTTTTTCCATGGTTTCTTAAATGGAGAATTATGATGTAAGGCAATCTTCAATGTCAAAAGACAATACAGTTAATGGCAGGACAGATTCAAAACTTGTTGTTCCCACTCTGTCCCATGGCCTTGTAACAGCAATAATTTGTACCTTTATATGAGCCAAAATGTATACTAAAGTTTGCTCAAATCCAAACCTGGAAGGTCTGGTACATGAATTTGAGAACCTTATCTATGCTTGTTTATTCAACTTTTTCATTTCAGTGTCTCAAGGGCAACTGAATGTTTCCAATTTCCCTTAAATTCTAATTTTCTTGTGTTCAGTGTCCTACTGAAAGGCACCAACATCTATATAATTGTGCCAAAGCTCAACTTAGGAGATACAATGACATCCTTCTCTCCTTATCCCACCTTCAGTCCAATACTTGTTCCTATTGCTGGTCTCTTACATTTCTCCTGGATCTGACCACTTTCCTCCATCCTAACAGCCAGCCACCAAAATAAGCCAAAGACTTACAGAACTGTGGCTCAGGAAGAGCAGCATACGAAAGAAAACAAACTGAGGATCTTGTGGATTTTCATTATCTCCCCACATCACTTTTAACGTGACCAAATCTAGTCTTAAAAGTCTAACATTATAGTTTTATGTACACATTTATAGTATAAATATTCTTATTTATATTTATTTGTATATAATATAGTTTTATATACATTTATGTTCACATAAGTATAATGTTAAACTATTTTATAGTTTTATATATACTTACATTTATATGTGTATACATTTATATGTGTATATATTATATAGTTTTACATACATTTATATTTACATATAAGTATAGTGTTATTCAAACTCTACTTTTTTAATGAAAATAATGCTTCAAAGATAATTCAGAATTAAGAAACTGTACAACTTAGTGAATTCCCATAGCAACTCAAATAAAACTTGTCAGTCTTATGAGATCATTAACTAAAATGTACCTTAGGCCAGACAGCAAATGAATGACAGGTTAAACTCTCTCTGGCTTCCTCGTTGGCAGTTCGATTGCTCACCTATGTAGTTGCCATAGATCATTGATTAGGAGGAACCGAACTCATTGCTAACTCTGGAATATCAAAGAGGAGAAATTAATCAAATTCTACAGACCCGCAAAGATTGTCAGAAGACCAATGACTTCTCCTGGACTGTTAGCAATAGACTTGTTTTGAATGAATTAAATTGATGAGTTGAGGGATAAGTAGGATGCTGTTAAATATATTCAAGGTGGTTTTACTAAAGTCTCAATAAGAATCAACTCTTCTATGTCAAAGCTGAAGCATTTTAGCTTTTAAATGTCTAAATTGGCTGACTCATGACCACCCTGACTTATCATAGATCAGTTATTTCAATAGCCACTCGATGAGCACTGCCAATTATGGCAGAGTGAAGCCTATAATTATGGATCAGTGTCACACCCGACCGTGGCAAAAGGGAAATTATAACTTGTACTTGCTGTTAAAAAATAATAATAATTAAATGGTTCTCATATTACATTTTAAAAGTTTTCCTTTGACTTTTGATAAAAATGTTAACAAATAATTTAATGTGTAAGTTTAAGACTAGGATCAGCATCAATATTATTCAGATGAACACATATTTGTAGCTTTTACATGAGCACATACTTTTTATTTCTGTAAATGTCCTAATAGTTTGTAATATTATTTTAGCAAAAATTACTTTATAAATAAATTTGCATTGTCACATATATTACATAAACACACATATTTAGGAGAATGATATGGTTTTTGTTTTTGCTTTTGTTTGAATGTATGAATATAACTTAGTCATTGGTACTGTTGATAACTTTGAGTAAAAAATTAATTTATTTTCCTAGTACAGGAAATGGTATTTTATATTTTCCTTGAATTTAGAATTCATTCTTTTACTTTAGAAACTAAGACTCTTTTCTTTACATGTTGCATATAATTTGTTTTTTCCTTTCTATGGTTACAAGGGATTGTTTTCTCAGACATCACTTTTACTCCCTGATAAAAAAGCAAAGATGGAGCATAATTTCAACTGTCAAGGGACACATTCTTATTACATACTTGTATTTTCTCCCATATGTTACTTCCCTCTAAGATTCTTATAAAGAAATCCTATGGAAAGTGGAAGAAAAATGTCAAATGGAATATCTTGATCTCATCTGGCTTTAGTGAACTTTAAAAAACCATAAATCAACGTATCTTTTGCTCCCACTTTAGCTCTATGCTTGAGTCATTTTATTTTGTGTGCATGTAACCTCATACTTAACAAATGCTCCCTCAGACCCACAGGCAGCTCTTTATGATAACAATATATATGCTGTGTTCTGAGAAAAATGTAAGTGGATAATGGGGTTACATACGTAAGACTTCTGTAATCTAGGCATTTAAAAAAATTGTTAAATCATTTGAAGTAGGACTAAATACAAGAAATAAAAGTACAACTAGTCAGTTTGAAAGTATAGGTTTTCATGAAGTAATATAAATTTATCATCAGATATATAAATGTATCAGAATCATAACTGCAGAAAGTTTTGAAATTCTTAACCCGTTCATTTGCTACATAGTTCTTGGGCACTTACTATTTGTTACTGTGCTAAGCTTGGAATGTGTAGTGGTGCACAAGACTTTTCTCTTCCTTATAGAGTTTACAGTGTGTTTGATGTAGCAAAATAAATACATGAGTATAATACAGTTTTAGAAAGGCCGTGTCCTTCGTTTATTACAATAATAATAGTCATTGAACCACTATGTGGATGGTTATATGACACAAGTTGAAGCAATCTGATTTCTTCCCTGAGATAGTTCTAACTAGAGTTATTTTGGGGGAAATTCTTCTTTGCTTTTCTGCTCATGCAGCTTAAATATTTGCCCCAGATCTGTCAGTGACCATGCTCCACATGTGAATGAATGAAAAAGTTATCCAGAGAGAAAATCCACAAAGATGCTAAAGGGTCTCTGATTCTTTTAACTCTCTTTGATTTGAAGCCTTTAAATACATCATCCCTCACCATCAAGCTTATTCACATTTTTTTTCAGGGGTCGATATGGTTAATGACTATGACTATGATTAGTCAATATGCCTAGTATGCCTACGTGCTTACTCTTATAGCAGTGTTAGTAGTCAATATTATACAATATGGTGACTTTTCTCCAGAAGTGCTTATATAGACATTTAGATGGCAAACAACATTTGGATTAATCTCATATTGGAATTTTGGCAGGTGGGGATGAGAGTGAAAGAAAATAATGAAATCGAATTAAAAGTATTAGGCAAAGAATGAGAAACCATGGTAGATCGCACATTTCTCGGTGATTCCTCTACGCTAATTTATACATTTCGGGCTCCTATTCCTCCCAAATTGAATCGTTAGGCTATTCAGAACTTCTACAATAGGACTAACAAACTGCCTTTTTTTCTTTTTTCTCAAACATGTTTCCTAATACTCCTCTGTCACCTCACCCCAACAAAAACCTGGTTCTGCCTTGGGAATACAACTTCCCCTAAAGCCCTTTCACATGGATGTTGATCATCCTCTAAAAAGAAAGGAGGAGACTCCAGCTGGTATTTTTATTACCACACATCAATTAAAATTATCAAGGCCAGAACCACGAATAGATACCTTCAATGGGGTACTTCATTGGTGTTAGGCACTGTTCTACATTCATATCATGTCTTATCTCATCTAATGCTGAAAGCAATCCTTGAGAGAGGCTCTAGTTTTATTTGCATTTTACAGATGATAAAAAGTAGGCCCCACATGACTATTTAACTTCTTCAAAGTGACACAGCTAGAACAGCTTTTTGCAAACCATTGACTTCTGCATCAGAAATCCTGTGAATGTAGTTTAAAATGTTGATTTATGAGAACCCATCCCTGACCCGCTCTCCAGGACTCTCTGGGGTTGGGAGTCTCAAGAATCTGAATTTTCAAGAAAATCTCCAGATGGTATGAATGCATTCCAGTGAGCTTAGTAAGTTCAAATGATGGGATTTTAACACAGGTACTCAAGAAATCTGAAATTA
This sequence comes from Equus przewalskii, assembly GCF_037783145.1. Taxonomy (NCBI): domain Eukaryota; kingdom Metazoa; phylum Chordata; class Mammalia; order Perissodactyla; family Equidae; genus Equus; species Equus przewalskii. The sequence goes on along the minus strand of NC_091833.1, from coordinate 73,986,692 downwards.
GGCATCCTTAATGCTATTATAATACAAAAATAATATATATATATATATATATTTTTTTAGGAAGATTAGCCCTGAGCTAACATCTGCAGCCTATCCTCCTCTTTTTGCTGAGGAAGACTGGCCCTGAGCTAACATCCATGCACATCTTCCTCTACTTTATATGTGGGCCGCCTACCACAGCACAGCTTGCCAAGTGGTGCCACGTCAGAACCCGGGATCCTAACTGGTGAACCGCGGAGCCACCGAAGCAGTTAACATGCACACTTAACTGCTGTGCCACCAGGCTGGTCCCCAGAATAATATCTTTTAAGGTAAGTGTCATTGGTTTGGGTGATTGGATCTCAAGAGACTTAATTCAGATATTTAATGATATTTGTTGATCTTTTATATGTTAAATATAATTGAAGTAACTAAAAAGATACATTATGATGTATGTAATTTTTTAAAAATTTATTTTACATTAAGTTACCATTATATTTCTGGTCCATTTGAGATATTCCTTCTCCAGAATATTTAATGGAAAATTTTCTTAAACATAGTTATTATTAAAATTGGAGAAAATCTGAAAATGTGTTGTAAGTTGTTGAACATAATATTGAAGGCATAGGCATGACTTCTTGAAATATTTAAATTGTAGTATACTTTCAATAGTGTCCTCAAAAATGTCTCATTTGTTTCCACAATTGATGGATTTTGAGTGCTCACGAGATTTTGTAAAAAGTTGATGCTTACTGTTTGGACGTTAAACCAATCTTTCCCACTGCATATGATTCAATGTAGGCTATAGAAATTATACTTGGCTATACCTAATTTTGTTTCAAAATTCATGTTGTGAATTTTCCATATAACATGAGCTATATATTTAAGCATAATATTTTCTCTTTTTCAAATCATGGTGATAAAAATGTACTTAAAATGAAGAGTTTTTGTCTTTATGGTTCAGTCAGTTTGATGAATATCAATAACTACTTTGAGCTAAGTGACACAGTAATTTCCTAGAGCTATTTCAGTGACCAGCGCAAGAGCAATGCCCCATCTAATTTGTTCCTTTTACACTCTTATAGAAAGAAAAACCAGAAACCTAATTTTCTTGTAATTATGTCTAAAATAACGGTAAAAAAGATCAGAGCAAGGACTTCTCCTACAAATTATGTTAATGAATTCAGGGCATACAATTGCTTAGAGACTTCTAATTTTTTCCTTGACATGTTAGTTTGCTTTTTTGCTATTTCCCAATTTTTGTCTTTGCTTAGTAGATGCAGGTGGTAAGTTGGTTAAGTGTAAGAATAAGAACAAAACATTAGAAAGCTTGGAAAGGAAGCCTTTGATGGTAAAGATGAGATCATGCTTATAGAGCATAATTTAGTATTCATTTATGAATCACCCCATTTCTTCTTAGCCTCCAACCATCGCAGACATCTGTTTTATCCTTTTCTTATGCTGGAATAAGATAATTGAAACATCATATACCAGCCATTCCTCATAGGCTTAAAGAATTTTATTTCTTATCCTCTAGTGAGTGCTGATGACAAACTGTCAGAAGCTCTAGGGCAATTACCCCGGCAGCTCTGGCAAAGGAAAGGAACATCGCTCCTCAATAGCGGATTGTTTCTGAATGAATGCCTTGTATTAGATGATCCCCAGTCTCAGCAGGATTTTCAAAGAGATTATTGACTTGCTGCCCCAATGTCTCAGGCCAACAACTTGTAAATCGTATGACAGAAACCACGGGAAGTTGATTTCTTTGGACAGAAAGAAAAAGAATTCAGATTCCCTTAAAGAAGATAGAAACTCCAATTATAGATTTTTTGAGAGAGAAAAAATTAATAGGGGTTTCTTGCCTCCTATCCAGGTAAATCTCAAGACTTCAGCTGGCTAAAAGTTTTCTTACCTTTAAAATCCAAAATGTAGCACAGAGTATGTTGTTAGCTTTCACTCCAAAAAGTTAAACCTGTATTTATTTTTATTAATTTGATTTTGATGATTACTTATGCATTATTTTTAAGAAAAAACAACTTGTGGATACATTCAGGGAAATTTTGCTGGTATCGTTCTGAAATCCAAATCAGTGTTTATTATTATTATTTTATTATCATTATTATTATTATTATTTTTACCAGGTTCAATTCTCTAATTGTTTTTCTGAGGAGATATTTTGGCATTAATAACTGAAACAGATATGTACATATTATGCTCTGTTATTGGGTAATTTGATAGTCTATTGGCTAATTTTGAATTGTTTGTGGTAGGTAACTACAATTTTAAGTAAGACAAATACTCATCTATCCCATGGCTGCCTGTCTCTCTCCACTTGACAGCATACCCTCTAAAATCCTCTCATTATTCTATGCACCTTGATCCTCATTTTCCACCATTAGTGCCCAAATATCAATCACCTTGGAGCTATTAACAAACAAGTCCCCTGCTCTGTCACAGATGGCAAAGAGATCAGTTACGAACACAGTAAAATATCATTGTAAATCCTTTTGCCATTTGTACATTTCACAGAAAAGGAAATCCAAAAGGGGAATCTGCAGTTAATGTTGTACATACTACTGAAGCCCGTGACCCCTCTGTGCCTCCACAATGTGCATGCTCTATCTTTCTGATATATGGTGAACTCATTACAAAATTTTTCTATTTCCTCTTCCTCCTTCTTCCATTTCTCAAATCTTCTAATCTTTTACCTTAGCTATCAAGATTTGGTTTATATGTATATTTTAAATTGACACCATTTAATGTCATCTGAGATACATAAAAAATTGAACATAGATTTAATTTTATAAACTTAAATTTTCTATTAGCTATGTTAAACCTGTATTATTTGTTGAGTACTCTTTTGCTTATTTTGGTGAACTATAAACAAAAACAACAAACAGCCTTTTTCCTAAGCTTTATCAGTTTACATATCTATCTCTATTACTCCTATTTTTCTCCTTCCTAAAGAAAAAAAATCATAATGAAACATCACTAATAAATAGAAGCATAAATGCATGATCTACTGGACTCATAATGCCTAATGCATTCCATTTTAGAACATGCTTACCAAAGGACCCTATTCATTTTTCGTATTGCTTTATAGAATCCAAAGCATTATATAATTACAAAGCAGACTGTTATTTCTATACACATACATATTTAATATTCAAAGTTTTGGTTCTGTTGTATAAAATGTTATTATTGGAATTCCCAATACAATTTTAAACTGAATTAACTGCTAACATTTACAACTCAGCTGATTTTTACATAAAATTTAGATTTCATCTTGTCTTAAAACATTAGAAAGTCTGGCTACTCTAGGCTCACATTTTGACATGGCATTAGTTTTCTTTTGCTAAATGTTGACTGCTCTCTTTGGTTGAGTATTGTACTTTCTGATGAAGCACATTGATTTCTATTGTCATCCTAAACTGTAAACATTTCCATTTTAGACCAAAGCTAATTCCTCTTGTCATCTATTTCAGGATTCCTTCCTAGAGCAGCAAGGAAAAATTTCAGGGAAAATAATTCATTTCATCATGGTTCATTTTTTTCATCGTTTGACTAATTTAATTAGAGGTATGCCTTTCACTAAACCCATGCCCTGTCTGAATAAGAAAAACCAGGTGAACAGTAGCTAGCGTCAAACATGTGAAAGAGTATCATCTGAAATTAGGATTAATTTATTTTGTGGAGTTCCAGAAATGAGAACACAGACTGATGGGAACAAAAGTATTTTCTAAGTATCGGAAGGCATTTATGTTAGTATGTCTTAGCTAGGTTTTGCTGCATAACAAATCACCCCTAAATTTAGTGGCCTAAAACAACCACCTTTTATTTAGCTCACTGGTCAGTTGGTTGGCTCAACAGAGCTCCACTGGGATCATTCATGCAGCCTCAGTCATTTTTCTGGTGGTTGGTAGGCTTTTGGCCAGAGTAACAAGGGTGACTTATCTCTCATCATCTAGCAGGCTTTTCCATGCACTGATTCTAGAGTTCCCACAGCAAGAAGATGGAAAGGGGCAAGATCTCTTGAGTCCTGGGCTTAAAACTTGGTACATCACAAAGCAATTTCTAAGACCAGCCCAGATTCAATGGGTAGGATAATAGATTCCATCTCTTGATGGGTTGCAAGCTGAAAATCATTGTGGTTATTCTTGCTGTCTACCAAGTGGCAATGAAAAGTTCCCAGTTTGCCAAAAGAAGTGCCTTTCAACAGCAGATGCAACACCTGGGAAAATTTTTTCTCAGATGAAGTTGCACATGTGGTTAGCAACTTCTGCCTTGCTCAGCAGCAAAAACTTCTCTCCATTTTCATAACTGTTTCATAGATTTTTAATTAATTTTCCAATTTTTTAAAAATTATTTTATTGAGGTCATATTGGGTTATAACATTGTGTAAATTTCAAGTGTACATTACTGTGTATCAGTTTCTATATAGGCTGCACCTTGTTCACCAATAGTCTAGTTTTTGTCCATCACCACACGTATGTGCCCCTTTACCCCTTTTGCCCTCCCCTTACCCACTTCCCCCAGGGTAACCACTAATCTGTTCTCCTTCTCCATGTGTTTTTTATTTTCCACATGTTAGTGAAAGCATACTGTGTTTGTCTTCCTCTGTCTGGCTTATTTCCCCTAACATAATACCCTCAAGGTCCATCCATATTGTCAAAAACAGCATGATTTTGTCTTTTTTATGGCTTAATAGTATTCCAGCATATATATACACCACATCTTCTTTGTCCCTTCATCCATTGATGGGCACATGGGTTGCTTCCACATCTTGGCTATTGTGAATAATGCTGCAATAAACATAGGGGTGCTTAAATTTCTTTGTTAATTCTCCAGTTTTTGTTTTTCCTTTGAAAAATTCAGTCAAGTTTACTATTCCTGGTAATATAATATGAATATGGAGATAATATAAAAACATAAGATCTAACTGTCATTACTGAGAGTACAACCAGCCTTTTCGGCCTACTCCTCTGAGTCTTTTTCCTATTCAATGCAAGATTTTTTATAACAGGAAGATTTGTTTTAATTTTTTGCCCCTGATGCTTTGACTCTTTGCATGCAGCACTTCAAATTGCTTAGAGGTTGGCAGGAAAACACCATACACAAACCACACAGTGCCTGCTTATTTTTCAAAGCACACACAAAGTTAACAGAAGCTAGATGTGTACATAGAGCAGAAGCAGAGGCAGCATGTTGTGACATATCTTTTCCTAGGCTCCTTGATATTAAAAAAAGTGTGCAGCTACTTATTACAGTCTCTGAGTAGGAATAGTTCTGCCAAACTTGAGAAAATATCCTATTGGAAGCTATTGTTTCTATACTCGGTTACTTTTTTTTTTTTAAAGATTTTATTTCTTCCTTCCCCTCCCCAAAGCCCCCGGTACATTGTTGTACATTCTTAGCTGTGGGTTACACTCAGTTTTATATCAAATTTCCAGAAACTTTTAAATCTATGCCCTTCCTTTAAAGGAAATGTTTCTCTGAAGATCCTGTTTCCCTGAAGTTCAGTCTTTCATTCTGATCCAATATATGTTTTTGAATTATTATAAAGATTAGTTTGGTCCAAGAATATCATCATAAATCTATTTCCCTTATATTCCCCTTTGACAAATTTAAGACTTATAAATTAATAGCTTCATTTTGAGCACCTCCGTACTGTAGTACCACATGCCCAGGTCACTGCATAGCATATCTCCTTTCACATAACTACCCTATACACCCAGTATTAACTAATTTATTTTCCTCTTGTATTATATTATATTTCTCTTAATTTCCTTCTTGTATTATTTTCCACAAGTTTCTCCTTTAGCCACCATCTTCCTAACCACAAAGTCCAAACCTTAATTTGACTTCTCTTTTTCATTATGGTTTTACATCCAAGTTACTTATAAATCCTGATATTCCAGTCCTCAAATCTGTCTGTCTATCCTGTGTTCTATTTTTATCTGCTCAAAAGGCTACCCAGCTAGTCCCTAAACTCCTCTTCTGGCAAATTCCTCCGAGTCTAAATGTGTACATAATATGTAAATATATATATAATATATATGTGTATATAAATGTGTATATATAAACACATTATATATATATATATGTATATAATCTGTATAACTACACTGAATTTATTGAAACAAAATGCTGGTACTTCTATTCTCCTGCTAAAAAAAAAAAAAAAAAGAAAAGAAAAAGAAAAGAATGCCCAGATTCATTAGACTAACATAAAAGATCCTCTAAGCCAAAATTCAGTTTGACTTGCCTAATATTTCCCATTGTGCTGTTCAACATATGCACAATGCATTCCCAAATTCCTTTTGCTTGCTTTTTCTGTTTCCTTTCCTAGAATTTCTTTCGCTCCCTTTCGTCATAGCCAAATCATACACTTTCTCCACGGTCTACTTCCAAATGCTGTCTATGTGAACTGTTTAATAAACTTTCCTATTTCTCTCAATGCACTCATCTAGTCCATCTATACTTCAACATTACTGATCATTTTTAACGTGGTTATAACTTACTTGTGCGTATAACTCACTTCCTACATTAGCTAACTGTCTGGTTCAACTTTACTTCTCCACAATAGGGAGTGTGCGTAACAGGCACGCAGGTACGGTATTAATTCAATGAGTAGTGATAGAATTATTTAACGGAGTCAAGATCCCACATCAGCCTATTTACTTCTCCCTGTATCCAGTCTATAGTATACTCTCTTTAAAGACAAAAATTATTTTATTTTATTAATTTATTCTGTGTGTGTATGTGGCATCCACTACACGGCAAGTGGTCTGCCTTCTGATAGGTGCTCAGTGAATATTTGTGTAATCACTGAAATACCCCAATCTCTCAACTACCTCCTTATAATGAAATATAGCGAGCTGAACACCCCATTATTGATGTTTTTACTAGTGTGAGACCATGTGAGATGAGTATTCTCTACAGTGAGAAATCTATTCTGGTTGATTAGGACAAGATTTCATTAGAATTTTGGTTGCCACACATATTGCTAATTTATTTTCAAATTTTAAACAGCTAAAGTAGATGTGTGCAGGTGTCTGTGCGTGTGTGTGTGTGTATAAATAACTGTTAAGGAAGATGATCTCAACATTTTTCAAATGGTTACTGTTTTCAGACTAAAAGTAGAATTCTGGAGGTATCTCAATTTTATTTTGTAGTTTTTATTCCATCCTGTTGAGAATTATGTGTTTATGATATTTTCACAACTGTTTCAGTTTATGTCATAATTAAATTTGAAAAGCATACTTTCTATTTCTTCATTCAAGAGAAATAGAACAGGACAGGTTCTAGGATAGTTACTAGACAAAATAAGCCAGGCTGACGCTGATGTTTGAATACCATTTGAATGCCATAATTCACTATACCCAGTTTGCTTAACTGTACTAACAAAACTAAAAATTATCACTCTCTTGCCTTACTCAATGTTATAATAACTACAAAAATATCAGGCAAACCAAACATCAGGCAATACTCTTTGAAACTGTCTAACTGGTATCTTTGTTTACTAATATGTCTGCAAATTGATCAATTAAATTAATTATTGTAGGAAGCAGATTAAGCATTTCATATAAATGTACCTATCCCCAAATATTTTCAGTATTATTTTTTAATATGAGAATAGTTTCTTTTTGTTAAATTAAAACACACACACACACAGAGTTTGTCACAAGATGGCCAAGAAGAAAGAGAATAGGAAAAAAAAATCACATTGTCAATAGTAAATGTAATATCTCTCAGATAACTATGCACATCTTATAAAATTTGTGTAGTTGAATATCGTCTGAAAGAAAGTGCAAAACTGAGCTTAGTTTTCTTATCTTGATATAAACAATCATGCTGGATCTTATGCTCAACTTAATATCACTAATGTGCAAAGTAATATGGATTTTTTTTTCTGAAATTAAATCAGTGAATGTTTATCAAAAGGGAACACAGAAATGTAGATGGAAAAACTACCTTTTAAATGAAATGCATTTCATAATATATGTCAGCCCTAAGGTTGATTTATGCTTTTTAGACATTCATTTGTTATTGCACAGAAATGAAACAGTATAAAGTAGTTATAAAGATCAATCTGCATCTTAAAACATCTTACACTTTTATTTCTCTTTGCAAGACAATGCAACACTTTTCACATCTTTTAATAGTATTATCTAAACTGCTGGATCAGAGAAAATTCCAAATGTTGCTTTTCTACTTTGTATGCCTCATTGATGTGCTCACGTGTTGTGTTTGTTCTTCATCTGAAACTCTGCAAAAGGAGGACTGGGAAAAAAAAAAAGTCCACCGTATTCATATAACTCAATTAATGTTAAGATTTCCAGAATCTTTTTTAACAAAACACCATCTGGGTCACCCATTAGAAGTGTCCAAACACATAATAATAATAAAGTTTCTCTTAGGAAGTGATTCGTTCACAAGAAATGAATACAGACTATACTTTGAAAATACAAACTTTTCTACAGTTTCTAAGAAGTTACCTTCTGGTCCACATATAATATGAATTTTAGAAGGAGGAAGAATGGGAGAAAAACCAAAAAAATATATTCTAGGACAATGATTTGAACTTTTTAACATCAATGCCAAGAAGCCTTTGTTTACTTGAAAACTCGCTTCTGATTTTTGGAATTAACTGTCTTAACATTGAAATTTCAGACAAAACTGCTCTTATGTGGTCAGCAAAAGTGACCTTTTAAATAAGGTCACCTTTTCTTTTCTTGGAGAAAATAATATTCCAAAGCAACCTGTGATTTGTGAATATGTTCAATGGAGAATTGACCTTACATGCTATAGATGTCTTCCAGTGCCTAGTACATTTGATTTGTGAAGCACGGACATAGTTTAGGGTTAGTTTTTATTTTCTCTATTTCTACTCTACTCTTCAAGGACTTTCTGTTTACTGTTGTTTGCTATCTACAGTTATGGTTTGATTTTGAATTTGCAGCATTGTGGCTGCCATTTTAAATTTTTTCCTTTGTGTTTTCTTGTTCAGGTACAAGCACATGATCTCTATTTTTCCCCATGTTTTTGGATACACCGGATGATAAATAGCATATAATGGTATTCACATAACATTGAAAACATCATCAGATTTCTGAATAATAAATACATGATTGCCTATGTTTGCCAAGCAAATATTTGAAAGAGAAAACAGCATGGTAAACCTACTAAAAATAAACATATATGCACACTAAAGAAAGAAAGAGAGAATTCAAATATGAGATTTGAACGTAAATGCAGAGAAAAGAAATAAAGAAAGCAACTCAATTTTTTTGAAAGAAAGTGTTCTAGATTGAGAAACACTCAGATTTTCACAGATAAGTTAAAAAAAAAAGTCGGCATGTTAAGTTAAATAGTTCTTTCGTAGTTCTTACTACAATTTTAATTTCTACTCTGACTCCATAGTCACTTTGAAGTTTGCTTTTAATGTTTAAATGTATGGATTTCTCCTAAATATCCTTTGTAACTGAATATAAACTTTATTGACTTGTAGTCAGATAATGTGTTCTGAATATTATTAATTTTTTGAAAAAGATTTAATCTAGTTTTCTTCCCACAATGTGGTCAGTTTTCCTAAAAGTTCAAAAAATGCTTGGGGGAAAATATTGATTCCACATTTATTTAGTATTATGTCCTATATGTGTCTTTTTTTTCTTTTTTTAAGGAAGATTAGCCCTGAGCTAACATCTGCTGCCAATTCTCCTCTTTTTGCTGAGGAAGACTGACCCTGAGCTAACATCCATGCCCATCTTCCTCTACTATGTATGTGGGCCGCCTACCACAGCATGGCTTGATAAGAGGTGCCATGTCCGCACCCGGGATCCGAACCAGCGAACCTTGGGCCACCAAAGTGGAACATATGTTCTTAACTGCTGAGCCACAGGGCAGGTCCTATGTGTGTCTTTTAGATCAAGCTTATTTATACACTTTACTCTCCTCTGCTTTTATGAGTTTTGTGTGTTTATTTCATTTGCTTAATCAATTACCAAAAGATTAATTTTTAAATCTCATACAATTGTAGTCAGTTTAAAGAAAATTTATTAACCAATGAATGCTTACTTTATGTATTTTGAGACTGTATGTTGCAGTAAATGTGATAATTATTATACCTTTCCAGGGAATTGTATATTTTATTGATAAACAATGATGAATTTACTTCATACGACTAGGCATTGAGAGAGATTTTCTCTTGGAATATTGAGGATATCATTTCTTTCATCTCTACTATATCATTGCCATTTTCTTGTAGAAGACGTGTTTTTCCTCTTGCTTTGGCTCTATTATTTTCTTTCTGTGTTTGGTGATGTACATGTCCTCTGGATACATTTAGTTGTGAAAATTCTTAAAATCATTCTTGCTTGGAATTTGTTAAAATTCTTGGATCTCAAGACTAGGGGCCTGAAAAATTGTCAGTCCTAAGCTCTTTGGTTATTGACACTTTCCTCTTCTCTCTCATCTCCTTCTGGATCTTTGTTTTGAGCAGTCGATAGTCTCACTCCATCTTTCACGTATCTTATCTTATTTTTGCCTTCTTTTTGGATCTCTCTAGGCTGCATTCTGGATGTCAAAGACTGCAACACCTACTGAATAGCTGGGACCAGATACCTGAATTTATTATTTCTTTAATTAGAGTTATGCCGGACAAGTAAAATCTCACTGAGAAAGCAAAGTGTGGAGGTTCTGGAAAGCATTTGGGAGAAGCTATGTTGGCTACAGAGATGAGAGGAGGTTGCCGTCAGCATAGAAGGATGTTCAGTGGATTGAGTACCTTGTAGATTTGCTGATCCTTAAAGGATGTGGCTGTCATTGATTGGTTGAACTTTCAGAAGCATGATCATTGAAACAAATAGATACTGATTGATTTGAGAGATTTAAAATCAGTTCTGGAATTTACCTGATGTTACAACTACAAACAATCAGTACCTTCCTGGGAGTATGAGGACCTTATGACAATCATGGATAATTACTCCTGATATGTCACCTGTGGTTCACTGATCTTCTCTTCAACTGTGATTAATATGCTGTTTATTCCATACGTTGAATTTGTAATTATTCCAATTATATTTTTCATATCCAGTAATTATGTTTGCTTTTTTCACATTTAATTTTCACCTGTTCATCTTTGACATTTTAATTTTATTCTTTACACGTACTACATGCAGATATTTTTGTTCTATGTGAAACAATTTCGTTATCTTAATCTTTCACGAGTCTGTTCACTTTCTGATTTTTGACCTTAAGCTTCTTGTTTTTCTTGGAAATTTATCTGAGGTAATACTTTAAAGCATGTTTTGAAGTAAAGTTCTGCCAGGGGGGTTTACATAACTTATTAAAGTAGCCCAAAGATGACCCTGACTGAAATCATTTTAAATTCAATTCTTTATCTGAGATTTATTTTTTAATTACACAAGAAACATTGATTAAGAATGCAAATACGATAGTGAAAATTTGTAGTTATAAATTCTCAGGATCCTTTTCTTTGCCTTAACACAGTTCCAGGTTTTAGATAAGTTTGTTTGTTGTCCTTCTGGGAATATTGGGGTTTATTTCTCATACCCCATGGTTGCTATGTGAACTTTCGAATTCTCACTATTACATGGGGTTCCTGTAATATTCCCCAGCTTCAGTAGATGTTAGCTCTGTCTAGTGTTTCCTTTGTCTAATGCAGTTGCCCAGAGTTCAACAGAAACTTACAGTGTTTAAGCTGGTTTTGATACTTTCTACCAGCCAAGAATCACAATTTCACTTATTTTAGATTCTTGGAAGTTTCTTTACATTTGCAACAGCCTAACAATGCATATGTTTGTGTCTATACCTATCTTTAGATTTATGTCAACCTCTCTACATATAGACATACCAACATGGATATAGGTAAATGTAGACATATACATATATACACACATAGAACATATATATTTATATCTATTTTTAAATATATAAATACTTATTTAAAATTTCATCTTCATTTTTGTCTGTTATATCTCTTTCTTGTCTTTTAATATTTATTACTAATACCATAGCACCTAATATTTGGTGACTGCCTAATGTGTCCTAGCTTGATGCTAAGCAGTTAAGTACATTATCTTATTCAATACTCAAAACAGTTCTTTTAAGAAGATACTATTGTGATCTCCATTTTTAAATGAAGGAAATTAAGTTTTAGGAAGTTGAAAATCTGAAAGATCCCACATCAGATCATTTTCAGAGCTGAAAGTTGGACTCAGTGTATCATCCACATAAGTTCTAATAATTAAGCATGGTATATTTTGATTTTTAAATAATATGCTATTTTAATAATTAGATCAGTAAAGTACTTCTGTATAGCTGACATAAGAATCAAGGACCACGCGTCCTGTTGACAGAATTCCGTATGTTTCAGAATATGATTTAGTATGAATCTCCCTGTACCACAGTGGTTCTAACTATAAATGAGGAAGCAAATATGTGTACATTCTTTCATAGGTAAATTGGGGATTTATTTGTTAATTGGCTTTGAGATCCTAGTATTAAAGGTTTAAGTACTATCTTTATTAAGGATAAAACCTAATTAAAGTCTTAATCTCAAATAATCTTAGTATTGAAGTATGTCTCCTAAATTTATGTAATGGCTAATTGAGATAAACTGCCTCTTTACAGTCACGCACCCCTCTCCTGTCACCTTTTCCCTTCTATGATTTTCATTCCAATTTCTGTCATCAGTCAGTGGCAGACTCCTTATTCTTTGGGTGGAATATCACAAATAAAGTTTCCAATATTTGGATAAATAATGACTATATTTTATTTCCAATGGGTACAATGTGCCTATGTCATAAGGATTCCTCTAGCAAAACTCAGAAATCCTAGTCTAATGAATAGTTGAACTGTGGAGGAGAAAGAGTGTATAGTTTCATTTGAGAAATTATCATTGGTATAGAGAAATCAAAACAATCCATAACATGGTTCCAGATATACTCTGGTCTTTCACTACACTGCTGTTTAACACATGTGAGTTTGGAGAGTGATACAGATTTGGTACTGGCCTTGATCTAGATGAAGAAATTAAAATCTACATACTAGGCTTTTCTCTTTTCTCAAAGAAGTTCAACTGACTGTGGAAAAGCACCCATTTTCTAGACAAGGGCTATGTCACTTAAGGTATTGTACAATTGCAGAAGTCTAAATTAAAGTGTCTCTCTAATGCACTTTTATTAAATAAGATAATTAGTAAAGAATGTATTATAAATATTACCAAAAGGAAATACCCACTATATATACATATATGCATGTATTTATCCCAGTTTCATTGTAGCAAAAAAAAAAAAAAAAAAACTCTATCAATTTTGTTTCCATCCTTCTGATAAAAATGGAGTTCCAAAATCAAAACTTATAGACCAACATTTATGAAAGACTGACAAGATATCTATATTATATAATATTGTAGATATTAAGAAAACAAAAATACATTACCCTTGCTTCCAGTGTTCTTGTCACCTAATTTGGGAAAGTGTTAAATGAATATATAAACTCTTATACAAAGATTTTCTTTTTAAGTAAAGACTGTGATAACATCGTTGAAGCCTTGGAGGTTGAAGAACAGACACAACATTTCAGTCTGTGATGTTCTGTCAATACTATTTACGGCAAAAGGGAATTCGAGCTTGAGATTTAAAAATGGCTAGGATTTTTGCATACTACTCTGTTCTAGTCCTGGAATTAAAGGCTCCCTCTTAGAAATTAAGTTCTCCAGTGGACTCCTAGAACTTTCGTCTGGGTGTCCTTCTATATTGTAGGGCACATCAGCTCTAGTGGGCATTCCTCTTCTGAATGTACCCTTAAGATATATTTTCTGAATGGTTGATTTTCACCAATATTTTATATTTCATTTGTAGGCTTTCTCTGATGAGCTTTTCTGGTGTTTATATCCTGTCCCTGGAAGCCAATGATTCAAATTCTCATTTAGACTCAGAACACGGATATATGAGTCTAATTGGCTATTGGATCTATCTACAAGATTTTCTCACACATGTCAAGTCAACATATTTAATGAAAAAAACCTGAAATATTTATTAGAAGAAGTAAAATCTTTGTGTTCTTTGGTTCGTTATCTTGTCATTGACATTACTATCATCCACTTTCTTTCCCATATGAGAAAACTGAGATCTGCTCTGTCCTCATCCCTCCACCTCCATTCTCCATGTCCAATTGATCACCAAGTTTTATTGATTAAATGCCCTTCATATTTCTGAATACTTATGCCCTTCTTCATTCCCACACCCACTGACATATCTTAGCGCCTTGACATTTCCATCTGGACTGTGGTAGTTCATTGTCTTTATCTCTTTTGTGGGACCCAACCCAATATATGGCTGCCCTCAGTGCTTTTGCTAATGTGATGTTTCTAATATAGAGATGTTTGTATTATCTGCCTGTGTAAAATTCTTCAAAAACACTCCATCACCTGTGGGATTTTCATGATTTGTCTCCAACTGCCTATAGTTTACCCCTCTTTAGTTTCTTGAGTGTATCTGTCTGCATTATCTGTCCATTTCCTTATGGTTTTTAGCCCCCCTTGCAAATATTCCCTATGACCTGCGACCTTTGAAAAATTATAATTTATTCTTTGTCAGATTAAGCATGCATTCCACTGTTAGTTCCTCTCAATATTTTTGCTTAGACTGTAGTTTTCAATTAGACCTTAGATATGATGGGATTATAGAATTTATCTGTTTGCATGTCCTTCACTATGTGCTTGTGGCACTGAGAATATGCTTTTTTTTCTATGCCAAACATGTAGCAAAAGGGTCTGGCACATTTTCTAAGACATACCTGAATGCCAAACATGTAGCTAAGTATTTATCATCTACTCACTGAATTAATTTGTTAATCAATTGATGATACTGAAAGTGACTACATTAAATAGTCCATAGACTACAGGGCAATACAGGTAAATTTTACAGGTAAAAACTAAACTTGGATTTGGGCTGAGGCAAACCCCAGATACTGGAGAAGCTGAATCAATTGCTAAAGGTGACCTGAAAATGCTTCAGACACTAGGCAAAGTTATCAGAATGGTAAGATCAAACAGTTCTCCGGGAGTTATACCTGGTAGGTTAGTGGAAGCTAGAACAGGGAAAGAGGTCTGATATGGAAAGCCACAGAAATGCCCAGATGAGAGTTTGGATCCTCCTATCCATGTTTAGCATGACTAACCTGCAGCCAGATGCTGAATAGTTTAGCTAGGGCTGATCACTGCAAGCTCTATCATGTATCCACATAAATAGATGGAATTGAGAAAACCTCTCTTGACACTGGAGTGGGAAAAGTAATGACGTGTGTGTGGCTGCTGGTTGTGGGGCCAGGCAGAAGAAGCAATGCTTATTAGGAGATCAGATTTTTGAATTGGGCTAAAAAAGGGTAAAGTTTACTTCAAGTTAGAGATCTTACCCACACATGGGTCTCATTCCTGGGTGTTCCAATTAAGAAGAGACTTTATTAGGCACTGGGTTCTAGTTAGGAAAAAACTAGGTACATTCCTTTACCCATACACTTTCTGTCAACATGGAAAAGATAGTCAATAATACATTAACATACATTGGTCTAGTTTTAATTCCAAAAGTGATTATAATTAAAGACTGGAAAAAATACCACTGTATTATGAGAAATAATGATAAAAGATGTCTAATTAATATGGAAGATTAAGGAGGTATAAGAAAGGAATATTCATACTGAAATCTAAGAACAAATACTCAGATGAAAGAGGAGAGATGGATGCTAGTGCAAAGGATAGATAGTGTTCTGAGATGGAAAAAAAGCTGAGGGATCTACAGAAACTCAGTGCAGGTGGAATGTTGAAGGCTATGGCATGGGCTGCATTAGATACAGCTAGAAGAGTAGGCAGGGGTCAGTGAGGTATGGCCCCTGATCATAAGCCATGCCACATCTATGCATCTTTCTTCCTTATATTCATTTTTCTCAAAACTTTAAATCAGTGAATGATTCTCTTCTATTTAGAAATTCTTTGATTGAATATACTACACAAAATGTATATGTATGAACCACTGGGACTTTTGGCCAACATGGTAGCAGACGGGAAAAGGGCCAGGGATAAGGGACTAAAGTAAACTCACATGAACTACAGTTTCATAATGGATTAAGCCACTGTTACCCACAAAAACCAGAGGGAGAAGCTCTCTGTCTCTTAAGCTTTATCCTCTATTCAGATATTTAGAAGTTTGCATATGTAAATACTCCTACATATGTATTTAATCTTTATTTATTTGAAATAAATTTATTGGAACTGTAGTCGTCCCTTCAAGCCTAAGCATTGAACCCCTGGATTATCATTCAGCCCATATTTTCCTAAATCTGGGACAGCTCCTCTTCAACTAGGATAGTGTGTAGGCCTTGCTCAAACCCAAAAACAATAGAATTAAGTCAAAACTCTTGCAGGGCATCTAGCCTAATTCTCTTAATTCACAAAAGAGGAAACTGAAACCTTAAAGTAATCATATCTCCAAGCGCCTTGGAAAGTAAAGATCAGATTAAACACACATGCCCAATTTTTGCAGTGGATAAAACTTTCCAGGAGGACAAGAAAGGAAAATAGAATGAGAAGTTGAGATACACTATGATAAAAACACTGAAGTCATAAAAGTTTTCTTTTCATCCTAACATCCACTGTGGGATAAATTCTTGTTTTCTGTTGGGCTAGGTTGAGGACTTTACCTTGAGTTTGGAGAACTTTTCAGACTTTATTATATGTACCTTGATTGAGCTCCTAAATCATAATCCTTTCTTTTCTTCTGATCACCAATAAATTTGATTACTTTTCTTTTTTCTGGAGTACTGGGAACTTGTTAATAGCTACATTTATTATGTAGCTAGAATTCACCTTGTAAGTAAAAAAGGATGATAATTTACTACTAATTAAAAGAAACTTTGTTAATAAATAATGAAATTTTTGCTGCTAATTGCTAGAAACAAGACTATCAAAAGTTGCTCACACCTCTTTGTTGATGAATTTCTCTGCATGCAATTATAGCTATTTACAGTCAGATGCTAAACCTCTCAACCTAATGATGCTGTTTATTACAGAAAGTCATTTAATAAGTAGATGTTAACTGTGTCCCTGACACAAAAAACTTCACAAGAAAAAATTATTCTTTTGCTGTTCTTGACCACTGAAGTACTTTCTGCTCAAGTAATTAACATGACCCTATCCAAATTAAGATGGCTACTTGAAGAATTTTTATTTTGCTGATGAGTATAAATTCTACATTATTTAATATGTAAAATTCCATGCACGTGTTGTCTTATGGCTAAGTTTAGTATTGTTCTGTTTCGTACTTAACACAATATATTTATTAAAGTGCCTTTTAAATGGATATGCAAAAGCATTTTAAACTTGGTGTGCCAAAGCAGGAGAAGTCATTATTTAAAGCACTATGACAATGAACATTATAACTCTAAAAGCTTTGTATTAGTTTTAAAGTGTAGTAGAATTACAAACACACATGCACGTAAAATATGATTGAGCTGCAAAGAAGTATCATTAAAAAGGTAAACACAATGGTACAGCAAAAGA
The DNA here is from genome assembly GCF_037783145.1 of Equus przewalskii. NCBI lineage: Eukaryota > Metazoa > Chordata > Mammalia > Perissodactyla > Equidae > Equus > Equus przewalskii. The sequence continues at coordinate 73,969,132 of NC_091833.1, read as the reverse complement.
TCATGTATAAATCCAGCCTTGGTGTATGTACTTTTGACTTTTTATGTTTGAGTGTTTGGCTCATATGGATATCTGTTTTTAGAAGTTGCTATAATAATGCATTAACTGAAAGTGTTAGTGAAATATGATAAATATACCATATATTGTTTTCCAAAAAAAACACTAATGTTTTTGGGTACATAGCAAAATGAAAATATAGATTGTAGGTAGATATAGATAGATCAATGACAGGTAGATAGATTGATGATCAACAGATGATAGACAGATGGATGATCAACAGACAGACTGATGGATGATTGGCAGACAGACAGATGGAGATAGATAGAGGATAGATAGATGGAAGATAGAATATGAAAGATAGATAAATGAAGAATAGATGGTAAATGGAGGATAGATCATAGATGGAGGATAGATAGATGACAGATAGAAAGATGATAGACGATAGATGATAGAGTGACTGTTAGATGATAGAAGGTAGATGATGGAGGATAGATAGATGATGGAGAATAGAAAGATGAAAGATAGATGACAGATGGATAGATGAGAAATAGATGACAGATGACAGAAAGACAGATGACAGGTGAGAGATGAGAGAGGACAGATGACAGATGATAGATGACAGATAGATAGATGATAGAGGATGGATGGAGAGAGGAGGAATGGATAGATAGGAGATGGATGGATGGATAGATAGATAGATAGAATCTAACGCTTCTCACCAAAAGATTGCCTCATTCAGCTATCCAATAGTTAAAAGACTGTTGTCTCCCCAGTTCCATAATTGAATCTTCATTTATTATGGTATTTCTCTGTTACCTGCTGACTCTTGCAAGGAAACTGAATTGCCCCATATTCCTTGTCCACCTGAGTTGGAAGGGACCACTTTCTTTACTTAGTTTTCATAATAATTAGAGAAAATCTTGTGCTCTAATTCCTCAAAGTTCAGGCTTTAAGCATAAACTTCATTATTTGTATATCAAAATCTGTGGCTAGATTTTTTCTGAGGTACCAAAATTGGTGTCAGGCTGTGATTCCAGGAAGTACACCTCTCTTCAACAAAGTTCTTTCAGTGTCTGCTACACCAAGGCTTGATTTCTTTCATCTTCCTCTTTGGGATGAAATCTGTATTGTGATGTTAATGGAGATATTTCCATCAGAGAACAGCAGTAAAATTCAATATGCATAATATGGAATAGATTTCCTGATAGGCAAGGGTGACTTCTGATTTCACGTTAGCTAACATTCTTCTTTAAGATTATACATTGAGATTTTTTCAGTTTACTATTGTAGGTGGAGATGAACAGAAAACTATAACACCTGCATCTTTAGTAGATTAAGCCAGACCTCTCAGAGTACTAGCTGGTAGTCTACATTTTTTCCTTCCTATTCCAGTTAAGCATAGAGTAGAATATTCTGTTCTCTCTTGTCTTCCCTCTAACAGATTTATTGTCCCAGCAAGTATAATTCAGTGAATGTTTCTTCTCTAAGATTTAGGACCCCAACATTTCAGAATCTTGAACTACTAGGACAGTGAATGACATCTTCTCTAGAAGATGTAAGCATAAAAATATTGCTTTCAACACGTAGACTATAATAAAAGAAATGATAATAATTTCTAGGCTATTACAGCAGATGCCAAGTTCATTTCCTTGACTACTCTAACACCTCTTCTATCAGTTTCAGACTTTAATGTATGTACGACAAAGATATTGCTTCTAGCACAGCTTCATCCTGCTCAAAAGTATTACTGATCCCCATTGCTTGCCAAGGATATTTAGAAGTGCTTAATTTATCACTCAAGGTACCTCCAATGGTGCAATCTTAGCTAATACTAGAAAGCATGATTTTTATGCAATCTGCACAGAAGCATGTTTGTGTCCAGTAATATGAAACAATTTAGTACTACCGGAAGGAACATCAAAAAAGAGAGTTTAATGAGCTCGGTGATAGTGTTAAGATTTCTACAGAGGAAATAATTAAAACATGAGTAGTAGACTGGCGTGTCAGAGAAGTCTGGGGAAAGACATTGACTAAAAAGTTACGACAAAATCTAGGGACTGAATCTCAAAATGAGAATGACTTGAAATTTCAAAAGGAGAGAGATGGGTAAAGACAAAAAGAAGATTCTGTGGTCAGAGAAAACAGTTTAGAAGCTGATAATTTCAACATGTCAATTCCTAATAGAGACAATACATGGTACAACTTTATGAGTGGTTAAATGGAAATGAAGATAAAGATTATTTGAGTTTAAATTGTCAAGTAACTGTAAGGTGAGGATACTGTAATGATCCTCTAAGAAAATATAGATGCTATTAACTTGAAGAGATGTAGTTCAAATTTAATGGGTTAAACGTAAATAATGACAATGAAACCCTAGATACAAAGTTCATGGAAGGAACGAGGTAGAAGTGAGAAATGAGAGCTCTGTGCAATCTAATTTTAACTTCTCATTTGAATGCTCAGGTTTATCGAGCTGAGGTTACATCTCAATCAACTCTTATGTTGTACTTAATCAAATATGAAAACATTAGAAATCATACATCTTTTACGAAAAACAAATTGAAGCTTTCTTTTAATCTCTCCATGGATTCTTTTTGAAAGAAATTGTGATAGTTGTGACTCTTCTCTGGGAAATGACAGAATATATACTAATATTCAGGTTTCTATCTGAAAAAGGACAAGTGTGACTATAATTGTTGAAATTAAAGAGATTACAAAGGATGTGCTGTGTGCATATATGTGCATGTGCATACATGTATGTCTTAGAAGAGTAAACAACAGGGTTTAATTTAAGTAGAAGATTAGAGTGAGAAAATAGGAATTTAGTAACCTATTTTATATATTTGCACACAATTTATAAATAATTTTTTGAAGAAAATTATATTTATAAATTCCAAAGCAAAAACAATAGTATTTATACCAAAAATTATGGATGGTTGTAGGTGAATATCTATTTCACTCCCCAAAAGATCAAAAACAAAAGAAATTGGTATAAAATAAAATAAATAAGAAAAAGTCAAGCATAGACTTTTGCAGCATTTCTGTAGATGATATTTTGTGTCCTAAAAAATCAAGTAAAAGAAGCTTAATGTAAGACTGACCACTACTTCTTGCCAATAGTCTAGGCTCCTTGCTTAGCAGAGTTTCTGTTTTTAGAGTCCTTGAACACCTCTGGATGGTGTTCAGCATATCCTTAAAACTGAGTGGGAAAATGCATCTATACGTTTACTGTACTTACACTAAAATTTATCATTTCCATCAATGATGTATGTGTGAAATAACATAATATACCTGGAATGTAATATAGCAATACTTGGAATTTTGCCTACAATAGAATTTATGGATATTTTTCTGAGCATATTATACTTGTTGAAGACACTTTAAAATAAATTTAGACTCACAATTACTTAAAAATTCCAGCAGTTATTTGATACTCTCCTAGATTATTTTGTTGAATGAGTTAATAGATAATGAGTTATTAGTTAATGATGAATTAATTGATGTGTCAGGTTGGATTCCTTGGGAGGCAGATATCGGAAGAGAATTAAGAGTACAAAAAAAGTATTAGAGGAAATGCCTGTGAAGAGAGAAAAGCAAAAGTAGGGAGATTAGGCTGTGATACTGATCTAAAACTTGTGAAAGGAGACAAGGAAGGAAGGAGGAATGGTAGGAAGAGCCTCAGACTGCAGGGCACCTCTAAGAAAGTCTGGGCCATGAGAAGACCCATGAGAAACCACAGTGCAAGGATTGCTGTTGGAGGAATCTCATGTTGGGTAGGCTTCTCCCAAATGTATACCTCTGCTGTGATCAGTTATTGCCTGAGAGAAGCCCAGTGGATCCTGAAGGTGAGACAACTGGAGACTCTGAGCCAATTGTGCTCCTCACAGCAGATTCTCTCCTGAATGGAGAAATCTAAGTGGTGCACTTCAATGACTTCCACAATAAATATATCACTAACTTTCCCTGTATTTTGATAATTGTATCTAAATACATTTGTTTCTTTTATAGTCCCATGAATTGCTTATCATACATCTAAAAACCTTATTCTGAGATTTCCAAAGGCTTTCCTTGACAACTGCCAAAGGGTCCATGGTTGAAAAAATGTTATGAACCCTTCACCTAGAAAAGACATAAATGGGTAGGACATCAAGCCAAATTTCATGCTGTAATATCAAGTTTCCCTAAACGTTTACTCATACATCAATCTGCTAGATAATACATTAGGTTGAATTGAATAATCTGCCTGAATCGTGTGGCTCAAAGAACTTGCATGAAATTCTCTGTTGACTTCTGCTTATAACTGTGGCCCAGATCTCTTACAAGAATACCTTCTGTGAGATTTCAGGAAAATCTGTATTTGGCTCCAGAAAAAGTTATTTCAAATATGGGCATTTTTAAGAACTATTTTAGAGAGCCCCATCTCTGTTGCTGATCTCTATAAATTGTCTATTAACATAGATTATGGCATATAACATACAATAGGTCACTCAAATCCTTTCTGTGATGGCTAATTTTATGTGTCAACTTGACTGAGCCGCAGGGTACCAAGATATTTGGTTAAACATTATTCTGTGTGTCTGTGAGGGTGTTTCTGGATGAGATTAACTTTTGAACTGGTGGACTGAGTAAGGCAGATTGCTCTTCTCAATGTGGGTGGCCCTCACCCAATTAAATGTCTAAATGGAGCAAAATGGTGGAGGAATGGAGAATTTTCTCTCTCACCGACTGTCTTTGAGCTGGGACATCAGTCCTCTGCCTTTGGACTCAGACCTGGACTGGAACTTACACCGTCAGCTCTCCTGCTTCTCAACCTTTAAGACTCAGACTAGAACTATACCATTGGCTCTCCTGGGTCTCCTGCTTGCTGACTGCAGATCTTGGGACTTCTCAGCCTCCATAATTATGTGAGTCAATTTCTTATAATAAATCTCTCCCTTTCTCCATATATATATATATATAGTTATAGGGGACTATATATAGCCTGTCTATCTATCTGGAGAGAGAGAAGGGAGCCTATTTGCTCTGTTTCTCTGGAGAGCCCTAACTAATACACTTTCTTTCAGTCAGTGAGTAATAACATTTGGTGGGAAGTTCTCCTTTTGGACTTAGTAAATAGTTCATTAGATGATAGATTTGATGAAAAGCTGGGAGGGCATAACGGTATCAAAAGTGAGGAAAGAAGTCAGATTTCTCATCAACTCTGATTCACACATTTGGCCTGAGGAGTTAAAAGGACTAAAAGAACTCGAAACTTGATCTTTGTTTAAAACAGATCAGTGTTTCCTGATTTACTGACCCAATTTTCCATAGATTCCAGCAACATCTATTTTGTCACCGTGGAAGAAAAAGGCTCCAGTGCTGAGAAGTTTTGTGCTAAGGACGTGATGAATGGAATACTCAAAGGCTAGCCCTGTCACCAGCAAGATAGATTTCTCAACGAACTGTGATATTTGGGATTTGGGTGTTCTTAGGGGGAAATTGGTTGGTGAGTAGAAATTCTCAATTTCAACATTTATTTCTCAGCTCTTTTTTCAGGGAGAATGTACAAAATCATTTCACGGAAGTAGAAGAGTAATCATTTGACATAATATGAGGTTAAAGACTAAACTAAAGAAGGAACAAAGATAAAAACAGAACCTAAAAATTCTGGTTGTCTGAGTATCTTTGGAATCTTTTCTTACGATGTTTAAAGGCATATAAAAATGAAGAATATTAAATAAATAAGATTGTACAGATGATGCTGGGAAATGCCTGGGCAGTGGTATTCATCAGAGTAAATACTTAGACCCTTGCCTTTAGTCACACGGCTCTGGAGGTCGCCATGCTTATTTGTCTACACCATAACCTTGAAATGAAGTAGATGAATAATCTTAGTTTGGAAGTCTCAGTGCAAGCATTTCTGGGGAGACTTCTGGGGAAGCAGTATATTGCCTCTAGGTATAATCCATCCTCTCATTATCTAGTCATTCATTTATTAATCTACTCATCAGTGTTCTAGTATCTGGAGATAGAGAGAAACAAGTATCCTGCCACTATAGAACTTGCCTAGTTCAGGGACAGACAGACTAAAAGTATATAGTCACATAAAGAAGCAAATTAACTAGAGATATATAGATAAGTGCTGTGAGGACAATGCATGCATAATGAAATAGATAATAAAGTAGGTTGCAAATTTCTAGTTTGGATGGTCAAGAATGGCTTGAGAGGTACAATTTTAGAAAAAATGTGACAGATTAAAAAGTGGACAACCATTAAAAAAACTAGGGGGAATTATTCTATGTAAATAAAATAGCATGGGTAACCATCAAGAAGGTGGAAACTCTTGGGCTGTTTTGAGAAACAACAGACAGCAGTATTGCTAGACCACTCTAAATGAGGGGAAGATTATAAGTGAACATGTTGGAGAGATTTTCAGACACCAGAACATTTAGGGCATTAATACAAGATTGTAAATATTTTGGATGTTTTTCTAAAAGCAATGGGAAGCCACTGAAGGATTGTAGTTAGTGGAGTAACTAGAGCAAGTTAATTTTAAAAGATTCCTCTGATTCTGCATGGCATCAAGGGGATTAGCACCTATTATGGTATTTAACACTGACAAGAAGCTCAATATACATTTATTGAATGAATAAATGGTTTATGAATAAATTAATTGACAGTAATAGGGGATTGAGATAGAACATGGAGATTCCCTGGAAACAATGTCCTGGCTACATTTTGATCATATTATTTTGCCAGTATGCCTCACGCACTTTCTATATACCCTACATTGAGAATTCCACAGTAACTTAAAGATAGACACAGGGGAAGAAGAGAAACAGTCAGCTGGCCAGTAAATGCTTCCAATAAGCTTTATTATTCAACAACATTGCTATTGAGGACCATGCCAAAAGTGGGCAAATAAGAATACCCCTTAACTTTTGAAGCAGTAAGAGAAAAAGCCTCCATGTTTCTGTCCAACCTGATGTCCATCTTCATCCCACATCACAATCTGGTAGTGCTTGGATACAAGAAACCCATGTGCATGTGGAGACATCAGGAGAAGTTGGAACAAACACGAGAAGCAGTAGGATTTGGAAAATAAAAGCAGAATAAAAATGTGAGCCAAGAAGAATAAAATCAATTCTCTGGGAGAAACTGGCTAAGGGTTTTCACCATTTTCTCTGGAAGAAAGAATAAAAAATCATTTATATCAGAATTGCACTCCTTATATCTTCAGTCAACTGTATAGTAAAACGAGTATTTTTTTCTCATACTGTAATTTGAATTTTCCAGTCTCAACAATTTATTCTTATAAATTTCCAAATTAAAGAACTAAAATTCTTCATCCTCTCATTGCTCCATTTGTCCAATAAAGAAATATTTGTAGCATGGTAATGCACAGCAAATGGTGTTAGGATAGAAAGTAAACTAGTGAATAGTTGTAGATGCTGCCTCTGCCATTACAAGACTTCACAGTCTAAAGTTTTATACACTGTAAGATGCAGGTTCAATATAGTGTAATCAGCGTTATGATGGAATATACACAGAGCGTAATGTCTTCATAGGGAAGTATTTTAATCCAAACATATAGGATCAAATTATTCTTCCCAGTAGAACTGACATCTAAGTTAAATCCTCAAAGATTTAGCCAAATGAAGATAGAGAGGTGAGCACTATTGACATAAATAACTTGCAGAAAACTACACTATAAACAAATAACTTTGGAAAACTAGAAAACCAGTGTCTCACAAGAATGGATAATTATGTCTGGATGGAAAAATAGCATGTACTTCGTGGGATATGATGACGGTGGAGTGAATTGTGTGGACAGAGGGAACGGATAATCCAAGTAAGGAGAGAAGAAACTTGGATAATAGGAAAAGTCCGGATTTCCCAGGGCTTGTAAACTGTATTAACCTTCCCGTCCTTTGCCTAAATGCTATGTAAAACCACAGAAAGGTTTTAATCAGCAGTGTCACATAATTAAATATAATTTTTATGAGATTACTCTGGCTGCAATGTGGAGAATTTATCAGAGAATGATAAAATTGAAGACAAAGACCAAAGACATTTAGATTCAGTGATCCCTTTTTTGACTATTCCAGTTGAAAACATCCTACCAAGAGAAGACATGTTGAAATAAACACTGCAGCACCTGATAAAATATACTAGTTGAAGAAAGCATATTTCTAATGGGGCTCCTTTTTATGCGTATCCAAGACAAAAAATTTGCATCAGTTTTAAATCACTAAATTATATTCAAGACTGGATAATACAAATACTTAAATGAAATAAAGGGCAATTTGAATATTCAAAAAGCACCTTTTCGTGCTAAATTTGTGAGTTTACCATATATTATTATTGTACACAGATATTCTCTTTCCAAACTGTAGGTTCCTTTTGAGTTCTTTTAAAAAAGTGAGATTATTCTCCTATTCCGTCCAAAAAGGAATTCACATTACAACAGCATTTACCAGGAAGCAACAGAAAAATTCAAAATAACACATAGGGAAATAAAAGAAGAAAATCACAAACATGAGAATCACTGTAAGAGGCCAAGAAATGACTCAATGCACATTTGTAATGATGTGTATAAATGTCAAGGAAAGTTTTATAAAGAAAGCTCAAGACCTCAAAATTGTGTAAAGTGGAAAGAATCATTCTTGTCTTTGCTATCCAATAGCAGGTTCTATGATTCTCCTGTACCTAGACACATGTGAGATGCATGGAAAAGAACCACTGACTTTCCCTTATGGCGTTATCTTTATCTAGCCCCTGAACCTATGATTTTAGAAAACATTGCACTATTCTTTTTCTTTGTAGCTCATATCATTTTGGTTTCAAAGTACCATCCCATAAATAGCAACATATTCAGAAAGCAACTTTTCATTATACATGATAGGTCTTTATGATGGTTGTACGCTTGACCCAATATTTCCTTTTCTAGGAGTTTTTCCTAAAACAAAGAAAAAGAAATGTTTTAACACTATGAGCAATGTTTGTTGCACAGTTATTAATAAAAGATGAATGTGAATGAAAGAAATATTCCAAAGTAAGGTATCACTAAATATATTCGTATACATCTATACAATGGACTATAAGGAAGTTTTGAAAAGTGAAGACAAAGTAATTTTAATGAAATCAAATACAACATTAAGTAAAAAAGCAAAACAAAAGCTGTGTATGAGTTTAATCTTAACTTATAAATGTGTATGCTATTTTAAAAATCTAATAAATGTTTAAACACACACATTTATACATCTCACACACACTCACTGAATTTGCATCCTAATCTATGAAACATCCTAATGGTTTTTGAGCTCTACAGATTAAGCCTAAACTGTTCTCTGCCTGCCTTATTAGTGCTTCCACTCCATGGTTTAAGATATAATACCTAGAAAGTTATTGTAGGCTTTTCATGCTTTACTCATGCATTGATATTATTTTGAAAAAGTATAAAGACATCTTAATCCTACTTTCCATGCCTGCCTACATGAGTCAATATTTATTAAAATTTTACGTCACCCGCTTCTATATTCTTTCTTTTCTGTTCTGCGCATGCCTCTCCTCTCCCTTATGCATACCTATCCTTTCTTCAGTTGTCTGAAACAAGTCATCCTTTCTGTGTCTGCTATTAATCATACTCTCCTAGTATATATATTTTTATTGAGGTATAATTAGCATATTATATTAGTTTCAGGTTTATAACATAAAACATTCAATATTTATATATATTGCAAACTGATCACCACAATGAGTCTACTAGACATTCAACCCCATACATGGTCATAATTTTTTTTTCTTGTGATGAGAACTTATAAGAAGTGCTCTCTTAGCAAATTTTAAATATGCAGTACAGTATTATTAACTTTAGTCACCCTGCTATACATTTCACTTTTAAGATAAATTTTATTATGGTTTAGAATTACAGAGTCAGATCCAGAAATCTCATTCTCCAAAGAATATAAAACCAAAGTATAGGAAAGAAGAATCATTATACTACATTACAGTTAGTGACATAGAAATTGATACCATTTGGGCCTAAACTATTCTGCTGAAAGTACAGAAAGGTTATCTAACTCCATGGTTGTGTTGCTCTTCTTGTCTTCTGAGTTCTATTGAACTAATATACACAGAAAAAACATTACTTGAGAAGGTAAAGAAATTTTTGTTTGAAGCAGGTCACTAACATCTAATCAAATTTTTGCTGTGTTGCCAAATTCTCATCATATGAAACAATTCAGGCACAAGATGCCATTATATTTACACTTAAAACTTATCTGTGTTTTTATGGATAAGATAAATGGCTCGAAAATTAAATGAGCTGGAAGTATGCGTCTAAAACCGAACACTTTTATTTCCTCTGAACTGTTTGACTGAAAAAGGTATTTCACTATCTATCTTCTCAAATACATTTGAATTTCTAAATCACTCTGTGAACTCTGCACCAAGCACTTGAAATACAAAAATATATAAGTTACAGATCTTATAATCAAGAAGACACTGTCTGGTTAGGACAACTTAGTCTCTGTTTTTGTTTTGTATTCCCAAGTTAGTCCATGTCCTAATTTTAATATAAGCTAAATTTGCTAAGTTTTCAAATTGTAGGATAATTAGCATTGAGAGTGGTATGTACAAGAACACATGAGAGAAAGCCTGCATGCATTTTTAAAAAGAACACTGTGCATGTTGAAGTTAATTTCGTATATGAAAACACACATATAAGCAGCCATACCAGTTATCTATATGTCCCTCACCCGTCTCTAGAAGTAAAGGCGTTGATGCTGTCTTATTGCTCTTTTCATATTATTTCTAAACTATAAGAAACTTGGAAGCATTTCATGTCTTTCAGTTTTCAAAACTCAATTACACCTTGTTCTTTCATGTGTTCCTTCAAATATTGCTCTCTTTCTTCTCCTGGTATTCTGACCATGCAGATCTCACAACTTTTGATACTGTTCCACATTTCTTGGATGTACTGTTCTATATTATAATTCCTTTTTTTTCCTCCTTGTGTTTCAATTTGGGACATTGCTATTGACCTATCTTAAAGTTCATTGATATTTTTTTTCCTCATTTGCTTCAGGTCTGCTGATGAGCCTGTCAAAGACATTCTTCATTTCTGTTACTTTGTTTTTCACTTCTAGTCATTGTTTTTGATTCTTTCTTGTAGTTTTCATCTCTATGCTGACATTTCCCACCTGCTTTTGCATATTGTCTACTTTTTCCATTAGAGCCTCTGTTGGGATCCCTAAGGCCACCTCAGATTTGATGATTCACCAGAAGGACACACAGGTCCTAGAAAAACTCATGTATGCATGGTTGTTGTTTAATACAGTGAAACAATACAGATTAAATCAGCAAAGGGAAAGGGCACATGAGGAGAAGTGCAGGAGCAACCAGGCACAAGCTTCCAGGTGTCCACTCCCAGTGCAGTTGCACAGACATATCTAATTCTTCTGCAATGATGTGGAACAACACATCACATATTGCTAACCAGGAAGCTCACTCTAGCCTTGGTGTCCAGGATTATTTATTGAGGATTAGTCACACAGGCAGGTAGCACCTGTGTGACTGACCTCAGCTACTCAGACTCCAGCCTTCCCGAACAAAAACAGGCATTCACCATATTAACTATCTAACCAAACTGCTACCACTTGGTCCAAGGCCTCAGGCAAACAAAAACACTCATATCAGGCAGAAGATTCCAAGGGCTCAGAGCTCATCTCCCAGCAGCCAGTCAAGGGCCAGTTCTAAAACAGGTCTTGTCTTGGGAATGTGAGAGTCGGAACAACCCAGATCTGATGATTTCATGTTTCCCTACACAGAGTCTTTAACATATTATTTATACTTATTTTAAATTACTTGCCTAATAATTTCAACATCTGAGTCATATCTAGATCTAGTTTTACTGACTACTTTGTCTCTTCCGTCTGTGTTTTTTCTTGCTTTTTGGCATGCTTTGTAATAGTTGTATCTCTTTGGATATGCCTGACTCTCTAGATTTTGAGGGTATCAGTTTGCCCCAAAGCTTCAGTTCTCTGATGGATTCAAACATGTCATTGATCTTCAGTTATCACATATTTTTCTTGTTTTAAGGACAGGAGTAACAACTTCCAAAAATCTTTACATGTCACAAATAAAACCGGAAGCATGTTGATTTATTTCTTATAGAACAAATTAGTGTCAGTCCTAGAAACAGAGAAGGTAGCTTACTTAGAATCATAAATTGAAAAATAGTGATGAAAGGAGAATTATGAGTGCTGATGAACTGGTAGAGAAATAGATATGCAACACTGAAAATGGAATACTTCCTTTATACTAATCTTTAAGGGTTGGCTGATTTAGTTGAAAGAAAGCCTAATCAGCAAATTCAAATCAGAAAATAGCAGACTACACATTTTCAATCTTTAGAACAGATCAAGGATTGTTACTATTCAGCTACTAAATTCTTCGGGAACCAACTGACTCCAATGACATTTGTGTAAAGTGTAAATGGGTGAAAATCTATTTTTAAAAGTTAAATTTTAACCTATTATTTTTTTTTTACTTCTACACATTCTAAATTTTAACATCATTGTGTTGATTCTACTTAAAAGTATGACTTATGCATCTGTATCCACCAGTGTTGAGCAGCAGAAGTGACAGTATTGAGATGTGGACAAGAAAAGAGCTCTCTCTTTTTTTTAAACTCTTCATTGGATTAGACGGCTATTTTTCCAATTTTCTCTTTATTTTGTGGTGCCAGAAGCATTCATGTTTGTACTGAGAAGTATGTTGAGTTTTCTTGCACCTGAGGCTTCCTAGCCTAGATTAAGAATCGCTACAAAGCTCTCCCCTTAGTGACTCTGTTTTGAGCACTCCTGAGAATGGTTAAGTACTAAGTCCTCCATAGAAGAACGATGACTTATTCACATGAAATAAAATGGCAGAATTGAAATTAATTAAGAAATGACAAATGTACCTTTAAAATTTATACAGGTTGGTTATACTGTTGATCGAATTGCTTATCATATTGACTGGTGATAGTTGACAATAAGTATAATCATTAATATACTCAGTCTCCTAAATATTTTAAAATATGTAATAAAGGTAAATATGTAAGATCTACAAAGGATTATTAGGAACTTCAGTGCAACTAATAAGCATCTAATGTGCACATATGAGCAACAAACACAAACAGGGAAACGTAAGTTTATTATTTTGCTGATAGTTGATGAAGGGCTGGTAAAGCCAGGTATTATACATTTGATCTTTCCTTAGGCTAGAGTGAGCATATTCCAGAAGACTGTAAAGCTTGCTGTTTTAGCAATGTAGCTGAAGAGAATCGATCAAAGAAACTTGTTGGCATGTGTGTATATGTGTGTGTGCGCGTCCACATGCAGACACCACAAAAGGTCTAGGGAGAATTACATCATTAACAAGTAAGGTTTAAAATAAATTAAAACTTAATTAATGTTTGCATTTTTAAAAATGTTGACAATGTGTCATACTCTGTTTAATGTTGTGCTGAAACTGGCTTTAACTGGCTCACAATATCTGTTAAATTTCCAAGAATTTGCAAGCCAGTTGTTAAATTGTTGATAGCTTAAAATTGGCCGTGGTAGGAGGATTTACATAGAAATCAGCAAACAGCATAAATCAAGACTTTTTTTACCCTGAAACGTGGACTTACCGGTACACTACTACCCATTCTTTCCCTTTACCTTTTTGATTGAATAATTAGGTGACTATGAACTGAGAAGGCCTCTGTGTCACTTACTAAAGGTGAAGACAAGAGCCTAGTGAGAAATCGTTCAGTGGCCAAAATGCAACTGGCAGATGTTATTTTCTTACTGGTTCCCATGCTCTTCCACATAGGCTGAAATGTACTCCTCATGTCCCTGGGCAGTGTTGGGATTAATCTCGAGCAGGTGAATTATACATAGAATCCAGACTTTTCCTACTATCTTTTCTTTTAAGCACAATTTGTATTCTCCTACCAATGTACAAAACTAGCATTTTAAAATGTCAGATAGCCGGGAACGTTTATATCCATAAGCCACGATAGTCACTATTACAATGTAAAACAGGTAATATGAGGGGTGTTAGCTTAAAAAATAAAATAAAATATATAAGTGCAATTAAGCAGAGAAATCTCAAAGAACTAATTTGTAGAACATCATTAGACATTAGACATGAGTAAAACAAGCCAGTCAATAGCATGCCTTTCCTATACATGTGGAAAGATTAGAAATAAATTGCCATTTTGAATGTACGAATTTCAAATCAGAACTAAAGGTAAAGCTTAGCTTCCTAGACAGTAGTTAGAATTTTAAAATTCTGACATTTTCATGTCAGTATCTATAAGCTGAAGCTTATAAAAATTTTCTCTATAACTGTAATTTTGAACATGTTTCATATCCAAATATATTTTTATTTGTGTTCCATGTTGTTACACACACAAGGAAATTATTTAAATTTCTCCAGAGGGCTTGTGGTCAGGAATTGCCAAATTGTTTCAATTCCTGGAACCAAAATATTGTAAACCCTGTTAATTCCTCCTGTTTGAAAACTGGTGGCTGAGTCTTTCTTCTTCTTCTCTTCCTTTTTTGTTTGTTTGTTCATTAAGATGGAATTACAGAATGATCCATTTTAGATAATCAGAAATGAGTGCTATATGTCAAAACTTGATTGGTTCTTGCAGTTGAGGGAAAGGAAAAGATCAGCGATAAGCTTCTAAAGTTATTACCTTAGAAAATCAATTATCTACTGTGAGGTAACAACAGTGAACAGCTTTCTGGAAAGATGAGAGAGAAAGCAGTGAGAGAGGATTAATGGAGCAGTTAGCACAGTATCGATTAGGCCTCAAACTAGCAAATTTAAGTCTGGATCTTGCTAAAGAGGAGCAAAAGTCACTTTGCCCAAATAACAGTTTAATAACTGTTTCATGAAAATAACTTCGAGACATTGCATCATATTATGTGGTATCCACATAAGCTGGATAAATCAGACACACAAGGGCATGCATATATACACTGACAAAGAATATAAATGAGAAACATTCCAATGGCATCATTTAATTTTATTTTTCAGATTTTTATCTTCTCTTGATAATATGCTAATTATTGGGTGAAATATTAACAAGCCCTAATGTTCACTTTTAGGAGCTTAAACAGTGCAACAGGGACAAATAGATTGTTGTATAGACTTTAAAATACTGGGATTTTGAAACCTATGCTAGGAAGTTTATTTCCAGGGGGATGAAGGAAATGATAAATTTAAAAAAACAGAAAATTTGATTCAGCTGAACATTTTACTCTGCTTAAAAAATTTCTGACAGTCCTCCTGTATTTGGGGGAGTTGTATAAATTTTGGGTTTAAATTGATTCTCATTAGTCAAAATATCAAGAATGATCCTATTAACTAAATAAAACCTTGATACTGCTGTAAGTCACTAAAATACTAAAACTAAAAGCAAATTAAAAGAAATTGATGTGCATGTGTCTGTTGGTGTGTGTGTATGAGGTACTCTTTGCAATATATATGGTAGACAAAAATCATATAAGAGACATAATAAAATCATTTGAATAAATAAAATACACAATACTCAGGAAACTGTGGTGGTCAAATTTATGGAGAGAAACAAGAGTTTATGTTTTGATATTATACTTTTAGGAACAACTTGAAACTTTTAAATCTTATATGTTTTCCATTTTAATTTAAAAATGTTAATAAAGATAAAATACAAATTAGGATTTTATTCTATTTAGGTTTTCATATGAATATACATGATGGCTTTCAAATTTTTCAAAAATATGCTGTTTTATTCCAAAGATATCTCAATCTACATCTCCCTTTTTTTTTAACCTTAATGTTCTTTTCCTTGAGCTTCACTTTCAAAATCATACTCTCATGACTTGAAGGTAGAAACAAAGAAAATTTGATTGAAGGCAAATAGTCGCATTTCACATTACATTACTATAGTGGCCGGATAGAAATAATATTTATTTTAAAATAATGTACCACTACTGATAGTTATGAGTGAGCCTGAAAAAAGGGTTGTGCCTTCTAGTACTCTACACTCTACTTTGACTTGTTTTTATTTGGAATTTCTTTGCCAATCAATAATTTTCACTCTAGCATTTTAGTTTACATGTTATCAAATAAAAAAACTAAAGCCTTCTGGATAGATATACTGCAAAGAGTTAGTATTATAGTCACATTTATGTTTGTAGAACTTAGAGACAAATTCCTATTTAATATTTGAACTATGACCTCTTCATTGATAGAGTCGTAAAGCTTTATATAAGCTAGGTCTATGATAAGTAGTTTCACCATAAACATTAGCTGTTTTAGAAGTTGTTTTTCAAATAAACCATCTGGCTACATGCTGTACAAGTATCCTAAGAGAAGAAAATATAGTTATATAGTAACAAATCAAGAAATGAATAAAGGGTTATAAGGAGTATGTTTCATGTTTTTTAAAATGCATATCTGCATAACTTGAGTTTTAGTAAGAAATTTTCCATTTTGTCTCAGCATTAAACTGATCTGATCAAAGACATATGCTATTTAAAAATTCTTAAATAACTCATTACTGAGTAGAATAAAAATCATAGAAAGCTCATTGGCAGTATTTATATTAAGCAAGTATAATTGTTCAAATGAATAGATGAATCAGCTTACCCCACGCTTAATTCATTTGCTTAATAAAAACAGATTGTATTATTCTTTGATCTACTTGATCACTAATTACAGTAGAATTAATTTCCTATGCTTGATTTATTGGAATTATAAGTTTACCTAGCATCAAGATGAACTGAATACATAGGTGAAATACAGAATATAAGAAAAAAATAATTAATTTTCAATATAAGGTGATGGCAACTCTTAGTTACCCGAAAGGAATAAAATCAAGAAAAATAAATGGTGTTGGGAAAACTGGATAGCCACATGCAAAAGAATGAAAGTAGACCATTCCCATACACCATGCACAGAAATCAACTCAAAATGGATTAAAGACTTGAATGTAAGACCCGAAACTATGAGACTTCTAGAAGAAAACAGGCAGTACGCTCTATGACATTGGTCTGAGCAGCATAGTTTCAAGTCCCATGTCTGACCGGGCAAAGGAAACAAAAGAAAAAATGAACAAAAGGGACTACATCAAACTAAAAAGCTTCTGCACAGCAAAGGAAACCATCAACAAAACGAAAAGACAACCTAACAATTGGGAGAAGATATTTGCAAACCACACATCAGATAAGGGGTTAATATCCAAAATATACAAAGAACTCATACAGCTCAACAACAATAAAACCAACAATCCAATTAGAAAATGGGCAAAAGATCTGAACGGAGATTTCTCCAAAGAAGATATACAGATGGCCAAGAGGCATATGAAAAGATGCTCAACATCATTAGCTATCAGGGAAATGCAAATCAAAATTACAATGAGGTATCACCTCACTCCAGTCAGCATGGCTATAATTAACAAGACAGGATACGACAAATGTTGGAGAGGGTGTGGAGAGAAGGGAACCCTTGTTCACTGCTGGTGGCAGTGCTGCTGGTGCAGCCACTATGGAAAGCAGTTTGGAGTATCCTCAGAAAATTAAGAATAGATCTACCATATGATCCAGCTATTCCACTGCTGGGTATTTATCCAAAGAACTTGAAGACACAAAAGCATAAAGATACTTGCACCCCTATGTTCATTGCAGCATTATACACAATAGCCAAGAACTGGAAGCAACCTAGGTGCCCATCAAGGGACGAATGGATAAAGAAGGTGTGGTATTTATACACAATAGAATACTACTCAGCCGTAAGAAATGACAAAATCCAGCCATTTGTGACAACATGGATGGACCTTGAGGGTATTATGCTGAGTGAAATAAGTCAGAGGGAGAAAGTCAAATACCGTATGATCTCACTCATAAGTAGAAGATAAAAACGACAAAAGAAAAAAAACACATAGCATTGGAGATTGGACTGGTGGTTACCTTTGGGGAAGCGGGGAGGGCAAAAGGGGTGATTAGGCTCACATGTGAGGGGATGCGCTATAATTAGCGTTTGGGTGGTGAACATGATGTAACGTATACAGAATTCGAAACATGATGTACATCCGAAAAAAATAAAAATTAAAAACAAGGGAAAAATCATATAAATGTCTAACGAAATTACAGAGTAACTCAACACTTGTATTATACTACCAGAATAACACAATTCAAAATATTTCTAATTGTCCCTAATCCAGGACCACTGCACCTTTTGAATGTGATTGCTAAGTCTTAAGCTTTACTTCCAGTAATGCTCAGATCTCAATGACAAGCTGAATTCTGTTTTGTTTTGTCTTGTTTCCCTATTCTCTTGTTTATTCATCTATTCAACAACTGTATTGAGCAGACCCTGCATTGAAATAGTGTTTTGAAAAAAGGTTTTATTATATCATTTTTTTTACAGAAAAAGAAATGCCACCTGATCACCAAAATTTATAATCTCAATATGAATTTTAGGCACCAGAAATGAAACAACATTCCTTTAGTAGTGTTCATTTAGGAGGAAACCAAAAAAAGAAAACAAAGAATGATTTTGAGTCATGTCTCCCAGTCTTAAAACATATTAATGTATTAAACAGAAGAATGAATATGAAAGTGGCAGGTTTGGATAGAGAGGGCATGATATGAAATAGGATTTGAACATAATGAGTTCAAGGTGATGGTAAAGCAACCAAATAGAAACATCATGAAGTGGAACTTTTTTTAATGACATGTTATCTGTTATGGAGTATTTCCTTTGTGAGGATTGAATACTATACATTATGCAAATATTTGTGTCTTTTTCAGTATTTGGGGTAGATTGGAAATGTACTAGCTCAGAACTGGAACAAACCTTTTCAATTGAATTTATCTGTTTAATTATGTCTCTAGCAAACAGAAAAAATGCAAAAGTATTCTTGTTAATGAAGTTTTGGGCCTATATTCCCATGTACTGGGTTTTACCACTCATTCATGCAATTGTATCTGGGTATCTGTAAAATAGGGCTAAATGTATTCTTTTAAGACAGATGGGTGGCCAAGATAATCTAATGTGTTTCCTGTATTTGCAGCTCTTTCTCCATGTTGGCAACTGCATAAATGGAGAGAAAAGATTTCTTTCCTATTAGGTCTTCATTAGTTTTTAAGTGTAACGTTTAAGAAAAGAATAAGAGTTAAACCTGATTTGGAAAATTGTATCCTCTTCTCAATTAAAACAATCTGGAGTAACAATTGAATTTGACAAATATTCATGTGTTAAATTATAATTGGACTCTCACAGATGCTCTATCAGCTCTATTAACACCAGCCATTTGCATTTTGAGAGCATGAAATAAAATACACACATAATATACAATTCAGTGTTTCATAAAGTGTCAAAACAAAGGTTCATATTTCTATGTTCTAATTAGAGATGCAAAGCAGACAATTCATATCTTTTGTTATTTCATAGCAAACACTGGTATATTTAGCACTGGGAAACATCCCAGAGAGGCTACAAATTAAATTGAATGAGAGACAAATATATGTTTACAAAAACAAGAATGGTTGCCAAATAATGCATTTCTATAGCATATTTACAACTCAAACCCCATCATATAAATGAATCCCAAGAACAAGTCTCACAAATTAAAAAACTAACAATTTTACCAACCAAATACTGATTAGTGCTTTTTAAAATATTGAACAATTTTGATAAATATTACTAAAAGAAACTTGAATTATTGCATATATATCTCTTTCTGAAAAGTTAATATTTTGCATTCAAAAGCATATAAATTAACAAATATTTTTGTTATTTTTTATTAAGTATCTTTGATTTGATTCATACAGCCAAAAAGAAAGAGATTAATAATTGTTTGTATTATGAGCATTTTAATACTAATGCTCATGAGTCACTTCCCTATGAAAGCTAAACGTGTCCTCTTAGAATATTTCAGGAATGATCTGGTCAAACTAATTCAAACTATATTATTACTTGAGTCTAGACATTTTGTCAACAATTGCTTAATCACAATGTGCATGTAATTTTAGTGATACTCTGCTATATTGAGAAGGTAAATATTAAATATTTAACAGCTAAAAAATGCAGTAGGTGTTCTCTTATAATTTTTAAATTTGTAAAAGTAAACCAAAACAAAACAAAACAAAAATCTGGCATTTTTGAAAGGAAGAAAGCATTTACCAGCAGGGCTTTGACTCAAATGAATTGATACTTGGAATATTTAAGTATTTAGGACGAAAGATCTACTTGGGAATAGTATCTATAAGAGCTATGTGATACTATTTTGCCAAGCCAAGAATTCAAAGAAGCATACTTATAGCTTGTATTCATATGAAGGAAGATGCCAAGAAAGGCAAAGTGAAGCATAAGGAAGTCATGAAGTCATGAGGAAATTGGAATTGCAAAGGGCAAAAAATGTGAACCAAGGGGAAAGCAAGCTTCTGTCAGGAATGAGGTGAAGCATGCACCAAGAAGAAGGCGTAAAACCAATTATTTCAGGAGATAATAGAGCAAGAGCTACATTTCAAGGAAAGTGAATCAGTCCTGTGAACCTCTTTTGTTAACGTGTCTGTGTATCTCCTGGTTTTGCCTCAGCAGTCATTTGGCACAATATCCTCTCATTCTTTTGCTGTGAGAGTCAGTGGAAACTTCTCCTCTTCATGCTTGTTATGTGCATATTAATCATATGTCACATATGTATCATCTTATGCTAGAACTGTAGCCACGGAAGTCTAAGTGTTCTTTAGGTAAGCCTATAATTTGACCAGAGAGACTCATCATTAGGAAGTAGAAACATATTACTTGGTTATAGATTTTTAAGTGCTGAACATTCAAATATGAATGGAGGTCTAGTTTCATTCTCTTGTTTGAAGGAATCACTGGTGTATATAATAGCGACCATGTAGAATGTCGGAGTCAATTTGAAATTGCTGAGTAAGGGGATTGGATCCATTTTATGGTGGGGTAATATTTTTTTTTTATTGTTTGTTTGTTTAAGTCTTTTGGAAAGAGGGTTTTGGGTGAATTGGGAAATTTGTGCTTCTAAGACAAAACTCCACCATGCTTGTTTTGAAGCCCAGGATGCGCATTAGTAACAATAGGAGAACACAAAGACCACTATAACTACCTTTTCATAAATGTGTATGCTCTGATAAATACTCCAGATCAACAAATCTCTAAGGGGGTGGAGTTTAGTACCTAGAAATACATTTTGTTCTTAGTGGTACAGTTGAAATCACTTGTGATCAATTTCTGTAGGAAGAAATACAAAAAAGGAGATAAATAGATTTAGGTCAAGTGGGAACAAGATTCCCCAGTGCTATAATGAAGTGTATTGGTTTTATGTACCAGACATTGGGGTAGACTAAACATGGAGACAATAATCAAACGGTGCTTGGGTTCTTGAAATTGTTTTTCCCCCTGAGGGTAGAGTGTGAGGAATGGCTTCTATTTAATGATGTAAGGAAGAGAATAAGCAAGAACTAATAGAAATTTAAAGTCCTACTGAAATAACAAATTTCTGAAAATTTTTACATTTAGTAGGTATACATCTCATTAAATTGGATATAACTTGACATATCACAACACATATAAAGGAGACAATCAAAGCATATGTGGCCATATTTACATTTTTTGGGGATTTAAACATAAAGTTGTCGGAGGTATAGTAAGAATAATTGCATTGGATTTTATATGATGACCCACGTTCTTGTTGTAAATGAAGTTACCTACTATTGTCTGAGTAGATTGTCCATCCCAATTTTTACAAGCAATAAAAAATAATATCCTAACACCTTTGAAACATAGTGTGCTAGTGTGAGTCTAAAGGAATATGCAAAAAAAAATTTAGTTGTTATAGGCTTCTAAAATATGCAATTTCCACTTATCTGCTTATCAGCTCAAAAATCAACATTATGTCCATTAATCTCTTAGAAGGTTTAATTTAATTTATTAACAGCAAACTCCTGGGACGAGGTAGTACAGATATCAAATACTAGAGTAAATTGATAGTTGATCCTTATAGTAATGATATTGAAAAGGCTGTTGGTCACCAAAGACCTGGCATATTCCATTTATTTATTTGTTTATTTTGTGTGTATATGAATATGAATACATATTTATTTTTAATATATACCTATTCATTTAAAATCAGATTTTATTTTTTAGTTTTTCCAAGGCCTCTTTCTTTGTTCTATTATTATTGAAGTCTAATTGACATACAACATTACACTAGTTTCAGGTATATAACATAATGATTTAGTATTTGTATACATGGCAAAATGATGAGCACAATAAGTCTTGTTAACATCCGTCATCATATACAGTTACAGAATGCTTTTTTTCTTGTGATAAGAAGTTTTAAGATCTACTCTCTTAGCAGCTTTCAAATATGCAATACAGAATTATTAACTATAGTCACCATGTTATACTTTACATCTCCATGACTTATTTATTTTATAACTGAAAGTGTGTATTTTTTTACTTTGTTTACCCATTTTTTTCACTCCCCTAACCCCTGCCTCTGGCAACCACCAGTCTGTTTTCTATAAGTATGAAGTATTTTTGTTTTTTGTTACATGCCAGGAACTTTTTATTATTATTATTTTCTTGAGGTCATAATAGTTTATAACATTGTGAAATGTCAGTTGTACTTTATTATTTGTCCGTCACCATATATATATGTGCCCCTTTCTCCCTTATGCCCCTTCCCCAATCCCATTCCCCTCTGGTAACCTGTTCTCTTTGTCCATGTGTTTATCTTCCACAGATGAGTGAAATCATGCAGTGTTTATCTTTCTCTGTCTGGCTTATTTCACTTAACACAATACCCTCAAGGTCCATCCATGTTATTGCAAATGGGATGATTTTGTCTACTTTTATGGCTGAAAGATATTCCATTGTATATATATATATATATACCACATCTTCTTTATCCAATCATCAGTCCACGCGCACTTGGGTTGCTTCCACATCTTGACTATTGTGAATAACGTCTCAATGACATAGGGGTGCATAAGTCTCTTTGAATTGTTGATTTCAAGTTCTTTGGATAAATATCCAGTAGTGAGATAGCTGGGTCATATGGTAGTTCAATTTTTAATTTTTTGAGAAATCTCCATACTGCTTTCCATAGTGGCTGCACCAGTTTACATTCCCAACGGCAGCATATGAGGATTCCCTTTTCTCTGCATCCTCTCCAACGTTTGTTGGTTTTTGTCTTGATGACTAAAGCCATTCTAAAAGGTGTAAGGTGCTATCTCGGTGTAGTTTTGATTTACATTTCTCTAATGGTTAGTGTTGTCAAACGTCTTTTCATGTGCCTATTGGCTATCTATAAATCTTCTTTGGGAAAATGTCTGGTAAGATCGTCTGCCCGTTTTTTGATTGGGTTGTTTATTTTATGTTGTCGAATTTTATGAGTTCTTAATATGTTTTGGAGATTAACCCTTTGTTGGATATAACATTTGCTAATATTTTCTGCAGCTTGGTAGGTTGTCTTTATGTTTTGTTCTTGGTTTCCTTTGCCTTGCAGAAGCTCTTTAGTCTGATGAAGTCCCATTTGTTTATTTTTTCTTTTGTTTCCCTTGCCTGAGTAGACGGTGTTCAAAAAGATGTTTCTAAGACTGATGTCAGAGTGTACTGCCTATATTTTCTTCTAGGAGTTTTAAGGTTTCACGTCTTACCTTCAAGTCTTTAATCTATTTTGAGTTAATTTTTATATTGTGAAAGATAGTGGTCTATTTTCATTGTTTTGCATGTGGCTGTGAGTTTTCCCAAAATCATTTTTTAAAGAGACTTTCCTTTCTCCATTATACGTTCTTGGCTTGTTTGTCAAAGATTAGCTGTCCATAGATGTGTGGTTTTATTTCTGGGCTTTCAATTCTGTTCCCTTGATCTCTGTGTCTGTTTGTACCAGTCCCATGCTGTTTTGATTACTATAGCTTTGTAGTATATTTTGAAGTCGGGGATTGTGATGCCTCCAGCATTCTTCTTTTTTCTCAGGATTGCTTTAGCTATTCGGAGTCTTTCATTGCCCCATATGAATTTTAGAATTCATTGTTCTATTTCTGTGAAGAATGTCATTGGGATTCTGATTGGGATTACATTGAATCTGTATATTGCTTTAGGTAGTATGGACATTTTAACTATGTTTATTCTTTGAATCCATGAGCATGGAATATCTTTCCATTTCTTTATGTCATCATTGAATTTCTTTTGATAATGTCTTATAGTTTTCATTGTATAGGTCTTTCACTTCCTTGGTTAAATTTATTCCCAGATATTTTATTCTTTTTACTGCAATTGTAAATGGGATTGTATTCTTGAGTTATTGTTGTTAGTTCATTGTTATAGTATAGAAATGCAAGTGATTTTTTTAAGTTGATTTTGTACCCTGCAACTTTGCTGTAGTTGTTGATTATTTCTCATAGTTTTCCAATAGGTTCTGTAGGATTTTCTATATGTATTATCATGTCATCTGCAATGAGCTAGAGTTTCACTCCTTCCTTATGAATTTAGATACCTTTTATTTCTTTTTGTTGACTAATTGCTCTGCCCCAAACCTCCAGTACCATGTTGAATAATAGTGGCGAGAGTGGGCACTCTTGTCTTCTTCCTGTTCTCAGAGGGATGACTTTCTGTTTTTCCCCATTGAGTATGGTGTTAGCTGTGGGTCTGTAATATATGGCCTTTATTATGTTGAGGCACTTTCCTTCTATACCCATTTTGAGAGATTGTATCATAAATGGATGTTGGATATTGTCAAATGCTTTCTCAGCGTCTATTGAAATTATCATGTGGTTTTTATTCTTCTTTAATGTGGTTTATCATGTTGATTGATTTGCAGATGTTGAACCATTCCTGGATACTTGGTATTAATCCCACTTGATCATGGTGTATGATCCTTTTAATGTATTCGGTTTGCCAGTATCTTGTTGAGGATATTTACATGTATGTTCATCAGTGATATTGGCCTGTAATTTTCCTTCTTTGTGTTGTCCTTGTCTGGCCTTGTAGAGTGAGTTAGGAAGTGTTCCATCTTTTTCAATTTTTTGGAAGAGTTTGAGAAGGATAGGTATTAAATCTTCTTTGACTGTTTGGCGGAATTCTCCAGAGAAGCCATCTGGTCTTGGACTTTTATTTTGGGGGAGGTTTTTGATTACTGTTTCAATGTCTTTACTTGTGGTTGGTCTATTCAGATTCCCTATTTCTTCTTGATTCAGTTTGGGGAGGTTGTATGAGTCTAAGAATTTATTTAATTCTTCTACATTGCCCAATTTGTTGGCATATAGTTTTTCATAGTATTCTCTTATAGTCCTTTGTATTTCTTTTGTAATTTCTCCTCTTTAATTTCTAATTTTATTTATTTCAGCCTTCTCTCTTCTTTTCTTAGTGAGTCTAGCTAAGGGCTTGTTAATTTTGTTTATCTTCTCAAAGAACTGGCTCTTAGTTTCATTGATAATTCCTACTGTTTTTTGGTTTCTATGCCACTTATTTCTGCTCTAATTTTTATCATTTCCCTCCTGCTGCTGACTTTGGGCTTTGTTTGTTTTTCTTTTGCTAGTTCTGTTAGGTGTAGTTTAAGATTACTTATTTGAGATTTTTCTTGTTTGTTAAGGTTGTCCTGTGTTGCTATGAATTTCCCTCATAGGACCACTTTTGCTGCATCTCATATGAGTTGGTATGGTGCATTTTCATTTTCATTTGTCTCCAGATATTTTTTGATTTCTCCTTTAATTTCATCACTGATCCACTAGTTGTTCAGTAGCATGTTTTTCAGTCTCCACAATTTTGTCACTTTCCCAGCTTTTTTCTTGTGTTTGCCTTTTAATTTCATAGCATTATGGTTGGAAAAGATGCTTGATATGATTTCAATCTTCTTAAATTTACAGAGCCTTGCCTTGTTTCCCAATATATGATCTACCTTTGAGAATTTTCCATGTGCACTTGAGAAGAATGTGTATTATGCTGATTTTGGATGTAGTGTTCTATATATATCTATTAAGTCCCTCTGATCTAGTTTTTCATTTAATTGCATTACTTCCTTGTTGACTTTCTTTCTGGAAGATCTATCCATTGATGTAAGTGGGTTGTTGAGGTCCCTTACTATTATAGTGTTGCTGTTAATTTCTCCTTTTAGGTCTGGTAATGGTTGCTTTGTGTACTTTGGTGCTCCTGAGTTAGGTGCACATATATTTATAAATGTTATGTCCTCTTGGTGGAGTGTCCCTTTTATCATTATATACTGCCCCTCTTTGTCTCTCATTCCCATTTTTATCTTGAAGTCTAGTTTGTCGGATCTAAGTATGGCAACATCTTTTTTCTTTTGTTTTCCATTAGCTTGGAATATCCTCTTCCATCCCTTCACTCTGAGCCTGTGTGTGTCTTTAGAGTTGAGATGTGTTTCCTGGAGACAGCATAATGTTGGGTCTTGTTTTTCAATCCATTCAGCCACTCTGTGTCTTTTGATTAGATGATTCAATCCATTTACATTTAAAGTGATTATTAATATATGAGAGCTTAATACTGCCATTTTATCACTTGTTTTCTGGTTGTTCTGTATTTCCTTTGTTTCTCTTCCTGTCTATTTCTGACTGCAAATTCAGTTTGGTGTTTCTCTGTGATGGTTTTCTCAGTTTTCTCTTTATTTATCATTTGTGTCTCTGTTCTGATTTTTTTGTTTAGTGATGAATGTGAGGTTTATATAAAAGATATTGTAGATGAGATAGTTCATTTTCTGATAGCCTCTTATTTCCTTAGTTTAAGCAGCTTCCATCCCTTACCTCTTCCCCATCTAAGTTATTGTTGTCACAACTCATTCCATTTTGTGTTGTAAGTTTGTGATTAAAATGCATTGATTATAGTTATTTTTGTTGCTCTCCTTCCTTTTACCTCTAATTTTACAATTAAGTTCTTGGTACTCTGTTCTGATAAAGAGCTGCAATTTTCTGATTTTGTCTATTTATCTCCTTGCTCAAAGCTTTGTAAACCTTTTCTTTTTTCAAGTATGAAGACCTTTTTGATCGCTTATTTACGGGGTGTCTTGTGGCTATGAACTCCCTCAGCTTTTGTTTATCTAGGGAAGTTTTTATTTCTCCATTGTAAGTGAAAGTTAGCTACACTGGATAGAGTATTCATGGCTGAATGTTTTTGTCTTTCAGAATTTTGAATACATCATTGCACCCTCTCCTAGCCTGTAAGGTTTCTGCTGAGAAATCCACTGAAACACTGATAAGCTTTGCTGGTTATTTTCTTCTGCCTTGCTGCCCTTAATATTTTTTCTTTCTCACTGACTTTTGCCAGTTTTACTAATATATGCCTTGGGGAAGTCTTTTTGCTTTGATGTTACTTGAGAGTTCTATTAGCTTTGTTTACATGTAATTCCAGCTCCTTCCCCAGGTTTGGAAAGTTCTCAGCTATTATTTCTTTGAACAAGCTCTCTGCTCCTTTCTCCTTCTCTTCTCTCTCTTGAAAACCTATAATCCTTATGTTGCATTTCCTAATTGAGTTGGATATTTCTTCAAGAATTTCTTCATTTCTTTTTAGTCTTACTTCTCATTTCTTCTCCATGTGCAGCATTTCTATATTTCTGTCCTTCAAATTACTGATTCTGTCCTCCAAAATATCAACTCTATTTTTTAAAGACTCTAGGTTTTCTTTTATTTCATTTATTGTGCTTTTCATCTGCAACCCTTGTGATTTCTTTTTTATACTTTCAGTCTCTTTTGTGAAGAATTCACTGTGTTTGTTAATCTTATTCCTGAGATTGTGGAACTATCTTTTTGAGTTCTTGTAACTCATTGAGTTCCTTTATGATAGCTATTTTGAATTCTGTCATTTAGGTTGTAAATTTCTGTGACTTCAGGATTGATTTCTGGGTACTTGTCATTTTCCTTCTGGTCTGGAATTTTAATATACCCCTTCATGCTATTTGATGGTATAGAATTGTGCCATTGCATAGTGGTAGTGTCTGGTTGCAGATTCCATCTGCCACCACTGGGAGAGGGCAAGAGCTGTGTCTTCTGAGCCTACTGTGACCCCTGGCAGATGTGTCTATCCATTGGAAGGTCTGCCAAAAGAGCCCATCTGCATTTGCCCAGTGGCCACTGCTGCTCTACCCACATATATGCAGGTGCTCTGGTGGGGATCCTCTGTTCTGGCCAACTGGCTGAGCTGGTGACCCAAGGTGGGAGAGAGGAGAGTGGCACTTTCTTTTGTATGTGTGATTGTGTGTATCTCCACACTGCATTCACTGTCTGCCAGTTTGAACTGCTCAGCTTGGTGTGGGCACTCCTGTGATTCTTTAACTGCCTCAGTGTGGAAGATTACCACAGGCTGGCAGGCAACTCTGAGAGCACAAGTATTCCCCCGTGAGGGGTGTCTTTTTCCCCTTCTCCTCTCAGTATCATGTGCCAGCCACCAGCGAGGTCTTGTGCCCTAGATTGCTGCCACTCAGAGAAGGAGAGGAGATATCCTTTCCTCCTTCCACTGCCTCCACAGGGTGTCCAGCTCTCCCATCTTAAGACTCATGGCTGTATGGATCTCTCAGACACCTGTCATATTGTGTGAATGTCCTCTGTTGGTTTATGAATGTCCTTTTCATTGTATCTTAGTTGGGAGAGACTAAGGGAAGAGCTCACCCCACCATGATGTTGACATTACTGACCAGCTGCAAGCTTGTTTTTCGTAGATTCTACATATAAGTGATGTCATATGGTATTTGTCTTTCTCTGTCTGATTTATTTCACTCTGCAAAATGCCCTCAAGTTTCATCCATGTTGTTGCAAATGGCAAGATTTCATTCTTTTTGTTATTTTATTTTTTTTATTATTCTTTTTCGGCTTGAAGAAGATTGGCCTGAGCTAACATCTGTTGCCAACCTTCCTCTTTTTGTTTGAGGAAGATTGTCCCTGAGCTAACATTAGTGCCAATCTTCCTCCATTTTGTGTGTGGGATGCTGCCACAGCTTGGCTTGATCAGCAGTGTGTAGGTCTGTTTCTAGGATTCAAACCCACAAACCCCAGGCTGCCAAAGTGGAACATTTGAACTTAACAACTACACTACGGGACTGATCCCAAGATTTCATTCTTTTTTATGGCTGAATAATATTCTATTCTATATATATACCACATTTTATTTTTCCATATCCTTCCTATTGTAAATGATGCTGCCATGGACATGGGGGTGCATATATTTTTTTGAGTTAGTTTCTTCATTTTCTTTGGATAGACAACTAGAAGCAGAATTGCTCAATCATATGGTAGTTCTTTTTTTTTTTTTTTAAAGATTGGCCCCTGAGCTAACATCTGTTGTGAATCATTTTTCCCTTCTTCTCTCCCAAGCCTCCCAGTACATAGGTGTATATTGTAGTTGTAGGTCCTTCTGGTTGTACTATGTGGGACGCCACCTCAGCATGGCTGACAAGCATTGCCATGTCCATGCCCAGGATCCAAACTGGCAAAAGCCTGGGCTGCCAAAGCAGAGCACATGAACTTAACCACTTGGCTATGGGGCTGGCCCCTGGTAGTTCTCTTTTTAATATTTTCAGGAAACTCCAAACTGTTTTCCATCATGGCTGCACCCATTTACATTCTTACAAACAGTGCACAAGTGTTCTCTTTGTTTCATATCCTCACTAACCCTTGTTATTTCTAGTCTTTTTGACTACCATTTACATTCCTACCAACAGTGTACAAAAGTTCTCTTTGTATCATATCCTCACTAACACTTGTTATTCCTAGTCTTTTTGATAAAAGCCATTCTAACAGCTGTGAGGTGATATCTCATTGTGATTTTGATCTGCATTTCCCTGATGATCAGTGATGTTGAGCATCTTATCATGTACCTGTTGGCCATCTGTATATCTTCTTTGGAAAAATGTCTGTTCAGATCCTCTGCCCATTATTACATCATATTGTTTTTTGCTGTTGAGTTGTGTGAGTTCATTACATATTTTGGATATCAACTCTTTATCAGATATATGATTTGCAAAGATTTTTCCCATATAGTAAGTTGCCTTTTCATTCTGTTGATGGATTACTTTGCTGTGTCAAAGCTTTTTAATTTGATGTAATCCCACTTTTCTTTTGCTTTTGCTGCCTTTGCATTTGGTGTCAAATCCAAAAAAGTCATCACCAAGACTGATGTCAAGGAGCTTACCACCTATGTTTTCTTCTAGGAGTTTTATGTTGTCAGGCCTTATGTTCAAGTCTAATCCATTTTACTTAATTTTTGTGTTTGGTGTAAGAGAGTGGTCTAGTTTAATTCTTCTGCTTGTGGCTGTTCAGTTGTTCCAACATCATGTATTGAAGAGACTGTCATTTCTTCATTGTATAGTCTTGGCTCCTTTATTTTAAATTAACTGATCATATATATGTGGGTTCATTTTGGAGCTCTCTATTCTGTCCCACTGATTGATGTGTCTGTTTTTACCCCAATACCATACTGTTTTGATTACTATAGAGTTGCAATGTAGTTTGAAATCAGGGAGTATGATGCCTACAGATTTTTCTTTTTCATGACTGCTTTGGCTCTGGGGTCTTTTGTGGTTCCACACAAGTTTTAGGATTATTTGTTCTATTTCTATTGTAAATGGGATTGTTTTCTTAATTTCTCTTCCTGATGGTTTATTGTTAATGCATAGAAATGCAACTGATTTCTGTATGTTGATTTTTGTATCCTGAAACTTTACTGAATTCATTTTAGTTCTAACAGTTTTTTGGTAGAGTCTTTAGGGTTCTCTATATGTAATACCACGTCATCTTCAAATAGTGACAATTTACTTTCTCTTTTCCAATTTGGATGTTTTTTATCTTTTTTTGTCTAATTGCTGGCTAGGTCTTCTAATACTATGTTTAATAAAAATGGTGAGAATGGTCATCCTTGTTTTATTCCTGATCTTAGAAGAAAGCTATGATGTTAGCTATGGGCTTGTCATATATAGCCATTATTATGTTGAAGTATGTTCCTTCTATACCCACTTTGTTGACAGCTTTTATAAATGGATGTTTAATTTTGTCAAATGCTTTTTCTGCATCTACTCAGATTATCGTATGATTTTTAGCTCTCATTTTGTTAATGTGGTGTATCACATTGAATGATTTGTGGATGTTGAACTATGCTTTCATCCTTGGAGTAAATCCCACTTGATCACAGCGTATGATCCTTTGAATGTATTGTTGAATTTGGTTTGCTAATATTTTGTTTAGGATTTTACATCTGTTTATCAGGGGTATTGGCCTGCAATTTTCGTTTCTTGCAGTTTCCTTGTCTGGTTTCTGTATCAGGGTAATGCTAGCCTTGCAAAATGAGTTTGAAAATATTTCCACCTCTTTTAATTTTTGCAAGAAATTGAGAATGATTGGCTTTCTTTAAATGTTAAAATTTAACAGTAAAGCAATCTGGTCCTTCAGTTTATTTTATTGGGACATTTTTGATTATTCATTCAATCTCCTTAGTAGTAATCAGTTTGTTGAAATTTTTTATTTCTTCATGATTCACTCTTGTAGGTTGTATATTTCTAGGAATTCACCCATTTCTTCTAGATTGTCAAATTTATTGGCAATAATTATTCACAGTAGTCTATTATGATCTGTTGTATTTCTGTGCTATAAGTTGTAACATGTCCTCTTTCATTTCTAATTTTACTTATTTGAATTCTCTCTCATTTTTTCTTGATTGATCTAGCTAAAGGCCTATCAATTTTGTCTATCTTTTCAAAGAACCAGCTCTTAGTTTCATTGATCTTTTTAATTGTCTTTTTAGTCTTTATTTCATTTTTTTCCACAGTGATCTTTGTTATTTCCTACCTTCTACTAACTTTGAACTTTGTTTATTCTTCTTTTTATAGTTCTTTGAAGTGTAAAGTTAGGTTGTTTATTTGAGATTTTTCTTGTTTCTTGATGTAGGCATTTATTGCTATGAACTTCACTCTTAGAACTGTTTTTGCTGCAGCCCATAAGTTTTGGTATGTTGTATTTACATTTTCATTTTTCTCAAGGTATTTTTGATTTCTCTTTAGACCTCTTCCTTGACCCAATTCTTGTTCAGTAGCATGTTGTTTAACCTCCACGTATTTGGGAATTTTTCAGTTTTCTTCTTGTAATAGATTTCTACTTCCATACTATTCTGGTCAGAAAAGTACTTGATATGATTTCAATCTTCTTAAATTTATTAAGACTTGTTTTATGGCCTAACATATGATCTATCCTGATGAATGTTCTATGTGCACTTAAGAAGAATGTTTATTCTGTTGCTTTTGGATCAAATGTTCTGTATATATCTGTTAAGTTCATGTGGTCTAATGTGTTGTTTAAGGCCAATGTTTTCTTATTGATTTCCTGGCAGGATGATCTATCATTGATGTAAGTAGGGCATTGAAGTCTCATACTATTATTGTATTGCTTTCTGGTTATTGGTCTATTAATATTGCCTTTATATATTTAGGTGTTCCTGTGCTGCTTGCTAAATATTTACAAATGTTTTGTCCTCTTGTTGGATTGACCTCTCTATCATTGCACAATAACCTTCTTTGTCTCTTATTACAGTCTTTGTTTTAAAGTTTATTTTATCTGTGCAAGTATAGCTACCTCAGCTTTCTTTTGGATTCCATATGCATGGAAAATCTTTTTCCATCCCTCACTTTCAGCCTGTGTATGTCCTTACATCTGAAGTGAGTCTCTTGTAGGAAGCATATAGACAGCTGTTGTTTTTTGATCCATTTAGCCACTCTGTGTCTTTTGATTGGAGAATTTAGTTCATTTACATTTGTCATTTTGTCAGTTGTTTTCTGGCAGTTTTGTAGCTCCTTTCTTTTCCTTTCTTCTTTGCTTACTCTCTTTGTTTTTGGCTTGATGGCTCTCTTTAGTGATATGCTTAGCTTCCTTTTTCTGTCTTTCATCTATCTACTATAGGTTTTTGCTTTCTGGTTACCATGAGGCTTACATGTGACAACCTGTATTTATAATTGTCTATTTTAAATTGATTACAACTTAAGTTTAAATACCTTCTCAAGTTTTACATTTTTACTCCCTACCCTTGCTTTGTGTTTTTGATGTCACATTTTACATCCTCTGTATCCCTTAAATAATTATTATATTTATAGTTATGTACACTACTTTGGTGATTTTATCTTTATTCTAGTTTACTAAGTGGTTAATCCATGACCTCTACTATATATTAACCTTTACCAGTGAGATTTATACTTGCATATGTTTTCTTATTCCTAATTAGCACCCTTCCTTTTCAGCTTAAAGAAATCCCTTTAACATCTCTTCTCAAGTTGATTTAGTGGTGATGAACTCCTTTTGCTTTTGTTTATCTGGAAATCTCTTTATCTCTTTTTCAGTTCTGAATAACTTTTCCAGGTTTTCTTAGTTGTAAGTTTTTTCTTTCAGCACCTTGATATTTTCTTTCTGATCTGCACAGTTTCTGCTGAAAAATCTGCTGATGGTTTTATGGGAGGTTCCCTTGTGCATAGCAAATTGTTTTCCTCTTGCTGCTTTTAAGATTCTCTTCTTAACTTTTGACTATAATGTGTCTTGGTGTGGGTCTCTTTGGTTTCATCTTATTTGGAACTCTTTGGGCTTCCTGGATCTGGGTCTGTTTACTTCCACAGGTTTGTGAAGTTTTCAGCCATTATTTCTTCAAATAAGTTGTCTGCCCCCTTTGCTCTCTTTTTTCCTTTTGGAGCTCTTATAACATGAATTTTAGTCTGCTTGATGTTGCCTCATAAGTACTTTAAACTACCTTTATTTTATTTTTGTTGCTCTGGTTGCATTCCACTACCCTGTCTTGGAATTCACTGATTCTTTCTTCTGCTTTATCTAGTCTCCTGTTGAACCCCTCTAGTGTATTTTCCAGTTCAGTTATTGTATTCTTCAGCTCTGTGATTTCCAATTGGTACTTTCTTAGTTTTTCTTTCTCTTTATTGAAGTTATAACTGTGTTCTTCTATTTATCTCCCAAGTTCAGTGAGCATTTTTATAACCAGTACTTTTAACTCTTTATCAGGTAAATTACTTTTCTCTATTTCATTGAGGTTTTTGGGGGGGGAGGTTTTATCTCTTTCTTTCATTTGGAACACCTTCCTTCGTTTTTCATTTTGCTTAACTCTCTGTGTTGTTTTTTATGCACTAGATAAAACAGCCACCTCTTCTAGTCTTGAAGTAAGAGATGAACCTTATTGTTTTACTCTGCCCTAGCTCTTGGTTATCTCTCAAACTTTTGTGATGGTCCAAGCAGCCTTTTTTTATTTTTGATGGCTTCCAGTAGTTGAGGGTGTGCTAAGACCTATTAGTCCCCGAAAGGGGAGGATCTCAGTCATCACGGACGTTCAGGCTGATTTGAAGCCAGACCTGAAGGCAACAGCTTTTGGAGCATGCAAATATATGCAGTCCTATGGAACTGCAAGCTTAAGCACCACTGGCCATGAGTGACAGGCAATATAGAGTTGTCCCCTTGGTGTGGTAGCAAAAGAATCAGGGCTCTGGACAAGTTTATAATCTCTTATCTGGGAAATAATGGGAAACACTAATGAGGCAGGGGGAGAGCATAAGGATGGTGTGTACCATCCTACATTCCCTGAAAGCACATCTGTAGGCCACTAGATGTGTGCCAATCCTAAAGTCTGCCTCTGAGGCTGTCACTCCAGGACAAGCAAATAGTCTTCTTTCACAGAACGAGTGGAGATGGATCTTAGTTAGCTGTCTGTTCAGTGCTCTGGGTGTGGTAGCCTTCCAAGAACTATCTCTCTGATTGTTAGAGTCCTGTAAGAACCCAGAAACACAACCCCCCCCTGACTACCAGAGCCAGGTGATCAAGGGGCATTCCCTGGGCAGCAGCCACAAAGACTGAGGCACTAGAATAAAAACCATGGCACCAGATGCATGTAAAGCCTCCCCTCCTGGAGATACTGGCTCTGTGGAGCATGGCAGGGAGAGTGCAAACAGGACACATTGAGGAAAAAGAAAAAAATAGTTGACATCTGCTAGCTTTAGCTTGGCAGAGGGAGAGCACAAAAATGTCACCCACTAGCACTTTGATCCCTGGAGAGTATCCTAACAGCACCTGACCCTCCAGCCAACACTTTAAGATTAGCAAATGAATCTATTTCACATAAAGTCTGGGTGCTTTTTAAATACTGCTTCTGTACTAGGTCCTTGGGCAAGTGAGTCTGTGCTTTGAACCCTTTAAGAGGGATTTCTCAGCTCATACAACCCTTTGGGTCTTATTGGCAAGAGTCTTGTTGGTTTTCAAAACAAGATGTTTTGGGGGCTTGTCTCTCATGTATATGTTCTAAAAGTTGGGGTGTCTGAGGTGGGGTACAAACACTTGACTTCTCAGGGAGAAGCTTCAGGTTTGTGAGTTCCCTCCTGATTGTGGGTCACCACACTGGGGGTGGGGTTTACTGTGAGAGCACATCTCAGCCTCTCCTACTTCCCTTGATATGGCCCTTTTCCCATTTGCTGATGTTAAGGGAGCTGCTCAGCTGGATTTCAGGTCTTTTTCAGAGGAAATTGCTCCATATGTAGCTGTAGATTCGATGTTTCTGTGGGAGGAGGTGAGTTTGAGATCTATCTACATCACCACCTTGGACTGCCTTTCTCCATTTATTTTCTTACAATTAGGACTGGAACTCCATAGCAGAGTTTAAATGCTAAATGAAGCACTCCCAGAAGATTGCGTCCAGAAACTTCTTTAGAGTTCAAATTTCAGACTGGGAGAAATAAGCAAATTTCCCCACAGAAATATGAAGCTTACGTGTAAGAGAATGGCACTATCATGTAGGAAATGATATTTATCCCATATATTGAGTTATGTACCATTCTCTAGGTTACAAACAATAACATAATTTCTCCCCTCAATATCTTACAGTCTGCGAGGCAACCCTGTTGTCAACCATTCTGTTGACTCACAGTTAAGGAAATCAAATAAGAATCTGACTTTCATGGTCTTAAGTCAGAAATGGTTTAGATTACAGTACATTACTTACATTTATTGGCCAGGCTTTTAAGTTAACTGTTCTATTTTATAATTTGCCATTCTGTTACCCTTCCTAATTTGCCACGTATGAACTATAGAGACCCACTCTTTTTCAGAGTGCTGCACTTTCTACTTGCAGCTTGTATGAATAAATAAACACTTGATGGACTCTATATAATGAATCTGATTAGATATAAGTCTTGAACCTTAATGAAAGACTCCAAAGGAAGTGTTAACAATAGAAATTAAACTTGTTTGGAGTCACATGTGTACACAAATATTGACTAGATTCAAAAAATTGTTTCATATTCCTGAACCCATAGGAAATGAAAATAAAAAAGGAGAGTTTAGAATTTTCTCGGCTTCAAAAAATGGATGAGCAGGTCCTTGAGAGATTGTTAATTGCCTTTAGAATTTAGACGAAAATATTAGCATGAAATAGGATGGCAAGTACTTCTTCTATATTGTTTATTATCATGTTTTCAGTTCTTGGGACACTCTTTTTTTTGTAGCAAGGACTCAAAAGTTAATTATTTAATAGTTGAATATATAAGTGCAGGCCCATATACTGATTTGGGGATAAATTCCATCTTAGGAATAAGCCATGGTATTCACAGCACAGGGCTAGGAAGACAGGAATTGGGAGTCCTGCCAAGCAGTTGATATCAATGAGATCTGAATGGGTGAAAACCCAGCAGATTTCCAGAGTGTAACGATGGGGCACTGGGAACAGGCTATGTGTAATGTTGGAGATAGGTCTGCAGACGTCAGGAAAATCTTACAAGGTTTAGCTCTTCCAGCAAGTGGCAGTATAGAATAAAGTTCAGAATCAGAATTTTAACTTGCTAGAGGTTTTGTGAATATAGTTTCTGGAGTAAGAAATGGCCAGCTTTGCCACTTTTGGTCAGTGCAACTTTGAGTAAGTTGTTACTTTTCTTAAATCTGCAAAGTAACATTCACAAAATACTTCATAGTAACATGATGAGGATTAAATAAAATATCAATTGAAACAATGCCTAGAAACCATAAAATGTTTGTTAGGGACTTATTATTCGAAGAAGAAAGAGGAGGAAGAGAAGCAAGAGAATAAGGTCAACCCAGGAGTCAGTGATGGTAGAATTGAATACTGGATAGATTATCACTACAAGGTTTTAGATTCAGAACTAATAAAAGGATGCAGTATTTATAATAGCAGATGTAATCTTGGTCACAAGAGGAGGACAGAAGCTCATATGTTAGAGTTGGGCCAAGATATCAGAGCTGGAAATGCCATTAATCTTGACTTGGTTCGGAGTCACCTAAATATCAAAATATATATAAATGCCTCTGGATTTTTCTAAATTGCACAGAAAAAGCTGTAGCAAATAGCAGCCATGGGTATTGAGGACCCTAACAGTAGAGATCCAGGCAAATTATGCAACCAAGGATATGAACTAAACTGTGAAAATACATGCATCCTTTAGTCTTGACCTCTAGGAGTTTTGTGTTCCCCACAAACTAGCTTTGCTCCAGACAAGTGCCCTTCTGAAAATTCTGTTGGTTATGCCAATCATTAGGGTAGCAGCAGAGCTTTTAACAAAAAGTGAGAAGTTGAGGAGGGTTTTATCTGATTCCAAACACAAAGTTCTTAACCCATTGTCATACTCAGAATATCATGAATGTGGTCTGTGCTGTCCAGGAAATTTCCCTGAACTTGATAGGATGGGCTTTTGTGAGTGTTTATGATGGTTTGTAAGTTTACCTTCAATGACAGATTTGCAAATGTATCTGTATTTGATATATCTTTTCACTAAACTCGCAATCTATATTTAAAATTGTCGCATGTTTTCTGTTCTTAGGCTTTGTTTGTTTAGATCTAACAAAATATGTCTCCTCTCAAATCTTCTGTTAGTTATAAACACAAGGCTATTTGCAGCATATTAAAGTAATTCAGTAATTGACAGCTCATCAACAGGAGATCAAGTCATGTCTGTCATGCTGGATGCTGTTTCTACTTAAGTGGGATACAATTTTGGCCACTTATGGAAAACGTGATATTATGTGTTCTTTGCTCCATCTGCTTCTTCAAGCTTCTCTGCATTCGTGACCACATTTAGATCATTAATGCAGAGATTATTCCTTTTGTGAATTTACCATATAAATATATTTAACTACTCCTATGTTTGTTTGTCATAAAATAGACATTATGAAATAAGAGCTGGTAACAGGGATATTGCAGCCATATTGATTTGTGTCACAATCCTGCCTTGGCTACTGATGAGTCCCGTGATCAATTTTTCTCATTTCCAAAAGTAACATAATGATACTCAGTTTTTAAGACTGTTTTGAAAAGTGAATACAATAAAGCATATACAATTTCATATTACTGCCTAATCAGTAATATGCAATCACTAAACAGTATATACATATTTAGCTTTATTAGAATTGGCGTAGTAAACTGGAATTCTGACTTACACATCAGACAACTGCTCTGGGATTAAATATAATAAGAGTTTTCAGGCCGTCCTGGTGGCACAGCAGTTCAGTTCGCACATTCCACTTCTCAGTGGCCCAGGGTTCTCTGGTTCAGATCCCGGGTGCTGACATGGCACCAGTTGGCTAAAAGCCATGCTGTGGTAGGCGTCCCATGTATAAAGTAGAGGAAGATGTGCATGGATGTCAGCTCAGGGCCAGTCTTCCTCAGCAAAAAAAAAGAGGAGGATGGGCAGTAGTTAGCTCAGGGCTAATCTTCCTCAAAATAAATAAATAAATAAATAAGAGTTTTCATCCTACACTTGATTATTTATTGGT
Organism: Equus przewalskii; assembly: GCF_037783145.1. NCBI lineage: Eukaryota > Metazoa > Chordata > Mammalia > Perissodactyla > Equidae > Equus > Equus przewalskii. The sequence continues at coordinate 73,930,355 of NC_091833.1, read as the reverse complement.
ACTTGATTGTATATTGGTACACCAGAGTTGAGCTTCGTTCTTGGTATTTAGACACAATCTATCACGTAGTGTCAGATTAACTTTTACTCTTTGGAATTCTAAATAGACAAATGTGTATGTCAATCACATTTGTGGAAATATTGTATGGGGTCAATTAGAAAGTGATCATATAAGATACATCCTATTTAATCAGTGTAATCTCAGTACTATGAAGAAGATATTTCATTTGGATTATAGTAATTACCTTAATATTAATTTTAAAACACTCATATTCCAGATATAACTTGTATTGAAACATCCCCACACATTCTTTAAATATTCAACTTCTATCAGCAGTTGTATATACATGTATAAATACACATATATGTCTATAATTGGATATAAATAATGTTAGTTGTGAGAATTCTTCATTTTGTGCATAATCCAATATAGAAATATTAAATGCTTTAAAAATAAAGAAATAGATTGATAACTATTAAAATAGTATTATTAACCACATATGTATGTAAGAAGAACATCTTGAGTCCACAAATCTCTGTGACTTTTAAATATTGATACCGGGCAAGATAACAGTGATTATAATATAGTGTAACTTTAATTTTATATAATTCTTTGGGATATTAGCATTCATAATATCAAAATAACTCTTGAAAAAAATCCTTTAAATCACATATTTCCATTTAAGCTATAAGTATGTCAAGAAAAATCCTATTTGAAAACTCTTCATTTCTTATAAAAATGTTAACTTTTAGACATATTTGTGAATTGAAAAATCTCCAGTACCATCTACAATGTCAATCACACATCTATAAAAATAACAATAATATGAAGAAAAAATTGTTAGAAGAAAATGTTCTCAAAACATATTTTATTCTAATTAAATTTCAAACAACAAACTTTAAAAAATGCTTTAAAAGATATTTCTTTATAATTTTGAGATTTTGGAAGCTCAGAATTTAAGTAAAAATTGACAACTTGCTAGAAACTGCTAACCATTTTCAGCAGTTGAAGAAGAACAATTTTGAATATTGCTTAAGTTATGGCCCCAGGAAAGGTCCTTTTAAAAAACATGTTACTAGAACACATCCTTTAATTACATGTTGCTATGCCCCAAAGGGTTATCAAAATCATTAAATATCTTATTTTTTGCTTTAGTCATCAGACATTGAGAACCATCAGAATTCTAAGTCGGCAGCATGTTGAGTTTTTGCTTTTATTTTACTTGCTTGCCACAAGCTGTCTGAACATAACACAGACAAATCATGGTGAATCTGATATTGAATAAATCATTATAGAGAGGAAAATCAGTGAAGATAATGTTCATCCAAGTGTCCATAGCAATGGAACAAACATGATGGTAGTTAAAATTTATTAAGGACTCATAAGGATACTTTTTTGCCCAATACTCTTCAAATGAATATTCAGAATGGAATTGCAGCAGAGTGAAATATAACAGAATTATTGATAGTATACAAAACATAGCCACTTCCATCATTTTTATTCAACTAATTTTAAAGTCCCTTACTAAGTGCATTTACAAGTTATTTTACAAAGATGGAGAAGCACCTAATAAACATGTAATAAAAAACTGCTTGGGCGCCAGCCCCGTGGACAAGTGGTCAAGTTCATGAACTCTGCTTCCACAGCCCGGGCTTTGACAGTTTGGATCCTGTGCCCAGACCTAGCACTGCTCATCAGGACATGCATCCCACAGAGAAGATCTAGAATGACCTACAACTAGGCTGTACAAATACATACTGGGGCTTTGGGGAGAAAAACAAAATGCTTGACTCAAGGAATGTCTTTACAGTTTAAGGTGAGGAGATCAATTCTAAATAGCAAGATTTTACTAAAAACTAATTCTCTAAATTACGGTTAATGATTACCAACATTTTCAGTAGTTAAAGAAGAAGGACTTTTGAGGTTAACCCAAATAGTTTATTTGCCAGAAACTCTTGGAGAAATAGTTGAAGTGCTGGGCCTTGGAAGTACAAATAATTCTTACTTGCTACTTGCTATAAAATTCCCCTTTCATTCTCCTAGTGGAAGATGATGCAGATAAAACATAAGAGATTATTTCATTATTTTGAATATTAATTACTTTGCTCCATTGCCGCCTTTCTAGATCCAAGGTTTAACAGCATATTTTTTGCTCAAGTGACTATGTAAAGAAATGAATATATGGAAAAATATGATAAAATTATGAGTTAGGGTAAAAATCTTGGTCTGCTTGAGAAATGGTTAAATTTATATTCTTTCAGCATTGCATAACTCTTCAGCTTGTGCTTCATTGAACTTGAATATCATATCATCATCATCAAATCTTCAAATCCAGGGATTGAAGAAGGTACATAGTCTTTATCTTAGCTACTATTAGAGAAGGCGAACCTAATGGCTTGTTACCAGCATCCTTTCAACAATATCTTTTACATGATAAAGTGAGCCAAATTATGCCTTGTTCTTTTACCAACAGCAAATGAACGTGAACAAATGTTTATAGTACAAATGTACAGTATAATGACCACTGAAAGGATATAGCAGACTCCTGTACTATGTTTCCTGTGCAACAAGTTCAAATTTTTAAAAATCTGTCTACCAAAGCTTTAGTAATAAAATTGTAATAATAATTATGCCAAATTAAATTTTAGATTTATTCTTGTATCTCATTAATATAATCTACACTGTTGATATAATTACAATAATAGATCATTGACTTTAACCTTCAAACACTTAACATTGGGTCGAAATATGTATTTGGCACCCTTCTACAAGCGTGACAGCTTACTAAAACCTCCACTCCTGTTGGCCTAAAGTACTACATCTCTTTTCTGCCAATACATGAGAACTACATAATTTTGGTTATCTGGCTGACTGGTTCATAATGGGAAAGTGAAAATGACCAAACATGAAAATGTCTAGAAAAGTCCAGATGCTTCTGTGCTTAGCGGAAAAATATTACAACATACCTAAACTCACAAAGGAAAGGTACGAGTGTCCTCTTTGATCTGAAGCAAAAGGTGAGAGAAGTATGCCCTGGCATCCTGATTGCTTTCAAAGATACCAAAGACTTAAGAACATGCATAATTGTTTCACCACTCAGCTAGAAATTATGAGGTTTATACCAGGTGTCCTTGAAAACCATCTTGGATTGTTTTGATCCAAGTATTTGTTCATGAATAAAACTGAAAGCAATTAAAGTTGGATTTGTTTGTTTTATGTCTTATCTTTCTCACTAATATTCAGGAAGAATAATTATAAAATTCATTAATAATTAACATTGCTGATCTTTTAATACAAACATCTGTATTCAGTGTTGAATTGCAAGTTGCCTTGAATTTGATAAGTCCGAGAATATATAATAGAAGAATTAATCATACCTTTCACCAATTTGTAAACTGAATGAACTCTCTGGATATTCTAGAATGGAAAAGACTGTGTGGCTTATTATACAATTCACAAAAGTGAATTAGATTATAATACCTCAATATTTATGAATAACAAAGAGTGTTCTGGGGGAAAAATCCAACATTGAAATACTTTTATCAGTTGGGAAAAGGAGACTAATAAAAGAAAGTTACCAAATATTTTTATTTGCAAATAGATTTTTCTCGTGCTTATTTCATATTCTATGTGAGTCTGTCAAGTTCTTTTCTGACCTGTCATCATTTGTTTAGACAACCTTTGCTTCCTTGCCATGTGTTGTTTGCACTCAGCGATTTAGTGAAGACACCCACACACACACCCACACACACACTCACACACGTGATCACTCTCACCTTCCATGGATCTCTAAAGAAGCAAGCCATCCCTATTTTAAGACATTTCATTATTATAATAAGAGCAATAGACACACTATTCCAAATAAAATTAAGTTACATTAGAAAATAAGTAAGAAGAAACTGGAAAGAGAAAAGAGAGCTAAAATTAATTTTATGGTAAGAGTAAGGCACAGTGTTCTTTTAATTTTTTTTTTCTTTTTTGAGGACGATTAGCCCTGAGCTCACTTCTGCCAATCCTCCTCTATTTGCTGAGGAAGACTGGCCCTGAGCTAACATCCTTGCCCATCTTCCTCCACTCTATATGTGGGACGCCTACCTACCACAGCATGGTGTGCAAAGTGGCGCCATGTCCGCACCTGGGATCCAAACCGGCGAACCCCAGCCCACCAAAGCCGAATGTGCGCACTTAACTGCTGCACCACCAGGCAGGCCCTAATTTATTTTTAATAGTGCAATTTAGAATAAATATAGAAGCATATGTAAAGCACACTAAGGTCTTGGCATCTCGATTTGCACTTGATACTAACAGGGATTTGAGATTTGGGTGGAAGAAGGAGACAAATCTTGAAAGATATATAAGATCATAAGGAAGGATCTACATATATGAGATATATATATATATATATATATATACACACACATATATGAGTTTTGCTTATTCAGTCCTTTGTCCTAAAATGGAGATTTTTGGGTGATTTAGATAAAGGAAGTAAACTTTTTTTTTTTTTTTTTTTTAAAGATTTTATTACTTCCTTTTTCTCCCCAAAGCCCCCCGGTACATAGTTGTATATTCTTAGTTGTGGGTCCTTCTAGTTGTGGCATGTGGGACGCTGCCTCAGCGTGGTCTGATGAGCAGTGCCATGTCCGCGCCCAGGATTCGAACCAACGAAACACTGGGCTGCCTGCAGCAGAGCGCGCGAACTTAACCACTCGGCCACGGGGCCAGCCCCGGAAGTAAACTTTTCTAATCTTACCTATAAGCAGAAATGTTGGTTCTTGTGTATATTTTAAAGTGGAAAGGGTGATTCTAACAGCATCCTAGGAATGGAATTAAGATGTTTACAGGTATATCTTTAGTATCCAAGGTATTTTGCATCTATGGGAACAGAACTAAATAATTGAAGATGATAATACTCAGAAAATCCACAATACGTTTTCAAAAATTATGAGATATATATATGTGTCTGTACTTCAGGGCTGTAGGGATGTTTTTCCTTGCAAAGGAGGATAAATAGTGTTTAAAGTTTGATATTAAGCTTCTTAGCCAGCCCTGGTGGTCTAGTGGTTAAGTTTCAGGGCCTTCACTGGCCATGGCCTGGGCTTATTTCCTGGTGAGGGAACCACACCACCTGTCGGTCAGTTGTCATACTGTGGCAGCTGTGTGATGCTGAAAGTTATGCCAATAGTATTTCAAGTACCAGCAGGGTACCCATGATGGACAGGGGTCAGCAGAGCTTCCTGACTAAGACAGACTGGGAAGAATGATCTGGCCACCCACTTCTGGAAAAATTGGCCATGAAAATCCTATGAATAGCAATGGAGCGTTGTCTGATATAGCACCGGCAGGTGAGAGGATGGCACAAAAAGACCAGGTAGAGTTTCATTCTGCTGTACACAGGGTCACTAGTCGGAATCAATTTTACAGCAGTAAGAACAAGTTGGCCTTCTTAGTTACAAATTTCCTTCTATTCACTAAGTTATTTCATCTTATTTTAATATATTATTCAATTTTATGTGCTTTAGATGGAAAGCTTTCAACTCGCAATCTATATACTAACCTCTTCTTTCTCTAACTTACTCATCTCAGAAATTGGTACCACCATCTAACCAGTTGCTCAAGTAGAAGAAAATGTTACTGAGTCATTTCTTGATTCCCAAATTCATGTCTCCAAATCTGACCTTTTCTCTGAACTCTAAACCAATGCTATCCGATTGAAACTTCTACAATGGCGGATATATACTGTCCAATATGGTAGCCAGTAGCCCCATGTGCCCGTTACACATGCTCCTGAAAGCAGCTAGTATACTGAGGAACTGAATTTTTTATTTTATTTGATAAAAATTAATTTAAACTTAAATAGCCACATGGCGCCAGTGGTGACCATATTGGACAGCACAGCTCTAGACATATATAACCAACTATCTAATGTGTATATTCTCTTGGATATGCTATAAGAATCTCAAATTTAATACCCACTGGACTCAAGGCTCTTGATTTTTCAGGCCTACTCACCAACTTGGTTCTTCTCACTTTCCTATTAAAATCTGCCATTGCCACTCTTTATCTCTTTACATTATTAAAATTTGATGGCACTATCACTCTATTATTTTATACTCTATTTAGTGGATGATGTATTTTTTCTCTGTTTCCTTGGTTATAATGTTAGAAACATGAAGAAGGGATCTTACCCATCTTTATCACCATTCTAACCACAGAGTCTAGAATAGTGTTATCATATAGTAATCCTTCAATATCTCATGAATAAATGAATGAATATTTTTAAAAGAAGAATCACAATACTAGAGTCACAGACCAACAGAGCTGAGATTAAAGGGAAGATATTTGAGGTTAGACATTAACTTTATGGATCTGCCTTTTATGAGTAATATATCATTAGCAAAATGGCTGATTTAGCCACAGTTCCCGCCTATGTATAAATATATTATAAAAACACTTACTTTATAAGTTATTTTAGTGCCAGAATGATATAATGCTTGTAAATGGCATATAGCCAACAAATGTTGGCTATAATAAGAATGTTAATAATAATTATTGTTATTTCAGTTTTAACTTTGATGTGATAGATATCCTTAGCCCGGTTTCCTACATTTTCTGAGATCTGTTTATCATCTGCTCCATGGAGCAGTTGGATGTTTTGATCTGTTTTTAGAACTAGCAAACCTCCACAATCTGAAGATAAATGAATTCTCTAGTGCATATTTCAAATGAACTAAAATCGTGCTAATGTGAACATACAATAAAACACATAATTTTCTTCCCCATTCAGTGTCTTTGATCAGTATTTTAGAAAATTTACATTTCTCTACTCCTCAGTTTAAAATGCCTCAAGGAATCACAATATAGACCATTTAAAATAACCAATTACTGCATATGTTCACTTTGATGAGTTCAAATTCAGACTATTGGTATTATCCAATTTTCCTTAAGATTTTTATCATATTTTGCCTTTTAAAAATTTGGTCTCCTTGAAAGATTTAACTTACAAAAGAAAAAGACTGGAAAACATAATGGTATCTGAGTTCAATCTGGAAGAAACTTTAACATTGTTTAATGGTTTTAAGTGACATCTTTATAAGCAGCACAACAGTGCCAATAGATCAAAAGTAAAATGACCCAAAATTCTGATGCACAATATGTGTCACATTCAGAAAGCAATGACAGGAAAGTACATTTGGAGGGAAAAAAGAGTGGCTTTGCCTTGTTCTGAGCAGAAACCCTAACTGCTGTATATGTCCATTAATCATTAAGTTACAGTAGCAGGATCTGGCAGTTGGGTAGAATGGACTATTTGCATTAAAAATCTGTCAATTTAAAATGCAATAAACACAAAAAAATCAATAATAATACATTTAAATTCAAACAGTCATCACAGGACTGCAAGAGCACTCAGTCATATTTACCAAGGCCACGTATGTAATAATCCTCCTGATCCCTATATAATTACTAGCTTTGGCTCTTGAATTATCAACAGCTCTCATGGCTTATTGCCTCATTCTTGCTTAATAAGCATCTGCAATCAATAATCTTGCCGCAGAGTAAGAGGCAACCAGCCAGCCAGGCCCAGGGTGTAAATGCTGCAGAAGTGATCATTACAACAGTATGAGTGACAAGGAGGTGACTGCGCTAATGGGAGAGGCATGCAGTAAAGAGGTAATTTAGAAAATCTGCTTACTGGAATGTGTGGGTCTTCTGAGGGCTCATAGTGGCTCAGCTATGGGGGACAGTCACCCTTGAAAACACATCTTCAAATTCTTAGAGGTGTTCTTACTGGGGTCGCCGTCATCAGCAGCTGTCTTTTCTAACTTGCTATCAACATAACACTTCCAGTTTGCCTGAAATGCTTTTTATCCGACTGGAAAAGCAAACAGTTATTTTCTTCACTCACATGGTACATGGTGGAGAACGGGGATTTATATGCAAATATGAGTATTAGTGACACTTTGATGACAAGAGTTTAAGAACCAATTGTCATTGTCAAAAATGTTTGAAAACCCCTATTAATGTCGTTCACATGAAAAATAGAATTGAAAATCCCAATCGAGAAAGTGTGTTGTAGGGATAGCAACATCGTAGTGCTTATTTTACTCAGTGTCGAACTGTAAAGCTGCCCACATTTTTGCAAAAGGAACAATGGGAAACACCATCATCAGGACAATATCATTTAATTTTTAGCATTTTAAATGTTAACTATGCTCATTATTGCTATTTTAAAATTCACCATTTATCCATAACTTAGGAGACTTTACAGAAAATATAAAACACTGCTTTTGCTCCCATAGTATTTGTATTAAATGGATAACAGAGAAAAGTAATCACTTAAAAAATAAGACTCAGGACCGCTTGTTTATATTAATTCTTATTTAGAAGTGAAATTATAGATTCACTGAATTACATTTTAAATGAATTTTAGCATAAATCAGTATTGTAAAATGTGTCGCCTAGTACAGTATTAGAAGGTGTCCCCAGTATTGGGCGGGGTTTCTTCGGGGGCTCATTACCCACCAGAGAGAAGCAGTCTCTTACTGGCCTTTATGAAAGATCTCCTCAGGCCCTTCCCAGAGCCTCCCCTAAGGAAGGGCTGATTGTGATGATCACATTTTCATGGGTCCAGGAATTGAAGCATGCGGGAGTTTGGAAAAGTCTCACCACCAGGAATAAAACTAAGGACACGAGTAAATTAGAGTAAGTGGTTGTCATTACAGAGTGCTATCAAGTTTAGTAAAATGATCATGATTTCCAGTAGTTTCTAGAATGGGAGGTTCTTTTATTTGTTATCCTTATAGCTTTTCATAATTCTTCTTAGTGCTCACTAATATTCTATTTCAGGAACTGTGGGGAAGCAAAAAAGCAAATTGATAAGACTATATGTAAATCTCCAGCTTGTGGGGAAGAGGAGACTCAGGTATAAGGTGATAGAATCATTGGAAAGAGAAGTAATGCTCTGGGGTTTGTTATAAGGAGATAAGGACAGCATAGAAAATTATGCTGGGCTCACACTCGGCTGTTAGATTTGAAAAGGAGATATTCACATGTGCTTTGGAAACAGAGTAAACCTAGAAAAGAAAAATTCTTTTTCATAGCTTGCAACAATTGGCTCCTTATGTTTTCTATATATAGGGCATCTCTATTTTAATATTTTACTAATATCTCAATCTCAAAATATGTAGTACTAAATTTATCAACTCTTTTCTTTCCATTTTTCCTTATTTCCAAAAATTAAGACAGAATTAGAGCCTTCCACTGTCAAGAACATGTTATAGTATGCTCTTGGCAATTTTTTTCTTCAAATAACTAATTACAGTGTATCTAAAAGTAGATAATTATAAAGCTTTATTTGTTCAAACTGAGGTCATAATCATAATTTTGAAAGTCTGTCACATCTCCGGTTTTTAAAATTTTGTTTTAATTTCATAATAAACTGGATGAAAACTTAATTTAAGCATAGTAGGATTATCTGTGTTATCAACTTCCAACCAATACTGGAAAAGAAATAATGACTCTATGTGTCTGTGTGGCCAATGATGTTGGCACTAAGTCATGCTCCTTTAATATTCCTGAGGTAATAATAAAAGCATTGAGTTACATAGACCTGTGTGATGCATTCAGTCACAGTGAAGGAAGAATAACATCCTATACAAAATAAAGTATGAACGAAGTTTAGTAATACTTCAGGGGCAGAAGAGAAGTAGGAGAGTTGAGACGTGATGTGTCACACAGCCATAGAAGCCTCCAGAATTAAAAGAGCTTGTGCTGAAATACTTATTACCAGTCACCTCAGCAGCAGTAATTTTCCAGTGTTTTCATCACATTCAGTTAATGCTGTTAATTTGAATATTTTAAGATTTTAATTCATATTTAACATGCACCTTTGATTTGGTATACTATACCATAAAAGCCATAAGCATCAAATGTTATATTTGTACATATTCAAGTAATGTTATAAGGAAATAGCATTAGAGCTTCACATATTACTCAAGTTTGAGAAATACTGCTATAACAATACTACCAAGTGTATAAAGAGTGTGTGTGTTATAAATCCTTAATAAACCCTCAAGTTCTTCAAGAAGGAGAACCAATCTGTCTTTCCAAAATTTTCTCCCACTAGAAAATTTCATGAGAACTTTGATTCATCCAGATTCATTTTTCTAACATCAGGTGTATTTCCTGCCTTCATATCTGTATTCACTGCTTACTCCCTTGACTAGAATTTCCTCTCTTCCTATCCTCACTGACTTTGACTATATATCTTAACCCACAGAACTTTTCTCCCCTCCTGACTTACCATAATATGCATTTTTTAAAAATATTATTTGTCAGGGCCAGCCCCACGGCCAAGTGGTTAAGTTCGTGCCCTCCACTTAGGCAGCCCAGGGTTTTGCCAGTTTGGATCCTGGGCCCGGACATGGCACCGCTCATGAAGCCATGCTGAGGTGGCGTCCCACATAGCACAACCAGAAGGACTTACAACTAGAATATACAGCTATGTACTAGGGAGCTTTGGGAAGGAGAAGAATAAGGAACAAAAAGATTGGTATCAGATGTTAGCTCAGGACCAATCTTTAAAAATATGTATATATTACTTGTTACTTGACACATTTTAATTTACTTATCATTCATAAATATATGACAATAGTATATAGATCATTCATTTTTGATGATGTATCATATGTGTATATCATATACATATCATTATATACATATTTTTTTTCTGGCTTTCCCCCAAATCCTTAACCTCCTTGAAGATGACTGCAGAGCACAGTGCTTTGTATATAGAGATGCAACATAAACAGTTTTTAATGCACATAGAATAAAAAGTCTAACCAGGGTTACTCTATGCCAAATCTCTATTATGGAAGTGTATGTATGACCATTTAAAGGAGGAGACATATTTTGGGGGGTGTGAAGGGAAAACTTCAAAGCAGGGCCTATCATTCTCTTCATCTCGTTACAGAACACATTTGGTCCCCACAAAGTAAAGGATCTGTTCTTCATAAGGATTAATACACACACATGGCCTTTTTGACTGTCTTTTTTCCCTTTGCATAATGTTTTCAAAGTTCTTCTATGTCGTGGCATGTATTGGTATTTGATTCCTTTTTGTGACTGAATAATAATATCTCACTCTATGGACAGACCAAAGTTCATCTATACATTTATCATTTGGTGGACATTTGGGTTATCTCCATTTTTGAGTATAATATATAATGCTGCTATGAACATTTCTACAGGAGTTTTCTGCATAGATATGTTTTAAATCTCTTGAACCCAGACTTACGAGCAGAATTGTTGGATCACATGAACCCTATGTTTATATTTTTGAGGAAAGATCAGAGAGTTTTCCAAGTGGCTGCTCCATCTTACATTTCAATAAGCAATGTATGAGAGTTCCGTTCAGTCTATGTCATAGCCAACACTTGTTATTACCCACATGTTTTATTATAGTCATTCTAGTGAGTGTAAAGTGGTATCTCTTTATGGTTTTGACTTACATTTCTCTAATGAATAATGATATTCAGCATCTTTTCATCTGCTCGTTGTCGTCTGCATATCTTCCTTGGAAAAATGGAGAAATATGTTATACATTTTTAATTAGATTGTCTTTTACTTGTTGAGGTATAAGAATTCTTTAAACGTCTGGATACTAGATTCTTATCAGATATATAATTCACAAATTTTCTCCAGCTTTGTGGGTTGTCATTTTCTTGGTAGTGTCCTCTGAAGCACAAAGGTCATATTTATCTATTTTTCTTTGTTTGCTTGTGCCTTTTGTGTCATGTGTGAGAAACCAGTGCTTAATCCAAAGTCACAAAGATTTACACCTGTTTTTTTTTCTAAGCGTTTTATAATTTTAGCTCTTAAATTTAGGGCTTTCATCCACATCAAGTAAAATTTGTATATGGTGTAAAGTAGGCACCCAAATGGCCTTTTTTGAATGTGGATATCCAGTTCTTCTAGCACCATTTGGTGAAAAAACTATTCTTCACCTCTTGAATTATCTTAGCACTTTTGTTGAAGATCAATTGATCATAGATGTATGACTGTATTTCTAGATTCTCAGTTCTATTTAATTGAACTCTATGTTTATCTTTATCCCAGCAGAAAAAGTGTTCACTACTATGGCTTTGTAGAAAGTTTAGAAATAAGGACTGAAGGACCGAAAGACATTATCCTTTTCTGACATTTTCTAAGATGTATGCCATTAGCAAACCTAGTCAGCCCAACATGCTATCCAGTGTTTAAAAAAGCAATCACATTGCAGTAGCAAAGAAGTTTGGTGGCTAAGGGACACTGCATTACTTGAATGTCAGTATCCAATTCTACAAAACTTTTTTTTATTATCGTAACATTGATTTACATTATGTAAATTTTGAGTGTATATCATTATATTTTGATTTCTGTGTAGTTTACATCCTGTTAACCACTCAAAGACTAATTACAATTCATCACCACACATATGTGCCTAATCACCCTACCCGCCTCCCTCCACCCTTCCCCTCTGGTAACCACCAATCCAATTTCTGTTTCTCTTTGTTTGTTGTTGTTTTGATCTTCTACTTATGAGTGAGATCATATGGTATTTGACTTTCTCCCTCTGACTTATTGTGCTTAGCATAATACCCCTAAAGGTCCACCCATTTTGTCACAAATGGTCAGAATTTATCCTTTTTTATGGCTGAGTAGTATTGCATTGTGTGTATATACCACCTCTTCTTTATCCATTCATCCCTTGGTGGGCACCTAGGTTGCTTCCAAGTCTTGGTTATTGTGAATAATACTGTAATGAACATACAAGTGTATGCATCTTTATGCATTCGTGTTTTCATGTTCTTTGGATAAATACCCAGCAGTGGAATAGCTGGCTTGTACAGTAGTTCTATTCTTAATTTCTTGAGGAATCTCCATACAGTTTTTCATAGTGGCTGCACCAGTTTGCACTCCCGCCAGCAGTATATGAGAGTTCCCTTTTCTCCACATCCTCTCCAATACTTATTTCCTGTTTTGTTAATTATAGCCATTCTGATGGGAGTGAGGTAATATCTCACTGTAGTTTTGATTTGCATTTCCCTTATAATTAGTGATGTTGAACATATTTTCAAGTGCCTGTTGGCCATATGTTTATCTTCTTTGGAGAAATATCTGTTCAGATCTTTTTACCACTTTTTAATTGGGTTGTTAGTTTTTTTGTGTTGAGATGTATGAGTTCTTTATATATTTTGGATATTAACCACTTAGGTATATGATTTGCAAATATCTTCTTCCAGGTGTTAGGTTGTCTTTTCATTTTGTTGATGGTTCTTTTGCTGTGCAGAAGCTTTTTAGTTTGATGTAGTCCATTTGCTTATTTTTTCATGTTTCCCTTGCCCTGTCAGACATGGTACTTGAAAATATGATGTTAAGACATATGTCAGAGAGCATACTGCCTATGTTTTCTTTAAGAATTTTCATGGTTTCAGGTCTTACATTCAAGTCTTTAATTCATTTTGAGTTAATTTTTGTGTGTGGTGTAAGGTATTGGTCTACTTCATTCTTCTGCCTGTGGCTATCCAGTTTTTCCAACACCATTGAAGAGACTTTCCTTTCTGCATTGTATGTTCTTGGCTTCTTTGGTGAAAATTAGCTGTCCAAAGATGTGCAGGTTTACTTCTGGGCTCTGGATTCTGTTCCATTGACCTACCTGTCAGTTTTTATGCCAGCACTATGCTGCTTTGATTATTATATCTTTGTAGTATTTTTTTGAATTCAGGGAGTGTGATACCTCCAGCTTTGTTCTTTTTTCTCAGGATTCCTTTGGCTATTCAGAGTCTTTTGTTGCTCTACATAAATTTTGAGATCCTTTGTTCTATTTCTGTGAGAAATGTCATTGTAACTTTGATAGGATTGCAATGAATCTGTAGATTGAGTTAGTAAGTATAGACATTTTAACTATGTTAATTCTTCCAACCCAAGAGTACGGAATATTTTTCCATCTATTTGTCTCCTTAATTTCTTTCAACAACGTTTTATAGTTTTCAACATACAAGTCTTTCACCTCTTTGGGTTAAGTTTATTCCTAGTTATTTTATTATTTTTGTTGCAATTGTAAATGGTATTGTATTCTTATTTCTCTTTCTGCTACTTCATCATTGGTGTATAGAAACACAACTGATTTTTGTATTGTATGTTGATTATGCATCCCGCAAATTTACTGTATTCATTTACTATTTCTAAAAGGTTTTTGGTGGGTTCTTTAGGGTTTTCTATATATAAAATCATGACATCTGCAAATACTGATAGTTTCATTTCTTCCTTTCTAAATTAGATTGCTTTTATTCCTTTTTCTTCTCTGATTGCTCTAGCTAGGACTTCCAATACTATGTTAAGTAAGAGTGGTTAAAGTGGCATCCTTGTCTGGTTCCTGTTCTTAGAGGGATAGCGTTAAGTTTTTCTCCATTGAGAATGATATTTGCTGTGGGTTTGTCATATATGCTGAGGTACTTTCCTTCCATATCCATTTTATTCAGAGTTTTTATCATAAATGGATGCTGCATCTTGTCAAAACTTTTCTCTGCATCTATTGAGATGATCATGTGATTTTTATTCTTCATTTTCTTAATGTGGTATATCACATTGATTGATTTGTGGATGCCAAAACATCCCTGCATCCCTGGAACAAATCTCACTTGATCATGGTGTATGATCTTTTTAATGTACTGTTGTATTCTATTTGCTAGTATTTTGTTGAGAATTTTTGCATCGATGTTCTTTAGTGATATTGGCCTGTAATTTTCTTCTTTTGTGTTGTCCTTGCCTGTTTTGGTATCAGGGTGATGCTGGCCTTGTAGAATGAGTTAGGAATCTTCCCCTCCTCTTCAACTTTTTGGAAGAGTTTGAGAAGGATAGACATTAAGTCTTCTTTGAATGTTTGGTAGACTTCACTAGGGAAGCTGTCTGGTCCTGGAATTTTATTTTTGGGGAGGTTTCTGATTACTGTTTCAATCTCCTTACTGGTGATTGGTCTATTCAAATTCTCTATTTCTTCTTGGTTCAGTTTTGGAAGGTTGTATGTGTCTAAGAATTTATCCATTTATTCTAGATTACCCAATTTGTTGATGTAGAGCTTTTGGTAGTATTCTCTTATAATCTTTTGTATTTCTAAGGTGTCCATTGTAATTTCTCCTCTTTCATTTCTGATTTTATTTATTTGAGCCTTCTTTGTTTTTTCTTGGTGAGTCTAGCTAAAGATTTGTCAATTTTGTTTATCTTTCCAAAGAACCAGCTCTTGGTTTCATTGATTTTCTTCTATTGTTTTTTGTCTCTATTTCATTTATTTCTGTTCTGATTGTTATTATTTTCTTCCTTCTATTTATTTGGGGCTTTGTTGTTCTTCTTTTTCTGGTTCCTTTAGATGCACTGTTAGATTGTTTACTTGAGATTTTTCTTGTTTGTTGAGGCAGGCCTGTATTGCTATAAACTTCCATCTTAAAACTACTTTTGCTGTATCTCATAAATTTTCACATGTATTTTCATTTTCATTTGTCTCCAGGTATATTTTGATTTCTCCTTTGATTTCCTCATTGACCTGTTGTTTCCAAATGACTGTTGTTCAGTAGCATTTTGTTTTATCTCCACATATTTGTGCCATTTCTGATTTTATTCGTGTAGGTGATTTCTAGTTTCCTACCATTGTGGTCAGAAATGATGCTTGGTATTATTTTAATAGTCTTAAATTTATTGAGACTTGCTTTGTGACTCCATATGTGATCTACCCTGGAGACTGTTCAATGTGCATTTGAAAATGTGTATTCTGCAGTTTTTGGATGTAATGTTCTGTATATATCTACTAAGCCTGTCTGGTCTAATGTGTCGCTTAAGGCAAATGTTTCCTTATTGATCTCCTGTTTGGAGGATCTTCTGTTTGGATTACATTGGTGTAACTGGAGCGTTAAAATCCCCTACTAGTCTATTTCTCCATTCATGTTTATTAATAATTACTTTATATATTTAGGTGCTCCTGTGTTGGGTGCATAGATATTTACAAGCATTATATCCTCTTGTTGGATTGTTTCCTTTATCATTAGGTAGTGCCGTTCTTTGTCTCTTGTTGCAATTTTTGTTGTAAAGCCTGTTTTATCTGAGTTAAATATTGCTACCCCAGTGTTCTTTTCATTTTTATTTGCATGGAGTATCTTTTTCCATCCCTTCACTTTCAGTTTGTGAGGGTTCTTTAGGTCTGAAGTGTGTCTCTTGTATGAAGCATATATATGGGTCTTGTTTTGTTTAATCCAGTCAGCCATCCTATGCCTTTCGATTGGAGCATTTTGTCCACTGATATTTAAAGTAGCTATTGATAAGTATGTACTTATTGTCACTTTGTTATTTTTTTCTAGATGTTTTAGTACTTCTATTCTTCTCCTGCTCTCTTCCCCTGTGATTTGATGGCTTTCTTTAGTATTATGTTTGGGTTCCTTTTTCTTAACTTTTGTGTATTTATTATAGGTTTCTGGTTTGTGAGTACCATAAGGTTCATATATAATAAACTACATATATAGCAATCTATATTAAGTTTATGGTCTCTTTAGTTTGACCTTTTGCTAAAATCTCCACTCTTTTACTACCCTCCTCGCACATTTTATGTTTTTGATATCATATTTAAATTCTTTGTGTGTGTGTGTGAGTGTATCCATTATCCTCTTATTGTGGAGATAGATCATTTTACTACTTTTGTCTTTTGATCTTCATATTAACTTCATAGGTGGGTGATCTGCTACCTTTACTGTATATTTGCCTTTAACAGTGATTTCGTTTTTTTTCTATTTTATTTTTTATTGAGGTTATGATAGTTTATAACCTTTTGAAATTTCATTTGTATATTATTGTTTGTCAGTCACATTGTAGGTGCACCAGTTCACCCTTTGTGCCCACCCCTCACCCCCTCTTTCCCTTGGTAACCACTAATCTGTTCTCTTTGTCCATGTGTTTGTTTATCTTCAACATATGAGTGGAGTCATACAGAAATTGTCTTTCTCTATCTGGCTTATTTCACTTAACATAATACCCTCAAGGTCCATCCATGTTGTTGTGAATGGGACGATTTTATCCTTTTTTATGGCTTAGTAGTATTCCATTGTGTATATATACCATATTTTCTTTATCCAATCATCAGTTGATGGGCACTTAGGTTGCTTCCATGTCTTGGCTATTGTAAATAATGCTGCAATGAACAAAGGGGTGCATGGGACTTTTGGAATTGCTGATTTCAAGTTCTTTGGATAGATACCCAGTGGTGGGAATGCTGGGTCATATGGTAGTTCTATTTTTAATTTTTTGAGAAATCTCCATACTGTTTTCCATAGTGGCTGCACCAGTTTGCATTCCCACCAACAGTGTATGAGGGTTCCTTTTTCTCCACAAATTCTCCAACATTTGTCACTTTTTTCATATACAACTTCTAAATGTAAGCTACATTATCTCAGATTTTAAAACTTCTATTCTCACCCACAATCAGTATTATCAGTAATATATAATTATTAAGGGATTGCTGTATGTAAAGTATTATAATCTACAGAATAATTTGACTTCCCCTCATTACAGAAAAAAAAAGTTGCATTTTAAAACAAGTCATGGGTCTTCAACCTTCTTTCATTTCACTTTCCAGACAGCCCCACATCACATTGCCTCTACTTAGAACTTGTAATTCTTCCCTGTTATCTCTTCATGGTGTGACAGTTCCTCATGTGTTATAGTTCCATGGAGATGTTTCATATTTTATTCTAGCTCCTGTCACTTGCTTGACACAGCTTTTCTAGCTCAAAAAAGTATACTGCAGATTAGTGTTTCCCATAGAGTTTTGGGCATTTGGGGTGAGATGATCCTTCTCTACATAGGAATGTCCCTCTTATTACAAAAGGATTGCTGTTCCTGACCCTGCCCACAAAATTTTATTTCGTCTACCTACAAGTGCAACATCCAAAAAATGCTTCCATTCTTTCCCAAATGACCTTTAGGAGAGTGATTCCATCCTTGCATGTAAACAAAATCGAAATCAGAAGCCAAGTTCTATTCTTACACCAAAGAGCTACATACTCCAAAATTCATATATCGCTATTAACAGACCCTGAGACATTAATTCTACCAACATCATAACAATGCCTGTTATATTTTGCAATAAACAGATATATTGTCTGGTTGGATTCTGACTCAGCCAACTTCCTAAAAGTGAAAAATTGTCTTCACATTTTCAACTTAAAACCATAGCTACACTAAGATTGTTTTCCCTGGAGGATCCAGGTTCAAGAGAATGTCATCAACAAAATTAAAAGAAACAATAGCGGAGCCAACTGAAGGTCTGTTAACAAGCAAATGTCACAAACTTAACTTTTAAATAGATTTATATCTTTTTCGCCTAAATGAAAAATCATAAGGTTGAGGGTGGGAGGGCTATATTTAAATGCGCAGTTTGGTTGAGTTGGTTTTAAATATTTAGCAAAAAAAAAAAAAAATCTGACAATTTGGATTTCTTCTGCCTTTTCTCTTTTACAATTTCTGGGTTTCTCTTTTACAATTTCTGGGTTATTTGAAAGATTACTATTTTTAAAGTATATTCTCCTTTCAACTTATGCTATTAAAATTGCTTCTGGACACTAACAAAATTGAAGGAAAAGGAAAAGAATTAATAAATTAATTTCTTCAAAATTCCAAACAATTCTTATTAAGCGGTTTCATTTTTAAATGTAAAACATGGAATAGATAGTGGTAGAGGAACAGACAACTTGACTGTACCATAGGCACAGCATGAGTTTGCACACAAATGCATTTTTGATGAAGGAGAAAGATGGCAGATTTGTAGGCTCAGGATAATGCTGAGTTAGTATTTTTCTACTTATTTGCGGTTATATTTTTATATCTACAGGAGAACAGCCTTAACATTTTTCTAGAAGTATTTACATAATATTTTATGGGATTAAATTGTTTTACAAAACCTTTAAATTATCAATCAAAAATAATATAAACAGCGACTTCATAATGATGTCTACAATATTTTGAACATTGTTATGTCTCAGGCATTATCTTCTTAGTGTATCCTTATTTCTAGTTCTATCACTATTATTTCTATTATATGTCTAAAGTTTCTTGTTTAATCCTTATTACAACATTTGAAGGTATCTATGATGTCTTTATAGCGCAGAAAACTAAGGCTTAGAAAAATTAATTAACTTTCCAAATATCACTCAAATAGTAGGCGACAGAGTCAATATTTTTATGTAGATCTGTACATCTCTAAGTATTTTGTGTGAGACAATATCTACTATTAAATTTACATATACAATTAACAAATAAAATAAACAGATAATTATACCATAATTTCAGAAGGTTTGGGGTTGTAGAGAACACATACTGGCCTTAGTAACTTATCTGCAATAATTATTTCATACAGACAAGCATGGGAATTTTTGCTTCTCTTCTTGCTGTCATCTTTGAGGTCTCCTTATTTAAACCACAGCAAAATTTCCTGTATCATTGAAACTGAAGAAAAGAGAAAGCCTGTTCTTATTTAAGAAATTAATTTCTAATGATTTTATTGTAATTTATATATTCCTATTGTGGATAACTTGGAAAAGACAGATTTAAAGAAGTACAAGTTCAAAATTATGTAACGTCATTTAGCTAGAATCCCTGTGTATATGTTGCTATATACACGTCCAGAAAAGAGCTGGGCTACAAAATCAGACCCTTTTGACAGAGCATGCAAAACTTTTGATAAAGTATTTTCACAGCATCAGGGAATCAAAGTGTTTGATATCATATTCACATCATACTGAACTACCATAAATATCTTGTGGTTTTAAGGCATGAGAGTAGAATGTTTTGAGGTTGACCTTTTGTAAAACATATATAGATGTGGATCATTTCAAAGATGATGTTGGAACTCATGCTAGGATCTCACTTAACTAAAGATTTGATGTTGCACAGTTTAAACTTTTCATTTTCTGACACAAACACACATGAGAAATTAAAGATTATGGCTCGATAGCTAAGTACAGAGATCCTAAATTAAAGAGTGCCTGGATCACTGTAGCACAAACCGTTTTATGCATACTGAAATTTTTACAGATATTATATCTCAGTACACATTTATTCCAGCATATATACTCAATTATGAGTAACTTTTTAAGCAAGAATAAAGCTTCTTTATTCCTTATTTTTGTTACAAATGTTTCATGTAACAATTTTTGCAAAAACCTTGTGGCAGAACTAAAGAATGTTAGCATTTCGTATTTTAGTTTGTTATCACTTAATTGAACAGATCTGAATTTAAAAATAACAAAATTATGAAAATAATCATCAATTACACTTTCCTAATACTTCTTAATCTACCTGAAATGATAATAAACTAAATTATCTCATGTAATGATTTTTTGTGATGCTCATTAATTTATTTATACTTTCTTTCTTTTGGACTAAATTTGTACTTGCCCTTATTTGATATTACAGGAATTTTGTAAGTACATATATAATAAGGATAAAATATGTATAATTGAGCTACTTTGTGTTTAACCATTTGCCTGTGTCTTAGCTTCCCAATTAATTATATAAATGAAATAACACTGGGCTCTTTGTCATCTAAGTTAAATTTTCATTCAACAAAATGTGTTTTGGCCTAGACAAAGGTTATTGAATATTAAGGGTATTATGAGAAAAAGAAACACCAATATTTTACAGAAAATGGATTCATTAAAGTATCTGTGATAGAATGATAATATGACGGGCCATGATATATATACCTTATATACAGAGCCCATATATATAAAAGAACATATAATAATATTCATATTATAAAATTATTTATAAAATATAATCGATTTTTATTATCTGATTTTCAAGTTTTTGGTAACAATAACAAATTTGCTTATACATCTAAATATTCTTTTCAGATTATCTTTGATATACATATTTGTCCAATTGGTTCCTTGGAACTATGAAATATAGGAAATGCGGCCAGACTTCTTAATTTTGAAATAAAAATATGGTGTCACTTAGAAAGTTTTATTTAAAACAGCTTTTTTTTTCTTTTTTTTGAGGAAGATTAGCCCTGAGCTAACATCTGCCACCAATGCTCCTCTTTTTGCAGAGGGAGATTGGCCTGAGATAACATCAGTGCCCATCTTCCTCTACTTTATATGTGGGATGCCTACCACAACATGTCTTGATAAGCAGTGCGTAGGTCCATGTCTGGAATCCAAAATGGCGAACCCCAGGCTGCCAAAGTGGAGTGCACAAACTTAACTGCTGTGCTGCTGTGCCACCAGACTGGCCCTAAAACAGCTTTTTAACAATGTCACTTCTTCTAGTTAGTAGGGCTTAAATATTAGAAGGTAAAGTCTCATCAAAAATAAATTATTTGCAGGGCTGGCCCCATGGTGTAGTGATTAAGTTTGGCATGCTCCACTTCGGTGGCCCAGGTTGACAGGTTTGGATCCCAGGTGCAGACCTATAAACACTCAGTCAGCCATGCTTTGGCAGCAACCTACATATAAAGTGAAGGAAGACTGGTACAGATGTTAGCTCAGGGCTAATCTTCTTCAGCAAAAAAAATAAAATTAAATTAAAAAATTAATTATTTGCTGTCAGCAATGGGATTGATTTAAATATCTTGTTAGTTTTGCTAACTCTCTTAGTAGAATAAATTGGACTAGATGGAGAATTCAAACTGAAAGAATATGACAAGGGATGCAACATAAATCTAATTATGAAATAGTTTAGAAGCAATTGCCAGTATCTGTATGAGTTAATCCACAATGTCTTAGTACATATAAAACAGCATTTCCTTAAATTTATTCCTCAAAAAAGGATACTTTAGGAAAATACCTTAAATTTGAAAGGAGACGAGAGATTCGAAAATTGTGCTGTGTCAGTGATAAATTCCTGACTTTGATAATTTTACTTTGGCCATGAAAGAGGATATCTTTGTTCATAAGAAATGTATACTGAAATATTTAGCAATAAATAAACACAATATTGTAAACTAACTCTCAAATTGTTTAAAAAGAGAGAGTTTGATAATGCAAGCAATTAGCATAAAATGCAAACAATTTTTGAATCTGAAAAAAAGAGTATACACAGTGCCTTGTAGTATTGTAATATTCTTGCAATTATTCTTCATGTTTGAAATAACAGCAAAAAAAAAGTTAAAAAAAAATCTAGTTAGAGATGAAGAACAACAAATAGCCTAGTAGTCTAGGGATGTGCCTTTTCCAGTAGGATCGAATGCCTGCAGTTTCAGGTACTTTGTTAGCTCTCAGACGGATTTACAACTTTTTTTTTTAACAGTAACAAGGCTATCTATCTAATTTATTGCACAGACAGCAATCACAGATTTATTAGCAAGGAATAGTTGAATGCTTTTGATAAGGAGTTAACCAAATAATAAATACTTCATGGTCCAATTATAACAGGTGATACTGTACAGATAGGAAAATACCCACCAACCTCTGTTTACAATAAGATATGCTAAAGCAGTGTATAGCCCTTTGGTTGTTATGAGGGCTAGGTGAATAAATATATGTAAAATATTCAGAAAATATATATAGTACAGATCACACATGGTAGTAGTTATAATTGAACTTGTATAACTTGAATATTTTCTTTGAGGAAGATTAGTCGTGAGCTAACATCTGCTGCCAATCCTCCTCTACTTTATATGTGGGACCTCACCACAGCATGGCCTGATAAGCAGTGCATATGTTCACACCCAGGATCTGAACCAGTGAACGCCGGGCCTCCAAAGCAGAGTGCGCAAACTGAACGCCTACACCAACGGGCCAGCCCCTTAAATATTTTCTTCAATAGATGTTTTATAGAGCTCACCTGCAGCTTCCACCATATAAAGTGTTCCTCTTTGCTATTCTGTAGCATTCACTACCTAAGAAAATACTTGTAGTTTCCTCAGAGATCATTTTATTTAAGTAAACTACTCATTATTTGTACAATCACTCAGCTGTTCATTCATTTGTTGAACAATCTAATATTTTACTTATCTAGAAGAGAAAACCCACATATAGAAATACCTAAAATAAAAGATATTACAGATCAATTGTATACACGTTTTAGCAAAGAAAATTTAAGGATGTTATGTGAGAGATCTGGGGAAAGGTTAATAGAGGAGACCTAATACAGAGGATATTGAAGGTGTAGTTTGAAGGGTATAGATTTCATAAACTGAGACAGCATAGAAAAGCATTCCAAGTTAAATTGTTTTCACAGAAAGAGTTCTCCAGCTGAGAATGTGCTGAAGAGATTCTCAAACCCACAATAGCATTAAAATAGTCTTCTATTTTTTAGCTATAGTTGATACCATCTTTCTTTTACAGTCTCCTCAAAATATTCTTCTCCTATTTAGATTTGTTTTGGTTTTCATTGAGAATGCTGACTCTTTAAGAATAGAATCTCAAGATTAATTACGTCAGCATGAGGACTCATTCAATGTGGGCAGGAGGGCAAGCCAGATCAGTGGAAACGTGATGCCAGTTACAAGATACAACCAGCGAGCAGGAAGGATCTCAACAGTAAACAATAAAAAAAGAGGTCGACTACAGGAACTATAAAATGCAATAGAAGAGATTTAACGAGGAACATGACTAAGAAACATAACCTCTATAAAGAATGCTATAAAAGTTTATTAAGTGACATAAAAGAAAATCTGAATACATGGAAAGATACATTATATCCTTGGATAAGACTGCATAATGCAAGGTGGCTGACTCCTAGGTTTAGTGTATTTTAATCCAAACTCCCACAATATTTTATCTCTAAGATTCTCCAAAATCACTCCAAAGTTAATCTAAAAAAGAAGATAGAACAACTACTTAATCTAAACAAATAAGATTGTTTTTCAGTATTTCTATCATATTTATTTAAATTCAATCAAAATAAAAATGTAGAATTAAGACATGAATAAGCAGATGATACACACACACACAGAAATGGATGCCTTTATTTCTATGAGTATAATTTAGGAAAACACATTATATATAATATCAGGGGAAATTCACAAAGGGGTGTTTGAGTAAGAATGGCAACTTTGTAAAAAAATGATTAGGCAAACACCTTGTCCCACAATACATATATAAAGAATATATATATGTGTAAAGAACATATATATTCTTCAGATAAAGAATAGACCATAAACAACATTAGAAAATAAGAATAAATATTGCCTAATTCTGTAGAGAGAGATAATAGTCTAAGATAAAAAACTATTATAATTGCATAGAAACTATTCATAATTATATTTCTGTAATAACTTTATCTTAACATATCACAAGTATACAAGTGACTGAGAAAATATAAATATTTAATGTGTTTCTCTATAAGCAGTTCATTCATTCATTTTTTTTAAATCAATAATACCATAATAGGTAAATAAGCAAAATATGAACTCATAAAAGTAAACAAACAACTGAGAAATATCACTCTATTGCCTACTAAATTAACCACATTTGAAAACTTAAAATAACCAGTGGTGGTGAAGATCTCCTGAAACAGTTACTCTCAAAAAAATTGGCATTGTATGGTGAAAATACGTTCATCCTTTAACCCACTCTTCTCACCTCTGGGAACTTTTTTTTTAAATTTATTTATTTTTATTTTTATTGAGTTAATGATAGGTTACAATCTTGTGAAATTTCAGTTGTATATTATTGTTTGTCAGTCATGTTTAGGTGCAACCCTTCACCCTTTGTGCCCAAGCCCACCCCTCCTTTCCCCTGGTAGCCACAAATCTGTTCTCTTTGTCCACAGGTTTAAATTCCTCATATGAGTGGAGTCATACAGAGATTGTCCTTTTCTATCTGGCTTATTTCACTTAACTTAATTCCCTCAAGGTCCATTCATGTTGTTGCAAATGGGACAATTTTGTTCTTTGTTACAGCTGAGTAGTATTCCATTGTGTGTATATATATATATATATATATATATATATATATATATATATACCACATCTTCTTTATCCAATCATCTGTTGACGGGCACTTAGATTGCTTCCACATCTTGGTGATTGTAAATAATGCTGCAATAAACATTGGGGTGCATAGGACTTTTGGAATTGCTGACTTCAAGCTCTCTGGATAGATAACCAGTAGTGGAATAGCTGGATCATATGGTAGTTCTATTTTTAATTTTTTGAGGAATCTCCATACTGTTCTCCATAGTGTTCTCCAATTTGCATTCCCACCAGCAGTGTATGAGGGTTCCTTTTTCTCCACAACCTCTCCAAGATTTGTTACTATTAGTTTTAGTTATTTTTGTACAGTAGTCTAAAATGTAGCATAAACAATATTGTGATGACAATCATTCCAATATCATACATGACATCCAAGAAGCATAAAGGATGTTATAATGTAACTATAAGAAAATTGCGATTTCGTTCTTTGAAAGTATGTGCCATCAAAAATGAAAGTTACAAAAACAGTGAGGAAACAGCAACATTTCTGAAAGATACTTTGTACATATCACATGTATGCGGAAGGGAAGGGACTTGCAGATAATAACCTGCAGAATTGTGATACAGTTACTTTATTTCTCCCAACCTTAGTGTCTTTGCCTTTTCAAACACCTGATAGGATTTTTGTGAGCACAAAATAAGAAAGAAAAAAAGGTGTCAAGGACAGTGGAGTGCTTTAATTCATGTAAAACACGTATAAAGCTCACAGCAAGGAGTCTACAACTAAAAAAAGTATTTTCCTTTCCCTTTCTTCTTCATTAGCAAGATTATATCCTATACTTATACCCAACACTCTAGTTTCAAATAGAAGCAATATTTTAAAGCTTTTTCTGACTTGAATAATGCATTTAGTGTCGCATCCAAGTTATACACTCACTTGAATCAACGAAGAAAATATAGCTCTTTAATTTTTCCATAACTGATCGCACCTTCCTCCTCTGTTGTGCAACAGAGAAAATTAAATTTTCCAATAAACAGTTTATCAATCTTTTCAGGGTCGCGCTGCCTCCATTGCATTTTAAAATGTGCCTTTTATTAGGCAGACAAAATAATGTCTCACTATCGTAAACTAGCATTGAACGAGGGAGAGAATGATCTAATCTGTTAGACACACAACAAGGTACTTAATGTATTCCTCTTTAGAATAATAAGAGGTCATCAAGTGTGCCTCAGTACAGGGAAAGAATTTACAAGACCAGTGTGCATCTTTGTCTTGATTTCTTAGTCATTAAGCAACCTTCTGATAAAAACTTGATTTTCCGAGTACTCAGATACTGAGATAGGAATATTCTAAAGGACATAAGCTAGTATTTAAAGTATTGAAAATATATAGGTCCATTCATAAATGTGTTAATGTCCGTTTTAGTTGCAATTTTGAGCAGCATGAATCAATTCCTAAAGCCTAATAGAGTTGAACATTCAAGTCTGAAAATTTGGAAACCATAGCCTGGTCTCAAGGCGAGTGCGTTACAATGGACTTGAGGGGGTTGCAGGGGAAGACATTTCAATCCTCCACCAAACGCAAATTTGTAATATGGCCAAATGATACCGTCTGACCCTCTGGGAAAAAGCACTGCAAAAGAGCTTTAGGGGCCGGTGTGGCTTAGTGGTTAAGTTCACCCATTCGGCCCCGCGTCCCAGGGTTTCGTGAGTTCGGATCCTGGGCGCGGACATGGCACTGCTCATTAGGCCACGCTGAGGCAGCGTCCCACATGCCGCAACTAAAAGGACCCACAACTAAATATACAACTATGTTCTGGGGGGATTTGGAGAGAAAAAGCAGGGGAAAAAAAAAGATTGGCAACAGTTAGCTCAGGTGCCAATCTTTAAAAAAAAAAATTTAAAAATTAAAAAATTAAAAACCACCAAAAGAGCTTCAAGTTTCCTACCTCCACCTTCCAACATCGCCAAACCCTGCATTTGAGGAAAGCTCTGAATCCGTTAGTTCACGGACCAGGGCTCCATCTCTCTTGTCAGAGAGGACAGATTTTTAAAATATACAGATTTTTCCTCCTTCCTGGGAACTGACGAGAAAAGCTGGCTCCTCCTCACCCTCTGCCTCAGACTTTGTCTTTAAAACCAGCAGACTCAGATGAAAGCAGAGTTATAACAACTGGCCAGAAGAGACTCGTCTCATTACAGAGAACCATTAAGAATTAAAATTCTACTTGTCTGGGGACCGGCCTGGTGGTATAGTGGTTAAGTTCACGTACTCTGCTTCTGCGGCCCCAGGTTGTCAGGTTTGGATCCTGGGCGCAGACCTAGCACAACACATCAAACCACGCTGTGAAGGCATCCCACATAAAACAGGGGAAGATTGGCACAGATAGTAGCTCAGCAACAATCTTCCTCAAGCAAAAAGAGGAAGATTGGCAACAGATGGTACATCAGGGCCAATTTTCCTCACCCAAAAAAAAAAATTCTACTTGCTGTTTAATGCACATACTGATGGCTGCTCTATTTCACATACGTTCAAACAATATAAATCAAAAAGGAATATAGACAGGCCCATCACCAATACCAAATCTTGATGTCCACTCTAAACTATAGTAAATCTAATACAAAAATTTGCTTTGTTTGTATCACTTCCTTCTCCCATTAAAATGTTACTACAAGGTAGCAGGATAGCTGTTTCCATCTTGCTGATCAGCTCTTCTTCTCTCCCTTCAATCAGTATTATTTGTGGCTAATTTATATAAAGGTCTATTTATATTCCATTCCATAGCATGTATAGAGTTATTTGTTTTTTATATACATGTAGAGTCAGAACCTAAAATTAAGTGTTCAAGAAGCTGAAGTAATTCTTACTGTAGATTTTAGCTAAAAAAAACAGCTACACAATTTCTATTCTTTCTATTTTAGAGGAAAAAGAAGAGGAAACGATCTTAAATTCATGGAGTTATCAACTAAATTGAATGTGCTGAATAGCTGACCGAAATCTGAGGAGACTAATTCACCAGGTTTATAAAAGTACCTGCACTTCTTTTCAATTAAGTAAACATGTTGCTTGATTTAAAAGGCACAATACTATTTTCACATAATTTTTCAAGCTGTTGTTATATTTTTAAAATATTCATTAAAAGGATTACAGTATCTATGATACCAAAATATTTTACTAAAAATAATACATAAAATGTGTAATTTATTCCACATATGTCCTCCATTAGGATTTCTCTTTGTGTATCTCAAAGAATCTTCAGTTTGCTTCTCAGAATTTTATTGAAGTTCAATTTGAATTCATCTTACAAGAGGAGTAGTTCAAGGTCACCAAGTTATTATACTCATAGATTGAAGGACAGTGAAGGAGCATATCAGAATATTTGTCAATTTCAGTAGATGATTGAATTAATAAAGGAACCAACATATCAATCATAAAGGTAAAACGAAAGAAAATGCAATAACCTAATTAATAATCCAACTCAAACATTCATCATTAGAAATGAAATAAAATACTTATTGGCTCTGGGTTGAATCCAGACACTTTTTAAAATTTGACAATTTTACTAGCACATTAAAACAGTCATTATTTACTGTAAACAAATTTATCCATGTCTGCAATCTTTTCAATTCCAATGAAGATAGTGCACCTGTGAATGTCTGTTGGACAACCTTCAGATCTGCATTAGCTAATTATTTCACAGTCTAGGCAGTGCTTTTCCTGACAAATCATCAGGATGTGCAATATTATGTATCAACCTACAAATAATTCAGACAAAATCTTTAGGAATTATGGAGCAGGAAATGGATGAAGGCATAGAAACTGAAATCACCTTGTCCATCCTGAGAGCATGAGCATTTTCTATTAGCTAATTAAATATATTTTCATAATAAAGAAAAGGAAATAAAAGAAAGAATGAGGCCAAAATATAGATTATGTTTGCAAAGCTGAAAGAGTATTACCATATTAGAACTAACTAAATTTGAAAAGCTAGACTGAAAGACTGTCTTTTTAATAAAATTTTGCCTCTTTTCCCCAATATTTATTTGATAATTTCATAATCTACAAGCACACTTCAATAATTTTACAAAAAAATCATATGTACATATGTGTATACATATATACACATATGTGTATGTGTATATACAATGAGAAATATACATATACATATATTTTATTTTTTATAAAGACAATTATTTTGCTTTTGCCTTTTTGTTTGAATTTTCCCTCTACCTATCTTTCTCCTTCCAGCCCTACCAGGCACTGTGCTCCACCTCTGGCAGTCCATGTTAACACCTTTTTATAAATATTTCTATATTTTTTCATGCTCATACATTCATATTAAAATAAATTAGAGACATACATACACATATGAACCCACATATTTTTTGTTTTCTGTATCTTGCTTTTCCCTCACTCAACAATATCTTTGAAATTCATGCAAAGCAACAGGTACAATGACAATATATTTATTTTTGTGTTGGTAACATACTTATGGTATGGAAGACCATGATATGATGTGCTCCACCATTTTTCTTTGATGGCATTCACTCCGATTACAATTTTTTGGCACCATAAAAAATACAATAATGTTCTTCTTCACATGTCTTACTAACTTTTTTTTTCTTCGTACTTTGAGAATAGATTTTCAAGGAGTGGAATTACTGGGTTTAACTATACGAGTATGTGCAATCTATAGAGAAGTTAACAGTTTGCTGCCACCGGCATTGCATGACTCCAACTTTTGTTCATTTTCCAAGCCAGTAGTAGGTGCTAGAATTTGTTTTGTTTTTGCCTTACAGTGCAGTGTAACAAGTTGTTTTTACTTGAGTTGCATTTCACTGACTGCCAATGGGGGCAGTTCTAAATATGATTTCTCACTTAGATTTTATCTTTAAAAAAAATCCTGTATTTATATTACTTACATATTTGTATTAAATATTTTCTTATGAATTTGTGAAAGCTCACTGCATATTATAGATATAAACACTTTGCTTATTTTGTATATTTCTAATTTTTTCAACCTGTTGGCTGTATATTAATATTATTTATGGTGCCTTATATTTTAGAGCAAGTTTAATGCTAAAGTATAAGGCATCATACATATATGGCAGCTAAGTTATTAGTCTTGGTTAAGAATTTCTCCTCTGTTCCTTCTACATTTTCTTGCAATATATTAATTCTGCTTATCCACATTTTTTAGACCTTCAGGAATATATTTTTGCATATGATAAAAGACAGAAGTTGTATTTTATTTTCTTCCAGATGAATAGATATTTGTACAAGCACTGTTTATTAACCTATCTTTTCTCCATTGAATTTTACTTTTTCAGTTTAAAGTATTAACATATCATTTATACTGAGATCTATTTCTGAATTTTTTCTGCCACTGATCTATTTTTCAATTTCTGTAACAATACTATATTAATATTAATGGTAGCTTTGTCGTATATTTGTATTATGTTTTGGCGCATGTCCTTCACTATTCTCTTTCATACTTGCTATGCATCTAATCTAGAGGTTGATATGCATAATCTAGAAGCAAGGGACAACTTTTGTTTCCACATAATATTTGAGGTTATTTATTTGATTTAAATTCAAAATTTCCATAGGGATTCTAATTTCAAATTAGTATTGCATCAATTTTAAGAGAATTGATTTTTATGATACTATATCTTCCTACTACAATGGCAGCATATCTTTCTATTATATTGTCTCACATTATTTAATAAGATTTTGTAGTTTTCCTTATCCAATATCATATTTAATTTACTCTTAATTATTTTGTAATTTTCCCTACGGTGCAAGTAATATTTTATCTAATTCCACTAAATGGCATTTATTGCTAGATTAGAAAGACAAAAGCTTTCTTTTTTTCCTCCATTTATTTATAAATGGGGTGTATCTTCTATCTAAAGAAATGACTGATTTTATATAAAAATTTTATATACGTATTTAAAAAGTTGATGCTAACAAGACTTTATATATAGTCTTGTTAGCATTAATTCTTTTCCAAGTTTTTGGTTTAAAGATTATCAGCATAATCCATTAAAAGTAATTAGTTTACATAATTTGAATAAAGCTAACTATATCCAGTATCTTATGCTCCCATGGTTTTGTTGGGTCATCTTAGTATTTTATGCGGAAACATTTTTTTCAGTTAGGAAAATGATTGCTATTTTTGTACTATCTTTACAAGCTCTTAGTATGAAAATTGTGTTGGCTTACTACAATGGTTTGGATAATCTTGTTAGATTTCTTTGAATAACTTAAACTTGAAATTATTTGCTCTTTAGAAGTGTTCTGAAACTCAGATGTAACATTCTGGATTGAGTCCTCTTTACGACAGTAGATCTTAAATAATCCTCAAATCTCTTCTAGTAATTTAGCTAGTTGTAATTTCTGCCAATTCTTGGGTCAGTTTTAGGTACTTAAAATTTTACTAAGAAATGATGTTTCCTTTGCGTTTTCAAGATTTTGCTATAGTGTTATACACGGTAATCTCTTCATTATTTTTATTTTAAACGTATTTCTAATTTTCTTGTTCTTACTCTTATAAATTTTGTCTGCCTCGTTCTTTCTTGCTCAAAATATATCCAGGCTTATTTATTTTACCAAGCTTTCTAAGATTGCAAATTTGAGTTTGCTTTCTATATCATTGCTTTCATTTTTTAGTTTTCATTCCTATTTCTTGTTTTCTTTATTTTTTTGGACTTCCTAAAGTCAAATAATGAAGGCATAGCAAAGTAAATATTTCACCTTGAATCTAGTTTTTACTGGACTTTGTTTTTAGTGAATCATTTTCTTTTCATTGCTTTCTAAATGATCTTAATTTGACATCAGCTTCATTTGCATACAAAGATTATCTAGGAACGTGTTAATTTTACACGTTATGTTGATACTTAGGTCACATTTGTATTTGCATTTGGATCAGAGAACATGGCCTGGAAAATATCTAGTTTTTGGGATGTTTAGTGATTTTTTCCTTCTGCTTGCCAGAATGCAATTGACTTTGTGATTGTTTTTTGCCACATATATCCAAATAAATGTGACATAAAATGATAGGTAAATACATAGATAGGTATTATTCAGTTCTTCAATACTCTTAATAATTTTTTTAAGTTGTCCGCTTCTGAATGAGAGATATTTATCTCTCACTCTATAGGTATATGTTTAACAAGTTCTCGTTCTATTTCTATTAATCTTTATCTAGCATATTTTGATGTTTGGTTTCTTTTACAAAATGAACCTTTTGTTATTTTACGTCATTTATTATATAGATTCACAATTTTAACAATAAATTATAACTTGTATCCTATAAATATTGCAATTTCTGCTTTCTTTTCTTGCATTTTCTTGGTAAAACTTTAATTTTTTCCTTTATTTTCAAATTTTATTGATTCTCACAAACTGAATCTAGTTTTGTTTTTATCGCTTTTATTTTTTTAATAAGCTATTATTGTTCTTGCTTCAATTTCCAGATTTTAGAATTGCTTTAAGAACTCAGATGACAGTTTCATTTACTTTTCCTTAGTAGAAAATAATTTCATAAACTTCTCACTCTTTATTCTTAGAATTCAGGAATTCTACAACAATATGTCCAGGTATTTTCTGTCTTCAAACTCAGCAGGGCTTTCAATAAAGAGAATCAATTCTTTTTCAGTGCATTAAAAAAAAGTCTTCTGTTGGGGCTGGCCCCATGGCTGAGTGGTTAAGTTCACCTGCTCTGCTGCAGGTGGCCCAGTGTTTCATTGGTTCGAATCCTGGGCGTGGACATGGCACTGCTCATCAAACCACACTGAGGCAGCGTCCCACATGCCACAACTAGAAGGACCCAGAATGAAGAATATACAACTATGTACCAGGGGACTTTGGGGAGAAAAAGGAAAAAAATAAAATCTTTAAAAAAAAGTCTTCTGTTATTAATTTGATCATTAACACTGTTTGTCTCCTTCTGGAACTTCTATATCTACATATAGACCCACTTGGATCTATGTTCCAAATCTCTATTTTCGCTTTGGAATTTTTATCTCTTTCTATAGTTGTTTGTATTATGAGAGAATTCTTGTGTTTTGTCATCCAGTCCACTTAAAGAGGATACAAAATAAACTGAAAAATGTCCTGATGTTCAGAAATTTTAGGTCCATAAAGTCTATAAACTGCAGTTGATACACACATTCAAGTACTTTAAAAGACAAAAAAAATTCTAAACCACACATAATGTTCTTTGAAAAAGCATTAGAGAAAATGGTTGTGCTTTAATTCTTTCTGGTGGCCTGCCAAGTAAAACAAGTAAGGGAATAATTAAAACAAATATTAAAAAGGAGTGGGAAAGAAATATCAGAAACCATATAAATTCCTATCAAAATTTGTTCTCTAAGGTTTAAGTAGAAAACTCACTTTTTTTCTTCACTTTGGTTATGTAGTCTCCTAAATGTAGACCATTAATTTAATATAAAAAGGAATCAAGGTTATATCATATAATTAAACAATAGGCAAATATAATAATATATAATTATTAGTTGAAGAATATGACGGGAATCCAAAGGTTTATCAAATAAGGAAAGCACAAAATGTGCATTCTAAGCTTGATTTTTGAGACAATAAAATTTGTCAATACAATTGGAAACATATATAAGATATATTGATGTATTTTGTATATGTAGAGAGAGAATTTTGGAAAACCGAATACTTGAAAAATCAAGTTCTGAGCAGTTGAGTCCATATTTATCTCCTAAAGAGTCAACCAAAATGAAAATAATTTAAGATTAAAATAATTAACAATTATTATATTTAATAATTTAAGACTAAATATTTAATTTTTTAGTCAAATTGCTAACTCATTTCAACAGAAAATTTTAAATGTACACATACATAAAATTGAGAGTTTTTTTCTTTTCTGAATAATGTTAATGTGGAATTTTATTCTGGAGCAATCATATTTTGTCAGGTTTTCACTGAATTCATTTTTACTCATTCAGAAATAATTGACAACTATGACAAAACCAATGTGGAGTCATTTAAATCATCTAGCTGACACTATTTTTTAAATATGAGTCATTTTTTATTTACATGATTCTCAATCAGTTCATAATTAGATTTTTTTCTCAAATGCTCAATTAATTTAGTAGTTTGATTATTCATCAGTGCAAAAATATATCTGAAATTTGATAACAATATCTGAAATTTGATTTTATTTTCCAGTAACGATATAGTTACTTAATTTTTAGAAGTATAAATATACCTAACTTATCTAATTTTTCTGGACACTCCAAATTGTTTTTCATCAGTTCATGGTCTGATTGTAAATAGTATTCATGACTGTAAAGTGTGTGTGTGTATATCTGTGGATGTATATGTGTGTGAATATATATATTAACAAACATATAAATATGTATTCAGAGAGAGAAGAGAAAGAAACTATGAATAGAATTACATTCATGTATATCAATATGTTCTTCTTGGATGCCCTTCATACTTGCTTATGTTCTCATGCATGGTTTTGAAAAAATATATATACTTTACATATATCTTGATATGCCAATAATTTTGAAGGAAATAATATTTGGACACTTTTATGATGAACTTTGTTTAGATTAATTTTGTTTGTTTTCCAAAGAAATGATTCACATTTTAAATAGAACAAGAAAATAATGTTCTCATTGGTAAAAGATAAAACTGACCATAGATGATTTTGAAATAAGTGTGAAAATTAGGATATATAATTCTACAGAAAACAACCCCTACTAATGAGGTACTCATTTACAAGAGTGCAAATATGTATATCTATATATAATTTAAAAGATGCTACTTCTATTTATTCTGATAGTGTTCATTCTTAATTATTGTAAATAATACATATTTTAAAAGTAAACCATATTCTTTTTAAACACTTCAACCTTATTTGAAATGTGTATTTGTTATAAAGATTATATCTTCTTTAAAAGTTATCTAGTGTTTACTATCTGTATTTTCAGAAACCTCAATTGACTATGATGCCACATCAATGGTGAAAATGTTTCAGAAGGATTGTGAATACTCTGTAAAGGTTGTTTATGAGTTCCAGAAATCCTGGTTTTAACCTTGTAATGGAGGAAATATTTTGGTTACTTTGAACAAATGGTACAAGAGGAAAAATCTGAACTGTTCTGTGTTCTCAAGGCTTAGTTTTGTGCTGGCCACTGTATATTCTCAACAAATACAGTCACGTGTCTCAATGATGGGGATATATTTTGAGAAATACATCGTTAGACATTTTGTCATTGTGCAAACATCATAGAACATACACAAACACAGATGGCATGGCTTACTCCACACCTAGGCTATATGGTACTAAACTTATGGGACCACCATCATATATGCAGTCTATTATTGACCAAAATATTGTTATGCAGCACATGACTGTACTCGTTTAATAAAACAATAGACTTCAAAGCATTAGCAAATTTTGAGGCTGAAAGACCTAATTTCAAATCCAAGTTTTGTAACTTTCTAACTATATTCCTTAACAAATTATTTAATCTAAATAACTATTAGTCTTATTCATTGTATGCAATGGGCGTTGGAAACAATAATGCCAACTTAGCAAGATTGTTTTAAAGAGTAAATATGTGTAGAAATAGATGCACAATGCATTGTTTTGTTAGTGCTGTCAAGTCGATTCCGACTCCTAGCGACCCCGTGTACACCAAAGTGGAATGCTGCCAGGTCTTTTTGTGCCATCCTCTCATCTTCTGGTGCTATATCAGACAATGCTGTGCTACTGTTCACAGGGTTTTCATGGGCAATTCTTTCAGAAGTGGGTGGCCAGTTTCTTCCTCCTAATCTGTCTCAGTCTGGAAGCTCCAATGAAACCTGTCCACCATGGGTGACCCTACTGGTATTTGAAATACAGGTGTCATAGCTTTCAGCATCACTGTAACATGTAGCCACCACAGTATAACAACTGACATATGGGTAGTGTGGTTCCCTGACCTGGAAACAAACCTGGGCTGAAGCAGTGAGAAAGCTGAATCTTAACCACTGGACCACCCAGGGCTAACTCCAACGCATTTTACCTTGTATTATTTCTGTGTATGATTTTATATATAAATTTGAAATTAAAGTCAAAAATTAAGCTTAGTGGTAGTGCCTAATTTCAGGATATGTATGCAGTTATTTTTCTATTTTGAGTTGAAAAATGTAAAGCATAACACAACTTTGAAATAATAAAAATTGGAAAGAATCCTCCCTCTCTTGCTTTCTCATCATCAGCCAGTATTTACTCCTTTTCCCCCATGTATACTATACATCAGTTTGAGATAAAAGCAAATCCCTTTACTCCAAAGAGTTTATTTCCTCCCACGGCAAGGCACTCCAAAGAGAAGAGAGCCCAGAAGAAACCACAGGTTCTCTTTAGTTAGAACTGCCATTTTTTTAAACTTTAGAAATGTTTGCTTTACAAAGTCATTACAAGATGACTTTAAATGTGTTTTCAATATTTCTGTTTATAGACTCAGCAAGATTATTTAAAAATAACTTTACCTTAAATAAGTAAATCTTGTAAGTTTTCTTTTCAGATTAAAACCATAAAATATGCTTGTTAGAACAAGTAAAAATTTCTCATATAAAAACATATAAAGGCAAAGCTATTATTTTCCTCATCACCACCTGCCTCCCACAATCGGGTAGTCATTTTGACTAGCTTTATCCTGCAATATACTACTGTATCTTTCTGGTTACTGATACATATTTATACAGGAATCTATACACATACACCTGCTTATTTGTTTACTTTGATAAAATTGCAAGCATATTATAAGCCATATGTTTGCAACTTGCTTTCACAAGACTATATATTACCATTTACGTATATAATACACTGTTACTGGGTTTCTTTTCAGTTTTTGAGTGTCTATTGTTAAGATTTTAGTCTTTGACTTATAACTATCAGAATTTTTTAATAAATTTAATTCCTGGATATTTTATAAGTGTTCTTACAATTGTGATTTTTTTTAACCCTTATTTCTCCCAATGCTTATTGTCATAATCAAGAAAAATCCATTGGTTTTGTATATTTATCTTATGTTCAGGCACTTTGCCAGATTATCTTGTCATTTTATGTAGTCTCTTGAATTTTCTAAAAGTCAAATTATCATGAAAACAATATACTTTTTCAACTTGTTTTTTCTTGAACATTTTTGAAAAATAATAGTAATAGAAGACATTTCTATGTGCTCCTCACTTTACATAAAGTTATTTTAATTTGCTTTATGTAAGAATAAGGTTTCCTATTGCCTTTTCATAAACTCTTTTATCATATTTATTTAACAAATTTCTTTCTGTTTGTATATTTTTATGTTTAAAATTAGGAATGGCTGATTATTTTTTCCAAATAACTTTCATACTTTCCAATATGAGTAAAGTTTTCTCCACTAATTTCTTTATATGACAAAATATTTTGTGTTTAGGAATGTAAAAATTCTACAGAATCAAGAAAGATTAATAAAATTTGTCTATCTATAGTTTTACAAAGTTTCTGTTAGCTCTGTCTGTATATCCTTGTCTAAGCTTAGTTAATTTTTTGTTTCTTATTATTTTCTTTTATAAGCCGGGGAATGATGTCCTTGCTATTTTCATCAAATACTATCCTAAAAATTATTATATTCCTCCTTCTAGAAAACAGTTAAACACATTTGTCTTAAAATATTTTTTGAATTTCTAATTTTATTTGTTTTACAATTCCTTTGGCATTTAAATTATTTTTAAAGATATATCCCTAAATTATGAACTACTTTCATTACAATAACTTTTAGATTAGTTCACTTGATTCTTGAGTGGTGATAATGAAATTATTTGAATGCTTATTGTAGTTAATGAATGAGCACTAGGTTTCTAAACTATTGATTAAATTGCTGAAATATAAGTAAACAAAGTTAGAATAATTTACTTGTATAGTAATTGTAGTTGTTTGTCTTTATTCTAGCTGTTACATGACATTGTGAGGAATTGGAGTTTACTAATTGGAATGTTGGATACATACAAATATACTAGTGACCCTCTAATACAATTTTCATGATGATTATGTAGTAGGCACTAATTCTTATGTTTTACATGTGATATGAATTAATCTCTGTATAGTTAAACAACTTGATCAATATTCTGTTAGACATTACATCATCCTTATATAAATGAAATAAATATTATGCCTACACATCATCTAATTCAGAGGAAATTAAGGCACACCAAAAATAGAATGCTGAAATAATCGAAGATATTTTTGTTTTTGATAATAATGTTGAATAAATATATGTAAGTTGGAGAATTTGTGGTTATTATAAAATCTGACTTGCATATATTATATGCCAGTTGCCCAAAGCAATTTCTGACACATAGGAAATAATCAAACACCATGAATACAAACTCCATAAGGGCAGGTGCTGTCTTTGTTTTAGTCTGGTTGCATTCTCATTACCTGTACCATGTCAGGCTTATAATAAGCTTTTAATGATTTTTTGTTGAATGAATGGATAAATAAATGAATCAATAAATAAATATAAGCTACTATCTTTTATATAGAAAAAGATTAATGAGAAATGAAAATGAAAATCTGGATTCCAAAAGCATTTTTTTTTTTTTTTTTTTTTTGGTGAGGAAGATCAGCCCTGAGCTAACATCTGTGCCAGTCTTCCTCTAATTTGCATGTGATATGCCACCTTAGTATGGCTTGATGAGCACCTGAGATCCAAACCTGTGAACTCCAGGCCGCTGAAACGGAGCACATGAATTTAACCCCTACGCCACTGGGCCAGCCCCCAGAAAGCATTTTCTGAGGAACATATTGAATGACAATGGTATAGAAAGTCTTTAGTATATTTTTGTAAGTTTCCTGTTTTGTGTTAGTTATTCAGATTTATGAACAGAGCAAAAAGAAATTTTACTGCAGTCCTAATGGCTACATTTTATTATTTTAATTTTCTTTTTTATTTGTTAGATGTAATAGGACTAAGTTATTTAGATTCATTTACTTTAAAAATTGATATGGTTTTCTTTATGTTACTCACAAGTTCTAGGCTTCTTTGCAATCTAAAGGTCAGTTACTCTTAACTCATAAACACAACATCGAGGCACTCAACCCTGTTGAACACAGGAAGTTGTATATTTATTAAACTAAAAATTCCTCTCTCCAAGAGAATTTGGGAGTCTCAGAAAATAATAAAGTCCCATTTTTGGTAAGAATCCATGGACCAACAGTTTGACTAAAAAGTAAAAAAGAAAATGCCAATAAGCTAAAGGAAACATGAAACAACAATAGAGACCACAAAAATCAAGAAATAAATAACTAAAAACAAAGTTAAAACCAGAAACACACATCCATATCTTTTTAACATTAAATGCCAGACTGCAACAGAGAAATCTCTAGAATATCATGAAGAGAACATCAATGATAACAAAAGTAGAGGAAATTACCAAAAATGTTAATAGATGTACTATACAGTGAAAGATTAGAGACTATGAGGACTTGAATCAGTACAGAAAAATAAGCTAATGGACCACAAAAATTTCAGAACAGATGTGAAATCTCAAAAATAGATCAATATTTATATAAAATTACAGCATATGGTCATATAGCATAGTGATTTGAAATGTGGATTTGAGGTCAACTCAACTTCCTAGTTAAGAATTGGTTCTTCCACCTATCAACTCTGAAAATTTATAAATTGCTTAATACCCCTTTGCCTCATAATAATGATAACTACATTATACAGCTGTTAATACTACTGGACACGGGTAGCTTTCAATACAGCTTAGCACTAGATAAGAACTTTATAAAAGTTAAACACTATTCCTGGCAACATAATAGGAATTAGGTATTTGCAGTCATCATAAAAAATCTTCTTGTGCATACAAGAAGAACAAATGAAGCCCAAAGTTAACAGAAGGAAGGAAATAATATAAAAGCAGAAAGAAATGAAATAGAGACTAAAAAGAAAATGGAAAAGATCAATGAAACTAAGAGCTGGTTCATTGAAAAGATAAAGAAAATTGACAAACCTTTAGGCAGACTCACCAAGAAAAAAAGAAAGAAGACAAATAAAATAGAAATGAAAGAGGAAATGTTACAAATAACACCACAGAAATACAAAGGATCATAAGAGGTTTTTAAGAACAATTACACACCAACAAATTTGACAACCTAGAAAAAATGGATAAATTCCTAGAATCATACAACCTATTAAGACTGAATCATGAAGAAATAGGAAATCTGAACAGAACGATAATTAGTAAGGTGATTCAATTAATAATCAAAAACCTCCTGGTGATGTCAGTATCAAGGCAGTATAAGTCATTTTTTTCCTCTCCCCTTTGATTTACAAATAATCAGATATTCATAGCTGAACAAAAGTGCCTCTCCACAGCAGACCAGGACACCAGAGATCCATCCATCTGTGCATCCAAAAGTGAGTGGATTGGACCTTGAAGGAGGCCATGGGGTACAGCTGTAGCTGGAGGGGACCAGTTGCTCTTTCTGAGAAAGGACCTCTTTGACTGGGGTGAGAAAAATGAGAGGACAGGGAGCAAAGAGAACAGAAGTAAGGCATTTCCTGCTGTCTGCCCTGAGATTTCAGCAAGAGGTTCACCCACAGACCTCTGGGACTTCCTCCATTGAGAATCCCCCTATTGGTCCATGGGCACACCTAAGGCCCCAGGTGCTAAGCATACACCATTCCCTATTCTGTGATCAGCTTTGTTTTGTCACTTCAGCACTTTCCCACATGCCAAAGCAATCCTGA
This sequence comes from Equus przewalskii, assembly GCF_037783145.1. Taxonomy (NCBI): domain Eukaryota; kingdom Metazoa; phylum Chordata; class Mammalia; order Perissodactyla; family Equidae; genus Equus; species Equus przewalskii. The sequence continues at coordinate 73,889,644 of NC_091833.1, read as the reverse complement.
GAAGAAAAAACAAAGCTGGAGGTACCATGCTTCCTGATTTCAAAATAAAATACAAAGCCATAGTAATAAAAACATCATAGTACTAGCACACAATAGACACAAAGACCAATGGAACAGAATAGAGAGCCTAGAATTAAATCCTAGCATATACAGTCAACTAATCTTCAACAAGGCAGCCAAGAAAACACAACGGGGAAAGGATAGTCTTTTCAACAATGGGTTCTGGGAAGGGGTTGGCCCAGTGGTATAGTGGTTAAATTTTCACACTCTGCTTCAGTGGACTGGGGTTCACAGGTTCGGATCCTAGGCACGGACCCACACACCACTCAAGCTATGTTGTGGCGGTGTCGCACATACAAAACAGAGGACTATTGGTATGGACATTAGCTCGGCAACAATCTTCCTCAAGCAAAAAGAGGAAGATTGGCAACAGATGTTAGCTCAGGGCCAATCTTCCTCCCCAAAGAAAGTGGTTCTGGGAAAACTGAAGAAACACATGCAGAAGAATAAAATTGCACCCCTATGTCATGCCACTCACAAAAATTAATTCAAAATGGATCAAAGACTTGGGGCCTGCCCCGTGGCCATCAGTTAAGTGCGCACGTTCTGCTTTTGCAGCCGGGGGTTCATCAGTTCAGATCCCGGGTGCAGACACGGCACCTCTCGGCAAGCTGCATTGTGGTAGGCGTACCACATACAAAGTGGAGAAAGATGGGCACAGATGTTAGCTCAGGGCCAGTCTTCCTTAGCAAAAAGAGGAGGATTGGCAGCAGATGTTAGCTCAAGGCTAATCTTCCTCAAAAAAAAGAAAATGGATCAAAGACTTAAACATAAGACCTGATACCATAAAACTCCCAGAAGAAAATGTAGGGAAGAAGCTGCTCAAATCAGTTTTAGCAATGATTGTTTACATTTGACAACAAAAGGAAAAATCAACAATGGGACTACTTCAAACTCAGAATCTTCTGCAAAGCAAGAGAATTGACAAAATGAAAAGACAACTTCCAGATTGAGAGAAAAATTTTTCTAACCATATATCGGATAAGGGGTTAATATCAAAAATATATAAAGAACTCATACAACTTAATAACAATCAGACAAAAAATCTGTTATAAAAATGGGCAAAAAAAGTAAATAGACATTTTTCCAAAGAGGAAATCAAAATGGCCACAGGCATGTGGAAAGACACTCAATATCTCTCATCATCAGGGAAATGCAAATGAGAGCCACAATGAGATACTACCTCACATTTGTTAGTATTGCCATCATCAAAAAGACAAGAATCAGCAGGTGCTGGCAAAGATGTGTTGAAAAGTGAACTCTTGTACACTGTTGGTGGTAATGTAAATTGCTCCAACCACTATGGAAAATAATATAGAGGTTCCTCAAAAAATTAAAAATATATCCGTGAGACAAGGTAATGTATGTAATGTATGTAACATAATGTAAAGGAAATGAAAACAAGGTTTCAGAGAGATTTATACGTTCCCGTGTTTATTGCAGCATTACTCACCATAGACAAAATATGGAAACAACCTACATGCCCATCAAAAGGTGAATGAATACAAAAAATTATGATATACATGCACACAATGGAATGTTATTCAGCCATGCGAAAGAAAAATATTCTACCATTTGGCACAACATGGATGGGCCCTGACACATTATGCTAAATGAGATAAGTCAGAGAATGACAAGTACTGTATGATATCACTCATATGTGGAATCTAAAAAAGACAAGCTTGTAAAAAACAGAGTAAAATGGTGGTTACTAGGGGATGGGTGGTGGGGGGATAAGATTGTTGTTTGAAGACATGAACTTGCAAAGAGTAGTTAATAAACCATAGAGATCTAATGCATAGTATAATGAATATAGAAAACAATATCATACTACCATCATCAAACTTGCCAAAAGACTAAAACGTATTTCTTCCAACCACTAAAAAGAAATAATTACGTAATGTGACAGATTTGTTAAATATCACTATAAGAGAAATCATATTACCATATATTGATGTACAAAATTAACACATTGAACACTTTTAATTTACACAATATTATATGCCAAATGTATTCCATAAAAAAACCTCCCAGCAAAGAAAAATGCAGAGTCAGATAGCTTCACTGCTGAATTCTACCAAACATTTAGGGAATATTAATATCAATCCTTGTCAAACTCTTCCAAAAAGTAGAAGAGAAAGGAATACTTCCTAACTCCTTTTACAAGGCCAGCATTACACTGATACCAAAACCAGAGAAGGATGCCACAATAAAAGAAAATTATAGGCCAATCTCCTTGATGAAGATAGATGCAAAAATTCTCAATAAAATATTTTCAGATCAAGTTAAATAATATATTAAAAGGATTGTGCACCATAATCAAGTGGGATTTACTCCAGGGATGAAAGGATGTTTCAACATCCACAAATCAATCAACATGATACACCACATTAACAAAATTAAAGATAATAATCATAGCATCATCTCAACAGATGCAGAAAAAGCATCAGACAAAATTCAATATCCATTTATGATAAAAAGAAACTCTCAAGAAAGTGAGTATAGAAGGAATGTACCTCACCATAATAAAGGCCATATATGACAAGCACACAGCTAACATCATACTCAACAGTGAAAAGCTGAAAGCTTTTCTTCTAAGAACAGGAATAAGACAAGGATGCCCACTCTGACTATTCTATTCAACATGGTATTGGAATTCCTAGCCAGAGAAATTAGGCAAGAAAAATAAAGAAAAGGCATCCAAATTGGAAAGGAAGAAGTAAAACTGTCTCTATTTAAAGATGACATGATTTTATATATGGAAACCCCTGAAGACATTACCAAAAAACTATTAGAAAACAAATTCAGTACAGTTGCAGGATACAAAATCAATATACAAAATTCCATTGCATGTCTATACACTAATATCAAACTAGCAGGAAGAGAAATAAAGAAAACAATCACAGTTACAATTACATCAAAAAGAATAAAATACATAGAAATAAATTTAACCAAGAAAGTGAAAAACCTATACGCTGAAAATTATAAGACAATGATAAAAGAAATTGAAGAAGATACAAATAAATGGAAGGATATTCCTTACTCATGGATTGAAAGAATTAATATTGCTAAAATGTCCATACTACACAAAACAATCTACAGGTTTAATGCAATCCCCATCAAAATTCCAATGAGACTTTTCACAGAAATAGAACAAGCAATCCTAAAATTTTTATGGAACCATGAAGAACCCAAAGAGCCAAAGCAATCTTAAGAAAGAAGAACAAAGCTGGAGGCATCATGCTCCCTGATTTCAAATTATATTACAAAGCTATAGTAATCAAAACAGTATGGTATTGGCATAAAAACAGACACAGAGATCAATGGAACAAAATCCAGGGCCCAGAAATAAACTCACACATAATATGGTCAATTAACTTACCATAAAGAAGCCGAGAGTATATAATGGGGAAAGGATAGTCTCTTCAATAAATGGTGTTGAGATAACCGGACAGACACATGCAAAAGAATAAAACTAGATGACTTTCTTACATCACACACAAGGGTTAACTCACAATGGATCAGAGATTTGAACATAAGACCTGAAACCATAAAACTCCCAGAAGAAAACATAGGCAGTAAACTCCTTGACATCGATCTCGGCAATGATTTTTTGTATTTGACATCAAAATCAAAGGCAACAAAAGCAAAAATAAACAAGTGGGACTACATCACACTAAAAAGCCTCTACACAGCAAAAGAAACCATCAACAAAATGAAATAGCAACCTACTGAATGGGGAAAATTACTTGCAAATCATGTATCTGATAAGGAGCTAATATCCAAAATATATAAAGAACACATACAACTCACTATCAAAAAAACCAAACAATTCGATTAAAATATGGGCAGAGGATCTGAATAGACACTTTTCCAAAGAAGACATTGTCGGTGTTGCAATCCAATGTACACATCAGGATAGATGCAGAGAGGGCTGATGGCCACTCTGAGTTTATTATAACCAGCATTTCAATATATACATAGCTTACATCTGTTAAACATACACAGGTGTTCTGGATGCAGTAATTAGCAAATGCCAAGAATTCTTAGTGATTTCTCAAGGAGCCCTCCCTTGGCCTCTGTTTTGATATTATCATGTTGTTGCTGTGCTCCTATATTTTTATCTCAGAGCAGGCAATGTCTCTTAGGCAACGGTCCCTCTTGCTCCTGATAGCGATATCGTTTCTCCATCTGTGCCCCCGGGTGGCCGACGCCTGGCTTAGGTTGCTCCCCCAGGGGGTCTTACCCGTCATTGGCTAACCGGCCTTCACACCTCCGGGTCACAGTTTGTTGGCAAGCTTTTTCCAGTGATTATTAACCCTTCCTGTGTCAGGGGCGGCTACAGACATAAAGATGGCCAACAGTTAAATATCACTAATCATCAGGGAAATGCAAATCAAAACTACAACGAGATATTATTCTGCACCTGTTTTAATGGCTACTACCAAAAAGACAAAAAACTAGTGTTGACAAGGATGTGCAGAAAAGGGAACACTTGTGCACTGTTGCTGGGAATGTAAACTGGTATAGCCACTATGGAAAACAGGGTGGAGGTTCCTGAAAGTATTAAAAATAGAACTACCATCTCATCCAGCAATTCCTCTTTTAGGTGTTTATCCAAAGAAAATGAAAACACTAACTCAAAAAGATATATGCACCCCCATGATCATTGTTGCATTATTTCCAATAGCCAAATATGGAAGCAACCTAAGCGTCCATTGATTAATGAATGGATATAGAAAATGTGGCAATAGAATGTTATTCAGCCAAATAAAAAGAATAAAATCTTGCCATATTCAACAATACAGTTGGACCTTAAAGGCATTATGCTAAGTGAAATAAGTCAGACAAAGATAAATACCATAGGATCTCACTTATATATAGAATGTAAAAAAGAAAACAAATTGAATACATAGGGCCTGGCGTGGTGTCATCATGGTTATGTTTGTGCACTCCACTTCGGTGGCCCAGGGTTTGCAGGTTCGGATCCTGGGTACAGACCTACACACCGCTCATCTAAGCCATGCTGTGGCAGCATTCCACATACAAAATAGAGGAAGATGGGCATGCATGTTAGCTCAGGGACAATGTTTCTCAAGAAAAAGGAGGAAGATTGACAACAAATGTTAGCTCAGGGCCAATCTTCCACATCAAAAAAAAAAATCGAATACATAGATACAGACCTCTCTGGTACTTACCAGAGGTGGGAAGATGGGGGATAAGAGAAATGGGTGAAAGGGATTAAAAAGTACAAACTTCCAGCTATAAAATAAATAAGTCATGTGGATATAATGTACAGCATGATGACTAGAATTAACAATACTGTATTGCATAATTGAAAGTTGCTAATAAAGTAAATCTTAAATGTTTTCATCACAAGGAAAAAAATGTAACAATGTATGGCGATGGATGTTAACTAGAGCTATTGTGATGATCATTTCACAATATAGACAAACATTGAATTATTATGTTGCACACCTGAAATTAATATAATTTTATATGTCACTTATGTCTAAATTAAAAAATACCACAAAAAAAAGAAACTGAAAAGAAAATCATGTGCCTTAAAGCAATAGCAAAAAATAGAATGCATTTTTTATCTTTTTCCTTTTGTTTGTTTATTTTGTTTTTCTGAGGGGTCTGAGTCTTATAGGACTCCTATTTTACATAACTACACTGAAATGGTATCTTATCCACAAGGCCAAGGAAGGTGAGATTTTACTGTTTTGTTTTGTTTTGTTTTGTTTTGTTAGGAATGAACTTTCATAGATAAATCTGTGAATTGTCTTTAATTGGCATGAAGATTAGAAATAGATAGATATAAGTAACTATTAACTTTAACCATTAAAGTTAAAAAACTATATCCTAATTACTTTCAAATACCTTGATGATTTGACTTATCCAGTGTTGTTGAAAATTACAGATTTTGAAGCCTGTTAAAATGAATAATTGCCACAAATCAAATAAATATGAGCTACTATCTCCCACATATAAAAAACACACTATATATACCATACATTTTGCATACATCACCTTATTAACAGCTCTCAAATTCCTCTAATATAGAGATTGTATCTCTTATTCATAAATTAAAATACAAACATACACACTTGCAAACGTATAGCATCTTGATACTCATATAGCTAACGTGATTCTACTACAATAATGTAAAAAAATCTTGAACAATTAATATATTCTAGGAATTGTGCTAAGCTTTTCTACTTGCACTTTTCTCAACTAATGTTAATAAAAACACAAAACAACAAAACAGTATTATAAACCCCCATGATTCTGACTCAGGAGCTCATTGCCTCAGCAACTAAGCTGCTGTATACCAGGGATGGAATTGAACCCCAACTGCTCTGACTGCAAAGCCCATACCTTTTGCAGGATGTGGAATGTTCATGAACATCTCCTCCCTTATCTCACACTTGATGTCATGCATGAAATCTAGAAGTGTGGCGAGGTGAGATATTACAAAAATTTCACGTTCTATATTCACTTATATACAATTATTTTAAAATACTTATATCAAGAAGGTACTCACATTAATAATGACTGAGAACCAGGTGTTAATTCCAGTCTACATAAATTAATTAGATTATCAAGTGTATGTTTCTCTTATTGAAATTTTGTTTTGGAGGAAATCATCATGCTTTCCTTCCTTAAATATTTATTTCCGAGGTTTTTTTCAGGTTGAATAACACTAAAGGAATAAAAGTAAACTTTACTTGTGGAAGATTCTATCTTATTTTACTTTAAATGCAAATATCATAGGCATCTCTGCTTAGAATAATGAAATTAATCACTCCTGCAATTCTCCGGAAATTTAAGATCTTCATAGAAGCGTAAAAAATTTTGAAGCTCATGAAAAAGCTAAAGCTTGCTTTAAATTTACTTGTTTCTTTATTAAATATCAATTTCTTCTCATTTCTATTCAAGTTAACATTATTGTAGGTTTCCTTGACTCACAATAAGGTATTTATCTTCTGTTCACATTTCTTTCCCTCTTTATTTAACAAAAGCTCCATTATAATACAAACTCTTTAAGCACAAGAAAACCTGAAAATGTTGCTCAAGTAGACTCCTTTGAATGTTTCTTGCAAATGCAATTCTTTATTTGTGTATGAGGCTACACTCTTCGTAAGAAACTCTCTTTCTTCTATGCCAATTGGTTCTCAGTTTGAATTGACAGTTTTTTGTGGTGAAAAAATGCAGATTCACCATTTAAAAAACAACGAACAAAACTGCATGTTTCCCTTCGAAAATACAATTTTTACAACTGAAATCATAATTCAACTCATGTTGGTGATTTGTCACATGGGAAGGAATCAAAGATATAAGGAAGAGGAAAGGATACTCAAAGTACTACTTGAACACTGTAAATATACATGAGAAAAGGCACTAGAAATATCCATAATAACACTGTGGATTTAGCACCTCGTGGAGAAGAATGTTCAACAAAAAGCAGCTGGAAACATCAAGAGAAAATAATACAAGAAAAAGACAAGGAAGCATGTTTTTCAAGCAGGGAATTAATCTGTATCTCTACAAATATATATATTGAAATCCTTTTCAGAAAAAAGCACTAAGCTAGGCAGAAAGGCATCTCTGAATATGCCCTGAATTTTAGCTCATGTAGAGTTTCACAATCAAAAATTACGGAGAAAACGCCTAGCTTCTTTGCTGATCCTTATTTCTCTTTTTTTTTCATAAAAGGCCCTAATGTAAAATGAGGCATTTTAGTGGAAAAAGCACTGAGATTGGAGTGTGTGGGCTCAAATTATATCCCTAGAAATCTGGGATAAATCTTAGTCTTTCTGTTTATATTTCCCATTTCTCTTAAACGCCCCCTAGTTCCAGGCTTTACTAAAGCTAAACAATAAAATGAATTGGACATTTTATAAAATGTTATTGGTATATATGAAAATTTTGTTGTAATGAAAGAACTCCAGCCTGGTTCCTACTCTCTGCTTCATCACTAACGCATGGAGCTTTGGACATGACATGCCCTTTCATCTTTGGGCATCTCAAATTTTCCATTTCTGAAAGTAGGGATTTGGAGTAAATTTTGATGCTTAACAAAAATGAGAAACAAATCACTAATAAAGTTTTTCAAAATGACCCTCCCCCTCACCCCCACATACTCACAGAAATTATTTCAATTAACTTGCACTGGGTAGGTTTCAGATATATGGATTTTAAAAAATTTCCCCAGGTGACTGAGATATATCCACTGGGATGCATACCTGTTAACATCTGCAAGTTCCCTTCGGGCTCCAAATAGTCTATGATGCCATGGCATTCAAAGGGATTATAGGAAATTCTACTTTTGGCCGAGACAGAGTAATGGTAGCAAGATTTACCCTTCCACCTGAAAAAAAAAAAAAACCTAAAAGAATTAAATAATCACTTAGAAAATATAGCAAAAAACAGTTTTTAACATATTGTTTATCAGCCACCAACAGATTGCAATCTTTGAGAAATAACAAGCAATGAAGTGAAACCTACAATGCCAGAGATGGCTGCCTAGAATGAGTTTCCAGACTATAACATGATGAAGGAGAACCAAAAAAGAGTGGGTAGTCTCCCTGATTTGAAGAGAGGGAGCTAGTAGTCTATTAAGGCCAAGGTAGTTAGAGTTTACAAAGCAGACAAAACGGAAAAGAGAAAGCTGATAAAGGAGAACTCCAGAGACCTGAAGATAGTGTTCTCAATTCTTCAACTGAGGACGGATCAACGTGTTTGTGTGAAGAAACTACCTAAAGCCAAGAAAAAGACTACCTGAAAGATTTGAAGGATAAAATACCCAGAACTCACACAGGGAAGGAAATAGTTCCTATTTCCATCAGCCAGACTGAAAACCTCATAATTTTCAGGGCTTGTTAAGGAGTATTTAAACAGAATTTGACTCAGTATTGGAGCAAAATTATTCCTAGAGTTAATGCTGCTCTGGTCCTGTCAAACAAACATTAAAAGTGAGGCCTGAAAAATATCAAGCTGTTTATGTGTAACTTAACTGTATCATGTAACAAAGTCCAAGAATACTTATGGGAATACACAAATATATACCACACACTATGGTAAAATTTTTAATGTCTGGTATTCACTCAAAAATCATCAGGCACACAAAGAAGCAGTAAAATATAAACTATAATGAGGATAAAAAAACAATTGAAACCAACCCAGAAATAGCATAATATATAGAATTAGCAGACTAAATAGACAAGGATATCAAATGACTTATAACTATTTCATGTTTAAAAAAACTAGAAGAAAGAATGAGCATATTAAGTAGAAACATCAAAAGTATATAAAAGAACACAATCAATTTCTAAAGATGTAAACTAGAATTTCTGCAAAGAAAAATACACTGCATGGAGGGGCTGGCCTCCGTGGCATAGTGGTTAAGTTCAGCATGCTCTACTTCGACATCCCAGGTTCACAGGTTCAGATCCTGGGTGCAGACCTACACCACTCCTCAGCCATGCTGTGGTGGCAACTCAAATATAAAGTGGAGGAAGCTTGGCACAGATGTTATCTCAGAGCTAAACTTCTTCAGAAAAAAAAAATATACATATATATATATATACTGAATGGGATAAATAGAATATTAAATACTGTGGAAGAAAAGATTAATAAACTAGAAGACATAATATGGTAGGTTGAACAATGCCCCCAAATATGAAAAGAGTCCTTGTATGTGTGATTAGGTTAAGAATCATTAGAGAGAGATATTATCATGGATTATCCAGGTGTACTCAATGAAATTACAAGGGAGATTATAAGAGGAAGATGGGAGAGTAAGGGTCAGAGTGAGCAACAAAGAAAGAGAGAGAAACTGGAATATACTATACCACTGATTTGAAGATACAGGGTAAGACTAAGAAGACAAGGAATGCAGGCAGTCTCTAGAAGCTAGAAAAGGCAAGGACACAAATTTTCCCCTTGACCCTCCAGAAGGAATGCAGACCCTTAATTTTAGGACCTCTACAACTTTACAGTTTAACAATTAAGAATAAATCTGCCCCAAAATTAAATATACAGGTTTAAATTTAACAAAATATATACAAGATCTATATGATCTACAAAACTCTCGTAAATGAAACAAAAAAGAACTAAATAAATGAAGAGAGATTCCATGTTCACGGATAGGAAGACTCAATATTTTCAAGTTGTCAGTTCTTCCCAACTTGATCTATAGATTCAATGCAATCCCAGTTAAAATCTACGAAAGTTATTTTGTGGATATCAACAAATTGATTCTAAAGTTTATATGGAGAGGCAAAAGACCCAGAAGAGCCAACAAAATACTGAAGGAGAAGAACAAAGTTACAGGACTGACACTATCCAACTTCAAGACTTAGGATAAAGCCACAGTAATCAAAATAGTGTGATATCAGCAAAAGAATAAACAAATAGATCAATGGAGCAGAATAGAGAGCCCAGAAATACAGCCACATAAATACAGTCAATTGATCTTTGACAAAGGAACAGAGACTATACAGAGAAGCAAAGACCATCTTTTCAATAAATGGTTCTGAGACAAGTGGATATCCACATGCAAAAAAATAAATCTAGACACAGACCTTACACCCTTCACAAAAATCAAATCAAAATGGATCACAGGCCTAAATGTAAAATGCAAAATTATAAAATTCCTTGGAAATAACATAAAAGAAATCCTAGATGACCTTGTGTGTGATGATAGCATTTAAATAAAACACCAAAGACACCATCCATGAAAGAAATAATTGATAAGCTGGGCATCATTAAAATTCAAAACTTCTGCTCTGTAAAAAGCAACGCCAAGAATTCAAAGACAAGCCACAGACTGGGAGAAATTATTTGCAAAAGACACTTTGCTAAAGGATTGTTATCCAAAATATATTAAAAAACACTCTTAAAACTCAACTATATATTATATAATATATAGTATACAATTAATATTCTATAATGTATAACATATGTAATATGTAGAATGTAATGAGAATATATAAATAAGTTGAGAAATTTATATTAAATCGATTTTAATATATGTTAAATTATATTAATAAATATTGAATTAACATATATTATATATAAATATATATTAAATTATATATATAAAATCATGAATCCACATATTTAAATATCAAGAGTGAGAACTGAGAATCATCTGTGTCAACATAACAGCTTTTTATTCCAGAAAATTCTTGACCAAGAAGTTGATGATATAAACCCATAAATCACTTTTTGCGATAGGAAACTTCTGCCAATGAACTTATCCAAATTGTTCATCATTTAAACAAATAGCCCACAATAGATCTTCACTTCTGTGATGCTGAACAATTTAATTGTCAAGATTCTCTTCAAGACCTTCTCCTTGAAGAGTCCACCAAAGCTAAATTATTTTGTCATTAACATTGACCAATCCCAATTACTTCAACACCTTCAATGATCCACTCTAACCCACTTGAGCCCAGATCAGAAAACGTCTACTGACCTCCTCCCACTGAGATATTAGATGGTTTTCTTTTCTGTTGCACTAAATCCCATAAACACAGCTGTACTTCATGATCAGGTTATTTTGGGAGTCTTTCTTGGGAGTTGGCCATTGGCAATACATTTATATAAACATTTAAATGATCATTTTTCTCTCGATATCCTTTAGATCAGTATGTAATTATCTATATAGATCTTGGCTCACATTTGTATTCTTTGTTCTGACTCGCTCGGAAATAATGCCTACTAACATTTTAATAATTAATGTTTATGTTGTATTTTGTCAAAACTAAGTAGGATGGACTTTTTACTAATTTTAGTTGACAGCATTATTAAAGAATACTCTTGGTCTAATATACATGAAGCAGTCACTGGGCCAACTATCAGATATAATCAAATTTCAAAGTGAAAAGTACATTTACGAGCTTAGCTTCTGTGTGTATCTATCACCTTTATGAATTGTTGATCTGCTTTCTTTGACAGGATTGGAAACTTTTTAAAAATTACATTTAAATTTTTTCATTTAACATATTCTTATCTCCTCTGCAAGTTGATGTAATTTCACTATCTTCTTTTTAAATGCCTTTTTAAAAATTAGAAATAAATGAATACTTACTAAGGAAGCTATACACTACACACAGATAAAAAGAACAATTTTTAAAAATTCATATTCCAGGGTCTGGCCCCATGGCCGAGTGGTTAATTTCGCGCACTCCACTGCAGGCGGCCCAGTGTTTCGTTGGTTCGAATCCTGGGCGTGGACATGGCATTGCTCACCAAACCACGCTGAGGCAGTTTCCCACATGCCACAACTAGAAGGACCCACAACGAAGAATATACAACTATATACCGGGGTCTTTGGGGAGAAAAAGGAAAAAATAAAACCTTTACAAAAAATAAAGTTCATATTCCATCACCTGGACACAATCACTGTCAATGTTAGAAAATATTTTTTTTCACAGAAATGGTATAAAATAGACCTTTATATAAATTGCTTCTTTTATATAACATAAAAATGTCCACTCCTATAAATTTTTATCATTTTGTAAAAAATGCTAAATATTATATGTAATATGTAACATAATATATAATATGTAATATACCTAGAAGATATATATAGAGAGAAATGATATGTATATTATTTACCATTTTCACTTCAAGGCTCAGGATCTTACAAGGGCTAATGTTGCCATTTGTATCAAGTCCAAATTGCTCCACATAGCTTTTAAATTCTTCTATGATACAAATTTTTATGGATTTGTATTATGTCCACTTATATAAGCTGGAAGCATGTGTCCTAAAGTTTCTTCACTTGGTAGTTCCAGGTCAGTTGGGGTCATGGAAGACAATTTGTGGATAAAAACATTTTGAAGCAAAGCTGCAAACTTGCATGTGTCTTGCTACTTATTTACCGCCATCCTCGTTAGTATGCAGCAGCAGTTGGGAGCACCTTTCCATTCTGCAGGATCTTCTTCAACAACTAGGCCACATGAACGTTTAACTCTTTAGCAAACAGTGCCGGCTCCTCTCACAGAACACCCCAAATACCAGTTAGAGGCTTGGAGGTACTGAAAAATCCCTTCCGTTTGCAGTCCATCCTCTGGGGTTCACAATCAGTCTTGCAGTATTCAGAGTATCCTTGCTTTCCCTAGTTCCTTGGTATCTTCTCTTTTCAAATGCCTACCCTGAGGATGCAAATTCTAGCAACAGACGGAAACAGCAGCCTCACAGAGACTGTTTAACCAGCATCCAAATCAGTTAGGGTCAGATCCTAGTGGTTCTGTTTCTCCGATTGAATGCTAAAAGGTTCACTGAGTTATTGCACATTATCCCTTTGGATATGAGGGCTGTTCCACTGAAACCAGGCTACAAAATGCTAATCTACATTAATCATATTCACATTTGCCTTTACAGCCCAGCTGCTTATAGGCTGGTCTGTCTACAGGGAATCACCTCATTCCCCTTCCTGTGAACAATTCAAACCACCTCCTTGATACTACTATAACTGCGGTTGTTTTACTTTTCTATATAATAAACCTGATATTCGTTTAAAACTATTTCAGATTTGAGTATATATTACTTTATATAGTTCCTCTTGTCTTCCAAATGTGGGTGAAAGATGGGAGAAAAAAACTTTTATAATTATTTTATTCTGCAGCACTATTAAACATACAATATGTAATCAGTCAAACTCTTTTGAATATTAATGCATAAAACGTGCATTTCTACCCCATAAAAAAATTCTATTTCTATTCTGGTAAACCATAAAAAGCAGGGAATATTCACATAGGAAATTTCACACATCAAAATGGAGGGGAGGAGTGAAGGACGGTCTTGGAATTATGGGGGAAAAATAACATTTGAAGAAAACACATTAGGTTCCCTCTAATTCTTTTGAAAGAATCCCAAAATGAAATTTTATTATATAAAACATAAAGGGCTGGAAGTACTATTTAAAAATTCATTTGAAACTCAAGAAATTTGAGTTTTGCCGCTATTCTATTTGCCACTGGATATATCGCTTTCTAAAGGCGAAGAACTGTGAGCAAGCAGACATCCGTGCCTAACGCAAAATGAAAATCAATTTTGCATTGTCTTTAAACGTATGTATTAATAAACTTAGATTCTAAAAGTTGATGAAAAAAATTTACTAATCCCTATTGGTAGATTTCTTATTAATTAAACTAGATCTTCTTTCTTTGCAGAAAAGTTTAAACAAATTTCTACATTCTGGTAGAATCATGTGTTGAGAGACCGAGAATAAGAAACACGTGTTCTCAGACAGGCATATGTATATAATCCATTACACAGTTCTGTGAAAATACCTGACATTTATTTATTCACTTACTATTAATTTATGAAAGGTAACATAAAATAATAGCTATGCCTTGAGAGTAAAGGAAAAAGAAGATATCGCCAGAATCAAGCAGGGAAAAATAAGGATTTTAAAATAGAAATTTAGAGATTTTACATGAGCTGAAAAATAAAAATAAATGCAATGTCGCTAGCATTTATCTGTTTTATGCCAAAAATATCTTGACTACTCATATATTCATTTTCCATTTTAGGTGCTGAATTTAGATTTATGTTATTGGATTGATTGTTAAATGGAGTCATCATTCTCTTTCAAGTCATACTGTTGGCAGAACTTCACCAGTAGCTTATACATTAATTAATGTTTTCATTTTATTTTAATGTATCCTTCAAAGTCACTCACTTTCCTAGACCAGAGTTGAAATTAAATAATTTTCTCCATAAATTTAAATTGGTGGCAACATGAAGCTTAAAACAGATTAGTAAATGATTGACAGGTTAGCTTTTTATTGTAAGTCTACCTAAGGTAAATATCTAAAAGATTAAATGCCTGAAAGGAAATAAATTAGAGGAATGAAAAGAGCTTTTTAAAATATGATGTTAAAAGACAAAAATAAACTAAAATGATCATAAGATGTCATCATATCTTCCCTAGACCATGGCAACCACCTCTTAACTGATCCTCTCAAATCTGCTCTTGCCTTTTAAAATCAATTCATGCACTAATGTATAATGCAAATTTAATGATGCCCCTCTCCTGCTTAAAATCGTTCAATGACTTGCCTTTGCTCTTGGGATAAATTCCAAAATCTGTAATGTGGCTGGTAAGTTCCTAATGATCTAGGCCCTGTCTTATTCCTCACCACTATTCCTTCAATTACAATCTGTTCTTATGATTATGAAACTTCCTCCTGTCTTAGAGTTTTCACAAAGGATTCATTTCTGCTGTTCAACTTTCCCACCATCTTCTCTCCTGTGTATGTAGAAAATTCATTCATTAGCTCCGGCTTAAACCTCACCTCAGAGGTAGCTTACCTTCTCAGACTTCATTAGAACCCTGGTTATATGCCCTCAAGTCATTCTGTATTTTTTCTCTACAACAATGTTTTCTCTCCCACTATAATCAGTGTCTATATTATTTTTACTGTTACTTTCCAATATTTAATATAGAGCATGTAACATAGAACATGATCAATAAATGTGTGTGAGGTTCACAAATAACCCTAATTCAATATTATTTGATATTTGTTACAAAATTAATGTTCTACTTTAAGTTATGATATTCACTTCTTTATAAATGGCTAGTAAAATATTCTTTATTTAAAGTCATTACTAATCCCCAGTAGATGGCTATGTAAAGCTATTGCTTTAAATATGACCCTTGGCCAGAAACATAAAGATTACCAACAAATATATAACCCTAACCAGGATACAATCCATTTCCTCTTTTCCTGACTAGTATTTTGCCTTAATTAGCAGGCAGAGTTTTGAACCAACTTACTCTATAAAAACTTTTCCTAGCCTTTGGCAGCTGATTGAATGTCTTCCCAAATCTCCAGTTTTTTTCTCTGATAATTTCTCAGTATCCTATCTCAAGTAATGCTCTCTTTCTCTGCTTCTCTCTCTCTTTATGTACCTACCTGTCTATCTGAACCAACCAACCACCAACTAGTACCTAGCAACCTTCATCAACTAAGCTTTTTCTTAATTATTTCATCTTTGATCTTGTCTCTCGCTACATTCCCTGACGGCCAATTTATCAGCTCTATGTCCTTTGGTCTGGTGTCTGCTCTGGCTCTTGTCGTAATACCAGTCTGAACCAATATTCACTTGGACCCAGCCTAGTAGAGGTTGGGGTTCAGACAATTCATAGAAAATTCCCAGATGGTCAAGCAAAGAGATGGCATTCTCAAAGAGGACAGATTAGGTTAGGGATAAGATATGGGAGCATAAAGTATAAGGAAAATTACCACTGAAATGTGGGAGCCTGAACTGGAATATTCACTCTGTGATGAGAGAAGAAGAAATGACATAAAGAGAGATGAAAATAGGGTACACATGTTCATTGACTGAGATTAAAAATGAGTGAAAGATCAAAGAAGAATCTGTAGTTTATTCACAAGTGCAATTTTATTGTCAAAAGACCATAAAAGAATACAATAAAGATTTAAGAAGAATAAAATTGTCACTGCATACATAATGCAAAAATTATAAACATAGAAAATGTATTTAAGCTCACTAAGAAATGAGAAATGTACATTAAAACAAAAATAAGAGGTTCTAGTTCAAGAAGATGACATAAGGATTATGAAGCCTCCTCCCATGAACACACCAAATCTACAGCTACGTGTGGAACAACTTCCTCCGAAAAAAGAACTGAAAATTAGTTGAGTGACTTCTACACATTGCGAAACCAAGAGAAGGCCCACATTGAAGCAGGTAGGAGACGTTGGAACACAGTCTCATCATGAACCCCACCACCAGCACAGTGACCTACAGTCAGGAGTGATTCAAAACCTGGAACTTCTCCCTGGGGAGCGAAGGGTATGGACCCCACATCAGGCACCCAAAACTTTTAAGATTTGCATCTGAGAGGTGAGTCCCAAAACATCTGGCTTTGAAAACCAATGGGACTTGCATCCAGGAGACCCACAAGACAATAGCAATCTGAGCAATGGCTTTTGAAGGGCTAATGCACTCAGACTCACAGGCCACAGGGCCCAGCATGGAAGCAGCTGATGGAGGGGTGCCCAGGCTTTGTGTGGGAGAGGCTCATGGCTTGTCTTGGAGTATCAGCCTCAGGGGCAGGCATCGGATTAGAAATATATTTGGGGGATTACTGCAAATCTCCTGGGATGGAGATTGGTGGGGCCATCCTAGTGCTCTCTCTCTGCCTTGTTCTACCTGGTGGGGGTCATTTTTATTTTAAACTCGGTTTGTTTTTTTTTTCTCTTTCCATCAGGTACCATTTCAATGCTTTCCCTCTGCCTCACTCCAGCTGGCAGGCACCATCTTCATGCTTTCCCTCTCTGTGTTCCAGAGCACCAGTATCTCCCTCAGGGGGACTTTTACATACATTTGGTGCCCCAGTGTGCGTGGCTGCAGCCAAGGGACACCTCTGCATTACCTGGTTCTGGTAGCCAGAAGAACTTATGCTCATGGGTCCCATTGGGCTATAATCAATGGAGAAAGAGATCTTAAATGGCTACCACCTCCAGGGCACAGCAAGAGACCACAGACCCAGGAGCTCAGCCTTTGTGTGAAAGAGGGCTATCTTATCATCATAGCTGCAGCCTAAGGGACAGGCAGCTGCTGCTAAACACACAAGTAAGGGCTTTCTGTAATCCTTTCTAGAGATGTAGAAGGTGGCCTTTATCTTTTTGCTGTCCTTCTCCATGCTCCAGAGCACCATTGTCTCCTGGAGGGGAGCTTTTACACCTGTCTGGTGCCCTGGATTTTACTTCTGGTGTCCTGGTCTTGCAGCTGCTGCCTAGGGATTATCCCTTAAGCAAGAAGGGCTTACATTCCTGGTCCTATGGGATGGTAACATCAATCAGAGAAATATAGTCAGCCCTCGATATCCACGAGTACCATGTTCACAGATTCAACTAACCACAGATTGAAAGGCCTACAATGGTTATGCCCTTATTGAATATGTACAGACTTTTGTTTCTTGTCATTATTCCCTAAACAATATAGTATAACAATTATTTATATAGCCTTTCCATTGTATTATGTATTATAAATAATCCAGAAATGATTTAAAGTATGCAGGAGGATGTGTGTACATTATATGCAAATGCTATGCCATTTCATAAAAGGCACTTGAGCATCCATGGATTTTAGTATCTGCAGGGGTCCCAGAACCCAGAACCCCTCCACCTTGGATACCAAAGGATGACTGTAGTTCTTGGCAGGCTACCACCCCCAGGGTACCACACAGACTGAAACATAAATCCAATATTTCTTTAAAAGAGGTCTATTTTCTTGTCTTGGAGCTTCAGCTTAAGGGACAGGCTTCAGGTTTGGCACACATCTAGTGGCCTACAAACATGCTCTCAGGGAATATAAACCAGTGCATACCATCTCTGTGCTCTCCTTCAGCCTCCCTACAGCTGCTAGTATCTACCAGACAGGAGCTTATACACTCATCTGGAGCCCTGATTTTTGTGACTGTCACACAGGGGACACCTCTCAATCACCTGGCACTAGGGGTCAGCAGGGCTTATGCTTATGGTCCCATTACTGTATACACTTTCATCCTTTAAAAACTGCTGCCTGAGGGTCTGATTTTCAATCAGCCTGAATCTAAGTGCTGACAGAGATGCTCTCCTTTAGGATACTGACAGATCTTGGCACACCCTCAACTACTGAGAAACATTAAAAGCAAAATAGGCTGCTTGGACAATTACAAAGGTTTCAGATATAACCAAGAGCTAGGGCAGGGGTGAGCAGTAAGGTACATCATCTATACAAGGCCAGTCCTTTAAGACTGGGAGAGGTAGTATTTATCTCATGCATAGGAACCAAGACAGAAAATCAAACTAATGAAGGAATAGAAATATGTTCCAAACAAAAGAAAAAGATAAAACCTTAAAGAAAAAAACTAATGTAATAGAGATAAGTAATTTGCCTGATAAAGAGTTCAAAGTAATGGTCATAACCATTACTTTGCTCATTGAACTCAGAAGAGAAGAATGGATAAACAAAGTGGGAACATCAACAAAGAAATAGAAAATATAAGGAAGTACCATTCAGAAGTCACAGAGCTAAAGGATACAATAATTAAACTGAAAAATACACTAGATGGGTTCAACAGCAGACTAGATGAAGTGGAAGAAAGGAGCAGTGAACTCAAAGAAAAGGCAGTGGCACTCATCCAACCAGAGCAGTAAAAATTTTTTAAAAAGTGAAGATACCTTAAGGGATTTTTAAGGGATTTATGGGACAACATCAAGTGGACTAACATTCACATTATAGGAGTCTCAAAAGGAGAACTGAGAGAGAAAGGGGCAGAAAACTTATTAGAAGAAATTATGGCTAAAATCTTCCCTAACCTGGGGAAGGAAACAAATTCAGATCCAGGAAGCTCAGAGAATTCAAAAGAAGATAAATTCAAAGAGACCCACAGCAAGACACACTATAATTAAAATGTCAAAAGTTAAGATAAAGAGAGAATCTTAAAAGCAGCAAGAGGAAAACCACATGCTATGCACAAGGAAACTCCCATAAGAGTATCAGCAGAATTTTCAGCAGAAACTTTGCAGGCCAGAAAGGAGTGGCACAAAATATTCAAAGATGAGAAAGAAAAAAATTCTAAACAACAATACCCTACCTGACAAGGTTATCATTCAGAAGAAAGGAGAAATAAAGAGTTTTCCAGATAAACAAAATGTAAAGATGCTCATCATCACTAAACTGGCCTTACAAGAAATGCTAAAGGGCCTTCTTGAAGATGAAAAGAAAGGGTGCTAATTGGGAACAAGAAAACATATGAAAGTATAAATATCACTGGTAAAGGTTGATAGATAGTTAAAGTAGTAGATAAATCACTCATAAAGCTAATATGAAGATGAAAAGACAAGAGTAGTAAAAATAACTAAAACTACAATAATTAATTAAGGGATATACAAGATAAAAAGATGTAAAATATGTCATCGAGAACACAAAATGTGGGGAGAGGAGAGTAAAAATGTAGAGCTTTAGAATGCATTCAAACTTAAGTTGTTATCAACTTAAACTATTACAAATATAAGTTGTTATATGTAAGCCTCATGGCAACCACAAAGCAAAAACCTATGGTAGATACAGAAAAGATAGAGAGAAAGGAATCTAAGCATACCACTAAAGAGAGTCATCAAACTACAAAGGAAGAAAGCATGCAAAGAGAAAATGCACAGAGAGGAACTATAAACAACTGGAAAACAATGAACAAAATGGCAATAAGAACATACTTATCAATAATTACTTTAAATGTAAATGGACTAAATTCTCCAGTCAAAAGATATAGAATGGTTAAATGGATAAAAAAAATAAGACTCATCTATTTGCCTACAGGAGATTCACTTCAGATGTAAAGACACACCACCTGAAAGTAAAGAGATGGAAAAAAACATTTCATGCAAATGGAAACTGAAAAAAACCTGAGGTAGCTATAGTTAAATTAGACAAAATAGACTTTAAAACAAAGACTGTAACAAGAGACAAAAAAGCTCTTCATATAATGATAAAGGGGTCAATCCAAAAAGAGGATACACACATATAAATATTTATGTACCCAATACAGGAGCACCTAAATATATACAGCAAATATTCACAGACTTAAAGGGACAAATAGATAGCAATACAATAATAGTAGGGGACTTTAATATCCCTCTTATATCAATAGATAGGTCATCCAGACAGAAAATCAGTAAGAAAATCTAGCCCTTAAATGACATGTTAGATCACATGAAACATTTTCCAGGATAGATCATGTTAGGCCACAAAACAAGTCTCAATACATTTAAGAAGATTTAAACCATATCAAGCACTTTTCTGACCACGATGGTATGAAACTAGAAATCAATTACAAGAAGAAAACTGGAACATTGACAGATATATGAAGATTAAATAACATGCTACTAAACAACCAATGGGTCATAGAAGAAAAAGGAAATTCAAAAAATACCTCGAGACAAATGAAAATGGAAATACAGCATCCCAAAACTTATGGGCTGCAGCAAAAGCAATTCTAAGAAAGAAGTTCACAGCAATAAAAGCCTACCAAAAGAAACAAGAAACATCTGAAATAAACAACCTAATTTTACACCTCAAGGAACTAGAAAAGCAAGAATAAATGAAGCCCAAAGTTAGTAAAAGGAAGGGAATAAAGATCAGAGCAGAAATAAATACAATAGAGACTGAAAAGGAAAATGAAACTAAGAGCTGGTTCTTTGAAAAAATACAAAAAATTGACAAACATTTAGCTAGACTCATCAAGAAAAAATAGAGCAGGGACTCAAATAAAATCAGAAATGAAAGAAGAAATGTTACAACAAATGCCAGAGACACAAAGAAATCTACAAAGAAACCTAAGAAATACAAAAGATCATAAGAGAGTACTATAAACAATTATATGCTACCAAATTTAACAGAAACTGGATCCATTTAAAATAAATGGATAAATTCGTAGAAACACGCAACCTACAAGACTGCATCATGAAGAAATCAAAATTTGAACATACCAATTACTAATAAAGATATTGATCAGTAATCAAAATCTCCCTGCCGGGAGCCACCCACCAGTCAGCTAAGCCTCTACCCAAGGGCAACGGTCCGGGAGAGAGACCAGGGAACATATGGCGGACCCTCAGAAGGTGGCGGTCGGCCGCTCCTGATCCTACTCATGCTACTAATCTTAGCAATGTTGCTCTTGCTGTTCTTTTTCTGTACATGGGATATCTTGGGGAAAATCTCTCCATGCAGGGGAGAAAAGCTAATGTAACCTGGCCTTCTAGGGAGGGTTCAGGGGAACAACAGCCTGAAGGGAAAAAATGATCTGACGCCCTCCTGGAAAGGCGGTAGGGGAACCTGGACAGCCCTCAAGGAGGAAGCCTTCTAATAATCAGCCTCTAAGGAGAACATTCCCTCCTCAGGTCCTCCTAGGAGGTAGAGATTATCCTAGGCCTGTTAGGACAGGAGGTAAATGGTGGCACCCACCCAGGAGCAGAGACACACAAAAACTACCCCTTCCTAAGACAACCCATAACCCTAATAAAGTTACAAAAAAAATCATAATATATTGACACAGGGGAACTGGGATTATGATAAAGATTGGGAACCCTATAAAATAGTTAATGGTAAAAGAGAAACCCCAAGCACTATGCCTGTGTAGCTTTCGATCAGACGGAGCTGGGGGCCTCCGTGTATTTTCGTCCCCTTACACTTTGCAATACTTCTGCTTTCATTATTACAGGAATAAAGATAGAGACTTAGGGTCATTCAACCCATGAGGAACTAAATCTAGACGTTACAACCCGTTTTGCAATCAGTCTTAGACATTTAGACGCCTAGTAGACATATAGAAAAGGTCAATATCTATATTTAATAAAGGTTGCTTACTTCTCACAGACATACTGTGCTAATATTG
This sequence comes from Equus przewalskii, assembly GCF_037783145.1. Taxonomy (NCBI): domain Eukaryota; kingdom Metazoa; phylum Chordata; class Mammalia; order Perissodactyla; family Equidae; genus Equus; species Equus przewalskii. Next base: position 73,867,155 of record NC_091833.1, on the reverse strand, counting down.
TAACAAGATATACTTATGTACCCATTTTATTTGCCAAAATTATATACTGAGACAATTCCATGAAATCATAAACGCATGACCTGGACTCTATATAAGTGCTTGAATGCTTCGAATAAATCAGGCTTGGAAACCTCACTTCCAGTCTCACCGTAACTTCTTTTTTTGCCGACGCTGTTCATCCCTTAGGAACCCTACTGGCTGGAGCTGGACTCCGGCATCTCTCAACAAACAAAAGTCCGGGACCAGAAGGCTTCACTGGTGACTTATACCAAACAGTCAAAAGATTTAATACCAATCCTTCTCAAACTGTCCAAAAAAATTGAAGAGGAGAGGATACTTCCAATATCATTTTGTGAGGCCAGCATGACTCTGATACCAAAACCAGACAAGGACATTACCCAGAAAAAAAATTACAACCCAATCTCCTTGATGAACATAGATGCCAAAACACTCAACAAAACACTAGCAAACTGAATGAAGAATACATTAAAAGGATCATACATGATGATAAAGTGAGATTCATTTTAGGAAAGTAAGGATGGATCAATATCCGCAAATCATTCAGCATGATTCACAACATTAACAAAATGAAAGATAAAAATCATAGGCATAGGATGCCTAAAGCCATCTAGAGAAAGAACAAAGCTGGAGGCATCACACTCCCTGATTTCAAACAATTTTACAAAGCTAGTAATCAAAACAGAATACCGCTCACATAAAAATAGATACATAGGTCAATGGAACAGAATAGAGATCCCAGAAGTAAACCCAGAGATATATGGTCAATTAATTTACAATAAAAAAGCCAAAAATAGACAGTGGGGAATGGACAATCTCATTAATAAATGGTGTTGGGAAAACTGGACAGCCATATGCAAAAGAATAAACCTGAACGACTGTCTTACACCATATACAAAAATTAACTCAAAATGAAGACGTGAATGTAAGACCTGAAACTACAAAATTCCCAAAAGAAAACATAAGAGGTAAGCTCCTTGACATTGGTCTTGACGATGATTTTTTGGATCTGACACCAAAAGCAAAGGTAAGAAAAGCGAAAGTAAACAAGTGGGACTACAGCAAACAAGAAAGATTCTGCACAGCCAAAGAAACCATCAAGAAAATGAAAAAACAACCTACTGAGTGGAAAAAGATATTTGCAAATCATATATCTGAGAAGGGGTTAATATCCAAAATATATAAAGAACTCATACAATTCAATAACAAAAAAAACCCAATTTGATTGAAGTATGGGCAGAAGTTCTGAATAGACATTTTTCCAATGAAGACATACAGATGGCCAAAAGGTACATGAAAATATGCCTAACATCACTAATCATCAGGCAAATACAAATCAAAACTACAGTGAGATATCACCTCACACCTGTTAGAATGGCTATTATCAACAAGACAAGAAATAAGTGTTGGCAAGGATCTGGAGAAAAAGGAACACATGCATTGTTAGTTGGAATACAAATTGGTGCAGCCGCTATGGAAAACAGTATGGAGGTTCCTGAAAAAATTAATAATAGAACTACCATACTATCCAGTGATTCCATTTTTGGGTGTTTACATGAAGGAAACAAAACCACTAGTTTGAAAAGATATATGCATTGCCGTGTTCATTGCAGTATTATTTTCAATAGACATTGCATGGAAACAACGTAAGTGTCCACCAACAGATGAATGGAAAAAGAAATTGTGATGTGTATATAGATGTAAAGAAATATCATTCAGTCATAAAAAAAAGAACGAAATCTTGCCATTTGCAACAACATGGATAGACCTTGAGTAAAATAAGTCAGATGAAGAAAGACAAATACCGTTTAATTTCACTCATATGTGGAAGATTAAACAACAGCAACAAACACATAGATACAGAGAACAGATTGGTGATTACCAGAGGCAGGGAGTGAAGGGGGGAAGGTGAAATGGGTGAAGGGGGTCAAAAGGTGCGAATTTCCAGTTATGAAATAAGTAAGTCCTGGAGATATAATGTGCATCATGGTGACTATAGTTAACAATACTGTATCACATATTTGACAGTTGCCAAGAGAATAGATCTTAAAAATTCTCATCACAAAAACAAAATATTTTGTAACTACGTATGGTGATGGATGTCAACTAGATTTATTGTGGTGATCATTTTACAATACATACAAATATTGAATCATTACATTGACACCTGAAACTAATATAGTTATATCTCAATTATACTTCATAAAAAGTGAGATGCCATTATTATCACCACATTGGAAAAATTAGCTTTGATATTATCAGTGTGAAGAGAGTATTCTCACACTCTGCCGGTGAGACTGTAAACTGGCCCCTGGCCACTTTCGAGGGCTACTTACTGATTTTATACAATTAAAATTCAAAATACATAGCCAGTTTGGACTTTAGCCATTTCAGTTCCCAATATCAATCCTAATAAAATACATATTTGCAAGAAGACATGTAAAATCATTGTTTTTAATAGCTTAAATTTGTATTTTAAGTTCTAGTCAATGGCAAAATATTTAAAGAAAATTGGATACATCTAATCAATAGGATAATAAGATGTGTTTAAAAGCATGATATAGATCTTGATATAAACTGTGAGGAATAAATATCTAAGTAAGACGATCAACCATTTAATTTGACTTGCTAGTGAGATTCTTGCCTGCTACCTGTTGTCTTGGTAACCTGTCCAGTTTAGAGTCTTTCCCAAATATTCCATCGTTAATATGTTATTATTAACAGCTGTGTTCAAATAAGCTGAAACGGGCCTGAAAGATATCTATTCCATTCTTCCAACTTTCACTACTGTCTCATCTAGTAGTATGTAAAAAGACATGTGAAGTGAATAGTGTTTTTTACTTTAACGTGAGATAAAATTTAAATGATCAGCAATAACATATCACTCTTTCGCAGTCCTGTCCAGACCAATCCAACTCACATCTTCCTTTCAGGGAAGTATATGGAGCTGAGAGACAGATTGCTTGCCAAGGGGCTGGTGGGTACCGCTACGCTTGCATGTCTCAGGTAGTGGTGGAAGAAGTATTCAGTTCTATTGACTGTGCCAGATACAGGGTGTATCATGTGATTTTGTCTTAGGGAAGGGCACAACATGCAAGATGCATGAAGCCACTAGAGCACCAGATGGCAGGGTCAGTGGGAAATATTACAAAATACGATTAAAGTGTATGCAAAGTAAGTATAAGAAATGAAAGCTGAGCAGTCCTCCCACAGAGTCTATCGATAGTGGTTTGAACACTCTACTAAAGTGGTTTCATCACTTATTGTACAGTGTTATATACAAATATTTATTTATTACAGTATTTTGTAATTCCACTTTATTTTGCAATAAACTTTTTCATCAGTAATGAGCTAAAAAAATGAACGTACACGCTAAATAAAAAATAGGTGCTCAATTGCTGATTTTAAGATTTCAAGAAAGTTGATAAATGTATAACTTGCTCAAAAACATGTAGCTTGATGTTTTTCATTTGCCCTGGAATGATTTGAGAAGATCTATGTTTTTGCAGCATCAAAATCTGGAGAAATCTTTAAAAAATCATAGCCAATATGACTTACTTGATTAGTTTTCTCTAAAAAACAACTCGTTGAGGAAAGATTGTCTGAAAGGTGGCAAAAGACAAAACTCAAGAAAATATGTGAAAACCTTCCATCTAACTGACTTTGCTCTGAGTATATGACATACATCAACAAGTATAGAGAAATTTCTCAGTAAAAAAATAATATGTTCTGCAAAGAACAGTCTAATAAAGATGATGGCAATCTCAAATTTATTAACCACAAAATAGAAATTTGAAGATTGCAGGCAATTTTATAAAAATAACTAGACCATGTTTTTAAAAATCATTTTTCATAGAAATAAATTTTTAATAGAAAAATAGTTTTTCATAGAAATATCAGTGACATGATATTAAAAAATTATATGGAAGGAGATGGTTAAATTTCTTAATATGCATTGAGCAATTATTCTGGTTATATATTTTTGGTTGTTCAGAAAAGTAACGTACACACTTATTTTAACATTGCTTCAGAGTACATACCGTATTATTTTATTTTTAAGAAAATATTTGTTTTTGAAAATATATCTTGAATAAAGCTATTTCACAGGCCCATTGGTATAATAAAATCAATTGTTTGGTCAATAAATACTTAAATTATACAACATTAATTACTTTAACATTCCCTTATTCTCTCAAAAGTGTCTGGCATCATTGTCATCTGAGGTATAAGATATAATATTAAGTGTAATGTTACTTAAGTTATGAGTGGTATGATAACATTTATGTAAAAACAAAGAACCTATTAAAAATAACATATTTCTACATTTTCTATATATTTAAAATATATTCTTTATTTCTCTATATATGTAAGCACACATACACATACACACACAAATACGTAGGAAAATACACATCTAAATATTAAGGATAGTTACCTCTGCAGAGATGTCTGAGACTGGAGATGGTTGTTTTATTTAGTTTTATATTTAAGGTTTGATTGGATAAATCACTGTGGAATTCAGGAAAGCTGTGTAGCCTGGAGACAAATATGTCAGACTCATCAATCAGCATTATTAGTCATAATTACAGTCAGGTGAATGGGTGCAAATGAGCAGAGGATATGTACAAAAAGAAAATTTTACTATAAAAAAGGATAGCGGGCAAAATTTGAGCAAATACTTAAGTGTTTGGTAGAGAATAAGAGTTGTTTTGAGGATTAAGAAGAAAGATTGAGGCATGTTTTAAATTGAAAGACAACACTAATATTTTTAGAGACTAGGAATCATACCCTGTCCATGCCTGTATTCTTAGAGTCAAGGGTACTAGCTAAGTGAACAATAAATACCTATTGAAAGAGCAAATGAATATTAAGAAGCATCCAAGAAAATTTACAGGAGGAGAAAGTTTAAAGAGGATAATAATCAGGAATATATATGCACTTAAGTTGTTAACCATTTGGAGAGTTCTGATGCTTTATAAAATACTAGAAATTTCTGAAACTAATAGAGTCAAATGTATTGTATGCAGTGAAAATATTATATTAGTTATTAATCTGGCTGCTTCACCATCCACCTGTAGGGTCTTTACTATATATACTTATATGTATGTTTTTATTTATGTCTTGACTGGACCAACAGAGATGATTGTGTGAGTTACAAAAATTAGTCCTTGTTTCTTCTTCATATACACATATACACACACATACACATGCACATACACATATAGATAGAGAGAGACAGACAGACAGAGACAGAGAGACACAGAAATAGCCAAACCATGATAATAGTCTGGGATTCTAGAACAAAGATAAACCAAGTTTTACCTGATGACTTTCAACATTCATCAGCCAAGGTGGAATTTAATCATCAGTTGCATGACCGACCACAGATAACAAAAATATGATGTCTTCCAGGGAAATTATCAATTGGTAAAGAAAAGGAGAAGTTTAATTAATAGAAACTCCTTTAGTTGTACTGCTGTCACTATTGGGTTGACATCTGAAGATTTTCTTAGTCAGCTTAAGTAGTAAATACTCCCTAAGTATAACACTCGAAGTTATCTAGATGTCAATGCTAATAGGCACTTTTGTTTGTAACCAAGAGAATAATTAAGCTTGGGTTAAATGTAATAAAAAACTTATGTAATAAATAATAGATTTATAATAAGGGAAATGTTTTAAAACACAATGCAATTTTTAAGAGAATTGAGCATAATGAGTTACGGGCAAAAAATAAATAAGCGCAACTTTCCTTAAAATATATTTCTTTACCCTGTCTCTTATTGTCTTAGCACAAACATCTAGATAAGTCATATCTTTCCAATTATTTAAATTAATACAATAAATGTTGAATGTCATGTCATCTAAATTTCCATTTCTAATAAGCACTAGGTCCATCATATAATGTAAACTTATGACTCCATTCATTTAAACACAAATTAAATTTGGTTTCTCTCCATGACATTTAATGTAAATCTTTGCTTCTAGAACTTGAAGAATTTATCTAAAATACAAAGCATTGCCAAATATCATCACTTCATTCGCCACAACAGCATAAACTTTTCTCTTCCACCTTCAACTATGCAATAATTACGTCAGAGAAGCTATAACACTGTTTTCCTTCTTCCTCTTTTTCTTATTTCCTCTACATTTGATCCAAAATATTATTCTTGACACCATATCATTTCCTTTTCCTAAGATTATGTTACTTAATTCATTAAGATTTAGTCATAAGATTCAAATTTTAGCACTGCTTTAAGAGCATGGAGGAAGTATTTCTGAAACCATGGAAGGAAGGAAAAGTTATTTATCTTTTGTGTGGAACTGGGTTCATTTAACTTTTACTCTCAGAAATTGTAGGTAAATTATTTTCCCAGTAAAATAGTTTGGGCCTGTGTCTATTTCCTAAGAATAACATAGTCCATTATACATATTTTGGATCCTCTCCTTCTAAGAGTTTCCTTTCACTGGCTTCAAGCTTGAGCTAGGCAGTGAGACATATGTCTGCACGAGGCCATAGGGCTTTTTCTCTGGCCTCAGGTAAATATAAGATGGGGTACAGCTGGGTAACCCAGAAGTGCAAGAAAGGATTCTCTCCCTTATGTATTAGGAGATAAAAAATGTATATCTATAAACCCATCTACACACTATATTTAGTTTTTTCCCATGTGCTTTCTCTCATATCTACTTTTGAAGCTTTCCAGGAATATAGGAATGAAATTGGCAATTGTGATTTGTTGTATTTTGTTGAAAATTTGTCATAGTATTTTTAATCACGTAGACTTTCCTTCAACTTCTACATACTCAGAAAGTAAATTCATCTTACAGTCACAGGCTCAGAGAAAACTGGCCTAACAGCTTAAATGTTTCTCTGGTTTTGGATGGTTATGTAAAAGCTAAAATTTTCTAGCGTATTGCTTTCTATTTTGTTGATTAGCTTTTTCATTTTTATAGCACTCAATACATCAGAAATTTTCCATAACTGCTGATTAACTATATTTGACTTGCTTGAAGACTTGTACTCTTCTAAAATTAAATAATGAAACATACTAATGCAGAAGTAGAGGAAATCAAAAGTACTTTTACTAGTTTTTCATTTTATTGTGGACTTTGTGACTACATCTTTTCAAAAACAGTAATAGTCACTAGTCATCATCTTATCTTACAATCAAATGTGCAGTATCTCTCAGAAATCTTTCAATACTTGTGAAAGAGGTCAAAGCAATTGCAGTCAATCTACTCATTTTTCAAATGATAAAACTGGCTGAGGAGTTCAGCTCCTGATTAAAAATCTATATGTGATTTTTGAAATCTGATAACAGGAAATTACAAAGGCTTTACCTGACAGGTGGAGGTTGGGGGTGGGGAATAGCTACCCTCCCCTCACCAGACGCTTACCCAGCCAGTGCGTTGCTGTCTCTGGGAGCGGTGGCAGTCAAGTCTCAGGCCCCTCTGGCTGGTCATGCATATTTACTGAGCAAGGATCTCAGTAAATGATTAAAGGCCTAACTCTTTCATCATTTGTTTGTTGCTTTAATGGCCCACTCCCAAACCTGACAGCGCAACACTCTCTCACAGCTCAGCTGAGCTCCAGATGCTGGTATATACAGATATTAGCTCCAGATTCCTGCGATAGGCTTAAGACTACGAGTGATTCAAACAACCAGGATATTTCTTGGAGAAAATGAATTTTCTCAACCTTCATAAATTGGCATTGTGGTTGTAGAACCTCTGTAAAGCTTCCACTAAAACCTAGGGAAATACAATTTTCACCTGCAATCCACGATGCTCTAAGTCAAAGCACAACACGGCCTGGCATAGCCTTTTCGAGCTTCTGTAACAAAAATGCCATAGACTAGCTTAAAAACAATAGAACTTGTTGCTCACGGTTCGGGAGGATGGAAAGTCCAAAATCAGGGTGCCAGTATGGTGGGTTTCAGGGTTGCAGACTGTGACTTCTTCTAGTATCTTCATGAGGGGTGAGAGACAGCGGGTAAACTCTCACCTGACTCTTATAAGAGCGTTAATCCCTTTCATGAGGACCCCACCCTCATGACTGTAATCTAATTCCAATGAGCTTCCAAACACCCCACCTCCTAATACCATCACATTTGTGGATGGGTTTTGACTTATGAATTTAGAAGAATACACACTTTCAGTTCATAACAGAGCCAAACAGAACACACTAAGGAAACTCCCTCAGCATAACGCCTCTTCCTCTCTCCCGCCCTCTCCCCTACATGCTTATTTTAGTTCTCTATGTTTTAACAAGAAAGCTAAGCAAATAATTTGATGACCAATATCTTGACTCAATTTTCTTTCTTTCTTAATACTGCACTGCAAAATATTTACTTTAGCTAAAAGTACATTTTACTCCTCTTTTCTTAATGTCTAAATCTTTCTGTTTCCCCCTACTAGTTTGCAAATGAGGACTCACTCAAAATTAGAAACTATCACAACTAACACATGAATTAGCCATCTTTCCAGTGTCTTCCTCTGACTCCATGTCAGATGTTATTATTTAAAATTAAACATTGTTATTGACCTCTGACTGTCCTCAAGAGCCTTAAAAACATTTAAGACCAAACCAGAGTTTTTTTAGTAGAAATAGAAAGATATTAGAGTTGTAAGGGCTCAAGGTAGGACTCAACTAATGCAACCGCCCACCTAAGGTGGGAAATCCTTTCAGAGTCAGTCATTCATGTATTTAAGCATTGAGAATATGCATTGTATTAAAATGCTTATGTACTGCAGATTGCAACTAGAGCTTTCTTGCTTTGTGACACTCCAGGTCTGAATTCAGATATAGTATCCCTGTAAATATTTTGTAAACTAAAATTTTTCTGAAGATTTACAGTTGGGAAATGTATCAGATCTCATGAATTCAACTTTCTATCATCCCACATTAGTTTCTTCTTTGTCATTATTTTGTTCAGTTGTATGAGGAATTAAAAATATGCAGCTTTTGTTCTGTTAAAAGGTGAACCAACACGCCTACCCCCAGCTCACTCCACGCACACATGGAATTTTGGAAGAAGACCATTAAAATGGTGTTGTAAAGTCTTTATTTGGATTACCAGTATTTCCAATAATATCATAATGTTCATCTTCTATCAGTGTGGCAATAGAAATTTGAGGACAAAAGAAAATGTCTCATGTTGATGGCTACTTAAGTTTGGTTACACTCGAGTGATTTAAATGAGAGGAAAAAAACAAAGCAAAGCAAGCAAAGATGGGCTAGACTCCTGAATCCAAACTTAATCAGATCGAGAGTACAAATATTTCAACTCTTTAAATTGGGGTGGGCGGGTGGTGGAAGAGGAGAGTAGAGATACCAACAGTATCAGGTGTCCAGATTGTAATTAAAATTAGTTTCATTTTGTAATCCAATTTATGCTGTTTAAGGAATACTTTGTTTTAAGGACTGATCAAAAAAGTGAAAACATTTGTCCTTGAAGTAGAAAATTTAAATCAAATTGACATGCCTTTCAACTTTAGGAAAGACACAACTCAGGGTCTAGGGAAAGAAAAATCCTTCAGATAAAACTTTTTGGTATCTTTGATCTAGTATTTTCCACCTGATTTGGTAAAATTTTGCTTTCCCTAACTATTATCGCTTAGCCTAAGATAAGGTTCCTCAGCTTCCGCAGGTCACAAAGTGCTTTTTTAAAAGTTGTTTTGGAAGTTACTGCAATTTTACACAGCATCTCCTGTGGTTGCTTAGGCTGGAAAATCTGTGGGAGGGTGGTTTACTGGGTCCATCCTTCAAACCTTCCTAACACAGCCCAATTTTCTCCAGAACTCATTTTTGCACTGCTTCAAGACACTCTGATTTTTCCTTTATTCAACTCAGAGTATATAGTACTTTCTTTAAAATTGATACTACTTATTCTATATCCAATACTGTCTTAGGTCACTGCTTGCTTTACTGATCTTTGTGGTTATTTGTATTTAAACATAAGTACCTATTGGGGAGCCTACTCTGTCATTAGCCTTTAGAGGAAGAATTAGTTCCTGTCTCTGTTGGTCACTACTATGAGGCCACACACAGTGCTCGGAGATTCTGATTAGTAGCTGCTTATAAAATGAAAGAAAATTAATTTAAATATTTGGAAATATTTTTTCCAAATAAAGATATTTATTAATAGAATTTTATAATCAACTTTTTTTCCAGATACACTAAAAATTGCCTTGGGATATTCTTCTCTCTCTCTCTACATATGTATTATACATATTATATATAGAGATTTTTTTTTTTTCAGATTTAACAAAGCAATATTTACCTATCTCATAAAAGAAAAAGAAAACTGGTAGAGTCTGAAAAAATTAATACAATTTCCTTATTCACACTTGTTATCGATTGCTATCTTTACTAGAAAAAGGTGAGTAGAAATTGCTATTGGGACTTACTGTGCCTTTTTATAGTATATATATATATATATAGTGTCTCAGGTTAGATTGTAGTGTTTGTCATTCTTTTACCCATTTTATAATGCCCCGGTAGCATATCTCCAGGTAACATTCTGGAAACAAATATGCCTTGTGTTAACCGTATTATATAATGATACACAATTAACACTCACTGAACACTTAACACAGTCCAAGCAGTGTTCAAAGAATCTGACTTGCGTTAACTCATTTGTTATTTTTATTTTACTGATAATGAAACAAAGGCTTGGAAAGAAACAGTTTTTAAACCAAGGCTGGTTGAAATATTGTGATATATTTGACTGTTTATGTTTAGATTTTGATTCTCAGGGTGTGTAAAAATACACACGCACACACAAACATAAAATTATTTTAAACTATTACTTTCTCTGGATTTATGCCATTAATTGATATGTTACTTTAAACAGTTTTTAAATGCTAAAATGTAAACTTGTTACTCTCTTCTCCAAGTCATCACAGCTGATGTTCTCCCCTTTAATCCTGGTACTAGACTGACTGTGCGACCCTATTCTCTTGTCATTCTCCTCTAGGTCACACACAGGAAAAATCTGAAATCCCTGTGAATATTAATCCAATAGAGTTAGTACAGATATTGAATGCTTTTTATCATTATGTAAAGACCATATGGGCTGATTATATTTTTGGATGGCTTTTCTTATGTGGGCTGTTCTGGAGAATTAAGTGCTGATAGACTGATCTGATAAAGGCAGAATGATATTTGAATTGTATGCTAAAAGTCTGGCCAAAACCAGTAGTGTTTTGTCTGGCTCTAATTCCTTCTGCTCTAATTATTTAATTCTCTTTTCATAATTAAAAAAATAAATCTGTGTGTGTGTCAATTTTTCATTCCAAATCATCAATAAAATCCCCTCTGCCTATAGACTGAAATTGGAATTAATAAACTGGATATTCCAGGCTTCCATGTCCTGACACTAGTGTGGTTTTCCAAGCTTTAGACTCACCTTTCACTTTCACGAGCCCCACACTTCATCTAAACTGAACTGCTTAGTCCCACTATTTTCCCCATGGTTCCTCATTTGGGCTTTTTACATACCAACTGCTTCAATTAAAATATTATGTTATCTCCACCACATGATTTCCATGAAATCTTCAAAAACTTCCACTTGGAAGCAATTTCCTGCAGATTCAATGCTTCTATTGTTGTCTGTCCTGATTTATGCAAATTTATCCACTCTCCCATTAGGCAGTAAACTCCTTGAGGATTGGGGCCACATGAAACCTGTTTTTGTATTCCTCAAACGCCTGTCAGCAGATAACAGTAAATGGACAGTGTTTTTGCCTAAATCTATTATTAGTTAAGTGTTCCTTATTCAGAGGAACACATTAGTCTCACAGGTGTACATTTTCACAACATCCTCAGGCTAAAATTATAATTCAGTTTGGGATTGAACCCAAGCCTCTTTATTAAAAACAAAAAAATTATAGGTTATTTTGAAAGCCATTCTCATGTTACGAGCGTTGATATAAGAAATTCATATGTACTGTGAGTCAAGAGTTGTATTTTACATTATTTGGGAAGTTTTCTCTTAATTATGTAAGTAAGTCATGGTCATTAATTCATAAATGAAATGACTGATTAGAAAAATATGGAAGTAACTTTCTGTATACACACCAAAAATGCACCTTTTTTTTACAGAATAAGAGATCAAACTATTTAAACTATTTATATTCAAATATGTTTTATTAAAAAAACACTTTTATATTCTTGTATGTACATACATATATCATTATTTTAGTGGTTACATAATATTCCTATATGGATGTCTTATAATCAGTGTACTAGTGTTACTATTTAGATTTCTTCCACTGTTTCAACATTATAAATAATGTAGGAACAGATATTATTATACATGCATCTTTATCACAGTAATACCAGCACCAAGAACACTGCCAGGCAGATAGTAAGAGTTTCATAAATGAAAGAGAAGTGGTGGTTGTGATTAACAAATTAATATTAAAAAGCGAATCTTTGCATACTTGTCAGAGGATTTCCTTAAGATAAAGTGCTGCACCAAAATTTAATGTATATTTTGTGAGGAAATCATATTCTTTTTTCTAGACCTTACCACTCCTGTTTTTCTTTTGGGAGCTAGGTAAATATTGACACCTATTTCCATACTTACATTCCTAACATTCATATGACAAGTAGTATTTGATAGTACTGATTTCCTGCTGCTGTGAACTTAATGTTTGTGTGCCCCCAAATTCATATGTTGAAACCTAATACTCAATGTGATTGTATTAGGAGGTGGGGCTTTGGAGAGGCCCTAGCTCATAAGGGTATAGCTCTCATGAATATGTTTAGTGGTCTTGTAAAAGAGATCCCACAGAGCTCGCTAGCCCCTTCTCTGATATGAAGTTATGTGAGAAAAAGGCCATCAGCAAAGAAGTAGGCTCCCACCAGACATGGAATCTGCTGCCGCCATGATCTTGGATGTTCCAGCTTCCAGAACTGTGATAAATAAATATTTGTTGTTTGTAAACTACCTAGTTATGGTATTTTTGTTATAGTAGCTTGAACGGACTGACACCTACATCTTCAACAAAATGTACATTGTTATTGTTATTTAATCTTTGTCAATCTGAGAAATCAAAATATCTCATTGCTATTTAAATTTTCATTACTTTGATTCAATAGATCTTTAAGGAGTTTTTCATATTTTTAGATATTTCTTCTTTTCTGAATTTATGCGCTTTACTCAATTTTCTGTCAAGGAACTAATTTTATTGAATTATAGTAAATTTTATTTAAGAAAATGTTGACATTTTACCTTGTAAGTGAAAATTTTCCAAATTGTCCATTTCCTTCTATTTTGTTTATCCTTTATTTTGATTACTGTTTATTATTTAATATTGTACTTCAAAGTTTGTAGCTTTTACTTCAAAGTTTATAGCTTTGGGGTCATGTTTGAAATGTCAGGCCTCCATTATAATCTTGCTCTACTCTAAATTCATATAAACTTCACTTAAAATTAAATAAGTACGTTAACCATACATTCTTTTTAATTCTTAAATCTCTCTCCAGTTCTTTGGAGTTCCAACTGTATCTCATCCTTGTACTTCATCCTACGTCTTTCAAATTTATATTTTTAATAAATCTGTCTATTTATATTCTATATCAATAAATATTTTTCATATTAGAGAATACCAGTCTATTTTTTTAAATCCATTCTTCCCCTAGTTTCTTGCCTAATATTCTTTAAGGAACAATTGTACTAATTTCCAATCACTGAAACAATTTATGGAAAAGTAAAATACTCATTGTTGGATCAGGAGCTGTACTAGGAGTTGAGCACACAGTGGTGAGCCTGGCAGACACATTCCTGGGCCCTGGAGCCTGTGACCCTCTTTGATACTTCATTCTTCAGTTTATCAATTTCACAAATTATGTATAACTCTTCCCCAGAGGCTTTCCATATGTTCCACTCTGAATTTAATAACATTCAAGATAATATAAATTTAATAAAATTTAGGATAACTTAAAGTTACCTGAGATTGTTTTTTAATGTAACATAAAAATGCAATCCATAGGAGTGTTTCTTTATATGTATATCTTTTGATGGGCTCACAGCATTTATTTAAAAAAACCTCTTATCCCTTTCACCCAATTTGATATCCAAAAGTAGAAACAGAAATGTTTATGGATTTTTACAAAGTCTACCCTCCCAAATATACATAAAGCTTTCCTCTTGTGTTTCAAAATCTCCGTTCTAAAGTATTTCTCGAGTAATTTTTTTTTGAAGTAAAATTGGTATGTAACATTATAGAAGTCTCAGGCGTACAACATTACAATTTGACATCTGTTTATACTATAAAGTGATCACCACCAAAAGTCTAGTTACCATCCATCACCATATGGTTGACCCCCTTCACTCAAAATGTATTAAAGACTTGAACGTAAGACCTTAATATATTTTTAAATCATTAAGGTCATACAAAGACTGAGCTTATTGTTAAGTATGGCAAAATGAAAAATGTCACATAGAACATAAATGTACATATGGGAAAAATGTAACTCGACATTTATATTGGAAGTATTATTTCCTTTTAATTTTAGGTGTTAGGAGGGAAATAATATGTTTGGATCTTTTTATCCTTACTAGATCTTTTTCCACTTATTTTCCCTTCGATTATTGATTAAAGAGTAAAATCTCTAATTGTGGATTTGCTATTTCACTCTATGATTTTTCAGGTGTTTTTGCTTCTTACAGTCTGATTTTCCATTAATGAGTACTTACACATTTACCATTTGTATCTCATCTTGATGAATGGTTCCTTCATCGTCATAAAATTATCTATCTCTGTTCGCACTCTTTCCCTCAGGTCGACTTTGTCTAATATCAATATATCCACCCTGGTTTTCTCATGATTAGTGTTTGCATGGCATAACTTGTTAATTTAAAAAAAACTCTGCAACTTTGTAGTTTATGTGCATCTTTTGTAAATAGCACATAGTTGGGCCTTGCTTTATAATCCAATATGATAATTACTACTTTTAAATAGAGTAATTTACTTTATATTTGTAGTCATTATTTACATGGATAAAGTTAATTTTACCATAATGACATTTGTTTTATTATTTATCTATTTTGTTCTTTCCCCCTCCTATTTTCAATTGGAACAATTGATTAAATTTTGGCATTCCATTGAATCTCCTTTATTGACTTAGTAGCTATATATTTTTAATAAATGTATATATGCTACTGTGGGGGCCTGGAATTGGCCACCCCAAGATATATCTCTTTGGCATGAGGATTATTTGGGGCTGGTTACTTTGCAAACAGGAAAGCAAATGAAAAGTAGAATTTACTTGCCCTTTGTAAGAGACATTTACATTGTAAAGGAAATCTCCATCTGTAAGATGTCTCCCTCTCTGTACCAGGATTTTTACATGTTTATTTGTAACCTGTTGTGGGGAAGATTTTATAGAAACAAGACTTTAAACTTCCTTCCTGAAAGATGGAATTTAATTTGTCTATGCATTAGAATGTCTTTTTGCAGGATAGATAATTAAAATTTACTATTGTTAAAAGTAGGTATATAATCTGCGTTGATTTATATTTAGTATTATAATATTAAGATAAACAGTTATTGCATTAGATCGCCTCTATTCCATTGAAATAATTTTGATTATTTTGAAATAGAGAAATCAATAACAAATCTATATTGTTTTTAGTCAGGAATTCTGCAATATCACAAATAACTAACACCAGCTATGTGTCACTTGATTTTCTGTAGGTAATTTGATATTTTCTCTTTAAATTTCATTAAACCAAAGCGCTCTCAAAGTAGTTCTGCTCCAGCCAGTCACTTAGCTAATTGTTTATCAAACTCATCAATCTTTAGAACATCCATATTTTTCACCTGAATTAAAAGTAGAGGTTCTTTGAATTATTTTATGGATTTTTTGGCAATGAGCTAACGGAAGATATCCTAACGAATTGACTCTGCTTAGTATTACTTTGCACAGGCTACTGTCTGGTTTGCATTCTAAATGGGTGATTTTCTCACCAGACAAGGTCCAATCCATGGAAATGACCAGTTATCTAGCATTAAACCTTAGGAATTACGCATCTATGAGCATCTCATATGGAAAACAAAAGTTTATAAACCAATCTTCCAAAACTCTAAGATCCTTTCTTCTTATTTTGCTGTAGCCCATTAGGGCAAGCAGCTCAGCAGTGACGTTCTTAGTATACTGCTCTAGGTCCTTTAGACATATTTGAATACTTAAAGTGATAATTTTTAGAATTAACTTTTTGTCCTTTCCAAATCCACAGAAGGTTGCAGCATCAAAACTTCAAACATGTTTGACACAACTGTTGGAAATGTGTTTGGTACAAAGCTGGCAAAATACTTTTCTGGAGGAATGACTGTGGGATCCTAAGTTTGCTTTTATTTTTATTTGATTATTAAGGCCTCTTCTTATTACTTAAATCACCTGTGTGTTGTTTGTAGCCTTTCTTTCATCTTTAAAAAACAAAGTTTCCTCTTTAAACTCTGAAGGTGTTTGTGGAATATTGTAGAAATTTACACAATCAAGGCCTTTATTAGAACCCTTTTCTATTTCCACATACAGAGATGTGAGTCACATAGGAGAATCTCTCCTATTAGTATAGCCACTGTTTGGCATAACTGCCAACATTTTAGTTGAAATTCTACTTGTTTCTCTCTTTAGAAAGCAAGGTGCGATACAAAAGACCAAAAATACTTGGAAACAAAATTGAGAGACTGTGACAAGAGATAAAAAGTCCACAAATATGCCTCAGATGATCTTCTAGACTCTAGATTCTTTGTATCTCTTGATTCAAAAGAGGTGTAGAAATGTTTCCTTTTGAATGAAGAATGCATATTCTGCAGAGCTTGAAGTGCTCTGTGAAATAATAGCAAATAAGCATAATATTAATAATAATATATCATAACTTATTACATATTTGTAGAAAGTTTTATGGCTTTTGAAGAGCTTTCATATGCAGTCTCCAACCTGAGTTGATGTAGAAAGAGTATGGTTGTGGCATGAATTGACATCGTCTTGATATCTACTCTGGTATTACATATTTTCTTACTTTTTTTTCCTGGCAAGATTTTCAAATAAAGAAAGTTTTACAAAACAAATTGATTGGATTTCAATGGACTGAAGCTTTAGCCTGGTTTATTCTTGACGAATCTCTAGCCCTCATTAAACCAATTTGAAAAGAAAGTCAAAATTACATCAAGTAGTTTTACTGCAGAAGAGAGTTTTCAGTGACTTGTTGCAGTGATATTTCCATTTTTTCATTCATAAAACAGACAAACAAAAAAAGTGTTTTGCACTTAATGATCCCTCAGGGATCAGGATAAAAAATGCATTCAACCAAGGCAGTCAATCATTTAACACCATTTCATCCACGTAAATAAATTGAGTTCCCCAGTTAAAAGGGAGAGTCCAGTGTGATGTGGGTGAAGAGAATGATTCTCCAGGGAAGAAGTGAGAAATTAATTTCCCTCAGACAGAGGAGGAAGAGACAAAGCAAATGAAATCATTTAATATGGATGCAAAACAAATTACTTCAAAGAAGTACTAAATCTAAAGATTGAGGAAGTAGCCCTTTACGTGAAGTATTTATTCAATACAAAGAGTTAGAGATAAAACTATAAGAACCACAGATTTCACCCTTATTTTATAACAGTTTTACTTTTGCTTGTATTTTAACATCCATTTTGTTTTATTTCCATATATTTTTTAAAGATTTCATTTTTCTTTTTTCTCCCCAAACCCCCGGTACATAGTTGTTTATTTTTAGTTGTGGGTCCTCTAGTTGTGGCATGTGGGATGCTGCCTCATCATGGCTTGATGAGCAGTACCATGTCCCTGCCCAGGATTCGAACTGGTGAAACCCTGGGCTGTTGAAGCAGAGTACGGGACTTAACCACTCGGCCACGTGGCTGCCCCCTATTTCCATATTTTTTAATATTTAGGCACTCACATGGATAGAAAACTACATTAGTATAAGAGGTAAAATGCATGATATGGAAATGTACCTAACAAACTTCTTGTGACATAGGCATTTGGTTGAGACAAAGGTTTAGCTAGAGTCCTCTTTTGGGTCAATTAAAGCTGAATCTTTATCTTAAATACCTATAATTCACTCTTCTCTTTTGGGTCAGCTGAATCTTTATCTTAAATACCTATAATTCACTCCTCTCTTGACACTTTATAGCATTTTAATGAATTTATGAATACTTTGGTTATTCTCCCTTTTTACTTACCGGTATTTCATAAATTTTTAATGTATTAATTGACTCTATATGCTTGTGATTCCTCCTTATAGATATAAGAATTTCTCTACAAAAATATCCATAATACGAAAACAAGGGGAGGAATAAACACATGCAAATATACTTTTTGGATTTTCATTTCACCACCTGAGGACTCATAAAGATAATATTTCCTAACATTTCATGTACACATTCCTCTAATTTTCTTGCCATTATTGCTTGGATTCAAAAAAAAAAAAAAAGGCTAGAATATTACTTGATTACATAAAGACAGCACATGCAAATCTGGATCAAAAAGTCCAATCCATGTCACTTTTCACAAGACTGCTGTAAGTATTTTTAGGGTAATTGTTGGAGCTATTGTGGTTTATTTTATACAACAGAAGAAAGTTTCTGCATCTCTAGGATATTTTCTCTTTGGCAACTATCAAAAATTTAGATGAAATGGATCCGTATGCTCTATGTAAGTATACAAATTACATTAACCTGGCAAGTTTTAAAGAAGATCTTGAAAAAAACCCTGACATTAAATATGATTATACATTTAGAGTACAGAAGATGGAGGTATTGATGTTTCAGGGAGAATATTCAAATTTAAGGTTCAGGTTGGAACTTGCAGCTTCTAGACCCATACATTTTCTTTTCACAACTAAACATTGAATACCGGGAAATCATGCCAGCACTGAAATTTCACATAATATATCTGAAAAAAAAAATAGAATAGACCTTTCTCACTATAGGAAGATGAATAGACATAAAATATGAGTAAATGTGAAGCCAATGTTCAAAATTTTCCTTTTATGTAATGGGTTGACTCTCCAGCAGGTGTGGGCACAGTACAGCACATGGAGCCAATCCACTCTGTTCTTGTAAATAAAGTTTAGTTGGAAGACAGCCATGTCTATAGACATAGACATTATTTTAATAGCTAACTCTCCAGGACAAATCAATTGTTTCGTACTACCAGATCTCTTTCCATTTAGTGGATACCTTCAAAACAATTACCTTGTTCCCATATCTTTGATTCAGATGAAGTGTAATATGCATTTGAATATGACAAATCTTTATAGCCATTCTTTCAAACTTGATATGAAAAATTAATGTCCTTTGGAAAACACAATAATGCTGGGGAAAGTAGAAGGCAGCAGGAAAAGACGAAGACCAAATACAAGATAGATTGACTCCATAAAGGAGCCATAGACGTGAGTCTACATAAGCTGAGTAGGACTGCTGAGGACGGGACATTGTGGACATCACACATTCACAGGGTCACCAGGATTCGGAGCCAACTTGATGACACATAACAACAATATAACATTAAGTGAATGTAACTTTTAAGAGTCCCCATGGTCTCTTTTGAAATTATTACCAAGTTCTATAAGGATATAAATTAATTAATTTCATATATTACTCATTATTTAACATTTATCTCACTTTATTATTTTTTTTATCTTGCCCAAGCAAAAATTTCTACTTAGTAAATAGACACTATATGTTAAGGTAAGAATAACAGAATGATCATAAATATTTCTGCCTCAAGGAAAGCTTCCAGTTTTTATATGGGAAAGATTTTTAAATGATTTTGTGAGCTACTTTTAAATATGGCTCATAGTTACAGAATCAAATTTATAGTGTGCAAATGTAACAGTTATTGCAATTCAAATATTAAGGCATGTTATTATGCATGAACACTGTTTTCTTTTGTCAAGAATCCTCTATGTAAATTACTTAAGCAATTTGAACTCTCATTATTTCTATTATTATTTTTTATCTGCCAGAATTTTTATTTGGAACTGCATTATCTGAGGTCTGATACTTAAAAAAGCAGAACTAAGATGCCATAAGATGCTGCTCACTTGAAGAATGCTATGAATTTAAGTTACTTTGTTTTCAAGACTCTGTGCAGAGATTCCTTTCATGTTCTTCCATTATCAGTTTACTCCCAGTAATATGTCCTAGCAGCTCTAGATGAAATTTATACAATTCTACCAGTCGAATGTTTACTGAATAATCTTCTTCTTATAAGGAACAGTTCACAGCATTTTTAAAATAAAGTGTAGAGAAACAAACATGAGACCCAATTATCCGCTAGTACCTTTCCACACTATCTTTTTGAAGAATTCTGAAGAAAGTCTAAGGAAACAGCTTTTAAGGAAAAGAAAAATACAGAGCTTGATATATTATAACAGAGAAAATAAAGGCAATATTAATTCAAATAAAGAAGAAATGAACAGTTATTTCCTCACACACATACTTCTACTTTATCAAGAATTCTAATTGATAAAGCTTATTTTGCTAGTAAATTGTGATAACTTCACAATTTAGATAATAGAGAGAAAATTTTGATAATTACTATTTCCCTAATATCTGATGATATTTACATCTTGAAATAATTTCAATATTCACATAAAATATGATTTAGAACCAAATTATTTCATGTTATGACTGGCTTGGTAAGTGTGATCTTATGATTTTCAGCAGATAAACATGTGATCAATATGACTGTGTATGTATTATATTTATATAACTGTGTATATATTAATTTATATAACTTGGCAGAATTGAAACATTATATGAGCCCTAAAACTACTTGCGAACCGATTGGGTGAATCACATTTAAGATTGTTGTCATTGTTATTGTTGTTTCCTCCCAGTTAGCACACCTTCAATTGAAAGGAACAATAACCACATCAACAATAATCCTCACTCAAACTGTCTCATCATGAAGGGTACAAGTTATTTCCTATATCTCACATAAAAGGACCTCCAAAGACAGGCCAAGTTTGAGGGCTGGTGGATTTAGTGGTTCAATGATAACAACATCAAACACAAAGTTCCTTGCATCTCTCCTGTCTGGTGTCCTAAGTGAGTCATGTTTGCTCTCAGCCTGGATCTTCCCAAGTCTCTCATAATGGCTGAAGCAGAACTCGTCCATACACAACTGTCACTAGAGGCAGAAAAAGGAATAAAGAAATCATGGACATGTATTCTCCCCACCTGCCAACACTAAACCAAATACTCACATACTTAATGAGTCAGAATTGGGTCAGCTTCTTCTTAACTAGGTATAAGCAATGGAAATAGGACCATTATAATTGAATTTTACTTACTAAATGTGACCTGTTGAGCTTGGGAGATGGTCTTATGCTTTGGAGGGATACAGGACAGAACTGGACGTCACAATGAAATCAGCACTCTGCGTCTAAACTAAGGAGGTGGGGTGGGAATGAATGTTAGGTAGAATGCCAATATTATTTTCATTAGCAGTCCATAATAATATTTCAAATTAACAGCATAATTACGCCTAAGATTTATCCATATAGATGATCTGTGTATGAGTTGTCTATCACATTTAAAGTACCACACGTTCAGGAAACTTACTGTTTAAAAAAAATCTAAAGGAAAGGATTGGGAAATTATCCCATTTTATTTCTTCTAATCTAATTTTGTAATATATAACTTTAATTCCTTTTTCACATGTTAGCATTAAAATTTTCTGTGAGGGATTATCATATCTAAACCCATCTTGCCTATTTTGGGCCAAATATATCTACTTTGAAAAACTACCACTCAATATATTTATAGACTGTCTTACCTTCCTGATTATTATCTTACCATTGCACTTAGAAACAGACATAGTGCTCCATTTTCCAGCAGAGTATTTACTCCAGGAGATACATACTCTCCCTTAACCAAAAAGATAATTACTAACTGGCTTAAGTTTACATTAGCTTTCTTTATCAATCATGTAACAATCGTTTTTCAAATTGAACTTGTGGTAAATAAATTCTACTCATTTTATCATACACAGAAATGAAATTAAGTAATTTCAGACTATTTTTCTTATGGCATAGTTTGTTTATTTACTTTGTTTATTGCTCTAAATAAAATTTCTTGGTAAATAATAAATTTTACCAGGAAATTCTACCATTATTAATATCGCACATGCAGGTATGCTTCATCTTAACAATAACTCTCTAAAGATTTATTGTTATATCTAATTTCAAGAAAAAGAAAATGAGTTTCAGAGATATTAATTGCCTTGCCCAAATGTACACAGCTAAAGCAACTGGTGTATCCAGACTTCCAAACCATAGCTATTTGACATCAAAGCGCGTGCTGTTTTGCACGTGTCTTTAATGATAAAAGATATTAATACAAGTCCAATAGCTAAATAAGTGGTGAGACATCAGAGATTAAAGATTTCTTGGTGTAGTCTTTGGAATATTAACTCCTAACATGATGATAAAATGGTTCAGTTGTCAAATTATTTGAGAATGGTGAACTACAGCATGTTAAATTATTTTATATCAGAATTTCTCAGAAAATTTGATATATGCACTTATAGCTTTGGAACCTCCAAGGTTCGAATATATATAATAAATATAAAGAATAAATATAAAGAATTATATTTAGCAAAATGATTTTATCATGAGATATTTGGGTATTCATTTCCTGTTGGCTTTTGGGCAAATGAACCTCATAAGAAACAGAATAAATATGATATTACTTGCAAACTTTTTAAAAACTGTGTACTATAGAAAATTTCAAACCTATACAATAGTAGATAAAATTTTTTCTTTAATGTGTGTCTATCCAGCTTCAAAAATTTTTAATTCATCATATATTCCCTAAATTCTCCCTCAAGTTATTTTTGTAGCAAATACTAGAATTCTATTTCATCCAAAAATATGAATAAATTTCCAAAAAATTAAAAGCTTTTTATAACATAACCATATTATTATCACTAAAAAATTAGTCATTTCTTATCTTTAAATATCTAGTCAGCATACAAATTTATAATTTTCTCATAAATGTCATGTTTTAGTCATAGCAATTCTAAACCTATTGAATAGACATTATATGTAAGAGTGTTTAAAAGTCTCTTTATGCTATGTGTTAGTGTTATTAGCATAAAAATAACAAGTATTTATGGGATATGTTAGCCAGACCATCTACAAGTTGCAATAATAAGAGAAACATGAAACTGGGTCAGCCCAGTGGCCTAGTGGTTAAGTTTGATGTGCTCTACTTTTCCCAAATTTTCTTCAGGAAATCTGTAGCTTACAGAACCAAAAGAAGTCTCTTTTCACTTTGGATCTATTACTGTATTGTCATTGGGTTAAAATGAGCTATTATAAAGAAAAACAAGGAAATTTCTCTGGTTTTTTTTTTTAATTTTTCTATGACCTCTTTGGTTCTATTCTCTGTCCTTTTTTTCTCTTCTGTTACTAGACGTGACCTCACTGGATGACCTCCATAAGTTTAATTGTTCTTCAGACATTTTGTTTAGTTGACATAAAGTTTTGGTTTGTTTGGTTTTGGGGGTCAACATACATAAATCAAAATAATTCTCACAAAATTTTTGATTTCCAACTTTTCTTAGTGTATATGGCAATTCTCCACCCACATTCCTTCATGGTAAAATTGTCTAGAACTGAAATAACTCACCACTTATAAACAGAGCTTGCGTGCTCCAATTCATTCCACATTACTCCCACTATGTGTGTTCATGCCCCTTTCTTCATTCTCCCTGTATACTCAGATTCCCTAATCAGAGGAGTTGGCTAACACAGCCTGCCCACTTATTCTGGGCTAACTCAACCAAACTCACAGGTGCCAGAACCAGAATCAGTGAGCACTGATGCTGTCAAAGCTTTGTCTACAGTTCTGCCATCTTGTCTGTCCTCCAGATCCATGTGTTCATCAACTTATGTGACATTTCCAGTAAGATAATAAAACAGAACATCTAAAACTGAAATCCAAATCTCCAAACTTTTTGTTCTTCTGTTTTCCCTATTTGATTTAGTCATCACCATCTACACACTCACTCAAGACCATAATTTGAAAGTCCCATTAAATGTTTTCTTTCCATTATTCCTTATATACAATTAAATATCAATCGTTACTGATTATGACTCTTGAAAATACTTTCATCTGTCCCTTCAGTTATTAGTACCTATCAAATGTTATGCATTGAATATTCTCCCCTATTTTGCAATACATTCCCTAATCTTTTATCTAGTTCTTAAACTCTCTCAATGCTTCCTCCATTGCCTTAGAATTATTTCAGATTTCTCTGAGACAAAGTAAACTTTTCCTACAGTAAACTTCTGTCGGGGTCACAACAAACAACTTAGAGTGTCTTCCACCTCTGTACTTAATTCAAGAATATTATCATTGTGTAGAATGCTGTTCTTTACCTTCCCCATTTGACAAGTAATATCTTAACTTAGTGTTCTCTTCTGTAACATTCTTCCTGTAACCAGCCCTCTTCATTCTGTGCAAGGTGCCTTTCCTTTCTGCTCCTGTAATATGCTGTGCGTTCCTCTATCATTGTGCCCACTGAGCTGAATTGCCTTTTTGTTTCACAACTGCCTCTCCCGCCATGCGTTGAACTTAATAAGGATAGAGACTGTGTCTTCTCTTTCTTTATCTTAGAAGAGTAATTGGCTTATAACAAATGCCCAAAAAATGGTGTGTAAATGAATTATTGAGCATAAAATGTGATGGAAGAAGTAATCTTTGCCTGAGTTTAATCCATATAACTTTGCAACAAGTACATGATTGTACCAAATGAACTTTCATACTTTTCACATTCTATAACTTTATAATATCACCACTGCAGAGGGTGGGAGGTGTAAAAATGATTAAACAAACAAACAAATAACACAATGGCACAGCACCCATCATTCAGAACTGATAGCAGGTATAAACAACCAATATGGTCAAGTTTGCATATGCTGGCTGAGTAACAGCAGTGACCATCACAGTAGAGAACTCCTCTCCCACATTTGATTTCAGTGTGTGTTGGTTTGTTTATCAAGGTGTCATCAAAGAAAAATGAAGAGAACACATGAAAGCAATCCAATATGTCACGCAAATATGAGAGGAATTCACACTTTGATATAAAGGTATTGTTGATATTGCTAACTCTATAAGTTAAAATTTCCCCTTTTTACCTTCACAATTTTTAAAACATGTATACTATTTTCTGGGTAGCACATATAACAAAATTAAATTCTTGAAATTAAATAATATGTCTTATAATTAAAAGCTAAGTGCTCCATGCTTGGCACATATATGAAATAATTTTGAAAGAAAGAAGAATTGTACTGAGAAGTAATCCTGTCTTACATTTTCAGTAAACATGCTTCATAGGATTTGCTTTTAGTAACTAGATAGTCTGAATGTTGGTTATGGTGCAACATGTTTGTGATTTTTACACCAATGTTCTCCTTACTTCACTTTAATGAGCCAGAGTTGCTGAAAGCCCAATTAAAATACAAGAAATATAGACATTATTCAGTAATTTTCACTCTGCTGGCAACAACAAAAAATAAGGTTTACTGTGGATGATCTAATAGGAAAGTCTTTCAGCATCTTCCTGTTGGTCTAGCACATTTACTGTAAATTCATCTCTATGTTCCCTGATTGGGTGTTTTGCTCTCTTTAGTGACTGACTAGCTAAATACCAATTTCTCTGAGGTGAGTATGCTCTGGATAAGCCTATCAGTGTCACGATCCAATGTACATACCAGGATAGATGCAGAGAGGGCTGATGATCACTCTGAGTTTATTATAACCAGAGTTTCAATATATACATAGCTTACAGCTGTTAAACCTACACAGGTGTTCTGAATGAAGTAATTAGCGAATGCCAAGAATTCTTAGTGATTTCTTAAGGAGCCCTCCCTCGGCCTCTGTTTTGATATTACCATGTTATTGCTGTGCTCATATATTTTTATCTAGGATCATGCAAGGCCTCCTAGGCAACGACCCCTCCTGCTCCCGATATCTGTCTTCATCTGTGCCCCAAGGCGACCGTGCCCAGCTTAGGTTGCCTCCCCTTGGAGGTCTTACCCATCATTGGCTAACCAGCCTTCTCACCTCCAGGTCGCACTTTGTTGGCAAGTCTTTTCCAGTGATCATTAACCCTTCCTGTGTCGGGGCAGTTACAAAGTCCGTCTCTTCTAGGAGTACAAAAACTCTAAGGATCAGGAAAGGTCCACTTCTTACATCTGGACTAGGAAGGAACTGAACAGAGAGTTTCACAGAAGTCCAAGAAAAGCTAATGGAGTAGAGCGAAACTAAAAGTTTATAAGACATTTACATATTTATTAATTCAAGAAAATTATTTACTTTTGAAGAGTACTGATTGTATAGCTGCAGCCTAGCCTGACATTGGATATCGATATCCAGTATTGATATTGGACATCCTGGTAGGACATTGATATTTAGAAGTTATGCTGGACCTTAGTCACCTTCCTTCCTTTGTGTCTCCCTTCCTTCCTTCCTTCCTTTGCTCCTTCCAACAGCTCCCCTTAACACCTTGCTTCTTCTCCATCATCCCTCATTTTCTGCAAGTACTGTTAATGTGGCAGATGAGGCATCCCAGAACATCTTTGGAAACAGCAAAAGAAAGACACGGTTAAAAATCTCTACTTAATATTTTCTTTTTTTAAAGATTGGCACCTGTGCTAACATCTGTTGTCAATCTTTTTTTTTTTTTCCCTTCTCTCCAAACCCCCCCGGTACATAGTTGTAGACTCTAGTGATGAGTGCCTCTGGTTGTGCTATGTGGGATGCTGCCTTAACATGACCTGATGAGCCGCACCACGTCTGTGCCCACAATCCAAACTGGTGAAACTCTGGGCCACAGAAGCAGGGCACGTGAACTTAAACACTTAGCCACAGGGCCAGTGCCCCTACATAATATTTTTAAAACAATATGGACTAGAAAGGAAAAATTGACTAAGAGGGAATATTGGTTCAAGGAAGGAGTGGGAGGTATATGGACCATAAGACATCTCTTGCAAATAGGCTAGTGGCATTTTGGCAAAAGAATTTCTAATTTTAATTCTAGTTTGCTTCTGGTATTGTGATGTGATGCTCCTCTATGCTGTGAATTGTTTGTAAAACCATTTTTACCTAGCCTTCTGCAGATAGTCTTTAAAGAATTTTTTAAAATATAGTGTTGTCCAGATCAGTGTTATTTAAAACTTTCTTCATTGTTGGGACTGGCCCCGTGGCTGAGTGGTTAAGCTTGCACACTCCACTGCAGGCGGCCCAGGGTTTCCTCAGTTCAAATCCTGGGCATGGACATGACACTGCTCATGGAGCCACGCTGAGGCGGTGTCCCACATACCACAACTAGAAGGACTCACAACTAAGAATATACAACTACGTGCCTGGGGGCTTTGAGGAGAGAAAGGAAAAAAATAAAATCTTTTAAAAAAACACAAACTTTCTTCATTGTTGCACTGTTAAAGGGAAAAAATAAATTTAATTTAAATTTCACAAAAGAAATTAAATATTAAACAATAAGATTTGTTGAGTAGGGTTGTGCATTAGATGGTCATGAACCTATGTTATCTAAGAAGTTTTTGACCCCAAGGGCCAATTTTCATCTACTTGGAAGAGCTGTCACCCACATTAAAAACGCATGATCTATATGGTAACAACTAATGTTGGAAACAAACATTATGTATGAGACAAAGAGATGACCCCTAAATGGACTGTGTTTAGAAAAAGCAAGTATTCAATTAATAAGTGATTAAAAGAACTAAGCATTATGCCAATGTTTTGGCTTTTATAAGTAAAACTCTTAAATGCTATTGTACTTTGATAACTGTTTCATCTCTGAATCATTTTTATTTCTTTCTTCAATTACTTATTGAGTACATTTTTATGTTTCAGGCAGAGGTCTGGATGTTGGGAAAACAATGGTTAGGAAGATAGAAAATGACTATCCTGTAGGAAGATAGACTCCAGAAAAAGCAGATAACTAAGTAAGCAATTAATTTAAAGGATGTTAAGTGCTTTGATAATAAAGCAAATTATTGGAGCAACACTTAAAAAATTTTGAGTAGGGAAGAAAGAGTCATTGTAAAATCCAGGAATAAATGTTGTTAATGCTAAAAAGAGAAAGAGCTGGAAAGCTTGGAACATGTTAGGTAGGAGAAGTAAAAGCTGCTTTGCATGTGGCGGGGGTAGACCTAATTTGGGGGCTCAAGCGGGAGTTACTTTAGAATGAATGAATGTTGATGTGAAAGAGAGTTGAGAATGTCCAGTGTACTTGATGGTACAGGAAGGAAAAGATACAGGAAAGAGAAGGGAATCAAATTATATGTATGTGTGTGCACGTATGCCTGTGTGTGTGTACATATATGATCTATAGAATATACATTATTGATTTTAAGACAGCAAATTCAGAATTTGTTTAGCAACGTTATTCTTTTTCTATTTTCTGTTTCATTAGTTTTGCTGTTACGATCATTATTCACTTCTTGCCATTTACCCAAATTTTCTTTGATATTATCTTATATATTGAGTACATAATTCATTTATTTTCTCTCTTTAAAATTTTTTTTTTCCCGAGGAAGATTAGATCTGAGGTAACTACTGCCAGTCCTCCTCTTTTTGCTGAGGAAGCCTGGCCCTGAGCTAACATCCGTGCCCATCTTCCTCTATTTTATATGTGGGATGCCTACCACAGCATGGCATGCCAAGCAGTGCCATGTCCAAACCCAGGATCCAAACCGGCGAACCCTGGGCCACCAAGAAGTGGAACGTGCAAACTTAACTGCTGCTCCACCGGGCTGACCCCCAACTTGCAGCATTATTCATGGTAGCTTCAAAGTGGAAACAACTCAAATGGCCATCAATTGATGAAAGGATAAACAAAATGTGGTATATCTGTACAGTGGAATATTTTTCAGCCAATAAAAAACAATGAAATACTTTTATGTGCTATAGCATGCACAAACCTTGAAAACATTACGCTTAGTGAAAGAGGTCAGGCACAGAGGTCATATATTGTACTGTTCC
This sequence comes from Equus przewalskii, assembly GCF_037783145.1. Classification (NCBI taxonomy): domain Eukaryota; kingdom Metazoa; phylum Chordata; class Mammalia; order Perissodactyla; family Equidae; genus Equus; species Equus przewalskii. The sequence goes on along the minus strand of NC_091833.1, from coordinate 73,838,082 downwards.
ATCTATATGGAGTGTCCAGAATAGGCAATTCTATAGAGACAACAAGTGAATTAGTGGTTGCTGGGAGATTGGGAAGGAGGAAAAGGGAAGTGAACTGCTAATAGGTAAGGGTTTGTTTGGGGGATGATGAGAATGTTCTGTAATTAATCACGGTTGATGTTTGCACAACCTTGCAAATATGAAAACCCCCTGAATTTTACACTTTAAAATGATGAGTTTTATGGTATGTCAATTATATCTCAATTTCTAAATATTGGAAAACAAAGAAAACACCTATTTTTAATAAGATGCATTTGCTTATTTAGATCTTTATGAATCACTTAAAGGGCATGATATTGTGTAGTTTTTCAGGCATTATTCCCTGAAGTCAAATGTTAGTACAGGAAATAAAAATTATAAATATAGAATGACACCTATCTATCTATCTATCCATCTATCTCTCTATCTGTATATTATCTATCATAAATAAAATATGAAAAACCACAATCATGCATTCAGTAACTTTGAGAATCCATGATCCAGCTATTTTCGCATTTATATTCCACTTAATAACTTTACTGGTATATGTGCTTTGGCTTTCTGTTTTGTTCATCTTCAGCTACTCCTTGTTCCAGATTTTAGAACTGTGCAGGCTGCAAAGATGTGATATCTTATTATCTTGTCAGTTGAAAAAGAAGATTTGTGCAAATCAATGGTCACGAGATTTGTCTTTAGGGATCCATTCCTGTAAATTATATAAAATATAGACTTCTGGTAAAATGACATTTAGAAATACTCACGCATACATCTATTTCAACTAATAAGTCAAGTTTTACTTATGTAATGTGTTCCAGTCACATGGAAGTCATAAAAGTAAGTGTGATCACAGAAATGAGTGCTATTATAATAAAATATCCTGCAATAAAATAATACGCAGCAAAAATATAAAGGCATAAAAAGTATTGTGCTCCTGATGCCTAATTTACCAACATCTCAGGTCAGCAAAATTTTTGAAGATTCATTCCTTTCCGAAGTTTTCTTTTTAACAAATACTGCTTAGAATACATTTGAACAAAATTTTGTACTATTCCCTGAATGGTCATTGATTGAGTCAGATAGAGGAAAGGATATACTGAAAAATGAATCAATGATCTGCAACACAGTTTAACAGGAACCTATATATACATTTTTAGTGTAACATTACTGTAGCGCACATACTCTTTTTCTCAGATAACTAATGTTGTGAAATATTCTTTTTCATACATTCTTTTTTTCTCATATAACCTGGAAATATGAAAGAGAGAAACAGAGTTGAAATACATGGCCTGTGATTCATTCTCTTCCTGCATTAGGGGAACACCTCTGGCACAAAGAAAGAAGGCAAGTTATCTGATTTAACCTCCTTGCCCAGAAGTCCCCTAGATTTCTGACTAAGTAGACTATTTTTTGCTACAAAGAGGATACTTATCAATTGAATATTCTTCATGGTATGGCCTTTGTTAATAAGTGCTTGTAGAAAAATCCCAAAAGCTAAGGATTTGTGGGCATGGCTTCCTGGGAAATGTCATGTAAATTGAAATATAAATAGCCGGGTTTTACAAGCTAAATGTTCCCTGATAGTTGGGGTAATAATCCATATGCCTCACATAGAAATCTAAGGCAACACAGATTTGCTCTTATGATCTTTTCTAAGAATTTTGTAGATTTAGCGCTCACATTTATGTCTATTATCCACTTTGAATTAATTTTGGGGTATACTGTGAGATATCGGTCCAAATTCATTCTTTTACATATGAATATCCAGTGTCAATGACCACTTGTTGAAAAAACTAGTTTGTCCTTTATATTTTCTTGACACCTTTGCCAAAAATCAATTGACTATGAGTATAAAGGTTTTGTTTCTGTACTTTAAATTTCATTCCATTGATTTAGCTTTCTATTCTGTGCCAATACCATGCAGGCTTGATTAGTGTAACTGTGTAGTAATTTTGAAATCAGGAAATGTGAGTCCTCAAACTTTGTTCTTGTTCAAAATTGTTTTGGGTATTCTGGACCCCTTATATTTTCATATAAATTTTAGTGTCAGCTTATTAATTTCTTTGAAAAGTTTGCTGGAATTTTGATAGGGATGTGTTGATTCTGTAGGTTCATATAAGAAATATTCTTCACAAATTCTTCCAAAATGTAGAAGAGCTAGTTAATATTAACATCAATTATCTAATTAATATTTTAATTAATCAATTATTTAACTATTTAATGTAATTTCAAATTAATTAAATTATTTAATTAATTATTTAAATAACTAATTGATTAATATTAATAACTTAGTATTAAGTCTTCTGATCCATGAGCATGGATGTCATTGCACTTATTTAAATCTTTGAATTCTTTCAATGATGTTTTATAGTTTTCTGTGGACATCTTTCAAGTTTTAAAAATTATTCCTTTGATGCTATTATAAATGGAAATGTTTTCTGCATTTCATTTTTCATATTGTTCACTGTCATTGTAGAGACACACAATTGATTTTATACATTGACCTTGCGTCTTGCAAAACTGCTGAACTCGTTTATTAGTTCTAATAGTGTTTTTGTAGATTCCTTAGGATGTTCTATAAATAAGATTACGTCATCTGCAAATAGAGATATTTTACTTTTTCCTTTCCAATCTAGAATCTTGCCAATTGCTCTACCTATATTCTCCAGCACAAAGCTGAATAGAAGTGGCAAGAGGAACCATCTTTGTATTTTTTCTGATCATGGGAAACAAGCAATCAGTCATTCACCATTAAGAATAATGCTAGCTTTGGGTTTTCATAGATGCATTTCATCAGGTTAAATAAGTTTCCTTCTATTTCAAGTTTGTTGTGTGCTTTTATGATAAAGCTGTTGTATTTTTTTTCAAATGGTTTTTCCACATCTATTGAGATTGTAGTATGGTTTTTCTCAGATGTTAAACAAACCTTGCATCCTTGGGATATATATCATGTAGTCATGGTGTTTAGTCCTTTTATATACATTGCTGGATTTGGTTTGTTAGCATTTCAATAAGGACGTTTTGCATCTATATTCTTAAGATATATTTGTACATATTTTTCTTTTCTTTTGATGTCTTGTTTTTGTTATCAGGGTAATACCGCCTTCGTAGAATAATTTAGGAAGTGTTCCAATCTCTTCTACATTTTGGAAGAATTTGTGAAGAATTGGTATTAATTCCTCTTTAAACATTTGGTAGAATTCACAAGGGAAGCCATCCAGTTATGAGCATTTCTTTGTTGGAAGGTTTTTAACGGCTAATGTAAACTCTTTACTTGCTATGAGTCTATTTATTTTTCTATTTCTTCTGCAGTGAGTTTTGGCAGTTTGTGTTTTCTCAGGAATTTACTCATTCTGTCTAAGTTGTCTAGTTTGTTGGCAGAGTTGTTTGTGGTATTACCTTATATGGTAGGGTGAATAATAGCTCCCAAAGATATCTATTTCCTAATTCCTGGAACCAGTGAATATTATGGTTTTTTGGCTTCCTCTTCACCCCATTGGTGAGGAAAGGATACCTACCCTAAGGTTTGGGGATGGCTGAACACACAACACCTGCCACCGGACAGATCAGAGTAACAGCGATTTATTAGTCATATATACTCCCAGCCTGGGGGAAGAGGACACTCCTCCATGCAGGGCCACAGAGGGGTGGAACTCAGGATCCAAGTGAACAAGCAGGGCTGTGGCACACAGACTTTGTAGTAGCAAGAGAAGAGAGTGACTCTTGGTTCCCTTGGGAGAATATAATTAGCTGTTTGAATAATTCCACAGGCTGACAGGAAACTGAGTATGTGTGTATATATATATAGTTGGTTTATAATTGTGTCCAAGCTTTTTACTTCCTTGTTGATCTTACCAGATATTCTATTCATTATTTAAAATGGGGTATTGTATCTCTAAATATTCACTATTTCTCTCACTAATTGTGATTTTTTTTTTGCTTCTTATATTTTGGGGCTCTTTTATTAGGTATATATATGTTATTTGTTTTATGTAGTTATTATATCTTCCTAATGAATTAAAACATTTATCATTATAAAATGTTCTACTCTAGAACTATAAGAAAAAATTCGTGTTGCTTAAAAGCCAATCAATCTATGGCATTCTGTTATAGCAGCTCAAAGACTAAGACAGAAATTGCTACTGAGAGGAAGCATGTTGCTGTAACAAACACCTAAAATTGTAGAACAGCTTTGGAACTGGGTAATGGGTAGATTACCACTGGTGATAATCTACCACTGGAAGAGTTTTGGGGTTTGTGCTAGAAAAGTCATACATTGTCATGAATGAACCATTAAGGATGATTCTGGTGAGAGCTCAGAAAGAGAAGAGAAGAGCTGTAGAGAAAGCTTCAGTCTTCTTAGAGAATATCTACATAATCCTGAACAGAACATTGGTAGAAATATGAATGGTAAAGACCATTCTGATGAGGTCTCAGACAGAAATGAGGAACATGTTATTACGGGACAATGGAATAAAAACAATCCTTGTTTAAAAGTGGCAAAGAACTTCACTGGATTGTGTTTACATCCTAGTGTTTTATGGAAGGTAGAACTTGTGAAAGACACAGTTGGGTATTTGGCTGAGGAACTATCTAAGCAAAGGGTTGAAGAAATGGCCTGGTTCCTCTTGATGGCTTGTAGTAAAATGTGAGAAGAGGGAAATGATTTATGGATGGAATTGTTAATCAAAAGGGAAGCAAAATGTAAACAGTTGGAACATTCTCATGCTATCCATATTGAAAAATATTGAAATTTTTTGATGTTTACAAAATATTGAAAAGACTTAGAAAACCTGTTCAGGAAAGAATACTAAGGAAATGGCCAAAGAATCATTTGATAAGGAGATTAGGCAGCCATCTCAACAAAATCCAGCAGCTATTGTTCAAGACAATGAAAGAATGACACCCTTCCCCGTCAAAGTCAAAGTGATTCAGAGATCATCGGGGTTGCTACCCTCACTACAGGCCCAAAATGTGAGGGCCCCAGGAACAGACTCTTTCAAAGGAGGGATCACTGGTGCCTGTGGGACCTCTGCCTGCCCTCCCTCATGCACCCTGCCTAGCACAGTCTTACCTTGAAGTCTCCATTCCTCACACTCTAGTGTTTCGCTCCTCTGCCAGGTGTGGCTCCAGTGGGTTCTAATGTGGTGTGGGCAGTGCCCAACAGAGCCACAGGGCCCAGGCAAAGAACCATCATGGCGGTAGGTCTGCTCAGAGCCTCAGGGGCCCAATCCGTGTCTTGCAAAACTGTGAAGCAGGACTTCTGCTGCTGCCTTAGTGGGTCCAGAAGGTGGGACCCCAACCCAGTAGGCCTGGAGGGCAGAGCATCCAGCCAGAGAGGATTATTCTTGAGCCTTCTGGTCTAATGGAAAAATGCCACAGTAGGTTTTGAACTTGCTTGGGCCTTGTCACTGCTTTCTTCTTTCCCCTTTTTGGAATGGAAATGTCCATCCTGCCCCTGTCCCATCATTGTATTTTAGAAGCACAAGATGATTTCTCCCATTCACAGCTGGAGAGCAATTTGCCTCATGATGAATCATAACTTGAGTCTTACCCATATCTGATGTAGGTGATGTTTAGATAGGACTTTGGACTTTAGACTTTTGAGTAGATGCTGCAACAAATTAAGACTTTGGGGCTTTTGAGATGGAATAAATGCATTTTGCATGGAAAAAGGGCATGAATTTTGGGGGACCAGAAGTGAAATGCTATAGAATGAATGTTTGTGTCCGGCCTAAAATTCATACATTGAAACCTAATCTCTAATGTGACGGTATTTGGTAGTGGGATCTTTGGGAGGTGCTTAGGTCACGGAGGCAGAGCCCTCATCAATGGGATTCAGTGCCCTTATAACAGAGGCCCCAGAGACACTGCTTGCCCTTTCTGTTAGGTAAGAACACGATGAAAAGATGGCCATCTGTGAACCAGAAAGCAGACTCTTACCATACACGAAGCCTGCTGGTGCCTTAATCTGTGACTTCCCAGCCTCCAGAACCATGAGAAATAAATTTCTGTTGTTTATAAGCCACACAGTCTATATGATATTTTTATTGTAGCAGCTGACATGGACTAAGTCAGCTACCCTGAAGATTAAAATTAGCATATAAATTTAAGTCAATCTAGTTCTTTTTAATACTAACCTAATTTCAATGGTATACAGAAGTTTTGCTCCAATATACCTTTGTTCTCTCCTACTCTGTTGTGCTCTGTGTACTGTCATACAAAGTACATCTTTTTACATTATCAGTGTGGTTTCATAATTATTGCTTTAAGCAGCTGCATTTTAGATCAGATAGAAGACCAGATTAACAAAAAAAATTTGTTTACTTTCTCCATTATATTTGACATGATTTACTGGTACTCTGCTCTTTATTTCTTCACTTAGATTCTAGTTACTGTGGATGCTGCAATCTTGTCAGTAGATTGCTATCATTTTTGGCAGTGCCTTGGAAATACAGCTTTTTTTCACAGAACTGATCGCTGAGTTGAATCAAATAGCCACAACACTGTGGGAATGGAGATTTTCCAGGTTGTTGCTAGTTTGGACAAAATATTGACTGTGATCTGGGGATGGAGCTTTTAATGGCGCTCTGAAAGGGATTAATCCTTTCATTTGGCTGGGAGTCTGCTGATTTTTTGTGGCTACTGTGACAAAGAGCTAAGGAGGGGTGTGGGGAGTAGTCACAAGTTGAAATGCCGGAGACACTGCTATCTTAGTGAGATTCAGTAGTTTCTCTCGGACAGACAACATTCAGTTCATTCTGTGGATTTGGTTAATTTCCAGCATTCTGAAATTGTTGCTTTTAGCTGTTTTGCCCGTATTTTTGTTGTTGTTGCGGGAGAGTAGTTCACCAAGAGCTTTTCGTGGCCATTTTGGAAGTCAACTTTAATGTATAAATGTTTACACTTTTTATTAGAGAAAATTTAAATGCTGTCTCATTTTGTGATTTTAGAAAATATTGATCCATTAGTTCGCTAGAGGTTGCAAAATAATACTATTCTAATTATCCCATTTCTTCATTAGTTATCAGCTGGGATATATATAGAGAGAGATAGAGATATTATGCATATATATCTCCTGCTATTTGCCAATCTCTAAAATAGTGAGCTGTTTCTGTAGCACTCACCAAATGTGACCAATGAGGGTTTCTGTTTGTTTGCTTTTTGTGTTTGTTTTTGAGTATATTATGGCTTCTTACATGCAACATATTTGCTCTGTTTTAACCAAATATCCTTAAATGCTTAAATTGTTTCACCATGGGCCAGTGGGAGGTCCCATAAAGTTGGCTCCTGAGACATTTTGACATGATCTCAGTGTCTTTGATAGCTACTTTTCTCTGTGGTACTTGCCTTGGTATACGCCATTACTCCAAGGGTCTCCTTGTTCCTTTTTTAACAAAAATAGTATTTAGAGACAATAATGTGCATATTAAGATTACTCATTGCTACCAGGTTTGGGCATCGTTTCCCAGCATTTTAGAGATAGGAAATAAAAATATTTGAAATGAAATTTGTTTGTGTGTGTGTATATTGCCAAAGAAAAGTTGTGGAGGTTAAATTGTCAAGAAAGACTACTCAGAACTATTGTAATAAGGGAGCGAGACTGAACACAACTCCCCTGAAACAAGACGCAAAAGTGTTTTTAAATGCTGAAGTGAGCTAGTAAAAAGAACTGGAGGAAACTGGGGATGCTGCCCAATGCCACTAGGACATCTGTGTTTGCTAACTGGTGCTTATCAAAGTTATACCCCTACGCTCTCAGTGACACTGGGAGATAGAGATTCTTTCTTGATGGTTACATTTCAAATGGATGGCTCCCAAGTCCTTGAGAAAGATATCCTTGGGTTGTAAAACTGGCAAGAAGCTGGGAAATTTACATCTCAAAGGCTCAGAGAAAGAATTTACAACGGAAAGTTTTCTAAAGTAAATGCTCTAAGAAATGGGAGGTTTAGGCATAGGGTCAGGAAGAAACCTGTCTTAAGTACAGTCAGCTAAGGGGAATGTTAAGGCTGTCTTGATCAATACACATACACACATCCGTGTACAGTCTTACATAACATATGTGTATGTGATATAATGTAAAATACAAAATACCTCGTGAGTACATTCTAACATTTTCAGTGCAAATTCAGGGCTATAGAGCTTTTACTTAGCCTTGTTATTCTTATAACTGTTATTTCCTTTTCCCTTCAATAGAAATCCTCATTCACAATAACACCACCATAACTACTCATTTGTTTTTCTCAAAATGTACGTACAACTGTTTCAGAATAATAACCACAGAACTATCTTTAACGATATGAATTCTGAAAACATATTGTTATTTTTGCAGTTCTTTTTGTCCTCAATTCATGTCATACTAAGATGTATATAGTTAAATTACTATATTTCAAAGTCATTTGAAAGAGTTTTTCCCTGTGGTATACCAACACAATATAAAGTTAAGTTGATTTATTTTAGTTTACTTTTTGTTTTTGAAGATCACCTTCCTAATGTAATATATTTTCTTGGTTCCAAAATCAAAACCATAAAAATAGTATATTCAGAAATGTCTGTTTTCTATCTTTGCTCCTCTCTACACTATTCTTTTGCTTTATATAGGTAAAATTTCTCTCCCAATGTTACAGTTTATTGATCCATTCTTTCTTTTTTTGTTATATTAGTAATTATGCATAACTATGTGTGTTTATGTACATATTTCATATTGTAGCTCTCTCCCTGTTACAGACTGAATATTTGTGCCCCCTCAAAATTCCTAGGTTAAAACCTAACCCCTAATATGATAATATTAGGAGATGGGGCCTTTGAGAGGTGCTTAGATCATGAGAATGGAGTCCTCATGGATGGGACTAATGCTTTTATAAGAGTGACTCCACAGAAATTCCTCTTCCCTTCTGCCATGAGAGATTAGAGAAGACAGCTGTCACTGAGGGAGAAGGCTCTGATCAGATACCAAATATGTAGGCACCATGATCGTGGAGTTCCCAGTCTCCAGAGCTGTGAGGAATAAATGTTTGTTGTTTCTAAGCCACCCAGTCTATAGTATTTTTGTTATAGCAGCCCTAATGGACTACAACACTCCCTTTTTTACATTATGTTATTTATGCACACTTTGCTCCACATTGATTTTAAAATAATAACAAACTTTGGAATTCACATTATAGTAATATACAGAGAGTCTTTATCCTTTTCTTAAGTACTCTACTATGTAAATATAACAAAATATATTCAATCACTCCACCTGCTAATGAGTATTTGGGTATTTTTGTGTGTGACTATGTTGTTCTCACAATATTCTTGAGTCTGTATATTTTCTTGACCTCTTGGAAGAGGACAATGGGCCAAGTCAGTTTTCTTACTTTCATTATCTAGAGGTATTTTTCCTGTGTTAAAATTGTTAGCTTCTTCCTCTCCTCACATTTTATCTAACCTCTCTTTTCTTATGCCTGTATGGTACCTGTTCTGTTTAATTTAAATTTTACTTCAGTATTTCTCCCCACTTCACGGCTTTGTACTTTCTGGACAAAGGGAGTCTCTGCTGATTTATTTTGATAGTTCTCAGAACCCCAAACACTTCCTACTATGGTCCTGTTATGTCCTGGAAAACCCCCTCCACATTGTATGCACTATTCTCAAATTCACTTGCTGAGATTTCCACTGAGTAGCTTATTGCATTTGAGTTTTATCTGAACCTTCTGAGAGTTATTTTCCTTTCTTCTGAAGTTTTCTTGTAATTGTAAGAATAACAAAGGCAAATTTTCACTATATACATGGAATTTCTCTGTGACTATGATAATTTCATTGGTATGGCATTGAGTACTTTACAAAATAATTCATCTCATTTCATTTTTTGAAACTCTAATGGCCCCAACTGTATGTTCAAATAGTTTACAATATCTGCCATCAAGATCAAAAGGAGTTCATATATGGTACAGCCAAAATTAAATCCAGTTTCCAACTTGAAGCCAAAGGATGCTCCACGACATCATGGCATACAGCTAAATCTCTGGTAGGTTGGATGCAAACTAGTCTATCAATCTTATATGGTTTCTTCATGTTTTTAGAGACTTAAGGGAAATTGCCCATGACTATCCTAAACCAGTAATGTTCATTATCTCAAATTATAGCTCCAAGAAACTCAAAAGAGTGTGTGAGTGACAGAACAAGTCACTATCACCACTGAGAAGAGATGATGGACTAAGTCTCCTGTCTCCCAATCTACAATCCTACGCACTAATTAGATTGAAGACATTCTCTGAAGGAAACACACAGTCAGTTCTCTGCTGCTACACCTCACTCATTAAAACATTGTTCTTTTAGTGAAAAAACCAGTTACCTTGAGGAAAGACTGCCTTTCTGAATTTCAAAATACTCTTTCCTGCAGTCTTTACTATCTAACATAATATACTGAGATTAAAAATATAGGAAGGTCACTTGCTCATTCATTAGTTTGCAGCAATGCTGAAGTAGGAGCAGTTGTACTGCTCCTTAGCATCCCCTGGAGGTCCTGGGTAGGATGTTTATCCAAATTTTCTGACTATTAGAAAATCATGAATTATTATGAGATACTTTCATTATTCTGGTGTTTTATCTTTTAACCTTTGATCCTAGATCCTTGAATTGTGAGGGAGAAGGCAGCATTTTCAAATGTGAGAGAAATGATTGCACATAAAATAGAAATAAGGGTTATATGACTATAATTTGTTAAAATTTGGGGTCGTGTGTATCAACAAACCTGTTATACCGAGGGACCATGAGCTGAGTGACATGGCATGACCCCTAAAATATATTTCTGTATCGCTAGCAATTGTAACTGTAGCAGTCTTGGTCTAATTGAGAGGTAGAAATCACCCAGTAGGTTAAGCAGTGGAAGCTTAAAATAAGAATTATTAACCATAATAAAAGAATAATTATAAGACATAAGAAAACTCTGTATAGTACCCTAAGACTAAGGGAGAGTACTCACGGAAGTTTAAGCTTAGGGTTCTGACCTCATTAAAGAACATGCGGTACATTTGGAACTGAGAAGCAACCAATATAAATTGGTAACTAACACAGTAACTAAGCCAATTGCTAGTCACATAAATAGCAAATAACAAGATGATCAGGCCATAACAGGGATGGCAAAATCTTTTAACTAGGTTAATGTGTCATTGTGTCTTTGTGTTCCTTTACTTACATAATAATGTAAATTGCTTAATAAATTATCCAAAATCTTTCATATTCTAAATTATTTTCCACCATGGCCCAGCCATTTTCCCCAATACTAAATGTTGTATGGGTAGTTAAATAGTGAATAGTTAATGACCAATAATGATAAAGAAAAGTAAATTCAGATAAGATATTAACTGATATATATGTAAGGATTCAGTTATAGTACATTGACTTAATTCAATTTATCTGAGGTAAAAGTATAAAACATTAGTTAGGCTCCAGAATCATACTTTCTAAGTTAAATTCCTAAATTTCCACTAACAGCTTTTTGGTCTGGGAAGTTAACTAAGTTCTCTATTCTTCAGTTTACTAAGTCAAAAAATGGGGCTAATAATAATATCTACCTTACAGGGTGGGATGTAACCAATTTAATTGATAACTCTAAATACATAGAAAAAGCCAGGCAAACAATAAATACTCAACAAACATACTATGATCACAACTGCCAGTATTAAAGCTTGACCAGGAGGAACTTGTTTGTGAACCCGGGATGTGTTGACGAAAAGAGTAGAATAGACTTGTCACAGTAAGCAATATCTAACTTTTAAATTTTTCTTAATGCCAGATATTAAAATTTAGCTGTTTAGATATTTTAACTAATACTATTGAATCACTTTTTTTTTTCTGGGTCACACTTAAGGGAAAGTAAGTCCCATAGATAGATATGCTAGTGGGGAGCTAGTCCTGAAGACAAGAGGACATGCCATACAGTAAAGCCCTGAGCGCCAGACATAGGGTGGGCCATTGGAGTATATATGCAACAAAATCAGATAATGCTTTAATAGCCAATTTGATTAAGTTTATTATCTTTAAACAAAAGACAGAAATAGAATACCCCAAAGAAAATTCAAATAATATTCAATATAATAATACACACCACAAAGAGATACCACTTCACATCCATTAGGATGGTTATTATTAAAGTGAAAAAAAAGAAAAGAAAAGAAAAGAAGAAGTGTTGGTGAGGATGTAGAGAAATTGGAACCCTCATGCATTGCTGATAGGAGTGGGAAAATGGTGTAGTTGCTACTGAAAACAGCATGCTAGTTCCTCAAAAAATTAAACATAGAACCACCATAAGACCAAGCAATTCCACTTCTAGGTACATACATGAAAGATTTAAAAATAGGGGCTCAAACAGATATGTGTACACCAACGTTCATAGTGGCATTTCTCACAATAGCCAAAAGGTGAAAACATCCCAAATGTCCATAGAAAGATGAATGGGTAAACAAAATATGTTGCCTTATTCTAATTTAACTAACCTAAAATTTACATTGATCCTGCATTTGTCATGGCCACCTATTACAAAAGGAATAGGTTCTAATCAAAATGTAAAGTTTAGCATCTATGTTAAGAATACAAAACTGTCTATCGAACATAGAAAGAGAAAAGAAGAAAATAAGAGACACCGGAGACATCTTAATGTTTCTATTTGGAAATTTTCCAGGAATACTTAAGGAACAAGAGTGTGAACAACCAAAATAGCTGTGTATCAGCGTTTTAAATGAACAGGGTTTATTAGAATTCCATTATTTCTCATTATTGCTAATATTGAATTCCCCAGCTGGAAGGTTTCCAAGAGGTTTGGAATTTACTGAAGATCCGTCATGAGAAAATTGTCAGAAGATCCATAATTGAAATATAAAGCACTTTTCTGGGTAAGTACACTTTGTATCGGTGGCACTAAAAGTTGGTCAGAGGAGGGATGGGAATGTTTCTCTCTGCAATTTGACATTATACGTAAGACAACATGAGTTGTGAAAGATTTTATGACGAGTATTAAACATATCAAATGGACTAGCTCTTCTAAAAAATAAAAGAATCCTCTTTGTGGATGGAAAGGGACAGAAAGAAAGCAGTGGTGAAGGCGGAAGAAGCAGACATAGCAGACTCCAAAACTTCAGACACATGACTGCAACCAGGAAAAGAAACCAAACCACTCCTTTCTTGACGGAGAAATCAAGACAAAAAATTATCATGAAACCTAGAGCTAACTTTTTCTGCCCCCCATACCCACAAAGATAATCTTTTGTTAAAAAAAAAAAAAAGAGGGAAAAAAAGATTAAAAGTACTATTTGAGGCAATAGGGTAGTACCTACCTGCTTCTTGAAATGGCACTAGGGAGCAAGACAGTCATTCTGCAAATACAGGCTAAACTGTCCCCAGAAATAAGAAATATAAATCTTTGGAATGAGACTACCTAGCAATAGCTCTAAAACCTGCACAGGAGGCTCAGATCAGGCAGATGAGGATTAATCTACCTCCACAGAATGGATAATCTCGGAAAAGGAAAAATTGAACATCACACACACAAACACACAGACACACACACACCCCTCTCATTTGCAGAGGAAACTAATATTTTAATAGTTAACAAAGGATAGAATTTACTGAATCATATTTAAATCGTTAGTTCCCATTGAGCAATACTGACTCTTGCAAATGCTCTAGCTGAGCCAAACCAAATCTGAAAATGACAACTACCTCTTAGCCTTAGAGAAGGGAAGAGGAAATATCTCTGACATGCTATTAAGAATCAGCAGTATTAGGTGCAGCCTCAGTGCCCTAGTGGTTAAGTTCAGCAGGCTCCACTTTGGTGGCCCAGCTTTGGTTCCTGGGCACAGACCGACAAGGCTCTTTTAGTGGCCATACTGAGCTGGTGGTCCACATACTGAAAAATAGAGGAAGAGTGGCACAGATGTTAGTTTAGGGCCAATCTTCCTCAGCAAATTTTAAAAAATCAGAAATATTACAATATGTGTGCCCTTTTCAACTGGGTGCCAAATTTGCAAATCCTTTAACTACTCAACTCTCCTGCCACCCCTATAAGATAATTGTTATAACTGATTTAGTCAGCAGTGTTTAATAGACTACAATGCACACCTCATATGTGAGCCACACATATAAGTTTGTTTTCTAGCAACATTTTAAAAAATTACAATTGGCAATAGATCATTTTAAATCTATCTGAAATGTTATTACTTCAACATGCTATCAGAATGAAACTTACTAATGAAATATTATACACTGTTTTTTTGATAGTACTTAAGTCTTTGACATTGATTTTGTATTTTACGCTTATGGCACGTCTCAAATCAAACCAGCCACCCTTCTAGTGCTAGTGAGCCACAGGTGGTTAGTGGCCATGGAAAGTGATGATTTAGATTTTTTAAATAAATACTGGTATATTTGTGCTATTGTTCAGTCATGGGGGGAAATATCAGGAGACATTTATGAAAAATGATTTTTCGTAGCTCTTGAGACAAATCGTGTATGCTGTTAAAATGCCTGTCCAGACATTCATGATCTAACTGCATCACGTCTTCCTAGTTATTCTCCATCTTGTTGCCTATCTTTCAGCCACACTCATCTTCTTACAAGGTTTTGGAATGTGCCAGGTTTCTCCCACCTCAGAGCCAGTCATGGCACATGCTGCTTACTTTCCCTGAAATACTATTTTCTCAACTTTTTTTCTGGCCTCCTACTCGTCTCTAAATTTCCAATTTAACATACGCATCCTCAGGAAAGCAATCTGAACCAAAAATAACATGAAGGCTCTCATTTGATATTTGAAAACAACCTACTAGTCTACAAGTTTTCTTTAGAATAACCGGAAACACTAGTGATGTTTTTTAAAAAGATTATGCCAAACCACTTCTTAAAAGCTTATGGTGACTTCCTATCATGTTTATTTTTATATTTTTATTCTTTTTATTGTTTGCTGAGGAAGATTTTCCCTGAGCTGACATCTGTTGCCAATCTTTCTCTTTTGTATGTGAGTTGCCACCACAGCATGGCCACTGACAGACAAGTGGTGCAGGTCTGTGCCTGGGAACCAAACCTGGCTTCCTGAAACAGAGTGTGCCAAACTTAACCACTAGGCCACCAAGGCTGGCCTTCTGTCATTTTCACAATAAAATCCAAATGCCTTACCATTGTCCTCAAGATTTTATAACCTGTTTCCTGTCTACCTTTCAAATCTCAAACTCTTTGCCTTTGCTTCCTTCATTTCAGCCTCTCTGACATTCTGTTTTGTAGGAATATGATAGGTTTATTCCAATAGCTTTGTGTTGCTCTTCTCTATGTCCAAAATGTTCTTGCTCTAGATGTGTTCTGTGCAATAAGGTAGCCACTAAGCCATACGCATTTTTAACTTTGAAATTAAATTAATTAAAATAAAGTAAATAAAATTAAAAGCTTAGACCTGTCATCACATTTCAAATGCTCAATTGCCACATGTGGCTAACAGCTAACAGGACAGGGTGAGAAACATTCTGTCATACTTACTTCAGTTGGACAGAACTGCTCTAGACCAGGATGGGCAAACTTTTCCTGTTAAGGGCAGAGAGTAAATAGTTTGCAGTTTGTGAGCCATATGGTCTCTGTCACAATTATTCAGTTCTTCAGCGGTAGCATTAAAGCAGTATAGATAATGCAAACAAAGGAGAAGAGCTGTTTTACAGTAAAACTTTGTTTATGGAAAAAGGTGACAGGTTAGATGTGGCCCACAAGTTAGAGTTTTCTGTTCCCTGTGAAGGAATTCAGAATGAGTCTCCCAAAATGTGCCACTTTGGCACGTGAATTATTTTGAGCTGAAGGCAATCAAGAGCCAGCAGGTTTAAGAAAACTGTTGCCTTCCCCTTAAATATCTAAATGAATTTAGGGGCCGGCCCGGTGGTGCAGCGGTTAGGTGTGCACGTTCTGCTATGGTGGTCTGGGGTTCGCCGGTTCAGATGCCGGGTGTAGACATGGCGCCTCTTGGCAAGCCATACTGTGGCAGGCGTCCTACATATAAAATAGAGGAAGATGAGCATGGATGTTAGCTCAGGGCTGGTCTTCCTCAGCAAAAAGAGGAGGATTGGCAGCAGATGTTTGCCCAGGGCTAATCTTCCTAAATAAATAAATAAATAAATAAAAAGTGAAAGAATTTAGAGGGCCTGGCTCAGAGAGAGATTGCCAGAGATAACTTTATCTGAATGACTTACCTGTCTGGCAGAGCAAACATCTTCTTACCAAACATCTGTCCTTCTTGTCCTCCTGTGAACCAACCTCCTCCCCTTGGAGCCCCAAGCCTCTATCCCATTTCTTAGCTCAGGACAGCTTAGATGCCTTAATTTCCTGACTTGTCCTTGGGTCTCATATTCTTATGGGATCCCTGTACATACTTAATTAAATTTCTTTTTCTCCTGTTAGTCTGTCTTATGCCAATTTGATTA
The DNA here is from genome assembly GCF_037783145.1 of Equus przewalskii. Taxonomy (NCBI): domain Eukaryota; kingdom Metazoa; phylum Chordata; class Mammalia; order Perissodactyla; family Equidae; genus Equus; species Equus przewalskii. Next base: position 73,821,634 of record NC_091833.1, on the reverse strand, counting down.
TTAGACCACCTAAAGAACCTAGAAGGGTAGAGGAAAAATATTTCCTTCCCTACATCTATTTTACGCATTTCTGTGGCTAGCTCCTTAATGTTATATCTTTTTCAGTCAAAATTTACCTCACTATTGAAGCCTTTACAGACTATAAAATCTAAATTATCTTCCAACTTTCTACTTCGCCCCAGTTTCTCTTTATCATCTCATCCTACTTGATGTTCTTCATAATGTCTATCATTACCTTGATTTCCTTTTCATCGTTTTGTCCCTAGGACCTAGAATACAACTTCCAATATTGCAGACAATAAGTTTTTGATGAGTGGATACTTAATACAATTATACTTAATTTATTTTATTGTTTTATTTAGATTGTTGCTTAATGTCTTTTTCCTGCAAGTCTTCGTGTATAACAGAGATCAAAAATTTGCGTTTATCACTGAGGCCCAGATGTTGACAAAGGGCTTGGTACAAATATCATATCTCCTCAATTATAAAACTCAATAAAATATGTTTCATCAGTTAATTACACCTAATAAAAATGGAACAATAATACATTAAATGCATAAATAATTATAAGATTCTTCTTTCAGAAACACTAAATGTGGAAAACGTGAGTCTTAAAGTAGAATAAAAAAGTAAAGCATGTATCTGCTAGGTATGTAGTAGGTAAAGTCATTAAAGTTATTTGGTCATTTTCTGTCCACAGACATCCTTCACAGAGCATGCTGTTTTGTCTCTTTAAGAGCATTACATGGCATAGCTAAGTTGTGTTTAATTTCAAATAGTTGACCTGAATGAATTTGCATGGAAACTCCTGGTTTCATTCAAGGTTCCCTGCTGTTTGCTTCTATAAGCATTACAGAAGCACAAAAGGAGATTGCCCCAGTCTTTGTAGAGACTACATTGATTTAACATATTCTTTCTCTCCTAGTTTTTAATGCTGATTGCAATGGCTTTTAGGGAACAAATTTTCCTTTTATTTAGAACATCAGAGATCAGGTGAAATAAACAGAAGACAAAGGAGACACCAGTTTCTTTTATTTCTAGCTGAGCAAACGGTCAAGAAATTATCATGCCATCAGTTTGGTAGATTAGCTCTCAGGTTATTCCTATGTCTTCAGGGAGATGTTGGGGATCCCATGTCTGATACAATATAGAGAAGGTACTATCTTGGAGTGAAGTAGAACTTGAGGGATGTTCTAATTTTGAACGTGTTATTTCTCCACTCTTTCAAGCTTATGCTTAGTAGTCCTTCCTGCTCTGGCAATTAATTATATTTTGTGGGTTCTCTCCTTCTGACCTTTTTTTTTTTTTTTTAGGAAGATTAGCCCTGGGCTAACATCTGCTGCCAATCCTCCTCTTTTTGCTGAGGAAGACTGGCCCTGAGCTAACATCCATGACTGTCTTCCTCTACTTTATAGGTGGGATGCCTGCCACAGCCTGGCTTGTCAAGCGGTGCCATGTCCACACCCAGGATCTGAACCAGCGAACCCCAGTCCACCAAAGCGGAATGTGCACACTTAACCGCTGTGCCACCGGGCCAGCCCAGCCTTCTGACCTTTAAACAGAGTGTAACTCAGGATTCTCTTCTCATCTGCTGGTCCAGTCATACTGTATTTCTTTCAGTTCCCCAAAAGCATTTGGAATGCTCTTTTCTGTCTTTGACCTTGGCTTATTTCAACTTTTACATTTGGGCTTAACTAGGATATTACATTCTCCAGAAATTTTTCATGTCCTTCCTCTGTTTACTTTCTTCTTTCATTATTGTCTTTATGTTGGCTAATTTACAATGAGACTTTTACAGGGCAAAATGTAAGCAGAAATCAATCCTTTTGTTAAAACCAATATCACATAGTAGTTAAGAGCACAGTGGGTTTTTTTAAATCATATTTAAAAATTAAGATATAAGTTACATACAGTAAATTTCACCCTCTTTTAGTGTATAGTTTTGCAATTTTGGACGAATGTATACAGTCCTCAAATTACATCCATAATCAAGATGAAGAATAGTTCCATCACCTCAAAAAATTTTATGCTGCTCTTGTTAAGGAAAAATTACACTGGACAGAGTTAAACAGGGAAGGAAGAGTTTATTTAAGACAATTACAATAGATTTCAACACTGTTGTAATAAGGAGAAAGTTTGAACACAATTTCACTGAAATAAAAGACAGGAGAGAGTTTAAGAATTGGAGTGACCTGTGGAAAAGTACTAACAGTACATCAGGGTGAGGTTGGTCAATGTGGATAGACCATGTGTGTTTGCTAATTGATCCTACCTCACAGAGACTGGGAGATAGGTGCTCTTTCTTGATGATCACATTTCAAATGAATGGCTCCCACATCTTTGAGAAAGATGCCCCTGGGTTATAAAACTGGCAAGAAGCTGGGAGAGGATTTACATCTCGAATGGGCACAGAAGAAATTTATGACTCAAACTTATCTGAAGTAAATTCTCTAAAAAAGGGAAGTTAGGGGCCTATCGTCAGGAAGAAACCTGTCTAAAATTTGATCAGGCAGAGGGGAGTGTTAAGGCCTTGGTCATCCTTTGTAATCAACCAGTCCCTTCACTCCAGGACCTTGGAAATAATTCATTTGTTTTCTGCCTTGACAGTGTTTTTGCTGCAAGAATATCATACAATGAAATCACATGGTCTATCCTCTTTTGAGTCTGGCTTATTAAACTCTGTATAATGCATTTTAGATTCATCCTTGCTGTTGGGTCTATTGGTAGTGCATTCCTTTTTATTCTTGGGTAGAATTCCCCTGCATAAATTTGCTACAGTCACTTTCCCATTCTCTAGTTGAGGGGCATTTGGGTTGTTTCTAGATGTGAACAATTACAAAGGCAGCTGCTTTAAAAAATCACATGCAAGTGATCCCAAACCTCTTAATCAAATTCATGTGCCTGATGCACAGGAAGCCAAACACTGAGACATCAGTGCTTGGAGATGGAGAAAGGTTTATTCAAATTGGCCGAAATGAGAAGGTGGGAGCATGGATTTCTCAAATCTGTCTTAAGAGGAGCAGAAAACAGGGGGTTTTATAGAGCTAAGCGGCTTGGCAGGAGGAGTTTCAGAGAAACCAAAGGATTATTTCTGATCAGCCCCTGGGCAATCTGACTTCTGGGCATCCACAGCAGCTGGGGGCTGGCCACATGGCAATAGCAACCTGCCTGAAGGCATTCTCTTTCTTCTGCAAGAGAAGCTCACAAATCCTCAGTACCCCTGAGTCACCCCTCAAGTTAGACAAGAAAACCACAAATTGAACAAAGTCAAAAGGCAATTGTGTTCTTGATGAATATCTACAGTAATCCTCAGGTATCTAGCTTCACAAGTTTTTAGGAGAACATGGGTTTTCATTGCAATTGTGTAAATATCTAATAGTGGGATTGTTGGATCATATGACAAGTTTGACTTTTTATAAGTGATAGTAAAACTGTTTTCAAAATGTATTTTGTATTCTCACCAGCAATCTCTCAGAGTTCCAGTTGCTCTCGTCAACCTACAGAAACAAAAACCAGTTTAAGAAGCAAAGTGTTTATTTGGGAGGAAAGAATTGCAATTTGGGGAGCACAGATTCAGGTAGAAACCTAAATAGTGTCCCACTAGGTAGTAAAAGTCAGGGACTTTTAAAGGCAAAGAAAGGAGATTGTATTATAAAGAATTTTAATTGGAGTTGGAGGCAGAGAGCTATTGACTGTTCATTCTATCTTCAGAAAGTCCATGATTCTGTCTTCGTGATCAGGATGGCTGTTCTCCTCCTGGATTATCAAACAATTGCTTGTAAAAGAATTGCCATTTTGGCCCAGTCCAAAGGTTTGGCCCAGTCCAGGGTTCAAGACAGTAAGACAGTTTCTCTGGAAAGGTAGCTCTGACTCCATTTTTAAAATGGCTCCACAAAAGTCAATTGACACTATACATCCTTGCTACAACTTAGAATTGTCAGCTTTTTAGTTTATTTATTTAATTAGTTAACTTACTTTAGTACCTTTAATAAGTGAGTAGTGGCAACTTATTGTGGTATAAATGTGCAAGTCTCTAATGACGAGTGATGGTCAGCATCTTTTCATTTGCTTAATAACCATCTGTATGTCTTCTTTTGTGAAATCACTCTTGAAATCTTTTGCCAATTTGTTTATTGAGTTGTTGGTTTTCTTACTATTGATTTTTGAGAATTCTTTATATAATCTAGAAAAAATCCTTTATCAGACAGGTGATTTGCAAATATTTTCTCTAAGATTGTTACTTGTCTTTTCATTTTCTTAAGATTGCCTTTCAATGAATAGAACCTCTCATTTTTGTTTCTACTTTTGACAAACTGATCTATTTGATAAATTTTGATAAATATTTGTCATTTTAAAATTTCTGATTACACCTCTGCTGTAGTTTATGAGAAATCTCTATCTAGCCCAAGATCATAATTATTATCCCCTAGGTTAAAACGTTTAGATATTTAGGTTTTCTGTGCAGGTCTATGAATCATTGTAAATTTATTTTTATGTAGGAAATATGATATGAATCTAATTTAAATTTTTCTTCTTTTTGCAAATGGATATTCAGTTCTTCCAAAACTCTCTTTAAAAGACTATCCTTTCTTCATTGAGGTACCCTAGCATTTTTGCTGAATATCAATTTATCATATGTGTGGGGGTCAATTTCTGAATTGTCTATTTTGTTTCATTGATCTCTATGCCTCTCCTTTCCAAAATACCACAGTGTCTTCAATACTGCAGCTTTAAAATGAGTCCTTTTTCCCAGATTTATTGAAATATTGTTGATATATAATATATGAAAGTTTAAGGTGTACAACATGATGATTTGATATATGTATATACCATGAAATGATTACAACAATAAGGTTAGTTAACACCTCCATCCTTTCACATAATTGCCATTTTGTGTGTGTGTGTGGTGATAACACTTAAATGTACTCTCTTAACAGCTTTCAAGTTACAATGTTGTTAATTACAGTCACCATGCTGTACATTATATCTCCAGAACTTATTCTTATAGCTGGAATTTTGTACTCTTTGGCCAACATCTCCCTATTTCCCCCAACACCCAGCTCCTAGCAATAATGGTTCTACCCTTTATTCCTGTGAGTTTGGTTTTTTCAGATTACACATGTAAGTGAGAACAATCACATATGAGAACATATTCTCCTTCTCTGTCTGACTTATCTCACTTAGCATAATGCCCTCAAGGTCCTTCCATGTTTTTGTTGCAAAGGGCAGGATTTCTTTCTTTTTTATAGCTAATAATATTCAACTATGTATGTGTGTATGTGCTTATATATATATATAATATCCTTTGTATATATACCCAGAGGTGGAATTGCTACATTATACGGTAGTTCTATTTTTAACTTTTTGAGGAAACTCAATATTGTTTTCCATAGTGGCTGTATGAAATTACCTTCCTACCAACAGTGTACAAGGGTTCTCTTTTCTCTACAGCCTCGCCTGCACTTGCTGTCTCTTGTCTTTTTGATAATGGCCATTCTAACGAGAATGAGGTAATATCTCCTTGTGGTTTTGATTTACATTTTCCTGATGATTAATGATGTTGAATGTCTTTTCATGTACCTGTTGGCCATTTATATGTCTTCTTTGGAAAAACATCTATTCAAGGCCTTTGCCCATTTTTTAACTATATTGTTTTTATTTTGTTTTTGCGTTGTATAAGTTCCTTATATATTTTTGATATTAACCCCCTATCAGATGGATGGTTTGTCAATAATTTTTTCCATTCCACAGGTTGCCTTTTCATTTTGCTGATTGTTTTTTGGTGTGCATAACTTTTTAGTTTGATGTAGTCCTATTAGTTTATTTTTGCTCTGTTGCTTGTGTTTTTGAAGGTATATCCAAAAGATCATTGCCAAGACCAATGTCAAGTAGCTTTTTCCCTATATTTTCTTATTTTCTTCTAGTAGTTTTATAGTTTTACATCTTACATTTAAGTCTTTAATCAATTTTGAGTTAATTTTTGTGAGCGGTATAAGATAATGGTCCAATTTCATTCTTTTGCACGTGAACACCTAATTTTCCCAACACCATTTATTGAAGCAATATGAGTCTTTAAATTAGGTAGTGCAAGTATTCTAACTTTTTGTTCTTCCTTTTCAAATCATATTGGATATTTTAGTTCTCTGATGTTCTGTAAAAATTTTCAAATCAGCTTGTCAATATCTACAAAAATCCTACTAGGGTATTAATCAAAATTGTGTTGACTCTATGGACTTATTCAAGTAAAATTGACATCTTAATAAAATTGACTTTTCATATCAATGAAGGTGGCATACATATTAGGGCTGCCATACAGACTGGGTGACTTAAAACACAAAAATTTATTTTTTCACAATTCTGGAGACTAGAGTCCAAGATCAAGGTGTTGACAGGATTGGTTTCTTCTGAGGCCTCTCTCCTTGGCTTGGAGATGGCCGTCTTCTCTCTGTGTCTTCATATGGTCTTCCCTCTGTGTGTCTGTGTTGTAATGCCCTCTTCTTATAAGGCCATGAGTCATATTGGATTAGGGCTCAATGCAATGACATCATTTAAACTTAGTTACATCTTTAAAGACATCTGCTCTAAACATAGTCACATTCTGGGATACTAGGCATTAGGACTTCAGCATATAAATTTTGGAAGGAACAGAATTGAGCACTTAACAGTATAATTCTCTATTTATTTAGGTCTTTGATTTCTTTTACTCCTGTTTATAGTTTTAAAATGGAGATATTTCAGATATTCTTTTTTCTTTAAGGAAGAGTAGCCCTCAGCTAACTGCTGCCAATCCTCTTCTTTTTGCTGAAGAAGACGGGCCCTGAGCTAACATCCGTACCCATCTTCCTCTACTTTATATGTGGGACGCCTACCACAGCATGGCGTGCCAAGCAGTGCCATGTCCTCACCCGGGATCCGAACTGGGGAAATGGAACGTGCACACTTAACTGCTGCGCCACTGGGCTGGCCCTCAGATATTCTTATATTTCACATCTCTCTGCTGAAATTATCCATTTGGTCATACATGGATAATTTTACCATTTTCAGTATTTACGAAATTAGCCACTAGCTATAGTTATCCCTTTCTGATATTTCCAATATATGGGTCATTCTGTGTCTAGTTCTGTTGATTTCTTTGGCTCTTGACACCTCGTTGTGTCTCCTTGCTTTTTTTCTTTGTCTTATGTTATTTTTCTTGTTATTAAAGCTTGTTCAGGACAGTAGATACTGAGGTAAATCGATTTTATGCATAGAAATGGGTGTGTCTTTCTTTCTGCTAGGTCTTTAGTGTGGATGTGTTTAGAACAGCTACAGAATAGTTGGTCTGGGATTTGCTGTGGGTATGGTTACCCTCAGTATATCAAATGTTTTAGATTCCTCTAGTGTTATCTTGTGTTTATAGCAAGGGCCAATTTGTCCAAGGATTTTTCTTAATGTCTGTCCACTCTCAGCAGTAGGACTTGGTTTCTGCCTCAGAGAGGATCTTTTTCCAAGTTCTGTCCTCTTCCAATGGATGATTGCTGTGACTGGTTGGCCAACACTCGTTAGCCTGGAGGGGAGGTTAGTGAGATGTTGTCTGTTGTTCTGGCCGTGCTTCCTACGCAGGCACTGTGTTCCTGGGTTTGGGGCCTGCAGCTTTGTCTATGATCTTGCCCTGATATCAGCAGCAGGTCTGAGAATAGCATATATTTTTCTGCTCATCCAGGGGTACAGGGTTTTCCCTTTTCTTGTCCTCCAGCTGCAATGGATTTCCACCATTGTCCTAAAAGTGTGATTAGCAGTTTTTTTACTTTCTCTAGAGGTTTAAGGCATTTGTTCCATTGCAGAGATAAGAGAAAACAACCCAGGTGGGATCTGTGCTTTTCCTAAGGAAAGCTTTTCTCTTCCCCTGTCTTCATCATGGGGAACACATTCTTTGTTCTCCTGTTCAGCCTCCAAACATTTTGCGAGCACTCGGTGAGGGATGTGAAGGAAAACCTAAGAGTTGCTGCAAAATTCCGTGTGTCTGCAAACTTCAGGGTTCCGTATTCTGTCAATATCCAACACTCACCCTCCATTTAATGTAATTCTTCTCACTGGTGCCTAGTGGCATTAGCCATATTTGAGCAGGTTCTCAGTTCCTTGGAGGTGCTTGTCTTCATTTAGATTTGAGATAGTTGGTTGTCTTGCAGTTATCTGGCGGGTTAAAGTGAATTTGTATATTTGCAAATTGCTTGGAGCTTTCGTTGTTACTGGTGTAAATGTGAGAGAGATGCTCTTTCCAGGTTTGTATTTTGTTAGCAGAATCTGGAGTCTTAAGATCACAGGTTTTTGAGTCAAATACTTCAAGTGATATCCCTATAATATTAGTTTTTTATTTTTGAACAGGCTATTTAATTTCCTGTACCTCAATTACTTCAATAGGCAGAGTAAACATGTAACAAGAACTATGTTCAAAAGCTGCGTTTATATGGTACTCGATATGGAAATGGATCCATGGACATGGAATCTGAGTTTTAGTTTGGATTTACCACTCCATTTTTCCCATTAATTCTCTCAGATTCCCTTCCCTTATCTGCAAAATGAGAACATTCGACTAAATTATATCCACGCTGCTTCTCTGCCATAATCTGAAACTATTATAAATCATAGTTCCATCTTAGAACACACAATTTTTTATTCATCGAGTCTTACTTATCTACCTCCCACAGATGCTGTGTTTAGTGCGCATGAGTATGATTGTGTGAACTATTGCTAATATTTGAATGTTAAGATGTGAAGCATTGAATAACATAGTTATACGGTTTGTAAACTAGATTTCTTCTTTAAATGATATGTCATCATTTCTTATTCTGAAGAATACTATGTTGCTACCTCGAGTTAAAATCAGAATGCACAGTTTGAACAATTTTTTGAAAAATAACAAATATATGTTTATTTGGGGGTACCAATAAACTAATGAAATGCAAGAAAAATTCTTAAAATAAGTTATTTATTATTATAAATAAATTAGTATTATTATAAATAAGTTAGTTATTCATTTCAGTGATAGTGTTAGTCAAGTAACTTAATTTATATAATTTGCTATTTCTTCTTTCTTTATGGTATGCATGCATGTGTTGTACATCCAATAAGCATGGTTTCTTACTCACTAAGAAGAGAAAGTTTCTGGAATTCATGTTATTTTACCAAAGAACAATAGAGATTAACTTCCAAGGAAGCATTTACATTAGGTGAGATAATTTTTAAGATATTGTCTTTCTCACTAGATAATCATGCAAAAGAAAATTAAGACTCTATATTGAGTTCTAGAAACAGGAGAAATAAAACTTAAAATGGAAACAACAGAAATTATTTACTTGTAATATTTCTATTTGCTAAAATTTCACTGCCCACTTCAAAACCACATCTGTCTTTGCCTGGTGGATCACTCAGCTATGTCATTATAAAGGCTTATCTCATTTTTGTAATCACCAAGAAATTATTTAGGGAAGCACTAAAAACACTTAAAAGTAGAATAGTTGGTGTGAGGGCATTCCGTTGGCAGTGTGTTTCTGTCATTCTGGGCCATATTTTGTAGTAATTTAAAAACTGAAGATATTTATAAAATTAAAGTTCTGCTGACTCCAGCAGATTCGAGAACTGAAGGCTTACTGTACTTGTTAAAGGCAATGTATCATTTGACATTTTAGAAAATCCCATGGATAGTCCGCAGTTCCTCTCTCGAGTGAAGCAGGTGGCACAATCTGGACATGAAAAGGAATCAAGATAACCGCTGCTGAGCAGCCCAGCCTCATAGTACGGGAAACTTCACTTTCTCCCAGATTAAGCATCCAGTGGTGTGGCCCAGTGATTATATTTCAGCAAGAACATATTTCCTTTTGGGAGAAGATATTATAAGATTGCTGACTAGAGAGACTTAAGTGATCTGCAATTTCACAATTCAGCAGTGGCCAGGTACGCTACATCAAACAAACGCAAAACGAAAAATGTTTAAGTTTTAAGTCAAGACAGTTCATTCATTGACCAGCAATTGGAATTCCTTGTGAAGTAATACATTACCTGTGCTATATTTAATAACTTGACAATTTGAGTCAGTTTTCCAGGCTCCTTAATAACAAAATCTTAATTGTTGATTTTTTATTAGTTTCACGAGATCATTTGAATTATTGATTCTTTCCTTTAATATTGAACTGCCATGTGCTTACAATGTTTCAAAGGATATGGGGAAAAAATAATTACGATTTTGGGTGCAAGGCTAAAGGGGGAAAAAAAGCAAGCTTGCTACTTACAGCCTTAGAGCAAAGTCCTACCTACGTGTTCATATGCCTTCATGTAAATTGCCCATGGCAATGACAAATATTCAAGGAAATCATTCCAGGTCATATAACAGAGAGTTTGGAGCAACAGCTCTAGAAAACTGTGGTAGACTATTTGGAATAATTTTACCAAATGTGGAGCTTTTCAAAAGGCTTTAGGCAAATGTCTGAAGACATTTCTAGATAATGCCTAAACTAAGCAATATGAATTGATAAATTAATTCAGGAGATTATGATTCCATTTTCCACGGCAATGCTAATGATCTACTTTAACTAAATCTGCCTTCATTAGGCACATTTTGACAATTAGTAAGAAATAAGGCACTAGAATCTTACAGACATATGTCAAATTTATGGATTATTTCATACTAGAATTATAGACAGTTAAATTCTTTTACATGTTAACATTTAAACACGTACATATACCAATCACTACTTAAATCTATAAATGGCTATATTTTTACCATATATAGGATACAGTTATTTAAACTGACAATTATTCTTCTTAATTATAAAGGTCCACTTGTGTGTGATCATTAATGGAAAAAAGACCAGCATTAAGTTATAAATATATAACAATAGCTACTTTTAGCGAAGAACACTGATGAGGAAGGCCCTAGCCCAATCTGACTCCTTAGACTGAGCTATAAACCTTGGCATTACAGTGCTCTATTTATATTAACTTTAAGACAAGAAACAGTGGGATATTTCGCCCTTTTAAAAACCACATTAATGAGGGCCATTCCCTCCAGGCTCTTTCTTTATCTAATTCTTTCTTTATCTGAAAGAGAAGAAAGGGATGGCCACCAATCCAGTTAGTTTAGCCACTGGAAAATTAGATTCACACCTTCTCTTTATAATCCCCAGAGGATCTGTTATAAACTTGGTTTAGATGCCCAAAAGCTTAAATGAATTTGAGTTAGCATTGTGACGTCTTCATCTGTCAAATTAATGGACCACCAACTTAGCAATAAGCAGAAGGCCTGAGGGAAATAGGGCCCAGAAGAAGCAAATTTTCCTTAGTGGTAAGAAATGGAAGTTCTGAAACAAGAAGACAGTTCTGGGTTTGGAAGAACACTGGAGTAATGATGCCTGAGAAGTTGGTAGTAAGGAGACTACTATGTGGGAGGAAAGCACCGTGGCGGGAATAGAACAGATGATGAGTCCGTTTTGTTTTGGACCATGTCTAATACCTAATTTGATAAGAACTGTTTATTCTGTTTCTCCCAAAGGCCTTCAATAACTTCTACCACTTGCCTAATCCGCACTAATCTAAATCCCTCTAAATCTGATTACATGGTTGCATCACAGAATGAGCTAAAAGATTACATTCAGTTTTACTCTAGGGAAACTTGAAAATGTGCATATGATGGCAACATTTTCCTCATCTAAGTTATGCCCTTCATGCCTTATGGTGCTGGACTTTTGTGTTTTAATCTTTAGCAGACTCAGAATTATTTTCCTTCGGAAAGTCCTGATCCTGCCTTCAGAATTCCTGCTCCCTTTCTTATACAGTGAAGAAGCCTAGCCCCCAATTATGACCAGAATGTAAGTCATATCCTGTGAATGACTTGTAGATTTAATTTATAATCGAAACACAGGCTAGCATGAGACAACAATATCTAAACCGGATGAAAAGTGATAAATTTTAAAGGCCTGAACCTTAGAATGTTTTAAATGGATAAATTAAAAATAAACTTCTGGCTGAAATTTTAGATTAGAACTCATAGTTCTTTCCATTCAGTCTGTCTTAACCACCACCATACTCATTTCAATGACTATTGAGATCTGTAAATTATAGGTCTTTTCTCAAACAGTAACATTATACTATCTGGCAACAATAAGCTTGAATCTCCAGCTCTTTAACTTCAGCCAAACATTTAGCTGAAACATCTGTTATTTCAAAGGGCTAGCCTCATGTGTAGGTCAGTCATTCACTATTTCAGATACTCAGGCTAAATGATGCTACACGCAGTTAGCTGTCTTCAGAGGGCCATCAACTATCTGTGTGCTCTAGGGCGGAGCTACCAACCAGTACACACAGCACACTGGGTGAGCTCCTCGAATTACAAGTAAGATAACCAAAAAACTTATGGTCCCATCTGGGACCTATTCAGGAATGAAAAGAATACCAATTATTGAAATTTTTCACTTTTAAAATATGGATTGATACACTATTTTATTTTGATATTTTTTCAAAATAAAATTATGTTCTATAAAATAAAAATACTTTGCTATATATATTAAAACAAGAAAACATCTTTGTATTGATTGCTAGAACATTAAAAGTAACATAATGATTCTACATACCTATTCATGTATTTTTAATCAATTTCTAGGTCGTATCTGTCCTTAACATTTTGATATTATTTTTCTAAAAAATGTTTTTCCATATGATATCAACATCTTATTTTTTATTTACTTGGAATATTTATTAGAGTTTTATTTTCTGGTTGACATATATTTAGAAAGACCATTTCCGTAGTTTCCATTTGCTAGTCTACAAAATTTTTACTTGAAAAACAAAACGCTAAATACTCCTTTTACTGGTTCTGATATATCTTGTAAGCTTAGATCAAAGTCTGTCGAATGGAGAACATTTTCAATTGTAATTTTTTTCATGTGTAAATGTTTCAGCCCAAATATTGGTGCTCTTTCCTGAAGTTTTTGAAGAGTCTTTGGTGTACTTTGAGTTGTTTTTCCATTCTCCTCATTAGTGGCTAATAGGCTATCTCCCGTCTATTTCATTTCATCCATCTACCTGCCAGACACCAAAATCTTGTCATTAGTATCACTTTCCCTGTTCTTTCCAAAATTGTGGGTCTAGTCCAGGGTTTTTTTTTTTTTTTTTTTAAACAATCTCTTCACTGTAGTTTTAATGGGATTTAGAGAGGGAGCAAAACTCTCAGCGCCAGCAATATATGGAAAGGTTTAAATCAGTATCAACATTTCACAGTTTTTTGAAGAAACAAAGAAAGATTATGGATACTGTTTGTTGTAGATGGATATTTGGTGTTATTGCCATTAAGAATGGAAAAAAAAAGATAAATATATTCACTTTCTCTCTTCCCTGGAAAACACCTAAATTGTTTTCCTATCCGCCAGCATTGGTGGTAGGAAAGAAAGTAATATTTAAAAAAGAGAAATGTGATACTGTTCTATAATGCAATTCTTAAGTGCATTATTTTAAAAAGTCACTCTCTAGCTCTGTTCAGATATAAATTTTCTGTATTCCTATATGTTATGTCCCATATGCTAGCCACTAGCTACATGTGCCTATGTGCTCTTGAAATGTGGCCAGTGTGACTGAGTAAATGAATTTTAATGGGATTTAATTTACTAATTTAAGTTTAAATATACATAGTCACGTACTTCATGCTACCATTTTGGGCAGTTCAGCTTTATTTAAAGAATCGTTAAGGGGGCTGTGCTGGTGGCTTAGTGGTTGTGTTCCTGCACTCTGCTTTGGCAGCCTGGGGTTCGCAGGTTTGGACTGTGGGGGCAGACACAGCACTACTCAGCAAGCCATGCTGTGGTGGCATCCCACATAAAATGGAGAAAGATTGGCACAGATGTTAGGTCCGGGCCAATCTTCCTCAAAAAAAAAAAAAAAAGAAGAAGAAGAAGAATCATTAAGGTAATATCTATTTTTTTAATACCTTTTTAAAAATATTCATATACATTATAGAACTTTAGTCTAAGTATCCATTTCTCCTTAATGCAGGCTAAAATATATTCTTTTTGTTATTTGATAAAAATTAAAATCACATTGAAAATCAGAAGAGAAAAATGTAAGAGCAGCTATCTTCAACAAGTCTATTAACTTTTCCTGCATTTTTCTTTTCTTGCAATTTTAACCCATTTTTTAAGCTAATTTAAGCATTTTTTTTAAAGTGAAAGATAAGTCTCTGTGGCAATACAGCTGGCATAAATGGCTCAGCTTTGAAAACAAAGCAAAACAAAACAAACAAGAAAACCTCTTATAAATAAGCTTCACAACCATAAATGTTTACCCATAAAGCTTTGCTTTTGAGATTTGTTGTGGCTTTCGTGATGTAAGCCCATAAAAATGTAAAAGTTGTCCTTTTGTTTCCTTGAAGTCATTGCTGAATCCTGGGTTGCTGATAGTTTTTGTTGCCATCATTACAGTCAAAACAACAGTGCATCTTGAATTATTTTAATATAATGACTGTATTTTTACACATTTGATTTTCGCAAGATTGTCCATTGTGCATTCAGCTTCAATAAGCTAGCTTTTCTTTTGTTAGATTTTAGTCTTTTTAAGGCACCCTTCCCATCTCAATGTAAAATAAACCAATTAATTAATCAACCAGCCACCCAATAACAAACAAATGAAAACCACAAAAATCCTGTATTAAAATAAGGTTAACACCTCAGCGTATATTCTCCTGGGGCTTGACAATTTATTTAATTAATTACTAATTACATATTTTCTAGTGTCAGAAATATCTTGAATAGTTATGAACTCATCTATACCCCATCAAGTATGTTTCTCAAAAGATAGTAAATTAAACCAGCTTTTTGGTTTTGAGTTGACAGCCAACTTGATGGTCAAACACTTATATTTACAGGTAGAGGCAGAATCTGCTTTTCATTATCTGCTACTTTTTCATTTCAGTTGTGTCTAAAAATAAAGGTATTAGCATCATATAATGGCAATTACAGGTAAACATCAAGCTATGCTAGTATATTTCAGTCTTCCACATTTTAATTAAGTAAACTTATGCTTATATAATTTAATTGGTATAATATTCTTAATATTGAAATTAAATTCCAGTGAACTTTTTTCTTTTTTCTTTTTGATGAGGAAGATTAGCCCTGAGCTGACATCCAACAGCCAGTCCTCATCTTTTTGCTGAAGAAGACTGGCTGTGACCTAACATCTGTACTCATCTTCCTCTTATTTTATATGTAGGATGCCTGCCACAGCATGGCTTGATAAATGGTACATAGGTCCATGCTTGGGATCCGAACCTGCAAACCCGGGGTGAACCCGGTGGCACAGCGGTTAAGTTCACCTTTTCCGCTTCTCAGCCGCCTGGGGTTCACCAGTCCGGATCCTGGGTTCGGACATGGCACCGTTTTGCATGCCATGGTGTGGTAGGCGTCTCACATATAAAGTAGAGGAAGATGGGCATGGATGTTAACTCAGGGCCAGGCTTCCTCAGCAAAAACGAGGAGGACTGGCAGTAGTTAGCTCAGGGCTAATCTTCCTCAAACAAAACAAAAAAACAAAAACGAACCTGCAAACCCTGGGCTGCCTAAGTGGAGGACATGAACTTAACCACTACGCCACTGGGCTGGCCACTCCAGGGAACTTTTCACGTCAATTGTTCCCCAAATTAGGAATGGATACAAACATGTAGGTAACTATGCAAACAGATACTTGAATTTGAAAATCTTCTATCATTTTTAGCCTAAAATTTAGCAATAAGTATAAGCCATTAAGAAGTTAACATCACTATATAATAAAATAGAGATAAATCCTAAAATCTTTTGCAAATAATCATAAATGTTTAGGATTTCAAAATTGCTAAGTTATATAATACATGTCCTGTCCTTCATACATAAGTATTCAGTTTCTAGCCTAAACCTGGAGTATCACACTAGTGGAGTTTATAATTTTTTTTAATAACTGTGCGTTTTATAAATTAATATATTCACATTCTCTTTCATGGTTACTATTTTGGTTAATAAAATGACTACTGAGGGGCCAGCCCCGTGGCCGAGTGGTTAAGTTCGCAGTGCTCTGCTGCGGGGGCCCAGAGTTTCGCTGGTTTGGATCCTGGGCGCAGACATGGCACCGCTAGTCAGGTCATGTTGAGGCGGCATCCTACATGCCACAACTAGAAGGACCTGCAGCTAAGATATACAACTATGTAGCAGGGGGGATTTGGGGAGATAAAGCATAAAAAAAAAAAATGATTGGCAACAGTTGTTAGCTCAGGTGCCAATCTTCAGAAAAAAAAAAAAGACTACTGAACTGATTGATTGTCCATGAAGTCGCGGAGGCATTTGTCATTCATTTCCTGATTCCGATGGTTTCCTAAGTAGCTTCTAGAACGGCTCACCAAACTGTATTACCCAATAAAGATGCTAACAATGTTAGTCCTCATCCCTTAGTTTCTTTCTGTTGCATGTTCAGTCAGCAGCACAGATCTAGCTGATTAGAAATGGGTGTGGTAATACAGAGAGGTCTTCTGGGAAAATGATTACATTGGGAAGGGCTTTTCCTTGACTTTGATGCTAACTTATAGGCTACTTTTCCACCCAAAATACAATTATGCTTTTAATTGTGGTTTTGCCAGTTTCCTATTAGACATATTATATCTATATATGATATCTCTATCTATAGCTATATATTTATGATATGCAAAACACTATTTTTCACATTAAAAAAGCATTTTTTGAGTTGTTTCCTATGGTGATCTACACTATGGTTTAGTTTGATCATGCCACAGAGTTAACTTTTGAGTGAATGATTAACTTTTTCCTGGAAGTATTTAAGTGATAGAACATAAAATGCAAAAGGATTGCCATGCCAGAAGTTTTCTCAGCAGGTATAGGGTAGAAGAGATATAAGCCTTGAGTGAATGCCAAGAGAAATGAGGATAAAAAGAATTTGCTGTTAAAAAAATTAAAATTTCAAATGTAATTCCATGTAATTCTATGAGTTCTTTCTATTTTAGGACTGTCATAGCATGAAAACATAGTATGAAACAAAATTTAAATGTTTATTATATTACATATTACGTTATCATTGTGTGTGTTTGTGTGTGTGTGTAAAGAGAGAGAGAGACAGAAAGAGAATATAATGTGATCCAATATGGATGTCATAATCTGAGGCTCAAGGTCTGCTTAGCAGAAGTCAGTCCAGAAAAGTGTGAGGTGAAAGGAAGAAAAGAACAGGACAAGCCCTGGAACAGCAGGGAGCAATTTTTTCAGATAAAACAAAGTGTATATCCAACTGTGATGGCATTAGTAATTATGGCTTTGCTGATGGAAGGCAGAAAAGAATGTAGAATTGGGGATTTGAGATAGTAGCAAGGCTGAAGCACCTGTAAATATGTGATCTTTGCTAGGAAATTGCTTTCAATACAAAGGAGGGAATCCGGAATTGAATCCTTCTACCAGGAACCTGCTGACAGTCATTAGGCAAAATGATTAGGCCCCTTAGCTGACATATTTGAGCTGGAGGTGAGCAAAGGCAAAAGCAAGACTCAGTCCAAGCATACTTGTTTAAGTCATGTCATTATCCTATAGCTAAACCTACTGTTACAGTGTTCGTGTCTGTGTGCACATTTGCAAAGATGAGATTAGTTATATATGTTAATACGTCATTTTTCAAAATTCTTTCCATCAACAAAATTGTCTGTGAAGTGTATAGGAAGGCACAAAACACTTGAAAGAGAAAATCCCTGAGCAGCTGCCATCAGGAGTGGAGTGGGCTTGAAACTGGCTTACCTAAAAGATATAACGCTATTGAAACCAGCAAAGAGTTAGCCATTGATGATTAAATAGCTAGGAACTAAAGGTTTTTCTCCTTTTTGCAGTTACTGACTCTGATTTGTAGCTGTGTAACCCACCTATGGTTAACTGTGCTGTTTAGGCAATATGCTGACTCCCATTAGGCTCCTATAGATAACAAATCCCTGGAGCCGGGGGCACCACGGTAACGGGTGTGTGAGCTGTTTTTTGGGAATTATAACTCCTTGTACACTTCAGGCCGGTAGAGACCACCAACCCATCACCTGGGCCTGTGCAGATGTCCGATAGGTGACCTTTTGACATCAAGAGGCTAAAAACTCAACCCTCAGATCATGCTAATGCCACCATTTTGTGAACATGGGTCCTATGAAGAGCCATGAAGTCTGACTACGCTTGCGCATATCATCAATTACCTCACCTCTCCTCATCTCCAATCACCTATCTTCACATTTCAGACTGCCTTGCCCCCTACCCCATAAATATCCCTGAGTCCCTATTTTCGGGGAAGTGAATGTGAGCTCATGGTTGATGCGGGGTTGGTGAGCCAAGGAGTCGAAAGAAAGATTTCTTAGACTCTTAAGATCTGGCAGTAGTGCTCTCTTATTTAGAGAATAGAATAGCATGGGGACAGGACCCATGGGCAGGCAGAGCTGCTGCTGGCATGTTGCTGCTGCCGTTTCTGCTGCTGCTTCTGCTGCTGCAAAGTTGAGTGGAGAGTAAGGCTAAATTTAAGGCATAGGTATGTGAGTTATCTCTTTACAAGACAAAAAATATGCAAAAAAGTTAAAACGGTATCAGTGCCTGTATGGTCTGGCCATTTGGCGGTCCTACAACTTTTAGATAAGAATCAACCCGGATTGAGTAAATGGCAGAAGTCACCGCTTGAATTTTATCCTCATCTAAAGACAAAGGAGGATTTGGGGGGGGGTGGGTATCAGTTACATGAGGTTGCCAGACAGTAACCAACTTAAGTTCTGGCCTCTGGCATTGATTAAGAGTTTCTAGAGATAAGCCCATCCCCCTTCTTCCTGGCACAGAGAGGGAGGCATCTTCACAGATAGAGATTTTCCTTAGAAATGTAAATGTTTCCCAACAAAGGGACAAGCAAATTCCACTCCTTGGAGCCTGCTTCTCATCTGTAGTTTTAAAAGTAACCAGCCTAAAAATCCTCATTTAAAATTAAGCAGCCTAAAAATCCTCATCAATGGTCTTGCTTCCTTGTATGGCTACCTTGTGATTAAACCCTCTCTCTGCTGCAGTTTCATCGTCTCAGTGTTTGGCTTTCCAGGCGGTGGGCAAAAACGAACCTGATTCTGTAACACTATCAATAATTTCTGCCCTCAGGGTAATGTTTTTCTTTTTAGATGTGTCCCCATTCTCAGGAGATTCTTTGCACTTTTCTTATTAAGGACTTTAGGATATCAACCATGGTTAAGTAAATAAAACACTCCAGTAATTTTCCTGGGCCTCATCAAAATTGACAAGTCAAATTACCAGTACTCCTGATTTAAAAGTAATGTGTAGTTAGGTTGAGATTTTCAAAGTGAAAAAGAACAAATTAAATGCAAAAAAATATATTGAATACTGTTAAATCAATATTAGAATATTCTTATAATTAAATGATTTAAATTCACAATTGACATCTATGACTAACAATTGCTTAGAACACGGGTAGAAGAAGCAGAGCCAATCTATTAGTGTAGTGTTGATCTTGTAGTAAACACATATGTTACCTAATTATTTCTCAAGAAAGTGTTAGGAGGAAGGTATCAATTTTATCCTCATTTTACACAGAAAAAAATCTGGTCTAATTAAATAGAACTACTAAGTGAGAAACCCAGAAAACTAAGATATATATTCTCGACTTTGATTATGTGTTTCCCATAAACAATAAGGATATTCTGGTAACATTTATCAACTATATTATGCGTATGGAACCTTGTAGACAAAACACACTTGGTATCTTCTTCAACAGAGCCTACAGTCTGACGGCTTGCTTCAATTTCAGTGAAAACGGAATTCAATATACAAGGACTGTAGTAGAGAGAATACGCACCTAACTTTGTGTCATGGATAATGGAAGGTACTTTGGAAGAAGGTACTCTTAAGTTTGGTTTTAGAACAATGAGTAGAAATAACCAATTAAAAATGTTTAACAGCATGGAATCTGGAACCAAACTGCCTACGTTTATATTCCATCTCCCCAATTCACTAGCTGAGTAAATTAATTAGAATAAATGAGCCTTAGTTCTCTTAGGTATGAAATGCAGATAATAATAGTACCTCTGTCATAGGTCTGTAGTTAGATTTAAATTCATTTACATATACATATTGCTTAGAACAGGGCCTGGTTTAGAGAAAGAACTACAGAAGCAGTTTATGTTATTATTACTGTTTATCCTAGACATGCACCAAACACACAGTGCACACATCCTAAAACAGTTGAGTGAGGGCAAGGAGGCAAGAGACAGCATGGTATGTTTATGGAGCCACAAGAAATTCAGTGAATGGGGTGTGGAGGAGTCAGAGGGCTAGAGGAGAGGTTGCCTGGGCGCAAGTCATAGAAGGACTCAAGCGTCATGCTAAAGGGCTTCACCTTTGCAATTGGGAACCATTGGAAGATCTCCAGCTCCGACATTGGCAGATTTTATGTTTTTATAAAGCACCCTGAGGGGAGACAATTGATTTGAGTGTAGCATAACCAGAGGCAGCGATATTCAGGGGGCTGCTGTAATGGTCCAGAGAAGAAACGATGAGGACTTAAATTGCTGTGATAGTATTAGATATAAATAAAAAGAAGTGAGCAAATTCTAGAAATACAAACAGAAGTTTGAGTCATTCGGTGGGTGTAAAGGAGAGAATTGAGGATTTCTTTAATTTTGGTAACATTTATTGATGTCAAGCGTAGAAAAAAAGAAGAAAGGAATGAAAAGGGCACAACAGTCCCCAAATTCAGTTTAACACATGATGGGCTTGAGATTCCTGCCTGGCACAAATGAGGCCGTCCAGCACAAATTTGGATAATGTGTGCTAGCCTGAAGCTGTGTTTTTAACCACTCATAGGGCTCTAGATTTTTGTTTCATGGTTTCTGACACTTATAAATGTAGAGTATGAGCTGCCACAAGGCCAATTTCTCAGGCTGTAGAAATTCTATTGTAATTTTTTCAGTTATTCTTCGTGTGACTGGTGCCAAATTCGAAATTATATTATGGAAACTCTTTTGATTTTTTAATGAAAATAGATAAACCAAAAATATGCAAACACTGCTTAAGAATAAATATTTTTGTTAGAAGGTTCAGTGAACTTTTAGGAAACGTGCGTTTACTCAATTTGGGGAAAGATAAAAGAAACTATCTTAGCTTGTTCCTAGAAGAATTCTTTCTCCAATTGAAAATTCCTCTAACTCTCCGTTGCAATTTGGTAAAATAAACATTCAACTCTTCTGGTCTTAAGCATTTTTTAATCTTTCCACTACTAATCAAAATGGAAACTTTAGGTCTGTGTTTTGGTTACTAATTACCTCCTGCAATTTACATTATGTGGCCGTTTTATGATTCAAATTGAATTCACAGAATGCATATAAAATGAATAGGGCCAGCTTTAACGGCTCTTTGTATTCTTATTTCCTTTATGTGATTTTTTTTTTTCTCCTTTGCAATCAAATCTCACTTACAGAATTTGGCAAGAGCTAAAAGCTCTGTACTGTGTTCATTTGACCTTTTATTTATTAAAACGCTCTGGGTACAGATTAATTTACTTTGCAAATATTTATTGTTGTTTCACCTGACTTGAAATGGGAGCTGCGGGCACTTTGAAAAATGAATCGGGAGGTTGTTTGGCTGCTCCATACCTTCTGGAATTACTTTTATCCCTTACTGAAATGTTATCTTGCAATTTTCTGCTAGTGTGTCCCTGGGGAAATGGCAACTGATATTCCTGTGAATTCTCTTGCTGCCGCGGTAGCTCTACTTTCCTTCCCTTTCTGTCAGTGGAAGTACGTCTCGTCAAAAAATGTCACTCTCTGAAGCACTGGCTTTTTGTATCTCCTGCCTTTTTGGTTATGCATGACAGATCAAAATGAATGAGGCTGGGTCATGAATAGTCCGGAGAATGGGTCTTTTCTCTAATCAGTGGGACATTGTCACAGGATAGTTCTTTGTATGTATTATGATTCTAACCACTTCTCCTTATCGGGGGCTCTTTTGATCAGAACACTTCCCCGGCTGTGTATGACTCTGACAGTTACATGGACCTGTTTTTATGTAAAGATACTGGTTTTAGATACAAAGCTCTCTCTTTTATCAGTATAAGATGAAAAGATTTAGTTCAGCTTCAAATTCTATTCAAAAAAGATACAGAGGCAATGGACTACATGTGTCACTCTTAGGCCAGGGGAAACAATTATAGGTGAAGCACTTTATGGGATAACAGAGAGCCACGTTAAAGGTGAAAATTTCATTTGACTGGGCGAAGTCATGAATTTTTCTAACAATCCCACCAAATCCACTGGTTGGCTTCAATATCAAGGGAAGCTTTGTCCAACAACTGCTTTTTCCTTTCCGTTAGAAATTCTACCACATTATTTTGTTCGTTTATTCAACAGATATTTATTGAGGGCCCATAAATCATTAGGTACTGTTCTGAGTTATGGAGATCCGACGTGAATATAAACATAGAAAGTTCCTGCTCTCATGGAATTACATTCTAACAGGACAAAAGACGATGATGAACAAACAATGAATTAAATTCATGGGCACCAAGAAGGAAAAGAAAGTCAGCCTAAGTGGGCAGAGAGTGACAGGAATGTATTATTTTAAATATACTACTCAGCAAATGTCTCCCTGACGTGGTGACATTTTGAGCAAAGACATAATGAAGTGAGGGAACAAATCCTGTAGATATCTAGGAGAAGAATATTCCAGGCAGGGGCAACAACAATTGCAAAGGCTCTGAGGCAGAATTCCAGGAATAGTTGGTGTGTTCCAGAAATAACAAGAAGAGCAAGAGGCTGTAGTCAACTAAGCGCAGAGGAGAGACAGAGTCAGAAGGAAGAAAGCGTGCAGGGCTTGAAGGCCAAGAGGAAGACTTGGGCTTTTCCTGATGTAAGTGGGAATCCATTGGCTTTTAGTGAAGTGACCTGAGAAGGCTAGTTTTTAAAAGATCACTCTGGCTCCTGTTACAAGTAGCAAAACCACAATTTCAGCTTTAGTTCTGGCTTGTCCCAGGGTATTGCCAGATACAAGAAATTCTTTTTTTCACTTATTTTGTCATTACTGTTTTAATTTTCAGAATTAGGTTTTAAGATTAAGATCTTAAACTGGATTGATTACATGAGAGACACTATTTGGGCCTTCATGGACTGAAATATCTGCATATTTACATGGCAGATCACTTCTCAGGTGGGAACATATCTACCTTTCTGGGTTTTGGTTGTGGGAGACCCTTGGAATTTCCACAGCATGGTGCCAGAGCCCTTTGATAATCTCATCTGTTATACCTCCCTTTAGTTCTCTGATTGTATTAAAAACTGTTAGTTTTCTCTCTTAAAGGGAAGATTGGTAAACCAGTCTAAACAATTGGTACAATAAAATCAATGAACCACAGAGAGGGAGAGAAGGAAATACTTGAAGAGTTCCTTAAAAAAGTCTCCATAATTGTAAGTCATCCTTGTTGATGTTTTCTATTTCTATAATGTAATAGGAAGAAAGCTTCTCATGAGAGTCTAAAATGAGTTTAAAAGTTATTGCCTATGTAACTACAATTCAGAGTCTCTATTCTGGGATAGGTCATAGAAGAGGTTTAAACACACACCCCTTCTTCTCCAACTCAAACACCAAGACCGTTTCCCCTCAGCTGAAGTGAACAGTAAATGTTTCCACAATGGCTTGGTTCTGAGCTGCCAGAAAAATCTCTAAGTGTCATCTAATTGTCAAGAAAAATAGGCCAGCTCCTGAGTGTCAGAGACTTTGAATTATCAAAGAAAACTGCCTTCAATACAATGTGAAATTGTCATGGGAGAAACTGCTAGTTTTCACTAAGTATCTGTCCCCCTGTTTTTCTGTAGAAAATAGAAAGTGTAGCTTGGCACATGGCAGCCGACTGGAAGACTGCATCCTTTAGCCTTCTTTGCAACTAAGTGCGGCCACGTAAAGTTCTGGCCAGTGGAATGCGAGAAGTATTGACGAGTATAAATTTCAAGTCTTATTCTTAAGAATAAGTCTTATTCCTAAGAACAGTCTCACATCCTTTCCCTTCTTCTTGTATCTTTCTTATAAGAGTGCAAGCACGGTAATGAATAACCTTGGATCACATAAATGAGGGCTGTGCCATAGGGATGGCAGAGCCACAATATACAAGTTCCCGTGTCTATGAGACCATAACACTAGCCCATCATTCTTGGATAGATTACTCTCCCATCATTATATTAGAAAAAAAAACAACTTGCACCTTATTTGAGCTACTTTTACTTTGGGGCTCTGTTATAGCAGGATGTGTGTAATATCTTAAAAATAAGAACTAGTGGGGTTTCTAATAAATGCATCCATCCTTTCAATGAAACTACCACTATCATAACAAACAGACTTTATGTCTGGGAAGCTCAGAGCACTATTGCAACTTTAAAATCCAGATTAACAAAACTTTACTAACTTTTTAGTATTCTAAGATCACCTTTCCAAGATGAAAAGCCTTTTCAGTTTTCTAAGATTTAGCTATATTTTGTACTTTAAAAAAGTTTTAGATGAATATATTGACATCATAGTTTATAAACTCCACATGTAAATGGATCCCAACCAAACACATATTTCCCGTTAACGATCTGTATTTAGAACTCTCTATTGTGTCAGACACTTGACTTTGGTTTGATTCAAAATTGTTTTTAAAAAGTTTGATCAAAAGTCTTTGATCAAGGAAGAGTTCTTTGTTGCTGTTTTTCTTCTCTCCCTTTAATCTTTTAAGCATGGTCCTAAGTTCTAGCAAGGTCAAAAGAACTTTAAAAAATATTAATTTTAGAAACATTTTTTAAACTTTCTAAAAGTACTGCTATTATTCCAGTTTACTGGGCATGATTCTTCTCCCCTGGGGTTGCTGTCAGTGAAAATCCTGTGTAATGTGCCTCATTGATCTCAATTTCATCTTCAATTATTTGGACCTGTCAGCAATTTATAACCTCTGGTTTTCTTTCTTTTCCTAATCAACACCTCCAAACACACACACACACACCTCACTCTGCTTCGTATGGTATGTGTATGTGTGTGAGCATTTGCAACTGTGAAAATCCGGAGACCAGATTGTGTATTTTGGTCTTTTTTTCCTATGGTTTCTGCAGTACTTGACAGAGTAAATTCTAACAAATATTTGGTAAATTTAATTATAATTAGACTGGAGAGATTTCAGTAAAAATAAAAATCACCAAACTATTTTGACTGAATTTTGAAGCAATGTTCAAGGAGATAAAATTCATTTTATGTATCAACATGCACTCTTTCAGACACAAAATATCTAAAGGTCAAGTTATGCATATGTGAAGATGCCATCATCTAGAATTATTTTTCTGAATTAATTGTATAAAAAAATACAAGTTGCTCAGGTACAAATATCAAGTGTCCTTAATAGTATGCCTTAAGGAAGATGAGTTATTTTATATATTAACTATAATGTAATTATTTTGAGCTTCACTCTTGACTTACAAGCGTAGGGGAAGAAGACATTTCCTCTACCCACTGTGGGTTCTTCTGTCCAGAGAATGAATTAAATTCACATGAGACAGAATAATAGGAGAAAATTAAACAAAGCTTTATAACATGTATACATGAGAGAGGCTCAGACAAGCTGAGCAACTTGCCAAAATGGCTGAAGCCCCCACCTTAAATATCATCTTCAGCTAAAGACAAAGGAGGATGTTGGGGTGGAGGGGGAGTCGATCATGGGAGATTACCACACAAGTACAGTAAACAAATGCAGATTTAAGTCCTTGCCTTTGGCATTGATTAAGAGTTTCTAGAGATAAGGTCACCCCCACCTTCTTCTTGGTACAGAGAGGGAGACACCTTTACAGACGGAGATTTCCTTTACAAGGTAAATGTCCCTTAACAAAGGGTAGGTAAACTCTGCTTCTCAGAGTTCCTTTCCTGTCTGCAGTTTATTAAAAGTAACCAGCCCCAAATAATCCTCATGCCAATGAGACATATCTTGGGGTGGCCAATGCCAGTCCTCCACACAAGTATTCACCATAAAAAAATGCTTATATATTACATACTCTGGCATAGAGTAAAGAGACTTGTCGTAGCTTAACTTGTTGAAAAAAATTAAAATTACATTTTTGCATATAATTATCTAAACATAATATGATGGTATCATCATAGAATTTGTGATTTGAAGAAAACATTGAGATTCATTCTTTTAGTCATATTAATGAGGAAATAAGACTTAGAAAGGCTTACTGATTGTCCAAAAACAAATGTACACATGGGATAAGAGCCAAAAGTTTTAAAAATTAGCTATTATTTATTAAGCATGTAGTATATTCCAGGTATCATATTAGATAGGTTCTAGAGAGAAGGTTTACCATTGTGGAATTATGCTATGAAGTTATTAAGTGAGGGCTCTGGAGTAAAATTGCTTAAGTCTTAATCCTGGCTTTCCCCTCTAATAACTGTGTGGGAAAGTTCCTTACCCTCCTTGTGCTTCAGTTGCCTCTCTTGTAAAATAGGGTATATGTTAGTATTTTACTCAGTTATTTTGAGGATTAAATAAGTGAACATGTGTGAGACACTTAGAGTTTCACATAGTGTCTGTCACACAATAAGCCTTAGATGATTACTAGCTATTTTTATTAAATAGATCACATTTAATGTTCAAAACAGCAATTGAACATATCATCTCCATATTTTATAGAAGACCACTGAGGCTCCGAAAGGGTAAATTACTTAAAATCACAAAATATGTACGTGTTTCAGTTGGAATTTAAACACTGTTTTGACTTAAACACTGTATTCTTCACTGTATTAAGCTCCGATTTCCTGTAATCTTTAGACTGTTTTCACAGAAAATGTCTTTTGACCTGCATTATGCAGTTAACAGCTTTTGTCTTTATAACAAACAGTTCAAATGCAATAGTCAAACGTGAAGCCTGGTATGTGAGGGTGACTGTAGATATTCAGCAAGAACATGATTGCCTTTTGACCTTGTTAGGAATCTCGTCAATTTGCTATTTTCTTGTTTAGCTTGAGGGGTGACTTGGGTCTGGAGGATTTGTGAGTTTGTTTTACAGAAGAAAGAGAATGCCTTCAGGGAAGGGGAGGCTGGGTTCACTAGATGGCCAACCCCTAGCTGCTGTTGACGTGTAGAAGTCAGACTGCTCAGGGGCTAATTGGGAGTGACCCCTTTGTTTCTCCAAAGCTCCTCCTACCAAGCCCCTTAGCTCTATAGCCAACCTCCCCTACTCCCCCGACCCTGGCCCAACTTTTTGCTCTGGTTAAGGCAGATTTGAGGGAACCCATGCTCCTGCCTTCTGTCTTGACCAACTCCAAATAGGCCTTTCTCCATCCCCAGTCACAGATATCTCAGTGTTCGGCTTGCTGTGCATCCAGCACACAAACTTGAGATTAAGAAGTTTGGTATCACATGGAATAAAATATCATGCTGGATATTTGAACTTTGCCCCGAAGAATTTCATCCCATCAGATATCTTATTTTTTTTGATTGGAGCAAAATATCACAAAGAATTTTTTGTTGTTTGTTTGTTTGCAATTTTTCTGGAGTCTTCAGATACATGTTGTTATATATATGCTAATATAGAAAAGCTTTTTTTAAAATTTTTTATATTTTTTTTTTGAAGAAGAAGATTAGCCCTGAGCTAACATCCACTGTCAATCCTCCTCTTTTTGCTGAGGAAGATTGACCCTGAGCTAACATCTGTGTCCATCCTCCTCTAATTTATATGTGGGACACCTGCCACAGCATGGCTTGACAAGTGGTGCGTAGGTCTGCACCCAGGATCTGAACCGGCCAACCCTGGGCCAAAAAAGCAAAGCACTCGAACTTAATTGCTGCACCACCAGGCCAGCCCTGATACAGAGAAATTTTACTCTTAGCATCAATATAATGTGAACTGTAATGTTTTTCTGTTAAAATCAATTGCCATACATTTTCTGATTTCCCAACATTTGGTTCAGGAACTTTTATTACGTCAACAAAACTTGATGGTTTGTGAAACATTTATTGCCTAAAATACTTTACAGCAAGTGATAGATCTTTTTATTTTTCATTACTGTTATAGAAACATGCATGAATACAAAACAAAAAAATCAATATATGACATATTAACAAAGAAATCAAATACTTCAAAATAAATATCCCTTTTGGATCAGTGTGGCAAATATTGTTAAGTTTGGTGATTATTAAATAAAAAATCTCATTAAATATTTAGTACAAAAAGCAAGTAATATACTGTCAGCATAATTTTATTATGTTGAAGGCATTTCATGAAATTCTCTATAATTGTATTTGAATTTAACTATATCTAAACACATGCATTCTTTAAAGACACAGCTTCCTAAGTGAAGGCATGAAGTTTAATGGCAAAACCAAAAGTATAATTCACAGATCAGGTTGTTTTAGAGTCAACAGGAGTTATTGTATACTCTCTGGAATTTCATCATTCATAAAATGAGACCATGAAAGGTTACTTCTTAAGTTTTTTCTTTTTATACCTGTGGAGAAAAATATGGTTGTGGTGGAGTAATAACGTATTACAAAATGAAAAAAAAGTGTCTTCCTTTTGTTAAATTCATCTTTTTAATTTTCAATCAAAAAGGTCAAAGCAGTTTGTATATTTAAATTTATGTGGTCAGCTTGAAACGTGTAGTTTTCTCCTTTCCAACTCATTATGTTATTAGCAATGAGAGCAGACAAAAAAGTTATTTTTAATTTTTAAATTTTTTTTGAACAGTATTTGAGAGATAATCTGGGGTGATAAGATAATTAAAATCAAGTATGTTGATCATATCATTGACACATACTTGAGAATTTCATATAGATTATTGAGTGCATTCTATCCATATCTCTTGAATATAAAGTGTTATATCATCAATATATCACATCACATCAAGTGTTATATCATGAATATAAAAGGTAAATATCATCATAAGGTTATCTGTTTTTCAAGAACATTAATATTCGAAGTATTTTTATAAGAAAGCACTCAAAAATAAAGTTAAAAATATCTAGGGGAAATTTGTAGAATGATGTGTTATTGTGAAAGCTATCTTCAGGACAAAATAGATTGAGAGATCATCTATTACGTTATCAAGTGTAAACTACTCTGGGTTTCAAGGTCATTTATAAAATAATCCCAGTTTCTGTTTTTTTTTTCCTTTCTGCTTTATCTTCCCAAAGCCCCTGTACATAGTCGTATATCTTAGTTGCAGGTCCTTCTAGTTGTGAGATGTGGGACACCACCTCAATGTGGCCTGTCGAGCGGTGCCACGTCTGCGCCCAAGATCCAAACCCTGGGCCACCACAGCAGAGCGCGCCAATTTAACCACTCGGCCACGGAGCCGGCCCCATAATCCCAGTTTCTTATCCAGCTTTATTGCTTCTCTTTCCTCAGCACACCTCCTTCGGTTACCCTCTGAGCTCAGCCTCATTGCTGTCTCACAGTTGTAATGCTGGGGTAGGTGAATCAAACTCTGGGGATTAGATTTCTAATTTCGCAAACCTCTAAATGTTACCTTATATGGAAAAAAGATCTTTGCTGATGTGATTAGATTAAAGATCTTGAGAAGGAGAGGTTATGTTGGACTATCCGGGCGGGCTCTAAATGCCATCACAAATGTCCATACAAGAGAAGAGTAGAGGGAGATGTAACACAAACAGAGGAGAAGTCAATGTGAGTATGGAGGAAGAGAGTGTAGTGATGCGGCCACAAACCGAGGATGGACTGGACGCTATAAGAGGCAAGAAATGGATTGTCCCTTAGAGGCTCCAGAGGGAGGGCAGGCGTGCTGACACCTTTTGGCCCAGTGATACTAATTTTGGACTTCTGACCACAAGAACTATGAGAGAATAAATTTCTGTTGTTTTAAGCCATCCAGTTCGTGGTAACAAGTTAACAGCAGCCACAGGAAACGAATGCACTGCTCACCACTGTTCCTGTTTCCCTTCACTTAGCAATCCATTCCATTTCTCCTTGACCGTCAAATTGTATCTGTTCTATAAATATCAGTCATCCTGGTTTCAACATTCCCCATAACTTTCTCCTGCCACACCAGCCCTCACTGATCTCTTCATCCTCAAAACTTTTTTAACACTTTTGTCACACAAATTAGCCCTTAGTTCACAGCCTTGAAATTGATTGTTCAATTTATTTTTTTAATCAAATTTTTTCTCAAAGTTTATTGCACTTGCCTTCGGCTTCTGATACATCTATTCAATATATTACACCTCAATCAAAAGCCTTTCCAACTTTGCACTGTTCTTTTTCCATTCCTTTTTCTCCATGCATATTTTTTATCCTTACTGTGAACCTCACCTTGTCTTAAACTCTAATCTTCTATTTAAACGCAATCTTGGTTATCTTTTTTAATGAAAAATCATTTTGTGGCTTTAATTGCCATGTTTGAATCCAAATTCTCAACATTGGCAAACTCTTCAGTGATGAAGAGGTTATGCATATTCAAGAGAATACAAATTTGGATGGGTACCCAATCTGTTTTGATTGCCAACATATAGCTGGCATTTAGGAGATTGTCTGAAGCTGTAGCCACATGATAATATTATTTGCAAGTGAACTGCAGGCTTTATTTCCAATTGGTTCTTTTGTGTACAAAGACATGGCTATAGACAAAAGGATCAGTTTGAGCATGGCCCCGTACACATGCTTTCACTGGTTAAGCCACGAAGGAATCAGTCATCCTGACTAGCTTGAAGCCTTGGTTTCTGAGATAAATAGACTAAAGGAACTTAAATCTGGGTGTTTGTGACGTATAGTGATTCCAGACAACGGAAGCTAATGCTGTCCTAAGGGGGTAAACTACTAATTAATCAGAGCTTTGTGATAGGAGAACAGAGCCCTTTGAATAAATTTAACAGATCCCAATAAGCCAATTGGTCAGAGAGAAGAAAAAATGGATTTGACTGACATCATTTTGACAAAAGCCAGAAATTTAGTCTCTAGATATTACATAGCAAACTTATTTGGCAGATTCTGTCTATGTCTGATAATGAGTTTAGTACCATATAGATAGAATCATAGACCGAGCACACAAATGTATGTACACACACATACACATGCGTAACCCACATGTGACACATACACATGACATGTAGCTTATAAAGAAATGATCGAATAACCAACTGTATGGAACTTAATAACTGCTTGATAGAGAAAAAGCATTTACATCTCTCTTCCTTAATAATCCCCATCATTCAGTGTTGATTGAAAAGCATTTGGTAGCATGAGTACAATGGAAAGAAAGAAAGGCCGAGAACAAGTCTTACAGAGATGTTAGGGAAAGCAATGAGACAGAGGCTCCTGTGGCAGAGTGGAGCCCTTTGTGGACGATACAAATAAAAATCTTGAACACAAGAGTTTCACCACTTCAGATTTTGCATTTAACCTGGAGAAAATGATACGCCTGGTAGCATCGTGGTAAAGAGAAAAAGTCAAAGATTTAGAAAGAAATATTGTCAAACACCACAGGCATGACTGATACACATGCTGCAAAATTAAAGTTTCCCTCAAAAATTTATTTTGATACCTCCCTCCCCAAAACCCATCCACCCTATTTTTGTCAGGTTTTTAGAATTTCTCATCTGTTCTTTTCCATTTCTGAATCATTTGCAATTTTCTGCTACAATAGCTTTACCTACAATGTTAAAAAGTAAAATACATTGACTGAAAATTTTATATATAAGTGTACACTAGAACTATTGATTTAAAATTCATTACACAGCAACCAGAAAAGATAATTTAGCACAGTATGGTATTCTGACTTCAGAAATAATTTTCCTCCAATTAGCCTCTCTATCTTTTTCTATTTGTTTTCATCGTTGCTGCGAATGCATATAAACTTCTTGTTTATTTGGTTCAGAAGTTCAGTAGTTCTGGTTGTCAGGAGCTGACCCATCTCTTCGAATTTTGTAAATGAGTGCCTCAGCCACGAACCTGCTCCTATCATCGTCTATGCTTCACTGATCGCACTGCTGAGTCTCACAGACCCTGGGTTCTTTTTCTCAGGAATATATCGCTTTTACTAAGCAATATATATGTTATCTCTCCTATTTCAGACCCCTTGCTCTGCCCATCAAGGCTGAGAATTCATCTTATCAGAGAAGTCAACGAGGAAGTGGAAAATGTAGTTTAAATATTAGGGAAAAAGCAATTCTCATTTTCAGATGAAATGCATGAGGTTGGCCTGGCAGGTCATAGAAATTTAAAATATCTCTGTTTACTCACATTAGAGATCCCTCGGGAAGATATATGCAGTAAAATTTGCATGTGTGGATTTCCTAAATCGGAAGAGAACTTCAGGGTCCTCTATGACGTATAGGAAGTTATGGTAATAACTGTTACCCTTTCAAGACTAAGTCACCATTTCATTTCCATAGATGTTCAGATAGTTAACTGAAGCGACAAAGAAAAGACAATTTCAAGCCGTCACTCTTTTTTTGTTTGTTTTGGTGAAGCCAGTGTACAATTGGAAATCTGTCCTTTTCTGGGGCAATTGATCACTCTCCCAGCTTTACGTATCAACTTATGCGTGAACAGAAAGTGAGAGTCTGAGGCCTATAAGAATAAGATATTCAGGTCCTTCACCTTAGGTTTACTGGAACATCAGAAGTGGTCACAAGTTGGCTTCATCTTCCTGTGGGAAGCCCTGCATGTTACTCCAGAGAACGGTGTTTATAACTTTAGACTACATGTTCTTTGATTACTCATCATAAATAAAATATTAAATGGGTTACTGTTTTGTCTTAGCTCCTTCCGCAACTCCTCTAATTCCCACAGCCACACCAAGTGGAGAGTGAGAGGGAGGAGAAAGGAAGGTGGTAGGCAATTTCCCAGTGATGGTGAGCTTCTCATTGCATTCCTCAGGGAAGCCTGAGAAGAGATTTTCATTTCACAGTTTCATCCTAAATTTCCTTATGAGATATCCCTTCCTGAGTTTCAGTTCTTGGCTGCTCATCTCTCTGGATAGTTTTTCATTCTTGTCAACCATCCCCCCGGTCACCTCTGTAAACCTCAGTCCACATTCTAGGTTCCAGTAAGTTTTTTTCTCTCCTTTTATTTGCACAGTTATTTTCCTATGCCCACATAGTTCCATTTTACCAATTCTGTTACCCAATTTTGCATTTCATGATGCAAAGAGTTTTGTCCTCATGACTTCTACATCATCTGGATATCATTAAAATATATTATTCTCCTTAAAAGGGGTATTGTTTTGTTGTTGTTGTTTTATCATTGTCAGCAATAGCTGGTGAGAGGGAAGGGAAATAGAATAGAAACTAAACAGAACTAATGTTTCTTTGAATGTGACCTTGGGGAAAAAATGAGTCAAGGTTCACTGAGACTTTGGGATTTCATGCTATCTGGTAGGAACAAAGTACCTGAGATGTGTGAGAGAATAGGTAACATAAATAAAGTTATATAATGTGGTATTGCAAGGGGAGTTGGCAAAAAAGCCCTAGTGAATGTGGGATTTTCCTGTTTAAAGCTTACTGAGCATTTTTTAAAAGTGATTTGAAGGTTTTTGGTTTTTTTTAAGATTTTATTTTTTCCTTTTTCTCCCCAAAGCCCCCCAGTACATAGTTGTATATTCTTCGTTGTGGGTCCTTCTAGTTGTGACATGTGGGACGCCGCCTCAGCGTGGTTTGATGAGCAGTGCCATGTCAACGCCCAGGATTCGAACCAACGAAACACTGGGCCACCTGCAGCGGACCACGCGAACTTAACCACTCGGCCACAGGGCCAGCCCCGATTTGAAGTTTTTTTTATTGAAATCATTTAAAATATTTAAGTATCTCCAAAGTTAGAAGGAATTGAAATCTTAAGACAGGTAAATTTGTGGCAATGTTACTCAATATGATTAAGCCATCCAATGGAAGAAATAAGCATGAAGTAAATAAGTGTACGCTATGATAATGCTTCATAAGGCTAATATTGGGTATTCTAATTTTAGAGAATCATGTAGTGCTAATTATTTTTATTTACTCATTACAGTACAGAGAGTTAAACATATATTTTAATCCTCTTTTTAAGTTGAGAATTCGGTTTTACTCATTTGCTGTTCATGCTTATGAAAATGTTATTAAATTGATTTTTCATATTCCTATGAGAACACATTGTCCATCCATGGCTCACTTCCAAGTTGGACTGAATGGACTTTAATTTGGACATAACATTTTTCACTTTTAGGGGATCTCTCATCGTTGGATAAAATTGTTGAAGACTCTACAAATTATTAAATTTAATGTTTCTACTGTTGAATGGCTACAAAATACA
Source organism: Equus przewalskii (assembly GCF_037783145.1). Classification (NCBI taxonomy): domain Eukaryota; kingdom Metazoa; phylum Chordata; class Mammalia; order Perissodactyla; family Equidae; genus Equus; species Equus przewalskii. The sequence continues at coordinate 73,787,325 of NC_091833.1, read as the reverse complement.
TCATTTGTAAATTATTTGACTATGCATCATCAGGTCATACGCGTGTGTACAGACACAGACACACACTCTCAAGCACATTTTTCACGTCTCAGTAGTAATGTGGAATAAATTACTAACTGAATTTAAAAATGTTTACATTAAAAAATCCCAAATGAGGCATCTATTAATTCACTGTGTATTTAAAGCAGTGCTCTTAAAAGCTTTCTCTCAGTATTAGAACAATAAAAATCTCTAGGTAAAAACACGAAGAAAAAGCAAATCTGGAACCGATATTTCCCAAGTTTCTTTTAAAAAGAAGTAAAATCTGTTTCCCTAACCACATAGAATTCTTGTTTATCTACTCCAAAGCCTTAAATGGTTCTTTTTATGAAAGCCCAGCAGGGATATTTTAAGAAAGTCTCACCAATGATGCTGAAATTTTAATTCAAAAAGACTCATACGGGTATCTGGACATGAAAATTCATACCTTCATACCCATACATAAGATAATATGTACGATTATACAAACAAATCTTCAAAAGAGATGCAGGTTTTTGTTTTTATTTTTGGAGACTGTGACTTCTGTTTTGTAATTTTCACTATATCATTTTATGTTGTTGCCATATGCTACTTAGTATCTTTCTGCCTCCCTTACATTGCTGATGGCAGTACATGAGATGATTTAGGCACTCTACAGTTTACCACATACTTTGGAGTGATCTCAAGTGAAATTATCTTTTGGCCAGTCACCTTCCTAGTAACCTATTAACTTAAGAATTTCCATAGGCACAGACAATTTATTCCAGCTTTTCAGAATTTCCTACAATCTGGTTGAGACCTATGAAGATAGTTGCAATATCACTATTCTTTATGTGCTGTGTTATATAAATTCCCATATTTTCATATTCAGTTGTAAGTTAATGAAAATTTAATATGTACTGCCATTTAATTTTCTAAGTGAAATTTTAAAAGTATATTCAGTTATTTTCTCCATAAAATAGAAAATGCTCTTTCCACAGTTTTTCCTGAGCTTTGATTATAATTTTATTTTCTATAAATGTGTGACAATTAGAATTTTAGCTGTCATGTCTCTTTCACTGAGATATATGCAAGAAACCTATCTAGAATCAAACTAAATGATGTGAAAATAGTTATGTTTGCAAATGAAAACATTTAAGGTGTTCAACTTATTCTATCCTAACGACTACTAAATAAGCTATTGAGTCCATGAGATTTTAAATCAATTTTATTTATATATGATAAAACAAACTGGACAGGTTTTAAGCAAATAGTTTATAAGTTTTGAAAGATATATATATCACCCTAATCCAGATTTGAAATGTATAGAAAAATATAACCAATGCTCCAATCACTTCAGAAATTCTGTTGTAGCCACACGCTGTCAATCTGTCACTCTCTTCCCCTGGTAAACTATTAAGCGTAATTTCTATTGCCCTAGCTTGATTTTACTGTTCTAGAAGTTCCTGTAAATGAATCTATACAGTATGCATTTATTTGTACTTGGCTTTTTTTGCTCAACACGATTTGAAATTCAGCCACGAGCTTGTGTGTATTATTTTTACTTTTTTATTGCTGAGTAAGTTTTCCATGTTAAAGCACACCACAGTTTGTTTATACATTCACCCCTCAATAGACATTTGGTTGTTCCAGGTTTTGGCTATCAGAAATAAAAGTGCTATAAACATGTGTTTTACAGATCTTTTCATTAAGATATGTGTTTACTTCTTCTGGGTAAATATCTGGGTGTGGAATTGTCCAGTCATAAAGTAGGAGTGTATAGAACTTTGTTACAAGAAACTGCCAAATTGTTTTCCAACATATTTGTACTGTTTTAAACTTTCCCAGCTATACAGAAAGGTTCCAGTTTCTTCACATGCTTATCATGATTGGTATCGTTTCAGCCATTTTAGTGGGTGTGAATGATATTTCACGGTGGTTTTACTTTGTAACTAATGATGTTGAGCCACATTTTATACGTGTTGTGTCTATCCTTATGCATTGTTTTGTAAAGGACCTGCTCAAATCTTTCCTCATATTTTTAAAAATTTTTATTTATTTATTTGAGGAAGATTAGCCCTGAGTTAACATCTGCCGCCAATCCTCCTCCTTTTTTGCTGAGGAAGATTGGCCCTGAGCTAACATCTGTGCCCATCTTCCTCTACTTTACCTGTGGGACACCTGCCACAGCATTGTTTGATAAGCTGTGCATATGTCCCCACCTTGGATCCAAACTGGTGAACCCCAGGCTGCCGAAGTGTAATGTGCGAACTTAACCACTGTGCCACTGGGCTGGCCCCTGCCCATATTTTTTAAATTGGGTTGTGTGGCATCTAGTTTCCAAAAATGGTTCCTAATGAAATACCCTTCCTGGTATTCATGCCTTGGATAGTTCCCTCCCACATTGTATCCCAGATGGCCTTGTGACACATTTTAACCAACTGAATGTGGTAGAAGTAATACTGTACTAGTTCCAGACCTAAACCTGAAGAAGACCTGGAAACTTCTGCTTTGGTGCTCTAGCATGACAACTGCTATGTAGGAAGGCTCATTATCCTGTTGGAAAGAGAGACCAGGGGGATGAGATACCACCTGGAGAGGACAACACATGGAGGAGCACTGAGGACAAGACTTGAGCATGAACTATCTTTGGCATTCTAGCCACTAGGGTGACTACAGTACCCACTGCTATCACACTGGCTGAACAGCCCATCTGACTGAAGTCAACCCTCAGAGTTACAGGAAACAATGAAACAACCGTCTTCAGCCACTGTGTTTCAGGATGTTTTCATGCTTTTACACAGCAACTTATGTTGTTTATATTTTCATTATAGAGGAGTAAAACTTCTTTTGATATAAGGCCTTTGTCAAATATATTCATTATGAATATTTTCTCCCTGTATGTGGCTTACTTTTTCATTTTTTTATGAGGGTTCTTTGAGGAAGGAATTTTTAGTATTGATGAAGTCCAATTTATCATTTTTAACAAATAGTAGTGCTTTTTCTATCTGAGAAAACTTGACCTACAGATTTATGAAAATAAGGTAAAAATAATTCACCTATATTTTCTTCTGTAAGTTTTATTCTTTTAGCTTTTATCTTTAAATCTATGATCCACTGATTATTAATTTTTTATGTATGATGCTGGGTAGAAATTAAAGTTTTCTTTTTTTCTGAAGGTATCTAATGTTTTAAAACTATTTGTTAAAAAGTTTATAATTTTTCCATTAAATTAACTTTGGGCCTTTGTTAAAAAGTCATTTAAATTATTTCTTTTTTAAAAATGGCATTTATATTAGTGATTTCTGCTGGCTTGATTTCTCTCAGCTTTTATATTTCTTATAGTATCTTTATTATGTTGTCATTTTTGAAGTATTTATATTTATTTTAGATAAATAATTATAGAATGATAGAATGCTATATGTTAATATATAAGAATGCATAATATGTAATATAATGTAATTATATAACATAATTTATAAATATAAAATTATAAAGATATATATATCTTTTGCCTACCTGTTTTAATGACTTTTGTTTTGATCTTTGGTTTTCTGCATTATAACATTTAGTGTTCTAGTTGTGGATTTTTTCAAAAAATTTAATCATGATTGGGCTTACCCAAACTTTTAAGACTTAAGGATTGATATTTTGCAACATGTTGTTTCTGCTGAATTATCTACTACCTTCTGGAATTCTGAATAATCCATATATTAACAATTCAATGTTGTTCAAGATCACTGAAAATCTGTTCTATTTTAGCATTTTTTTCCAATATATATTCTCCAGTTGAATGACTTTTATTAACCTAACTTCAAGTTCATCAACTCTTTCTTCTGTAGTGTCCATTTTAACGCTCAGGCAGCCATTTTTTTTCTAGATATTGTATGTTCAATTCTAAAATATTCATTCTATTTTCTAAAATATTTTACATTTTTCTTCTGAGAATGTTTGTATAATCACTCATTCTGGTATCTTTTCCTATCAGTGATTGGATAAAATTATTCTTCCCCCTGGATATTGATAGTTGCAAACATATTCGTAAATATGTTGCTTCTGTTGATATATTTTTAAAAATTTTGTGTCCTATTTATTTACTTCTTTGGATAGCTCATTTAAAAAAATTCATGCTAGATATTTTTATAGAAGAAAAGTAGAGATAAAAATTCAATTTTTTGATATTATTTATTGTGGGGAGTGCAAACTCTTTCTGTGTCCATCAGCCATTTGAGGAACTGATCACACAATTTCATCTTTCTGAGTTGATGTTGAACTGGGCTTTAGTGAGATTGAGTTTCCCTCTGGTCAGCCCAACCCCAATCTTATGCAAAAACCAGAGTCTACTTTTGTTGATTTTTATCAGTATTTGAGCCAGGAGGGGGACTGGCTTAGGTTTCATCTTTGGATTTAACAGTGGGAAGTCTCCAGGTTCAAGAAGCTACAAGAATGGGGAAATCTATGCCCTCTATGAGCCATTCATCCCTGCTTTTACTGTCTTTTTCTCAGTAAAGTTCAGAGGGGAAAGGAATTGCTAAACTAAGAATATTATTGCTTTGTTTGAGCATCATTTAGACTTATTTCTATCTTGATTTACCCCACTCTCACTAGTAGTTTGTCTGGCCTTTCCTCCATCCAGCAAAATCACTGGCTAACCAAGACCTGGGATTTGTCTCCAGGAAGCTGTTGAGGCTCCCTCCTTATTTCTTCTCTCTAATTCTTTTAGCATCTCTTCCATGTACTTTTCATTGGGAGTCACATACATATTTATGATTTTCATTTTGTCTGGATTTTTCTTGGTACCATAACAGGGGTGAGGGGCTTTCCTGTCCTTTTATATGTTAACCAGGAGCAGAATTCAGTGACATTTGCTGAATTATTAAATATTTGTAAAGATCCTACTCATGTAATGTTTGCCTATCAACGAGTTGTAAGTGATCAGCATATATCAAACAGCAGAATACAGCAATGAGTTCAACAGGTGAAAAAATTCCTGCTCTTGTGAATCTTATATTTTAAAGATAATAGGAAAATAATCATTCTAATTTGGGGATACAATGTGATCTAAAATTTGACTTCCTGTCTCCACGCTTCTAAACCTCTCTTTTCTATAAGTCGATCTCAAGTCCTTTCTTCCCATCTCCAAGGAGAAAATAACGTGGTTGCTTGCATCTATGCCATTTTAATCTAAACCTTTGTATCTGCTCTTAATCTTTGCATTACTGGTTATTCATTTTTTTAGTTTTTATCTTCTCACTTTTCCCTGGGTCTTTCCCAAATGTCTACAAACGTTTTCCAACCTCTCATCTTAAACAAACGAAATTTATTTGGAACCTCTAACACCTATTTAACACTTTATATTTATTATTACTTTCAGAGCCAAGGGACTTGAATTAATGGTCTAGAGTCCATTTCTTCATCTTAATTATTATCTGTTATTCTCCAATGAGGCTTCTGCCAACAATACTGCTTAGACTACTCTGGTAAAGTCACTAATATGCATCATTTCCTCTCCAAGTGAAGCCTTTGAGCTTCATTCACTTAATCTTGTAAAACTTGTGAACATTAGTTATTCTTGTAGAACTACCAGTCATTAACTCTTTGAACATCTCTTCTCTTTGGGATTTCAAGAATTCATCCCCTTCTGTTCCTTCATTCTTATCTCTTTGTTTTACTCTTTTACTGCCTCCTTATTTAAAACCAGTATTTAATTAACATTTGTGGCTTGATCTCACTGTAATAATTGTCCCTGATTTTTCTTTTAAAGATTTTCACCTGAGCTAACAACTGTTGCCAATCTTTTTTTTTTTTTTTTTTTTCTGCTTTATCTTCCCAAACCCCCCAGTACATAGTTATATATCTTAGTTGCAGGTTCTTCTAGTTGTGGGATGTGGGATGCTGCCTCAGCGTGGCCTGACGAGCAGTGCCATGTCCGCGCCCAGGATTCAAACCCTGGGCTGCCGCAGCGAGTGCGGGAACTTAACCACTCAGCCACGGAGCTGGCCTCTGCCCCCAATTTTTTATCTATACTCCAGACATCTCACGTTAGCTCAAAACTGTACATCAAGACACATACTGGACATTCTCATCTGGGTATCATAGGAATGGGTCAAATTTAGTATATTCACAATGGAATCTATTATCATTCACCATAAATCATACTCCTGATTCAAATATATTAATGAAGATGCCACCATTCACCCTTTCATTTAAATGCCATCCTTTCCTATAATCCCACACCTAACTAGCCTCCAAACCTTACAGTTTATGAGAAATGTTTTTATTTTAGTTTCCTCTTTTTATCCTCACAAATATTAAAATTGTCCATAGGTAAGAATTTAAGCTACGGAATTATGTGCCACCAAAAAACAGGGAAGTGAAGGTGGGACTAAAGACATTGTGAGATAAATAAAGACAAATCACACTTTGATGATATAAAATAGTGAGTAAATCGATAAAAGGAATAGGGCAATAGAGGGAGAATAAAGAAAAGTTTTAGAGATAAACCAGCACATCTGGTGACATTTTGAATAGTGGAAGCCAGTTAAGGGGATAAAAAATACTGAGGATGACTTCAACTTTATTTGACAAGATAAAGACATTCACCTTAGGAGAGAAGTCAAGAGAACAAAGAATAGATCTAAGCTGTACTGAGTGTCTACAATAGGCAATACTCTAGGTTTTATTAAAATATTTTCTCATTTACTTCTATCAATTCTATAAATCAGCTATTGATTATCCTATTTTATTGTAAAAATAAATTACATTTCCAAGTTGTCAAGCTGCTTCCCAAAGTCACACCACAACTAAGTAACTAAGCTGTAATTCAAGCAATATTATTGGGATAAAAGACCCAATGTTATTTTTTTCTCATCCTTCTTTAATTGTGAAAATTAAGATACCTAAAACAAAATATTTATTCAATATATTTTTCATTATGTAGAAATATGATAAAACACATAGATATAGTGAATACTCTTAATATCCCAGTAGAATTTTCCATGATAAATTACATTTTTTTAATATCAGTGATGAGCATTATATATTCATTCAAATTCTGGACATAGTTGCTTGCAATTTGTAAGTAATATGTTCTGAGAGTAATACTTAATACGTATTCTGCCTTATACACCATGTTATGTTTATGGACATTTGAAACATTAAGAATTTTTAAATGAGCCCAATTTTGCAACTTAGGACATTCAAACTTTATTTTTTGTTGTTTCATTTTATTTATTCCATCAGTCCTAACCCAGCGCTATTGCTTTGTGGTGGGAGGCATGGGTTTATAGGTGTTTTATGTGTATTTGAATACGAAATCAGCTGTGTGTGCAGGAAATACGTCTGTTCTTTAATGCAAAACTTTATGTGAGTATAGAAATTAAAAAACTTAAAATATTAACAGCATCTTAAAAATCTATCACTTCTATACCAAATAATAAGTTCCTGTCTTTTCCATTCTGCAGTTTAATTACACAGTTGAGTATAAAGGGAGGCAGGGTTTAGGTGTGTGGGGTTGTGTGCTATTACCGATGGTATGCTACCTCATGGATGTCAATATTTTTCAAAAAATAATGCAGTCATCTGGTTGCCTTACTACATCTCTCTTAATTCAAGTAAATATCCATATTTCAAAATATGCAATTAAACATCCATCCATCAAACAATGAGCCCTTCATCAATTAAATTTTTAACAACCTACTATGTGATAGTCACTGAAATGGGAAGGGGTGGTCAAAACTGCCATAATCTCTGCTTTTAAAATTTTTACTTGGAAATGGATTTAAAAAAAGAATAATTATAATTAATTATATGCATGTGCTTGAAAGGAATATGTACAGGATTTTGTATAAGCGTAAACTAACTTCGTCTTGGAGTATAAGAGTCAACAGAAAAAAGATTCCCTAGAGAAATGATTTTGAAGACTCGATCTGAATGATAAAAAAAATTTAACAAGGTAAAGTGAAGGAAGACAAGTATTTCAGATCTGTGAAAACTCAGAAGTGAGAGAAAGCATGACTGCTTTTAGGTACTGAAGGAAGCAAAGCATGATGCGTTTTAGGTATTGGAAGAAGTCTGAAAAGGCTTGAGAAAATTATGTAAATGAAAGACTGCAACTAGATGAGTTTGGCAATATAAGAAGAGCTCAGATCATGCTAGAGTTCCTACGACCTATTAAGTGTTTTTACTTAAATCAACACTGCATATCTATGGAAGAGTATTAAGCTGAGGAGTGACATGATAGACTTACATTTTAAGAAGTCCACATGGATTGGGGTGGGAATGAGTGACTGCATTAAGACCAATTATAATACTACTGTTATAGGCTGCTATAAAGTGACACAGTAGTGATGAACTTTCAGAGATTCTCTAGCTGAGAATATTCAATTTTTTTTTTTTAAGATTTTCTTTTTTTCCTTTTTCTCCCCAAAGCCCCCAGTACATAGTTGTATATTCTTCATTGTGGGTCCTTCTACTTGTGGCATGTGGGACGCTGCCTCAGCATGGTTTGATGAGCAGTGTCATGTCTGCGCCCAGGATTTGAACCAAGGAAACACTGGGCCTCCTGCAGCGGAGCGCACGAACTTAACCACTCGGCCACAGGGCCAGCCCCTGAGAATACTCAATTTTTGTTCATCTCAAATTGAAGCAGTATTTCTCCAAGAGTTAGCACACATATAAATAAATTACTAGGTTCCTTGGCAGTTAGGCAAGGTCATGTGACTGTGATCCAGCCAATGAAATATGCCAAAAGTAATTAGCTTCTATTCCAGCCTTGGCTCATAAAACTATGCCACTGTGCTCCTCTGTGCTTCTCCACAGGAAATGGGAAACAAACTGTTGAATATGGCAGAGCCTACATCAAGCTGGATCACTGCCAACCTTCTTGCCTGTCCAGTATTATCAGGAAAGCAAAAATGTTTCACATTTGGGGCCTACTTATTACCTCAGTTAAGCTATGCTAACTAATACACAACCTTGGATTTAATTTTAAAAATAAGTTGATTTTGTATACAACTTTAAAATCAGTTAAAGATATTTGGTCGTGTCACCTAATTTTCTTTTATCTAACTTAATTATTATCTAAGCTAGTCTTTACTAATTATAGTGACATGACACTTCACCATGCTGCTTACATATATTGTGCACAATATGCCCTTATATCATTTTTCAAAGTCATTTTTATTGGGATAAAATACACTGTATTCATTTCCCAGGAATGCCATAACAAATTGCTACAAAGTGGGTGACTTATAGAAATTTATTCTCTCGTAGTTCTGGAGGCTAGAAGTTTGAAATCAAAATGTCAGCAAGGTTGGTTCCTTCTGGAGGTTCTGAGGATGAATTTGTCCCATGTTTCTCTTCTAGCTTCTGGTAATCGCCAACAATCTTTGCCCCTTCTTGGCTACAGCTATATCACTCCACTCTCTTCCTCTCTTATCACGTGGCATTCTCTTTGAGTGTCTGTATCATGGGCCTCCACACAGCCTTCTTATAAGGGCACCAGTCATTAGATTTAGGGGATAGCCTTACACAGTATGATCTCAACTTGATTACATCTGCCAACACAGACCTGAATATCAAATATTGCCACATTCACAGGTCCCAGAGGTTGAGACTTTAACATCTCTTTTTGGGGAACACAATTCAATTGACAACATACATATACAACAAAATTCACCAATCATAAAAATATAATTCTTTGACTTTTACTAAAGAAAACACAGTTTGTAAACACTGTCATACTCATGATATGAAATACTTTCATCACCCCCAACAACTTTCTCCTGGCACTTTGCGGTCAATACACCACCAACGACAATCCCTAGCAATCACGAATCGGTTTTCTATCACTATAAATGTTTGCCTATTCTAGTATGTCAGATTAATGAGTCATACATTATAAAATATTTTGTGTCTGGTTTCTGTCACTTAGCAAAATGCTTTTCAAGTTCATCTATGTTGCTGTGTGTATCTGAAATATGCGCTTTTTTGTTGCTGCATAGGGTTCTGTCCACAAATCTGCCGTGATCTGTTTATCCTTTCTCCTGTGAATGGAAATTTTTCAACGTCCATCTGGGTGTAGTTCTACATCACCCCCATGGGTCTTAGTGGGTAAGAGAGACTGACAAGAATATGAAGCTCATGCTCATTGCTGTGCTGTGAACAATAAGGTCCTTTGACTTCTTTTGAAGCTAGAGGTCTCATGTCTTCTACCAGTAAGTGTGAAACCATGACAGGCACACTTAATAACTTACAGGTAGGGTAAAAGACAGTTTCTTTATGATCTCCTTTGTTGATGCTTATTCCAGTGACTAATTATTTCAAACTCGTATGCCCTAGGTTTTATTTTGGGCCTTATCGGTTTTCTCATTCTATTTGTTGTATATAGTTGACCTGATTTACATAAAATGTTTCCAGAGCTATCTGTCTATGAAAAACTTTCAAGCATTTACATACAGTTCAAACATCCTTCTTTAACTCTAAATATGTATATGCTACCACATATATCCTATCATTGCATATCCTATTACATACTTGGGCATCCCCTCCTGAGTATCGAATAGTCATATCAAATGAACTATATCCACAATGAAATTTATTCAATATTCCACATAACATGTTTCTGATCCTAAATATATCATTGAACACTACTTCCTTCACCCATTCCGTCAAAGGATTTTCTACTACTGAACTTTCTCCTAGCTGTGAGATCCTACAGCTTCCATAGCAGCAATTTCTTTTCAATCTGATGCTATTTTCCAGCTTTCTTATTATTGAAATAATTTTCAAAGTTTGTGGCAGAAAGAACAGGGAAGTTGAGAAAGAATTTAGATATTTTGCTTTATCATTATTGAAGTAGAGAGGGAGGGAGGGGAAGAAAAAGGGGAAAAGAGAGACAAAAGCAGACAGAGGCTGAAGATGGCTGCAACTTTGATATGATATAGATATATAGATTAGAAGAGAAAATACATTGAAAGAAGAAGAAATTTAACATATAAGGAAAATCTGCTATTCCATCTTCTTTTACCAACATTTTCTCATTTACTTCTCATAATAAAACCATAAAATAACTATCAACACTACTCTTTTCTATTAGTGGCAAATAAATATCTGAGCAGTCAAGTTACTTGCCTTAACTCCACACTTAGGGTCATTTCAAATAGAGTTAAGCTACTTGAAGAAAATAGAAGTAAACCAATGTGAATTTATTTGTATTTCAACAATAGCTTTTAACATTTTTCATTATGAAATATGGCACTGAGAAAATATACAGAACAAAAATGTAGAACTCAATGATTTTAAAAAAAGAAAAAAAGTGAATTCACATAGCAGAACTCAGATAAAGATAAAAAATATTGGTACTTCCCCCAAAGTCACTTTGTTATCACTTTGCATTTTTACGTCTTTCTTCCCACCCCCCCAGAGATAAATATTATCCTAATTTTATGGCAATGAATTCCTTACACACCTAATTCTGCACACTAAAAACTTGAGCTTAATTTGGCATGCATTTTGGAGCTAATATAAATGTAATCATCCAGTATTATTTTCTGTCTCGCTTCTTTTGCTTACTAAATATGTGTAAACTGGGACTGCTTATAATCCCTTTGTTTTTAATGCTGCATAGTATTCCATTGTGTCTATTTATAGCAATCTATGTAATCTACTCTAGGTGGATATTTGAGTTGTCTTCAATTTCTGGTCTATTACCAGTGTTCCCATGAATATTTAGCTGTAAGAATCTTGGAGAGTATACATATGAATGTCAGTTGGGTTTATACCTAGAAGTGGACTTGCTGACTCATGGAGAATTTGCGTGTTCAACTTTAGTAGATAATGTCAAATAATTTTCAAAAAACCTCTTTAACCAATTATACTCCTTCAAGTAGTATATGGGCATTCCTGCTGCTCCATATTTTCCTCACCACTTGTTAGAATTTTTCTTTTCTTTCTTCCCTTTTTGATATTGGCCATTTGGTTGAGTACACACTGGCATTTCTGTGATTACCTAAGAATTGAGTATTTTTCCATATTTATAATGTATTTAGAATTGTTTAGCTGTGAAGTGACTCTTTATGTCTCTCAGCATTTCTAAAATCGGATTCTTGATATTTTTATTGCTTTAAAACAATATTTCATGTAATCTGGATGTAGGACTTTTATAGGTTATATGTGTTGAAAATACCTTGTACAATTGAGCAAATTGCATTTTTACTGTCTTAATTATGTATATTGATGAAAAACAATCCTCAATTTTATGAAGTGAATTTATTAAAATTTTTAAATGATTAGTGATTATGTTTACTATCCTTTTTATATATCCCTGAGTTTGAGTTGCTAATATATAGTTTAGGATATTTGCATCTGTGTTCATGAGTGATATTGGTGGGTAATTTTCTTTTCTCGTAACATACTTATCAAGTTTTGGTGTCAAGGTTATGTGAGCCCCATGAAATGAGTTGTGCACGTTTCCACTTTTCCATTCCCTAGGAGATTTTTATACTGTCAGCAGAATTTATCACTTAAATTCTTGTTGTAATTCCCGAGTGAGACCGTCTAGAATTAGAGGTTCTTTTTGTGGAAAGATTGTACAATTACGGCTTCAGACTCTAAAAGTGATGTATAGCTACTTGGATTCTTCTTGTCTCATTTTTGTTCTGGAATTTTCCTAGGATTTGTTCATTTCGCCAAGTTTTTCAAATATATTGTCACGTAGTAATGATTCATAATTGTCATCTTTGCTGCTAGTTCTTTCATTCCTTTACTGTCCTAACCCCATTCTTCAACCTCATATGACTAATCTCCACTGTTGCTACTTTGAATAACATTAACATCTTTCAGATTTGACCAATTTTGTATTCCTAGAACATGTACCTTCTTTGCTACTTCGATGAACTTATTCTCTCATCTGGGCTCCTACAGGGCTTTCCTAACTCTTTGTCGCTATCTTCGTCACCTTCAAATGCCCCCTTCACATTGCCAGTGGAGTGAGAAAAGTAAAACACACGTATGATTGCTCTTTTTAAAAGGCTAACATATTCCAAGTATCTACATTATAAATTCCAGTGAATATTTCACTAGAATATTCTTTTCACCGTATTTTTATCTACTTAATTTATACCCTTGTTTTGGTTTAGTATAGGCACACTAACCTCAGCCAGGATGCATTTGCTGCCTACTGTCCTACCTACTGGGTTAGCATAAGGCTTTCCATGGGTCTATACCCTTACACTTATTTGTAATATTATCATTGCTTTAACTGCATTTTATCATAAGTTTCTGTTTGTATGGGCTTTCCATAACTAAATAATTATCTACTTAGTTCTTTAGATTATTTATCTTCATATCTCTGATTTTTCGCTTAGTAACTCACATCACTGAAACCCTCAAGGAATATTTATTAATATAATGATTGAATAGATGAATGAATAAAATATTTACTTTTAAACTAAGTCATTCTGATAATTAATATAGTGCCTAATGGTTTATTACAAGACATTAGAAAAGAGTAACAGTGAAGACAATAAAGTCAACATGTAGTCTCTGCCTTTGTTTTGCTCACTTTGTAATAGTCACTATTATCATGTGGTGGTTTAAGAGCTAGTGAGTATGCCACATCTCTTAAAAGTTTCCTGAGAAGTAAAGGCAGAATATCAAGTGTTTTTGAAAATTTTAAGGTTTCTACATGTACAAACTTAGGTTTTGGAATATCTGTATTAGTCCTGTTACTTACTGAAATATGTTATCTCCTGTCATTTCTCTTTCAAGCCGGGTAACAGAGGGGCAGTTTTTGGTATATAACTTAATTTCCATTAGACGTTGCCACAGCTATATATTGAATGAGTTAACCAAGGATTGCATCTGATTTTAATATTTAATTATTCTTTGTTATTCTATATATTTTTATAGATAATCTTTATGCATTTTCTTAGAAAAAACGATATAGCACTTATGAATGAATTTCAAAGAACTTCGGGGATTTTAATGCTTAATAATTGGTTCCTTATTTACAAATTCTCCCTATTCCTCCTTTTTTACCACTGCTTCTTAAATCCTGTATCGTTTATAAAATCCAACATGAATTATGCCTCCTTCCACGACATCTTCCATCCTCCTATCAAAGTGCATATCTCTTCATTTCTTTCTTCTGCTTAAAAGACTTCAGTGCTTCTCCATCACCTTCAAATTAAGACGCAAACTCCGGGGCATAGTGCGCAAACTCATTCATATCTCAGCCTTTTTGTAAACCCTTCCAGCCTCGTCTCTTTCTGCTCCTCTCCTCTGATCTATATCACAGACAAATTGGAGAAGTCGAATCCCAAGAACATTCATTGTTTCTTGCCTTAATGCCTTTGCACGTGTCCTTCTCTCTGCTTTGAAGGTTTTCTTTTCCATTTTCTGACTCTAACATATCCTTGAAGTGCTAAACTCCTGTTGGGATGGACGCCTTTCCAAACCCACTGATTTGCATCTGACATTCTCCCTATGGCTTTCCATTGCCCCACTGAATGCCACCGTGAGTACGTTAACAATATTACAGTGATCAGTATTCCTTCCAAAATCTTGTTCGACTCTGTACCCCTAGAACCAACCACAGTGCCAGGAAGCTCCATCCTTTTGTTAAATGAATGAATGAATATGCCGGTTTTGTGGACGTGCACTTACATAGGGCTCTTACTATTCTGTCAGCTTACTAGTTTCCCTGTCCTTTCTCCTCTCACTTCTCTCCTTATACCACACTTTCCATCCTGTGGATACATGTTTCATTTATGTGGCGGCTTGTCCTCGCAGATTTCTGCAGTTCACCCTGGGTGCTCCTTAGCATCTGCTAGCTTCCCTTCAGCTCCTAGTTTAAATAATGTTCCATATGCATTCTTCAAGGTTTATTGATTCTGCTCTCTAGAGAGTGCCCTATACTTCAAGTGAAGAATTTGAAAATATGGGCATCATTAAAATAAATTCCTGTGTTTTGGCCAAAATTCAGTTATGGTGCTGTAGTTGTTTGCAGATCTCAGCCTGGAAGCAAAGTTATAGAAACAAGAAATTGAACGTAAGTATCTAAACAACAGATTAATAAAGGAATTTTCCGGGTCTTAATTTTAATCAGTTTATTTGCCACAGGAGAATAGCGTTTGAAGTCAAGGTTTAAAATTCAAATACATATTAATGGAATTTATTATTGAAAAGCATAGAAGTTATAAACAAAGCTAAATTACAGGTAAAACAAATACAGGATGTGAGGAGAAACTTGGAATCTCACCAATATTGTAGTATAATTTTATTTATTTTTTTATAAGTGCTACTGACTTTGTAAAATGTTTCCAATAAGTTGCAGAAAGTTCACAAATTATTATATCTCAGAACCTGAGATAATTAATGTAAATATGCCTTCAAAATCTCTATCACCAGCTCAGAACTTTACCCTGAGGATGTAATCGTTTTTAAAAAATTGATCTGAAAACATCCACATGATTGTCCCATAAGCAACTCAAATTCACCGTGGCTACAACTGAAATTGTGTCAGCATTCTCTGCAAATCTTCTTCTCTTGTCGCCTGAATTTTCTTAATTATTAGGACCTTCATCCACTGAGTACACCATGTATAAGTCACCTCCCTCTCTGTGCTATATATGGCACCCTTCTGTCATCAAATTTGACCAATTCTACAGCAAATCTTTAGTGTATCTCTAGCCTGACTATTAGAGATTTTAGTGATTCTTTCATTTTTACTTGAATAATTGAAATATACTTCCATCTATCCTGTTCTTCAGATCAAACTCTCAGAAATCTCTTTTAATTTCTAATATTTCCTCAATTCACATCTAATCTTTCAGTGAATCCTATAGACTCTACTTGCAAACATATCCCTAATTTGAACATATTTAATCATTTCTGTTGTCAAACCAGTCCAAGTCATCACTCTCTCATTAAGACTACCGCAATAGTTTTCAAACTGGTCTCCTTATCTTGCCCCAAGAATTTTGTACACTGGTATGAAACATTGTTCTAAAGGATAAATCTGATCATAATTTCTATTACTTGCAATGTTTGTCTAAAATAAATCTCCCATCACACATGTTGAAATGCTTGGTAAAATATGCACAAACATAATATTTTAAGTATGTAGCTGAGACTTTAAGAAAGTTAAGTCAATACCCAAAGGCCAAAACATAAAGAATAAGCATGAAACTGGAGAAGGAAGCTTGCAAGGATAGTCAGTTGTCTAGTGGGGATTTATCAATCTTTGAAATCTAGAAGATTATACTGAAAGGTCTGGGGAAAGAAGGCCACATCTTGGGACTGCACAAAATACAGCAAACTGAGAACCAGGCTTAAATATAAAACTCTAAAAAGACTCTATCTTTTGTGAGAAATTGTAGAATACAATAAATTGTCATCCATCAAGGAACAATAAGAACACATCTTTGTGTCATTCTATGCTTTGCTTGGAAAAATACAGTCACTCGTGAAAATCATCAGCACAATCACTGCTGGTTTGAGGATATAAATTCATGCTAGAGTTTTGCCAAGAAATGCAGCTATGTACTTGCCAGGAGAAGTAGCTCCACTAAAGTGCACGACAAAGGAATGCTCTGTTGAGGGGGGCACACTGTCAGGCAGCGCTGAAGATCGTGTCCACCAGCAAAGCACTGCCTGAGATTGTTCCGAAGGAAAAAGTCACAAACCACAGAAACAAAGAAAACAGACAACAAAGTATCGTAAGCAATAATAAGCAGAAAGAACACACAGCAGAAATAGACCCCCCAAAACTTTGTGTAATTATTATAACAGCTGTCATTTGACCAGTGCACACCATGTCAGAGTACTTCCCATGTGCTAATATTTAATTCTCAAAAGAACGCAAATAGATATCGGCAATGTTTCCATTTTCCATATGAGAAAAGTGAAATGGGTAAGTTTAGAGTATTTCCTCTTTTCACGTGTGAAATAGAAGTTACATATTCAAATTCTGGCCTTCTTGCTTTTAACTACCATGCTACGCTGCTTCCTATTAGAAAGATCAGCTACTGACTATTTTAGTGTATTGAAAATGATTAAAGTACTCAAAGATGGACCCGAAAACATGAACAAGAAATAGGAGCTTATCACACACACACAAAAACCCAACGCTAGTGTTTTAAAAAGGAAAGAAAGAGAATTTGTTAAAAGAAAATTATTACTGCCAAGATTAATCTTGGATTATAAGAATAGCTGAGTTCATTTTTTTTTTTTACTTAATAGCATCATTCTTTAAAATTTATTGGTAAGTTTGCTCACTCAAACTTTCAGCAATTCTTTAATGGAATTTAAGGCATTCAAATTCATGCATTAATATGAAACTGACTTTTTTTTAAAATGTGCCTTCAGGGTCAAGGAAGAAAACTGCAATAGTCATTGGACATCTGGCCCAGACTGCCAGTTTCCTGATGAAACTGAAACCTGGGTTTTATTTGTCTTCTCTAATTCCTTTTGAGTCCTTGGAGTTTGTGCCATGATGCTAGGTAACACAAATAATGAGATTTTGCAAACATTAATTTTCTCGACATAAGTCCTTTAGGAGCTGGCATCTTGCTGAATTTTGTAGGTGTGGATTGTGTTACAACAATCTACGGCATCCTAAGAATTCCTGCACGGAATGTTATGGGAAGTATCCCTTCCAATTCCAATGTCTTGAGATACATATGGGCAGTACATGGGGAAGGCATCCTGGGCTATAGCTGCTGAAGTTACTCCAAGTTTCTCTAGACAGAGACAACTCTCTGGCTAGGACTGAACATTGTAAGACTTTGAAGATAATGAATTGTAAACTTCAATTTCTTAGGACTTTTAACTAAGAAGGTCAACAGTATTTGATTTCAGACTAATTAATTTGATTTTAACCTAAGAATTTTGGATTTTCATTTCTTCGGTACTCTAAACTCAAAATTCTTGGATTTTAATCCTCTCCCCAACGTCATAGTAGATAAAATAATTTCTTTTTGGATATGAGGGCAATACTGTACTGTTGGTATTTAAATTTTGGAATATCTGTGTGTGTGTGTGTGTGTGTGTGTGTGTGTGTGTGTGTGTGTATGAGGAAGAGCCCTGAGCTAACATCTGTTGTCAATCTTCCTCTTTTTGCTTGAAAATGATCATTGCTGAGCTAACATCTGTGCCAATCTTCCTCTATTTTATGCAGGATGCTGCCACAGCATGGCTTGATGAATGGTGCTATGACCATGCCTGGGATCCAAACCTGTGAACCCTGGGCTGCTGAAGTGGAGCACGTGAACTTCACCATTACGCCAGGCCGGCCCCTTAATTATTGGAATATCTCAGTATAAGTTAATCCTCTTGCAAAATTTCTGATAAACACAACATGGCCAGACACCATTTTGCATGAGAACTAGAAGAGTGTTGAGTTCAGTTGATTTAACATGTTTATTTTTCTTAAACCTAATGACTTAGGAATTAAAAATCATGTGGATTGTCGGAGAAAAACATATTCTTCACACTTAATATCTTCTTCCATTGGGAGAAACATCCAATAAAGTAAAAATTTTTGGACTTTCTCCATTAGATGCCTTTTGATAAATTTCCCCTTTTGTTCCGTGTTTATAGAATTTGACAGAGCAACATTAGGTTTATATATGGATATTTTTGAGCTCCACTATTTTTAATTTCTTGTTTTAATTTCTTAGCCCTGTAGGGGCTAAGGCAACATGCAAAACAACCCAAAGGAGGCCTCATTAGTGTCTTGCTAAATTAAATTATTCGTATAGGTCCTTAATTTGGTCAATCAGAATAAAATAAAGCCAGATTTGGGAAGATAGTCCCCTTGCTCATGAGTTTAATGAGTAACACTATGAAAACTGGGTCCCAGCTGGTACCAGGAAGGATAAATTTCCCAAACTTTTCAGGACAGAGTCAACTGCCCCAAGGTCAGGATTATCTCATGTTCCGGTACTGCCCCTCCATAGAAAATTGTGTATTTAAAAAGGTAAAATAAAATTAAAAATCCAAAGAAGTCTTTCTGCCACAGGAAATATTCAAGGTCAGGCAGTTCCTATGCCCACCCCCCCTTGATTTCTAGAAAGGGGAAGTATTTTTATACTATACATTCATTTTTCTGCTGGACATTCCACTTCAAGACTATGTTTCCTCCTTTACAAGCTATAAAACTGCCTTTCTTGGAACAACATTCTACATAAGGAGAAATCTAGCTATTTAGACAATTTTTATGCTAATTATCTCATAACAACATCTGAGAAACAACACACAAATGGTTGTAATATGTTTATGGCTCATTTAAATTAGCAAAGAAAACCCCTGAAAATGCAAAATACTTGTGGATAAAGTCATAGACAAGCAATATGGTTCTCAGATCATGTTTCTACCTGGAGAACATACCTCCTCAAACTACCATGGAAGTCCAAATTAGCTGAAACTCTCTCCAGATACATAGAGAAAGAAACCTATGTTCTGTCTTTCTTCCTTTTTAACTTCTATATTAAAATGTTGATATCGCTTTTTAGTTTAATTCATTTCTCTGTAGAATAGAGAGATAAACGATCTTTCTGCCTATTGATGTCTTATTTTCATATGTCTAAAATAGTCTTAGCAAGACATTCATCTAGGTAGATTACTACTATGAGAAACAGTGGATGAGAACGATTTTTAATAGAGGTGGTTAAGTTAGATAACTGAGGTAAAATCTTAAATGTTAGGAAAATACTGTCAAACGAGGCTTCTCATTTCCCTCATGTGATAAATGGGAATACTATGACTATTACCATGTAAACTTCTGAGAGGTGAATGACATGATCCATATTAAGCACTTAGCAGAATGTATGGCTACTAATACTCAACATTTATGAAAACTTTAGCTTTCTTGGTTCAAAAATATCTACTGTGGAGATGGTTACTACACAATGCTAATTTATGTTGTCTCAATTGCCACAGGTTTAAAATGTACTCATTTGTAATAATATTTTTATTACTTGACTATAGATGTACTATAGTTCAGTACAACTGAGTTTGTTCTTTATGTGACTGTGCCTATTTTGGAGTTTCTACATGCATGTATTATCTGAAAGCATTAGCCACTCCATAAAATTTTAACCATTTTTTTGTTTATCTTACATTTAAAATTATAAATTCTTTGTAATGTGATCATGATTGCATGCCACTCTCATTTTTTTCTAGGAGGAAAAGTTGGTATTGGATAAAATTGAATATTATAAATTATGAAAATATTTGTACATTTCATGTGACATTTCTCTTATTGGTGGTATCTAGCAATCTTCAAACACAGTAGAACATAAAGCGTTAACACACCATCTATTATCTGGTTCATAATATTAGCAGCATATTTTATTTAATGCAGTACAAGCATTTTAAATTACATGCTTGAATCATCTTCTTTTACACGCACACATATATACAAATGCATGAGAAACTAAGATAAAACATAAAAAAAATTATAATTTTTAGAAAAAATAAATTTATGGAAATTATAGAAGAAAATGTATTCAGTATATGTGCCTTGAAGAATTGAGTAATATAAAAAAATAAGGAAGTCTATTACTGGTAAAAATGATAAATTGGCAACAATGTCATCTTGTAATAAGAATGATAAAATTTTACATGTTGATCTTAGAAATATGTCGTGTTCAACATGAATTGAGTCTTCAAAAGTTAGTCTTCAAAGAACCGTGCAACATGGATGATATAAGACTTTGGGATTGTCTGAAAATATCTTTATCAGAAGGAGATTTTACGTTTGGGAAAAATACGGAACTTTTAGATTATGACAGACAATTAGAAAGGAAAGGACCTATAAATCACATCAATACAAAACTTAGGTAAATGCCCTCATTATCTATTGTTAACCTGGAGTTATACTGCTTCTCTGGAGGCTTTAGGAGGTATGAGGACCGTCTGTCTATTTCATCATTAATGGGGAATGCTCTGGCCTGTGTTGCCTGGAGAATAGGGTCACTAATTTTCTATAGGGCACAGAACCGTCTTGCTCACTAACCCTGCTGAGGCAAATAGAAGCCTTCTGGTTTTTATTTTGATGTGCTAGATTGTAGTTTTGGGCACAATTTCAAGTTCTGAAGGAACTCACTATGATTCTTATATTTTATTTTGCTTGTTCTCTGTTAATGAACATTATGAACCATGAACTTATTGAGAAAAAAATCAATATTCTTTACTTTATGGGCACAGGTATGTGCCTGAAAAAGCTTGCTTTTCTGTCCTTCTAATAAGGTAGACTTTAAATATTAGCCTTTTATATAAGTTATAAAGGTGTGTCCACAGTGAGGCTTTTTCCATGGTGGCATCTCATTAATTTAATTAGGAAATCAGCTTGAGATCCTTCCAGATAGTTTTAGCATTCAGGAAACAACTAATATTGTGTCCGTTGCTACCATGTAGGATTAACTTACTGTGTATCTTTCTATATTGCATCGTTGCTGGCCCAATGTACTCATTTGAGGAACACTTTGTTATGCGTTCAAACTTCAATGGACATTTCATTGTCTGAATGAATCAATTTCTACATATTTAGAATAATAGCTTATTTTTGTTGCATTTGTGTATGAAAACACCTGCAACTCTGTAAAAAAGTCAATAGAGCATTACAACTTGTCCATGAACGTCAATAATAAAAATCTTATGATTCTTAATATTTAATTAAAAATAAATTATTGATTCCTAATAATCAAATATCAACATTTTATTGAATATCAAGGGAATATTAATCAGGCATAAATTTACTACTGAGTTAGTATTTCTGTTTTATACACTTTGGCAAGTAAGAATTAGTAAGAAAAAATTTTGAGAAAAAATCGTATGACTGATATGACTTTAAGACTGAACACCACTCTTAGAAGTGTGGTAATACAGATATTCGGGGGGGGGGGGGAAGAATAATAATGAAGACAGGTAAATGCTAGACAAATTACAGCAAACATATTTTAAAAATACTTTTGAACTCACAAGAAATAAGGATGTTAACGAAAAATAAGAAAACATAATAAACAAGACATAAGCTAATATCAGAGTGGCACTGAATACAGAAGCCATAATTTCTCATATTTATTAACAATTCTAGGAACATAAATGTGAAGAGATGAATGACTCCACGAAGAATAGGATTCTGGTTCTGGGACCCTTATAGGAAGTCATCCCTCAACATAGATGCTTCATAATTCACGTAGATGAAGTACTGATAAATGTCAGTTTACAATAAAAACATCGTAACAAATGCCATGAGAAGGCAATCTACCATAAGCATGAGCTAGCCAAAACAGTACTCAATAAATTCATATCCAAATAATTCAAAATTGGAGGTATTATATACAGATTATAAAGTAAGTATGTAGAAAGTTTTGAAAATAATGTATACAAAATCTTTTAATAAGCAAGAAAAAGAGATGACAAAAATTCAGAATATTACTGTGTGTTTAGATTTAGAAATAAACTAATTTAAACTTCTAGTAATTAAAAGTTTTGGTGTCAAAATTAAAAACAAAAAATAAAATATAATCTTAGGATGGTTTAAAGAGTGGATTAGAAACAAGCATAGAAACACTTACTAGATTGATCTTAAGTCATGATACAGTCAAAAGCAAAAGATGAAACTCGGGTAAGAGGCACAGCCAGTAAGGCAAGAAGGTGTACCATACATCTAATCTGAGTTCCAGAAAAGAATAAAGAAAACAATGGGGAGGCTATATTAAAAAATATGATGAGAATTTTTCAATATTGGTGAAAAATATCAATCCTCTGTTTCATGAAGGACATCACATTCCAAGCAGAATAAATAAATTCATATCCAAAGAATACCAAAGACAAGATCTGAAAGCAGCCAAATAGAAAAGAGAGACCGCATACAAATCAATGGTTATTAGACTGACAGCAGTTTCTTCAATAGCAGAGAAAATATTACATTGATAACATCAAAGTGACAAGAGAAAATATTTGTCAATATAAAATCATGTACTTAGGAAAACTATCAATATGGAAGGGAAAACAAACACATTTTCAGGTTAACTAAAACCATTTACCAGCAATCGATCTTTTCTAAAGATTTCATAACAAAGATGGTCCCACAAATAGTTTCAATTTTAAAATTTTCAATATTATTACTGTACCATTCCCTTCCATGGCCATAGATTACACAACACCAAAAATGTTGGTTTTCAAAAATATAGAAAATGTCTTCACACAACATTTTGAACCTAAGCTTAATGTTATGCAGCAAATATTTCTTCCAATTTTGGTAACTTGCTGGACAATTGGCTCTATCATTTCCTTGGATACCAGTGATGGTGTAAAAACTGTATTAGAGCAACAGGAAATTGTTAAGAGAGAAAGGAATTTCTGGTAGTCCAAAGAATAGGTCCCTCCTCTCAGGCTATATTTTCAACCAAATTGAAAACTATTAGTTTAGCATTGTGTTTCTTATCTGTGATGTTTATATCCTTAGGGTTATGCAGCATAAGGCATACTAGCAACACACAAAGACACAGAATAAGAATGCTGTATTAATTCTACTGGAGTGGAAGATAAAATTCGTGATTTTAAAACATAAACTAATGCAGGGAAAGCATGTTTAAAGGAAAACTTATAGCATTGAATGCAGATATTAGAAAAGAAGAAAGAGCCAGAACCAATCATCTAAGTGTCCACCTTAGGAAAGTAGAAAAAGCGGAGCAAATTGAACCCAAAGTAAACAGAAGACAAGAAAGAATAATTACAACAGAATCAATGAATTTGAAAATAGAAAATCAAAAACTGATTCTTTGAAAAGATCATTAAAATTGATAAGCTTCTAGCCAGTCTATTTCAGCAAAAAAGAAAGAAGACACAAGTTTCTCATATCATAAATGAAAGAAGGGACAGCACTACAGAGCCTATGGGCATTAAAAGATTAATAAAGGAATACTATGAACAACTCTATGCCCACAAACTTGATAACCTAGATGAAATAGACTAATTCCCTGAAAGGCACAAGCTGCACAAAACACAAACCAATGAAAGAAGAAAAGACAACAAAATAAGGCTATATATATTAAAGAAATTGAATCAATATTAATAACTTTCCAAAAGAGAAACACCAGGCCCAGATGGGTTCACTGGTGAATTCTACAAAACATTTAAGATAGAAATTATACCAATTTCAGAGGATAGAAGCAGAGGGAGCATTTTTTAAGTCATTCTATGAAGCCAGCATTGCCATAATTCCAAAACCTGACAAAGATATTACAAGACAAGAAAACTAAAGACCACTGTCTCTCATGAATATAGATGTAAAAATTCTCAACAAAGTATTAGTAAATCAAATCCAACAATATATAAAAAGGATTATACACTACAACCAAGTGGGATTTACCCCAAGTATACAAGGCTGGTTCAAAATTCAAAAATCAATTAAGGAAATACATGATATCAATAGACTAAAAAAGAAAAATCAAATGATCTTATCAATAGATGAAAAAAAAGCATTTGACAAAATCCAATACCGGTTCATGATAAAAACTTTCAGTAGACTAGAAATAGCAGAGAACTTTCTCAACTTGATAAAGAACACCTATAAAAACCTACAGCTAACAGCATATTTAGTCATGAGAAACTTGAAGCTTTTCCACCAAGATCAAGAATAAGGCAAGTATGTACTCTATCACTCCTCCTTTCAACACTGAACTGGAAGTCCTAGCTAATGTAGTAAGACGAGAAAAGAAAATAGAAGGTATACAGATTGGGAAGAAATAAAACATTGTTAACAGATGACATGATTGTGTATGCAGAAAATCCAAAAGAATCAACAAAAAACCTCTTAGAACTAAGCAGCAATTATAGCAAGTTTGCAGGATACAAGACTAACATACAAAAGTCAATTGGTTTCCTATATATCAGCAATAAGCAAGTGGAATGTGAAATTAAAAACATGATACCATTTAAATTGGCACCCTCCCAAAATAAAATACTTAGGTATAAATCTAAAAAAATGTACAAAATATATATGGTGAGAACTACAAAACTGTGATGAATGAAATCAAGGAAAATCTAAATAAATGGAGAGAGATTCTGTGTTCACAGATAGGATGACTCAATATTGTCAAGACATCAGTTCTTCTCAACTTGATCTATAGATTCAATATAGTCCCAATCAAAATCCAAGCAAATTATTTTGTGATATAAATTATAAACAGATTCTAAAATTTATATGAAGCAGCAAAAGACCCAGAATAGCCAACTCGATATGGAAGTAGAACAAAGTTAGAAGACTGACAGACACTACACAACTTCAAAACTTACAATAAACCTACAGTAATCAGGGTAGTGTGGTACTGGCAAAATAATAGACAAACAGATCAATGAAACAGAAAGGAGAGCCCAGAAATACACCCACACAAATATACTCAACTGATCTTTGAAAAAGGAGCAAAGGCTATACAATGGAGCAAAGACAGTCTTTTCAATAAATAGTGCTAGAACAACTGGACATCTACATGCAAAAGAATAAGTTTAGAGACAGATCTTACACCAGTCACAAAAATTAACTCAAAATGGATCATAGACCTAAATGCAAAAGGCAAAACTATAAAGCTCCTAGGTGATAACATAGGAGAGAACCTAGATGACCTTGGGTATGATGATATCTCTTTAGATACGACACTAAAGGCACAATCCATGAAAGAAATAATCGATAAGCTGCACCTCATTAAACTTAAAAACTTCTACTCTACCAAAGACAATGTCAAGAGAATGAGAAGACAACCCACAAACTTGTAGAAAATATTTGAAAAAGATGCATCTGATGAAGGACTGTTACTAAAATTTCTTAAAATATCTTAAAACTCAACAATAAGAAAACAAACAGCTGGATTAAAAATTGGGCCAAAGACTTTAACATACACCTCAACAAAGAAGATATACAAATGCCAAATAAGCATATGAAAAGATGCTCCACATCATATATCATCAGGGAAATGCAAATTAAAATAACAATGAGATACCACCACACACCTACTAGAATGACAAAAATGTAGAATACTGACAACATCAAATGTTGGCAAATATGCTGAGCAACAGGAACTCTTGTTCATTGCTGGTGGGGATGTAAAATGGTCCAGGTACTTTGGAAGACAGTTTGGCAATCTCTTACAAAACCAAAGATACTCTTACCATATGATCCACCAGAAGCATCAGACACTTCTTGGCATGTAGCCAAAGGAGTTGAAAACTTATGTCCACACAAAAAACTGTACACACATATTTATAGCAGCTTTATTCATAATTACCAAAACTTGGAAGCAGCCAACATTTCCTTCATTAGGTAATTAGATAAATAAACTGTGGTACATTCAGACAACAGGGTATTATTCAGTGCTAAAAAGAAATGAGCTATCAAACCAAGTCATAGAGGAATCTTAAATGCATATTACTAGGTAAAAGAAGCCAATCTGAAAAGGTTGTCTGATTCCAACTATAGGACATTCAAGAAAAGCAAAATTCTGGAGACAGTAAAAAGATCAGAGGTTGGGCAAGGGGAGGGATGAATAGGGAGAGCCCAAAAGATTTCTAGGATGGTGAAAATACTCTCTATGTTAATATAATGATGGGTATATGTCACTGTATATTTATCCAAACCCACGGAATTTACAATACCAAGAGTGAACCAAAATGTAAACTGTGAACTTTTGGTGACGATGATGTGTCAGTGTAGGTTTATCAAGTACAACAAATGTATCACTCTGGAGAGGAGGGGTTGTAATACTGACAATGAGGGAGGCTATGCATGTGTAGGGGCAGGGAGTATATGGGAAATATCTGTACCTTCCTCTTAACTTTTCTCTGAACCTAAAACTACTCTAAGAAATTAGTCTTTAAAAAAACATAAATTATGGCATATCAGATGAATTTTGCACTGCGAGGCTCTACTTCAAAGTTAGCATCCTTTCCCCTGCCCCAATTCTAGAGGTGCACACACTATCTGTAACAGCCCAGAGGTCCCAGGAGATCACAGGAGACCAGCACGGTCAGTTTCTAAGGATTAAGGAAAATTTAAGAATCCTCATCTTTTAATGAAACCTCATAAAATTTCAATGTTGACAACAAATTCCAAAATGTAAATACATGCTGAAGGTTCTACCTACATTACCAAAAGCAAAACATGCCTTCAGACTATAGGTCACAGACCATTCCTTCCTCGTGTTTGCTATAAAATCTTTGCCCCATAATCTTACACGCAACCCCTACAGTTGGTGATTTAACCCAAATTAAATGGATGTTACCACTTCAGATAATTTTAAACTAAGGCCCATAGTAAAAATCTTATATTTCAGTTGAATGAAAATTCCATAAAGTCAGGGATGTGGCCTGTGTTGTTCATCACTCCACAGTGTACCCAGCGACTACACAATTAACCTGGCACATCGTAGCTACTGAGTATTTGTAAACAGTAAATATATATATATGTAATTTATGAATAAATTATGCAAAGAAGTAAATCAAGGGATATATTTAGGTCCTGTAGCCCACATTCTAGTTTCTGTCCTTCAATCTTACTATTAGCATATTTTCCCCACACCCTCTTAAGTGTACTCAGTCTAACTTAGTAATAAATACTTTGAATTTTGCTGGAGTGACCTTGGTAAATTTCTTATTACTGTATAGTCATCTTCAAAATCTATTAAAGGAACTGTAGTCTGAGACCAGGGTCTCGAGTCATCTCCTTCTTAGCAGGAGGTAGTACTAACGATCAGATGTAGAATTAACAAAAGATATAAAATGCAACTTTTTTGGTTATAAAAATTATAGAATTTAAAAGACCCCACGGTGTTCAGCCGCCGACTCTGTCGCGTCGTGACGTGTGCTGAATCGCGGGAAGGACCCCGGGTCCCCGGGAAACAGCAATGGAGTCAGTGGTCATTGAGGACGTGGTTGTGAACTTCACCCCAGAGGAGTGGGCTTTACTGGATCCTTCACGGAAGAAACTCTACAGAGATGTGATCTGGGAAACCTTCACGCACCTGGCCTCAGTAGAAAGCATAGGGTAGGGAGACTCTGTGAAAGCGAAGAGGGTAGTCAATGTGGAGAAAACGTCAGCCTTCTTCCAAATCTCAGTCTGAACAAGAAAACTACAGGAGCTAAACCATGGGGATGCAGTGCATGTGGAAGAGTCTTCACGCATCATTCATTGCTTAAAATGCACATTAGATGTCACACTGAACATAAAACATATGAGTATCAAAAATATGGAGAGAAGCCATATCAATGTAAGGAATGTGGGAAAGCCTTCACTTATCTTACTTTAGTTCAATCACATGAAAGAACTCATACTGGAGAGAAACCCTATGAATGTAAACAATGTAGTAAAGCATTCACTTGTTCCAGTTATCTTCAAGTACGTGAAAGAATTCATACGGGAGAGAAACCGTATGGATGTAAGAAGTGCAGTAAAGCATTCGCTTCGTCCAGTTATCTTCGAATACATGAAAGAACTCACGCTGGAGAGAAGTCCTTTAAATGTAAAATGTGTGGTAAAGCCTTCATTTCTACCATTTCTCTCGCAACACATGGAAGAACTCACACTGGAGGGAAACCCTACGAATGTAAAAAATGTGGTAAAGCATTCGCTTCTTCCAGTTATCTTCGAATACATGGAAGAATTCATACTGGAGAGAAACCCTATGAATGTAAAAAATGCAGTAAAGTATTTATTTGTTCCAGTAATCTTCGAGTCCATGAAAGAAGTCACACTGGAGAGAAACCCTTTGAATGTAAAATCTGTGGTAAAGCCTTCAGTTGTAACAGTTCTCTTTCAAGACATGAAAGAATTCATACAAGAGAGAAACCCTACGAATTTAAAACATGCAGTAGAGTATTCACCTTTTCCAGTTCTCTTGAAAAACATGAAAGAACTCTGGAGAGAAAACCTCATGAATGTCAGGAAAGTGGGATAGGCTTTATTTCTCATGCAGACTTTTGAGGATATGCATAAATGCACACGAGAGGATAAACCATGTAGACATAAATAATTTGGGATAGATTTTGTCATCCCAGTTCTTCCTGAAGGCATGAAAGGACTCACTTGATAAAAATGTCTTGAATGTAAACAGCATGAGAAACACTTCAGTTGGCCTACATCTTTCTGTGTGAAACTCCCACCAAAAAGAAATGTAAAGGTAAGTCCTATGAAAAAGCTTCACGGAATTTAATTTGTATGTGAGCTTCTAGAAAACTTTCAACAGGAAAGAATTGTTATAAAAGTAGTAAGTAGATTGTATTTATCAAACTTCTTTATTAAAGTGCAACATTGGACTGTGGATTTCTATTAATTACTTCAGAAATGAATATTGAGGTGAGATGATTCTGCTAGTCATCCTTCATAAATAGTAAATAAGATTCATAGGTAATGCTTTTCCCTTAAATCAGTTAATAATTTTTTATCTTTACTTTTTTTTATAATGTTTTAATTTTTCTCTGTTAAGGGGCCATTGAAAAGTGACAGTTTGTATTTGTTGTGATTTTCTTAGTGGCCTTGTATTTACAGTTCCTGCTTGTGCCTCATCCATTGTACACATTGTACATGTTTCAGAGAAAGCTCCTTTTTGGGGTTGGTGGGTGGAGGAGCCTGTTTTTATTTTCTGTACTATTAAACAGTTGGAAAAAATTATGTATGGCAAGTTTATCCAGTAGTGTACTTCCTGTGAATTATTTTCCTATTTGGGCCTTTGCTGTTTGTCCTTCCTTCTGACTGGCATTTGGTGAATAGACTTTGAATTAAGTAGAGGCCTGTGGCAGGGCAACAAAATCTAGAGCTGGACACATCACCCCTGTACTGCATCATGTCAGTGAGGGTAATCTGAAGAGCTAGATCTTTAAGAATCCATCCCCTTTATGTGCCGTGTTGGAATTGCCCAATGGCCTCACTTACATGAGATTTGGAAGGCAGAAGCACACAAGGCCTTAGGCAGATTTTTGAGTGACGACACAGGGAGGGAGACAGTTACGTATGAGCTTCAAGGACACCACCTTCCAACCCTTTTTCTGGATTCTTTGCCCTTCTTGTCAAGAGTATCTTGAAAACCACCAATAACTAGTTGATTTCCATATTGTTAGAGATGCATTTTCCACCAGTTTTACATCAAAGATCCATTCGAGTTAGGGTCTTTCTGTAAGGCCTCTTGTGTCCACCAGGAAGCTAATTCAGACCTTTGTGGGTGGGAGTATTGTCTGATTCCTCTTTTCTCTAGATGATAATGGAATAAGGTCTGATGTGTATAGGAAACACCTTGTGCTATTGATAGTGCTAGTGAGCACATTTTCCTGCTTCACCATGGCATCTACAATGGGACATAAAAAGAAGCACCTGTGAGTTTGTTTCCCTGCTCCGTTGTGCAGTGGCTGCCTTGACCCAGTTGTTCTATGTGAGAACAATCACCTTGCGTGTGCTGGGAAGACTGTGTGTTTCCTGTTACTTGTAGCTTGAATGGATTCCCTCGATGTGTTCTCAGTAACATTTGACTGTATGTCAATAAAACTATGTCCATTTGTTTGTGAAATAAAAAAAAAAAATTATAGAATTTATTTTTTATGACATATTACAAGGTCTGAAGCAAATAATTATTTCTACAATGTCCACAGTATGGCATTGATCCAATGTCATCCAGCTAATTCTTTTGTAATTGTCATATTTTAAGATGAACATAAACAATTTTGCAGTTTATGATATCAACCTTTTATCGTCTGAAATCTGCTTAACGCTAAAACTTCATTTTTTTCTCTGTCTATGCTTTTTCTGTTCTGGTCTATTGCCCGTGCTTTCCAGGCTGCCCGAAATGCTCTTCAACATCCTCTTCTGCTGGCTCCATGGATCTTTCTGTGACACTGCAGGGCTGTGGAAGAGGTCCCTTGTATGATAGGTAATATGTTTACCTGCTTAAATTGCCCATTGAACCCTTTGCTTCTTGAGTGTGTGTGTCTTGTCCGCTATTGTATTTATAGCGTTTACCCAACTGACTGGCCTATTAGTGATATTCAATTAATATTTGATAAATGAGTGAA
The DNA here is from genome assembly GCF_037783145.1 of Equus przewalskii. Lineage (NCBI taxonomy): Eukaryota > Metazoa > Chordata > Mammalia > Perissodactyla > Equidae > Equus > Equus przewalskii. The sequence goes on along the minus strand of NC_091833.1, from coordinate 73,756,263 downwards.
TAAATGACTTTCACTGGACTCTTTAAGAAAGTTGCTGATATAACCGTGGTTCTGAAATTTCAATGCTTATCATTGAAACCTGTAGATATTTCCTTTACTTCTCTTTCATCCAATATTATAGTCATCAGAACTCTATTAACTAGAATTTCAGCATTTATTTAGAATGATGATAATGTGAACACTCTAATGCTATCTGACTCATTATCTGTTAAATTCCTTTCAGCATGATTTTAACAACACTTTTAATATGCTGCATTTCGATTAAAAAAACATGATATGCACAATAGCATTAATCCAAATATTTGATTAACTATAATACTACATTTCCCTGTCATTAAAGATAACAGATAATTTATTATTCTTGTTGTAATGATATTAATATTCTAGCTAAATGAGTCTATTTAAATCTAACATTAAACTCTCACTGGCTGATTAATGTACATCAATAATTTCATATGCTGATTTGATATGTTTTAATGCACTATATACTTTTTTAAAAATGCAGAGAATCTTTATTTTCTTCTGGATATATTTATGAAATGAGATGTTCAAAGCATCAGTAACTAATAATCGTCTCCACTCTACACTTTTCTTAGGAGTATATCATGCACATAATCGAACCTTAGAGTTTTCTATGAGGTATTTAACACCATGGAGCCCTGAGGATGCATTACAGCAACAGTAAATATTTCTCTTTGGGGACAGAGGATGTTGCAATGATATAATGCGTAATAAGGCATTATGTTTCTAATCTTGGATGTTTGTGGGTGATGAGGACATAAAAACAAATAAAAACACTGGAAGCAGTTTGCTGAATGTTAAATGCAATAAAGAAGTGATCCAAACCCTGAGCACTGGCTAGCATGGGGATAAGCCCAACTAGAGGACGTTCTAAGTTAAAGACCAGTGAGCCTCGGCCGCTGACTTGATAGTAATCAGACACCAGCAGAAGGAAAGAGCCGTTGATTGGTGCTTTGCTTTTTTCATTTCTCTTAGAGGTATTTGGTTTCTCTTAGTGAACTGTGAGCTGAAAGTAATCTGCAAAGTAAAATAACACACAAGCTTGAGTCGTCCTACAGACATAGCACTGCCGTTACGAAAGCGAAGGGTGTAGGTGGGTGGTGAAGTGCTGCTCTAAAACGCAATGTCTAACTAGAATTGAAGTTCTGGCTTCTGTCATGTTGCAACACAATAGACAGAAGATGAAATTCTACTGCATTCAGGTTCTCCTAGGCAAGATGGCCTTTTTTGGGAAGGTCAGGAAAATGTTATAGCTCCAGGTATTGGTAACACACCATTTCACCATTTAAAACAGTATCTACTTAGATTTACATTTGAGGGAATTTTTAAAAATTTAGAAAATAAAGACATAAAGGAGGATATCATTATTTTAATCAATATTTGCTCAACAGGAGTTTTCAGGTGTGTAAAATTTCTCCTTTTCTTTCTCTTCTTAGCCTCATCTTCTTTTCTGCCTCCCATGGTGATGACTCATAATTCCTGAATTAATTGTTTTGTTTTTATTAATTCCATTCAATTTCATAATCAGTTTTTTGTTCATACATGAATTCGTCCAGTTCAGCAGCTTGAGGCAAGCCTGGTGGGAGGCATATAGAAACTGGCTTTGAATCTAGAAATTTTAGTCTTGCTTTTGCATTTATCATGGAAGTACCTGGATGGTGAGTTTGAACAAAGTTTTTTCTTGCAAGCTGTTTGATGAGGAGACCTTAATCCTAAACCCTATTTCTCAGTTCCTTTCTTTGCTTTAAAGTAATGCTAAAATGAGGGCCAAGTAGTGTAACCTTTACAATATTGATTTCCTTCAGAATAACCAAAGCCAGTATAGAAGGCTGTGCAGTCGGCTGCGAGCTGGAGGTTCTCCAAAGAGGAAAATAAGCAGAGCAGAGCTTGGAAAAGCCACCAGAGACCCTTGTGAAGACTTTAAGAAGGCTTCACAACAACTCCACGGAAGACAGCTGTATAATGTTTCATGATTAAACAGTGCAAACGCAAGGTACGAACAGCGATGATCTGTTAAACTTGGGATGCGTTAAAATGGATAACTTATCTAAAGAGGAACGATTATAAGCACTTATTGAATATTTTCCTCAAATTTATAAATAGAAAATGTTAGTTGGTCACATGATTATTTAACTGATTCACTTAAATAAAAATGTATAGGGTGTTGTCAATTTACCTCATCGAAATGCCAAAGCCTTTTCAACATGGTCAATAACATGATATGATGCCCATAAAGAAAACAGTCTGCTTTTTAATTTTATTTACAGATTAGTGATCATAGAAATAGCATTTCCTATTGTGGGAATTGTTATATGTTAACTTATTTGGAGCAATTTCTGTGTCTGCTATGTTGACTAGTGTTATACTATTAGATCACCGGATTAAAAAAGTAATCTTTGTGAATGAGAATATGATGTAAATTTCCTGTAATATCCTTATTTAACTGTTTTCTGGCTTTCCTGTTCGTACAATAGTTTTGATCCACCCATTTTTTTAATCAGTAGTAGGACAAAATCTATGCTAAGTGTACCTGTGCTTTGCTGGAAAACTTGGGTTCTTCCCTTTCTTAAACATATTCTTTCTGATACTTAAGAAGGCAGCATGAATTCATTTTAAGGCCAGTACATTTGCTGTGCATATGGGATAAAGAAGTCTCTTACATTTTGGCTTACTAGATCCTGCTTTGTGCCATGACAATGAGTATTGTGGAATTTGAACTGTCATTCTTTGTGAGGTCTCTCAGCTCCCATCATTCTTCATGGCTCAGTTTTAACAATATAATCCCAGCTCGCTTTAGTCCAAATCAAAGAGATATAGTCTTATATTCTAATTTTACTTTCAAGTATAAATGTTGTCAAAACAGTAATGCATATGGTAGTCTTATATGAACTAAAATCAGTATGTTTTATTATTAATATAAATCATGAAGTGAAGCTAAGTATGTATGTACAACTTTTATCATATACTGCTTAAAAATACTACATATGAGCCAGCCCTGATGGCTTAGTGGTTAAAGTTCAGTACACTCTGCTTTGGTGGCTATGGCCTGGTTCCGGGGCATGGAATCACAGCACTCGTCTGTCAGTAGCCATGCTGTGGCGGCAGCTAACATAGAAGAACTAGAATATACAACTATTTACTGGAGCTTTGGGGAGGGGTAAAAAAGAGAGAGAGAGAGAAAAGAAGATTGGCAAAAGATGTTAGCTCAGGGTGAATTAAAAAAAAAAAGTACTACATATTAATAGTAGAAAATTTGGTAAAAGTGACATAAGTTAGAAAATTTAAATTTCTCATCATTTCTCTATTTAGAAATAACTACTATTTATCATCAGTGTTAATTTGCTAGGGAAAATTTAAAAGAAATGTATTGTCTCACTGTTCCAGAGGCTTAAAATCTGAGATCAAGATGCGGCAGAGTTCTTTCTGAGGGCCGTGAGGGAGAAATCTACTCCATGCCTCTCTCCTAGCTTCTGGTCATTTGCTGGCAATCTTTGGTCTTCCTTGGCTTCTGCTGCATCATCTCGACCTCTGCCTTCATTGTCACAGGGTGTTCTCCATGTTGTGTGTCTGTCTCTAAATTTCTCCTTTTAATAAGGACAACATCCATATTGGATTAGGGGTCCACTCTATTGCAGTATGACCTCATGGTAACCAATTATATCTGCAATTACTCTATTTCCAAATAAGGTCACATTCTGAGATTCTAGGGGTTAGAACTTCAACATGAATTTTGGGGGAACACAATTCAACCCCTAACACCATCTCATTACATATTCTTTATATCTTCTGTGCTTATATAATAGTAATAATTGCCATAACTTACTAACCTCAGACTCTGTGCCAGTAACTATGCAATCCAAGTTAATAATTTATCTCATTTTATATGAGAATATATCAAAGAGCTTGTATTAATATCATGATTCTACCATTAAAAAAAATTGGGTGGCTAACACACTATTCTAATATAGAGTTACAGTTTTCTAATTCTGTTTATTTTTCACCTTTACCCGAGTGTTTATACTTTCATATATTTTTATGTCATTGATTAGCATCTTTTCATTTCTGCCTGAAGACTTCCTTTCAGCATTTCTTGCAAGGCAGGTCTAATGGTGGTGAACTCCCTCAGCTTTTGTTTGTCTGGAAAAGCCTTTATTTTTCCTTCATAACTAAAGAATAACTTTGCCAGATAAAGTATTCTTGGCTCCCAATTTTTATCTTTCAACATTTTGAATATATCATTCCACTTTCTCCTGGTTTACAGAGTTTCTGCAAACTTAGGCATAGAGAAAATAGGTAATTTTCCTAATGTCACATAGCCAAGTACAAATCCAAGTGATCTGAACCCTGGCTGTTTGTGGAGCATTCATGTTGTGTGTTCTGTTTCATAACTTGAATCCTAAAAGTCTCTCTGGCATTATATAGGCCATTTGTGATGTCAACCTTCTGGGCTTAGAAGATTGAAATAGGCTCACATTAAGAAGTTGCTCTATCCGGAACTACCTGACAAAGCCACTGACGAGTTGATCCCTTTTTCCACGACCTGTCTTTATAAGTTTGGATTTTCAGATACTGAATCCACCACTTATTAGTTGGGTCAATCTGGGGGAAAAGCAAATCCTCCAGATATAATTGCTTTGCTTTGATGTAAAATTTAAAATAAATATCTAGGTTTTTATGAAAAAAATTAAATATTCTATCATACTTCCTATATCCTATTTTGTCAGTATTATATCCAGGACCACTAGATGGAGTTTCAAATGATACAAATTCTTTAAAAGAATAAATGTAATTAAAGAACCTAAAATGACATTTATGGCGTTCTTTTGTTGAACTGTATAGAAAGGGACAGCAAGGGAAGAACGCAATGAACTATTAATTGTTTTATTTGATCTTCACAACAAATCTTTGAGATAGGTACTGTCACTATTTTCATTTTATAAATGAGAAAAATTTGGCACAGAGAGTGTAAGCTCTTTGTTCCAAATCACCCACATATTCAGGGCCAGATGTGGGACTTGAATTCGCATCTATCTTGCTTGAGAGCTCGGGGTCTTGCTCTTAGTCACATTGATCTAATGTGTTTACTGAAACTCCTCTCCCATACTTCAGTCATTTGAATGCCAGTTATCTACTTCCTAAATATGCAATAATCATTATGCTCTGTTCTCCTTCATGAACACAAACCTAATCCAAAGAAATATATTGTATTATTTAAAAGACTAATTGTTCTTCACATTTTTTCATTTCATCGGTAGGATAGGATTTAAATTTATTAAACACATAGAAATAACTGTAAATACATGTATTTATTTTCCGTAGATAATTTAATGTTATAATACTAGCATAGTGCTTATGAAAAACCAATATATTGTTTTAAAAATATACTCATCTTCATGGACATTTCTCTTTCTAAATGCAAAAAAAATTAAAAACTCACAATTCGAATTTAAGTAGGATGTACATATAATTAAGCAAAGAGCAGGAATACAAATAGAATTTTGACTTAAGGCAAACTATGAAGTGTAATAATTATAGAAAATTGAAAAGACCTCCAGACGCATAATAATTTTCCTCATTGCCTGATTCAGAATTTAAAAAAGGACAGGTTAGAATGTGGCTTTTACTGTCAATAGAATATATATATTTTTTGCTTTTTAATATCAAAGTATAACTCAATTGAATGTGTTGTCTTAATTATTTTCCTATACAAGATAATTAAAAATTTTAAAACATCTATAGAGGTCACAAGCTCAAAAACTTATAAATTGAGAAAATAAAACTTGAAGCAGGTCACTTTCTTCACATCTTTTATTTTGTTACTTTTGAGAGAGATATGTGTATAGTAGAATGTTTCTATATCACAAGGAAAACAACAGGATAATGTGATGTAATGCAATTTACCTTCAGCCTTGGTTATTAGAGCTACAATAAGGTCTGGTAGGGATTGTGGAAAATTAGAACATCCATCACCTTGTGTAAATTGGTCAGACTCTAATTGGCTCCTATTGTTGATGCTTGAGTCTACTGTTGCCAGACTGTCTGACATTTTAAGATAATCTGGAAAACCATATTTTATATGAATTCTTCCAATTTTTAAATATTGGTTCAAAACAGTTATGAGCCAAACAAAATAAATCCCCAGGTTAAATCTATCCTTTAGACGACCAACAGGCAACTTATGAAACATTGTCTTTGGTTTCAAATAGGCTGTCAGCTGTTTTTCAGACTAGAGAAGAAAGTTTTGAAGTGGCATCAATCAAAATCTTACTTGTGATTCAGCTGTCAAAGCTAGTCATTTATCTGCTTAATCTTAGATGTTGGTCAAAGAGTACAAACTTACGGTTGGAAAATGAGTAAGTTCTGGGGATCTAATGCAGAACATGTGATTATAATTTACAGACTTCAAAGTTGCTAAAAAAACTTTGATCTTAAGATCTTGAAGATCTTAAAGGTTCTCACCACAAGAAAGAAATGATAGTTATGGGACATGATGAAGGTGTGAGCTAACGCTATGGCGATAATCACATTGCAATATATAAATGTATCTAATGAACATGTGTTACACCTTACACTTAAACAATATGTCAATTATATCTCAATTAAAAAGAACTTAGCTACTCTGCTATGATAGACAAGTCATCTTTAATCTCCATTCTACACAGAGCAGCCACTGTAATCGTGGCTAGGCATAAGGCAAGTATTGTCAATCTTCTGCCCCAAACCACTGAATTTCCATTTACAGAAAATCCAAAAATCTTCTAAGCTCCCACTTGACTTGCCCTCATTAACTTCCCAATCATGATCAGGCCTTCTATGGCTCTCACCTCCCTTCCCTCTCCTTTACCCCCAACTCACTGGCCTCCATCAAGTTTCTGCAATATTCCAGAAAGGCTCTTCCTTGAGGGCACTTGCTAATTTCTCTGCCTGGATTTCTCTTTCCACTTAGACCCACATGGCCATTTCTCTCAGGTTTTCATTCAAAAGTCACTCTCTTAATACGACCTTCCTGGCCCCCCATCTAAAATTTTAAGCCCCCATCCTTGGTTCCTCATAGCATACTTACCTATTTTATTTATCTTTTTTTGTTTTTCTACAGTCTAGCATAGAGATCTACACCATGGGTTTGTGATGTTTATCTCCACTCTGGCCTGCTTTAACAGCATTTAGTTACGTGTTTGCAAAAACCCCACAAATTTTATTTGAGTGGACCATTTTCCTATACCCTTAATAAAATTCTGTATGCTCTGAATTTTCAAAGAACGTTTCAGTGGATAGTATGGGATCAATTCAATGTTTTCTGATGACTTATTTTAGTAAAGTGATAAAGATAAGTGAGCCAAGGATAATTAATAATTAAAAATACGATGTCTCCTGAAAATATTTAGTCTCCAGCAAGTCTTGATTATTGATTAAAATATGTGATGAGTTTCTCAAGTATTTAACTTAATGAAAACATGTAGGTTAAAAGTGGAGGTAAGCTGTACAGGGAATATTTCCCTATTACGTAGCCATAAATACATTTTCTGCAAGTATGTTTAAATATTACCTGTGGAGCCGCTACTGTGAAACGGATATGTCAGATTGTCATTCCTCTCTTTCGGAATCCTTTAATGCCTCTTTATATCACGCAGAATAAAACTAAAAGTTATTACAATGGGCCACTCGGTCTCCTCCTTCAGACCTTTACTCAAATGGCACTTTTTGGCATTGCATTCCTGACAAAACAATTTAAAATTGCAGTAGCTCCAGCCTCTGCTTCCCTATTCCTATTTTGTTGTTGTTGTTGTTGTTGTTTTTTTGAGGAAGATTAGCCCTGAGCTAACATCTGCCAATCCTCCTCTTTTTGCTGAGGAAGACTGGCCCTGAGCTAATATCCATGCCCATCTTCCTCTACATTATATGTGGAACACCTGCCACAGCATGGCTTGCCAAGCTGTGCCATGTCCGCACCCGGAATCCGAATTGGCAAACCCCGGGCCGCCAAAGTGGAACATGTGCACTTAACCGCTGCGCCACTGGGCCAGACCCTCTTCTTTGTTTGACTTTGCTATATATTTACTTATTTCTTGTTTCTTTTCTCCACGACATATGTAAGCTCTACAAGGTCAGAGGTTTTCATCTGAATTTTTCACTAACGTATCCTCTCTGTCTATAATATTTCTAAATCAATCTATTTATTCATGTGTAAATTACTATAACCCATACACATAAAAAATATAAATGCACAACATCGTCATTCAAACTAAGTAATTATATGGACTAAGTAGAAGTATAAAACAAGAATTAGTTATTTTTTCTAACAAGTGTGTGTGAATAATTGTGTTTTTTCCTAATTTACAACTATAAGCATTTAAAATAAATTAAAATTATTTTGAAGTTTAAAAATAAACTTCAACTAATTCTTAACAAATATGACTCTGAAATATTTGTAGAAGTGATTGCACAAAATCCATTTAAAAAACAGTTAAACCTTTGACAGATACAGGAGCTTCTGAATCATTAGAAAAACTTCTAAAAATAAATAGGGGTATTTGGTATTGACATAAAAATGAAATTCAGTTACCAACAATAATTTCTGAATTATCTAGGAATTTTACATTACAAGCTTGCAACCAAAAATCATTCACAAATTCAACTGTGCATCATATCAATCAGGATAAGTCAGATGGTGGTGTGGTTTCAAACAAACAAAATTCACAGCTGCTAAATACATTAACAGTTTACTTTTGTTGATGCTACATAGCTAGTGTGGGTCTGGAGGGACAAAGGGTCACTTCTCATTGTCGTCCCTCATGGTTGTAGAGCGAAAGAGGGTCCATTTCAATATATGTTTTCAACACTAGACAGAAGGAAGGGAAAGCGACAAGGTATAATTAATTTTCGAAGTTCCTGTGCATGATTGAGACTCATTTCACTAACCATGGCAAATGACAGAGACATGACTAACTTCAAAGAGGGTAAAGAAATGCAATAATATCCTATGCTTTAAAGGAAGAAGACAAGAAGTGGGATGGCCAAAATATGTGAATATATATGAACAGCACTATGAAGGATATTTAAAATATGATGTGAAATTTTGCTGTAGACAATGCCAAAGAATACAGAGTTGTGGATAATATCTTAAAGAAAATGCTTCAACTTTTGACAGATTATTGTTAAATCCCATTGATAAATGCCACTAGAAACACCTTGGTAGATAAGAAGAATAACGACAAAATTTAGTGAGCTTGCTGCAGCAAGGGAGAGCACATCTCAGAGCAAGGATGGGCATCACCTGAGAGAGAGTTGGAGGGGCTTGTAGGTTTCTAACAGGATTTGTGCTTGTGCTGGAAATTACCAGAAGAGTTTAAGGCAGTGGGGGCTACTCCTTGATTGCACACTGTAAAGAAATGGGAGGAATCCTGCAACTGGGTGCCTTGGTAATTTTTATCTAGAATGTGGGAGGACTGAAGTGGGACTAGAGTTGTCATTGCTGGAGGAGCAACAGTCATCTCTGTGAGCAGGGTGGCTGTGGAGTGGCCTGGCCTGGCCTGTCACAAGCTCACAGAACGGTCTTGCTAGAACACTTGTATTCTGAAAACAAGATTAATGTGAGGTTGGAAACGTCATACCTTGTTTGCCAGCAGACCCATTCCTGTTTTTCACAGATTTAGTAGTTTAGAATTTATTTCTAATAAAACTCAGTCATCATTACAGCCAAAAAATAAAGTTTATCTTAACAGGATGCTAATAGGTGGCAGTGGGAACATGTAGTCTTAGACTCAGTTTCTTTACTGTCTTCAGTTCCTTTCTTAGGCTACTGATAAATAATGAAAAGAAAATATAGATTTGGAATGGACAAGGGGAAGCTGGTAAAAATGCACTGACCTAAGAAATGAGGACAGTTATGGTCTTGATACAAAGGAATTTTATAAATTTAGCAAGTATATTAACTCTCTCTCTTTAGCTTCTCTGTTGCAATACTCTAACATCCGTAATTAATTCTATGATATGTACTGAGAATTCAATGAGTGTTACACCTTTAAAAAACACAGAGAGTAAAAGTGTCCTCAAAATGCAAGATATTATTGGTCTTACACACCTGCCCTACAGATTCAGTGATTCAGCTGAACAATTCACTGATATTTAAGCTGAAAAGTTAGCATTGCCAAAGATTATGTATTTATCAATTCCAGGTCATTTCTCTGAAATAATATCAACAACAAAAATCCCCATGTCAGAAGTGTGTTCTTTTGTGACAGCAATGTATCACAAAAAAATTTTTTTTTGAATTCTTACTAGGTGCAAGCTACTTTATCTAGACCCATTTGAGTAGCTTAAAAATAAACACACACATACACAGCACACACACACATCTACATAGCTGTGCACTGTCATAATGCCATTATGGAGAATGATCAAAAGTTATTTATGAAGACAATTATACAATAAGACTAAGAAATATATTACTAACAGAAATGTTTATAAAATTTAGCATGGATTTAGGCAGCCTGGGTTTGCAGGTTCAGATCCAGGGCATGGATCTACTCCACTCATCAGCCATGCTGTGGAGGCATCCCACATACAAAATAGAGGATCATTCATACAAATGTTAGCTCAGGATTAATCTTCCGCAAGCGAAATGTAGGAAGATTGGCAATGAATGTTAGCTCAGGGCAAATCTTCCTCACAAAAGGGAAAAAAAAAATTAGCATGGGCTAAGTATAGACATTATTAACTATACAAACTATATAGTGTTTCCATATGAATTAAAAAAGAGAGATGCTTACCTCATTTATCAAATAAAATAGGCTAAACTAACATCCTTTTAAAAGTTATTTGAAGTTAAAAAGTGCCTTCATAAATAACAACCTGAAAAGGTGGGAGAGTGGTGTAGTATAGAGAAGAGTATTTATAAGGAGAGGTTTAAGGCGGGCTGGTACATACACATAGAGTCTAGTTTCCCTTCTAGGGACTAAAGCCCCAAAGGACAGCAAAGTAAAAGAACCCAACATTTGGGAGTAACAATGATGGCACCAGGAGGGCAATTTCAGAAGGACTTGTTTTAGTCAGAATTAGATAGTGAGTAGTGCTAGAGACAAAACATATAGCAGCATGTGGTAGGCTAAAAAATGGCCCCCAAAGAGATCAGGTTCTAATCCCTAGAAACTCGAATTGTTAGATTATAAATTAAAAAGTGCTTTGCAGGTGTAATTGATTAAGAATCTTGAGACAGGGAGATCATCCTGGATTATAAGGGTGGACCTTAAATCCATTTACATGTATCTTTTTTTTGGGGGGGGAGGAAGATTAGCCCTGAACTAACTACTGCCAATCCTCCTCTTTTTGCTGAGGAAGACTGGCCCTGAGCTAACATCCATGCCCATCTTCCTCTACTTTATATGTGGGATGCCTACCACAGCATGGCCTGCCAAGCGGTGCGATGTCCGCACCTGGGATCTGAACTGGTGAACCATGGACCACTGAGAAGTAGAATGTGTGAACTTAACCACTGTGCCACCGGCTGGCCCCCATATACATGTATCTTATAGGAGAGAGTTAGAGGGAAATTTCACACACAAGAAAAGGAATGCCAGCAGCCACCAGAAGCTAGAAGAGGCAAGAAGCATAGTCTCCCCTAAACTTCCAGAGGGCGCCCTGCTGTCACCTTGATCTTAGCCCAGTGACTGATTTCAGACTACAGGCCTCCAGAATTGTGAAAGAATAAATTTCTGTTGTTGTAACCTCTCAGTTTTTTTAATTTGTAACACCAGCCATGGGAAACTAATACAGGTATCATACACAAAATAGGTTTTAACGTTGCATAGATTCTCTGATTATTTCAATAGATTATAAAAGTTCTTAGAAATTTATTCTTTTGACCTTGACATTTCCAATATATGCTCAGAGCCTCAGAATAACATTGTCAGAGCAGGCAAAGATAAGCCAGTGTGAATCTTTTACATAGATGAGGTTTCTGACAGATAGGGTTTATCTTTTGTAAATTAGGAATAAGTTAATTATATTACTTCTGGAAAAATTACAGTAATTATTAATAGAAAACTCCATTAATTAATTGAGAATTAATTTTGAGAAAAGTTTTCTTTTTCCCAAAAGGAATGAATCTGAGTGATAGCAATCCTCACATCTGTTAAACATTGGTCTAACTTCTGGAAAGCAGGCAGTATAAATATAACATTCCATCCTTGAAGACAACATAATTTGCCAAAAAGAGGTTAAAAAAACACAAAACTTTACCCATGCTAAAATGCTAGGAAATGGCACAACCTCATACTACAAACTTAGAATAATATCTGCCAGATAAACTACTGTTTAATCCCAATTAAAAGAGGATGCCTGACAACTGAGATGACAAGGCTGCCATTTAATCATATGAGTAACTTGAGGAAGAAGTAGGTTTTGAGCATAATGAAAAAAATCTATTTTTTGCAGTAATTTCACAAGGATAGTTAGACCTTAAAATTAACAAGTAAAGTGGGAAATTTAATATACAACTGAGCAGTTCAATCGAAATACAACTTTAGGACACATTGGCATGTGGTTATGGTTTATCCTAGGACCAGAAAGAGCATACAAAGAGAGAGAAAAGGAGGTCTCATGAGAAGACCATGCATTATGCCAACATTTACTGTTAAGAATTACAGTTGAAGAATTGACCTTATACAAACAAAAGAAGACAAAGAAAGGGGCACATGCAAAAAGATGCAGTAAACAAAAAGAAAATAGAGATATTACGCAAAAATAAATAAGTGAAGAAAAATTCGGAAAAAACGATTAGCACAGATTTACATTCACACTCTAAGTGATCAAAAAAACCACACAGGAACTCTATTTTTTTTAAACAAAGATAAGACAGTAGAGTGTGATGAAAACTGAGCTAAGAAAAATAAGGGAATAAATAAGGAAAAATAACATAATTGGATACTATAAAGCAGAAATGAAGCAAAAAGAGAAGAGTTAATAGTGTAGAAAGACAAATCAGCTCCACGGAGGCCAGGCTCAAGAAAATCATGCATAATGTGAAAGAAAAGGGCAAAGAAAGCCAGCCACTTTATAGAAAGAACATAATAAGTACAGAGGACAAAGAGCTCTGAAATCGTAATGCTCTATTTTTCCTGAAAAGAACAAAGGTAATGAAACAGGAAACATTCAAACAGAAAAATAGAGGAAAATTTCCATGAAGTAAAGGCAAGCTTGAATCTTTAACAAAAAATATTTGCATTTCTTTCAGGACAAAGCAAACAAATTTGACAATGGCAACTTGAATTTTTGATGCCAATTCTCCATCCCTCCTTGTGTTCACAGTCTTTTTCATGTGACTTTTTAGTTCTTGTCACTGGAGGTGAAATTTACTTCTCTGCCCCACTGATGAGGGAGTTGCCCATGAGACTTGCTTTGACCACAGATATGTGTGAGAAAAAGGCAGCATACAAACTCTAAAGCCTAACTTTAAGAGATATCACGTGTTGCCTCTTGCATCTCTTGAGCTTCTTCCGTGCCCACGAGAAGATCTCCTATGTCCTGGTGTCCAGGCCTCTCACTGGCATCTTCCAATCCCCAGCTCACTCAATGAGAGAGAGAAGATAACAAATATGGGGGCAGACATGGGTCCACACTGCAACTTGGAGCCAATTCCTGGTGATCCCAGCCTGTATCAACCAGCTCATTCACTAACCCACTAGTAGGTGATCACATGTCAATAACTGTTTTAATAATCCAATGTTACTGCAATAATAATAATAATAATTGTTTTAAATCAATGACTTTTTAGGGATCACTTACATGGCATTTTTGTAGCAATAGATGATGTATGCATTTACAGACAAGAAAATATTCCATTGACTCAATTAAATTCAACTTTAAAGAAATATAGTTATGTATCACATAACAACGTTTTGGTCAATGAGGGACAAAACATACGATGGTGGTCCCATAAGATTATAATGTTGCAGCCCTTGTTATGCCATAGAGTAATGGGCATAGAGCCCATTGCTCACATGTTTGTGGTGATGCTGGTATAAAAAATCCTATTATGCTGCCAGTCATATAAAAGTATAGCACATACAATTATGTTCAGTACACAATACTTGATAATAAATGACTACTCTACTTGCTTATGTATTTACTATATTTTTTATTATTATTTTAGAGTCTACTCTTTCTTATAAAATAACTTACTGTAAACGACTATGCTGTGTTACACCGCCGGCAGCCTCATACATCTTGTGTTTACTGTGTCTATTAATTGCATTGTTTTCTCTTGTACTTGATTTGATCCTATGTTGTTTTGTTCATCGTGGCCCATAAACATACAAAATCCATTGCTAATGTTGCCAGTAAGAAGTCATATCGAGTCATTGCTCTGGAAACAAAATTAAAAGTGATTAAGGACTGTGAAGGTGGAAAATCAGGAATGGTTATTGCTTTCCAATCAGGCATGTCCCATTCCACCATAGCTATCAACTTGAAGAATAAGAAAAAAGTAACAGAAGATGTAAAAGGATCTACTTTGTTGAAGGCAATGAGACTAACAAAAATTTAAGAAGAGCTTATGTCAGACATGGCGACACTTCTAAAAACCTGGATAGAAGGCCAGACACGAAACCTAGCTCTCTCAGCACCATGATGATCATGGCCAGAGCAAAGTTTGTTTGCAGTGTTGAAAGAAAAGCCTGGACCCAACTACCGTGTTGAATTTACTGCTAGCTCTAGTTTGTTTAAGGGATTCAAGAACCACTCTTCATTATATCATGTGAAAGTGAGTGGTGAGTCTGCAAGTGCTGATGTGAAGGCAGATGAAGAATTTTTGGAAACTCTAGATAAGCTGACTGTGGAAGAAAATTACTTGCCAGAGCAAATACTCAATGTGGGTGAAACTCCCTATTCTGGAAACGTAGGCCTGAAAGGACTTTCATCCATAAGGAGGCCAAATCAATGCTAGGTTTGAAAGGTTTAAGGACAGGATAACAGTCTTGCTTGGGGGCAATGATACAGGCTACAAATTGAAACCCTTTTTGATCTGGCACAGTGAAAACTCTAGGGACCTCAAGCGTATCAATACGCTTACACTGCCAGTGTACTGTAGGAGCAATAAAAAGTCATGGATGATCCAGCTCCTCTTCCAAGGTGCCCTTCTGAATTGCTATACCAGTGAAATGGAGAAATACTGTTTGTAGGATAAGGTACATTTCAAGATTTTGCTGATTGTTGATAATGCTCCCAGACATCCTCCTTTTATTGGTGAGCTTCATCCCAATGCCAAAGCGGTGTTTCTCCCTCCAAACACCACCTCTTTAATCCAACCAATGGATCGAGGAATTATAGCAGCTTTTAAGGCCCACTACCAGAGGGGGACCTTTGCCGAGGCTATTTTTCAACTGAGGAAGACATTGATACAAATCTGGAGGATTACAATATCAATGACTACATCAAGAATCTGGTTTGGGCTTGGGGTGAAGTCAAGGAGGATATGAATGACATCTAGAGGAAAACACTCAAGAGGTTGGTCCATGACCTCAAAAGATTTGCCAAGGGTGAGGACATTGCAAAAATCAACAAGGCTGTGGTAGATGGCAAACAACTTCAACCTAGGTATGGATGAGGATGACAATGAGGCGCAAGTAGAGGCGGTTCCTGAGGAACTGACTAATGAAGAGTTGTTGGAACTAGAACAGAAATGCATAGCTGAAGAAGAGGCAAGAGAACAGGAAACTACAGGAGAAGAAGAAGAACTCCTGAGAAAATTCACAGTGAATGGTTTAGCAAACGCTTTTGTAGACCTCAACAAGGTCTTTAAAAAGCTTTAAAGCATGGGGCTGGCCCCGTGGCCGAGTGGTTAAGTTCGCGCGCTCCGATGCAGGCGGCCCAGTGTTTCGTTAGTTCGAATCCTGGGCGCGGACATGGCACTGCTCATCAGACCACGCTGAGGCAGCGTCCCACATGCCACAACTAGAAGAACCCACAACGAAGAACAACGAAGAATACACAACTATGTACCCGGGGGGGGGGGCTTTGGGGAGAAAAAGGAAAAAATAAAATCTTTAAAAAAAAAAAAAAAAAGCTTTAAAGCATGGACCCCAATACTGGGGGGTTTTCATTAACAGAGAGGAATGTTCATGGTGAATTATTTGCTTACAAGCAAATCTAGAATGAAAAAAAGAAACAAACTAAGCAAACCACCACAGACATATTTCTGAAAAGAGTGACACCTCCTCAAGAAGAGACTCAGGCAGGTCCTTCAGGAGGTATTCTAGAAGGCATTGTTATCATAGGAGATGACAGCTCCATGCGTGTTACTGCCCCAAAGACCTTCTGGTGGGACAAGACGTGGAGATGGAAGACACTAATATTGATGATCTTGACTCTGTAGCCATAGGCTAATGTGTGTGTTTGTGTCTTAGTCTTTAACAAAACAGTTTAAAAAGAAAAACAAAAGCAATTAAAAATAGAAAAAAGCTTATAGAGTAAGGATATGAAGAAAGAAAATATTTTTGTATAGCTGTACAATGTGTTTGTGTTTTAAGTGTAATTACAAAAGAGGCAAAAAGTTAAAAAAATTAAAAGTTTTATAAAGTAAAACAGTGGCAGAAGCTAATCTTAATTTACTATTGAAGAAAGAAAAATTATTTTTAATAAATTGAGTGTAGCCTAACTGCACAGTGTTTATAGTCTTCAGTAATGTACAGGAATGTCCTAGCCTTCACACTCACTCACCACTCACTCACTGACTCGCCCAGAGCAACTTCCAGTCTTGTGACCTCCATTCTTGGTAAGTGTCCTATAAAGGTCTACCATTTTTTTATCTTTTATACCGTATTTTTACCATCCTTTTCTACATTTAGATACACAAATACTTACCATTGCATTACAGTTGCTTACAATGTTCACTATAGTAGCATGCTATGCGCGTTTGTAGCCTAGGAGCAATATGGTATATCACACAGCCAAAGTGTGTAGTAGGCTATACCATCTAAGTATCTGCAAGTACACTCTATGATGTTCGTACAACAAAGAAACTGCCCAATGACACATTTCTCAGGATATATCCCCATCTTTAAGAGATGACAACTGTAATATACTTTAGAAAAATATATGGAGGCACATGCATGCAGCAGATGAAAAAAATAAATATTTTTTAGATGCCAGCCCCGTGGCCTAGTGGTTGGTTTCACATGCTCTGCTTTGGCATCCCAGAGTTTCGCTGGTTCAGATCCTGGGCACAGACACGTCACTGCTCATCCAGCCATGCTGAGGTGGCGTCCCACATAGCACAACCAGAAGGACCTACAACTGGAATATACAACTATGTACTGGGGGGCTTTAGGGAGAGAAAGAAGGGGGGAAAAAAAGAAGATTGGCAACAGATGTTAGCTCAAGTGTCAATCTTTTAGAAAAAAAAATTTTTTAGGCCATGAATAAACCTGGAAAGATGTCATTTACCTTTAAAGAAAAAAATGACTAAGCAAACTGATCTCAGACTTCTCAGTAACACTGGGCCACTCCAAAGTCTATTTAAAAGAAAACAGCCAGAGGAATTTTTAAAAGCTGAAATCAGATCACTTAGCCCTCCTTGTTTGGAACACTGCAGCGACTTATGTCACATTTCCATTAAAATCCAAACTACTTTACCTAAATGACCTGGCCCAAAGCTACATCTCCAACCTCTTATGCAACCCCCTCCATCACTTAATTTTCTCTGCCCGTACTGGCGTCCATGCCGTTCCTAGCAAAGCCAAGGATTTTTAAAGGCTCAGAGTCTTTGCATTTGCTGTTTCCTCTGTTTAGGCGCTCTTCATTCTCATTTTAGATTGCATGTTCCTAGATGCCTGTCCTAACCATGCCTCCAAAAAACAGCCTTCATTTCCCTACATAGAGCACTGAACAGTCATTTGTATATTTTTTATCCATTATTTGTTTACTTATTATTGCACTCCTAATGCAATGGAAGCTCTAGTAGGGTCGAGGTTTGGGCTGCTTGTACAGTGCTATATACTCAGAATCTGAAAATGTATTTGAAAGAAAATAGTCAATAGATTATTAGCAAATATTTTAATACTTTAATAAACAAGTGATAGAAGTCAAACAAACATCTAAATAGTTTTAATGAAAATAAAGTTTTTAACAAACCTCTCTGTGGAAGCCTATAATCTCTATAATTTCCAAATAAAATCTACTTCATATCCTCCCTAGATTACTGACCAAAAAAACAAAAATAAAAGCTACAAAAATCAGAATATAACAGTATCAAAGTACTGGGGGGAGCATTGAATCTAGTTATAGACACAGAATTGTGTTAATTTAAGTGTGATAATTATGGATATGAAGTTATGTTATAACTTGTGAAAAATCCACTGTCCAGTGAGAAATTTATGACAATTCATCTACAAAAGGTCTGAGGCAAAAATCTCAGACATGGGTAAAGTGATTTGAGAAGGGTAGTAGGAGAAGGCCCAAGTAATTTATTACTTTAGTTTTTATAAAGAGGGTCAGTACTCTTTGCTTGGTTTCAGTGGTGGATAAATCAAGAAATATAGATTAAGGATTGATATAAACATATAAAGAAACTTCTGCTAGTAGAATGAAAAGCATTCTATAATTTCCAGATTATCGGAAGGAAAGAGAAGTAAAACAATAATACAGATCATAAAGCACATGGTAGGAAACAAAGCAATTGCTAGAAAACATTAAAAAACAGAAAATCAAATAAGATGACAGAAGTAAAACCAAAATTGTATGTCAAATCAATATATATAAACATAGTAACCTCATATTCAGGCTTATAAAGTGAAATGCAACTATCTAGGGTTGTAAAATTCAGCTGTATGTTGTTTACAAAGAGACACCTAAAACCAAATGATTTAAACTGCTGGAATGGAAAAGAATGGGAGAGATACAGAAAAATTGCAAATAAAAAGAAAGCAGTTGCCACAATGCTATTGTCAGAAAGTAAATTAAATTCAAAGTAAAAATAAATAGTAGCAAAATATATAAAACAAGAAAATGCAGAAATATAAGAAGGGCAAAAAAATGTGTTTGCCTCCTCTGATAGTTTAAGCAGACAAAAAGTTCTAAATAGACACATTTCAATCTAAATCAAGAACACAGCAGAGATGAAGAAAACCTCTAAAAAATTTAAGTTAAATTTAAATCTAAAGCCGTTCTCTCTAATTCCTTTTTCTGTTGAGTCCCACGTAGGTTCCTTCTCAAAGCTTATGTCGTTTCTGCAGCTCCAGGCTGTGCTGTTTTGTTTGATAATTGGTAAAAGTTCCTTCAGAGTCTCTGAAATTGTACAGATTCAACATCAAGTCTGTAACGCATCTAATTATATTTTTAAAGTGCCAAGTTTAAGTGTACAATTTAGTGCATTTTTCAAATGTGTACAGTCATGTAACCGCTACCAAAATCATGACATATAACGTTTTCATCACAAAATCTCCCTTGTAGCACATTTCAGTCAATCCCCAGAACCTGGCAACCACTTAATTGCTTTTCATCATTACAGTTTGATTTTCTAGAATTTTGTATGAATGGAATGATAACATATGTAGACTTTATGTCTGTCTTCACCTTTTAAGATGCCTCCTTGTTGTTCCTCATTTTCAGCAGTATAGAGCCCCAAAACGTAAACAACCCAAATGTCCTCCAATTGGTCAATAGATAAACAAATTGTCATACATCTGCACAATGGAATCATTCATCTTTTAAAGAAACCAAAATATTAAGAAACAAGATCGTCAGAGTATGAGCCACATAACCACCAAATTTGGGAAAAAAATCCATCCTAATCCTACACGTTGTTCCAGGACCCAGTAGGTAGTATTACCAAAGTCCGAGACAGAGCTTTATTCCCATTTTATTTGTGAAGGAGTGGGTACAGAAATATGTCTTTGGTTTTGGCCAAAGACCAGGACCACCAGGCAGTCTGGGACACCAGGTGGTCTGTGCCAGTTGTCTGGAATCCATGATGAATTCATTAACATTCAATTAGGAAAAGTCCCAACGAGAACTCCATTTTGTCACAACACATTTACCACATTTAGAAGCCAACCATTCTGAGAAGTCTACCTCCTAGGCAAGGGCCCCACATTTGTATCAGCTGGAGAATCATACTCAGCAGATTTCTGAACTGAAACCTGCGCCACGGCAGGCAGAAACTGGGGCAGGGGTGGACTGGTACGAACCAAACTTCACTTATGTGCTCCTCAAAATACTGTTTTCCTCTATTTCCAATTCTATAAACTGTTCAGGAATGATCCCCCTTGGGCACAGGGAGTTTCTGCATATCCACTCACTATAATTCTCTTATCTTAAAACACACTCTAATATTTTTGTAGTTTTCATTCTCGAGCTTGTGGACAAGTCTCCATGTCCCTCCACAGAATCCTCTATGGCCCCAAATGCAGAATGGAATTTGATTCAGTGTATTTAGTCATGTCTACATAAGCCTAGCTCTAACAATTTAAAGCTGGAAATTCCCCTGTGCTGTATAGAACAAGCAAACTCAAATGCCTTGCTTCTTAACTATAGTAGAAATTGTTCTGCACACAAATGCTTTAAAAGACTGGAAATATTCATTTCCTTACAATCAAATCTTTGCTTCAGCCAAACATTCCTAGGAAATCCTGCACCTGTATTGGAAACTGGAAACAGCGGGCAAACGGACAGCGCCTGAGCCTGCGTAAGTAGTCTTGGGATTGTGAATGCTATTTTGGCCACCTACAGAGCCAGCATTGAGAGGTCACCCATGACCTCTGCTGTTTTTATAATTAAATTCTCCTTTTATTTGTGCCCACTTACTAAGGCTCCTGCAACACTATGGCATATTTGACATGCTCTTTCACCCCCAATAGATGCCACTTATCCCTTTTTTCTTTTGCATTTGCTTATATAAACCCATTCACCTTTATGCATTTGCCTTCACTTTGTTGGGGAAACTTACACCTTCCCCAAGGTTCAAGTACCTTTGCCTACTTCTCGCTTTTATAAACATAGCAGTCAACGGGGGACAAAACCTCCATAAAGAGGAGTCACCATAAAATTCAAAACACCACATAGCCCAAGTCTTAAAATTTATAGTCCAGATGCCACTAGAAATCATTAAAGTCAAAACTCTACTCAAATCTTAAAGTGTAAGGCCAAAAGCCCCAGGGCCAGGCTCCACGAAAATCCTCTTCTGTATATTTTGTGTTCTCTTATTCCACAATGTCTCCAGTCTTGCAAAAGATACTGGTGTCTCCAAGAGGGCACTCCATAAATAGTTGTACCTTCCTTGGTGAGGTTCTAAAAAAAAATTTAAAAATTAAAAAGGAGTAGCTGATTAAGTGGAGGCTAAAATATGACCATTATTTCTGATAGCAACTGGATTGGTGAATAGAGTTAGTATGGAATTCAAATGGACCTCTTAACTGAACTCAAGGATTAAGGAATTAGACCGAGTTACTACCAGTATCAGAGCAAGGAGGTGGTCTCCATGTAGGCGGTTCTCACCAAGTCACACGTAGCACCAAGTAGCATGAAGAAGCAGAGGACAACCCATGATTCCTACTGGCACACAGATCATAAGAGAAAGGGGACAGCCTGGGCTATGCATGCCCAATGTATTCTTCCCAAATTTCTAATGAGCTAAATCACTCTAGTTCCTCTAAGGAGAATTGATTACTGGGAAAGGAAATGGCAAGAGTCTTACAGCTATTGGGGATTCATGGCTGTAGAAAAAATTATCATGATTGGAGATAACTTCTTCCAACGGATTTAAACAAATTCATCTCCCAATAACTTATTCTCTTGAAAATATAGATTTGTGGTTTCTTAGTTGTATTATTAAAAGTTCTGGGAAAATTCAAATATCAAAATTCTATATATTTTTGTTTTAAGGTTATCAAATTAGGCTGTATTTGCATAATTATAACAATATTTAAAATAAATTTTAAAAAGTATAAAGAGCTCCTTTCCTTCTTGAATGTAGAAAGCTGTAAAGAAAAAATTCTTTTTCTATAAATGAGAAAAGGCTGGCATGACTGTAAAATTTAAAGAGTGACAGACCCACCCCCCCACAAGGAAAGAAGGGATGCCAGGGACTGGCTCATGTGTGGCAGAACAAGGGAGGAAGATAAGACTGACATTAAGTTAATAAGAATAAATGAGATAGTATTTTAAAGAATTGTGAAAAGGATCGGTGCAGTCTAGAATGACAGTAGAGAATCCATAAGAGCCCCAGAAAGAAGTGCAACTCATACTCAGTTGCAGGTTCTTTTTCGCAGATCTCCATTAGGTGTTTACAAGAAAGAATAGAGGTAATGGATGAGTCCAAAGACAACCTGTGTCCTTCAGCATCTGTAGGAAGGGATTTACTGCTGCTGTTGAAAAGATTCAAACTCTACCCTCTGCCTGGTCTGATCTCTCACGCTGAAAAAAAGCCTTAGCTAGGTAAAGGAGCAGCAAACTCTGCTGTTGCTGGGATACAAGTAAAGTCTGAGTGGAGGAAGGATGAAAAGAAAACATGTTATAAACTTGGATGAGTGGCAAGAAACATTCCTGAGCTCAGGATCCTATATAAATGCTATTAGAGGTCGCCTATGTCTAAGGGAACAAACTCTCCCACATAAGACCCACTAGAGATATAAAATTTGACTCAGGGGTAAGAGAAGAAACTCTGAGAAGACGCTACCCGTGATGCCAGGCTACTCCCTCAAAACTATCCTGGTACGTACCCACTAACAAAAAGCAAGAGCTTAGCACTGAGGGAGGGGCAGGATAATACAGAAGACACCTTCTGTGGTGTAAATGTATAGGAGCAGCTGAATATCAACAGTAATATATGTTGACAACATATACTTCTGAGATGATGCACAAAAAGGGCATGTCACTTTTGTGATATTCTTGCCCAAAATTTATTATCTCAGATTAATCATGAGAAACATCAGACAAAATCAAATTTAGGGGCATTCTGTAAAATAAAATGATCTTTCAAACACGTCAATGTCATAAAAAAACAAAGAAAGATTGAGAAACTGTCATAGATTAGAAGTGACCAAGAAGACATGATAACTAAATGTTATGTGGGATTATGGATTAGATCCAGGAATGGAAAAAGAGGCATTAGTGGAAAAACTGGGTAAATCCAAATGCAATGAGCATTCTAGTTAGTAGTAGTTTACCAATGTTAATTCCTTAGTTTGGATAATCATGCTATGGTTACTTAAAATGTTAACCTTAGGGGAAGATGGGTGAAGATTATATAGGAACTCTCTTGTAACTCTTCCATAAATCTAACACTCTTTCAAAATAAAAATTTTTTAAAAACAAATTACCAGTATTAAAATGAAATTTGGCGTATCACTAAAGATTCTGCAATGTTAAAAGGAAACTAAGGGAAGATTAAAAATAAATTTATGCCAATATGTTTGACAATGCTTATGAAATGTATAAATTCCTTGAATTAGAGAAAGTATCAACACTAATTCAAGAAGACAACCTAAATTCTCTAGTTGTTAATTGATTTTATATTTTAAAACTTTGCAACAAAGAAAGCTCTAGGCCTAGATAACCTCACTGATTAATTCTACGTAATATTTAAGGATGAAATAATACCAATTTTACATCATCTCTTCTGGAATGCATCCCTCCTGATTTTTTTGAGGCAAGAAAAATCCTGATTTTAAACCGAACAAAATAATTACAATAAAATCATGGAACATATCCTTCATGAACATAAGTGCAAAAATCTTCAATAAAATATTAGTAAATCAAATTCATACATCAGTCTTGATCTATATCCTGCACAAGGCTGCACGGAGGATATTCAGGGTGCCAAACAACAAAGCAGATAATACATGACGATGAACTTGAGTTTATCCTGGAAATTTAAGTTTTTTCAAAATCTGAAAATCAATCAAAGTAGCTCTATAACCACAGACTGAAGAAGAAAACAATATGATTATCTCTACTGAGGTTGAAAACACATTCGACAAAATTCAACATTAAGTTATGATTAAAAATAAATTATAAGTAAAGTAAGAATTAATGTGAACTTTCTCAATCTGATAAACAGCATCCTTGAAAAACCTACAACTAACATGACCCTCTATGGTGAAACACTAAATATGTTCCCTTTAATATAGGAAGCAAGGTGATATATCAATTTTTATTAAATATTGTACTGAAAGTCCTAGCTAGTGCAACAAGGTAAGAAAAAATTAATAAAATGAATATAGAATGAAAAGTGAGAGGAAAACTGTTTTTTATTCAGAGATAACATGATTTTCTATGTAAAACATCCTCAAGAATTTACAAAAAAGCTATTACACCTAATAAGTTAGATTACCAAGTTTACTAGGGAACAATATTAAGAGTCAGAATACAATTACTTTTCTTTATTTCTTTATTCATTATTTCTTTATTAAAAATACAATAAAATTGCAAAAAAATAAGAAACACTAATCATCTATGTGCAATACCTTTTCACTGAAACTATAACACATTTATATGTTAAATTAAAGAGGATCTAAGTAAATGAGGCAATGTTTGTTGTTCATGAATCAGATTGCCCAATATTGTAAAGATATAAATTCTCCCCTAATTGAGCTATAGATTATAGATTATAGACCAATAGTGCTGGAACAATTAAATACCCACAGGTAAAAACATCAATCTTGAATTATATCTTCCACAAGGCTGTACTGAGGATATGCAGGGCAATGGAGAAAACACGCACACACATGCACACACACTTTTCTTTTTTGTCAGTGTCTCTTACTATATAAGCAACTTGAGGCCGCCCAAATTGGCCTGTCAGCAATATCCCGGCAGATCATTCTCAGACAATCCTGCAAAAGAAATACTGTGCCTGCCAGGGAGAGTGATGAACTCACTAAGTTGCCCTCTTGGAACCAAGGTTCATCAATTAGACCCAATATGATATGAAGCAAACCTCCTATTAATAAGTCCCAGAGGTCCTCAGTTGACCCAGTCAATGGACTGAAGTGTAGAGAGTACTCCAAAGGGGAGAAATACTGACTGGGGCTCATGTGGGTTGTCTCCAATATCCAAGGAGTACTTTGACCATTTGGAGAGAAGCCCCAAAAAGTGGAGGGGGGTGGTGCTGTGGGATAGGCCCCAAGTGTGGCAAGAGCCCCACCTGCCCAGGACTAAGAGCAATACTGCCTTGAACCATATAAAAAACTCAATTCAAAATGGATCATATATCTAACATAAAATCTAAGATTATAAAATTTCTGACTATCAGAGAAAATTTTTGCAATCTGGGTTAGTGAAGGATTTTTTTCAGGTAACACACATAAAAGCAAGAAACATAAATGGAAAAAATGTGATAAATTTGACCGTGTCAAAATCTAAAACTACTGTTATTTGAAAGACAGTTAAGAGAATTAAAGGTCCAGATACAGATTGGGAGAAAATATTTAGACAGCTATATATATATATATAGAACATGTAAGTGACAGATATACTGCATATATAAAGAATTATCAACATTCAATTATAAGAAACAACCCAATTTAAAAATGGGCAAAGATTTGAGTAGATACATCTCCAAAGATGACACCGACACGGCAAATAAGCACATGAAGAGATGCTCAGCATCATTACTTATTAGGGAAATGGAAGTTAAAACCACAACTGAGATAGTGCAATACACTTATTAACATGGTTTTAAAAAGAAAAACATAACTGAGTGTAGGGGAGTGAAAGGACTAGCTGGAGCTCTCATGTGTTGCTGGTGAAAAGTTAAAATGATAAAGCTACCTTGCAAAAGGGGCTGACAATTTCTTACACAGTAAAACACGTTCTTATTTTATGACTCAGTATCCTCACTACTAGGTATTTACCCAAGAGAAATGAAATCATCTGTTTACACAAAAACTCATATGTGAGTATTTATACCAGCTTTATTCACAGTCACCTAAACCAGGAGACAATGGTGTGGGAAGCAGTAAATGGAAAAAAAGAAAAAAGTGGTACATCTATCATATGGTAGAATACTACCAAGTAATAAAAAGGAATGAGCTACCGATACATAAAACAACATGGATGAATCTTAAATGACTTATGCTAAGTGAACAAAGCTCAGAAGATTACACAATATATCATTGCATTTCAATGGCATTCTAGAAAACACACGTATTTGGACAGTAAACAGACCAGTGCTTTCCAGGGCTTCAGAACGGAGGCAAGAGATTAACTACAAAGGGTTATGAGGTACCTTTTTAGAGATGGTAATATTCTGTATTTTGATTGTGATGTTGATTACATGACTATGCATTTGTCAAAATTCACAGAACTGTAAACCAAAAACAAGAGAATTTTTCTCAATTATATCTCAACCAAACTTCAATAAAAAAGGCAATAAAAATATTATGTAATTGAATATATGAAAAATCGCCCTTTCTCTGATACCATCTCCAACAATCATCTGTCACTACTTAAGTATAATTTTTATTTTTACAATATTAAATATTGTGTTCATACATGTATACTGCTTAGTTCTTATTATTGGTTGCATATATATATATATACACATATATATACCTTTAAGATATCATATATACATATTAAGATGATCTCTATATAACATTAAAACTTTATATACACAGCATATCATTTCTATTTTCTTATTTTTAAACATTTTCTTTTAAATTTTAGACTCACAAGTTACAAAAATAGCAGAATGTTCCCTTATCCCCTTAATCCAGATTTTCTCAATGATAACATCTTACATAACCATTGTACACTATAAATACCAGGAAACTGGCAGTAGTACAATACTATTAAACTATAGACATTATCCAGATTTTTCTAATTTTTAAATGCACTCATTATTATTGCTGTTGTTTGGTTTTTTGTTTGTGCAGAAACTGGGTTATAAGCCCTGTTGAATATTTCTTCCAAGTACTAAGAAATTGACAGCAAATAAGAATCATTTCACTCCTTTCCAACTAGGGACTTGGTAAAGCATTAAAAGAGAAAGAAAGGATTCTGAGCATACCCCTGAGTGATCCATGCATAAAACTAACCAGAGTGAACACAACAAATGGTTTGATCGATGGTGTGGAATACTGTCCAGGTTTCAGATTGGCTTCTGGTTAGTACACAGTGGGACAAGACCTTGAAAATTGCATTTACATGTAAACTGTAGCCCACAAAACCTAAACATGTGGTATTCTGAACCTAAAGAGGTGGCATTCTGAACTTAAACAGGTTGACTGCCTGCTAAACTAGAAGAGTTAAATAAGAACCAGAGGCTTATAACAATAAACTGCCAAGATACAATCCAAAATAATCATCATAGCAGGAACTAAGAAAATTTCAATTTAAATAAGAACAGATAATGAACAGATGCTGACACCAAGATGGTACACCATTGGAATTATCTGATGAGTATTTTAAAGTCATATTCTTTAAAATGTTCCAACAAGCAATTATTAACACTCTTAAATTTAATTTGAAAAAAACAGATCTGAGCTAAGAAATAGAAGACATATTTTCTAATTTTATCTTTAGAAGAACTGCAAGGAACTTGCTCTGCATTGGAGGAGCTCAACAGCATAATGGAGATGATAAAGAAAAAAAATCAGTGAACTTGAAAATAAATCAATAAAAATTATCCAATCTAAATTGCAAAGATAGATTGGAAAACAAATACAATGAACATGTTCCACATGACTTGCTGAACAAAAACAAAAGATCTAACATCGTGTCACCAGCGTTCCAGGAAGAGAAAAAGGAAGGAAAAGCAATCAGGTGAAAAAACTTGAAGAAATAATGCTTGCAAACCTCCCAAATTTGTTCAAGTCATAAACCTACAGTTTCAAGAAGATTAGTAAACTCCAAGCAAGACAAATCTAGAGAAATCAATAACCAGCCACATGATAATAACATTTCCAAAAACCAAAGACAAAGAAAAATCTTGAAAGTAGCCAGAGAGAAAAGATACAGAACCTACAGGGTCGCAATAACTTGAATAACAGAGGATTTCTCATCAGAAACCAGGAGGTTGAGACGAAGTAACAGTTTTCAAATGTTGAAAGAAAAGGATGGTCAACCCACAATTCTATATTCTGTAAAAATATCCTCCAGGAATAAAGGAGAAATGAAGACATTGTCATATGAAGAAAAAATAAGAAAATTTGTTGCCAATAGAATTGCTTTAAAATAATTTCTAATGGAAGTTCTTCAGACATAAACTAAATGATAGACTAAAACATGGGGTATAAACATGTTTTTAAGGACATAAAACAATTTATTGATTTATTATATTTAGACACCATCAACTAGTTTCTTGTTGAGCTATGAAGCTACTAGCTGTCAATTGATTCTCCAGACATTCTGGACTTCATCCAATCCCTGAAATAAACAAACCTGCATTAACTTTCTGGTCATTTACACGTGCTTTGAGCTCTGTTAAGTCACAGGATTAATTTTTACTTATTCCTCAGATCTCAAATAAAATATGTTTTCTCTGGATTTATTTCCTGAAGTCACTCAGATGGTTTATATGTGTTTCTACATATGCTACTGTTGCATGTCATTTCTCCGATCTTAATACTTACTACAATTTAAATGATTGATTTATTGTAAGCTCTCTTAGGAACTGTGACTCTGTTATGAGCCATTGGGACTCTATTTTTGAACATTGTATTCCCACCATCTAGCAGACTATCTGGCCCAATAATAAGCCCTGGAAATAATTAAAGGAAGAATATATAAGGGATACTTTCTCATTAGATCTTAATTTAAAACAAATAAATGGATAAGTTTAAGAAAAACATCACATTTTTAATCATGTTATTTTGGAATTCTCAAATCACCAGTTTTAAATGAAAAATATAGTATGTAATGTGTAACATAGATTATCTCATTGAATTCTCACAATAATTTATGACAATAATGCTATTATTTTCTCTGCTTTTATAAGGAGGAAATTAAGTCACAGAGAGGCTAATCAACTCTAAGTCTTAATTGGTAAGTGACTGGGAAGGATTTGGATATGAAATTTTAAGAGGTAGTTCAACAACTTGGTATTTTATAACTCCTAATTTTTTTTTTTTTTTTTAAGATTGGCACCTGAGCTAACAACTGTTGTCAATCTTCTTTTTTTTAATCTGCTTTTTTCTCCCCAAATGCCCCCAATACACAGTTGTGTATTTTAGTTGTGGGTCCCTCTAGTCGTGGCATGTGGGATGCCACCTCAGCATGGCCTGATGAGAGGTGCCGTGTCTGCGCCCAGGATCCTAACTGGTGAAACCCTGGGCCGCTGAAGCAGAGCGTGCAAACTTAACCACTTGGGCATGGGGCCCGCCCCCTATAACTGCTAATTTTTAATGCATTTAAAAGAAGAAATTACTTCTGAAGAAAGCCATTCCCCAACGGACATTTTCACAATTGGTTATTTTCTACACTGTCCCTTTATTCTAAGTAATATGATTGTTATAGATAAATCTAGAATTCTGGTCATGCATTTGTGATGCTTCACCACATTTTTAAGCTTTAACAAAAATATCCAATCAGAGGATGATATTCAAATGTACTTTTGGAAGTGTCAAGATTAGACTGCAAGTGTGACCTTAAATAATCTTTATTCTCAGCACATGTTCACACCATTGTATAAAGCTTCACTTTAAATAATCAAAATGCATAGAAATAATAGCAAATATTAATTTATGTCTCACTATGTATCACATACTCTTCTGAGCAATTAATACATATAATTAAATTAAACCTTTATAATTCCTGTACATGAGATAGTTAGATTCCCTGTTTAGTAGAGAAGAAACTGAGGCCCAGAGAAATAATTTAATGTGTTCAACAACACACAGGTAATTGTTTGCAAAGATTTCATAAATTTGTATAGTTAAAAGAGTTCACCAAAATCCACAAAGCGTACTCAGAGTAAAGCTTTTACTTTAAAAAGTACAGAATCAGAAAGAGAGTGCAGGCAAAAAGAGGCAGAAAGAGGGTGTGAGACATCTAGACAAAAATCTCACCAGGGTTCTTATGCATGGACACACTTTGTCTCTGGATTAAACCACCCAGATCTGTATCCAGAACCCTCGCTTCATAATAGCTCAGGGTAGACATTCCAGTGAGGTCTTTTTATGCCCCTCTGATCAGCTAGTCAAGCCAGGCAAGCTAACTGCTCAGGTCAGGTGAAAACAGACCAGTTCTGGGCGTCACTAACAGAGTTTTGGACTTTAAACAGCACATCATAAATTCCACTGCCCTTATTTCAGCCAGTAGTCAAAGTCAGATATTTGGGCAGCCCCAGAGGTGAGGCTAGAACTTTCTAGGTCCAACTGTAAATGAACTCCATCCTACACAGTGTTGGAGCGTGGATTTCAACCCTGGCATTCTGTCTCCAGAGACCATGCTCTTAAAACCACATTATTTGTGTCATAGAGGAAATGTACTATTCATTTGGCCTGATACTACTTATTAAAGATGAAAAACCAGGTCTCAGGGTGGTAAATTGATGTACTAATATTAATGATATATTAATTGATCGTAATTTTAATAGCTGACATAACAACAATATGAAGTAGGTATTTTATCAGCATTCCCATTTTACAGGCAAGGAAACTGAGGCTTAAAGAGGGTATATAACGTTATATAGCTGTTTCTTGAAGAGCCACCCATCCATCCTTCTCCATCCATCATCCTACTGCATTGGTGATGAGTTTAAAATGGAGCTATACTGCTTGGATTATAGCCCTGGCTCAACCCCTAACTAGCTGTGCATTTTTGACCACACCTCTTTACCATCTAGTGCATCAATGTTCCTATTTCTAAGCAGGAGTAATGACGGTATATATCTATAACATAATCCTCATTGTGAGGATTGAATGAATTGCTGTATGTATGGCTCTTACAACAGCGTCAAGTGCACAATTAATGCCGTATCAGCATGAGCTATGACTTCTCATTCAATAAATGTTTACTGAGTGTTTACAGGATCTGTTCTAGACACAGGGGAGACATTAGTAAATAAACCAGACAAAGTCAATGCTCTCAGGGAGTTTACATTCTAGTGGGAGAAGATAGACTGTATATAAACAAGTAAATATGTACCATATCAACTGGAGATAAGTACCATCAAGAAAAATGAAACAGATAAATGTTATAGAGAGTGGGGCTGCTATTTAATACATAAAATTTGAGGCAAGCTCTAAGAGAAATGAGGAGAGAGTAGTGCAGACATCTAGGAAAGAACATTAGTGGAAGAAAATAGAAATTGCAAAGCACTGAGGTAGGTATATGTTGTATAGCATAGGGAAGAGCAAAGGAAGGCAGTGCAGCTGACAGTTTGAAAGAGTTAAAAAAAACAAAGAGTAGGAGGAGATAGGTCATGGAGGTGTGGAGAGAGGTCTGGGGGCTGGGGGCAGATCAGGCAGAATTTGCACACCAAAAGGACTCCCAGCTTTATTTAGAGTGAGATGGAAGTTTCTAAAGTGTTCAAGGAAGATTAATGATAAAATCTAAGGTACAGATTGGATTGGTGGTTACCTAGGGGAAGAGGGGAGGGGGGAGGGCAAAAGGGGTGATCAGGCTCACATGTGAGGTGTTCGACTGTAATTAGTTTTTGGGTGGTGAACATGATGTAATCTACACAGAATTCGAAATATATTACAATGTACATCTGAAAGCTACATAATGTTATTAGCCAATGTTACTGCAATAAAAAAAAAAAAAAGCTAGGGTACATTTTAAAATATTCTGTTAACTCCTGTATGGAAAGCAGATCATGTCGTGAAAAGTGGCAAGGAGGGGAGGGGACTACTGGAGGAGAGCCGATAATTCTTCAGATAAGGGCAGTAGATTCATGTAAGAATAAGTGGTCTAAAACTGACTGTACTGGAAAGGTAAAACCAGGGTTGAACCTGGGCCTGCTTTATTTTAAACCCCATAAGTCTACGACCAGACATGGGACAAATGCCTTTATCTCCTAACTCCCAAGATTCCATAGTATAACTAAATCACGCCGCTGCTTCTCCAGCTGGGGAAGGACCCTGGTTATGCCAGTCCCTTTTCCCAATATGCCCTAGAGTTTATGTTCCCTCCCAGGGTTTGAACTCATTCTGCATTCTTTCTCTAGGAAAGCTCACTCCTGTTCTCTCAATTACCATCTATACACAGATGCATTGCAAATCTTAACTCCATCTAAAATCTTCCTAATACTCCCTGAGACTTTCTTTTTCTATAGGAAATTATAAACAAACTCCTTCTTTATCCTTCAGGCATAGCAAACTCAAAACTAAATTCAATATCCAAACACCCTTCTTGCACATAAGTCTGCTTATTATCCACAGACAAAACTTCACTTAAATTTCCTCTGTTCTGGTTGCTCTCAGTGGATAGCAACTTTTTGAAAACAAGGCACAATGACAACTAGAGATGAAAAGAAGTTTTCAATTTATACATCAACTTTTACCAATCAGTGATGGCTGGCTGGATTAGAAAATGAGAAAGCACAATATAGCTTATCAGACATCTTTTTCACACACACATAATTGGAATTCAGTTTAATTATGCAAACGTCCCTTTAAGCAAAGTGAAAGTACATTGAAAGTTGGGAGAAAAATCCCACGTAGCATGCTGTATTACAATATAGAATTGGGTTTTTTAAATTTGTAATTGGTCACATATTTAATTAGAGGAGTATCTATTTGTTTGAAAGACAGTAAGTACCTTGCATAAGACGGAATCTTAGAATCTCTGACTTGGAGGGTACACTTAAGAATCTCTCACCTGGGCTGGCCCCGTGGCCGAGTAGTTAGGTTCACACGCTCCGCTGCAGGCAGCCCAGTGTTTCGTTGGTTCGAATCCTGGGCGCGGACATGGCACTGCTCCTCAAACCACACTGAGGCAGCATCCCACATGCCATAACTAGAAGGACCCACAACGAAGAATATACAACTATGTACCGGGAGGCTTTGGGGAGAAAAAGGAAAAAAATAAAATCTTTAAAACGAAAAAAAGAATTTCTCACCCAGTGTAGGAATCTCCTCTAAAGCAACCCTTGATGGTCTTCCAGATTCTGCATGAACATATTCAACAATGCAGGAATCACAAACTCTTGTGGTAGCTAAGGCATTTTTAAAAACTCTAATTATTAGACCATTCTTTAGTTCTTACTAAAGGAGCTGTGCAGACATTTGTGCAGAGAAATATAATGAAATCCAAACTACTTAGTATGCTGTTCAAACATTTTTACAAACTACCTCCAAATCGCTTGTCTACTTGCTTCATTGTTTACCCTTAAATGAACCTAGCATACCTTAGTAAGCGAACCACGGCAAATACCTCTAAGCCAACTTGACATTAATTTTTTCTCTCTGTACTTGAATATGAACAAGATTTTATCCTCAATGTACCTCAGTCTAGGTATCTGTTAAGAAAAAACTTGGTAATAACAAGGTCCATTCCATTATTTTGTGGAGAGGATTAAATGATATACATAAAGTGCCTAGCACAATTAATCAATTTGTGATAGGTATTATTATTATTGTTGTCATTGTTATTATTTTCTTATTAATATAATTTCTAACTTTCTCTTATTTCTTACTTCGAATTCTAGTCCATTTCTCTTATTTCTTACTTCTAATTCTAGTCCATTTCTTTCACTCCTGTTGGCCAAATATTCCCTTTAATCGAAGCCATCTTTGGCATTTTCCACCTTGATTTGATTTTTGGCATATCCCAGACTGTGACTTCTGGTTTTCACCCTTTAGCTTTACATGCAAAGAAACCACTTGTGAACTGCACAGGCTGAAATGCCCCTCATTCAGCCATGACTGGACAGTCAATGTGAGAGGAAAAGGAAATTCCTGGAGTCCAACTTGATCCAGTGCTTCCAACTGTTAGAGATCCATAATCCAAAATCTAAGGTCAAATTTCTAATCACAGATTTGTTTTTCACTGCTAAATCTCACATCAACTATTGATCCTTAGCACAGAGTGCAAACTGTGCACTTCTAAGCTCCGCCTCCCATCTTCAGGGGATGTCATCATAGTTTCTGCTTCGTAAGTTTTGCAGTGTCCTTTGAGACTGCCTGTTTTCTTTATTAGAATGATTCAAACAACGAAGAACTAAATTTTCAGGGCTTTCTAAGAAACATGTGTCCTTAATGTCAAGCAACGGAATCAATGCTTCCTTTTCTCCTACCTTGATATCTGTTCTCCAGGGACCACAGGGATCTCATGGTGATAAGGATTACCAAGAATAATTTTTAAGATAACTTTTTAAAATAATAAGAATATATTTTAAGATAATTATTTCTCCAGCTTTTTATTACTCTTGAGTTATCTTCCTTTGTAGTTATTTGTAATAAATAACAAACTCATACCTCCATTCTTATCTGCTTCCACAACTAACTGTATGAATGGCCCACCATTAGCGCCTCAATCCCATTCCAGTCCTTGAGTCAGTCCTATATTAAAGGACCATGTCTGGAGATGACTTTTAAAAAAAGATACTCTGCATATAACTTTTTTTTTAAATGTGTGTCCTTAAAATCTAGGAGATGCTTCTCAAACCATCCATGAAAAAGACCAGATTTTCTCAACCGATCTGTCATGAATTGATTCTTCTATGAAATGCACACACACACACAACTAAGAACTAGAAAATGAAATTTTAAAAAGTATACTCAAATAATAAATGTTAATTTTTACTATTAAAATTGCATTTCAATAAATATAATAAAAACTTACAAAAAAGCATATTTAAAAAAATGAACATATAGGCAATAAATATAGAAAATGGTTATTATACTCACAACTACTTGATCTTCTGTGACGTAAAATGCCAGAGTGAAATGATATTATCTACAGTAAAGTTGGACACATTTTTTTTGCACACTTTTTTTGCACACTTTGAATGAACACTGTGCATATCAATATTTAAAGTTTTAAGTGATGAGCTTGCTTCTTATTTGTTAATTTATCTAATCTAATTGGATTGATACAAGGATACAGCAGCAGATACTCTATAGCTAAACATTTTCTCTGTTTTATTTTATCATCACTCATAGGAGAAACCAATCCAACAGAGTATATTGATGAAAACAAAAAAAAAAATCTAAAGCAAATCAGCAAGCTCAGGATATTCTTTTTAAACTTTTACTCAAAAAGGAATAAAAAGTGGTGATGACATGTTTTCAAAATTCAATAGCCAGTCCCAACAATTTGTCTTATAAACTATAGCTAAATTAAATAATAATTTGATAAAAAAAATGAGTATGGATTTTATACTATTTTATCTGTTTTTCTTCTGGATTAAGAAAATTGCCTAGCCTTATTTTCTCAGCTAATTAACTTTCTTCCGTTCTCTAAAAATGTCAGGTTACTTTCTGTTTGTGCCATTTAACATAACTTAATCATGTGAGTGAAATTCCATCATATTGAGAGGCCCCAATCAAATTAAACACAGATTTAAAATGGCTTTGGTCATTGTGGGGGGTCATCCTAGAATTCTGTCTACCTGAAGTATTAATCTTCCTTTGCAAAACCAATCCCCTAAATACATAGTTGGTAGGTAATATATACTTATAAAAGACATTTTAAAAACAGACCATAAATGTTACATTATTCCATGCAAGAATTAGCAAATTAATTTTTCAATATTCAGGAAACGAATAGAAAATAACAACAAAAATAGTGCCTTAGCCTAAATAAGGCCATCAAAATGCTGATAATCTGAATACATACTAGATGTTTCTAATTGAGTGGACTTGATTTAATAGAGGGAGCTAATATTTGGCTTCAATAACAACCATTTAGCTAAAAGAACAGATATAACTTTTTATTTTAATGTAAATAATTCCATTTTTTTCCTGATCCATATCAGCATAAGTACTTTGCCTATTACTTTCCAAATGACACAAGCACCAGCTTATACCTTAAAAATAAATGTAATCTATCTTTAAAGAGATCTAGGAAAACACATTTGGAGAATCACCTGGTAATGTTATAATAGCTTCACAAGTTTCTTAGAAATATTTCACATTCTACAGTTAACGTTTGCTTTTTAAATCATTTATCAGTTTCTCTATATTCATATATTGAATCTTGTCCCTGGGAATGAAGTTTAATTCTCAGCATCTGTGCTTTGGCCAGGAATGTCCATATTCCTTTAACGCATAAACACATCCTGAATATTTCTCATTCTGTTAAGAAGAGCTGTGAAGCACAGAAAATAATGTTTCAAAGAGGAACCATGAGGGATCATTTATTGCTCCAGCACTTTGAAAAATCTATG
This sequence comes from Equus przewalskii, assembly GCF_037783145.1. Taxonomy (NCBI): domain Eukaryota; kingdom Metazoa; phylum Chordata; class Mammalia; order Perissodactyla; family Equidae; genus Equus; species Equus przewalskii. Next base: position 73,719,974 of record NC_091833.1, on the reverse strand, counting down.
AAATTCTTTTATGGCTTCTTCATTATATTTTCAATGGAACAATTAGTTTGAGTGGCTACAAACACTGAATTTTCATGACCATATTAGCCTTTGAAGCCAAAATTATTGAATGCATTATTCTGCATGCAAAATAGAGTGGGATGTGGCGAGTTTGCGATTAAAAAGCGTAAGTTGCCTCCAACTGGAAAACGTAGTCAAGAGTTAATTTTCTAACCGCCTATCTGGTCACACTTTAAAACCCACACAGTTTGCATAATTCAGTAGTTTGTTCCAAGGATAGGTTTTACAAGTCTTGAGAGCAGTAACTCTGGCTTTTTTAATATTTAGCAAAGCTCTTGCAATGTACAGTAACATCTCAAATACGAAAGTAGTCCCTTGAAAACCTGAGTTGCAATTTCTAAAGGTAATAAGACATTCTCACGCCCATTTCATTCAAGTACATGCTATAATTACCTCAAAATTACTGAAGGCGCAACTCTAGCATCAACTGAAGTAATTTCCCACTGCTTGACAGAGTAAAAGTATGATGAAAATATCTTCAAAGAGCAGGGCTTTACTCCCGTTGTGATATTGGCCTGAAGCAAGTTTAACGAGAGGGAAGGCAGGTTGTAACTTAGAGTAACCTCTGACTAACTAACCCAAGCTGTATGCGTTTTACCATGCATGTAGCCTAGCAGATGTGTAGCCACCCTCTGGGAAATAATCCAGGCTGACACATATACCTCCCAATAGTGATAGATGATAACTTTATTCTTTTGAATTCTTAGGAACGTGGCGACTTCCTCAGAGAAAACATCTATGCTGGCGTCCATCATCGATGACAATTGAAAGACCTGGTGTAGTGTCTCTGATGCGGGTTCAGCAAGATGAGGAGATGAAAGAAAAATTTATTCAGAAAATAGCATGGGGACAGAACCCATGGGAGTGAAGAGCTGTAGCGTGGGAACAGGACCCATGGGAGTGAAGAGCTATAGCATGGGGACAGGAGCCATGCCACTGAAGAGCTGCAGCATGGGGCAGGACTCATCATGGGCAGTGCAGAGCTGCAAACATGGTTTGAGGGTAGGGATAAATTTACAAGGCATAGGTATGTGAGTTATCTCTTTACAATACACAGGAAAGGTTATGTAAAAAAGCCATTACACTGGTATCAGTGTAGGTGGTGTCTGGTTATCAGATGGTCCTATAACTTTAGATAAGAATCAGTTCATATCAGGTCAGGATGTCCTATGCTTCCCAGAAGATGTTATAGATGGGTATGTAGGGCAGGATACCTTGGGCTTCTCTCCCTGGGACAGCCTTGATCCTCATCATCTCTAGTCACCAATGCCAGATGGTCAATGTTCCTGAGCCCCTCCTTCATAGCCCGCCAGTACGTATATAACTACGTCAAGATTACGTACCTGTTTAAGATGGTCTTTGCAATGTGAGTCTACCATCTTCCAATTTTTCTGACTGATTGAATAAATCCCATTCTTGAACACAGACTTGTTTGCAATTGATTGGCTTCAGGGTTGCGGTGAGCAGAATGAGCCCTTGATCAGTTACAACTGGATCTTACCACTTCCATATTTTTAAATTCTAGGAAATTCAAGTGATACATGGAGGTTTTGACTCTAGACTAGGGATTGGCAAATATTTGCTATAAATAAAAACATAGTAAATATTGTAGGCTTTGGGGCATACAGTCTCTTGGACAACTACTGGACTCTGCCTTTGTAGCCTGAAAGCAGCTATAAACAACACTTAAATGAATGGGTGTGATTGTGTTCCAATAACACTTTGTTTAGGGAAGAGGTGGCTGATGGGATTTAGCCCTCAGGACCTAGTTTGTCATTGCTTGCTTAAAACAATAGAATAAGACCCATGCTTCCCATTTTCTCAAGCCAAAACTACTTTCCTGGTTGAAGGAGCCAGTTTTATTAAGAAAAGAATACACTGTGCTCTTTGGAAATACATTCTATATTAATTGCAGCAGTCCTATTTCATTCAGGGCCTCATGATGGTTAATTTTATGTATCAACTTGGCTAAACCACAGTGTCCAGATATTCAGTCAAACACTGGTCTGGAAGTTGCTACAAAGGTGCCTTTTGGATGAAATTAACTGTTAAATCAGTAGAGTTTGAGTAAAGCAGGTTATCCTCCATAATGTAGGTGGGCCTCATCCAAACAGTTATTTAACAGTATCTTCAAAGATGATGACTTAACCTGTGCAACTGTAAAAGTTATATTCACCTATATTTCTATATGAATCTATATGAAACATGACTTTTCACTTAAATCAAATAATTATTCTTCTGGAATAATCTTGCTCATTTATTTATGCATTTGCAAAAGTGAGGTGATAGATGTCAATTGGTTGGCTTCACTGAAGCAGCAGACGTTTATGAAGAACTTTTATATTGTTAACATTATATTCTTCAAATAGAAAATCAGCTAAATTAATTCCAACAATGGTTTAATTTTTTCATCCACTTCTTAGAATCGATTAGTAAGCCTTTTGAAAGTTCACTCTGGTAAACATGAAACATCTGAAATCACTGGGATTATTAATATAAATACAGTTGGAAAGTTCAACATTCAAGACAAATTTGTTTTTGCAATAATAACACAAATACAAATTTTAGTACAGCACAGTGTCTTGGTAAAAACATTATTTAGTAAGTGAGAAAACTATGGAGTAAAATCTATTTGCAACTGTTTATTATGCACACATAATAAAAATTGCATCTAAATTGTTATATTAAAGAAGTTAAAATTATCAAAATTTAAAAAATATATACACAGTGGACTTGTTATATAAAATGTTGAGATAAAAATATAAATTTAAATATAAAATTTAAAGATAAAATATAAATTTCTACACGTTGGAATGTGTTTTCTCTCTGCTGCCTGTTATCAATTAGATTTTGGAAATGTTTGCACTTTTGAAGAACTACTTTGTAAATTAACCTAACTCTGCTACAATGGCATCATGTTTTTTGTGAGTGCTCTAAATTTTGGGTGTAATTTGTTTAAAATGAGTTGAAAATCTTTAATCATTTAGATAAGAAATGGAGCCAAAAAAACTTGCAAGATTTTTGTTGAATAAAATTGATATAAAGAAAGCTCCCAAACTGATAGAGATATTTAGTCCTACCAGATAATGAAAGAATCAAACAAGTTAAATAGTAAGAGCTCAAATAGTGTAATTTTTAAATACTATTACTGTTTTTTGTTCTATCTCAGCATTAAGAAAAGATATTTTAATAGTTTTTTTTGTTTTTTTAGTACTTTAAGAATTTTTAAGTGTACACATTAAGAGGCATCATGGATGCAGTAAACATCACCACCATCAATCTCCTGAACCCTTTTCATCTTCCCAAACTGAAGCTTTGTACCCATTAAACAACTCCTCCTTGGGTCCGGCCTGGTGGCACAGTGGTTAAGTTGGCACGTTCCGCTTCTCGGCGGCTCAGGGTTTGCCTGTTCAGATCCCGGGTGCAGACATGGCACCACTTGGCATGCCATGCTGTGGTAGGCATCCCACATATAAAGTAGAGGAAGATGGGCACAGATGTTAGCTCAGGGCCAAGTTTCCTCAGCAAAAAGAGGAGGATTGGCAGCAGTAGCTCAGGGCTAATCTTCCTCAAAGGAAAAAAACAAAAAACCACAACTCCTCCTTCTCCTCAGCCCCTGGCAATCATCACTCTTCTTTTTGTCTCTATGAATTTGACTATGCTACATACCTCATATAAGTGGAATTACGTAATATTTGATCTTTTATGACTGGCTTATTTCACTTGGCATAACATCATTAAGTTTCATCCATGTTGTACCATGTGTCAGAATTTCCTTTTTTTAATTTTTTTATTTATTTTTTTCAAAGTGTTTCTCATTTTATTTTTTTATTTTTAAAAATTGGCACCTGGGCTAACAACTGTTGCCAATCTTTTTTTTTTTTTTCTGCTTCATCTCCCCACACCCCTCTGTACACAGTTGTGTATCCTAGTTTCACGTCCTTCTAGTTGTGGGATATGGGATGCTGCCTCAACGTGGCCTGACGAGCGGTGCCATGTCCACCCGCAGGATCCGAACCTGGGCCGCCGCAGCGGAGCGCGCGAACTTAACCACTTGGCCACGGAGCCGGCCCCAGAATTTCCTTTTTTTTTAAAGGTAAGCGATATTTCATTGTATACTACATTTTATTTATTCATTCACCCAATGATGTATACTTGGGTTACCTCCACATTTTGGCTATTGTGAATAATGCTGCTATGAACATGGGGGTACAAATATCACATGGAGTCCCTGCTTTTAATTCTTTGGGGTACAGATCCAGAAGTGGAATTGCTGGATCATATGTTAGTTTATTTTTAATTTTTGAGGAACTGCCATGATGTTTTCTACGTTGGCTGCACTGTTTTACATTCTCATTAGCAGTGTACAAGGGTTCCAATTTCTCCACAACCTGGCCAACATTTGTTATTTTCTGCTGGTGTTTGTTTTATATTAACCATCTTAATGAATGTGAAGTGGTATCTCATTGTGGTTTTTTTTTTTTTGAGGGAGATTAGCCCTGAGCTAACATCTACTGCCAATCCTCCTCTTTTTGCTGAGGAAGCCTGGCCCTGAGCTAACATCTGTGCCCATCTTCCTCTACTTTATATGTGGAACACCTACCACAGCATGGCATACCAAGCGGTGCCATGTCCACACCTGGGATCCGACCTGGAGAACCCCGGGCCACTGAGAAGTGGAACGTGCACACCTAACCACTGCGCCACCAGACCAGCCCCATATTTTGCCCATTTTTTAATTAGATTGTTTGATTTTTATTATTGAGCTGTAGGAGTTCTTTATATATTCTGGATATTATCATTTGTATGATTTGCAAATATTTTCACCCATTCCGCAAATTGACTTTTCACTATCGATAATGTCCTTTGCTATAAAAAAGTTTTTAATATTGACGAAGTTCAGTTTATTTATTTTTTCTTTTGTGGTCTGTGCTTTTGGTGTCATATGCAAGAATTCATAGTCAAATTTAGTGTAATGAAGCTTTTACCCTATGTTTTCTTCTAAGATTTTTAGCTCTTACAGTTCGGTCTTGATCTTATTTTGAGTCAATTTTTGTATATGGTATAAGGTAAGAACCCAACTTCATTATTTTGCATGTGAATATCCAGTTTTCCCAAAACTATTCGGTGAAGACTGTCCTCTTCCTATTGACTATTCTGGGCACCCAGCTTGAAAATCATCTGCCCACATATGTGAAGTTTTTTCCTGGGCTGTCTATTCTATTCCACTGGTCTCTATGTCTGTCTTTATGCCAGTGCCACATTGTTCTGATTACTGTAACTTTGTAATAAGTCTTGAAATCAAGAAGTGTGAGACTTCCAACTTTGTTCTTCTTTTTCAAGATTTCTTTGGCTATTTGAGATCCCTTGAGATTCCAAATGAATTTTAGAATGGATTTTTTTTTTCTATTTTTGCAAAAAAAGTCATTGGGAAGAGCTCTTATTTTTAATTGAATAAATGTATTTCGATATTGGACTAAAATAAATTGAGAAAGACTATGATATTGCTGCACCCAACTTTGGCAAAATTCAAAAGAATTATAGAGAAAACTTAAGCGACGTGCTTTTTGTGGCAAAAATGGTTTCCTGTATAATCCATTTTCTTTCACCGTCTTTATCAACTTCAATCAAGAGAGCTCCACCCTTCAGTGTAGCAGGGAGCAGAAAGGGGGTTGGATGACGATGTTCCCTCCCTTTAGAGGTTCACGTAAAAGAATATTATTAATTATGCTTCATCTCGGATTCTCAAAAATTTGTATTAATATATTGTGAAGTACAGAGGAAAGAAACATCTATCTCCCACGATCCGGATCAAGATTTTCTCCAAATCTCATTCTCCATCTGAATAATTTTATGTATATATTCATTATCATTTTAAAAATCATGTACAATGTGTCCAATATTACTTACTATAATACAAATATTATTTCCAACCTTAGAGTAGCTGTGAGATTCCAAGGAGAAGAGTCCATCTGTCCCATGTTCTGAGTGTCCTATCCCTCTGCTTCAGGTTCACAGAGACAACCCCAACAGAGCAGCGTAAGGATTCTCTAATAGATTCTGTAATAAATTAAGGGACAGAGTACAGCCTGGGAAAGAAGACCACCTCCACATAAAACCAGCACTTCTCCTGGTCTCACATCAAGCTTGCTTTGCTACTTAGTGATCTTTTAGGCACTTAAGAAATTGATAGAATCAACATTTCTGTAAGGTGGAAAATGGTGTTCAGACATAGCAGACTATATACAGAAGTGTCGACGAAAATAATCCATAACCAATCTACAAATGAAAATTTGGGTGAGTTTGTTCTGAGCTGAAATCTGAGGACTATGGCCCGGGGCCTTTCTTCCCAAAGGAAGAAAGGGCACCAAAGAAGTGAGGTATACAGAGTGGTTATATACCCCCAAACAGGACGCTTCACATGATTGAAATGTCTCTCCCACAATAGTCACAAGATTGCCCTGTCAGCACAGCACTTGATGGACACAGCAGGTAGTGGGTCTGCTATCTCAGAGGGCATAGCAGGAGGCAAGTTTATTGTCTCAAGCTGGGCGGTCGCAGGTGAGCACAGCAATCAGTTTCTAGCCTAAGGAAAGATGCTTAATCCTTAAGGAGATGCCAGCTTGGGAGGGGGAGGGAAGTTGCACCTTTATCTCAAGGGCCTTTGTTCTTGCCATAGGGAATCTCTAAAGCAGATATACAATGCATGCTCAATGACCATGTCAGGCCCTTTTGGAGAGACAAGGTCAGGCCGGATTAGGTTTACACAAAATGGCTTCCTCATATACTCCAATATATCCTATTACTTGCCATTTTTATTTGTCAGAAGATTTCGTGTATTCTCTGGAGTCAAAAAACTAGGTGTTATGTAAATACATGGTATTAGAAAGGAATGCTGACAGTAATAATAATGAAGACAGTAAACTTTATGGACAAAATGTTAATGAGTCAGGAATTTGCAAATCTCTGAGGACATTTAGCAAATTATCAGTCACATTGACATATTAGAAAATCTGTGACCTTACTATGCCCCAGTGATATTAAATTATTTGTAAATCCTTTATTGAAACTTGTTAACAGGAATAAATATATTTAATGTTTGCATCGTTTCATCTGTCCTGTATTTTTTCGTTTGTTCATTGAAAGGTATCTATTCATAAATTCATATATATAGTGTAAATGTTAAAGGTGAAGCCAAAAATCCTTGATTATCCAATTCATATCTTTAAAAGAAAAGTTCTTTGATGTTAGATTGAAATTTCCATTCCTTGTATTTTTCCCATCTAGGTCCCTTATCTGACTTAATGTAAATCAAGTTACTATTGCTTTTGTAAATGAGATCAGTTGGGCTGAGTTACTCAGCACTATCAAAGCGATTTCTGTCTTATGATAATAGGTGTGCTGTATTATCCTTTATTTTCTCTTACTGTTGAAATGGTAATTGAATCTTTTGAGTCTTCAAATTTACTAGCAGCCAGTTTTTGTGTGTGTGTGTGTGATCAAAAAGAAACAAGAAATATACACCTATCTACCTATATGACTGAACTCTAATTAGGAAAGCATAATTCTACAGCTATTCAGAATTATAGCCTGGAACAGAAAATACAAGTTACTATTACTCTATATCTTATTATAGGAGGATCTGAATTGAATAAAATGTAACACAGATGCTTCCTTTCCTTTTTCCTTTCTTTTCCTTCCTGGTGGTATTTATAATCTGGGAACTTGGCATAGCTTCTACATCCTTTTCCTATCCCAAATTCCAACCACATTTCTTTCTCAGGAAATACTGAGCAAAATTCTCTGAGAATAGAAAATAGAAAGCTTCCTCTTTCCCCTATTAAATAGTAGAAGCGAAAGAGACAAAGAATGAAGTCATCTGAGAGTTTACAATTGCAATTTTTCTTTAAAAGGAGCATGTGAAAGTGTTCCTTCAAGACAACACAATTACATTTGATAATTACCTTCTTACATGGTCAATAATAATAGTTTAAGGATCTAAAACATAAAACTCAAGTACTAGAAAGTACAAGAAACTATGTAAACTTCTAAGAACTTTCATTCTTTGTTTTTTTTTAAGACAATCATTTATCAATCTTATATAACCTGTAATAAGCTAAAATGGCTAGAAAAAACCCTGCTGGAAAGAGATGCAGAATTTGCCTAAATTCCATTGTCAGGTTTACTAATTTTGAAACTCATCATTTAGAGAAGCCTGTGGAGAGTAGTGGAGAACAGCCTAAGAAACAGAAGAGGACTTTCTGATCTGACATGAGTTAAAAGCTTAACATATCAGCTGCATGACTTGGGCCAGTGGTTTAAAATCCCCAAACGTTCATGTGGGTGACTGCAAATATACTATTCACGGAGCGTTTACTCTGGGCCAGGCACTGTGGTAGGCATTTATATATTTTTTTTTCTTAAATAATTCTCTTGACAACTACATGAGTTAAGCATACTTATCCTTATTTTATAGATAAATTGAGATTATTTTAGAGAAATCATAGTAATTTCCTCAGGATCAAATAACACTCAAGCAGCAGAGCCAGGATTTGAAATTGACAAGTCTAGCACCAAAACTCATGAATAGATAACGATTACATTACATTGCGTCAATTTATTAAAAATGATCTGTTTATAAATAAAAGTGCCCTTGGATTGTGCTCAGTAAGCTTTAACAAATATGATTTATTATTCCGTGAAGAATTCCAAGGATCAAAGTTTTGGCAACAGAAGTTCTCTAGCATTTACTTTTCTTTTTTTTTCACTGTGCTTCCCACCAGCAATCCTCTAGTGTAAACTTTTAATGACAGATTATAACCATGAGGATCTTTTACATAATGAGTGTAGTAAAGTTGTATTATCGTTCGTCACAGGAATTATGAAGTTTACTAAACAGAGTTGAATCTTAAGAATCATTTTTAGGCTAGTCTTAGAAATCAGCCTATTTCCACTTGAGACACTCTCTAAAGAGAAAGAACAAATTCACATTCCAGGTTATCTGCCAAGATAGACAGTGCAGCTGCCTTGTGACCTTCTTACATGAAATATTAGAGGTTATTTTTTAAAAAGTCCAAAGTAGATATGGCAGAAAGCGGATTTCCAGGTTTATTGAATGCACAAGCTAGATAGGTTTCTATGGTTAAAATTCAAACACTAATTAATAAGATTTAATTAAAAGTATCCTTACAGTCACCAAACTCTCTCCTTTTCCTTCCCTCCCTCCCTCCCTCCCCTGCTCTTCTTTAAGTTGACGAACATCTGTTTACTTTTCATCGAAGAAGCCTAACTAACAAGGCGTTCAATAAATAGTAGTTCCTTTCATTTCACACAACTCAGTATTAAAAAAAAAAGTACCTTTGCTACTTATGTAATGCCTTTTTAAAAAAATTATCACTACAAATATATTCTTTCCTATTTGAATACTCATCTACACCAAAGTTAGGTTTCAAATTTCTCTTACTGATGTTATTTTATTTATTCATATGTTCATATCTTTCTTCATTGAATCATTCGCTAGCCAGGCATTGGGATGGATAGGAAGAACAAGGCACAGCTCCAGACCTAGAAGGACAGTCTATCAAACGCGAAGGTTGACAGGCAAATGGGCAACAGTAATACTAGAAAAAAAGCTAGCACAGTTCTATGGAATCGCAGAAAAAAGAGAAATTGACTCTAAAGGAAAGGCACACTAAGTTATAGCCGGTTACTTAGGAGTTAGCCTGTGTTAGATCAGCGGCATTTGTTTACATAATTCTCAATCACATATCTTTTCTGACATAAACAGCCTTCAAATTGCCAGTTAAACGTATTATTTTAGAAGTAACAAAATAATTCTGGATTCTATCCTGAAAAGCACTTTTTTTAGCTTTTTGGGGAGTGAACTGATGGTGGATTCATAAAATAGCTTATTAACCAAATCCTGCTTAAAAGCCAAAAAGTAGGAACTGTTAGAGCCACGAAAATTTCCTCTTTTCTTTATGCAGTGTTCAGAAACACTGTGCCGGAAGGCCTCGTTTTTGTCTACATAATAAATACACTGAAACGTTGCAGAGAGAAAGTGGATGCCATGCGTTTATCTAGGAAATTTCAACAGTAGCAAAAACAAATGAACAAACAAACAACCAGATAGTGTCACGGTGAGTAAAGAGCTCGATGTTGATGTGTTTTCTTCAACAGAATGCCACCTGTTTTATTTTATTGCAAACATTTCTATAAAATATGGTAAAAAAACAATTCAAGAGTGTTTCCATTTTGTGGCTGCAAAAGTCGGCTACCACTGCATATCCTGTCATGGCATCTGTTTATTCATCCATCCTTAGGGATCATTAAAGAGATAAAAGATGATCTTAAATCTTGGATATTAGAAGATCTGAGAATATGCATAAAGTTTTTGTTTTTTGCGAGAAGATTGGCCTTGAGCTAACATCTGTTGCCAATCCTTCTCTTTTTGCTTGAGGAAGATTGGCGCTGAGATAACATCCACGCCGACCTTCCTGTACTTTATGTGGGACACCAACACAGTGTGGCTTGACGAGTAGTGCTAATGCTGCACCCGGGATCCGAACCTGCAAACCCCAGGGCGCTGAAGCAGAGCACACGAACTTAACCACTGTACCACCCAGCCGGCCCCTGTGTAAAGTTTTAAAACTTAAATTTTCTTAAACATATTTGAGTCTTCTTGACCCATCAGTTGGTAGTCTTAAAATATGATGCAAAATTATACTGTTTCCGTTTCTTAAAAGAAAAAAATATTTCTCCCTTTCTTTGAGAACAGATATTTTCCATGTTACTAATGTTTAATTTATATGTAGACCCAGAAACTTCTTCTGACATAATATAAATTGACAGAAGAATATGGTTTATACTAGTAATTCAATTTTTATTCAACATTTCAAAAATATTTCTAATTTTTAAGTCACTCACATATAACTTTCACAAATTCTATATTGTTGCTAGATATATCTCTAACATATAGTTTTATAGATATAGAAAACTGATGTTTTTTAACGGTTGACAGCTATTAAATCAAGGCTTAAACCAATGAAGGAATTCAGAAGCCTTTGTCCTAAAGACCTAACTTTAATTAATCAGGTCACCTATCACCTTGACAAGTAAAAAGGGCTTTCAGAGTAAAGACCCAGACTTTATAGTGTGATAGAGTGATTATGAGCATGATTTTGATCTGGTGACATTTACATGGCCTAAATTACAAGATAAAGACTATCTTTCTAAGACTGGCTGAAGTTAATTTATGGGATTTGAAAGATGATTAATAACGCTTGTGACAGGAAACAAGAAAGAGAGAAAATGTTTTCTGGAACTCCTTTCTCCTGTTCTCCAAGATAGGGTCAAAGGTGTGACTGGCCCAGGTGTGGTGGCACTAATCAGTTATATCCTGTTTATGTCCCTCCTACCATCTGTTTCTTTTTCTGGAGTTAACTGCTCACATTGAGGAAGAAATATTCTCAAAGATGGTGAGGTAGACAACAAAGTCTTCTGAATTTGCCTCTGCCCAATGTGGAAGGGCATGCCAGTCTTTTAAATTGTTTTATTTTCAGAGAGCAAAAACATAGTGAAATGGAATTACACTAATATGAACAAAATGCATAAACACAACTTATTTTGTAAAACAAAACATTAACAGGATTTTTAGGGCAGTGAAACTACTCTGAAGAATAGTGTAATGGTGGATACATGTCATTATATATTTGTCCAAACCCAGAGAATATACAACACTAAGAGTGGGCCCCAATATAAACTAAGGACTTGGATGATTATGATATGTCAAAGTAGGTTCATCAATTGTAACAAAAGTACCACTCTGGCAGGGGATGTTGATAGCGGGGGGACTATGCATGAGTGGGAACAGGGAATATAAAGGAAATTTCTGTACCTTATGCTCAATTTTGCTGTGAATCGAATCTAAAAAATAAAGTTTATTAAAAAATATTGAGGTGCTTAATAAAAGGATTGTTTCCTCCAAAAAAGTAATCTATTCTACACTATGTAATGCATTTAATGCCATTATTTTTAAAATATCAATTTATACCAAAAGTTGAATAAAAGAATACATTTTAAAAAATGAGTAAAGGAAAACAAAGTAAATACCAAGTGTATCTGTTTGAGTGAAATAAACAAACGGATAGCTATCAAAAAACATAAATCATTTGCATCACCACATAATCCACATCTGAACAAAACTGCTTTGGTTTTGATATAAACCTGTGATTTATAAATAAATATATTTATATGTATTTATTATATTTATATTATATGTTATACATTATATTTATTATATTATAGTATTTATTTATAAATGTATAATAAAATATAATATAAATATATATTTAATATATATAAAATAAGATATTTGGAACACACTGTAGACTAATATGTGGATTATAAAGTTCTTCAAATGTTTGTGATAGATATTTATTTTTTATATAAAATGAAATACATAATGAAGTCCTCAACAGATTATAATGGCAAAAGTTTTCGTTTGCTCATGTTATTTCTAGCATTAGTAGTTTAAAGTATTTAAAAAGGGGGCCATTAGATTGAGGTGGCTCTAATGCCTTGGTAGCCTACGTAGTAAGCAAACCAAAACCTCACCTGTGTCAATGCACTCCAATCTGAGAAAATGAAACTTAAGGATAACCAATCATAAACAGCCAACGAGGCTTTCCCAAATAAGACAACCGTGTAAGCAATAGCCAACCAAATAATTTCCTTGCTTTGCTTTCATGTCTTCTCTGTAAGACTCTCCCCTAGCTCATGTCATTGGAGTGCTCTTAACCTCCTTTGGTTTGGCACTGCCCAATTGGAACCAATGTATGCACAAATAAACCTTTGAAAGTTTTAATGTGCCTCAGTTTACCTTTTAGCACTTCATATACCACTCAATCTGGATATAAGAAAGTACACTCTATGGTAAGTGCTTCAAATTCATCCTGAGGTTTCGTAATAGATGCAGCTTTGGTGGCATTTATTTATTCTAAATATTTCTAAGAAAATGTTCAAAAAAGGTAATCTTGCTTAAATACATTTTGGTCACCATGAATACATTTTATTCCCATTTACTAGATTAGAAATACCCAATGAGTGAGTTAAGAGAGGCTACCAAGGCTTCACTTGCTCTCTGCATGACTGTCTCTTTCCTGCAACTACACAAGACACCACAGTCATCTGGAATTGAGGAGGTTATAGAATCTAAGAGCTTCCACTAAGACCATCCCGACCTACATCATAACTACCTAAGAAAATTCTCAAAAAGAAGGCCGTATTCTCCCTAATCTACCTCTAATCTGGCTCCCTAACAAATTTCTCCAAATCTTCTGAATTGACCCTTTACCTGACTGCTCTGACTAAAATTCAGCTGTCTGCTGAGGCCAATGATTCCCCTGCAGACCTTTTAGCCGTGACTTTTTTTTCCGCAACCCAGACACCACAACACTCACCGATGTGTAAGTTACTCCCTTATTCTTCATTGCTACAATCTACAGGAAGCCAGTATGGCCTGTCTCTTCCTCTGGAATACTAGTAAAGTGTAGCTATCACAGAGCTTTTCACCATGAAGCAGTGCTTAGCCATTCACATAAGCAATTTGCTTTTCTGTTTACAACACGCATTAGGTTCTCTTCTATCCTTAAGACATTTGTTGATGCTAACTAATTTATGTGCTGTGATTCTTGTCTATGACTCTGAAATTGAATCATTGGTTTCTCCAAGTTTATCTGGGTAATTCCAGTAGTCCAATGTTTTTGTATATTCATGTCTTAGCTCTGGCTGTTACATCAAAATATCATAGACTGGGGGGCTTAAACAATAGAAATTTATTCCTCATAGTTTTGGAGGCTGGGAAATCCAAGACCAAGGTGTTGGCCAATTGCTTCCCAGTGAGAGCTCTTTTCCTGGCTTGCAAATGTCTGTCTTCTTGATGTGTCCTGAGAGAGAGAGTACACTCTCTGATCTTTTCTTATAAGGGCATTAATTGCATCATGAAGACCCCACCCTTATGACCTCATCTAAATCTAATTACCTCCCAGAGGCTCTATCTCCAAATACCATCACACTGTGCATTAGGGCTCCAATTTACGAATTTTGGAGGGGGCACAAACATTCAGGTGTCGGTGTCGCAACCCAATGTACACATCAGGATAGATGCGGAGAGGGCTGATGGCCACTCTGAGTTTATTATAACCATCGTTTCAATATATACATAGCTTACATCTGTTAAACATACACAGGTATTCTGGATAAAGTAATTAGCGAATGCCAAGAATTCTTAGTGATTTCTCAGGGAGCCCTCCCTTGGCCTCTGTTTTGATATTATCATGTTGTTGCTGTGCTCCTATATTTTTATCTCAGAGCAGGCAAGGTCTCTTAGGCAACGGTCCCTCTTGCTCCCGATATCAATATCGTTTCTCCATCTGTGCCCCCGGGTGGCCGACGCCTGGCTTAGGTTGCCCCCCCAGGGGGTCTTACCTGTCATTGGCTAACCAGCCTTCTCACCTCCGGGTCACAGTTTGTTGGCAATCTTTTTCCAGTGATTATTAACCCTTCCTATGTCAGGGGCGGCTACATCAGTCCGTAATAACTCATGAATCCATAACTCCTTAATGTCAATTTTAAAAAGGAAATCTATCACCTCATGTCTAGCAACCCCTAGCCTTGAGCTACACTCTCCAGAAACAGGAAACTGCTGATAGGTCTTCCTGGTAAAATTGGCTGTTTGTTAGTTGCGTCCTTCATAATTTTGCTCATCTTTCCCTTCCGGACACTATTCCTCTTCACCTTACCTTCACAAGGACAATATCTACTCTGCTTTAAAACTCAGACCCCTCATATGGGAAATCTTTCATAGTTGTTGTTTTTCAGATCTTTCCTTCCAGACTGGGTAAGGTGAATCTGTTTCACAACAATGTTTATATCTGCAGTGCCCCCCACACAAACTCTACTGGTGTTTAATGAAACAATACATGAAAGCCAATGAGATAATTTTTGTTACTCCCAACAGATAAAGGAAGAGAGGCAAGGAGAAAAAAAGGTAAATAAAATGATAGGCCAGATACTTTTCCTTAGCTGCCCATCAACAAACGCCCACATCTTCCTTGTTTCTTTTTTCGTTTGTAAGTGGCAGTGTTCCCCGTCCCAGGGAATGAATCGTGTTCCCTCTATGTCATTTATGGCATGCCATCTCCACTGGCCAGTAATCAGCTTAAGAGTAAATATGACCCACTTCTGGCATTGGAATTATAAAGGGAGGTAGGGTGGGGGGCTTTCAGGAAACGTTTTCCTTGCTGAACACAACAGATAGATAAGGATAAACACTGCTTGCCCCTTCCTATTAAGGTGATTGAAATGAAGAAACTATGCTCAGAGGCTATGGCAGCCTTCTTATAACCAAAAGAGGTAAACCAAGAATACACCAGAGAAGTGAACCTGGAGGCCTAATTTGTTCAACTTCTGTATCAGCTCTGGAATTTCCCATATGCAGACTACTTGTTACATGGAAATGTAAATTTCTATTATTTAACCTACTTAGGTCAGGTATCAGTTTCTTGCAATTAAATGGATCCTAGGTGACTCAGAAGCTTACAACCATGAGATTGTCACCTGTTAACACATCTGGGCAGAGACCTTCCCTCACGTTAGGTCCTCTCCTCTCTGCCTTTCAGAAGCAACATATTGGAATTGGAGGCCTTCAGTACAAATTTTCTGTGCCCATCTTATTTTGGCTATATAGGGGCCAGCTAATGCTATTAATGATCATAACCTTTTATCGTCCACTGAGAAATTTCTTCCCGTTGCCTTCCTACAGCAGAAGCTCATTTCTCCGAGAAAGTGGTGCCAAGCAAGCCCCCATCTTCACAAATAAGCTGTTAGAAGAGGCATAACCAGCGGACTGGGTGAAACAGCAACTGAATCACTGCATTAAGGCCTAAAGCACTTGAAAGCTTCCAGAAGGGGTCAACTCTCTGAATATCTATTGTGAAGGACAACTTCCTTCCTTTGAAGGAACTCTATTTTTATTGTGCATCAGGCATTAATAGAAACCACCTCTTCACCCTCCCTCCGATCACATCGTGATGCTCTCACCTCCCATAACAAATTCCTCTCCTAAAGAGCTTAGTCCCCTGCTAAAGGGCGGCTCACTTAGCACAAGACATGGGAAACATCTCCATCACCGTACACAGAATGCTGGAAAATGAACGCATTGGCAGGTGAACGTGTGTGAATTTGAGATCTTTAGCTGTCATAGAACAACTATTATGAACTAACAGACCCAGAAATTTGCATGGAATAATTGTTATTTGAATTTATATTTAATGTCTGGTGGAAAATGCAGTCCAGTTGACAGTCTCAGGAGTTTAGCAATGAGACCTTAAAATCCCTGTGCCTTAATTAGTCCATTCATAAGACTGAAAGAAAAACAACTAGTTTAACATGACCCTTTGAAAATTGAAAGTATGTTAGCTTTGAAGGGGCAGAAAGCTTTATTGTTAAATAGCACACAATGTGTCACCTAAGAAGACACATGTAAATTCAAGAAATATAACTCAGATGTGGAAAAAGAGGGAAAAAAGGTATAAAATGGCCAATTCATCACTGGAAAAAATTCACACTTCGGAAAAAAGAAAAATCAAGTGCATTTTATCAGGAGATCAAGAGTCAACATAGAGAAACCTCATTTCTAAATTACTAATTACATTATATATTAAATAATTCAACAAATTTTAATTTACTCTGTGCCCTTCATGTATTCCAAATAAGACTGCTTATTATTATGCCAAATTCCTTTCCACATCCTGGAGAGTAACCACAGTTTATAAAAATGGTTAAATCAGTGAAATGCATCTTTGTCATATAAATATCTTTTACTTTTCTTTCAAGGTTAATATTACATTTATAGTTTGCCTCTTATAAGCCATAGGTTTTCAGCGGTTGAAGTTGCTACAGAAAAGCATCTTTACAAATTTCTATTATTGACATATTTAAGTTATAAAATCCTAGAGAATGACATCAGTCATATCTAGCCTTTAGATTAAACGAACACTCTCAGAGATAGCAGAATTTGGTTCAAATGAATGCCATTTGAGAAAATGTATGGTGTTCTGATATGCATTCAGGCTTCCAGATAAAAATCTTATCCATCAGCTATCGATGAAACCTTTACTGTGTCTATGATGTAGAATACACTAGTCAGTAGCAATGAGGAAAAGGGGATCTGATATTTAAATTGTTATACATCCTATATTCTGAACAAAAGTTTATTATTAGAAATCAAAAAAAGGTTTGACTTTATCATCTTGCGTTAGTTACATAGAAAGGAAAGAAAGAAGGAAGGAAGGAAAAGAAAGTAAGCAAGCTGTGTCTTAACGAACATAAAATGTGAGTTTGAATAACAGATATTGAGAAGCTCTCTTTGGCTGCGATCTGATCATTCCTGATTGAAGAGAGAGAAGCAATCATTCAAGAGGTGTTGCTCATAATACCCACCTAATCAGAAGGTGGGTGGGTAAAAGGCTTTTATAGTTATAAAGATAAATATTAACATTAAAAGGAATACACGTCTTACCATCAAAATACAAAACCTATTTAGCAGTGAATAATACCACTAAATGTACTGCAATCACAGAAGTCACCTCTTGAGTGGAACACATTTTCTGTTTTGAAAACTTAGACTATTTGTGCTTATGGATAACTTTTTATGTTTTTTGATATTGTTTCATTACAATATAAAAAATATGGTTAGAAAATACAGCTGCCTTCATAAATCTTTTTATGTTTTGCTGATGCTTAATGTCTGACTTCAGAGAATTTTAAAAGCATAATAAATGCTGTTAATTGTTTTTATTTAGGTGGAAGTCCTGAAAGACTCTTCAGAGGGATTGGACCACACAGCTTCAAGAAAATACAGTGTTTCAAAATATTGTAAAAGATGTGTTTAAAATGTATATGTGTGTTTATGTTTATTGCCTTTTCTACTGTAAATGACTGATAATTAAAAATAATTACATATCAATGATCTAAACAGCATTTTTCAAAGATGAGAAGTATACCTTTAGTATGAATGTTGAATTTAAAAATATAGAAAGAATTATGCTTTACTATTATTTAATATTTAGACTGGCAGTGGCACCTTCTCTAAGGCCACGTCTATCAGAAGGTCCCATGTGAGGTACAGGTAGGATCCACCCCTAGGGAAGAAGGAAGTTCCATGAGGCAGTAGGTGAAAACGACACTTTCAATAGTTTCTTTTCAACGTATTTTGACAAAGTACAGCATACGTATGCCAGACTAACATGATTTATGAGTTATAATAGCTGGTTTAAGCTAAATAAATCTCAAAAATGGATAATGACCTTAAAATATTCCTGTAAGGAACAGTTTATTAAAAATAGCACCAATAATTCAAGCACAAACAATGAGAAAAGAAGCAGAGATGACATTTAACACATCCTAGCTAAAGGTCTTCATCTGCTAGATCACGAGACGAAAGAATGATGATCTTAGTCATATCTAACAAGAGGTAGGCAACAGATGGGAAAATCAGAGTATCAGAAATAGGGATTTATATTCACTATATTTAAAAATAAATAGTGTTCTATCTTGTTTGCTTTATTTCTGAGTTAAGAATGCTTTGAAGTTTTTGTGATACGAACAATATTTACAAAAATTTATTTCATCTTTATTTTCTTTTAAAGATTTATATCTTGAGTAGTATTCTGATTATGTTTATAAAACTTATAACATATGAGAATAGTCATCCATACATACGATTTATTTTAACATTTATATTTTG
The DNA here is from genome assembly GCF_037783145.1 of Equus przewalskii. NCBI lineage: Eukaryota > Metazoa > Chordata > Mammalia > Perissodactyla > Equidae > Equus > Equus przewalskii. The sequence continues at coordinate 73,701,106 of NC_091833.1, read as the reverse complement.
GAGTAGCGGTCAATAATTATGTAGTAAAAGAAGTCTGGATTTTTTTTTTTTTTTGAGGAAGATTAACCCTGAGCTAACTACTGCCAATCTTCCTCTTTTTGCTGAGCAAGACTGGCCCTGAGCTAACATCCATACCCATCTTCCTCTAGTTTATACTTGGGACGCCTACCACAGCATGGTGTGCCAAGTGGTGCCATGTCCGCACCCGGGATCCGAACCGGTGATCCTGGGGCCACCCAAGTGGAACATGCGCACTTAACTGCTGCGCCACTAGGCCAGCCCCATAGTCTGTAATTCTTTAAAAAGTTTGAATACCACCACTCTAGGAGAGGAGAATTTGAAGGGTTTTAGTGAGAATAGGAACTCAATTTAATCTATTTTTAATTGAGCAATAAGGACTTCAACCTAAATCTAGCATGCAGTCTATAAATTTGACTGATTTTTAAATGAAATACATTAACTAGATGATCTGGAAACTGGGATTCTTTATCTTTATTACATAATTTTCATGCAATTAATATCTGATGATTGTCATCTAAGTGGTAAAAAAAAATAATCTGTACTTACGGCCATGAATGCAATATAATTTACATGAATAAACATTGTTCTGATTTCCAGAAAAACGTATCTTACTTTTGAGAATCTTTACAAGCTGCAAATTTGGAATGTAAATCGCTGTTAATCTGGACGCTCTGTCCATCTTTCCTGTGGATATACTGCAAAAAAAAAAGTGAAATATTTCAATTTCATAACTGAAATTTGGTCAAGATTATGTTCATATAGGCATACATTTTCTTTTTGAATTACTTAAGAGAATCTATTTTATCTAATAATATGTAACCTATGTTTACCAGGAACAAGCATAAGAGAGAAAATAAGGTCCCATCAAAGACCCTGAACTATTTCTCGGGTTGTGCCACCTCCTCTCTATGCTGCACATACTCCTGCCAATCCCTAAAGCTTCCAGTTCATTCTGAGATTCCTTGAAATCTCTAACATGTCCCTTTAATTATATGCTCTGTCTCTCTCAGCAAGGCTTGGTGTGTAGGAGCACAGATTTTGAGTCTGAATCTTGGCTCAGCACATAGAATGTGTGACTTTGAGCAGGAGATCTAAGGTCACAGGATTCAGTTAGTCAATATATGTGAGCACTTGGAAAGTGTGTGGCACATAGGAAGGCATCACACATAGTCCTATTTGCATCGTCAGTGATAACTCTGGTATTATGGACAACTAATGAGGTTGCTCCACCACAGGCGCCACCAAATTTACTGCCACCACACTGTGGCCTAAAAACACCCAGAAGTATCTCCGCCAGGAAAGATGCCAGGTCCTGATGTTTGGAGCAGCGACGTGTGCTCTGAGGATCTGCCTGCTCTTGGCATTGCCTCGATCCCTGCTGTGGCTGTGGGCTCTGTGGATGCTGATGCTGCGGCACTCTCACTGTCCCACAAAAACCATAGTCAAACAGCACGTCTTTCTATTTGCTCTTCTACTGTATAGTGCTATACCTTTTGCCCGGAGCAAACACAGTGGCCCCCTTTCCTTTACCCAAATCTTTATAACTAGAATAGCGATTATACACTAGTAGCTCTTGGGCAGTTGTTGCTGTTGTTAGTGCTGTTGAGTCAATTCCGACTCCTAGCGACCCTGTGGACAGCAGAGCAGAACCCTGCCCTTTTTGCACCATCCTCTCACCTTCTGGTGCTACATCAGACAGTGCCCTGCTGAGTATTCATAGGGTTTTCATGGCCAATTTTTTGGAAGTGGGTGGCCAGGTCTTTCTTCCAAGTCTGTCTTAGTGTGGAAGCTCTGCTGAAACCTGTCCACCATGAGCATCCTTGATGGAACTGGAAATAGCAGTGGCATAGGAGCATCACAGCAACAGGCAGCCACTCCAGTGTGACAACTGACAGACAGGAGGTGTGGTTCCCCAGGAAACGAACCAGGGCTGCAGTGGTGAGAGCACCAAATAGTAACTACTAGGCCACCAGGGCAGGCTATCATGGGCAGTACTTAGTGTTTATTAACATATTTTTAGTGCATTTAAGTTGGGCCTCTATGTTCAATTGATTATAGTCTTATTGTTAATTATTACCTGATATCCTAATACGTTTTCCTGTTTGGCTCCTGAAGACATTTTTCTTGGGTTTTAGTCTCTTTCTCACATTGTCAAATAAATTAATTCCCTGTAGGCTCTTTGGTACTTCATCTATATAAACTCTGGCAAGCCACCTCGTTACTTCTCCAGATGTTTAAGAATTTAAGGTTGGTGTGGACTGGTTTTGAAATGGAGGTTTTACTACAAATATAATGTGATAAGAAAAACTTGACAATTTTGAAGTGTTCTTGGTCTTGGCCTGATAGAAAATATCATAAAAGCCCATAGTAAATAATTTCTAGTGAATGGATAAATTAATAATTTTATAAGCATACTTACCATATGTTCTTGTACAGAAATTTATATCAACACATTAGAGTTTCTTAACTCATTTTTTCTTTCATATAATCAAATTTGTAAATGGAGCCTAATATCTAAGTAAGCTACTTTGAAACATACTAAAAGATATGCTGAGAAGGAAGAATGAAATTAATTTTTTTTCAAAAGTTAACTGGCTTTAAAAGTAAGCTTTGTATAACAGAAGTTCAACTTTCCGAAAATCTGTATCAACAAAAGCAAAAGTCATTCTGGGCACAATGAGGAATTTCTACATTCGCAACTATCTTTCACTTTTCAAAAATCTGACTGAGAACAAATAGTTAAATGTGCTCAAAACAGAAGGGGCCAAGTCATTAGGTCTATTGTGGCAGCTAAACAATGTGTGAGTTACAGAACCGTGGCCCTGAGGGTGACTGAGCAGATGAGGGAAGAAGGGAGTCACAGCCAGGGCGTTCCACCTCAGGCCATGAGTCCATCTATGATCCAATGGTGGCTAGTCAGATAAGTCACTCTGATCCAGCACGATTCTCCTTCTTCAGGAGTCCCTAAAAAGCTCTCTGGTTTGCTTCTGTCTGCCTTCTGTGTTAGAGACAGCTGACTGTCTCAATATCCAGGCTTCCTTTTTCCCTTTGTAAGCTAATCATCTATTTGTAGTGAGGTATCTGACCATGCAGAGTTCAGAATGCATTTTCTAGCCTCCCTTTCAAACAACTGTGACCCATAGGTCTAAGTTCTGACCAATGGCGTTGAGACAATATAAAATATCAGGCCACCAAATCAGAATCAGTGGTCTTATCCCATATCAAATTGTGATACTTGCAAAGTTGCAGCTCAGGGCAAAATCTGGAGACATCTGGACTATCAAAATGACTCTCCAGGGTCCGGCCTTGTGGTGCAGTGTTTAAGTTCTTGCAGTCCACTTCAGCGGCCCGCGGTTCACAGGTTTGGATCCTGGGCATGGACCTACACACTGCTCATCAAGCCATGCTGTGGCAGCATCCTACATAAAAAATATAGAACGATTGGCACAGATGTGAGCTCATTGACAATCTTCCTCAAGCAAAAAGAGGAAGATTAGATGTAAGCTCAGAGCCAATCTTCCTCACCAAATAAAACCCCAAAACAGTCTCCATGTCTTGGCTTTTTATGTCAAGATGATCCTTGTTTCAGATTTAACATAGGAGGTCCCTGAGTGATGTGTGTTACTCAAAAGGAAGCTATTTTGATCATAAGATGCCTTGGTTTTATACTCCAATAGTTATATTTTTTAAGTGACGTATTCCATGGAACCATTCCTCAAAGATTTCGTAGATTCAAGGTGTGTTTACCACAAGCAATCCTAAATATGTCAGGTATATTCTGCTAAAAGTATTTCAGAGATAAGGACTCTCCAGCTAGTAAATGCCATTAGTGAGTTTGCCAAGGTATTAGCATGATTACAGTAGAATTTGACCTGATGCTTACTTTTTACTAATCAGATATTTAAGCCAAAAATCCATGTGTGACTTTCAGGATTCCTCCCTGTAATGTTATACCAAACCACCTCCAGAAACTCAACTGCATTTAGCATTGACCAACATTGAATTCAGATGTTCAAACAACCAAGAGTTGGCACTTTGATAGAGAATTGTCGATACACCCATATTGATAAAGTCAGCTTGATCTAAATGTAAGATTCTTCTCTCATGTAGCGCTCTCTGAATCCATTTCTACACAGAGTCTGAAGATTTATACTGACATAAATTAATAAAATCTTGAAATTCTTTTAGTGTGCAAGTCTTTTCTTTCTGAGTTAAAAATTATATACAATCCTCTAAAATTGTATCCAATTATATGTATCCCCTGATGTAGTCATAAATCTACAAGCAATTTGGGAGGGATGGGAGAAGCAGGGCATGAAGAAAATGGCAATGTAAATAATGCAGGTGATATCATTACAAATTTTTCAGGGTGTGAACTACTTCATTGGACTTAGAAGTCCAATGACAGTTCCGCTGTCAGAAGACGCTCATGGAGTTTAGGAGTTTGGGATATACAGATTTATTTGAATCTACCAAAATGTCTCAATTACAGTATTAGAGTCTCTCTGTTTAGCAAACAATACATTAACTTTCATAAAAGGGACCTAATAGGCCTGCTGCTTTAAACCACTCCTGCTCTAGTGGTTTAGAGCAGTGGTACCTACACCCAACAATGGTGTACTTTCATCAAATAGGTAAGTGTTCTACAGCTGTATTCATTCTATCAGTTTTTCATCCTCTAATGATGATAGTTTTTTTTTGCTGTCTTCAACACTATCATGTCAGATAACCATCCCTGAATCCCATTTTCTTTCTTTCTTTTTCTAACTTTCTTTCTTTCCTTCCTTCTTTCTTTCTTTCTCTCTCTTTCTTTCTTTCTCTCTCTCACTCTCTCTTTCTTTCTTTTTTGAGGAAGATTGGCCCTGCGTTAATATCTGTGCCCATCTTCTTTTATTTTATATGTGAGATGCCTGCCAGAGCATGGCTTGATAAGTGGTGCGTAGGTCTGCACCTGGGGTTCCAAACAAGCAAACTCTGGGCCACTGAAGTGGAGCCCGCAAACTTAACCACTCCACCACTGGGCAGGGCTTGAGTCCCATTTTCTTTAGGGACTGTTTGTTGCCTGCGTCCTCTTTTGGTAATAATTACTAAACACAAAAAGTAATAAGTTATAAATAACAGACTTCTTTTTATCTACTTTAAGTAGAATTAGGTTTATTAATAGATAGAGAGCTCAAAGCAATTTTTGGACTACTAAATGGACTCAGTAAATCCTGAATTTCCAGGAATTATTCCCTAAACCAAACCATAGACCTGGAGATGAAGGTACATGCCATCTCTGCCTCTCAGTTGATTGGGAATGAAAGGAAGTTGCTACCAAAGCCGGTATTTCCAGGACTGTGGTACCTCCGCAAGAATGCTCATCAGTGAACGTCTGCTTCCTGCCTCTCTTGCCACAAGTATCTCCTTCCAAAACTGAAACTCTCAATTGGGAATATTTCTCGCTTCAGGAGGCTAAAGTTTCTTTATCTGATTTATAAAATCTAAATCATATCCAGTAGCCTAGGGTCAATGAAGTCTGAAAAGTAGTATTTTTGCCCTATTTCTCCTACACACTGGAAACAAATATGAGTCCACATTGAGCAAGACAAGCCACCACATCTGACACATCTATGATTAACTACTTTCTCATGGAAATCAACTATCAAAACTAAATGACGGGGCTGGCCCCGTGGCCGAGTGGTTAAGTTCGCGCGCTCTGCTGTAGGTGGCCCAGTGTTTCATCAGTTCGAATCCTGGGCGCGGACATGGCACTGCTCATCAGACCACGCTGAGGCAGTGTCCCACATGCCACAACTAGCAGAACCCACAACGAAGAATACACAACTATGTACCGGGGGGCTTTGGGGAGAAAAAGGAAAAAATAAAATCTTTAAAAAAAAAAACAAAAAACTAAATGACGTATCTAAGTTTGAGAAATGATAAATTGGACAAAGTTAATATGTTTCTTTACTGTGGCCTTTTTAAGAGCCTTTTAAATATGAAATCCCTTGAAAGGGGATATAATAAGAGGTATTTTAAGATTTGACCACAAAAATATTTTTATGAAATGTCTATTAGAAAAGAATGAGATCTTAGATTCAATGCAATAGCTTTAAAAACAAGCAGCCTAACTGCTGCTTTTTTAGACAACTACGTAAGTGTAATTGATTACCTCCACTCCGTGAAAAACTAGAGATGAAGCCAAGAAAAATATATACACATGCATGTGTGTATACTCATATCTTTTGTGTCTGAATGTATGTGTGTGTGAAAACATATTTGGAAAATTGAGGTAGATTACATAAGGAATAACTACAAATAAAATTAAAACATAACAGCAAAAGTGACACCACATAAATCTCAATCAAGCCATTGGCATATAGAGAAAAAACAATAAAAAGACTAAAATGATGAGGGAGAAGCTGATAGATATGTTTGATCAGAACTGAGAGGAACTCATAATGTTTCATTTAGCTAGTTACTCTTGAGGAAGAGATAAAAACAAAATTTAAAAAATAAACAGGGGCCAGCTCCCTGGTATAGTGGTTAAGTTTGGCATGCTCTGCTTTGGTGGCCCGGAGTTCACAGTTCAGATCCTGGGCACAGACCTATACCACTTGTGAGCCATGCTGTGGTGGCTACCCATATACAAAGTGGAAGAAGATTGGCACAGATATTAGCTCAGGGCTAATCTTTCACAAGCAAAAATAAGGGGGGGCAAGATTGGCAACAGATGTTAGCTCAGGGTGAATCTTCCTCAGAAGAAAAGAAATAAAGAGAGAGAGAGACAGAAAGAGAGAAAGAGAGGAAGAGAGAAAGGAAAGAAAGAGAAAGAAAGAAAGACAGGAAGAAAGGAAGAAAAATAAAGAAAGGAAGAAAGAAAGAGAGAAAAAGAAAGAAAGGACTTTCTGAAAGATGACTTTCTGGTGTTATGAGTTATCTATGAAAATGCATGCATACCCTGTAACATTTTAGAATCTTAACAATTAAGAAATACTTTATGTGTCTTCATGTTAAAAATGAAAAATACAGGGTTATTTTTTAACCAAAATATCCAAAATTATTCATATTTCTCTGAAATATTAAATGTCAGAACTTATGGAATCTGTATCTATACTTTTGAAGGAAAAAAATTCCCCAGGAATTTTTAGTATGACCAATTTGTTTTACTTTTTTTTTTTTTTTTTTTGAGGAAGATTAGCCCTGAGCTAACATCTGCTGCAAATCCTCCTCTTTTGGCTGAGGAATACTGGCCCTGAGCTAACATTCGTGCCCATCTTCCTCTACTTTCCATGTGCAACACCTACCACAGCATGGTGTGCCAAGTGGCGCCGTGTCCATACCCGGGATCCAAACCAGCGAACCCCAGGCGGCCTAGGGGAATGTGTGCGCTTAACTGCTGTGCCACCGGGCCAGTGCCTATTTTACATTTTTTAATGCAACTTACTTATTCACAGAAAAGCAACTCCTCAGAAAATTTACCCTTCACATAACTTTTAAAAATATATTATTTGCTATTGTACTCGTCAATTACGGAATTAATATAGGTTATAAAGCATCATCAAGTAAGGAGGAAATCATAGTGCAAATATGTTAACAGGATGTTTTTCACTTAAATTGTCATTTGAGATAAGATTTGAATGTCAAGGAGTCAGCCATTCAAGGATCTGAGAGAAGAGAAATGAGAGGGCTTGGTTTATGAGCACCAGGAAATGAGATCAGAGATTCAGGCAAGCACTCATGCTAGAGTAGGATGTAGAAATTTTAATCTCTTTGCAACGGAAAGTCATTGAAGGATTCTGAACTGGGCAGTTGCTTGACATGATTTACATTTTGGAAAGATCCCTGGGGCTACAGTGCCAAAGAAAGATTTCTGGAGTAGAAGTAGAAACAGGAATGCCAGATAAGTGCTAACAGAGGAGCGTAAGTGAGATGTGGCTGGGGCTTAGTGCAGAGACACAGTGAAGCTGGAGAGAAGTGCAAATATGTGGAATAAGTTTTAGACAAAAACTGGTAAGGTATGATGTGGACTGGCAGTCAAGAGGGAGAGAACTAGAGAAATCAAGGATGACTTCTTGGATTTGGTTTCAGCAACTGAGTGAATGGTGGTGCCCCTCCCTGAGATGGAATTCGTTATCTAAGAAATATATTTACAGGGGTTGGAGGGATAAAGAGATTTGTTTTTGAAATGTTGAAGTTGGAAATACTTATTAGACGTGAAGCACCAGCAATGGTTGAATACAAGTTAGACATTGAGAATATAGCCAGTGCTTCATGTGAGGGTGGTGCCGAGGGACATCACCCAGTGTGCCAGATGGAGGGAGGAAATAGCAGGCTCCCCAAGGAAGCCTAGGGAACTAACTCAGGGATGCCGGACAGTACCCTGGAGACTCCATGAATTATCTGAGATATTTGAGCTAGGAAATGGAAAAGGAATATGTTCCACAGAAGGAGTGATTATAAAGCCAGAGAAATTTTTTTTTCGCAACTGTTATTTTGGACTCATTTTTTTTTTCCTTTTAAGGTAGTTCAACTTCAGACACAGTTACTTGTTACCAGGTAAGCTGGATGCCATAAGGGATTCAATGTGAAACATGTATGCTTGTCCCAGTAATTAATCCTGAACAAATATCAATTTGGATAACTAGCCCATTTAACACATTGCGTTATAAATGTCAGAAAGACAGGCAGGTTTATATTAAAACTAAAATGTATACAAAACTTTTATAATATACGTTTTCTGAAAGTTCAAATCATTTTATATTTTTCCACTTTTCTATAATGAGCAATTACTTTCATTTTTAATAAAAACAATTCATGAAAATATTTAAAGTTTTTTCCCTCCTGCAAGAATTTAAATCTCTGTTACTTTTTTGAAAATTGAGTTTGCTGTGTACATTTGCATTCAGCAATTCCTTGTATGAGGTCTATATGAAGGAAATGCAAACGATGGTTTAGGCACAAGGATATTCATGACAATACTGTGCACAATGGTGAGAAATTGGGAACAAGCCAAATCCCCAATACAAGGGAGATTTAAAAGAAAAAGATGCATCTAAACAATAGACAATAATGCGGTGATTAAAATTAAGCTTATTAGGGTCCTATGATCAAGGAAAATGTTTATACTATGGTTGTTAATTAACTACACCAACATACAGATTGTATTTTCAGTATAATCACAAATGTTTAAAGCAGTCATGAAGAGCCCAGTGTCCTATGACAACATGTTAGTTATAGTTGCTCCTGAGTATTGGAATACTCTATTGTTCTTCTTCTATTTTACCCTTTTATATTTTATTATGCTTATTAAATTTCTTCTATTTTATTCTTATTAATTTTCTGGTGGTATATTTTAGTTTTGTAATTAGATAAAACCAACAAAAACAAAATAACACAACAACATGACTTTTGGGGGGAAGTTTTGAGCTATGTTTTCAATCTTCAGAATCCTAGCAGGCAATTGTGGACTTCAGGGAACAATAAATAACATCCATCTCTCCCACCTACAGTTTGAACTAAATGAGAAATATGACAAAAATAGTACAGAAGATATATAGTCAAAATATATCTGTTACTAATAAAGCTAATTTCTGCAGCTTAGTTGATTTCTTAGTACTAAACCCCCAAATTTGATTATTTCCCCTCCCCAGTCATGGGTAATGTTTGACCAGTTCTAACATATCTGTTCTTGTAAAAGTTATCACATGAAGAGCTGGCAAGAATGAATTTTTCAGTGGGCAGATTGGCTTCTACAAGAAAAGAGGAGAAGAAATAACAAGCTATGTATGCATGCCAGGTTCTGCTTTTAAACTCAGTAGGTGAATAAGTCACTCATCTTTGGAAACGGAATGAGTTGGGGGAGACGGAGGAGAGAAGGTTAGTAAATTTATGCTTTCGGAACTCCCACCACATGGAGGGAAACAGCAGAAGTTAGAAGTAGGTCACATGAGTCACATTACATGTAGGGACAAATTCATTTTTATGGATTAAATTTATTTTTTTAGGTTAATCTGTTACCTAAAATAAACAATATATATATTTCTGTTTGTGAATTTAGACTTCACTATTACTAATTTTTCTCAAGTAATCAATACAAATTTAGAAAAAAGATATTCAGAGTATTTATCGAAAGTCATCTTGACATGCTGATGAACAGAGTTTCTAAATGTGCCTATAGTTTTGATGTTGCTGTTAGAATATACATTGTGAAAGAAAAATATTCCTTTCTGTACAAAAGTAAAAGACAAAACTGTCTTTCTTTCAAATGGAAAATTATAAATTATTGTTAATTACCCTTTTTGCAGAAATTAAATGATGCTTTATGGTTCTAACACATTTTATGTAATTTAACAATCTATCTTAAACATTCTTCTATGACAGCATATAGAGAATCATTTATTTCTCTTTTATAAATGCAAAGCAGTCCAGTGAATGGACATATTTTTGTTTCTTTTTCTAATTCTCTCTTGGTAAACAATTAAATTTGGGGGCATTAAAAATACAGCAAATAATATTATTGGAAATATAGCTTTCTTCACTTATTTTCTAGACTAAAATATTGTAATCAACATATGTAGGTGAAGAAATGCACAGCTAAATTTTTGTTTTATATTCCAGAATTGGCACCCCCAAGAAATCTTAATTGAATAACATTTCCAAAAAATGTAATTATAACTTTGATAGATTTCCAGTTGATTAAAAGTATTGTGTACTTTATTTTCACTGGATTTGAATACCAAAAAAATGATAAAAAATAGTTGATTAATTACCTTATTCTAGCAGCATTTCCACAGTCTAGCAAAACATATGAATGTAATATTTAAGGATTCATAATTGCATAATATTTCAGGAGAAAATTAGTAAAATATGGTGAACTTGTAGTTGTTCCAAGGTGTAATTTTAATGTGTTTTCAATTAAGACATTTAATGCATAAAGGAATAACTGACATGTTTTGTTTAGAAATATCTCTAACAACTTGTCCAGCCAAAGCCTGAACAAAAAGAAACATTTTCCTTCTAGACTATGCATATTAAAGGCAACACCCATTCTTCAGGCATATTTAGAGCATTTTGTCACAATCTCTAACTTGCAATATTTATGGAAATAACTCAATCACTCATCCATCCATTTGTGGACAACATATACTATGACCTCGTATGCTTTGGTACAGTGACAAGTGCTAAGAGTACATAGATGTGTGAGACATGGCATCTGCCCTTTAGGATTTGATAGAAGCTACATCATTCTGTCAAAAAAAACCAAAAACTCAGCTGTAGCATAGTCTATACAACCTAAGATCAGCAGTGTAGAATCAGGTAATTTAAATAACACCATATGCATACTTACATTACCATAAGATTTATTCTTTGAATGAATGTTTGAATTACACCATTCTCTGATTACTAATGTGAAGCATGCACAATGTTTATTCAAGCATTAAACAAAAGGGTAAAGTATTCAAATGTGTCCTCTAAGATCCTCCATTTTAATGTTTAAAAGTTCAATGTTAATGACATATATTCTACCCAACCATCTGTGTGCTCCCAGAGAGAATCAGTATCTTCATGACGATCAGATTAACTATTCATCTATCTATAGTAGAAATGTCAATCTGGTCCTCTCTAGAAGCACTCCATATTTTCTATCATATTCTGTGTCTTTTCTCAATTTAAATTTCTATTATGAAAACACTGTCCAACACATATCTGTTACATCAGCATCTTACTCTTAAGTAAAGATTCAGTGACTGAGGAGAAAAAAAAAGTTAGAAGGACAGTTACGTGTTTCTGTTTTGTTTGGTTTTTAAATTCATGGATAAAATGATTCTGACGTGTTTATCCTTTGAAAGGCACTGTGCTGGGTGCTAAGGATCAATCTTGAGGGAATGGAGCAGAACTGAACATGAGAGGAAGATTAAGAAGGATGGTCAAACTACTGTTTTGATATGGATGATGGTATCAACAGGACCATTTGAACAGGAGGTTCAGTATCTTCCAGTTTCCAAACAGTCAATTGTATACATGACCCTCAACTTGCCTCAATGTATTTTGCCCATAATTTGCTATGAACTATTGTTTTAGGATAGTAAAGGCACACTGCTTTCATATCATGCCCATTATACATTTAAAACAATTTCCACCAGAAGCCTGAAAACATGCATCATGATCTGCACAATTCCAATTGACTTTAAATAAAAGTAAAAATAGATAAAAGTGTTTTCTTGAAGTATGATGTGTAAGATGATTATAAAGTGGATATATATTATTTGCCACTCGAGCTCTGGCAGCATGAGAATCTGCGTTCCCTCGGAATTTGCTTGAAATGGAGAATAGGAAGCCCTACCGTAAATATGCACTTCAAAAGATCCTTAGGTGTCCATATTTATGGTATAATAAAATTAAGAAGCACTGCTCTATAGAAGTTTGTGGAGATTGAAACAGAATAAGATAAGGTTAAAATGAGAGATAAGGTGCTGAAAGGAATGGTAGGTTAAAAAGGAGATACACTTGAAGGGTCGGTCTAGCAGCGGTGGAGGATGCGCTGAAATGGTAGGGCAGATGTGCTGTTTTGATTGCTCTTCAGCTTGTTCTCTTTTAGAACACCCAGTGATACTGGGAGCTTTCTAAGATGTTCGCGATATGCTCCTTTAAACTCTGGCAAAATGAAATTACACATTCTGGAGCTGCAAGCCGCCTGAACTGGATGGCATCTCATCTTTACCAAGCAAGTTGACTCTTCTCAGGTATTTTTGAACAATTATCAACTGTATTTCTTTCTGTTTTACTTTCACAGCAGTGAGTGAATGCAAAGCCACCAGCCGTCTAAAACTTCTCCTTTCTTGAAACTTGGAGGAATGTTCTAAGTGAGCATTTTAGGTAGAATCGTTAACTCCCTAATTTGTGCTATCGTAGAACTTAGCTCCTGCTTTGAGAATTATGTGTCTGTCTCCTCACAAGACAGGCGCCATGAAAACAGAGGCCAGGTCTCTGTTTCTGTAGCTTTAGTCCATGGCACAGTGCCTGTACACAGCAGGTGCTCTATATGTGCTTAATTAGGGAAGAACTGATTGGCTAAGTAACAGAATGAATGATGGACTAAATCATTTATGTAAAAAAGATTTCATTCACCATAGTCTAACAAGGAGAGAAAGGGAGACCTGCGTCCTCAGCACTTGGATGGAGAGGGTCATTAAGCTACAGGGGTCCAGCCCTTGATTTTTCAAGTGGCAGCTGCTCTATTCACTCAGCAGGTAATGCCAGCTACTCCATCACTGATAGCCCCAGGGAAGTCCACTTAAGGGTAACTGCCACTTTAGGGGGATTTCATATTCACACAGATTGCAGGCTACTGAGTCTAGTCTATTTCCTACGTTTGTTCCACACAACTTCTGAACACAAACAAGAACATATAAAAGAATTATTTTGGATCCAGTTGTCCTTTCTGCTGCAGCCAGGGTGGCTGGGTAGTGCAGACACACGTTTTAGAGTTACAGGAGTTCGTCTGAAAATAGATAAAAGAGAGATGCAAGGCAAGGTAAGTAAAATCATAAAATGAATTTTATGTATCATTAATTCTGATAACTGATTTTATTGCTTTGGAAAATTATTATGGCAGTCTGCTACAAAATACTTAACCTAATTTAAATTTCAGAACACAGTTTTTGGCAAATCACTAGAAGCAATATTTTTAATCAATGAAGTGGATCTAATTTGGATTTCAGATGCAGGGAGAGAGAGAGAGAGAAAAGAAGTTTCCTAAGGTAAGCACTTTATATTTCACAGCTGTGTTTTAAATGTTGTTACAAGGAGCAAAATTAAATAATGACTTTTTACTTCTATACAAAAAACCCACAAAAGATCAAAGTCTAAACTATTTCCTTGCTGGCATATTTTAATTGATATTTTTATATAGTCATTATGGTTCCAGGAACTACTTTATTACCACTGCACACAAGAATTTTGCCAAGAACCAGATGATGTTTAAGAGTTCTATTAGGATACCTAGCAAATAGTGTTTTAGGAATTAGGATTTTAAAATTGCTATCACTTTGGTCTGACCAACAACTTAACCTTAACAAGTTATTCTAATTATCAAAAGTTTAAATCATGGGGCCGGCTCCGTGGCCGAATGATTAAGTTCGCATGCTCCGCTGCTGCGGCCCAGGGTTCGGATCCTGGGCACGGACATGACACCGCTGGTCAGGCCACGTTGAGGCGGCGTCCCACATCCCACAACTAGAAGAACCTGCAACTAAGATATACAACGCTGTACGGCGGGGGGGTTTGGGGAGATAAAGCAGAAAAAAAAAAAAAAAAGATTGGCAATAGTTGTTAACCCAAGTGCCAATATTAAAAAAAAAAAAAAAAAGTTTAGATTAGGAAAGACAGGTCCACATTGTTTTCTAAAGTTTAATTTTTCCAGTTCTGATGTTTTTGATGGCATCACCTGTTTCAAAAGGTTTGGCTGCATCAAACATTAATTCTATAAATATAGGTCTCATACAGTTGAAAAAGAAAATCTCTACTTTCCCATTTGTTCCCTATAAAATGTTAGTAAATGTGAGAAAAGCTAATGTTCATATCAGACGGTTGATTACATGCTGTGAATTGCAGGCAGCACTCACAGAATCCTGGCTTCATTTCCTTGCTTTATCTCTTCCTAGAGCGATCATCCATGATACCAGCAAATAAAGCTATCCGCTGCACTTAACCTAAAACCTAGATGAGGTCAGTGACTGCCAGAGTTGAATGAGAGCCAGCATTATATAAACTGGTCCCTCCTCTAGACATTGTTGAGGAATGCAAACATTTTTTAAAATGATGCATGTGTGTTGATAGGAAGAAAACTGAATTAACTCTGCTTATTCAAGGGAGATCAGAGACTTCAAAATCAATGGGCCAAATTCTGCTTTTTATTTATGTGTCTATTACTCCTGATGAAGTCAAGATGCACATAAATGAAAGCAGAGGGCCACCCAACTCATTCCAGATTTTGGCATGTTTTAGCTTTGCCTTAAGCATTCTTATATTTTGTAGGACAAAAAAAAAAGTCATGGACAGAGTGCCTCTTTTTACCTCTTGTGATTGGCATTTTTCTACTGATATACCTTTCTTTAGGATCTGTGGAAGTAGGTGAGAAAACTTAGCTCCACTCAGATGAATTTAACATGATTTGGTGAGAAACGGTAGGTACTTAAAAAACAATATCAGGAACCAATTTTCTAGGTTGTCCTCAGACAAAGAGCAGGCCACCTGCACCTCATGGGGGAAAGTTAATCATCCCCTAAAGAAATGAAAATTCTGATCCTCTTAGCAGAACATGCTTTTGAACAGATAACTGAATCACAGAACTTTTGAATGGAACACAAGAGCTGCATTTTTCACAAAGCAAGTTCAAAATGTCCAATCTATGTCATGTAGAGCAATGGATTTCTTTCCAGGAAATCCAGTATGCCATCATCATGGGGAGGTAAGATTATCGGGAAATTACATTAGGATATTGATGATTTAATCTTTTTCTTAGCAGACCAGTTTAGGAGAGGCAGAGGTTTGGGCAAGAACTATAAGTAGAGAGGATGATATTCTGACAAATACCCTATAGTTAGGTGATATTATTTGAAATACCATAACCTCATTCTCAAAATATCGGAGTACATAGAAGAAATGCATTTAAATTTTTTCAGGATATAGTGGAACAATATCATTCATACAAAAAGGATTCATTTTTTAAAGGTGATGGATTGATACACATAAAATAAATTCAAAATATTGTACGAATTTTGCACTAAAAGAAAATAATAAAAGGAAATAGAGCAAAGTACAGAATTCTGCCTCAGGATAATAAAATTGAGAAAGATCCTCTTCAGTATCCTTATACTTTCCACATTTTATAACAAAATAATATGCTTAAATATTAGATAGGAGTATAATTATTTAGAGAACCTCTGTCTTTTAACTATTTGTGCAATGAAACGATCAATACACATACCTATTTGATTTATAGGCTAAATCAAAGAAAGCCTTACATGTAACATAAAGTGAAATTTTGTTATTTTAATCACATAGATCATTTCCACATGAGTTCATTTGAATGGAACGTTTAGATCATTTCAATATGCACTTAATGAGAGCCTGTCCCCTCCTGAATAACGGGATATCACGAGTTTCTTGTGCTCTATTTATAATTTTCAAATTATGTTAAAATAAAGCATGTCATCTCATTCTCACAACTCTGTAAACTCTTATTTTTAGCAAACGTGTAGTTGAAGAAACAAAGGATTAGGTCCCACATCAGGAAGTAGGAGAGACACAGATTAAAACCACAGTTTCCCCTGCCGTGCTCAGTTTTCTTTCTACTGTTCTAATTGCCTCCCAATAATTGAAATAAAAGATTCAGTCTTTTTCATTCACTATAGCCTAAAATGTGTGATTCATGGAATGGTTGAGATAAATAGAACTAACCTAATTTCTTGTAGAACAATAACGACCAGTGGCAAAATGATTGCAAAAAATAGGTATGCTTCCTGCTCTATATGGAGCTGCCAGAGGAGGTGGATCATTTTGGGTAACAGAATACTGCAGGACACATTTTGTAGGAACAAGAAGAAGGCCAGTATGAATGATATAGAGGGAAGGAGAGGCAAAGTGAAGGGAGATAAGCCTAGGGAAATAGGCAGGGGCACACAGCATCAGACTGTGATGGTAGCCTCAAGAACTTTAGTCTTCATCATAAGAGGCTAGGAATCCATTCAAATGTTTTAAGAATAGATGGAACATTATCAGATTTTAGTTTAAAAAAATACGGCTGCAGTATGGAGAACTGTGAGAAATGAGTCAGAGTGGAAATGAGTAATTAGATAGGAAGCTTTTGTAGTATATAAACCATATATAACGGTGCTTAATATGTGACTCATTTTGATGATGGTGGTTGTGATTAGGCCTCAATAAAACCAGGAAGGGAGAGCCTCTGAGTTAGCAGCAGGGCAATTTTCATTTACAATATTTATGAACCAATGGAAGCAGTCACACAAGTCATTGAGGAAGATATCCATTGGTATCTATCATTCAATAATCATCAAAGCTGAGCCATAGTAGTTTATGGCTATCCATTATTTGCTATGGATTATAAACCAAAAGACGTATATGATCCATTAACTCCAGCAGTTTATATATTTTTTAATGGAAATGTATGTTTTAACTACAGAGTATGAGAAATCTCTAAGGAAAAAAATGGATTGTCACATTAATTTCTGAGTCATTGAATACTGTTTATTCATTTAAATAAGTATCACTAAGAACTATTTTGTATTTGACCTCAGTCAGGTATGTACACAGTTGCTAATTCGATTGTCTTTTCTTTACGGCCTTAGATATTCTTACAGCATCCCAAAGTGGCATATGTGCAATCATTCAAACTGAATGCTCTGGGGTTTGTTTGCTTGTTTGTTGTTGAGGAAGATTGGCCCTGAGCTAACATCTGTTGCCAATCTCCCTCTTTTTTTTTTCCTCCCCAAAGCCCCAGTACACAGTTGTATATCCTAGTTGTGGGTCATTCTATTTCTTCTGTGTGGGACGCTGCCTCAGCATGGCTTGACAAGCAGAGTGTAGGTCTGCACCCAGGATCTGAACTGACAAACCCTGGGCAGCCAAAGCCAAGCATGCAAACTTAACCACTTGGCCACGGGGCTGGCCTCTGATTCAATTGTTTTGCTAAAGGAGCTATGTGCTTTTCTACTCAGGAGTGACAACATTTTATAGCAATAAATCTTTACTGACTATTGTGTATATAGTCACAAACAGATTTTTGATCAAAATATTTGAAACAGTTGTACTGGTTAAACATATGTCAAGAGCCAAACTCCACTTTGCCAGAGAGGCTTACTTAAATGACTACATACCCATGGGTCAGTATGCTAACTTGCTTCCTAAGGACTTGGTAAATTGCAGCACCTGAGAATGCTTAATTTTGAGAACTAATAGTTACTGTGCATTGAGAGCCTCTGTGGCAGACTCAGAAATGCCCCACTTCGATGGATGTCCTGCATAATTGACTGAGTTATCATCTGCTGCTCCGTTGGATTCCCACCACAGTCACACTTAGGCAGTACCTGTAGTGAGTGGGCTGCTTCCAGCCAATGAAGGTGCACTCTGGGCACACAAATGAGGACCATTTCTTTGAGATGTGGGACTCCTCCGAAGAGTGACTTTGGCTCTAGGACTCCCAGTTGGCCTTGCCAAATCTTTCTTGAATGTGAACTGCAATCTGAGACTCCTCTTTTTCGAACCTCCTTCTTTTCCCTGCTCTTTTTCAGCATCTTTGCATCTAAGCTCACCGCACTTTTGTCACTTCCCTTGTGTCTATCCTTAACCTGCATTTCCTGCAATAATTCACTTGTGTATCTAGTTCTGCCTTGGCATGTCTCTGAGAGAAACCTGAAAAAAGCATTGTCAGTAGTGGTCTCAGAAAACAGACACATTAACAAGTAGTTAGCAAGGCCCCAGCTGGTGATGTTTTAATTACTAAAGATTTCACTGTTGGTGACCTGCAAAGATGTCCTAGCGTAGAGAAATTCCCTTGTGGGTACATCATGCCAAATTTTTAAAGATAGGGGCTAAATCAATTCTGATCCCCATTTCCAGTGTGTGAGTCGGGGCGTGGGGGTACCACCCACCAGCAAATCTCCAACACCAGCTGGATGTCCCACAATTCAACTCAACTTTGACATTTTCTGTCTGGAGATAGTGTCAGATTCCACAGGTTAAGGGCTCAGTCCCACAAGACTGCCCCTTCTTCGGATGCCAATCACAAGCCCAGGTTGTTACCTGTGTTTCTGATCAATCTTCAATAAACAGAAGTTCCCATGACCCCCTCCTTGGGTTTTATTAATTTGCTAGGGCAGCTCTCAGAACTCAGAGAAACATTTTACTTACTAGATTACAGCCAGAGGGAAGAGGTGCATAGTGCAGGGTATGGAGAAGGGGCGTAGACATTCCATGCCCTCTCTCTTAATGTGCCACTATCCCCAAATCTCCAGGTCTTCACCAACCCGAAAGCTCTACAAACCCCATCCTTTTGGGTTTTTATGGAGGCTTTGTTACATAGGCATGATTGATTAAATCATTGGCCGTTGGTGATTGAACTCAATCGCCAGCCCCTCTCTTCTCTTCAGAGGTTGGGGGTGGGACTGGAAGTTCCAACCCTCTAATCAAGTGTTCGTTTCCTCTCTGGCAGCCAGCCCCCATCCTTAGGTCCAAAAGTGTGCTCATTAACATAACTCTTTATTGCTCTCATCACTTAGGAAATTCCAATGGTTTTAGTAGCTCTTTACCAGAAATAAGATGAAAACCAGATATATATTTCTTATTATAAATCACAGTATCACAGGGGGAACAATGCCTGCAGGGATAGTTGAGGCCACTGGTTACAGCTGAGTTGTGTTGACACATTGCAGAGGAAAAATGAGAAATTGAGGGATATTAACAAGCAGTTAAAGGCTACGTATGAAAGTCAAGGGGTCTCTATAGTAACTGATAGAGAGGCACTTATCTCCTGGAATGGTTGAGTAGACACAGCTGAGCAACAGACTGAGGCCCTTTTAGAATCACAGAGCTCATGTGACATTTTTTCTTTTTTGTCTTCTCCCAAAGCCCCCCAGTACACAGTTGTATATTCTAGTTGTAGGTCCTTCTGCTTGTGGACATTTTAATTTCCAACCAAAGTAGGTCACTATGCTAAAGTCAGACCCTTACTCTTAAAACCTGGGACCCAGTAATCTAGGATGAGATTATCTAGATGAATACTCCATATCTTGTCTCTATAGAGATCTTTAAACTCTCAGAGCTTACAGAAGTGGCCAGCTCATCTCTAGTAGGAGCCAGCATTACCCCCATGCTGGGTGACAATAGATGCTTCACTCAGGAATAGTTTCCATCTTCTCTTTTGGCTTCCAGGCTGACTAGGGTTAAATCCCAAGAAAATTTAGCTGTGAACTTGCAGAACCGATAAGGGAAGAAAGGAATTATGTACCACAGGGGCTGCAATGTTTAGATAAAGACTTCTCACAGGAGCCAAGAGGGTACCCCTGAGATTGATTTAGAGTACATTTGATCACCAGGACTAGAATGTAAGGCTTGATAAACGAGAAGTCATTGATTTGGAGGCATTTTCTTGGGATACCAGATTTCATACAGAGAACAAGGGCCCCACGGGTTGAGACAAACTCACTGCTGGAGTGAAGTATAAACCCCTGAGTTGTCATGGCAGGTAGTAGAGTAATAAATAAAGAACCAAATGTAGTAGAAATGCTGGGATGCATAATAATGTGAGAAGAGAAGATTCACAGAAGATAATGTTCCAAAGGAAAGCCCAGAGGATGCTCTATTTGTTCATCAAGATTACAAGGATGTACTGATTAGTGGAGTACCAGCGTTGTTAAGAAGTTCAGTGGCAACTCTGCAGGCTAACCCTGAGGTTAAGAGACCAGCCAGAGAACCCTGGCAATACTGATGGAGAGAACATAGCCCTAGAGTCATAGAAGTCAGGGGGCAGAATTGACAGTTCTAAACTGTCGAAAGCCAGGAGTCTGTATTTACTTTATCAGTATTTCAGAGGGGCATTCAAGGCAGCTTGACACATAGCGAGTCATGGATATGTTAAGTAAAGCATGGTGCCAGTGCAGGGCAAAATAGATGGGCAGCTAGCAAGGATGGTGTTGACATTTACAACTAGAAAAAGGCAAGAATAGATCAGGAGGATGAAAGCAGTTCTCTCAATGAAGTCACGATCTCTTACTCAGTAGCTAGACAAGACCCAATTTTTACATCGAGAACTCTGACTTAAGAAGTATCTGGGTCCTTGGGAGAAAAGGAAACACAACTGCAAGTATATACTATAATAATTCCTCTAGTCTCCCCCAAAGGCGACTATGACCATTTAACGAGGTGACTTTACAGTGGGAAAAAGAGAATACCCAAGCATGACAAACACCAAGGGACAGAAGGTATGATTTCAGTGATACCTGAAGGCTCAAAGCATCAAATCAGCCTCTTGTTAGAATAGCATGCTAGCAAAATTTCTGCTCACAGGAAAAAAAGCCAATAATTTTTCAAAGCCTAAGATTTGTCAAACGCCAATTACTGCATTTAATAAAATTTCTTACTTTTGTTTATTACATGACCAAACTTATTAGGTGCACAAATGGTAAGAACCGTGGTATGATATAAAAACATGGCCTTTAGGCCCACTGCATCAGTGGACCCACCCAGTGGTTATTTCTCCAGACTTTAGTGTATAACTAGAATTGATATATTTGGCAGTTGGAGTAACCTCCACGTTTGGTTCTTGGTGTATGGAGTAATGCCTATCACAGCAGGCAAGTCCAGGTAGAAATCTCTGAAACTGTACTCTTCACACATCTGCCAAGATAGTAAATCCAAAACAATGAAGTATCCTGGAAGGAGAAAGGGAAGATGGTGGAGTTTAGAGCCATGATTAAAGATGCCAATGATGCACAGATACTGATACCTATCATGTCTACATTTGTTTTCCCATTTTGTCTCTGTAGAAAGTGGAAGGATCTGGAGAATAAATGTGGACTGCCACAATTCGTAGTATGCCAGTATAAACAGGTGAAGGAGAGGAAAATGAACAAAATTTGTTTATAGATGGTTTAGCTTGCTATGTCGGTGCAAACTTAAAAATGTAGTGACCTCGAAAGACAATGGAGAATGACAATCTTTCAAATAGGTATTGCTACAAGCATTGCACTGTTCATTTACTTATGTAGAATTGGAAGTGGCCCAAGGAGAAGACATAATAGATAAAGATATAGATATACACACACATATAGATATAGCTATAGATAGACAAATATTCTTGGGTAATGGTCAATGTCTTGGTCATCCAATGACGGCCTGAAAGAAAAAGGCCTAGAATGCTGACAAGGATATCTGAGATTGAAGCAAGTGGATGGACATTGGGATTGGGCACAAAGAGTGAAAATTTTTGTTTCATACATTAATGGCCACCAGAAAACACCCAGAAAGCCAGAAGCATTGAACAAGCAAGTCAGCAAAATGGCTTGGCCAATAAATATTAATAAGCCATCACCACTGTCTACTCTGGACTAGCACCATGGGCACATGAACAAAGTGGTCATGGTGACAGAAACTAAGACTATTATAGGACAAATTCTGTACTAGAAGGGCCAACGGTTCATACACAGAGGAATGGATGACTATTCCATTAAATGCCTTTCCTGCCCACAGATCCTTAACTAGCAGCAGTACTTGAGGTCTTAGGGGATTTCTGCTCCACAGGGAGGTAATGCACAGAACTAGCTTCTGGTCAGATAACCTACTTCACACTGAAGGAGGTGTGTGAGTGCATCTATTACCATGGGATCATGGGATCCACTGGTAGAATAAAATATTTCACCAACCAGAAGTGCTTTGCCATGTAGAGAACTGGAACAGCACAGCTGAAGTGCCAATTCAAAGGCAGCCCTCTGAAAGAATGAGATGCCATCCTTCCAGAGGCAGTATAATGCATTAGAGACCTCCATATAGTGATGTATCTACAAAGGACAAATACATGGGTCCACCGACCCATGTGTAGAAGCAGAAATGGCTCCACTTACCATCACTCTTAATGACCTCCTGAGGGTTTTGTGCTTCTTGCCCTCACAAGTTATATAGTTGAAATTCCTTGTCCCCAGAAGGCTGTACCATTGCCAGGGGACACAGCAAGTGCTCCAGTGAATTACTATCTACGGCTGTTGCCAAAGTACTTTAGAGTTCTTATGGCTAGGGACCAGCAGATGAGAAGAGTTATTATCATGACAAGGGTTATCGTCCTTGATCACAATGAGGAGGTCTAAATGCTTTTACACAATGGGGACAGGGAAGAATAAGTATGGAACCCATGTAGTTCCCATGGGTGTCTCCTGGTATTCTCTTACCCACAATGAAACTGTGAAAGTACATGGTAGAAAGCCTGGCCAGAGAAAGACATGATTTCCAAGAGCTCAGACCCTTCACTAATGAAGATTTAGGTCACAGGAGCATGTAAACCACCAAGACTTGCCAAGGAGATAGCTGAGGGTTAGGATAAAGGGGATTTAGAATGGATAATAGAGAAAGGATAAATGAGCACCAGTTGGGGCCTTGCAACCAACTTTGACAAAAAGAGGAGTAGTTTGTCCTATAAGACAAAGTTTTGAATCTTCTCCTTCCAGGTTTCCCCTTAGAAAATGAAGCTTATGGGAACCACAGAGAAGCAATTCCCCAAACTTGTGGACTAAGTTAGATCGACATGGTGCAAGGGGTGGACAGTGGCATCCATTAAAATATGCAATTCAAATCTTCTGTTGTGAGTAGTGTGTTTGACTGGTGTCCAAGCTACTGCCTCTCTGGATTCACCATCCTGTTTGTGCTGAGACCACATTTCTTATAGGCTTCTCTCATATACTGACTGAGTACTGTTGGAGTGCTCATGCAAGCCTATTCCTGTAAGGCATGGATTCCTCTACTGGGAAACTTTGGCTCCAGGGCTATCATTGCCCTGGCTGAACCTGTCTTGGAATTGCACAGTCTGAGATTCTTTTCTTTCAATTCTCTTTCTTTCCCTCTCTCCTGTATATGTGTTAGACACCATCACAGTCTGCAGTCTCTCTCTCTCTCTTTTTTATTGCACTCCCCTTATCCTTCACCAATCGTCTCCCCAAAAAATTCCTTGCAAGTCACATCCCTTTTTGGCATCTGTTCTTCGGAGACCTCAAACTAACAGTCTGGAATGGTCTGAACACATAAGACATTCCCTGACGCATTAACAATAGTCATATAAGGTAAATGTCATTATCATCATCTTGTCAATAAGAAAGTTGGGGCTTCAGAGGTCAGCATATTTGTCCAGGATAAAAGAGCTGGAAAACTGTGGAGCAAAGTCCACCTGAATGTAAGGCCAGTTGACTTTCCACTGTACCTAGGAGTGATTCTTGACTTTCAGACCCCAGTTCAATTATTGCCAAGTCTTTTGGAATCCAATCACATGTCCATTGCAAACATTTTCAACTTGGCCCAAGCTCCAAAATCCCTTTTGCACTCTACCTTCCATCCACAATGGCTTCTTCCATTTTTGTTAAATGCATAATAGTGTCTTCTGCAATAGGGCCAAAGAAAATCTCTCTCCCACTTTCTTGCTCTAGTTAGTTTCTCTTTATACATTAGATCTTTTCAAATATTATTCTTTAGGAAAGTCTCCTCTGGCCTCCTTTCAGCTGAATTCAATATTGTGCAGTCATTTGATTAATGCTAACCCTTCCCCAACTCATGTAGTCCATTTGAGACAGAGAGAATATCTGGTTTCTGTACACCTTTGTTTTTGCCAGCATCTTATACAATATCTACCACAATAGACACTAATATGTTGTTGAAAGACTAAAGAAAGGATTATGTGAATGTACCATGCTTCTTAACACTTGGTTTTTTAGAACATATGTTGCATTTGTTTCAAAATCTACTCTAGTTCAAAGGATGATTAAAAATGGTTGATGTATATTTTGTGCTTTACTTATCATACTTGCTACTAAATTTCAGTTGCCGTGTTGTAACTACTAAAGCATAAGTTGAGAGACTGAGAACTCAGCAAATAAGGGTGGATACAAATGCCAGCACTATTAAATTTTGTCACACCCAAAAATTATCTCTTGGGGTGAATTTGAAAAGCATGAAATCAACAATTTCTTATTTTTTCTCTTTTTTTCCTACTGATATCACACAAATCCAATTGTAGAAAATGAGAAAGCTATGATTGTCAATTAAGAAGAATAAAATTAATGATATTCACCATTGTTCAGTTTCCCTCTGCTTCCATGTACATAGAGGATTCAACTGCCCCAACTTTTCAAATTTGGATGTCGCCATCTAGCAAATTATGGGCGTGAGATGTGACTGGAAGTGAGGCATACTCACTTTTCAGTTCTCACTTGTCCTTCTCTATGAACACTTGAAGCACATATTGAGATGTCAGAGCATTTTTGTCAGGATCTACGAGTGTGTAGTGCAGAATTCTGAGCCATGAAGCAAGACCAAGAAGAAAATATTGGTTATTTGAAGCCACCAATATGTGGAGGTTATTCTTCCACACATTAAAACATACTCTATCCTAACTCTTCAACTACACTTAGGTGTATTCCTTGAAAAGTGTAGAAATGGTTGATGAGAGAGTTTCTACCTGAATATGTATTTTTAAATTCTTAGCTACTAAAATGGAGGGCAAAGAACTATATACATTGAGAAATAACTGAACATACAATCTCCATAGCTATTTGGGTCTTAGATGCCACATTTTACAACTACGTATGTGAGCAAAATCTATTTAACGTTCAATGATCTGAGAATCATGAACTGTGTTCCTGAAGAAAGATTTCTTAAAAGTTCATTACATAATTGGAGTTTTTTTAGTTCTTTTTAAGAACAGTTATTATGAAAATTATCTGGAAATAAATTAATATGATAACATAAATTCTCAGAACAAAGATGGTCTTTCAAATAGAAAACAAAAGTATGAATTATTAATAGCTTATATTTTCCTCAGTAGTCCACTGGGATATTTCAGGAGTATGAGGATTTGGTTTGTTTGTTTTTTTGTTGTTTTGTTTGTATTTGTTTTATTTTTCAAGACCATAAACATATGTAATAAATATTTTGCAGATGCTGAAAGTCCTATGCTCTGTTTATGCCATATTATTCCTTTAAAGTATGATTTGAATGTTGATACTTTCTGCATAAAGGACTAAAGGTTGTAAGGAAAATGGAGTAAAATTTTAGTATATAACTCAAATACGTATTTTCACATATATAGTGCCCCTTAACATAAGCGTCATTAAAAATCTCAGCACCTTAATTAGCCTGCTCAACTTCTCTTGCATTCAAAGAGTAGAAGCAAGAAAATCTATTTCTCTGTTTCTCTTTTATCTCTCCCACCTTGTTTTGACACATCAGGTACCATAGAGAGCGCTGCCTTCTAGCAATTGGTAAGTGGATACTTTCACAGGGTAAGTATGGAAGGTTTACAAAAGGTTACTTCTTACGCCTTGTAAACTTCTATCAACAACTATTAGGGAAAGGAAATTTTTCCAGTCATTTTCTTGATTCTTGAGAAGGTAATGCATTTTTTATCCATAAAGTCGCATGGCTAATAAAATATGTTTGTGTTGGCTTCTTAGTCACATAGTATAACATCCAGCCTGTTAGTAAATAACTGAACTAACCATAATTTACTAAACATAATTGCCATTTTTTTAAATTGTGTTATCATTGTAGCCCTTAAATTATTTATTTTACTAACATCCAATTTAAACTTTACTGTACAAAAACTTGTATAAAGCTAATTAAATCATCATAGCATTTATCATAAAAGCCAAAAAAATTTTGTAGAAAAGGAAACAACCCAAATGGTGAATGGTGAAAGAATAAACACAATGTGATATAGCTATACAAGGGAATAACATATATTGTACAATTAAATTTATATGAAATGTTCAGAAAAGCCAAGTCTATAGAGACAGTAAATAAATTAGTGGTTGCCTGGAGCAGGGACGAGACAGGGTTAATTGTAAACATTTACAATTGGGTTGATGGAATGTTCTAAAACTAAATGTTGGAGATGGCTGCACAACTTCGTAAATTTACTAAAAATCATTTCATTGTACACTTAAAATGGGTGCATTTTATGGTATACTTTATATATAAATAAAGTTGTTAAAGAGTCAAACAACTAACTCAATATTATTATAGTTATATCTTTCAACATACAAAAGACCATAACACAAAAAGAATAACCAAAACAAGAGAGCCATAGTAGAATTTTCATAAATAACATATATATGTACACATGACTATCAATTATATAAAAATTCTTAATATTGAAAAAGAATACACCTAAAAATACTCATAATTGGTAAATCTGGCTGTCGAAACAGGTGGTTTGAATTTTATTTTTGACATTTTTGTACTATCTATATTTTATACTGTTATACTCTCGAGTAGGATAGTTAAAATAAAAATTGCATTGCACATGGAATTTTCATCATGTCTAAAATATCCGGATATAGCAATTGGGAACTCAAAAACTTTAAAAACATCATGCTATTTTGAAATCTATGATCTCATAATTAGTGACAAGACAGAAAAAATTGAAAATCCAGCTTATATAAATGATAGCAAAAAAATAAGAGGGGTCGGCTTGGTGGCGCAGTGGTTAAGTTTGCATGCTCTGCTTCGGCGGCCCAGGATTTGCCATTACAGATCCCGGGTGTGGAACTGTGACCGCTTATCAAGCCATGCTGTGGCAGGTGTCTGACATATAAAGCAGAGGAAGATGGACACCGACATTAGCTCAGGACCAGTTTTCCTCAGCAAAAAAAAAGAGTAGGATTAGAGGTGGATGTTAGCTCAGGGCTAATTGTCCTCAAAAAATAAATGAATAAATAAAGAAAGAAAGAAGAAAAAGAACAACCAAGGTCTCAAAAAAAGTTAAAAAATTGACTAATATGAAGAGAAGATACAATATCACAAAACAGTTTTAAGAATTTTTTTCATTAAAAAAAGAAAATCTCATAGTGAAAAAAACAGTCTAAAAGTCTAACCACTGTTTGATTCCAACTATATGACAGTTTAGAAAAGGCAAAATTATAGAGACAATAAAACATCAGTGGTTGGCAAGGATTAGGGGGAGGGTAGGGGGCTGGAGCACAGGGAATTTTTAGGGCAGTGAAACTATTCTGTATGATAAGGTAGTGATGGATACACAACATTATGTCTTTGGCAAAACCCACAAAACGGTACAGCACAAGAGTGAACAATAAGGTAAATTATGGACTTTAGTTAATAATAATGTATCAATATTGGTTTATCAGTAGTAACAAATGTACCACACCAATACTGCAATGTTAAAAATAGGGGAAACTGTTGGGGATGTAGGACAAATACAGGAACTTTCTGTATTTTTGGTTCAATTTTCACCTAAAATCTAAGAAATAGTCTATTATCATTTACAAAAAGCAAGCTTAGTAGTTTCTGAGAGTACATACAATAAAATGACAGTATTATTTCATTTCCTATTTATTAAATCATCAAAATTAAAATTAGGGCTGGCCTGCTGGTGTAGTGGATAAGTTCGAGAGCTCCGCTTCAGTGGCCCAGAGTTCATGGGTTTGTATCCTGGGCACAAAACTGAACACCCCTCATCAGGCCACGCTGTGGCAGCATCCCACATACAAAACAGAGGAAGACTGGCACAGGTGTCAGCTCAGGACCAACATTCCTCATCAAAAGAAAAAAGAAAATTAAATTAATGATAAACCTAATTCTGAGAGTTATAGAAAACATATACATATATATTTATTTTGACAGTTGAATAATAATACTCTTCTAAAGAAGGCTATGGTAATATACTTCAGGTTTCTTAAAAATGTTATTATTTGGTGTAATAATCACAGTCGTAAATTTATTTTAAAGCAATAATATGAAGGAAGAAAATTAAATATTTTAATAAGCACAGTGATAATAGCAATAATAAAATTAAATTAATGGTATTTTGTCTCCCACACTACGATAATTTCATTACATATATAAACTGAGTCTCAAACAATGACTCAATGATGAAATAATTTGATTATCATACACTGAGTGAAAAGTTATAGCCATTAAAAAGAGGCATAGATATTAGGAGGAATTATAGAAAATCTTTATAATATAGTGTTAAGTTATAAAATAATTACAAAACTTTAGATTGCAATACTATCAAAATTCTCAAGGATATAAATAAGAACTGGAAGAAACATGAAAAAGTGAAAACGTGTTGTTGGGATATTGAAATTGTGAATGTTTGTGTTCTTTTTTATTTCCATTATTGGTAAAATTTTGTCTGTGCATTGAATACAGCTCTTGACATTATAGTATAGCATAATAATAGCATAAAATCTTATATCGTATTTACTGTATGAGAGGCACTTTCTAAAATTTAGAAATCTATCCTGCACGTTTGCCACATTTTAACTTAGTTTTATAGACAAAGAACTGGAAGGGCCAGTCTGGTGGTGCAGCCGTTAAGTTCGCACTCTGCTTTGGAGGCCCAGGATTCACAAGTTCAGATCCCAGGTGCAGACCTACACACCACTTGTCAAGCCATGCTGTGGCAGGCGTCCCACATATAAAGTAGGGGAAGATGGGCACAGATGTTAGCTCAGGGCCAAGTCCTAAAAAAACAAACAAACAAAAAAAATGGAAAGGACAGACATTTTAAATAGCTTTCCCAGGATCACATAGCTAATGGCAGAGCCACTACCAATTAAATAATTTGGGCAATAAATGTACAAAAAACTCATTTTATAAAATTATCCAAGATATTTAGGCTTCTAATCATATTATAGTGAATATTTAAAAGAGGAAAGGACTTTTTTAATGATATTTTGAGAAAAACTTTTGTCTATAAGATCCATCAAGAGGTAAGTTTTAAACTGTTCTATGGTAATTATTTAACCTTTTATTTGTACAGGGTCTCATAATAAAATTGTGTGGCTTACACTCTCACGTGATATTGACAGTAAATTCTGTGAGACAGGCAGAGTAAGAAACATCACTTTTTGACAAATTAAAAAAAAAACCAACCCTGAGGCTCCAAGAGATTACATGCTTTTTATGGTCATATGGCTAGCAAGTAGGGAGGACAGAATCAGAACCTTTCTCCTCACTGCACACACTCTGGCAGTCGGCTTCACCCAGTATCTCCTGGACTGGCCTCTCACTCTGGATGTTCCGTTGGGTTTCCTTATCTGAGCAATATCATGTTTAATTTCCCCTGAGAATTAAAGGTTCTGAATTCTGCTCTAAGACGGTTTCAGGTGGGAGAAAAGCAGGAATTTAAGAGCCTAAGAATCTTACTTTTATCTTTCATCACACCAAACTCTGTAATTTGGGAGTGAGAGATGGACAGAATTGTTAGCCTTAAACTCAAGGATAAATACAATTTTTCCTTTCTCCTCAGACATGTAGCTCATTAGAACAGTTTGACTTTTTCTTTAATTATTCAAAGGATTCCTTCCTTTTTAGTCTTGTATTTTTCCCAATGGTAGCCACAAACTGAGGTCTGAAAAGAGAAAACACACTCACGTGGCCATGCTGACCTGCTGTTTTAGTCAGCTCATCGGTTTTCTTTAAAATAGGCAGTGACATCCTTTACATCAGTGGCACTTTTATAATGAAATAATAATTTTACAAACCATGTACTCTTTATGTTAATTCTATTCCAGATGACAAATTGGATTACTCGTTAACTACACCAAGTTTCTTAAGATCACTAAGTATTATTTTATAACTAATTGAATAAGCCAAATGTTTTAGATATTAATTTTAAAATATGTAATAAAAAATAATAATTACTACTTTTTAGTTTTGTGAGGTTTTGAAGTTTATTCAATGTTTGCGGCAATCTTTAAAAATAATATGACATTTTATTTCGAAATCAAGTACAGGATATTGGAAGGAACTCCAGCAAACAAAGATCCTAAAGCTTAAGTTATACTAGCTTCTTGGTAAATCAACCTTTGTTGACATATATTGGATGCTTTTGCAATAGGCCTTATGGAAAATGCTTTTCATGCATTATTTCATTTTTTTCCTTTAATGACCATGTGAGGTAGACACTTTTATTAACCACAATTGATGCATAAGGAATCTAAGGCAGAGAAAGATTAAGAAGATACTCTTAATAAATGGTGGAACTGGAATTAAAGCTGATAGTCTGTTCCTGGATTCCTGAAAATATTTTTTAAAAAATTAAATGATGATATTTAAAAACAAAACGGATCTTTGCCATTTTGCCCAATCCTTTTATTTTATACAAAGAACTCTAAGATCAGATAAGTTAAGTGATTTACTCAAGGTTACATAGCTAGGCTATTTGTCATAAAGGTAAACTGAAACTTTAAGTGACATTTGACTTTCATTTCAGTTACTTTTCCTCTCAACATTTCTACCAGGAGCAGATTTTGAAAGACAATGGCAAATCACCATGACACTCAGCCACGTTAACTGGTTTCCTTTCAAAATTATTTGCTTTCCAGCAATTCCAAGCTTAGCCACTTTATTTTTTCACCCAGGCTTTGGATATATCTTTTGATATCTCCAGCCACAGACATCTAGGCCACAGAAAGTCATAATGTCAGATTCCATTTGTTCTTCTGCCCATTGCAATTTTGTTCCTGCAAAGCTTTCAATTCTGCTTATTTTTATCTTAGCTTTGGAGTTGCTTACTTGCTTTGCTGTCTGTCTAATTTAGACACTTTCTCTCTCGTCCTGCTGTTAATTCAGTGACATATCATTCTAAACTGATCTGTCAGTCTTGGGGATTTGCATTCTACATTATTCACATTTCACTTAGTTTTATAGAGACCCTTAAGCGTATCTTTGACAGGAGAATATCTCACTGAGTTATAGAAGTGTGTGCTGTATACGGACAAGCATATAAACATAATCATTATTTTTATGGCTTTCTCCCTAAGTTTAAGTCCAATCTTTCTATACAAAGAGACTTTCTATGTTATCAGAAGGATTACACTGAAACATATACCTGAATATTTGTCATTTATAACTTATTATTTTAAAAACATTTCCCAGAAGGTAAAAACTGCAGTATTAATTTTATTGGGAAGCAGCATAAGGATTGTAAATACTATAAAACGTGATTCTATACAGTTTTCAAACGATCAGAGGAAAAAATGAAATATGAGATATACAAAAATATAAAAATCCCATAACCAGACCTTTCACATCAGCAATATGATATTGCCTGAAATACAAGAAATGTCAGCAACATCCTAAGAACTTAGGATTACTGGTTACCAGGTTAGCTTTTTTCCAAAAGATATAAATAAAAAGTGGAAAAGATGATAGTGTTTATTAAAGGAAATATTTAATATATGATAATGGATATATTATAGTTATATGGTGTATAAGCTTTGAAAGTTAGATTGAAATAGATGTATTATTGCCTAAAGTGAACATTAAAGAGCTGGATCAAATCAGTGGCTTAAAAAATGGTGACAAAAAAACTCATTTTTGTTTTAGATAAAATCTGACAGGAACGTCTGATGTTCAAAGCAGATACACTGAAGCTGCTCAATTTCAAGCGAGGTTGGACCCCTGAGCACGCTGCTTATTCCTCCTGCGGGCAACCCCCCTCCCCCCAGCTTCAGTTGGCTTGGACTCTCAAGGGTCTGTAAAGATTAGTATGAAAACTTTTGGCTTCAAATATGTTTTTAACTTTATAGCATTGTAAAAATATTTATACATTCTCACCCTTTCAATTCCGATCTCCTCTACTTCTGGAGAAAGTTCTCTGGTAAGACAAAGTAAATCGGCACACTCTTTTTAGTCATGGGTCGTCGACATTCTGCTCTGAATGGAAAGACGTTTAGTGCTGAGCATCTGGCTAAATTTTTCTGTGAAGCTTGTGTTAACTGTGGAGGTAAAAACCCCTGACACGCATGGCATCACAATCGTGAACATTTTCACCTATATTTACTTGTGATGAGATCAACTTGAAAGGCAAGGTACTGAGAAATTAAAAAGCTTTTACACTTGCTTGGTATGGGAGCGATATATCTAGAATTTCTCCCTTCTTAGTAAAATCAAAGTAATACAGAAATTCTGGAAGCATACAAAGATTGTGAACATGAACAAAAACTTGAACGTACATGGATAGTGATCAACACAGTGTGTGTCATTCGATTTTCTCATCTGATTTATTCAAGGAAAACAAAAGAAGAAGAAAGGAAAGAAAAACCACATAATGAATCATAGGGAATAACGTGTAAACTTACTCAGGTGGTGGCCCCAATTGTGGTCACTTTGCTAAATATTGTATTATTATTAGACCTGATCTAAATAAACTTTAGCACTTGGCCACAGGCTATTTCTACATGGAAAACTTTCTTCTCCATCCTGAGTATTAAAGATGATTGAAAGTAGTTTGCAGCTACATGGCAAGAAAAGCAGTATAACAGAAGTCTATGGTAATGCTCCGGCTATCTGTAACTACACAGTCCTGAACTTATCATTCGGCAGAACATTATACTGGCCTATCATATTGATGAATAATACTAAGCGGACCTGTTGAGCAGAAAGTGGTGAATTCTGTAGACATCATAGCCATAGATATCACAATAGGTATAAGAAAACAATCTCAGGAAAAAACAAAGGCCTGTGAACTTTTTAGGAAACTAGTAGTCTGGTATATCCTATGCTATCCCCTCTTAGATACAAGAAAAGTGTTGCACTTGCATCTCCTGCCATTAAGAAAGAGACACAGTATTTGACATTTTATTATACTCTTCCACCTCATTTATTGGGTGACATCAATGGTTGTCAGTTTCAAGTGGGGCCCAGTATAAGACTGCTCTCAAGAGTGTCCAGGCTGTGAGGAAAGCTGCTATCCCAGTTGGGGTTTAAGATTCAATAGACTCGATCTTGCTAGAGGTACCCGTGATGAATAACGATGGCATGTGGAGTCAGGTATATCATAGAATATATCCCTGGGGTCCTGAAACAAGTGATAGCCTCCTCTGAAGAGAACTATTTTCTCTTCTACAAAGAGCTATTGGTAGACATGTAGAGAATGATCCTCTGATACTAATGCACTGATTGACTAGGCAACCATGGCTAGCCATCATGAGCTACCTGTCATCCAGTTTTCCAATGCATGAGGTTAGGCAGACATAGCAGTAATCTGTTGCATGATGGTAATGGTACAATCAGAAACTGGCCTTATCAGGTGCAGAAGACATGAAGAAGTGGTTGTCCCATAATCATAAACAGCTGTCCTATAATCTCACATCATCATCTCTTTGGCAATATTGACATACATATAGCCTCATGGGAAGATCCCAACAATCAATTGATGGAAGAAGGAAGGACATGAGTCTTTACAGAGAAGTTCGTGCAAAATGTGGGAGTAAGCTGGACAAAATAACTGCTACACTACTTCCTCTGTATAAGATGGTCATGAGGACAGAAGAGAAGGGGAATATTTCCAATCACCAGAGCTGCTAGCAGAACATTTGGTTGTTCGCATACCATGAAGAGAGAAAAAAGCTAAGATATGGCTATTCTGTGATGTCTGGGGGGATGGCAAATAACACAGCTAGTTGATCTGAGGCCTGGGACTGGAACAAGAATTATGTGAATAAATCTAGGAACTGGACATGTGGATCTCTATGTTTCTCATATAATGACAATCAGAGATCATCCAACAGATAAGGCTCTTGAAAACTACATGGACAGCATTACTCAACCCATAGGTTTGAGCTAGCTTCTCTCTTTAGCTTACCCTAGAGTGGGCATGGACCCACAAACAGAGTGGAAATGGTGGCAGGGATGGCGCTATGATTTTAACCAACAGCACAGACTCTCTCATCACAGCTGTTCTAGCTCCTGACGTTGTCAGTCTGCTAGTAGCAGAGGCTGATGTTGAGCTCTTGAGACAGCATTATTGTTCGGAGAGACCAAGAATCCACTTGGTGGCAGTTCATTAATATTTCATACTTTCCACTTACAAGGAGAATTGATTCATCCTGAACAGAATTTATACATAACCTGGATATCAGGATATCTTCTCTGTCTGCAGTGACTTCACAATGCCTTTTGTCAATGGCATTCAGAATGCCTCATCTATCACAATGGTAACCCACACATTACCTTGAACGAAGAGACACTTTTAAAGTACAGGAGTGGATCAGTTAGCTCAAAACTGTAAGATTACATCATATATTATGTACCTCTTCACCCAGAAGCAGCTGGATTAATAAAACATTGGAAGGACCTACTGAAGGCTTACTTCAGCTAAATCTGCAGCTTGAACAAATCACTTTGAAAGGTTAGGATAACATCAAAATGGAAAATATAACATGCTATCTCCCCCATAATGAGAAATTACAGGTCTAGGAATCAAGGAATAAAATAGGATGGATCTTCCTCATTATTCCTGTCATTCACCCACTTGTAAAATTTGTGCTTTTCATCTCTGCAAATATATGTTTTGGTAGATTTGAAGTCCATGTTCCTAAGAGTTCAACACTTCTATCAGAGTATACTGTGAAGTTCACTGGACTGGAGGCTATGCTTACCGCCTGGCCCCTTTGGACTCCTCATAGCAACAGGCCAGGTAGCAGAAAAAATAATTTCTCTATTGGTTGATGCAATCAACCCTGATAATTATGAGAAGATAGGATTGCAAATACCTAATGGAGGAGGGGACATATGCTTGCAACACGGGGTTCATTACATTATCTCCTAGAACTTCTCCGCTCAGTGATAACTGTGAATGGGCAGCCGCATGCAGTAACATACACAAGGCAAATAAGTGCTCATATATCTCATGATGAATGTCTGGATCATCCTAGTAAAATCTAGACTTGGTAGTGAAGGAGGTTGACAATGAATATTAGGTATTGCTGTAGGACCAGCTGCACAAGCAGTGACTATATTGGGTTTTGCTAAATCTATTTGTTTCTTTTTAGGAAATTATAAGTGACCACATCTTGAACATTTAGACTCCATCAGAGGTCAAAACGAGGCTTGGGACAGAGTTCCATGACACCTATTGTTGCAGGAGTCACAGAGGCTTCAGCACTCAGGTCAGAGACCATGAGGAAACAGAGGCTATGACTTAGCCAGATGTAAGCCTGATACATTGTTGAGTAAATGCTCTCTTGGGTGATCTTTGATCAATGATAGGAAAAACAAAGGAGTTGGCTCATAAATTGGTTGCCTTTTCTTCCCCACATAGACTGTTTTGAGATGCAGGAAATCCATTCACGTTACCTGAAGATATCCAGCATGATTGAAACCAGCTATGTTTTCTTGTGACCCTAAGGTCAGCTTGATAAGCCACCAACTTCCATTTTCTCTCCCCCTTCTCTGCTTCACTTTCCTTCTTCCTTCATTCTGGATAGTTTGGTATTGCTCACCCTACATAAGCATAACACGCCAGCTTTCCCTCAGCGTCTGTTTTCTGAGAACCTGGGCTAAATGTGGAGCCACACCGAGAGAGGAAGAGTCCTCTTTGACAGAGCTCTGTACTTCCCTGAGTGAACAGCTGCTCCAGGGAAATGCAGAGTGTATAATACTGTAGCTTTCCATCCCAAAACTTGTATCTGATTTTGACTCTATTTTACCCAGTACGATTTCTTCTTCTTCTAAGGTGATTTTCTCTCAAAATTTCCTCTTTATTATCTTACAATCTGTCCTCTATCAGGTTATCCTCAGTCCTTTAGACATGTCTGAAGTCTAGTTGTTGTCTTAGTCCAGTTCTTCCCAATTGTACACAAGGGCCAAACATATGAGAGACCTGTTTACTGTCTTAAAATGTGACTGTTAAGGAAACAATGATGTTTTAGCACGAGAAATAACCCTTGTTATGTATCTTGAGGCTTCTTTCAAATGTTTAGTGTATATATTCATGGACTAAATTAAGAGATTTCCTTGAGAAGGGTTTGCACTACCACTTTAACCTTTGGTTCTTTCTAACAGATACAGATCTCAAAGTATTAATAAAAGCTTTCAGGGCCAGCCCAGTTGCATAGTGATTAAGTTTGTGCACTTGGCTTTGGCAGCCCAGGGTTCATAGGTTCAGATACAGAGCACGGACCTACACACCACTCATCAAGCCATGCTGTGGCAGCATCCCACATACAAAATAGATGGAGGTTGGCACAGATGTTAGCTCAGTGCCAAACTTCCTCACCAAAAGAAAAAAACAGTTTCGTCTCCAATTTCAATTTAGTTCCGCCCTTATTATCCAAAATCTGATTCAAGACCTCCAAGTAAAGGAAAGAATGTGAAAATAAGTAAAAAGAAAAAAATGACCAGACATCTGGAGCTCCTCCTGCCACTGCTAAATCCATGACAGTGAAATTCTTGTTCACTACGGTAATCACAGAGAACGACTATGCCATGCCACTTCCAGATTGCCTCACTTTCGCTAAAAGCCAGCAGGTATTTATATTCCTTTTTAAAAACTTGCTTTAAATTTTATATGAGATGAGTGCCTGGAGCCTTATCCAACTCAATCCTGTCTCTCTATTTGTAGTCAAATTTTAAATAGCTTTGTCCTAGTAGTCTATTATTTTGAGACTCAAAATATGAATGTTCTTGGGGCTGGCCCCGTGGCCGAGCGGTTACGTTCGTGCGCTCCGCTGCAGGCGGCCCAGTGTTTCGTTGGTTCGAATCCTGGGCGCGGACATGACACTGCTCATCA
This sequence comes from Equus przewalskii, assembly GCF_037783145.1. Lineage (NCBI taxonomy): Eukaryota > Metazoa > Chordata > Mammalia > Perissodactyla > Equidae > Equus > Equus przewalskii. The sequence goes on along the minus strand of NC_091833.1, from coordinate 73,663,785 downwards.
AACCACGCTGAGGCAGCGTCCCACATGCCACAACTAGAAGGACCCACAACAAAGAATATACAACTATGTACCGGGGGGCTTTGGGGAGAAAAAGGAAAAAATAAAATCTTTAAAAAAAAAAAAATATGAATGTTCTTTCAAATAGAAATATATATTGGCAAAAGGATTAAGCTCAATAAGTTTTTTAGCTGATAAAAGAATGCTTTTGAATATACATATACACATATATGTGTGTGAATACATGTAACTAGATAGAAATAAATGTTTAATATATATTTATTTAAGTAAATATTTGAATATATAAGTAAATGTATAAGTAGGTATAAATGTGTGTTAGTATATGTGGGTGCATGTGTGTGTGTAAGGAATGAAGGAATGAATGCCAATACATGGAATATTAACACTGCAACAAATTCCAGAGATTTTCCCATAGTTTTTAAGAATGCATATCGTACATAGACATAGACATACACACACAGCTATCCAAGTTGATGTTGACTGGTTACAAATTCCTGGGATCAGATGTCTGCCCTGTTTTTGTAATATGAGTAAGGCTCTAATTCTCAGCACAAAGAATTATCAAGGCAATGTCTTAACAGATATTGCATAATAAGGACCCTCTTCTGTTTCTTTATACATCCTCGTTTTGACTTTCTATGTCTACATTAGCTTGTGACCCGAATAGCCAATGATTACAAAGATGTCTGGTAAATAGTAGACATTCAAAATAAAACCATATTAAAACTGAAGTTCTATTCAAAACACAAATTTCATGTTTTACCTAATGCCTTTCAGTTTATAGCTGACAACTGCTGTCTCCTTGCTTCCTACAGTGAGTGCTGAAATGACTATATTATCTTCTAGGACAAACACATAAATACGAACTAGCATCTTTTTCACTGACTGTCTTTCATCTTATCAAAAATATTAAAACTGATCCAAACAAAGAGACAGCAACTGCCATAGTCAGAAACTGTAGGTTTGAGTATCAATTTACTATGAGAATTGCACCGTCTGCATTCCCTCTCTTTGTTGCACCCTGGGGACTACATACAAGATATTAGAGAACCAGTCAATAATAGCAGAAAAGGAGATTCTTCAACAAAAATAAAGTATCTGTTTAAGTAAAATCAGGCTCCAAGTCATATTTTCTACCCACAAGACATGCCTAAGGGCAGTAATGGAAACTGCCTCTCATCAGGATCAATGAAACCGTACTGCTTGATTACATACTTATCAAACCTACAGCCAAATGAGGGGGGTAGGAAAGTGTGATATATACTAATCACATCTACTAAGATCACGTCCGCTTTTTAGTTTTGCACAATTTGCACATACATAAAACCTCAGCCTGATGAGTAGGGTACAGCAGAACCAACATGTACACTAGCCAGATCTAGGACTCACATGTTAGAGTTTACTTAAAGTAAAAATTTTACTCTTAGCTTTCACAGCTTCATGACATTCGCTCCCAGTATGGGGATGCATAGTCCTCTTTTGCTCTCCAAAACCTGGAAGGTGGAGACGCTGGCTGAAGGTTTTAGAACTCGTTCTGATAAGAACTAACGTATCAGATCTAATACATAGTAATATCCTATGCAGCTGCGGGGAAAAGAGAAAGCATCTAACTCAAATGCACCATGGCAGAAACCACCTAGGTGTTAAGCTGTTATGACCATTTACGCCTATTCTTTTGTGGGTGTGGTATAGATTAATATAAAGATTTGTTTTATGTAGGTTTGACTACCTTAGAATCTTTTGTTGTGCTAAATAATTTTGTAATAAATATGAATGATTTGAAAAAATACCTCTCATTGGTTTTCAGAATACCACGTCGCATTGGTGAGTAAATGTGATCTTTGATCAAGGCCCTGCATTCAAAGAGGCCTCCTCAGCGTGGACTCTTCTTTTGTTTGTTGCAGATATTATTCTTGTTGTAACAATTATTCTTTCAATTAAAAATGGTAAATTCTCCATTGTCTGCTTGGCAGGTGAACTCATAAATAGGGAAATACTCCTGTAAGTCTTGGTGAGAAGGGAATAGAGTGAAGATCAAGAAGAAATCAGCCTCAATTCAGTTGTTCATGCTTTGAGTAGGGATCCTTCAGAGAACGATTGCCAGATACAACTTCCTGGGTGTACTGGTTCCAGATGCTCTTTGCTTTAGTAAAAAGATAAGACTTGTTCATAACAACTATATGTCTATGGCTTTTTAAATTAAATAGACACATAATAAAATATATAGTCTGTAAAAATAGTCCCCCTGGATTTTTAATGATAAAAACGTGACATAAGTTCTTTTTAGGCTTATTCTTAAATAGATAATAATGTCACACTATTGAAAAAATAAAAATAATAAAATAGCTACCATTTATTTATCATTTAATATGTACCCACAGTGTTCTTTTTATGAGTTATCTGTAATTCTCTTCAAAGTAGACATTATTGCTTAAATTTCAAGGTAGATATTTTTGTTCAAATTGTGTGAAACAGGATATAGAGGCTCAGAAAAGGTTAAATCCTTTACACATACTCACATAGCTAGCAGGTGTAAAGTCGAGATCCAAACCAAGAGGTTTCTCACTCCAAATTCCATTTTAACTTAACCATTGCTGTAAGACTTATCTATGTTCATAAAGAATCTTTTGTAATTAAGACATTTTCCACTTTGTGTGTACAAGATTTCTTAAGGTTTGGTTATAATCATTTTCCCTTTGGAAAGGAGGAATGGGGAGTAAGTATGAGTCTCTATATGAGAAAATAAGCAAAGACATTTTAAAAATGATTACTTCATGCTAAAGAAATAAAAGTATTCACCATAAACATAATTTGACTAGGAATATATTGTTTTGAGTAAATATATCAGAGATAAATTGACAGGAGACCAGATCACAGGCATATTTTGAATTTCAGTATTTGTTAAATGTTGTTTTCTTAAGTGTGATAGAACAGCTGAGACAGTAATAGTCACCAATCCCTGTGAAGGGGTCATCAGTGGAAATGCCCCATGAAAAGAAAGCTGCTCTATTCATGGAGGGTGGAGCAAGTGAAGGACAGCCTGTGCTTTTGTAGACGGTAGGGGAGAGAGACCACCATGAAATGACTGAGATCCAGCTTGGCACATCCTTTCCCTGACACCCTATTCTTTATCTGCACACATCTTGGCAGAACCCTGGGTATGATCCATCCTTCTCATATTTCAAGGGGAATCAGTAAAATAGAGAGAGCTCTTAACTGCGTCTACCTCCACAGGTATTATCCCAGGGCTGTGTGAGTATCCTGCCCTGCAAATAGGAGTGGGAGAAATGAACGAGTAGCTGGTAAACGTTTTTCTTTGTCTATTACACACAGTTAATAAATCTATCTTCTTTATGTAAGGGTCTGGTTTGATTGCTGGAGTTGCAAATAAGTTGTCTTAAACTCAAAAATCTGTCTTTAAATTTCTTAAATTAAATTAGAAGTTATCCTACAATACATTCTGCAATAAAATGCAGATATAGTCTGCATTTATCATTTGGTGATCTGCTAGTTTTTAATAATGTTTTCTATATTGCTACTGTGTTCATGATCATAATTTTAATGGCTGTATACTATCAAGATTATATTCATATAATTACCTTAATGAGAAATATTTAATTGCTGTTGTTGTTTAACTTTTTAGCCACCACTAAATATTCTTTTTATGGAAATCTTTAGATAGGACATTCATACTTTTCCAAGTATCAGTTAACATCCTTAGGGGGACTCAGAGAAGAGAGAATATTGGCTATGTTCATACCATTTAAAAAGGTTCAAAAGATAGTGTGCCACAAAGAGAAAGGCATTTTGTGCCCTTGATGGCCATTTCTCTACATATAACATAATTTTAGAAATATGTCCCTCTGTCTATCTTTCTTGGGCTTGGCATGAATCAGAGCACAGTATTGCATTTTTTCCCTGAAAAAAATATAATTAAAAACAAAATTTTGCCCTAATTTAGCAAGCTGTAAAGATAGCCTATTAGCATTGCCAACACAAAAATTTTGGATTAAATGCTTTTGCTGAGCTTTATATTGTCATATTTTTAAAGTTATGTCCTCAATATTGAGCTCTACAAATTTTACAGATGATAATATTTTGGTAGCAAACCACGAATCCTATTTTTTCAGGTATCTCCGACAAAAGTAATTTTGATGTGTTTTCATGTGATTGTTTTTATCCTTGACTATGCAAATGTAAGCTTGGATTATTATTGAAGCTGGATTCGTTCAGGGCTTTGCCTATTTGGTTGGCTGTATATTAAGTAGAACTTCAAATGATGTTTGATCTCAAATCCATGTAGTCTTTAGTGTTAATATCCACACAAAACAGAATTCCCTGATTTCACATATTTTTACATTTGCAATTGTCTAACCCAGAAGATTTTGAATCAGATAAGGAGTTCAATTAGCAATTTATATAACTAAAAGTACTTTTGTATACTTAAATATTAAAAGGCACACAAAAGCATTTAATATTTGCTCCTTAAAAATGTATTTTGCTGTTTAGGGGCCAGACCCATGGCTGAGTGGGCAAGTTCTAGCTCTGTTTCGCCAGCCCAGGGTTTTGCCGGTTCGGATCCTGGGCGTGGACATGACATCGCTCATCAGTCCATGCTGAGGTGGCGTCCCACATAGCACAACCAGAGGCACTCACAGCTAGGACGTACAACTATATACTGGGGGGCTTTGGGGAGAAGAATAAAAAAAAAAAAGATCGGCAACAGCGTTAGCTCAGGTACCAATTTAAAAAAAAAAAAAAATTTTTGCTATTTGGTTAATTTTTATGTACTTTTTTCCAAGCTTTATTGAGACATAATTGACATATAACATTGTACAAGTTTAAGGTATATAATGTGATGATTTGATACACGTATATATATACACATATATATTGTGAAACGATTACCAAAATAAGGTTGGTTAACACACCCATCACCTCACGTAATTACCATTTTGTGTGTGTGCAGTGAGAACATTTAAGATCTATTCTCTTAGTAACTTTCAGGTATTGTTACAGTGTCATTAGTTATAGTCACCATGTTGAATACTAGATCCCCAAAACCTCCTCAGTTTATAACTGGAAGTTTCTGCCTTTTGACCAACATCCCCTCATTTACCCCAACCCCCAGCCCTTGGCAGCCACCATTCTACTTCCTATTTCTACAAGTTTGGCTTTTTTTTTTAAAATAGATTCCACATATAAGTGAGATCATACAGTATTTGTCTTTTTCTGTCTGACTTACTTCACTTAGCATAATTGTTTGGCAATGTGTATTTACACAATATGCTGTAGTACAAATCAAAAATCAATGTAGTAGTAACTAAAATTGATCAATGTTATATGAGTACTTAGCAGGTTATGTTACCAAAGGAGTGCAAGACAGTTGATCTATTGTTTTGCATTTAGGATTTAGATGACTATAATATCCAAATAATATTTGTGAAAAATTAATAAATTGGTTAAATGACAGAGTCACTGAAAACTCACAAAATGTTGACTGATAGCAAGGATCACCATATACTCTATTTCTAATTCTCCAATTCGATTCAGAAACACCACTTAAGGTGTCATATGTCTGTACTTGAATCTACACATGGTAATTTTTTATATTTACGAAAGAAATTCCTGAATTAGATTACTGATTACTAAATTCTGCTATCTAAAATATTAGATTTCTCAGGTTTCTGCAACCCTTGTGTCTGTGTGCAGTGGTAGGTCTGTGGAATAATACTCAAGAGGAGACGATAAGGGATGATGTTGGTCAAGGTGTCATGCTTACAATGCCTGGTGGCATCTCCCACAAATCAAGATTTTAAGATTACATGTCACTCTTGATACACTGAGACCTTATGGTAGTCAAAGTTCCATGAAATTTAAAAGAAGTCATCCATGTAATGACACTATCCTGGTGTTATTAATATTACACATTTTAGGATGAAAATTTCCACTCAAGCATTGTGAACTGGAGTCCACCTGGTACCACCGTGACCTCTATCAGAAGTGTCTGATGCCAAGGTATGTATAAGCTTCTGAGATTGTTCATTGCTTATTTTTCCCATAGCACAGAATAAGACAGGGAAGCCTGCTGACACTTGCCAGGAAAACTTCTTCCATCACAATTCTCGTAAGAGGTTCAGGCTGCAGGTGGATGACAAAATGGGGCAAAAAATATGAATTCCCTGAAGGTGCAAGGTTGCAAATAGTTTGCTCCTGGTTTGCATATTCTGGCTTTGATTAGAGGTCAGCAAAATCTTGCCCTCGATGATCAATACAGTGACTATTAGTTATTGTGTGTCTGGAACAGCCCAGGGAGTTCTGTCCTGTTGTCTAGGCATAATTATTAATAGTCTGGCTCTCACTCTCACAGACTACTGGAGGGTAAGTTATGTTATCACACTACTTAAAAGACCATCTTGAATTTCTTTTCTCCCTATTTCATAGCCTGAAACTACAAAGGCTTCTGGTTTCCTGCCTAAGGGAAGTCTGTGCAATGCTCTCTTTCAAGAGTTCTCCAGAAATTTAAGGCAGGGCTTTAGCTTTAGGAATTTCTTTCATATAGAGGAATCCACTTTTAACAACTCAATCATATAATAGAGTAGAAAAAGCGCTTGGCCATTAGAGTGGGAGATAACCGAGGTTTCCATTTCAGTTTTTATACTCAGTAGCTGTTATACATTTTATCATACAGAAAGTTTTAACTTTTCAACCAACTGTATAATTCATTATTTATAAACTTCATTTTCTTATTCTCCTGTAGTTTTCAAGAAGGCAGGAGGTTTTAAAATTTTTCAGTTTTGGCACTGTATAGCTTAATTCTGGAAACAATGCTTTCATAGAGTAGGTGCTCAATAAATATTTGTTAAATGAAGAGAAGTAGGGGACGACTTTGGGTCATCAGTTTTCATAGTGATGAGAAATGAATGCACAAATTTTTTTGAATATATAGACTCCAAATGGCTGTAAGTCTTCCTTCATTCTCCTAAAGATCTTGCCAATAGAGTTTAATATTTTTTAGTTAAAAAATAACTAGTAGGGGCTGGCCTGGTGACATAGTGGTTAAGTTTGCTTGCTCTATTTCAGCGGCCCAGGGTTCAAGGGTTTGGATCCTGGACTCAGACTTACACACCATTTATCAAACCATGCTGTATTGGCATCCCACATAGAAGAACTAGAAAGTCTTACCACTAGGATGTGCAACTATGAACTGGGGCTTTGGGGAGAAAAAAAAAAAAAAAGAGGAAGGTTGGTAACAGATGTTAGCTCAGGGCCAATCTTCTTCACAAAAAAACAAAAACAAAAACAAAATAACTAGTAGAACTTGTTTGGCCTTTGTGATAAACATTTTGTTAAATTTATTATTCCTCCTTGTAATAATATTCACTCATTATTTCATCTAAGTTATTTAAACTTTTAAAATGCTTAATTTAAGGCCACTAAAATATGGACACTATAGGTCACTCTGCTTTAAAAAAGAATACATACCATCTATTTCCAAATAGATGCTCAAAATAATTCAGATATTATATTGTACTAAAATATTGCCTCCTAGACAAATTTTTCAGTCTTACACTTAATTTATATCTAAAAAACAAATTGGAAACTCAGATTGACATACAACGTTTGCTCCCTACAATGTTGGCAAGGCCAGTCCCCAAAAGTAGTTCAGGATTATAATTTATAAAGTGATTTCTAATCTCCAAGGCTATAAATATATGAATAGTTGTTGGATTCTTTATTATGCATATCTCTGTCACTGCCTAAATCTCTCACCTGGTTTGTTGCACTACCACTGAAGAGGTTTGAGGAATAAAGTAATACCTAGGGAATTTTCATCAGTAGGGACTTTCTGAGTGGTAAATAAATGGTAAATTTTCTGAATGGTAAATAGTTTCATAAACAAACCAAAAGACAAATAAGAAATTGGGAAAAATACTGTTTGGATACACATCGGCAATAATAAATTGCCAATTTTCTTAACTTTTAGAAAGAGTACAATTCATTCAAACAGGGAAATGTAAAAAACACATACATAGGGAAGGAGAATTTGCTACCTCAAAATGTGTCTCTTTGGTTTGATTATTTTTAAGAACAAAAGACTCAGGAAGAAACTTTGACCTTCCCTATAACTGCCTAAAAGAATTTAAGATAGAAGGCCTGTTCCAGGAAGGGGCTAATACCATAGATAACTATAGTCTAATATGAACTAGAGGTGGTAGACAGGGAGGAGCCTAGCAAGGCCCATTGGATCAAAGTCCTCTCCATGTCTCATTGTCTTGGTGAGACATGGCAAACATTTATTGACCAAACATTTGCTTTTCTGTCTCCATGGAAATTTCCTTCCTCCCCTTTGAAGTTCAAAACATTACCCGCAACATCCTCTTTTGTCTTTAGCTGACGATGGTAGTTAAGGTGGTGGTTTCAGCCATTTTGGTGAGTTACTCGGGTTTCCTGAGCTTCTTTCATGCATACATGTTATTAAAACTGTTTGATTCTCTCCTGTTTATCTTATGTCAATTTCATTCTTAGACCAACCTAGCAGGGTAGAGGAATATTTCTTCCTCCCCTACAGAAACAAACAAAATGTGACACACCCAATAGAACAACAGGCGCAGTACATGAAGAGATAATTTCCAAAAAAAATAAAAAACTGAGATTATCTAATAAACATATGAACAGATGGTCAATTTTGTGCATAACTAAAGGAATGCAAATGAAAACAATAAATAATTTTCACCAACATAGTTTAAAATATGTGAAAATGTTACTGCTACTAAATATTGTTTACCATGTGTGGAAATGTGTATAAATTGAATACACTCCTATACTTCTGATGGTGGTATAACTTTGCACAGATTTTTAACAACGATTTGCAATGATTTCAAGTGGGGCATGATTTGACCTAGTATCCAACTCTTTATCACCTGCCTTAAAGAATCACTTATATGTATTCACAAGGCAGCTTTGAAAATTCTCATTGCAACATTGTTTATATTGCCTAAAAATGGGAAACAATAGATATTAACCACCAGATACTTGATAAAACACAAAAAACACCAAATATCCATCTAAAAGAATAGGATAGTTGTATATACATTAATATGGAAACATCTCCAATTTATATTATTAAAGAAAATTTGCAATCTTTACTATATCCCACAATCCTCTGCAAGAATTTTCTAATATAGCACCATAATGTCCCTACGAGTTAGGTAGTAGTATTTTTTCCTTTTAGAGAAGAGGAAACAAAAGCTTTCCTTTTTTTTTGGTGTGGGGAAGGACTTACTCAAGAACACAGAGAGGAAAATTGTGCAGCAACTGATTTGATTCCAAATGATGTCTATTCAGTCATGATAATGTGCTTTCTTACGTATCTATTTCTGCATCCCAGTCTGTTCCATAAACTTAATTCTACATTTAGGTACCCATACCACACTGCCATAATATTATACAAAGAATTCTGATACATGATTCACTTGACATTTAATGTTCCACATAAGTCTTAGAATAAAAAATCAATTAAAATTTTAATGGAATTGCTGTAAATGTGTAGACTACTGTTTGGAGAGTTATTATTTATATATTTTTGTCTTTCTATATTAGAACATGGTATGGCTTCATTTATTTAGCTCTTTCTTGTTGTTGATGTTCTTTTTCTTCTTTTTTCTTGATGTAGATTTTGCACATTGATACCTTATTATTTTATATTTATGATTTTAGTAGAATTTCCTTTCTGTTCTAGCAAATGTACTTTTAAAATTTTGTTGCTGTTTCTATTTATTTGAGTGCATATGCAGTAACTATAAAGACTTTCCTATGGTCACTGATCACTTCCATCTCTCCCAGTTCTTTTTTTCACTATAAATTCTTCAACTGTAAGTTTTTCTACCGTGAAGACTTTCAGAGGCCAAACTCCCAAGGTTGAAGAGGGACTGATTGTTTTCTCACTACTGTGTGATTTCCCTAAAAGGAGCTGTTTTTTATTTTCTTTTATTTTTTCAATCTTTATGGGTGTATAATTGACAAATAAAAATTGTATATATTTAAGATGTACAACTTGATGTTTTGATATAAGTATTGCCACCTTTGCTCTGTTTTGGTTTCCATTTGCATGGAATATCTTTCTTCATCCCTTCTCTTTCAGCCTATGTGTGTCATTAAATCTAAAGTGAGTATCTTGTTGGCAGCCTATCTCTGATCTCCTTTTTTTCTTCCTTTTTAATCCATTCAATCACTCTATGCCTTTTCATTGGAGAGATTAGTCCATTAATATTTAAAGTAATTATCCATAGGGAGGACTTATACTATTGCCATTTTGTTAATTGCTTTCTGTTTTGCAGTTGTTTTGTCCCTCGCTTTGGCTCTTGCTATTTTCTTTTGTCATTTGATGATGTTTTGTAGTGATTTACTTTGATGTTTTTCTCTGTATCTTTTGCATATCTATTATAGGTTGTTTCTTTAGTTTGAGGCTTACATAAATTATCTTCTGGTCATAACCAGGTCTCACCTAACATACTAAGCTCTAGCCATGTTTTCTTTGTCTCTCAAAGGATGCTTCATGGACTGGCAGCATCAGCATTTCCTGGGAACTTGATAGAAATGCAAATTTTCAGTTAAAAAGACTTACTGAATCAGAATAGGTGGATTATGAGGCCTTGACATATATGTTTTAACAAGCCCTCTAGATAATTCTTATGCATACAACAGCTTGAGAATTATGTCATTTATCTATAATTATTTTAACTTAATATACTCTGCTGCTTCACCTAGGTGGTTTATTTAATTTACATTTGCTCTCTTTTCCTACACGTTCTCTCATAATTTTTTCCTCCCTTATTCTCCCCAAAATAAGATTTAAAGTCTACTCATCTTTCAAGATGCAGACCCCACTATGTTTCCAGGTATGTTTCAGGTAGAATTGGGCACTTATTCCTTTTCAGACCTTTTTACCAATTGCATAAATTTCTCATAAATCTATTAAACTTTGTTTTGCCAATTGCTCATTTATCTTTCTTAAAAATGCATTGTCTCATTCTTTATGGTGTCTTTATTGCTTGCTAGAGTGTCAGACAAGTTTTAGTTGCTGAGTAAATGTCCCTTGACCTAATTAATAGGAAAAAATTTATTTCATAGACTGGTAAACTTCGCTAAGCTTTGACTTTATGGAAATAATAATATAGTAGGCAGTAAATCAACTTATTTTTCATTTCTATTTGGTACTTCAACCACCTAAAGAGAATTTGGAATGAAATATATTCAAGGTTATGAGATAATCTCTGAAGTGCTGTAATTTATGGCATCGTGGCAGAGCAGCTAAAATGGTAAGTGGAATTGCGATTAAATATGCAACATGATTTTTAATAGACAGATATTTAAGGTTCATTCAAGTCTCCATGTGAGTCCACAAAGCAGCTCGTGCCCATCTGTTGTCTTCTTACTTTATTCAATCACTATCAATGGATGCCAAGGAGGAGTTACTACTTTTATATGAATCTTAGCACAAAGGCTTTAGATAATTAAAAATGATAGAATTGGGACAGACTGCTAAACATAAACAGAAGGATAAAAAGACATCTGGCATAATCAACAGTGAATAAACCAGGTTTAACTAGTCTGAGTACAAAGCACATTGAACCATCATGAAAAACTGAAAAACTTCTGTTGAGAGATAATTCTGCTAATATATAACTTAAAATATTTCTTTTCAATTGAATTTTTATTAATTGGGACACCTCCATCAAATGGGGTATTTGGTTTTTAGATTTCATCTGCTCCTGCTGTTTATTTCTCAGTTGAAGGCATAATCCTTTGTTTGTGGCACTGAAACTGGCTTATGTAGAGATGATTATGATGTACAGTCAGAGAATTGTGACTTCCAGTGAGAAATAAGCAGCAGGAACAGATGAACTCTTATCGATAGAGAAAGTATTTTCATGCAAATATCCCCACAGGAACAGAAAGATGAGAAAAGAGAATTACAGAGCACAGAGGGCTTACAAAAATATTATTTCATAATATTGAATCATTTCCTATTTTTTTAGGTAGAAGAATCAGTCAGAAGGTTTTAGAAATATATTCATATATCTCTATAAATACCATTAAACAAGTTCTCCGAGAGAAATTGCACTCACTTGTTTCTATGACTAAGTCAAAGACACTACCAGCAGGCATGCCTGTTCAGGAAGTTTTCGAAAATCAGAACTGGAAGCGGTTGTGTAGTTTAAGCATTTAGAATCCAGGAATCAAATTCATTTAGTAAAATGAGAACTTGATATATAGTTTGATAAGATGTGTTTGTGTTTGGCTGTTTGGTATAACAATCTGTTTGTTTTTAAAAAAAGAAAAGGAGAATTGGAAAACGTAGTCATCTGGACTAGATATAGATGCATACACTATCCAATTTATAACAAATTAAGATAATCAAAAGTCTGTGCAGACTAAACCTTAATAGTGTCTCGGAATCTACTTTAATCCTTGCCATTTGTCATTTCTTCAATGGGGATCTCATGTGGAAGTCAGGTTATAATAATACCTGCCATATGTTATTTACTATGATTTTTGGATAAAGTATCAAGAAGGTATGAGATTATGCTGTAGAAGAAAAAAACATAAAACTACAATTTTCGACTTTGCAATGTTTAGTTTATAAATTGGTTCCATAGATTTATGTCATTGACCTGTACAACAATTAGGAGCTTCAATTTTATCAGCAAATGCAGAATAATATTACTCACTCCTGGCCATACCCAATTCCTTTCAATTAAAACTAAAGATGAGACTCAGGTATTAATGATACATCAAATGGCACAATGATGGAGCATGGTTAGGAGGTAGAATTTAGTGACAGAATGCCTAAAGACAAATCTGGGCTCTGTCATTGCATAAAGAAAGTTTCGGGCTGGCCCCGTGGCCGAGTGGTTAAGTTAGCGCGCCCCGCTGCAGGCGGCCCAGTGTTTCGTTGGTTCGAATCCTGGGCGCGGACATGGCACTGCTCATTAGACCACGCTGAGGCAGCGTCCCACATGCCACAACTAGAAGAACCCACAATGAAGAACACACAGCTATGTATCGGGGGGCTTTGGGGAGAAAAAGGAAAAAATAAAATCTTTAAAAAAAAATAAAGAAAGTTTCATTGCCAGACCCTTCAAATATACTGTGCTCACAGTAGGAGAAATGGGAAAATCATCTCTTCCTCTTTGTCTCTCTCACCTTCACTCTCGTTCTCTCTCTCGCTCTTGCTCTCTCTCTTTCTGTCTCTTCTTTACAGATAAATTCCTTTACTTGATATAGATTGTTATATCAGCCCCAGCTTATCTTAAACATTTCTGACTTCTACCCTCGTTGACTACAAAATATTCTCATATCCTCAAGGTGATAGATGTGCCACTATCAATCAATGTTAGAAAAGGTTTATTTCAATTTCTTCCTATAGATAATCTTGAGTTTCTCTTCAATAGTAACATGCTTAGCAGCATGCAGTACTACTTACTATATCCAAAGAATGTCTTTCCCCTAAAACATTTTCGGTGTTTTTTATTTCTTCTTTTTATTAATCATTATAACTGCTTACCAGACTTCAACTTTCCTTTTACTTTGTTTCAGTGGTTCTATGTTTCTGGTTCTTTTTGCTTTTGTCATTTTGTAGTTAGAAATTTATTGAGCACCTACAATTGGTAAGACACTATATCAGGCTCTGCATATTCAGTGGTGAACAACAGAGGCGGGGTGCCTGCCATCACAGTACTTACAGATCAGTGGTGCGGCTAGAGAGTTAAACAAAGAAACATGCATGTAACCATCAGAAAATGTAAGTGCCATTGAGGAAAAATGAGCAGATAATAAAAGAGAATAATAGAAGTGTGTTTGATTATTAAGAAAATGTCTCTTTGTGAAAGCAATATTTGAGCAGATACTTGAAGGAATCAGATGGAGAAGTCAGATGTGAGATTTTGCAGAAGAGCATTTTAGGAGGAGGGAACAACAGATACAAAACTCTGAGGTGCAAGAGAGCTTGACTCTTTTTTTTCTTGTTTTTTAAATTTATAAGATGAGGTCAAGATTTTTAGATACTAATGGTGAAGGAGTATATGGGGAAAACACGAAGTTAGAAAGTTATGCAGGCTCTAGATAAAATAAGACATTGTAACCTATGCTATGGATGGTGCAATTGAAAATCATGTAGGTGGATTGGGAGAAGAATGAAGCAGAGGAGTTTAGTTGGCTTCAGTCAACGGGAAGGAACAGTGGGAGGGTGCTCTTTTAAGAGGTGCCATTTATGCTGGACTCAATGTTAACCCGTGATCTCTCTAAGAAATCGTAGTATCTTAGGTGCAATACTGCTTTATTATTATCACAACCTTGATGTTGCTGATATATCTTGAAGGAATAATGTGGTGATTCATAGCAAAACTGATTTGGGTCCCAGCAAGCCTTAGAAAACACAGACCCAAACAATCATGCAGTCTATATCCCATGACTACCAGTTCCTCTCATTCCGCCTCAGGAAAAACCCTCATCTCTATACATCATTTCAACTTAGAGAATATGTCTTAACCTTGCTAGTTGTAACAATGTAGTCCTTTGTTAAATCTTGTGTGTGTTTTAGCTGTAAAAAAAAAGATACTTGTACATAAAATAGCATAAATCCAGAGAAGAGATTACCAGAACATGCCTCGCATTTATAGGCCTATTATTTTCTGCAAAGAATGAGTATCAATTTATAAACTCTGTGTTTTATTTCTGTGCAACTTAAAAGTCATATGAATTCCCATAAATAGAATTGAATGGGTGTTTTAGCAGTTAGGAAATAAACTAAGCTGCTCTAATAAACAGGTGCTAAAATATAGAGCCTAAAAAAGGACAGAAATGTTTTTTTGTTGTTGTTTTTCCTTTGTTTGTTTTCCCTCTCATATCAAAATTCAGAGGGAACTATTCAAGGCTGAGTCAGCTCTGTTCTGTGAGGTTATCCAGGGACTCGTGTTCCTTCTATCTTGTTGCTTCACCATACCCTAGGGTGTGTCCATCATCAATGAGTCAAAACAGGCTTAGTAGGGCCATATTCCCATACAGCCCATTGGAGAAGGGAAAGAGAAGGGGGAAATGAATGCCCAATCATTACAAAGGAAAGACTCAGAAGCTGCATACCATACTTCTGTTCACATACTGATGACAAAACTAATTGGATGACCACAGGAAGCTACAGGAGAGGTTTGGAAATGTAGCTTTAGCTGGGCAGTCATGAGCCTATCAGGTAGGAAGATATAGTCCAAGTCACTAAAATGAAGAAAGGATGAATGGATATTAAGAAAAATTAGTCTCTGATACAAAGGAGTATTTTTAAAACACATGAACACTATCATGTTTTGTTTTATAATTGACATTCAAAATATAACCTGTTTTCAACATCCATCTATGATAAAAATTCTCAAATGGGTACAGAGGGAACATTCCTCAACATAATAAGGGCCATATATGACAGACCCACAGCTAAAACCATACCCAGTGGTGAAAATCTGAAAGCTTTTCCTCTAAGATCAGGACAAAACAAGGATGCCCACTCTCAACACTTTTATGGAATGCAGTATTGGAAGTCCTAGCCATAGCAATCAGACAAGAAGAAGAAATAAAAGACCTCCAAATTGGAAAGGAAGAAGTAAAACTGTCACTTTTAAAGATGACATGATACTATATATAGAAAACCCTAAATATTCCATCAAAAAACTAATAAATGAATTCAATAAAGTTGTAGGATACAAAACTAATATGCAGAAATCTGTTGCATTTCTATACACTAATAATGAACTAACAGAAAGAGAAATTAAGAAAACTATGTCACTTACAATTGCATCAAAAAGAATAAAATACCTAGTAATAAATTCAACCAAGGAGGTGAAAGATTATACTCTGAAAACTACAAGACATTGATGAAAGAAATTGAAGATGATACAGATAAATGGAAAGATATACCATGCTTGCGGATTTGAAGAATTAATACTGTTTAAATTTCCATACTACCCAAAGCAATCTACAGATTCAGTGCAATCCCTATCAAAATACCAATGGAATTTTTCATTTTTCACAGTCCTAGAAAAAATAACCCTAAAATTTATATGGAACAAGAAAAGATTCCAAATAGCCAAAGCAATCTTTAGAAAGAAGAACTAAGTTATATATATCGTGTTACTTGATTTCAAACTATACTACAAAGCTATCAACACAGTATGATACTGGCACAAAAACAGACACATAGATTTATGGAACAGAACAGAGAGTCTAGAAATAAGTCTATGTTTATAGGGTCAATTCATCTATGACAAGGAAGGCAAGAGTATACAATGCAGGAAAGACAGTCTGGTCAATAAATAGTGTTGGGAAAACTGGATAGCTACATGCAAAAGAATGAACCTGGACCATTTCTTATACCATATACAAAAATAAACTCAAAATGGATTCAAAACTTAAATGTAAGACCTGAAACCATAAAACTCCTAGAAGATAACGTAGGCAGTTAGCTCTTTGACATTGGTCTTAGCAATATTTTTTTGGATCTGTCTCCTCAGGCAAGGGCGACGAAAGCAAAAATAAACAGATGGGACTACATCAAACTAAAAAGCTTTTACAGAGCAAGGGAAACCATCAACAAAACAAAAAGGCAACCTACTAAATGGGAGAAGAGATTTTCAGATGATATGTCAGATAGGGATCAATGTCCAAAATATATAAAGAACTCATACAACTCAATATCAAAAAAACAAACAAATCCATCAAAAATGAGCAGAGAACCCAAATAGACATTTTTCCAAAGGAGACATACAGATGGCCAACAGACACACGAAAAGATGCTCAACATCACTAATCATCACGGAAATACAAATCTAAACCACAACAAGACATCACCTCAAACCTATCAGAATGGTTATTATCAAAAAGACAGGAAACAACAAGTGTTGATGAGGATGTGGAGAAAGGGAACCCTCATGCACTGTTGGTGAGAATGTAAATTGATGCAGCTGCTAGGGAAAACAGTATGGAGGTTCCTCACAAAGTTAAAAATAGAGCTACAGTATGATTTAGTAATTCCACTTCTGGGTATTTATCTGAAGAAAAGGAAAACACTAATTCAAAGAGATATATGCACCCCTATGTTCATTACAGCATTATTTAAAATAGTCAAGCTATGGAAGCAACCTAAGTGTCCACTGATAGATGAGTGAATAAAGAAGATTTGGTATATATAGACAATGAAATATTACTCAGCCATAAAAAAGAATGAATACTTGCCATTCATGACAACATTAATGGACCTAGAAGGTATTATGCTAAGTGAAATAAGTCAGAAGACAAATACCATCTGATTTCATTTATATGTGAAATCTAAAAAACAAAACAAACGAACAAACAAAACGGAAACAAACATAGATACAGAGAACAAACTGGAGTTTGACAGAGGGGAAGGGGGCGGGGGAATGGACAGAATAGGTGAAGTAGACTAAGAGGTACAAACTTCTAGTTATAAAGTAAATGTCACACGGATGTAATGTATAGCGTTAGGAATATAGTCCATAATCTTGTAATAACTTTGTCTGGTGATAGATGGTAATTAGAATTATAGGGGGGATCCTTTTTAATGTATATAAATGTTGAATCACTATCTTGTACACCTGAAACTAATATAACATGGTATGTCAACTATACTTCAATAAAAAAATCACCCATTATTAAGTTATGACAGATATAATCTTGGTCTTTCATATAGATGCTATGCCTCTAGCTGAAATATTTTTGATATTTTTCTTGGACCTACATTTATATACTTCTCTAGGAGTCATTTCTCAAAGAAATGTATTCTTCTCTGCTTGTTCCTCCACACAACACAAAACCATATAAACAGAGTTCATTTACTAATTTTTATTCAACAAATATTTAATAGGCATTTATACATTGAGTGCATGGTAGATTCCTAACACACATTGGTATTCAGAATACACGTGATCTCTCTTATCATGGAGACTGTAGGTCAATGAGAAAGATATACATTCAAAATATATAAATGAAAATTTTTAAGTGTTGTAAGTGGCATGAGGGAGGTACATAGTCCTCTGGAACATATCATAGAAAGTTTTGTCCAGTCAAGGAGTTGTGGAGAAGATTCTTTAAAGAACTGATGATTAAAGGGGGATCTGCTGGAGAAAGTCATGGTTACCTTAGTGAAGACAGGTGGGTAGTGGGTGAGTGTTCCTAGTATAGGAAACAGCAGGCTCCAAGGCCATATGCTGAGAGTGTGCATGACACTGTCGGGGCGGGGGGTGGAGAATCAGAAGACAAATGAGGGTAAAGCACAGAAAGCAAGGATGCATGATAAGCCCAAGAACCAGGTAGGGAAGAGTAAAGCTGGAGCCTTGAGACCTCTCTAAGAGTTTTGCTGTTTATCATCAGAGCAGTGGATTGCTAATAAGGTGATTAATCAAGGGAGAGAAGTGATCAGATTTCCACTTCAAAAAGATCCTTCGAGGCCAGCCCAGTGGTGTAGCAATTAAGTTCACGCATTGGTGGCCCAGAGTTTGCCAGTTTGGATCCCAGGTACAGACCTATGCACCCCCATGCTGTGGTAGGCATCTCACATATAGAATGGAGGAAGATCGGCACAGATGTTAGCTTAGGGCCAGTCTTCCTCAGCAAAAAGAGGAGGATTCACAGTGGATGTTAGCTCAGCGCTAATCTTCCTGAAAAAAACAAAAAGATCCTTCTGATAACAGTATGAAGAATGGTCTCTTGAGGGTAAAACAGACCACACAGAGATTTGTTCTTTTCTAGTAGCCCGGTTAAGAGTTGACTACTAATGGATTTATCATTTGCTAAGTACTAATTAACATCTCTGGAACTTTTCCATAAATTTCTAAAGGAAAAGAACAAATTTGCTATATATTTTACAACCAAACAATTCTAAAAACAGCCTAAGCCAATGTAGCATGGAGTAAGGTATTTCTTACATTTTTATACATTCAAAAATGTGTGTGGGCTCAGACATTAGACATTAAAGATAATTTTCTAATGTTTTCATGAAGTAAGGCATATAATAGATCTGAATTTGACCATAGGTATTTAACTAAAGAAAGACATTTTTCTTTAATCAATGGCATTATTTAAATTGGAAACAAAAGACATTCAAATGGAAATTATGTATGAAGATTTTGCATGTATAGATGAATATGAGAATTAAAAGAAATTTGAATGCGTTATTAATCCGACTGTATGTAAGAGGCCTCAGCTATGATTAAACTATATTTTTAGATATGGATAAAAGAAAACAAAAGGGAAACATTAAAGAGCCTAAATCTGTTACTTCCTTAAACCACCCACCACATATCATAAATTCAAATATATTTAGATTCTACATAAAAAAGATGTGATTTTTAAAATCACAATTCAAGCCATGATAGTTCCTGTTTACTTTTATTTAGCTGGCTCAACTCTTTAACCATTTTTGTTTTGTTGTTTTTGCTTTCTACATAGATTGTTATAAAGTAGATCAAAAGGGAGAATTTGTCTGGATATATTTAAATTAACTATTAAACGTTTATTACCCTTTAGTGGAAATTCTTAAGGATATAAGGTTTTTTTTAAAGATTTTATTTTTTTCCTTTTTCTCCCAAAGCCCCCCAGTACATAGTTGTGTGTTTTTTAGTTGTAGATCCTTCTAGTTGTGGCATGTGGGATGCCACCTCAGCATGGCTTGATGAGCGGTGTCCACACCCAGGATTCTAACTGGTGAAGCCCTGGGCTGCCAAAGCAGAGCGCGAGAACTTAACCAGTTGGCCACTGGGCCGGTCCCAGATATAAGTTTTATGTTAACTGTTTAACATCAAACAAAGGAACATTCATGGGTAGTAGAATTTAAGGAATAGCCTAGGGAGATGGGAGGGCCCAGTGGGGAATTTGTTATGTTAAAAGCTTTGAGAGTGAATGAATGGGAGAGCCCTAGTGAGTGTTATTTTTCTAGTCAGCCACTGTCTTCCTCTCTCATGACACATTTTTTTCCCTCAATGTACACATTTCATGATTTCTTGTTTTTTATTCTAATAAAACCAGTTCCTCTAAGTGTAGTTGAAATTAATTAGGCCTTATCTACAATTTTTAAAATGCTAATAAAAGCAAATGAGGAAAGAACAGTAGATTTATCATTCTGACTTCAATATAAATGAACATTTGATCTATTTATTGCAATCAAAATACAACATTGGAACTGATTATAATCACTTTGACTCGGATAGTCTTGCTAGCAAATAACTCTCATTAAGTATCAAAAGACAAACTAAAATGACTATATCAAATTGAGGTTCTAATTAGGCTTAGAATCCTAAATAACACCATGTAAAATGAGGAGAAAAAAAAGAACATTTGTTATTTTATGCATTCAATCAATAGCATTGCTCTTCCTCTATATCCAGAACATTGTACCTGTCAGCAAGTTAAAATGGAAAAACTTGAGACGTTCTGGGAAGACAGAATCGGTTCCGAAAGCAAGCTCTGTGTGGTGGTTCATTTTATGTGTTACCTTGGTGAGGACATAGCACCCGACTATTTGGTCAAACACCAATCTAAATGTCACTGTGAAGGTATTTTTTAGATTAACATTTAAATCAGTAGACTTTGAATAAAGCAGATTGTTCTCCATAATATTGATCGGCCGCATCCAATCAGCTGAACATGTGAGGAGCAAAAGGTGCCATCCCAAAATGTGTCTCTTTGGCAGAAGGATAATTTTAGGCTGGTTGTTTTTAAGAAATTGAAGACTCAGGAAGTTTTCTTTTTACTTCCCCCTTAATTACTCTAAAGAATTTAGATAGGACCTATTCCAGGAAAAGCGCTATCACTGGAGATGACTACAAAGAATAAGAGCTGGGTGTGGGGAACTCAGGGGAACCTAGCAAAGCCTGTTTGTTCACATTCCTCTTTGTGTCCCTTTGTCTCTGCCCGGCCTGGCAAACATTTGCTTACCAAACGTTTGCTCTTTCCATCTCCTGTGAATTGTCTTCCTCCCCTTTGAGTTCAAGTTTATTACTAGACCAAAGAACCCAAAAGCATAGAGGAAAAAATTTCTTCCTCCCTGGCGAATAAGAGAAGAGACTGAGGCCACCTGAGGAAAAGGCAATTCTGCTTCTAGATTACTTTCAGACTCAAGCTGCAACATGAACTGTTCACTGAGTCTCCAGACCACTGGCTTCAAATTTTGGGCTTGCCAGATTGCCTGTGAGCCAATTACTAAAATTAATATCTCTATCTCTATCTATCGTTCTCTCTCTCTCTCTCTCTCTATCTATCTATCTAATCTTTCAAACAAAAACAAAGGGCCAAGAGGAAACTTTTAGAGGTGATGGATATGTTTATTACCTTGATTATGGTGATAGTTTCACGGGTGTAGGCATATCTTCAAACTCATCAAATTTTCTGCATTAAGTATGTCCAGTATTTTGAAATATCAATTATACCTCAATAAAGCTGATTTTTAAAATAAGTAGAGAAGAAAACAGTTCCTTGAGGAAGAGAATCACCGGCCAACCTGTAGTAAAATCATGATGGAAGTGGAAAAGCTGAAAAGGGAGACCGCAGTCAGCCAGCATTAACACAGTGAGAAAGCAAACGTTATGGCAGCCTGAGCAGACTTCTACATTCTCCTACCGCCTAGGAGCTTGACCAGAGAAAGTCACTTACTCCTGCCCTACTTATTTCTACTTCCCAACTTATTTCTCTCATCTACAAAGGAAGATAATACCAATCTTACAAAGCTGTTGTACCTATTAAATATTAATATTAAATACAAATATAAGAGCTCTATGTTTTTCACCTCTATATTCCAAGAGAATAGAAATGTGCTTGGAACAGTAAGTCCCGGTAAGGTTTATTACTAATTAATGAATATCAGAGGTCTAGCATAGCAAATTCCTCAC
Organism: Equus przewalskii; assembly: GCF_037783145.1. Taxonomy (NCBI): domain Eukaryota; kingdom Metazoa; phylum Chordata; class Mammalia; order Perissodactyla; family Equidae; genus Equus; species Equus przewalskii. The sequence goes on along the minus strand of NC_091833.1, from coordinate 73,641,820 downwards.
AGTAGGTGATAAGGTTGTGGTGGCTCCTCTTTCTACGACTGCTAGCTGTAATCAGTGTGATTAAAAGCAGGAGAGGTAAAAACAATTTTTGTAGAAGATAGGTTACCCTTGGAACAATTCCAGGTGGTACACATTATTAAATAACAAAGTCAGTAGTTCACCCACTGAAGTGCTGTGCAGAAAAAAGAGATCAATAGGATTTAGAATGGATGCAAAGGACATTATGCAAAAGGTGAGGCTTCTTAAGGTCTTTAAGGATGAACATCATTTGGTGAGATACAGCTGTTCAACAAAATATTTTTATTGTCAACAGTAAGAGAAGCGTCATAAACGCGTTCCCTTCGAATTGGCAAACTATAATAATTGTTAAGTACATTTATTACACTAAGATCACCTAAAATAACCTTCATTGACATTCTTTTTTTTTTTTTTTTTTAAGGATTGGCACCTGGGCAAACAACTGTTGCCAATCGTTTTTCTTTATTTTCTACTTTATTTCCCAAACCCCCCCAGTACATAGCTGTATATCTTAGTTGCAGGTCCTTCTAGTTGTGGGATGTAGGATGCCGCCTCAACGTGGCCTGACGAGCGGTGCCATGTCCGGCCCAGCATGCGAACCCTGGGCTGCCGTAGCGGAACACGCGAACTTAACCGCTTGGCCATGGAGCCGGCCCCTTCATTGACATTCTTATTCTTTCACACCAAAGTCACCAGTGAAATTGCTTTATAGGAAAATGACTGCTACTGGCAGCAAGAGTAGAAAAATCAAATTGGTTAAAACTTTATTCTCAACCACTTGTAGTTAAGAAAGACTGAAAGAGTTTTACTGAATATGTCAGAGTCATAGTAATTTTACTGATGTCCCAACAGGCTGTGGTGCTTTAAATACTGGGAGGTGTTGAGTGTAGTAATAGGATTCAGCTTCTTTGAACTATATGCACACCGAATAGATTATCTGTGGGTTATCTGTGTTTTTCAATCTCTCACATTAGCTATATTTCATTCCCTCAAATTCCTTCAAAATTTGAAGTTTTGAAGCTCTGTCATTCTTACTAGTATATCTTTACAAGGAATAGAGAAAAAGAACATATGATTTACTTCCATAAATATAAAAGAAGGTCTAAAACCCAAATTTACTTAGCATGTAAGTGATTATATACAGTTTTCAAAGATCTCTGTTTTAATCTCAGTGTCTGCATATGATCGTTTAACTTCTCTCATAACAGGGCAGTTGAAAGCATTGAGATAAATCCTAAGAGGATTTTCTAGTTGTAATTTTTTCAGGACCAAGATCTCATGAGTCTCTCATTAGCTTTTTAAAAATATTTTCAGTATTAGCGAGGGGAAATATGGAATACTACATAATCGTTCACAAATATTCTCTGCCTTTTCTGAGGTATTATTATTCTTCTCCATCTGATTGTTAGTCTCGATCTTATGACTTGATTTGGCCAATGAAATGTGGTAGAAAATTGTAAGTACTAGTACTCTTTTCCCCTCCCTCATCAGTTAGCAATTTTCTAGGGCAGATTAGCTTGATTTTTGAAAGCAATCAATGCAAGAAAGATCCACAGCCAACTCATGAGAGTTACGTAGAATATGTGAGAAATGAGCTTTTTTGCTTTTCAGTCACAGAAATTTGGGGGTCTGTTATCACTACAACATATAGTACACTATTATGACACATGAACCCAGACTTTTCATGATGGATTTATTCATTCATATCACAAGTATTTTGACTGCTATATCATGTCAGGCACTGGAGAAGATATTGCGGTTCTAATGGTGAAGAAAAGCAGATATTTTCCGGCAGTCGTGGAACTCCGTCTGGAGTGACCTCCCGTCATGATGATGTTTTGCTATTGCTCTCTCTTTCTCTTTTTAAAAATATATTCCATATGCTGACTATCACAGCCTCAGGCATAGCTCTCTCTGTCAAATTTTAAATGTAGCTGTACCTAAACACGAAGGATAAAAGGAATTCGAAGAATGGAAGAGCAGAAAAAGGACAACGCAGGAAGAGAAAGGTGATGTTTTAGTCCATATGGAAGGCCTCCAGTGTTATAATGTGCATCTCTGAGGATTGAAGACCGCAGTGGAAGTTGAAGCCCTGTTTATCTTCTCTTTGTCTTCCTCTTTACAGGAAGTTTCAAATTGTCCTTTGGCTCATTTTATGTGATACTTGAGGCTCAGCATTGAACTTCCTTATTCCTTGCTTCAGGATTAACTGTATTTTGTGACTGTCAATAACTCTGAAACAAATCCCTTTACATGCAGAGGTTGAACTGTGCAGCAAATTATTGTCCTGGGAGTCTCTGCGGTATTATAGCGATAAATCTCATTGCAACCGCAAATACCTTGCTCATGGGTTGACTCTTAAATTTATATAGATGGTTCGTTATGTTATATACAATCTATATCTATTATGTTTTTATAATATTTATATGTAATATAGATATATACCATAATATATTAAACATAGATCTATATCTATCATCCATCTGTCTATTTATCTATCTATAAGTAGTTTTGGTCTAACTGTTCTAACAGAATTCTTTCCTATTTTGATCTTCTCCAGAATTTTAAAATCCTGACAAATGTGTATCTCTGAAAAAGATAAAGTGTGGGTTGAAGATTTTTCTGTATTTTCCCAACATAACGAGAAAGTGAAAATCGGCCCTGCTGAGAGTCAGATCATTAGAGCACGAACAATGTTTCTCATAGCACATAATCAAGGCCGTAATGTAGCTGCAGACACGGACGGTCCCCTCCTTCCAGCAATGACTGCTTTCTCCCCAGAGACACTTCCTGCCCTGATTTACTCCTTCTTCCTCCTGGATAAAGATTATTAACACATCCAATCAACATATTCCCCCCTTTTTGACAGTATCCAATCCAGAGCTGATCCCTGTTTCTCTAATTTCTCCATAAAGTTTCTGAATCGTACCCCAAACCCTAGAAGAAGTCCTCCCAGCTCATCCTTGCTGAGATGCCCCCCGATTTCCCCCAGTGTGTGTTCTCCCTTGCCACCGCAGACAGCTAAACAAACTGACTTTGCTTGAGGGCAGGAATATCCCTTTTGATCTTTGGTTGGTGGATTTCAACAATAATGATACAGGACTCCAAGGAACTCTTTTACTTAATGGTTAAACACATACACACACACAGATGTACAGAGATGTTGCCCTAAATGTCAATAAAACTGTACACCACGGGGAAAAATATTCGTGTATTTTATGTAGGAAAGCAAACAGTGAATTTTTCTGAGGAAGAACATTTTAGTACCGTTCAGATTTAAAATGAATAGGAAGTGCTTCTTTGTATATGTTTCAAAACTTCTGAAGAGAATCCATTCTCTTTTGGCTGACTTACAGGATTGGTCATGTAAGGTGCTGAGCCATTTTAAAATGATGCTGGGAATCCAACTCAGTGGGCACAGAGAGTCCTGAGATGATCAATCATATTGCATTTATGGCTAAAACCAATATTTCCATTGTTTATTCTTTCTTGTTGTTTCAACCCCATGCTTCCCAGGCAGAAACAATGAACTGAATAGGACAGATTCTGAGAATTTTATTATCAACAAATGTATGTCAGACATTATTCACCCAAAGTTTATATTCCAATGAAAAATAAATAGGATTTATACATTTTCCCCAGGAAGAATGAAAATTTCTGAGTGTTTAGTTTCCTAGTCAAAATTCTGTGAATGCTTTCTGCTCTAGTCACAACTTGAGATTTGTTACTTTAAGGATATAAAGGAAGACTATAAAAAAGATTCATAACCTCAAATTGCATTAACCGTACATTAAGGGAGATACACAAATCCCAAGAAATAATGAAATGTCAGGGTTAGAATCATCCCTTTTCAGGTTTAGTGCTCAATCTCCTATGATCTTGCATAAAATACTATTGCTGTTCACCTTACTATTAGGAAGTGAAATTGATTTGCTTGCAATATTTATTAGTGCATTAGTCATGTACATTAGCACCAAACTGGAAACAAATAATGCTTTACTTCCCCAACTCTGTGGCAAGCCAATGCAAGTAAAAATGTAGGTGCGGATATAAATACAGTGTGACTCACGCTCCTGAAATATCCTTTCTTTGCCCAGATTTACCAGAAAAAATTAGAGAGATAACCAGACTCCAACCATTTCAATCTTTGATGAGTGAGAACAGTTCACATTAGGGTTTTTTTTTGTTTTTTAAGCTTGGTATTCTTTGGACAAATTATCAGTAAGAGGTCACAAAAAATAAATCACAACTGAAAACAACGGTTTGAGTGATATTAATAAATAGGATAGGTTAAAACATGAGGCTACCATTTTGCCAAATTTTTTATTTCAGCTCAGGTTGTCCTCCCAAATCCTGCATTAGACTTGGTTGTTGGTTTTAAAAAAGAGAGAGAAATGTATGTTCAATCAAGTGAAGGGAAGTTTGAAGGCCTGATGTTATTTGTAATAATTGGCTCCGCCATTGCCATCACCACCACTGTCACGCCATCTGTATCTAGACCTAATTCAAGCCAGCTCCAAACACCTCCATGACCACCTACCTACCTCAATTTCTGTCTCTGGTCACTGGCATGTGGAATTTTTCTGTATTACAAACTAAAACAAGCATTTCCCAAAGGACTTTGGATTTCTTGATTTCTTGGTTCTCATCATTCTGAGTTTTCTCCAATAGAAATCTTTCCCTTGACAAGCAAACCCTATCTCCTGACCTTCAAAAACTTCCAGTGTAGATGAGCCTCAGGACTACCCACTCCTCTGCTTTCTTGGGGAGATTGAAAGAACAACAAAGAAGAGTAGACAGTGTTAAGGCATAGCATTTATAAGAATGGTTTTAAACATTGTACTGCGGGCTTAAGTATTTTATACTGGAATCCTATCATTTTAATTTTCTCTTCACTTTGATTTAGCACTATAGTCAAATTGCACTATTTTTCAAATGGCCCTAATTTCAATTTTACTATTTGAGAATTTATGATCATCTAAACTGAACTGTTCAATCTAGTAAAACTGCCACCATTTATTGAGTGCTTAGTAAGTGCCAGACCCTGATAAATCTTTTAAACTTCACAAAACCCTCATAAGATAGGCATCATTGTCCCATGTGACACATTGTATTTCTTTAAATTAGAAGGAACCATCCCACTTATTTGACATGCTTTTTGCAACATGACTGCCAGACATCAAATTATCCAGACTATTCTCCATCCTTGAATCTGACTAGGCTGTTTCACTTCTTTAATAAAGAACATGGTGAGAGAGACATTGTACCATTTCTTGCTGTAGGCCTTAACTGGCCTGGCAACTTCTATGTCCTGTCTCTTAGAAACTGGTCACCATGTAAGATATTGTGACATCCCTGAGACCACCATACTGTGAAAAGTTCAAGCAACTTAGAAAGATCCTGAAGGATGAGATGCTACATAGAGAAAGAGAGGCCAAGGAGCATAAAGGTGGCAGGCATGGTCATGAAGAAATCATCAGAACTCAGTCAAAAGGCATAAGACAGTCCCCAGATATTGTGAGTCAGAGACCACAGTCCCCTTGTGACAGACCAAAACTCCTCTCCCATAGAATTGTTAACATATGAAAGTGGTTGTTGTTTTATGTCTAAGCGTGGGGTGGTTCATTAGGCAGAGAGAGAGAGCCAAAACATCACTGTTTTAAAGAGGAAACAAAGGCTCAGAGATGATAAGAAATTTGCCCAAGTCCGCTCAGATATAAAGTGGCTATAAAATAAACTTACAAAAATCAGTTGCATTTATATACACTAACAATGAACTAGCAGAAAGAGAAGTCAAGAATACAACCCCATTTACAATCACAACAAAAAGAATAAAATATCTAGGAATAAACTTATCCAAAGAGGTGAAAGACCTGTACACTGAAAACTACAAGACGTTATTGAAAGAAATTGAAGAAGACATAAAGAAATGGAAAGATATTCTATGCTTATGGGTTGGAAGAATAAACATAGTTAAAATGTCCATACTACCTGAAGCAATCTTCAGATTCAATGCAATCACAATCAAAATCCCAATGACATTCTTCATGGAAATAGAACAAAGAACCCTAAAATTTATATGGAACAACAAAAGACCTTGAATAGCTACAGCAATTCTGAGAAAAGAGAACAAAACTGGAGTCATCACAATACCTGATTTCAAATTATACTACAAAGCTATAGTAATCAAAACAGCATGGTACTAGCATGAAAACAGACACATAGATCAATGGAACAGAATTGAAAGTCCAGAAAGAAAAGCATACATTTATGGACGGTTAATCTTTCACAAAGGAGGCAAGAACAAACAATGGAGAAAGGAAAGTCTTTTCAACAAATGGTGTTGGAAAACTGGACAGCCACATGCAAAAGAATGAAAGTAGACCATTGTCTTGCACCATACACAAAAATTAACTCAAAATGGATTAAATACTTGAATGTAAGACCTGCAACCATAAAACTCCTAGAAGAAAATATAGGCAGTACCCTATTTGACACTGGTTTTAGCAGCAGATTTTCAAATACCGTGTCTACTAAGACAAGGGAAACAAAAAAAAATTATCATATGGGACTACATCCAACTAAAAAGCTTCTGCAAGCCAAAGAAAACCATGAACAAAATGAAAATACAATCTACCAAAGGGCAGAAAATATTTGCAAATCATATATCCAACAAGGGATTAATTTCCAAAATATATGAAGAACTCACACAACTCAACAACAAAAAAACAAACAACCCAATCAAAAAATAGGCAGAGGATATGAACAGACATTTTTCCAAAGATATACAGATGGCCAACAGACATATGAAATGTCCAACATCACTAATTATTATGGAAATGTAAATCAAAACTGTAATCAGATATCACCTTATACCTGTCAGAATGGCTATAATTAAAAGGACAAAAAATAACAAACGTTGGAGAGGATGTGGAGAAAATGGAACCCTCATGCACTGCCAGTGGGGATGCAAATGGTGCAGCCACTATAGAAAACAGTATGGAGATTTCTCAAAATATTAAAAACAGAAATACCATACGATCCAGCTATCCTACTACTATTATTGACAATAATACTATTGACAATACTATTCATACTAATAGAACACATTTAGCACTTCTTTGCGCTAGACGTTACTTATGCACATTGCGTATATTAACTCATTTAAGCCTTATAATAACCCTATGAAGTAGTTACAGTAGTCTTCTCCTTATCCGCACTTTCACATTCCCAGGTTTCAGTTATCTGTGGTCAATTGTAATCTGAAGTATAGATGGAAAATTGCAGAAACAAGAAAAAGTAGCTAAGCTAGGATTTGAACCAAATTCTCCTGAATATATACCCCATGATCTTAACCACTATGTAATGCAGGTCCAGAAATTTATTTTTCTAAAGATACTCTAATTGTAAGTAGTACTGTAGGGAATATGTTACTTAAGAGAATAATCTCAGTCTGTGGGCTATAACATACATATGCTTATAACCAAACAGATGATCCTAATTATAAATTTATTTTATCTATTTGTTGAAACATGCTGACATAGTATCTACTCAGAACACTTTAATTTAAAATATGTATTTTAAACAAATAGAATTATATTATTTTCTTTCTTTAAAAAATATATTTAGGGGCTGGCCTGGTGTCACAGTGGTTAAGTTCATGCCTTTTGCTTCGGCGGCCCAGGGTTTGCTGGTTCAGATCCTGGGTGTGGACCTATGCGCTGCTTATCAAGCCCTGCTGTGGCAGCGTCGTCCCACATATAAAGTAGAGGAAGATGGGCATGGATGTTAGCTCAGGGCCATTCTTCCTCAGCAAAAAGAGGAGGATTGGTGGCAGATCTTAGCTCAGGGCTAATCTTCCTCCAAATATATATATATATATATATATATATATATATTTAGATTTTCAGTAATGCACCATCAATTTCCAAGTTTTTTGGTAATATTTCAGACCAAATTTACCTAAATCATACTTTTCTATAAGTTATGTTTTAGTGCTCAGCTCAGAAAAGAAGTCAAATAAAGAGAGGTGTTAGATGATCTTTTCTGACTCTTAAGATCTAGGTAAACTGAGAAGAAGAACAAATTCTGTGAACAACTGAGAGGCCTCAAACTCAAGGCTTTTCCTTTCACATATGTGTGCCTGCCCCACACAGTGGCTTCCAGATTTGAAATCCAGACCCATCTTTAAATTTCACCAAACAGCCACAGCAACCACCACAGTAAAACTCTCTCAATCAAGTTTGCATCAGTCTGGACTGAGAATTTGAGGAACACACAGCAGGATCGCTTTGCACTCGAAATTCTTGTTCCTCAAAATTTATTCATCTATGCAGTGAATTCTCTTTGGATTTTTAGCTCATATAGAGCCCCGTTTTATGAAACCTCTCTGGTTTCAATCTCTGCTTACTTCTTTTTTTTTTTTTTGACTTCTCTTTCATGAGCACACCAAAGTAATGATCCTCTTTTTAAAAAAATGAAAAGCATTGTTTTTTTAAAATTTTTTTCTTTTGTGTTGAGCTCCTGCTTTTGCCTATTCCCAGAGGCTGTGTCTGCTACCCTAATTGGTCCATAAAAACATTTTCCTTAACAAGAAAATTCTCCCTCAAGAGGAACTTTGCTACTAGCTGTGAAAATAATGCATCCACCTTTTGTTTCTCATTTCTGACCACTCTAACTCTGAAACCTCTTGGGAAGTTACTTAACAGCTTTAGCTCTCATGAAATATATATTGAACAACAGCAATCCCAAAATGTTGCTGAGAAAATTAAGAGGAATAAGGAAGATTAAGTCTAACACAGTGAAAGAACTAACAGTCATTTCCTTTCTGCTAATCTCCTGCCACATTTCGTCATGCCTTTCTCCCTGCTATTAAAATCAATCCAGAGCATTTCTTCATGTTTAAGGTAGGTATTACACAGGACCACCGAAGGCTCCTGTTATTTTTTAAATAACTTTCTCTTACCCTCTTGTGCTTATTAGTTCCCACCCTAGTCTGTGCCTATACCTGCTTTCATATATGAGGCAACCTATTCTCTAGGTAAAAATACATGAAAATAGGGAGGAGATCTTGTTCATTCTATTTATATCCTGTACTCCTAAACCCAAGAAAAAAGAACCATTCCGTCAGAGAACCATTCTAAGCGACTCTGTTGAATTGACCATGCCCAGCAATCATGCTGTAGTGTTTGTGAACACTGTGGGATTTTACTTTTCTTACAAACAAAAATTATACTTTAAAAAGATATAAGAAAATGTCTTTGAAACAGTTAAAGTGAAAATGAAGCTGTCTTATCAGGTTCAAGATGTTTGCTGACTTGATTTTAGGTTTTAGAAAGATTTGTACAGATTATTCTAATTAACACAATTATAATCAAAATAATTGTGTTTTTTCTCTATAAGTTTCAATGAAGTGACGGAATTTTAAAACCATTATGCTTTGATAATTTAGCTTTCCTTGTACTCCGTATACACATATTACTATGAACTGTTTAAAGTAATCCACAAGTAAAAAAGTGACTTGAATTAAAGATGTATAGCAAAAAGTTAGAAAAAGAAAATATAAAAGATATATTGTCAATAACGTTGCATGACTATTGTATGAATAGGAAATCTCCTCTGTTTGGAACCACAAAAGGTATTCAGATACCAGTCAAATTGTCCTAAAATATCTGCTGGGGTGAGGACAGGAACTGTTCGCGTTGGCGTTCCATACAATTGCCATCAGAGGAAGGAGATCAGAGCACAAGAGATGGGAAATGATGACAGAAGAGCAGATGTGAACAATGTTCCTCATTTAACTGGAAAAAAAATAACAGCATGTTCTAGAGTTATGAAAAGGGTAAAAAGTGGGTGGAAATTTTATTTAAGTATTTAGTATGGTGAATGGCTGTGGAAGTATTTATTCGCCTTTCACCTTTAAGATAAAAGGACACACTCTTACTTCAGACCGAGTTTTGGATCTCCAGATGTGACTTTAGATCTCACCAATCAGAGAAAGTGCAATGATAGTTAAATATAAAACTGAATTGGATTTTCTTTTCTTTTCTTTTCTTTTTTTGCTAAACTAAATTGCTTCAAGGTTTGATTTGGCTTCCGCCTGAGTCAGGTGATTCTGTACCTGACCCTAAGCTCCAGGGGCGTATGTGATTCGGAACCAGCTAATCAAATCACTTCATTTTCCAGGCCAAGCGATCCATTCAGAGATATATCTGTGACCCAGTTTGTTCCAATGAGAGAGAAGCTCTGAAGCTACTGGGGGGAGAACTTTTATTTATTTACTTATTTATTTGTTTGTTCAGTCTTGCTGAGAGGAGAAATGTTCTCAAAAGAAGAGTTACTTGTGCATAAAGGGAGCTTGGCTTTGCCTCCAAAAGTAAGGGATCATGGTGCTATGAGTTTGGTTTTTGAGCTTTCTGCAAAGTCAGTATTGCATCTCTGTGACTGAATTCTCGAGGACAATGGGAAGGGTCCCACGCACTGTAGCATCCACAGAGTATTCCCTTGCTCTGCGGCTCACTCCCAACTGGCAAGTGAATTAGAAGATATCAGAGGTGGTGTCTTGGTAAGAGTATATAGAATATATACAACATTTTTCCTTTAATTTTGAGATAATATTCAAAGATGTCCCCAGAATACAGGACAACACAGGAATTTATTAAGGCAGCAGGTTTTTCAATTTCAAATAATTTATCTTTAACCCTCTTTGCACATGTATGACTACCAAGACATTCAGGGCACCTGCTCATTTCTATGCTCCAGCTCTTATTAGCTTAGTATTATGAATGTAGTGGAAGAATGCAATATTCCTTGAAATAGTTATATGATAAAAGTCCATTTGAATAAATTTTGAACAATGCAAGATGTATTTCAGGTGACAGTAAATTCCTTCTGAAGTTGATTGTGAACTAGATTATTTTACTTTTGAATAACTGAATACTATGTGCTAGGGATTGGAATAATTTGCTTAGGAAAAATACCAATTTTGATGTAATTGTTACTTCTGATAATTATTCTCCACTACTTTCAGTCTTGCATTTGTCCTATTGGAGAATTAAGCAGAAAGTCCATGGGAATCATTATCACAGCATTTTTCAGGTTTTTGATGGTAGCTTAATTTCTGGAGTTTCCAAGGAAGCTGTATTGTATTTTGTTATTGAGAAAAAAATTTACACAAGATGAAATGCACAGATTTTATATGTGTGACTGATGAGTTTTCGCAAATGTATATACTCAAAGGCCAGCCCCAGTTGCCTAGTTGTTAAGTCCAGCATGCTCTGCTTCAGCAACCAGGGCCCAGTTTCCAGGTGGGGACCTGCACCACTTGTCTGTCAAGTGGTCATGCTGTGGTGGTGGCTCACATACAAAAGGAGGAAGATTGGCAACATATGTTAGCGCAGGGAGAATCTTCCTCAGGAAAAAAAAAAAGTATATACTCAAACGATCATCACCCCAAATAAGATATAAAACTTTTCCAGGGTCTTGCCTGGTGGCACAGCAGTTAAGTTCACATTTGTGGCCTGGGGTTTGCCAGTTTGGATCCCGGGTGCAGACCTATGCACCACTTGTCAAGCCATGCTGTAGCAGGCGTCCCACATATAAAGCAGAGGAAGATGGGCATGGATGTTAGCTCAGGGCCAATCTTCCTCAGCAAAAAGAGGAGGATTGGTGGCAGATGTTAGCTCAGGGCTAATCTTACTCAAAAAACAAAACAAAACAAAGCAACTTTTCCATCTCCCAAGAAATTTCCTTTGTGTTTCCTTCTTTCAGCAACCCCCTTAGCATCTACTTAATATCACAGCAACACTTCTGTAGATCTGGGAAACCAGGGTTTTTTTTCTTTATTCCAGAGTATTGTGACTGTCAACCCAATTCCCAGAATTTCCCTCATGTTCCCTTCCAGTAACACCCCATCCCACCCTTGCTTAGGAAAACTCTATTCTGCCTTATCCTAAATTAGTGATACCTGTGCTTAAAGAGTCAAAGAATGCAATGGTATGCAGGAAATGCCTTGTTTTATAGCACAAATGTGCAATCTTTCAGTCTTTGCTCAGGGACCAGTGGTTATTCAGATCTATGGGCTGATATCTCTGGTCCTCAGAATGCCATTGCAATCTATTGATGGGAACAAGCCTCATAGTAGTCAGGTGATGAACGAAATTTGACCTTAGTTTGCCTTGGGTTAAGGCCAAAAGGATTGTAAAGAAAGCTGTTGGCCACATTTCTGTCTCTGAATATACTATTTTCAATAAATATAGCAGTTCACTCAGGCCAAGTCCAATAAAAGTGAAATAGATCTACGTGGATAATATTTCTAAAAGAAGAGATGTTCATCATACAGAAACAATATGTTGTTTATTCATCACCTTCCTTCTACCAAGTCATTCAGACATTTATTACATATTTGGTGCTGAAACAATTGAGCCTATATTTCAATTGATTCAACATTTGGGGAACAAAATTTTTCAAGGAGGACCCATTTGGAGGAAATTTGAGTAAACTGTTGAAATAGCATTACAAATAAAAATTGATACCAAACAAATACACATGGAAGTTTAGATGTTATTTACGCAATTCAGTAATTATGTATTGAGTCTCTACTTATACATATGGTTATTTGTTTAATGCTAATCTCAAATGTGGTGACACATAATATTATTGACACCTTGATTAGTCTATAGTAGGTGATGTAGTTAGATCTTGCTTATATGGAACACTTCCTTTATCTCCCATAGCAGATGGGATAACTGCACTAAGCATTCCATCTGTTTCATACACATTTTCCAGGCCCCATGCAGTTAGGTAGCACCAAGGGACTACTTTAGCCAATGGACTGTGGGCAGAAGTGGCTTGCTTTGCTTTTAACCAAAGCATGCAAAAGCCAGTACATAACATTCCAGTTCTCCCTCTCGGATGATGCTACCCATTTCAGATGGGATATGTGACCCAGGATACGTTGATCTATGATATGTGACATACAACGTGTCAGTTCCACTTCTTGCTATGCTCAATTATGTTTGTCTCACTCTCTTACAGTTGTTATTAAGAGCACTTCTCAATACCACAACTAGAAGGACCCACAACAAAGAATATAATACAACTATGCACCGGGGGGGGGGGGGGGCTTTGGGGAGAAAAAGGAAAAAAATAAAATCTTAAAAAAAAAAAAAAAGAGTGCTTCTCAGAAAAATCCCTACATGAAAATCTCTGTTATAGATTTCTGTTTCCCAGGGAACTGGACTGGGATGACAGATTTCTGTGGTCATTGCCTATTTCTCCCACTTTATCACATGCGTCTCTCCCCTTCAATCACCGCACCCAGTGACATCAGTCTTCTGAAAGTTTCAATCTCCGAGCCTTGCCAACTGTTGTTTGCTTTTTATTTTTTGCCCAAAACACTCTTTCCTTTTTCTTCACGGAGCTGAAGCATTCTTGACTTTTGGGATTCTTTGTGTTCTTCTCAGAGAGCCTTGGCGACCATTTTCCACTTGCTTACAATCGTGGCACAGCAGGATGCATATTTTTCCTGTTTACATCATATCTCTAAAATTTTATTCATGTTTGCTTTCTTATTTGGATTGTATATTGTAGTAAGTGAATTAATACTACATCTGTTCAATAGATTTTTTATGAAATATAATATATATCATCCAACAGAGGCACTTTTGTGAGTAAAATGGAGCTAAAATTCTTTAAAATGTTAATACTTTTTGGAAGAGTTATGTAATGACTAACACATTGGTGCTTTATTCGAACACTATTTTAACAAGCAAAATTTTTATAATATAATAGAAATAATATATGTCCATTAAAACAAAACATATATATTTTCTAACCAAACATTAAAAATAATATAAAGAGTATAATAATTTTGGTGCATAGTCACTTACTACATTTCTTCCTTGGATCTATCCCTAATACCATGTAGCTAATATCATATTGTTTCTCTAAAGGGTAGATTTTTCAATTTATTCATACATTTTTCAATATATTCATATTTTTTTCATATAATTGCCTGTAATCTTATTCTTGGTTGAAATTTACGGCTACTAAATTTGATATTATAGACACCATTAATTGAATTTTCTTTGCCAGCAATCATAGTTTTAACTGATAAATACTCCTCATAGATGCTGAGGTACTTAGTAAGCTCAGGGCATATTCTGTGAAATTAAAGATATTTTTAATTCTAATATTTTTATTCTTAAATGTGTAAATATTTCAGTCCAACTATATATTTTCATAGATATTCACTGCTGGCCGCCATTCAAAGTACCTTTCTTCAAAAAGTGTTCTCGTAATTCAAATCTCATAAATCCATTTTCCTTATTTTGCCTATTTATATTTTGCTTGATTTTGATGCAGCAAATAATAAGCCTTCTCAGTTTCATTCCATTCCACAATAGAATATAAATTTATCCATTTAGAAAAATGAAACTCATCAAAATATTTTTATGAGAAGTTGAGACATTCCAAATTGCAATTTTGTAATTGCAAGTTAAAGCCAGTATTCCTTGGAGCTCTCTGTTGCATTTGTTTAGCTCCCTCGCTTTGTACAGAGATACATTCCAATGTCTGCCTGTTTGTAAGACTGTATGTCAATAATTACATTTCCCTAAGAGCTTTGGAAGCTGAATTCTCCTTGAGCTACATTTACTGAATACTTTGATTAAAGATTTCCAAATGTTTTTGGAAAAAACACAACAAATATTCAGAGTAATTATTTACAAAAATTCAATACCACTGTTGAACACTTAGATGGATTTCTAAATTCTTTAATTGTGAAGAATTTCTCTTATAAAATAATTCTTCAGCTGTGTATCTCTTTAGTCTTGTCCAATCTGTGATTGTTCCTAGTCATTCCTTGCCTTCCATGATCCTTAAATTTTTGAAGAGGGCTAATAAGTTATTTTGTAGGATGTCTCTTAATTTAGATTCGTCTGATATTTTCTGATTAGATTGAAGTTCTGTATTTTTGGCAAGAAAGCCATAGAACTGATGGTATCTCCTTTTTGGTGCATCACATCAGATGGATCAGGATCTTGACATGTCTATTACAGGTGATGCTAACCTTAATAACTTTCGGAAATTATCATCCGCAGGGGTTCTCCACTGTAAAGGTGCTATTATTCCTTTTATAAATAAAAACACCTCGGGGGAGAAGCATCAAGACTGTACGGATATCCTACTTGCTAACTTTGCTCACTGATTTTACCACCCTTGGGTGAAGCTTGAGTGCAATAATTATTAATCTGATGATTGCTTAATAGTGATTTTATATTTGCCTCTGTCCTACAATTTTTTAATTTGAATTATTTTATAATGGAGCACTGTTCATTTTTGTGGAGCTTTTCTCCCACATTTATTTGTTATTCAAGTATTATTCCATGTAATTATGAACTCACAGGTATTTACTTTATTCTATTAGTTGTAATTCAATACTGACATTATTTTGTCACTTATTTTGTTCTAGCTTGGTCTTGAGGAGTTTCTTCAGATTGGCTTCTTTGTCCTTTTGCGTAATCTCATTCTTTTTGGAACACTTCTGTGTTTTTGGCATCACAAGATATTGTTACCTTACCTTACCTTATATTCTCACTACAGCTCTGCAATCAAGAACTTCCCTAAGTAGCCTTGATTCTTTCAGTTGGAGACTGGTATTTAGAAACCATGATCTGGACACTAGTTGAGGTCATTGCTACTGGGGTATCACTGGTCCTAGGCACTTTCAGTCAATTAAGCATAGAAATACATGTTTGTGTGTGTGTGTGTATATTTATGTATATGTATATATATACACAAAATTTTGCGTATGCTCATATCCATACTAATTTCTATGTCTATCAAACTATGCATATTATTTTTATATATTTATAAATTTATATATTTTAAATATTTTTTATATATATGCATGTCATGCTGATAATTCTGATTCTAATTTAGTATCACAGGGATTATTCTAGCCTCTCGTTTTTCATGACTTATAATATTATAAATAATAAAAAGTATTATAAGTAATACTAACAATACTTATTACTTCTTTCTCCAACAGTGACAAACAGAGATCACATTACCTTCATTTATGTATTTGCTCTTCCTCATGTCCAGAATTGCTACTGCATACCCTGCAGAAACAAATTTACTAACTAGTGTATGTATCATACTTTATTGAATTGTGTTGCATATATATATTTAGAGAAATTATTAATTCTTAAATACATCTGCTACAGAGAATTTCTAATGAGAAATTGTATATCAGAACTTCAGAAAAATCAGTAGAGAATAAAGAAGTATGAAAGTAGACAGCTTGGTGAATTTCTAGATTCAAACACATCTGTCACGTCTTATTTTAGAAGATGACTAGTACCCATTCGATGACTCTTCTAAGAACACACATAAGTCACCACTTGCTTGACCTATTAGGTTGAAAGTTACTATTAATATTAAACTTACCACAAGTGGAACAATAACATATAACCAAGGCATAGAAAATGCATGCCATTTGGTTTATACTTATTCTTTCAAAATTATATTTCAATTTATTCAAGTTTTGAGAAAAATGATAGTACTGGATCATAATATTCCTAAATGATAATAGTAAATAATAAGTGGCAAATGATTATTACTTCTGTTGGCTCATTATACTAACATTAATCATAGTGAATTATTTTGATGTTATCAATGGGGATGTAAGACATAATACTACCAATATGAATAG
Source organism: Equus przewalskii (assembly GCF_037783145.1). Classification (NCBI taxonomy): domain Eukaryota; kingdom Metazoa; phylum Chordata; class Mammalia; order Perissodactyla; family Equidae; genus Equus; species Equus przewalskii. The sequence goes on along the minus strand of NC_091833.1, from coordinate 73,625,085 downwards.
TGAATCATTTCTCCAGGAGTTCAGTGTCTTATAAATACCTCCTTTATAATTTTTGAAATCATTGCTATTCATAACATGAACCTGCAACAAGAGAGAGAAATTAACATTTAATTCAATTGTTTAATAGAATATTATAAATGTATTACATGCTCATAATAATAATGAAGTGGGTTATTGAAAACAATGTCAATCCGTCCTTCATCCTTCCAGTTCATCTTGTTTTCCACAAAGCATTCTACAGTTGTTTTTTAACAATCCATTTTCCATTTCAATCCAAGTTTTCACGAGGTAGAATTAGACACTAACTATAACATCTTCAAAATTATTGGAAATATTCAAATTGGTGTGTTTCCTCATCTGAGAAATAAATCTCGTAATGCTGCTAATATTAAGTATTAAAAACTCAAAACATTTTCTTGTTCCATATGAAGAGATTATGTTTCAAAATATAAGGATGAACATACTATACACACTTATGAATTGCGGTGTTAAAATGTATCTTTCAGTTTCTTTTTATATTCAATTGTTTTTATCAAGAAAATTATGTCCAAACACGCATTCGGGAATGGTAACAATAAAAGACACATTTGCTTTACTGTTTTTTAAAGCAAGCTAAGAAATTAATATATTTCTTCAGATAGAGCTAGAAAATAGAAGAATCTGTGTTCAAAATGCAAAATTTGTCACCCAAGAAAGGGAAAATATTTTTCAGATAATTTGCTACCTCCTAGTCTTATTTCAATAATAAAATGGTCCTGGGACTTTATCAGTAGTGGTTTGTTAGGCCCATTTAATTTACAAACATTGTGATGAAAACCCATATATTGTAAACCTACTCCTGAAACTGAAGAAGCTAATTTGTCTAGTGTACTGTTTTAATGCTAACACTTTAAACTACTTTTGTTTATGTACAAAATCAGTTACACAAATTAGGCAAGAGGGAGAGACAACTAATTTACCCGTATCTAATGCCAGAGTGCTGTGACAATGCTAATTTAGATAATCTGGGTCCAAAATAGAGCCCAGAAGTAGATAAGTAATTCTTCTCCAATTGCTGACAAATATAGTGATAATGTCAATAATACACGACTCCACTTAATGAGAGTAATGAAAAGTGCTGGATATATTTTTTTAATGATTTAAATAGGTGTAGAATTGCATAGTAAATATCTCACGGAAATTGAGCTAAGTTTTAAAAATATATTATCTTTTTTTATTTACATGAGATTGATATACAAATTCAACATACGTGATTGACATATAGATAGGTATGTGGAAAAGAACATAATATAGTATATTGAGATAAGAAACGTTATTACTTCTCTGCATATCTCTCAGATTCTAAAATATTAGTACTGAATTTTCATTTTTGTGACTGTACAAAACTAGCTAAAAGAAAAAAAGCTAAAGTTGAGGCTGGCCTGGTGGCATAGTGGTTAAGTTCACACACTCTGCTTCTGAGGCCTGGGGTTCGCCACTTTTGATCCTGGGCGTGGACTTATGCACCACTTATCAAGTCATGCTTTGGCAGGCATCCCATATATATAAAGCAGAGGAAGATGGGCACAGATGTTAGCTCAGGGCCAATCTTCCTCAGCAAAAACAGGAGTATTGGTGATGGCTGTTAGCTCAGGGCAAATCTTCCTCAAAAAAATGCACAAAAAAACTAAAGTTGAAAGAGTCATTAAATTGCCTTTGGAAAGGTAGTCTTTGGGAAATAACAGAGACATAACTGATAACAATAGGTACCATTTATTTAATATTTACTTTATGTTGACCACAGAGATAAACATTTTTTACAAATGTCTCACTTATAAGAACACTTTGAAATAGATAATATTATTAGCCTCATGCTACAGATGAGGAAGTTGAATGTAAGGGAAATTAAGTAATTTCTGTAGAGTCACATGGTCAGCAAATAGCGGAACTGAAATTATAATCCTGGTCTGTCAGATTCCATGGTCAGAGCTTTGACATACCATGCTGAGTGTTTGAGACATACTACCCAGCAACTCCACCCCTATACCCTCCAGCTCAAAAACTCCATTTTCTTACACTTTAGATTGAGTTTAAAATATAGTAAATGGTTCTGTTGTACTTTTCAGCAAATACATTTGAGTATATCAAATATAAATTAGGTAAGATGTGAAAGCCAGTGATTGAAAGCAGGTAGAAGTTAAAATTCTTCGGTTTGATGAGCCTTGTGCCATGGAAAGAGGGTGGGGGCATCTGGTAACCTACCACATGTAAATTATAGCACACTCAAACTATGTGAATCTCCGGAACAGATGAAGAGCCTAAAAATGTTGTATTGTACTAAATATAATTCACAATACCATGAAACAGAAATTACTAGGAAGTTGGTTTTAGATAAAACATGCATAAACTTCCAATTTAGTTTACTAAAATAAATCTGTAGGTTTTAGAATGTTATATTTTGGTGACTATAGTTACTCGCATTATTCTTGAGATTAATCAATTTAGATACTGTCATAATTCTGGGCACTTTAAGAATATGACATCTAAAAATATCATATATTCCTTTCTTCAAGTGAAGGATAAACATGATTTAATCCTTAAATTAAAGTAATAATATAATTCAAAATATTCTCATACTTCTACTTCTCCTCCATATTTTAGTGGCTGTTGTACTTTAATTTCCCACAGTGGTACTGGTTGGTACAGATTTCAGAAAGAAGTTGTGAAATAATATTAACAAGGTTATATAAAATTTTATTTTAAAAAGACAAGAGAATATTCACGTAGCAGGTTGCTTCTGACCTATGACTATTGATGCATAAGCCTCTTCTTGAAATCTTAGTTTACTGTCATGATTTGTAAAGAAAACTCTCAAATGTCTATTCGAATAACATCTTTTTTCTTTTTCTTCCTCTCCTTTTTTTTTAATACACAGGTCTAATGAGGTGCAAAGGATATTGGATATTGTCGTGCTCATCTAAAGCACACAGTCTTCATCTCTCCTTCATGCCACAGTGAATTAAGTAGATAAACATGTCATGGGAAATTAAGATGGATGATAAGCTTGTTGGCACCATCTTGAAGGCACAAGACATCATCACCCTCTCCACAGGTATTTGGCTAATGTACTCTGTCCTCACATTGTCAAGCAGCACCTTGAAGAGATATCGCATACATTGTTGAAAGCAGAAAGGAAGTCAAAGATAATATGACTCATAGTTTACATATTGCATACATAATGTGGTCTTGATATGAACTTGAAAAGACAGTAAAATATGCACAATACTTAACACTTATTTGCAGACACTAATTCAGTCAATTTCCTAATGGAGTACATAAGAATGTTTTCTGTATTCTAGATAAAGTTACAAAAAGAGGGAAAGATAAGTTAGTTGCCCAAAGCCTTATTTGCTTTCAATTAAAGATCTAAGTTTAAATGCATTTGACTGCCTCTATCTATTTATATCAGACAAAGAACAATCATTCAAAATATAATGTGAAATCAAAGATGAAAAATACAGGTTTATCATTCTTTGCATGAAATCCAAACCATACGGCAAGGAAGAGCTGTCTAGTTTAGACAACTATATTTTGATGACAAAGTCAGTTACACGCCTCATGGAAAACTGAATATTAGGATGGTTTTCATGTCATTTCAAGGACTAATTCCAGCTCAGACACTTCATTAGAAGGTACACATGCAAAAGGATGAAAGTAGACCATTATCTAACACTATACACAAAAATTAACTTCAAATGGATTAAACACTTGAATGTAAGACCTGAGACCATTATCTAACACTATACACAAAAATTAACTTCAAATGGATTAAACACTTGAATGTAAGACCTGAAACCATAAAACTCCTAGAAGGAAACATAGACAGTACACTCTTCAGCTTTGGTCTTAGCAGTATACTTTTGAATACCATGTCTCCCCAGGCAAGGGAAACAAAAGAAAAAATAAACAAATGGGACTACATCACACTAAAAAGCTTCTGAAAAGCAAAGAAAACCACCAACAAAACAAAAATGCAACCTAATAATTGGGAGAAAATATTTGCAAATCATATGTCTGACAAGGGGTTAATATCCAAAATACAGAAAGATCTCATACAACTCAACAACAAAAAAACTAACAACCCAATTAAAAAATGGACAAAGGATCTGATCAGAGATTTTTCCAAAGATATACAGATGGCCAACAGGCACATGAAAAGATGTTCAACATCACTAATTATTAGGAAAATGCAAATCAAAACTATAGTGAGATAACATCTCATGCCTATCAGAATGGCTATAATTAACAAGACAAGAAATAAAAAGAGTTGGGGATATGTGGAGAAAAGGGAACCCTCATACACTGCTGGTGGGAATGTATACTGGTGACGCCACTATGGAAAACAGTACAGAGATTCCTCAAAAAATTAAGAATAGGTATACCATATGATCTAACTATTCCACTTCTGGGTATTTATCCAAAGAAAATAGAAACACTAAATCAAATAAATATTTGCATGCTTATATTCATTGCAGAATTATTCATGATAGCCAAGACTTGGAAACAACCTAAGTGCCCTTCAATGGATGAATGGAAGAAGAAAATGTGGTGTATATATACAATGGAATACTACCCAGCCATAAAAAAGATGAAATCTTGCCATTTGTGACACATGAATGGATCTTGAGGGTATCCTGCTAAGTGAAATAAGTCAGATGGAATAAGCTAAATAACATATGATATCACTCACAAATGGAGGATAAAATGATAACAACCACCATCAAATATATATAAATATAGACATTAGATTGGTGGTTACCTGAGAGGACAAGGTGGGGGGAGGGTGAAAGGAGTAAAAGAGCATGTGTATATGGTCACAGATGGTAATCAGTCTTTGGGTGTTAAACATGATGTAGTCTACACAAAAATCAAAATATAATGATGTACACCTGAAATTTATATAACTTTATAAACGAATGTTACCTTAATTTAAAAAAATAAGAAAGTTGAAAAAGAAACAGCTATAAGAAAAAAAGGTCTGTTAACCTTGGCAGGAGATATACTTCGCCGTTTCTTTTTTTCCTGAAGAATATTTACTCAACTGAAGAAGTTGGTTGTAAATGAGATGTATACAAGGTTAATGAAATGACAACTTGGAGAAACATACACAAAGTTCTGTGCTCAAGAATTCAAACAGATTCTATTTTGGCAAATTAGAGAAACTATTAGAGAGTTTGTCTTCCCTTTCTTTCATCCTCTTCTCCCTCCTTCCTTCCCTCCCTCCCTTCTTCCCTTCCTTCCATCTTTCCTTCCATCTATGGATCCATCCGCCATCCATCTACCTAACGATTTTAGTGAGCAAAATTGTATTATTTGCCATTCTCACCTTTCCTCACCTCACTCCACATTTATACTTACCAAGTACCTAATATACATTTGGTAGTCAATAAATCCTGAGCTAAATCGAAATGAACTGAACTGGAACACATATAGGTGTCACAAAAACATATATATATATATATATATATATATACACTAATGTTCATATGGTCATATATAACATATAATATCTCATATCACACACATTTACACATATGAACATGAAGCAAACTAGCACAAACTGCATGCTTTTTCACGCTCCCTTGTCTAAACTCCTGTTAGCTCATACATTCTTTTCAACCTAAGTAGTGCATAGCAACTACTGTCTTCTACTACTATCATTAAGAATTGAATTTAACTCATCAAATGCTTGTGCCTTAAGTCTCCAAGTCAAATGGTCTATGGATTTGGTATGGATTGTGCCACGAACACTATATCCATAACTTAGGAGAGTATTTTGCACAGGGAAGAAAATAAATATTGTTGATGAAGTGTTATCACTTGTAAAGATATCCACCCAAACTGTCTGATTATGTTCACCCTATCCCTTCCTCCCCAAACCTGACATGATGAAGACAGGCAACATACAGTAAGTAACCCATGCATAAAATAACTTTTAGTCAGCTAAGTTGCTGTAAGAAATGGAGCATACTCATCTTGTTTTACCTAGTTTGTATCATGGAATCTGAGACGAATTTGAACACTTTAATTTGAAATTTACCTTTGAAATTCCTATCACGCTAACCTTAGAAGATTGGTTTTGTTTGGATTTCATATGAAAATTATTCCCCCAGCTGAGTTTTGCAAATACCGACATAATTTTCTTAAGAAAAATGTTGCAGTCACATTGTATAAAAACAAACAAAAGAGCTGGTCCATACTCGTTGCTTAGCAATAACATGTTCTTGGTCTAGAGCAACTTGCATTATTTTAGTTTATAATATTCATAATACGTTTCAAGATTTTACATGTTACAAAAAGATGTTTATGACTGTTAGTTGTAAGAGTTTTGTAATAAATACGGATAGGATGTTTTTCCCACAACTCTATGTAAGACTGGGAAGTGAAAACATTTGAATCTATAACATATTTGTGATTGAAGAAACACATATTACTAGGCTGTTTATAGAGAACCATTTTTGTTTCTAGCCTTAGCATATCCTACAGTTATTTTTCATAGTTTCGTATGAGTTTTGTAAATGTCCCTTAAAAATTCTACTTTTTGGAACCAGTTAATTTCATAGATCAGTGTGTACAGTGTGATGAACAGAGTATGTAATTTGTAGGCAGAAGACTTTGGTTCAAGTCACAGTTATGCTTTTACAAACTCCATAACATATTTTTGTAAGCATCAGTGATTTTGAATGTTAAATTGAAAAAATAATCACAATACAAGTAGTAGCAATAGTAGTAGTCGTAATAGTAAGCAGTAGAGTAATATTTACATAACATTTGTTATACTTAGGATGTAGATTTAAGGATTCAGATATATAGAGATATTTATAACTTGTAAAAAGACTTTAGACACCACAAAATACTTTTAAATATTAATAAATATAGCTTATGTAGAAAAATAATAAGTATATTTATTTGACACATTTTCTGCCAGGTACTGTTACAAATGCTTCAATTGTATTCATTAATTTAATAGTTCTTATTGTATTCTCCATTTACAAATGACAGAAAGATTCAATAACTTGTCCAAAGTCGAAATTTTATTAGAATTCATACTTATAAATCTACTTCTAGAGCCCATGCTTTTAACACCTATTATGACACTTTAAAATGTACTTGTCTTGGCTATTGTGAATAACGCTGCAATGAACGTAGGGCTGCATGTATACTTACACATCTGTGCTTTCATGTTCTTTGGATAAATAACCAGCTGTGGAATAGCTGGATCATATGGTAGTTCTATTCTTAATTTTTTGAGGAATCTCCATACTGCTTTCCATAGTGACTGCACCAGTTTACACTCCCACCAGCAGTGTATGAGTGTTCCCTTCTCTCCACATCCTCTCCAACACTTGTTTCCTGTCTTGTTAATTATAGCCATTCTGACTGGAGTGAGGTGATATTTTATTGTAGTTTGGATTTGCATTTCCCTGATAACTAATGATTTTGAACATCCTTTCATGTGCCTGTTGGCCATCCATATATCTTCTTTGGAGAAATGTTTGTTCAAATCTTTTGCCTATTTTTTAATTGGGCTACTAGTTTTTTGTTGTTGAGCTGTATGAGTTCCTTATGTATTTTAGATATTAACCCCTTATCAGATATAGGGTTTGCAAATATCTTCTCCCAATTATTAGATTGTCCTTTTGTTTTGTAGATGGTTTCCTTTGCTGTGCAGAAGGTTTTTAGTTTGATGGAGTCCCATTTGTTTGTTTTTTCTATTGTTTCCCTTGCCCAGTCAGAGTACTTGAAAATATGCTTCTAAGACCGATGTTGAAGAGCGTGCTGCCAATGTTTCCTTCAAGAAGTTTCAAGTGTTTAATCCGTTTTGAGTTAATTTTTGTGTATGGTGTAAGATAATGGTCTACTTTCATTCTTATGCATGTGGCTGTCCAATTTTCCCAACACCAATTATTGCAGAGACTTTCCTTCCTTCATTGTGTGTCCTTGGTTCCCTTGCTGAAAATTAACTGTCCATAGATGTGCGGGTTTATTTCTAGGCTCTTGATTCTGTTCCATTGATTTCTGTTTCTGATTTTGCTCCAGTGCCATGCTGTTTTGGTTACATAGTTTTGTAGTATATTTTGAAATCAGGAAATGATATCTCCAGCTTTGTTCTTTTTTCTAAGGGTTTCTTTGGCTATTTGAGGTTCTTTATTGTTCCAAATAAATTTTAGAATTCTTTGTTCTATTTCTGTGAAAAATGTTGTTGGAGCTTTGATAGGGATTGCATTGAATCTGTAGATTGCTTTAGGAAGTACATACATTTTAACTGTGTAAAATCTTCCAATCCAAGAGCACAGAATATCTTTCCATATCCTTGTGTCTTCAATTTCTTTCAACAATGTTTTATGGTTTTCAGTGTACAGATCTTTCACCTCTTTGGTTAAGTTTATTGCTAGGTATTTTATTCTTTTTGTTGCAATTGTAAATGGGATTGTATTCTTAATTTCTATTTCTACTGCTTCATTGTTAGTGTATAGAAACACAACTGACTTTTGGATGTGGATTTTGTATCCTGCATCTTTACTGTATTCATTTATTATTTCTAAAAGTTTTTTAGTGGATTCTTTAGGGTTTTCTATATATAAAATCATGTCACCTGCAAATAGTAAGAGTTTCACTTCTTCCTTTCCAAATTGGATTGTTTTTGTTTCTTTTTCTTGCCTGATTGCTCTGGCTAGGCCTTCCAATACTATGTTAAATAAGAGTGGTGAAAGTGGGCATCCTTGACTGCTTCCTGTTCTTAGAGGCACAGCTTTCAGTTTTTCTCCACTGAGAATGACATTAGTTATGGGTTTGTCATATATGGCCTTTATTATTAAGTACTTTCCTTCTATACCCATTTCATTGAGAGCTTTTATCCTAAGTGGGTGCTCTATCTTGTCAAATGCTTTCTCTGCATCTATTGAGAGGACCATGTGATTTTTATTCTTCATTTTGTTAATGTGATGTATCCTGTTGATTGATTTGTGGATGTTGAACCATCCTTGCATCCCTGGAATAAATCCCACTTGACCATGGGGTATGATCTTCTTAATGTATTGTTGTATTTAATTTGCTAGCATTTTGTTGAGGACTTTTCATCAATGTTCATCAGTGATATTGGCCTGTAATTGTCTTTTGTGTTGTCATTGTCTGGTTTTGGTATCAGGATAATGTTGGCTTCATAGAATGAGTTAGAAAGCTTTCCTTCCTCTTCAATTTTTTTAAAGAGTTTGAGAAGGATAGGTTTAAAGTCTTCATTGAATGATTGGTAGAATTCACCAAGGAAGCCATCTGGTCCCGGACTTTTATTTTTTGGGAAGTTTTTGATTACTGTTTTGATGTCCTCACTGGTGATTGGTCTATTCAAATTCTCTATTTCTTCTTGATTCAGTTTTAGAAGGTTGTATGATTATAAGAATTTATCCATTTCTTCTAGAATGTCCAATTTGTTGGCATATAGCTTTTCAAAGTATTCTAATGATCTTTTGTATTTCTGAGGTATCTGTTGTAATTTCTCCTCTTTCTATTTTATTTATTTGATGCTTCTCTCTTTTTTTATTGGTAAGTCCAGGCAAAAGTTTGTCAATTTTGTTTATCTCTTCAAAGAAAAAGCTCTTAGTTTCATTGATTTTTCCTATAGTTTCTTTAGTCTCTATTTCATTTATTTCTGCTCTGATTTTTATTATTTCCTTCCTTCTACTTATCTGGGGATTTGTTTGTTCTTTTTTTTGCAGTTCCTTAAGGTTCACCGTCAGATGGAGATTGTTCTTGTTTGTTGAGATAGGCCTGTATTGCTATAAACTTCCCTTTTAGAACCACTTTTGCTGTATCTCGTAAATTTTGGCATATATTTTCATTTTCATTTGTCTCCAGGTACTTTTGATTTCTCCTTTGTTTTCTTCATTAACCGAATTGTTCAGTAACATTTTGTTTAATCTCCATGTATTTATGGCTTTTCTGATTTTCTTGCTGTAGTTGATTTCTATTTTCATATATTTTCATACTGTTGTGGTCAGAGAAGATGCTTGGTATTATTTCAACCGTCTTACATTCATTGAGATTTGTTCTGTGCCCTGATGTGTGATCTACTCTGGAGAATGTTCCACGTTCACTTGAAAAGAATGTGTATTTTGTGGTTTTTGGATGGAATGTTCTGTGTATATCTGCTAAGTCCATCTAGTCTAATGTGTCATTTAGGGCCAATGTTTCCTTATTGATCTTCTGTTTGGATGATCTATCCACTGGTGTAAATGGAGTGTTAAAGCCCCCTACTATTATTTTGTTACCATTTCTCATTTTATGTCTGTTAATAACTCTTTTATATATTTAGGTGCTCCTACGCTGGGTGCATAGATATTTGCAAGTGTTATATCCTCTCGTTGGATTGTTCCTTTGATCATTGTGTAGTGCCCTTCTTTGTCTCTTGTTACAGCTTCTGTTTTAAAGTCTATTTTGTCTGGTATAAGTATTTCTACCCCAGCTTTCTTTTCATTGCCATTTGCTTGAAGTATCTTCTTTCATCCCTTCACTTTCAGTTTGTGAGTACCTATAGGTCTGAATTGTGTCTCTTGTATGCAGCATATATGTGGGTCTTATTTTTTTATCCAATCAGCCACCCTATGCCTTTTAATTGGAGCATTTAGTCCATTGACATTTAACATAGCTATTGATAAGTAGGTACTTGTTGCCATTTTGTTATATTTTTTCTGAGTGTTTTAGTAGTTCTTCTCTGTTCCTTTCTTCTTCTTTTGCTCTCTTCTCTTGTGGTTTGATGGCTTTCTTTAGTATTAAGTTTGGATTCCTTTCTCTTAATTTTTTTGAGTATTTATTATAGGTTTCTGGTTTGTGATTACCATGAGGTTCATATAGAATAACCTATGTATATAGCAATCTATATTAAGTTGATGGTCTCTTTAGTTTGATCTCTTTCTAAAAGCTTTACTCTTTTATTCCCCTCCTCCCACATTTTATGTTTTTGATATCATATCTAAACTCTTTGTGTGTGTGTGTCTATCTGTATTCCTCTTATCATGGGAATAGGTAATTTTAGTACGTTTGCCTTTGACCTTTGTGTTAGCTCCATAGGTGGTTGATCTTTTACCTTTACTGTATTTTTTACTTTACAAGTAATTTTATTGCCTTTTTGTTGTTATTAACTTTATTATTCCTATTTGTGGTCTTTTTTTCCCACTTAAATAAGTCCCTTTAGCATTTCCTGTAAAATTGGTTTCTTGGTAATAAACTCTAAGTTTTTCTTGTATGGGAAACTCTCATCTCTCCTTCTATTCTGAATGATAACCTTGCCAAGAAGAGTATTCTTGGCCTTAGATTTCTCCCTTTAGCACTTTAAATATATCATGCCACTCCCTTCTAGCCTGTAAAGTTTATTCTGAGAAGTCAGCTGATAGCTTTGTGTGGTTTCCTTTGTGTGTAACTTATTGTCTTTCTCTTGTGCCTTTCAGGACTCTTTCTTTATATTTAATTCTTGACATTTTAATTATAATGTGTCTTGGTGTTGGCCTCTTTGGATTTACTTGTTTGGTGCTCTCTGTGCTTCCTGTACCTGGATGTCTGTTTCCTTTCTTAGGTTAGGAAACTTTTCAACTATAATTTCCTCAAATAGATTCTCTATGCTTTTGTCTCTCTCTTCTCCTTCTGGAACACCTATTATACAAATGTTACTGTACTTTGTCTTGTCCCAGAGGTCCCTTAGGCTGTTTTCATTCTTTTTGGTTCTTTTTTATCTGTTCAGCTTTGGTGATTTCCTCTAGTCTTTTGTCCAGCTCCCTGATCTATTCTTCCATAGCATCTACTCTGCTATTGAGTCCCTCTAGTGAATTTTTCTCTTCTAGCATTGTATTCTTCATTTGTGATTGGTTCTTTTTTTCATATTTTCCATTCTTTGTTGATGTTCTCACTGAGTTCATTCATTCTTCTCCCAAGATCAGTGAGCATCCTTATGACTTTTTGTTTGAACTTTTTGTCAGGTAGATTGTTTCTTTCTATTTCATGTAGTTCTTTTTCTGGAATTTTGTCCTGTTCCCTTATTTGGAACATATTCCTTTGCCTCCTCCTTTTACTTCTTTCTCTGTGCTTATATATATATATCTGTTAGGTAGATCAGGTACATCTCCTGATCTTGGATAGGGGGCCTTATGTAAGAGATGTCTTATGAGTCCCAGCAGTGTGCTTCCTTCTTGTCACAAGTTCCAGATGTTCCAGGACTGACCCCTTTGTGGGCTACTTGTGTCTGTCTGATGTGGCAGAGTTGCTCTTGCTGCAGGCTCCCAGGGAAGCTAGGCTGTCCCTTGGCCATTTGGTTGTAATGCTCAGTTGCGTGATGGTACTATGAACCTTTTGGTCACTTTGTCGGCCTGGGGGAGCCCCAACACAGTTGGCTGCAAGGTCTTACAGCACATTCCTTTTGCAGCTTTTCTAAGTGAGCAGGCCCCCAACATCTCTGGTTGCTAGGCTCAGGGGCTTACAATTGCTGTAGGCCTCCAGCCAGCAAGGCTCTTGTCAGCTTTCTCTGGACTGCTGCTGACTGGGGTTGGCCCCAGGCATGGGAGCACCCACTTGTTTCAGACATTGGAAACTGGGTCAAATCACCTATGTAGCTGTTTGAGAAGCACAAGTCTTCTACAGCTGACAAACCCCAAAGCCCACAGGGTCACACACACTGTCAACACAGTCCTGCCCTGTGAGTGCACCCTGACCCCCTGAAGTGGACCCAATTGCCCCAATAGAGAGGCTCACACACTCCACTTCACACACTCTGCCTACTTCTTGTGCATGCTCTGACTCACAGAGTCAGACCCACTTGCTGCAGAAGATCCACGCACCTTGCCTATGCAGGCCCACAAGTTGCCGGAGGGCTTGCTGTTGGTTAGGGCCAGTCCCTATAGCAGGCTGCCTGCCCTAGCTGAGCTGGATTAAATCTGTTCTCTTGTTGGTGGGACAGACCCTGGGCTGACAGGTCAGGGGAAGAACTCCAATGGTGTCTGACAATGTCTGTGTCAGCACACCTGTACTAGGCCACCATAATGGCTGCTGCTAATGTCTCAGTCCCTGGCTAGGTGTCACCCCTCACCAAGATGCACCCAGAGCCTATCAGGTAAGTCTCTTTTCACCAAAGGACAGTGTACCTTTCTTTCTGGTGATTTTAGATTGCTTTCCAAAATGGATGAACCAGCCTTTAAGAGGCAGTTTTATTTTCCCTTATGTCTGATAGCCTTTCTGGGGATGTTCCCCATTGTTATTAGTAGCCAGCAAAGCAAGATATTATGACACTTATCTCGATTGTGCTGGGTCAAAAGGATGCTTATAGCAGTAACTCTCCCCCGCTCAGATCCCCCATTCCTCTAGGGAAGGCTGCATACTTGAGGATTTCTCCCTGCCAGCTGCAAAGTGCTGTGGCTTGTGTAGATGGCATTTTTTCTCTCTGGAAAGGAATTTCTGCCTCTTCCACCTCAGTCAGGACTGTCCCTTATTGCAAGGATTCTTTTTATCCAGTGTTCAGTTCTCTTTCAGGGGTAATTGTTTGCAGAGCAGTTGTAAATTTGTTGTATTATGGGAGGAGGTGAGTTCAGAGTCAGCCTATACCACCATCTTGACCTGCCTTCCAACATTTTTTCTTAATTATAGAGGTTAGATGTAGTAAGAACAAAGAATTTTGTGAAGTACAACAAACTATAAAAAAATCAACTGCAAAAAATTTTGAGCACTAGAGATTTTGATGTAGTTTTATACTACTCTCCATGCCTATTAATTTATTACATTGTTGAAATCATGCTTTCTCTTTCTCTTTAAATGTCAGTCATTTAAAAGACATGTTATTAAATATTATTATTAAATATAATTTTAATGACCAAAGATTCTTTCATGTTGATTTACTCTAATTTAGTCATTCAACCATTCCATTATTGTAAATATTTAATACACCCAGCTTATTTAATACTATGATTACTAAAAATGTAATTATCTGCATGCATTACTGTATCTCTATATTTTATACTGTTGTTTTAAGATAGATTCTTAGAAGCAGGGTTATTAAGAAGTAGAAACACTCAAAATTAACTTTTGAGGTACAATTAGCATATAATATAAATGTGCATAACTTGCTGACTTTTGATACCCATGTTATCACTACTCCCTTCAGTATTTAGAAAATGCCTATCACTTCAAAAGTTCACTTGATCCCTTTGTAGTCAACCCTCCTCTCCATTGCCAAGAAGACACTGCCCTGCTCCCTGTCACTGCGAATTATTTTTACCAGTTCTAGACCTTCATATAAATGGAATCACACACTGCATTCTCTTCTCATACAACTTCTTTAGCACATCAAAATGATTTTGAGATTTAGCCCTGCTTTTGTGTGTATCAATAGTCTCTTCACTTTCATTGCTGAGTAATCCTTTGTTTTAAACATATCATCATTTGTTTATTAATTCATGTTTAGTGGAAATTTGTTTTTCAACCCAGTTTATGGTTATTATGAATAAAGTTTCTCTGAATAGTTCAATAAAAGTCTTTTGATAGATGTATCTTTTTACTTCCCTTGGGTGACAGCCTAGGAGTGGAATTGCTGAGTGACATGTTCATTGTGTGTTTTTCTTTATAGAAAGCTGTTAAATCTTTTCTAATGTAGTGATAGCATTCTACACTCCATATACATGGTACACAGTTCCAGTGGCTCCACATTTTTTGTAACATTTAGTTATTAGTCATTTTAATTTTAGCTGTACTTTAGTGTGTGTGTAGTGATATTTGATTTTCTTTTATTTGCATTTCTCACAGACAACTTAAGATTTTGAATATATTTTTAAATTATAATTTGGAATATCTTTTACATGTATTTATTAGCTATCCACACATCTTCTCTTATGAAATGTCTGTTAAATATTTAGCAATGAATTCTTGCAGCTTTTATTTTATCTGAAAGTGTCTTTATTTTTTAAAGATATAGATATTATTTCCTTTCAACTATTCAAATTTATTTCACTGTCTTCTGACTTTCACTATTTCTCTTGAGAAGTCTACTGTCACACTTATTCACTTTCATGTAATATGTCTCTTTACCATGAGTACTTCAAAGGTTTTCCCTTTATCACTTTTTTCCACTGAAGTTATTATCTTATCCCATGGTGTAGCTTTCTTTCTGTTTATCCTGTTTAAATTTTTCTTAGTTTCTTGGAACCATGGGTGTATAATTTGCATCAAATTCTGGAAATAAATCAGTCATTTTATCAAATATATATTTTTGTACACCTATCTCTGGGACTTCTATTAAAGGAGCTTAGTTCCTACAAGCTTTGAGTTTCTGCTTCTTTTTTTTTTTTTTTTTTTTGGTCTTTTAAACTCTGTCCTTCAATTTGTATAATTTACGTTGCTATTTCATCAGAATTATTATATATATTTTCTTGAAGAGTTTAATATGCTACAAAAACCATTAAATAAATTGTTATTTCAGATAATGTTTTTTTCATTTCTACAAGTACTATTTGTTTCATTGCTTTAATTTTCTCACTATGTTTATATTTTCATTTATATCCTTAAACATATTTATAATAATCTTTTAAATATGTCCATTAATTCTATTGTATTTTTCTTTTTTTAATCTGAATTTCCCCCATCTTGATATGGTTCAAATTTGCCTGCTTCTTCACGCGTCTAAATGATTTTGCTTGGATGCTTCTCATTGTGATATCATGTTGAATAGTGCATAGACGCTCTTGAGTTTCTCTGATGAGTCTTGTGTTTTGTTTTGGCCTGCAGTTAAGGTATTTTTCAATGAGTATTATCGTTTCAAGGCTTGTTTTTTGTGCTTTTAAGAAGATGGGTCTGATAGTAGCCTTTACAATAACGTTAGTTTAATCATTATATGATAACATGACTGTGTGGTTTCTACTGAATACCCTGGATATTTAAAAAAGTTTCTCCTGTCTGGCTCCTCAGAACTCAAATGCCAATTGACCCTGCCCGAACTATAAAAAATATTCAGTTTATACTGCCTGGTAGTTGTTCTTGATCCAGTAAGTGGTCTCTGCCTGATCTTGGAGAATCATTCTCTATGAATGGTAAACTCAGCCAAAATGTAAGTGGACCTCCACCTCATTTAGAGTTTAAAGACATGTAGGCAGACATATTGGTGGAGCCTGTGTTGAAATTCTGAAAATAATTTTCTGTCTATCTTTCTCCTCTCAGTACTCTATCCTACAGATTCCAGCTGCCTCAGTTTCCTCAAACTCTCAGAAAAAACACTGGGATTTGTTTGTGTTGGCCGTTCATGAGGCACAGCTAGGAAAATATCCTTAGTCAGAAGGCTAAAGCGGTTGCTAAGCTCACTTAGTTTGTTTCCTCTCTTGCAGGGATCACCATAGTGTGCTACCTGTTATCTAATATCTGAAAACAGAATTTCCTTTTAGATATTTTTCCAGTTTTCTAGTTGTTCACAGTGAGAAAGTATGTCTGATACCAGATACTTTGTCACAAGCAATAGCAGAAATATGTGTAGTTTTTAAATGTTTTTAAAATAAAAGTAATGTACAAAATTTTGAAACAGAATAGTATGGAAAAATATATATAAATCTCATATAATTACACTGCTCACAGATAAGCACCTTTTACATTTTGATGCATATCATTTAAGGTTATATTGTCATGCATACAGTACCTTTATCTATGTGTGCATTTATAAAAGATTCTGTGCTGGGTTGAATATTGTCCCTCCAAATTAACGTCCTTCCAGCAGCTGTGACTGTGACCTTATTTGGAAAGTCTTTGCAGATGTAATCAAGTTAAGATGAGGTCATATTGAGTTAGTGTGGGCCTTAACTATAATGACTAGCTTTCCTTTAAGAAGAGGAGAATTTGGATATAAAGATGCAAGAAGTAAGATGTCTATGTAAAAATAGAGGCAAAACTGGAATAATGCAACTACAAACCAAGGAATGCCAGGGATTGCCAGCAACCTCCAGAAGCTAGAAGATGTGCATGGAATAGATTCTCCTTCAGAGCTCCCAAAACAAACCAAACTTCGATTTCAAACTTCTGGGTTTCAGACTGTGAAAGAATAAATTTCTGTAGATTTAAGCCAGATAGTTGGTAATAATTTGTTACAGTAGCCCTAGAAAGGTAATTCACATGATATTGAGTATAATATGTAAAATATATACTATATATATAACCATATTTTATAAAATAGATTTTATAATCATTTATAACCTTTTTTAAGACAATGAATATGTAGTCATTGTCTCAATTATATGCTATCATATGATATTTACTTGTTTGAGAGTAATTGACTATATGGACTCTAATTTTAAAAGAGTAACCCATTCTATTATCAGTCACTTATTGTTAGATGTTTAGATAGCTTTCAGTTCTTCTCTTATCATAACCTACTAACCAACACAAACTACAATCCCTTATATTATACTTTGCTGCTTTGATAATTGAATGATAAAAATGAAAAGTCACTATTGCTTTGTCATGCATTTCTTTGATTACTAATGAGGCTTAACATTTTTATGTGCTTTAATGCAATTTCTGTTTCTATATGTCTGATTTATGTCGTTCTTTTACTGAAAATTTGCGTATTGGGTAATTATTATTATTAATTTGTATTATGAAAAGTTTTCTTTTTTCAATGTTGGAAATTATGCTCTTTTGATCATTGGAGTCCAAAGGTATAACAATATTCTTTTTAAATTGGTAGACTTTCTACTAAATGTGGTGGCAAATTTAACACAATTCAAAACTTAAAAGCACGAACAGTGATTATATTAATTCCATTTTTATTTTTTGTTTAATCTTGAATTCCAAATCATAAGTTCACAAAAGTGTTTAAAGCTATATTTCAACCTTCAGAGATTGTTTGTGTATGTCTTTGAGATATTATATGTTTCTCTGTGTAAATATACATATACATATATATACGCATGTATGTAATTGACAGTAGAAATATCGATAAAAATGGAAAATGCACCAATTACTACACAAGAAAAAGTCATCTAGTCACATTCAAGACAGTGAAGTCAATTTAAGGTTCAGGATGATTTCCCTTGAGATCCATTTTGATTTGGATTACTTTGAGTGTATAGTATTCAGCCATATTCAGACATTTTCCATAGCCAAGGCAGTGTTGTATGTGTATGCAGATTGATTGATTAGAACAATTTTATTTTCAAATTTCCATTTGAGGCTAAATAGACTCAAGAGAAATATGGAATACTGATGCACTCATATTAATTGTTAGCTAACAAATGAGTTCCGCATAATATTTTAAGGATACATTCACATGAGGTTGTGTACAGAATGCTTATGCTAATGGAATATGTATAAGAATGATAACAATCCTCAAGTGTGCCAAGTTTAACTTTTGCTCTGGGGAAACAAATGAAAACTACAAGTTTGGGGTAGCCTAAAACAATAGAAAAAAACGAAAAACAAAATTAGGTCTTCTACTAAGTTTAGTAACTGATGTAATATACAAACTGCTGCATTTGTATATTCATTGCGTTAAACATATCATATCTACAGATGTTCAGAGGATTAAAGTATCTTCTATAGGGCTTTTTTAAAGAGTTCTATAAATCTGTATCATATGTACAGATTGTCATTAGTCCAAGACGGTCCTCAGACACCATGCAGTTTCAAGACATTTGTGTTGGTTTATATACTATAAGGAGCTCAGTGTGTTCTACTACGCCCATTCTCATGCTATATTCATATCACAAAGGTTGAAGACAATTCCGAGACTATGTGTACATTTTAAACTATGAATACCGAGTGTTTTTGTCCAGACAATAAAAGAAATAAGCTCAAAATTCATAAATTTGGAGTTCCTTGGTAGTATGTGAATTTCTTTTGAACTACCATCTAAGAAATAGACATTCTCACTATACGCGTGGGCCTAAGTATGAAATTCACAATTTATTATGTACCTCATGTTTATGCTCTCCAAGAAAGTCATTATATTTTTGGAAAAAATGCTATGATTTATCATCTTATATTCATAAGATAAAAAAGGAAGAAGGATGTTAAATCAGCAAGGCTAATGTTAATTTAAATTTGTAGCTTCTACATTGTCTCTACAACAAAAGAAATATATGACCTTTTATAAAGTAGGAGAAAGTATATCAGGCCCATAATTCTAATTGAGACAGTTATTAAGAGACCATACGGTAAAGAATATCTTAAATTAGTAGTACTGTGAGTCTAAATGGCAAAAATCTAAGTCTTCCAAGTGGGAAAACTTAGGACAAATTTTTGAGCTTTCTTTTTATGTGCCACAACTGATGAAAACTCACTGAATTATTCATTAAGTAAAACCCAAGGGTTATGGTGAAGCACATTTTGAAATTTTACATGTGTAATTTTGTAAATTAGATTGGAATAAAAAGGTAAAGCATGTGTCAACTCTATATTGAAATATGTGTCTATATATAATAAAAAATAAAAAATATTATCATAGCCAATGTATATTAAAGACTTACCATTGTTCAAGACAATGTTTAAAGAATTTTTCTTGGATTATGACATTTAATCCTCATGGTGAACTATGAAGTAGCACCATTTATCCTCCCTGTTTTACAGGCAGCTAGTAAATTATAGACTTGGGACTTAAACAGAAGCAATCTGACCCCAGGACTTGCACACTTAATCATGAATACATGAGGAGATATTCACACAATTTCATATAACAGTCTCAGGAGAGAGTGTAGATGCAAAGCTAGCAGGTCCTGCTTTGATTCCATGTGAGAAAATCGGACTGGAGTCATTGGGGGTGGGCCAGATAACATGTGTCTAAGTGTGGAGCAGAGAGAGCACTGTAAAATGAGACCTCTCATCTTGGGGCTGTGTGCCATTACATACCAAAGGCTTGGCACTATACCTAGCATATTAAAATGCACAATCTGTTCACATCCTATTCTCCATGATCTTTCAGTTGGTCTTCCCATACAACATAGAGGTCTGTCCTTTTCTTGCTTTCTTGTTTCCTCATTTTCTTTGCCAAATCGAAGAAAACTTTCTTTTTCCTCTAATAGGTTCTCATCTGCTTTTTCATTCTTGGCTTAAAATAAATTCTTTAGGGGCTAGCCGCATGGTCGAGTGGTTATGTTCGCACACTCCAATTTGGCGACCCAGGGTTTCACGGGTTCATATCCTGGGTTGGGGACATGGCACCGCTTGTCAGGCCATGCTGAGGCAGCGTCTCACATGCCACAACTAGAAGGACCCGCAACTAAAATATTCAACTATGTACTTGGGGGATTTGGGGAGAAAAAGCAGAAAAAAAAAAGATTGGCAACAGTTGTTAGCTCAGGTTCCAATCTTTAAAAAATAATAAAATAAAATACATTTTTTATTTATATTTAATCATACAACAAAAATATTTCAATATCCTGCCTTGCACACCCAATAGGAGATATTGTATGTAACATTAACTTATATTTACTCATGTGTTCCACACTCACCCAATCCCTTGGCCTCTCTCTAGATTAGATGAAGTAACAAGCATCCTGAATCTCGTTATCAAGTGTCTTTTAAAAAGGCAATAGTTTCTACTCTGATTAATAAGGTAAAAGAGAACAGATTGACCTACAGACTCTTGAACACTTGATATTGTTAGATTCCTTATTTTTTGCCCAAAATTTTAACAATACCAATAATTGTGGCAATGATATATATTTCCCTAATCATTAATAAGGTATATATTTAAATATTTATTGTCCACACATGTTACCTACTCTGCAAAATGTCCTTCAGGTCTTTTATCCCTTTTTCTTCTATTGGATTCCCTCCCTAAGTAATTCTGTAGCATATTGTCAACAAATATCCTGTTATGATTAAACAACTTACAGAAAGGCTGCTATAGTGTAGTGGTAAAAAGTTTGTGTGAGATCACACTGTCTAGATACAGAACACAGCTCTGTCTAGACCATGCATGTTTGAGTTGGACAGATTATTAGCCTATCAGTATCTTCTTTCTTTCCCTATAAAGTTGGGATGATTATAGTATACAACTTCTAAAGTTGTTACAAGTGTTAAAAAAGATACTTCATGCACATGCTTAGCATATAACTGGCACATTTTAAGCAATCAATACATGTTGGTTATTATTATTATTGTTAGCATGTAAAGTAGCGGGAGTTACTGTAAGATTATTGTCGAAGATCTTAGATGACAGTTAAATGTACCTTACTTATTTGAATCTAGGAACACATGAATTATCATTTATTGTCTTATCCTTCCTCAATTCCTGAACAAAGTCACTGTTACCTATCAATATTACGGCAGCTAACCCAACATTTGTGTTGGATACTGTCTGATAGGATGTTATTGATATAATGCCAAACATTTGCTTGTAAGTTGAAAGCCAGGTCCTGAATAGATAATATACCAGGTTAAATGGGAGGAGAATCCCACCTAGCAAATTTGGAATTCAAACTTTAGGAGGGATTTTCTTCATAAAATGCCATGAGGATATTTCCTAGTTTTAGGATGTTTCTTGAAATTACTTCTCTAGGAATGTGATTGGTTTCAGTGGACCTGGTTTGAATTCCTAAAAAGTATTTATCTTTCAGCCTGCATGTATTATCACTCTAAGAAAGTCTCAATTCTAGAAATTAAGAGCGGGGATGAGGTACATCTAAATAGAGGAGGGAAAGACATGCATTCACATAGTTAGCTCTTGGAAACTAAAAGCCATTCCAAAAATATGTACTTGATGAGGATGCACACATCTAGTGAACAAATAAAACAAGCAATGAAGGTCAGTGGGCATAACTGGACTCAGTCTATAAAACCCAACAAAAGCATGAAGAACCAAGATGCATAAGCTGTCAAAATGAGGTCTCTGTATATTTTTTGGATAAATATTTTAGCACTAGTCTATTTCCCCATATGATAAACAACAAACATTTGAAAATATAAAGACTATTTGCTTGTATTATCAAGAGATTCTCAGGTAAGGGTACTATACAATAATTGGGGATTAGTCAGTTTGGCAAGTGTTTCTTCTTCACACTGTTTTTATGAGATCTGGGCTAAGGGATATTCTCTTTTCTTTAGCAGATGGTTTTCAAGGTCAACGTTCCAGCTAGAAGTGGAAATGAGTACAGAAAACCACAAAGGAAGCTTTTATGGGTTAAGTCTCAATTAATGCATAATAATCCTTTCTCATTCTATTGCCTAAAATTCGGTTAGATGGCCACAGTCAACTAAAGGAGAACTAGGAAATATCACATCCAAGAAGAGAACATGGATTTTGTTGAGCAGTTGACAATTAGCTAAGTGTGTGGTATATTTTGAGAGATATTGAGTGTGATTTCTTTCCAAAATATCCCCTCCTATTATTATCAGAAGCCACTATTCATCTTTTAAGTATTAAAGATTTAGGAAACCACAAGAGTATCTTATTAAGTATCTGGAGAAGATATCGTTATCAACTGATAACACTTATCACATCTTTCCATAAAAGAAAGTTACAAAAATTGAAGACTATGATGGACAAGAAAACTTTTTCTACTATAAAATTTGTGTAGGGACCTGAGTAATAAACTAATATGGTAATTACAAATTATCCATTATTTAAGAGAAGTCTCAAAGCAGCTTTTATATTCCAACATTTGGTAGTCTCATTGGAGAAATGACATACCTTTACAAAACACTAATCTTCACGTTGTTCAAAGGGTTTAAAATTCTAAAATCTAAAAATTTATGCTGGCCTTTACCGTACTGGAACTGATTAAGGAAGATTTTGCATAACTGTTATTTGCACTTCACAGTTGAGTATGTTGACATGCAAAAAGGTGAAATAATTTTCTTCAATTTGTAGATTATAGATAGAAAATCCTCAAATCCCAGAACAACTGAATAATTTTAGTTTAAATTAGCGTACTGGGGTCATGCTGTGTTTTCATAATGAGCATAGGCATACTCACTTCTACCAAATGTGTAAGGTAGGGAAATCAAAGCTCTAGGGTTGTTTTATTATTAAAGAAATGTTTTAGATAACAATGCATCAAAATTATTATAAGTATTGCAGTTAATATACTACATCTCAAAGGCCAGTGTAAATTGAATATTACTTTTTAATAGTAATTTTTCTTAGATATTTGCAAATATAGGTCCCACTTTATCAACATTCCATTTACTGAATCTTGCAATCTTTCTCTCATGCTACTTCACAGATGATAGCATACCTCATTTCCCACTCTGGAATTATAAATATCAAATAGTTCCTTATCTACCATGACGAATAGGGATAGAGTACTCAACTCAATTTAAACTAATTATTAAATTTTGAGATCCTACCTTGTGTTAGGATTTGAGGAGAGTGTCATGAGTAAAATAAAACATTTCTTCTCAAGAATCACACCAGTTGAAGAGGAGAAAAACATATCCACTAATAGTTAGGATATGGCATAATGCTGTATTTATGACGGCAGTGAGTTTTCAAGCAAAAATTTGGACACGTGGTCAGATGATAGAATGGAATATTTGTAATATTGTTGTCCTGAAAAGTCCAGGATATATAGTTGTATAAGTTATAATAGGTTTTAATATACCAAGAAATAAGAGAGAAATTTTATTTGCTTCCTGTGTGAACAGACTGAGCTGGAAAAAGGAATGTAATTTAAACAGGTTTTGAAGAATGGAAAGGAGTTTGCCGGTGAGCCAGAGAAGCCTTACAGGAATGGGGTGAAGGAGTAAAAAAAAAAAATTCTTTTTGTTTTCTTAAAGATTGGCACCTGAGCTAACAACTGTTGTCAAGCTTCTTTTTTTTTAATTCTTCTCGCCAAAGCCCCCCAGTACATAGTTGTAGATTCTAGCTGTGAGTGCCTCTAGTTGTGGCATGTGGGACACTACCTCAGCGTGGCCTGATGAGCGGTGTCATGTCCGCACCCAGGATGCAAACTGGCAAACCCTGGGCTGCTGAAGCAGAGCACGAGGACTTAACCACTCAGCCAAGGGACTGGTCCCCACAAAACATTCTTGATGCAAAACATGTAGCTTGAAAAACGTCAGTAGAGTAAAATCTGGCAAGTGGTAAAGGGAGTGACTCTGGAAGCAACCTACTTGGTGCAAACCCTCAGTCTAAGACTTTCTTGCTGTGTGTCCATGAGCAAGCTATTTAACTCCTCCAAAATATAGTTTCCTAACTTACAAAATCAAAAAAACAGAAGTCACTAACTCAAGGAGTTGTCGAGATGATGGAAATTTGTTAAAACATTTAAAGTGTTTAACATAGTGTCTGGAACACAGTAAATGTCAACATACAATTATTATAAAATCATGACATATACATTTGGAAAATACAAAACATTTGCATCAGACAGAGCCTAGGTTTAGGTAGGTAGAAGAAAGGGATGGGAAGTAAGGAAGTAACAAGAGAAATGGAAAAGGTAAAATTTAAGCCAGATTGTGAAGTATGTTTCCTTCTGTCCTAAAGACTTTTGATATTATATTGAAAAGAGCACAATTTATATATGTATGTTTTTGAATGTGAAGTGATATGATGTTTTAGTAAAATAATTTAGGTGCTAATGTGTTGTAGCATATACTTGAGATAGGAAAAGAATACGGAAAACCTGTAGATCAAAAGGAGAAGATTTATGAGAAAAAGTTTTAGAGTTTGGTTACTGTTTCAACATGGGAATGGACAGTGGAGGGAGCGGGTAGGGGAGGTGGTGGCTAGTAGGAATTCAAGGATGATTCTGAAATTTCTGTTTTAAACTTGTAGATGCTTAGTGATGCTGTTAACGGGTGTAGAGATTGAAGCAAGACGAGAGATTACTAAATCATTTTTATACATCTTCCACTTTAATGTTGGCAGGATGTTAGGATGATTTCTCATGAGCCTTTAAAAACACAGGTGTAGAGTCCAGAGAATTTTTTGAAAAGTCTCCATTAGTGTGAAGATGATAGTTAAATCAATAGGCACACGAGAGATGGCAATCAGACAGTATGTATGGAATGAGAAGAAAAGAGGACAGTTCTAATGAAAAGATTATTATACTTGGAGTTGAAAAGGTTCTAGTTTCCATTTTACCATTTGTGTTTTGTAATGAGCAAATTATTCAATATCTGTCTGAGCCTCAGCCCACTTATTGAAAATGCTTCTGTGGATTCATCCTCACGGAGTTATTTTAGGAATCAAATGAAGTAAAAATGATGAAAAGTACATCGCAAAATGTAAATTTCCCAACAAACCTTACTTGTTAAAAGCAGTGTGTGATAAGTATGGATGCCTCAGATAACCAATGCTGTTGGCAGGCATGGAACAAGGAATTGTTTCTTTTGGCACACTCTCTTTTTACTTTACTTTGAGTATATCCATGAGCAGCCATTAGAAGTGTCTTACTTCTAATAGGAGAAAAAAGTCAATTTTATGCACAAATTACCAGAATTTAGCTACTAATAATCAGTATGGTATTTAAATATTTATGTTATGGGTTGAATTTTGTCCCTCCAAAAAAGTTATGTTGAAGTCTTTATCCTCAGAATGTGATCTTATTTGCAAATAGGGTGGTTGCAGTTGTAATTAGATAAAATGAGGTCATATTGGAATAGGCTGGGCCTCTAATCCAACATGATTTTTGTCCTTATAAGAAATTGGCCCTGTGAAGACAGAGAGACACAAGGAGAATGCCATACAAAGGTAGACGATTGGGGTGATGCACCTATAAGCCTGAAAATGCCAAAGATTGCTAGCACGCCACCGGAAGCTAGCAAGAGCAGGGAAAGATTCTTATACATGTTTCAGAGGGCGCATGGTGCTGCTGATACCTTGATTTTGGACTTTTAGCTCCAGAACCGTGAGATGATAAATTTTGGCTGTTTTAATCTACACAGTTTTTAGTACCATCTTATGGCAGCTCTAGGACACTAATACAATTTATAAGGCACTTTCCAGACTACAGAATGTTTTTGTGTTTGATCATCATAGGAATGAAAATAGTACTACTCACAAAAAGGAACTAAAGTCATGCAAAAGCACACAGTAGATAGGAAAGCAAAAAAGCCAAGTCATGTTTTATGATTCTGAGCCCAGTTTTCTTTGAACTAATAACATGAAATGATATCACAAAACAGGCATTTGTGGGCTTGTCTAAGTACCTAGCCATAGTTTATCTAGGCAATTTTCTTCTGAATCCAAACTATGGTTTTTCAATTAGGCTTTTCAATAAAACTAGTTTGGTAATTCTGGATTACCCATGTCCTGGTCCTTGATTCTAGATCTACAGAACAAAACAAAAACAAAAACAATACAAGCAAAATACACTCATAGGTAAACAGGCTAATGCTTATCTTTCCTTCCTATTTATTCTCAAATGCAGGAGAAAAAAGATAAGGAACAACATTGAAACAGCGCTTAATACCACCCATTCTAGCTTCTGTTGGTGCATAAAATAGAGATTAACACAAATAAAGCGCTCAATGAACTTCTGCTGAATGAATGAATGCCCTGTCCTGTTACCCCTGGATCTGTACTGACACTGGCTTAGAAAAGGCAAAAATGAACTCTCTCTAAATGCTTTGGAAACAAAGCAAATGCAATTCAGAAGAAAACGAGCAGGAATGAATATATGGCATATCTATGCTTTTTTTTTGTTTTGGAAAGGCATATTTTAAAAACGGAATATGAGATGTTTTCCGCTATATATCAGTGAGTTCTAGTTATGTAGATGACAGGAAAAATAAAATGAGTACTAGAAGAGGAAATAGAAACACTTTTATGTGGGAGTTTATGTTCTGTTTTGTGTCTATAGTTGTTGTCAGATCTCTTAATAAACCGTCAGTGTGTATCCACATTTTCCCATCATGTCATTTAACATAAAAAGCCACAGACACATGTCAGGAAGGCCACCTACTTTCCAAAGCTGCTAGTATGAATATATGAAAGACGAGTAAGAGCAGAATCTTCTCTGGGGTCATAGGAGTATTAATTCCAGCATAACGATTGTGGCTGGTATTCACCAGTTAGAAATGCTTTTATATGCAAATTCCTAGCACATATTCAATATTTGGAATTGGAGCATCCATGACTGCTCAATTGAAAGCAGAACTCTATTTCCAGTAGATCTAATATCTCCAACTAAGCATATATAGAAAAGGGGTAAATCAAAATGACACTTGAAGAAAAGTTTCAGTTGCCCTTTTTGTCTTCTTCAGTAACTGTTTTACGCCATGACCTCAGTATTACAAAAAATAACTGAGCAGAACACTGGTTGCAAGACATTGTCATGATACTTCCTATGTACACTGGCTAGGCAGGAAATTTTCATTTCATAGACCATTTGAGCCTAGCTGACATGATTTCACAGAAGTCAGCAGGCTTTGAAAAGTTAATGATAAAGAAAAGCATTTGTTTTTGTTATTTTAAGAAAATGCTTGAGTGTTTAAAACTAGAGCCTATGGAGGATGATTAGCCATGGGGAAGTGCAGATTCATTTCATTTTATTTGGCAGTGCTTATATTTATATCACATCCAGAAGAAAGAAGTACCACTAAAACAATAATATCACAATGGAAATTGTATCAAGAATGATATTAATAAAAATATAAAATATGAACAAAATATATGATATATAATGATTCATATATCACTTATAAATAACATATATTAAACATAGTCTACTTATAGCCATTTAATATAACAGCCATTTATTTTTTGCATGTAAATGCATAAAATTTGCTGTCAAGTTTCTTTATCTATCCAGTCATTCTAAAGATGTTTATTAATAGCTTGTTTCAAGAATAGGAAATATTTGAACAATGGAAAACACAAATAGAGCTGTAATTTATAAAATTATGTTACATAATGGGTAGTACCCTTGGAGATTGTTTCTATATTACCTGAAGAAATGTTCTTGCTGCTGTTTTTAATTAGAAGGCCATAGAAATATGAGTTAAGAACCCAGTTTTGATATTCTAACTTTGACTTAAAAACTAAAACTGGCGATTGTTTATTACCAGTTTTATGTCCTAACTGGATGTCCTCAATATGAACTGTGCCACTGCCTTGGTCAGACCACCGTCGCTTTCTTCTTGACTCTTGCTACACCCCGACAATGTCCCTGCATTCATTTCCTCTTTTCTCCTGACCTTCCCCACTCCCAGGTTTTCAGAGGCATTATCCTTTAAAGAAAAATAAAGTACTCTTTCCTAACTGAGGTCCTGCATTAGCACCAGCTTTCCCATAGAATGACACTTCTCCTCCTTACTTGGTCTAGGTTTTCACAGCCACGCCATTTAGCATCATCTTCCGTCACTCTCACTCCTTATACCCTACCTTACACTCATCAAGTCCTTTAGGTTCTCCAAACACATTCATGAAAGTCCTCAACACTCTTTGTACTCTATTCCCATACACATGCTTTCTCGTCTTTTTAGAATTTTACCCCCTTTTCTCTAGAAAGTTCCTATTCATTATTTAACACCCAGGTCAAATGCAAGATCCTCTGTGAAATATTCTCAAATTCTCCAAAAAGGAGGCATTCTGCTTTCTGCTTACTGATAAAGTTTTGCATCTATCTCTAAAGTATCCTTGATCATACCATGCTATGTTTAACTTTCTCAGTTTTTCCTCTCTATTAGCGGCACTGCCCTATTTTACTTTGTATCCACATGCAGCAGCTCAGATGAAAGCCGTAAAAGAAATTTCTTCATTTCACTAAACAATTTTCTTCTATATTTAGTGAAATCACCAAACCCATTTTTATTTCATCTTTCTCTTATTTATTCTATAACCAAAACTGTCACATTAATAACTACTGCATAATTAATATTGTGGCACATACATTTCATGGTTAATCTTTTGTTTTTCAGTGCCAATTTAATTGTGTGTAACTACATGCATTTGATATAAGACAGCATTGATGTTTCCAAATATGCAACTGTATTTATAACAGACACATGTTACTAAATTGATTTTCCCATTAAGCAGATTGAACAATTTGGCAATGACACTCCTTTTTCTTCTTTCATCTGAAAGATTATCACAATTTTAATAGTTTCACATTATCTTCTCTGTTGTGGGTGGAACTGAGTGATGGCAACAGATATTGATTAAAAAAACAAACGAGATCACATAAATGTAAATTTCAGAAGGTCAGTACTGTGAAGGAAATTGGCATGAGTTGGAGAAGATGGAGTTGGCATGAGCAAATCTAATTAGATTTGGTAACTAAGAGAAGGTCATACCAAAAAGATGAGTTTCAAATTAATAACCCAAATAAGACATGGAGCCAAGGTAATGCATTTGCTCCAGGAATTTTCAGATTTCAGGAAGAGAAAGCCAAAAGATATACGTGGGTGAATTTGACCAATTAAAATCTGCTTTTATTATATATTTTCTGGGTAATCTCTTTCTGGAACTCTAATAATTTGAATACTAAACTTTCTAAAATGATTCTTTCTCTCTAGAAGACAATTAAATTTAAATTAATTTACATATTGCCCAATTAAATTTCTCTGAAATAGGCAATTTTAAGGACTAGTTTCTGATTTTTTTGCTATCACTTTCCAGACTGTCTTAAATTGTAATAGAAATAACTTTTTCCTAGTTCATCATTTAGTTGCAAATGCATTCTAAGTTTTTTAAAGCTATTTTTGAAAAGGCTAATTATGTGTTGAAGCACATTTAAGATTGTGATAAGTGCTTAGGTGGGAAGTGTTCCTACATGGAGGAAAGAGAAGTACTAATGGGGCTAAAGTTGAGAATGCTAAAGTGAGAAAGACAGAAGCTAAGATGGGGGAAATCTCTCTTTTAGGTAATTAACATATGTTAAGAACTACCGAAATTAAACCATTAGCTCATACCGATGTAAAAGATGATATTGCCACTTTCCCTTTCTTAACTCCTACACGTTAAGTTGGTTGGTGGGAGACATGGAGTTGGGAGCAAGAAATCATAAACTTCTTCTGGGAAAGCGATAGCAAACCTGAAGTGATTTCACTCACCCGTTGCGCAGCAGGCAAATCTCTGACATTAGGTGTGGTGGAAGAAAGTAGGAATTTTATTTTTGCACAGCGCTGAGCAAGGAGAGAGGGTAGCTAACGCTGAAATCCCAAACTCCCCGAAAAGCTAAAAGTAAGGGCTTTTATTGGGGGTTTTAGGTAGGGTAGGGGGAGCATATGGCCTTGCTGGTCGGAGCTTTCCCACCAGCCTGTCTTTGGCCTTGAGACTACTTGCAGAGAGGAGGGAGCCTGTGACCTTGCTGGTCAGTAGCTTTCCCACCACCCTGCATGTCTTTGTGGGGAGGAGATAATCCAGGTGCTTGTCTTTGATGGTGTCTGTCTCCATGGAGGATAGTGGATTCTGGAGCCAGGAAGCCAGAGAGTAAGCAGGGAATGAGTGTTTTGGTTTTAACCCCATATATGCTGGGTTTAATGTGGGGAAACTGATATCAGGATTGATATCAAAAGGTCTCTATCAGCAGTAATCTATTAATGAATATGGTTTATGGGAAATCTAACATCATAGAGTAAGAGTATAGTGAGGTGTTTATGGAGGAGTTAGGGGAAATGAGTAAAAGGTTTTTTTGTGAAAAATTCAGTTAGTAACCTTTTTTTCTAAATACACAGATATCTGTCAAAAGATGTAAATATATATGATGAGGATAATTGATGACTAACTAAATATTTCCTGGACCCAAAGAGTTATTGAAATGCAGAAAAGGGCTTATGTTCTCAAAAAGATTGAACATTATTATGGTTACTAGAGAAATTATTCAGTTTCAATGTTACAGAATAAAATAGTTTTAAAAAATTTTGTTAGATCTGAAATTTTATATGTTTATGAGAAGCAAGTATCCATGATCGTAAGTTACTACCACTTCATCATACTAGCTGCTACCAAGGAGCTTTATGATATTAGCTGCAATGGGATTAAGTGTTTCCCAAACTGATAGTGGGTCTTGGTTTTTGTTTTTAATCTGTGGTTATTTTTAACAGGGAGTTTGCCATAAGTACAAAATTATTGATAGCAATTTTAATGATTGATCACAACATTCATGCAAAGAATTCATGCATTGATCCAGGCCAAAAACTAAGGTAGTAGAAAATGAAATTTATTTTACAATAATAGCCATACAGCGATGACACTAAGGCTGTACATGGCTAGTTGCTACAACTCCTCGAAAAAGAAATTTGTTCTTAGGTACTCGCCATCTCCCTTTTAGCTGCCCATTACTCTCATCCTAAAATGTTCATTTAACTGCCACATGGCCTGGAAACACCATTTCTATTTTTCTCCTTGTAAGGACTTGAATATTCTTGAAAAATAAATGACTTGCTTCCTTTTTGTTTCTTATTTAATAGTTTACCTGAGGGAAAGATAGTGATATGTATGCAGTTAGAGTTGACTGGAGGTCAAATATTCATATGAAAAGTTCAATAATTATATAATACACTTGAATCTCTTAATATGTGGATGCAAACTTGTTTAATTGAAAGAAAAGTATTGTTTTTATACCATATGCTCATTTAATTACATTTTACATTGTATTTCATTTGGTTCCTTACAAATATTTTCCCAGAGAGCAATCTTCTCTTTGTATTATTGAGAATAAATTTCTTTCATGTTTCACATTTGGTATAAAATGATTGAGCATAGTAATATGCTACAAGTTTTAAGAAAATAGTTTGCTTTTGCAGTTTCTGGTTTCACAGACTTTACATAGAAAATCACAGTGGATTTACTTCTTACTTATAAAAATACTAAATTTAACAGTGTGCAAACAATTATACGCACTGTGCTTAATATTTGGAGTGACATGAATTTTTGCTTTATTGTATCCATATACAAATGTCATTAAAAGTGTCATTTTGCACTTCTATCTCAAGAAGTTGGTTCCATTTCCATGATTTTGGCAAGCTTTTAATGAGAACTAATAAATAACAAACAAGGGCACTTTCAGAAGAACATGAATTCATGAGGTGCTAGCTGGACTTCCAAAGGGCAAAATTATGTTAATGTTTAACAATGAAGTTGAAATAAAGAGAAGGATTTAAATATCTAATTCAAAGGATCAAAATCTTTATGCCGAAAGACACAGTCCAATATTGTTGATGATGATGAAAATAAAAAGACTATTTTAAGTACTCAATATGCAGCGCATGCATGATGACTCATTAGGCAGAGAAAATTATTACTGCCCATTAAAGAATTAGCTTTCACATAAATGGAAAAGTTGATTAGTGCACCTCAGAGTGGCTGGTTTCTAAAATTGTAAAATTAATGAATGTATGAAATATTTAATTTCACACATAAATATCTGTGAAGAGAAATTAATTGTTTCATACAATAAAAGTCATTTATTTTACATGCAGGATCAACTATTAAATCTGAAATCATAATATACTTTTTGACAGTATTTGTTCATGCCAATTTTGTAGCAGAGATTATAATATTCCTCTGGATTTTCAGAAATTATTTTAAGTGGAAAACATAATACTGATGGGCGTATTGCTATTAAACTAATAATTTTTGTACATAGTAATTGTATGCTGAAGATATTTTTG
Source organism: Equus przewalskii (assembly GCF_037783145.1). Classification (NCBI taxonomy): domain Eukaryota; kingdom Metazoa; phylum Chordata; class Mammalia; order Perissodactyla; family Equidae; genus Equus; species Equus przewalskii. The sequence goes on along the minus strand of NC_091833.1, from coordinate 73,592,532 downwards.
AGGTTCACATGGTCAAAGACTTTGGGTTAGATATCCCAAATTTGTATTGTAGAATTATATAAGAAGACAGATAATAAAATATGCTGATTAGATTTAAGTACATTGTATTAGATGATAGCCAAAATTATAGAATGTTTAAGTAAATAAATTCAGTAAACCACACATATTTTATCCATTGTATACCATAGCATACAGTATAAAATAACACTTATCAGAATGCAAACACTTTAATCTTCTAAATTGGAATGACCACACCTGGGCTTAATATAATGTGTCATCATGGAATGCTTCCTTGCATTTAACAGTGAAGTCCAAGGGCAGGATTTTGCGTCATAGCATCTATACTAGTGAAAGTTCCATAATGCAAAGACGATTTGAAATGCTGGAAACATCATTAGTTATTGAAGTACAAATTTGTGTTTTGACAAATTAAAGCCACTTCAGTTTATTCTGTAAATTAGAAATAAAAATTCTTATCTCACAGAGAGGAAATGAAATATCTTAAGAGAAAGCCTTGAGGAGTTGCTTAAGTATATATAGAAAGATCGACATATGCTATATATATAAAACAATCTATCTACATATCTATCTATAGAACATATAGAGAGACATCTATCTATATATATATATATACTATATATAAAAAGTATATAATACATATGGTACATTCTACATTCTATTCAGATATATACTATATATATAAAATTATCTATAGATCTATCTTTCTATAGTACATATAGAGAGATATCTATCTGTATATGCTATATTTATAGTACACATATACTATATATAAAAAGCATATAATATATACGGTTTATTCTATATATAGATAAATGGTTTATGTGTATGTGTGTGTAATAATTATAGTATTTACTTACCATAGATTACTTACCAAGATTATTTTCTTACCATATCAATGTCAAAATTTCTACCCAGTTAAGTGGTTTCTATGTCCCCATGAGATCATTTTGGGATAATTGGGTCTTTCTTGAGCAACTCTCATTAGATCAGTCTTGGACCCGAGCTGATTAAGCCACCTCAAATCCTTCTGCAAACTGATGACAGAATAAATTGCATTCAGTTTGATCCTATCCTATTATGTCACCTTGAGAATTTAACCAGTTTCTATGTACTCATGAATTATGAACAGTTATAACATAAAATGATGGAATACATGGAAGCATTATAGATAATGATCCCTTTTTAACCACTATATAAAATAAAACAAACAAAACAAAAACCTAAAGAACCTTTCTTACAAGCTTAAGCAAGTAATAAATCATGAAAGAATTCTCTTATTGGAGCATGTTGGCAGTACAGATGAAACTGAGACTCAAAATTCTGTCCAGAAAACTGGTACTAACATTCTGTTTAGTTTCCCAATGGATAAAGCAAAGCTTAATGGGTCAATGTTTTCACTAATATGGAGGGACCATGAAGGAAGATCATACAGATTGTTAGGAAGTGAGAGACATTCTCTATGCAAAATATCAGGTAAAGAAGGCACCCAACGTGATGCGTTAAACTTACTATACTCAGTGGGAAGAAGAAAGACTCACTTCCTTTCAGTAAAAATGATGGGAACTTGGCTCTTTTTGGATATCCTCTGTATATTGTTGTCTTTCTCAAAGTATAATTCTAAAAGAAAATAGATGAGAAGAGACAAAGGGATGAGACTATTAGTTTTCCAGGGCCGCATTACTGGATTACTGCTTCCATTACATACAGAGGAGAATAAATGGAAAAGTCACACCTTAGTTGACTTATTTTTCCAAACATAACATACTGAATAAATAATAATATATACACTAAAACTTTTTTATTCCTAAAGAAAAAGCAGACAATGATAAAAGTACAATATTACAATTATTTTATTGTGACAATCTCCATCCAAGAAAAAATTATTTAAGATTATCCTTCAAATGGAATCTTTATAGAGAAATTTTTATTAATTGGCAAGACATATACTTACATATATGCATTGACATACTCATATATAACATATTTGATAGAGATACAATCTTTTAGCCTTAGAATGTTCATTTGATATGAATATAAAAATAGAATTCATCTTCCTTAAAAAGGTGGTTGTCTATGACTGTGACAAATATCCAAAACTAATTGCTGCATAAAATTGAAGGATGTTAAGTAATCCATCTATTATGAAAATACTATCTTTTTATCATTTTCCAGAATGTACTAAAACAAAAAAGTAAGAAAAAAGATTCCAAACACAGTGACGTATATTTTGAACAGATATTCAATAATATCAGGAGTTACTCTTTTCTATGGTAAATATGCTATTTAAAAAAAAATTTGCTGATGATTAAATTTTGGATGATACATTCACAGACCACATATGCTTTCTGAGAGTGGTGGATTTGCACTGATTTCTGAGAAGGAATTGCGAGCTGAGAAGGAATTGCCATTCTTTCCTCTGAGTTTTAAGTAAAGAATCTGAATAATGCTTGAAATTTTCAAAAGAATGTAAATAAAACAAGGCTGGCTTAGAGGTAATATGCTTACAGCCAAAATAGAAAATAAACTGACTCCGTGATGAAAATCTATGTTTATTTCCACCTAACATGGGATTTATCAGATAAAATTTTAAAAAACAAATTACAGAGAAATTCATATATATATAATACATATAAAAACTATGCCCATATTGTAGGGTTATTGAGACCAACTTGAGGTTATTGAGTTTCAAATACAAGGAAAACGTGTGCACCATCATTGTTCTTTCTTGCACAGAGGTGCCTCTGCCCATTTTAACCTTTTATTTCTTTCTCACTTTTTTCTGTTTGTATGATTATTGTAGGACTGAGGTTCTATGCCATTCGGTATTAAAGTAAAAAAAGTAGAAAAAGGAAAGAAAGAGAGAGAGGCAGAGACAGAGAGAGGAGAAAGACAAATGGAAAAGTAAGATTTCTTCCTTTCAATATTTTATGACATTTATATTTTACTAAATAATAATTCTTTTTTTCTTGCTTACTTGCTACCCGAGGAAACATCATTTATTGGATAAATGCTTCAAAGTAAACGTCTTAAGATGGAAATTGTTAAAAATGATGGTACCAGGGCAGTGTACTGGAGCACTACATCAAACATCCTGCTTTTAATACCCCTCAAGAATGAATTGCCATATTGAAATTAATGCGCAAAACAAATGCTAAATAATTCCAAGGAATTATTGTGCCTACATTATAACTTTGTGTTTTAATACAATGCTCAACCGAGTATTTTTTTTCCCTGTTCACATATCACATTCACTATATTAACTAACGAGGTGGGGATAGGGTTTTCCTCAACTGCTAACATTTCACAAAACTTTCTAATGATCAGGCAGAATAGCATTTCCCACTTATTTAAAACTTTTTAATGATCATTTTTTCCCTCAATGCTTAGCAAAGCAGCTGTTTTTCCCTGAGACTAAGGCTTATGCCAAGTTTAAAATGTTAATGTTGTTGAACCATGTGCTCAAGCATTAAGTATCTCCAATTTCTAAACTGAACCATCTTGGCAGGTCTCACTCACTAAATAAACTCAGAAAGAGACGTATAACACTAGAGGAGAGAAAAGGAATCCAGCCATTTCTTTTCCTCGACTTTGTGACCTCCCTAAATGGCCAACAATACTAAGGATCCTTTTAATAATAATTTAAAATTAGTGGAGTATTGATTATAGTAGTTGGCCTAGATGGTTGGTTTTTAAATTAACAAAATTAGATTACTAAGCAGGATGAAAAGAATGGACAATTATAAATAAGAATGCACAATACCAAAATGAGATAAGTAATATTATAAAAATAAGTAATGGTTTCAAATAAGTTCAAGTTTCTTAATTTTGATAATTTTGTGTAAGCTATAAGATAGTCTTTCATATTTGAAGATTACTATAATTTGCACAAAATTCTTCTCATTTCCAGGAAAAAAATCCCCAGCCTCTTTGATGGTTATCTTATACTTGCTGTGTCTTCAAGTTTTTTTTCAATTATCATATTTTAAAATTTACATTTTGGCATATTTTTGTATGAATTGTAACACATGTATAGATTTGTTAACCAACTAGCACAATAACGATACAAAATAGTTCCATCACCCCAAAAAGACCTCCTCTGTGTTATCCCTTTAAGATCACATCTCCCTCAACCTAGTCAAAGACTGGATTTTTGGTGATAGAGCAAAAGATGGATAGAGGTGTCATTTAGAGAATGTCATATAAATACATCAACGTCATATAATATGTAACCTTACAAGACTGGCTTCTTTCACTCAGTATAAGGCCTTGAAGGTGAATTTAAGTTGTTACAGATATCAATTTTGTTTTTAAAGATTGTCACCTGAGCTGACATCTGTTGCCAATTTATTTTCCTTCTTCTTCTTCTCCCCAAAGCCCCCTAGTACATAGTTGTACACTATAGTTGTAGGTTCTTCTGGCTCTGCTATGTAGGACATCATCTCAACATGGCTTCATGAGCGGTGCCATGTCCGCACCCAGGATCTAAACCAGTGAAACCCTTGCCACTGAAGTGGACTTTGGGAACTTAACCACTTGGCCATGGGGCTGGCCCTCATATATCAATATTTTATTCTGTTTTGCTGAATAGTATTCCATTGTATGGACATACCAGAGATTGTTTATCACTTGTTGAAGGACATTTGGGCTCTTTCCAGTTTTTGTTGATTGTAAATAGAGTTGCTATAAAGATTGAAGAATAGGTGTTTTTATGAACATACATTTTCATTTCTGTACGGGAAATAACAGGAGTGGAATTATGTCACATGGTTAAAAAGAAAAAACTTACTGGGTAATCCCAAAAGCAGGACGGAAATGACAGAGGAAAGAGTCAGAAAAACGATTGAGAAAAATTGGGAATAAAATTACTTACATCAGAGATGAAGAATTCAAAGAAAATGTTTGAGATGTTGTTGCACCTGACAAGTAGAAAGATCTCAAAAAATGTTAGTTTCTACTGACACATGACAAGTGCAAGATATTAATGTTAACAAAAGCTATTAAAAACAATGATTTCTCTAATTCTCACAGGTTCAAAAAAAATCAAAATGTCTCTAAAGGAATTTAAGTATTACTATAATATATTCAGTTCTCACCTATGTATAATTTTAACTTATTTTTATTTTGTTTCAGACAAAGGGGGGATTTTGGGGTCATCATTCTTAGATTCTCTAAGGCAGTTTAGACACCAAATGTGAGAGACTCTATTTCTATAAATTTGATATTTACCAACGTGAATTTTGGCAAGTAAACAATCTAATATTAGATATCTTTATTTTTGAAAACAAGATAGTCATTTTTAGTTAGTAGATAAACTTTATTACTATTTTTGAGGGTTTTTTAATACCCTAGTTTAACGGAGTTCTAACTTCTTACATGTATTTCACCTTTCCCTCTGTTACCACAAAGGCACTAAGTTTTGTTCCAATGCTATTTTCTGAAAACATAGTAGCACATATAACATGTCTGAAAATCCCTTGTTAATGTGTGCTGATTTTATAAATGGACAGTCTTTCTTTATAAATATGCTTTTTAAGTAAATTTTACCGGTGTTTTGAACGGTTGTGGGAAACTTGGCCAGAGCGCTTTTGAGACCAACAATATCGCCGAAGGAACTGTCCGCTTGGAAACAGGAACCAAACCTGGCTTCCTGTGCATCAGCATTGTTTGAGAAGGCTTTCTCACCGCTAACATTTGCATGATAAATTTATGGATTCTGGCTCTACCAGCTTGATTGAACACATTGCATTTTGCTAAGAACAGCATGTCAACGAGCACAGTCAGCATCCATATACATCTGGGAAAACTGCAACTGTTAGAATTGTGCCATGGGACTGAAGACAAAAGAAGCTTTGTCAGCTGTCAGTTCCACATTTTCCCACACTCTTTTACAGGTGATGAATGAAAAGTGTTGCTAATATTAAACGCAGTATTTCATATATTTCTCCTTGGACTCTAAATGCTCCAGAGGTAAAGAGAGGGGTCGAAAAAAGGCACAGGAATAGGAGATATACTCACTTTTAGTCCTAATACCTGAGGAGATAAGAAACAAAAAAAAAATTATGAGCATAAAAAGTGAGTCTGAGAAAGGAGCTAGAGGTTGGTTGACAGGGAGCAATGCAATATGGCAATGATTCACTTTAGAAAAGATCATTAGTTCCTCTGTCATTTCCAAAAAAACAGAGACAGGATATTTCTTAACAACGAATTTTTGCATTATGCGAAATAGTGGAGTGATCTCAACGCAGTTTTGAAGAGTTCAGGGGTTTGTCCACAGGTAATTCAGTTTAAGAATTAACTTTATTATCCATGTAATTTAGACTGGAAATTTTGTCTAAATGATCAAAAACATTCGCTTGACTTTTCAACTTAATTTTGCATGGTATAAACAGCATTCACACTTAAAATATGAGATTAGTGATCACAATGACTGGAAATGAGAATATAAACTTTGTTAAAACAAATGAAAGAAAAAGCAAATGAAAAGAAAATTAAGCATGTCTATTCCAGAAAGTGATTAAGAGGGCGAATTGGGTATGTGATTTTGAATAGCTGTTTTGCAGTTTGATGTGGCCATTGTGACACCACTGATTTTGTTCCTGGATGTTTCAATGCAACCTACAAAGGAAGACCTTAATGCTTTAAGTCCTTAGTACCAGTAACTAGCTGTACTGCCTTAGAATGGAATGGGACAAGAGCATGGGGTAGCGCTCAGGAACGTGTAGATACTGAAATATGTAGTTGGGTTAAGAGAAGGCACAAAGCTCAGTGATGGTATGGAATTTCGATTTGCAGTCGTGTCAGAAGTGCCTGATATATGTTTGCTTATTAAATAAAACATTTTTCATCCACGGTGTTGCTCTTTTAACACAGGCATCACAGATTTCTTTACACTGTATAACTCTTTATGTTGTAGAACAACTACACAACTGACAAGTGTATATATTTCCCCTGTGTTCTCATGAACACTTTTGGAAAGGAATTCACTCACTAATCATGAGACCAGCTCACTTATATTTGTATTCTCCTAGAATAAAAGAGACATATAAACCCAGTGAAATGTCTCCCACTGAAGACGCATAAAAGAAAACAGTTGTAGACTTAGAGGGAGAGCACTATGCCCAGTTGTCAAATCAACATTTAAGTGTAGTTCTGTCAAAATCCTTATCAGAAAGGGGAAAAGAAAGCTTCTAGAAAGCCAACCCAGTGAATACGTTAACAAAGTCAAATCAAGAATCAATGTTTGGAGAAAAAAATCCAAATTGACATAGTATTGAAAACAAAGCAGAAAGAAAAGGAAGGCCTTTGACCCAGGTATCCAGATGTCAAATTGCATGAGAATAGGATAAGGATGCTTTAGATTGGCTCCAAAGACTAGTTCTGTGACACTTTCTTGCCAGGTCACGCGTCTTGTACAAGCCTATTCTTCCCTTCCTAAAGTTTGTCTTGCTATACACTGAAGCAAATACATTGCTGGTTTGTAGAGTTACATGCCATCCTTGACTTCTTAGGGATGGTATATTTGTATAATGTTAGAGGTCCTTTTCCACTGTTTTCAGGAAGTAGGTTGCTAGTAACCAAAATATATTTGCAAACTTTTAGAATAAAGTCATCATGAGGCATCATGGGTGAATTGTTTATTTGAAGAAAGGAAATCACTGTAAATATTAGTTTCTAAACATTTATTCCACCTCTTTCTCTCTCTCTCCTTCTTCCTCTTCTCTTTCTCTCTGTCTCTGTTGAAATCACAATTCAAATTTAGCCTTTCTTTAAGATACACAATCTCTGAGACTCTTCACTTTTGGAGTGATTTGTTAGTGGATCCTCTTCCTGCTGTGGATGCAAAGGGGACAGGAGATTTCTCTTATTTAGGTAGCATGGCTCTTCAAAGCTCATGCAACCTGCAGCCCAGTACACTGGAGTAGCAAATCACATCGGAGTTGAAGGGAAAGACCTCACTTGCAATAACAAGAACATTTGCCTGGAATACCCCTTGAGATATATAGCTAATGCTTAAAATGGTAGATGTCAAATATTTTTCACAGCAGTAGGAGTATTATTATTTCCTCATTTGATAGATGTTGACTCCCGAGTCTATATTAGTGAGCACAAAATTACCCAGACAGATTTAGACTCCGGCACTGGGTTTCTAAGTCCATTCTTTTATTTTTCATGCTCCACTGTCCAATTTTCATTTAATAGTTACTGGCTGTCTTGCATTGTTCTCAACGTTTTTACATGTATTAACAATTCAAATCTTCACAGAACCCTAGGAAATAGGTGTTAATATTCCCATTTTATAGATAAGTAGACTAAAACATATATCTAATATGCAATAGATATGGGATACCAGCCAAGAGAGTTTGGCTCAAGAGTCTTGAATACCTCAGCCTTTAGGAGGCTGGTATTTAACAGTGGAATTTAGCTTTTGAACAAATGAGAATACATCTAATATGTACTTGGCATGGAAAACTTAAATAAAGTCATATAATCCCTGACTTTAAGGGATTTATAGCCTACTAAAAACAATTGTTATAGAGAACATTTGGAAAAAGTGTTAGATGGGATAAATCAGTCTTGAAATTTGTATACACACTCTAGAAGGGATAGTTGAGAACAAAGTTAGAATTTAGTAGTTAGGAAAATATCTTTGCCAACATTTGCCCTTTTACATTTAAAATTAAAGTGCTATGTCTCAAATATTTTTAATCCCACTCCAAAATTCTTTGTTTTAACAAGAAACTTCAAAGTATGAGGAGATGTTGAAACAAGTGCTCTAAGAGTTGAAAATATTGGATTAATCATTACTCTTATTTAAAAAGGAAGGTGAAGAAAAGAGTGAATTTTTTAAATTAATATTCATAAAGTTTGCTACTTTTACACTTATGCTCTCTCCTGTCATTTAAAAAGTTGAGTTTATATCTTAATCTATTTACTAAAGAGGCAAATACCTTTCTCACTTTATTAAAATGATATTTTAGTATCTCCAAGGACCGTTGTTTGGTCACTTTGAGGCTATTATGCCTATAATAAGAGATTTCATTTGTCAGAGTGTTATTTTTACTTAAAAATTCTTCACTTAAAGGTATAAGTCATTGCAATTTTTAAAATAATTAGTCAGTTGACTATAACTTTAAGGATCTGGCTCCACTTAACTCAAAAAACTTAAATATTCCCTTAAAATTAGATGGATATATAAAATTGCTATTCTCCCTTGTTAAAAATAAGTAAAATGAAAAATTGACCCAGAATCACAATCAGAAACTTGATTTTCCACAATATTTTCAACTGGCAGTGACCATTGTTAGACTTCACTTCAGTGTGATAGGGCTAAAAATTACTGAAGGGTTAACCAGCTTCATGCTCCTGATGTATCAGCTCAGAGATTAATAGTCAGTTAGAACTTGTATCTTTGAGAGAGAACTCCTCATTGAGTGGTACAAATCCCAGTGATTTCTGAAGCCACTATAATTTAAGAGCTACTGTTATGTGTTCCCCACAGGACATCATCTAAGTAAAAGATATTGCTCCTACATGCAGGCTGGCTCTTCCTAAAGAATGCGTCTATTCAATTAACTATATTTCTATTTATTAATGTGGCTTAGTGCTGGTATATATTTCTGTATTAACACCTTAAAATGATTACTCAACCTGCTTCAGCTAACTTAAAGTTCCTGAGAACCAATGATAAAAAGCTAATATACATTTCAGGGCCTTTGATGTTCCACATGAGTTGGATGAATTACCTCTGCTCCCCAAACTACCCAGCTAGGTGAGAAACCTGAGACAGGCAGGGAAGGAAATAACCAGTCATTGTTGTTTTCCTTTTTTGTTTTTATTTTGATGAGGAAGATTGGCACAGATGTTAGCTCAGGGCCAACCTTCCTCTATTTTGTATGTGGAACACTACCACAGCATGGCTTAATGAGCAGTGCATAGGTCCGCACCCGGGATTTGAACCTGTGAACCCCAGGCCTCCTAAGCAGAGTGTGTGAACTTAAGCACTAAGCCACCAGGCCAGCCCCTGAGTCACTGGGGTTTTAATCCAATTCTCTGCAACTGTAAGCCTTTAGGAGGCTGTAACTTGACATCTTATTGCTGCTCATAAAAAGGAGATATAATTTGCTTATCTCTTGTCTTAATTGAAGTTATTAGAAAATAGATTAATCCCATAAAGCTGCTTTTCAGATTTCACAGAAATGTGTGAATACTAAAATGGAGAGAATACACACACATGCTCACCTTTCAGATTTACTTCAATTCTTGGAAATGCCAATTTTCTCAAATAAATTTATACTCTTTCTTTGGAATAACAAACTATTAAAAGAGATACAAATATTACATAAAATAAAGTTACACCAGTCCTAAAATATGTCCCTCTACAAAGAGAAATTGATTGCTAACCTATGTGTTAAAGCTAGAAGAATATTGACATGTAGGTTGTTTTTGTGTTTCGATGCTGGTATTTCGAAATATTAAGCTATACTCTAATAAGCCCATAATGTTAATAAGATACCCAGCTTTCAGTCCTGCCTTTACCATAAATTATGTGATTAGACAAGTCATTTAATTTCCCCAGACCTCAAGTTCATCACCTATAAAATGAAACACTTGATTAGATGATTTGAAGCTCACTTTTATCTTGGAAAAAATCTCTGATTTTATTAGAATAATTACTAGTGGGTATTTGGATCCATGTACAAAGTATCTATTCAGTGAGACCAAAAGTGGTGAATCCTGGCTTGAAACCATTTTCACTATTTGTAATATATTTATTATTTGGATTGCACATTCAGTTACAGAAATCTCTTAATAGATGCCCAAGTCAGCCTTGCATAAGACAATTACTGACTGTCTTCAGGGAAGGAGATTGCCAGGAACAGGATCTTTGAATCCGCAAAACTTCCTATTGCCATAAGTTTCCAAGGGTTTTATGCACAGAGGACATACCAGATTCTTTTTATGACTAGCTAGAGTTTGGTCATTACAGCACAATGACAGAGATGGCAAACTTAGATGCATTCAGGGACAGGCAGATGATGAAGGGACCAAATGCATAACATTTGCAAGTGGAAGGCTTATGGCTAACCAGGAAATACATGCTCCAAGAAGATATTAAATATAAAGTTTAAAATCTTGTGCCATTCAAATAAATTTCATCTGCCATCTTTAGTTTTCTCCAAGGAGCTTTTCCATCACAGCTCTTTCTATATGTGAAATACTAAACTTGAGGACTTTCTGAATTTAGAGGGAGATTTAAGTCTTACTTTTGCATTCCAGTTTTTAGACATTGTGAAAAGTCTACTCAACCTCTTTTTCCTAGACCTATAAAATTGGCTCTGTGAATTTTACCCCAACAACTTAAATGACAGAGAGAGAGAGAGAAAGGGAGAGGGAGAGAGAGAGAAGAGAATGAGCCTAAGCCACACAGGAGAAAGAGACATAGAGAAAACATTTGTCTCCCTAAGTTTGCACAAAACCCTACTATATATATGTCTCCCATTAAAGATTTCACCCTGTTACTCCAAGGCTGTAGTGGATTAATGATAGCCATAATTTTTTTGACCCCCTTGCCTCAATAAATTTGATCTCTGTCTCCCTAAAAGTTGAAATTCTCTGTGATTTCTTTGACCAATGAAATAGAGTAGAAGTTATGCTGTGGCAGTTTCTGGTTCAGGTCTTAAGACTGGCACCTTTCACTTACTGTCTCTTGGAACACTTGCTTTTAGGACTCAGCCCCCATTCCACAGGGAGCACAGAAGTTCTGCAGAGACTCCCATTTGGAAAGGAATGAAGACTTCTGAGTGACAGTCATGGCTGAGACGCCAGCTGACAGCCTCCATCAACCATGTATGAAGCCATTTTGGAAGTCAAACCTCTAGCCCCAGTTGAGCTTCCCCAGCTGACCTGCTTGAAATGTGGACAAGTTTTCACACTGCCCAAAACGCAGTTTCATGAACAAAATAAATGATTTTTCTTTTAAGTCACATTTTAACAGGGAAGTTTATAATGCAGCAATAAATAAAAGGAACAAAAGTCTACCAAGGTAGGGAAAGCTTCCATGCTTACTTTGATTTTGTCTTACTTTATCAGTATTGTAGCAGGAAAGGAGGGGGAGGATAGAGAGAGATTCTGTACAGAAAGTTTGTGCCTCAAAAATTTTTTTCATCTATTTGTGTCTACCACAAAAAAACTTCATTGCTTGGTTATCCTGTCCTATTTTGTGTCCCTGATGATTTCCTTGGATCCCTGAGAATGTCCTCAAGAACATTAGCACGCCTCTTAGTCTTAGGTCAGGTAGGGGTACGACTAAGCTCTCTCCATAGACTAAAGTCAGTGTGCTAAGCTATAATGTCTTCCTTCTTTTCTTCCTCTTCTTCCTCCTCTCCACCAACTTCTAATTAAAATTGGTTATATATGATTGTTTTTCTGATGTCATTGAGTTCCTAAGTGTGTCCCAGACTCTTAGTTTCTTTATACTCTAAGAAGCTATGTATTGCATGGGAAGCCCTTGGGTTTCGGAATCCTTCTGATCTGGGTTTGATATCGTCTTGTGCCATTTATTATCTGTACGGCATTTGTCATTTACTTAACCTTTCTACAATCAATTTTTAAAAGTCTGTTAAAAATTTCATCTGCAATTTGCTGTGAGGATTAGATAAATGAAAAATATTTGTTGCTAACAAAACTTTCCTTTCAAAATTGGAGTGAAAATTAAATAAGAGAATTTATCCAAAGCTGTCAGTAAGCATCAGACAATGAACAAATGGTAACTTTTGTTACTCTTGCTTCTGATAATAACAATATCTTCTACATGTGAGTAATGATTAAAATGGGACAACAAGGTGACTTCTTTCAAAGAATTTGTTTTTATGTTGGTATTTCCTATTTTAGAATGAATGGAAATATAAATTATTGAATCTGACAATACACAATAGAATTTAGATACAAGCAGAATGAAAGATTCATTTGGATTCTGCTATTCAGAAGACTGAAAAACTGATATGAAATATTCATAAACCTTAATTTTAAAATGATGTTCTACAAGGCAACTCTGAGAGTCTCTTGAAAGGACATGTTTATGGTGGGCAAGTTATGAATATCCGATACATTGACAAGAGATCCAGTTCTAAATTCACATTTTAGCCTCCTAAGACCACTCCAGCCACAACTGTATTCCATGGGATTCCTGGAACAGACCAGGAAATGGGGGTGCAAGCAGAAGTTTTGTTGTGAAGTGCCCTTGAGATATACATTAGTAAAGAGGTAAGAAATTGAGCATTAGGCAAATGAAGACATTGACCAACAATATGGCAACAATGGAAGATTCAGCTGATTCTATGAGGTGCTCTGGAGTTGGGGGATGGGCCTTCAACATGGTCCCAAATTGAGGCATGGGAGTTAGACTTTTGAACCTCTCCCCTCCCTGGCCAGCAATTGGCCTGAGGCTGCCTTGCAGCAAGCACATCTTCCTGAGCTACTTAGTTCCCTATTGCTGAGGGCAATTCCCAGTTGAGTGATGCATCTGTGAATGGTCTCAGCTCTGGTATTCCCACAAGCTGGGGAAATGGGGGTCTTGGAGACCTTGAAGTGGAAATCTGGACAGTTTCACATTATTCGCTACTATAAGCTGGATAGAAAACAATTTTAAAATATTTATTATGGTTATTAATTTTTTTCTAAGAAGCGTTTACAAAAAGTATAAAATAAATACTTTTGGTATAATTTAGTAAGAAAATACTTAAAATCAAAATTAGGAAAAAATCATGTGACTCTTATACAATTACAACTGTATTTGAAGTGGTCAGTAATGTAAAACAAATCTCTAAAAATTTTTTTGTCCCCAAACGAGGCCCCAGTGATGTACTACACTGTAATTAACACTGAAATTCTGGGAACTACTTTATCATTTCCAGGCACTACAGTTCCAAAGCTGGGAAGTGAACACTGTACGTGAGATGATTGATTTCCTGCGGATTACAACAGGCTGAAGTTCCCTTCATTATGCAAATTAATAAAATTCAAACTATACAACATATATATTAGTCACTGATGATTAATTCATCCATATCTGGATACTCAGAGTCTGGGCTACTTAAGGCACATAGATATTTTAACCTTTTCAATTTAGAAAGACTTCGTATATCCACATTTTCCTTCAGAGTTATATTATAATTCTAGATTGGTAAAAATTATAAGAAAACTCTAAAACTTTCACATAGTGTGAAAATAACTCAGTATATATGTATAATTTTTGATGTTTGAAATAAACAGAAGGACCTCTAACAGAGATGACTTTATTATATTATTTTAGAAACAGCATAAAACAAATGTTTTAAAATAGTTATATAAAAATAAAACTAAAATTATTTTTCTCTGTTTCGAACAATAAAGAACAAATAAGCAATAGAAGATTCTACTTTGTAAAAAGTGCTCTCAAACATTTACAGTTAATAGCTTTAATGGTAGAGAGAAAGAGACACCCTTCAGCAATATCCGCAATAACTGTTCAAAGTGGCCACCACCAGGAGTTCCTTTGAAATGCCCCACTTTGACAGTATCCCTGGGAGCTTCGCGTCCTCCTCCAAACTAAGCTGAAAATAAAGCAAATCCCACTACAGCTGTCTTCAAACTCTCTAGTAAAATGACCCCGCGGGAAGATGATCTTTGGCGTTAACCCCTGTCAAAATGACAGTTCTCCAAATTGAGAAGTCAAATCCCAGGAAAAACAATAGAAAATGCAGTTGGAGGTTAGTAAAGAATAAAATTTTAAGTGTTAATTGGAATTTACCTATTGAATACCATTTTAATTATCTAATGTGACCAATCCATTCACCAGGGTAGTTATAATTAGTGATCTTTAGCACAGCACAATGCCATCCTTCCATGAATTTGCTTCAAAGAGAACTGGAGTTATTCCTGTATGTTATTAACACGCATAACACAAATGCCATCAGCTTCTCTTTGTGCCTATGGTGCTATGGACTGAACACTCTTTGAAGAAGATATATGTTTATCTATCCATCTCTATACCTATATCTGTATCTGTAACAATATCAACATCTAAATATTAGTAAGCTTATGAGACAGTGACATTGATAACAATAACTCAAGTAGAACTAAGGTTTTTTTTGAGGTCAGAAAATAGAACTACGTTAAATTTAGCTCAGAACATGTGACTATATAAGGATGCCTGAATTAGATTATAAATGAGAACTGTAATAAGTGGGTTAAGCAAGCAGTTTCCTGGCTGTTATTTTATCAACTGTATACCCCTGTCACATATCACAAAGGTCTTAAAAATCTAGCTTAGGAAAATGGAATAGAAGATTGAAGCAATTGTTTAGATCATCCAATCTAAAAGAAAACCTCATTGTCTCAGTCTTTTGGTGTTTCAAGTGCAGTGTGATCAATGTTCCCCATGATTATTTCTATTATTATTACTGTTATTATTAATTTCCTCTTTAATATTCTTGTCTGAGAATATTTATATGTATACATTAGAATCCTGCTAAATTGTCTGTGTGTGTAAATTCTGGATATTGCTTACGTGACCTAAACTATGTAACTGTTTCAGTAAAGAACTAACGTTTTACAGTTCAGACTAAATTTTATTTTTAGATTTTTGGGAGTTTTTTAAATAAATTTGCAAAAGCTGCAAAATAGTTATTTTCTAATATAACCACAAAATAAGAAGTTTATATCTAAAGAAAATGTAATTTATTAATCTAGAGTAATGAACATATTCTGAACACTTTTTAGAAACAAAAATATGCTCCTATCTGTCACAGCATATAATTTTTACCATTTTTGCATATGTGATCTTTACTATTGAAACATTGCTATATCTTCCTATATTTCATTTCATTGTAACACAAAACATTCTTGTCAATTAAAAAATAAAGTAAATATGACACAAGTAAATAATATAAGAGAAGACTTACTCCTGTGCCTGTGATTCCCATAACCGTGAGAGTTATGAGGACAGTAATAATTTCCTCACAAGAATACACATTAGATAGTTGACCTTGGGGCTGGTCCCATGGCTGAGTGGTTAAGTTTGCACACTCTGCTTTGCTGGCCTGGGGTTCACTGGTTGAGATCATGGGCGCAGACCTACACACTGCTCATCAAGCCGTGCTGTGGCAGCGTCCCATATAGAAGAACTAGAAAGACCTACAGCTAGGATCTTCAACTATGCACTGGGGATTTGGGGAGGAGAAAAAAAACAAGAGGAAGATTGGCAACAGATGTTAGCCCAGGGCCAATCTTGCTCACAAAAAAGAATAACTTAAAAAACAAAAGGTAAAGAAAACCTTTAGAAAAAGAAGAAAGCTGACATTTGCTTTCTTTCACAGATGAAGCCTCGTCTCCATGACTATTTCCTTCATAACGGATTTTCTATTTATCAATTTGCTCCATAATCTACTTAGTGTAAAAGAAGACCACAGCAACTCTACACCCAGCTGTCAAAGGCAGAAAAATGCATCTCATATCCCCTCCTGGAATCTAACCCTTCTTTATACTGTTGGTGGATAAAGCCAGTCTCTGCCCAAATTCACATTCTGCACCGTTAGTCAGGAAACAGTGACTTCAGAAATCTCTTACTCTTACAATTGCGTAGGAAGTTTGCAGCCACTCTCCCATCCCGGGTAATATCAGGAAAGGGGTTGTAATTTCCTTTCTACTCTCAAGTCAGCTGCAAAGCCTTCTCGTCAGAGGGAGAACCATCAACACTCATGTAAGCAATGGGTCTCTGTGGAGGGAGAACAGGGTGGTGAAGGGGAGCATGCCTCTCTAGCTGTATCTACCTGAGTTCAAATCCTACCTTTACAGCCTGTGATGTCTTCGGAGCCAAGTGACACTAGAATTTCTATGCTGGCAAAATAGGTTAATAGTAAGACGAGTCCATTTAAAGAAGGGTTAACTGATGAGCACTTGGCATTTTGCAAGGACTCAAAATTGCTAACTGTAATCATGATCTTCCTCTCCTCTATTCCCAATAATAAATCATCGTTTACATTTGTTAAATCAAATAAATTTAATTTGGCTTTTGTGAAACAACAAAATTATGTTCCAATTGTCTTTAGATATACAGAGGAAACGTCTTACAGCAGATAAAGATGTATATTCTCTTCTCTTTCCTTAAAACTTATAATGACATTCACAAAAAAAAAAAGGGATATCCAGTGCGATATTATTCGTAGATCAATTCTGCATAGACAGACAGTTGAGCTAAACATCCAGCATTTATTTAAAAGAAAAGGATCCTCTCACACTTTGCTGATGCTATACAGTTGTTGAAAGCTAGCATTTTCTAGGCTTTTCCCATTACACATCATACTAGATTGTAATTTCGAAGAGGACAGGGACTTTGTCTTTTTGTAAATTGCTTAGCACTTGGCCCTTAGAACAATGGCTCCTCAATAATTATGTGTTGTCAGGAAAGAGAATTAGCAAAGTACTTAGCAAAGTATCTAGCAAATGATAGATAAATAGTATCAGTTGGCTGTTAGTATTTTTGCATACCTTCAATTTGCCTCAATTTTCTCATCTGTAAAAAGGGGATAATAGTATCTACCTCACAGCAGCATCAGAGAGGTAAAAGAGTAAATATAAAGTCCCCCAAATATCAACACTGTGACTAGCACACGGTATGCACTGCATGAGTCTTAGAATTCTTATTATTGTATCTTTTCTTTCTTCAACTTGTTATACTAAAGTTCATTTTTTTCTCAAATTTTTTTTTCTCAAAATCTGATCTCCTGTGTTCCCACTGTACTAAACATCTGTCAACTTTACTTACAGATATGGGTATTAAGAGAACCATAATTTTCCTTTGCAGACTCAAAATTCTCCCTTATAGTCCAAGTGAGTTTGGGGTCTCAATCCATGTGTGACTCTGTAAATGGTATAAGATCCAGGCCGGAATGGAGAAAATGACTTTCATGAATTTTGCTTAAATTTTGGGGGAATATTTTCTTGTAGAGCCTGATGAAGCAGGAACCAACATGAAAGCAAAGCGAATGATACAGAGGTATTTGATAACACTGTCTGAATCGCTAAAGCCAAATGAACACCAGTGAATTTCACTGTTTTGTTTTACTTGAACGTCAGTAAAGTTTTTCTATAAAGGGCTAGATTGTAACTATTTTAGGGCTAGATTGTAAATATTTTAGGCTTTGTGGACCACATGGTTTCAACTATTCAACTCTGATGGATATGGCTGTGTTGCAATTACACTTGAGTTGCACAAACAGGTGGCAGGCACAAACATTTGGCCTGTGAACCATGCAGTTTGTCGACTCCTTCCTCACCCTGACAAAACCGTTTTCTTTAGCTGGGCAATCGAAACAGTTTTAACTAATATCTTCTACATCAGGCAATAGATTAACAGAGTTTCAGACCAGAAATCTGAAAATCATTATTTACACCTTTTCCCTGCCTGATTCCTCTCAACAATAAATCAGTAAGGGCCAGAGAGTGTCTCTCCCAAATGTTTTTCTAATCTAGTCATTCTTTCCAATCTTACCTCTAAGTTGTTATTCCAAATCATCATTATCTCCTGCTTGGAGTTCTACAAAAACTTTTCATGTATTTCTCTATGTCCAGGATTGATCTTTCAATAATTTTCCTCACTGAAGGTGTTATGATATTTCTATAATGCATATATTGGCATATCAATCTCATATCCAGGTGACCTTCAATGAATTCAATGAATCCTCAACTTAGTTATATCTCCTGTCATAAAATACACATTATTTGATTTATATATTACATAGTTGCTCTTGTTGCTAGGATGTAAATTTGGTGAGAGCCAGAGCAATTTTCTTGCTCGTGGCTTTGCTCAATTGTCTATGTATACACCTGATGTAAAGTGGATGTTCAATATGTGTTTCTGGAAAGAAGAATGAATGATTCATCAGGGAATGTAAAGATAAAAATAATGCATTTTTTCCTGAATAAAGACATACTTCAACAATATAGCTTCTGCATTTTTAAAACCATTAAGGTCTGTAAATATGTATTTACTGTTGTATGGTAATCTCTTGGTTTTCTATTGGGGCAACATTACCAAAATTTTATTGGAATGAAAATAGAAGAGTGATTTTTAAAAAATATTTATTTCAAATACTTAATTTTCCAGTTGTCTTTCTATTCTCCTGCATTTCCAAAATATACTTATTATTCACTGTCTAATTTAAGTCCACATTCTCATTATATTTCTAATTTAGTCTCGTAGATCTATCCTGTTATTCATAGTATGTATTTTCTGTATCACACATTTGTATACTTCATGTTCATTTAAATTGTTCCTTCTTGTGTGCACTTATTTCTTTGATGCTCATTGCACAATGAATGTTTCCAGAAAGTAAGAGATGTATTTTACACTTTTTTTTGAAATTGAAAATTTCAGTAGAGAGCAATGTACATAGAATATATTCACTAAACACCTACTAAATGAGTAAATTGCAAAGGAACCAAAAAATGGATGATCATAAAATTGCATCTGGAAGAAACACCATGCCCAGAAAATCACTACCAACTGCACACACAATGTTTGCTCGCATTATTATGATCGCAGCAAGTGAATCACAAAAACACGAAACACAGCAGATGGTTGGTTTTCACTTCACATCACTCATTTGGTATCTGGTGTGGAGAAATTATTTGATGATAAATTAATAGCACTTTTCCATGTCTTTATTTGATCTTTAAATAATTTATTGATATGGATTACACAAAGAGTATGTTATGAGGATATTTTGCTAAAAATATTTGCTACACTGAAGTGCAAAGAAGTAAAGAGAATATGGCAGACTTGTCAGAAAAAAACAATATAGAAATGTAATTGACCAAATATTCAAGATAAACCAAAAATGAAATGCTATTTTCAAATCCTTTTTAATATTATGTGGTCTAAAATCATCAAAATTGACTCTAGAAGAAATCAATACTAAAACACTAATGATACTAATAAGCAAATTAAAAGAAGAAGCTTATCAAAGAGTTACCTCTAATAAAACCCCTAGGTCCAGAATTGAGATTTCAGAAAGTAAGAGAAAGAGCACATAATTCCCTTAATATATAAACTGATTCAAAACAAATAAAAATGGGGGGAAAACTACAAATTAGTTTTTATAAAGCTAGCATAAACTTTAAAAATGTGTGTCTGAGTGTGCTTATGCATACACATGAGGGCATATGTACATAGGTGTGAGCGCACGCATACACACACTAGACTAATCTCACTTAAAAATACGAATGCAAAAAAATCTAGTAAGAAAAACACAGCAGAAATGAAAACCATCAAAGGATTATCTCAGGAAGGTAAGATTTTCAGCATCAGAAAAACAAATGTATCATGTTAAATAGCCCAATGACAAAAAATTTGTGATCATATTACTGAGGACACAGACACAAATGGTTAAATCTCTGGACATAATTAAGCATTCACACGGAACGGGTCTACATATAACCAGATAATATCAATGTGTTGATTTGAAAGACCAAATTTAACAAAATCTGAACGATAATACATATATTGACTCTTAATCTTCTCTTGCATTACTTCATTTTTCTATTCCAGAAGTAATATTTTGTTTGGAATTCACATTATCATATATTTAGATAAATAATGTATGTTTCTTAAACATAGACAACGATCTTAAGGTTGGTAAAACAATGTATTTTTTCGAAAGTTTCTTTGTAATTCCACCTCCTACTCTATCTAGTCTTGCAGATAAGCTTTAGAAATAGGTTATCAGGTTCCAAAAAAATCTTAGTGGGAACTGATTGATACTGCTTTGAATTAATAGCATAGACTGGAAAGAATTGAGGTATTTAAATTTTGATTTTTACCATGTATTAAAAGTAATTCTTTAAATTTTTGCTTCTTTAAATAGTTTGGTAGATTATTTCTATATATTTCTTGTTAAGTTTATTCCTAGGTTGTATGTACACAGATACATATTTTCTACTGTAAATGAATTTCTTATATAACTTTCATTTTGGTTTTAATAATGTATAAGAAAGATATTATTTATTGTATGCTGATCTTGCAATTAGCCATCTTCTATAATTTCTTATTAATTTAAATAATCATTATGACTTCTGAAAACAATGAGAATCTTGATCCTTTCTGTCTAATATCCACCCTTTCATGTATGTTCTAGTTTTATTGTTCTTATTTAATTGGCAATTATCTCAGATTTGACACTTAATAGTAGTTATGGTAACTGACATCCTAATTTAATCTCTGAATGTAAAGATATCCCTCTGACATTTTTCTATAAACATGATATACAGTATGTTTCTCATACATGTTATTATGGATGCTTAGATCAATGATTTTGTACCTCTCTTCTTTTTTAGTATAAGTATGCAAAACTATATGTTTCTCTTTAAGCATTGCTCTGTTTGCATCCCACAAGTTTTGATATATTTTAGTATCATTATAGTCTATAATGATCATGTAGTATCATTATCAATATTGTCTGATATTTAGTATCAACTATCGTCTAGTTCAAAATATTTTCTAATTTCCTATGCTTTTCTCTTTAATTCATGGGTTTTGTAAAAGTGTGAGAGACTGCCCTTGTAGGAAACACACACTGATAGATACATGGGGATAAAGGAACACCATATTTGCACCTTATTCTAAGGAGTGAGACAATGATAAAGCAATTATTAGGAAATTTCAGTTTAGAGTAATTATTAATACTACTATGTCAACTTTTCTGTAAGTCTGCAATTATGCCAAAATGAAAATTTAAAAGCAAAGAAGTCTGCTAGTCAACAACAAAGATATTTATTTCAGGAACACAAGGGTAATTAAACACCAAGAAACTATAAGTGCATTTCACTATATTAAAAGATTAAAGGAGAATGAATATATGATTATCTCCATAGCTTTAAAATTACTTATTAAAATTAAATATTTATTCCAAATAAAATATTTATTCCAAAAAATATACGTAAATAATAAATATACTTACTGCTACTTTGGGGCACTCATTCGATCAAATAATAATAGAAAGGTGTTAACCTCACTTTAAATTATGGGCTTGTCTGTTCTTTCTTTAGTCATGTCAAATTTTACTTAATATATTTTGAAATTCTATTTTTTTTCCTTTTTCTCCCCTAAGCCCCCCAGTACATACTTGTATATTTTTCGTTGTGGGTTATTCTAGTTGTGGCATGTGGGACGCTGCCTCAGCGTGGTTTGATGAGCAGTGCCATGTCCGCGCCCAGGATTCGAACCAACGAAACACTGGGCTGCTTGCAGTAGAGCGCGGGAGCGTAACCACTTGGCCACGGGGCCAGCCCCTTGAAATTCTATTTTTAAGAGCATACACAATTAAGATTATTTTGTCTTCTGGATGAATTGATTCTTTTATCATTATGAAATGCTCCTTTTTGTCCCTGGTAGTCATTCTTCCTCTGACATTTCATTTGGCTGATATTCATGTCAGATTTCTTATGCTTTTCTATCCTTGGGTCTTCTCCTTCCAGCCAGATGGAATAATAAGGTCTAGATTTATACTCTTGCCTTGAACAACTAAAAATTTTTAGATAAAATATACTTATCAATGGCTTTCAGACACTGAACATCAGAGGATACAGACAGTGACCCCTGAAAAAGAAGAAGCCAAAGATAGGAGCCCCATGATTGATCTCTCTTACGGCCTTTTCTGGTAATGGGATCATTTTTCTAAGGTTGGATTAATAGAAGTATGTTTACAAAAGCAAGCAAACAGATAGAACACATTGCGAAGACATTAAATTTTTCTGCACAAGGAAAATATCAAAATGAATTAAATTCTTAAAAAAAGGTTTGAAATCAAATTACAGATAGCAAAAGATCAATATCTATTGACTATAAAGAACTCTTATTCATTCAACAAACATTTAGTTAGAGTGCTCTAATTTCTAGGGAATAGGCACTAAAGGCTGGAGGTAGAATACTGAAGAAAATAGCCCATGTCATCAAGGAATGTGTACATCTATAACACATGCATTGATTAGAATAAGTTAATATATTAATAGATAGTGGGACAAAGACCAATTAACAATAACGAAAGAAAATTATATAGATTATTGTCAAAGTAGCTGGTAATCGAAATATTACCTTCTGCTGCCTAATACTCCAACAACTTAAAATAAGAACCATTTTATTTAGCTCAAGATTCCTTGGATCAGATGAACAGTTCTGATCTGGGTTGGTTCAGGAGATCTCTGCGGTCTCTTTCATGCTTCTGTGGTAGTCAGTTAACAGACTAGCTGATGGCTGGATAATTCTGAATAGCCTCACACACATGGCTGGCAGTTGGTTGAGTGTCCACTGGGCTGCCTCAGTTCTCTATATGCCTCTCATCCTCCAACAGGTTAAAATAGGTTCTTTCATATGGTAGCCTTAGAGATTCAAGTGCATGAAAAGAGTGAACCTCAATGGGCAAGCATTTTTCAAGACTGCTTGCATCATTTTGCCTAAGGTTGCATTGGCCAAAGGAAGTCACGTGACCAAGACAGATTCAAGGGATGTGAAATGGATTCTACTTGTTGATGGAAGGATGTGCACCTTCACATTACAGGAGCATAGCTAAAAGGAGGGAGAATTTGTGACCATTCTTTTTTACAGTGTACTGCACAAAGATACTACTATAAGCACATGTTGCCATTTTCACCTATTAATTGAGGAGATAGAGAAGTAAAATCTTTCAATTTTGTCAAGGTGTGGTGAATTAAACTTCAATATCTTTTGAACATCTCTATCATTGCATTTGGCTTCTTGTTTTATAATTCTCTAATCTTTTAGATAGTGAACTCTGAAAAAAAAGAAATATGTTATATTTGCCTTGCTTTCTAAATACATAGCTCAAAATCTTGGCATGGGGTAAGTACTCAGACATTTATAAAAAGAATCAATCATTCCTCAAAAATCCAAACACAGAATTACCACATGACCTAGAAATTCTAGGTATATATCTAAGAAATTAAAGTAAGTATGTTAGTTACCCGGGCTGCCATTATGAAAGACCACACACTGAGTGGCTTAAACAGCAGAAATCTACTCACAGTTCTGGAGGCTAGAACTCCAGATCAAGGAGTGAGCAGAATTGATTTTTTCCGAGACCTCCCTCCTTGGCTTGTAGGTGGCCATATTCTCCCTTTGTCTTCACCTGGTCTTCCTCTGTGTCTGTGTCCTAATTTTGCCTCTTCTTATAGGAACACCAGTCATAATGGATTAGGGCCCCAATCTAATGACCTCATTTAACCTTAATTACCTCTTTAAAGACCTTGTCTCCAAACACAGTCACATTCTGAGGTACTGGGGGTAGGATTTCAATATATGAATTTGGAGGGAATGCAATTCAGCCCAGAACAGTAGAGACTCCAATAGATATTCTTACATCAATATTTATTATGACATAATAGGCAAAAAAGGGAAACACCTTATGTTTATCAAATGAATGGATAAACAAATGTGGTATAAAACACAGATGTTTCTTACGATATCATTTAAAATATCGAATAAATGGAAATAGTGTAAATAGCTAGCAACAAAGGAATAATGAAACTACAGTACATAATATCCACAAAAGATTAAAATCTTTGAGAATGTAAATATAGGGTATAGGGTATACTTGAGTTTATACTATTTCTATGATAAAATAAATAACACATGTATACCAGAATATGAATAAGAAAAACTACATAGAAGATTAGAGGGAAAAAAGCAGGGCTGTTCTTTCTCACCCCAAAATATTGTTAAAATTTTCATTGTTTTCTGTATTAGCTAATTAAATTTGCTGAAACTAGCACAATTGTACTTTAAACCATCTATAACCGACGTTGATGACTTAAGTTTGCTAGTCTGTAGAATGATTTTACTTTTGCTTTGGTGCATGGAAAAATCCCCAACCACAAAACTGGAAAACAAAACAAAACACACAAAAAAAGAATTTATTGCTTTGACTTGATTATATCATAAGGATAAGGATTTTAATTCCTCAGGGAGATTTGCCTTCTTATGTGACATATAGTTGTTCAGTGTTACTGTCTCTAAGGAAAAATACAGATAAGGATTAAAGAGAATCAAAAAACCCCAAGATTCACTTATTTTCATTGCTAAGAATATTAAATTTCTAGTTTCATTGGATGAATAAATCCTAGCAATTCATAGGCAATGCAGCAAGAAGATTTACCTTGTGAAGTCTAAGTCAGAGTAAAAAGATACAGTACATTGAACAAGCAGTGACTTGTTCAAAATACAAGTTCTTTGGAATAATATTGCTAACATACCAGAGATCTGTTAAGTCAACCTTCAGAGACAGCAAACGGAGGATGCTAGAAATAACAATATCAACTTCCATAAAGTAAAACCACTATTCACAAATCACATAAATAAGCATTCCTTATTATGAAGCAGTTTATAGTAACATTTAATATGAAAAGCAGCCTGTGCTTTTTCCCCCCTTTACCCACATTCTTTGACTATTGTTTTAAGTTCTTCTGTTTTTATAAGGTCTTCTGTTAAGCTACCAGTTCAACTTGAAATTTTCAAAAATACATCCAAACCAAAAATTATCTACTTAAATATCACTGTCTAGATGTTTTAATCTACTGGTGTTTTCGTTCCTTTTTTCTCCCAGTCCTTTTTATGAGATAATGAATTACTCAGTTCTTTCAGCACCTTTCTGAGTTAACATCATTTTATAGTCATTAAACCAATAGGTCAAATGAGGCACAGAAAGGTTAAGTGGTGTCTTACAGTGTCAGGCTTTCTACTGACTGAGTTATGGGTGAGCCTGGAAACTCAGTCCCGTGGAGTCCTTTGCTCTAATCAACTGATGGAGAAGCCTTCTGAATTCAGTTTGCATGATGACATGAAACAACTGTTTTGTTACCT
Source organism: Equus przewalskii (assembly GCF_037783145.1). Classification (NCBI taxonomy): domain Eukaryota; kingdom Metazoa; phylum Chordata; class Mammalia; order Perissodactyla; family Equidae; genus Equus; species Equus przewalskii. Next base: position 73,566,602 of record NC_091833.1, on the reverse strand, counting down.
ACATTCATATCATGGTTTCTGACAGAACAATCACAGCCTGTTTAATGCCATGTGAGATATCATTAATAGCATTTCCGTTTATAACTATCACACCTATAAATATAGCAAGGTTAATTTCAGTAGTCATGTGAATCGCCTAAAGGCAGCTTGGCCCAGTTTTTCAATCTTCCTAAGTTTCCTAAAATCTCTAAAACGTAAGTACTGTTATGTTTATTTGGCCATTGATTTTGAGTCATGAAATGGTTCACACTTCTTTGATTAAAATCAACTCTATTGCTCTCAGTTCTACATAAAGAGCTCTTGAATGTCCCTTTTGTCTAATGCACTTCTGAATATGAGAGTGCTTCAGGGTCCATTCTGGCACCTTCTTTTCTTCTCTACCTACACTCTCCACTTACAATATCTTATCTAACCCTATGACTTGAATACTATTTGTGGTTGATATGTTCCAAATTTATTCCTTCAACTTCTACTTTTATCACCATACTTGTATATTAAAATGCTAATTTTAAATTCCTCTTAGATATCTAACACATTTCAAAATTAACGCATAATAAATGGAGTCATTGACTTTCTCTTCTGCAATTCATCTTATATCATGAGGTAGGCACTGTGTTAGTGATCATTTCAACAGAAGCAGAATGTAACCATGCTAATATTGAGGTGATGAGTAGACAATCAGTTCAATAAAATACCTTAAAGTAAGGATGGATAGAGATTAGGGTAAGATCAAGAAGTTTGAAGGACACTACCATTCCATGGAATTGTATAAGCTTAACGAGGAACAAATGGGGGGAGAGAGAAAAGAGATGGAACATTTCTTCTACTGGTACCTAATGTAAGACATATTTGACATAAACAATCAAACACTTAAAGCAAAAGAGAAAAAAAGTAAAAATTACGTTTTGAAAAAATTGTCCAGTTGGGAAGCAAGCAGCCTCAGACAAGACAGGTAAAAGTTGGAACATGGGTAGAAAGCAAGTTTCAAAAATCACCTTTCCTTTGGGGCTTGCCCAGTGGCATAGTGGTTAGGTTTGCATGCTCTGCTTCAGTGACCTGTGGTTTGCAGTTTTGGATCCTGGGCATGGACCTAGCACCACTCATGAAGCCACTCTGTGGCAGTGTCCCACATAAAGTGGAGGAACATTGGCACAGATGTTAGCTCAAGGTCAATCTTCCTCACACACACACACAAAAATATCACCTTTCCCTTTAGTATCTGCCAACCCCTGAGACCCTATGTGTTCTTTTATTTAGAGCTGTATGAGGTTCTGGAACAAGGAGATAAAGGTAAATGCTATCTTACCTTTAAGTCACCAAGTAGGAGATCTTTCCCAAAACACAAAACACCATCAAATGGACACCACCTTCTTCTAGATAGAGGCTTGCTGCCAAAAAGGAAACTTGTATGTCTCAACACCGAGATGAAAGGTGTGAAAAATATCTCCCTTGAAAATTAAGAATTTGAAACCTGTCATTATCTAAGTTAGCAACTGAAGTCATGTTACCTGTATGTTCTGAAAAACCCTGTAGAAATAATTAAATTATTACAGCCCTGCGTTAGAAGAACTCTCAGGCAACGGGCAAACGAAAACACAACTTGTCTCTGGAAAAATCTAACTTTAACCCTTAGATAGAAGTCTAGGTAACATGGACACAATGTTAATAATAATAATAATAATAATAATAATATATGGAAACAATGTACCATAAACAAGAGCCAGCAGAACCAGACAAATGAATGCTTCGAACATTGGCTTCACCTTTCACTGATAATAAAAGTGAAATCCTATGTTTCATGATATAAAAAGGAAGCTTGAAAATAAGGAAGAAATAAATGTAAATAAAAATCACCACAAAGATTTGAAAAAGCTCAAAATTTAGAAATTGATTACATAATATTAAAGTAAAAACTAAATGGATATGTTAGTCACCATATTATATACACCAGAAGAGAGAATTATTGAAGCTGAAGAAAGGTTCAAATATGTCATCCTGAGTAGATGGTAAAACAAGTAGAATTTAGAAGGAGAGAGAGAAACATATTAGTGTCGGAAAGTCTAATAACATGATTCTGTATATATTAGGGTAAACCACATGAATATGCCATTTTTGGGGAGCAAAAATGATTGAATATTAAGGAAGTTTTTATAGTTAATCCTATAGGAAATCCCATGTAAAACACCCTTTAGTTATCTAGTATTAGTAAGTGAAATTAGCGAGATTATTGGATGCAAATCATTATGTAACAGACAACTGACTATCTATATAGCAGCAACAACCAGTGCAAGATTGCGATTAAGCAAATTATCATGTACAAATGGAAACAACAACAAAAACTTATATCTGGGGATAAACTTGACAAAATAAGATCAGCATTCTTATGGAGAAATGCATTAAAAATTTATGAAAAGTATTAATGAATTTCAAAATAAATGGAAGGGCAAAGTTTCTAAACTGATCTTCTCTCTTCCTTATCTTTCTCACTCTGCACATGCATATGCTCACACACACGCACAAATACACCACAAAATTAACATTACAGGGTGAGAAAACACTTTTATCCTGACTTTTACACCAATCTAGTCCCTATCCTTTTCCTACCTAAAAAGGATATAGGTTGATTCCTTTAAACAATTACATATTAGGTTTCTTATGCACTAAAGTTCATAGAAACTCTGGATGTTTTTAAAGATAGATTTTAGATAGAAAGGTTTTAAAAATAAGAATGAGCATATGGAGAAAATAGTGAATTTTTAAAAATTATTCAGAGTGCTTGTTCACATATTATAGATACACATACCATGTGATCCAAAAAATAGTTGACAATGTAATAAAATATTTAACCATTTACTTCTTGGGAATACTCAAGATATATGGCAGCTGTATTTAATGAGTTGCTAAGATTTTCTTCTTTTAGCTACGTTATTTTCTGAAAAGGGTAAAAATAATCTTAATATGTATATCCTTCAACTTTTGACTTTAGCGTAATTTAGTTGTCAAAGAATAGTGATCTCTTGTTATAAGGATGCGCCCAGTTATAAGTAACACTTGAATTTAATTTTGACAGCCGAAAATCTGATGGGAGAAAGTTATAAGCAAGCGGCTACATGGTTGAATTTATACCATCATTTTAAAGATGGCTTACCGAAAAGCTCACATTTTTTCTATGTATTCCCTACCAGAGTGTGTATTAGTCTATTTAAAGAGACATAGTTGGCATTCCTGATGAGGGACCACGCAGAATCTGAGGTCCCATCATTTAAGCACTTAACACTCTATCTGAAAATATTCAAATAGCCAGGTCTCTCTGTGAACCTTTTTATTGCACATGGAGACTTCTCAACACCACATGCTTCTCCAGCTTCCTTTTAGATAAGATTCAATGTTTGCTGTATAATGCTTTCCAACCAAGAAATTCTACTTCAGCAAAACACAGATGTAAAGTGTCGTGTGAAACTCTATAAAAAGTTTCCCAATAAATGGTAACAGAATAGAATAAATGAAGGTAAAATCAACACTTGACTGTACCACACATGTGTGATGCTTTTTTCAGAGTTAAGTTCCACCTAGCCCATGGCTGGTGAGCCAAGTGTAGTTGAGGGCCATCATGCCCTGTAAGTACAAAGGGATTTAGTTGTTAGGAAAGTTTAATTTAACCAGTTACAAGATTTAAAATTTCATAGAAGTCATCCTTATTGTATTTTTTCTTATACTTACAAAAAAATAAATAAAATGAAGAAAAGAAAGTCGTGCCATTTGGTCAGAACGAATCTCAAATTTCTACATGATCTTTAAGTAAGATAGATAGAATGCCACTTCAAATTAGTTTATTCTTCTTTATATGGAGGTTTCACAAAGTGGTTCTATTGACATTTTTGGAATGGATTTTTCTTTGTTGTAGAGAGCTGTCCTATGCATTTAGATACTTACCAGCATCCCTGGCCTTGATGACTCACAGGATGCTAATTGCACACTCCCCAATCCAGTGATAACAATCAAAACTGGCTCCAGATACTACCAAATGTCACCTGGAGCAAATGTTCTCCTTTAAGAGCCGCTCGTCTATAAGGAAGCTCATCATATGAAGGTGTTTTTTTTACAACGTAATAGTTCTGACAAATTCTAGGCATTGTGGCTATAAATTTAGATGAGCAGTTAGGGATTTTCCAGTTTTATAAAGAAACCTGTCTGTAGGTCTTCTGTGAACTGAATGTTTGTGTCTGCCTCGCATTTCTATGTTGAAGCCTGGTCCTCAATGCCAACGTATCTGCAGGTGGGGTCTTTGGGAGGTAATTAGGTTTAGATGAGGTCCTGAAGGTGGAGCTCCCATAGCGGGATTAGTGTTCTTAAAAGAAGAGGAAAAGACCAGAGCCCTCCCTCGCTCCAACATGTGAGGACACAGCAAGAAGGTGGCCATCGGCAAACCCAAGAACAGGGTTCTCACCAAACACCAAATTCAACACAGGACTCCCCAGTCTCCAGAACTGTGAGAAAGGAATGCTTGCTGTTTAAGTCACCCAGTCTACGGTATTTTGTTACAGCAAACCAAATTGACTAAGGTAAAGTGTTATTACTTAAAATACAGAAAAAATGTTATAGTTTTAGACTTTATTTCAGAATGGCACCACAGTTTATGATCAATAATGTAGATCATAAGATAGCAAAAAATCAGTCTAGTTAATGATTTTGAACTATTGATTAAACAATCAATAAAATTTCTACATATAGGGGCTGGCCCCGTGGCCGAGTGGTTAAGTTCGTGCGCTCCGCTGCAGGCGGCCCAGTGTTTCCTTGGTTCGACGGACATGGCACTGCTCATCAGACCACGCTGAGGCAGCGTCCCACATGCCACAACTAGAAGAACCCACAACGAAGAATACACAACTATGTCCCGGGGGGCGTTGGGGAGAAAAAGGAAAAAAATAAAATCTTTAAAAAAAAAAAATTTCTACATATAAATCAACTATATACTAATTAATACTTATCATAAAGTTAGTCAATAAATTCGACCATGTTTATTCTATTCTGTTGAAAATCAGATAAAGACAGAATAGGAGTAGCAAAAGTTCTTTTCTACCACAAAAGTATTAACATTTCATCTTAAATGTATGTATTCCTGATTTTTAAAAAATGACTAATTAGGAACAGAAATGTTTCTATAATGTGTAAATAAATGCATCTCAAATCAACAGCAAATATCTAACTTACTATGAAATAGTAAAGTTATCACTACATTATCACTAAATTATCACAAAATTATCACTACATTAAGGAGAATAAGGATGTTGCACTATATACATTTCACTTAATATTGTCCTCAATAGTCTTAACACTGAAATAGGAGACACGAAATTACAATAAGAATGGATGAAAAAAGTGGAAACTCAAAGACAACTAAAAAGGACTAGACTTGTGTAGTGTGGGAAGTAAAGAAGATAGCTGCAGTATAAATATATGAAAATCCATATATTTTCTTTATATTAACATTAATCAACTTGAATACATAATAAAAACCTACATTCACAATGGCAAATATAATATAAAAAGTAACCAGAGATAAAGATAAAACGAAATCCATTGATCCTAGAGAAAATAAACAATAAAATTGCTGAGTTATCAAAGGAAAAAAATCTTCAAAACAAAGAGAGATTATTTTCATGGACAGGAAGACTAAATGATACAAAAATTATATTACAATAGCAGCTTGTACATACTGAATACATTTTATATGCTATACACTATGAATATTTCACATAAACTTTCTGTATAATGTTTATAAAAATTCTACGATGCTGCTACTATGCTGAAAGCAAAGTTTAGACAATTAAACCTAGAAAATCCCTAAGCAGAAGAACCAATCTATGAAATTAAGCAAAGTTTGAGCTCCTAGTCACTCCTTTATTGCTTCCCTATTAGTTTTTTTTTTCTTCTTCTCCTTCTCACCAAAGCCCCCCAGTACATAGTTGTATATTCTAGTTGTAGGTCCTTCTGGTTGTGCTATGTGGGATGCCGCCTCAGTGTGGCCTGATGAGTGGCGTTAGGTCTGCTCCCAGGATCCGAACCAGCGAAACCCCGGGCTGTCAAAGCAGAGCACTCGAACTTAACCACTCAGCCACAGGCCGGCCCCTTCCTAATAGTTTTTAATCACAAGATATTGAGAAAGGAGAAGCTTTTACTAAATTCTGTAATAACAAGATATATTTATTTTCACTTAATCCGAAAATGATTATAATTCTATAGTCAACACACATTCATTGTCAAATATGACTGGCACTGTGCTGAACTGGGAGGTATTTGAAAAATAGTTATGGGCTGATTTTTCCTTTTCATATAATAGTTGTTTTAGAACCACATTTATCCTCTATACAGATTTAATTTAATTATCTATAAATAAATGCAATTAGGATAAAGACAAGCTGAATTAAAGGTAAACATCTAACAGTGCATATAAGACAGCATGAAATTGAAAACTTCATTTATATATTTCAGCTTTTAAAAATAGTTTCACTTATTTTATGTTTTCTCAACTGTAATATTTAGCCATAAGAATCTCAAATATACATTTCTGTCACTGATTCTTAAAAAATTCATATATTCATTGCCATTATAACTGCTTTTTTCAAACTGAAATATTAAAAAAGAAAAATACAAAATGAAATAAAACTTGTGGGGAAAGTGTGAATACTTCCATACCAACAAGTAAGAATAGAACCACCGGCATATGTTTTTCCTTTGATTTAATCTGCATTTTTCCCTGTGCTCATAATATATACTCCTAGAAAAAGGGAGTATTTAAAACAGTAATAATTGTGTGAGAAACATGAGGATAAAAATCAAGAAATAAAATAAATTCTTAAAGGAATATTTATTTTCACTCTAACTTGAAAATTGCCTGACATATTTGTAAAGTTTCTTTTGCCTTGTACCTCAGTATGGTCCTGAGAAATATTCTGTTAAACTTAGATGTAACATTATTTATGTCATTGTTGCTACAAATAGTTTAAAATAATATTGCTTTAATTAGTTTAAAGATATGTCTCTAAACTAAAACCAGAGTTTTATATAATTAAAATAACCATATGCTAATGCACATAGTATTATAATACTTAAAAATTTATACAAACTTACTTCAAAATTTATACAAACTAAAGTTTTGTAAATAGAAGCCTATCAATCAGAATTTTAAAAGTTAAGACAATTTTTGTTACTAAAATGATAATTAAAAATTTAAACAAAGTTATGTTAAGGCCAAATGACAGTAGGGACAGAATTTGCCTTTCTGTGTCACTTTACTGTCTACCATTGGTACCAGCCCAGATGCCAGCAGAGTAGGAGGACATAATGTGTTCTCTGATAGTTGAAATGCGATTCTTTCTTATAATTCAATCCGATGGCATTCCCCGTTGGATGGTGGAAGCAAATTCTGTGTTTCTCCATAAAGTTCACCTGCCTCACTAGCAACACTAGCAAAACTTCAGAGATAGAAACAGGTAATGGGCTCTTTCTTGTGAGGTCAATGCCTTCAATTAGGATTATCGAGTAATGCTGCTATAAGAAATAAATAGTTACATTTTTCTTTCTGTATTGTTGTTTCCAATCAAATGGAAAAATTTTTCAAATATCTTGGTAGAAATCCTACTATGATATTTATCTGCTGTAACTCCCAAGAAAGTTTATTTGACTAAATTTTTTATAAATTACCAAGAAATAGCTTGAAATTTGGTGTTCAATAAAAAATCCGAAAATTGAAGGGAAGGAGCAGAGACAGAGCTCAAGAGACAGTGTTAATAAAACACAAATATGAGAATTTTGAGAAAATAGACGTCCATATTTTTGTGTGAAGCTATTAGCAAGTGTGAAAAATATGTAATAGATTAAATAACAAGGATTATTAGCTCATGATAAAGAGTAGTAAGTTGAATAATTTCGTTTAATTAGGTTTGTAATTATGAAAACTCATAAGCAGGTAAATTTTATTTTCAACTTGAATTTGGAATAATTCTGTAATTGACAATATTTTACATCTATCTCTTTTCTAGAGAAGTTTGAATACAATATTTTTCTCGTATTTCTAAGGTTGTCTACTCGTGACAGAGTTGGTTGTGATAAACTCATTTTTTATATGTCACTTCCCAAGATTTTTAAAGGAAATATTGAAAATGTTTCTGATTTCATACTTGAACAAGAGTAGACAGATCAGGAAGTATCAAACTTCCCAGATCTTTGAGTATCTGATTCTAAACAAGACAAAGTTCATTTCCTTAACGAAACTACTAATATTATCCTCATTTTACATATATAGTGTGCAAAACAGAGGGAGATTAAATAATTTTACAGCTCCACCACAAGTAGGATGGGTCCAATTTGGACAAAAATCAATCTACTTCCAAGCTCTATGCTCTCAGCCATTATACTATGCTGTCCTTCTACATTTTGCAAGTAGCACACTGAGACCTAGAGAAACAAATTTACTCATCAAAGTTCATAAAGTAAGGAAGTGATTTATTTGTTGTTAAAAAATACGTAATTCTGATGTCCCATTATTGCATACGTGTGCTCACCACAGTCTACTAGTGCGGGTTTCAGTACTGCACAAACGCCATATATGTCCTGTGTCTCAACCAACATTTCTGTCTCCTAATGGTTTTCATACCAATCAAGAAATACTTTAACAATAATTTAAGTTTATTTAGCATTCTTTATGAAGAATGGAAAAGTTGACAGAAAAAATCGGCGTCCAAATTACTCCAGCCCTTTAGTAACTGTGGGAGCAGATTAGCTTTCTGAAACTATCTGACAAGGTGCCCAGGAGAACTTAGTTTCAAATTGTACCTATATGTCAGTTGAAACTGGAGCTGTCACCAGAAAATGGTGTTTCTTTTACCTATTTGACAAGAGATAAGATTTGGTGTACTTTATTGAAGTTCTAAATTGCCAAATTCATGTAATTTTGGTCTCCTGATGCAATAACACTCTGGCGCTCTCCCCCTCAAAAAATGTCTTTTTGGAGTTTTTCTCCTCAAAAAAAAATGATACTAGTTTAAGGGTTTTATTTTTAGCACCACCACTTTTAGCCTAAATACTATAGTAAATGCCAGTGATAAATGCATTACACTTTGTGATTGTTCCTATTCGTAAATGATAAATGTGGTTTTCCTAAAGAGGTGATGGGGCAATATTTATAAAGTCCATGCATTCCCCTGGTTCTACCGCCCCTCGAAATGATTCTATAATCTGAGCCCACATCCTGCTCTTTTCACTTTCACCTGCCTGTCAATTGTCAGTTTAATCGAGTCAGCTATATATATATCTTCTTCTATTCTTCCTATGAAAAACGATGGAAATTTTCGCATGACAGTTAGTAATTGCAGAAGTTCCACAGGGACTAATATTCAGTGTGCTAGTTGAAGCAGGAAAGTCTGGATACAATTATTGAAGTCATTTCCCAGTGCACCACGGGTATCCTCTAAAGATGAGGGGGGAAGAGATTTATTTATTGCTCTCATCCAAAACCTCAGTTTGATGAATAAACCAGTTTGCATCGGTGTGAAGGTCTCTTCTACACTAGATTCAGCCTCTGCCTACTCCATTGTCTAAATATAGAAAACAAATTCTCTTTCCCCTCTCCTTCAGCTGGACACTAAGGTGCATCGGACTCAAGATGCAATACTTCCATTAGATGCAGATCCATTATTATTTGATACAGCTCCAACAAATCAAAGAAATAGCCCAGATATCCTAGTTTATTTGAATAATATAATTTAAAACCAGGGATTCAACAGTAATAATTAAGTTAATATGAGTAGAAGAAACTTGGCAGATGGAGATTTTTAAGGCAACAATCTGATGTTGACCAGCTCAAGCTATGGGACCGGGGAAGGGGGTGGAGTGAAGAGGAAGAGTACAGATATACCATATTGTGACATCTGTTTCATTCCACTGAGTGAACAAGACATTTCAAGTAACTGCTAGGTATTCTCATTGTGAGTCAAAGTTGTCTCATGAATTCAAAAAACAATTGAAACTGAGATACATCCTACAGAAACTCCTTGCATTCAGAGAATGTGTTGGCATGTGAAGCAAAACCCATGCAGAACCAAACAAAACCAACCAAACAAAATAAGACAAGGATATTTCAACCCAGCCTGTGACTTATGATACAATTTAGAGTATAGAGTATAGAATCTAATTAAGTAATGGAACAGAATTAGCATGCACTATAAATTATGCGTTGTTCTTGGTTCATTTTCTTTAGATGCAATGGAGAAATAACTCACTTTCCTTTACTTCTTCTTGGATCATTGCCTTCCAGAAAACAATAGCTAAATATACCTGGAGTTCACAAAATATAAAAAAGCAACTGAATTTTTATTAACATTGGTATAGATTAAAACGGTTTCAAATTTAGTTTCAGCATTGTGCTCTGAGACTAACTCACTTGGCTTTTACTGTGTCAGAGAATTCAGAGTGCCAAAGATCTACACTCTGTTCCAAAAACGGTGAACAATATAATTTTCTATTTCCCTTCTATCAATTGTGTACGCTTGGAAGTCGTCTCAGATGTCATTTCATCAATTTCTTACCTTTTCTCTCTGCATCCGCAGGTTACTTTTATTATTTCCACCATGATTTTTGCTGAGATCATTTATTTTCCTAGTTTTCAGTTTTCTTAGAAGACAGATTTGTATCAGTATTAGGAGTTAGTATGGTTTTTGAAAGACCGCTAACAGTCAAAACAGCTGGTTTCTACTCCTGGCACTGGTCCCTAAGAGCTCAGTTGTTGCCAGCACTCCGTCTAGTACACCTGCTATATTCCACGCACCTGGCATCATTCCTGGAACATAGTAACTGCTCAACAAATATTTGAAGGGATGAGGGAGGGAAGGAAGAAGTTGGCTCTTAGGAAGTAATTTAATTCTTTTCACAAATTCATTCTAGTTGAGAAGCAAGAGAATGATAAAAACAAATATATAGGCAAATAAGTTAAGAGAAATATAATATGTAAAAAGAAAACAAGGAATCAAGAGAGACTTAACAGGACAAGATATAATTTAACAGGGAAGCAGGGTCGGCTTCCATTCGCTGGGAACATGTAAGTCATGATCTATTATATCTCTTTAACTGTCAACAAGACACTGAAATCATCCCAGACTGAACCCCTTATCTCTTTCCTACGACATCCCCAAAGTGCCCTCCCTCCTATTTTACCTGTCCTGGAAAATGGCTCTCTCGTTCATACAGCTATGGTAGCTGGAAACTAAGGAGTCATCATTGCCACCTCACTCTCTTTCTGCTAACATGCCCAGTCTATCACAAAGTACTAAAGATTTTGCTTTTTATTTTCTCCCAATATTCATTTCCTTAACTCTCCATCCTCACTATTACCTACACCACCCTTTTAGAAATTCACCTACATTTTAAAAAATTCTTCTCTGTAGCCACTTTGGTCCTCTTGTACTCCTTCACCCTCACAGTAGCCAAAATACTATTTTCAAAGGCAAATCTAACTATACCAGCTTTCGACCTGAAAACTTTCAGTGCCTTTCCATTCCTCTTGACATAAAGGAAAAGAAATCTCTTTATGATGCTACCAAAAAGAACCACCATTCTGCTCTCTGCTTCTATGAGTCTGACTATTTTAGGTATCTCATATACATGGAATTGTGCAGTATTTACCCCTCTGTGACTGGCTAGTAGTGGCCATCAGAAGGTAGGTCTCCACTAAGCTCACTTCCACAGAGATAAAGGTGTTCAGGCTTCTGGGGCCGGGGGAAGACTCATTTGGCACCCACACACATTCCAAAGATGTTTCCCCTTAACACTTGAAAGAAAGCATGGTAATGTAGAAAAAACCTCTGGCACAAAAGCTAGTCATGCTCCTTTTTAAAGCTGGCAATTAAAAGAAAGAAAAAGAAGCAGAATCATTTAGGAGTTTAGGATACCTTTAAGGCTTGTTTTCTTTGGCTTCAAGAAGAGTAAAAGTCACTCTTGAATTTCATCCATATGTTTCTGAAAATGGTTATCTAACATGGTGCAATATCCAAGGAAAGCTTTTTCTAAACACTATAGGTAGGCCCAAACTAAGATACATATGGCCAGATTCTGAAAAAATAAACAGAAAGAGAAGAAAGCTGACAGGAAGTAATTTAATAGGCCATCAGGATGGAAGAGGAGTCAAATCACGATTAAAATCCTCAATGCCCACATCCCACATGCTTATATGGGTCAATTAAACACAAAATAAATATATGGAGAATTTTTTTAATTTTAAAAATTATCAAGAATATATGGAATCAACTGAGAAGAGGTAATATATCTAATCTTTGCTTATGCCCAGTAATTGCAAATGGTATGAATGAAAATATACCTGTTTATGGACATGGATGATGAATAAATAGGAGATGTTTTTCTTCTTTATAAAAATGAAGAACCTTCTTTTTAATTAGTTATTTGCGAATTTCAGGGCACAGTGTGTTAAAACAGTTCCTGAAAGGAAATATGTAGATAACTTTACTTAGATAACATGGGTTCTATTTTTACTCAGTTGGCTTATATATCACAACTGGTGATTTGTCCTAGCTTCAAAGATATAGCTTGAAAATATTTAGGACTTTAGAAAATTTTCCTTAGATAAAAATCAATTCAACTTAGAGAATGTGAACTGTTATTCTAATTATTATTACTTAATTGATTTATTATTTGTATTATATTTCAAATTTCCTAGGGATTAGATGCAGCATTGTACAGATTTTATTTAAATCAAACAATGGTAAAAGTTCAGCAGAAGGTTAGCCAAATCTGGTAAATTGCAATAAGAAACACGAAAAGTCCAAGAAAAGTTGGAAAGTATGTACATTAAGAAAAAAGGAGCAATAATGAGAGCTTTAGGTCCTTAAGGAGAATTCTAAAAGTTGCTAATAGAAAAGAGGAGAAAGGAAATGATTTTCATATTAGAATACTTGGGAGAACTTTGGGAAAATTTCTATTCCTAAGGCAGTTTTCATAGAGCATCAGATGGTGCCCTTGACAAAGATTGACGTTTAAAATGAGAAAGTTACAGAGCAAGTAGAGTAATTCAAGTCCAATAAATCACTAGGACCATATGGTATATATCCAAGATTTCTGAAGAAAATAAGTGTGAAATAGCACAGATACAGAGGGAAAAAAAACAGTGTGAAATATAGCCTTAATGGTAGCATCTGCTTTTAAAGATTGGAAGATTACTAATTGGTTCCCAGAAAATAAAGAAAAAAGTTTCAGAAGAATGTCAAATAAAGAATATAATATATTTTGCCTATATTAACCAGTGATGTTGGTTAATCTTGAATATTTTTGTACTATTCTTTATCTTTCCTGGATTCCATTTAAAACCAAACTTTTCTGCCATCTCTCTTCCTGATCTTGGCTGTTCTTCCAACCACACTTTGCTTAATGAGCAGGTGGTTAGAAAACACGGATTCTGAAATTTATTCTCACCTATCCAGGGCAAGAACAGGTTAATTAGTTCTGATATTACACTAGTCCTTCCTCTGAAAATTCAGTTTTGTGTTGTTTTTTCTTTCTCGTGGTTGTTTGTTTTTTGTGGTTGTTTTGTTTCATTTTGCTTTCTTACATTACAATATGTCAGAATATTTGATATCAAACAGATCAGGTATTGTCGTATTTTGTTTTTCAGCCATTAACTCATTCTGTTACATGGCTTTGGAATCCAGTTAGGGCTACTCAAAATATCTATTAATTTGCAGTCTAAGAAAGTGAAAATTTAAGCGAATTTGTTTGTTTACTTTTTATTGAAGTACCCCTTACAGAAAAGTGTGCTAACCATAAATGCATAATTTCAATGATTTTTTACACATATACACACTAAACGTAACCTCCAGCTAAATCATCATAAAAGCACATTGCAGCCTTCAAGAAGTTTCCCTTTACCCTCTGCCACACAGTATTACCCCAAATGTAGCCACTATTCTGTTCTCTAATACCATAAATAGGTATGGGCTGTTCTTAAACGTCAAACACGTGAAATCCTCCAGATGATTGTCTGGCTTCATTTGTTCCAAATAATGTCTCTGAGGTTCATCGAGGCTGTAGTGTCTATCAGTAGATTAACCTTATTTTATTTCTAGGTATGATTCTATTTTATAATATACTATATTTTATTTATCCACTCTTCTGATGATGGAATTTGAAGCTATTTCAGTTTTTGTCTCTTAAGTATAAAGCTGTAATAAATGCTCTTATATTCTTGTCTTTTGCTGAAATATGCACTGTTTTCACTTGAGTGCAAACATAAGAATGGAATTACTAGTCATAGAATAAGCACTTAATTAAATTTAGTAAATAATGCTAAACTGTGTCCCAAAGTGTTGATACATTTAACACTCAAATAGCAATATATATCAGTGTCCAGTTGCTTCACATGTGCACCACCAGTTGGTACCATCAATCTTTCACTTTTAGCTATTGGGTAAGTGGATAAAGGAATCTCATTGTGGTATTAATTTGCATTTCACTGTGGAGTAATGATGTTAACACGCTTTGTGATGTTTATTGGTTTTTTGAATATCCTCTTTTTTGCTGTATCTATTAAGTTTTCTTTTTAAAAAAAATCAGGTCTTTTATCTTTCTCTGACTTCTAAGAAATCTTTATATCTCTGGATTTGAGTCCTTTGTTGAATCTATCATCTGTTTATTTATCTGTATATGGATGTTATAAATTTTGCTGATGTTCAATGACGTTTATTTTATGCTTGTGATTTTGAATCCTTTTTTAAAAACCCTTTGCCTACATCAAGATCATGTAGATATTTTCCTATAATTTTCTCCAAAGCTTTATTGTTCTGCAATTCACATTTATATGTATGATTCTTCTCTAAATATTTTTGCTGTACAGCAGTCCCCTCTTATCAGTGGTTTTGCTTTCTGCAGTTTCAGTTACCTGGGGTCAACCATAGTCTGAAAATATTAAATGGAAAATTCCAGAAATAAACAATTCACAAGTTTTAAATTGTATGCCACTCTGAGTAGTGTGATGAAATCTTGTGCTATCTTGCTCCATCCCGCCCAGGTCGTGAATCATCCCTTTTTTTGATCCCCAACCGTGGACATTGTTCCTGACACTCAACCATGGACATTGTTCCTGACATCCAACCATCGACATTGTCATGGCTCGATAATCCTCCTTCTGACGTATGTAGCCTGACGCTACACTACAATGTCTACATCATCCACCTCACTTCATCTCATCACGTTGGCATTGTATCATCTCACATCATCACAAGAAGAAGGGTGAGTACAGTACAACAAGATATTTTGAGAGATACCACATTCATATAACTTTTATTACAGTATATTGTTATAATTGTTCTATTGTATTATTAGTTGTTGTTAATCTCTTATTGTGCCTAATTTATAAGGTAAACATTATTATAAGTATGCACGTAGAGGAAAAAAGACATAGTACATATCGGGTTCAGTACTATTTGCAGTTTCAGGCATCCACTGGGGGTCCTAGAATGTATTTGCTGTGGGTAAGTGGAGATTATTGTACAGCATGAAGAAAAAGGTTAATGTTCATATTTTTCCAAAGGAAAGTCAAACTGAGCCTGCACCATTCACTGAAAATACCATTTTCCCTCATTGAATTTCACTGGTTTCTTTGTGGTAAATCAAACTGAACTGAACCTTCTATAATATTCCATTATTCTATCGCCTTTCCTGTGCCATTGAAAGAAATTTAAGTTCATAGCCTATAACTTCTTGTGGGTCCACAAGATCCTTCTAAATATTCCACTGTAGTTTCCAAATATTACTTAGGAAAACAAAACACACACACACAAACACGTACACGCACACACACACATACATGCACACACACACAGAATGAGGGAGAGATTGAGAAAAAGGGAACACTTACTGCATTCATAGGAATGCTTTTGCCAGTTTATATCAACCATATAGAAGAAAAGTAAAAACCTTTGTCCACATTGTAGCCAGAGTAATCTTTTTAGCATGTATCAGATAATAATAGTCCTCTGATCTAACATCTCCTGTGGCTTTCCATGGCACTTGCCCCAATATTTTGCCATATTATGGTCTATGATTAACTCTCCAATCTCATCTCAAACAACTTTCCTATGGCTCTCAATGCTGTGTCCACACTAGCTCATTTTTTCTCAAACAAGGCAGGCTTTGCCCTTCTTACAATCTTTGAAATTCATATTTCACCTGGAATGCTGATGTCCAGGTTTGCACTCTGCTGAATTATTTCTATCATCCTGGTCTCAAATTACATTTCCAGTCCAGAGATATCATGGTTTATCAAATCTAAAATGCTCCGCACTCACACCTACCAGCCCCACCCCACCTCACCCACCCCCGTCTCTTTCTATTGAATTCTCCCATTTTATTCTATCAAAGAATTTGTCAACCTCTGACAGCATCTCATTTATGTATTCATTTATACTCATCGATATTTTTTATTATTGTCTACTTGTTTTCTATTCATTCATGCATTTTTCTAAATTTTTTGTATAAATTAAATATATTTTAGTATGTTACTATTTCTTGTAGGTCATATTTGTTGACAAATGTCTTTATTCAGGCCCAAGAAAATATAATTGTGGACTATAATATATTGAATACTGTCAGACTGACTTATTTCAATAAAAAGATAACGGTGGGTTTTTTTCTACAATACACTGAGATGAAAAGTAAATCAAATATAAAGACTTTCTAATCATTTTAGGCTTAGGTTGATTATGCAGAAAGCTTCTGGAATCTTCCTACCTAGACACTAGACACTTTAAAATAATAAAGAAAAGTATCAATCCAGAATGGTTAAATCCTGTACAAATGGGAAACAAACAAACAAACATATAATCCTGTACAAATGGGAAACAAACTTAGGATTGTTGTCTTTGTCTTTTTAAAGGATGTGTGTATGTTTGCACACATGTTCATGCATGTGTGTGTGGGTGTGTTTCCGTTTAGAATCTAAGCTCCTTGGGAGCAGCTATGATTTTTATTCTGAGGGTTAGATGGAGCTTGACATGTAGAACTTGCTAAATAAACATCTGTTGAAATTATAAATCAATTGAGATCTTAATTTTAAGTGAATTCTAATCAAAGTGAACAAACTAAATATTACTTAACATGCTTCTTCCTACACATAGGCTGACCAAAAAAACTATAATTCTTTTTCTTCCCTCCATGTCCACTCTGTTTCTTTCTACCATGAAATAATCATATGCTAATTTTTCAACAATCTTTAGAGATCTCAGTGAGGCTCATTTTAATTCTCATCATTAAGCATATTCAAATATCCATTTCTTTCTTAAAGATATGCGGTAAGATCCTTAAAGTCCCACTTTATGGAGAGAAGATAATATACTGTAGTGGAAAGAGCTTATTAACAGGATGAACAAGATGAAACTTGCCTTAGCTTTCTTATATATATAAAAACAGGACATTAGACCCTCTCTTCTCTAGTCAATTACCGCTGTAACATTCTATGAGTTTTCGCATTTAAAATGAACAAGCTACTTAGTGATATTCTTCATGACTAAGTTGAACATTCACTTTGGATCAGCAGAAACAATCCTGGTGGCTTCAAATCTCCTTCACAGGGAGAAGGCTGGCATTTCTCCAAAAATGGCTACTGCTCCTCCCTGGGATACAAATATCTGACGGTGGCCAAATTTAGATGTCCCCTTTACTAAAGTTCCAACGATGTGTTTCAGAGTCAATGACAAGAGACACATTCAGCAGTGGTAGTAAATTCCCGGCAGCGACTAGAATGAGTCAATTAGGTCCTTAGTGGTTTCTACTAACACAGGGAACTGAGGAGCCTCTGGCAAAGACAGAAGATATTATAGCCAGCCAAGAAGTAAGAAGATCTTACTGTACAGGGGAAAGGTAAGTCGTACCTTTCAGTGCGAAAGACTTGAGCTGGATGGTGAGGGAGATAAAATGTGCGAAAAAGATACTTCTACTCTGCCAGTCTCCCGAGTGTGATGCACAGCAACAAGAGAGGATAGCAGCAAGGGACTGCTCTCCAGATGTGATAAGAAAGAAAAGTCAGCCAGAGCAAAGTACCATTTTAAGACAGAGGTTTTTATTTTTCCATCCATTTTTCTTTATAACAAAGAGTTAAACTTTCTGAGTAACAGCATTTTAAAAATTAGGAAAACTGTCCTTTGAATGGAATAGTTTGAGTTCATCTTGTCAGATAATAGGCACACTATCAGGAAACTGAAAGGCTTCTGTATGACTTTTTACACCAAGAAATTTGGATACTATATTTTTTGTGTTTTCTTAGCAAATGGTAATCATTTCTTTGATGCCATAATATAGAGCTTTTACTAGTAATGCTAGGAAATGTCTCAGTAACACAAGCAGAGGATAAATAATTCATCTTGATTCTTTTCTACATATTAAACAAAGTGTCCAGTGACATTGATAAAAATAAGTATTAAGGGGGGCCGGCCCGGTGGCACAGTGGTTAAGTGTGCATGTTCCACTTTCACGGCCCGGGGTTTGCCGGTTAGGATCCCAGGTGTGGACCTGTGCACCACTTGTCAAGCCATGCTGTGGCAGGCATCCCACATATAAAGTAGAGGAAGATTGGCATGGATGTTAACTCTGGGTCAGTCTTCCTCAGCAAAAAGAGCAGGATTGGTGGCACATGTTAGCTCAGGACTAATCTTCCTCAAAAAAAAAAAAAATAAGTATTAGGGTAGCTTCAGGTTTCTTTCAGACAGACCTTCCAAACTGAGCTTGCTCCACTTAGACTGAAAAGTCATCTGCTAACCTTTAGCAATTTGGTCAATGCCTCGTTTTAGGCTACTGGTCCCTTTTGGAGATTGGGGATTTAGAAAACAATTTAAATATAAAAAAAGAAGAATTTATCATTGCTAAAGATTGGATATCACAAGTCAGTCTGACTTAGGGAATCTCTAAAATGTTTAAATGCTTATTAAGATATTTCTTTAAAAATTATGATTAGGGGAAGCTGACCCTGAAAAATGAGTAGCCTAGAAAAGAAAGTGAAAAACATAGAATAATTTAAAAATATGCATTTTAACCTTGCTTTGGTTTTTTCCTTTAAACTACAGTTGGGATAAACAAATATTAAGCTAGATAATTTGAAAAGTCAAGGACATCTGTGTGAAAGTTCTCCTTCTCTAAACACATCATTTATTCTCACCAAAGATTTCTCTAAACAACATTTCCCTGTTACCAGTGAGAGGCAGTATAATGTAGTAGAAAGAACATTATCTTGGATTTATGTCCTTGATGTGTCTTATCCAAAATAGGTTAGCTCTGATCCTCCATTTCTTCATCAATACATGTGGGAACATTAATCCTGCACTTAGGTAATACTAAATTCTTGTAAAGATTTGGTATCATGGAAGTCAAATGTAAATAATCAATAAATGGAATTTTTTTTGTCTTTCTTTTTTTGTATTCACTACTGTAGTAAAAGCAGTGGCCTTTTATTAAAATAATGAATAAATTTAAAAATTGTAGGAAACTAGAAAAGGAAGAGAAAATTAAAACTGAAGTAAGCAGAAGAAAATTAAAAGAATTAGAGCAGAAACCAATGAAATTGAAAACAAAAAATGAATAGAGAAAAATCAAAGAAACCAAAAGCTGGTTCTTTGAAAAGATCAATAAATCAATATGTCTCTAGCCAGGCTAACCACAAAAAAAAGAGAAAGAACACTATGAAAAATCTTTGCAGAAAACATAGGCGTAAATCTGCACGATCTTGGATTTGACAAAGGATTCTTAGATATGACATCAAAAGCACAAAGTTACAACAGAAAAATAGGTACATTGTACTTCATTAAAGTTTTTTAAAAAGATATGTTTCAAAGGATACCATTAAGAAGATGGAAGGCAATCCAAAGAAAAGAAGAAAATATTTGCTAATCATATACTTGATAAGGGACTTGAATCAAGAAAAAGAACTGAAAAAAACAAAACCAAGAAAACTTCCTATGACTCAATAGTAAAAGGACAAAAAGCCCATTTTAAAAATGGGTAAAGGATCTGAATAAACACTTCTCTGAGGAAGATATAGAAATGGCAAATAAGGACATGCAAAGATGTTCAACATCACTAGTTGTCACAGAAACGCAACTCATAACTTTGTGAGATATTGCTTCATAAGCATTAGGATGTCTACAACATAAAGCTGGGGGCCAGTCCTGTGAAGTAGTGGTTAAGTTTGTTGTGCTCTGCTGTGGCGGCCCAGGTTCACTGATTTGAGTCCTAGGTGCAGACCTATACCACTTGTTGGCCATGCTGTGGTGGTGACCCACATAGAAAATAGAAGAAGTTGGACAGATGCTAGCTCAGGGCTGGTCTTCCTCAGCAAAAAAAGAAAAAGAAAAAAAAAGGAAAAAAAAGTGAGATTGTAATAAGGTTCAGTATGGAGAAATTGGAACCCTCATATCCTGCTGGTAGGAATGCAAAATGGTGAAGTCATTTTGGAAAACAGTTTGGCAGTTTCTCAAACAACTAAACATAGACTTACCATGATCCAGCAATTTCATTTCTTGGTTTATACCCAAGAGACATGAAAACGTATATCAACCTGAAACTTGTATATGAATGTTTATAGCAGTATTATTCATAATAGCTAACATGTATAAACAATCCAAATATCCATGAATCAATGACTAGAGAAAGAAAATATGGTATGTCCATAGAACGGAGTATTATTCAGCCGTTAAGAAAGAATAAAATACTGATATATGATATATGAATGACCCTTGAAAATATTATATTAAATGAAAGAAGTTGTTCACAGAAGACCACATATTATCCAAAGCCTTTTGTATGAAATGTGCAGAACAAGGAAATCTATAGAGACAGAAAGTAGATTAGTGGTTGCTTAGGGGTGGGATGGGAAATAGTAGGATACGAGGGTGATAGCTAAAGGGCACAGGGTTTCTGTTTGAGAGGGTGAAATTGACCATGGTGATGATTGAACATGTCTATGAATATGAATATGCTAACAACCATTGATTTATAAACTTTAAATGAGTGAATTGTATGGTATGCGAATTATATCTCAATAAAGCTATTTTTAAAAGTAACAAAAAACAAATTACATTGAGCTGCTGTAATATAAACAAAACAAAGCAAAAAAGAAAAAGAAGAAAAGAAAACTCTCCCAAATATATATAAAATAGATGTTAAAGATCACTGGCATGGTGCAGGCAGAGGGTCTCTGCAATTCAAAGTCATTCAAAGACCCAGGTTTCTTCCATTTGCTGTTCTGTTCTTTACCATGGTGTTTTTCTCATCTGTATGGTTAAATGAGCTCGTCTGCACTTAACCAGTCCAATGTATAGGAAAGGCGAAAGAAATTTAGAGCAAAGAGCCTGAATTCTGAGAAGATGATGAGGAAATTGCACAGATTACTTTCACTTATAAGCCATTGGACCAAATTTCGATGTCCAAAGCTAGCTGTGAGGGAGGTTGGGAAATCTAAGTAATCATATGCCCAACTAAAACAGGGGAGGGCGGGTTCTGCTGTCAATAGGCGAGAGAGATTGAGAGGGAGGGAGAGGATACTAAGAGGAAATCGGTTATTTGTGTCATAACTTCTCTGTTTCAAATCTTAAGATGGTTTTTCATTATAATTATGGTAAAATATAAACTCCAAACCAAGATCTAGAGGACTTTTTGTTTTCTGGTCTCTGCTCATCTCTCTAACCTTATCTCCTACCTCTGCACTCTCTGTTAATTACCCCAATCCAAACCAACTTTCTTTCTATTTGCTTCTATTTCTATACCAAGGTTGTTTTTCACTTAAGACTTTTGTATGTTGTCATTTGCCATTCTTTGCTTTGGTAGACATTTTTTTTCATATTCTCCTGTGGTTGGTTCTTTCTCCTCATTCAGTTTTCAGCTCTTTGAAGATATTTTCCCTGACCACCCAAACTAAATTGTATCAATTGCTGTTGTTCTCTTTAATCTGGGTTTTTTCCTCCAATAGTAATAACCACTAACCGTAATTACTGCTTTCAATAGTCTTATTTGTTTATTTATTTTATTTACTTAATATGTAACCCACAAAAAGTAATCTCAGTAAGAATAGAGATTTTGTCTTTTTCAATAGTCCTGATGTGACACAAACAGTACATGATTACTTGTAGAGTGAGTGAATAAAAGCAACAATGAATGTGATGGGAAAGTAGTACACAGGGAAGGAATACTTCCTCCAGGGCTGGGAGCTGGGGGGAAAGGTTTTATGAATGAAATGCCCAGAGACCTAATCGATAATTTTAAATGTACCCAGCTGAAGGAAAGGCAAAGGAAACAATTGAAAAACTTTAAAGATTAAAAAAAACAAAATAATGACAACCCTAATTCATTTAAGGATCTTAAAGAAGTGCCCTGAGGCCTTATTATATACTGCAAGGAAGGGAAGGATAAAAGTCAAGACTGGAGAGGTGGAACAACAAAATTATTTACAGAGTGGTTGCCTCAATGTAGAATAAATCCATCCTCACCACGTGCTATATTCCTTCATTTTACTCCGATCATTAAAGGACTTAGTTTAGTTTCGTTTTGTTTTGTTAAGAGAAACAGCTCTCACAAATGCAACTATAAGCCTTTCACAATTTTAGCCTTTCAGGTAGCAGTGCTTCACAATGTCTTGGTCCTTTATTGTCTTATTTCATCACGAATGGTCACGTCCAGGTGCTTACAGCATAGAACAAATGCTAGAATATTCCCTACCAAACATTATAAGGGAAAAAGTTTCAGCACTTTATGCCCAAGTATGGCCATAGAGGGCCTGCGTATAAAATGCACAGTGCAATAGATGAGAGAAAATGTCTCTGAAAATATTACACATTTAAGAAACAGAATCCCTGAAATCTCAAAATTTCCATGGCAGACATTTAATTTGCCTTTTTTCAACACCAGCTTAATCTTTGAATACCTGTGTTTCTTTAACAATGCAGAAAACTGTTGCGAAGCCTGGGCTGAATGGTGTCCTTCTCAAGATTCCTGGGGAGAACTACTCCTAATAGTCCAGTAGTGATGGAGGGTTTCTCTCAGTTATTCAGAGCCTGAGGCTTGAATCTCAGCAGGAGGAGCTCACCTTTTATCCCTCTGATGGGGAAGCACCATATCCCGGCTTTGCATTGCTCTTCTGAATGAGATGAAAGAGCTTCACCTCTATTATGCATCCACATTGTAACTCATTTTTTTAATGCTACGGGACTCTACATTAGAGAGCATGTTTTCAGACACATCAGGGTAGGACTGAAGCTCCAAAATAAAAATGTATGCTAACCTCACTGTTAAAACTTAAATTATTTACCTTCTTTATTTCATTATTTATCATTAGAAAGAGTCTTAAACGTTTTGACTTCAAATACAAGTTCACATCTTTTCTTAAATTTTTCAATTTTTTTTTTCCAGGTGTAGGGACCTGGAAATGGCCACCCCAAGATATGTCTCTTTGGTATCAGGATTATTTGAGGTTGATTGCTTTTGATAAACTGGGACAGGCAAGGAGGCTCTGAGGAATGGAACTTGCCCTTTGTTAGGACACGTTTACATTTGTAAGGTAAATCTCTATCTGTAAAAGGTGCCTCTCTCTCTGTACCAGGAAGAAGAAAGGCGATGACCTTCTCTCTAAAAACTCTTAATCAACACCAAAGGCAAGGACTTAAATCTGCATTTTATTGTGCTAGTCTGGTAACCTCCTGTAACTGACTTCTCTCCCCCTCCCAACGTTGGCATCTCCTTAAAGATTAAGCATCTTTCTTTAGGCTGGGAACCGATTGCAGCGCTCATCTGTGACCACCCCCAGCCCGAGGCAACACACCTGCCACCCTGCGGCGCTCACTGAGACAGCAGACCTATCTGCCGTTTCCATCAAGCGCTGCGCTGACAGAACAGCCTCGTGACTATTGTAAAAGGGACTTTTCAATCACATGTGAAACACCCCGTTTGGGGGCTATATATCCACTATGTACACCCCA
This sequence comes from Equus przewalskii, assembly GCF_037783145.1. Taxonomy (NCBI): domain Eukaryota; kingdom Metazoa; phylum Chordata; class Mammalia; order Perissodactyla; family Equidae; genus Equus; species Equus przewalskii. The sequence continues at coordinate 73,542,585 of NC_091833.1, read as the reverse complement.
CTTCTTCGGTGCCCTTTCTTCCTTCGGGAAGAAAGGCCCCGGGCCATGGTTCCTCATAAAGCTTTGTTTAATTTTCTCTTGCTATTCTGTCTCATGTGAATTTAATTCGTTCTCCGGCCAGACGAACCCCCATTTGGGGAGAGGAAATGTCCTCCTCCCCTACACAGGAATAACACTCCTTAGAGAGTTTCTCAGTCATTTCTGAAGCAATCACATGGGCCATCCACAGAAAGTCAGGACCGGGCTCCTCTGCTGTTATTGCTTTAGCCTCCTTCTCACCTGCCTTCTTGACCTGCAGGAGATCTCTGTTCTCCTCAGCAGGCAAGTCCTACCATGAGGAAACTGCTCACAGCAGCATTTGGGGTAAGCCAGTAGGAGCTCCCCTTGTCTTCAACTCTCTTGCGAGACAGGCCCTTCTATTTAAACTCTCACAATACAGAGATGCCACAGTAGCTAATAATGGGGTTTTCTGAAAGTTCAGGAATAATGAAAGGGAACTATCACATGGGAAGCAACTTCAAACTACAGCGTGGGCAGGGGCTGGCTGTGTTGCCTAGTGGTAAAGTTCCCTGTGCCCTTTTTCAGTGACCTGGGTTCAGATCCTGGGTACAGACGTATACCACTCAGCCTCCACCATGTTGTGGTGGTGACCCACATACAAAATGGAGGAAGATGGGCATAGATGATAGCTCAGGGTGAATCTTCCTCAGCAAAACAAAAACTACAATGCGGGCACCAATCACTCTTAGGATTGTCTCACAGGCTTGATACATCCCTAAGTGCCAGGGTCATGGAACCCTGATCCACGGACATAGATATACTTCAGTCTCCCCTGCTTTCCAAGGTAGGCCAAACTATCTCTGAATTCAAAGTTAGGAAAATATTTTTTACTCTCAGTTTAAAGTTTTAGTTTTCTTGATCGTTATTGCCAACTTTGCAGATTAATTAAGAATAGGAAGGTATTTTCCCTTCCAGAAAAATCTGTTCTTTTACACACTTTGGAATATTCTCTGGACTTATAACTACAGCTGAATATAGTCCAATATTAATTATTTTCTCAACGTTTGAGTAATCTAGGTTTAAAATAAACTACCTGTAGGATGTTAGCAGCCCAGTTCAGCTGCAGTGCATCAAGCTGAGTCCAAATTTTTTACCATCTCTCCTCATGAGAATTCTAGAAATCTTGAGGTCCAGAATCACTTGATTATTTTTTAACGTAACAGACTTTTGATGGATTATCATATTTTGTAGTTGATAATAATTAGCAACATGATCAATAAAACCCTCACCAAGATACATTCAATTTAAAATGACTTAATTAATTCTCAGACTTAATGACACGTGCCTTCACTAAGATTTTGAAAACAATTTCTATTTAGAAATTTACCTTTCAGTCAAACCCTTTTTACATTTTATATTTCAGATTCCTATGATGAAGTGTTTCAGTAAATATTCTGCTTTTGTTCTGAATACTTTGAAAAAGGAAGGATTCTTTCACTTCGAATGACCACCTGGATAGATAAGAACAGCTTTCAGAAGCTGTATCCATGTCCTGGAGGCCCTGTCTTTCTTCTCAGTCTCCTCGAAAAAAGTCAGCTGAAATGACACTTTATCAAGTATTTTAAATATCTAGAAGGATCATTTTCACATTAAAATTTTAGACTAGCACATCACATAGAAAGAATAATACCTTTCATCCATTTTCTTTAAAACTTACAAATGAAGTGTAGGGACACAATATCAATGTTCTCACTTAAAGGGGCAGTTGGTAGACCCAGTATTTCACTTGAAAAATAGAAGGAAGTCTTATAGATTAAAAAAAATACAGAGGTAAATATAGATAATGATAAAATATAAAGAAGTAATTCTTTTTTTGGAAATAAGTTTATATCAGCAAGTATAAAGAATGGATTTTAAAATCTCAATATTAAATAACAGCAATTAAATGGCTCATCACAAAATGCTCAAAAATAAGTAAGCAAATATTTATAGTTTTACAAAGATTCTCAGGATTCTCATGCATGAACTAGAGAATTGGCTCATATAGGTTCATATGTTGTCAACTATTGTCTTATCCTTTTGAAAGTTGAAGCACTCTGGTACAAAGGGTGTCATTGTGACTTGTGGATTCTGGGATGCTGCTTAGATAGACTGACCTAAATTGTCATTGAAAAAAATTCATTTTTTTAGAGTAACAGAAGCACTGTTCATAATTACACCAAGAAAAATCAAGAAAACCCTAGGTAGATCTTCCACCACAAACCTATACTCTTTCCTGCGAACAAGTCAGCTGGGATCATTCTTTTTCCACTGTGTCTCATATTAGCTACCATTTTAGCCTAATGTTCTCTGAATGCCTCACATTTTCACAAGTCATTACTCTTCTACCTCGCTCTAATATTAAATAAAATCCCACATGAAATACATACCATTCACGGTAAGGTTAATAACTCTTCCCTCATTCATTCAAGATACAATTATTGCTAGCTCTTCTTTAAAGATTGGAAGTAACTACCTTTTGCTAGAAAAGAAGAAAGTCAAGGATTCCTTGGGCTTTTTAGCACAAAATACAAGAAGATCAACATACTACTGTGCTCCATCTTTGCAATAGTAACATAAATACATTCATGCAATAATTATCAGTTAAGATTCTTCATTGTTAATAAACAGAAGCATCAGAGAAACTTTAAATAAATAAGCACCATACAATAACTAAATACATACTGAGTGTTTGAATAAAATATTATAGTAAGTGCTATGAATAACTGAAAAAAAAAGCCATAAGTCCAAAAGGAATTTTCATACTAGGAGAAAACTTAAATGTGTCTATTATACAGTATAATAGCAGTAGAGTGGGATGCATTACCTGTGTGAATGTAGTCCTATGGGATATAAAGAAATTATTTCTCTTGAGTGATACAAAATGTCATCTGTAATGGAATCTGCCTTTTGCCTTTTACAGTGTCTATTCTCCCTTCTAGTCACAGCACTCTGACTCTCTTTTGTGGAATCCTCTCTGATCTACTTTCAATGTGCTCTTAGTAGGGTTCAGTCCCTTCCCCTGTTTCACTTTCTGCCTCTAGGAATAAACCTATGCTCAAAGTCAAACTAATCAACAAGTGTGTATTTCCTTGGGCAAGTTCATTGTTTTAAGATGAGCACAGGACCCAAGACAAACCAATGAGACACAATTCTGGCTTTTGAAAACACAAGTACTTTCTTGCTGTTGAGACCATTAGCCTGCAACCTCCAAGATCCATCACATGGTCAAAGCTCTTCTGAAAGTGAAAGCAATTTAGAAAAAAAAAAAAACAACAAAGACATTGAGACAGAGAAATTTGATTTGCTAATATTGCTTGAGTATCTGGAGGCACATGTTGCTAAAGAAAATTCTGTGATTTTCATTTACATGAAATAATAAATTGTTCCTTTTCATTGTTTGATCTCCTCTCAATTTTTTAATTTTTTACTTATTCACTTTTTATTTTTGACCAAAGCCAACATTTTTGTTTTATAATCAAGATTCCTGACCAGGCTAATAGTTCATCATAAAGGAGGTAGCATGATCTTTCAACATACAGAGAAAGTTGAATGATGTTCCAGCCAGAGAGAACAAGTAAACAAAGGAAATGATCCAGGGAAATATGCTTAAGGTGGGAATTACCCTGACTGTAGCACAGGGAAAAAGGGTTATCACAGTGGAAAATACACTGCACCATAAAGTCAGTGGCAAGATTGTGCACATTCTTCAATGTCAGAAACAGAAGATAGAATTTTTATTCTGCAGGCAAAAATGTGTCATAGACTATTTTCGATAGAGTAGGAGAATGACAAGATCAACTCTGAAACTTTGGAAGATTATGCTGACAACATTGTATAGGATAGTTTTAGAAGAGGAAATTCTAGAGAAAGAGTTGCAGGGTCATATGGCTGACACAGGAATAAACACTCTTGTGAAGGACCTGTACCCGGAGGAGATAAACGAGAACAAGATGAAAGAGTCTTCTGCTTAATTCAGGACTTTCTCAATTACACAGTCCTATCATTCCTTTTTACTTAATGTGACCACAAAGCGTATTAAAGATCGTGATAAGATTGATGTGAATGAAACTGATAAATAAAAGTGTGAAATACAGAGTTCACTTACAGTTTCTGTGCTTAGTTACTAATAAACAGAAACAAAAGGCATCAGAGACTTCTCACATTAAATGGAGATAATAATATAATAAAAACCAGTTTGGCCACAGTGAAAAATAAAGTATGTGTGTGTGTGTAACAAATTTTATGAACGATGGTACCATTGTAAACTGTCTCCAAGTCCATGTAACGTAGTTTGAAGTGTCATTTGAAATGACACATCCCTGTTGAAACTTTGCCTTAGGCATAAAAAAAAAATTAAAACAAGTGTATTGTGAAGGGTCCATTGTAATTCATTTTATTTTATTGAAATTACAACTCTCTCAATGTGATGTTAAGCACATGTAGAAAGTTACAATAATACAAAAGTCTAGGTCAAAATCAGAGTTTCAACTAGGGCGCTAGAAATGGAATTAAACATATGTGTGGGTTGATATGAGGACCATAATAGAAGAAGAATAGTCAAATTTTGAAATGACTTGCTTACATTTGGGAAATTATCACGAATGAATTTCTGGTAGATGAAGGAAATATTTATTCAGTCGGGAATAATGACCCAAATGTGTATGGTACCTGGATGACAAAGGCTCAGCTCCTTAAAGGGTGAAAGGCCAGAAGAACAACTACTCTATGTGATCCAGAAATGTGAAGAGAGGGAAATGTGATTATTAAGAAGGAGTGACTAAAACCTGGGAAAGAAAGAAGAAATTGGTAAAAATCTAAAAGTTTTAGTGACATACATAGAACATACCAAATTTATACTATGAACTCTATAGCAACCACTAAAATAAGTAAATATATACATACACACTTAGAAAGCTATATAATAGTATATCTAATAAAGTTATAAAGGAGATAACCCTGAATTCTAAAACATTTCTCAAGTAGCCCAAATGAAGATAGGATAAATGGTGATGTATTAGTCAAGGTTATCCAAAGAAACAGAACCAATAGGATGTATATATATACACAGAGGGAGAGAGAGAGAATTATAAGGAACTGGCTCATGTGATTATGGAGGCTGACAGATCCTGAGATCTGCAGAGTGAGTTGGAAAACCAGAGACCCAGAGGAGCCAATGGGGAAGTTGTAGTCTGAAGGCTGTCAGTCTCGAACCCCAGGAGCACCCATGTTTCAGTATGAGTCCAAAGACAAGAAAAAAAAAAAATCCATGTCTCAGTTTGGAGGTACAAAGGCAGACATGCAGGAAGAGTTCCCTCTTATTCAGCCTTTTTGTTATATTTAGGGCTTCAAATGATGGGATAAGGCCCACCCACATTAGGGAGAGCAATCTGCTTCACCTGTTTAAATTTTCATCTCATCCAAAAACTTCCTCATAGAAACACTCAGAATAATATTTGACAAAATATCTGAGCACCCTATGACCCAGTCAAGTTGACACATAAAATTAACCATCACAGGTAGATAAAGGGAAAATCAAAACTGATGTAGCAAATAGATAACATGCAGCAAGATAGTATACATAATTCCAATCATATAAGAATTATATTAAACATAGATGGACTAAACTCTTAAAAGACAAAAAGTGGATGAAAAAGCAAAATTAAACTATGCGCCATTAAGAAGAGATATAGACTTAAAATAAGATAAAGGTAAATTAAAAGTAAAAATATTGAAAAAAAGATTGCCATGAAAATATTAATTATAAGAAATCTGGACAATTATATTAAAATCAGACAAATTAGCCTTCAAGATGTGCAGTATTACCAGAGACAAAGAAAGGTATTTCATAGTAATCATTATAGTAAAATCATGAAGACAATAACAGCAGAAAAAGACATTACAGATATAAATATGTATGACCCTAATAACAAAAGTTTAAAAAAGTAGATGAAATATAAACTAACTGAACTGAAAGAACAAGGAGACAAAAATGCAATTATAGTAGAGTCCAATATTTCCTAGAACAAATAGAAAATGAGTAAGAATATAGAAGAATTGAACAACTAACTCAAAATAATTAACATTTACGACATCACTATAAGGAACAATTATAGAATACAATTCTTTTCTAGTGTAACAGGAGTGGTCACTAAGATAAACAATAAGCTGGGCCATAAAACAAATCTCAATAAATTTAGAAGACATAAAATCACACAGAGTATGTCCTCTCAATGTTAAGGGAAGTAGTTATTTGGCATTTAATATTTTTGGATGTTAAGATTTTCCAATATATGTTTTTAACCTATCTAAATCCACCTTCAAATAACAAATACTAATGTATAGTGTAGGTACGTTCTAGCAGAGTATTCACAGTTCCTCCCCTCATCCAACATGACGTTTCTGTCATTCATTTAACTTACTCACATGCAATCATTACCCATTGCATTGGCACTATTATTACTTTAAGCAAAACAGTTATTTTTTAGGTTCAGAGAGTTGAGTGACCTTCCCATGGTAACACAGCTAAAAAAGTTGTAAAATCCAGACTCACATGCTGTCCAGGGAATTGAGTGCATTGGTGTTCAACCTTCTTTCCAAACTCCTTTCAGTGTCAAAGGACTTCTTGCATTGCAGATAATGGGAAGATAAATAGAAAATTCCACAGATAGCTTTGCAGCAACAGTTATGGATAATGAAGTGTTCACCATCAGGGACACTTCAGTAGGATTTAGGGTACAGAGCGAAGCCGAAGTCACACTGCTAATTTCAGTCTCTGCTGACAATTCCAACATGAAGACATCTAATTCTTCATTGTCTTGATAGTGAGAGCTTCTTGATCGTGAATGTTTCCTGGTTATGGCACCTGCTCATGGATCTGAAAGTAGCAGTTGTAGTGGCACCTTTTCCATGCTTTGGGTAATTTTATGATTGTAGTAAAGGCATTAATGCTCTTGTGACTCAATTCTGCACCATCACTCTCAAGGTCAATCCTGATAACCGAATCTTCAGTGTATTTATTAAGACTTCTTTGTGATTCTTCTGGCCATTTGCATTCCTTTCTTCTTGAACTAGTGCATTATTTAAGGTACAAGCTAAGCTGCTTTGAAAATCAAACGAAGAATTCCAATGGCTCAACCAAGATAGACTTTTTCCCTTTCTCTCTCTCTCTCTCCGTCACCTAACAGTCTACAGGTATGTAAACAGCACAAATTGCCCAGGAAAATCTGCTCTAAGTGATCATCTAGAGACCCTGTTTTCTTCTTTTTTGTTGTTCTGTCTTCCCCTAAGGTACTAACCTCATTTGCATAGTCAAAGTGCTTCGCAAGGGCCCATCAGCATTCCAGCCCTCTGTGATCATAGAGGTACTTAAATCAATTGGAGAACCAGAGTTCAAATTCTGATATTCTTATTCCAGATGAATGCACTTAACCATTATGTTATACAGCATGAAAGTACCCAGATGACGCAATTACAGAACACAGCAGATACATGTAAAAAAAAATATATAAAACCAAAATGAAGGTTAGGAGTGGTTTGTGGTTGCGATCTAAAGGTGAAGGGTGTAGCACATTCATACAATGCAATACTTCTGAGTGATAAAAACAAATCATTGATACTTGCAAAAGCAGGTATGAATCTCAAAACGAGTATATATCATATAATTCTAGTTATACGAAGTTCTAAAAGGGATAACACTAATTTCGTGTGAAAAACAAAATAGAATAGCAGTAGCCTCTAGCAGTGTGGCTGGCTGACTGAGACGGGGCAAAAGAGAAGTTTCTGGGGATGATAAAAATGTGCTATATATGAGAAAAGAGTGCATTGTTACAGCTAGTTATATTTTACAATTAAAATTTGCCTATCATTTCATGTACGTTTTACCTCTAATTAGCAGTTTTTGTATTTTAATAGTGGTGGGGATTAGACATTTTGTAATAACTGTGGTATATTCTAGGCCCTAACAAATGAGGAAATATATTAAGATTAAAGGTAGAAAATCTTTAAAAGTTGCTTCCTTACCAGATGTAGGCAATAAAGAAGTGAGAGGAAATCAAAAGGAGTCAAGAATCACTCCCTGAATTTTGGTTTGCTCCACTAGAAAATGTTGATGCCATTTACAGGGATCAAGGAAGGGAGAAAGAGGAGGTTGGGAGAAACAGCTCTAGGAAAAAGACATTGATGAATATTGAATCCAAGGGAGAGGCCGGACTCTCCCAGAGAGAGGGGATAAGTTAAGAAGAAGACAAAGAGGATCTTTTGGAGTGGTGATGTTTGTGAAAAAATGTTACATGGAGAATCAGGATTGCATATACCCTAGAAACTAATTATCACAAGTCAAATGGAATGATTTTTCTTTGTCCCGTACAGTGTTAATTCTCAAACTTTAGCATTCCTCAGCGCCACCCACCTGGAAGAGTTTTTAAATCACAGATTTCACAGATTGTTGGATTCTACGTCCAGTCTCTGATTCAGGACTTCTGAGGTCAGTGGAGCTGGCATTTGCTTCTAAAATGATCTTATGTGTTTCTCTTGATGATGGTTTGGGGCTCAGTTTCAGAATAACTACACCATACAAATGACATTATAGTCATGCTCTATTTTTGATGCATTAATGAGTATTGTTGTCAATTTCACAGGTAAACAGAAAGAAGAGCTTGTCATAGTAAACTTGGAAGAATAGACCAAATTAAAATGAAAAAAAGTAACACACGTATATACATATACACATGCATATAAATATGTGTGCATATAAACTCCATATACGGCAAGGATTCCATTGGATGAGTAGTCGTTATGCATTTCCACAAAGATATGAGATAAACAAATTACGATTGGATCATTTCACTTTATTTCAGTTACCTTAATATTTGTTATCTCACTGAAAATAATTGACTATAATTAGGACTACTATGATGTCAGCTGTGTAGCCATTTATTTTCCTAATTATTATTAAAAAAAAAGTTTCAGCAAGCTTGGAAAGAGAAAGAATTAAATATAATTAATAATTTAGAAGGCAAGAATATTGGAGACTGGAGAGACAGTGTTATGTATGATTCTTTTGCAAAGAATGGGTCACAGAATTATTACTATACGAAGTTGTCTGTATTAATTTTACAAAATAGTCTTTTCATATCCTATTATATTGCTTTCTTTCTTTTTCCTTCTCATTTCTAGGAAGACATAAAGATTGCAATAGAAGTTTCTCATCTTCAAATATTTTTTATACTTTTCAAAAATTTAGGAATAAAAATTAGTTGTAAATTCATATAAAAATTAATTTAAAAAATGAGAGCTGGGGGCTTGCCCAGTGGCATGGTTGTTAAGTTTGAGCATTCCGTTTCAGCAACCTGGAGTTCGCTGGTTCGGATCCCAGGCGCAGACCTATGCACTGCTTATCAAGCCATGCTGTGGCAGGTGTCCTAACATATAAAATAGAGGAAGATGGGCATGCATGTTAGCGCAGGGCCAACCTTCCTCAGCAAAAAGAGGAGGTTTGGCAGCAGATGTTAGCTCAGGGATAATCTTCCTCCAAAGAAAACCCCAAAAAACAAAAACGAGAACTGGAAATATGAAGAATCTAAGTAAATACTGATGAAAAGGACAAATGACTTTCAAATCAACAGTATAACAATAATACATAAATCTCCCTTTTGGAAAGAGCATGCATCTACCATCATAGTTCAAAAAGTTCATATCCAAAGTTGACATGTGGCACTTATAATTATGCATACAATTGTATATGCATATATGTATAGATGTATATGTTTAGATATAGATAAAGACTTTTTTTCAATTTGATTCCTATTTCTCAGCACTAGTGAGATTTGAGGAGAAAAGTTAAAATGTTAAAAATTTTCCAAATAAATTAAGCCACCAAAATCATAGGGACATTCTGAAACAAATAATACGATTTATTTTAACTAGAAAAGTAGCATTAAAAAATAAAACCAGAGGCTGGCCCGGTGGCACAACAGTTAAGTGTGCACATTCTGCTTCGGCAGCCTGGGATTCGGCGGTTCGGATCCCGGGTGGGGACATGGCACCACTTGGCATGCCATGCTGTGGTAGGCATCCCACATATAAAGTAGAGGAAGATGGGCATGGATGTTAGCTCAGGGCCAGTCTTCTTCAAAATAAATAAATAAGTAAATAAATAAAAATAAAGCCATTAGAAAGCAAACTTTTTTTTTTGCAAGGATTTGTGATTTGTACAGATGAAAATACAGAAAGATATAACAAAAGCAAATATTTTAGCCTATATCTTCTAAAGTAGCCAAAATTTTACTTAGAAATTAAACCTAAAACATATATGTGTTAATACGTAACAGAAGTTATGTATTCCATCTGTTGGATTCGTTAAAATATCAATGTACTAAATAAACTAGATATTACATAATGTTCATTATATATCATCCTTATCTGTCAAAGGATCTTTAAAACAGTGCTCAATAAATCTTTGATTAGGTGCCTGCTGCTTTGATTTATGGATTTACATGAAAATGGAAATTTAAAAGTTAAGAAAAGAAAAACTGCTTTTCAGTAAATATCCGTACCTTATTGTGCTTGTTAATAACAAACATCTTTCTTAATGAAACCCAAAGCAAACCTAATAAGGACATAAGGTGAAGACAATAATACTTTATATTGTATTACAGTGGTGTGCTGCATAACAACATTTCAGTCAATGACAGATCTCATCTTGGACAGTGGTCCCACAAGATTAATCCCATATAGCCTTGTGTGTAGCTGGCTATACCATCTAGGTTTGTGTAAGTACACTCTATGATATTCAGACAGTGATGAAATCATCTAAGCATGCATTTCTCAGAATGCATCCCTGTCATTAAGCAATGCATGACTGTATATAGAAATTCACTCCTCATCAATCATGGTTTTCAAAGAAATTTTGTCTTTTCTCTGAACACAGATTAGGACTATGGAGCATACAGAAGCTAATTCATTTTTGAAGGGAAAGGAATCACGTGATAAAACTGAAGGATGTGAGTTTCCATCATGATGCTTTAAAGTTCGATTTGAAATGTAACATAGCTTCCTGCTTCTCTTATCAAATATTTATTCTTATGTTATTTACAAATTTATTTATAGGGGAAAAAAGAAAGAAAACAAGAACAAATTTTGTTCCCAAGAAGCTTATATTCTGATGTTGAAGTAGGTATACAAAAACAAATTAAAAAGTGAAACATTGAATGTTTCAGATGATAAAAAGTAAAATGGAAAAAAATAAAATGCGGAATGTGGGGGTGATGAAGAAATGGGAGAGCTGACATTTTAAATAAGGTGGTCATGGAATACGTCCTGATAAGATGACATTTGAGCAAAGTGGAGGGAGATGAGGCAGGAATCCATGTGGATATCTGGCGAAATGGTATTCCAGGCAGAGATACAGCAGGTTCAAAACCTCTAAAGCAGAGGTATTCCTGTTATGTTCATGTAACAGCATGTAGGTCAGCATTGCTGGAGAAAAGGCACGAAGGAAAAGAGTAGTAGAAGATGGAGATAAAGAGTCAACAGCAACAAGAACTTGAGGGTTGTAATAGGTCCTTATAAGTGTATGTAAAAGAATCTACTCAAGGATGAGAAGCAGAGTGACATAATCTAACTTATATTCAGCAAGATTGTTCTGACTGCTATGGTGTTTATAGAGTGGGGGCTAGGAGAGGAAACAAGCATATAAGAATGGAGACTTCTTAAGAGTCTATTGCAATAATACAGTTGAGATATTTTTGTAGCTTTACTCATGATAGTAACAATGGAGGTAACAAGAATTGAGAATAGAGCCAGCATGACTGATTAACTCTTTGAATATGAGCAGTGAGAGAAATAAAGAAAGCAGGAATTAAGATGATACCAAGCCATTTGGCCAGAGCAACTGGAAGTTGCTGTACACAAGGATGAAGACATGATGTGGGCTACAATGAAATACTTGATCTGGTCAATGAGTTACATGTCATAAAAGTCATGTCACTAGAGGAAAAACGATACAATAAGTCCATAACTGGAGGGCTGGACATTTGAATTTGAGGGTATGGAAGTAATATGATTACTGGGAGTAAGAAGGTTTAGGGAAATGCACCCAATTAACTAGAGTTAATTTCTGCTAAAATAGAGAAGACTTATGTGAGGAACAGGATTAGTGAGGAAGATCAAGAGTTCCTTTCAGGATGATGAATTTGAGTCGCCCATTACTCATGCAAGCAGAGATCTAGGAGGCTGTAAAACACAAGACTTGTCATCATATATATGATATTTAAAGCCATTAATCTATATCTTAACTAATAGGTAATTAATGAAGATAAAGAAGAGAGGTGTTCCAAGAACTGACTGCTGGAACAAATCGAAGTTTTGATGACTAGGAGATAAGGAGAAACTATCAATGGAGAGTGAGAAAGAGAAGGGAGTAGAGAGGAAGAGAAAGAGGAGAGCGTTTCAATTCAGAATCCAAATATTGCAAGTCTTCCACTTGCTCAACTGTGTCAAAAGCTGTTAATAGGCTAACAAACCTTAGTATTAGAAACTGACCATTGTGTTTAGCAATGTAGTGAGCAGGTGCGAGAAGAGCAGTTTCTAGAAACAGTGGGCTAGTAGCCAGAATTGATTGCACTCATGAAAGAATAAAAAGAGAGGAAATTGAAGACAGGAGTTGTTAACATTTTCAAAGCCTGCAAAGTTTTCAAAGAGAACAGAGAAACGAAGTCACAAAAGGCTTTATTCGTTGCTCGTTTTTTTATATGTTTGTTTATTTTAGAATGGTAGAATTTTTTTTTTTCAGTTTTGTATACTGATGGGAATATTTGTTATTCTGGAGAGGGAAGATGAGAAATACTTGAATGATGTCTTTGACTAAATGAGAGGAAATAGTGCATAAGTAGAGGGGTGACATCATCTGGAAATGTGAACAGTCATTAATATTAACAGGAGTCTAGAGAAGACAATGGAGAAAAAAGTTATAATACGGTCATCTCAGGAAGTGGCAGACTGAAAGGATTTAGAAAACATAATAGACTTCCGAGGCAGCTCAAGGATCCACTTGAGGTTAATAATCATGATTATAATGTGAAGCCACTCAGCATGAATTTGTTTGCCAGCCAACCATGTTCAGCTGCACAAGTCCTTCTAGGAGATTGCATTTGTCTTTGAAGTTCTGCCAGCTGAGTTTGACCATCCTAGAGAAGAGTAAGTAACTTGATGGTGCTTGCAAGGATGTGATTACAATGATGAATTGTAGATCATCAAGGAAATGAAGAGGTGATGTATGTTATAATGAAATATTTGACTTGGTCAATGAGTTATACATCATAAAAGTCATGTCACTAGAAGAAATAAGCTAGAAATAAGTTAGTAACTGGAGAATTGGACATTTGAATTTGAGGGTATGGAGGTGATATAGTTAGTGGAAATAAGAAGGTTTAGGGAAGTGTTGTCCAATAAAAATTTGTGTGATGATAAGAATGTTCTTATAGTCATAATAACCACTAGAAAATGTGGCTATTGAATCCTTTATATGGGGCTACTGTAACTAAGGACCTAACTTATTTTAATTAACTTAGATGTAAATACCTACATATAGGTCTTGCCTAATATATGGGGCAATTGCTGGTCTAAGGGATGCCCTGAAGAGCAAGTGGCTGAGGAAGAGTGGAGGAATAGCACAAATAGTGTTAGAGGTTGGGAGAGCGAGCCTGAGATGGGGAGGAATGGCCAAGGTGAGAATAGATTAGTCTCTACACTACTGGGTAATGGGTGGTATAGTGTGATGACATGAGATTCAAAACCGGGACATTTTAGGAAAGAAAGAGAGAATATTCTAGATTCTAGCATCTAGAACTGGCAATGAGGTCCAGGGGAATAAGATGTGTGAGAAAGAAAATACCCATTCCTGGAAAGGGCTGCATGGGAAGTCCTGTTCTCAAAGGAGACCAAGTTTCATTTGGAGTAAAAAGGTGAAGGAAAACTTCAGGCAAGGGGTTGTGTCTAGATAGGATATTTTGCTGAAAAATGACCTGGGTTAGAGACGGCATGGTAGAATGGTTTCTTAAATTTAGGAGAAGTATGAGTTAGGTAAATAAACAAATAGTGTTATGGGAATGCAAATACAGGGAATGAGGAATGACCTAGGAGTCCTAGGCTTCTTATGAGAACTGCTATAAATATGGGTAAAGAGCATGATGATATTAATCCTGACTGTCACAGGATAGACATATTTTTCTATACCCTCCTTGTACAGTTATTATATCATCCTTTCCATTCGAGAAACACTAATTAACCATTGGCCAGCTGTCAGACGTTATGCAAAGCTCCAAAGAGTAAGTGGACAGTGCATAAAATGGACATGGTTCCTACTCATATTTTCTGCCAAAAATATCTTTTAGGGTAACAAATTCCACAGACTTTATCACTGTGTAAATGAGTACTTTGTATGCTGTGTATTATCCTGTTTTCACACATTTTGCTCATGTCAATTGTCAGTCTTCACCTTTCAAAGAGAATTGGTGCATCCTTTTACTCTCTCCTTAAATGATCTCTCCCAGTTTTACCCACTGAGATTGCAAATTATTTTAGTTGTCCTTTACAAGCCATTCTCTAGTCGCATTATGATTTTTAAAAATCCTCTCAATACACTTGGAAAACAGGGAGAGCAGATATTGTGATTACTTGATAGGTGAGAAGAATGAAGACAAATGGAATAACCTGAATCATTATTCCAAAGATTGCATTGGAGCGCCATCATCAGAAAAACTTCCCATTATTCTAAATGCTAATCCATCAGTTTGACAAAAAATTTGGGAAGTTTTTTCCATTTCCAGTATGGAACATTCTGGTGTCCATTTTGGATACAGAAAAAACTGGCTTACTTCCACAGAAAACCACAGTAGTGCTTAACCTTCTGTGTTGGAGAGTAGCCATAGCACCAAGACTTTCCATAATTTCAAATCTGAACTGCCAATGCCAATAATTAAGTAATCAATAAATTCAATAGACATTTTTTTTCCATTCTTTTCTTACTTGACCTCTCTCTCAACTTGAAGCCCTTGACCTTTCCTCTCTGAAACTATTTCTTTGGACTTTTGTGACAATACTCCTCCATGGGTTTCTTGTTGTTTTTTCTCAGTAGTATTTTATTTTCAATGCTTCCTCCTAAAAGTTAGTGGCCATAGATTCTGTCTTTCTTCTCTCATTCCTAGATATTCACATTGTCTCTCACTAGTCTATCATGTTGATGACTTCAGAACCAGTATTTATGATTTGATCTTTGTCTTGAATTTCATACCTTCCTACTGGATATCCAGAGTGCGATCACCATTTCCAAATTTGAACTCATTTCATTTCCCCCTCCCAAACATCTGTGTTCTCTTATGTTTGTCATTGTCTATAGTAGGGCCTCTATCCATTCAGTCTTCAGACCAGAAACCTGGAGTCTTCACTGATTTCTATTGTTCCTCTTTCCAGCTATTCTGTCTCCCCCTCTGGTATTTGCCTTTCTTACAGAACAGTTCCTTCTTTCAATTTCCAGTGTCTGACAACCAGCCATGGTTAAAACTGTCTGCCAAATTGAATTGAATGTCTGAAACTCTTAAAACCAGTGTATTATGCAGCATTTTTCCATGCTACTCTAATTTTTCAATGGTGTAAAAACATTCTCCAGTTTCAAGAAATTTTTTCACTTTTTTAAAATGTATTTTTCCAGACTGTCTTTTTATACAATAATACCTTTTTTTATAATTTTTATTAATTTATATAATAATACTTTTATAGTAAATGAAGCTTTCAGTTATGGCATAATACTGAACTAAATTCACAGATGGAAAATTGCTTACCAAAATGGATGACCTATTTTGGTCAACTCACCTAACTCCTAAACAAATCTTTATTACAGAATAACCAGATGATTTAAAGATCTTTTGAAATTAAGAAAGGATAGAATTTAATTAAAGAGAAAAAGTATTTTTTTACCATTATAATAATAATAAATTTCATTATTACAGCTCATTTCCAGGTCCTCAGCATAAGAGTTGCTTTAAAATATGGGTGAAGGATCAAATATTTCAAACTATTTAAGATTATCAAAATTTAGATCTTTCTGTAGTTACTTATTTAATCTACGCCAAATATCTATCCTTTCTCTTCCAAACAGTTAATAAGATGAAGGATAATTTAATTTTCATTAACGTTTGTGTACTTAAAATAGTTCAGCCTGATATCAACCCATTTGTTTCTATCCAGACAACTAATCAACAAAATTTGATCCCATCTCTATTATCATAGCAGACTCAACCACACGTGAGATAATATTGCACCAACTGCTTCCTACCCTGTTTGTTGAGTGTAAGCCTTGTGCTTTTTAAGGGAGGGAATATCCTTTTTCTTGCTGTGTTTTCTTCCCATGTAGACGTATATGATTTTTAGGTGACATTCAATTGGTGTTACCTGCCCTCAGGTCATCTCCAACTCCTGGTGGCCCTATGAATGAGTGATGTCCACAATATCCTGTCTTCAACAGCCCTACTCACCTCCTGTAGACTCATGCCTGTGGCTTCCTTTATGGAGTCAATTCATCTTCTATTTGGTCTTCCTCTTTTCCTGCTGCCTTCTACTTTTCTCAGCATTGCTGTCTTTTCCAAAGAATCCTGCCTTCTCCTGATGTGCCCAGAGGAAGACAGCCTCAATTTTATCATTTTTGCCCCCAGCCATAGTTCAGGCTTAATTTGCTCTAGAGCCCACTTGTTCATCTTTCTGGCAGTCCAGAGGATCTTGTAGAGCTTTCCTCCAACAGCATATTTCAAATGAATCAACTTTTTTCCTGTCAGCCTTCTTCACTGTCCACCTTTCACAGCCCTACGCGGTAATTGGGAATACGAGGGTGTGGATAATCTTGGCCTTGGTCTCTAATGACATACAATTAGGTAAAGTTAAACTATTCAAAAGGGCCAGCCTCTGGGAAACTCAGTATTCTTTTCTTCCTTCTACTTTATATTGCCATGAGGAAGTTTAATCCTGACTACCTGTTTCAGCTTTGCTGACATAAGCTTTTGTTTGGGTGAGGTCTAGTCTGAGGTGAGGCATGAGAATCAGTAGTGATAGCCAGCCCTTTTGGCCACAGAATAAAGCTTTATTCCCCAATGAGCTTACCAAAATGATAATTGACAGTTTATCACCATTTACCTGTCTCCCATGTTTTACTTAACACTTGGTTAAAAATATAGAAAGGGGAACCTGTACTGTGTATTGAATTTCTACAATTTTAATAATATATAAATGATAAGATGGAATTTTGAGTAGAAGAAAGAAAGAAAAGGAACAGCATTCTCCTTGGCTTCTGCTCAATGCCCAGGGTGGAGTGTAAGTGGCCATTAAAAAGGATTCAAGACAATTTTGATGACTGTGGCTCTTTCAGACAAACATTCCTTGCTCAAGTTAGACAGTCACTTAAAAAAACACTAAGTGGAAGCTTTACCTTATCCAAGATTTCATACAGCACATTTTTTTCCATTTATAAACTCTAACTAAACTTTGTTTTCCTTCTCTTTCTACAAGCTCAAGTCTAATGGGAGAAAAATGGTTTTAATGACATTTAGCATTTCTGAAATCTCTTACCAACATTTCTTCATAAAGTTACCATTGATGTTTCTATGAATCATTTTATATTAGAAGGAAGAAAACATGATCCTACTGAAAAACCAGCATTTTACTCAACACCACATTCTCTTATGGAACTTTATTTATAGAAATGCTTTTTCATGGAATCTTTGTTATTACATGACCCATGTAGTTCATGCCCTATGATAATTATACAGTCTTGGCTACTTTATACAATGAAACTAAACTCCCACAGATAGAAAACAAAGCCCTATTGTTAAACCTATTATATTAGCACTTTCATATCTTGGGATGCAGCCAGGACCCACTTGATTATTTGCAGCCATATAACAAAATTGTTAAGAGAGAGGATTCAAGGTAGACTGTCTGCATAGCAATCTAAAAGTTCCAAAAAATTCTAGCTGTGTGACATCGGTTGAGCTATATAACCTCCTTAATTCTCAGATGTTTAATCTATAAATTAGAAAGAATTGTATTATCTTTTTAATGGAGTTATTGTAAAAAAAGACAAGTAGACAAACGAAGGTGAAGTCAGGCACAAAATTAGCGTTCACTAAACGTTTGCTATTATTTTAACTATCAGTTTGGGATATAAAGGATCATAAATTATTCATCTTTACTAGGTCAAAAAGTGATTCTACAGAAACTAATACATCTAAAGAGCTAGAAACAAAAACAACAACAAAATTAGCTCACTTGCAAATTAATGTCCATACATTGTTTTGACAACAAGCCAAAAACTAAATTATCATTCACTGTTGCCAAGCTAAGCCAAGCAACTGCATCATTTGGATTCAAGGCAAGCAGGCAGGTAGGTATGCAACCACATCGAGGAAGTCAGCTGCTGATTATCCAACTATTGCAGAACTTTAACTAGCAAACCAGTTTCAAAAGTAATGCTCCAGTTTATGTAACAATCATAGATATTTATGATAGGAGGAAACTGAAATAGAATTTGGGTGTTCAAAAGGGACTGAGGAACAAGTATATATCAGTAGCAAAGATACCTTGGTGGTAGCCAGAATACGACTGTTTCTGAGAAGTGGGAGTAGGGCTGCACTAGACAGAAGAAATCAGATTAAAACTGAAGTGAGAGCCGTGCCAGAAACCAGTCTGAATTCCATTCTTAAGGTTTCCATGTACATAGGATGTGACACAGCGTGTTTTAGAACACTGAAATAATTGAATTGAAATACATATTCGGTACTATTTTTCAATTATTGCTTTTTTATTATATTCACATTAAAAATTGTGCATTTGGTGGATGATCCACACCTGATATAAGGCACTTTACTTTAAATAAATAAAAATTGATTGACAGTTCTAGAGTGGAGGTCTAGATTATGTAACTATTGTGTGTGTTACAAGTCTGTGTCTTTGAGATGGAGTGGCTTGTAGACTAACACTGGAAGAATTCTCCTTGTTTGAGTGAAATGGGAGAATAGACAGGAAGGATTGTTTGAATACACCACTATATCTACCTATCCAATGATTTTCATTATTTTGAGCAAGCAAATTAAACTGATTATTGAAAATGCAATCATCTTCTTGGCACATGATAGTTCTAGTGGCTAAAAGTAAAAAAGGATCCCCAAAATGCTAAAGTACATTACACAAAATAGAGCACTGGAGTCGATTGGACTATTTATGGAAGACTCATGTAGATAGGCTCTTGAGTGATATGGACTGAAAATGACCAAATTTCAGGTGTTTGCTAGATTCTCATTTGCATAATTTATGGATAGAAAAATCACAAATAAAAGATAAAAGCGTAAATCTAGGTTGATCTAAGATTGGAACCAATTTATATTCACTCTTGATTGTGAATACGTATGAATGAGTTAAAAGCACCTAGACTTGGAAAAATTAGAGCTGAGCATGAATCTTATCTCTCTGTCAACTTCCAGCTCATCCTTGAACAAAATATTTTCCTTTCTGAGTCACTATTTTCAATGAAATAGTGATATTTATAATAGAACATGTTTGTTGAGAACTTACTATTTGGCAGACTCTGTTGTAAACACATTTTCAGTATATCTGCAGTCATTTATATAGTGTTGCCAAACTTCTATAGCAATGGGAGAATTTTGGAAATTACCGTATCTGGACCATTAAAGGAGTCAGAAAACTGAACAGCAGACATATTAAGTGCTTAGGTGACAAGAAATAGGAGCTGAAATCAGACAATTAAGTATCCAATGGAATCTGAATAATTTTCTTTAATGTCTGGGAGGTGCATGGAAAAATATTGAATTTTTAGAATTAATAAGGTAAAAGCAATAAAACAAAGGAAGAAAATACCGTTACAAAATCGATTTTGCTCATTTATTTTCATTAGTTTTAATTATTTATGATAATACTTCACAATATACCAATTAATGTCCTGTAATATAGTGTATAAAATTAATGACAGAATATATGACTTCTAAGTAGCACGAGGCTATTAAGCCTTTTAATAGAAGTGGGATAGTTTACTTTTTGTGAAAGAGAAGTTTTGGCTTGGAGAATAGTAAAATTATAATAATTGAGTTTCTGCATATTTTAATTAAAACATCGCAAGCATTTATTAAGAATTTACTTAAAAGTTTTATAAGAAATTATTATTTATCTAAAGAACTTACCAGGCATGATATAAACACAGTAATATGGGATTAAATTATAGCAGGAAAAGAGGCATCAGATAATAGTATGTCAGGAATTACCAAGGAAGTGTATAGTCAAATAGATCTGAGAAAATTAAGATTACACGATTTGTCTTTATATTCTACCTTTTATTTTCAGCTGGTTTGAGTGAATAAAATTTACAGTTTTACACAAATTTACCTGAAACAGCGTACATTCCTGGGCAATGTATTGCATACAATGCCAAATACAGACATTTCTTTTTTTTCTTCCTTGATCTTCTTTAAACGACATTATGAATGGTATCAACTCTTCTCTCTCTGCTAAACATGTCTTTATTATGAAATATTTCTGAATATGAATGTGGAAAATTGTTCAGTGAATAGGTGGTTTATACAGACACTTCGGGGAAGATATAGGTTAAATAGGTATGTTAGAAATGAAAGAGAATGGGTGAAGGGAGGGTAGGAGCTGGAAGATGGTGGTTAAGAAAGAACCACAGAAACAATGTATCAAACTACTCAATGTGGTAAGAGAAATAAACAAAATATATAGATAATATCAATTCGGAAAGAATATACTATGACCTGAATGTCAAAAAGGTAGCATACTTTGTATAAAGCTTTGTAGTATCAATGTGAGCTAAATAAAATAAAATGTTGCAATTACCTCCTGGCCCATTCTTATGGGGCTTCTAGGAAAATAATTAGCCTTTCCAGAGCTGCAAGGAAAGCAATACTCTGGAGGAGAGTTACACGTAGAACAAGCGGGTAGAGGAATGGTAGTGTGAAGGTAGAGGAATGGAGTTTATTAACATTGTTAATTTCACAAATTCACAATGAATTCAAGGTTCCAGATGGCACAGTGCAACAGAATGAGAGAGAAACAGTGCAAGGAAAGCTCAGGCATGAGCAAACACAGAGCATGTAAGAGGATGCTGAACAGAGAATTTCCATTTTAAGCTGTAGCCTAGGATGGCAAGAGTGAGGTGGCCTAAGGTTGAAAATGTGTGTCACGGATACAAGAAATTTCAGATGATGTTACAGGGGGCTCTTTGAATATAAGAGGCATTGGCCTGCTGAACATTTGGCAGCCTTTCATCAGAAGCAGAGGAGGCAGCCCCAGAGGGAGAGGAAACATGAGTGATTACCTTGTTAAAGGGTCCTAAGAGCATTAAATGAGATAACAAATATGGAAGTACTTTGTGGATTAGAACAAAAATGAGTCAACTCCAGAAAGAAGCATGGGTGGAAAGAGCAGGAATTCTATAGTCAGACAAGGAGAGCTGTGTGTACTCAACCAACCCATGC
This sequence comes from Equus przewalskii, assembly GCF_037783145.1. NCBI lineage: Eukaryota > Metazoa > Chordata > Mammalia > Perissodactyla > Equidae > Equus > Equus przewalskii. Next base: position 73,520,995 of record NC_091833.1, on the reverse strand, counting down.
AATTGCAATGCATGCACTCTTGAGACAGTCACTTAATATCTCTGCAGTTCAGTTACTTATTTCTAAAATGTGGACAAAAGTTCATGCTGTTTCTGAGGCCAATAAAGGAGCTAACAATGACAAAAGACAATAGATTCTCAAGAAGCATGGGTTCCCACTCTTCCTGCTGTGGCACTCTTTTATGACTTCCCATATTAACTTCTTCCCAAGCAAAACACCTGCTGTCAGCATGGTCAACTCTTATTCTGTATGCCTTAAAACAAAATTCAAGCATCACCTCTTGGTGAACAGACTCCACTTTCTCTTTTTGTACCATCACAAAAAATCTTGTCCTGAATGCTGTTGTAAGACTTATCACATTCTACTGCAACTATTTGCTTACAAGTATGCCTCAGATTAAATGGAAAAATTCTTGATACTAAATGTATGCCATATATCTCTGAAATTTTTAGTTCCTAGCAAAGTTATCTTGGAAATTGTAAGTATATGCCTAAAATATTTACTGAGTAAATCAAGTGAAACACATATTCTACAGGTCTCTACAGTAACGTGCTGCCTAATAACGTTTCAGTTAACAAGGGATTGCATATACAATGGTGGTCCCATAAGATTAGTTACCATATAGCCTATGTGTGTAGTAGGCTCTACCATCCAGGTTTGTGTAAGTACACTCCATGATGTTTGCATAATGATGAAATTTCCTAACCACCCATTTCTCAGAATGTATTCCCCGTCATTAAGCGATGCATGACTGTATTTCATTTTGACTAAGGGCATGTGGCAGACTTCTAGAGAATAAGATAAAACCAACAGAGTAACTCAGTACCTGTTGAATAATCTGATCAAATAAGTTTGTGTTATGACAAAAGCTGAAGTGAATAGTGTTGAAACTATCGTCATTGGTTCTAATAGATGTTTTCAAGTCATATCATGACCGAACTTTGAAGGAAAGCAGACAACTAAAAACCCATCAGTTTTGTGTTTAAGAGTGAACATTCACTATTACTTAGCCAAGTTTAATGGCAACCATTTTAAACTGTCCATTTTGAGGCACGAGAAATGCAAATGTTTTTGTACAAAATGTTGTATATACATTTGTAAGAAGCTTGGAAAGAATACAGCTTGCCTTGTTCTAATTACAATGAATAAAAGAATCTAGAAAACAGTGAGCATTACAATTGAGTGAAATAACAAGTATGCAACAATTGACCCAGCAACATGATTTGGATTTAGAAACTTTTCTAGTTTCATCAAAAGAATCACTTCACTAAGAGGTATATTTTATTCATTCAATAGAATGCCTAACTGATGACTTGGAATACTTAATTGCGTTGGTCCACTTACAAACAGCATGTGCAATTGAGCTACTGACAGGAGGCCTTTATTTATTTTAGGTTGTTTTAGCACAATGTTTGTAGAGGTATGAGGATGAGTTGTATTTAAATATAAGATTTGGGTGAATTTTTATGTGGCCCCTGAGGGTCTATCTTTTGCCTCAAGCATAATAAAAAGGGAATAGTTTCAAATATCTGTATTTTAAGCCCACAATATTCAACTCGATGGTAAATTAAAGAAAATTGATGAATGAATAACCCTGAAACCAGTTCAAGGAACAAAGCTTTCTCAGTGACAAGCAAGAAATGTGGTGCTCTTCTGCTTCATGAAAGCAGTCCCGTTATGTGAATGTTGCCTTGCTGTTCTAGTTTTGTGATGAAAGTTGTTCTGTGGAATTTCCAGACAATCAAGAAATTTGTGTGAAGAACAATCATTCTAGATTTCTCCATAATATTTGGGTTCAAATTAATCATACTCACTAAAATGAACCAAAATGTGATTTGTAGGACAGGGAATATAATCAACCATTATCATGATAATCATTCATGTTTTCCCCTGAAAAGGCTTTGCTTTTCATTATCATTGAGAACTTTGTGTTAAACACTCTTTGGAGTTGCATTTGCGGTAGGAAACAATAGATACAATGTTAGTGCACAGCGAATATTCTATGCGCTCCTCCATGTCATACCCTCACTTCTAGTTAGGCTGGAATCAGGTTTCAGTTTGCTGCAAATAAACTAGGAGTACAAGTATTGTGTCACCGTCTGGCAGAGGCAGGTTACCAAATGTGACTTTTTTTTCCATTCTTCTTATTTATTGCTTATTCAAGGTAGAGTTCCTGCTGAGACTGGGCATGACAAAATGGAGGCAGTCTGGGTCATGTAAATCACTGAGTGGAGCAGATCTCCCATCAAAGCATCTCATCTTTCCTTCAGGGATAGGCAATTCTTTCTATTTTAAGTCAGGCTTGTTGCTGTTGCAGTAGCTCAGTGTACCCTAACTGATACACCTACGAATATCCAAGGTTGAAAGGAACAATGAAAGGCAAGGCCGTGTCCCTAATAATTTGTGGAGCTGTTTCATGAAAATTTGTCTTCTTAACTTAAATCCCATGCTTTTCCCTCTGTTCTTGAAGAGGTCATTTAACCGCTTCAAGAGTTAAGAGGAGACATGTGGCTATATGTGTGATCTTGCAGAGACTAATGATGCAAGAGAGCTGAGATAACTGGTGAAAAGTGGTCCAGCGCATTTGGTAGGGGATGAAAAGGGAGGAATATTAAAGGACTTGGATTTTAAAATAAAGGAACACTTTTTTATCTGTGAACAAATTAAAATTGGGGATAGTTGTAGATACATGCATCCTATATTACAAGGCCTGAAACTTCAAGTGTTGCCTTAAATTCTTTGAGCCTCAAAGGCCCCCCAAGGCCCAATCATGAATTTCCCTATTCTCTCCAGATGTACCCCCACCCAGTGGGAAAGGCTCCCCACCAGTCTAGTTCCTCTATCATCCAACAAGCTGCACCTCACCCAGTCTTCAACCTGATGGACTTTACCTCCCAGTTATTCAAACAAACCACTTACTTCCCCCCCCACCCCGCCAAACCAGGGGATACCCCATCACCTTGTTACTAAAAAGCCGAACTCCCACAGCTCCTTCTGGTTTACTCTAATCCTGAGTGCAACCCCTTTGTGGCTTTGTGTGCCATGAACATTCTCCTCCCCCCAGGCTATGAATATGTATGACTAATAAACTATGGTCAATATCATTTGTCCAGTGTAGGGGGTGTGTGTTTGGCCATCTCATACTATTTAGGGTGGGGGATCCCTCCTATACCATTGGCGTGAACAGAAGATGATCAGTACACACACACACAAACACACACACACTTGCACTGAGCTTATACAGAATTTAACCAACATCTTTAGCAAACAAAGATATTGAGCCTAGGGATTGAGAAGGAAAAAAATAAGAAGGAAAGAAATATATGCTATAAGAAACGTGACCAAGAGTTAAATAAAGATAAACAAACTGAAGAAAAATTGCCCAGCAGCTTTTGGGAAGATGAGGAAGTGACTGATTTCAGTAAGTGTAAAGTTATTTTGGAAAAAATTAAGTTTTGTGATATTCTCCAGCAACAACATAAAAAATAAGAGGCAAAATAAATGGTGAGATATATTCATAGTTGGGTAGTGTTGAAATAGTTGTAACAGAAAAACGTTAAAAAAGAAAAGAGAAAAACTCCAACAACCTGTTAAATTTACACAGAACACATGGTAACACTCTGGAACATATCATCTATCAGGGCCACAAGATAACAAATAGAACAGCATATTTTTGTTGTAGATTGAAAGTACACTAGGGAGCTGTTATCACTTACTAGGTAGTCTAAAACCCGCCCTGTGTATTCAAAAAAGATAAACACTACCCCTCTATAAAGTTTGCCTATTTTTTTATGCAATCCTAATCGTGTTTTTATGTGATATCCAATCTAAGTTTTCTGCAATTAATTGCTTCCATGGAATTTTGGATAAATGCATTGTAATTCCAAATAGTAATAGAGTTGAATATACTTATAAAAGCAAGTCTAAACAATACTGAAGTTGGGAAAGATCCAAAATTATGATAATGTTTATGATCAAGAAATAATATAGTGAAGAAAATAATACTTTTACTAAATTTATTTCTAATTTTTTTTTTTGAGGAAGATTAGCCATGAGCTAACTGCTGCCAATCCTCCTCTTTTTGCTGAGGAAGACTGGCCCTGAGCTAAGTGCCCATCTTCCTCTACTTTATATGTGGGATGCCTACCACAGCATGGTGTGCCAAGTGGTGCCATGTCTGCACCTGGGATCCAAACCAGCGAACCCCGGGCCGCCGAAGTGGAACGTGAGCACTTAGCTGCTGCACCACTGGGCCGGCCCAACTAAACTTACTTTTAAATGTGAAGGCAATGTTATAATGAATCATGACGATATTTATATGTATCTCTACAGGAGATTAAATGGATCCCATTCCTTCGATCCATCTGATTGTCTGAGCTTCTTAATACAACTTCCTGCCTGGGAAATAGATGAACTTAATCTTCAAGTAATTTATGTAGTTGTTGTACTTATGTAAGCATACTTAAGTTATTCTAAGGTTATCAGTCAAATATTTATTCAACTCTTCTGTGCTGTTAAAACAGGAATTATAAATAAATAATATTTACTTATGAGCAATGTTAAGAAGCAAGCCTAAGTCATGTCTCTGTATGACACTTGGTAAATTAATTAATTCATTCAAGCTTTTGGTTCATGTATATTTATATGGTGATAAAACAATGGTAAAGCTTAAAAAGTAGAATAAGTAGGAGATGTGTTGAAGTCAGATGACAGACTGGTATGTTACCAGTGATGCCATTGTAATATCCCTATAATTAAACATTTAAAAAACTATCAATGAAACTCTGTCACGTCACAATAGCAGGAGGTATCTTAAGTCAGAAACCTCAGGAGGCAGAATTACAGTAGGATTTAAAATCCCCATGGGTATTTATAATCTAAGTGGTTGAGTACGTTGTGTTTCATAAACATCAGGCATCCCCATAATATTTTGGAACCATCCACAAAACCCACACAGTGCTGTATATCGTGAAATTTTCTGGCTGTATTTATAACAGTTCTGGTGCCCCTGAGATGTTTGTGAAGAGAACGTTCAAGTGCTCTTGTGAACAGGTAGGTTTTATAGTGGAGAGTTATCGGCTCTTGTAGGAGTTTCTGGAGATATTCACAAAGAGCTTCAAGTCCTTGTGACAACATTCGTTTAATGAATTTTGGTTTACGTTAAGAAAAGTTAAAATAAAAGTTAGTGCAAAAAAGACCAGACTGCTTATTCAAAACCTCTTGCTCAAAATCTAGGCAAACTGATAAGGAAGCCCACACACCCCTTCTTGGGTGCCAGCAAACCATACAAACCCTAGCCCATTCGTGGGACACTCACCAGCCCTACCTCCTCGACAAAATATAACCTAAGCCAGTCTTCCCTCCCTAGTCTCTCCACCCATTTTCAGACCCGCTAGGAAGCCTGCTCTGTTTTCTCCAAAAAGCCTTATTTTGTGAGTAATAAACTTTTTCCTGTTCTCTTGCTGCATGTGCGGTATCAGCAGTCTTGACACTCACACTACATTTTGGGTGGTGGGATCCATTCTGACTCCACAGGATCATGGTACAATGAATGAATAATAAATGAAGAATTGTCACACTAAGAAAAATGTGCTAACCAATATAATTCACTATGGCACTATTCATTCATTCTCTATTTTCAACTCTGTTTCTGTCATTTATTTCTCCCAAACAAAACCAAACATAGTTGCTTATAGATTTGCTTTTGCTTAGGATGTAGAAGTCTCAAGAATATCATATCCATCCCAAAGACAAGAAAAAAACGGATATTCTGCCCCAGGGAACAGGACAAAGACCTATTGTTCCTGGGTAAAGGGTAAAGAGGAAAAGGTTTTATTTTCTCTGAAGGAGAGCTAAGAACATCTCTTGAACCCAGGATACTGAATTACTACAAAGAAATAGGGAACCTGTCTCAAACTGATAACTGTAATTATCAATTTTTCTACATTGTCATTAAAGAATGCTGCCTGCATAAATTCTAATTTTTGTTGTTATCGAGGGTTTTGTCAATGTTTATGATCAAATGTATTATATTTTCTTTTATCAAGATTGATACACCAGTGAATTTTAATTGTCAATGCTCTTAACTATGTTATATATTTCCATTGGATTTTACTTATTTTAACCTGTTTAATCTATCAGGGATCATGATGGATGTTTTTACGTAGTAAGGTCTTTCTATTTCTCTTTGTGTTTCCTGTCTTTTTCTTTTTTCATGGAATCTAATGCTTTATAGTGTGTTGCATAGATATCCTGTTGCATAGATGACTATTTCACCCAATTGTAAATTTTTCCTCTAGTATTTTAATATTGTGCCATTTTAAAATGTATTTAATGTTTTTTTCTAATCTTCACATAATGAAGGATGATTTTTTTGTTTTCTGATTTTTCTCTTTTACATTTGCCTGGTATATTTTTCCCAACCCCATATCTTCCATATTTTCTGAAGTACCTTAGAGAATCTTGTAACCAGAGGAAGACTGGCATTTTGTTTTGAGATACAACATGAAAAACTTACATTTAAGAGGTGAGTTTAGACCTCATCTGTTCTTTGATAGACATTATATTATTGTGTCATATAGGTTTATTATATTTTTTCCTTTCAAAGCCTTAAAAGCGCCCAGAAATTTATATGCTTATGTTTATGTGTATCTTTACATTTATTCTGATTGATTGTTTGGTTTGTACTGTTCATTGTTCTATAAGTTAACTTCATAAACCTAATTTTATGTGTTACGTTTTTTATTTTTTCATCACGGAAGATTAGCCCTGAGCTAACATCTTCCGCCAAACCTCCTCTTCTTTTGCTGAGGAAGACTGGCCCTGAGTCAACATCTGTGCCTATCCTCCTCCACCTTAAATGTGGGACACCTGCTATGGCATGGCTTGAAGAGCAGTGCCAAGTCCCCCTGGGATGCAAACCCGTGAACCCCTGGCCACTGAAGCAGAGTGCACAAATTTAACTGCTGCTCCGCAGGACCAGCCCCACATGTTATCTTTTAATCCCTTATTTCTTTAGACAACATCCATCAATCTCTTACATGAGCTCAGCTACAATAAGTATATTTTCTTTTCCACTCTCTTCCTATTCCTTTCCTCTGCAAAAATAGAAATTTAATTGGTTATAGTGACTCTCTTATCTTTTACTTCAATTTTGTTTGACATGGTTGATGTGTACTATAGGGAAATTATCTTAATTTCTAGCAATATAACTCAGGAAATCATTCTTCTTATACTATCTCACACTTTCACTTGCCCTTTTACTCTGAGTACTTTTTAGTTAGTAGTTTTTTTTGTTTCTCCCCCCGAGGGAGATTAGCCCTGAGCTAACTACTGCCAGTCCTCCTCTTTTTGTTGAGGATGACTGGCCCTGAGCTAACATCCGTGCCCATCTTCCTCTACTTTATATGTTGGATGCCTACCACAGCATGGCTTGCCAAGCAGTGCCATGTCCACACCCGGGATCTGAACCGGCGAAGCCCAGGCCGCCAAGAAGTGGAACCTGTGAACTTAACAGTTGAGCCACCAGGCCGGCCCCTAAGTAGTAGTTTATCCTCTTATTTAGGTGTTGTATCATTAACTTTTTGTTATAAAGCAATATTATTAATATTTTTAGTTATTTAAATTCTTGTTTAATATTTAAATTGATTTGGGAATAACCTCCAGTCTCTTTGCCATAGTGCTGCTTTACGTGAATTAGTTATTTGAAGTTTGAGCTTTAGATATTGCTTCAAGAATTCATGAGACAACTACATCCTCAACTATTGTGTGCCAAAAATGGATATCTATTTCCTCTTAAATGATAGTTTGAATGCATACACAGTTTTGGGGTCACTTTCTTTCCTTAAGGACTTTGTGTTTTTTACAGCATTGACTGTTGCTATGAAAAAAATCTTGGAGAGGCCGGCGCAGAGGCATAGTGGTTAAGTTTATGCGGCCACTTCGGCAGCCCAGGGCTTGCAGGTTTGGATCCCAGGCACAGAGCTACACACCACTCATCAAGCCATGCCTTAGCAGCATCCCACATACAAAATAGAGGAGGATTGGCACAGAACTTAGCTCAAGGACAATCTTCCTCAAGCAATAAGAGGAAGATTTGCAACAGCTGTTAGCTCAGGGCCAATCTGTTTCACACACACACACACAAAATTCCCAGGTTCACCTAAATTCTCTTCATTATATCCTGGTTTCTTCTTCACAATGGTCTAAGGTATTCTTTCATTACCTTTAAACACCATGAGTTTTTTAAGGCAACATCTTTGTGACAATTATTTAGTTTCAAATTTTCATTCTCTCAAGCCTTATGTTTTTCAAGCCTTATGTTTTGTTCAATCTTTTCTTAAGCACTTTAAGAAGACCCAAATAGAATCAGTTCCTACTGACTTAAGAAGGGACACTTTGTTCACCAATTAGGTTTACAAACACAATGGATTGTAGTGCATCAAACTTGTTAAATTCATATTGATGCTAAAAACAGAAAACGTACTCCTTGATCATTTTTGTAGCATACGAGGAAACCAACTCATTCTTTGGAAAACTAACAAATGATTGGAAAGAACGAACCATTTATCCTGCCTTTCCTTTATAAACTTTATGTAACAGTAAAAAGTAGTTGAAGAGATGAAGTTTTTCTTTATATAAATATTTCAGCTCATAATTGAAAAAGAATTTTGTACCACACAATGAATTAGTGAATCTAGCCAAGTGATCATCAATGGCTGATAAGAACACAAAAAGAAATAAGACATTTGAAACCCTCTGATGGTAATATATAACACCTCCTATGAAGTAGTTTTGCCAATATCTTAAACTCAATGTCATTCCTCTGGATTTAAATGACAATTTTCAGGAAATACATCAAGGGAAAAGTATGACAATCCATAAGGTAGAAAAGCAAGTCCAAATCATGGGAAACTTTACAAGACAAATTATCTGACTTTTTAAACAAAAACAGTAACAGCAAATCACAAGAGTGAAAAAAAGGAAGGGACTGCAAAGGATTAAAACAGACTTTGAGATATAGTAACTAATTCTAACATATAGAACAAAAGTAAAACTTTTATACAACACTTTGAGTAACGTGAATATTGATGGTGTTATTGTTTTATTGCTGATTTGGGGTGTGGGCACCAACAGCATTGAAGTCATGTTTAAAAAGTGGAGTCATTGCCATTTACAAATACATAAGTCATTTATTGATAAAATGATACAATTTCTAAATTTTCTTCACAGTAATATAGAGGAGCCTGTGACTGATGGTAGAGGGAAAGATATATTGTTTATGAGTTTATAATTTTTGAAGTTTTGTAGGGGGTACATGGGGCTTGTTTTACTACTCTTTTTCCTTCTGTACATATGTTTTAAATTTTCCTTTTAAAAGGCTAAAATAAATCACTATTGATTAATGAATTTTCCTTTTGTTTGAGAGTCAGAACACAAACTAAAAAGAATGCGTTATATGTTTTTATGAAAATAATTTTTGGATCCACATCAACAATTTGATTATAATTATGTTATTAGATTAAAATATGAAGTGACTTTATATGAAAAAAATGAGTAAAGAAGTTACCTAGGATGGCATATTAGATGATTTTTGTTGTTGTTGTTAAGTGCTTAAGTGTCTCTGATATCATTTGGACATTTTTTTGAAAAAGCTTCAAGAGTAAATGATAAGGGTCATCTATATATAGGTCATAAACATCTACCTGTATGAGAAAAGATAAAAGAGCATTGTAATGTTTTAAGAAAAGGAGAAAATTTTAATGAGAAATCACACGTTAATTATCCTCACACCTTGTATATTTTATTTTCTCACTTAATTCCCACCAGATACAACAATTTGCCTTTCCATGATGCCTTTCTGGGAAAAATAAGTGATTCAACGAACTCTTCTGACTGATTCCTATGGTCTTTATTATGATTTTTTGGATTCATTTAAATTTGTCCTTACTACATATGTATCATACAATTACTTCTTTTGAAATATGTTTTCTGTGTCTTATAATAACCAACGGAATAAACAGTCAGTCCCTAATTATCCTAGCATTTCATGGCATTGAAGGGACAAGAGATATTCCCAAAAGTCTGCTTTAAATAAGAGAGACAAAATGCCTGAAACAGCAACAAACAAGTGCCAAATTATCTCCTTATGCAGCCAATAATTCTTTCCAGGGCATATAATAATTCGAGACAAAATAACATGTACTTTCTAATTTCTGGTAGATTCTATATTGATATGATCATTTTTCTTAGTTAGTTTACCAAGGTGTTTATGGTAGTTATGATGATATTAAAATAATTTTATTGTGGCCTTGCTATGTAAGAAGAACTCATCATGATTATGTAGTATTAAAAGATGATAAAATAACAAATTAAGTGATCATAAGAAATTTAACAGAAGATCAAAATGCAATTTTGAAAGATGTGAATTTCTGACATTCTGATTATTTTAATACTCCCCACTCACATTATTATTTTTAAATTAATGACTGTTTAGTCACATGGGGTATGTGTGTGTGTCTGTTTTCACAGATGACAGATGACAAACACCAGAGCGAGAGAGGGAGGGGTGGAAATGATAATAGATTGACGTTCAGTTTATGGGCTTTCCTAGATAGCAATATTGATCAGCTACTGCAGATTCTTTTTTCAAGATATTCCACAGAATTCTGTCTGTTTTTAAGAGAAATCAAACTGTCAAATGTTTCAGAGAGCTATTTTAATTATTTTGATAAGTATTTCCTTACCAATTCTCTGTGACATTACAGGCAAAAATGTGGTCTCCCTTTCCATCTATAGACAGAACCACAGTTCTTTAGAAGTCGTCATCTCTGGGGAAGCTTCATCAACAGTTCTGGAAAGAAACATGGGAGCCTGTCCAAGCTAAATCCACATCAAGCTTTTGTAACATCTTGTTCTGTGTATTCTTTTTTAAAAAAATTATTGCACATTATTGTTATATTTTGAATGTGCATTTTAGGAATTTCAAAAATATTAAAAAGAGATATAAATCATTTTTTATTTTGAACTGGCTGTGTTCCTTAGAATCGGCCACTGCAACAGCTATTCTAGAGCCAATTAGGTCAACCATTGTGATGTTTAATTTTTACTTTTCATTGCTAATGAATGACCGCTAAACAATCCTTTAATAGGAAAATGGTATTTTATTATTCACAACTTTCTTGAAGTATTCCTTTATTACTAGATATGACTTTTCAGTGATCTCTCTTCATCAAATTTGATACAACACAGCACAGAAGATTGAGAATTCAAAATGACAAGTTCTCTACTTATGGCAAAACTTTTCTACTGGGAGAGGAACACTCATGTGTAAAAATACATGCATGACTCAAGAAAGTACACAGTGAGAATCTAATGATACAAGATGATACTACTCATCATTGTCTTGTGAATCTAACAAATTTCTTACATTAACCCAACCAACTGGGTAATAATTTTAGGTGCCAACTGATTGGCTCTTTCTTTTTTGAAGAAGAAGAAGATTAGCTCTGAGCTAACATCTGCTGCCAATCCTCCTCTTTTTGCTGAGGAAGACTGGCCCTGAGCTAACATCTATGCCCATCTTCCTCTACTTTATATGTGGGACACCTACCACAGCACGGCCTGCCAACTGGTACCTTGTCCGCACCCAGGATCCGAAGTGGCAAAACCCAGGCTGCCGAAGTGGAACATGAGAACTTAACCCCTGCGCCACCAGGCTGGCCCCTGATTGGCTCTATCTTAAATTATCCTCCAAGAGAGCCAACCAGTCACCACCTAAAACTAGATATATGCTTGTGTACCTACTTATTTTTGTTTTTTCTTTGCTCTCCATTTTTCCTGGTGTTTTGTGAATATATAATGACAAAGAGTAAAGAAAAGAAAATATTTTCATCAGACTGGAAATAGTTTGCACATAGGATCCATTTCCATTTTCCTTGCCAATGCCAAAAGTTGCAGTGAGCAAACTCTTTTCAGGATAAATCATATTAACAATCCCTGGTGTGGAGATGGTAACAGTTTATCACTTCAGGTTGCCAGTGTGTTTGCTTCTGGGAATGAAGTAAAAAGATCAAGTTTCCTAAGATCCCCAATGTGCTGCGTTGCCAGCCGGGTGCTCCCTCGAGTAAGCAGAATATTTGTTCTGATATCAGCCTGGCTGGGCTTCTTACTTAAGTGGGTAAATTTCAACTAGGTACAAAGTGTCATCTTTATTATTCTGAATGCTAAATGTTCCCTAGAATGTTGTAAAATAAATAGTTATTATATGAAGACATTAAACAGTAAACTAATGGTACTCCTTTTAAAGCATCTACTTATATATTTAAGCAAAATAATCAAAGTACAATAAAATAAATAGGGGAGAAAAATGAACTACATGAAAAACAATGAATAGGAAGAGAAATACAAGTGATACTCCCAGATATGATTAGAAACACAGTGTCTGTAAAGCACATGGCACTAGTCCTTGAGATCCTTGATCAGCTTTGCCCAGTTGCTTGGGCGGTTGAGCAGAGAAATTTGATTGCTGATTGGGTCATCCAATCTGGTTGGGAAGAGGACCTAATAACCAGACCTATCATTTACAGTCCAGTTATTTTGATTATCCCTGTGACTCAAATTGCCTATTTCATAAACTTAGCCAGTGCTCAGATCTCAACTTGTAAGTGATTGAGGTGATCAGCCACATAGAAATGATCAGAGTACTCAATTTTTGAACATAAAATTGGTGAATGGAATGAAATGGAAAGACCCCTTATTTTCAAAATCAAAAAACTGATGTAAAGAGTAAAGTTTTCTCCTTGTAATGTAAATGTTCTCAGCATTGTTCCTATTTCCAAATTAAAATTTGAACAAATTTTTTGAAACTTTCCTTAGCTGACCAAAAATCAGATATGCTGAGAGAAGTCAAGGAAAATCAGTTCATTTTAGTGCAAAGAATGAAATACACTGTATTATTCATGATAGCTGAGTGGCATTATTTAACTGATTATAATTATACAACAAATTAGGTGTTTGTTTAATTGAAGTTTGCCCATGGAAACATTTCACAAATTTCTTACAAATCTAGTTACTGCTGAACTTCAATTGCCATGGGATATAAAATAGCTCACTAAATGCTGTAGATACCACCACTTCTCTTTTCCCCCAGGAGGCTTAAATATTTAACACTTTTTTGTTCTAAAGGGGTATTTAGGGCAAAGAGGACTGATTCTTATAGATTGTGGAGACAGAAATATGCCTTGGGAATATTTTTATTAGCATTCCAAAATTCAAGCTACATCCTATATCACCGTGTTCGAACCTTAATTTTATAGATCTTTCCCCGCCATAGTGCTGATTTTAGGAACTTTCCCCACATAACAGACACCTCTAGATACAAGCATTTTGTCAGATATGTTGACACACTTCAGTCTTCCAGCTAAACATTTTCTCAAGAGAATTTTTATGAAATAACTTTACCTTAAACCTTGCAAAATACGTCCATCTGAGTAGGCAATGTTAAAAGTTAAGAAAAAGATTCTCTGTTGAAGATTTTGTAAAATATTTACATCATTTTGGGTTTTGTGTTTAATGTTAAAAAATAAATATCTTATTTATGTAGTTTTTGCTCAAAAATTAGTCAAGAAACTGAGGCACAGAAAACAAGGTAAGAAATCTAGCCTTTTGTTAAAAAGGAAAAAACACTCACTCTACACCTTCTCTGTGGAGTTTCTTCATTCATTTCTTGGGCTCAAATGACAGGAAGATAGTTGTGGTCTCAGGCAAACACAAAATTTACTTTCCCAAGATTGTCATCCTTTTGGGGGAATAGAAAAAAAACAGGCAGACCAGAGTCCTACACTGAGCAAGCCCTCAGGGGCCATGTGAGAGAAAGAGAAGACCAGAAAGGATAGAGCAGGAGGGACCTCGCAGACCCCCAGATTATTCGTGTCCTTTTATTAAAACCTAAGTATTCTGGGCCTACTGCCTTGACAGATGGTTCTTCTTCAAAATTACAGCTAATTTGGAGGCGGCACTATCTCAGTTTGGAATTTAGGAACTGTTTTAGTTTATGGACCTTCTGTCTTCCTATTAGGTCTTATATGGAGATGCTTATAAATAGAAAAAACATTTAAATAAACTGCTACTGTATAATCTTCTTTAATGCTGTTGTGATTTGGGATCCTCAATATGTGAATTTATCTAGAAATGTTCTCAGAAGCCAAAGCAAAGGGGTAAGAAAAGGAAGCAAAATTAAGCAGAAAGAAAAGTCCATCTGCAGGGTAGTCACAGTGCCATAGGTGACCCCACAGGAATCTGAACCTAGGATAGCCCTTCAGAGCTATCCTGAGGTGGAAAGGGGGCCAAGCCTGCATGCTCTCACATAGACCAGTCATTTTAAGCAGGCTGTCCCAAGAAGATAGAACGACCTTAGGAAGCAGCTCTGTATAGTCAAAGGAAATTTCCAGAGAGGACTGAGGCTGAAAGCTTATAGCCAAAACCATTCCCAGCAGCTGAGTGAATTTCCCTTTAGTTCTGAAAAGGAATCTGGGTTTAGCAACTGAAGGCTTTCTTAACAGGCTTTCCCAAGATGCGCCACTTTGGCGTGTGAAATATTTTGAGCTCAAGGCAATCCAGACCCCACAGACTCAAGAGAAACTTTTTCCTCTCCCTTAAAGAATTTAAACTTGGGGTTTTGGCCATAGTAAGAGTTATAACTCAAAATAAATTTTTATGACCTAACTGTACGGCAGTGCAAACCTCTAATTACTGAACATCTGCTCTTCTTATCATCCTGTGAATTATCCTCCTCCTCTGAAACCTCAGGCCCCCATCCCTTTGCTTAACTCAAGATGGCATATATACCTCATTTTACCTTTCTGTCTCTGATGCTCTTGTGTATGTGGGGTTCCTGTACAGATCAATTAAATAGTATTTTCTCCTGTTAATCTGTCTCCTGTCAATTTAATTCTTAGGTCAGCCAGAAAAACCTAGAAGGGTAGAAGAAACTTCCTTTCTCCCTAGTACAGCATACCATTTTCTACAACCAAAATTGATATCCATAAACGCAATGTTCACCTATGCCCAAACTGGAGATGAAAATGTTCTAAGCTAGTGTAGGGTATAAAGGGCTGTGCTGGAGGATGTGTGTGGGTGGGTTGGGGAGTGCAGAGTAAATGATGAAAACATTGGATTGATTCAAATCAATTTCTCATCCATAGGACTGTAAAATTAACAGCTAATTCTACTGAGAAATGAAGGTAACTCTCAAAATGTTGAAGAATAAATGTGAAGATTTAAAGATTCAAGAAGCTTCCACATTTCTGCTTCAATAAGAATAAAGGAATGTTTAAACATGGAATGTAATAAAGAGAGCAATCAGTTACTCTGAGCACAAAATTTGAGTTGTTTTGATGTAGGCACAGTGGCAGGTACTTGACATATATTAACTTAGTGGTCTCCCTATTTCTGTTCACTTTTCTTTTTGTGGTTTTTTGTTTTGTTTTGTTTTTTGGGGGTTTTATTTGTGAGTAAGATTGTCGCTGAGCCAACATCTGTGCCAATATTTCTCTATTTTATGTGGGATGTGGCCACAGCATGGCTTGACAAGCAGTACTAGGTCTGTGCCTGGGATCCAAACCTGTGAACCCCGGGCTGCTGAAGCAGAGTGTGCAAGCTTAACCACTGCACCACGAGGCCAGCCCCTCCATATTTCTTTTTAAAGCTGCAAAACACTTTTTAATAAATAAACTTGAAAAAAACAACCTGATGCATAAAAAAGATAAAAAGCGGCAACTTGTCCAAGGAAGAAAAAGGGGCCCAGACCCTGGGCAAGCAATCCTCTGCTTACTCTTTACACCATCCTGAGGCATTGCTGTGCTTCCCCAGAGTTCCAGGGAGAGTCTGCTTGAATCTGCCTAAAATATATTCCACATTTATTAACCTTGCTTCTCTGAAGACCATTTTCTCCCATAGCACATTAAAAATAAAACAAAAACCCTTCCAACTGCCTCCTTTTTCCTTCCTTACATCCTAAAATCCAGTCTTCATAACTCCAACAAGAGTTTTTTTAAACATAAATTAGATCTTATAATTTTTCACCTGATTTTGGTCATTATTCTATCTTTGACTCCTAGAACAAGGTTTAGCATATAGTAAATGCTAAATAAATATTTGTTGAATAAATAAATATTGTTCCATGCCTAAAACTCTCAAGAGGTTTTCTATCAATCACACTTAGGCTAAAATATAATTTAATTGCTATTTCCTCAAGGGGGCACGTTATATGGTCTATGTCTATCTCATTGGCCTTATCTTGTACAACTCCTAAGTCTACTCACTTTAGTCATTCTATCTTGAGGCCTAAACTTCATAGAACATAATATCCCCCCTTCACAGAACATTGTGGTCCCCTTTCCCCACCCCACCACCCAGACCTTGCATGACTGATGTCTTTTAACACTGTGTCTCAAGTTAAAAGTCACCTTCACACACAAATTTTCCCTCACCACCCTAAATAACGTAGACCTCCAGTAACTTTATACCATTCCATTTTCTTTCTTCAAGGTACCTATAATTTTCTTATTGTATGAATATCACTCATTGTTATAATGTAAACTCTGAAAGAGTTGAGTATCTCTCCATTTTCCTTTCCACTGTATACCCAGTTCCACCTTGTGCGTATGTGTATTCACATGCATGCATACATGTGTGTGCATATGTGTGCACACACATCATGTGATTTCATGGCATTTTAACTTAGTTGAAAGCCAGGACTAAGTCTGCTGTATTGATTATGAGAGATGTGTGAATATCTTCCTTGTTGTTTCAGCTTCACCAAAATGTAAAGGCATAGAACAAAATATTTGTCTAACCCATATGAATGTTGTGAAAATCAACTAAGTTATATCAATGAAAATCATAGCACAGTGTGCAAGGAAAGAATCTTTGTCAGTTTGAGCTGCTATAACACTTTGCCATAGACTGAGTGGCTTACCCAACAAACAATTATTTCTCACAGTTCTGAAAGCTGGGAAGCCTGAGATCAGGATGCCAGCATATTCGGGTTACAGTGAGGACACTTCCAGGTTTCCTCAGATGGTGGAGAAGAAAGGGAGAGAAAGCAAGCTCTATGACTCTTCTTATAAGGGCACTGATCCCACACATGACGGCTTCCCCCTCATGACCATACTTCCCAAAAGCCTCATCTCCTAATACAAGCACATTGTGAGATTAGGATTTCAACATATGAATTTTAGGGGGACACAAAGATTTAGTCCATAACAGAAAGTGTACCAAGATACCAACAATGTCATCTCCCTTAGAGGCCGGGATTAAGTGAGTATCACCCCAGAGAACATGGAGGTTTTATTCTATCCTAATAGATCGTGCACTGGCAATCTTATCTCCGTTTTGTTTGCATAATTGTAAGAGCATAAATTCAAAAAAAAAAAAAGAGGAAAAGAAAAGAAAGAACAGAGACACTCTAGATGATTTTTAGTCCTACCATCTTATTTTACAAATGAGCAAAATATCTCAAAGGAGGAACTAAGTGGTAATGGATCCCACAGGTAGAAGCAGCTGTGCTGGGAATAGAACCCAGGTCCCCTGATGTCCCATCTGTGTGTATGGGCTCTTTTCCCTATAACACACTGGCGTAGGATGAGTGAACAATGTGCTTTCTTAGCTCAAAGAGATCGGAATCATGCATCTTATGACCCAAGGCATCTTGTTAATCCAGTGCATTAAGCGTTAAGCAAAATAGCAAGGCGGTGTCTGGAAATGTAACGTCAGCTGAAAAGATTTTAAAAAAGAAAAAGATACGCTCTTAAAACGATTTTGGCAGATCACTTTTCATTTCCATGACCACTTCTATACAAGACAGATATTCTTAAGGCAGTAAATCATCCAGTCCCAGCTGTTAACCATGTAGTAAGTCAAATTCAACAATATAGTGACTTCTTAATTAACCCAACACATTTCTTCCTAAAGGATTGCTTGTGTGTTGATTTCAATATACCTCTGATTATATTTTGTCTTATTCTATCTAAAGGAGCTTCCCTACCACTTCTATTGAAATATTATTTTGATGATTTGAGGTTGGTATTAAATCAATATATTTAAGAACATTTTCCCTATTATTGCCTGGACTATCTTTCCTACAGTGGAAACTTCAACAAAGAAACTCTAGTATAGCAAAAAGAGCATCAGCACCAAACCGGAAGAGTGAGACTTGATTCTTGGTTCTTAATTTACTAGATGTAAAATAACTCCAAATAATTTAACTAAATTTTAAAATATATTTTGAAATAATTTCAAACTTACAGAAATTTGCAAGTATAATTCAAAGAATAATATCTCTGAACTATTCCCATTCCCCAATTCCTCAATTTTTAGCACATACATATAATTATAAAAATATATAAATTATAAATATATTTATTGTGTGTGTGTGTGTGTGTAGTTGTGTGCATATCTACACATTTTTATATACTCATGTACAATTTTTTTCTGGACCATTTGAAAGTAGAGTGCATATAGTAGTATGCTTCTTTACACCATAACATTTCAGAGGCTATTTCTTTAAAAAAAGTTATAGTGTTAGTCAGGTTCTCCTGATAAAGAGGGCCAATATGAGATTTCTGTAATAGAAGAGACTTGTTATAAGGAAGTGGCCCACAGGGTTATGGAGACTGAGAAATGCCACTCTCTGCAAGCTGGAGACCCATGAAAGCTGGTGTGTAGTTTTGAGAACCAGACAGCCAATGATGTAAATCTCAGATTAAAGCGGAAGACCAGAGAGAGTAAATTCCCCTGTCCTCTGTCTTTTTGCTATATTTGGACCCTCAAAGGATTGAATGATGCTCACCAACATTGGGGAGGGCAAGCTGCTTTACACTGTCCTACAATTCAAATGCTAATTTCTTCCAAAAACATTTTCCTGGACACACCCAGAAATAACGGGCGCTTCATGTCCCAGTCAAGTTGACATGAAAAATTAACCATCAAAAGTCCACCCTTTCTCAACTTGGCACTCGTACACATCTTCTTAAACCATACTTAACTCCAAATGAAGACAATAACAAGATCATAATTCTGTCTAACATGATGCATCTATCCTGCCTACATCCAAAAACTAACCGCTTTCCTGGAAGAGGAAGTCAAGTCACCTTGATATCCTGTAATTTAAATTCAATGATATGAAATTAACAATACATAAAACACTATGCTATGTAGTTAATACATCTTATGTTACATGTTAAGAAAATATCTTTATAGTGTATATATATACTATATATGTATTCAAATGTATTAATAAAATAAGGAGAAAATACTCATGACGAGCAGTCTTGTTTCTGTAACTGCTCACAGGTGTGTATCTGGTGTTTATAACTACCTTCTTCCACGTAACCATTCTGTATTCCCTCTTCCTTGAGCTAGCATCTCAGCTTGTCACGGTTCCCGTCCTAGTGGGATGACCCAAACCTTTATTCCTGAAGGGTC
Source organism: Equus przewalskii (assembly GCF_037783145.1). Classification (NCBI taxonomy): domain Eukaryota; kingdom Metazoa; phylum Chordata; class Mammalia; order Perissodactyla; family Equidae; genus Equus; species Equus przewalskii. Next base: position 73,501,510 of record NC_091833.1, on the reverse strand, counting down.
TGGGCCATTAACAGTCCTGCCTGGATTGGGTTGTTGTAGTTTTCTGTAGGCATGGTAATGCTAAGAGACATCCTAAAGGATCTCCTGTATTCTAGACATCTTCTTCCTTACCTCCATTGTGGAGTATCAGTCCAGTTTCCCCTTTGTAGTCAGGATCAATCACTCTTGCAAGTACAATAACTCTCTTCTTTGCCTGTTGATTCAGAGTTTTGAGGAGCCCAAAGTGGCCTGATGGCAGTCTTAATTTCCAGTTCAATGGATTCATTGTTGTCTCTCCTAGTGGAAGTATTACTCCCTTTGGAACCAAGACCTCTAGGCCAGAAGAGCATAAGAACATAGGACTAGGAAACAAAAATTTTGTTTGTGGGTCACTAGGGGTAATAGTGAATGGTGCCTCTTCTATTTCCACCCTTTGACTCCTGGGCCCATGAATCGTGGCTATGGGGGAAGTAGTACCTTATATCGGATGCTGATTCAACATATATACAATCTTCTGGAGAATCTTCCCCAGCCAAAGTATTGCTACCCAACTGGAATTGTAATTGAATCTTCAAAAGGCCATTCCACTATTCTACCAAACCAGCTGCTTCAGGATGATAGGCAACATGGTAGGACCAGTGAATTCCATGAACATGGGCCCATTGTCACACTTCTTTTGCTATGAAGTGAGTTCCTTGATCAGAAGCAATGCTGTGCAAAATACCATGATGGTGGATAAGGCATTTTATAAGTTAATTGATGGTAGTTTCAGCTGAAGTTCTGTGTGATGGGAAGGCAAATCCCTATCCAGAAATAAGCGTCTACTCCAGTAAGAACAAAATGCTGCCTTTCCCATGATGGAAGCTGTCCAGTGTAATCAACCTGCCATCCTGTAGCTGGCTGATCACCCTGGGGAATGGGGCCATATTGGGAACTCTGTCTTTGTCTCTGCTGCTGGCAGGTTAGGCATCAGGGGTGGCCATAGCCAGATCAGCCCGGGTGAGTGGAAGTCCAAGTTGTTGAACACACGTGTAACTTCTAACCCTGCCACTATTGCCACTTTGTTCCTGAGCCCACTAGGCACTCATTGGGGTGGTTGGGGAAAGAGGCTGACTGGTGTTCAAAGAACAAGTCATCCTATTCTCTTGATCATTAAAATCCTCCTCTGCTGCAGTCACCCTTTGGTGAGAATTCACACGATACACAAATGTCTTCACACTTTTTGCCATCTATATATCCTCTTTGACGAGGTGTCTATTCACATCTTTTGATCTTATCTTTTGTCTTGTTTTGCTGAGGAAGATTCACCCTGAGCTAACATCCATGCCAATCTTCCTCTATTTTTTAGTGTGGTCCACCAGCAGAGCATGGCCGCTAACAGAGTGGTGTAGGTCTGTGCCCAGGAACCTAACCTGGGCTGCCAAAGTGGAGTGCACCGACCTGAACCACTAGTGCACCAGGGTTGGCCCCTGATCATTTTAAATTGCATTGTTTTCTCACTGTTGAGACTTTAAAGTTCCTTATACATTTTGGATAACATTCCCTTAATATATAAAATTTTGCAAATATTTTCTCCTAGTCTGTTGCTTGCTTGTGTTCTCCTAACAGCATTTTTCACAGAGCAGTCATTTTTAATTTTAATATAGCTCAACTTATTGATTTTTTTCTCTCATGGGTCATGTTTTTGGTGTTGTATCTATAAACAAATTGTCAAACCCAAAGTCACACAGATTTTTATCCCCCAAATTATATAATTTTGATTTTCACATTTAGGTTTATATCTATTTTGAGTTAATTTTTGCATGTGGACTTCCAATTGTTTCAGTATTTGTTGAAAAGACTATCTTTTCTCCTTTGGATTGCCTTTTTTCCTTTGTCAAATACTAATTGACTATATTTGTGTGGGTCTGTTTATGGGCTCTCTATTCTGTCCCATGAATCTATGTGTCTATTTGTTCACCAACAGCATACAACCAAGGCATTTTTCATTTTTGTTACAGTGTTTCTGACTTCTAACATTTCTTTTTGATCCTTTCTTTGAGTTTCATCTCCCTTCTTATATTATGCATCTGTTCTTGCATATTATCTACTTTTTCCTTTAAAGCCTCTAAAATATTAATCATGGTTATCTGATCTTTCCTATTGGATAATCCCAACATCTGTGTCATATCTGAGTCTGTTTCTGATGTTGCTTTTTCTCTTCAGACTCTGTTTTTTCTTTGTTTTTCATTATGCCTCAATTTTATGTTGAAGCTGATCACGATGTATTAAGTCATAGGAACATAGATAGATAGGCCTTTGATGTGAGGTTTAATGTTAATCAGGCTACAGTTAATTTAGCTGTGTCTTATGCTTGCTATAGTTGTAGGTGCCAGAGGCTTCAAGTTCCTTTAGTGACTTTGCTTTTGTCTCTTCTGTTGAATTTGCACTTTCCTAAACATTCCTCCTCATGGGGTAAATAATCTATTGTTATTATACTAGATCCCTGTTAAGGTGATGGTAAAGTTTGGGGAAAGGGAAGCATTCTGTACTTTTAAAGCGTTCTAAAAGTATTCTTTTTTTTTTTTTTTTTTTTTTGGTGAGAAAGATTGGCCCTGAGCTAAAATCTATTCACAATCGTCCTTTTATTTTTCTCTCCTAAAAGCCTCAGTACATCACTGTCTATCCTAGTTGTAGGTCAGTCCAGTTCTTCTATGTGGGATGCTGCCACAGCATGGCTTGATGAGTGGTGCATAGGTCCATGCCCAGGATATGAACCAGCAAACCTGGGGCTGCTGAAGTGGAGTGCACAAACTCAACCACTCGGCCTCTAAAAGCATTCTTATAAATAATATCAATTTTCTAGAGGGCCAGTGTCACTAGACTGTGACCTTTACAACCACTTAGGAGAGACAACTAGGTTAGAATTGTCTAGATTGAAAAAAGTGTCCTTCCTTCACATACGACAAAGCTCTGGTAAAGCTTTTTCCCTTGAATGTAAGTCTTTGTTACAAAGAATGCCCTAGAGTTATTTCACAATATTTACTGCACCCTCAAACTCTCTGCACTACCAGAGCCAGGAAGGCATCTGTCTGGGCTCCTCATCATGAGAAACTTATGGGGTTCTTGGAATAAAGTCCATGAAAGTATTATGGTCTCCAAGACTGCAGCTCTAGGAGTTTCTCTCTTTTGCTCTTGTCTACACTCAGCCTTCAGCAATTCATCAAAGTTACCATTAAAGTGTTCCTACCAGCTTATGGTTCAAGCAACTTCTGCTCCAACTAATCTAATTGTGGCTATAATCTCTGGATTCACCCATCTCTCCATATTTCCCCCTGATGGTCTCCCCTGTAACCTCAGTTCTCAAATGGGTCCAAGAAAAATCATTGATTTTTAATTTCTTCAGCTTTCTCTTATTGTAGGTATAGGAGTAACAATTCCAAGCTCTTTACATGTCACAGCTGTATTCAATTAACTTTTGAGCTTTACCAAATCTTCCAAAGGTTACTCTAGCATGAAATTTACAATATTACTGTGAGGACAAATGTTAATTGCTAACATTTATTGATCACTTAATATGTATAAAGCAGGCATGGTTCTAAGCACTTAATTCATTTAGTTCTCATAACAGTCTATAGGATAGTGACCACTTGTATTATCTCTATGTTACAGATATAAAAGCTGTGGCCAGGGAGATTAAATAACATCAAATATTACAAAAACATAAGCAGTGTGTCATTGAGATTTAAACCTAGAAAACCACGTGAACTTAGTGTGCTATAGAAATATACACTTGCTATTTATGATGGTTAGTTGTATGATATTTAATTTCATAAGGTGCCCAGACATCTGCAAAACACATTCTGGGTGTGTCTGTGAAGGCGATTCTGGGTCAGATTAATGTCTGAATCTGCAGACCGTGTAAAGCAGATTGCCCTTCCCAGTGCAGGTGGACCTCATCCCACCAGCTGAAAACCTGAACAGAAAAAAAAGACTAGGGCCAGCCCGGTGGAGCAGAGGTTAAGTGCGCACATTCCGCTTTGGCAACCCGGGGTTCGCCAGGTTCGGATCCTGGGTGCGGATATGGCACCGCTTGACAAGCCATGCTGTGGTGGCATCTCACATATAAAGTAGAGGAAGATGGGCATGGACGGTAGCTCAGGGCCAGTCTTCCTCAGCAAAAAGAGGAAGATTGGCAGCAGATGTTAGCTCAGGGCTAATCTGCCTCAAAAAATAAAAAAGAAAAGAAAAAAAAAGACTGACTAAGCAGGAACTCCTCCTGCCTGAATGCTTTAAGCTGTCAAGGGTCTTTTCTAACCTTTGGACTCAAACTGAAATATTGACTTCCCTTGGATCTCAAGCCTGCCAGCTTTTGGACTAGAATTTACATCAATTCCTTATAATTGATTTCTCTCTCTGGTGTGTCTGTCTATCTCTCCATATATGTATATACATACTCACACATCCTATTGGATCTGTTTCTCCAGAGAATTCTGATTAATAAGCTATTCTTATCCACTTCCATAATTATTTAATTCACTAATTTACTTAGCTATTTATTCGTTTGTATAACAAGCCTTAATCAGAACACTTATCTCAAAAAAATAAAGAACAATGTTGATAAATTTGAGACTATCACAATTAACTTGTCATATGATAAAAATATCATAATCAAAGTCAAAGGACAAATAATTAACAGTGTGAGAAAATCATTTACAGGATAAAAGTCCTGAATTCCATAGTTCACAGAGTCTTTCCAAATCAATAATAAATAAATAAAATGCAGGAAAATGCTGAAGAATAAAAATAGTATGTTTATAATAAGAAAATATAAATTTTAGATAAGTGTAAGTTGCTATTAGATTTTCACATATAATGTTTGCAAGATTTTCTTTTTTGAAGAGAAATTGTAGGTAGAAATGTAATGTACATTGGTGCAAACTTCTCTTTGGGAGGGAGAAATTTGTCACTATGCATACACGTGTGCATGCACACACACACACACTCTCTTACCCAGCAATTTCACTACTATCACTTTAATACATAAATTTACTCTATAAATTTGCTATAGCTTTATATAAAGAAGACAAAATAATCTTGCCAGCAGTTTCATTTGGAAAAAGGAATCAGGAATTAAAATTCATTTCTATCCATACCATTTGCATGATGTGGCATTAACTTCAGTTGAATATTATATATATATATATATATATATATATATATATACATTTATATACTTTAAATGTGCTATATAACACACACTAAGAAAGACATTAGATATTTAAAAAAATGATAGAGTATATTTCCTGTCATTGAGAGGCTCAGAGGCTAATGAGGTCCAAATGGAAAGCATAGATAGAAAATTAAAAGAAACAAAAACTCTCCAATGAATAGGATAAAATTGCTATACGACTTGATGTCTTTGGCTGTGAAACGGTCTAATAAGGCTTGAGCATGTGTAAATGTAGGGGTGTCTTGAGAGAGGCAAATGGAATGGTAGACATGGTTCAAATCGTAAAGTATTTTCTTTGGCATGATATTTGCCTTTTACCCTTCAGAGTACAGAGAAACCCTTGTAGAATTTTAAGCAGGGAGGTAGAATTATTAGATTTGAATTTTTATAAAATGGAATTTAAAAGTCGTGTACAAAAGACGAAGGTGTAGATACTTGGAGAGGTTCAGATGCAAGGCCAACGATGTTAATCATGGTTTTTAATTGAGGCAATAATAGTGGCCAAGAAAGGATACATACAAAGAAAGTGTTTGAAGGAAGAAATGGTCAACACTTTCACCTTATAAAAGCACAAGTAAGATAGCAATTATAAAGTTCCTTTGATTTCAACAACAGAGATTTATTGCTGATGTTGGTAAGAATAATCTTATTAGTGGAACGGGACCATTCATCAGATTCATATTGACTAGCAAGTTATGGAAGGTGAAAAAGTATATTCCATAAGTGTAGATTCCTTTTTCAAGAAGTCTGACCAAAAAGAGGAGAATAATATTGTGGTATCTAGTGGGGGCAAAGTGACAAATAAATATTCTTATGTTTAGAGAGGCTTATGAAGTGTACTCACAGAGAGAAAGATATCAGGGGGCAAAGAGAGGCTGGAAAAGCCAGGGATATGTCTCTCCCACTGAGATGAGGGAAAAGGGAGAGTGACTTGTGGATATATACTGAAGATTAGTGGTCAATGTTTGGCAACTAAGGAATTTTATGCCCAATGTCTTTCCTTTTTCCGTGAGTCACAAAGCAGTTTTATTCGTTAAATGGGGAGTGGGAGGGAAGGCAGAATTAGGCTGACATCTTTTAAAATAGAGGTTCAAGTACATTAATCACATTGCTCTACTTAAAGCATTAGATCTTTGAAGTGGAATGTTTCTCTGTATCACTCATATTTGGCCTGAGAAGCAGAATTGCACTGAGAAAGGTAGTTGATATAGTTCCTTAGCAATTCCAATCAGTTAGAAGTTAAAAACAACACATCGATGCTGTCCATTCACATATAGCAGAAGGTCTTTATATCCCACCTAAAAAATAAGTTTATAGAAATTGTGGCAGAAAGATTCTGAAGGATTATCTGAACCCACCAAACATCCTAGCTGATAGTCCAACATCCATTTGATATGCAGAGAGAAATCTATCACAGCAAGATGTACTGCCAAGCATTAGGCTCAATTTTTCCTATTTAAAAATCAATACGGAATTTTCATATTGCAGGAAATGTGATAAATACAATTATGAAAGAATAAAAACTTTTTATGTTAAAATAGCATAGGTCATCCAAAATCTATAGCGATATCGATAAATAGATGAATCCATTGTAAATGTGAAATATTATCTGCTAGAAGCAATGGCTATAATTAGTTTGCTGAGGCTATTTTAGCTTTTCTTATTTTGATCATTTTTGTCCTTTATGTTTCAACAGTAAAGCAAGACTGTCTTATCCATTCTTCTAGTTCCTATAGAAAAATGCTATTTTTATCTTCCCTGAAGCAAGTAGAGTAATATAACAGTGGAATAGAAAAGGGAAAAAAAGAAGAACCGTAGCCTACATTGGCCTCTTATCAAAAGAGAATGAAGAATAAAGTAATTTTTCCCACAGATATCTTTAAATTCTTTTTCCTGTGTGAAGTCTTCCTAAAATTCTCAACTGTATGGGGATGTACGTTTGTTTAATTTTATGAGGTACCAGAATCCATATCCTGGTATCGTATCTCGCTATAACTATTTATTTTGTGCATATATCATTGTTATAGACTAAAAGAAAGGCCAGAATTTAGCTTTACCTCTTGTAATATTTTAGTTCTATCAATTACTCTTATTGAATGTTTTGTTGAGACATAAATGATATTTTGTTTGTCTTTGGCATCTCAGCAAAGACATAGTGATATAAATAGTTTAGATTCACCATTACTATCCTCTGCTGTATTAGTCGGAGTTTTCCAGAAAAACAAAAACAATAGGATATATATTTGAGGAGATTTACTATAAGAATTGGCTCACGCAATTATGGAAGCCAGGAAGTCCCAGGATCTGCAAGCTAGAGGCTTGGGCAAGTTAGTGGTCTAATTCAGTCTGAGTCCAATGCCTGAGACTCAGGGGAGCTGTTGTGGGCAAAAGATGAATGTCACAGCTCAAGCAAAGAAGGCAAATTCTCCATTCCTCTACCTTTTTTTCTATCCTGTCCCTCAGCAGATTGGATGAGACCTGCCTGCATTGATCTTCTATACTTGGTCTGTGGATACAAATGCTAATCTCTTCCAGAAACACTCTCATAGACACACTCAGACATAATCTTTTACCAATTATCTGGGCATCCCTTACCCCAGTCAATTTGACACACAAAATTAACCATCACATCTGCCAATAGGAATGGTTGTCTATTTTAGGTCAATGGTTCTTTCCATTCTGTGTTGACAAACTAATACTTACTTACTACTCAAGACTCACGAGCACTGGTTCTGCACAGTATACTGAAACTTAATTGCCCTTACACACACATACACTATACTGTAGTCCTTGGGCTGGGCATTTTACATGAAATATTTTCTCTAATCTTCACAAATTAAAACAAACATATAAGGTAAGTAGTCTTGTCATCCCAATTACAGAAGGAAAACTCTAGACTTAAAGGTACAAATACTAAGTAACTTGCCCAAGATTATACCATTATTAAGTGGCTGAGTTCAGGTTTATGTCCACATCTATCCCAGTCAGAAATCTCTGATAAATTTGTTACAAAGAAAATGAGTTTATCTGTTGCTTTGGATAAAACAGTTGATTATAGCCCTGAGGAACATTTTTTATTAAATTTAGTAGTGACTCATATCCAGAAGAGAGGATAGATTGACAATGACAGCCAAAGTCCTCACACACGGGGAGTGAGATAGCTGAAGAGAAGTTGCCACATAGTGAATCGATAAATGTTTTAAAGTTGCCAACTCATAATTTCTTCTTTAAAAGGCACTTAACAACCAATGAATTACATTTAGGTAAGAATAAATAAATGAGATGTCAGTGTTTCAATTTAAAGTCAGAGGGTAATAGCAGACAAATTGAAGTAACAAAATAAACCATATCCCAAACAAATTTCAAGTCCATAAACAAAATTTAGGAAAACCCTGCCAGAAGCTGAGAGAGAATCAGAGATCCTTCAATTGTTGCCAAGCTGCCCCAAACACACAAACAAGTTATGGTTTGAAATGTCATATTTGTGAGAATCAACATGGGTCTGCAAAGTTTTAAATCAGCTGAAATAGACTTTTGGGGAGAACTTGGTGAATCTTCAAATTTGTAAAGGGCTGGAGTGTTTCTTTGCTTGATTTTTAAAATTTAATCTAGCTTTTCACAGAAAAAATTCTTATTTATGACTTTATATAAGAGCACCTTTAAGTAAACAAAAGCACTTATATTTTGAAAAATTAACATCAATGCTGTCACAGCAAATTAATCAGTGTTAAATTTTCCCAATCACTCACATAATTTTATTTTTTTCCGGTTAATTTTACTCACGTTCAAATAAGGCCAAAATTTTGCTTTTGGTGAATATTACCTTCAGTCTTTCTCCATCTTTTATGAAATTTCATTTTGAAATAATTATAGATTCAAAGCAAATTGCAAAAAAATATACAGGGAGGACCCATGTCCTCTTCACCAAGCTTGCCCGCATGTGGCTCTTGAAGAACTAGGATATTCTGTCTAACCGGGAACTGACGTTGCTCTAATACACAGAGTTTATTCAGGTTGTTCAGATGATTCAGTGCATATTTTTCATCCACTTGTGTGTGAATAGTTCCACGAAATTTTATCATATTTAATTTTCTGTGGTTGCCACCATAATCACCACACACAACCATTGTCTACTTTTAAGTGAATGTATTGCCTATGTTTACATTAAGCAAGTTTCAAGTGAAATATTATATAAAATTTTGTCGCTGTAAGAACTGTGAATCTTTATATGAATTTGCAAAGAAAAAATATATAGTCATTCTCACTGTAGCTAAATTATAGCTATATTCTCTGTGATAATGGAAGTACGTGGCTTGATGGCATCTCTTTCAATATGATAAGTATAAGTAACTTCTTGGGTATTTCCAAGCCCATTTTGGACATCACTGGGTTTCTCTTCACTTAAACTACGTCCCTATCATGTGTTGTGTTTATGACTGAAGCAAGAACATAATGGGGAAAATTGTGTAGTTGCTATCTTTTCAGAAAGCTAATTTGTTGCAAAATGGTAGCTAATGGGTAGAGGAATGGTATTTTATAATCATGTGTACCAGGCTTTTTCTCACTTTCATATTGTTTTGAATCATCAGTTTCTCATTGTAGCCACTGAAAGGAGCTAGAAAAACAATTATTAAAAGATTACATCTTTAAAATTACATCCCAAGTTAAAATGCTTTCTCCAACACTATGAAAATACTTAAAAGGTGTGGCTACAAAAAATGATGCTATTTCTCAGATTTGAAGCTATTCTGAATTCAGCTGAATCCTTGACTGGGCCTCAACCTTCCTACTTCTCTATTCTAAGACCTGAGCACTTGAAAAGAGCACTTTGTCATTGTATTTTTCACTTCTTTTAAATAAATTTCAAATACATGGTTGTAGAAAGACTGTATGTACTCTTACTGTGGGCAATTCTATATTAGACCTTTTTTGGACACCATTTCCAGTGGCTAAAGGTAAATAAAAGTATTTTCCCAAACTATTAGAAAATCTGAAACTATGACATTCAAGTCAATATAAATCTACAGGCTACAGTTTTTAAAAATCCAGTTGTAAATTCTGACTTGTCAAGATCTAGGAAATCAGCAATCAATTTGATCAATATTTAGCGGAAGAAGCTCACATTCAGCTGTACACTCTCAAACTTATGCTTTTTTTTTTCCAAACAAAATTTACTCATGGAGTTGCTAATGATATAAAACATAGAGACACTTAGTCAATTTCCTTTTCTTTTGGGGTTTCTGGTAAAATGAGGCAAAATGCTGATTTTGAGTAATAAAGAAAATTTAGTTATTCTGCTGTCAAGTAAAATCTTCTATTTCCAGATAGCAGGGCTTAGCATGCCCACAAAGCCACACTCATACAATTGCCTGAGAACATTTGAGTCTTAAGACCTGAATGATAATTACATATTTTGTGACTTTCGGCTAGCTCAGTGGTGTGGTTAAATCTTGTGTTCTTCACCATCAGTCATACTAACAGCTTTCCTTAAGTACTTTTAGTGTTATTATTAATATCACACATCTATAAAGTACTTCATCTCCTCCTGCAGATTTAGATAACATGTCAAATGGTGTCATAGCTTTCTGAAGAAAATATAATATCCAACATTTCCTCTCATTGATTTAAAGTTTTTCCCCCCTAATCCTTGGCTTTCTTATATTTTGACTTCTCTTTGCATTTCCACTTAGACTATCCCGCTCTTTTCTTTCTTTGATTAAGATACTCTCCCCTAAGTGTGTCATCATTTGGCCTGACACTTTATTGCCTCCTGACTTATCAAGCATTCAGTATGCTATTAAACCCTGACTCCAGTTCTAAGAAAATTCCCCTTGTCTCTAATACAGTTTTACTCCATCATCTTTTTGTCATTTCACCCCATTTCTTTTTAGTTTCTCTCACATAATGGCTAATTGAAAATGGTAAAGCAGAAAGAGGGATTCCAATGTTACAGGTATTTATTAAGAGTCCACTTAGTCTTTAGAGCTTGCTAGGCTTTGTGCACACCCAGAGGAACATAAGTATATCCTTTCTGATGCTGATCCTCAGTACTGGAAACCCCAAGTATTTAGAGGCCACCAATCCATTCACATACTTACCACCTGCTTTGTACACAGAGTTATACTAAGTACTTTGAAGTGATAATATAAAGAGATAGTTTATAATGACAATGTAATCAAAAGTATGCATACATCATCATCACCAAGTGAACAATGCAAAATACATATAAAATCAGAAAGCAATTAATAAGAGGTATACTATGCCAATAACTTATTCTGTGCCTGAGATTTTAAAAGTGTAAAAAGTAATGTAAATGTAAAAGTTAATGTAAACGTAAAAAGTTAATTCTCATAACACCCTAAAAAGTCTCTACTGTTATAATGCACTTATAGAGATGGAAAACATGATGCAGATTATACATCTTTATGTGGTATACCAGACTTGAAACCATCTTTACCTCATACCAACATCTGTGCTCATAACCAATACATCTTCCTATTTTAAGGTGCAGGGGAGCAAAATATGCCAACCTTTCACTTACTGGAAAATTTCTGTAACATAATGTGCTATACAATAATAAGATGGGTTTCAGACAGACTTAAGAAGGTGCAAATGATAGTTAGGCACATTTACAATCAGATCTTACATTGCATTCCAATTTAATGATCATTTAGCCTTTGCTTCAATACTTTCAAGAGTAGAAAGCTTACTTGGTTGTACTGCTTATTATTTCATTATTGGTCAGTCGTGTCTGTTAATATGTTCATTGATTCAACATTAATTTTTGAAGAACTTTTATGTGAAGGGCACCATGCCAAGTACTAAAGGGGACATAATGATGTGTTAAGATATGGATCTGTGTTTAAGGAGTTAAAAATCTATTATAGGTTTTTAATTTTTTCCCTATTTTGAAGCAAAATTTGCTTCCCAATCATTTTCATATGCCAATCCTTGTGACGGTTTTTAGAACAACAGATAAGGAGTTACTACAGACTGCTATGTGACAGTCTATCAAATACATGAAAGAAAGCCCTCTCTCCTTAGTCTTACTCTTCTAAAAGTTGATAATTCTTGAATCTTTCAAATGTATTAACTCCCTACCATTCATATTGCTCTCATTTTTAGGGAGTAAAATTTTTAAAGATGTGGAATTTCAAATCAAACACGCTATTCTAGATGTCTACTGACTGGTGCTAAATATAATGAGAAATATACTTCCTATAATCTCAACAGTATACTCCTATTAATGTAAATTCTTTGTATATTTCATTTGTATCATTTATATCACATTCATGTCTCATATTAATCTTACAGCCAGTCACAAACAGAGGTCTTCTCCTGGATTATTGCTAAGTTAAGTGAGCACCTGAATTTTAAGCAAAATCTAGAAATTTCTATTTATACAAATTGTATATTTGTATAATTTGATAATTAGTGTATTAGATAATTTTGAATATTGATTGCATTTATTTAATATGCCTTGGTGATTTTCAGATTTGTTATGAACTTCTTCAATTACCTCACTTGTACTAACATTTATACTTATGAGCAAATGCAAAACAATTTACGATCATCTCTCTATTCCATTTTATAATTAAAGAAATGGGGAATAAAATAATTAGAAAGAGTTGAAGATTTTTAGTCTTGTTTTGTTTTTCTTTTAAGAAAATCTTGAAGCGTGTGTTCTTTGCTGTTTTTTATGGACGTGATGGACTTTTTTGGGTGATGAAGGTAGTATTTTGATAAAATAAACGGCATACAGAATTGGGGTGGGTGAATCAAACTGAGGTTGATTTACATACATTTTCCTGGTTTTATGAGTCTCAAAATATTACTTAATCAACACGTCTATGTCAGGATGAAAATAACATAAAGCAGAAAAACTACTGTTTTCCTCCTCAACCTCTACTACATTTGGTGATCAGGTTTCAGGCAAAGACACATCCCCAATATGTAAATATAAAGACTCACTGTTATACATTTCTATGCAGGTTTTTCTAGTGGTTTCAATGTAATCATATTTTCTCAGTAATGATTCAGCTGTTCAATGTTCTCAAATCAACTCATTGTTTCAATCTTAAAGTTTTCTGAGAAAATTGTGCACTAAGAAAAGTAAGAGAATGTAAAAACCCATGAAAAGAAACAGCTTCACAGTTTCCTGACTTTTAGTATAAGACAGCCCTATAGCACACTTCATTTCACCCTCTCCCGAGACAGCTCTTTAGTCAGTACTTTAGTAAAACTAACAAAAATAATTAATTCTGAATTATTTTTTTCTTTAGCACATGGTATTTATTTTGGAGTTTTAGAGAAGGATGTTGAAAGTGGAGGACCAAACTCTGTGTCCTCAGACTGCCTCTTCCTCAGCTAGAATAAGGAAATTTTAAAAAGGGAAAAGTTTGATGTCACCCAAAGAGCTCAGACTGCTTGAGGCAAGTGTTTTTACCGGGGTCAATCTTCATAGGAAGGTCTAGCCCAATTATTAATGGTTATCTCCATTTCAGTCACAGATAAGTCTCTTGAAGCCCAGAAGTCTGGTAAAATGGTGGATTTGAGGACTGAGGAGTCCAGGATTCTTCCATTACATGCTATGCCTTCCCAAGGTCCTTTAGTCCAAGATATTCAATTTGACCAAGAAGAGTTATATTCTTAGCATTCAAATATATTTTTCTAAAACACTGAGGATGATTTTAAGTTCTGTGGAATCCCTGTAAACATATTTTGTTCATATGTTAAATAAATGTTTACTGAGGACCAAGTCGGGCAAACACTCTGCTGGGCATTAAGTAAACCTTGTCAAACAAAAAAGACATGGGCCTGGCCTTATACCATTACCAATCTGGTGAAAGCAAATATAAATAAGTATATAATTATATAATTTCAAAATATTCTTTGAGAGGAAATAAAAGCATGCCAAGCAATAATTACGCTGAGGGAAATCTTGATTGAAAATTCAGGCATTATTTAAGCAGACACATAAAGGATAAATAGGAATTAACCAGGTAAAGAGCAGAGACAAAGACACAAGGAATAGTGAGTATAAAAGTCATGAGACAAGAAAGGATTTGGGAAAATTAGGATAACTGAATAATTATTGCTATAGTTTTAAATTAAGTGTAGTGGTTTATATGCTTGAGATTATTAAAGCTATGTACTTGGAAAGTAAAAAATGAGTTATAATACTAAATAATTACTTATTTCCTTCATGTGTAAATCTCTTTGGTATACTTGGCTATCTGATTGTTTAGCAATGCTTTCACAGACCTAGTTAATTAGATTGAACAGGCCGAAATAGGAGAATTTTCCAGAATTGGCAACATTTTGATAAAGTAATGCTTATATGTAACTCACTGTTATTCCGTCTTTACCTGAGTCTCATGCTTTACAAAGAATCAAGTGACTTTATTTTGTTTATGTTCCGAACAAGTTTCCAGCCTCACACGGCATCAGATTCTGTGAAGTGTTTAACTAAAATTGTCCCTTAAGCAGTTGATTACCTAAGTTTCTTCTTTCAGTGACGGCAGTTTTATCAGCTCTTTTACTCACTTTCAGCAAATATGTCAGTTGTTGTCTGTGATTATTCCCCATGTCGCTCACTCGTTCTTTCTGTTACTTGTGACAGTCCCCAGCAGCTCTCAGCGACATTGCTCCCGGGGGGTCACAGATCTCAGAAGCTCTTACCAGAAGTTCTCCAGCAGCTCCTCCTGAGAGTTGCCACAGGGTCCCTGGAACAGGCTCTAATGGCAACTACTGCAACATGGCTCTTTAAAAACATACATCTGAAGGAGCTTCTTCAAATTGCTTTCCACTTGCATTAGGGAAACAGAGCTCGGGGTCACCAGCTGCTCCTCTTCTCTGAGAGACTTTGGAAAATTTTCCATTCTCACAATTCTTGATACATGAAATAGAATGCGGCAGACTTATTAACTGCCTACTGATCATATATCTGGTAAATTTGTCAACCTTCTTTACAGAGAGATGTCCAGCTAGAAAGCCGGCCAACTCACCAACTGAATCTGAAAGCCAGAATAAATGTGCTTATAGAATAAGTGGGCAAACAGTACCGAATTCTATGACTTTTCATATGACACTGAAAAATCCACAATGTGTTTAACTGCTTAAAGTAAAAATCAAGATTCACCAGCAGATGAAATAGGCTATACGCAGCATGACACAGCTGCCAGTGCAAAACTCTAAGTTAAATTGTCTCTTTCCTGTAAAAATAAAACCCTAAAGATGTTGCAGTTAATATTGGCAGAGACATAGGAAGAACTGACTGTGTGGTTTGCCTTTTGTGAATTTTTAGTGCTAACCAGGCAAAACACAATAAAATATAAAGCAATGATAGAACATCTCTAGGATACACCAAGGGGCTCTAAGATTTCACTCATATGATTTCAATTTGTAGGGTCTGAGGGGTTTTCAGATACAGTGATGAGAAGCCAGATTTTCTCAGGGTCTAACTACCCAAGACATTCCTTTTAAAGCTGCATTAACTCTTTCATTGGATTAATTTCCCCAATGGTGCTCAGCTGGCCTGAAAGGCAACGTTTTCCATCTATCTCACTTTCTTCAATCCAAAGGCACAGGCCCAATCAGCATTTTGGCTGCTGGAGAATTTGCTAATGTAAAATTTCTCCAGATATTTTCAAGTTTATCGCAAATTTGTAAAAGGTCTAAGATCTATGTACATATTTTCCAGCATAATTATTGTCTCAAGAGTAGACAAGATACTCTTTAAAAATCTAATTTCCAATTGAAAGCTTTAGAAAATTTCACATGAAGATAAAGCCTAAACTTCTCAACAAGTTGATGATCATTTGTCTAGTTGGGTAAAGACTGCCTTGATTTAAGTTTATTATGCCAACATTATCTCTAATTGTGCCCCTGTTTACTCTCCAGATGTGTCTTGTTTGGATGAGCAATGATACGGCCATCATTCTTATTGTGCTGTAAAAGACCTGAGATGGGTCGGTCTTGCCTGGGGCTTCCAACTCACCCATAACTCCTCCTTGCCCTCCAGTAATCCCGCTAAACTGAGCTCCTTCTTATTGTCACCCACTCAGTGTTCCCTCTCCATGGATCACCCTACACACCGCTCTCCTTTTATGAGATTCTGGTCAGTTCTTCAAGGAGAAGCTTCCCTGGCATGTCTCCCTAAGCTTCTATCTATTCCCCTTGTCAGTGATGACGTCTCTGATAGACTCTCTTTGCACTTTACGCATGTCCCATGTCTCTCTCATGACACATATGTTGGTTCTACGTGTCTGGCTATGGGACTGTCTCTCCAGGACATAACACACTTTTTGAGGGCAGACACATTTTGCATCATGGTAGCCTAAGGCCCTAGTACCTGGCATATAATTAAAGATGACCAAATTTTACACACAAATAAGAAATGAACAAAAAGAAGAATGGACGATTGTTTATTTTCAAATTCATAAGTGTATAATGCATTAATAGTAAGAAGAATAATCAGTATCTAATTCTATCTAATCTCCTGGAAATAAATACTTTTCATCAGAATGTAACAGATCCTGGCTTGCATCACTTTATGCGAACTCAATACATAAATGTCTGGATTCATGCTATGCGTTAGATGCTTTAAGACTTTATTATTGACTTCAGACAAAGGAATTCTTCAAAACTAACTACCTTGCTGGAATTGAAAATGTGAGTTAATTTTCAAAACATTAATATGCTATCTATTAGCAAAATACTTTCACCTTAAGAAGCAGCGTATTATCTTCAGAGATAAGTATATATTCAAATAAATGTCAATGCTATATTTACCCACAGACTCCACAATTCTGACCATTCATTTCTGTGCACATCGAAATGATTTTCAGGGGACGTCCACATGGCTAGCAGCATGGAAGTTCTTTCCCAGGAAAGCACGATTGCAGCTCGCTGGGAGTATTCGTCATTCCAATCATACTTTTTTGTACAAGACCTCCTATATGCAGACTCATAGACTTCAGGGAGATGTTAGAACAGTTGTTATATTTTGATAATAGCTCAGAATTGTCTGTTACCCCACATGTAGTCTCGTCCAGAACTTTTAGAAATTCAAGCCTTTAAAATTAGCAATGATTAAACATGAGCTATGGAAACTTCTGATGTGATGTGCCAGGAGATGGCTTTCTCTCTCTCTCTCCATCTATCTTGATATATATCTCTTAGATATATGTATCTATATACCTACCTATTTCTATGTATCTGTATCTATCTACTTATCTATCTCCAACCCCTGGCATATCACGTTACAGGTTCTCCATATATATATCCATCTTATATATCCATATACATAGATATATCCATACACATCTATCTATCCCTATATATTGGCATTATAGATCCATATGTATAGATCTCCATAGCTAATTATTATTAACATTCTGCAAGTTGGATATGATGGTTCCCACTTTATGATGGAAAAAATGAAAGTTAAGTGACAATAAGCATTTGTCCAAAAGCAGACTTTTAAGAAAACAACTATATTTGGTTTCAAACTTTGTCCCTTTGCGTTCATGATTCTATTGCATTTTCTCTACTACGTGGTATTGTCTCTCCTATTCCCAGTCTTTTAATGAAGAGAAAGGAAAATATACCAAACAATTTTATTCTTAAGTCTGGTGACTATCTATGAACATATAAAGAAAAGAACTATCACATTTAAAATCATATTTTTGAGACATTATTTACTTATCCAGAAATATAAGGGTTAGTTGAAAAATTCCCTAATATTCACTTTAATCTGATTCAAAAGTCTGTATAAGTTACACCTCTATACATTGGATCAACATTGCTTAGAAATATCCTGAAAATTTAATTAGATAGTTGCTCACACAATGTTACAGCACTTTTGTGAAACAAAGACAAACTGAAGAGAATTGAAAAAAGCAGAAAATACTTAATCAGATCCATTTTCTGTTCTGGCTAGAAGAATGAAACCATATTTGAGACATATCCGTATTAACTGATGAATTTTTAAAATACCTTTACCTTAGGCACAATATTTCATTTTTATACTTATTTTCTCTTTGCTTCTCATTTGTTTTATTGTGGAACAATCTCAAAACTACCAAAAAGTTGAATGCACTTCAAAGAACATTTTTCTATCTGAACCATTTGAGAAAAGTTGCTGACAGGATGCTGCATCAGCCCTGGTTTCTTCAATGTGTATTTCCTAAAACAAGTGTATTCTCCTACATAACCACAATGCGAACATCAAAATCAGAAAATTGGGGCCAGCCTGGTGATGTAGTGGTTAACTTCATGTTCTCCGCCTTGGCGGCCTGAGGTTCACCAGCTGGATTCTGGGCATAGACATACACACCGCTCATAAAGCCATGCTGAGGCAGTATCTCACATAACAGAACTAGAAGGATGTACAACTAGGGTATACAACTGTGTACTGGGGCATTGGGGAGAAAAAAAAGAGGAAGCTTGGCAACAGATGTTAGCTCAGGGCCAATCTTCCTCACCAAAAAAAAAAAAACCCAGAAAATTATTATTAATACATTGCTAGCATCTAATCCCAAGACCCCATTTAAGTCTCTCCAATTGTGCCAATAATGTCCTTGATAGCAAAAATCCAGTTCAGACTCCTGTGTTGTATTTAGTTACATTTAAGCTCCATCATTCTGGAACAGTCTTTTACTTTACCTGACTTTAATGGCCTTGACACTTTTTCAAGATTACAGGCCAGTTATTTTGTAGAATGTCCCTTTATACTCAGGTTATACATCTTTGGCAGGAAGGCTCTTCTCATTTTATCCTATTAGGTGGCACTGCTTCAATTTTCCCATTACTAAAGATATCCCCTTAGATCAGTTTATTCAGTTTGTCAGGCTTTTCCCTCTTCTTCCCTACTACGCACCAACATCCTGCTCCAATCCACTGTCATATACAGATACTCGCCTCACAGCACTCGTGGCTGACCCCACGTGAATGTCATCCTCACCTCATTGGGTTCTGACCCTCTGCACTGAGCTGCCCCACTGTGTGAAAGCCCTTGTTACACCTCTCCATCTCCGACACTGGAAACCAGCACCCTCTTATGCCATTTGCCTTTTTACCACGTCCTTGTTTACTTCCAAAACTCCAAGCTGACTTGGCTCTGATACCCTGTATTGATGTCCTTTAAAATCGTTAATGGGTTCTGACATCTTTCACCAGGCTGTCTCTTATGTGAAAGGCTTCCTCACTCTGCTTGGACTCCATAGTCTGCTGCTAGGTCAACTCATCACCTTGTGGATACCCTTCCCACCTCACTTGGGTTCCGACACCCTGCTCTGGGCCACCTCACCATTCAGATGCCTTCTGTGACTTCAACAAGGCAAGCCAGCCCCCCTCTCATGCAATGCTCTTCTTGACACAATTACGCTCCAACACCCTGCATGGTTTACCTCCCTGTATTGTCACCTTCCTTTCCCCTCTCAGGCTCCTACACCTTGTGTCAGTCCCCCCTCCACTCCCAAGATCATCATGGACCCTTTTCTCGTCCCACTCAAGATCCAAGTGCTGGTGCTGGGCAACCATCTGGTCATAAAAGAATGTCCCTTTATGATGTACAGGCTATGATTCTACCCACTTAGCTGCCTCCTGTGTGGAAGCCTTGCACACTCAATGTATACTCTGACACTCCACACCAAGCTGTGCTCCAGCCCCCTCATGTAGCCACTTTTCTCAGCCTGCCTGGACTCTGACACCCAGCTCTGGACCACCATTGCTCCTCAAACCCTCATACACTAATTCTTACTTTACTTGACTCTATCCAACGCTTTTGGATTTAATTGTTGGAAGAGAAGGGAAGGGAAGGGAACGGAAGGGAAAGGAAGTTCAGGGAAGAGAAGAGAAGAGAAAGAGAAAGAGAAAAAGAGAAAAAGGAAAGGGATGAATACTCACTTCTAATTTATGTATTTATGTTTCCTTTTATTTAAACATATAACTTAAACCCTATTTTAAAATTACTCATGGATAAAATAAAGAAAATAAACAACTTAAAGACTATATATAGACACAAATGCATTACCATGATGTTCAACAATTTGCGTCAGAAAAATGTATTTATCAGAATAATGCCTTACAAATTTATGGTTCCAAAGATGATTCAGATTTAAGTTCTCTAGGATAAAGGCCAGTTTTCCTTTTAAATCTCTTCAAATGCTTACCTCAAATTTCTTAAGAAAGCCACAAGTTCAACTTCCACTCTATAGTATTTACTCATGTGATATTGACAAGAACTACCTGATTTAAGAGCAAGGAGTAGTGATATGCCAAATGAAATAATTAGTAATAAGCAAAATAAAACAATTATCCTGAACATTTTAAATATCGTCTCTTTCAAGAGCTGCTGGATCAAATGCTATTATTTTTTTATAAGTAAGTTTGCATTTTTTCCACTTGCAGAAAGAATATGGGCCCATTAAGTGTCATTCTATAATGGAAAGGAAAAGGTCATAACTAAATTGGAGAAAGGCTTTTATCCATTAATGTGCGGACAGCAGCAGCACCTGCTCCATCACTGCAATGAATCAGCATGAGAAACCCCCATGAGACTGAAACGACAGCAGTTTCCAATTCAACATGTTGAGACCTATCCATAAGTTTATGTATTTTTATACTGATAACTATCGAACATTCAGGAAAATATATAACTGATTTAGCATCTTTAAGAATTCTACTTGTGAGTTAACAACTGTTCCCTCTATTCTCTCTCTCTTTGAGCTCCTTGTTTCCCCTTATTCTGTAAACATGCACCGATGTCTTGTCTTCAGAAATTGTTCTGTTTATATTTTGCCACAAAACACACCACTCTAAAACTTAGGGACTAAAAGCAACAACAATCACGGGCTTCCTAAATCTTCAACACTCATCTTCTTTGAATTAAATGTTTACTCTTCTGTTGCATGCTCTCATTCTAATTTTCAAGATTAATTCGGAAGATGACTTCAAACTTTGCTACTATAACTCCAGGCACCCTTCAAATATGATATTCAGATTATAGTGTCACAATGAGTTCATCATTGTTTTGCTATTCATGCTTCCATGGTTCCTCACTTCTCTTGATCCTGCGGTCTCTTGTTAATGATGTTAAGTCTACCAGTCGCTCAAGCCAGAAATTCTGCCACTCTCATTCTCACAACTGGTCAGTCACCAAATCCTCAAGACCTTAACATGCTTCTAAAAATCTACTTGTCCCTTTATATTCTGTTTCTTTGGCCTGGCCAATTGGCTCCTTCTTGTCAGTTGGAAAACCCTGTATCTGATCACTCTGTTTCTACTACCTTCTCTTAGAAAACTACTGCCCACTATAATTACCCTTAAAACATAGTTCTCAATGTTTTTGCTGTGAAAAGCTTTCAAAGATACCTTATAGACGTCGATCTAGAAGACTGTCATCTTTGGTGCTCTGCTATCAGTGATATCCAATCTTCTATTCCCAGTGTCTCTTCCACCTCCTGATACAGATGAACCCTGCTCAAGGTACGATGGGCAGCTAGTTTCACTCTTTTCCCCATTCTCACACATCAATAACTACCAAAAGGACTTCTTTCTTTCTTTAATCTACTAGAAATAATTGCAGTCCTTCTTTAGCACTTCCATAATGATTCTGTTATAGCATTTATCAGTCTGTCTTACATTAAATTTACTCCTTATTATGACTGTCCTCATTAGGATTATTATTTCATCTTTATAACTTTCCCTTCAAACATCTATGGTGGTGAATTGGTCGTGTCTGATGTTTAACTTATATTTTGAGTTAAAATGTGAGTATAGGACTAACGGCAAAGGTGACCACGCATTGGAATGTGGGATGGATTGACTTTGCTGTAAGTAGAACAAGCCAAATAGATACTCATGTAAAAAGAGAAAAAAGGAATCTGCACTCCTACCTCATAACATAAACACAAAGTAATTTGAGATGCATTGCAGATCCCAGTGTAAAAGTAAAATAATAAGGTTTAAAAAAGAAAGTACAGGAGAAAATCTGCATAATCATGAAGCAGGCAAAGATACTGTACAGGATACAATAAACACTACTCAGAAAGATTATAAAATTATAAATTGAACTGTGAAAAGACACCATTAAGAAAATGAAAAGGCAAGTGATAGACTTGGAGATTATATTTGGAATCCATGCATCTGATAAAAGATTCTATCTTGAATATATAAAGAACTACTACAAATTCAGCTACAAACAAAACAAGTAACCCAATAGGATAATAGACTAAATAGTTGAATAGGTACTTCATAAAATAGGATATCCTAATGGAGGGGTGGGGACCAAATTTTATTATCATCATGGAAATCCTACTCAAAGCCTATGGCCCCAAATACCAAGTTCAGATGATGTGAAGCAAACAGCACTCACATACACTGCTAAAGGGAAGGTAAAATCGTCAGCCATTTCGGAAAAATATTTTGGTGATATTTAAAATGAACTCACTATATACAAACCTTATAGCCCAGAAATTCTACTCCTAGCTATATACTTAACAAAAATGTCACCAAAAGACAGCACAAGCCTGTTCACAACTTAGTATTTATAATAGTCCCAAACTTGAGACTACCCAAATGTCCCTCAGTGGTAGATGAGATAAATGAATTGTATAATCACAGAGTTGAATGCCATACACCAGTGACAGTGGAAAACCACAGCTACGTACAATATAGATGAATCTTAAAAACAAAATGATAATGGAAAGAGCCAAAGAGAAAATTGTGTGATTCAATTTGAATAAAATTCAGAAACCAGCAAAACTATTATAAGATGTCCAGAGAGGGGTTACCTTTGGGGAAAAGTTGTGACTAGAAAGTGGAATGGGAGATCTTCTGGGATGACAGTAGTATTCTTTCTTGTCCTTATTTTTAGGTGTTTTGTTTTGTTATGTTTTATTGTTTTTTATCTGGATCCTGGTTACAAGGATGTATTCAATTTGCAGAAATTTATCAATCTTTACACTTATGATTTCTGTGCTTTTCAACATGTATGCTAGACCTGAATAAAATTTAAACCTTCTATGTGAAATAGTGTTTACCTACACGGACATAGTTATCTATAGAATATAAATAGATACTGATCTGTAAAACTGTTCTATTACAATAATTACAAATTTTAGCTATATACTTGCATCAAGTACTAGAAAAGTGGAAATACCAAGGACTTTGGGGAGAAGTAGAGTGCCATTCTAAATATTTGGGATATATATTAACCCTATGCCATGTTGTACCTTCAAGGAGAATGAGGTTGTGTGTCTCTGGTCTTTAATTAATTATATGTATACTCCTAAAAAAGAAATTGATTTAAAATCTTAATGTCAATGTCAGTTAGTGACCCAAAGAATTTATATGTTCTAGTTCCTTTATATATTGCTTTTATGCTTAATATTATAAATATAATTGGATCTTTAAAAATATTCTCTATTGACTGATAGTGTAGCATGCTGGAAGTTGACTGTTTAGTAACCAGGGAAAATTCCAAATAATTTTCTTGAGGAAATAAACAATAACAAGATGTTCATTGATCTACTTCTTTTCTATACTTGGTTTTAAAGATTTCTTGGACTGGAAGCCATTCATTTTTTCCATCTAAATATCAGTTAAAATTTCTAACTTTATAGTGAATTCGTATAAGGATGATGACACCTAGGATAGTAAGATAAATAGTGTGAAGAGATAGGGTAAATATACCCCAGGCTTTAACCTCCATATCATCTATTGGTACAATGTAAGAAAATAGGGATCAGAATCAACAAATGACAGCTATTATTAGTAATAATAACATATAAGAATTATTATTAATATATTTCCTTGAAATGAGAAATTGTTTTATTCGTACTTCATAAATAGATTGACAGTACACAGCAAAATCAAAAGTTCAAAGAAATACTTTTTATTGTAATCCTTGAATACAATTTTCCCCAAAACTTTGACCTACAAAAATTATTTTTTAATTTCTACTATCTGATGATCTTTTTTTCTATTAGTTTCAAAGACATGAAAAAACATATTTAATGTCCTTATAAAGGAAGATTCCAAAGAAATTCAAACTTATTTTCTTTCTAGAAGTCAACTGGGTAATTAATACACTTATTTTACTATACAATTTGGATCTAAGAATTTATATAATCCAAAAGATTATGTTTCAAAGGAGGAGAGATCTAAATTTAATCCAACTTAGTGGCTCCAGATAAACCTAGAATGTTCTGGATCTCTGGATGGCTCAGAGAGTTGTGTATACGTGTAAGTGTGTGTGTGTGTAGGTGTTTGTGTACACATATCCTATACTTCATGCATTTATCCAAATACCTATATAATTTTCAGCACACAGCTTTTAGAAGAGGAAAGAATCCTCCCTTTATCATTTGCTTTTTTGATGATGCAGCCGATAGTGTATTCCTTAGTGCATGTCTAAAGCAGAGATGCAAGAAGTGAAACACATGTAAAAAAGTGTACAATAAATTTTGGTTATTCAACTCTTCAATTTCAACCCCAAAGCAGCAGATATTATATTAATGTCAAGTGTGTCAAACTTACAACTCTGACTGCTTATAAAAATTTTCTTCTCAAACAAAATTTATTCATTACATATTTCTAAATTTTACATTAGACTATAGATTCAAATTTAATGAAAGCACATTCCAGTTGAAACACAAACTGTGTGACCATGGGGAAGTAGCTTAATCTCTCTGAATGGATAGTACATGGTTAGCACTACGCTAAAAATACAATATTGCTGAACCTCGTTTTACTAATCTTTAAATATAAATAGGAACACTTATGGTGTATAAAAGAAAAAAATGAGTTCAAAAAGAACACAAGGTAGCTATTATCACTAATAATTATAGCCTTTAAATATTATTTCTTGTTTACTCTTCATAGGCATACAAAATATGTAACAGAATGGATGACTGAGAAAATGAATGGCTATATCTAAGGTACACATTTAAGAAATTATAGGTGTGCTATCAGCTACCCTATTTTCTTCCTTTCATTGTTTTACTCAAAATACTTATTGAGCACCTATTAATTTCTAGGCATCGTGCCAGACACTAGTAATATAAAGATAAAAATAAAAATTCCAAGTCTAATTGGGGAAGCAGACAAGTAGACAAAATGTTGCAATACAATATGGTAATTGTTACGATGGAGGTAGAGATACAAGGGCATAGCTGTGGAGTGGAAGGGCATCTGAAATAGTGAAAGGGAAGTGAATCATCAAAGAACATTTCTCAGAGTATGAAATGCCTCAAGGAACAAGTATGGAGATAGGTACAGCATGAATAGGAAACAATGACAGCAAACTCCAAACTCGCAGTGGGGTTTTTTTTTTTTTTTTGAGGAAGATTAACCCTGAGCTAACATCTGCTGCCAATCTTCCCCTTTGTGCTGAGGAAGGCTGGCCCTGAGCTAACATCCGTGCCCATCTTCCTCAACTTTATATGTGGGACGCCTGCCAGAGCATGGCTTGCCAAGCGCAGCCATGTCCGCACCCCAGATCTGAACTGGCGATCTCCAGGTCGCCGAAGCGGAATGTGGGAACTTAACTGCTGCACCACGGGCCGGCCACTCACAGTGGTTTGAGAGTACTAAAGACTGTGTAAGTGGCATTGGACTTGGTCTGCTTCTCTATGGCAATTGATGAGAAATTCCACTGGGAAGGTAAACAGAGGTCAGGTCTTTTAGAGCATCTTTTATACCATGCCAAAGCATCTGGGAATTTTTCTATAGGTAGTGGGAATCATTAACATTAAATAATTGGATGGTATGATCCCATATGCATTTTTAAATAAGATATATCACAGGCCAAAAAAAAAAATACTAGTTTATCAATGGAGGTAATCCTCGCACAATGTGTATGTGTACACTTTATCATGTTGTACACTTTATCTTACAATTGTATTTGTCGATTATACTTCAAAAAAGTTGAAAACATACTAGAGTTTAAACAAATGCTGTTTTAATGGAAATGCTGAGTTGAACGACAGGTTTTGTTAAGAAATTGAAGGTCAAAATTGAGCAGAAATGAAAGATTAAGAAAAGCATTAAAGGAGAGTGTCCAAGTTATCTATCAATTTCTCATAACTGACAGATTAAAGGGGAAGGATAGAAACAGACAGTAATAAATACAACATTATAAATCATAGATTTTTGCCCTAATGAATACCTATTTTATCATTGGATTAACAATAAGTTGTGGACAGCATCATGGATTAAGTGTACAACTCTCAAATATCATGTTGTGTTAAAAATATAAATATATAAATAATAATACAAATATTTGTAGGCAATATGTTACCCCTACTAAGACTTCCAAAAAGAAAGAGTACTGCATCGATCGCTGCTGAACAAACTTTTGTCTACAACTTGGACGAAAAATAGTTACCTCTCGAGTAGTCAAATTGATGAACTTATTGAACTTACTGTAAAATTATGGCTTCTGGTCAAAATAGCATTAAGCAATTGAAATGAATAAATTTTTCTCCCATTTGACTCTTGATAGAATAAAATCAATGTTGATAAATAGATAGATAGATAGATGAATAGATAGATGAAGACAGTTGGAGTTATGTGTGTAAACGCAGTGATGAAACATGAGAAGTTTAATGAGAGATTTTCCTGATTTTCAGGTTCAGAAAGGACCATATAAACAATCGGTTTCTAGAACTAATTTGTTATTTACAAAAAATCATAAACTGGTGACTGGTAAAAATATTTAGAATGCACTGACAAATAAGCACCGTGTGTAAGAATAAGCACAGAATAAAATCTGATATTTATTTTTAAGATAAAAACTGATAAGGGGCCGTCCTGGTGGCACAGCAGTTAAGTTTGCATGCTCTGATCCAGCGGGCCCGGGGTTTGCAGGTTTGGATCCCGGGCACATACATATGCACCACTTTTCACGTCACACTGTGGTAGGTGTCCCTCCTGTAAAGAAGAGGAAGATGGGCATGGATGTTAGCTCAGGGCCAATCTTCCTCAGGAGAAAGAGGAGGATTGGCAGCAGAGGTTAGCTCAGGGTTAATCTTTATCACCAAAAAACCCCCAAAACTGAAACTTGTTATTTCTCTCACCTGTCTATGAAACAAAATCACAAAAGATTGAGAAAAGCCATGGAAAATATCAAAGTACAGGTTAGAAGAGCTGGGACATGACAAGTAAGAGATACACCATATCTCTGAAAAGACCAGCTCTTTTAACACAATCAGATCATTTAGTCACCTGGTTCCATGTAGATAACTAAAAAGAAGTCTAAATCATTAGACTATTCAGACTCATTTTTTATCAGTTTCTTGGGTGCAAATTAAATCTTTGCTACTTCAATTTGTACTTCTTTAAAAATAAATGTGAGGGCCAGCCCCAGCAGCCTGGTGGTGAAGTTTGATGCACTCCACTTCTGTGGCCCGGGTTCAGCTCCTGGGCGCAGACCTACACTGCTTGTCGGTGGCCATGCTGTAGTGGCAGCCCACATATAAAACAGAGGAAGATGGGCACACACGTTAGCTCACGGTGGGTCTTCCTCAGCAAAAAAAATAATAATAAATGAAAATAATGATAAATGTGAATTCGAGTATGCATTATTTTGCTTTTTAACTTGAACTCCTATGAATTGTCTATTCATATCCTTAATTTTTCATCTTTGTCTTTTTATTGAAAATATACAATCAATTGTTTTATAATGTAGATGGCAATTCCTTTTTCTATCATCTGTATTACACATTTATTTTTTCAAATGCCATCATGTCTTTTTAGTTTACTCACTATATATTTAAACATAAAAAGTTTTTCTTAAACTTTAGTTGTATATAAATACTTTTTTACTGTATAATTTCAGAGTCTAAATCTTAGATAACTTCTCCAAATGTAGCTCCCTAAATTTACCCGGTAGAATTTAGTTTTGTTTTTATATTTATGTGTTTAATACACAAAGATTTCATTCTACTATAAGTGACTACACACTTTCATTTTCTTCCAGCCGGGTAACCAACGTGCCAGCACAAATTATTTCCCATCCGTCCTCTGCCTACTGAATCAAAATACATGCATACATATATGGATGTATATGTATGTTAAATTTTCTGAGATGTATTTCTTAATTCTCTAATTTATTCTACTGACATACTATATATTTGACTATTTTATAATAAAGCAATTTTAATTGGATTAACTGGGCTCCTTCATGGCCCTCTTTTTTCCTACATTTTTGTGGCTATTCTTTGTCACAAATTTTTCCATAAAAAATAATTTTAAAATGTTCTTTAACCTAGCTGTAAAACCATTTATTCTGGTGTCTTCCAATGAACATTTTAAATGCCTCTGTAGTGGTTGGCCTAAAAATGTTTTCCGCTTCTTGGGTTAATTTTATTTGCTATCAGTTTGCTAGGAAGCTAATCTTTCCATTAGTTTCTCAAATTCTTCACTGTAGTGCTATGTGTGGTGCTCCAACCAGTCCCCTTATTCAGGGACAATAAACTTACCCAGCTCCTTCTAACAGCTGCCAGGGATTTCCTTTCCCTCACTATGAATTGCCTTCAGACACAGGAAGTTGCCCTGCTGGAGTCTATGTCCCGTCCCATGAGATGAGAGAGGGCAAACACTGGAATGAAGCAAGGAAACAAAGACTCAGCCCCCTTGCCTCAATTTTGGACAACTCCAAAGGACCCGCCCAGGTTTGCAGCTCCATGCAGGACTGGCTTCAGCCTCAGATGCAATGGCGTTACACTTCAGCTTCTCCTTCTTGCTCTTCCTCCTGCCTTCCTCACTTCCCTGCACTTGTAAACTCTAAGTCACTATTTAAAGAACTACCTGTGCACAGCTCTCCACCCCAGAGCTTGTTTCTGGGGAATTCAATCTAAGACATTGGGAGCCTGGGTGATCCTGAGAAACAGAGCCTGAAATGAGGTTTTGGAGGCAGATCACTACCTGGCCATCTTGCAATGAGGATCCCATATTGTTGGTTGGTGGAGAGGGAGCCACACTAGCAATTGTTAAAACTTTTCTCGACGGTGAATTGTGATGGGAGACTACTGTAAAGGGATGTACTGGCTAGTGTAATATTATTAGCTCTTGATAGACACGAGGGAAATGTTACCTATAAGGAAAACTGACTAGGTGACATTTGCCAAGCAAACTAGATCTATTGAAGAGAGAATATAACAGGCAAAGGGAGATTATCACTAATTCAAGGCAAAGTGTAAAAGCACAAGGGCCTCCCTGTAGCAATTAAGGAAGCCCCAATCTTCTGAGAGAGAGAAGCCCCCATCTTCTGTAGAGAGAAGGGCTTGGTGCAGGATTAAAATGTAAATGTAATAGATCTTCAGAGAATTTAGATTTCTCAGTCCTAGCAGGTCCCTGATGTCAAGACCAAGATATAATAGAGAAGAAATGAAACCCTTAGTGTTGGATTGGAGACATCTGGGAAGATCCAAATGAGAACCTTGAGCTCATAGATTCCCCAGGAATATGGGGGCCTGCAGATATGGCTCACTAACTCTTCTTAAAAGAAGCTAGAATCCCCTCCATGCTTGAGGTGTATGAATTAGGGGTGCTACAAGAAAATGCTTGCTAGGAAATAAATGAGGAAACAAATGTTATAAGAAAATGCTTGTTAACCTCCTGGCACTGACTTCCATTTCCTCTCCTGGTAACCGCCTTACTCTTGGAAAGCAGAGCAATAACAAGTTTCAAATTCAAACAAGTTTCAAGTTGTGCCTTACTCGGACTTTACCAGGCCTGGGTGCTGTGAGACAGCTAATATATGCCAGTAAGAGAAGGGAAATTGTATATGGGGCTAAGTCCTAAAGATACAGGATCAAAGAGGGGGAGGCAAATCAAGTTGGATAAGAAAGAGTTTATCACCAGAAGAACACCATTCCATGAAATAGGATTTGATGTTTTGGCAAGGACCTGGAAATAGTGTTTGCAAGCTGACAAGATGGACCTTGGAAACTTGGCAAAAATATAGGCCATATAAAGGAAGTAGAAATATCAAAAATGCTGTGGTAGATGTGAAGGAAGGGATCAAGAAACTCAGAGAGGTAAGTCTGCCAGGGTAGAAACACTCTGGAAGGCTGGGAAAACCACCAGCTGTCAAAGCTCTGTGAGAGAGACTAGAGGTGCATCAATTTACCAAAATGATGAGCAATATGCCAGTATCATTGAGCAGCTCAGTGGTGACTAATTTCTCACCACTACTCACCACCTCATCACTTCTCACCACCACTACTGTAGGCCATGGCTGACAATAGGAGGTGCTATTATAAAACTGGATTTCCAGATAGCAATGAGGGGATAAGACCCTAAATAACAGAAGCCAGGTGGTAGCACTTATCTATCAAAAGCAAAATGGGTACAAATATTATAATATGCAGCAAAATCAGAGGGTAGCCAGTGAGGGCTACTATGTAGAGTGCCATGGAAACAGTTAAACAAACGTGGCAATCCTCAGAGGCAGGATATATGGGCAGCTAACAAAGGTATTATTTACTGTATATAATGAAAAGAATTCAAGGATGGATGATCAGGAAACTGAGGGCCCCAGTGAAAAGTCACTGTCTTTTGCTGAGGTTTTATATTTGAGTTCTCTCTCTGACCTGGAACCGTTTGGACTGAGGAACAACCCTGCTATACTATAGCAAGGGCATTGAGAAGTCATTACCTCTGTCTTTTCACAAAGGGATGAATGGAAATTGGCTCAGTTAGTCATGCATGGGGGAAAGAGAAATAACCAATCTTTCAGGAATTATTGGGGGCAGATATTAATTTGATATTGTTACTAAGAAATCACGGTGCCTTTAGATCTCTTTTTAGACTCATATGTCACACATAAGCCTATGAGTGCCTGGTTGTTAATGTCATGGACTATTTTAGAATTAACCAGGCAGTGGCCCTAATTGTAGCTGTTTTATGAGAAGTGGTATTTTCATGTGTGTGTGAGGAAGATTGGCCCTGAGCTAACATCTGTTGCCAATCTTTCTCTTTTTGCTTGAGGAAGATTGTCACTGAGCTAACATCTGTGCCAATCTTCCTCTATTTTATGTGGGATGCCACCACAGCGTGGCTTGACGAGTGGTGCTAGGTCCACACCCAGGATCTGAACTTGAGAACTCCTGGCTCTGAAGCAATGCACACAAACCCAACCACAATGCCACCGGGCCAGCCTTGAGAAATGGTATCCTTTTGGGCCAGCCTGGTGGCGCAGCGGTTAAGCGCCCATGTTCCACTTCTCGGCAGCCTGGGGTTCACTGGTTGGGATCACGGGTGCAGACACAGCACTGCTTGGCACACCATGCTGTGGTAGGCATCCCACATATAAAGTAGAAGAAGATGGTCATGGATATTAGCTCAGGACCAGGCTTCCTCAGCCAAAAGTGGGGGACTGGCAGTAGTTAGCTCAGGGCTAATCTTCCTCAAAAAAACAAAAACAAAAACAAAACAAACAAACAAAAAAGAAGTGGTATCCTTTAAAAGAACAGTTTCACACAGACTTTGACACATAGTATGTTGAAATTGATCTGGCAAATATCTTTTCCATTCCTATCAAGAAGGAGGAAAAGGAGCAAGTCACACTTACACATGATGGACAATAGAATGAATTTACAGTCTTGGTCTGGGAAAATGTTGTAAAATATCCAAAGGGACCCTGAGCTATAATGGACAATTCACAGAAAACTCACATTGATCCATAAGTCAGTCTAGAGTACAAAAATTGGCAAGTACACTGGCAGCCTTGGTAAGACAATATGTTTGAGAAGGTGGGAGATAAGCATTTTGGATTCAGAGATATATCACATTAGGGAAGTTTTTAGGGGTCTGGTGGTTTGGGGCCTGTTTGATATCCCCCCTGAAGCACAGAACAAATTAATGTATCTCTTAACTTCTTCTAAGGAAGTTTGGTAGTTCAAGGATTGTATTGGATTCTGGAACATATTCTAAACTTGAGAATACTGTTCTGACCTATTTACTGGATGAACTGGATGGCTACTGGCTTTGAACAGGGCCCAGAAAAGGAGGGGATTTGCGACAAGCCCAGGCTTCAATGCAGGCAGGGCTGACTTTTAGGCTTTACTACCTTCCATCCCTTATGATACTAAACTTAACTGTGGTGGGCGAAGACATGCCCATAAGAGAATCTCAGTTTTATGGGTATGTGAGAATTTGTAAAATCAAATGCATTGACTGAAATACTGAAATTTTCTGATGTTAAATTTTGCCTAGGAGGTCTGTACAAGTCATAGAAAGATGTGTTCCAAGGCAGTTGCATTTTATTCCAATCAGTCTTGATTTCTTAATGATTTTGTTTTGTGTATTTATTTAGCTCTCATGTTATTTGGTGAAAACAACTTTATAATTATTATTCATTTTTCCTTATGAATTGTGCTTTAGATTGTGTGTGCGAGAAACAGAGAGAGAAAGAAAGAGAGAGAATGCAGAATTTCACATTAAATGACAAAGAGAATGAGAGGGACAACATATAAAAGTTACTTTAGGAAGGCAACTACTTTTAATCCACCAGCTTCCTCAAATCACTCTGTTTTGGGGTCAAAGAAATATAAATGTTACAGAATTTTTGAAAAAGTCTTTGTTTTTGTCCCATGTTAATTAACATTTTAATCCTTCAACTTTATTTTGCTCATCTTTTCAACTTCAATGTTCTGATATAGTTTACTTTTGCAACCATGAAATATGCAAAATTATATGTAATTATAAATTTATATTTCAAAATCATTTTAGAAAACTGGGACAGAAATTACCCAGAAGGAATTTCAGGCAATTAAAGCATTAGAGAATCCTAATTTAATATTAGCCAAAGGATGAGAGGTCTAAACATACGCATAATGTTCAGAAATGCGCTGATTCATTTTTCTGTTAGCTTGTTAAGATTTTTTGCGGTTAATATTTCTATGTTAAGTAAAATCTTGAAAGTAATCTGGCATTTCTGTCTCTTTCCATTTTCCTCATTTATATGTTCAATATAGTTATGAGTTTGACTGTGATTACTTATTCAAGATAAAATACAAAGTGATTACATAACTCTTGAAATAAAGGATGAACTTTCACATGAATAGCATTTCTTTGTAGGTGTTGGAATGAACAAAGTTAATTTTACTTTTATTACAAGAGCATTAGAAAAAAGCCTACTAGTTACGATTAACAAGGCATCCACTATACTTGCAATCAAACTGGATAATCAGTAAGTTAACATTGTGCTGGGTTTAGTGAATGGAGTATTCTATATTTATCCATGATATTGAATTTTTCTGAGTTTGAAGTAATATGAGCTAATTGGAGAAGTGGAAGATATGGAAAATATACTAAGTATAAATATTAATCCAAACTCATGGATCATCTTAATAAATATTTCTGTATATGTCTTTCCAATATTTTTTCTTTATGTCTGTGTGTATACGTCTCTGTATATACATAGTACTTCGCATCCTTTTTTAAAGCATTAGATCGTGAGCATCCTCTCATGTCTAAACCTTATTTGAAGATATAATTATATAAGGTCAATGAAAATACTCTGTGTGGTCCTGTAATGATAGATACATGTCATTAAACATTTGTCCAAATCTATGGAATACATAACACCAAGAGTGAACACTAATCTGAACTATGGACTTTGGGGGATTATGATGTGTCAACGTAGGTTCATCAAATGTACCACTCAGGGATGTTTACAGTGGGGGAGGCTGTGCATGTGTGAGGGCAAGAGGTATATGGGAAATCTTTCTACCTTCCCTTCAATTTTACTGTGAACCTTAAACTGCTCTTAAAAAGAGTCTTAATAATATAATAATAAAAATTGTAATTATAACCAATTAAATTATATTCATTTATACTTTGAACAGACAAACTGTTATCATAATTGTATTTATTTTATCTACTTGGACATTTAAAATTTTTTTCTTGGTATTCTGTGCGTATCTTTTATAATCATATGCTTTAACAAATAATTCTTTTCATGTGATAAATTTTTAGAAGCAGAATAAAAGGACCAAAAATGACTTAGATATAGATGATTTTGCCACATTATAGCATGCTACAAACATGCTAACATGTCCCAGAAAATAACAATTAATTATCTCACAAAATAGAAGGTTAGAAGTATGTAGGGTTTAGGTATAATACCATCAGGATTTCTTCTCTTTTTTTCTGTATTATATGTTCTCTGCCTTTCTACCAAGCTAGCTTTGTTCCTAGCCTGGCTTCTCTCATGGTTTTAAAAAGGCTGCCAGCAACAAATGAGGCAATGTGCTCTCTTGTTTATGCCCAAGAGAAGATGGATCTCAATTCATTTTGGCTAAGTCATACTTTTACTCTTGGACCAATAACATTTACCAGAAGGAAGACCTGGAGATCGTTGATGACCATAGAAACATAAAAGGGATAGAATTACAATCATAGATTTTGTACCTGCAGATCCTTCCTCTGGAGCACCCTTTCCTAAGGCTGTCATATTTCCCCCTCTTTGCATTATTCACGTATGGATTGACCTGTTACCTATCAAAATAGGTATTTCTGAATTCCTTGTCTAAATCTTCTTGCCTAGGTGTCCCGTCATAACTAACATTTCATGTTACATTGATTTTATAACATAATAGTACTTAAATTCACATTTTTAATGACTGTGTGTGTGTGTGTATATATATATGTGTGTATAATATATATATATATATATATTCCATTTCCTTCACTGGAAGGAAAACACAAGGTTTATATCTATCCAACCAGAATCTAAACAGCCTAAAACATCTCTGCGTTGTTTATTACTGAATTTCTTGCAAGTGACAAATGGAAGAAGTTCAAAACACTTTTTCAGAAAGGAATAAATAAAAAAGAGAAGGAAGGGAAGGAGGGAGCAGGGAGAAAGGAAAGAAGGAAGGAAGGAAGGGAAGAAATAGAAGAAAAAGTAAGAAAGCATGAGTACATTTTTGCTAATACATCAAGACAATTCTACTGCTCTGGCTTTCTTGTAGCTGGTCATATTGGTACCTGTAATAGTTACTGTGATGGTTAATTTTACGTCAACTTGACAGGGCTTGGGGCTGCTCAGATAGCTGGTAAAACATTATTTCTGGGTATATTTGTAAGTGTGTTTTTTTTACAAGATTAACATTTGAATTGTAGACTGAGTAAAAAAGATCCTCCCTCACCAGCGTGGATGGGCACCATCCAATTCATTGAGCCTGAAGAGAAGAAAATGGTGGAGCTAGGGTGACTTCTCTCTTTCTTCCTGAGCTGGGACATCCAACTTCTCCTGCTCTGAGCCATCAAAGCTCCTGGTGCTCAGGCCTTTGAACTCCAGGACTTAGATCAGTGGCCTCCCTGGTTCTCAGGCCTTCAGACCTGGATTGAATTATGTCACGTACTTTCTTGGTTCTCCAGCTTGCAGAGGGTATATCATGGCATATCTCGGTCTTCATAATTACATGAGCCAACTCCCATAATAAATCTCCCCTTGGATATCTCTTTATACCCTATTAGTTCTGTTTTTCTGGAGAATGACGAATAATTATCTATTACTATTACAATAGTTATTTATTGCTATCTATTACAGTTATCTATTGCTCTATAACAAAATTACTCCAAGACGTATCAGCTGCAGTAAAAAATCATTTATTATCTAAACAGTTTCTGGAGGTCAGCAATCTGGAGTCAGCTTAGCTGGGTGTTTCTGGCCCAAGATCCCTCTCGAGCTTGCAGTCAAGTTATCAACTGAGACTGTAGTCATCTAAAGGCTTGCCTGGGGCTTAAGGAACTGGTTTCAAACACTCACAGAGCTGTTGACACAAGGCCTCAGTTCCTTATCATGTGGAGTTACCGTTGAGCTACCCAAAATATGACAAATGAATTCCTCCTAAATGTGTAATCCAAAAAAGAGAAAAAGTAAGCCACTAACACAGAAGCTAAAATGACTTTTATAATCTAACTTCAGAAGTGATATCACATCTGCCACATTCTACTACTCCCACAGGCAAACCGTGGGACAATGTGGTAGAGGAATACACCAGGGTATAAATACACAAGAGATGGGGATCTTTGAGAATAATAATGGAAGTCGATACCACAATTCACTCTCTGCCTCCCGATGATCCTTCTCAGTCAATCCTTCCAAGTGCCACAATAGGTTAATCCCATTCAAGATCAATTCAATGTCCACAGTTCCTTCTCAGTCTATACACAATACATCATACACACATACATACATACACGCACATACCCTTCAAACATATAATGGTAAAATAGGCTTAGGAAACTCACCAGAAACATTCCTATTCAAAAAGGGGAGAAACAGGAGGCATCTAGGAATCACTCATCCACAGCAGATTTGAAATCCAGTGAGGCAAGTGTCGCACATTCATCAGGACTCAATTCTCCTTCTGCTCATGGGTTATTCTGCATGGCCCTTAGTTCAGCTCTTTGAGGCATGCCTTCTTTTTTGTTTTTTTGTTTTGCTTTTTCATCAAAAATAGTACATGTGAGCAGCTGAGTAGTCTTCTTGTCTACTTGTAGAATTTGGGGCTTCAACAGCCCCTTTTCCTTTTGTGTTCTATCTGTGCCTTTCAGTCCAACCTGGCAGTACTTCTGCTAATAGAATTCTTTTAAAAACTTTGTAGGTATTTTGGGAATCTCACTCGTGTTCACTCTATTTGACAAACCCACATCCACAAATCTACTTTTGGCTTTTTCTGAGACAGCCAAGGGACAGCACTCTTAATATCTTAGAAGCTCTATTGTTTAAGTGAGAGACCCATGGAGCACATCCTTCAATTCTTTAATAGAGTGTTGTCTCTCTCAGTGCTCTGAGACATCGACTTTGATGGTACCCGGAGAAATTGATGAACATTTGACTGATTGTCAACATGGATGGCCTACTGTGAATAAATGAAGTTGAATTTGTCCATTGACCCATGTTCATTGTTAGAAAATGTGACAAGAAGCTGTTCACATATCTGCTGTGATTATAATCTGATAATTTAATTCAATTACTAAATCCAAGCAGCAGTCCTTTACCCAAGCCTCAAAATATATGTAAAATAAATGTTGAACTAATAAGTGTAATGACTACAGGAATAGAATACATGTAAGCCCAAGTTAACAGACTAGCAAACGAAGAAGAATTCAGGAGATAATGTGAGAGTGAAGGAACTTAATTGTCCCCAAAGTTTTGTGTTTTGTGAGTTGTAGGGACAAGGATGGGGAAAGGAGACAGGGAGGGTTTGAGGTTTTAGAAGATGCTAACCATATCTACAAATAGGTCAAAAAACAATGATTTTTTTTCAGGTGCCTAATATACACTGTGTAACAATGAGCATATGTGGTGAGTGGTCGTATGACACTCTTCAGTGGATCAAAATTTATCAGGATAAAGATAACCTTTTCTGTGTTATTTTCAAAAGAGTATGAATTTTTCCCACAGTTGCATCCAAGACTGTCTCAGATAATATCTTACAACACTCTGGAGTTTTAGAAAGCAGATTAAAATGCATTGATACATTGCGATAAACTTCAGAATTTTTTTAACAGTTATTTATAGCTTCTAATACAATAAATTGACCCATGCCTGTCAAGACATGATAATTATTAAGGAAATTAAGTATGATATGAGGAGACTAATGAAAATGCCAAGAATATAACTATAGGGATGAAGCAAGCAGTATCAGATTTAAGTCGTCAGCACATCACATCTCTTTTTTAGGTTACCATAAATCAGTGATTCATGCTATGACATCAATTAAAACCAGAGACTTTGACGGAAAGAGCACTCGGTGCCAGTCTTGTAGGCTCTGTGAGAACATCAGAAAGTGTGCACAGAGGACTCCAGACAGGGAGTGCTTCAAATATTCATAAAACAGCAGAACTATGAATAATGAAATCAGACATAGAATGTAGGAAACAAATTACACTGATTTCAAAGCCTTGATTTTGCCTTAACTATATCCATACTTTTACCCTTACTGTGCAAATGTCTCTTTTTATAGGAAAATTTGAAGTGATATTTAAATAGAATTTTGAAATATTTAGTACATTTCTGAAAATGATACTACATTCTTTTCCTTCCATATCACTGTCCCATGTTATTTATTTTCCATAATTAGTTTGTTGTTTAAACAATTTCTATAATTTAGATAGTATATTTATAATTGTGTGAATACTTTATTAGGTAACCAAATATAAATTATAAAACTAAGTTTTAAATTTACGTGAACTCTCTTTATTTCCTGAGTGATTTTTTAAAGGTAGTACATCTCCTTCTTTAGTAGGATATTTCAGGTAAAAGAGTCTGCAATTTCTCAAAGACGCAATCATAAAAATGACTATCTATCTTCGCACTTCAAATTCACCGTGGAAAGTCATATATTAGAGCAAGAGGAAGTGATATGACTTAAGTATTGGAAGTTCATTCTGTTACAGCGGTGAACATATATGACCCAGGGACAAATGTAATTTTTGTCACTTAGTAAATAATAAGACAACCAATTAAATGTCTGTATAGTATTCCACAGATTTATAAATTGCTGATCATATAGCAACCTGTTGAGTATATTATTGAGGAATCACCTTCGAAGTAAACGAAGGAAAGTGAGGTTGAGGGGAGGTCATTGGTTTAATTACTATGATGTGGGAAGAAATTTTTGAGGTGGGAAAATAAAAGAATAAATGGAAGCTGTTCTCAGAGTTACTTAAATTCTGCAAAGCTCTCTGTGGTACACATGAGAGTCCTCATTGTGACTGGGTAAAAGAATGCCAATTTAATGGATTAGGGGACATTTTTGGATGGACAATGAGGTATGCCACACGTTAACTGAATTTCCACTCTTTATTTCTTTTATATTCACCATATTTTCCTTAAACATACTCGTGGCTGGCAAAGTATACACTACCAGCTAGTTGTCAATTTTGCTGCTCATTAGAGTGGGAGTTTTTTGCAACTGCAGTGTGCACCAGGGCAAATTGACACCGACCAAGTGCATAAACATGAATGAGTAGCTACAGATCTGTAAGTTGGTCTTCTCCCTTCATTAAAAATAATAAGAAATGAAAGATCGTTAAAACATTTCACTTTTTTCTGGAATTTTAGGGTGCTATAAATGTGTAATCTGATCTAAAAATATAATCATTTTGCTTGATATCTTAGGAATTCTAGGCAGGTAGAAATACGTAATTTGAGATAACACAAATTATTTTGCTTAACTAAAATGTAGTCATGTAAGTCCTCTGACATATTCAGAAAACCATTAATTAAAGTGAAGTCAGGTGCAGGGAAAAATCTTTTAATTTAAACAAGTTTAAAACTTGAGAAACATTAAAGACTAATAACAACATAAAAATTCATTTAGACTATATGTATGATATTAATTCTATTTCAATTCTTTCCAAGTATTGAATGTATGAACAGTTTGAAACTAAATAAGAAGTGGCTTAATTTTGCCCAAACTTTGAGGTAAACTTGAATTTATTTAAAGTTTAGGAAGATACTTTAATAAATCATCAACTTTTTGGTGATATAGTAGACACTATTTGTAACTTATCCAACAGCCATCCCTCCCTAGCCCCCATTTCCAAGCTTGCCGAAACTCATCGCTGCTCAGGGGTCAGGCACAGGTGAGTGCAGAGAAGGAGATGATGAATAAATGAAAAGCAATAGGTCAGCTTGGAGTATATGAGGATGCCATTTGGTGTAAAACTAATTTGGACTGACCTTGTTTTTCCAGAAAAGCCTGACATGGCCTGTTGAGCATGCATTGTACATCTGCTCTAAACATTTATAATACCTCAAAGCCCAGAATGATGCCCTTAAAGATAAGGATGTTGCCTCCCCCATACCAGCATTTCCTTAAGGATAAGCATTTCTTCCCAGAAACTAAGGATTAATTACTGACCTGCTGACCACTGATTTGCTGTGCTCCCCTTGTGACCACTGACCTGTTGTGTTAGCAAAGCATCTCGTGACAGTAGGAAAAGAGATATTCCTGTCATATATGATATATGCTCTTTGTTCCAAGATAGTCTATAATCACTCTGTACACCCCACTTCTTTGGAGAGCTTCTTTCCTTGGTGGAAAAGTTTTCCCGGGGTATAGTCCTCAAGTTGGCTCACAATATACTCACTCCAATTTTGATTTATACATTAATTATGGATTATTTGCATTGACAGTGTGATTTTCCCCAGCCTCAGGGAAGAAACACGATTAATCTAAGACAATCCTTGCAACACCACATGCTTTGGAGAAAGTTGTGCATCTTATCCAACTCTCGCTATTTTGATATAATGGACAGTCTGTTGGAGAGCAAGTGTTATTTGAGGATTCATTTGACCAAAATAGACACATAAAGAAATATTAAATGAGCTTGCTCACTTAGGCACATTATCTCTACCACCGCTCTAGTTCAGACTTTTATTTCTTACTTCCCCATTTCAATTGCATTCTAGCTGGTTTTCCAGGACCTTTCTTATTCCACTCAAATTCGTCTTCTCTACAGTTGGCAGAATAAGATATTAAAAATGCAAATCTGATCATGTTAATTCCCTGCTTAAATTCACTCAGTCACTCCTCAATTATTTACAAGACCCAGTTTTCATCTTTCAACAGGAAATCCTTCTCTACCCCATCCCCTTTTCCCCAGGATAGTTAACGTGCTCATTTTCCATTATAGACATCAGTGTATGTGACTTCCCAGGAGAATGTGAGTTTCTTGACTACAGTGGTAATTTATTTATTTTTCTATGCTCAGTACACAGGACAGCACATATGCATGAAAGAAGCATTATAAGTACTTGCCAAATAGTGGAATTAATAGTGCAGCTATAATTATTTAGAAGGAACTGTTAATTTCAATTGTTAAGGTTTAACTAGATCTCCAATCAATAAGAAAAATAGATTTGGGGACACATCAGTTGTCACAGCATGCAGTATCATCATCATGTCTATAGTATGGTACTTTAAACAATTTACACTCAATTCTGGGGGCAATCTGAGTATTATCCAACCTGATATGAAGCTCAGAGAGATTTTGAACTTCAGAAATTTTGACTATCCTTACGGACATGAGAATCGGAAAGGAAATGGTTACATTTCACTGTACTATTCTAAACTCTCTTCGCTAATAAAAGTGCCTCATAAATATTAGCTTCTCAATACCTTTTTGGTCAATATTTGTTGAATTTTTGAGCTATTTGTACTGTGCTTCATTTTATCTTGTGCACCTGAACCTGAAGTATATCTTAAATTCCAAAGAAATTTTAACATCTGTACTATTATTTCTCTTATCTCACAAGAAAAATTTATCTTCCAGTTCTAACAGCCATAAATTGAACAGACATTTTTGAAAACGGAAGCGGCAAAATGCTGAAACAGAGTGAGTCACTGTCTTCGGTGGCTATGGCAAAAGGAAACAAAGCAATCATCCACCTTCAGAAAAATTACTTATTAACTGTATCGCTACCTCCATCCTTTAGTGCCAGGTCATCCATTTTTCGTGTGCTTCTACTAACTGTTTTTCAAGGTTGCCTTTTTGTTTAAGTCAAATTTCTAAGTGCAAATTTCAGTGAATTTTTAGAACGTAAACATACCAATGAAACTACCACTCGGATAAAATGTTTGAATGTTGGCAGCTCTCAAGAATCCCTCCCATGGGGCCGGCCCGGTCGCTGAGGGGTTAGGTTCGCGTGCTCGGCTTCCATGGCCCAGGGTTTTGCTGGTTCGGATCCTGGGCATGGGCGTGGATGTGGCATTTCTCGTCAGGCACATTGAGGTGCCATCCCACATGCCACAACTAAAAGGGCCCACGACTAAAATATACAACTATGTACTGGGGGGATTTAGAGACAAAAAGCAGAAAAAAAAAAAGATTGGCAACAATTGTTAGCTCAGGTGCCAATCTTTTTTTTTTCTTTAAAAAAGAATCCCTCTTGTGCACCTTCTGAGTTACTACTCCTCACACTAGTAAACACTCTCCTTATTTTTGTCCCCATGGATTAGTTCATAATTTTTGAACTATAAGCTAATGGAATCTTACATTACCTCATATTTTATGTCTGATTTCAATTACTTACCAGTACCTTATAAGAGTTATACAGATCATTGAAGCTAGCGATAATTTTTTCTCATTTCTGTATAGTATTTACTGTTTGACAATAACACAATTTGTTTATTCATTTTACTTTGGCTATTTCAGTTGTATCCAGATTAAGGCTAATACAGACAATCCAACCATAAACATCTGAGAGCATGTGTTTTGGTACACACATAAATGCATTTTAGTTGTATATACTTAAGATAGGAATTACTGGGCCATAGGGAATGCGCAAATCTAGTTTAACAGAAAAATAAACCATTTTCCAAAGTGTTTTTTTCAGTTGTAACTTAGGCCTGAAGTATATGAATGGTTCATTT
The DNA here is from genome assembly GCF_037783145.1 of Equus przewalskii. NCBI lineage: Eukaryota > Metazoa > Chordata > Mammalia > Perissodactyla > Equidae > Equus > Equus przewalskii. The sequence goes on along the minus strand of NC_091833.1, from coordinate 73,458,907 downwards.
ATTTTACATTGTTGCCAACAGTAGTGTGGGGAGCTGGAAATGGCCACCCCGAGATATGTCTCTTAGGCATAAGGATTATTTGAAGCTGATTGCTTTTGATAAACTGGGACAGGGAAGGAGGCTCTGAGGAATGGAACTTGCCCTTTGTTAGGACTCATTTACCTTTGTAAGGTAAATCTCTATCTGGAAAAGGTGCCTCCCTCTCTGTACCAGGAAGAAGAAAGGCGATGACCTTCTCTCTAAAAACTCTTAATCAATACCAAAGGCAAGGACTTAAAATCTGCATTTTATTGTGCTAGTCTGGTAACCTCCTGTAACTGACTTCCCTCCCCCTCCCAACGTTGGCATTTCTTTAAGGATTAAGCATCTTTCCTTAGGCTAGGAACTGATTGCTGTGCTCACCTGTGACCACCCGGCTCAAGACAATAGACTTGCCTCCAGCTACACCCTCTGAGACAGCAGACCACTACCTGCTGTGTCCATCAAGCGCTGTGCCGACAGGGCAATCTTGTGACTATTGTGGGAGGGACATTTCAATCACATGTGAAACACTCTGTTTGGGGGTATATAACCACTATGTGCACCCCACTTCTTCGGTGCCCTTTCTTCCTTCGGGAAGAAAGGCCCCGGGCCATGGCTCCTCATAAAGCTTTGTTTAATTTTCTCTTGCTATTCTGTCTCATGTGAATTTAATTCGTTTTCCGGTCAGACGAACCCCCATTTGAGAAGAGGAAATGTCTTCCTCCCCTACAGTAGCAAAAGCTTCCTTTTTAAATTGTCGTTCCTTTTAAGATTGTAGCACAAGGTGGTTTTAATTTGCACTTCCATGGTAACAAATGAGGTTGAACATAATGTCACAAGTTTATCGGCCATTTGAATATCATCTTTTGAAATATGAAGTGACTGTTCAATCTTTTGTCCATTTTCATTGGATTCTTTTTCTTTCTCATACTGATATGTAGGAGTTTCTTACATTTTCTGTATTTGAATAGTTTGTTGGATATATGTTTTGCAAATTATTTCTGTGACTCTTTGACTTGTCTTTTCGCTCTTAATGGTGCCTCATCATAAATATAATTTCCTTATGTTAAATATATTCCAATTTATCACTCTTTTTCTTTATTCTCAGTATTATTTTGTCCTGCTTCAGAAATCTTTGCCTGCTAAAGGACATAAAGATATTCTCTTATGTTATACTCACAGCTTTTTTTTTTCCTTCTCAATTTACCTATACTATCAATTTAATACGTATGCATTTATGGTGCAAAGTAGAACAATGATGTACAAAATGGTAGCCACAGGCACTGTGCTTAAATGAAAATTAATTAAAGTTAAAACTTTAGTTTTAAAATGTAGTTTTACAAATGATAAATAAATGACAAGCAATAGCATATTGGAGTCTATGAGGAAGCCATTTGGTGTAAAACTAACTCAGCCTGACCTTGTTTTTCCAAAAGGGCCTCATGTGGCCATTGAGCAGGCATTGTGTATCTGCTTTAAGCATTTGCTGTGTCCCAAAGACAAGAACAAATGGCCTTAAGATAAAGATGCAACTTCTCCCACATTGGCGTTTCCTTAAGGGTAAGTATGTCTCCCTAGGCTAGGAATTGATTCCTGAGCTCACTCTGTGACCACCCAGCTGGAGACACAGTCCTGCGACCTGCTGTGTGAATCTCTGTGCTGGCTAGGCAATCACATGACTGTTGCGAAAGGAACATTCCAATCATATGTTCTACATGCTCTTTGACAGTATAAAACCTCTTTGTACATCCCACTTCTTTGGTGCCCTTCCTTCTTTGGTAAGGATCACCTTGGGTTAGTCCTCAGATCTGGCTTGTAACAAACTCACCCCAATTTTGATTTATAGATTAGTTATGGATTATTTGTGTCAACACATATCAAGTGTGCAGCAACCAAATGTGGCTAATGGCTACATATCAAAGAGATGTAGAACATTTCCACCATACAGAAATTTTTGAATTGTGTTGGTCTGAGTCACTTTTTTCCCCTCATAAGTGTTTAAGTGACCCAACACCATTTGTTAAAAACATTATTCTTCAAAATCCAATTACTAAGAATATTTGTCATAAAACAACTGTCAATATATGTGTGTAGGTTTGTTCCTGGATTCTCTATTCTGTTCCATTGAATTATTGTTTATTTTTGTGACAAACTCACATGCTGTTTATTATGTAATTTATGTTAAGTATTTGTTAGTATAAAATCTCCAAATGTGTTCTTCTTTTTAAAAATTTTCTGGCTATTCTTAGCCCAGTGCATTTCCACAAAAACTATGGAATAAGCTTCCTATTCTCTACAACCATCAACAGTCAGGCTGTTTGGGTTTTATCTGAGATTGCAGTTAATCTAAAAATCAATTTCAGGATAACTGACATTTCACACTGCTAGATTCCTCTGATCTGTGAACTTGAAATCATTTCATTTATTTAGGTTTTAAAATTCTCTCAGTAATACTCTGTAGTTGTCTTTACAGATGTCTTTCATAGCTTTTAAAAAATTACATCTTCAGGTATTTGATGTATATATCTTATTTCAAATGGTATCACCAAAAATACTGTCTGTTGCTTATCTATAGAATTATGACGAATTTTTAAAATATTGACATTGTGTTCTGCAGCCTCATTAAGATCACATTATTAATTCTAAAAATGTGTAATTTTTAGATATTTTCTCATTAAATAATCATGTTATCTGTAACTAATGATGTTTTTACTTGATCTTTTTCAGAATGTTTTAAATTTTATCATATGTTTTGCTTTATTTCTATGAATTGGACATCCAGTTCAGTGTTGAATAAAAGTGTCAATAGTGAAGATGTTTTCCTTGCTCCCGACCTTGAAAAAAAGTTTCAATGTTTTTTGCCATTGAACACTGTAACCAACACTGCAAATTCTCTGGCCTTATCCCACAATCTTACTTTAGCAATGTGGTCCAAAAGAATTCCAGCGTCTAATATCTGCATCATTAATGGGGAGAGTTTTTCTATTGAAAGCTGCCAACCCCAGGCATTTGGCAGACTTGGAAATGCCAGGAAATTAACACCTTAAGAAAGCAGCCCTTAACTACTCACGGAACCTCAGGGGCATGTAAATATTCCTTTCCCTTAAGGCATGTGTTTTGAAGCTTTTCCCAGAGTTTCCCCATTGAATTAAGCTTCAATTACCCACTGTAGCAGCCAGCTCAAAACCCTGTATGGAGTTCCTCCGCTGGATCGATTTCCCTCCTCCCTACTGATGTTCCCCATAGCACCCAAATAAACTACTTCCTATTTGCTCTCGGATCCTTGCCTTGGATTTTGCTTCCGAGGCAATGTGGACTAGAGGAAGTGTGATTTTTTTTCCTCCTACTTTTTATCAGATTAAAGAATTTCCTTTCCACTCTTACTTGTTAAAGATTTTTATTCATGAATGGATGTTAAATCCAAACAAATGCTTTTCCCCTTTATTGTGTGAATGTGGTAAACTACACTGATTAATTTTCAAATAACTAGATAAACTTGCATTTCTAGAATAAACGCAAGCTGGCCATGAGGTATTATTTACTTAATAGAGCACATAGTTGGTTTGCTAATATTTTCTTCAGGATTTTCGCATCTATGTTTAAAAGAGGTCAATCTGTAACTTTCTTTTCTTGTAACGTATGTGCTACGATTTGCTATTGTCAGAAAAAATTGTATCAAATGCAGTTATAACGGCAAGGACCATTGTTCAAGACTATTGCAACAGGGGAAAGACATTGAACTCAACTCCAATGAAACAAAAGACAGAAGACTTTTTAAGTACTGATTGAGCTAGTGAAAAAGTCTTAGAGGACATTAGGGAGAGGCTGGCCACTGTGCTTAGGCCATCTTGTTTGCTAAGTTAGTATTGAAGATAGCCTCCTACAGAGCCTGGAAGATGGGGGTATTCACTTTCTTGATGATTCTATTTCAAAGGAATATCTCCCAGGTCCTTGGGAAAGACATTTCTGGGCTGTGAACTGGCAAGAGAATGAGAGAAAATTTGCATCAGAAACAGAGAAAAGATTGACAATTAAAACTTTTTTAAAGTAAATGTTCTCAGAAAAGGGAGGTCAGGTCTGTAGTCAAAAAGAAACCTATCGAATATTTAGTCAGGCTGAGGGGACCATGGAAACTTCACGTTTTGGAACCCTCCCTGATTCTGCCCTGTGCATTTCTTCCTTTGCCTGGTTCTAATTTGTATCCCTTTGCTTTAGTAAAACTGTCATCAGAAGCATAGCTTTTCCTTCAGTTTTGTGAGTCATTCTAGTTAGTTATCAGACCTGAGAGTGTTTTTGGTCCCCTCTAACTTGCAACTGGTGTCAGAAGCCCTGGGCAGACTCGGTAGTCTGCAATACTGTTCCCTTAACCTTGAGTTTGTCTAATTCCCAGCATTCAGATAGATCAAGTTATTTTCATTCCACTCACCTTTCTTAGCATATTAATTTTCATCCTTTTCTTTTAATAATTACCCTAGACATTATAACGTGCATCATTGACTTATTATTCTTTTACATCTCGTCTGTTAGCTGTGAGTGTTTTTATTTATTGTCTGGCCAAAATTACTTCTTTTCTACTTCACAATTGAAGGATATTTTCAGAGTGTATAAATCTAGGTTGATCTTATTTTCTTTGAGGATTTGAACATATTGATATATGCATTGTCACCTGGATTGAATTTTTTTTCTCTGTTGAGAAATCAACTATGTTGTGATTATTGCTTATTTGATTGTAATGTGTTTTTATTTCTGGCTTTATTTAAATGTTTCTCTTTGTCTTTCATATTCATTGTTTACTATGATACACTTTAATATTGTTTTTGTTGTAACTTTATTGCTTAGATTTGTAGCTCTTTTTTGAATCTGTAGATGGATATTTTTGTGTACTTTGAAATATTTTCAGACAACAAACCTTCAAATATCGTTACTGCCTCATTTTTCTATTGTTCTTTTGGTTTGTTTTGGAGATCCCAAATACACATACATTCAACTTTTTCTTAAATTCCCATTGTAGGAGTGGAAGAACATTTCGTCTATCCTCTGGGTCCTTCTGGCTGGGCTACAAATTAAACTGACATGAGATAGAATAAGAGGAGAAAATCAAAGAAAGCTTTCTAACATGTATACATGGGAGACACTCAGGAAAACTGAGCAACTTGCCAAAGTGGTGGAGGTTGTTCCCTTAAATATTATCTTCAGCTAAACACAAAGGAGGGTGTTGGGTGTCACGGTTTGGGACTTCAAAGAGGAAGACGGCAATTCACATGGAAATGCAAAGCAAATTTTTAGTAGGTAAAAGTGGGTTTAATATTGATCCTCCCAGTCTATGGATACCCAGAGTTATCTATGGTGATGGCCTCTCCTAGAGGGCAGGGCTTTTATCTTAAATTCTTTTAGGCAGTTGGGGAGAAGGTCAAAGTTTCTTTCAGAGTCATTTGTTCTTAAAAATAATCAAGCCAAAGAGAAACATTTTGAGGTGGCCAATTCTGATCTCCCACTTTATTCAGGATATGAGACAGGGAGAACATTCATTAACAAGGATCATCTCGATGAAGAAGAGGGACGACTAGGATTTTTTGAGGCGTGCTAACAAGGGAGCCATCAGTGAGTCTTATAGGAGTCATGAGGAAGAATAGAAGTGGAGCTTAACTGACACAATGAGGAAAAGTGAAATTGGTCTTGGAACACATGAAAACACAGTGGGTTTTCTTTGGCTAGCCATTTTCAGAACACAGAAGCATAGTGAAATTTTTCAACTCTCAGTGCTTTCTAGGAACATAGAGCTTAAATAAAGTTCAACATTGTAATCTCTAGCTATGTTTAATCTACTTGATGAACTCACATATTAATTTTTTAAGTTCACTTATTTTGCTTCTCATTCCTAGTGTATCTATTTGATTTTTTAATAGATTCCACTTCCTTAGTGAAATGCTACATTTTGTCATTTATTTTCTTGAAGATTTTAACTACAGTAATTTTAAAGTGTCTATATAACATCTCTAATATTTATGTTATCTATGGCTATGTTTTTATTGATAAATAAATGGCAAGCAATATGGTATATTGGAGTATATGAAGAAGCCATTTGGTGTAAACCTAATTCAGCCTGAACTTGCTTTTCCAAAAGGGCCTGACATGGCCTTGAGGATGCATTGTGTACATACTTTAAGCATTTAGTATGTCCCAAAGACAAGAACAATTGCCCTATAAGATAAAGATGTAACTTCTCCCCCTTCAGCATTTCCTTAAGGATAAGCATCTCTCCTTAGGCTAAGGATTGATTGCTGACTTGATGAGACCACCTTGTGACCACCTAGTTCTAGACCAAACACCTGCCACCTGCTGCGTTCATCAGCTGCTGTGTGAATTGCTGTGCTGCTAGGCAAGCTCGTGACTGTTGTAAAAGGTGTATTCCAAACACACGTGATGCGTACTCTTTGGTGGTATATAACCACTCTGTCAACCCCCACTTCTTTGGAGTGCTCCATTCCTTTGCGAAAGGACTCTCTGAGGCTATATGGTCCTCAGATCTGGCTCATAATAAACTCATTCTAATTTTGATTTATAGATTGGTTATGGATTATTTGTGTTGACACTATTTCTTTGTTCTTTCCTCATGATCCTCTTCCTTAGTATAGTTGGTAATTTTTGATTGACTTTAGGAAAAATTTTAAAGGCTTTTCAAGATATTGTTATCCCCAGAGAATAGTCCCTATCCTCTGTCAGGCAGCTCGTGTAGAGAGAATCACCTCTATACCATCAGTGACTGCCTGATTCAAGGCAGCTTTGTAGTCTGTACACGGCTCAGTGTACCTTTATTTTGCTTTACCCTGTTCAGAAATCCTCACATTTTTTCTATTGCCTCTCTTCCTCGATTTTCTGATCAAAGTGTAAGTCTCTCCCGACTTCTCTGTTTTTAATTCAGTTTCTCCTCAGATCCTTAACCTTCTATCTTTCACCAATTCTCCATTCCTGCCTTCCTTGAGCTTTCCTTCTTGCAAATCTTGCTCCTAAAGCATTGGCTGCTTTGTCACCTTTATAATGCCTTAAACCAAACCTTTTTCTAAATTAATTTTTATGGCTCTGCTAGTTATTCTTTTTTTTTTTTTAAAGATTTTATTTTTTCCTTTTTCTCCCCAAAGCCCCCCAGTACATAGTTGTGTATTCTTCGTTGTGGGTTCTTCTAGTTGTGGCATGTGGGATGCTGCCTCAGCGTGGTCTGATGAGCAGGGCCATGTCCGCACCCAGGATTCGAACTAACGAAACACTGGGCCGCCTGCAGCGGAGCGCGCGAACGTAACCACTCGGCCACGGGGCCAGCCCCTCTGCTAGTTATTCTTGGCAGAAGAAATGCCTATACAAGTTACTCCATCACAGCCAGAAGAAGAAATCTGCTTCCAATTATTTTTTGCTACTTTCCTAAAATTGAAACAAAATTATTTTAAAAACATTTCAGAGATGTATCACCCTGCAATTTGTTTTTATTACAGTGGCAAGTAACACTGTTTCTTGATGATTGAGCTCAAGCATATTTATTAAAATTTCAAGTTGTATTCAATCTTAAAAAAATAATCTGCAGAATCACAGTAAGGTGATTTTTTTTTAAAGCAGACCAACTGGACTGAAAACAGCAGACAATGTCTTTTCATAGCGTGTAGTTGTTTTCCTTGGGTTATTCCTCCTTCTATTCAGGAGTAGAACTATTGTGTGTTTTGAATAATTAAAAAAGATCTGTTGCTTGTTGATTTTGGATTTGTTTGCCTGACATATTGAATTAAATATTCAGTTAGTGAATGACATATGGCATTTCTTCACTGAAATATGGCAAATATGGCTTTTTCTTGGTGCACAGACCTTGTTTTCAACCAATTTTATAAGCTGTGCAGGATGAGTGAATTCAAGAATAGATTGTTCAAGATTTATAAATCACATGATTGTCTTTTGCAGAAAGTAAATCTAGACTCATGGATTATAAATATTTATGAAAATGAAAACCTTTTCAGAATTCTAAACTTAGAAGCCATATGCTAGCTAACTGTCTTGTTGTAACTTTCTTCTTTGTTAGTTTGGTATTGTGCAGTTTATGACATTTTTCATGGCTTTTCACTAGCTTAATTTTATCTCTTTCTATCAATAAGACCTGACATACAAAAAACATACACCACTATGATATTTAACAAAGTATTAATTAATCCAATCATGCACACAAATATTATATCTGCATGTTAAATAATTAAAATTTTGTTTTATTCCTATTTTGAGAATTTAGCACGAAATTTTATCTTGTTTCACTTGGGGATTTCCCTATATTTAAATATGTCAATAAAAAAACCCAAAAAATAAGTGGAAACAAGTCAATAGAATCATATTAAATGTCATTTCATGTAAATAAGTGGAAACTGGTTAAGAGTGATAATAACCAATAAACCTTTTCCAGTTTTTGGTATAATTCCACTAGGTAATCATGATAGGAAATACTAGAACACAAGAATAATTCTGAAGATGGGGCAATGATATACATGTTAAGCTCTGTGAAGTTAAGGATTTTGGTCTACAGATCCTTCTTCATATATTTTTCATGTAGCCCTAACGCTTTGTGCATCCCAGAAGTTCAAATATTATTTCATATTTAAGAACTGGTGTTTTGTGTGATTTTCTTAAAACTTAGCTATAACTGAGAAACAGTGAAGACAAGTGGTCTTCCAGTACTCTTCATTAGAAAGGAAATAATTTTTATGCTTACTTGGTTTCTAATCTTCATGACTCACTCATAGGAAAGTCACTCCCAATGTGATGAGTTTGTATTGTGTCAATTTTGCTAAAGTACATTTCTCAGATTTCCCTTTCTCATATGGTTGTGAGTAAAGTCAACCAAAAGATAAATTTGTTTGAGATTTGGAAGGCAGCAGTGAATAGTTGACATTTATTTATTTATTTTTTAACATTCTGAAGGTCAAAGAAGAGCCAAGACCTTTGCAGCTCATGCAAATTTTTCATCAATGTGCTAGCTCATCTTGTTGGTGTGGGGCAACAGCTAGACCTTTGGTTTCTGAGGTTCATGATATATCATGCTTCACCTTCTGCACAACATGGTCAAGGCATGTGCAGCTCTTTGATGATGGGTGCCCAGATTATAACAAAGATTACTGACACCATAAAGATTGGAGGCAATGAGTGACAGATGCAGGTTCTACTTTGTTCTTATAGGTTCCATTTTGTCCTCATGGGTTCTGTTTATCTCATAGTTTCCCATTTATCCTCATGGATTCCAGTTTGTCCTTATTTTTCCCAAATTCATGTCTGACATTTCTTCCCACATCCTGGCCCTGACTCCAACATCAGATGCAGAAGCAACAGCCTTAAATAAACTGCTTAACCTACTCAGATAATTAAGTGAGGTTTAATCTCTATAACAAGCCCTTTACTCTATATCATTCATTGTGGCTCTTATTCTCTGATCAAACCCTAAATCATACAGATTTTGTACCACAAGTGGTTCTAGGAGATCAGGACCTTAAGAATCAGTTCTCTGAATTGGTTCTGGCTTGTGTAAAACTGTTTCTCTGGTCGTATTAGTCCTGAAAACATTAATGACTTTGTTTCTGTAGGGGAAGAAGACATTTCCTATACCCATTGTGGGTTCTTCTGGCCGGAGAATGAATTAAATTCACATGAGACAAAATAACAGGAGAAAATTAAACAAAGCTTTATAACATGTATACATGGGAGAGGCTCAGGGAAGCTAAGCAACTTGTCAAAATGGCTGAAGCCACCACCTTAAATATCATATTCAGCTAAAGACAAAGGAGGATGTTGGGGGTGGGGAAGTCAGTTACAGGAGGTTACCAGACAAGCACCTTAAACAGGAATAAGATTAGTATGCATATTTAAGTCCTTGCATTCTGCATTGATAAGAGTTTCTAGAGATAAGGTCATCCCCCCTTCTTCCTGGTACAGAGAGGGAGACACCTTTACAGATGGATATTTCCTTTACAATGTAAATGTCTCTTACAAAGGGTAAGTAAATTCTACTTTTCAGTTGCTTTCCTGTCTGCAGTTTGTTAAAAGTAACCAGCTCCAAAGAATCCTCATGCCAAAGAGACATATATTGGGTTGGCCAATGCCAGTCCCCCACATTTCCAATAGCAATTGGGTTAGTGGTAGTCTATGTTATGTATTGGCAGAAGAGTTATTTAAATGATCATCTGGAGATATCTGTAATTAAGTGCTAAAGAAGGCAAGTCTTTGGATGGCTACGTAGTTGCTGCCATAGAACACAGTAGTGAAAATATGGAGTGCATTTGAGTTGGTTGTTTATTTCTAAATATGCTAGAGGTTTGGGGGGAAATAAACTGATGAGATTAGTACTTTAATGTCTCAGTTCAATTCTGGCTTCAGGCAAGGGACCAGAACACTTCTGCAATCTCCTGAAATAAAACCCTTGTTTCTTCTATCCATAGAACTCAGAGTTCTGAAAATCAAAACTATGTCTTATCCACAAGTGAGTAAATTACAGTGAAAATTACATTTTAACATCATGGGAGTCTTTTGTTAAAGTCAGGGCATTGATCTGGAAGGATAGGGACCCTCAAAATTGGTATGGGTCCTTATGAGCATATTCTGTTGAAGCTGAGGACTCCAAACTCATAAATTATTGTGAAATGCTTTTACCTTTAAAGGTAGATTTTTCTCCCTTGTGAATAAGTTAGTCTCCCTTTGCTTGAATATCCCGTAATGGCCTTCTCTGAAGTTTTCGACCTGCAAGGAACTGCTGATACTCCTTAATAACTATCCTATCATTTCTCATGGCTTCTGAACTTATAATCAGATTCAAGTTCTGGCAGGCCAGAAGGTCTAAACCCAAAAGTGTGACACATGAGGAGGTACAATAAGCATCAAAAAGAAATTGTAAGATTTTTTCAAAATTGTATCAGCAGAAATCTTGAGAACATGTGTGAGATGAATCCTAACAGCACTGGAACAGAGTGGAATGATTATAATGTTGGACTGGGCTGAATTCTTTCATATGAGTGCACTAAGCAAAGATTGCGGATTCAACTTATTATCATGAAGAGCTGAAAATGGTCGTAGTACTGTGCTTAGGTCAGAGACATAGACCCAGAAATAGAGATCAACGGAGTTGAAATGCTAGAATTTCCTTGGTATATTATAGAAGACGGTGTCTAAAGGCTTAGGATGTTTGAAAAGCTAGAAAGGATTACTCATATAAGACTTATTCACAAATACTCCAACTCTATACTAACTATATCCACTGAGAGCTTGAAGAGGATGCTCCCTTCACCAAGACTGTGAGAAATACCTATCTGAGAGAAACTTCAGAATTCTTAAGAGCTCTTTGGCGCATTCTTTCTAAGCAGAAGATAGAGGAGCTGCAGGCTCTGCTCTGAAGGACTGTGCAGAACCAGGTGCTGTAGCAGTTCCCACATATTACTGCTGATCTGCTGGCTTGCCTTATTGCCACGGAGCAGCAGACAAGGCCTGCGGTTTCTCCAGTTCCCACTGAATCATATTACTCAGTCTCTCCAAATTCTGAGCCAGATGTGTATGTAACTCCATGGTGAGGCTTTTCCTGAAGATCACTAATATTACTGAGATTTGAGTTAGTCAAAGACAGATGCAGATTCCAGTTTGAACTCAGGGTTCCAACACACCTTGAGGGGTTTCAGGTGGTTTTGTTTTGTTTTCAAGTAATTTTATTGGGATCCTAATGGTTTATAACATTGTATGATTTCAGGTGTACATTATTGTTTATCAATTGCTGAATACACTTCATCGTGCTCATCTCCAGTAGCTGAATTTTATCCATCACCATACATATGTGTCCCTTTATCTCTTTTGCCCAACTCCCAACACCCTGCCTTTCTGGTAACCACTAATCTGTTCTCTTTATCCATGTATTTGCTATCTTCCACATATGAGTGAAATCACGCAACGTTTTTCTTTCTCTGTCTGGCTTATGTCACTTGACATCATACCCTCAAGCTCCACCCATGTTGTTGCAAATGGGATGATTTTTTCTTCCTTATGGCTGAGTAGCATTCCAATATATATATACACCACATCATCTTTATCAATTCATCTGTAGACGGGCACTTGGGTTGCTTCCACATCTTGGCTATTGTGAATAACGCTGCAATGAACATGGACGTGCATAAATCTCTTTGGAGCACTGATTTCAAGTTCTTTGCATAAATACCCAGTAGTGGGATAGCTGGATTACATGGTATTTCTAATTTTCAATATTTTTGAGAAATCTCCATACTGTTTTCCATAGTGGCTGTGACAGTTTGCATTCCCACTAGTAGTATACGAACATTCCTTTTTCTCTACTTCCTCTCCAACATTTGTTGTTTTTGTCTTGGTAATTATAGCCATTCTGACCGGCGTAAGGTGATATCTCATTGCAGTTTTGGTTTGCATTTCCCTAATAATTAGTGATATTGAACATTGTTTCACGTGTCTGTTGGCCACCTGTATATCTCTTCTTGACAAAATGTCTGTTCATATCCTCTGCCCATTTTTTGATCGGATTGTTTCGGTTGTTTTTGTTGTGGAGTTGTATGAGTTCTTTATATATTTTGGAGATCAATACCTTGTCTGATAAATTATTTGCAAATATTTTCTCCCAGTTGGTGGGTTGTCTTTTCATTTTGTTCATGGTTTCCTTTCTTGGCAGAAGCTTTTTAGTCTGATGTAGTCCCATTTGTTAACTTTTTCTTTTATCTCCCTTGCCTCAGCAGACATGGTCTTTGAAAAGATGTTGCTAAGACCAATGTCAGAGTGCACTGCCTATATTTTCTTATAGGAGTTTTATGGTTTCAGGTCTTACACTCAAATCTTTAATCCTTTTAGAATTAATTTTTGTGTATGGTGCAAGATAATGGTCTACTTTCATTCTTTTGCATGCAGCTGTCCAGTTTTCCCAACACCATCTATTGAAGAGACTCTCCTTTATCCATTGTATGTTTTTTGCTCCTTTGTTGAAGATTAACTCTCCATGGATGGATGGTTTTATTGCTGAGATTTCAGTTCTGATCCATTGATCTGTGTATCTGTTTTTGTGCCAGTTCCACGCTGTTTTGATTACTACAGCTTTGTCGTATGTTTTGAAGTCAGGGACTGCAATGCCTCCAGGTTTGTTCTTTTTTATCAGGATTGCTTTGGCTATTTGGAGTCTTTTGTTGTTCCATATAGATATTTGGTGCCTTTGTTCTATTTCTGTGAAAAAAGTCATCAGGATTCTGATTGGGATTACATTGAATCTGTAGATTGCTTTAGGTAGTGTGGACATTTTAGCTATGTTTATTCATCTGACACATGAACATGGAATATCTTTCTATTTCTCTATGCTTTCTTCAATTTTCTTCAATAATGTCGTATAGTCTTCAGTGTATAGGTCTTTCACCTCTTTGGTTAAGTTTATTCCTAGATATTTTATTCTTTTTTGTTGTAATTGTAAATGGGATTGTGTTCTTGATTTCTCTTTCTGCTAGTTCACTGTGGGTGTATAGAAATGCAACTGTTTTTTTTTTTTAAATTGATTTTGCATCCTGCAACTTTATTGTAGTTGTTGATTATTTCTAATAGTTTTCTGGTGGATTCTTCAGGGCTTTCTATATATAGAATCATGTCATCTCCAAATAGCAAAAGTTTCACTTCTTCTTTTCCTATTTGGATTGCTTTTATTTCTTTTTCTTGCCTAATTGCTCTGGCTAAACCCTCCAGTACTATGTTGAATAGGAGCAGTGAGAGTGGGCACCCTTGTCTTGTTCCTGTTCTCAGAGGAATGGCTTTCAGTTTTTCACCATTAAGTATGATGTGGGCTGTGGGTTTGTCGTATATGGCCTTTATTATGTTGAGGTACTTTCCTTCTATACCCATTTATTTGAGTTTTTATCATAAATGATGTTAGATCTTGTCAAACGCTTTCTCTGCATCTCTTGAGATGATCATGTGATTCTTATTCGACATTTTGTTAATCTGGTGGATCACATTGATTGATTTGTGGATTTTGAAACATCTCTATATCTCTGGAATAAATCCCACTTGATCGTGGTGTAGGATCCTTTTAATGGATTTCTGTATCCGGTTTGCCCATATTTTGTTGAGGATTTTTGCATCTAACTTCATCAGAAATATTGGCCTGTAGTTTTCCTTCTTTGTGTTGTCCTTGTCTGGTTTTGGAGTCAGAGTAATGTTGACCTCATAGAATGTGTTAGGAAGTATTCCATCTTCTTCAATTTTTTGGAATAGTTTGAGAAGAATAGGTACTAAATCTTCTTTGAATGTTTGGTAGAATTCTCCTGAGAAGCCATCTGGTCCTGGGATTTTGTTTTTGGGGAGGTTTTTGATTACTCTTTCAATATCTGTACTTGTGATTGCTCTATTCGGATTCTCTATTTCTTCTTGATTCAGTTTTGGGAGGTTGTACGAGTCTAGGAGTTAATCCATTTCTTCTAGATTGTCCACTTTGTTGGTATATAGTTTTTGATAGTATTCTCCTATAGTCCTTTGTATTTCTGTGGTATCTGTTGTAATTTCTCCTCTTTCATTTCTAATTTTACTTATTTGAGCCTTCTCTCTTTTTTTTTCTTAGTGAGTCTGGCTAAGGGTTTATCAATTTTGTTTGTCTTCTCAAAGAACCAGCTCTTAGTTTCATTAATCCTTAAATGTTTTTTTAGTCTCTATTTCATTTATTTCTGCTCTGATTTTTAATATTTCCCTCCTTCTGCTGACTTTGGGCTTTGTTTCTTTGTATTACTTAAAGCCTTTATCTGGTTTCCATAATTTTTTAAGGTGTAATTCTTACTATAAATTTGTTATTTTGCATCACTCTGCATCATAGTGGCTCTAATTTTCTGATAAATCCTACCTGATACCTCTACGTATAACTCTGAAATACGGTGATTATACAACATGTTGTCTTCAACATCATCATAATGTCAAATTTTAACATTCTCTAATCATTATGCCTAAAATAATTCAAAGCTTTAATTTTGTGCTTTTAATTCACCTCTTTGAATGTCTTCTATTAGCAAACTCATTGTCTCTGAGTATGATAAGAAAACATTGCTGAACATAAACCAAAATGAGAAATGTAATTGGGAGGAATTGCTGCTTATTTTAGAGTAAGATATCTCTTTAGGAAAAAAGTAATTACTAAAAAGTCTTGATCACTTTTGGTTTTATGAGTAGTGACATTAAGGAATCATCTTCAGAGATACAGTTGTCCATTTTATGGGTCAGTAAAGATGTATGAGAAGTGTCATATTTGGAAAAGCAATTTCACAAAGATATAGATGGCATTTCCATTCTGTAAAGTCCCAGAAAGAACAGGCAGAGATATAGCTAGGAATATATTTGAATGTAGTACAATTGATAATTATTGGCCCCCATCTTATGCCCATGTTCATGTCCTAAATAATAATAGACTAAAGTTCTTATGAGTTTTGGAACTGGGAGGGTGAATGAGGGCAGTGGTATGATGTGGACTGGATGGCAATGGTGGTTGGGAAAATTGCAGGAAACCTCTTCTCAGGAAACAGGGAGATCAAGTGTGGATCCCTGCTTCCTCAATATACACTTAATCAATTCTCTTTCGATAGGCTAGTAAAATGAGTGCCAACTAATTGGGAACTCTTTGAACTTGTTTCTGTGGTCTAGAAGTTCTAACTATTCACAGGACCAAAATTGTCCTCAATGTTATTAAAGCCAGATTGAGTAACTACCATCAGGTGTGGCCAAAACCCAACCAGGGCAAGGATAGATTTTTGTTCAGCCATTCTCCCCCTACTCAACTCCCAGCAGCTGCCTGCATAGACTTATCAGGTTAATTCATTAAACTCCAGGGATCTAAACTCACGTTTTTGAACTACAGGTTTGGCATTATGACTGTGTTTCTTTGTATTTGTTTGATCTCTTCTCTTGGGCATAACAGCTATAATCCTGAATGGCCAGAGGGTTTGGTTATTTATACTTTCAGTCAACAGAAGAAAGAACAAGCTCTGGCCTAGTGGCGTAGAGGTTAAGTTTGCATGCTCTGCTTCAGCGGCCTGGGGTTTGAGAGTTCAGATCCCGGGCATGGACCTACACACTGCTCATCAAGCCATGCTGTGGTGGAGTGCCACATACAAAATAGAGGAAGATTGGCACAGATGTTAGCTCAGTGACAGTCTTCCTCCAGCAAAAAGGGGAGGATTGGCAACAGATGTTAGCCCAGGGCCCAACTTCCTCACCAGAAAAAAAGAAAAAGAAAGAAGGACAAGATGATGGCTGCTAAAAGCTTTCTCTCCTCCTACCTCTCTCTGGGAAAAAGATGATATTTATGTGCACAAAGGCAAAAATGGGCTTGCTCCAAGGGCATCATTGGTTACTAAATAATAGCTGCAATAAGTGGTTGGTGAACCCACTTCAGGTTTCCTGACCACAGAAGACCTGAGCTGGGGAGGTAAGGAGGCTTAATGTTAAATCATGTTATGCTTTAAAAATCATTACATAGGACCGCACATTTTAAATTACGAAACTGAGATAATGTTTTTGACTTAACGTGATTATAAGACTTTTCTTTCCTTTAGAATCACCAGATAATCATGGAGGCTCCTTGAGATTTTAGCCAAGGGCAGGGAAAAGAATAATTCCCTGAGTAAATATTTTGTAATATCCCCCAAGCCATGCTTATTCAAGGCCCTGGTTAAATGTTAAATAAAACTCCATTTTTATTTTAAAAATATGTGTATATGTAATTATACATACATACGTATATGTATATATCTTTATGTCTATATACATTTGTGTATATGTATATCTATAGCTACATCTACATATCTACAAAGATATACACACAAATAGCTCCAGATACATATGTTCTCAGTTAAATAGTGCTAATAACAAGGGTAAATGAATATGAGTATTTAAAAATATTCTTTGAAACTTTTTCTGGATTACCTACAATAGCATAGTGTTTAAAAGCACAGATTTTAGAAACAGAGAGTTTGTATTTGCATCCTAACTTCACAATTGAATGAAATCACTCAAGTTACTTAATTTCCCTTTGTCTCAGCTTACTTCTCTGTATATTAGGGATAATAATAATAGTGACTATTCTATAGGTAGTTGTAATGACTTCAGGAGTTAGTAAATTTAAGATCTGAGAAAAATATCTAGCATATATTAAACACATTAAACCCTGTATGTGTAACTTTTGTTTTATCTGAATTTTTGTTTTTTTCTTGCAAAAATAAAATCAGTTTACATATTCTTTTAAATTAGGGATTATAGATTTAGTTCACAGAAGAATGAAGTAATGCAACTTCTTTGCAATGTCTGATTCTCACTATATTTCTATTGCTCAAATTTGTAAGAAATACTTCCCAAAACTGTGTGGTTACCTATACAACACCCCATACCCCAAATTTGGCTATGGTAATAATGAAATCAACCACCTGCTCTTTCGACTGACAAGCGGTTGAATTCGAATGTCATTTTACATAGGAAATTGATTTTTTCCCATTGATTTACCTAGATGAAGAAGTTATTTTGACATTGCAAAAATTACAAGTCAGACAATTATATAACTCAAAAGACAAACTGCATCAGATGAGCAGATAATAGCAATTTGAAAGATGTTTTATCCCTTAACATATTTAACAATGAAAGATTCTTTTAGAAAGGAAAAATACAAGTTATTCCCACTTTGAATGCTTTCTTCCAAGAGGAATTAAAAAAAGAACAAGTACTTCTCTACCTTCTTTGATATTGGTTGCTATTATAAATAAAAATGCTATGAGAACAAGATTATGAATAATTTAAAAATATACACAGATTTTGTTACCTTATGTTTGTATATTTCTCAAAATTGCTATATCTATTCCTGTATAGTCAGTTAAGTGAAATCCACAAGACTACATTACAAAGGTAGATGCTGCTAATTAGAAATTTATATACAAATATAATTAATGTATCTATTGAAACCCTATTATATATATCACTAAGCTATACACAAAGAGAAAGAATGAAAATAATAATGAACTCTTTAACATACAAGAGTGTTTTTTTTTCTTGTTTTTTGAGGAAGATTAGCCCTGAGCTAACATCCCCCACCAATCCTCCTCATTTTGCTGAGGAAGACTGGTCCTGAGCTAACATCTTTGCCCATCTTCCTCTACTTTATATGTGAGATGCCTGCCACAGCATGGCTTGAGAAGCAGTGTGCAGGTCTGTACCTGGGATCTTAACTGGCGACCCCCAGACCACAGAAGTGGAGTGCATGATCTTAACTGCAGCGCCACTAGGTGGGCCCCAAGAGTGTTTTTTTTTTTTTTCTTTTCAGAATAAAAATAAAGAAGTCAGGTTTGTGTGTGTGGGTGTGTATGTGTGTATGTTTCAACTACATAATCCTATACCCTCTGGCTAGGAGAATTTTGCCTAAAATTCCCTGTCCATAAAATAAAAACCATAATACATTCTCCTTTCTATCTCAGAATAAATGTAATGTTCTATGTGAAATCACATCTATTCATTGGAAGGAGAGAATACATAATATACAATATATCCATCAGCCAGTTGTGTTCCATTGTAGAAAGGAGTAAACCCTCTTTTTCGTTTGCCAGGAAAAGTTACAATGACAAATTTTCCTCCCTCCATATTATTTTTGTTAATAAATATGGTTATTTGGATACTCTTTACTCATTTTTCTGAGGAAAAAACATTTTATAGCCTTCTTTTTATTGAGGTCATGTTGGTTTATACATTGTGTAAATTTCAAGTGCACATTATATTTCAGCTTCTGTGTAGATGGTATCGTGTTCACTGCTAGTAGTCTTGCTTTTATCCATCCTCATATATATGTGCCCCTATGCCCCTTTTGCCCTCCCCTTACCTCCTTCCCCTCTGGTAACCACCAATCTGTTCTCCTTATCTATGTGTTTGTTTATCGTCCACATATGAGTGAAATCAAACAGAAAACACATTTTAAATGGGATTAAAATTGCAACTCAAAATATTACAAAAAGTAGTATAAAGATTCTAACCCACAGCTTCATTATGTCATACAAGGAGAACAAAAGTCAATTAAATTAAATGACGGTTTTGCTTTAAGATTAAATGAGTTCCTGACATTAATCTTTATTACTATGGCTGATGGTACATTATCAATTCCAAGGACTCTTTTTATTAGATATAATTATTCAGATTTACCAGGTGTCTCTAAAGAAGATGTTATCAAATAACTTATTCAACTTCAGTGTTGTAAATAATTGAGACAGGATGATTTTCAGCCAAGGTAGTATAAAAAATAAATAAGGCACACAGAAATGTCTGACAAGGTAATATGTCCATAAAATCTATCAACTTTCCTGGGGCATTGAAAAATTTCTATTGTCAGCATGATAGTCTCTATTATGTCTATAAATGGATATAATATTCCTTTAAGAACGAACAGATCGAAACACATATCTAAGGTATGACTTCTTAATAGTCGAATCAGAGCTAACAGAATTGAAATATTTTTGAAGTAAATAGTGTTAACATGGACAATTTGATAGAATGTAAACAGAAAAAATGTAGTATTTTCCCTTCCTCTTGATCATAAAAATGGATTTCAACTTTTTGAAAAATTGATCTTTCAAAAAGTTTAGAGTTGAAAAGAGTTCTGGTAAGAACGTGCCCTCTTGCATTCATGCCTCTGTCCCACAGTGTAAGAAAGAAGGGAGGTGCCTTTTTGCCTACATCTACTGAAACATCATGATCTTTAGAATAAAACATAAACATACCCATGCAATATGAAAATTTGTTGCAAATGAAAACAAATTGACCCAAGAAGAGTTAAGAGCTTAATTCAGATAACCAGATAAAAATGAAATAATTTTGATTAGGTTAAGTTTAATGATTGGTTATTGAAAAAGTGGTGAATTTTACGACAGTTTTATTGATCCCCAAATTAGTCATAATGTGTTGTTAACTTGCACAAAAAAAAGACTTCATGGTCATAGACAGCTATTCAAAGTCTAGCTCAGGACTCTTTGAGAGTCTGTTTCTCTAGTAAACTCTACCCCTTATCCAGTCAGCTGTAATTTCTTAGTGCTCTGAATTCCCAAAACCCTTTTTATTGCTCTCCTCCACTTGTAAATTAATCATGGATGGCAAGATGGCATTTATTTAAATCATGCTATACTAATTTACTTTGCCTGTGTGTTTTGTTTTACCTACCAGATATTAAGCTTCCAGATGGCAATCAGCTGCCTCTTACCTTTTCTATTAGGGGACCATGCCACACATTTGGTTGCTCAGAACACCTCTCTAGCTTGTCATTGTACATGCACACTAGCTTTGTTCTGTTTTTCTTCAGAGTATCATACAGTGCAATTTGTAATTAACTACTACCTCACTAATCTCAATGAGCATTAATTTATCTTAATCCCAATTTCTTTAGGAAAAAAATAAATTCTGCCGAATGCATGGTATGTGTGAAAATTATTTGCTTCTGACATTTTTCTATCTTTCCACTTAGCATCTCTTCTGATAGCCTGTAAGTTTGGGGGAAGCAGGTCAGGTGTCACTTCCTCCAGGAAGCCTTCACTGGTCTCCATTTCCCTCCTCCAACCTGTGCTAGATGCCACTCACATATATTTGATAATGTGCAGTCTCTGATCTTTGTTCCCACTGTGCTAGGATTGTTTTTCAGGCAAGACCTTCACTCCATGCTATCCCTGGCATGACACAATACCTGGGACATCAGGGACTATGCCACCTCCACCTAAAATGTGATTAGAGATGTAGTTTATTCATTTATCTGTCTACCCATGTGTCTATCTACCTGTACTCAGCACAGTGCCTCCTAAAATTTCATCAAATGGGGGCCAGCCTGGTGGTGCAGCGGTTGGGTGCATGTGTTCTGCTTCTCAGTGGCCCAGGGTTTCCAGCTTGGATCCCGGGTGCGGACATGGCACTGCTTGGCAAAAGCCATGCTGTGGTAGGTGTCCCATGTATAGAGTGGAGGAAGATGGGCATGGATGTTAGCTCAGGGCCAGTCTTCCTCTGCAAAGAGAGGAAGATTGGCAGTAGTTAGCTCAGGGCTAATCTTCCTCAAAAAAAAAATAAAATCATCAAATGTATGTTGAATGGTCTGCTGTGGTAATTTTTATGTATTTTGTGGTGTTTAGCACAACTAACACATTGTGAGATCCCAACAACATATTTGATTTGATGGGTATCTGAAGAGGTCCAGTAAAGGATAACACAAAAAGTAGCACAAAGGATTAAGTTCGATGGAAATATCAAGAATGCTATTGAGGATGCTGAAGCATTGGAGAAAGGGCATATTCTGTGAGTAAATGGCGGCTTCCTAAGGGATACTACAGTTCGATTCCCTCACAGAATCACAGGTACTACTAGAACGGTGACGTCTCCTGCTGAGTGGGAGTGTAGGTGGGTGGGGCAGGTAAGGGCTGTTCCAGCAGAAAAATTTTGTTCTCTGCAGGCTGACTGGTTCCATAGAGAGAAAAGGAGGAACGTCGGCTGAAAGTGACCGAATTGTTCTCCCAAAGTTGCCAATTTGGCACATTTTCTCACCTCCTCTGATGCAGAGTGAGTGACAGGGTGGAAAGAGAGCATACTTACTGGAATTTCTGCATATGGAAAGAGAGGGCAGGAGCAAGGAAGACACATCTTTTAGGCATATGAATGACTATAATAAGTAAACAGATGTATTTTTTTAAATCAGATTCCTTTGTCAAGAGGAAGAACATATATATATGGCCATGGAATCTCTCCATCATTTTTTCTCCCTCAAGTGAGTAAACAGTGGCAACTGAAAACAGGAAAAAACAACATAACAAAAATCTAAGTTCAGACCCAATTGTAGCAAATATCAGAAGATGGGAAAACATAGTCTAACCAGGAGTCATGTTTCAAATCAAATGGACAGTAGCTGTTATACAGACACCATTTTTTGATACATGTCCTGCCAGCAAGTATGACTGTGAAATTTAAAGGCACTGAACATTTTCCAGATATAATTTACAGTTTATAAACCATTAGTTCATTCTCATTCAGTCTCCTCATCCCTCATATTCTCCTGCTGTCTCCCGACTGACTCTTTTCCGCTTCCATAATTACGTCATTCTATCTTTCCATCTAGTCCCAGATCAGTTATACTTTGACCTTCCATTTCTTTTTGGAAATATATGGCATTACCAAACTTCCCTCTTCCCTAAATCTCCATTTTTCCTTGAGGCAGATGTGCATATGCATAAGTAATACATTTTGGACTAAGGTTCCTTGATAGTATTTTTTCTCTTGCAGCTCAATAACATTATACTACTCTATTTTACAGGAAGCCGAAAATTTTATGAGTTCAATTTAGTTTGTATTCCAAAGCAGTAACTAAAATCATGAATTTGCTCCATTTGCTTACAAATAAGCAATTTATGGCTTGAATGAACTCTTTTAGTGATTAAAGTATTCAGCAGGAAGACACAGCATTTAATATCTTAAAAAGCAAACATACTCTAATAAAGTCAGGGGGTCATATGATGAATAACGTGAGAGTATTCATGTTGCAAAGGGACGAAATAATTTTGCATCGCACAAGAACAACTTCCATAGAAGAATAATGGACCAGCTGCGGTGGTATTATTACCAATGGCAGTGCCCTGTCTTACCTAGGGAGCTCCCCAAAATGTTAAGTGCAAATTCTACCTGATTACTGGGAAGCGTAAAGTACGTGATGATGGTACCAGTAAACTCTGCTTGGGGCTGTCTGTGAGAAAAGCATTATTTTAGACACAGTATCTCAATTGAATGTTCAAATAGAGAATAACTCATTAGGAGAGATATGATTTTGGTGAATCACAGCATAAAATAATTTGCATCTTGATGCATGAGTTTAAAGAGAAACTTAACTGGTCCAACTTACCCATATTTCTCAATTTCTGATATTTTTCTAATTGCAAGTTAAGTGATGCATTTAGCTGTAAACATGAAGTTGAAATAATATCTTTTTAGATAAAAATATTTGTTTCTCTGTTAATTTAAAATATATTATTTTCTAAAGTCTCACTGTGACTACAAACTGCTATTGCTTTAATGTTTTAATATGCTTCACAAGATATCTTAAAATGTTCAGTAATTTAAACTTAGTCCAAGATATTGAAAGCCTCTGCATTAGCATTTTGTAAATTATCAAAAAGTATAATGATCAAAAAAGAATCTATAATGGCATCTCCAGTGACTGGATTATTTAAAATGAAATGTAATAGATGATACTTTATTTTTATTGGCCAAATCAATTTTTTTTATTAGGGTCATAAAAGTTTATAACATTGTGAAGTTTTAGTTGTACATTATTATTTGTCAGTCACCATAAAAATGTGCCCCTTCACCCTTTGTGCCCACTTCCCAACCCCTTCCCCATCGCAACCACTAAACTGTTCTCTCTGTGTGTGCATTTATCTTCCACATAGGAGTGAAATCGTACGGTGTTTATCTTTCTCTTTGTGGCTTATTTCACTTAACATGATACCCTCAAGGTCCATCCATGTTGTTGCAAATGGAATGATTTTGTATTTCTTATAGCTGAGTAGTTTTCCATTGTATATACATACCACATCATCTATATCTAATTGTCAGTAGACAGGCATTTGGGTTGCTTCCATAGCTAGGCTATTGTGAATAACGCTGCAATGAACATAGGGGTGCATAAGTTCCTTTGAATTGTGGATTTCAAGTTCTTTGGATAAATACTCAGTAGTGGAATAGCTGGGTCATATGGTATTTTTATTTTTAATTTTTTGAGGAATCTCCGTACTGTTTTCCACAGTGGCTGCACCAGTTTGCATTCCCACCAGCAGTGTATGAGGGTTCCCTTTTCTCCACACTCTCTCCAACATTTATTTTTTTTTCTTGGTGATTATAGGCATTCTAATGAGTGTAAGGTGATATATAAATATGGTTTTGATTTGCATTTCCCTGATGATCAGTGATTATGTGTGCCTATTGGCCATCTGTGTATCTTCTTTGGAAAAATGTCTGTTCATATCTTCTGCCCACTTCTTGATTGAGTTGTTTGTTTTTTTGTAGTTCAGTTGGCATGAGTTCTTTATATATTATGGAGATTAACCCCTTGTCAGATATGTGATTTGCAAATATTTTCTCCCAGTTGATGGGATGTCTTTCAGCTTTGATCTTGGTTTCCGTTGCCTTGTAGAAGCTCTTTAGTCTGATGAAGTCCCACTAGTTTATTTTTTTCTTTTGTGTCTCTTGTCTGAGTGGACATGGTATTTGAAAAGATCTTTTTAAGACTGATGTCAAATTCACTGCCTATATTCTCTTCCAGAAGTTTTATGGCATCAGGTCTTACCTTCAAGTCTTTGATCCATTTTGAGTTTATTTTTGTGTATGGAGAAAGATAATGGTCTACTTTCATTCTTTTGCCTGTGGCTGTCTAGTTCCCAACACCATTTATGAAAGAGGCTCTCCTTTTTCCATTGTATGTTCTTGGGTTCTTTAATCGAAGATTAGCTGTCCGTAGATGTGTGGTTTTATTTCTGGGCTTTCAATTCTGTTCCATTAATCTGTGTGCCTCTTTTTGTACCAGTACCAAGCTATTTTGATTGCTATAGCTTTGTAGTATATTTTGAAGACAGGGAATGTGATGGCTCCAGATTTGTTTTTATTTCTTAGGATTGTTTTGGCTATTTGGGGTCTTTTGTTGCCCCATATGAATTTTAAGTTTCCTTGTTCTATTTCCATGAAGAATGCCATTGGGATTCTTATTAGGATTGCATTGAATCTATAGATTGCTTAAGTTACTATCGACATTTTAACTATGTTAATTCTTCTAATTCACGTGCATGGAATATCTTTCCATTTCTTTATGCCATTGTTGATTTCTTTCAGTAATGTCTTATGGTTTTCATTGTATAGATCTTTCATTTCCTTCGTTAAATTTATTCCTAGATATTTTATTCTTTTTGTTGTGATCGTAAATAAGACTGTATTTTTTTTTTCTTTTTATGCTAGTTCGTTACTGGAGTATAGAAAAAAATTCCACTAACTTTTGTAAATTGACTTTGTACACTGAAACTTTGCTGTAGTTATTGATTCTTTCTAATAGTTTTCCTATGGATTCTTTAGCATTCTCTCTATGTAAAGTCATGTTATTTTTATATGAAGAGTTTCACTTCTTCACTGCCTATTTGGATTCCTTTTATTTTTTTTCTGGTCTAATTGCTCTGGCCAAAACCTCCAGTACTATGTTGAATAAGAGTGGTGAGATCGGGCACCCTTGTCTTGTTCCTGTTCTCAGAGGGATGGTTTTCAGTTTTTCCCCATTGAGTATGATGTTGGCTGTGGGTTTGTCATATACTGTCTTTAATATGTTGAGATACTTTCCTTCTATACCCATTTTAGTTTTTAATATGAATGGATGTTGGATCTTACCACGTGCTTTCTCTGCATCTATTGAGATGATCGTGTGATATTTATTCTTCATTTTGTTAATGTAGTGTATCACATTGATTGATTTGTGGATGTTGAACCATCCCTGCACCCCTGGTATGAATCTCACTTGATCATGGTGTATGATATTTTTGATATATTGCTATATTCAGTTGGCCAATATCTTGTTGAGAATTTTTGCATCTATGTTCCTCAGTGATATTGGCCTGTAATTTTCCTTCTTTGTGTTGTCCTTGTCTGGCTTTGGCATCAGGGTGATGTTGGTCTCATAGAATGTGTTAAGAAATGTTCTGTCTTCCTCTGTTTTTTGGAATAGTTTGAGAAGGATAGGTAATAAATCTTCTTTGAATGTTTGGTAGAATTCTCCAGAGAAGCCATCTGGTCCTGGACTTTTATTTGTGGGGAGGATTTTCATTACTGTTTCAATCTCTTAACTTGCAATTGGTCTATTCAGATTCTCTATTTCTTCTCAACTCAGTTTCAGAAGGTTGTAAGAGTCTAAGAATTTACCCCTTTCTTCTAGATTGTCCACTTTGTTGATATATAGTTTTTCATAGTATTCTCTTATAATCTTCTGTATGTCTAAGGTATCTGTTGTAATTCCTCCTCTTTCATTTCTAATTTTATTTATTTGAGCCTTCTCTCTTTTTTTCTGAGTCTGGCTAAGGGTTTGTCAATTTTGTTTATCTTCTCAAAGAACCAGCTCTTTATTTCATTGATCCTTTCTTCTGCCTTTTTTGTTTCAATTTCATTTATTTCTGTTCTAATTTTTATTATTTTCCTCCTTCTGCTGAGTTTGGGCTTTGTTTGTTCTTCTTTTTCTAATTCTGTTAGGTGTGGTTTAAGATTTCTTGTTTGAGATTTTCCTTGTTTATTAATGTGGGCCTGTATTGCTATGAATTTCCTTCTTAGGATCACTTTTGCTGCATCCTATATGAGTTGGTATGGTATGTTTTCATTTTCATTTCTCTCCAAATATTTTTTGATTTCTCCTTTAATTTCTTCAATGGTCCATTTGTTGTTCAGTAGCATGTTATTTAGTCTCCATATCTTTATTCCCTTCCCAGCTTTTTTCTTGTAGTTTATTTCTAATTTCATAGCATTATGGTCGGAAAAGAAGCTAGATATGATTTCAATCTTCTTAATTTATTGAAGCTTGCCTTTTTTTTTTTTTTTTGCAATATATAGTCTATCCCTGAGAATGTTCCATGTGCATTTGAGAAGAATGTGTATTGTGCTCTTTTTGGATGGAGTGTTCCGAATATATCTATAAAGTCCATCTGGTCTAGTTTTTCATTTAATTCCACTATTTCCTTGTTGACTTTTTGTCGGGATAATCAATCCATTAATGTAAGTGGGGTGTTGAGGTCCCCTACTATTATTGTGTTGTTGTTAATATCTTCTTTTAGGTTTGTTAATACTTGCTTTATGTACTTTGGTGCTCCTGTGTTGGGTGCAAAAATATTTATAATTGTTGTGTCTTCTTGATGGAGTGTCCCTTTTATCATTATGTACTGCTCCTCTTTGTCTCTCTTTACCTGTTTTATCTCGAAGTCTACTTTGTCTGATGTAAATATGACAACACCTGCTTTCTTTTTTTTTGCCATTAGCTTGGGATATCCTCTTCCATCCCTTCACTCTGAGCCTGTGTTAGTCTTTGGAATTGAGGTGTGTTTCCTGGAGGCAGTATATTGTAGGGTCTTGTTTTTTAATCCATCCTGCCACTCTGTGTCTTTTATCAGAGAACTCAATCCATTTACATTTAGAGTGATTCTTGATATATGTAAGACTTAATGCTGCCATCTTATCACTGATTTTCCAGTTCTTCTGCATTTCCTTTGCTTTTCTTTCCATCTTTTTCAGACTACAATTTGGTTAGGTAGTTTTCTATGCTAGTTTTCTTAGTTTTCTCCTTGTTTATGATTTGTGTGTCTGTTCTAATTATTTGTTTAGTGATTACCATTAGGGTTGAAAAAATCTTGTAGATGACATAGTCCATATTCTGATGGACTCTTATTTCTTAGATTAAGTTGATTCTCTTTCTTCTTCCCCTTCTAATTTATTTTTGTCACTTCTTATTCCATCTTGTGTTGTGAGTTTGTGGTTAAAATGATGAGATTATGTTTTCCTTCCCTTTAATGTTTATAGTTAAGTTTTTACCAACCTGTTCTGATAGAGAGCTGCAATTTTCTGATTATTGCCTACATATTTATCTCCTTGCTCAGGCTTTTGTAGCCCCTTTCCTATTTTTTCTTTTCTGGTATGAGGGCATTCTTGAGGATTGCTCTTAGGGGAAGTTTATGGCAATGAACTCCTTTAGCTTTTGTTTATCTAGGAAAGTTTTTATTTCTCTGCCATATCTGAAGGATATTTTCACTGGATGGTGTATTCTTGGCTCAAAGTTTTTGTCTTTCAGAGTTTTGAATAAATCATTACACTCTCTCTTAGCTTGTAAGGTTTGTGCTGAGAAATCTGCTGAAAGGTTGATACGAGTTCCTTTGTAAGTTATTTTCTTCTGTCTTGCTGCCTTTAATATGTTTCATCATTGACTTTTGCCAGCTTTACTGCTATATGCTGTCTTTTGACACTGATGTAGTTAGGAGATTTATTGGCTTCTTTCAGTTGTATTTCTAGCTCTTTCCCTAGGTTTGGGAAGTTGTCCACTATTAATTCTTTGAACAAGTTTTCTGCTCCATTGTCCTTCTCTTCTCCCTCTGGAATATCTATGATCCTTATGTTGCATTTCATAGTTGAGTCAGATATTTCCTAGAGAATTTTTTCATTTCTTTTTAGTCTTAGTTCTCTCTCCTCCTCTATCTAAAGCATTTCTATATTTCTGTCCTCTAAATTGCTGATTTGGTCCTCCATAATATCAGCTCTATTGTTTAGGGAATCCAGATTTTTCTTTATCTCATCCATTGTTTTTTTTCATCTCCAACAGTTCTGATTGTTTCTTCTTTATAGTTTCAATCTCTTTTGTGAAGAACTTCCTGAAGTCATTGAACTGTATTTCTGTATCTTCTTGTAACTCGTTGAGTTTTTTTTTTTTTTATAATAGCTATTTTGAATTCTCTGTCATTGAGGTTATGAATTCCTCTGCCCTCCAGGTTGATTTCTGGGTACTTTTTGTTTTCCTTCTGGTCTGGAGAGTGAATATATTTTTTCATACTGCTTGACAGCATGGATTTTTGACTCTGCATAGTGATAAAGTCTGGACACAGCTTTCACCTGCCACCCATGATGGGCATCAGGCACTGGGTATTCAGAGCATGCCTCAATCCATGGCTCCATAGCTTCTGCCACTAACACCTTTTCTGACTGTGCAGTGGTCTGGCTGATCACAGAGCTGGAGAGCTGGGTTGTGGGAGGTATGCTTTCTTTCACTTGCAGGATCCCAGGGGTGTTCTCCCTAGGCCCTCACTATCTGCTTTGCTATGGTGCTAGCTTGATGAAGACACCCCTGCAATAGCTTAGTCACTTCTATATATGGGGCTTTCCCATGGTCTGTGAGGAACTCAGAGAGCAAAGGTGTTCCCACGAGGGCCACTCCTCCCCACTTTCCTCTCAGAGCTGTGTGCAGTCCCGGGTCACTGCTGTTCAGAAGAGAAAAATCCCCCTTACCATTTTCCACTTCCTCCAGGGGATCCAGCCACCTCCTTCAGATGCATGGTTGTGTGGGTCTCTCAGATGTCTTTTGTGTTGTGTGAATGGCCTCTGTTTGTGTATGAACGTCTTTTATGCTGTATCTTAGAGGGGAGAGTTTAAGGGGAGAGCTCACTCTGCCGTGATGCTGACGTCACTCCTTGGCCACATTAATTTTGATAGGGATTTAGCTGATATATTGGCAATCAGAAAAGTTGTGCCAATATGTGTTTTGCATTGCTTATTACATAGGGTCTTGTAATCAAATGACTAATAATTCAATATATAGTAGAAATTTACAGGTATGAATTAATTCATTTTCTGTTTCTCACCAATCTGGGTGCTTTAAATATTTCAGGTTAAATCTATCTATAACCATAAAGATAGCTCAAAAAACATTTTTGTTTTTTTTCCCTCCATGCTATGATTCTGAAGCATTGATTTTTTAATTTGAGATATCATTTAGATTATTTAACTGCAAGATAACACCACCCTCCTCATATACCTGAAACATCCTTTATCTATCTATTCTGTCAGTATTTTTAGTTATAGGTAATAGAAATATCAACACTTTTTTTAATCATGACCATTTGAAATCTAGAAATATCTTAGAATTAAACTCAACCTAGCAAAGGTTAACTTGGATGGTTTTATTGTTCTTATACAGCAATAGACCTTCAGAGAGCATACACAATCTGTGGCTCTATGCTTGTCTTAAATGTGTATATATTTTTTGCCCAACACTTACTTCACAAGATGTCCCTGCTGCCAGATGTTAAACAAGCTTCTCTCAAGTTCAGCGCCTACCTGACACAACATCAATTCTATTTAATGGGGTGGTGGAGTGAGCAGAATATTATCAGGAGAGATTGCATAAAACTACTTTCCAGATGCTTTTCTTTTGTTTTTTGTCCTAGGGGAGATTCTCTCATTTTATTCTTGTCAACTTCCTCAGTATCTTACAATCTTTAGCATTGGCTCAAAAGCACTCAAGACTCTGGTGTGTGGGTTCCTCTTGCTAGTCCATAAGAGTATTAGAACATAGACAGGCAAGTAAAAAGATAAACAATGTTCCAAGTCAAGGGCAAGAGCATTTTGTTAGGGGGGAGGGAATTCAAGGAAAATTAAGCTGGAGAATTTAAAGTAGAATGACCGGGACTCAAATCAGTGTGCTTCTTCACCCCAATTTCTTATATGAGGACCCTAGGATATTATTCCAGTTTGTGTAATAGCCACTTTGTCATTAATAATTTAACTATCAAAAAAAAAAAACAAAACAAAAATAACAGACCATGCTTTTTCAGGCATTGTGTTAATAAGTGGGAATTTACTGACAATAATAGTTGAAACAAGCCCTTCAGAACTATGGTTTACAATTATGTAAACAGATTTAGAATACATGAGGAGAAATGTAACAAGACATATTTATAAAGTTCAAGGTGAGCACTGAAGCAGCACGTCTTGTCCATTTTAGCTTTCCAGCATCATTTCTGATTGATATTACTAACCTTTAATACAGTTAATATTTGAAGTACTAGGACATTGTGATATGATTCCTACTACAGTCATTTTGGTCAGTTGAGAAAATATATGCAATCAATAAATGTAGAGTCCTAATTTAACTAATGTTGACAATATGTATAACTTGATTAACTTTTGGAGAGCCTCTTGAGATGATCTAGCAATTCTGTGGGTTAGAAGGAAGGGAAGTTATGATGTAAGGAATGGAACATTCATTTATGTCAATGATTCATGAAAATCACTCAACATAGTCACTAACTATAAATGTAGAACTCAAGAAATGGAGTCAGATACATTGCTTTTCCTTGCCTTGGTGTCTACTGCTCATGAAGCTAATTGATCCATGTGACTTGAAATCTGACCCCTATAGAGATAACTTTACACCATTCATCAGCTTTATGTTTTACCTGGGTGCCCTAGGATCACCTAACATCCAATTTGCTATCTTTTCCCACAATCCAGATTCCATGCTGACATCTCCATTACTAGTTACTCATCCTCAAAATGATAGATTGATTCTTGTTACTTCACTCACTCTGATATACAATAAGGCATCATGTCTAATTCCATATACCTATGGATTATTTTGTCTTCCTCAATGCTATAGACTTCTGTCATCATCTCCAAGCCTACTGTGATGACTTGGTCCTGACTCCAACTTTCCCCCATTCAGTTCATCTAACATCCTTTTTTATATACATTTTAAAAATTTAGGAATAATTTTAGCATCTAACATACTTCTAGTGTTTTCTGTAAAACATTGCTTTACTCATGTCAATTTTTGACTTAAATTCTTTTAATCTCTCACCAAAATCCTTTTTCTAATAATTTTTGGGTTTGGTAATATGTTCCTTATATTCCTTCCCAATCTTATCTTCCTCTCTACTACCCCAAAGTTTATTACAACAAAATTGGTATTCATGCTTTTCTCAGTATGTACTGAGAAACAGTTCATAATTGCTATTGTGGCTTTTATTATGACATTCTTCTAGCCTGAAATAAATTCTCTATTTTTATCTAATACCATTTCTAATAAAGCAGGAAAAACTCATCATTGATACCACCTAGACCATCAGCACTTTTGCCGAGCTCATTTCTTCTTTCACTTACCTTAATATAGGTGTTAGGTGGATCATCATTTCTGCTTTGTGTAATGCACATAATCTGTTTTTCTTTTTCAACTTAGATCTCGAGAGAAGAAGCCATATCTCTCTCAAATGTGTGTTCCTAGGGCTTAAACACTGTGCCCCACAATGTGTAGTCATGAAAAGTCTTTTAACATTAGAGATCACTGATAATAACGAATACAGGACAGTCATCCATACTTAATCAGCAAACACTCTGAAAATGACAAAACTCTCTGTAAATTACTCGCTGAAAATATCTGCAGAATGTTTTTCCTTTCTTCAGGATATGTGAATGAACATTAGATTTAGATTATGATGTATAATCTAAGGTAAACATTAAATGCAGTCCTCCATGTAAGAAAGCCTAGTATTTTAATCACAGTCCCTCTATTGATATATTCTGTAACTTTGGTTAAGTCATGAAACTGTTTAAATACCACCAGTACTATAGACAATCACACCAAACTTGCTTGCCAGCTGAAAAAAAATGAGAAGAAAGGTGTAATGTCACAAACTTGTCAAAAGATAGCGTGCTCTAAATAAATTCAAAACTATCATTATC
The DNA here is from genome assembly GCF_037783145.1 of Equus przewalskii. NCBI lineage: Eukaryota > Metazoa > Chordata > Mammalia > Perissodactyla > Equidae > Equus > Equus przewalskii. The sequence goes on along the minus strand of NC_091833.1, from coordinate 73,426,561 downwards.
ATTAATATTTATTTTTTCAAAACTAAGTTTACTGAAATAAAGCTGTTTATATAAACTATGTCAGCATATCACTCAATATGCTATAGCTCATTATCTACTTTAAAAAATGTTAAATTAATTCATGTGGCTTATATGAGAGTTTACATTTTCTGTGAAAAAAAAAAATCTCCGTGTGAAAATGCTGCCAACTATTTTTTAACAAGTTCAGATTTGGTTATTCATTTTGACATGAACCTTCAATATAAAATGAAGCATCTGCAGATGGCAGATCACGTGAACAAGCAGGAGAGTAAATGTGAAAGATTTAATGATGAGCTGCAGAATGGAGATACACACCTTTAAAAGTTTCAGTTCATTTCCTACTTGATAATAGAAATAATAAGTAGAAAAACAACAATTCTGCTTAATGATACAATTCCCCAAATTTAATGAATATCTACATCATATATGGTATACTTCTTAACACTTCAAGATATTAAAGGTGGATAGAGCCTCTTCAGCAATGAGGATAAGTCCAGGACTGGACAAATCAGGCTGATAAAGCAGAACTGAATCAACACACTCTTATTCAGTGGATTATGTGAGGACCTTCCTTATTATACTTCTTCTTCACCTACTGTTTAACTTCTTTCCAGAATTTAGAATTTGTCAACACAATCTTCAACCTCAAAATTGATCCCCTTTTCTAAATTGGACCCACTTCTGGATGCTATTTATCTCTAAATTTTTTCCATCCGACATTGCAGGATTCCTCCAGTGCTGCTTTATGGACATATCAGTGACAGGGCTATTTATATGTGCTGATCAAACTGAAAAGTTATGCAACTCTACTGATTGAAGTCAGAATTCCTAACTACGAGGTTCTCAGATCTAGTAGAGAATCAAATAAACAGATAGCTACAATAGAGCATAAAAAAAGGAATTTCTGAGTGTTGTCAGAGTCTCTCAGAGGCCTAACCTATAAGATACGGCCATGATATACAAGGTTGAAGTGAGAATGTAGGAACTAAAAAAAAAATCATGATATCCATCAATTAAAAATAAATGTAGGCAACATTTATTGAGCACTTACTGCATGCTTAGCACTATTTTAAATGTTTTGCGTGGGTTAATTTATGAGGCTGCAAAGACAGCTACACACAGCTAGTAAGAGGCAGAGTCAGGACTTCAACTTAGACAATGTTACTCCTGAGAACATGCTCTTAATTACTATAGTACATTTGAATAATTATCAAGAATTCCAGTAAAATTTTGATTCCCCCAAATTAAACATTTTGATGCCTAATATACAAACACATCAAATAAAAAATATAGAAAATGCTTTCATTCCTTTCAAAAAGCTCTGTTATTGTCTGTTGTCCTTTTCAGCTACCCCATAGCTTATCCATTGGATAATGCAACACTAGGTGAGAAGTATTGAGAAGTTCCTTCACATATAGCGTTAATTAGGAGCTGTCTATACCAAGAAAGTGCTGGGAGAAAAACCATATATTACAGACAGAAGAAGGAATATGTAAAAAATAGAAGCACATTAAAGAATAAAAAGGAAAAGTAGAAATTATATTAGACAGAAGTTTAGGAAGTAGTACAAGAATGAATAAAACAAGAATTCAGTGAAAGACTTGAGAACACCATGGTCACAATGACCCATATTAGAAAGACCCTTCTGTCGAATGGATTATTATAATAGAGTAAGTAAGAATATTTGTAGGAATACATAGTAAAATGGCAGAGAATTGGTGAGGTCTGAACTAAGACAATAGCAGAGAGAAGATGAGAAATGAAATACATGAACAAGAGTAAGGATGATGAATCAAGAAGTCTTGACTTCTCAAAATCTGAAAGTAAGTAAGGAGAGGTCATGGAAGACTTATGGTTGGTCAAGTTGATAGATTCTAAGCCTACAAAATATGAAGAAAAAGAAATAAGACTTGGGAAGAAGAATTTATATTCACACTTTCAGCAAATATTTGCAAACCTACTATGTTTCAGTCACTGTATGACTCTAGATTTACAATGATTAACCACAGAAATATTATCCCTAACTCCATGAAAATTACAGTCAACTTTCAGAGATCATATACAAGAAAGTTTACAAATAGATACAATTACCACTTAGGATAAATGCAAAAGAAGTAAAAGCAGAGTTTAATGAGAGAGTGTAAAGTTGAGGACAGAATAGTTAAACCTTTGATTAAAAATGATATATCTGAAGAATGATATTTTCTTAGTGTCCTGAAAGATGAGAAGTCAGTCAGTCAAATCAACTGCCGTGTCAAGAGCCTTCTGGTCATGTGGGAGTTAAAACCCAGGAGTGAAAAACCTAAAGTAAATGAAAGAAGGATTCTCTTTTCTTTGCTCAGCAGTTTTGTGATTTTTCAGAACAGAGGACCTCAATATATTTGTGTGTATATTAAATAATTAGTTTTCCACTTTTTTATTTTTGGTGAGGAAGATTTGCCCTGAGACAACATCTGTGCCAATCTTCCTCTATTTTTTGTATGTGGGATACCTCCACAGAATGGCTGATGAGCGGAGTAGGTCTATGCCTGGGATCCAAACCCACAAACACGGGCCACTGAAGTCTAGTGCTTGGAACTTTAACCTCTGAGCCACGGGGCCTGCCCCTATTTTTCCACTTTTTTATCCCCACTTTCCCTACTTGATAACGTAAGATATCAATAGTAGTCAATCTTATATATAAGTATTTTAGGTACAGTATATCAAAGGAGAATGTAACTCAGGTAGAAGAGGACCCATCATTACCTAAACATGGATAAACAGAGGGTATATTTAATTTGGGGAAATGATCTGCATGTTTTCATTGTATTTAGGATAGTTGTATCACACTATAGAGAAACCCAGTTTTGGTATCATCTTTAGTTCTAAGTATGATTTGAAGAGATGGTTGTCAATGCCAGGTTGCCAAGAGGTGGATGGTATTGGCTTTGCTCTGTGTCAGTATTGGTGAACTTGAACTACATTTTCCAGAATACCCTTCCCTATGTGATTCTGGATTGGGGTTTGCTAAGTGGAGCAAGGCCAATATGTACTGAAGATTGACATAGGGTCCCAGATGCTACTGCAACCTGTGCAAGTTGTTGCAGATCTGCTGGCTTACCTGGTTGGTGTGTAACAGCTGAGTCTGGGGTTCTTTTACCTCCTGAATTAACTCCTTCTTCAGGTCTTCAGATTTCCAGGACAGGCACAACTCCTTGGTGAAGTGTCTAGCTTCTATTGCAAATCACCTGCTTCGTGAATGTTCTAAGTGGTGAACGATGTCTGTCCCAGTTTTTCTTTGTAGGGTCTTGGTTACTCTGATATGTTTCATCAACATCCAGCTTTTTCAGAGTGTTGGTATGTTGATTCACAGCAACTTCAGGTAGAACACTGGATGCAGAGGCGACAGTCTTACATAGGCTTCTTCATCAGCTCTCACAATCGTGTAAGGTGTAATCCTTATACCAAATCCATTATTCAACATCACTACTAGTGCTTCTGCACCTCTGGTCTGTAACTGTCTGATAATGAAAGTGCGTCCTGATCTTCTGGATTTTAAAAGAGTTTGTATAAAACTGATATTATTTCTTCCTTAAGCGACTGATATAATTTACTGGTGATACCACCTAAATCCTAGAGTATTTTTTCGTGTAAATGTTTTTTACTACAAATTCAATTTCTTTAATAAACATAGCATAGTGATGTTTTGCATTTCTTTAGGATAACTTGTGTTTTTGAAGGAATTTACCCATTTAATTTATGGAATGTATTGCCATGCGGTTGTTCATATTTCCTCATTAGTGTGCTTCAGTATCTGTAGTGTATGAAAATATGTCCTCTGCTTCATTCCTGATATTGGTAACTTGTGTTTGCTCTATTTTGTTTTTAATCAGGCTTGTTAGAAGTTTAATAATTTTATTAATCTTTTCAAATTACCAACTTTCCTTTTTGTTATCTTTCTCCATTTTCTGTTAGTGTTTGGGTTGATTGATTTCTGCTTTTCATTTAACTGTTTTTGTACTTACTTTGGATTTATTTTTCCTATTTTTTTCTAGCTTCTACAGGGAGGAATTTAGATCATTGATCTTACATCTTTGTTCTTTTAAAATATAATCATCATTTGAAGTTAAAACATTTCCTTTAAGCACCAATTTAGCTGCATACCATAATTTTGATATACTTTATTTTTGTTATTATTTTGACTTCAAAGTATTTCAGAATTTCCTTTCTGTCTAGGTAATTATCCCCAGGCAGAGGGCTGTGGCACTATTGGGGCTCACCTCTTAAGTGTCCTTCCCTCAGGAATCATTGTCTTGCCTTGACAATTGTCCCAAGTCTGAAGACAGAGCTCCATTTGAATTTTATTCAAGATTATAGCTGATTATGGCAGGACAACTAGGTTTTTTACTAGTTATCCCATTATATGAGAAAGCAGTAATCCCCTGATAAATGACTTTTCAGCATGCAAAATAAAATTTATTCTTAGAACAATTTGAAAAGATGGAAGAGACACTTTTGACAAGTTAAAAGAAGAAACGAGTAGTGAAACTTTTAAGAGACTTTTCAACATGGTTTCTCGCCACATATGGCCTTTATTATGTTGAGGTATTTTCGCTCTGTTCACAGTTTGTTGGGAGTTTCTAACAATTTTGACCCTCATTTTTACAAATGAAATGTAGAAAAGCAGTTTGGGGAAAATTGAGAAAATCTGAATATAGATTTGATATTAGAAATATTATGGAATTATTGTTAACTTTCTTAGGAGTTGGTATGTTGTTGAATTTTTAGGTGATACATGCTGAAAAAATTGAGTGAATATCATACTTTCTATAAGCTATTTTCAAAATGATTCAGATATATGTATATATGTGTGTGTATGTATGCATATAAATCAACTATGGGACAATGCCAACATGTTTTTATTCAGGATGGAGGGTAAATGAGCTGTATTTTTTTGGTAATTTTTTGTATGTTCTAAAAATTTCCCAATAAAATATTGGGAAAAGGCATTAAGAAAAATAAATCTAAAACGTCAACATTATTTCTAATAATTGCTAATTTATCCCACTGCCTAGAACAGTGCCTGAAACACAGTAGGTAGGTGCTCAGTAAATATTTGATGAAAACAGGTAATTCCTGAATTAATCAAATAATTATAATTCTTTCATGTGGCTTGGAGAATAGGTATTTAATTACAAAAATAAACAGAATGTGTTTCACCATCTAAAAATTATACAATGATAAAGCTAAGATTTGAATTATAAGGATATGCTACTATATATATAAAACTATGGTTATTTTATTTATCACAAATTTTATTATCATTAGAATTACAGAGTTATTTTATTTTCATCATATCATTTGGTCTCTCCAAAATCCTCCAGTATATAGAGATTCAATCTTTACATAGAAGAAATTAAGGTACAAAAGAGATCCGATAACTTGTCTTAATGCCATGTAACTAGTAAGTGACAAATCTAAGACTTGAAGCAAACCGTTTTTACTCTGTTGCCGTTGTGCTTTTTATCACATCGTGTTGCTTCCTTCTAACATTTATGTTTTTTTTTCAGGAAACCAGGCAAATTCGGCTCTCAAACAATGCTTGACTTGAAACTTACAGAAAAAAAATACATCTTATTTACTCTTGACAGGGGAAATGTGTTTGAGTATTTAAGATACAAACGATTATTTAGCTGTGGCTCCTATGCTGTAGCAGTCCATGTCAACAGAGTCTACAATTACTTTACCCATTTGCCTCATTTGACTGACAGTAACTGAGTTTGCCAAAGCTTAGAAATACATCACTGTGAGGGAGCCCTCTCATTTCACTTTGCTTATAGTGTCTTCCTGCTGCTCTAGATGATGGAAGTTAAAGGAATTTTTTCATTCTTTCTTTTATATGTAATTTTTATTTTCAATCCATTGAGGTTTAATTTATGGAAATGAATAGCATTCCCCAGGACACTATTGTAAGTGGACAATCAGGAACATATGATTCGTTTTAAATCAGGACTGAAAAATAATAAAATTCTCCTAAATTTCTTATGTTCATATTGTATTACATAATACAGATTAGGGAACTGTAACTACAAGGAAAAACAACATAAAGCATCTTAAAAATGAAAGTCTCCTCCCACCAAGTGAGTATGATTTGTTGATTTACAGCCATGAAAAGATCAACGTCTTTTAGTACAGATATTATTCTTTTCTTTTGTGGACATTTACCCAACTGCATTTTATTGCACAATAAATAAATTCATTGTCCATTGGTGCATTCATAATTAGATGGCAACTTCAAATGGCACCTTTTTCATAAGTTACTTTCTGTCATTAGCTTTTGATACTCATCACTCTAAAAAGGGTCACACCTCAACGCTGTCTACACACAGTGAGAGGAGTCAGACTCAGTCACAGCCTAAGGGGAGCTTAGACATACTAGCTCCACTACTCCAGAATTACCCAAGGGAGTTCTAGAAAATTGAAATGATAAGGAGATTGGTAGTATAACTACAGATTTCAATATGGGTATATATTTCTTCTGTCTTTCACAGTTTCCCAAAATGTGTGTTGTTAAGAAGTGGTATAAAACTAGATGATTGGTGAAGAATGTCATTTTAATGAATTAATGGTTACACAAATAAAATAAAAAATGGATGTATCATATCACTCCCATTTCTTAATGCATACCATGTTATGCTGTAGCAAAGTCTGTATATATTTTCGTATAATAATATACAAATATAGTTTACATGGTATGGCAGTCCAGTGTTTCAGATAATTATGTCATTACTGACTCACCCTGGTTCCTAAATCAAATAGGGCCCCTCTTACTTAGTCTCATACAAGTTTGCATGTCTTCGTAGAACTTATTAACAACTGATATGCATTAACTATTTGCTATTTTTCAACATGTATTTATGTCTCCCTAGACCATAGCTGCAGTGGGTAAGGACTGTGAATGGACTGCTCACAGTTACATCCCAATGTTTAGCACAGGGCATAGCACAAAATGAGAGCTTGATAAATGTTTGTTGGATGAATGATTGAGTGAATGAAGGAATAAATAGAAATCTCATCCAACACAAAAAAGAGAAAAAATAATTTAAGGGACAATCATTAAAATTATGATTGCCTTTGTTTATGCCATGGTTCTTCTCATTTATAATAAATAAAAATTTAATTTCCCCTTAGTCTCATAAAACTGTTCAAAAAGTGGCAGATCTCTTATTAACTGAACATTCTCTGCATTGGGAGCTGGCAAAATGCCCTCCACTGCCTATTTTTGTATATAAACTTTTATTGGAAGACAACTATGCCATTTGTTGACTTATTATCTACGGCTGTTTTGAGCTACAGTGGCAATGGTGAGTAGCTGTGACAGAGCCTGTCTGGGCCTGAAAGCCTGAAATATTTATTATCTGGTTTTTATTCACACAAAATTTTGCTGAGCTTTGTTGAACATGCTAGCTACATGTTGAGAGAATATTTCAAAGCAAATAATTCTAAATTTTGTCAAATTCTCTCAGGTTCTTTCTAAAAGGTGTTAATGATTTACTATTATTTATTATTAATAACTTTCTTAATGTTCTGTTCTGTATGTTAATTTATAAGGTTAATATCATAATTCTAAGCAATTTGTCAAAAAATGTGAATTATTTGCAAGATAATACTATTGTACCCTTGACTATGTCCACATCTTGAAATTTAATCTTAAAAATAACAAAACTAAAAAACTGAAAATTCCATGCATAAAAGTCTGTTATAATAACATTAAAAATAGTCATACATTAAGATATACCTATATACAGCCAGAAGAATGCTACTTATGATGCATTTAATCAAATATTATGTGTTTAAAAATATTAAAATTACATAACAAACTGGGCAACAGCATAAAATAACCTCTTAACTAAAGGGAAGAAGACCAAACTATAGCCATACTAACTATGTATGTTGAGGGAGAAGAATGGAAAAAGTCATTATGGGATAATGGATAATTTTTTCCCCATTGACATACAGTGTTTTTACTTGCCATTGTGTTTTTTTGCTTATATAGTCATTTCTTTTCAATACAGATTGAAATATATACTTTATATTAGTATTTCTTTAAAATGTGATATGAAAGGAAGTAAAGTACAAACAAAATAATTCTCATAGTTGAGCTTGAATAATTACCTGTATGCAGATTATTGGAAGAGCTCAATCACGATATAAAAGAAAATCATAGAAAGTTAGGGCTGGAAGTAATTGCTGATTACCTGGATTATCTAGGGAGAGATATTAGAATGTCTAGAGTAACAAATGTTTAATTCAGAAAATTGGTATTGTTTCTCTTACTTGAAATTTCTGTTGAGGAGAGTGGTGGTAAATTTGAGATTGTGCTACTGACAGATCCTGAAGTTCAGAAAAATATCAGGTGTTAATAAATATTATCACCACATGCCTTAAAAGTGAACTAACCTGAAGAAGATTTTGGCATTCTCTTACAAAACTGATCTGTCAAATGACAGCCTGCAACTTAACAAAAGTTCACATTATCTCCTCTAAGAAGTGAATAAATATAATAGACATAGGAAATTCTCAGATTACCTCAAAGAATTAATCTTTTGTAAATATAAAAATTTTGTCTTGGAAATAAAAAATAGATACCATCAAATGTCCATCTTCACAAAAAAAATCCTATATGTAAATCACTATTAAGAAAATCTCTCTTATAAACATAAAACTTTCTAATTACCCCCACAATGTTATCCGGTTAAAAATTCACGCCTAGTAACAAAATAAAATGTTTATATAGCATTATGAGCTATTAGTAATTAACAGTTGTAGTACATGGGAATGAAATGGGCAGGAGATAGCCTTGATAACCTTAACTTAGATAAGTTCATTACTGGTCATCTTCCTGTTAGTTTGCAAAAATTCACCCATTGCTTCACCCCTCCCTGTAACCACATCCTTTGCAATGTGACTTCCTAAATCTTCTCATCAAGATATAGTGTCTATTCTCCTTATCCTTGCAACCTGGCTGGCCTTTTGATTTACTTTGATTAAAAAGGCAGTAAAAATTTCAGTTTCAGTTCTGAGCAGAGGCCTCAAGAGGTCTTGTACAATTCTGTTTTATCTTTGGTACCCTGCACTACCATGTGAAGAAGCTTTGACCAGCCTGCTGGAAGATGACACAAGCATCACCCCGTTATTCCTGTTATTCCAGAAGACAGCTAGCCATACCTCAGGAATGTGAGTAAGGCCTTCCTTGACCAGCCATCCCCACGCTGCCTACCCACTGACCTCAGATGCATGAAAAAGCCCAGCCAAGCCTGGCCAGGAGCAGAAGAACTACACTACTGATCTGAACTCTTATGAGTAACAATACATGTTTATTATTTTAATCTGCTGTGTATTTGGGGGTGATTTGTTATGCAGTGATAGCTGATTAATACATGTCTTTTCCAAGAGTTGAAAAGGAAACTATATTTTCCGTTAAAATTTTGAGTATTACAATTTTGAGTAATCCATGATGTAAAGCCATGTTACTATCATTTAGAAGGTTTCTTTTCTCTCTCATTCCTTTTTCTTTTCTTATTTAGGAAAGTCTGGATTGGATATGATATAAAATTGTTGAGGAAAAAATAAAACAAGAGAGGTTAGAACACATTCTTGTTTCACTCAACTTGGAGTTATGATAGTATTTTTCTAAAAACCATCTTCCCATTTTCTTCCTAAACTGACCCTCATGCCTATATCCTCACTTATACTAGATACACACTGAACTGCCATAGCCCTCTTTACAACCTTCAATTACCTCTATTTCATCTCATCTCAGACCTTTAAGTGTGTTGTTTACCCAATCTGAAATAATCTTGACTCTAATTTGTCTAATTCTTACTCACTGTTTGGAATTCAGTGAAAAAGCCAGCTTTTCGTTAAAGCCAATGCTCAGTACTGTTTTCCCAGCATTGTTTTTTACAGCATAAGTATTCATGATGTGCTGCCATGGCACTCTGAACATAAAATCATTATGGCGTCCACGACTTTTAATTGGACCTTCAATTGGCTGTCTTCTGTTTATAGACTACCGCTCTTTCAGGGCTGAGAACATGTTTCAATAATATTTTACTACCAATACCTAGAAAAATGTCAAGTTCACAAGAGTTCAGTAAATATTTGTTGAATATGTGAATTAAAAATTTACTGTTTAGGGGCTGGCCCCGTGGCCGAGTGGTTAAGTTCGCGCGCTCTGCTGCAGGCGGCCCAGTGTTTCGTTGGTTCGAATCCTGGGCGAGGACATGGCACTGCTCATCAAACCACGCTGAGGCAGCGTCCCACATGCCACAACTAGAAGGACCCACAATGAAGAATATACAACTATGTACCGGGGGGCTTTGGGGAGAAAAAGGAAAAAATAAAATCTTTAAAAAAAAAAAAAAAAATTTACTGTTTAAAATTTAATTATACTGACCTTAATGACTGTCTTAGCCTATAGTCCACATAATTTCTAATTAGGAATACATATGAATCAAGTATTCTTACTGCTACCTGCAATAACATATAAATCCTAAAATCTCAGTGGTTTAACACATTAGAAGTTTATTTCTCCATCATAAAGGATTCAAACATGTGTCCCTGATTGGCAAGCAGTTTCATAAGTTGGAGATTCTCAACTCTGGCATTCTTAATATTTTTGGCCTAGATAATTCTTTTTTGTCCCTATAGGATGTATTACAGCATCTGTGGCCTCTACCAACTAAATGCCAATAGCACCTTCCTAGTTATGATGACCAAAATTATTCCCAGTCTTTGCCAAATGTCCTCTAAGGGGCAACATCAATCCCAGTAGAGAACCACTGATATAAATAATTACAAGGATCCAGGCTCCTTCAATCCTGTGGTTACAGTGTCTTCAAGCATGGCTTCCAAGTTCTCCAAGCTTATATGCATCAAGGTGTAGAAGGAAAAGAGCACGGAGAATCAAACATGAGAGAACTCATGGCCCATGCATGGAGATGGTACAACTTTCTTCCACTCATATTCCATTGGATAGACTCAGTCACATGGACACACCCAATTTCAACAGAGACTGGGAAAGCGTAACGGTGTCACTTAGATGTATCTAGTAAACCAGGTACTGCACTTTTCAGGGACTGCGGCATCTTGATAAGTCCATGCGACTAATTCTTTGTAAAGGGATGTGAGCATGAGTGATGCATCATTTTTAGTATGAGACATTTAAGAAGTGTACATGTCTTCTCCACATAATCTTTCATCAATCATTAGCTGGAATGAACCTACCCAGGCTCTAGGGTTTGGTTGTGACATAGATTGTAAAGAGTCTGAACCCCTGTGTAGAAAGCCATCTGTCTAACACTCACGGTAGCACATTACATGAAAAAGAAATGAAGCTTTATTTTATTGGGCTAAGCCAATGCAATTTTGAGCATTGTTTGTGGTATAAGGTATAAGTACCATTAAGCATGTAATACTCTATGTCTATTCCAAGATTACTGCTCACCACTGTCATTTTTCCTCGACTCTTTGTCGTATGTTGATGTTCTTGGGGTCATACATTTGCTTTCTAGTTAGTCTTCTCTCAAATAGCTTCATCAGAGAGAATATATAGATTTTAAAATCTTTGGATTCTAGTATATTCTACAATATCTTCATTTTCCTCTGAAATTTTATCTTACTGAAAAATAGAGATTTTTTTTTCTTCATAGTCTGTAAATGTCACTTCATTGTCTTCCAGTTTCCAGGGCTGTTAATGGGAAATTCAATAATACAAGTTATTTATTTGTTATTCATGAATAGAAGCTAGAAAGGTTTTTTCCCTTTATCCTTGTGTGTCAGGAAGAATAATCTAACTTGGAAATCAGTAAGACGTTTAACCATCTCAATAACCTTTTCTTCTATTACATTTCAATTTTGGCCTCCCTACCATCTGCACTTTGTTTTCACTGGGGAACACATATTATACATACCTTTGCAAAGTTAAGTCTTCTGAACATATCCTCTACTTCCCTCCTGTTTCATTTATGATTGTAGCCTATTTATATTTGTGCTCAGTTCTTTGAAGTATTTCTTTTATTTAGTCTTCCTGGATGCTGACACCTTAGTAACTGAGAATCCTCTTTAATTTACCATTTTTAATTTTTTTTTTTGCCAAGCAGTTTCACCCTGAGCTAACATCTGTTGGCAATCTTCTTCTTTTTGCTTGAGGAAGATTGTTGCTGAGCTAAAATCTATGTCAATCCTTTTCTATTTTGTATGTGAGACACTGCCAGAGCATGGTTTGATGAGCAGGATATAGATCTGTGCCCTGGGTTTGGGGTTCCGAACCCAAGAATTCCTGGCTGCTGAAGTGGAGTCTGTGAACTTAACCATTACGCCATCGGGCCAGCCCCTATCTACTCATTTTTATCATTCTAATGCTCAAAAGTTTTCTTCCCTTCCTTCCTTTTTTTTGCTTCATTTGGATCTTTTTAAACACAATGACTTTATTTATTATTATTGAATGGCTCATCTATCTCATCCAGAACTTTATTTCACTGGGTTTGTGTTCTGATTCTCCAATCCGATCTGCTTTTCTCTGCTTGCCAGTCTTACATGGATTGTTAATTTACTTTGCCAGCTCAATGCATCTGCTGGTTGGGACATTATAAAGGCTGGTTATTTGGATATGCTAAAATGGACGTCATATATCTTAAAAGGACTTGGCAGTATTTACGAGAAACAAAGTAATCTATTAACATAACTAATAGCAAGCAAGGTAGTAAATATGATGCTCTTGTAACTGCCCTCCTTAAATTCATGCATCACCAAACAAAATTGTCTCTGTTGAATTAGTACTGAAATTTAGGGATTATTACTTGACTTAGTCATAGCAATAGGCCTTCATCCCAACCATGTGTGACCAGTATGACTGAAAATTGTTTAGCTTAGGCTGTTAAAAATAACTAGAACAAAACAAAAACAACAACAAAATTTTCTCAATGAATAATTTGAAAAGAATAAAATAGTACCTGAAAATATTAGAACAAACTCTCAAATTTCTGAAGATTGTTATATGTTAAAACTCACATCCAAGGAAATAAATGAGTGAATCAATATATTGTGCTTTAAATTTACAACTTTTACTCACCCAAGATTTTTTAAAAACATAACACAACACACACAAAATGAAAATCACCTTTCCTGGGCCTCGCTAATTGTATCATAGTGAAATTTTGTCCACTTATTGTTAGGACCTCTCAATATTGCGAGGGGACTTTTGTCAAAATTTCTTCAGTATTTAGTAGAAAAATAAATTATTCAAACTCAATACAGAGAGAGGTATGTGAAATATCCTCACGTTAGAAAGTGGATTCAGAGAATAAAAATATCTCTCTCCAGAAAATAATGTTTTGTGCCTGATTTGAAAGCTAAATGACATACATATGATTGAAGATGTATAAAAAATGATATTACTTAAATGTACAATGTTTTCCAGATTGAAAAATATCATCAGTGTAACAAAAGCTTCATTTTGCAGAGTCAAATTTCTGTGCATACCTACTTGCAAACTCCTGCACGTTAAAATTCAAAGAGTGAATGAAAGCTTAATGTGTGCTGAGTAGGTTCCATTACTGAGAACATAATTACCATATACAGTGACTTGCCCAGTTAATAATGCAAGAAAACTAAATGACAGGGCTTCAGTGAGAGGTGGTCATAGTTTTAATGACTGTATGAAGGAGGTTTCATAAATCTCCACTAAAATAAAAGGCTAGCTCCTGGAAGAAAGTGGCATTAAAGTTGGGAAATGCTGGCAGAACTAGTTATAAATGAATTAAACAGAATATTCACACTCATCCCCTTTTCATAATTTTTCTCTTGATATTTAGAAAAATATCTGTTACATTATTTGGCCCATTACTCAGAAAAAGAAAGTAAAATGCAAACCCAATTGTCATTTAACATTTAATATCTCTTTTGTCTCTCTATGTATGCATCTCCATCTCTTTCTCTATATGTATATAGATATAAATACATATACATATTTATATAACTATGTAATATATAAAATGTACATATCCCCATATACATGTATATGTATTAATTTTGTGATTTTTTCCCTTTATATAAACAGAATGATACTTGAATGACACCTGATGTGTGGTTGAACAATTACCATTTCTCATTTAATTTTAATTAAAAACATTTTTTATTGCAGTTCATTTAAGATATTCTTTAGAATGATGACAGACATATGTATAATTTTTGCCCCTCAAATAAATATATGCATTCAAATTCTAGGAAAAATTATGTTCATGAATTTATAGATGCAGATGTCTGGTAATTAAGGTGCTATAATTGCCTTACAATTAACTCTCCATTTAATAACAGGGAAGATATCAACTTTTTGCTGCAAATAGCACAGCTATTTTTTATGGCTAATGTGTCTTTAGATTTCCTGAACAGACTTTTCTACCAGAGTTCAGTGCAGGAAACAGAAACCACTATAGGCATTTTTAAACAGGAAGAAATTTCATACAGGAAATTAAGTGCTTACCAAAACATTGCCAGGGGTGAAGGCCCAGTTTCTGAGGAACAGTCTCCTGGAATAGCTCCTGGACCTAGACAGAACTGACCCCCCCCCACCCCCCCCGGGGAGGGCTGCCTCTGAGGTCACCACTGGAAGTACGCCAGACCAAGAGCTTCTCCTTGGCCAACACAGAGAAACACTCTGGAGGCTGGACAGTGTGCTCCTGGTACTGTGGTCCAGGGATGAGACACCAGATCAAGGTGCTGACCCCCTCTACCTATGAACACTGAGGAAGCTGGGGTTTGGATCCTGCAACACTACTATTTGGAACCATCACATCTCCTGAGCATCATTTGCCAGTAGTAACAGCCAAAAGCCACAGAAATATGGTTCCTGCTTAACTTTTGTTTTTCAAATCTTGCCACACCTACACAACATTCAAATGGTGGAACCTAATTTGCATTCAGGACTTTACCTGAAAGGGAGTCTGGGAAATGTAGTTTTCAGATTTCAACCTTGTAGTAAATGAAGGTTTTTGCAAGAGAATGGATTGCATGCCTAATGTGAGTTAATTATAACCAGTATGATCACCACATAGCAATAAAATACGTTTTAAATATAACGTAACAGCATACGCTATTAATATTCACTCCACGAAAACACACATATCTCAATCTTACAGAATATTTTCATTCTGGCAAGAAGAATAATTATCCCAGTGGAGAAAATATTTTTCGCAAAAAGAAATTGAATAAATTTGGCAAACAGAAGATAAAATAGGACACAATGCAGGAATATCATAAAAGACTATTAAATGTTTGATAGAGACGTATTCAGTGTGTTTTGAGATGAGCAGCAACTAGTGGTCATGTGAAAATTAAAAGTGAAACTGAAACCACTCATGATTAAGATTATTTCCCAAATGTCCTCCTTTTTAAACTTAGAAGGTAGTGACATTCATGGGGGGGAGGGGCATATTTTAACTACATATTTACTATATGTTAGTAACATATACTGATCCTTTTTAAAAAATAAACTTTTCTATGGAAATATTTTTATCTGCTGTATTAGTTTTCTATTGCTGCTGTAACAACTTATTACAAACTTAGTGACTTAACATAACACAAATCCATTATCTTACAGTTTTTTAGGTTAGAACTCCAACATGGGTCTCACTAGGCTAAAATGACGTGAAGGCAGGACTGTATTCCCTTCTGGAAGCTCTAGGGAAGAATATGTTTTTTTGTGGTTTCCAGCTTCTAGAAGATTCCGGAATTCCTTGGACCCCTTCCTCTATCTTTAAGGCAATGGTTTTGCATTTCTCTATGCCTTTCTTCTGCAGTCACATCTTTCCGTTTATTCTGGCTTCCTCTTCCACTTTTAAAGATGCTTGTGATAGCATTAGTCCCACCTGGATAACCAGGATAATGTACCTATCAGAAGGTCCATACCCATAATCATATCTACAAAGTTCATTTTGCCATGTAAAGAAATATAATCAAAGGTTCTGGAAATTAGGACATGGACATTTTGGGGCACTCATTATTCTGCCTATCACATCTGCTAAGAGTAAGAATAACAATGATGGAAATTTCCTATGCGGAGAAAAGCTCTTAGTTGTATAGCTAACTTAGTCTCATATTATATATATTATTACTTGTATGATGAAAGGGGCACACTTTAATATATCCAGAAATATCTGAAAGTTCATATCCTATTTGATTGTTTTTCATTAAATATATGCACTTTAGATAATCAAGTTGGAATACTCAAAAAGAGAGTTTATTCATAGTAATAACTGCTGTGAAAAATAATATTAAATGATTTTATTAACAAAGATAAGCTTGTTCATATGCCATGAAAATTGTTTCAGGAAATTTCTGAACACCTAAATTATTTTTGACACTCACCTTTAGATTAAGTCTAACACTTGGATTTATTTACTTACTACCTATAATATAAAATATCACGGTTACAAAATATTTAGAAACATGCCTGTTATCTGTGTCAGTATTTTTGCTTCTATTTGAGGACATTGATTTGCATAAAGCTAACCTGAAAGTGACTTGAATTGGGAAAACACAACACAAGAGGTACAAAATGTAGCTTAGAGGTTATAAATTTTGGAGTAAAGAAAGACTTTGTTGACAGAAACATAACATGGGAATGTGAAGGCAGAGATTAAACAGGGACAAGAAATAAACACTGCTTAGTATGTGTAAACTGATAAAATACAGATGTATGACCAAAAAAATCAAATTAGGTATGGATACAAAGTGTCCACACGCAAGGTGTAATTCTCAGAGGAGGTGGAAGTATACGTGTGTAATTCACCTTTCTGTCCAAACAGATTAAGAATAGCACCACTGCTGTGATTAGCTTCCATTGGTTTTACCAGCCTATGGGGCACCATTCACAGGGATAACTTGCATTTCTCTGGCCCTTTTCCCTACTGGCTAATATAGAACATCAGCCTCCCTTCTCATCCCTGCTCTTTCCACCTAAATATCTTAGATTTCCCAGGTTGTCTCACATGTGGATCGAGTCAAAAAGTTGGTATCCTCTGACTCCAATTGCTGCTTCTGTTGGGTACTATTACTTCTGTCACTCACTGAGGTTGAGTTCACTGAAGAAAAGCCCTCTGAAGGCTCTCTTGCCTACTAGACATGCTGGTTCTTTCACAGGACACCACTTCATTCACTGTCTCCCAGACGACACCATGGATGCACCAGAAATAGCCATAAGCTCTTTGGTAGAGCAAAATGAGAGAGTGTTTTACTACTTCTTTGTGTGTGTGTGTCTGGTTGTGATTGTTATTTATTTAATTTTTTATTGAGGTAACACTGATTCATAACATTATGTAAATTTCAGGTGTACATTATTATATTTTGACTTCTGTGTAGACTATATCATGTTCACCATCAAAAGTCTAGTTGCCATCCTGAAGAGGGGATAAATTCTTAGAATTATATAACCTTCCAAAACTGAATAAAGAAGAAATAGAGAATCTGAATAGACTGATTACTAGTAAGGAGATCAAAACACTAATCAAAAACCTCCCCCCGAAACAAAAGCCCAGGACCAGACAGCTTTCCTAGTGAATTCTACCAGACGTTCAAAGGAGATTTAACATCTATCCTTCTTAAACTCTTCCAAAAAAAATGATGAGGAGGTGATGCTTCCTAATTCACTCTACAAGGTCCATCTGATACCAAAACAAGACAAGGACAGCATAAAAAATGAAAATTATAGGCCAATTTTGCTGATGAACATAGAAGCAAAAATCCTCAACAAAATATTAGCAAATCAAATACAATGATACCTTAAATGAATCATACACCATGATGAAGTGGGATTTATTCCAGGGATGCAGGGATGGTTCAACATTCACAAATCAAATCAACATGATACATCACATTAACAAAATGAGGAATAAAATTCATGTGATATGTTGACTTAAAGAGTCTAGGTAAAGGTTAAATGGAGGATTTTATTCAATAATCAAAGTGAAGAACTTGAATCTAGGGAAACAGTCCAACAGAATATTTTGAGGAACTGTTCTGAGTTGTACAGAACTGAGTGCAGTTTATATAGCTTTTAACAAAGCAGTGTATGTGCAGGAAAGGGCTTATACATCTAATAATCATGTACTTCAAGGATAACATAAACAAGAACTTTTTGGTTATACACCAAACGAGGCTTGGAATGTTGGTGGCACCTATGTGTGGAGGGAGGAAAGGATCAGGGCCATTACTTTCCCCCTCAGTCTCTAAATAATGTGGCAGGGCAATGTGAGAGTGAGGTACCTTTTATCTTTTCCAGTTGTGGGTCTTTCCAGCTGGCATCTTCAGTTATGAGGTGTGGGGTTGCAAAGTCATTTTGACATGGGCTTAATTAAGATGGCTTTCATGGCTGCTTCGCAGTACAGTCTGATTTTTGCACTGACTTTAGGCCTATGCAGCTTGCTTGTTTGAGACCAGGGAGAGGGGTCTCGAAAGTTTGTTCATGATCATCTCAACGGATGCAGAGAAAGCATTCAACAAGATACAGCATCCATTTATGATAAAACTGAATAAAATGAGTATAGAAGGAAAGTACCTCAACATAATAGAGGCCATGTATGACAAACTCTCGGCTAACATAATATATAATGGTGAAAAACTGAAAGCTATCCCTTTCAGCATACAAACAAGACAAGGATGTCCACTGTCACCACTCTTATTTAACATACTATTGGAAGTCCTAGCCAGAGCAATTAGGCAAGAAAAAGAAATAAAAGGGATCCAAATTGGAAAGGAAGAAGTAAAACTGCCACTATTTGCAGACAACATGATTTTGTATATAGAAAACTCTAAAGATCCACCAAAAACTATTAGAAATAATAAAAGAATACAGTAAACTTGCAGGATGCAATATCAGCTTACTGCTTCTTGCATGTTGGAGTCTGTTTAAAACCCACCAAACCCTGGTGTTCAGGTCCTGAGATGGAGCATTTAGACCTTTTGCTCTATTTGCTGACAGTCCTTCCTTGGATTTAGAAGGAAAGTCCAAATGATTGATTTCTTCAAATTCATATTATCTCTTCTCTCTCATAACCAAGGCTTTATTCTTCAGACAACCTTCTTTTTTGCCTGGAGCATTCTTCTCTTCCACTGTCTTCCCCCTGAGAGAGCCTTAAACCTCCATGCAAGTTGACTTCTGTGTAGACTGCCCAACCAACTCACCAGATAGGCACAGACACCTCTCAACAATAAGACACAGCTTAGACCCAAGCTGAAGTCTACATGCATTCATAACACACATCACCTTTCATATCAGAGCTGTTGCTGAAACCTTCAAAAAGCATAGGCACATTTTAAAAAGGTTGAGTAAACCTCACTGATCTGAAACTGTGAAAACACAGCCCTACCAAATATCAAGTTGATCTAGCTAGTGCAGGGGAAACTTTTAATCAATCGTTTAAAGATCAAAACCTCCTATTTCCAAGTTTGGGAGGGATAAATATTTATAAAGAGCTTCTAAGATATATTGGGCTTATCTTTGTCTGAAGAAGGAAGAATTTCTAAACTTACCCTCACTTCCCCCAGACTTGAGACATGTTCTGTATTGTGACCATTCTGCATTTTGCGGAATCTGCGGACAAATTCTCAGAATAGCCCTGTAGTAAGGGATTTTGTGGAATTCAGTTCATTTCTGTGAAGCATTTCTGCAATGATGTTTCCTGTTTCCCACCTGACAATATTTCTAGCCTCTCTGATGAAGAAAATGTACTACTCATTTAAATTGAATACAAATCTTCTCTTGTGCATGAATGTGAAAAGAAAGATAAAGACTTGAGGCTCACATCACCTCTCTATCATTGTAGGAAGGGAGTAAGTTTTGAAAACAGTTGAAAAGTTGATTAGCTGTTTAATCTTTATTCCTGATATATTAAATTTACGTATAGCTTGTGGTTTAAAAAGTTAAATCAGAGGGGCCAGCCCCATGGTATAGTCGTTAAGTTCAGTGCACTCTGCTTTGGCAGCCCAAGTTTGGATCCCAAGTACAGACCTACACCATTCATCAGCTATGCTGTGGCAGCAACCTGCATACAAAATAGATGAAGACTAGCACAGATATTAGCTCAGGGCTAATCTTCCTCAAGCAAAAAAAGAGGAAGATTGGCAATAGATGTTAGCTCAGAGAGACTCTTCCTCACACACACACACAAAAAGTTAAATCAAATGTTGGAAAGGAATAAAGGTTATCCTAAATATACCAGAACCTAACACCATATTTTATATATTAGAATAACTTAAAACAAGTTTTTGTTGATTGTGTTGCTTTCCCTTTAAAAATGTTATTTTAGCACTTTTGTTAACATTTTATTTTAATGTGTTATGTTCACAGGCCAGTATTCAACCTAAATTATAGTTAAATTGTTAAGTTTTTATTGAAAACTAATAGAAAATATAATGTTTCCTACTCATATTTTATATTTTATAATGTCACTTTATATATCATATATTTTAATTTAATAGTACCCTAAAGCTCTACAAAGGACAAATTTAATTTGTGTAGATAGCAGAAGTAGATGAAGATTAAAGGATCTTACAAATAAGTTCCTTTAAAATCTTTCCAGAATAAAAAAGATAAATACCTCAGTTGTTAGGGAAACTCGTTTGTCAGTATATCTAATTTCAATATGAAACAATTTTAATATTTTATTTGGAGAGTTACCAAGGATGAGGAATATGTCTAACTTAACTAAGGTTCCATCAACGTTTTGAAGTAGAAGAGGGAAAAATAATGAAAGAACCTGTATGAAACAAATAAACATGATTGGAAAGCTAAATATATAGCGCAAGTAAGGGTGTTTTGTATGCAATGTGTAAGGTAAATTTTTTTCCCAGTATGTTCCATGGTCTAATATAGATTACTACTTCATTCTGTCCTAACTGCAAAAACTAAAGAGAAATGTTATTTTTATACCTATTTCCATAAATAATATATTCTCTTGCACATTACTTATTTGGGTATAATAACCATGCTCTTTGTTAGCTTCCTTACATTTCAGCCTCTTTGTATTTTGACATTATCAGCCCAGTCTTGAAAACTGTTCAAATAGACATTAAGCCCGAACAGAGATTTGAAAGGTAGGTCGGTGGACAGGCACAAAGTCACTGAAATTGAACATTTCTCTCATGTTACTGTGACATTTAGCTAATAAGAATGTTCAGTGAAACTAGGAAATAGAATACCAGACACACATTTATAAATACAGACAGATTTTTTAAAATCTAAATATTCACTATTTGAAGACATATTTTTTATTAAAAAGCACGATTTCAGAAGACAAACTTTAATCACTCATAAAAAGCAAAGTAGATGTGGGAGAAAGAATATTTCTATGAAAATGAGAAAAAATAGTAACAATTCAGCCAAAACACTAGGAATTTTGACTGAAAAAAACCCAGTGAAAATAAGTATACATTTCTGAATCTTGGGGCCTTCCTTGAGATTTGCCCATGATCTTCCCTTATTCTTTTAATATCTGCCTCTGGCTGCCATCGTTTCTGATGAGGACACAGCTATTGATCTCATTGAGGTTTATTTGTATGTGATGAATGAGTCCTTTCATTATTGATTATTTCAAGATTTTTCTCTTTTTCTTTTGACAGTTTTATTTCAGTATGTCTAGGAGTGAATCTCTTTGAGCTTAACTCATGGAGCTTTATAGATGCATGGATGAATATTTTTCACCAAAGTGGGGGAGATTTGGCCATTGTTTCTTCAAATATCTTATCTGCGCCCTTTTCTCTCTACTCTCCTTCTGGGACTCTCATGCAAGCATCCCGATTTGAGAGTGTCTCAGATCTCTGAGCCTCTAATCATTTTTTATTCATTCTTTCTTCTATTTGTTTTTCAGATGAAATAAACTCTCATGATCCAGTTTCAAGACTGCTGAGTCTTTCTTTTGCCTCAAATCTACCAAACTTCTCTAGCGAATTTTTCATTACAATTATTGTCCTTTTCCACTCCACCATTGTTTCTATTTGTTTTTTTCTTTTCTGTTTTCAACTTTCTGTCTTTTTAGTGATATTCTCTATTTGATGAGGCATTGCTGTCATGCATTCTACTAATTCTTTAAACGTGTCTTCGTTTCTTTGAACATATTTATAATAGCTGTTTTCAAAGTTTTTTTAATCAGGTCTAATAACTGTCCTCCCAGACATCCTTTTGATTCAGTTTCTGTTCTTGATTTTCCTGTGGATGGCCACACTCTCCTGTCTCTTTGCATGCTGTTATTTTGTTTCATCTGCTGCTGTTGTTGTTGTTCATAACTAGGCATTTTTAAAAAAAAAAAAAATTATTTATTTATTTTTGAGCAAGATTAGCCCTGAGCTAACATTTGCTGCCAATCCTCCTCTTTTTGCTGAGGAAGACTGGCCCTGAGCTAACATCCATGCCCATCTTCTTCTACTTTATATGTGGGACGCCTGCCACAGCATGGCTTGATGAGCAGTGCCACATCTGCAACCAGATCCGAACCAGCAAACCCAGGGCCGACAAAGTGGCGAACTTAACCACTGAGTGACCGGGTCACCCCAGGCATTTTAGACAATATATTGTAGTAATGCTGGATGCTGATTTCCCCTTACAGACATTGTTCTTTATTGTTTGTTTTTATTTTTGTTTAGTGACTTTCTGGAACCAATTCTACAGAAACTGTCTCCTCTACAGCGCACGGTCATTGATGTTTTTGCTTATTTTTGTTTAATTCTTCATTTTACGTATAGACCAGCTTTCTTGGCTGGTCAATAGTTCCACACGGCATATTGGCTAGCCAGTGGCTGGCCAGAGCTTGGACGTAAACACCTTAAGCCCATAAGGCTTGGGATGGCAGCATGCATTGCTAGTTCAGGCAGTTTACAAGTCTGACCAAGTTTTCACTTTCTGCTTGTGCAGGATTTCATATTCAGCCAGGGACGAGTATGTAACTAGGATAATTTCCAGTCTGTCCTGAATAGTATACAGCCCTGTGCATGCATGAAGTTTCCAGATCCCAGGTAATGTGTGAAAGCTCATCAAAGCCCCCTATGACCATCTTGTTCCCCAGATCTTGCTATTTAGAGTTCCGATTGGTTTGTTGTTTGCCCAACCTGTATTGAACACTCAGATGCTTATGATGTTGGCCTTCCCCAATTGCCACTGAGATCGCTTTTGTTTCAGTAATGGCTCTGGGCATGGGACACTTCCTTGAAGCTCCATATCACAGAAGTCAGCCCTCTCTGGTGGCAAAGGCTGCTAGTCCTTTTGGCTACCGCTACAGAGCTGGGAGTGGGGTGGGGGAGGGGGGAATGGGAAGTAGGAGGAGCCCCTTTAAAAACGCGGCAAACACTCACTGCTCTGATCGAGGTTTAATAGTTTATCTTGAATAAATGCTTTCCAATTTGTTTTATACCACTGATTAATTTCCAGAAACTGAAATGATTTTCTGATAATTTTGTCCAGTTTTTATTATTGCTTTTTGGTGAGAGAATTTGCTGACTCCTCATTCCACCATTCACATTTTTTACTTTTAAGTACTACAAAACTTGATTACACATTCTATCATTATTCTGTTTTGGAATCTCTTTTAAAAAGTTGTTTTATATTAGCATATTTGTCCGTTTGAAATTGCACTGTGTGAACTTTCCACATTGAGACACTTTATGATTAGCCTTGCAAGCACATTTTGTTGTCTGCTTTCTTATACCTTATATATATATTTTTTGCTATATGTTGTTTTTTCATTTTAAGTAGTCAAATATACTTTTGACTTTTTAATGGATATTTAATTTTGAGAGAGTATTCCCTATATTGATACCAGCAATATGTCTAACTCATATTTTCCTATATTTTTATTGAAACAAAAAAACCTTAATCCATAATTTTGCTGTACTATCTTTTTGATGTATGATATATAGTAGGAATCTATCTTATTGTTAAATGCGTAGTCAACTATAGTATCACCATAATTGATTGATAATTTCCACTTATTCTAATGATATAAAGTAACTTTTTTGTGTACAACAAATACATTTAGAGACTGAGTCCCTTTTCTTTTACAGTTTACATTTTTACATCCTCTATTCATGCAGTCTTATGGTATTTTAAGACATGTTCACTTTTTTCTACTTATAAAGAAATATTTCTCATTTTAAGGAACTTAGAGTCATATACAAAATATAAATAAATTTATTTCAATAATAACTCAGCAGTCTCATACATATATTGCAATTTTCTTTCTTCAATGAATATCTTTTCATATCTATAAATGTATAATGATATGATTTTCATAGCTGTATAGTATTACTTTGAATGAATTATAAAATTTATTCAACTATTATCTTTTATTGGAAATTCAAGTTATTTTCCAAAATTTCATTCATACCAATATCACTACAATCAATATTTTTTTATTAAAAAATTTCCTTGAGCACTTGTCCAATTATTTCTTCGTCCGTTTGATTTAATTGTCCTTTTAATTCTAAAATGTTTGACATGACTTTTGGGGAATTTATTTATAAGCGATTGTATCTATAAACACCAATGCTGCTCTATCCTCCTTTCTAATAGTTCTATCACATTTCCTATTCTAGTGCTATCAATGTGACTAAAATGGCCAAAAATATGCAGAGGGCTAATTGGTATAGCAGTCATATCTGTTTTACTTTTAAATTTGATGGAAATAGTCAAATGCTGCTTAGTTAAATATAGATTGATTACACTTTGTGATTAATTTTCCTTATAGTGTTGAGAAAATATACTTCTATTCCCAAGTTAAAGAGCATTTTTATCAAGAATGTCATGCTCTTTAAAGATAACTATCTATAGGGATAGTAATTTCCTTCTCTCTTCCTTCCTCTCTCTCATCTTTACCGCTCTTAAATATGTTAAAATTGAAATAATAGAATACTTATATTCAAACATTTAGGTCACTTTTTATGTATCTTTCAATTTATGAGTAAATTTTGCTTGTATTTTTGTGCGTGTGTGCGTGTTTGTGGACATTCACTTACCATTTTTTAAGAAAATATCTAACATTTTAAATGAATAATTCTATTCATGTTATTTATACTGTGTTTTTGGATATACTTTGATCTTTCCAAACAGTTGTATATTTTATTGGTGTTTTCAAAAATAAGCTCATAATTTCTTTTGTGATCTTACTTATTTTATGTATCTCAAACTATTATTTTTTCACAAAAGATACTTCTTTTTTCATTCATCAATTTTATTTTAAATGATTATGAGAATTGTAATGATGATGTTTTACACACTAAAATTAGTTCTTTCATGTTCACACAATTTCCCATTGACTAATTTAGTACTCATGTAGCACACAGAAATACCTTAATAAATATTTTAATTACTTATATAATTTATCATTGGAAAAATAGGTGAGAAGAGACCTGGAAGAATACACACTGACATGGATATTGGAGATTGATCTGGAAGTGGGGAGGAAGAGGTTTATGAAATGCATTTTAAGGCTGAAATGTTTATTCTTGTTGAATATCATATTGTATTTGTATGTTTATGGTGAAAAAGTGTTAGTATATTATTACAGAAAACCTATTTTGAAAGGCAAAAGTAAATAATCAATATTTTTAAACTTTGAAATTTGAAAGAATTACCCCACTTATTCCTTAATCTGTTTCTGCTGATCTCTACTGCAGGTTTTAATTGACGTAATTGGATTTTAGACACAGAAAACTAATTTTACATTCTGTGTATTCTTGCTTAATACTCTTTTTAGTTTGCATTTGATTGTAACCATATTAAATAAAGGCCATTTAAACACTTTTATTTTATTGATCTTGTTTATTATCCTATTTCTTTCCTACTACTTAGTTATTGATTTTAATTATCCCTTGTTTGTCAAAATTGCTTCTTAAATTCCTTTGGTTTTCCAAAGATTGTTATTCTATCTGAATCATTTCATGCCTGAGAATATTTTCTCTTGTTTTCACCAAAAGACACCAATTCTATAGCCAGGTATAAAATTTCAAGGAAACAATTTTTGCCTTTAAATTTGTGTACATTTCAGCAATGACATTCAGAGATGTGTGGTACAGAGAAGTTTGTTGTTGGTGTGATATTTTCTTATAGTTCCATTTATCATGTGTGTATGTGTTGGTAGGGAGGATTGTATTGTATAGGTGTATGCTTACACGACAGGGCTTGGGGGAGATTATTGTGTGGAAAGCAGAAATTGCATTCTGTATCTCAGTTTTACTAAAGCTCAGTATAAGGTAAATCAGAAACCAGTGCAGCTAATACAAAAATGATGCCAGGTTTCCTCAGTTGGTGTGGTAGCCAGCCTTTTAAGATGCCTCCTGCAATTTCCAACCCCAGTCTTCATACTTTTGTTTAATCTGAGCTCTCAGCCTTGTTTCCTGCTTTTTGTTTTTAGAATCCATCTATTATGGCTCAGCTTACCAGAAATGGGAGATTTTTTCTGTCTCTACAGCTTATCTCCCTGGCAATCTAAACATATGCACATCATGCAAGTTGCTAGCTCTATGCCAGCCCTGAGAGTGTCTCAACATTGCTCCATCCCCACTTATTGTGTATTTTGTGACTCCATGACTCCTGGGATTAAATGCATAAATGTTACCCATGTTCTACTTGTGACACTGCCATTTTACAGGACTTGATATCTCTGAATGAATAAATAGGATATAATAAATGCAGCCTGGCAGGTCATAAATTCAGCAATAATTAACAGGGCAAATCTAGCTTAATTTTCCAGATGATGTACTACATGCATTTCTGAACATGAGCATCTATTTGGGGTAAATAAATGTCACTTCATTTGCTTTTAGATAGGCATGTAGGCATGTCCATTTGCTTGATATTTGTGGGTCTTCTATTAATTATACTTTTTATCCCATTTTTAAAATCTAGTATTTATTTGAAAAACTTCTAGATGGTGACAGTACATGTTATCCAATTTATTTTTATTAATTCATTCAAAAACAATTATAGTGTCCCTACTATGTGCAAAGAACTTGATATTTTGGATAAGATTAACACACTCATTAAAACCTTTCTGGTCTGGCTTATATGCAAAGACTCTGGCCAACATCAACATCTGGAGCTGGTGGACCTGCCCAGCATGTGGCTCTACATGAGCAGGAGGTCCTTCTCCTCCAGCACTGGGGGCCCAGCTGAGAAGAAAGTGGAAGCAAAGAAAGAAGAATCTTAGCAGTCCCATGATAATATGGGCTTTTGTCTTTTTTGTAAGATGTTCAATCAAAAGCTAAACTCTAAAAAAAAAATAGAATGAGGCTTGGGGAAGTGGACACTGAGAGTTCATATCTAGTTGGAGGGAACACTCTGTACAAAAGCTTAGTGAGGTGAGAAAACCGGATGTAATAATGTTACTACAATCAAAGGGCATATAAGGTAAAGATTGCAAAGATAGGGGCCACGCCGTAAAACTCAAACAGATTTACATGTGTGCTGTGTATGTTGTAAATATATTCTATATGTGTAAAAATAAGATTTTAGTATCTATAAAGAAGTCAAATATAGAATTCTGTTAGTTCCTTTCTCTTAGTAAATTCCCTTAAGAGTTAACCAAATCCCACTAAGGTCCCAATTAATGCCAAGGCAGGGCAAAAATTTAAGTTAGTCTGGCTGACAATTAATCAAAAAGGGACTATAAATTATTGGACCAGTCAGTATTTGTATGTGTGTGTGGTAAATGTGTGAATGCATATGTATGTATGTATGTATGTATGTGGGTGCGTGTATATATGTATAAATTTTAATGGAGTCTCGTACCAATGATCTTGGATAAGTTCCTTGATGTAGGTAGTCTTGGCAATGATTTTTTTAATCTTACACCACAAGTAAAGGCAACAAAAGCAAAAATAAACAAGTAGGACTACATCATACTATAAAGCTTCTACACAGCAAAAGAAAGTAGTCTACTGTATGTAAGGAAATATTTGCAAATTATATATGTGATAAAGAGCTAATATCTAAAATATACAGTGAACTTACACAACTCCATAGCAAAAAATAAAAAATCTGACTAAAAAATGGGCAGAAGATCTGAATAGACATTTTTCCAAAGAGGACATACAGATAGCCAACAGGTACATGAAAAGATGCTCAAGGTCATTAATCATCATGGAAAAGCAAATCAAAAGCACAACAAGATATCACCTGATACCTGTTAGAATGGTTATTATCAAAAAGACAAGAGAAAATGTGTTGGCAAGGATGTGGAGAAAATGGAACCCTTATGTACTGTTGGTGGGCATGTAAATGGTGCAGTCACTATGGGAAACAATATGGGGGTTCCTCAAAAAATTAAAAATAGAACTAACATGTGACCCAGTAATTCTACTTTTGGGTATTTTTTTGAAGAAAACAAAACACTAACTTGAAAAGATGTATGTACCCACATGTTCATTGCAGCATTGTTTATAATAGCCAGATATGGAAACAGTCTAAGTGTCCATTGAAAAATGAACAGATAAGGAAGATGTGGTATATATACATATGTATATGTGTGTGTATACATACAATGAAATATTATTCAGCCATAAAAATGAATAAAACCTTGCCATTTGTGACAACATGGATAGACCTTGAGGCATTATGCTAATGAAATAAGCCAAAAAGAAAAAGACAAATACTATATGATCTCACTTATATGTGGAATTTAAACTCAAACAAACAAATAAATAAAAACACAAGCTCACAGATACAGAAAACAGACTGGTGTTTGCCAGAGGCAGGGGACTGGAGCGTGGGAGAAACAGGTAAAGGGGGTCAAAAGGTGAAAAGAATTTAAAAAAAAAATTTAATTGAAAGCACATACCTGAGCCCTGTCCAAGACTTTGATTTATTAGATAATGACAATAGCAAGCATTTATTTTGCATTTAATATGTAACAGCCACTGGAAAAAAAAAGTTTATGGAATGAGTGAATGAATGACCTCAGAGGCAATAGGGTGAAACACTGTACTAGTGCCAGGAGGATCTTCGCCTGCATTCTCTTCATTGTTCTTCATCACAACTTTATGAGATAGGAATTATCATGCCCATTCTACTAGCTCAGGGGTTAAGTGACGTTGGAACCCAATGCTGGCAGACTCAAAAACTCTCTCCACAATATCACTCTGTCCTTCCATAATATCACTCTTTTCCCCAATGCAATGGCAAAGTTTGATTGATAATTACTATGGTCAGCTATAAGTGTGTGTATCACCTTACTCAGTCCTCACAAACCACACTAAGAATTTGATTGTGCCACCATTTGGAGATAAAGAAATGAGGATGACCATAGGTAAAGTGACTTGTCAAAAAGTGATGAAAATTTCCAAAATGGGAAATCACTGTGAGCTGGAGTAGGCTGAGAAGACTTTATGGTGGAAGAGAGATTGGAGTTGATAGTTGGAGACAAAGTAAAATTTGATAGAATTAAAGTTGTCAGGAGTAAGACTTCCAGTCGAGGAAAGAGAGATAGGGCATGAGTGTTTGACAGTGAGGAGACCAGATGACAAGAGTGAAAATTCACGATCATAAGTTAGGAGAACATGAGGATGCAGAACTTGGTTGGGCCATGCTGTGGAGAGCCTGGAAAGAATGTCTCGGAAGTTGTATCCTAAAGGAAATTGAAGTAATTTTGTAGACGTGACATGCTGAAGGGTGTATTTGATTTTTCCTTTCCTTTTAAAGTATACTTTATATGTGATTTACCTGGTGTTCTTGAATATTTAGATTTAAGTAATTTTTTTTTCCTTAACAGGAATAATTTTTAAAAAAATTAATGGAGTCATATACCAATGATTTGGGATACCTCACACCAATGATCTTAGATGGCTACTCCAAAGACTGATTTCCAGACTAGCAGGATTAGCACCTTCTGGAAATATGTAACAAATTCAAATTGTCAGGCCCCATCCACTCCAGACTAAGTGAATCAGAAACTATAAGGGTTGGTCCTTGTCTTTTTAACAAATCTTCCAGATGAGCATATCCACACTAATTTTAAGAACCACTGATATAAAAAACAACATTTGTAGTATATTTTTCATATAAGTGAAATACTGATAGAAACTTTCAAGGGTTTTTCAAATGGGGACATTTCATTAGATCATTCATGAGCAACATAAAGTACTCCAGGAGACTGCTTCCTTTGCTGTTTTTAGGTAAGGAAAATGGGGACATGACAGTGCATCTGCCTTTTTTATAAAGACTAAAATCGTTTTTAAATGGTCAATGGCTTTTGTTTGTGTGTTTCTACAACCATTAAAAAGGTTACCGTTGATAAATATAGTCTAGATTAAAAATCATAGAAAACAAGGCAGATAGAAGACAAAAACATCTTTGGAACTAACATTTATTTTCATTTCAAAACTAGAGAACTCACTTCCCAAGAATTTATATTAGGTAAAAAAATAAATGTTAGCTTGAATAAAATAGAAATCTAGAATTCTGATCAGTGGTATCAGTATATTACTTTTTCAAGCATATCATATCCTATATGTTAATTATAATATAGTACTGTTTAAAGGTTATTAGTAGAATACATATCATGAATCCACAAAGAAAGAAAAATATGTCATTGAAGTTCCTGTATGCCCCTCAGTTGTTTTGTTAATTTTTTCTGTGTAATATTTTCCTATTTTTTATGTTATTAAAAATCGATTTTTAAAAATATTTTACTTTCCAAATGTTTCCTGCTAATATACAAAAGTGTAATTGATTTTCATATATCAATATGGTATCCTGCAACTTTGCTACATTTTTAAGAAAACTTTATCTGGAGAAAATTGTTGATTCATATGCAATTGTAAGACATAGTACAAAAAGTTTTCAGGTACCCTTTACCCAGTTTCCTCAATGGTTCCATCTTGCAAAACTATAGTAAAATATCATAACCAGTATATTGACACTGATAGAGCCAAGATAGACATTTACTTCTCTACTAGGATTCCTCATGGTGTATCCCTTAGTATTCCACCCATATTTCCTTAATCCCTAGACATCACTAATTTCTTCCCTATTTTTATAATTTTTCATTTCAACAATTCCATACAAGTGGAATCATACAGTATTTACCCTATAGGGATTTTATTTTTCTCAGCATAAAGCTGTAGAGATTTATCCAAGTTGTTGTACGTCATAATAGTTCGTTTCTTTTTATTGCTGAGTAGTATTTCATGATAAGGATGTGCCACAATTTGCTTACCCATTCACCTGTTCAAAGGCATCTGGGCTTTTTCGAGGTTTTTGGATGTTAGGAATAAATCTGTTTTGAATATTTGTGCACAGGTTTTTACGTGAACATATGTTTCCGCTTCTCTGGATGAATGCCCAGGAATGCAATCGTGAGTCATATGGCAGTTTCATGTTCAGTTTGTAAAAAAACTGCCAAACTGTTTTCCAGAGTCATTGTATCATTGTACATTCCCACCAGGAATGTATGGGGATCCAGTTTCTCCGCATTCTCACCAGCATTTGCCATTGTTACTTTTTTCTCCTATTTTAAAAATTTTAGCCATTTGGTTAGCTATAGAGTGATACCTCACTGTAGTTTTATTTTACATTTCTCTGTGGCTAAGGATGTTGGACATCTTTTCACATCCTTATTTATGTACCATCTGTATACCTTCTTTAGTGAAAAATCTCTTCATGCCTCTTTCCCTTTATCTAACTGGGTAGCTTTTTGTTTCTTTTACTGTTGATGTTTGAGAGATTTGTATATATTCTAGATTCTAGTCCTTTGTCAGATATGTGATTTGCAAGTGATTTTTTTCAAGTTTGGAGGTTGTCTTTTTACTCTCTTCACATGGGCTTTCACAGAGCAAAAGTTTTTAAGTTTAATGAAATTCAAATTAATAATGTTTTTTCATTTTACGGATTGTTCTTTTGGTGTCAGGGTAAGAACTCTTTGCCTAGTCCTAGATTCTGATGATTTTCTACTACTTTTCCTAAATATTTCATATTTTTTACATTTCACTTTTAAATCTCTGATCTATTTTGTTACTATTTATATAAGGTGTGATTTTTAAGGTCGATGTTCTTTTTATTTTTTTGTCTCTGGATGTCCCAATGCTTTAGCACCATTTGTTGAAAAGGTCATCCTTTAACGATTGAACTGCTTTTGCACCTTAGTCAAAAATCAGATGGGCATATGTGCTCAATTTTAATTCTATTCTACTCTATTAGTATATGATACGTGTGTATATATAGATATGTGAGTATATATACACGTGTGTTTGTGTGTGTGTGTGTATATATATATATATATCAGGTTGCCATATATATAATATATATATATACATACATGCACACACATATACACTGTCCTCATTGTTGTAGCTTTATAGTGAGTCTAAAATTCATTGCGAATTAGTGTTTGAAAAATCAGTGTGAATTCTCCAACTTTTTTCTTTTTCAAATTTGTTTTGAATGATATAGTTCTTTGTCTTTTGACACACATTTTAGAAACAGTTGTCAGTTTATGCAAAACAGCCTGTTGGAATTTTGATAGAGATTGTGGAGAACTATGAGTCTATTGATCACTTTGAGAACAGTGATCATCTCAATAATATTGAGTCTTCTAGTCTGTAGCCATTACGTACGTAGGTATGTATGTTTGTATGTATGTATGTGTCTGTCTGTCTCTCTCCCTCCTGTCACTCTATTTATTTAGATCTTGTTTCATTTCTCTCGATGATATTTGGTAGCTTTCACAGTAAAAATTTTGCACATATTTTGTAATATGTATCCTTAATATTTCTTGGGTTTCAATGATATTAAAATTAGTATTTTTAAATTCCCACTTCCCATTGTCCATTAAAAGTCTATAGAAATACAATTGATCTTGTATGTTGAAATTTTACCCTGTGATTTTGATTAATTCACTTATTAGTTTTATTATCATTTTTGTTGATTATTTAGGATTTTCAATATTCGTGTTTTTGTCATGTAAGAATAACCCCATTTTAAATTCTTTCTTTCAAATCTGTAGGTTTTGATATAATTTTATTTTGAAACTTGTTGGAGCAATATGTTTTGATAATTTATATTTCTGTTATCACTCAGTTTTTTAAAGTTTTACTTTCTGTTTGTTTATTAGTATGTGAATTGCTTATAAAATTTAAAAAGTTTTTAATATATAGATACTTTGAGTTTTAATTTATATTTACGTTTATGATTTCTAAATAATATTTTATACTTTGTGTTATTAGTCTATATGACAGCATTTTAAAAATATTTCATAACATAAGATCTATTGTTTTTCATTATTCTGTCTGTATTTGGAGAGACATGTATTCTCCATTTGCTGGGTGCACTGTGTCCATTATATCAAGAATCTTAATTGTGCTATATAAGAGTTTAATAATATAACTGCTTTTTAATTGACTTGCTCTATATATCTGCAAGAGAAGCTTATTTAAATCTCATTGTGCTAAAGCATTGGTCATTTACTTTTCCTTTAGAGAAAGGAAATTTGACAATTTTTGCTTTCTTGTATTGAAACTTTTAGTGAATAAAGTGAGTTTTTACATCTAGTTAGTTGATTAAAGTTTTTATCAGGAAAGGATGATTCATATTATTTCTAGCAATGCTGTAACTCTCTCTCTCCTAAGTTATTAGTATAGATAGACTAGCTATTTTTACATCATTTCCGTCTAAGTTTTCCCAATTTTTATACTTTTAAAGGCCTCTTATTTTGTTTGTGCATCCTGTGGGTGTAACATTCACTCTTTAATGTCTTTTTTGGAGTGACTGAAGTATTATTTCCCCCTCCCCCCATTCCATTTCTCTCTTTCTACTAGCTTAGATGGTGTGCATTCTATTTTACTCCAGAAATTTCCTTCTGTGAAATCCATGTTATTTAATATATATTTATACAATATACACAGATCTTTGAATGCTTAAATTCTGGTGATTTTCTTTCCAGCATATTTTTTCCTTTTTAAAAAAAATATTACACAGTTAGCTATGAACTTATATATTTAAATATATTCATATCTTTACCATTTTATTGAATCACTAATACTTCTTGCCATTCAGCCCTTCCCTCAAGGATTACTCTCTAACTATCTAAAGTATGTCCTCTATGCATTCTTTTACTAGTGTTTTCTTAGTAGAAAAATTTTTCTTTCTTGAAATATTTCATTTGATCTCAAATGTTTATTTAATCTCAAAACTGTATTTTGTTTAGGTATTCATGTGCATGGCTATTTTCCTTCAGAAATTTTATCTTCTGAGATTTTTGTTGTTGTTGCTACTGCCTTTGTTGATTTTAAGAAGAATTTCTTGATGTTATTATTTCTTTGTAAATATTTTGCTTTTTTCCCCGGGTGCTTTTAGAATACATTTTTTTGTCTTAGGTATTCTATGGTTTAACATGTTCCCAGATATTAATTGCTTTTTATTTCACCAGCATAATACATAGTGTGTTTCTATAAGTGTGGATTCACGTCTTTCATGGTATATCAACAATTCCAGTCACTTTGTCATAAAATAATCCCTCAAATCAATGTTCTTTATTCTCTTATTCTTGAATTTTGAATAAATCATTTTAGATATTCTTACTCTTTCCTCATTTTTGCTATTTTTCTTCCCTTTTAGTTTTCAGTTTCTAACACTCTTCGTTATCTTCTGGATAAATTAGTTAATTTGATCTTCTTGTTGACCAATGCTCTCTTCTGCTATATCCAATTTATGTCCTCAAATCCAAATTTTAATTAA
Source organism: Equus przewalskii (assembly GCF_037783145.1). NCBI lineage: Eukaryota > Metazoa > Chordata > Mammalia > Perissodactyla > Equidae > Equus > Equus przewalskii. Next base: position 73,391,787 of record NC_091833.1, on the reverse strand, counting down.
TATAGGTTACAGTTTTAGAACTGCTATTTGGCTCTACTTCAAATCTGACTTGTTATTTTGTAACAAAAGAATCTGTTTTTTAGTCATACATTTAGTGCCGTCTCATTTATTTAAATATATGTAACATACTTAATGGCTTAAAATAACAATTACTTTATCATCTCTCAAGATTCTGTGGGTGACTGAGCTTAGCCACAGGACGTGGACAGAACCTGCAATTATTTCAAGGTTCCATTGAGTTGAAACATCCCAGATAGTTCACTCACATCCTGGTAGTTTATACTTTCTATTGGCTGGGAGCTCAGCTGGGCCAGTTGACCAGAACGATTACATGTGGCCTCTCCATATGGCTTGGTGCCATGCTTTCTGTGCTCATGATGTGTGGGTCCTACAAGGACACATTCCTAAAATAGAGATTCTAGAGCTTAAAAGCAATTTTAATGAAAATTAAATTAATACTTGCCTCTAGCAATCATTCTATAGTTCTTGCTTCCTTTTTTGAACAAAATGGATGCTTAATAAATTTAAGATTAATGGGTAAAAATAACTTCAAAAATACTGAAAAATACCTAAAAATACTGAAGTACTTAAAATTAATACACAATTGAATTCTCTAACTAACTTCTAGGTTCAAGAGGGAATTTTTGTGAATTTCATTTGTGTTTATATAAAGATGACTTTTTATTGTTTTGATTACAGGAAAGCCATAATTGGCAAAATTATAGACAGCAAAAATCACATTTTCTACTTCATTGGTAGTTCCAATAATGCCTAACAGATAATATCTCTTTGATTAATAGAGTCACTAATTGACTAATGCTTGAATAGATAGTTCTGTTCATTGCCAAATCAAATGTGGCCAGCATGAAGCTTTTCTTCATGATTCAGATGAATTGGCTTACTCAAGTCTTCATCTCTTTTTTTTCTATTTGTAAAGGAATTCTGGAGAGTTTATTAACAAAGTGTATTACTTTTCTTCTGTTGAGGTTCTATAATTAGAAGGCCAAGAAAAAACTACATTGTGAATTTCATGGGAGTAAAAAGAGAAAGTGGAGAAAGTTTGCTTTATATTTTACGCTCCATTCAATCCAATTTTAGAAAAATGTGGACATATTAATTATTCCAGCAACAAGATTTTAAGAACAACAAAAACATGCCAGACACTGTGATAATCACTGAGGATACCAAGCAAACAAAACCAACAAAATCCTTGCTCTCAATACAGTCTACATTCTAGAGGGGGAGACAGACAAAAAGTGAATTATGCAAATGATTCATTTAATTATAGGCTGTGATATCTTATTTAACTTAGCATACTACCCTCAAGGTCCATCCAGGTTGTCATGAATGGCCAGATTTCATCATTTCTTATGGCTGAGTAGTATTCCATTGTGTATATATACCACATCTTCTTTATCCATTCATCCCTTGATGGGCACCTAGGTTGCTTCCCAGCCTTGGCTATTGTGAACAAGGATGCAATGAACATAGGGGTGCATGCATCTTTATTCATTAGTGTTTTCAAGTTCTTTAGATAAGTATCCAGCAGACAAATAGCTGAATCATATGGTAAATCTATTCTTAATTTTCTGAGGAAACTCTGTACTGTTTTACATAATGGCTGTGCCAGTTTGCACTCCCACCAGAACTGTACAAGGGTTCCCTTCTCTCCACATCTTCTCCAACACTTGTTGTTTCCTGTCTTATTAATTATTGCCATTCTGATTGGAGTGAGATGACGTCTCATTGTAGTTTTGATTTGCATTTCCTTCATAGTTAATGATGTTGAACGTGTTTTCATGTGTCTGTTGGCCATCGTATGTCTTCTTTGGAGAAATCTCTGTTCAGATCTTTTGTCCATTTTTTTAACTGCCTTGTTGGTTTTTTTTTGTTGTTGAGACATATGAGTTATTTGTATATGTTGGATATTAACGTCTTATCTGATATATGGTTTGCAAATATCTTCTCTCAATTGTTAGATTTTCTTTTTGCTTTATTGATGGTTTCCTTTGCTGTGCAGAAGCTTTTTAGTTTGATGTAGTTCCCTTTGTTTATACTTTCTTTTGTTTCCCTTGCCTGGTCAGAAATGGTACTTGAAAATATGCTGCTAAGACTGATGTCAAAGAGCATGCTGCCTATGTTTTCTTCTAGAATTTTCATGGTTTCAGGTCTTACATTCAAGTCTTTAATCCATTTTGAGTTGATTTTTGTGCATGGTATAAGATAATGATCTACTTTCATTCTTTTACATGTAGCTGTCCAATTTTCCCAACAGCATTTATTGAAGAGACTCTCCTTTCTCCATCGTATGCTCTTGGCTCCTTTGTCGAATATTAGCTGTCCATAGATGTGCGGGTTTATTTCAGGGCTCTTGATTCTGTTCCATTTATCTGTGTATCTGTTTTTGTGCCAGTACCATGTTGTTTTGTTACTATGGCTTTGTAGCATATTTTGAAATCAGGGAGTGTAATACCTCGAGCTTTGTTCTTTTTCTTCAGGATTCCTCCGGCTATTCAGGGTCTTTTGTTGCTCCATATAAATTTTAGGATTCTTTGTTCTATTTCTGTGAAAAATCTTGTTGGAACTATGATCGGGATTGCATTAAATCTATAGATTGCTTTAGGAAGTATGGACATTTTAACTATGTTAATTCTTCCAATCCAAGAGCACAGAATATCTTTCTATTTGTGTCTTCTTCAATTTCTTGCAAATTAATATTAACATAAAGAAATTCGTAAGTGATAGTTATCTATAGCCCTATGCCTTCGTTTTTTGCTGAGGAAGATTAGCCTTGAGCTAACATGTGTTGACATGCTCCCTCATTTTTTCACTTGAGGAAGATCGGCTCTGAGCTAATATCTGTGCCTATCTTCCTTTACTTTATATGTGGGTCACTGCCACAGTGTGGCTGACAAGTAGTATAGGTCCACTCCTGGGATCTGAACCTGAAAAACTGGGCTGCCACAGCAGAATGTGCTGAACTTAATCATTATGCCATTGGGCTGGCCACTTATGACTTTCTTCATAGAGACATGTGCTTTCACATTTTATATAAATGATTGCCACTCAGTTGGTGGGTAAAACTGGTCCTAATTTTTAAAATCTTAGAGAATTTTAAAGTATCCTTGTGTGATACAATATTACAATAATGACCTCCAAAGTGATATTAATTCAAAGTATAGTGAATTCTAAGTTGTTGTTGTTTAACCACTTAAGTATTCTTATGGACTATTGTATTGTATGGATTTTAGAACCAAAGAGTTTTGAACTTGAAATTCCATTATACCATATATTGGCTGAATGACCTCAAACACACATACATAGTCTTAAATCTCTCTCTGCTGTACGCTTTCTCTCATTTCTTCATGTCTAAAATTAGAATAATAATACGTAAATTTAAAGGAAGGGGTAATGTGAGGATTAAAAAACATAATACATTTAAAATCCATTATTTTATTAAAAGAGTACCTACTACCATATTAGCACAATTATTAGAAATAATTGTTATAAAAATATATTATTTAACAATGCAGTACCATTCACACCAGCACCCCCATAATGAAATACTTAGATATAAACCCAACAAAATATGTGCAAGATCTATATGAGAAAAACTACAAAACTCTGGTAATGAAATCAAAGAAGACCTAAATTAATGGAGAAATATTCCATATTCATGGATAGGAAGACTCAATTTTGTCAAGTTATCAGTTCTTTCCAACTTGATTTATAGATTCAATGCAATCTCAATCAAAATCCCAGCAAGATATTTTGTGGATATCAACAAACTGTTTCTAAAGTATATGTAGAGAGAGGCAAAAGACCCAGACTAGCCAACACAACATTGAAGAACAAAAGTGAAGGACTGATGCTATCTGACTTGAAAACTTACCATAAAGCTATGATAATATGCTATTAGCAAAAGAATAGACAAACAGACGACTGGAATAGAATAGAAAGCCCAGAAATAGGCCCACATAAATATAGTCAACTGATCATTACCAAAGGGGCAAAGGTAATACAATGCAGCAAAAATACTTTTCAACAAACGGCGCTGGAAGAACTAGACATCCACATGCAAAACAAAAATGAATCTAGACACAGACCTACATCCTGCACAAATATCAAGTCAAAATGGATCGTAGACCTAAATGTAAAATGCAAAACCATAAAACTCCTGGAATGTAGCATAGGAGAAAACCTTGAAGACCCTGGATATGCCAATGATTTCTTAGGTCCAATACCGAAGCAAGCATGATCTATGGAAGAAATAATTGATAAGCTGGATTTCGTTAAAATTAAAAACTTCTGCTCTGTGAAAGACTATGTCAAGAGAATTAGGAGACAAGCCACAGGCTAGGAGAAAATATTTGCAAAAGTCACATCTGATAAAGAACTTATCCAAAATATACAACGAACTCTTAAAACTCAATAATAAGAAAAAACCAACCAGATTTAAAAATTGGGCTAAAGCCCTTAACAGACACTTCACCAAAAACATTTACAGATGGCAAATAAGCATATGAAAAGATGCTTCACCTCATGTCATCTGGGAAATGCAAATTAAAACAACAATGAGATAGCACTAAACACCTGTTAATGGCTAAAACCCAGAACCCTGATGACACCAAATGCTGGCCAGCATGTTGAGCAACAGGGACCCTCATTCATTGCTGGTTGAAATGCAAAATGGTACAGTCACTTTGGAAGACAGTTTGGTGATTCCTTACAAAAGTAAACATACTCTTACCATGTAATGCAGCAATTGCAATTCTTGGTATTTACTCAAAGAGCTGCAAAGTTCTGTCCATGTGAAAACCTACACATGCATGTGTATAGCAGCCTTATTCATCATTGCCAAATCATGGCAGCAACCAAGATATCCTTCATTAGATGACTGGATGAATAAACTATGGTACATCCAGACATGGAATATTATTCAGTGCTAAAAAGACATATGTTATCAAGCTGTGAAAAAGCATGGATGAGACTTGAGTGTATATTACTAGGTAAAAGAAACCAATATGAAAAGTCTACATACTGTTCATTCCAACTATAGGACATTCCAGACAAAGCAAAACTAGAGAGATACTAAAAAGATCAGTGGTTGCCTGGGTTTGTAGGGGCATGGGGCAGGGAGGGTGTGGGAGGGATGAATGGGCAGTGCACAGAGGATTTTTAAGGCAGTGAAAATACTCTGAATGATATCATAGGGTGGATACATGCTATTATACATTTGCCCAAACCCATGGAGTATACAAGACCAAGAGTGAAACCTAAAGTAAACTATGAATTTGGGAGATTATGATGTGTCAGTGTGGGTTCATCAATTGTAACAAACGTACCACTCTGGTGGGGGATGTTGATAATGGGGGAAGCTATGCATGTGTGGGGTAGGGAGTATATGGGAAATCTCTGTACCTTCCTTTCAGTTTAGCTGTGAACCTAAAACTGCTCTAAAACTGTAAAGTCTTGATTAAAAAAATCTATTATTAGTATTGTGATGATACAGTATAAAATAAAATAATTCAGGTAGGAGATTTGGCAGGGATAGATAATTATAAATAAAATGAGTTAGTTTACACTTATTAAAAGTCTTTTTACCACATGGTTCCAATAATATTTTCTATATATTTTAAGTAATGTATACATTTAGAGCACAAAGTGTGTTGGTTTTAAGAATTTTGTGTTTTTGTAAAAAGGATTTTGTGTTAAGTGTGCTAACTTGTAAATTCTGAGTTTTTAAAATTCTTTGGGTGTTTTACAATTCTTTTATTTTATTATGGTCAAACTAAAAATAATTTAGAAAACTGAGAAACAATGTAAACCAATCTTACATCTGGTTTCACTGATTTATTTGAATTATAAAGCTAGAATCTTTACAATTATGTTCCTCAGGATGTAAATGAAAAGCTATTCTTTATTAAAATAAACACAAAACAAAATTACAGCATAAAATAGTGTACGTTAAAATACGAGCTTGAAATTTAGTGAAGATTTGCAGGGCTTTCTACTTCTCACTTCTGTACTCCTCATGAGTCATGGAAATGTCTCTCTGACTAAAAAGTAGATGCTACATAAACTGTAGCTATTCTGACACTAAAGGAATGGCAGACCTGATTAAAAAATATTTTGGCACTAAAATTATTTCATGAAGTTGACTTACATTTTTTGTTAGTTAACTGGTTAGGTAGGTAAAATTTCATACATAATGCCTACGGTGAGAGAGCTATTCCCTTCAAGTTGATATAATTCCCAAATTTACACTCATTATTTTGATGAAATAATATTTTCTGTATACAAGAATCATTAGGCAGAATATGATTTGGACTTCCATTTTTAATAACAATACCACTAAGAAAGAAAAAATATATAGAAAAAAGAAATTTGTACTACTAATGGATCAAATTTTATCACCAATACCCTTTGGGCCCTAAATAATTTACCTGTTTGGAAGCCAATTAAATCATGAGATATATCAAAAAGGGTTTTGGAAGAAACAAGTGAATTATATAAGTGAGAAATGCTACAAGTATCAATTTTTTTCAAATACTACAACATGTCACTATGCTGAACTTTGAAAAAAATATTTCACTTGATTTTCATTATTCTTATAAGAACATTTAAATTTTTAAGTAAAAACTAGTCAGATATGATTTTCTGGCAATTATAAATACAGTAATCCAGTTATTTTTTTACTTCATGTTATAATTAAAATTGTATAATTTGTCCAATAATTTTTATTAAAGTTATAAAACAATAACATTCCTCACTAGAAATCCAGATTTCCTATTATAGCAAAAAATCAAGCTCATTGGGCGGGGGCATGCATGGTCTCAGAGCCCTGGCAGGGGGAGAAGGACATTTGCATAGGGGGGTATTAGGAACAGATTGATTACGCACAACGGAGGTTGATTCAAAAAGTAAAAACATTGAGGAAAATGGGAATCAGCTTTCTCATTGTCAGAAGAGGGAGTTACAAAATGAGACGGGAGAAAATTGGGTGAATTAGGGGTATGGGTGAGAACTCATGGTTTTCAATGTATATAGATGGGAAATGAAATGAATGTAGATGTGGCTGTATGCATATGTAAGTGTATACATACATACATATATACGCACATACATACATACATACATTCCCTAGCTCTGTCCACTGAAAGGGTCCGGGAACAACATTACCCCAACATTATGGAGATCCTTCTGATTAGAGGTCAAAGAAGAGATAGGTCCATAGAGTAGAAACCTCATATCCAGTTATGATATCCAGCTTGGTAATTTGAGCAACTTTACCTCAAAGAATGTCTTTAACCCTTACAAGTTGCAAAGACAAATCAAGCATGTCAATAAACACTGTACGTCTACTTTCAAAATTTATTTTATAAACATTAATTTATTTATAATGTACAAAAATGATAGAAAAATAAAGTGAGGGCTTTGGGCTGGTCCTGGGATCGATTTCAGCTCTAACATTTACTAATTTTGTGAGCCTGGAAAATCATTTGATCTCTCTGAACCTGTTTCCTCAAATGTAAAATAAATTACCTAAAAATATAAAAAAGAATCAAGCTCAGTCCTGACAATTAGAAGTAGTTTTGAGCCTCGTGTACCCCCAACAACATAAAACCCGTCCTAGCTACGGTATACATAGCTGAAATTTCTCTAATACAAGTGACAGGTGGATCTTACAGTGATACTTTCATGCAATTCTAAGCTTTTATCATTCATTTCTCAGCGGTTGCCAAGAACAATGTGATCTAAGTCTAACAGTGTGCCTATTGTGACTAATAATTTTTGTTTTTGTATTTCAGTCTGACATTCATAAAAAATCTTTTAAACGTTTTAAATTTGATTTAAATTATTAAGTAAATAGAGCTTTTCCTTCATACCTCTTTTTCATTCTTTATGATTGTACTGTAAATTGTATTACCTGTCCTGGAAACATGGTATTATTTTTCTCTGAAACAAACATCCTGACTATTGTACTATCTCTTTTTCAGATACTCGTGGGATATCCACCAGCTACAAAACAGAAGAATAAATTAGAAAATGATTGTAATTAGAAGATGTCTGCTTATAATCTCCCCCCACCTGCCCTCACTTTAAAAGTAAAGCTGGCGCTACTGTAAATGACACAAGGAGGCCCTCTTATAGTCTGTGTGAGGTAAACAGGTTTACAAAATCTTCAAATGATCTTCCAAAAATAATATTGAATTAGATGTATTTAGGTTTTTGGATATCATTTGAATGAAGATAAGGAAGTGACTTCACTTAAGCAATTTCTTAAGAACCTGTATATCACTTTCCCTTTGGAAATATTGTTTCTAAAACTTAGAGTCCATCCAAATAATCAAGCACATATGTTGTAATGTGCACAGATAGCAGTCCACGTGTTTCCTTTAGGAAGTTACAGAATTCGTGGAGGCATATTGGTAATGCTGTCAGGCAAACCTAAGCAGACTAGGAAATAAAATCATCACTTACTCTTCTATTCCAGCATCATCACTATTCTGAGACAAATACATTTCTTTTTTATTTTTATACATACAGATGTTTAAAACAATTCAACTAATCTAGTAGTCCTGAAAACAGTAAAAACCAAAATTCTTGGTGTTTTAACTTGAATGAGAGACTTAACAGTAGAAAAGAATTTACCAGTCCTTATTCTAGCTGACTGATTGTATTCACCAAGATTCTCCAGAGAAACTAAACCATTAAAACACACACGCATATATACATAGAGAGAGAGATGGAGAAATTTATAAGGAATTTATTCTTGCAATTGTGGGCACTGGCAAGTCTGAAATCTTCAGGGCAGGCTTGCAGGCTGGAAATTCCAGGGAGAATTGATGTTTCAGTCTTGAGTCTAAAGGCAGTCTAGAGACAGAATTCCTTCCTCTTTGGGGGATGTCAGCCTTAACTCTTAAGACCTTCCACTGATTAGATGAGGCCCACCCACATTATGGAGGGTAATCTGCTTTACTCGAAGTGTACTGATTTAAATGTAATTCACATCTAAAACATACCTTCACAGCAACATCTAGATTTATGTTTGACCAAACAACTGGGCGCCACAGTCTAGGCAACTTGAATGAAATTAACTATCACAGTAGTTTACCCAACTGTTCAAAAAATGCTTCAGGGAATATGTACGAGGCCAATTATGTGGCATGGTTTGTCAGAACATTCAAATGGCACTATCTCAAATAGCTGTCTACCAAGACATTTATTGAATAACTTATAATACATCCAACCAAAGAAAGACCATACAGAAGTAAAAAGGAAGGAGCTGCTATATACAAATATGGAAAGATCATTAAGATACACTATTGTTGAAAATGAGGGACAGAACAATATGTATAATAAGCTATCTTTTGTGGAAAAGGAAGAGGTGAAAGTATGCATTCAGATGTGCTTATATGTATACAAAAATCTAAGGAAGGATGCACTCAAACATAAAAATATTTTATATGGTAGTGAGGGGATGTTTATGCAGACGCTAAACAGAGTCTAGGATGAGATAATGGATAGAAGACAGAGGATAGTGGATAGGGAATAATGTACAAAGTGAAACTATGCATTATAGATCTTATGTTTTTGGATTTTGAAACGTGTGAATGTTTACTTTTTAAAAAAGTTACAAATAAACAAATAGATAGATAGATTAAAAATGGAATAGACATCTTCAAAGCTTTTCCTAAGGCTTTTTATTTCTTTGAACATGCACTCAGTTTTCCTTTACACATTTTGAAATAATAAGTAATGCAAATAATATGAAAGTCTGACTTCAGGCATAAAATTTGAAATGATGTAAAAATACTACTAAAAATGCTTTACTGGGGAGCCAGCCCAGTGCGGCATAGTGGTGAATTTCGTGCACTTTGCTTCAGCAGCCCAGGGTTCACAGGTTTGGATTCCAGGCGTGGACCTGCACACTGCTCATCAAGTCGCACTGTGGCGACATTCCACATACAAAATAGAGGAAGACTGGCACACATGTTAGCTCAGCGACAATCTTCCTCAAGCAAAAAGAGCAAGATTGGCAACGGATGTTAGCTCAGGGCCAATCTTCCCCACCCAAAAAAAAGTTTTATTGGTTCCTGTGTTTTTCTACATATTAGTATTTATTTAAAGAATAAACACTAAAACCTTAGAGACCTCCAAAATCTTTATCTGCGCTTTTAGAACTATTTTTCTTCTTACAGAGCATAACTTCTCTTGCCGTATACATATATATGCATTTGAAATTTTGATTTATTTATTTTTTTTGAGGAAGATTAGCCCTGAGCTAACTACTGCCAATCCCCCTCTTTTTTTCTGAGAAAGACTGGCCCTGAGCTAACATCCATGCCCATCTGCCTCTACTTCACATATGGGATGCCTACCACAGTATGGCTTTTGCCAAGCCGTGCCATTTCTGCGCCCCGGATCCGAACTGGTGAACACCGGGCCACTGAGAGTGGAACGTGCACACTTAACTGCTGCGCCGCCGGGCCGGCCCCTGAAATTTTTAGAAATGTGAACTTCAGTGGGAATTCTGTAACTTTTTGCTGTGTCTTTTTTTGTCTAAAACTTCACATGTCCATTTATAAAAAAGTATACAGGCAATTATTAACCAAGTATGTGTGTGTGTCCCACATCATACTGATATGCTGGCCAAAGCTTTGGTATATCAGCCAGGTTCATATGCTCAGGGCATATTTTCACCCTTATGTAAAAGAATAAGTGAAAAGATAAAATGTTGCTTTATGGGAACACTTTATAATTTTACATTGAAATTTTGAAATTTTGAATATTTCTATTTTACCTTTTATGTTAAAACCTCTATGCTTCCTAACTTTACACCTTTTTGGTGGAAAAATAAATGTCCTTAAGGCATTTATATACTTTTTTTTTTTTAAAGATTTTATTTTTTCCTTTTTCTCCCCAAAGCCCCCCGGTACATAGTTGTGTATTCTTCATTGTGGGTTCTTCTAGTTGTGGCATGTGGGATGCTGCCTCAGCGTGGTCTGATGAGCAGTGCCATATCCACGCCCAGGATTCGAACTAACGAAACACTGGGCCGCCTGCAGCGGAGCATGCGAACTTAACCACTCGGCCACGGGGCCAGCCCCAAGGCATTTATATTTTAATGATTTCTTGATATAAGTTACCAAGTCACTGTGAAAGAAAATATGTCTAGATATTTAACAAAATATTTGTGTGTGGATGTGTAAATATATTAAAATAAAGCTCATCTCTTTTTTACATAAGATATATTTCTAATAATATCTTAAATGATAGGGCATACAATTTTTTTCTAGCAATTAAATTTATTTAATAATCCAGTATTGCATGAAATATATAATATAATATATAAGAGAAAACTACACAATTGTGAGAAAACTTAACAAATCCAGGTTTGCTATAATTCCAAGATAAAGATTAGGCTTCCTGGCTACTAGGAACATATCAGTAGCATAGTCTCAATCTACAACCACAAGATAAATATAGATATAAAATCTTATTTTATTAAATTAATTTATAGAATGAGATTGTATGACGTGTGTAGTACAGGACAACAGTATAAATCTCTTCAGATTGCTTGATTTTACTTTTTATATTCAGGCAGGTAAATAAAGTGGAGACATTACATTATAAAAGAAGTGAGACACACACAAGAGAAGAAATATTCTACTATTTAGATCAGATTTTAACAAGCTATGAGATACATTTCTTAAAATACAATCTGTCTGAAGTGATAGTGTTCATTCAAGAGTAGGAGAAAAAAATAGAACAGAACATGAGGGATATATAATTAATCTGCTATAAAAGAGGCAAGAATACATAATGGGGAAAAGATAGTCTCTTCAATAAAAGGTGTTGGGAAAACTGGACAGCCACATGCAAAAGAATGAATCTGGACCACTTTCTTACACCATATACAACAATAAACTAAAAATGGATTAAAGATGTAAATGTAAGAGCTGAAACCATAAAACTCCTAGAAGAAAATATAGGCAGTAAGCTCTTTGACATTGGTCTTAGCAATATTTTTTTGGATATGTTTCCTCAGGCAAAGACAAAAAAGCAAAAATATACAAATAGGACTACAACAAACTAAAGAGTTTTTGCACAGTGAAGGAAACCATCAACAAAATGAAAAGGCAACCTACTGGATGGGAGAAGATATTTGCAAATAATATATCTGATAAGGGGTTAAATACAAAATGTGTAAAGAACTTATGCAACTCAATATGAAAAAATCAAACAATCCAATAAAAAAAATGGGCAGAAGACGTAAATGGATATTTTTACAAAGAAATATACAGATGGCCAACACGTTCATGAAAAGATGCTCAACATCACTATCAGAGAAATACAAATCAAAACCACAATATCACCTCACACCTGTCAGAATGTCTATTGTTAAAAAAACAACAAATAACCAGTGTTGGCAAGGATGTGGCCAAAAAGGAACCCTCGTATACTGTTGATGGGAATGTAGATTGGTGTGACCACTGTGGAAGACAGTATGGAGGTTCCTCAAAAAATTAAAAATAGAACTACCATGTGATCTAGCAATTCTACTTCTGGATATTTATCTGAAGAAAATGAAAATACTAATTTGAAAAATATATGCACCCCTGCGTTCACTGCAGCATTATTTACAATAGCCAAGATATGGAAGCAACCTGAATGTCCATCAAGAGATGAACAGATAAAGAAGATGTGGTATATATACACAATGGCATATCAGCCATAAAAAAGAGTGAAATCTTGACATTTGTGACAATACGGATGGACCCAGAGGGTATAACGCTAAGTGAAATAAGTCAGACAGAGAAAGATAGTTACCATATGATTTTACTTATATGTGGAATCTAAAACATAAAACAAATGAACAAACAAAACAAAACAGAAACAAACTCATAGATACAAAGAACAAACTGATAGTTGCCAGAGGAGAGGGGAGTGAATGAATGGTGAAATAAGTAAAGGAGATTAAGAGCTACAAACTTCCAGTTATAAAATAAATAAATCATGAGATGTAATATACTCAATAATATTGTAGTAAGTTTGTCTGGTGACTGGTGGTTACTAGACTTGCCATGGTGATCACTTTGTAATGTGTATCTATGTGTGTCGAATCATTATGCTGTGCACCAGAAACTAATATTGTATGTTTATTATACATCAGTTAAAAAAAAGTGAGTGATATGAAAGCTGTGGCCAGAATATGGTTAAGCAATTACTACATGTTTGAAATACTAGTTATGGTTTTTGAGAGGATTGCTAACATACTCCAAAAGAATACTTAATAATCCAATAGAATTGGACAATCTTTCAGAAATCATCTTTAATTTGTAAATTTTCAGCTTTATTTAGGATTAGATGGTCAATGAGTGGCAGAATTTTCTTGGGCAATGAGTGGCAGGTTTTACTGTCTCACATTTAAAGTCGCTGGTTCTCTTAAAATTAGAGATGAATATACTACTTGAAATAAAACAAAATACCACTTTTAATTGATAATGTAAACTTCCTAAGGATTTCCCAAATACAATAACACTATATCTTACTTACCTTACTGTTATTTTTGATACAACAAACAAATTTTAGTAATAATACCATGCTTACAACCACAGGTACAGTTCCATAGATTGATTTTACAATTTATGTTGAACTAATTTATGGAAAGAAATCTTTTTAAAACTCTGAAATGCTAGAAATGGGTAATAACTATTTTAAGACAATCTTTTTTACAAAGAAATTTTCAACTGACTGAAGGTACTATTTACTTGTTCCAAATTAAACACTCAACAAATGAGAAATGTGAGCATTTTGATACACTGCTATAACTCCTTTGAAGAGATATCTGCACCTTCATGTTCATTGCAGCGTTATTCACAAGAGCCAAGATACAGAGACAACCGAAGTGTCCATCAACGAATGAATGGATGAAGAAGATGTGAGATACACACACACAGGAATATTATTAAGCCACAGAGAAAGAAGGAAATCCTGGTGTTTGCAACAATTTGGGTGAAATTGAGGACATTATGTTAAGTGAAATAAGTCAGACAGAGAAAGACAAGTACTGCATAATCACTTATACGTGGAATGAAAAAAAGCCAAACTCAGAGAAAGAGACAGTAGAGTGGTGGTTATGAGGGGTAGGGAGTTGGGGGAAATGGGGAGATATTGATGAAAGGATACAAATTTCCAGCTTAACATAACATTCTGGGGCTCTAATGTACTTTATGATAATACTGTATTATATACTTGAAAGTTGCTAAGAGAATAGATCTAAAATGTTCTCACAAAATAAAGAAATAATGATGTGACAGGATAGAAGTGTTGGCTAACGCTATGATGGTAATCGTTTTGCAATATTACATAAATGCCTCAAATAGACATGTTGCATACCATAATTTACACACTTACACGTCAATTATATCTCAATAAAGTTGGGGAAAAAAACTTTCCATACTCTTTCAAGTTTTTGCATTAAACTTTTAAAGGAGTTTATCCATGTTACTTTGAGTCACAAATTGTCCTATAACTAAGCCACGTAAAATGATCATTTATCTTGCTCAGAAATTTTGTGTGTATAAATTTAGACAGGGAACAGCAAGATTGCTTGTTCTTCATCCATGATATCTGGAGCTTCAGCTAGATGATGTAAAAGTTAGGGGTTGAAATTACATGATGTCTTGTTTTCTCACAGGTCTAAAGGTTGATAATGGCTATGAGCTGATAGTGTTAGTTACTCTGTACATGGACTTTGCATATGGTGTCTCCACCTTGGCTAGTTTGGACTTCTTCAGAGCATGATAACTGGGTTCCAAAGGCAGATGTCACAAGAGAGAAATGGATGGCCAAGTGAAAAATTGTACTGCCTTTGTTAGTCTAGCCTGAAGTAACACAGTTTTGCCTCACATATTCACTGAACAAAGACCTTCTCAAGTCAAGGAGGGGGTGAATAGACTCCATTTCTTAAAGGGGAGTATCAATTTTCTGCAAGAGGAGTCAGAAATACTGCTGTGACCATTTTCAGAAAATATAGTCTTCTACATCCTGCCCTTGGACACAACTATGAAGTCTTTCCTACATGCACAGTACGCTCACCTCTTCCTGGAGAACTCTCAAAGTCTCATCCAATTAGGATATCTCAAGCATAGACTCAGGATCAAGAATCCCATCCTCTAGATCAGGTCCAGGAGTGGATAAGGCTCATTAAATACAGTTTTTCTCTATATGAAGACCTATGAACTGAAAGGCAATTTATCTGAACTTCCACAGCCAATATTTAATGGTGGGTCAGATATAGGATATTCATGATAGTCCTTCTATAAAAAAAAAAAAAGTGAAGTTCATAGGAATCACTAGTTCACAGCAATTCTGAAATACAGCTAGACATACATTGGCAGTTTCTTGACTGAAGATCAGTCCTCCTGCCAGTAAATGGTTCATGAAAGCTCTTGGCTCCATCCTCTGGGCTCTTGGTCTGTCATCTGAATCACACCTTCTTTTCCATAAGAAGATTAGGTCAATTTTGCAACTAACTTGTTTTCCCAATTTATTTCTTCCCTTTGAAGTTTGGGGGCTCAAATAACTGTTTCCATCGTACTCTCTAATACAATTATTTAAAAAAAGATTTTGGATTTCATATTAGTTAATTTAGAACCATTAGACAAAATCCCTATGCTCGCAAGTCTCATTAAGGTAAGCCTTTCATTATTTTGGCCTCCTCTATGGATGCTCTGGGATTTCAAACTTACATTCTTAGAGGTGCTTTTATTTAACTGAGAGCCATGCCTTTTAGATCCTTAGAGGGCCCTTTGTCTGAGTGAATGATACTCTGAAGTACAACCTCACCATTGCTTTCTGGGATCTAATAAAGAATCTGATAGTCCTATCTTGGATTTCATATTTGCACTGAGGTCTTTTCTTAATTTGGAAATAATGAAAAGACTGGGAAGGAGAAAGAGTTTTGTTTTCAAACCTATCATTTCTTGGCTCGTTTTATGTAACAGATCTCTCTTTCACTTATTTGATCCCTCTCATGCTCTTCAACAAGTAGCAAAAAGAAGCCAGACAGCGTTTTCAACCTTCTCTTTTATTGCTCTGGTTGTTAGATCATTAGGTTGATTTGATTCTTTTCTACTTTCCGTGTTACCCTAGTCAACAGTATTGCTAAACTTTTAACCAGCACACACAAGGGACTGTTTTCTTTAATGTCCAATAATATTTTCTTCACTTTCACTTAAGTCCTCACTGACAGTCTCCTCACAAGTTATCATGCTTCACTCATGATCTCTTCAGAACCACGGTCTGGTCTCAAAGCCCCTGACACATTTCTGGTTTTTCGTTTTTTGTTATGGCACTGCTCACTCTAGGAACCAAATCCATTTCAGTTTCTCTGACTGTATAATACATTACGCCTCACCCCAAACTTAGTAGTGTTAACTATTTTCGTTAGAACAACTATTTTTAAACAAACTGTGTTTGTGGATCAGGAATTAAGACAAGGAATAGCAGGAATGGCTTTCTGGTTCATGATATATGTGCCTCAGAAAGGAGAATTAAAAGCTGGGAGCTAAATTCAACTATAGTCTTATTCACTCACATATGGTAGTAAATGCTGGGTGTAAGCTGGCTGGCCCAGTTCCTCTCCTTTGGGACTCTGTATCAACCAGTTTGGGCTTCCTTACAGCATGCTGACTGGGCTCGAAGAGCAAGATTCCAGAAATAGAGTGCATATCAGGTGGAAGTCATACTATATTTTTTCTGACCTACCTTCCAAAGCCACAGTGTCATTTCCACTGCATTCTATTCAAGGCGATGACAAAGTCTTGTTCATTTTTAAGGGAAAGAGAAATGAATTTCACTGCTTGTTGAGGAGTGGGGATGTCTGGGACTAGAAATATTTCTGTGGCTTTTCTTTGGAAATGACAATATGCCACAGGATGAGATAGCATAGTAAAACATTTAAAAGCAATCTGTTATCATTTACAAAATAGTTTATGGACATAAACATTTTATCAATATGTTTCAATAAATTGGATAAAAATAGAGATATAGCTGGAATTTTTATCTAAACCCGTGATATCAGTTTTACGTATGCCAAAATAGCCTTATTATTCTCAATGGATGATGTTAAATAATCACTGTATTATTTTTTAACTCATACAGAATAGAATAAAACAGTGACTTTTTATATATGTGTATCTAACAAGATGTTATTTCAAATAAAAAGAATTCTTCTGCTAAAATATTTGACTACTGTTATATCAGAGAAAAAGGGCTTCAAATAATTGTATGTAAAAAAATTAAACTTTCAGTTCAAGTCTTAATGTGCTTTATTTTAACCATTGTCAAGAAAATGGCTTAGAAGTAATGTTAAAGGGCCGGGAAATTTAACATTCTAAGCATATGTCAAAATAGACAAGGGGTTATATTTCTATGCTCTGAAGGTATATTTTGAATCCTTTGTCACCATTAGTTAAAATCCATAAATTAGTACGGTTTTAGGGATAACCAGAAGGGACCAAAATACTAAGAAAGATCTCCAGATATTATCTTATGGATCTAATGGTTTATCCTGAAGACAAATGGAATGAGTGATGAGGGGTATGGCTTCCGCCTGGTATGCACTCTATAGGCATTAGTGACAGCAGACTCTCTAGAATCCTGGCTTCAGGAGTCCCCAGTATTATGTTGTCGCATAAGACAACAGAAAAACAATGCCACCAGTATAAGAGTATTGTTTTCAAGGAGTGAAACAGTTACAATCTCTATTTTTTTGCCTCCCAACATGCAGGGAAACAGTGAAAAGTTCATTGTTCATTGGAGTAACACTAATTTTCCTTGATAGCTGATAATTATTGAAAGAACTGCACGTAAGGAAAAAAATCTTAATAAATCCGACCTTAAAAATTCAGAATTTGTACTAACTCAATCTTGTTAACTTGGCCTTTGTATTTAACCATGTGTAAAAAAGTATTTCATTGAGCAAAGAAATATAAAGGTGATTATTAAAATTATACTTATCTTATCAAATTCATACCTACATCAAACAAAAATTTCTCCTTCTGTCTTCCTGGCACTCAATTGGTATTTGGGACATAACGGTGAATAAGACAGCAATGATCTCTGCCTTGGAATGAATGGAATGGAATGGACACAATGAAACATGGAAATTTCAAAGTATTTTAACAGTCATTACCTGTACCTAAGTAACCACTGTATCAGATATATCAAACACTTAATCATGCTTACTATTGTGTATTTCAAAACACTTGACAAGCTTCCTCTTAAATAACGTCTATTTTAACGCATAATAAACTCCCATGAAAACATATGTAGTCTTTCCATTGTTATGTGATCCAAATTTATGTTTCTTTACATCTTCTCAGGAAATTATTTTCATATCCTATAGAATAGCAAAGTTAAAAGACATTTTTCTACAGTGGGGTTTATCAACCCTGGCTTTATTGACATTTTAGACTGGATAATTCTTGGCGTGGATAGCTGTCCTATGTATTACAGGATGTTTAGCAGCATCTATAGCCTCTGCTCACCAATAACATCACCTCCAAGTGTGACAACCAAAAGTGTTTCCAGACATTACCAAATTTCCCTGGTGGTAAAATCATTCCCAGGTGAGAGCTACTGTCTGCAATAAATAAAGCTGCTTTAAAGAAAAGTATGTGTTTCTTTCTGCTTTTACTAAAATCAGACTTAGAAATTCAAGGAGAGAGAGATTCTTCCATCAAATGCCCTATTCAGTAATGCTGATAATGTATGTATATATAATACAGTTATGTATATATATAATGCATATATACAGTTATGTATATATAAAGCATTATATAATATATAATGCAGTTATGTATAATATGAATACATAATTAAGTTCATATCGCATTAAATAGTATAAGATAGGATAATATGAACAATATTTAATAATCAAATCTAGCTTTTTGGGGGTAATTTTCATATTCATAAGATTGGTTGACAGAGAATTAAAACAAATATTTTATAGTTGGTTAACTTGTATTATCACCAAAATCTTATAGATAACAGATAAAGAGATGATAAGATTGGCTGGTTCAAACTTTATATCTTTAACTTAAAATTACATAATGCTCAGGTAGGGGGTGGGCCATCTGAGAAGAAGGGAAATGAAAGAGGAATATCTTGAGTGCCTACTGTAAGTCAAGTCGTATATTATAATTCAGGTACATTTTATCCTCAGAATAAACGTTTGAGTTAGATTCTTAAATATCCATTATAGAAATAAGGAAGATGAGGGTTATGGATTTTCAGTAACTGGTTCATGAGCACACATGGAACTGGCAATTTAGTATTTAAATCCAATCCCTCTTACCCTTCCACTGCACTACAGTGCTTCCTTCCTTTCTCTATAAAGAAAGTGGGAAAATAACTAAATGTAACCATTCGGAGACCCCGGAGGGTCAGATATACGAATTTGCTAACACAGGAGATGTGGCACAGTCTATAGTTTGTCCCCTTTATTGATGTTCCCGTTCTTTATTACTAGACTCCTCTGACTTTTAACCAGGCGTACAGCTTCCCCGTAAAATATTATCCTTCTTATCCTTTATTGTAGCTAGGTATTATCATGTTACATAACTGACTTCAGAGCCAAAGATATTTGGGAAAGTGATATGAGCAAATTCAAAGTATGCTTCTGAAAGACAAAGTTGTTTACTGTATTATCTTGTTCCTTTGTTGGCTTGCAATCACTGAATGAATCTTGGAAGCCATGACCTAAGGTCAGCAGTATTTTCCAGTAGCCCTGGGCTGCTTATGTTAGGCTGTGAGTGAAATATTTAATTTACTGTACACCAAGTTTTTTTGTTACACAACCTAGTACTCTAATGAATAAAGGGATATTTATAAAGCAGAAGGGTGATACTGAGGTTTTACATACAAATCTTAAACACAAAGTTTAATTCACTAATCCCAACATCAGAAGATCTGCATGTTACATCTATTTTTCTGATGGCATATCCTTTCTATTATTCTGAGTTTAGTTCCTATTTCCAAAATAAATAAGAATACTTCACTTTTCATCACTCAAAAATAGTATGAAATACTTCTACTACTATTCATGACAGAGTACTTGGTATCAGACTTATCTTTTCTCCAAAAACACCTAAAAACTTGGAAAAATATGAGACAATAATTTTCAAGAACTGAACAACATAGTGCAGGATTGTGATAATTCCATTAAGCCCCTAAAGCATCTCACAATTGTCCTGAGTTTCTCGTCTTGCCCAGAAGTAGGAAGGTAGAGCGTAAGCAAAGAGTGGGTCTTACTGAGTTGAGAAGAGAGAGAGATCAGAGTTTCAAGCTACTTACAAGACTAGTACAGGAGGATCAAGGTACCTAAGACGCGAGACCTGTGCAGATGACTTCTTCAAAAGTCTGTCTGGATGTTCATTATGTGTCGGCTCATGCAGGGGCCAAGATGTCAGTGAGGCCTTAGTAGAACTTACAAGAGGTGAACAGTGACAAAATCTTGCAGTGATGGCATATGTTATATTCAACCCCAGCCAGAGTTGAGAGCCTCACTAGGTGCCTTAGGCATGCAATTGAAATTACAGATAGACAATGGATTAGAATAAGAATCATGATCTAGAATAAAGGGTATTTCTTAGGTCTAAGTTCAAAACTGAAATAGACTTGTCAAGAAAGAATAGAACAAGTCTAAAAGGGCCAAAGGTATCTAATTTAAATGACTGTCAGAAAAGATAATCAACACTGTTTAAAGGAAAAAGTCCACATTTCCTATGCTTATTCCTAGCATAAAATCAATATTTATGAGACATGAAAAAGAAAGTAGAAAAAAATAACCCATAGTCAAAAAAATAAAGAGGAATAGAAACTGGTTCCAAGATAAACCAGATGTTCTAATTAGCAAATAAGGATTTTGCAGTCACCATTGTAAATATTTTCAAGGACAATGTGATCATCATGAGTGAACAGTTAAAGAATATCTGCGAAGAAGCAACCAAATGGATGTTTCAAATAAAACTTTACAAATCAGAATGAAAAATTTACTGGGTGGGCTTAATATGAGTTTTCAGATAGTAGAAAAATTGTCCATTTATTGGAGATATAAATAAAACTATCCAAACAAAAAAGTTAAACAAGAAAGAACACCAGGTATTTTAAAAGAAGTAAACGAATATTAATATTGTGTGCAACAACTTAATATTGTCTAACATGCAAACCATTGGAGTTTAAGACTGAAAAGAGAGAGGAGTAGAAAAAAATATTTGAAAACATAATGACTAAAACATTTCCAAGTTTGAAGAAAGATATAAAGATATAAGATCAGAGAACCACAAGCAAAATAAAAACAAAGAAAAGCTCACTCATGCATCCCATAGTCAAATTGCTGAAAATCCAAGATAAAGAGCACCATGAAAACTCACATACAAGAGAAAAACAGATATGCTGCTTGATTTCTCATCAGAAATGATGGGGGACAGAAACAACAGAACAACATTACTAAAGCGCTAAATGATACAATAAAAATAATTAATAATGATACTGCTATGATATTTAAAAATCCGAAAAAGAATTAATAAATGAAAGTAAAATAAAAATTTTTCAAATAGAGCAATATGTAGTCAGTAGGCTTGCAATTCAAGAATTGCTTAAGGAAATTATTTAAGCTGAAAGACAATGATGTCAGATATACATTGGTTCTACAGGCTCAAAAGGAGAACACCAGATCTGATAAGTATATGGGTAAATATAAAATCCAATGCATTTTTAATTTTTATCTCTTAAAAAATATATGATATGTAAAGAAAAATTTTAACCATATATTGTGGGTTTTTAATCTAAGTAGATTCAGTATGCACATAACAACATCACCACAAAGATCAAAGAAATGGAATTATACTGCCATAAGATTCTTTCTAAGTGAGGTAATAAAACATTGACTGGAAGTAGAATATGGTGGTTAAGAATGTGAAGTGTAATTTCTAAAGCAACTAAAAAGAGGAATGCAAAGAGGTGTAGCAAAAACCCAATATAAGAAGGTAAATGGAATTAGGAAGAAAATTAACCCCCCAACATGCTGGAAACAAAGAACGGGAAAAAAAGCAAAAAAAAAAAAACATTTAGGAAAATGATTGATTATACTCAATGTCAACAATTTCATTAAATATAAATGGAATAAATCAGTTAAAATGCAACAATTCTCTGACTGGATAAAATTGAAAACCAAACCCTAGTAACTGTCTCCTAGTAGCATACTTTAAATATAAAAACATAGACAGGTATAAAGTAAGAGAAGGGAAACAGAATTACCATGTGAACATTAAGAACAAGAGCAGGGGAATGGCTATATTAAGAGCAGGTGAAAACCCCTTTGAAAACAAGGAGTATCACCAGAGCTGAAGACTAGTGTCTCACACTGATAGAAGGGTAATTCATCAGAGAGAAAAATCACAAATAGACAGAAACAAAAGGTGAAGTAGACCATTCAACAATCTTATTTGGAAACTTTTAACACTGTTCTCTCGCCAAATGATAGACAACCCAGAAAATAATTTGTAAGGATGTGGGAAATCTGAACAGCACTATCAAACATCATGATTAAATTTACATAGAACACTATAATTTCACAAGGATGTTCATCAAGTTAGTCCATTTGTTTGTCCATGAAATGTCTCAACAAAAGTCAAATAACTGAAATCATACAGGATGTGTGACAATTGTGTATCACCACTATAATGTGTGATGAACTTGGGCTCCAAAATAAATAAAGATAAAATAGACAATAGCCCACAGAATAAAATAAGGACCCACAAATTCCATACTGAATGTGTGAAGAAGACATGAGAAAAGCTTCTTACTACAGTAGAATTGCAATTTATATTATATTGAAGATAGCAGATTATCAATGGATGCTAAAACTAGTGTAGGGAACTTTGATGAGGAACAGGATATTGAGACTATGGGGTCTCAAACTATATCCACACGTTACCTATTAATTATAAAAATAAAAATCATAAGTTTACAGTAGAAAGTCCCAGCATATACTACTCTATACAAATGATCGTTTAATATTATCAATGCTGAGATAATATCACCAACATGTACATACTGATATGATGCACTGAGAAATACAGAACACCACTTTTATAGTATTCCTGCCAAAAATGCAAGGTCAAATCTAACCATGAAGAAACACCAGACAAACCCAAACTGAGGGACATTCTACAAAATAACTGGTATGCAGTCTTTGCAAGACTACTGGAGCATAACCTTCAAAGTCCGTGAAAGAAAAATGTTCCACATTAAAGGGAAATAAACACAAATAATCACTAAATGCAATATGTCATCCTGGAAAAGATTTAGGACAAGGATAAAAAAACATATAAAAGATATTGGAACAATTGATAATTGATTCATTTGACTAAGGATTATTGATTAAATAACAATATTCTATAAATGTTAAATTTTTTATTTTAATATGTTAGTGCAGCTGTGTAAGAAAATGTGTTCTTAGGAAATGTGCACTGAGGTTTTTAGCGGTAAAGGAAAATAATATCTCTAATTTACTCGCAAGTAGTTCATAAATGGGTTCTGTATGTTAAAATTATAACAAAATAAAAAGTTACAAAATAGTATGAGGACCATGAAATAAGTTAATGACTTATTTTCAGTGCTTAAGATTATATTTATATATCCAGAATATACTTGATCTTAGCAAAGTCTATAAGCATAGTAAAAACGGATTAACAGTAGTTCTTACTGAATTAAAATGTTAACTATTCATAAGGTATTTTGGTATACTTTAATCAGGTCAACTATTTGCATCAATCTTTCTCTTATTTGAATCTTTATGTTAACAATCCAGAAACAGTTATGTTTTTAAAATAGGAAAAATCTAACCTCTTACTTCCAGTGCTTTTCATTTAACTGAGTGGTGTAAGCCTTCTACTTTTAGATTTTCCTGTATTCCTCCACTACATTTTACTAGCTATCTGGCGTTGGATTCCTCCTCATCCTCTCATTCTCTCAGTTTCATTGATACAGTAATATTTCCTATGTCATACGGGTAATGTGATTAACCAAAAACAAAACATAACCTAGCACATAATAAGTTACTACCAATTGTTATTAAATAAAGGCAGGATATGTGGATTTCCAGAGACTAGAGCTAGACTGCCTGAGTTCAAGATTTGTCACTTCTTGGTGAGTGACTTAACCTCTCTTTGCATCAGTTTCCCTATCTGTTAAACACAAATACTCAAATAGTAATAATATCTACACTATCAGTTTATGATGTGAATAAAATCAACTAATGTTTACAAAATACTTAGAGGATTATGTGGAAAATAGTATGCAGTTCTCACAGTAAATAACAACAACAATCATACTAAAAATAATGTTTCATCAATCACAGGCTAATATATGTTACTTTTGTATTTTTTTCCTTAGGCCAGCTCAGCTAACTGTATTAACAAGACCTCAGCAGAACCTATATTACTTTAATCTATCTGAGCATAGTCTTTTTAACTTCACATAAAGCACAAGTATAGTCCCCTGGGGCTATTACACATCTGTATTGCCATAGTTTTCACAACCTGAAAAAAGGAGAACTACTTCATTTTATTCCCTTTACTAGTGACAGTTTCTTACTTTAAATAGCTCTTTACAACTGCTAATACTTTATTTTGCTGAAAAACTCCTCTACTGAATTTATATTGGGTGTAAATTCCACCCAATATATTTACTTTAATTTCAATACCCATTTCAATAACTATCTCAATGATGATGTAGGATTACTTTAATGTCTATGAAGGATATGTAAACAATCAAAGTGCGAAAGAAAACCAACCAAACTTAATAAGTATTATGGTAGGCAGGGTTCATAGATGGTCCTCAATGATGCCCTCCTCTGGATATTCACCCACTTGTATAATCCTTTCCTGTTGAGTGTAGGCCAGAAACAGTTACTTCTAGTCAATAGACTACTACTGTGGTGAGAAGACATAACTTCCATGATTAGGTTAGGACAGATGATGCCTTTTTTCCCTTTCTAGCAGGCTTGCTCTATTGCTTTCTTGGCTTCTATGCTTTAATAAGTAAGCTTCCATATTGGAAAGGCTCAGTTGGGAAGGAACTGATGGCAGAATCCATCCAGCAAAGCACTAGGAACTGATTTCCACTAACATCTTGTCCAGTCAAGCCTTGAGATGACTTTGGCTCAGCCAACCCATTAATTGCTGTCTGTCAGAGACCTGGAAGTACAGAATCTAGTTAAAATGTGCCCAGGTAGTTGATCCGAGAAACTGTGAAATAATACATGTATGTCTTTTAAGCTATTGGTTAAGTTTTGGGGCAATTTCTTATGCAGAATTAGAAAATGAATGCAGTGTTTTAACCATGAAGCAGCTAAAGGGCCATATTAGAATGCGTCTGACTATTTTAGGGTAAAAGATCTTCAACAGATTAAATAATATGGATATTGTTTGTGTTTTGTTAGGAGGAATGATTTCCCAAAAAGTATGTTTCTCAAAAAATGTACTCTTAGTAGAGCACAACCACCCCCAGGTCATTTCAGTTTGGCTCCCATTTCGTTTGATGATCCCCTCTCACAGAGTGCAAAGGCAAAGAACAAAAATTTTGTTTTAAACCACCATTTTTATACTCTATATAAGCAAAACTTTAGCTGAACAGCTCAATTAGCTATTAACTTGAATCTGTGTTTTTCTAGACTTTAAACAGAGTTTTCCAAACATATAAGCTAACACCTAGAATAAGGAACCGGCCTTTCTAAAGATTTAAGAGCCCTTTGGGGTTGGATCAGTCCTAAACCTGAAGCTGCCTTTGGATATTGCTAGACCACTGAGTGTTACTGGATTTGTACCTTTCAGGCAATCCAAAGTTACAGTGTATTATTAGATGGACCCTAGTTATAAAAGGGCCACCTTGCTTGTAACTTCACTTCACATTGATCAAATATATACTGAGTGTCATCAAAATTATTCCAAGGATGGAAATTTAAATATATGAAATCCACCATGGATATATCTAATTTCTAATTTCCTAAATTATTCTTATACTTTTTACACTCTAATTTCCCGTATATTGCTGCCACTGAGGAGGGTAATTCATCTTGTAAGGGTTTTTTAGTTTACCTCTTGATGGATTGATTTCATGCCTATCATATTTCCTGCAATATACCCCAAACAAGCAAACCACACAACAAAATATGCTTAACTTATGTATTATTTTGGAAAAACATTTCTTTCCTGATATAGAAATAGTTACTTTAATTTTATAAATATTAAATAATAATCAAATAGTTATTTTAACATTTAATGTAAAAGCAAATTTCCCTTAATTATTTCTAAACAGGAATTTAAGTTAAATTTATAGGGTCAATTAAATGGCGTTGCATCAATGATGCCATATTTCAATGTGAGTTTCAGAATGATTCTATATTTTGAATCTCTTCTTCAAAGATATTATTACAAAGAGAACTTGAGCCGTAAGTACATATAAACTTTATGAAGAAATTCAGAATATTATTTTATGTTTTAACATACATTCGGATATTTTACCCTGAGTCATATACTTGCTAGGCTGTAACATAAAATAATTGTGTGCAAGTACGTGTGTGCGTGTATGGATGTGTGTGTATGTGTGTTTAATGCAATCTAAATTAGTTCTTATATTAGTTCTCTGGTATAAATAAATACAAAAGAAACACTTGAAGCAGCCATTCTCATGTGAGATAGCAAGTAAGTTCCTAATTGGATACACGACTGTCTTAATTATTGCTCCACACAACCTTTATCTTCGCTGGTTCAGGCAGCCATAATGAAATACCATAGACCAAGTGGCTTCAACTACAGAAATCTGTTTTCTTACAGTTCTGAAGCCTGGAAGGCCGAGATTGGGTGCCAGCATGGTGCATTTTTAACCCCTAAATTTCATGTGTTAATAAATGTTACTTGGGAAACACATAAAATGGTTAATTATTCTTGATCTAGATTTAGGTAGGTACCATACAACGCTTAACGTTTCTCTGATCTCTTCAGTGTAATTCAGCATAATTCATTCTGATGACCTCTTCAAATATATTCTAAGACTAGAAAGTTGCTAGTGACATTTTTCTAGATAAATGTAGTAAATGAGGTATAACTAAGACTGTTCTGCCCTAATTCCAGTTCGCTTCTCCACAAGAATGTGGTTGTTTCAGGGAGGAATTGATTACAATGCATAAGGAGAATAATAAATTTCTCAACAGCAGAAAAGAGGTGCCCAGCTCTTCATTCCAGGAAAATAGTATTTGAAGCTACTACCTTTAGGTAATGCAATATTTAGAACCATTAATGTTGATTTTCTAAAAATAGCACAGCATTTTACCTGTAAATGCGAATTATTTCGGAATCTGAAAATTCCCATCTAATTTCAGAGTACCATATTCAAGTATAAATAATTATTGCTTAGATTTTAATTCTTTACAAGATTTCAAAGACTAAACAAGGTCTTAAAAGAGATGAGACAGATTAGTGGAGTTATGAAAAATCTAGACTCAAGTAATAAAACATCCCTGGGAATATAGGCCCATATTTTTATATGAAACCATTCATATTTAGGTGCTGTGGTTAAGAGGGCAAAGGGAGGAAAGATCACTCCTATGTAAACATGCAGGAATCACATTGCTAATGTGTACCAGACACAAAGGGAAGAAGCAACTCAATCATATTGTACAATCTAGGAATTCTATAAATATTTTCTCATATATTTTAGCTTTTGTAACATTCTATTTTAATGCATCTTTTCTAATCCCAAGTAATAATCTCTATATTTATAAAGCTCTGAAAATCTGTTTAAAAGTTGTTTGCTGCATATGTATGTGTATATACATTTATTCTTTCTAAATGATTTCAATACCTTTCTCTGTGTTTCTGCATTCTTATTTATGTATGTGTATGTAAATATGTATGTAGATACTTAAATTATCGATTTTAATAGCGAATTTAACAGTACTAAATATAAAGATGTAAAATTACTTTTATTTCACATAAGATTTTTATAAAAAACTTATTTTTATAATTAAGTTTTCAGCTAATATAATACTGAAATATATTACTAACTCTGTTATCTATAGCCACTTATCATCATATATCTGAGAATTCCTAAGATTAAGAAATAGAACAATATTTATCTCTTTATATGTGTATGTTCAATGAACATGTTTATTTATTTACCTTTATTATATTAAAAAATTCAAAATGGAACTATCGTATAATTTAGCAGTCCCACTCTGCATATATATCTGAATGAAATGAAATCACTATCTCAAAGAGATATTTGCACTCCCATGTTTGGCATTTATCACAATAGCCAAGAAATGGAAACAACCTAAGAGTCCATGGACAGATGAATATATAAAGAAAATGTGATATGTGATTAGAATATTATTCATTATACACAATGGAATATTATTAACCAGTGAAAAAGAAGGAAATCTTGTTATTTGTGATAATAAGAATTGACCTTGAAGACATTATTGTAAGTGAGATGTCAGACAGAAAAAGACAAATATTGCGTGATATCACTTATATATGAAATCTAAAAAAGCCAAACTTGTAAAAACAGAGAGTAAAATGGTGGTTACCAGGGGTCATGGGTGGGGGTAATACGAGAGATGTTTTTAAGGGTACAAACTTGCAACTTAGTAGATAAATAAGTCCTGACAGTCTAATATACAGTATAGTGAACATAGACAACAATATTGTATTGCAATCATCAAACTTGCTAAGAAACTAGATCTTAATTATTCCCACCAGAAAAAAAGAAATGATGAAGTGACATGATAGAGGTGCTAACTAATGCTACAATGGTAATAATATTACAATATATAAACCTATCAAATCAAACATTGTATACCTTAAACTTACAAAATGTCAAATATATTTCAATAAAACAAAGAATTTGCTTTCATTTTAAAATACGAAGATAGGAATATTAGTTAGATAATTTTCTATTTAAAAATACGTCCAGATAGTGTATATAGTTTTGAATTCTTTATACATATTTATTTATATATGTTTATAAATATATGTGTATATATATATACCACATCATGCTCTTTGATATACATCAAATATTACTTTCAAAAAATTAACATTGTAAATTTGATTTCCATAAAAAATGATGACTCATAACCTTTAAATAATCTTTATGAAAATTTTCATTTTTCTGACTGTCATTAGTCTAGTATTAACATATAATCAATGTTGAAGTTTTTTCCTATGTTTTTTGGTTGCTTGGTGTTAAGCCATGGCTGTTAAGTAGAATATGCTCTTTAGTCAGGAAAGATAGATGTTGAATAATGTCAGCAAATGCCTACAAGGCTAGTTACAAAATGATATACTGTTAGTAATCCCAAATTGTAGACAGAAGGAAAGGAATTAATTGTATGTAGCATGAGACGTACCAATAAAAAATAAAAATCCATTACAATTGTTTTCTGTTCGAGCCCAATATGTATTGGTTATTGATTACAAGGGAATCTCAGCACTAAAATAAAGCAGCACGAGTTAAAAAATAAGGATGCTGGATACTGGAGCACTGCAGCTAAGCATCACTACCTATTCGATCTGTATTGGCCAGTGCCTTCAAGATTTCAGAGAAGTAAAATACCATCCTTAAATACAGGAGCCGTCAAAGTTTCAGCATCATCAACTTTATCAAAGTATAGTCTGACATTAAATGATTCTTCTTGTTCTTTTGTTGTTATTTATTTTATTATTGAGCGGCAGGGTCAACACATTTTTCTTCTGAATTATCAAACTAGAGTGTAGCTCCATTTATAGTGAATAAGCAATCAATAATAACTCTTTTAACTGGTACAATACTCAAATATTTTCATATCTTATCATCTTTTTCTGAATGTATACACTTTTTCAAATCTTTTTTGAAATTAGATGAAATTACTGTTAAAAGAAGACAGAAAATTATTAGAGCCATTCTCGTTTTGTTTCCGAATTCCAATAAAGAGTTCCACCTTTAGAAGATGGCACGTAGTCTCAAATTCTATACGTTTACATTTTGTGGCAGTGGTTTGCAAACTGTGTCCTGGCTCTTCCAAAGAGGTGGTGCTCTCAGGGTTCCTCCTGGGAGAAAGGGTGTAAGGGAGTGACCAGTGAGATGATGTTGGATCATGCCATCTTTTTGAATGTGAGTAGCTGTGCTTTCATCTGTGTTAAAAAATATTAGATTTCTGAGTATCTTTCCTTTAAAGAAAAGCTTCTCTGATCGAAACATTTTAAAACAATTGGAAAAATAACTCCACTGTGGCACACTTTTAGTTTTAACGTTAAATGAAAGACGACTTTTGTCCTATTGCACAGTTATTTGATAGTTTAAAGAACTCTCTTAAAATAATGCAAAATACATTAGCATGGGTGTTGGGAAATCAGATTTTGGCCTAGAGTTTTATGGTATCACACTCACACATACCAGTTGAGAAAAGAAGTCTATTCATGGAGACACAGTATGAATCTTCCCTAAGAAGGTCAAGGAGTCTTCAATTCTAACCCTTTTCAGCATTTCTGTTATATTCCTCAAAAAGGTGATATCTATTTCTAGCTCTTTTACATAAATAATTATATTAACACAAACAGATTTATTGTCTTTATAATTCAAACATCTCTGCTACATAGCTTAATTTTTCTAAAATTTTATTATTAGGATTAAATATTTGGGTAATTTTTCTGATTGCCCACTTACTTTATTTGCACAGACTCTTCGGCATGCTTCTATATGACCAAATAATTTGTGACATGGAAAAGCCAGAAAAAGAAAGGACAGAGAAATAAAACTGATAACACCACTAAGCACTAGGGTGAGCACCATATCTGTGTTTCATCTAAGCCATCAATAGCAAGGCACGCCATTAATTCATGTACCCTTAAGAAAGAAAAATAAACACTGCCAATTAAACTATGATGTGCTATCTATGGCAGGATTGATTCTAATTTTAGAGATGTTATAATGTTGAATATATGCACCTAGGACAAAAGAAGTGTAGAACTCATTCATTTGATTTTTTTAAAAACATCACAAAGAATGGATTTTTAGTCCTATTTCTAAGATAAGGAAAGTTAGTACACAACTGTAAGTAACAATCACAAGAGCACAAAACTAATACATATTGCAATAATATATATAATATATTATTACTAATATATATATTTAGTCAGAATTCAGGGCAAATTTGTTGGGCTCTATTGACTATCTTCTCCCTACCTATTTCCACTTCCTATGAATTCACGGTTCATGGTGTTCTACTGCTGTTTCACTTCTGGAAATGCCTCTCCTGACTCTTATCTAATAGCCTTGAAAACCATAATCTATTAAGAGACCATGGTGTAACCAAGGTGCAATCACCAGTGTAAGCAAACAATAGATTTCAACACAGCCTTAAGTCATGATCACTAAGAAAAGATACTGCTTCTCTACTCCAAAATCTCAATGTGTTTTTGAAAACTTCCATTTACTGATATTTATGAGAAATATAGTACTTTGTATTTAATAGGTTTACAATGCTTTGATCATTTGAACAAACTGTCAAAGCAAACATGAGGCTGAACAACCAAAGGTGTTTTAACCAATAAACCACATAATCCACACAATCCAATAGAATACGGCTTTGGCTATGGCTATCCATATAATGAATGTGAATTAGGTTTTTTTTTGTATAAGAAATAAATTGAAGAACATGAAATCCTTTTTATGAATTTTAACATTAAGGTCTTATAAAGTCAATATCTTATGTAATTTAACTGATCATAACATTAAGGTATGCTAATATTTATTGCATGCTTATTATGAACCAAGAACTAAGCTAAGTGAATTTTCGTCACTGTTTCATTTACTTTTCACAACAAACATAAGTGGAGGAAATAGCTATTATCATGCCCATTTTTTAGATGAGATAACAAGGGTTCAATAAATAAATTATTTATACAGTTAAAACTGGAACATATAGGATTTATTCCAGTTCCACAGCTGAGGCTTTTAACGTACCCACAATTTTTCTTTCCAAGGAGGAAGGAGAAATGGGCTGGAACTCTAGAAATCAGCTGAAGTCCAGTCTACAAAGTAAGTGTGAGTTCTAGAGCTTAATCAAAACACTTTACCTGACTCAGCATAACCTTTGTGAAATATTTGCCTTTCCTGATTATTCCAGGTTCGCCTATACCTTAAAATGGAGTTTTCTTTGTCTGTATTTCCTCCTCCCTTGCCCAGTCCAAACTTGTTGGTCTTAGTCTCCCTACTGACTCTGCATGAGCATGTTGCTATCGGCTCCCTGTTCTCAAAATCCCATTCTTCATACAGGATGTGGTACTCTTTCAACTCTGCTTCCAGTGCACCGTGTGTATGCACCTATTGATGCATTTAATGCTTGATATTCCTCAAAGTCTCTGAACTTCATTAAAGCAGAAATGATATCTTATTCCCCACATGTAAACAGGGAGCCTAACACCCATGAGCTGGGCACACACGAAGCATTTGTTAAACGAATATTAGCTAGAAGAAGGAAGAAATGAATGAATGCACATCAAGTTATTCGTGTATATAAAAAGGAATTTGGTCTAGTTGAATGCTAAGACTTTTCCTAGCTCTAAAAACCAGTCACTTCTGTCTCTATTGATATATTAGAGCACTTAGTAAACACTCATTGTTGATCTTTTCAATATCAATCGCCGTTACACATTTTGTGTTGCTTTCTTACTTGGCAAAACTGAAGTAGCATGGCACAGGCTATTCTTGCAGCAAAGTGTATGCTCCTTTACATTTGTCAGCCTTCCTTGCAAATAATTAGGCCCTGTGACTGACATCTTGCAGAGCAAATGTTGTGGAAAGCATTGTATTACTACAGGGCCTGACTCTTATAATATCTGGAAGAGTGTAATGGATGTCTTTTGCTCCTTAGTCACCCAGATGGAGGGAATTCTCAAGAGTAAGCCATGGAGGCCCTAAGGGACAATGGAACAACAAAATGAAAGACCTCTAGTTTTCTGAGTCATTGCTTACATGAGAGTGACGCAGGAAAGCCGTACAATCTGTGTCAGGCTGTGTAATCAAGAAATAAATCTTTCTTGTGTAAGCCACTGAGTTTTTTCTAATGGAAGTTAACATTAATTACTTTAATTCAGAAGCAAAAAGAAAAATCTTCAATTCCTAGAAGACTAATTTCACTTGTGTTTTTCTTTTCTTTGTTTTAGACTGAAAAGAAGAAAGTATCTAAAATATATTCTTAGTATCTTCATCTGACTTTTCCTGTTGAACTTGTAAATTCTGATTTGAGTTATAAATCTATATGGTCTTAGACACAGTGGAGCCATTATTAATGGAACAGTAGATACAGTCAATAAAGTTTCAAACTGACAATAGATCCTTTAATAGTAAATTAATGCCCAAATACATGGTAGGCATTTTGTAGACACACCAAATAAATAAGCAAAAAATT
Source organism: Equus przewalskii (assembly GCF_037783145.1). Classification (NCBI taxonomy): domain Eukaryota; kingdom Metazoa; phylum Chordata; class Mammalia; order Perissodactyla; family Equidae; genus Equus; species Equus przewalskii. Next base: position 73,358,255 of record NC_091833.1, on the reverse strand, counting down.
TAGCTTTTAGGATGTTTATCTCTTGGTGGGTGGTATATAGATGTTTATCCAAATGCAATTCTCCTCTCCTTGCTGTTTCAGTTTGCTTTGTTGTGGGTAGACGATGTAACATTGAGAATATGGAATACATGGAAAGAAGACTACACTATAAAGGACATGATTTATGATTAATTTATTATCTCCGAGATCAAATATTCTACAGAGCTTGTCATATTTTATCATTTTGTAGCTTAAGCTTTAGCTTCTTGACCTGTAATAAGAACTATCTTATACGTAGAGAAAAATGTATATGGTTCATTATCACAATTCCTCAAAAGATTCTTTAAAAACAGGGTTGCTTTAAGCCAATTATACTTTAAAATCATTTGATAAAGTACTTAATGCTGACCCCTAAATATCTAAAATATTACGCTGAACTGGCTTTACAAGAGTGTTCCTTTCAAATGTTCCTTTCAGATGGGACTTATGACAAAGAAAGAAGAAAGTTATCCCATACTTATTTAATTCTTTTTCAATTTGAGTAAATAATCTCAGTAAGTAATGATATTAACATCTGGTTTCTGGTCTTAGATTTCTTTATTCCCTTCTCTGACTCTTAACATTTCATAGGCCTCTTGATTTTCCTTCTAGAATGTATAGAGAAGGAAGGAAGAAGGGAATGAGGAAGGGAGGGAGAGAAAATCTGTTATTTCTGTAACTTATGTACAGAAAAGGTCTAGAAACCAAAGTTTTCCATTCAGAGAAAGAAAATGGGAGAGGAAAGTATACAGTTTTAATAGAGTAGTTAAATTTGCAAATATGCGAAATCTTGGAAGAAATTCAAAATGACAGAGAGTTAGGCATACATTGCGTGATGGGACATTTTAGCTCGGCCCTAGAGATCACAGTCTGAGTACAAACTGATTCACTTACACATTTAAAACATCAGATTCAGAAAAAGGATAAGTAAAACACAGTTCAAAGAAGAAAATCTTTATTACCCCACGTCAGAAGGAAAAAACCTGAGAGTAACACTATTTCACTTAGTGTTTAAAAAATTGCACCCACTGATTGTATTGTCCAGAAATCTTTGGAAACTAGGAAAAATTAGGTTCATAAACTTTGAAAACAATTATCAGTGGTGTAAACAGCCTATCTCAAAGGAGACACGTAAGTAACTTCCCTAATTAAGACTTTCTTCCAACAGATAATAGACACAAATATCTGTGCTCAGATAAGAGACTGCCCCAAATTTTTCAAAATCACTTTTAATGGCATTCACTTATACATTTTTAAAAATCTGTTTAACATTACATTAGTCAGCACAAACCTGCTAATTAGTGATAGGATTTTGACAAAAACATTAGATCTGAATCCCAATCTCAATGTCATCATAGCTCTTCTCACTCTTGACTGCTCTAACACTTGGAATATATACCTTTGTCTTGATTTTATTTTTTTACTATTAAACAAATGTATCAGGCTTTTCAGTTCCCTAACATCTAAAATCCATTTGTTAAACCCTGTCATGGGCTGAACTGTCCCCCTAAAATTTATGTGTTGAATGAAGTCCTAACACCCAGTAGCTCAGAATGTAACCATATTTGGAGATAAGGTCTTTAAAGAGGTGATTAAGTTAAAATAAAGTTGTTTGTTGATTTTTTATTAGGATGGGCTCTAATCCAATATTACCGTTATCTTTATAAGAAGAGGTAATTTGAACACACACACAGACACCAGTCACGTGTGCATGCAGAGGGATGACCATGTGAAAATGCAGCCTGCAGCTAGGTGGCTATCTGCAAGTCAAGGAGAGAGGCCTCAGAAAACACCAGCTCAACCAATTCCTGGATCCTGGACTTCCAGCCTCCAGAACTGCAAAAAAATAAATCTTTATTGTTTAAGTCCCCCGGTCTGTGGTATTTCGCTATGGCAGCCTGAGCAGACTAATATAGATCCTAAGTTTTCTGTTCTGATATTCACCAAATATTGTGGAGAAAATGTACACAATTATATTTCACTCTCCTGGAAGGACTCATGTGAACATTTATGAAGTATGATAGTAAAAAATTAGGGATTCATAAATATTCAAATTACTAGCTATGAACACTTTTTTTGAACGTTCAAATTTGTATAGATCCATTATATCATTCTCAAATAAAGAGACTATAGTAGATTTGAATATAGTAGATTTGTTCAAAGATACTCACTGCCCTCCTCACCCTCAGAGAAGTGTAGTTCTCTGCCCTGTTATGTTGGCTTGACAAGATGACTTTCTTTAGCCAGTGGGATGTTAAGAAATGTGATGCAAACTCTGCTTGAACTGTGCTTGTGCAATGGTGCATGTGTGATTCTCTTTTGGCCATGGGAAAAATGCACCCTTCACCCTAGGCCTCAGAATTTACTCACATAGAGCAGACCTGAGGCCAACTCCCAGTGAGGAGCCAAGGCTGGTTGACCCCCAGCATAAAACAGGTCTGCCCAGCTGAATCCAGCCAAGATGAGCTGATGCACAGGTGAACTGCAGATATATGAGAGCGAACAAATGGCAGCTGTTTCAAGTCAGTCAATTTTGAAGAGTTACGACATGCAGCACTATTGAGGCCATGATTGATTGGTACAGAAAGCATGGTTGCAATCAACAAAATAAAGAAGGTTGACTACAACATAGGTAGAACTTCTTGATAATTTCTAACAGAGTATTCAGGAAATCAGTATTCTTGTTGAAAGTTTAACCTAAAATATTGTCATATATTTTCAATGCCAGAAATAATAGAAGCAAATGCTAAAATCTAACTTTTCTTCAACACTTATTTTGTTCTGGGCTCAGGGATAACCTCTGATCATTTATTTCACCTCAACAGCAACCCCAAGGTTAAATGATGATTACTACATTGGACAGATATTCAGTGATTTTTTCACAGGATCATAAAGCTAATATGTCATTGAATTGGAATTTAAACTCAGGCAATTTGCCTCCTATGCCTGGGTTCTCCACTTTTATGGCACATCCAAATATTATATATTATTTGAAGGTGATTTTATATATTTAATTGCCACTCTAATATATAATATTTTATATGTAAATATGTCTCCTCCATACTATACAAATGCTTTTATTATGTATCCTACCATATATGAAGAATCTTATCTATTTTAGAAATCTCTCTCCCTCATTTTATGCCTAAGTAGAAAAAAAAATTTATAAATATACTCTCAGATTCTTATCATTAAACATGATTACTTGCACCTCAATATCATAGGAAAGAGAACTGATGGAAAATTGTCAAGCTAAACAGCTATACTGAAGCCAGTTGACTTACCAGAGCTTTGCTTTGATGCTAATATCAAACTGATGGAAATGGGGTAAAAAGATTTCTTCTCTGTAGCCTTCTCATATCTCACAGGTGGCATATTCAGGAGTTATTTCTGGAGAAAGGAAAATATGAGGCATTCATGTCAATGGGAATTATCAGAGTGCTGCGTCACTTTCAGGAAAACTCGGTGCTTAAAAAACTTTTATAACGTTTGAGAACTTCTTTTAACTGGATCTAAAAGAATCCAGAATTCTCTCAAATCATTAGAAAGCATTCTAAGAAGTTCTGAAATATAATCATCCTTTTAGTCTCTATAAATTCCCCCCAACACTCCACCCCTACCCCCTGCCACCTCAAATGTGCAGGTCCAGGTAAACAAAATACAATTTCTAGAGAATTTGAAGGTGTACCATGACATACATAGAGATCTTAAAATATGAACATGAGGAAGAAGGTCTCGCATAAAATGCTAACCACACATTAGCCAATCACAAGGTATGCCTGAAATCAAAGTTGATGCTAAAAGCAGCCAGATCAAATCAGTTATCCTAACAGACAGGACTTGTACATCAAAGTGAAAGAACTACGTTTATTTTCATTGATCAGTAGTGTTCATTGAATCTGAAATCAAATATTGGTTTGGCCTGAATATTAAGGCACCATCTAGTTGAATGATTTTTATTTCTATCATCTAACTTGCATTATACAAACTCATATTATTCTATACGATATTGCTTACAAGGAGATATATATCTATATCTGTATATCTCTCTATATAGATATACATATATATATTTCACAGTTGTATTTTTCCAACTACATGACATTATGGCCTCTCAGTAGTAATTGATTTCCAGAAGTATTTGGACAAACTGAATGGTTTGAGGCTTTATCCATACTTCCTTATAAAATATGGTCTAGCATCTCTTTGAATTAAATGATTTTAGCCATAATTACTTGAGTTCTGTTAAATATATTCCATACAAATATTGAGGATAGTCATCTACTTTAATATTGGTCAGCTGGCTGTTTTCCCCGATCATTTAGAATTCTTATACTATTAACTTTAAATGACTATTGATTTCAAACTTCTATAGACCAGATGACTTTTCAACTCTGTGATTCTAAAGCAGTCAATATGCATAGTAGGTATATAACTAAGGAAGTGCTAAGGCTGAAAATAATATACAACATTAAACAGGATTAATTGATATGAAAATTGATAAGGTTTTGTAATTGATTTTAATGGGGTAAATATCTAATGCTTTTCATGGTATTTAATTGTACAGTTATTACCACATTATTGAACAATCTACCCTTTTAACTTTCTCATTCGACTCTCTTGAAATAGTTATATATTAAACTACTTGACACTATAGCATTTAGGATTAGATAAAAGAAAAAAGAAACAACATATGTTCTTTTTCCATATGTAAAGGAACCAACACACTCAGGTGCTTGGAACTTTTCCAAAACATGCAGCTTATCATTAGAGTCAGCAATAGTTAAAACATATCTGAAAGGTACATTTTCTGCTGATCATTTGACTTCTTTCAAGCTGGCAGAAACTGCCTCTGTGGATCTTGAGTCAACAGCCATAGCTGTGTGTCACAGAGTTCAACAGGCCAGTCTTTCCTTCTTTTAAGATGAACTCCGCCGCCTTCGTGCATATTCATAGGCTTTAATGCACTTCTCATTCTCTTTCCCATTCCTGGTCTCTGGGATTTTTTTTTTAATATGTAAAAGGAACAGCATGACCCCATCTTAAAAATTGAAATATTCACTGATCTATGGTTATTCCTGTAATATCACCAGTGTTGGTGAATAATTCAAATTAAATAGTTTCCTATGTATTCCGTTTTAAAGGGACTTCATTTACTTTCTTTCAATGGTTTCCTCCTGTGCTGTTCTTAACCTGCATTATTCATATGCAACCTCACAAATTGCTTTGAGTTTGAGCAGTGCTGATATAAATCATAGGGCTATTTTCTCTGGAGGACTTCAGCCTTAAGCTCTACAACTTGTTTTAAAATGAAAACTGTGTTCAATTAAGGTGATTTGTTTGCTTCAAAAAATTAACTATCATATTGCCATTTGCGAGGAGAGAAGACTGAAGTTACATTACAGGGTGTTGAATAATTTTAGAGGTAATTTACTTTCTCAGTTCTGCTTGCATCCTTGCATCTAGCTTATCTGTGAATTTATTTGTGGCTAGGTCATATTCCTCAGAATAGAAATATAGCTGTCAAAGATTCCTTTCCCAACTGTTTTGCATTTTGACTTTTGAATAGTTCCTTTGTAAACAAACAAATGATGTGTTCTTCTCTGCTTTCCAGGTCCTTCACTGAAGGAGAGAGACAGAGAGAGAGAAAAAGAGATAGAGGAGAGAAATAAGTAGAAATGCAAGCAAACTGAGAAATGAGATTTTGTAGGGAGGACTGCTCTAAAAGTAGCATTTTAAGAGTGATGTTACTGAAAAGTGCAGATTCAGGAATCCCACTACCACCAGGCCCTCTCCAAGAGCAATGAATGAGATGAAAAGGTAACCTATCAAATAGGAGAAAATATTTGCAAATCACATATCTGATAAAGTGTTAATATGCAAAATATATAAGGAACTCATACAACTCAATAGCAAAAAACAAATAACCTGCTTAAAAAAATGGGCTGAGGACCTGACATTTTTCCAAAGAAGACATATATATGGTTAACAAGTACATGAAAAGGTGCTCAACATCACTAATAATCAGGAAAATGCAAATCAAGATTTCACCTCACCTCTGCTAGAACGACTATTACCGAAAGACAACAGATTGGTGGTTACCAGAGGGGCTGGGGGTGATGGGAGGTTAAAAAGAGTACAGGGGGACATTTGTACAGTGACAGAGAGAAACTAGACTTTTGGTAATGAACATGATGCAGTCTATATAGAAGTCGAAATATAATGGATGTGCATGTAAAATTTATATAATGTTATAAATCAATTTTATCAATAAAAATAAGAATAAAATAAAAGATAAAGAATAAAAAATGTTGGTGAAGACGTGAAGAAAAGGGAACCGTTGTCCACTGTTGGTAGGAATGCAAATGGATGCAGCCACTGTGGAAAACAGTATGGAGCTTCCTCAAAAAAATTAATCAGCAGCTGTACCTCTAGCAATGCTTCAAATGACACTATTAAGAAAGGGAAAAGGCAACCCTCCCAAAGAATGGGAGAAAATATTAGCAAATAATAAATCTGATAAAAGTCTAATATCCAAAATAGCTCTTACAGCTCAACAACAAAAACAAACAACCCAATTAAAAATGGGCAAAGGACTTAAAAAGACAGGATCCCAGAGAAGATATACAAATTACCAAAATGCATATGAAAGATGTACAACATCGTTAGTCATTAGGAAAATGCAAATCAAAATCTCAGTGAGATACCATTTCACACTGGCTAGGATGGTTATAATTTTTTTTTAAAAAACAGAAACAAAAGGAGATGGCAAGGAATGCAGGAAATATAGGACCACTGCTCTCATTTCCCATGAAACTAAAGTGATGCTCCAGGAGCTGCAACAAAGACTTTTACCTTCTATGGAGCAAGAAATGCCTGAGGTCCAAGCTAATTTCAAAAAGAGAGAGGCACATGAGATCTAATTGTGATTATTCATTGACTACTGGAGTGATCCAAGGAATTTCAGAAGGTTGGTCCATGTTTTACAGATGACAGTAAAGCCTTTAACTGTGTGGATCATGAAGAGCTGTAGGCTGCTCTGAAAGAAATCGGCGTGCCTCAGCACTTGACTGTCCTGATGGGTAACCTGTACTGTGAATAAGAAGCCACTGTCAGGATAGAATATGGATACAGGATGGTTTCCTACAGGCAAAGGTGTCAGACAAGTATGCATTTTATCTCCCTATTTGTTTAGTCTGTACACAGAATATATCGTATGAAAAACTGGGCTAGATTCAAAGGAAGGAGGAGTGAAAATTGGTGGAAGAAATATCAGCAATCTAAGATATGCAGATGACACCATTTTATTGGCAGAAAGCAGCAATGACTTGAAATGACTTTAGACAAAATTGAAAGAAGAAAGGGACAAAAACAGAACTGCATTTGAACATCAAGAAGACAAAAATCATGACTGCAGAAGAACTACACAACTTTACTGTAGACAACGAAAACGTTGAAATTGTTAAATTTTGTTTACCTTCATTCAGTCATCAATTGAAATGGAGACTGAAGGCAAGAAATCAAGAGAAGACTGAGACTTGGAAGCGCAGCAATGAAAGACTTAGGAAAGAGCATCAAGTGTAAGGAAGTGTCATTAGAGACTAAGGCCAAGATTGTCCACACCCTCGTATTCCCAATTACTATGTCTGGGTACAAAAGCTGGACAGAGAAGGCTGACAGGAAAAAAATTAATTCATTTGAAATATGCTGTTGGAGGAGAGCTCTGTGGATACTCTGGACTGCCGGAAAGATGAATAAGTGGGTCCTAAAGCAAAGTAAGCCTGAACTATTGCCAGAAGCAAAAATGATAAAACTGAGGCTGTCCTACCTTGGGCACATCAGGAGAAGCCAGGATTCTTTGGAAAAGACAATAATGCTGGAAAAAAGTAGAAGACAGCAGGAAAAGAAGAAGACCAAATATGAGATGGATTGATTCCATAAAGGAAGCCACGGGCATGAGTCTATAGGAGGTGAGTAGGGCTGTCAGGGATGGGACATTGCGGACATCACTCATTCACAGGGTCGCCAGGAGTCAGATCCAACTTGACAGCATGTAACAAGTGTTGGTGAAAATGTGGAGAAATTGCAAACCTTGTACATAACTGTTGGGAGTGTGAAATGGTGTAGCTACTGTGGTAAACAGTTCAGCCATCTTTTCAAAAAGTTAAACATAGAATTACCACATGACCCAACAATTCAATTCCTAGGTTTATATCCAAGGGAACTGAAAACAAGTATTTGAACACTTACTTGTAAAACCAGTGTTTATAGCAGCACTATCTACAATAGCCAAAAGTGGAAACAACCCAAATGTCCATCAACAGATGAATGGATAACAAAATGTTATATATCCATACGTTGGAATATTATTCAGTCAAAAAATAGAGCGAACTGCAGATACATGCTACAATGTCAATGAATCTTAAACACATTAAAGTCAGTGAAAGAAGTCAGATGCAAAAGTTCACACATTGTGTGGTTTCATTTCTATAAAATATCCAGAGTAGGTAAATTGAGAGACATAGAGAGCTGACTAGTGGTTGTCAGTGGTTGCAGGTAGGGACGAATGGGAAGTGACTGCTTAATGGGTACAGGGTTTCCTTGTGGGGTGATAAAAATGTCTTGGAATGATATAGAAGTGGAGGTTGTGAATGTACTAAACAACACTGACTTATACATTTTAAAATGCTTAATGGTTAATTTTATGTTATATTAATTTTATTCCATAAAAAATAAATAAACAAAAGCAGCGTTTAATCAACAGCAAGCTAAAAATTGGTCAGGAAGATGACTGGATTAGTTTTTTTGGTGAGTTCGAATTATGAACCAGTTGAGGACATTTGAACAATCACTCTTTATAATTTATTATAATAAGGCTAGAGGCAGAAAAAAGCAATAAAGTCAGATGCGAAGAGAAGGCTAATTGTTCTGGTGGGCCAGAGAGAACTTTAAGCAACCTAAGATATGTTGACTTGGAGTCCAGAAATAAAATTAATAAAATTTAAAAAATGATGTAATCTCTAACAAAAAAGCATTTTAAACATCAAATAGTCTCACACACTTATTTGACTGAGCCAGTGGTGTACCAGGGCCAGCTTGGAGAGTGAATTGTTACATTTTTGTCAGGCAATTTGAAAGGTGGTGGTTATAACACAAACATTGTTAAAAATCCAATCATGTGAGCTTACAGTTAAATAAATTAAATTACAAAGAAAATATTAAATACTCCAAACTCCTCACTTCCATATTTTACTATATTTTATTATTATCCATGTTTTGAGATTATTTACATCTAGTGTATCAGTATGGTTTAAATGCTATATGATGCTGTGTTACTGCTCATATCTTCCCAGTTCTGCATTGAAAGATGTCTCTTGGGCCAAGATGGCAAAGTATTTAAACCATGGAAGTAAGAAAATATTACAAATTTAAAAATTCAATTTATTGTTTTGTTGATTTTTAAGACTAAGAAATGATGGACGGGGCCAGCCCAGTGGCACAGTGGTTAAGTTCACATGTTCCGCTTCTTGGCGGCCTGGGGTTTGCCAGTTTGGATGCTGGGTACAAACATAGCACTGCTTGACAAAAGCCATGCTGTGGTAGCCGTCCCACGTATAGAGTAGAGGAAGATGAGCATGGATGTTAGCTCAGGGCCAGTCTTCCTCAGCAAAAAGAGGAGGACTGGCAGTAGTTAGCTCAGGGCTAATCTTCCTCAAAAAAAAAAAGTAAAAAAAGAAATGATGGAAATGTTAATAATGTAGAATAAACTTAAAAGCATATTGTCTGCAGTTATTACTTTATGAATAGCCAAGAAGGAATATACTTCCAGTCTTCAAAGACGATTATCCAGTTAAACAAAGCACTCACTACAAGGACAAATGAGGGAAGCTCCAACGCTTGCTTTTGTTGTTTCACTTCCACCATTTTTATTAATGTAAACAAAACCATCAACAAACATTCCTATCAGAACTACACTTATTCATCAAATGCGGCCATGGGGTGGCTGTGGATAGAAGAACACTGCAAAAATCAACAAAAGCATTCAATGATACTCTTCTACATGTATCCATTGGCTATATGGAATTTATGATGAAGAGTGTTCATATATTTTAGTTTTATTTGTAAATTGTGTTTACAAAGTCCTGACATTTGTAAAATTTACAATAACTTATGCATTTTTTTTCTTTTGAGGAGCGATTTGTAAAATATTTACCAGAAAAACACTGAAATGAGCTGTCTTTCTTAAATTTGAAGTGCTTGATTTCATATTAGGACTGGTCTCTGTGGGGAGTTAAGAGCCAAGAGCTTTCAGTGATCCCTGAAGATTTTTTAAGTCAGAGGTTGAAACTAGTCCTTATGTGGGAGCCCTTAAGAACCTTTTTGCCTAAGTTTGCTTCTGTACCTAACAGCCCATTCAATTTTCTGACCAAGGAGACTAAACGTCATGGAGAACTCATACTATAGTAGCCAACTTGAGGTCAGAATAGCTACGTAAGTTTGTTGGAATTCTTCTGCATGTGAGATTTGCTTATTTTGCCCTATTTGTTTAATTTTTCCATTATTTATATCAATTCTGACTCACGGGATATTTATTTCACCCTTTGTGTTATAATCCAACACTAATTTATTCATTTTGTTGCTCAGATTGTCCCAGCTTTGGCATTGGGAGCTCTTTCAGTTGGCTTTTCCACCCCTTTGACATACACACATCAACAAAGAGTTTTTATTTGTGTTTTTAAACACTGCCTTACTTTCTGCCACAACAAGATTCTCCAGGCTTATCTTGTATATTTCCTGCTCCAGTTCTTGAATTAGCCATTTCTCTAAAGAGTACTGGATCATTTTATTGGAGAATGTTATTAGAAACCAAAATCTGGGCTCTAGTTGTGTTTGTTGCTACTGCTTTCAGGACGTCTCAGGTGACAGAGTAAGGAAATACATGTGTATACTAACGTGCATATACACACATCTACAGATATTATTATATGTAACCATCTGTATCCATATTAAATTAAACATCATTTCCTACTGATAGCTCCAACTCTATTTCATTACTGCATAGAACAGAACATTTTATCCTCTTTTCATTTCTTATCTGTAAACTTCCACTCCAACAGTGAGAAATCTGACTTTCACTATCTGCCATCCATTTATGAATTGCTCAATTCCAGTACACGTGTATCTGGTACAAATAGCATCTCAGAACCAATATACTATGTGACACAACTGTCTCAGGTAGAGACTTAAAAACATGACTTATTTCTAAAGTTATCTAGTTTAGCACCTTTTCCTCCGCTCTCTTCAGTGTGGCTGTTTCATACCTTTCAAATAGTTAGACTGTTGTCACCTTCTTCATTCCAAAGTGGAATACCTCAATATCCTAATTCATTATTTTTAAATTTCCATATATTAAGGTTCACTCTTTATGCTCTAAAATTCTATAGGTTTTGACAAATATATAGTGTCACTTGTAGACCATTATAGTATCATCCAGAATAATTTCATTACCCTAAATAAATCTGCTTTGCTTCACATATTAAACCCTTAGCTCCTTCCACTGGCAGCCACTAATGTGTTCAGTTACCATCTCTGTAGTTTTGCCATTGCCAGAAGGTCATATAAATGGGATCAAACACTATGTATAGCCTTTTCAGACTGGCATCTTTTACTTATAATATACATTTGAGACTCATGCATGTCTTCTGTGGCTTAATAGCTCATTTATATTTATCAATGAATAATACTCCATTGTATGGATGCACCACAGATTTTTCATCCATTCACTTATTGAAGGACTTACTGGTTGCTTCCAGTTTTCGGTAATTATGAATAAAGCCAATATTGACGTTCATGTGCACATTTTCACATGTTTGGATAAATACGTATTTCCAAATGTTTAGATAAATATACAGGAGAGCAATTACTGGATCATGTGGTAAGACTATGTCTACCTTTGTAAGAAAGTGTTAATGTCTTCCAAAATGGTTGTACCATTTGGAACTGCCACCACCAGAGAATGAAAGTTTCTGTTACTCTGCATTCTCACCAGCAATTGGCATTATCAGTTTGTTCAATATTAGCCAATCTCTTGGTAGGTAATGTTGCTTTAAATTGTGATTCTCTAACCATAACAATGTTGAGTATCTTTTCATATGCTTCTTTCCACCTAATATCTTCTTTGGTGTTAGGTCTGTTCAGATTTTTTTCCCGTTTTTCATTTGTGCTATTTGTTTTCGGTTGGTTGAGTTCTGAGTTCTTTGTATTGTGGGTACAAGTATTAAATGTGTTTTTCAAAAATTTCTCTTATTCTATGACTTGTCTTTTGATTCTCTTAACAGTGTATTTCACATATCGGAAGGTTTAATTTTAATAAGCACAACTTTTCATTCTTTTTTCTTTTTGGATAGTGCTTTAGCGTTGCATCTAAAAGTACATTGCAAAACACATGGTCACCTACAGATGACCAAAGATAAGAATTATAATAGACTTCTTACCAGAAACCATGCGAGCAAGAAGAAAGTGGAGTGAAATATTGGAAGTATTGAAAAACTATTGACCTAGAATCCTATTTACAATGGGATTTTCCTCAGCAGTGAAGAGATGAAGACTTCCTCAGAGAAACGAAAGCTGAGGTATTCGTCACCCACAGACCTTCCCTGTAATCAGAGATAAAAGATGTCTAAAAGGAGAAGGAAACTGTATAATCGGAAACTTTGATTTACACTAAGACAGGAATAATATCAGAGAAGGAATAATTGAAGGTAAAATTAAGTCTATTCTATTTTTTGTTAATTGCTCTAAAATGTAATCGTTTATTTAAAGTAATAATAATACAATGTGCTAGGTTATTATAGTATATGGATAAGTGAAATGAGTGACAGGAATGTCACAAGAGATGGGAGGGAGGAATTGGGAATACTTTGTTATAAGTCATATGCACTCAAGTGAAGCAGTATAGTGTTATTTTAAAGCGGACTTAGATTACTTAAAACATATACTTTATTTTTTTTTTACTTTATTTTTTTATTTTATTTTTTTCCCTTTTATCCCCAAAGCCCCCTGGTACAGAGTTGTATAGTCTTCGTTGTTGGTCCTTCTAGTTGTGGCATGTGGGACGCTGCCTCAGTGTGGTTTGATGAGCAGTGCCATGTCCGCGCCCAGGATTTGAACCAACGAACCAGTGGGCTGCCTGCAGTGGAGCGTGCGAACTTAACCACTCAGCCACGGGGCCAGCCCCTTAAAACATATACTTTAAACTCCAGAGCAACCACTAAAATTTTTTAAAAGAATAATTGATATCTAAGATAGGGGAGAAAATATGAACATGTGATATGCTTGTTATGGGCTGAATTGTGTCCCCCTCAAAATTCATATGTTGAAGTCTAAACTCCAGTAATTCAGAATGTGACTACATTTGGAGATAGGGCCTTGTAAAGAGATGATTAAATAAAAATGATGCTGTTAGGATGGGTCCTCTTCCAATCTGACCAGTGTCCTTACAAGAGGAGAAAATTTGGACACAGGAAAAGACACTAGGGAGGCATGTGCACACAAGAAACATCATGTGAGGTAACAACGAGAAGGCGGCGATCTGCAAGCCAAAGAGAGAGGCTTCAGAAGAAACCAGCCCTGCCCACATCTTGATCTTGGGACTTCTAGCCTTCAGAACTGTGAGAAAATAAATTTCAGTTGTTTAAGCCGCCCAGTCTGTGGTATTTTATTATGGCAGCCCTAGCAAACCAACACAATGCTCAATTCAAACCAGAGGAGGGGGGAAAACAAGAGAAGAAAAAATGGTCTTCATACACCAAAAAAAGATCACCATGCTGGAGAAAAAAATAAGGAATGTTTCTTGCCTACAAGAAATACACTTTAATTATCAAGATTAAGATAGATTAAAAGCCAAGGAATCAAGGAAGCTATGTTATGCTAACATTAATGAAAAATAACCTAGAATAGGTATATTAGTTTCAGACAAAGCGGTCTTCAGGACAAGGAAAATTTTTAGGGATAAAGTGGGCATCACAAAATGATAAAGACATAAATTCTCCAACAAGAATAACAATCCTAAACATGTATGCACCTAACAACAGAGTGTCAAAATCTGTGAGACATAATGGATGAAACTTCAAGGAGAAATATATGAATCCATTATTATAGATGAAGACTTCAACATCTTTCTTTGAGTAATTGATAGATCAAGTAGGAAGAATATCAATAAGGATATAACTGACCTGAATGGCACTATCAATCACCATGACCTATTTATTGACATTTTTCCTCAAAGTCTTGACTTCCTGTTTAAAACATACATTTCATGTATCAGAAGACTCATGCACTCTCATTCCATTAACATATTACTTATTTGTACTTCCAGAGTGTTGTGTATTAAGCTTATAAGATAATTTATTTCTTCTGAGATCATTCTGCAAAAAGTTCCCTGAAATCCTGTTCTAATTTCATTTTATTGCTTTCTAAGGCTTGCATTTCTAATTTTACTATTCTTTGCATATTTTATAAGACATGATTAATTTAAATTTGAAAGAATAAGTGGAAAATGCATATTAGTAAAACTTTCCAGTCTGAAATTTTATTATTTTGTCTTCATTCTTAAAAGAAAGTTTGACTGGCTCTACATTCTAGGTTCAAACCACTCAGCAGAACTTGATAAGCATTGCTTATCAAGCATTTGCTTATTCTAGCATCTATTGTTGATGGTGTCTGATTCATGGTTCCCTTTTTTATCTCTACTAATTCTGAGGATTTTCTTTTGATTTTCTATAACTAAGATTTTACTTGAATATGATTTTTTACAACTTTTGCTACTTGCATTTCACAGAATCTTTCCAAGTAAGGAGTGAAGCCTTTATTCAAGCCAGGAGATTGTTTTCTATTTTTGATTTGATTTTACCCTACTTCCCATGATCTTGATTCAGTCCTCTTCAAACTCCGGTTACATGTGTATAGGACCTTGGTCATCTTATCATTGCCTATATTAAAGGGTGAAAGGTTGGAATGTTTTTGTTTCCTCCATAGTTCTTCAGGTTTGTTTCTCCTTTAGATATCTTTCCTGGTTTTGGTTATTCTGAAAATTAACAGGACATGTCAATTAATAGTCTTTCTCTAAAAGAGTAGTAAGTCAGTGAGGCAGGGTTGGCTAGCATGGCTGCCAAGGTAATTATCACTTCCTGGGTTTTTCTCCTTCTCCTCCTCCTTCACTTCCCTGTCCTCCTCTTCCATCTTCTCCTCTTTCCCCCATCCTTTTCTTATCTTTTTTTCTTGCTTTCACTGTTATTTTTTGAGAGGGCCGTTAAACATGTGCTCCAATATCTATTTTGAATCAGAGGTCCTCACTATCTTATTTTAAGCAGTGTATTTGGAACCCTTATGAGAGAATTTTAAGATATTTTGCATATCTACTTCACATTTTTGTTTAGGAAGTTCTCTTGGGCCAGCCCCCTAGATTCTAAAAATGAATCACTGTGTTCTGGGATAATTTTTATGTACTTGACTGATTATGGCAATACAAAACCAGCAATTGTAATCATACAATGTGAAGAGCCTCATAATTTTAGTACCATAACATGCCAACCATATCTTTTAGGGTAGTGGTTATTTTTCCAATTATGCTTATGCATCTTGCTTTTGATGGTATTCCCTGGGATTAGCCTTCATTATTTCAATGTCACACTATAAAAATCAATTTATATTTTATCCGATTTAATTCATAAAAGAATCACAGGCAATAGTATCCCTATTTTGCAGAAGGCAAATAAGAAAACTGGTCTATTGACTCCAAAATTCATGTCCTACCAATACAGCACTTCATTGCCCCTTCATATTTGAGTCATTAAAATAAAGCCAAAATACATTCAACGCCACTGGTGGACAGGGTTATTGGGTCAGCCTGAATAAAATACTACATTGTTTTGTGGATTTTTTAATGATTTAATGAAGAAACAACCATGAATTACTTCACAGAAATCTATGCAACAGTCATCTGCTTTTATTGAGTGAAATTTCAAGCTATTTAGGAAAACAGCAAAAAAAATTGCTACAGAAGGAGTCTACCTTAATGTAAAGAAAAAAACAGAAAAGATATTACTTGTGTTGCATGAGATCCACTTACTAGTAGATTGGGTAGAGGGAATTCTACCCAATCCTTTCCCTACAATGCTACAAGAAAAGCATTCACAGGTTAAATTTTCCCCACAGCTCTATAGGATAAAGAGGAATAGTCATAACAGGCTAGAATCATCCATGCAGCATGTGCGTGGGTACCAGCAACATGCCTAAAGGGGAGGAAGCACAGGGAAAAAAGGAAGCCCAGAAGTTGTAGGCAAGAAATAAAAAAGGTAGCATTTTAACTTCTGGTTGGAAATCAAAACCCTAAAATTAGTAATATATGTTATATTTAATTGGATCTACAGCTTAAATCTTTTTATAAAACATATGCTGGTTCTACAGTCCAAATCATAATATTAGGGATAAATACTGAGAGTGCCTTCATTCTTTAATTAAATAAAAGCTAAGTGCATTTTATTCAGTGGCACTAGAATAGATTGATATTTTGAAAAAAAGAACCATATATCATTGAAGCACACAAATGCCAATATTTGATATTTGGTATTTTTTACAGGTGTCAATATAGATAAAACTATTCAAAAAATTAGATAGAAGGAAAAAAACCTAAGTTTTCACCAGATGTGTGTACTATTTTTTTAGATGAATTGTAAAAACCTGTTTTCTTTCACAGAACAGAGTTTTAAATTGTAATGCTTCCCTCTCATTATCCAACTGTGAAAATATGTGTGTGTTTGTCTTATGCACAAAATGTAGGGTGGGGACACTTTGTTTAACACATAGTGACTACATAGTAAAACACACTGCCTCCATTTAAACAAAAGAGTAAAGTTGCCAAGTCATTTCCCAAAGACAACCAGAGTCATTAAATTAGAAACAGCTGGGACAGACATAGAATCATGATATCCCACGGCTAGAAACGGAGGAGACAAATGAGAAGATGTGTTCAGAAAAGTGGTTGATCCAAAGCAGAAAAGGAATTCCAGAAAAATAGTTTACTTTTAAATATAGATGGGACAGTTGTTATGAAAACAAGAAAGCATGGGACCAAGTGCATTTCAAGAGCCTTTTTGAGGGCAGAGCTTTCCTAGGCAGTAGTAAACATGGTTGAAAATTTCAACAATAGAATTTTTAGTAGTTTTGTTCTAAAATGGAAGTTATAATAGAGATTTTAAGCTTACAAAAATCTGAAAAAACTAAAAGATGATATACATTTAGTACAAACAAGACGTTATTTATATTTATTTTGGTTCTTTGCCTTGTTTTATTTTAGGGAATTTACAAAAATTAAAAGTGAATTTGTTACTTTCTATTTTAGCTATACGTGAAGTTATATTTCTCTATATAATTCGAATGAACATAATGTGGTATATCTTTCGGATGTTAATTTTCCATGCTCCAAGGAGTGATTGTTTAAACTAAATTATGTCACACATTATATCACAACCTAATACTACTATCAATCACCTTGTAACAGAAACTAACTGGCAATGGATTTGTGTACAAATTATTCTTTGAGATGCACTTTAGGACCTCAATCTTTGGAAAGAACATCACATTTCCATTATTTCTTTGAGATTATTCTAACTCTGAAAAATTGCAGATTTCCTCAGGTTAATCAATATTCTTTGTTTCCTCAAATATTTATTGTGTACTTAAAGATGTACCAGGTACTATGCTCCATCTCCATTTCTCATTGCTCCTGGACTGTAACAGTTCACGAAGAGAGGCTGATCTTATCCAATAGGCAATGTGACAGCATTGGTTAATCTACTGAGGTACATTAATACAAGAGGATAATAACAACAGCTAATCCCTTTGTTAAGTGCTTCCTATGTGCCCAGCATGATTATAAACGCTTAACAACTATTAACCTATTTAATTCTTATAATTGCTCTATCACTTAACTGAAACAGAGGTTAAATAACTTTCCCGCTTATGTAGAAAGTGACAGGATTGGGATTCAAAAGTAGTCAGTTTGGCTTCAGACCTTGAGATCATAAACCATATTATATTCTATTCATTCCTCAGAAATCAGTCAAAAGCCTTCATCTACTACTTTGAACTTCACACCAATCCAATACAATGGGCCTATAGTTGGACTCACACAAAAATAGAATGAGAACTGACCAAAGCATAACTCACAACCTTGAAGATATATTTCAGTACGTAAAACATCAAGGAGCTGACTTATTATATAGGATCTTTAAAAAAAAATGGAGAAGTGGAGTTAAGAACTTGGTTTCTATCAAGTAAGTTAGTCACCCTCAATTGCTTCTATCCCATTTCTGATGTCAAGAACAAAAAGAGAGTGCAAGAAGAAACTACAAAGCCAAGTTTATTAAATAAATAATAGTGAAACAATTCATTGAGTAGTTCATTGATTGGAAAAGGCAGGATTTTTTTTTAAGTGCTAGAAAGGGATATGATGGTCAAGATGGTAATGCTAATTAAACATTGGAAACTAGCATTCAGATAGGATAAAATGGGTGCACAGGTCTGTGTTCAGTTGATTAAAACAAATTTCATTATTTATTGATCAGTAGAATGTCTCCAGATATGTCCAGTAAAACAGTCTGGCGTACTGAGTTAAGGCAGCATTTAGTTTTTTATCAGTTTCAATTGTTTAGATTGAGGTGTGATGAAACACAATATTCATTTTTATATCATTTAGGCAAATATTGTTGTAAACACAAAATTTACTTTTATTCTCTCATAGCATAACTGAGAACTGAAATAACCTTAATTTGAGGTAAATGTCTTTCATTGCTGAAATGTTTTAATAACAGACGTTCATTTATACAAGCAAATCATTTTTATTTCTATGTCCTCCTGAGGACCAAGACTGCTGGTAATTCCTCAGGGTGCGTAATTGTATATTTACCCCTAATCTTATTAATTCATTATTCATTCAACCATTCTTCCACTCAACACTTGAGAACACTTCATGTTATTAACTGGTGGAACCACAATGCATGATCTTGTTTTTACCTTCTAATTTCATTATTTTATTCAACTTTTCTTTCATCCACCATTTAGAAAGCAGAGTATTAAGACCTGGAAGAAAAAGGGGCTATGATAAACTATCCCTGTCTTCAGGGAGTGTATCTTTTAGGAAAAGATGCAGAGAGGAGTATTATCACTCAGAAGCGACTGTTATATTTTAACATAGATATGATGAGAACAAAGTGGAGTATCAAGGATGAATACTACATGGGGCTTAGGTGAGATTCAGAGAAAGCTTCCTTGAAAGGGCAATCTTAGCTTAGTATTTTCTTCCATGAGGGGGTAGATGAAGAGAGGGAGTAAAAGAGTATTTAAAAAGACAAAATCCACTAAATAAGGAAAACGATATTTGTCCTATTATTCTTGTAGTTGATGTGGGAATTTTTTCTTCATAAAATAACTTAATAAATGCAAAAGGAACAATAAAATTAGAAACTCACCATTTTGCAATCACTAATGGAATAATCAACCTGGCATTAATGGCTGCACAAATCAAAAGGTGAAAGATTGTAAGAGAACAATCAAGCTGACTATACCCAAACCAGTGGTCAAACTTAACATCAATGAGAGGTAACCAGTCATTTTATGGCTCCTGGTGTGTTTCAAAAAACAAACAGCATCACTTGTGACAAATTCTTAAAAAAATATGAGGGGAGGACTTCATCCAGTCAACTCTGGGTCTTATTTTATTGCCATTTTATGAGAAATACAGAGACTCTGGTGCCCAACCTGGATTTCAATCCCAACTCCACCACTTTTATGTATGTGCTTGAAAAAATGACTTTTCATTTTGTACTTTTGTACTTATAGTTTTGTACTTTAGTTTTCTGATATGTAAAATGGAATAACAATAGGAATTCAAATGTACAGTGTCTTCTAGGGTTGTCATAAAAGTCAATCAGATAATTCAAGTAAATTTTTACCAAAACTATCGTCCAAAAGTAAATCACATGATCACTAATTATCTATTATTGCTATTGCTTTATTGTCATTAAAAGTCAGTTTAACCTCACAGAGTTTAAAGTCTAACGAGAGAAGGAGGAGTACACTGGCAATTTTAATAGAACAGGAAGGCTCCTATGGGAGCAATAAAAGAATGAAAAGTAAATATACAGTGTATTCTCATTATCCATTCCACCTCTGAATTCCCACGGTTGAGGAGATAAACAAAATTGGCTATCGCGTGAAAATAATCACTAAGGAACTGACAGTTTATAAATTTATTCTCGGTAAAATATGTCCTTCCCTCCCTTGCCGGTCTCTTAACAATACTGAGAATCCCCGCTCCTCTCTTCAAGTTCTTTATCAGCACTCTGTTCACTTATTATAGTGTTATATAAACACTAGTCAATGCAATGCAAATACAATGCAAATTAATTATAAAGTGAAAGTGCATATCTTGCAAGAATCACACTTTCGTTATGTCAAGATTTTGTTCATGGACTATTCCAGTCACAAACAAAACCACTGCCAAATGAAGATCTTAAAAGGTTGAGCAGTTAACAAATGAAGAAAGTTGTACTGATAAGACTTATGATATGTTAGTTATCTCAAAAATAAGAAGGTTTTAGAAATCAACATTTAAGTTAGCCCTTTGGGGAAACTGATAAAAACTTTATATATATTTTAATAAAAATGACGTTCTTTATGGTACTTTTGTAAAACTCAAATTGTGATAAAGGATATACTTTCACAGTATTGCAAAACATTGTCAGAAAAATTCCATTCAAAAAGAGAATGGTTTTAAAATATATGTAAGGATCAGAACACAGTTGTCTATGTGCTGTCTTGTTAAAAGATCCAAGGATATAAGCTATGTTTTTATTTCTTAGTTTTATTATAATTCTCTACAATCTCCCCTCATATTCCAGTCCACTACTGCCACTACAACTCTTTCCTAAGAAATTTTGAGTCCAGTTTTAAATGGATTCACTTTAAGCATCTTTTTCCTGTACTAAGCATTCTTTGATAATGAGGAGCTCCTGTACGTGTGTGTTCCAGATATTGTAGTAAGCACAGGATCACTTAAGAAGAAATTTAACTCAGATTTGGACTTGTATATAGGCTAAGGAGCTTAATCATTATGAAGTCATGCAGATTTTCAGGCATGGGCACTGCATAATCAGACTTATGTCATGGAAACAGCACTTACACAGATTCTGTTTATACCTGCCTCTCAGCTCCCCTCCAGACACTGCTGCAGTAAACAGCTTTGAACAGGTGTAATGGACAGCACCTTGCCTCAGTTTCACAGCATCACTTGCTTTCTACCCCAGGGTCTTTCTGAAGCCACGCGTTTGGACAGCTGAAAAACCACTCAATACTCATGTTACTGCACAAAGGGCATGATCTGCTTGCCATAAGACAGAAGCCAATCGCCAAGAGGCAAGACGGTGGCAGAGAAAGGGCATTTTATTATAGCTTGCTAGCAAGAGAGAAGATGGCCAATTAATGTCCAAAACAACCATCTTAAAGAGGGCACAGAATCTTGAAGTAGTTATATAGGCCAGTGGGTTATAGGGAAGGGGTTAGGAATGTTGACCCTCTGGTGTTACAGACTGGGAATCGCCATACCAGATCTTTCAGTTTTCGTTGATGATGGCTATCAGCACAGACTCTCTGTTTGGGGATCATCAGATTCCTAAGGAACTCAAAAAAAGCAAAGTTATTGTCTTATCGCAGCTGGGAGGTATAAGCACTAGCAGGGGTCATAAAATCTACAGAACAGGTGGATCTCCAGGAGGGTACATATCCAGCTGGGATAGTTAGTCAAAGGTCATCCAAAGTTACAATATGGTCTCTTTTCTACAATATGGCTTCCCTTATGTCAACCTTGTGTTGAGCTGGTTTCGCTAATGCATGCATAAACCTGGAAGTTCTAGAGAGTAAACACTCCATGGACTAGCACTTGATCAAAGAGGATAGAAACCAGTGGGTAAATGTTCCCCTTTTCTATCTTTCCAGCAAACAATTCTGAGGCTCTCAGAGAATCCTGTAGGTGTGACCAGCTGGATAACTCAGCTATACCTTGGCTTTTCTTCCTTCCCTTTTCATTCTTTTCACTTGAGATCACCTAGCCAAATCAACTCATTATACCTGAGACCCTGTACCTGAAGGGAGCACGTGGAGAAGATAGGCCTCATCTTACAGAATTCTAATAGAGGAGAGATAAGAAGGAAGGCGGTTATTTTCATAATCCAAGAAAATGTGATGTCTGAATAAAGGTCATAGAGTAGCTATGAAGAGATGGAGTTAATTTTAAGAGGTATTAAGGAGATAGAGTCTGAGGGACTTAACTGATTAGATCTAAGGAGTGAAGGTGAGTACAGGGTCTAAGTGGGTTTGAAGAACATGGAGATGTTTGGGCACACCGTGAAAAACAGGAAAAGGTACTCTTGGGAAAAGATGATGAATTCAATCTGAACATGTTAATTTTATGGTCACTGTATCATCCAAGTAAAAACATCTAGAAAGCAGTTGGATATAAAGGTTTGAAATTCAACTGACTTCCAGATTAGCAAGATCTATTTAGGAGACACCAGCACATGTGGTACTTGGATCCACTTGTGCGGATGAGGTCATCCATAAAACATAAAGACCAAGGCGAGCACAGAGTTGAGGATTGAAGTCTGGGGAGTAAAATTAGGGAGAGAAGAGGAAGAAGAGCTGAACAATAGAATGAGAAGAAATTACCAGGAGTTAGATATCACCAAAAAAATAAGCCCAGAAAAATGAGAAGAGTCTACAAACCTGAAGCAAAAATATTTAAAACGTGAATGAGCCAAGAAAACTAAGAAATTTGGATTCATATTATAGATGATTTGAATAAGTCCACCTGACAAAATATAGTTTTGTTTTTGTGACCAAATCATATTTGAACATTTTAGATAAAATATTTTGTTATAATAAATCTTTTCAGCAACACTGATTGGTGAAATACTTGATTATAATACATTCATAAGTCACGATAATACACTTCATCTCTGCCTTATTGATATGTGTTTATTATGTAATTGGGGGTTTTGGTGGGGTTTGGAATGGCTTGATGAGAATAAAGGTGAATTATGTAGTTATGACCATGAAAAAAGCCATAGAATGATAATTATAATCACTGGTGCAACCAACCTTCATCAGTGGCGTGTTTGATTTCCATTTGTAATACACTAGAACAAGTATTTTAATTAATCCTGAAGCAATACAATAGGAAATACCACCCTTGCTATTAGACAGCAGTTGTTCTGCAAGAAAATTATCATCACAAAAGGATTCTTTGTAATTGGACTCTACAATTTCATTTTAATTTCTATAACTGCTTGAGCATAATTTTCATAATATAAATATTTCATTGTTTTAAGATTCTAAACTTATCATGTATACTTTATGAATATTTTGATGGCACCAACTTGGGAAAGTATTATTGAGGTGTAGAAAGAAGAAGAAAATAAATAAAGGTTTTGATCATGATAAATTGCCTTTTTTGAATATTGTTTTGTCCAATATCAAAAATTTGTCAAAGCTTTTATGATAATGTTACTGCTTCTTTTTAATGTGATATTTGACACTAGTACTAACAGACTAATTGCTGGAATCCATTTCGTAGTTTTGTGTCTTTAAGCTTTATAGTTTGGATGATAGCCAGGAACATATTTATCACAAAAATAAATTTTTTTAATTCAGAGTTTTCAATATTTAAATAACCACCAGTTCGTGTCCCTACTTTGGAAAAATGTGAAGTTAAACACTCATATTTGTGTCTCTTCTATATTTTCCCAAAAGATGCTAATTATTTAAAAATAATTACAACATGCAACTTGATATAAATATTTTCCAAACCTAGTTGACACTGACTTTAACTTTACACTTTATGTATACACGATCAACAATGGAAAATTTCATAGAACACTGCAACAGCCTTTTAGCTCCTTTCCATTTTCCGAATTTTCATCTAAAGGATTTGCTCTAAAATGTTTATGATGACTCTCTGCCTTCCGATGTCTCACTAAAGGGTAACCTTCATGGAAAATAGTCCATTCTCTGCTTTGTCCTCTGCCTCTGTAGTGAAAGCTGCCTTATTTATGTTGATTTTACTTGTGATTTGAACTTTCTCAATAAAGTTAATCTAGTAAACCAATCTATGCTAAAAGTAAATGCAATCTTCTCTACCCAGGAACAGATGTTTTAATAGGTTCTTTCTAGAGTCAATAGCTTAATCCAAAAAGCATTTCTGATGGTGCTAATTTGCAGGATTCATATTATAGTAATGAGAGAATCTCCTGTCAAGGAAAATCCTACGTAATATATGATGGCTATCTTTAAATAGTAAAAGAATCATCGATAGAGGAAATTCAATATATCTGTTTTGAATTGCTATTAAGATACAATTATTGGATATATTTACATGGAAAAAGTATCTTCAAGAGTTTTCTTTCAATTAGAGCTCTCCATAAATGGCCTTATCTGAAGTGCCTCTCCTTAAGGTTACCCTGTTTCTCAAGATGTCATCCATAATCTTCTCTTATACTACAAATTCTCCAGAGAAGGTGGTTTGTCTTATAAGTCATTAAAGTCTCTATTTTAGTGTGGGGTTCCTTGTTTTGTTTTATTTTTTCAGATATATACATTGAATTTCCTATCAGTTATATCTCATCAAATGTTCTGAAGATGTCTCAAACTCAACATTATCTTAAACTGAACTTTCTTCTCACTTCCATTCCTTAAACAAATATTCTTCGTTCTAATAAATGACACTTTCACATACCCCATTGACCAAACTGAGGTTCTTGAACAGGTTTTTCAGTATAACAGAGATGAAAGAGGCTGGCATTTGAAGTTGGGTAACTGAATTTGCAGATTTCCTGATTGCGGGAGTTGGACAAGTTAGTTAAGCCCTCCGAGACTTTCCCCATAGACAAAATTAGAGTATAATAATGGTGCTTTTATAGATATTTTAAGGAATAAAGAAGATACATCAAATAAAGTACTTAGCGCATATTGTTACCACTTAAGTCACTTCTCCTATCTATTCTTTTAATCATCTCTTTAATCAGTTACAATTTACAGAATTTCTTTTTAAAGGATGATTCTGTCTTTCACTGTATTTTCCTTTGCCTTAGTTTTTCCAGACCCACGAAGTGTAATACAGCAGCTTCCTAAATTCTTCTACACTGGCTTCCTCTCCCATACACTTCAAAACTATGACCAGATTATCTTTCCAGAACATACATCTATTGTCATCTCCCTCTTAGAAGTCCATCAGTGACTCTCTCTCACCTTCAGAATAAATCCTAAACCCCTTAGGAGGGCATCAGTAAGCCACTTGCTATTTAGCCTCTGCCTAAATTTTGATTTCTGCTTCATCTTATGCTAGTCCTTCCACATGTATTTTGTGACTTATCACACCAAACCACTTGTACTTATTTGGATGTGCCAGACTTTTTCATAACCTTCCAAAAACTATTCTCTTGTCTCTAAGCTGGATAAGGTTCATTTTCTCTAAGCTCTCGTAACTTTACGTGAAAATATCTTACGTTGTATTTATAATGTCCTGGTGGTGTTATTTATAGCGTGTTATTATAATATGTTGCTATTCGGGAGCTTCCCCCTCTGACTGGGAAGATGGTAAGGGCAGAGGATGGGATGTTCTAAGCATCCATCACAGGACCTGGCAGTTTGTGAGGGTGCAATAGATGCTTCTCAAAGAGATTTTATATTCATTCTCTATACTTATTCAACTCAGCATTACTGAGTTATGAAGAAAAACATTTCACTGCTGGATTGTTATCTGAGATCTATAAAGCTGTTATTATTTTTTTACTCGACTGTACCCTTCAATGTTAAAAGTTTAGTTCACTGGTGCCATTGTGATAAAGCTGTTTAAAAAAAACACACAAAAAAAACCCCTGCATATGACACAGGAGACCCATCTTTTTCTCATCACATATGGACATCACAGGCTCTCTGCTGACCCACAAAAGATGTGTCGGATAGATTGATCCTGTTGTTAACGTCCCTATCACCACTTCTTTTAACAGTGCACCACAGAAGCTACACGTATTTTCACAGTTTACACCTCTTTTTAGATTTTCACAGTTGAGACTGCTAAGTGTCTGTAATATTCTTCAGCTCTATATTTTTTTGCCCAAAGTATGAAAAAATGTCTACACAGTGGCCCATACTTTGTTGAATTGTTCTTGAAAGTAGACATAGAAGATCATAAGCAGAAAAATACCATACATTTATTCTCTCATTTCCAAATCAGGACATTTTAAACATGGCTTAGTAAATCTATACTATTGGTATATCCAATAGAAAAATTTAGACTCTAAATCTGGCCTCAAATCTGAAGAAGAAAATTAAAGCTTCAAATTTGAAGAACATCCTAATTTTTCAGGATTTTCCTGAAAAAAAATAAGATTATAATCTTATCTATTAAAAAATAGCAGTTAATGTAGTATCTATGTTTATTCAAAGAGAGATAAAATTATTGAGATTTATCTTATTAAATTTTTAAAAATCTTAGTAAAATTTAATTTTTAAATTGGTATAACATTTCTTTATACAGTTGGAATCAACATGGTGAGGCCTCTGATTATTTTTTAAATAATTTGCTATAATTCCAGTTATTTTCACTCCATAAGAAAAAAATAATTATTTCTGCTTTTCTTTTTTCAAATAATTTCTACTCTTTAGATTAGCAAAACTAACAGCTGAGAGATAGGCTACTTAGTTCTTATCTGTCAAAATGTTTTGACTTCTTTCATTTCTGAGGAGATACTGAAAGTGTCTGAATATCTTTTAAACACTAAAAATACTTCCAATTTAAATATAATAATAAAAAGTATAGGAAGGTTCTATAACAATGAAAAGAAAGGAGTTTCTTTCTTCTTCTTCTTTTTTTTTTTTTGAGGAAGAATAGCCGTGAGCTAACATCTGCTGCCAAATCCAAACTTTTTGCTGAGGAAGATTGGCCCCCAGCTAACATCCTAGCCCATCTGCCTCTACTTGATATGTGGGATGTCAGCAACAGCATGGCTTGCCAAACGGCGCTTAGGTCTGCACCTGGGATCCAAACCAGGGAATGCCAGGCTGCTAAAGCAGAATGTGCGAACTTTATAACTGCTGGGCCACTGGGCCAGCCCTGAAAGGAGTTTCTTTTTTAATGAATGTCCTTCTATATCAGTATAGAATAGAAAAACTACTCCATAAACAAAATGGACTGAAAGTAATGTAAGGATAAAATAATCCTTGAATTAAGATATAGTTTGATTTGCTTTAGATATTTGTAAATTCCTTTTAATTTGATAATCCTCAGTGTTTAGTAGAATACATTAGCAATGAGCTTTTTTTTCTTTTATACAATCATAGCAATTGCTTCTAACTGTACTTTTCCTGATGAAAACATCATTGCACTACCATCGGGGTCTTGGAAAGCTTAAAGCATAATCTTAATGGCTGTGTCTTAAAATATTTGTTCTTTTATATTTCTTATTATTTACTCTATAATTCAAGCTAACTATTCCTCCCTTCAAAATAAAATGGCATCTCAGCCCAGTTTATTAATCCATTCAACAAACATGGACTCTTGTACCTACCATGTGTTTGGCACATAGGGAAAGTCCTAAGAATAGCAAACTAGATATGTTTTCCACTCTCACAGAGCTTAAGTTTAGTAAAAGAAACAGATAATAATACTAAAAAACCACTAACTTAAAACACTAATGTCAAAACCACTAACGTAAAATTACAGATTTATAAGAATTATAAAGAGCAGGTTTGAGATAGTACTGTGAAAGCCAAGATAGCTGACTTCCTCAGAGAAAGGCAGTCTCTTCATCTAGGAAGGTTAGAAGCTTAACTGTGTCTGAATGATGCTCAGGGAGAGTTACAAGTTGTGGTGAGAATTTCTATAAAGCAATATAAAAGAAAAGGAAACTAGCATGAAGAAAAATATTAAATCACTACATTAATTATTTAGCAAATATCTTTTGGATTAAATACAAATTAGAAAAAAATAATTAGGTAAAAAACCCACAAAAGGTAAAAATTAAAATCAACTATGTAAAAGTTGTAGGGATTTCAATTTTAATTAGAATGTTCTCAAAAGAATGAGTAACTGCTATATATTCTTCTTATAGGGGACTTTTTTTAAAATTTTAAATTTAATTTAAAGAGAGTGCATTGTTCTTTCCTCCTTTTCAAATACATCTTTTCCTTGAAGATTAATTAAATGTTTTCCTTCTGGCTGAAGTATAGAGATGTAGCATGTCATATCGTACCAGGTGACCACATTAAATATTTAATTTTGTTCTCAAATGATTCCTTTTCTAAGATCTTGTACTACAAAAAAAACCCGTTAGTAATAGTCCTCTTAACACAAAAGTTCAAATCTTTCTCCACTTCTGACTTCCAGCCTACAAAATAGCATTTGATTCTTTTATTATCTACAAATGTTTGTCATAAATAAAATACATTTGGCTAGAAGGGAATCCCCAGAGATCAGGGTCTCCTGCCAAGATCTTTGAGAAAGACAAAAGTACAATAGAATGTTTCCCAGTTAATCCAGCCAAGTAGACTATGTAGCTGAGTTAGAAGTTATATTCCTCTTAGTTCAGAAAGTAATTATGTTACTATGTGAAATATAAGAATTTCAATAAGTTACAGAAAATACTCATTTTAATGAAATTTGTGTATATACTTATGTCATTTAAATACCCATAGTTTCTTATCAAATTGTTAGACAGTGTTATACTGTTATTCAGTATCAAATTATCAAATTGTTATACAGTTATGCTTACTTTTTCTCTGTGAAAAAGTAGAATATGCAGAATCCTCTACAATTGTTTGAGAGTTCATAAAATAGGTTAAATTATATCCATACTTTTCACTGTGCTGAATGTGAAGAATACTTAGGCTTGGTTCACAAACAAATATTTAGCTCTAAAATGTTGATGGTGTGTCCCTTAGATACATGTCTAGATATAATTTTAATGCATTCCTATATAGTCAATATTATTCTATTGGTTTGTCTTTATTATAATAATAATAAAATCCAATTACTAAAAATTTGCACTTTGAATTTATTTTTTCTAATTCACATTATCGTACTTAATTTAGGCACATAAAATAATTCTAATAATATAAATGCTCTCCCTTAATGCATACATTGCTCAGTCTGCCATAATGAAATACCATAGACCGGGTGGTTTACACACCTGAAATTTTCTCTCTCACACTTCTGGAGGCTGAAGGTCTCAGAGATCAGGATGCCAGCATGGTGGGGTTTTGGTGAGAACCCTCTACCTGGCTTGTTCTCACATGGCAGACAGAAAAAAGAGCAAGTTCTTTGGTCTCTCTTCTTATAAGGGCATTAACCCCATCATTAGGGCCCCACCCTCGGGACCTCATCTAAATCTACATCCCAGAGGCCCCATCTCTGTCACACTGGGATAAGGCTCCAGCATGTGGATTTTAGGGGGACACAATTCAGTCCATAGTACATGGTATTATTCTTTTATTCCTTCAACATTTTTTATGTAGTACCTATGTACTAGGCACTTTTCTATGAACTATCCCTGTTTTCTATAAACTTTTTCTATTTTCTACTTCTATGAACTTTTCTCTGAACTATCCTTATTTTCTAAGCCTGCAGAATCCTGTTATACTTGACTGAATTGCAGTGAAGCACAGAGTATGTTAAGTAAATAGAAACTTCAGATTTCCTCTTCTTCACATTAGAAAACAAAAAAACATAAATATGGTTGTCTACATTTATTTAGCATATACTATGAAAAGTTTAATATATTAGAAATTCAAAACTCTGTACATACTTGTATATATATAACTGTAATTACAAAACTGGTGATTTGAATATAGTCCACTCAACTATGAAGAGTTACTGAACTTGCATATGAGGATAATAATATGTGAGCTATGTCAGGAATTAACATGTAAATATTCTTCTTTGTACTGAAGTAAGATAAGTATATAAATGTGATAAAAATTAATGTCTGAGTACAAAACATCCATAAATATGCTATACATATTCTATAATTTATCATAAATTTTATTTGCCAAAAATGGACTTACAAGGTCGAGTTTAAAATTTAATTAGCAATTCTTTTTGACTTTTAAAATTAAAACTATGTATTTGATATTTGAATGAATTATTTCACTATAATTAATGATAATTTTAAAAACTATGCAGCAAAAGCTGGGCTGTGCTTTGATTTTTTCTTGCAGGATAACAGGCATTAAAAATCTTAGCATAGTAGTTACAGGTGCAGGATATTTTGGAATTCAGACAATCTTGGTTTATATTCTGGCTCTAAAATTTACAATACGAACTTTGGAAGGTTACTTGCATCTCTCCTGCTCATTTTCTTCATCTTTAAAATTGAAATTATAAAAAGTAATACTTATTAGGCACTGTATTTGTTTCCTATTGCTGCAGCAAGAAATTATCACTAATTTGGTGACTTGAAACAACACAAATTTATCTTAACATTCTAGAAGTCAGAAGTCTGAAATGAATCTCACTGGACTAAAGTTAAGCTGTGGGCATGGCTGTGTTCTTTCTGGAAATTCTTGGAGAATCCCTTTCCAGGTCCTGGGGGCTCTGGGCCTGTGGTTTCCCTAGAGCTTTTCAGGCAGGCGGTAATGTCGGGTTGAGTCCTTACATCACGTCACTTCAAATTTACTTCCTTTCACATTCCTCTGACTCTCTGCCTTAGTCTTACATATTAAAGAAGACTTGTGCTTACATTGATGTTACCTGGGTAATCTAGTATAATCTACTTGTCATCTGATTAACAACTATAATTCCATCTGTAATCTCAATTCCCCTTGACCTGGTAACATAAAATATGTACAAGTTTCTGGAGCATTACAATGTACACATCTTTGGGAGGTGGGCATTATTCTGCCTACAACACCTACATTCTGTGTGCCAGGCACTGTTCTACTTCCTTTTATAAATTAAATTCATAAGATTAAAATTATGGCTTATATACTTCATGTTTACAAGAACCTATATGAGTGGTACTATTATCTCTGCTTTACAGATCATCCAACTGAGCAATAATAGTAATAATAACTGCCTCAGAATAATCACATCTACTATTTAGGGATGCTGTCGGGATTAAAGAAAATGATATGTGCAAAATTCTTAAACAGTGTTTAGCACCCAGTATATTTTAATTATTATACAATATTATCTTGATCTTTATCATTTCTTATCCATGTTCCTTTGAGCACTCATCTGAAATGGGGAAACTCCGCAGAAGTAAACCTTTGTGACTTCTATTTAAATATAACAGATTAAATCACACATTTACAACCTCTCTCTCTTGAAACCACTCTAAAAGTAAAATGGGTAAAAAGAGCACAAGCACATAAAGTACATGAGAATAAAGAAAAGAGATGGAGCACGACAGCAACATTTTTACATTTGGAAATCAAATAAGCCATGAGAGACTTAGAAAAGCAAAGAGAATTAAACCATAGCAGGCAATAGGGGAATTTCACATGTAAGATGAATCACACCACAGAATCCTAAAAGACTGAGAAATTGGAGGTGCTGGATTCTTGACAAAGTATAGCTGCGTTAAACACACAGTGGTACAACAAGAGTAGGATTATTGGTTTAAAAATGTGTAAGACATAATTTGAACTCTAGAACATTCCTCATGCAGCTGATTTACTCCCTGGAGATGTTGAACCAAAAAGAATTTAGACAGTGGGGCACAATCATATGGGAACCTCACTCAACCAGATCCCTTTTCTTAGTCCCACTGCTCTCATCCCACAGAGGCAGTGGGTGATAGCTTAGGCCTATGCCCTTCTCTGGAGAATTTCTCTTACTTTGTCCAGAGATTCCTGGGAGTCATATTATTACCACCCTAAAGAAGGAAGGCAAAGTACTACTGATACAAAGGAACAGAATCATCTTATGATGAGGTTTATGTCCTACATCGCCCCCATTCCTCTCCTAGGGATCAGGTCTAGGATACAATTTATTTTGAGACCATAGTTATTTCTCTTCCTTGTTCTGCTTCCCTCATGCCATTGTAGGTTTCTCCTGAAGAGAAGGTTTCTCAGTAAGTCATAAGCATGTACATCCCTTCCCTAGGCTCTGCTTTTATGGTACCTAATCTAAGATTATGGGGCACTCTATTCATCATCTGAGCATGGAATTAAATTCTGTAAACTGAAAACTGAAACCCTGGGCCCAATCTCTCACTCAGCTCTAAGAATGCTGATTGATAAATGTCAACACACAATTTAGGAGATTGAAAAATTTCTTTCCAAGAAATCCAAGAGAGAAGATCTATAAATATTGAGGGTTGAGGTTATCTAAACAAAAGAGAAAAACTAGATTACCTTAGAGTAAAATCTACTAGTCAAAATATACTGCTACTCCATACATAGATTCTAATAAAATTTTTATTACTTCTCTCCTACTTGTCTACCAAGAATCATCACATAGTTTCAGAGAACCTTCTGTATTTTTATTTCTAAAAATAAATAAAATTATATATATATATATACGTAGAGAGAAAAGGAGAGAGAGAGAAAGTAGGAAATGCAATTCCAAAGAAAAAAGATAATACCGGGAGAAATAGATGAATGAAAAATATACTAATTATAATTGAGCCACTTTGGAGATATTTTGATGGTTTCTTACAGCATATGATCCAGCAATCATGCTCCTTCATATTTACCCAAGGGAGTTGAAAACTTATGTCCACACAAAAATATACATATGGATGTTTATAGCAGCTTTATTCATAATTGTCAAAACTTGGAAGCAACCAAGATGTCCTCTTGTGGGTGAATGGATAAATAAACTGTGGTACATGCAGACAATGGAATATTATCCAGTGCTAAAAGGAAATGAGCTATCAAGCAATGACAAGACAGAGCAACCTTAAATGCATATTGATAAGTGAAAGATGCTAACCTGAAAGTCTACATATTGTGTGATTCCAACTATATGACATTCTGGGAAAGGCAAAACTATGGGGAGAGTAAAACAATGAGTGGTTGTCAAGGCTTGCAGAGTGGAAAGAGAGATGCAAAGGCATAACACAGAGGATTTTTAGGGCAGTGAAAATACTCTGCATGATACCATGATACATACACCTCACTATACATTTGTCCAAACTCATAGAATGTAGTGAACCATAATTTGAACTACCAACTCTGGGAGATTACAGTGTGTCAATGTGTTAATGTAGGTTCAGCAGTTGTAACAAACATACCACTCTGGTGGGGGATGTTGATAATGGGGGAAGCTATGCATGAGTTGGGGAGGGGTATATGGGAAATCTCTATACCTTCCCATCAATTTTGCTCTGAATCTAAAAATATAAAGTCTTAATAAAAAACACACACACTAATTAATATCCTCAGAGACAAACAGCAATTTGCTTTCATTACACAAGAAAAGGAGCCTTTAAAGTAGAAATTTTGGAGAAAACAACCTGGTAGCCAAAAAGGAAAATTTAAATGAAGACTTATTCCTTAAGGTAAACATAGCTAATGTAATAAAATCATAGATGCATGATGACAGAAACAAGACAGATGCTTATTCCTCACTCTGTTTCAAAAGGCATTCTCAAGAGATGTTTAGATTTATTTCCTGCAATAAATTAACAAATAGGTAAAATGCCATAAAGAATTAAGTGCTGTGAAGAAGCTAACCATAGAATTGCTCTCTCAACAGGCTTGTTGGTAAAATTCTCTATGAAGAGGTATTATTTGAGCAAAGACAAAAAGAAGAATGATTCAGTAAAGATAAAAGGAAACATGAATGCATTTGAATGAAATAAAATAGAATATATATATATATATACACATAAGGATTTTTTTTAATTTAAATAATTATCTCACTTGATAAAGAGAGGCAAAATAACACTCCAAAGAAGAACTACTAAGACAAAAATAATTACAGATAACGAAGAAATTAAAAGAATTTTAGATCCACTCCATAAAAATGCATTTAGAAATATAGAACAAATGGATAATTTTCTAGGAAAATGAAATTTGCCGATTGCAAAATAATTGGAAAACCTACATAATTCAATTATGATGAGCTAAGGCATACAAATTATCAAAGAATTACCTATAAAATATGTATCAAAAAATAAAAAGGGGGAGCGGGCCCCATGGCCGAGCAGTTACGTTCACGTGCTCTGCTCGGGGGGCCCAGGGTTTCACCGTTTCAGATCCTGGGTGTAGACATGGCACCGCTCGTCAGGCAATTCAGGCCACGCTGAGGCAGCGTCCCAAATAGCACAACCAGAAGGACCTACAGCTAAAATAAGCAAGTAGGTACTGGGGGGCTTTGGGGAGAAGAAGCAAAAAAATAAAATTAAAAAAGAAGGAGATGGGCAACAGATGTTAGCTCGGGTGCCAATCTTTAAAAGAGAAAAGAAAAAAAAAATGTACCAGGTCAGTTCTACCAAATTTTGGGGTAAAAAGGATCATTCGACTTCCACTAACAATATTCCAGAGGCTATAAAAAGAATAAAGTATTATGATATAAGAATATCTATAATCCACAAATCCAACAAACAAAAATAAGATCAATTTTATGTAAGAATAGCACTGTAAATATCCTAAATATAACATTAGCAAACCAAATTCAGTAGCACATTAAGTGAATAATGTATTAATAGCGCCATGGCCAATAGCAGGATAAATCAGTATCAGGAAATTAATTAATATGATTTATCCTATCAATGTACTTAAGAAAAGTACATTATCCTTTTCACCGAAAATGAAAAGCCAAATTGAAAAAGAAATCAAGGCTCATCCTCTTTTCTTTTCTTAAATCTCTGAAGGTGTGTGAGGATCAATTTAATGGATTCCACAAGGATTTTAGTGTCAGGAAAAAGTTTCTTTTCAAAAACGTTGCTGGCTTTGCCTTATCACACAATGAAAATATAAAACTTGTCATGGTTTCCTTATTTTCTTGCCTGTCAAGAAACTAAATTTAGCTTTCAATCAAATTAATTAACTAATTGTATGTTTCTGGAGTATTTATTTTTCTTCTCTTTCCAAAAGATTTCTGACTTTTTATTTTTTGATTTTTTCATCTCTATTGACATATAATCGACATACAACATTGTATAAGTTGAAAATATTATGATTTGTCACACATATATATTGCGAAATGATTACTACAATAAGGTTAGTTAACACCTCCATATCCTCATATAATTACCCTTTCTTTTTGTGGTGAGAACATTTAAGATCCACTCTCTTAGCAACTTTCCAGCATTTAATACAGTATTTCTAACTGTAGTCACCATGCTGTATATTTGATCCCCATAACTCATTCGCCTTACAGCTGGAAGTTTGTACTCTTTGAACATCTCCTCTTCCCCCTCCCCCCCCCCACCATCCCCTGATAACCACTATTCTAGTCTCTGTTTCTATGAGTTTGGCTTTCTTAGATTCCATATATAAGTGAAATCATGCCATATTTTTCTTTTGCTGTCTGACATCTCGTTTAGCATAACGCCTGCAAGCGCATCCATGTTGTTGCAAATGACATTTCCTTCTTTTTAGGGATGAATGATATTCCATTGTGTATGTATATATACTTTTTCTTTATCCACTCATCCATCCATGGACACTTAGGTTGCTTCTATGTCTTGCCTATTGTAAATAACACTACAATGAACATGGGGTGCAGATATCTCTTTGAAATAGGGATTTCTCTTCCTTTGGATATATACCCCAAAGTGGAATTACTGGATCATATGGTAGTTCTATTTTTAACTTTTGAGGAAACTCCACACTATTTTTCATAGTGGCTGTACTAGTTTACATCCACACCAACAGAGCACAACGGTTTCCTTTTCTCCACATCCTAGCCAAGATTTATCTATTGTCTTCTTGATGATAGTCATTCTAACAGGTCCAAGTTGATACCTCATTATGGTTTTGATTTGCATTTTCCTGATGCTTAATAACGTTGAGCATCTTTTCATGTACCTGTTTGCCATTTGTATGTGTTCTTTGGAAAAATGTCTAGTCAGGTCATGTGTGCATTTTTTAATCAGATTATATTTTACTATTGTTATATGAGTTCCTTATATATTTTGGATATTACCCCTTACTAGACACATGGTCTGGAAATATTTTCTCCCATTCCATGTGTGACCTTTTCATTTTGTTGATTATTTCCTTTGCTGTGCAGAAGCTTTTTAGTTTGATGTAGTATCATTTGTTTATTTTTGCTTTTGCTGCTTGCACTTTTGGTGTGATACCCAAAAACATCATTGTCAAGAACAACGTCAAGGAACTTTTTCCCTATGTTTTCTTCTAGGTGTCCTACCATTTCAGGTCTTACATTTAAGTCTTTAATCCATTTTGAGTTACCTTTTGTGAATGGTGTTAAGATAGGAGTTCAATTTCAGTCTTTTGCATGTGAATATCCAATTTTTTCCAATACCGTTTATAGAAGAGACTGTACTTTTCCCATTAAGTATTCTTGGTTCTCTTGTCAAATATTAGTGGATCATATACACATGGGTTTTTATCTAGATTCTTGATTGTGCTCCATTTCTCTATGTGTCTGTTTTTATGAGAGTAGTATACTATATTGGCTACTGTAGGTTTGTAACATAGTTTCAAATACTGTGATGCATCCAACTTTATTCTTTCTCAGGCTTGCTTTGTCTCTTCTGGTTCTTTTGTGCTTCCACACAAATTTTAGAATTATTTTTTCTATCAGTGAAAAATGCCATTAGAATTGATAGGAAGTGCAATGAATCTATAGATGGATTTGGGTAGTATGGACATTTTAACAATAGTAATTATTCCAATCCATGAACATGAGATAGTTTTCCATTTATTTATGTCTTCTTCATTTTCTTTATTAATGCCTCATAATATTCAGTGTGCAGATTTTTCACCTCTTTGGTTAAATTTATTGCTAAGTATATTATTTTTTGATGCTATTATAAGTGGTATTGTTTTCTTTTTTCCCAGATATTTCATTGATATCTGTATTGAAACGTAGTTGATTTTTGCATGTTGATTTTCTATCCTGCAACTTTACTGAATTCCTTTATTAGTTCGAACAGTTTAGGTGGACTCTTCAGGATTTTCTATATGTGAGAGCATATCATCTGCAAACACAGAAGATTTTACCTCTTCCATTCTAATTTGGATGCATTTTACATCTTTTTATTGGCTAATTGTTCTGGCTAGGACTTCCAGTACTATGTTGAATAGAAGTGGTGAGAGTGGGCATCCTAGTATTGTTCCTGATTTTAGAGGAAAAGCTTTAAATCTTTTTCCATTGTGTATTAAGTTTGCTGCGGGCTTGTCATATATGCCCTTTATTACTTTAAGATACATTCCTTCTATATCCAACTTATTGAGAGTTTTTGTTATGAAAGGATGTTGAATTTTGTCAAAATGTTTTTTGCATCTATTGAGATGATCATATGATTGTTATCTTTCATTCTATTAATGTGATATATCACATTTATGGATTTGCATATGTTGTACCATCCTTGCATCCGAGGGACGAATCCCACTGGATCACAGTGTATGATTCTTTTAATGTGCTGCTGAATGTATTTTGCTAAAAACTTTTGCATTTATGTTTATCAATAGGATATTGGCTTTTTTTCGTTTCTTGCAGTGTCTTTATCTGCCGTTGGTATCAGGGTAATGCTGGCCCCATAAAATGCGTTCGGGAGTGTTCCCTCCTCTTCTATTTTTTGGAAGAGTTTGAGAAGGATTGGTGCTAATTCTTCCTTAAATGTTTGGTAGAATACACCAGTGAAACCATCTGGTCCTCAGCTTTTCTTTGTCATGAGGCTTTTGATTACTGATTCAATCTCTTTACTCAATATCATTCTGTTCAGATGTTCTATTTCTTTATGATTCAGTCTTTGTAAGCTATGTGTTTCTAGGAATTTATCCATTTTTCCCAGGTTGTCCAATTTGTTGGAGCGTAAATACTCATAGTTGTCTATTATGACCCTTTGTATTTCTGTGTTATCAATTATAATGTCTCTTTTTCATTTCTGATTTTGTCTGAGTCCTCCCTCTTTTTTCCTAGTCTGTTTATCAATTTTGTTTATCTTTTCAAAAAGTCAGCTCTATAATTTTGAAACAGTTTTTAAAAACTGAGAAATTTTAAATTTAGTATTCTAGAATTCACATAGAAAATAAACAAGAATAATAATGAAAAATAACTAAGAAGTATTAAATCACATCTAAAAGCCCAAATAATTAAGAAACGTTTATTGGCAAAATGACAGGTAGAGAGATAATTAGGAGAGATTTAAAAGTCCAGAAATAAAAAATTACATATTGGAATAAAATATATGATAAATATGCCTACTCAAATAGGGGGAAAATGGATTATCAATTAATGATTGCAAAGTTGGAAGAACTGTGAAGAAATAATATACATTCCACAAATTTTATGTTTGGATAAATTCTGAATGACCAAATATTTAAAAGTAAATAACAAAACCATGAAAGTAATGAGCAAATATGAATTTCTTTATGCAACAAGTGGGTTATAAAAGTGACATCACTCAAAAGCGATAATATGAAAGACCTTTAAAAAATAAAAATATAAGATAAAGATTAAAATGTAATTAATATGCAAAAATATAAATCAATTAATCTAAAATATGTCTATTTGGAAATATTATAATAATAATTAATATATTACTTTTAGCAGGACTAAGGAAAAGTCAAGATTATGAATCATACAGATAACATAACTATAGAAAAAGGCAGTGGGAAAAAATAATTCTACCTGTAATTCTAAATCACAAAGTTGAAAAGTTAGAGAAAATGTTTGATTTCCCAACAAAATATAAATTACAGAAATAAACCCAATAAGAAGAGCATTTGCCATAGTCAATATTGAAAAAGAATCAGAATTCGATAGTCACACTTGTGTTTTCAACTAGGTTTGAGAGAACTGATAATTTCAATCTTCATTTAAATTACTGCGGACCACAGAACAAGATAGCCAGCTCTCTAACTTATTTTAGACATTTTAAAATTTTGA
Organism: Equus przewalskii; assembly: GCF_037783145.1. Classification (NCBI taxonomy): domain Eukaryota; kingdom Metazoa; phylum Chordata; class Mammalia; order Perissodactyla; family Equidae; genus Equus; species Equus przewalskii. The sequence continues at coordinate 73,319,095 of NC_091833.1, read as the reverse complement.
CAAGAAAAAAATTATAGAGTAAAGTAACTGTGAACATGATAACAAAATTCAAAATAAGAGAAAATGGATTCCACACAAAAAATACACTAATGACAGACATACATTTTTCATCTAACATCATACACTTACATTGGTATTTATAAAAATTTCTGATTAATTAAAGATTTAGTTATCTGCATAGCTCAAATCTCAGTGAAATTTATTATTTTCTGGGATAGCACAACTGAATTTAATAAATTAAGATTAGTAATTAAATGGATTAGACATATATCCAACTAAACCTTAAAGAATAGTAACTGAAATGGACACATATTTATTAAGTAAATTGCAAAAAAAAGTTGCACAAAATTGTAAAACATTGTATCTACCAAAGCAACTGTCCAGATGGCTTCAAGGATAGTTTGAGTCACGGAACAGACAGATGGTTTTCGTGCTACGAATGAAGTCACTCAAGTACATAGAAAAATAAGATAACTTTACCGGTAGCCTAATCTACCAAAGTAAATTCACACCAAAAAAAGATGTACATAGATTTATAATCTTGTGTTCATTTGTTTGGGAAAATAAGCAATTGAAGGAAATAAAACCCAATGTATAGTTAAACCAAGCAAGATTTATCTCAAGAATGCAGGATTGTTTAATATGAGGAAAATGAATAAAATTCATTCAACTGTCAATGATAAGAAATTACAGAAGTCGCAAAAATTGAAAAAATATTTTAATACAATTTAATTTTCAGGATAGAGAGAAACTTAATCACTCTTACATTGTAATGGTACAGCCGCTCTTTAAGACAGTCTTGCGGTTTCTTATAAATGTCAACATGCAACTACCATGCAACCTAGCAATTGTATTCCTGGACATTTATCCCAGAGAAAGGAAAATTTATGTTCACACAACAACCTGTCCACAAATGTTCATAACAGCTTTATTTGTAACAGCAAAAACTGGAAATAAACTGGAAGTCCTTCAAAGGGTGATTGGTTAAGCACACTGTGGTATATCCACACCATGGACTACCATTTAGCAGTAAAAAAAAATGAACTAGTCATACATGAAGACTCATCCAGAGAATTATGATTAAAAAAGCCAAATCCCAAATTTTACATTCTATATGATTTCAATTATAAGACATATTTGCCATGGAAAATGTTAGAAATGGAGAACAGTTTAGTGATTTGTAGAGGTTGGGCAGAGAGGGGCTGGAAAGGAGGCAGTTGTTATAAAGTTATAAAGCTGTAGCACAATAGAGATTCTTATAGTGATGGACCTGTTCAGATTCCTGACTGTGGCGATGGATATACTAACACACACACGAGATAAAATAATATACAATTAAATCCACGTACATACACATACCCACCCCTACACACAAATCAGTACCAGTAAAGTTGGGAAATACGAATAATATCAGTGTATTGTGTCAAAATCAGTATCCTAGTTGTGATAATATTCTATGATTCTTAAAAATGTGACTATTGTGGGAAACTAGGTGGAATGCAGGTGAGATCTCTCTGTATTATTTCTTGCAAGTATATGCGAATCTGTAATTATCTAATGAAAACTTCTTTAAATATTACTAAATGGATAATTGAAGGATACTTGGTTAGCATGTCAAACAACATTATCCTTACTTGGGAAACTAGAGGCATCTTCGCTGAATTTTTAAAAATTTAATCTATTTTTAATATTTTTCTAAAACTTGTAACCAAAAGTACTTTTTGAAAATGACAAATCACTGAAAATAATAAAAAATAATTTTTTAACAAATGTTTGTTTTCCTATCTGGAAAACATGAGAATAAATTCAAATATCAAAGGAATATATGATGTGATGGTAAATTAGTTCATAATCAGGGAAATGAAAGTGAAAAAAAGGATATTATATTCAGAATGGCAAATAGGCAAATATTTATAAAAGTAACATGTTGATATGTGTACAGAAATTTGTACATCTCAAACAGTGCTGGTGGGCATTTATAGTAAACACTTTTGTTTTTTTTGAGGAAGATTAGCCCTGAGCTACCATCTGCCACCAATCCTCCTCTTTTGGCTGAGGGAGACTGGCCCTAAGCTAACATCCATGCCCATCTTCCTCTACTTTATATGTGGGACGCTGCCACAGCATGGCTTGACAAGTGGTGTGTAGGTCCACATCCGGGATCCGAACCGGCAAACCCCAGGCTGACAAAAAGAAATGTGTGAACTTAACTGTGTGCCACCGGGCTGGCCCCATTGTTTTTTTTAATCTAGTCTTTTTTATCTGAATTATTTAAACAAATGTGCACTATGTTTTTAGTCAAATAATTAAAAATGTTTAGGAGTCATCTCATATGAATTATTTCACCTACTAAAAGAACTGTCTGTGCTCTGTATTTCTGAAATGGATATACTTACCCAAGTCCATACTACTAACAAAAATAAAATTATTTAAACACAGATGTTACAAAATCTAAACACACTTTTTGCAGTGTTTGGTAAAATTTATATTTCAACTATATCTACTTTATGACAATTGCAGTGTTTACCGTGTGGAGACATAGTTGCAGCTTACGGGGGCAAACAAGTACTTGCTAGAAATTTGCACATTTTCTCAAATAGCCAACACTACAACTGTCCTGAAAAAAAAAAAAAAAAAACCCTAGCAAAAGGAGAGACTATTGATAGGAGGCAGAATGGGGTTATCTAAACTCCAAAATAACATAGTTCTTTCTGCTACTTTTCTATAGACTTCTTCCTTTAAAAAAATATCTGTATGCTGTAAATAGCAGTACCATTTTTCCTTGAAAATTAATTTCCTTTTATAGTACACTGTCTTACGTTGAAAAATTAGTATTTGTTAGTCTCAGTATGAACTTTACAAAACGACCTTTCAATCAGCTTGGTTTGGTGCTCTTGGCCTAATTTCTGGAATTTGAATTAAGAAGAGAAAATTGAAATACCGGGCTTTACTTTCTATAGGACATTTTATTAATTCAGTTTATTAATGCTTTTGTGACCTGTTGTCTTGTTTAGCAAGGATTTTCATTTTGTTAGCAGTGCTTGTTACCCTCCTGCGGAGTGTTTAATAGATGATCACATGGAACAACTTATGTGTCATTGTCGCAATTCACTGTGGCTCGCCTCTGCAAGCTATTTAGCACTGAGTCATATATTCTCATGTACCTAAGCTAAAATTAGCCCAGGTTTCTCATTTTCATGACATTACCAAATAAAGAAAAATAAGGAATCAACAGAAAAAAGTGCCCTCTATAAAAACCAAGAAACCACAAGTAAGTGGTAATACCCACAAGAAAAAACAACTTCTTGTTAGTTAACCATACATTAGAAATCATCGTCATCGACATTTACTGAGCATTATTATATGTTTAGAGCTACACAGGACAAGGAAATGATTTTGTTTGGTTTGGGTTTTTAGAAAAGTTTCCTCCCTCAAGGATTTTCTATTTGAAAACAGCGTATTTGAAACGCAGTATAAGAGAAAAAGCAAAGATCTTAAGTGCCTAACAATATCAGCTATTTCTCAGGATACTGTTTTCTTCCTCTCTCTTATCAAAAAAACATTTTTTGAGGATGAAATTACAGAATAAAAAACTTTTTATAAAAGTGCTCTCTCAATTATACTATCTGGTGTTTACATGGTGCTAATCTGTGTTTAGTTGCTAAATAAATTTAGAGAGTTTTAAATTTTCAAATACAAAACCACTAAACTATAATGCATTTCTATCTCCCTAAATATATTCAAGTCTTTATTGTTGTCACTTACATGCCCAGGGACAAGGGTCAGTTAGCTCTCTTGGTCCTAACTTCTTCAGTAATGTTTATTTTCCCCTCACTGTCATTCACTGAATACTACTGCCACCATGCTGGTCAAAAGGAGACAGGCTTCCTGTGCATTCTTTTCCAAGTAGGAAGAGAAACTATAAAGGAATGAATGAATGCAAGTTCCCTGGTAACGTATTAGAGCTGAACTATATCTCAGTCATACAAAATGCTTCTGGTAAAAAGCTGATGGTAAAAATTAAAGCGGTCCCTGAGATTGGCATAAATTCAGCAAGTCTGATTTTTACATTTTAGTTTAGTAATTTGTGTTATTTGGCCATTGTGGGAGTGACGCCCCACCACTTCTCTCACCTGCCTTCAAGCCCCCTTGGCATGAGGGGCGCACCATTATGGCACCCCTAACTGAGAAAGCACTGCCACAGCAACTGCTCAGATTCAAATCGTGCAGTGAGGAGGGCGGGGAGAGAGAGGGAAGGAGAGGGGGAGAGAGGAGGATGGGTGGGGGAAGGCAGAAAGGGGAGAGGGGGAGTGAGGGAATGACTCCTTTTCTGCATAGGACATGTCCCATTCCCACAGAGCCAGCCTATTGTCTGAGGGTGGCCTATTGTGCATTCCAGGGTCTTCTTCAGCCTGTACCTAAACCCAGCCTCCTGCATGGCTGTGGCCTTATTCATCTAGAACCTTTGTAAAACTACTCTTTGAACTCACTCCAACACTCTACAGTCTGAATCATTTTCCTTGGGCTATTCATGCAGCTCAAATGAATTAGGCCACCTTTTGAATGAAAATTTTTGAAAAAGTAAATGATCACAAATAATTGGATATTGAAAAATGAAAAATTTGAAGTAGTAGCAGTCTTCCATTAACAACGACCTAAAATGAAAAAATATCCATCTTGCGCTAGCTCAAAATCTTTACTCATGCCACTCAGGTTTGCCCTGTAAAATTTATATAAGTTGTGAGTCACAGAAATTCATAATTCACACCTAAATGATGCAGCAAAAACAATAACAGACTACAAGGCTAGAGCTGGACTTGCCATGCTCATGTGATCCAGTTCTCCTACATGAAAGCAGCTTCTGTGGCACAAAGAGGAAATTCAGGTCACTCATAATTTGTGAAAACCCTTGGCTTCCACCATGCTTTTAAACTGTTTTCCTTAGACTCTTTTCTCTTTCAGAAGCACCAGAATTAGTTAACTAGAAATTTCAAATTTTATTTATTGTTGACACCATTTGGATTGCTATCCCTCAACTTTTCCCCTTTGTCTTGCTCTATGAGACAACCTGTGCTCAGTGACAAACTTTGTGATCACTCTCCTTTGTCCTCAGATGTAATGCACTCAATTGGTCAAAGGTGAACCTTTTCTAAATTGCATCAGGTATAACATCTCCTAACAATTCCTCCTCAGAGATTCATAAGTCAAAAATTTATTCTGAACTTCCCCACTTTGGTCCAAGTATTTTTCCCATGATTACATATCTCTATCTGTATCCATACTAAATAAAGCGCATTTGCAAAGTAGTGTATTTGGCTTTCTCTTGTCTATATTAACAATTTTATTAGATTCCATATTCGGTAAAATGGTTGTACAAACTAATTATTCTTTTCCTATTGATAAGGACTTGTTTTGGATTATAGATAATTCGAAATTATTATTTATGTCTTTAAGAACATCTTAAAACAGTATTTGCATTCTTCTCAAACAAAGAGTATATTTGCAGTTTTTTCTATAAGTGTCAATAGCTGCAGTGCCTCTTTCAAATATTATTTTTTAATGTTTGTGTATTTGTGAACTTTGTTAATTCAGAAGATATAATTTCTTGCTGGGGATTAATTACTTAATTCAAGAAAGATAAGTATGTAAACAGAGGAAGAATGGAGGAAGACTTGCTCACCACATTGAATTTCTGTTAAATATTAGTAAAAAAAAAAAAAAAAAAAGTGATGACTCTAAGGATTTTTATTCATGTAAAAACAGAGAATAGGTTCCCAAGTGTATATTCTGCAGACTTGTAGAAAGAAAATGGGAAGGTGATGAGAGTATTTACAATTGGCCACATTTCATTGCTTTTCTATGAAAAGAAATATATCTTTCATTTATTCTCTGTTTACTGACATTTACATTTGGCTGAAAACACTGCCTTACAGCCATAGATACACTGCTTGCTGCTAGGGACTGTCTTAGAATTTTGACTTTTTTTTCCTCTTTAACTTCTGCTATTTTGAAAATTCTCATATAAGATACAAAATGAGTAATGATCTCTTTTCAACTCTAATGGACTTATTTTCTCACTATTGGATTTCTGTATCACTTTTGTTTCCTTGCTTGTGCTTTTTTTAAAGAGAAGACTGTATGGCTTGGACAATGCATGATTGATTGTTAGAAAAAGAAATCTAAAGCAATTCATGGATTCTATTCCAGGCTATGGATTTACTTGCTGATTTCTTGAGAAACTGTAAGTCTCTTTTTATGGAAGGGAAAGAAAAAAATAATGACCACATAGTGACATGAGTGTAAGTTGAGTTCCCGTGGCTCTTAAAACCAAGAATATAGTTTAAAATGTGTGTTTATATATATTTTTTGGTCAAACGAAAGAATGGTTTTTTGTGTCCTTTCTCAGAAATCAGCAATAGTGCTATAGAGATTCCAGTATTTAATTTCAGCTGAGGAATGTGGGTGTTTTCTGAATAGTAACAGTTTTACTTGTCAGAAAGAAATAATAGATTTTTGAAAAATGGGAGACCCTCCAGTTCAAGTTACAATGTTTTTATGGTAGGTCAACATATCAGAGCAAAGCAAGGAAAGGAACTACTTTTGGATTAATTCTAATGGGAAGAATGAGGGCCACCTCAGGGATGGCTGTGGAGAATGAAGCCAGTCTCCTTGCTGCGGACAGATTTCAACTGTGAGTGTGAAGTGTCCTGCAATGAGTCGACCGTCCTAAGCATAAATAGAGTGTTAGATATCAGTCTTAAAAGGAACTTAGTCACGATGATAGTCCTGTGATGGTACCACAAGGCACTTTTCATATTCCTATTTTCATTTACTCAGATATAAATCCCTAGTAATATAAAATACGATTCATATATGTAAAACTATTTTATTGAACCAAATGATTGATTGTTTCTCTATTGCTATAGCATTGGTGACTTAAAACAATGCATCAAAAGGAAAATGAGACACTGAGGATTCTGGACACATTATTAATGTAGTTTTGTATCTCAAAAGAATCTGGTATGAAAATAGGTTTGTACTTTCCCTCCAGATGTTAGATCAAGAGGAAGGCTGTTGCTCTTTACTTGCAACAGCTGGTAGGTGGTGGAGGTACACTGGAAATGGGGAGAAAGCATACTTTTCAATTATTTATATAAATCAAATTCACCAATAATGATTTTAATGAAACATATCAAGCTGAATAACAGTAGCAATGAGGTGAACTCAGCTATTCCATAACTTTGTCAGCTCAACAATGTGTTAATATTATGGTCAAAGAGAACATGGCCATTCAGATGCAGGCAACTTCTTTCCTTAGTTCTGCTTTTTAAAATGTAACATTCAGCAATGCATTTACATGGGAAACCTTTCAATATCAAATTTTAATTTAATGAATCAGCACTTTTTTGCATTCACAGGATGCAATATAATGGCCTGTTGGGGAGAAGGTGAGAAGATAGTTCTATCAAATTTCAGAAACTAGCACTTATGACTTTAATGGAAACAAATTGCTCTTTTTCTCCCTTGCATTAGGCTTTCTAAAATTGTGCTTTCATTTCAAATCCAACCTAAGACAATTTATCTCCAAGTAATTTCCAAATTGCTGAAAACAAACATGATTTTCCTTCACTAAACTTTTGTTTTCTAGAACAATATGTCAAAAAGAAACATTAAACAATAGACACAATAAATGTCTTGTTGGTAGGGTCAATATAATCACCTAAATACCTACATCAGACAGCACTAATGATTCAAACTAAGAACAATTCCCTTAATTAAAATGTAACATTCTTATACAAATGAAACATGAGGCTAATACTCTCAAACTTTCAGATTCGATAAACTATTTAAGCATTTCGTCTGTAAATACACAGCAAACACTAACTGCCAATTATCAAAATGCTTTTTAATGGATAGATTCCAGGTCAACATGCCCAAAATCAAATTTATAATCTTTCTTCTCAACTTAGTCATCCTCCTATATTTCCATTTTGAATAAACCGTTTATTTTACTTAACCTACAAATTCATGAGACCCCCTAGACTTCCCTCCCTTCTCCTACCACATCTCAGAGGTCACTGAATGCTATTCAGTTTACTATGTTAGTATCTCCAAATATCAACCCCTGCCTAGTTAGCAATGACTTGTCAAATTTGACCCTCTCCCACCTGAACCACAGTAAGATTCACTCTTCCTCATTATCCATAGTTTTATAATCTATCATCCTAAATTCAACAGGGATTAAGCTAAAATATAAACAACCATGATTCACCTGTTTCTTTGTATTTTTAATGTTCTCAGGGGGTCCCACTGCTTAAGAGCTTATTAGAATATCATGAGATATTCTCCAGAATTTCTCCTTTGCCTAATTTTTCTTTGTTACATAAATATAGTCTACATTTCAATCAGGACCAAAACTCTGAAGTTCCCGTAACTCTCTGATATATTTCTAGTTTGGCACATGCTGTTCTGCCTCCTGAAATATTCTTCTTTCCTCACTAACCTCCCATTCTCACTCTGCATCCATCTGGAAAAAACCTATTCCTATTTTATGATCCATATTAAAACATTTCTTCTTTGAGACTATACCTTATGCATTCAAGTTGATGACTTGTGATTTGTTTCAATATTCTATTTTGGAAATATTTGCAATATTGTACTTAATCACATTTTATTCCAATGATTTACTTACATCCCTATCTCCATCCCTGACTGTGTGCCCTTGAGAACAAACAGCGTTCCACATTTATCTTTTTATCCCTAGCACTTTCCACAGTGTCTGACACATATTATGACTCAATAAATGTTTTGTTGAATTTAATTGTCATAAACTGAGTCAAAGACTATGTACTTATCTAAAGCTCTGCCACTTACCCAAAATTTCGTTAGGCTGTGAATCATACCCAGAAAGAACACAAGCTTTGAGATGTCTATTAATACAACTAGTACCATTGACTAAAAAGCGGTTATGCAGATCATAAACAGAGTACTAAGAAGGCGGTTGAAGACTTATGTCATATAATGACAGGAAACTGATAATGAGAATCTGGTTTTGTTTCATTTTTCATGTTTTTTGAAGACTCAAATCTCAGCCTTAGTTTCCACTTTCCTTAGAGGTATAGCACTATTTACCTTCCTCGTAAGAATTATAACTTGGTTATGGAGTCAGTTTTTAAAAGTACTTTGAAGTGAAAAGTGGTCATAAATTATTACTTAAACAAAAGTGATGTTGCCTTTCTATGGGGTTCAGCCTGCTCCCAATGTTTAATTTCTTTTTATGTTTCCTCCATAGATTGGAGGGAACTCATGAATCATCAAAACTCACAGGAGCTGATGGAAACTGGCCAGAAAGATGAGACATTCTAATAAAAAATAATTTACATTGAAATAAAATTGCAGAAGGTGAGAAGAATAGCACAACTTGCTTCTGTGATGTTGCATATCTAATATAAATAGAAATCCTGTTAAAAGATATTTTGGAAAAGATTTTGGTTCCTTCCAAGCTAAACATTGCATTCTAATTAAAAATATAAGACATTCTAACTGAAAAATTCCTCCACGAGACAGTCAAGTGTTATTTTAATTTGGGCAACTTTTTTTTCTATTATCTATCTATATAAGATTTTTATAATGTACATACAATACCTATATAACATTTTTTTATCATGTGAGCACATGAGTTTTATCTTTGTGTTTCTCAGTCTGTATCTGTGTGACTATATCTCAGCATAACTAGTAGTTCTTATAATAAAGAAAAAAATTAAGCTAAGTCTTATGAGTATTTCAAAAGTGAAATCCGTTCAGTTTTATATGATGATTACGTAAAAACTGAGAGTTTTCATAAATAGGTTATACTGCCTTCTAAACTTACTCATTACAGAGATAGACATTTGTATCCATTAAGTATCATATAAATAAAATCATATGTCTGCATTAGTATATGCATAAATCGTAAAGAAAGAGCACTCAATATTGAGACTGACAATCTATGGACTGAAACAGAAATATATATAAGGAATTAATAATAAATAAGCATATGAAATAATTTTTAAAGCAATCAAATTATGTATTGGGGATATTTTAAAAGTGAAATATGGACAACAAAAGGTATAAGAAAATGTAGAAGATGTTCTGAGTACTAGAAGATAAGAGTGGTAGGAAAGTACAAATAAAAAAGCTAATTCAGAGAAAACCTGATTAATGGATAAGACCAAGTCACTCGAGTATGAAGGAATGGATGGCAACTTCTGAAGGGATGGTAACTTGAATGGATTGTAAGAACTGCTATCGTGACACTGTAACTATTTTTCTACCAAAAAAAAAGCAGTAAGCACTATTTTACTATAGGAGGCTTTCTTGAGAAGCTGCTGAAATAGCCTCTTATGTTTTCTAAATTTCCAGAGGAACCTAAAAGTATCTATCAATGGGCAAAACCCCACACATCCACATTCTTTGGAAATTATAAAAATGCAATTTACATTGCTGCTGAGTGATAAATCTATAGTTTATCTTATGGGATTTTCTGCAATTGATTGTAGTCTTGAAGGTGACATGACTTTATAAATAGTATCACACTTCTTAAAAGATATGGGACATCCTTAATAAATGGTGTATCGATTTCATTTGGGTATGATTGACACACTGTAAAATGCAAACATTTTAAGTTTACAATTTGATGTGTTTTGATAAATGTATGTACTCATGTAACCACAATCATAATTAAGATATAGAATATATTCATCTCTCAAAAAAGTTCCCTTATGCTCCCTTAGAGAAAATTTTCACCCAACTGGTCCTAACTAACTACTTATCTTTATGTCACATTACATTAATTTTGTCTGTTCTGGAATTTCATATAAATAGAGTTATACAATATGTACTTTTTGTATTTGGCTTCTTTCACTCAACAAAGTGATTTTTGGGATTCAGCTATGTTGTTTGTGCATTAGTACTTTATGCCTTTTTATTGCTGAGTAGTATTCCGTGGTATGGATATACATTTATTATATGTAATATCCGTTTATCCTGTCATCTGTTGATGGATATTAGTTGCATTTCTGGTTCGGGGCTGTTATGAATAAGCTTCTATTAGCCTTGACAGTGGAGTGTTTATATAAACATAATCTTCCATTTGCCTTGAATATATATGGAGGAGTAAAATTGCTGGATTATTTAAATGAATAAGAGCCTGCCATACTTTTTTCCAAAATGGTTCTAATATTTTATATTTTCTCCAGCAAAATATGGGAGTCTCAGTTCCTCCATTTCCTCTCAACATTTAGTAATGTCATTTACTTTTACCATTCTGTTAGAAGATCTTCTTAAAGTTTTAAATTTAATTATTTTTATCAGTCTTTTCCTCTTTAATGGTTATTGCTTTCTGTGTCCTGAATAAGAAATCTTTGCTTTCCATAAGGCCATAAATATTTTCCTTTATGTTTTTCTCTAAAACTTTTCTACTTTTAGCTTTTACATGTAGGTTTATGATACATTCAAGATAATGTCAGTGCATGGTGCTGGGCAAGACTTGAAGTTCATTTTTCTCCTGTAAACATCCAGCTGTTGTAGCATTATTTATTAATTCTTTCCCTATTCAATTTCCTTAGAACTTTTGTCAAAAACCATCAATCATATATGTGTGAGTCAGTTTTTGGATTCTATTGTGTTGCATTGATATCCATGTTTGTCGTAACATCAGTATCATTCTGTCTTCGTTGATGAAAGTTTGTAATAAACCAGGTAGTGTACGTGTTACAACTTTGTTCTTTTCAAAATTATGTTGACACTCAAAATCCTTTGCATTTCAACATGAATTTTAGTATCAGCTTCTCAATTTCCTAAAAAATTTCCTAATTATATGGATTTCTCTCTATTCGATAAATATTGTGAATTACATGTATTATTTTTGGAATGTTAAGCTGGCCTTGAATTCCTGATTATAGTTTACTTGGTAATGATATATTATGTTATTATATATTGCTAGATGTGACTTTCTAACGTTTTGTTAATGGTTTACCATCTAGGTTCATGGAGAATGTTAGTCTATAGCTATGTTTCCTTATAAGGTATTTATTTATTTAATATCAAGGTTGCCTCACAAAATGACCCAAGGATTGTTTTTTGAAAGAGTTTGTCTACAATTGATATTTATTCTCTAATGTTTGATAAATTCATCAGTGAGTTTCTTTTGTGGTGATTTCCTAAATTTAAAATTGAATTCCATATGTATGGCAATTCATTGCATATATACACATACACATATAATGAATTCATTCACATACATATATATGGCATATGTGTGTGTATATATGTATACGATGTACTATCATATATAATTTTCTTATTTCTATTTGTGTCAGTTCTGCTGTTTTCTGCATCCTCCCTTTCTTCTCTCCTTCTAGATCTCCAATTACACAATTACTCCATTTTCTGCTTGATGTTTTTCCCCATGAGACTGAGGATCTTTCATTTTCTCATAGTTTAGTATTTTTTTACTTGAGCCTCAATTTGGATATTTTCTATTGCTATATTTACAAGTTAACTTATCATATGCAGTATTTAATATGCTGTAGAGCTGCAAATATTTTTTATTTCATATATGTGGAAGGGCCTAACAGACCCCACAAAATATACTTACATAAGGCTTTTATTTAAAGGTAAAGGATATGCGCAGTAGGAGAGCACACCAAAGCATTGGAGAACTAACAGACATCAATATGTAAGCACCCCAGGGATTGGCCTGAAGCAGACTAGGCCGTTCAGCTTCAGACAGTATCTGTGTCAATATCTATGACAGGAATTTTGGCTTTGGGAGAGCTCAAAGGAAGAATTTTCAGAAGATGCATTTATGTCTCCTTGACCATCTGATCAAGCTTGTCTTTTCAAGTTGGTTAGACTGTATTAATGATGTTTTTTATTTTCTATATTTTATGATGCTTTGATATCTTGGGGGAGTCTAGCTGGCTGGGGAAAGACTGTCCCTCCCAGGGCTAGCTAATTCCCAAGATAACAATTTGCCTGTCGGCATGCCTTTCATATGCAAACCAAGCAATCCCAGGTCTATATCCTCAACCACCTTCTTTATTTAACTCTTACACACTGAGCCAACATTTCCCCTTCCCCAAATTAACCCAGGGCCAGGTACCAGACTACTAGGGACCAGCACTACAGCCCAGAACTTACAGACATTATTCAGACTAGCCAACCTTATGCTGTTTCCCTGCCCTGCCCAGCCTTAGCTTTCCCACAGAAAACACAATACTAAAGGTCTAGGCCATGTTTTCTCCCTTGTTCCTTCTGCTTCATGAACAAACTTGGTGCTTTGCCATGTGGCCCTGCATAGCATGGCACACTCCCTCCTCTTGAGAACTATAAATAATAAGTCTTCTTTCAGTGGTATTGATCTCTCCGTGTTGCCACTCAGTACAGTTGGGGCATTGGGCAGCTGCAAACCATCAGTGAAGAAACTGACCTCTGGGGTCGCCAGGAGAGTTTGAGTCCATCCGTAAGCAGGACATTATAAATTCTATTGTCCTTACCTTGGACAAGAATTAATAACCAGACATCTAAACAGGCCCAAAGACGAAGATAGAGCTTTTGCTATTCAGATAATGGACAGGAATCACCAAAACTCAAGCTCTGACTCTCAGTCAAGACTTTGTCATTATAATTGCTCATGCCCTTCTTTTCTGGTATGTTTTGCACAATCTACAGAACATAAAAAGCAAAAGGATATTGGTGAAAATAATAATCATTTGTGTCATCAAATGAGGTGTATATTTCTCTTTAAAGAAACATTTCAGTATACCAAACACTTTAGTCTACTAGTACAAACTTTTTCACAATCGTGTAAAAGTTTGACAATTCTCTTGTCATGATTTTTTAACTTTATGAAAGGTATCAATAGATTAATTCAATATAACAAGTACTTGATTAATAACTAAATCTAGTTCTTCTACTGCCTGATAAGCTTCTATTGAAAGCACTTCATGTGGATGTTTTAATTCAATTCTCCAATGTATTTGATCAACAATATCAGTGCTATCATTCATTTTATCAAAATTAAATTTATACTACCAGTTATAGCAGTATTACACCAAATAGCAGTTAGAATACGAATTAGACTGAGAACACTACAAAATGAGTCAGCATTACATTATGATTTTCTGTGCCTTCTTTCTCCGATTTGAGCCTTCCCTGCTTGAACCAATATCTTCACTTTAAATTCTCTGAATTTCTCATTTTGGTATCATATCAAAAATAATTTTTGCTATTTCAGATAAAGGTCATATTCTTTTCCCACTTGACCATGTTGTCCAGGGAATTACATGTCCCATTTTACCAGATATGATTCTCAATAACCTTAAGCAACCAATGGAAACATTTACCATAGGAGAACCCTATGGTTAAATTAACACTGAAAGACATTTCCTTTTCTTTCCAGTAACAGAAAGATGTTAAATGCATTTATATTAGAGAAAATGCCCTAGAATATTTTCTTAACTCATTTATTTTTATCTATTTGCTCTTTTAGTTACTGAAAGATGAATGTTAAAATTTCAACTTTCCATATGAAACTTTTTCTTCTGTTGCTCACCAGACTGTTTTACATAAGACAATCTCCACGTTTGTTATCATTTTTTCCCAATAAAATTTTAATTTTCCAGCTTTTTCTGGAATGTAATACTTTTCATTTTGTTTATATTAAAGGTAAATTTCTTGAACTACCTTAATAGTTTGTAGAAAAATATAACTCAATATCCTATCATATTCAAAGCACAGTTTAGTTATTTTACCTTCTATGATATTATTTAGGAACTCTAAGCTTGCTGTAAGGGATTCCCTCATTTTGTGATGGAGGAATAGGAATACATTTTCTAATAGTTCAATCCATTTCATTCTCTTATTCAATCAACATTTATTAAGGATATAGCGTGTAACAATTATTCAGTAGACATGGATATTCAAAGATTAAAGATTTGGTCTCTATTCATTTAGCTCACAGAGCAGTCTGGATCCTTTCATATAAGTTATTACCCTGATTCATTTTCCTTACATTTCGCCAATGATAATGATAAATATCTGAAGAAAACTCACTTCTATCCTCAAGGAATAAGTTAATGAAAAAGTCTCATGAACTCGTTACAGTGAGGATTTCAAGAATAGCATATACTAGCTTATTTATAGCTGTAATTCATAAGCTTAAATTTTTTTTACCAAAATTTATCTGTGTAATTTTTCTGCTTGTTATAAGATGTCTAACTTTTATTAAATCTTCAATAATTAGCAAAATTTCTAATCTATGCAATTATTTGTGTAAAGGTTATAATACAAGGTTAGAACATCTGAGTACTAACAATTTCCATACAATAAAAAATAAACCTATAGGCATCAGAAATGCATTTCTAAATGTTCACAGTAATTCTCTTAAGTCATAACATTTTTAAAAACAATTATACTACTGAAATGGTTTTGACAACATAAAGACAAAGTATTAAAAGTCTTAAACTACAAAAACATACCCTAGACTTCCCATGACTGTCACAAATAGATCTCTTGAATTAAAAAGAGATTGAAATTAACTTATTCATCCAGTTTGGCTAGCCAAGTGGATATTGTTACTACTTGTCCTTCTTAAAAGAATCAATGTTTTTTAAAATTCAGTTTATTAATGATTATTTTACGTATAATAATTTTTTGTCCAAATGCAAATAATCTAACACAAATTATTAGCCCAATTTATGAACACAAAAGGCATTTATTTGGCAACTTGAATGTAATTATATATCTTAATAGATAAAAATAAAATATTTTGTACACTAATAATACTTTATTTTCTCTTCAAGATGTAAGTAGAGTAAAGGGTACCAATTTTTTATTCAAATTTCAATACTGGACTTCCAATTTCAGCTGTAATATGTAAAGAGCTCTAAAGTTATCAAATCTATTCTTACAACAAGAAAAATTAGAGAAACTGAAAGTCAACATCTTTTTGTGGATTTCTCAGAGAACTGAGTTTATGGAACCAGTAACCACCCCAAATTCTGAAGGGAGAGTCAAATCTAGAGAGTCACAGGGGAGATCTGCTTATCTGAAGCAGAAGCCACTGGAGCCACAAACCAAGAAGAACACTTAAATGCTAATTTTAACTAGTTGATGGAGGCTGAGTGTGGACTAGTGTTAGAGTGAGAAAATCCTGAGGAATGCAGTCCCCCACAATTTCGTGGGTTTTACTTCACACAGAAGCGTTGGTTTTACCTTCATAGGTTTTACTTCTGGTAACCACACAAGCATATGATGGTAAAGAGCAAAGAAGGATTCCTGTTCCCCCACACCCCCCATGCCTCTGGCTGTAAAGGGAGAAAAGTAATCATTGTGATATAAGCAGAACATTCTCGAAAGCCAAATCTTATTCTCCAGGAGAAAACACTTCACCACAAGCTTTTCCCACCTTGGGAAGTCTATTTCTCCCACTCCAGACTGCTCAAGGCTTTCTGTCTCAAGCTAGAAAATCTTAAAATACAAAAATAAGAAGACAAAAAATCCAATTAAAACTGGGCAAAAACTATACAGATACCTTACCAAAAATGATACAGATGGAAAAAATGCATATGAAAAGAAGCTCAATGTTAGTTTTCATTAGGTAAGTGTAAATTAAAATAGTGACATGCCACTATAAATCTAGTAAAATAGCTAAGATAAAATAGCTGAGACAAAATTTAAAAATTATATTACCAATTGCTGGCTAAATTGTAGAAGAACTGGAACTCTCATTCTGATTGGTGTGAATGCAAAAACGGTATAGCCATTTTATGAAACAATTTGGCAATTCCTTACAAAAATAAATATACTCTTACCCTGCATCCAGCCACCATGCTCCTGGGTATACCAAACTGAACTGAAACTCTTGACACCCAAACAGTCACATGGATATCTATAGCTGCTTTATTCATAATCACCCAAAATAGAAACTCCCAATATGCACTTCAGTAGTTCAAAGAATAAATAATATTCCACCATATAGGATGTACATCTAAATGATGGAATATGATCCAGTGATCAATAAGTAAATGAGCCATCATGTTACAAAGAGACATGAATGAATCTTAAGTGCATATTGCTCAGAGAAACAATTCAGTTTGAAAATGCTACATATTGTATCATTTCTACTATATGAGATTTTGGAAAAATCAAAAGTACGGAAATAGTAATCAGATAAGAAGTCACTAGGAGTTCAATGGAGAAAGGGAGGTTGTATAGGCAAAACAGGATTTTCTTTTATGGTAGTCAATTATTCTGTATGACACTGTAATCATTGATATATTTCATTATGCTTTTGTCAAAACCCACAGAACTCTATATCACAAAGAGTGAACCTTTACGTATAGAAAATTTAGTAAAAAATTAGTGAAGAAGTTGGCGGATCCTAGTATGCAACACGGTATGTGATAAAATAATCTAGCTATTACAAATGTATGACACAATCTCACTGAAGGGAGTGAGAGAAAAGAAGCAGAACTAAATCTAAGTCACTTTGGAATGAGTTGAATCTGTAGGATCAAACTCAATAAATATATTAATTAAAATAGGTGCTCATAATCACTGTACTCTATTGGGAAACCAATTTCCCGTAAGAGTGTAGGCTAACAATTCTGATACAACTACACATGAATTCTGTAATTGAATGTAAATGAATGATGGATGATGGGAGTCACTTTTCTCACTATTGGAATGGTGGTCACTTGTAAGAAATGATAAAGCTAGAATGACCCATGTGGAGTTGGAGATATCAGTATGAATTCATTTTTAACTTAATATAGAAAAAGATGGTTACGTATAGAAATATTTATGTATGTATGAATGTATACAGGTTAGTGTATGCACATATATTTCCTTGCTATGTCACCGGAGAGGGCCTGAAAGCAACACCACCACAGTAGGAACAACCACACCCAGAGCTTAGATCTTGGTTTCTAATAACATTCTTCAGTAAAAGGGAGGAGGTTTCCTTTGAAAGATGGATGATTCTAGGACTGGAGTAGGAAATAGACAAGATGAGCCTGGAGTATCTTGTAGTGCCCAAAATAAGAGAGTGTTCAAAATAGAAAAACCTGATGTTCATGTGATATGTCAAAGGGACACAGAAGCCAACTGAACACTTCCAATGCCAAAGCCGGGACAATCTGAGCCAAAAATGAATAAAGTAGTATTGGATTTTAACCCAAAATATAAAATAAATATTCAGCTCCATACTGATGGGCCATAATGAATGAATGAATGAATGAATGAATGCATGAATGAGTCAGAGGAAACAAATCTCAAGTGCTGAAGGATAATTCCAAATAATTTGTGTGGATACTTTGCCCTTAAGCTGGGGGAGCATAATTCTGCACTCCTTAAATTTGGCCTGTGCATAGTGACTTCCTCTCAAAGAGTACAGTATGAAAGGGCACAAGGGTGTTGGGTGGGGAGGGGAGTAACATCACACTGGAGAAATCTGAAAAACAATCTCAGCCAGGTGATCAAATTCAACACCAACAGCGGTAAGTCATCTTGAGAGTATTTTTGTTGACACGTAATGAAATGGCACTTTACCTCTGTGGCCTTCTTTCTAAAAACATATAACCCCAGACTAACCATAATGAAAACATTAATAGTAATTTCAGTTGAGGGTTAGTCTATGAAATACTTGACAAACACTCCTCAAAACTTCAGAGACAATGACAATCTGAGGAACTGTCACAGGCAAAAAGACTGAGGAGACATAAGGACTAAATGTAATGTAGTATCCTGAATGGAATCTTGGAACAGAAAAAGGATATTAGGGAAAACAATAAAAAACTGAATAAAGTATGGACTTTGCTTAATATATCAACATTGGCTCGTTAATTGTAAGAAATGTTAATTACTAACATAAAATGTTAATAATGGGGAAAATTGGATGAGGGTTATATGATATTATATTCACAATTTTTCTGGAAATTTAAAACTGTTCTAAAATAAAACATTTAGGTTAAAAAATTTACCACAATATTATTGATTCTTTTGCAGAACATCAACACTTCATATGCAATACAAATTGATTAGCTAACAATACATTTACATAACAGACACAGTCAACTAGCCTTTACATTTCTGTAATACATTTCAACTCTTTTCGCCCAGAAAAAAGTGACATAGTGGAAAGTCATTTAAGTTGAATTCACTTATTTTTTTGTTGTAAAATTGATTATTTTTATACTGTTACATTATATATGTTCATTATTGATTCATACCCACGCCAAAATAAATAAGCAAATATTTTGCTGAAAATGTAGAATTTTACTCAGCTCACTGCTGTGTATTGATATTTATAAAAGATAAACATAATTTTCTGCTTTAAAAAGCATAGACTTTAAGATCATACCAAAATAAAGTAAAATTAATGAAAGTCAAGATTGTCGTGTGTGTTATCTATTATAATGTATCACACTACTATAAAATGTAGTGGTTTACACAACACTGAAAATATTTCTCATGAGTTCTGCTGCATTGGCAAAGCAACTATAGTCAGCTGGAGGATTGGCTCAAATAAACATATAAGATGGACTCAATCACACTGACAGGTGGAACTGGATACTATTCGTGCTGCCACATGGCCACTCATTCTCCATTAAGCTAGTGGCCTTCCATATGTGGGCATCTCAGGGCAATTTTAAAGATGGCAAATGTGTTTGTTCCAAGGGATCTCTTGAGGCCCAGACTCTAGAACTCACACAATATTGGTTCCATCACATTTAGTTGATCAAAGAAAATCAAAAGACTTGCCACTGGATAGAAGGATCAGCAATGCTTCATTGCAAAGTGGCATGCACACTAGGCTTGAAGGAATTTGTGGCCATTAAACAATTTACCACACATACACATATTGGCATCAAGTATACTGATATAGCACATGAGCAGGGGGATTTCTGTTGTAATGGGATTATTTCTCTTAGTTGTCATCATTTTGAGCATAATTGATACCATCCCCATGTCAACTCTAATGTGTATTGAGATTTTCCTAGGAGCAGGACATTCTTCTAAGCATGTCCTAATTAACTCATTTGAGCACGACAAAAATATCTGCAATGCGATTCTCATTGTAAATAGGTTGTAGCATATGTGTTAGGAAAATGGTTTTAATTAATTAATTGATTGATTACTTTATTGCAGTTTTCACCATTTACTAGAGACATGATTGGGGCCACTTTAATCTCCATGAGCTTTGGCATTTTAAACTGAAAAAATGAGATGTTTGCAATAAAAATATCAAGGTCACTTCCAGTTCTGAATAGTTATGAATGCATTACTAGCGATCAAGCATCATGGATCATATATGCAAACACACTTATAGCAACTGATGTTCGTACTTTCACGGCCCTTCCTTTTATTGTTCTCACTGTTGAAAAGTATTTAAAATAATTTATTTCATGAAATATTGCATATGGTTGAGTTTCACATTGAGAGAAGCTAAGCTGAAAGCAGAAAATGTTTCATATCTACCATTTTTACATTTAAAAAAATCCAAATCAAATAACCTTGTGGCAAATTGGAAAGATGTTAGCCCTGTTCATAGAAACTGGATCATTTCAACACTGCTGTCTTTTTCACCCTCTTTCTCCACCTAGTCCTGTAAATATTTTAATACATTAATCCGAATGTATTTTTTAAGACAACTTTTATAATATTTATATAATAAATGAACTGTTGTTTACTTAATATTGTAATGGACTCAGGTATTTAACTCAACTATATTTTGAAATAAATTTTGTTATTGTTTTATAAACTGCTTCCAATTATATATTTTTCTAGGTTCTTCGTATATTCTTAGTTCTACAGACATTCCTACAGGTAAATATAATATTCCTCATCTCAAGGCTCAGAGACTTTATATGACTTTGCCAGGACTACATGACTAATCAGGATTACAATTTATGTCTCTTCCACTCAAAATAACCATTTTATTTACAACAAGAGTGAAGTATTTTATATTAAGACTTTATAATAAATGTTTAAAAATACATCTCAAGCAATCACTATGCACGTATATTTAAGCTCTAATTGTTACCTCTTAAATAAATTTAAATAGCATCTTCTAGGAATTTGGCAACACTTATTTATTCTAGACATTAGGACTCCAAATGCATTAACAAAAAGAGGCATAAAAGGCAAGTAAATATTAATGTTGTTTGCTGTATCTTTCCAGTTTAAATGTTTCATGATCAGAAATCAGAGTAGGCCTCATTATAAAAAGGCTGTAGTGAAATATGAAGACATAGAATGCATATAATTTATGTCTGTTTCTAACCTTGTTCAATATTAATTATGAGTACTGAATAACCATACGTAAACATTTTAAAATTCCCTAAAGGCAATTTACCTAAAGGTAAAAATCTCACTACTCTTAAGGTCAAATTATATAAGTGATGTAATGTTTGTGGATGAAATTGTGTAATGACTTTTCATGAAAACTGTCCAGTGAAGCTGGAGTAGGGAAGAGGAGCTATGTGGAAGAGATGATGCTTCATTTGCTATGAATTGTTAAAAGTTGAAGCTACAACATGAGTACAACAGGGAAATCATCGCTCACTCTCTACTTTTGTAACTGCTTGAATATTTTAATAATACAAGAGACTATATTTTGTTCTTGTGCGTGGCTTACCTATTTACTGTCTTCACTGGAGATTATAGGAAAGTTAATTTAGTGCCACAACTGGAACTTGAGTTATATATACTGATTT
The DNA here is from genome assembly GCF_037783145.1 of Equus przewalskii. NCBI lineage: Eukaryota > Metazoa > Chordata > Mammalia > Perissodactyla > Equidae > Equus > Equus przewalskii. The sequence continues at coordinate 73,297,334 of NC_091833.1, read as the reverse complement.
ATGACCAGATGTGGATATTTAACGCATCTCCTTTATAGTCATACAAAAAATGAAAATTGAAACTGTCTTGGCTATCTATTGTCATTGCCTCCTGGAATCTCCTCCTCCTAGTTGTCTGATTCTGACACCACTCCAGAGGAAACTATCCTCTAGTCTATGTCCTGTGGATAAACCTGACTGTATCTCTAGGAGCAAGAGAGTAATCTTTGATCTTTGGTAAACCCATGAAGTCATTTCATACTTAGTGTCACAGAAACAGGCTCAGAGATTGATATGGGACTTAATTCAGGGCAATCAAACGGGAAGAATTGTATGTGGGCCGTCAGACCCTTCCTTACATAGTGAACTGGATATTGTGAAGATTTAAACCTGGTAAGAAATGCAGAACTGGGGAAAGGATTCTTATGATCCATTTGAGTCCTGAATAAACCCACACCTGAAGCTATATCCGCCCCCCCCCATACTCTTGTTTTATGAGGGAGTAGATTATTTTTTATACATAAGCTCATTTGGATAAGGGATCATTTCCCAGGTAACAGAACAAGTCCCAACAAATATGTACACATAAAAGAAAGTGCTACAAAGTGAAAAGTTTTAGATTATCATGAAGGCCATGACTTGAGACAATATCATAGTTAATTGTGAGGAAATGTTAGAGGAAAATGTGTTTTTTAATCCTTAAAAATTTTCAGGATCTTTGATTTAGAACTTTTTTCCCTCAAGATCTATAGATGTGTAACTGTTGGCCTTTAAGTCACATATATTGGATATTTCTATAGAAAAGTGAATTTATAAAGTGAAAATTGATCTTATTTTTTGTGAGAAACCTCTGTACTAATGATGAAATGAGAATAAGAGAAGTGATAAAGGAAAAAACTATACCTGTTAAATATTTTTTATGAGGAAGTGAATTTAGAAAAGGATTTAACTTTTAGAATTGATTTTTCTGATTACTCTGCATTACTTAATGTTATTTCCACTCTCATTTGATGGATAAATAACCGTGTACATGTGATTTTTAAAAAGTATTAATGATTTCAGGTTGTGTACAACATCCTTGCTGGTAATATACCAAGTATTTCAGAGTTAATAGTGTAACATAACCAATATTATAAAACTTTTTATGCTTATGATGTTTGGAGTGTTAATAGGGATAAAGGAAATATTTGAAAATATCCATTTATCAAAATTAATGCTGGATTTGGAAAAGTTGTAAATCTATAAAATATATTATTTTTTTATGAATATTATCTTTATGTTTTATCCAATCCTCTCTATACATAAAATCCCTTGGAAGTAAAACTAATTAAAGCAAACGCTTGTACAAATGTTATATTTAAATGAAACTATATAGAGTACTTAAATTCAAAAACACATTCACAACTCAAATTGGTAATGGGAATTAAAATTGTTTGGACTACACTTTTGGGAAATAATTGTACCTCAAATAATTTACTTATAAAAACAATTTTTAAAATGGTTTTCCATGTGTCTCTTTTAGTCCATCATTTGTAAGATTCTGTCTAATGTTTACAAAGCATTCAACAATATAGAGCTAAATTAAAAATTAGCTAAAAAGGAGTAAGGAAATTCATAGTACTTGTATAATTTAATAAAAGTAAAAGTTCAATTTGTAAAATATACTAAAATCTTCTTTGAAATACTTTTCTACTCAATACTACAAAAGTATAATAGTTAACTGAGTTCATAATTAACTATCAAGACATTGGCTTCATATTAAGACCAAGTCTGATTTGTCATTCTTAATTTCCTAAGAATTTTGCCATGGAAACTGTTGACCTCCCCATGGTTGTTTCAACATATTTGCTAAAGGTTAAATTAAAGACACTACGTTATAACAAAACATTGACAACTGAATTAGTCCGACAGCGACATAAAAAGATGACTTTTGAAAGGTTAAGTTAGTAGCTGTAAGAGGAAAAATGAACAACCGGATAAAAGATACATGTATTTTCCTCATCATTTTCTATAACGAGGCTCCACCTATGAGGACGGTACTTTTTCCTATTGTGTTGTTCCTTTTGAATATTGGAATAGGATAGATACAGTCTTCCAAGTATGTATTTTAGAATAACCTGTATGGTGAAATTTCTATTCTTCTAATATGATGAGACACTACTTTAGAGTGTAAATATATATGTATATACGTATGTGTATATATGTACACATGTATGTAAATATATATCTATACATTTAAAGAGAGAAAGAATGACAGTTATGAAGAAATCATATATTTTCATGTTAAATGTATTCAGCTTAGTGAGTCCAGAAAAGTGTCTTCTAATAATTGTTCCCAGAAGTTTACAAGATTTTGGAACAGGGATATATAACTATGAGCAAGCCAGGTTTTTGCATTCAAAAATGCCTGTTATCACATTTTGAGTATAAAGTTAAAACTCAATAAAATTTCCTCTCTCCTTATTTCAGTCTGTTAAGGCCTAAAAAGATGTATAAGGAGTGTGTGTGTGTGAATGTGTGTGAGCACAGGTGTAATTAATTTTTATGTAATCAAAACTTGAATGTTTTCCCACATAGAGTCCCTGATATGAAAATTCAATGGGGCTGGCCCAGTGGCATAGTGGTTAAGTTCGCATGCCCTGCTTTGGCGGCCAGAGATTCACAGGTTTGGATCCCGGGCATGGACATAGCACCATTAGTCAAGACATACCATGGTGGCATCCCACACAATATGGAGGAAGATTGGCACAGATGTTAGCTCAGTGACAATCTGCCTCAAGCAAAGAGAGGGAGATGGGCAACAGATATTAGCTCAGGGCCAATCTTATTCACAAAGAAAAGAGAAGAAAATTCAACCCCGTACAGTTCAATCCAATTCATTGCTTTTATGTAATCAGACACTACTTGATTTAGTCATTTCTTCCTAACTGCTATATTAATTGTTTTAATAGTGTATTTACATTAAGTGAGCATATGTTTATAGTAGGATTTGTAGGGGCAGTTTGAATTTGAAATTAATTTTAAGACAATTGATCATTGCAAGTTTTTAAGATTATTTTCCTACATTCACATAATAGCTTTGATTAAATAAAAGGAAACCAGGAGGCATAGCCAATCTAAAAGCAACAAGATCAATAAAGACTGACGGGTTTGTTTCATTTAACAAAATGGGATTTCATGCACAATGGACCCATTAATTAATTTCCTATAGAAAGTCTCTGGTTTATTACCTTTTGAGGCCTATGTAAGCATTATCTTTTTTACTATATGGATAGAATACATTTAAATATATTTGACCTATAGATCAATGCTTTAAATGCTCAATATTTTCTATGTATTTCCTGTTAGATGCTGCAAATATATAAAATATTTTAAACATTTTCATAGTTTGTTTTAATTCCTGTCAGCTTTCAACATCCCCTTAAAATATCACGTATTTAGGGGGCTGGCCCCTTGGCCGAGTGGTTAAGTTCGCGTGCTGCACTGCAGGCAGCCCAGTGTTTCATTGGTTCGAATCCTGGGTGTGGACATGGCACTGCTCATCAAACCACGCTGAAGCAGCATCCCACATGCCACAACTAGAAGGACCCACGACGAAGAATGTACAACTATATACTGGGGGGCTTTGGGGAGAAAAAGGAAAAAAATAAAATCTTCAAAAAGAAATCAGTATTTAATACTCATATTATCAAATACAAGATAAATCAAGAAATTAATAAACCAAGAAATACTGATACGTATGGATTATTAAAAACAAAATTATCATAAACTAGTAGTATGAGTGAATCTGTATACTGATACCACATAATACAATCAGCCCATGGCAGTCAAAATATACAAGAGCGATGATTCTAAAATGATTACCCAGTGTTACCCCAACTCCTGCAGGACAGTATGAGAAAAGTTTAAAGAACTGCCTAGGCAATTATCATGGCACACGAGATATTTTTTAGTTATACATATTCATCAACTACTCCAAGGAGAAGTCCAAAGGATTTTAATTATCCATATAGTCTAACAGTATCAAAAGGGTGGTAAGTGGATAGAAATAACACAGTGAGCACAAGGAATGCAGACAGAGAACACATAGATTAAAAAAAAATTAAAAATGAGGAAGATGAAAATCTGTAATCTGATCCTTCCTTCCTTCTTCCCCTTCCTCCTCTCCCTTCTCTCCTTCTATTTATTATTTAAAATATGTACTGACTCTACTCCCAGCTGAGGGCTGGAAAGAAAATGACAAGGCAGCGTGATCCTACCCTTGCGGAGAGTATATGCTATTGGTCTATGGAAAAGTCGGTGGACAAATATGCAATCTTTAGTAGGATGGTGGAATGGAATACAGTGAAAACTCTCAAATAAATCCTGCCTCAGTTTACCATTGCCTTCTCTAGTTGCAATCACATTATACCCTTGATGTCAGGCAAGAGTTGTCAAGCCAGATTACGAACATGTTCTTTTCTCATTCTCCTTAGAAAATCTAGTGCCTCAATTTTCATTTATAATTGTGGGGTCTTAAAGAAAATGAGAAAGAAGACCCATGTTTTAAAATTCTGTGATATCCTGAAAGCTTTTTCCATGAATTGGCAAAACTCCTCTCTTCTGGCCTAAACATGTGTATCAATCATCTACCTCAAATCCAAATACTGTATTGAAAAATTTAAGCAATAAGAGTGCAATTGTCAGAGTCTAATGCATTTTAAGTTTTCCCATGTGTCTTGCTATAACTTTTTTGGAAAGTTTGACATGATTAAACTTTCCAAAAACAACTACTGTATTTAAAAATTAATGAACATCAGTTTATATGTGAGATTATACATTATACCTCAAATAAAGTACACTTGTAAGTTTTTTGCAGTCACCTGCAAACTCTGAAAATGCAATAACCCTTCTGGAGAGAAGGTTACCAGGGAGAGAGGGCCCAGGCATCGAGGCCAGGAAAGCCTATCTTATAATCTGGCTTTATCAGTCATCAGCTGTGCCGTCTTAGCTGAGCTGACTTATGGACTCATCACTAAAATGAAAAAAACATATAAATTATGTCACACAATTTATCTCCACCTCTGTTACCAAGAAGTAGACTATGGGATGTGAATGACACAGCTTCCCAACTCAAACTTAGAAGCAGGTTTCCTACTTTACAAAAATCCCCACTGCAAGGAGTGCTGTACTGTAGAGTCCCTCCAGGATGGAAAGCATACAGGACAGAGATCCCATCCAAGTCCCACTACGGGGCCCCCAGGGGAAGCTATACCCATGATTCAAAGACAATAGGCTTTTGACTACCAACAGCCAGGGAGCTGAGAAAGCCGTATGTGTCCTAAAAACTCCATATCATAGCCATAATCTTAGCCTCATCATCATACTACAACAAACCTACAACAGCTGTAAGTGAGAATAAACCATAAAACTCCCATCAGGATTAAACAACTCATTGAGCTCTTTGCCATTACAACACCAATCTCCATGTTATAGAATGTACCAACCACAGAAGGCATTCAGCACTAGGCCCTTTCTTCTTTTTTTTTTTTTCCTGGTGAGAAAGATTGGCCCTGAGCTAACATCTGTTAGCCTCTATTTTGTACGTGGGACACCACCACAGCATGGCTTGATGAATGGTGTGTAGGTCCTCTCCCAGGATCTGAACCCACAAACCACAGGCCACCAAGCAGAGTGTGCAAACTTAACCACTATGCCACTGGGCTGGACCCACAAGTCCCTCTCGTAAACCCTTATTTGACAGATGTACTCCAAGAAACATTACTGTTTAACTTCAAAATACTTGAAAAACATAGCTTACAACTATGCTGATAAAGTAATGACTATGAAAGTTGGGATTTTAAATAAACTGAATTGGGAACAATATAAATAAATTTTATTTTATGAGTTCTTTGACTCAAAGAGTCAGATGTAAGTGTAATCTATTTAGCAGGTGGTTATAGCTGTTAGTGTGGAAATAGTTTTCTGGCTAAATGAATAGGTTTATTATTTATAAATTTGTCTAATTTATTCATTTTAGGGTGCCCAGTTGCTCCAGCATACATGATACGCTATATTTTAGATGGGTAAATACATGAAACCTAATGCAACAAGCTGCACACACAAGAAATAATTAAATTTAAACCAGGACAAGTGCTGTAACAGATAAATCAATGCAGGCATAGCACTTAATTTGTGAGACAAATGGTTGTGGTCAACAGAGTCAAAAAGTGCAGAAAGCTACCATAGTAACAACAAGGCACAATTCCCCTGCCATATACAAGATTAGCAGCACACCAGTCACAAGAAAGTGCTTTAGAGAACTTCTGCCTAAAAGAAATTGGGCAGTTGAATATTTAGAGGGTGAGATTTTGATGGCAATCTCATCTGAATTTCAATTTATAAAAGTGTTAGTTGTACAAAGATAAGTAAGAGTGAATTCCTTAGACACACCTAGGTTTGTTGTTATATTCTGAATTGTGATAATGCTTTGCTAGATTTCATCTGAGTCATCTCTAAGCCAGGAAGGATCTTGGTCTGAAACGAATGTACTGAATGATCATAATTTAATGATAAACATCTGAATAATGTAGAATATAGTATTTGAATTTGTTTTAAAAAAGAATAACTTAAAATAAATGAGGAAAGCAGTGCATCATTTTTAGTAACATACATAAAAAACTTGTATTTCAGATTCTTAAATAATTTTGTATAATTTCAATGTTTATGGTGTATATTCAATAACAAAAATTTGATTTTACAATACATATTACTTTTTAAATATTCCATGTGATAGATTACCATGCTTGTTAGAACTGTGGCCATAGAGATTTTGGATAAATTTTTAAGCCTAAATTTGATTTTTCAAACACTATGGATAATTACCATTCTTTTAGATATTGATATTAATATTTAATATTAATAAAATACCTCATGATAATTAGGAGAAATTTCTTTATTATCCTAAAGGAAAAATGGAGCTGGTCAGAACAGGTCAACATTATAGAGGAAATCTAAGAATCTGACCCTTAGGAGAACTCTTCATTGCTGCAATAAAACAGGCCACACTTTTCCAAAAGAATTCAAAATAATTTGCATTAATCTTATGAAAACAGCATGCTTGAAGAGAGACATAAAAAATGATATCAGAATATTCAACCTACAGCACTGTACATCTGTCTAGAGTATCAAAAATGCATCATTTATCTGATTAAATGTACACTAATCTGAACTTAAATAGCATAGTTATTATAATATGCAAAGATACATTAAGTAACAAAACAATGCTCCATGGTTCTCAACATTTAAATTAAATGTCTGGTTTCAGCTCTGAAATGGAAAGAGCTTGGAAGTCATCATTTCCATTCTTAAGTGAAAAAACCAAACAGAATAAAAACCAATGGCTTTTCTTGGACACATCAGAGAGATGATGTCACAGGACAAACCACCACCAGGAAATCTGGAGAGACTGGTGAATCCAGGGAGTCATGGGTGAGATCTGCTTATCTGGAGCAGAATCCACTATTAGGAACACTTAAGTGGCAGTTCTGTGTACTGGTAATTTTGACAAATGACTGGAGGATGAGTAGCATCAGCATGAGTGGGAAACTTGGGGGGCCACAGTCTTAGGCGGCCTCAACACTTTCGTGGGTTTTACCTTGAGGAACCACATCAGGTTTTCACAGTAAAGAGCTGCAAAAGATCACCTCATAGCTTTGATGGGAGAGAGCAACAGAAATCATTGTGAAAGAGGACCAGCGCACACGTCACATAAAAGGCCTACTCTCCAGGAAGGAAGGCTCTATCAGAGCTTTAGCTCACCTGGGTGAAAGGCAATTCTCCCACTCCAGCTTCTGTTTTCTGTTTTACTTAAATGGGGAAATGACTAAGAGAGTCTTGTAAACGTCACATGTCAGCCCCTCTGAAGAAATTAGATTTATTTATAAGACTTTAGAAACCGTCCCCTTCTCTCCACTTTGCTGCCAAACCAACAGGGCTCTAGCATAATAACAATGGATCACAGCTAAAAGAATTTTCTGAAGCATAATTTTTGAGAAAAAGTACTTAGGAAAACCCAAAGTTAAAAGGGGAGACAAATTAAAATTATACTAGAGGAATTTGAAGCCTCTGCTACATATAACTACAGAAAACATTAAGCACAGGTCAAATTCTAGCCAGATTACCATGAAGTTTTTCACTAAAGGTCAATTTACCTCCAGTTCCTACTATCCAATACATCACGCCCAGGTTTCAACAAAAAATTATAATGCATGTTAAAGGGCAAACAAAAACAAATTCTGAAGAGATAAAGCAAGCATCAGAACCAGACTCATATGACACAAATGTTGGAATTTTCAGACAGAGAATTTAAAATAACTCTAATTAATATATTAAGGACTCTAATGGAAAAGGTAGACAACATGCAAGAACAGATGGGCAATGTAAGGAGAAAGATGGAAATCCTAGGAAACAATTGAAAGGAAAGGCTAGAAATTCAAAAAAAAGTAATAGAAATCAAAGAATGCCTTAGATGGGCTCATCAATTGCCTAGAAACTGATGAGGAAAGAATCAGTGAGCTTGAATATAGGCTGATAGAAACTTACCGAATTGAAATTAAAGAGCAAAAAAGGATGAAAAGAAAAACAACAATAAAAACAGCACAGAACATTCAAGAACTGCAGGGCAAATTTAAAAATGTGCAATCTATGCATAACTGAAATACTAGCAGAGAAGACAGAAAAGAAAGGGGAGAAAATATTTGAATTACCAACAGCCCAGAAATTTCCAAGGACAGAAAACAAACCAGAGATTCAGGAAACTCAGAAAACACCAAGCAAAAAACACTAAAATGGCACATCTAGGCATTTCATCTTCAAATTGCTGACTGCCAAAGACAAAGGAAATTTTTAAAGAAAGAAAACAAAAAGAAACAACTCAACTTTATAGGAATAAAGATAAAAATTATAATGGACTTGTCATCAAAAATTATGCAAACAAGAAGAGAGCAGAGTAAAATATTCTAAGTGTTAAAGAAAAAAGCTACTAGTTTCTTCTTATGATTACTTATCTAAACTCTAGTGCTTGCAAAAAACAAGTTTTTCATCATTTAAGAGAAAACAGACATATGAACTGAAAGTAGAAATACAAATATGTGAGAGAGTGAAAGTAATTTCTGTTTCTCTATTTATGGTTTTTTTAATCCGTTTTAAAAATCTGTCCTTTTTTTAAAGTTTATGTCTCCCTTTTCTGGTAAGCAGAAGCACATTGGCAGTTTACTCAAGAAAGAAGTATCTTAATATGGCCTTTAGTATATATGCTTTCAAAAATTCATTGAAGAAAAGTCATCACAAAAAAGAAAAGAAAGAAAAAAAAGACTGTGGCTCCTTTATGCTTTGGATAAAAGAGCTATTTGGGATGTTAGCATCCTGTCCTCCCTCCATAGAATTGTTGATTTGAACTTTAGCAGTAAATGGCATTCCAATCTTGTTGCCATAGATATATTAAAGCTTCTGGCAGGTTACTGCTTTGTGTTAGATTCTGTCACTGAGTAAAATGTTCTCGTCCAGGGAAGAAAATACCTGCCAGGAGCAGATGGGGGCTTAACATCGTGTCAGCATTGTGGAAAAGTCAACATTTCTTCTGTAGTTCACCGCAAGACTAACGAAAATGAAAGGCAAGCCTAATAGAGTGAGAGCAAAGGACAAAGTAATGGAGGAGAAGGGAGGACTGGGTTCCCGAAATAAATTCGTTCATTCTCTTTTCCCCCGTGTATGTTTATCAGGACTGCTATAACAAAGTACCACAAACTGGGTGGTTTAAACAACAGTAATTTGTTGTCTAACAGTGCTAGAGGCTAGGAGTCCAAGATCAAGGCGTCAGCAGGCTTTGTTTCTTTGGAGAGCAGTGAAAGAAGAATCTGTCCCAGCCCTCTCTCCTTGGCTTATAGATGTCCATCTTTTCGTTATGTCTTTATATGGTCTTTCCTCTATACGTTTTCTGTGTCCAAATTTTCTCTTAAAAGGATAGAAGTCATATTAAATGAGGACCCACCCTAATAAACTCATTTTATATAAATTACCTCTGTAAAAATCCTATCTCCAAATAAGGTCACATTGTGAGGTACCAAGGGTTGGGCCTCTGTAGGGGAGGAAGACATTTCCTCTACCTGCTCTGGGTCCTTCTGGCTGGACAATGAATTAAATTCACATGAGACAGAATAACAGGAGAAAATTAAACAAAGTTTTATAACATGTATACATGTGAGAGAATCAGGCACATTGAGTTACTCACCAAAGGGCAGAAGCTCTCACCTTAAATACCATCCTCAGCTAAAGACAAGGGAGGGTGTTGGGGGTGAGGGGAGTCAGTTATGGGAGATTACTAGACAAGCACAGTAAACAAGGGTAAGATTATGCAGAGTTAAGTCCTTGCCTTCTGCATTGATAAGAGTTTCTAGAGATAAAGTCATACCCCTTCTTCCTGGTACAGAGAGGGAGACACCTTTACATGGAGATTTCCTTTATAAATTTAAATGTCTCTTACAAAGGGTAAGTAAATTCTACTTTTCATAGTTTCTCTCTTATCTGCTGTTTCTAGAAAGTAACCAGCCCAAAATAATCCTCATGCCAAAAAGATATATCTTGGGGTGGCCAATTCCAGTCCCCCACATCTCCAACCCATGAATATGGGGAAGAACATGCTTCAACCCAGAGAACTTTGAAACATGGAGAGATAGGTATTTTACCTAGAGTTTCCTGAAGCTATAATTCCAACTTGTCAATCTTATCAATATATTCATGTTATGCATATGATTTAGGAAATTAGGAAGATTACAGTTCACAATTTGTTAGACATATGTGAAAAGAAAAACATTAGTCAAAATGATAACCCCATTTTGGCCAATGTAATAAACTTCAGCACTTGTAATTTTGGATTTAGACGCAAATCTTTTGGGGCTGCCTATTTTATCTTTTGCCCTAAATCTGCAATTCAGGTCACTCTGGGCAAGACGATATTTTTGTGTGGATTGGGTTGCAACATACATATACAGCTGTTAGGCTTATTTTGAAACAATTACAAAGGTAATGTAATTCCCACTGAGCTTTGTCAATCATTAGAATCATTTTGTTTAATATTGTAGTAATGGATTTTCACTTCTGGGCGGAATGAGAGAAAAAGAACTGGATTTTCTCTCCTTCCTGAAATAACTAAAATATCAGGTAACTACATGAAAAATGTGTCTCAGGACATTGAAGCAATGTAGGATTTTTTCCCTTGAGAAATAGATCACATGAAAAGATAGCATCATTACTCATTAGGGAAATGAAAATCCAAATCATAATGAAATATCACTTTATATCCACTGGGATGGCATAATCAAAAAGACAGACAATTACAAGTGTTGACAAGGATGTGGAAAAATTAGAACCCTCATGCATTGCTTATGGGAATATAAAATGGTGCAGATGCTTTAGAAAACAGTTTGGCAATTCCTAAAACGTTAAACATTGAGTTACATATTACCCAGAAATTCTGCTCATAGGTATCTACCAAGAAATGAAAATATATGTCCACATAAAAATTTGTACCAAATGTTCATAGCAGCATTGTTTATAAAACCAAAAAGTAGAAGACCAAAATCCATTCTACTGATGAAACAAAGAAAATGTTATATATCCCTATAATGAAATATTATTTGGCAATAAAAGAGAATGAATTATTGCTACATGTTACAACATACAGAACTTAAAAACATTATGCTAAATGAAGGAAGCTGGTAGTAACATATCACATATGTTATGAATCCAGTTAAATGAAATGTCCGGAACAGGCAAATTTAAGGAGAAGAAAAGAAGATTAGTGGTCTCTGAGGGCTGAGGAGTACAGGGGTGGTAAACAACTGCTAACATATGTGAAGTTTCTTTTTGGAGTAAAAAAAAAAAAAATGTTCTAAGATTAGATTGTGTAGATAATTCTCTGAATATGCTAAAAACCATTCACATAACTGTGAATGTCCTCAAAAGCATTGAAATGTATGTGTTTTTTTGTTTTTTGCTTTTTGAGGAAGATTAGCCATGGAGCTAACATATGCTGCCAATCCTCCTCTTTTTGCTGAGGAGGACTGGCCCTGAGCTAACATCCATACCCATCTTCCTCTACTCTATATGTGGGACGCCTGCCACAAGCATGGCTTGCCAAGTGGTACGTAGGTCCACATCAGGGATCCGAATGGGGAACCCCAGGCCATGCAAGCAGAACGTGGGAACTTAACCACTGTGCCACCAGGCCAGCCCCAAAATGTATGTTTTAAATGGGTAAATTTTGTGATATTTGAATTATATCTCAATAAACCTACTATAAAAGAGTGGAAAATTGACCTTGAAATATAGAAATAGTAGAGTCAGTAGAAAAAGAGATGAAAAGAATAATTAACTGTTTCATTTATTCAAGAATATAGAATGATTTGTCACGTTAAGGAGAGACATCAAAATTATAGAAAAATAAATAGCCAAAATGGAGTCTAGAAAAGAAAATACAAGGTCTCAGATCAAAAATATACTGGATGGAACTGATAGCAGATTATCCATTACAGAATATTATTGTACTTGAAGACTTAACGGTAGAATAAATCTCAAATAAACAACAGAAAAATGCGTGGAGAATAAAAGAGCAGAGCATCAGAGTACCGTGGGATGACTTCAAGCATCCAAAGATGTGTGTGTTGGACTCACTGAATTAAAGGGTAACAGAAAAATATTTAAATAAATAATTGCCAAAAACTTTTCAAATTTTATAAAAAATAAATATATACACAGATTGGGGCTGGCCCCGTGGCCGAGCGGTTAAGTTCGCACGCTCCGCTGCAGGCGGCCCAGTGTTTCGTTGGTTCGAATCCTGGGCGCGGACATGACACTGCTCGTCGAACCACGCTGAGGCAGCGTCCCACATGCCACAACTAGAAGAACCCACAACAAAGAATATACAACTATGTACCGGGGGGCTTTGGGGAGAAAAAGGAAAAAATAAAATCTTTAAAAAAATATATATATATACACAGATATAAGTTCAACAACCTCAAGCGCGGGAAACAGGAAGAAAACCACACATAGGCACATCACAAATAAATTACTCCAAACCAGCGATAAGGAGAAAATGCTCACCTACCTACTAGAATAGCTAACATAAAACAGGGAAACATTAAATGCTGACAAGGATACAGATAAACTGGATCTCTCATGATACAACTACTCTGAAAGATAGTTTGGCAGTTTCTTAATAATTAAACCTATATTTACCATATGACCCAGCAATGACACCCTTGGACATTTATTCCAGTAAAATGAAAACTTGTGTCCACACAAAACTCCCCATACAATTGTTCATAGAAGCTTTTATGTAAAAGCCCAAAACTAGGAACAACCAAAATGTCCCTCAGAAGGTGAACAGTTAAATCAACTGTTGTACACCCACAGCACAGAATGCTTCTCAGCAAGAAACAGGAAGGAACACTTGATACGTACAACTTGGATGGATCTCAAGGGCATTATGATGAATCAAAGAAGACCATCTCAAAAGGTCATATACTGTATGATTCCTTTTATATAACATTCTTAAAATGACAAAATTATACAGATAGAGAGCAGATTAGTGGTTGGCAGGGGTGACTATAGGGAGTATTGAGGGAGACCCTTGAGGTGAGAAAGTTCCATATCTTGAGTGTGGTAATGGTTACCTGAATCTACACATGTGATAAAATGACGCAGAACTATACACACACATTGTGCCAATTGCAAATTCTGGTTCCGATAGCCTACTATAATTATGTAAGATGTAACTCTCGGGGGAAACTAGATGAAGGATACATGGGACTTCTCTGTACTATCTTTGAAATTTCCTGTGAATACATAATTATTTCAAAATTTAAAAACAAACAAAAAAACCCCAAATCACTTTCATTTCAGTGGGAACTTTCCCCAGGTGGATGTTGACCCTTCTACCCGGGGGGCTGGGTCACATGGAGGCCATCTGAGCCCAGCCCACAGTGAGGAGCCAAGTCCAGCTCAGCCCCTCCCGGATTAGCTGACTTGCAGAAGCATAACGGAGAATAAAAGATTGCTGCTTTAGCTGCAGAGCTTTGGAGTGGTTTGTTGTGCAGCGCTAGTGCAGCAATAGCTAACCAACACACGCCCCCTTTCCTCCCCTCCTCTCCAGGGCCCTAGGAGAATGAATATCTGCTGTTGGTGACTGTGACAGACAGTTAGTGATCCTCCAACATCTGTTCTACCCTTCTGCTATTCCCGAGTAACAGTATCTCTGATTTTTATCGGGTCATATGGCTATCTGGATTAAGATTACATTTCCAGCCTCTCTTGTAAATAGGTGTGGCTATATGACTAAGTTCTGACCAATGAGATGTGAGGGAAAGTGTCATATGACAGTTTCTGGGCACCTCTTAGAAATCACTGACATTCAATTTTTGCTCCCTCTTTCTTAGGCCCTTCACTCTTCCCACAGATTGGAATGCAAAAGTGATAGCAGGAGCTCAAGCAACCATTTGGAATATGAAGTGGAAGCCATACTTTAAGAATGGTAAAGCAACAAAATAGAAGAAATTAGGGTTTCTATTGACTATGGAGATGCTATACCAGCCCACAGCTTCTGATATCTGCATTTCCTTTATGTGAGAGAGACATAAACTCTCTTATGTTTTTGTCACTCACAACAGAACACAGTCTTTATTTATAGAGTGGCTTCTTATGCAGGCTACCCTTTTTCATGGGTTTATCCTGTGCAACCAACCATGCTGAGCACTACGCGCCTTCCATTCATTAAATAACTATTTGTTAAGTACGTCTTATGTGTCAGGCAATGTGATAATGCTGAGGAAACAGTAGGGAGAAAGACAGATATGGTTACTGCCCTCAAAAGCTTAAAAAAGAGAGAGAGAGAAAATCTTAAAAGCAGCTAGAGCAAAAAACCACAATCCATACCGAAAAGCAAAAAGAAAGATGACAGCAGATTTCTTGTTGGAAAAAAAAAAATAAAAAAAGCAAGCTGGAAGACAGTGGAGAAACATCTTTAAAATACTGAAAAAAACCTGCCCTCTAAAAATGCCAGAAAAAATATCTTTTGAAAATAGAGGTGTTTAAAGGTACACAAAATGCCAAATATGCCAAATGAATTAGTAGCCAGCACACATGCACTACAAGAATGTTACAGGAAGTCTTTGAAGCTAAGGAATAATCATACTAGATCGAAACCTAGACATACACAAGGTAATAAAGAGCACCAGAACTGGTAACTACATGGATAACTATAAAACTGTCTATTTTTAAAATTTTTTCAAAATACAGTGGTTTAAAGAAATATAATATCATCGTATTGTGGGTGTTACAATACACCAGTAAAACATGTGACAACAATAGCATAAAGTCCATGAGGGGAGAAATGGAAGGCTACTGTGGTAATAATGTCCATAATAGTGTATGTGAGATATCGCAATATCAATTGAAGGCAGGCTGTAACAATTTTAAAAGGTCATACTGTAAGCTTTAGGGCAACATAAAGACTTATAACCCTAAAAACATGCATAAAGCATATAATAAGCAAACAGAGAGATAAAATGGTATCATAAATAACAATCAATCTAAAAGAAGGCAGAATGAGGAAAAATGTAAAAAAGAATAGATCATACAAATGAAAAACAAATAGCAAGATGGTAGATTTAAACCCACCTATGTCAATAATCACACTAAATGCAAATGGTTAAACTCAATTAAAAAAATCCACGATAGGGGCTGGCCCAGTAGTTTAGTGGTTAAATTCATGCATTCTACTTCCATGGCCCAGGGTTCCCAGGTTCAGATCCTGGGCATGGACATAGCACCACTTGTCAAGCCATGCTGTGGTGGCATCCCACATAAAATAGAGGAAGATTGGCACAGATGTTAGCTCTGGGATGATCTTCCTCACACACACATAAAAAAATCCACCATATTGTCAAGAATTAAGAGTAATACTCAACTATATGCTACCTACAAAAAAACCTACTTTAAATATAATGACACAAACAATTATTAAAAGCAAAGTGATGGAGAAAGACATACCAGGCTGAGAAAGATATAATTAATCAAAATAAAATTGGGAGACATCTAGATTCAGTTCAGAGTTGTAGGAAGATGCATAAGTACCCCTCCCACCTTCACAACAAGGCAAAAGCTGGACAAAATTCAAATTAACAACTACTTTTTGAATTTTCTCTTTTTGAATATTCTCTCCCACCAGAGAGTATATATTGCAGGGCAAACAAGTCACCTGAAATCCATAGAAACACAGACACCTGAAGAAAGAAACAGGACTCCACACGTGCTTACGTGGGACAGATGCAGTAGAACACAATATAAACCAGGAAAAGGCTACAGCTACAACACTGTAAAGACTATCTAAAAGTCAAGTGTAGGCAAATAGGAGAATGTGAAACCCTTGAAAGTGACAGGTGTAGAGGAGCGGGGTCAAACTTTTGGCAGACTTTTCCCCCACAAACCTTACCAGGTGCTCACAGAGAAGACTGAGGAAAATCTGGAAGAAGCTTTCCTTGTGGTGGGGGAGGGAAACACCAGCTGCTGTGGAAATTTGCAGAGAAGTGTCTCCCCCATCTTCCCTGTAGAGAACAAACCTTGATCTGTAGGGGAAAAACAATAAAAATTGGTAGCTGGGGCCCTTAGACCATTGGGTGAAACCCAAACCAGCTGGGGAAAAGAACAGCGGCGGGGGAACCAAACCAAACAAACAAGAACAAAACCCCACACAGTCCCTAGGGGAAGTTGCAGGAATACATACTAGACACATACTAGTACTACAGCTGCGAGAGGGCACTTGTGTAGTCTACACTGTGGAGATGCAGGGACACAGTTCCTACCAAGCCTGAAGTTTAATCAGAACATCAAAGACCACCCCCCCCCCCAGACTAACAAGCACTGAGTAAACCTAAGAATGGAATACACCTGGGAGAACTGCAAGAGAAAGATTCTCTCCAGACCACGACACGAAAAGGAAACCCAAAGCCAAGAAGGGAGCAGAAACTGAGGAAACAAACGAATGAACAGACAAAAAAACCTCTGCAAATTAACCCACACCCCAAAGCCAAGTTATCGCCAGAGGAATTTGAAGGCTGTGGTACAATGAGAGTAACCGTGACAACAAGGGGCCTAGAACCCAACTCAATTCCTGACAGATTATCAGAGGCCCACACATCACAGCTGAATGAAAGGAGTTCAGTTTTACAAGCAAAACAAAATCTTTACCTCAGTATCTAGTGTCCTACACACAACATTTGAGGATTCCCATCAAAAATTATGAGGCATACAAAAGGGCGAGGAACAACGAATCCTGAAGAGACAAAGCAATCATCAGAACCAGACTCATATATGAGACAGATGTTAAAAACGATCAAGCAAATCGCCCCAATTGACATTTATAGAACATTCTAATCGACGAAAACAAAATACACTGTGAGCCATGAAAAGGTGTTCAACATCATTAATCATTAGGAAGATGAAAAATAAAACCATAGAAAAACTACCATCACATCCCCTCCTGGATGATTAAATTAAACTCACTGATATCATCAAGAGTTGGTCGGAATGAGGAGCGACCATAACTCTCATACCTGTACAACCATTTTGCAAAGAAGTTCTGATAGTATCTCCTATAATGAAGCATACACTTATCCAGTGATTCTGTAATTTCATTCTTAGGTATTGATCCCACAATGAAAATATATGTACACAAAACGACATAGACACAAATGTTTCAAAATAGGTTTATTCATAACGATTAAAACCAGGAGACAAAGTCCAATAACAGGTGACTATATTAATTTTGATGAACAGATGTATCTCCATACAATTCAATACTGCTCACCAATAAAGAGATCATACTCTTTGAGTTCATTTATTTCAAGTTCTGAAACAGACACAAGTAATATATTGTCTAAAAATAGCAGAACGACAGTTGCCTCTTGTGGGAGGCATGAGAGTTGAGCAGAAAGGGCAGGACCATGTTTGGGGATGATGATGATATTCCATATCTTGATTTGGTTTATAAGAGTGCATTTGTCAAAACTCAGAAAGCGCACAGTAGAATTTGTGCAATCCATTGTGCATAAATTTGACATCAGGAAAAAAAGAACTGTATACAAATATTGAATTCTATCTAAGATCTGCATGCTGAGATATTTAGAAGTGTTCTCATGTCTGTAATTTAGTTTGAAATTTGTCAGAAAATAAGATGGATTGATGGAAAGCTAGGGGTATAAGGAAAGGGATGGATATCTGAGAAAGCAGGAATAGCAAAAGGTTTGTGGTGTAATCTAGGAGTGTGTATGTGAGTGTTCACTATAAAATTTTTTCAACTTTGATACAGGTTTTAAAATTTCCATAATAAAAATTGGAAAAATAAAAGAAATATAGAAGAGGCTACCACAGTCTCCAACCACTACAGACCTCTAGCTGAAATATGGAGAAATGGAGGAAGTATAAATTTTTTTAAAGTTGGTAGTTTCCCCTATTACATCAGAATGGTTATTCTAATAAATATAAGAGAAGAAAAAAAATTCTTTTCCTTCTACCCCTCTAGGTTCTCAGCCGGGGCTCTGTAACAAAAGATGGATTACCAAGAGAAAAGTATACAAATTTAATATGTCACATAGGAGCCTTCATAAGGACATGAAGACCCAAGAAGCTGTTAAACCTGAGCATTTTTATGCTAAATTTGATAAAGAATGGAAAGTTGTAGAAAAATGTGATGGACAAAAGGATATAAGCTAAAGACAGCTAGGAGAAACAGCAAGATCTGTTCGTCTGAATTCCTCTCGGCATCCCTCAGTCTTCAGAAGTAAGGATGCTCCTTTCTTCTGGGTGTGGGGTGGGCACGTCTCACATGAGGGTCTTATGACCTACTTCAAGGACATGAGGGTTTTACGACCTACTTTGGGGAGACAGAGGAGGTCAGAGAGTCCTTCCTGCACCTACCGTTTCTCAATTTCCTTCAGCTTAAAATATTCAGTATGCTAAGGTCCCATATTTTGGAGCAGCATGTCCTGAACCCTGTCTTACAGAAATAAGGCTTAACTGTGACTGAAGTAACCAGAGAACATTTTGTTATCTGAAGGTGAGAGCAGAAACGTCATAGATCCAGTCCCAGACATCATCCAAGGGATGTTGAAGAACTAGCCAAACATAAAGGGTGTAAAAAGACAGTTATGGGAGGAATAAAGTTACTTTATCATTACATTCCACTCTGTTTTCCTTTTCAACATAACAGTTCCACTCAGATTTTCCTGGTAAGGTTAAATGCCCAGTTTAGGTTAAACATGACATACTTAGGGTGTTTCCAATCCATGCGGAGGTGTGATTTTCACCAATGAGATGAATTATTTTGTAGTGGTTAAAAAAATAGACATCTCAGGGGCTGGCCCCGTGGCCGAGTGGTTAAGTTCGTGCGCTCCACTGCAGGCGGCCCAGTGTTTCGTTGGTTCGAATCCTGGGCGCGGACATGGCACTGCTCATCAAACCACGCTGAGGCAGCGTCCCACATGCCACAACTAGAAGGACCCACAACAAAGAATATACAGCTATGTACCGGGGGGCTTTGGGGAGAAAAAGGAAAAAAAAAAAATAGACATCTCAGCCAAAATGCCTAGAATTTTATGAAGGCTCTACATTTACGGGCTGTGGAACACAGTCTCACAGAGCAAGTCTTCCCATCTGTAAAATGGAGGTAATAATAGTACACATCACACGGGCTTGTTGTTTCATAAACTGGCCCCCATACACAGAGGGCAGGGACAAACCAAAGAAGGAGGACCCACTCCAGATTGGTAGGTGGCAATTTTGATAAGCAAAGGAACTTACATATGAGGCTCTTCACGGTCAGCTACAAGACAAGAAGATCTTCGTCCTCATCCTCCTACCAGAATCTCCGAGGTTTATAGAGGGCTTAGCTGGGTTCAGTGCTGTGTACGGTCATATGGTTTTCACAACACACTGCTCTTTCAAGTCTGTGTTCTTGAAAATGGCTCTGGCTGTGGGAACTATGCGCAGAAGTGCATTCCAAGGACAGGTGAGGGGAGGAGTCCAGCTCACAGGTCCAGTTAACGGGTCAACCAGCAGTCATGTCCTCTGGATGGCCACCTACAATGGTGTTATAGTTAGAATTAAGTGAATTAATGACTAAACTGGCAATTAAAATTTTGAATATTGTTTGCACTTTATAAAGGCATTTGATATAATAGCTAAATGACTCTCCTTTACCTTTCTGGTATTTATTAAATGTGCCACTAACGCCAAACGTGTAACCTAATCAGGCCAAACTCTTTAAGTAGTCTTTTAAAAACTATAAATTGAACAAAAAGAAAAATGAGTAGTGTTATAAAATAACTTCTTTACAATGACAAGATATTTATGCTTTTCTTCCAAGGAATTCAAAAATCTGTCACACACAGTTTATCACATCAAGTGATTCTGTCTCTATCACTGGATTTTAATTTTAAGCACACAGTTTTAAGTACACGTACACAACACATGACCGGCATATTTCCTAATGTTTAAAATGTTCATTTTACATTTTCTATTCTATATTCTCATTTACTTGATATACAGCATGTACACACATCTACCTAGTTTCTCGTTTGGCGTGTGTAGCATTGTTGTGCTTTAGATTGGTAAAAAGAATATACTCCAAATTACACATCTTCCATCAATTTACACAAGGATGTAGAAATTTAGCATTCATGTGGTGGCCTCAGAGAGCAGGAGTTGATATAGCATATCTCATCACCACTTCTTTGGACCCAACCCCCAGGTTCTCTAGCAAAGACTGTGCAATTCTCTGTGATAACATCCACACATCAGGGTTTTGCCTTGGCAGAGAAGCTTAATTTTATAAAGAGTTATTGATTCCTACCCCTCTCCTCAGAACTTACAATACTGTTCAAGGATTTACACAGACAATTTCTTCTACCTTTTTCTGTTAAAGAGAATCTCTACAAACATTAGACTCTTCATTTGTTGACTCTAACTCAATGTCAGCATGGCTGCCTTCTTATGAATGGACAGGAAAGCACAGCTTGAGCCCAGCTTTTTTTCAGTGGTTGGTGACTCTCCACCTTTCCCAGACAGGCTCCTTCTATGAAACATTCTAGGGCTATAGATGAAACGGAACACTATTGGCGCAAATACTGGTTAAACTAACAACAACAACATGAACCTGAGTGGCTTGTTTCCTCCATGGTAGTTGCAAGCATCTCAGGCTCCTCTCTTGTGTCTATTCATCTCCTTAATCTATATTCATTGGTGCTGGAGGAGGTGACTATGTTGCTGTCACATATTTGTCAGGTCACAACAATCATTTTCATTTATCTGAGTTCAGTTCGTTATTTTATGTTGTTTTTGTTGTTGCTGTTGTTTTAGTTATATTTCTAAGCCCACTGTTGTGGATTTTACACAGTTTAATTTCTATAGCCAGAGAAGCCAATGATGCCACTAAATCTGTTTCACAAAAGAGAATTTTTTTATGTGTTTCATCATGTGTGTGCCTCCAAGGGAAATGATAGAGATAAATTCTTGATAGACCCAAGTATTTTCCAAAAGTGAAATAAAGACCTCTTTAATTAGAATGCTATCTTTCATTACATTTCTAAATTTTAGAAAACATTACTGTGATATAAGGGTAAGAGAAGGATTTTGTATTCCTGACACAGCCATTCAGCAATTTACTTAATCGCTCTGAGTTTTAGTTCCCCTTTATATAAAATAGGAAGTAGTAGCTATTATTAAGTGTTCTGATTTTTCAATTCAAATTTCACACCTCAGTTCAACATGAAACATAAGAATAAAGAATTTTAAAATGGACTCAAAATAAATAGATGTGCTCATTATATTTATGAATTGAGCCAAATTTGGGCAGGATAATTGACATTTAAGGGAATTGAGTTAAAGTTCCAATAGTTTGATGAATTTAAAAGGTAGATATAATTATGACTGGTGTTTAATTTAGGCAAAACAATATTTCAACAATTGAATCAGCTGGTAGTGTTTAAAGAAAAGACAAGACTAGCACTGAGATGCAACCTAGATTTTTCACTTAATTCTCCATCTCAATAATAAAGAGGCTCCTATTAAAACGGTGTTCAGGAAAGAATCAATGGAATTTGGAACTCTCTCATATCACAAATATTGGAATTTAAATAGCAAGACTATAAGAAAAATTTAATAGGTACATTTGCCTTTAATCTGGTAATACTCATTAAGTCTTCAGGATATTATAGGAGTGAAAGTTCAATCTGTTTTCAATGAGAAGTAACAAATAGCAGTTTGGCTAAACCTTGTACAGACGCTTGTAAGAACTTTCTGGCTGAGATGATGGAGAGATACGAGACCTGGGTTCCAAATAAGATTGCAGATTCTCATTCCTTAAAGATAAAAATAAAATGTCTGTCTCCTTGGGATTTCTTTACTGCAGACCCAGGATTAAGGCAGGGAGATGAATGAAGTAGGCATTAAAGTTTCATTCCAGGCCAGTAACTCAATGAATTTCTTGAATTCACCATTTTCACCTTGTAACAGATTCAGCAATGTAGCAAAATTACCAGGCAACCCAATTTCTTAGGGTTGTAGCAATGTCACAGATAATTAAATAGAAACTGGGGTTTTGTCCTGGTTTCAATAAATTGGCCAGCTGGACCACCAGCAACATGTCCCTATGCAGTTATAGAGATCTAGCAATGTGTTAATAAAAGCCTCAGGGAGGTCCCTCAAACTATTGGCCACTTCTACAGGAGATATAGCTCTGAGCAGTTTCAAAATGTGTATCTAGTACTCCTGTTCCAACAAAAAGAAGAGTATAAGAGTACGTGATGTATGTATGTATGCGTGTATGTGTGTTAAGTGGCCTAAAAAGTATTGAAACATGATAAGACATTATGGAAACATGGCTAACTTCTCCCTCCTTCCCCCCATATACAGCTCTGCCAATCCAACAACTCACCAGCTGTTAATACTTAATACTCAAAGGAAGAATGCATTTGCAATTTAATTAAAGCACAAGCTGGTAGGTTCTATTTAGAAATTTCATAGTAAAGGCAATTTTCTCTCCCCATACCATTTTTTTAAATCAACCTTTCTGATACCTGACATTTCTCACATTTGACTTGCTAATACTTTTAACATTGAAATTAGCCTAACAGAAATAGTGAGAAGTTTAAAAATAATAAAAATAAAATAAAATTTACATACAGTGAAATTCAATGAGATAATTAAGCATAATATAAATACCATTCAACATTTTTGAAGAATTCAACTAGCTTAAAATAAACTATGAAGAAAAACAAGATGGGAGGATAAAATTCTGTACATTCTTCTACTTTTTGCTCATAGGCTAAGTAAAGATTATATTTTTGCTCATTTATTCAACAACTCAAATCAACAATACTAATGATTTTTAATAGAATTTCTATAAAAAGTTAAATATCGTTCCATTTTCTAAATTTATGGAAACTAATAATAATAATAAAGTATTATTTTCTAATTGTGCTATTTCTTGCTCAGCTCGTTAAAGGGAAAAGAGCTCTAATTGTGAGATTGTCTCTCCAGGGAACCAATCTTTGACTATAAATTTCAATGGCAATTTTCCCACTTATGAGAACTATTTGGAAATTGCACACATCCATTTTTAGGACTCTGTTTTTCAAATCTAGACATTAAAATCCTTATATATCTTAATAAAGGTTAAGTTTACGTACTACTAACTTTCAAACTAAAGTTTTGGAATGTTAATAATGGCTATCTACTGTGTGGGATTGTAGGTCAAATTCTATTTTCCTTTATCTATTTTTCAGTTTATAAAATTTTCTATAGTAATCATGTATTATTTTTGCAATCATAAACATAATCATTACTTTTCAAGACTTCTTTCATGATTAAATATAAGAGATTATATGCTTAAATAGTAAAGAATATGTCTGAGGCAGGACGAAAAATGGAATAGTTTCATAACAATTTAATCTCTGCAGGTTAAACGATAGTATTGAAAACAGAATTTTTTTCATAGCTACAATATGCCTCATAAAAAACACACCCCTATCGCTAATTCTCTCTAGTTTCTATGCCTCATAGATTTAGAAACTGAATGTCATATATAAATCTAGCCTTTAGTTTCTAATTTAATAGCCTCTATGGTGATTTTTTACTTGATATTAGTTTGGACAATTTCCTTTTAACTCTTTCAGTAATTTGCTTATTTTAATTTATTCTTACCTCTTTCTCTTCTGAGCGAGGGCTAAACAAATGTGACGTGATGTGCTTAGGACGACAGAATGAAATACAAGGTGTAGATATAACCCAGAAGAAGGAGGAATTAAATTGTTTGTAAAGAAAGTCAAGTCATGTAAATTTCTTCACAGGAGGTATCTAAGATTATAGAAAAATATATAGTTTCCAGGACCAGATGCCAAAAACTCTGGACTATTTGATGCTATCTTTGATTCTTTCTTCTCTTTCACTCATCAGTCTCTTGAATCAACAAGATAGCATGCTTTGTTTATTCTGCTTTCCGAATATGTGCTTCTTTATTATTTTTGCCAGTGCTTCCAGTCAGTGCTTCTCCTATCCCTGGCCTAAATAACAGTGCCTGGCTCTGAACTGCTATCCTTGATATTAGCCTCTCTGCCCAATATCCACCCCAGCATCCCACAAGAGTTAATTTCTAAAACAAACATCTAGTCACTCCACACTCTACTTAAAAAGCTAACAGTGCACTCTATTATTCATGCCGTAAGCTCCACGATATTTATATGGCCCCTAAAGCGCTTTCAAACACGATCTCAAAAAAACTTCCACATTCTGTCAAGTAACAAACTCTTGTCTCACCAACACATTTCCACCTCTAATATACCCTGTGCTTCTCTCATTAATTCCTGTCTCCTTGGATTTCTGCTGCTTCTCTGCCCCTGCTCATGCTTAACCTTTGCCAATATCACCTCCATAATGCCTCACCTCTTCTGAGTTCCAACTTGAGTTCTAGCTCACCTGAAAGGACTCCTTCAATACCACCACTCCATTCCCATCCTGATAGAGGTAATAGCTCTTTAATCTGCATTCTATCAGCTCTCATAAAACTTTCATTATAAAATTTAGCACACCTTGTCTCAGTTTTTATAAACTGACATTTTCTTCACTATGATATGAATTCCTTCATGGTGAGAATTATATCTTGTCTTGCTTTGTATCCTCAACATCTAGTATATAAAAGAAGGAGTGAAAAAATATTCTGACACCTAAAGCTCCCAAACAGTTCCTTTACTCTGTATCATAGCTACCATCAAAATGATCATATTCATCTTTTTTTATCATATGTTTCTGACAATGCATTTTTTCTGTAATTGCACATTGCAAATGTACACAACTGAAAAAAAGTAATTTTTTCCTGTAATATTTTCTATTTCTGACCCAATATAGTCTAACCTCTCTTTAGATAGATCATTTCTGAATTCGTTGAATAAATTCCTCCTTAAATAATATAAAATTAGAATGGAGTTCACTTGGTACTTTTCTTAAATTGGCAATTTTTAAAAGACAAGCAGAGATGCAGTTTTAAATACTTCTGTGGAACATAACATGTATCTAAGAGTTCCTTTTTTCTCAAAGCTAATATCTCCATCCTTCTCTAATAGGCAATCGAACAAAAGAAAAAAATACAAAGTAGTTAAGTTTTATAAGTGAGAAATAATGCTTCTGTGGATTTTGGGACTGCTTTGCAAATGCTTGCTTTTATCTGGGGAATAATTTTAAAAGAAGAGTTAAGCACAATCATTTAGAGATTCTGGGTTGTAGTGTTTAGAAAAATTGAACTTACACATTTTCTGAAAATGACTTTTTTTAATCAAACTTGAACTCATTTCATTTCCTCTTTTCAATATGTCAGATAAGATACAAGCTTATTTTTTTCCTCCCCTTTAAAAGCAACTATTTATACTGTGGATAAGTAAGGAAACAACAGAATCATAGAAATTCAAATTTCCAATTTGGGAAGTCTTTTATAAGGAATAGCATCTGTTTGAGTTTTCCTTTTTTGGAAATTAAACATGAAAATGGTAATTATTAAAAAATTGGCATGGAAATTGCTGACATATTTTTTAATGAGCTTTATTTTCACAGTACCATAAAAGAAGAAAAATGTGCTCAACCTGCTATGAAGTTCTTCGATCGTCTGGATAAGAGGATTTAGAGATAACCTTAGAGAAGTTCAGCAATAGTGTCAACAAAAATCAAGCAGTAGGATGTAAGAAAAATGTGAGTTCTATTTGTGTAGAATGTCTTATTCTTAATAACAAAGCATTGTCTTTCAGATTGGCAAAATAATTGATTTTTCTTTGTCATGAAATGCTTTAAAGTTTAAAATTGCAACATTGATATTTAAATGACTTCTTTCCCATGCCAGCATCTTGCAGTCAAAAAAGCTAAAGGAAAAGAAATGCTATTCCCTGCCTTTCCTGTACCAGACATTTTGTTCTTATTGATTTTTCCCTCTGGTTCAAGTTTGGCAGGAGCAATACCCGAGTGTCACAAAATCTGCCATCTTTTTCTCTATTATTTTGTGACTTCCTGGCTATTAAGGAGATGGAATGATATCCAAGGTGCACATGACTCTCAACATATACTCGCAGGCTGGCACCTACACTGGTCCCCAGGGAGTCTGAAAACGAAGGGAAGTAGATCTTCCTTAGCCACTCTGTCCTCGTGGGATAACTCCAGACTCTAGTGCAAACACAAGCGGGGAGAAAACTTTGTCCTCAAGATTCTAACAGTATGTTAAATGAAGAGGTAATAGCGGCAACAACAACAACGAATTCGAACATTTATTGAATAGTTAAAGTAGAAAAAGGACTAAGTTTCAGGTCTCAAAACAGCCTGATCTCTTCCTCAGAAACCCCAGTGATACAATGTTATTGTGCTTATTCTTGATAATGTTTGAGTGTTTCTCAGAGGTAGGCATCTGTCCTAAGGGAACAAGGCTTGGCACGTGAGCGTCAGAGCATAAGGCTGAGGGAAAAGCACATTAAAATGCTGGAGGTTGGACAGTAAAGAGAAAGGGTGGATGTTCAAAGAATGGAAAGTATTTCAGTAGGACTGCCGTTTAGTATGAGAAAGAAAAAGGCTGACAGAAGAAACTTGAGTTAATCAGGAACAAAATCAAGAAGAATCTTGTAAGTTTTTTCAGACCTTATTCTCAGGAACAACTGAAATCAAGTACAAAATAAAGGCTCCAATTTAAATTGTAGACAGACCATTTTGGCTGCAGTTTTGAAAATGACGTGGTTGGGAGCATGATTGATGGAGGGAGATCAATTATTGGGTTGTTGCGGTTATCCAGATGACCGTTAATGATGGCTTGATTTGGGACAGAGTTTCTCAGCCTCAGCACTATCGATACTTCAGACTGGATAGTTCTTTGCTGTGCGGGCTGTCCTGTACACTTTAGGCTGTTTAGCAGCACCCATGGCTACCACTCTCTAGAAGCCAGTTTCATTCCCACTCCCAGTTTGGATAACAAAAAATGCCTCCAGTCTTTGTCAAATGTCCCTGGGGGCAAACATCTGCCCCCCCCCCACCCCCTCCTCCCCATTAAGAACACCGATCTAAGATAGTGGCAAAGAAAAGAGACTAAGGAGGGGAAGTGGAGTAATACTTAAAAGATACTATTAACAGTAAAATGATGAGCTTTTGGCTATAGAGTTTGAGGGAAAGGGATAAGGTAATTGAATTAGAATAATAAAGTGTATTTTACTTTCTACTGGGAATAATAAAAGTTTTTAAATAGGGGTGATATGAGATTTACGTGCTTGAAAAACAAATGTTGAATGTGTGTATATATATATATGTATGTATATACATATGTATACACAGGTGCATATACACGAATTAGGATGTTATTACAGAATTTCAGTGTGAAATGAAGAGGCTCTCGACTAAATATATGACAGTTGAAATAGAAGGAAATTCAATGGCAAATGTTTCGATGACCCACTGGGGGAATGAGTTAGACTTATAAGGGTCACTCTGGTCTTGTCTTTTGGATAGTAGATGTATTATGTCAACATTAACTATTTTAGACAATAGAAAAGCAGTGGATTTGGTGAGTTAGGGGTCAGAAATATATTAATCTTAGCTACCCATAACTAACAACGTTCAGAAACAATATAGTTAGCCTCTTTTTTGGAGGACACATATGATTTGGGGAACTTAATATGGAAAATGAAAGGACAAAAAAATACTTTGATATTTTTCTGGAGAAAATGTGCTTCATTTTTGATGTTTGGTACAGTGCATTTATTTGCCCAGTTAGGTTAAATGAAGATAAGAGACAAAAAAGGTATCTGGACAGCTGGAGAGGAAGGAATTTGCAGTTAGAGCAGAGGTGAAAGCACAGGAGAGAGTATTCTTGAGAGAGTGTTAGGAGAAACTGTTCTTGTGAGCTCACATAGGATGTTTCTGCTCTAAGTTCTTATCTAGCAAGTTTTCTTTGGAGTTTTTTTTAGGTGTTTGAGCTGCACTTTTCCTACTTCTGATGGTAAACACAGGTTACTGTTTGTCAAAATCCTATAATTTTTGCGTAGCAATTCACTCTTTTCCCTGTAAGCGTAAAAAGGAAATGTAATGCTTAAAAAAATCTATTATTATTAGTGGGCTGGCAAGAACCAAAATAGCATCTTTAATGGAACATATGAAAATTTGAAGTTTTTACATTTTCTTTTCAAAAAAAGTGATTTTGGGAAGGATTATTTAACCTTTAAATGATACCTTCATATTTAGTCTGAAATTTTCAAACAATGATTTGAATAAAATAAAGAGAACTTAAAAATATCGATTTCATTATGTAAACTGTTGGGAATAAAATTTTAGCAAGATCAGATTCTCTAATAGTGTGTTATTTTAATCTATTGTCACACTTCTAACACTATTTTTGGAATAGATTTTATATTCTTTTGTGTTTAAGAAATAAATGTGTTCAATATAAAATAGTCAGAAAGGATTATCCAGCATTAATTATGGTTACCATTTGTTGCATAAGCTTTAATATCTGTACTGACATGCAGATATTTTCAAAACTGTGATCAACATGTTTTGATAACTTCATTACTTCTTTATATTTATTGGCCTATTTCCAGTGGAGAGATTGAAATCATAATTTTGAATCAGTAAATTTTGTTCCATGCCGAAATGTATATAACCCATCTTTTTAAGAGTGAAATGTAGAAGTAATATACAATATTCAGATATTACAGTCAATGTCAATATGACCATCTTGATATATAAATTGTGGTTCATTTGTTTGTCTTTCTTTGCTATATATTTCTGGAAGGAAATTCTAAGGTTGAAGGAATTCTTACTTTGAATATTTCTCTTTAATCTAGGAAAAGTGTGTCAATTGTTCTGATACTAGCTGTGCATGATTTTGCCCATCTTCCTACATCTTTTACAACACAAGCCTGTTTTAATTGTTTAAATTGTGGAAACAGTATAGACATGGTCCTGAGTCTGTTATGAATAATCGTGTCCATTATGTCCCACAGCCAGAAAACAAAAAGAAACAAAACACTTCGCACTGAGAAACTGTAACTAATTGGGTCTTTCCGCTTAGTTCTAGGCTCCAAACTCAGTGAAATCCAGGCATTTTCAGCGTATTGCTAGTTCCCTAATGAAAAATCTCCATCTTCAATTTTTTCACAGCTCTTATCTGAATATTAGACCTTACCTTGTGGATGTGATGATGATAATGTGAGAAAATCGGTGTTTTTTCACCATTAACAGGCTAACTGTAAACTCAGTATATCTAATAATTCTGATGTGCTTTTAAAAAATTTTTCAGAAATTTTGTTTTTTTTAATTTGATGATGAGTGCTTTTAAAACCTGGACTTATTTTCCAGTTCTTTGAAAGCGAACTTCTTTTCTTTTATAAATATTTTGGTCTATGTATCTTTCTTTCACAGATGTTGCTCATGTCATAGGTTAAAAAAAATGATTTTTCAATTTTAAAGCAGCTTACATATTTAATTACTAGGTATTTCAACATGTTTTTATAGATTAGTGCTCCATTTGTATTTATTCTTTTGCAAATGTCTTTTACATATCTGTCCTTGTTTCTGAGTTTTTTTATTGATAACATTGATTTTTCATGTATTAAATATGTTGCTATTTCTCACGTACAGGGCTAATTTTGTTTTGTTTTTTCCAAGTCATTTTAAATTATCTTTGTAGTCAAATCCACCATTACATTTTTTGCAATATTTTTTGTGCTTTAGAAAGCTATTTTAACACTAAAATCTAAAACATAATCATCTATTTTCTAATACATTTATGATTTTGTTTTTAACATTTAAATTATTAACTCATCTGCCTTTCAACTTAAGGAGAACTGAGTTCTCTTTTACTAGTTTTGCCCATTACTAGCTCAAAAGTTGGACAAATTCAATGATCTTCGAGTCTCACTTTCTCACATTTAAAAGGGAGTTTATAGTATCTAGCTCATTAATTTGTAGGAATTAAATTAGATAATGCATATAAATTCCTGCTCCTAGTAAATAATAAATGAGGAGGAGATGATTTATAAATTCATACGTAAGAATGTTGGTATATATATATCTATATATATAGAAATATAAGTATATAGATCATGTGTATATAGACTAAAACGTCTTTGATTTTTCAAAGACAGTTAATTGCGAAAATTTAATTATTTGGACAGTCAAGAGATAATGTCAAAAACATGTATGAATATGGACATGAAAGTAATTTCACTAAAATGTCTGCAGTTCCATTTGGAACAGAATTGCAAATTAAGCAGTGCTCGTGAATACTGGACATAGACAGAACCTTCCTGTGCATGGAAGCTACTTTGGGGTTTTGAGTCTTTGTTCTCCCACCCTTTTTGATGAAATGATGTGAGAAATAATGAATGATTAACAGTGATGGCAGATCAACAAGTGAAGATAAACACAAAAATGCTCCCAGACAGAGTGTTCCTTTCAATATACTTTAAGTAGTTTCAGATTTAGATTACTTCTAGGCACCCAGGTATCTGAGCTATCACCAGGAATATCTAAATTGCTTTCTCACAGGTTCTCCAAAGCACTCTCTTTACTTTATCTACTCATTTTAGATGGCACCTCATTGAATTTCTCCTAGCCAATTTACTTTCTGCAAAGCTCGCATTTCTCTTTCAATAGAGAAATTTCTTTAGGTCTACTCTTTTAACTTTGGCTTAATAGCATGGGGGTTTCGTTATGTTTCACTGTCAGCAGAACAGCACAAGTTTAACATTTACATGATCCATTTTTACTAAATAGCAGAAGGAGAAAGTGTTACACCGAAGGCAATGTGGGTATTAATTTTTTCTATGGTTTATACAATTCCTTCATTGCATCCGCAAAGAAAACTAATATATTGATCAAACCTAATTAGCTTTAATTTACATAAAACCATGGCATGAGTTATCTGTATGCTTTAGAAAAATAGAAGGTTTAAGTGAAAATAAGCCGCAAGAATTTAGAGTTTAGACTCATCTGGCATGTAAAATATCTAAAGCTCAAGAGTGATATGAGGTAAGAATTCTTATCATGAGAAAATTATTTTAATGAGAAAAATAGTGCTACATTTTAGTTATGTTTTTTAAATTGCTGTTATATAACACATTTTATATAAATATCCATATTTAGTTTTTTAAACAAATGGAAAAATAGAAATAAAAAAATTCACCAATAGTGACATCCCCCAAAGAAAAAAAATTAAGAATAATATTCTGGTGAATATTCTTCCAGACTTCTCCACAGATACATACACACACACACACACACACACACACACACACAGATACATGCAATGTTCATTTTACTCATTCGGTTTTGTAATCAATTTTCATTTGAAATTAAATTATCAAGATGTTTTCTTGTCATCTCATCATCCAACAAATATTTATTAAGCAAATATTTGCCACACCAGTATGCTATTTATATTGTAAATAAAAATTTATAGAATGGTAATTTCTGTTCCCTTGTGGAATTTATATTCTGATTGAGAAGACAGACAATGAAGAATGAACAACTGGCTGAATAGCTAAAACATGTATTTTCATGTGTATATGTAGACCTAATTACAAACGGAAAATTGTGAATAATAGATAATCAAGAACTGAAAGGGATAGCTACTAAAATAAGGTGGTCACGATGGTATTCTCCAGGTGACATTTGCGTCGGACTTTGAAAGATAAAGAAACAACCACCTTTATGTGGGTGCCACACAGGAGCAATCTAAGCAAAAGGAAGCAAACATAAAGGTGCTAGATGGCAAAAGCTTTATTTTAGAGGAACAAGAAAAAGATGCCAATTTCAGAGTCTAGTGGGAAAGGAGAAGACAGAAGAGGACATAGTCAGGCAGAAATCACATCACTCAAAGTTTTATTTTCTGGTTTTCTAATAAGATTGAAGCACATGAATTTGAGCTAACTTTTGACTCCTCTTGGCCAACAGAATACACGCAGACGTGATGCTGTGCCTTGCCCAGGCCTGGCCCTGAAGAACCTTACACTACCGCTTTCACTCATGAATCCAGTTGTTAAGTTAACTACCCTGAGAGCACCACATTGTAAGGAAACCCAACCTAGCCACATGGAGAGACCATGTGAAGGAATACTGAAACATCAGACATGGGAGTAAAGCAACCTGAAATGTTCCAGCCCAGCTCAGCCACCAGCTGAATGCAGCCGATTGAAGAGCCTCAGCTGATAATACAGGCAGCATAACTACCCCAGCCAATCTCTGCTCAAATTCCTGACTAACTGGCTTATGAAAAATAATAAAATCATTGTTTTACACCATTTAATTTTGGGTTGGCTAGTTACACAGCAAAAATTAAAGGAGACAATAAACCTATGTTATACTATGATTTTATATAAAGCCGTAAAATATGATATAATTTCAGGCAGTGAGATTATTGATTCACCTTTCCTAGGCAAATATGATTTGATGGCATCTCCAAAGTTGTCATGAGCATAATATTGGATCATAAGTGAATACATTGACCATTAATTGAGTAACATTAACTATGCTGCCCCGTCCCCACTGCTGAGGAAGTAAATATTATTGAGTTTCCTGTTAATGTCACTTAACGACCAGCTTCAGATGTATTTTAACATTTACTATTATATTGTCAAATTGAAAATCTTAGAGCAAATCTTGAAGATCTTGTGAAATTGTTCTTGTTAATTCATAAAGATGGGCTAAATAAGTATGTCTGAAATGTGGGAGAGCAATTTGTATTCTATTCTCAGTTGGAATTCAGCCTATTATTCTTTTTTCTGTAATACTGTTCTTTGAGAATAATATGGAAACTAATTGTAACTCCAATTTTCTCTCTGGTTCTTCAGTTTTATATTCTTAGTACTTAGTACTTAAACATAACAGTATTTGTAAATTAGCTTTTTTCAAATATCTGTGTTCTCTTGACTCCCTTTCAGATGTCTATTTTATAAACACACGAGACACAAACAATAGCCCTTAAAAAAGTGACTACAAGAATATATTGCTATTTTTTCCACTCCTATTTTTAATATTCTATATTTTGTTCTTAATAAATGTTGGCATGTGCACAGGGATAACTGACCCAAGTTAAATGTATCCTAAATTTACATTAGTAATAATTTTTATTAAACTCTGTATTAAATTTTATCTGATTACTTATTAGTCAATTAATTTATTTGATATAAATAAATGAAGATACAAGATGCAAATAATTATTGAAGCTTCATAATTTCAAAACAAAAGATTTTCAATAAAGGTCAAAATGACCAATCATAAGATGAAGAGTAACCAGAAAACTTATGTGATTAAGACAAATTTGTAATTGGAATTTTATGCAATCTGAAGAACATTACTTTCCACTTAAAATATATTGTGTTAATACTTTATTTGAATAGCTACTAATTGTATTAGTTTCGTTTAATTTTCTGCTACTCTCTCTTATTTGCATTCAGCTCTGTCTAGTGCTACCCTGGAAGTCATCACAAATATAGTATGCTTCATCCATCTCCAGTCGTGATTCAGCTTTACTGATACCAGAAATATAAATGACTAATTCTGGTAAGCATACTCAGATGATCCATTCTTCCTTGAGTGGACAAGAATATCACTATAAACACTTGAAATTGTTGAAATCTTTCTGTGCAAACTTAGTCTTCTAGAAGAGGAAGACCCCTTCTTCCTGTGATTCCATTTATCTCCTCAATGTGTGGGTCTATATGTAGTCTCAGGGGATGCTCAAATCTTTGACCAAGTTCCATCTCTGCCACAGGTCCTTTGGATGTTCCATGCACACTCATTCTATTTATTATGCATATTTTGGGTTTTTTTTTTTTTTTTTTTTTTTAGGAATATTAGCCCTGAGCTAACTGCTGCCAATCCTCCTCTTTTTGCTGAGGAAGACTGGCCCTGAGTTAACATCTGTGCCCATCTTCCTCTACT
This sequence comes from Equus przewalskii, assembly GCF_037783145.1. Taxonomy (NCBI): domain Eukaryota; kingdom Metazoa; phylum Chordata; class Mammalia; order Perissodactyla; family Equidae; genus Equus; species Equus przewalskii. Next base: position 73,262,804 of record NC_091833.1, on the reverse strand, counting down.
TTATATGTGGGATGACTGCCACAGCATGGCATGCCAAATGGCGCCATGTCCGCACCTGGGATCTGAACCAGCGAACCCCAAGCCACTGAAGCAGAATGTGCACACTTAACCAATGCGCCATCAGGCCAGCCTCTGCATGGTTTTTATATAACAATATAATCGTGTTCTTAGGAAATTTATATTAGTGAAAAATGGCTATCAGCAAAAAAGTGTTAGGACAGAGATGGCTTCCTATTTCGTAACAACATTAACACTTCTACAAAATTCTCCTACGGTTCTGTTAACATGAATTCAGAGTAGCTAAAAGGTGAGTTAAAAGTGAGTAGCAATACAACTTAAATATATCCATCATTTAAGTTTACTTAGTTTTGCCTAAGAGAAATGGCTTTTAGTTTTCTTTCAATAGCAGCACTATTTTAAGTTCAAACCCTCTTACATATTCATATTTACCTTTATGGACTTTATCAGTGATTGTCATCCTACAAACAAGTGTAATAGTTGTAAACTTTATTTTTCCTCTATATATTTAGCATCAATTTCCATTCATGATTATATGTAATGCAGAATTGGTCCAAGAGGATTATTGAAGTTAAACTCAATTAATCTCATGAAAACTCAGCAACAAGAGAATTCCATATGCTAATTGAAAATGTGGTCTCCTAGTGACATTAATTTGACATTTGACATTACAGATGTATGGCAGACAAACCCTACAGTCACTCCCCAAATGATATCTGCCTCCTGGTGCTCATGCCTTTGTGTAATCTCCTCTTCTTGAGTGTGACTGTGTTCTATGACTTATTCCTAACCCGTAGAATACGGCAGTGGTGAGGGGATTCCTCTCCTGTGATTAAGTTACATTTTGTGGCAAAAGTGACGGGATATAACTCTTGCAATCATGTTACGTGAATTTCCATTTCACTAAAGTTGCTCTTGCTCTCTGCTGTCCTTGAAGAAGCAGGCTGCCGTGTGTGAACTGTCAGCCACCTATAGGAGCTGCAGGTCCCAGTCTCTCAGCCGCAAGGAAATGAGTTGTTAACCACTGGAATGAGCTTGGAAGGGGATTCTTCCCCAGTTGAGCCTCCAGATGAGACTGTAGCCTAGCCAACACAGTGATTTTGAGACCCTGAGCAGAGGACACAGCTAATCTGGGCCCGGACTCTTGACTCATGGAAACTGAGAGATACTAAATGTGTATTCACCCTGAGACAACATCTGTGCCCATCTTCCTCTATTTTGTGTGTGGGTTGCCACCACAGCATGGCCACTGATGAATGATGTAGACCCACACCAGGAAACTGAACCCAGGCCACAGAAGTGGAGCTCACTGAGCTTAACCACAAGGCAATGGGACCAGTCCAATAAATGTGCATTGTTTTAAGCCACTATATTTCTAATAGTTTGCTTTGCAGCTATAGAAAACTAACACACGTATTACTTTTGTTTAAATCAGTGTTGTTTAGTAGAAGTAAAATGTAAGCCACATATGCTTTTTGTGTGTGTGAGGAAGATTGGCCCTGAGCTTACATCTGTTGCCAATCTTCCTCTTTTTGCTTGAGGAAGACTGTCGCTGAGCTCACATCTGTGCCAGTCTTTTTCTATTTTATTTGGGATGCTGCCACAGCATGTCTTATTAAGTCATGCTAGATCCTCACCCAGCATCCAAAACTGCAAACCCCAGGGCACTGAAGCAGAGTGTACAAACTTAAGCACTGCCCCACCAGGCTGGCCCCATATATGCTATTTTAAAAATAGTAAAAAGAAAGAGGGAAAATTAATTTTAGCAACATATTTTATTTGTGTTATCTGTTATATGTTTATATAGCATATTGTATAGTATTTACTACTATAATTAATTATACTATAGTATAAATATATTATATTAATTATGTATAGTATTATATGATGTATTTATTATTTACATATTATATATTTATATTTTATTTTGCCTAATCCAGTCAAAACCTTATTTCAATATGTAATCAATATAACTACTATTAGTGAGACATATACCTTTTTTCACATCAGATCTTCAAAATCCAGTGTGTACTCACACATAGCACATATCAATTCAAATGCTAGATTTTTATCAGCAAGACTTAATCTACATCTAAATCTTACAAAGTTTACAGTTGAAAAAATAGGCTCACATAACCAAATTGTTCCAAAAATATCTAAATGTTTTACAATATCTGTATCAGTTTTGACATTTAAACTTGTTAATTATAATTATATAAAATTACAAATTCTGTTCTTCACACGTAAATAGTTTCAATACTCAATAGCTACATGTAAGTAGTGGCTTCCTAGGCCCATGATTATATTTCACATCTAAATCAATTGTTTTAAATTTTATGAAACATAACAATCAAAAGGTGTCACTTTTTTCAGTGCAGTTTTTCCGGACACTACCCACTCACTTCATTCGGATTCAGTAGATTCTGGTAGTTGAATTAAGTCATTATGATGCAGGTGGTTCACAAACCACACTTTGAGAAAGTAATGGTGATGGAAGTTAATGGGAACCGGAGTGGGGTGAGGAAGTGGATACCAGTTTACCTTAATGCTTAGAGTTCATCTCGGTATCCCAACCCCTTCTGGCTAAAAATTGCATTTTGACCCTAAGAGACCATGCCCATATCTTGTGCAGAAAAACAACATCGCCCTTTAACTTGACCTATCCCTAAGGGAAATATATTAGTACGGAGGAACTCGGAGCTCCACCTAGCGTTTGGAGTGTGCCCACATCTCTGTTCTCTCTTGCCTTTATCCCTATTTTCAAGTACTTTCATTTCCAGGTTACCCTTCCTCAGCTTGTTCCTGAAAACTAAATGCAGAGCAGAACGTCATCCTCAGCCTTCTGTTCTTCTCAGTTTATACTAAATCCTAGGAGATCTCATCTATATTCACAACTTCTGCTGCCACTTAGATGTTCATGATTTCTCAAACTTTATTTCTTTAGACCCATATTTCTAAATTCTACTTGCTTGTTATCAACATTTGAATGACCCACAGACACCTCAAACTCAATGTCTAAAATGGAATTCGTTTTTACTTCCAATTATTCTTAATTCTCCTTCTTCATTTTCTTTTCTTAAATGCACTACTATCCACATCATTAAAGCCAGACATCAATGATTCATCCTTGATGATTTTCCTTTTCATTTTATCCTTTGGTTATCAAAGTCTAGTATTTCATTTGTTTAGTGTCTCTTGAACCCTTTCCTTCCTCTCTATTTCCACTGTCATTGCCTCATCATTCATATATAACTACTTTATAAACTTCCATGGTAATTCTCTGATTGCTAATTCCACTTATTTTCTTGCTTTTAATTTTGGTCCAATATGCCTCATCCTGCACTCGTCTGAGTAATCTATGTAAAATGCCATGTTGGTCTTCATTATGCCTCTGCATAAAACAGCAGTTTTCAGGAAAATTTTAATCTCCCTAGTGTAATTCACAAAACCACTTTTGGTGCAAACCTCACTTATCACCCTGGTTTGATTTTTTCTGTGCCTTGTGCCTGCTGCACATTACGTGCTCAATAAACGCTGGAAGGGTACTGGTTTCTTTATCAAAAGTCAGAGAGACACATTTTCACACCTTTTTATTTCACTTTCATTGATAGTTCAAATATTCACTTAAAATTAACTGGGAAATTTACTTGAAAATGGCAAATATCTTATTCTACTCTCTAATTGGAGTAATTTACAAATCTGTAATGTAAATGAAGCAATCATTACTATTATCTTACTACAATAGCTCAATATAAAATAAGTATTTTTAGTGAATTTTAAAAAAATTAATGCTATGTTTCTTATTACATAGGAAGTCCAGCATGACATAATTGACAGAATACTGGATTGAGAGTCAGAAAACTTAGGTTTTGGCCACAATTCTGCCAATAACTAGCTTACAACTTTTGTCAGATAAACCAACATCTCTAAGTGTCAGCTCACAGCTTTCTTATTTGTAAATAAGTTGGCTGAACTAGATAATCCATGTATCTCTTTCTACCTTATTATATCCAGGTCTGTACTGTTAAATAGAATAATGCCTGCCGCAGAAGACGTTATCAATTTCACTCTGAAATCCGACTACTAATTCTACTGGAATCTTTTATCAAGTGTTTTCCATATGTTAAACCTAAAACTGTTTTATTTCTTCATATGAGATGGAGATAAAATAAAATGCATATGTAAACAGTGGATTGACAAATTATATTTGTCTATTTTGAACAAAAGTGTGAAGATTTACAAATAACATATGAGGAATTTAGTCATCCTCAGCTTCATGCTCTTCCAGATAGCATCATTAAAAAATGTTATCCCCTACTCAGTCTTGTTATTGTTTTCCCTGATAGTAGAATTTATATATTATTTATTCTATGGTGAAATTATTGGCCAAAATAATTATCACCCAAAATCTGAATATTCTCAAAATTTCCTAGGATAAAAAATTTAAATAAAATTTTCAAGTCTTCTAAATAATAACTATAATAAAACAAAATAGAAAAAATCCACATTAAAATTTTTATTTTTTGTACATTTCCTCTAACTAATATATAAAAAGCATATTTTATTTGAAATGGTGAACTCTGAAACAAATTGTAGACCAGATTTTTCACTTTGAACATACAATGGTAGGGGGCCAGCCCCATGGCCTAGGGGTTAAGATTGGCACACTCTGCTTTGGCAGCCCAGGTTCAGTTCCTGGCCAACGACTTACACCACTCGTCAGCAGCCATGCTGTGGTGGCGACTTGCATACAAAATAGAGGAAGATCGGCACAGATGTCAGCTCAGGGTGAATCTTCCTCAAGCAAAAAGAGGAAGATTAGCAAAAAATGTTTGCTGAAGGCCAATCTTCCTCAACAACAACAAAAACAGCAACACAATGGTAGATCCCAAATTTGTCAACTTAGTAATTAAATGTCTAAAAATTTATATTGGTGTTGCATATTGTTACTTTATTGCTTCTGCTGGAAAAATCACTGGAGGGTGATAAAATAGGGAATCTATAGAAATTAGTGTGTTTCTACTGAGATAGAAAAAGAATTTGGAGTTGTTACTAGAAGCAGTACTGCCAATAAGTTTTTTATGTTAGACTCTTTCATTATAGTAATTTAATCAACTCATGAAGTATTTCTTAATTGTTAAAATTTACAATCTGAAATTTCAACAAGGGAGAAAAGTATTCAAATGAGTACACCCAATTATTCAACAAGAGAAACAAGGGAAATATCTATTACAAAAAGATAAGTAGAAAAAAAAATACTAAGAAAAAGTACATGGCATGAATATTGCAGTTAATTCACTTCCCTGGGATTTCACTCTGTTCACTCTCAGGGTAAAATATCAGAGGGACAATTTCTCAAGATAAGAAAATACACTTTACTCTCGTCACCAGTGAAAAATGCATATCACATAGGTTATAAAAAGGAGGCATAATGTGCCATTTTGTTTAATGATTATACGGTTCTACTTTCCCAAATTTCATCTTATGCAGTTCCTCATTTGAGTTACTAATTTTTCCGACTTTGGTTATAAAGAGCAAATTTTACAGCTGTGAAACCTGGCTAATCCTTTCCTATGTCACTATCTTATAGAGTAGTTTGGGGGAAATAATAAGGCTTTGAAATCAGAAGAACTGAACCTTAAAATTGCAGCAGCTCAAAAGCTAAAGAGAGTAATTTTGAAAGAATTTTGAAACTCATAGAGTGTAAACTTCTGAAGCATTGATCAGAATACTGTAAGTTATCAACAGAGAGCTCTCTCTTGATTTATACTGAAGTTAAAGAATCTATCTTCCTACAGGGTCAGTGGAGAAAGATAATTTTTGCTTCTTGTAGTTCTTCTGTTCTCCTTAGTCCTTTGGATACCAGAAGAAATGAATTACATAAAATCAGAAAATAATGCTAAACTTTCTATACCAGTTGAACACCGAAGTGGAACATAAAAACGAAAAAGGAAATTCTTGAATATTCATACATTTGTTTCTGCATCGTGATGAATAGTGGGAGATACGAGATCATGTGTACAATGTTTTATCTCCATGATAAAATATTTCTTCCAATTTGAGCAAAGTAAATCTTTATCATGCAGTGTATGATATAGTCGTTTATATGTTTATAACCGTTTTTATTTTATGATTAAAGGTAAGTTATTAATACTTTTAAAACATTTAGCAATTAAAGTTTACTTCTCAAGTCTTTTAATATTCATTTTACACATTAGAATTTTGTAAAATTCGGACAAAATTGATTTACGTATTGTTTCAGAAATACAGAACAATAATTCAGTGAACTCTAAAATTTATTTAATAATATATCATGTCTTATGATTCTTCAGTATATATTTTAAAACACAAAATATTTAGTGGATTTAAAAAATAATTTAGGTGCCTCCAAACTGACCCTGTTTTATATATTCTTTTTTTTTCTATCAAAAGCCAAAAATATTCTCATAAAAATGATAAATAGATTTATATTGAGATTGATTTTTCCAAGTGAGCCATGGAACCAGGCTGGGTGTGAAGGGTTTGTGTATAGGAAATACTGAATTTATAAGGTAAATTTAGATTAGACAATAAAGAGTCAGCATAAGAGATAGCAGGGGTTAGAAGGAGAAGGTTCCAATTAGGAAGTCATTATATCATTAAACCATACATAGCATACACTGTGCCAAATGTTAGGGTAATGTATGTCAGTAAAGAATAAAACAATCAGTGTCTTAAACAAAAGTAGAGTCTATTGGTAGTGAAACAGAGAGTATGATATATGCTATGTTAGTGTAGGATGCTGCGGGATTACCTTGGAGTGACATTCCAGGCTTGAGTGGCCAAGGAAGAATTACAGGAGGAAGAAACACTTAAAGTCAAGCCTAAAAGTCAAGTAGGATCTAGCCAGGGGGAAAGAAAGAGAGAGGAAAGCAGATAAAGATGTTCCAGATATAATTAAGAGATGAAGCAGAGCATGACACAGGCAAGAGGCTGTACAAAATGATGGGACTCTAGAATACATTCAGGGGAGACTGTTGAAAGATGAAGAAAGGTTTCCAGGAATCTGTTGATGAAGGGCTTTCAATGTTAGCTTAAGAAGTTTGAAATTTATTCTGAGAGAAAAGTGAGCTACTGATGTTTTTAAGTAGGAAATAACTGATGATATTATGACATTGAGATAGTAAGTGATGAAGTATATTGTCAAACAGCTAAAAAATGACTCATAACATAAACATGTATCAAACATACTTTTTAAATTTATTAACAAACAAGAGTAACGGCAAGATGATATAATTGATTCCAGCAAACTCATTTTGGTATTCATGATCATTCAGTTGGATACACCCCCAATCCTGCCCTTGGCCCAAGCCAGAGATCACCATTTCTCTTCTTGCATTGTGATAACGAATGCCAAAATTCATTTGCTAATAGACGAAAACTGGTAATTATCTTCTAAGGAAAAAAAGGTTATACGTGGGGCAATCTTTTCTACAGGGTAGAAAACAATTGTATTAGTAATTCACATTTTTACCGTCATGAATTCTTAGCCTTGCTATTAATTTCAACAAGTAAACTTTACCTTTATAGAATTGTACAATAGCCTAGTCAAAAGGTCAGTTAAAGACCAAGGCTCATAGTCTATGGTTTCAGTTAAGCACCAGAGGGTCTACAAAGACAACACTCAACCCTCTACTGAAAGGAGTCAATTTCTAAGTCCTTGATAATTTTTCTGAACATAATCCAAGTAAGAAATGATGGTGGCCTGAATTAAGGGGTATGGAAATGAAGAAAAGGGGTTGATGTGAAAAATATTTGAAGGGAGATACAGCAAAATTAACTAGATGGGGGAATAAGTGTGTTAGTTTCCTGTCAAAAGGATACCACAAACTTGGTAGCTTAAAACAGAACAAATTAATTATCTTACAGTTCTGTAAATAAGAAGTTCAATATAGGTCTCATTGGTCTAAAATCAATGTGTCAATAGGCTGCATTCCTTTCTGAAGGCTCTAAAGGAAAATGTGTTTCCTGCTCATTCAAATTTTGCAGAATTCAGTTCCATGGGATTGTAGGACTTAGGTCTCCTTGTTTCAGTTGGGAGCCACCATTAGAGCCTAGAAGCCTCTCTTCAGTCCTTGCACATAGCCCCTACATCTCAGAACCAGCAACAGGGTGTCATCAAATCCTTCTCACATTCCATCTCTCTCTAACCATGGTCTGGAAAGATCCTCCACTTTTGAGGACTCATGTGATTAGACTAGATCCACCCAGATAATTCCAGATGATCTCCTCATCTTGTGAATCTTAAGCTTAATTAGATTTGTAAAGTTCTTTTAGTCATGTAAGCTAATATATTCAAAGGTTATGAAGATAGAGTATGGCTATCTTTGGGGTGTATTATTCCACCTAACACAGTAAGAATGAAGAAGAAATTAAGAATGGTTATCAGTTTGAGTTAAATGAGTAAAAGGTGATTCTATCCATTAAGCTACAGAACACAAGAGAAAAAGCTAATTGGCTCAGAATAAAATGAGTTTGATTTTCAGGTATTTGAGAAGTCTGAGGAAAACTAAAATAGAAATATGCAAGCAATATATGGATCACTTGGAACTCAGGAGAGCTATCTAGATATGTTTGAGATGTAAATATGTGTGTGAATTAAAAGCATGTAAACAATAAATTAAGCAATAGACATTAATGAGATCGTCCATCTATCATTTGTTGATGCAAGAGTGGACACAGGAAAGTAAAATGAGAAAGTGAAAGAATAATTGGAAAAAACTCTTTCAAGTATTTTTGCAATAAAGGGGAGACACATAGGATGACCATCAGAGGAGATGTTGTTTTTTGATAATGGTGGTTTTGTTTAAATATTACAGTGGTTCTAGACTGGTAAAATATTGATGAAAGTAGCCAGGGATAACAGAAGAGAAGAAAACTTGGGAAGGAGAATGTTTCATTATCATAGTGACATCTTTGAGGAGTTGAGAGGGAAGCAATGCAGAGAGCAATGTTGGAGACTTCGGCCTGATCGATTTACTTGCTATACTGTAAAGAAAAGGAAAGAGAAATACATGGATGACAATGTATTTTGTGATTAGTGAAGCAGTAGGAATCTGAGCATATTATTTTGAAAATTTCATATTATTTTGTTAAAGAGGAAGAAAGGTCATCATCTTGTGAAGTAGAGAGATAGTTTGTGAAGATAAAATATTTTAGGAGAATGGAGAAAATAAGAATTTAGGTGATCAGACAAACATATGGCTAGCACCTACAAAGAACAAAGATAAACTATGTAAGAATGTTCTCATATCATACAAGTAACCTAAATTCTGCCATGGGAGAATAACTGAGCTGATTAAGCTTTAGGGAGAGATCAAAATCTGGATAAGTCTTCCTAATCAGTTAATAAATCACACTGTTGACAATATGCTATAGTAGAATTCTAAATTGTTATATTAATGCCTCATATCGAGATTAAGCCTAGTTTCCTGGTGCCAGAATTCATTCTTACTCTTTTCTACAGTCTATAGTGAAGTACACGTTTATCCTAACTGGATGTTCCATGGATATGCCCGTACAATTAAGGACTATAGCACTGGGAACTTAATCCTCCTTTTCTTCAAGAGTTGTTGTGTATCACTGGTAGCCTAGCTTTCCCTGACAGGGGAGGTAATTTGGCCAGAGCTTGAGATGCTGCTCATGAGTTAATGTTCCATATAATAATGACATTCTTTATGTTTCCAGACAAGAAGGCTAAAAATAGGAAGTAAATGAATAAACAAATAGTAAGATCTTATGCATCATAGGGAAGAAAGGATTATCTGAATAAGGTGGATCAGCAGGAAAAAACCATAAATGAGTGTGTCATTATGTTAATTCCTTCCTTTTGTCATTGCTTGCTATAGAGATGGTCTATGAAGTTATTTCGCATTACTGAGAAAATATTGGAAATTGGTGGATGTGAACGAAACTGGAAGTCCTCTCTTTGGTCTAACAGGCAAATCTAACAAGCAAGCTGCACAGGTTTAAAAGCCAGTACAATAGAAACCCAGGCTGTACGGTGAAGCAGCCATCCAGACCTCATAAGCCAGCGTCTAAAAGGCCTTGCCATCCCTCGTCTCAAGACAGAGATGCCAGCAGAATGAACCAGCGACAGGGAGAGATAATGGATACCTTGCTCTGACCTTTCCCTACTACATTTCTTAAAAATTGGCAGAAAAAGTGACAACCCTGGTCCTTGCCTCCCTCCACACATAGATAAAGCCAAAATTACAAGCCTTGTTTTGACGTATACCCCAAAAGTCCTTGTTATCCTTGACGTAGGTGACCATTAGATGTGTAAGCCTTTTCCCACTCAGACACTGCTTTGTTAAAAAGTATATAAACTGCATCAGAGCTGTAGAGCTTGGAGAAGTTCCTCAGAATACTCTGTTGAACTGTTTCTTGGGATTCAAATTCCTCACTGTGATGATCAAATAAACTTCTTTAATTAGCATTTACCCAGACTCTTTATTTCAGGCAACCTGGAATTTTTGGAAATTAATTTATTTTCCACCTCAATAAATTAGGAGAAGTGAGAGAAATCTGAGGGATCTGGGCAAACAGACTTTTTGTGATTGGTGTGTTCAGGAACTTTCAAAAGATAAATATGTTGCAATTTAAATGGTCACTTGAAGTGGTACTAGAATCAAAAGATGTTATGCCAGTGGCAATTTGCCAAAACTCTCAATATGCAATTATTGCTATCTATGATTGTAGGTGGTCGGGAATAAGTAAGACGAAAATACATATGTGGTTTAAAGGAAAAGTCTGAGACCTGAAGACTTTCAAAAAGGACACCAAATGACCCCAATGCTGAAATATCACTTGAATTAATTCTTTCATTTTATATTTCTAGAAATGTTGATAACTTCCTAATTCATCCTAGTATCTTCACTCTATCCTATTCTAAATTATTGTCAGTAAAGCCACGAATTGAATTTTAAATTTGTTTTCAAATATAACAAATTTGTTAAAGATGTTATTCAATTGATAGATTTCCACATCAACTTTCATGAAGTTTTATATTTAGGCTCACTAATGGAGTCGCTAGTGGGTAACTCCATGTTTATACATTACAATGTTGTGAACAAGAACTGACAACACTTGCCTTGACTCCTCATTAACTATTTTTAGGATGCTAAACTTACATTTTTTTTTTTTAAGGATTGGCACCTGGGCTAACAACTGTTGCCAATTTTTTTTTTTCTGCTTTATTTCCCAACCACCCCCCCGCCTCCCGTACATAGTTGTGTATCTTAGTTGCAGGTCCTTCTAGTTGTGGGATGTGGGACGCCACCTCAATGTGGCCTGACGAGCGGTACCATGTCTGCGCCCAGGATCCGAACCCTGGGCCGCCGCAGCGGAGCGCGTGAACTTAACCACTCAGCCACGGAGCCGGCCCCTAAACTTACGTTTTAAAAAGATGAAAATGTTTCTTGGAGTGGGCAGAACATGGAGAGTCCTCTTTGCAAGTCAGCAATGTGAACACCTTGCAAATTCCTGAGTTACATAAGCACAAGAATTAGAAATAAATCAGGAGAGATAGTATTTCCATTACTCAAAGCCCTCATAACATCAGGTTTGAAATATTATGTCCAGTTTTAGACTCTAACTGTAATGGAAAACAGTGATTCAAATTCTTAAAAGAGTATAGAGGAGAGTTATGAGATTTATCTGGGGATTAGGACGTCTGCTTTTTGAGGAAAGGTTTCAAGAAATGAACTTGTTCCAAGAAAAATGTGATAAACATATTTCATCATGAACACAGAGTGAAAGAGAATTTAGGTAAAATGCTGAGAAATATCTAACTGAGAAAGAGATGTTCTGATTAAAGTTCAGTACAAATATATCTGAGAAAAATGAAAAAAACTCTCAAGTTTCTGTTCTATAAATTTCCCAGAATTTCATTTTTTAAAAGATTTTTTTGCTTATGAGAATTACATAAACTAAAACACTTTTTTAATGATACAAAATGTTAAAATTATATAAAATGATATTTATATCATAAATATATATAAATATACATGTGTTCGTTCAATTATTGAAATGTAAAGAGTTTTTATAAAATGCAACATTGTAATGAACCAATAAGTAACATTCACATGTGGGTAAAGGAAAGAAAGCACCAAAATGTACTAAGACTAGGATATTTAAAAGTTAAATGATATTAGTTTTCTGGAATCAAGCCTAAGACCAAACAAACCCTGTACAGCAAAACACTGTAGGGGAGGAAAAACAATTTTCCCTCCACTTTCTAGGTTCTTGACTGAGACCCCCTTGTACTAAAGACACATTAACAGAATAAAAACAAACAGAAGTTTAATAACATTTATACATGGGAGACACCCAGGAAAACTGAATGATTCCCCAAAATGATCCAATCCACCACCTTAAATAACATCTCCAGCTAAAGATAAAAGAAGATGGTAGGAGTGGGGAGCCAGCTATGGGAGGTCTTCAGGCAATGCACAGTAAAGGAAGATAAGGTCGTTACGCAAATTTGTCTCTGCTTTCTCCATCAATAAGAGTTTCTATAGATTTGATCATACCCCCTTCTTGGCACAGAGACAGAGATGTCTGTACAAATGGAAATTTCCCTTATAAATGTAAATGTCTCTTACGAAAAGATAACTTCTACTTGGTTTTCCGAGCTTCCTCTGTGTCTGGTGTTTCCTAAAAATAATCAGATTAAAATAATCCTTATGCCAAAGAGACATATCATGGGATGGCAAATTCTGTACCACATCAATACATACTTCATATTTGACCTGAATAATGCAACTGAACTTCTTGATATGAAAAATCACTAAGAAAAACTCTATCTGTGCAGAAATAAATACAGAAGTATATAAATAATAGAAATTAAAGCAAATGTGGAAAATGAGATAGAAAAACAAGTTATTTTCTATGGAATGAGATGACTTTATGTACATTAAACAAATTTCTTATAAAAGTAGGAACATGTTAATATTTTTAAAAAGTACATAGGATTGCCAAAAATTCAGTTTCAAAAATAATACGTTGTATGTTTCACAAATAAATTAATATCAGAGTCATCAGAATTATAGTAGTTAAATTATACATAGCTGACATGAGTGTAATCACAGACTTTCAAAAGATAAAAGGGTACAGTGTGGTCGCATACAGGTCTTCAGGATCTTCCCATTAAAGAAGATAATAAGCTCTAATTAGTGTGTTTAAAGGAACATTCCTTGGCTGGATTTTCTTCAGGTGACACTGCTTTGTGCTTATTGTATGTGTTTTTAATTCCAACACTTATCACTAATCATGGTCTTTGCACAGAACTGCTTAAGACTTGTCTTTAAGTTTCAGAAGACTATCTGTTTATTTCTATGAATGATTTTGTTTCCTGTGATTATGTTCTTCAAATTGCCACCTGTTCATTGGATAATGAAAATGGCCAGTTGATCCTGTAATTCTTTATTTTCTATATCCCGAGTGTTCAGTGTTTTTGTTCTTTCTGGTGGCTGCGCTCTGTCTCTGAGAGGAGCATTTTCTGCTATTGTTTACAATAAGAAAAGACACTGTTTTCTGGATGAAAAGACACTCTCTACTTAGAGAATAAACTGAGATATGCACCATGATATTATCAGTGGAACCCATATTCCTTTACATGAACAGAATTTGCCTCTCCAAAATGTGTCACTTCAGCATAGAAAACTATTTTGAGCTGAAGGAAATCAAGACCCAGCAGAGTCAAGAAAAACTTTTACCTCTCCCTTAACTATTTAAAGAATTTAGATAGGGAACTTGGCCACGAAAGGGATCTCTTACCAAGAAATAACTTTTATCTGAATAACCTACCTGTGTGGGAGGACAAACTTCTAATTACCAAACATCAGTTGTTCTTGTCATCCTGTGAATTACTCTCTTCCTCTTTGAAGCCCTAGGCCTCTGTCCCATTCCTTAGCTCAGAATAGTACATAAACCTCAACTGCCCTACTTGTCTTTGGGTCTTATTGTCTTTGTGGGACACCCCATACGTATGAAATTAAACTGGTTTTTCTCCTCTTAATCTGTTACACTTCAGTTTAATTATTAGACCAGCCAGAAGAAACTAAAAGGATAGAGGAAAAATTTTTTCCTTCCAATACCATAAATAATGGATATTACATTTACTCTTCACATGTAGGTAAAATGAACATAGCAAGTTCTTGATAAATGCTTTTATCATTATTATTATTATTTTGCAGTAGCATTGTGCTAGGAAAGTATTGGATAATGTATCCTATTTAGGAAATAAATAAGCCTTCTACAGCAGATTTTGCACAATTCTGTTTTTAAAAAATGATGTAGCTAGTTCAGGCACCACATTCCTCTAACTCACTTGTCATCATGGTACACGTAAACTCCTCTAGTTCACTGCTCCACTTCTGCCACCATGCCTCTGAAGGGGAGCGAAATATACCACCCCCACATATGCCTTTTTGTAACACTGAGTATTTTACACTGGCTATTTTTAAGAAACAGCAGACACTGGTGCAGCTCTGAAAACTTGAGAAGTTAACCTTTTATAAGAAATACATTCATTTGTAAGGGAAATCTCCATTCGTAACGGTGTTTCCCTCTCTGCACCAGAAAGAGAAGGATGACTATAAATCTCTGGAAGCTCTTTTCAATGCAAAAGGCAAGGACTTAAATCTGCATAACAATCTTAATCTTATTTACTGTGCCTTTTCTGGTAACCTCCCATAACTGGCTCCCCCATAACATTGTTTGCCTTTAGCTGGAGATGATAGCTTGGGCCATTTTGGGGAGTTAACTCAGTTTTCCTGGGTATCTCTTATGTATACAGCAGGTATACATGTAATAAACTTTTATTTTTCTCCTTTGAATCATTTTATTACAGAAGAGTCTCAGGCAAGAATTTAGAAGGGTAGGGTATTTTTTCCCACCCACACCCCAAAAGTATGTAATCTAAACTATTTAATATGTGCTTTTAACTTATGCACATCTTTGTAAAATAAGCAGTGCCATTTTACATGTTTGTATGTATACAAATAATACTAAGGCTTAGCATTATTTTTTTATATTTTTCTCATTCAACAATGGGAGCTCTCTGTTCTTGTACATCTATTGCAGAGTATTCTTACATTGCCTCCATAACATGAGTTCAGCACATTTTACTTAACCATTCTCCTGCTAATGAATAGCTAGTGGTTCCAGAAACTGAAAATATCTTGATCAGTGGTGTCGTTCTTTTATCAGACATATTTGGATGAAATTCAGTTCTTCAATTTTCGTCTTATATGGTCTATGCTTTTGGTAATAAGTTTTTCATTCCTCTAGGATACAAATATTTTTCTCCTGTATAATTTTTATTCATGTTTTTTGTTTTTTTGCTGAGGAAGATTCACCCTGAGATAACATCTGTGCCAATCTTCCTCTATTTTTAGTATGTGGGCAGCCAGCACAGCATGGCTGCTAACAGAGCCACATAGGTCCATGGCCTGGAACCAGACCCGGGGCATTGAAGCTGAGCATGCTGAACTTAACCATTAGGCCACTGGGGCTTGCTCCTTTTATTCATTTTCTTTCATCCTTCTTTATACATGGTACAAAATCAAGACCCAGGTTTATTGTTTTTCTGTATAGAAATTCAGTTTTCCCAGCTCCATCTGCTAAACAATCTGGCATTTCCCCCTGTGTAGCACCATCATCATATATCAAGTACTCATATATACATGGAATGGCTTCTCAACATTTTATGTTTTTGCATTGATCTGAAGCCTGTCCTTTAAAGAAATAGACTGGTTTTATTTCTATAGCTTTTTAACTTGACATTCTATATTAAGGCAATCTTCTTTCTGTCATGATCTTTTTCAAAGTTGAATAGCTACTTCTTAACTTTTATTATCCTATATAAATACTGGAATGAGTACAGAATCCCTAAAAATTAAGCTGATAGTTTTCACTGGGAGTTTTTAATTGTGGGGATATATTTGGGAAAAGAATTACCATTACAAAGGTATGTCCTAGGTAGAAACACGGAATAATGATCAAGTCTATTTCAAGTATTTGTTATACTTTAATATGATTTAAAAAACTTTTATCCATAGAGATAATTTTCACAGCTTTTAGAGTGATCATTATATACTTGTAGTTTGCCTTAATAGTGAGAAAGAATTTATTCTTGATTTCAGAACTGCTGACATAGGGAAACATAGTTCATTTCTGTAAGTTTAATTTTAAACAGTGCAAATATAAGAATTTAGTCAGATTTGCTGATTTTGATCACAAGATATTTGGTTCCTCTTTCTATTGTTTTTTATTAAAGCAATGATTATATAATCCACATACAATGACATTTTCCTGTTCCTTTCTTATGCTCACATATCTGGTGCTTTCTTTCTTTTCATATAGCATCAGTCACAACCTCCAGTACTGAACTAAAATGCAGATCAAATAGTAAGCCTCATTATGGTGTACTTGTTCCTACAGATAATATATCTAAAAGACTCTGCATCAGGTATCAAAGCATTTCTATTCTATTTCTTTTTGTCTGAGAGGTTTGTTTTGTTGTTTTTTTAGTCAAACAGGGTTGAATTATATTTCTTTAAATGTCTTGAACTAATTGTAAGACGTTTTTCTTGTTTTGTCAATATGATGAATTGCATTGCTAGATATTCTAATTTGTGACTCTTCTTACCTTTAGGGAATAGGCAACACTTGGTTAGAATTCTTTTTTTTAAATTATCTCTCTTTTATTTATTTATTTTCCTGGGAAAGATTCTCCTTGAGCTGACATCCCTGTCGCCAATCTTCCTCTTTTTTTTCTTTTTTTTTCTTTTTTCCTCCCCAAAGACGCAGTACATAGTTATATATTCTAGCTGTAAGTCCTTCTAGCTTTTCTATGTGAGCTGCTGCCACAGCACAGCTACTGATAGAACAAGTGTTGCGGTTCCATGCCCAGGAACCAAACCTGGGCTGCTGAAGTGGAGCACATTGAACTTAACCAGTAGGCCATCAGGGCTGGCTCTGGATTCATTTTCAATAAGCCGTTAGACTTAAATGATATTTTCTTCAGACATTTTTAATTCATGTTCATATATAAATTGGATCCATAATATTTTTCTATGACGGCATGATTTACATCAAGAATCTATTAGCCTCATAAGAATGCTAAGCATTTTTCTCTTTTTATCTAATTGCTGGTACAACTTATATAAAATAGGTATTGCCATTTCTTTTAAACAGTTGGTAAGAATAATCTGTGAACTATATGAGACATGGGGATTTTAGGATAGGAGATAGTAAATCCCTACTTACTGTGAACACAAGTAGCCATATTTGAAATATGGTTGTCCATTCAGTCTGTATTCATTTTCTTTTTTATACTCAGTCTTGTGTTATATTTCAGAAGAGCTTATTATTATTTTACTAGTGCCAGGAAATGCTCTAATCACATTACAAACATTAAGTTAATTAATCCTCACAATAGTGTGTACTATTATTGTCAGAAAGGTTAATCAACCTGCCTAAGGCCGTATAGCTAGTAAGGGGACCACATAGCCAGCCAGCATTTGAATTCAGAGAGTCCATGGTCTTTGACTGTAGCCGTTGCCCTAAAAGCTGCCTCCTTAAAAAGAAGATTTTAAAAGCTCATGAAATGTTTACTCCTTAAAAATCTTGGTCTTAATATCTAATTTTATTTTTATTTATAAATTGCCTCTAAATCATCTTCTAGAACCACTCGCTTCCTCCACATCCACCACATCTACTCTTTTCTTTGTCTTCTGCATCTGGGTAAAGAAGAACTATCTCTGATGAGAGACTAGCTCTACACAAACACTGTCCTGAATCTCATATGGTTGTGATGCTGTGTAGGACATAGATACAACGAGTAAAATGCTCACAATTCCCCATCAGCATGCTAAAAGCAATCTAAATGTGGCTAAATGCACAGACTCCATCTGTGTGACCCAATCCTGACTCCCTACTTGGTTGTGTGGCCTTGAACAATATGTTTGCATTCCCTGCACTTCAGTTTTCTCATCTGTAAAGTGGGGGTAATAATATCACCTATCACACAGAGCTTATGTTAGAGTTACCAAACCAGTACACACAAAGAGCTTAGAAAAGTATCTAAGGGTTAGCATGTAGTACTTAAGTATTTGTTATTCCTCTTAAGACATACATCATTTGGGCACTGCTGTAATAGATGTTTAAGTAAATAGCTTTTTCACCTAACTGAGTGTCAGTTTTTGGTAACAGTGTGATGTGTTTTTCATGTGTAACCCCATATCCACACCACCACCTGCCCCAGCACCCAAAAACCCAACAAATGATTGTGCATGTGTGAGTGAATGAAGGCAACATGTTTACCATTATGCTTGTCCACTTATTACTTATTTTGTTCTCAAATATGTATGGTTTTATTTTTGCTTCCCTGAAAATTTAACAGAAAAGAAGGGAGATGTTCATTGAATTTATTTTATTCTTTGAGTAAAAGAATATAATTTTATGAATTGGAGAATCCAACTGACTTAATTTCATATTTTAGGACAGAAGTACTGGAACAGTAGTATGATAGACAGTAGAAATAAAACAAAACTTTCATTTACTACTTAATTTCCTTCAAGTGTAAAATAGGTACAGGTTTCTTATTATTTGGAGATAAACCTCTGGAGGTCAGCTGAACTTAAAAGAAGAGTTGGTTTGATTTGTTACAAAAGTGAGTGTTCCTAAAACAATATTAAAAATTGGCACACCAGGACCTTGAATGGTTGTTTGCAAGTGTGTAGGGGGAGATCTATTTTTCCCTGGTTGATCTCAGTTTCTCCATTTCTTATAGGGTTGTAAAGTTCATGTCTCTGTCAGGAAGTACTAGCTTGAAGCAAGAGCCTAAGGGCAATCAGATGGTAATTCAAGCCTTTGATTCTACCCTTTAAGTAATTCTCTTCCAAGAAAAAACTTTTCTTCACATTGATACTCAGTGCAATAAAAATGTGTATGTTACAGATTAGGTTGTAGGGAGAGTGGCTTACAACAAAGGAACCATTGGACAGGAGATTATAATTTATGGTAGATTGACTGTAAATTTTGTTTTGGTGAGGAAGATTGACCCTGAGCTAACATCTGTGCCAATCTTCCTTTATTTTGTATGTGGGATGCTGCCACAGCATAGCTTGATGAGCGGTGTATAGGTCTGCTCCTGGGATCCGAACTTGTGGACCCCAGGCCGCTGAAGGAGAGCACACGAACTTAACCACTATGCCATTGGACCAACCCCTGTAAATTTTAAACTACACACATTTTTAAAAATTAAAAATTTTTATTGATAAAAGTATCTTTCAGAAAAAATATTTCATTTCAGAATTGTCAGTGATATTCTTGGTGAAATTAAAAGCAATGTCAGTGGTTATTTGTGACGTTCCTTCAGTTTTGTCTCCAAATCATTCTCTATAAAATATCCGTTATATGTGCCTGTGCCTTTCTTCTGAATCAATCAAAGTAAGCTTGAGTGCTGATAATGCAATGCTTCTGCCCAAAATTCATCAATAAAAAATTTCACTCATTCAATCAATTATTGAGCAGCTACTATGTGCCAGACAGGTACTGACTGCTGGGATTCAATATGAATCAGAAACAGACATGTTTTCTGCCCTATTAACACTAGGGGGAGAGGAAGATATCAGTCAAATATTTATACAAGAGGAATAAATTTGTGACTGAGGAAATTATGAGAAAGAAAAGAAACATGGGACTCTGAGAACGTAAAATAGGTATTTCTCTCAATCCATGAAGACAAGCAAAACTTCTCCAAGGGAGTAGAAGAATTCCTGAATTAAAAAGAAAAATGTCAAGTCATATTCATTAATCATCTTAATCTAATATTGCTTAAGAATGTTCTGTGATAAATCTATGGAAAATTATAGCTATATTTCTACAAGCACTTACCATTATCGATTATTTATTAACAGTTTACCTTTATTCATCTAAATATATATCCTATATATACACATAGGTGGTAAAACTAATGCTATAACACTAATAAGAATCTTACTATTAGTATGACTGCGTTTAACCATCTGCATAAATTAAAAGAGCAAGGTTAGAAACTTAAGTATGTTAAAATACTAAAGGTCATTCAAGTTTCATAAATAACTTTAGTGAATTAAAAGACTTCATAGAAATTTACAAGATTTCTTTTCTAATCAATATCAACAGAAAGTGCAAAATCAATTCTGACTGCTCCCATTGTGGCAACACAGAAACAAGCCACCATATCTATTGGTTCTGGAGAGATGATTGTATATTACAAATCATAAATGAATAAATAAATAAGAAAACTAACATTTTCAAAATAATCCAAGATATTTAACTTGGTTTTTAAAGTACATATAATTTTATGAGTTACATATATTTTTCATAAAGTGAATATACCATGTTTAAAAGAAATATTTAGGATTGGTTTTCATAATTCAAAAAAACGTGGGAGACTTCACAAATGCTATGACTTTTGCAAACTAAAATCCTAGAAGCATACATTATTTTGATGATAGGAATATTTATTTTGGGTGACTGTGTAGTTTTTTAGAAACGCCTCTCAGAAATTTGTCGAAAGATGAGACCATAAAGCATTATTGTTATTCAAATGATAGATTACTAAATCCAAAAACAATTTTACCAATAAATATGTGCTTTCTTAATGTTGTTTAGATCACACCCATTGTAGCATGCTCCAAATTTGCCAGTAATTCATTTTAGGCATATTTTAGTAATGTTAAAATCAGTTCTCTCTTTGAACTTTCTAAAGAGAAATGATCTGTATCTCTAGAAATATAAACATACTGGCTCTGTGTATCTTCCACATTCCACAAAATAATAATAATACTGGGGCTGGCCCCGTGGCCGAGCAGTTAAGTTCGCGCGCTCCGCTGCAGGCGGCCCAGTGTTTCGTTGGTTCGAATCCTGGGCGCGGACATGGCACTGCTCATCGGGCCACGCTGAGGCAGCGTCCCGCATGCCACAACTAGAAGGACCCACAACGAAGAAAATACAACTATGTACCAGGGGGCTTTGGGGAGAAAAAGGAAAAAAATAAAATCTTTAAAAAAAATAATAATAATAATAATACTAACATTTATGTGAAATCATTAAGTATGCACTTATTTAAATTCTTTATGTGTAGTAACTCTTTAAATTCCAAAATAATTATGAGGTAGATATTATAGTAAATGTGCATTGGTTAAGCCACTACATTTGTGGTAATTTGTTATATAGAAGTATAAAACTAATACACTATCCTTATCACTTTTTTTTTGCCACTTAATTGTCTAATTACCTATCTTTGACAGTAGGCTGTGAGCTACCTATAAGTTTGTTTATTATTCCCCTTTTTATTTAGAAGATGAGTACAAAATGTTTGGCACATTTGTTTTGAATTAACCTTATCACATATACACATATGAGTTAACTATTTCTGGTAATAAAATAGTATTCTATATATGTTAATTGCATGAATGAATAAATAAAAAAGTGAATGAGTTATTTATCACATCCATTTTAATGATTAGGAAATTGAAGCCTGAGAATGTTATATGGCTTGTAAATGGCAAAGCCAGGATATGAATTAGAGCATCTGGCTATAAATCCTATATTTCTTCTGCTACACAATAGAATGTATAACCTTATGTATTTTCACTAGAGGATTATTGTGTTGTAGATTTAGTGAAATAAAACAGATAATGTGCTCAAAGGAGTGTGTAATGTATAGTAGGATTTTTAATAAGTCCCCAATAACTCTCAATATGTTTGAGCTCCCAGAAAGATGAAAACTCAAATTTGTACTATTATAATAACCATATCATCCTGTATCCAGAGTAATTTTATTTTTCCTCTTTTTAAATTGTGTTTGTGTCACTGTCAGATATATATTTCAATAATCCTGCTTTTATATGATTTTTAATATCACAAATGTCAAAATTGTTGGGGAGAATAGGCAGGGTTCAAAACATATATAAATAAATACAGAACTTTACTCCATAGTGAACACTTTGCAGGATATTTTATGTACCAGACATTTAGAAACTCAAAATCCTTCTAACTGATGTAAGTCCGGCTAACAGTTCATTAAATTCTAACGTCTACATAACAAACAAAGAGACCACTGGTTTCTTGCTTTCTCAAATGTTTCCATTCAGCAGAAATTGCATCTATTTTCTCTTGCCAGACTTTTCATTTCAAAATTCCTAACACTTCTGACAGGCTTGACCCATTCGGAGTAGCATGTCTATAAAGGTAGGACACAAATGAAAGGCTGAGAATGTGCTTTTTTTTAGTTGTTAAAACCACAGAGGATCCAGGGTTTAATCATTTTTATATAATGTGAGAGAAATCTTACTGAACTGTTTGTCATACAGTGAAATTTTGAAATTCACATACAATCCTTATATCTTTGCATTCGTATGAAAATTTTCCTTGACATTAGTTTCTATGTAATATTTCCAGATGGAATAATGACCGGACTCCATTGCCTACTCCAACTCTTCGCTTCTGAGAAAGACTAAAATACCAAACAATTATTCTTATTTCTGCATTATGTTAGAAATTATAGGAATCAGAAAATACTTCATAGTGTATATGTCGAACTTTATGTGTGTGCTCTTCACAAAGAAAGAAAGAATTCCTCTGCTATCTTGGCTTCCACCAATAACCACTGACATCCTTTTATTTCCCTGAGGTGAAATATCTGAGTACATGTTGCTTTGTTTCAAGCAACATGGTTCACCATGGTTCTGCATAACAAGCCACCTCAAAACTTAAAGCAAAAATCATTTATTGTTATCACGTGTCAGTTGGGCACATCTGATGACAGGGTTCAGGCTTGGCTGTTTTTGCCTGGGCTTACTCTTGCATCTGCTATCAGGTAGAGGTTTGAGTGGAGGCTGGCTAGTCTCGGACAGTCACATTCGAGTGGTTATTGGTTATTTGGCTGTCAGATGGGGCAGGCCAGCCTGGGCTTATTCATGGAGCAATGGTGGGATCCAAGAGAACAAATAGGAGAAGAAAAGCTCTCTGAGGCCAAATCTTGGAACTGGCACACAGTTGATTTTTCTATATTTCATAGAACAAAGTAATTTTTAAGGCCAGCCCATATTGAAGAGCTGAGTAAACAGATTATAATTTTTGATGGAAGTACCTGAAGTATAGCATCGCAAAGGATGTAGATATAACAGTGGGTGAAGATGTATGGTCATTTTTGCAAACAGTATACCACAACGACTTTCCAAGAATTTCACGGAATGTGCTAGCTTTAGTTTTTAAAAATTGTTAGACTAACTCAATCCTGTGCCAAAACATCTTGCCCCCATACACAGACTGAATGTCGGAGGAGAACAGAAAAAATTACTATGCAATCTATTCCACATGACCGCTATTCCTCTCCTGATGCCAGCCCCATTGCTCAAGTGTTCATATTTGATCTGCTCCATTTCCCGCTTCCCTGAGAATCCAGAGGCCACACAGTCACTGTTGACACTGCAGGCTGTAAGAGCATGAACTTTGTATTTAGAGAGACCTGAATGTGAAACCCAGCCACTGTCCAACTGAGTGACCCTAGACAGATAATTTATCCTCTCAGTGTCTGTTTCTTTATCCTGAAAAATGAGTTTAATGGCCCATATCTCATGGGTCTGTTGTAAGGATCTAGTGATTGTAAATAGCTCTAGAGAGTGCTATTATACAGTAGGTGCTTAATACTTACTAATTCCCTCTACTCCCACAACTTTCTTGGAATACATATTTTTTTTCATTATGTGATGTCTTAGCTCATAAGCAAAACAATGCCCAGATTTGTTCACAAAGAAATAAGCTTACAATTTTTAAGTGTAGAAATATTTACGCCGAAGAGTAAAATAAAAAGAATAAATTTGTCAATATATTGTCCTAAGGTTTATGATTTTCTTGAGGATATTTTCATGGCTTTTTTCCAAACATATACACATACGCCAAAAGTGTACATTGCAAAGATGAATAACGAACACAAGGAAGAAAGTGCTGTCTTAGGTAATATGCATTCTTTGAGGATATAAAGAATATTAATAACTCAATCATAAGCAATATACACTGGAATGGCATTACTAATCTTTGATATATTTGGGGGTCACCTTTAATAAGGGCATATTGAAGTTATTAATACAAATGAAAATAAAAGACATAAAAAAGTGACATTGATTCATAGGACACCAGAATATATTACTTGGTGCAACATAATTATTTAAATGGTCTCCACTTAAACTGATGAGGTTAGAACCTCCTCATTTCCACAGATATATCTCCTTAGCCAGGCTTTCTGAAATCCTGTAGGGGAGTGGAGAATTTATATTCCCTTTAACACAAATAATCCAGATAAAGCATTCAATCTCAGTAATGAGATTTAAAGTCTAATTTCATTCCATGAAGGGTGAGAAGCAGCAGATTGTTTTAAAGTCACAGGGAAATGCTCATTAAGATCTTTCTTATTTATCTATCTTCTCTCATTTAAATAAACAGCCCCACATCCTGACTCCTCTAAAGAGATCCCAAAGGAAATATGACTGGTAAGCATCAGCTTCAGACAAGTTATATAGTCGGCTATACATTACAGCCACAACTGAACCCCCCGTAGCATTATGACATGGTCCATAAATCCATGCTTGCTCACCTCCTATCAGAAGCTACTCTTTACAACACATCCCCCAATCCAATGAGGTTGCTATATTCCTACTGTAGTAAGTCATTGACTCCTACGTTCAGACCCCATTTAGGCCTTTTCCTAAGACTGGCTTTTGATCACATAGGAAGTCTTTGCTGATTTTTCTTCTGAGGTAAACATCACTGCTCTATCAGCTTCTCACTGTCATCGTTGACTCCTCTGCCTTCCTAACTTACCTGGATCTCTAGTATCACATATGGCTTGGTTCCACAAATTCTTGTAGATCTTGTTTCCCATGGCCTTGTCATTTGTTTTGTCACTTATATGAACACTACATCTTGACTTCTCATCCAAGCTGGCGTCGACCACTGGCTTCTGGGAAATGCCTGAGATCAAGGTTGCCCTGATCTTTCATTGTCTGCTTGACCTGGACTCTTCCTATCTGTCCAGCTGCTCTCTCCCTGTGAACAACACTCTCTCCTATGCCTGTCTTGACAAATTACATTCAATCTCTTGTAGATCAGAAGAGAGTCATTGATTTAATCACATAATGCACATGTATTGTTTTGAGGGTTTTCAAATGTGGTAGTCTGGTTTGTATGTGCAAGGTAGAGTAATTATTATTTTATCAAAATAAACAGATCATTTTAATTTCAGCACTCCATTTATATAATGAGGTCCAATATTGTGTTGTAAATGGGGGAGTAAGTCCCCCATATGGGGTTTTTAAGGATCACTCCAACAAGGCCATGGAAAGTACACTATAATAGGCATATGAAATTACAGGATTTATTATACTCACAAGTCCTAGAGGGGGAGGCACAGCATGCCCAGAGGGCCATACAAATTTACCCAAAGACCAAAATTTGGTCATGGTAGGCAGAGCAAGGACCTGAAGGCAAATGCCTTTAGTGAGGGTCTTGAGTGGGGTAGCTGTGGCATGCAAGAAGCATTCTCATTGGGTAATTTGAGTGTAATTGGGTCAACATGGAAAACAGAGAAGGAGAAAATGGGGAAATTGTCATGAGGCTTATTGTTTGAACACATACTTTGGAGACCAATACCCAGAGATAGGCAATAACTAGATTAAAGTTCAAAAGAAGCAGAGCAGTACCAGCACTCAAGGACCCACTGAAACAGCAAATAATAACTTTATACTACAAATATATAAGCCATTTAGCTTTCTATCCTCCCTGTACACTGGTTATTGTCATAACTGTATTTTGAAAAACAATTTATTCTTTTATTTTAGAATATCTTTTTATTGTAGACAATATATACCAAAAATTTAAAGATACACATTGAAGACAGGAAGTATTCTGAGCAAAAATCCTATTTCGTATACTGAAAATAGCATTGGTAACATTTTGCTGTTTGCAAATGTCTCAATAAAGTAAGAAAGTTGTTACTGTCTCTTATGCTGGCATTAAACAAGTCAATTTAAAACGTGAAAATAATTCAGAACCATAAAAAGACTCTGCCAAGACTGCCGTCTCTCACTTTAAGGCAAAGCTGTTCCCTTAAAGACCTAAACCCTTTTTAGAGATTTAACAGTGTTATAATATCTATAGGAGACTGGCAGCCACCATTTCATTCCTCTAAGGAAATTAAAATGCCACATGGGTCTCCAGCTGTTCCTCACATACACTTCTTTTTCAATGATTTTTTATTTGGTATTACTCACACTTGGGCACCATTGTCCAAAACTGTCACATAGTTTCCTCCTTCACTTCATTGAGTGAGATGTTTTTTTAATGTCACCTCAGAGAAGCATTCATTAATGTCACCTCAGAGAAGCGTTCATTGATTATCCATGGTAGGAGCCCCATTCATTCTCTATGTCCTCAATCCAGTCAATTTTTTAAGGATTCATCATTATTACAAATTACTATACTCACACATGCACAAACATGCACACGTTTGTGTAGTATTATTAGCTGTACCCCACAGTAGAATGGAAGCTCCAGGGGGCAGAAAGTCTTACATGGAAGGGAAGATATCAAACAGATTTATCAGTAAATATATATGCACACATAGAGAGTAGCATAATAAGTCATTTTTGAGAGTTGAGTCTTTGATACTTTACAATAGCAGTAGACATACTAGTGACCAGCTTCTTGAATGGTAATTAGAATTATTAACCAAAACCTAGCAGCGCAGACAGCTTGGCAACAATGTCAGCTATACCGTAAGTCAGAGCTATGCTAACTCCTTAAATGACTTGGCAGGCCAATCAGAATGGTTTCCTACTAAAAAGAGATTTCCAAAGGGTAGAAAATGATTAATATTTTGTAGTTACAGAACTTCACAAAACTGTCATCCGTGCTTAAATTATTAACGGAAAAAATCAGAAAGAGATGGTCAAATATTGAAGGAGGTAACTAATTTTTAATGGGACTACTTTACAACAACAAGTTTTAGACTCCAGAATTATATCTATACTTTATGATGCTACGGCTATGTTCCTTTTTTTTTCTAGGACAGTTTCAGTAGAAAAAACATTTTGTTATTTTTGAAGTACACTTGTCTTCTCTAAACATGTGACCCAAGTTCTAATATAGAAAATAATTGTTAACAAGGCACGCTTTAGTAGAAGGCATTCTTAGAAGGTATTTTCAGATTTTTCTAGTCGTATTCAGTTTATTGAATAAAATAGTAGAGAATCAAAAGTAAGAATTCCACCTAAATTCTAACTGTTATAACTCAGTTTGTAGCGCAAAGTGTGTTTTAATATATATTATTCCATTCGTATTTGCATAGTACAAATAAGTAGAACTATGACTCATCAGAAAACATTTAAATCAGTCCTATATTTTGGATTCATATCTCAAGATCCTTCCAGCATCTCCTGTAAACGTCCATGGAACATGAGCTTACTTATGAGCTTCTCGTGTTCTTCACATTGACCATGAACTAACTCTAGACAAATGCTGTTTGAGAATAAAAGTATTAAGACATTGTGCGAGAAGAGCCTTCTTTTGTTCTAGGTGAATTGAGCATGTTATTTTTACTATAGTTTATCAGGCTGTAATTATATAAATCTGAGATCTATATGTGAAGAGTTGTAGGTAGAGACGTCCATGACGTTGAGAACCTATGGAAGTAACGGTAATTGGTGACAATGGTGGTTTGAACCGTTTATGGAATCAGAGTGTGACCACCTCTGTTCTGCAAATGAACTCATAACTGAAGGTCCTCGGAAACTTGGAGGTGAACTAAAACATGGAGACAGTTTTGGACAGTTTTGTTAGAGCTTGCAGGTTTTAAATAGACTTCTCCATCAAAGTCTATGCTGTACCTGACTCGTTGTGAAGTGATATTCCTCATATTGCCTAACAACAGGATATAATAACGTGTATTTTATAAATCAATATTTTCATTGTGATGGAATATTGGGTTTGTGTGGAAAACAGTTGTCTTTGGTCAAATAAAGATAGAGAGCCAGTTTAAACATAATTAGTTTCTTTTATTGCACGACTTTTCAGAACCATAATTATGACAGTGTTGATCATGATTAGACCACAAATCCCATTTCTTTTTTTTTTTTTTTTTTTTTTTTTAAGATTTTATTTTTTCCTTTTTCTCCCCAAAGCCCCCCGGTACATAGTTGTGTATTCTTCGTTGTGGGTTCTTCCAGTTGCGGCATGTGGGACGCTGCCCCAGCGTGGTCCGATGAGCAGTGCCATGTCCGTGCCCAGGATTCGAACCAACGAAACACTGGGCCGCCTGCAGCGGAGCGCGCGAACCTAACCACTCGGCCACGGGGCCAGCCCCCACAAATCCCATTTCTTAAGGCATCTTTTGCACCTAATCTTCTCAAGAACACAGTTTACAAAGCCCTTTTTTGGAAAAATAGGAGAAGAAATAATACTTTACCTCAAAGTAGAAGTAGATTTTTAAAATAATGGTAAGTTGAGGGCTGGCCTGGTGGTGTAGTGGTTACGTTTAGGGAGCTCTGCTTTGGTGGCCTGAGTTTGTGGGTTTAGATCCAGGGTGTAGACCTACAGCACTCATCAAGCCATGCTGTGGCAGTGACCCATGTACAAAATAGATGAAAGATCAGCACAGGTGTTAGCTCAGGGCTAATCTTCCTCAAGCAAAGTAGAGGAAAGATTGGTAACAGATGTTAGCTCAGGGCCAATCTACCTCACCAAAAGAAATAATAACATTAACGGTCAATCAAAACCTTTCAGGAAAGCAAAATGACACAAAGATAACTGAACAAATGATAGGATTACAGAGATTTACATTCAGCATGGGCCTGAAATCAAAAATACATATATACGTGCTGAGATGTGGGTCAGTATGCTGATTCCCAAAGGAGAACAAATCTAGATGTATACATCTACAAAGGAAGGCAAGGCACAGAGGCATGAGACGATAAGTCACTTTTGCAGGTCTTCATTTAGCTATTAAATAAATATTTGCTAAGCAGCTGATGTGTGTAAGATGCTGCTTTAGGTACTATAAATACAGAGGGGAGCATGACAGACAGGGCCTCTAATACCTAAATTTACTTAAGATAAATCTCAATAAAAATCAGGAATGTCCAACCAGTTATTTTTTCATGTTTCTGGGACTAAATTATTCTTCAAGTGAGTCTTGCTCTATCCACTATTTTTTATGTTTGTTTAGTTACCCGCATTAAATCCACTTAAAAATACAAAAGGATGAGTTTTCAGTTTTCAGAGAGAGTCATTAGGGGAGAAATAGATACTCTGCTTCCTGTTCTTTAGCAGCTTGTCAGCCTGTAGGCGGGGGTCAGAGACAAATACAAAAGAGGAGAGTGGCAATTAGGAAAGGAAGGAAAAATGAAGAGAGAATATCTAAGGCCCATAGTTTTGGGGCTTTTTTTAAAGAAAATAAAGCTACAAAACGAGTTTGGTGACACCGGTCCTGAGGAGGACAACCAAGAGCAAGCACCTCACCTTCCTCCATGGGCACGAGCTCCACCCGTAACAATGTCTAGGATGTGGTGACTCAGTTAATCAGTGACCATTTTTCAGGGTGCACAGAAATCTTTCTGTTAGTTACTAGATTAACTGTATGGAAGCCTGGAGAATTATCTGAGGTATAAATCTAGAACATCTGGATCAACATGACGACTATATCATCACTAGCTCTTTGCTAGGCTTTGAATGATTTTCAACCCCTTGGTGGTTTGTAAATTAAACATTGCAGTGTCTAGCCTTCATCATATGAGTCAGCAGTACAAGAGAGAACACTTGAAAATATAAGTATTTTTTGTTCAATGTACCAAATGTCACCTGTCAGTAAATCATAGGACTGTAATCAGTTCAATATAAAATTAATGAAGGATCTTTTGAGTGAGGTGAACTATAGAGTCTCCTGCTTTCTCAAAATACAGTTGGAAGGTGATCTTGCATATTTAGAATCATAAAGAAATCAAAATTGCCATTTAAACCCACATACTTAAAGCACAAATACACTTACTAACAAAACATGAGTAGAAGTCAGAAATTTAGAATTCACTCATTGTGTTGTCATGTAGACAGACTTTAATTTAAAAAGAAAACATCATGGGAAACACGGTTTTTGTGCTCAATATTCCAATTAGCCTGTAACAATGCTTAAAGATATTCACATTTTTTCAAAGGCCATGGCTGACATAGTGCCAGGGATCCACAAAGTGTGAAGGCCCAAGCACCGGCCAATACACAGATCTTAACGTCATGATGCTCCAACTATAATGAGAGAAGAAAGCGTGGTCTAAATATGTTTCCTTTTTTTCTTTCAAAATTTGATCCTCTCCATTTTCCTTAGTTATCAAGCAAGCATATACAAATTTAGATCCAGACTTCAATAAGCTGAAAACTTAAGTCACGCATATAAATCACGTATAGGCTGACACTGATATTTATTTTGCCTGCCAATATTTGCTACTGTTTGGTGATGATTAAAAAAACAAAACAAAACAAAATCACTATATTTCACACATCATCCATGTGTGTGGTCTTCCAATTACTGCAATGTCTCATCTATCTTAGTTTAGATGATACAGGGCCATGATAAATGTATTTAAAATAATTATTTCCATTTTCTAAAAACATAATACATTGAAATTGCAAAATATTAACAAAGAAAGCAAAATAAGTTTTTTTAATGCCACAAAGATTTTTTTCCCCTGCAGTCTATCTGTTTTCTCCCTAAAAATGTATTGTAGCAGGAAAAAAATAATAAAGGAAAGTTAGATACAGTTATTCTAATTTCTTTGTAGAGACATTCTAATTGACTATATCACTGATGTTGGAAGAATTTTGTTAGTAGACTAATCAAACCAATTATGTTTGCCACAGATATTTCCAGTAATTAAATTGGAGACAGTATAACAGATGAGGTTCACATGTTAACAGCTCCTCCTATCATCATTTACTTCTCAATGCCCATAAGACAAGAGATGCAGTTAGACTTAGCAGCTGTATATTACAACTGTGCCGGTCTCTTAATAAATCAATGATCTGAACACAGCTTGATGCCACAAAGCAGAAACTGGCAACATTCATCCATTTATTCATTCATTTTATATCTACTAGAGTCTACTACATGTCTTAGCACAGTGCTACTCATAGTTTGGAAATACAAAGTGTATGGTGAAACTGGACATTGAGATAATTTGAGGAAACAATGTGAAATGGAAACAAGAACATTCAAACCAATAGAAAAAAAATCAGTACAATTTCTAGATTATGTATGTATGACTAGAAGCACATGGTCCAATTTTTGTGTGTGTGTGTGAGGAAGATTGGCCCTGAGCTAACATCTGTGCCAATCTTCTTCTACTTTATGTGGGATGTGGCCAGCATGGCTTGATGAGCAGTGTGTAGGTCCGTGCCCAGGATCCGAAACTGCTTCAGTGGCCTGGGGTTTGCTGGCTTGGATCCTGGGCGTGGACCTACACATTGCTCATCAACCCATGCTCTGGAGGCATCCCACATACAAAATAGAGGAAGATTGGCAGAGATGTTAGCTCAGGGCCAATCTTCCTCAGCAAAAAGAGGAAGATTAGCAACAGATGTTAGCTCAGGGCCAAGTTTCCTCACTAAAAAAAACAAAGACTGTTTTTATTTGGAAACAAGTATGATGTGATTTCAGTATCTGACTTACAGCTTTACACTTACTAAATAATTTTACTTTTCTTTTAAACATTTAACCAAAAGGGTATTTTTCTAATAGTCAAAGAAATCTAAATTCTTTTAGGGTATACAGAGCACAACAAACCATTAATTATACTCCGTGATGATATCAGACATTTAAAAATTATTCACCTATTTACCTACCCACAAACTTACCTATTAAATTTGAATTATTATAAATTAATTGTGTAATTCTTAAGTTTAATTTTCAATTGCTGCCACTTCTCACTAACCTTGAGTGACCCATTTATGTGGCTCTTCTTCCCTCTTGAGCTGTGCCTCTTGAGCTGAAGGGCCAAATAATCACATATATTAGAATTGTGCATAAAGTAAAAGAGCCAGGCAGTACGCTTTGTGAAAAGGCGTAGGTGATTCCTTGCATTGATTGTATGACATCAATTACTCTTACCCACTTATAGTTTCTTTATTGATTGGTGCTCAACTGTATTCATAAGGGAGATTTGCAGATTCATAAATTTCAGATAGGTGAGGTGTTGTAAGGTCTTTCACAGAAATAAAGGTGCTGTGTTTATTAACAAATGAACATGATCATTTCAGAAGTAGCTACAAAGTGCTTAAATGATGAAGAGTGATCTTAACAGGTGTGTGTATGTGTATAAATACATAAGTCAGTGTTTTAAATGAGCTCGGTGGATTGAGTAAGAAAAATTACACACATGGTTAAGATATATACCTATAATTCCTTTAATGAAACTCTATTCTAAGGAAAAATTTTTAAATATACAAGATGAGCTCTCCAAAGTTCTTTGCATAACCATTTATAGCTACCATGGTCTGACCTCAAATACATCTTTCACCAGGTATCTCGTCATATCATCCCTCCATTACGCCTTCCAGTTTATAACAAAATCTCACCATGTAACCCCCTGGCCCTACTGTTTGCTTCCTTTCATTTGCTGCCATCTTGCCTGTGTTCACATTGAACTCACTAACAAAAGCATTTCTTCTCATTAACAGTTGTCATCTTTATCAGTTTAAACTTTATCCATCCTTCGAGACACACTCCAATGGCAGCTTCCCAGTAGATCACTCCAAAATGTCTGCATTATTCAACTTTAACATCATTTCCTTCTGTGTTTTGTTTGTATTTTTAGTACCAAATGTATCATAATTTCCCTAATGTTTTTAATTTGTTTCCATTCCTATTTCACCTGATGGGTAACAAAAGTTTTAAGATCAATGACCACATCTTGTTTATTTCTATATATACGATACTGCCAAGCATAGTGCCTTGACAAAAGTAGATGCTCAATAAATATTGGTAGGATTACGTTGAATTGAGATAAAGTGAACTAGCATGAGGATGCAATGCACTGTTTCTCCATTGTTGAGTATGCATTGCTCTTGAATTGTAACATTCGTCTCAGTTTTCGCTGTGGTTGAAAGCTGATGAACTCTTAACTTAGCTCCATCTAAGTAAATTGGAGGGTGACATTTATTAATATTTGCATAGCTCGAAAGCAGTTTACTCTATGCAAAACACTGCAAATTGGAAGTGCTATTTAAAAATAAAAGAATGTACAGTGTAGTAAAGTGCAGCAACTTGGCAAAACCAATGCATCTCTTGAATTTTTCAAAATTAAAATTAAAAGAAAGAAGCACCTGTTATACATCTCCTGAAACAATGGGACACAACTACACTTGCAAATGGTGACATTGTTTTGTTAAAAGAAAAATTGAGAACAGTTGCTGGGGATATTATGCATTTATGGTGTCTATGGAAACTGAACCTGCACAAAACACATAATAGGGAATAAAGAGATACCTGGAAAAGGGCCCAGCGTCAGAAAGACAATGAGAATAACTTTTCAAAATTTATAAAGAGCAAAAAGAATAAAAAAATACACTTAGCTTGTACTTTCGTGTATCAGCAGGATGTCTGAATTCTGTAAAAGAAAAAAAAAATAACAGGAAAACAAAAACCAAAACAATTTTTAAATCTTGCTTTGATTTACTAACATATTACCAAAATTCAAAAAAGAATATGGTCACTACCTCTAAGACACTCGTAGAAGTGCCCCATGCTTGTGTAGTACCTGTAAGCCATGCAAGAATATCCTCATGCTCTGAAACTGTATTTATATTTCAAAGACAGGGAACACAATTTACTTTCTTTCTGAAATATTGAACCCTAGCACATCTAATGATTTTGGATTTCGTTAATTACAACAGACTGCCATATCCTTGCCCAGGCTTCTAGTAGCTCGCTTCGGCTGATACAAACAAATCTTTTTCTGAAAGAGTGGCTATTTTTTTAGAGAAGAAATTGACTTATCCCTTGTCCTTATTTGACTAATGACTTCACATATAGTGTTTTCTCAGAATTTCATCTGTCTCCAAATGATGATATGAATACAATAGAACTATTAAATTAATGAAAACATCTATCAGCAATTGGTTTGTGTATAGTAAAGATTGTGAAATAAGACATTATTCATTGGTTAATTTAATTTAAAAAAAATGAGTGCTTCCTATGTGTCAGGAATAAGCACTAGAAATCAAAAAAGTACCAGAAATAAGTACCAGAGAGCCAGTGGTGAGTTTAAATAGACACAACCCTTGCCTTAC
Source organism: Equus przewalskii (assembly GCF_037783145.1). Lineage (NCBI taxonomy): Eukaryota > Metazoa > Chordata > Mammalia > Perissodactyla > Equidae > Equus > Equus przewalskii. The sequence continues at coordinate 73,228,361 of NC_091833.1, read as the reverse complement.
TGATGCTTACAGGTTAATAAGGAAGAGAAATCTTAATCAAACTATCACATATAAATATATAATATGTGTCAAAGATAACTGTTTTTAAAATAAGTCAATATGTATTTGCACTTAAAAGAGGTAACTTTAGAGATTATAAATGTAGGAAAAATACACTTTGTGTTAATGTTTTAAAAACAATAATAGGGGCGGGGTCTGTGGCCGAGTGGTTAAGTTCATGGGCATCATTTCGGCGGCCCAGGGTTCCCCCAGTTTGGATCCTGGGCGTGGACATGGCACAGTTCATCAGGACATGCTGAGGCGGCATCCAAATAGCAAAACCGAAGGGACCTACAACTAGATTATACACCTATGTACTGCTGGGCTTTGGGGAGAAGAAGGAAAAAAAAAAAAGATTGGCAACAGATGTTAGCTCAGGTACCATCTTTAAAAAAAAAAAAAACAACCAATAACAATAACTTTGCCACTATAAATCAATTAGCAAATATTTTAAAATACATGATGCTGTTTCTTTAGTTTTATACAGCATTCGAAAAAAGAACACTATTCCTGATCACAGAGGGATTTTTATAGCTTTGTATTTTGAATAATAACACTCTTGTTTGCTATTCATTGACTACTGTGTACCGTGTAGCCTATATAATACTTTTTTATTTTCTGAATTGCTAAGTAAATTCTTCAAATTCAAGAATTATTTAAGAATAGATGGATCTTTTATAAACACTCAGTCAATTGAACAGTTCAATTGACCAGAACATTAAGGGATTATAAACAAGAGAGAGCGGAGAAAATGTACAAAGTAGACAAGATGGGAGAAAATAGGAACCCAAATCTCCAGGGACCAGTTCAGGCCCTGTTGAAGTCCATTAGTTCAGGAAGAACTACAGGAGTCCAAATCCATCAATCATTTCTCACTCAACTTCATGGGGTCAAATTCTACCCTGAATTACACGCCCCTAATTTTCACTCAAGTCACAGGGAGTTATACAACATTCAAGAGGGAGGCGCTGGCCCTGCAAATTGAGTGGGGAGTAATTGATGACTTTCTCCTTGCTATGCTTGGCTTGGTGAGCACAGCTAGCAGCAGAGGCCTACCCTCCTCAGTAGAGTGGGAAGGTGCTGTAAAAAATACTCAGCCATCAGTGCTGTACAGAGCTCTGCAGCTGTTCATTTCAAGGTCTAAGCACGCCAACTTCACCACCCATTAAGATGTATGTATTTTCTCAAATATTCTTCTCCTTAGTTTTTTCCACTTTCTCTTCCCATCTTAGATGTTTTTCTTCCCTAATAATCTGTTAGATTTTCTTCTTCTCCTTTGCTCCCCTTTTCAGTTTTTCTAGGTCTTTTAATAGTGTTAGATGAGATAAAGTGCTTGGGAAAATCTGGCACGCTGTATGAATTCGATAATTGCTGGTTTTGTTGTGTCATTATTATTTTGTGTTATCGTGGCTATTATTAATATTATCTTGCCTTTTCCTTGATTTAAGGGGGTTTTGGATATATACAGAAATGATAATTCTCTAATCTTGATAAGATTTTATTTAGGAAATTTTATTTTTTGTGTCTTTGTCTAAAATTACTAATTTCATCCCAAACTTATAAGCATATACCGAATTTATCTCTGAAGAAAATTTTAGTGGTATTTCTTACACATTATGCTTTCATGAGAAAAGTGATAGAAAAAGTATTTAGCAACATTGAAAATATTCCCAAGAACGTTGCTAGCAGAGCCATAATACTTGACCTAATCAAATTTCAGCTTCCTGAGGTGGATAAACATTGAACCGGTTTACTAAAAATAGCTAGAAACGGTATATTTTAATGACTGTATGCCTTATTATAAGATTTGTTATGGGAGACCATAATATAGACTATTTTGGATGGTATAAAGCTTGAAATTATATAGTAAGAAAGTATTATAAATGTAAACAATATATAATAATCTAAATAATATGTATATATAAATATCTGTGTGTTAAATATGTGTAGTGAAGTAATTTTTTTTAACATTTTGACTGCTCTACTATCTAGATGCTAGTATAAATGAGAGGCTTATTCTGCTATAGCAGTACATTCAGGAATATAAAAAACTATAATATATGAATTTTACAGTAAACGAAAATACTTCAACAGAATTTATATTAAAATTATGAGTAGGTTTTATAAAACAAGCACTCTGAATTTCTAGGTACCTCCATTCCTCAGATGACTATTTGTTCTACCATTTTCCATTTTCCTCTCCAGCTTCCACGTGCAAAAGTTCTGGTATATGTTGCCCTTTAGTTCAGTTCTCACAGTTTCTCAGCTTTCTCAAAAGTCCATCAAGCACCCTGATTTTGGATTCACCAAAGAACCTTAAGGAAAATACTCAGCAGCAACACTTTCACGACTAGGTCTTGAATGGCTGCTATGAGGCAGGCACTGATCTTCTTACTCATTCATTCCTGAATTTTCCCATGCGTGCACTGCCCAACCAGTCTTCAAGGCAGGTGGCATAAACCTGCTCTTGCTTGATCTCCCAGGTTTCCTGAGTTCTCTATAGTCTACATTCCAATAACATATGAAGGGACTATTTCAATAGAGTCTCATATACCACCAAATTTTTTTCAAGAAGAAAACAATCATACCTTTATCAGTTGTTGCTTTTTTTCAATCACCCATTAACAACTATGTCTTTCCATGTGTGTATACCAGATCTTGCTTTCCTCTTCATTGAAAGGCATTTTACTGTACAGTTAATACAAACTCCTTCTCTTGCATTGTTGTCCACAGTGCTTAGAAATGGGTTCCTTTTTAACCTTTGCTCTAAAGGCTTTCTTAATTAGTTTTATTAATATGGTATACATAGTCAAAGACTACTTGGGAAGGTAGTATAATTAGTGATTAAGAGAATGGGCACTGGACACAGATCACCTTGACATTTATTTCTGAAATTCCTCGCTGAATATTTAACCTCTCTTTTTTCAAGTTTCTTATCTGTAAGTGACGATAATAAGAACTTCCTTATAAGATTATGAACTTTAATATACTAGTTAATATCAAGGCATATAAAAGCATTTAGAACAATACACAAAGTTAGTATTCAATAAAAGTAAATATAAATGAGAGGATCAGTGTTTCATCAAAAACTTATTTAGAAAATAAATAATCTGTCAAATAGAAATGTGTCCAATCAGGGGCCAGCCTGGTGGCTCAACAGTTAACTTCGCACCTTCCGCTTCAGCGGCCAGGGGTTCGCCAGATCGGATCCCGGGTGTGGCACCGCTTGGCAAGCCATGCTGTGGTAGGCATCCCACATATAAAGTAGAGGAAGATAGGCACAGATGCCAGCTCAGGGCCAGTCTTCCTCAGCAAAAAGTGGAGGATTGGCAGCAGATGTTAGCTCAGGGCTAGACTTCCTCAAATAAATTAAATAAATAAATAAATAAATAAATAAACGAAGAAATGTGTCCAATCAATGCAGAACGTTCTTTCCTAAACATTTCGGGCTTTCTAAAAACACTAATTTTAAAGGATGTTAACTAACATGTGAATAAAAGTTATTCTATCATCAGATAAATTGAAAACTCAGGATTAAGAAAGGCAAACATTTTAATTCAGGACTTCACAGACCTGCATAATGAATCTCCCAAAGACGCATAAGTTACAAAATATTCCTGAAACAAATTCAATTTTGAAACTCTTACTATTTGTAGAGCATCTCACAGTTCTATTGTTCTAGCAGACACAATTTTTGGAAGGTTTGTTTCTACTAGAGTTTGAGTTTCAGTTCTGTACCTGTGGATTTGTGTCATCAGAAATAAAATATTTATGGTTTTGGCTTTAGAGGTCTGGATATTCCTCTTATATTTAGATGGTATGGTCAAACATGTCTTTGACCAGTGGCCCCATACAAATTACAGAACTACAATGACCAATGTATTAGACACTAGTCCCATCTGGCTATTAATCACTTGAAAAGTGGCTAGTCTGAATTGAGATATGCTGTAAGTGTAACTACACACCAGATTTCTTAACTAAAGGGAAAAAAAAGTAAACTATCTAAAAGGTTCTGGTCACACAATTCCAACACGAGTGTATGGGGTGCAGGGAGTTTTGCTCACACCATCAAGCAATTTTCCTGATACCAGCTGGGTGTCCCATAATTCAATTCAATTCTGACACTGTCTACCAGGAGACAGCATCAGATTCCACAGACTGAGGGCTTTGTTTACAAGACTGCCCCCTGCCCCTTCAGATGCCAATCTAAGCCCAGGTTGTTACCTGTGCTTCTGACCAACTGGCTATAAATCAGAGATTCTCACGACCTCTCCTTGGGTTGGATTAATTTGCTAGAGTGGCTCACATAATTCAGGTAATCAGTTCACTTACTAGATTACTGATTTATTATAAAGGATGTTACAACATACAAATCAACAGGCAGATGAAGAGATAGAAAAGCCCAGTATCGAACAAAGGAGTTTCTGTACTTGTGGAGTTTGAGGCCCGGCACGGTGGCACAGAAAGCATTCCCCAGGTTCCCCAATCTGGATGCTCTTCAAACCCCCTTCTTTTGGGTTTTTATAGAGGCTTCATTACATAGACATGTTTGATTAAATCATTGGCCATTGGTGATTGATTCAATCTCTAGCCCCTCTCCCTTCTCCAGAAATCAGGGGGTGGGACTAAAGTTCCAACCATTTACTCCTTGTTGGTTCTTCTGGCACCAGCCCCTCTTCCCTGGTGTTTTCCAAAAGTCACCTCAGTAACATAAACCAAGCTTTGGTGAAAAGAGGCTTGTTAGAATAACATGAGACCCATTTCAACTTTCTGGCTCTGAAGCATTACAGGAGCTGAGGACAAGAGATCAAATGTTATAACAAAAGATGCTCCCACTGGGGCTGGCCCCATGGCTGAGTGGTTGGGTTCCCGTGCTTCGCTGCAGACGGCCCAGTGTTTCGTTGGTTTGAATCCTGGGCGTGGACATGGCACTGCTCATCAAGCCATGCTGAGGCAGCATCCCACACGCCACAACTAGAAGGACCCACAACGAAGAATATACAACTATGTACTGGGGGGCTTTGGGGAGAAAAAGGAAAAAAATAAAATCTTTAAAAAAAAAAATGCTCCCACTGCTCTTATGGCTCAGGAAATTCTGAGAGTTTTGGGATCTGTGAGCCAGGCACCAGGACCAAGACCAAATATACATGAGAAATTCATTTTGGTCAACTGAATGACCAAAAGTGTATATTTCTTATAAATCACAATATTGCACTATCTCCTTTGTAACTGATTGCGAGTTAAAATGATAATAGTTTGGACACATTGGGATAAATAAAACAGACTATTAAAATTAATTTTACCTATTTCTTTTTACTTTTTTAATATGCCTACTAGAAAAGTTAAAATATGACATAATTAGCTCATATTAGATTTTTATTGGACAGTGCTGCTCTAGGTTTGGCCGAGATGCCGTAGCACAAAGAACCACACTTTGTCACCTCCTCTTGTCTCCTCCAAACTACTCATCCATAATATTCAGAACACATGGGACCAGAGAACAATTTAAACAATGAGAATGTTAAAATGTTATTTAAAATTCTTAACAATAAGATTCATCACAGGTGAAATTTTCAAGAAATTAGCTATAAACTCTTGCTTTTCAAACAAAGCCTGAAAATCTTGTGATGAACAAGAGATACACTGAAGTGTCTGTTCTAGCCAAAGAAGACAAATGGACTTCAGTCCCAGAAACAGCACAGAAGGAACATAACATCAGCCTGAAATGGCTAAGCTAAGGGCTCTAGACGATCATAGGAAGAAGAATCTTCAAGCTTTTTTTTGATGTAGTGGCAAGCCACGAAATTCACTAGCGAAATAGAAGAGATGTATAGGGTGAAATTTAGACACTTGGCATGAAACTTCAGTTAAACGGAATGGTAAATATCATAGACAACTTATAGGAGAAATTCCTCCTTACTTATTAAAGAAAAGGTAATGGCTGGATGAACAGATGGCTAAAAGACAGAAAGATAAGAAATAAATTGTACAGTAGAATGAATTACAAATTCCAGTTTAGTGGGACTATGTTTTGTAGATTTAGTTATTTAATTTGTATGTTCCAACAAGTAGAGACTCATAATTACATATATAATTCTTAGTTCAAGAATATTCTATGGCAGAACTAACTGTGTTTGCCCATTAGTGAAGCATATTCTACAGATTGGTTTATTGATTCTCCTTCAGCTAATGAATCCAGTAAAAGAGATGTTCAGAGCCGCCAGTTCATAGATGTGTGAGAGGGAAGTCTGATAAGAGCTGACAATTTACTACTCAGAACATAAGTGGAGGTCATAGGAAAATAGCTGATATTCTGCAGCTTAAATACAACACAAGAAGAATTTATTGTTGCCCTATAGCAAATCTTGGCAATTATAATTTATTCTTCTGAATTTGGTTAATGTGGTAAACTGAATAATGGCCCTAAAGATGTCCATATCCTAATCCCCAAACCTGTGAACAGTTTATCTTGTATGATAAAAGGGGACTTTGCAGATATAGAGAAATTATGGATCTTGAGATGGGGAAATTATCCTGGATTATCAGGGTGCGCCCAATGTATTCACAGGAATCCTTACATAAGGGACCCAAGAGGGTCAAATGCACAGAGCAGGCCTTCTGACAACAGAAGCAGAGGGAGAAAGGCCGTGTGATACGGGGCCAGGAGCCAAGGAATGAGAAGAGCATCCACCCTGGAAGAGTCAGGAAAACAGATTCTTCCTGAAACCTTCAGAGGGAACCCGGCTGCTGATACCGTCACTTTAGTCCGGTGAGACTGATTTTTGACTTTTGATCACTATCACTGTAAGATAATAAATTTGTGTTGTTTTAAGCCACTATTTTGTGGTAATTTGTTATAGCATCAAAAAGAAACTAATACAGTTAGTATGCTTACCTTACAATACTTCTCCACAGTCAAGTAAGACTCTAGCACTTCATCAAAAGGGTCTGCTTTTTGTGCCAAGCGTACTAATAATATAGCGGCGAAGCTTAACCCATAAATAGCAATAAACATGGGCTGACTCCACAGTCTCAATGTAAACTCAGTATAAACAGCACCTGTAACTGTGATTCCAAGCGCTGAACAGTCCCTTTATCAAAGCCTGTGGAAGAGAATCTGAAAGGAGTCATTAAGGCCTAAAAACAACTTAGTTGTAAGGAAGGGAGTTGATTCTAGAACTTATGTTATAAAAGTAAATCCTAACCAAGACAATCCCTGAATCCTTGATGAAAGGTTTGGTCTCAAACAATATCAAAAAATGATATTGTCTGTCATTTGAAATTTATGTACAGCATTTCAGTATAGCTCCTCTTAGCCTCTAGTTAAATAAATGTCCTTTCTAAGACTATTTTAAAGTCAAAAACAAGAAAGAAACAAAAAGGAATGATAAAATTGTCAATTCTTATCCCTCTTCAACTTCCCATTCTGTTATAAAGAGCCAGTTTGAATAAGAGCAAATTTGCGCCTATGAATCTTTGGGCAGCAAATCTAAGATGCACTAATTAAAATTTGTAGTGGGGTGACTTATTCATCTTTATATTCCTTCCATAATCCAGTGCATGTAGTAGAAGTTCAAGAATATTTTGTTAAATGAATAAATTAAAACAGACCGAAGTATATTCACAGTGAAGTGTATTTACTACCAATTATATCACACTCAGATTACAAATAAAAAGGTTACTTTGCCTGCAGAGAAAAATGGACAAGATACAGTGTATCCTTTCCCTACACAATGGGTCAGGGCTAACGTAACCTTGAAGTTTCATAGCTGCTTCACTCACCTTCCTAGATTTGCTCTTAGCTCGGGTGGGGCTCTGGCCCCTCTGTCCACACCTAGACCCACATGAAGCACTGTGTTTTAAGACATGCCCAAAAGGGCGTGTAACCACAGGAAGTGTGCAGGAATTTCACATATTTTGGGGTAATAGTTGACCAATGGGAGACAGGAGATGGCACATACTTAAATTCCTTACCCTTCCTTTTTGGAGATAACCCGGGTGGTACGCAACCAGTTTAGTGTTCAGTTTAGTGTTTCTAGTGAAGATTTGGAGAGGCTAGTAGTGTATTTTTTCCCTCCTTCCCAGCCTCACTTTCTTTTCTCTCTCACCCTAATTTCCCTGGGATTCCACTCCCCCCAGTAAAGTTTTGGCAACTGACATTTGCCTCAGGCTATGTTTTCTTGGTATCTCTGACTAAGAGAGTTTTCATCCTTAGGGCCCAGGGCATGGGAAAAGACAATTCAGTTCTGCAAAGTCAGTAGAAGTTGTAAATTAAAATCCTCTCTCCCCAAAGAAATTGGCATGAAACAGTGTACATTAACATTCTGCTAAACCTAAAGAATCAAATATACTGGGGCCTATAACTCACACAGACCTAGAAGGTATCCCAAGCAAAAATGAAGTATGATCTAAGAGTTAGACTAAGTAAATTATAGGATAATTGATTCTCAAATATTTAATCCACATATAAGTGATTTTGAGCTTAACTTTGAAAACCAGGAGTAACAAAATTATAAGTGTATTTTCAAAAGCTTAGGGGAACATCTTCCCTGGCCAATAGATGCTTGAGGGAAATTCCTATTTTTTCTTCAAATTCAGTACTTGGATCGTGTTCTCTCTTGAGTCAGGCTCAGGCTTTCATCCACTTGAATTGAAGAAAACTTTATAAAATCTGACTAATAGAATTTTTAATCTGATGATGAGAATATCCTGGACTTTACTCCTAACTATATTGTGCCTCTTCTTGAGTTGGAAAAGAGATACCTGATACGCAAAACAAGCAAGCACTCCTAGACCTAAAGACGCCTTATAATTAGAATGGAGATATTGGATTAAGAGGCCTTGGCATAAGTGAGTGCTATCCCAGTAAAGTGATTTATCCAAGGTAAGCTGATATGATTGCTCTAGCTCCCCATGGCCAGCTTCACGGGTATTAATTATGCAATTGCACAGGAAGTTGCGTAAGCAGGGCCCCACTCTTTGTTCAGCCCACCTCTATCACCTTCTTGAAATTCTAAATACTTCTGGGAAAAGGGGCCCTGTATTTTTATTTTCAGTTGGGCCCCCACAAACTATGCAGCCAGTCCTGTATAACTTACAATCTTGATGATGAATTCAGCTCCATTTTTTAGCATGTATTTAATTCCCAGAATTTGGATGGAAAAGATTATAAGGTAAGTAAGTAATTAAAACAATTCTGAGATTTATATCAAAATAATCTTCCCCTATCTCAATTCTGAACTTTGACTTATTCTTGCCCTGGCTGCCCCAGGAGCTGGTCACTGCCTAGAGCTCAGGGGCTGGATATCTCTGTCTCTTTGTATTTGGCTCCTATCTTTATCGTTTCCCTAGGAGCCTCATCATTTATATTACTTTTGGCCCCCTATATTTCTGGGTCACGAACTCTTCCTCTATTTAGGATTTTTCTATAAAAGAAACAGAGATTTTTCACATTGCCTCAAGACCAAAGGGAGACTAATTTTAAGATACATAAGACCTCCATCTATATACTCTAGAGATGGCCTAGTTTTTCTGTGAGTCTCTCACTCTTTTGAAAGCCACACAGTCTCCCTTATTGTGTCTCTGGATCTCATTATGGATTTCTCGTGTTACTTCGTGGCTGTTCTTCTTACCTCTTTTCAGTTATAGCATCCCCTGCAAACTGTATTATTGTTTTGATATCTCTTAATTTAGATATCAAACAGAGAACTTGTTTGGCTTGTCTTTCCAAGGGAGGACATGTCAAGTTGATTTTCCACTCTCTGGTTTGCCAGCCCATGAGTCAAGGGCACTTCCAAGGTAGTATCAGGCCTAATTAGTGAGGCCCAGGAATAGGTCCAGGTGGTATACGACATGACTGCCTACTAAGAGCTGTGATTTCCGTCAGCGCTGGCTACGGGCATGGTAGCAAATGTATTTGACACATAACTTAAAAATCCTGGCCCTGGGTATGAGTCCCAAAGTTTCCATGGCAATAGCTAAAGTGCTATTCTATGGTTTAGCAGGAACTTCCTTGGTCCCAATTATGAGATATGCAGTTACTTGCTCTACTTTTCAAGTTACTACAATTTTTCATGCTGAGCATCCATTGCTTGAATTCCCATCAATTATTTACTTCTTGGACATCTTCAAAATTGCCATCATCTCTTTCTGGGCTAATCTATTGCTAAATATTGCCCAGGCATGATCTGATGCTTTCTCCTGCTAATCAAGTTCCAAATATGATGAGTTTCCTTTTGAGTTATTGAAAAATGCTCATCTACAATTAAAAAAAAACGTCTTTCAGAAGTACTTTCTTCATACAGTATCTTTTGGTTTGAGACTAAAATAACTACATTTTGAATTGACTTCCAGTTATTTTGTTTATACTCAAAACATCCCGGCAAGTTAGCTAACAAAGTACAAACTGAGGTTTTCCTGTTAATTTTTAAAACTATTGTAACTATTTCCTTTTATTAACTATTTTAGTGAAATGTTGTATCTTGAATTTTTGGCCTTATAATTACAAACTCTCTACTTTTGGCCTTAATAAGTTATCAAATCAAAGTTCAAGGTACAAAAAATTTCCATCAGTATATAATCTTCTAGTCTATCTGAGAATATAACTTAATGTCTACTATTTGTAGGTTTTGTATCCTCCATCCTTTCCTATTCCTTAGACATAAGCTTAGTTTATGAATAATCTTCGTTTAACATCCTTTACCTACAAAAGAACGCAAAAAAGTTTCAGATTTAGCTATCACTGATAAGTAAAAAGTCCTTTTTCTGGTTTTTGGATTTTGTGAGAATATTTTCTGAGGAAAATAATTGAAGTAAATCACAATTAAATAAAATAGAACGTACTTTAAAATACACATATACCTTTTGAAAACGAAAGAAGTATGTGCACAAAGATTTTATAAAGGAGAAGAGCACAATTTTACAGAAAACATAATTAAAGTGTTCTGGCATCATATTGGAAATTGTTTTATTGAGATAAAAATAGCTCTAAAATAGCAAATCATCTTAGTATCAAAAAACAGAGATATAGACGAGGTGGGAAAAAAAATACTTTCAAGGAACATAAAAGTAACAAGCCAGTTTTCTGTGTCTAAATACTGTGTTGTGGTTTTTGTCCAGGTTTTGCTTCTTTTTAAGAAAAAGCATCTTGGCTCCTCTTCTCAATTTTGAGCATTTGGTCATTTAGATGAAGGCACAGATGCTCAGTTGCTTAAGTAATTGTATTCAAATGATTTTTATTGCCTAAGAATGATCTCACTGCTGGATATTGCCTATGGTTTGGAATGTTCAGCACAAGACATTTAAATGATAAGGTAGTTGTTTCCAACTTGAATCTTCCCTGAAGAGAATAACAGGCAATGTCTAGCTTCATTACCTTTTAGGGGTTTAATGTACAATATTTATTAGTGTGCTACTTTCCCAGTGTCCATAACAATTCTTCTGTCTCATTTAGTAGCTGTTTGTGGTAAATGCTCCTGCATACCTGTGGTTTGATAGCATTTCAACCATTTATCACCCATGTAGAATTGTAGAACAAGAAGGTCTTTGAATAGTCTCCTGAAATTTCACTCTACTATATCGTAGGGTATATGTGTTGGAACATGTGGGTGTAGACACACACACATTTACATATCTAGAGATATACACACACACATATGAACATATATACGATGTATAATGTAAATGCATAGATATGTACACTGTCCTTTTGACTTTAAGAGAAATTTTAAAAGCTTACTAAGACAACATTTTTCTTTTATATATAGGTGTTAATTCAGTATAATCAATAAAAAGTATTAGGTAATATCAAAATCATTGAATGAAATACTGAAGTTATCTTAAGATTTCATTTGCAAAATAGGTTAGTGTATTAACAGTTGCTTAGCAATATGAACAAGAACTGGGTTCTAGTCCCTACTCAATTCTTTGTGCCTCCCAGACTCAGTCAAGTCACTTAATTTATTGAAGCCTCAGTTTCCTAACCAATTAAATGGGATAATAAACTATTTTTCAAGCTAAAATTTCTTCTCTTCTGTATTCCTATAGCTTAGCAGGGTGCTCAGGACCTTGCAGAGCCTCAGTAGATGTTTGTTTACCAGACGGGCTAAAGCAAGTGATTGTAGCAGACGAGCTTTTAAGGACTGTTCTAGCTCAAAGAACAGGAAATTATTTACGATGTCAATTTTTCTCTTTTTGAAAACCAGTAGCAGAGAAGTATAAACAGATATGACAAAAAGCAGACACTTTTACAAGAAACAGTCTTTTATGTTTAATGACTTGGCCGCTTTCTAAGAACTGAGGCTTCTGGACTCATTTTGGAGTAGTTTGTAATAAATAGATATGTTTCTTTTTGGATATCTAAGCCTACAAATTGTGGACATTTGAATAAAGTGAACTTGTGATAAAACACATTGAGAAAAATATATCATTATAAATGGTCTGCTCCATAAAAGTCACATTTTAATAAGATCGCATGCCCTTTATTTTATTTCTGTAATTGAAGCTGCCTCTAATGGGCCAGAAGAGCTGAAATTCTATTACAACTCTCTTAGCATTTCACCTTCCTCTTAGACTTCCCCAAAATGTGGAAATGTATGAAGTGCTGAAGAAGAAGTCAGTTCTGCTGACCCAGGTGGGCATCCTCTGAAGTCTGTTCTGTGGGCTCCATTGCTGCTTCTCGATGCTACTTGTTCTCACCAGCGAAGCTCAGACAAGTGGACCTGAGGGGTGGTACAGATCCGCTGAGTCATGCCCTTCTATATCCAATTCCTCTGTTAAACTCTGCCCACAGTACCCCTCACCTGTTCAAGTCTCTAAGTGCTTTTCAGCACATTTAATCCCATGTGCAGATCTGTAAGATGCTAGTGGTCCCAGGAATGCTCTGTCCATGGGGTTTCCGCATTCATCTTTTACCCAAAACCACTTGTACTTTTCCAGCCAGGAGATTTACCTCTAAACTTAAAGCGGCATCAATTATCTTTTAGTCTCCCACATATGACTAAGGTAGCTTTCTTGCTACTTTCTTGCAGTAATAGTAACAAATGCAAACAACAGCAACATCAGAAGTTAAATCTTTAATAGACAATCTTGCTGTAAATATTTTCAAAATTGACAGAATAGATACAAACTTACTGATATAAATATATCTATATGAAACGAAACAAATTAGTGTTTAAAGAAGATTATTGGATGTCCATTATACACTTTGAAAATACTTCTCTCATAAATTTCAGGATATTTATATTCTGTTTAAGGTCTTCTTCTTGCATAAATTAAAAAGATCTTGAGGAAAGGGACTATATCTGCCTGGATCTCTGCTGTATTTTCAGCAGCTTCCTCACGATTGGCACAAAAGAGATCCCCATGCACATGTATTTAATGGATAAATAAAATAAAGATTTGTCAGCTAAGAGTTTCACTCAAGCTTACATTTTTAGATATCACTTTTACTAAAATTATGTTGTTTCTCTGTCTACGGAAATACTCTGTCATAAGTCAGTTTCCAAATTATATCCAGCATTTATTAATTTTCATCTAAAACTTATCTCTGTCTCCTATTTCCTAGCAGTCTGTCAAAAATCTGTTTCCTCTGTAAACTTAAACGCTCAGACAAGGTCAGCACTGAAGATCAGATTTGTGGCCTCTGCTTCTAGTCTATATGCTGCATCTCTAAAATATATATATTTATATATACTCGTATATACACAACGCAAACACACACATGTGCATGTATCAAGAATAAGTTCTTGAGTTTCCTTCTCTATGTGAGGTGTGAAAAGGATTGTTTAACTTAAATCACATTAAGAAACAACCTTTACTTAAAGTATTAACCATGTTCAAGATTCTGTGTAAAGCGATTTGTATGTATTATCTTGTTGTATACTAATAAAAACTTACGTCATAATAATTTTATTAACCACTTTGTACAGATGAGAACGCTGAGACTGAAGGTGATCAAGTTCTGAGCAAATTCTTAGAGCTATTATTGGCAGCTCAATATTCCTTCAGAAATTTCTCTCACTCTAGAATTTATGCTCATAACCTATACGCCACTCTGCAGTTGGTCCTATGCTGCTTCAATTTTTATTAGATTTCATCCTTCAAAAGGAAAAGAAATGTTTTTGTTTATACTTTACCTAAAGAAACAAATTTTTTCACTTTGATTTTTAGAATACCACCTACCCCAAGCAAAGCAACATAATTACTTGTTGGGTAAATACATCTTCTTTTCTATCAGCCTGAAAGTTTGGGCTAATAAGAGTATTGAAGTTGCAAAGTCATCTTCCCAAGGAAAAATGAGTAAGAGGAGACCATAGATCTACTACCATTTCTGCAATTAATGAGCTGTGCAACTTTGGACATGGACTAAGCCACTGAAATTATTTAGTGCTCAGAATCCATATGTCTAAATATCTAAAATGAAAATATAGATTACCTTCAGTATCCTTTCAGCCCCCAACTGTGTGTTTTTACACGTTTTCATGAGGCATTTCACATAGATGAACTACTTGTTTATTAAGAACCAGGATGCTCAGCGAACTGATTCAGTTGATGTTTTTGCCCAATATTTGTTTCCTATTGTGCTGATACAGGCTAGGGATCAGATACTTGATTTAATTGTTTATTTTCTTTCATCTATGATGCTTCTTTTCATTGAGTTCCAACCTTTCGATTGTCCCTGCTTTATCTGGGAGACAACTATTCAAACTGAAAACTCAAAAATAATTTTAAGTGGGATTGGTTCAGGATATGCTTAAATATTAAGGTTTAGGATTTGCAAAATAACATAGAGCTAGAGAATAACTAATGATTATTAATGAAATTTTTTTAATTATTAAAAATATAATGATTAGAAGTATGTTTTTAGAAGTTCAGGAATTTGGGGCATTTTTCAATTGTTGTATCACCATGATATTATGAATTTTAATATAAAGACATGTGCTAGAATACACCATTTGATGGAAATCATACCCATATAGAGAAAATCATTGCATATATTATGATATTTGTAGTATATAAAGACAAAATAAATGACATAATAGAAAAAGGAAAATAAATCTTTAGCAGAAGACTGTTATGAGAAAACATTTACATGTGTGTGTGACCAAACATTTTACTTTTAATTTTACTGTATGTAAGCTCTAAACAGTTAATATAAATGTAGAATGTATAAAAAGGTTATGACCAAAAATAAGCCTAAATCCTACCTATTTCAGACAGGCTCTTTAATTAATTTGACTCATTTTTCTTGATCTCCTTATTTGTGCTAGGCTTTGGGCAGGTAAAATGAGAACAAAGCTGTTTCCAGATAAATAGATTTATTTGGCACTTAAAGTGTGCAGTTACTTTACTAACTCTTTGCATGCATCTTCTCAATTATACCTTTTATTGATGAGGAGATTACAATTACTGTTCCAACTATATGGACAATAAAATCAGAGAACATATCCAAAATAAACAAGAACTCTTAAAACTCAACAATAAGAAAGCAGGAAAAGAATTTAAAACGGGCAAAAGACTTGAACACATAAACAGCAATGAACATATAAAAGTGGCAAGTAAGCATATGAAAAAAACACTCAACATCCTTTTTGATTAGGGAAATGAAAACTGAAACACAGTGAGATGCTACTACATACATATTAGAATAGGTAAAATCCAAATCAAAACGAAACACACAAAAAAATCTAACAATATCAATTACTGATGAGGATATGGAGCAACTGGAACTCTCACTTGATGGTGAGAATTGAGCCTCACACAAGCACTTTAGTAAACAATTTTCTTACAAAGCTAAGCGTAATCTTACACTAGGATCAAGCAATCACCTTCCTAGGTATTTACCAAACTTGTTTAAAAATTTATGTCCACAGACAAACCTGCACATGAGTAACTACTGTAATTTTATTCAAAATCATCAAAAAGTGGAAGGAACCAAGATATCTTTCAAGGTGAATTGATAAATAAACTGTGATACATCTGTATGAGTAAATACTACTCAGTGACACAAAACCAAATAAGTTGGGGCCAGCCTGGTGGCGTATTGCTTAAGTCCACGTGCTCTGCTTTGGTGGCCTGGGGTTCACAGGTTTGGGTCTTGGGCGCAGACCTAGCACCGCTCATCAAGCCACACTGCAGCGGCATCCCACATAATATAATGGAAGACTGGCAGAGATGTTAGCTCAGCAACAATCTTCCACAAACAATACAAGGAAGATTGGCAACAGATGTTAGCTCAGGGACAATCTTCCTCACCAAGCAAACAAACAACAACAACAAAACCCAAAGGAGTTATAAAGCTACAGAAAGACTTGGATGGAATTTAAATGCATATTGCTAAGTGAAAGAAGTCAATCTGAAAAGTCAACACACCATTTATATGAAATTTTGGAAAAGGTATAGCTATAGAAATAGTAAATGTATCAGTGGTTACTAGGTGTTCTGGGTTGGGGAGAGAGAAGGAAGAGGGTTGAACAAGTAAAGAAAAAGGGATTTCTGAGGACGATGAAACTACTCTTTAAATTTAGTGGTGGAAATATGACACACTGCATTTGTCAAAACTCAGAAATTTATAGTACAAAGAGTAGATCTTACTGTATACAAATTTTTTAAAAAAGTAGGAGGACAGAGGACTTTACTGGTAAATTCTATCAAACATTTAATGAAGAATCATTTTAATCCTTTACACACTCTTCCAAGAAATAGAAGGAGAACACATACTGACCCGTTCCAAAAGTCAGTATTATTACAGTACTAAAATAGACAAAGACACCGCAAAGAAAGAAACTACAGATCAATATCCCTTATTAATATAAATACAAACATCCTCAACAAAAAACTAGCACTACAAATCCAGCAGCATGTAAAAAAGATTATACACCATGACTAAGTGAGATTTACCCAAGGAATGCGAAGTTGGTTCAGTATAAGAAAACTAATCACTAAGATACATTATATTAATAGAATCAAGAGAAAAACACCATGATCATCTCAATAGATACAGACAAAAAAACACTTAACAAAATCCAATAATATTTTAGGATAACACTCACAAAACTGAAAAGGAATGTCCTCAAAAGCTGCGTCATACTTTCTGGTGAAGAATGAAGGCTTTCCCCCGAAGATCAGGAACAAGACAGGCAGAGTACTCTTGCCATCGCTTTTCAACAATGTACTGTAGGTTCTAACCAGAAAAGATAGGCGAAAAAAAAAATGTACCTAGACTATAAAGGAAGAAGCAAAATTATGTCTATTTGCAGATGGGATGATCTTACTTACAAGTAACTTCTGCAAATCCACAAGAATCTGTGAGAAGTAATAAAGAAATTCAGCAAAGTTGCAGGATACATGCTCAATATTAAAAAATGAGTTTCATTTTGATACACTAGCAATAAACAGTCTAAAAATGAAATTTTAAAAATTTACTTGCATTAGCATCAAAAAGAATAAAATTCTTAGGAATTAATTTAACACAATTAAATTTGTGTGGTGTGTGGTGGAAGCTAAAACAAAACACTGTTGAAATAAATTGAATATCACCTAAATGAATGGAAAAACATTGGTTGATTATGGATTGGAAGGCATAATATTATTAAGGTATTAAGGTGACAATACTCCAAAAATTGATCTACAGATTTAATTCCTATCAAAATTCCAATTACCTTTGTTTTTTTGCAGAAATAAAAAATCTGATCCTGAAATTCACATACAAATTCAAGGAAACCAGGCTTACAACAACTATCTTGCAAAAGAACGAAGTTGGAGGACTCATACTTCTCAATTTCAAAACTTACTACAAAAGGATAGACATAAAGGGTACTGGAATAAAATTGCGATTCCAGAGATAAACCTGTGGTCGAGTGATTTCAGCAAAGATTCGAAAAGCATTCAATGCGGATAGTATAATCTTTTTAATAAATGGTTCTAGGACATCTGGATATTAACATGCAATAGAATGAATTTGGATCCCTACTTCACACCACATACAAAACTCAACTAAAATTGATCAAAACCCTACAAATCATTGCTAAAGCTATAAAACTCTTAGGAGAAAATATACCTGTCAATCTTTGTGATCTTGAGTTAGTCGATTGACTTTTAGATATGACACCAAAAGCAACAATAACATAAAAATAGAGAAATTGGACTTCGTTGAAATTGAAAGCTTTTGTGCATCAAGCACACTATCAAGAAAGTGAAAAGACAAATCTATATTTGATAAAGGCCTACTATCTATAATATATAAACTCCTCTTACGTGTCAACAATAAAAAGACAAACCACTTAAAAATAGGCAAAGAATTTAGATAGATATTTCTACAAAGAAGATACACAAATGGTCAATAAAGACGTGAAAAGATACCCAAAAGTATTAGTAGTTAGCAAAATGCAAATGAAAACTACAATGAGATACCATGTCATACCCACTAGGATGGCTATCGTCAAATAAATGGAAAATAAAAAGTATTGGATGAGAATGCGGAAATATTAAAACGCTGAACTATTGCTGATAGAAATGTAAAATGCTGCAGCTTCTGTGGAAAACAATTTGGCAGTTCCTCAAAAAGTTAAACATAGAGTTGCCATGTGACCTAGAAATTCTGCTCCTAGGTATATGCCCAAGAGAATTAAAAACATGCCTAAAACACAAAAACTTGGACATGGATGTTAATAGCAGCATTATTTATAAAGCCGAAAGGTGGAAAGAATGCAAATGCTTATCAACAGATGAATAGATAAATTGTATTATCAATACAATCGAATGAATGCATTTAAAGCAATAAAAAGAAATGAAGTACTGACATATGTCACAACTTGGACAAACCTAGAAAACATTATGCTAAAGTAGCCAGTCGCAGGGCCCACATATTGTATAATTCGATTTATATGAAATGTCCAGAATACACAAATCCATTGAGACAGAAAGTAGATTAGTGGTTGCCTGGGGATGGGCATAGGGCAGAATGGGGAGTGACTGCTGTTTAGAATGGAGTTTCTTTTTGTCGTGATGATAAAATATTCTGGAATTATACAATGGTGATGGTTTTGCACAACCAGTGAAATATACTAAAAGTTAGTGAATTATATACTTGGAAATAGAGAATTTTGTAGTATGTGAAAATCTCAATTAAAAAAATAATTTGCCATTGCTATACATTTTATATAAGACTCTTGATAAAGTGTATCACTAATATTTCTATGCTGAAAATAAGATTTGAACTCGCCAAATTAGAAGTATTTTCCAGAAAATAAGGTTTCCAGATTACAAAATTATGCTGATCTGAATACGTGTAAATGAAGGATTTACTGCACTGTAATATGCCTTAATGATATATATACTTAATACTTCTTGGTTTGGGGGATCCTCAAGAAATGATGCTATATCTCTTCCCTTTGACCGAATACAAATAAATATTTTAGTGTTCGATTCACTTTTTAAAGAGTTAAAGAAGTTTATAAATATTGCAAGAAATGTACTCCACCTTCTCTACAATGTGCACTGTGTTTGTTGAATGTGCTCAATAAATGATCACAACAACAGCAGTGACATAAAACAATGTATAATAGAAGTGTCTTATTCACATATTATCCAGCACAACAGTTAGTGTATATAATCAGCAAGAGGTATAAGCCTCAGTCCACAAACTCAGGTATTCAATGTATTATAATTTTACTTGATTTTCCGTAACAATTTAATTGCTGTACTTCTCCAAGTGTGTTGTCATTTTTATCATAATCCATTTTTTGTGTTCACTTACTCAGACTCTCATTTCCCTGAGAGTTCAATTCAAGTTCTGGAAGGTTTATGTTGCGCTGAGGAGTCAGGGGTGAATATCCGGTTCTTAAGGCCACCAGCTGTCACTAGAATGTAATTTCTGCAAAACCAGAGATTTTGCGGGCACTGATCGCTGCTGTGCCTCACTATGTGTAAAAAGGTTTGGCACATTATAGAGGTTCAATAAATAATTGTGCAATTAATAATGTCTTAAGCTAGCATTATCTGAGATGACCAGTGGTCTTATCGGTTCTCCATTATTAGTGTACAAATTACTGTGTTCAGGGATCTTCCGGCAAAGCTTTGGGAGAGTCTCTGAATCTTGTTAGCTCTTATATGGCTAGAGACATCATACATTCTTATCTGATCGCTGCATTCCCACCATCTCTCAAGGGCTCTTCACAGCAAATGAGAAACAGGTCTCTTTTATGCTTGAATATCAAAAATTTACCTGGAATTTGGCCAAAGCAGAGGGCACAGAGCCCTTTTCTCTAACACTCACTACCGCTCACTCCGCTTTGCTTTGTTTCTGCTCAGGGAAGCCTATTCTCCTCCAGGGTGTGTGGGAAGAGAGCATGGGGAGGGGGCTGGTTGCCAGGAGTAACAGGATCCTTACTCTTAATTTTTTTCTAAAAAATTTTATATCCTTTTTATTCCTTTCTGAGTATAGACTTTTGAAATTTAAAGTCTCAAAAATGACTCATCTTTTAGCTTCTTTAATCCTCTCATTTTCTTTTCTCAAGGTAGTGAGTAAGAATGCCTGACTATTTAAATGTGGGAAAGGCAAAGAAGATAATTCTGCAAGCGGGAAATATTAAATAAGTAAAATTTAATAAACATAAGTAAATAATTATATTTTTGTATATACTAACATATACAGCTACGTCACAGCTTGAGACAGAGGCAAAAAAGTGATATAATAATTGAAGGATTGATGCTACATAAAATCAACTGTCTAAATTGTGAAATTCTAAGTTACTTCATTTATTCTGCAATACTCTTAAAGAAAATGTAATTAGAATATATAATAAAAGTAAGATAATTGCTGTACACTTGATCATGGGAATATCCACTCCTAACACAGGTATTAACTCAAGTCGAGGAGGGGTGTAAATAATAAGGCTAAGATATAGATTCCCTGATGCTCTTCTACTGATAGAAAGCCAAGAAGAATGGTATGATGGAGGGCCCTGTGTTCCACGCTAACGAGCTTGAACTATGTCCTGTATCAGGTAGTAAATAAAAAGTCATCT
This sequence comes from Equus przewalskii, assembly GCF_037783145.1. NCBI lineage: Eukaryota > Metazoa > Chordata > Mammalia > Perissodactyla > Equidae > Equus > Equus przewalskii. Next base: position 73,207,296 of record NC_091833.1, on the reverse strand, counting down.
TGCTGGGTCAACATTGACTTTCTTTTCATTAAAACTACCAACACAGACCTCATTCTGCTTTTTTATTTACCTGTGGTCTTCTACAGCAATATCTGTCTTCTCCTATTTTCAAGCAATTTAAAATTACTATCAGAATGTCCTCTCCTATACTTTGCGAGGATTATTAGCTCCATAGTCTGATCACCTGCTTAGCAAGAACACTAAGAAGTTAATATACAAATCTGTTTTATTATATCTTTGTGTTTCAAAGTTGTTTTCAGTGGACTGCACTTTAAATCAGATAAATGACTAAGAATGGTGATTTCTGGCACCTTTGTTCGTCAATGAGGATGAGTGTTATTTCTCTATTTTTAAAAATAAGAATTAGATGCAAAATTCAGTACGAATGAGACACAAAAGCAGTTTAAATAGAACTGTGTCTTGTTTATTGAAATTTAAACGGTATAGTCCCCTCTTCATTTATTTATGCACTATTGTACTTATGTATTCCTAGTTTATAGAGACAGCTTGCTCTTTGAAAAAGTTCAAAGACTGAAATTGTAATTGTTATAATTTCCCATGCTTTTCTCTTAAAATTACATATCAGTAAATTTTAATTCATGTTACCAGCAGTATATACATATATATAAATATTACAATTCTTTATTAATCTTTGAGTCAACTAATATTTTGCCACATCTTGGCACATTATATATTCCAGGTAGGTATTAACAGTAAACTTCTGGAAGTGAGAGTATAGCAACCCCAATCACCTCTGAAAGGACATTGTAATGGCCCCAGATCACAGTAAGGATATTACTAGAATGTCAACGCTGGGAGTAGGCATCACCTTTCTTCTATGCAAATATTTTGAAAAGAAGCCCCAGGGAAAAGAGCATTTGGATGTCAATTTAGAACAGGTGGACGAGACAACAGGGGAGCTCCATCAGACAGGAGCCAGCACACAGCAACAACAGACAGGGCTGCTATTACTGTGTTTTGTGCCCATCAATTAACTCCTCAAAGAAATAAGATCACAATACTAATACATGTCACACATTTATTGGAAAAGAAGCAGTTCCAGCATATGTGGACATTAGGGCTTAAATATCAGGGAATTACAAAGCAAAATTTTTATTGGACTTTTGTCAAAGTTGAGGCTCTTTGAAATCAGACTACTATTTTAATAACTTCTTTTCTCACCCGTTTTCCCACTCCGTCAAGGGGTTTAAGAAAATTTAAGAAGCATGATGGCAGTGTCAGTCTTCATAATGTCACTTCTTAATTCCAGCCATCTTTCAAATTACCGACTTTCCTAATCTAATTATATAAATGGTAATTACCTATAAAATAGCAATTAATTCTGAGAAGCACCTGTAAAGACGGAATTGCACTTCTGAAACCTGAAACCTTGTACTCAGTAGGGATTAAATTCATTGAAGTCAACGGAATGCAATACCTGAAGAAAGCTTGCACTGAAGCCTAAGTTTATGAACTTTCTAAACACGGTAGAATAATTTTCTTCACTTTGCTTGAGTTTCTCAGCTGTGGTGGTGAAGGATGTGACTAACTCCTGACTTGACTTATCCCAATGGAAGCTTACATGATTAGGCTTTGTAATATTTAATATCTTTATTCTAAAATTCAAAAAATGAATTTAATGGTAAGAACAAAGGAATGTAAATCAAAAATTGTCATCCTCCCTTTCACTTGGTCCTATCACTTCAGAGGCAAGAATTTCAGCCCCAAATTTTATGTGTATAGACTATGTGACCAATTGAGTTACTTGTTGTATAAATGTAGGGAAAAGAAGGAAATGATATGCATCAGGGCAAGTCTGAAAATCTGTTTGTACCATTGGGTCTCAGCGAGGACAATTTACTCCTCCCCCAGCAGAAGATATTTGGCAATGTCTGGAGAGACAATTTTGTTTGGACCAGTTGAGGGGGTTGCCACTGGCATCTAGTGGGTAAAGAGCAGAGATGCCACTAAACACTGCAGGGCACAAGAAAGCTCCCCAAACAAGAATTCTCTGTCCATGATGCCAATAGTACCATCACGTGTGCCACCTAATATAGAGGAACAGAAGATATTAAAGTCAAATGAGCACCATCATAGAGGAAACACACAAAGACATGGTTGAACCATGTTTGCATATGTATTGGTAATATAGCGCTGACATGAAAAAATAATATGAAAGACATCAAGATCAATATTGTGAGTAGAAACTAGGAAACGATCATTGTAGTTGATAATTAGATACACAATAGAGTACTGTGTATGATAGATATATTTAGACTGACTCTCTCAAAAAATATATCCGCTAGAATTCCAGTTAAATTAATTCTAATATCTCTCTCTTTATCTATAAATTATGGAGTTCCCAATAAGGGAGGTTTTACAGCAATCAGTAGTTTCTATGAAAAATCTTGGCAGTAATGTAGAGACAAATTCATGAACTTGAACGGATCACTGAAAAGTCAGATCGTGAATTCATCAATTAATGAGGCTTTATTCTATTGGCTATGACCTTTAGTTTTATCAGAAAATCCTAAAGTAAGAGTTTGAATCCTAAAATCTTGAGCTAAAAACTAATCTTGCCACCATGGAAATCTGGGTTTATGTTTGGCTTTGGTTAAGAGTAGTCTCTTATTCTAAGAAAAAAAGAACATAACTCCACTCAATTATTTTCTGTGTGGAGGTATTTTATGGATCAAAAACTCTTTATGTGGAGATGTTTATCTCTTTTAAATTTATTCCTATTGTGCCATGACCACCCCAAATGGTTTCCCTCCCTTGTTAACAGTTTTAACTTGTAGGTGTGTGTCCAGTACTTGAGAATATCTCCCCATGGTGTGTGGAAAATCATCCACCTTCTGAGAAAGACAACTACACACCAGTTCACATCTCTTTCCTTCCGTCTCCCAGATAAGACTTCCTTGCTATAACCCTGGACCATTTAAAAATCCTGGTGGGATGAAGGCTTAGAGAAATGAAAAAGTAAAGTATCACAGATAAAAACATTGAATCATACACAAAATACTATAAAATTTGGAAAAGATGAATGAAATAAATCAATATTGGTATCATTTAATCTTGTAACAACAAAAATACAAGAGAATTTAGTTACAGGGTCTGATTTATCCATGTTTTTTATTAAGAGACTTCTCATATCTACAAAGGATTAATTAAGAGAAGTAGCTTAATGAATTTAGTAGAAGTATGAATGTGAATAAGTAAGAGATTCTTTACTATTTATCATAAAAATTCTATTAAAGTATATTGATGGAGATTGTTTTATATTTATTCATCTGAAAATCTTGTATTCATTTGTCACTTTTTGTTTTAAAAAATCTCTTTCTATGGCACAAACTTAAGGATAAAATTTGAAAATAAATTACAATTATTTCAATATATACTAGGCACAATGAATCTCATTGGCTTATGCAGGATAACCCACTAATTGTATCTTAGCTTATACAGCATATTTGTATCTAATGAACCAGAGGTTGAAAGCTGAACTATTCATTCAGCCAGCTCTGTTGAGAAGTTTATCACAAAATTCACCAACATTTCATCTATTTTCAAACAAGACTACACACATTGTCTTTTTATATTACTTTTTTTAAAAAAACTTGGAGGGAAAAAATAGATGTACACATATGCCCTCTTGCTCTGAAATTATTCCTTTACGATTTCAGTTTGAATCATTCAAGTTAGTAAGCTAAAATTATTTCCTTTACATGTTTATTCCCTCCAACCATTCTTATTTAATCAATTTGTCCTGAGACAATAGCAGAAATCATCTTTGTCGATAGTACTACTAAAAAAAAATCTTAGCATGAATTACAGGTAACATGAAAACGTTAATATACCTTCTGTTGATTTCTTCTGCCTCTGGATACACAGATTCATTTTTGATCATTCTAGAAGCTGTGAAGAGAATGTTTCCTAATAAAATGATCCTCTTGCTACTGTGCTTCAGAGTTCCTTTATTATTGTAAATTGTACAGCTTTCCTGATGGACAACATGACCTATCACACCTATGCTTGCTTAAGAAGGGGACGTTTGGCCCTCCTCTGTCGCTAGGGAGCCAGTGTGGTGAGGATTCTAGGAAAAGTGGAAAGGGATGCAAGAGTCTTTAGAAAGGTCAAACTGTCTGACTGTGCTCAGTCACGCAAAATGACAGAAGAGTGTTCTAGATGTGGAGGAGTAAGGGAGAAGAATAAGTCACCAAGATAATGAAAATGAGTAGCCATGCTGACTTTTCTAACCAGAGAATTCTTATGTAAAAATAATTGACTGTCTGAGTTAAACCTACACTTAAATAGCATAATTGCAAGCTATTAAACTTAGATAATTATGTGTATATAATATGTAATTGGTTTGCAGTGGTGGTTGTTGTTCAAATTAACAAAGGAAAAGAGAGAAGGAGTTGTGTAAGTGTTCACAAGTCTTACTTTTCATGGCTGGGAATTAATAGATACTAAATCAAATTTTTAAGTAAATTAGATAGTTGTCTAAATGTATTAGTTGAATGCATAAGAGTAAGTAAGTATGAACAAAATTCAGTGCTTTCTTTGGCAAAATGGAGAGGTGAGTGTCTCTTTATACCCTTTGAGGATTTAAAAAATTTTTTTGTCCAAATATATGTTTTTCAGTAATAATAATTATAAAAAACTAGTGTAATTAAAATGCAAACACGTCATTGGTTTTTAGACATAATAGATAACGTATAAAATATGCTGGTATTCATGGTGGATTACCTTATTATTCTGCAAATACTGACCTTTCCCTCCCCCTCTACCACCACTACATAGTATGGGCCCCTGTTCCACTGATATCAGCTTCTATGTGATTTTCTTTGGCCAATTGAATGCACCAGTGTGGCTTTTCTCCCTGGAGCCTTTAAGAGGTACAATGAGTTTCTTGCAGACCTTGAATTTCTGCCATCTGCCATGAGAAGAGCATGGTGCCCCAGGTAGCTTCTAGCCTCAGAGAGTGACATACATAGAGTACATCTGAATCCAACCAGCAGCTGCAAACAGAACTGCCACAGTCTTTCAAATTTAAAAAAGCTAGTGTGAGCCAGAAGTAAATGTTTGTCCATGTAAGCCACTGAAATGTTAGAGTTTATTTGTTTCACAACATTATTACAACAAAAATATAGATACTATAATCATGCTATCATTTTTGCCACAGTAGGTGAGTGCACTCTATTTACTGCTCCAAATGGAAAATTGTTTCTTACCTCCAAAATAGTTAATGGGAATTCCAGATGGCAACTAATTTGGGTTGGGTTCTCTGTTTCACTAAATTGATGACATTGAGGAAATCATAAGGGCTTTAGAGTGTGAAGCATTATGTCCACACCCTGGTTCTTCCATTTAATACAATGGTCAATTTTGGACAAGTTCCTTAACTCTGTGAATTTCAGCTTCCTCATTTGCATAAGGGAAATAACACCAATCTCATGAGTTTGTAAGAGTCAAATAAAAATAACGTGAAAAGTACCTACCATATTTTATGGCACAATGTAAGATCAATAATTAGTAGGTATAATTAATTACTATTCAGCTATATTTCACTGTTCTTCAAAGAGAAAATAGCTTTGGATAATAATGGATTCTAAGATTTCCAACATTAATTTTGATTCCGTAGGTAATCTATGATGCCACCAAGACACTTGATTTTGGAAGTGAATGCATAATCAGCTGGAAGATATGAAATAAAGAAAAAGAAGAAAGGGCAATACAAGAAATATTGAACGGGACACGCAGTTATTGGACACGCAGGATTCTTTTGGCTGTGAGTAGCAGACAACTTAAAAAAAACTAGCTTTATTATATGCAAATATATTACCTCACATATACATTGAAAATATTGTAAGCCTAGCGGTTGATTGGCCATTTCATCAACTATCCATCCTCTGTATTGGCTAAATCTTTGAGATTGTTCTAAAATAGCTAAAATTCTTTTAGGTTTCACCATCCAAATTCAGGAGGAGTGGGAGACCATCTCTTGTGATTTTCTCCAGAGACAAGGAAACTATTTTCAGAAGCTTCAAGCAGAATTTGCCTCATGTTTTACTGACCAGAATTTGATCGTGTTCAAACACTAGGAAGATGAAGGAGCTTACTTGAAAAATACTAGGCCCTCGTCTGGAGCTGGTGGTGGCTCGGCTTCCTCTGATGCACAAGGTGCTATTATGGAGAGACGGTTACCTGAGACAAACGAGGGCTCTGCTAGAAAAGAGGAAAGGACGTGTGAAGCAACCAACTACATCTCCTGCAAAGTAGAAATGTACTTTCCCTGATAAACGTTTTTCATATTATGTAGGGTTTTACTTATAATAGATGTCATTTTTTAAATATCAACTAATCTTAAGGAACAAAGAGAAACTTTTGAAAATGGCATGTGACATATTTTAGCCTAGTTGACCATTAAACCTGTAATTGATTTGGAGTACAGCCACCACAAGCTGTTCCAAGAAAGAAAAAATAAAAGGCTTTTATGAAACACTCATCTAAGAATAGAAGTATGCATTTTTCCTCTACATGGGCAATGCACATTATAGTACTTTCCTTAAGAACTCTGCAAGAAGTTAAAACGCAGTTGTAAAAGTACAGCCCAATACAATGGTCCTCTGTTAGTCATTTTCACTAGTTCTTGCATATAAAAATAGTCGGCTTTTAGGTCACCTACAGATAAGGAATTTCTGGGTCTTCAGAAGAAAAAAGTCATCATTTTTATATTCTCTTCCAGTGTGATCCTTTACAAAGACACTGTCAAATGCATGTTCAACATTTTTATATATTTAAATTCAACAAATGGAAAAACATTTTCCATCTTCAAAAATGGCACTTAACTCTTGAATTCACAGATTTTGTATTTTTCACTTCAACAGCAGTTAAAAATAATGCCTGCAAAAGGAATCTCATTATTCTTGAGTAACTTATTAAAAAAACTGTATATAGAGCCATTTAAATTTTTATTTCTCATCTACAAAGATGTGAGACCTTATTAACAATGAAATGACTCCCAGATGTATATGACTACAAAATGCAATAATAATCAATCCTCAGCCATGGAATGATGGAGACCATCATGATACATGTGTTAAGTCTTCAACTGCAGCGCTAACGTCTGCCCTTCTACTTGGGATGTGCTGTTGCTTCTATTTTCCATCTCGGCCAAGGTCTAGTTTCAGGGGTTTCCACTTGCACTTTTCTACCATTATAGATATTCCTGGACAGGTTAGGTAACCAATTTTAGGGTCTGTAAGCTATTACATACATGAGGAACCACTTTGAGACAGACCTCGGCCAGGACTTTATCTCCCAGGCTCCACATCTTCCCACTCTAGCTGTATGGGGACGATATGACGGTATTTTGAGTCCCCTGTGAGAGAACTTCTACTCCATATACATGCTTTGGCATTGAAGAGTCCTTCCTTAGGTGTCTGCAACAGCTTCCAGCGATGAGTTAAGTCTGAGAACTGACTCAGTTATGAAAACTATGGCCATCACCACAGATCAATGGAAGTCAGTACCTCCAGTTGCTATTGTGATTTTGCTGCCCATTGTGGTAATTACATTCATCTTGCCTCCGGAGATGAAGAGATACCAACCCGTGCTTACCAAGGTCAACCACCACTGACCTTTTCAATAATGACAGTTACCATATTATTAACACTTCTTTTTGGTTTAGTGAAAGAAGAGTTCTGTGGAAGTTCTTGGGAAACATAATTAGCCGGTGGATTCTCTACTCTTATGAAACAAATCCATTCCGGCATGCCCACCTTTCTGAGACCTTTGACCCCTTCTTCATTCTACCAGAGCAATTCTTCTAAATGTCCTTTGTTGTAGGTCATCATTTTTTCCTAAACTTCATCTAGACACCACAGCAGTGCAGTGGCTCTAGGTATCATTGCTAGGACATAAATCTTGACACACATGTGAGTAACAACGTATCAGTGAAATCCTTCTTATCTAGCCTGATATTCTACCATACCGCCCCCATCCCAGTGCAACAACCTTAAGATCCATTTCAGGATATTTTCTCACAGTTCCTGCCATATGTATGAGCTGGATCCTTCAGTTATTTACATGAAGGATATCTTTTCTCCTAAAGCAGAAAGAGTACTTCCACAATTGGCGTTTGTCAACTTTTCACTGCTTATTGACCTAGAAAGTCATGAGACGAAGAATGGATCACCATGAAGAGGTTTTCCTCCTCAGGTAAGGTTCTGCACAGTCTGCAGGCTAGAAGGGGCTGTCTCTTCTAGAAAAGAGGGGCAGGCCACTTCCAATGGCTCAGTAAATTCAAGAAAATCTAAGCATTTTAATTCTCCAAGTGCATGCACACAAATGTCCCTGTCCCAGATCCCAAGCCCCGCCCTTTCTCTGAAAGTGCCCTGATTTTGCTGTTGGAGACACGCTACAACTGTGAATTAAGCCTTTCCTAATAGTCACAATCAGATCTTGGGTTTGGTTTTCTGCCCAATATGAGCTCCAGTTTGGGAAATAAAACCTTTTTAAGTGCTATCAGTGAGATCTTCTGGCTTTCTTACCATGCTCCTGAGTTGAAGGTTGGCTAACTTAAGCCTACCATTCCTTTCCTACCATGTAGCGAGGGTGCTAAACAGTATGACCATCCAACCCTTCAGACCTTATCATTACTATCCACCACATATTGCATATGCTAGAGACATTGGGTAAGCCAGTGCATCTCCTATGTATCAGATCCCAAATCTCCACAGATGAGGGTCCTAGTAATGGTGATGCTACAGTATGTCAAGGCTGATACACTATCACCACCCCACTTACCAGCAGCATAATAGTCCTTGTGATCTGGCCAGCCTAGGATCCAACTCACAACCTTCTCCTGAGAATTTATGTCCAGTTTTGGTACCGAATCTCTTCTTGTGGGTTTCCATAGATTTAGACCCAGAGACAATGATTCAAGTGCAATCCTGCAGGGAAATGGAGATTAATATACAAAAAGGAAGATAGACAATAGTGTATTATTAAGCCAGTTACTGCAGTGGGCACCTGAAACTTAATCCTACAGAAAATGTTTGGGAAATGGTATGAAACATAGCATTATTCCTCTTGAGGGTCAAGGAAATGGTACTATTAACATATTAATTGTCATCACTCATATTTTGAAGGCTGCTCACAGAAGTTGGTAATTCTGTGACACTTCTGCTGTGCTTCATGCTCAGAAAGAATGACCTCTCCTCTCAAAAAAAATCATCCACAAAGACATAAATATTCACAGGTAGAAGTTGTCTAGAGCACACTGAAACTGAGTCCATGGGGTTATATGTGAGGTGCTGACCATCTCTGTCAGTACCATGTTTGACAATACCATATTTGACTGAGAAAAATCTCTCACAAATCTAGAAATTTCTCTCTTCTCTAGATTTTGATTTTCTCTTTAATTTTGTTCTGCTAATTTCCATACTTTTTGATCGGTGCTTTTAAGGAGATAGTTTTATATTTTTAAAGTATTTTCCATGAATTATCATAATATCATTACTAATAAAGAAATTGGTCATAATATGCCCAGAACATATTCAAATTTGGTCAATTGTCCCCCAAACGTCTTTTACAATTTGTTTGTTAAAATTAGAATTTATTCAAGAACCAGAGATTACATTTACTTATTATGTCTCTACAGTATCTTTTAAACTTAAACATTCTTTTTTTTTTTTGCCATGGCATCAATATTAACTTGTTTATCTTATGACCTTTAACTCGCCTCTCTATCCTCTTCATTTTCTCCAAATTAGACAATAGATGTAGGTTTGATTGAATTTGTTCAACATTTTTGGGAAGAAGAGTACATAGACGATGTTCTTTATTTCATATTGTGTAACGACAGAAAGCCTATTAATTTAAATGATGTCTCAATTCTTTATCAAAAATGAAATAAAATATATTTAAGGAGGTTTATAATATTCATTAAGAAATCAAGCACCAAATCACATCACCACTGGACGATATGTATCATTAGCATTTTTAGTGTATATTTGCCAAATTTTCTTTGCAATAACTTCCAGTGTTTTTGTGCTTAGAAAATTCTGCTCCTTCATGGATAAATCTTTATCTATATTTCTTCCTAGGATTTTTAAATACACAATTACTTTGGTAGATGCTTTAAGTAATGTTCTAACTTGCTATGTTTCCAAGTTACCTATTTTTTCAATACTATTTTCAACAAAGACTTCCTTTTAATTTTTCAATTATTTAAATCACTTTAAATTAAATTACTCTTGCGCTCCCAGGTATTGTTGGATCTCACTATACTTGAATTTTTTGCAAAATAAGAAAACTTATTCTCATACAATTATATAACCCTAGCTGCAGTTTTTAAGAATTCCCTATGGTTTCTAAGAGATTGTCAACAAGTAACTTCAGGTTTCTTTCCCACTTAATAATCTTAGAAGAGACGATACTTTGACACTGGTTATGCCTATTCTGAATAGGCCTTGGGTTCATCTCATTTCCCTCCTAACACCAGGTCATTAATTAGTCTCTTCTTGTTACCCAATCTACTTACCTGGAATAGTCTTCTAATTACAGCAGGGCCTTTAGCTGAGCCATTTGCACTCTAAGACATTATTTATCTTTTGATTTTTTTCCCTTCTTTCACATAAAGCAGTAGAGATGAGGAAAAACAATTCAAGCTAACTCTTCTTGGTCTAATCTGTGCTATTTTTCTTTCAAAGCCTATGACTAACCTTCTCTTTCCAATAGGCTGTTTCTTTTTCTTTTGGTCTTTTTACCTCTTTCATTTGCCTCTTTTCCTCCACATGGATGGCTTTACGTTTTAAATCATAGAATTTTATATCTAATATATTCACCATTTAAACCTCTTTACTTTAAAATTAAAAAAAAAAACTTAATCCCAAATAAAATATTCTATAAATATATCATTCTAATGTTTTCCAAATTATTTTCAAATTAATTTCAGGTCATATACATTATTGTATGATTTGCTTTTAGCATTAAATTCTCTTTGTTTATTTAAACTTCACAAAATATTTCATTTATCAGTGGATTAAAAAAAGAGTTTTCTTTTTCATCCATTTAAAATATGTTTAATGAAAATTTGTTCTGTTTTAAATTTTAGAGTATGGCTCATAGCGTGTTGTAGTTACAATGTTTGATGTCTCTTTACTCATTTTTCTTTCTCTGAAATAGTTAAAAATGAGATAAGACGAGTACATTTAGTTAACAATTTCTTAAGCTTTAAATGAGAGAATCCTATTCTAATGCAATGTTGTTGGTTGGCACGGTATTTCTTTAGTGAATGACAACTACAAATCGTATTACTCTGTAAAACTTATTACTTTGAAATGTTTCTCAAGACATTTTATGTTAATCCCATTATAATGGGACTACAATCAAGCAATGGCAATGGTAGTAATTTTCACTGCTTTTATAGAAATTGTAGATAGATTGGACTGAATCCAAAACCTACTCCAAATAAAACAGCTAGCAACTGTTAGGTTCTTGATAACAATAAATGCTAAACTGTCTTCCATAAACACTAACGCAATAAAACTATGCATGTTCGACTTAGAAATTATGGATCCTTAAAACTTCCAATTTTCGTTGTAGGATATTTTATGAAGGAATTTAATTTTAAGATTGGAGAGATGAAGTCCAAATTCCCAGATAGGGCTCTTGTACTGATCTAATCTTCACAGAGCTGTACACACTGTGTTTAATAAAGCCTCCATGGCAAGTTTATCCCTGATAAAGTGCATATTAGTCACGTAGATTAAAATGAGAATGAGATCGTTTCTGTAAAACTGCTTTTAAGTTTAAGTATCTATTTTACTTCTATGTAGGCCAGATTAAATTGAATAATTAATTCTGAAAAATATGTTTGATTAAAATATACTTTAAGAAGTCTACGTGAAATGTTACTCTCTGTCATATGCATTCATTTCTTCAATTATTTAACAATTATGTACACAGGATTTACTATGTGCCAAGTATTGTGCTGGGTACCAAGGTTACAGTGACACAGAAGCCATATATGTACATTGTTATGAATATATTATTATCCAAATTACCTAAAAAGCAAAAATATTACAATAATAATAACAAAAATAGGTTAATATTTATTGAGTGCATTCTATTAAGGCATTGATAGCATATGATATGCGTAATAGTCAGGAGTATTATTTAAAAAAATTTACAGATAACAGACCTGAAATTTAATGAGATCAAATTATTTGCCCAATGTTGCATAGCTGCTATGTGGAAGAGCTGGAATTCAAATAAAGTTCTGATTGACTCCACAACCAGAACTTTTAACTATATGATTTACGGAAACGTTGAGATTCCATAAGAAGACTATAAAAAGTCAACTCTTAGCAGAGTCCTAAGATATAAAAATTATGAAACACATTTTCAATTAAATAAGAATGGATATAATTTCACACATTTTGAAATTAGCAATATTCCTTAAAAATGTGAGCTTATGCCTGCAAAGTTTCAGTCATCCTAAAACACATATAATATGCCAGTGACCTTGAAAAACCGTTCTGGAAAGCAATATGTTAACATGTGTCAAGGGTCATGAAGAATTTTTACACGTATGACACTTATACTGTCACTTATAGAGACCGCTCTCAGAAAATAATTTAAAGGAACACTCAAAAGCATATGTCTGAAGATGTTCTAGACAGTATTATTTTTAAAATGAACAATTGACCAACAGTATGTGAAATGTTATTAATTTTATTTAATCTGTCTAGAAAATGATATCCTTTGACATAATTTTAAATATTTATAATAATAAGTAGATATATTTAACAATGATAATACAATTTTATCAATAAATATAACTAAACATAGTAAAAAATTTTAACTTCTATAATTCCAGCTATTTCATAATTGGTGAATATTTACAGACAATGACTGAAAATGCACTCAAAAATAAAAACATTTCATTTCTTGCATCACAAGGATAATGAGTAAACTTTTCTTTACTTTTTGTTTCAAGTAAATATACATTGCCTTAAAATTATTTTTGAAAGCTTATATTTTCAGAGAACTTTTTCATTTAAAGATCAGAAGAAGGTCCTGATATATGTACTTAAAAATATGAGGTATAATTCATGTTTCCATGTGATAATCTCCAAAAGATTTTTTCCTATTTAAATATTCCTGTTATTATATACACAAAATGTTTATTATATAATGGTATGCAAATCAGTTCTTAAAGACAATAACATAATGTCTTTGTAAAGCTACAGGTCAAACAAGATGTAATAGTTTCTTTTTTGTTTGTCAGATATTTGAAAAACTCAAATGACTTGGTACTTTTTCCTTCTGTTAGACAAACAAAATAACTTCTTACTTTAGGCAAAAATGTCAACTTATGCAAAAATTGATTGACTTTATTTTTCATTCATAGTAGAATGTCTCCATACATTTATGGAAAGATGAACTGAAAAAAATCAAGACAAAATTCAAAATAAGTGAGGGAACATAGACCACATTTCTTGAGGAGAGAAGTTGCACAGTCACATTATAGGAGAACATGTGGAATGGGAGATATTGCTGTGACTAACTTTGAGAAAATGCAATCTGGCGTAATTCAGCTTCTGAATCCACTTCTCATTTTCTGAGTTCTGCCAACATCTGTGCATGTGACACCCATTTAGCCCTACTGCTGTGCTAGAAGTTGAGATTTAAAGAACAAGATACATCCTCATTCTTATGGATGGGTAAATAGGCAATTACTGTAATTGCTAGTTGAAAGGTATATGCAAATCAAGATGTTTGAATATATAGGGAGGGGTTAGGTATAGGAAAGAAGATGGTAATATCTAAGAGGAGTCTTAAATGACTAATGGAAATTTGCTAAGAAACAAGAAGAAAGTGTTAGAGAGTGTTTCACCCAGAAAGAGTACATTTTAAAGGTTCTGAAACCTGAGAATATGATCTAGTTGGGAGATGGCAAGTAGTTCAAAATGGCAGGGGCTTAGAATATGAGACAACAATTGTAAGAATTGAGACCGACAGGGTCAACATGAGCCAGATCATAAAGCATCCTGGATGTTCCACTAAGGGGACTTACCCTGAAGCTCCTCAGAATCAAGTGATGGTTTTTAATCGGGGGAATAAAGAATCAGATTTGAAAGACCAATCTCAAACAGATTTGAAAGACCGGTTTTACAGATCTCAAACTTTCCAGCTTCCGGAACTGTAAAAAAATAAATTTCTGTTGTTTCAGCCATGTAATCTGTGGTGTTTTGTTATGGTGCCCCAAGCAAACTGAGACATTAGTAGAGCACAGTGAGTGTATAGAAGAGGCAAAGGCATCATGCCATATAGCAAGCAGACCACTCCCCTGGAGAGCTGATGAATAGACTTTAAAAATTGCCGTTCCCTCCCACTGCACCATTGATTTACCTTGTCTTTCAATTTTATCATCGAAACTTATTTTTCTCCTTAGGTTGGTATCTGAATAAGTATAATATTTTTAGAGGATATTATATTGGTTAAAGTAGGACATTGCTCTTTCTTTATAGTAGTTGCTAAGAAATTAAAGAATTCCTAACATCATGCAAAAACATTAAGGGAGATGCAGTCATTAATTAGTTCCTGAGACCTGCTTAACAGTAGATTCTGAGGCCAAGACTGTTTTTCAAGCCAACTGGCAGTATTTTTGATGAGGTATTCTAGCAATGCATCAGAAAAATAAAATGATATGAGAGATATAGAATATTGGATCATGATGTTAGACCTATTCAATCAATACAAGAAATATATGGTAGTTACAACAGTGTCAATAATTAATACAGACATTCGAATAATTTTCAAATATAGCAGTAACGCTTATTTTCCACCGTAAGGACTTCCCCTCTTATTTGTAAACATCTTTTATTTTTTCATTTTTTTTTTTATTAATGTTATGATAGATTACAAGCTTGTGAGATTTCAGTTGTACATTTTTGTTAGTCATGTTGTGGGTACACACTTCCCCCTCCGTACCCTCCCCCCACCCCCCCCTTTTCCCTGGTAACCACCGATCAGATCTCCTTCTCAATATACTAATTTCCACCTATGAGTGGAGTCATATAGAGTTCGTCTTTCTCTGACTGACTTATTTCGCTTAACATAATGCCCTCGAGGTCCATCCACGTTGTTGTGAATGGGCCAATTTCGTCTTTTTTTATGGCTGAGTAGTATTCCATTGTGTATATATACCACATCTTCTTTATCCAGTCATCAGTTTCTGGGCATGTAGGCTGGTTCCACGTCTTGGCTATTGTAAATAATGCTGCGATGAACATAGGGGTGCAACGGACTCTTGAGATATCTGTTATCAGGTTCTTAGGATAGATACCCAGTAATGGGATGGCTGGGTCATAGGGTATTTCTATTTTTAACTTTTTGAGAAATCTCCATACTGTTTTCCATAGTGGCTGTACCAGTTTGCATTCCCACCAACAGTGTATGAGGGTTCCTCTTTCTCCACAACCTCTCCAACATTTGTCGTTCTTGGTTTTGGATGTTTTTGCCAATCTAACGGGGGTAAGGTGATATCTTAGTGTAGTTTTGATTTGCATTTCCCTGATGATTAGCAATGATGAACATCTTTTCATGTGTCTATTGGCCATATTCATATCTTCTTTTGAGAAATGTCTGTTCATGTCCTCTGCCCATTTTTTGATCGGGTTGTTTGTTTTTTTGTTGTTAAGCAGTGTGAGTTCTTTGTATATTATGGAGATTAACCCTTTGTCTGATAAGTGGCTTGTAAATATTTTTTCCCAATTAGTGAGCTGTTTTTTTGTTTCAATTCTGTTTTCCCTTGCCTTGAAGAAGCTCTTTAGTCTGATGAAGTCCCATTTGTTTATTCTTTCTATTGTTTCCCTCAACTGAGGAGTTACAGTGTCCGAAAAGATTCTTTTGAAACTGATGTCAAAGAGTGTACTGCCTATATTCTCTTCCAAAAGACTTATTGTCTCAGGCCTAATCTTTAGGTCTTTGATCCATTTTGAGTTTATTTTGGTGTGTGGTGAAAAAGAATGGTCAATTTTCAATCTTTTGCATGTGGCTGTCCAGTTTTCCCAGCACCATTTGTTGAAGAGACTTTCTTTTCTCCATTGTAGGCCCTCTGCTCCTTTGTCGAAGATTAGCTGTCCATTGTAAACATCTTTTAAACGTAATATACATTGTTCACTTTTTCAGGTTTTCTTTAATTTTCTATATCAGTGTTTTGTAGTTTTCAGTTTCTAGTCCACTTTTTGTTAAGTTCATTTTGTTTTATTTTTAAGATGCTATGTGTAAATTATGCTGGAACAAAAGACAAGCACTTCTATGACCTCTGGTGACCAAAAAGTAAGACCAGGTAGTATGAGGGTAACAAAACCAAGAAACTACTGAAACCTGTGTGTAGAGTGTTTAGGAGTTGTCTCATTTTGTAAATCAATATCATTAGCTTCCTAAAGAATCTTTCCTAAAGTTCGTTGTGAGATGGACTGACTTAGGAACAATCTCCTTGGTTTGGAATGCTGCAGAATAGAGGAGCATTTTAGGTGATGCAGAACCCACACCTTATTATTGAACAATTACACATGGTTATAAATGATCCAAACACACAGCAGGTTGTTCCCAAGGGGTCAGTTAACATTGTGGACTGGATAAGAGCCACTGTAAAGCTTGTTTACCCTGAGAAAGAGAATTGTCCTTCCTCTCCTGTAAATGCCAAATGGAACTACCCAGATGAAGCAGCTGATATGTTGTATACACAAACCAGGCTGGGTTGGCTTTATGACGATTAGATGTTCATTCACTTAACATGTCTCTCACTAAAGTCACGGCAGATGGGTGAATAAGGAACTCTCTGCATGATCACTCCATGTAAACTAGCTGCTGCAAAATTAAGCAATGATCAGAGAAGGAATATCAAATTTGGTGTGTCACTTCCTCTTATGGGTCTTACAGATGCTCAGAAAATGAGAAGGGATAGTCAAGGGACCTGTCCCAGCAGGGTAGAAATCTCAACACCGTTATTAAGAAATGGTGTGAATTAAGCAGACGTTGATGGGATCAAAACAAAAGTGTTAAGCAGGACTATCAGCAGTGGCGTGGATTAATGGAAGACTCTGCTGGTCCCCCAGCATTGAAGGGACCTAAGAAAACCACCTCTACTTACCCTAGTTTGGAGAAATTTAAAAAGCCAGAAGACAAAAAGGACAATGAGAAATCTGACTTTGAATTATCAGATCAGTAGTCTGGCAAATTAAGAGAATGAGGATTGAAGGAGTCCAAGGTCTCCCAAGGCCATAAGGACCAGTAGGGGTAAATTGGTCAGTGGTAGAGAAGAAAACTTTCTGGGTCTCTTTTTCTCAGTAGCCCAATGCACAGTGATTCGAAAACCTTTGATGATGTCATAATAGGGGCTCTAATTAGATTGGGATGATATGGGGGATGCAAAGTTTGATGTGATTAAGGGAAAAGTTTGGAAGAAAATTGGAATTTTTGAGCCAACTTTATGTAAGGTGGTTGTATCTTCTTTGCACGAATCTGTTATTGGGATAGATATTATGTTTGACCTGCGACACTTCCTCTACCTAGTGTTGTAAAACAGAAGGCACATAAGTTTGCCCTTTGGTCATTATTAATTGGACGTACTAAATTACAACCTAGACATTTGCCTGAGCCCGCATAAGTTGTTAATATGAAACAATATCAGCTACATGGTGGGACAAAAATTACCACTTCATTAAGGATGTGTGAGAAGTTGGAAATGGGTATCAATAAATTCTCTGTACAATAGCCTGGTGTGGCCTGTGAAAAAAGGCAGATGGCCTAAGAAGACTAACAGTTTATTGTTGAGGCTTAACTAAGGTAGTACCGCCTGTAGCATCAATAGTCTCTGATTTGGTTTCATCAGTGGGAAAAAAAAAAAATACAGCGAGCTAAAGGTACTCAATGATTTATCTTACAAATATTTTTTTCTTGATCTTGATATCAAAGAAGAGCCATGTGCAGTCTGCCTTCGTGTGGGAAGGATCCTAATTTACATTTGCTAGCTCGCCACAGGGTTAGTTGAATTTACCAGCTCACTGTCATGATAACATCAAAAACTGAAGAACAAGCAAGGACTGAAGAACTCTATAAATATATTAAAACCATTGAATTTTACACTTCATATGAGTGGATTGCAATGGTATATGAGTTAAATCTCGATAAAACTGTTTTTTGAACAAAAGCAATTATGTTGGTGCACTGGAACTGATTTGGGGACATTTTTTAATATTTCTCACTTATATATAAGAAAAACTTATGTTGGTTAATACTTCTATTTGTTAAATGTATTAATAAATTGTATTTCCTGAAAAAGAAATCTGAAAAAAAATGAACTAGCTATGTATCAAGAGCTGGATAAAAAGATACATAGTGAGGATAATTTATCATCCAAATCAGGAAGGTTTTGAATGTTATGGGGTGTGATTTATAATTATGTTGGGACAATAAGTATAAAGCAGAACTCAGGTAAACCAAGATGCATGACAAGACTATTTACATAATGCTAATGGGTGTGGGCTTCCTACTAAATTCAATGAACATCCATGGGTTAAAATAATGGAAAAGAAATGATTTATGTTTAAGAATCATTGGGATTGCAAGAAATGTAGTGTAAGAACGGGTTTGGATTTCAGCCATCAGCAAGACTGGACAGTAGAGACTGAGACCAGTTAGGAGGATGTTAGAATAATTCAGGCAAAAGAGGATAACTTTCAAAATAAAATGGTTTTAGTGGAGATGAATAAAAGTGGAAGGACTTAAAAGATAGTTAGGAGTAAATGTGTTATGTAATAGTTGTTGACTAATGGGTAAAGGAGCCAATGGAAAAAGAAAGGACAAGGAAAAGAGAATGACGGGTTGATGGAGATATGAATGGGTGAAACCTTGACCATAGAGAGTATACATCAAAGGAGCTATTTTACAGTTATGTTACAGTTATTACAATTATTCTGGGAACAGAAGTTGGATTTGTCATTGAGATTGCAAGAAATTTTGGGAGTTTCAGTGTGATGGTGTTTAACAAACAAGAGAAATAGACGAGATCATCTCCTGAAAGTCAAAAGTAGGTAAGAGGTAGGAGGAGAATAGAGAAGGTTCGAAGTTGCACTTAAGATAAATGATAAGAGTTGAGTAGAAATAAAAGAAGGATAGAGATTTATTACTTTTTGATAAAGATCTAGTACTGTTTGAGACCATAAATTTGGACAGGCAGCATATTTGCGGTTACATGAATTTCTTTTTTCAGCAGCACCGAGCAGTTCGAATGTAGAAGGAGAGAAGAAAATTTTAAAAAACCAGGAATAAAATGTAATATTTGATGCAATGCAATGACAATAACAAAGCAGCTGAGGCTGAAATGATGAATTCTATTGCCTAAGTTAGATAGAGAATCACCAAAGACAGAAGAGAGTTGATTAAGAGTAGATAAATATGTCAAAAGGCTAGTGGGCTTAATGGAGTTAAAATATATGTTAAGTAAGAATATTTCAAGGATAAAAAGATTGTAGTAAGGTATGAGGTTTTGCTTTTAATATCTGTGAGGTTTATCAGTCATGGGTGTTAAATTACAAGTTATGGTTTGAACCTAGATGCCAGGAGCAGAGTTTTGGTAATAGGTATGGTGTATTCGTTTGCTAGGACTGCCGTAACAAATTACCACAAACTAGATGGCTTGAACAATGAAAGTTTATTGTCTCACACTTCTGGAGGCTAGAAGTCTGAAATCAAAGTGTGGGCAGGGTTGGTTTCTCATGAGGGCTGTGAGGGAAGGATCTGTGGAGGGCCTCTCTCCTTGGCTTACAGGTGGCCATCTTCTCCCCATATCTCTTGACATCATCTACCTCCATGCCTGTCTGTCTCTTTGTCCAAATTTCTCCTTTTTAAAAGGACACCAGATATATTAGATTAGGGCCCACCCTAGTAACCTCATTTTAATCTGATTACTGCTATTAAAAAATCTCATCTCCAAACAAGGTCACATTCTGAAGTACTAGGAGTAAGGACTCCAACATGGCTTTTTTGAGAGGACACTATGCAATCCACATCATATAGGATTTAGGGGGTTAATGCAGTATGAGGAAAGTGTGATATCTCAGGTGTCCTTGTAAAGTTGACATCACCTAGGACAGGTGAAGTTCTCAAGATAGAGAAGAAGCAAACTCTTCAGCAACTGAGAGGCAGTCTCTAAGGTAGTGAGGGAGAAATGAATAAGGTGCTATTCCTGGATAATGTTGCTCTCAAATCTGTAAAAGTTTCCATTCTATAAGGTGGGTAAATGGTATTTGAAAGTAGGTTTGAGAGGGAGGAGGATGCTGACATGACTTTCCAACTCTGTAAGA
This sequence comes from Equus przewalskii, assembly GCF_037783145.1. Taxonomy (NCBI): domain Eukaryota; kingdom Metazoa; phylum Chordata; class Mammalia; order Perissodactyla; family Equidae; genus Equus; species Equus przewalskii. The sequence continues at coordinate 73,186,912 of NC_091833.1, read as the reverse complement.
ACTGGGTGGAGGAGGACACGCAGAAACGCTGAGCCGGCGGCTAAGGCAGTGGCCTTAGGAACGATCAGTTTCTATTCAGAAAAGGAGGTACAGAGTAATTTTATGAAAGAAACTGAAAAGATAGGTGAATTTTTTAAGCATAGAACAGATGCTTAAAACATAGAATGTATGCTTCAGATTGCAGAATGGAACATTTAGGAAAGAAGGAAAGGAAGATGAAGTTGGATCAGAGAAGCAGAAGTGGTAAAATGGAAGTGGAGGGAAGAGATTAAATTTTCATTAGTGATCAAAAATGACAAAAAACGAGACAGGATGGGTTTCCAGCATTTTCAAAGTATTAGCACCAAAATTCCCATTTCTAATCCATTGAGCTTCCTCAGCGCTCTAGGTTTTGGAAAGAGTAGCAGCCTGTGAAGCACAGTTAGTGGTTGTAAGATCACAGGCTTCTCAGGAGAAAGCTGGAAATCATTTTGCTGCCAAAAGAATCCAACCCTAATAATAATAAGCAGTAGAATTAATTAACTATATTTCCTCGATTCAAAATAATAAATTTTAAAAAGTACCAATGATACAAGTGGTGTTTAGGGAGGCAAAGGAAAAGTGGAGGGTTGGGGAAGACTGCACCAAACTGAATAACATGTGAGAAAATATTTCTTTTGGTTGATGAAGTATAGACATTTTAAGGACCCTAATCCTTTACAGTAAACAGTCACTGAATTGGGTTGGAGGAGGTAGAAAGGTGATATCTCCATAAGCAGTTAGCTGAAGCAGGGAGTCTGTGCATTAAGGTTCTCTTTCCAAAGAGAACTCTTTTCTCATCTCTTTTTTGTTACTCTTTTTTTTCCCACTTGGAAATACTGAAATATTGCTTTATTCATGCAAAAATAAAATTTAGAAGCCTTACAAATTACTAGTAGTACATCTTGAAAAATGTGTCATTAATTTTATTTTAATTTAGAAAGAAATTATTGATATGTAGAGCTCAAGAGTCTGATTGGTGGATAGAAAATGAGATCCTACTGTGACAAATGGAGCTGCAAATGATAAGACTCAAAACATCAAAAGATTTTACTTAAAGATATGTATAGTCTGAAATTTGGTGGGAGGGTGAGGAGGTGGTTGACATCATCTCCACGGTCTTAGACATTTCCATGTATGAAAATCTGGAGAAGTTTACAGGAAAGGGACATACCTGCAAGATATCTGGTTTTGATATACACAAAGTATAGGAATAATTTTGTTAAAAGATCTGCAATATGGAAGGACAATGAGTCCCAGCAATGTAAATTATCATGGAAGTAGGAAGTGTTGGGATCGGTTTTCTTCTGCTTCTTTCTGGTCAGGTGACTGATAGAAAGGGAAAATGGTTATGGGTTTGGATGTAAAAATCCATTAGACCCAGTCTCTTGGGGACAGGTTTGCATTTTTAAGGAAAGAGACTATGTAATTAAAATGAAAGATTGTAATGTTGGGAACTTAGGCCCCATATAAGAGTATGGTATTCCTACCAGAGAACAGAACTAGTGATGGTAGTGAGGGGGTTCATTCTGTCTTCTCATCTTCAAAGATCTCCGAGAATAGGGCAGAATTTGGTCTCAAGAGCAGAAGTGAAGCAAAGAGGATTAACCATAGATGGGGGCTACAGTTAGAGTGGGCAAAATTCTCTGAATTTCTTAGGTGCCCATTTGGACACCAGACACTTGCTTGGTGGTACTGAAAGCATCTTTCAAAGAGGAGTTCCTCATAACTTCTGGCATCATCATTAACAGATATGTGATCAGGACAGCCTTTGGACAAAGGTGTGCCTGAGGGTGGTTTGGGATTATCACTGACAAAATGGCTAGGGAGAAGAAAACGTCATTCTTCTAGCGGGCAAGACGGTGACTTGTGCCATTAAAATGGAGCATTAAAGACAATAAGCGTTTTCCTGTATCCCAACGTGCTGACAAGAAGACAATTATTACACATGACTTTGAAAAGTATTTAACAAGATATAAAAATATTCATGTCAAAAATTAAGTGGAAAGAAGAGATAACTCTTTTTAATATATTACCTAGAGTTTGTAAAAATGTTTTTACATACAAGCAAAGAAAAAGGAACAGAAGCAAACATTTAAAATTATGATAATATATAACTTTGGAAAAACATACTAACCTGGACTTGCATAAATGCTATTCTAGATGTAATTCAAATGTCTGAAAAACATGAGATTATTCATTCTAACGTATGTGTTTAAATTTTAAAACACCTCCAACAATACATTTTTACCAGAACTTGCAAATAAATGAATCCTTATTATGATAAAAATGAAACTGAAGTATTTTAAATTGCAGTGGTTCACAGAGCAAAATATATAAAAAAGACAAATGTAAAATAGCACTTTCGACACTGCCCTCTAAAGAGAGAAAGGCCAGTGTTTCTGAAATAAATTTCTAAATTTAAAACATATTTTCTATATTCATTAGATTAGAATGAAAGAAAAATCTCAAGAGAACAAAACATGCAGTAAAATATGGACATTTGAGCAATTATCAGGGGAGAAAAAGGCCTTGAACCTAAGGACATTTTCTCAAAAGTAATTTTTCAGCTGTTAGATATCAAAAGAGGCCAGGCTTATGCTATGTAAAGCAAGACTTCAGAATCCTGCTTTAAAAACTATTTCAATATGGAAATAATTCTTTATATTTTATAGCTTTATGGAGTCTTTCATCGAAGAACCTCGAAAAGGAAATGAAGTTAGTGCAATGACTGAATTTTTTGAATATTAATGACTTCAAGAAAAATGGAAGCAATTAAAAAGAAATAGAAGTCTACCATAATGAAAGCCGCTTTTGAATGTTATACATAAGGTTAGCTGGATAGTCATAGGGAAGTGATAGCTGATAGCTATTTTGTTTGAGTTTCTTTCTATACAGTATAATTATACTACATGGACAGGCGAGAGATGTCTCAGAAGGAAGCACATGTTTTATTCTAGCAGGAAGCTGTCCCTTTTATACCCATCAGAACACCTGTATTTGTGAAGTGTTTCAGTATTAAACATATAGCAATTGCATTCAGTATTGCTTACAGCGCAAGGCCTCAAATAGAAAAAAGCATTTTTTTTAAACCTTAAAATGCTGCACCGTTCTTTACAGTCAAGGCCGCTGTTAAGGAGCAATGTAGTGGCCTGTGAGATATGATTTATAGACCTCTAGAAGGCCCATCTACTCCAAAATCACAGCCATCTACTTAAAACAGTTTCTTAGAGGATCATCTTCATTTAATCCCCTGTTGTCAAGTGGCGCCTCCTCTAACTTACATTGAGGGTCTTTGTGGAAGCTGCTAAACAAGCAGCATTTTTAGGCATATTAATAAAAGATAATGCTTCCTCTAGGCTGACTCGGCCTCGAAACAGAGCAGAGGGTTTGGCAAGGATAGAAAATGCTAGATTTTACCTCTTCACTCTCCTCTTGGCCAAACACCTTTGTTCACTGCAAGTATATAGCGGTAACCACACTTCCGGTTGCCCTATGGTTAAGAAGTCATTGTCAAAAAAGCCATCTTAAAATGCAAATTGCTTTACCTAGGAAGAGATAACACATATGTCTGAGGTTATATTAGGGCTTAAATAAAATCAATGTCCTCTTAAACTTTCATTGCATTACTAAGATGTTATTTGCTAGAATACATTATTGCTCACATCTCCATTTTCCACAGAAGGGAAAGACATTGGCCAAAGTCACTGAGAAGGAAAAGTATGGAAGGAACACTTTTTGCCTGCCTCACTACTCCTCATTCAAACACTGAGGTACATAGTTGAATACGGGGAGAATAAACTGCACAAGTGTGTGTCAACACTTCTGGGCCTTCTCTCTGAATCTTTCAGGGCCACATGTCCTCAAGATGCTCATATTTTCTTTCTCTTGAGTTCAGTAAGCTCCCTGTCCCTCTGGGGATGTCTCTGACTGAGTAGAACAACTTAATTCAAGCAAGCAAAAGGTGAGGGGGCTATATATTAGAAAACATTTGACAGCAGCTCTAGGCCATGTTTTCTATTTGATCGATATAAATATGACTCCTGTCTTATTTCTTAATTGATTCGGAAGTTGAGACGTAAATAAAATGTATTATTATTACACATTCCCTAATCAATACTATTTCTTGATAGTAACCACTATGACTGCTTTTCTCTAATAAAAAAAACTTTTTTAAAATTTTTCAATTGCTTTAGATCCAAGAAAGTATTAGGATATTGATAACGTCACAGTGCTATTACTTTGTAGTTCTTATATTTTCTGTATCAATTTGTGAAAAATATTTAGGGTTTGTTACTCTAAAACAAGTATAAAATTATTTGTATAACATCTTATAAGCAGCTGTTCATCTGAAGCATTCAAGTCTACAGCTTTCACTATAATTATATGCAAAGGAAGAAAGACTTGAGTACTGAAGAGAAAAATATAAAACGTAAAAACAGTAGAGAAAAAAATATAACCCCCAATGTCCTCTTTATTTTAGAACTTTGCCAAGAAATTCCTAGTCAATGGCTTTTTAGTAAACAGCACATGCTGAAAACCAATGTATTTGAAAGGAAGAGTTGTTAGTTACCAATATAATTGAAACGGAATGTCTAGTAATATTAGAATCTCCAGATGCTATCCATTGGCAAAAGAAAAACAAGCAGCGATGTAAAGTCAGAAAATCTATATCACAGAAAGATGTGGTATAGGTTCATGCCCTGTCAAAACAAAATGAAAGAAAACAAAATGAGCTGTGAAAAAGAAAGTCTGTCCAGCCCACACTTGGCTTTAATGATGAGAAAGAAACTCATTGGATGAATTATCAGGTCCTGCATGCTTAGTAACAATTTACATAATTTATAAGTCTAATAATCTAATTATGGCCATAAGCTATCAAGAGAAAAGTAAATAAAGTCTCTGTAGACAAACAAAAATATATGTATTTGTACCACCTGAAAAAATTACTCACACAATGAGGCTTCTTACCCCAAGAACGGTAAATACTTCTACATTTCACGTGAATCAAGGAACATGAAAAGATCAACTTAAAATAGAGTTTGAAAAAACTTAAACTATGTAGATAAACACTTAGCTGTTTTCATACAGTGAGGGCTTGTGAGTCTCCTGGAGTTTCAGACAAATAACACTTGACTTGAATTCAAAATGAGAATATCTACACTATCAGTCATTGCTAGCAGAATAAATCCTCCATATAATACCTCTAAAAAATACACTAAAACAAATCCTTTATTTTCTACCCCGTTGTTAAAAAAATGTTATATAGGTGTGCAAATACATATAAAATTATTACTTGTATAACTATATTTTATAATTATATAGCTATTATATATATATTATAACTATATATGTTTCCTTTAATGAAGGAATAAAGCTCGTTGTTACTAAACACTTGTTAAGGAAAACAAATACTTTTACTCAATGTGGAGCATTCATGAACTAGTCACAAACTCCCTCATGAGTGAAGAACAGTCTGAATACATGAACATCAGCAATGATTTTTAAGAATGAAAATACCTTAAGGATACTTTCAATATAAAAATAAGACTAGAAGCTCTATTTTCAAAAAGATTAAATATGATTACAACTCAGACAATATAAGAAAATATTAATTAGAACATAAAATTCAGGGTAAAATGTTGATAAAGAGTAATTCAAATAACTATGTGCTAAAACATCAGAGAATTTTGGAAGGAATGTCTTGATTCAAAGCTTTAGTTTCTTCATCTACAAATGATACATCTTTTTAGGTGGTTGGAAGGATTAAATGGCATAAAGTGTCTTAGAGCAAGTTGTCAATAAGTGAAGCGGAAATGCCAAACTAAAAGAAACTAGAAATCTGATTCCCTTCTCAAGTTCTAGAAAGAAATTTCTATCAGAATATACAATGTACATATACAATAAATTTGAAGTAGCTTTTAACGATATTTACCAAATAGGATTTTAGGCCTATCTTAATGATAAATCTAAACAGAAGTTTATATTCCATGATTCTCATCTCTAGCAGTAGGCATTTAAAAAGAAATAATATTTGGATATATTCAGAATATTAAGTTAATCTTCTGATACTTTCCCATTTATTAAAGTTTAATTTAACATTTTACAAATTCTTGACTATATGGTTCATTGAAATATGAACATTAACTTAAAATAAAATGGTCATCTTATAATAGAGCATGCACTTATTTTAAAATCATCCTCTCATCATATATTGTGAATGTCTTATGTATTACATTTTCAAGTCTTGTATTTTAAATGTTTTATTGTAAATTCACCCGATTGAAATATATTGAAGGATAACACTGGCAAAAAGTGCATTCTAATTTAAACTACAACTGGATATAAAAGTTAAATATTTGTGAATGGAGTTCTAAACCTTTAGGCCCAGTTAAACTATTCACTTGATAAATACATTCTTCTAACCTTTTTTAAAATGTAGGCAGCACTGTCACAGAGAAAATTGTAGCTAAAAAATGATGCACTGTAAAAACATAGGAACATTCCAATAGAAGTGAATGTATCTAGAAAATATTATAGTTGAAATATTTTCATTTATTTCAAGGTGTTTAAATGAAAGCATAGAAATACATTCCCCCTACGGCTTTCAACAGTGTAGCCTGGATCATTCCAATTCCCATAAGGTCTATCTCTTGAATGGCTTTTACATGTAAGCAGAACAACCTTCTGAAATTGACTTCAAATATGTTTCCGTATGCCTCATAGGAACAAAATTGAGAAAAAAAAATGTTACAGTTCATGAATATTGGAGACCAGCATTCACATATTTAAAGTTATTTTTAAAGACTGTGTCTACAAAGTACAGCATGAATTGATAATTTGGCAACTCTCTAGTCAATGTAATCAAAAACAAAGACAAAATTCAGTATAAAATGCCAGCTCAGAAGCTTGTGTGTGATAATTGCCAAGCTGCTTTTTGACCTTGTGATGTGTAGATGGGATCACAGACCAAAGCATTTAAAAATTTATTTCTTGTGTGTTCTGCTTTCAGGAAAATGGAGGAAATATACTTTTCTCTATTCTTCCAACTAAGTATTCCTAAAAACTTTGACATTATGTATAAAAGAAACAGACTTTCAAAGGTGGATAGGAAACTCAAGACTCAAAAAAGACAAAGTGGTAAGTTCCCTTAGTTTTCTTTTTGCTTTATACATCTCAGACTTGGGGCTGAAGACATCAGCCACCCAGAAACACAAAAAGCCATAGACAATAAAAGCCCCTGCAAAAACCTGTTCTCTTTAGCCAAAAGAATAGAAAACGTTTAGGCAAAAAGTGCTTTTCTGTAGCCAAACACCATAATTTTTTTTTTTTTATATCTGTGGTCCTGCTCCCACCCATTATCAAAGGCCATGTGGGAAGTGTAGACCTCAACACTTGCCAAGGTATAACAAGGCATCTATGAAAGTTAATTTTACTTGTCAACTTCACTGGGACCTGGGGTGCCCAGACATTTGGTCAAACATTACTTTGGATGTGTCTGGTCTCTGAGGGTGTTCCTGGATGATCTTAATATTTGATCTGGTAGACTGTGTAAAGCAGACTGTCCTTCTCACTGCGGATGGGCCTCATCTAAATCAGTTGAAAAACTGAATAGAACAAAAAGGTTCACCTTCCTGTGAATAAGAGAGAACATCTCCTGCATGACTGCCTTCAAACTGTTTCATCAGGTTTTTCCTGTCTTTGGACTTGTCAGCCTACATAAATTCCAGAGCCTCTGGAACCTCTGAGACTATGACAAATATCAAAAATTCATGTTATCAGAGTCCTGGAAGAAGAGGAGAAAGAAGATGAGGCTAAAAAAGTACTTAAAAAACTAATGACAGAAACATTCACAAATTTGGCAGACATTAACCTACAAATGCAAGAAGAAAGCTGAACACCAAATAAGATAACTGGAAGAAATCCACATCAAAACACAGTCATGGTCATAGTCAAATTACTGAAAACTAAAGACATAGAAAAAAAATCTTGAAAGCAGCAAGAGAGAATCACATTATCTATGTGGGAAAAATATTTCAAATGACAACTGATTGCTCATCAAAAACCATGAAGATCAAAAGGAAGTGGCACACCAAAGAAGGAAAGGACAACCAATCCAGCCTCCAATATCCAGCACAAACATCCTTCAAGAGTAAAAAGGAAATCAAAACTTCCCTAGGTGAATGAAACCTAAAAGACTTTGTTGCCAACAGACCTACCCCAATAGAATAGCTAAAGGAAGTTCTTTGAACTGAAAGGAAACAATAAAAAAAAGAATCTTGGAATATCTGGAAAAAAAGAAGAACATAGTGAGTAAAAATATGGATAAATAAATGCCTGTCCTTCTATTAAGTTTTCCAAATTATGTTTTATGGTTGAAGCAAAAATTATAACTGTCTTATTTGGTTCCAAATGTATGTAGAGGAAATATTTAAATCAATTACATCCTATGCAGAAGTTAAGGAGACATAGGGAGGTAAGGTTTCTACACTTGACTTGAAATGGAAAAATAATGATCTCAGTATACTGGTGAGTTATGTTTATACAACACAATACCTAGAGCAACCACTAAACATGTTATACAAAGAAATACACTTGGAAACACTACAGATAAATCAACATGGAATTCTAAATATTGTTCCAGAACCCTACGGAAATGAAAGAAAAAGTAAACAGATAATCAAAAGAACAGAGAACAAACAGAAAACAAAAGACAAAATGGCAGACATTATCTCTAACATATCAAGAATCATATTAAATGTAAATGAACTAAATATACCAGTTAAAACACAAAGGTTGATAGAGTGGATTAAAAAGCATGACCATACCATATGCTGTCTGTATGAAACTTACTTCAAATATAACACTATGAGCATATTGAAAATAAAAAGATGTGAAATGATATATCATGAAAACATGAATCAAAATAAAGCAAGTGGCTATACTATCATATAGAACGGACTTCCAAGCAAAGAAAATTACCAGACAGGGAGAGTTAGTATATAATGATAAAAGTGTCAATCCACAAGTAAAATATAGAAACCCTACATGTGTATTCACCAAAAAGTAGCACTGGAAAGCATATGAAGCAGACTGATAGAACCAATAAGAAGAAAAGACACAGGCACAATTATAGTTGGAGATATCAACAACCCTTTCTCAACAATTGATAAACAGCTGGAGAGAAAAATATCAAGGAAATAGAACTCAAAACACTATCAGCCAACATGATATAATTGACATTTATAGTACACTTCACCTAACAACAGCAGACTACACATACATTTCAAGTTTCTATGGAAAATACGCCAAGAAAGACAATGCCATGGGTCATAAAATAAACCTCTACAAATTTCATTGAAATCACACAGAAGATACTTTCTGAGCACATTAGACTCAAACTGGAAATCAGTAATGTAAAAGGTAAAAGGAAAATCTGTTTAAATCTATAAATAACCCATCGGTCAAAGAGGAAGTATCCAGAAAAATAAAAAGAATACATAGAACAAAATTAAAATGAAAATACAACATATCAACATTTGTGGGACACAGCTACCACAGTGTTAAGAGAGAAATTTAGAATACTCAACACATAGACTAGAAAATAGAAAAAAATCTCAAATCAATCATCTAAGAAACTTGCGAAAGATGGGCAAAATAAGCCAAAAACAAGTAGAAGGAAGAAAATAAGATAATAATATAAATAGTAGCAGAAATTAATGAAATTAAAAACAGAAAAGCAACAGAGAAAAATCAGTGAAACAAAGAGCTGGCCTATTCAAAATGTCAACATGTTTGACAAACCTTTAGCAAAACAAAGAAAAAGAGAGAGAAAGCAGAAATTGTCAATAACAGAAATGCAATAGGTATCATTGCAGATCCTTCTGACATCAAAAGGAGGAGAAAATATTATAAACACCTCTACACCTATAAAATTCACAAATTAGATTAAATAGACCATTCTTTGATACAACTACACAACTCACCCAATATGAAATAGATCATTTGGGGCTGGCCTGGTGGTGCAGTGGTTAATCTCACACATTCTGCTTTGGCAGGCTGGGGTTCACCAATTTGGATCCCAGGTGCAGACCTACGCACCAGTTGTCAAGCCATGCTGTGGCAGGTGTCCCACATATAAAGTAGAGAAAGAGAGCACGGATGTCATCTCAGGGCCAGTCTTCCTCAGCAAAAAAGGGAGGATTGGCAGTAGATGTTACCGAGGGCTAATCTTCCTCAAAAAAAAAAACATTAAAAAAAATTGAAAGACATCATTTGAATACCTCTATACCTATTAAGGTAATTTAATTTATAATTTTTTTAAAAATCAGCAAAGGAAATCTCCAAACCGAAATGTTTATTGGAGAATTCTTCAAACATTTAAAATGAATTACTTCCAATCCTTCAAAAGTTCTCCCCAAAGAAAATAGGAGACAACACATCCCAATTTACTTGATGAGGCCAGAATTATGCTAATAGCAAATTCAGACAGAGTTCAAAAAAATACAGATCAATATACCTCATCAAATATAGACACAAACATCCTTAACACCAGATTAGAAATATATTTCAGCAATAAAAATAATTATAGACCATGACCAGGTAGAGTTTATTGTAGGGACTCAACGATGGTTAAATATTTGAAAATTAATCAATGTAATCTACCATATTACAAGCTATAAAGAAGAAAAATTGCGTGATTCTATCGGTCAATACAAAACAAAAGCGTTTGACAAAATTCAACTCCTATACATGATAAAAACTCTGAGAAGAAATAGGAATAGAGAGGACTTGCTCAACTCAATAAAGGAGATGTACAAAAAACAAAACTAACATTACACTTAACAGTGAAGAAATCATTTTTTCCCCCTAAAATCAGGAAGAAGACAAGGATGTTCATTATCACCACTCTTACTTAATGTAGTGCTGGAAGTTCTAGCGATTGCAATAAGAAACAAAAATAAAAGGCATAAAGATGGGAAAGGGAGGAATAAAACTGACCCTATTTGCAGATGATGTGATGGCTACATAGGAAATTTCAAAGAATCTACAAAAAAAGTCTCCTAGAACTAAGTGACTCCAGCAAGGTCACAGTATACAACAAAAACATACAAAAATGTTTTGTCATTCTATATACCAGCAATGGACATGTGGACACTGATATCAGATATATTTGCAATTATTCAAAAAAATAAATTCATGGTGTCAATCTAATCAAACATGTATGCGTACTAGACTTGAATACTGAAAACTACAAAGTTTTTATGAAATAGATCAAATAAATGAAGAAATATACTGTGTTTGTGAATTGGAAGACTCATCGTAGTAAAAATGCTGTATTTGTGGAAAATTCATATAGAGATTTGTCACGTTTCCCATCAAAATCCCAGAAAGATATTTTGTACATGTAGATAAAATCACTCTAAAAATTGTAAAGAATGGCAAAGGAATTTTAATTACTAAAAGCAATTTTGAAAAAGAAGAATGTAGAAGAAATCAGTCTATCCAATTTCAATTATATAGTCACAGTAATCATGACTAGCATTGGAAAAGAGATTTATTTATAGATAAATGTAACAGAAAGGAGAGCCCAGAAAAAAGATCCACACAAATATGTTGAACTGAACTTTGCCAAAGTGCAAAAGCAATTCAATGAGGAAAAATTGCCCTTATAGCAAATGGTGGTCGAGCAATTGGATATCCATAGGTAAAACATGAACATTGACTTAAGTCTCACACCGCATACAAAAATTAACTCAAAATGGATTGCAGCCTTAAATGTAAAATGTAAAACTGAAAACCTTTAGAAAAAATATGAGTAACTTTTTGATATCTAGGGCTAGTGACAGAATTATTAGACTTAACACTAAAAGCAAAATCCATGCATGGAAAAAACGGATAAATCAGACTCCATCAAACCTTCTGCTCTTTGAAAGACCTTGTTAAGAGGATGAAAAGACAAGCTAAAGACCGGCAAGAAATATTTGCAAAACTCATATCCAACAAACGACTAGTATCTTGAATATATAAAGAAATCAAAACTCAAGAGTAGAAAAAGCCAAAATGGAATAATTCCAATTACAAAATGGACAAAGGACATTAACAGACATTTCACTGAGTAGGATATACAGATCAAACACACACATGGAAAGATATTATACACCATTAGCCTTTAGGGCAATGTAGATAAAAATCACAATGTGATGCTTTTCAGAATGTCTAAAATAAAAATGCCAGTGAGGATATAGAGAAACCAGATAAATCATACACTGCTGGTGGGAATGTAAAATGGTGCAGCCACTCTGGAAACAGTTTGGCAGTATCTAAAGAACAAAACATAAAAACCTCTAGGGGGCTGGCCCCGTGTCCAAGTGGTTAAGTTTGTGCTCTCTACTTCCTTGGCCCACGGTTTTGCCAGTTCAAATCCTGGGCATGGACATAGCACCGCTCATCAGGCCATACTGAGGTGGCATCCCACATGCCACAACTAGAAGGACCCACAACTAAAAATACACAACTATGTACCAGGGGGTTTTGGGGAGAAAAAGGAAAAAAAATAAATCTTAAAAAAAAAATTAAAAAAAACACCCTCTAAATACACATATAAATGTACAACTACATTTATTTTAGAAAAACAAAAACTTCCCTCTAGACAAGACTTATATATGATTGTTCATATCAACTTCATCTGTAATGGCCAAAAGCTGGAAACAACCCATATGTCCTTCAATGAGTGAATGGTTAAACAAACTGTGGTACAACTATACTGTGGAATACCACTTGGTAATACAAAGGAATGAGATATTCATATGTGTAATAACTTGAATGAAACTCCAGAAAATTTTTCTGAGTGAAAAATAGCCAATCCAGAAGGTAATATAATATATAATTTACATAGCATGCTAGAAAGGGCAGAAATGGAGAATGTTTTCTAGGGAATAAGGAGGGGAAGTGGATGTGGCTAAAGGATGGTATAGCCTACTATACACCTAGGCTATACGGTACTAATCTTATGGTACCACCGTCAGATATGAGGTTTGTTGTTGACTGAAACGTCATTATGGGGTGCATGACTGTATAAACAAGGTAACAATTATCCTAACCAAGTAAGTGCTCTTTCAGATTCAGAAATCCTACCACTCATTTTCTTACATTCAGAATACATTCTTACAATTCACTTTAACTTCAAATTATCATATGTAAAGGATTCCTGAATGAGTGAAGTTAGCAAAATGGCCAAATAAGACCTCCCTAGTTTGTATCCTCCACCAACAAAAATAATTTAACATCCATCCACAGACAAATGTGCCTGTCTGGGAGTTGTGGGATCTAGGTAGGAAACTGAGAAACCCCAGTGCAGTGCAAGAATGAGGAGAGAAGGGAAAGCAAAAGGGACATTTGGGAAGACAGGCTTGTACCCAGGCAGCTGACTCTCCAACCATGGTTCCATCCATAGACCCAGAAACACTTCCATACTCTGAGAACTCAGCAATAGCCCCATTTGGCTTTGGTTCTGTTATAAGTACCATATGCTAAGGGACCTGGGAGGAGTTTTGCCTACCTCTATGTTGGGTAGTAGGCATACACAGCTTGGTCCTGCCTGAGGACTCTGAAGTGGCCCTTGAACCAGTTCTAGCCTTTCTCAACCATTGTCCTGGAGTCCCTGGAGAACACTCAGCCTATAACCTATAGATGAGAGAGCCTTTGTGGAAGTCCAGGAGTCAAGTGGAGAAGTTCCAACACACCATTGTATCAAAAAAAAAAAAAAAAGAAACCAAGATTGGATGCTTTGAAGAGGGTAAGAGGAACTGTTTGACTTAACTCACATCACCCCTTGCTCGAGGTGGCATAACTCAGTGCCAAAAAGCCCTTCTTAGCCTTGGTTTTCTCCAAGCAAGGGAAAGGAAGAGCATGTGAGTGGGTGCCTGGCTTCCCTAGCTTTGTGGGCTGTAGCCAAAGAGACTAGTTTCTTTCTCTCCCCAACCAAAGTACTGAGCCATGAACTATATGACTGAGGGGCAGTGAGTGGGGAGGAGAACAGCAGAAGGGCTCAGAGGGAAATACCTAAAGGACAAGGATCCTACTAACCTTGTCACAGACTCTGTTGGAGGCCTTCCCATGAGCTGCTGGGCATACCTCACCTTTGAATCCTCCAACTGTCCCACAGGCATCCCCTGTGCTCCATCCACCTCACCCACATAACCCCCACCCTTGACCAGCTTGCTGTGCATGCTCCCAATAGCATTGTGTGAGCTTTCATAGACTGCTAATGAGCATGTGCAGAAAGTCTTCCCAAACCTAGGAGAAACCACAAACCACCCCAGGGAAAGCAAAAGGGAGACTGTCAACAAATTGGATAACCTGGAAGAAATGAGTAAATTCCTGGGAACATACAGCCCACCAAGACTGACTCATGAAGAAATAGAAAATATGAATAGACCAATAATGAGTAAGGAGATCAAATCAGTAGTCAAAAATCTCTCAACCAAAAAAAGTCCTGGAGCAGATTGCTTTACTGGTGAATTCTACCAAACATTTAAAGAAGAATTAACACCAGCCCTTCTCAAACTCTTCCAAAAATTGGAAGAGGATGGATACTTCCAAAATCCTTTCATGAGGCCAACACTGCCCTGATACTAAAGTTAGATAAAGATAGTAGAAGAAAAGAAAACTACAAGCCAATATCCCTTATGGATTTACAGGCAAAAATTTTCAACAAAATGTTATAAAATCAAATTCAACGGCAAATACATCATGATCAAATAGGATTTACCCTAGGATGCAAGGATGGTTCAACATATGGAAATCAATAAATATGATACACCACATTAATAGAACAAGAGATAAAAATCATATGATCATTCAATAGATGCAGAAAAAGCATTTGACAAAATACAACATCTTTCATGGTAAAAATGCTCAACAAATTGGGTATAGAAGGAACATACCTCAACATAATAAAAGCCATATATTACAAGCCCATGGCCAACATCATAACTCACAGTGAAAGGTTGAATGCTTTCCCTCTAAGATCAGGAACGGGACAAAGGTATCCACTCTCACTAATCTTATTTAACATAATACTGAAAACTTTAGCCCACACAATAAGACAAGAAAAAGTAAAAACTGCATGCAAATCAGAAAGAAAAAGCAAAATTGTCTCTGTTTGCAGATAATATGATTTTATACATATAAAATCCTAAAGGCATCACCAAAAAAATTAAAACTAATAAACAACTTCAGTAAAGTTGCAGGATACAAATTTAGCATAAAGAAATCAGTTGGGTTTCAATATGCTAACCATAAGACATCTGGAAAAGAAATAAAGAAGCCTTTTACATTAGCATAAAAAACAGTAAAATACTTAGGAAGAAATTTAATCAAGGAGGTGAAAGATCTGTATACTGGCAACAGTAGGACATTGATGAATGAAATTGAAGAAGACACAAATAAATGGAAAGATGTCCTGTGTTCAAGAATGAGAAAAATCAATATTGTTATAATGTCCATACTACTCAAAGCAACCTATAGATTCAGTGCAATCCCCATCACAATTCCAACGGCAATTTTTACAGAAATAGAAAAAGAAATTCTAAAATTCATATGGAACCACAAAAGACCCTAAATGGCCAAAGCAATTCTGAGAAAGAAGAACAAAGAACAAAGCTGGAGGCATCACAGTTCCTGACTTCAAATTATATTACAAATATATGGTAATCAAATAAGTATGGTGCTGGCATAAAAACAAACACACAGATAATGGAACAGAATCAAAAGCCCAGAAGTAATCCCTTGTGTATACAGGTAACAAATATTTGACAAGGGAAACAAGAACACTCAATAAGGAAAGGATGATCTCTTCAATAAATGATACTGGGTCATACTGTAGTTCTATTTTTAATCTTTTGAGGGCCCTCTGTACTATTTTCCATAGTGGTTACACCAACACTACATGAGAGTTCCCTTTTTTCCACATTCTTGTCAACAATTGATATTTGCTGTCTTTTTGATTATAGCCATTTCTGACAAATCTGAAGTGACATCTCATTGTGGTTTTGATGGCTACTAGTCCTATCAGGGTAATCATTTTGTAATGTAAACAAACGTCAAACCACTGTGGTGTACAACTGAAAAATAAATAAATGGTGTTGGGAAAACAGGATAATAATGTGCAAAAGAATGAAATTGGACCCCCATCTTACACCACTCACAAAAATGACCTAAAATTCCATTAAATGAACATCAAAATGGTTTAAAAAGTTAAATGTAAGATTTGAAACCATAAAACTCCTAGAAGAAAATATAGGGAAAAAGCTCTTTGACTTTGGTCTTGGCAATGATTTTCTGAGTATGACAAAAAAAGCACAAGCAATGAAAGCAAAAATAAATAAGTGGGACTACCTCAAACTAAAATGCTTCTGCACAGTGGAAACCACTAACAAAACGAAAAGGTAACCTACTGCATGGGAAAAAAACAATTGCAAACCATCTATCTGACAAAATGTTCATATCCAAAATATATAAGGAACTCATAAAACTCAATAGCGAAAAAACAAACAATCCTATTAAAAAATGGGCAGAGGATCTGAACAGACGTTTTTCCAAAAAAGACGTACAAATGGGCAATAGGTACATGAAAATGTGTTCAACATCATTAATCACCAGGGAAATGTAAATCAAAATCACAACATATTGCTTCACAACTGTTAGAATGACTATTATCAAAAAGACAAGAGATAACGATTATTGGCAAGGAGGTGGAGAAAAGGGAGCTCTTGTGCACTGTTCGTGATAATGTAAATTGGTGCAGATGCTCTGGAAAACCGTATGAAAGTTCCTCAAAAAATTAAAAATAGAACTACCGTATAATCCAGCAATTCCATTTCTGGGTGTATATCCAAAAGAAATGAAATCTCCATCACAAAGAGGTATCTGTACCTCATATTTACTGCAGCATTATTCACAATGTCCAAGATATGGAAATAACCTAAATGTCTTTGTACAGATAAATGGGCAAAGAAGATGGAGTATATTATTGTACCTCAATGAAATATCATTCAGTCCGAGAAATAAGCAAATCCTGCCATTTGCAGCGACGTAGATGGCCCTTGAGGGTGTTACATTAAGTGAAATAAGTCAGACAGAGAAAGAAAATTATTGCATAATCTCAGTTATATAGAGAATCTAAAAAAAGACAAACTCATAGAAACAGAATGGAATGGCCATTGCCAGGGATTGAGCGTTGGGGGAAATGAGATGTTGATCAAAGGGTAGAAACTTTCAGTTATAAGACGAAAAAGTTTGGGCATCTAATGTACAGCCTGATGACTATGGTTAACAATACTGGATTATATACCTGAAAGGTGCTAAGAGAATGGGTCTTAAATGTTCTCACCATACACACACACACACACACACACACACACACACACAGTAATTATGTGAGGTGATGGAGGTGTTAACTAACACTCTTGTCTATTATGGTAATTATTTCACAATATATACATCAATCAATCATCAAGGTGTACACCACAAACTTACACAGTGTTATGTCAATTACATCTCAATAATGCTGGGAAAAATAAAAGATTCTTTTTTCATCACGTTGATACAAAGACAAAAATGCATACTTTCCTGCAGAATAGTTTTAATAAAGAGGCAGGTTTTAGCAACCTGAAGGTTACAATCAAATGCTGATGATTTTTCTTACAATAATAGTATAATTTTGAAGGATGGCCATATGTATTTCATGGTATCTATTTTATCTGGAATAAAGCAATTTTAAAATGTACTTTTATATACCATTAAACTTATTATGATAACATGGTAATTATAATTGGGAGAAAATTGTGAATAACATTGTACGTTTTTTTCAGAATGGGTCTTAAATGCAATAATTTGTTTTGAAAAGAATATTTACTGTGGTAGATATACGGGAAGATAATGGAAATTCTTGTTCAAGGAAATTAAATTATGATTAAGTAATTTACTACATATTATAGGATCCTCATTTCTTGCAATCTAAATTTAAAATACATATTGGACAAAATGCTATAGACAAAGAGTATGTGTATATTAAAGACAATTTGACTTACTATAATTCTATGTATATAAATTCTATTTCCTGTCCCAAACATGTAAGTCAGTTTGTTGACAAGGGAAATTTCTTTTAGTTAGAGTTCATATACATACACATGCATACATGAAAAATATATGTAGATGAAAATAAAAGGTATAAAATTATTCATGTTTTCAATAGATATCTGCAGTTAATACATATTACTATAATTAACTAAGGCATTCATAAAGAAATAAAGTGAACTAAAAATTCACTAAGTAGTGCAAAATTGTTTAATCTAATTATGAAGAACAAAGAACTAATTATGCCAATATAATATAACTAATCAGAGTAGGTGACACTTAACACTCGTGAGTATTATGTTAGACCACCCTTTTTGCCCTTCCCTTTCTGTGTTACGTGAAGCTCAAAGAAAGGGCACTTACCAAGCTTTAGAAATGAGACACGTTGAAAATAGGACAAGAATTCACAAAATAGAAACCACTGACCAAAGAGACATTTTCTTTCACTTTGTGTCCCTCTTTTATTTCCACATTTATTTCCATTTATTTTAAAGCATGTCTGCTTGTTGTTTTTTGTCCTTTCACTTGGCTAACTGAATCATCAAGGAGGATTAATGTGACTTTCAAGCACCATGGACTTCTTTTTCCTCTTTCTCAGCACCCTTCCTACCTCCCCAGGCCAAAGATCCTTTGAAGTCAACAGGAAGTCCAGATCAGAGGTGATTAGTGGGGTTCAGAGCAAACAAGAATAGCTTCCTGACCAAGGCATTAGACCTTTCCACAAATATCTCCAGTCTGGAGTGTCACAACTCTTTTCTAAAAGTCCAAGTTAGTTACCTCTTCAATGGAGCTCACTTGTAGACCTGTGCCTTAGATCCAAGTAAAGCTGCTTGTTTGATTGCTTGGGACAAATCTCTCTTTGGGTCACATATAGAACAATGAACTTTTCCTCTCAGGACTTCTCCCATAGTGTGAAACTATCTCGGCATGTCATCCTTCATAGAATATTGTGAAGGACTTTAAAAATTATGACAGAGTGAAATGGAAAAGGTAGCTGCTGACAAGCATAAAAATGATGAGACAGATACATTTGGAGATGGCTGCTGATCTCTGACAGCTGACTGAAAGCTAGTACGGCAAAGCACCATTGTCAACACCAATGAGAAGTCTGGCAGAGCAGTAGAGTATGCTCTTGTAATTATGGGAAATTGAATAGAGTGGTGTTGTAATGGAAAGAGGACTGGCTATGTTCTGAATCTCCCTCTGCTGCTCACCCCTGCGTACCTTTGGGCGAGACAATCTACCTTTTCAAGTCTATTTCTTAACGAAAGGAGTCTAAAGTAGAAAATTTGTTTCCTTCCAGAATCCCCTGAGAAGAAATGTTGCAGAATTTACTCATCCAAATGCTTATAATTTTATCGCTGGTGCTAGAGACTAGTTGGGATTTAAGGAACAAGAAGCAAAAATAATCCACAAGGGACCATTAAAAATAAAGGGAAAAACAGATACAAGACAAAAATACATCAAATGTCATTCTTCAGAAATGTCACTAACATGAAAATGAAAACTGGAAAGTCAAGTAGCTGTATCTAGCATAATGTCATGTGCAAGAAGATACTGATTTTGGATGGAAATGTCTTCTTGTAGATCACATATCATCCTGTCATCTGTAGCTACTTATTTTGAACTCAGTGAAGATACTAAAGAAAAACATCTTGCTGCCAACCTTTTCATGATGTTTTGATATTCTTATTTTTTGGGAAAAATAGATGCATGATTCTTGCATATTTTTCTTCTTATCAGTCTTTTTTAACTATTTATATTTCTAATTACTTATGATGAGAAAGTTGTGAATGATCTTCAATATCTGATGGACCCATGGGCAGCCTAGAAAAACACAACATTTAAAAGCAAAGAGCCGGAAAGTTTGGAAAATCCATTAAACATTTTTTTCACCTGGTATATGAATAAACAGAAATCTCAGCAAGCACATGATTTTCATAGATACAAGCCAGGAATGAAGTAGTGGGAAGAAGACATGTTTCAAGTATTCTCCTAATATTTTCTCTAATTTTCTTTGTGTCATTTATTTATTTATTTCCTTATTTGCTTTTAAACCTCTGATATGTTGGGAATCATGTATTTATAGCAGTGAAATGAAAAATTAGAAAATATGTTTTTGCTTGCAGATGGATAATTAATTAAGATGAAATCATTAATAAATAAACTTCCTTTCCCTACTGAATTGAAATGCTAATATTTCTGTATTAAACTTTATGGAGTATGTATTCTGTTACACTGATCTAATCCACTATTCCTGTGACAATATCATGTTATAATTACAATGGTTTTATAGAAAAATTCAATATCTCATAAATTCAGTCTTCCATAATTCTTTTTTTCTTCTATCTTCTTGTTTAATGGAATTGTAGACTTCCTTATTAATATTAGAATCTAGAAAACTATCCTCAGGGATTATCAATGGAGTTTCATTATATTTATATATTACTTTTGGAGCATTGTTTCCTTCTTGAAATTAAATCTTCTCATTAAGAGCACAGTATAATTCTCCACTTCTTCTTGTAGTTTCAATGTCCTTAAAAATTGAAGTTTCCTTCCTGTAAGTGTTATAAATTTCCTATTACATCTATTCCTCAGGTTCATATATCTTTGATCACTATTTTAAATATATATATATTTGTATGTGTCTGTGTGTTTTTATTCCCATCTGCATATAGCTTTTGCTTGAGTTTGATTATCTTTAAAATTTCTGATAACTAAAGGCTCTTGTTTTTCCTTAAGTTTATAATCTTATCATCTTCAAAAATATATATATTCTCGGCACTTCCCTCTAAAATGTGTAAAAATTTTCCTTGATCATGAATAACAGTAGGTGAGGCAAAGCATCCCTCTTTTATTCCTGAATTTAATGGAAAAGGCTTCAGTATTTCATCATGTTGTCTGACATTTTTTACTGTGCTTTGAAAATCAACTTTATCCTATTTACTTTCCTTCTATTCCTATTTTACTTAGAATTTTACTATGAATTGCTGTGTTTTATCAATCAGTTTTCTAGAACCTACTGTTAAATTAATTTCATTGTCTTTAATTTTTTCCTTGCAATAAATTTCCCGGAATAAAAGCTGACTGATTGTATTATGTTGCTTTCATGAATTGCTGAATGCAATATGCCAAAATATTATGTTGCATATCCTATTTGTATTTATAAGTGACCATAAATTTGAATTATCTTTATTTTTGTCAGGATATTGTTTACATTAAATTCCAACTGTTGCCATAATCTAAAATATTCATAAGAAAATTACCTTTTCTTTAATTGGCAATAGAAATCAGCTGTTGACACATTGATGTTCCAAGTCTTTCTTTTAAAATCGAGCTGTAATTGCCTTCTGATCTCTTCATTAATATTTGCCTGTTTGTTTTTTAACTCCTCTTATGTAAATTTGGTAATTTATGGTTTGCTAAAAGTAATCAACTTTCTTTAGATTTTCTCTGTATTTTCATTGCATTGCATATAATATTCTCATAATTTTCATTTGTAAGTTTGCTTATCTTTTTCTGTTTAACAGTGTAAGTTACTATGCTTTAGGCAACAAGTGAAAAAAATTAGGAAGAATCTGGATAATCACATAACCTTTTAAAATAAGATATGCCATATTAATTAAAATTTTATCATTGCTTATTAATAATTGTGTACCTAGTTGTAAAAAATTTTATGGATGTAATATGATCAAATTTAAAAAATGGAAGATACAAAGGAAAAAGATAGGTAAAAAATAAATAAGGTGTCAAAGCTTAATAATCACACATAGACCTCCCTGGTCTATGGTTTTTATAAATAAAATAAAATAAAATATTTTATAAATAAATAAAATAAAAACGCAGGGTTTTATTTTTACTCAACATTTTCTTGCTTGGATCTCTTGAAGCCAAGCGGTTTTCTCAGTAGTGAGCTCTCCCAAAGGGATGACTAAGAGATTGACAAAAACAAAACTCTCTATAAAGGTATATTTGGTCTTACCAAACCATGAATTTCAGAATTTTACTGTCATACAGTGCATTAAACCTCACTTTATTCCTTTAAAAAAAAAGAAAGAAAAATTCTGGAGCCAGGACAGGCCCCGGTCTCATTAAATCAGCAGCTCAACATGATTGAAACCGAGTTTCCTTCAATATTTCCCCTCGGCCATCTTTAGGATGCTGCTTTTCCTCTTAAACTTTTAACCTGCATCTAAATCACCTGGAGGGCTTGTTACACTACAAAGTCTCTGCCTTAGCAGCTCTGGGCTAGAGTGGGCGCAAGATTTTGTATTTCTAACGTGTTTCCAGGTGGTGTTAATGCTGATGCATGCACCATAATTTAAGAAACAATCTTCAACTGACTCCCCTCACGACCCCCAAAATGGCTGGAAACTTTTCAGGTATTTATCCTTAGGCAGAAAATAAAATATTCCTATCTAGTGTCTCACTTTAGAAACAAAAGCCATCAAGTTGCCTTTCCCTCACTTCTTATATTCTAGAATTTTGCCGCATGTCCATAACTAAACCAAGGTGTTTGCAAGATGATTGAGTTTATTAGTATTTGTTTAGATCCATCAAGATTCACTATCTGGGGTTCTCCAGATGACCTGATCACTTGAAAGACAACTAAAAAAATTGAAGTTTTATAAGCAACGGAAATGGGCAGAATGACTGTGGATAAGAAATGAACAGAGCCTTAAGCAACAACAAAAACTTTGATACATTTTGTCTCTCTTTTTTGACATAATTTAAGCTGCCAAGGATTTATTGGTCTTTTAAAAAATGGATTTGATTTTATGGTTTAGTTCTATTATTTTCCTTTTATTCATATTTCCTTAGTAGTAACTTTATTTCCTAATTCTTTGATTTATTTTGTAGTCTTGTTCAATTTGTTAATTTAAATACAAGTTTTCCCCACTATCCAAAAGTACAGTATTCCTATGAAAACTTTTGTAACCTGAAATGGCATAAAGTGAAGAAACAATTACTGTTAGTTTAGGTGGGAAAGATTTTTGAGTGTTTCCAGATGTCCAAAATAATCTACCAAATCATACCAAATAACACGTATAACCTAAAATAACACTAACGTATAGTAAAAGCAGGAATATGATAGATAGCCCATGTAAAGTAGAAATAATATATGTACAGTGTAGTCTCACTTACCAGCATTGGGAAGACAGCAAGTACACTGGAACGTTGGAAAGGGATGTTGGTGATGATGGTGTGTTAGGCTGAGTTGTCGGAGGTTGGGGTGGTAGGGGTACAGAAGACTGGGGTGTAGGAGAGAGAGGAAGATGTCAACTATTAACATCTCATCATCTGAATCCATCAGGGCAGGCAGGTCAACATCTACACCATCTGTGTCTGCCTGCCTCCATGTGGAAGGTCAAGGTTCGTCATCTGTTGTGGCTGATGTGGAAGGCTAGAAGTACGACCTTATGCTTGACTGCTTAGCTTCTTTAACATCTTGCTGCAAAACGAACTCTGAACAGTATTTTTGCTTTCTACCTTTTTTTCATAAAAGCAAAAACCTTCAGATTTCTTTCGGTTAGCGAAAACAGGTACAACTGCAGGTGTTTATAAAAGCCAACTGGCATAAAGTGAACTTTAGGATAGAGGGGGAAACTTGTATTTAATTTACATAATTTTAATCGGATTTTTATAATAAATTCATTCACAGTGATAATTATTTCTCCAAATGCATTCTTACTTGATTCCCATAAGTTTACAAAACAGTTCTGCTTTTCATTATTTTTCTGCTTTAATTTGTAATTATTTTCCATTATTTAATATTTTCTAGTATCCTATGGTTATTTTGGAGAATGTTTCTTACTTTTTAAATACATAAATCTTCTTTGTTTCATGTTTCAACTCTTGATTTTTTGGTTTCATTGAATTACACCATATAAAATATCGAACCTTTCAGAACTAAATAAGAATATCTTTATAATAAAGTATATGATAGTTTCTTGTAAGTGATGTGATGTATGCACAAAAGAAAAGAGTTTGAGAGGCCCTTCTGGTAGTGTAGTGGTTAAGTTCACGTGCTCTGCTTCAGTGGCCCAGGCTTCTCAGGTTTGGATCCGGGGTATGGACCTACGCACCAGTCATCAAGCCGTGCTGTCGCAACATCCCACAGACAAAATAGAGGAAAACAGGCACAGATCTTAGCTCAGGGCCACTCTTCCTCAAGCAAAAAGAGGAAGATTGGCTACAGTTGTTAGCTCAGGGCCAATCTTCCTCACCAAAAAAAAAGAGTTTGTATTCTGTATGGAGAACAAAATTACATATATGACATATATGTAAATGTTTGTAAACATAAACATTTAAGCTTTTTGATTGCACATTATTCAAATCTTCTATGCAATTGCTATGTATTTGTCTTTTTGTGTATTTGGCTTATTACATTCTGAAAAAGATGTATTAAATTATTCACTAAACTTGTGCTTTTATGAAATTGTCCTTGCATTTCAAAGTAATTTTTATTCCTTTATTTGGCTTCTTGTTATTGGTTCATAAATATTTAATGTCTTTGTAAATTTTAAATTTTGTAATTACTCATGTCCTTCTTTCTCCTGTATAATGCTTTGGCCCTTAGCTCCAATATGTCTGCTATTTATATTGCTATATATGATTTTTCAAAATTTTTATTTGCTTGGCATATATTTATCTAAGCTTTATTCTTCAGTCTTTTAAGTTTGTTTTTAATTTGTTTCTTCTGAACCATATCTAGCTATTGTCTTTTTTCTATATACTAACTTCCAATGGACTCATTTCATCATTCTAGAGTTAGGACTCAAATAGTTTCTTTTCTCCTACTGAGAACTTACCTCACAAAATATGAGCCAACCATGAACAGTCCATCTCCCACAGCCTGAGAGCCAGTGGAGGAAGTTCTACAGTTAAATATGGAATAGAGTTAAATATTCTCAGCTCTTAGCTGGTTAAAACATGTGTTGATAGTTTAATTAATTCCACAGATCTTCAAGGGAATTACGATATTCCTTACATTTCAAAAAAAGCATTGAATTCAAGCTGATCTAAGATAATCAAGTTTCAACAGCCTTTAGGCTTCAAATAATTTAGAGAACACCCTGGTGACCTTTGACTTACACAAAGTTAAGAACGTCCCTGTGAAGGCCTGTCCACATTCCTATCAGGCCCTGAATCACTGTGGTTCTTTAAAACTGCCCAGGGGCCCCAAGGGCAAAGGGCACACTAGCCAACACACTCAATCTGACCATGTCTCTGTTTTGATAAGGGATTCAGCCAATCCACATTTAGTGTAATAACTGACATTCAATTTTGTTCCTCTCACTTATACCCACTACCTGGTTACATTTCTGCTCATTCATCTTTTGCCTTTCCTGGTTCTTAAATTCTATTCTTCTTTTCAATTTTGCCTAATCTCTCCCTTTCCTATCAACAATAAATAGAGCCGTATTTCTTTAGGCTTTCAAATTAGCTCGCATCCAGATGATTTATTCACGAACAGCTTTTCCATCAGAACAAAACTATTTGAATACTTGTACTTTGCTGCTTCATTCCCCTCCAGTGTGAGATCTTGATTTAGAATTATTTTACTTCCCTAATTTTATCTCTAATTGTATCACCAAAATATAAAATGCCTTAGTTCCGGATTATCATGTGTTTTTTCTTACACATTTATCTTCTGTTTCAATAATCATTACTTCATTACTTATTTTCACCTGTGGTTACAATATTACCATCTATCTGAATTTAAGCGTAAACAGTGTAAGACTTTTTGATAACCACCGTTTGCCTAATGAATCTTCCAGATCTTGAGATATCTGTACTGATGCAATTGATATTTGGTTAGAGTACATAGAAGTGAATATTTTCTAATTCTTGCATATCTAAATATGTAGCACTTTAATGTTGACAGTGAAGAAATACAGTGGCTGACTAGAGGATTCTGGAATTACTGTCATTTTCTCTCAATAGTCTCTAGATAGCCTTCCACTGTCATTAGCTTCTAGTATAGCAGATGAAAGATCTGTAAAAAAAGTTTCATTTGAGTCTGAGAGTTGATAAGATATCAATTTATTCTGGAAATGTAAAAATATTACTGTTATGTCCTAGAGTAAGTCTTTAAAATTAATTTTTCTAGGAATTATTGATTTTTTTAAATAAAGTTTTTCTTCAGCTTAGGGAAATTCTTTTATGTTCAATTACCATCTCTGCAATATTTTTCTGTTACATAATTTCTGTTATTTGCATATGAGAGTTCTCTTACCTGTTCCCTACATCTTTTATTTTCCCTTATGAATCCCATTTCCATATATATTATGGACAGAAAGAAAAGACACTGCTTATATACAGTCAATTTGATCTTCCTCAATAATATTTCTGTTCCTAATAGCAAAAATCCTGTTTTTCAGTTGATTTACTGACTTTAAAATTCAAAGGGCCAGTGCCAGTGGCCTAGTGGTTAAGCTTGGCACACTCTGCTTTGGCAGCCCAGGGTCGGTTCTCGGGACGGCACCTACACCACTCTCTTAGTAGCCAGAGCAGTGCTGGCAGACCACTTACGAAAAAAACAGAGGAAGATTGGCACAAATGTTAGCTCAAGGCAAATCTTCCTCAGGAAAAAAAGAAAATTGAAAACCATGAGATTTCTTTTGTTTCAGAAAGTCTGTGTATATTTGTAAATTTTCTCATTACTTTTATTTTTGTTGTTATTTTTTTCACACTCAAATCTTATCTTTTTCATTTTATGTACTTCAAGGAGAGACTTCTGTTTTGAATGCCCACTTTGAACATCCATCTTCATTGTTCATGTTAACATATTTCCTTAATTGAGCTGTAATTATTTTCTCTTTTTGATCAGAATTTTGAGTTCAATAAGCCCTGATGCATTCTTTTAGGATTCCTTTCTCAGTGGCAAATGAATGACAAGTAGAAGATATGGTGGGTTCTTCTCTAGGGATCAGGCAGAGGGAAAAGATGATAGAGGTTTATTTCATTGCTCATGCATATGGAGGAACGTCATATCCCAAGCCTTCCTGGTGCACGTCAAAGTCTTTCTCCAAGCAGTGAGACTAGAGACATCAACTCACAAGAGCAGTTTATGTGCCAATCAACTGGAGGCAACAGAATCTAGTAGGTCCTCCCAAGGTATCACTCAACCAAGTGGTGAACATAGCCCTTTACGGAGGGAGTTTACTGGCTTCTTCATGCTAAGCCTTCGGGGAATCTTGAGGTTCTCATTGTTTGCCTTGGATCTGGAAGAAAAGCACAATCTCTCACCTTCTGTGTACCTTATTCTTACACTCCATACAAAGAAGAATGACGTACTATGTCTGTTCCTTCTTATGTAGATACAGGGAGAAACCCTGAGATCAGAAGGATGTTTTGGGCTCTGCCAAATTTCATTGCCTCATGAAGGAATTTGGGAAAAAGAATGAATACAGATGGCGGCAAATAAAATTTGTTACGTGCTCAGGCACTGTTATGAGTTTTTAAAACTTATTACTCATTTAATTCTTGTAAAAACCTTATATAATATGTATTACTATTATCCCCATTTTGTCTGTGAGCAAACTGAGGCATAGAGGCATTACACAACTTGGCCAATGCACGCTGCTGGTAGAGGAGAGGAAATAAGATGGAACAAAGGAAGTCCAAATCATAATCTGAACAATCATGCTGTATTACTTATTTCACTAGTTTCTTATCAGTTTATTTCCAGCTGAACACAACACACACAAAACATAAACCTGGTCATTTGTTTGTCTATTTTACATATACTTTATCTTAAGGGAAAAAAAAGACTTTTGTTAGGACTTAGGAATATAAACAAGACTGCTAAAACCTTTAAGAGCTTATAGTCAAATGGGTTTGATAAAAAATAAAATCAATATTCAAACATTAATTCCAACACTGATATCTATAGGTATGTGTGTAGAGAGAGAGGGAGAGGGAAAGATTTAGAAATTTACATAAACTATTTCCAAAATCAAAGCAGCTTATTTTACCAAGTTACTTACTTATCTATCTAAAGGATGCCAACAGATAATTAAAAAGAAAATGGATCAGAGTAGCAGTGGCATATAATTATTGTAAATTTTACCTAAGTGCATGATTTCTTAACCTAGGCACTATTGATGTTTCGGGCTGAATAATGCTCTTGTGGGGATTGTACAGTGCACTGTAGAATGCTTAGCACCAACCCTGTCCTCTACCCATGAGATCCTAGTAAGGCCCACTCCCCAGATACCAAAAGTATCCCCAGACATTGCTGAATGTCCTTTGGGGGAGAAATTGCCCTTAGTTAAGAACCATTGTTCTCGTCTTCTTCAGGGATAACATTCTTTACAATAACAAGAAAGAAGCTATATATTTAAACATTTTTATGGGGGAAAATGGCAATTTAAAATTTTAAAGAATCCAATTGCTAACCTTCCAGTGCCAGTTTTTATCTCAGGAAGGTGTAATGATCATTCCTTAATGGAAATATCGTTTCTGAGTACTTCTAATTCATGATCTTTACAGGATCACTCACAACGCTCTCTGTCTTACTCTATATCAGTCTTGTCTTCTGTTTAGTTTCTTGAAACACTACCTTTAATTCACCATGTGGATAATTGCATTCACCTTGGTTCTGGTATTTTGTCCAGCTCGTATTGAGATGTCTAAATTCCCATAACTCGTTGGGGTTCCGACACTGGTTTGACACACCATCCAGACAAGTAGTCCTATAGGAGACTTATGCTTCAGTATTTGATAAGTCATTGGGTCTGAGAGCAGAGTCGCTACTGAAACAGAGGCAAGAGAAAACAAAGACTAAGTTTAATGCCCCAGTCTTTGTCTATTGAAACGCTGATTTTAGCATTGGTGATTTTCTCTGTTGATATTAACTTGCAGGCTTCACTCAGCTCCCTAAGCTTAGCGTATGGCCATTTCAGTTTGTTCAGTACTGGCAAAGAGACTTTCATATCAAAGAAAAGCATTAGTAGATTAATCACATTTTTAGCACAAATATGCAGACTTTGTGCTACCAGAGCTTTGGATGCATTAATTCAGATAGTGCTTAGAATAGTACCTGGCACTCAATAGGCATGTAAGTGAAGCCACCCCATCATTAAATCTTTGAACTTCTTAATTCTATGTTAATTCCTAGGCTTTTACAAGTAGAGAGTCATTTATCAATATTACATAGTAAAACCATAGATAGTCTCGTGAGTTATTGGCGTGGCCGTACATGTAGACAAATATCTTTGTAATTCAGAATGGGGGCTCTCTCCCTCTGATATATTATTGACAGCTCTCTCTCGCAGTCAACCTGACCCTTGAAGGAAAATTTTGTTCATTGCTTTATACGTGACACTCAAGCTTGCCCCTAATGTTTACCTATGCCTCATTGAAGAAAAAGTACTCTGATGTTGTACCAGGCAGCATGATATGACTCAAACCCCAAATAAAATATTTAAAATAAAAATAACACCTACAGCATCTTAATATTCCCCCAGTTCTTCTTTTTCAATAAGAGAAGTTACTGCTGCACCTAATATCTCTACTTATTTTGCAATAGTACAAGTATTGCAGGGTTTTTTTGGCAATAAATTCCCCTCAAAATCTTTCTATCTAATGCTAGACATAGCAAATTTCAAGCTGTGAGATCCAGTTGTCACATCCTTGAAATTAGTTCCAGTTCTACAGCAAGAAAAAGCAAGCATGTCTAATCTTCCATTGCTGGAAAGCCAAACAAAAAGTGTTCGAATGGGGAAAAACAAAAAGCCTTTTTCTTGTCAGCTATAATCACATTGTACCCAAAGTAATATATGTACACTTATAATTATCTGTTACTAACATATATTTATATACATACATAAATTATTTTAAAGTATTATAACTATAAGAGAACCTTTTAAAAATTTTTGACAAGAAATTTAGAACTAGAAACTATTGGTAGTTGGAACCGGTTTCGCTCATGCCCAGTTAAGGCACCAGTGTTGCTGATGAAGCTGAGTAGTATCTATTGCCCTTGGAGCTAGAATTTCACTCTGAATCCATTACTTCTTAATTATATTATTTAAGCCAAATTGTTTATTTTTTTCTAAGCTTTGGTTTCCCCATTGTATTTGGTCAGGGTTCTCCAGAGCAATGGAACCAATAGGATATATACAGATTTGTATAGAAAGATATTTATTATGAGGAATTAATTTACACAATTATGAAGATTGAGGAGTCCTACGATATCCTGTCTGCAAGCTGGAGGCCCAAGACAGCTAGGGGTGTAGTTCCAGTCCAAACCTGAAGGCCTAAGAAAGAGGGGAGCCCACTGTGTAATCCCAATCTGAGTCCAAAGGCTCACCAGTGTCGAAGGAGAGGAGAGGATGAACATCCCAGCTCAAGTAGGACAACAAATTCTCCCTTCCTCTGCCGTTTTGTTCTAGTCAGGTCTTCAGTGGGTTGGATGATGCCCACCTACATTGGGGAGGGTGGATCTTCCTTCCTCAGTCTACCGATTCAAATGCTAATATCTTCCAGAATCACCCTCACAGACTCACCTAGAAATAATATTTTATCTGCTATCTAGGCATGCCTTAGACCCGGTCAAGTTGACATCAAAATTAATCATCACAGGGGCTGGCCCCGTGGCCGAGTGGTTAGGTTCGTGCGCTCCACTGCAGGCGGCCCAGTGTTTTGTTGGTTCGGGTCCTGGGCGCGGACATGACACTGCTCATCGAACCATGCTGGGGCAGCGTCCCGCATGCCACAACTAGAAGGACCCACAATGAAGAATATACAACTATGTACTGGGGGGGCTTTGGGGAGAAAAATGAAAAAATAAAATCTTTAAAAAAAAAAATTAATCATCACACCCATCCATAAAATAAAGATTATATTTAAAATCTTAAGTTTGTTGTGAAGATTAAATGAGACAATGCATGCCAACACATTTGCAGAATGTTAGACAAAATGCAAAGTGTTTAATATGTTAGTTGCTAATAACATTTCAATACATCTCATCATTCAAATATAAGATGGGTAGAGGTTCCTCTTGAGGACAAACATATAACACCTTGATAATGATCTTGCCACCTCACACTATCCCCACGCACCTGTCCCAAGACAGATTGTAAGAATAGACTCATGGACCATTTAAAAATAAATGTACTCTAGTTAGTACAGTTATTTAGGAGATGGGGTGGTCCAGACATTATATTGTTCTTAATTTAGCACTGGATCTCAAATTGTTAAATAGAGTGACTATTTCTGACACAGCATACACCTGACCCTAGAACCAAATCCAGCCCAACGACCTGCTCATTGCGGAGCAATGGCTCTCTGTGTGTGAATTCAAAGAATTATTTCTCTAGTGTTATAAACCTTAAGGTTCCCCAGGAAGTTTCACAGTGGAATATCCCTGACTGAGTGTAATCAGAGGGAAGGAACTTCCTCCCTTAATCATCAAGTAATCAATTCTGTAATAGTACAGGGAGAACGCTTGTGCCCCTTTCCATATCTTCACATTGCAGTCTTTGCTGGTAGATGACCTTCTGACCATACAAAAGATTTGGGGGGAATCCCTCTTTTAATCTTCTTATTTATCCCTCTCCATTATTGGGGTCGCTGGTGTTATGGATGAAAGCCTTACTGAGCTCCCTTTCACCAATGGGCAAGAATCCTCTCAAAATGTGAAATGTCATTGAGGTGAATACATAGAATATTCTTTTACGGACTTTAACTTCTTTACTTCCACGTGGCAAAGCACATCTGGCATGGTCTATTTTGCCAGGCTTGGCTACTCTCCCAGTACTTTCTTTTCCCTCTGAAGCAAAGTAAGTAATGCAGCCATCCACACAGGTGGCCAGCCTTGGAGTGTGCCCAGCGATGCCAGTCTTATCTCACAATATATAAGCACACTTGAGCAAATGAATCCAAATTGTCCTTTTAGAGTAAAAAGCAGGAGGTCCCACTTTAATATCAAGTAAAAGCCATGTTTTCTAATCTACCTTTTATTATACTATATCTTTCAAATGGGAAAATCAGAAAGTTGCACGTTTATTACATAGAATTTTCCATTGAACTATTTTCTTTGGTTGCATATTCTGTATTGGAAGGAAACCAAAGGAGAGCCTGGATAATACTCTGAGATCTGCATAATGGCAGTGATGGCAGAGTTTGCGCCAAGAAAGAGCGGGAGAAGGAAGGCAGTCAGAGCCATAGCTCCATGAATTGTCAAGGTTTTAGCAGGCCATGTTAGCATGACAGAAGTTCACTGACAAACTACAAGATGCAAACATAGGAGGCAAAAAATACCTCAAATTAGAATTTCCTGAAGTCATAACTTGCAGAATTGGACCTCAACTGTACAACTAGATTCAGGTCATCCTGGCAAGAATAGTGCATCATGGGCTAGCTAAAAAACTCCTTGAGTTTATTAGGAAAATTTGTAGGAAGGAACTTCTGCAAATCACTAGAATTCTTACTAGTAAAATAAAATGTAGTCATTTAGATATTTTTTTCTAAAATGACCTTTTCTATGTTTGTGATTTGGATATTTATTTACCCTATGGATACTAAAATAAAAATTAGAACACAACAGCAATAATAGGACATTTTCCTAAAGATTATTTTTTTCACCATTGGATATGCCCAACTTTGTGAATGAATGAGGAGAAGCAATGTGACCTCTGTAAATATAACGGTCAATCCTTTAATAAGTGACACATCTAGAAGAACCACATGTCATAGTTTCCCTTTCCCTGTACCACACTGACCCTGAATGATTTCAAGTCACTTTTTACTTCTCATATTTAAAATTCTGGAGGTCTGTGTATGTTTTTAGCTGGACTCAGGCCTTGACTTGTTAATCATGTATCCTTTTCTCATCATTTCCTCATTATACTGTGATTTGTTGTACGTTGGACAAACTGTCAGAAATGTCACACTAAATGATTTCTAAACATCTTTCAGTGAGGTGGATGTTACCTACAGGATGATAGCAGAATATGTGCATGTAAGAACTTTGCTCAGAAATGAACTGGAAGTCTGTGGCAAAGGGTGTATTGTTTTATTTGCTAAAGCTGGTTGTCAGTTTATTCAGATTTGGTACAGGACAAATAGATGATACAGTACAGTGCCTGAGACTGAATATCTTCGAGTCAGACCAATCTTTATTTAAATTCCACTCTGCCTCATACTGGCTATGTGACTCTGAGCAAATTTCTTAATCTCTGAACTTTTTTCCTTATATAGTTTAATAACAGCTCACTAGGTGAATTTAGGTATAAAATGAGATGATTTATGTAAAATACTTAGCACAGTGCCTTATGAAGCATTCAAAATAGCTTTATTATTATATTAATATTACATATATATTTATAATTGCATAAATGTACTAAGTTCTATAATTCAACCAAAACAACTCTAATTATTGCTAAAATGTGTTAAGCACAGTGCTAAGTTTTAGGAATTTGAAGATAAGCCAATGCTTTGTTTATAAGCCTGTGGGGGAGATAAACATTAATCAAATAATCATACAAACTAATGCAAAACTACAGTTGTGATTAGTGATAAGGAGAAACGCATCACATTAAGGAATTGAGTCTTTACGCTAAGTTAAAATTAAATTAATTTTAAAAATATGTGTTTTATAGGTCTTATTGAGGATTTTAATATTTTCCTTAGAGCATGAGAAGTCAATAATATGTTTAAAGCAAGATGCTAATATTCAATTATTTGTGTCAAGATGCTACCTCTGATCACGGCCTGAGGAATAGCTAGCAGGAGGGCAAGAGCAGATGAGGAGAGGCCAATTATCAAATGATTGCAATATGCCAGCCTATAGATGGTGGCAGATTTTGGTTGTGAATATTGAGAGGAGTCCAGAGATTCCAGAAAATTTATGATCTAAAGAGTGAACTTGGAAATAAATGAATAAGGATGATGGAAAGGAGATGTCAATGATGACACCTAGCTTACTGACATGTCTAATGAGATGGATGGTGTTGCCACTGCAATAGGATCAATAGTAATTAATAATGATAATGCTATATTTGGAGAAGAGTCTGTTAACTTAAGGACTGAGTAATCACTTTTACTTATCCCATTGAGGTTAAACAGGTGCTGAGAAATGTAACTCATTGTTCAAAATGGGTTAGAACAGAAAACAGTTGAATGTTGAGGAAGTGAGAAAAATGTCATTATTTCCAATACTTTCTGAATTTGAAAATTGCAAAGCTCAAAAACCTATAAGTAGTAGTTCTACTTCTATTCAATATGGAGTAACAGGGATGAGATTTACCTTCCTGCTTAAAAACAGTAAAAAAGACAGGCAACATGAAACAATGGTTTTAAAGTCACTGGACTTCAGGTCAGTTTAGTGGCCACTGAGAGATGAGAAACAAATAAGATGAGACCTGTGAACACTCAAACTTACAGACGTAGATGGCTTACAGGTGTGGTCCAGAGAGCAGAAAGCCAGACAGACTCCAATGTCCTCCCTGAGTTACAGAGACAGAGATGAGCATACAGAAAGACCAAGATAGCTGGTGTTCACAGGAAAGGCTACAGAGAGGAGAGAGCGGCACAGAGAGAAAACTCCAGAAATCTGGAGAGTTTCCCCCTTGAGTGTTCAGCTGACTATTCATCAGCATGTGAGGGTAACGAATTTACCCAAGACTAGAGAAAGAAGCACAAACAGGTTTTAGATCAGAGTATTTGCTATTCATGCAGGAATAGTGTCTGTTTCCATCAGTTAGTCTGAAATGCCTCATGCCACGTAAGGCATGGAGTAGGTCATAATGAGTTTTGTCTCAAAAGTAGGGGACAATTCACCCTTGGCAGATCACTGCTCCATCCCACCTTACAAATATTAAAAGCAGGACCTGAAAGGATCAAATTGTTTCCAAGTAACTTAATAGCATCCCAGATAAAACTCAAGAATTGTATAGGAATACAAAATAACCCAGCACGAAACAAGGAAAAAAATCACGTCTGGTATTCAATAAAAAATTATATAACACATACAAATAAATGAGGAAATATAATGATGAAAAAACAGTCTATGAAACCTACTCAGAACTATTGAAAATGTTAGAATTATCAGACAAGGACACTAAAAGAGTTATTATAACTATATCCATATGTTCACAAAGTTAAGCATAGATATAGAGGGTATAAATAGGACCCAAATCAAAATTCTAGAGAGGAAAATTTGTCCAAGAAGAAAAATTCTCTGGATAAGATTAATTATCTATTAGACATTGCAGAAGAAATGATTAGTGAACTTATACACATAGTAATAAAATATTAAAAAATGAAACAAGCAAGAAAAACAAATTTAAAATAAATAAAAATTAATAGAGATTAGTAATTTATGGGACAACTCCAAGTGGTCGAATATGCTTATAATTTGAATCTCCCAACTAGAGGAAGTATAGGTAGAAAGAGGGCAAAAAAATGCATATTTAAAGAAAAAATTGCTAACAATTTTTAAATTTTAAGGAAATATATAAATCCACATATCCAACATGCTTAAGAACTCCAGGCCCAAGAAACATAAGCAAAATTACACCAAGGCAGATCATAATCAAATCGATCTAAATCAGCGCTAAAGAAAAAGTATCTCAAAGCAACCAGAAAAAACAGGAAAAGTATGTTTGGCTGAAGATCTGCTGTCCAAAATAATGCAAGCGAGAAGACAACGGAGCACGCGAAAAGAGACGAAAGAAGAAAAACGTCAAGCTAGACATCTGTACTGATCAAAAATACCTTTCAAAATTATAGGCAAAACAAAAAGAAGTTTTTTTAGGCATAACAAAGCTGAAAGAATTTGTCATTTGCAAAACCCAACTATATGCTGCCTAAATAAATATAAAATGAAGTACATTTTCTTATTATTTAAATCCTTTAAAGGATAGTTGTATTTTACGCAAATATTAATAACAGTGTATTCAGGGCTTATAGCATATGTAAAAGTAAAATGTGTGACAACACAATCAATAGAAAGGGAGGAAATGAGAGTATAGTATTATATAGTACTTATCCCATATGTGAAGTGATACAATATCACTTAAAGGGTAAATAAAATATGTTAAAGATTATATATATACGTAAAGATACCTCTTTTATTATATATAAGGTATCCTCTCTATATAAAATCTCTCTCTCTCTCCCTCTCCCTCTCTCTCTCTCTTTATATATATATATATCTCCTCTGAAGAAGCCACTAAAATAACAAAACAGAGTGATAGCTAATAAACCAATAAAAAGAGATAAAATATTCAATTAATTCAAAAGATAGAGAAAGAGGAAAAAAGAAGCAAGGAATAAATTGGACAAGTAGGAAACAAGGAAAATGTAGACAGTATATTTTAAATTAATCACATAAATAATAACAGAAAATAAAATGCGAATGGTATAAACACATCCACTATAAGGCAGAGATTTTCAGGTTGGACAATAAACAGAGACTCAACTATATGCTGCCTAAATGCAACACACTTCAGACATAAAGCCCTTGTCAGATATATGATTGCAAATATTTCCTTCCATTTCAGAGGTTGTCTTTTTACTCTGCCATTTGTTTCCTTGTTATGCCAAGCTTTTTAGCCTGAGTAGTCTCATGTCCATCTTTGCTTTTGTTGCTTGTGCTTTTGGTATCATATTTAAGAAAGTATTGCTAAGACCAACGTCTTAAAGTTTTTCTCCTATGTTTTCTTCTAAATGTTTCATAATTTCAGGTCTTATGTTTAAATCTTTCATCCATTTTCGGTTGATTTTTGTGTATGGTATGAGATAAGGATCTAATTCCATTCTTTTGCCTATGGATATGAAGTTTTTCTAACATCTTTAGAAGAGACTATTCATTCCCCATTGTGTATTTCTGGAACTCTTGTCAAAGATCAGTTGACCATATATGCACGAGTTTATTTCTGCACCTTCTATTCTGTTTCCTTGGACTATATGTCTGTTTTACAGTACCATACTGTTTTAATTACTGAGGCTTCATAATATATTTGCAATTAGGAAGTGTGATGCCTCTAGTTTACTTTTTCTGTCTCAAGATCGCTTTGCTATTAAGGGTCTTTCGTGGTTCCATAAGAATTTTAGGATTGTTTTTACTATTTCTGTAAAAAATGTTTTGAATGGGAGAAAATATTTGCAAACTATATATCTGGGAAGGGGTTACTATCCAAAATAAATAA
Organism: Equus przewalskii; assembly: GCF_037783145.1. Lineage (NCBI taxonomy): Eukaryota > Metazoa > Chordata > Mammalia > Perissodactyla > Equidae > Equus > Equus przewalskii. The sequence continues at coordinate 73,149,590 of NC_091833.1, read as the reverse complement.
AGAACTCAAACAACTCAAAAGCAAAACAATAAAAATGACTCTATTAAAAAGTGGACAAAGGACTGAATAGACATCTCTCTAAAAAAGACATACAAATGGCCAACAGGTACATGAAAAGATGATCAACATCACTATTCATCACGGGAATGCAATCAAAACCACAAGCAGATATCACCCCACACCTGTTAGGATGGCTATTATCCAAAAAACAAAAGATAGTAAGTGTTGGTGAGGCTGTGGAGAAATTGGAACCCTTGTACACTGTTGGTGGGAATGTAAAATGATGTGCCTCCTATGGAAAACAGTATGGAAGTTCCTCAAAAGATTAAAAATAGAATTACCATATGATCCAGCAATCCCACTTCTGGCTACAAATTCAAAAGAATTGAAATCGAAATTCAAAGAAACAGCTGCGCTCCCATGATCATTGCAACACTATTCACAATAGCTAAGATATGGAAACAACCTAAATGTCCATTGATGAATAAATGGATAAAGAAGATATGGCGTATACATACAATGGAATATTAATCAGCCCTTATAAAGAAGGAAATCTTGCCATCTGTGCCAAGATGGATGCACCTGTAGGATATTATGTCAAATGAAATAGGCTCGTCACTCAAGACAAATACTGAATGATTCCACTTAAATGAGGTATATAAAATAGTCAAACTCATAGGATTAGAGAATGGAAATGAGGTATATAAAATAGTCAAACTCATAGGATAAGAGAATAGACTGGTGGTTTCCAGGGTCTGAGGGAGGGAGAAATGGGGAGTTGCTGTTCGACAGGTATAGAGTGGTCAGTTATGCAAGATGAATCAGTTCTGCTGTACAATGTTATACCTATAGGCTACAATACTGTATTAGACACTTAAAATTAAGATGGTTGATTGGTGTTAAGTGTCCTTACTGCAATAGAAATAAAATAAATTAAAAGGAACACACTTTAAATATAAGGACACAAATAGATTAAATGTATGAGGGTGGAAAAATATATTAACACTAGTCAAAAGAAAGCAGGAGTGGCCATATTAATATAAGACAAAGTTGATTTCATAGCAAAGAATATTACCAAGGTTAAAGAACATTCTTTTGTAACAATAAATGTGTCAATGTATTGAGAGTACGACAAATCCTAACTGTTTATGCACCTAATAGCAGGGCTTCAAAATACATAAAGCAAAAACTGATATAACTACCAGGAGAAATAGATACATCAAAATATATAAACAGATATTTCAATACCTCTCTCTCTCAATAATTGATGGAACAAGAAGCAGAAAACAAGGTTATGAGATTTTTTGTTTTAAGAATTACAAGAAGGGATTATTTTTATTTATTTATTTTTAAAGATTGGCACCTGAGCTAACATCTGTTGCCAATTGTTTTTTTTTCACCTTCTTTTTCTCCCCAAAGCCCCCCTGTACATAGTTGTACCTTCTAGTTGTGATTGCCTCTTGTTGTGCTATGTGGGATGCTGCCTCAGCATGGCCTGATGAGTGGTGTCATGTCGGCGTCCGGGAGCTGAACCAGTGAAACCCTAGGCCACTGACGCAGACTGAGCAAACTTAACCACTCAGCCATGGGGCCGGCCCCAAGAGTTTTGTTCAACAGTCAAACTTGACCTGATTGACATTTATACAACACTCTATCCTACAACAATAGAACCCACGTAGTTTTCAAATACACATGGAACATTTACTAAGGAGAACCACCTTCTGGGTCATAAAATATATCTCAATAAACTTTACAGGAGTTAAGCTGTATAGGATATATTCTCTGACAACAATAAAATTAAATCAGTTATTAATCTCAGGAAGATATATTTTTAAAATCTCCACATATTTAGAAACCATATAAAACACCTCCAAATTACCATTACTCAAGAAGAAATCAAAAGAGAAATTGGAAAATATTTTGAATTGAATGTACGTGAAAACACAACATATACAAATTCATAAAATGCTCTGAAAAAGCAGCATACAGGGGGAAATTTAAGGCATTGAACTATATTAGAAAATAATAAAGTTATTTATAATAATAACCTTAAGTTCCCCTAAAGAACTATAAAAAGAATAGCAAATTAAATGCAAAAATGAGTAAAATAAAGAAAACTGTAAAGATCAGAATGGATATCAATGAAATACAAACAGAAAAAAAAATAGGAAAAGTTGATGAAACCAAAAGCTGATTCATTAAGAAGATCAATAAATGGATAAACTTCTAGTCAGTTTGATCAGGAAAAAGAGGGAGAGGACACAAATTACCCACATCAGGATTCAGAGAATTGACAGCATTACAAATTCTCTATATATTAATGTAATACGATAATAAGAGAATGTTTTGAACAAGATTGCCAACTCAACAACTTGAAATGGGCAAAATCCTCCAAACACACAAATCTCAATCAGGAAGAAATAGAGAAATTGAATAGAACTATATGTATTAGAAAATAGAAATTGTAGTTGAAAACCTTTCTAGAAAGAAAACAAGGCCTGAAAGGATTCACTGGTTAATTCTAGTAAACTGCTATAGGAAAAAATAATACTACTTCTACACAAACCCTCCAGACAGTTGACAGGGAAAGAATATATTGCAACTCATTCTACAAAGAGGTACAAAAACCACAAAAAATACATTACAATGGGAAAAGAACAGAGTAATATCATTTGTCAAAACGGATGCAAAAATTCTAAAAAAAAATCTTAGCAAATCAAACCCAAGGATGTATAAGATGACGAATTCTCAATGACCAAGTAGGTTTAATTCTGGAAATGCAAGAGTAGTTTAACACTCAAGTATCAATTAATGTAATTCATCATGTTAACAATTTAATTAAAAAACCCCACACGCTCATCTCAATTGACAGAAAAACTATTTGCAAAATCTCATATTTGATTCCTTTTCACAAATGTCTTAGGTTAATTGAATGATTATATTCAAAAATAAACTTTGATCCATGCTATATTTCATATAAAAGTTAACAAAAGTAGATTATTGAAATACATGCAAAATATAAAACGATAATACTTCCAGGGGAAAACTTTTGTGATTTTGAGTTAGGCAAAAATTTCTTAGCTATAACACCAAAAGCACAACCGTTTAAGGAAGAAATATATTAATTTGACTTCTCCAAAATTAGAAATGTCTGCTTTCCTAAAAACACGGTTAAGCTAATAAAGATGAACCATAGACTGGGAGAAAATATTTGCAAATCATGTAACTTAGTCTCCACAACATATAAAAAAAACTCTCAGAAATCAATTTTAAAACATGACAATAAGGGGCCAGCCTGGTGGCATAGCAGATAAGTTCACGTCCTCCTGCCTCAGCAGCCCGGGTTTCCCCTGTTCCAATCCCAGACACAGACCTCTGCTGCACACTGCTTATCAAGCTGTGCTGGGGCAGGTGTCCCACAGATAAAGCAGAGGAAGATGGACACGTGTAAGCTCTGGGCTAATCTTCCTCCAAAAAAACCAAAATGACAATAAAAAACAGACAAAAGTTTTTAACAGACACTTTACCAAAGAAGATATATGAAGAGGTTCATCATCATTCATTAGTTATTAGGCAACTAAAATTAAAGCCACAATGACATACCACTACTCTCATATTAGGATGGCTAAAAGTTAACAACATTGATCATACCAAGTGCTGACAGATCTGCTTGTATTAGCCTAAACTGGAAGTAATCAGAATATCCAATAACAGATGAATAGATAAACTGTGGTATAACCATATGGTAAAAGAAATGAGGTCTTGATACGTACTACAACATGAAAGACTCTGAATAATTATGCTGAGTGATGAAACCAAATCAAAAAAAAAGCACACATACTCTATGAGTCTCCTTATATACGTTGCTACAAAATAAAACCTAATCTCTAGTGAAAGAAATTATATCAGTGGTTGCTTGGGAATAAGATGGGCAGAGAGGAATTACTAAAGGCGTGAAGAAAACTTAGGGCGATGAACATGTGAATTTTCTTGATGTTGTTGACAGTTTCTCCATATATACATTTGTCAAAATTCATTAAATTTTATACTTTAAGTAGGAACACTTTATTGCGTGCCAATAATATATCAAGAAAATCTCTTAGTTTTAAGGAATTCTGTTCATCAGGAGACATCACACAGATAGTTGAAAGAAGGGGAAAAAAAGCTATAAACTTGTTTAAAGAGTACTAAGTGTCCTCATTAGCATGATAATTTCCAGCTGAATGTGCAGAGGCTTCCTATTGCTAAGGGCTGAACCAGCTCTGGGGGTTGCAAACTACGTAGTCTTAAGGATTGTGGTGAACAGTAGTGTTTCATTATGGGTAACAAAGGAAGGAAATGAAGAGAAAGGAAAATGTTCAGTTGGATGCAGTAATCCCATTAACTTTTTCTTCCTCTGTGTTCTTGCTCCAGGGAATTTATGCTGGAGGTTTAAATCTGAATGTGATGTCCAGAGTCGAAGGAATATTACCATCATGTGTTTGCCAGATGTTGGTCCATCCAGAAGATTTATGATATGGTTTTTCTCCCAACATTTTATACTATTTTGTAATTAAAAATATTTATTCAATGTATAGAATAATTTTCTCCTACTAGGAATCATACAAACTATAATAAACCATTAGAATAAATGTTAACATGTAGGTTAAACAGGTATTGAGAATTAAAATTATGGTGAACATATCTCAAGTACTAGCTTGATCACATCCGTAAGATTAGCCAAATTTTGCACAATTAAGTAAATCAGAAAAAGCCATTATAGCTGCTTATCATTACGATGTACGTCATGTTATCTACTCTTTCTCGTGTCTTTTTAATATCATAATTGTGAGACGATACATAGTTCTAATAATGGGAATAAAAATACTTCATGCAAACAAGTAGCAGGATAAGACTATGAGTTTTGTACATTATCTTGCCAACATTTATATGGAAGATTTTCTCCATAAGCCTTGAGTTTACATGGTCAGTTTTCTAACTCTGAGGACTGAGTATACGTCTAGAAAGCATATTCTAAAACTCAAGGCACTTCCTTTCATCTGACAAGTATATGTTGTTAGGTTTCCCCATTGACCTAATTATCCCTTTCCTTTGAATCACAACAGACTTTATGTAACAATATGAGAAAATAGCCAAAGGTCCCGACCCCTCGTAAAACTAATCAGCGAATTCCCTCAGCAAACAAGACCATTTCAGTCGCCATCTTAAATCTTTCATGAGGCTTCTAACGTTACGTCTAGATAGTTGCTTCTACAATACTTCTTCCTATGCTCTTTAAAGCAACATTATTGTCATCTTTGTTTGTGTACTTATCAACTTCTTTTTTACACACTGGAAAAACCAAACATAATCTCAGAATTTTATTCTACAAAAGGAAAAGAACCTTCAGAGACAGCAATGATTCTGGCACCCTACAAATCAGTAAAATTTAAAGATCCGTTTAGAAAATATCTGTCATTTTGACAGCTTTCAGGCCTTGAACCAGAAGAACCTGTTATCTCAGTGCTCGATAAAAATTACTGATTGGAGTACAGTGAGAGGGAACTGTGACAGGGATGGAAAGAGGGACTGAAAAGTAATGGGAATATGAGAAAACAAACTAATAAACAAAAGAAAAGGCAGAGGAAATGAGGGGAGAATGCCTACAGGAGGAACACAGGGAAGTAGTGAAAAAAAACATAGAAAACTCTTAGTTCGAAAGCAAGGAACACACAAGGATGGTCATCCACACAGGATTGCATGTCCAATAGAACTAACCGTACCATTTTTAGCTTGCTACTTGTTTCAGACAATGTACTATAAAGCACATTTCCTTACCTCTATAATTACTTAGTCAGAGGTGAATATTGCTCACTTGAAGAAATTAGTTCTCATACAAATTCAGAAAATACCAAGAGATAAAATTGGACATAATCATACTGATATAATTTCAATAAATACAAGCTATATCATTTAGTGTTCAAGGCAGAAAACAGAAACCACGCTAAAGAAAAAAGAATTTAGGGGCCTGCCTGTTAGCATAGCGGTTAACTTTGCATGCTTTGCTTCAGTGGCCCGGGGTTCGCTGGTTCGGATCCCGCGCACAGACCTATGCACTGCTGATCAAGCCATGCTGTGGCGGTGTCCTGCATATAAGATAGAGGGAGATTGGCATAGATGTTAGCTCAGGGCTAATCTTCCTCAAAAATAAATAAATAAATAAAATTCATTAATTAAAAAAAGAATTTAGTGTTAGAATTAGGTGCTTACAAAATTGTTGAAAGGACTAAAAGAGCCAACTTCTAAGCTGGGACTCCAGAGTGACCCCAAAAGCATCTAGAAGCTGCCTACTTCTGAAACTAGGCTGTTCTAGGGTAGGCCATAATGCCTTTTCTACTTCCAGAGAAGCCTTGGATAGTAGGAAACTAAAAAGACACACAAAGCTGTAACCCATGGGGTAAGCAGTAAGATGAAAAGATAACTGTACCTTCCAGAAAGCTAAAGAATGAACACTGGGTTCTGTTGCAAGAGAACCATTACTTTCCTAAACAACAGGGGTAGCCAGAGTTGAAGGTAGAGGGTTGGCTTTCATTTTCACATCTATGGGAGCACGTTTACTTGGTGATCACTAATTCATATCTAGAATTCTGGCTGCATGGGAGGTGAGAAAATACAGTTTCAAGCATTCTAAAACCTCCAAATGGAAGGTAGATAAAATAGAGATTGAAAGAGCCAATCATATATTTTAACACATGAGGACAGATACACAGAGAGATAGATAGATAGATAGATAGATAGATAGATAGATAGATAGATAGATAGGAGGTGTTAACTTAATTTTACCTCTAGCAATATAAAGTAAACATCTCAGGAGTTGCCTATATACGCTATTATAAATATGCATAGCTTTTTGGAAAAATTAGATGCTTTTCTTTTTCTCACCAATATTTGTGGCCTATGGGAAGTGAGATGAGATGACAGATATGAATGGCACATAGTATCACATCACTTCTGTTCCAGGAACTTTAATCTGACCATTCCATGATAACATTTTGAGACACAGAAAACATCTCAGTTTTTGTTAATTTAAATACAATACGTGTAATCTTTTAGGTAGATATAAAACAGTGATTTTCAAATTTGGTAATTTTTATCATTAAACAATGTATCTCAAATTTCACATGAAACTTGCTAAATAAAGCGAAGGATCTGAAAATATTGAATGAATATTGCATCTTCCCCACACTTGCTTAAATTGTCCACTCAGGATACATGACATTTTAACAGGAAGTACATTTCATTGATGGCAGAGAATTCCCTAGCAAAATTTTATGTGAATTATAACAACTCCCAGTGCACAGTAAGATATAGGTCCTCAACAAATTTGCCATTCTCACTTCTATTTCTTTCTTCACAGAAGAAAATATAAAGAAACACTTCATTCATTTTAGACTTCATTTACTAAAATAATCCCTCTTAAAGGTGATATTTTCTTATTAAAAATTTGCATCTCTACTAACACTGCTCAGATCTTCAATACCTCTCATCCAGATAGTACAGTGAATTTCTGACTTGCTTTATGACTTCTCTAATTTTTCTCCTTATGCTCACAAATTCATCCTGAAATATAATTATTCTAATTCTTTCACTTCTGTTTTCAATATTTCACTATTCTCAGTGGTTCCACATCAGTACTTCCACTTCTTTAGACTAAAGAATTTAGTCCATATTCTTTAGTCTGTCACTCAAGGTCACCCTTGTCACCACAACTCTCCCACTTCTCCTTTGTCCTAGTCATTTTATGACATTTGTAAAATTCATGTGTTATATTGCCACCACATCATTTACAAGGTTTCCCCACATTATTCTACTGACACGCGTTTTCTCATTTTATCCATTTTATCTATAATATCTTTTTTGCTCCATCTCCCACTATTGACTTGTGTTCATCCTTCACAAATTTGCTTAAATGTCACCTCATTTAGACTTCTTTCCCCATCACCCTCACCAGGAATGATTTATTTTTCCTCTGAAATTTTGAAGACATATTTTCAGGGTCTCTTAAGGCATGTGACGATCTCCCTTGCTTAATAATTATTTTATGTCTCCTACTATGCTGCAAACTGATGAAAGAGAGAGACTGTCTGTTTATTCCCCCACAGAGCTAGCATAATGACATATGCTAAGTAGACACTAAGCTATTATTGATTGAATACATACATTCATGAGTCATTCTAGAGAAAGAAACTATTTTCTAGTTGTTAAAAACATGGAAACAACTTCATATTCAGTCTTCTTTCTACCTTTTCCTTCCTCTGACATCCTAGAGAGAGTAGCTTGAAGCACTTTTGAAATTTTCTAACTAAGAAATAATTCATACATAGGCCTTTTCTTATTACTTCGAATAACCTACTTTGTAGCATTCTGAGCTTTCATTATAAATCAAAGTTTTCTGATTCATGGGGAAAATTGTATTGGGGATTATATGACAAAATCAATACACAACCAGCTTTTAAAATAGCATTTTACAAACTACACAATTATACATTTGTGCTAATTCATTTTATCTGCTTTTTCTTAGAAATACTTTAAATAGGTTATTTTTTTCATATTTATAATAGATTTATCACATTAACTTTTAAGACATAATAAGACACTTCTTGTGAAAGCTGAAGAAATAAATAAAAAGCAGGTCTTCCTATTTTAATTCAGGAACACTGATGAAAAATAAAATAGATGCCTGATACACACACACACACAAACACACACACAATTACTACTTTATGCAAATTACTCGAAACATTGGTTTTAAATAATAATATCAAATTGCACATTATCTTTACAAGTGTAATTTTAGTGTTTTTAAATTGTATTGCATAATATGGAAATTTGAAATATTGTAATGATTTAACTTTGAGAAGGAATTAGATTTTATTATCATTCACCCAGAATGTTGAAAGCCAGTTTGCATAGAGACATGCTGAACTCAAATATAATGTGATTTAAATACCAGGAAAAGAAAACACTGTAAGTTGCCTCTATTGAATACTTATCTAGGTATTAGGCTGAGGCTTAGAAGTTGAACAGTATTTGCAGGACAGCATTATAAATGGGAAGTTGCGAACCTTTTTTTTTATTTCAAAAGTTAGGCATAATCTTATTACTTACATTCTGGGAATTGTAAATCAAACTCTTCTCTCTTCTCTGCTTCCTTAAGAGACTCTCCCCGTCACCAACACGTATGGCCCCATATAGATGGTCATTATTCTTACCAGTATGATCCCAACAGCTTCTTAACCTGCCTTCAGCTTAGCCCCAATTCTCTCTCCAACATTGAATTATAAGTGACCATCAACATTTCAAACATGATAAACATTTCCATATTTCAAATATTTTAATAAATGTGCATTTTCATCAAAATAAACTCTAAAGTCGTCCTGGAACACAAGGCCTTTCATGACCTCAGTCTTATTTACGTTACCCAGCCTCAATTTTCACCACTCCTTCTTTGATTTTGAGCAGTTCAAAAATATGCATCTTGGTTCCAAATAGTTTTTCAACTATTTTGTTCTCTGAAGAGTTAAAAAACAGTCATATACTTGGCCAAAAATTTAGTTACTAACCAGTGATCCTTTTCTTAGAGAGTTCATTAACGTATTAACTTATGACAGATGAGGAGAAAAAAAAAAAAAAACCCTCAATGTTTTATGTTGTGAGAAAGCATAGTAAAAAAATTAAATGAAAATTCAGTCAGTATATAATGAGGACGTAGGACAGGTCAAGCACAAGCGAGCGTTTAAGATTCTGAGACCAAAGAAACAATGCTTCAGAACCCAAGTCTCTGAGGACAGAGAAATTGGGCTTAGTGGTCAGATAACAAAGCTAATGCATCCAGAGGGGTCTTTCTGTGAAGACTCAGTGTTTCTTTCTTTCTTTCTCAACGCTAGTGTTTATTGTTTTCTTTATTTATTTGCCTTATATTGCTTTGTTTTGCTGTTGAATGTATGTTAGTGATATTGAGAAGAATTAAGGAATTTGCCAATGAAAGTAAAGTCAGCCTTCTTAGCCCTTGCTAGGGTCAGAATGAGGATAGAAAGGAAGACGATTCCAGGGTTCTAGGTGAGGGCAGCAGGGAGGTAAGTGGAGACAATACAGACACGAAAGTAGCTGTTAAGAGCAAAGTAACAAGAGAGAAAGAGGCTGTAGCATGGATTGAGTCAGGAGCAGAATTAAAATACATAAGAAGAGGGGCCAGCCTGGTGGTATAGTTGTTAAGTTCATGCACTCCACTTCAGCAGCCCTGGGTTCATGAGTCTGGATCCTGGGTGCAGACCTACACACTGCTTATGAAGCCATGCTGTGGCAGCATCCCACATGCAAAATAGAGGAAGACTGACACAGATGTTAGCTCAAGGCCAATCTTCCTCACCAAAAAACAAACAAATACACATAAAGAGAAGACAGAAAAGAAAGAGAGAAACTTCTCAGCTGTACCAGAGGCAGGTGACATTGAAAGTGGAGTGTAAGTCAACCCTGAGTTCTCCTTCAGAAAAAAATTCCCCTCTGAAAACACAAACAAAATTCTCTTCCTGCATTCCTAATTTCACACAGAATTACCTGAAAAATCTTGCAGGCATGGCTAGGCTCTCTGAGTATTCAAGATATCTAAAGTAGGTCACTTTGAAGTAATTCTTTATAAATGTCTTTCTAGTTTATTCTGAAATCACTATGATAAAAATAATATAAGAATCATAAGTAGCAGAATGTCAGCTTTTCATAAAAGGTAATTTTTACTTTCCCGTGTGACTGACTATATGAACAAACACACTAAATTGAGGAGAGGAGGCAGAGAATCCAAGCACAGCGATATTCTGTTTGCTGACTTCCAAGGTGTGTTGTTTATAATTTACTAGTTCATGTAATTTCATAGGTGGAATTTCACAGTCAGTAAAATGATGAGGGAAGCAGATGGCAAAATCATTTATTAAAAAATCAGCCACCTTCTCCTATATATGATAACTCTTACTTCATTCTTTCGGATTTGCATTTTAAATGATTAAGGAGCCAGTAAGACAGCATGAAACCTCATTAACAAAGATCTATCTTCAGGCCTCTACCTGAAGAGAAAGTGGTGATTTTTCCACCTCGTAGCCCTCAGTTTAAATACCTGCTGATTTGTTTTATCTCTACTTACTTCAAAGTATTTCAGCCACATTAATGCAGCTTTTAACTATAGAAACCGACAGAATACAAAATCAAGTTTTCAGCCGGATCCTAAATAAACAAACCGGAAAATTTTTCATTTATGGAGCTTCTACTTTCTATGGCACTGTGTAATATATTAGTGGTTAACTAAGGGCTTCTCATGATGCTAAGGGAAGAGAGGATAAACAAATCGCTGTGATTCTGTAGTTCATTATGAAAGCTAACAGCGGACTTGCTTTTAAACAGACCTGGTGTCTTTAGTTGCTGCTTTGAAGTAAGATGCTGAGAGCAATAGGGGTGGTAGAGATCATATATTGTCACTGTGCATATAGCAAAGGTGGTGCAATAATTAAGGTTTAATCAGAGCGTTTTCCTGCTGCTTTCCCAATCACTGTTGAGGTAATAATAGCATTATAGATTAGATAGCAAATTGCAACAAAGTTAGGCAACTGCATCATAAAAAGCAATATTGATGTATAAAGGAATTAGGTAAACTCAGTCAATGAAGCATAACATCTCATTCATATTAACCTCCAGCAGGGCCCTCACAGTCCCAGGCATTAATCCAATCATTTGCTTGCCTAAGTATTTTCCACCTTCTGTGCAGTTGCTTACCTCTTTTCTGCAACACCCACTCTCTTCTTTAGAAATGCTTTGTATTCTCTTTTTTACTGGGTAGAGCCAGAGAAAAGGAAGTGGGAAGCTATTTTCAGCAAAAGACAGTATTGAAGCAGTTAAAGTTGCATGCACTAGAAAAGCATCCAGAAGCTCTGGGCTGTTATTTCACCTGAGTCAGCCCTAAAAGGGTTAATTCAAGCATGGCAACTCTACTGACTTCACAGCCTAGTGGGATGTCCAAAGCACAGAAGCCCTTTAGGTCATAGTTAGGTTAAAGGAGAATGCTGATGTGTGTGTGTGTGTGTACGTGTGTGTGGTCTTCTTTTCGTGGTTTACTTTACTTTTTATCCTAATGTTGATTATATCCCAATCAATATTTTTCAACCCTACTTTCACGACCAACAGTAGACATTTTAGAAGCAACAGTGAATATTTAAGTCAGTGAAAAGAACAGTCATTCTCAGAAGGGAGAAGGAGTCAGTCTGGGTGAATGTGGGAATATGAGAGCAGAGGATTTGAGTGGCCTCTATAGATTTCACCGAGAAGGAGAAGTTTTCTATCCTGATCCCTGTAAAAACGTAAAGAATTGTTAACATGTCCCCCAATAATCATGTTAGAAGACTAATAACTCTTCAGGAGTTCCATGAAAGCAGTAAAGAGTACTCAATCAAAGGCTTTTTAAGAGACACATGCCACCTAAAATGCAAAGGCAGATATAAGGAAACACACAAAAACAAGTGCTCCAAAATTTTTCCTTGATTTGTAAATTTACTCTGACTCATCCGGGACGAGGACTTACCATCTCTAAATGCCAGAGAAGACGAACGTGAGCCAGCTCTCTTATGTTGAAGTATCAGAAATCATCTGCCTTGAGTTTTTAAAAAATGAACTTAACTCTTCCAAAATGAAAATAACTGGTTATTTGAGTAGGTCACCATCCTGAATAAAATGTGATTATGCTAATAAAAATGTTTTTCATATTTAATCAAAATTTGATATAAACATCAAACATACTCTAAATAACAGCGTAAATGTTTGGAAGAAAACGTTGATTCAAGAAGAAAAATAAGTGCTTAGTTGTTTTTTTTTTTTAAATCAAGGAAATCAGTTCCATAACATAAAAAATTTATAGAAAGCCTTTCCACAATCTGCCCTGTCACCAGTCTATCACAGGACTTTTCATAGAAAAACATCAAAATGAACAGAGATTACCATATTCTGGTTTTATTTCTAACGCTCTCTCTTGACAGGGGTAAATGTTGGGACAAAATAACCTACTTGCTTTTTGTCATTTGCAAAAGATTTGATATCCTCAAATATCTCATCATATTGAAGGAAAATCAGTTTCTCGGATTGAAACATGGATGAGCAGATTACATGTAACTTTCTTTCCAGTTGAAATTTCTGTGTGCTTTGATAGACGGGTACAGTGAAACACATTTCTCTTCCTCTCGCTGTTTCTCTTTCTCACTTTCCCTCTCACTCTCTCTACATCTCTTTATCTAGCCACAGGACTGTCACAGTGAAAACCACCAAGACCCTATTAATTACTTAAACAATTACATGTCCTTGAAATTTTTCTCATGGGTGTTTCATCTTCTAGTTCTTTCCCCTCCAGATGTTAATGCTTGCTGGAGTCCAAGAGTGCATGATCTTTAAAGGATTTTTAAAATGATAATGCATAAAGAGAAGGGGATTCAAGGTTGCTTCAAAGTTATAGCTCAGAAAGTATTTAAATAATTAAAAAATGAGAACACACACCTGAATTAAGGAGAACTGAGGAAACTGCATAAGTAATTTTAAAGCACTACCTGACTAATTTAGCCATATGAAACAGAAGTATTTTCCTTAAACAGGAACCTCATGCTCTTTTTCCACTTCAATTCATTTATCTCACATTTCCTTTTTTTTTAAGTTCCTCTCTTCTTCCCCAATGAAATAGAGAATTTGATAGGAAAACAACAAGAAGCTGAATACATTTAGTACAGGAAAAATATTAATTGCTTGAACATGCAAAGTGAGGGAAGAAATCAATTGTGAGTAAACAGCGCAGAATGAAACCTCTTAACCTTGTCAGATGCTTTATGGGAGAGACCCTTCAATCAGAAATGTGCTGATGCTAAATTATCACAGGATTTGATCTATCCTCTAATAATTGAAAACTCCCACTCCTGGAAGAGAACCAGTTTTCTGAACAGCCACTAATTTTTCAGCATGGAAATTTAGTACTAAGAGATTGCACGCTACCCACTAAGATTTGTATTTATATTTTATTGCCCATCTCTTTCAATATTAGGCTCTAATTGTAAATAGCCACCTTGTGTTTGGTGTATTCTGTGATGCGCTATTGCAATTCTTAAAAACGCCATATATAGTTTAACTTACTACCTTTAGTATCATTGCTGTACGTACCAGAGTATGTGAAAAACTATACTGAAAACAATGATAAATGCCCATTAAGTGCAACAACAGGGTTGAATCTTAGTTGCCTACATCTTACCTATAAAGAAGACGCTAACTTCAAATCTATCAGATGTTTTTGTTTAGGGACATAAAAGAAAGAGAATAATTAAAATTTCTATTCAAATTTTCCACTTAGTTTTATGTGTGCAATATAATCTGTGTCATTTTTCATTAAAAAATCTCGTATCCTAAGATTATTTCTGAATAGTAAAAGCATCTAAAGCAAATCTCAAATTGATGATTCATGTGAATATGTAATGAAATGGCCCAAGATGATTTTGCTGGGTGTTAAAACAGCAAAGAACTTCAAAGGAAAGACTTAAAAATGAACGGTGGGGACTTTTTTAACTTAAAAAAAGTAAGATGTAAAACAGTCCCTTGGACTCATGAAAGGGAAGTTGAATTGGCTGGGGAAGCTGCTTCCAAATGAATAATGACAGTGACAGTGTATAGACACTCGGGAAAGTCTTTGCACTTTTGTTCAAAGTGTATGAGGGCCACTTGAAGCAACAAGGCCTCCCGGTGTCTTCCCTGCCAAATTCTATATATTTTCTTCATCTGAAACTATTCAGACAAATACCTGTAATTTCAGTTCAGTGTATACCTCAAGACAACCTGATACTTTCTTAGTTGATGATGTGTTAGGATGCCAAATTCTGATAGAGGAAAGGACAATTTTGGGGTAGAGATAGACCTGGACTCGAATGACATATTTTGGGGACTATTTCTCAAACCTCCAAAATGATACTTTCTCAACCTCTTGAAAAACTTACAAAATAGGGATAATAATTACTTCACAGGATTTTTGAGAGGATTAAATGAGAAAACACTTAGTCCAGAACACAGTATAAGCCAAATAAATTTCTCCTTCTTTTTTTCTTCTTAAATTTGCTAAGCATCGTACTGGACTAATCCACTGAACTCAAGTCAAGATGCCTCTTTCACTAACCACACCCGTAAACTACTGTAAATCCCTTTACTTCTTCGCAATTGAGTATCTTCATTCGGGAAATAAGCATGTTGAACCAGATGATCCCTGGCCTCCTTTTTTGTTCCGAAAAGAATGATTCTCTTATGAAATAAAATGGAAATTAATAGCATATTAAACACCAGAAAATCAACGGGTGGGGAAGGCAAGTGTTCATAATAATGCAAAAGAACCTCCACAGTCTAGAATAGAAGTATGTGTGGAAGCATCTCGGGGTCTAAGTGAGAACTGACACTGTAATACTCAGGCAGAAGTAGCCCTTTCAAAGGCAGCGTTCCGTAAAGGATTCTGCTCACCTGATTTTAATACTACAAACAGAATTCTTAATCTAATAGCCAGGTAGGTATATGATTGCTAGAGAAACTGCAAGATGTCCAGTCAAATTTGAAGTTTAGATAAACAGTATATTTTTAAAGTATAGTATGTCCCATGAAATATATGGGACAGACATAATACTAAAAATTCATTTGTTTTTTGCTGAAATTCAGACTTAATTGGACATTCTGGATTCTTTTTTCTAAATATAGCAACATTAATAGAGTTTACCTTGGGGCTGGCCTGGTGGCGCAGCAGTTAAGTGCGCACTGCTTCGGCTGCCGGGGATTCCCCGTTTTGGATCCCAGCTGCAGACATGGCACCACTTGGCACACCATGCTGTGGTAGGCATCCCGCATATAAAGTAGAGGAAGATGGGCACGGATGTTAGCTCAGGGCCAGTCTTCCTCAGCAAAAAGAGGAGGATTGGAAGCAGTTAGCTCAGGGCTAATCTTCCTAAAAGAAAAAAAAATTAGTGTTTACCAAATAAGTTATCTATATTTAACAATGCATTAAATGTTTCATTTCATTTCTTTTTTCTTTTTTTTTTTTTGAGGAAGATGAGCACAAAGCTAACATCTGCTGCCAATCCTCCTCTTTCTTTTGAGGAAGACTGGCCCTGAGCTAACATCAGTGTCCACCTTCCTCTCCTTTATATGTGAGACACCTGTCACAGCATGACTTGATAAGCAGTGCATAGGTGCGCATCCAGGATCTGAACCAGCGATCCCTGGACCTCCGAAGCAGAAGGTGTGAACTTAACCAAGGAGTCACTAGGCTGGCCCCCATTACAGGTTTCTTTAACCCAAGATTTAATTAAAAGAGCTTGACTCTGACCCAGGAAATTTATCCATCATTCATTAATTCATTACGTCAGCAGTGTCTCAGAAATCAAGCCCTGTGCTAGGCATTGCCTGTTCAATCTTTAGTAAATACGAGAGCATACCCTCAGGAACCTCATGGAGATGTATGCCGTAGAGACAAATGCCACAAACAAAAAATGATTTTTAGTGGATCTTGATGTGCCTCCTGTTACCTTTTACTAAGAAAGCAGTGATAACTATTAACCTTCATGGATAAGATAAAAAAAAAGTGTGATTGCCTGAAATTCTCCAGTGGGGTTTAGAATTATGAAATATATTCTACACCAACATAACACATTAAAAATAATTAACTAGTCAAAATTGTAACATCCTAAATTTCTAGGAATTTTAGAAACAGGTTCGTCTAGTGATTATGGTAAGAGCATCGTAACAGTCTCTTTCCAATTCTGTGTGTCCCACTATATTCTTATCCAGGACATTTAATTGTCCCATGGCCTTTAGTGTTGACCACAGATTGTTCCTGATCTTTACTACAGACTCTAGGAACCATTGCATCATACTTAAAAAAAAAGTCCTGTCTCTGTCACAACCGCACACTCTGTTTTATACATCTATGGAGGCCACACTCTGTCTGTGTAACAACCCTCTTCTGTGAGCTGTGGCCTTGGGAAAGAGTTCATAACCCCTTTGGTAGAAACAGTCACTTCTTAATTGGAACGTATTCTGGAAATGGCATTGGCCTTTGCATAGTATCACGACATTCCTGTGAAGCACTGACCCCTCACCATTCTTCTCTCCCATATCACTGGCTCTCTCCACGCCCCCCTGAAAAAAGGTAGCTCAGGATATTTAATAACTTTATGTCTAAGCTTCTGCGAGTTACAGTACCACAAACCTAAAACTGTACCTATCATCAAACACTTCCAAATGGATTTAGAGGTTACCTATGTTGTTAACCTTGACTGTGCCCATTAAATAAATCACTAATGCTATTAACTCATATTAAAGAACATATCTGAAATTTAAAAAGCTACAATATATATTATTATGTATTTAAAAGGATAAAAGGCTATTGTCTCAACAATTTTCAAACCATTTGAAAAATATAGTAATAAATAATAATCAAATTTAATTTTTTTCTGCTTATATACGCACTGAGTCAGCATGATAAAAATGAAAAATGAAATTAGCTTGAAAGGAAGAGACTAAGCCTCTGGGTCTAAATAACTATAGGACATTTAGAGAATTATTGAACTTTCTTGGCTTTGGTTTCTCCATCTATTAAATAGAAGGTAGGAATAACAGAGAAGAGTATAGAAGCAGTTTACTATATATTCTTCAGATTTTTCATCAAAGACTAAATTCTATGTGTTACATTCAGTGAAAAAGGTCCAGACTTATAAAAAGAAAATTCCCTTCTTGAGAATTTGTGTGTGTGTGTGCATGTGTGTTTATTCTGTCTCCAATACAATTCAAATGAATTCACTAAGTATCCACTGAAGATCTAGTATTAGTATTGGTCTAGATAAAGTATTGGTGTAGATATAGCAGGCTTTTCTCTTTATTAACAGAAAATAAAACGTACTCAATTTTCTTATTCAGGTATCTGGAAGGCCATAACGTTTTCTCCCCTTAGTGATATTCTATTATAATTATAAAGGTGCAGCCCTGACAAAAACCCAGGGAAGAATATTTCAGGGACAGAGACTATAACCTAGATGGCTTCCTTCAAAGAAGAGTCAAGAAATTGTTACAGCTTCAACCCATCTACTGAAACACCACAAATGACTTTGAGACCTTGCCACATTATTAACCTTATCAGTTCTGCAAGATGCTACTCTTGGAATGACATTTCTACAGACTGTACTTTTCTTAAGCATTCTTGCTTTTCAAGCCATTAAAACACTGGAGATGGTGGGGAGGAGTCTAACATTCTTGAGACTATGGAATTTAGTAAAAATGAGCTGAAATAGGAGAGCATTTTCTGAGTCTTGTGAATATATGTGGTTTCATTTTTTCTTTTTCTTTGCATCACTCCTTCACTTTGTCTCTGGCTCCCGTTTCTCATTTCTGGAGCCCTCAGATCCACAAGTCAATCAGTTACTCATTTCACACATTTTGATTCTTTGGCTCCCACTTCTCGTCTGAGCACCTCTGTTAACCACCTGCCGCAGTGAAATAAATACTGATTTCTGTCTTTACCTGCTGTAGGTTCCAAGTACTTTAATATTTCACACTTGCTCTCCTTCCCAAGTACCCTTCTTCAACATCCCAAATGATCAATCATTTCTGATATAGGTAATAAATGTGTCAACACTCTTTTTAAAGTGTTACATTTTCATTGCACTCACTGTGGTCAGAAGTAATTCCTCAATATCCGGCACTGAAACTGCCTGTTTCAAAAGCCTCCACTCTTCTAGCCCCACATCCAGGGAAATGGAGATAATGGCTGCCTGGATGCTGATCTTGTCCTTAGAGCTTTTCACACATCAAGAGCAAGGCCACTTTTTCCTCATTAGTGCAGCAAGCACCTGTCCATACATTGTGATTTTAAAGGCTGTGAGAAGATCTTACTGCTTCTCCAACAATCTTTTCCCATGCCTGTAATTCCCTTAATTGGAGAAAACTTTACATACAAGAAAAAAATAAACGGCTGATTTGAGATCATTTCCTAAGAAAAGGATTCAAAAACTGAGAGGAACTAAGAAACACAGGACACTCAGCAACATAAACCTGAAGAAAAGGAGAGACATAAATGAGATGTTTCATAAAAAGGGAATCTTAATTTCTAAAGAGGTAATTGAGAGCAGTGAGAAAAAGACATTTTATCTTCCATTTTTATTTTTTTCTTCCTGCATACTCCATTTTACTTTATTTCTGATCACTGACTCTACCACCAAGATGCACTCCTTAAACATAATTTAAATAAAGTTTCAAGGTCATTAGGGACCCCATGACTGTTTTGTTGATAAAGTGTAGATACTTTATCTTGAAAACTTTTTTCACCAGAGATGACCTTGTGGGGACCTGGAATTGGCCACCCCAAAGATATGTCTCTTTGGCATCAGGATTATTTGAGGCTGATTGCTTTTGATAAACCGGGACAGGGAAGGAGGCTCTGAGGAATGGAACTTGCTCTTTGTTAGGACACCTTTGTAAGGTAAATCTCGATCTGTAAAAGGTGCCTCCCTCTCTGTACCAGGAAGAAGAAAGGAGATGACCTTCTCTCCAAAAACTCTTAATCAATACCAAAGGCAAGGACTTAAATCTGCATTTTATTGTGCTAGTCTGGTAACCTCCTGTAACTGACTTCCCTTCCCCTCCCAACTTTGGCATTTCTTTAAGGATTAAGCATCTTTCTTTAGGCTAGGAACTGATTGCTGAGCTCACCTGTGACCACCCAGCTCCAGACAATCGACTTGCCTCCGGCTACGCCCTCTGAGACAGCAGACCACTACCTGCTGTGTCCATCAAGCACTGTGCCGACAGGGCAATCTTGTGACTATTGTGGGAGGGACATTTCAATCACATGTGAAACACCCTATTTGGGGGTATATAACCACTCTGTGCACCCCACTTCTTCGGTGCCCTTTCTTCCTTCGGGAAGAAAGGACCCGGGCCATGGTTCCTCATAAGGCTTTGTTTAATTTTCTCTTGCTATTCTGTCTCATGTGAATTTAATTCGTTCTCTGGCCAGATGAACCCACATTTGGGGAGAGGAAATGTCCTCCTCCCCTACAACCTACATCACTTTTCAGTTCCCTTCCAATCCCTAGACTATATGAACTACCCCAGATAATTTACACAGGCATTTCTAGGAGATAACTGAATCACATTATGCCAAATGTCCTCAAATTGAAAGAATTTATCAAATTCCATATCAAATTTCCCATTGCATTGACCTTTTATTTAGCAAGAATATATATCAAATTATCAGATTTCACAAAAACATATTTATGAATCAAACTAATATAAGAAAATGAATGCAAATATGTAATTAAGGCTTATATTTAGCCCATATGGATGAACTGAATGTTAGTAAGCATTTGTTGATACAAATAAACATTCAGAATTATATCAACAGCATTCCAGTTGTGATACATCTTTCAACAAAGACAGAGGCAAAGAGATTTCAATGGAAGCTGATGAATCATAAAAGTAGGTTAAATAGCTGGAAAGATATTGGATAACTTTGAACACCGAATGTCTAGGGCAGTGAGATAGCTATTCTGCTAAATGGACAACAGAATCAACAGGAAATGTCAGGTGAGAGCTGAGGTAAATCTGAAGCCATTTCATTTGAAAACAAAAAGAACTTGTTTATCAAAATAGGTAATATAACATTTTAATCATGGATGCATTTTCTTTTCTTGACACTAGGCAAACAGCCAAATTCTTTCCAGGGTTTGAGAGCCAGGGAAGAGTCGTTCTTTAAGTAACAGTCTTTCTAGCCAAGAACTATAATCCTGGGATATTAGAGCTGAGATTTTACTGCCCCCCCAAAAAAGATGTATCATATATCCATGATGTTATATCTGAAAATATCAGTGATTGATTCTATATTTTAATGGTTATTTCAACTAAAATGCAAACACATTTTAGATATTCTGTAAGGCAATGTTTTGCTCTGTTTTACCAGAATAAAGCAATAACATTTTTGTATCTTTTCAACTATTAAAAAACGTGTTACATATGTTAAATTAAGCCTCGAGTGAGTTGGGTTTTAATCAATTCTTCTTGATTTATGTGTCTTATTAATCTAGCTCAATTCAAATAACCATTTATTGAGGGCAGAATCAATGCAGACGCTGTGTAAGGTAGAATGTTCTTGCATTTAGTTTGAAGTAAGGAGGGTAAGAAAATTGCAGATGCTGAAAGTAAAGACTGAGAGTTTGAGAACACTACTCAGCCTTGTGTTTTTTCACTGTCCTTTGAGATCTCCCTGCCTCCTTGCCCATACCTTAGCCTCTGGTAATAAATCCTTCTTGAACTATCCTAAATTGTTTGCTATCTCTTTCTACTTGGGACTTTGACTGATTGAACTCTTAAAACAGAAACCAGTTTAGGGGGCTGTTCCCCAATACCTTATAAATTCTCCATTTCAGCACCACAATATCAAGCCAGGAAAACATTTCTGCAGGCTAGAGAGCCCCAAATCCAATCAGAAAAGATTCTTGGTGTAAGGGAGGAAAATATAGCTCATATTCAGGAATAAGAATGATGATATATCAATAAACTATCCTAAAAGATATATTATATCTCAAAATAATATTTCAATAAAATATCCATAGATATGTATAGAAGATTACATTGGAGCTTTATAAAGGTTAAATTTTGTTAGTTTAGACATGATTCTATTTAAAGGGAATAAAAATAACTGTTTAAGCCCATGTCTTTGAGATAGAAGGGTCTGAAATGAGGAAAATTTGCTAATCTGTCCTCACTTTAATTAAACTGAAAATATCAATGATATATGTCATGCTTAAGGTTCAGAAATAAATTTTTGGTCAGCATACTTTGATGCTAATCTTCACTGTGGCAAAAACCAAATGAAATTCAACTTTGTATGCAAAAGTATCTTTAGTTACTTAAATATGTGTAGCCAAAAGCAGTCAAAGTCATTGAGCCTGAATCAATATTTTGCAGATAATATAATTAAGAATAATTAAGATGACTTTGACCAGAACTCTAATACTTAAGTCTCTATTCTGTCCTTCTGTCACACGACTCCTGTTATGATGGTACCACTCCTAAATGCCTATACTCACGGTTAAGAAAAACAATTTTATTGTGATTTTTCCTTGCAATGAGATTTGTTTTCTGTTCTACTCTAATAAACATTAACTGGTTAGTTGGACAAACGGTTATTGTTAAAACGTAACTCTAATAAACATATTTAGTTGACTTGTAGATGGACTGTTGCTACAAATACGTGTGCAAATATGAGTACTTTTACAAATACTTTGAACAATTTTTACAAATATAACTTTTGTTTGCTGAGCTACATCTCTTTAAAATAAAAGACAGTTACAATTTTTTTTCTTCTACTATTTGCTGGAACAATCTATTTATCTTGGCATCGGACACACTCCTTCCCCTACCTTGATCTTGCATTTTCAACATAATCTCGCACTCTACTCCCCACAAGAAAACTCCAGAAATTTGCTGCAACATATAATATGATTTTCACTTTTTCATCTTTACGAATCCTCTTTCCTCTGTCAGAAATATTATTTTGCCAACACTTTTGATAGAACTAAATTTTTCTTCAAGCTCAGTTCAGATATTACTCCTACTAAGTGTACTTTCCTAGCACTGCAGTCAGGAGTAATTTCTCGCTTTTATCTGTTCTTACATTTCCTCTGTTGTAGTATTTACAGGCACTATTTTAGTTCTATGTACTGTTAGTAAGTGTATAACTGACCTAATATCCACACTGCTGAAAATGTGAAGAAGGTCACAAAGATGAAAAGAACTGCGTGCTCAGGTGGGGTTGAATGCACTGTAGACATGAAACTATAAGTTGGAAACAAAAAGTAGTGAGACTTGAATGACAAGATAAAGGACAGGACTTCACTTCAGTAAACAGTAGAGAGATAAAAACGAAATTTCTCTTTATTTTTGAGCAAGAAAAAGTATTTTTAAACTAAAGATTAAGAAAAGAGACCATTTCATACCATGAACCATTTGGCTCCCACATGTTGCTTCCTGTAATAGTTGGCCCATAGTAGTCACTCAAAATGTAAAGCTGAATTTAAGATATGAACAGACATATTGTTTACAAAGCAATTCATTGGAAAGGACTACTGAATCAAGAATAATGACATTTAAAGGATCTGAATATTTGCTATTGAACAATTTAGTTGTTATTTTTTTTCAATAATAAGAATACTTTTCTAGCTATGCCTAAAATGATCTTGAGATTTTGTTATGAGTATTTTCTCATTCCTTCTGCCAGAATCTATGGTAATCTTCCCTTCTATTCACTGGAAGAAAATGTTTTTAGGCTATTCATCAAAAATACCATAAACACAGCAATTATATTTGGCAAAACATAAAACACAAGTCACTTATAAATATTGATTTTTCCAAACGTTACTATGAACTAGTATAATATTGTGCAGGTTTTACAGATTGTATTTAAGATCAATTTTTCAACACTCAACATGTGTATCTGGATCACTGCACCTAATATTGCCTCACAAATATTTGAGCATAACTGAGTAGCTATATCCCAGATATATCCCACTATAATGCAAAAAGAGTGACATCTGCTTCCTCTCTTATTCATTTTCATAAGAATATGAATTCTACTTTTTTTTATTAACCATCAATACTTGTTATAAAATAAGATACATCCTTCAGATGTAACCCCAAGAGTTTCACCGGCTGAAAGATCGGCTTCCATACCTGTGTCTTCTTGGCAGGAAGATGCTTCATTTGGATAGGAAAAAGATAGAGTGGGAGCCAGGAACAGTCATATAATGTGCTTCGGCAGCTTTTCTACGCCACCGTATTTTTATTTTTAATCCCTAGGGATAATTCACAGAGAAAGAATCTCCTAATATGTTGCTGAAATATGGATTATATTGACAGCCAAAATGAAAACTTGCTCAGTTTTCTTAAAGGTTTAAAAAGATATACGCACTTCAAGATGGTGTGGCATGTGAAACTACAAAGAAGGAAACATATATTGCAAATTAATATTAAAATATTTTCACATGATCTTCACCTGTAATAAGTATAAAAATATAGTTTGTAATGATTATTGAGGTATGTGAAATAGGAGTAATCTGAGGGGAAAAAAGTATAATTGTATGTATTTGAAGAGGTTTCAAACTCTCACTTAAGTTATAAACCTTTTCAACTAATATCTGTGTTATGTAACCTCAATGTAAAGGAAAGAGATTTATTAAAAAACCTATTACTCCTACTTCCCTCCTTTCCTCTCTCTTCCCTTCCTTCTCTTTCTTTTCCTTTATTTATTTCGACCTTTACTGAGCACTTTCTATGTACTAGAGCTATATTCAGTGCAAAAGTTTCAAGAGAGAGTAAAATCTACGATTAAGTATAGGAAATTGATGCTTTTAAGGTACACTGTAAAAAGAGGTGCTCAAGTAGAGTTAAGGTGGTTACATTCACCCAGTTTAAAAGATTAACACTTACCCTGCCTTGGCCCATGGAGTCTCCACAGCAAATAGTGTTCTAGGTGCACCCACGTCCTTACTTCCCTTAGCTAAGGATGGATGGATTTGGTGGTAATTTCACAGGCTTTTCTCATAGAATGTTTACTTTTACCTTTTGTCTTTTGTATAATACACAGGATTTATACACTGGGGTTCTTTTTCTTATCAGTTAGTGCAGGACGTGTCAGCCTGAGCCAAGCCTTTTTGTCAAGATTTTGAGAACAGGCATCTCCATCACAAATTTCACCAGTGATTTTTGGCAGTCTGTGGATCACCAGGAAACAAGAACAAAGAAGGTACTAAGTTAACTGGTTGGAACCTCCTAAAGCAATATTTCTGAATTGGATGCATACGCTGTATAATGAGGCTAATTGCTACTGCTTCCCCTCTTTCTTCAGGTAACCCTTCCCCAACACTCACCACACCTGGCACTCTTCATGTACATAATTTGAACTGTTCTGTTGATGGAAAACTATTGATGAAAATGTTTCCAAGGGGAATAAACTTTTAAGAGATTTGAGGTTTGAAAAATTCAATATATAGTTTCCCGCTTAACCAAATAAAGAAAAAGCCATCAATTGGAAGAGAAAGAAATGTCAGCTTCATTCCTGACAGGTCTGTTAGAGACCATGGCTCAGCGTGAGAGCTCCACGTGCTGGTCACAGGTCTAGAACTTGTACAGCGCATGAGAGGAAGTGGTGGACTTTCCAGAGACATTATATCTAACGGGTTCACCAACTCACACTGATTCAGGATAAATGGGAGATAACAGAAATAGAGATCTCTTTCACATAATGCTGAAATTTTCCCCTTCCACTTGAGAAATGCGGAGCAATTAATTCACTCCACCTCAAGTTGTAGGGGGAAGAGGAATGGGCAAAAGGACCAAGGAAATGCTTTCTTATGCAAACCAGAGAAATTGGAAAGAATTATTGCAGCAAACTCCCAGGAGAAACTATGTACATTTCTGTCTAAAAGCACCATAGATACAATACCTTGTAGTATGCGACTACCATCTTGGTGACCTCCATGGAAACAAAGTAAGTTCTAAATTTCTTTGAGCTGGCTTGGTTTCAGTCTTCATTTTTATTAGCACAGGAGCCCTGGGGGCCATGACTCCTGAGGAGGTAACCAAAATATTAAAAATTTCTTACAGTAGATAATACAGAATATCACATGTGTTCTGTGTTGTATAAGAGGAGAAGAGGGAGCGAGTTTCTGCCGTCTCGTAGACCTTACTTCCTGACTCACCACACAGTACCAATTGAAATACTGTGACTAAACGAATATTAAGGACAACAGAGTTTTCTTTTTATCTTTTTAATTGATGAGGACAGCTTACTAATTAGCCCGCTTAAAAGCTAATATTTCCCACCAAATGCATAGCCTCTCCCCAAAAAGTAGATCAATATTAGCCCTATCCTTTGATAGGAAAAAGGGGAGAATAATGCACCAGTTTTATTATTTCCATGATTATTCTGGTGCAAAAACCTCATTAAGAGGAGCAACATCAGCTATAGCAGCATGTATTGCTAATTAAAACAAATCCCTTATATTATAGTGACTAAACAGAAACCAAATAAAGATAGGAGTCTGAAACCTCCAAAATATGGAGCTCTAGAAACTAATACTTTACATTTGTATAAGATAATATAATATTTCGTGAACGATTAAGAATCAGAAGAAGAACCAGAAGTCACATAAGTTGACCCCTCATTGTTATTTTTTACTAATAAAATGTTGATAGTAAAATAAGTACCACACTTTATAAAGCATATGTAATGAACACTGTTTGTATGTCAAGATTAACTATTTCAGCACATATTCAAATACGTACTCATAAAATTGTTTTTTTTTCTTAACTTTTTATTGAAGCCCCAGTAAAAATCCAGGAAGTAGAAATGAATTGAGGTAGGCAAACCTGACCACACGGGAGTCTCTGGCTGTTACAGACAAAGCCGTATTTCCCCAAAATTTATATGTTGAAATCCTAAACCCTAGTATCTCAAAATGTGATTGTATTTGGAGATATGTCTTTTAAAGAGGTGATTAAGTGAAACTGAGGCCATTAAGGTGTGCCTAAATCCAAGCTGATTGGTGTTCTTGTAAGAAGAGGAGATTAGGACGCACAAAAAGGAAAGGTCATGTGAGGACACAGTGAGCGGGAAAGTGGCCATCTACAAACAAGGAAAGAGGCCACAGAAGAAACCAGACCTGCTGACACCTTGATGTGGACTTCTAGCCTCCAGAACTGTGAGAAATAAATTTCTGTTGTTTAAGCCAACCAGTCCGTGGTGTTTTGTTCAGCCCCAGGAAACTAATACTCTCTCCATTCTTAGGGACTGCACGTGGTTTGACTCTGCCAGAAAAGCTGATTCCAGACTCCGGCGAGCTTGGTTTCAGGATTACTAGATACTTAAAGGTTACTCACAAGTAAATAGAAATCAGATATAATAGAGGTTATTAATAAGAAAGAGTTTTCTAAATTATAAATTTTAATGCTTTATAATTCATTTTTTGTTTAAAAACTACAATTTCTAAGTTTAAAGGAGCTCACATGCCTTGTTCAAGTGTATCCATAGGTAAAACTGTAACTAATTTTAGTTCTTAACTATGAAATTGATAAGTTGATTATAAACACGTTTGTGAAAATTAAATTCTTCTTTAAAGACCAATACACATACTTATTAAAGCAATTATATTTATTAAAGTTACAGAAGCATCAAAGAGCTTAATTAATGAACTGGCATTTGAATTTACTCCATGAAGCAGGCATTACCCTATTTTCTCTTTAGCTCTATATTAATACATGCATTTAATAGCGGAGTATGATATTCACATTGGCAATCTTAGTTAACGTTTTTACCGTAGTTTCTATATGTCAGGTTTGTCCATCTTTAATACTTTATTTAACTCTTCCTCACACTATTCAAATTTTCTTAACACAAACATAACCCTATAGCATCAGGCAAAACACAGTAACTTCAAGCCTCCTCACTTAATCCAAGACTGACTATGGCACATTTTTCATTATAGCCCATGGAGTCTTAGAACTGCATCAAAGTCGTGTTTATTAAATACACTTAAATTATGAAAGTATTATGCAATTAGATATAAAATAGGCAATGCATATTCACAATCTCATAATCTTTAAATTGAAATGGAAATAAAACCTTGCTATTTTTTTGGATAATATAGATATTAAAGAGAATAAAAAAGTAAGTCCGTGCTCCCACCACAGTGACAGTATTACTTTGGAAGAATTTTTTCAGGTCAAGATTGTTTGATATGATCGTACTGCACTGACAATTTTATACACTGTTTTCCTTCATAGTTTTATCTTTTGATGTTTTTTCATATATTATATTTGCACTAAGTTCTAATAGGTATGTTCAAGCGCTCATCGTAAAAATCAAAAAAACTTTACCTAGGGTTATGATAAAAAGACAGTTCAGGATGTTGGAAGAGGTAACTGAAAAAGCTATAAACCATTTAAAAGCACACATTTATTCAACAGGCTTTTTGAACCATCAAATCAATTAAGCAATTAAGTTAATTCAGCAATTAAGCAGCTATGTTAGCCCACAAAGAGGAGAGATATGGGAGAGGAGTAAATGGCGCATCCTCTCTTATGATAGAGACTGATGGGGTCAATCTCTCTCTATTTTCTTGGAGAGTGGGTCCCTTCCAGCTGGTGCTTCATGGCCTCTATTTACTGATAGCCTCATCCTGTTCTGCTCAACGAGTTGCTTATTCTCTGGTATCTTTACTCCAGTCTGTGAAAATTCTCAGCATATTCTGAGGAGATGCAGTGACCAATGTTGTGGATCTCTGATACTTAATGGCACAGAGGGCTTTTTATGCTACTAATGGCCCTGGGTGTTATATATGAGTCTGTTAAAAAAAAGTTACTTGTTTATAAATTATGTTTTACTTGTTTACAACATTAGGACAGTTTATATCTTAAGCATATAGCAAGTCTTTACTTTTGAGTGAGCTAAACTAACAAGTAGGTAAATAGTTTTATTTACTTTGCTTATTTTCCTGCACAATGCACCACAGTAAACAACTCGGGGTGAGACATCCTTTACACAACTTATAACTTACCCTTACTGCATCCATATTATTAAATAACACCATCTTTGATCATATTTTAAACATACGTTTGCTTTTATATACATACATATACATAGAAATATATGTGTATGTATTTACACAACTCTCATTGTGATGGTTGTATACATATGGACAGATGTTTAAATACACACACACACACACACAGATTAGTCAGGTGTGTCTAGAAAAACAGAAATCACTCTAGACATTTAATCAAAAAAAGCACCCAATATAGGGAATTATGTGCCTGTGGGGCCATTGGCAGCCATGGAGGGGTGAAGGACACAGAGATCACTGTTAGCCTTGATGGACTCAGGAAGCACTAGAATTTCAGTAGGTAGACATCAAAATTTTAGCTTCACAAGCACTAAAGCAGAGGCATAGGATCACAACTGTAGACTGCTCTAAACCTCGCATGTGAGGTCTTCTCTTGGCTCTGTCTGCTTCTACTCTAGAAGCATAATTCTTCTCCTTCTTTTCTACCTTCCGAATGTCATCATAGTGTCTCTCAGTTAGTCTACCCTGAACCAAAATTCTGCTGACAGGTGAGTCTTGGAAATGTAGGTGCTAGGACTATAGAAGAGCCTAAAAAGCTAGGGATGGTATGGAGTATAAGCAGATGATATCTGTTATATCCGAGATATTACATACATGATTTGCTAAACCAATTCACTATACTGGAATAATTTTCTATTTCTATTACTTCTGAAGATGAGGATAATTTAGGGTGCTTACTTTCTTGAAGTGTGATGATGAGGAATTTTCTTCAGTGTTTGTATGGATTACGGTATCTCCAAATTATGCTTTTGATGGATCAGGAAGAAAAGGCCAAGGAAAGTCATTGAGGATATGATTCCCTTGTTCCTTGGGCAATGTAAGTATTAGTACTAGATAGAATCTCAAGTTTATTAGTAAATAAAGTTATCTGTATGATTTTTTTTTTTAAGAAATGGGACATATGGAAAACATTGACGACATTTTTTAATCTGTTCTGATCAGTGATGTAATTGTTTAAAATCACCTTGTATTCTGACAAATATTTGACTGTTATTTGTATTTTTAGAGCTGTTATAGAATTTATTTTTTTCCTATAATAATATTTTCCTGGGTATTTGGAAAGGAACTTTAGAAATGAATTTATAGGCATTCCATCTTCTTTGTGACCTGTATAGTACACATTTCAAAGATACTATGTGGCCCAATATTTGAATAAATAATAAAGATTATGCAATAAAACTAAATTTTTAAATAGTAGCAAAACTGATTAAGTGAATTGACTTTTATGGCAGGAAATAGAAAAGGAGACTTACTGTGATAAATGAGAAACCATGAAATTAATGATGACTCTAAAACCGCCTAACTCCTCAAATTCAATTTGCAAAATCTATCATTAATATGCTCTATCCTGGAAAATAAAGAAAGTGATTAAAACAATTAAATAGATACCTCTCATATCTCAAAATACCTTAATCTTTCCATACGGTGGATATGTTTCTTAAGATATTAACTAAAATACCCTCATGAGGTCCGAATGGAAAAATAATCTCTAAAATGAGTTTTCTTGCTCTCACCACAAGGAACTCTTAAAATGAGAACATATTGAGTTGTTCATTCATTTGTTATTTTTTTAAATTTAAAAATATGTACTAAGTAATTTTTATTTGTTCAACACTATTTATACACTATGAATTTAAATATAAGGATGGGGCAAGAACCTAATTGTTTTCTAAAAACATCAAATAGAAGTTAAAAAGAGGAGTCAATTAAAAATTAAACCGGTCTTAAAATTTCAAAGATTTGAATTTATGTTAGGAGAACACTATTCCTTTTTGGGGGCCCAGAAAATACTTGATCTCTCAGATTCCTCCCCCAAAACCCTCTGATTAAAAAATACATATTAATTGTCTCCTTTTTATAACACCATCTTTGGAAACAACATAGAGAGAAGGGGTTGAGCTAGCTCTCTTGTTGTTTGAAGGCAGAGTCTTTGTCTCAAACATTAAGCTAAGAAGTAGAGGGAAAACCAGAGTTCTGAGAGCTATTTAGTGGACAGAAGTGATAAACCTTGGAAGAGAACAAGAGAAAGGAAAACTAATTCATTCATCTCACACATATTTATTGAACTACTGTAATATCACTGGTTTGGGATAACACTAAATGATACAAAAATCCCTGCTGTCATCAATTATATGTTCTAATGGAAAGAGAATTCTCAATGTTCAAGCTACAAGTCCTTGGATCCAACCTAACATATTAATTGAGAACTTTTATTGCAAGATGAATCTAAATCTGCGACAGGCTTGATCTATCATCAGTGAAAGTCCCTAGTCCCCCAAATAAATTGGAAGAATGTAATAAAGTGATGCATTCCCTGAAGAAAAATCTTCCAAATAGTTATTTTACATATGGACAGTCGATTAAAGGATGCCTGCTGAGAACAGACTCTTTGGTAGCCAAACTATCCTGGCTGCCTGAGAACTCACTCTTCTTCTAGGATAGGAATCTTTGCTATTCCTGCCCAGAAAGACCACTGCGATTCTTTCTTCCTCTGTCATACTCCAAATGGCAACTTTTATTGCCATTCTCCTGTACCATTGTGTTTTGGACGTGTGAGAGTTTATAAAATTTATCATTTCTCCACAGATTGTTTGGCTGTGATGAGCTCCATCGGCACCCAAATGAAAAGAATGCTAATCATCCTGGAAGTGGAATGGGGCAGGCTATGTGCTGTCTTCCTCTGGGGACAGGATGAGTGAGTTTTCAGTTGTGTATAGGATAGTTGCATTAGGTTAAGAGAGAACATTTTCTAAATGGAGTGTATGGGATGAAAGGTTCTGGACGCCCATAGTAGTGGTTGAATATAGCTGATATACTGTGCTTTTTTCAATACAATATTCCTACTCCTGATAACAGACACTATCTCTTTCTTTCAGAAACTATCCCACACTTCTGCTCTGTCCATGTGATCTGCGGTGAATGGATGCCAACTCCAGGTTCCAGGCTTGATCAAATTATATGAACCTGGTAGTCAGAGCACCTTCTTCCTAGGCCATATTGACTCGTTCATGCGTGGTCATAGAAAGAAAATGTAGACAAAAGAGGGAGTGGGAAGATTCCTGACTACGTTGTTTGAACTCACAGCAATAATAATGCTAAATCATCTCCGATATTAGCAGTTTCAATGAGTATAGGGGCTATGTCTGTCTTGATTACTGTACTATTCTCAGGCAATGGGAAAGTACCTGGAAGATAACAGGAAGATAACTGTTTGTTTAATTGAATAAAATCAAATTCAATTGAATATTTTAAATTGTTCCTGGACTGTGAAAGTGTAATTCTCAGATGAAAGGAGAAAAGAGTAAATTATATCGCACAATGAAAAGTGCACTAAGTAGCCCTGAATTATTGATCTTCCTTCCATTGGACACTTCACCTTAAATCTTGTCTTTTGTAATCTTTTTCATGTTCTCAGCTCAAATTTCAAGCCAGGATACAAGAGAAAAAGGCTTTCCTTGCCACATTTACTCCGTTCTTCATAGTATTTGGAAGACTTTATGTTCATTATTTTAGAATTTTTTCATAATATATTCCTTAGTCCTACTTGTAGTCTACTAGTAAGATACACTGCATTGTTTCTTCTTTATTTACAAGCAAAAGGCTTTTTTGACCAGATAGTTGAGAAAGGGAACATAGGAAAATTAACAGTTATGGGTAGGAACATAATGAGTTGAGTTCTGGATGTGTTGGGATGACATGCTGTGTGATATCTGGGTGGAGAAATCTGGTATGGTCTGCAGAGTAGAAGGAAGTCTTGAGCTGGAAAAATACATTTCAGGGTTATCATTTTATAGATGCTAAGTAATTGTAAACAGGCAAATAGATGAGCCCATTCAAGGAGGATATCTAGACTCAAAAATGAAGAATGGAATCAGGGACAAACTAATATTTGTGGTACAAAGAACAACGCATAAAAATAAATGTAACAAAAGTCAAGACAGAAAATATATCATGAAGTAAGATTAATGTAAACTGAAGACAGATCAAGTAAGATTCATTAATTTGTTCAACAAACATTTATTAAACTACTACTATGTGCCAGGCACTATTCTAAGTGTTGTAAAACAGTAGTGAATGAAACTGAAAATGATCTCTGTTCTCCTAGGACTTAAATTTGTCCACTCCACTGCCTTCCACACACTGCTGCCACAAGGGGAGATAGGCAAGGGGCCCATGAACAGATCAAGAAGAGCTGCACCATTCAGCAAAGAATGTCCATCCCCAGTTCAGCATAGTTTAAGACTGATCAGGAAGGCATAACATCTCGACATTGATTGCAGGCGAGAGAGAGATGAGATTAACTGAAAAGGCCCATTGGATTGAAATATCTTTAAAGTCCTCAAGAGATAGGTGCAGCCAATCCTGGAGGATTGCCTGACACATGGCAAGAAACTTGCAGGGGAGGTTGTGTGACTGTTCTGGGTGCCTACAGCAGGGGGTTCACAGGGTAAACAATATTTATTTCTACCCCCATTGATCTCAAATGTTGTAAATGGAGTTAGCGTCGTGCTCAAATAACTCACAGGTGACAGCTGATATGTGGGCCCCACACCTAAGTGGATCTCAAGAGTTGAGAGTAGACCATGGGTAACTCAAAGCCCTGAACTCAACCTGTGTCCTATACAGGTAAGAATCACCAAAAACCAGCCTGTCATCCCCATTCTGGCCATCCAGTATCATACTATAGTGGGAAAGAAATACCATGCTGGCCAGCAGGATCAGTCTGTTTACCAGGCTGTCCTCCTGGAACCAAGGCCCTGGGACAATCACATGAGGGAGTTACAGAACACCTCAGGACATCGAGTCAACCCCACACACAGCGCAGAAGGTTGGAAAACTCCCCAAAAGAGAAAACAGGGACCTTGTCCCATGAGATTCACAGTGGCAGATCAGTACACCATTGTGACAGTACTGCCAGTGCCCACAAGACTTAATGGGCTTGTGGCCCTCTGCCCAGATAGCACTACTGGCCCTGGCTGCTCCTAGCCACCAGAGGACAACTTAGGAAAACTGAGAAAAACACTCCAATGCACAAGAGACTCCGAGGCACCAGGCTGGGCAAAGGCCCTCTTTTTCAGGTCTAAGGGTCATATTACAATGCACTTCCCAAACAATCTACTAGCCCTCAAATCCTTGTCTCAGGTCACCTTCTATGACAGGTATGTTCAACTAAATTAACACAGCCAGTATTCACAGAACTGACAGAAATGACTGCCTGTATTGACTGAACTTGGTACAAATCCAAGTTCTACCATGGGGGTTGCAGAAGTAGACATATTATTTAATTTTCTAAGCCTCAGTTTCCTCACTGGAAAAATGAAAACAATTTTTTCCTTATAGTACTATTGTAAGGGTTTAAAAGGATCAGATATGCTAAGTTCCTCACACCATTCCTGGCACAAAATAAAAACTCAACAAAGAGTATCTCTAATTAACCAATTAAAGTCTTCTTTACTGCAATTTGTGATAAGGAAATAAAGGAAATGGTGTCTACCCTCCAATTCTTTCCCTCATTCTGATGGAAAATGGAAAATATGTCCAATGAAAAAATGTAAGATTTATAAATAGTAATGAATCTCCATATAGGAAACTAAATACTAAGATTATATTTTAAATAATATAAAACTATGAAAATAAATTGTCAACTCCTACTCAAATCAGTTCATCAAAACACTAGATGCTTGAATAAATTCCCAGTTATTCACTGAAATGTTGTTATAGGTTAAAATAAATTAAATTATCATGCTTATTTACTACTAAATTTTTAAAAAATGAACTCAATGTATTCTGGTGACTCAATGACTAATCACCTGACCTGAAAAGGACAGGCGTTGACTAGATGTGTGTCAGGTAGCTGTCTTAGTCTGGGCAGGCTTTTATAACAAATTATTAGAAGTTCAAGATGAAGGTGCTGGCAGATCCAGTCTCTGGGGAGGGCCCGCTTCCTGGCTTGTTGATGGCTGTCTTCTCCTTGTATCCTCACATGGCTAAGAGCAGAAAGAAGCAGGCTTTGTAACAACTTTTACACAGGCGCAAATCTCATTCAAGACGGCAGAACCCTCCTGACCTCGTGTAATCCTGAGTACCTCCTAAAGACCCCACCTCCTAGTACCATCACAGTGGGGAGTAGGGTTTCAACATACGGATTTGGGGGAGACATAAACATTCAGCCCATAACAGTAACCAAGTTCACAGGAACTTAAAATGCATATAAAGGGTAAAAATACACCCATTTTGAAAGACTGTGTTATGTTACTTTTTTTTTTCTAACAAATGCTAAGATACCTATTAGAATAGTGACAAGTATGACTTCAAGAGTTTCTCTGAGACCATTTTTAATAGTAAGTGAACGTTGATTTTTTTTGTTGGTTAAATACAGCTTAAGTGCAATAAATATTCATCTGAATCACCAATGACTAAGATACAGAATATAAATAAGAAAAGAGTAGAGGAGAATAACTCATATGAATAACAGGTGCAATTTGAGAGTCAGAGGAAAGAGAGAGCCAAAAATGCTGAAATAATCATTATATTTAGTCATTAATGGGGTGATGCCAAAAAGACAAAGTAGCTAACTTTATTGTAAATTTAATATTAAAAATGATTTAAATTTTGTGCATATCATTTAAGCATCACCATCAACAATGATTACCTTTAAAATAAATAAACTCTCCCAGCATATAAAGCTTGATTCCTACAACTATATGATCTCCTGTTCTTGCACCTCTCTGGAAGCTTATTCTTTCCAAAAATATTTATTGTATGTTCTACTCCATGCTCAAACTTATCCAGTCACTGGGGAGCCTTCTTACAGTTTTGTGAAGAAGTAAACAATAAATTAATAACACAAATAAAATAACACTGTTTCTTCTCAGGCATATTTACTGTATGCCTTTTATTTTTATATTAATATCTATATTTCCTATGGCTTACAGTTATTCTATCGTCCATCCAGATGTTCTCAATTATTCCTCAAACATCAAATATGTATACACCTTTGATTCTCAAAGCCGTATGTTTGTACCTGACCTTCTCTTTCAGCCATAGCCTTAAATTTCCAACTATTCTATCTGATATGACTAAAATAGAATGTCATCTAAGTTGGTTCCTGGCCTGTTCCATGCAAGAACACACTCCAAAGAAAAGTCTTTCTATGTGTTTTTTTTTTTCATTTTTCACATCCTGTTGCTAACAAAATCTGATATTTTTAACTTTTGAATTGTTTATTCATTTAACAAAACTTTACCACTTATTCTATGTCAGGCACTAAAAACAGAGAGAGATAAAAAATATATAGTTTTTAAAATGTGGTAGTTATTTTTTGGAAAACATGATTCATTATAACACAGTATGAAAAACAGTATGATGAAAAGTCATATGTCGTCAGCATGAAGGAAGATCCGCTCAGACTGAGAGTGGAGCGGTCTAGGAAGAACTCCAAGAAAAAAGAGTCATTGTAGCCGCGACTTGAAGTGCAAATAAGCACTGTTTAGATGTCAAAGCAGGCTAGAAAGGGGATTCTAGACAAAGGGTCGGCTGGTGCACTGTCATTGATTGTGATAGAACATAGTACTTTCTAATATGATCAGATGGTTATTATGACTCAAGTCAATAGATTGGATATCAGGAAATGGCAAAAGATGAGTTTGGATAGCCAGGGAGGAGCTAGATAGCACTTGATCATTGTCCTGAAAGCTATGAGAAGTATTTGAATGGTTTAAACAAGGGATTTGCATCAAATATGTGCATTTGGAAAACCACTGTCAGTATTGTGAAGAAAGAATGTCATGAATATCAGCTTGGATGCAACATAACCTGTTGGAGACAAACAGCTCACCTAGTGTCAGTAATCTAGGGTTCTGTTCTAGGTTTCTCTGACTCCAAGTTCTATACTCTCATCAACCCTGCTATAGGGGCCAAGATGCTTACCAAGAAATATGTACCAACTTAGTTATGTACCCCATGCCTTTCTTCTAGTCTCATCTTCCACCACTTACACTTCATAATGTTTACTCCAGTAAGACTGAGTTTTTAGTTCACCAAAACACCAGGATACTTCATGCTTCTGGACCTTTGCTTGTATTATTCACCACGTCCATATCTGCAAGTGTTACAGACAAAATCAGTATGGACCCCCATGGGAAGTTTAATTTGGATGTCAAGACTGATGACATCATAAACAAAGGGTAATGAAGGTTTCTGGGGTAAGCAAGACAGTCATTCCAAGCTGGTCTAAAAAGGAAAGAAGTGGGGAAAAGAGATTGGTTTGGGGTTTTTATGGTGGTTCAGGATGGGGTTCCTTTATGCCAGCAAAGGCTTGCTTGATTTGAAACTCCCACTGGTGTCCAAGGAAAGAACATCTGTGCTTTCTTATCAGCTTATCCAGATGCAGAGCAGAGGAGAGGAGGTGGTGTGAGGCTTAAAGCTGTCAGCAGTCAAAGATCAAAAAAACTGAGTTAGACCTTTTATTACAACTCACCCATGATGTTGCTGATATAAACAGAAATAATTATCAAACAGTCATGACTTCTATAATAAGGTTTACCCACTTACTCTGCTTTTATTTTTTTCTCCATAGCTCTTACCACTACTTGACAAACTTCATTTTTTTAATTGCTTATTGTCTTCCTTTCATGCTAGAACATAAGTTTTGTGACATCATATTCTTGTTCTATTTTGTTCACTGCTGTATCTCCAGACTATAAAATAGTGACTGACTTATAAGTAGGTGCTCGTACTTTTTAAATTTTTCATTTATTTATTTATTTATTTTTGCTGAGGAAGATTCACCCTAAGCTAATATCTTTTGCCAATCTTCCTCTTTTTTTATGTGAGCCACTGCCACAGCATGGCCACTGACAGACAAATGTCGTGGTACCATGCCCCAGAACCAAACCCGGGCTACCAAATCAGAGCACACCAAACTTTAACCACTAGACCATCAGAGCTGGCCCTCAATAAAGACCTTTGAGTACATTAAAGATAAGTTGAGGGAAAGGTGCATTGCAATAGCAGGTATTTGGAAAGAAATCTTAAAAGAGGCAAGATTGGTCTGAATTTGAAAGGAAGAATGTGATTTCAACAGACTGATAAGAAAGGATATTTAAAGCAGGGAAATGATACAACATAAAAAATTAATCTTGTACTTTGGCTATTTTTTCATTCTACTTTGTCTCCAATTTTTCCACATTAACTTGTCATTTAGTATTTGCTTAGGGTTGTCTCACCTGTCTATTGAAGCAAAAAAAAGAGTTCCAGTAAGAATGGCTTTGACAGTGATTGAGTAAACGCTCTTTGGTGATCTTGCTTTGTCTGTGGCATTAGGTATGGCTCATTGGTGGTATTAATGGAAAAGTTTAAAATAACTGAAATGATATATGAACTGAATGTTCCCAACAAACTGTACCTGAGTGTCAGAACAACGTGCCAAACATGTTTATTAAAGGATGAATACAAAGACCAAAACTCAGGAAATAAATTGAATCTACATTATTATAATGGAGTTATGATACTTATGCATATAAGCGGAATAGGCATTGCTTTAAAAATAAGCAAGGCACTCACTGTAGTGATGTCACAGCATCTATCTTAACAGTTGTAATAACTTTCTGTCCAACTTCACTGCTCTTATTTTCCCCACTCCACTCTACTGTGCACATTACTGCAAGATTAATTTTCTTGAAGCAAAGCTAAGGTGTAGTTACTCCTTTTAGCTATTTATTAAACAAATATCTATAATGTGCGAGTAATGTGCTAGATCCTTAGATATAGTCCTTATTCTCGTGAATTGCAAAACCTTCAATGGTTCCCTATTACTGAGAACAGCATTTCACAATGTATTTACGTTCATATGAATTAGGGAAGAAAATGGTCAAGTAGTGTGGATTCAGATTTCAGATTCAGTAAATTTTAAATCTACATTATGTCTTTGGATCTTCAAAGATGAATGGAGTATTTAGTATATTCCAAATTTTTTTGTTCAAAAATTTGTGTGTATGTGGAGCAGCTTTGATGGGGATGGGAGAAGTAACATTCTGCAGAAATGCTTATCTCACATAATTTTATAAATGTTCTTCTATAAATGACTTTGCACAAAGAAATTTCAATAGGCACTGTTAAAGGATAAAATAATTTATTGATTAGAGGCAAGTAGTGAAAAATTAGATCTTCGATTGTTTAAAGATGGCACTATGGAGAGTTTGGTAGACTAATTGCAAAATGCCTTATGGGAAATAATAAAGAAGATTGTATTTCTCATTCTAGGATTCACATCATTGACAAGTCATCCCCCAGTGCTTGACATCTACAACATGAACAAAAAAATCAATTTCACATTTTGAAAATTCTGACTGTGTTCTTTAGTGTACCAAAGAGGAGGCATCTAGTTTACACATTCACTCATATACAGGTGGTATGGCACACTCATGAATGAGTACCAATATATTAAAAGGCGCCTGCATTTTCTGTCCATAGCACACAAAATATCATTTCAAAGACCAGATTCCTTTTTTGAAAGAAAAAAAAAGAATGAAAACTTGAGAATGGTGACACAATGAAATTAATTAGAACTTCGCTTTCAAAGTAAGATCATTAGAGAAACGCAATTTGCTATATGTAGAAATTATGTTTTCTTAATAACCTTGAGCAGTGAGAACCGACAAACAATCTTAAATACATCAACAAAATATTCATTATTTCCCCCCGAGCCAGAGTGTTTTCTTTAGTTGGTACTAGCATGCAACTTAAGAGCAAATTGCAATGGAAATTTTGTTGAGGTGGACTGAGAGCTCCTGCAGCTATTTACCATCACTAAAAACAAGTTGATTACACACCTTGTAAATTGCCTATACTCAAAAGCAGCATTGTTTAATAAAGGACAAATGAGAGAAAATAATATGTTAGAACATGACACCAAATTTAATAAAAACAAACTCTTGATGAGTTAAAAAATTACATAATATTTATATACGTCTATTACAACATTGCTTGTTAGAAAACACTCAGATTCTACAGATTATTTTGAGAGACTCAGATCAATTCAATAAGGCAAAATCTTCTGGATCTACCTGAGTGTATAAAAGTTTATCTTAATTCATTTGATGAATATAGTTAGCGGACTTCACCATTTCGTATATTGGAGGGTATATTATTTCAACTAACATAGTCATAAAGAAAGAGATCAAGTCAAGGAAAATGTGAGTTTATATAAAATTAAGACCAACACTACTTGGAGAAAGGATTGTCCTCACATTCTCAATTTATCTTCATAAAGCCAAAATCATCCAAAAAAAAAACTATATTTACTGGTTTCCATGTGGGTCCAAAATTAAAGTAATAATAATGATGATGATGATGACAAAAACACACGACAGAATGGAAAAATCCAATATTTGTTTGAAATGGAAAATTGCCCTGCAGGTGTCACTATTGACAATAATCATGTAGTATTTAGACTTCTTTATAAGTATCACAATGCCATTTATAATACGAAGCATAAAAATTAGTGCGTTCAAGTTGCAGAGTTAACACGTCTTGGCTCAAGGGAGCCCACAAGTCTGACTCCAATATTCTCATCAATATGATCCTAGCACAACATAATTGCAGAAGAATACACATATACAGGTATGCGTTAATACACACATTGGAATCAGAAAGGACTATGCATAGTCCTTTACAAGTGCTTCATACTAGTTTGGAACCTTGAAAATCATTTTTTAAGCCTTCCAAGTCTCAATGTCCTCATTTAATCATGGTGATACATAAACAATATGTATAACTCTTGACAAAATGACAAATACTAATATACCGTAAACTTCTGGCAGAATTACTAACATACACATTTTTCCTTGTTCTTTCCTTTCTTACTCTCTCTCTATTTGGTCTTTTTTCTTTTGTTTTCTTGATACACATGTATTCAAAAAACATGGTTAATATGGATATTTCCCTAGTATCATCCATATTATTTTCTGAGATTTTTCAAAGAACAGGTTTCTCTTTCTGTTATTTAGTATTTTTTCTCATCACTGTTATTCAGCCTGTTACATCACTATCAAATAAGAGTTTGGACAAAGAAAACCATTATTAAGTACTTTTTCAAGAAATTTGGAAAACTACTTAGCCTTCTACATTGTTTGTTTCGCAGTGAAAATATATGCAATGCTACCAGACGATAGCCTTGAAAATTGCTTCAGTCTTATTGTTAAAGTCCTAGAACATGGCAAATCTGTCACCAATAAGTACAGTGACAGGGCATGTGCAAATACTGATTCTGTGACAAAATTCAGATTTTGTGAGGAAAACAAAGGTGAAGTGAAAGTAGAGCAGACATAATATATTCTCTCACTACACATGACTTTATAATTTCATATGCAACAACCTGATTCATAAAGCTTAATCAACAAATATTTATTGAGCACCTACCTTACACCAGTAGTCATTGCTCTCGGTCCTGGGAATTCGATCTGGTCCATTAATTTGATTTGATATATTAATTCAATTTCTTTAACTGTGAAAGAGAACATAAAGAATAAAAAATAATTTTAATACATATTTTCTGCAACTCAAGGAGATCATACTTTTGAGAACCTATTAATATATATTAAGAAAAGGAGTTGAAAGGTGAAATAAGTTTGAGAAATTGGTTTCGTTACTGCAGAATTTCTCAGAGCTTTTAATATGCATACTTGGGTGGTTTATTTCCAAGAAAGGAAAGTAGGCAGTATTTTCAAATCCTATTTGCCCATGGAACCCTTTTCTCTCAAAGCAACAATAAACATCTTTAAAAATTAGTGTTCTAGAGAAAAAGGCAAAGAGAAAGGAGGTAACAGGCCAAGGGAAAAGTCCAGAGTTTACAGAAAAATATCTCCAAATTTTGTGAATTTTCTGCAAGAAACCTATGCATAATCAGTAGTGGTAATTTCCTTTTCTTCCATCTTTCCTTCCTTCCCTCCATTCTTCCTTCCTTCTTTTCTCTTCTTCTTTCCTTCCTTTATTCCTTCTGTTACCAAACGAAGTGGGTTTGCCTGCTGGCAGTTAAAATCAGACTCTGGACCAGAAGCACTTGTCATTAGCAGCAAATGGGAGGCCATGCGGAATCATTTCCAAAGCTGTGGCTGTCCCAGAACAAAGGGAAGCAGGGGCCTTTTATTTTGGATGGGGAACAAATATTCAAAAGGGAGAGGTAAGCATTCGCTTGCACAGGCTCAGTTAGAAAACACACTTCCACATACATTGTACATTATGGTAATAAGGCCTAAGCACCTCCCAAAGAGGAGATCCTAGCATCAAAAACCAGGCAAAAGCCATAGGCCTTGCTTTTGTTGGTGGGGTTTGGTCTGGTTCAGGGTGGTCGGTGATTTCATCTCTTAAAGGCTTAAATGCATCTGAATCCATCCTTGAGTTCCTGGGGCAACTGGTGGATGACATTTCCTTCTTTCCTTTGTTGCTACAGCAAAGATCTTGTGCCCCTTTTTTGGTATGTTTTTATATTAAACATGGACAAGTTTTTGATGTTTTTTAATTGGCTCATTCATTCTCTTTACATGTTAATGT
This sequence comes from Equus przewalskii, assembly GCF_037783145.1. Classification (NCBI taxonomy): domain Eukaryota; kingdom Metazoa; phylum Chordata; class Mammalia; order Perissodactyla; family Equidae; genus Equus; species Equus przewalskii. Next base: position 73,107,288 of record NC_091833.1, on the reverse strand, counting down.
CAACGTGGAATGGGAAGAGTGTCTCCTCTTTAACCAGATTTCAAATTTGTAGGCTGTTTAGCCTGAAGTAGAAAATACCCTCAAAGCAAAAGTAACCTTTATAGCTCTCCCTTATCTTTCCGAGCTCTCTTGTTTCCCTGTGATTTTGGCTGGGTAATTCTTTGTTAAGTTTGTCGGCATGTTGATGTTTCTATACAGTTCTGTGGAGTTTTTTGTTTTGGTTCCTTAACAAACCAGCATTTCCTTTGTTTTCAGGGGAATGATTGAATAAACTTGCTTGACATGACTACACCTCAGAATCTATTATGTTGAATTAAAAAAGCTTTTAATAATATAGTCAGAAATTTATTTATATTTAAGTTCTGAATAAGAGTGAAAAAATTAAAGCAATAGAAATGTTCAGAAATAGTACTGCAGTAGGGGAGAGAGATCAAGTTCAACTTCAAATACAACAAGGACAATTTATAGCCAAGGAGCAGGGTGAGGGGACGTCTGTGGAAGGAAAATTGCCAAGAGGCGACATCAAGGGTAGGGGGATTCCTGCTAAACCGACTTGACAGGATTCTTGCTGAAGGGAAGCCAAGGTGATGAGATATCAAGGATGGAGTGTTCTCTCTATACTTAACTTAGCAGGATTCTTGCTAAAACTGGGCTTGGCAGGCCTGGCAAGGCCTGGGGCCCAAGGTTGAGGCATAGCTGAAAAGAGGGTTCAGAAAGATCTGACTAAAATTTGGTCAAGGAGAAGGTCTTTGTCACTAGTCTATTATAGATTTATTGAACTCTTGTTTTGAAAGAATTCTATTTACCTGGAATACTCATACTTCGCTCGTGCGATATTAAGTGAATGGCTACCATACTACGGTTAGCTTTTTAGGCCACGAGGAATCCAACAGTTAAGAAAAGCTCTATTGGAGGAAACACTTAATAAACAAATCGTTAAGAAATAAATAATCTTAAATATTTATATGTTTATGAGAAAATATTTTAGGATACTGTTATTAGGAGTGGCAGTGGAAAGAGTTTCGAAAGGATGGTCTGGGAAGGATTTTCTGACTAGATAATATTTGAGCCATAGCTTCGTGACTGAGAGGAGGTCAGCCATAAAGAATGGTGGGAACAGTATTCTGGACGGAGGCAGCTGGCAAAGAGCCCGAGGCAGGAACAAATCTGGGACTACCCTGGAAATGAGCTCTCTGCTTTCACCCTTACTCATCACTGGTCTATTCTTAAGGAACATCCAGATCAATCTCTTCAAAATATAGATAAGATTCTCATTTTCCTGCTCAAGACCTCTCAATGACTTCTGGCCTTCTTCAGGTTAAAATCCATAGTCTGTATGTGGACTACACCATCTGTTCCTTTCTCTATGCTCTGTTCCTTCATACCAACCTCTAAAGTCGACTACTTCCATTCTCATCCTAGCTCATTCAGCTGCAGCCATCGTGGCTTCTTTGCTGCAATTTGAAGACACCAACGTGGTCCTCAAGAACTTTGGACTTACCACTTCCTTCTCCCTCAGAAGATTTCATGACTCTCTCACTCCATGTTGGTCTCTGCTTCAATGTCAACAGAGCAAGGAAGTCTTTATTAATCATCCTCAATTTAAACGGCATCCTACCATCTCACTCTCCAACTGCTTACTCTGTTATTTCTTTTTCACTGTATTTAGAACTCCTAATGTTTTATGTTTATTATTTGCTTTCACTCACTCTGCTGCCTCCTAAAATGTAAGCTCCAGGACAGCAGAGATCTCCTGATTTCATTAAGAATGGTATCCTCAGCACTAAAAGAGCTCTTAAAAATGAAGCAGGTATTTAATGCTTATTTCTTGACTGAATGATCTCTCTTAGCTATTCACTATTATAATCTCCATTTGACTGAAGAGGAAATTGTGATCGCAGAGTTTGTATAACTTACCTAAAGCTGCACGCCTGGTAAGATACAAATCTGCTTATATCTTTCTAAAAATGGTGTTTTTAAACACTTAGTAGAACACATTTGGAAGTTACTGATAACAATGTAACATTTACTAAAAACAATAAAAATTTTAACAATTGTTATATCTTTAAATTATAGAAATTACAACTTTAAAAATTTTTTTATGGTGGGTAAAGAATAAATGAATATTTCCTAGCCAAATACAACTTTAGGAAATATTAGAAAACTTGAGAGGAAGTACTTCCAATGTGTGTATCATGTTTTATAAGTAATGATTGTGTTGCAAGATGATCCTCCAGGAAATTGTTCCACAATTGAAAGTCCATTTTCCTGGGGGGGAAAAATCAGATACAAAAATTCAGCAATACTGCAAATGTTGCAATACCAAGTGCTAACAAGTATTGACTAACAAAGGTCTAATTAATTTGTAATGATTTTAAAAGATGAGCTATTATATATCGCTTCTCTTTCATCTGACTCATGTTTAAAAGAAAAAAAGTTGTGGTGTTCACAGACTGTCTAGTCCATACATACAAATACGAAATTAGGTGGTCCAATTCAAAGCAAGAGCTGTCAGATAAAGGGGATATATTTCACTTCTCATCCTCTAATCTAGAAATTTCCATATCTTTATCTTACAAAAGCTTTCATGTGCTTTGCATTTTCATGTGTTTTGGAAGTTGCATACTTTTTACCAATGTTAGAGGTTAGAACTGAAAGCATTTAGAAATAAGCCATCCTACTTCAAAGCAAGACAAATGTAGACGCATCGGAAAATAATTATTTTTAAAGCTTTTGGATGAATACGTGAAATGAGAGATAAAGGAGCAGGTAGAATGATTACTTGATAAATTGGAGTATTGTGTTTTGAAAGGAAGGCAAATACTAAGCAACAAAGACAATTGAGAGACTACATAATTAAACCCTCTCATGAAAGAAAAAATTCCTCCTCTTACCCAGAGTTTGAGGCTGTCTTTAGCATAAAAGATAGGGTTGCAATTAGAGTGATGTACAGCACAAGTACCAAATTATGTTTATTAGTGGATAAAAGATTCACAGGTAGTATTTTTTGTGTTGTTAAAAATGAACATTACATGAACGGGCTTTGATAGAACATAATAGAACCTTTTTGCTATGATGATATATTTTCTTTTTAAATGGCTTTAACTGAAAAAGCTGTAGAAGTGACTTATTTTTAGCAATTCCGTTAGCCACTGCCAGTTAGGATCTTAAGGAATTTATAGGAACTTAAAAGACAGGTGACAGAACTTTTAGAAACCATGGCAGCAGAAGTTATCAAAATAAAATATAAAAGAAAGGATTTAAACTCAGGGATATGTATATCAGTGAGACAATTAGTTAACTTAATTACGCAGATCATAAATCTGATAATTCACTTGTTAGGATGTTTATTATTACAAATCGTGAAGTAAGCTACTGTGCTATATCTGATTAAATTTCGGAAGAAAAGCTCATTCTTGGTAAGAGAGCAAAATTAGTTCATTTCTTAAAGTGCATTAAATCTTTATGTCAACTGACTTATTTAGGATACTAAGGAAGAAACTTATCAGACATAACTTTTGCATTCATATTCATATGCGGGTTTTCCACAGCAAATGTGTAGCCCTGGGCAGATTTCTGGCATTCAACAAACTTCTGTGCTATTTTCCCTAGATGTGTATCCTTGCTGTTATGTGTGGTCAAGTTGACTCCAACTCCTGGAGAGCCTGTGAATGAGTGATGGCCACAATGTGCCATCCTCAACAGCCCTACTCAGCTCCTATAGACTCATGACCATGGCTTCCTTTACGGAATCAATGCATCTCGTACTTGGTCTTCCTCTTTTCCTGCTGCCTTCTACTTTTCCCAGCGCTATCATCTTCTCCAAAGAATCCTGTCTTCTCTTGTGATGTGCCCAAGGTAGGACAGCCTCAGTTTTGTCATTTTTGCCTCCAGTAATAGTTCAGGCTTAATTTCCTCTGGGACCCACTTGTTCATCTTTCTGGCAGTCCAGGGTATCCACAGTGCTCTCCTCCAACAGCATATTTCAAAGGAGTCCATTTTTTTCTGTCAGCCTTCTTCACTGTCCAGTTTTCGTATCCATACATAGTAATTGGGAATACGAGGGTGTGGATAATCTTGGCCTTGGTGTCTAATGACGCTCCCTTACACTTGGTCTTTCCCAATTCTTTCATCGCTGCCCTTCCAAGTCTCAGTCTTCTCTTGATTTCTTGGCTGCAGTCTCCATTCGATTCAAATTAACATCATTCATAATTAAAGGAAAAGATCACTGGGGGGATAAACATTTGGTGCGTATATGCTTCTGTGGAAACACAAACACACACAAGTACCCTGGTGGGTGCACACACTGACGTTGCGATGAAGCAAGGTAATGATACTCCCTTTGTTCTGAGAATTCTTCAGTACCACTATTCAATTCTTTAACTACAGCCTTGAAAAGGTAGAATCTAGAATCATGTAAGGAACCAGAAAGCAAGATAGGTATACAATAATGGCATCATAGGGTCTTTTTTGAAAAAAAAAACATGTAGAGGAATCAAGTGAGAGTTCAGTTTCTAGAAGAGGCAAGCAGCATCCTCCTTACAGCTTAGAAACATCTGAAACAATAGGAAAAAGAAAATGCCTGCTCCTCAGAATTGGGTGGAAAAGCAATCAATTTGAGGAAGACTGACAGCATTAAAAAATGTGTGAATAGGGGGCTGGCCCCGTGGCCGAGTGGTTGAGTTCGCGCGCTCCGCTGCAGGCGTCCCAGTGTTTCGTTGGTTCGGGTCCTGGGCGCGGACATGGCACTGCTCATCGGGCCACGCTGGGGCAGCGTCCCGCATGCCACAACTAGAGGAACCCACAACGGGGAGTATACAGCTATGTACTGGGGGGCTTTGGGGAGAAAGGGGAAAAAATAAAATCTTTAAAAAAAAATTAAAAAATTAAAAAAAAAAATTGTGAATAGAACTTGGATAAGTTGGAGGAAAATTTGGTAAAATTCTTACATGCATTCTATTCCAAATTACAGCAAATGAAATAGAAAGATGAGAGAAATTCTTGTATAGCAGTCTGAGAATATTTAGTGTGACCGAAATTTTGCTTTGGTTTTATGTTAGTCTCCTAGGGCTGCCATAGCAAAGTACCAAAAACTGGGTGGCTTAAAATAACAGAAATGTGTTGTCTCACAGTTCTGGAGGCTAGAAGTCTGAGAGCAAGATTTTGGGAGGGCTGTGCTCCTTCTGAAGCCTGTGGGGGAGAATTCTTCCTTGCCTTTTCCTAGCTTCTAGTGGTGGCCGTCACTCTTGGTATTCCTTGGTCTGTGACAGCATCACTCCAGGTGCCGCCTCTGTCTTGACATGGTGTTCTCCTTGTATCTCCCATATCATCTTCTTACTGTGCATGTCTGTCTCTGCGTCCAAATTTCCTCTTTTGATAGGGACACTGGTCATCTTGGATTAGGGACCACTCCAGTGACTTTGTTTTTACTTGATTACTTCTGTACAAACACTATTTCCATATTTGGTCACATTTCAAAATACTCAGGGTTAGGGCTTCAACACATCTGGGTTCTGGGGGAAGAGACAGGATTCAACCCACAACAGTCTTACTCCCAATATGTTGCATTAGAAACTTATGCGCTGGTCCAGGGTCTAAAATTTGAGGAGGCTGTATGCACAGAGATAAAGAACTGAGATCCAATACAGACGGACTCTACCTATGACTCAGAGTGCATCTCATCCTCTGGCACATCACCGCATCACAGTGTCTCTTCATCTGTAAAAAATAGTACTCCCCATAAAAGCTATGAGGATTGACAGGATACTGACCTTGAGGGTCCAATCTCTAAAAGACCCTGCTAATCAACATCACAAGAGTAGCCTCTGTTCAGTTTACATAGCAAAGTGAGGCCTACATATGGATGAAATCTAAGACCTAGACCTTATAAGTGGTTTTCTAATCAAGGGAGCATATTAACCCCCTATCTTGCTCATAAAAATAACCCTTCCAGATGCACATAAGCAAGGTTCTTTATCTCCCCCTTTCAAAATCTGGTTCTCGTGTCTGAATAATTGTGTAGGAATCTCCAAATTAAAGCTATTTTGAATAAATTGAAACATGTTAACTCCCTCAAAGAGATGTTCAATAAGCTTATGCATTTTCTAAAGTTCATGGCAGGATAATTGTTATCTTTTCCAAGAACTTTAAAAGCAAAGATTCTTAGTGCATTAATACATTTTATAGCACTTTTAATAAGATAACGTCACCACAGCCTATAAATATTTCACATTATTTTATATTAAAAATGAATCCCAAAATTGCTTGTTTTCTCAATTCTGTGTCTATATCATTAGATAGAAATAGAGATATAGAATTATGCTTACAAGAGAAAAGAATTATCAAAGATTTTTAGATATTATATCTTTTTATCCTTATAAACTACTTATTATAAATCACTTATTCCTAGAGTCCAGAATACAATGAAGCTCTCAATCCAAAAGTGATTGTGGAAATGTGCACAACCTAACGCTTGAAAGCCACTGGAATTGCTTTTTTGTTCTATTTTTGTTTTTTTCTTTGCTTTAAAAAATAAACCTTTTATTTTTAGAATAGCTTTAGATTTACAGAAAATTTGCAAAGATAACACAGAGACCCCAGATAGCCTACACTCAGTTTCCTGTAATGTTTATATCTTACAATAGTGTGGTACATTTCTTACAACTAACAAAGCAGTATTGATACATTATTATTAAATAAGGTCTATGCTTTATTCAGATTTCCTTTGTTTTTACCTAAAGTCTTCTTTTGTTGTTTTAGGATCCTGTCTAGAATATTACATTTCATTTAGTTTTAATATCGCCTTTGTCATCGTGTCTTCTTATGTAGCTCTAGACTGTGGCAATTTTTCACACTTCTTTTGTTTTGAAGACTTTGACAGTTTTGAGAAGAACTTATCAGATATTTTATAGAATGCCTCTCAATTGGGATTTACCTGTTTTTCTCATGATTAGACTGGGTTTATTGGTTTTGAGGACATAAGCACAACAGAAATAAAATGTCATTCTCATCACATCACATACATACTGTCAACATCACTTATTTATCGCTGTTAATGTTAACCTTGATCACCTGACTGAGGCAGGGTTTCTCAGATTTCTCCACTGTAAAATTATTATTTTACCCCCTTTTCATACTGTACTCTTGGAAGGAAGTCACTGTGTACTGCCCACACTTAAGGAGTGGGCAGTTTCTCAAGTATATCATTTTTTTGTTGTGTGAGGAAGATTGTCCCTGTGCTAACATCTGTGCCAATCTTCCTCTATTTTATGTGAGATACTGGCACTGTGTGGCTTAATAAGCAGTGCTAATCTTCAAGCCAGGAATTGGAACCTGCGAACCCTGGGCTGCCGTGGAGGAGTACATGAACTTAACCACCATGCCACCAGGCCGGGCCCCTTACCTATATCATTTTTGTTCTGCCTGAATAACTTTTAACATGTCTTGCAAAATAGGTATTCTAGAAATGAATTCCCTCAGTGTTTGTTTGTCCAAAGAAGTCTTTATTTTCTCCTTCACTTTTGAAGGATAATTTGCTGAATAAAGAATTTTAGGTTGGTCATTTTTCCCTTCAAAACTTTAAAGATGTAATTCTTGCTTGCATCGTTTATAATGAAAAGTTTGCTATCATTCTTACCCTTGCTCTTCCATAGGTAAGTTGTTTACCCACCTCCACCTTTGACTTTCTTCAATGTTTTCTTTTTCTTTGATTTTCTGCAATTTGACTGTGATATTCCTGGATGTACTTTTTTGTATTCATCTTGCTTGATGCTCCCTGAGCTTCTCAGATCTGTGTTTTGGTGTCTGTCAGTTTTGGAAAGTTTTCTGCCATTATTGCTTCAAATATTTCTTCAACTTCATTCTATCTTTCTTTTCCTTTAAGTGTTCCATTTATTCATATGTTACATTTTTTTATTCTGTGTTGCATTTCTTAGTCAATGTGTTGTATTTTTTTCTTTTTTCATCTTTTTCCCCTGAATTTCAGTTTACAAAATTTCCTTTGACTTATATTCAAGTCTACTGATTCTTTCCTCAGCTGTGTATAGTTTACTGATGAACTCATTGAAGGCATTCTTCATTTCTGTTACACTGTTACACTGTTTTGGATTTCTAGCATTTTTTTTCAGTTTTGTTCTTAGAGCTGCCATCTCTATGCTTACATTTCCCATCTGTTCTTGCAAGTTGTCTACTTTTTCCATTAAAGCCCTTAACATACTTATCATAATTACTTTATAATGCCTGTCTGATGATTCTAATATGTTTGTCATATCTGAGTCTGGCTCTGATGTTTTCTTTGTCTCTTCAGACTGTTATTTTTTGCTTTGGTGATGTGCTGTGATATTCTCTTGAAAGCCAGACTTGTTGTAGCAGGTAATAGGAGCTGAGGTAATTAAATCTTCAGTCTTTAATGTGAGGAGTTATGTTAATCTAGCTAGAAGTTTGGTTTTGTTTAACATTTACTATATATACAGATACCAAGGTCATCAAATTTATCTAGTGTTTGTTCGTTTTTTTGCCTTTTCTCTTGGTCTGGGGTTTCCTTATGTATTGCACCTCAAAGAGAGTCTGTGTATGGCAGCTTTTTCTGCTGTAAGAGTGTTACGATAATGAGGTTTGTTGGTGGAGTGGGAGAGTGCTGGGTAGGGAAAGTGTTACGTAATCTTCTAATGAACTCTTAGTCTTTCAGTGTGCCCATGTCTTGGGACTGTGCCTTCACAGGTGTTTCTGTACTTCCTCTGCTGATATAACTTTTTTCTTCAATTCCCGTACTCCATCCTCTGGGCACAGTTTTCCCAGTTTATTATTTTTGAATCCCTGGCCCCTGTTGATTATATGTTTTTGCTTGTTCTTTAAATGAGTCTAGAAGTCTGAAGGGAGCAGGAGGTGGAGAACAATTCTCTTCCCCAAGGTGGGTTAAGGTTTCAGAATTGTACTCTGTCGAAGTCTTTCTTGAATAGTAGGTCTTGCTTATGGAGAAGGGTCTGAGCATGCTTCCCAATGGTCCTTCTTCCCCTCCACTAGCCATGGCCATGGGGGAATCTGTCTTGGATTCTCACTGGGAAAGCTGGTGAGTTTCCTAGAGGTCTAACCCACAGAAATGTGTTCCCTGAAGCACTGCAAGCTTCTCGCTCTCACGCTAGTCTGCACTCCGCCACCAATCCTTGTTCAAAATCATCATGTAAGTGGTCCTACAGTCTGAAGCTTCTACAGCTTCTGCTCCAGGTTGGCAGACCATGGCTGTGACTCTCCAGACTCACATGTCTCCCCAGGATTCTGATAGAAATTGTCCTGCAGTTTGAATTCTCCGATTACTCTAAGAAAACTCGCTGAGTTTTAGTTTGTCTGGCATTTTCTTCCTGTAAAAACAGAGAGATAATTTCTAAGCTCTGTCGTGTCAGAAAGGAAGCTGGATGCCCCCTAAAGTTATTTTAATTAGAAACTGATCGCCTTTGAAGTGCCTGTGAACAAAATTTTAGTTTTGAAGGACACGTACTTGTGTGTGGGTGTATATATACATATATATTTTTTAATAACAAACAAAATTATTTCTTCCGCAATAGAATTGCGTGAGAAGAAGGAAGAGAGACAACTCCCTGAGACATAAATATTTGGGAGGCAAAACCTAATAAAAATCTATTACAGTTTGTTTTTCTCCCTGGATTTAAAAGGCAGCAGCAGATATTACAGCTTATCAAAACAATCACATGAACAACATAATTTTGATAAAGTTCAAGGTAACCAGTAGATCAGGAAAGTATACTGCTTTCAGCATTCAGTTCAGCTCAATGATAAAACAACAAACTTAGGTTCAGACCCTCGGCATAAAGGTTAAGTTCAGCACACTCCGCTTCAGGGGCCTGGGTTCCTGGGTTCAGATTCCACGTGTGGACCTACACCACTTGTCAACCATGCTGTGGCGGTGACCCACATATAAAGTGGAGGAAGACTGGCACAGATATTAGCTCAGGGCTAATCTGCCTCAGCAAAACTCAATTCTGTGTGCATTTTATTGTTAAAGATAATTTAGTACATAAAATACAGTGATCACTATTTTTTTATCAGCAATCCATTTAATGAATTATATCTTTTTTTGATATCTCCATATGGAATAGCCAGCAGAATCAGGAATAAAATATATCATTTCCTAAAAATTAGAATATTTAGATAGAAACCTCAGTTCAAGCTTATCTTATTAATGTTAAAAAGATTCTGTATACTTATATTCATGAAATGGAATCTACAAAGTGTTCATAGTAGCTCCGTTCAAAATAACCAGTATCATCAATAATAACATGAATTAATTACTTGTGGTATTTTCAATAACAGAATACTATACAACAATGAGAAAGAACAAACTACAACAATACAAAACAACATTGAAGATCTTACAAATATAATGTTGAGAAAGAACAGAGACACAAAAAGAACACAGTATGCCAAAGAAGAGTCACACATCACATAATGACAGTTCAGTCAACAACTGACCACATATACGATGGTGATCCCTTAAGAGTAGTACCATCTAGGGGCCGGCCTTGTGGTGCAGTGGTTAAGTTTGCACATTCCACTACTCTGCGGCCCAGAGTTCACCAGTTTGGACCCCAGGTGTGGACATGGCACCGCTTGGTACACCATGCTGTGGTAGGAGTCCCACATATAAAGGAGAGGAAGATGGGCACGGATGTTAGCTCAGGGCCAGGCTTCCTCAGCAAAGAGAGGAGGACTGGCAGTAGTTAGCTCAAGGCTAATCTTCCTCAAAAAAAAACCCAACAAAACAACAACAACAACAAAAAAAGAAACAAGAGTAGTACCATCTAGCCTAGGTTCATAGTAGGCTATACCATCTATGTTTATGTAAGTACACTCTGTGATGTTCACGTGACAAAATCACCTAACGACACACTTCTCAGAATGTATTCCGATCAGTAAGTGACCCACGAGTGTATTCTATTTGTATAATGTTAAAGAAATAACCTACGTTTTAGAAATCAGGAGAGGGGTTACTCTTGAGGAGGTAATGACCGGAGGAGGCACAAGGAGAATTTCTAGGGTTCTGAGGTGGGTTTGGGTTAGCTGAATGTGATCACTCACTGAATATTCATGTAGTTGCAGTTACGATGTTTCCTTTCCTATAGGTGCTATACTTCAATAAAAAGTGGAATGTATGATTAAAGATTTTATAATATTGCTTGATGAATAAACTATGTAATTTAGACGTAGGTGATTGTCTCTAATTTTTTTCTCTACACAGAAACTTTCCATTGCTCGCCTTTATTTCTGGAACGCAAGTATTCTTACATGGCATTCAAGGACTCACAAGGTTGTAACCTATTTCACTTTTCTAGTGTCATCTTCCATTTTGTTTTTTCATGCAGTCTTTGGTCCAATCACCCCAAATCACTTATTATTCTCTGATCTCATATACTTTCAAATTCCACATATCTAAATTTGTATTCTTCAAACCGTAGCTCAAAGGCTACTCTTGTCTTGATTCTCCCAGCTCAGAGTGTATGCTTCCTTCTGTCAGGTACCAGTACATAGTAAGCAACTCAGGGCACACATTTGGCAAATATCTCTCTATTCCACATGTTAGATTTAATCCTTATTGTTGTTCACATAAGAAATAAGCCACTTGTAATAATTGTGGCTAGCTTAGCATTGTATAGTGATGTCTATGAAGATTGAGACTGTACAGGTGCAAGATTTCAATTTCAAGCAAAATAACTTTAATTAATTAAAATAGAAACTTGTGTTCTTGAGTGGATACTAAATGATTCCAAGAATTGTTACAAAGTCCCAAGAACCAATGGTTCTTTAAAAGTGAGAAGAAAAAAAGAAAAGGACGACAGCTAGAAGTACATGTAGCAAAATTCACACCAGAGAAGCAGTCCAGTAAGGCACCCCTTCTGTTAACGTGGAGCTCAGAACATTGTCCATACCACCACCTCGGTACCTACCCCAGGAAACAGGATCGTGCTGACAGAACCGAGTCTCAGCTCCCCGTGTCTTTCCCTCAATGGCTCCTATTCAAACCCAGGACGTTTGCAGCTAATTGGCCCCTCTTAAGTCACTGTCCATGTAAGGATGGAAGAATTTGGAAATGCAAGTGGCTAGTTTTTTCAGGTTCCTTAGAATTCCCCATATATAGGAAGGACCTGGGATTCAGGAGCTGGGCAGTGAACAGCCTGACAAAAAGTCTGTGAGGTGACTTACTCATCTATTTATCTTGATAGCTAAGACTCTGATTACAGTGTAGTAGGTGCTTAATAAATGTTTGTTTAACAAAAGGAAGGAAGGAAGACCGGGAGGTGGGAGAGAGGGAGGGAAGGAAGAAGTCAACTCTCTTAAAAAACCTAATATGTTAAGTTCCAGTAAATTGGCAAATGCTTTGTTTTGTTTTCAGAATTTAACTGAGAAATATAAAATACGTAAACTTTTTTTGTTTGTTTTTTGGTGAGGAGGATTGGCCCTGAGCTAACATCTGTGGCAGTCTTCCTCTATTTTGGATGTAGGACACTGCCACAGCATGGCTTGATGAGTAGTGTATAGGTCTGTGAGCAGGATCCGAACACTCAAATCTCAGCCCATCAAAGCAGAGAACATAAACTTAACCACTATGCCACCGGGCTGGCTGTAAACATTTTTGCTAGGTTTCTCTCTCAAGATCAAATACCATAAGCATTCTAATATTTACTTCAATTCCAGTTTCTTCTATTTCAATTTCTTGAGGAAGTATTTCAGATGTTGTCCACACTTCCCTTCAACATCGCTGGATGTTTGTTTGGGTAGCACAGTCACCATCTCAGTTTAAATGGCACCCTTTCCCTTTCCCCAGATCACACCTGGAAGCTGAAATCTGACACGGTCCTTTCATTCTAAGCCTACCAGCAGTCCTAATATGATCCAAATTTTTTTAAGGTTACAAGAATAAACGTGGGTTAAGTTTCAGGTTTTCAATGATGACAAAAACTATCTGGGAAATGAGAAAAAGCCCGTGAGCTTAGATGCTTTATTCTTATTGTTTCAAGATCCAAATCCTCCTTTACTAGATAAATCTAAGTATTCAGTCCAAAGGACTGATAATTTTCCATGTACATTCTCTTGTAGGAAAGGCAGCAATTTTTCCTGTATAAAGTAAATTCCATTTTTACATTGCAGTGAAATTAAATGCATCGTGTGGCAAGATTGATTAACATGAATTGTGGCAAGAAGATTCTTGCTTTTAATTTAAATCATTGGGTAATACTAAACATTCCACTTCTGTAGTCGTTTACTAAAAACAAATATATTAATTAATAAAAGAAATAAATCTAATAGGATTCTGTCATGCAGGCATACTGCAGAAAGTAAATACACAAAGGAAGTTAGTGTGATGTTGGAAATTATTTCATTCTAAATTTCCTTTTCTGTTGCTATAGGGATTTCCTTTTAACCAAAGTCCCTAATACTGCTAATTAAAGCAGTTAAAATGGCCTCAGAAATTGTCTCTGACCTGCTTTATTAATGAGTTTTCCACTTCAAATCAAAGTTCTTTGCTACAAAGTGTTGCAATTCCATCTTTCAGTCCAAAGGCAGATCAAAGTCCTATATTATTTGTTTCTTCAAAGAGCAATGGGCTGAAGTATTTGACTGACTCTGGATTGTTCTGAAATAACCAGTGTGTGGAATTTAGATCTTATGATCCACCTCAAACACATTTGCACTCTAAATAGCTATTATTTATCACCAACCACATATTTTCCTGATGTCAAAACACATTTTCATTCTATATCAAGAAAATATGTTTTAGACAGGCAAATTCTCTCTACACTAAAATTAATGTTATATAAAGTGCCTAAGTAATACACTCAGAAAATTTCAAGTAATTATAAAACAGTGGGAAGTGTAAAGTAGATTATATACTTAGAGTACTAAAATACTGAATTAAAATGCAATATCTTTTTTTATTCCTGACAATCGTAGAGTAACATCACAGAAACAGGGAAAGATAACTTCTCAATTAATCCATATCAGAATCAACACATCTTCTAAAATTGCTCCTATTTAACTTTTTTTAAGGCTACATACAAATAAGTATTAAGCAAATATATATTGAATGTCTAAAATGTGGCAGACTCTAAGTTAAGCAGTAGAAAAGCAAAGTTTTGTAAGGCATAGGTTTTTCCATCGACAACTTCAAAATTCTTGTGAGGTGTAATTCATCCTTACAAAATAAAATGTCAACTGGGAAATATTTTCATAAATGAAGAGTTTTTTTTACTACAACGTTCTAATAAAAGAAAATAAATGTTATTGCAAATGAAGACATTGAAGAAACAGCTTGTAGCATTACGGTATTGTAAACGTGCTTTCACTTACTCTATGCACATACTTTCTTAGTATTTCATTCATTCACCTGCAAATATTTCTTAAGTACTCACATCACCAGCATCTGGCAGAGTAATGGCATAGAGTTGTGTTCGAGATATATAGAGTCTGCTTTCATGGAACTTACATTCTAGTGGAACATACAGGTATTCTCCTTGGTTTACATAGCAGCATTCGCTGAAAATATTCCTCAATATTTCTGAGTCTTTAGCATCTGAAAGCAGGAATTTGCTTCCTGTGACTTTAAAGAATTGGGTACAGAAATACGTCCTTTGGCTAGACACTCCTTGTTGAAGAAGAATTCTTTGTTGGGGGTGTGGGGGACCTTCTTAATCATTGGGACCTCAAGTTTTGACTTACTTTTCTTGATTTAACTCCAGACTTGGTGAGGTTAAATAAACATAAAAAATTCAGACTCAACTATTTATTCTTTCATTTAATAATGTAAAATGCTGGGCAAGGGGAAAGTAGTAGATTATATATCTCAAGAGGATGGTTTATTTGGTTTGGGTTTAAATATGGAAACTGGCTATTGCTTTTGTTGGGCTGAAAACATTCTGTAGTTTCCTGGAAAGAGAAGGAAAATAAATAAAAAGAATAAGCCCTGAGCTGAGATAAAACACTATGCAATCTAGTAACGGGGTTTATTTTTAGAATAGGGAAGCATTAATTGATAATTTAATCAGAGCCTCAATAGTCCATGCTGTCTCCTATTACTCTCTTTTGCTACTTGCTTCAGAATGTTTGAGCTTGACTGTCGACAAAAAGGCTAATCCATGGTACATAATGCTGTGTTGCTATAAAATAGAGGATCAAACTTGACCTTGGGGTGCAGAGAAGTCTTCTGAAAGTGCTGAAGATGTGACTACATAGGATAAACAGGTGTTTGGCAGGAAAGGATACCTGGAATGCAGGTAAAGGGTGGGAAATTGGAGGGAAGGGAAGAAAAATCCTAAGGCATACTGAATGTTCTTTTTTTCCTAGCTTTATTGAGATATTATTGGTATATAACACATGTAAGTTTAAGATATACAACATGATAATTTGATACACATATATATTGTAAAAAAGATTATTACAATGGGGTTAGTTAACACTTCCATACCCTCATATGAATACCCCTCCCTTTTTTTTTTTTTTGGTGTGGTGATAACATGAAGATCTACTCTCCTAACATTCAAGTATATAATATATTGTAGTTAATTATAGTCACCATGCTGTACATTGGATCCCCAGAACTTATCGATTTTATAGCTGGGAGTTTGTACCCTTTGACTAACATCTCCCCATTTCCTCCACCCCCCTAGCCATTGGTAATCACCATTCTGCTTTCTATTTCTGTGAATTTGGCCTTTTTTAGAGTCCACCTGAAAGTGAGAACATACAGTGTTTGTCTTTTTCTGTCTGACATTTCTCTTAGCATAATGCCCTCAGGTCCATCCATGTTATTGCAAAAGGCAAGATTTCCTTTCTTTTTATAGCTAAATCATATTCCACTGTATTTCTATCCATCTATCTATCTCATATTTTCTTTCTTTTTTTTTAAGATTGGCCCTAAGCTAACATCTGTTGCCACCTTTTTTTTCTTCTTCTTCTTCTTCTCCCCAAAGCCACTAAGCACATAGTTGTATATTCTAGTTGTAGGTCCTTCTAGTTCTGCTGTGTGGGACGCAGCCTCAACATGGCCTGATGACCCGTGCTAGGTCCATGCCCAGGGTCTGGACCGGTAAAACCTTGGGCCACCAAAGTGGAGGATGTGAACTTAACCACTTGGCCACGGGGCTGCCCCTCACATTTTCTTTATCTGAATCTTTACATGAGGCCACAGACATAATCAAAGGTCAGATAACTTACTACTTGGTATTTAACCTTAAGAATTTTGAATTGATTTTAATGTAATAGAAGTTGTTAGAGGATTTTAAGCAACTGAAACTGAAAAAAGCAAATGTTGGAAAATAGAATACAGAAAAATTAACTTGTTTTCTATGTTGTTTTGTAAGCTTGACTTTTAGACTCCTGATTTGTCAAGCTGACTCTGCAGAAGAGATGATTACTAAAAGTTCCTTTCTAATTATTTATATAAGCACGTGAGAGAGAGAGAGCACTCATGTTTCTTGGGCCCCTGTCTTTCATTGAGTCTGTTGTGGAGAAGAGAAATGTGAATAGCTGTTCCTCTTCTTATTTTTCTCTACCCAAGAGGGGATAGCAGAATATCACTGGGGTCAAGATAATCTTCAATCAACGCCCTCTCCTCTTATTTCAAAAGAAAGACTCCACCCTACAGCCACAGTCCATGTGTGCAGTCAATCTTCTCATAGATGCAACTTCGAGTGAGGTGGCTTCCAGAGGAGAAAGTATAAGGCAATTATCACAATTCCTACAAAAATTTAAGTAAGTAAAATCGCAAATTCTTTTTGCTCATACGGAAGATTGGAATAAAAATAAATATTCAAAAACCTAGATCTTTTTTAAAGAAATCTACATTTGGTATAATGAAGAGTACTTTTTTAAAGTTTTAATTTTGTTATATCTCTAGTATCGTAGAAGAAGAAGAGAATCTGTGATACTTAAACATTCTAAAATGGATGTGAATTATGACACATTAATACAGATTCCTATACTCATAAACTCATTTATAAATATATACTTTCATATTTGAGTTGTATCTTTCCTTTGGTAAATGGTCAAAACCAATGTTTACTTTTAGATTTATATGAGTAATTAGTTTTTAAAGTAAGTCGACTATTTTATAGCCATTAATTTGTACTCCTCTTTGTTTCTTCTGTTTGTACTTTGGGGAAAAATTAAGTGCCTTTTGTCTATTTTGAGCACCTTAATTTACTACATGCTTTTTCAGAATGAATGTCTACTCCCCGAGTCCTACAAAATTCAAAACAAGCAAGTCTGACATCTGTTTGCTTACAAGCTATGAGAAAATCAAAACATAAAACCAAAATCACAAACTCTATAATTCTTATGTATATTATTTATGACAATATATTACTTTATCTGTAATCTATGTTTATATTATTATTCCATATTAAGATGCTGGTTTAAGACTCTTCAACATCTGTATTCTATCTCCACTAATGGTATTTCTCATTTTATTTCTATTTCCAGATATAATCTGTAGAAATATTCTAATAACACTGTATCAGTTCCCTTAAAAATCTTGAAGTTTAATACCCCTTATTTTCTTAAAAAGAAAAATGCATAGAATAATAATTGAATAATTGAATAAATGCGCTATATTGGCAGCAATATAGTGGTTATTACTGCTATTCACCAAATACTTATTGCCTTTTGCCTTCCTGATATAAGTAGGATTGAACTTCTGGTTTCTTTGGGAGTGGTAGGGACAGGCAATTAGCCTGAGGAAGAGACATGTGTGACTTTCAACTAGAGCTTTAATTGCAGAGCAAATCCCTCCAAAATTTCCCTCCCATGGCTTTGATGACTAGCAAGGAGCTAGAGTGTCTACTCGATCAGCCTGAACCCTGCTGTGAGGACATTACAGAAATAAAGGACATAATCCAGTCAATCCTTCGAAAGAAAGAAACCTTTATGAATTTAAGCCAGCAAAATTGTGAGTTTGTTTGTTGCTACCACCGTGTATAATCGATCTATGCTAACTAATATATGTACGATAAGAAGTAAAACTTTTTTTTAAGTAAATAATTTTGTGATTGTAGCTTTAGGCTACAGAAAAATAAATAAATCCGGAATGCCTTTAATACAAAAGTTAGTGTCCAGAGTGGCAATAAAATTTATTCTACTGCCTGTTCATACACTATATTATGCGGTAGACACAGTTCTTCTCTTCCATGCCAACTTTTTACAGACGCAAGTCTAGAGATAAAAACATGAATTTCAACAGGGAGAGAAATAATGAGTCCCCATGGGTAAGTTAATTTTGAGATCTTCAGGGGATAAACATTTGCACATCATGACCTTAGACATGTCTCAGAGAGAAAAAATGACTTCCACCATTGCAAAGCAGTTCTGTCTACCAAGTCAGAACTGTCAGGCGAGGCATCTGGACCTCAGAAAACGTGATATCAAAAGTAACCAAGGCATGCAACAGAATCCAAGTAACATTGGAGATGGTACTTGTTGGCATAACTATACTTACTCTTTACAAGGTAACTTATCCAAGGCAATAAAATTAAAACAATATGTTCATTTGGGCTGAAATTTAAAGACATTTAAGACTATAGATGCAATACTCTAGAGCATGTTTAACTAATTCAATTTACTTTATCAAACATCTAACAAACTTTATTAAAATATTAAGATAAGTATTATACAATATTTGAAGAAGTTTGTATGGATCCAACATGTATCAGTCCCTCTCCGCTGTTAAACAGTCCTGGTTTCCAAGGCAGTTATTTAATTCTTCATATATAGTTTCCAAACTTCACTTGAGCTAAATTTTTCTGATCCACTGTATTTTCTTTTTCCTAGATAGTATGTAGAGATTTCAATTTTTTCTAAATTTTAAAGGTTGAATGAGCACATGACGGCTTTTTGAAATATATGCATTTTTTCTTTTAATTTTATTCAACCCTCAAACCATTGACCCACATAGAGAGAGGACATGAAGCTCCTAAGACTCAGATTCCACAGAGATCCTAAACTACATCAACTAGAAGTTTCCACCCATTCTCTTTCCCTATCACCACCATTTTTGAATGCCTTTAGTTCATCTGAACTAATCCCATTATATTTTTTATCTCTGTGTGTGTGCTGACACCTGACACATCAGGAAGCTCAGCATCCAGGCCCCCCTCATCTCTCCTACCTTAATATCCATATGTCCTTGCCCATCTTCTTTCCTCTCTCCATCGCCCACTCCTTTCTAACTCATGAAAACCTAACCTAGTGCCCCTAATTTCCCAATCCATAGTCAGCAAACTTCTGTACATTCTCAAACACTTTCCCAGAATCCTCATCACTTTCTTGCTCAACCAGAAACCTGGGCCTGTCCAGAGCACGCTGCTTCTGCTGCAGCTCTCTAATGCAAGGACTGCTTTTTCTCCTATTTCCTATCACTATGTTTCAGTTAGAGGAATGTCTTTCCTTGTCGTCATTGACTCTGGCAAACAATTTTCCTCCCTGCCTTCCTTAAAAACAATACTTGAACCTCATGCTGTCCATGTTATTCACTACCTTCAGATAATGTCAAATTCCACTCTGCCTAAGCTACTTATTTCCATGGTGATAATCCTCGACCTTGTCATTAGCAATTATTGCCACCTCTTCATCATCTTGATGGCCTCTCTTTCCTGATTATCCAGGTTAAATGTTATGATCAGTTCTCATAATCACTTCCTCTCATATACCTTCAGCTCCTTAGTCCTTCTCTCACTTGGCCTTATATGCGTGGAAAATACACAACATTGTTAAAATGCAATGATCAGCCTACTGTAAACCCACATCTGTGCAGATAAATCTAGTAGGAAAGAAAACAACAATCACACTAATTGGTCTCCCTTTAAAAATCATGACCACCTGCCTCAAGGGGGCTTTAAGCTATCTAGACACCATACTACATATCTCAGTTTACCCACTTCCTCATTGCCCTCAAGCATTCTTTAATAGCTTCTCTAGTCCACTCAAAAACCCCATGTCTTTTCCTCTCTCATTCTTAATGATTTTTCCTCTTACTTCCCAGAGAAAATTGAAGTAATTCTAAAAACTCTGACTCCCACCACCACACGTGCACACCTATCGGCATCCGTGCCCACATACTCTGCCTTTCTATCTATTAACACAGAACTATCAATGCTCATTTCTAAGCCAATTCTTCACCTCTTCCTTAGATGCCACCCCACGTCATCTACTCACTCCTCAATTCCCAACTCTATGTTGGATAATTATCATCAACATATGGACATGCTGCTATTTCCCCATTCCGTAAGAAGAACAAACACAAAACAAAGCAAAGCAACCACAAAAAAATTACTTCTGATAAAATTTTTTTCTAGCACCAATTTATCAGCTCCTTTTTGCAGAAAATACCCACCAATTTCTATCTTTACATTTTCTCTTAAACTCATTCCCATCAGGTTATTTGTCCATATCATTCAACCAAATTGATTTTGTCAGGTTCATCAATGACCTCTAAATTGCTAAATCCAATAGCCTATTTTCAACTTTAATTTTACTTGGCCTATTAAATGGCATTTGACACAGTTGATAATACCTTTTCCTTTATACATTTTACTTGCTTTCCAAACTACCACCTGCTCTTAGTTTTCTTCATGTCTTACTGGTTGGTTCTTCACAGATGCATTGTTGATTTATGCCCTTCTGATCTCTCAATAATGGAGAGCCCCAGGACTCAGTTCTTGGTTCTTTTTTCTTCTCTCTAATGACTCGCTCTCTTGGTTATCTTATCCTTTTACAGGCTAATGATTTTTAAATTTACTTCTCCAGCACTCTCCTTTCTCGTGGACTCCAGAGACGTATTCAGCTACTTATGTGACATAGGTATATTCATCTAATAGTCTTACATGCATACATGTTTAATGGGTATACACAACTAATGGGTATATATCAAGCTTTTCATGTACAAACTGAACTCCTGATCTTTTCCACCAAGCCTATTTCATCTTTGTTCTTGTTCATCTCGATGTGTAGCAACTCTAGTTTTCTGTTTCTCAGACCAACAACCCTGGAGTCATCTCTGTTTCTTTCTCTCGTACCTCAAAATCTTTCAAGGAAACTGTTGCTTTAACTTCAAAACATATCTCAGATGAGATTATTCTCACTTCTACTACTCTCCACTCTGAACCAATCTACTATCACCTTTTTCCTGAATTATCATAACAACTGGTTTTCCTGCTTTACTCTTGGCTCCATTTAAAGCTATACTCAACACTGTAGCTGTTTTAAATCTTCAGATTACTCCTATGCTACTAATCATTTAAAAGCTCTCCATTTTTCCTGGAGTAAAATCCAAATTCCCTAAAATGGCTTTTAACATCCCAAATAATCTGCTCTCTTCTTCACCTGTCTGACATCACTTACAATCCTATCCACCGCTCACTAGGCATGGAAACCTGGCCATTTGATGATCCTTGCTGGATACTTTCTGGCTATTCTCTGTGCAGACATGAAGAGATCTGCGTGGTTAACTCATTCCCATCTCAAGTGCTTAAATGCCACCTCCTTAATGAGATCTACTCTGATCGTTTTACTTAAAATTGCAAACTTTCCCTACTCTCAACATTCCCAAATTTCCATACATTGCTTTATCATTTATTTCATTTATCACCTTATAATATACTGTGCAGGGAAAAACCCATAGCCGGATTGATTGCTATCTAGTGCTTCGCAGTCCACTTCATAATTACAAGGTGTTTCTAAAGACTGCACACCTTAATGTTTACTAACAAGGGTTGGAAACGGCAGAGATAAAATCTGTTGTTTCTTCCTATTCACTCTTTTTTTTCTCCACTGTCTCTCAGAAGCAAGAAGGACGTGTATCAAGTTTAGTCTTTTTTTTTTTTTTAATCGTCTGTCACTTCCTCCTTACTCTACTCTAACGTCCTGTCTAGGTCCTACTGGTGGTACATGAGACAGAGATCAGCCTACTGACAAGTGAGCCAAAATTGAGACATTTCAGAAAACGTATTTTCATTAAAATGTGAAAAGAGCATTTGCCGCAAGTGCATATGACAATGAATTAATATTTTATGTAGATAAAAATTGGTTTTAAATCAATAAAAGATATATACTCAATAAAAAATGTTTGACAGGAATACTGTATTTTCAACAGAATAATGTAAATGTTTAATAAATTTTTAAATGTTCAACTTCACTAAAATCCAAGTAAATGTAGAACAAATGCCATTGAAAATGGATATACATAGTTGCTTACCAAATTCACAGAGATAAAAGAATAATGATAATCTAAATTTGCAAAACCGTAATGTTTGTAATTGGCCTGAAAATCAGAGTTAATAGATTTCACTGAAAGATGCCATTGCAAGGCCAAGCACACTATGACAGACAATTAATTTAAAAAAAAAAAGAATTAACCATCAGGAATACCTTGTGAATCATGAGAAACACAAAATGTCCTTAAAACTTGGGAATAAATGGAAACTGAATCACACTGGCCTTGGATGGGTATATCCCAACATGTTTTTGCTAAATCGTAGATAAATTTCTAGCACTTCTCATAAAGATGTTGCTAGGGGAAATAAAAGATAAAAATATGTGGTCTCCCAGTGATTAGGTAATGACTTTAAGAGGCTGTAGACTAACAGGAATGAATGACATTTACTCAGAATTCTGTAAGTAGTGTAGCCTCTATTGGTTTAACCACTTAGGCACCTTAATAATCACTATAGTGAAGGACTTAACCTGTGCTGACATACTTTCTCATCTAAGTAAAACATTAATAACAACCGATTTCACAGACTGCATATGTATTAGAATACACACAAAATTAATACAACCAAAATTCTCAAAAATATAGTAGCTTAAATTAATTTGTTTAGGTAACAGAAAAATATTTCAAGATAACAATCCTTAGAAATGAATTATCCAGGGTTAGTGGGAGCATATTCCAGGTGTGATTTCCATAGTTACCCTGTCATCCATCATTTCCCAGCCAGTGACAAGGAAAGAATAGGCAAAGACAAGTGTCTTGGTCTTTAAGAAAATGACTTACTGTGCACATTTCGCCATGATACTTTCCTTTAAACTTAGTCACAAGGCCACAGACAGCTGCAAGGGAGTCTGGAATGTAGTCTTTAGCTGGGCAGCCACATTCGTCTAAAACTCAGGGGATTCGCTTACTAAAAGAGAGAAGAATGAATATTGTGAGATAATTAACAATTTTGCTTTTTTTCCCAATTAAATGCCCTTCAATAATGTGGCTGCCTGCCTTTTGTATTTACAAAAGGGGATGCGTAATGTTCTAGTTTCCATTGTTTTTATCTTGAATGTTCTGTGCTCCCTCAGCTGTGATTATCATGCTGCTATCTGTTATGCATATGACAAGATTTTTTTAGGGTTGATGGTCCTTTTCATCCTGGAGCTTGCTTTGTAAACAAGTTCCCCATTTATCAGGAAAAAAAATTGCAACACTATTAAAATTGCCTTACCAACAAGCAAGCAATTCATGGGAACATATTACTTCAGATCATGATTCTGTAAGCTAGCCTAACATGGATACATACAACAAACCTATTACATGTGACTCAGAACCACTTAAAATTTTCCGATAGATTTACATACAATCTATACTCACTTTCTATATTTCTATATCTTCTATTCTTTTTCCAATCCATGAAAATTTGGTTTCTGTCCTTTATATTCCTAAGCACAAAACCTAGAGTAAATTCAGCAAACGGACACAAGAATGAAAATCTTCAGACATGAAACTTCAATGATGGTCACATTATAGGGCAGACAACTAAAATATCAATGAATTAACTATGAAAAACAGTAAAATGAGAGATAAGAGATGAGCATGAGTGTTCACATATTGCCTGTAAGTTTATCTGTAGATAAGAAAAGACATCAATTTAAGTGTATGGCAATAAAAAGTAAATAAAAAGGAAGATTAAAGTAGCAGTTCAAAGAAACAGAGCTGTATGGATATCAAACATATGGTGAGTGATTTTATGATACCCTCTGGGTACCATTAAAACACCCACAAGTAATCTGATTACTCGTCCCATCTGGAATCCACAAAGCCTCAGGTTAGTTGCTATGTACCTAACTGCATGCCCTCAAAATAATTGGTGTTGTCTCTATTTTTTTTCCTTATTAGCATTCTCCATCACTGCCAAAAATGACATGGAAAGAGTACTCAAAGTACATAACTAACTGTGGTAATGGAGTCTCATCTGTTATTTTTCCTTTATCTTATTCAGTCTCTTTTCTTTAGAAGTTTTGTAGAGTGAAAAACATTTTTATTTCATCCTGTCTCATCTAGTGTCTGTGGTTTAGAAGTTTTGCCAGTTTGAAACACATCATAGCCTACATCCCAATCAACATGCATGCGTGTATGTGTGTGAGTATTGTATGTACCACTTCATGCAAGTCAAAGGCATTCCAACGCCTTTTAAATCAATAAATAAAGCCTGATATTATTGATGTAACTTTTCTTTGCGTACTACTGCACCTTTCATAGAATTTGCCTTTGTTTTAGACATTTCTTAGCAGTGCCAATTTGAGAAGCATTTGCCAAAATATGTTTAAATGAACTTTATAGTGCTTTCAAATAAATCAGTATCTTAAAATTTATCTTCAAAGACAGTTTGTTAAATGGGACATAAGGAAGCCTAGGTATTCACAAAGAGTTTGTTGTTTTAACTTTTTATATTGTTGTAGACTGAATAATAAAGACTTTAAATAAATGATCCTCTGGTAATATTTTCTCTCTCCCTCTTTTACTTTTTCCTTTCTTTCTTCTTTCTTTCTATCTTGTTTTTTAAGACATTTAAGTAGTCAATTAAATCAAAAAAATCCTGGCTCATTATATCTTTCATGGTGACTTTAAAGTCAATATTCAGTCCCTTCCAGGTCAAGGAAGGCTAGGAAGTCCAAAGATAGGACCCTTTAACAAGGACAATTTTCAAAACCAACTTGCTGGGAATTATTTGAAAACGCCCATAGCAAATCTAGCTATTAGCTATGAAGAAAACTGAATATTTACATAATCTTATTCTAAACTCTCATTTTTTCCCTTTGGAATGCATTTAGGTCTATTTCTGTGCTTAATCTCCATAGATTTGATCATCTCTAATTGTAGATTCAAAATTTTCTCAGTTTTAATAAATTTAACTTATCTTTATCCTCCTGTTTTCTTTCACACTAATTCCAATTTATTTTCCCCTAAGCTATGACTGTCATGGCTTTCTTTTTTAAAGTATTGATTAGAAATTTTATATTGAAACAAGCCTCTCTTAAATCTCAATTAAGAAAAAAAAAAAAAAAGCCTTTATGGGAATGGAGAAAAGGAGAAATGTTTAACACCAATACAATTCAAGTGAGACAGACGATGTAAGGACAGAATATTGGAGGAATCCACAGTGAATATAAAGCAGATGAAGCTAGGTTAAATTAAAACATCCTGATCTTTACAAAATCTCATCTCTGTACCAATCAGAATATGTGTAGCAATTTATTTCTGTATGGATGGTTTCGAGGGTTGGGAAGGACAGCAAATAAAATTTCATTTTCCTCACACAGCGCTGTCTTCTCTTCAAATCATGCAGAGGTGCAAACTACATAAGAGTTAAGCAGAAAATAGAGAGGGGTTAATAATGCATTTGAGGCAGACTCATCAGAGTACAATAGGTCAGTTCTTGCTGGGCAATATTAGACAGAGGGCTGTGCACAGAACGCCTGAGCTGGGGGCAGAGAAGGATATTTGACCATCAGTATAGTGGATAACGAGTAATCAACAACATACATTTGTTATTTTTACCAATAAGAAGTTTGGATTAATCCTTCCCACTTCTAAAATGAGTTATCAAAATGTAAGAAAAATAGAGCCTAGGGAAATATACTGCAGAACAAGGTAAATGGAACTGCGTTTAATTTTCTTTTGGAAATCCAATTTTACAATTATTCTCTCAGGTTTTAAATTTCAATGTAACTTTAAAACTTAACCATTCATTTATGAGTATCTGTTACTTTATTTTAAAATGATATCTCCGAGATATGTACATACTGAGTCATGAAACATTGCTTAGGAATATGATGGTTGTGTTTTTTGCTGCATTGATATGAAAACAATGATATGATTATTTTTTAAAGATACATCTTTAATTTTTAAATACTTTATTTCAATATGTAATGGGTTTTTTATTTGTATGTATATGTCTATATATATGTATACATAATTTTGCATACATTAATATAGCTTTAAATATATGTAAATAACTATTTTAAATATATCCCCTATTCACAAAATTTCAGGAAGACATTCATAAGTATTTTTTATTAAAATAAAAATCATCAGGACATTTTTCAGCATTCATAATCTAACATATATGTAATTAAACTGTGTGTGTGTATATATATTTTAAGCTTTGTGGCCACTATAGAATGCCTTCTAAAAGTCAATTACAGCCTACTTGTTCTTTTTACTTCCTCTACTATAGGCAGAAGAAAGATAAAATATTCACCTTTTTAAATTGCCTGACAGGGCCGACCAGGTACCATGGTTCCAGCCAGTTAGGTATAAACAGAAGTACTTGTGGATGGTTGTTGGGAGTTTTTTCTTTCTTTTAACAAAAAGACAAAACTTAATGAGCAGACAGTTGGAGCCTTTCACTTTCATCTCTCCTGGAACATAGGCGTGAAGTCTAGAGATAAAGCAGCCATCATGAAAATAATCACACACCAAGAATGGAAGGACAGGGTGACTGAAGGAGCAGGCGTTATTTATGACATCATTGGACAGCCATATCCACCCTGGCCCACCTTCCTTTGAACTTCTCATTATTGAGATCGATAAACCCATTGAAGTTTAAGCCACTACATTTCACTTTTCTATTATTACCAATGAAAAGCAATTCTACCCTATGAACTAGTTTATAAATTTTGGAAATTTTCTTGATTATTTGTATTTTAATAAAATATATCATTCCATGAATGCCTTTCTGAAAAGCTATAAACAGAAAATATATTTTTTTTAAAGAGTAGTAACAATGAAATGTGTTGCCAGCACCATTGAGTCAATTCCGACTCCTAGTGACCTTGTGTACAGCACAGTGGAACTCTGCCCAATCTTTTTGCACCAGCCTCTCACCTTCCAGGGCTATATCAGACAGTGTCCCACTGTTATTCATTCAGTTTTTATGGCCAATTTTTTCAGAAGTGGGGAGCCAGGTCCTTCTTCCTAGTATGTCTTAGTCTGGAAGCTCCACTGAAAGCTGTCTACCATGGGTGACCCTGCTTGTATTTGAAATACTAGTGGCATAGCTTTCAGCAGCACAGCAACATGCAGCTGCCACAGTATGACAACTGACAGATGGGTGGAGGGTTCCCTCACCAGGAAACGAACCTGGGCCTCAGGTGTTAGAGCGCCAAATCTTAACCACTATACCACCAGGGCTGGCAAACAATAAAATAGTACTTTCTATTTTTAAATTTTTCTGTTGCTGGCATTTTACAATAGTAGCTGCATTGGTTAAACTAAACATTTACAAGTAAGAATTCTAATTTTTTTAATTTAAAGATAGGCATCTGAGCTAACATCTGTTGCCAATCTTCTTATTTTTTTCTTCTCCCCAAAGTCCCCCAGTATATAGTTGTATATTTTAGTTATGGGTCCTTGTGGTTGTACTATGTGGGACACCACCTCAGCATGGCTTCACAAGCAGTGCTAGGTCCATGCCCAGGATCCGAACAAGCAAAACCCTGGACTGCTGAAGAGGAGTATGCGATCTCAATCACTTGGCCACGGGGCCAGGCCCTTGATATTTTTTAACATAACTGTAATATGATGTTCACATATTGGCTTAGGTTTTACTTGCATAACCTGAAAAATATCTCCTTTCAAAATAAAGCAATGAAATATTGAAATCAGAAATCAGTATTGAAATTAGCAAGTATCTGTTGATTGCTTAAAATTGTACTAAAGGAGGTTTTATTGAGGAAACAAGAAAATATACGTTTCTTGTCAAAAGATAATCTCAAGATAATCTTCATATGAGCAAAGAAAGAAAGAGCAAGATGCAAAACCCTCCCCAAAAGAACTTAACACAAGCCAAGTCCTAGAACAAGCCCGTCCTACGAGTCTCCTAGACACCCCCTGTTCCTCATGGTCTGCAGTCTCTTTTGGCGAAATGAAATGAATATCAACTCTTTTTGGGAACAGAAGTTCCTGGTGGTTTTTGGCTGGTGGACATTGGAAAAACCAATAATATCTTCATATCTGTCAATTTATGAAATCTCTTTATAGGATTCTGCCTTTGCAGTAACATTACTTCAAGTGGATAAACGGAGCTACAAACATCACTATAAATTGTATTAAAATCCAACTGCGTTACAGCTGTCTAACTCTATCATATACCAACACTGCCCTATGCTCTTTGCTAAGCATCTTCTCATAGACTACCAAGGGAAGGGATGCATAAAGTGAATTTTATGTGCATGAAATAGATCAATGTGGCTGAATTAGATTGATTTTTGGAGAGGGTAGTGAGATAAATCTTCAATGATCAACTGAAGCTGGTTTGATATCCTGAGCAAATGGATTTTATTCACGATTTTGAGAAGAAAAAAGGCATAATGTAATTTGTTTGTGAACATTAATTTGGTGCTTGTGAATAGAAAAAAGAGACTAGGTAGATATCAGAAGGGTGGCAGAAAAGTGAAAAATTAAAGAAGGATATTAATAGATATTTTCAATACGCGTTGTGTCCTTTCTCAATACATTATTTTAATTAGTTCCATATAGCACCATAATTGTATATTTTCTGCACACTCTTCTTTCAAGTCACTATCTTGTTTTTTTAAGTGCATTTGCTTGTAAATCTACCTCTGTTGTTTAAGAAAGCAGGTACTCATTAAATTCTATTGAATATTGAATTCATTATTTCGTTTCAAAAACATGATTTTGCTTCCTTTTGTTTTCTTCTACACTCTTTGATAGATGAGAAATTTTATGATTTAAATTCAGCAGGAATTATTTTGTGTCAAATTCATAATCGTGCTCAATCCTTGCATGTTTGATAAGCTATTCAGCAATAAATATGTACACAATTTAGCTAGCATTCCTAGAAAGCTTGTCATCTCCTTTTCTAATAAAGCTTTTGAATCTTGGCATTGAGCAAAGGATAATACCTATAATTGAATAAGTCAATAGCAAGATACAAAATTCAATTTAAATAGGCTGTTATAATCAGTTTGTAATATCTTATGGCTATCATTGAAATAGATGAAAAATTATAATAGATTAAATATTTCATGCTAATTCTGGTATTGGGAATTGTTTTCTTGTCACAGTTGAATTGTGGCTGCTTATCACACAGCTACTAAAGGGATGTCTGAATCTCATAATATCTAATATCTGCATGACAACAAATAAAGTATCACAATTATTTGCTTATTAGGGCTATCCATAACAAATATGTAATATTTTCACTTTGAGTCCAGACATTTCGCCTTCTCTCATAGACACAATATATACTTGGAATTAGAAGGCGTGGTCCTGAAAAGGGAAGAAAGAAATAAAAACATAAGAAAGGCAGACCTCACATAATCATTTATTTGGATTCACTAATTATCAATTACCCAAGGGAAAAATTTTTAAAAAATTATTATCTAACCAATTAAAATAGGTATACATTTCTATGAAAATGGAGAAACAATAAAAATATTATGACTAACTATCAAGCAATAAAGTGTTACCACAAAGCATTTATAATTTCTGCCTCAGTATGGCAGAAACTTTGCTGTTAAAACTTTTTGTGTGTGGTTATTAGGAAAAAATAAACTTCCATACAGGAAAACTACACTTCCATACAAGAAAATTAATGTCTTTTAGCACCCAGCAGCATTTTCCATTGAATTTGTTCTAAAAATACAATATTTTAAACATTAAAAGATATCTATCTACATTTGATATTTTGAAAATATTTATGTCATCGATATTGTCCACTGATCTCCAAAATCATTCTGTACCTTTATCCGTCTTGCTCCTTGCCTGAGGAGGCTGAACTTTATGGACTGAGTCAACAGACTCTCTGCCCTTGGACGTCTCACTGGGTTCAGGACTATTGGAGGGAAAATTAGTGGATAGGGTGACAATGAGGGTGAAGTAAGTATATATTCTCCTGGGTCCTTTTTGGTCTGTCTGCAGATTGGCTGTGGCTGTGTTCTCAACTGAAGGCCCATTCCTGGCAGGTGGCTATCTTATTCTACAGCATTCTCTTCAGGTTCTGGTAACCCCTCCTTTTTCTCGACCCCTTAAACGCTAGAGCTGATGACGCTCCTTCCCCTCTTGGGGCCCACCTGGAGTCTTTCCTATTCCTTGTTCACTTTCTTTCACCATGCCCATGTCTTTATGAATAGTCACTTTAGTTAATTTTCCTTAACTACTCCATTTGAGTACATCATCTGGATTTTCCTGGCATTTGGACTATTACATTGTTCTTAAATTGTAGCGTAGTATTTTCATGTTGGACAATGTTATAACTCAAATAGCTAACATCATAAGAAAGGTAATTATGTTGTATCTTTAATATACTGATGTATTAAACATATGAACATTTTAAGCT
Organism: Equus przewalskii; assembly: GCF_037783145.1. Taxonomy (NCBI): domain Eukaryota; kingdom Metazoa; phylum Chordata; class Mammalia; order Perissodactyla; family Equidae; genus Equus; species Equus przewalskii. Next base: position 73,076,665 of record NC_091833.1, on the reverse strand, counting down.
ATCTTCAGTTAATACAAACTACACATTTGTCTACTAGCTTAGAGTATAGTCTAATTTGATGTTTGTTTGATGAGTAGGGTCATCATAATTAAAATAATTTTCAACACTGTTGGTTATAACTTCATGTACAAATATAGACAGCATGGATCAAAAAACACTTTGCAAAACTGTCCTCTAGAAAGGCTTACCATTTGTACTACTACCAATATCATGTGTAGGTACCATTTCTCAAGCAGTAACAGTATGGATTTATAATTCTTCTTAAATTTTGGCAATCAATAAGCAATAAGTAGCATCTTATTATTATTTTAATTAGCATTTTGATTGCTAGTGAAGTTAAATATATTTTCATACATTTATTGTCAACGTGCACTTTTCTCTAGTGAAGTATCTTTTCAAAGTTTTACCTGTGTACATTGGAATGAGTAAACTGCTAGAAGGCTCTGATACCCAGGTTTCTTTTGAAGGCAAATTTTGAGTTGTGGTATTTTCCGTTGTTATAAGGTTGGAAGGAAAAGGAAGGCATTTCTGAATGCAGATGATGATTTTTGTCTTAAAAAATGATAAACTTGTGGTGACTAAATGACATCCAAATAGATGTGGCTAGTCTACTATAAAGTCTATTAGAGCTTGGTAAAGAGATTTATACCAAAAATACAGATTTGCAAGACTTAAGAATGCATATAATCGAAAGTGTCTAACTGTATACTGTGTAAACAGATAAGAAATGAGAGACAATAATATGAACAATACCAATTTACGGGGTGAGCTTGAAAAGAAGCTTACACAGAAGAAGTGGAAGTGCAAAGAGGGAAGAGGAAAATTAGAAGCATATAATCTCATAGAAACTAAGGGAAGTGAGAGAATTCAATATTATCACATACTGGTAAAGGTCAAATAAAGTGAAAACCAAATTATGCATTGTTTTTCTTCATAAAACATTTATTAATGACTTCATTGAGGGACATTTCAGTGTTATGATAGAACTTGCAGCATTAAGTTGAAGAGAGAATGAAAGATGAGTAACTGGAGATGAGAGTGTGAAAAAAAATCGTAAAAGGAGTTTTATTATGAAAGAAAATAGAGACAGCTTTGGTTTTAGGAAGATGTGGAACTGAAGGAGTTTAGTTTAGTTTTTAAAAACTTCAACATAGGAGAGAACTGAGCATATTTGAATTCTAATGGGAAGAAGCTAGTTGGTCAGAAAACTGCAAGAAACAAGAGACAAGGGGTGACTGATAAGTTTATGTACCAGAGAAAGCAGGATAGGATAAAATCCAGAGGATGAATTGAAAACTAAACTTAGAAGAATCAGCACTTTGTTACTGAAGGGATTTGGAAATCATAGAAGATGCAATTACGTGTGCCAGTGCATTGGCATTAAGACAAATGAGTATTATTAGTTTGATGGCATGTAGACTATCTGAAAAACGGAAACTGATTTTTCTTGGCATGATGGGAAGAGAAGGTGGGTGGTAGGATTAAAAATTTGAGTATCATAGAAATGTTTTAAAATAACTGCTGAGGACATGCAACACATTGGAAAAAAAGCACACATCCGGGAAAAGACTTGTATCCAGAATAAACAAATACTATTACAACTCAAAAAGAAGACAACAATCCAATGAAAATTGGAGAAAAACAGATATTTCACAAAAGAAGATGTACAAATGTTTAATAAGCACATGAAATAACATTCAACATCATTAGCCACTAGGCAAAAGCAAATCAAAACCACAAGGAGATACCTGTTCATACACTCTAGGATGGCTGTAATAAAAAAGATAGACATTAACAAGTGTTGCCAAGCATGGAGAAATAGGAAATTTCATATATTCCTGGAAGGCTAGAAAAAATGGTGCAGCTACAATGGAAAATAGTTTGGCAGGTTCTCAAAAGTTAAATATAAAATTACGCATAACCCAGTCATTTCACCCTTAGATATGTACACAAGAGAAAGTAAAATATATGCCGACAGAAAGACTTGCACAGGAATATTCATAGTAGCATGATTCATAATAACAAAAATTTGGAAGCAAACTAAAATGTCCATTAATTGGTGAATGAATAGATAAAATGTGGTGTATAATTATAAGGTGGAATACTATTCAACAATAGAGGAATAAATTATTGACACATGTTACATCTCAAAATCCAGAAGCCAGATACAAGAGTCTAGGAACAGGAATGAACTGTAAATGGGAATGAGCGATTTTATTGGGAGAATGAAAATGTTCTAAAACTGAGTATTGGCTGTGTTGAACCCCTTTGTAATCTACTAAAAATCACACTTGAAATAAGTGAATTTTATGATATATAAAATATGCTTCAATAAAGTTGTTTAAAAAAATAGTCGCTGAGGATTTCAAAGTGCTAAGTAAGAATTGTATGAAAAAGATATCAAAATGGGAATCTTTCTGACTCTATTTTATTTTTATTTATTTTTATTTTTTCTGCTTTTTCTCCCCAAATGCCCCCAGTACATAGACGTATATTTTAGTTGTGGGTCCCTCTAGTTGTGGCATGTGGGACGCTGCCTTAATATGGCCTAATGAGCAGTGCCATGTCCACGCCCAGGATCCAAACCAGTGAAACCCTGGGCCGCGAAGCGGAGCGCACAAACATAACCACTCAGCCCTGGGGCCAGCCCCAACTCTATTTTAGCTAAAGACCCAAGAGGCCAAATACAAAATAATAGAGGTCAATTTATTCCACATTCTATTAGAAGGTGTTAGAAAACTTCTATAGGTATTGCAAGAGGAATTGTGTAAAGAATGTTGTAGTCTTTAGCTCATACTTCATCTTAAGACATAAAAGACTGAAAGTTAAAGAATCTTAGAGAAAAGCTCTGGGAAGATTACTTGGAGAGCTTAATGAATGTCTCCTAGAATGAGGGACAGTGGGAGCTATTTCCTACTTCATTCATCACTTGTGATATGGCAGCCTACGTTGCTGCTCTGACAGTAGAGAAAGAAGAGCCTACATTAGAATTGGGTCTAAGAACTGTTGGGGTAAAGGAAGCATACGTATTTTCCTATGCATTAGATATTAGCCAAGTGGGAATGATAGAGCCGTTCTGGGGCCAGCTCAAAGGTACTTTGCCTAAGAAGGCTTTCTGAATGAGCAATGGGATGGCACCAGTGTGTGTGGGTGAACCAACAAAAACCAGACTGAAAGTACATCAAAAGAGTCCAGCCAGAGGAGGCTTTACTCATATTAAGGAAATGCAGGTGAAAAATATCCAGAGATAGGATATCTCTGACAAACCAGCAGATCACCTCAAACTGTTTAGCTTTTTGAACACCATCCAAATCAAGAGGGCACTAATGACATATCGCGATAGTAACAGGCAAGTAAGATCTTTCTTCACTATTATACTTTTTCTCTCTATCCCTTTGTTGAGCCAAAACTATTCCAAATCTCAAGTGGAAATCTACAAGCAAAGAGAATGAGGAAACCAGTGAAATAAAAAGCCCAAAGTTTCTCCCATTTCCAACTGCAGGCTTGATCTAGGAACACGGGAGAGAGAAATTTAAAATAAATATTAGAGTTTTTATCATTATATGGTACTGAATTATTATTTACTAAAATTAAACTGCTATTTGTAACTACAATTAACAGAGGACTTTTTCTTGTCTGAATGTGATTTGAAAAATTCCAAGCTAGAGAACTAGCCTCACACAGTAGGTTTAAAAGAATATTGATGGGGAAACAAAATGTCAACTTTTGATTTTTCCCTATCAAGTTCCAATTTTTAAAAACAGATGGACTGCCTGCCAATGTGAAAATCTCCATTGAAACAAGAGATTATAAAATTACAGTTGTCTATAGTTAATATGGATGTGTGATTTTTGTTTTTTCTTAGTAGACGGTGGTAGGGTATAGTAGTTAAGAATACAGACGATGGAGCCAGGCTGCCTGGATTTTAATCCTGGTTGTACCACTTAATAGCCATGCGATCTTGATCAAATTTTTTAAGTTGTTTTTATCTCCATTTATTCATTTTTAAAAAAAATGGATTAAAGGGTGGTGGTTACTTTATGATTATGAGGAATATAAAATTGGTATATGTTAGCACTTAAAATAACAAAAAGTAGAAGGTAAGCATTCTATTATTTTTATCTATTGCTTTATTATTATTATGTTCTTCAGCACCTATCAGTTGCCAATATATAGGAAGGGGATATGATAACATATGAAATTATGCAGAACTGGGATGTGGTGAAATGGAAAGATAATGGGTGATTTAAGAAAATTGACTATAGGGGCTGGCCTGGTGGCACAGCGGTTAAGTGTGCACGTTCCACTTTGGTGGCCCAGGGTTCGCCCGTTCAGATCCCGGGTGCGGATATGGCACCGCTTGGCACACCATGCTGTGGTAGGTGTCCCACATATAAAGTAGAGGAAGATGGGCATGGATGTTAGCTCAGGGCCAGTCTTTCTCGGCAAAAAGAGGAGGATTGGCAGTAGTTAGCTCAGGGCTAATCTTCCTCAAATAAAAAAAAAAAACAAAATTGACTATAGATTGGTGAAAGTAAAGGACTGCAGAATCTGTGCTGGGTGGGAGGAATGTAAGAGCAGGAAACAACTAATAGATGGGTATATTATAAAATAGTGACTTTCCTTGTGAAGCAAATAAAAGGATATTAAGTAATCACATATTAAGTGATAAATCTCATGGTTTAGTAAAATGTAGAGAGGTCCAGGACCACATGTCTAGAGGATATTCCAGAGGAAATATAGAAGGATGAACTAATGGGGAGTATTTAAATGTTAGGAGAAGGTAATCTCTTAGTGAGCAATCCAGTGATACGTTTTTAGGCACAGAATAATCGCATGTGATGAGAAAGGCCTAGGGATGACCATGGGAGTAGGGGCTAGAGTAGAGCAGAGAAAAAGATGAATGAAGAGAAATAGACGAGCAAGGTCAGAATTTGAGCGTCAAACTGTTTTGTGCATGGTTTCGAAGGTCATTTAGAGTAATGGCAAGTTATAGGAGAAATTATAACTTCAAAAAGAGATGGTAAACAATTAGGAGTTTAATAAATGTAAATAGAGAGGAAGAATGGAGTATGGCATATGTGGATTTCATCAACTGCATTGTACATACAATTCTGATCATAATGCTTGGTACATACATTTTGCTGCATAAGTATGACTTCAATAAAAGCATGCCCCTTAGAGGAGCTGTGACTTCCTTCTTGGAAAAGCAGTGATCTGGAAGATACAACATGGAATGAGAAGAGTCTGATCTCATATGTCACCCTATGTCAGAATCTCACAAGGATGTTGGATAATTATAATGGGACATTTTGTGGGTTATGGCAGCAAAAGCAGCTTCCATCTGAAAAAGCTGCAGGTAAACAGTGTAAGTGGAGGAGGGCCAGGCATCATTTAAGAGAAAGAGATGGAAAGAATGACAAGAAGTTGAAGCATGTGAAAAGTTTATTCACCATAGAATGGGATATTGTAGAGATTTCAGAACAGTGGAACCTGATCATATTTGTCTACCACATGGATGGTGACTTGCTGTTGTATCTGTAAACAAAAAAATATTAATTGTCCCCAGAAGTCTTGGTTTAGCATAACGTAAAAGCTTCATCATTCACTGTGTTACAGCCAGACATCATTCTAGGCACTTTAACATAATTGAAGAAAAAATAAACAGAAAGCATAATAATACGAGTAAGTCATACCAAAAGTTGAAAGTGTCATGGTATTAAAAAAATAGTGCAAGATAAAGAGTTTCAAGAGTTTTGGCAGGGGTGGGTTACGGGGTAATACTTTAGATATTGCAAGCTAGAGTAAAGTCTTGAAGAAATAAGAGGATTTATCCATGAGCACATATGGGGGAACATTCCAGTCAGAGAGCAAGACCAGAGCAGTGCCCTAAAGGAGATGCTCTAAAACATTAACTCAAGTCAAAAATGATGATAGCTTGGACCAGAGTGATAGCATTTGAGGTTATAAGTGTTAAGGATCAAGAGATCTTGATAAGTTAAACGAGATAGGGCCATGAATGGACTAATGACAAAAGTGTGCCACAACCTGAGGAGCATGATTCTTTCAGTCTGAGCCTGACATTCAAATAAATGCCTAAACGCAAACAAACATCGAACAGCAAAACTCCTACAAACTTATAGATGTCATGATTTGGATACCCAGATAACTGACTATCTTATTTTATTTATTCTCTATTGTGAAGGACAGGTAAAAAGAAAAAACCCTGAATTTCTATTATTTGCCTCCTTTAATTATAAATCCCCTCAAAAGCAAAGCATCATATTATAAGACCTATGTAGAAATGGAAGCGATGGATAAGGGGTCATAATCAAGTAGCAAATTTTTCATTCCCCCACTTGTCTAAAATTCATAGTAACTTAACTGCACTTTCATTGAAAGAATCTTTCAGTGGCCACAGCAAAGCTTCTTTAAAGTTATCTGAACTTCATAAAATTGTATTTATTTACATGATTTAGAAATACAATGAGGCCTATAAAAATTGAGTGTAGAACATTTATAAATCCAACTTTTTTAAAAGTATCATCACTTAACTAAAGAAAATACACATCTGGGATTTATTATACGAAACCCATTGGGTAATTTAAAAATGAACTGTAAAAAGGTAAAAAAAAAAGTGTTAACAAGCAACATTAGATAAGGAAACCAGCAAAAAGGTGGTTGCATATTTTTCTTCATTTATACTGAATAGATCACAGAACACTTTTATACAAATTCAATAAGAATCGAAGATTAGCTAGCCATACCACTAAAACATAGGTCAATAGATTTGATTACTACCTGTTGCTATACTCTTCATAAGCATGAGTTCTGTTTCGTAACCTCTTTATTTTTGCTTATGTTTGGAAATTTAAAAAAAACTAAATATGAAACCAGTTTAATTAAATGTCCCATGGTAGGGGAAAGGTTATAGCTTGGGATGAAAAGATTTTATTTCTAATTTTCATTATTTAAGAACTAGTGAGGCAAACTACTTATACACTAAGAGATGCAATTGCCTGTTACATCTAAAGAATTGTTCCTATTGCTTTATGTTAATTGTAGTAGAAAATTAGTGAACTGCATTTTCCCATTTTATTCAGAGAATCAGAGTTATTGAAAGACTTTCTCAATGGAAAGGAAAGGTGGGAATTGCACTAAATTATATGTGACTTAAACCTGATAGACTATTAATGAAAAGAAATTAATTTTTTAAAAAAGAAATTTCTAGTTAAGCAATTTATGAACTATTAAAGATAAATAATAATGGCTTATTAATAAGATGATGAAGTAAGATTAATTAGTATTTCCTATAGAGAATTTTATTCCAAGAAGAAAGTCATTAATCAAGATTTTGAGTTACACCAACAGTTTTAAAACATACTGGTGTTATGAAGCCAGGATATAACATAAACAGAATTTTAGTTAAATTCAGGTGGTAGGGGGTTTATGAACTGTTATGTCACTACTATTATGAACTATTAGTGACTGAAGGGATGTCGTGTTTTTCCTGAGGAATGGTCAGTCACCCAACATAAAGTTGTCTGAAATCTAGTGAACTTGAACTTAATTGCTTGACATGTTTGACCTTAAAGAAATTTAACCTAGTGGGCAACTTTGCTAATGTAGACACAGAAAACAAGAAGTGGCTAAAATTTAGTATAAATAGGGGCCGTCATCAGAGGAAATTAAGCCATTGGGGCCAAGATCCATGTTCAGACAGAAGTCTGATTAAAAACCATAAACTAGAATAAAAATGGCTCAAACAGATTGCTCATTTCACGTAGTTTTCTATGGAGAATGTGCCTACGTACTCTTGCGGAGTCTAAATTTAATACTAATAGTATGAGCAGAGCAGAGAAGCCCCCAAATGTCATCAGGTCTAGTTCTCATTGACCTTCTGGCTAGCATAGCATAAATTTTTAAGATGAGTGTTCTTCTTTGATGGGAAATAAGTGAGTTTAAGGCAGATAGGTTTAATCAGGTTCCAGTGTGCACAACATTCACTTGAATGCCTCACCCTGGGATAAACCCACATAAAGAACAGTTACCTTATCTAAACTACCACTAGTATTCCCAGTGAGAAATATAGAAGCAAGAGCTGAACTTTCAAGAGGTTAATATTGGTAATGTACTGATGGAAAGCAAAAGAGAACAATTTAGTAGAAAAAGAAAGTTGATTTGGAAGTATTAATTCCTTAATAGGCTTCCTATGTTTCAAAGGAGATAGTTGTGAAATATTCAAGGGGCTTTAATAAAACATGTAGCATAAAAATTAAAGATGCACTATGTCACAAAGTGATAGGTAATTTCTAAGTATATTTATGAAATATAAGCAAAAAAAATGGTAATGGTTAAAAATAAGTCAATGATTTTACATGAACTCTACTTCCATAATGGTGTACAAAAGAGATCCATCTCTTGGTGGTGTGACTTGCTCAATTTGGGGGATTTTTTTCATTGTATAGGAATTGGACTAAGAGATTTGATTTTGTGATTTTTGTGAACCAATGATATAAGAAAACTCTAATTATGAAGAGTAGAACCAAAAAAATGAATGAAAAAGAGTAGAATATGAAACTCTTTCACCGACAGCTTGAATCACTGGAAAATTTCTTTAAGCATCCTATTCACTTAAAGTATTGTTCAGTGTACAAAATGAGACTCCCAGAGCGCGCTTTTGGAGTACATTTATTTCATAGAATGATTTCCTGCGTCTGAAAGATCTCTTTTGAGCACAGACGAAAAGTGGTCCAAGGTAAAGTTGGTGGCTATAAAAGGATATTTCAAAGAGCTAAAATTGATTGATATTGAACATATGTAATTTGTAACTCAACACCTGTTTGGGGTTAAATACAGGTTATTCAAGTGTTTTCACACTATATTTGGATTGCAAATATAGTTAGTGAGGGAAGAAATAACACTTCGAATCAATGAGTAGTTGAGTTAAAGGTTATGGAGGTTTGTGTTACAAGTGGGGGACTGGTGCAACAAGCATATTCTTTGTTCATGTATGAGAAAAAATGCTAGGCTAAAGGGCTTCTGCATTTAGCTTTTCTCTGAGGAACTCAGGCAATATGAATTTAGTTAATTTTCAAATACTTCGCGCTCTCATTCATTTTATACATTTGTGGCATTTGCTTATTTCTTGAAGGTTTACAGTTTCAAGAATTCCATTCTAAGCTTGCCTCTTCACTAATCTGCTTTCTTTTCAAGTATTTCCAAAGTTATTTCTATTCTTTTAAAGACAGCCTTACATTTCCTGGGACCTGTCAGACCTATTCATCTCTATCACCTGATAAAGTTTATAAACCTAACACCAATATATCTTCACCTCCCCAAACCTGCTTACTCTTCTGACTGCATTACTAATAGCCATGTTTGACTCCTCCCGGTCACTAGTGACCCTAATTAGTTACCAAATGCTAAAAATGTTATCCAAACCTTGCTGTTAAAGCCAATCTGTATAAAAACTCCTGTTCATTACAATCTTAGACCCACATTATTAGGATTGCTTCCTAAACCCACCTGTGATCGTTCCCTGAGATAATTCTGTCTGCACATAGCAATCATATTTAGCCTGGAGATAAAATTTACAATTAAAATTACGATTAGTCAAATCATAATATAAAGCTGTTTCTCTTAGAGTTTAGTGCTCCAATTTAAAATGCCTATTTTTAAATTTTGAGTCTTATTTCCCCTTTTAGGTCTGCTGAGGCAGAATCTCTGGGGCAGAAACTTGGAAATCTGCATTTTCTACAAGCTTTTCAGGTGATTCTCATAAATAATGACCTTTGAGAACCAAGATTAGAGTTCAAAACTCTGCTCATTGGAATCACCAGGAGGGCTAGTTAGAAGGCAGATTACCATGTCCTAGTGTAGAAAATTCTGACTCAGGAAGTCTCAGGATAATTCCATGAATATATAACCCAAGTGCTTCCGGTGCAGAACGTCGGAAGCCTGACTTTTGGGAATCCTTAGCCTTCAAGTTGACTCCATATTTTGAAGGTAAATATTTAATTCTCTAATCTGGGAATCCCAAACGTATAAATACTATGCTCAAAAAACGACAGTGATTCTTCCATTCTTCTATGCTATCTAATGTAATATGAGAGCTCTTTTCCAGGATTCACAAGTCTCACAATATTTCCTGATTCAAAGCAGTAAAGTCTTGTTTACTACAATTGATCTTAGACACGTTCCTTCTGTTCTGGTTAAATTGGATTTCTTCCCTTCATTCTTATTAAAACTGTTCTTAGCTATTCTATCAGGCGAAATTTATAAGCAATTTGTTGTGACCCAAAAATTGGGAATCTGATTAGAATGGCACTAAATGTACATATTAACTTTGGCAGAAGTTACCTCTTCAAATTATTGAATCATATCATGTACAAACAGTATATTTCTGAATTATTTAGTTAATATTTTGTATATATGTCAGTATTTTTTCTGGGTTTTGTCATATAGATCTTGCACATTTCTTATATTTGGATCTAGAAATAAAAAATAATTATTTCTCCAGTGAAAGTGATTTCTGTCTTTATCACATTTTTCAGCTGATTAACTGACGTGTCAATTTTTCCTACGTTTACGATGAAACTAACCACCATACAGATACCTTTTAATAATTGTAATAGTTCTTTAGTTGTCTCTTTTTTCAGTATATATTTTTCATCCCATTACATTAACTAAAATCTTCAGAATTATGTTGAATGAGTGTTGATGGCAGACACCAATTGACATGTCCTGTCTTTAATGGCAATAATAATATCACAGCTGAAACTTAATAGTGCTACAATGTGCCCGGTGTTGTTGAAAACATTTTCTGTGTATCACTGCTTTGAATTCTCTCAAGAATACCATGAAGGAACGAAGGAACAGAGGCACAGAATGTTAAATGATTTGCCCAAAATACTAAAGCTAGGAAGTGAGGGAGCCACATTTGAACCCACCAGGTTTGCTCCTTAGTTTAACGTTTGCTGACCAATTCTGGTAGTTTCTCTTTATTGTGTAATTATATTAAAATAAGTTCCTTTCATAATAATTTATTCCAAAATTTCAACGTATTATTGAAAAGTATCAGCTATTTTTATACATGTCTTGATATGATCATGTTAGTTGTCTCCTTTAAGTTATTAATGTAAAAATTTGCAGTAGTTTATATCCTAATTTCAAACATTCCTACATTTGCGGAATGAAGAAAGAGACTTGACCATGGGGTATTACTATTCCAGTTCATACGTATTTGGTCTACTACCGTTCTACTAAAAATTTGGCATCTCTATATGTGGATAAGAGTCTATATTTTCTTATATGATCCATAAGTTTTAAATAATGGGTGCTGCTTGCTTCATAAAATAATAAGCTTCCTTTTTCTTATAGTGTATTAGTTTAAATATCATAGAATTATGTGATTCAATTTTTCAAGTAAATTTAGCCTACATCTACAAAACCATATATATCATCCATATTTTTATTAGCAAATCTTTGACAATCCCTTTAGTTTGTTCTTTGGTTGTGTGGTTAAGTATACACTAGGTTTTAAGCCAATTTTGATAATTTAGGTTTTCTTAAAAGCAGAATCAAAAAAGTTAACAGAAAAATGGAAGTATTTGTTGTTGTTGTTTTAATTAGTGCTTCTAAAGGATGAGAGTGTCCATAAAATAATTAACTGACTGCTATGCAAAATTTAAAAAAATCTTAAATGATTTAACAATGAAATAAACAGAATATATGATCAAATTTCTGAGCTGGAAGATCAGCTGATAAAGATTCTGAGTATATCTAATAAAATTACAAACAAATGGAAAGTGACAAAGAAAAAATTAAAGACGTGGTAAGTAAAACTAGAAATTTTAACAATCCATCTCTTTGGATTTCTAAATAGAGGCAAGTAAAGCAGTGATAAAAATACAGAATCAGTGAAATAGTAAAGATAATTTCCCACAGCTTAAGAAAAACCTTGACATTCGGATTTAAAGAGCCCAACAATAAGTAGGATTAATAAAAAATTGTTTGTATGAAGATGTCTTTGAAATATTTTTAAAAATCCAGAGGTATGGAAAAAAATTCTAAAAGCTCCCAGAATAAATAAGTAGATTAATTACATAGAAGGAAATTCTTACTGGCATTATACTTTACAATGAAAATACTTTTTGACCCTATGCTTCTGTAAGTGATTAAAGAAACGTTCATTATGAGAGTAATTATGAGAGTAAAACAGATTTTGTTTCAGTTTGATATTTACAGGCAATAGGCTATGAATAGAAATTTTCTAAAATAATTGTTAAAGGGAAACTCCCAAACAGTTTTTAAACTTTGGTTAAAAAATAACAGAAAAGTACAATGCAGTAAACAAAACCATGGGTCAAATTTATTTTGAATATACATGTAAATACTCTACATGAAACACTTTCAGATTAAATTTGTTGATATTTTAAAAGAATATTACATCTTAGTGAGAATTCAAGAATGCAAGATTAGGTCTACATGGGGAAATCTACTCACTATATTATGAGACCAACAGAAAAAATGATAGTTTTGATAAACAAAATAATTATTCATTATAAATCTTAGCAAGCTAAGAAGAGAACAGAAGTCATTATTGCAGGATATCGGGTATATCATAATACCTAATGCAAATATTAAACTCCATTGGTAAAATGCTAGAAATAGTCTTACTAAATTCCAAGTCAACACAAAGATGTCTGCCATGAATTCTGCAACCACTGAATTCTTTTCATTTGAGGAATGGTTTTGGAAAAATGTCAGCAGAATTCTAACTCATACTACACTCAAGAAAATTGAACAATTGAAAGTGTACATATTTGTATGTAAATAGACAGCAAAAATGCCTGAAGACAGCTGACCAAATTATTTAACGCTCATAACCTCCAGAGATGGGAGCAAGGCAGATGTGCTGTGGTTTCTTTTACTCTGAGTTAGTTTAATCTTTACCAAGCAGACATACTTTTGTAATCTAAAAACAATCAGGCATTTAACCAAACAAATGCTCTCTTGAAAATACAAGTGTTAAGAAGACTGTGCACTAGTCTAGATAAAATGTTGCTTTCTGTTATTTTAGAATCAACATTGGAGTATTCTTAATATATTTTCATCATGTTGTTTTATTTTGAAAGAAAATGAATCCATGTTACACACGCTAACTCACATTAACCCAGTTTCTGGGTTCTGTGTTCTGGATGAAGCCATTAGAGTAAGTTCAATAACCAATAGAAAGTCTTTGTGCATTTTCATCCAGCTAATGAGAGAAAAAGACAAATATTTTTATATATAAAAATAACATAAAATAATATGAAAGTGTAAATTACATATAATACATAAAACACTATTTAAAATTTAAGTAGAATGGTATATCATACATCATATTGAATTGCATTTCAGGGTGGAAAGGGTCTAAGGGATGGGAAAAAAATGAAATACATAATTCTGAGTAATCATATTTTTAAAAATCAGGATTTTGAAAAATCTAAAGTTTGACACAACAGTAAAATAAACTGGGAGAAGAAAAAAAGTATAAATAGAAAAAGTGATTTCCCCACTCACTAGAAAACATGAAAATCTTTAAAATTCTTCTGAATTGGCTGTCAGATCACCACGTTTAAGAAAAATGAGACTGTGCCTTACAGCTTCAATAATATGGTGAATTTTTCTTAGAGGTAAAATATTTCTAAATGTTGATTTCATTTGGGCACTTTCTTTAGAAATATTTTCCTAACTTCCCTTGATGATGAGACTCATCTGGGGTACTTGTTAAATATAAAGCTTTGCAGATCCCTTCTTCCCTATGATTTATGAGGCCTAGGATTTCTCCTAGATATTTATATTTTTTAATAAGTTTCCCAGGTGATTCCTATCATTAGCAAACTTTGGGAAACATTGTTTAAAGAAGATTTTGAAATCAGTCATAATGAAACAACGTACAAAGTTGGAACAACAAAAATACTGTTGACAAAATTCAACCCTCCTCCCCCAAAAGGGGTGTCAAAGTCACATAAAATCAGCTCTAAGTCAAATGAGCCTTAACACTTTTGGTAGACAATGAACTGAAATCTACTTTTCCTATTTTGAAGTATTTGAAGGCTAAGAAATAGGGATGTTGATCTCTATTTTCCAGAATTTTACTTTATGTTTTAATACTCACTTTCAAATGTTCTTCTAATTATGGAAGTAAAAGATTAAAATAAATACAAAAATTAGATTTTAAATAATTTTTTTATCTCGTGTGGAACAACATTTCTTCTGAGTTTCCTCTCTGGAATATGTGAGTGTTAAGAGAACACTGAATTTATAGTTTGCTTAAAAGAAAAAAAATTCAGTTTTTTATTGATTATCATAGTTTGATTAAACACTAAAAGCTTAACTGGTAAATACCTTTGACAGGGAGTTCAACTTATTTACAATCTTTAGGGAAAACCTCCTGGAAGACTAGGGGCTAATCCTAACTTCAGAAGTTCCCAGAAAAGATTACTTAATCCTTATATAATCCATACTAACACTTAACAATTTTTCCTGCCAGAAAAAAATCGTCTTTACCCAAACTGAACTTTGCTCCATGACTCCTTATGAATCCTTTCCAAAATTCTCATAGAATATCCTCAAGTTATTGGCTAGGCCTGTCCTCAGCTCCCTAGTATGGTAGGCAGAATTTTGGCTCCCATGACATTACACCTTCAAATATGTTATATTAAATGGCAAAAGGAATTTGATAAAATTGAGAAGGCTAATAAGCTGACTTTAAAATAGAAGATCATCTTGGATGATTGATGTGGGCCCAATTTCATCACATGGACCATTAAGAGCAAAAGAGGAAGACAGCAGACTCAGTCAGAGAGATGTGGTGTGAAGAAGAAGGAGAATTGAGCCAGAAAGAGAAGTCAGATGTTTGAACCATGAGAAGGACTCAACCAACCATGTCTAGCTTTGAAAATGGAGAAATGTGGCCACAAATCAGGGAAAGTAGGCAGTCTCTAAAAGCTGAGAGCAAACCTCAGCAAACAATCATAAAGGAGATGGGGACCTTATCCAAGAACAATATGGAACTGAACTCTGTCAATGACCAGAAAGTGGATTCTCCCCCAGAGCCTCCAGACAACAACTCAGTCTGGCTAGCACCTTGACATTGTCCTTGTGAGTCCTGGTACATAGAAATGAGCTGAGCCCAGAGGACTTTGATGTTCAGAACTGTGAGATGATAAACATGTGTTGTCTTAAGCAGCTAAGTTTGTGATGATTTGTTATTACAACAATAGAAAACTAATATAGGGGCCAGCCCCATGGCCAAGTGGTTAAGTTTATGCACTTCACTTCAGTGGCCCAGAGTTCACTGGTTTGGATCCTGGGTGTGGACCTATGAGCCACTCATCAAGCCGTGTTGTGAGGGCATCCCAAGTAGAAGAACTAGTATGACTTACAACTAAGATATACAACTATGTACTGGGGCTTTGCAAAGAGAAAAATAAAAAGAGGAAGATTGGCAACAGATGTTAGCTCAGTGCCAATCTTCCTCACCAAAAAAGATGTGTACCTTAAAAAAAGAAACAGAAAACTAATATACCTAGTACAGTCTGATAAGCCAATGGTCATTTACTACTACTGTTAGTCTGAATAATACTAGTTGAATCTTAAGGAGTACACCTTGGCTCACTGAGACTGTTGGATGAGCCCCATGATATATGCTGCAGTTCTTTGCACCAAAGAATTTTCCAACTCTCTAATTTACTGAAATAAATTCAAGTTAGCTAAGCTAATATACACATTTCTCTAGGTATGTTATGAAGAAATATGAAGTATTTAATATTTTACCCTCCTTCCAAGTACACTAGTCTGAAACAGTTTCATGGTTACTGGCAGAATACATAAGACTCTTGGGTTAGAGACAAATGATTGTCTTTGAACAAATGATACTGGAACAACTGGGCATCCATATGCACTCATATGCAAAAAAAGAACCTAGACAGACGGTGTCATTATTCACAGAAATAACGGTAAATGAAGTTCCACTTCCCACAGGGTAATGGGAAGATGGCCAGGTGGTGTCTGCCCAATTGGGGATTGTGTTTCAGAAGAAAATCAAGCTTAGGGAATCGGAATCTTTTTAGGTGGTAAGCCTCCTTGATTTTTTTGTCCCAAAGGGAGAAACTATATTTATTATACTGCATAGTACACGTACCTGCCCTTTGCCCCACAGGAAGAGAATATCTTTATCTTCCAAGGCTATTTTCTACAGAAACATCCTGAAAAGATAGTCCAAATCAAAAAGACAGTTAGTGCCCCGCTCATTTGCAGTGACCTAGGTCAGCCCCTTTTCCTTCCACCTTTTGGTGGGTTTGCTTCATATATTTACATTACAGTAAGATTGTTTTGTCACAATCTGCATTTTATCCTGAGATCCCTTGATCTGCTAAATGATATTTGTATTTGTATAAAATGAGATCCTCTCTACGTGCTGTGAAGTTTTATGCATAACGTCATATCCACCATTACAGTGTCATATAGTATGGTTTTACTGTCCCCAAAATTCCCTGTGCTCCACGTGGTCAACCCTCCTCCTCACCTCCCTCAGCTCCTGAAAACTACTGATATTTTAAACTATATATATAGTTTTCTTTTCCAGAATGTCATAATTGAATCATGCTTTACGCAGCCTTTTCAGACTAGCTGCTTTCACACAGAAATATGGATTTAAGATTCAACCATGTCTTTTTGTGGTTGATTTTAATTCACTTCTTTTTATCACTGATAGTATTCCATTGTATGGATGGACTACAGTTTCTTTATCCACGCACCTATTGAAGGACATTTTGGTTGCTTCTAGGTTTTGCAATTATGAATAAAGCTGCTATAAAACATTCACATCAGGTTTTTCTGTGGATGTAACTTTTTAAATAAGTTGGATAAAAACCTGGGAGTGTGAATCCTGGATCAAATGGTAAAACTATGTTTAGCTTTGTAAGAAACTGCCAAAATGTCTCCCATAATGACTGTACCAATTTGCATTTCCACTAGCAATGAATGAGATTTTCTGTTGCTTTGCCTCCACTAGCAATTCGTATGGTAGGTTTTGTTTTTGGATTCAAGCCATTCTAATAAGTGTATGCGGTATCACACCGTTGTTTTAATTTGAATTTCCTAATGACAAATGATGTTGAGCATATTTTCATAAGCTTATTTTCCCTTCATATTTGATGAGCTGTCTGTTCAGATCTTTTGCCAGTTTATAAGTTGGGTTGTTTTTCTTATTAATGAGTTTAAAATTCTATGCAGATTTTGGAAGCCAGTGTATTATCATTTTTGTGTTTTGCAAGTATTTTCTCCAAGTCTGTGGGTTGACTTTTAATTCTCTTAGTATCTTTAACAAAGAAGAAGTATTTAATTTTAATAAAGTACAACTTAATCATTCTTTCATGGATCGTGCTTTGGAATTATATTTGAAAACTCATCACCAAACCCAAAGTCACATAGGTTTTCTCCTATGTTTTCTTTCAGAAGCTTTATAGTTTTGCATTTTAAACTTACACCTCTGATGCATTTTGTGTAAATTTTTGTGAAAAATGTAAAGTTTATGTCTAGGTTCATTTTTTTTTCATGTGGATGCCAAATTGTTCCAGCACCATTTGTTCCAAGACCATTTTTCCCTATTGAATTTCAATGGCTGCTTTGTCAAAGATCAGTTGACTATAGTTGAAAGAGTCTGTTTCTGTCCTTTCAATTCTGTTCCGTTAGACTGATTGTCTATTCTTTTGTCAGTACCATGCTGTCTGGCTTACTGTCGTTTTATAATGAATCTTGAAATCACAGATTTTGAGTCCCCCAACTTTATTCTTCTTCAATAAAAAGCCAAAAGTGTTGGCTTTTGTAGGACTTGTGCCTTTCCATATACACTTTAGAAATAGTTCATTGATATCTACAAGTTACTTACTGGAATTTTGATTATGACTGCAATGAATCTATAGATCAATATGGTAAGAATTGACCTCTTAACAATATTGAGTTTTCCAATCCTTGCATGTGGAATATCCCTTCACATATTTAGATCTACTTTGATTTTTTTACTCAGAGTTTTGAAGTTTTCCACATATAGATCCTATAAATATTTTATAACATTTATACTTAAGTATTTCATTTGTTGGTGCTATGGTAAATAGTATTTTTTAAATTCTAATTTCAATCATTTATTGCTGATATATTAAAAAAAATGATTAACTCATACATTCCTTGTTCTTGCTGTGCTTGTTCATTCATTCTGAGTTTATTGTTGAAACTTCGAGATTTTGTTCTGCAGACAGTCATGTCCTGTGTGATAAATACAGTTTCATTTCTTCTGTAAAATTTTGTTTCCTTTTCTTGTCATATTGCACCAGCTAGGACTTCCACTGTAATGTTGAACAGGAGAAGTGAGGGAGGACATTCTTGTCTTATTCCCACTCTTAGAGGTAAAATCTAATATTAGCTGTAGGCTTTTTGTGGATGTTTATTATCACACTGAAGAAGTTCCTCTGTACATCTATTTTTGAGAGTTTTAATCCTGAATAGGTTTAGGGTTTTTCTAAATGCTTTTTTCTGTAGCAGTTGATATGATCATATGATTTTTCTTCTTTATCCTATTGATGTGATAGATTACAGTGATTTTTCTAATGTTGAACCAGCCTTGCATACTTGGAATAAATGATACTTGTTCATCATGTGTAATTGTTTCTATACATTGTTGAATTCGATTTCCTGAAATTTTGTTGAGAATTTTTGCATCTTTGTTTATGTTAGATGTTGGTATGTACTTCTTTCTTTTGGAAGTAAGGTGATCCTGGCCTTATAGAATGAGTTAGAAAGTGTTCTCCCTGTTTCTGTTTTATGGAAGACATTGTGGAGAATTGGAATAATTTCTTCCTTTATGTTTAGGGAAATTCACTAATAAGACCCTCTGGGTCTGGAGCTTTCTTTTTTGGGAGGTTATTAATCATTGACTTAACTTCTTTAATATATGCCTATTCATGATATATATTAACTAGAAGTTTATCAATTTTGTTATTCTCTTCAAATACCTAGCTTTTGGGTTCATTGACTTTTCTCTTTTTTTACCCCTATTTTCAATTTCATTAATTTCTTCTCTAATTGTATACTTTGCTTTCTTATGCTTGCTTTAGGCTTAAATTATTCTCCTTTCTCTAGTTCTCTAAGAGGGAAACATGGGTTATTGATTTTTATATTTCTTTGTTTCTAATGTATGAATATAATGCTGTAAATTTTCTTTTAGGTGCCATTTTTGCTGCATCCACTAAATTTTGATAAGTTGTATTTTCATTTCATTTAGTTTAAAAATATTTTAAAATTTTTCTTGAAACTTCTTTTTTGACCATCATGTTATATAAAAGTGTGTGGTTTGATCTCCAAATATTTGAGGATTTTCCCAACTATCTTTCTTTTAATAATTTCTAGTTTAATTCCATTGTGGTCTAAGAACGTTCTTTGGATGGTTTTTATCCTTTAAATTTGTTGAAGTGTGATTTATGGAACAGAATGCAGTCCATCCTGGTGATTGTTCCATGTGAGCTTTAAGAAAAATGTGTATCCCACTGTTTTTGGAAGAAGTGTTCTGTAAATGTCAATTAGAGTAAGTTGATTTATAGTCTTGTTTAGTCAACGATATCCTTACTAACTTTCTGCCTGCTTGATATAGCAATTACTGAAAGAGGTGTGTTGAAGTCCCAACTGTAATAGATTTGTCTATTTCTCTTTTAGTTCTGCCAGTTTTTATTTCACCTATTTTGATGCTCTGTTCTTAGGTGCATACAGATTTAGAATTACATCTTGCTGGAGAATTGTCCTCCTTATCATTATGTAATACCCTCTTCATCTCTGATAATTTTACTTTTCTGGAAATCTTCTTTGTTTGAAATTATCATAGCTAATTCCATTTTGTTTTGATTCATTTACAATGTTTTCTTTTTCCAGCCCTTTACCTAGAACCTATCTGAATCTGAGTGTGTTTATATTTATAGTGACTTGCTTGTAGCTGGTATATAGTTAGTCCTTTTTATTTTAATCCAGTCTACCAGTCTTTGTCTTTTAATTGGTGTACTTAAACCATTCACTTTAAAAATGATTATTGATATAGCAGGATTAATATCCACCGTGTTTGTATCTGGTCACTATTTGTTACATTTGTTCTACATTTCTTCTCCCTCTTTTTCAGCCCTCCCTGTTTTATTTGAGGATTTTATATGATTCTACTATATATCCTCTCTTTGAATATCAATCACAATATTTATTATGTTTTAGTGCCTGCTATAGAGTTTCCAGTATACGTTTTTAATTAATCTAAGTCTACCTTTTTATAACACTATTTCACTTCATATCTACTAAAAGTCCTTGACAATGAGTATTCTCAATTTCTCCCTCCCAACTTTTGTGACACTGCTTTCATTCATTTTACTTATTCATATGCTATAATCACCCAATATGTTACTATTATTACTTTAAAAAGTTATTTTTTATAGCAGTTAAATTAAGAAAAATAAAATATTTTGTTTTTATAGACTATCATGCTAGGGAGTAAAGAAAAGAAGTGTAGTGTAAGTTAAGGACCTGAGGGGAGCACATAAAATTTTTAGAACTTCGAATAATAGAGTATAATTTTTTTTTGTTAGATTTAAGAATTTCTTTTGTTACTTGAAGTAATAGAAGTTGTGTTTATCAAAGGACAATGAATCTACTTCAGTTTTATTTTTGGATAGATTATGTTTCAGTAGTTGGCAAAGAATTCTTTTATGAGGAATTAACTGGATAATGTATGAAAAAGTGATGAAAGCAATTTAAATGTAAAGTGTTACATTAATATGTATATATATATTAATGTGTATACACATATATATTAATGTATAATGTAATATATATATTAATGTAACACCTTAAATATATTTGTGTGTAGATATAGACATATAGATGTAAATTTTAAAGGCTAGGACTTTTCCTTAGAGTCCTAAAGTACTATCAAGTGTCAACTTTCATTAAGTAATTAGTTTTGTTACTTCAGTGACTAGCATTTAAGATTTTACATTAATACTTTATTCTAATTTTTTTATTCTAGAAACTTAAATGCAAAAAGTATAAAGAATGTCACAAGAAATTATCTACTACTGCTGCTTTGTCTATGGCAGTAGCTATGATGTTAATTCTTAAAAAGCATATAATTAAGTGGTGTCACCACTATGTCAATTACAAATAAGACAAGATGGTTCAAGGTTTGGAAAATACATGAACACAGAAATAAAAAGCATCAAGTTCACTCCCTGGTGGTGACTTGTTGCTGGATATTTAGTTCGAGTCCTCTTGCAGAGTTAAGACCTCAAGAGCACAAGACATTAAAGAGCTTTTCTACTCAGCACATTGGAAAGCATAATTATTACCAAGCCTTTGCTATTAAAATATCATCAAATTATGTTTATAGAATATTATTCACTGAGAACTTCATAGCTGTTTCCCAACAATAAGCCTGACCATATTAGTGCATTGGGAATGCTAGTATTGACTTATTCAAACTAATAAAAAGCAGATGTAATAAATTATGACTCCAGAGTGAACAAAATAACTCTTACCGGCCATATGATGTTAACGTAGCCGTAAAAGATTTCCTCCCTACTCAGCACTAGATGCTGGACCACATGCCATGAGGAAATTACGAGATAGGAATTCCTTTATATAATAAAACAGCACTAAAACATAGAAGTACATGAAAACCCTGTATTTTTTCCATATGTTTCTGGTTACTGAGCATTTGTACAAATTTTTCAGTAGGTGAATCTCTTTAGAGAATATAATAATTATTAAAATAGTGACCGATTGGTAGTACGTTTTCTCGGTGTCAGTCACTGTGCATGCTAGTGACTTGTCTAATCATAGCAAACCCTCAAAAAATGTATAATCCCCCTCCATATTTTTAAATATGAGAAAACTCAGGCTAAGAGTAAATAAATCACTTGCCTAAAGTCATATTGCTGCACGTGAAAAAGCCAGGTTTGCCTTATCGTCTTTTTGGTTTTGATAATTTATTTTTGTTTTATTATTATTCCAAGACAATGTCCAATAAAAATATTTCATCAGTGTACTTATTTGGCAGTGAAACTTTCTTATCCATTTTAACTAAGTGGCAGAGAAACGAGTTTGCAAAAAACTGTTACATTTAGGTTACTAACTTCTTAACTGTAGGGTGTTCCAATTTCATCTACCAGAAGGTAGAAGTGGGGAACAAGGAAAGCTACTAATTTAGTCTGAATTGTGGCCCCCAAAAGACATTGGTTTGGAAATGTGGAGGGGACAAGAACCTTGGTGGAAAATAAGCACATCACCTCGGGATTTATAAACTGATTTGTCAAAAAGAGATCTATTGGGATTTGCCAGACACATAGCCTAGGTACTGACAACAGACTTGTCTTCTTGTGTAAATCCGGGATATGGAAAAAGACGGCAGTTCAGTGATAACTTACCAAGTGATATCACCCTTAGTAGGATGGTATTCATCGCCTCTCTAGTCTAAGATAAAATGGTGCTGCCTGATATGGTAGTTCCTGGTTAAAGCTGGAGGACTCTGTTCCCATAATTCTTTTCCTTGATTTCCTATCTTGGATACTCATTTTCTTTTAATTGAGGTATAATTGACATACAACATTTAGTAAGTTTAAGGGGTAAAACATTGATTTGATACAATTATATTTCAATGTTTGCTATTGTAGTGTTAGCTAACACCTGTCATATCACATAATTATCATTTCTTCTAGCAATGGGAACAATTAAGATATAGTCTTTTAGGAAGTTTAATGTTTATAATCTAGTTTTGTTGTCTATAATTATTTTACTGTGTATTAGATCTCCGGGCCTTATTTATCTACTAGTTGCAAATATGTACCCTTAAACGTGGCATGTTCAGTTTTTAACCCAGTCAGTGATTTCGAACTTTCAATCCACAAAGAAATAAAAGCTTGTCTCATTAATTGGCTAAAATTATGTTTTCTTTAATATATGAAGACGTCCTTGTAACATAATAATGACATTAACTGTTTGAAATATATATTATTGATCATTATGAAGGAAAGAATTAGTTATGAATTAAAAAAATGCTAGCATACTACTGTTTGGTGTTTGTGTGATTTATACACTATCTCAAAGTAATAGTAAAACATTATAAAAATAGGGGAATACAATTTCAGAGTTTTGGACCTTGATTAACAAAATTTTTAAGTACTATGTATGTCATGAAAATATATTATGCCTTAGTGGAAGAGTAATACCTAATGTAAGCCATTTTTACAGTTAATAGTATTAAGCTATCCAATGCAGTTTAGTTAACCACTTAACCTCCAAACTTTTCTCTCAAGGTCATGGGACATAGATGGGTTTTTATACATTGTGTGCAGTCTACAGTTACCGTGCAAGCAAAGTTATGGAAATAAAACAAGAGAAAATGTTAATAAAATGGTATTTATGTATCAGCTCATATACTTTCATGATTCAAAGAACAAACAGATAAAGTTATTGACCTCTCACCTTAAATACTTACAAGAAAGATTTAACTCCAATTTAGTTGACTATATAGCAGTAATAATTTAAAATAGTTTTTTGTTAATCAGAAATGAAAAACTCTACTGGCAATATGGTAAAAAATAATTCTTTCAAGAGTAAATATGTGCCCTTCCTTTAGGATATCAACTGAAATTAAAACAAAGAAATTCAACAGAGAAATAAAAATTCTCATGTTGAAACCCAAAGCCCAATTTTCAGAACACTAACCTTTGTTTTAAACTATTAAATCTTGAATAGCAATTATAATTCTTAATGAAATTTAGATGATGGATCTTACTTTGTTCTTTCTGGGTATTATTCTTGTTGGCAAGTGGAAAAAGAGAAGAATAACTGTAAAATGTATGAAACATTTATGAAGCCTATTCCCCAAACTATTCCAGATGAAATCCTAAATGTAGTAACCTGAAATATTATATACGTATTTATTTTTCTTTAATTCTCATTCTTCTCCCACTAGAATGTTAAGTCCATGACAAGGATTAAATATGTTTTGTTTATATTTCTGTCTTGACCAATTTCTGGGACACAAAGGGAGCTTAATAAATATGTGTAATAATCAATAAATTGTAATAATCAAAAAATCAATAATCAATAAATAAAATCAAAAAAATAAATCAATAAATAAATCAATAAATCAAAAAAGAAAATGTGAACAAAACATAAGCATTCTAAGTATAATTGGAAGGAAAAGTAGAAAAAGTAGGGAAGAAGAATTTGAAAAAGAAGTCAGACTTGTGTGAAGAAATACAGAAGAGAGTGGTGCCCCTGAAGTCAAGAGTGTTTGCGTAATTAGGGAGTGGTTGCTTATGTCAAATGTCAAGTTGAAAGAAGCAAGAAAAGAGAGCTCCTAGTGACTTGAATATTCGAGTTGTGTTGGTGCCTGTGAAGATCTTCATATCACTTGGAAATATGTCCAAATCTGAGAAAGATTTTGCCAACGGAGTCTGGTATCTTAGTGGCTATGTTACCACCTCGCTACAAATGACAAAACAAATCAAGAAGGAAATAATCTCTGTCACTGGATTAGAACCCATTGACCTTGCTTTTTGGTAATATTCACATGGAATCTCTTAGCTCTTAGACCCATTGAATTGCCAGTCTATCTGTACTATATATGTTTGGTGTTTAATGATTATCGAGATCTATCGGTATGTGTATTATCTCCAGACTCTATCTTTTAAACTGAACAAAAGTTTTCACTCTTACTAGTTCTATTCTGCTAATTCCAACTCACACATCCTGTTGTGACAATTTGTAACGTTTTTTCCATTGACCATATGTAAGCAATAGAATTTAAAATAACTCAAAAAATTAAATTCAGCCTATTCTTAATAAAAGCATGATATTTACCTACAATGCATACACAATAGCACTTAGATATGAAAAATAAATATAGAGGTATGGTTTGTTTATTTGTTTTTTTGTTGTTGTTGTTTTGTTTTTTGGTGAGGAATATTTGCTCTGAGCTAACATCTGTGCCAATATTCCTCTACTTTGTATGTGGGTCACTGCCACAGCATGGCTTGACGAGTGATGTAGGTCTGTGCCCAGGATCCAAACCCACCAACATGGGCTGCCGAAAAGGAATACATTGGACTTAACCACTATGCCATGGGGCCAGTCCTAGAGCTATGTTTTTTATTCAATAATTATGAGAATTTGTTAAGTGTTGAGCAATAGTGTAACATGACCATGTGGTGTTGTTTGCCATTATGTGGTTGCTTTTCTAGTAAAGAGAAACATCTACAAAATAATGTAAGCACTTCAACCTTGACCACAATGGAGATGAGTTTATTATGTGCAAATATTTCAAGTATATTACCTTAAAACATTTTCTGATTATCATTGTTTAATTCTAAGTATGCCCATGGTGTATAATTTACATAACCCACATTTTACCCAGTACAACTTAACAAATGCAAAATTGTTGAATATTTGAAAATAGTTCCATTCCATAACATTTAGGCATTATATATATGAAAATAAATTGCTTTCTTAAAACCTTGCTGAAATTGTTGGTTTCTAATTTAATATCTAATTTAATAAGTAAATATTAATATTTAACATTGATAATTTATAATAATTCATCATTACAATGATTTGGTGCTAGCAGAAATCACTCTAGGAATCTAGGATTTTCTTCCTTTTTCTCCTCAATTCAGAGTCCATATCTCTTTGGGAAGTTTTCCAACCTTCCGAAGAAAGTGTAAGTAGGCGTGGTTTTGCGCCATTCTATAGATGGAGAGAACTTCTGGAGGGCTAAGACACCGTAGAAGAGAGAACCAATTAAATTCATAGAAGTTTGGAAAATTGCTTCAGACGCTTGTTGATTTAAGTCAATATAATTTTACTCTAGGATTTGGGATTTGATTACAAGGGACCTAGTTCTTATTTAATTATGAAGGCCTTGGCAGAGAAGAGAAAGTAACTCAAAAACCAACAGCAGTAAGGTTGAACTGCCTCAACCAAAGTAAAGAGAGAAGAGTGTATTGTTGGAAAAGCGAGCTATAACAAGATGTTCTTGAAGCAGACAGGGAGAGAAGAGACAGGAGGAAGTTAGGAAACTGACCGTGAACACAAAAAGCCTCATGACTAAGTTAAGACAAAAGTTAAAACTATGTACTTTACAGTCCTTTGTAGACCTATCCAAAAATAATTTCAGATAGAAAAAAAAATCACAGAAATACTCAGAATACAATAGTATACTGTTTTTTCACTTTTTATGACATTTATTTGTCTGAGATAAAACCAATACCAACAATACTATCATAAAATACACTTTTGATATTTGTAGCTGATATATCTGGATATCTTTATGAATATCAATTTTGCAAATATTACTATTCGCCTTCTTTATTTATTTATATTCAACCTGTTCCAGAAATGACTGGAGATGAGTTAATACTATTTATGTCTTGTAATTTTCTTCATAAAACTTCTCCTTTAATCTAAGAACCAGACCTCTTAAATTTCACTTCAATCGTCTCCAACCCTGAGAGCTGGCTTTTTCTTCAGATCATTAAAAAAAAAAAAAAAGATGATTACCTTGTGGAAAAATAAAACTACATTGAGATATAGAAGCTGGGAGGTCAGAGAGGCTCAACAGTAATTTAAGTGATTCCTTTCTTCACATGAGCCTAAAATTGAATTTGCTTCAAATTCCTCAACCAATGTGTATGTTATTATGTCATGAACCTTCTGGTAGATCAGCACATCATTGCTAAAGCTGCCAACGTTAGACCCATGAATTCCAATGTTCTACTGTATTTGGTTCAAAATATGATCCCAATGCCTAATTTGCATGACAGATTTCTGGTTTATAGGTTGTCCACCCCTAAAGTGTCGTATCATAAGTATGAGAACAAGTTAAAAATTATAAGAGTTCACCAATAATTAAGTGAGTTTGAATGAGAAAACTAGGGCGGATTAGGAAAACTTTAATTCAACCAAAGAGCATTAATTCAGCATCTACTTCAGGTATCTCGGACCCTAAGGATACAACTGAGCAAGGTCCAGAGGAAGATTCAGTAATGTGAACGGGGAATTTAAAGCAATGAGAGAAATGCCATGAGGAAGTACAGTCTTATGGGAGCGTGTTGAAGAAATCCCTATCCTGGATTTAAGTTAGTAGGGAGAGATTGTGGTCAAGAAAGAAGTTCCAGAAAAAATTATATATAAATGAGACTTAAAGAATCCAGTCATGGAAATGTGTAGGAGCAAAAGTTCTGCCCCAGACAAAGAAAACACTATATCGAAAAGTCTGCATGCTAGAAAACCATGCAGATTAAAGCGATGAAAATATTTAGTGTATGACATTATGCTCACTTGTTGGGGCCTGTGGGATGGAGGAAGATGGAGAGGTGATGTGGAGCCCCACGCTAAGGAGGCTGGACTACCTGAGGGCCAAGAGGGGCGAAGCAGTGAAGTGACCTGATCTGATTTAGTATTTAGTAAGATTATTCTGGATATGGTGCCAGGACAATTCAGTAGATGAAAAGTTTAAAAGATTTTTCACACCCCAAAATTAAATAGGTGAGAGATAAAATATGTTCCAGAGTAGAAGCACTGAATTTGAAATCTGAAGATCTAGGTTAAGTCTTAATTCTGCCATTTATTAATTGTGTGGGTTTGACCAAGTTATTTAATCTCACTTCAAATGTAAATCTATAAATTGAAAATGTAGAAATTTTAATAACAAAGGCCCATTCACAAAGTGGTTTTAAATAACCAATACAGCCTTGAAAGTGCTTTGAAAATCATCAATAACTAAGGAAATATTGAATATTTTTACAAATATGGTTATGAATAAAATATCCTGAGTGCCTATCAAGAAAGACAAGAGTAGAGCCAGCCCTGAGGGCCAGCAGTTAAAGTGTGGTGCACTCTGCTTCAGTGACCCTGGTTTTGTTCCCAGGCGCAGACCCACACCACTCGTCTGTCAGTAGCCGTGTTGTGGCAGTGGCTCCTATAGAAGGACTAGAAGGACTTACAACTAGAACATGCAACTATATACTGGGGTTTTGGGGAGGGGAACAAAAAAGAAAAAAGAAAAACAAGAATAGTACATTAAGACTCAAAAGGTATAGTTCTAAACTGAAGAAGGAAAATATTTTTACCTCTATGATATGAGTGAAAGCTCTTTGAAATAAGTTAAAGCTATATAAATAAAATTTATTTAAATATTATAAAGGTTAGAACCCACATTGCATAAACTATAACTATTGTCATTTTTCATTTGTTGATAATTTTGTTTAACTTATTGAAACTAGAGAGCCCTCAATTATAGATTAGTGTAGCTGTTACATCAAACATTTGGTTATAATGGCATTTATATAACAAAATTAGAATTATAATAAGATTAGTACCATAGGCATATAGTTGAAACCAGCATGACATTTTGACTCATTTTTATTATTTTTAAAGTTAATTTAATCTTACTTTATTGTAGACACTTTGTAGATCACTTTAAATTTCTTTTAGAATAAGCTGGCAATAAATAAATAAACCATTATGGTCATTATCATTTACTGAGTACCAAATGGGAGGAACTACATACTTTAAGACAGGTAAAAACAGTTAAGAATTTGAAGAACATACAAAATAAAATGCATATCTTTCCTCCAAAAAACCCTCAAAATTCCCATTAAACATACATACAAATATTATAGAATCCTATTTATACAAATAGTTCTACATGTTGTGAGAGTTACAATGCTTTTAAGGCATTGACGCTGATCTTCAGGAATTCATGATTTAGTTAAGGATCCTATCACAGAAACAAATACCTCTAACAAGAAGGAACAAGTGTTCATTGCTAGAGAATGGTTCAGCAAGTGTGCCTGGAAAGCTTCCTCCGCCCCTAGTAAGACCACCATAATGTGCATCATGCTGCTTGTTTTTATAGTCTAGTTAGTGTGTAAAACAGTGAGAGTTTTATTCATAGATAATGAATTGTATATAACATACATAATTTATATATATTATATGTGTGCTTATATATAAATTTATAACATATTTATAAGATATGTTCGATAATTGGATCATTTGCAATTTACAGAAATAGCCACTAAGGATATGATTAAGCTCTTTCTTAGGGTTTAGGAAAGTTTTGTTTGTTTTGTTTTTTAACAAAGTTTATAATATATCTGAATCTAATTTTGATTAGAGAGTACCTAGTTAGACGTGGAAATTCGGAATGTATTGTAAATGTGTCTCGATGTCGCTAAAGATTAGCAAAAATGGAAAGATAGGTATTTGGTTGTCAGTGGGTTAAAAGATTGTAAAGATAAGCTAGAAGAAGATAATGGAAGCTATTTGTGTACTAGGTTACTGCATTTCTGTTACGTTCTATAAAAAATGAAGCCAGTAAATGGAATAGTTTGTCAGGGATGCATAGGATAAAATTCAAAAAGAACAATGAAGGAACTATGCAATTATACTGGTAAAAGTGAGTGAGAACTCAAAGACAAACACCATAAGCATGGAAAGGATAGAGAAATTGATTTACGAAGATCGAATTTAACAGAATTTGAACCTTGGCATGCGGGATGGGAAGTGAGGTAGGGAGAAAGAGTCTAAGAAGTTAGAGCTTACATGATGCAGTCTCATAAAATGCCATTAAATAATATTGAAAATTAGAGAATAGGGTAATATTTGAAGTAGAGGGTGAATTTGAAAATAGTAAACAAATCCTGCTCGGATAAATTGAGTTTGAAATGCTTGAAAGACATCTATGGCATCTATAGGAAAATAATTAACGGCCTCTTAGAAACACAGGTCTTGAGTTCAGGAATGAAGCGAGCTCTAGAGGCATAGATTTTGGCATCTGCTACCTAAAGGTAATATTTAAAGTCTTCGGATTAAAAGAGCCTGTAGATGAAGGGAAGCCTACCTTCAAAAGTTGGAAAGACGAATATAGAGTAAGTGTGTAAGGTTGAAAAGGAATCTCTGTCAAATAGGAAAACAAAGGGAGTCCAACGTCACAGAAACCAACGGAAAAGAAAATTTCACAAAGGATGAAGAAGCTAAGTGGGGAAATTAAATTAAAAATCAAAAATTAAAAATGACCATGAAATTTCAACAAGTGAAAATTTTTTTAAAAAGAGTTAATTATAGAGGATAATCCCATGTTGGATCACAACCTTGGGAGCGTTCCGTGTGTAATTTGAAACTGAACCCCGTACACAGAGAGTAAGGAGAGACAAAGAAAGAGGCCAGCCACTCCAGATTTGTAGGTGGCAGGTTTAATAAGTAAGGGCATTTACATACGAGGCTTGTGCTGGGCAGCTGGCAAGATGAATGGTTTTCTGCACCCACCCTCCAGAATCTTGTCTATGTAGGGGCCTTAAATGGGCTCACTCATGTACCCAGTCCAGATAGGGCTCATCACCACATTACTGTCTCAAGGCTGTATCCTTGGGGCAGCTTCTGGAAATGAAGGCGGCAAGTGGAATTCACATTCCAAGGACAGGTGAAGGGTGAGGAGCCTCCAACTGCCCAGGTCCAGCTCATGGGTTAAACTGGTGGTCACATCACCTTGATGACTTCCCCAATACCCCAACACAAAACTAACAAATGCACTAAAAGGAGAGTCAATAAATTTTGGAATGTGCAAAGCAAAACTGGCAGAGGTAGAAACCACCTTTCGTATTAAAACCACAGAAATATCCACAAGTTTAGTGACATTTTATGGAAAGTATTGAAGAAAGGAAAGGAGGAATCTAAAGAAGCTTGATAAGGCATAGAATGAGACAAAGTTTCATCCTATATTTTTCTATATCTACTGTGAATACATCTAAAAAGTTATGCTCTTACCCCAGTAAAAATAAGAGCTAATTTCCTGAAAGGTTATTGTCTTTCGTAAGCACTCAATAAATATTAGGTATTACTTTAGTGTAGCCATTTTTCCAGAAGTATTTTACATGTATTATCTCATTTAATCATCACAAAAACTCTCTGGGGGAGAGTATTAATGTAATGCCAATTTCGTGGTTGAAGAAACAGGCTTGGAGAGCTTAGTATGGTCCAACAATTAATAATGGAGGCATTCAAGAATCAGGATTTGCACTATTAATGGCTAATTCTCTGCTGCCTTCCTGATGTAGTCTTTGGAGAGTTTATTGCGCTTTTGGAAGAGATTATATCACAAAACTTTGGAATTAAGGAATCACTATTGTTTCTCGAATCCAATCCTTATTTTACGGATGAAGAAACCAAGGCCTACAGTGGCTTTAACATACCCAGGGCAGCAAACACCTAGCCTAGAAGCACAGGCCTGCTGTTCCTAATCTGCTTCTCTTTAACTACTATTTGAACTTATAAACAATTTTTGAATTCTGAATCTTAGTGAAGATTCCACTGTTTAATAGAAGGTGAGAATACTTTATATGACTAATGCTATAATACATGCAGCTTATAATTCCCTCTGTTTTATTTTTCAGTTAGCATTTACCCATTTTACTCCTTACTGTCTGCACCTGTTTTTCCAATGTTTCTAGAATTTGTGTATATGCTCTACATGTATCAACAGTGGCATTGAGAACCTTAGATTACAAATTTCCAGAAAACAAGGGATATACACAGTAATAACCTTTGAGCTGCTATCTCATTTAGCTCCAAGTTTAGAGAAAGAATAGACTAATATGCGTTGAATGTTTAAAACAAATGACCTAGAGTTAACACTGTGTTCTGTTCCTGCTATTAACTGGGCAATTTTAGGCAATTAATCTTTCAATTGTCTTTTCAATGTAAGAAGAATGATAAAATAATAAGAAGAATAATTATAATATCATACTAATATTTGTTATACATACTTTTTTAGCCTTTGCTGTAAGAAAATGCATACTAAAATTTTTGTGGAATAGAAAACATATTTCACATTAAAATGTCAAAATGGAAGGATCAAAGAGTGACAGGGGGTGGGAAAAGGGAGGCATTGAAATATCATGTTTTCTTTTCAAAAGACATGTGAGCTGTGAGTTAACAATTTTATCTTAATGTCAAAGGCAAAGAAATCATAGACTCTTAGAAATCAAAGGGTCTCAGGTTAATTTGCCAGCCTCCTTCTTTTATAATGCAAGGAACTTTAAGAAAGAAGGTCACTGGCCGAGATCTCACAAAATCAGAACTAAAACTCTGGTATTCTGATCACCTATATATATATATTTTTTTTCCTGTGTATCCTATTGTCTCAGAGACAAACAACACATTTAGTGTCGGTGTGTAGAAGGAAAACAGATAAATGGTCAAAGGTTGCATCTCATTCAGTCATCAACTCAAATGATTGACATATTCAAAACACACTAGCAATGTCAGATAAAAGACATACTACTCAATACTCATTGAAAATTCCTGAGGATTGTGGATTCCCTTAATAATGCAACATACAGTGATGTGAATGCTTGGTCAATCAAAGTTGTGATAACCTGAAACACTGCAATTCCATTCTGTGATTAAGCTGTACCTACCTTCCTAATGCCCTCAGCAGTTTAAGAAGCATCAGTTGGAATGTTGCCAGAGTTGACAGCATCCTCTCATCTGACACAAAACAAAGAGAAATGTGTTCCCCAGATGTATTAACAGCAACATCTGGTCCTATCAATGCAGGAAAAAACATAATCCTCCGAAAAGCAAATGTATAATATGTACTCCAAGGCCTGTACATATCTTGCATTTCAATATGACACTAGTTTCAACTCTCTTATGATTTGGCTTTAGTCTGATTTAAAGGTTGCCAGCTGCAACAAGAGGGTTTGGAAGAGTCAACCTGGGACCACAGATAAGTCATTCTAGTATGAATGTTTGCTCTTGCTGAACATCAAGCTCCTACAAGGCAACTCAAAATGAGAGAAAATGTCATTACGCTTAAAGAAGTTCAATTATGGATTCAAACGCATCTGCTATTCATCACATTTAATCATTGTCATTGTCTGATAAGAGAACCAATGAAGGAAAGCTCAGTGTGGTGCTGACGGATCTCAGTCTCCAAAAACAATCAATTTGTCAATTCTTTTCAGAGAGAAAAAAATAGATGGAGTGACATCCTGTGTGCCTTTTAGTGACAGGCTTGCTGAGAAATACAATTTACATAATACTAAAAAGAAATCCACCTTTTTAATTTTTAAAAATTATTTAATTTTTTGCTGATGGAAATTACAAATCCAAAAAGTGATCACCTGTGAATTTCAGATTAAAGTTTAACATAAATGTTACAATGTAAATTTTATGTAAAAAAAAGTAGTGATCTGAGGAATCTCCCAGAAGAGCAATGCCCTAAAAGTGACCCGGTATTTATCCTGAAGAGCCAGTAAAGGGACCAAAAATAAAAAGGTAAACCAGATGGTTTTCAGGAAAAAATTTCCCACAGATACTTTTTATCATCTGAGTAGGTTTAAAATATTTCTCTTTTCAAAATGCATTCCCCTGGCTAGAGGAGGATTTAATATCTTAACATATTTTACTTTGATCATTTTTACAGATTACTGTCTTCTTTATATCTACCTGTAATCCTGCTTACAAAATAAATAAGAATTTTAATTGGGGAAGAGAAGAAAGAAAAATTAATATATGTCAAATGTGGAATATCTGAAACTAAAGCAAATTATTTACTGAACAACTATAGAAGCATATGTTAAAACAAAGCGAAACAAAACATCACTGAACCAAAAATACGTTAAATATTTTACTTACCATTTTGATTAGGCCATATGTCATTGATTAAGACCATGGAGTTTGTCCCAAACTTCATTGTTAAAAATGTTTAAATCAGCTTATTATTTTTAGTAAAACTTCACCAAAATGAAATATGAAAATCCCAGAAGAGTATTTGCCACTTTAGTAAATAAAGCATCAGTTTCATACCTACCATCCTCAGGAGAGTAAATAGAATTCTTCTTTAGATCACTTGAAGTCTACTTGTGTTGGTCATCACATTCAGTTTTTCCATAAATGCTAGTGTGAACATGAAAGTCTTCCAAGAATATAATCATAGATACTCTATTTCACCATTTTCCCTCTGCTGACATAGAGTGAAGAATCATGTTTTTTCCCCCAATTCAATCTGGAGAATTTCATCAATGATCAAATACTAAAAAAGGCAAAACTTGAAGGAAACTATTTCTGCTTTATATGGAAATATATTTGTGTTCCAACAGTATATCCAGCAGGCCATTTACACACACACACACACTAAAACCTCACACAATCACAAGAAGATGATGATTGTGAGATATAGGGTTTTCTAAAAACATGACTAACTTTTCCAATAACTTTCACAGATTCTGCAAAACCTGATCTATAAGCCTACCTGTAAAATACAATGCTGTATAATCCTAACAAAACATTGAATTGTAGTTAAGATCATCATTCTGGAACAGAAATTAAAATTAAGATAAAATCACGAAATCATTTTGCTTGAAGCAGTAACGATCAGCATAACAATTATAAACAGTTTGAGACTATTTCACTTATTAATGTAAAATCTAGGAAAAGAGAAAGATCTAATAGTATACTTCTATTGTAATACATTTTGGCAATATTAATAGCTGCTGATTATTGAGTACATATTACATTTCAGGCACTGTGCTAGATCCTTCCCCTTTTGTAGATAAGGAAACTAGAATAAAATATGTTCGATAACTTGGTCACTGTGATGTGGATTAAGGCTGCCCCAGGTAGAGAAGCCCAAGGTGACCTGGCCTACATGCCAAACTATATGACCCAGTGGATTTTTATGGTATGAATTAGGGCTGCCCCAGGGAGAGAAGCCCAGGACATCCTCACCTACATGCCGATCTATATGACCAGATTTGTATCTAAAGTTATATGACCGCACAATAACCAGACCCCATCTGCACTGAAATCATTTAATGACTTTTTACATCATCTTTTCTTTTTCCAGTAAAAATAAGTCACGTACCCATGCCTTATAAAATTAGCCCTAACCCTCAACTCAGGGCAGCAGCAGCTCTGCCTACCCGTGGGTCCTGTCCCCATGCTATTCCACACTATTCTCTAAATAAAAAGAGCACTACTGCCAGATCTTGAGAGTCCAAGAAATCTTTCTTTCGACTCCTCGGCTCACCGACCCCCATCAACTGTTTTATAGCTAGTAAGGACATAACTAGGATTCAAATAAATGTCTGAAATCTGAACCCCTACTAAAACTCACTTGTCCTCTCTAGGGATCATGTTTGAATATAATCCATAAAGCAACTTTTCTAGATAGTTCACAGAACATTGTTTCTCCAATCAAGGTAATGTTCACATCAACAATATTTCATTCTTTCATTCAAAATATTCTCCCTGGATTGAGTGTTAAATACAATGGCAAAGCCAAAAAACATGGAACTTGTCCATTTGGACCTTTTTCTATTTCATTGGCTTTTGTTTTTTAGTAAAAGAAATGTAATTCAACCAAATAGCTGAATAGATATACAATTATAAATGGTGTGAGTGATATAAAGAAAAAGAATTTTAATCTGAGAGGGAATATGCCGGGAGCCGTCAGCCTACAAATTAAGCCTCTGCCTTGTAACACAGTCCGGGAGAGAGATGAGGGGACGCACGGCGACCCTCAAGGGAAGCTACCAAGCTGCCCCTGCAACGAGTCTCCCTGGTACTTTTGACTTTCCTGCTTCTGCTTACTCTGTTCTGCACCTGGGGTTATTTCAGGGGAAGTCAGCCCGGCCCTGGGAATGAGAATGATACAATGCGATATTCTAGGGAAAGTTCTGGGGAAAAACATCTTCTAGGGAAAGAACATTTTGACCCGTCCTTTGGTCGGGTGGAGCGATGGGAGTGGAGAGGGAACAAAGAAATCTGTAGCCCCCACAGATCTCTCTGGGAGGACGGTGGTTGCCACGGCCCATTGAGTCAGGAGGCGGCTGGGGATAGCCTCCTTGAAGTAAAACCTTACAGAAGCTTGACTCCCCCCGGGCCTACACACAATCAATTGCTCTTAGGACTGTTTTATACCTTGCAATCAATTGCTCTTAGGACTATCGTGCACCTTGCAAAAACCCGCTAACGCAAGCCAAAATATGTACTGGGACTGTTTCATGAAATCATCCTTGCATATCCTGAGCCCTATATAAATCATACATACACAAAAAAAAGTTAGACTTCGACACCAAACTCCTTGTCTCACTGCCTTCTCCTTCGCCGACGCCGTCCATCCTCAGGAGACCCCGTCCGGCTGGGTCTGGACCCCGGCAGGAATAGCAGGAGAAATTTGAGTCTGATCGAGAACCCAGAGAAAGTCATTCAGAGGAAGTGATATTTCATCAAATACCTACTGGAAAAGCAAGGAAAGAGCCAAGAGAAGAGTCTGGACAGAAGCAGTGGTTGTGAAATCCCTAAGTTTGAAAGAAGTGGGCTATGAAACAAATCAAAACAAAACAAAACAAAAAACGAAAAAAATTACATTAGATCATCTTGATGGAGGAGGGTTTATCAGACGATGAGACTGAAGGGATTGGAGCAGCGAGACAGAATAATTAGGACTAAAGGTGAGAGACAAATTCAGCAACCATCCTTAAGAGACGGCAGAAAGTGCCAAGTGAGAGACCACGTGTGATCTTTTACATTTAAAACATTTTGATGAAGCAAGACCATCGGATTATTTTCAGTTAGCATTTCACACTAGGCAGTCAAAAATTCAAAGGCTAGTATCAAACTAAGCACCCCCTAAGTCAAGCACGTACTATGTCACGCGTGTGCCACCAATAAGCGTTTTCAGCGGAAATTGATTTTAAATATGTCAAAGCACATTGGTTTGAAATATTTTCATAGAGAATGAAATTCCAATTTTTAATGTTTTGCTTAAGTATGTTGACATTCTTTCTTGAAGCACATACATGTGGTCATATATATACAGAATTAATCAAATATGTCAAAATATCAGAGTCCATTTGAGAACAATTCTAACAAAACAAGTACAATTTTGGTAATAATTACTATTTATGTCACTGACTAATTCTACATAGCTTCAGACATATAAAGACAAATAAAGAAATGAAATATTGTAGCATTAAAAGTCAATACCATATATTCAAAATGTATTGTCCGAAAGAAAAGGCACTCTACAATTTGGTGTATCTAAAACAACAAAGCAGAGCAAAAACCTGCACTCAGGAACCAAGATATTTTGTTTCTTTGAACTGTCGCAAAAAGCTGTGCAGATAGCAGTGTATGATTTTGGCACAGGAAATAGGTAAATGTAAAAAATTAACAAAATCAAAGAGTTAGTATCTTAATCACTGGAAGTGGATTTAAGGATTGAGAACTTCACATTGTGTCTGTATAAATTCAGAAGGTATACCTCGAGGCAACTATCATCTCTCTGAAAAGGTCTATTTTAGCATAGATCAATTACATAGGAATGTCAAGGAAAGCCCATACAAATTTCATTGTGAAGATCAAATACATCTCGACTATAAATCATCACAAGCTTTCTGATATTGGGCAATCAGTCTTGGGAGAGGATTTTTGAAATAATGTTTTTCTTTCAAGTGCTAGAAAAATCTAATGAGTATAAATTTGCTATATTTATTCATTATAATCTGTAACAACACAGCATATATTTTTCAGATTTGTATTTGTAATGGGAACCACAATTTGTCATAACGTGACTTCCTTAGTTTTACGGTCTTTAGCAATCTCACTTATAACACATTCATAGCCTGATTCTCCTTGAGCCCTCATGAATCTTGATTTTACAGCATAAGCACAAATGCAATAGAACATGGTTCTCATTTAAATTATGTGAAATTGATATTGTGCTGCATTCAAATGTCATAAGAAAGAACGTATCTGGTCATGTATCACGGGCGACAGAGGCAATGGAGACTGAAGCCCTTAAGAGAGAAGCCTCTATACCTTCTCACAAACTCCAGAATCCTTTCCAAAGAGAATTCTGAAACTGTCAGGGCATTTCTAATGCTGGATTTTATTACAAATCATAATGCAGCCTTCTTAATGTAAGTTCACATAACTCATTGAAAATAGATGTTTTAGAATAATCTATTTTTGCTAGCGATCAAGTTTATTTTATGTGAGAGTGGCATTAAACCACCTTTTTCTGGGTCTCAGAAAAACCCATCAGCTTACAACTTATTCCCCAATGACATTAATAAATCTATTATTTCACAATATAGAGAATCGGACTGTGTAAGTGTGAGCAGCTTTCCAGAGATTAACGATATGTATAGTTAATTCAGGGAAAAAAAATGCCTGTCAAGATCATCTTCCCAAGTTGCTGAGAATGCTGCAAAAGAGCTGGATTCTACACTGGTGTTTCTCTTCTGCTACCAGAAAGTGACAATTAGTAGGAATGCTGTTCACTTAGAGGACAAGCTTTGGTATTTCTAAGATTAAGGCCAAAAATGTACTCTGAAGTGTCTTCTAGTGATTTCTTCTTCAAGACAATCCCCAATTCTGTTATGTCTAGGTCCTAATATATTAACCATATCATTTTACTGATGTTTAAACCTAACTGGGTGTGTTTTCCATTCTGGTTATTAGCCGAATAATCCATCCAAAACTGCTTTTAAAGTGATGGAAATTTAGGATTCATTGGAATCCAACTAAGGTTTTTCATCAGAATTAACATATGACCAAAACATCAATAATATTGTTATATGAAAAAAACAGTATTTGATGATCTGTGATGATGTCTATAGAGTATATATAATACAGAGTATATAATAAAATCTAATATATAGATCTGGAGAGTTTTTATTTGTCAAGTGTAAAACAGTGCTCTGTGAAATACCATATAGCTTATTTTATCAACACTATCCCCAATGAGTTGTAAAGATTTAAATTTTGAGCAAACAAGCATCCGAATCCTTGTTATGGTGCTTGTATCTATATGATAACGACAAGGTTATTGAACCTATTTCATTCCAAATCCTTCATCTATAAAATGAGGATAAGAGATAATCAATAGAAAGGAACTAACAAAGTGCCTAGATAAGTGAAATAAGTTTATCAGGTTTCTTGAATGCCCAGGTAAAGTGGGACCTGACTTTCTGGCAGACATGACTCAGACTGTACTAGAACAGAATATTCTCTAGCACAGTACAGACAATCAGGATTCCCCATGGCCTGGAAGAAATATCTCTCAAAACCACTAGTTCTCAAACTGCATATCAGAATCACCTAAAAAAGAAATTTAAACTTCACATGCTAATCAGGATAACAGTTTTTTTTAAAAAACTACATGTGTTTTATTATCGCTGAATTTCTATCAAGTGCTAATTAGACAGAGAATGAAGCAGACATATTATCTCCCCAGTTGAATCTGAAGATTGACCCAGCCTCAAATCAGCTCCATTTGAGATCTTCTGCTCACGGCCATCTGTAGCTCTTTATCCAGATGCTGTGTTCAAATAAAACTGACAGATGCTGGTTATGAATTTGTTTCCCTGTGATCCTGATAACATAAAGGGTTGTGGAATAGGAGAACATGAATTTTCTGGGTGAGTATATACCTTCCACAGTTAAGTAATGAATTAGAATCTGCTTTATAAATCATTATCTTGTTAGTTAATTAGCATGATTCAGTCTCCTCACACTGAAGACAGTCTGGCTATATACCCACAAACCAAGTTTTGAACCTTGAAACGTTGAGGAACAGACCCTGGCCAGTGATGGTTCCAGTGTGATCACACATTTTCTTGCTTTGGCCTTTAGATAGATTTAAAGATCTCAGACATACTGACTGATGGCTTTAGAAGACTATCTATTTAGAGTTTATTCCAGTTTTACCATCAGTATTGACAAATAGTTTTAGCTGAAATATGAGTTTTCTCAGTTCCATATTTTTAATCTAATTTTTGATGTAATTTCTGCTTTTAAAATAAGGCCAGTTAACACATAAAGAGATGTTCCATCGTCAAATTTAGTAAAGACTCCATTAATCCATTTAACCAGAGCATTAGAATTATTCCTCTACATTCCACATATAATTAGTTTACATTAAACTTACGTTCAATATTTATGCTAATTTAGTCACAATAATGTAGAAATTTTTAAAGCTATAATATTGCATGCGAAATACTTGAAATCTAGAATTTCTACAAAAATGTATATTATCGTGGATAAAGTTGTGCAGAATTGGTTTGGTATTGGGTAGAGTGACATACATACAAAAGCTCTCCCACTCTTTCTAATTTTTTTAGGACAATGTGTTTGGAACCGGCATTAAATCTGGTTAATGAACCAGCTTTCATTTTTTGTTTTTTATTCCATTTCCGTTAATCCCTTCTTATGGTTTATGAACCATTTAAACACTGAAGACTCTTGCCGCTTCTCTTATATTGGATTTAGTATAAGGCATAGAAAAAATATCCAACTCTCCTCTCATTTTACAATCCGAGCAGAGAGCCACAATTAGGTCTGTCATTTCTCTTTCATACCTCTCGTCAGTAGAGAACACTCAACATTAGAGAAGCAATATTTGAAAATGGTACTGAGTGTGAAATTCAGGTCCAACTCTGCTTTTACTACCACTGAGTAAATTTGGATATGTGTTTTTATCCCTCCAAGTGCTTCCATTTCCTCATCTGGAAAAAAGGCAGATCATAACAAAGGACAATATTTACTGAATACTTACTGCATGCTAGCGAAATGCTATGAAGCTCACATATGCATTTTTCATTTAATTCACCCCAGTGGATACAGGGGATAGGTAATATTATCTGTTTATAAAGAGGGGAAAATGAAATCTGAGATGCTAATAAATTTATCAGATTGTACAACCAGAAGGTTGTAGTGCTCATTTTAACCAGGCCTGCTTCTATCCTAAATCCATACAGTTCTGCTACTAATATCTACCTCAGAGATATTGTTAGTGAGCATAAAATTTTTTCTCTAAAATATAAAGTGATATAAAAGTGGTAGCTACTATTGGAACGTATAGTAAGTACTCTAACATTGTTTAGTCTCTAAAGACTTATGCATGTGAATCGGACATTCATCAGCACACAAGTTTAAAATATCACAATAAAATGAAAATTCCCTCTCCAGAATATAGTCCTGTTGGAAGGTTTGCGTTGTTTATAGTAATAAGGAGACAGTGTAAAATGTTGAAATCTTATAGGCTATAGGAAGATACTATGATCAGTTAAAATCATGGAGTTTAAAACGTAAAATTAAAGGATCGTGATATTTATTCATTTGCTGTTGCTTATCAGAACATTAAGAGAACAGTTGCATGCACTGAATATCCAGTATATGCATATGTGCATGTGTGCCGTTAAAAAAAGCAAGTTACAAATTATATGCTGTGCTCTGACTAATAGGTTTCATGAGATATATGTGTTTATTCACATTTATTATGTTTGTATATGTATTACATATTTTATATCATTTATTTTTTTTATTTTTTTATTTTTTTTAAAGACTGGCACCTAGGCTAACAACTGTTGCCAATCTTCCTTTTTTTTTTTTTTTTCCTGCTTTATCTCCCCAAACCCCACGGTGCATAGTTATATATCTTAGTTGCAGGTCCTTCTAGTTGTGGGATGTGAGACGCCGCCTCAACGTGGCCTGACTAGCAGTGCCATGTCCGCACCCAGGATCCGAACCCTGGGCCACTGCAGTGGAGGGCGCGAACTTAACCTCTAGGCCACGGAGCCAGCCCCTGTATCATTTATTTTTATATGTCACAGACGGGGTAAAAGATTAGAAGGATGTTCCCCAAAGAGATGGTTCTTCTTAGCTATTGGTATTTTAGACCATTTTTGGTTTTTTTCATTGAGCTCTTCTCAAAGTTTTCTTTGCATTCTGAATCAAATAGAATTACCTAATTAAATAGAAAAGTACCCTAAACAGTATAAATAAAAAAGTTCTTTTAGCCATTAGTGCAGAATTTTTCCTACGCTTACATAAACAGGGAAACAGCTGGCAATCAATACAGGAAAATAAGCCTTTTAATCTAACATAATATAGTAATTTATGGCATCTTAAAAGACAAGAAAATACATTTCTTATTTTTGTTCATTTGCTGTTTTGTTTTTATATTGGTCCTATGTTGAACTTTTGCAAATATAGGATCTTATGTTTTATTTGAGAAGAGAGCTAAAGAGGTTGCTTTGTTAGTTACTTACCACAGCTTTAGTTTGGTTAGAGACAAGGTGGCCTTTAGCAAACATTTTCTAAAATGCTGGGCTTTGATAGCACATGGTATATCAGAATGTTGGACTCATACTTAGAGTGCAGAAAAATACCTGCTTTGTCCATCTGCAGTAACAGCTCTTAAATATGGTACTGTGTGTGCACTAGATGAGCAGACCCAGAAAACAGGTATTTTATACGGTACACTAAAATAGCAGTTTGAATACTGTAGGGAATTTCTCCAATTAATGACTACAATAGAACTTTGGTAAACAATCCTGTTCATAACAAATTATTTTCATGCCACATTTACAGAATAGCAATCTGTGAATGATTTGAAATAGATTTTGCCTATCACCTTTTTGTGCCTTTAACTTTATTTGTATTTGTGCTTTTGATTGCATATGGCGAGATTATTGCTCTCACACCAAATTATTTAACTGAAATTCTAAACACCAGGAGGTAGGCCATAACATAATATTCTTTCAATTAAAAGGGGGGTGAGGATGCTGTTTACATTCTCTGAGTCACCCAGTGCACTCAATTCATCAATTCAGATATAATGCTTGGAGTCTGACGTAAGCCTCATAATTTTCACAGTTTGAAACAAATGCTTTTAATAAAATGTGCATAATCTAGCATGTATGTTAATTATTATGTTTAGTATTCAGATAGGGAGAGATAAACAAGATCCCTGATAAACAAGATTACTGAAGAGGGGAGGAAACTTCCCTCAAGGAATCCTAAATATAAATTCATGCTACCTCAAGGTGAGAATTTAGTTCAAAATAATTAAAACTTGGTAGTGCTCCCCTCTGCTTTTTAAAGCAAAACAAATACAAAATTTTTTTTGAAGGCTGTCACACTCAATGGGAACTGTAAGGAGTTTCTAGAGATAAATCTCCAGGAATAATAAGATCACAGGGGCAAAAACAAAGGAGCAATAACAACAAACAAGACACAGGCTATCATGAGTGACAGGAGAAAAGAGATGAGGCTGAGATGCACAAAGACTTCAGATACTGAAATTGTCAAACATAACGTTAAAAATATTTCAAGCAATAAGAAGAAATTGAAATTATTAATTAATCTAAATTATTAATTAATAATAATTGATTTATTAATAAAGGGGAAAGGATTAAAAATTGGAAGGCATATATGAATAGAACATAAATACAAACAAATATTCTAGAAATTAATAATGAAATATTTATACAAAATTTAATTGATGTATTTAACCGTGGACTATGAGAAGCTGAAAGGAATTTGTATCTTGAAAAATTGATATAAAGAAATTATCAAAAATGTAACATAGAGGAACAAAGAGGTTAAAAACACTAAAACACTGAGTAGAGATGGAGCAGAGATAGAATATCTAATACAGGCAGACCTCATTTTATTGCACTTCGCTTTATCGTGCTTCACAGATATTGCATTTTTTACAAGACCCTCCACTAGCAAAAAGATTACAACTCACTGAAGGGTCAGATGAGGGTTAGCATTTTTTGAGCAATAAAATATTTTTTAATTAGGATATGCACATTGTGTTTTTAGACATAATGATATTACACACTTAATAGACTAAAGTATAGTGTAAAGATAAGTTTATATATACTAGGAAACCAAAAAATTCATGTCACTTGCTTTATTGTGATGTTTATTGCAGTGGTCTGGAACCAAACCCACAATGTCTCCAAGGTATGACTGCATACATCCAACTGGGGCTTCTGAAGGAAATAAGAAAGAAAATGAAAAACATACAATATTCAACAAGAAAATGGATGAGAATTTTTCATAAGTGATTAAATACAACATTCCACTGATTTGAGAAGGTGGTTGAATCTCCTCAAAAGTACAAGGAGAAATATATAACTAGACACAACAAATTAAAATACAGAACACCTAAGACAAAAAGAAAATCCTAAAAGCAGCCAGAAAGAAAAAGACAATTAACTTCAGTGGAATTAACATTAAAGTGACTCCTGAACTTCCCAACAGAAATAATGGAAGCCAGAATACAGTGGAATAACATCCTCAACACACTG
Organism: Equus przewalskii; assembly: GCF_037783145.1. Taxonomy (NCBI): domain Eukaryota; kingdom Metazoa; phylum Chordata; class Mammalia; order Perissodactyla; family Equidae; genus Equus; species Equus przewalskii. Next base: position 73,032,407 of record NC_091833.1, on the reverse strand, counting down.
AGAAAATGAATGTCAACCTCTGACATTATCTGAAGTCAAAATACCTTTCAAAGTCAGGAAAAGAATGACATTTTACACAAACAAAACATTTTAAAACTAACAAAAACTGATAGAATAATATTATCCAGGATATACATCAAGGGAAGTTATCCTAAACGAAGGGTCTGAAATGCACTAAGGAATATTTTGTCATGAAAGTTATAGATGTGAGTATTAATCCAAGCTCCTAGGTTTCTTCCTTTTTTATAAATATTTTTGCCATTCAGTATGACTCAAAACAACAAAAGAGAACAAGTGTTGTGTGTGAGAAAGAGCATGAATTTGTTTTGAGACTTGTTGAGCTTCAGGTACCTTTGAAAGATCCATGCATAAATGCCAAGAACACAGTTGTATCCATGGATTTAAAACTCATGAGAGATGCCTGGGCTGGAGATAAAATCTGTGGTGAATATTCATATAAGTGGTTATTGGAGTAACAGGCATGATGAGATCACCCTAGGAGAACATGTAACTTGAAAAGGTAATGGGCCAGCACTTAGCATTGAGGAACTCCAACATTTAATAAAGAATCTTGCCTGTGAGTTGAAAATTTGAATTCAGTTTTCTAAAGTGAGTTTCACTTCTAAGAGATTCAGGTCATATTAATATATTTCTCTATTTAAACGGTAATCCTAATTTCTTCCCCTCAATGTGATCTTGAGCCAAACAATGCTCTAGAGTCCATAAAGCTCCTTAAATTAGACACAAATATAAAGTATTACATTATTGGAAATCATTAGTCAAATCAATGAGCCTTAATTGCATTAATAAAACACATTAAAGACCTAATCCATGCTTCATTTATCACTTCTCCAAGGAAAATTGCCAAGCCTACATTTCACGATCCTATCAAAAGTTACTGATAAGCCATTGGCCCCCCCTGGAATTCCCAAATTCCCATTCCAGGGAAGGAAGAGTAGTTCTTTGGCATTTAGACAGCATTTTGTCATCTTGACCACCCAAGCTCCATGGGTGTCAATGCAAGGTGGTCTAACTGAGAACTCTACACAGGATATCAGACTTGTAATCTGTGCAGATGTAAAATTTATTTTTTTCTTTATAAAAAGTGGCATGCTCTTGCCATAATTTTCAGACCCAAGCTCTTTAGTGTCTCTTTTCAAAAGTATGCCATCTGTTTCCTATTACCCTCCCTCATCTAATTACACTTATCTTTCATTACTGTCTGTGCAGAACTTCCCTTCCAGACTAGCTAATGTGGTTGCTTTCTTGTTGATATATTTTGAATATTTGTTCCTGAACTTTGTAATGTCTGTGCTCCAGACTAGAATCAACCCCACCTCGACCTCAACCATCCTTTCCTTTAAACTTTAAAATACCTATTTAAAAGTCCCTGGTTGGTGTACTTATTTTAACAATTACTGGAGTTGGGGACTGATAGTCATCTCAACGAGCTCAATGTCTCTTTGAGAGCTTAAGTACATAATTTCTTCTACTGGTGTTTGGCAAATTTTATGTCCTACATTTTAACATGTATTTGTCCTGTAATTCCCACTTACATATAAATTTCAATTATTCTTAATATTCTTCATAGAAGCTAATACAATGCCATTCACAAATCAGAAAACAGCAAGACATTAATTTTTATCTTTTCTGGTTGATCATTGGATAGTAGCTGATTTTTCTAACTAATCTGTTCACTTTTGGGAACCAGCATATCTCTAAAATTTGATAGCATTTATATATGTATTTGTTCTAGCCATCTGATGAGGAAAACCTACATTTATACAATGCACACTTTCATCTGTGATACTGCAAGACAGGTGCACTAAGAATTTGCCATCATAGTCTTGAAATGTGTAGCAATGCAAAAGCTAATCTGATTGAAAACATTTAAGCATCTTACTTCAGTCCTAGGCCTGAATATGTGCAAATTGTTTAGGATAAGCCCCTAGGTAGTTAGCTGGGATCAATACTTTCCTTGGAAAGAGGCATTATAAATAAAGATATGCCTCCTTGATTTATCAATGAATATTTCTACTCTTTCTTTTGAATAGTAAGTCATGCTGAAAATTATTCAATTATAAGCATGATAAGGCATACTCTGGAATGACAATAGATTGTCAGCCATAATAGATGCCATTATTAGAGTAAGTAGATGATTGATGAACAAATGCACTGACCTACAGCTAATAGAAATTTTTAAAAAGTTGTGCCAAACTCCAGGCAGCTACGTTCAGCTTTCATTAGGTCGCTGTGCTTAGAGGCTGTATCTGTTTGCAAAAAATGTAATCACATTTGATAGATGCCATAAATTTTTAGTACAGTATTGTAACTGAGAAGGGAACATATAATTGATATCTTTTTAAAAAATGTATTAATGCCTGAATTTAACCTGCCACTATTTCCAACTATCTAATAGTGTTGAGGTGATGTATAGTCACCTGAAAGTACTTTAAGTCGTTCTAGAGGAAGATATGATACATTTCCATATATCTCACGTCAAAAATGTCAAATATGTTGCATCATAGATACAATCTGTTGTATCATAGAAAGGTAAAAATAACAAGCTGTACAGAGTTCAAGTGAAATAGAATTGTAAAACAAATAAATTAATTAATCATGTCCACTTATGATTGGTTACGTTTTTTTTTTGGTGAAGAAGATTGGTCCTGAGCTAACATCTCTCGCCAATCCTCTTCCCTTTGTTTGAAGAAGACTGTCACTGAGCCAACATCTGTGCCTATCTTCCTCCATTTTATGTGGGGTGCTGCCACAGCATGCCTTGATGAGCAGTGCCAGGTGCACACCCGGGATCTGAACCCACAAACTCCAGCACCAAAGCACAGCACATGAACCCAACCACCAGGCCACCATGCGAGCCCTGATAATTGGTTAAATTTAAAAGGATAAGTTGGTATTTAATAGGTACTTACTTTAAGTACTCATGCTCAAGACTGTTCAAGAACGTAATACACAAACTCAACACAAATACAATGAAATCTACAAATATGTACTACCCGTGTAGAGTAAGGAGACTGTAGTAAAGTAATGTTCCTTTGCTGCTAATTAAGACAGAAAGAGAAAAACTAGGGAAATGTAATTCCACAAGGGCTAGTGGTTGCTGATATTGCCTATTTTCATATTTAATTTTCTTTGCTTCCGAATGGCGTTGAGCTTTTAATATTGTACTAAAAATAAATTTTCCCCTTGGCAGGTAAAATCTTCCAAAATAAATAGAATGTTAACTTATTCAAAAAGAAGAAAAAATCTTAATTGTTAGGTTGTATTTGAGTGTTAATAAGGATTATTTCTAGGCCTAATCTCATGTGTTTCATATTTTTCTTTCTTTTTATTATTTTATTAGTCGGTTCCGTGTCTCAGAATGCACGTGTGCATGCACATGCATCAGTAAGAGGAAGGATGCACTCTGAGTAGCAGAAAAGTATCTTTTATTTTCTATCTTTTATCTCAGCAGTGAAAAACTAGTTCTGTCTCCCTTGTATCCCTCAATCTTTTGTCATAAAATATTTGTAGAACTCTTCATGCTCCAAATAATTGAATGTAGAAGTTTGGTCATTACCCAGTTAGATCATTGCAATAGCATTTTAAGGGAGCTGATATTAAATGTATGTTTCAAAGCTCTTATCACAGTCATCTCGAGCTGTATCTTAATTCATTCCATGTTGCCTTAATGATTTGATTGTGCCTGTGAAATAACGTCTGGAATTTTTTTTTAGAGTGCTTGTAAATGGTTTACTTCCTTCTCTCTGTTAAATGCATATTGAATTTTGAAAACTATGTAACAGCATGACTAACGCAGTATTTAAACTTCAGAATGAAATTTATGCAAGAAAAAATAAGCTGCATGGTAACATATTTAAACATTTGAAATTAGCCAGGGGAAAATCCAAGCTAAAAGAAGAATTTAAATGATTATTACTCTATTGTACCTTTGGGGTTTATATTAACAAAGGGCAAAATACTAGCAGAAAAAACAAAAAATAAAGTCAGATATCCAGAGATCAAGCATAGTGTTATATATCCACAATAGATATTTAATAAATGTTTACTAATGATGATGCCTAAATATTCTTCAAAATAATTTTAATATTGAAAGATGTTTTCTGAACCATGTACAAAATTGTTTTATTCTCAGTATACTGTAGATAAAAAAATAATTCTTTAGTGTTGGTCCCCTGAAATTTATTTTCTGAAGGCCTTCCCACACAGAGGCAAATCTTTATCGATTTTGTGATTTAAGCATAGGCCAATGTACTCAATACAATTTCCCATTGGCTTTGTTGAATTGTACAATATATTATGTCTTTCAAATTGTTACTACATATTACTTTCCCTAGAGGAATGCATCAGCTTGTAGACTTTCAATTACTTCTTATTATCTATAAACTATCTCCAAGACTTTTTTTTGTTCCTTTTAAGAAAAACTGCCTAAAGTATAGCTCAATAATTTCCCTCTAACTTTCTCAGAATTCTCTTTGGTGTCAACTTCTCTATCTTCACTGGTTGCATCCCTATGTCACTGATTCCAAGAGCTCATGATTTTTTAATCCATTCTAAACGTTTTTTTTCCAGTCAAACAACAAGTTCCATTGATATCAACAAAAGTTCTGTTTATAGGAGAAGATGCCCTTCAAATGAGAATATCATCCAATGTGTTCGAAAGTCCCATGTAATAAGTTGTCTGAATTCTCTTTTTACAATTTTAATAATTTTATTAAAAATCACAAAAAGATTATTCTATTGAAAAAAATTTCAAGATTATTTTATTGATAGTGTTTTCCTAAATAAACTCAAGAATATTTAGAAAAACACGCAAGATATCTGTCATTTTAATAATAAGTACATGAGTTTTAGAATTGTAAGAAAATTAGTAAAAGTGAATAATAATAAAATATGTAGTGTCTGATTAAAATAAGGTACTTAGTACTATAGTAGTCTTTTAGACTACATCAAGAAAAAAATTCCAAAAACAATAAAGGGATATTTATTTTGCTAAATTTCTTTTCCAGTTTTATAGAGATATAATTGGCGTACAGTGCTGTATAAGCTCAAGGTGTACAGCAAAATGACTTGACTTATCATATATTGTTAAGTAATTACCATGATAAGTTAATATCCATCATCTCATATAGATAAAAAGAAAAAAAGCAAAAAAATGTTTTTTTCCTTTTGATGAGAACTCATAGGATTTGCTCTCTTAACAACTTTCAAATGTACCATGCAGCAGTATTCACAGTAGTTGTCATGTTTTACATTGCATTCCTAGTAGTTATTTATCTTATAACTGGAAGTTTGTAACTTTTGACCACTTTCCTTCAATTCCCACAGCCTTTCCCCCATATTCTCCAACTCTAGTAACCATGAATCTGATCTGTTTTTCCATGAATTTGGTTTGTTTTGTTTTTTCCGGATTCCATATATAAGTGAGATCATTCAATATTTGTCTTTGTCTGACATTTCACTTGGCATAATAGCCTTAAGGTCCACCCATGTTGTCTCAAATGGCAAGATTTTCTTTTGACTGAATAATATTCTGATACATATACATATATTCTCTATATATATACCACAACTTCTTTATTCATTAATCTGACTAAGAAAATTCAGCTTCTCTAAAACACATGCTAGCAGAAATGATTCCAAATCTCTTGCACATTGCAGACATCCACTATCCTCCATGTTATGTTCTTTCTTTGTTGAAGATGTTAGAACAGTTTTCTGGATTTTTATCCATTACTACTCCTGCCTTGTAGTGATTTTAATTTTCCATTCTGATTCCCTCAGCACACTGGCATCTTCGTTCCTTTATTTCCTCAACTTCAATGATTTTATTGCTCTCCTTTTCTCACCTATCAACTTCTGTAGCCGTCTCCTAAACACTACCAATAATGGCACCACATTCAGGCCTCAGCTAAAATCATCTTTCACTTCCACCACCACCTGCCCTCTTCCTGGCCCATCTCCTTTGATACTACCCTTCTACAAAACTTGACTCTATCAGACACTGTCACATTAGCTCTCTTCACACTATCACTTACATCTTTAACTAGCTTTGTTCTTATTTTGTTGTAAGATTATTTAAGGTGAGACCTATTCTCTTAGCAAATTGTTAAGTGTTCTATACATTATCATTAACTGTAGGCATGATGTACAGCAGATCTCTAAAACTAGTTCATCTTGCATAACTGAAAGTTTATACCCATGGAACAGCAACTCCCCATTTTCATCTCCCCAGTCTCTGGTGACTACCATTCTACTCTCTGCTTCTATGAATGTGGCTATTTTATACACCTCATGTAAGTGAAATCTTGCAGTATTTGTCCTTTTGTGACTGGGTTATTTCACTTAGAATAATGTCCTCAAGGTCCATCTGTGTTGTCACATATGGCAGGATCTCCTTCTTTATTAAGTCTGAATAATATTCTACTGTGTGCATATACCATATTTTCTCTACCCATTCATTCATCAATGGGCATTTAGGTTTTTTCCACATGTTGGTGATTGTGAATAATACTGCAGTGACTATGGGAATGCAAATATGTCTTTGAGGTCCTGATTCAATTATTTTGGGTATATATCCAGAAGCAGAACTTCTGGATCTCATGGTGTCAGTGTTGCAAGCCAATGTACACATCAGGATAGATGCAGACAGGGCTAATGGCCATTCTGAGTTTATTATAACCAGCGTTTCAATATATACATAGCTTACATCTGTTAAACATACACAGGTGTTCTGGATGAAGTAATTAGCAGATGCCAAGAATTCTTAGTGATTTCTCAAGGAGCCCTCCCTCGGCCTCTGTTTTGATATTATCATGTTATTGCTGTGCTTCTATATTTTTTATCTCGGAGCAGGCAAGGTCTCCTAGGCAACGGCCCTTCCTGCTCCCGATATGGATATCATGTCTCCATCTGTGCCCCCAGGCGACCACGCCTGTCTTAGGTTGCCCCGCCCTGGAGGTCTTACCATCTTTGGCTGACCGGCCTTCTCACCTCTGGGTCACGGTTTGTTGGCAAACCTTTTCCAGTGATTATTAACCCTTCCTGTGTCAGGGGCAGCTACATATGGTAGTTCCAGTTTTAGTTTTTTTAGGAACCTCCATACTGTTTTCTGCAGCAGCTCATAATTTTACATTCCCACCAGTAGTGCACAAGAGTTCCAATTTCTCTATATTCTTGCCAACACTTATCTTTTAATTTTTTAATAATGGCTCCAAAGAGGTATGAGGTGATATGTTGTGGTTTTTATTTGCATTTCCCTGATGATTAGGGATGTTGAGCATCTTTTCATATACCTGTTGGCCATATAAATATCTGGAGAAATGTCTATTCAAGTCCTTTGCCCATTTTTTAATTGGTTTATTTGATTTTTGGAATTTGTGTGTGTGTGTGTGTGTGTGTGTGTTTTTCAGTTGTAGGAATTCCTTATATATTTTGGATATTAACTTTTTATCATATATAAGACTTCAAATATTGTCTGCTGCTCTGTAAATTGTCTTTTCACTCTGTGCATTGTTTTCTTTGCTATACAGAAGCTTTTGAGTTTGATGTAGTCCCACTTGTCTCTTTTTGCATTTGTTGGCTGTGATTTTGGTGTCATGTACAAGAAATCATTGCTGAGACCAATGTTGTGAAGTTTTTTCCCCTTGTTTTCCTCTAGGAGTTTTATGGTCTCAAGTCTTACATTTAAGTCTTTAATCCATTTTGAGTTGAGTTATTTTTTATTAAGATTATGATAGTTAACAATTGAGTTGACTTTTTACGTATGTTGTAAGATACAGATCCAATTTCATTCTTTTGTATGTGGATATCAAGCTTTCCCTGTACCATTTATCACTGAGACTAATCTTTCCCTTTTTGTATTCATGACACCCTTGTCAAAGATCAGTTGATCAAATATGCATGGGTTTATTTCTGGGCTCTCTATTCTGTTCCCTTAGTCTATATGTCTGCCTTGATGTCAGTACCACACTGTTTTAATTACTGCAGCTTTGTAATATATTTTGAAATCAGGAAGTGTTATGCCTCCAGGTTTGTTCTTCTTTCTCAATATTATTTTGGCTATTCAGGGTCTTTTGTGGTTCTATATGAATTTTAGGACCATTTTTCTTTTTTTATGGAAAATTCCATTGGGAATTTGATAGGAATTGCATGGAACCTGTAAATACCTTTGGGCAGTATAGGCATTTTAACAATATTAAGTCTTCCAATCCATGAACACAGAATCTTTCTATTTATTTGTGTCTTTTTAATTTCTTTCATCAGTATTTTGTGATTTTCAGTGTACAAATCTTTCACTTCCTTAATTAAGTTAATTCCTAAGTATTTTTTTTACTGTAATTGGGATTGTTTTCATAATTTATTTTTCAGGTAGTTCATTGATAGCATATAGAAACACAACTGATTTTTGTACGTTTATTTTGTATCCTTCAACTATACCAAATTTGTTTATTAGTTCCAATTGGTTTTTTGTTGATTCTTTAGAGTTTTCTGCATACAAGTTCATGTCATCTGCAAACAAAGATAGTTGTCTTCCTTTCCAATTTGGAAATCCAATTTGGATGCCTTTTATTTTTTCTTTCTCTTGACTAATTGCTCTGGCTAGGACTTCCAGTATGGTGTTGAATAAAAGTGATGAGAGTGGGAGTGGGCATCATTGCCTTGATCCTGACCTTAGAGGCTTTGATTTCATGAACTTTCATGATAAACTAGCATCTTATATTCCACCTCACCATCCTTGACTTCTTTTTTCCTCCACTGTACTGATTTTGAGGTTATTTGTTACGTGACAAAAGCTGACTTCTACATCCCCCAGAAGCTGTCATTCAGCAGTCAAAGTGATTCTTTTTAATGACAAGTCAGATCATATCACTTCCTTACTCAAAATATTCAATGGATTTTAATTATATTTACAATAAAATATGAAAAATGACACACGGACAGTGGAACCTATGTAATCTGTTCCCTAGTTTCCTCTTGTCTATACCACCTATGGCTTTCTTCCCTACAGGCCTTCCTACTCGTCTTTATAAATAAGAAACTGGCTTTTACTTCAGGGCTTTTGCTGTGCTGTTCTCTCCTCTTCGACTATTCTACTCCAGATTTATGCATTGCTCACTCCTGTGATTTAGATTACTGATCAAATATAACCTTCTTTTTTTTTTTTTTTTTTTTGAGGAAGATTAGCCCTGAGCTAACTGCTGCCAGTCCTCCCCTTTTTGCTGAGGGAGGCTGGCCCTGAGCTAACATCCGCGCCCATCCTCCTCCACCTCATACATGGGACGCCCGCCACAGCATGGCTTCCCAAGCAGTGCCGTGTCCACACCCAGGATCCGAACCCGCGAACCCCTAGCTGCCGAAGCAGAATGCACGCACTTAACTGCTGCACCACCGGGCTGGCCCCAAATGTAACCTTCTTACAAAGACCTTCTCTAAACACTCTATTTAAAATTGCAACTGCTTTCCATTCTATTTTCCATCATGTTATATTTTTTATTTTTCATGGTACTTGTCACTTCTTGGCATTCTATTGCATGACTATATATTCAATGTAATTTTTTCTAATGCACTAGAATGTAAGTTCTAAGTAGCTCTGGATTATATCTTTTATATTCACTGCTGGATTACCAGTGATTAGAAGAGTGTCTGGCATTTAGTAGGTATTTGTAACTATTTTATGAATGAATATCATGGGAACAATATGGCTGAGAAATGATAGTGAGGGAAGAATAGGAGTAAAAATGTTCCAGGTATTGTGAATAACAGATATTTGAAGTAAGAAGCATATTGGAAGTTTGAGTAACTGAAAGAACATCAGATTGGCAGGATGTCTGGTGAGCAAAGGGGAAATAATATGGGAAAAGAAGTCTTTAGAGATTTCATAGTAGTTAAGATCTGGATTACGCTAATTGCCAAAGTCTATACTATGACTTTTATCTATGAATTTTATCTTAAATGCATCAAGAACCCTTTGAAGGATTTTAAATAGGAGAGTGACATGAACCCATTATGTTTTAAAAATATTTATGGAGGAATGAATAAAGTTATTTGTATGGAAGCATACACCATTTTATAAATGGAGCTCAAAAGAGAAATGGAAAATCTCTGCTGTGAGACTTAACTGTGCTAAAAACTGTCTAAGAGACAACATATATATACAAAAGATTTCAGCTGAAGGTTGTAAACCAGGATGCTAACACAGGTAAGACTATGAACAATAAAATTTACTAAATTGTTAAAAAATATGGAACATTTAATTTAGTTTACTGTCTTTAGGTATTTGAATTCTAAAAATTTGTTCCCAGAGTAGCATGCCCACAAGGAATAAAGATTGTTTATATGTGAGTTTATTTAATGATCAAGATGGAATCTTTCATACCTCTTCTGAATGGAGAGGACAATAATCTTGAAAAAGGGCAAAAAATGTAATTTCCCATAAAAACATTAATATATTAGGAAATTCCTTCCACTTCAGTGCTTGCTAGTGTTTGTATACTATCGCCTCTCGGTCTTTTGGCTAAGATCAAGCATATGTGTTTCTACTCCATTATTGTATATTAACATGCGTTTTAGTAAAACTTGAACACTAATTGAAGAATAATTCACTCTTGTGAGTTTATCTGAAATAATTGAAATATATGTCCTCAATAAATCACAAGAAACTAATTTAACAGTTGGCACTAATATCAGTATACAGAACTTGCAACAGCAGTACCTGAGTTTGAGTTCTGGTTCCCTAAAGAAAATATCAACACTATCATCAAGAGAAATAAATGCTACTCTTCTTGCCCCTCCCCACTTTGGATGGTTTCAATATTTATAAACAATGAGTATGTGTGTTATTTAGACTTAGAGATATAGACAATGATACATTCAGGTTACGTCAACTCCCAATTAAAACAATTAATTCCTGTGACAGCATGCTAATCCTTTACCATGTCTGTTAAGGAATTTATCCCTAAAGCACATTTATTGAAATAGAGTGGAAGAAACAGACTTGGAACTGTCAGGAATAAGGTAGCTTCTGAAGGCCATAAGAACCATTTGACATCAGGTTCTGCTACTAAAATGAATGTAACTTCTTTTTTCCCTTGTATCACTTGTTCTAGATTCTCAGTTCCTAGACTAGAAAGAATAAATCTATTCCCTGAGCACTCCTTGGCAATGAGAATATGAATGCAGAGGGGAAAATCCATGATCTTTTTTCTATGAGTTTGATTTTGGCTTTTGGGGTTTTTTTAGATTCCACACGTAAATGAAATTATACAGTATTTGTATTTTTTTGTCTGCCTTATTTCACTTAGCATAAAGCCTTCAAGGTCCATCCACGTTGTTGCAAATGGCAGGATTTCCTTCTTTTTTATGGCTGAATAATATTCCATTGTGTATATATACTGCATTTTTATTATCCATTTACCCATTGATGGACACATAGGTTGTTTGCATATCTTATCTATTGTAAATGACGCTGCTATAAACATGATGGTTCAGATATCTCTTCAACATAGTGTTTTCTTTCCTTCATATTTATTCCAGAAGTGGAATTACTGGATCATATGGTAATTCTATTTTTAATGTTTTGAGCAACGTCCATATTGTTTTCCATAGGGGCTGTACCAATTTACAATCTCACCAACAGCACACAAGGGTTTCCTTTTCCTGGCATTCTTGGCAGTATTTGCTATCTCTTGTGTTTTTTATGTTAGCCATTCTAATGGATGTAAGGTGATATCTCATTGTGGTTTTACTTGTATTTCCCTGATGACTAGTCATGTTGAGAACTTTTTCATGTATCCATTGGCCATTCATATATCTACTTTGGAAAAGTGTCTATTCAGGTTCTTTGCCCATTTTTTAATTGGATCAGTTGATTTTTTTGCTATGGAGTTGTATGAGTTCTTTATATATTTTAGATATTAACTCCTTCTTAGATATGTGGTTTGCGAATATTTTTCCCATTCTGTAGGTTACCTTTTCGTTTTGTTGATCATTTCCTTCGCTATACAGAAGCTTCTTAGTTTGATGTAGTCCCACTTGCTTATTTTTTATTTTGTCGCTTGTGGCCCTCTTGCTCAGGTTACTGCTATACCAAGTGTGATTTAGCTGCAAATGGAAATATGTTTGTGTATATTTTCCCTTATATACAAGTTATTACAAAAATCCCATTACTATTTCTTCTAAAGTGTCTCTCTAATTCCATTGTCACTGCCACTGATTTTGTTCAGTCCTTGTGTGTTCACTGTACTATATCAACTGTGAGACTGAATATACCAAAGGACAATGGCCAAGTCATGTACAAAAATAGAACTTTGTCCCACAGTCTGTAGCAACCTGCCAGAAACCAACCCTCTTATCTATAGTAAACAGCCCAGGAAGCCAGGAGGCTATAAGTGAGACTCGTAGGAAACTAAAGCACTATCTCTAGTAACAATCCAAGAAACTGAATAATAACTTTTACTACAATTGGCCCAAAATGGCCAGGACTTGATTACTAACTGATAGTTGCCTTAGTTTCTGTCCCTGCTTTTAACTTAGGATCAATCAAATAAAGCCAAATATGCACCCCTAATGAATCACACATGATGTCCCACTTCCACTTAGGCTACTTGCAGCTTCCCCATTCCAACAGCCTCCAATCAGGATGTACACAAGAACTTCTGTTTTTTTTCATTATAAAACTTTTCCACTCTTCTACCTGCCCTTAAGTCTATGCCAAAATGCAAGTGACAGTGGCTGATTCCCTTGCCATAGCAAGCTCTGCATAAATAGCTTTTGCTTGTTCTCATTTGGTTGATTTCCATTTATTTCCACATAACAATGTCCTGGCTAGTCTCTGCCCAGAGTCTGAATACTTCTAATCAATTTCACTCTACAACTAGAATGATATTCCAAAACTCAGAACCTGTATTGTCACTGATCCGAACATTTTTCAATGGCTCCCCCTTGCCTTGCAGACTGAGCTAAAATTCTTCAGTTGAGCACATGAGGCCCCAACTTCAACTCTTACCATTCCTGCAAGTAAAACATCTTGCTGATGTCATGATACACTGAACATTATCATTCCTCCAATTGTTTGAACAATCTGGTGGCATTTCCTTTGATGAGTTTGTCTGCTTTATCTACCTGTTTAACTCCTGTCTTATCCTTCAAGACTGAGTTAACTATCTTCTCCTTAAAGATTCTTATTCTACCTTCAAGACTTATTTGAATTTTTTCTGTTCTATATGCTAGTAACATCCTGAGATTACTTCTACTTAGCATTTATTAAGATTATACTCTTTTTATCTACTTTTACATATCTCCTGCTAAAATGTGAATCTCAAGTGTGAGGTTTCAGTCTTAATCAATTTTCTATGAGACAAATGCAAATTGTCTAGAAATTAGACAAATTCCTAGACTATAGTAAGCCCTCAATAAATAACATTGGCTATTTTATTTGTTGCCTTGACTTACTCGTTACCCACATAAAGTATTTACTAATTGATACTCAATGAATTAAAGTATTAGCATTATTTTTCAATATAAAATGCTTATAGTTTTTGATCATCAATATCAATAATCATGTACCTCCTTCCTGATGGGCAGCATCAAAAAGGCCTATGAGAAATGATGCAGTAAATATGTCCTATAGAGTTTTTAAATATTGTTCATATCTCAAGTGTCTCTTCCCATTTGCTCAGGACCATCATTTCCCAGACCCTTAGCCACATTCTCTGGCTCGGCTGCCACTGAGCATAGCTTGGGCCCATGGGTTTTGTTTGTCTGGGGTGTACTAGAGGTTTGCCTAGTATGGCTGGACCTTCTTGCTTTGCTATCTCTTTATAATCATACCAAAATGCCTCATGACCTCACTTCTTCGCTTCTCCCATCACTTCCCAATTGAGTGAGGCATCCACGATACAGCATGTGGTCTGGCTTCCTGAGTAAATAAAGAAGGACTAGAACATACGTATTAGAAGTGAAGTAGAGATTTTTCCCCATGGGGAAACTTTGACCCTTGAGAAAGAAGTTTAGAGAGATTGGGGCAAGTAAATTCACTCTTTTTCCTCCCTCCCATAGGCTATATCATGTTGCTGAGATGTCCTATGTTGCAGAGTAGGTGGACCTGCTGAGCAAGTAGCTGTGTCTCTTTGCAATTACTGATGAGTTTGGTAAAGTATTACTTGCACTGCTTTCCATTCTTTTCTGTTTTACCTTCCATATTCCCTCATTCTTGTTGCCCTGCGATTGTACCTCCTAAATCAAAGACTAGCAACAATCCTTGCCTCAGGTTTTGTTTTCTAGGGATCAAGGTTTAAAATAGGGTAGACATAAATGTTAGCCTGCCAGAAGACCTTATGATTTAAACAAATGAAAAATACTGTGTAACAAATAGTAACGAAATCTAGTCCTTGTCAAAGGGGAGTTTTTAGCCACTTTATATTGTTACACATAGACCCAATAGGATGCTAAAGTCAAAATCCCCAGAATTTGTGCATGTATTCATTGTTCTATGCATAGCCTACCCTCAGATAGTGAAAATCTCAATAGATGTCTTCTCAGAAAAGCAAAGCAAGTAACGTGTTTATATTAAGTAACCAATTTAGAGGGCTATTTATTCCAAATATATTTGGTGTGGGTTCAAAGGATAGAAAACCCAGTGATCCCTGATCTTGTGAGCCATATGTTGCTATCCTAGACAGGATCTGAGAACCATGAGCCATGTGCAAATCGCACTTCCCACTTGCCCTTTTCTGTGTTAGTCCTTGAGAACCTCTGACTTAAAGGCTTTGAGGAAAAACATGAACAAAAGGTATAATCAAATACAGAAAAGCACACATTTGCTGCAATTGATGCCTGACAAAGCTGTAAACCGTACATGAACATCGGAGACATATGCTTGCCACAGTGGGAGTAAATAGGCCTGCTAGTGCAGAGCCCACGAAGCCAGGGATCCTGTGGAGTCTTTTGAAAGTTCTGTATAGAAAGAGAGGGGTTCGTTGCAGCCAAATGTGTGCACTGGTTGCTTCTTATTTTTTTAAATAGAAAACCCATCATTTCTACAAGAGTAGGCTGTTTATCAATATTGGCACTCTAGAGGCACCTTAATCTACTTGAAAATGACATTGAATTTGATGTCATGATATGCTTCAAAAGAGTATCTCTGTACACAGAGAAAGGCTGCAGTTCAACAATCCCACCTTCCTGTGACAGAGAAAGAATTTAACTGAATTGTGACAATGAGGCCGTGCATGGCTGGCTCAGCTCTCTGTTATTAACATGAAGTGTACCGAGAGGAGAGAAGAAACAAAGGTTCTTTGCTAGATGTTAATAAAGACTTCAAAATGGGTGATAAACTCATAGCTTTTTGAGGTGTTGATCCATAGGATTCCAAGCCATTTTGCAAAGTGAAAAAAATTCTGAGCAAAGAGACGATTCTATGCAAAATTAAGAATGAATATTTTAATACAGTGTGTCTATCTATGGTACCAGTATGCTTTTAAAATATGTTTGAAATATATTTGAAAGAGCAATTTTTTTATTATTATTTATGTATTTTTACAACTTTGGTATCGTTTGAAATGTAAAGTCCTGTAGGTGGGTGACAGAAAGTAAGCAGCTGTACAACAGGTATTAAAATGACCAATGGCTAGCTATATGCTCATTTGAAAACCACTGTTGCTTAGTCTGTCATAGGGCACAGAGTATTGATATGAAGTTCATGGTTAAATACTTCTCTAACACAGCTTTTCATAGTGACCTTAACTGAGGGATTTTTAAAATTTGCTCCTCTAAGTCAAAATGTAGAATATGCTGTGAATAGCCTTTGTTATCTTGCAAGTAACACAGTATAGGTATTATATCTGAACCAAAAAAATCTTTAGAAATTAACTGAAAGTCTATGGCTAAAAAAAATAAATAAAATTGTTTATACGCTTTCATGGAGATATTATGAGGCTTAAAGCTTTCAAGGAATGTAATAAACACTGTATTTGATAAAATATAGTATCTAAAGTACATAATTAACTACTATGTGTTCTTTACATTTTGCTTTCTGTTACGTATATTAGAATAAATAATATAATTAATTAGCACAGTAACTAAGATTTATCAGAACCAGACTCCAAATTACATTCCCATATTCTTCTCTCTCAACCATGTACCCAGTTCTTTAGCCAAATGACTGATCTCCAAATTTGCAAAGTGTTTTATTCATCTTGGCTTGTTTATGCTGCTTTCCTCCCCTCGTACTCACTCTTCTATTCTTCTTTCCTCACCTACCTGTCCCTTTTTCCATCGAGCAAACTTCTGTTCATTTTTAAAGGTAATACCTTCTCTACAACTTCCTAAGATCAACCCTTTCTTATTCCCACAAATGAAGCCAACTTACATTTTAATCATGCCTTTGCCTTAGTCCTTTATCATATTGCATTGTTATTAAATGCTACTGAGTTATTTTTCCTGAGCTCTTTGGGGAAAAATGATTGAATCTTGATCATTTTTGTATACCTGGCTCCTAGTCCAGGGCTTAGCACATGGTTACAGTGCAGTAAATATTGTTGGATTGATGAAGATAAACTTTTATGACATGTCTTTTTAGTATATATTTTCTAAGAGTACAGTAAGCTCATATTTTCAAAAGAGTCTCTTGTAAATGATTCTGTCCAGGCATGTCTGAGAAGATTTTCAGTTTTCCTCATATGAATGATGGCTTAATTGAACATACAATTCTAGGGTTACAATTTTTTCCTTCAAAATTGTGAAGTAGCAATCGTTTTCCGAGAACCAGAAGAAATTATAGACCAAAGATTGCTCTTGCCATTTTCAGCCAATATCCTTTTCTTTTTCAAATTGTTGTCACTTTTCAGTCCAAATGCTTTATTCTTGTCATTCCCTCGGCCATAGTTTGCTCTGATGTGCCTCTCTGTCCATTGATCATTTCTGTGATTTTTCTCATTAAATTATTCTAGTCACAGTCCTCAATCAAAGTCTTCTTTAAACAAATTACACATTTTTCTTTATCATGTATCTCTACTTGGAATAAATATCCTGTAGAAATTATATGATTTTTGAGGGCTGAGGACTATGCGTAAATTTTCTTTCTGGTTAACAAAATACCCAAGTCAGAGCTCTGCATATAATTGTCCTTCAAAACAAAATTCTGCAACAAATCAATAACTGATTGAACAACGATCTGCCAGTCACTCATCTTTTCTAGTCTCAGTTTTATAAAAACTATAATAAAATTAGTAATAGATGCAAAATTTTTCTATTAACAGCATGCATCCCTTTAATAAAACATACTTGGTTATGCTGAATAAATATATATTGTTGAATTGATGCAGAAACACAATAGGTCATCAACAAACTTCCTTCTTCTCCTCCTCCTCCTTCTCCTCCTCCTCCTTCTTCTTCTCCTCCCTCCCAAAGCTCCCAGGACGTAGCTGTATATTCTAGTTGTAGGTCCTTCTAGTTGTGCTGTGTAGGACACGCCTCACCATGGCCTAATGAGCAGTGCCATGTCCACTCTCAGGATGGGAACCAGTGAAACTCTGGGCCACCGAAGTGGAGCATGCAAGCCTAACCACTCAGCCACGGGACCGGCCCCCAACAAACTTTTTTTAATTGGATGGCTTGATGTGCCAATCAAAATCCTTGTCTGATTTCTAGGTTGGAAAAGATTTAATTTATTAGAGTTCTGCCAGCCTGAGAGAGTACTTTTTCCCATCCCCAGTACCCACCTTGGTGGCATCCTAAACAGATAAAACATATAAACCCTGTAACAGGAAAATGGTTTTATAATGGTAATATGAAATACAGGCCTGTGGAATCAGGCACATCTTGACTTCACATTTGCTACTTAGTAGCTCTGTGATGAAGACGTTAATCCCATTTTTCTTATCTGTAAAATGGAATGTACTTTCCTCATAGGGTTGTTGTTAGAATTTAATGTGAAGATGTAAGTAAAGGATTTGGTGTATTTTAAGTTCAACCCTAAACATGACTTTACCTAGAAGAAAGCAAAATTTTTATAATGTACTTTTTTAAAGTAAAATCACTTTTAATTGAAAAGTTAAATAAGAATAGTTTAGGAAACTAGGAAGTCTTTGTCTTTTGTTAAAAAAGAGAAGCTGTTACATATTTAAACCTTTTTGAAGAAATTTCATAGAAAACAAGTAGTTTTATCTCCCTATTTCTGGCAGTCCTTTAGGGCTGGCTTACTACGTGTTATAAGAAGGAATCCAAGTTCTGGAAGTAGAGCTCAAAAAACAAGGCTGAATAACTTTGAAAATTGGGTGAAATCTAATTGTATCTTTCTGTTTTACTAAATAAACTATTTCCCTCCCCCATTCTTTGCTATCCTCCCCCATACTTAGGGGTGTTTCAAGTGATTTGGTAATTTGTTCGTAATAGGGAGAATAATATATAATCAAAACTTGATTTCATGCCTGATTTGATTACAGGGTACTGATTAAACCAATGCTAGTACATTCCATTTAATTCAGTGATTAGCAGAGGGGTGTTTTCCCATATATCTTTGAGAGACCAATCACTGTAGGTAAAACCGCCTGTCCTTTATGATGGGGATGCCTGAATCAGGCATTAAGTAATGTATTCATTCTTTTAAATGTACATTTATTAACAGTCTTTTAGGTTTTCCTGAGAAACTGGGACTCTAGGTCCCTGGGTAAATGAAAGCAAAGTGATCTCCTCGTCTCTCGGGTTTAATGACATTTATTACTTCAGAGCCTTGACAAGTCCCATTATTACATTTCACTTTTTGAAAAGTGGCAGTACGCTAAACCTAGTCCCTGACGTAGCATTAGATATCTTGCCCAGTAGGTTTACAAGTTAATTCATTAAACCAAATCATTTTCATTAGAACACTGGCCTCATGTGTTACTACTCGAATTAAACTAAATCATTTTATTCTGTCCATTATGGTAAGTGATACCTCTGATACATTTATTAAGTTAAAGTGTTCTCTCAAATTCTCATGTTCCATTATTCTTGTCTCCACTTGCTATGCTGATGGCTCTCTCAGGAATCATTACCTATAAGAATAACTTCCAGACTTTGTTTCCTGGTATTTACGTTCCTCCAGTTTGGTCTCAGCCTACTTTTCCATCCTCATCACCTACTGTTCTGTGCTTAATTCTCCCACAGCAACCAGAACCAGGCTGCCCCCTTCAGTCAGAAGGTCGACTAGGAACCCTGCAGCCTGCCCAATCCTTCTTCACCTCCTCCTTGCCTAGGCAAACTCTACCCTTCCTTCATGATCAGATCCAACCCCACCTCTTTCAAGAAGCGTTTCCCTTCTACGTCTTACATGTACCTCTCCTTTGCACAGAACAATACTCTCAGCTGATGGTAGCCCTTTACCATTTTGTCCTTACTCTGCTGTTCACAGATGTCATTATGCTCACTTTTCAGGTGACTATTCCTTGAACTTCTAATTTGATTTTTTATGCGGGGTAACGTTATAAACTACTGTGTTATAGTTTTCCCTATCCACCCAAAATTTAGCAACAAATCCGTAGAGAACAGCACCCGCATTAAAAATGTCTCAGTACTTGCATAGCGTATTCTGCTTGGACTCAAAGCAGGGGTAGCACCTCTCTACCAAAGGCACTCTTAATAAATTAGCTCTACACTCTTGCATTGCTTATTGATCACTCCTCATTCCTTTGAATCCACTGAGGTAATGATATGCTGCAGACTATAATTCCTTCCAGCTACATTTTCTATAATTTTGAGTAGTGTTCCCAGGGAAAGTGATATTTTTAAAATCCCTAACATGTACGGAGACTTCTATAAATCCCTAATTTCCAATTATGGTGCAAAAGTGTTAAACAAATTGGAAAATATTGATTAACATGAAGCCACAGTTGAGTAAACAACAGAGATTCCATGTCTTAATGAATTTCGGAAAGCTCAGTCTCGTGCTTATTGGCTGAGTGCTGGTGGTATGGTGCAGGAAAATCTTTGACCAAGAATATGTACAACAGTTTTATTCACTAGCTTTCACTGGCTAAGAGCATAAGACAGGAATAAAATGTATATTAGTAGCATAATTAATAGGTTGGTACATATTTATGTACTATATATGTGTGTATGTATCTACACATACATATATATTAAATGTTTCAGAGAAAAATAACATTGCAATAAAAAAATTCCCCCAAGATACAGGAAAAATAGGTTATGCTTATATTAAAAATTAAAGCCACAAAATATATGAGTAAATAACTTCAGTTATACAAAACAGATGATTTGCTACTTCAATGATTCTCATGAATATTAAATTTAATTCTGATAATACTTATTAATACATTTGCCATATTTTAAGGAACCAAGGATAGCAAAACTCTGGGCATTCCATGCTCACAATATAGAGGAAAAGAGATCTGGCATTATATAACTATGAAATGATGTCAACGCTTAAACTCACATATGGTGTATACTATTGTGATGATATTTTAATGTGTGAATTTTGCTAGGCTACAGTCCCTAATTATTCAAACACTAATCTAGGTGTTGCTCTAAAGATAGTTTCATAGGTGTGTTTAAATTTATAATCAGTTGACTTTAAGTAAAAGAGATTTTCCCAGATAATCTGGCTGGGCTTGATTTAATCATTTGAAATGCCTTAAGAACAGAGCTGAGGCCTCCCTGATGAGGAGGAATTTCTACCTGTGGATAGTACTTTCGGCCACGGCCAGCAGAGTTCCAGTCTGCCTTTCCTGACAGCCTGTCTCAAGTAGTTCAGATTTCCAGCCACTCCCCATAATCCTGCAAGCCAATTCCCTGTAATAGATCTCTTAATTGATAGCTCCTGCTGGTCGGTTTCTATGGTTGCAGCTTTACTGATTGAACTATGCACACTCAGTGTGTGTGTACAAATATATGTTTATGTAGGTTTACATATGCACATACACACACACACTCAGATGGATCAATAGAGTGAGCATATAATCCACTCCCCCCCACAAATAGGGTGACATTTTATTCTTTTTTTAATGCTGAGAATGAAAGGGTGGCCAGCAATTAGCCAGGCAAAAGGGCATGGGGGCTGGACAGAGTGTTGCAAGCACATGAAACAGCTGGTGCAAATGCCCAGAGCTCAGAATGAGTAGACTGCTGTCTAAGAATATAAGATGGATATGAAGCCAAGAGTACAAGTTGCAGAGAGGCAAGAGACTAGACTGGTACTGGCCAGGTCCCAGTGAATTTAGCCCTGCTGAAAAATTTGCATTTTCACCCAGGGTAATGTAATTACATCCTGAATCTACCCCTTCTGGGATCTGTGACCTTGGGCAAATCTCTTTGCTTTGGTAGTATCAGAACTTCATTGGTTTTTCCTTGAGTGTTAGCTTTCCCTCCAACACTTTTAAAAATGCATAAAGAGGTGACTTGTTTTCCGAAGGCCTGAACACAGGAAGTGCCCCCAGGAAACCTAATTGATTGATGAGGGTCCAGGGCTCTGTAGCAAAGGATGACAGCATCTCAGACTTGTTATCTGGGAACACAAAAGCTGTCTCAGACCCATGCCCACTTCCATGTGCTGGCAGCCGAGAGTGCTGCAAAGGCAATAATCAGGATGGGAAATTCCCCTTTCCAAGTTCCTGAGACCTGCAGCCCAAGGTGGCACTGGTGGCCTCTTATTCCCTGGATCGCTAGGGACATGGAAGAGCTCTGTTCGTGAAATTCTAGGCAGGAGAAGTATGTTTTCTGCTGATGAAAAGGGATAGATTATGATTAGAGGGCTATTTCCTTAGTGGTTTTTTAGGGAACTATAATTGACATAAAACATTAGTTTCAGGTGTACAACACAATGAGTCAATATTTGTATTAGGAAATGAATAACACGGTAAACCTAGTTAATATCCCTCACCATACCTAGATACAAATTTTTTTCTTGTGATGACAACTTTTAAGACCTACTCTCTTAGCAACTTTCAAATGTGCGATACACTATTATCAAATATAGTTACCGTACTGTACCTTATATCTCCAAGACTTATTTATATCATAACTGGAAGTCGCTACATTTTGATCCCCTTCACCCATTTTTCCTACCCTCCACCTCCTGCCTTCAGCAACCACCAAACGATTCTCTGTATCTATGAGCTAAGCTTTTTTGCTTTTCAAGGATTTTTCCCCCCAGATTTCACATGCAAGTGAGATCATACAGTATTTATCTTTCTCAATCTGACTTATTTCACTTAGCATAATGCCCTCGAGGTCCATCCACATTGCTGCAAATGGCAAGATTTCCTTCTATTCATGGCTGAGTAATATTCCATTGTATGCATACATCACATTTTCTTTATCCATTCATCCATTGATGGACACTTAGGATGTTTTCATGTCTTGGGTACTGTAAATAATGCTGCAATGAATATGGAAGTGCGTATATCTTTTTGAGTTAGTGTTTTCATTTTCTGCAGATAAATACTCACCAGTGAATTGCTGGATCTTATGATAGTTCCAGTTTTAACTTTTTGAGGAACTTCTATTCTGTTTTCCGTTGTGGCTGCACCAATTTACATTCCTGCCAACAGGGCACAAGTGTCCCCTATTCTCCATATCCTCTCTAACACTTGCTATTTTTTGTCTTTTTGATAACAGCCATTCTAATAGGTGTGAGGTGATATCTCATTGTGGTTTTGATTTGCCTTTCCCTGATGATTAATGACGTTGAGCACCTTTGCATGTACCTGTTGACCATTTGTCTGCCTTTTTTGGAAAAATGTCTATACGCATCATTTGCCCATTTTTTAATCAGATTTTTTTTTTCTTTGCTATTAAGTTGTATGAGTTTGTTATACATTTTGGATATTAACCCCTTATTGGATATATGATTTACAAATATTCTTCCCATTCAATAGATTGCCTTTTTATTTTGTTGATGATTTCCTTTGTTTTGCAGAGGGTGACACTTTAAAGAGCAAAATTAAGGGCAATTAATAGTTACATTGGGACACTTGAGTAAACCATGACTGTTCAAGACAGACTGGATAAATCTGATTATCTTGTATTAAAACGGAACGCAAAACACTCATGGGATAAAAGAAGGACTTTAGATGGTCCTTAAGTCCCCTAAATTGAAAGCAAATATCTGTGTGTGTGTACGTGTGCATGTATGCATATGTGTCCATTTTTCTTCAGTCTTTGAAAAGTTTCATTATGCTAAAAGGTTAAGAATCACTGAATTTTCTTCTCTTGTGCTCTGCAAATGCCTTTATCATATTATCCTATATTGGACTCAGTTCCGTGATGGTCTCCATTTTGTGATGTGCCTGTTATATACTCTAAAGATTCTGTGTGCCTCTTTGTTCTTTCATCCCAAGAGGGTCATTCATTCACTGCCAGACATTTAATTAGCACTTATATTGTAACACACACTTTTCTATACCCTAGGATATGCAGGTGAATAAGATTTAATTAAGTCATTGCAGAATTTACTAGCTGATGAGAATATAGACAAAAACAGAAAACTGTATTTCTCATAATCCTCTGATGTGCTGCACACTTATAATCAGATTAAGAAAACCACTGAAAATAGTAAGAACAGTGGTCTCAATTTGGACTCTCAAAATGGACAGTACTATTGGCCATATGGTCCTAAGCTTTGTTACCTTAATAGTCTCTTTTTTTTCTGATCTTTATAAATCTACTACTAATTTGCTGCACATAGATCTCTCTGTGTCTTGGCTTGAACTGACCATGACATTTTCCATATAGAAGGATTCCCACATTCAGTTATGACAACATGCTTCTATAAGTCTGTTCTGTTAGTATGAGTTCTCAACATATTCAGTGGGTTGGGGTTGGGGGGTGATTTTATTTTGGCTCTGAATTTTCCTAGAGAAAACCATCAGGTATACCACAACCTTCCATCTACCCATTGCTATTTCTAGAATTAGAGAAACATTTCTCTGTGGTCACTTCGGTTTTTCAATTTTAATCACCATGAATTTGTAGGCTTTGGGTATCCAAAGTGACCTTTCAGAATGTTTTAAGTCCTTAAGTTCACCCCAACTTTGAGCAATACATTCACCAAACATAGTCCATATATCTAGGCTATAACTTGCAATTAACGTTTTCTGATCTAAAAACAGATGCTAGTCTTCTACCCTTGATTTTTGATTGCACATTTGATTCACACGATAATCTTGTGATTTAAGGAAGAGACGTGATTCTACTAAATAAAGACACAGAGTCCTACTAAAAACTGCCTGTGTTTCATGTCTTATATCAAGTTGTTAAACCAAGGTCTCTGCATTTTAAGCCTATAACATACCAATTTTGGCCTTCCTGGTGATTCAGCATTGCCCATTCTTCTGTAACTTTGACGTTACTGTGGTATAACTGAATGGTAGAGAGGTATATCTTTGATTTGTCTTCTCAGTCTTTTAAACGATTCTGAAAGAAAGTCCTTGAAACAGAGGATAAAAACTGTTACTGAATGTAACATGAAATTTAAAGAATATATGTAACCAGAAAGTCCCAAATTTCTCTAGGTAGCAACTATCAACAGAATGGGACTCTTCTATGATTTATACTGCCAAACCTAAGGCAGTATTCTTTATAATTTTTAAGGAAATTGGAGTCAAACACAATGAAAGTACATAAAGCAGTGTGAAATGTGTGTGCCAATTTCCAAGAAGATAATTTGGCCTTATAAATATTTTGATGAACTTCAAATCATACTTATGTCTGTCATGCTATGAAAATCAATTGATATTTTAGAACTGTCATCTTTAAATTCCTTACAGAAAGGTAGTATCCAAATCAATCTTGTGATTATCACCTACTTCTTTGTAAACTTTGAATATATTCTCAGCATAATGTAAGCCACTGCACATGAAAATTATAGCAACTCAAAACAATAAGACTTGTTTTAGGCAATAGTGCTTTAAATGTCTTAAATCAGCTGATCCTGCTAGCTAGCATAGATTACCATAATTAATGAGAGCTGTGCAGTTCAGCTAAGGTATCATAATTTTTTATTGTGTCATTCCTGAAAACTTAGAAATTGCACACATTTTTTGCAATCTGTTGTATAAAGGAAAACTAGATTACATTTTCATAACGAACTCCTTTAGAAAATTTGTTTTTGTGAAAGATCTATTCCTTCGCTTTTACAATCTTTCTTAAACAGCAAAGTCCTTTTTTTGTAAGAACACTATAGAAAACTTTTGAAAGAATTCTTAACAGGAATCTGAGCTTTCTTTTGAAGGCTACAGTTTATAGAGGGAAAATATGTGCTTGAGAAACAAACAAAACCCACAACAAAATCTCTTTGAACCAAAAGAGAAAATAAAAAAATATATAATATGCAAGTCTTTTATTTTCCAAAGTCCTTGAAAATGATTCTTTAGTGTTATATTTTCTATAATTTATAAACAGTATTTCTTCTATGAAAATACAACATCCTTATTTTTGCTTTACTTGTTGGTCTTTATCTTCCTCACTTGTTCCTCTTTCTTCCTTCCAGAAGAATATATTCTGCAAAGTGAAAGGCATGGCTATCACTTCTTTAAATTCTATGCCCTGACCCTTAATAGTGACATTTTCAAATTTTCAAATATTGAACTCTAACTCCCATTTCAGACAAACCCTCAAATTAAATGGTTCCTAGTAAATCTTTATAGTATAACATCAAACTGATCTCAATCTAAAACGTCCTTTCTCTCTCAATTTCCCTATCCATTGGGAAGGGAATCTTTCTTAACAATCTCTCCCCCATCTGCTCACGTGTCCAAATCTTGCTAATGCTTAAAAGCCCAACACACATTTGACTCATTTCAGGAAGGTTTTCTATGGTAATCTCCCCTCTTATTGAGGCATTAAAGCATGGTGGACTTTGGTTAAATAGACACAAGTGGATCCAAATGTTGATTGTGTCTCTTACCAACTTGTGACCTTGAACATATTTCTTAATTTGTCTATTTTCAAGTTCTTTAGCCATTAGAATGGGGCAAAATATCTAACGTATAGTTTTGTAAAGACTAGTTTAACTCTTCATGGTTATAGGTGTGGGTACATATGTGTGTGTTTGTGTATGTGTGTATGCACACTGTTCCCTGTATATAGAAATAGCAAGTGTTCAATAAATTATACTACAATTATTTCTAAAGCACTTACGTTTTTCACTCATTTAACTGTTGATCACGTATTTGGCGGGTATAATACCACATTTATGGATGCTGTCCCAATTCTCTACACTTTCTAACTCTATGACTTCAGCACTATACTTATTTTCAGTTCTTCATGACACCAACTAGAGAAGTTATTTAATAAATATCTCTTGACTTAAGAGAAATAAAACATCTCCTTCAACCTTTGCCTCAGATCATAAAAATTCATACATGATAGCACATTCTGAGAACATATATGTCTCAATCTTAGATTCAGGGAAACTCAGATAATGTCCCTAATTACTGATTTCAAGAACAAACCAAGAGGGCCAGCCTCAGTGGTCTAGTGGTTAAGTTCAGTGTGCTCCACTTTAGCAGTCCAGGTTTGGTTCCCAGGCATGGACCTCCACTGATCTGTTACCAGCCATGCTGTGCTGGCAGTCCACATAATAAAAAACAGAGGAAGATTGGCATGGACATTAGCTCAGAGTGAATCTTCCTCAGCAAAAAAAAAAAAAAAAATCCAAGAATAATTGCTGGTCAGAATATTGCCCTGATGTAGTATAAAACGTTTTGGCTTAGAGTTAGCATAAAACCCTCACTCGTTGGCTATCTGCTCAGTGATTTTGGTCAAATGACATAAATTCTCTAAGCCTCCATTTTCTCCACTAAAAGTTGGAGATAATATAACATCATTATCACATAGAACCATGAAAACCAATTGAGAAATGATAGTTGATATGAAAGTATTTAATGAAGCTGCACTGTACATAAAAATATTGTCATAAGCACCTGTGGATAGACCTGAAGAAAATAAGATTTGTTTTCATTTGCAGCACTTTTTGCCTAGATGTTGAAGCCTATGGTCTGAAATTTATGAGAATGTAGCATGTCCTATGGAAGGACACAAGCTGTTAGAACTGAGAAGGAAAGAAGGAGATGGCACAAGTTCCTGGAAGTCACAAGAGGTTGGGAGAAGTCAATAGAAAACGGATAAAGAAAGAAAAAGATGGATGTGAATGATCACATTGAGATGAAAAAAGTAGGAATAGAGAAGGTTGAAAGATAACCCGTTGAGGTCATTTACTAAATGGCAGGCATTTAGGTTCCAGAAAATCAATAAAGACTTCTGTTTCAAGAACACTGAGAAGGATTTCTATGTGGCCAGAGAACCTTAGGGAAAGAATCTTCCAGACATATAGCTATGCAGATATGGTAACAACTTTCCCAAGCCTAGGACGTGAAAGCTTAATATGTCAACTGTGGAAATAATGTAGCATTTTGTGTTTTAGCCAAGTAAGCTGAATATGTTATATATTTGTGCAGAGTACTCACACATTAAGCGTAGCTATGTATCATAGAATTCCCAAAAGTAACATTTATGAAACAAGATGAAAATCTTAATGAGTTCTACTCATATAGCTTCTGGACCCAAAACAGAGTATGGAGATTCAGAGCAGGTCCTCGAATCTGAAGCAATGGCTATTATGCAACATTTATTTTAAGAAAGCAGGAATGAAAATTTGGTAGAAAATAAAGCATGAAAACCAGGACTATTTTATCAGGGATGGCTTTTAATACTCATCGGCCAATAGACGTCAAGTACTACTATTTTTTTATCTGAAAAAGGAAAAACATTTTTTTTAAATTTGTGTGTTTTAAACAGAAATTTTTATATTCAGTCACCATTCCTCTATTTTGCAATATAGTATAAAGTTATTTTATAATTCACTAAAAATAATTTATAACAGTTCCACCAGTGCTTTTTGTCTTTTTCCCCACAACGTGGATCTTATATTAAAGTAGATTGGGTGGCTTGACTTTCATTATGTTTACTCTAAGTGAAATATCCCAAATAGCTTAACCAGAGACCCCCAAAAATAAGAGGCAGTTATGAAATGTGTATATGAAATACACACCATGATTCAATAATGTTCTGTGGTTTGGGTTAGAAAATTCCCATGATCAGGTAAGAAGTATGGAAAAGTTGTTTCAACAATAAAGCGAGGGATCAGCTGACCAGACTCACAAATAACTTAGACGATAGCAAGGAGGAATAAAACTAAATCAACATTTGGTAAACAGAAACATGATCCTGTAGATAGGGTCCTGGAAAATCCTCCTGTAAATGATTTTAAGTAAAAATTTAAACTGAGGTTGATTGAAAAGTGATTTTGGAAAATGTATTGATCTATCTTTAGGCATTAAAATATCATCCAAAAAAAAAAGACTTATACAGAAATCACTCAAAAATCAAAGACAAGACATCAAAATGGGGAGGTAGGGATATGTTGTAACTTACCATAGAAAAACTTAAAGCAGAAAATGGTAGACATTAAAATATTGAGATGAGATTTTATCAGCATACGTGATACCCAAAGAATAGGTGCATATTTTTAATGTAAGTGGTAGTACTGGTAAATTATTTTATTCCTAAAACACTTAACTAGTTCTACCTAAGGTATATGTCAAATATTTAAAAACAGTGCATAAATCTTTTTTCGTAGTGGGAAACTGAAAATAATATTGCCCAATGATGCTATCCCAGGCTGCTACAAACTTTTTGTTTCTCTAAGTAGTGTACCCAGATTATGTTATTTGTAGTGTAAAAATGGGTGACTTTTCTTCTCAGAACATAATCAATCTAATTATCTTCCATAATACATCAATAATAGTCTGTGTAGAAATTAAGATAATGATTTGCCCTTTATATTTCTGTGTCTTATTGATACAAAGACCAAAGTGTCGGGACAAGGTGAACAGATTCAAGTGTTTCAATGTCAAACAGTCCTGGTTAAGATTCTCAAATTCATACCTCAAAATCAAAGGACTATTTAAAAATAACTTAATCAGCACAATATGAGCAAAATTATAACCAAATTTATCAATCAGTTGTATCAAAAATATGAACTAATTACGTATACTCATACGTAAACATTAAAAATATAAACTGACTTTCCATTGCCTCCTTACCAGAGAATTCCAATTTGCTAGTCTGGGATGGTAGCTCTATACCTCAAGCCGTTTATTTTGCACCTTTGGTCTTGAATAATTATCTTTCAGTTAGTGTTATAGGGCACGTTGCAGGATCAAACAGATTTCCGCTGCAAGTATCACCACTTCCCATTGTTACCACCATAGATAAATCTGGTTTTTCTAGATTCAGCAACTCTGGTTTGTCCTCTGCTTTCAGCTGCCCATTTTTCTCTCCTCTTTTCTGCCCTGTCTTTATTCCCTTACATGATTTTCCTCAAAATCATCTATTTGGACTTTATCTCTCATTCTCCTTCTGATGCTACTTCCCACCCTGCCCACATTTTCTTTCCCCAAATCCCCTTCATGTTTCAAGAATTCTGTGTTGTCTGCTCAAGTTCTTTCAGATGCTGCCCTTCTTCTCAGCTGTGTGGGAGGGCTGTTTACTCTTCAGAAAATCTCCATCACGGCACTTTGAGAAGAAAGACTGGCCATTGCCACCAGGAGGGCGATTCTTGCTAAGAATCAAAACAAATCGCCTATACTTTTTTCTGTTAGTTCAGTTTAAGGCAACTCCCAGTAGAATAAACCAAGGTATCAAATGAAGCAGCCCCAAGGAGTGGCAGAAACTGAGTTCAGGGTATTTGAGTCACAGTGATTACTCTTCTGTTTCTCCTCTTTAGTCTATTCTTACCTCAGTTCTCCTTGACATTCTCTTTGACAACAAGCTTAAGGAAGGCATTGACACAGGATCATGCACCCTGTTTTACCTGTGGGGGGGCTGGGAATGGAGAAGATGGTAGTGAGGAGAAAGAAAATGCTGAAATGGTAACATCTGGACAGAGGTGGCAAGTCCCTCAGTGGTATAGATGTGGCTGGTGTTTACTGAAATCTTTGCGTCTCAGGAATACCTTCCCGGCTGTCTAGTAGACTCTTGGGTAAGCTGAAGAGTGAGCACATGTTAGAATCCCCATTTGGAAGGTTCCATACAGAGAACTGAGAATTAATGGAGGCATAAACAGAGTAGAGAAAAGGGGGAGGAGATAAAACAATGAAAGAGATAAAAATGGCCAAGTATTCCAGTTGTTTTCCCAAGACTGGACTGTTTTCTGATTACTAACACTATGTCCTATGAAGATCACGCAGAGAGAGGTAACTCTGCTCATCTATGTGGAAATAAGATTCTTTTCTATGGCTCATACAAAAAGAGTAGGTAAAGGTTGTAGGTCAGGACTTGAAAGAATGCTTATGTACTTGTTGTAGTGGAAAGAAAAACTGGGGCATGGTCTTAGCTCTGGTTCAGCAGCTTACTAGTGTATGAGCTTAGAAAAGCTAGTTAGCTCCAGACATCTTGAGTCTTCAAATATAAAAGTTCCTCATGATCTCAAATTCTAAGTTTATAGAAGAACCTCTTTGACTATATTTGATAACAATAATAATTCATATTTATTAATATCTTTTGTCCCAGGCACTGTGCTGACCTCTGTATACGTTATCTCATTTAATATTCACAGCCTAACAGCGTTTTAAGTGCTGTAAATTATTCGCATTTGATACATAAAGAAATAGCCTTAGAGAAATGAAATAACTTGACCAATATCATCTATGTGATAGGTGATAGTGCTGATATTTACAATTTGTCTTAGTCTAAAGCCCAGAATCTTACCCACGAGGTTATTTATCTTATATTCATCTCCTCTTCCTCAAATTTTTTTTCAAAAAGTAATACTCTCTTGACCATCAAATTATCCACCACATTATGCCCATGCAATCTAGATTGTTTTAACTACATTTTAGAGACAGATTTGGCTCTCATAAAAGCTATTAACCAATTACTTCTGATAGAATTGTTTTTATATTATTCATATATTATCTGATGGAGTTATGTTTATATGGATGCGAGGCTGAAGAAGCTGCAGCTATTTTGCCACCATGAAGCTAGAACCTGAGTCAGATAGGAAGAAGAGCTAAGATGGACAGAAAGAAATTAGATCTTAATGGTGCCATATGAGCACCTACATCAAGCTGCATCTGAGGCCACATCTTCCCCTAGATATTTCAGTCACATAAGCCAGGTCATTTGGGTTATCCTGTAACTTTCAGAAGAAATGGTCATGGCTGGCCTTTCTTCTCCGGGTTATAAACAGTAGATGTATAATAGTCCCAAACTGGAAACAACACAAATGTCCATCAATAAGAAAGGGGATAGACAAATTATAGTCTATCCATATAGTGGAATTGACACACACAGTAACATACATGGCCATCAAATACTTTGTTACATGAAAGAAACCAGACAGAAAAAATACTGTAGAATCTGTTTATATGAAAAATCAGAAAATGGTTGCTCTAAGAAATAGGAGGGGAATTGATTTGAAAGGACATGAAGGAATGTTTTGGATTGGTAGAAAATTTTTTATCTTGTTTTGGGTGGCAGCTTACAGGAATATTCAATTCTCAAAACTCATCAAATTACTCACTTAAGATTTATACATTTTATTTTATATTAATTATATCTCAATTACAAAAGCTGATATTTTATTCTCATGCTTATATCAGTAATATCTATAGCTATCCAATATAGTAGCTATTAGCCACATGTGGCTATGTAATTTAAAATTATACTAATTAAAATTAAGTAAAATTAAAAGTTCATTTCCTTAGTCGCACTAGCCATATTTCAAAGGCTCAGTAAGTACATAGAGCTAGTGGCTACTGTGAAGGTCAGAGCTGATACAGAACATTCGTATCACTGCAGAACTTTCTACTGGGCAGTGCTAATCTAGCAGGATGTCGTATACTCAGTGTTTGAGCAATAACCATTATCTGTCAGCGATTGATTTAGTTGATTCCACTGGTCTTTCTGACTGCGCTTTTATTCCTTTCCTCTTTTTTATTGACAAAATTTCCCGTTATGTTTGCAAGTCTATCATCCTTCATTTCTTCCTTCATTTTATTCTTATCTTACCTCATTTGACTTCTGTTATTACTCTCTTCAGAAAAGTTAATCACGAAGGTTATTAGTGGGCAACTAATCAAGAAATCCAGCCAGTCTTTCTTAGAGTCATTCTACTGGAAATTTCAGCCTCCTTTAATAGTTACCACTCTCCTTTTCAAAACTCTCCTTCTCTTAGTTATCTGAAATTCACCCACCTGCATTTTTTTCTCTCTCCCTGATTTCTCCTTCAGCTTTGTTAATGCTTCTTCCTACTTCGGCCTTATCCAGACTTTGTTAGAGTTCTCCAATACAATATCACTCACTCCAAATAATTTTTCTAAACATGAAATATTTTCTTCAATGGGAACATTACCCAGAATTATAGACAAATAAAGTAAACCCTTCAGAAGTGCTCTGGTTGATACAATGATGAGGCACCCAGAGGGCTTACATCCCCACTTCAACCATGGCCTTGACTCTAAACCAAGATAACTCTTTCATGCTCAAATCACAATTAGCACAGGCTCATAGTGATTCATTGCTCTCTTATCGAAATTGGCACTTGAGTGTTAGTTTCACCTCTTCAACTGGGCATTTCTTTCTACCATTATTAACCAGTACCCTCTGAAACAGGCCACATCCTAAAGCAACTTTATAATCTTCTTTTGCTGAATGGATTCCCGTATGGCTTCCCTATTATTTCTCTCTCCTTAATAAGTTATTCCTACCCATCTATCAGTAACAATCTTATGTACCCTCTTCTTTGATGTCTTCCTTGACCACTTTGATCATCATTATACTTTCCACTCTCTCAACAATAGCAGAACCTATTTGGGAACCATATGTGGCCATTGAATTATATTATGTCTTAAATTGCAATTAAATGTTACTGGATGATTCCAAAAATAAATGTACCTAAATGAGCAGCTACCTGAATTATAATACATACCAAAAATGCTATCTGTCATCATTATTATGTATATATCCTATCCATAAACCCAGACAATAAGCTCCTTGATAACAGAAAAATGCATCCAATAATTTTAGCGTACACCAACAGTGCCTGACACTGTTTTATATACATATTGCTTATCTGTACAGCACATATTGATTAAAGATAAT
Source organism: Equus przewalskii (assembly GCF_037783145.1). NCBI lineage: Eukaryota > Metazoa > Chordata > Mammalia > Perissodactyla > Equidae > Equus > Equus przewalskii. The sequence continues at coordinate 72,999,227 of NC_091833.1, read as the reverse complement.
ACTTTGTTCTACACATACCGGTAATCACTAAACTTCAAAGACTTTAATTACAACATATGCAAACAATTTGAATGCAAATAGGAACAATAGAGTATAATCCTCTGCTAGATGAAAGAGGAATGTAAAGAAAATCAGCTCCGAATTTCTTAACATCAATGCCTGTTGTTTATTTGATGTTTAACTTCCATGTAAACAATATTTAAAAGAAAACATAAGAGCTCATTGTCAAATCAAACATACTTTCTTGAAACAAAGAGCTAGAACACAATGATACAAGTTGCAGCTCATTCTACAAACCAAGCGCGCCAAGCAGCCTTCTCTCTCCCCTTCGGCAGATGGTACTCGTTATGAGTGCTCTCAAATGAGAGAGTGGTTTGAAGCAGGCTTGTATTTACAATTATGGCTCTCATATAAGGAGGTTTTCTAGGGTTCTAAAGCTAATTAGCTCTGTCCACATCTCAACGTTTTTTGTTCCTCTATCCCACAACCATTTTGGCTGTCATGGAGAGAGGACAGGCCAGAATAAGGGCAGAGAAAAACTGAGGCTATAGGTAAGGTCCTTACAATGTGTTATTATTATTTTTTTTAAATATGAGGTTAAAAGAATAATCTGAAAAGCATTACCATGGTTACAAAAACTCATGAGGCATAAGACAATTCAAGACGTAGGGAGACCTGAATATTTCTACATAAGAAATAAAGATGTAAAATATCAGTTTCAAACATATGCGTGCCTATATCATTCTGACACAGCCACAGTGGAAGGGAGGTTTGAGGTGATGTATGTCTATTGATGGCTCCTTAAGCACAGAAGGATGGAGCTCAGTTGGGAAGGGTTTGACTGATGGTCTATCTAACTGAGGAATCCTTTTTGTTTTCCAGTTTTACAAAAAGAACACAAAGATGCCAAGATATATTGTTATTGTAAAATCCTGAGAGTGTGAGGACAGGGAAAATAAGTGGAGACTGACTTAAGTTTTACAAATGGGAGCAGCATTCCTGAGCAAAGTTAAGCTAGGAAGCCAATCACCATCCATCTCCATACAAAGCAAAATTCAATCAAAAGCAAAAGTATATTAAAAAGTAAGTTGCTACATGTCATTGATTTTTAATAGTTGCCATGTAAATAAAATCTCCATAATCAAGATGCAGTAGACTTATCCTCTGGCAGGCTCGCAAAAAGAAAAGAGTCTCCAACAAGCCATTCATATCAATAAAAGAATGGAACTTGGACTTCTAAAGCTCGGCATTCCTCTGTCTCTTCTTGCATTTACTAGACTGCATTACTAAGCGTTCGTTGCTATCGCCCAAAAGAAGAGTGTCTCTATACTAAATTAGTAGCACTTTTATTCCCATTCACTAGTTAGGACAGGAAATTTAAAAACAAATTCATTGTAATGAACATATTCTGTCTCACAATAGGTTTACATTTTCTTTATCTTCGAATTTCTTGAACTGGAGTGCTCTTTAGTATATCCAACTAATGCATCCTCCTTTCTTCCTTCCTCCTGTTCTATGTTGATATCACTGAGGAACATTTTATTTCTGGATATATATGTTACTCTTGATACTATACCCTGAACACTTAGATAGTATTCTGTTTCTTTTCTTCTTTTTTTAGGAAGATTAGCCCTGAGCTAACATCTGCTGCCAATCCTCCTCTTTTTGCTGAGGAAGACTGGCCCGCAGCTAATATTCATGCCCATCTACCTCCACTTTATATGTGGGACACCTACCACAGCATGGCTTACCAAGTGCTGCCATGTCCACACCAGAGATCTGAACTGGCGAACTCCGGGCCACAGAAGCAAAACATATGCACTTAACCTCTGAGCCACCAGGCTGGCTCCACTATTCTGTTTCTTGATGTTACAATAAATATCTTTTCATTAAGAAGGTAAAAATGCAAGAATCCAAAAAATGGATATTTCTCGATAGAGTGATGTTGTTCTCTCTGTTATCTGCAGATAACAACTTCTACTAGTCAAGCAAAATTTTGAACTGTGTAAATCAAAGCAACTTTCTTTACAGAGAAAAAGACAGTAAGTTGGAGAAAGTATATTTTATCCTAACATTCATCAATATGCTAACTCAAGTTTAAAGGATTTTAGCAATATAAGAAATTGAAAATCTTATTTTTTGTAGAACCAAAATTTATCTCCTGAATACATCGTAACCCTTAGTAATTTTTCTAAGACCAGTCTTTAGCTTAGTCTACAGACACTTTAGTATTGCTGCGATATTCCTTAGTTGTAAAGAAGTGTTTCAAATAAGGACAGGAGAAATGTTTAGGAAAGTAAGAAGTTAAAAAAGAAGTACAAACATCCTGATAAGCTGTATATTTGGGGAAAAAATTATAGTTTTGGTCAAGAGAATGCTCGATTTGGCACATTGATCAAACTGAGCAGATTTAAGTTTTGGAAATTAACAGAAAATGTTGTCCACAAAATTATTTCTAAAACTTAAAAAACAATGAACTAAATGTCAGCATGAATTGAAAATCTCTAACATAAATAATAGATAAGATCTAGACTAGTGAGACAGTCATCAAGCTAGGATTTGTAAGACTCAATCTGCATACTAAACCAAGAAATTCCTGAAGCTACCTTCTCTTTAATTTGGATAATTGTCATACACCACTAATTTTTTAATTAATTTTTTACATATGTAGGTTGTTACTGTTTGAAACTTTAAAGTCACCATGTATTAACATTCGGATTCAGCAATTCTCTATTAATTTGACCTCAGAATTTGACATGTAGCATTTTTAATCTTATTCTATAATTTTAAATGCTATGTGCAATAGTCCAAAAGACTTTATATATTATAGATTAACTGAATACATCAAATCATCTTTACATAATTTAATCCAGTTTCAAAATATCTACAATTTCATGGTACTTTATTTAAAGCACTTAAAAAGACGCGAGAACAGTGCTTCTTTCTTTATAAAATGTTAACTTCTATGCATTTTTACATACAAATAAATGCAATAGGAAAGTGACTATAGAATTGCAAGAATGATCATTTCATAAGATATTAACAATGATACAAAAATCATATTGTATCATTATTGTGAGATTATTGAGAAATAGCAAAGATTTGTGGTTAAATGTTTTGGATATTTTAACAAATGCGCATAGGCCACAATAATTTATTTACTTAAATAACCTATTTAAGTAATACATTGGAAGGGATTTTCCTGAAGTAGTTGCTGAAATTTATTTATTTTTTTCTGTAAAATGAGAGTCATAGACTAGAGGTTTCAGAAGGTTTTCTCCTCTCTGGAAACTTTTGACTATATGACTTTATCTTACATGTGTCTACACGTCAGTCGAGTCTCAGTCTGGGGAAAACATAGGCCAGCTTTGTGCATACGAAGCCTTCAAGAATGCTGGGTGGAGAAGTTTGTGTCTACCAATGGTTTACCATCAGAGCAGATGTATAGTTAAGGATTTAGAGTCCAAGAGTTTCAATCTCACACTAATTCTGGTTTAAAAAGTCTCTAAAATCCTAGACTAGGGGCTGGCCCCGTGGCCCAGTGGTTAAGTTCGTGCTCTCTGCTTCAGCGACCCAGAGTTTCGCTGGTTCAGATCCTGGGCGTGGACACGGCACCGTTCACCAAGACATGCTGAGGTGGCATCCGACATGCAACAGCTAGAGGGACCCACAAACAAAAATGTACAACTATGCACGGAGGGTCTTTGGGGAGAAAAGGAAAAATAAAATCTTTAAAAAAATAAAATTACTGGACCCATTTCAGGGTAATTATGGAACATTTACTTTACTTGAGAAAATGAGGAGGAAAATAAAGCCCTGTACTTCTGGGAGGATAATTTACATAGGTTTCAGAGAGCATAGGCTGAGGATCTTACGGTAAAGAGAAACTTTCCCCTAAGGGGTACCACTGAATCCTCCCCAATTTAAGAAGGAAGTGCAAAAGCAGCAAGCAAATTGTCCATTTCCTCTGAGCATACTTTATGTGCTGTATTTACTCCTAGGAATAAGGATGGGAAAACTGCCAAGACAGCAACTATAACACTTGCATATTTAGATACCTCACCCCACCCCTGTACCACTTAGGGCAATTCTGAACCATCTTCGTCCGATCTTGTGGAGCTTTCTGAAAAGTGGGTATTTTTGTATAATCTTGGCCAAGGTTGTTAGGAGAATAGAGTTAAAAACAGACAAGTAGAATCTGGTTGCCTTTTTGCTCCAGGAATGTGACTTGGCTGGTGGTAGTTGGATTGAGAGACGGGAAGCAAGAGTACGTGCAACTTGTTGGGATCCTACATGGGACCCTTTATCTGTTCTATTTAATTTAGTCTCTGCACAACGCCGTGAGTTAGCTGTTATTCTCATTTTAAAAGTGAGAAAAGTTGAAGCTCAGAGACATTAAATAACTTGCTGAAGATTATAGAGCTAGGAAATGTAGTTTGTACATTGAACCTCAGATATGTTGACCCTCAAAACTTCTTCTCTTTCTACCATACCATGACAAATGAGAAGACAGCCCAAGTACATTGGGTTTTATTATGAAATAGTATTGGAAATACAGTTGCAAACTTTCCACACTGGTCATTATGAGACAGAAAGAGTAATATAATTTTTAATAGCTACATGTCATTAATAATAGAATGTATGATTACCCTAATGATAAATAAATCCTAATTAATTAATTAAAAGTCCATATCTACAAGCAGTTGATGTAAATCCCTGAAGATAATCATATACAGCAAGAAATATTCGAGCAGATAATTGTATTACATATATATTTTAAAATAAATAGGTGATATGTGATTTTTAATTTATCAATGGGATAAATCATGTTAGTTTTTATTACAAAATTATGAGATACTCAATAAAGAAAAACATAAAATACAGAATATCTAAAACAAACAGTGCCAGTTTTGGGCTGTATTTCTTCTCGGCAGTTTTATTCCATGCACTTACACATGTATAAAGCTCTTCAGCTGGGTAGGAGCAGAGTGGTTAAGACCATCGTCTCTTGAGTTAGACTCTTTGGGTTTAAATCCTGACCTCGCTATTAACGTTGTATGACCTCTGGCAAAGTACTGATTCTTTCTATGCCTTTATTTCCTCTTTGTTGAAATGGTACCTACCACATAGGTAGGTTGGATTAAATAATTCAATTAATTTTAATTAAGTAAATTAATGCACGTAATATGCCTTGCTCATAGCAGTTTTCCAATAAATGTCAGCTAGATGTTATTGTTAAGCCACACAGTATGTAACATAATGTGTATTTAAAAAAAATTTTATATATTACTTCACATTTGGACTTTTCTATTATTCTACAGTCTTCATTAAATTGAAGTTAAAGATTATATAAAATTAAAAAAATACATTCTTAAAGCCCTTAATTTTCAAAGCATTATTATCATAAGTCAGAAAATGTATGAGTTATTTTAATTCACCTTTAAAAGCTTTGGAGGTTATCAATATTTGTGGTGGTAAGAATCAGATACTATCTGTGTAAGAAAGGAATAAGTTCACTTTGATGAAGACTAAACAGAAGATCAAAGATTTTAAGATAGATGACCCATTGTTTAGCAAAATTTATGTAAACATTATTAAAGTACAGGAAATAAACCACCACAGATATATAAAGTAAAAAAAAAATGCCTTGTAGAATGAAGATAGCTTTACTTGTTTTTTTATTTTTCTGAGGAAGATTAGCCCTGAGATAACATCTGCTGCCATTCCTCCTCTTTTTTTGCTGAGGAAGACTGGCCCTGAGCTAACATCCATGCCCATTCTCCTCTACTTTATGTGTGGGATGCCTACCACAGCATAGCTTGCCAAGCAGTGCCATGTCAGCACCCGGGATCCGAACCGGTGAACCCCAGGCCGCAGAAGCAGAACGTGCACACTTAACCACTGCACCACCAGGCTGGCCCCAAGATAGCTTTAGTTTTAAAAGAAAGGGCCTACAAAGTGAGAACCATCATGGCAGATTCACTGTCCTGGAAATGGTAAGAAAAACATATACACTTTTTCCATTAATATCTTGCATTCAAATTTTTATCTCAGCAAAAATGTTAGTCTAAATATTTATTATGATATTTTAAACAAATGTTCAAAAGTGCAATTCCATCTTTTGCATAAAAGTATTTCCATTGGGTACTACAGGCTTTAGCATCCAAATTGCTCCTCATATTCAAATCCCTGAATTTCTAACAATTTTAAACTGCACCTATAAGAAAAGTTTTCAATTTCTTCTGGAACGGGTTTTCTCAACCTCGGCACTAATGCCACTTTGGGCTGAATAATCCTTTTTTGTGCAGGGCATCTAGTGGATTGTAGGATGTTTTCCAGCATCCCTGATTTCTACTCAATAGATATATAGCACCCTTTAGTTGTGACAACCAAAACTATCTCCAGGCATTGTGAAGTGTCCCTGGTTGAGAATCACTGCTCTAGAATCACTCTTGTCCTTAATCAGGGCCCGAGTATAGAATTCTGGTTAACTATAGTAGATTAAACATCCAGATTTTTCTCCATTCCCTCCTAAAACCTCATTAAGATGAAATAAAAAGATTAATAAGGTACAAAATAAGAGGAGAAAAGACAAGTAGGATGAGTTGAAAACCTTTATATGAAGGAGTCTCCCAGATCACGTTTCATAAACCTCCAGAAGAACAGGGTTTATTGTGAAGAAAATGAACCATGGAAACTCTGGACTAAAGAAACCAAGAAGAGCTGAGGGCAGGAGTCCAAGACTCAGAGGAGGGAGATGAAGTGCAAGTCTACTTGCTGGTGAGTCTCTAGTCACTCATTCTACAAAATTGAGAATGCTGGCATATGGGTTTAGATCCCATAGGCAAGAAATTGGAGAATTTGTCTCTGGAGAAAATAGGCCTTAAAGAAATGATCTACAAATACTAACAATTGGGTATTCCCAACAAAAGGGTGTCCAACAATGAAATCGACCATTTGCTAAGACTCACCTTAGACAAAATGTTTCTAATCAGCTGTAAGGTGTCTCACTCTTAATTATGAATGAACAGCCAAAGATCACCATTCATCTGAGCAAAAACTCTAATATATAAGATAAGAGAGCAAAGGAGAGAAAATGCAGAGAGCAAATACAAATGTTTAAAAAATACTAATATTTCATGGTATTTCAGTGATAAGGGAAAGGAATTGATTAAACTAAAAAACAAGACAAATCCATAAAAATAGAACATATGGATAATACGAAATATCTCTGAAAGTGTAAAACTTTAATATGAGAATCAAATGAATATGAAAAAATAAAGTTGAAGAATTCTACTAGAAAAAAGAATAAAAATACAAAGAGGGAAATTGGAGAGAAAATATTAGGGAATTAGAAGATCAGTTAAGAAATCCAGCATCCATATAATAAGAATCTCAGAAAGAAAGAACAAAGAAAATGGATAGAGCATAGCCTATCAAAAAATAATTCATGAAAATGTCTCAGAACTAACGGAATTACCCTGAGTGTTATGGGCTGAATTGTTTTCCCCCAAAATTTATAAGTTGAAAACCTAACCCACTGTACCACAGAACATGGTTGTATTTGGAGATAGAGATTTTTAAGAGGTGGTTAAATTAAAATGAGGTCATTAAGTGTGGGCCTTAATACAATTTGACTAGTGTCCTTATAAGAAAAGGAAATCTGAACACACAAGGAGACACCAAGGGCACACTTTCACAGAGGAAAGACCATGAGAGGATACAATGAGAAGACAGCCATCTGCCAGCCATGTGGAGAGGTCTCAGAAGAAACCAAACCTGCTGGCACCTTGATCTTGGACTTCTAGCCTCCAGAACTGTGAGAAAATACATCTCTGCCATTTTAGCCACCCAGTCTGTGGTATTTTGTTATGACAGCCTTAGCAAACTAATATATCAAGGGATGAAGAAAAATCCTCATGAAGGCACATCATAGTGAAATTTGAAAACACAGAATTCAAATAAAGAATCACAAAACCTTCCAAAGAAACAAGTCTCACAAAATAGCAAGCATCTGCACGGTGTTATCCTTCACAAAAGCAACCTTGGAAACCAAAAGTCAGTTGAGTAATGCCTTGATGATTCTAAAGGGAATTAATTTCCACACTAGACTTCTATATCCAGCTGTCCTATCAATCAAGGATGGAAGAAAGAAATTTTTGGTAATGCAAGGTCTCATAGTATTTACCTTTCATCCATCCCTCCTCAAAAACATATTGAAAGATACATTTCACCAAAATAGATGAGGTAATCAAGAAAAAAGAAGGCGTGGAATTGAGAACACTAGAGATTTAACCCAGGAGGGAGATGAAGGGAATCCTGGGTGTAATGGTAAAGGGCTCAGAGGACAGCCAGTGCTTACTGGAGTTGGGACAAAATGCATCAATAAAGAGTGACACTTGGATGACACCTTTTACAATGAAAATGACACCTTTTACAAAACATTGAGGGAAGATTTACACTTCTGAGTATGACAGCAAATTCCTGATAGGTGCACAGAAAACCAAAAATGAAAAATTAGGTAACCTTTAACTTCAGCAAAGATATAAGTTGCATAATAAAGGGAGCAATTTTTGTATACTAAAGGGCTCAGCTATGCACAATAATTACAAAGAGGTAACGTATGCATGTGTAGAGGAGGAGACATTTCCTCTATCCACTCCTTGTCCTTCTGGCCAGAAAACAAATGAAATTCACATGAGACAGAATAATAGGAAAAAATTAAACAAAGCTTTATAGGGTGTATACATGGGAGAGACTCAGGCAAACTGAGCAACAAAAATGTCTGAAGCCACCACCTTAAATATCATCTTCAGCTAAAGGCGAAGGAGGATTTTGAGGGTGGGGGGAGTCAGTTATGGGAGATTACCAGAAAAGTACAGTAAACAAGAGTAAGGTTATTATGCAGATTTAAGTCCTTGCCTTCCACATTGATAAGAGTTTCTAGAGATAATGTCATCCCCTCTTCTTCCTGGTACAGAGAGGGAGACACATTTATAGATGGAGATTTCCTTTACAAATGTAAATATCTCTTACAAAGGGAAAGTAAATTCTACTTTTCAGAGTTTCTTTCTTGTCTGCAGTTTTTAAAAGTAACCAGCCCAAAATAATCCTCATGCCAAAGAGATATATCGGGGTGGGCAATTCCAGTCCCCCACAAATGGAAACATAACGGTAATGTACTAACCAGCTGTACTGACAGGATGAGAAAAGTGAAATGGATGTGAGGAGAAGTTCTGGTCAGGTGTAGGAAGCCACAGCCTTATCTTCTCTAGTAGGAAGTCAATACATAATATCTAAAACTAAAATGGCAAACTCACAGAATATCACATCAGCATTCTATTTAGAGACACGGAGGTGATTACCAGGAGAAATATTTAAAACAGCTGCCCCTGTGAAGCAAGAATCAGAAATGGAGAGGGATAGGGCAGCTGATGCTTTTTGTTGCTGTCATAAATCTGTAAAACTTCCTGAATTTTAAAACTTTGTGCATTGGACAATTTGACAAAAACATAATTTGAAAAAGAGTCAGTCAAGTGACTTTGAGTCAAGTCAAGTATACTGATAATCCTGATTTGAGCTAATTCTGTTTTCTGAGCATTTCTACTTATTGCTATGGCCACATCCCAGCCATCTGGCCCACTCATCCTTGATTTAGACCTCACCAGAAGAATTAATATTGGATTTCCAATAGTCTTTCACCCTTGTATCCCCTTCTAACATCCTTGGATCCCCTTTTCAGATAAAATGGTTCTTGCAAATTCTTCTTGTATCGGAAATTGGACCACTTTATTTGTTTTCTGTTTCCAGGTAGGAACCCAAGAACAAGACAGAAATTCATTTATTAGAACTGTGCCCTGAATTAGAACAGGGAACATGTCTCTTTATCACTCTTCTGAATAGGAGTCTTCAAATGCCCCTGGCTAAAAACAAATGAATAGTCTGAGGAATTAGGTCCCTGTCTTATTGCTGCTTGTCTACACTCCAGTTATGTGAACTCTAAGCAATGGCTTGTTCTTGGCACTTAGAATGAATATTTGCTCTTGAATTCTATTGCTGGTTGGAGTTCCCCTACATTCTTCCTTCCTTCCTTCCTTCTTTTCATTTAATTATTTAGGATTCATGCAATGCATAGGACCAGTTTATCTGTTGTTAGGCCTCACTGATGACATCCTTCTTTAAAGAGGATTTGCAAAATCTCTCCCTCTCTAAGCCCTGCTTCGACACCCAGTAGCTAGTTCTTTGCTGATTTGACTGCCTCAACTAAGAACTGTCACTTCCTCTCATCACCTTTTTGAACTTCTCTCCCATAAACCACTGATTCAAGTCATGCTGGATTTAAGATAACTTCCTTAAAATGAGTATAGTATAATCTTGCCTGCCTGAAGACAGGAAAGCTTGAAAAAATTATTTTAATGCTTATTCTAGCTTCAAAAATCTCTGTTCTTCAACTTTATTAGTCTTCTCAGATATAGCTTATCATGAAAATATAGTACACCAAAAAGTAACACTGAAGCAAAGAAATGTCTAAAGCCTCTGACAATAACAATTGACAAGATAAATATTCTAGGAAAATCGTTCCAATTGTTATTCTTTGGTCATTACTGAGGAACTAACATTAAGAATAGACAGAAAAGGGTTTTGGCAATTGAACTTTTGACCAAAGAAAGCTGATGGATTTCTCAATGGGGAAATAAGAGACACATCGTTGGCTCTTTTTGAGATCTTGTAAGTACATGAATGAGTCTTGTTCTCTGACTCTTATGAATATAAAACTCTCATTGGCTTGCTTGTACTTCAGTGTTTCTAGACTGCAGTTGGCACTTTGCCTGGGAAAGGACAGAGAACGGCACTCCTACACTGTAGGTCATTAGGGACAGGTGGCCCTGGATTGTACACAGATCCTCTGTGTTCCACTATAATAAACACTTCTGGATCATTTCTTTCTTTTAGTCCCTCAAATATGTTATACCATCACAAGTTATAAATATAAGTCAAATTATGAAATTATGATATATGTGCTATTTTTCAGTGTCATTATTTCAACTTTTACTGGGACATTTCTGCTAAGTGACAAATGCTTGCTTTCTAGAGCAATAGTGCCTCTAAAATAGCAAAGAGAATAAGGACATTTTGACTTGTGGAAGATGGAAGTTTGCCCACATGTACTATTAGAGGTTGTAGAAGCTAGAAGTCAGTTTCACTATTTCCTTGATGACCTTTTATCCACATCCTGGCCAATGAAGCACAGTTCTGCTTCCTCTATGGCTGAACTTTCTGCTCGATGCCTAGAGGTACAGCAGCCATACTAAAGATGACAGAACAGGAGGAGAGGAGACGGGTTCCTTGACGGCATCATTGAGCAAGTATTGATAGTCTAAACTTTGGCTGGAAATTAGTATTTTTAATGGATGCTATAAACCGAATTTTGTGTCCCCCCAAAATTCATATGTGGAATAATTCATAATACCAATGTGATGGTATTTGGAGGTGGGGCATTTGGGCAGGTGATTAGGTCCTAATGGCAGAGCCCTAATGAATGGGATTGTGTCCTTATCATAGAGACTCCAAAGAGCTCTCTCACCCTTTCTGCCATGTGAAAACATAGTGAAAAGTAGCTGTGAACCAGGAAGCAGGCCCTTACCAGACACCAAAACTGCCAGCATCTGGAGCTTGGACTTCCCAGCATCCAGGACTGTGAGAAATACATTTCTGTTGTTTATAAGCCACTCAGTCTAGGTTTTCTGTTATAGCAGCCTGAAAGGCTAAAGCAATAGCTGCAGAACATAATCCATACATGAAAATACGGCCTAGTACAGGAATTAATGGAAAATCATGAATTACAATAAGGCCAAGTCCTTCCATTTGAGTGCTCTATTGTCAAAGCACATGGCAGGCTCTTGGAAAAGCAATGTAATCTGTATAGACCTGTAAGGTGAGTTTAGCAAACTGTACAACACAACCGTGACAGTATATATTTGATGGAAAATGATCTCATACTGGACAAAAGCCTTGGCTTGTGGTCCTACTTACTCTGCTTTCTAACACAACAAGAAAATGTAACATTTCAGAAAATTTTAGGAAGAAGGAATATTTTCATAGAATTATTCTAGAAGGTATCAAGGATATGTGTGTTTGTGTGTGTGTGTGTGTTTGTGTTCTCAAAGTAAGCACAAAAATAAGATCACATTAAATACATTAATACATATACCTGGAGTATTGCTGCTATATAGATCAACATCACTTTCTTTAGAAATTGAAGTTATGGAGTCTGCTCATCACACAGGCTGATGTACATTCTACTGCTGACCAGGCAGCAGATTCCACAAGCTCAGTTGTTTAAGCAGATGTCAACTGGAGAGGATCACATAGAACAAGGTTTCTCCCCCTCTGCCTGTATTATTTCCTGCTGTAGGATTGCCTCTCATTAGTCGCTACTTAAGGAGCAGAGATTTATAGTAAAAGAAATTGATAAGTGGGGACTGAGGGGCTGAGTGGAAAAATCTTAACTGTTTATACACCATAAGCAGATTTTTTGCATCTAAAAATATCAGTGTATATACTGAAATGCTAAATGACCACTTTTCAGAACACACACATGCACATACATGCAAACACACACACACAGATAACAAATAAAATGAGAATGATCAGAGAAAGGACTCTGTTTTTCTGTCCTTTTGTAAGTCAAGGCTCGAATATGTGAATCAGTATTGACACAGAGAACAGACACTTGTCCTTTTGTGGGTTCCAATGGGCACTAACGAGCATGCCTTCTAGCACTTCCTCATTAGACTCAAATTCTTTTCTGCCAGTTTCTGAACTCTTTCCATTACAAACTCCAGGTTCAATTAACATTAAAATATTCAAGAATCACTATTGTCAGGAAAAGGCAGCAAACTGCACCATCTTCAGTGTTTTCAATAATACATTGCACAGTGACCTTCCTTCACAAATAATTCATTTAGCAACTAAAATGCCACATTCTGAAACTAGCTATGTAATCTTAAGAGATCTTCCACAAAGACATGGCAAACAAGAGGGAGCTTTCCAGAAAGCTGTCCCAGTTAATGTCCATGAGACATACTTTCTGAGCCAACGCAAAAGGAAACCTGAGTTAAATAAAGGCTTTCTCCCCCAACTCTGAAAACAGTAAGTCATGACAACTTCAATTAAGGGTAATGAAAACAACTCACAGGTAGAGAGCTCACACGTAGAGAGCACTACAGAGTTTACAAAAGGCTTTTACACACATTGTTCCCTTTGAAATATCATTATTCTAATCATTGTTTTGCCAGAGAGCTACAAAACAGGGTTCCTCGGGGTGTTTTACTACTCATCAGGCTAAAGAAACAATTTGTGACAGTTGGTCAGATTTCAAGCTGCAGGGGATAACAGCAGATTTTGCTAAATTTCCAGTTTCATTGTTAAAAGGAAATGGAACCCCTTTCTCCATGTCCAGGCAGCCCTTTTAAACCTCTTCAGCTGTGTCAGTGGAAGTCACCTTTCAATGTATCTAAATATCGATTAAGCTGCAGATTTCTTTTGCACCCCAATTACTGACATTCTAAGTCATCTTAGCTAAATTAGGAGGTGTTTAAAAATTTTCCCAAGGACTTTTAGACTTGTCGAGGTAGAGGAATTTCTGTCATTCAGGCGGGTTTAAATCTTAACAATTTTACAGATTAAAAATTAAAAGGTAGTTCTCCAGGATTAAGCGAAGTGTAGGTTCATTTTGGTGGGTGTGAACGTGGTAGGGAGTTGTTTGCAAGGTGGAGAAAATGCTAAGGGGAAAGAAGACAAGTAGGAGAGTGATTGGCCAAAGGGAATCCTTTAGGTTTGCTTTTAAGATTGGATTTCCAACCTCTGCCCTCAGAGCCATTCCAGAAGAGAACTTGAATATATATGCCAATTTTTTTCTGCTTCATTGTTTTGCTTCTTCTGTAGGAAAAAAATAAGGAGACAGAAAACAACAACAATCTTAATCCCAAAATACAGCAGAATCAACCTACTTTATCTTGTAAAAATGTTCTCATTCTCATTGTTTTGTCCCCCAAAAAACTATCCTTGTCAACTGTCTCTTTATTTGTTCTTTCTCTTCAATGAAAATGAAGTAATCTTATATCCTGAAGGGATATACAGTTAATAAACAGCAAAGGAGATCCTGTTGAATTATGGGGTTGATATTCTGTACTTTTATGTCTATTGACTGATAGTCAAGAAGTGATTATTCTTTCAACAAATATTTCTTAAGTGTCTACTACGTGTCGAGAATTATTTGTAGACACTTTAGATTAAAGCAATGAATAAATCAGACAAAAATTCTGGCCCTTATGGAAATTACATTTTAGGGCCACCATATTGTCCAAAATAACATGAAGAATGTTCCTGTCAAACTAGAGTTTTCTCTGTAAAACACGAAGAAAAAAATCGTACCTGATCTTTACCTCAAATCTTCAGTAAAAATTCATTTATTAAAGCTATTGGATTTTTTGTTATACAAGATTTTTGAAATTTCAAAAGGCACTTAATTCATATTTGTGAATCAAACATTATGTGTATTTGACCTTAACACATTTAGAATAAACTATTTAAAATTAAATGTATATTCAGCATTTAATAATCACAATAATATCATTAGATTTAAAACCTTGAAGACAAAATACATAAATGAATAGTTAGCAACTCTTAGAGGCAATATTTTCTCACCAAAACTTCTGAGACATTTTTTACTTTAAAAAAAAAAGTCAAGTGACGTTTGTGTGTGTGTGTGTATATATATATATATATATATATATATATACACGCTAAGATATGTTTTAACAATGGCTATAAAAATAACCATGTAACTTTTATAGTTCAAATGCAGTATTTTGAAATACAAATTCTTCTATCTTATTATTAGTATAGATGTTGCCATAGCAGAAACATGTGTGGGTAGAGGCTTTCAAAATCTGTTATCTGGGGACTATAATAGAAAGATCCAGAGAATTCCCCAGAGTGATCTTAATACCTGTCACATCTGAAAGAATATTTGTTAAAGTAGTGTGTTTGGGAAGACTAAGTTAAAAATACTCTGAATAAAGAACACTGGAAATGCAACGGATTAAATGCAAGCCTTGAGTGTCAAGAGCTCATGGTTGTATTTGCTCTAGTACTGCCATGAAACAAGTGTCTATCACGGGGCAGAATGTAGAAAGAACCACCCGGAAATAACATCACTGAATTTCTTAAAAATAAAAAAATTCTGTCAGTGTAGTTTTTAGTGTTGGGACCATTGGAATTTTTTAACACAAAATATTCATACTTAAGTAGAGGCAACTAAAAAGATTAACAAGAGAAAACTAATGACATTATTAGCTCTGAATCCTTTTTTTGTTTCTCTATAGGAATAATTGGCTTCAAGCCCAGAAGAAATACTCTAGTTTCCAAGTCCTATCACTTTTATAATGACCTCATGATCTCTCATACATTCAGTGAAATCTCTGCATTAGTTTCCATGAAGCCAGAAGCCCAGGAGCAATGGCGGAGTGGGGCTGTCTGAAACCCTGTCTCTTTCTGTGATACAGATCCTAGCTCGGCTCAATGTCTGCTCTTTTCAGTTCATACCAAAACAGATGGAGAAAGATAGGGGGGAAATGATTATACATATATCTAGAACGTTAATATAAGAAAACTTAAAGAAGTTTAGTATAAACATTATTATCAAGTGAACATATATAGAGAAAAATAACAGCTTTCCTTAATATCACATAAACAAAAATATGGTTAGCACATTTCCCAAAGCCACAAGCCAAAAACATGGTTACTTGATTTATTTAATAAAATATCTTGCAAGTGTCTAGGCTTTAAATCAAGATTGTGTTATGGATAGATCTATACCTTTAGTGAGCTCGAAACCTAGTAGGAGAGAGAAACATACAAACACCATATAAAAAATGCTATAAAATGGGAACATACTGGAAGGTACTCTACCTAAGAGGGAGTTACAGGATTGAGGGAGAGAAACAAGGATTAAAATATGAATAGGTGTTCTGAGTTAATAAGGAAGAAGTGGGCATTCTAGACCAAGAACTTAAAATTTACAAGGCGAAGAAACAAGAAAGACAAATTTTTTTAGAAAAATGTAAGTAGTTCGGTATGATCCAACCAGAAGTTATTAATTGGGAAATTGTGGGAAAATCATTCCAGGTTCATGTTGTAGAGCCTCTTGTATCCAAGAAGAGAAGCTCAAACTCTTCTGCAAGGGATGGCATGTTTATTATGGGTCTTAAGCAAAAGTAATCCTAATTAACCTTTTTTTTTTTTTTAAATCACAGAGATAAGTAGGGAAGTGGAAAAAGAACATAGTGTTTAACCCATAGGTTCAAAATCAGGTTTTGCCACTTTGTTATAGAACCTCTTTAGATTTCAGTTTTACCATCTGTAAAATGGGGATAAATAATTGCTTTATAGGGTTAGTGTGAGGATTAAATGAGATGTTTATATAAAATATCTGGCAGATGGAGGTATGGGATAGATCTCAGGAAGAATACTTTAGATAAAAGTATGTGTATGGACATTAGTTAGATATAGGTGGTATCTGAAGTTGTAGGGATAGATAGAAAGAGAGGAGGAGGAAAAAGATGTGATGGGAAGAGAACAGAGTTTGGAGACCTACTGAGTTTCCAAGTAGAAAGTGTGGGCACGATAAGAGGATGCAACAAAATAAATAGGGATAGTGCAGTCTGCAAAGCAAGAGGGGAACTTGAGAAATACATATTAGTGGACAGCCTGCCACCAAAGACTCCTCCTTTCAGGAACTCAGCCTACAAAAGTCTGGGACACATTTCATACCACATTTTCTAATTGGATGACTCTCATGGTAGGGACAACCTCCTTCTGGGAGTGTATAATTAATGAATTTGTTATCCCTCTGGGGATCTCTCTTGTAACTCAGGGTAGCATGTTTCAAAGATATTCCTATAGAAAGCTGCAGAATCTACTGGTAGTGTTTACTTTAACACTTAAAAGTCCCTTATGGCTTCCCCTAAGGTGAAAGCTACCATGGTCTTGGGGGCAGACAAGCTAATGTCTGGCTTCTACACAAGATGTATAGTCCTAACTGCACATGTCTCTCCTCTGAAAAGAAAATACTGTCATAGTTGCTAGACACTCCTCCCACATGGGACCTACAGCAGCTGGGATATCCAGATTGAACTGCCTTCAACATCATCTCTCAGATGGCTGGTAAGCCTTAGGGTTCCCAACTCTGTTTGCATAATTGGGTCTGGTACTTGACTTGGGAAGGGCTGTCTCTTAGTCCATTCAGTTTGTTATATAAAAAAAAATGCCACAGGAGAAGATCCAAGATGGTGCCGTGAGTAGTCCTCTTTGTCTCTCCCCCTTCGAGTCTACAATTATTTGGACACTCATCGCTTAACAAAGGATATCCAGATAGCATCTCAGGACGTCTGAGAGACCCATGCGACTATACATCGGAAGGCGGACGGACTTCCCTCTGGAAGGAGGTGGAGATAGGTGAAAACTCTCCGACCCCGACCAAACAGCCTAGTACCTGCAAGCAGCTTTCTTCCAACGGACGCCCCCAGAAGATCAACACACACCTAGGGCAGGAGTGAGCACACACCAGAGGAGCGATGGTGGAAACAGGTGACCAGAACCCTACCTAAACCCCCCGTAATTACTCCTAAACGCAGAGGGAAACTCTAGAGTTACACACCTGAGCCCGTGGGGAGAGTCTCACCCCGCCATTGCCCGGGAGATCCTGCCTGGTGTACATGGCACCCGGAGGGTCCCAGAGAGAATCACAGAGGGCATGGCGGACCCCCAGCTGCCACTGCCTGCACGGCCGGGCAAGGGATTGCCAAAGATCTCGGAGAGGACTGGGGCTGGGTGAAGCTCCAGAGGCTGGCTCTGCGGCCGGGGGGGGAAGCTCCAGAGTTCCGCCCAGGCAGCAGACAAAACTCTCTGTCTGCCATTAGCGGAGGGGCTACACCCAGCATCCACAACACCGGGAGGGTCCCGGAGAGGAGAATATCAGGCAGGGCAGCAGCTGACCAGCTACCACTGAAATCAGGATCTCCGGCTATCCCCCAGTCAGGTCAAAGGGCTCCCCGAGTTCCTGGGGAACAGGACTGGGGCTGGGTGGAGTTCCAGTGACCTGGCTCCGTAGCCTAGGGGGAAACCCTACAGACTCACAGCAGCCTCAGCGAAAGCCTCTGCACAGCACTAGGAGAGAGTACCCATCCGGCAGCCACAAGCATGGAAGACCCCGGGACAAAAGTAGCATAGCTAGGTGAGCTAACCACAGACTGTAGAAGATGCCAATAGCTCTGCTGCGACCCATAGTGGACAAGTGAGATTTTGTGGGTGCCAACAGTGACGGAGCGGCAAATATAAGTGATCCTACCCCTGGCCGCTGGAAAAGCCCATAACACCGTTGCAGACCCCAAGGAGGGAGCATGTCTAGGTGTGCTGCAACAGTAGGCACCAGCAGCCTGAAGCCCCCCTGTGATGGCCCCCATGGCAGAAAAGGGAATCCAAAGGACCACTGTGACTACGAGGAGGGGCCCAGGCCCAGTTAGCAACTGAGGATAGAGTTCCTGGTTGGTGCAGTATAAACAGCTGCTCCCCCACCACACCAGCAGAAACAAGTGGAAGGAGCAACTAATCTCTATCTCTATGCGGAGGCACAAATCTACAACATCAAGCAATATGAAAAAATACATTAAGTCTCCAGAACAGAAGGAAAATAAATACACAGACAACAATCCCAAAGAAAATGAAATATATAACCTAAATGATGATGACTTCAAAACAGCCATCATTAAAATACTCAATGAGTTAAGAGAGAACTCAGATAGACAACTCAACGAGTTCAGGAGCTATGTCACAAAAGAGTTTGATGCGATAAAGAAGAACCAAACAGAAATACTGGAAATGAAGAACACAATAGAGGAGATTAAGAAAAATCTAGATGCACTGAACAGTAGGGCCAATAATATGGAGGAAAGAATTAGCAATTTGGAAGATGGGAATATAGAAATGCTGCAGGCAGAGGAGGAGAGAGAAGTAAGACTAAAAAGAAAAGAAGAAACTCTCCGAGAATTATCAGACACAATTAGGAGATGCAACGTAAGGATTATAGGTATACCAGAGGGAGAAGAGAAGGAGAAAGGGGCAGAAAGCCTATTCAAAGAAATAATGGCTGAGAACTTCCCAAATCTGGTGAGAGAGATGGATCTTCAGGTGACAGAAGCCAATAGATCTCCAAACTTTATCAATGCAAGAAGACCAACCCCACGGCATATAGTAGTGAAGCTAGCAAAAGTCAACGACAAGGAGAAAATACTAAGGACAGCCAGGCAAAAGAAACTAACCTACAAAGGAACCCCCATCAGGCTATCAGCAGATTTCTCAGCAGAAGCTTTACAGGCTAGAAGAGAGTGGAATGATATATTCAAAAATCTGAAGGACAAAAATCTACAGCCGAGAATTCTCTACCCAGCGAAAATATCCTTCAAATACGATGGAGAAATAAAAACTTTCCCAGATAAACAAAAATTAAGGGAGTTCATTGCCACAAAACCTCCTCTTCAGGAAATCCTCAGGAAAACCCTCATTCCTGAAAAATAAAAAAAAGGAAAGGGGCTACAAAACCAAGAGCAGAGGAGATAAGTAGAAGGACAACAGCAGAGAGTAGCAGCTCTTCATCAGAACAGATTAAACCATGGGACGAGAAACAAAGGAAATTGAAGAAAACTGGAAAACAAGACATAAAATGGTAGTGGTAGGCCCCCACATCTCAATAATCGCTCTTTATGTAAATGGATTGAACTCCCCAATCAAAAGACACAGAGTGGCAGGATGGATCAAAGAACAAGACCCAACAATATGCTGCCTCCAGGAAACACACCTCAGCCCCAAAGACAAACACAGACTCACAGTGAAGGGATGGAGAACAATACTCCAAGCTAATAATGAACAAAAGAAAGCAGGTGTCACTATACTAATATCAGACAAGGTAGACTTCAAAGCAAAACAGATAAAGAAAGACAAAGAGGGACAGTATATAATGATAAAAGGGACTCTCCACCAAGAAGACATAACACTTATAAATATATACGTACCCAACACAGGAGCACCAAAATTTGTAAAGCAACTCTTAACAGAACTAAAAGAAGACATCAACAACAATACAATAATAGTAGGGGACCTCAACACACCATTAACACCAATGGACAGAACATCCAGACAGAAAATCAACAAGGAAATAATAGAATTAAATGAAAAATTAGACCAGATGGGCGTAATAGATATATATAGAACACTTCATCCAAAAACAGCAGGTTACACATTCTTCTCAAGTGCACATGGAACATTCTCAAGGATTGACCATATTTTGAGAACCAAAGCAAACATCAATAAATACAAGAGAGTTGAAATAATATCAAGCATCTTTTCTGATCATAATGCTATGAAACTAGAAATCAACTACAAGAAAAAAGCAGAGAAATGTGCAAAAATGTGGAGACTAAACAACATGCTTCTGAACAAACAATGGATTATTGAAGAATTAAAGAAGAAATCAAATATTATCTGGAGACAAATGAAAATGAGAACACACCATACCAAATCATTTGGGATGCAGCAAAAGCAGTCCTAAGAGGGAAATTCATCGCAATACAGGCTCACCTCACTAAATAAGAAAAATCTCACATAAGCAACCTCAAACGACACCTAACAGAACTAGAAAAAGAAGAACAAACAAAGCCCAGAGTCAGTAGAAGGAGGGAAACAATAAAAATAAGAGCAGAAATAAATGATATTGAAACAAAAAAGACAGTAGAAAGGATCAATGAAACAAAGAGTTGGTTCTTCGAAAAAATTAACAAAATTGACAAACCGTTGGCCAGACTCACCAAGAAAAGAAGAGAGAAATCTCAAATAAATAAAATTAGGAATGAGAGAGGAGAAATCACAACAGATACCAATGAAATACAAGGGATCATAAGAGAATACTATGAAAAACTATATGCCAACAAATTGAACAACCTGGAAGAAATGGACAACTTCCTAGACTCCTACAACCTCCCAAAACTGAATCAGGAAGAAATGGAGAATCTGAATAGGCCAATCACAAGTAAGGAAATAGAAATGGTAATCAAAAACCTCCCCAAAAATAAGAGTCCAGGACCAGACGGCTTCTCTGGAGAATTCTACCAAACATTCAAAGAAGACTTAATACCTATTCTTCTCAAACTATTCCAGAAAATTGGGGAAGACGGAGTACTCCCTAACACATTCTATGAAGCCAACATCACTCTGATCTCCAAACCTGACAAGGACAACACAAAGAAGGAGAACTACAGGCCAATATCACTGATGAGCATAGATGCAAAAATCCTCAACAAAATTCTGGCAAACCGAATACAGCAATACATCAAAAAGATTGTACACCATGATCAAGTGGGATTTATACCAGGGACACAGGGATGGTTCAACATCCTCAAGTCAATCAACGTGATACACTACATCAACAAAATGAAAAACAAAAACCACATGATCATCTCAATAGATGCAGAGAAAGCATTCGACAGGATCCAACACCCACTTATGATAAAAACGCTCAATAAAATGGGTATAGAAGGAAAGTACCTCAACGTAATAAAGGCCATATATGACAAACCCACAGCCAACATCATACTCAATGGACAAAAACTGAAAGCCATCCATCTGAGGACAGGAACAAGACAAGGGTGCCCACTTTCACCACTCCTATTCAATATAGTACTGGAGGTGTTGGCCAGAGCAATTCAGCAGGAAAAAGAAATAAAAGGAACCCAAATAGGTAATGAAGAAGTAAAACTCTGGCTGTTTGCAGACGACATGATCTTATATATAGAAAACCCCAAAGAATCCATAGAAAAACTATTAGAAATAATCAACAACTACAGCAAAGTAGCAGGGTATAAAATGAACATACATAAATCAGTAGCATTTCTATACACTAACAATGAACTAACAGAAAAAGAACTCAAGAACTCAATCCCATTCACAATCGCAACGAAAAGAATAAAATACCTGGGGATAAACTTAACCAAGGAAGTGAAGGATCTATACAATGAAAACTACAAGACTTTCTTGAAAGAAATTGATGACGACATAAAGAGATGGAAAGACATTCCATGCACATGGACTGGAAGAATAAACATAGTTAAAATGTCCATACTACCTAAAGCAATCTACAGATTCAATGCTATCTCAATCAGAATTCCAAGAACATTCTTCACAGAAATTGAACAAAGAGTCCTAAAATTCATATGGGGCAACAAAAGACTGCGAATTGCTAAAGCAATCCTGAGCAAGAAAAACAAAGCCGGCGGAATCACAATCCCCGATTTCAAAACATGCTACAAAGCTACAGTGATCAAAACAGCATGGTACTGGTACAAAAACAGGTCCACAGATCAATGGAACAGAATTGAAAGCCCAGAGATAAAACCACACATCTATGGACAGCTAATCTTCGACAAAGGAGCAGAGGGCCTACAATGGAGAAAAGAAAGTCTCTTCAACAAATGGTGCTGGGAAAACTGGACAGCCACATGCAAAAGATTGAAAATTGACCATTCGTTTTCACCACACACCAAAATAAACTCAAAATGGATCAAAGACCTAAAGATTAGGCCTGAAACAATAAGTCTTCTAGAAGAGAATATAGGCAGTACACTCTTTGACATCAGTTTCAAAAGAATCTTTTCGGACACTATAACTCCTCAGTTGAGGGAAACAATAGAAAGAATAAACAAATGGGACTTCATCAGACTAAAGAGCTTCTTCAAGGCAAGGGAAAACAGGATTGAAACAAAAAAACAGCTCACTAATTGGGAAAAAATATTTACAAGCCACTTATCCGACAAAGGGTTAATCTCCATAATAAACAAAGAACTCACACGGCTTAACAACAAAAAAGCAAACAACCCGATCAAAAAATGGGCAGAGGACATGAACAGACGTTTCTCAAAAGAAGATATAAATATGGCCAATAGACACATGAAAAGATGTTCATCATCGCTAATCATCAGGGAAATGCAAATCAAAACTACATTAAGATATCACCTTACACCCATTAGATTGGCAAAAACATCCAAAACCAAGAGCGACAAATGTTGGAGAGGTTGTGGAGAAAAAGGAACCCTCATACACTGTTGGTGGGAATGCAAACTGGTACAGCCACTATGGAAAATAGTATGGAGATTTCTCAAAAAGTTAAAAATAGAAATACCCTATGACCCAGCCATCCCATTACTGGGTATCTATCCTAAGAACCTGAAATCAGAAATCCCAAGAGTCCCTTGCACCCCTATGTTCATCACAGCATTATTTACAATAGCCAAGATGTGGAACCAACCCACATGCCCAGAAACTGATGATTGGATAAAGAAGATGTGGTATATATACACAATGGAATACTACTCAGCCATAAAAAAAAGACAAAATTGGCCCATTCGCAGCAACGTGGATGGCCCTCGAGGGTATTATGTTAAGCGAAATAAGCCAGTCAGAGAAAGACGATCTCTATATGACTCCACTCATAGGTGGAAGTTAACATATTGACAAGGAGATCTGATCGGTGGTTACCAGGGAAAAGGGGGGGTGGGGGGAGGGCACAAATAGGGAAGAGGTGTACCCACAACATGACTAACAATAATGTACAACTGAAATCTCACAAGATTGTAACCTATCATAACATTAATAAAAAAAAAAAATGCCACAGACTGGGTAGCTTATAAACAACAGAAATTTATTTCTCACGGTTCTGGAGGCTGGCAGTCTGAGATCAGGGAGTCAGCATGATCAGGTGAAGGCCCTCTTCCAGGTTGCAGATTTCTGATTGTATCCTCACGTGTTGGAAGGAGCTAGGAAGCTCTGTGGGTTCTCTGTTATAAGAGCACTGATCCCATTCATGAGGGTTCTGCCCTCATGACCTAATAAAATCTCAAAGGTTCCACCTCCTAACACCATCATATTGGGCATCAGGATCTCAATATACGAATCAGGAAGTGGGTGTGGAGGACACAAACATTCAGATCATAGCTGATTGCTTGAGAGCAGTCAGTGTGACTGGTCTCATTTTCCACACCACTAACACAGGACTGGGTTGGGTGTTGAGTTTTAATAAAAGCCCAATACCAAGCTGTTATAAACTGAATATTCATGCCCCCTCCAAATTTACACATTGAAGTTCTAACTCTCAATGTGATCATATTCGAAGCTGGGCCCTTTTGGAAGTAATTAGGGTGAGAGGAGGTCATAAGAGTAGGGCATCATGATGGGATTAATGGTGTTTTAAGAAAAGACACCAACTCTGTCCCACTCGAACCTCCCCCAGCCCCACTCTCCGTCTGCCATGTGAAGACATAGAAGAAGGTGGCCATCTGCAAGACTAGGAGAAAGCGCTCGCCAGAAACCGACCATGCAGGCTAATAACTCCTTTCCCAAAAAAGTGAATCTGATGGGAAATAATATCTGTAGGAAAAATAATGAGTCCAAAACCCTAAGGACCATCTGTGGTTTGAGGCTGCCTATTCTTTCCAAAGGATCCAATTGGAAAAATTCATCAAAGAGGCATACTTTCAATGGGTCATTTGGGTTGTGTGGGCTCAATGGTAGAGTGTACCTTGGCTTATTGGAACATTTCCCCCGCAGCTGTCTGGTTTGGGCTCCACTCAAAGGATGCTCTAGGCAGATTAGTCCACATAAAGGACCAAGAAACATGCCCAACTGGGAAACTTATTTTCTGTGTCACGCAAGAATGCAACAAGGTCCTGGGATTCATTTTTGCTAGAGGGGAGCAGAAGGAACAGTAGCTTTTCCTTCATTGCTAGGAGAGATTGAGTGTTGTGAATTTGTTCACATAGCCCCAAGAAACTTTAATTGAGGGATAGATCCCTGAATTTGATTCTGGGTATTTCTGTTTTTAAATTACTGAAATTAAGCACCCAGTTCTAAGATAACAGAAAATCCCCAGTAATATCCCTCATCATATAAATATTGGGAATTAGTTTAAAAATGTCATCACAGTTCCAGGAAAAGTAAGTATATCTACTTCTAGTTTAAAGAGTGCAATAAAAAAATAGCATACTATTTCTAAAAGGGGCTGTTCTACCAATTGTGTTAAGTAGATTTAGGACAGCAAAGGGTTATTGCTGATTATTGGCAGCCAAAAACAGTCTGAAAATATCAAAGTAGTCAGATATAACATTTTCTGTATAAAGGACAAATACATATTAGTGGATTTTTTAATGAAAATATGATTAAATGTAATCTTTGGATTAAACTTCTCTCTGTACAAATTGCCCCAAAACATGTCAAATTAACATGGAAGCAAGCTCGACTGTGCAGCTTCAAGGGTCTAGATTGAAAGGAAAAATGAATCAACAGAACGACTAACATCTTTACTAGGGAATACAATAATCCTACTGGGGCAGTAAAAAGAATTCAAATGACAAGAAGGGCCCTCTAATGTAGAGTGCTGGAAACAAGCCTGGCATTTTACCTTCATGATCTCTAATCCTAGCAACAATCAAACAAGATGGCTATTATGATCTCAATTTCACTGAGAAGGACTGAGACTCAAACAGGGCCTATTACGTACCCAAGACTACAAGGGTAGCAAGAGACAGAGATATTTTTTTATTGATGTATAACTCACATAAAATATTCTATTAGTTTCAGGTGTATATCATATTGATTCAATATTTATATAAATTATGAAATGATCACTACAATTGGTCTACTTACCATTGATCACCATACAAAGTTATCATCATATTATTGACAATATTCCTTATGCTGTACATGACACCCTATAACTTATTTATTTTATAGTTGACAGTTTGTATCTCTTAATATCCTTCACTTATTTGGCACCCCCCCAAGTGTGTCCCTCTCTGGTAACCACCAGTTTGTCTGTACCTATGAGTCTGTTTCTGTTTTGTTTGTTTGTTCATTTGTTTCGTTTTTTAAATTCCACATATAAGTGAAATTATATGGTATTTGTTTTTCTCTGATTTGTTTTACTTAACATAATATGATATAGGTCCATCCATGTTGCTGTAGATGGCAAGATTCATTCTTTTTTATGGCTCAGCAAATATTCCATTGTATATAGGTACACTACATTTTATTTATCCATTGATTTACCCATAGACGTTTAGGTTGCTTCCATATCTTGGCCATTGTAAACAATGCTGCAATGAACATGGGGATGCATATCTCTTCCAATTAGTGCTTTTATTTTCTTCAAATCCCAAAAGTAGAATTGCTAGATTGTATTATAGTTCAATTTTTCATTTCTTGAGGAACCTCTATATTGTTTTCCACAGTGGCTGCACCAATTTACATTCCCACCAACAGTGTACATGGCTGAATGGTTAAGTTCGTGTGCCCCTGTTTGGCAGCCCAGGGTTTTGGCAGTTGGGATCCCTCGCGTGGACTTGGCACTGCTCATCAAGCCACACTGACGCAGCATCCCACATAGCACAACCAGAGGGACCCAGAACAAGAATATACAACTATGTATGGGGGGCTTTAGAGAGAAAAAGAAGACAAACAAAGATTGGCAACAGATGTTAGCTCAGGTGCCAAGCTTTAAAAAAAGACATGTCATCTGCAAATAGTGACAGTTTTACTTCTTCCTTTCCAATTTGGATCCCTTTTATTTCTTTTTCTTGCCTGATTCCACTGTCTAGGACTTCTAATACTATGTTAAATAGGTGTGGCAAAAGTGGGCATCCTTGTCTGGTTCCTGTTCTTAAAGGGATAGCTTTCATCTTTTCACTGTTGGATATGATATTAGCTGTGGGTTTATCATATGTGGCCTTTATTGTGTTGAGATACTTTCCTTTTAGACTCATTTTATTCAGAATTTTTATGATAAATGGATGCTATGTCTTGTCAAATGCTTTCTCTGCATCTATTGAGATGATCATGTGATTTTTTATTCTTCTTTTTGTTAACGTGGTGTATCACATTGATTGATTTACTGATGTTAAACCATCCCTGAATCCCTGGAATAAATCCCCCTTGATCATGGTCTATGATCTTTTTAATGTATTGTTGTATTTGATTTGCTAGTATTTTGCTGAGGGCTTTTTCATTAATGTTCATCAGTGATATTGGCCTGTAATTTTCTTTTTTGTTGTTGTTGCACTGTCTGGTTTTGCTATCAGGGTAATGTTGGCTTTGTGGAATGAGTTAGGAAGCTTCCCCTCCACTTCAAATTGTTGGAAGAGTTTGAGAAGGATAGGTATTAAGCCTTCTTTGAATATTTGGTTGAATTAACTGGGGAAGCCATCTTCTCCTGGTCTTTTGTTTTTTGGGAGATTTTTTGATTACTGTTTTGATCTCCTTACTGGTTGTTGGCCTATTCAAATTCTCTATTTCTTCTTGATTCAGTCTTGGAAGGTTGTATGACTCTAAGAATTTATCCGTTTTTTCTATATTACCCAATTTGTTCGTGTATAGCTTTTTGTCCTATTCTCCTATACTGCTTTGGATTTCTGAGGTATCCATTGTAATTCCCCCTCTTTCATTTCTGATTTTATTCATTTGAGCCTTCTCTCTTTTTTTCTTTGGGAGTCTAGCTAAAGGCTTGCTGATTTTGTTATCTTTTCAAAGAATTCTATCTTAGTTTCACTGATCTTTTCTATTGTCTTTTTTGTCTCTATTTCATTTATTTCCACTCTGATTTTTATTATTTCCTTTCTTTTATTGATTTTGGGCTTTGCTTATTGTCTTTTTCTAGTTCCTTTAGGTGTATTGTTAGATTGCTTATTTGAGATTTTTTTTTGTTTGTTTAGGTAGGCCAGTATTGCTATAAACTTCCCTCTTCCTACCGCTTTTGCTGTATCCCATAAATTTTGGCATATTGTACTTTCATTTCCATTTGTCTCTAGGTTTTTTTGATTTCTCTTTTGATTTCTTCATTCACCCTATAGTTGTTTAGTAGCATTCTGTTTAATCTCCACGTATTTGTGACTTTTCCAGTTTTCTTCTTGTAGCTGATTTCTTCTTTCATAATGTTGTGGTCAGAAAAGATGCTTGATATTATTTCAATCTTCTTAAATTTATTGAGATTTGTTTTGTGGCCTAATATGTGATCTATCCTGCAGAATGTTTGGTGTGCATTCAAAAAGAATATATATTCTGTGGTTTTTGGAAGGAATGTCTGTATATATCTACTAAGTCCATCTGATCTAACATGCCATTTAAGGCCAATGTTTCCTTATTGATTGATAAGGAATCATTGTTGTTTTGATTTGCATTTCCCTGGTGATTAGTGATGTTGAACATGTTTTCATGTGCCTGTGCCCACCTGTATATCTTCTTTGGAAAAATGTCTGCAAGTCTTCTGCCCATTTTTTAATTGGGTTGTTTGTTTTTTGATGTTAAGCTGTATAAATTCTTTATATATTTTGGAAATTAACTCCTTATTGGATATATGGTTTGTAAATATCTTCTCACAATCGTTAGGTGGTCTTTTCATTTTGTTGATGCTTTTCTTCCCTGTGCAAAAGCTTTTTAGTTTTATGTAGTCTCATTTGTTTATTTTTACTTTTTTTTCCCCCTTGCCTGAGGAGATAGATCCAAAAAGAATATTGCTAAGACCAATGTCAAAGAACTGACTGCCTATGTTTTCTTCTAGGAGTTTTATGGTTTCAGGTGTTACATTCAAGTCTTTAATTCACTTTGAATTTATTTCTGTAGATGGTATAAGATAGTGGTCCAGTTCATTCTTTTTCATGTAGCTGTCCTGTTTTCCCAACATGACTTATTTAAGAGACTGTCTTTTCTCCATTGTATGTTCTTACCTCTTTTGTCATAGATCAATTGACCATCTAAGTGTGGGCTTATTTCTGGGCTCTCTATTCTGTTCCATTGATCTATGTGTCTGTTTTTGTGCCAGTACCATAATATTTTGAATGCTATTGCTTTGTTTGTTTGTATAGTTTGAAAACAAGAAGTGTTTTTTCACTCCAGCTTTGTTCTTCTGTCTCAAAATTGCTTTAGCTATTCAGGGTCTTTTGTGGTTCCATAAAATTTTGAGATTCTTTATTCTATATCTGTGAAAAATTTCATTGATATTTTGATGGGGATTGCATCAAATCTGTAGATTGCTTTGGGTAGAGTGAACATTTTAACAATATTAATTATTCAAAGCCATGAGCATGATACATCTTTCCATTTATATATGTCATCTTCAATTTCTTCTCCAGTGTCTTACAGTTTTCAGAGTACAGGTCTTTCACCTCCTTGCTTAAATCTATTCCTAGATATTTTATTCTTTTCTTGTGTGTGCAATTGTAAATGGTACTGTATTCTTGACTTCTCTTTCTCTTACTTTGTTGTTAGTGTATAGAAATGCAACCTATTTTGGTATATTAATGTTATATTCTGCAACTTTCCTGAACTCATTTATTAGTTCTAATAGTTTTTTGGTGGAGTCCTTAGGCTTTTCTACATATAATATCATGTCATCTGCAAATAGTGACAGTTTTACATCTTCTTTTCCAATTTCAATGGCTTTTATTTATTTTTCTTGTCTAATTGCTGTGGCTAGTAATTCTATTACCATGTTGAATAAAAGTTGCAAGAGTGGACATCCATGTCTTGTTTGTGATCTTACAAGAAAAGTTTTTAGCTTTTAACAATTCGGTATGCTGTTAGCTGTGGGTTTGTCATATATGGCCTTTATTATGTTGAGGGACATTTCTTCTATATCCACTTTGTTGAGATTTCTTATCATAAATGCATTTTCAATTTAATCAAATGCTTTTTCTGCATCTATTGAAATGATCATATGAATTTTATCTTTTGTTTTCTTGATGTGGTGTATCATGTTGATTGCTTTGCAAATGTTGAATCATCCTTGTATCCTTGGAATAAATCCTACGTGATCATGGTGTATGACCCTTTTAATATATTGTTGAATTCAGTTTGCTAATATTTTGTTGAGGATTTTTGCATGTATATTCCTCTGGGATATTAGCCTGCAATTTTCTTTTTTTTGTTCTGTCTTTCTCTGATTTTGCTATCACGGTAATGCTGGCCTTGTAAAATGAGTTTGGAAGTGTTCCTTCTTCTTCAATTTTCTGGAATAAATTAATAAAGATAGATATTTACTCTTTTTTAAGTGTTTGGTAGAATGCATCTGTGAATCACCTGGTTCTGAACTTTTGTTTTTTGGGTTTTTAAAAAATTACTGATTCAATTTCGTTGCTTGTAATCAGTCTATTAATGTTTTCTATTTCTTCTTGGTTTGGTCTTGGAAGGCTGTGTGTCTCTAGAAAGTGTATCCATTCTTTATATGTTTTTCAATTTGTTATCATATAATTGTTCATGGTAGTCTTTTATAATCCTTTGTATGTCTGTGGTGTCAATCATAACTTCTTTTATTTCTAATTTTATTTATTGGGGCCCTCTTTTTTTGTTTGTTTTATGATGAATCTGGCTAAGGTTTACCAGTTTTTTAAATCTTTTCAAAGAAACAGCTTTTAGTTTCATTGATCTTGTCTATTGTTTTTTTAAGTCTCTATTTCAATTATTTCTGCTCTGATCTTTATTATTTCCTTCCCCCTCCTAACATTGGGTTTTGTTTGTTCTTCTTTTGATAATGTGTTTAGGTGTAAATTTAGATTGTTATTTGAGATTTTTCTTACTTCTTGTACTGCATCACTATGACTTTCCTCTTAGAACTGCTTTTTCTGCATCCTATGGATTTTGTAAAGTTGTGTTTCCATTTTCATTTGTCTCAAGGTAATTTTTTCTTTTTTAAGATTTTATTTTTTCCTTTTTCTCCCCAAAGCCCCCCAGTACATAGTTGTATATTCTTCATTGTGGGTCTTTCTAGTTGTGGCATGTGGGACGCTGCCTCAGCGTGGTCTGACGAGCAGTGCCATGTCCGCGCCCAGGATTCGAACCAACGAAACACTGGGCTGCCTGCAGCGGAGCGCGCGAACTTAACCACTCGGCCACGGGGCCAGCCCCTCAAGGTAATTTTTATTTGCTCTTTTATTTCTTCATTGACCCATTGGCTGTTTAGTAGCATATTGTTTATTCTCCATTCATTTGTGCTTTACCCAGTTTTCTTCTTGTAATTGATTTCTAGTTTCATACCAATGTAGTCAAAAAAGATGCTTGATATGATTTCAATCTTCTTAAATTTATTGAGATTTGTTTTGAGACCTAATATGTGATCTACCTGGAGAACATTCCACATGTGCTTAAAAAGAATGTGTATACTTTAGTTTTCAGGTGGAATGTTCCGTATATATCAATTAAGTCCATCTGCCCTAATGTGTCATTTAAAGCTAATGTTTCCTTATTGATTTTCTGTCTGTGTGATCTAGCCATTAATGTAAGTGGGGTATTAAAGTCCCCTGCTATTATTGTATTACTGTCAATTTCTCCCTTTATGTCTGTTAATGTTTGCTTTATATATTTAGGTTTTCCTATGTTGAGGGCATATATATTTATGAATGTTATACCCTTTTCTTGGATTGATCACTTAATCATTACATAATGCCCTTCTTTGTCTTTCATTACAGTCTTTGTTTTAAAGTCTCTTTTTTCTGATATGAGTATCACTACTCCAGCTTTATTTTTGTTTTTATTTGCATGAAAAATCTTTTTCCATCCTTTCACTTTGTGTGTTTCTTTAGATCTGAAGTGAGTTTCTTGTGGGCAGCATATAGATGGGTCTTGTTTTCTTATCCATTCAGCCTCTCTATGTCTTTTTATTGGAGCATTTAGTCCATTTACATTTAAAGTATTTATTGATAGGTATGTACTTATTGCCATTTTTTTAGTTGTTTTCTGGGAGTTTTTGTAGTTCTTCTCTGTTCCCTTCTTCTTCTCTTGGCCTCCTCCCCTATGGTTTGATAGTATTCTTTAATGTTATGTTAGGATTCCTTTCTCTTTATTTTTTTGTGCATGTATTGTGGGTTTGTGGTTTGTGGTTACCATGAGGTTAATATGCATTGACCTGTATACATATCATATGGCAGTCTATGTTAGGGTATTAGTCACTTCAGTTTGAATGCATTCTAAAAACACTACATTTTTACTCTCCTCCCATGTTTTATATTTTTGGCATCATATTTTACGTCTTTTTATTTTGTGTATTCCTTAACTACTTATTTTAGTTATAGTTTGCTTTACTACTTTTGTCTTTTAACCTTCACACTAGCTTTTTAAGTGGTTTATCCATGCCTTTACTAAATATTTGCCTTTACCAGTGAGATTCTTTTTTTAATACATTTTCTTATTTCTAATTATGGCTTTTTCTTTTCCACTTAAAGAAGATCCTTTAACACTTTTATAAGAGCTGTTTATTGGTGATGAACTCCTTTAGCTTTTGCTTGTCTGGGAAACTCTTTCTCTCTCCTTCAATTATGAGTGATAAACTTCATGGGTAGAGTTTTCTTGGTTATATGTTTTTTCCTTTCAGCACTCTAAATATATAATGCCATTCCCTTCTGGCCTGTAAAACTTCTGCTGAAAAATCAGCTGAAAGTCTTATGGGATTCCTTTGATGTGACATTGTTTTTCTCTTGCTAGCTTTAAGGTTTTCTCTTTACCTTTAGCTTATCCATCTTAATTATAAAGTGTCCTGAAGTGGGCTCATTTTGGTTCTTCTTATTTGGGACTTTCCTTGCTTCTTGGGCCTGGATGTCTGTTTCCATCCCCAGGTTAGAGAAGTTTTCAGTCATTATTTCTTCAAATAAGTTTTCTTCTCCTTTTGAGACATGTACATTGCAAATTTTAGTACACTTGTTGTTCTCCTAGAAGTTCCTTAGACTTTTTTTTTCCCCCATTTTTTTAATTCTTTTTTTTTCAGGGTGTTCTGATTGGATGATATCCATTATTTTGTCTTCCAGATCACTGATCTGTGTCATCTAATCTGCTGTTGATTCCCTGTAATGTATTTTTCATTTCAATTTTTGTATTCTTCAGCTCAGTTTGGTTCTTTCTTACATTTTCTAACCCTGTTGAATTTCGCTATGATCCTCCATTCTTCTCCGAAGTTCACTGAGCAGCTTAATGACTATTGCTTTGGGAGCTTCATCAGTTAGATTAATTATCTCTGTTTCATTAGAGCTTTTTGGGGGGTTTTATTTTATTTTTTCATTTGGAACATATTCTACTATATTCTCATTTTGTTTGATTTTTCTGTGTTTGTTTCTATGAATTAGGCAAAACAGCTACCTTGAGTGGCCTTGAGAAGGAGTGTCCCCTAAGTAGACTGTGTGTGGCTGGGCAGCTTTCTAAGCCAGCTGGAGCTTGAGTAGGTGTAGGCTGGGGGATTCCAAGGGCATTCCATTTTCAGGCCACCCTGACAAGTCAGCTGGAACTGGAGTGGTTATGGGCCAGGGGACCCAGAGTGCACTGTAGCTGCCTTGGCATGATTGCTGGAGCTTTTTCAGGTACAGGCCAGGGTGGGTCCCAAGGAGTGCCATGCCAGGGCTTCTCTGGCAGGATGGCTGGAACTGGGGTAGGCACTGGGAGGGGAACCCAGGGTGCACTGCCCTGGGCCATCTTGGCAGAATGGCTGGAGCTTGTGTCAGTCAGAGGCCTGGGATGTGTTGGGGTGGGTTTAGCAGGTTAGCTATATCATTTGGACCATGCTTCCACCCATGCTATCAAGAGGGAACACGAAAAATGGCACTGACTGGCGCTTCCATCCCTGGAGAGGGTTCCAGAAGTTCCCTGCCTCTTTGATAGACACTCTAGGGTTAGTAAATAAATTTTCTTCTCCTATAGTCTCAGTGCTCTTTAAACCACTGTTTTTGGGGGGGTTTTTTTGCTGTATCTCATTGCAGGCAGGTGTACATGTGGTCCTCTCGGTGATATCCCTCCCTCCTGCAGGTCATCACATCAGGAGTGGAGTTTCTGTTGATGCTATCTATCCATTTGTCCTACCCATCTCTATGTGGTCCCTTTACCATTGGTTTTGCAGAAGCTGTTCAATCAACCCTCAGTTCTTCTTCAGGAGTGATTGTTCAATATGCAGGTATAGATTCTGTGTGTCAGTGGGTGGAGGTAAGTTCAGGGTCTTCCTACACTGCTATCTTGGACCCTCCTCTTGAGATGGTCGAGTTTAAACCTAGCTCTCTCTGGATCCCAATCTCAGAATCTTTCCTTTATATGACACTGCCTCACTGTCAGAAAGAAAAAAGGGAATAAAATGGTATTGGAGGGAGAAAATGGGAGAGATCAAATAGCAGGGAGATTTTAAAAAGTGATTGGGACAAAGACAGTGAAAAAGAGGCTATCAAGGCATATGTAAGAGATCAGAAAGAAAGTAGAAGTGGGAGCTTGAGCAAAGAAGGAGCCAGGTGACTATGCCTCTAAAGAAATGCATTTTCCTGAATTCTCAATAGATGAAAAAAATGGTGTTAGGTAAATCTCTAAAGGAACAAATGGAAAGAAATACCAAGGAGAAAAAAGGTAAAGGATCCATAAAAAGTTGACGTAAATTCTAATGGGGGAGAGAGAGAAGGCAAAGAAGCCAGGTAATTGAAAGATAAATCAGACTCAAAAGCGAGTTAATGGAAAACAATTTTAAAAAATTAAAATGACTTTTGTATTTCAAACCTATTCAAAGCCAAATGTAACCGAAATGCACATACACACAGGCACACACACACAGAGGCACACAAGCACATGTCTGCAATCTCACTCTGTAGTTAGCTAAAAACATAATTTCACAAATTATTATGAAGTAACTTGACATTTTTATCATAAATTCCAAGAAGTCAGAGGCCTATGTGTAATGTTTAAATGACAGAGAAGAATCCGTGTTTTTCTAGCTAGAACCAACTCCTTTAATAAATATAACAAATCCAGTAAGTAATGGGATATTTATCTATTGTTTTATATAATTAAAATGGTCAGTTTAAGGTCATACAGTGATAATCATACATACCCAGAGAAAAAGAATTGTACTTTTGCACATTTGAAGAAGGTAAGGCATTGGCCTGCTGAATTGATTTCCATTGGATCTATAATTGCAAATTCTTGTGACTGTTGACAATGAGGGCCACACTGGCTTTCACACTGTCTACCAGATATTTCCAAATTTTGTGAAGTTTACTTTGTGTGTATTTATGTGCAGAAAACTCTCTTATGGACTTGAAATATTTCTTAAATTTCTTAATTAAATTAAAATGGGACTGCAGGTGTTTATGGACTTTTTTTAAATTATGCATCACATTGTAAAATATTAATCCAGGTTCTTTGCTTTAGATGCTCAATGCCCCATGGGCTATGCCACTCTGCATATTGAATACTACAACCTGGAATACACAGTGTCTTTGTGTCCTATTAGACTTTGAATATTTACTATGGACTTCCTGACATTTAACACTCTACCTTTCCAAGGGTAACAATTTTTATCTATCTGAATGACTATTTTACCCTCATCATTTAGGTTTGTCTGCTGAAAAAATGGAGAATAATTTCTTAGAAATAAAATTCAGAGTATTCTACTTCTTAAAAAGTGTCTTTTATTCAACATCCAGTAGTAAATATTTGAGTAGCTTCTATAAAGATCATCTTGGCAGAAGTGTGGAGGAAGTTGAAATCAGAGGCAAGAATGCTGTGTTGTCAGGGAATCTTCGCCTGAGTTGATGGTGTATTGAAATGAAGCTGACAATGGGGGTAGAAAGAAGTGACAAATTCAGCAGCTATCTAGGACTAGAATACACAAAATTTGGTGATTGAAAGTGCAGAGCAAAGAGGAAGGAATCAACCTGAAGACCATGATATTTGCCTAAAAATTTTGATGGTTCTTAGTGCCATTCAATGAAATAGAGAACAAAACAGGTCAGAGATGGAGGCTAACTTTTAAGGATCTGTGGGAAAGTGAAGTGACGATATTTAGGACTTGATTGTATCCATGGGACTGGAGTTTAGGACAGAGGGTGTGCTAGAGACAGATTTGGAGCATCAGCACGGGGACAGTATTTGAAGTGGGAACAGTTGGATTCCCTCAGGGAGGCATGTCCTAAGAAGAAGAACTGGAAAAACATATAGGAAATATAGCCATAATTCCAACTTAAAGTGCTTGTAAGCAACCTACGGAACAAAAAACCATTAAGTCTAGATTTTAATTGACTAAAACGTGAAGACTGTACCATAGCTATAATTTAAAAAATAATTAGTCACATTAAAGATCTTTAGTCCAGTGCCATCAGTGTACAGAGTGGGGAAATCATGTGCCATGCAGAGCCCACCTACATGCTCTTTCCTCTGTCTGGAAGGCCACTGCTTTGACCCTTGAATAACTCCTACTCTTATTCATCAAAAACTAATTTATATTTGATAGACAATATGCAAGGCTCTCAGTCTATTGTGGAGAGAAAAATAGACAAGGTCCTGCCTTCATGCGTTTCACAGGAGAAAACCAGTTTTGAAAAAGTCATTATCATTGTGTCAAACGAGAAAAGGGGGAGTACATGCGTTTCTTTAACCTCTGTGAAGACAGAGATACAGACATAGTGCCCCTTTCCTTGAGTTACCTGTCTGCCTTGTATCATAACAAATAAAACACGGTGTTAGATGCATCTTCATTTGCATATGTTTTCTAGTATTTTGCATACACATCCAGATTGATGCATTCAAAGGATCACTCATAGTGTGTTCCTTCTCTGCTCAAAATCCCTCACTGATAGTCGAAGCCAAAGTCCTTAAAACAACCTGCATCATCTATCCCTTGTTGTCACTCTGACCTTGTCTCCTACATCCCTCTCCTTTGTTCACACAAACCAATTCACACCGGCCTTTTGAATTAAAAACACACCAAGAGCTTAGCCTGGTCTACCTCAACATTTGTTCTAGAAGTTCCGTCTGTTTAAAACTCTCTTCCTCCAGATACCTGCTTGGCTAATGTCCTTGGTTCCTTCAGTCTTTGTACAAGTCTTACCCTCTCAATGTAGACTTCTTGACTAGACTATTAATACTGTACACTTCTCCCTCTCCCCACATGCTAATCCCTTTAACTTCTAAATTTTCTAAAGTACTTTGTACCACATAATATACTGTATACTTATTGTTGTTGTTTCTTGCTTGTCTAACCCTCCCTTAACTAAATTATAAGTTCCATAAAGACAAGAATATCCAACTCTTTTGTCACCATTGTACCCTAAGCCCTAGAGCAGTGGTTGGCACATAATAATTAGCTGCTCAATAAATATGTATTGAATGAGAGAGTGAGAG
Organism: Equus przewalskii; assembly: GCF_037783145.1. NCBI lineage: Eukaryota > Metazoa > Chordata > Mammalia > Perissodactyla > Equidae > Equus > Equus przewalskii. Next base: position 72,961,940 of record NC_091833.1, on the reverse strand, counting down.
TCTTCTTACTACACTGTGAATTCTTTGAGAACACAGGCCATATTTCCTTGTCTTTGTATCCAGAGCATCTGCCACAGTTCCTGGTATCTATTAGGCTGTCAAAAGAATATTTGCAGGATAACTGAATTTATAAATAAAATAATGAATGAATGATTATAGTTTTAGTCCAGAGTAGTTTTATTATATGGACATAGATGTTTGGAATATATGAAAATTTTATTTGACATTTATAAAATGCCAGGAGTCAGGATGGAAAAATATCAGGGTTCTAAATTTGTATATCTTCAAGAAGAGATGGGAAAGATATTTCTTTAAGGAGATGATGCCATTTCTACACTTAAGACAGTTGGAGTATTGAAAAGAGATTTCAACGGAATCTAGAGTAAAAAGCAAATAAAAGCAGTCACTCCGCTATACATTATATCCTCAGAATTTATTCGTCTTATAACGAAGTTTATACTCTTTGACCAACATCTCCCCATTTCCACCACCTCACCACACCGTGGCAACCACCATTCTAATCTCTGCTTCTATGAGTTCAGCTTTTTTTAGATTCCACATATAAGTGAGATTATACAGTATTCGTCTTTCTCTGTCTGACATATCTCACCTAGCATAATGGCTTGAAGATCCATCCATGTTGTTGCAAATGGCAAGATTTCCTCCCTTCTCATGGTTGAATAATATTCCATCATGTGTGTGTGTGTGTGTGTGTATGTATATCTGTGTGTATATGTATATACCACAGCTTCTTTATCCGTTCATCTGTACATGGATGCTTAAGTTTACTTTTCATATCTTGGATATTGTGAATAATGTTGCAATTAACATGGGAGTGCAACTATCTCTTCAAGATCCTGATTTCAATTTTTTCAGATATATAGACAGAAGTGGTATTGCTGGATCCTATGGTAGTTCTATTTTTAATTTTTTGAGGACTCTCTATACTGTTTTCCATAGTGGCTGAACCAATTTACATTCTCACCAACAGAGCACAAGGGCTCCATTTCCTCCACATTCTCCAACACTTGTTATCTCTTGTCTTTTTGGTAATAGCCATCCTAAGGGACGTGAAGTGATGTCTCATTGTGGTTTTGATTTGCATTTCCCTGATGATTAGTGATGTTGAGCATCTTTTCTTGTACCTGTTGGCTATGTGTATGTCTTCTTTGGAAAAATGTCTATTCAGGTCCTCTGCTCATTTTTCAATCAGTTTGTTTGGTTTATTTGCTATTGAGTTACCTGAGTTCCTTATATATTTTGGATATTAACTCCTTATCAGTTAGATGGTTTATAAGGATTTCCTCCATTTCACAGTTTACCTTTTCATTTCATTGATAGTTTTCTTTGCTGAGCAGAAGAATTTTAGTTTGATGTAGGCCCACTTATTTGTTTTTGCTTTTGTTCTTGTGCCTTTGGTGCATATGCAAAAAATTGTTGCCAAGACCAATGTCAAGGAGCTTCTTTCTTATGTTTTCTTCTAATATTTTTATGGGTTCAGATCTTACGGTGATTATAGCTAATAATACTGTATCATATCCTGAAATTTGATAAGAGAGTAGATCTTAAATGTTCTCACCACACACACAAAAAATGGCAGTTATGTGAGGTGAAGGAGGTATTAAGTAACCCTATTGTGCCAAGCATTTCACAATAGGTATGTGTACCACATCATCACATTGTTCACCTTAACCTTACATGATGTTATATGTCAATTATATCTCAATAAAGCTGATTTTAAAAAAAATGTGAAGAAAGACTATTATATTGGGTGATAGAGCTGTTCTATAAGAATAAAGGATTGAATAAAATGAATACAATATACTAACAAAAGATGTAAATGTATCAGCAGAACTGAAAAAAATTGCTTAGAAAATCCTATTGTCGGTCTTGAAAAAATATCTACTTTTCGCACTACAGAAATAAATAAAACCTGGAAAATTTTTGAGTATTTTGAAAGAAAACAAATTCCTATTTATACGGAAAAGATTTTCTTTTTTAATTCTTAGAGAAATAAGCAAAAGAAAGCACTTAATTTTCTTTTCAAGAGTCTATAAAATGATAGACTACAGTCACCATGTAAAAGACAGTTTTTGAACAGATGTTAGGAAGAGCAAGATTTCTAACAATGGCATTCCATTTGCTTTATTAAGAGAAGGTATAGATTTTTCACATGGGGCAAAACAAAAAAAAACCCATAAACCAGAAGATGAATGAAAAATAATTTTTAAAGACGAAGGTAAAAATTAATGAGAGAAAGCCAAATTTTTGTAGAAAACCCAATAAATGATAGACCTTCCATAATTTATAAAGAAAATAATAAGTGGTCAATTTCCAGGGGAAAAGTGAGCAAACTTGAGAAACTATCAACAATGGAGAAGTCATTTTTGGAAACACTTCAGGAAAAAGAAAAGTAAATGAAGAGCAAGATCAAGGATTTCACCTATTACCAACATATTGTTCTGGAAAAGCCAAAGCTCGTAGCATGGGCAGCATTTTCAAGGGGACAAGTGTTTCTGGATTCTACAAGACTCAAGAGCTGCATAAGTAAAGCTTTTTACTTTTAATTCCATTGGTAACAAAAGAAAAAAAATGAAAAAAGAAATAAGAAAAAATAAAAAGCAAAGAAGTAATGTATGTTATTCTTTCTCTCATTCTCTGTCTCTCTTTTTTCTGTTGAGAAAGAGAAAATATTACAAACTAGAAACATTTTATAAAATTTATGACAACGCTACTATGTTCCAAACATTTGCTGTGTGCTTGGAATAATAGCAATCAACAAGACAGATAGAATCATCTGTGTGGATCATCTATGTGTGCCTTATTGCAGAATTCTTTGGCCAGAGTGGTACAGCTACTGTGTCTATGAGTATATTTACACTCAGGAATTAATGCTGGATACTTTGAGCTCATCGGACTTTTTGAGAGAGCCACACTTTTAGTCTCTTTTGTTTTTCTCTCTTTCTTGAAAGGTACAAAATATTAAATACCTCATCTGCCTTCCAAGTTATCCAAAGGAATGTTTTACTTTTGCAAAATATGAGTTACTTTTTTCTAGCCTCAATAATAGAATCCTTCCTGTGCACTACCTGATTACAAAACACGTAATACAGTTTTTTGATATAGCAGAACCCTATTCCTGATGTCAATTTCTACATCAGTCAGGAGGGGATAAGCTATTCTGCAATTACCAACAACCTAAATATCACAGTGACTTAAAATGACAAAGTTTATTTCTAGCTCACACTGCATGTTTACCCGATGGCAAGGAGGATCTGTTCATTTCAGTCACTTAAAATATCAGGCTGACAGAGTCTCTATCTCAACACAGCTTTGATGTTCAGAGAATGGGGGAAAGACATCATGAAAAACCACACACTGGGTTTCAACACTTACCCACTTAACACCTAGTAGCAACTCCTGTTACTTGCATGCGTATTTTGTTGGTCAAAGCAAGTTGTATTTCCATCCCAGAGTTCAAAAGCATGGGAGCGTATAATCTCAATTCAGGGAGAGCAACAAATATATCTTTGAAAATTAGCACAGCCTACCACATGTGACATACCACATTTTTTAGTAGCAAAAAAATTTCTTAATTCAATTGGAAATGGTAACTGATCTCTATATTATCTTTGGGTACTAGCTAGCTACTGTAGCTTCTTAGCTATAGTCACTAGGGGCAACTCAACTCTACATGGATTTTGCCCCTTGAATATTACAGCATGTTAATAATGTCTGTAATGTGGTTAAGGCCTGGCTTAAGCAAGACTGTGAAGCACGTTAAGTTTGGCATATTTCATCTATCTTTTCTGTACATTTCTCTACTGTCTGAGCTTTCTGTCATTTAGATCAAGGCCTCATTTCTCCCATCATGGAGAGAAGTTGTCTTGTAAACAAATTCAGAGCTAGCTGTTGGTGACTTAAAGTAACATGTCTCTCAGAATGCTTGAATTTTAAGATAGGACACTAAGGATAGAGTCATGTTTAACCTGACTCTCTGAATCCCTAATGGTGGAAGCTGTTACTGTGTAGTAGAGCCAGGGACGCAGACAGAGAAGATCTTTCTGTCGCATTTGAAATGACGTTATACGGAAGGCTTCTTTGGCCCACGCATAGTTAATGGCTTGGATACCTCATTCTTCACTTAAAACTCCTGAACAACAGTAGTCTGAAAGGTCAGAGGACAATCATGGACCCAATAACACCAAAGTGCTTTCCAGTTAATGCTCTCATTCTTTCAGGTAAAACTGATACAGTGAAAAGAGCATGGGATTATGAGCTACAAGTCCTGGCCCTGCCTCTAATTAAAAAATATTAACATTTCACTGCAAAGGGCCTCAGTCACACATGCGTGGGATATTGTTGCTAATGATCTTCCAGATCTAAAATTAATGATTTTTAAAGTTTCATCATTAAGCGGAAGTTGATAGCTGAGATTTCTTTTTAGGATGGGAGGAGAGTGTAGGCATAAGTTTTACTAAATGCCGTGGGCTACAGTGCCATAGCATTCAGAAGCAGACTGAGAAAGGATCTGGCAATTCAAGAATAATCATTAAACTTCTACTTTCAAGAGGAAAAAATTAGGAGGATAATGTTTCTCTCTTAGTAAAACTTCTGCTTCCTCAATATGTCTAATTTCCTTTTCTGTACAACAGAGGGTGGGGTTCCCAAAAGTTAAGGAGAAGAAAGCTCCTCTCGGGGATATGTTGTATCCTGTTGACAGTGAAATGCTCTACTGCCAAAGGGCATGCTTTTGTTTTTCTATTAAGGAACAACCCTCACCCATGAAGTCTAGAGGTAAACTCTCTGAGGGAAAGTTTGTACTGTGTGCACCCATATTACGTCTGGCTCTGGTCAGCAACATTATTTTTCTCCTTTTATGTTTTAAATGGGGTAAAATTTGCAAGCAGAAAGAAAAACACAAGTACAAGATCTTTGACTATATATGCGTTTTGTGAAAGGTAAATTGAAACCAAATGAATTCAAAGCTGATATTTTGCTTAACAGACTAACCTAAAAATGAGTGCTCTGTTTCCCGGTCCCCTCGGGGCCTTGCTATGGTTTTAGATGCTCTCCAGTGAGCTTGTTGACTGGTCCTTCCCAGAGGAAAAGAAACTTATACTGTTGTCTGAATGTTCCTTTTGTTTGCCTTTCTCTCATAAACAAGTTTCTTCGGAACTTAGCAACCTGATGCAAAATCATAAAGCTATGGGGAGAAGGGTGAGGAGGTCCATATGTGGAAAGCTACTAGAACTTTCTAAGTGTAAGTGAGACAACTTGCATGTCTAGAGACATGAAACTTCCATTAAGTAAACAAAATGTGGTCCAGTTGCCCAGCACACATGCTGCCAGGGCTAGGGGAGTTATGTATGCATGAGCATGTGTGCACAACACAACTCAGAGGATGCCTCAGCAATGTGACATGGTACTGACTGTGTCTAAAGAAAAAAAGCACAGGAATGTGTAATCTTGCTTCAGGGAGAACATTAAATATACCTTTGAAAATTAACCCAAACTCGTACATTTGACTCTCCTATACAGCAGGCCACAGCATATGATCACCTTGTCTCTCCACTTATTGCTCCATACATCACTTTCTAATAACTAGTTTGGCCCATCAATTTTAATAATCCATTAATTCTCCCCTCTTTGGTTTACTAGACTGTTTGTTGCTGGATTCTCCCCAGTACGTTTCCCTAAGTTTGGTTAGCTCTACAGCTCTGCCCTGTCTCACCCTCTGCTCCTTTAGCTCTCACTCACCAAAAAGTTCTGACCGTGTCCCCTTTCCTTCTTTCCCAGAATACATCTTTATGTATTGTAGCAGAGACCATGCTATGTGTTTTACCAATTCCTTTTTCATTTTCCTCTTCCTGGTCACAAAAGAAGACTTGATTTCAGCTTTGGTGCTTGTGATTGGGTTGAGGCTGGTTGACGGAGTTCTGGCAAATGACATATTTGTAGGAAAAATACAGTGCCTGGAGACTTGGCTCTAAAATCTCCTACGTACACCTTCTCTTCCCTTTCTGTGGTGATACCAGAGAGCAGTGTTCAAGAAGGCAACACCATAGAATGGCAGGCACCTGGATCCTTGAGTTACCATATGACGATAAATTCCAAAGAGAATCACTGAAGCTGCACTGGACATAACATGAGCAACAAATCTGCATGGTCTTCGTTCTTGGAGACGTCAGTTCACTTGTTAGTGTAATATCAAATATCTTAATTGTGACTAATAAAAATGTAGAAATGAATCAAGAGATAAAACGTTGTTGCAATAACACACATGAAAAAGAAAGGATAATATTTTGTTTGGTTGAACTAAAATTATTTTAAATTTTCTAAACTTTAAGCTTTTAAATATAAAATTGATGATATATTAAGATAATCAGTGTGAAAAATAAAAACAGTTAAAAGTAAGATGTTAGTTTTAGGGAAACTAATATTTGAGTGAAGTGCGCAAAGAGTCACTAAAGCTTTTTCCCTTACAGAAATCAAAAAATATATAACATTCTGAAGAATTTTGGCTTACATTAAGATATTTCATATGTATAGACTTAGCCCTGGTTTCAAACTATTAAAGAAAAAAAAAGGTTTCCTGGGTCTAGCTGATCACTGATATCTCAGAATTAGTCTCTCAGCCAATTATCCTGTAGGTCCTATCAAAAATCTATTATGTATGGTTAATCTTAACACTAAATCCGATTTCAAAGAATATATGATAAAGAGTCTCTCAAACAAATTACAATTGCTGAGCTTGACTCAATTTAGATGGAGTTCAAAAACATCTGAGGCTCACTCTGTACTGCAGGATTCCAAATGATCTCACTCCACATAACCCCACAGTCTCTAGTCTTTCCCTTCTGCTTTCCAAACACGTGTATCTCCACATCACAGCACTACTTATACCTCAAACTCATTGCAATCACTATTTAGTGTCTCTTTCACTTAAGAACATTCTTTTATCCAAGTAACTGTACTAATTTCCACTTAAAAATGATTTCTTCCCTCTTTGTCTCTTTACATTCTCAATTTTGTGTCCATCATTATGCTGAAAATCCTCTTTCTAGGATCATGTATGACCCTCTCCCAGCAAATACAAAATCTAAATCAGTAGCATCACATTTTGAGCATTGGAATTTACCTTAGAAGTTGTATAGAACAACCTATCATCCAACCACATTCCAGAATGTGAGGTCTACCTTTTCTTGAAACATTTCCAGGATGGGAACCTCATCAATTTTTAAAGAAACCTTCTCTATGATTGACAAGGTGTGCTTATTTATACTGAGCTGAAACATTCCTACTTAATACTTCCCCAAGAGTATCCAAATTCTGTCTTGGGGAACAAAAGAAAATAACTCTACTTCCTGTTTTACAAACTACCGTTAAAAATATTTTCAAGATGGGGCTGGCCCAGTGGCCGAGTGGTTAAGTTTGCATGCTCTGTCGCAGGCAGCCCAGTGTTTTGTTGGTTTGAATCCTGGGGATGGACATGGCACTGCTCATCAAACCACGCTGAGGCAGCATCCCACATGCCACAACTAGAAGGACCCACAACGAAGAATATACAACTATGTACCAGGGGGCTTTTGGGAGAAAAAATAAAATATTTAAAAAAAAATATTTTCAAGATAGCTTTTCTGTCCCTTTTCACCAAATATTTTCTCCTGCACATTAAACAAGCATACATTCAGAAGTGCGCTGTTCGTTTGTTTCTATTATTCACTCTGTATATGGAATTAACGTCATATCCATTATCATTCAAGCTGTTCAACGTCACCTTTTAATGATAGTGAAAATAATAATGATTGTGATGTGATAATTATACAGTAATAGTAACTAAAATTTCTTGAGCATTTCTGGGTTTCAGTTATCACGCAATGGATTTCACATTTATTATCTCATTTTGTCCTCAGAATGTTGTGTTATGGACTAAACTGTGTCCCACAAAAAATTCATAGGTTGACGTCTTAACCCTAATGTGGCTATATTTGGATATAGGGCTGTCAAGGAAATAATTAAGATTAAGTGGCTTAAAGACTCCATCCATGTGGTGATATATGAAGAAAGTGAAGGTAAATATATCAAAAAGTTTATTATAAAAGAAGGAAAGAGCTACTATGGTATTACAAAGATATTGAAAAAGCAAGGAAAGCACAAATTTTATGTAGCAAGAAATGTAGAATATGTAAGCGAAAGGGGAATAGCAGTAGAGAGGGAAGAATTGGAGATTTGTTTGTTTTAAGTTGATTCCAAAATGCAGGATATAAATAAGATTGTCTTTCAAGTCTCAACTCTATCAATGAAATCTGTATCAGCTTTAACATCATACAATGACCCAATTATTTTCATTACATTTTTATTTCCCCCCACAATGTATAAAGTTGAATGGCTGGGAGTTTAGGATAAATAGGCAGTCTATTTGTATCTGCCTCATGGACACACTATCTACAGCTCTGTGCCCATGAGAAAATCACTTAAATATTCTACACTTAAGTTTTATTTTTATAGAAAGAAAATAGCAATAGAGTATACCTTAAGAGAATATTGTTTTGATTTAATTTAGTTAATTTAAGGGGATTAAACAAGTTAATATATAGAAAGGGCTTGGTTCCTGACAAATAAAGATTATCTTATTATTAAATACCTATCCCACTTTCAATAGGAAATCCAAGACATTTCCAAAATCTCCAAAGGTCTATGTGCATCTTGATTTTTCTTAGCATCTCTTCCTTGAATTCCTTGCTTCTAATGAATTTTCAGACTTCCCTTTGCAGCTTTCCTTTCATAATCTCCATCCTCTTTTGTTCCAATTAACCCCATGAAGGATAACACCACATTTGAGTTATTCTATTAGAGTATCCACTAACAAAAAGTCAATTTATTTAAAAAGGGCGGGGGGAAGAAAACTTCAGCTGAAATTTTGGAGAATCAAAATGGGAACAGAGCACTGCAAAGTAGCAAGCTGAAACCCAAATAAAAATATTAGACATACTATTCCAAAAATAAATTCACGATATTTGTTGTGGTAAACATATGTTTTTCTATCTCTCCTTAGGTCTCAGCTTGCATTGGTCATGTCAACTTGCTTGTTGTCACCCCTGAATAGTAGCCTGCTAAAGTGAACTGATTATAGTAACAGCCTCTCATACCCCCTACAAGGATGTCCTTTGTTAGTACCTTCTCACAATTACTCTAGTGACATGCCTTGGGAAGTGCTAAATAGAAACAAGCAGAGACTAAGGGCTTGTATATGGGGGCTTGCCCTATTGTTGTTACAGTAACTCTACAGCTTTACAAGTAAATAAGCATGGGTTAGCTTGCTGGAAAGAAGGCTCCGTCATCCCAGTCTTCCTTGCTGAAGCCATCCTAAACCAGCCAGCCCTATCCAACATATCAGCTAACCAAAGATACACGAGCAAGGTCAGACAAAATCAGCCAAGCCTGACCTAGATAGAAAAAAAAATGCCCATCTGAACTCAACGCTAATAGCCAATTTGCAGAATATGAACTAAATGCAAGGTTACTGTTTTAAACCTCTAGGTTTTAGACAGCATGTTATTTATACAGCAAACTCTAACTGACAGACCAGCTTATGACACATAAATTTCTAATTCTTGATATGTGTAACATTCCAGTTCACCAATACTCTCCAGTACAAAGCAAGCTCTGGGTTGATCTATGTTTGTATAAAACCTCATTAAAGTCTTCTGATAAACAGAAATCATCAAGTCCATGCCTTTACCCTTTAACAGCAGAAAGAATTAACAGAAACATTAAAACTGAATTTTACCTTTTAATATGACAAGATTCTTAGGTAAAGGTCACCTTTCCAGTAATCTCTATAAAAAGAATTACTTTTCAGAAATTTGTTTTCCCTGCAGAAAATTTCCTCAGTCACACATTTGCTTATTATTTGGATTTTTCTCATAAGGTATTCCTATATCCATATTAATTTATAGTATTTCTTATTTTCACTCGTCACTTATGCAATGACTTTTAAAAATTGGGGGGTATAGGGGCCGGCTCCGTGGCCAAGTGGTTAAGTTCACGCACTCCGCTGTGGCTGCCCAGGGTTTGGATCCTGGGTGCAGACATGGCTCGTCAGGCCACATTGAGGCGGCGTCCCACATCCCACAACTAGAAGGACCTGCAACTAAGATATACAACTATGTACGGGGGGGTGGGGGTGGGGGTTGGGGAGATAAAGCAGGAAAAAAAAAAAAGATTGGCAACAGTTGTTAGCCCAGGTACCAATCTTTAAAAAAAAAAAAAAAATTGGGGGAATAATAGTAAGTTATAGCTTCTGTGGCTTCCAAGTTTAGTTGCCACCATGCTCCCATCTCTGATGTAGAAAGAAATCAACTAAGTTGTCCTCAAAATACCAAGAAAATGTAAACTTGAATAGCATGTTATAAGCTATATTCTAAATGAAGAGGAATATGTTTGTTATGTTTTAAACAAAATAGAACTTTGTTCTTGGATGTCATTTTAAAATACCTTCAAGCACTTTTATAAAGAAATACTATAGGGGCTGGCCCGGTGGCACAGCAGTTAAGTGCGCATGTTCCGCTTCGGCAGCCTGGGGTTCGCAGGTTCGGATCCCAGGTGCAGACATGGTACTGCGTGGCAAACCATGCTGTGGTAGGCGTCCCACATATAAAATAGAGGAAGATGGGCATGGATGTTAGCTCAGGGCCAGCCTTCCTCAGGGGGAAAAAAAAACCCAGGAGGACTGGCAGATGTTAGCTCAGGGCTAATCTTCCTCAAAATAAATAAATAAATAAATAAACACTATGAATAAGCAGCTATTGTGAAGTTATACATGGCCTTGGTGGGAGACACCAAAGGGTCATATGTGCAAGAGTTCAGCCAGCCCAATTAGAAACCATGCTCAGTCTCCTTCAGACATCACAGCTGGATGCAAAGTACTAAGAAGGAAACCTATTATTTCAAGATGTGCACCAACAATCATAATTTTATTGTTGCCCATTCCATCTGTAGCATAGGCAACCTGCAGAATGTTTGGTGAATAAACATGAACTATAATAGAAAATGGGGGCACATGGCCAGTACGTCTCAGGAGAAACATGACTGGTCCTCATTTCTAGATTTAGTTTTCTCTTCTGTACATACTATTTCAAACTGTAGCATGACCAACTCCATTCAGATCTATAGATCTATAAATATAATTATATATTTGATCAATAAATTAACAAAGTAAATTAACTTTTAGTGGGTGGAGTTATTCATTGTACCTTGGAAAAAAGAAAATATTTACTAAAATGCATGTCTCATTCCACATTGACTTCTTGTTAAATGGGCATTTTGACCCAGGTGATCCTTTGGTTGCTGTGGAATGGTGAAATTGCTGGATTTCACACTCAAAATGCTATGAGTCATGGTCCAAAATAAAATGAAAAAAATATTACAAAATTAACTCCATATGGCTTTTGCGTTAACTCATTTGATATAGGCCAATTTCTCATATTCTTTATCAATTAAACATCTCAAAATAGATTCAATTTAAAGAACCTGTAAAGGCAACCTTGCAAATTCAATATAAGAATATATAGGGGCCAACCCCATAGCCTAGTGATTAAGTTCGTGCGCTCCACTTCAGAGGCCCAGGCTTCGCTGGTTCAGATGCTGGGCATGGACATAGTACCGCTTATCCGGCCATGCTGGGGCAATGTCCCACATAGCACAACCAGAAGGACCTACAACTAGAATATACAATTATGTACTGGGGGGCTTTGGGGAGAAGAAGAAGGAAAAAAAAGAAAAAATAGATCAGCAACAGATGTGAGCTCAGGTGTCAATCTTTTAAAAAAATATATATATAGAAATCTGTAGTCAAAAACATTTTATGAATAATTAATACTTATTTATTAGTTGATAATTTATCTAGAAAGTCAAAATTAGACTAGAGTTTATAGTATTTCAAGTACCAGAAAAACAGAGAAATAAGGGTTTAGAATTTTTAGTATGTTTAATGAAACATAATGCAAATTTTCCACAGAGCTTTGCTATTAGCTCAGTATTTTAAAAGTATTTCAGTTAATTTATTAAAAGTCTTAAAAATTAGATAACATTATTGTTTTAAATAAAACTGAGACTGAAAAATAAGAAGTTTTTATTAGTTCCTAGTTCTGCTACCGACCAAATAAATGTGTTTTTTTACAATAGTGATATTGATGACTATTTATTCAGATCTCATGTAAACTTCCTATAACAGTTTTAATTAACCATTTTAAACTTTTCCAAAAGAGATGGTTAGGAACAAGTTGTTCATGTGAACTTGATCCATATGTATTCCACGTTATCTTTTATATTATTATGATATTATATGATAAAAATTCCCTTAAATTATTTCTGACCTGGAAGTTAAAGAAATATAGAATTTTTAATATGTAACTTATCCTAGTGACTTTAAAATTTCTTGATCTCAATCTATAAGTAAGAAACATATTTTATATACCGAACCAGTATACAAAAACGCACACACATGTGCAACCATACCTGTAAAAAACACAGAAAAATTTTCATGCCTGAAGTTTCCTCTTATTTCCTCTAATCTTTTCACTTTTTTGGTTTATTAAGACAAAATTGACATACAGCACTATATAAGTTTAAAGTATATAGAATAATAACTTGAATTACATATATTGTGAAAGGATTACCACAATAAGTTTAGTTGAAATCAATCATCTCTTATAGATACAAAAAAAAAAAAAAAAAAGACTGTTTTTCCTTGTTATGAGAACTCTTAGGGTCTACTTTCTTAGCAACTTTCAAATATACGGTATTGCAGTGTTAACTATATTCATCAAGATGTACCTTACATTCCCAGCACTTATTTATCTTACAATTGGAAATTTGTACCTTTGACCACCTTCATCCAATTCCCCTCTCCCTAACCCCATCTCTGGTAACCACAAATCTGGATCTCTTTTTCTGAGTTGTTTTTTGTTGTTGTTGTTGTTAGATTCCGCATGTAAGTGAGATCATACAGTATTTGTCTTTCTCTATCTGACATTCCCTTAGTGTAATGCCCTCAATCCATGCTGTCATAAATGGCAGGATTTTCCTCTTTTATTATGGCTGATTAGTATTCCATTTTGTGTGTGTGTGTACACACATACATACCATGTTTTCTTTATCCATTCATCTACTGATATACACTTAGGTTATTTCCATGTCTTGGCTATCATAAATAATGGTGCAATGAACATTAGGGTGAAGATACCTCTTTGACACAATGATTTTTGTCTCCTTCAGATATATATATAGAAGTGGGATTGCTGGATTATATGGCAGTTCTATTTTTCACTTTTTAAGGAACCTCCATACTCTTTTCTGTAGTGGCTGCACCAATTTGCAATCCCACCAACAGTGCACAAAGGGTCCCATTTCTCCACGTCCTCACCAACATTTGTTATGTTGGCCTTTTTATGATGGCCATTCTGACAGGCATGATGTGAAATCATTGTAGTTTTTATTTTCATTTCTCTAATTATTAGTAATATTGAGCACCTATTCATGTATTTCTTGTTCATTTGTATGTCTGCTTTAGAAAAATGTCTAGTCAGGTCCTTTGCCTGTTTTTTAATTGGACTATTTGGTTTTTGCTATTGAGTTATATGAGTTCTTTATGTATTTTGGATATTAACTCCTTATCATATATATGATTTGCAAATATTTCCTTCTCTTCCATAGGTTGCCTTTTTATTTTGTTGATCATTTCTTTTACTGTGCAGAAGCTTTTTGGTTTGATGTAGCCCCATATGTTTATTTTGATTTTGTTCCTTGTGCTTTTGGTGTCATATCCAAAATATCGTTGCCAAGACTCATGTTAAAAAACTTTTTTCCTAAGTTTTCTTCTAGGATTTTTATGGTTTCCAATTTTACATTTAAGTCTTTAATCCATTTTGAGTTAGTTTTTGTGGTATAAGATAAAGTCTAGTTTCATGTTTTTTACATGTGGAATATCCAGTTTACCAAGCACCATTTATTTTTCTCCATTGAGTATTCTTGGCTCTCTTGCCAAATGTTAGTTTACTACACATGCATCAGTTTATTTCTGGGGTCTCGATTTTTTTCCATTGGTCAATGTGTCTGTTTTTCTGCTAGTACCATACTGTTTTGATTACTATAGCTTTATCATATAGCTTGAAATGTGGACATGTGATGCCTCCCATTTTATTCTTCTTTCTCAGGATTGCTTTCCTACTCAGGGTCTTTTGTGATTCCATAAACTTTTAAGATTGTTTTACCTACTTCTATAAAAACTGCCATTGGAATCTTAATAAAGATTGTACTCAATCTATAACTGATTTTGGGTTGTATGTACATTTTAACAATTTTAATTCTTCCAAACAGTGGACACGGGATATCTGTCCATTATGTCTATTTATTTGTGTTCTCTTCAGTTTCTTTCATCAGTGTTTTGTAATTTTCAGTGTAGAGACCTTTCATTTCTTTGGTTATATTTATTCCTAAGTAGTATATTGTTTTTGATGCTATTGTAAGTGGGATTGTTTTCTATTTTTCTTTCACATTATTTGTTGTTAGTGTATCAAACACTACTGATTGTTGCATGTTAATTTTGTATCCTGCAACTGTACTAAATTAATTGATTAAGTCTAACAGTTTTTTAATGGAATCCTTAGGATTTTCTATGTATAAAATCATGTCATCTGAAAATAGAGACAATTTTACTTCTTTTCCAATTCTGATATCTTTTATTTCTTTTTCTTCCCTGATTGCTCTGCCTATGACTTCCAGTACTATGTTGAATAGGAGTGGTGAGAGTGGGCACCTTTTTCTTGTTCCTGATCTTAGAGGAAAAGTTTTCAACCTTTTACCACTGAATAGGATGTTAGCTGTGGGTTTGTCATGTATGGCCTTTATTATGTTGACGTACATTCATTCTATACCTAATTTGTTGTTTATCATGAATATAAACCTTTTACTTTGAAAATTCTCTGGGTCTTCACCTTTTCATGTGCCATACCATCGACCAACAAATGCCTTTCAGGTTTACGTTTTTCAGTTCAACTAAATTTAGTTCTGCCTTATTAGCTAAACTCCTTTCAGATGTAATATCTCCAAGTGAGTCATCATAATTGATCTATAAAGAAAATAATTACTTCCAGTTTCCTGTCCAGAATGTAAGAAGCTTAGAAGCCATTACCCCATCAAAACAAGCAAAAATTGAACAAAGTGAAAAGTCAACAATTCTTCTTAGATCTATCAGAGACGTGTGACCACAGGGCAAACAACTACCCCCAACATTAGAGAAATAGATAGGTGAATACAGAAAATCACAACCTACTGAAGAAGAAACTCACAAGCCTAAAACTCTGGGAAATCCAATGGCAGGATGGAAAACCTAAACTGTCACTTACAAATTGCTGGATGCTCAATGTGTACTAGTCTGAGAGTTAAAACCTCCAGGAGGAACTAGTCATAGAGGGGCTTCCACACTTTTGTGAGGTTTGCCTCTAGGAGAGCCACCACTTCTCTCAGTGAAGATCAGAGAAAAATTCTTTTGTGATTCCTGCAGAGGGAGGGGAAAAGTAACCATTCTGAAATATGCCAGAGCATGCTGCTGTTCTTAACAAGGCCTGTCCTTAAGAGAAACTATTTTGCCACAGCTTAACGTGTTGGAGTTTTATCAAAGCCTAACCAAACGTGGAGGGAGGGGAATGCCCAAATCCAGCCCCCTCTAACCATCCTGTCCACCTAAGGGCTCAGAGGGTGGGGAGAGACTGAGAAGCACTTGTGAAGTGCACAGCCCCTTGGCAGAGGCTCACTAAAAGACTGAGACCTAATCATAAGAATACAGAGCACTTCCCTTCCCCCACACCTTAACATCACATCACTAAAGGCCTATTTACCAGAGTTCCTTTATGCCCCGTACATCATGTCTGGCTTTCAACAAAAAATTACTAGGATGCTAACAGGCAAAACTCACAGTTTGAAGAGACAGAGAAAGAATAAGAACAAAACTCAGATATAGCAGGTATTTTAGAATTGTCATAGTGAGAATTTAAAACAACTATGATTGAGATGCTATGGACTCTAAAGGAAAAAGTAGACAACATGCAAGAACAAATGGGCAATGTAAGTGGAGAGATGGAGATTCTAAGCAGGAATCAAAAAGAAATACTAGAGATTAAAAAGAAAAGAATACCACAAAGTTTTATCTAATATGGTAGACTGGGAAATCATTAAAACAACACTTTTTGTAAAGGAAGGTAGAACAATATTTCAAGGAGAACTTGACATGCTACATTTAAAAACAAAGAATTATAGATATTAATTATTAAATATATTCATAAAAGGAAAATTCAGGCGTGCACATGTGTCATATTACCAGATGCTGACAACTATGACTAAAACATGCTTGAAAATAAAGGAAACAGTAATAATTAGGAAAGTAAAGTTGAAATAGCTAAAGCAATAATAAATATTGAATAGAGTTTCAACATAATCCTAAAGTATGTCATAATTTTTCACCTCTATATTTATCCTTTCAAGATTACAGGTCAAATTTTCAGAATTAATACTAATTTATCAAAATATATCAGTTTGCATATGCAGAACTTATAACTTAAGGAAAGATATGTTTTTATAAATCAGATAGAAGAAGTAGTGGAAACATGAGGAAAGCATGATTCAATGCAAAAGAATTGAAAAATGTTGGTTGATCTCGTTTGTTTCAGTAAAAGATTTCACTTCATGTAAAAGGACTCAAGGCAAGAAATAAACTCATCTTTAAAATAATAATGATGATGTTTCTGCCCAATGTCATTGTAAGGATTCCTGGTTTAGTCTAACAATTTTCACCATCACTTTATGAATGATGGCTAATGAGATACCTACTCCAATTCTCTTTATTTTACAGATGGGTAAACACAGGCTTAGAGAGAGAGTTGATAAGCTAAGGTCACAGAGCAAGTAAATGGAAGAGTTGGATTCAAACCCAAGTTACTTGACTCCAGAGCCTATCCTGCTCTATCTATTGGTGCCCCAAATCACTGCAGTACGCCTACATGACAGCTGAACTCCCTCAATTTGCTAGTCTTCCTCTGAAACTGGACCATTTAAGGAAGTTTTAGGTACCTCCCAGGCAGCTAAGCTGTGCGGTACACAACCATTGCTGGACTAATGTTATTCCCTGACTGTTCTCCTTACTCATCCATCCTCTACCATGCCACAAGAATATCTTAACTGATTACGTTCCTCTTGCCTGAAATTCCTCAATGATTTTCATTATCTTTACAAAAAAAATCCAGAATCAGTTCATTGTAATGAAAATAATCATAATGCTTTGCAAGAGTACACTGCCAAAGCTATTGCAACTATATCCTGACTTCATGGAAATAATTGATTATTTTATGAACTTAAACTAATGGAAGTCTATTTGAGTGGAGCACAGATTGATTCAACTCTCTACTATTGAAACTTCCACATTAATTTGCACTTAATGTTACATTTCTTCTTTGTACTGTCAATATTTACCTCATGCATGAGTGATGAATAACATAAAGGATGAATGAAAACATGATGTATTTTAAATTTTAAAAAATCATATTAATCACTATTCAGATTACATGTGATATGCTCATGTGCATATTTAAATCTTAATATTGTGAGATAAAAATTAATCATTAACCAGTCTCATTAAAAAGTATAACATTGCAAAGAATACCCTTCAAAGTTTACCTGGAAGGAGAAAAACTGACAAAATATAAAATAACAACTACTTTTTAGTGAAAAACAAATAGATTTAAGTTTAAATGTATATAGAAGTTTCTCTTTTAAAGAGACTTCCTTACGGAAAAATAAATCTTTTTAAATACTGGCTTATTTAATCTCTAAAATTTTAGATGATTTGCTAAAAGGCTTAAATATAGGGGTAAAAATTTTAAAATCTTAAAGTAAAAGAAGTTGGACTTGAACCTCTTGAGTCACGCAGTTGGCAATCTGAACTGAGAAAGAGCCCGAGATGAGAAACTCGCGGTCACACTCCAGTGAATGTTGCTTTAGTCACCAAAGCAAAGAACTTAAGCCAAAGAAATCAAAAGAACGGGAGCAACGTTAAAAGTATGGAAAGTTATTAGAAAACAGAAGCCAAAATGCTCCAGGCCCACGACCTTTTACTGACAGAAAGCCAAACTAAGCTGTGTCAGAGAGCTGTAAGGTGAGAGAAAAGTTAAAGAAGCAGACACCAAATTCATTCATTTATAAACACATTTGAAAGTAATTAATTCCTTTAGGTATACAGGCCCTAGCTGAAGGTTGTCCCTACATCAAAAGACAGTGGTACAGTGTGTGTGCATGCGTGTATTATAGAACAGAGAAAAGCAAGAATAGTGTTGTCTCAATAATAAACCATATACTCCACTGTCTTCCTGAAATAACAAAATATTTTGAATACTTAAGTAGAAAAACAACACTGAAGTGAAATTTTACCTGTCATCATTTTCAGTTGATATACTGATATGCCATAGATTGAAATGATGACAAACTAGGAGTATATGTAAGGGAAAATAATATGGCATATAACAATCACCAAGACATTAGGTTTACTTAAGCTCTCCTGAAACAGTGTTTTCCTCAACATTTTAAAAAATTGTTCCTGTGTGAGTTAATAAAATTTTGTCTAATACAATTACACCCACTCTTCCATCATCCCTTAAATATGAACATCTCATCTTCCACGTCGTGATTTGTACATGAGCCTGATTCTCCTACAGTAACTGTGGCAAAAGAAATCAGTTACCTATCCAACACCCATTTTGCCTTTTCCTTCCTAATAGATGCTGATTTGGTTGGGATGGGAGACAATATGCCCTGTCCCAGGCAATGAATCAATTGCTCTAAGCCAACTGCAGTATTATCGTCCCTCTTTGAAATTCTAGGAGAAATCAAGCAAAAAATTTCTGGACTATGGGCATAAGGGACTCTGGAAAAGTTTTCGTCTTTGACAGAAATGGAGAGAAGAAGGGCAAGAGTTTTCTCCTGGTCCACTTCCCTCCCTCCTGCCCGTAAAACACTTTTGTCACGGTGCTGTGCTTGCAGGGTCACTGAGGACAGAGTGAAAACAGAAGAACTGAGCCCCCAGTTGAAATGATTGAGTTTCTGAACGAACCCTGGAAAATGCTTCCTCACACTTCACTGGTAAGTGAAGTAATACACGTCTATATTATTTAAGTCACTTTTTGGGCAGTTCTGTTACCTGAAGCTGAAAGTGTAATTGATATTATTTCAAAAGTCTTTAAGAACCAGGTGAATAGAAAAAAGAAAACTTATCAACAGATTAAAAATTTTGTAGGTACATTTTTTGAGACTTCTAAATATTTCATTCAGTGTATCATTACCATGTTGGCTGAAAATACAACTGATCGTACATCATTACACTCTATTGCCCTATTGTGTCACGTTTTCCCCCAAGGAAATAAGTGATATTCTGCTACATTGTAAACTTCATAAGATCAGGAATTGCAGTAGATGCTGCAGTGCACTGCCTGGACGACCCCTTACAGACTGAGACACTCATTCCACCAACTGCTGGGAGAGTTGGAGGCAGACGGCTCACAGCTGAGAATTTCCTTAGCCAAGGAAGTTGCCTCCTCCAAGGATATGCCCTGTCTTGAGGGCAGCTTGCATATGACAATTGGATGCAGAAAATCACTGAAGAACCACCCCAATTCCAGTGCTTCCTGTGGGATTAACTGAAGTTTCTGCTTCCTTGGTATCAAAGTTTGAACTCTGTTTCCTTTAAATCTTGATTCCCTCACTGTCTCATTGGCATTGTTTCCGAGAGCACACTGGAATAATCTATCTGTTTGCAGATTCTGACTTATGGGGAATCTAACCTACAACAGGTGGTGTCAAGAGTCATCCTAGGAAGCAGATTTTAACTGGGATTTGGAAGCTGGATCTCCAGAGAATCTGCTAGCAATGAAGACCAGCTTACCGGTGGGAGGAGTGATAATAGCACTCAGCATGCAATAATGGTGAAATTGTTGGAGAGTTTACTGCTGATAACTGGGATGGTATACAAATGTAAAGGAATGCACTGGCAGTTAGAAGATCACTGGTGTCTATGAAATTTGGGGGAAAAAAGTACCTATAAGGACTATGGAAATGGATGATTATTTTGGAGGGCGATATATAATTTGTAGAAAGACAAAAAAAGGTGATCATTCACCAACTGAACGTAAAATGGGAAAGTGACAGCGTCCCCTTGGGAGCTTATTAAAGAGTATTTTATCTCCTACAGCAAGAGAACAGAGAAAATTTAAGATCTTGCGTAGGATTTTATTATAAGGGTAGTGGAGCTAACAAATTAAAATCAGGGTCCTGATTGGGAAGGAGCAAGACTCTGAGATTTGAGACAGAAGAACTGATATTATCATACTTAAATTTTTTGAAACCCCAGGTCCCTCTGAACCCTCTGGGCTTACAGAAGTTACCCACTTCTTTTTTTTATGTATTGTTTTCATTTTTATTTATTTATTTATTTTTAATTGCAGTAACATTGGATTTTAACATTATATAGCTTTTGGATGTACATCATAATATATTTTGAATTCTGTGTAGGTTACATCATGTTCACCACCCAAAAGCTAATTATAGTCCATCCCCTCACAGGTGAGACTAATCACCCTTTTGCCCTCTCCCCCTCCCCGTTCCGCCATGTTAACCACCAATCCATTCTTCATTGCTATGTGTTTGTTTCTTCTGTCAGTTAAACTCGTATTCCCTCCTTCCATGAAGATGATGCAGAGGCCCCTGCCTTAATATACTATATGCCACACCTCCTTTGGCTCTATTCTCACCTTTCATCCTGGCCACTAGGTCATATAATTTGGTCAGGAAAATGTCAGTTCTGCTAAGGGAGGAAAGGGACCATAACCTGAAACAGCTGCAGTACCTGTACCAGCAGTAGAGAGAATGTGCCTGGGAATGGCCTCTAAATGAGCTGGGTCAAGGGAGGTGGTATATAAAGTTGGATAAATGAGAATTTAATCAATATGGGAGCACTCTCCCATGATATAGGATTTAACACCCTGATAAGGCCCCAGGACACGGTGCTAATACACAGCCAAGATGGCTCTTGGAAGCAAACCATGACTGCTGACCCACACTATGTGAATTAGAAATGCCAGAACCGCCATGGCAGAGTGAAAGAAGAAACCACTGGCTTAGAGAAGCTGGCATGCTAGAATAGGTACACAACATAAGGCCAGAAAACCCACCAGCTGACTAATATCCATAATAGGACACAGGGTCTGAGTTGAAATTGATTCTCTGTGACCTGAAGTGTCAGGAGAAGATAGGTTGCTTTTACTCCATGAGGCCAAGAAAGGATACGCTTGCCATGCATGTGATCTATGAGAGCATTTCTGGGTATGCCCCTGTGCATATTTTATCATAAATTGACAAATGTAGCCAATACAGCACGAGAAAGGCATGATGAGTGAGGGTGCAGAACCTTCAGGGATAAGAGTCAGGGTCACCCCACCAAGTAAGGTACCTAGACCCCTCAGTGTTTCTAAACAAAGATGAGGAGACTCTGGAATTAGTAGAGGAGAGAGATGATGACTATCAGTGGCAGTCCTGGGACCAACTGCAGTGGGTGGCTTATAGTTCGTCTCACTAACCTTCCCCCTGCAAGTTTCCCCAAGAATAGAGACTAATTAGAATTCCTGAGGATCTGTTCAAAGATGGGATCAATTTATTATATGAAGCAATGGATCTTCACGGTGCAAGAGGTGAATTGCAGTAGATGCTACAGTGTTTCTTCCAGATAGCTCTTAGAATTGAGACATTCATTCTCCAAAAACTCGCTTGACCGAATCGCCTCATTTCAGGCTATCTTCTCTTCTCAGGGGCAGTCTTCAATGTCTAGTCCATGCAGGGGTATGAAACCCTGACCACCTTGCCTAAAATAAGGACATCTCATATTCAGAGCTGCCTGCATAGCATTACAATCTCCCCTCATCCCATTCTTTCTTCCCTCACTCCATAATAGGCATTGATGCTGAGAGCACTCCTTAATATACTAGAGGCATGCAAATCTCCATCTCAGAGTCTGTTTCCCAGGAAACACTATTAAACCAGGGGTTATGTATTTTTACTTTCAGAATTCTTAGAATGCTTTGGGGCATATTGTCATGCAGTTTGACTGAGGAAAATCTAAATACCAAAGTTTAAATGCACAGGTCCTTTTAAACTTACCCATTCAAACCATGTTTAAAGAAATCCAAATAATATTTTCTTTGACACAGAGTATAACCAACATCTCCAATATGCTTTCAAGGAGCAAGCATTTGAGTTAAGGTAGGAAGAGAGGTTAAAAGTGTATGCCAAACATCTTTGGCTATGCTTAAGGATTGATTCCTTTGTGAAAGGAAGTATGATGTGTACCCAGAGCCAAGTATGCCTGTCCAGAATGCCTTGAGTCTTACAAAAATGCTAAAGTAGAAAAAGGGAGGGGGGATGAGATGTGGATAGTTACACTAGAGTAAGAAGAACAAAGAAAGAATACGCTCTCAGCTTGGAGTAGTAAATATAGCAGAGAGAGGAAGTTATGAAAACTGAATTTTACTTCTCTTGCCTCTGTCAAGGAGCAGAATCTTCAGCCTAGAAAAGGTAGGATAAATATACAATCTGAACAGAATCTAAAGATGATTGAGGAGATAGTGAAAGAATACTTACAAGTTCTTCAGTGAATTCAATCTTCAGCTACGGAAACAATTCCTACCTGGTACTAAACTAAAAGTTGTGATAAGACTGCACTTAGTCAGACTGTCAGGCAGCAGTAGGAATTTTTGAGTAATCATGCCATCTGAAAAGCTGTTAAAGAAAACACATGGGGAAATGATACGTCAATTTTTGAAAAGGCAAAAACTGTGGAAAAACTTACAGACTAATGAACCTGAAACCAGACCAAATCTTCAAATGGATTATTTAAAGAAGAGTCTGTATTTGGAAGGGGAAGGCATGATGGCTAGTATCAGACATGCTAGATTGACATCAACTCTTTTATTGATTCAGACATTAAAATGACAGATGAGGTGGACCCTATACACAGAGTATTTCATAATTTTAGCCAGACAGTAACGAAGTCTCAGGGTAATCACATACACAAGATGAAATCCATGAGCCAGATGGTGGTAAAATTTGAAACTCCATAGAAAAAGAATTTAGACTGTACACAAAGGTTGACTGGAAGAAAGTCCAGAGCACTGGGCTCACGCTCCACCAACTGCAAAGATCTATGACACATTTTTTGTGTATTTTGCACAATGATATACACACTCTTCACTTTTAAGGATAACAACAAATTGAGAAAAAGACAAAAATTAGAAATTCAAAGACTTCTATATATTATCAGGTTGAGATTAATCCAATAAAACGAGATTATAAATAATAAGCCATATATTTAAGTAGTAAGATTCCAGGATAAGGACATTGGCTTACCACTGCTATTCATGTGAAAGCAACTGAGGTTTCCGATAATGACTGGAGATATTAACTAAATCAGTAAGAAGGCACATCCCAAAACGATAATTCACAGGTCTGCCATTTTAACAGTAGGATTATTATACAAACCAACACAAAGATAATCCCAGCTATGGGCTTGTGAAAGTGAGTCTTGAATTCTGCGTATAGTTCTAATTGTCATGTTAAGAAAGAAAGTAAGAAAGCACACCCACATTAAAAAGAATTTATTGGGGGCTGGCCCCGTGGCCGAGTGGTTAAGTTCGCGTGCTCCGCTGCAAGCGGCCCAGTGTTTCGTTGGTTCGAATCCTGGGCGCGGACATGGCACTGCTCATCAAGCCACGCTGAGGCAGCGTCCCACATGCCACAACTAGAAGGACCCACAACCAAGAATATACAACTATGTACTGGGGGGCTTTGGGGAGAAAAAGGGAAAAAATAAAATCTTTAAAAAAAAAAAAAAAAAAAAAAAGAATTTATTGCTCGCCAAGCACTATGTTAATTATACCAGAGCAGCCAACATTTATTTTTTCATTTAATTTTCATAGTAATTCTTTGAGGTAGATGAAATTATCCTAGTTTTAGAGTTGGACAAACGAAATCACAAGTTGTGTAATAAATTTGGCCAAGCAAACAGAGCTGTAAATGGAGAAAGTGAGAGTTAACCAAAGTCTGTCAAACTCCAAAACTCTCCTAAGTTGGAGTTCTTAATACAAAACTCTTTTGTCCTTAATGAAGAAGCTCAAACCCATGGAAGATGTGAGTTCTATAATCTATAACTGACCTCTTAGCACTTCTTTTACTTACTATCATTGCAACTATTGCAAGGGAGTCATAATTCTCCTGCTCTAAGTTATCAAGACTTTTTTCCTCCTCTGCATGTTCTCTCTTGTCTCTCGGCCATGTGGCCTGCCCCTCTCTCTTTCTTTCTCTTTCTCTCTCCCTCTCCCTCCCTCCCTCCTGCTCCCCGGACACCCTAACAAGTGGGAATAACTATTACAATGTTATTTACAGATGAAACTATAGCACAAATGCATACATTTCCGTCTGTTTCCCATTCACTGAGATTTATATCTAGAAGTAAATGATTCTCTTCATTTTATCATGATTCCTTAAGTAAGCTTATTCTGTACTTTTTTAATATCAAACAAATTGAAACATATTGGTAAAATGCCATAGATTCCTTCACATTATTTAATTGCAAGTATTTTTACCATGTGATATCTTGGGAGTTCTTTCTGTAACTTTATTTGTTTGCACACACACACAAAAGTTATCTTACAGTTGTTTTTGAATTGCAGTTTCTTGAATTTTTTCAGCATCACTATAGTAGAAAATCTAGCTGAAAGTAGCAACAGCAGTAAGAATTCTGCAAGACCAATGCCTAATCTCCAAGACATTCAGAATTTCAGGTTGATAAAAACAATTGAGAACCATTTAAGCAGCTAGCCAGTAATGACAGAGGTAAAAAGGTAGATTTTGACTCTACTGGCTTAAAAGAAAATACAGTATCTGTAACAGAAGACATTTATTTTTGATGTGAGTTCTCTTGACTCATAAGACTACAGGCCAGTGCATTTATATTTGACCCCAGTCCGTGATACCCTCCTGCAATCACTTAAGGTCATTCACTTAGACCTTGGACTACAAAGACTATTACTTCTTCAATTTGGCATCCTACCTAGCTTCAGGGTATCTGGCCTACACTGTCCACTGTGCTATTTACTGTCTTGCCCTTTGTGTTCAACTAGATGTTCCCCCATTGAAGACCCTGAGGCATTGTAACAGCAGCATCTTTGGCCCGGTTGGCAAGCGAGCAATACTTACAAAACATGTCTATTTAAATTCTACTTGCTAAGAATAACTTATGAAATGTTTGCTTATTTACACCATATTTAGAGAAGTATCTTTTACTTCGATATGGTAGAGAATTTAATTTACAATGAAACTGTGCATATGAAGCTAAGCTGATGCATAGTAAGCTAGTACTAATATATTCAAACGTTACGTTCATAAGTGTGTCCCAGGTTTTGAGAGTATAGTTTAGCAGGTTGTAGTAGCAGCCAGCGGACTTCTGGTGCCATTATAGCTTCCAAAACTAAGTTCCCAAAGAGGCAGCGGCTTCGTAAACCAAATCAGCTATCAAAATCCTCATCCTCAAGGTACTCACATTTGGAATGGAAAATGTGCATGATTCACTGAAGAAAAGAAGTATTAAATGCCTAAGTAAAGCATAAAAATGCAATAATTTTCCAGACTTTAAGCAGGTACTGTGTTTCTATTGCTGTGGCCTATGATGTTTTATTTGTTAATGATTTATGAAGTAAAACAAGTTAACTCTAATCTGTTGAATACGAATTCAGCTTTTTTCTTCAATTTATGAAAAATTGAAGCCATAGAAGCATCTCATACTATTTTATTTTAAAAGGAAAAAATAAAAATGAAAACCTTGAAAATTCATGATGTTCCTCTGTTGAAAACAGATTCTGATCATTTTTTAATCCTTAAATATTTCTTGCTTTCTGGTGTAGATTGCTTTACTCAACATAAATAGTAATGCTGACTTACTGCAACTTGTGTCATTCTTAAGTTGCTCAGTTAGCTATAGCTTCTATACACATTAATGTATTTAGAAGT
The DNA here is from genome assembly GCF_037783145.1 of Equus przewalskii. Lineage (NCBI taxonomy): Eukaryota > Metazoa > Chordata > Mammalia > Perissodactyla > Equidae > Equus > Equus przewalskii. Next base: position 72,935,780 of record NC_091833.1, on the reverse strand, counting down.
CGCTGTCTTTGACACGACATAGACATAGGAGCCATAAGTGCTATTTGCTGTGGTTGCACTATGGGGTGTGCTAACAGCTGTTGCCACAGCGTACAGAAATCAATACAAATGGAAATCTAGCTGAAGTTGTTTGACAAGTGAAACTTATTACAGCGATATTAATGATGAGTGTACAAGTCTAGAACTATATATAATATTCTTTACATACATATGGCTGTCACTTACTATGGATTAATGATGCTAAAACCCAAAATTAATTGACGTACCAACAATATGCCTCATTTATTCCTAACATAAATTCTATGAGGTAAGTATTTTTATTATCCCTGTTTTACATACTAAAAGTCTGAAATTAAGAATTTAAGGAATTTTCTCATGGTTAGCCAACAGATAAACAGAGTCAAGATGTAAACCAAGGTTGTTGACGTTAGCACGTCTGTTCTTGAATACACCTCCCTTTTACTCTAGACAGATCCTCTCTTCTTTAAGGATCCCCATACTTAATCAAATATTTTTTTAAAGAATATATATATGCATGTGTGATGTATACATATGATGTATGTGTAAAATGGCTACAGCAAGGAAAAAAGCCTCAGGAAGAATGATTTAAGTTCTACGCAAAATAGGATGATTTCGAACATCTATAAATAAAATAATATAGAGTCTAGTCTTCCAAAGAGAGCTATGGCACTGTTTTCCCCTGTACATTAATTCAAAGAAAAAGTATTTATTTGGCACCTAGTGAGATACTGTGGGAACAAATGAGGATGAGTCAGACACCAGAACTATCTTCAAAAATCCTATTATACTAAAAGAGATAATGTATTACACAAAGAATATGAGCAGAATGTAATAATGAAATGCCATAAGAAAAGTATAAATAAAATAAATGCTGTGAGCGATCTAACAGGAGAGAGATCTACTTGAGGGATAAAGAACAATTCCATTCGAAAAAGAAGAAAAGTGACATTTTAGTGAGCTGTGGATATAGACGTATCAAACTGGAAGGAAAAGAATGACCAAAGAAAAGGAGACTGCATAAAGGCAGTATTTCAGTTTAACAAGATGTGTTGAGGGGCCTAACAGGAGGTAATTATAAGGTATTCTGGAGGCTGGAAGCCGGGTCTTTGAACTTTCTTCTATTATTCGTGGGAAATCCTACGAACACGTCTTTGCAGGAGACTAACACATTCAGGACTGTACATGAGGGCAGCAGTGCGTAAAAAGGATCAGGGTTCAGAATGTCTGAAGCCTATCTAACAAGGTGGCTACTGCCATATTCCACTTACATGAATCTAGACTTTTAATTTAATGGCAGCTACTATATTGCAGAGATGTCTACACACCTCTCTGATAGAGAAAAAAAGTATTATTAATTTTGTTGTCATCCACAACAGGGATGTGGGCAAATTATTGTGCATGGGCCGAATCCAGCCTGCCACTTTTTTCCTGTAAATAAAATAGAGCCATGTCATTCCTTTATGTATTGTCTGTGGCTGTGTTTACTCTATAATGGCAGAGTTAAGTAGTTGCCACAAAGACCATGTGGCTACATCAGTGACTCAAACAAAAGTGGGAACATGCATTTTGAGGAAACCAGAAATAATTTTGAAATAATAGTTTTAAGAAAATTTTGAGAACACATTTCTTTGTATAAGTGAAAAATCTCTCCATGTGTTTAATATATAAGCATCTCCTGCATTTCATTCATTTAGTTTGTCTGTATAGTACCCATAGGCATATAAGTTGTCAATCACTGTATCTGCCTGTGATCTAACCTACAGTGTTCTTGAACTCTTTTTTTGTTTGTTTGATACCTTCCTCAGTATATCTTGTTCACTTGATTTCATTTGTTCTTGTTTTCCCATGTTGTTATGCATTTATTCTTTTATAGAGAGATACAAATGTAAATATAATGATAAATATAGATATTGATGTCATGATGGCAATGGATATGGACATACACAGATATATATCTTTTCTGCTTGAAATCTTTAAAGAGGGAGATTTTTCTGTCTTTTTTTTTTTTTTTTCCTTCAAATCTCCTCAGTACATAGTTGTATTTCCTAGTTGTAGGTCCTTCTGGTTGTGCTTGAGACACCACCTCAGCATGGCTTGATGAGCAGTACTGGGTCTACACCCAGGATCTGAACTGGCCAAACCCTGGGCCACCTAAGTGGACGGTGTGAACTTAACCACTCAGCCACAGGGCCAGCCCCTTCTGCTTAAATTCTTAATGTAAAGACAGTAGAGATAGTTTTTAACACTGAGTTGCATACAGCTAATCTCAGGCATCTCCCCTCCATTCCAGAAGATCTTATTCCTTCCTTAGTTATCAAACCATCCAACAGAGTTTTCCTTCTTTTAAAGATTATATTAGTTTTCTAGCTGCCAGAATAAATTAAAACAAAATTGATGCCTTAAAACAACAGATTTCCATCCCATCTCTGTCCCTTTCAGTCCTGGCTGGCAGCGTTTCTGCTGGCATAAAGCTCTCAAAACCCTTGTTTATCCTCTGTTAATGTTGAGGGGATCCATGCTATTAGAGACCAGGGGTTCTCCACAGATCCTTCCTGGATAATTCCATCTCCATTTCTGGCTTCTGCTGAGAAGATTGTTGGATCCATAAATCACATGTCTAGTCACATGCCTAACTATTACCTTAGTATATGTTTGTTCCACTACACCCTTGCCTTGTTCCCAGGGCTTGCTATCTGGATGAGCAGAAAATGTTCCAAATCATCAAATGCTGGTTCCTTTTTACTTAATAGTTCATTCCTCAATTTATCTCTTTCTTCTCATAATTTACTATAAGCAGCAAGGAAAAACCAGGCTGTACCTTTCACACCTGGCTTAGAAATCTCCTCAACTAAATATCCAAGCTAACCACTCACCAGTGTTACCTTCCATTCAATAGCAGAAAACAATCCAGCCAAGTTTTCTGCCGCTTTATATCAAGGATAGACTTTCCTCCAGTTTCCAATAGCATGTTCCTCATTTTCATCTGAGTCCTCAGCAGAAAACCATTAGTGTTTATGTTTCTAGCAACATTCTGTTTATGAAAATGGATATATTCCCTAAGATGGTAGGAGCTTTTGTAGAGCTTTGTTCATTTCTTTGAGTCCTCACCAGAATCACCTTTAATGTCTGTATTTCTACTAACATTCTCTCAAGGCAGTTTAGGTTTTACCATGACATGCTTCCAAACACTTCCAGCCTCTACCCGTTACCTTTGAGAGAACATATTCCTCTGTGCAAATGAAAGATATCTCCATTTGTTTAATATAGCCACTTCCATATTTTTAGGTATTTGTTACAGTGGCACCCAACTTCCCAGTACCAAAATCTGAATTTGTTTTCTACGATAAACCTGATGGCTTAAAACAACGAAAATCTTTGTCTCACAATTCTGGAAGCTAGAAGTTCAAAATCAAGTTGTCAGCAAGACCACGTTCCCTGTGAAGCCTGCAGGGGAGAATTCTTCCCTTGTTTCTTCCAGCTTCTGTTGTTGTCAGCCATCTTTGGTGTTCCAATCTTTATCTCCATCTTCACAGGGCCTTCTTCCCATGTCTCTATGTCCAAATTTCTCTTTTCCTATAAAGAAACCAATCATATCGGATTTAGGGCATAGCCTAATCTTAACTTAATTACATTTGTGAAGACCCTATTTCCACATAAGGTCACATTCATGGTTTCTAGGGGACATGAACTTTTTGCAAGGACATTATTTTACTTAGTATATGGGTTTAATCAAACTATTGAGAAAACTACGAAATTTCTATCTGGAATGGCCTAACTCTAAAATCTTTAACTTTCCTAGAAAAAGTATTTAGACAACTCTTGTTAACAGTCATTAATCCCTTTCTGAAAAAGACAGTTCAGGCTTTATGTGAGTCATAAGTCATGTTTGGGTCTTCTTCTCTTTCATGGAAGAGACCCAAACATGAGGGTTTAGGAGGCCAGGTTTGGATTTTTTTATTATGTGAAAGGAAAAAAAGAAAACCATTTTTCAATGAATAAATTATCTGGAGAATTGATATCAGCAACAAAAACCTAAATTCAATCTGAGCTAGGAGGCCATTTATGCCTCTAAGGGTATCAATTACCTTTTGGACACAAGCTTGATCAAACCAAACAAAGGAATACAAAGCATCCCATTCTCTCTTGCTCTCTTGAGCCATTTTATTGCAGAGGTTGCTTGGCTCCAAGGATTGGTGCCCCTGTGCCAAGAGTCTTTGTGTAAATATCAGGTTTTGTTATAGGTCCATATGACAACAGATCTCTTTCCTCTCCAGGTCATTGTGCTGGTACCCAGATATGAGCTGCCTTCATCAGTCACAAATCAAACTCCAGTACCAATTGGACTGCACAGTCACTAAAAAGAGACTTCCTGAAGGGAAAAGAATTGGCACATAGTATGCCAGACAGGTTGCCAATACCCTCGTTTTATCTCTGTGTATAATTTTACGCTATTCCATTATAATGTGTGACTGGTCACCCAGAGATTACACTTCCTTTTCAGCACATTCTACCCAAAGCAAATCTAAGATTGTCACACTACATACATTGTGAAATTTAGTCAGATCTGCTAATACAACAGCAAATAAATACAGAAAGAACCATTTACGGTTATTTTAGGATGCCATTTATCCATTTATGTATTTATTCATTTTTTATTAATTGCATGCCTACTACATGCCAGGTCTCTTTGACTGCATACAAAAAAGTTAAGAATCTGATTTCTCTGTTTTTAAAATTTAGTTTTAGTAAAATAATCAAAACTTTACAGGATTTTTGATGGTTTTATTCTTGTGCATAAAATACGGACATAGTGCTTGATTAAGTTACCTTGAATAAATAATTTGTGTGGACACATTCTGCATGCAAGGAGGTTAGGAGTTTCTGGAATGTTAACACAGACAAACCTCTTATCGTATGTATTTTCAATGAATCAAAAACATAGGAAACACTTCACAGAATAAAAAAATCACTTACCTGTGTCAAAGTAACGGTCAGTTCAGTTTCAGACTTTAGAAGGGTCTACTGCATTGTCCATTTTAAAGGAAATTTCCACCAAGAGTAGATAACTCATCATCCTCCATCTCAAAAAATAACAGAATTGCCTTCCAAATAACTTCAACTATGTGCATATTCATCTCTTTTTTTGCTTGTTATGCTATTATGGTTATTGTGTGTCATATGCCATGCTAATTTGTTTCTGTAGTACTTTTAAAAAATCAAAATAAACTAAGCTGGTGAACAAATACACAATTTGCTAATTAGCATCATAACGATTATCATAATATGGCAAGGAAAATCAAAGAGAAGTAACGCATAATCTTAGTTTATTATCAATGTGAAGAGTGTCACCAGCACTAATCTCCTGCAAGAAAATCCTCTGTGGAGATGTTTGAGTGTGTGAGGAGAGCCTCGTTCCTGCTTCATTAACACGGAGAAGATCTGAGCTTAAACGGTCCTGCTGTCCTTCAGTTACATAGTTAAAGAAAAAAAACCTAAACAAAGAAGAAAGAGAAAAGGAGAAATAAAAATTAAAAGGGCATCAATTTAGAAATCTCATCTAACTTAATTCCATTAACTAATTTTCTATATAATGTAAGTATAAATCTGAACATGAATTTTCATTTTTTTTTTTCAGTAACTTGACTCATTGCCTTCAAAGTGAGGTCAATCTTTTACACATCTCTGCACAAATCCTTAGAGCTAAATTGTTTTGCTCACCTACTTCTAACAAAAGACATGGTAAATCTCTTGCATTTCAGTTCACAAAACACAGCTTCTTTTTTCTTTTTTTTTTTTTTTTTTGTCTGTGACAATGTATTATAGGCTACACAGGAAGGACAAAAAAGAAGTAGAGAAAACAAAATATGGACCCGAATTCAGAACAGGGGATTAACTTCTTCAGACGAATGGAGCATGAAAATGTAATTCTAGATTTTTTTTTTTATTTCTTATGGTTGTAAAACGAAAGAAGGAACTTTGATGGCAACTGAATACTAAGAGTGAAACGAACCTGCATTAGCTTAATTTAGCCCATTTGCTCCTGGGCTGCCATGATGTCCTCAAGTTACGTTTTGCAGTGTAAGATTTGGTCTTCAGAAATTGGTAACTAGTAGAGATTTTTTTTTAATATTTCATTATTATTATTATATTTTAAATAGACATTCATTCAAAACAGTTCTTGTTTTTCATTAAAATATCCCCAAATTCTCTCTTCAACTGACTAGCTTTTTAAAATTTTTATTTATAAGAAAAATGTATTTTACTAAGAAGACTGTTTAATATTAATGTTATGAAATAATAGATAAATGGAGCTAGAAAGTGAATGTTTCCATATTAAATGATATAATTTTCCTTAACATATGTATTTTCTTGTTGCTCTGTTTGCGTACGTATGTAATATACACGTCATAGTTGTCCATATGTACAGATAATTTTCTATAATCCTTATCAGAGTTACAGCTTTTGCCATAGAGCTCACGTGTATTCTTTTAAAAATTAATTCCTATGTGGTTATAGTATTTGTTGTTCTATGGTGATTGTCTTATTTTTCATTATATTTACTAGTTATTTTTGATGTAGAAATGCAATTTTTATATTGATCAAATATTCAACATAATTACCAAACTTTTAATTATAAAGTTTGTCAGCAGTTTTATGTATATAGAGACAATTATATAATATGGCAATATTAATTTTTTTCTAATTTTCCTATCATTTTTTTTTTAGTTATTTTTCTTGTCTTACTGAGTTGGCTAAGACCTCCAGAAAATATTGAACAAATATAATGCTAATGGCTATATTTGTCTATCTCTTAATTTTACAGGTAATGATTCTTGTACTGCCCCATTGAATATAATGTTTGCTGTAAGTTTCGGGTTAACACTGTTTATAAGATTACGCAAGTTCTCACCTCATCCTCATTTGCTATTTTTCTCATGAATGGATGCTGAATTTTATCACAGGATTTTTTTCTGCACCTATTCAATTAATCATTTTTTTCCAATTTTATAATGTAGTGCTTTAAAATGTAGTCAATATTTTTGTTCTAATCTTAAACTACCTTTTTATTCCTGGACAAGGCCAATTTGTTAGGATGTGGTATCACTTTGAAACACTGATGCAATCTAATAGTTACTATTTCATTAAGGATTTTTGCATCTATGTTTATGAACTTGCCTGTAATCTTCTCAATTTCCTTATCTGGTATTGTAGACAGCCTTTAAAAGGGTCTATAAATCTCTGCCTCCTGGTATTCACACACTTGTGTAACCCTTCCCTTTGATTGTGGACTAAACGTAGTCACTCACTTTTAATGAATACGGTATTGCACAAAGGATGGGATTCCACTTTCAATATTAGGTTCTAAAAGCACTGTGACTTCTGTCTTGGTTACTCTTCGGCACAGCTCTCTCAGATACCTGTCTCCAGGAGATGCAAGCTGCTATGTCGGTGAGGAGTCCTGTAGAGAGAATCATGCAGCAAAAATGATGTCTCTCCAACAACTAGCATGTACCTCAGGCCTACCCACAGCCACGTGAGTGAACCTGGAAGTGGATTGTCCTCCAGGTGAGTCCTGAGGTGACTGGAGCCTCTGCTGCCACCTTGATTGCAGCCTAGAGAGAGATCCTGAGCCAGAACGTACCAGATAAGCAATTCTGAGATTCCTGACCCACAAAAATAGATAATAAACGTTTATTGTTCCAATCACTAAGACTGGGGGCCATTTTGACATCTGGTTTTAGAATTAAATTTATACTAGCACTAAAGAATTTTAATTCCCTCTTTCTCTATTCTCTCTACACTTTTTATGAATTTGTAAAAGATTAGAATTATTTCTTGATGGTCTGTTAGAGTAGAATGCAAATTCTAAATGATCTTAGACTTGCGTTTTCTTTGTGGGAAAATTTTAAACTACTGATTTAACATTTTACTGACTATAGGAACTATGTTTCTTGAGTTGGTTTTGACACTTTACATATTTCTAGGAAAGTTTAATTTGTCTCAGTTTATTGTTTATTATATTTTAATGCCTCCTGTTATTGAAGCTATATCCCTTTTATATTATAATATTTTTATTTGTACTGTATCTTTTTTCTTGATTCAACTTGAAGTTTTATCAATTTTGTTAGTCTTTTCAAAGAACCACCTTGTGTGAGTTTTTAAAATCCTATTATATCTTGACTTCCTATTTCATTAATTTATTTTTTCTTATATTTTCTTCCTACTTTCTTTGCATGGTATATTGGTGTTTATTTTCAAAATACTTAAGACATATGCTTAGTTTCTTATTTGTTTAGTCTTTCTTCTTACTGAATATACGTACCTTACAGTAAATTTCCCTCTACTGCTTTACCAGCATCTCATAAGTTTGACAAGTAGTTTTTTCATTATGGTGCTTAATTTCCATTTTGATTGCATGTGGACTCAGATTTTATTTAGAAAAGTATATGATATATAGATTTATGAAGGTTTATTTTTTAATCTTTTTGCAGTTTTTGATTTATAACAATTGCATTTTGGTATAAAAACCTTGGTCTGTGTAAAATCTGTTCTTTGGGATTTGTTGGGTCATATTTTAATGCTTAATTTATGCCAATTCCATAACCGATTTGTGCAGGCTTAAAAAAATGTGCATTGGATTTAGTTGGACGAAGTTCTATATTAGATTAGATAATCTATATTAGTCAATTAGATCACATATGTTAATTTTTCACATCTTTTATATCTTTAATAAATATATTGCTGCCTCCTAAATTACTGGGGTATGTATGGAGGTGTTTCAATATGATGATAGATTTATTACTTGCTCATTGCAATTTTCTGGTGTTTACCTATTTTGAAGCTTCCTTATTAGCTTCATATAATCTGTAATAGCTATATCCTTCCAACGAATTAAAACTTCTACCATGATATGAATATATACTCATTTCTATTACTGCTTGCTGCTTTAGAACCTGGAGAGAAATATAAATATCAAGCAAAACAGATATTAAAGCATGATTAATAATTAACATTTTTCTAGTTCATTTGCCTATGCTTTTATTTTAAATCTTTCTCTGCTTTTAGGTTTCAGCATGTCTTTTTTTTTTTTTTTTTAAAGATTGGCCCCTGAGCTAACAACTGTTGCCAATCTTTTTTTTTTCTCTGCTTTTTCTCCCCAAATCCTCCCCAATACATAGTTGTATATTTTTTTAGTGGTGAGTCCTTCTAGTTGTGGCATGTGGGACACCCCCTCAGCATGACGTGATGAGCCGTGCCATGTCCGCGCCCAGCATCCAGACCTGTGAAACCCTGGGCTGCTCGAGTGGAGTGTCCGAACTTAACCACATGGCTGCGGGGCTGGCCTGGCAGTGTGTCTTTTGATAATAACATATAGTCGGAAAGTGTGTGTGTGTGTGTGTGTGCGCGTGTGTGTGTGTTCACTAGTCTGTTAATCTATGCCTTTTAAATTGAGAGTTAAATCCACTTATATTTATGGTGACAAATGTTTGTCATTATTTATATCTTATTTTGTGATTTCTATCTGATATGCTATGTCTCTAGTTCTTTTCTCAATTATTGCATACTTTCAATTGGTTTACTTTTTCACATTTTGATTCCCAGGTCTCATCTTCACTGGTTTGGAAAATATACCTTTTCTTTCTATTCTTTAAGTAGTTACTATTGAAATGTTAACCTGCAATGTTAGCTTTATAGTATCTTCTCTTAATCAATAATTTTGCTCTCTGCTCAATATATATAAGGATCATAAGCTATTGTGTCACTCACACTTCCCTCATTCCCTTACATGCCATAATTTCCAAAATTTAATACATTTTCAATGACAAAAATTAGTCATTATTCAAGTGATGTTTTAATACAATAAATACTTGGTTAGATATATCTACACATTTACCATTATATTTACTCTTTTTTTCTTTTTTCTCAGATCTTCTTTCTGCAATTAGTTGCTTGTCAGAGTAAACTCTAAGAATTTCCCATTCCAAGGTTCTCTTGGTTATAAAGTACTCATTTTTTGTTGCATCTTTATTTTTGAAAAACAGCTTTACTTGATGCACAATTCAATTAGACTGAGATTTCCTACAATATTTTGATTACTCCACTATCTGAACCCCATTGATGACCTTGAGAAGCCAACTCTCACCCCAATAATTTTTCTTTGTTCTTTGTTTATGAGTATTTTTAAAGTTTTCTATACTTTTTACTGTATGACTACAAAAATTTTAGGTGTCAATACTCGTTCATCAACAATTTTGTAAAAATATTTGTATTATTTCTTTGACTATTACCTCTCTCTTATTACATCAATGATCTCCTTTGGATCTTGATTTAGAAATATTTTTTGAAGCTTATCTTCCAACTCCCCATGTTTCTTTGATTTCCCTGATCTTTTCTTTTTCTTTGCCCAGTATGCTGTAAAATGCTTCCAATGAATTCTTTATTTCAGATATAGAATTTTTCACTTCAATAATTATATTTGCTTTTCTTCTAGAGAATCCATTTCTTCTCTGAGTTTCTCTATCTGTTTACCAATTCTATTCATCCTTACATGAAATCTTTTAATATATTATTTTAATGTACTTGACTGCTAATTCTAAAACTTAAGTTATTTATTGATATGTTTCTATTGTTTCCTTTTTATCGTTACATTTTTTTGTTGCTTCACACATCTAGTAATTTGTTCTTTTTTATGTTATGCTGGCTAATTTAAATGATATATCGTAGTGATTCTGGGTTTTGCTGTCTTCTTCTAAGGAACGTTGATGTTTGTTCTGGCAGGCAGTTATAGCTCTGGCGGATCTCCTGGATCTTATTAAAGCTTAGCTTGGACTTTGTTAGTGCAGAAATCTTTAAGTTTTGCCTTTGTTCTAGAGTGTTTCTTTTACTCGTGGGGCACAGTCCTTACTCCTAAGATAAAACCTTTCTGGTGTCTCAACTAAATTATCAAGTTGTTCACCAACAGTTCTAAACTATTGCTGGAGAAGAGCTCCAGTGCCTCTCTGGCACAGTGAAATCATCTCCAAAATTTCTTTCCAGCTACCAGTGCCACAGCACCCGCTGTCTTTCAGGCCTTGCAGAATCTTGCCCTACACTTGCATAGGTTAATACTGAGCCACTACCTTGGTGAAATCCCTGCGCAGAGTTCTGAAGCCTACTCCCGGAAGCTCCTCCCGCTGATCACTTGTCTCTCAAGTTTCAAGGACACTAGGACCTCCTACGTCTGCTCTTTCTCCATTGGATTTTCACCCATTGCTCTCCACTGTGTCCCACCTCCCCATGCAGCATTTTTTAATTTGCCTTTAGGTAGAAAGATGAGGTGAATGTGAAGCTCGTCTTCTCTGCTTGCCTTCTTTCAAGGATCTCAATCCTATGCTTCCCATTGTCCAATGCCTAGAAATTCTACCTATCGTTTTTCAAATATTTCAAATTATTTTTATGTTATTGTCATTTTTTGTCGTTTAAAATCCAACTTTTATTTCTTTAAACATAGAAAAGGCGTTTTTAAAAACATTTTGTAATATATAACATCTTTACCTGAAGTTTTGTGATTCTGGTCCTTTTGTTTATCATTTTTTCCTGAAACTTTGCTGATTTTTCTGACTCTTGCTAAAGGTACCTTGTCATATTTCTGTTACATGATTTTTGTTAATTTTAGTTAAATAGTTAATCTAAACTTTCACTGAGATTCCCACAGAGAGGTACCAGCAGACCTGGGTTGAACCTATCTTCTCTAGCATTTGTTTTGCCCAAAAAGTTTCCACTACAATTTAAAATGTTCCTTCCATGTTGTTGTTTTCCAGTGGGAGTGGGAGGAGGATGTACAAAGAGTGGGCATTAAATCCCAAACTCAAGCAAGGGTAAGTTAGTGACTTCTAAAAAATCCCACAAGAGTTTTGTTGTTATTGTAGTTGCTGTTGTTTTTGCCTTTTTAAATTTCACCTTTCACCTCCATCTAAAGCTCGGTGCAAGACAGAAAAGTATCCAGCCTATCTGACTCTTTGGTGAAGATTTCTTCTGTCTCACTGTTTTGTTCTTAGGCTGTAGCACTTTCAGAATCGTGCCTTTATATGTGTGAGGGAAGGTCTTTTATCTAGCTTCCCATCCTGAGGGTGAGGTTAGTTAAACCACAGCCACACCCAAAAAACTTCATCTTTGGAAGCTATGATGTTACTTGATTCTAAAGATGCACTCCAAAAGCACTGGGCATTCATCACCATGTTATCTACTTGGATTGATGGCTATGATTAATTCTTATCTTCTACGTGATTCCTTTTTGTAGGCTTCACAACTACTTAATTAAAAATATGTGTGTGTGTTCTGATATGTGTATATGTTTTATAACAAAACAGTCAATAGATATCTAAAAATTATATTTCTGAAAAAAGGAACTTCCCTCCCTTATTTTCTCTATTACAAAATCCTACTTAAAATTCATGATCCAGCTATGTCTTTTTACAGCCACCTTAACTCTCTCAACTACCTTTATTCATACACTCCTCTTTGTTCCCAAGACACTGTGCACATCCCCAAATTTCAGCAACCAGTAACCGAGTGTGGGAAATAGAGTCTCTCATCAGAGATTAGTTAAATAGGAAAGAAGCATTTCTAATTGCTAAAAATGTCACATGATCCAGTTGAGGCTACAACACATTTGTCCAGGTACTAATAAAGGAATGAAAAAAAGATATAATTGGGATAGTCATTGAGGAGAGTGAACATTAGACTTTTCTGCAGCTCATTATGAATCAACTGGATCAAAAACAAGTTCATAAACTTGGCATAATTATAGGTTAGTTCTAAATTTCAGCTATGATGTTACTTGATTCTAAAGATGCACTCCAAAAGCACTGGGCATTCATCACCATGTTATCTACTTGGATTGATGGCTATGATTAATTCTCATCTTCTACGTGATTCCTTTTTGTAGGCTTCACAACACAACTTCACAAATAGTTCAAAAATATTTTAAAGTCCATATTTGAGGAGCAATATTTTAACACTTGAATAGTGGTAATATTTGAAAAAGAATTGAGCAATCTAGCAATACATCGGATAGGAAATACTCCATCTTAGTTCCAAGAGGAGAAGGAATTTTTTTTGTCTAATATCATGCCCAAAATTGGGGAGAGCATATTTTATAAACTAAAATTAAATGGTCTTATTTAAATGTGAGACAGTTGGAGAATACTAATTACAAAATCCAAATTATCAAAATCTCCCTTTTGATCCATATATAATGTCAAAAACATGTGAGATTCTAAGAGGAAACATCTATTAAATACTCAGCAAGGGAGTGTTTAATCTCATTAGTCCAAAAGTAAACATATAAGTTGAACTGAATATATATCAGCATAAAAGCAAATCTAAGGCAGATTCGAAAAATGCATATTACAAATATTTTAAAGCCATAACAATGAAAAACATCATCCTTTTCTAATAAAACAATTAATTGAAGATAAAAACCTAGAGGTGATTTACTTATTAAATAGTTTGCTAAATGTTTATATTAAAGGTAATTACATATGTACCACTCTCTTTTAGCTACACAGTCTTTTCTCTTTGCCGATCGCTCTCTATTCCCATAACAATCTCTGAGTAACCTTCTCTTCAAAGTCAACCCATGATATTAATGTTTTGTATTTACCTGCTTGTTTTCTTTGCCAGTTGTACATTAGGTGAAGGCGTGAACTCCACTTACCTAATTCATTGTCATAACTTTGTGCCTGGCACAAAGCCTACCATATAAAAAGTTCACATCAGAGGTATTAAACTAAACTCATTTTATGTAAGCTAGGCAGGTGTGGAAATAAAAAACAACCAAATGAGTATAGACAAAGGCTATTCAGATCTTTCTCCAGCAAGGGAGTCAGCCACTGTCATTTTTGGCTGAGACTCAAAGGCAGGCAGAGGAGTGGGAAAGCTTTACAATGGGAAAAAGGGAAGGCTTCAGGGGCGCCTTGCTTGGAGGCTGTTGGCATGGGGAAGTTGTAGGTAGACTAACTAGAAGTGGGGCGTCCTGTGTATTTGAGTAGGGGTTCATATTTAGCTTTCTCTGGTTTGTACTAAATTAGAAGCAGGACAAATATTAGGGAAGGTATCAATTATTAATCAAGTCCTAGCCATTTGGGGCCAATTGTTACAGGGGTTATTGTTTCGCTATCTAGAGATAGTGGTCTGACTTCCTACAACTTTGACGTAGATAATAGGATGGCATCCTAGACTGGTTACTCCGGATAATTAATTGGTTTCCTGGGCTGGTTATTGCTGATTGTGGGTCAGAGTTCTATTTTTATATATGAGCTAGCCATTGTCTGTTGGCATATCCAGGCTCACATAAGCATCTAATTGAGAACATATAGAGTTTAGTGATCATTGTCCTGATACATAATACTTTACCAAAAAAAATAGCATTCTTCTAATCTTATATCTATATGAAAACAGAGATGCATAAAAATAAACGATGAAATCCTTCAGTCACAATATTTGATCTAACTTCACTGCAATATACAAGCAATTTTAAAATTATATTTGACTTTTATTAGATCATTAATCTGCAAAAACTTATAAAAGTAGACCAGAATAGATAACTGAATGTTTCAGACATAAAACTAGGAACAGTAAATCTAACTGAAAGGGAAAAGATACTAGACTGGCATTCATCTGTGCTGAACTAGATATTAACACATACAGATAAACCCAAATGTGGAATACATTAGTTTATTATGAATCATTGGAAAGTGGTTCAAATGACCTTATCAGACTCTAGGACAGCAAGAAAAGCTGGTTTAGCACAGCTTGTCCTCATGAAAAAACCGTAGAGATTAGTGTTGAAAATACTGGTTCTATTACTCCATTAGTGTTTGGAGACCAGTGAGGAAGAAAACCTTCTCACAGAGGGCTACACTTGGTTTGGGTATCACAGATAATTATAATAATTAATATGTGAATTATGTTACAATACAAAGTTTCCCAGCCAAGAAGAGGTGGATTTGATAAAAATGGCCACAGATTTAATATTAGTCTAAAAAACTTCCTCATCAATAACCATAGATGCTGTAGAATAAATGCGTCATGGCAAAAGATCTAAAGTGCGTTGATTTCAACAGTATAGAAAAACAATTAGCAAATTTTAAATGACATTTAATTTTACCCAATTTTCACAGGAAATATTTAGAAAAAAACAAAACAAAAAATCTTTGCCTTGATTATGGTTTATATTCATATAATGTATATGGAATTTAAACCTGAAGAGGAAGTAATAACAACTTCTCCATTCTCCAATGAAAACCCCAAACCCATTTGGCTAACTAGAAATAAAACAAGAAAATTTCATTTCTGTGCAATCTAACTTAATTTATTGTCTTTTCCTTTGAGATGTGCCTTTTCAGTTCATGGTGATGCAAGTCTTCTTAGAATGTCTCAGCGTAGACTTATCTTTAGACACACTCTCCTTTGCAGCACTAGATCATCCATACTTTTCCTAAGACTCTGCCCCATCAAAACATACAGACTGTCCCACTGTTCTTTCAGAGGATAGTTATTTTGTTAGTATTTTATTCAAGTTCGGCAAGGAAACATTTTTAGGGATAAACATAATTCAAGACACTGGTGTCGTAATATGAGCAAACAAGATTCCTGCTGTCCCGGAATCTGATCAATTCATTTGAGCGACTTATCAGTGAATCATAATAAGCCAATGTATTCCATGTCAGAGTTTGTCTCTATATTTGTAAAGTAAACTTGTAATTAGCCTAATATTTATTGACTTCATACAGTGTATCAGCCACTTTATTAGGTGTGTTGAAAAATTACCTCAGTGTTTATATCTGGAGGAATAGTAATCTCCATTTAGCAGATGATAAAACTGAGTGTCTGAAGGTTAATTGCTTTGTTAAAGGTCGCACGGGCAGGAAGCCCTGAAACTGTTATTCAGTCCAGTTCTTTTGTGATCTTCTGATACGAAAGCCAACATTCTTTATGCCCTGCCTACTGGCTTGTGCTATAACACAGAAAAATGAGATAACTGATGAAGCTCAAACATGGCCTGGATGGAAAATATATTAAGAACAGAACAATATTTCCTAGCATCCTCCCATAAATTTCATTGCCTTCCAGATAGTGTCGAAACTTTAAATATCATATAGGTCAACATCTTCTTTACTTTTTGGAAATTAAACCCAGAAAGTGGATGACTCTTTCTCAAGTTCAAAAAGCTACTGTACACACAGACTCAAAACTAGGACTCTGCTCTCCGGCACAGACACTTTTTTCTGAACACTGCAAGGCCACACTGAAGTCACACCTGTGGTGGGATGATTCTCATCTTAGCGAGACGTGTGACTGTGTCATTGTAAACACTCATTTGTTAACATAATGCCCTCTAAATTAACATAAGTGTGACTAGCTGTTAGACCCAGGGACAATTCATGTGCCTTGAAATGCATTTTCCTAAGTGCTTGTTTACATATGTGTAATAATAACCATTTAAGCAGTTAAATAAACTCAACTTGGAGAATTCCTAGAGAAGAAACAGGAAGTCTGAAAACTTCAGTGTAGTGACTAAAAAACAAAGATTTTCCTTCTCTCGTCCCTAAATAAATACTCCAATGTAACCAGCTTTTCATAATGAAAAGGGAAAGCATTCTAATGCCAAGGGAAAAATGAGGCAGAAAGCTTTTAGCTCAGAATTAATGAAAAGCTTCCTTAATATTCAATAAAATCTGTCCCTCTTTTGTTATATTTGGTATTTTAATAAGAAATTAATGATCAAAATTAAATTATTTTAAGGTTGGTTAAGCAGAGGCACTTAATAAGAGTAAATTTTGCTCTTGGTAGAAGGATAATAAATGCAAAGCTATATCTCTTGTCATAGTGCAGTTTCGAAAAGTGATTGAATTTTTCATGACTACTGATCCCAATGTCCTCTCCACAGAGAATCATTAAAACATATATCGTTATTATTTTCTATTGTACCATACATATCCACTATGCCTACATGATGCCAAAATAGTTTTAAAATGTGAAAGGTTTAGTTGACTTTGTCGTCCATGTATTCCAAACAACCAGTATGAATCACATTTTATTCCTTTCTTTGACCCTATGGACCAGTAACACCATCCTGACCATTTGAAACACAAAATAAGGATTCAAACACTTGAAAAATAAAGTTCTGCACAACATATATCAATAAAGGTACATCCTATAAAAATCTATCTCCTATGGGGCCGGCCTGGTGGCGCAGCGTTTAAGTGTGCACGTTCTGCTTCTCAGCGTCCCAGGGTTCACCGGTTCGGATCCTGGGTGCGGACATGGCACCACCTGGCAAAAGCCATGCTGTGGTAGGCGTCCCACATGTAAAGTAGAGGAAGATGGGCACGGATGTTAACTCAGGGCCAGTCTTCCTCAGCAAAAAGAGGAGGATTGGCAGTAGTTAGCTCAGGGCTAATCTTCCTCAAAAGAACAAAAATCTATCTCCTAGTGTCTTTTACTAGTATAATACTTCTAAGTATATTTGCTAATGTACACAGTATATGACATGAAGTCACTGCAAAATAATACAATTTATTATCATTTCGTGACCACTGATAATAAATCGGTATTACCGAGAATACTAATAGCATTTAATCAAAGTTATTTGTAGACGTTAGGGATACATTTAGCTGCAAATAATAGACACAAACACATGCATACAACTTCATTTACACAAATTAGTGAGGTGTCTTCCCCTATCATCTAATGATAAATTCAGAGAAAGGAAGTGCAGGAGTGGCTCAGTGTGTTATGATGTCTTCTCTGTCCCAGGTACCCTCTATTGTTTTTATTCAGCATCTTTAGAGTATGCATGTCAGAAGATTCTTCTCCACTTCCATGGTCACACCCCCATTCTAGGTAAAATAAAAAGGAAAGAAGAAGGGAATAGCAAATTATCATGAGAGAGTAGATAGCCTACTGTTAAAGGGGTTTTCCTAACGCCCCATCTGGTGAATCACATCTCATTGGCAACAACTGCTAAGAGTCACAAGGCTTTTAGTGGGCACCTCCGCTCGGACTGGAGTTTTGTCTTTCAGGAAGAGAGAAGAGATATGGTATAGGTAATTACCAATCTCTGCCACAGTATTTTATTATTCTGCTGCACAGAGGGTGAAAAGAATTAATATATCCAAAATAAATCAATCTAATTGTGCGAAAAATAAGTCAAAGAATACATTCTTTCCACCTCTCCCCAAAAGGAATAACATTTCTCTATTAATTAACTAAACTTCACTTATTAAATAGTGAAACTCAAATGAAGCATCTTGTCTTATGAATAGATGTTAAAGGTTGAGGGAATGGAGAAAAATATATGAACAGAAAACTAGGAAGGTATACATGACAGACAAAATATTTTGGATTCTATATTGTATTTAGACTAAAAAGGGAATGGCACTTGAGCTCAGTAAGTTTACATAATATAACCTTCACTATGCTTAAGAGATCAACTTTGTTATGCTATAAAGTGCAGTGATAAGTTCCTAAAGCATCATGGGAATGAGGGGGCTTGGTGAGGAAATCTTTGCTCATCAACAGGACTAAGTAGATGATGATAAGAAAATAGGTGATTTAACCAGAAAACAAAAAACATTAAACTAATTCTACTTGGCTAGAGAGGGAACATCTCCTTTCAGCACCAAAGTCAAGGTGATGAAAATAATGAATACTCATAGTTCTAGAAAAGAGAGATCATCTATAACAATAACTATAAGTTAATATCAAAAGAAGTTAAAAGTTTTAATTAATTGCAGTTATTTAACCATGACAAGCAATACCATAACTGATTTTCATGTTTAATTGATTAATGACAAATCATTACAGTGAACATTCTTCTGAAAGCAAATCAATTGACAGTTGCCTCATATTTCGAAAGTCAGCTGATCTGTGGTGGACTCACTCCAGTCAACAAACTTCTGTAGGTAACTTTACTCCCCTCTTACGTTGGAATCCACACAAATACACTCCTAAGGCAGCAAGCATCCCAACATTTCCTCAGCAGACAACACAATTCCATAACAAACACTCCTCAAAATCCCGATATGAGTTTGGCTGGATTCTGAAGGAGATCGGTTCCAAGCTGGGTGAGGACTTTTCCTGTTTTTTTCCTTTCCTCTCTTTAGTTCTGTTCTTGGTCAAAGCTGCAGAGAGAGCATCAGGGATGGTCCAGATCTTCACTACTGTTGATTCTCCTTGAAGAAACGTTCCATTTGCAGAGGTCTAGTGTTATAGTTCAAATGTTGTTCAGCATGACTTCACCACGTTTCTGTCTTTGACACATTTTGTCTGAACCCTTCGTATGGACAGTGACTGAGGAGAAGAATTTGAGTCTCTAAACAGAAAACAAACAAGTCTGAGAAAAACCAGGATGACCACAGATGAAGCATTTGATCACCATATATGAGTGTCTGAATGTTGTGTTAGATTCTGTTTGCTAATGTTTTATTCAGAATTTTTACATCTATACTCATATCCAAGATTGGTGCATGGTTTTCCTTTGGGTGGCTCCATTCATCCTATTCAAGTATCACTTTCATATAATCTGGAATAATTTATGTAGCAATGCAATTTTCTGGTCTTTTAAGTGTCACTGAACATCCTCAATGAAATCATCTAAACTTGGTACATTTTATCAGAGTATATTTTTAATACTTTTATTTACTTCTTCTATAGAATTTTTTCTGTTTAATTTTTTCCCTCAACTCTCATCAAATTTGATTCATGTATTTTCCTTAAAAAATATCCATTTCATCTAGAATTTCAAAAATTCCTGGATAGATTTGTGTGAAATATCTAATTTTCCTTAATTTCCTTTTGTAATGTCTAGCTTTCCTTTGTAATTTTTTATTTTGAATATTTGTTTTTTCCCAATTTCCCTTTGTTTATGTTGGCCTATTTTATTAATTTTTTAAATCGCATTTGATTCATTAACTGTTTATGTTACTTCTACTTGTTCTGCCTCCTTAATTTCTTCTTTTATCACTATTCCATCCTATCTTGTCCTTCCTTTTGATTTATTTTGTGATTTCCTATTTTATTGAGTCGGCAATTAGTTCACACCTACATTATTTAATTTTCATTGATAAAGTATTTAAAACATTATTTTTTCTTCTGTCCACTGCTTTAAATGTATCTTGTAGGTATAAAATGTTTATATTATTGTAGTTTACAAGTTCTCCAATTTTGATTTGCATTGCCCCTTTCATCCAGAAGCTTTCTAATAGAACACTTTCAAATTTCCAGGTGATAAGGACTTTTTGAATTTTTATTTTATTAGTTTTCAAGTCTTCTTACATTTTTCTCAGAGAGTGTTTGTAACCTTTCTATAACATGGAACTTAATAATGTTGTTTCAAATGTAATGTATAGGCAATTTTCTGTCAATGTTCTATGTGTGTTTGAGCAGAAGATATAGTCTCTCTCACAGTGTATAATGTTTGAGACATCGTCTAAAAATCTACCTTAAGGATTGTGCTGTTGAGGACTTTTTGTCTTTATTGCTTGGTTCATGTGACCCATATTTAACTGTGAGTGGCTTAAGTCTCCTATTAGTATATTTCTGTTTATTTCTTCTTGAATCCCCTGTAGTTTCTGTTTACAAAGATTATTACTATGTTTTTTTGGATATAGATATTCAAAATTTTAATACTTCGATATGAATTGGACTTTCAGAATCTTAAATTGTCTTCTTTGACATATTTAATCCTTTTTAATACTGGATTCCCTTGTCTAATATCTGTAATGCAACCTTGACCTTCCTGATGTTTAAACATTTTTCCTATACATCTCTGCCCTTTTATTTTTAGGCTGCGTGAATTCTTTTATTTTAGGTAATTGTCTTGTATACAACACAGAGCTGGATTTTGTTTGTGAGAAAAATTGAAAATCTTTTTAGTAAGTGAGTTAAATCCATTTACATTTATATGTTTTTTCCCAACTCTGTCATTTTACTTTGTTACATTTATTGTATGCATGTATGTACTGTATTGCTTTCTTCACATGGTCTAATTCCTTAGCATTCTTTTTATTTCCTTTTGAGATATAGATTGATTTTATTATTATATATTTATTTTACATTATTTTGTTCTGTTTTTTTCCTCACAGGTACTCTAATTGTGTGTATTGTAGATTTTCTTTGTCCTGTACTCTGTATGAATGGTTTTTTTCCTGACCTTTATACTTTTCTCTATTTCATCTTCATGCTCTTGTCTGTTTTCAAGCATCTCCTCAATGCCCTTCATTAAATTTTAAGTGAGCATATTCTCCCTTTGATGGCTTGTAACTTAGTCTTCATTTTTAAGATGTTGTGTTACTTTTGCTCAATATTTTTTCCTGAGTTTGGTTAGTTCTTTTACATCTTTCTGTTGTTTATACATTTATGACCTGAGTTTTTGAATTCTTGATTTAAGACATTCTTCATATTTGAAAATTTTTGCTCAAATATATTTTATTTAAGTTGAACATTGTGATGCAGTTTTCTTTGGTCTTATATTTGTGATTGGTGGAAGAATTTTCGTTATTTGAAACATTTTTATTCTAGTTTTCTAAGTTTTTCTTCTTTCTGAAGCATTGTAGGGGTATTGTTTCCTACTTTCTGTTCATTTCCCCCTGGACCAGCTATAACAGTTGTGTGTAGTCATATGGGAAAGTATGGAAGTCGAACTAGGTTTCTTAGCTCAATACCGCCCTCTTCCATTGGTGTAGTAAAGTGCAACTTCTTTTACTTAGGGTGTTCTTTCCAGAGAAAAGTCGAACAGTTGTCCCCAAATATTTCCATGTCCCCAGAACCTGTAAGTGTTATCTTATATGGCAAAGAAGACTTTGTGATTCAGTTAAAGACCTTGAAATGGGGAGATTATCCTGGGTTATATGGGTGGACCCAATATAATCACAATGGTTCTTATAGCAGGGACCTAGGAAGATTTGTTCTCCATATTTACCATTCAGGGTGGGATCTGTCTTTCTGAGAGTGATTATACCCATGTTTCATCACACCCAGGTGTGGGATCAGAGTTGTTTCTGGCGGGTAGAGGTGTTTATTTTTCATGTGTATGGAAAGTTTGAAGTTCATAGTGTTCTCCATCTCGTAGTCGTGCTGAAGATGTGAGTTACAATTTTTTTGGTGAGAGGTGAGCAGAGAGATTTTAATTTAGGTCACTACCATTATTCTGTGATAAACCAGTAATCTAGGCAGTATCTACTGACTCCTTTATATGAATAATGAAGATTTTGCTATCTTCAACATTTGCTGCCTTTAAATGAGAATTTTGTTATATATATGTTATTTTATTTATCTTTATAATTGTAGGTGATATTCTTGAACCTCTATCAATATATGAAAAGTTCTTTTTGCTCTACGCTTTGTCAGATAAGGATGTTATAAGCAACACTGCTTTTTTCTCCCTTTTCACTGCCCACATTCTCTCATCTACACATCTACTTTTACTTTTAAATTATCATGGTGATAATCATTTACCTTCTGTTCACCAATAACTTACTTTTTCTTAAGTTTGCTCTAACATTTAGCTCAGTAGTTTGTTTATATCATTATGATTTTATGAATCTTACTCAGTATAAGTTGTGAGTTAGAATTATATTTCCTTATCCATTGAAAAAATATAAGCCTGGCCCTCTAAAAGGACACTGTACCTACGCTCAAGATCAAATGGAAACTTGAGTTATTTTCTTTAAGTGATGCCATCTTTTAGAAAATTAGTACTTCGTGTATACAGTTTTTATAAATCCTTTGTTTTCTTATCAGAGCCTCATCTTTCCATGAGCTCTTACATACTGTTTTTGCCTGTGCCGTATGCTTATTGCTTTGTTTGCAGGAATTCACTTAATTTTTTTACAATAATCCCATTATCCCAATTGTGCAGATGAAGAAATTGAGGTGCTGAGATACTGATGAATGTACCATACGCTACAGAGTTGATGACCTTAAGTGAACCCTGCTATTCTGACTTTAAATCACCTAATCTATTCTAAGTCCCCCTTCACCTTTTACACTGACCCCCCTCTCAGGGGACTCCCTCTTAGATCCCTCGCTCCTGCTGTTCCAATTTATAATGCTCACAACATAGGCAGGCTGACATTGCCATCCTGTCACTCCCTTGCCTCCCTTAGACTGCTCTCTGGATTAAATCCAGAACTAATTATTGAACCGGTGCTACAGCACAGCTGCTGGCACCCGGGCTCATTGGGCTGTGCCTGAGTTCTACAAAATGCACCTGATTTGTTTTCTAGTTTTCCTGGAACATATCCCAAAATAGTTCCCTAAGAAAGGATACATGTCAGGTGAAAGTACCAAGCTACCATGTTTTAAGAATATCTTTATGATAGCCTAGCAATTAATTCATAGATTACTCAGGTGTGAATTGTAGGTGAAAATTTTTTTCTTATGATTTTTTAAAATATTGTTACAGTGACAAAGAAATCAGTTTTATGTTGTATTCAGATTTAAATCTGCTGAAACCAGCATTTGTTTTTCTTAAATATCCCAAAAGAATAAAAACTAGACGCAAGAGACTGGTATTTTTCTATTAGAAAAGGCTAAACTCTTTTTATATACCCAAGTAAGATTAATACAGTTCATTAACTTATTTTCCTACAATGGTCTATAGATTAAATGAACAATAAAATGCTTTGCAATTTAAATAAGACCCTTTTGCACTTGTCTAGTTTATTAATGGCAGTCTGTTTTTACCATGCTCCTGAGGTTATAGACTTTAAGTATCTGTATCTTACAAGCATAATGATATTTTATTCCCAAGACCTATCAACTTCCTTTAAGACTATTATTTTAACCAATGTGAGATCAAAGTATTCAGCTGATTATTTACGTTTCCTTTTTCTTTAGACATCTAGGGTTCCCAACGGGAAGACGTACACCAGTCTGTTTTTTGTTCTCCTCCAAAAAATTTGCTTAGTTTCATTTAGTTTGGTTTTATTGGTTTGATTCCTCTCTGGAAGCTTTTAGAATCTCTTAATTCTTGATGTTGTGAAATTTCACAGTGATATAATTAAATGTAGATATATGTTCTGTTGTTAGGCTGGGCACTAAGGAGATTTTTTAAAATTTGAATATATGCATTCAACTTTGAGAAATCCTCTTCTATAGTTACACTCCCACCATTTTTAAAGAAAACTGGGTATTTCTGATAACGTCCGCCTTGGTTTGGCCTACCATGTCCTTTCTCTTCTCTCGTTATCTATCTCTGTGTTTTGTTTTTTTATTCTATATTCTGGAATATTTCTAAAATGTATTATCCTTTCTTTATTTTGATTTATCTTTCAACTTGGCAATCTTCTTTCCAATTTGGAAAAGCTCTTATCTCTTTCTTGAATTTATCTTTTTTTTAAATATAGCAATCTGTTCCTATATTTATAAATATAATTCTTCTTTACTTTCTTTGAATATATTAACTCTGTCAAAAATAACTCTAATTTTTTTTTCAATTTCTTGAATAGCTTCTTCTGGAGTTACTTTTCTTTTTGTTTGTTTATGGCCATTGTCTTTCATAGCGTTAACTGTTTTTATATGCCTGGGGATCCTCAATTTTCCATTATGATAGACGTGCCTACTGGTGGGTATATAAGAATCGCTTTCTTTAATGTTATCTACCTGAGTAGAGTTCTGAAGATGTACTGTCTGGCAGACAAGACATG
Source organism: Equus przewalskii (assembly GCF_037783145.1). Classification (NCBI taxonomy): domain Eukaryota; kingdom Metazoa; phylum Chordata; class Mammalia; order Perissodactyla; family Equidae; genus Equus; species Equus przewalskii. Next base: position 72,911,064 of record NC_091833.1, on the reverse strand, counting down.
CCAGCTCACACGTCTTATTTTAGCATAGGCTTCCTATCAGGCTGCAATTCCCATTCCTCCAAACTCACACTGAACTTGTTTGGCTGTTTTGTTTTCTTTTTTAATCTCTTCAGTCCCCTAAAATAGATTGCTCTTTAGACAGTTTCCCCTCCTAATTATTTATTGCATTTTCTTTAGTCTAGAGCACCAAAATATGCATTTAAAACTTTACCTTTCTCCAACTTGTTTTAATATTTTGATGAATCTCTCTGTTTTCTGCCTACTTCCCTCTTCTGCACTCCACAGAGCAGAGTATCTTAGAAGTTCCAATGCCATCCTTTTTCCTGCCTCCTCCACCACCCATTTGTCACCATAGATTCCTTTTCTGCATTACCTCAACAGTCCCTGTCTTCCTTCTTAGAGAAATTTGTTGAAATGTCTCATCTGCTGTTGAGTTGCCTACCCAACTTCCCTTTCTGTTTGTGGAAATTGTTTGATTCACTTTTATAATTTTTTAACTTTTTATTTTAATACAATTAAAGGAAAAATGGAAGCTAAGTGTGTGGGCCTAGTTTGCCATTTTGACACTAAACATGCCATTTGAAATTGTATGACTAGAAGTTATTGACTGATTTTCTAGCTCCCCAAAATGATGCAAAATAAAAAATAAGTCTTTGGGGAAACTTGCAGTTAACTTATGCAATGAGGAGAAATACTCAAATTCCTTTCCCAGTAAGAGCATTTCTACGGCCTCAACTCTGATCACGCTGCTTTCATTCCAGAGATCACAGAGCATAGCAGAAGACTCTGCACCTTGAACTGATATTGCCCTTTACAATCCCCAGCACCTTTCTACATAGCTTGCAATTCCAAGATTCAGATTCCTTGTCTCTCTCAAGGTTGCATTGCAACATTCTACCAGGTAGATGCTGGCTTTAGCCACTCCCCAAAATCACCACCATTCTCCCCCAGGCCATGAAACAAAAGTCCATATGTTAAAAATGCAAACACCTTCGAAGCAGGGCTCTTATTGCCAAATATTTCCTAAAAATTCTGGAGCATCTTCTGCAAAATACATCTGCTACTTCTCTATCATTAACATTATTGCCCCTTTATTTTCTAATTCTCTGTCTCCCTCCCCCAACAATAGTGTTATGCTCACGAGAAAAACATTCATGTCACAGTCTTAATTAGAAATTTTATATTTTTAAATAGAAATACAGAGGTATATTTAATACACTAGAATTTTGCAAAGGAGGAATTATCAGTCAGTGTGATAGTATAGTAAATAGAAATTTAGCCATTTGAATTTATTTCATAGAGAATTCCAGTTAGAAAGAACCTCTAAAATAAACTTCTTTACTGTAAGAGAGAATTAATAGCCTATTTCTTCAGCCTTCCAAAGACCTGAAAGTGATAAACCGCTCAATTCTTCAATGTGAAGAGTTGCTCCATTTGCCCTGAGTACAAGATTTTAATGATGCTGTTGTTTAAGCGCTTGTCTGCAATGGAAATGCTGTGAAGGAAAACGACTGGGTAAATTTCCGGAGAGCACTCATTAGTTTTCTTGTGGTTTACTGCTCCATCCATGTGTGCACCATACTTGAGTACTGTTGACAAATCTGCGGAAAAGCATTGTTCTTGTTTTCAGTATGATGGAATAAAGTTCTTTCTTCATTATAAAAATATGTATACCAACAACTGTAATGTTTAAACTATTAGAACACTGCAAAGTGCCTATATTAAAACCAAATGTTATACAAAGTATCTTTCCTGGAACATTTGTGCTTTTCCTACATAGTACATCCTTATAAAAAACTATCCATTTCAAAGTTTAAAAAAATGTCTAGAGGGTCCAGCCCGCTAGCATAGTGGTGAAGTTCACATGCTCTGCTTCAGTAGCCCAGGGTTCAGGGGTTCAGATCCCAGTTGGGGTGCCAGGCATGCATCTACACACCACTCATCAAGCCACACTATAGTGATGTCCCGCATACAAAGTAGAGGAAGATTGGCACAGATTTTAGCTCAGGGACAATCTTCCTCACAAAAAGAAAAAAAAATTGTTTAGACTATCACTGAAAAATGTAAGTGCTGTGTCAGAAATGTATTACATAACAAAAGTAGATCATTATATCTTCAAATTAAAGAAAAATCCTAGAAATCATTCACATATTTTGGAATTAGTGAGTATATATTTACCAAAATATTCAACCACAACATCCATATCACACCATTTCTTTTTTCACAAACAGATTGCTCTTTGAATAAAGTATTCCACCAAATTGATCACTTAATTTGCCAAAGCATCATGCATCTGGATTATAAATCCTCAAACATAACATTTCCCAAGTTAAAAATATTGGCTGCAACTTTGAAAATTTTGTCCCCCATCTATACATGTGGATGCTCCCTCTGGGCAGCATTTTTTACATAGTAAGAGATAATATACTTTAATCTAGAAAATTATTCTAGTACTTTTGTGCACTGAGATAAAGAGCACATGTTCTAGACTAAATCATAATTTTTTAAAGAGTATATTTAAAGAATTTGGGGGCCAGCGCAGTGGCATAGAGGTTAAGTTCACATGCTCCACTTCGGCGGCCCAGGGTTTCCCAGTTCAGATCCCAGGTGTGGACCTACACACCGCTTGTCAAGCCATGCTGTGGCCAGCATCCCACATATAAAGTAGAGGAAGATGGGCACAGATGCTAGCTCAGGGCCAATCTCCCTTAGCAAAAAAGAGCAGGATTCGTGGCTGATGTTAGCTCAGGGCTAATCTTCCTCAAAAAAAAAAAGAAACTATTTGAATTGTGCTTTCAATAAAGTGTTCTTTAAGTAGAAATGTTTCATTTTTCAGATGTGAAGAAATCATTTGCGTTAGCAGTAATTTTTTTTTTGAGGAAGATTAGCCCTGAACTAACATCGGCCACCAATCCTGCTCTTTTTGCTGAGGAAGACTAGCCCTGAGCTAATATCTGTGCTCATCTTCTTCTGCTTTATGTGGGATGCCTGCCACAGCACGGCATGACAAGCAGTGTGCATGTCCGCACCTGAGATCCGAACCAGTGAATACTGGGCCATTGAAGTCGAGAGTGCGATCTTAACCACTGTGCCACTGGGCTGGCCCCAGGAATAATTATTTTTATTGAGATATAATTAACAAATAGTAAATTAATTTCAGATGTGCAACATATTGATTCAATATTTGCATGTATTGTAAAAGGATCACCACAGTAAGTCTAGTTACCACCCATCAAATACATAGTCATACATTACTTTTTCTTGTGGTGAGAACTTTTAAGATTTGCTCTCTTAGCAACTTTCAAATATACAATATAGGATTGTTAACTATAGTCACCATGCTTTAAATTATATCCCCATAAATTATTTATTTTGTAACCAGAAATTTGTACCTTTTGACCCCCTTCACCTATTTTGCCCTCTTATCCAAGCCCCACCACTGGCAGCCACCAATCTCTTCTCTGTACCTATGAGTTCAGTTTTTCGTTTTGTTATTTTTTTAGATTCCACATATATGTGAGATCATACAGTACTTGTCTTTGTCTGTCTGACTTATTTTACTTAGCATAGTGCTTCAAGGTCCATTCATGTAGTCAAAAATGGAAAGATTTCCTCCTTTTTTATGGCTGAATAATATTCCATTCAAATATATAGCAAATTTTCTTTGTCCATTCACCTATCAATGGACAGTTGGGTTGCTTCCCTGTTTTGGCTATTGTAAATAATTCTGCAATGAACATGGGGGTGCATAAAACTTTCTGAGTTAGTGTTTTTGTTTCCTTTGGATAACTACCAAGAAGTAGAATTCCTGGATCATATGGTAGTTCTATTTTTAATTTTTTGAGGAACCTCCATACTGTTTTTCATAGTGACTGAATCAATTTACATTCCCACCAACAATGCACAAGCATTCCCTTTTCTGCACATCCTTCCTAACCATTGTTATCTCTTGTCTTTTTGATAATAGCCATTCTAACAGATGTGAAGTGATATCTCATTTGCATTTCCGTGATTATTAGTTACATTGATTTCCTTTTCATGTACCTGTTGACCATTTGTATTTCTTCTTTGGAAAAATATCTATTCACATCCTCTGCCCATGTTTTTAATTGGGTTGTTTGTTCTTTTGCTATTGAGTTGCATGTGTTCTTCATATACTTTAGATATTAACCACTGATCAGATACATGACTGGCAAATATTTTTCCCCATTCAGTAAAAGTTAACTTTTTATTTTGTTGATGGTTTTCTTTGTTGTGCAGAAGCTTTTTAGTTTGATGTAGTCTCACTTGTCTATTTTTGTTCTGTTTCCTTTGCTTTTCGTGTCAAATCCAAAAAATCATCACTAGAACTCATGTCAAGGAGTTTACCACTTATGTTTTCTTCTAGAAGTTTTATGGTCTGGTCTTGTGTTAGTCTTTAATCCATTTTGAATTGATTTTCATGTGTGGTATGAGGTTGTGGTCCAGTTTTCCCATCATCATTTATTGAAGAGACTGTCCTTTACCTAGTGTATATTCTTGAAGAGTTTTCATCTCACCGTTGACTATGATGTTAGCTGTGGGCTTGTCATATATGGCCTTTATTATGTTGAGGTACATTCCCTCTAGTCTCACTTCATTAAGAGTTTTTATCATAAATGGATGTTGAATTTTGTCAATTTTTTTTTGCTGCATCTATTAAGATGATCATATGATTTTTATCCTTTATATTATTAATGTGATATATCACATGGATTGATTTGCATATGTTGAACCATCCTTGTATCCCTGGAATAAAACCCACTTGATCATGGTGTATGATCCTTTCAAAATATTGTTGAATTCAATTTACTAAAATTTTGTTGAGGATTTTTGCATCTATGTTCATCAAGGATATTGGCCTGTAATTTTCTTTTCTTGTGGTGTCCTTGTCTGGTTTCCATATCAGGGTAATGCTGACCTTGTATAATGTATCTGGAAGTGTTCCTTCTCTTCTGTTTTTTTGGAAGAATTTGAGAAAGATTGGTATCAATTCTTCTTTAAATGTTTGGTGGAATTCACCAGTGAAGCCATTTGATCCTGGGATTTTCTATGTTGGGAAGCTTTTGATTACTGATTCAATCTCCTTACTGGTAATTGGTCTGATCAGATTTTCTTTTTCTCCACGATTCAGTTTTGGAAGCTTGTATGTTTCTAGGAATTTACCCATTTCTTCTAAGTTGTCCAGTTTGTTGACATATAATTGTTCATAACAGTTTCTTACAATCTTTTGTATTTCTGGGGTCTCACTCCTCTTTCATTTGTTTTTATTCATTTGAAAACTCTCCCTTTTTTTGTTGGTGAGTCTAGCTAAAGGTTTGTTAATGTAGATTATATTTTGGGCAACACTCTTAGTTTTCTTGACCTTCTCTATTGTCTTTTAGTCTCTATTTCATTTATATCCACTGTGATCTTTATTATTTTCTTCCTTCTACTAACTTTGGGCTTGTTATTTTTCTAGTTCTTTGATGTGTAAAAGCAGGTTGTTTAGAGGCTGGCCCTGTGGCCAAGTAGTTAAGTTCACGCACTCCGCTGCAGGTGGCCCAGTGTTTCATTGGTTCAAATCCTGAGCGCGGACATGGTACTGCTCATCAAACCACACTGAGGCAGCGTCCCACATGCCACAACTAGAAGGACCCACAACGAAGAATATACAACTATGTACCAGGGGGCATTGGGGAGAAAAAGGAGAAAAAAATAAAATCTTAAAAAAAAAAAAGTAGTTTGTTTAGTTGAGATCTTTCTTGTTTCTTGAGGTAGGCCTGTATTGCTATGAACTTCCCTCTTGGAGCTGCTTTTGCTCCATCCCATATGTTTGAGTATGTTGTATTTTCATTTTCATTTGTCTTGAGGTATTTTTTTTATTTCTTCTTTGACCTATTAGTTATTCTATAGCATGTTGTTTAATCTACACATATTTGTGAATTTTCTAGTTTGCTTCTTGTAATTGATTTCTAGTTTCATACCATTGTGGTCAGAAAAGATGCTTGACATGATTTCAAGCTTCTTGACTTTATTAATACTTGTTTTGTGGCCTAATATGTGATCTATACTGGAGATCCAGGTGTGCTTGAGAAGATGTGTATTATACTGCTTTTGGATGGAATGTTCTGTATGCGTCTGTTAAGTCTATCTGGTCTAACATGTCATTTAAAGCCAATGTTTCCTTACTGATTTTCTGTCTGGAAGATCTATCCACTGACGAAACTAGAGTATTAAAGTCCCCTTCGATTATTGTATTGCTATTTCTCCCTTTAGGTCTGTTAATATTTGCTTTATATATTTAGGTGCTTCTATATTGGGTCAATAAACACTTACAAATGTTACATCCTCTTGTTGGATTGACCCCTTTATTATCATGTAATGACCTTCCTTGTCTCTTATTAAAATTTTTGTCTTAAGTCTATTTAGTCTGATATAATTACAGCTATCCCAGCTTTCTTTTGGTTTCTATTTGCATAGAATATCTTTTTGGATTACTTTACTGTCAGTCTGTCTGTCCTTACATCTGAAGTGAGTCTCTTGTAGGCAACATACAAATGGGTCTTTTTTTTTTTTCATCCATTCAGCTACTCTGTCTTTTGATTAGAAAATTTAGTCCAGCTACATTTAAGTAGCTATTGATCAGTATGGACTTATGGCTACTTTTTCAATTGCTTTCAGGCCATTTTGTGATTCTTCTGTTCCTTTTTCTTCCCTTGATTTCTTCCTTTGTGATTTGATAATTTTCTATAGCAGTATGCTTAGATTCCTTCCTCTTTATCTTCTGTGTATCTATTATAGATATTTGCTTTGTGATTACCATAAGGTTTGCATAAATCTACTTACAAGAGTAGTAAGAGTTGATCAACTCTTAAGTTGTTAACAACTTAAGAGTTGATCAACAAGAGTTAAGACCAACTTAAGTTTGAACACATTCTAAGCTCTACATTTTTACTCCCCACCTCATGTTTTATGTTTTTGATATCACAATTTAGATCTTTTTATCTTGTGTATCCATTAACAAATTATTGTAGTGGCAGTTATTTTTAATACTCTTGTCTTTTAATCTTCATATTAGCTTTATAAGTGATTAACCCACCACATTTACAACATTATGTTATTCTGCATTTTATTATATATTTACATTTACCAATGAGATTTATACTTTCATTTTTTTCTGTTACTAATTCCTGGATCTGGATATCTGTTTGCTTCCTCCGGTATGGAAATTTTCAGCCATTATTTCTTCAAATAAGTTTTCTGTCCCTTCCTCTCTCTCTTCTCATTCTGGGACCCCTATAATTCAAATGTTGGTCCACTTTGTGTTGTCCCATAAGTTCCTTAAGTTATATTTACTTTTTTATTCCTTTTTCTTTCTGCTGCTTTGATTGTTTGAGTTCCACTGCCCTGTCTGAGTTCATTTATCCTTTCTTCTGCTTCCTCTAGTCTGCTTTGAATCCCTCAAGTGTATTTTTCATTTCAGTTATTTTGTTCTTCAGCTCTGTGGCTTCTATTTGGTACTTTCTTATATTTTCTGTTTGTTGAAATTTTTACTTTGTTTATCCATGTTCTGAAGTTCAATGAGCATCTTTATTACTTTTGGACTCTTTTTCAGGTAAATCACTTATGTCCATTTCATTAATGTCTTTTTCAGAGATTTTCTCTTATTTTTTCATTTGGAACATATGCCAGTATTTCTTCCTTTTCCGTGACCCTCTGTATCAGTTTCTGTGTATTAGATAACACAGCCACCTCTCTCAGTCTTGAAGGAGTAGCCTCATGTAGATAATGAACCTTATCATTCACCCCTGCCCTAGCTCTCAGTTCTCTCTCAAACCTTTGTGATTGTCCAAGTAGCATACTTTACCTCTAGTGGCTCCTAGTAGTTGAGTGTATGTGAAGACCTGTCAGTGTCCCAAAGGGAAGGATCTCTGTCATCACCTAGATTCAGGAGATTGGAAGCCAAACCCTTAGGCAGCAGCTTTTAAAGTATGCAAATATACCTCTTTCACAGAAAGACAAGGATCCTAATTGTATTGCCTCCCTGCTGTGCCCTGGACGTAATAGCCATTTAATAACTCTTTTTCATTTTTGTTATAGTCCTACAGGACACATGAGCATAAGCCCTTCTGGCCACCATGGCCAGATGATGTAGAGGTGTCCCGTGGGCAGCAGCTGCAAAAATCAGGGTGCTAGATATGAGTACAAGCTCCTTTCTGGGAGATACCAGAAAGCTAGAGCAAGACAGTGTGAGAATGCAAAGATGGCCCCTCTAGCCTCTGTCTTCCAAGAGCATTTCAGTAGACCCCTAGATGTGTGTTAAACTAGATGCCTGCCCCTCAGGCTGATGCTTTAAGACAAGCTAATAAGCCTCTTTCACATAAAGTCTGAGTGCCTCTCAATTGGCTGCCTCTGTACTGGTGCCTGGAGTGAGTGCATCCCATGCAGAAACCCTTTAAGATCCATTTCTCAGTTTGCTGTAGCCTTGTAAGTCTCATGGACTCAAACCCCATTGGCTTTCAAGGCTGGATGTTTTGAGGGCTCATATCTTGGGTGCAGGTCTTAATAGAGTGGGTGCCAGATGTGGGGTTTAAACCCTTTGCTTTTCAGAAAGAAGCTTGGATTTGTGAGTTTCTTCCAGATTTGGGTCACCTCAATACTGGGGTTTTTTAACAAGACTGTCTCAGACTCTCCTACATGCTTCATTGTGTGCTTTTTCTCATTTGCCTGATGTGTAGGAGTCACTTAGCTAGCTTTCAGGTTTTTTCAGAGAAAATTGGCCCATAAGTAACTGTCAAGTATAACGTTTATTAAACCATATCTTTTTGCCTAACTAAAAGCATTTTAAAAAATCGTATGGATGCCCAAATATCTGTCTTCTTTATCTAAATATATGTAAATATAAGAAGAAGAGAGTACTGTATAACTCTTATCTGCATCCTCAAGTTTCTACCATGCTATTTCCAATAAATAATTTGCAAAGGTATTTTTCTATACCAGCCATATTAACTAGTTAGATGGATGATATTATTTCAACATGCTAATAATACAACCTTATTATGTTCTCTAGAAAAATGATTCTTAACTGGTGGTAGTGAGGGAGTAGGATATCATACATCCCTCTTAAAATCTAATAAAGCTCTCCAGGAAAATGCAACTATGCACATACAAACAAAATTTGCACATATTTTCTGTGATTCATATATACTGATCCCCAAGGGTGTATGCAAAAAATGTTATCAGGAATTGCACTGTGGTAGACCTGAGAGTGAGGAAGGAGAAGAAGAAGGCCATATTAGCTGTAGGAATTTCCCTCATGCTGTAAATAATAAACGTTTTGGAGGTGAGTAACAGATGACAATAGGCCTTGCCATCCTCGGGTGATTTAATGACATACTGCAGGTCTTCTATGGGTACAAAATAGGAGTGACCCTCCCTGAATTACCTAGAACATATAGCTTTCTTGGTCAAAGATAGAAATTTACCTTTTTCTCTTTAATAGTTTATTAAGTGATCTCGATTTGAAAAGATTTGATGCAAGTTGATATAAAAAAGCTTTAGTGTACTTCCATTCATCAAAGCTGAATAAATAGTCTCACTGTAACCTGACTTTGACAAGTGAAAAGACTTGTGAAAATTGACTACAGTGAAAACCAGAATGTGAACTGTGGACAGGAACACAAAGAAAGCATGAAGACAGTTACTGAAGGAACAAAATGTTTATCAGACAATGTTGACATTACAAAGCTCTGTCCTTGTAGCTAACATTTCAACCTTGGGAAAATAAGTGATAGTCGATTAAAATTTTATGAATAGGTAGATAGTACTTATGATATCTAATCTGATGAAAGCCTCGTTTGACAAAACAGTTACTATTCAAGATAGTAAAGGTTAAAAACAATAGCTTCTGCTAGAGGAAATAGCTCAAAATTCACGAGAAATGTTCTATGAGACTGCTAAGTTAAGACCCATTTCCAAGAAATAAAGGACTGATTAAGTGTGTGTACCATGTGACCCTAACATTTTTTCCTATTGCTATCAAATGTAATAATCTTTACAGCTTTCTGCTGAAATGAATAAAGAAGATCATTTTCCACAGTGAGAAATTCACATAAGGAGAGGAGTGAAGACAATATACAACCTTCTTAGCTCTTTTTCTGTGCTTCATGTTTTTATGTAATTTTATTGTGTGTTATGTTTTTAAGAAATGACAATACATTTATTCATATGCAACACTATAATGTTTTCTTTTGAGAGTTAAGTGTGGACACATGTCTTGTTGGGTAGAACTTTCTAGGTAATACCTACTTCTACTCATCAATTATTGTCTATACTGGGGCAATTGTCATGAAAAAAACTCCTGTTTAGCTGTGCTTATTGTACATCATAGGTACATATGAGAACAAGAAACAATGTGTGTGAAAGGGTTTTGTAAACTTTAAAGTTCTATAAAAATGTATTTATTAGAAACAGTAACTGGGAGTGACTTCTCTCGCCATCCCACATATTACCATCTATTTCTTAAAATATTTTCATGCCTTGAATTGAGAAACCTAAATTTTGGCATTTTTTATAATGTTTCCAGTGAGGATTTTTATACATAGTTTTTAAAGTGTTCAATAATATATAACATTAGTATAGCATATTGTCCCATTACTGATAGAAAAAATTATGACATGAATCATTTGATTCTTCTTAATCACTGCTCAGAATATCCTGAAAGTCTTCCTTGTATTACAGTTTAAGTAAGTATGGCAAAGTTGAGGATAGAAGTATATTCTAAGAATTCTATTAATTCACTAAGAATGTTAATTAGAAAGGATAACCCAAAATGCCAATATTTCATAAGTTTCTAATGATTTCATAGGTATGAATGATACAATAACTAAAGATGATTACTAAGGAGAACAAATCTATGATGAGATCCTGAGATTTCATTCTCAGATGCTTCATTATTAGCATTATTAAAAACAGTCTTGTATTTATATAGTCGTAGCATTCCCTTCACGTTCATTTAGAAGACTTTATGTTTAAAAATACAAATAAACTTGAAGTCCACCGCTGTATTTTCTGTCTCTGGGCCTCAGGCTTTGGCAGCACTGTGATGTAAAAATAATCACTTCAGTAGATAGTAAGGAGGAAATTCCTATAGATATTAGTATATCCCAGAGTTCCTAGGAAACCATTGAGTCTTGTATCAGTCATTGTTCTCTAAAGAACCAGCAGCAACAGGTTATGATTATACAGAGAGAGAGAGATGTGTACGTATGTGTATCTATGCATATATAGACAGGGAGATAAAGACAGAGAGATGGATATGGCTTACCTGATTGTGGGGACTAGTAAATTCAAAATCTGTAGGTCAGGTTGGCAGGCTAGAAATTCTGGTAAGAGTTGATGTTGAAGTATTGAGTACAAAATCACAGAGCAGACCAGCAGACTAGAAAACCAGGAAAGCTTTCTGTGTTACGGTCTTGAGGAAGAATTCCTTCTTCCCCAGGAAGCCTCAATTTTTGCTCTCAAAGTCTTTAACCAATCGAATGAGGCCCAATCACGTTATCAAGGGTAAGTTGCTGTGCTCAAAGTCAACTGATTATAGATGTTAATCACATTTACAAAATACCTTCTCAGAAACATCTAGAGTAGTGTTTGACGAAACAACTGGGCATGATAGCCTAGCCAAATTGACACATAAAATTAACCATCACTGGTCCTACAACTACCCAATAAATATTTGAATTTTACTTTGTAATATTAATTAAGAGGTAGTTGAAAGATATTACTTAGGGACCACAAGGTAGGAAAATAATATAGAAAATTTCTTATTTAAAAATGTAAATGATGTTGATTAGAACCTAACTGAACTAGTTGTGATAGTTATTAACATATCATTGATAATAAGTTTCAAAATGGTTTGAAGTCAGTGAACTTGGGTAAGATATGGACAGGTACCCACGGCTAAAAGGAATTCTTCTCTTCCTTCTTATTCAGCTTCCCATGACAGCATAAGTAAAGACTTATGTGCAATCCATCACATTATGCAAAGAAAAACAATTATATATACCAGTAACGATGTGTTACCATTTTATATACAGGCTGTCTTAGTTACCTTGGGCTATAAAAAATTACCATCTACTAGATGGCTTCAACAAGAAACATTTATTTCTCACTGTTCTAGAGCCTGAGGAATCCAAGATCAAGGTTCTAGAAGATTCAGTGTCTGGTAAAAGCCCTCTTCCTGTTTTGTAGGCAGATGCCTTCTTGCCTGTATCCTCATATGACTGAGAGAGAAAGAGAGAAAGAGAGAGAGAGAGAGAGAGAGAAAGTTCTTTGATCTTTTCTTATAAGGGCACTGATCCTGTCATGGGGGTTCCACCCATGAAGTTTAGACTTCATCTAAACCTAATTACCTCCCAAAGGCCCCACGTCAAATACCACCACATGTGGGATTAAGTGCATCCCAATCTTTCCTGGAAGGTGGTGTCTTAGAGATTTGTACCCTTCTCCTTTAGATTCATACAAAATATCTTTCTCTTTAAGAAAGATAAAACTGGTGAAAATCCAACCAGAAAACTGAGCAATAAAAAGCAGGAACTGCTTCTCCTGTTGTATGTCATATCCTCTCACCCTCTTTGCTCAAATTTCATTTATATTATCTTTTTATTCAGCTCTCCTTTTTCAGCTCTCTTTCACCTTCTTGTGGGGATAATGGAAGTGAGACTTAAAATGTAAGAATACATTCAATCTTCAGATCAGTTAAAGTCAAAGGAAAGATCTAGAAATGTTTGTGAGATTTAGATTTGTTGCAATTTACAGTAAGCCAAAATTTGAGATATTGAACTGATAGCTTAAGACTTTTTATAGTATTTTGAATTCCACAATTTTTTGTAGTACCTGCTAATTATTATTTGCTTTTTCAAAACTGTTAAAGATTTTAAGCATTACAAAGTATCCCATTAGACTCCTCCTTCTAATTTGATTCACAGCAGTTGTTTATGGACTTTTAGCTGCTTTTCGATACAGGATGACTTTTCATATACAGGCCAGTACAGCCTAATTTCTTGAGGACTTTTCAAAAATTTGTAAGTGCCTAAAACAATCCTTTGGAAATCAGAGAAAATAAGGTCAATAGATCCTACTGATTTGCATATGGTAAATTTTTCTAATTATTGTTCTTTTATCTGCTTTTTGTCAAGTGACAATTTATCAATGTCCTTATTTCTCACTTGTCTACAATTTAATGAGAAAACTGACAAATAACATGACAGTACTGTTCCATTTTAACATCATCATTAATGTTCCTATTTCCTGGAGTATTTCTCTGTTATAATATTTCCCCTGAGTGTAATATCTTTGTAAATGCTTTTTATTATAATCTTAAAACCCATTTACGAACAATAAACTCATTCTATATTTGGCCTGCTACTTCCATGTGCCTTCTTAAACACTAAGTAACTCTTTATATTCTGTTTCTTTTCATCTCTTTGCTCCATTTTCAGAATATCTATTCCCCTTTTGTAGCAGCTTTTTGATAAGTCATTTCTTTTAAAAGTAGAATTATAATTTAATCTACTCTTATTACAGTATCTTTTTATAATATATCTTCCTAATTTTCTAGATTTCAATACCTTTCCTTGTTACCCATTATAAATGCCTTAATTTCCTTAACTTTCTCTAATTGAAGTCAAATATCATTTCCTCTGCTACTTAAAAGTAATGTTCTACTGTGTTAAAACAAAGTAATTTCTGGTACAAAGCTTACTTTAAAATTTGCAATCAGGCTTCCATAATCATAAATTTAATAACCTGTTTGTTATAGCAGATTTACCTGCATTTGTTATCTAAAATATCAGATAATATAAAGTTGAAGAGCAGTCAGTAAAAAGTATCTTCAGAAGTTTCTTTTGTTTCTGATGCCATTGTCACAATTAAATAAAGGATAAGAACCACATGTGTTTATTCCTTATGTCATTCATTCATTACACAACCATTTATCCATTATGTGCCAGGACTTGGTCTATATTAAGGAGGGAAAGGAGACATGAGACAAAGCTCCTAATCTCACAATGAAGAGGAGAAAGACAAAATAATCAATAAAAAATCAGATTTGTGCTTTAAGGACAGGAAAGCAGGGTGAAGTGACAGGATGTGACTCAAGGAAACTTCTGAGAGGAGGTGTTTATGGAAGGCTTTTTGGAAGAAGTGACATTTGAGCTGAGATTTGAAGGATAAATAGGAGATGGTCTTACAGGAGAGCTTCCCAGGGTGAGGAATAGCTAGAATTAAGGCCCAACATAGCAAAGAAACTTGTCATGCTTGACTATTGGAAACAAAGCTGTGCACTTGAAGTTCACAGAATGAAGGCAGATAAGGTACCATACACTTCGCCTAGGTCTACTATCTGAAATAATACATTCACTCTTCTAAATAGTATTTCCTCAAATATTTGGATATAAGGGCTAGACCCCCAGTTAAATCTTCTCTTTAGGTACCAGAATAATAGATTAGTAATGGTTGAAGTACATTAGTTTAGCTGAATGATCTTCAGAGCAGTTTAGAGAATCTTGCCCTCTCTTGCTGAGAGTTCCTGTGCTCTGCCCCTCAAGAGGGGTGTGGGAGTGGCTGAAAAGGACACTAGAATGAAAAAACTCTCTGCTTTGGGGAAAAAAGACATTTTAATGGAATGTCCCTTAGGTCAAGTGAGCCTAAGATCATGCAGAATTTTGTACAACAACAGCAGAGGCTGCAGGGGAAAGACCAGTGCCCAAGATCAAATAAAAGACAGTCTGTACCCAAGAAGTGTTCGGCAGAATGGACTGAGAAAAATCACCTCCAATATTACTAATAGCTGCTTTAATAAGTGAACTTACATTCTACAACTGAGATTCAATCGGGAGAACAAAGAGGGAAGAAAAAAATCCCTGAACTGAAAAATGACTAAGAGGGAACTGACTTTTAAAAGTTTTAGCAAATTTAAGAAGACTGAAATTATACCAAGTATCTTTTTTATCCACAATGATATAAAACTAAAAATGAGCAAAAGTAGAATGCTGAAATTGACAAACATGTGGAAACTAAACAACTCACCTCTGAACAACCAGTGGGTCAAAGAAGAAATCAACAGAGAAATTAAAAAAAATAAAAAAACGAAAATGGAAACACAACACACCAAAACCTATGGGATTCTGCAAAAGCAGTTCTGAGAAGAAAGTCTATAGTGATAAATGCATATATGAAGAAAATATTTTTCAAATAAACAACCTAATTTTATACCTTAGGGAACTAGAAAAAGAACAAACTAAGCCCAAAGTTAGCAGAAAGAAAGAAATAAAGTTCAGAGTGGAAATCAATGAAATAGAGACCAGAAAAACAATAGAAAAAAACAATGAAACCAAGAGCTGGTTAAATTGACAAACCTTTCGTAAGACTAACTTAGAAAAAAAGAAAGAAGACTCAAATAAACAAGAATTAAAAGAGGAGACATAGTAACTGATACCACAGAAATATGTAGAATCATAATATATCACCATGAACAATTATATGACAACAAATTGCATAACCTAGAAGAAATGGATAAATTCCTAGAAAAATACAACCTACCAAGATGGAATCATGAAGTAATAGAAAATCTGAACAGACCAGTAACCAGTAAGGAGATCAAATCAGTAATAAAAAAGCTCTCAACACAGAAAACCCTAGGACCAAATGTCTTTACTGGTGAATTCTAACAAAGATTTGAAAACAAATTGAGCACCAATCCTTCTCAAAGTCTTCCAAACAATTTAAGAGGAGGGAACACTTCCAAACTCATTATATGAGGCCAGCATGATGCAGATTCCAAAACCAGATAAAGATACTACAAGAAAAGAAAACTACAGACAAATATCCCTGATTAATATAGATATAAAAATTCTTGACAAAATATTAGCACAACTCAACAACACATTAAAAGGATCATATAACATGATAAAGTGGGAATTCTCCCTGGGATGCAAGAAAGTTCGACACACACAAATCAATAAATGTGATACACCATGTTAATAGAATGAAAGTTATAAATCACATCGTTATCTCAATAGGTGCAGAAAAAGCATTTGACAAAATATAGCATCTTTTCATAATAAAAACCCTCCACAAATTGGGTATAGAAAGAACATACTTCAACATAATGAAGATCATATACGACAAACCCACAGCTAACATCATACTCAAGGGTGAAAGCTTTTTCTCTAAGACCAGGAACAACAGTGCCCACTCTCATCACTCTTACTCAGCATAGTGTTGGAAGTCCTAGGAAGACTGATCAGGCAAGATAAAGAAATAAAAGCCATAAAAAATGGAAAGGAAGATACAGATATTGCCTTTATTTGCAGGCAATATGATCTTATATATAGAAAATCCTAAACAACCAAAAAACTGTTGAATCAAATCAATGGTTTCAGTAAAGTTGCAGGATATAAAATCAACATACATAAATCACTTGTGTTTCTAGACACAAACAACAAACTATCTAAAAAAGAAATGAAAGGGGCTGGCCCTGTGGCCGAGTGGTTACGTTTGCGCACTCCGCTGCAGGCGGCCCAGTGTTTCATTGGTCCGAATCCTGGGCGCGGACATGGCACTGCTCATCAAACCACACTGAGGCAGCGTCCCACATGCCACAACTAGAAGGACCCACAATGAAGAATATACAACTATGTACCGGGCGGCTTTGGGGAGAAAAAGGAAAAAAAAATTTTTTTTAATCTTTTTAAAAAAAAAGAAATGAAGAAAATTATCCCATTTACCATAGCATCAAAAACAATAAAATACTTAAGAATAAATTTAGGAAGTGAATTTCATAAGGAAGTGAAAAATCTTTACAATGAAAGCTACAAGACGTTGATGAAGGAAATTAAAGAAGACACAAACAAATGGAAAGATATCCTATATTCATAGATTGGGGATTTAATATTGTTAAAATGTTCATACTACCCAAAGCCATCTATATATTCAATGCAATCCCTATAAAAATTCCCATGACATTTTTCACAGAAATTTTTTAAAAATCCTAAAATTCATATGACACCAAAAAACTCCAGAATAGCAAGAGCAATCCTGAGAAAGAAAAGCAAAGCCAGAGACATCACACCTCCTGATTTCAAACTATACTACAAAGCTATAGTAATCAAAATAGTATGGTACTAGCATAAAAATAGGGTTCTAGGTAGTTTTGCTGTAAGCATTTTGCCATAGATATCTTTATCACAAGAATTTTTGCCATATATCTAATTGGCCTTAAGGCAATCTCACCATATAAGATAAAATAATAAAAAATAAAAGATGGACACTAAAAAGGACGTGATGAAACATTATAAAAACAGTAGAAAATACAGTGATAAAACTTAGTAGAAGTGTGAAATAGAGTTTAAAGCCAAATTGCATATTATACTAGAAAATGAAAACATATCTATTTGCAAATTCTTCAGCAAGCATAGTCACAACCCTCCCTCCCATCAATCCAAAAGTTTACTGATCTGTGGCAAATAGAAAAGAATCAGCTAGTCATTCACAGCAGTCTTTGAGAGCACTTGTTATTGATTTTTTAGCTAATTGAGATACAGCAGTTTTTTCTTTAATGCCGTCTTTACAAATGTATTACACAATACTAGAAATTGGAGGAAAAGAAGAGTCGAGCTCTTCCTCCTATCCCTCCCCTCAAAAGAAATGGTTACATGATTCCTGATGAGTATGTTTCTTGAAAAATGGAGAAAATCATTTGCTGCTTGATGGTGGAGTACATGATATGGAGAGAATTTGAGTATTTGGCACAGAGTTGAGCTTAGACGATTTGGTGAAACATAAGGACTGAGCATGTGATGCCACATTTAAAGGAAGTCCAGATATGTACTACATGTTTCATTATGTCCTTTTTAACGTCTCTCTTTTATTTTCTTTTTCTTTTTTTTTTTTTTTTGATCTTTTATGGCAAAATTTGCCTTACCAATTTTGTTGACTCTCGTTAAATTAGAAGATACACTTCCAGTCATCAGTGGATACCAGGGGAACTAGAACTAACCTGTTAAATGATAGGAGGCCAAAATTAGATATTTGTGCATTCAAAGCTATTGCTATTGAAATACTAAACTTCTTTCCTTGCCTATTGGCAGCACCTGCTACTTCTAACTAACAAAATAAAGCAAAGTTGATGGGATATCACTCCTGTCACTAGATTGTTATGTATCAAAAGATTTCACTCTCATGATTAGGTTTGAATAGGTTACGTTACATGGCAAAGGTTATGGGATGTCATTCCCATGATTATGTTACATTCTATAAGACTCTATCTCGGCAGAATAGAGCAAGAGACTCCCCTTGCATCCTTGATGAAGAAAGTGAACATGTTAGAGAAACCCATCTAAGTAAGAAACTGCAGGCATCGTTTTTTTTTCCAAGTAATTTTATTGAGATCATAATGGTTTATAACATTATGTAATTTCATGTGTACATTATTATTTATCAATTTCTCAATACATTTCATCATGCTCATCCCTAGTAGTCTACTTTTTATCCGTCATCATACATATGTGCCCCTTTATCCCTTTTGCCCACCCTCCCACCCCTCCTCCCCCCTGGTAACCACTAATCAGTTCTCTTTATCTGTGTATTTGTTATCTTCCACATATGACTGAAATCATGCAGTATTTGTCTTTGTCTGTCTGGCTTATTTCACATAACATCATACCCTCAAGATCCATCCATGTTGTTGCAAATGAGACAATTCTGTCTTTTTTATGGATGAGTAGTATTCCATTGTATATATATATATATACCACATCATTATCCATTTACCCATAGAAGAGCAGTTGGGTTGCTTCCACATCTTGGCTATTGTACATAATGCTGCAATGAACACAAGGGTACATAAATCTCTTTGGATCATTGATTTCAAGTTCTTTGGATAAATACCCAGTTGTGGGAGAACTGGATCATATGGTATTTCTATTTTTAATTTCTTGAGAAATCTCGACACTGTTTTCCATAGTGGCTGCACCAGTTTGCATTCCTACCAGGACCGTATGAGGGTTCCCTTTTTTCCACATCCTCTCCAACATTTGTTGGCTTTTGTCTTGGTAATTATAGCCATTCTGACCAGCTTAAGGTGATAGCTCATTGCAGTTTTTGCATTTCCCTAATAATTAGTGATGTTGAACATCATTTCATGTGTCTGTTGGCCATCTGTACATCTTCTTTGGAAAAATGTCTGTTCATATTCTCTGCCAATTTTTTGAATGGGTTGTTCGTTTTTTTGTTGTTGAGTTGTATGAGTTCTTTATAAATTTTGGAGATCAACCCCTTGTTGGATAAACAATTTGCAAATATTTTCCCCCAGTTGGTGGGTTGTCTTTTCATTTTTTTCATTTTTTTCATGGTTTTCTTTGCTTTGCAGAGGCTTTTTAGTCCCATGTAATCCCATTTGTTAAATTTTCTTTTGTTTTCCCTGCTCAAGTAGACAGTATATGAAAAGATGTTGCTAAGACCAATGTAAATGAATGTACTGCCTATATTTTCTTCTAGGACATTTATGGTTTCAGGCCCTACATACAAATCTTTGACCAACTTAGAGTTCATTTTTGTGTATAGTACAAGATAATGATCTACTTTCATTCCTTTGCATGTGGCTGTCCAGTTTTCCCAAGACCATTTATTGAAGAGAATTTCCTTTTTCCATTGTATGTTTTAGATGCAAAACTCCTCAACAAAATATTGGCAAACCAAATACAGCAATATATTAAAAGGATCATACACTAAGATCAAGTGGGATTTATTTCAGGGGTGCAGGGATGGTTCAACATCCACAAATCATTTGATGTGATACACCAAATTAACAAAATGAGTAATAAGAATCACATGATCATCTCAATAGATGCAGAGAAAGCATTTGACAAGATCCAACATCCATTTATGATAAAAACTCTCAATAAAATGGGCTTAGAAGGAAAGGACCTCAACATAATAAAGGCCATATACAACAAACCCACAGCCAACATCATACTTAATTGTTAAAAACAGAAAGCCATCCCTCTGAGAACAGGAACAAGACAAGGGTGTCCATTCTCACCACTCCTATTCAACATAGTACTGCTGGTTTTGGCCAGAGCAATTAGGCAAGAAAAAGAAATAAAAAGAATCCAAATTGGCAAGGAAAAAGTGAAACTTTCGCTGTTTTCAGATGACATGATTCTATGTATAGAAAACCCTAAAGAATCAACCAGAAAACTATTAGAAATAATCAGCAACTACAGCAAAGTTGCAGACTACAAAATCAATTTTAAGAAATCAGTTGCATTTCTATACCCTAACAATGAACTAGAAGAAAGAGAAATCAACAACACAATCCCATTTACAATCACAACAAAAGAATAAAATATCTAGGAATAAACTTAACCAAAGAGATGAAAGGCCTGTACACTGAAAACTATAAGACATTATTGAAGAAAATTGAAGAAGACATAAAGAAATGGAAAGATATTCCATGTTGACGGGTCAGAAGAATAAACATAGTTAAAATGTCCATACTACCTAAAGCAATCTAAAGATTCAATGCAATACCAATCAGAATCTGAATGACACTCTTCACAGAAATAGAACAAAGAATCCAAAAATTTGTATGGATTAACCAAAGACCCTGAATAGCCAAAACAGTCCTGAGAAAAAAAGCACAAAGCTGGAGGCATCACAATCCCTGACTTCAAAATATACTACAAAGCTATAGCAATCAAAATACTATGGTCCTGGCACAAAAACAGGTGTATAGATCAATGGAACAGAATTGAAAGCCCAGAAATAAAACTACACGTCTACAGACAGTTAATCTGCAGGCATCATTTAAGAACTGCAAGTATGTGAAAACTCTAAAATCTTAGGGTGGTTTCCAGCCAACAGCCAGCAAAAAGCCAGGGCCCTCAGTCATAAAACACAAGGAAATAAACTCTGCCCAAAACCAAATGAAAGTCAGTTCTTCCAAAAACTGAAGCTCAGCTGAATGAGCTTGGAAGGAGAATCTTCCCAGTCGAGCCTCCAGTTGAGAATAGTTCCACTGATGCCTTGACTGCAGCCTTGTGAGCTTCTGAACAGAAAACACAGCTAAGCTATGAGTGGACAACTGACCCACGGAAACCATGAGATAATAAAGGTGTCTTGTTTTAAGCCACTGAGTTCGTGATACCCTTTTATAAAAGCAAAAGTTAACTAACACAGGCTTCATATTTGGCATTTTTGGGCTTATTTGGGCATGAATTGTTTGTAGTTTTTAAACATAATTTATCTTGATGTTTTCAAATAATTTTGCCAATTAATCAGAACTGCTTTTTTATAAAAACAGTAATGCATTATAGAATCTTGCCTAAGAGTAGTATCACCATATCCATCACTACGATCCAACAAGTATAAAGAAAACATATTATAAAAATCATGTCATCATAAAATCATTGTTGCTATGCTTAGAATCATGTACTCTGAAATCTACCTATCTATTTTTGGATCTCGGTTCCACTAATTTCTTGCAGTGTATTGTTGCACAGATTTCTTAACTTCTCTGTAGCTCAGTATCCTCATTTGTAAGTTAGGGAAAATAATAATTATAATTTTCTATTCAGGTTTTTTTTAAAGATTAAAAACATAAGTCCTCAATGGATATTCAATTTATTATGAATGTTGATAATATCATTATTAGTAATAGTATGTCATGCACCTCCATATTCCTTTCTTAAATAGAAGGGAAGAACTAAATAAATGTAAATGTTCTTTTTACAACGGCTTTATCTTAAATTGTATAAATCACATAATTTTAAATTTTGAAAATTATAGAGCCAATAATTTAGTGTTTGGAGACTATATATTTTGTTGATTATTCATAATTTTTATTTCATTAACACCACTACTCATTTGTTGCCATATATAGGTCTTCTATACAGGGTAGAACTTATAAGAAAATTCAAAATAACGTAACAGTAAATGTCGAATATATTGTCTAATCAATGTATTCTTATTCATTCATACTTCGTATCATTGTTTACAATTGCAAATTATAACTAACAATTAGTTTGGAAATATAGATAATTGAATAATATATTTAAATAAAATATCTGCATTCATCTCACATAGTGACCCATAAAAAAGGCAGATGCTTCCCCCATATTTTGTAACCAAACCATACAACTAAAAACAAATTAATCAAAACTAAAGGGCAGAATTTTAAGAAGTAAAAAGACTCATCTATGAGTAAGTGTAAAACATAAATCTTTCTGAGATATGTTGCCATCCAATGGCTTTATAAATCATTATTTTTCCTATTTTGTCACATTGAATGAAAAGAGAGCATCCACAGTACTTTTGTTTATATCAGCATTTCTTAGACATATTTTTTCTAAAATATAAGCAAGTTTTTTTATTATTTATATTCATTATTGAATGCAAAAGGAAGACTTTTATTTTCAGAGAGATTGAATATATCTGCAAAAATAAGCCAAGTCCTTATAATTTGCTACCAAACTTCAATTTTCATTGTAAGGAATATATTTGAGTCCAATTTTCTGTCTGACCTTCTACAATAATGTTACTATGGCAATTTTAATTAATTTAGAATGACATATTTCTTCCTCAAAAATATGATACAGTGGGAAAAAATTAAAGTAGTTTGAATTTCAGTGTTTTGGAGTCAAAGAGACATACTCTCTTAGCTGCCGAGTGATTAGAGACATAACTTCTCTGAGAATGTTTCCTCCCTAAGTCAGGAATAAAATTTTATTTGTATTTGGTGGGGGGTTTTTTGGGGGTTTTTTTGGTAAGAAATGCATATAAAGTCCCTGGCACATAGGTGGCACCAAAAAAAAACAAAATAGGAGGAAGCTAGTATTACTTAATATAAATACCAATAATTAGGAAAATGAGACATCAATCCATGACTTTAGGTTCTCATCAACACTGTTTAAAATAGGATCAAATTAAGAGATTTGTAATTTGACAAGGGAAAGAGGGGAATGCTAAAAGATAATTTTTTAACCTGATTAGAGAATAAACATTGAAAATATTTCAAACACCGTGACAAAATAAAAGAAAACCAAAGTATACTATTTAATGATGCTCTTTCTCCTTGCTTTTTTTCCAACTTCTAGTAACTTTTCACTTATGCTTTCTTGTTCTATAGTTACATAATTCCAAAAAGTTAAGCTTCTACATATTGATACTGCATAGTAGCTTAATGAACAAGAAAAAGCCAGGTCTTCTGTCACCCAAAAGATGTCATATAGAAGCTGACCAAATCTTCATTAGCTCCATTGAGATGACAGATACCAGTGGTGTGGTAGGTGGTTCTTGACTGGGAATAAGAATTTGAAAACTATTCCTATTTTTGACACAAATGACTGCATGGCTCTGAAGACAACCATCTCACTCATCAGGTGAAATTGTTAAAATAAAAGGGTTGAGGGGCTGTCCCCATGGCCGAGTGGTTAAGTTCGCAAGCTCCGCTGCAGGCGGCCCAGTGTTTCGTTGGTTCGAATCCTGGGCGCGGACATGGCACTGCTCATCAAACCACGCTGAGGCAACATCCCACATGCCACAACTAGAAGGACCCACAATGAAGAATATACAACTATGTACGGGGGGCTTTGGAGAGAAAAAGGAAAAGAAAATAAAATCTTTAAAAAATAAATAAATAAATAAAAAGGTTGATCAATACAGTCATTCCTATCATTATTAACTTCAAATATTTTTCACACCAAAGGAAAGGATCTTAAATTATATAACGTAAAATTTAGTTTGCATAAAGAATTTCATTTCCATAAGAGTATTCAAACATTTAGAATGGCATATAAAATATCTTTTCTTGGCTGTTTTTCAAAGCAGAATCTAAATTGGTGGCAGTTAATTAAGCTTTACTAAATAATTTTTTAAAATTCTACTTATCTGTAACATAATAGATGTTCAATATGTGTTTGTTAAGGGGCCGGCCCAGAGCTGTAGTGGTTAAGTTCACATGCTCTGCTTCAGCAGCCTTGGGTTCATGGGTTTGGATCCCAGGCACAGAGCTACATACCAGTCATCAAGCCATACTGTGGCGGCATCCTACATACAAAAGCAGAGGAAGATTGGCACAGACGTTAGCTCAGGTACAATCTTCCTCAAGCAAAAAGAAGAAATTGGCAACAGATATGAGCTCAGGACCAATCTTCCTCACCAAAAAATAAATAAATAAATAAAATATGCTCATTTGTGAGCACTTTAGTTACTTAGACTAAAAATAGTAATAAAAATTAGCTTCAGGGAGAAATATTAATTTGCTAGTTTCTCATTCTTTCCATTATCATGGATAAAATGAACCCTATTAGAATAGTCAGAGCTTAACAAGAACATATGTTAAGGTTTTTTGTTTGTTTGTTTGCTGAACACTGACAGCTGTCACTGTGAACACAAAAGGTACTAAAATGATATGGATGACACATGCTCAAAATAACAAACTGGATATTGCCAAATCTAGATGTTCCCTCTAATTTGCAGTAAGATTCGCAGTAGTAGTTTAATTTGTTTTGGGTTTTTTTTAGCACATTCTGTATTTAACAATGCTTCTATAGCTACAGGGTTTGATCACTGTTTTCCAGCTAAGCTGTACACATATCATGAGAAGCTATAATTTGTTATATGCACCTCAGTCCTCATTTGCTGAGGGCTATTCACGATAAATTATAATTAAATGTGAGCCCATCAACAAAATTTCTTTTGGTAAGAAATGCATATAAAGTCCCTGGCACATAGGTGGCACCAAAAAAAAAAAAAAGGAGGAAGCTTGTATTACTAAATATATTACTAAATATAAATACCAATATACTAAATACTAAATATAAATACCAATATACAAATACTAAATATGAATACCAATAATTAGGAAATTATTAATGTTATTATTAGAAGTAAACACATTATGTTTTAGTATTCCAGCTCTAACTGAAATCTTCCTGCATAGAAGGATACTTTTACATATTTATTTGCTTCTGCAAATCTTTGAAATCGAGTATAGTCCATTATTTAACTTTTGTGACCTCCATACAGATGCTGACTCCTGTAATCAATACGAGGTTTTATGTGGTTTTACAAAGATTATTTCCACAATTAAAAAGAAGAGTAGAAGTCATTGCTTTATTACGTTCAGCAAAAACTCATTTTTTTCTAATAAGGAAAACATTCCACTGTTCTTATGTTGAACACAAGTCAATTGAATAACTATATTCTGAAGAATAAGCTATTCATTCACTAAATATAGAGAGCATCTACTATGGTATAAACATTGTCATAGCTACTCTGGGCTGTATTAACTAGAATTTTGTACCTACTGACTGTATCTTTCCAAATTAAAGCTGACATAAATACATTTTTAAACAAATAAATAATGAGAAAATTAACCACCAGCTGATCCACACTAATGGGAATGTTGAAGGAGTTCTTCTAACATGTAGAAAATTATTCCAGATGTGACCATGGAGAAGGAAGGAAGGAAGGGAAGGCAATAGAAGAGTGAATATGTAATTAAATCTAATATATGGGTAAACAGATGGGTAAATTTATTTGCTAATTAAACAAAAATAATAATAACGTGGGGTTTAAAAGTATTTTAGAGTTAAATGACATAGCCACAATAATAGAAAAACACAGGAAGGAAGGTAATTTGAGTTAAATGTGTTCCGAAGCAATGCCCCTCAAATTTAATGAGCATAAGTTACACCTGAGATTCTTGTAAAACCACAGGCTCTGATTCAGCGACTCTGAGGTGAGGGCTGAGAATTCTGCATTTCTAAATAAGTGCCCAGATGACGACAATGCTGTTGGTCTGTAGACTACACTTAGCGGGGCAAGCATCTAACGTTCTAGCATAATCTGGAATGTGGTTAATATATTATTGCGTAAAATAGTTTAAATTAGTTAATGATGTATATTATCATCTCAAAATATAAACTCTCAAAGTAGTAGTTATAGAATGTATAGATAACAAGGTAATAAAGAGGAGAAATATAATGACAGAAATCTGAAGTAATCCCCAAAATGTCTAAGAAGAAGAGGAAAAGGAAAATAGAACAAGCAGCACCAATCGATTAGAAATGGGAAAAATCTATGTTTAAATCCAAACACCAATAAATAAACTAAACCCGCCAATTAAAAGACTCATTTCAAACTGGGTTTAAAAACAATACCAGTTTTATTCTTCTTTTAAGAGACATCCCTAATTATAAGGATACAAGATGGCAAATAGTAAGCCTGAGGAAAAAGACAGCTACTAGAAATAAAATTGACTTTAAAGCAAGAATCATTACTAGAAATAAAGAGGAATCTTTTTTTTAGTGATATAGAAGCCAATCCACCAGGAAGATACAAAATCTAATTTTATAAGCATCTAATATTATATCTTCAAAATACATAAAGAATTAAGAGCAAAAAGAAGAGATATTTAAATGCACAATAGTGAGAGTTAACATATATTTTTCAATAACTGACAAAACAAGAGACATAGATGTAAAGATTTGAGTCCAACCAACTTGACCTAGCTAACATATATGAAACGCTGCACTTGAGAATTTCAGGGTGCAAATTGTTCTCTAGTATTCTTGGAATATTTATATACATTGATAATTTGTTCAAATAGCAAGTGTTAGCAAATTTCAAAAGCATGCCACGCACTATGAAATTAGCAAGAAAACAAACTCAAAAATCTCCAAATATTTGGAAAATAAGCAGTACACTTTTAACCTATGCATCAAAGAAGAACTCACAGTGGAATTTTTTTTAATTATCAGAATAGTCAAAATTTGGGGGACGTAGCAGAAGCTGTCATTAAAAAGACATTTATACCTTTAAAAACATGTTAGGAAGGAGTTAGACCAGAAAATAATGAAGTAAGAAATATCCAACAGAAAGAAACAATTCCAAAAATTAATTCTTTGAAACAATAAAATTATAAAGCCCCTAGTAAGAAGGACCAAGGGGAAAAAAAAAAAACACTGTATTATAACTAGACAGTGCCAGAGATCCTACGACAGTAAAATTAATGAAAATATTATGAATACACTTCTGCCAATAAATTTGAAATTTTGAATGAAATGAAAATAATTCTAAGAAAAATACACAAATTACTGAAATAGGAAGAAATTTTGAAAATCTGAATAGCCATTTACTTATTTAAGAAACTAATTCAATCTCCTTCCAAAAAGTAAACCCCATGAGCTGATGGTTCCACTAGTAAATCCTTAGATTTAGTGAAGAAAGTAACAAAATCTTTCAGAATAGGAAAGAAAGAAATATTTTTCAGCTCGTTTTATAAAGCCAGAATAAGAGTGATTCCAAAACAAAGTGATAATACAGAAAAGGCCAGCTTTTCTCACGAACATACATCTAAAATCATAAATGAACTTTGGTAAATTAAATACAGCAATTTTCTTTAAAGTACAAAAACCCATTATAAGAAAATCTGATTTATTCAAGGAATTCAAGGAATAGCCAGGTAAGCATGTCCACATTTATCACTTCTATTCAACCTCAAGGTCAAGAAAAAGAAATATGTCACAAAAATTGGGAAGTAAGAAAGAACACTGTCTTTATTCGTAGATGATATGATTGTTTAGATTACAAAATCCAAAGCCATCCTAAAAATATTAAATTAATTGTAGCAAGGTCTTAGGATTCAAGGTTAACAAACAAAGAATAAGAAAAGAAAATCATGTTTGCTTATTGAGGTACATTTAATTAAAATTTATTTTTAATTATTCATATGGGAAATGCGAAAATGCTGATCAAGTGTTATAGAAGTGTTAACATTGATAGTGAA
Source organism: Equus przewalskii (assembly GCF_037783145.1). Classification (NCBI taxonomy): domain Eukaryota; kingdom Metazoa; phylum Chordata; class Mammalia; order Perissodactyla; family Equidae; genus Equus; species Equus przewalskii. The sequence goes on along the minus strand of NC_091833.1, from coordinate 72,883,211 downwards.
TGATTAAAGCAATATTGAGATCCTTTTTGCAATTTTAAGTGTCTGGTAGATTCAAACATATTTGCTATCTCATAATTTCTTCCAAAACTATTCTTTCCTGGTCTAACTGCATATCTGTTTCCTTTACTCTTTCTCTTTTAAACTAATTCTGCTTAAGGACATGTTCAAGTTGACTGTATAATCTCACAAAGGATTTAAAATATTTTGTGCTGCCTCAAATGTAAGAAAGTTTAAAAAAAACAAATTTAGAAATGTTGGTATGTAGATATATAACCTCAAGAAATTATGAGGATAATAGAATTTTCTAACGTTATACTATCTTTCTTAATAGCCAGCAATACACTATTTCAAACTCTATATGTATTTTATAAGTACTTAGAAAATAATGAATGCATTTGATTGTCTTTTTATCATAATCCAGACTAATTCTTAAATCTAGGAGATTCCATGCTTGTTTAGCCTTTAGGTGAATCTCCCATGAGATAACATTAACAAGACCTGTTGATGATGTTGCTTTTCATGAACTATTTATCAAATTTACAGATAATATTTTCAAGGCACATGACCCTTTCTGCCAGTGTTGTTAATCTATTAGTGCCCAACCATTTGAGGTCTTCAGTTTTGTGTCATTTCATTTCTTTTCTAGGAGGGAGGTCCAAAGATAATCATTTTCTAAGGCAACTTCCTATAGGAGGGAGCTCAATGTTCCCCAACAGCATGGAAATTAATTCTGTGGACTGCCAAAATATGCCATACCACATTCCAAACACCTCAGCCTTACCCCAAATTCTACTTTTCTACAAAGTTCTCTTAAATAATTACACCCGAAAGAAAAGTATGGGAAAGAGCTTCCTCTTTGGTTCATAAAGATTATGCCCATTGTTTAAAATTCTTAATAAATACTCCCCTCCCCCCACTGATGGACACAGGGATACCAAAGAGAAAAAGAGTCGCGTGTTTCCATATTTGTTCAATTCCTCAAATTAGCATTGCTCAGCTTACTGAAGTTCCTCTTTGCCTTCAAATTAGACTCAAAAGTAGTGATTAAAGATGTGACTGCTTCAATGCATCCACCAAATGCCTATACCTCTATACGGTGTTGCTGAAAATCACGGTCATTGATATCTACCAGTGTATCCTCAATCTCGACCCCCAGTTTATTCTACTCCTTTCTCGCCATAGTGTTCAGATAGTCTTGGCTATGTCTCAGGAAGGGTAAAGTGGGTCTTGGTGTTTTGTCTTCAGTAATATCCTTGATATTCCATGCCTCTTTATTTTTGGATCTCACCATTGCCCTCCCACCAGAAGTAAAGTACTGTAGTTCTAACTCTCCTCCATTATGGATGATTGGGATAAAGTCAATCTGAGTTACAATTAATAGATGCGCTACAATTCTAGGGCCATGCCTCGGCCATTAAAGTGGGTGGTTTTATACATCATACCAATTATTTCTATCCTACCAAGAATCACAAGTATTATTCTTAGTGTAATATCACCTGCAAAAATCCTCACAATTCTTAATTTACCACATAGTAGGGCACCTGATACCTGAGTATGTTGAAATTGCACGTCCATTAATTCTTATGCTTGGAGTGGAGAGTACACAGCCATGGGGACTCCCTGAGTCCCTCTCGTCCCTTCTTTTAGGACTATTACATTTAATCATACATTTAAGACTTTGCAAAATAACATTGTATTTTAAATTTGAGAAAACTATTCTAACAACATTTATTCAAATGTATGTAGCATTTCATGTTTATTTGGTACTAATATGCTGGGATTCCCACAGCTTTATGGTATAGATATTATCATGATCACTTTACAGATTAGGAAAATGACATCCACATAATAAAGCTTGTAAACAGCAAACCAAGACTCAGAGCCAGGTCTGATGATCCCAAAAGCTTTAACATATATATTAATGTTACATTATTTATCTTTCTTTTTCTCATCATACCTTCTAAATATAAACTCCAGGAGAAGTTACTGTTATGCAGATCTGTTTTTGTTACCATACTTCCTATTTCATTAAGTCTAACTCTTCAATCCAACATTCAATGCCCACTCTCACTTGACATTTTCTTAGTCTTTTAGTTTTGGAAAGTGCTTGAGACAGGGAGCTAAAATATTTCAGTTCAAGTATAGATCTTCTATTTACTAACTCTATGACAACTTACATACAAGTAAGGAAAATAATTCAATAATGGAGCCGTTAATATTAAATATGTACATTGCAAATATTGCTATTATTTTTGTACTTGCTATTCATTCCAAACATACATTTTTACTTTACCCAAGTCCATTCCCATGCCTTCCTAACTGCTACATTTCTGTCACTCTCCATATTTGCTTTCCCGTCAGATCAACCTAAATCTAATTTTTTTCACTATGTACACTTACAAATTGCCTATGAATTACTAAGATCAACCAAAGTTGGGATTTTCCCCCCAGAATTTTTACAACAATAATTTGTACAATATTTTATCTGCTGATATTTCTAAGAGGTAATATCTAATTTTTCAAGCACTCAAATTTTAGCTTCTTATATAAGAAGTTCCCCTAGAGTGGGGACTTTTCGTTTCACCTTTTTTTTGCCCATGACGGAATGGGGAACTCACAAAATACTTAATAGACTTTTAAAATAAACAGCTGTTTACAACGGATAGGTTAATATTTGGCAGAGAGAATTTTTAAGCAATAGGTTAATGTGAGTCATTCATGTGTTTGTTAAATAAGTTCCATGTTCTTTATCTTCATTTGCCATAATTAATAAATTGTATGTTTTACTATCTGTAGTGTATAAATACCCTTGAGGTGTTTATAATGAGATTCTATCAAAAGGACACTTATAAATTGCAATTATGACATTGAAGCAAGGTCACAAAATATAACTTCACTACAGTTCAGTTGCGCAGTATTTCTTTCTTTAGTCTATAATCAACCTGGTCTTCCGCTGAAGCACGTGCTTATTGCTAAGGTTGGGAAGCTTATCTGAATGTCTAATTTGTTTTAAAGGTAAACCAATGTGATAACTGTAGGAGTTCCTTCAAGTAGTGCTCAGTCTTTCTTAAATAAGAAGATACAGTCTGTTATATAATTCACAGTTACATCTGTTTCCTCTGCAAATCGGCCTCTGGGAACAAAGGGTGACAGATGTGTGGCTGTGCGTCACTGTGAGTTGAAATAAGAAAGACTTTATCCTGGGCTTTGGTCATGTGCACCTGCATCAGCTAGTCTGTTCAACATCATCACATGTCCATTGGTCGTTGATTTTCCTGCCATTTTCTGATGCTAAAATCTGAAAATGATGAACTTGTAGTTTTTTCTTTTTTGGGATCCAGGAAATACTCCTGTGATATTTCCTTTCAGAATTGAAACCTTTGGTTTCAGATATCTAAATCTGTAGCTACATTTTCTATCCAGTCCACTAGGCCAGAGGTCCACCCAACCTGTGCTGCAGTGTTGCCCCAGTCTGACCACATGGCACCACAGCAAGCCTAATAGCTCTGAGCTCAGTTCTCAGTGTTACTGATAAACAAACACTGAGTTTGGCTCAGACGAATTATCTCTGAAATGCTACCTCTGCCTTACTTCTGGGGCTGCAACCCATATTAACATAGATAAGCTTGATATTTGGACTTTTTCTACAGTTCCAAACAGGAGCCAGAGGTGAGTGCCCAACCACCTCCGTCCTTTACTCTTCTCCTCATTTACCTTTTATACTTTGTTCCTCTCAATCCAGACTCAGAAGTGTGGAAACTGAGTATCTTCATGGTTGATCCAATCTCCTATTTCTCTTTTCTTTCTCCTTCATGGCACTCCCAGAGACAGAAAGAATTAAGCTTTCTTTGAATAGCATCCCCTCTCTCCATAGCTTAGCTCTGCTCTCAAACTGTCCTGGAGTGTTCCCCTACACTACTGACGTCTGTGCACTTAATACTCCAAGCTAGGGGGTAATTGGGGGGGGGGGTAAAAGGAATGTAAGAAATCCTCCCTTGGGACAATATCTAACTTGAAAGGTTATTGTCCAATAGCATGATCCTTGTTTTGAATGTCAGAAGCCAAATACCACTAAATATGACTAATATACCTACTTCTCTCCGCATTCCCTCTGTTGCAAGTTCTAATCTCCTCTTTCTCTGCCTCACAGCCATCCATTCATCCCCCAAAGTGGATGCCTGGGTAGCCAACTAAGAAGTCTGGTACATTGTACAGAGAAAGACAAGAAAAGTTCGTACTATTAATTCTATTAATAATTGGCATTAGATATTATAACAGATCAGTTTATACTTAGGAAAATGACTGTAATTGCAATGCATCTGCTATCTTTTAGATTTGTTATTTCATGTATACATAGATCTCAAAATCTTATTTAAATTTATAACTATAATATTAGCTTTTAAAAGCACTTTCAACATATACTTATTAAAACTAGACGTTTCTCAGAATACTATTCTTGTGTATGTAGAACTAGTTTTCAAATTTCAATATTTTCTGTTATTCTTAATTTTCAGTTTAAAAATTCATTTGACCACTTATTTTTAATAGAATAGTATTCAAAACTATTAACTAATTCTTTGGTTTCTGCTGCTTTATGTAGAATTTGGAAGAGGACAGCTAATGCTATTGAACTTTAAAATAATTGTCTAAATATTTTACATTTTTAATTTAAATTTCAAATCATTGTATGCTGTGTTTTCAGCCTCTATTTATATAAAATATAATTATCTTAATTGAAGTGCTATGAATCTATACTTATGAATTCTTCTGATACACTGTCAGATGAGGTCTTCATACGCCACATAAATATGTATGGTTTTTGCTTTTCAAAATGATAACATAACACAGCAGGTGTCACGTCTTCATTTAAAAGCTAGCTAAAAATGTTTTCAACATATTCTTTTGATAGACTGTAATATTTTAGTCGTAAACTCAAACTCGATATTCCTTTTCAAGTTTTCACTCTAATTAAATACTGACCTTCTAAATGCCATCATTCTGCCACTGTGTAGGCAATCATGATCAGGTGGGTGGCCCAGATGGATTGTCAAGAGAATATGGAGTTTATGAGTTTCTTCTATAGGAAATATTTTTCTCGATTTGAGTTTAAGGTGTGCTTCTTGTCTGAAAGAACAATTCATTCCAAGAACTGAAGTAATCTCCTAAAAGAATTGAAATAATCTCCTAAATAAGAGGTCAGCAAACTCTGTCCTATGGGCCATATCTGGTGCATCATCTATTTTTTTATTATTATTTTATCACGATCATAACAGCTTACAACATTGTGAAATTTCTATTGTACGTTATTATTAGTCATTCACCATATTGATGTGCCCGTTTACCCCTTAGACGCACTCCTCAACCTCTTCCCCTCTGGTAATCACTAATCTGTTCTCTTTGTCCATATGTTTATCTTCTGCAAATGAGTGTAATCATGTGGTGTTTGTCTTTCTCTTTCTGGCTTATTTCACTTAACATAATACCCTCAACGTCCATCCACGTTGTTGCTAATGGGACTGTTTTGTCATTTTTTATAGGTGAGTAGTATTCCATTGTGTGTGTTTGTGTGTGTGTATAGATATATATACATATATATATATGTGACATCTTCTTTATCCAATCATCAGTTGATAGGCACTTGGGTTGCTTCCACATCTTGGCTATTGTGAATAACGCTGCAATGAACATAGAGGTGCATACCTCTCTTTCAATGGTTGATTTCAAGTTCCTTGGATAAATACCCTGTAGTGAGATAACTGGGTCCTATGGTATTAATTTTAATAATTTAATTTAATTTTTTAATTTTTAAGTTTAACTTTTTAATTAATTTTTAATTTTTTGAGAAATCTCCATACTGTTTTCCATAGTGGCTGCACCAGTTTGCATTCCTACCAGCAGTGTATGAGGGTTCCTTTTTCTCCACAACCTCTCCAACATTTGTTATTTTTTCTTGGTAATTATAGCAATTCTAATGGGTGTAAGGTGATATCTCATTGTAGTTTTGATTTGCATTTCCCTAATGATTAGTGATGTTGAACATTTTTCATGTGCCTATGGGCCATATGTATATCTTTGGAAAAATGGCTGTTCATATGCAGTGCCCATTTTTTGGTCGGATTGTTTGTTTTACTGTCATTCAGTTGTGTGAGTTCTTTATATATTTTGTAGATTACCCCTTGTCAGCTATATGATTTGAAAATATTTTCTCCCAGTTGGCAGGTTGTCTTTTCATTTTGTTCCTGGTTTCCTCTGCCTTGCAGAAGCTCTTTAGTCTGATGAAGTCTCATTTGTTTATTTTTTCTTTTTGCTTCCCTTGCCCAAGTAAACATGCTACTCAAAAAGATGTTTCTAAGGCCAATGTCAAAGAGTGTACTGCCTATAGTTTCTTCTAGGAGTTTTAAGTTTTGACATCTTACCTTCAAGTCGTTAATCCATTTTGAGTTAATTTTTGTGTACAGCAAAAGATAATCGTCTACTTTCATTCTTTTGCATGTGGCTGTCCAGTTTTCCCTACACCATTTATTGAAGAGACTTTACTTTTTCCATTGTATGTTCTCAGCTTCTTTATCAAAGATTAGCTGTCTGTTGATGTGTGATTTTACTTCTGGGCTCTCAATTCTGTTCCATTGAGCTGTGTGTCTGGTTTTGTACCAGTACCATGCTGCTTTGATTAGGATAGCTTTGTGGTATATTTTGAAGTCAGGGTTTATGATGCCTCCAGTTTTGTTCTTTATCCTCAGGATTGCTCTAGCTATTCAGGGTGTTTTGTTGTTCCACATGAATTTTAGGATTCTTTGTTCTATTTCCATGAAGAATGTCATTGAGATTCTGATTGGTATTGTGTTGAATCTGTAGATTGCTTTAGGTAGTATGGATATTTTAACCATGTTTTTTCTTCCAGTCCATGTTCATGCAATATCATTCCACTTGTTTATGTCATCATCGATTTCTTTCAATAATGTCTTACAGTTTTCGGTGTATAGGTCTTTCACTTCCTTGGTTAACTTTATAGCTAGATATTTTATTCTTTTTGGTGTGATTGCAAATTGGATTGCATTCTTAAGTTCTCTTTCTGTTAGTTTGTTATTAGAATATAGAAATGCAACTGATTTTTTTTTTTTTTAAGATTTTATTTTTTCCTTTTTTCTCCCCAAAGCCCCCCGGTACATAGTTGTGTATTCTTCGTTGTGGGTTCTTCTAGTTGTGGCATGTGGGACGCTGCCTCAGCGTGGTCCGATGAGCAGTGCCATGTCCGCGCCCAGGATTCGAACCAACGAAACACTGGGCCGCCTGCAGCGGAGCGCGCGAACTTAACCACTCGGCCACGGGGCCAGCCCCCTAAATGCAACTGATTTTTATAAGTTGATTTTGTACCCTGAAACTTTGTGGTAGTTGTTGATTATTTCTAATAGTTTTCCAATAGATTCTTTAGGGTTTTCTATATATAGAATCATCTCATTTGCAAACAGTGAGAGTTTCACTTCTTCCTTGCGAATTTGGATACCTTTTATTTATTTTTCTTGCCTATTTTCTCTGGACAAAACGTCCAGTACTATGTTGAATAGGAGTGCTGAGATTGGGCGCCCTTGTCTTGTTCCTGTTCTCAAAGGGATGGCTTTCAGTTTGTCCCTGATGAGTATGATGTTGGTTGTGGATTTGTCATATATGGCCTTTATTATGTTGAGGTACTTTCCTTCTATTCCCATTTCACTGAGAGTTTTTATCATAAATAGATGCTGTATCTTGTCAAATGCTTTCTCTGCATCTATTGAGATGATCGTGTTATTTTTATTATTCATTTTGTTAATGTGATGTATCACATTGGTTGATTTGTGGATGTTGAACCATCCCTGCATCCCTGGAATGAATCCCACTTCACCATGGTGTATGACCCTTTTAGTGTATTGCTGTTTTCAGTTTGCCAATCTTTTGTTGAGGATTTTTGCATCTATGTTCATCAGCAATATTGGCCTGTAATATTCCTTCTTTGTGTGGTCCTTCTCTGTCTTTGGGATCAGGGTGATATTGGCCTCAGGGAATGAGTTAGGCAGTATTCCATCTTCTTCAATTTTTTGGAGTAGTTTGTGAAGGATAGGTATTAAATCTTCTTTGGATTTTTGGAAGAATTCTCCAGAGAAACCATCTGGTCCTGGACTTTTACTTTTTGGGAGGTTTTTGATTACTATTTCAATCTCTTTATTTGTGAATGGGTGTATTCAGATTCTCTATTTCTTCTTGATTCAGTTTTTGGGAGGTTGTATGAGTCTAAGAATTTATCCATTTCTTCTAGATTGTCCAATTTGTTAATATATAATTTATCATAGCATTCTTTTATAATCCTTTGTATTTCTGTGGTGTCCATTGTAATTTCTCCTCTTTCATTTCTAATTTTATATAGTTGAGACTTCTCTCTTTTTTTCTTGGTGAGTCTGGCTAAGGACTTTTCAATTTTGTTTCCCTTCTCAGAGAACCAGATCTTTGTTTCATTGATCCTTTCTGTTTTTGTGGTTTCTATTTCATTTATTTCTGCTCCAATTTTTATTATTTTCCTCCTTCTGCTGACTTTGGGCTTTGGTCTTCTTTTTCTAGTTCTGTTAGGTGTAGCTTAAGATTACTTATTTGAGATTCTTCTTGTTTGTTAAGGTGGACCTGTATTGCTACAAATTTCTCTCTTAGGACTGTTTTTGCTGCATCCCATATGAGTTGCCATGGTGTATTTTCATTTTCATTTGTCTCCAGATATTTTTTGATTTCTCCTTTAACTTCTTCAATGATCCATTGGTTGTTCAGTAGCATGTTGTTTAACCTCCATGTATTTTTCACTTCCCCAGCTTTTTCCTTGTGGTTGATTTCTAGTTTCATAGCATTACGGTTGGAAAAGATGCTTGATATGATTTCAATCTTCTTAAATTTATTGAGGCTTGCCTTGTTTCCCAACATATAGTCTATCTTTGAAAATGTTCCATGTACACTTGAGAAGAATGTGTATTCTGCTGATTTTGGTTGGAGTGTTCTATATATATATATTAAGTCCATCTGGTCTAGTTTTTTGTTTAATTCTACTACTTCCTTCTTGGCTTTCTGTCAAGATGATCTATCAATTGATGTAAGTGGGATATTGAGGTCCCCTACTATTATTGTGTTGCTGTTAATTTCTCCTTTTAGGTCTGCTAATAGTTGCTTTATGTACTTTGGTGCTCCTCTGTTAGGTGCATATATATTTACAAGTGTTGTGTCATCTTGGTGGAGTGTTCCTTTGATCATTATATACTACTCCTCTTTGTCTCTCATTGCCTTTTTTGTCTTGAATTCTGCTTTGTATGATGTAAGTATGGCAACACCTGCTTTCTTTTGTTTGCCATTAGCTTGGAGTATCATCTTCCATCCCTTCCCTCTGAGCCTGCGTTTGTCTGTAGAGCTGAGATGTGTTTCCTGGAGGCAATATATTGTTGGGTCTTGTTTTTTAATCCATTCCAGTACTCTGTGCCTTTTGATTGGTAAATTCAATCTATCTACGTTTAGAGTGATTATTGATATATGAGGGCTTAATATTGCCATTTTATCACTTGTTTTATGGTTTTTCTGTATTTCCCTTGTTTCTCATCCCATGTATTTTTGACTGCCAGTTGACTTGTATTTCTCTATGATGGTTTTCTCAGTTTTCTATTTACTTATCATTTGTGATTCTGTTCTGTTTTTTTGTGGTTACTGTGAGGTTTGTGTAAAAGATCTCATAGATGAGATAGTCCATTTTCTGATAAACTTTTACATCCTTAGGCTAAGCAGGTTCCATCACTTTCCTCTTCCCCATATAAGTTATTGTTGTCACAACTTAGACTGTTTTGTGTTACGAGTTTGTGATTAAAATGAAGTGACTCTAGTTATTTTTGATGCTTTCCTTCTCTTTATCTTTAATGTTATAATTAAGCTTTTGCTAACCTGTTCTGATAGAGAGCTGCAATTTTCTGATTTTGTCTCTCTATTTATCTCCTTGCTCACGGTGTTGTAAGCCTTTCTTCTTCTTTTTCTTTTTTCAGGTATGAAGGCTTTCTTGATCATTTCCTGTAGGAGGGTGGGGTCTTGTGGCAATGAACTCCCTCGGTTTTTGTTTATCTGGGAAAATTTTTATTTCTCCAAAGTATCTGAAGGATATTTTTGCTGGGTAGACTATTCTTGGCTGAAAAGTTTTGTCTTTCAGAATTTTGAATATATCATTCCACCCTCTCCTAGCCTGTAAGGTTTCTGCTGAGAAATCCACTGAAAGCCTGACAGGGGTTCCTTTGTAGGCTATTTTCTTCCGCCTTGCTGCCCTTACTATTTTGTCTTTGTCATTGAATTTTAGCAGTTTTACTAACATATGCCTTGAACAAGGTCTTTTTAAATTGATGTAATTAGGAGTTCTATTAGCTTCATTTACATGTAATTCCAGCTCCTTCCCCAGGTTTGGGAAGTTCTCAGCTATTATTTGAACAGGCTCTCTGTTCCTTTTCCCCTCTCTTCTCCCTCTTGAATACCTATAATCCTTATGTTGCATTTCTAATTCTCTAGCTTACAGATTCTTTCTTCATAATGTCAGCTCTATTTTTTAAGGACACCAGATTTTCCTTTATCTGAATTATTGTGTTTTTCATCTCCAACATTTCTGATTGGGTTTTTTTTAAACAGTTTCAATCTCTTGTGAATAATTCCCTTGGCTCATTAATTTTATTCCTTATTTCATTGAGCTGTCTTTCTGAGTGTTCTTGTATCCTGTTGAGTTTCTTTATGATAGCTATTTTGAATTATTTGTCATTTAGGTTGTAAATTTCTGTGACTTCAGGATTGATTTCTTGATACTTGTCATTTCCCCTCTGCTCTGGAGTTTTAATGTACTCTTCATGCTATTTGATGCAGTGGACTTGTGCAGTTGTATAGTAGTAGTATCTGGTCGCAGATTCCACCTGCCACCCCGGTTGAGGAGGGCAGGAGTTGTATCTTCTGAGCCCTCTACAACCCCTGGCACATGTCTGTCCATTGGAAGCTCTGATGACAGGACCCATCTGCGTTTGCCTGCTGGCCACTACCGCTTTACACACATATGTGCAGGCACTCTGGGAGGGATCCTCTGTTCTGGACAACCAGCCTATCTGGTGTGACAGCTGGGAGGTGGGAGGGGGGCTTTCTTTCACATGCACAATCCCCTGCTGCACTCACTGTATGCCAGCTTGGGCTGCTTGGCTTGGTATAGGAATCCCTGCACTTGCTGAGCTGCCTCGGTATAGAGAGTTCCCACAGGCTGGGAAGCAACTCTGAGACCACAAGCATTCCCATAGAAGGCTGCCTTTTCCCCCTTCTTCTCTTGGTGTCATGTGCTGTAGATCACAGCCACTCAGGGAGGGAAAGGAGATCACCTTACTGCCTTCCACTGCCTCCCAGGGGGATCCAGCAGTCCAGCACCCCACCTTCAGATGTATGGCTGTGCAGATCTCTCAGACATCTGTTGTGTTGTGTGAAAGTCCTCTGTTGGTTTATCAATGTCCTTTTTGCTGTATTTTAGGGCGAGAGACTAAGGGAAGAGCTCACTCTACCATGTTTCTGATGTCATTTCTCCATTACTTATTTTTGTAAATAAAGTTTTATTGGAACACAGCCACATCCATTCATCTATGTATTGTTAAAGACTGCTTTTGTGTTTTATGGTATTGTTGAGTACTTGCAACAGAGACCTTATGCAAAGCTGAAAATATTTACCACTTGGCCCTTTACAAGAAAATTTTGCCAATTCATATCTTAAATTAAAGATAGATTGTAAGTACTTCAAATTATATCAATTCGGAAATGAAATGCATGTCCTTGTGATATAATGGTAATACTTATATGGCATTTACCATGTGGTACCCTATTCTGAATAATTTTGATGTATTAACTCATTAAATCACCACCATAATTTTATGAGATACAGTAACTGGCAGAGCTTGGATTCAAACCCAAAATATCTGACTTCAGAGTCATTGCTCTTAAACAGCAGTCTATTCAAGCTCCTGTACATGATAAGTTTCTTATCATTGCAAGTGTTCATCTGGCTTACTGAAAACCTGCCAGAGATTATCAGTAAAGAGGAGACTTTTAAGGTCATCATTTTCCACCATAAAATCCCATGAATTTGTCATATCCAGATCAACAGAGAGAAAAAAAACTTCTTTAACTTCAAGAAGATCCACTGTTTGATAGTTTTATGACATGATAAAAGTTAGATATTTTCAAAATTAGAAACAAGCTAAGCATCCAAGAAGTCAAGTATTTGAGCTTTTAACCTCATGGAGAAAAATGATTCCGAAGAAGTCATGGAGCATGAAAAGTATTTTCCCACAATTCACTTAGTCTCTGATCCAATTAAAGACCACTACTATGTTATGTGGAATTTTCCAACTTAACAGAAAGTCATTTTTCCTATTAAAAATTAATATATAAACAAAGTTATTAAAACAATAAAATCTGACTCATTGACACCTGCCACTGTTAGCTAAAAAGAGATATCTATTTAGGAATATGCAGGATCACTTATGGTTCAGACACATGTAAGATGCATCTGTGTCTATGAAGAAGATCACCTTGCTCTGTTTTCCAACAAGATGAATAACAAAGTCCCATGAAACAACCACCCACCCCAGTCACCATTCTCCCCAAGTCACTATTAAAAGAGATTGCTTAGAACCCTGGATCCCAAGAATATTCATCGCCTCGCACTCAGTATCTCTTTCTCAAGAAAAGAGATCCAGAATAGCAAGACAGTCTTATTCCCTTTTCCCTGGTCTCCCAGCATTCCCATTAATTCTTGTTCTCACCTCCTGCTCCATCCCTTGATCTCACATGAAGTTCTGACTCTCTTTCTCTGGTGCTGTGGAAAGAGAATTAGATCTAAAATTAGAGAGTCTGGTGCCATATTCTGATTCTGGAGAACTCAGCATGTGTACAGTAGTGGCTCACTTCTCTTTATTTACTTTCATAATCCTTATTAACAGAGAGAGCGTAATGATATCTATCTCATAGGATTTGGAGAAGACAAATGTAAAAGGATATATAAAAACTCCTAGAAAAAAGCTATCATGCATTATTAAGTATTCAGTGTACACTTGTTCAGTCTGAAATAAAATGATCAATTAATCTTTTCTTACTAAAGCTCAGTCATGGATGTACCTAAGTTATTGTTATATTCATTATTCTATTCTTTTTCACTTAGTGTATGGTTTAAAATTTCCATAATAAAATAAAGTCTCTTTTAGGACAGATTGTGATGAAAATTAGAATGCTGAAAGAAAGTTACACATAAAGTCGCTTCATATCTGAAAAAAAAAATGTTCTTTAGATGCTAATGGAGGAGATAAACAGTGCATAAGATTTAAGTTTTTTCAATAGATTTTGGATGAGACTAAACTTCTCACCTGCATGCATATTTGCCTCAAATTTATATGTGCATGAAATTATTTTCCATTGTTATCTAACAATACCATGATTTTCCCAAATATTGTTTATAATAGCTACTGTAAGCACAAAGCATATCTGTGGAATTCTGAGGAAAAAACAGTAAGGTCAGACAAACTCAACCCTGTGTCAAAAACAATGTTTTGACTCATTTTAAGGGAATGTGTGCTTCAGCAGAGGCTGGATTGCAAATTGTGGCAAAATCTACGAACAATAGTAATCAGAAGTCCTGCACAGCAATGGCTTCCAGTCATAATTTGGTCTCTTTAGACATTTCTATCTTCAAATAATAAGGGATGGTGTAAACGATTACCATATGATTCTTTCAAATTTGCGAAAAATTATATCAAGTTCACTTCTCCTTCCACCCAGGGGCAAGATTCAGCTATTCTGAATAAAATAATGTTTCAGCTACACCATCTGCTTTTGATGCTACATAATTTATGAAAAGATTGAAGAGAATGGTAGGCATGCCTTATTTTTAACATTACCTTCCTTTCATTCTTCACAAAAACTACTACTAGAATAATCCAAGGTTTTTTTGCGTTGAAACACTCAAAAACTAATATACGATGTAGTCCCCCTTACTGAAATGCAGACTTTGCTGGCAGAGTGGAGGTTGTGTCCTACTGTTTAAAAAAGGGAGTCAAGGACTGGTAAGTATTATAGATTTTATACATATTCAATATTCTATGAGTACTCAATTTATTTTCAAAAATAATAACATATAAATATGAACTTTTAGCACCAAAGCTGGGATTTCTGAAGAGGTCACACAAAATTTAGCTCTTATGAATGTATGCTTGGGCAACATAAATGGAATCTCTTGGAGAATCTTGTATGGGGTACTCTACTTTGTAATTAAGTGTTCTTATTAAGCATGAGAAAATAATATCTCTGCCTGGTTAAATGAGCTCTGCACAGGAGCAAAAGATTGTTTTCTATCATTGCTAATTCAATTATATGCAGTATTTATTAATATTTATCATTAATACTGACACTTCACACATTAATCAGCTGTCATAGCATTGTCATAAACCTATCAATTCTTTCATTATGATGAATTTACATTCATTTCTATGAGACATCCATTAAATCGTTAGACTAGCCCATAAATTAAACTAAGAAATTATTTTATAAGTCCCATGTTCAGAAGTATCCTCCACAACTAGGAGGACCTGCAACTAAGATATATACAACTGTGTACAGGGTGGGGTCTGGGGAGATAAAGCAGAAAAAAAAAAAAGTATCCATTCAGCATGCCTTTAAAAATTGTTATAAACAGAGTTGTAGATTACATTTCTTAGCTTTCTTTTGGGTTATATTGATCTTCAACTCTCACTTTTTAAAGGATATTTTACCTATAATCCAAAACAAAGTATACAGAATGATGAACAAATATTACTCTGAAAGCAGAAAAATTGAAAGATATTTTACACTTTGAAGACTCCACGCCATTTTTCAATAGTAGAAGCTTCCTGACTAATTAGAGGACCCTACAAGCAAGTGATATCATTATATCATAGAACTCTATTAATGAGGTCTTCTAGGAACTTGTCCAATATATTGAAAGAAAGTCTTCCTCCTTTGGCTTCTCCCGGTTACTTTTGCTTCAATTTACAGACATCTCCCACCTGCAGGCTCTGGCCAGGACTGTTCCTGTTTGAAGAGAGAACTATCTCAGCAGCCTCAGTCTCACAGTCTTGCAGCCCTAAAATTTAGTCACATTTCCAGTCCTGGTATTTCATGGGCAATGCCTATCAGCTTCTTTATAATTGCCACCACTGCAACCTTCTCGCCTGTGGACTTTTGTTCCAACAGTTCAGGTTATGATGTACCCAGAAAAAGCAAGCTGTGCCTGGAATTCAGACACTCCCTACTCTGCTTCCTCAATAGTGTAACCTAATACTTCTCAATGTGAGAGTTTTGAAACACACTCAGCAGAGTCATCATGTTTATTTGGTAAATACAGCTCTCTGGGTGTGGAGTATATGGGAATTCTTTGCCTTATCTTCACAAGTTTTCCATAAATCTAAAACTGTTCTAAAATTTAAAGTATGTTTTAAAAAATGCAGCTTTCTAGATTCCAAACTATATCTGCTAAATCACAATTTCTAGAAGGGGTATGAGGAACATTGCATTGTAACAAACACCTAAGCTGATTCTTATGGACACTAGAGTTTTTGCACTAAGAGCAGACTTGTGCCCTCTACATTCTCTTCAGTATTGTCCAATTGGCTGACAAATCCACCTTCAATGACAATCTGGGACCATGAATGCTATTATCACTCTTTGTCCATGACTCATGTTCTTGGATTTATCTATTGAGGGGAATAGCTTCCTAGGCATAGAAATTACATCTTCACCTGGCAGCAAATGTAAGCATGCCAAACCCCCAAGGGATCTCCCAAAATTGAGAATCGGCATAAACACCAACTTTCTCTCACCAGGTCCAACCTCAAGTATTGGGCTAATGGACCTTGCCCTGCCTGCCTTCTTTTGCCTAGATCATGAAAGGCCCCTCACTGCCACACTCCTGAGTAAGGATGGAGGAACAGAAAAGGATGAGAAACCCTGTTTTGAAAAAGAAACGTTGCCTTGCCATCACAACATCCTAAAAAATAAACACAGAGGTGTGGTAAGTGGGAGTATTTAATATGTTTCTTATGGCTTTCTAGAATCAGGAAGTTAATTATTATTTATTACTTACATTATTTACTTATAGTTATTTATTTGTTTTAAAGTTTCTCATTAAGTAACCACAAAATATAAATATTACTAACTACTTACTAAGTGTAATGACTGATATTATAATTAATGTAATACAATTATGATAAAATTGCTGAATCACCCAGCACCGTTTGTAAAATGATCTAAAATTTGGCACATTCACTTTGTATGAAAAAGTCTTAAGAAATTCTAAAAATTACTTTGCGAAAATAACCAGATTACTATTGAGTCTTTTTAAATGATGTTTACCAATCTTTTTCCTCACAGGAGCCCATAAAACAAAACTGATATTATTTTAAGGCACAAATTATGCCACCTATCCCACTTAGCCCTCTCATTTACCCTTTAAGACCACTTTTCCTATTGTTCCATTTACATATACCTTTCAATCTCCTGGTCCCAAAATGATTGCAAAGAGTTATGTTTCCAACAAACTTCTTAAATTACTTGATTTTAATCTTGTCTGTTTTCATAAGATTTAAATTAATGAAGAGAAAATGTCTATGTGCGCCTAACTTCAGAAAAGGCTGAAATATTAAAACAATGTGCCAAAACCCAATTCACATCACCCAGCGCTGGGGAGCCCGGGTCAGGCGGGCTGCTCTTGCTCAGTGGGGACCATGCCAGAAACAACTAGTCATTGTGGAGAATTGTTTAAAAATGAATGTGCTGAAGATTTGCTGATTCACATTCATTATCCACTGACCTCTTCTCAATGGATTTCACAAAGAGAAGCAAAACTAATTACCTCAGGCCAGGCTGTCTGAAAAATAATGGCACAGTGATTTAGAGAAAAGCATTCACGCTGTAGAGGCCTCTTGGAATAGTGTATATTTTTAAAATTAAATATCACACTTTTTTTGATGATAAAACTTTTTCATTTGAACTAATGCACCATCGTTTCTTTTTTAAAATCAGTACTAAGCAATGAAGATTTTTTGTGGGCTAAATATCAATAATATTACTTTGCTTCATGTTAAATTATTTTAACATACTTGAAAAGAAGCTTGAAAAAATATTGGAGATTGTATGTGTAGAGGGGAAGCTTTAGCCATGAGGGAAGAAAATAATGTGATAAACCATTGGGAAGGCTAGAGTAAGTTATTTATTAACACTATTTATTATCTGTCTTAATTTACCACAAAAATAATTTTGTTGTTTCTTGATAAAACATGCATAATGAATAAAGAGAATGTTTTCTTTTCAAACTTGCCTTGTTACAAGGGTTTACTGATCTCATTGATATGCAGGGAAATTTTGCAAATCCTTTTATAACTTAGCGTAGAATAGGTAGTGGTGACAACATGGAAATTTATTGTTTTGGAGGAAGGCAAACTATCAGAGTTTTGTTAGTAGAAATATAATGTGTGGCGTCAGTGCATTTGAAGACACACGGAGGTCACAAGACCTTAGTGAAAAATGACCAAAATAAAAACAGGGGAACTGTAAAATGATTCCATTCTTATGACCACAAAAGTGAGGCAAATCAAGAAGACAGCGAAAGTTTGACCTAATGCTGGACAGAATTCTCACTCCCAGAAGCCCTACTAACAGGGTCCTCTCTCACTGCCAAAGAATAATCATACGCAAATTAGTAAAGAGGAGTTAGAGATGGAAACTTACTCTAGTAGTCCAGTTGCCTCCACTTTGGATAAAGTCTGGAGGGGTTTGGAAGGGAATTATATTGTATTCAAAAGCTAAGGTCAAGAGGAAAACAAATTAAGTTGTATACAAAATGTTAATGTACATCCTCACATTGGAAGAACTGGCTTCGATCCATGCAAGTTATTTTTTCCTACTGAGCCTTGTAAAGCCACTTTAAGTAGCAAATCACATAATTCATCTCTACCTTGTTTCACCAGTGCCACTAGTACCCGACTTGGGCTGGCCAAGAGCAGAAGCTCACTTGGCTTCCTTGAGCTGGGATCAAGGAGGAGGAAGGCTGCTTCCCATCTGCCCCCTGCCTGTTTTCACATAGGAGAGGGCCATGGGATTAAAAGCAGAAGTCAACTGGTGAAAATCATATCCATCTTTTCCCTTTTTTTCCTCTTTATCTTAATCTGCCCTGCTCCCTGTAGAAGAAAGCAAAGAGAAACTTCTTTAATTTAATGAAGAGAAAGTATCATAGTGCCATTTTTTCTAGTTTTAATTGGCAGAACCTGACAATTCCTATAAGTCCTAAGAATTATGGCAGAAACAAACATATTTCTTGAGCCTAAAAAAGAATAAATGAGAAAAATATTAGTACTTTGTGGAATGAGCAAGTAAATGTATAATCTTTAGTTATTCACAATAGGCACAAATAGATTATCCTGCTTCCTTCAATGGTAAGAACAAACATTCACGTAAATATTCATATGCAATATATTACATACATTACACTAAATATGAAAATTTTATTTTTATAATATATATCCGATTGGTTGTACAGACAACATAGAAGACATGATGACACCTGACCAAAAAGAACACAGTTTTATTGCAGTTGTATTTACAATTGTTTTAAACTTCTTAACTTTCTGTCAAATTGGTTATCATTATCTGTTCTTTGGTTTTTTTCTAAATACTTTCACAAAAGTGACTTTGTCTTTTGGCAAACTGTTACTCAAAACACTTGTGAAGACCTTTTCTAGATGCCCCACCACAAAATCCACTACCTACTATATCTACTACTTGATAACCTTGTGCCAATGTCTCTCTTACTAAAATTGTCACAACACTGTAATTATAGATGTGCCCTCAAGACACTTTTTGGTTGAATGCCAAATAGTTGAATGTTAAAAGCAATAATTAGGGGAAGCCAACTAATACTATCATAGAATGAACTTATAAGACTTGAAGAAAAATTAGGAAAATTTCCCCCAAAGGTAATTATGATCACAATTTCATTACTAAAAATGCTAACAGTCAATTCTAATAGTTTGAAAATTTAATTAGGAAAAACTTTCTCCACTCACTTCCAAATGTGGTTGATGGCTGTCAGATGTTTTGGGATAATTCTGCCAGTATAGGCTACTGTTGATGGTAACATTGCCACAAAGCTTGAAAGTTTTCCATCCTCTAGATAAAGATTTATCAGCTCTTCAATTCCTGTGATTTCATTAAATCAATCCCTCCAATTGGAATTGGTTGTATTACTTGGAGAAGATTCTGCGTATTTTCAGAAGACTTAAAAATGTCCTCACATATTACTTTATCAGCAATATTTTTGCTTAGTTGTTGTTTTACACTCACCTACCTGATATAAAATGTCCCTTAATCTTGGATCTAGAAATATAGCAATGGAGAAATTTAATTGGCTTCAATATAAGAAAATTCCAAATTCCCACCTGTATCCCAGCTTTCATTCCATGCACACTCATTTCAGAACGTTCTGTGAAGCAAAATGTGGGGAGACTCTTTATTAGCAGGCACAAAGTAAGAAATACTTCTGCTTGCAAGTCATACCAGTTGGGTGATTAGTTTAGCAGATTCTAACAAATAAACTATGTTCTCTACAAGCAAGCTGTCTTATAAGTTAGTATTGTTATTGGCAGAGCACACTATTAAATCTTGCCATAATTTAATCTTCTTTAAAAATGTAATAACGTCTATTCCATCTTGTTTGAACATCTGATATCTGACAAAGCAGTTCCGTCATCGTTTTTATGTCATGTAGACAGTTTTTGGATTAAGTAGAGTGATATTATTAGCTCACTATTTTCTTGTTCAAGGGCAGAAAAAATTTCTGTTTTATAATTACTTTTATAACACAGAATTAAAGGATGTGAAAAAGTATCTACCATCTGCTTACTTACATGTCCCTCCTTGCCCTCACCACAATTGTTTTGTCAGTCACAATTATATGACATTTGTTCTACTGATTTTCCATTCCATAAATAGTTCAATCAGATCCTCTCAGTTGTTAGCTATGTGAGACCTAGAAATTTCTCAACAAGTAAGCAGAAGGATAATTAAATTCTTCATTAACTCAACCTAGTAAAACTTTAAAACAATTTATCTTCAGGGGCCAGCCCGGTGGCACATGTTAAGTTTACATGTTCTGTTTTGGCAGCCCGGGGTTCATTCGTTCAGATCCCAGGTGCAGACCTACACACTGCTCGTCAAGCCGTGCTGTGGCAGTCATGTCACATATAAAGTAGAGGAAGATGGGCACAGATGTTAGCTCATGGCCAGTCTTCCTCAGTGAAGGGAGGATGACTGGTGGCAGATGTTAGCTCAGGGCTAACCTTCCTTAAAAAAAAAAAAATTATCTTCATATCTAAATGTGTGATTATAAAATAAGAAAAATACTTACTCAATAATATTGTTAACTTTTTTGTTTGTATGCACAGCAGGATATAAGTCAAGAACCAGTGTTTCAGCAACATGTCTTATAGAAAGAATTCTGTAACATAGAATTTATAGCTTAGGTTAAACTAAAAATTCTTTGACATTCACCCACAGAGACTACTTGACATATTTTTTTAAGGAAGATTAGCCCTGAGCTAACTGCTGCCAATCCTCCTCTTTTTGCTGAGGAAGGCTGGCCCTGAGCTAACATCCGTGCCCATCTTGCTCCACTTTATATGTGGGACGCCTACCACAGCATGGCTTGCCAAGCGGTGCCATGTCTGCACCCGGGATCTGAAGCAGCGAACCCCAGGCGGCTGAAGCGGAACGTGTGCACTGAAGTGTTGCACCACCAGGCCAGCCCCAATACTTGACATTTTATTGCGGTTATTTTAATAAGATTTTGCTCAAAATTTTTGCCTTTATAGGCTTGAATAATCAGAAAATCTATCCCTAAGTCATTTATGAAAACTCCGTTTTAAAGTTTGATAAATGAAAACATCATTTTAGTATATTATTTTTCTCTTTTTCAATTTTCTTCTTACTAATTTTTATATCAGAATGAAGATGACTTTTCAGCTGTTTTGGAGTCTGTCCCTCATGAAATTTTATAGTGGCATTCTGCTCTTAGTTCATTTTCTCAACTTGTACAGAATTCCCAAAAAGAAATACTAAGGCCAAGCCAAATTTCCGTGATTCCCAAAATATGTGTCGATGGGAATACTCTCTCCACTAGACTATGAGAATCATAAGAGAACAGACTGCATTTTATTTCTCTCTTTCATTGTCAAGAATAGAGCATGACAGATACTAGGCACTCAATGAACACTCATTGATTGAAAGAACATACGTTTAAAATGATACAGCACAATGTAATGGAAAAGTATTGCATTTGCATTCAGAAAGATATATTTTTTCCATTTGCTAGCATTGTGATATTGGGCAATTTTATTAACATTGCTGAATATAAATTTCCTCATCTGCAGCATATTCCTGAAACTCCCTGAGTTGTTGTGATATCTATAAGTGTATTTCAAAACACCAGCACAATGCTTGTCATCCAGTAGGTGCTCAATATGGTGACTAATAGGAAGGAAGGAAAAAAAGAATTAAGTACTGCATTAATGTGTGTATTGCAGTCTGTGGGTTCGGATCCCAGACATAGACCTACACGTTGCTCATCAAGCCATGCTGTGGCAGCATCCCACATAAAACAGAGGAAGATTGGCGTAGATGTTAGCTCAGTGACAATCTTCCTCAAGCAAAAAGAGGACGATTGGCAACAGATGTTAGTGCAAGGCCGGTCTTCCTTACACACAAAAAAACATATAGCATTCTTCCATTAAAATTGCAGACTTTTTTCTTTGTCACAGGGTAGCTCAGGGACACATTTCAAACATCAGATATTTTCTGAGAAATCTCTTACATTTATCTATTTAACTCCTCAGTATCAAATGACCCAGTCTCATCTGTCCAATGCCTATGAATAAGTGTTTCTGCATTTGGGTCATGTTCCTACCAAATTATAAAGAAAGTCCATAAATCATTATATTATCTCCTCACAGTCTCCCTTATTTCTCATAATTAGTAGGGCTATTTTTTGGCTTGCAACAGCAAACTTAAAGGAATCTCTCTACTTCTGTGAGTTCTGTAGACTTCCAGATTTATATGAGAAATGACCTCAATTACTCACATTCTTCACTCTTTCCAATTCCCTTAAGTACTGCAAGAGTATATTAACCAGAACAACGTTCCAAATATTAACATTCCCATCAGTCATTTCAATTTTCTCAGTCTTGACCACTGGTACCAATCACTCTTTGTATAAATACTAATTAGATCCAGGTATAAAAATGTGCAAATATCTTCAAGTTAATGAGAACCTGTTATATCAAGGCTCTAGTAAATATTCTCTATTAATATTTTGGTGGCAGATTTTCCCACAAAATATATATATATCCAAGTTATTTTTAGTGAAATCATAAAGTTATAATAGTTAGGATTCATTAAAAGTGTTCATTGTTTTCAATTCTTATTCTTTATTAAAGCAATATGGTATATATGTTTTTAAAAGTCATTTTGACCAAAGAGTTTACAACATAAAAATAATTTCCCCAGACCCATAGTGCCTTTACCCTACTCATTTCAACAACCGTTTTCAACTCAGCTATTTCTATTGTCTGATGTTTAAGTACATAATCTAAACAACATGTTGATGTCAAAGATTGCTCAATTTTAAAACTTCAGTTGCTGCCTTTATGATAGATGCTGATTTAGCTCTCTTACATTTTCTCCTTGGTCCTCTTCCCCATCTTCTTCAAATGTGTATATATAAATATCTATATAAATATATGACAAAATTTATGTTAAATTATTAGTTAATACTTACATTCTTTGTGGAAATATTAATTGAAATTCTGGTTAGGTAATATTTTCCCCAGAATTCTGAAAGTCATGCTTTCTATATTTCTAGTTTCCAGCTGCAGCAGCTGAGAATTTCCAGTATGAGGTTCATGATCATTTGTATGAACTTGTTTGTTTGTTTTTTTTAATTTTCCTGGAAACATTTGGAATCTTCTCTTTAGTCTATGTCTTTTGCAATTTGTAAAGTTTTATCAATTTTCTATAATCTCACTTTCTATAACTATTAAAATTTGAATCTTTAACATCCTTAATTGATCATTTAATTTTTCTATTTCTTCTTGCTTTTATTTCCATTTTTTTCTATTGCATTTTAACTCTATTTTCTGGGACTTTCTTGAATCTTTATTCAAAGCTACTACCAAATGCTTAATTTTCACAATTACATTTTTTTCTCAAATTGCTCTTTGTCGTGCTGATTGTTTCTGGTCTATAACAGCCTGTAACTATTTTATGTGTAAATGTCTAATTCTCCCTCTCTCCACATGGATTACTGTCTTTAAATTTTGAAATTCTCTTCTGCTCTCTCCATTGTCTATTTTTCCTCTTGGTTCTTTAATTTGATCTTTCTTTGTTTTCAAATAACTCATATCTGGAATATATGAAGAACTCTTACAAATAAGTAAGAAAAGGAAACATCAAATTGAAAATGAATGAAATACTTGAATAAGAACTTCAAAAAAGAGTCCACCCAAATAGCTAATAGTGATATAAAGAGTGTTCACTGTCATCAATCATGAGAGAAATGCAAAAAAAAAAAAACCTCAATGTGATATTCCTACACACACTCCCAAATGACTAAATTAAAGATTGACAATAACAAGTGTTGACAAGAATGTGAAACAATGCAAAGTAGCAGTAGTATAGCTCCCAGTTCAGACAGCCATGTCACACTTGACCACTTGACTAAAGCCAGCTAGAGACTTTTTTTAAGTACTATCTTTTTTTTCGGTCTACTTATTTTATGTTGCAGAGATGGTGGTGGTCAAGCTCCTACTGCTATTGTATATCTGTCATTTCATTTCTGTATTTTTAAGTGTTTTTACTTTACATGTTTTAACGTGTCATTTTGTACACTAAACATTGTAATATCTTCAGTATTCCATTTATTATTCTAGTCGGTGTTCAACTTATTATTATAAAATAACCCTCATTGTATTTTGTATTTCTTTCCTTCTCAAATACTTTATCACATACTAATGTTGACCCTGCTACTTTGGGCATGAATGTTTGCCTTCTTATTGACTTTGTTCCTTTCAACTTTTTTTCCATTTGTTTTATGTGTCTCTTATTTTTAACACAACCTGAATAGTCTTTTCCTTCAACTCCTTCACCTATTTTTTAAATACTCACTTCACTGTCAAACATACATTTACTAGCCTAGCCATGAACACAAAAGCAAACCAAACATTACTGTAGAGTCAGACCTCAGAAAGACCTTTAGACCTCATCTCTTAATTAGAGATCACAATATCTGTCTCTCTCTCTTTTCTTTCTTTTTTTTTTTTTTTTTTTTTTTTGCTTTGTACTTAGAATACTCCTTTTTTATCCCAAATACTCAGGATAGGCAACTGGAAGTGAAAAAACTCTCTGGCTTGGAATTCAGAATTTTTAATAATACTGCCTTCAGTTTTGCTTCAACAACACTATTCATAGGCCACATGTGTGGTGCCAATATAACCAAAGTGAGACTGGTAAGCATGGCACCGCAGAAAGAGTGATGTCAGCATCGTGGAGGCATAAGTTGTTCCTCTTTTCTCCTCTTCCCATTTTTTTTAAAAAAAATGAGATCCATAATCAAATAAAAGAAATGAAAGTCCCTCAGCACTTTGCACCAAAGGACCCAGGAGTGTTCTTGTTCACCTGTGCCTCAGAAAATAAACAAATAAGACCTCAAGAGTGTTTGGATCTAAACAAATAAAATCCAAAAGAGCTGGTGAACCTGTCCACTTCCACTCACCATGACTGGGGGAAAACACCAAGAGCATGCAAACCTGGGCAGATACCCACAGATGAGAGAGAAATTATAGAAGTCCAGACAACCTGAGGAGAGATTCCAGCATACCATCAGGAGCAGGATAGAGAAGAGTTTGGATGCAGAGGAGAGAAAGAACTCACCAGAGCCACCTCCCTCCCGCAGGCAACACTTCAAGGGGCAAAGCTGTTTGGCCATGGCAGTAGGTGAGTTCTCCTACAGAGGAAGTAGAAACCAAAGACCTTTCCGTGGAGGAGATAGAAAGCAAAAGTGGTGAGTGACTGCCTGGCTATCTCAGGTGTGTGGGTTGCTGCTGGAGAAACCCATTTCTCTCCAGCAGCAGCTTGGTTTCTGAGGAGTGATCTCCATGACTAAGAAGAAGGAGGAGAAAGGGAAGGAAGCAGATAAGAATATCAAAGGACATTAAAGGAATGAGGTTCCTGCTGTTGGCTTCAGGACTTCACCAGGAAGTTTCCCCACAAGGCTCTGGGAGTACGCCACTTAAGAATCATCACATCAGCTCACAGCCACTGCCAAAGCTCCAAGTACTAAACTCACACTTCCTTTCACTCTTCTATCAGCTCTTTCTCCATGCTACCAAGTGTGGCCACGAGAGTGAGCTCCAGTAGACAGGCAGCTTGCTCAGAAAATAGTGCAAGGTTGGTGGGCAAGGGAGAAACCACAAACCTGAAATATAGAACCACCCTCTGGAATACAAAAGAAAGGATTCTAATAGCCAGCCTGGTAAATTGTAAGAAACAAAGATGATATAAAAGCTAGATAAGAAAGTATCTGCCACTTCAAATGTGAAAGCAGAAGCGTATAGCGATAAATGATAAGGAAAATCAAGGAAATACGGTTTCACAAAAAGAAAATTATACTTCTCCAGCAGCTGAACTCAGAGGGCTGGAATATTGCAAACTAACTGACAAAGAATTCAAAATAGCTGTTATGGAGAAATTCAACAAGCTACAAGAAAACTCAGAAACACAATTTAATACTATCAAGCATAAAATTAATGAAAAGAAAGAGTTCTTTACCAAAGAGATTGAAACTATAAAAAAGATCCAAATAGAAATTCTGCAGCTGACAAATTCATGAATCAGATGAAAAATGCAAAAGAGATCACCTGTATCAGGGCAGATGAGATGGAAGAAAGAATACAGGACCTGGAGGATAGGAATATAGAAATAATTCAGTTAGAAGAGGCGAGGGAACTAAGATCTAAAAAGAGTGAAGAAAGCCTATGAGAGCTATTGAATTAAATCAGAAAGGCAAATATTCTAATAATTGGGGTTCTAGAAAGAGAAGAGGACAGAGAGTTTATTTAAAGAAATAATAGCTGAGAACTTCCTAAATCTGGGGGAGAACTTAGACATACAAGTCCCCAAAGCTAATAGAATACTCTATTATCTCAATGTAAAAAGACTTTCTCCAAGAAACATTACAATGAAACTGTCAAAAATCAATGATAAAGAAAGAATCTTAAAGGTATCCAGGAGAAAAAGGGAAGTATTCTACAAAGGAACCCCCATACTCATCAGCAGATTTCTCAGCAGAAACTCTACAGGCCAGGCAAAAGTGGAATGATATATTGAAAATATTGAAAGAAAAAAATTGCCAGCCAAGAATACTTTATCCAGTAAAGTCATCTATCGGATATGAAGGAGAAATAAAGGCTTTCCCAGACAAAAGCTGAGGGAGATCACCACCACTAGACCTGCCTTGCAAGAAATGCTCAAAGGAGGTCTTATACTACTCACAAAAATTAACTCACAATGGATCAAAGGCTTAAACATAAGACCTAATACCATAAAACTCCCAGATGAAAATGTAGGGAAGAAATCCCTTGACATTGGTTTTGGCAATGATTTCTTGGTCATGACACCAAAAGCACAAACAACAAAAACAAAAATCAACAAATCACCGGTCCTTTGGGAGTGTGTGTAAGAGTATCACATTGAGGTCTTATTTTGCATTGCCAATTCTGGAAATAGTTGGTCTTTTTACCTTGGTCAATATGATAAGCAAACATTTTTTCTGGCCTCAGAATTTACTTTTATGAATTAATATTTGTCCCAGTGTTTTTTTTCAGGGGTATGAAGATAAAGGAGAAAGATAAAGAGAAGATTATAACTATCATATTTGACATTATAAATAGAAGCTTGCATTTAATAAACATATGGTATCAGAATCAGAATCATATAAATGCCCAGGCCCTACTCTCAGACACTCTGATTCAGTTGTCGTGAAATGGTGTCCAACCCCCAGTAAAATATTGCTTGATGTGAAAACCACGGATTAGCTCATGCTCTGTCTTCATTTCTCTGGAGGAAAGTGGTATGCCTGATAAGAAAAGAGAATCTTCTAGAGACAAAAAAAGCTAGGTTTGGAAAAGCTGCTTGACGCAAGATATCAAGCAAGTAATTTAAGCTTTCTTTGTGTCACTTTTTATCTATGAAACCTGGAATACAATAAATGCCGACCTCACAGTATTGTTTGGAGGAGTGTATGTAGCAATGTATATGACTTTTTTTGTTATATTAATAGCTACCTCTTAGTTATAGTCTATTCATTAATTCATCTGAGTTTCCATTAATTCATTAAGTATTTATCGAGCACTTACACTATGCCAGATGCCAGTGATTAATTAGAAAACAAAAGCAAATGCCTTCCTAAAGCCTGGATTCTGGAGGTGAGAAAAAACTATAAATAAACAGATTGATAGATATATAACATAAAGGCTGGTAGCATTAAGTGTCATGTAGAAAAACACCTAATGGAAATAAAATTTAAAAGTGAGAGAGCATTCTATTTTAGTTTGGATAATCAAAGAACTTTTAGGGATGTAAGATTTGTGTAAAGACCTCAATGAAATGAAATAAGCTACTGGAATATCTGCACAGAATATTCCATTCAGAAGAAACAATGAAAAAGCCCTGCACTGGGTGTTGTTTCTGTTGTTTGGTTTTGGGTTTGGGGGATTTTTTTAGATTAACAGTAAGCCAGGGCCGAATAATGTAGTCTTACAAGGTAGAATGTAGACTGCTTTTTATTTTTTTTTTTAAAGATTTTATTTTTTCCTTTTTCTCCCCAAAGCCCCCCAGTACACAGTTGTATATTCTTCATTGTGGGTCCCCCTAGTTGTAGCATGTGGGACGCCGCCCCAGCGTGGTTCGATAAGCAGTGCCATGTCCGTGCCCAGGATTCGAACCAACGAAACACTGGGCCGCCTGCAGCGGAGCGCACAGACCCAACCACTTGGCCAGGGGGCCAGCCCCTAGACTGCTTTTTATTTTAAGGGTAGAAACAAATCATTTTAGGCCTTTAAAAAGTAGAGTGATGTAAACTAACTTTGTTTTTGTAAAGGATCTTGGGGAGTAGTATAGAGGGCAAGAGGGAATGCAAAGCATATGGTTCGGAGTTTGTCTGACTGCAATGATGTTGGTGAAGGTGGGGAGGAATGATAGTTCCATGGATATGTTTTGAAACCGGATTCAACTTACTCTACTTCTGGATAAGACATAGGGTTGAAAAAAAAAATGTGACAAATCCAGGATAACTTCAAGATTTATAAAGTACCAAACAATGGACTTGATTTACAGATTTTATCTCATTTCATCTTAAAATAGCCCTTCAAGTTCAGTGACATTATGCCATTTAACAAATTAGAAAAGCGATTTCAGAGAATTTCAGTTTTCGTGCATCACAATAAGTTTAAATTGCTTCTTTCATTTTGTTTTGATGTTACTCCACATTCTTGATTTTGTGACATTTACAGAACTGTTGTTGTATTTTACAAGGTCTCTCACTGACTTTGCTGATACTATTTTCAATCCCAATTTATTTTCAATGATGTGATAAGATGGCAATACGAATGGGAGAACCCAAACACAGGTGAGATTATAACAGAAATCTGGAGTCAAGAAGCATAAGATATGGGAAGAAAATGACCAGCACTTTGTTGTTTCTGGGGTATAAAGGGTAAGGGACACGACACAGCAAAGTCTGGCAAGATGGCCTACAGCTTCTGGTGAGATTTTCTGCCATTTTGAGTAGCATGGACTTGACCTTTGGGCCAGTTATTCCCTCTAAAACCAAAATCTTTAATGGTGGAGTTTCAGGTTAAAGCCTGGAAATTACTAACCTCTTGACAGACTATGGGAAATCATAATGAATAAGCTAATTCTTTAAAAGGAAGTAGATACTTTACACACACTCACACACAAAATCAGTGTAGAACAAACTGACAAAAATGAATCATAACTACTGCAAATATTGTCATTCCCTGCCCAATTTAGTCTTCTTTTTTTTATCCTTGGATTGAATTAATTTATTGAAGAAAAATCACCTCTAGTTCCTTTCTTAAGTATTTCAAAGGTCAATAATTAATTACTGTGGATTAACACATAAATTATAGCTTTAAAGTCCTTAAAAGTCTACGAGTTTCACCTTTTTTGTGTTTAATTAGGAACAATCTGTTTTTACTTTCCAAGAATCTGTCAAAATTTTGGATGTGATTTAACCACCATGGTAACCGGCAACCAAGTCTGGTAATATAAATCAAAAAGTTACAGCCACTAGCCTGAAGAAAATATTTCTGACTCTACACTCTTTGTCTGCCTCCATATCTCCATAACTTTAAATTGTTCTGACAAGCAGCACATAATTTCTTTGGAGTTCATACCTCTTCTATAAGGAAATCACAGTAAAGAACACGAAAATAGTTGACAACAATGACCAGATTTTCACACATTCCATTCTATTTTAAGATTGTTGCTGAGCTTCAGCACAGCTGGTTTTCCAGAGTATAAAGAAATAATTTGCCATTCTCATGGTGTTATCCGTTGTACCACTCTTTCTCTTTTACTGCGCAAAGTAATTTAAATCTTCCATGTCACAAGTTGGTATAAGAGTAAACCTTGATTTCGGCCTGTGTGTGTTACACTTTAGAAAAATACTTTGGTATTTGTTTGCTTTGGTGCAGTTGACTGTCATCCACACTTAAAGGAATTACAAAATGAATGGCATTATCCACCATTAAAAAAGCTTGACTTCAGGGATATGTATTAACATAAAAAGCCAAGTCTCTAAACAAGAGTGAGAGTTAAAACAATTGTTTAAAACAAGTGTTAAAACATTGTTCTGTTGTACACAGAAAAGTTTTCGTCATCTGACTGCCTGTATCACTAGCATTTTAGAACAGTACCATTGCCTTTCAGCTGACTGCAACTCTACCAGAGTGACTTTCCCACCTATGTTCAAATATAAAGTTATTTCATATTGTAGATGTTATGTTTATTCTTGTTGCCATTTAGTAGTTGTAAACATTGTAATTGGTTGTATTGTCTCTCTATACTCCAGTAACACCTCATTCTGTGAAAGTTTCATTAGTTTTTCGGGACCCAACTGGTAATGCAATATGGAATAGTGGAGTTTTGTTGTTACGAGATGATCTCAAGTTGACATCATGAAATGCTCTAACCTTTCTCACAGGCTTTCTGGAAAAGACCCTAAATGAAAGGGATCTGACAAGGAGCTTCATAGCATGTATATATACAAAAAATGACCTATGAAGAGAGAACCACAAATTCAGGAGGCTGAATAAGCATATGACAGAGATTATTATAAGATGGAACTGAAGAGATAAGCTGAAACCAGAAGTTTAAAAGGGCATATTAAAGATTTCAGTTTTATTCTCAGAATACTAGGAAGCCACTAAAGGATTTCAAGATCCCGTGTCAAGAGACACATGATCTCATTTTAGTTTTGGAAATATTATTTTGACTGATGTGGAATAGGACAAGAATATATGAGACAAGCATAATTAAAATGAATATGTGGTAAATGAAGCCAGAATTGGGCCATTTTAGGGGCCAGGATAAAGTTGTTTCATGCCAATCAAACTCTTCCTACAGAATGTATCCTGAATCGACAGTCAAAAGAATATTCTTTGACCTTTATCACATATTAATTTACAAATATCCTTAGAAGGATATGAGTTGTTGCTTAATAGATATAGAGTTTTCGTTTTGCAAGATAAAGAGAATTCTGGATATCAGTTGCACAACACTGTGAATGCACCCAACAGCACTTAATGTTTAAGATGGTAAATTTTATGTTATGTGTATTTTACCAAAATTAAAAATGCTTTAAAAGTCAAAAAAGGGGGAGATATTTGTGAGTCACTTAATTGTTTACAAAAATCTTCTATGCGTTGTTATTTAACTTTGCTCTATATCAAGAAAGCAATATTAGTCTCATTAATAGATTAAAATACTGCAACTCAGAGCAGTTAAATGAATTGCCTGAGGTTAAATAGAAAACCTCTATTTTGAATTCAGGACCTTTGACATATTACCCCATATTGTTTCTACTAACCTCAAAATAAGTTCAGGAAATATATTTTGGTACTAGGGGAAGGTAGGGAACGGTTTTATCATTAAATAAAAGTCAGAAAGTGTATGTCAGAAGTCAGGTAAGAACAAATAATTGTAAAAGGTCTGCAATCCTTGAAAACAAATTCACCTTCGTCAAATCATACTTTTACCTAGACTCCACCCTGCTTGGTGTAACAGAATCTCATTTATTAAAAAAATACCTGGTACTGAAGAAAGACATTGCTCATCTTATCATAAGCAAGAATTGTGAAGACTAGTGGGAGGAAAAGAAATCAGTCTCAGGAAAAGACGTAAAAAGCATGTGGAAATACATGAAAACCACCCAAATAAGGACAAGTAGAGACTATTTATTTAAAGCCTCCTGTCCAAAGGAATTAAGTACCATCACTTGCCTTTGGCAGAGACTCAAACTTAGGGGGAAGTAGGAAAGATTTATAGTGGAAAAAAAAGAGGAGGCTCATGGTGAGCTCTGATGGGGAGTTGTTGGCTTGGGGGACCTGGATGTGGGCTACCTGGAAGTAGGGAATCATATGTTCCTATGTGATTGGTTTGGAGATGCTTGGCTTTCTCTGGTTGGGCCCAAGGAACAAAAATTAGGGAAACTGTGACCCAGTCCTGATCATTCAGTGCTGAATGCTGCAGAAGTTGTGGTTTGGCTTCTTGGGCTGTTTGCTGTGGAGCTTATAGGTCCAAGTTCAATTGTCATACATGGTCGGTTGTATATTCATTCTCTCAAGCACATGGGAAATGTTCAGAGATTTCAGATTAGGAATGACTAAGAAAAAGTACATGAGTACATTGGAAGTTTTTCATGTAGTGCAAAGCCCAGGGTGACCTTAAAAGCAGATTGTGATGCCTGTAAAAAACCTAAAATATTTACAATATTTAAATGGTTCTTATTCAAACCAATGTACACAGTCTTGGTCCAACAAGAAAGAAAAAAAATCAGCAACAAGATATATGGTTTTTTATAATTTCTCAATATTTTACCAGAAACGAGAGTGCCAGCTTCTCTCTCAAACACTTGTCAAGTTCTCAATTCTTGATTACTAGAAATTTCCATTATTCTCCTAAAGCAGAAATCATTCAGGCATACACAATTTACAAAAAGATTATGCAAAAGCTTAAGTCGAAATACATTCAATATATTTTCAATATAGAGTTATTTTTATGAAATACGCAGTCATTCAGTTGTCTCAAATCTACTTAGCTACATTTTTCTTCATTGTTAAATGAGTCAATCCACATAAGAATAAAAGTAGTTAAAATAACTTTTAAAATTGTCTTTTGAATATCATACTAAAATCATTCCAACTGAAGAATTAATTGAGGGCCAGCCTGGTGATGTACTAGTTAAGTTCTCGCACTCTGCTTTGACTGCCCAGGGTTCGCGGGTTCAGATCCCGGGTGCGGATCTGGATACTGCTCATCAACCATGCTGTGACGGCATCCCACATACAAAATAAATGAAGATTGGCACAGATGTTAGCTCAAGGACAATCGTCCTCAAAAAAAAAAAAAAATAGAATTAGTCAAAAGGAAACAATTTTTCTTTGTTTTCTTCATACTTTCTTTTTTTTCTATTTTCTTCTCTTTGGTTACCTCTTTTCTTTCCCTCTTTCTTCATTCACTCTCTCTTGTTTCTCTCTTTCTTCTTCCTTTCCTTCTTTCATTCTATCACAGAAACATATTTTCCTTCTTTCTTTGTGATCACATTGATCATGCTTTTTGTGTTCTCTATTTTCTGATGCTTTGATGTCTTGGGACCTTGTTGACACAGGAGAGAACTGACATTGCCATGGCTAGCCAATTTCTAGAGATAGTAATGGACTTGCCCGCAAGTGTGCCTTTCCCAAGCAAACCAACCAATCCAAAGCCTATACCCTGGACTATCTACTTTATCCAGCTCTCACAGAGCTCTTGTATTCCATGCCACTATCTCTGTCCTTGTCACCTCAGAGCCAGGTAACAGACACCTAAAGATAGCTCCTGTACCCCAGAGCCTGTGAACTTATTCATACTTTCCAATCATAAGCCTGTTTACCTGCTCTGCCATGACTTCCCAATGGAAACCACAATAAAGGTTCTTGTCACATCTTCTTCTTGCTCTTTCTACCTCCTGCCAGACCCTGGTGTTTCCCCACGTGGCCCTGCATGGCATGTCTCTCTTCTTGGGAACTGTGAGTAACAAACTTTCTCTTCAATGGCAATTGTCTCCTGATTCGTTTGGCCTGACCATAGCTGAATAATAAATCTACATTTCAAAAGAGTGATATCTGATGGAAAACGTGGCAGTGGATTGCTGAGTGAGGGAAAAAACTCAGCTCACAATTTTTTCTACAGACTTTCTTTGACTTCAGACAAATGATTGGTTTTCTGATGAATTCTCAATCTGTGCATGTATATAGTCCTTAATGAGCACTAATGCCCTGACCTTGTTTGAGGAAAGCACTCTGAAGTAAATTTATGGTAGATGGAAAATTACACTTAAAGCATCTGGAGCACTTTTAATTTTCTTATCCTCAGAAAATAATCGAGAATTGTCAGACTTGCCCCTACCACTAGTTATGCATTTCTTCAGAAGAAATGGAATAGTCTCGTTCGTCCAAATAACCAACCTACAGAAGCACCCAAATGACTCAATCCCCTTCCTCAAAATGATTAAAAGCAAAGACATTTTACTACAGATACATACACAAGAAAAGCATTGCATAAGAGTACCACGAATAAACTGCATGTTGATAGAAAACATAAAACTTGTTGGTGTCTAAAACCCGTGTTCTCCAAACATTTTTGATGGCCTATCTCCTCAGCACAAAATCTTGAGCACATCTCCCAACATATAAACTTATTCCAAGTATAAGTGTACGTATCTCTGCGAACCAACAAACTAAACAGTAGTGAAGCACACTTCCTGATTTGTAGACTGACACAAAGAGACAGAATTTATTATTTTCTTTTTATACCTCAATGCATCATTTATGACAGTCCCTCCAATGCACATACCTCTTAGAAATCTCTAGTTTAGGTAATTTATAGCTTGCTATCTAGTCCAGATTACTAAAATAGCCTGCTCACCTTTTTCCCTTATTCCCTGGCCTCCCCTAACCCCCACTATCATTCTTCACACAGCAGCCACAGTGATATTTTTAAAACACTAGGCAGTTTTTGTCCTTCTCTTTAGTCTTCCAAAATCGTCCGACTGTCAGAGTTTGAGTTTCCCAAATGTAGACTATGAGATGAGGTTCGGTATGCAAGGGATTTTCTGAGGAAATGTTCCCAGGGAAACTGGTAAGGAACTGTTCCCCGGGGAGCTGGGAGAGCAGAACAGAGACAGGGAGAGGTCAAGGCAAGGGTGTGACCACAGGCAAAGTCCCGAGGAGGGTCGTTTCAGCCTGATGCCGAGGAGAAACTGGAGAGAAAATTAACCCTCAGTGTTTTTTTCAACTGTAGGCTGGACCCATGAATTATCTAATTATTGGTTGGGGAGTCACAGACATAAATTTTCAGACACTTCTCTGCAGTGTGGACAAGGCAGACTCCAAAGCCGTTTAAGGGCATTCCTTCAACAAAGAGTCACAGGCACTAGCTCTTAGAAGAAAAGCATGCTGAAGTTGAAATATGCACAAAAATGGTCATACAGATCCCAGGGAATTTGGACACCAGTATTATCCATTACATAATCTCACTTAGAAAAAAATCTAAACTGTTTACCATGGCTTTGTCAGATTTAGCCCCGACTATTTCTGCAACCTCATCTTGAATCACTCTCCCACCCCAGCCCTCACCAGACTCAAACTAGCCTACATTCTCTCGCTTTAACCAACCAACTTGGATCCATATGGCTTTATTCACTTTGCCTGAGTTTTCCAACCCCTTTGTTATATGACCGACTCTATTGTATGTTTCTAATTTGAGTTAAAATGGTTTCTTTTCAGAGTCCTTCCCTCTTCTGTTCCAAAGAAATTTCCATGTCCCACAGACTCTTGGTCATATGATTTTGCCTTATTTTCTTTATAGCGCATACTGCCATCTGAAATTATCCTACTTATTGTTTTGTTGTCTCTACCCCCCCCAATTGCAATGTAAGCTCCATGCCTTCCTTGTTTGTTCTTTTATCCTCACCACACAGAGCAGTGTCTGACATATGCAGGTGATCAATAGTTGTTTATTTAATAAATAAATAAAGGGCCGTTCATGACCTACTTACATCTTGTCTATTCCACCTTCACCTCCTTGGGTTCCTATCTTCTGTTAATAGGGCTGTTCCTAGGAAATGAAAGACATTCCATCAAGAATAAATTAAGGAAAAATTTTAAGAGGGAATTTCCTCAGCATAAAATGTAGTAGCCATACAAGCTATTAGAGTGCACTGCCATGTTGTTCAAACAGCCTGTTTGTGAATCTCAGTTAATGAATCTTTGATTGATCTCACAGAGGTCGCTTGCCTTGAACTTCACAGCTTGGACAAAGATGAGAAGCTATTTCTGCCTCTATAAGCTGTATTCTAGAAGGCAGCAATATACCTGAACACAACAAGAACAGAATACAGCCTGAGATTTCTTATTTATAGAATGGCATATGTGGGTGTCAAAATTTAACTCACAATACTTCACATGTACTGAGAGAAATATGCTTAATTTAGTTTGTCTATAGCCAATGACTGTTACTCCCCAAATTTCCATTCATGGGTTAGAGGAAAAACTTTCACTTTGGATACTTTGGCTTAAAATGTAATCCAATTCAGCAGTGTAAACAATCTATATAATAATTTCAATAGGGGCCGGCCCCATGGCCGAGTGGTTAAGTTCACATGCTCTGTTTCAGTGGCCGAGGGTTTCCTTGGTTCGGATCCTGGGTGTGGACGTGGCACTGCTCATCAGGCCACGCTGAGGTGGCATCCCACATGCCACAACTAGAAGGACCCACAACTAAAAAATATGCAGCTGTGTACTGGGGGGATTTGGGGAGAAAAATCAGGAACAAAAAAGAAGATTGGCAACAGTTATTAGCTCAGTTGCCAATCTTTAAAATAATAATTTAAATAATTTAAATCCAAATCTATGGTTTAAAGACTCCACTTTGATTATGATCAGTCTTACTGGAAAAACTGCTCAGTCACTCAAATATCTCAGGCATCTACTTTCCCTGGATCCTCCCTAGGGTTGGATACAAATGTATGAAGGAAGGACATGACTTATGTGCACAAGTGGCCATTGGAAAGACTCAAAGCCCTTTGTTGTCATGTCCTCTGGCTTCGCTCCAGGACTGTCGCAAGTCCATGCCTTGGCTATTTCCCAATGGGCAAAGTATGCAGCTGTCATGACTCAGTCTTGTTTTCCTCTCCCTTTTTATTTGGTCTAGGTTCCAGGTATTCTTTTATTACAGGTCAAAGATATAAAGGTATAAAAAGATAATTTTACGGAATACATATAGCTCAATATTTATGTATGAAAATGGGTATTTAATATCATTAAAATCATATTTAGTATGTTTCCCAATCTAATGTGCATGACAAGTCAAAATTATTTCCTTTACATCACTACATATAATTTTTTCTCTTCATTGTTGCACTCAGAATTCTAATATTTTACAACTAAAGAGTCTTGGAAATCAATAAATCAAACTTTTCCTTGTACAAATGGAAAAGCCAAGATACATAGCAGGGTATGGGACTTTTTTTTCCCCAAGTCTCAGAAATCTGGGAGTTTCAAATGTGGACTATAGGTCCCAATTCCCAGTATAATGTATTTTTCTCTGTTCTACAAGGTTTAGCATCAGTCTATGCATTTCCAAAATTGATCTTAAAATAGAGAGGGCATTTCTTGAGTTCTCCTTTGATTTCTCCTTGATATTTGACAGCCTTGCCGACACCTTCTCTGTTATATGCTTTTACACGTTACTGCAACTCCTCCGGGTATGAATAGGTCCTTTTCTTTTTTTAATGCTGCTTTGCTTTTCCTCATTCTGAGATTTAACTAGAAGAGCACCTACTTCTCACCAAAGCTGCTATCTACTGTCCAATCTCTCTTCTTTCTCAGGACTCTGTGACTCATTGATTCTGTCTTCTCAGTGGTTTCCACTAAGTAGATGATTCACAAATTATCTTTTAAAAATCTCTTTCAACTCCCTCCTGTCATTTCCCACCCACACAAACTGAATTCCTTTCCAAGTCATCGCACTCCTGTCGGTAGACAGCAATATTCCTACTATTTTGTTAGTTGTTAGACCCAAGTCACTAGCTTAACAATGCATTCAGAATTAAAATAAAGATCTCAACAGATAATCTCTGCCTGAGTTCCTATAATTTTTTTCCTTCTTGTTCAAAAGAAGTGGACATTTTTGGTTGTGGAGTTGGGGGGACTCACCACTGTGAGGCGCCAGTGAGTCTCACATGCTAACCATCCTGAAAAGAACAGGAAAATTCTATTTCTACGGCATCAGTTTATAAGCCTTTTTTTTTATGAAAATGCACGTTACATTATAAAATTTCATTCTCCTCTGGCACAGATAAATGATCATATGGAGTCCAAAACTCCCAATTACGAATCACTAGCTTTTTTAGAAAAATTAACAGGTAACCTCCATTTGGGCTCTGTAGAGGTTGGTCTGAGCCTACTGATTGAGACGATGATACTCTATAGCCATTGAAATATATGTGTCTAGAGAATGTGTTTTTTTAATGTTGGGGAATATTTAATCCATACTATTAGGAAGAAAATACAGAATAATATCTATAAGATAGCATGAATGGAAAATATACCAAAGTTTTAATAGTGTGTCCCTTTGCAAAGAGGTGGGAGCAGTGGGCTGGTTACAGTTTTGTGTTTTGATTCTCAATACTTCTGTTCATTTTCAACTGAAAGCACTTATTACTTTTATAATCAGAAAAAAATAAGATACAAATGGAAATGCATGGTTAACATATGTTTTATTTATTTATTTCAGACTTTGTAAAGGAAATTACATTAATCACATACCTTTGTTCATTAACCTCTATTGTAAATTCAAGAATTGTCAGTTGGTTTATTCATTTATTTATACCATTTTTTCTGACATATTATAAAAATTCTAAGGCATATTCTTTTATGTGTGGTTGTTTCATGTGTTTGTATTAATTTGTATGCATAGTGCCACGCTATAGAAATAAGTCAACTTTACGTGTTTCACTCAGCAACATGCTTTGACTATCTAGCCATGTTGCTTTGTGCAAACCCTGTTCTCGCATCAGCTGCACGTGGTTTCCCCTATCCCTCCATTCTACAGTACTTTTTCAGAGTTAACTCACTCTGCTTTGGATCTTTATCCTTCCATAAAAATTTAAATAATTTCTTCAAATTTCTCAAATAAATACAATCAGAATTTTGAAATTATATATTTACAAATTAAGTTTTGTAATTAATCTATGATGATGTTATTTCTCCCCATCTATTTGAATCCTTAGGGTTTTTAGGTGATTTTTAACATTTTTCTATAGATATTAGATATTATTAGTTAATTCCAATATTATTTTTATAAATGCTTGTATTAGTGGTGTCTTATTATTTATCATAAGTATTGCTAAACATTTTCTATAGTAAATCTATTATTTTGTAATTCGAAATAAAATAAAAATATTAAAAAATGTGTGTTCTAATATATTTATAAATGTTTTCCTACTCTACATATGCTTGAATTCTTCCTTGATATGATATGATATGAATGATATGCTATCATTCTTCCTTATCACTACAAGTGAGAGAACTCTTAACTGCAGGACTAAAGAAAAATCCAGTTAACCAACAGTCATATGCTATGATCCCTCCTGTCATTAATCTCCAACAAAGCAATCTTTCTAGATCATTTTCAGAATTACTTTTAGACAGTGAATATTGGTGCACTGCCTCCCTCTGCACTCCACAGCCCGTTCATTCAGAGGAAACCCCATCGGACCTAGTAATAAGCATTAGGGAAGAGCACATCTGCTTCTCTCCTCAAGTTTCTTTACACATAAAAGAATCTTTCATTAGAGAAACTCTCCTAGTCTCTCTCCACCTATTGACTCATTGTTCCCCAGCAAAACTTGACCTATCTGATTATGGGGCTTCTCCATATCAGGGATCTGCCTGGCAGCAGAAATCCTGCTCTGTTCTTGGTCTCAAGCTGATCATTAAATTTGATTAAATATACAACCCTGACTATGGCTTTAGTTTTCCAGTAGTAAAATGTAGTTTCATTCACAAATGAGGAGGTTCTTATAAAACCTGTGCGTGGAACTTCTGGCTCTAAAAATAATACTTGTTCAGAGAATCAAAGAAAAACTGGAGTGACTAGAAAAACATGGTACAATTCTCTCATCAGATAAGAAATAGCAAAATAATTAAAACAAAAGAAACACTGATTATTCTGGGACAAGAGAAATTTCCTCAAGGGAAAAGTTGAATCTTAGAAAGATATTAAATAGACGTAAATTGCAAAGTGATCTGCAAGGCCAGGATAGAGAGGTATAAAAGGGAAAATGAGGTTTATCTGAATGTAACTCTTCTTAAAGAAGGTATCGGGGAAAATAATGTTGTTCTAGTTGTTACCAATCAGGTAGGATGACTTTGGCCCAAAAATGTCAACATCACAGAAAGACTAGAGTGACTTCCCACACAAGATTTAGGGTCCAGAGAAGAGAAAAGAGAAAACTTTAAGCAGGGCCATGACAATCCCATAAGGCAAAATTGTGCAAGTTAAAATAAGTTGCTCTGTGCTTTGGGTAGACACAGTGCCGTGTAAGGGCACACAGCTCCATGATGGGGATGCAGGAAGAATATCTTTTGCAGTTCACCGATACCAAAACAAGGGTAACAGCTCTGATATTAACCACACCAAAAGGACATCAGGAAGAACTATAGTAAATGGAGTTCAAGCTTGAACTAGATGTTAGTTTGATGGGATCATAGCTCCTAGGTGGGATTATCCTACTCAGGATAAGGTAGCAGGACAAGATTTTTTGAAAAGTGGGTATGTTTGGCAAGCTTATATTTCTCACTAAGGGAGGTTCCTCCAGAAAAAAATCTAAAGAAGCATATTAAGCTAAAATGATGCATAGAACAGAAAGTGCAGAAATTGTAAAAGTAGGCACTCAAGCCCAGGAAACAATATCTCTGCATGTGTTAAATAAGGAAAAGAATCAACCTAAGGAGCAGGTTAAAATGTGGAGGATCATTTGATCCTTCCTAAAGGACTAGGGAAGTTGTTCTCAACACTGCACATACTCATGCTCCTAGGGTACTTTAAGAAAATAAGGCTCCTGATCTAGTTCAGATCTACTGATTTAAAAACTCTGGGGTGGTGAGATTTTTTTAAAGAACTCCCCTAGTGCTTCCCAAGTGCGGTCAGAGATTTCAGAGGCACTGACTAGAGGCAGATTCTACTACTGTATAATGATATAGATTGAATCCTACTCAAGGTGCACCTCATCCAAAGCCGAGAAGAGACAGCATCTTGAGACATACATGGTAAAGCTACTATTCACTGCTGGGACTTTGGATGGATTAAGACTTCCTTCAATTGAGGAACCCTCTGGGGTAATTCCACAGTAGAATCAATTATGGGCACTAGGGGTAAAGCTTCCCTGGGAGGCAAGTTTCACAGGCATAAGCAGTTCCATAGCAACAGGCAATAGCATTAGCCAAGGGGCAGAAGACAGAAAATGCCTAATCATGAGACAACAGAAAAGCTGCGTCACTAGGCAGAGCTCACACTCAATGCTGTACTGGGAAGAGATATGGAGATTCAGGGGGAAATAAAAATTAGGCATCTTAAACTATCCTGGATTCAAGAACTAGGGCGTGGGGCTGCCAACATTGCAAATTTCCAACTATTATCAGAGGGGCAGGAATGATTCAAATGCCACTCTCAGAGAGAATCAAGTAGAAATTATTTTATACATTTCAAAACTAACCACACTATTCCTGAAACTGGGCAGCAATACAAAACAAAACAAACACAAGAACATTAAAAGCTGTTTTTCCTACCGATGATGCCACCACTTCTCCAGATGTTGTGCATTGCTTATGAAATAAGCCAGTAGGATGGCTTTCTTCTTGCTCAGATGGTCTTCTTTTATGCCTTTTCTGCTTCTCACTCTTTTGTGAATGCCTGTTCTAGAAACTTGAAATGTGAAGGCCAGGATTCCATCCTTCCTTCCCCTGTAAACCCAATCTTCTTCCCTCTCCACCAAGGAACCACTTCATGCACTGATGAGTCAGCAGATTCAAATTATCTTACATTTGTCTTCCTTCTCCGGGCTTTAGTTTTCTTCTCTCAATTGAAAATGCCCTGAAATCCTTACCAAAATGTGAAATGTAGGGTCTAAAAATTTCAGCCGCATCAAATGCTGGATCACATTGTTGTGAAGGTAATGAAATGACTGGGGTAAGCCTGTGCGGCTCACAGTCAGGGAATCCGAGCCTGAGATCCAACCCATTCAAGACCTGCCTGCAATTTGGCGCCACCTGGTGGCAGCTGTCCACTCCAGCATAAATCAGAAATGGGGATAACTGGTTCTGCGACAGGCTGAAACTTCTGGGAAAGAAGCAGTGATTCCAGGAATCTGCCTAGGCATGGACTCGTTTTGTTGACTTAATCTGGAGGGCTTGGGCCAGGAGAATAATGAGGATATAAGGACCCACTTTCTTAAGATGCAGTTGTCTGCTATTTCCCTACTTGGCTTCATCTTTCCTTCAGAAGGAAAGACTTTAGACTACTCCCATTGGAAAACAGAGGTCAGGTGTAGGATGGGAGCTAGTCACTAATTCCACTCTTCCCAAACTTGGATTAACTCAGGGTGAACTATCATAGAGTTTTGCCGTATTATTTTTCTGGTTCATGCCTTTCTCTAATTTTGCCTTTTAGCTTCTTTTTCAAGACCCTAGTCATACTTCTCCTGGACAATCACAGCGGCCTCTCAGCCTATTTCCCTGAGTCCTCAAGATTTAGCTCAAATATAATCTTTTCGTAAATGCTTCCTATCTCCTTCCCCTGGACTGTTTGTGTGTCCTTCCTCTCTGCCTCCTTAACATCCTACATAAACATTTATGTAGGCATATCAGCCTCTCATAATACATTGCTTAGTCATCTGCCCTCTTGATCTTGAGATGCCTTAGGGTAATGACCTGTAAAATATTTCACTCCCAGATTTGGCCACAGTGCCTAGAAAATTGTAAGTGATTAAGTGTTACTTTATATATTCCCTCCATTTTACACATTCACAACATTAAAAATCATTTCTTCATTGGCCCTCTAGTACTTTAAAGAATATTTTACTCACAGCAGCAGAATCACAGTTTATTCGAGCATACACTGAATGAATCTTTGTCAAAACTTTAACATTTACTCTGTTGATTTAATATAGAAGCTAAATATTGACTCCAGGATATTAATTTTAACATTACCACTGTCCATATAAAGTTATCTTACCCTTTATCTTTCCTTTTTCCTCCTTCTTCTTCACCAGTGTCAGACAGCTATTAATTAACAAGTATTTTTTGTGTACCTACTATGAGCAAGACATAGTGTTGAGCAATGTAGAAATTTAAAAAAAAAAAAAAAAACTGTAAGAGTTTGTCCACATCTACTTGGACCTAAAATGTAGTTAGAGAAATGATGTTGAGAATGATGATGACTAAAAAGACCACTATCATCTTTTAAAAGCAGACTATGCACGAGGTATTATACTAATTGTTTTGTAATGACCTGAAAAGCATATAAACCTTCCCTACCCCATGGATGACCAAATGAGAGAGGTGTGAGGACATCAAAAACCTGCCCCGATGTATAGAGTGAGTAAGTGTGGAGCTAGCACTTGAACCTCAACTCTTTAGATGGATGGACCTCCATGTTATTAACCATGATGTCACTCACTTACATGTTAAAAAAAGGTAACACAGGCAGGGTAGAAAATATTGATGTGGAAGGTGAAAAGGAAAAGATTGCCTTCAGGTGGACGATTCAGGAAAAGTTTTTCGAAGGCAGTAGGATTTGAACTGGATCTTGGAATCTAAGGAGAGGAAAGAAGGGGCAGGGTGAATTAAGGAAATGTGTCTGGGAAAGAGGAGACTAGGTTCCAAGTTTCACATTGGAGAATTCTACAGACAATCTGTCTGGTTTTTAATAAATAATGCTCTCCTGTCCCCCCTCTCAGTATAGTATTCACATTAAGTTATTGTCCCAGTAGATTTTGAGTTCATACGGATTCATGTTGTAACAAAATTTTTCTTGGGGCCTTTGAGGAAAAAAAAAAATAAGAATGTAGAAAATAATTCTTCTAGATCAGATCTAGTCTATGATCATGGGACAGGACAATGTAACTACAGAGATCAAAAGTAAACGTCGTTTGTACCAGGCTGACTTTTACTACTCACTGGTAAATAGTATATGAAAATGTCCATATTTCTGTGCATCATTTTACTTTTAAGATCATATAGTTTAAACAATATATTTTATATTTTCATGCAGAAAAATCGTCTTTTTTTGCAATCCTTAATATACTGGCTAGAGAAGTTTACTTACTGCCTCATCGTTGTGCTAATAGTTCACAGAGAGCAACAGAATGAGCAAAATGACAGAAGCCTATATGAATTACAAGCTAACCGGAGAAGTAGTGTAAGAATGTGTATTAGAGTCA
This sequence comes from Equus przewalskii, assembly GCF_037783145.1. Lineage (NCBI taxonomy): Eukaryota > Metazoa > Chordata > Mammalia > Perissodactyla > Equidae > Equus > Equus przewalskii. The sequence goes on along the minus strand of NC_091833.1, from coordinate 72,839,236 downwards.
TATTTTGAAATATAAGTGAAATAATTGCTGATAAAATTTGCTTTTTGGGGAGGGGCGTTAAAGGGAATGGTACACCCCCTTCAAAAAAACACTTTCACTAAGTCTTCATGACTTAGTGAAATCTTAGTCAAAGGTTTTATTTTTTGAGATTTGTTGGAGTAGGGGAATACTAACAAAAGTAATCTTCAGTTAGTAGCAGTGACAGAAAAGATATTCAGGCAGAAACTCTAGGATCACTTTTCAGATTCTAGAGTAATGTGTTTTGCAGTGTTAGTTGCTGGTTGCCAGCCTGTGTTTTTGCTCTGCAACGGCAAGGTGTCCATGGCCTTTGAGCAAAGGGAGCAAATCTCTCTGCTTCCTTTGAAGTTTCTCTCTCCAAAATCTTCTAGCAGTCTGCAAGCATGTGGCTGGATCAAATGTATTGTTTCTTTGTCCATGGGTCATTTTTCAAATGAGGTAACAGATATGAAAGTACTCTGAAACTGAATGGTGATTAAGAACTATATGGTATTGTCATTACTGTTGTTTTTATATTATCTTCCTATTATACAAAGCTTCCGCCAAGATATCCACTAATCATCCTTTCTCAAAAAAAGAGGGAGCTCAGAATTCTCTCATTGAAAGCTCTATTTTGCTTTAGAAATATCTGTGTCTATAATAAGCACATTCTGCCATTTCATTTTGTCTTCAAATGTGTCACACACACACACACACACGGCCAAATTATGTGTGAAAAGGTTGGCAGGCCAAAGTTTCACCATACCAACAAAAGTTTTAAATTACCATTTTCCTGATATTTCCACTCTAAATACATTTTATAAAATGTGTTCACGGGAACATTAATTCTGTCAGAATATTAACAGACACTACACAACAAGAGGTTTTACGGTTAAAAAATGTATTAGATTCAAGTAGTCGTATAAGTGTAGTAATAATTTTGATGGCTATAATTTATTCAGTAGTTTCTAGAAAAAGTTTATTGTATGAATAGCTTTAGAAGCATTTCCTCAATCTCCCCATTTTACAGGTGAGGAGTCAGAAAGTTATTCAGAGGCTTTAAGTCAATATTGGAAGTCATTCAGTTAATAGCAGAACCAAGACCTAAATCAAGGTTTTTCTACTCATTTTGAAATTTTTTTTACATTAAATAGATAAACAATTCTTATTTTTTACTCCAGACAATCTTAGAGCCATTAATATGTTAACGTGTAACACACTTTATTAGTCAGGGTTCTACAGAGAAACAGAACCAATGGGATATATATAACATCTCTCTAGCACTCTCTCTCTCTCTCTATGTGTGTATATATATATATATATATATAATGTATATCATACGTACATGATATCCCAGATGGATGGACAGATTTATGATAAGGAATTGGTTCACATGATTATGCAGGCTAAGACTCAAGTTCTGTAGTCAGCAAGCCAGAGACCCAGGAGAACTGACGGTGCAGTTCTAGTCTGACTGAGAAGGCCTGAGAACCAGGTGAGCCGATGGTGTAAGTTCTACTCCAAAAGCCAGCAGGCTTAAGACTCCAAAAGAGACCATTTTTCAGGTTGAGTCCAAAAGCAGGAAAAAGACCAGGGTCCCAGCTCAAGCAGTCAGGTAGCAGGAGTTCCCTCTTGGCTTTTTGTTCTGTTCAGGTCATCAACTGATTGGGTAAGCCCTACTCACACTCAGGAGGGCAGTCTGCTTTATGCCTTCTGCCAATAAAATGCTAATCTCACCCAGAAGCACCCTCACAGACACACCCAGGATAATGTTTGATCAAATGTCAGGGTATCCCATGGCCCAGTTGACCAAAATAAAATTAACCATCACACATGCTAATATGTAAATCTAGGGACTGAAGTGGGGCAGGGAAATGAGTATTTTCTAAACATTTTTTAGGACAAATTCCATCCTTTTGAAGAGCAAATTTCAGAACCAATGTTCTATAGAACATCTTTGAGATTTGTTGCTCAAGACTTCAGAGACTGTTATTACATTACATCACGTTGTCTCCAGAACCTTTGAAAGGTTTTGCACCTTCATTTCTTTTTGAACCAATGTACTATCAGACAGCAATAACCCTAATAGAACCCATTAGAATGGAAGCGGTTTCTCTTTTAAGTAACTATGGTAGTTTGTTGCACCATGGTCTCAAATTTGTTCATACCAGTAATACTCATATTTGTTCTCTGTACCAGTGCCCGTGGGTGGTCCCCTCACACACTGACACTAGACTTGGCCGTGCTACTTTCTTTGACAATGAAGCAGCAGCAATGAGATAGAAGCAGAGACTTGAAAGGTGGTTGATCTTTGGGGTTTTCCTTCTTTTGCTGATTTTGGAATCTTTCTGGATGAGAAGACTATGGCCCAATCTTCCCCTTGACCTTGGTTGAAAGCCAGCCAACCATCAGTGCTGTGACACCTAGCTGACCAGCAGTTGACTGCAGGTGCTTGAGTAAGCCTGGCCGCGACCCGCAAAATAAACACCCAGCTGAATCCAGTCCAAATTGCTGAGCTGCAGAATCAGCTGTGCTGTTTTAAGCCAGTAAGTCTTGGGGAGACTTTTTTCTAAGAGTTTGGAATAAAAGACCTAGTTCTACCAAGTTCTGGCTGTGTGACTCAGCCCCTGAAAACCGTAGCTCCTCCACTTTAAAGTTAGAACAGAAATAAAATATATTAATTTGGGAACTATTTGGTAAGCTATAAACACTACACACAACAGTTACTATTTTTTTTACATGAGATCTTAATAATATCTATTATTATTGTTAGTTATCATAACGCCAGCTTTCATTGGTATTACTTGTGTGATGTCATTTGCTGCTCGATCAACCCAGTCCTCAACAGTTATACAGATTATTTGTTCCCTTGGCCAGAGCTATGTGGACCTGGTCCCTTGGCTAAGACAAAAAAAAAGCGTTCAGAATGGACATATAAACAGAATTTGGTGTGCCTTGTCCAGTGAGCCCCTTATGTTGTTCACATGGATCTTTGTTGGACATCTCAGTACACACAGAAACCCTTGCATGCAACAGAGCACTCTGAGGTCAGGCCCTGCTTGCCTCTCTAGCGCATAGGAGAAAGAAGAGACCAAAGTCTGAGCCATTACAGGCCACATGGTATCAAAAGCTTTCTTGCATATGTTACTTCACATTTCTCTGCTTCAGTTTCTTCACCTACTAAAGTGGGGATATAATAATAACTACTGCATAGTATCATTGTGAGAAATAAATGAATTAAGGCTTAGAAAGTGATCAGAACCATATGTGGAACATTGTGAGTACTCACTAACACACATTTTAAATATTCAAGAAGTAGATAGCTGTTATTGCTCTTACTTTTATTGGAGAATAGTAGTACTAGTGTATGGCAGTATATACATAGTTTATATACCATATATTTCATGTATATATAGTATATGGTACTATATAGCAATTTACTACTACTATTTTATTACATTATTATTGTTTGGATTTTTCAGTCTACAACTCTGCTGGTTCTTTCATTCTTTGGAGCACACATAAGCAATAATAAATGTGCAAATATAACAAATTGATCAGCTACACAACTTTTACCAGCAGTTACATTTTGGAAAAACAATTCCTTGATGATTAAATTAATTTCATTCATTTCATCGATGCTTGAGGTTTAAAGAATTCCTGCATGTCTTCATACGGGTTTAGTAAATGAGATGATAATACATGCCCCCTACTGACATCACATTGCAATTTAGAGGATATATTACCAAGTTAAAAATGTTTGCAGAACACCATGACTGTGTCAAATAGGTAAAACACAGATGTTCTTATTTAATATAACAATATAACAAAATAATTCAATTGGCATATTTATTTTTTACCAACTTTATGTCTGAACAGATCTTTAACATTAAATTAAATCTCTGAGGAAGATATTAGCACCAATATAATAATGATGCATAAAACTAATTCCTCTCTAGATTCCATCCCCCAATTCCTTCTCAGAATTCTTATCGGAAAAATAACATTTTTGTTATATTGCTCATTGGACATTTTATTTTGAGAAAAAGCATTAAGCCAATTTAACTTTTACTTTACTGGTTATATTTACTGGCATATCCATCTCAAGAAAGTCATTTACTGTCATAGCTTTGGAAAAGGAGATTCTTTAAGATGCTGAGAATTGGTCTCCAAACAGATACTTGAACAGTGACTGAGTTCCCTGTTGAGATAACCTGCAGAATAGTAATGGAAATTTAAAGGTTGTAAATAGAGCATTTTCAATGTAAGATTCCTCTATGAACTTATTTTCTTATACATTACCTGACAACAAATGGAAAAAAATACTGATTTCACTGGTCACAAAATTAATCCAATTACTTTATTTCAAGTCAGTTTTCATGTAAAAGACAAGACTGTGATTTGGAAAAGCAGCTCAAGTAAGAGCCATTGCAGTGTGAATTTAGATAGAAAATTTTCACAGATTTTGGGGGAAAAATGTCTTTAATATACATAAATGAATATGCACAGACATAAAAAGTATCTCTCTTTTACTTTAAAAGGCATCTAAGAGATGTCAGTATTTTTGCTTATTGGCTTTTCTCTATTAAAAAAATTTGGAGGGAGTATTTTTAACTGAACTAAATTATTTCAAATGAAGAGAAGAGTCAGAAATTCTTTTTTTGGGGGGGCTGTTCTTAGTTACATGAGGACTTTCTTTTCTCATTCATATTTAGTAATAAGTTCATGGCTTCTATCATGTTCACAAAATGTTATGGATGATAGAGTTACATAGGAACATATCAGCCATGTACACCAACAGAAATCAGGCTAAAAAACTCAACTTGTTATTAAAGAAAATGCTGTAATTGCTAATCTTAAACTGCATCCACTAGACAAGGGAAGGATCAAAGAGAATGGAGGAAACAGTAAAACAAAACAACATCAGAAAAAGATTTCTTTTTTTTCAGATCAGATGTTGTAAATCCTTGGTTACTCAGGATAATCATGTAAGAAGAGATAAGCAAGTGAGAAAGACAGGCTAAAGGCAGTGAAATTCAAAGAATTCCCCCCAAATCCAAAAGGGGCCATGACACCATAGATTCCAAAGATGGAAAGTTAAAAAGAGGCAGAAAAGGAGTCCCTGAAGTGGGGGAAGAGAAAAGAGTGAAATGAGTAAATTTGCCATTTTAAGCAGAAAGGTGGTAAGGAGGAATGTAGATTACGCTTTACAGAGGAATTGGTGGAGAAGCAACGTACAACAAATGGAGAGGTTATGATCAAGGAATCGGACCTTGAATGGGGAAAGAGAAAGGGACTGTGGCTGATGGAGACAGTAACACCAAGAGATGCCTTTTTGGGAATCCAAGGAGTCTTAAGCTACAAGGAGTAAGAATCATAAAGAAAATAATAATTACTTGGGGGATACATTCAGAAATAAACACAAAATTTTTAAAAATGATACAAGCTTATTGTACCAAAAGATTATTTTCACTGGGGATATACTTAAGATGTTTCTTTACAATAGTCACAATATCATGGCAATTTAAAGGGTTAGGTAGATATTTATTGCTGTTTCTGATTTCCTATCTTCAAACGTTAAGAACTTAAAATAAAGTTGAATGTAATCAAAGCTGTTTTTCCATAAATTAATACCCATGTTAAAATAAGTGTTATTTGATATAAATGATAAATAAACCTGAAAATAATTTTTACTAATTTTAACCAATTTAGAAATTTTTCCTACTGTAATATAACTAGGAAAAACAATATCAAGTAAAGTACCTTTCAGTTATTTTAATAATCAAGAACCTCCAATATATGTATCCTTTGTGTATTATAAGATAATAAGACATTCTAACAGATTATTTTGGTTAGTCAAAAAATAGTAACATATTTTATGTTATTCATTATAAACATAATTACTCTCATTCTCAGATATACCAGATAATGAAGTGAAGATTCAAATTTTGGAAAGCTGAAATCAGATTTTGGAGGATATAAGCAAATTCTGGCTATTTGTTGAAAGTTAAACATATAGGAGAATGGCTTCTTTTCAATATGAAAGCTAAAATTGAAATGCATCCAGATAAAACAACGTTGTTGGATGGCAGACCAAATAGACAAAGCATCCAAAAATAAAAAAAAGAAAGAAAGGACTGAAAAAACAGAATTCACAGTTTAACACATATTTTCTCTGTAATTCTTTGCATTTTAACCTGTTAATTTTTCACATCCAGTTTTTCAGTTTGATTAATCTTATAATGTTTAGCTTTTATTCTCACTACTATTTCTTTTGTGTTCTTTACCATTTTACTTACCAATTTAGAATTTCTATGCTTTATCAATTTGACCTTCTTCCAATATATTAATTAGCATTTTTGCATGGTAATTAGGTACACACAGCTCAGCCATATTTATTCTTCTTAAAATCGGAATTAGGTAGGGGCTGGCCCCGTGGCCGAGTGGTTAAGTTCGCGCGCTCCGCTGCAGGCGGCCCAGTGTTTCGTCGGTTCGAATCCTGGGCGCGGACATGGCACTGCTCGTCAGACCACGCTGAGGCAGCGTCCCACATGCCACAACTAGAGGAACCCACAACGAAGAATACACAACTATGTACCGGGGGCTTTGGGGAGAAAAAGGAAAAAAAAATAAAATCTTTAAAAAAAAAAAAATCGGAATTAGGTAAATAACCACTCTGAAGTTCAGAGCTCTTACAAGCGGTCGCTACCTCCCTCCCTCCATCTGGTGTCAGAACTGATCATTTAACATGCCTAAGTGTTGTGGGACTGTTGGATGCATGTTGTTTTGCTGGAGTGACTACACAAAAACCACACTCAGCTGACAGTCTTAACACACCTGCTAGAGACCAAGTATTTCTGTTCCTCCAAAATTCATATGTTGGAAACCTAACCACAAGGTGATGATTTTAGGAGGTGGGGCCTTTGGCAGGTGATCAGGTCATGAGGGTGGAGCCCTCCTGAATGGGATTAGTGATCTTATAAAGGAGGCCCAAGAGAGCTCTCTCATCCCTTCCCCCATGTGAGCACACAGCAAGAAGTGTAGACTGTGACCCAGAAGAGGGCCTTCACCAGACCTGGCCAGGCTGGCACCCTAAGCTTGGACTTCCATGCCCCAGATCTGTGAGAAATAAATGTCTGTTGTTTATGAGCCACTCAGGCTGTAGTATTTTCTCATAGTAGCCTGAAGGACTAAGTCAATACCTAAGCATGTTATCTTTAGATAAATCAAGTCGATGCATTTTTATTTTTGCATAAGTTATTGTAATTATAGGAATAAAAATAGGACTTAATTCTACCCTAAATTCTGAGTCCATTTCCACTACAGCTAATGTTAACAAAATATCAAAGTACTTTTACATTGTGCTCTCTTCAGCTTTGCTATTTGTTTTCTATTGCTAAGTAACAAATTACCATAAACATCCAGGTACAAAATAACATCGTTAATTATCTATGACTCAGAAGTCAGGCACAGGCTAGCGGGCACCTCTGCTCAAGGACTCACTGCGCTGAAATCAAGGTGTCAGCTATCACTGTGTTTTCCTTTAAGACTTGGTATTCTCTTCCAGTCTTACTAGCTATTGGCAGATTTCAGTTCTTTGCAATATAGGACTGACATCCTCCTTTTCCTTCTGGATGTTGACCAGAGACCACTCTCAGTCTTAGAGACCACCTTCAATTTCTTGCCATGTAGCCCCCTCAATAGGCAGTTCAGAATATGGATTTTGCTTCTTCAAGGTCAGAGGGAGAAATCTCTCCTGCTTCATATATTTTTGACCCCTTTTAATGGCTCACGTGATTAAATCAGGATGAACCAGGATATAATCTTTCTTTTGATTAGCTCAAAGTCACTGATTAGGAACTTTAATTACATCTTCAAAATCCCTCTGCCATATAATGTAACATAATCACAAGAGTGATATCTCATCATATCACAAGTCCCTCTCAAAAGGAGATGTTATACACGGTCTGTACACCAGCTTGGTTGGAATCCTGGGGCTGATTTAGGATGCTGCTACCACAGCTATAATCCGGAGATTTTGAAATTTTAACTTGGATGTTTATGATAGCTGTTAAACCACACAAACTCTCAGAGATTCAAGAACAAAATTTAGCTTCTAACATGAACTCAGAAGTTGCCACCTATAGGACCACATGCAATTTCATTGACTGAAGCAATCCAAGATGGCTATTTGTTCTAAGTACATGAATAAAATTATTAGCATTTTTTTCAATTGTGTACATAGCTACAGATGTTGATATGCAGAGTCTGGGTAAACATCTGGCCACATAAATCTTAAAAAAAAATGAGACTGCAGATTTCAGCTCTCAGATAGATTAGAAGTTGTCACTTTCATTCTTATAATAAGAAAAATCCGAACAAACTAGAAATCAGGGACATTTTTTAACCCAACAGAGAACTGAGGTCTCAGGGCAAATTGTCACCCCAAAAGTTGGACAGGAAAATACAGAGTCACAGCTGAGATCTGCTTAAGGAGAACAGAAGCTGCTGGAGCCACAAACTGGTAGAAACACTTAAATGGCAATTTGATGAACTGCTGAATGTTGAGCTTAGACTAGCATGAGAATGAGAAATTTCTGGAAGCTGCAGTCTTAGAGAACTCCTCACACTTACATAGGTTTTACCCTCAGGTTCTGTACTGGGATCTCATAGTGAACAACCAAGAAAGATTCCCTTGTGTCTCTGGCAGGAGGATGAAAAGAGTAATTATGACATACTCCCAGAGCTTTCTCCATAGCAGAGACCTACTCTGCAAGGGAAAGACTTTAGCAGAGTCATATCACAGCTGAGGGAAGAGAACTCCTCCCCTCCACACCCTGTACGTTTTCCTATCTCACCTAAGGAGGTGAAAATACTATACAACAGAGAAACACTTGTGAAGATCACGGCCTAGGGAATAGGGAATAGGCCCAATAAATGACTGAGGTTTAATCAGAAGAGTATAGAATACTTTTCCTCCCCAACAGGACACCAACAAGTTTATATAACATAGGGTTACCATTGACTGAGCTGCAAGATGTAGCTGGCCTCTCTCTGAGAGGGAATACTTAAGGAAGCTCAAAGTCAAGAACAGAGACAAAAATAAGAAATATCAAGCCTCTGGCACCTACGCCTACAGTAAACATTAGACACAGCCCAACTCCTAGTCAGATAAAACCACATGCTATAGGCCTATTTACATCAGTTTTAATTACCTGATGCACCATGTCCAGCTTTCAACAAAAAGTTACATTCACCAACATAGACCACTCTCTGGCTCATTCAAAACAAAAACAACTAAAATTTAAACAAATAGAAATCATACAAGGTATGCTCTCAGATCATAATACAATTAAACTGGAAATCAGTAACAAAAAGATACCTGGAAAATGCCCAAATATTTGGAGATCAAAGAAAACATGGATCCAAGAAGCAGTCTCAAGGGAAATTTTAGAAGTATTTTGAACTAAACAACAATTAAAACACAACCTATCAAAATTTGTGGAATGCAGTGAAAGCAGTAATTAGAGGAAAATATATAGCATTAAATGCATGTATTGGAAAATAAGAAAGAGCTAAAATCAGTAACCTAAGATTCCATCTAAGAAAATGAGAGAATGCAGAGCCATTTAACTTAAAGCAAGTTGAAAAAAAAGAAATAAAAATGTCAGCATAAATCAATGAAATTGAAAACAAAAAACAATAGAGAAAAATCAATAAAACTGAAAGCTAATTCTTTGATAAATAAACTGACAGCCAGCTTGCCTAGCTAAACAGAGAGACAGAGAGAGAAGGAGATAAGACACAAATTCCAGTATAAGAAATGAAGATTACGCAACCATACAACAGAAAATTATTCAGCAATAAAACGAAATGAGCTATCAAACCACAAAAAGACATGGATGAATTGCAAATACATATTGCTAAGTGGAAGAAAGCAACCTGAAAAGCCTAAATATTGGACAATTCCAATTATATGAATTCTGGAAATGACAAAACTAAAGAGATGGCAAATGGATCAGTGGTTGGCATTGTTTAAATAGTTAAAAATGTGGGATTTTTTTTTTTAAGAGAATGAAACTATTCTGCATGGTACCATAATGATAGATACATGATACTATGCATTTATCAAAACCCATAAAACATTATAGCATGAAGAGTGAACCTACATGTATATAAATTTTTATACAAATTTTTAAAAAATCATTTAGGAGATTGGAGGACTCCAGGATAGAATGCAGAACATGACAAAACGATTTAACTGTGTTATAAGCACTACCTTAGCAAGGTGATCAAGGTTAACACCAACACTGATGTCCTGATGATAATATGTACACTTGATATAACGTGATGAAAAACTACTTTACCTCTGTGGTCATCCTCCTAAAAAGGCATAACCCCAGTTAAATCATGAGAAAAAACATCAGACAAATTTCAATTGATTCTACAAATACCTAACTAGAACTTCTCAAAGGTGTAAAGGTCACTCAAAACAAGGAATGTCTGAGAAACTGTCACAGCCAAGAGAAGCCTAATAAGAAATGAATACTAAAGATAATGTGATATCCTGAGTGGGACACTGAGATCAAAAAGAAGGAAGGAAGGAAGGAAGGAAGGAAGGAAGGGAGAGAGACAAAGAAAGAAAGAGAAGGAGGAAGGAAGAATTAACACTAAATAATAACTAAAGAAATCTGGGTAAAGTATAGACTTTAGCTGAAAATAATACATGACTATTGATTCATTAATTGTAAGGAATGTACTATACTAATGTAAGATATTAATAATAGGGAAAACTGAGGGACATATGGGAATACTGTATATTATCTTCAAAATTTTTCTATAAACCCAAAGCTGAATTAAAATTAAAAATTTATTTTTTAAAAAAGAGAAATATTATTTAAACAATCTTATTATAGACTGATTGTCTCCAACCCCTCACCCCCACCCCAGCAAATCCATATGTTGAAGCCCCTAACCCACAATGTGACTATATTTGGAGATGATAGGGTCTTTATGGAAGTAATTAAGGTTAAAAGAGGTCAAAGGGTAGGGCCCTAATCCAATAGGACTGGTATCCTTATAGGAAGAGGAAGAGACAACAGAGATCTTTCTATTTATATCTCTCTCTCTATATATATATATATACACACACACACACACACACACACAGAGAAAAGGTCATGTGGGGACACAGCAAGAAGGCAGCCATCTACAATCCAGGAAGAGAGATCTCACCAGAAATCAGATCTGCCAGCCCCTCGATCGGGGACTTCTAGCCTCCAAAAATGTTAGAGAATAAATTTCTGTTGTTTAAGCCACCCAGCCTGTGATGGTTTGTTACTGCAGCCTGAGTAGACTAATATACAAACATTAACAATGATATCAACTTGAGTACAATGAGTCTGGAAAGAGATACCAGAGTGAATGTAGAGGACTTTAAGATAAACATTCGTTAAATGTAAATACACTCTGAGGATATCAATGGACATGCTATTTGATATACAACTGAAATAAGAATAGAATGCATGTGCCTATTGTTGGGGAACTGATTTTGAATCATGAACAAGCTTAGAATTCAGAGAAAAAAATTGTGTTTAGGTAGCATTTGGAACTGTAACTCACCCACAGTCTAATATTCGTTGTGTGTTCTTAGCATTTCATAGTGCTAGAAGGTTGTATTTGGTATATAGCTTCAAACAAGGTATGTTAGTTTATAAAATAAATTTATTTTTTAAAATATAGTTGTAAGTGAAAGTAGTAGAGTGAGGTAATCCTCACTGACTTTTGTAATCTACTGAATTTTGGGAGCAAATAATTACCCTACTTGTGATTTCTTCAAAGTAGAGAAAATTTCTGTATGCCTACATCTCTGGATAAGCCTCCTCTTCCTCCTTGATATTTAGGTCTGGATTAACATAGTCTTGAAATAGTATATAAACAGTATATAAAGTAAATATAGTCTCACCACCACTACCATTATGCACTTTATTCACATTTCCCATTTATGAGAAGTCATATCCTAACTAGAGCAAGAGCCAGAACTGTAAATTTATATTAAATTAACGTGTAATAATTTTGCTGGGTGCAAATTTGAATAATGATGCTCGGAGGTATAGTGCCTGTTCTTATTCTCATTAAAAACATTAAATATCTGCCCTCCTTTTTTCACTTAATTCAACAGAATCATTGAAGTAATTTTCCATTTTACTTTAGAGAATGGATTTCAGGAAGCATTTCCACCTACTCCAGAATCAACATGATTTGGAGGGTTTGCAAATTGGAGTTTTAATTACAGCTCTTCTCAAAGAATAATGAAATTACATAAAAAGTTCATTTCACTAGGAACAATAGAAAGCTATTAACTCATTGGACTCTGCTCACTGAAGGCATGATTCTTAATAACCTTAGTTAAATATCAGAGAATTCTTTTATTAACTATAATAGCCAATAATTGGGGCTTGGAGCACTAAAATTATTCATAAAAACGTACACTTGGGAAAAAGTAAATGATAATTCTCCATTTTACGTTTTGGCTGATGCTTTCCTAAACTAGAAAATAAGTTCTTTGGTGGCATGGATCTTTGTTTTATTCACTCCTATATGCCCAGCACTAGAAAAGCGCTGACATGTAATGGCCAGTCAATAATGCTTCTTTAATGAATGAATGCAATCACTGTGACTTTCACAAAAAGTATGAACTTGAAAATTATCATTTTTTTCCTCTGAATAGACAGTTTCCCAAGGAAGACATAGAAATGGCCAACAGGTACGTGAAAAGGCGCTCAATATTACTAATCATTAGGGAAATACAAATCTAAATCATAGTGAAATAATACCTTACACCCGTTAGAATAGCTATTATCAAAAAGGTAAGAAATAACAAGTGTTGGCAAGGATGCGAAGAAAAGAGAATCTTTGTGCACTGTGGGTAGGGATATAAGTTGGTATAGTCACTATGGAAAACAGTCTGGAGGGTCTTCAAAGAATTAAAAATAGAACTACTACATGATCCAGCAATTCCGCTTCTGGGTATTGATCCAAAGAAAACAAAAACACTAACTCAAAAAGATATCTCCTTCTCCATGTTCACTGCAGCATTATTTACAATAGCCAAGACGTGGGAGCAACCTAAGTGTTCATCAATGGATGCGTGGATAAAGAAATGTGGTAGATATACACCATGGAATATTATTCATCCATAAACAGGAAGGAAATCCTGATATCTGTGACAACAAGGATGGACCTTGAGGGCATTATGTTAAGTGAAATAAGTCAGACAGAAAAAAGAGAAATACTATACGATCTCATTTATATGCAGAATCTAAAAAAAATCAAACTCATAGAAACAGAAAACAGCTTGGTGGTTGCCAGAGGCAAGTGGTGGGGAGTGGGTGAAAGGGGTAAATGTGGTATAAAAATTTTTTTAATTTTTTAGTTTTTCCTTAAGGAATACTATGGAACTTAAGAGCCTATGTGAAGCGTCTCTTGACAAGGTTTGAAAAAGATAAATTCTGTAATGCAGATAATAACGATTCATATTGTTAGAGGGCTACTAAAATATCAACAAAATTGTAGGTTGAATCAAAAAGAAGACTGTGCTCAGAAAAGAGTATATTTTAGTAGTCTTATTGTATCTTTGATAATCACTTGTAAATCAGGAACCACTTTTCTAAGAAATACAAAAACCTAAGGTACACAAACAGTACAGTGAACAATCCAGAAATTCTACCATCCTAGGGTCTAGATGTATTTAAATTGTTAAAGGATTGTCATGTAGAAGTGAATATGACTTCCTCTTTGTTGCTCCAGAGGGTATAATTTATCTTGGAGGCAGTTTTGAAATGAATATAAGGAATATTAATAGCTATAGCTATGTATTTATAGAGTGAGTACTCACCGGTGGAGGGAGACTCGATGGTACTGGATGCATTCAAGCTGCATTTGACAGGGATGCTCGGCAGTCAGAGACTTGAAGAAATATTCATGAAGACCATTGATAGCCCTAAAAGTCCACAAGACTAGGTTTCTTTCCACATATTCACAACAATCATCTATTTTGCTACTCTAGAGTTAGAAAAGCCCTAGATTTGGTATGAGAAGTCTTTAGTTGGAGTACTAACTCTGCATACCAATTTTGAGAATCGGATCATTATATCTGGAAGTGTTAATACTTACTTTAGAGAATGGTCAGTGAGGATTAAATAAGACATATAAATTCTAAAATACAATATAAATTATATATGTAGTAAAATAAACCATTTATTGAGCACTTATATACAACTTTCACTTATTTCCCAAATATTAATTTAGTAGGGTTACTGTTTACCAGGCAATAAAGTAGTCTCCAGAGATGCAAAAGTGAGCAAGCACAGTAGAGTATTCATAGATCTGACAGACTATCTGTTATGTGTCCCTTATGATCTAGGCATTCTAATACAAAGATTACAGAAAATGAAGGTTCAAATCATGCAATAATTTGTCAAGGACTACACAAATATCTGGTGGCACAGACAGATTAGAACCAGGTCCATGTAGTTTTAAAGCCCCTCTACATAAGATCTTTCTTCCAAAAAGTCCAAAGATATTCATGTACATTTTTGCTATTTTCATATAATTAATATTACACAGGAAATTATTTCTATCACTACCTCTGTTGAAAAAGCAGTGAACTTTAACTTCTAGGGAGCTACAATTTTTTTCATTATTACTACTAGTCTTTTTGCATAGTTAATAAATATTTAGACAGGAAAATGTTCTTTAAGAGCTCTACAGTCCTGTCATTATGTTTAGAAGCATGATTGTCAATTTGCATGAAACAAAGATTTAAAGGTGTGTCATAAGCTCACTGTTGAATTATCTCCATTTTTAATGGGGCAAAAAATGATTGAACTCAGCAAATAGCTTTATTTTTTATGGAAATATACATATAGAGAAGGAAATGTTTCATATGTGTATAACTCAGGGAATTTTCACAAACTGTAAAGGACTGTATAACCAAATCACAAGTAAAAACCTTAACATTACCAGCACCCAGGAAGTGTCCTCATGTTCCCTTCTAGTCACAGTACCCGCTCCCAAGGAAAACGGCTATTCTGACCTAAAATCACAGAGGTGTTTTGTCTGGTTTTGTATATTATACACTGAAACTATGCAGTATGTACTCTTGCATCTGGATTTTTTTGTTCAACTTTGTGTTTGTAAGATTCATTCCATTGTGATCCCACAATTTACTTTTTCCATTCTACTGTGTACAGATATTTTGCCATTTTCCTGTTTGTCTTGGTTGCAAATAGTGCTGATATAAACAGCGTGGTGCATGTTTTCTGTTGAAAATATCAATGCATTTATATTGCATATATGCCTAATAGCAGAATTTCTTGTTCTTAGAGTATGCATATGTTCAATCTTTGAGAGATATTGCCAGATATTTTTCCGATGTGGTTACAGCCATTTCCAATCCCACTAGCAATGCAAGGCTTTGAGCACTCTAATTCTCTGCAAACACCTGGTATTTCCCATCTTATCATTTTACGTAGTCTGATGAGTGTGGAGTAGAATCACATTTAACATGTATATTCATGATGACTAATGAAGATGAACATGTTGTCACGTATCTATTGGCCATTTGTACAACACTGTGAGGTGAATATTCAAGTTTTTGTCCATTTTTCTACTGGATTTTCAACATATAGAGTCTAAGAATTTTTGATCTTGGAAATTTAAATATATGATACTTGAAACCCAGCAAAATATAAATTCTTCAAGACAAGCAATATTCATTTTTTCTGTTTTCTTCAATACTGTATTCCCAGCTCCTAGACTGGTACTTCTGTTGTTGGATTTTCTGTAAATACTGAATAAATTCATTAATTAATAAAAATCTTAATCTTATTAAACTACATATGGCAACAGAGGTATGTCAAGCCGGGATTTAAATGTAGGAATCTATTTGAAGCTTTAGTCATTTAAATAGTTGGCTTTTGTTAAAATTAATTGATTATCCGGGAGATGGAACAGGATTGTGGTAAGCGTATTATTTACTTGTTTTCTATCCATATGGAAAACCTCTAGAGCTCCATTTATATTTCCCATCATGAAGCCTGACTCTACAGTTTTCTTCCTCTTTAGAAAACTTCTTTGTCTTCAGCTTGTATATAATTGTCATATTCAATGACTGTATTAATCTCAACAGTCTTCTCCCTCAAGCTCTAACTGCCTTTTCAGTAGGAGAGGTAGAAAAGAAAGCACAGCTTCCTTCAGTTCAACACATCAGAGGAAGCTAGAAATCCAATTTCCTGGTTCCCAGTTCAGTTTTCTCTCTATTACAAACATAATACCACTGAGTGAACTTTAGCTACTATATCTACAGAAACTTCTAACACTCATAGTCCCAAATCAACACATGTACAGTCTTCTTCAAATTCAGAGGGTGCAGACAAAAGGGAGTAAGGGAAAAACAAAACAGTTGTGAGGAATGTATTTGGGTAGGGATTTGATTTATAAACTTTCAGTTTAGTTTACTCTTGAACTCTACAAACCTGTTTTTGTGGTATTGTCACTTGAAGTTGCTAGGGTGTTTGACTCAGAAAAGACTAAAATAAACAGAACTGAGGACCACTGGTTAGGAATAAAAGAATAGGTATGGTAATAAATAAATGTAATGTCTGGGGAAAAGGACTATAACTGTAGATTTACACACACAACTGTACATAAAAATACCAAGACATCATATATAATAAAGACAATACCTTTTAAAGCACTTCATTAATAAATTAGAATCCAAGCCTTCCATTGGCAAACTTTTCTCTCTAATAGTAAAATTAGAAATACTAAATCATCAAACCTCATCAAATATTACTGTACTATAAGGATGTTGCACTGAATTATAGTGAGATTGTAGAAAACACTAAACAGTATCCAAATATTACTGGCATTAATCACATAAATATTACAAAATAAAATGACATACTAAAGATAAAGATAGGCATTTTCATAAAAGGAATCTCTTTTAAGTTGATAGTTGGTACCATTAGTGCTTTTTTGTTGACTTAGTGTGAACTGAAAGCAGAGGTATAACAGAGCACCATGGAAATTACCGGGAACAGCAGGTTTTGAATTCCGCCTCCCATCACAACATCAACCACTACAAAGAATGTTCAGTAATGAATATCAGGGTAGAATGTTTCTCTTGTAATACACATTTTTTAAATGAGTATTTTTTAAATATAGAAATATGAAAGTTAGAAGCAGTCCTCTATTGCAATATTTTTTCCTAGCTTTTATATTATATGTTGGCTTGGAAAATAAAGGCATTCTTAAAAACAAGGTATGTTAAAAATCTATTTCTTACTTTTAAATTAACAAAATATTTAATTTAAAACATTTTAACACTTACTTGAGTAAATTGTCTACAAGCCAATTGACATCATTTTCCAAAGCAGAATTTATTAACCTGGTCACATCTACAGTATTTATTGTATTGACAGTAAAACATGGTTTGGTTTCTGGGACATCAAATCAATGTATAGGAAAAATGTTATCAAATTCATTATTGATATCTCTAGAGATTCACAGTAAAAATAAGCCAGCTAGGAACTGAGCAAATGAAAAAAACAAAAAAAGTATCCTGATATACTATACAATCAAGAATATGAATAACTGGTTTTAGGTCTAACGGAAAAAATAATAATAAGGAGGAAGAGAATGAAATCTATCAAATAAGTACCAATCACAAATCTATTTGTCTGACATTTTTGATGTTGTAATTTGCTTTATTAATCTGTTATAAATTTATAATCTAAATTATGAATTAATCTAAATTTGTCAGGTTTCATGTTCAAAAACTCTTCTTTGTGTTAATTGGACATTATTTATATTGTTTTTATAACTAGTGTTGCATAAAATAAAGTTGAATTAAAATCTAGTCAATATAAGAAATATTCAAACACAGATTTACTATGCATCAGCAGTAATTTGTCAAAGACATAGTGGAAAATATCATTATGGTCAATCTTATGGATTGACTCACTTCCAGTTCTGCAGAGACTCACAGCCTAAAAACTACACTTCTCACAGTACTTTGAAGCTAAGGTTTTGGATGCAAAATTGATTTCACTAATTAACTGCATTCCTGCCAGATTTGGAAGACCAAAATTAAGCAGAAGACCTCTTCCAGGTGTTCCTTCTAATTGCAAGAAATATCACAGGGACATAAGTACTGAATGACACTTTTAGTGGCCATACTTCACATCTGGTGGCCAAAGCTTCATGGGGAACAGAGACAGTTGTGGACAAAGCTGCAGCACTTTCCTGATCTGTGGGTTGCAGGCATGGGCGTGTTCTTAAAATCAGGCAGCCCCCTGATTCTCACTCCCCCAACACTTCAAATCATGTTATCAGCAATTTCTGTATAAAATGCCTAATAACTGAAATATCTAAGGGTACATATTCTCTCTACACTCTATACTAATAGGAAAAAAAATATGTTGGCTATTAACAAAGAAACTTAAATACATACATCTATACATACAAATATATATGTAAAGATATCATGGAAGATATAAATAAATGGAGATTTATGTTTCAGGAAAGGTATGAAATCTTTTCTTAATTAGCACTTGGAATTAAAGAAATCCCAATCAGAGTACTAAGGGAATTTTTATGAAACTTTTAAAACATGATTACAAAGTTTACCTGCAAATGTAAATAGTTAATAATAGATAGAAAATATTTTTTAAATGATGTAGATATTGTACTAGATATTAAGACATATCCATAGATATTAATATAGTATAGTAGCAGAAAAAAAAACTGTAAATAGATCTAAAAGTCCCAGAATCAATGGCAGATAAAATTTTTAGTATCTAAATAATTGTACAATGAAAAGATCATCAAAATCAGTGAGGAAAATATAAATTAAGCACCAAATAATTTGGGGGAAAATAACTATTTAAATAAGAACAATGAAAAACACAAGATTTGCCTCACAACATAATTCAAAATTAGTTCCAGATTGATTAGGAGACTAAACTTAGAAATTGGTACAATACATACTAAAATATTAGTTGAAAGCCTATTTAAACATTACGTAAATGAGTTAGGGTGGGCCTGGACTTTTTTGAACAAAAAGGCACTACGGTAAATCACAAAGAACAATAAACAATGAAAAGTTTGTCAGGATGCAAATATCAATCTCTTTATGCCAACAATCTTTTACATCAGGTTGAAAACAAAAAATTGAGAAAAATATTGGCAATGAAGTTGAGAGACAAGAGGTTAATTTAATTATACAGAGAATAGAAAGTGAAAAAGAAAGCACTCCACTGGGAAAATGAGGAAAGAAACTTAAAAGACAATTTACTCATCTTCAGCAACAAACTGAAAAATGAATTTAAGATAAAAAATTCTTCATGTTTTAAAAATAAGCTTCTAGGAATTTTTATTATTCAATAATTAGCAGTGCAGATAAACAATATTGTGTTGAAAGAACATTAGGGTATTGTTTAAAATGATAAAAATCAGTAACAACCTAAATTTGTACACTAGGGAAACTGAATAAATTATGCTATGTCTATAAGATAAAATGATGAAGGGCCATTAGAATCTTATTTTCTTATAACATTTAATGAAGAGAGAAAATGCTCAAAACAGGAGGAGGTGCTGAAAATAAGCATTTAATACTTTAAGAAATTAGATATCAAAAAATATTTATTTAACAAATATCTTTCTACCTATTGATTTAATTACTTCCTGAAAGTAAATGCAACAAAATATCAGTTGATTGCAGTATTAGGGTGATTTTTATTTGCTTTAAACTTTTCTATATTTTCTGTAAGAACATATTAACTGCGTAATCCAACAAAACAAACAATATTTTAATCTATACATTGGATATTCTTATTTCCCACATTGGAAGCAAATATAATATCACAGCTAAAAACAAATAGTTTTAATGTAAAGTGAGGGTGTATTATAAGCAGACTTAGTAAACTGAATTTTCAATTTAAAAGTTCTTTGCCAGGGCATGATACTTCTCGCTTAAATGACTAGTGTGCAAAGAAAAAAAAACAATATTTAAAATCTGAGTGCACACTGCAAGTTATAATTAAAACAAAAATATCATGTTGATGGCAAATTTTAAGTTATACCTTTGATCAATATAAAGTAGATGTATTGCTAATCAGTAGTGACTGCATCTACCCATGCCAGCTCTCTTTCCTGATTTATATCCCAAGCCCCAGGCACTAGGAACACAAAATGACATTTATATTTTCTGGTACCTGATACTCAATTTTCTCAACCATGAAATGGAGATTATAATGTAATCCTTATATTTTTCCACAAGGTTCAAAATGAACGAAAATGCAAGGCAGCAGTAACCAGAAGAAAATTGAAGAATTTATAATAACAAGACAGATTGTCCAAGTTATATTAAATACTGAACTAATTTTAGAGTGTAAGTGAGTTTAAATCTGAGTATTTATTGAGATGCCTTTGAATACAAGTGACAGATTTACCCTATACTAACTTAAGAAGGAAATGTGAAATAGAGCTTTTCTTATTAGTGTGAACTACTTCAGGTAGGCTTGATCCTGGGACACAAACAGTGTCAACAAAACCTCAATCCTCTAATTTCTCAGCTCTACCTCGTCTGTCTTTCCTCCATTCTCAGGCTGACTCTTACACCTAATTGTCCAGAAGTTTTGACTATTTTGTTCCTTTCTGTATCCTAAGTGCCTGTGTTAGGCACATGGTAAGTGTTAACATAAATGAGTGAATAATTAAGTTAGTGGATGAATAAAAAAGAGATGGCCTAGTAACTCCAGATTCCCAGCTTCAATTCAGCAGAAAACAGTTTGCCCACCTATCTCAGCAGCCCCAGTGCAAATCACTTGAGTTCCCTTAGCCCATCTCAGAACCACACGATGTCATCCTCTGTCCAGGCATGGGCAGAAGCCAACCTCAAAAGACACTGACCTATCTCAATCAAGGATGGAGGAATGGGTAGTACTGAGATGAAAATTGAAGAGTTGCTACCAAAAGAATGTGGCATAGTCATTAGGAATTCAAAAGATGGCAGTCACTACTGTATATCTGTGTTAATAAAAATGTCCGTACATAAACCCAATTCCAACATTTAAATTATGCCTGTGAAGCAGTAAATATACTTCCCTCTATTAATACAGGGAAGACTTAAGAAACATTTTGTAAAATCATTTAGGGTTAATGCTTTGCAAAATGCTTTGGGTTTGGTTGATTGAGCCAAGAGACTGCAAGTTTGCAGATGGCCTCTCAAAGGGAAATCAATAAATGCTTTTCTTGGTAGAGGGGATCACACAGAATAGAGCATAAATCTGAAGCAAACTAAAAAAGTGATGACCTGTTATGACATATTGGTTACCTTTGTATTAAAAAGTCAAAGCAAACTACAAGAATGAATGACCCCACTCACTGAAGGCCTTTCCATTACAATTTTACGTTCAATATTCTTCAATGGATTGGTAAAAATGTTTTTTTAATTGGTTTCAAGGCACAAATCCATTGATTTACTCAGAGCCTCAGCTATCAATACAGTGTCTCCCAGAAGTCTGGCACGCCAGTCACCTCCAGGCAGAGTTTTAAAGGAAGGGTGGGTAAACTTCCTTTATACTTATTGTAGATTTGCACCTATTGATTAAGACATCCTAAATAATGAAATGTGAAAAATTGCCTATTGCTTATTTCCATATAATATATTGATGATGAGACTCAATATGATACCATAAACCATTCCATAATATCTTCTTAAAAGTGCTTTGTAAACATATTGCAGGTAGACCTCTAAAATTTTTCTTGAGGATAGCTCAAATAATCCGTTTCCCTATTCTATAAAATGGAAACTGAAATGTGAATGTTAATGTTTAAACCTTGAGTCCAAGAGCTGATTAGTTACTGGAAATACCAACAATGTAATCATTCAATGAACATTTCTTGAGAGTTTACTCTCCTGAAGGCAATATGCACAGCGGTTTGCTCTCCTAAAGGCAGTATGGCATATGGCCTCTAGGATCAAACCCTTGCTCTACTACATACTAGCTATGTGACCTCAGGAAAGATTTTTAAACTTCCTCTGTTTCAATCTCTTCAACTATAAGAGATATGATAGCATCTACCTTTACAAAACTTCTGTAAATAAGTTAATATATGTAAGTCACTTAGGAAAAACTGTCTGACATCATAAGTGCTCTATAAATATTGGCTAATATTATTACCGTCATGCATGCTTAATGCCGGGGATACATCCTGAGAAAATGCGTCATTAGGAGATTTCTTTGTTACACGAACATCATAGAGTGTACTTACACAAACCTAGGTGATATAGATTGCTACACATCTAGGCGACATGGTACTAAGCTTTTTAGGACCGCTATCATATATGTGGTCCATTGTTCACAGAAATGTCATGGTATAGAACATGATTGTATATGGAAGGTATCCTTATATCAACCCAACATGGCAGAGATAGATAGCTAAACCTCCAAATTATCTGGACTACATGTATGACTCCTTTTCTGTTAAGTTTAGCCATGTGACTAAGCTACAGCTAAGGGAATATAAGTGAGGTGTGCCAGGCCTATATAAAACTTCCTTACATCCCATGCCCATTCTCCCTTCTAGCTGGCTGGAATGTTAATGTCAGTGTTAGCCTTGGAAGGTGCCTGGTGAATATGGCAGAGTCTCCAATATCCTGGGTTCCTGAATTTGTAGAGGAGAGCTGCACAGCTAAGCTGTCCACTTGCCCAGGACTTTTCTGTGAGCACAAAATAAACTTCTATTAAATAGAGTCATTACTTTTGGGATTTTTTTTTTTTACTATATTCTATGCTCTTCTAATTAGTACAGGTAGCAAGAATTTAAAAGATCAATAAGACACAGTGTTTGGTTAAAGGAACTTTTAAACTTATGGAGAAGCAAAAACACACAAATTAAAAGTTCAACATTATGAAAATTTTCTAAGAGAAAAAAATATCTTGAATTATAGGAACTCAGAGGTTTCCAGGTAGAGAAGATAATGCTGGGTTGGGAAATCTTCCAATATTTCTTGCAATTGTACCTTTTGAACTGTGGCTTCAAGGAAGGGTGGAATCATAACAAATCCATGTGGCTTCTCAAGCACAGGAAACAGCATTAACAAAGAGACAAAGTGGGGGCCAGCCCAGTGACATAGTGGTTAAGTTCACACGCTCCCCTTCCACAGCCCAGGTTTCGCAGGTTCGGATCCTGAGCATGAACCGACACACCACATAACAATCCATGCTGTGGCGGCATCCCACATACAAAATAGAAGAAGATTGATACAGACGTTAGCTGGGTGACAATCTTCCTCAAGCAGGAAGAGGAAGATTGGCAATAGATGTTAGCTCTGAGCCAATCTTCCTCACCATAAAAAAAAAAATTAAAAGGCAAGGTGACAAAATACCAAATATTTTAGAAGAACAGAAAAGACTACATTTGCCTGGAATGAAAGAATGAGTTACCAAGGATGGAAAGTAGGCTGGTATCAGATTCTTTTTAAATCTTTATTTTCACATATAAATATTCAGGATTGATTTGATATGGAACTAAGAACAGCTGAAGGTGTGAGAGCAGAAGATAGTGATTATAGATATAATTAAGGAACATGTTATACCCCTTCATGATATGACTTTTGATACATTTTCTGTTTTGTGCTCCATAATTCAGCAGTATCAAACTACTTGAATATTTCTGACTTTTGCTGTTTCACAGCTCTACACCTTTGTGTACGCTGCTCCCTTAATTGCAGTACCACCTAACTTAGATGTCATCTTCTTCAAGAAAACTCCCCTAACTTTATCAAGGTTAAATATTTCATTATTCAGGGACTGCACTATGTGTATGAGCCTGGCACATAATACGTGCCCAATAACTATGTGTGTAATGACGGTACTTCTACTATAGATTGCCTCACACTTTATCTTTATTACAATACAATGAACCCATGTAATACTCTTATTATGTCTCACCCAGTTTTGGATCACCAGCATTTAGCACACTGTCTGGTACATAATATGCCCTTAATAAAGCTTATCAAACTAAATTAATGTGTGCTATGGATTAACATATTGAGAAGATAGAAATAGGGAAACTCTTTCAAAACATGCCTAATTCTCATCCTTAAATAAGCACCATCAGGTGTTTTTCAAACTCGTTGTTCATGTTATTAGATCAACAAAAAAGCAGCACGTTACTGAATTAGTAGCTAATTCAATATAAATGAGTATGGGATACCACAGGCCATTTTTAAAAGCATGATGTTCTTGCATTGATGTTTAAGTAGTGGTAAGACTAAAGTTTATGTACTCGCAGAAAGCTTAATGGTATCACAGCAAAATAGATGGAGATACCAAAAGCTCTATTGTGTAGATAATCATACCTTAAATCCAAGGCAGATATAATTTTTGAATATAATATAATATTAATATAACTTAAAATATGACTTAAAATGTGGTATTATTGCAATGTTTTAGAGACTGATGAGCCAGACTTAGAAAAAATTCTGTGAGGAATCCAACTTAATTGATCAGCTCTCTCTGACCACTAGAATTTTACCTATAAATGTCAGTTTGGTTGGCTTGTTTCTTTTAAAAAATATTTAATTTCGTGTTTTTAATTGAGGTGTTGAAATTAATAAAATCATTATAATTTAATTGTCTAGATAATAAATTTTAATACTAGTATACTAGTATAGATAGAGACCACAAAATATACATGGTATAAAATTCTTCATTCTTAGATGTTAGTAAAACTTACACGCATGAGCCTTTAGGGAACTGTCAAATTTTCCTCTTGCCATTTTGCTTAACTTGGATTGATCATATGCTTGAAAAAGAACTGACATGCTAATTTCAGAGACATCTCAATCTATGTAATTACAGAATACCCAGTCCTTAAAATACCAACACTTCATCGTCTGTGCTTATATAACCCTAACATTTTATTTATGTTACTATCGATCCTGCAGAGATTCCCTTAAATACCAAGGTTGTATATGATTGCCTGGAAATGGCTTCTATGCTGGGATCAAAGGGAATTTATAGATTTTCTCAACTTTTGATGAGAGTAAAACAGCTTCCACACAGAGCATCACTGAAGATGTTTCTTCCATTCTTAAAGGTTATGCCATCTATGATTATATCCTGTGTTGAACTATTAAGTATTTTTTCAAGTATCAATAAGTAAAACTGCATAAAAGTGCTCACTTATTGCCTTACGTTTTTTTGTTTTTACATTTTCTTGTTTTATATCCTTTTAACTTAGCTTACATAATGATAAAATACAATAAAATAAAATAACTGATGTTTATGAATAGACTTTGTAGATACTCTACATTGAAAGGCAGGTAAAGTGATTAAAGGCACCAGCTCTGGAGCCAGTGGAACCAGTTATAATGTTGGCTGTGTCATACGACCTTGGACAAGTTACTAATCCTCCATAATTAGATTTCTTCATCTGCAGAATGAGAATCAGTAATAGTACTTGCCTCCTAGAATTGCCATGAGGATTCAATGAGCGAATAATCTACAAAACTCTTACAAGGGAAGCACTATAATAGTGTTTGCTATTGTAATATATGGCGGTTTGTTTTTAGTGTGAGATTGTATTACGCTGAGTGGAAAGTTTGAATTAGAGAATACTTTAAAATAATATAATATATAATATATATATTACACATAATATATCTCTGATTACTAAAAAGGCATGTAGTTATTTAAAGTATTGAGTCAAAACCACTACAAATTTAATTTCAGCTGAGTCTTCAAAACTCTCCAGGAAATTTTCTTTCAGGTGTCTCTCCTATTCATTTGCCTTAGTAGATATTCCTAAATTTTCACCTCTCTTCTCAAAGCTCCTATATTACTTATGCCTGAGCCTCAGCCTGCTTAACTGAGTAAATCAAGGACATGAGCTCTTTCAACTTCCTTCCAAGCCAACAACAAAGCTATTAGGACCCACACTTTCGCTTTCCTTCTTTCCTCCTCCTTCAATGAGAGAATATGTTCTCTGTGTCATCCTCACTCACCTTATTGGAGACTCTGCTCTAACGAACATCAACTCTGTACCGGAACAAATCTCCTTAAAGGTCCATAAATACCTGAAGCTCAAAATATCCAAAACTTAATTTGATTATTAATCCCAGTGAGCCCTTTTTCTCTCTCTCTATCCTATCTCAGTGAATGGAACCACCACCTAGCCAGATACTCAAACTTGACCCTGCAGTCATCCTTGAATTCTTCGACTCCCTAATTCACCACATTTTTAAAAATCTAAAACCAAGTTATCTTTTTGCTTTAGATCTATTCTTCCCCACTCTCCCTTAAATTACCCAAGCCTATCTACCATCATTCAAATTCTCATGTTTGAATAACTGCAACTGCCTTCTGCCAGGATGCCCTACCTCTCAATGAGGGACTAAAAGAACAAACAACACAACTAAAATACCACTCTTTGGCCAGTGGTGTGTTGGAGACAGCTCCTACCTGTTCATAAGGATGAATGGTTAAATATTCAGGGATTTTTTGAGTGAATTGTCAAACCATTGGTAGCTTTAAATTGTGCATAAAGCAAGTATTTGTACTACAGAAATTAACAAACACTTCAGTCGATTTGCCAGGACACACAGGTCTTCACTCTGAAGCAAGACTAATACTTTTAAAGTGTAATTCTGATGATGTCATTCTCATGCTTAAAATCGATTAGTGGCCTTGCTCCCTTCTTGCTCAACCCTAGTGGCTGCTGTGGAGCAATAGGACTTATTAACCTCCACATCTTTGCTGTTTTTCCACTTGGCAAACCATTCTGTCCCTGTCAGCAGACTTATCGCCTTTGTGCTTGTCCCAGCTCAATAGAATCACAGGCTGAAAATCTTAGAATGGTCTGTCATCTGCATCTCCCTGTTATAGATATATCCCTCTCCGCCAGTGGCCTTTCGTCTCATATGTTGGGTAATGTTGCCTTGTGACTCTTGCATCAGACATCCTTTGTAATCTGGGGTATCCCTCCCGAATCCCTTCCAGCATGGCTGGGGCCACAGCTGCTCTAGGATGAGTTTGAAAATCTGCCATCACTTCTCTAGTTTAGTTCAGTCACTGGGGACAAAGAAGGCACTGGGTCATCACCTGTCATCAGAAAGCAGGGAATAAAAATGCACCTCACACCTTGGGCAAGTGCCACTTTTACTGTACTTTTTACAGAGCCATAACCTAGCATTTGACTATCAGAGTGCTTGTTCATACAGGGGGAAAAATTACCAGAGCAAATAGCTCCTGCAACAGAATGTAGCTCATTTTCTCATCCTCACCATCACTACTAACAATAAAAATGATCAAATTATGGAAAATTACTGAAGGGGATTTTAAAAAAGGCCTAAGCAGCATAACCTAAAAGATGAAGAAAACTTAAGATCTTTCCACAGTAACATCACTTCCAGTCACTGCACTGAGTAGAGATGTAATGATGGCAGTAAGAATCTTTGCCAATGGCCTACCACTCCATCATCAGTGACTATGACACAAGCATATCGACAGATGATCTGAGAAGCATCTTCTTGCACTTGGCCATCAGTATTAGAAGGTTTACTTCAATGACAAATGCTTCCTGTTTCTAACCCACTGTTGTCACACACCTGGTGACATCAACAAAGAGAGTATGGACTAAATCCTGCCAGTTTCCTAGCTCCTATGCACAAGCTAAACCAAAACTCTCAAAGAATTGATATCTTGAAGTCAAATTACTTTTGACCACTTGTTTGATGTCCAGGCCATACTGGGACAGTTTGTGATGTCCCTATCTTTTAAGTAATCATACTTGAATCAAAGTCACATGCCATAATAAAGCACTAAAGCATGGTCTGTAACTGCTTATTTCTGAATAAAACAAAACTATAAACTCCAGGAGGGCAGAAATCTTGTTTGTTTTGGTCACTACTCTATCCTCATCACCTAGAACGGTGCTTGGCATATTCTCGAGGCTCAGTAAATATTTGTTGATTTAATGAATACGTGGCAGTATGAATGTGTTGTTAGAGGATCACAGAGGAAGGAGTTGATAATTACATTTCAGAAAAGCCCGGCACTGCTCTATCCACCCCCAATACAGAGCAAATCACCAGTTCTGCCTTCACGGCACTATCCATTTGGATGAGGCGCTAACCCTCTGAACAAGATTTTGGTTTTGTCTTCCTCTGAACGTGCATTGTAGAACTCAAGTGTTTATGTTTCCAACCAATGTTTTAACTAAAAAAAAAGCTCTAAGTGTACCCAAAGTCCTTTGTTTGAATAGGAATGGATAATCCAGGTGTTCTAGAATATACTTATAACAAGAAGAAATGAATAATGGCTATTGGAAGGACCCAGGCATCGGGTCTCTGGGTATCTCCCAGCCACAGACTAGGACTCTGGAGCTGGTGATGAAGCTCAGTATGGAGCTCATTGCAGGAAGGCAGAAATTGGCATCGCTTTGGTTTGATCCATGATTCATGATTCAGGCATGTTCGCTGCCAACACACACATAATTGGGGAACTCTAAACTTAAAAGGCCATAATGCCTCTTACAATTTTCCAGCAGAGTCATTGGAAGAAGGTGAAGAGCCATGAGAAGATAAAACATAATTGGATAAAATCTCATGGGGACTTACATAGCCTATAGAAAGAGCCACCCTATAAACAAGTAAAAAAGCCAAACTCATTTTTCTGATGATAACCCATTCTCTGAACCTAGGACTGTGACCTTGAGCTGGGGATGATGAAGCTTCTGAACACTGGCTCTTCTCTGCCCAAGGAATCTTGTATTCCCAGGCAATATGAATTTAAAAGATGGAATATCAACTCATAGTTTTATTTTAAAGAGTCAAATGCTGAATGTTTCCTGATGTTGATCACGTATAGAATCTAGACTAATAATAAATATCATTTATTGAATCTACCATTCCATTTTTGTGTCGCCAGGTATGTGACAACAGTGAGTTAGAATCAGAGAGCAATTGTCACTAAAGTAAAGCTACTAACAGTAGAGGTCAAGTACTAGAAGTTGATGTTTAGGTCATCTGCTGAAACATGTGTCTTAAATGGCTTATAAGACCCGGTAAACTTTCAAGCTTCTCATCTCAGTCACTATGATTGATCGTTTAATTTGCTTGAAATAATCCCATAAATTATGTGAACATTTTACAATTGCAAAGACTGTAAAACAGGAAGATTGGCTGAAGAATGAGGAAAAAAATTGATTTAAAAGAAGGAAAAATCAGAAATAATTAGTAAAGAGCAGGGAAAATGTATGACAATTCATAAAGAATTGCAAATGAACTTTATGTGCACCAAAATCTTCAATGTTAAAAACCAAATCCTGTGACTGGAAATACTGATTTTCAATCAAATTGTCATTTTAGACATATACTGTCAAGTTGACCAATATGCTTTTGACCAAATTACTTTTTAGCCAAACCACCAGGTACTAGTGAACAAGCAATTACAACACATTGGGAAATACACCAAGAGCTGGGTAAACGTAAGATGCCATGGAAGCACATAACCCAACCTGCCTGGGAGCTGTCGTGGGTCAAAGGAGGCATTCCAGAGTAAGAAACACAAAAGGTGGAAACTGGAGGGACAAATAGGAGTAAACAAAGTGAAAGTGGAGAAAAAGAAGAAAAAGAAAAAAGAGGATACTATATGTACAAACCTCTAGACTAACAGGAACAAGCACACTTATCTTTGGAGCAGAGAGGACAAGAAATTCCTTGTCAGCACACAGCACAATATCTGACATGCATTGGGCACACTGTAAATTTTTGTGAATTATTTTACT
Organism: Equus przewalskii; assembly: GCF_037783145.1. Taxonomy (NCBI): domain Eukaryota; kingdom Metazoa; phylum Chordata; class Mammalia; order Perissodactyla; family Equidae; genus Equus; species Equus przewalskii. Next base: position 72,809,377 of record NC_091833.1, on the reverse strand, counting down.
TTGCATGTCTGCATCTTGCATAATGAGTGCAAAAATGTTTTTGCAGTAAAAAAACACAAACAGTAAAAAGAAATAATAATAGTTTTTTAATAAATCCTGTGAGTTCCCTAATTACCAGTTTTCGAAAAACAGATGACTAAGGATTTCATGGTTACCCAGCCAGTCGATTCAAGCACATGTGCCACGTGCATCAATTTCCAGCTGTAACTCTAAACAGTTGTTCTCATTGCCAGCATACTGTAAGCTCTTTGAGGAGAGGTGTCTGGTTCATTGTTGTCCCATCAGCACCCAGCTCAGTACCTGTGGCACACGGCACACATTTGACAAATAACTCTGGACTGAAGGAATACATGCTCTTTCCAACACTTGTGAACTTAGTTTAGAATTCTCTGTTGATCTCCAAACCTATACAGCCAATACCTCTTGGACATTATCTCTTGAGTGTTTCAGACACTTCAACGCAAAAGTTCAAAACATATCCCCTGGGGCCAGCCCAGTGACACAGCGGTTGAGAGCGCATGTTCCGCTTTGGCGGCCTAGGGTTTGCCAGCTCGGATCCCGGGTGCGGACATGGAACAGCTTGGCACGCCATGCTGTGGTAGGCGTCCCACATATAAAGTAGAGGAGGGTGGTCATGGATGTTAGCTCAGGGCCAATCTTCCTCAGCAAAAAGAGGAGGATTGGTAGCAGTTAGCTCAGGGCTAATCTTCCTCAAAAAAAAAAATCCCTTTTTCATGCTTCTTATATTAGTAAATGGCACCACAATTGATGTCATTAATTTTTGATTATCCTAAATTTCTCCCATCTCAATTACTCACTCCTTTCATACTAAGACCTATAGATTCTCCCTTTCTAAATCTCTTGAAATCATTTCACCTCTGCCATTTCTCCTGCCATTCTCCAGGCTCTCAGCCCTTATTAACTAGATTATAGTTATATCTTTCTAATTCCACTAACTTCTATCTCATTCTTACCAAAGTGATCTTTCTAAAATGCAAATTTGATTAGTTTATACCCTTTTTTAAATCCTTTAATATCATTGGGATACCTTTTAGGATAAATTTTAGATTCTAACGTAGTCTTTCTAAAAACCTTTTAGATTAAGAATACCCAGCTTTACAAAGAATCTATAGCTCCCAAAAGAATTTATATACACTCACAAAATTTTGCTACAAAATATGAGATATGTACTAAAAATGAAATGTAGTGTACTTTTTTCATGATTCCAACATTACCAACAGATTCACTCCCTATTATAACTATTCATAAAACCCACACAACTTTCACATTTTTTTTCTCACCCTTTTTTCTCTGGGGCAGGTTTTTATGTTCCTAGATATGGAGCCTTTTTGGCCAAGTTAACACGACACTCAGCACTCTGTGCAGCGCTGTAAATCACAGATACTGAGGAAGGGTTAATAATAATCCCCAGTATATTTTTTCGAAGTCTTGTCTCTTTTCTTTCACTAATTTCCAAAAACTTTATTTAATATTAATATTATATTTAAAACATCAGGCACACAATATATGCTCATTAAAACTAAATGCTTATTATTCTATTAGTCCACGCCAGCATTACAGCAGCACGTGTGAATCACAGCTCACATTAGAACTCAGTTTCCTCCAACTCAGCTTAATTCCTTTCCAAATCTATTCTGCTCAGATGGCTAAGCACTTAACCTCAGTTCTCACCCCTACACCAGGGTTATGCTAGAGGCCAGTGCCATCTGTAGTGGTCATCAAAGCTCTTGGTTAAGGAAAGAGGCTAAGGACATAATGTCCCTGTCATCAGTCGTCTTTCTTAACTGCTACTGTCTTCTGGGCCACACTTGTGGCAGGGAAATCATAGTCATCACTGCCTCGGATTCTGTCTGCTGAGCTGGCCCCTGCCACCATCCCTCTCTTGGGCTTTGCTTTCTCTCTATTCTAAGACCCACATATTTCTGTGCACTCTTCCTTCCATTTTTCCACTGCCCAGAGTAATTTCTTTCTAGTCAAGAAAAATATCCTTTTCCCCTCATCACACTAGTTTTAAATCTTCTTTCCACTTTGGGGTTTAATTTTTTAAAGAAAAAAAAGCCACGAAAACTGCCACTTTCTCTCTTGCCCCATCCATCTTCCAAATAAATGAAAGAGGAAAAATACATACGGTAATGCCTCAAAATATTATTTGACCTCATAATTTTGGTCCTTCACAGTCTGAGAACCAGTGGCTGAAGGTACTACTTTCTATGGAAAGATTTTCCTGGTAGCTATTTGTGTGCCCCTTCCATTTAAAAACTGCACTGATTCCAAATTGTCTGCAATATCATGCTGCCTGCCTCTAACATCAACACTGCATCCCGCTTACCTCTGAGAAGTCTGCTTCCAAGCCTAGATCCTATGAAGGATTTTTCAGGCCTGACCACAGGCAATTAAAAAGGCTTTAGCTGGCAGTCCTCGTGGGGGAAGCTGCCCTCCCCACAGGAGACCCATCCACAGCTGGGTCATTGCAGTCGCTGGAGTTGCAGTCAAGGTCTCAGCACTCCCAGGCCAGCCATGCTCTTCTGTGTCACTGTGTTCCCAAACCAAGTGCCTTCATTCAGAGGCCTCTTTATAGGGTGCCTTCGGCTGAGGGTTCCCCCTGGTGCCTCTGCTGAAACTTCCCGATAGGGAAGGAGGATCTTACAACATTTTCTCCATTTTGACTCAAGCTCAGCACTTTTCCACTGTTAGCCCTTCTCTCTCCCTCTTCTCAGCCCACAGGTCCATAAAATGTCAGGAGCCTTTGCTTCAGGGCTCCTTCGAAAGTGAGATGGTCCGTGCCCACATGGGTGCTGATCCACCTGATCTTCACCTGGTGACATCTCACAGGGAAAAATGAAACACTGCGGGAGCCCACACTCTCTCCTGTTTAGCCTCTTGCTTCGACTATCACAGACAGTAATTAAAGCCGTGACTGTTACTTTCATTTTGGCTTGTCTTACTCAACTCCTCTGACACCTGGCAGCTCAGCCCTCTCCAGTTCAGCCCAGCTCTTGACGACCTCCCATGCTTAGAACAGATATGGACTTCCGTCTATTGCTATATTCTCTAGAACTAGATTTTTTCTACCTCATTCAAGTTCTTTACACCTGCTACCATGGCCTCTTCTCCACTCCTCTACAGAAATCTGAATTCAGGTCCCGGGATAGTCTGCCCTGCTCCTTTGCAGATACCAGGGACCTCACAGGGCTGCCATGAGATTACAATATTTGGTAGTCAGGATTTCTCTCCCAATTCCACAATTTCTCATCTATAAAAAAAATACATATGATTTAAATTCCATAAAATTCCCTTTATGTTTTGGAAACATAGGAATCAAATCATATGGGCCTGTTATCTGTAGGTAGTAAGAGTTTTAATTTTCTTTTTCCTGAGAGGAATTTGTCATGTAGTTCTTTGTGTTGAAATTTGTATTTGCTTCAGAATCAAGAAACGTGAGTTCTGATCTCAGCTCCTCCACTTCCTAGCTCTGACCTCCCTGAGTCTCAATTTTCTTAAATGTAAAAACAGTTATTAACACCCCCACAGGATTACTAGGAAGTAAAATCAGATAGCATACATCAAGTACCTGGGTATGCACTTACCCCATAGTATGTACTCAACAAATGTTAATAACATTTTGTTTCTTTAAATTGAGAGTAAGCAAATATGCATAAGAGAGATGATTCAAATTTTTTTATGAATAGAACAAGAGTTTTATTAGCTTGCAATTTTATTGATAAAATAACTTGTGGATCCATTGATTTTTGATGGCACTCTATCCTAAAGTGTCCATCAGGATAAATAACTATAAATATGGCATTTCTCATATGGCTTTTTGAATTAACATTTTAGATAGATTATTTTTCATTGGCAGTCATTTATGTATTGATGAATAACTGCCCAAAAAGCTTTGTCAGCAGAATTGACGTGAAAATGTTCTCTCTGATACTAGTAAGGTGACAGAACTACATTTTAAATGCAAATTTAGTTCTTAATAATGAAGCATGCAATTAGCATACAGAGGGATCCATGCCTTCCTATATACTATGATACGGAGAAATTATTTAATTTCTTTAGTAGTTATATCAGAACCTATAGATAAAAGTTAAAAGAAAAAAAATAAGGAAACACCTAGTTCTATACCAAGCTAAATTAAAACATAAAGTCCCAAAGACTTCTTTCCCATTCTGAATCTCGATGGTTCTAGAATTTAACATAATGTGTCAGATATTATCTTTTGGTAGTCAACCCCCCACCAGGCCTTCAGCTCCAGGGAAAGAATGGACTTTCTATAATTACTGCTCTCTGGATCATACCTCCTTCTCACTTTTATTCTTCCAGCGATGGATTCAGTATGAGCTTCCTGTAATTACTGAAGTCTACAAGAAAAGCCACATTCCTCCCTTTCGCTTCTCAAACTCTTCCAACATTTTGATAAACAATTCCTTGCAATAAATTCTTCTCTATTTGGATATATATAGTAGCTTCTGTTTTCTTGTCTGGACAATGATAGATGTACTGTGGTAGTCAATGGGTGACATCTACCATCATGTCATCTATATCTCCATAAGGAGATTACATCCAAGAGGTTAGGAATAATGTTTGTTGATGTAAAATTAAATTAATTTAACCGTATTGTCTACAAATTACTTCTCCAAACATTACTTTATTTGATTCTTACAATGCTTGAAGGATAGGGTAATAAGTAATGTTTAAAACATGTAAATTTATGTGTATGAACCTGAAAAGATTAATTGATGTCCTTATGACCATACGGCTAATTCATTTAAGGAATAACTATAGCATCAAGCAGGGTCCTTAGCTGTAAACAACCGACACTGACTCTGGATATTTTAAGATAAAAATAGGATATTGAAAGAATGTCAGTTACCTCACTGAATTATTGGAAATCTTGAAAAACACGCAGGAGCAGAGGGATGCTGGACAGCAAATTGGCTCAGATACCAAAGCCAGGCTATTTCAATCTCAATTTTGCCACTTAATATCTGCCTGATTTGAGGCAAATTGCTTATTTTTTCTGTTCCTTATTATTTCATCTGTGCAATGGGAATAAAAATAGTCCCTATCTCGGATAATTTTTATAAAGAATAAATGAGTTTAATCAATGAAAAGTGTTTAGAACAGTGTTAGGGCCACAGTGAGAGCTCAATAAATATTAAAATGAATCAGTGAAAATCTTGCCAGTCTGAAGAGAACAACCACTCTATCTCCCCTGTATTGGTGTCTACATTTTCCACCACCAGAGGTTGGATGCTGCTCCTGGCACACAGCACATCTGCAATTGGGAACTCGTGGCTTTCCCCTCCAAGACCAGGTTGAATAGTCCACTTTTCCTGCCCCATTACCAAACCCTGATTGCTGATAACAAGTCATATACTCCTGCCTCAGCTGCCATAAAGCTCGGAAGACCTTACTCAGGTTCTATAATTCCATGTAGGTTCTACCCAACCCAAGCTCAGAGAGTAGAAAATTCTCTGAACATATGAAGGGGGTTCATATACTGACAGACAAAAAAAGGAAGAGAGGGATGAGGCAGAGATAGAGATGGGGGGGAGAGGGAAAAGAAGAAGGAAAGAAAGAGAGAGAGAGAAAGAGAAAGGCGGGGAAGGAGGGAGGAAGCAAGGAAGGAAGGAAGGAGAAATGGACACATGTCCTCTATAGCTCCTTGGTACAGGAGGCTGGTACAGAGGAGGATTTCTTTTAGAATTCATATGCAAGTTCTGTTATTCTGCATGTGGATAAACTTTGGACAGATTAAAATGCAATTCTCTTTTTCCTTTTCTCTTAGCATCTAACTCTGCTCAGTTTCCACATGTTTGTGGACTCTAGTGAAAAAAGAGCTGACAGACATAGTGAGTCAGAGAACTTTTTTTTTGTCACGCAATAACCAGCAAACTCAGTGCAGGTAAAATCGTCGGGTAGCATATTATTCTTGCCTGGAAGATTGTTTCTTCACTTCAAAGTTTTCAGTCCAGCTGAGTTTTCTTGCACATAGACAGGACTTAACACCTCTCTCTTCTTTCATTTTCTTTTTTCATCTCTCCTCCCAATATATGAAATGGATAGAAAGTATCTTGCATTCATAGCACATGTGCACAAAATGTGACCCTATAAGGATGAATCTGATTTATTTACAAACATAGTGGGACTTAAATATACAAACAAGTGCTCCCTAACAGTCATCCCTTTGAGGTCTATATCTTATTTTAATGATGCTATTTGTGTTCAATCACATCTGGAACTCCTCTTTCAGAAACTGCTATTTCAATCAGTTCGGAGCCTACAAAATTTATTCTCTTTTCTCTAAATTACATTTCATGTTCTTACTAACCACATAAAAATATTACCAATAATAATATAGCTTCTTTATTGTATTATTTATTAGACTTGGTTGTGAATAACTTTCGCATTTTTTTGAAAAATTACAATCCATATTGTAAAAGTGATTTTTCCACGAAAAAGGATTTTTCTTAATAGCATTGGCTTTGCAAATAATCCTTAAGTATATATTTTGTTGTGTGACCTTTTGAAACCAGTCTCATTTGATTATATTGTATCTTATGGTAGTATTATTTGTAATATATAAAATGAATCTCTGCCTTAACATAAATATAATCTAAAACTGATTTGTTTAAAGTCTTATTGCATTCTATCTAATTCATTTTGTTAATCCTGGTTTCTAATTATCTTGCAATACATACTTACCAACAAAAGAAAAATATGCTATATGGCAAGAGAGGAAAAAAAGAAAATGGAGTGGAGAAAATAAATGATATAGTCCTACCATTACATAGGCAGCTATTTAACCCCAGAACCTTCACGCCTCCTGGCTAGATTTCTCCAAGACAACATCTTGAAAACTAATTCCATTTTCTTAGAACTCTCTAAAATCTTCAATTAAATTGTGTACATACACAGAAACTGAACCAAAGGTCACCTACCCAAACAAACAGGGAAAACACATAATTGTAAAACATTCAATAAATGTGTTTTAAACAACTGCAGAATGTGCCAGGTTAACTCCAAAATTATACAGTAGAGTAAGGAGCTAGCCTAGAAAGCCAGCACATATTTGCTTTCCTCCTGAACCTCCCTCTTCCTAATAGAACCTATGATGTTTCTTAATCATTAAGAAATTCCTATTACTATTTAGTGTGCTTCTTTGAATGCCAGTGAATCATGTTCATTAGCTTGATCTAGATAAGCACGTTGATGAATACATTATAATTATAATTAGCTTTGGACTTCTGAAACCAAAAAAAAGCCAAACATTAAATGAGTCTTTAAGTCCCTGGTGTCCTATACGGAGTCTGGGTCACTGAAATACATACCATTTCATAATCAAACAAAAACCCCTTTCAATAAATTCAAGAAGGAGGAAAAATAAATAGATATGTAAAAACACAGCAATCTCTTTTCACAGCAATTGTTTCTACAATATACGGCAGAGCAGAGAGCTATCACTTTCTCCAACTTTATTTGCAATATTTCTGTAGCCAAGCCCATTTTGTCTGTTTTATTTGTTGGTGAAGTATTTGTTTTTGCAAAGCCAGGGCAATAAAGAGAAATAAAATATAACTCTAGTGCATCACATTGCAGGCCTACTGTTTTATCATCTCACAAGTGTGACAATAGAAACAGAACTTATATTTTAGGAAATTAATCAGTTTTTCAAGGTGCATAACAACAGGAAATTTTACAAGCAAATATTGTACTCTTACTGTCCAATGATTAGAAAAAAAGTGAGAGAAAATGTTGGGGAGGGATAAGCAAAACTTTAAAAAGAAAATCAAAGCATAAACATGTGAAAATGAAAGATTACATTGTTAATAACAGATATATTCAGTTTAAAATGTGTTCCATGAAGATTTTTGAAAGCTTGTTTTCTCCTATATGTTAAAGAGTAAAGGATCATACAGGATAATGAAATGGCATGAACTACTTGTTTCCTCTCATGAAATCAATCTGGAGAAGCTATAGAAGCCAGAGAAGAACTTGGACTTAAACCAGGAAATAAAATTAACAACAACAACAACAAAAAACCCAGCAACAATAGAAATGACAAACCCCTGGGAAGACAGACCGTTTTCTTGAATTAGTGTGTGTGAGATGCAGGAAGAATGAGGATCAGTATGCTAACCCAGGGGCAAGAACAGTAATGGATGGCAGGAAGAGGTTGGAAACAGAAGTGTACATGCTGTTCTTGCCTCTCCCCAGCACAGATTTTAGAAAATTGTACTAGACCCTTTCGTCAGAGCTATCAGCAGCAGCAGTCCAGATGCAAGCGCAGAAGTCCATGGGAGAACTTTCAGATGAGCACAAGCCCCACTCTCTACTGGGACGAGGAGTTGAAGGAAACAGGAGAGGATTGACCAGAAAACCATGAAAATTTACTCCTCCACTGCCCCTCAAATACCCAGTATGGTTGGATTACAGCCTGGAGACAATGGCTCCCACAAAGCTGCTTCTCCTTAAGAGTTTATGATGACAACCTCACCCAAGACATTTCTTGGCATGATGTGGCTGTGGAGTCACCTACTCTGGCACCCCGTGTTCACTTCTACCTAAACTCCATGAGACCAACACAGACTAATGTCTGGCTTTAGTCCTTTCTGACACACAATCCAGACAGTACAGTCATACTCCTCCCTAGAGGACCATGAAGTCACACGTGAGGACATCTGAGGTATGTAACTACCTTAAATATAAAGCAACTTACTGGAAAATATGCCATTCAAAGTGGTTTTTGAAACAGACACACACATAATTTAAAATAATAATGACAGATCATTTATACTTAAGAGAGAGATATAAGCAAAATTAAATCAGAAAGAAATTACAATAATGAATCAAAAAAGAAGAAAAATGAGGTCAAACAAATGAAACAATATATTAGATGAGTACTAAGATGGCATCTGCTGATGAACAAATTAGTGAGTTAGGAGATCAGATGCATGAACTCTCCCAAAGGTAGCAGGAAGGAATAAAGAGATATACAGGATACACAGAGAAAGAGATAGGCCAAATCAGGTAATAGGAATCCCAGAAAATAGAACGCATAAAAACAGACGAAAGATGAAACACACGAAAGATGAAAAACCCCAACTTAAGTGATCTATACATTGACAAAGAGGATAGATAAGGTGGAATGTGAAAACACCAAAGACAAAAGAAAATTCTATGAGCCTACAGAAAATTACCCACAGAAATACAAGGATTAAAGAATGTCAGATGTCAATGGGAACAGGGAGACTGTATGATATTCCCAAAATATTAAAGGAAAAAATACTGAGTCAATAATTTGATATCCAGCTTAATTATAACTCAAATGGGTGGCATACTAACAGCAACAGCAAAAATCCCAGACACAGAAGGCCTTAGAAAATGTGCCATACAGACACCTGAATTGGATCTACTTTTAGAATATAGAATCAGATAATAAGGAAACTTAGAAAACGTGAACATTTGACCTGATATTTAAACCTTAGTCAGCCTGCTTATATAGTCCTATTCTTTTCACTGTACCATACTGACTAAATTAACAGTAATATTGTATATTTTTAGTGTCTTTACATTTAAAGCATGGTGCAGAAGCAAAAACTATAACAGTGGGTTTTGGCTCTTAGTAGGAGTTACATAATTATTTAAAATTCAATTTGCTTAAGTGACAATTTTTTTACATATTAATTAGAACGGCTTTCACTGTATTTACATGGTTATAACTTTATAATCACTGTATACATTACTATGTGTCTGAGAATGAATGTGAGATCCTCAAAATAATTAGGGACAGCTAACTTTCCAATTGAATTGACTATGACATTGTGGGGCCCTTACCACGTGTAAAACATTGTGGTGGTATTTAATATGAGCGAGTGGAGGAAAAGGTTATAATAGCATAATGATAGAAAAAGATAAGTAGTCATTTTAACTCTTCTCTCTCAGCCCACATAAGTAAATCCTATTTGTTCACTATCAAAGTATATTCTAAATACAGCTACTTCTCACAACTCCACTGGCACCGTCCTGTCCCCTTCTCACTGTTTCCACAGCAGTCCTCTTTCCCCTACATCTATGCTTCCCCTCCTTCCCTGCATTTTCCCAGGATCGGCTACAGTGCTCATTATAACACATTGGTCAGATGACGGTATTCTCCTACTCAGTCTTCTCCAGTGGCTTCCCTTGCATTGAAATAAGCACTTTCTGTGTGCACAGCACTGTTCTAAGTTCTGACATGCAGTGAGTCATTTGTTCCTGAAACATGCCCACGCTCCCAAAAAGTAAATTAAAGCATAGAGAACTGAAGCACCTTACCCAAAGTCACCCAGTCAGTGGTTAACAGTCAATTTTGAAGCTCATGGTCTTTCCCTATGCTTCAGCTCTATCCAAACTGCCTGAACGATGAATGTGTGCTCCTCCAATATCCCTTTTCTTCTGCTCTCTTAATATTAGACTCCCAACCTTAGCAGGGCACATGGATGCTTCAGGTAAAGACCATACTGTCCAGCCTCTCTTGGAGCTAGTTGTAGCCATGTGCTTAAGTTAGGACCAAAAAGATATACGAAGAATTGTTCTGAGGAAGCTAAATGAGAAATTTCCTCACCAGATGTCTAGAGGGTGCCTTTGACCCTTCTTTTTCATCTTTTTATCCTTTCTGATCTTTGGGATGCAGACACGATGGCAGGTACTTGAGCAGACATCTTAGACCTCGCGGAAGAGATCTACAATTTAAGTATAAAGGAAAACGTTAACAAGAAAAAAAAAGGCCTGGGTCCCTAATCATAACCAGCCCTGGATATCCTACCTGCAGACTTCTCTTACATGAGGAAAAATAAACTCTATCCTGCTGATGCACTGGTATTTGAAATTTTTTGTCACATGTGGCCAAACTAATCCAAACTAAAAAACATTCAAGTGGAAATGTTGAGTATTTAAATTAGATATAAGAGGAGTTGAGGTCATTAACATTAGATATAAAAGTTAGATGTATAGCCAGAGATATAAATAGCACATAGATACTATTCAAAGGCATGGAATGGATGAATATTTGAAATACATACAAGCATCATTATCACATTTCTTAAATAAACCAATGAGATAAATGCATGGGTGAGGTTATTATGTATAGGATATTATGAGAAAGGAGGATGCTTATAATGTGTTTCCAATTTCTGAGATTGGAATCAAAGCTAACAATAATAAAATACATATTAAGGACTTACTATGTGCTACAGGGACTGATTTATTTGATATTCACAACAATCCTATGTGGTAGGTACTAATTTTATCTCCATTTGAGAGATAGTAAATCGGGGCTCAGAGAGGTGAGTAACTAACCAAGATCAAAGTGTTTATAAGCACTGGAAGCTGGAGTTGAAACCCAACTATCTGCCAGTGTGTACATACATATTTGATGCCTCTGTCAGAGACTGCATAATTCTGTTTTATCATGATTACTTGTTTAGGGTTGATTTTTCCTTAGTTTGTGACATTCTCCAAGCCAAGAAACAAACCCTAGGCAGCAGTAACTTTAGAACCAGTGAAATGCCTGGCACTCAGGAGTCACTGAATAAATGTTTCTGAATGAATAATAGAATTAATTGAACCAAGTACCCCAATTCTCACTTTCTTAAATACAACCAAAGGAATAGCCATTTCTAGAATAGAATAGAATAGCCATCTAAAGCCACTTCTATTCTCAACATTAAACACTTAAATTTACAACATTTATGTCACTTTTTTAGGTTGCAGTAAATCTATTCCTTACCATCAGCAAAATGAACTAACAGGTAACTCACGTAGTACCCTGCCTGACACAATCAAAGAATCATCCTGGAATTTTCATTTAAGAATGTAAATCTGTATACATTAAGCATTAAAGTCTGATTTCAATTAAATCATGCAACTTGATTGCAAGATAATGTAAAGGAAAAGTTTGTTCCAGATAATACCCTGCCAATAACATTTCTATGATGCTTACTGCTTTTAAGAGGTTAGAGCAGCATGATAAAAGATCATACATGCGGTTTTGGTTTTGTTGATTTGTATGACTTTGGCTTTCTTCCTCTTCTGAATCCATTTTTCGTTCTACTTCATAGAGGCCACTTCATTTACTCCAGCCAAGGTCTGAAAGACGCTGGGACTTTGTGCTCATTGTTTCCCATTTGCTCAGCTTTATACTCACTTCCATGTATCTATGCACAGAGTCACGCAGCTAGCCTTTTGGAGATGCCAGGAAATTGCACAGTCCCTTCCTGGTAAATAAGAGGCCGCATACCACTCCCTACTCCCCTCTCTGCCTTTGTTCACAGAGTTGCATATGTGGAAGCAAAGACAACCAGTCTGTGTTGTTGAAAGTCAAATGCTTTCGAGCAGTTGCCCTGGCTCAATTCCGTCCTCCCAGCAGATGTATGAATATTTTCCCAGCCCTCCATTACAAATCAGAACCTGCATGCTGCCAAACGGAGCCAACAAATTCCAGACCCAAATTCTAGCAACTGAAGAATGAGAGTCTCGTGGAATTGAATAAAACCAAACTAAGGTCCCAATGAGATGTTCTAACCTTTACCAAGGTTTACCAGACCCATTCCAGGTATAAACATCACTAACAAGTGCCAGGAGCTGGGGGAAACACTGGCAGAAGTGGGATAAAAAGGCCTCCTACAACCCATTCAGAAAACACTAATAAAATCCTCATGACTTCCATTTGCCAAAAAATGAGCATGATGAATAAACGTGATGCAGTATACACATTTAGACTGACAAAATTTCCAAATGTCAGCACTAAAGGAAAAATAGGAGAAATGGTTTGCATGGCAAGATTTCCATTTTTTCTTCCTATAATGAGTTGTTTAAAGTTGTGAGTATCCTTGGATCCCCAGATGAACGATATTTGATTTCATTCAAGCCTACACTCTTTTTTCCTTTTTTCACTTGGAACATTGAATATACACACCCTGCCAAACCTCCACTAGTATCATCACACACATACTTCAGATTCCCCAGGGGGACCCCTTTCTAAAGTTTTCTGGACATACCAGAAAACTCACTGATCTGTAGTAGCAACAACCGTTTTAACACCAGCTCTTTCCCATTACTACTATTTAGATGCAGCACTCACCACGGTTCCAGATTTTTCACCAACCTCTAAAAGATCAAAGCTATGAAGTATAGAGGAAGTGAGTCCAGGTCACCTCCTCCAGCAAAAGCAAAAACCAAGGAAGGGACTTCTTAAGCACTTGCAATGCGCCAGCACGATTCTAAGCATTTTACATGTAGTAAGTGATTTAATCTTCTGAGAAACCCTCTAATAGAGTTGTCATCATTATCGACATTTTTTTCATAGAAGAGGAAACTGAGTTCCAGAAAATTTAAGCTAATTGCCTAAGGTCACAGCAAGTAAGTGGTATGTCAGGATTTGAATCCAGGAAGTCTCATTCCTGAGCCTAATCTCTTAACTACTATTCTATCCTACCTCTCAATAACAATGATAGCTAACCGTATTTAAGCACTTTCTAGGCCTTTTCTAAGTGCTTTGCAGAAGAGGGGTCATGAGTAGCCATCTCTTTTCAAGGTGCTCAGCAGAGCTTCCTGGATATTCCAGTCATGTTAAAGTGGTAGAACCTGGTGTAGTCACCAGTCCACCATTCCATGATGGAGTTTAGGAGTGAGGAAGCAGAAATATGGGGTAGCTGTGTGAAAGAGATGTCTTTGGTTCACATCCTCAAAACTTTCAGTTAACTGTGCCCTTTACAAAGCAAAGAAAAATAGCACAAGATTGCTATTTCATTCACTATGATTTACTATTTTGTTAATAATTGTTTTATCCCACTAGGCAACCCCTTCTTGTATACCCAATTTCATATTTAAATACGAAGAAGAAACTACTTTGGGTCTTCTGAAGAGAAATTTAATCTGAATGCAATGTGGTTCATGTTCACTGATTTTTATACTCAGATTATTCCAGAATGATTTAAATCATTGAGTTCAGAACTGATTCAAATTATAATTGGAATGAAGAAATGGATAAGGAATTTCAATAGACAGGAAAAAAGAGGTAGGTATATAACTAGAGATGTAGCAGGATAAAATACATATTACTTTTAAGAAAAGGAGTTTCATTGCGTTTAGTATATTAAACACCACTAAGCCCACAACATTAGGAAAGTTGAGGGTCTCAGGGTCTTTCTGAGTATGAGGGAGAGCAAGATAAGGAGACGAAACTGCTCTGCATGAGAAAGTAACAGCAATGTGGAAGTTTGAAGTTTGGTAGCCCGATGGAAGTAGCCAAGGGTATCAGGTAGAGAGAGGTGCAAGGAGACGGTGATGAGCTGAGGTCTAACAAAACAATATCCTCTGCAAGAAATTCCCTTATGGCATGGAAGAGGTGATAAATTTTTAGGACAGTGGTTTCTATTTGAATTTGAATTTTTTCTTCCTTGGGCTCTAATTACCCTTTGCAACCCCTTTGGTAAGTGTCTGTGACATGGAATAAACTTGTGTGAGTGGTGATTTAGGGAAATGAAAGGAAGGATCAAGCTGGCTGTGTCTGGCCTGATGGCAGTTGCGGGAGTTTAAGGCGATGCTGAAAATGAGCTTAAAATGGTGAAGGTAGATGCAGTGTCTTCTTAAAAGAGGATTGCAAGTTCCCCAAAAGTGATGGGGCTATAGAGGTGACCCCAGAGAGTTAGACTGATCTATCGAGAGACAAAAGGAAAACAAAGGAAAGGCAGAGAGAGGGAGAGAAAGAGACTTTATTTTCTTTAGGCAATTTTAATTATATTGACAAAGGAGCTGCAAAGGATGATGCCCATCCCCCACCTCACCCCAAAGCTCACAAATAACTATAAAAAGAGCCTACATGAACTCTTGCAACTAGCAGAGCAGACGATTCCCACAGTAGTCACTGCAACAAAACAGAGACGCAGATCCCAAACTAGAAATATGATAATCACATTATCATCTTTTCTCTAATAAAAACAATGACCTCAATCCAGTGGTTTTATTCAAAACAGAGTGGAAAGAATTATTGCATTAGGCTTGTAATTGTTTAGCTTTGTCTGCCAGTAACGAATGGTAGTATCATGTACATAAAGGAAAGAAAAGAAGTTTTAAACAGAGTTGACACTTTTAAAGTCTGGCTGTGCATCAGCTTTCGTTTAGTGACCAGGATGCCGATGAACACATGCAGAAATGGAGTAACAAGAATACACTTTTGTTATGTCTATATGAGAAGATGGATGGTAGCTGAACCTACCGTGGTAACCATTTCACAATATATGCAATTCAAAGCCTCGTATTGTACACCTTAAACTTCTACAGTGATGTATATCAATTATTTCTCAATAAAACTAGGAGGAAAAAAAGAGTACACTTTTGAGCTGATGGTGGCTGCTTTTGGGTATATTAGAAAAAATAGTCATACAGAACAGTTTGTATCTAGGAGATAAGAGGAAGGGAGAAGTACCCAGTGTTGTATTTACAAGGTCACGAATTCTGAGGGATGTGGATGAAAACCCAGCTTTAATTGTTTAATTAAATTTAATTAATTAATTTAATTAATTGTTTAATTTAAATTTAATTGTTTAATAATTGTTAGTAAAAAAGAAAGAAAGAAAAATAAAATAAAAGGAAAAGAGAGGAGAGGAGAGAAAGGAAAGAGCTGCTTATCTGCAAATGTCCGTTCTTCAAGACTCATAGGGTGGTAAAGCATAGGCCAAGATAATATGTAGAACTGCTAGGTCATAACAAATGGACTTCCTGAACTCTATTTGTGCTAGAATTGCATGTCTTAGACTTCACCCACACCCTAGATGGATGGTGTCTTAGCCCATTCAGGTTGCTATAATAAAAATACTGGGGGCTGGCCCCGTGGCCGAGTGGTTAAGTTCGCGCGCTCCGCTGCAGACGGCCCAGTGTTTCGTTGGTTCGAATCCTGGGCGCGGACATGGCACTGCTCATCAAACCACACTGAGGCAGCATCCCACATGCCACAACTAGAAGGACCCACAACGAAGAATATACAACTATGTACCGGGGGTCTTTGGGGAGAAAAAGGAAAAAAGAAAAAAATCTTTATGAAAGAAAAACAATACCGTTGCCTGAGTGGCTTAAACAACAGATATTTATTTCTCACAGTTCTGGAGTCTGGGATGTCCAAGATCAAGGCACTGGCCGATTCCAAGTCTGGTGAGAGCCCACTTCCTGGTTCCTAAAGAGCTGTCTGCTGCTGTTTGCTCACGTAGCAGAAGAAGCAAGAGCACTCTCTGGGGTCTCTTTTATAATGCACTAAACCCGAACATGAGGGCTCCACCTTCATGACCTAATCACCTCCAAAAGGCCCTGCCTCCTAAAACCATCATGTTGGGGGTCAGGATTTCAACATATGAATTTTGGGAGAATACAAATATTCGGTTCATAACAGACGGCGACATAAATAGACATGAAGTTATCAGTCAGTTTCCAGCGGAGGGCCATGCAGGTGAGTCATATGCTGACCTACCAGGGATAGCGTGATGGCCCATAGCATGGAGGTGAAACTGATTATTGTCTGTAATTTAACAGGGGACAAGGCCCTTCCTAACACAGTGAAAACATATGCCATTCAGTGAATATAGCTTTTTTTTGGCATTTTATGTTATTTAAAAGTGATAAATGATCTCCAGGCCTATGTCCTGGCCTTCCTTTGCTCTGGTGACTAAGAGTTACTGAAGACTCAATTTCTGAATCTCTAAGAGAGTGTTGAGCAAGTACTCGTTCCATCAGGAAGATACATACACCTTTCTATTCTGGGCTTCAAATATCACCCACCAGCAGTTTGGTATTTATCAATCCTAGAAGGAATTAGTGTTATCTTCTCAGTATATAAGACCAATGCCTCACATCTCTCTCTACACATGGTAATTTGGAAATAAAGAATTAGTTCATAGGGGCCGGCCCAGTGTCACAGTGGTTAAGTGCGCACCTTCCACTTTGGCAGCCTGGGATTCACCAGGTCAGATCCCGGGTGTGGACATGGAACCACTTGGCAAGCCATGCTGTGGTAGGTGTCCCACATATAAAGTAGAGGAAGATAGGATGTTAGTTCAGGGCCTGTCTTCCTCAGCAACAAGAGGATTGGCAGATGTTAGCTCAGGGCTAAACTTCCTCAAAAAAAAAAAAAAACAGAATTAGTCCATAATAATTTAAATTTTATTTTACAAATTCATGACCACAAATGCTAATGCTGCAGACTTTGTTCCTGTCTCTGTTATGTTTAGGACTGGTTATGTACACTCACTTTGAAGAAAGTTTTGGTAGTTTCTTATAAAGTTAAACATACACCTACACTATGACACAGCAATCCTACTTCTCGGTAGTTTCCCAAGAGAAATGAAAATGCATGAAGTCCTCCCAAGATTTGTTCAAGATGATCATAGTAGCTTTACCCAAAATTACCAAAAACTGCAAACAACCCAATGTCCATGTGGTATATTCATGCAATGGAATACTACTCAACAATAAAAGGGACCAACTCATAGATACACACATCAAAAAAGTAAATCTCACAGACATTATGCAGAACCAAAGAAGTCATACCCAAATGAGTACATACTGTACAGTGCCGCTTATATGAATTTCTTGAGCAGGAAAAAATAATCTATGTTGAAAAAATTCAGAAGAGTGTTTGTCTCAGGGAAAAGGTTGTATTTGGAGAGGTAAGAGAAATTTCTAGGTAATTGATTCTATTGACTGCCTAGCCTTTCTTTTTCCTAACAGAATCTTTCAGCTTTAATTTTATTTATTTACTTAGTGAGTGAGTGAGTGAGTTAGTTACTTGTTGTCATCTATCCCATCCCTACTTCCAGAGAGGGAGCCTGGTGACTGTAACTGTTGAAATGGCAACTCGAGTGGACCAAACATTCTTAAAAGACAGAATTATGATCCATGCTTAGGGTAGAGCCTTCTCTCTTGCTCTTCCACCGGACGTGAACAAATAGACATTACCTAGATATTTCTAACAGCTGTTTTAAGAATGCAATGGGAAGCAGTATCAAAGTGAAGTCTGTCATTAAGATGATAGAACAGAGATGTAGAAAGAACATGTTCTAACTCTGGAGATTACCCTACTCTGTACTTCTTGATTTTGGAATTTATACATTTTCTTAACTTTACAGAAGTCTGAGTGAAGTATTTTACTGCAGACAGCCAAAGCATGCTACATGGAATGGCTCCATTCTCTATGAGAGATTCCTGTAAAAGATTTCACTAAAAACACTCTGGCTCCTGGGTTTTGCTATTTTATCCTGCCCCATACAAGATTTCCTGACTTCAAGGAACTTCCCACACCCCAAACTTTTAGACTATGCCCTGCCCCAATCAATGTCTAGATGAGAATGGTGGATTAATGAATTTCTACGACCCTAAACCTGCTTCTTTTGAAGTTTTCCTCATCTATTTAGATGGTGTCTCCGTACTTCCAGTTGCTCCTGCCAAAATCTTTGAAAACATCTTTGACTCTGTCTCTTACATCCCACAAACAATCTATCAGGAAATCCTATCAGTTCTGCCTCCAAAATATTTCCATATTATTGTCATGTAGGCTAATGTTCTTACCTTTAGTAGCTACACACTGAACATTAGGAATGATATGTCATGATTTTTCTATAATACACTTTTAAATGAGTTCAACTGAAAAACAAAAGTCAAATGTGTGTGTATCCATACGTCTTTGTAGAAATATATATATATATATATATATATATATATACACACACACACACATAAATAGAGGGATATAAAGAAAGTTTGGCAAAATAATAACAATTGGTGAATCTAGGTGAAAGGTGTATGGTTGTTTATTTTACTACTATTTCCATTTTACATAGGTTTAAAAATGTTAGAATACAAAGTTTGGAGAAAATGTTCATTCTAAAAATATACAATTTTTTTTAGAATCTAACCACATGCCACCTCCAACCAACCCTACCCGTTTGTTCTTAGCCACTCTCTTCTCCTGCCTCGGCTATTGAAGCAGCCTCATAACTCTTCTACCTGTTTCTGCTCATGTGCCTTCATAATCTAGTCCCAATGGTAGCCAGAGTAATTCTCTTTAAAACTATATCACATCGCTCCTATGATTAAAAATTTTTCAGTGGTCTCTTATCTCACTTAGAGTAAAAGCCAAAATTCTAATCACAGCTAAAAAGCTCTAGGATTTGCCCAGGTCACCTCTGACTTTTTCTCCTCTGCCTCTGGCTGCTGTATACCCCACTACACTGACCTTCTTGCTATTGCTCCAAAAGAACATCCCCACTTGCCTGCTCAGGATCTTTATATTTGCTATTCTCTCTGCATAAAATGTCTTCATTTAGAGATCTACATAGTTTGCTCTACTATTTTCTTCATGTTTCTGCTCCTATGTTAACCTCTCAGTCAAAAATGTCTTGATCTCTCAAACAAGGATGAATTTCCTCTTCTATGATGTAGAGGTATTGCTGGCAAGTGGCTGCCCAGACATGGACTACATTTCCCAAGTCCCCTGGCATCTAATGGGACCATGGGATTGCATAATACTCAGTGAAATTGGGAAGGGGAAAGTGAAGTCCACCACATCTATGCCGACACCACAAAATCTCCTACGAGACCTCTACCCTTACTTTTCTTACAGCCATCTAGATGTTGCTGTTCAAGGGGACATCAGGAGCCACACCTTGAAGATAGTAGAGCCCTCATTCGTCTAGATCTCTGAATGACTTCAAAGAGCAGAGCACCCCATTTTTACCACCAACAATACCACCATTTGCACTTGTATATGAACAAGAAACTTCTCTTTGGATAAGCCACTGAGATTCCAGTGTTTTTCTGTTACAAGAGCTGTTGTACACTTCAAATAATACACCATCCTATATAAAATAGAAAGTCCCTCATCTCCATCTAATATACTACACATTTATTTCTTTGCTGTCTGTTTGCCCCAGTAGATCATAAATTGAATGTTAGATACTTGTTTTGCTTTTGTTTGCCATTATATCATCACTATTTGGAGCACTTACTTGCATCCACCCCACCCTCCACAATCTGTTCTTATTATAGTCCAACCCATCTCAGTAAATGGCTTTTCCTGGTTTTTGATTATTTAGAGTCATCCTTTACTTCTCATATTTTTCTCAAGCGCCACTTCCTATCCATCAACAAAGCTATTGGTTCTACCTTCAAAATATATCCAGAATATCATTAGTTCTTACTATTCTCCTTACTATGTCCCATGTTAACACCATCACCTCCAGGTGAATTACCACAAGAGCTTCCTAACTGATCTTTGTGCTACTGCCAGGCCCCACCTCACTCTGTTCTTAACAAAGTAACTTAAGACATTCACTTAAAACCCAAGTTCAATCATATGCCCTCTCTGTTTAAAACTCTAACATCGCAGAGTAATAATTCGTGCTTACTATGATTTCTAAAGCTCTGCACAGCCAGCACCAGTTTTGTTTTCTTACTCTCTCTCTTAATATCCTCCCCTCAATCACTGCTCTAGCTATAGTGGCCTCTTTCGTGAACCAGCATTAAGCTTGTTGGACTCCCAACTGACGGCCTTTCCATTTGCCATTCTCTCCTCCTCAAGGGCTCATCTGTCAGACCACTACACAGCTTGCTCCTTCACATTCTTTGAGTATTATCTCAAATATTACCTTTAAATGAGGGCTTCCCTGGCCACCCAACATTTCCTAACCGCTTCCTCATTTATTTGTTCCCTGGCATTTATCACTAACAAAAATATTATATTCTTTATTTTAAACCGTTTATCTTGTCTATCTATGTGCTAGAATTTAAGCTCCACAAGAAGAGGGATATTTTTGCATTTTTTTTATGTTATATCCCTGTGTTTCGTTAAGTATCTGGTACATAGTAAGTGCTCAATCAACATATTGAGTAAAAGAATTATAAAAATCTATGAAGAAATATCAAACAGCTAAACAGAGGGATTGGTAGTGATATCTTAGATAGGATGTTCAGGGACGGCCTCTCCAAACAGGTGATACATGCACAGAGACTTGAATTAAGTAATGGACTAAGCCATTCAGATATCTAGGGGATGAGAGTTCTAGGGAGAGAGAGCAAAACTGCAAAGCAATGAGGCAGGTGTGTGCTTGGTATTTTCCAGAAAGAGCAAGGAGGAAAGTCTGCTTACAGTTGCAGGGAGAGAAAGAAGTTGTAGGAGACATGGTTCAAGTTATTGCCAGGTAAGATCATATTAGCCTTTTAGGCCATGATAAGGAATTTGGATTTTAATTCTAAGAATTGACTACTTAGTTTCAGGAGCTGTGGTAGATGGTAGGAATATAATAGTGACCAGAATTTCTTATGCCCTGATCTATTGACAATCTAGTGAGGGAAACACGTCAATAAACCAAATCACAGGGGTCAGCCGCATGGCCTAGTGGTTAAGTTCAGCATGATCCACTTCGGCAGCCTGGGTTTGGTTCCTGGGCATGGACCTACCCCCTGGTCAGCATCCATGCTGTGGCAGCAACCCACATACAAAATAGAGGAAGACTGGCACAGATGTTAGCTCAGGGTGAATCTTCCTCAAGCAAAAAGAGAAAGATTGGCAACGGATGTCAGTTCAGGGTGAATCTTCCTCAACAAAAAATAAAAAATAAATAAAATAAACCAAATCACACAAATACATGTAAATTACAACTTTCTTATAACTGCCTCGTAGTAGACCCCGTGTTCTTTGATGACTACCACCACCGATAGGTTTTCTCAAAGTGGTAGAGACAGAAAGTTCTACTTTAGGTCTTCTCATTAATTGAATCCTTGACTGAAAAAATTAACCTTTTGTTGTACCTGTTTCTTTCTTGAAATTTCAGGATTTGAAATTTTCACAGTGAGAGAATAAAAATATTGAGAGTCAGAGAAATAAAATTTTGAATTATTTCTAGAAATTAAAAAGAAAAGCACTTATAAAGTGCTGTTTTCATACCATGCCATATATGCAAAATAATTGCTTTTGCTTTTCTTTTACTTTCATGGACTCCTGTCTCTCTCCCAATGACACCATTCCTCACTTTAATTCTCTTTACTCCTCATTGCTCCTTGTAATCCAGATATGGCCTGGAACCAATGACTTCCCACTTTCAAAGGACAATATATTCCAGGCCATTGTCCTCCAAAAACGTTGGGAAAGAATGATCCATCGACTTACATAAAGAAAACATTAGAATTATATTTATATTTTATTTTTATATAAACATAACAATATGAAGTTTACTAATACTAAAATATTGAATGAAAACAGTACATTATATAAGTGGAAAATATACATATATTAGGAATTATTGTCTTTTAAAAAATGTAAACAAAGAAACAGAAACTGATAGTAGTAAATGTACCCAAAGAATACGAAAACTGCTTTTACATCTATGGCATAAACAGAAAGTTCAGTCCTTTTTTTTTCTTTCTGGCACACTCTCTCAACATTATAAATCTTAACTTTTGCTCCTGACTTTGATCTGATTACTCTTAATTACCACTGGGAATCCCCTTACAAAATAATAATAATCATATCAATATCACATTAAATTTTCAAACAAGCCCCAAATCTAGTTATTATTATCTCTATCTTATGAATGAAGAAACTAGAGCTCAGAGCGATTAAGTCAATCAAGATCAAATAGCCATAACAAGGAGTGATTGCGTCTGTTCTGATGATGGTTCAATCCTCAGCCGTCCTCAAAGCGCCAGGTACGCAATAGGCCACCAATTGATATTTGTTGACTAAAGGGCCATGCTTAGATCTGAATCCAATCTTCTACACACCAAAATTCCACTCTCTCTTGCAGTAAAAGCTAAGATACTTAGGTTTTGTTTTGTAAAAGTAGGGGAATATCTTAGATAGATTTGAAGTGGGGTGGGAACAGTTTGGTCACTATATGGCTCGATGCGGCATCTGAATAATGAATGATAGCACAGAGTGGTGGGAAGTCAGCAAACACATTAATAATGATGCTGATCATGATAACATATATATTAACCAGATATCATAGGTAATACCTATGTATTTATATTCGTATATACAATGTCATTTTATTCCTTCTCACATTCCTTAGAGATAAATATTCTTTAGTAAATTTTCAGGATCCAACAGACATTAAATGGCCATGCCAGGATTTCTGACCTGATCTGTGTGACTGTGAAGCCATTATGCTAAATAAGAGAGTGCTTTCCTAGTCGACGTGAGATATGTTAAAGCTAAGGATTAAAGTAACAGAAATGTGTATAGAAGAGAGAGGGTTGATTAAAAAGGTAAACTGGTGACATCATTGGCAAATTTTGAAGAATAATTAGATATGGAAATAAAAGATAAGCTAATGTTAAAGATGACCTTAATGTTTTTAAACCAGAGTAATTGTGGTATCGTGGGCAGGGATCACAAGAGCAGAAAGATTAAGAGGAGATGAGGTGGATGATGATTTAAAACATGTTTCTCAACACATTCATTCCTGATGAAGTGGAAGGTAAATTACAGTAGGGTAGCTGAAGAGAAAAGGTGAAATTGAAGAAATGGAGGAGAAGAGCTCAAGATATATTCATAGGTTATATAAAGATGAAAGAGATATAAAATATAAAGTTGCTATTGCTCAGATAATGTACTTGTGCTTATGTGAAGGGGGAAACCGTAAATCTTTTCTGAAAGATGGTTTATAAGATGTACTACCCTACAAGTAGCACGAATAGAGTAAATGATCAATACGATATTTGTGGTTGACGATAATACTTTTTTGGAAGAAATATCTAAGTCCAATATTTTCTTCAAAAAACATCTTGGGGACATAGCTCTACATTTTTCTCTGTTCCAGCAAGCACTGATTTTTAGCCTTAATTTCCTGGACAATAGATCTGTAGTGATTAGGCCTACGTGTTTTAAATTTACAAAGTTAATTCATGGCTCAGCTAGAGTGGTGGGTTATATCTCCTCAGCCATAGGGAGTGAAATTGTACACCAAATGCTGTTTCCACATACACTGGTGTCAATGTGCCCTTCTTAGTCAAATACGACATACATTCTGCCTCTTGAACTTGCTTGCCCAGGTCCATCTGCCATGATGGCAGTGTGCCCATTCACAAGATGCTCTGCCAGGTTTAGCTGGACATAGGTACAGCCAAAAAGAGGTGAGAAAGGGAGTTTGTTTCACATGCAAATGGAAATACTAAGGTAAGAAAATGTGCCTGATCCTGGAAGACACCACATCTGAAGTGAGAACACACAGTATTTCATACCATTTGATCAGTAAAAGCAATAGTCTTCAAAAGCCTTGGAGATTATTTGTTCCCCAATGTGTTAATCACAGGGCTTTTTCATTAAAACTGCAGGAACTAATTGGTGACTCTTCAGCACATCACTTTAGACTTTAACAGCAGTAAGTCCTTATAAAGGGAACATTTATATAATAAAAGTTCATATATAAATTAGTAGTGCTGTAAAAGAAAAAATAACAGAAAACTCAATAATCACAGTTTTTTTGATAGCATCTAAGTGGCAATGGTCAAACATTTGGTCACTCTACCTTCCTTAGCTTGCTCATTTTGCTGTTTATAGTTATATTAGTTCCTCGCCTTATTTTTCTGTCATATGAGACCCTAGGAATTCCACCAGTGTAGATATTTTACACAACTTCTAATGAAAGTGTAACATTCACTTGAGTGTGTTTCCTGAAAGATCTAGTTGTCTGAGAGGTAATCACCATCCCCTTTTCTTTTTTTTGTCTTTTTTCTCTCTCTCTCTTTTTTTTTTTTTTTTGGTGAAGAAGATTGGCCCTGAGCTAACTTCTATTGCCAGTCTTACTTTTTTTCTGCCCAAAGCCCCAGTACATGGTTGTGTATCCTAGTGGTAAGTCATTCTAGTTCTTCTATGTGGGATGCTGCCACAGCATGGCTTGACAGGTGGCATATAGGTCTGTTCCCATGATCTAAACCTGCAAACACTGGGCTGCTGAAGCAAAGCACACAAACTTAACCACTATGCCACCAGGCTGGTCCCACCATCCCCTTTTCTTTAAGAAAAAGGAAAGAGGTTCTTTATGATACTTGGATATAACAATTACGTAGGTAGCTAGTTATCAGAAATGAGTCATTATTGCCAGTTTCACTGTGTCATCAGAATTATGTTTCATTAATTGACTAGATATCCATCAATTTCTACCAAATTATACGTTTTACTTATTTAACCGCGCTTATTTAACTATCTGTTATTTTACTGGTGGCTGTAAAATTCACCAGAAGTTCTTAGTGCACCAAACACGTTTTTCACCTTCAGACTACAGTATACACTTCCCACACTCTTCCTAGACAGCTTCTTTTCATCCTAGAGAACCTCTTCTCCTCTAAATAGGCCTCTTCTTTTACTGTATCACTCCATCTCACCAATTTTCTTCACAGTACTAATTTTTATGTGTGTATATATTTATTTATTTATTTATTTACTTGTTAATTATGTCCCTCCCATCAGATTTTAACTTCCATATCTAGGGTTGATGTCTGTTTTTAATTCACTAGTTTACATGCAGCATGTAAACCAGTGTCTTATGCTCAATGATTATTTTGAATGGATACATATATGAATAAAGACTGTCTTACATTAAGAAACTTTAATGAGGCTCCCTTCTTTCAATCTTCAAAGCTGCTGTATTATTTTAGGACTCTTCGTTGCAAACTACAGAGTTCACTCTAGCTGGTTTAAGCGAAAGAGCCCTTATTACAGCCCATTACTAATTCATAGAATTTTGGGGAAGTCCAGGGAATGAAACTTGTTGCAAAACAGCCAAAATGACCCAACCTACCAATCAGAATCTACCAAATCAACGCTACCCTGAGAAATATCACTGATGCTACCACCTGCTGTGCAACAGTCATGAAAAGCAAAGGTTCACACATTCATGCATCAGAATCCTCTTAGCAGATGTTATAGAAATACAACGCAATCTCTGTGGCTAAAAAGAGTGTAATACGATCAAAGAATGGGAAGAAAATCAATGCAGCTTGAAGCACAATGAGGGTGAGTATGCATTCTATATGCATCTTCTCACTCAATTCTCATCATAATCCTCTAACTCAGGCAATCAACTATAAGCCCTTCCATTTGACTCCAAAGCTGAGTACCTAAAAATTTACCTGTTTTTCTTTTATTATTATTACCAAATAATAAACAGCACAGAGATTTAGCAATTACTTCCACATTATATATAAAATACAGAGACAAATGGATGTCTCGGGACCTTAATAACTTAAAAAATTTCCTATAATATTAGAACTCATTTTCCAGTCCCTTAGTTCTCCTTT
Source organism: Equus przewalskii (assembly GCF_037783145.1). Classification (NCBI taxonomy): domain Eukaryota; kingdom Metazoa; phylum Chordata; class Mammalia; order Perissodactyla; family Equidae; genus Equus; species Equus przewalskii. Next base: position 72,783,025 of record NC_091833.1, on the reverse strand, counting down.
ATTTTAGGACTTAAATTTTAAAATCCCCATTATTGCCCATTTGTAAGGCCCTGAGTAGTCCCACGTGTTTCCAGCAAATGAGCTGTCAATGTTAGTTCACCTTGTGGGAAACAGTCCAAAAGTATCCTGTTGGTCCACTTAAACTCAGTCATGCATAATTTACTGGATAATCACTAGTGTCCTAATCAATATCTCCATCTACCTTCTCACTAATCCAGTTCAAGAACTGTGTGATTTAACATGCAACAGACTCAGGACAAGCCCTTGGCAAAACTGAAATCTGTCTGCGGTAGCTTCACTTCTTTCTTTACCAACTATCCTGCCCTAAACTCAGACTGTTGCTCTCATAAAATTTAAAGCAAAAAAGGATTTCAAAGGATTTTTTTTTTTACATCTTCTCTCTCAGTGTGAGGAAATCAAGGCTTATAAAGAGTAAGTGACTGACCAAATGCCATTAAATTAAACAATGACAAGGTCAAAGCTTACAACCTGTGTCTAGCGCATGCTGATTCCACATCCCATAAAACTGCCCATAGTCCCCTCGAAAATGTTTCTGAGACTGTCTGTGAGTCCCGATCAGCTCTACGACACAGGTCACTAGTTTAAAAAAGAAAAAAGGGAAAAAAAATCCCTTCCACCGTGTGATGGGATCAGTAAGCTTCTATCCATTCCATTTTGTTCCAGCCGAAGAAATACACATTTACTTTAAAGCAGCCTTGAATACTAAAAAAACTCACTAGGTTTCTAGTCTAGCTCTGGTACCAACCAGCTCTTATCTTGGGCAAGTCATTTCATCTCTCTGGGCCATAAACATAAATTACTTATAAAACAAGAAATTGGAATTGATGGCCTCTAAATTCCCCTCCAGCTTAAGAAATTCATGAAGCACTAGGACTACTGCTGTATCCACTAAAAGAATGACCTCAGGCCAATGATGGCAAATTCACAACGTTTTATGTACGACAACCATCTGTCCCAGTTTGACTGGGACGGTGTTAGTTTACATCTGTTGTCCCCATGTAATTAAACACTTTCACTCTCAAAATTATTCTGGTTTTAAAGACAAATCGTAAAAATAACCTTATACATGTAGGAGAGACCAATGCTGGGTCAAGCTGATATATCTATATATCACATAGAGTATTGATAATGCTAATAACAATTTCTACACTGTCAAGAGCAAATATAACGTGTTTAAACACATTTTGTACATTATGCCTTTCCAGAAATGCTGTGTTCTTACTAAGAGGATGGGCTGTTGAGTCAGATTGCTCGGCTCTAACTTAACTCTTCCATTTCACTTAGTAACTATGTAAATTACCAGAAATCTCATTTTGCTCAACTAAAAAAATAAATAAATAAAGAGAGAGAGACAAGTACATCTTTTATAAGATCTAAGTGAGTAAATTCAAGGCAAGTGCTTCAAACAGTACCTGGTAAATAAGACTTCTCAATGTAAATTAGGTATCATTATTCCCAAACAAGTATGTAAGGTAGATCATATTAGACCTATTTTTACATATTTTCATATGAGGTTTCTGGGAGATTTAAAATCTTACCTAAAAGGGGACATATTTTCCTTCATTCGAGTTTCCAACATGAAACTTGAAACATGAAACTCCTTCTTGTCCTAGGGCTTACAGATACCACTCCCGTTGCCTCTATCATTCTTCCTCCCAGTTGCCAAACAGCTGCCTCCATTACCGTTCAGAGTCTCAGTTTAAATGCCCCTTCTTCAGAGAAGCACTGTTTGATCCACCAATATCAAATGAGTTACAAACCCGAAGTCCTATTACTTTCTGTCACATCACTCTATTCTTCTTCATCACTAGACACTCCAGGAGGTCAAGATTCATGTCAGCCTTTTTTTATGATGTCTCAAGTATTGAACCCAGTACATGGCACATAATAAGTACTTTAAGGATTTTTTTAAAGGAGTTTGGTTATGCTTTTGTTCAATGAATGAACACCTTTTAAGTGCCTAACTCAGGATTCACATCTATGTCAACTCACTTGAAGTTCTCCCCACATGATGAAATGTGCTTTGTTGGTGCATTCATTACCCTGTACCTCCATGTTAGTTGGTTTGTTCAAGAAATCCTATGGAACCATTAGAAAACCGTTAGAAATAAACCTGAAGCTAGAAGAATTAAAACACAATTTCCAGCACTTCCTCAAGTTTGTGGTTTCTCAAACACAGGACACAAAATATTTGTATTAGGTTTAGCCACATGAAGACGCTATTTTTCCCCCAGAGGAAGATTAACTGTGAGCTAACATCCACTGCCAATCCTCCTCTTTTTGCTGAAAAAGATTGGCCCTGAGCTAACATCCATGCCCATCTTCCTCTATTTGATATGTGGGACGCCTGCCACAGCATGGCTTGATAAGCAGTGCATAGGTCCATGCCTGGGATCTGAACCAGTGAACCCTGGGCCACCAAAGCAGAGCATGCAAACTTAACTGCTGTGCCACCAGGTGGGCTCCTGAAGATGCCATTTTTATATGTCAATATCAGTTAAATAATTTCTAACTGAGAAGAATCATTCATCCATTTATAAAGATGTCTCTTCTTAGGTTATAATTTCCTACCATGTACAGCTAATTTGGTAATAGACATAAAATGATTTGGAGGTAAAGAATTGACTAAGAAATGAGAACAAAAGGAAACTTTGCAAAGGGTATTTGTCACAAGTGCCCCGGAATAAAATAAAGAAAATAATTTTTACTAAGTCTTGTTTGAAGATTTTACCTCTGTGAAAATAATACTGTTATGACTTATAACTTTTCTTTGTCTTATTAGATTGAGGCTAGATTAAGAGCACACAGTCAAAATTAATGTTATATTTGTACAATTCTAAAATCATTACTAAAGGAAAGATTAAAATGAACTAAGGCAATCCTATCTGAGAAAAACAATATTTAATGACTAAAAATAAGTAGTATGTAAGATGGTCATGATTCCAGCTATTTTTAGCAAAAGTTACTCTCCTTCCTTTATTTTTTAGTAGGCAGTCTGCAACCTAGTTTCATGGTCTCCCAGGGACTGAGGTTCTTTAAATAAAGATTAAATTAGATACCACAGCTGATTCTAGTGTTTAAGAAAATTTATATCTAAGTTTTCCTTAATTCTCCTCATCATACTTAGTTTAAATCTTAGCATCTTGAACGCTGTGCATTTTATATTTTAAACAGGTAATTGAATAACATTGCATCTAAGAATTAATTAAATCTTTGAAATGATCTCTCTCCTTCCTGTTCTTGCATGAATCAGACGCTGGAAGAAACATCATCTCAGGATGGGAAGATGAGCAGGAGAGACTGTTTCATCAGTTTTCGCATTAACAGGCAGGCCAGTTGAAATTACTCCCCAGACCTGATTTGGCCTGCAGCCAGATGGCTGATACTGTTAATAGAGAAAACATCTGTTTACCCTAATGTGTTAGTTTACTGTGCTTGGAGGCCATCAACATGATCCGCTGTGCACAGGTATTACGGAGTGAGTAATCTTTTTTCATTTGGAAGTCAACAGTAGATAGAGGAAGCTTGTTTTATAGTCCCCATATTGGGCCGTGCTCAGACCCTGCAGACAAAGAATTACAGACAAACCAGGAACCACACAGTGCGCTCACTAATTCTGAATAAGTATTTCCCTTCCTTCAGGCCTGAGTAAAATCAGAAGACTTTATGTTCTTATGCAATTGGCGAAAATGAATCTAATAAGGAAAGCATATATACCACACGTAGTCAGCAAAGTCAACAAAATCACCTATTATTTAATTCTGTGACTTCTTCTGAATGGCCTCAGAACATCAGCATGGTATTTTTTTGCATCTAAAAGAGAAATACCTGATTTACATGTTTTACAGAGACCATGTCAAATTCACTGATGGTACCAAGAAGCCATGGCTGCAAATAGATGAAGGCTTGCAAATTGTACAGATGTGTGAGAAAAAGACACAGAGGTGGAATATCTCTTCGAAAACTTGGAAATAACACATTCAGAGTTCTTATGAAGGTCATAATGTGACCAAACTTCTGTACTATCTTGGGTAATTATGCAAACCTTCATAAATAATTATTGGTTATTGAAGTACAAGGAAAACAAGTTTGAGTTTATATGGAGAAGGTCATTACTTAAACGTAGACCTTCTTATTGCTTTGTGGGATAAGCTAATGAAAAATGTACTCGCTCACCACAGCAAGAATCAGGGCATGAACTAAAGCTATAAAATTTTTATGGAGCTTCTCCACAGATACCACAATGCTTTCTTTGCTTTCGCTTTTTGCAGTACACTTGATAGGAAAAAGATAAGTGCAGTACCAACATTTCAAAAGGATTGCTCAAACTTAAATTATTTTGCTTTGGGGCCAAAGCGAAGAGTCCTTCTGACAGTTTTACTGGCTGCAGGTTTGGTGGGAGGTAAAGCCACGCTTCATGTAGTGTTGTAAGTATGAAGTATAAATCAGGTTTCATAAATATGCCCATTTGGTGTACTCAATTGACTGTAAAATAATTATGCTCTGCTGTGTAATTGTTGCTCTGTGGAAGAAAGCAGGACTTCTAAACGTTTAATGGAAAATGATTATGCGACCTGAATTAAGACTGGATTTTCTCCCACCATCTTCTGTAGTGCAACAAAAGCATTTTGTAACAATTTTATCTTAAATCTATAAGGTGCAAGGCTGCCTAAGTATTAGGGTTTTTTGTGTGTGTGTGTTTTTTCATAACTGTTCCTGACTATCTATTTGTCCTCCTGCCCCACCACTTTATATCCAGGGCATAAATGTAGCACATTTTGGTGCAAGTATCAGGAATTTCTTTTACTCTAGCAGCATTTTACTGACCACTTAAATGGTAAAATGTGAGGTTTGGCGAGAACAATATTCAATAGCTAAAATTTTTTGTTCGGTGTTATTTTAAACTTTTGCTGGACATTTGATAATTTATGTTTCAAAGATTACTTTTCATCTGGAAACCTTTGGACATATTAATAACATAAACATTTCAGATACACCTTGAAATGTGTGCGCAATGAATAGCAGCATCCATTTCCCTATCGTGGTAGAACTTAGAAATGTTCAAGTTTGGTGACTTTTGTCATTTTTCCAGATATTTCTATTGAGCTAAGAAGAAAAAGAATTACATCAGAAAATGAGGTAGAGCTTTCAATTATAATATTTTCATCTCTGTATTCTTCTCTGTTGATAAAATCAATAAGTGCTCATTGTACGAGACATATGACAGGTTACCCACAATCCTATTGTTAACATTTCTATTTACCAAATGTACATTTTAACATGAAAATATTTTTCCCACATCAAATCATCAGCATTCTGAACATTTGCCAGTCAGTATGTGGCCATGATTGTCAGTACACTGAGCAGTGGTCTGAACGTGTGGCAAGTTCTAGTTTATAAATGCCATTGTATGTGTATATTAAAGTCCCTTTAGAAGCATTACTTCCTTCCCTAGCCTTTCTTACCTAAATTTGTCATATATTTTTCTCACGAATCTAGGAAAGAAAATTAAGAAAATGGTAACTGTGAGCTCTTCAGTCCATCTTTGTTAGTTTGCTTTTTTAAAAATAAGGTTCTCTCCAGCTTGAGATGACCAACTCTTTTTTGTGGTTTCTATTACAACTTGCCACCAGTCACAACAAATCAAATATACAAATCTCAGGACTTCAGCATTTAATTGCTCCATATATGAGAAACATATCTCATCACTTTTTTCTTATTCACCTTAAATTTTGCAGTAGCTGAAAAACTTTGGAATGTCTAGGGTGAGCCCATTAGTCTTATGGCTAGGTCTCTTCAAAGACCATCACAATCTAGGGGATGGTGCTTTGAAGTCTATCTTTTTTCTACTTGTCCTTTGAATCCCCAGGGGCCAAGCATTTAATATTTCTTTAATCCAGAGCCAAAATGACTTCCTGCTCTAGTGCTGGCCTCGATTATGGTGCTAGAAAATTTATCTTCTCTTAATTAAGGGAATTACTGTGCTGTCCTGGAGCACTGAATGTTAAATTTCAAGGGGTAGGTCAACCATCTTCAGGTAGATACAAAATATTTTGTTTTTATATCTGTTCTGGCTAAATTTTTGGCATAAAGATAATTTTTGAATACTCAATATGTAAATAGCATGTGTAAATATTTAGAAATTGTCAAATTAAAAAGATGGAGGCTAGGGATTCAAAAGAGGATAGAGTCAACAAACCAGTTCTAATAGCAATACTTAATTTACTTACAATTATTGAGTTGAATGTGCTGTTTTTCTGGGAGAGGATAATGCTAGACTAACTTTCAACCAAGTTATTAAAATAAATATCACCAAATAAAATTTGGTGATACTGCAAAATTGTTTCTCATTTAGACATCATTTATTAATTTATAGAAAGCTTACAATATGTAAAGCATTATCTAATACTAAATGATTGATTGACCAATTTTCTGCATATATTATTCCCCTAGATGAAATATTTATCTTCATTCTTATAAGTTCACAGTCCCAATTCTTCAGCAAAGTTCCATTAAGTGTACTCATATTCAGTATTTCTGTTAGAGTAGCACTGTCAGAAGAATTTTCTTTAATGATAGAAATGTTCTATAATTTACACTGTCTAATACAGTAACCACTAGCCAACACGTGGCTACGGAGCACTTGAAATGTGGCTAGAGCAACTAAGGAACTAAATGTTTAGCTTTAGTTAATTTTATTAACTTTGAATTAAATTTAAATGATCACATACAGCTAGTACTATATTGGACAGTGCAGAGTAAAAAGACATTCATACAAATTCTCAGCAACTCATTCAGGTATGATTCTTAAGAAAAATCAATAAAAATCTTTTTTGTGTTTAAGCATATGTCTGTAAGTAGATATTCTGCAGCGGTTCCATTTATTTATTTATTTCATATTGTACCACCCTAAACACAAGAATTAATGACAGTTTAAAATTCTTGTCTATGCCTTGTCATACTGATACTCCCTTAGGAACTGAGCAGCTCAGCAGAATTACCAGCTCAGAACACTTGTGGATAACATTTTAAATCAGAAATCCAGATGTCTCATTAAGCTTGGGTGAATTTTAATAACATAAAGATAGATTTACATATGGCAAAATTTAAAGTAACCATGTTTAAGAAAAAGCATGCCTGAGAGAGAGTTAAAACATGTCATATCAATATACAAAGTCAATTCTTAATTGTTCTCCTCCTTCTTCCTTGAATACGAGATCCCTCTCAGGGCCTTTGCACTGGCTGTTTGCTGCACTCTTCCTCCAGAGAACCAGGCCTCACCACCTTACCACCTTCAAGTCTGCACCAATATCACCTTCTCAGTGAGATCAACTCTAACCAGCCTATTCAGGAGCACATCTCACCCGCCCCTCAACATTTCCAAATTTCCATACCCTGCTCTATTTTTCTCCACTGCGTTTATTACTTTCTAACATACCATATAATTTATTCAAATTATTCACTTACTAGTTTGATATTTGTGTCCTTTAAATAGATGTGAGATTCACAAAAGCAAATAATTTGGGTCATTTTTTGTCACTGATGTATCACCAGTTCCAGGACATAGGCAGATAGTTGGTGGCCCCCAATAAATATTAGATTCTGTCCAAAAGACTTAATGAATTGTCTAATTCATGGATTGGCAATGGTGAACTTTTTCTGTAAAGGGCCAGATAGTATCTATTTTAGATTTTACAGGCCATATACGGTTTCTCTTGCAAATTCTTTAAAAATGTAAAAGCTCTCTTAGCTTAGAAAGTACAAAAACAGACAGTGGGCCAGATTTTTCCACAGGCCATAGTTTACCAAATCTTGGTCCAATTTAATGGACAGATGCAACAGAACAATACCCACAAGATGACTCGCCCTAGAATTGTTTGTATATGATATTGTGAAAAGTTTTGTAATTATGTGTGATGTGTCCAATTTTCTTCAACTAAAAAGAAAATACTATTGCGGCGAATTTAGTCAGAATAGCCAGAGAGTGATCTAACTTGGCAACCTACATCCTTTCTATTCTCTAATCGACCAAAATTGTTATTCTCAGTTTCTTATACACATTAATAGTAAAGTAATGTTTGGTTCTTAGTTTTTTAATAGATCGTGAACCCCATTTAAGAAACCAATAAAGGTTATGGACTCTTTTCTCGCCAAAAATATACATATACCTCTAATTTTGGATACTTATTTTAAGGACTCATGAAGTCACTGAAGTTTGATGTTCAGAATCCCTTCTCTCCTCTTTAGATTTACTGTCTCTGGCTCATATTTCTTTTGTGTATTTAACAGAATGCAAAGATTTGCTTTAAATGGCCTTTCTTTCCAACTTATAGTTAAAGGACATAGTGGAGAACGTCAAAGAACTTTAATTTGACACAGTACTTAGTAATTCAGCAAATACTTAAAAGCATACTTCACCTGAGATATCAGGCAGATAATTCCTCTTGTAATCAGGATTTTGTAGTAATGGAGAACTTAACTTTTTGTTGCTTTTGTTTGTTTTTAGTAATCAAGCCCATAGCATCCTTAGACTCCTCAAGGCTGATAAAATCCTCATTCTTTCATTTTCAGGGTTAAAGTCCTAAACAAAAACAAGAGCATAATAAGTATCAGCATTCTTTCATTTCTTTAGTGGTGTCACCAAGAAGTCTAGGAACTGGACTTTTCTTTTCCCCGTCTGCCTAACATGAACCTATACCAATTTCATAAGAGCATATTCTATAAAAGAGGTATGCAAAGATAGCCATTTTACCAGTTCCTGAGTTTTCAGTGTCGAGTTCAGGTCTATGGTCTTAGATATCATCTAGAGCTGCAATTCTCAACCATGATCAAGATACTGGGGTGCCACACTGGTGAGAGAGAGGCATGTTAACTGATTTGTTACTAATAATACTTAAAGCATTGCTTTTCCCAAATACTTTACCTTAACAAAAAAATGTTTAAATAAACTTACTTGTAGTTATTCCTAGAATAGTAGTTCACCGCCATTTAGTTGGGCATTCATGAATAAGTGGGAAAGGGTGAACTCCATGGGGGACGGAAAGTCCTCCAGTGTAACTTCATGAGAGCATGTTGGTCATGAGAGCATCATCTGTCAAGTGTGTCTCTGCAGAAAATAATAAATGATGAGGACCACTGATCTAGAGAAATTCTCTCTCCTCATAGAAAATAGATACTCAGTCCTTATAAAGGAAAAATGCTACACGTATTCACTAATATTAATAGGCACCCTGTTTAATATTTCCCAGGGACATACAAGGTAAATTATCTGCTTAGGTTCAAAAAAATATGAGCTGAAAATTATGCTGCTGTCCAGTTAATCACAATCTACTTACTGAGGCTGCTTGGGAGGAAATGAAGATAAAGTTGTGGCAAAGCACAGCCAGGATGAACAATGTCAAGGTCAGCTTCACACATATTGCTTGGAAATGACGGAAGTTACAATAAGAAGAAAAACTATGACAGAACTAGGATAATGACATATCTTTTAAATAGAAATGGATTGTTGCTCCAAAAAAAAGAAAACTGATTTACCTGCTTGATGATTCATAAATCCTATTGCCCTTCGAGAAGACATCTCTTAGTCTCGTTTTGTCACATTTTTAGATAAAGAAAAACCAAAATATATCCCATTAGCCAAATACTAGATAACATTAACAGATCCGAGTTGGAGGTGCCTAGCTGTCATAACAGGCCCAATAAATTATGGATAGAGGGGATTCTGAACAAGTTATCTCCTCTCTCTTCCAAATATAATAAATTTTTTAAGATCAGAGTGCATATCACACAAAGTTAATAAAGTAGAAAATGACACTATTTACCTTCATCAAATAATATGCCAAGAAATTTATAGCTCAGCTCCTTGGAAATCTGTCTTATTTAGTCTGCTGTTTTGTGTAACATTTTAATAGCCAGAAGCAAATGGGGAACATAAAGCATTTTAGGCCAAGAAAAGCTTTAAAAAAAACCTTTTACTTTATGTGCTGATTCTTTTTGAAATATCACTGTTATTTTTCTATGTAGGTGGCACCTATTAATGTTACAAAAATTAACATGTAGAATTGAGTAGTGGAAGTGGCAGAGAGTTGCCTGATAAATAACTAGCTAAACCACAAAAGAAGAGATAATTGGCACGACAACTTCATGAATAAGAGTTGTCATTATCCCAGGTCTGTCTACAGTTTACTGCATGTCCCCAAGAACACCAGGCTAGAGGTCATATTTCAAAGAATGCCAGTTTATCTGAGGATGAAAGCAAAAGATTTGCCACTCTGAATCATATTAATGATCCCTTTAGTCTAGCATCCTTCCTAAGGCAGTAGTCAGTTTAAAAAAAAAAAAAAAGTTTGGGGAGGGGAAAGGAATCCTTCTAACCCTTTTTACCATTGTCATAGAAGAGTGAGTGGATTCTATGGAAGCTCTGTAAGGGAAACATGAATTCACTGTTCCTACCAGGAATTAAGAGCTATTTCTTGTTTTATCTGGCATCGTTACTGACAGCAACAATAACAAAAACCAAACACAAAAGCAAACAAATTCAGTCTCTCTTATTATATCAAATCATATAATTATATAATGTTGGACAAATATAAAGAAACTCCTATTGTTGACAAATATTTTAAATCATTCTTTAGAATTCATGTAGCATTTTTAAACTTTGGTATTTTTGTTCTTTGCTAGTTAATCCTCATTACCTGCTCATGCAGTAAATGCTTTGCAATACCAGTTTTATAAATGAAGACGTTGAGATTGAAAAAGACTCAGGCAAATCTTTATATGTAAATAATACTCTGACAGGTTCATTTCTACTATATCACAAAATTTCAGGATTCTAGTAATAGTCATATGATGACTAAATGCCCACGAAGTGGGCATTGTATGCATTGTATGTATGGCTGAAAATTTCTTGAGGTCACCACCCACTGCTACCTGGGCATTCATTCCGTCTTTTGACAAAACTGAATTTTAACAGTTGTTTTTCTTTATTTGAAACTGCATCTAACCCCAATTTTAATGCTTTCCCTTAGTGTCATATAAAAGTTTAAACTTGCTTTTAAGTAATAAGTTTCATATATTTGAGCTGCCTACATTTGATGAAATAATCAGGAATTTCCCATATGATTTATTTCAGTGTGTACCTTTTTAATGTAATTAAACATTTCATCTGAAGTATGAAATGTTTACAAGATGTGGATAGATTAATGGATCATCTATGTACCCACCATCCCCCTTAAGAAATACAGTATTACATTACAATGTAATTGAAAACCTCTAAATACTTTGGCTTAATTTTCTCTTCTCTCAAAATTATCTACTCTCCTGAATTTCATGTTTATCATTTGCATGCATTCTCTCATAATTTTAGCTTATATATATTTATCTTTAAACAATATATAGCATTTTGACTATTTTAAAAATTTTATATAAATGGTATCACACGTTATAATCAATTTTTTTAATTGTGTTAATACTTGGTGACATTCAGTTATGACGATATATGTAGCTCTAGTTCACTCCTTTTCACTTCTGCCTCATATTCAGTTTTTTCAACTTTTTAAATTTACGTATAACACAGTGAAAAGAGCACAAATCTTGACTGTATATCTCAGTGAATTTTCAGAAACTGAACATACCTGTGTAACAAGCACCCAGATCAATCTCAGAGCTTTACCACACCTGAGAAGCTCTTCTTGTGCCCTCTCTGGCCACATGTCCCCCACGATGGCAACCACTATCCTGACTTTTACCGCTACAGTGTACTGTTACTTGATTTTGAACACTGTATAAATGGCTTCATACTGTATGTATTCTTTTTTGTCTGGCTTCTGTTGTGTAACATTTGCAAGATTCATTAACGTTGTTTCTTGTTATTGACTATTGTTTGTTATCTAGATATCTTCTCAGAGATGGCTAATCCTTTATGTCCACAAATACAAACAATTCTTGTTTATTTGCAGTATTTATGTTTTATAAAGTTGCTGCAAATACAGATTTCCGAATATTGAATCATTACCCCTAAGGGAAATGCAGAATTAGGTTCATGCAAGCCTCAAGTCACATTTCCATGACCCTATCAATACATAACCCTATGTATTTCAGTTTAAAGACACCTGTTTTATTGTTAAAGACGTCTGTATATATTGTTGATTTACTAACATTGAACTTAACAACAGTGATATAACTCATACCCGAATGTGCTTATCTAACACATTTGTTTTCTCATAAGGCACACCAGAGACTTCTTCCACTTAGGAACAATAGACGGCACTTCAACACTACACTTGAGAATTATTTCAAACAGCAAAATAACTAACAAAAAGCACAAAAATGTGAAAAACATGGCACTAAATAGACCATAAAAAGGACACTCGTTTACAGTATGAGAGCTGAAACAAAAAGGTAGAATGTTACCTTATTTGACTTCAGCTGGGAAACTTGATTTTTTTTTGCTGCTCTGCACGTGTGGATGTCCCTGAATGACTAGGAAGGAACCGTGAGTATTGATTTCAGGGTTACAAATAAATTTCAGTGACTAGGCAAATTCACAGAATCCCCAAATGAGGACCCACTGTACCTTTTTTTAAAAAATCAACTTCACAAATGGAAGATAGTTTTTCTGGGTATAGAAATCAAGAGACTCAAAATTCTACAAGTATTGCTCCGTGTCATCCAAACTTTTGTCACCATATCAGATACCTGAAGCCAGTCTGGATCTCAGTCTTTTTTTATATTTGTTTATTGCTTATTTTTTTGTTTACTACGTCGGGTTTTGTAGAAATTTTTTTCTTAGTTTATCTGAAACCCCTATTTTATCTGAAAAATAAAGAGATATCATTAGTAAATGTCTAGTATAGCTATTTTCATTGTTAATCCTCCCCAGCAACTAAAAAGCAAGTCATTTTTTGTTTTATTTGTTTGTTTGCTATTGTATAATGTTTTCTTCTCTTATTTCTTTTATTATTGGCTGTCTTCCACCTGATTCATTCTTTCTTTCTTAAAAGTATGTAAATAACAGATTATTTGGCTCTAAATTTCATGCTTGCTTTCTTTTCTTTTAAAATTTCTTTCTCTTTTATCTTTCATTCAAGTACAATTCCAGTATTTCTTCTTCTGTTTAATTTCACCTTTTAGGATTATTTATTTCATTATTCTCTATTTATGATGTTTTCCAATTCACAAAATACGTTTTGTCTTTATATTTTTTAAAAAAATTCTTACCATGGATCCTGAAATTATTTTCCTTATATCCAGTGCATTAATCAAATATCTCTGAAAATAATTATTATAATTCTTTTTAAAATTTTTCCTCTTTTGTCTCAATGAAAGTTTTGCTCAGATTGGTGTCCATTTTTACAGCTGTTTTTCTTAGTTTGTTTATACGCATAAATTAAGGTGTAGCTTTTAAATTACAGGTAGATGGCATGAGATCCATCAGAAACTGTGTAAGTCACTTTTTAGTGCTGAATACCTACCTTAGGTTGGTGCTATGAGACTGAATGTTTCTGTCCCTCTCCAAATTCTTATGTTGAAAATTAACTACCAATGTGATGTTATTAGGAAGCATGACCTTTGGGATGTGATTAGATTATGAAAGTGGAGCCCTCATAAATGGGATTAGATCCCAGAGAGCTCTCTACCCCTTCCACCATGTGAGATTCCAGCCAGAAGATTGCTATCTGTGAACCAGGAAGTGGGCTCTCACCAGGCACTGAATCTGAAGTGCCTTGATCTCGGACTTTCCAGCCTGCAGAACTGTGAGAAATAAATTGCTATTTAAGCCACCCAGTCTATGGCATTTTTGTTACAGCAACCCAAATGGATGAAAACAGTTGTCATTCAGGTTTCCCACAGGCATCTCCAACTCAATGTATCTCCTCCAAACTCATCTCTCCCTTTGCTTCTAATATTACCCAAGACAGGAATTTGGAGTTCCTAGACATCTCCCTCTTCATCAAATAATTTTATCTGTAACCTGGAGCTATTGATATATATGTTTTTTCATTTCAAGTCTTTCTTTTCCTCATCTAAACTTTAACCACTAGCATTGGCTTTCATCATTTCTCACTTAAATTGTTGCTGAGGTCTCTTAATTGCTCACTCATTTCCCAGAAATTTCTGTTTACACTCTCCTTACTGTTCCTGACCTTCAGATGTTCCGATACAGATTAAGAGCTAGTGAAGGCACACAAATGTCATCCCTAAAACCTTTAGACTCTCTTGCTTGGAAATAAAATGGACCAGCATTTTTGAGCCTGTGTGTCTCGTGTTTGTGTCTCAACACTGCTCCCACCCCACCTTCTTTTAGATTCTAATAGAATTAACTATGGAATTTATTACTTTCCTTTCCAATTTGTCCATTGAGACTACAAGAGAATCTATTGGGGGCTGACCTATTTTTTCCAGAGCAGTGTACATTATATCTGTTCCACTTTTTCAGCTATCTTCACCATTACTGTATGGTTCTTCTTTGAACACAAAAATGGCTTTTTATTTTATTTCTGTGGCTGAATTGATTATCATCAATAAATATATAAAACAGTGAATTGACAATAAATAAAATGAGACTGGCAAATTCGTGAGCACCACTTCCCTTCTTGCCCACTCCCACACACCAAAATATAAACCAAAAGCAAAAGTCAACATCCAAGGATATCTTATATACAAATTTTCCTAAGTATAAAACACTTAAGAGTTTTCATGTTCAGATATTTGTACTTGCCCAATCTAATCACATACTAAACTAGAGAGTTAAAATGTAACAGTTTAAGGAAAAGAAGTCTTTAAAATTAGTTTGGTTGCCAATGTACTAAGTATTGCTGATGATCTTTATACAAAGTAATAAACCTTTGTTATTTTAAGAATTTGTCTTAACCCATTAAGCCTAAATTTCTATTTACCTGCTTTTTCCATTGTTTCAAGTTGTTTTAATCCTTTGGTGTCTCTGCTTTTAAATTGAAACTTTATAATGGACCACTAGGTTTCAACTCTTCCCAGTTAGCATTTTCTTAGCTCTGGAAGTTGATTTAAATTAGTAGAGATCAGCAATGTTCCCAGACATGGTAAACGATCAGGGGCAATCCCCTGTTGTTCTCTCATATAAGGTAAAAGAATAAGAGTCAAACTGCAGAGGAAGAGATTTAAGTAAAATAACTGGAGAAACTGTCACTGAGAGTTGCATGACAAAATAGATTTTATGAGCAACTGATGCTACAGGACCAGAGCCAAAATTCTGGACTATGTAGGACATTGGAAGATTGATAGTTTTCTGGAATTGTGTAAACACAGTTAAATATAGGCTCAAGTTGTACTCATCCTGAGAATTCCTTCCCTGGAGACTTCCATCTCCTCAAAAGTCTTGAAAGACTTTTGTTGCCTCCATTTTCTCGCTTCTCCCCAAAGGAATTTTTAACTCTTTCCACTTTAATTCTCATATATTAAAATTAATCTGGCAGTAGTCACCACTGACTTCTTTCTACTTTTATGTTAGTTGAAGTCTCTGCTACATCTGGCATTTTTAATATCTCTTCTATTACAAACTCTCCTTTCCTTTCTGGTTTTATGACACCAAATTCTGTCCTTTGTAAGTCTCCTTTTAATTCTTTGATTCCTGGTATGCTGATACTTAACCAAGCCACTGATTTGTTTTCCTTGCCATGTCCATAAATATTTGAATTCACTAATACACCTTTCTCAATCCCTCTTCTTTCTTCATTATAAAATTTCTCACTGTGAAATCTCATCTACTTCTGCATATTCAACTATCATAGCTATGCTTGAGTCTCTTCTTTCACGAAACACATAGCTATATTTAAACAGCCTACAAACTCTCAGCTGAATGATTCAGCAACATCTCCAATTCAACATATCCAAAAATAAATTTTCCATCTTTTCTTTTGGGGGCATCATGGTGTGGTGATTGATTAAGAGGTTGGTTCTGGAACTATACTCTGCCCATGCTGCTTCACCATCTACTAGCTTATTCCCACCTTGAGCAAGTTTTTAACTTCTCTGGGTCTCCGTTACTATATGTGCAAAGTGCAGGAAGAATAATACTAACTTCATAAAGTAGGCGTGACATTTCAATAAGTTAATACATATAAATTGCTCAGCACAGTACATGCTAAGTTCCTGATAAAAGAGAAGAATTTTAATTTTTATGATTCTTATTGTTAACTTCCCTTTCTCACTGAAGATTAATATCTGCCCATTTGCCCAAGCTGAGGCCTTGAAGTAATTCTACCAACTTCCTCACCACCCAGATGTTCAATTCCTTACTAAATACAACCTCTCGTGCTTTTAAAGATCTCTTATAAGGGCCGGCCTGGTGGCGCAGCAGTTAAGCGCACATGTTCCACTTTGGATTCCGGGTGCGGACATGGCACCGCTTGTCATGCGTGCTGTGGTAGGCATCCCAGATATAAAGTAGAGGAGGATGGGCATAGATGTTAGCTCAGGGCTAATCTTCCTCAAAAAAAAAAAAAAAAAAAAAAAACTCTTACAGCTGTCTTCTCTGCATCCTATTGTTAATGCCATAATTCCATCCCCTACTGGCAGAATATTTTTTAGAACTTCCTAATCATCTTCTCTGTCTCCATTCTCTCTTCTTCCATGAGTGTGATATTTCTTGAAACAGAGCTGATTCTGTTACTTCTTTCAAAACAGTTATCTACTGTTTGTTTTTCAAATAAATTCCAAACTTTATAGCATGTTATAAAGCTCACAATCTGATCCATTCCTAGCATCAGCCCATGTTGCCATGTCCTCGTCCTGTCCACTTAAACCATGCCCTTGTAAGTCTTATGTGCCTGAATATTTTGTCTAAAGTGCCTCGTCTACCTGGTAAAGTCATATTCATTCTTTAGGCCCAAGTCCAAATACACCTCCTCTCTATATAGCTCCCTGATTCTCTTGATCATTCGCCCTCTTCTTCAGAAAAGTTGCTTGCTTACACATATTTTTCACCCTATTACAGGGCATTTCACATTATATCATTGTTGTTTATTTTTCTATTTATTCTACTCTTAGATTTTGGTCTTCTTAAAGAACAGAAACCATGCCTTCTCCTGTATAATTTAGCAGCTAGTAGATTGTTTGGTATTATATTAGTTAGAGCTAGTTAATTATAACAAATAAACAGTCTCAAATTTAAGTAATGGCTCAAACACGATCCAAGTTTGTTTCTTGCTCACAAAGAATGTCCATGTCATCAGGGAAGCTCTGCTCCACACACTGATTTGGGGACATGGACTGATACAATGTCTGGAATCTTCAATTCACAGCTGTAAATGTTGATCATGGAAAAAGCATTCAGCTGATCGAAAGGGAAGAGCATGGAAAGCCTTAACAGAAAGATTTTTTGTTGTTGAAATTACAAATCACTTCCGCTCACCCCGTGTTGGCTAGAACTCAGCTACATGGCCATACCTAACCATAAAGGAGGCTGAGAAATGCAATCTGTCTGCCGAGGAATAAGAGAACAATAACCCTGGTGTGTAGCTGCTAGAATTCTTTGTCACAGACATATGGTAGGAACTAAAAAAAAACCAGTGAATTGAATGGTAAACTAAAAGTGCTTGGAATCAGAATTCCTTATGGAGCTTTTGAAAAAATACAAATGCCTGAGCCACTATCCTATACCTTCTAAATCTAAATATCCAGCTGTAGAGTTAAGCAACCTGTATTTTATAGTTGCACAGGTGATTCTGCTGTATAGGCAGGGTAATGATTCTATGAGTAGTAACTAAATAGACTACTGAACAGCCCTTCAACATACAGAAATGGAAATAGTCCTTACAGCACAGACTAAATTAGAAGATTTTTTAAAATAGGTTAAATTCTAAATAAAATACAATAATTGATCATTTTAAAAACTCAATAAAATGAATGTTAGACTCAAGACTTCAAAAGCTCCACATTGTTGTGTACATTTTCTCAAATTTTCTCCTGTAATAAATACATACTAAACATGATCAACTGAAGTATAAGTTCTCTAAGAGGACTTTTTCTTTTTTTTAATTTTCTTTTCTCCTCTAAGAACGCCTCCAACAATAATTAGTATTTACTTGGGATCAATAAATATCAAAGGATTAAGTTCTATCATTTGCTCTTTGCTTTGCAATAGGTTTGAGTAGAGGACTACACTTGAATTAGTGAATGACTTCAGAAAAGGATAAGTGGCTTTACTTTACTAATAAGAATATCTCCTTGGTTATATTATCTATGTGCAGATCAAGTTTCATATTTGTTTTAGCTTTACTCTTGTGTTCCTCAATCACTTTGGGGCCACCTCATTGGTTTACACCCTGTAATCAATTTATCCTTTCATTACCCAAAGTGAAGATATTTATTCACAAGTAACAATAATTAGTTAAGTCATACAGAACACTACACTTGCCTATTCTGTGTTCACAGAGTTCTCTGGCTTTCTGGCAGTTAACTGGAATAAATATAAAATCTGGACAGGCATGAACACACAAAAATACAATAGTTTTTAAATCATAACTAATTAAGCATAAGCTAAGCCTATATGTGCAATTTGAATAATTTTGTTCACTATGCTGAAAACCATGAATCAGTAACTGGTTTATTTACAATAGCAAAAGTGAGGTGTCCAAGTTTTCAAAATGAATATTATATTTTTTATCATTATGAGCTTATTTGTAAGCCTCCAACAGCATTTCTTGACATGGGAACATTTTACTCGAATCTATACTACTATTTGGATTGGTCCCAAACTTTCATAAAGATGGGTAGGTCAGGTCCTTTGTGAAAATGCTGTTAAGATATACTTGTTTCATAGAGATGTGGTATTGATTTGTCATTGAAGCTTGAAGGCTTACATGGCAATGGATTTCTACTTTTTGTCTAGATGGTACTAAAAGCTGTGGCCACGGAGGCACTTTTTGTAAAAGGCTAGATGTTAACAATAATGAAAAGGGTAAAGGAAATTGTAAAAAGATTACTGTAATAAAAGGGAAGAGAATCACATTATTGTATATCTATGTATCAAGCTTCAGGATGGTATTTTGTTTTGTTTTTTTAAAAACTGTCAGAGTTCTAATGAAATGAACCAAAAATAATATCTCAAGAGACCAAATAACACTGTTGAAACATTGGGAAGTAGAAAGACTTGAGTTGGTTTCCTCATTGAAGGATCCAGCCTTTAACTTTGCAGTTCCAGAAAGTCAAGTGTTGGACCAAAGAATTGAGCGGCTTCACAGAAATTACTCATGAAAAACAAGTGCAAATGGCAGCTAAGTGAATAAAAGAATCAAACGGTATTTTTTCTTTCACCTTGTGGCTACAGGTGCAAGAATACTATAACAAGGCCATTAGGGGATTAAAAAATTACTGTCGAGAATACTATATGCTATGTATGTATACAATATTCTTTCATACATTATTGGTGCAACTACTTATAAAAACTGTCAGTGTCTGCTAAAACTGACCATACATATACTCAATCAGCCAACGTTCCAACTTTAGCTATTATCCAACAAAAATATGTGGATATGATCAACAACAATGACAAAATGTACAAGAATGTTCAGAGCAGCTCTACATATAAGAGTAGAAAATTGAAAACAATCCAAATTTCCATCAACACTGGAACTGATAAATTGTGGTACATTCATAAAATGGAATATTAAACAGCCATCACATGAACAATTTACTATATGAAATATCATGATTAAATTCATAAAGTTACAGTGAATGAGAGAACTGAGACATAAGAAAGGACATATTGTACGATTCCATTATGCAAGTTTAACCATAGGCAAAATTCATGCATAGTATTAGACGTGAGGATAGAGATTTCCTTGAGA
Source organism: Equus przewalskii (assembly GCF_037783145.1). NCBI lineage: Eukaryota > Metazoa > Chordata > Mammalia > Perissodactyla > Equidae > Equus > Equus przewalskii. Next base: position 72,763,178 of record NC_091833.1, on the reverse strand, counting down.
AGATGAGGGGGCTTTAGGGAGCTGATAATGTTTAAGTTCTTGATTGAGATTCTGAATATACATACAAACAGTGAAACATACAGTGAAAGTTTTCACCTTGTATTTATTGAGCTACACACTTATGATTTATAGACTTCTGTGTGTACCTCAATAAAATGCTTTGAAACCGTTAATAACTTGAAGTAGGAAGGAATACAGATGAAACAGAATTGGCCATGAGTTGGTAACTGTTGAAGAGGATGATCAGTACATGGCAGTTCATCACGTCATGTTCCCTTGTTTTATATATGTATGAAATTTTCATAATTAAACAATTAAATTTCGGGGGCCAGCCCCGTGGCCAAGTGGTTGAGTTCACATGCTCCACTGCAGCGGCCCAGGGTTTCGCTGGTTTGGATCCTGGGTGTGGACATGGCACTGCTCATCAAGCCATGCTGAAGTGGCGTCCCACATGCCACAACTAGAAGGACCCACAACTGAAATATACAACTATGTACTGGGGAGCTGTGGGAGAAAAAGGAAATATAAAATCTTTAAAAAACAATTAAATTTCTAGAAAAAACATAATAATCATTGTGAACTTGTGATAGGCATTTATCTAAGTTATGTACATATGAAAAAGCACAATCCACAAAAAAAGTTAGACTTCATAAAATTAAAAACTTCTGCTTTTCAAAAGATTCTGCCAAGAGAATGAAAAGACAAGGCATCACTAGGAGAAAATATTTCATAGCACATGTTTGATAAAGGACTGTTATCCAGAATGTATAAACAGTTCTCAAAACTCAATGATAGGATTATACACGATGCAACTTAAGAAAAGGGCAAAAGACTTGAATATTTCAATTTCAGCAAAGATGACATAGGGTGGTCAAAGAAGCTAATGAAAAGGTGTTCACCACATGAAGACATTGAGAAATACAAAGTAAAACCACAATGTGATGCCACCACACATCTATTTGAATAGCTAAAATTAAAAATATTGACCATACCAAATGTTGGTGAGGATGTGGACAACTGGAACTCTCCTACATTGTTGGTGAGAATATAAAATGTGACCACCTCTTAGGAAAACATTTTGGGAGCATGCTAAAAAGTTAAATATATCCTACCTTTGACTCAGTATTTTCACTCCTAGGCATTTAACCAAGAAAAAAGAAAGCATATGAGCATGCAAAGACATTTACAAAATCTTCATAATGGCTTTATTTGTAATAGTCAAAAACTAGGAACAACACAAAACTTGGTTTTCTATGCTACTTCTCAACAATATACGCCTCCTCAATGCCCAAAATATTCAAATCCATTTTTATGGACTACCTGAAAATAAAATGAGGCTAATTCTTATTTCAATGGTTCAAACCATTCTGTTTATGCTTTCCCTCCTGTCAGCTTTTTTTCTTTTAAACAAGGGCTGCAAACTGGAGAGTCTACAATTTGATTGGGATTTGAATCTTCCAGTATGCTTCAGCCACCATTAAGTTTTTTTTTTTGTTTTTTTCTTTGAGGAAGATTAGCCCTGAGCTAACTGCTGCCAATCCTCCTCTTTGCACTGAGGAAGACTGGCCCTGAGCTAACATCCATGCCCATCTTCCTCTACTTATACGTAGGATGCCTACCACAGCATGGCATGACAAGCATTGCCATGTCCACACCCGGGATCCGAACTGGTGAACCCCGGGCTGCTGGAGCGGAATGTGCTCACTTAACCACTGAGCCACCAGGCCAGCCCTTAAGTTATTATTATACAGGCATCTTCATTTCCTCTCATAAACCTTACTTATATGTAGATTGTCCATAATTTTATTCTCAGACCGTGACCTTATCTTCAAGTTTTGAGAAATAGCACATTATGCCCTTACGCATAATGTCAAAATATTTGTAATTTAAACTTCACAAACTCTGAAGTAGTTGTCATAACAAACTTTTGCTGACAAGGCACTCACATTCAAAGAGTTAAAGTAATTTCCCTAAAATTACACACATGTAGAGCAGTTAAGCAAGAACACAAACCCAGATGTGACTTTTCATCGTATTCCACCATCTTTACCGATGAATGTTACGGCACTTCTAAAATGCTATAATTTTTAAATTTATTCCTCCTTTATATCATTCTCTTTCAGAATAAAAATTCTTTTAAAACAATTCCAATCCAAGGGCACTTAATATATACTGCTACATAAATTGTCTCAGTGAGAAATTCAGTCATTGACAAAGGTGGTATGTTATAAGAGGGAAATATTGAGATTTTCAAATCAGACATACACAAGTTCACATCTAGATTCAGCCAACAACAATGTGAGTTTAGAAAAGTTATTTCAACCCCCTCGATTTCTATTTCCTCAATCTGTAAAACTGAGAAATGATACTCCCTGTGCTGACCACTGTGAAGTGTCAAGGTAAGGTATACACAGTGTGTAGCATGAGAGTGTTCAATAAATGGGCACTCTAAAAAACAGGATTGATGAGTAAAGACACTACTCCAAATGGCAGCCATTAGACATTGCTACCGCTTCACAAAAATTATTTACATTTCTGAAGACACATTTCTGAAAATACATTACAAAAACACTTGAAGAGAATGAAAAACCTAAGTTGTGTGTGGGTGTCTGTGTATATAAAAAAAAAATACTTAATCTTTACAGTAAACCACAAGCATGTTTTCCAAAGAAATATTGGGAGATTTAAAAGACTCACAGATGTGAATCACCATGCTTGATTTACTCTCCATTTTTTGTAGGTAGGAGGTAAAAAAAGGTAGGATATATGAAGATTGTCTTTCTATAACCTCTTTACCAGATATAACTGCTTTGTGTGGCTTTGAGCAATTTATAGCCAAGTTTCCACCTATTATAATAGGAGACAATAGGACTAGATACTCTCTAAGTCATATTAAAACCCAAAAATTCTGTCCTGACTATATTACTCTTCCCAATTAAATAATATAAAATTAGCACAACTTTGACTATTAATTTCATCCCACAAAATTAGCACTCCGTAGGATGATAAATTAAACTATGCCAACCACATTTGCAAGCCTCCTACTGTAAAAATGTAGTGAATCACATTGGCTGGCTCTTCAGGTTAATCGTTACAAGATCAATACTTGCTGGGCGATTCCGAGTTTTGTTCTTAATTTCACAGTGCACAAGCTCAAAATTATTGATTCAGCCAAAAGAAAACAAGTCCCCTGGATTAGATGTTCCCTATAAAATTTAAACTCTGTAAAGATTCTCTCTTTTCTGCAGCAGCAATTTATCTCTATAGGAGCATTGCCAGTGGCATGCAATCAACCTTGAGTAAAATAAACCTTCCCTGGACTGCATATCCTCCTATAATCACTCCCCCATTTCCCTCCTCATTGGTCCTAGTATCACTTCTCTGTGTTTATGTTATTAGCTACTCAGTAATATTTGATGCTGCTGGCTATCCTTTCTTTCTTGTAATTATTTTTCCTCCAGTCATCCAGGATGTCTCTTTACTACTTCTCCTCCTTCTTTACTGGCTACTCCTTCTCAAGCTCCCATGTTGGATTTGCTTTATTTCTCACTGTTCATGGATATGATCCAGAACCCATTCTTTTTTTCCAAATTTCCGTGACAATCTCATTTACCTCATAGCTTTAAATGCATTGAAGTGCCATTGACCTCCAAATGTACACATTCTTGAAGTCTTACCTGAGCTGCAGACTCATATACTCAGCTGTGTATGGGATATATCCATTTGGGGTTCTAATAGACGTCTCAAAATTATCACGTGTAAGGAAGAACTGTTTTCCCCCCTCCTTCAATATCAGTCTCCAGCAATTCTGATGAACTTAACCTCTCATCATATTTGTGGTTCTCACCCAAGGCATCCAAGGCATCATCTTTCATGCCTTTCTTTCAGATTATTGCAATACCGTTCTATTCTCTCTGCTTTCACTCTTGTTCCCTTTCAATTCATTTTCCACAGAGCAACCGGAAGGACTTTTTTCAAAATATAAAGCAAATCATATTGTTCCTCTGAGTAAATCGACCAAGATTTTCCCCTTACACTTAGAATAGAATATATATACATACAATAGACCTCAATATCCATCCCCTCCCGACTTCTGACCACATTGACTACTGCTCTTTCCCTTGCTCAGTACACTCTGATTATACTGACCTTCTTTCTGTTGTTTGAATATATCAATGTCATTCAACTCTTAGGGTTGAATGTTGAATATCTTATCCTAGGATATTTGAATGGCTGACTCCTCAAAATTCAGGAATGAGCTTAAATGTTACCTCCTCAGGGAGGCCTTTCCTGTCTACTTAATCTCTAGCATGTCATCCTGTTGTATATTCAACATATAGCATTGATTATTTTGTATTCATCTATTTTTTTATTGCCTGCCTTTCCCCCACTAAATATAATCTTTAGACATTACTTTGTCCACCTTACTCAATTTTTTATACCTAATGCTTAAAACAGTGTTCGCTTCATAGGCAACTCTCAATACACGCGGAAGAAACAAAGTGTAAATACACGTAGATGTAACTATTCACAATAGGCATGAAAATGGTATCAGATATTTGACCAGGACTTGGACAGTCTCTTCAGGAAATTAATAAAATGGCAGCTTGACTTAGGCTAAGAGGAGATTTATGTAATCTGCTAATAACCAGAAATCAATAGTTTTTAGTACCCATAATCAGCATAGAAGTGATGAAATTTTTGTCTTCAGAAGCTGTATATAGTTTCTGACCAGTATGCCTTTACCACACAAAAGAGATTCCAAAATGTAGGCAGCCACTTAAAGCAATAGGCATTAGGGAAAAGCAGTGTCTGAAGGTCAGTAACTGCTGGCCTGTTAATGTTGGCACATAACTGTGACTTCTTAATTAAGTCTGTGGCTCTAACCTCATTTGAACAGGGAGAACTGAGTAAGACAAGTCAGTATACCCATTTCTACACAGATTACACTGATATACCCCATTTTGGAGAGCTCCAGGCACAGACCTGGACAATTCTATTAGTTTAGAAGTCATTATATGTTAACACAAGGCAAATCCTGGGGTTTGAGATTAGGCTACATTTCCTACGTCAATTCTTCTGTTGTTTTTTGAAAAATCTAGGATTGACTATAATAATTTATACCATTGAAGGTATATTTTTCAGGATTATTGATATTGTAGAACACTATTTCCTTAGGAATTTTCTAAAGAGTTACCATGGTTAACCTTAGGTGTTAGAAATCATATATGAACAACTCTGAGTGTCTTTAATAAGCACAGAAAAACCCTTTCCAAGCCAAGTAATCCATAGCCACACTGGGCAAAAGAAAACATGGGCAGGAAAAGGTCAGTCTTTAGTGACCTGAATCTCCAAGTACTTGCTTGAGTGGCAGTCATCAGACAGAGGCTACGTCTCTTGAGGGTTCAGGGACATTTGCATGTTTACAGATATTCATCCCTGTGGATGGCTCACTGTTCGACCACCATTTCATTAAGTGTAATAGGGCATGGATCCATCTTTTATTTTCACAGCAAAATTCTCTTTCTTTCCTTATTCTGTTCCTCCCAGCAAAAAAGAAACTGCTAATGACAAAATTCTTTAACAGATCTAACCTCATTTATCACTACATGTGTGCTCATTTGGTTTCTTTAATTATTCTCCATTTTGCTAATTGTGATTATTCAGAGTACCACAATTTGTCATATTCCTCTATCTCTTAAAAGACTCATTTACAGTTCTCGTTCTTTCCCGGATTCTTGTTAACATTTTTAATTGCAGCTGCTTTAGAGGACCTTCCATACTTTCCTCTTCTTCTCAAAGGGTAGCAGTATTTATCTTTAATGTCCCTAACCATTTTTTTACTAATTTATGCTATTCCATGTTGCTTTTGTAAGTATATTTTCTTAATCTAGACCTTTCTACAAAGGAAATTTGAGTCTGTCATTGACTTTCTGTTAAGAAATGCCACCTTGTAAGGAAGTAAAAGCAGATAACTTGAATGTGTTATTTAATAACTAATAAAATGCCCTGGACTCAATTCAATTAGTTGAATTAAATATAAGCCCCAAATAAATAAATAACAACTAAGTTCTGCAAAAGAAACATATTTTTGCAGAACTTGGCATGCAATGTCTCTAACTTATCATTTCTTGGCTTTCACTAATATCTATATTCAAGAAATACATATTGTTCACCCATGAGATTTAGGATGCTATTTTATGTGGTGATAAGAACCAATGATGACTTCCTATATTCAATATGTGGCATCTTACAGATATGATAAGATATATAGAGTAATACAGGAGGATGTACTATGCTTTGCGAAGTCAACAGAATATGTTTCTTCTAACTAGCAAAATCATGGAAGACTTTTAGGAAGAGATGATATTTGAGTTAGAACTTAAATATAATTTGGAATATTTGATATAGTGACTAAATCTTGTACTTCAATAAAGCTCAGGAGCAGAAAAATATGGGCTGTGTTTTAAGGATACTAATACAGAAGGAATAGAGAAAAAGGTCCAGAGGGAGTGGTAAAAAATCAAGCTTAAGTTTAAGTTGTGCTTTGATCACAGAAAAACCGAGATGAAAATTTAGTTCTAATATGCGGTAGAAAAGCATTCAACAATTTAAGCTTAAGAGAAATGTGGTTGCCTATATGATAGGAGAACTAATCTTATAATGGAAGACATGCAAGTTTTAAGACTACGAGAATAGACTAAGTCAAGCTTCAGCTAAGGTGGCAGGAGAAGAAATGGAAGCAAGCTTGATTTAATGCTAACTTTTGGAGATAGAATGAATATATTACTAACTAATTAAATAATAACAAGGCATAAACCAAACCAAGCCCAGGATTCTGCACCCAGGTAACTAACAACAGTAAAAACAATAATATCAAACACTTACTGAGAGGTTGCTAAATTTTAAGTGCCCCAAATGTATTCATTTATTTAATCCACAGACCATTCCTATGAAGCTAGGTAATCAGTATGCCATTAACAGACATTAGAAAGTTTCACAGGGGAATAGATTTGGAGTGAAGGATAATGAGTTCTGTTTGAATTTTGTGGTTTTAGATACAGTTATAGTCAAGACAGGGTAAGCTATGCTGCGGAAAGTTATCTCCCATATCTAAGAAATTGAACACAACGAAGGGTTATTTTTCACAGTCGTTAAATATCCCACACAGATTGTCTAGGCACTCTGCCCATACAGTCCCAACCTGATAAAGCTTCTGCCCTCTTTTAGCTGACGTTTGAAACACGGGACTTCTGAAGACGCCACAGAGGCAGAAAATAGGAATGGAGTAGGCATATGCTCCTTACTGAGTCAGTTCAGACGGTTCTTTGTACAGAACCAATCGCTTGGTTTCAACATAATTGCAAGGAGGCTAGGCTATGTAGGGGAGCACTTAGACTGCTTGATGAGCATTACTGACTCTGCCACGGGTACTACCTACTCGTTTAAAAGACATAGTTGTGTAACAGAAATGGGCTCCAGAACTAAGTCTAGAGTACCAAACTCACTTTTCCAACTATGTGCTAAATTACGTGTAGGTCCTAGATCCCACCATTTTCTTAATCATACTTTTGTCTCCCACCATGTGATTCCATTTCCTCAAAATTCCTTCCTATCCTTGTCCACATAGTTAATCCCCATTCATTCTTCAAAATACAGTTCAATATATACAAGAAACAGTTGTGGTAATTGGTTATCTATACCAAAAGGGAAACACTCATCTCAAATAAAAATATATTCTGGGTAAAATAAAGAGTAAACATCAATTTAAAAAGATATTAAACACTAAAAGAAAACATAAGTGAATATTTTGAGTATAGGTATAGGAAGAGTTGCAAAAAAAGATCAATTGACCTAATGGCATAAATATAAAATTTCTAGACATAAAATATATTAAAAGATTAGAACAAACAAGGAAAAACACTTGCAAAAGGTAAATATTAAAAATATTTCACATCCCCAAAGGAAAAATTACAAAGAACAAGCCAATTTATAAAATAAGTAGAAATAATCGCAAGAAATCTTTAAAAGTGAAAAATTATGAATTATTACAGAAATTTTAAAATGCACATCACAATGAGGTTTACTTTTACACTCTAAAATTGGCACTTGGAATTCTTAACATAAGTAATAAAAACTTAGAGACTTTTTATGAGTATCATTACTAGAGAAGATTTCTGGAAAGTATTTACTAAGTTCACTAATTCATTTCACAAATATTTGTACACCTACTCTGCACCTGACACAGTTGTAGGCATTTGAGATCCATTATTAAAAATAATAAAGAGAAGGAGAATAAAAAAGAAAGATCTCTGCCTTCATGAATTTTACACTGTAGTTGATGTCTTAGTTTGGTCTTCCTCAGAGGCAGATCCCGAGTAAGGTATTTGAGTGCAAATAACTTAGGAGTAGATAATTTGAAAGGTATGGTAGTAGGCAACTGAATTAGGAATAGAAAGGCCACCAATCAATGACGAATTTTTACATCAATTATCATGGTGGGAGATTGCCACTTCATCTGGTGCAGAAACTCTGGGACAGAGTGCAAAATACAGCTTTGAGAACTATCCACAAGAGGACTGAGAGAGCTGGCATATTTATGGACTAACATGTGAGCTGGTTGAGAGCTGCTTCTGAGGTGTTAATTTCTCCACACATTCAGTCTGCCACACACAGAACAGCCTTCTACAGATCCAGAGGGAAGCCGTAAAGCTGAGAGATGCAGAAACTGGCCCTTGGGTATGAGCACAAATACACTTAAAGGTCTGCCAGACATAGGTAGGGCACTGACAAGAATGCTGTAGTAAGAAAGACAAAAAAGAACAAACATTATTAAAAAGTAAGTTACCAGTACATTAGAAGGTGTCAAACGTTATTGGCAAAAAGAAAAGAAGTAGAATAAGTTAAGAGGGATTGGTATTTCTAGGCAGAGGAAAGGCCAGATTCCGGTATTAAATAGGGTGATCAGAGTAGACCCCAATGAGAGGATGAGATATATGCACAGACTTGAAGGAGGAGAATCAACCAAACAGATATCTGTGTAAGATTATTACAGGCAGAAAGGACATCTGAACAAAGGACTCATTGGATTTTGCCTGGAAAGTTTGAGGAACAATAATGAGGCTGATGTAACTGGAATGACGGCAACAGCGGGAAGACAGGGAATGCGTCGGCTAGGGAGAGATAGTGTGTGAATTGTGTAGGACCTTAAAGGACTTGTAAGGCCTTTTACTGTAATTGAAATGGGGATCCACAGAAAGGTTTTGAACAGAGGGAGCCATAAAATGTTTTCTATTACAAAAAGATTGCTCTAGCATTTTCATTTCTGCTCATGAGGAAGAAACTGGTGTCAGACTTACTCTCTTGGAACAAACAAATAAAACACTAGACAAAATAGATGAGGTAACTGTTTTTGTACATTGGAGAACAGACAGCTCAAGACTATGATCCATGAGAGAAAGGAAACTTACAAGCTCATATAAAAACACTTAGGAATAGATTTAATGAATGACAAGCACAACTTCTATACTAAAAACTACAAAACACTGTTAAGAGAAATTAAAGGAGGCCTAAATAGATGGAGAAATATATCATGTTCACAGATTACGTGACTTAATATTGTTCAGACATCAGGTTCCCCAAATTGAGCCATACAATTCAATATAGTCCCAGTCAAAAGCCCAATAAAAATTTTGGTAGCAATTCAGAAGTTAATTCAATGTTTATATAGAAATGAAAAGATCTACCATAAACAAAACTACTTTTTAAAAAAATTTTCCCAGCTTTATTGAGATATAATTGCCATATAACATTGTGCAAGTTTAAGGTGTACAACATGATAGTTTGATATATGTATGTACATATTGTGAAATGATTACCACAATAAGGGTAGTTAACACTGCCATCATCTCACATAGCTACAACATCTGTGTTGAGAACTTTTAAGATCTACTCTCTTAGCAACTTTCAGTAGCACCATGCTGTTTATTACATCCCCAGACATTATTCATCTTGTAACTTGAAAACCTTTTTTAAAAAAGAATATATTTAGAGGACTTTCACTGCCTTATTTCGAGAATTTCTAAAAAGGTACTGTAATCACACAGTGAAGTATTGGTGTAAGGAGAGAAAAATAATTCGATAGACCCAAACAGAGAGTTCAGAAATAGAACTCGCAGAAATGTGATTTTCATCAGAGATGCATACAATTCAGTGGGGAAAGGGAAATCAACAAATGACACTGGAACAATTGGATAAACATATAAAATAAGATAAACTGCAAGAGCTACCTCACACAACATATAAAAATTAATTTGAAATTGATCACAGACCTAACCAGGAAAACTAAAAATATAAACTTCTTGGGGAACCCATATGAGAATATCTTCATGACCTTGGAGTAGGCAAAGATTTCCTTGAGAGGACACTAAAAATTATAATCATAAAAAAAATGATAAATTAGGCTTCATCAAAATTAAACACTCAAATTTCAGTTGTATATAGTATAAAGTATAAAGAATGATACTATTTTGGAAAACTAGCTATTTTTTTGCCTACACTATGCCCCAATAATTCTACTCTTAGCTATTTACTCAAGAGAAATGAAGACATCTGTACACAGAACGAGTGTGCAAAAATGTTTATAGTTGCTTTATTCATAACAGTCACAACCTGGTAACTACCCAAATGTCCAACAAGTAAATGGAAAATATATGGTGGTATATGTATACATTATAATACTACTGAGCAATTTACAAAATGGACTATTGATTAAGTTAACAACATGGAAGAATCTCTGAAATAATTATGTTAAACACAAAAAAAAAACAATGAACTATCATTGTGACTTAACAATATATGCAATAAGAAGTCAGAAATGTTGGTGGCCTAAATTCTCCTTCATTACAGCTCTACACAAGAGAGGCAGAAGAGGGCTATAAAGTATTTTATACTGTTCTTTCAGATCGGATTATTCACAACGCAATGTTTCTCATCTCTGTATTTATGATGGCATGGAAAGTACTGAAACCGCCTAAGAAAAGGGGAGAAGTTATACATAGTTTAGGTGCTTTCTCTCAGTATGACAATACTTGCCAGGCTTGTGCAGTGTCTAAAACCAAGTCTGCCTCCTGAATGTCATTTAGGGGATGACCCAACAGATACCTGTGTTGTTCTGCCGTTCTGGGTGAAAACATAGAGGGTGTGAGAGACAAAGGTAGAGAAGGGCAGGACGGAGGAGAGCTGAGAAAGAATCCGAAATAAGTGTCACGTTGGAACTTTTGGACTTCTTTGCTGAGGTATATGCTATTATTAACTCATTTCATCACAATTTTTGTTTGGGTTGGCGTTTTATTTTTTCTGTAGAAGGTAAAGGAAGATGAAATCTGTTTGGCTCATGAGGCTGTGATTCTTTGGCATAGTTCTTATCATAAAACTGAATTCCAGATGGACAATGTGACATTTCTATAAAAAGAAATGGCTGCTGAAGTCGGAAATAAAAGTCTCTAGAAAAATCTTTATTGTGCTCAGATCTTTCATCCCATATATCCATGCTTAAACGGGGCAGCTCTGTCAGAAATTAAACCTTCCTTCATATTCATTGTCTTCCACTTGTTCAAACAAAGACCTAAATTGGATGGAGCCATATTTGATGTAAATGATTCTAAATTCCGGAGACAAAAGTTAGTAAACAATATATGGTGGATCTTCCCTAAGGATCCAAACTGAACATATTCCTCACTAAGCTCAAGAATTCTTCTTTTCTGCCCAGTTTTAATAAGGCTGGATAGGAGTTGGAAGGGACATGGAGACCAATTCAGGTGTACTCTGTAGCTCTTCTTTCTGAAATCAAAAGTCTCCAACTGAGGATCTCGATTACTTTTTTTTTAATTGAGGTAACATTGCTATATAATATTATATCAATTTCAGGTGTACATCATTATATTTCTATTCCTGTGTAGACTACATCATATTCACCACCCAAAGACTAATTGCTGCAACTTTGGTCCGTCCACCATTCCCTGTATCTCCCCATTACAAGCCTATATTATGAATACCTCCAGGGGAGGCCCACATATTCCTGAAAATTTAGGCGAATATGACTCAGCTCTCTAAAGCTTTAAATTCTTAAGGGAAAAAAAAGTTCACATGGAAAGAAATAAGAATCTAATTCTGCAGCTGCCTATAAAATCTGGGAAAGTATGTTAAGTGGGTGTCCTTACAAGGAGTTAGATGGAAACACAAACTGTGAACACAACAGGGTTTTCTTCTGATTTCTGTGTAGTTGTGGCTGGTACTATTCTTAGGCCCATAGGTACGTACACAGGTGCTGCATCAAGGAGCAGGTGAACCAGAAGGGGTCCAGGGTTTACTGGAGTGTATCAGTAAGGATCATAGCTCCATAAACAGAACCTGGAAATTCCAGGGGCATATGGCTGTCAGTAGCCATGTTGTCATTGCTGAAGAAGCCAGAGGCAAGCTGTTCATCTTCTGGTGCTGCTGTCTCCATTGTCCATTGTTCATCATATTTTGGGAATTCAAGGCCATTGTCATTGGTGAACAACCTTCAAGGTGATTTACTGTTTTTCTGCTGATATTTGGACATTGGCTGCTGCGTATTATTGTCAAAATTACAGGTTTCTATATGTTCCCTTGTATTCTGATGTTCAAAATGAACTGAACCAGAAAGATGGAATAAGTGGGCAAAAAGTTTAGTGGGCTGTGTAAGGCAATTTTAACTCTATGGTAAGGGGCTATGAAAGTTCATCAAGATCATCTTGTCTTGAACAGAACTTAATCTAAAAAACTTCATTTCTCACCTAATAAAAGATTGTAAGGGGCCAGCCTGGTTGCGTAGTGATTAAGTTTGCGCGTGCACTCCGCTCTGGTTGCCCAGGGTTGGAAATTTTGCATCCCAGGCGTGGACCTGGGATCATTCATCAAGCCACACTCTGGTAGCATCCCACATAAAATAGGGAAAGATTGGCACAGATGTTAGCTCAGCAACAATCTTCCTCAGGGAAAAAAAAGACTGTAAGGAGTTTCAATAAACAGACATGCTTGTATCACCTTTTGTCAGTCTCAAAGCTCCTCCCCCAGCAAATATTGATTAAATTTCTTCCTGTCCCTCTCCTCCTGCCCATCCTTCCTCTCGTGAAAATGGGATGCAAGTGTTCATCATCATTCTTTCTCTCTCCCTCTGTCTCTCTCTCCCTCTTACACACACATAGGCAATCCTGCTCAAAAAGCTTGTAATATTTCTCTTGAATATTAGTACTATAATATTAGTAGCTCCAAAAACATTGTTCTAAAAAATACATATCTAGAGCCCAGCCCAGTGACATATTGGTTGAGTTTGCGCTCTCCGCTTCGGTGGCCTGAGGTTTACGGGTTTGGATCCCCAGTGGTGACCTACACACTGCTCATCAAGCCATGCTGTGGCAGTGTCCCAAATAAAAAACAGAGGAAGATTGGCACAGACGTTAGCTCAGGGCCAATCTTCCTCACCAAAAGAAAAATAAAAATCTTAGGAATGTCTATGTGAGCATATCTCAAGAATCTGTTTTCTTTATGAAAATACAGATTTTTGTCTCAGTTTTTGCATGTGCAACATCAAACTCCCAATGGCATTGTTCTGGTTTTCTTCAAAAGGTGGCGCAAATGCAATGCTATCATCCCTTCCATTAACTGCTGAATATTGTGCTAGGCTAAGACATACTGCACATGAGGGTGGGGATGGGAAATGGTGCCTAATCTTGGCCAGTGTGGATCCCATTACAGGGGATTAGGTTGACACTAATGGGGTTGATTCTGCAGCCTGTTCATCCTCTGTCTGCCAATAGTCAGAGTGAGCAGCCAGAAAACAGAATATCTGAGTGTTCATGCCAAGACAACTGCAACAACCCAGGCTTGCTGCTATCAGTGTCTCTCCAGAATGGAGGCCGAAGCTAACGTGAACAGGAGGATGGCAGCAGCAGGGTTTTCAGATTCACCTGGCACAAAGGGGCTGAGGATGTTAGGTGTCATGCTGTCTCATCAATGCCTCTTGTTTAGGAAGCATTGGTTCTCACCCAAGTATGTACCTTAGACCGTAAAGGTTGATTTGGGGAAAGACCCAGGATTGTCACAAATTCAATAAATAATGTTTTCTGTTATGCTTAAGAAGAAGTTTTCCTAATTTTGATGTGCTATAGAAAAAAATTGCATTCATCTTTTTTTCTGGAACAAAATCTGGCAAAGAGGTAGAATTTGTGCCCCAAATGGAAAGTTTCTATATATTTCCACATTGGCTTTTCTTGGCGTCAGTTGCTGAAGCCACAGCTGATACCCATGGCAGATACTAAGAGCCGATTCTCAGAAGCAGGAAGGAGGTAAAATTATGCCAAAAAGCAGCCTCTAAATGTTTAGTCCCCCAAACTCTCAGGATGTCACACAAGCATTTGACAGTCTACAGTCTTTGATCAATTTTCTAAGAGACAAAGAAGAGGCTTTTTCTCGCAATTGGAGAACCAAGGTAATAATGTCTTCATTGGACAAACGGCATTTTAGGTTCACATCCTTAGATGTCACTATATTGTTGTCCCACCTGCCCAACCTTGGTGAGAGAGTCAAAACTACCACACTGTCGTGTTAGCGTTTCTTCAAATAAGAACAAAATGTTAATAATATTAGAAACATTTTTAATGTTTTTTAAAATATTTGTTATGTGCCAATTACTTTCCAAAGTACTTCATATTCATTATTTTTGTATTTAATTTTGGATCTAAATATTTACATATTGTTTCAGTCATTTCCTGGAAACTGCTACAGAAATTCCTGAGCTCCCATTCAGTTCTTGGGATCAGTAATCATGACCATGACAAAACACTTTTTTCCCCATGATGTAGAGGGTATTATTCAGGGACAATTGAATAAGTAAGTGAGGGAAAGTCCCTGACTTCTAGAAACCGGCATTTCAAATAGGAATTCATGCTATACTAATGGGTCAAAATATATATGTCTACATGCATTTCAACAGGGAGAGATGCTAAATGAGACTGTATTTGTAATTCTTGCCTTTGAGGTGAGGAGGAATGAACCCAGTGAACAAAAAGTTAATAATGTGCCTAGTCCCTTTCTTACACAATTTAAATTCTTTTTTTTAAAAAAATTCACATACCCCTAAATAATTTTTTATTAATGTAGCAATTCCTAGTCTCAAAATATTTTTACTTAGATGATTTTTTATCTTTTTCAAAAAACACATCATGTAAGGAGGGCAAGAATTACTACTTTGCTGTTTTAGAAGAAGAAACAGTCAAATAGAAATTAAGCATACCTGTATAAGTTCAGAAACAGCCCACACCCCTGACTTCTTGTTAATACTGTAATCTCTTCCTCATGTTTTCTTCTGCACTGCACCCTTGTTACCATCTGCCACTCATTACTCTGCCTGGTCTGCAATGAAGAACCTGACAAGGCAATTCAGGAATGCATGAATGTGTGGCTACAATGAGATCACCATAAAGAAAGAGGATTTTTTTTTACCAAGAAGTTGAAATTTGTGACTTTGGGCTCAACATCAGAAGGCCACTTAAATTTTTCTTCCTGTAACTATAAGGGTTCTATTAGAAACTGAAATATAGCCTTGTCTGTGCCTTAGACATTTTAACTAGCCAATGCCAACGATTCAGACCTACTTTGTTAGTCAGAATCCAGTGAGGAGATAGAGGCCACACAAGTTAGGCTAACAGAGAATTTAATATAAATAATTGTTAACCAGGTATCAGAGAACTGAAAAGGAAAAAAGGGAATCTGAGGTATCATGAAGTAGTAACGGCAGGAAGCAGATGCTAACACAGGCCTGGAAGAACAAAAGGTCAAGGTTAGAATTATCAAAGTTGAGAATCTTGGAGAAGGAGCCCAGGGCAATTGGGACTTGCATCTCTGAGAAAAGGGCTCTGCTTGGATAATCTTGGAGCCTCAGAAACTCAGAGGAGGGTCCCTTAGGATTTGGGATTCAGAATTTGCAGGAGGATGTCTGTATTGATGCTGGGTCTAGGATTGCTAGAAAAACTGTAACCTGGAATGTGCTGCTTTGACTGTGGCGAATTGTTGCCATTAAGAAGTTTAGCATAGGAGATACTGACAGCTACAGAAAATCTCTTCTTCTGCCTCCAACCCTGTAGTCTCCCTGTGGCACCCCCCACTGGCAGAATATGACAGCAACCAGCTGGCAAAAGAAAACATGGTTTGCAGTGTCTTAGCCCCAGCTTCACAAAGAAGAGTATGAAAGGGTGGGTTTGAAGCTGAGAGACAATAGTTTAATAACTGTCACAGATGAAGAGAATGTAAGAAAATAATGAAGATTTTCTGACAGGATTTTTCCCAATTTTATAGAGTGAGGCTCAAATCTACAGCTGCATGTATAAGAGTACAAAATATTAATTAATGAATTTCAGTTGATTCTTAACCCTGCGTAATCTTTACACAGTACCCGTGAAGTACTGTTTTTAGAAAAATGCCGGGGCCAACTCTGAACAAATTAAATCAGAATTTCTAGAAGTGAGACCTAGATATTATTGCGCTTTTTTAACTTACGAGGTGATTTTCATGTTCAATCAAAGTTAAAAACAATCATTGATAAAACTAGATTAGAATAAGTATAAATTGGCAACAAAAATGAGAACTCAGAAATAAATAATTCAACCTCTAACAAAGAATTCAATTTTTACCCAAGTTGACCGTATTTCTTTTTAACGTAATTCCCTTTTATTAGATGACTGTTTGAGAAACAGATACTCTCATTCATCGAATTAAAAGTTAAGACAATATTTATGAAAGAAAGTTAGCTGTTTATTACAGGAAAATTAAATTTTTATGCTATTTAGTCTTGGGATTCTACTTCTCGGAATTCGTTCTACGAATATCCATCCATTTATTTACCAAATATTGAAAAACTACAAGGTGCTTGATGGTATTAGAAGAACCGGGAACATGGAAGGAGAAAACAAAGATAATGTCACTATTAATATGGAACTTTTATTCAAGAGAGCAAAGGCAGAAAATGCATAAATATACATAATTGGATAATATAGTACTTTAATGAAAATCAACTCAAATAATGGGTGCAGAGTGAAGTTACCTTAGATAAGATAGTCAGGTGTAGTCTCTGAGGAGCTGATAGAGTCAAATCTAAACACATTCGTCATAGTTGAAGAATAGGAAGAAGTTCAATGTGGCCGAATTCTACAAAGCAGAAGAGGCAGGAAAGAAAGTCCGAGTTATTCAGGGACCTGTTCAAGCGGACCCTCAAAGCCACCGCAAGGAGTTTGAACTTTAAGTCCAATGAGAAGTAACTTGGAGAGTTTTAGGAGGAAAGTGACATAACCTAATTTTGGTTTTAAAATGTCACTCTTGAATACTGTAGGGGGGGGGGTGGGGGGGAGAGTGTAAGTGTAGAATTAGGAGAACCAGCAAGAACAATGTTAGAGTTATCCAGGTGGGAGTCGAAAGCGGTTCAAACTAAAGTAGTAGTTGCAGAAGCGGAACAAGTGGATAAACATGGAACACATATTTGAAGTAAAGGATTGGATAATGAGTGAGTAAAAAGGAAAATACCTATGATTCGAGTAATTAGGTAGATGGTGTTACTGTTCACTGAGATGGGATACAGAGGCGGAAAAAAAAAAGGCTTGGTAGAAAAATTAAGAAATGTTTACTGTAGATATTATGTTTTGGAGCATATGCCAATATGAAGGCTGGATAAAAGAGTCTGTCAATGGAGAGAGCAGAATTACAAGTATATATTTGGCAGTCTTTAGGAGATAATGGTAACCGGAGATGCTGACAAATGTCTTCACAAAGGATTCATTGCAACATTTCTTTGTAATGGAAAACTTTGAAAATAATATGATAAAGATCAGTAAAGTAATGTAGTGTCAGTAGAAAGAGAATCAGGTTGACTTCTATCTTACAGCTATCATCACATTTTCTCTAATTAGACAAAGTCAGAGTGCAATGATAACAACCGTTATACGGCTCTGGAGCCACATTTATGATTGTGACTAAGAAAAAAGTCTATGTGGCTTATAAATGGCTCATTTATGCTCGTATAAAGACTATTTAAACACTAAAATTAGAGTCATCCACGATTCACAGGGAAAGTATTTTGTAAAAAGAAAACTACTCCATGCACTAATGCATCAGGATTAGGAAGATCTGGCACGTCTTGGTTAAGGTTACCATCCAATAGCAGTTAATGTCAGACAATTTTAGACTTTAAGTATAAAATATACGTACTTCCACTCATTCATATTTAGATCTAATTATTCTATTCTGTCTTCTTCTATTATCCTGTGTGCTTTTAGTTGCAATTATTCCTAAGTAATAGGTTGCAGATATGAGGGATTAACCATGTAAGTGCCAGCGTATATTATCAACACAGAGCATCAGACAGTGGAATTCTCAGCAATGTTTTTGTTTTTGAGCAGCTTACAGTAAGCAAATTTATTATCTTACCATTCTTTTAGTCAGAAGTCTTGGTTGGCTTGGCTGGTTTCTCTGCTCCCAGTTTCGTAAGACTGAAATCAAGGTATGGGCCAACTCATCTCATCAGAAGGCTTTGGGAAGAATCCACTTCCGGGTTTATTCAGGTCGTTGGTAGAATCCATTTCCTTGTGACTGTTTCTTTACTGGCTGTCAGCTGAGAGTCGACCTTTGCTCCTTTAGGCTGCCCACAGTCCTTCCGATGCTTTCCACGTGGTCCCCTCCAGCAATTGATTGAGTTCTTATGCTTCAGAACTCTCCAACTTCTCTTTCTGATCCATCTCCCTGATTGACTCTCCTGCTTTCAAATGCTGATGTGATTACCCTGGGCCTACCCAGACAATTCAGGTTAATCGCCCTATTTTAAGGTCAGCTGATTTTGTTTTTTAATAATAGTAATGTAATTCACCTTTTTCTACTTTAAAATCCACACTTGACCTCAAAATTATTCACCAATTTGAAACAAATCTAGGTGAAGTAAACTCAATGACTTCTCAATTATATATCTTTAATAATTTTCTTTCAGCACATTTCAGTAGTTGGATAAGATTCACCCACTTTCTGGTATTCATATCTGCTTTTATTTTATTACACCATTCACATGAACTCATTCTTATTTAATTGTTTTTACTATGGGTGTTGCAACATAAAACATATTTTAAAAATTCTGATATAGACCTCTTCATCAGTGAAGTTTATTACACCTACAAGTCTTTTCGTTGCTCTTTGGATATGACTAGAGAAATTTCTGCTATCCTTCCTGATGTTAGTAGTTGCGGAGGTGGAAATAAGTTTGCATACCCTTCCAACATTAGCCAGAGACCACTTGCGATAAAATACTTTGTATTAGCCTTTCTGCTGTCCGAGTCAGCACTGCTTATTCCTTGATTAAAATACGAACATAGACTTCCAGGCTCCCAGACCAAAGTTCCTTCTTCTAAGCAGTAAGATTTCTAAAGAAAATAAATAGAAGATATACTTCCTGTATATAAGGATTTTTCAAAAAATAGTGATGAATTAATAATAACCAGCTAGTAATAAAAATAGCGAGTAAAGAAACAAAATAAGCATGACACATTGAAATCAACTCAAAGTTTAAAAGAGAATGATGATTTTTTCTGATAGCCTTTCATTCTCCATTCTCCCCAAGCTGCCCTAAATCAATCATCTTATCATCAGAGAAGACAAGGGGAAAATAAGAAAGAGAAGGAAAGACATAAAGTAGAAAAAGTTTCTTATTTATTTAGTATATTTTAGATAGCACAGAAGCTCAAAAAAAGGACAAATTTGTCCTTTTGAAAAATTATTCTTGTTTCTTACATGAGATTTTAAAAACACACCTAACAATAGCTTCATTAATTAGTATGAGGGCTCATGCACTTTAGGTGTCATATTTCCTCTAACTTGAAAGCTATCTTTCTGAATAATGAAGTCATTTGCTACTACAAATAGTAAAAAAAAGAAAAAGTGACCTCACTGTATAAATAAAACTATCCAGTTCCTTAAATTAACCCTGCTTCTCTGTCACATATCGGATATATGATAGGTTCCTAGAGATACTTTTTCATATTCTTCCATATATTGAAGAGAGAAGAATGAAAATTCTGTATAAATTGATTCAGAAAGAGAATATGATATTCTCTTCATTATATCAAAAATATTCGGAGATTATCATTCATATACATGCAGATACTATACACAATAAATCTCTGAGCAATAGCTCAGTCCCACAAATCTGTAACAGTTAGTAGTTCTCATCAATCGTTACATAGATTACTAAAAATTCTGGATTCACCCCAGAGTTATGAAAACATTGTCACAGTTCTCTTAATGTAGTGTTAAAACGTGTTCAATATCGTAAAAGCTCATAGAGTGTAGAAGAAACTGCTGATGATATTTCAAGAGCTAATTTCACCAACTCACAAATAGAATAAAACAGAATGATTGGGAAAGGAAAGAACTGGAAAACAATTCTTCATTAACTCAGACTCACACTCTTGAAATTTTAAAAAAAAAAAAAAGGAACAAGAATTTAAGTAAAACTTTCAACAGAAGTGAAATATTCATTTTATTCATGCACTTGCTACCAAATCCAATGACTACTCAGCTTATTTTCTGTGCACGATGTCATGGAAAACATAAAGGAGGAAAAGAAATGTCCTGGTCTTAAAGAGTTTAAATCTGGCTGAATTATCAAAATATTGGAACATAAATGGATCAACCGGAAAACAAAACAAATAACTGACACCACAAAAAATACACATAAATGTGTATGAAATATCAGATAAAAGGTGATTATTATAGATTGAAATTCAAGATAAAATGATTTTTGGCAGAGGCATATGTAAGATTTATTCATTCACATAATCTACCTCATTAAATATAATTTTGATACACTGTAGGTTTTTTGTTAATCCCAGACAATACCAAGATGAACAGAAAGCAATCTCTGCCTTATCCATGTAAACTAATTCTTAAGCCATTTCATTGTGTGCTATCTTCAAGTATAAACCAGAGGTTAGCGAAGTTTAGGAAAAGAACTTAGTTATGGCAGAGAATGTATCACATAAAAAGTGACATTTGAGCCACTGTAAATGATGGGTAGGAAAGCATCCTAAGCAAAAGAAACCACAAGCCAACAAACAGGCATAAAATATTGGTCATTCCCCATGGTTGTCTCTTAGGGGCAATGTGCAGAAGTATTGCAAATGCTACAAAGATAAGTAAGAAGTTGATCATGAATCTCTTTTATTCAATATTAAGAATTTTCTAATTTGTCAAAGGAGATTTGCAAACTTGCTGAAAAATTTTAAAGCTGGTTGGTAGGATTTGAAATTTAAAAGATCAGTATGGTGACACTGCAGAAAATAGATGAGGTAAAGTAAAGAAGGGAAAAGGGTTAGGAAAGCTGTTAGACCCCTCTTATGAAACACTTCAGATCCTCTTAGGCTCAGCTGTCTCTGCATGGCTCTGTCTGACTTCAGACATTTGCAACCTGAGAGCACTTCCCCACGTGGCCTTGTCTGGCCATATGCCTTGTGCCTCTGGTCCTGAGGCTTCTCTGTTGACCTTTGTGGTCCCAGGTGAACCCACATATGTGTAACCCAAAAGTGTGAGGCTGTAAAGGCCCTGGGGCAAATCTTTGACTAATAGGTGATGGGAACAAGTTGATGAATTTTTTTCACCATGTTCTTAACCTCTCCCTTTCCCAGTCCTTAAATGTAGGTTACAGGACTTCTCAGGGGATAGTTTCTCAAGGTCTAGCAGTCACACTATCAGTGGCAGCCAGCTAGATGTTGTGTCCAGCGATTGGTTCTCTTTCTTTCCCTGCTTTACTCCTCCTCACTCCTACTCCCTGTATTCACTTAAAAATATTTACCAGGGAAGTTATTTTAATCATAGCAGTGAAGGAGGGAAGAGAATGGGTTTAAGAGGTATAAGAAGATAAAGTCACTGTGGCCTCAGACTGATTGGACATTGATTAGTAGACAATAGGCTAGAGCAACTTCTAAGAATGTAGTCTGGGCGATTTGTTGGAGAGTAATGCCATTAAACAGAATAACAAATACAGGAAGAGAAGAAGGTTTTGGAATGTGCAAATATGTTCAATTTTAGATATGTCCTCATTTGTCATTGAGAAGGAATGATCAAAAAGACTATTGGAAATTTGATTACGGAGCTCAGAAAAAATGTTTAGTCTAGGAAATATAATTTGGGACACATCAGCTATAGATTGCCGAGATGAACTCACAGTTAGAGAAGAAGAGCATCGAGGATGGAACTCTTAAGCGCTCTATTATTAAGGGACGTGGAAGAAGAAGTCAGAAGAGTCTTACAAGTACTTGCAAATGAGGAGGGAAGAGAACCAGAAATCACAGGCTCGGAAGTCAAGGAAGGAAGGAATTTCAAGAAGAGAGGGATCAACTGTGTTAAATGTGGCAAAGAGATTATATAAGATAAATAGAGTGGAAAGTGTGAACTGGATTGAACGATGATGTCATTGTTGACTTAACAAGAGCATTTTCAGACATAGAATGTGGTGGAAAAAAAGAAGTCCATAGAATAAAAATAATAAGTGGAAAAATGAAGTGAGTCAGGGAAACTAAAAACATGCAAGTAAATATGTATGCAACAGGCCTTTCCCAGTCTCACTCCCTCTTGTTCCATCAGGACTTTCTCCACCGGTAACTTGCAGAAACATTAAACGAAAGAGGCCTGGCTGGGAAACCCCATGAAAAAATGTAACAGTGAGCCTTTCATTGTTCTCCTAGAGATTCACTACTGCTTTTATTGGCAGTTCTTTCACCTTTTATTTTCCACTGGCAAGGTTCCTTGCTTTAATCCCTTTACTGAAATGGTGGCATCAGGAGAACTTATCCATTGTTTCATTTTGAAGGAGTACACCATATTTCCATTGAAATATTTGTCCATGGCATTTATTTATCCATTTATATATTGGAAATATTTCCACAGAACACTGGGAAACATTTAGCCCATAGAGCAGAGCTGCATTAAGACAGGCAGAGCCATTTCTCACAAGCACACTGGGAACATATACCCCGGACATATGTATATGTATATATACATATATATGCATGATACTCCTAGAGAAACAAATCTCTGCCACGACCTCCCTACTTCACCTTCCTCTCTTAACCCCCCAAAATGCCTAGCATATTTATTTCCTTTCTCTTCTCTCATTTCAGGACATATTTTGCTTTCAGAGTTCTAACTCAAGCATTCCCTGTTCCCTTTGGACGTTCAGTACCTAAGCAAGTAAGAAAAGAATAAAATGACGAAAATCATACACTAACATACTTCAACTAGGCTTGTTCTTTACCAAGAAAGGACTACATTTCTTATTGAATCAGAGGGACTTCTAGTATTTCAATATGATTCAGAACAATTAGAAAGTTTCTTTATGTAAAGGGATATTATGAAAGGGATGATCTTTATGACTCCAAAGTTATTGTTTCGATACAATTAGACAGGATTTCATTTTCTTATTGAACACGTTGGATTGATTTGGGACATTACTCTGAATATAAGAAAGGCAGAAGAGCATTAAAGAATTCCAGCACAGTTTCTTTTCCCAGGAAAAGCAAACCATGAACACACCAGTATGTTAGAAACTATGTACAGGGCATACAGGATCAAGTTTAGTAATAATTTGTAATGAGTAAAATAATATTGCTAGGTTATTCCAAAAAAAATAAAGTAAGTTGGCCCTGATCTATTAGAATATATTCTAACACATTCTAAGACGCTGGCAGAAATGAGAAAGAAAACCCAAAGTGCAGATAAAATAACAGGAGAGGGCTACAGGAGAAGCACAATAAAGAGGTTTGACCTGCTCAGGAATGGAGAAGAAAACGAAGTCCTAACAGTTCTGAATCTTACTAAATACCAGAAATCTGTCTGGTTCAATAAGAAGTCTAGTTCATGCTTAGTAAACAAAAATCATAGTTCAAGTTTGTGATATATAGCTATGGTCAGCTTTATTCACTAAACTGAAACTAAAAAAAAATTTGAGGAGTCTTAAAAATGGCCAGTGTTGAGGAGCTACTTTTGGAAGGGTTAAGTATGGGCCTCCTAAAATATCCCTGGTGAATATAGTTGCAAAAAATATTCAACAAAATACTAGCAAACCTAATTCCAACAACATAAAGGGGATGATAACTATGACCAAGTAGGATTTATTCCAGGAATGCAAGATTTGTTCAACATACAAAATCAATCATTGTAATACATCATATGACTAACCTAAAAAATACTTGATCATCTCAATAGATGCAGAAAAAAGCATTTGAAGAATTCCAATGTCCATTCCCATTAAAAACACTGAACAAACTAAGAATAAAAGGTAAAGTACTTAACCTGATTGATAAAAGAACGTTAAGGAAAAACTCACAGTTGCCATCATACCTTATGGAGAAAGACTGCAAACTTTTTCCCTATGATCAAGAAAGACAAAAATGTGTGTCTTCACCACTTCTATTCAATATAGTTTGGAGGTTCCAGCCAGGAAAATTGGATGAGAAAAATAAATAGAAGATTTTATATTGGAAAGAAAGAAGTAACATTATCTTTACTTACGGGTGGCATAACCTTGTATACAGAAAATCCTGAAGAAGCCACACAAAAACTCATAGAACTGATAAAGTAGTACAGCAATGTTGCAGGATACTAGATCAGTGTACAAAACTCAATTGTATTTTTATACACCGGCAATAAATAATCTAAAAATAAAATTAAGAAATTAATTCCGTTTATGAAAACATCAAAAGAGTTAAATATTAGGAATAAATTCAAAAAAAGAAATATGACTTATACACTGAAAAGTACAAAACAACATTGAAAGAAAAGAAAGACGACCTAAATAAATGGAAAAATATTTCATGCACATGGATCAGAGACTAAATATTCTTAAGTGTGTCCTTTAATTGTGTCCCCCTAAATTTTCTGTGTTGAAGTCCTAACCCTCAGCACCTCAGAATGTGACCTTATTTGGAAACAAGGTCTTTGCAGATGTAATTAGTTAAATTACGATGAGGTTATGTTGCAGTAGAATGGCTTCCTATTCCAATATGCCTGGTGTCCTTATAAAAACAAAGCCATGTGAAGAGAAAGAGACACATGTAGAGGAAAGGCAACGTGAAGACACAGGGAGAATGTCATCTACAAGGAACCTGAAAGATTGCTAGCAAATCACCAAAAGCTAGGAGAGAGACATGGAGCAGACTTTACATCATAGCCTTCAGAGGGAACCAATTCTGCTGACACCTTGATTTTAGACTTCTAGTTCCTGAAACTGTGAGAAAATAAATTTCGGTTGTTTAGTCCAGTCAGGTTGTGGTACTTTGTACAGCAGTCCCAGGAAATTAATACAGATGGCAATACTCCCAAAATTGATCTGCTGATTCAGTGCAATTCCAATAAATATTCTAGCTGCTGTTTTTGCAGAAATTGAAAAACTGATCCAAAAATTCAAGGGATCCAGTATACACAATTTCGAAAAGAGAGGAACAAATTAGTTCCCGATTTCAAAACATACCACAAAGCCACAATAAACAAGAACAACGTGATACTGGCATAAGAATAAACACACAGACCAGTATAGTAGGTTGAGCATACAGATTAAACCCTTAAATTTTTGGTCAACTGATTTTGACAAGAGTGCCAAGATAATTCAAAGGGGAAAGACCAGTCTTTTCAACAAGTGGTGCTGTGACAACTGGATATCCATCTGCAAAAGGATGAAGTTGAATCCTTTTCTCATACTTTATACAAAAATAACTCAAAACAGATCATGGAACTAAATATAAGAGCTAAAACTATAAAACTATTAGATGAAAATATAAATATAAACCTTCGTGATCTTGGATTAGGTAGTGTTTCTTCAATATGACACCATAAGCAGAAGGAACAAAAGATAAATAAGACTACTTAGAAATTTAAAACGCTTGTGCTTCCTTTTATTTACTACTCTCATATGTACACCTTTCTCAGATTGTTTTTAATCATAGGGGAAAATGCCATTATGCACAAAAAATGATTAATTACTCATCATCCTACCATCATAACAATTATTTTCATTATAACATGCCCTTCCAATCTTATGCCTATCCATATAAACAAAATTATAGTACCCACAAATTTATATATTTCTATTATCATAACAATTGCAATGAACTGAACCAAGAAATTGAAATTACAACTCAATGAATGGGAGAACGTATTTGCAATCATATATCTGATAGTAGAATTGTATCTACAATATATAAAGAACAATTTCAACTCAACAATAAAAAGACAAACCACCAATGTAAAAATTGAGATTGAATCAAACATTTTTTAAAGAAGCTATACGAGGGGCCAAGAAGCACACAAAAAGATGCTCAACGTCATTAGTCATTAGGGAAGGTCATATCAAATTCACAATGAGATACCACTTCATATCCTCTAGGATGACTATAGCCAAAAAGATCGATGATAGCAAGCATTAACGAGGATGTAGAGAAATTGCAATCCTCAGACATCACTAAAGGGAACATAACACTATAGGTGTTTTATAAAACAGTTTGAAAGCTTCTAAAAGTTAATAGAGTTGCCATTTGACCTAGCAATTTCACTCCAAAGTATATATCCCAAAGCATTGAAAACATATGCCCACACAAAAACTTCAATATCTCTGTTGTAGCAGCATTATTCATGACAGCCATGAATGTGAAACAACACAAATGTCCATCAATTGATGAATAGATAAATGAAATATGATATAGCCATAAAATGGAATATTATTCAACCTTAAAAATGAGTGAAGTTCTGATATTTGCTACAACATGGATGAATCTTGAAGACATTATGGCTAAATGAAGGAAACCAGACACAAAGATCATGTATTGCATGACTCCATTTACCTGAAATGTTCAGAATAGGCAAATCCACAGAGGCAGAAACTTAGATTAGCAGTTGTCAGGAGCTGGAGGAAGAAGAGAATGGGTAATGCCTGCTAACGTGTAAGGGCTTTCATTTTGGGGTGATGAAAATGTTCTGGAGTTAGATGATGATGATTGTACAATTTTGTCAATTCTCTACACTTGTACACTAAAAATAGTACAAGCAAATTGTACACTTTAAAATTAATTAACAATAATAAATAAACTATTAAAAAATTATAGCATTGGTCACGACTACAGACCCATGAAATCCAAATTTCTAAAGATAGGCTGATTGTTAACTTTTTTTTGGCAGCTCTTAAATGAAAACAAAAAGGTACAGGTAGCCCAATTTCTCATACAAACGTATGGGACTGCTTACCACATAATTACTTTGAGGTATCTCCTTCCTATATTGAGATTATTTTTTATCTTAAAGTAAAAAACTTACAAATACTCAAAAATGTTTAATTACTTGTCATCCACCCTTGTAATACAATTATTTTCATTTTAATACTCTCTTCAATTCTTATTCTTTGCCACCCTTCACAAGTGTATTATATTCTCATGGCAATCATCAATACTCTATGGGGCTGGCCCCGTGGCCGAGTGGTTAAGTTTGCGCGCTCCGCTGCAGGCGGCCCAGTGTTTCGTTGGTTCGAATCCTGGGCACAGACATGGCACTGCTCATCAAACCATGCTGAGGTGGCGTCCCACATGCCACAACTGGAAGTACCCACAACGAAGAACGTACAACTATGTACTGGGGGGATTTGGGGAGAAAAAGTAAAAAATAAAATTTAAAAAAAAAGGTCAATACTCTATTATTTGTTGTTGCTGTTGTTGTTTAGGCCCTTCTACGGGGTTGCTCATCTAGTGCCAGATGATAATACCCAACCACAATAGTAAGTTAATTAAGCTAGCAGTTCTCAAGAATGATTTTTAATACCATCTGTTTTGGGAATCATCACAGCTGCACCTTCCAACCTACATGCTACATTCACAAAACCTTCATTAATGGGACACATTAAATTTATTGATAGCCTCACTGTGGCATTCACAGAGTAGTTCAGAGTAAACTTATGACAACTATAAGGGTCGACATCTTCCGTAAAGTGATCCTTCTCACTTAACAGACCTCTTTTCCCCCACTCTAATTTTTATTTTCTTTATTACATTTTATTACAAAATAATACATATTTATTCTAAGAAGTAAAACAATGCAAAAATATATAAATTAAAAAATCATTTATTCATCCCTCTCCAACATCATGCTGGTCAAATCCCAACTTCATGATAATCAATATTAACAACCTAGTGGGTATCCTTTCATTCTTTCCTTGATGTTCATGCAAGCATATACAGGAATGTTTAGCATCCTTTTTTCCTAAAACTTCTAGGACTCTTAGAATCATTCCACAAGTTCCCCACTAAAAAATTGCTCTGTTTTTTTTTTATTCACATGAATGACTAACCACTTAAGTATTAATCACCCAATAATAATTTATTGTTAACAGACCAAAAAGCTGTAAATTAGAAGTTATTATAAATTCTGACAGCAGAATTAATTGCAACCATCAATCAGTAGATAAAAGAGGATTGTGGATAGTTGGGGCAGGGGAAGAGGCAGTATGTGGCCTTCCAAAACCTCAGAAATATCTTTGAGTTCCTATCCTTTCTTATATATAAGGCATTCTTTGAGCAATTCTTATTCACTAAGCACACATGATGTGGAAGGTTTCAGTTTACAAGAAGATGTTGGTATAACCTCACAGTCACATACGCACATAAACATGTACTCAGTTACTCTTTCATCCGTCTGCAGAATATACCAGTCCTTGCATGTTACCAAAGAGCTATACGTGTTCATTAATGAAAAGTGTCTTTGTTGTTCATGCATTGACTTTTTATATGAGGACAAACCAGGTGGAAAATAACATGCAATGTATTAAACAATACAAATGATTATGAAATAATAGAATATAATGAGGAAAGAATGAGGTAACACAACAGCAATGTGTAGGCGACTCCTCTCACTCCATCTGCCCCAGGGAATATGTGGGAGAACGGAATGCAGGCAATATCTAAGCTTTGCTTTTTCTGTATCTTTGAAGTTCACACCTGTTTATTACACCACTGTACATTTAACTGTATAGCTTAGTGGAAGCAAATTCTTACTGGGATTAGAGAAAATATAAACCCTGACTATACTACATACAGAACACTGATAGTTTTCCCTGTAATAAAATGAAAGTTCCAACATACCTTGGAAAGAATACCATGGTTCTGGAAACAGTAATGAAGACAGTTTTAAGCATCCAAATGAAATCTTACCAAATGTCAGAGGAGCTTTGTTTAGAGTCTCTGAAGATAGATAATATTAGAAGAGAGATGACTAACATTTCATACATTCCTCTAGGAATATTTTTACTTACATTTCCCTGGAGAAGGCACTGAAGCCATTTCATGAAATAATCAACTAATTTACTATGCCACCATAAAATCAATATAAATCTTTGACATTAAAGGTAGCTGAGTTCACATTGGTCACATATGTTTACATTCTAAGTACCGAAGCAATGTTTCAACACTAAAAGTCGATGACTTCATTGACTTTATGAAGTCTATGACTTAATTTTCCATATTATTTCTCTAAAAATGTTGTTGGGCATTTTGACCTTGCATCCATTTTCCTATCTTTCTTGCTTAACACAAACCTACTTTGTTTCAAGGAAACTAGTACAAATCATGGTTAAAGAGGAAAGCCAACAAGGAAGACAAGAGAAACAATGCTAATGCCCAGGTTTGAGGGATGAAATAAGATCCAAGGCACTAAAAGTGTTCACGACGTTAGCAGCCCAGGATTTGGGAAATAGGTTGGGTGGGCTATAAAGCGTAAGACAGAATAAGATAATCATTAATATTGGTGACCAGGTATATTACAAAAGAGGCAGAGGATGGATTTTATTGGCTGGTAGCTAACAGCCCTGGGATGGAGCTTCAAGGTTAACATAGCTGTTAAACTGGATTTCTATGTTAGATTAGGGCACTATTTGTGAATGTGAAATTTGTGAATTTGTGAAAGATACTATCAGTCTTACTTGACCTAATATTTTACAAACATTAGCATATTAAAAAGTAATTTATTATGTAATCTTTGGAAATGGGGAACAAAAATGTGGTAGAGGTAAAAGTTAGGCCCAGAAGATAAATCATACATAAGGTGAGACGTCTAAACTTTGGTACCTGGGAAGTCCTGGGCAGCATAAGGCAACTGGTATCGTAAAAGACAAAATGTAAGCATGATCTCAGTCATCCTTCCCTGTGCAAAAATAAACATTTTACTCAATGTGTACATAATAACAAATGTTCTTAAATATTTTTAGAACTCAAAATGGGCTTAATAAAAATCTTATCAGATTACAGAAAGAACTTGGGAAAATAAAATTTTAAGAAACATTAACAAATTTCCAAATAAGATTTTTTTAAAAAGACCAAACGTCAGACAAGTATATTCTCAAAATTCAAATAGAAAATATTGCAAAGGTTGTAATCCTATTGCAAATTATTCTCAAAACAAAACAAATAAAAATATGCACAAAATCTAGTACAATTTTACCTGAAACTAGAGAGTCCATGATTTGAAAGAAGTATATAATTTAACTAGAAGATACGCATCCCCAGCCTTCAGGCACAAAATATACAAGCATTATATTTCACAGGAAAGAAAAAACTATTATTTCCTGATGAAATAGATGTAATTATCTAAATTTTAATTTACTCTGATCCATGGGAGGGAAATGAACACCCAGAGGCCAATGAAAAATTACCATTTGAAATGTTAAAGCTTTGACATGGTTATTAGATTTCCGAAATTAATGAATGGACTACTATGATAACAATATGATTTGTTTAATCTCTGAAGCAAAATAAATACTAATTATACAGACCAATTTAAAAATTGTAAAATATTTCCAGTTTTGATTAACAAGAAAAGTTCATCTATATATTTGAATTTAAAATTTCTTAGGTTTAAAGTGTTATTATAAAGAAATTCTGCTGTGTTACTTTCCAGAAACAATAAGTTAATAACATTTGCAGTTTATTAAGTTTTTAAAAATTGCATTTATCTTACCAAAGAATTATCCTGCCACTCTCAGGATCTGATCACAGTGAAATGAACTGAAGTGGTTTAAAGTAGTGTGTTCTTTTATGAGGGTAAAAGCTCTCAACGTTACTTAGATTATTTGTTTAAAATTCACTCTTCTCATAGTTGGTGCTAAGTAAACCATAATTTAACACTTGTTCTCATTATTACACACAGAAAAGCTTGATGTAGCAGTGGTGCTAAGTAAATCATAATCTAACCTTTGTTCCATTGTTACAATTAGAGAAGCCTGATGCAGTGAACCGGCACTGAAAGAGAATGTGGGAGGAACACCTGGGTGCAGGTCAATGTTTCTTCCTTGTTTGCTAAAATGCTTTGGATTCATCAGCTCATCTTTGACTCTCATTGTTTTCATCTCTACAGTAAGCAAATTGGATAAGAGAATCTATTAGAATTCTTCCAACTGAACTGAGAAAGTACCAATTAATGAAAAATTACTGTAATAGACTACTCCTTGATTTAATACTCTATTGTAAGCTAGCGCTTTAAGAAATCAACCAAGACAGTTGATGATAGATACAATGTAATGTAAGGCTTATGCTTAAACTTTGATAGTTGTTTGGTATATTTTTAACTACATATTGAACTGTCGGCTCTTGTTAGTACCACATAACTGTGAGCATTTTTAAATATCTAAGATAGAGGTTAAAAACCAACAGTTTATCAGTTAAACCTCAGAGCAGATGATGTTTAACTTTCACTGTGTTTGTTTAAAAGAAAATATGTAAACTTTTAAAATTAAGGAACTTACAATTTTAAAAATATGGATTTCTAACTTCTTTAGAAAAGATGGAAAATTTGGAAACATTCGTCCACACATTAGTACGGAGACACAATTGGCTGGTGGCAAGAAGTTGGAGCCCTTTAGACAGAGCAGGAGTTCCCATCTCAGCCTGCCCCTGGTCACATTTTCTCATCTACTTTATAGGCTTTTGTTTGTAAATCTTAATCTATTTCAGGGGTTATCAAGGGCTTAATCTGAGTTAGGAGAATAAAATAACAGGAGACTCAGTGCTGCAGCATTTCTTTGCCGGGAGCTACATACTCAGGAGTTCTAGCAGAAGACTTGAAATCAGTCACTTTGGCCATTACCATTTACTTTTTGCCACTAGGAAACATATCATCCTAGTAATGTGTCATTAAAATTTGTTCCCCCAAATATGTGCAGACAAAAGGGCATTATCCCGTTTTTCATATTTGTTGGCTAGCAAATACAGCGCCTGAGCTGAATATAGTTCTGAATTGTAGCAGTAAAAAATTAGCTGTGTGAACAGGAACCAAGAGACAGACTATGCACTATATTTCCTGCTCATATGTTGTCTCAGCTGTTTTGCACTTTACAGTTTCAGCTGAAGAATGTCCATTTATCACGTAATGCTAATCAGTTATCATTCTACTCTACATTTTGTACAAAACATTGCTGGGAAGTCTGCTCTGGATTTGATGGATAGCCAGAATGGGACAGCACATAACCAAAAAAGGCATAAATACTCACAGATGTCTAGTCATACAGATGAGTTAAAATCAAAGAAAATTAGAGCTGGATGAGACAGACGTGATCATAGAGCACATCAGGGGAGCATAAACTTGTTTTTTCTTCACCTTCCTCATCCAAATGGTCTTTCTTCTCATTAAAATAAATATTCAAACCAGAAGGTCTTTCATTTGTTTCCTTAAACTAGAGAGATTTTTCCCCCCAAAATGTAAACCCCATATCAAGAAGACAAAAAGCAGAAATCCTGTTTATTACTAAAGACATCCAAAAAGCTGTCCAAATCCAAATTAGAGCATATGGTACAATTTCCTCCCTCTTATATCCTCCAATGGTCCCCACGCCACCCCTCATCCCACTCTTGTTCTGGGTTAGGAAATCCGTTTATATTTCCTTAGTCAAGAGCCACTGAACAAAAGTTATTTTTGCTGCACCAAAATAATTGACTAGCGGAAATAAAGCAGTAATTTTATTGTTTATCTATTCCATCAATGATTTTGTATTTTTGTCAAGTGTTATCTGATTATAGTAAATGTTTCTCACAGATTAATTTTTATTGTTAACTATTATTCTTCTCCTGTATTGTAATCTGTGTATCAGCCTTTGGTTTGCTCATTCCAATGGTATTCTATCACGTTGCTGACCAACCATTACTCTCATAGCCACCTTTGAAAATTATTCCATATTAACTAGACTCAGCCTGAACTTTTTTCTATACCTTTAATATTTTTGTCTATAAAAATAACTAATTATTGCTGTTTTCTCTTGTATCCCTTCACCTGATGAAAATTTAAAGTTAAAGAAGGATAGTTATTTTCTTCTTGGGAATTGTCCTTTCACATTGAGATACTTCAAAATGCAAAGTAAATATATTTTATTTGGATATTCTGTCATATGATTAATTTTCAATTTACCCAAAAATATAAATTCAACCCTCTCAAAATTGTATTGTTTTTCAAATTTCTTAATGCACTTGTACCATAATAATATTTAACTATGTAAAAGATAATTTTAAAGTATTGCATATCTGTTTAACAAAGGTCAAAAATGTCAAGATTTCAGATCAAGTGGTGATAGAAATCCAAGAAAAAGGGTTGAAGATTGGGAAAACTTTACAGATTTGAATTCCCAACATTAGATTTTTAAAGGGCAATCTGGTCACCTCAGCAGCCTTGTAAAGACCAAGGTAAAGGTTATGACAGAGAAGTCTCAAAGTAATCATCCACTTCAACTGATGTTTTCTGAAGTTATTTTTCAGCCTAAATTTTGAAATATAAATTTCTCTGTATTTTATTTTGAGTTGGGATTGCTAGCAGGAAACTGACTTTAACTTATATATGACTGTGTTTCTTTCCCAAAAATAACAATTCCATCACATTATTAAGGAGAAAAAAAGTATCATTTCTCAAATCCAGCAGCCTATTCCTCACATACATGACCACTAATTCTATTTTCATTCTTTAGCAGAATTGTACAATTCTTGCCACTTTTAAGTGATTTAGCAAATGAAGACCATCTCCTCTTCTTCAAGTTCAAATATCTCAAAAAAGATAAAGGGAAAATTATTAATTATAAAATGTTGATAGCATGTTCCACCTGGTGGGTAGCAAATGAGAAACATAGCAAATAAAAAGAATCATATAAATATCTAAAATAAGCAAAAAAATTATGAATTTGTGACATCTTTTCAAAATTTAAAAAATTATCTGATTATTTATATAGAAATCTAAGAGCCTGCTTAGTTCATTTATCCATTTTTAAATTTTATTTATTCAATACATAATTACTGAGTAACTCTTATGTCTAAGGCACTCCACTAACATGTGAAAACACATTATTGGAATCTCAGGATTCTGATGTCTACGTAAGTTAATTTCAGCTTGATTTGAGGGCACAAAGGATATGCCTTATTACTCCCCATTTGACAAAGGATAAATTTGAGTTAACTGATAATATAAATTCAGGATCAATATTAATTGACTAGTCCTGGACATGTCACCAATAAAGGCTAGCAACACAATTTCCTATGCAAAGGGCAGCACAATTAACTTCATTTATCACAAAACTGAATGAAAAATAGATAATCCCAAGGCTCCATAATAATGCTTTTTACTGTTTTGACAAACATCCTATTTTTCAGGTTCCTTTGAAATCTACAAGAAGAAAGATCTCATAGGAGATGGATACACAGTGTATTCCAAATAGATTGATATGTTTGATCTGAAAAAGATGAGTGCTTCTATTTTCTCTGTGGAGTGGAAGATAAGATCAGGGATGGACCAGGAAATAAAGTAGAAGTTTGTGAAGAGTAAAAAAAAAAAATTGTTTTAAGTAGTTGAATGAATGAATTGGCCGGAGAAATATAGTTGGTAAGTATCACATATTTATAGTGGAACTTGTTTTCACTGGACTTTCTCTTTCAGTGGCAAGATATAGACAAGATATAATTGGGTTCATCCATGGCTCAGGAGTTGTCATACAGATACGGTTAAAAAAAATGAGAAACAAGGGTGCTTGTTATATTTGTAAGGGTACAATTGAAATTGTTAACTATGAAATTTAATTTGGAAAAGGAGAAAAATGAAGAAAGAAGAAACCTGAAATATTGGGAAAAATTAGAGATCTCAATGTTTTCTTATGATGCTAAGGAAGAGTTAAAATGCAGCAATAGTATCAGCAAGGTGGACGAGAGCAGAGGACATATTTAATTTGGAGATTTTGGAGATAGAGGAGTTATGGGTGATGGTAGCATTCAATGTGTGATTGTGGAAGAAAGAAACTCAAGAAATCAGAGAACTGAATAAAACAGATTATTGGAGGGTAGGACATTGATGTGGTTTTGAAATTATTCAAGATGAAGGCAAGGCTTGTAAACAGGTGCTTACATTTTCTAAATAAGGGAGAATAATCAGGTCAGAGATTATCAACTACCAAGAGGGAAATACCATGGTAGAAGCTTGATTTTCAAAGGTTTAAGAATGAGTAGGAGGGTGTGCCGGACTGAATTGTTCACCCACTCCAATTCACATGTTCAAGTCCTACCCCCTAGTATATCAGAATGTGACTATATTTGGAGATAGGGTCTTTAAAGAAGTAATTAAGGTTAAATTAGATCATTAGGGCGGGCCCTAATCCAATAACACTGGTGTCCTTAGAAGCAGAGGCAATTAGGTCACAGACGACGCCCATAGAGGAAAGGTAAGGGGGAAGTCACCCATCTATACATCAAGGAGAGAAGCTTCAGAAGAAACAACTTGGCTGACACCCTGATGTAGAACTTCTAGCCTCTAGAACTGTGAGAAAATAAATTTCTGTTGTTTAAGCCGCTCAGTTTGTTGTACTTTGTTGTGGTAGCAAACTAATACATGGGAAATAGAGGAAGAATGGCCTGGAAGCAGCAATAGAGCGTTACCAACCCCTGTTCTTGGCCCTGAGGTTCATGGAATGTGGTAAAAGGAATAACACCCACTTAAATGTCCTGCAGGGGAAATGAGTCCTCAGCGTTTCAGTTATGGTAAGGAGGCAGAGGAGTACTCAGTAAAATGTTTGAGCACATAGAGGGTAGTAAGAGTATCTTTCTGTTCCGAGTAATTTAAACTCAATTCTGAGGAAGAAAACGATCAAAGGACATCAAGCTCTCCTAGCATCTGAGGTCAGGGTATAAGCCAGTGGGCATCAACACTTCTAATAGGCACTCCTAAGTACAAACTAAATAGTTTAATTAAGTGCATCATTAGATCAATCCAGATTTAGATAGCTAATTTAGATAGCAGCTGCTCTGGCAGAGAGAAAACCAACAATCTCTATCTTTCACATTTCTTCTATTTTCATACTGACTAAAATAGCTTTAAAAAAAGATTTCTTATACATTCTCAATAAGAATAAGGGGGAAAAATGAAGGTGGGCACACTAATTGACATGTGGAAAGACAGAAATTTCCTTAGGAGAAAGGCAGAGATCTTAGAGGCCAAGCCAGACAGATATGAAAAGAAAAAAAATGCTATACTCAATTACAAATATTTTTAAAGATGAGTGTAGAAAAGTAAAGATATCCTAATTGTTTACTTCGAGAATGTGTCCAAGACTCAAGTTGATCTAATAGGATGATAAATTTCACCAAGTAAACTGAAGTGACTTCCCAAGGGGGAGACAAGATGAAGCAATGTTTGAGGCTCTCTCTGAAAGCACAGAAAAGAGTTAACAGCTGGAGCAATTGGGGAACTTATATTTCATGAATGGGTCAGTTTCTCTAAACGTTATTATGTTTGGAAAAGGGAAAGCTAGGAAGATCAGGGAAGAATAATTCTGAAACTATTTAATCGTTTCAAAGGGATCAAGTTATTGTACATGGAGAAGCAGTTCTTGCCTGTGCGAAGGTTCACAGAAGGTGAAAAGAAGAGACAGGAAAGACCAAATCCACTAAAAAGAAGCCGGATGAAACAATTTGTCAAAGCCTGTTATGAAAGTCTATCTCTTGTGTGAAAATGCCACAATCAGGAAGAAGATAGTGAGAAAGAGTTTGGTTTTGTTTTATTTTGTCTGTTCATTTAAGATAACAGGTGCTTTGGAGAGACCTACTATTTGTCAGCTCTTGAAGAAACCAACAAGGCAGAGTATAGAAGAGTATTCAGGGAATAAATGTCTAAACCTGAAACAAAGAAAAAGGGAAAATATTTAGATTCTACCAGTAACATGGTATTCTTCCTAACAAAAGCAGAAAAGAAATATGTGCAATTAAAAAGTAGATTGGACTTTTTTTAACTTAAACTTTTGCGAGAATTGGGGTAAATCAGGGAAAAATGGAAGCCTTGAGAAATGGAACTCTTGCTTTAGAAGTAAAGGAAGTAGAAAGTGTTTTCCTCATGCCTCTGAAATAGTTAATAAAAGATATTATGACATGGAAATTTAAAACCTAAAGGGAAGCACAACTTTGTGGAGCAGCAAAAAAACATTTACATGCCCTAAGTCGCCAAATATGTAAGTTTAGAAATGTCAGTAACAGCACCTTGAATTCAGGAATCTGTTGAGGATGGCCCTTTAGTTAGTTCAATGAGGATGCCAGGAGAAAGCCTCCTTAGAAGGTAGCGGCAGTAGGCACTATAGCACAGGGCAAAGAATAGGGGATCCCACTTGGGTTGACAAAATAGAGAGAAGAGTATATGTTTGGTCATGTGTGCAATCAGGGCAATTAACGTCACTTGAAGAGTTGACTGCTACACAAGTGAAGTACGCTATTCACAAGTGAAGATAGAAGCTCACATAGCAGAAAGAGCTCACAATAAACCCAGCATTGGAGTGCAAAGCTGATGAAGAACTGTTTTTATTTCTTATTCACCCATGGGAATTTGGGTACAGTGGAAAACAGGGAAAGTTCGGGGTTGGAGTAATCCCCTTGAGAAGTGGAAGAAGGCTAAAGCTACTAGTATTAGCATATAATTAAGACCTCTATTGCCAAAACAGTTAATCAGTATGGATGAATTCAGTGTTTAATGTCTTTGAAATCTAATTTCTCCAATCAGGAAGGGAATTTCGTTTTGTATCACAATTTCTCTCTGAACATGTAATGGTGAGGTACGATTCACATTGTTAATAGCTTCTTCTACATAGTATAATTGGATTCATTGCTGAGCTCTCAAATCTTCTGATGGAACAAGATGGATAGCAAGCTTTTACTTTTTTCAAAAAGTTGAAATATTTAATCAAACAGGAATTAAAGTTTTAGCCTAATGTACAATATTTCTTTAAACTTGTTTTAGTCAGTATCCTATTAAGATCCATTTCAAAAACTTCTGAGAACAGCAAAACTATCCATTTTAGTATTCCCAAGTGTGTGTGTGTGTGTACGCGCGTGCGTGTGTATGTGTATCAGAAGCCCAAGGTGGACCCAGAACTGTCTTTGAAGACTACTGGGCTTCTTCCCACCAAAAGGAAGCACCACCTTCTGGATGACCATAGTCTTTCCGGGTAATCCTAATGAACTAAGAGAGTACAGAACATCAGAGAGTATTGGAAAGAACACTTTCCCCTCTTGTAGCCTAGTACAGCAGCCTAGCATAGTGAATGAAAACATGGTCATGATTCCTCATTTCACAAGTTATCAGCTCTTTGACCTTGGACAATTTACTTAGTCTTCCTCTGCTTAGATTTTTCATCTTCAAAATAGGGTTAATAAATGTCCATCTCAAATGATTGTCGTGAAGATTAAATGAAGGTACCGAGTATGTGGTAAGGACTCAATCAATTTGGATATGATTAAAATTATCTCGTGTCAGATTAAGCACTCTTTTGTCAAACTATACCAAATTCTTCTTCCTCTGGCCCATCCTCACATCTGACCCTTGGAGAAAAAAGTATAGCAAAATGGTGAAGAGCTTTGCCTCTGGAGCCAAGCTGTCTAGATTCAAGTCCTAATTCATAATATGATTATAATATGATTCATAATACCCTCATTAGAACTCTGTTTTCTTCTATGTACTTCCCTTGCAGGCTTGTTATGAGTGTTAAACGAGTTGCCATATGTGAGGTGCTCAGAAGACTGCATATACACAGTATGCATGTTTTAGAGTGCATGTTATACTCTATGTCACCGTTACTTTTACGATTGACGAGAACCTGGGCATTCTGTGGATCTCATTTTACCACTGTGCCTTGAAGTCAGAGTCCCTCCTGCACCTTACATCTTAAACTTGGTGCTCCCTGTGGCCTGGCTGTGGGGAAACATGCCTACCTCCCAGGGCAGCCCTGACTCCGTCTCTCTCTGTGACTGCTCTTGGATTTCAATAACAGTAGGGGTGGGGCAGAGTAGGAGAACCCACTTAGGCCCCTCGGCCTGTGTCAAGGCTCTGACTCAGCCTTTCTACCAATAATCCATATTAGAGGATTAAGAAATTATAGAATATTGAACTTTAACACAAAATCTCTGATAATGATTTTTTTAAATATTGGTAAATATTATGAAATACCATAAAAAAATAAAGTTTAAAACTATTAATAAAACAGACTTCCAGGCCTCATCACCTATAAAAAGAAATCAAATATTACAAGTATACTGTGTAACAAGATTTTGTTAGTTTGCTTCCTTAAGGAAAAGGATATAACTTTCTCCTCATAAAATGTTCTCTCCTTTTTTTTAATGAAATCATAATACTCAATATTAATATATTCCTAAGTAATATAGTCCAGCCAGGAAAACTTCACCAATTCATAACATTAAAACATAAATTTCAGACATTCTGGATCTCAGCTCTTGGTGTAAATATAATATACTCTGGTAACAAGGTTCTTCCAAGTGTTGCCATCTTTCACTTTATGTGTTTTACACTTGAATCAGTAA
Organism: Equus przewalskii; assembly: GCF_037783145.1. Taxonomy (NCBI): domain Eukaryota; kingdom Metazoa; phylum Chordata; class Mammalia; order Perissodactyla; family Equidae; genus Equus; species Equus przewalskii. Next base: position 72,723,222 of record NC_091833.1, on the reverse strand, counting down.
AATTCATTCAATACTCAACATATTAAACACTTGCTCTGCTGACAAGTCCTATACTTTTCTTTCTCTGCCGAGTTTCACCCTCAAACCCATGGACTTTTTAATAGTTAGTACTATGTAAAACCAAAAAGCAATTAATCTCTCAAAACTTAATTGCCAAAATAGATCTAGCACTGATCCCTTGAAGTTTCTTGTCTGGAGGACACTGTCTTTGACATGACAAACCTCCCTGCACGTGAACCAAATGGACTAGAGAAGTTGCAAGGGCACAACCAACAAAGTCTTCCTTACCTTTTTCGTTTACCCATGTAAATTGCTTTTACTACTTGGTCTCAAATGCCCAACAGGGTTCTTAAAACGCCTTCTTCCAAAAGACCACTGAAAAGATGTTTTGCACATAGAAGTGTAAACGGAGAAACTTTCCGGAGGGAAAATTGATCAAAGGTAACAAATCAGCATTTCATATTTCCTTGACTCAGTAATTCAAACTGTAGATATTTTAACTAAATAGCTATTCAGAGAAGTGTGTGAAGAGACATACAGTCATTGTAGTAGTTTTGTTGCTTTCGCTGCTGTTGTTTGTTGACAAAGTAAAAATAGTCTGAATATCTATTATTAGGAGATTGGCTAAGTAAATCATAATGCCTTTATATACCAAAATGCTACATAGTAGTTAAAAAGAATTTAGAAGATTTGTGTGTATTAAAACGGTTCAAAATAGATTAATTGAAAAGCAATTACAGAGAATGTATTTAGTATAGTTTCATTTCTGTTTTTCATGTAGAAAAATTCTTAAAGAGTAGACATTAAATTGTTAACAGATACTATCACTGAGAGGTGGCACAATGTGAAGACTTCCACTTTATACACTTTCATACTTTTAATATCCTACAATTAAGTGATTATATATATTTCCAAAAGAGAAAAAAAAAAAAAACAAGAAAAGAATGGACCTCAAGGGATGAGCTTCTCCTGTCTTCCGACATTCAATGGCATTCCAACATGGATTATGTAAAATTAGCTAGTCAATATTTAAAGTACTTTTATAATCTCAGAAAGATGAAAGAAAGTATGTACAACATGTCAATTTATAAAAGGGCAGGAAAACGGAATATTGGATAGTCCTTGGTAAAGAAGAAACAGGTAAAGGAGAGATGTGTGGTGGTAAGAGGAACTTCGACAGTAATTTGTCTGCATCCCAATTTTTGCTGGTAACTGGGCTTACCATTTAAACTTTTGGGTGTCTTACAACACTTAAAGTAACTTCTGGAAAGCCAGAATTAAGAGGATGGACTCCTCACACCAAAAGAATAAGCTGATAAAGCTCTCACCTATTTATTCCACACTAGAGTTAAAATTAGGTAAATTGATATCTTGCTTTTGTGTGTGTCAATAGAAGAGAGCATCCAGTTTCTGGCATTGTTTTCTGATATCCAGAGTCAGCATATGCCATTTCTGCAGGCGGTTTCAACAATAAAACATCAAGCAATGGAATTGCTGCTTGAAAAAGCCAAAAGATACAATTAGGAAAAGAATCTCACACACAAAAGCAAATAAAAGGGAGAAGCCTCTCCCACCCAATCGCCAGCCTCTTCCACAATCCATTTATGTTCCCCTTTCCTGTTGTTATCCCATCATCAAAAGTTCTATATCTGGGGGCTGGCCCCGCGGCCGAGTGGTTAAGTTCGCGCGCTCCGCTGCAGACGGCCCAGTGTTTCGTTGGTTCGAATCCTGGGCGCGGACATGGCACTGCTCATCGGGCCACGCTGAGGCAGCATCCCACATGCCACAACTAGAAGGACCCACAACGAGGAATATACAACTATGTACCGGGGGGCTTTGGGGAGAAAAAGGAAAAATAAAATCTTTAAAAAAAAAAAAAAGTTCTATATCTGAAACTCAACACAACCCCTTAAATTAAACTATATACAGGCAACTAAATGCTAGCCTTTCACTTCCCACAGTTTCCACATTTTATGCATTTTCTTTTTTAACAAATGGCTTCCATTTGTGCCAAATGACTAAAACTGAGTTCTCATTATTAATCACTTGAGGGATGTGTGTGTGTTTAATTTATTGCATAGAGTAGCACTGGGTGTGCAAGAAAAAATATTCTGGTGGTTGTAAGGCCTTCAAAAGCCGCTAGCTCTTCAGTAAATAGTTAACACTTTCACCTGTATAGTGAATAAACTTTGACTGTTATTAATAGACCTTATAAACATCTACTCATGAACTAGCCTTTAAATCTGCTTTCCCGCTCCGAACTGCACCAATATGCAAAAGGTTTCTTGTTGGGAAAAATGGAAAACATTACTATTCAGCTACCTTTGATGTAGCCAAAAAATACAAATAGTTCCACTTACTGAGGCCTCTCCTGAGGATTTTAAAGACCACAATTTGCTGCTTTCTAGTTCTGGCTTTCTGGCATAAAAAATAAGACATCTTTGGAAGGGGGGAGGTTTATAATCTATCCATAAGGTTATTGCCAGGAAATCAAGCATATTTAATTTCATTTACCATTCAGAGTGGCATTGCTTTATGAGAAATGTAGTCCTACTGAAATTATATGGCAGTGTTTTGTTGAGTTTGAATCCCGTAGGAAGAGCTCATTCCACTGCCCATTTGTCTAAATGAATATTTTCCACTGACAGTCAAACGAAGATTGTATTATTTGGCCAGGAGCCAGATGTAAACGTTTGAAGTGTTGTGTCATGTTCAGAGCACTCCAAGACTGCAGTAATTTTGTGAAGCCGAGTCTTGCAAGACTGACACAGGCTCAGGAAATCCATTGTTGAACCTTAATGATCTGCAGTAACTTCACCTCTCTTCTCAAGACGTGAGTTTACATGACTCTAGACAAAGTTGTTTGCTTTATCGGGTGATTATCATTAGAGGTACATTCCAATCATTAAAGGAAAGTCTGAATTTTTCTCTCGGAAGCGTATTCCTGAACCACAAAAACATACACATCATACATGCAAACATCATACCTCCATAGCCATATACACAGGATTGACGGAGCATCACATGGTGATGTCAAAATATATATAGATGTATCAAAATACATACATATATATAGTGTGTGTATGATTCAGCATATCTTTTGAAACATACATTACATACTTACATATAGATAAGCCTGCATATGCATAAATAATTCTCGGAAGATACACTAGAAATCATTATATAGAAAACACTCTCTGAAGTGTAACTGGGGAGTTGGGGATTTATGAGAGAAATCTTTATTTTTCACCTTATGCTTCTTCGAACTGTTCATTTTATTTGGAATAGTATTTACAGTTTTATAATTTTAAAAAGTAGTTATAAATACTTATGTACAGAATTAAAGAAAAGATGTTATTCATCTTGATTTCAGATAAATATGCAATTAATTTTCTATAAAAATCAAGAGAAATTAATTCTAAGAGAAATTTTTGTCATATTTACAGATCTAAACCTGCTGAAAAAAGATTCAGTCTGATTTTCTTATGTTGTACATACATCCTTAACACAAATTTAACTTTTATATAAAACTTTTATTTTAACTTTCATAAGATATTTAACCAGAGAGCAAAGACTCACTGATGACGATATTCTCCTACTCTCAGATAATTGAGCAGTATGTTTCAACAGTGAAGTGGTCACACGTGATCGACACTCTAAACTTCGTCTCCTTGCAGAGGACTCAGGAATTAATGAAAAACAGCAGTGTTTCCAAGACAAAATAATTTTGAGTAATCTAAGGACTGTTACCACAAAAAGTTGGCCCAAGATGGGAGTAGATATGGTCAGAGTTGGGCTACAACTGGCAAATTCAAGGTATCTCGAATACTTTGAGAAAATATCCTCAAAGGCAGAGTGCACACAGAAGCAAAGGGATGTGCCTCAGTTTCGTGGAATATGCTCTTTGCTTTAAGAGATCAATGAGGGAGGGACGTAAAACTTATTTCCCTTCAGATAAGCTGTGAAGAGAGTGCCCAAAGTGCAGTTACAAAAAATTGAAGGGGAGTAACATCCCACGAAGACAAGAAACCAGGCTCTGTGATGATACTTTGCAGCAAGATTATATTCCACCAAAATGCAACCTGGAAATTATGTCCTTTGGTAAAGTCTAGAATCTCCATGTCAGATCAGTGGTCAACTCTGTGATTGGGACAATATTTCCAACTGACAGGACCCCAGAGCTATGCACTCTTTTTTTCAGACAATTTCCATATACTCCTTTATACCCTCTCCCAGTTTTCTCTATTATTAACATCATGCATTAGTGTAGTACATCTGTTACAATTGACGAACCAGTATTGATAAGTCTTAGCTGAAGTCCACAGTTTACATCAGGATTCACTCTCTGTGTTGTAGTTCTACGAGTTTTGACAAATGCATGACGTCCTTAATCCACCACTACAGTATCATACAGAATGGTTTCACTGCCCTAAAAATCCACCTATCTACTCCCCACTTCTCCCTCCCTCCTCCAAACCTCTGGCAATCACTGATCTTTTTACTGTCTCTATAGTTTTACGTTCTCCAGAATGTCAGATTGTGGAATCACACAGAATGTAGCCCTTTCAGACTGGCTTCTCTCCCTACACAAATATGCATTTAAGCTTCCTCTGTGCCTTTCCATTGCTTGATAACTCGTTTCTTTTTATCACTGAATAATATTCTATTGTGTGGCTGTACCACAGTTTATCCATTCAGCTTTAGAAGGACATCATGATTGCTTGCAGATATACGCATTTTTAAGTGAAGTTGCCTTTCTGCCAGCCCTTCTCTGAGCTTAACTGCTGTTTCAAGTGGGTCATTGATGGCTGATTTATTCTTGCTTCCACCTTTTTGTTGGGAAATTGAGTTACAGAGGATGTAGCTTTAGTTTCTCACATCCAATATTGCCTGTGTTTTCCTTATCCTTTCTACTTTTCTGGCACCTTGTGAATGAAACGATGTCCCCTGGATACACTTGGACCTCTGCTTGGCCCACACACCACTTCCCTGCATCCTGACGCTTTACAGTATATGCTTGAAATGGAGGTGAATGTGCTCTTAAAAGTATTCATGGAAAGAAATATGAGAACTCTTAATATTACCTTTGGCTTTGTGGATTTAGATGCATTCATCTACACTCACTAAACCATAAAGATAAGTCCTAACCTAGGAGATTTTAAATCAAGAGTGTAGAGTTTGGACCAAAAAAAATACTGGGAGGGGAAATAGGAAAAAAAACAAGAAAACAAAACAGCATAAACTTGAAGCCTCTCATATAGATCTTAAATAAAAAGAATTTGGAGTTTACAGCCTTTGGAGAAAGTGGGCCTGATAATATTATTTATTTATTATTTAATAAATATATTTGACACAATCACATATTTTAGCATGTCGAGTTCTTTAGTAGATGAGATTCCTATTGAAGGTATGGATCATTTTTAAAACAGTTTTGAATGATTATCATGTAAATTAACTTATTAAGATATTCTGTAATTGTTTTCAATAAGTAGGGTAATGTTGTATATTAATACTAATGTATTGGTATCCTAAACTTAACACATTATAACTTAAGTTTTTTAATATATCTAACCTCTATTTTGAAATTTCTTACAGGTTGATGTCAGAGAATTTATTCAATAAATATAGATGACTTATTTATTCTTTAGGTCCTGCATTGAAAATCTGCTAAACAAGTAATGGTGGCCTATATTTGGGAATTGAAAATTTCCAAATACCAGGAAATCAGAAAAATATTAATCTGTTTGTGTCTTACTTTCTTACAATATGACATGACTCGATAGGCAAATACAGAGAAAAAGATCTACAAAATTGAGGAAAGGGATATGGTAGGCAGAATATGCACCCCCTCAAAGATGTCACAAAGTCCTAATCCTTTGAACCTTTGAACATGCTACCTTACATGGCAAGAGAGATTTTGCAGAAATTATTAAGTTAAGGATCTTGAAAAGTGGAGAGTGTCCGAATTATCCAGGTGAGTCCAATGTAGTCACAAGACTCTTTATAACATGGAGGCAAGCAGGTAAGAGTTTAAAAAGGGAGATGTGAGGATGGAATCAGAGGTCAGGTTGGTGCAGTCACAAGCCAAGGAATGTAGATGGCTTCTAGAGGCTGGAAAAGGCAAGGAATACATTCTCCTCTAAAGCCTCCGGGAGACTTGGCTCTGCAGACACCTTAATGTTAACCCTGTAGCCCCATTTTGGACTCTGACTGCCAGAACTGTAAGATAATACATAAATTTATGTTATTTTAAGCCAGTAAGTTTATGGAAATTTGTTACGGCGGCGATAGGAAACTAGTACAAAGAATAACAGCATCTGCCCATCATTTTCTTGTTTCTTCTCAGAGCATCTTAAGCTCAACTCTATCTCCAGCTCTTTCTCCTCCAGCTTCTAGGGAACTGTAGCCAACTGAGAAGTGGGTGGGAAACTGGAGGGTGGGAGTAAGAAAGGATCCAAAGTACTGCCCTGTCTGATTCAGGAGAGTTCCTTCTGGGCTGTGCCCCCTCTACGATGCTAGCTCCTGCTGGATAGTCCTTCTCTGTTTATGTAAACTACCCCAGAGGTATTAATATTTTGAAAGCAGATATTTTAAGACATTTATAGATTTCCTTTAGTACTAGTGTACTAGCTATCTTATAACTTATGTTGAAAGAAAAGCAAATTGTTAAAACCTGCACACTTTATTCAAAATGTTCTCTCAACCCTAAAGACTCCACTAAAAAACTTTTAGAGACAATAAAGGAATACAGTCAAGTCGTGGGATACAAAATCAACGTACAAAAACCGGTTGTGTTTCTGTACACTAACAATGAAGTAGCAGAAAGAGAAATTAAGAATACAATCCATTTACAATTGCAACAAAAAGAATAAAATACCTAGGAATAAACTTAACCAAAGAGGTGCAAGATCTGTACACAGAAAACTATAAAACATCGTTGAAAGAAATCAAAGAAGACACAAAGAAATGGAAAGATATTCCGTGCTCTTGGATTGGAAGAATTAACATCGTTTAAATGTCCCTACTTCCTAAAGCAAACTATAGATTCAATGCAATCCCTATCAAAATTCCAACAACATTTTTCTCAGAAATAGAACAAAGAATCCTAAAATTTACATAGAACAACAAAAGACCCAGAATAGCCAAAGGATTCCTGAGAGAAAAGAACAAAGCTGGAGGTATCACACTCCCCGATTTCAAAACTTACTACAAACCCATAGTAACCAAAACAGCATGGTACGGGCAACAAAAACAGACACACAGAACAATGGAACAGAATCAAGAGCCCAGAAATAAACCCACACATTTAAGGACGGCTAATCTTCGACAAGGGAGCCAAGGGCTTACGATGGAGAAAGGAGAGTCTCTTCAATAAATGGTGTTGGGAAAACTGGACAGCCACATGCAAAAGAATGAAAGTAGACCATTCCCTTACACCATGCACAAAAATCAACTCAAAATGGATTAAAGACTTGAATGTAAGACCCAAAACCATGAAACTTCTAGAAGAAAACATAGGCAGTATGCACTTTGACATCGGTCTTAGCAGCATATTTTCAAGTCCCATGTCTGACCTGGCAAGGGAAACAAAAGAAAAAATGAACAAATGGGCCTACATCAAACTAAAAAGCTTCTGCACAGCAAAGCAAACCATAAACAAAACGAAAAGACAACCTAACAATTGGGAGAAGATATTTGCAAACCATATATCACATAAGGGGTTAATATCCAAATTATACAAAGAACTCATACAGCTTAACAAAAAATAAAACAACAACCCAATTAAAAAATGGTCAAAAGATCTGAACAGAGATTTCTCCAAAGAAGATATAAGGATGGCCATCAGTCATATGAAAAGATGTTCAACGTTATTAGCTGTCATGGAAATGCAAATCAAAACTACAATGAGATATCACCTCACTCCGGTCAGAATGGCTATAATCAACAACAGAGGAAACAACAAATGTTGGAGAGGATGTGGAGAGAAGGGAACCCTTGTACACTGCTGGTGGGAGCGCAAACTGGTGCAGCCACTATGGAAAGCAGTATGGAGTATCCTCAGAAAATTAAGAATAGATCTACCATATGATCCAGCTATCCTACTGCTGGGTATTTATCCAAAGAACTTGAAAACGCAAAGGCATAAAGATACCTGCACCCCTATGTTCATTGCAGCATTGTACACAATAGCCAAGACTTGGAAGCAACGTGGGTGCCCATCAAGGGATGAATGGCTAAAGAAGATGTGGTATTTATACACGATGGACTACTACTCAGCCATAAGAAATGATGAAATCCGGCCTTGTGACAACATGGATGGACCTTGAGGGTATTACGCTGAGTGAAATAAGTCAGAGGAAGAAAGTCAAATAATGTATGATCTCACTCATAAGTAGAAGATAAAAATAATGACAAACAAACACATAGCAATGGAGAATGGATTGGTGGTTACCAAGGGGGAAAGGGGGGAGGGCAAAAGGCGTATTAGGCTCACATGTGAGGGGATGGACTATAATTAGTTTTTGGGTGGGGAACACAATGTAATCTACACAGAATTCGAAATATATTATGATGTACATCCAAAAGGTATATAACATTGTAACCCAATGTTACTGCAATTAAAAATTTTAAAAAAACAGTTCTCTCAAATCTATCCCAGGCTCCTGCAATCTGCTACCCACACCAGATCTTTCATTATCCCAAACTCAGATCCTTGTGCTGCCTAATGTTGGATTTTGATAACTTGTTACTACCTCTCAGCTTATATGTTAGCTTGAAATTTCCATAACTGCTCTTCCTAGTTGGATCTGAGCTTTCACAATCCAGCACATCCCATTTCATTTTCTTTTTAATACCATCTTTTAACAGTCTCGACATCCTACTCGAATTTGACTTGGCAGCCCTTTCCGGCATCCAGTCCACTGAACATTATCTGTACCTTTCAGCCTGGGTGTTCCATCAAGGCAACTGGTCTTAAAAGCTATGACACAAGCAATTTTTTTTAAAAAGTGTAAGATATTTTTCATATTGTAGAAACCATCAATGAAAGTCTAAAGCAAAACACCTATGACTCATAAAATTATGATAAAGTATGAAAATGTGCTATTTCTGATATTTTCATAGATAGCTATGAAATAGGTATATTAATGGACATTTTGATAGAAAATAATTAAGAACAACAACAACAAACATAAGAGAACAGTAAGTCTGCAGATGTCAAGGAGTTGTCCACGTCCCACATTTTTCAGGACAGCTTACTTGCCCTGTTTCTTTAAAATACTAAAAAAATCCTTAGAAATATCAATAATTTTCATTCTAAATATTTTTCAGAAATCTGTAAAAATGAAATATTTTACCAATAATTCAAATGAAACGTTTTCTACCAGATTTTTCTACCATAGGGAAGTATGTATATAAAAAAAGCAGGTAATGTTATTTTATTTTTCTGCTTACAAAAGGCTACTAGCCTTCCCAGATATGAATTAAAATTCTATAGTATCTTTGTAATATGGAAGAATGCATTACTCACAGACCAAATACATCGTCAACATCCTCTCCATTTCCTCTCAAAGTGAACAGGGATTTCACGGTCATATACTCTCACAAATTATTTTTTTCCTACATAAGCCTATATGAATGGATTACTTGCAGGCAAAAAGAAAAGTAGCAATAAGCTATATTCAATTTGAGGCCAATTTGAAAACAACATCCAAACAAACCATGTTGCACAATTTGCATAGTGCTTTTGGAAAAGCAGCGGGATGTCCAAGTATGATGGAGATTGGTCCCTAAATCACAAAATTACGTCAACTCCAGGAGTTATGGTTACTTTCATCAGAAAGGTGAAAGTTGCCTGCTCAGTCAGATTACTTTCAACAATATGCCAGCGCTTGTTGGCCATATGTTTCCAGGGGTGAGATGTCCTGTTAGAGTTATGGGTGCAGTGTTGCAGTCAGGAAAATGACAGATTTCTCTCCCTTGAAGACATTAACTTTATTCCACTTTGTTCTAACACTGTGTGCAGACAATGAGAATGATATAGTAGTCCCCTGTTTTCTCAATGAATATAACTCAAGATGAGGCTACTTCTACCTTCTCACATGGCTTCTGTCTGACCTTATGAATTCCGACTTTCTCTCAGCCTTGTCTTCTGCCAGTGTTGTCTCACTTATGCCATTCTCTTATTCATGTTTTATTCATTCGGCAATAATGAATTATTATTCCTTCAATAATAAAATGTATCACTTATTATTATTGCATGCCAGAGAAAAATATTAATCTGTTCTCGTCATACTAGAGTTAGTGCACAAGCAAATATTAAGTAGAATCTTAAATAGACAACAAAAAACACAAGTAGTGATGATTTTCATATAGAATACTCCGCATTGATACTGAAATTTCAAAATTTAGATATTTTAATATCATAACTTGCATTTATATATAAATCCATAAGACTTTTTTTACATCCTAAATGCTGGAATTTTTGTTTAATTGAAATGTACCTGATACTGTAACTTACATTTTAGGTCTTCTTAATTATTCATCCTCAAACAGACAAGCTCTTAAGGATTTCTTGACCCCAGGATCATGGAAGCTCCCCAACCCCTCTATTTTAAACTTTTTTCCTTGCATTCCGTTGCAAATTTTGCTTCCTAAGTATATGTTAATTAACACATAAATTTTTGTTGATTTTTACTTGGCACTGATACAAACATCTGTCTCCTTTTCTCCCCCCATCTTTATTGAGGTATAACTGACAAATAAAAATTGTATATATTTAAAGTGTACAACTTAATGTTTTGATATACATATACTCTATTTCCTTTTCTTAAATCACTTCCATATATTTTTTCAGTATTTTTTTACCCATTTAAAATCATAAACAGAAGATCACAACCATACACTGATTTTCCACTTACAGTCCTGTGTTTTAGCAGATATTTAATAAATGGACTAGATTGGGGTGAAAAGCTGTCCTTGGAAGGAATATTGAGTTGTTGTGGAGTTTCATTTATTCAACAAGTACTGAGCACCTGCTCTGTGTCAGACAGTGTTAGAAGCATGGTACATATGGCAGAGAAGATGACCTGCACTCACAAAACTTACAGTCTTACATTCTAGGTGTATAAGACAGAAAATCACGCTTAAACACATAAAATCATGATATAAAGAACAATTCAGGTAGTAATACATGTTTGAAGAACATAAAACAATATGTTGTGATAAAAATTGAATAGAGATGAGAGCCTTCATTAGTCTGAGGATGAAGGGAGGCCTCCCAGAGATGATGACATCCAAGCTGAAACCTGAATGAAAGAAAGATGCCAGCTATGCAAAGAACTTGCAGATGAACATCCAGGTAGCAAGAAAGCTAACATAAAGAACCTAAGGCAGAAGTAGCAGTGCTTTTAAAACAGAAAAATATACAAAATCAATGCACAAAATTATTTGCATTTCTATACACTAATAATGAACTATGAGAAACAAAAATTAAGGAAACAATCCCGTTTACAATTGCAACAAAAAGAATGAAATATCTAGGAGTAAATTTAACCAAGCAGGTAAAACACCTGTACACTGAAAGTTATAAGACACTGATGAAAGTAATTGAAGAAGACGTAAATAAATGGAAAGATATTCCATGCTCAAGGGTTGGAAGAATTAACGTCATGAAAATGTCCATATTACCCAAAGCAATCTACAGATTCAATGCAATCCCTATCAAAATTCCAATGACATTTTACACAGAAATAGAACAAATAAACCTAAAATTTATATGGAACCACAAAAGAACCTGAATAGCCAAAGCAATCTTGAGAAAGAAGAAGAAAGCTGGAGGCATCATGCTCCCTGACTCCAAACTATATTACAAAGCTACAGTAATCAAAACAGGATGGTATGTGTATAAAAACAGACAGATCAATGCAACAGAGTAGAGAGCCCAGAAATAAACTCAGACACATCTGTTCAATTAATTTACAACAAAGGAGCCAAGAATATACATTGAGAAAGGGACAGTCTCTTCAATAAATGGTGTTGGGAAAGCTGGAAAACAAAATGCGAAAGAATGAAACTGAACCACTATCTTATACCATCAAACAAAAATCATCTCAAAATGGAGTAAAGACTTGAATGTAAGACTTGAAACCATAAAACTCCTAGAAGAAAACATAGGGACTAAGCTCCTTGACACCAGTCTTGGCAATGATTGTTTTGGATTTGACACCAAAAACAAAGTCAACAAAAACAAAAATCAACAAGTGAGACTACATCAAACTAAAAAGCTTCTGCACAGCAAAGGAAACCATCAACGAAATGAAAAGTCAACCTACTGAATGGGAGAAAATATTTGCAAATAATGTGTCTGATAAGTGGTTAATATCCAAAATATATAAAAAACTCATTCAACTCAATAGCAAAAAGACAAACAATCTGATTTAAAAATGGGCAGAGGACCTGAAATAGACATTTTCCAAAGAAGACATACAAATGGTCAACAGGTACATGAAAAGGGGATCAACGTGACTAATCATCAGGGAAACGCAAATCAAAACCACAATGAGATATTACCTCACAGCTGTTAGAATGACTATTGTCAACAAGGACAGAGAATAATAAGTGTTGACAAGGATGTAGAAAAAACGGAACACTTGTGCACTGTTGGTGGGAATGTAAATTGGTGCAGCCACTATGGAAAACAGTATGGAGATCCTTCAAAAAAATTAAAAACAGAACTACCGTATGATCTAGTGATTCCGCTTCTGGGTATTTGCTCAAAGAAAACTAACACAGTCACAAGAAGATATATGTACTTTCATGTTCATTGAGGCATTATTTACATTAGCCAAGATATGGAAACAACCTATGTGTCCATTGATGGGCGAATGGATAAAGAAAATGTGGTACATATATACAGCGGAATAACGTTCAGCCACAAAGAAGAAGGAAATCTTGCCATTAGTGAAAAACATGGATGGACCTTGAAGGCATTACTCTAAGTGAAATAAATCAGGCAGAGAAGGACAAATATTGTGTGATCTCACTTATATGTGGAATCATATCTTTAAAAAGCTCATAGATGCAGAGAACAGATATGGTTGCTAGGGGTGGGGGTAGGAGGTGAGAGAAATGGGTGAAGGGGATCAAAAGGTACAAACTTTCAGTTATAAAATAGTAAGTTCTGGGGATGTAAAGTACAGCATGATGACTACAGTTATCATACTGTATTGCCTATTTGAAAGTTGCTAAGAGAGTAGATCTTAAAAGTTCTCATCAAAGAAAAAAAAATTTGCAACTAAGTATAGTAATGGATGTTAGCTAGACTTATTGAGGTGATTATTTCACAAAATACATGAATGTCAAATCTTCATGTTGTACACCTGAATCTAATATAATGTTATATGTCAATTGTATCTTAAAAAATAAATAAATAAAATAAAACTTCTACCAAGCATCTGCATAGTAGGCAGGGGAAGAGTGACTGAACCACCAGACTGAAAGGATACGTAGGTACAGCTCCTTATAGGGTTTGTAGGACATGGTAAAGTGTTAGATTTATTCTAAATGTAATAAGAAGCCTTTAATAAAGATGGTGACATGATCTGATTGACTTTTTTAAAAGGTCGCTCTGGAGAATGAAAGATATGCTGGGAAGACCGAAACAAGAAGGTTAGTGGGGAGGTTACAACAACCAAAAAGTTCAGCTACGGTAGAGATTGAAAAAAATAAACGGAAGAGTACAAATTATATTTCACTGCCACACTTTTTCAAGCCCCTTAAATCCAGCCCTGGAGTATGTTATTCTCTACTTTGGAAGAGTTTCATCGACTCCTGCTCCACCAACTCCTCTGAATCCCAAATGAACTCTTTTTGGTTGGTTTATACATCCGTTGTTATTGTTTCGATAAGACAAAGGGTGAATACTTGTGTTATATTAATTGCACCTTAAAACTGCAATATCCTACTTTCCTCTGATGAAAGTATTTTTCCTTTCTATAAGCTATATGGAATCAGTTAAATGACAACGAATCACAGGGAAAACAATTGGAAAGAGGATAGCCCACTCAGTCTCAGCCTTCAGCGTGGAATTGCTGCCATATCCATTCACTTTAGAGCTGTGTTCAAGACCCAATTTGTCTATTTTTATCTATACATTCATGTATTTTTACAGACAAACTGTCAAAATCCTACCTCTGCGAGTTAAGCTAGTGTGGTTATTATTACATGGTCTGTTATACAGAAAACATTTTCTTAGAAATTTGTGTTCCTGGAAAGAAATGGTGGAAACACCTTTTTTCCATCTAGTACTCAAGCTGAAGACAACTATATTGGTTTAATATGGTGACATCGTTATGCTTCCAAAACACAGGAGTATTAATTCATGGCTTTGAGGAAAAGGAAGTGATTGTTCATACATAAACACCACTCATAAACCTGACAAAAAATCTTAATTTTTTCTCAACAATTTAATTTTCTTCTGAGGTTAGTTTTTTCTTTTATTTTTTTAAGGCATATTGATTAATCAAGTATTTGATCTTGAAACCAGTGCGACGTTTCCAACTTCCATTCAGATCTTCCAATCTCATCCGACAAGTTGGGGGAAAGAGGCAAGCTTTGTATAACTCATAAAGCCAAGACCCTCCCTGACGTTTATAGTGATGCCTAAAGCAGAGTGAATTTCATGTTCCTGCTAGAGTGAAACTGAGTAGAGTAGTATGTTTGGGAACCAAGGCCAGACTAAAAGGAAGGGCCTTTGTAGTGAAGGAAAATGTGACTGGATTTAGTTACAAAGCTGTAATGAGGGCCAGGAGTCTAGGTGGAGCTCAGTTCTAAGGAGAAGTTGTAAGTTATATCGCAAAATTTCCACCGCCTCCTCCCTACCGCTACAGTAAAGAATTCATTGAAGCTAAAATTCCAATAAGATTGAAGTATATTTGGGCTTGTCTGAGATCCATCATTACCTTATTTTACCTGACAGATACTCAGAACCCAAATTCTCCTGTCCAGCCCACCTAGAGCGTTGACCCATGGGAAGAAGAGACATTCTCCATTCTTAAGTTCCACAGCTACATGCAGATCTGGAGGAGAAAAGGACCACAGTGACTACACAGAACTGCTTTCGAACGTGGCAAGCACATCAAGTTAAGAGTTGTCATCTGCCTTTGTCTCTGCCCTGAATTTTAATAAACAAATATAACTAAAGGGTTTGTTCGTTCACCGTGGTTGGTATTATATGTTAACTCTTTTGAAAGAAAACAATAGGAAAGAAGAAAAGTTATAAGAATAGTTATTGATATGCCTTATTTAGAAGGGATTCTGGAATATGTCTGTAACTTGATTCCGTTTTTAATTAATTCCTGAGGTAAGAGAAGGAGAAAAAAAATGCTTCAACAATTTTTCTTTTTCTCTGGTTGATGTTGGTGGAAAGGAGCCTTATAAACTTCTACTGCAAATTAGCTGCTGACACATTGGTAACTAAAGTTCATCTTGTTTTATAACAATAAAAAATAAGTTCATAAAATTATAAGGCCAATACTTACTCATGGTAAGATACAGTACAAACGTGTATGTAATGTTAAGTAAACATTCTCTTTTTTCCCTATTCCTTTCACATGACCTCTAGTCACAAAACCCAATAGTAACCGTTATTAACACTTCCTAGTGTGTTCTTTTAAAAATTTGCTATGCATGTATGACATTTATAGGGATATTCTTTTCTATTTAAAGAATAAAATCAAAAACAATACTTTGAACTTGCTTTTTCATTAATAACATTAGAAACATAAACTCTTTCATGCTTCCATTAAACTAAATTATCAAATAAAAGGTTGCATTTATTTATGGATGTATCAAAAACTAATGTTAGAAACACAAATTTAACAGAAATACAGATATTTTCAATATTTAAGACTACCTACAATTTTTTTGTTGGTAAATAAGTTGAAGGGAAAATAAAAGAAAGAAATTTGAACTTTCTGCCCAGAAAATATGAAAGAAGAAAACATAAAATTCCAACCCCTCACCCAAAATATGTGTATATATATTGGCAAACGTGGAAATAAGTATGAATATGGAATTTTTAAAAGGAATACTATTTTTACTGGGGTTGAAAAATAGTTAAATAGAGATATTGGCTAAATGAAGTGAGGAAAAGCTAATGACTCCATTGGTTGATTCTCTTAGTCCATAAGTTATTCTCCAGAAATTTAAGTGTTTTGACAGGAGCATAAACTCAGCATCCTGCAGCTGGAACATAGTCCCAGGAGCGAAATTTACACACAGAATTTCTGGCTCACCATCAAGAAAACTTTTATCCAAATAAATCAAAAAGATTGTAGTGCTGGAAGGGACAATAGAATTCCCAAAAGAGACAGAGTCGACTCCCCCCATATGGAGACATTCTGTACCTTCCAAAAGCATTTACCTTCCGTCTTCTAAAAATCACCACTGTCGGTAATTCTCCAATATCTTTGTGTGATGCAGTCCATAGCCTCATACCCTTGTGGTTAGAATCATATGGTTTTCTGGAAGGCTAATTGCAAATTATTTCAGCTATAACTCAGTCAATTCATCCTCTGTTGTTAGCGAAAGAAAACTGAACACAGCCTTGCAGTTCATTTAGTCTAAGAGGAATATTAGCACGTGTCAGTCTACAATATCCCCTAGAGAAATAATTTTTCCAGTTTATCATAATGCACTTAAAAGTTTTAGCAATACCTTTGTAAAAGCATCAGCGTTATTTGTATGTGCCGTACGCAGCTGGGTGAAAACACGGTTTTGATCACTGCTCTGGTATCCCTTACATGGCAGGAAGCAGGAGAGAGTGCATAAAGTGAGAGATCTCAGCCCTGCCTGAGAGCTGTTTACTCTGTGGTGGGGAAGAGGTAAAAGTCATTTTGAAATGTGGGCTGCAGCCGCAGAAGAAATAGTTTTGAAATAAAATAAAACAGCTGAAGAGCTTTCATTCTGAATAGAATCTGGATCTATTGGTCCCAAAACAAAAATTCTACACAAGGTTCTTAAAGAACAACCAAGCAAACCCCAGGAGGAAAAAGGCACAGTGGGATAAATGTGTGTTCTGCTAAAGAAAATACATGGAAAAACAGCGTTGTGAGTGGAATAGAGCCGAGGAGAAAACATAAAGTATTCATGGGTTGATTTCAGGGAATTCAAAGAAATAAACTTTTATGTGAAGTTGTAAATGAGCCATATGAAGGACCAGGGAAAAGGAGAAAATGATCAAAGACCAAAAAAAAAAAGTACATAGGATATTAACCTTGCAGAAACAGCCTGTTTGATTTAAAGAACACACGGAAACGATCCAGAAAGTAAAGGCAGAAAATGAAATGGGAATACAAAGGGCATTGAGATAGAAGATAAAAGGTTTTATAGATAAATAAAGTAGCAATAAGCTTAGGAGAGCCACTGTTGCCTCTTGAGAAACCAAAAGTCAACTGGGTAATGGAAGAGGGAGCTAGGATGCGATGCGCTGTCTGATCACTTTTTTCTCCAGCAAAAAAGCACAAGCAAACGTGCTAACAGTACACTGGTTTCTTCCAAAGGTAATGAGACACTGAAAAAAAAATAATGGAAATTGAGACTGGCTCAAAATATATTTTAAAAAAGCACAATTCTTAAGCCAGCTGAAACTAGAAATCGGAAGGGACTACTGGTGATAGAAGAAGAAATAAATATTTGCACGGAATGATTAGTACAAAAAAAATGTAGACTTAGAGTACATTTTTATATGGGCTAACAATTCTTTTTTTGCCATTAAACTTACTAATATTTTTAGGTACAGTATGAGATGGATTGTTGGTCAAACAAAATAAAATTGCTTTTCTATTTGAAAGAAATAATGAAAACGTTATAGATATATCATTTTTTGAAGTTTTCTCATGGTATAATTTCACTTCAAGTTTTGTATGGCTCTAACTCAATATAAATCTTGTGGAGATATCATGGAGAGATGTTTACCAAATACCTTTCTTAACTGCTTGCTAAACATTATTTCTATTATACTAAATTGTTTAGAAAATTTCTATAGAATATTTGAATACTTTCTGTTCATTAATATTCCACTTTAAATTCACTACAAATAAAAGTAAAGGTAGTCAATAGTGGCTGTCAATATGGTGAGTTAGATAAAAACACATTCACTTCTGTTTGGTGTGCTCCATTCCTGTCAGATGCAGGCAGATGACAAGAAGCAGTTAAGCAGTTAAATCTAAAGAGCAATTACAACAGTAGGAATATTTAATTAACATGCATGATTTCTGGTCCACATCTCCATATCCCATAATTTTCTGTATCTGATGGCATCACATTTTCCTCCTCGTTTTAGAGGAATTGATTTTCTACATTGAATCTAGTGTTATACACAGCCCCTACTTGGTCCAGGTCATTGAATCCAGACACGTTAAGTTGTCTCCATCGCTCTTTATTCACCAGAAGCAAGAAAGTCAAAGAAGTTTAGAAGTTTTCAAGTTCTCACCACTTTTTCAGATCAAAAATAATTTATTACCTCATATTACATCATGTAGGTCCAAGAATGGTTTACTATGTGGTATCCTGATATTTTAAAAGTGTAACTTCAATAATATTCTCTTCATGTCAGCACAAGAATACTGCAGACTTTTACCCGAGTTAACAGAGAACTTGGGAAAATAACTTTAATGTGTTCTTTAGAGAGTCACCTCAAGTATCTGTACGACATTATCAAAAGGAGTTATTTTTTCTTTAATGAAAGGAGTGGCTATTCTTTAATGATAAATTTTACAAGCTATCCAGAAAATGCTTTCAATTGCAGCACGATTGTAACCGAAATGCAGATATCAGGGCATCAGTCTTTTCTTCTCTCAGCCTGAATAATTTCACTAATGCTCAGAAGAGTTGTGCTTGCAGAGAGGACCTCTGTTGACCATTCAGTCTTAAATTATTTCCCATCAGTAAGTGCTCTATTAAGGTAATACAATTTATACAATCTACACTGCAGCACAGTGTTGATTTTAAATTGATTCAACTGTATAATGCATACATTACCATCAAAACAAATATTCCAGAATGGATAGCTGATATAATGCAATACTCTGTTGATATAATTAACAATGTAAACAATTTACCCTGCAATGTCTTGCCATGCAGCTAGCAGATTCTGAAGATAGAAACTGATCATCTTCTGGGATGGACTATGAGCATCTGATTTCTGCCAAATGTAGCATTAATTACTGTGCCAAAATGACACAAAGTGCCAATTCTTTAGTAATCTTTATTTGTCAATTAGCTTACTATCATGAGTATAAATGGTTGAGGAAGCTGTCTCTTGCAGTGAATGGTGTCATTCAAATTTCTCTGGTTTTACTTTGTCTTTTAATCAACACGTTAACTAGTTTGTAAATCACATATTAGAAATGAATTGGGTTGTAGGGTTTCTTATTCTCATGTCCTTCTAGCCTCAATCAATTTAATAAGATATGTTGTAAAGCTGGCCTTGTCCAATTCCTTAAAACTTAGGGAAATGAATAAAAGAACCAGAGGTTTCTGCCAAAACTGGATTTTTTTACTATAAGCAAAAATATTTAATATCATGGTGAAGTGTAACATTATTTCTTGATGTGCTTAATTTTCAATGTCATAATATTGAAAATTAAGCACATCAAGAAATAATGCTGTTAGCCAGGGGAAAAAGACAATAGAAATTATGTTATTTTTGCATCAAACTTTGTCCTCTTTCACTAGTATCTAAATTGTCCTTAGTTTCTAAAGATACATATTAACTAAATATACTACTAATTTTATATCACTGGAACCTTTGGATTGATTCAGCCCCAAAGTAAGCAAGGCAAAAACGTTATCACAGCAATCTTCTAAACTCGGGCATCTTTACGGCGTGAAGCAAATGTAGGGTCCAAAATATTATAGAATCTGCCCAACTGATGGGCTTCGTAGGGTAAGAGCCATGTATACCAGGTACTCTGTGAAGAGGACAAATAATTAGGGGCTCGACAGAAGCCTATATTTTAATTCTATAAGAAAAATTTTAAAGAATTCCTGTGCTATTTCTAAAATGAAAATTGTTCTTGCATGGGAACACCTTCTATTGCCTTTGACATTCCAAAGACTGAGTTCGATATTTTGCATACTATGCTCCGCACATAAAATTGATAAGTAGAAAAAACCAGCCCTGCTCTTAATACCAGAGCAGCAATGATCTGGGAAACTATGGTTAGATACACAGAAAATGATTAGATAAAGGTAGAGACACACCTAGGCAGTTCCGAAAACAAATATTGACTAAATAAATAGCATACACAATTCATTTGAAGCTAAATCCATAGAAAGTGTCTGGCGATGCTGATTTTTTTCCCAAAGCTTTGTGGTTAAAAGTATTCATTTAACATAAGTCCAACTTTCAAATGCAAACACAGAGAGTGACATTGTTTCCAGATGTAGCTTTTAGCAGATCATGTCTTTAGTAATTAAGTGCAGTCAGATCTGAAAAGACTAGTAATTGAAGCAACATAGAACACAATTTATTGCCAAACAATTCCAGACACCAGGAAGAACGTAGAATTAAAGTGCCTCAAACCTCAGACTCCATGTTCTTGGAAGCTGCTTTTATGCCTTAAAGTAATGACATTCATTTTGTTTTAATACACACACACACACATACAATAAATAAATAATAAAATTAGTTGACTTGAACAGACAGAGGAAGTTCCTGGAAATATCTCATCCCCTCTGGGGTATCCATTGTTTTAGTGTTACTTTGTTTTGTTTTGTTGTACTTGTATGCATGATATTATTTAGTACAGTAATTGAACACATAATGAAAACTCTTTAGATGTCCACTTTACCCCGCCCTATTTAGCCCAAACGACAGACAGTTTGACTCCAAACCTGAACATCAGCTCTTAGCTCTCAACTCTGATGTGCTCAAAATAGTTTATGTCCATGTATAAACTGAACCATCAGAAATAGGACCTTGAGCCATTAAAACGTCAGAAAATCGAGTTCACAGTGAGGCAATGGCTAAGTTTCGAAGCCCAGAGCCTGCATCATTGTCAGAGTCTCGGGATTATTTAGGTGAGTTGATTTACTAACATGGCAGCCAACAAGATTTGTGTTCTTGGAAGTTGATTTGTAGACTGAATTCATTGTGTCCCTCAAACTGTAAATAATATCTTCTTAGAAACGAAATTTCAAAAAAGCCACTTTTAAATATCAAACAACCATACAAAAGTCCTCAAATGTATTATTCTATTAGGGGATGGATGTTGGAGCCCCAGGCAAGACCTGCTTTAACACATTCTCACTAGAAAGACTAAAATGATGAAAATAGATTTTTCTGTTCTTTATAAGTCGTTTCTCACTCTGATGCTTTTTTTAAAAAACACAAGTGACCACAATAGAAAACAAAACATAAGAAAGATTTTTTCTCCTACTTTATTATGCTCTTAATCTCGTTACATTTTTTAGAATTAAATACTAATATCTACGAGCTTCTAGGAAATCCAGTTTATAAAGAGTCAGTGTCTCATTGCTTCTTATAGATGTAATTGATACAATTCCGATCAGACTGGAGTTTATATTCAATTCTCTTTGTCTTCAAAAGCACTTTACAAAGGTCAAATTTTAATTTTTTGCCTGGTATCCTTGGATAGGAAGATATTCCAGGAGGATTATGGACCAACCATATGCATTGTTTTAAATAATAAACTTGTATTTGAACCTTTTTATATTTGTCTCTAGTACATAAAACACAAAGCTGGTTAATTCTTACTTGTCAACAGAGTAGCCACTGCCTATAGAATATGACTTGAACGTTGTAGCAAAATGTACATGAGTGGAATAACAAAAAGTTAGCTGTTAGAAGACATTTATCAAAGATGTGAAGAAATTGAATTACAGTCATGGGTCCCTTAATGACAGAGATACCATTTTGAGAAATGCATTGTTAGTGGGAGCGTGATAGAGTGCACTTACACAAACCTAGATGGTGTAGCCTACCACACACTTAGGCTACATGGTACTAATCTTATGGGACCACCATCATATATGCAGTCAGTTGTTGACAGAAACGTTGTCAAGCAGCACATGACTGTATTCATTTGGCAAAGCTTTAGTTAAAAATGAAACGTAGCCTTGGTTTTCATCAAGAAGTGGGTAGAAGAAATATGATTCGCCTTTTTTCCAGCATACTTTTGTTTTTCACCTAATAACATCCCCGCTTTCCTAGGGACAATTTTGTGCATTTTGCCCTCACAAATGGGTGTCTGACCTAAGGCCCAGGGAACAGGTGTACAATGTGCATGTAACCAATGCAGGCCACTCAAAATCCTCCTTGGGCCAAACTACCCAGGTATTCAATAAAGTATTTGATTTCTCCTGGGATTACCAGGCTGGTAGGATGTAAGTCTTGGGAAATCAGAGAATTCTTATCCCATCATGGAAATCAAGCATGCCCAACAGGTAAAGAGGCAAATGGAACCCTGAAGATGTTGTTTGAAGCCCCGGATCCAGGCATACCAGAATCAAATGAATCCCTGGTTTATTATCTCATTACACGAAACAATAAATGTCAATATTTTTGTTAACTAGGATTGGGTTGATTTTCTTGTAACTGAAGGGATTTTGGCTTATACTATTACTAGAATATGTGACATTTAAGCATTAGGACTACATTTAATTGGACTGTCCAAAATTCCTTTTTGCTTATGGCTTTGCTATTTACTAAATCTTCTAGGGGCTTCTTTGGGGTGTTTTTTGGATAGGATGCATCACGAGACAGAATTCAGGAATTCATTCATTCCATGATAATTATTGATATTTACTATGGGCCAAGTGAGCTACATCAACATGGTCGCCAGTCTCAAAGAGTTTACATCGCAGTGAGGAAGACAGACAAAAACAAATAACAAAAAAGATTAATTTTGTAAGTTTGATGAAAGAAGCAAACAAGAGTATGGGAGTGTGTGCTTAATTGAAGGATCAGCAAAGATCTCGCTGAAGCATTAATAGCAAAGCCAGACTGCAAGAATGAAAGAAAAGTCACTGTTTGAAGAGAGAAGAAAAAGAATATCCAGGAAGAAGGAACAATGTGTGCAAATACTCTAAGGCAGAATAAAGAGTGGCTTGTGGCAGGAATGGAGAGAAGTCTAGCACGACTGGACACAGTCAGCAAGATGACCTTGGAAAGAGAATGAGGTTCACAAATCAAGAAAGATTTTGTAGATTATCATTGTTATTTTGAAATATTTTTATTCTTGTATACTGCAAAACCATTGAAGATTTCAAAGCATGGAATAACATGATTAGATTCATGTTGATAAAATCACTCTGATATTGTGCAGATGAATTTTAGCAAGTAAGTGAAAAGGAAAATGAGGCGAGTTAGAAAACTGTTACATAATCTAGGGGAGAGATAATGGTTTCCAAGGATAGGGAAATAGTAGTGGTCTACAGGAAATATCTTGCAGATGAAGTTGATAGGACTTGTTGATGGACTGGAATATTAGAGGAGAGGGAACAGTAAGAACCTAGACTTCTAACTAACGTAATTATGTGGTTACTGGTTTCTTGTTCTCACGTAGAGAATATTCAGTGAAGGAAGGATTTGAGGGACACGAGACCTTGGTGACAACAACACAAGAGTTTCGGACACATTAACTCTGAAATGTCTATCATTACAGATTGCTTACTATGAACCAAGTAAGCTCAAAGTGTTTACATTACAGTGAGGAAGACTACAATAAAAAAAAAGTACACAAAAAATTAAATAACTATGAATTTTGTGACTTTTACAGAGAAAATTAAAATGTATAAGAGGTTGGAGAGTGGAGAGAGATGGCCTGAAGATATAAAATTATGGGTCAAGTTGAGAGATTTGGCCTGAAGGTATAAATTTGAGCATCATCAGCATGAAGATTATGTTTGAATTTGTGGCACTGGGTGAGATCACATTGGAAGCGTGTGAACATGGAGCAAGGGCAAAGCCATAGAGAATGCAATAGAGAGACTGGAGGAAAAATTGGCATCTCACACTCTGGCTAAAACTATGTAATCTTTTTCCTGCCGGAGTTTCTATTCTGATAAATCAGGAAATGTTCAAAAAGTGAACTTGAAAGAGTTTCAGTCATACCCCACTGTATTTTTATAGACACTTTGATCTTTGCCCAATTAAAACATATTTTATGTTTATTTTATTATTTATGCTTCTTTGATATGTCGTGTCCATATGAATGGACAGGAAAGTAGTCATAACTTGTCTAAGAGTTCCCGGTCCACGTGTGAGGGATCAAGAACCAAAACTAGAACTCTGGCAGCTGACTCTAATGCATACATTGCCTAGATCCCATATGGTTTTGAGCTCCTTTTCTTGCCTCCATTAAAGACAACCAGATAATAAAATCCCAGTGAGCAGAATTAAAGTTCTTTAAGCCCTTTGTGAGATATCATTGGTTACTTTAGATATTTACTTATAAATTATTCTGAGTCATAGACTTAAAATTGGTCAGAAGGTCAATGACTTGGTTTCTGTATGTATAATAATCATTAGTGCATTTTTGAAAATGTCCTTTTACTGAGTAGTAAACCACCATATATAGTTATTGCCAGGATTGGTTCACACTTAAAACAATCATACCCTTCACTTCCAACCAAGAAAACAGAAGCACAAAAAGTTTGCAGACAGGTTTGAGCATACGGTCACACATGTGGTAAGAAATATGTTTAATTTTACAGTGTGTCACTATTTAAAGTATATTCCATTCTAACTAATACTATAAAATAGCTTATGTTCAAACTTGGTATTAGTCAGAGATATGAATACAACTAAGGATTATAGCATGTATTTTTTTAAAGACGGACTATAGCATGTTTTTTAAAAGATAAAACATTTTTTTCTTGATATTTCTATAGTTTAAAAAGCCATTACCAGAATCATCTTTAGAATAAGCAAATAAATAGTAATAAATTTGAGCTAAAATACATTAATTTGCTCTACCACAGAATTATGCCACAAGCTTTAAAAGTAACTTTTAAACTGAATCACACATATTATTATTAATTGGTTGGTTCCCATTATAGATAAATCCATAAAACTAAAGTGGATTTAAATCATATTTTCAGAGAAAACCAAGTAAGTGTTTGGTTCCCATAATGTTGGATGAGACTTTATAATGACCTAGTTCCCTTGTTTAAAAGTACAGCAGAAGATCTTCAGAATGAAATTTAAGGATTTCTTATCCGCTTTCCCTTTAAAATGAAACTGGCAAATGGTAGGCAGTGTTTGGCTATTGTTAGGTATACCAAAAAAATTAAAAAGATGAATGAATGAATAAATAATTTTTACGTTTAAAAAAGACTTATAGAGACCTATGTTTCACTTAGGAAGATACTAAATAGAATTAAAAGTGTTGTACTCTAAATTCTGAGAAAGTCAACCGAGATATTCCAATCAAGTACATGGCAATGACTATATTTCACACAAACATGTATATGTTTTGGGTTTTGGTGAGTGAAATTCATAGTTATTTAACTCCTATCACATATCATCCAAAAACTTCATCATAGTTTAGATCTGATTAAAACATGGCCATAGAGGATACTAAGATATGACATCTCCTCCTGAGCCTCATGCTGATAGACTTGAGGTAGAGAAGTTCTTTGACGTGCATCCTGAGTACAAGACAATGTCAAAAGAAGTTTCTAAGGCAGATTAGGTGTTGTCATGAACACCAATATAAAATCCATAATGCTTTAAAACATTAAAACAGCACACTGTATATTGTTTTTCATTTCATGCTCCTTAAACACTGAACTCATTTTTTTTGAGTCAATCTTCTTTACTCCTTTATATGCCTTTGGCAGATACTGTTTTTCTTCATGCTATTTACAAGCTGAATTTCCTTGCTTGTCTTTCAGCTTCTTAGTTTTTTCTTTGGTTTTCCTCAGTCTTTTTTTGTTAAGCAAAAAACAAAAGTTGAATCCAAGTATATTTGAGCTTGTGTAATGAAATGCCTTAAATATCTTGGCTATAAATAAATTAACACCTAAAATAATATATGAGTATATTTTAATCTATAAATACATTAATAGGGTACATATTTAGGCATTTATTCTACATAGTATATTAAGACATACTTCTATACATTTTGCTTAATTCATCTTTATCATTACACTCAGTGTAATTACACTCATTTTCTCACTTTATTCTCTCAAAGTAGGCATTAATTATTTATGCTCTATTAGTGATTTGCAATCCCACCTATGCCTGTTGTTCCACAGCAGTACCTCCCCTGAGAACTTTGGCTGATAGTGTCAGGTCTACAGGGAAATGCTGGATGCTGCAATATGAGAGAGAACTGTGGGGTGATTGCCACTTCAAAGCCACGATGAGACCTAGAGACCTACCCAGAGTAGGCGCTCAATAAGTATATTATTATTATTAATTACTATACCCACATCTTCCGTTTTATAATACTATGACACTTACAATGTATGTTTCTGGAAAAAAGTCCTTATTTGTTATTTCATATATGTTTTGAAATTTTTCTGAAACATACAGGCAGATAGTCTGTCTAGATTTTCTTGGTCCCTATTAGTTTTCCTTGAGTGTGGGGTTAATACGGTAGCCAAAGACATATCTCTATCACATAATCACCTGATCTGTTACATGGTAGTTGAAAAATCAAGTAAATAAATTTAATTGAGAATACGAGCACATAATAAAATAGGAGTTTTGCCCAAGGTCACAGTTAAAAAAAAAATGAGAAAGCCAGAAGGTGATTCCAGAAGTGCAGACACCTAACCTTTCTCTCCACTGGAATATATTTCCAAGATAAGTTATTTATCTATAGGGTGTGGGGTGGAGAGGGCCAGAGTTCAGTGCCTAGCATTTGAAAAAACATATATCTCTCATGTTGAAATCCAAGCAAAGGGAAAGACCATGTTGTTAGCCTACGAAGTCCAAAGTAGAAAGCTTTTTGCGCTGTAATGTTATCTCCTGCTGAACTCAGAGTATCTTACCAAGGAAACAGCTACTTGTTTAGGCATTTGCTTTCAGTTGATCAATCAGCTCCAAGACCGGTTGACCACGGATCTGTCTCTAATTGTAAAGCATGGCAGTGGTCTTTGACTCCTCAGTAGACTGAATTGCTGTGGTTGTATTTACATATCCATTATGGTCCATCCTGCCTCCTCTCATTGCCCATCCTGGGATTGTTGCATTGATTAGAAAGTTGAGACACTGAAGAATCACTCTTTTCATCACCTTTTGAAGACACAGCTGTTATTGGGGGCATTAGAGAATATAATATCTTATAACTTGTCTATTTTCTTATTCTCATTCACAGAAAATGAAGTTATTTACTTTTTTTCTTGGTCAAATTATACTTTCAACTGTTATTGGTTGAAACATGAAATTGACATTTTTAAGGGCCAAAAATATAATTCCATTTAATATGTTTACCTAATGCCTGCTGACTCAAAACTAAGAGTCACTTCGTATGAATTACACTACAATGCCAAAGAGCATGAAATCTAAAATTAACCTGCCTGGGTTCAAATTCCAGGTCCCCTATTTATCCAGCATGACTCTGAGCAAATTGCTTAACAGATTTTCTATGTATGTTTCCTTGATTTTAAAATGAGAATAATAACAGCCTTACTTCATGAGATTATTTTAGATATCAAATGAATTAACATTTGTAAAGTGCATAGAACAATGCCTGGACTAAAAGTATTTGTTAAATTAAAAAATATATATACATATGTGTGCGTGTGTGTGATATATATATATATATATATATTATATATAATTCACTTCCAGAGGTATTAACTCCATTTTATAGATACAGTAATTGATAACTTGACCATGAATTAACCCTCTCATCTGTTAAAATTATATTGAAACTTTACATTCTGGTTACCCTGGTTACTGAAAGGTTTTTACAGACTACTGGAGAAGTTAAGATATGTGTTTTTTTAAAAAAAACTAATTCTATGAAGAACACAAGAAAGAAGCACAGAAAAAAGCAGTAATTAGAATGACAATCCAGGAAAGATGTATTTTTTTAATAACAAACACTGAAATTCATGGCCTATTATCACACAATTGCCAGAATATCTGATTATATATATTTAGCACAATCTAAATGATTATCAAACAATGCAGAAACTTGAGAAAAATTGGGCCTCCTGGAAAAGGCCATTTTTGTAAACCATCTCCCTATATGAGGTCAGGGTCCATAATTAGGAGAAATAATCTAGTGACACTCAAATTGTGCTGTTACAGTTTACTTTTCTATCTTTTCTGTTTTCTGAAAAGAAAGTAACAAATTTAAGACCTGCTGGAAAGAAAAAAGGTAAGAGAGCTAAATCGTTAGCCACAGCAGCAGTATGTGATGATGTTTAAAGCAGGAATTCTAAATTTGACTCCCTGGGTTCAGGAACTAGTTTTGCCACTCTCATGCTGTGTGACTTTGAGCAAGTAACTTTACTTGTCTGTGTAGTGATTTCTCCAAGTGTTAAATAATAATAATAATAAGGTTCTTTTTGTTTGCTCGCAAAACAGTACAGTGCTAAATATAAAAGACGCGTTCAATAAATCATGAATAAACAACATAGTTACTAAGAGCATAGTCTCTGAAACAAGATTGCCTACACTTGAATCTTGGCTCCAGCAATTACAAGATGTGAAAAGTTCACAAATATTTCTTAAACACCCTATAACTAACAATTGAAATGAAAGTTTCAAAAATCTACACATTTACAAACATTATTGTAAGGATAGAGTGAGACTTTTTATTTAATTTACTTTGAAAGAATCATTCAGCTCTAATTCATTAAACTATAAATATGATCTCATATTTAGTAGCTTAAACAACAACAGGTAAGCTTCTGGAAGACCATATGGCACTGGAAATATTGCGAGACCATTTTCTGGAAACTATAATCTACCACAGTCTACTCTCTGATCATTATAATTTACATCCTCCCCATGTGCAAGATACAGTCACCCCTTCCCCAAGGTCCCCCAAAGTCTTATCCATTATGGCATTAGTTTCAGGATTGAGGTCTAGGATCTCATCATCTAAATCAGGTCCAATTATAGATGAAGCTCCTCAAGTGCAATTTGTCTAGTACAGCTTCTAGAAATTAGTTCCTGTTGAGGTGAAGACCTGTAAACTAAACAGACAAGTTATCTGCACCCCACAACCCCAACACCCCATAGTTAGACATGCTATAGATCCTTCAGTTTAAAGGGAAAAACATCTAATGCACCTAGGAATCAGAGGTCCATAGAAATTCTGAATTCCAGCTGGGGACACATTGCCAGGAATGATTCTCCACAGCTCTTGGCTTTGCCTTCTGGGCTTTTGGTAGTTTCCTCAAAGTCATTCTTCATTTGCCATAAAAAATTGTTGGTGTTGCAGATGAATGGTTTCTTCCAGCCTGCTTCTTACCTACAAAAGTTTGAGCATCCAAAGGCCTCTTTTCATTTGACACTACCTCTGTCTTTAAGTCCAAGCTGGCAGTGTTTCCACCAACTCTGAAAGAGTCTATAGATTTCTGATAAATCTTATCGCAGTTTATTCCTTTAGATAAAATCCACACTCATAAATCTCCTTGAAATAAGACTTTCTGTATAGCGGATTTTCTATAAGGGTATTTTAGGACAATGTCCCTTATGGTCTTAGAAGAATTATTTCTTGAACAGAGAGGATCTATGAGCTTCTAAAAGGAATTTTTGTCTGATCAGAGTACTATCTTAAATCCTTCTGAACACTTAACAAATGGTTATACAGTTATATTCCCTTCATCTATAGACGAGGTTTTTATGAAAACACAATGGTACGACCTTTCTTAAGTTTCTTAAATTTAGTATTGTTTCCATCTGGAGAGGCTGGGAATGGGGAACAAGTTTATTTTCAAACCCAACAAGTACTTGTTCATTTGTATTTACTAGTTTTCTTTTTAGTTCATCTTTTTCCTCTTGAATTTTACAACAGGCAGTGAAAAGAAGTCAGGAAGCACCTTCATCACTCTTCCTGAAATCTCCTTAGCTAGGAAACCGGCTCGTTAGTTATATTTTCTATTTTCCACATCACTTCAGGAAGCTGCTGTAAGACTTTCTACCACTATACGAGTTCTCCCTAGTCTCCAGCTTCCAATAGCATCTTACTTGCCTCTAAGCTATGATCAACAGCCAACCCAATGCCATCAGGCTTTTTGCCTTTTGTTCTTCCAGCTTCTGCCTCCCCGCAGTCCTAGATCTAAGTTAGAGGCTAAGTTTGAGGTTTCCTTACATTAATACTCTGGTTAAAAATATATATATATGTATGTGTATATATATATATGTATATTCTAGTTATCTATTGCTACTCTGTTAACCATGGCTTGTTTTTTTTTTTTTTTTTAAGGAAGATTAGCCCTGACCTAACTACTGCCAGTCCTCCTCTTTTTCTTTGCTGAGGAAGCCCAGCCCTGAGCTAACATCCATGTCCATCTTCCTCTAGTTTATATGTGGGATGCCTTACCTCAGCATGGCGTGCCAAGTGGTGCCATGTCTGCACCCGGCATCCCATCCAGCGAACCCCAGGCCACCGAGAAACAGAAAGTGCACACTTAACTGCTGTACCACTGGACCAGACTCAACCATGACATTTTTTTCCATGCTGTTATGCTTGGACATCTAGGGTCTTACTGTCCCTGGAAGGACTGCCCCTCCCAGGGCCAACCAATTCCTAGGGACTGTAGGGATAGTAAACAACTCACCCTTAAACGTGCCTTTCAAATGCAAGCCAAGCAATTTAGAGCCCCCACTTCCAACCAAAGCCACTATTCCTCTGCTCTGATCACCCCAGGTTCAGATACCAGACAACTAAGGACAGCACCTCTGCCCCAGAGCCCACTGAAAATATTCAAACTAGCCAATCTGAAGCCTGCTTACCCTGCCCACTCCTTCCTCTGGAAACACAATAAAGTTTCTTGCCCACACTTCCCCTTTGCTCTTTCTGCCTCCTGACAGACCCTGGTGCTTCCCTGTGTGGCCTTCTGTGGCATGGTGCATTCTCTCCTCTTGCAAACTGTATATAATAATGTTTTCAATGACAGTCCTTTCCTGATCTTCTGGCCTTGCCACATGCCTAAATGGTAATAAAACCTCTATTTAAAAAGCAGTTACACAACAAATCATATCAAAGGTAGTGGCTTAAAAGAACACATTAACTTGGCTCACTGAATTTGGTAAGGCACACTAGTTTAGCTTATAAACTAGTAGAAGCAACATGGTTCTATGGGTAGAACCCGTGGATGGAATAGAATCTGTAACTAGAAAGTCCTATGAAAAGCAGAAGATCATTGTCAGATCTAGCGATGAAAGGTGAAAGAATGGCGAGAAAAGATGAGGCAGGGTAACACTCTGCTGTACACAGCATCTCTAGGAGTCAGAATTAACTCAACAGCACTAACAACAGCAAATCATGGCTCTGGAATAGTGCATGGGGCCAGAATTGTGAGGAAGACATTTCTGAGAAATAAAATCACCCACGTGGTCACAATTCGAGAAAAAGCTAAATAAAGTGGATTTTGTTCATCTTCCTACATTGGTAATTCTATAAAATAAGCCAAGTAAAATGGTTGATATTCACTGTCAAAAGCAATAACATTCCTGAAAATCACATATCTGGAATATAATTAAAATTTGAGTTGGAGCATATCATTTTGGTTCATGAGACACTCCTCTTACAACTACCTCAAATAGTTAACGTGTCAATTCTGGATGTTTGAATCCACAACTTCTCCCCTATAGAAATAAGTTAGATCATTTGTATAGACTGGGAAAACTGTCCCTTTGTCACCCATACCCACATTAAAAGCTAGAAATATTTTTTAAAATTTTTTTACTTAATCATTCTAACTACCAAATTATTTTTGCCCTTTATTTTTCTAACCATCCCTATGAATTCACAAATACTAATTTATTATCCATATTTGTCAGAAATGGAATTCAATATAATGGAATCTTCCTGGTAAAGTTTTCATCTCAAGTGTCATTCATTCATTTATTCAACAGGTGAGAGTAAACAGTGTGCAAACAGTGTTCTTCCCTACAATTTGGTACCTGGGATTATACAGATTATCATAGATTGTTTTTAATTCTGAATTTACATTTATCTTTCCAAAAGCTAAGATTTAGAGATGTCTTATTTCAAAAGTAGTGATTTGACGCTGTATATTTTAAATTGAATTTAAATTAATTTTTCCTGGTGAGGTTGGGGATTTAATTCCATCTCTTGAAATAAACATCCCCTAGGGGTGTTGCAACAGCAATCAATTAACCATTTATAGAATTACTGTTCTAATAAAATTTTAATTAGTTTCTCTCTCTTCCTGTCTTAAGTGGTTGATGGTGTTATCATCAGAATTATATAGTAGATTCTGAGATTTTTATTTTTTCATAACATCTGGGGAAAAGCAGTGCTCTGATTAAGCAAAAGATATACACCTTTTCTTCAAGAATTCCAGATTTATAAATTGTTTGCTTTTGATAATGAACATTAGAAATATCCATTCAAGGGGCCGGCCGGTGGCCAAGTGCTTAAGTTCTTGCTCTGCTTCCGTGGCCCGGGGTTTCGCTGGTTGGGATCCTCCACACAGGCACGGCGCCACTTGTCAGGCCACATTGAGGCGGTGTCCCACATGCCACAACTAGAAGGACCCACGACTAAAATACACAACTATGTGCTGGGGGCATTTGGGGAGAAAAAAGCAGAAAAAAAGAAAAAGAAATATCCATTCAACTCATAAAAAGTTCAGCTTATAAAATTTTAGAAAATGAAAGAAAATTAAAAGATGGCTATTTTGTTATTATTCCTCTGATCAAGCCTGAAAAGATGTAATGTAATGTGTAAATGCTGAATTCTTATTTTGAGTAAATAAAACACCTAAAACTCTTGAAATTATTATAAGAACTCTGATTTAAGACTATGTACATACAATGTCTTTAATACAATGAAATTGGTCATTGTTGACTTGTTACTGGAATTTCCTGGTGGTAATTAGAGGGTTGAATCGCTGTTATTTTGAAGCATATCCTGAAGGGGACAAAAAGAAGACTTTTTAAACAATAGAAATCATTTATTTAATTTGTAAAAGGATAATAATGCAGGCAGAACAGGGGATACTGAACTTTCACCTGTGGAGAGTAAATGAAGCAGAGCAAATGGTAAAGCACAAGTCACACTTAAAAACTTAGCACAATGTGAGCTCCATAGAATATAATGAGAGCAAATCATGATAGCTGTGCAAGAATGTTAACTTACCTTGTCAACAGGAGCACATTTGTTCCTTTTATACAAGATCAGATTTGCTTCGGGCAATTCAGGGCAGAGCAATTGATAAATCAGCATGCATTCAGGCAGTGTTTTGAGCCAAGTATTTACATTTTTATTTCAGATGCAGTCAAATGGAACTAATATATTTTAAAAGAAAAATCTCATATCTGGGTACTTGGAGAATAATAGTTTCCTGATCGTTTTGAAAATTCCAGAATGATGATTACTCTATATTTTGAAACAAAATAAAGAAACATAATTTTATGTTTATAAATAGTGTTTATAAATATAATTTATAAATAAATGTTTATAAATATAATTTCAAATTTTTCTCAGGCTTTTTTCTTGAAACTTCCCTTTTTCTTGGCTTTCTTGAAACTGCACTTCCCTCTTATGGGCTTCACGGTAGCAAGGGCCTACTCTCATTCTGCTACCCTTCTTTTTCTACACTGACTTTCTTTTAGCTCACTTATTTTCAAATCCTCAAATGGAAGATATCCTTGTTTTATGTTTACATGAATGAGAAGGAGAGCATTCAGGGAGGTACAAATAAACCATGTGCAATCAGATATGTATTGCCTTTCAAGCAACCTACAGAGAAAATCCAAAGATATTAAATTTAGCAAAAGGCTCACAAAATCCAACCAGCTTACTAAATCTCATGATTATGCCAAACCAAACGCTCTTCAGACCCCAAATTAACATCAATCTAGGACTTAAATAGCTTTATATTATAGCCTCAGAGAATAAATAATATTCAGCATAAAAGAAAAACTATTTCTTAAATTATTTATAAGGAGTCTAAAAAACTAAAAACTTGGATATAAAACTGAGCATATTCAACTCAAATGTAATCATATTACTAACCTACAGCTGCAAGAACTGGAAAGAAACCAAAATCTTACACAAGAGATTGGATGGCTTTGCAAACAAGTGCAGTGGAAGATATTCTACTGGAAAGAAACCAATTTACTCCAATAGATAATATAGGGAAATAACCATTGAGAACAATGTCTCTATGAGAACTAGCAACAAGTACAAACTTATTTAAGCCAACTATTCCAGACGTCCACCCACGGGCACAGAGCTGCAAAATCAGACGATGTGACCTGAGTGCCAAAGAAAAACCTTAAAAAAGCACCCTGAATTGCAAAAAAAGGGCAATTGATCTTAATGCCACACAACAGATGGCAAGAGAATGTAGAAACAATTATTTTTTACACCTTGTGCCAAGGTTGGAGCAGAAAGGAGGCAATAAACATTCTCTGTTCTGGTAAGAAAGGATACGGTTGTCAGGCCAAATCTAGAATATTCTGCAGTCTTTCAAAATAGAGTAAAACTCTGAAAACTAAATCTTTATTTTAAACCAGATCATACATTTTAATTGAGCAAAATTATATACAGTGACGTCACATTTCTTTGCCTATGACCAATGCACGTGCTTGATGCCACTCAGAAAACCATCTCTTAAATGTGACAAGTAATACAATTAGAGGAAAAATGTATGGAATTTACTCTAATGATAGGATAGATGATGGAATTTTTGACTCAACACTTTACTTCTTTACTTCATAATTTTCACAATTTTTTTAGCACCCGTTTTATGCAGAGCTGAGCACCAAGATTTACATTTTTCTCATTGTTCATTGCAGGTGGGCAATGCCATAACACAGGTGCAGAAGGTGTAAGACTACAGTGGACCACGTTAATATCATTTTACCATCATTTGGTAATATGGATTGACCAGGACACATAATTTATTCTTAATGACCCAGATATGAAGAGTCCCTGGAATCATTTAATAATACCTACTAGTACTGAGAGGCTCGAGATACTACCTTCGTCGTCTGTTGTCATATATTCAGAGAAGGCAAATTAGCGGTGATGTTACTCAAAGTAAAATATGAGGAGAAAAATATGTGTATAGAACAACTAGACAAACACATAATGCATACCGAAATAGAACAGCAAAGCCTTTTGATTTATCTGTTGTTTTGATTATGTGCCATTGTTTTCCATTGTGTCTTCTAATTAGTGTGCCATAATAACAGACACAGCACGTGAAATGCTTCCTGTGTCACACACATTGCACATATAATCTTTACGCTCATAACCATTTCTTTCTAGAAGAGTAAACTGAAGCTTATTAAGGTTATATAAATTGACCAAAGCAATAGAACCAATAAGCCACAAGATAGAAATCTGAAATTATCCATATATCTTATTAATCTAAGGAATTCCAGGAAAAAGTAAGGAACTCTCTGTGAACCTAACTCTGAAATAACGGATGAGACCTATTGTGTTCATTTTATCTGCAGCAGCATGTTGTTGGAAATCATTAGAACAGC
The DNA here is from genome assembly GCF_037783145.1 of Equus przewalskii. Taxonomy (NCBI): domain Eukaryota; kingdom Metazoa; phylum Chordata; class Mammalia; order Perissodactyla; family Equidae; genus Equus; species Equus przewalskii. The sequence continues at coordinate 72,687,536 of NC_091833.1, read as the reverse complement.
CAGTGAGGATCATTAAAATTCTCCCCAAAATATTTCACCAGGTATCAATATCAATGATTTGTTAGTATATGCATGGTATTAAAATTGAGTTTTGTCCTCAAAGACTTAATTAGGCCAGATGGTTGATTCAAATGGACTGAATTTCTAAGCTGAAAGGCAACCAATATTTTTATTACCAAAAGCATCTCCCAGGCAAAATACACTAATAGTGATGCCCCAGAAATTACTGACTATAGGAAGACTGTATGTGTAAACAAATGGTTTATGATGAATTTCATGCTGCAATATTTTGCTTTTTTAATACGTCTTTGCTTATTTCATATTTTGACATCTTAAGTAGCTTTGCAGATTTGCAAATTAAATACCTTATATTACCAAGAAGGTAATATAAATATGTGAACAGGCTGATATCTTACACTAGCAAGAGGTAGGTAAGTACAACCAGCCCAAACTATACTATTCAAGGTATTTTTATCACTATTCTTAACATGGAGCACTAATACTGATATAGTATAATATAATATAATATAATATATTCACATACAACACATATATTACACATTCCATAAGTATTAACCTCATTTTTCAGATACAATAATAAATAAATTGACCATGAATTAATCCACTCATTCATCAAATTTACATTGAAATTTTACAGTCCTAATACGATGGTTCTTGAAAGCCCACCCAGAAAGATGATTATGCCTTACATGAAGCTACCACAAATAATTTAAGGATCTGGAAATTTTTTGGAAACTTCATTGATGACCGTATGGAGTTTAAGAATTATGCTCTGACTATATACCCCATATTTGGTATAATGCCATGAAGATCACAAGCCCCGCAATATGTCTGATAACTCATTTAAACATTTAATTGGTCATCTACTGCAGTTCTGTGCTGATGATGAGTATCAAGCTTGCATGTATCCTTATGACTCACTAACAATAAGATGATGATGGTACCACATATTCTCTAAAACATAATTTATTCAAAGAACTCCATGTCAATAACTCTGTTGTGGCATTGAGCAGGATAAATCAATAAACAGTGAATAGAAAATTTTGAATGCTGAGAAAGAAGAGAATGTGATAAACTAGTGTCATCCCACTAGGTGCTATTTTACTGTCATAACTAGCAAAGAATTCAGTCCAGAATAGGCAATATAAGGTTAGAAGGATGTGATCTCCGTGTTGATAGCTCTAACCAGTAATTGAAGCCTGCTTCATTCAGTACCATCTGTAGACTCCATGTGGTCCTAGAACATAGAAAGCAAAATCAGGCGCTTAAGCATGGATTAATCAATGCTACTCCATGGTCTGCCATAATTTCCTGCAGTTACAAATGTTACGGAGGAAAATTGGTATTAAAAGTACTCTTTCAAATAAAATACAAAGCCAACATTATAAAGAGCACTCATGCAATTTCCAGCATGTTAGTGTCTAATCTCTCAGCTGCCGGAGCATTTTTTCTGGTGTGTTGATTTCGTGTTTCCATAAAGTAACACTTCTTTTTGTTTTCTTTCCCACTCCCTCTGTTTTCCCCAGCTTGGATGCCAGTCAATGCAATCAAGTTTGTCCATTTAGTTATTTTTTTTTCCAATTGCCAGTACCAAAATCAGCTGTATAACAAAGGAAAATAGAAAAGGAGTCTGGGAAGCTTGGTTTTTAATCTCTTTGGGGAAGCTCTCATCTATACCTTCATTGTTTCTTATAAGAATAATCAATCCTCCGCTAAAATCCAGTACTCCTAACTCCTCATGTGTACCCAGAATGGAACAGCTCATAACTACAGAATTTTACTTGGGAATTTGTGAGAAGCAACTGCTCCCACTTGAGCTATTCAGAGATGACTACAATTATTAGTCAGCTTATTGGACTCCAGAAGTTGCAATAATGAAAGCACATTCCACAACAACTTGGAAAGTGAAAATATCATGGAAACTGTTTGCTCCCCCTCCTTTGAGTTCCTTGGAGATTTTTGGTCAAACACCCATGCCTGCCTAAAACATTCCTCCCACAGACCAATCACCTGGATAATTGCATTTCCACTCTGAAACATGCAAGGGGGAAAACAACCAAAAATAACACCCAGTGACTCACAGTCCATTAAAAGAAACATTTCTGATTTGGTTTCATATTCACCGCATACTTCTTAAGGCCTTGGAGCTTGAGTTAAACTACATTGAGTGAGCATATTGTTCCTTTATTGTCACTGGTAGTGTGTGTATGTGTGTGTGTGTGTGTGTGTGGTGCCAAGGCACTGAGTATAACAAATTCCAGTAGGTAGACTGAAAAGCAGAAAAGGATACTTCTTTACCCTTTTAAGTGTTGGCTGGATAACTATGAAAGGCGAATTTCTCTCTCCAGCCGAAAAGAGGCATAAATAACAACAAGCCTCTTGAGGAGAAAGTACACAAGCCACTCCCTCATAAGCTGAATTCCTTTCCTGCAAGGTCTGCTTAGTGAATTTTTTTAGTCCAGGTGCAAGCTATTACCCTGTTTGTGACAACAGAACGTGTGATCTTAGCCTGAATATTTACAAACGAGTACAGGTGGCATTACAAAATAGGCTTTGGAATAGATAGTAGAAAGCAGAAACACAGTAGCCTGTCAAAGAGATTTGCTTCAAAATTGTTTTACTTACAATTACAATCTTTTGTCACTCAAAGACCAAACTTTCTGCCTGAAACTGTTATCATGATTGTTACATATTATTGTTTATCTTATCATTACAAAAGTGCTCACCAAAACCACCATCAATTGTTCTCATTATATTTGCATGGATCAAAAAAGGTTGCCATGTAATAAAATCTGAAATTTAGCCATACTTTAATGATTAGCCTTTTTTCAAGGTTATTAATGGCAAATAGAGCTTTGTTTCCACAGAAATGATTTGAGGATATCAACATAAAAGAAGAAAGAAATATCAGAAAAATGATTTGAAAATGGGCATCACTCAGTGACCCAAATCCCGATAGATCTCTTTTTACCTCTTACTCTTCGTCTGTTGAACCACGTCACAAACGTCACGTACATCAAACTGCCCGGCGCTGTCCCCGAAAAACAGTTGTTGCACTACAGATATTAGTTCTTTGATTCATGCCGTTTCGCCCCAAAAGAGTATTATTCACATATATCCAACTTTATTTTTCAAAAGAATCCAATAAAATTTTCTTCTTTTAAAAATTAAGAAAGGTGACTGAAAAAAGAGACAAAGGATGTATGACTTGGTGTTTTATAGCATTGAATGAAGATTATCTAGAGTTGAATGTATGTTGCCCAACTTTCACCCATAAATTTTCTTAAATCTCCTTAGTATATTTCATAAAATGGTTGTTGGGTTTTTTTTTTTTTAAGTTACTAACGGAATTAGTTTTGGAGTAAACGTGTATTAGAACACTTTGTTCTTGAGTGTCTAAATCAACAGGTTATACTACTAAAGATTGTCATATTTAATAGTTTATAAACTATTTATAAAATAAATGATAGTGTAAATTAGTCCTGGACCAAAAAACTTTGTTTTAAATAATGTTTAATTTCTAGCTAGGAGAACTGTTTTTGAAGATACCCCATCATTCCAAGAACACCATGCAACCTTTTCAAGACAGTTTACCTTAAAAAAAGTTGCGTTTGAGCAAGTTTTAGAAAAATTACATTTTTCATCAAACATAAAAAAATAGACACCCCAGAACTCTTGTTTATAAAATATTAAATAAGAATAATGCTTAGTCACATAGAGCAAGACTTATTAAATGTAACTTTGCAAATCCTGTTATTTCAAACAGCCACTTTGTCTGGGTTTGATCCCCTAAATAAATAAACAATGTTTTTAAAAGATTGGCAGTATCATCTAATTTTAAAGTGTGCTAGAAAGGGCTATTCACTTTTTCACTATATCTACATTCTCCTTTCTCATGAAAAATATCTTTCAGATTCTTCATATTTCTCCAATTGGTATGAAAAGAAATCTTTCAAAACTCAAAGCCATTCAAAATTTTGAAGATCTGCTGAATAACTCACAATGATAATATGTATTTACATGTCTTTCTTATAATTTTAAAAGATAAATATAAAACATATGACTGGCAACATCCATAAAAATTGAACCCAAATCAGAAGGTAAGGAGTCTTCTTAAACTCAGCTAATTAGAAAGATCTTTTTCTCCATGATGCTACTTTTATTTAAATAGATGGAACATATGTGACATTATTAATTATCTGTCCCAAATAAATCTGATGACTAAGACATTGCATAAAAAGCTAAAATCAGAGACTATTTCAGATATTTTTAAAAGTGTAGAAAAATCCTAATTTATCAAATTATAATTAGTTCATCTCTCAATAAATGAAATAAATCTTCTTTATGTATTCTATAAAGAGAAAGGCCGTGACTTCCACTTATATTTGTCTTGTTTCTTCATTACACAAATTTATGTGCACATCCACATTTATACACAAAACTGCTACCACCTTTCACCATCCCCAATTCTCTTCCACCACCATCATTTTAAAGGTTTTTAAGAGAGTCTAACCTTATTAGAATTTCAATAGAGAATACCATCAGTTGAAAATATCCATATTGTCTGTCATTATTCCAGGATAATGTAAACAAATGCCAGGAGCAGAGTTAGATTAATAACAGCAACTACCACAGAGGTATAAAATTATATTCACCCCAGCACAGCTCACAAGGGGATTAACTTTACTAACTGAATATTTATGGCAATACTATAAAGATCACTAAATAAATACATGAACCATAGGAAATACTGATTACAGTAAAAGGAAATCCACTAGTCACTTATAATTTTAGGTTGCTTGTCTAGAATAAGTCTTTTCTTTTCTTTTTGTGGAAGATTAGCCCTGAGCTAGCATCTGCTGCCAATCCTCCTCTTCTTGTTGAAGAAGACTGGCCCTGAGCTAACATCCATTCCCATCTTCGTCTACTTTATATGTGGGATGCCTACCGCAGCATGGCTTGCCAAGTGGTGCCATGTCTGCATCCAGGATCCGAACCAGCGAACCCCGGGCCGCTGAAGCAAAATGTGCACACTTAACCGCTGCGCCACAGGGCCGGCCCCCAGAATAAGTCTTTTCATGATAACTATACCCTTCAGATATTTAGAAAGTTTGAATACTTCTCGGGTGCAAATTTTATGTCTTCTGCTATAAACTATTGTAATAACATTGGTGAATTTAAAGCACTTATTAAAATTTCTGGCTGATTGTGAGAATTTATTATATGAACTTATTTAACACATTACAGTTCATCTATCTTTCAGTATTTTGCCTTACTGTTCAAATTTCATTTTCTCAGAAACATAAAGATTTTTCCAATGTACAGAGTTTGGAAATGGAATTAAATAACTTTTAAAATAACTATAGTAGAGGGTTTTCAGTATCTCATTGAATAGAGTAAATAAGACAGTAATAACTTGACATATGCTTGTATTGTCAAAAAAAGAAACAGTTGGCATAGAGTTTTTACTCTACTTTTTAATTAATGAGTAAAAGTAGGAGAACACAAAAAGATAAATATTCTTTAATCTCATAAACTAGAAATATAAAACAATGGCTGTGTTTTTTTACAGAATTGTTGAATAGCACATGCTGTGTTCTCGGTTGCCACTCAGGATAGCTCATCTTGTCCCAGCTATATCAGGAAAACCCCTTCCTGAGGTGAGAAAATAGTGACAAATTCTGGAAGGAAACAATGCTTTGGCTGTATTAAACCTAATCCAAAGAAGAAAATAAGCTAACATACGTATTTGCCAAATTCTAAATTCATACTCCCAGCTGCACAAAGTAAAAACATTTCAATAACGACAATATGTAAAAGCTAGCTACAAAAGTAAAATTATGTAATAATGATTTATCTATGCTTCATCTTCTAAATAAGCAGATAAACTTTCAGTTAGCTTTTGCTGCAAAACAAACCACCCAGGGACTTGGGACTTCAAACACCAATCTTTAGGCCACAGTCCCATGGGTCACCTAGGACTGGGCACAGCTATGCAGTCCTTTTGATTTCAGCTGGGCTCATTCACTTGTCTGTGGGCAACGAGGCAGCTGTGCTCATGAGGGCTGGCTGGCTTTTGCGTGGGGAGACAGGGTTGATTGGGCTGTGTCAGTGACATCATCCAGCAGATTTTTGCTCAGCCTTGTTCCTGTGGTAACTGGACAGGTTTCCCAGAGAGGTTCTTGTACGTAATGCCTCTTAAGGCCTATGCTTGAACTGGCACAATATTGCTTTTGCCACAGTTTCTTGTCCAAAACAGGTTACAAGGCCAGCTCAGATTCCAGGAGTGGAGAAACAGACTCCAACACTTGATGGGAAGAGCTACAAAACCGTGTTGCAAGCATGTGGATACAACTACAGAAAATTTTGCAGCCGTTTTTCTGCGAACTACTATGGTAGATTACATATATTAACCATCCCATAAAGACTTGTTAATTGAATGGATGAGTGAATAAATGTATGAATACATGAATGATTGAATGATAAAGAAAAGTAGCACAATTCTCCTCAGTAAGCTATCTTCATTAACTGGATATGATCCAGGTCACAGATGTTGATAATATATTGTAGTCACTCTTTATTTATACAGATGGACTGTTTTGACTAAATTGAGCATTTGCTCTCTCTAACCTTTTTTATTTATGTATCATTTTGTGAGTTTCAGTTTTCTGAATTGTTAATATAATTCATTAAGAATTATTATGAACTAAAGAATATTGTTGTTCAAACTCCTTTTGAATAAAATTTTCAAACGATTTTGCTTTATAACAGTTGACCTCATTGAATTATTTCTGGCCTTTAAATAGGTTTTTTTCAGTCTAATTTTATCAAACTAAACACTTACAATTTATAAAGGAATTAAATCCATCTTTTATGATTATGAATAAGACTAATTGCTATCAAATATAAGAAGTCTTACATTTAAAACCTTACTTTTAGGCAGTTTTCACTATATTTTCAACATCTATTCTTTCCACCTCAAAATATGAAGAATTATTCATATAGGGTTTTTTAATCCAAATTGCGTCTTCACTTCTGTTGATGTATTTTTATAAAATGAAGAGCACTCTGATAATGAGCTTTAAAAAAAAAACTAGAAATTATCTAAAATTAAACATCTGCCCACATGCAACACGTCTCAAAGAAAAGGTACAGATCTGCAAGGGCAGAAACAATGCAAAGATAATTCAACAGGTAAGTAATTTTCATATGAGCTTCTGAAATTTTGCAATATATGACAATGTAGAACTCAAAAGTATGATGGTAAATACCTGTTCAAATGCAAATGTGGAATGCATTAGTTTCGAAGGCATGCAGAATATGAACTTGATTTTGGCTGGCATTCTGCTTTGGTAGGTCCACATGTTAAATTAGGTTCAATTTCATAAGTGCACCTGCAGTTAGCATAGTAGTACAAAAAGATCAATGCTAGGTTACTGCTCAAGCACACACAAGGTGCAGGATTTTATGGCCCCTTAGCTTACTTCACTGTGTGACACTATTAAAATTTCCACAGAGCACAGCACTATACAGAGCTCAATCAGAAAAAGGGTAATGCCCCTTTGAGGCAGTTAGCTCATTTTCTTTTTATTGGTTGTAATATGTGTGGTGCCAAGCCACTGGTTTCATCTTCATTGCTTTAAAGAGAAAAGCTCATCTAAGTCAAAAAATAAATTAAAATGCAACTACATCTACTAAATTCTTTTGCTTTTTGTCTACCAAAAAAATCCAGTTTTTATGGTAAAATAATCTTCTATTTGTTTCATTTCATTGTAATGGTGCCTCGCAGCTGCCTCCTATGCCCTGGAGATGGAAGGAAAACAAAATTTGAGATTAGAAAGAATCTTAAAATTCTCCGTGAATAAGTCCACTTGAATTTAACACAAGTTAGGAGTAATACAACTATTTACAGAAAGTTTCAAAAGATACTGTAAATGCAGTCTATTAATAGCATTCAGACGTCCTCTCTGGCTATTCATAGGCAAAAAGGAGTGTGTGTTTATATGCACGCATGTGTGCACATGTGCACAGATGGTACTACCTGCACATACAAATCAGAGTGTGTACACAGCATATGCTTATTACTTTACCCCTCTATGGAACTCTTCCCTCTAATTTAAGCTATAATATATTTCATTTACGACATACATGCAATTTAACCTTCCTACTTGATAACCCCATTGGGGAAGTTGATGAGTTTATATAAGTGATGAACAATGGTTTTACCATTAAACAGATCTGAAAATACATACATAGGAAAGTCAACCTATGAGTAATCATTATATATGTTATTGTTATTTTCTCAGAGAACTTGGAAAAATAGATGGTTAATAGTCTTTTTACATATAAGGATTCTTATACTCATAGCACTCAAGAATAAATAATCAAAATTTCCTCTCCCATCAACTAAACTTTTCAGTCAGCATCATTGCAACAAAAATTTGAAACTTTGCTTTATCAATGCCATCTATGCTTTGCTTTGGTCCAAGGCTCAGAATGATGTCACAGCAACATAACCTAAAAAATACCTTAAAGCTCTTTAAGAACAAGAAGTGCAGGTGTAAAGCACAATATGCATTATTTTAGTTTTTGTGAATTATGATCATGAATATTTTATTTTTATTTATTTATTTTTTCCCAGCTTTATTAAGGTAAAATTGACAAGTAAAATATAACCTATATTTTAAATTTTCATTTTCTCAAACAGGAAATGTTTTTCTACAACATTTTGGAAACACGGACTCTTCAGTGTTGAAGGGAACTATGGAGATTATCTCCTTGAATCTACCATTCATTCTAGGATTCTCTTATACATGATCCCTAATGTCTACTTTGGAAAATCATCCAGAAACAAGAGTTCATTATTTCCCTAAGAAGACCATGCTACTTTGTTTTCAAGGTCTTCTATTGAGTCAAAATCTTCCTCACTTTAAGCCTAAGCCACCGTTAACACTTCTGACCTATGAAACTAGGCAGAGTTTTGTTTTAGATTGGCCCTGAGCTAACACTTACTGCCAATCTTTTTTTTTTTTTTTCCTTTTTCTTCTTCTCCCCAAAGGCCCACAGCACATAGCTGTACATTCTAGTTGTAGATCCTTCTAGTTCTGCTATGTGGGACACCACCTCAACATGGCCTGACGAGCAGCGCCATGTCCACGCTCAGGATCCGAACCAGTGAAACCCTGGGCCGCCAAAGTGGAGTATGCGAACTTAACCACTAGGCCACTGGGCTGGAGGAAGACTTCTTGATTCCCCTTCTACATGAATTTCTTTCCAAATTTTTCCAGTAATTGTATTAACAAGAACAATAATAACAATAACTAATATTTATTCAGCACTGTGTTTCAGGAATCATTCCGTGTGCTTTGCACCTATCTTTTAATGCTAACAAGAATCCTGCAAAGTAGACCCAGGTATTAATGCTATTTTATAAATATGGGGAAATGAGAGAAGGATATTGAAGTGACTTACTAAAGGTTAAGTAACTGGCCTGATAGCTCTGGATCAAATTCAAGGAGCTTGTCTCCACAGCTCTTACAGCTAACTATTTTGCTGTAATAATACAACTCTCATATTATCTTTAAATCTTTCCTTCCCAAACAAATGCATTTCATTCAACCACTCTTCATATATCAAGAATGGGCCCGGTGGCCCAGGATGTCACCAGTTCGGATCCTGGGTGCGGATATGGCACCACTCATCAAGCCATGCTAAGGCAGCATCCCACAGAGCACAACCAGAAAGACCTACATCTAGAATATACATAACTGGGGGGCTTTGGGGAGAAGAAGAAAAAGAAAAAAAAGATTGGCAACAGATGTTAGCTCAGGTGTCAATCTCTTAAAAAATAATAATAATAAAAATGGGGTGTCTTCACTATCCTTTCTATTGTCCTCTATGTAAACTGCAACTTTTCAGAATTGAATGCAATAGGTCAGATGTGGTGAAACGGGGGCAGATCCTCAAGGATTAATCTTCCCACTTCATCCAGGGACCATACTAGTATTAATGTAGTTCAAGCTGGCATAAGCTTGCATAGCCAATATTAGTAATATTGTGGCTCTAATGGAGCCAAAGAACAATGCAAAAACTCGACTCATTCACACGAGCTTTTGCCAAGTCTCCCCAAATCTTTACTTCCTAGTTGTATTATTGAACCTATACACAAAGTTATACATTTATATCCCATTCATTTTAAGCTGTCAAAAGCGTTTGAACTCTGTTCTTTCATTCTGCATAGAAGCTGTCTTTTCAGCATTATACGGTTTATCTTATTATGGTTATCATCAAACAACTTCTGTTCATTAATATCTCATTCTTGATCTAAAACAATGTTTTTGGTCTAATGGTCAGCCTAACGTTACCCAAACATCTTATATTTTACTCGCACAAAAAGAGTCAGGCAAAATTTATTAAAACTTAAAACAGTTTTGAAAACTCATTTGCCTCTTAAACATTCATTTTTTCCATCGAAGGTGGTTGCAAAGGAATTGCTTACTTGGTAAGGACTTCCCTTCTGACTGATTTACCTAATCTCTTGCAGTTCATGAGATTCCTGGATGGAGAGCAAACCTCCCTTAACAAAGAATAAATGTAGTCTCACCTAAAAGTAGGAAAATCTTATTCTCACATGTGCTTTAATAGGAACCAACATAAAAGAGAATAAAGTCACTGTGATTGGAAAAATTTCACTTTTGTTCTTGCAAACTCTCTGCATAATTCCTATTGGTATAGTCATTTTCTTTAAGTCATTTGGAACTTCAGTTGTTTCTACGACCCCTTCTGGGATTATTTTAAAATGCATATGAGAAACTAAAAAAAGCAATGGAAAAACAATTTAAACTAGTCAGTATCTTTATTCAGTTAACATTCTATTTCCAAAGTCTTCCCATAATACTTTTTGAAAACACATTCATCTTGTTCTAATGATAATTCTTGGTTTTCACCAATTAGAGAAAGACAGCAATCAAATATCCTACAGGAAAATATAGAATGACACAGGAGGACTGTTTTTATTTGCTGTGAACCTGGCACATAGTAATTTCTCATCTGATATAAAGGTCTGAAAAATAAGTGAAAATACAAGTTTTAAATTAATGTATACCAAGAGCAAACTATTTTTTGGTAGAAACTAACCTTATGTAAACCATTTAATAATATAATTAAGAATTCAACAACACCTCTGTATGTAATTCACAGTTCCCAATGTCTACAGCTCTGATTCTGACCTTTCGAAACCCTATTAAGCTATGTAAATACAGTACAAAGAAATGTGTACCGTGCATAAGCAGTATTCTGATGTCAACTAGACAAGGACACATTGCCTAACTGTTGTCCCCAGTGCTTATAAGTGCACTGCTGAGGCATTAATAAATTCTTGTTATTGATTTGTATATGACAGATCTACCATGGGACTCATGTTGTGGCCTTTCTGTTCAATATGTGGCTTAAGAGTGACCCTTCTTACATTGTTCTGATGTATTAGGCAGATTGTGATGGTTAATTTTATATGTCCACTTGACTGGGCTAAGGAATGCCAGGATGGTTGGGAAAACATTATTTCAGCATGTGTCTGTGAGGGTGTTTCTGGAAGAGATTAGCATTTGATTTAGTAGACTGAGTAAAGAGTTCCAACCTCACAAATGTGAGTGGGCATCATCCATTTCTTTGAGGGCCTGAGTACAACAAAAAGGTGAAGGAAGAGTGAATTTTCTCTCTCTTCTTGAGCTAGAACGTCCATCTTTTCCTGTCCTTGGACATTGGTGCTCCTGGTTCTCAGCCTTTCAGACTCTGGAACCTATATCAACTGCCCCCTGGTTCTCAGACCTCTTGACTTAGACTGAATTACACCACCAGCTTTCCTCACTCTCCAGCTTACAGATAGCAGACTGTGGGACTTCTGGCCTCCATAAGCATGTGAGCCAATTCCTATTATAAATCTCCTCTTGCATATATCTATATATATCCATTGGTTCTCTTTCGCTGGAGAACTCTTGATTAATACACAGATATTACAAACATCTTTAACAGTGCAATGAAAATAATAACAGTGAAATTTTTTTAAAAGGAAAAGTAAAGAAAATTAAAGGTCTAGGACCTCACATTAAATATCATAAATTTCTGGTGCACAGTGTTTGATTAACTTCTTATGGATATATTTTAAAATTACATAATTAATATTCACTGTAGAAAATAAGAAAATATAAGTCACCTGAATTCCACCAACCGTGAAAATTTTCCATTAACATTTTGGGACTTACCTTGCAAAGTATCACCTGTAATTGTAGTGTGTGTACGCAGATACGCTCACAATCATATGAACACATACGTAGAAGAAGAAGGAATAAAGTGTTAAATATGTTTCGAATTATTTTGTTAGATTAACAATGTATTCGGGACATATTTTCATGTCAAGAAATATACTTCTAAAATACCATTGAGATGAATAATCGATACTCCATTTTGTGTGTAACCCAAATGAAACTCTTTCTTGCTCCTGCCTTAAGGCTTACCATGTTACGGATGAATTCAAAAGAAGCAAAAGTAGAATTTGTTAAATGCTTGGTAAAGAATGTGTAGAAGATACCACTTATTCAACTGTGTTAGTTTTCTATCTCTGTGTAACAAATCACTACATATGTAACAACTTAAAACAACACAAACTTATTATCTCATGGTTTCTGTGAGTCAGGACTGTGAGTTAGCTGGGTACTCTGCTTAGGGTCTCAAGGCTGAAATCCAAGTGTCAGTGAAGCTGCATTCTCCTTTGGAAGCTTGGCTCAGAAAGAATCTGCTTCTAAGTTCACTGGCATTTGGCAGACTTCATTACCGTGCAGCTATGGGCTGAGGCCCCTGTTTCTCGTTGGCTGTCAGCTGGGGTTTGCTCTGAGGTCCTAGAGGCCACACATTGTTCCTTGACGCACGACCCTCACAGGCAGTTCAAAATATGGCAGTTCATGTCCTCCAGGTGAGGAGTAGTATATCCCTCTAGCTTCTTCGTCTGCAGAGAAAACTTTCTGCTTTTAAAGAACTTACTTGATTAGATCAGACCCAATTTGGAAAATCTCCTTTTTGCTGTACAATATAATATAATCAGGAAAGTGATATCTCATGGAATTCACAGGTTCCATACACATTCACAGGGAAGACACTATAAAGGGTTAAAGTTATTGGGGATCATCTTATACTTCTGCCTACTACACTAACACAAATGGGACCAATTACTCGAAAATAAGTTCATATATGTAATTAATAAGTTCACATATATATGTATATATATGTGCTTATACCTAAAACAAAAAAAAATCATATTTATTCACCAACATTTTGATATGGATCCATATTATTTTTCACAGTAAATCACGCACATATCTAGTTTTGAATGCTTTAAAATGGAGAAAATCTTATGGCCTGAAATTGAAATTATAATTTGTATTTCCTTTATCATCCAGTAGATTTTTTGTTTATTATTTATCTGACTTTTTTTCAAATTAACTTGTACATCACTATAATACAAAATACGACTTATACAATCTTGAATTTTATAATTTACTGGAATTTTCTTTGTGGTCTGGGTAGAAACAAGCTTCATGAGTATTGCATGGATGTGTGGAGGGGAAAAGGATTTTAGATTTTACAATAAAAAATTGAGTTAATCTGTAAAAGAGCACTTTTTAATTATAAAACTTAAGCTTGCATTATTATGGTATATAGCATAGTGTTATGACCACTGTGATAGACTAAAATAAATATCTCTTCCATCTAGCCAAGCACTCTTCAAGAGCCTCCATTTTATGTGCTTATCCCTTGTTCATGATTTCTCACTTTCTATTCTACTCAGTCCCTTGTACTCTGGAACAATAGTTGAATAAATTTTAGGTGTGCAATTTCTGTTTTGGCTTTTTTATGGTTTGATCCTCTGTAAAAACCCTCTTTCTCCTGTTTGGTTTCTCCCAGCAATACACTCTCCTCCTCGGAAACCACCACTACCTTTGACCCAGCTACAAATATTTGAGCTTAGTCAATATCAGATGACTAATTGCTTGCTTTTTTTCAAGAGAGCCCTCTCCCTAGCTGTATACTATGTAAAACCTTCTCTAAAGGAAAAAATAATATTTATTTTTTGTAGCTTTTCTCAGTGACCTATCTAGCTGTACTAATGCTAATATAGCTGACTGTCAGTTTATTTCAACAGCCCAAGAATTCTGAAAATGACCATGAAGTCTGGAAGAATTTCACATTCTCACATGGAATCCAGAGGGAACGAGTGAGTGCGCACTGTGTGGTATACACCAGAGAATTCTTGGTAATTTCTGGTAGTTTCAAGTCTATTTTATTATATCTCTATAGATAAAATGGGGCTTTGAAATGCTGCAGTTTTTGAATTATCTGCATAATAGGAATATTACTTAATAAATTATGAATGAAACAAAAAGCATAAAATTGTGTTGCTGTTTGTATTGCAAAAATGAGGGCTCAAAACTATTAGAGAGTCTAAACAGTAAACTCAGGTATACTTCCCATCAAATTAAAGATCAGGCAAGAGACATATTTTACCTGTGACTTTAAGGTTAAATATATTTATGCTAAGTACCCAAAAGCAGACCTTGATTTGAGGATCCATGTGTAAGTGATTTATAAGGAAATGCTCTTGGGGAAACCATGAACATGGTAGGGGAAGCAGGAGAAGGAAGAGTAGACATCGGAGCCCAAGTTTCAGAATGGTAGCGTCAGCCTGACCCCGCAGAGATGTTCTGGAACTCAAATTATGCTTGAGTTGTCCTGAGCCAAGGCAAGGCAGTTGAGGCTTGTGTACTCCAGCCCCCATCAGTCATTGGTTAAGGAGCATCCTCCAGGTGGGAAAAGAGGCCTCCAAAATGCAAAGACAGTCCTCCTTAAATGCCTCAAGCGATTGAAAGCAAAAGCAAATAAAAGGGTGCCCTCCACAGACACAAACATGGGGAAAAGGAATGCTAGGAGATTTGGGTGAAGAACACAAAATAGTTCTTATTTGCATTCCAAGATATAAATTTAGCCAATTATATGATTAAAATTTAGCAGATAGAATATAAAAAATGTTGCAGAAGAATAAATAACTTTCCAGTAGCTATTTGTCAGGATTGGAATATAAATGTGTATAGAGAGTTTTATTCTCTCTCCTTTTTTTTAACAAGTAACAAAGCTTGTATATCTACTAGAGACTCCAAAAGAAAAGATATGATCAGAGTATGATTAAGCTGCCTGAGAAACACAAATCAGTAATGCTCTCATGAAGGAACTATTAAATCATGGAATTCTTCGTTGTGGTCTAGGGTTAAAGTAGTTTCATAATTTTTAGCTTGAAACTGAAGTTGCTAACTGAGGCATAGCAAGACAGCAGCAGAGTATTAGACTCAATATGGGACAGAGTGCTATGAGTTTCATTTGCTTACTTATGTTTCAGTTTTAAAACTAGTCTGGATCATGTTATTGCTAGCAAGAGGGGACTTACATCAGGCTGCCCCCGGACAGTAACTGCCTGGTAATTTATGTTACACTCTCGGCCCTATGTGGACCAAATAAACATCGATACGATAAACTGGCTCATTTTGACATCCAGAGCAAATGTGAAAAGAGTGTGAGTTTATGAAGGCATATTTTCATTCAGAGGGAATATACAGAGCTTTGGAATGGCCAATTTACCTTAGTTGTAGGGGAAGTTCTATCTAATTTAGCAATTTTTAAAAATTATTTTGGGATTTATTTGTCCTTTTATTTCCTCTTTCCCCATAATTCCCCAGACTCTTCAACCAGTCTCCCTGGCCATTCTGTGTTCTTTGCCTCAGGGAACAGCTATAATTGGGGATAGCAGAGTAAGTGTGTCTCTTTCTCTCCTTTATGTTTCCAATGTACAGATTTTAAGAAACCAGAAAGGACCCTTGACTGAGAAAAAGAAAAATGATCATGCTGAAAATATCATGCACAAAATGTGGACTGAGTAAAGGATAGACACTCAATTGTTTCTAAATACAAAATTTGATATTAATAAAAGTACGGTACATCATTGAGAAGTAGTCCAAGAATCTAATATCATTTTTGTTGTTTTGATTTCTGAAGTTCCTAGTCACAATGAATTTTAGGTAAAAATAACTTGAAGTTTTCTATCTGCTAAAATGACTACCTTATTCAAAGTCATATATTTACATACACACAAACACACATGCATGCAAATTTAAATCTTGTAACCAACAGTTAGAGAATACATATTATTCTCAAGGCCATATGAAATATGATCCCAAATCGGCCATAAATATATTCTGAACAAATTTCAAAGACTTGTCATAGAGATCATATTCTATAACCGTTATGACTTATAGAGTGATGGTTAATTTTATGTGTCAACTTGACTAGGCCACAGAATACCCAGATAGTTGGTCAAACACTATTCTAGGTGAGTCTGACAGGATGTTTCTGGAAGAGATTAATATTTGAATGGGTAGAATGAGTAAAGCAGACGGCCCTCCCTAACGTGAATGGGTTTCTTCCAGTAGAACGTAAGCCTGAACAGAACAAAAAGGCTGACTCTCTCCCCAATAAAGGAGGATTCCTCTGCCTGACTGCCTCCAAGCTGGGACAGTGACTTTTTCCACCTTCCAATTCAACGGACACACTCGCTCTCCTGGATCTCCTGCTTGCTGACTGACCCTGAAGATCTTGCGACTTGTCAGCCTCCAAAATCATGTGAGCTGTATATACATCCTATTGGTTCTGCTTATGTGGAGACCCTTGACTAATACAATTAGATATTAATAATAATAAAATATAATTTTTAAAAACCCTCCATCACTTGTAAAATAAGAAATACATGACTAAATAATTCTTGAGTCAAAGAAGAAATCATAGGGGAAACTAAAATACTTAGAACTAAATGATTCAGACAATGTCATATACCAAAGCTTATGCAAGAAATTCACCTCTTTCCCTGGCCATCAAAATTCATCATGGTGTAAATGCAGCAATTCTGCTCTCCATTTTAATGACTACATTTGAGCACTTCAAAATATTTCCTCAATAATTGAATATTTGCTTCTAATTTCCACTGCTTGCTTCGGAGAGGACATTCAGTTTGAACTGTGCTCCCAGGCTCCCTTTTGTCCCCCGTGTTGCAGCACTATGCCACCAGATTGGAAATTGTCTGCTTTAGGTACCTGTTTCACACTGGAACATGAGCTTGGTGGACTCGGAGTTAGGATTGTGAATTGCTCAACTTCTTTATCACAGTACATAGTACATAGTAGGAACTAAAAAAAAACTCACTGAATTGGTTATAACTATTTTTAAATTTTAAAAATAAAACATTTTTCTATCCTCTTAGGAGAACTGAGGAAGGAGTAGACTCGTGGGATGTAATGAAATCAGTAGCAATTTATGGCCTGAAGTAGCTGTATTCCAAAAGAAAGAGCTAGAAATTAATGAAACAAGTATCCAAGATGTTGGAGAAAGAACAGAGTAAATGCAAAGAAAGAAGAAAAAAGACAGGAAAAATAAGAACAGAAATAAAAGATCTAGAAACAAAGATAAAATAAAGCCAAAAGTTTGATATTGAAAGGAATAGTATACGAAAGGAATAACAAACAAATATTGGGAAAGTCTCATGAAGAAAATAAGAGAGAAGTAACCGATAGACAATATAAGGAAAACAAAAGAGGACATAGATATAAATGCAACAGAGAATACAAAGATAGTGAAATAAGATTAACAATTTTAGCTAACTCATTTAAATGTTTGCATGCAATTAGGAGATTCTTATGTACAGAATTTCTTCCTTTTACAACAGGGGTTATATCCTGATAAACCCATCATAAGTTAAAAATATTGTTAAGTATAAATGCATTTAATACACCTAACATAATATCGTGGCTTAGCCTAACCTAACTTAAATGTGCTCAGAACACTTACGTTAGCCTACAGTGGGCAAAATCATCTAACACAAAGTCTATTTTATAATAAAATGTTGAATATCTCATGTAATTTATTGAATATTGTACTGAAAGTGAAAAACAGGACGATCGTGTAGGTCCAGAATGGTTGTCAGTGTATCGGCTGTATACCCTTATGGTACTGGGACTGACCAGAAGCTGCAGTTAGCTGCTGCTGCCGGGCATCATGAGAGAGTATCCTACAGCATATAGCTAGGCCGGGAAAAGATCTAAATTCAAAATTTGAAGCACAATTTTCATATTGCTTTCACACCATCATAAAGTTGAAAAATCATAAGTCAAACCATCGTAAACTGGAGACCATCTGTGATTACAACATCAAACTTAATACTGTACAGTCCTCTAACAATTATAGAAACTGAAGCAATAGTTAAATATATTTACACACACACGCAGAGACAGATCCTGTAGGATCATATAGTTTTGGGACAGAGTTCTATCAAACTTTAAAGAAATACACCCTTCCATCATTGTAAATAGTCTTCTAGAAAGTAAAAAGTGTGACCATTCTCTGCTCATGTCATGAAAGCAAAATTAGCCAGGGACAGTAAAGAAAGAAATATTACAGGCCAATTTTATTCAAAACACAGATAAAAATGAACTTCCTTAAGCTATAAAGATTTATCAAAAATCTTACAGCAAATATTCCTAATGGAGAAACCTTGAAATCTTTTACTTTGACATCACAAACAAGACAAAGATGTCCAATCATTCACTTATTCATTCATTCACTTACTGAAAACATGTGATGGAACCTATACCAGGCACTCTTTTAGGCATTTGTGATATATAAAAGAATAAAACAGACAGAGATTCCTGATTTCAAAGAACTTTTATTCTAATAAGGGGTGATATAAAACAAACAATAAATATAATTAATAATCTACAAAAAATATTAGAATCTGCAATATGATAAGTATTTATAAATGTTAAATAAATATGATAAATGTTAGAATCTGAAATATGATTAAAAAAAGAAAAAAGTAGAGTGGATTAAAGTAAATCAGGAGTGTAAGGGGTGAGGGTGGTGCAGGTTGTAGCATTACATGGGTAGTCATGCTAAGCCTCACTGAGAAGAATGTCAATGATATGAAAGGTATGGAGGAGACCAAACAGATATCTGGAGGAAGAGAATTCCCAGCAGGAAATTGTGTTAAGGCAGGAACATGTCTTTATGTCTGAGAAATAGGAAAGAGGCCTGTGTGGCCAAAGCAGTATTGTAGATTGGGTTTCCCTAAAATTAATCCCATCATCAAGGATTTGGATACTCATAGTTTATTCAAGGTGTGATCCGGAGTAGGGTGCAAGAGAATGAGAAAAATATAAGACAGAGAAAGAAGAATGGCTAATAAAAGTGATTTGAGGGCCAATCTAGTGATGAAGTTCCACACCCTCCACTTTGGCAGCCTGGGTTTGGTTCTCAGGCTCGGACCTACACCACTTAGTGGCAGCCATGCTGTGGCAGTGACCCACCTACAAAACAGAGGAAGATTGGTACAGGTGTTAGCTCAGGGTAAATCTTCCTCCACAGCAACAACAACAACAAAAATGATTTGGTGAGTCTAAATCTTGTTAGGGATGAGCAAGGGTGCATGTACATGGCATCCCAGAATTCCCTAGCAAGAGAGAGGAAAGCGGGAGTATTTATCCACTGTCTTCCATCCCTCATAGGTTGAGAAATGCTCTCGGAGATCACATCTCCAGCACTTCTGGGCTGCCCTGCAGTGGGCTCCACAGGCTTCTGTGCTACCAGAGTCAGCCCTTGGGCAGAGAAGCAAGAGTCAAGAGACACAGTATTTGAAGTGGGATGGTGCCAGTGGGCATTTGATATACTCATCATCATAGCTATAAGTGAACTCAGGTAGGGCTATGTGATATGGGGTGGGAATCAACAGTGTCTTCTGCAAGCAGCAAGAACAAAGGGAATGGAGAAAAGGTGGGAGGAGGCAGGTTAAGACAAGGGACATCTCATAGAGCATTGTACATCTTGTAATGATACGGCTTGTACTCTATATTAAATGTGGAACCATTAGAGGGCTGTGAAACCATCTGGCTGTGCTATTGAGGAGAGACTGCGGGTACTGGAGTAGGAGCAAAAGGAGGGGCAATAAACTGTTAGGAAGCTATTAAAGTAATCCTCGCAAGAAATAAAGATGGCTTAGAACAGGTTGGTACTGGGCAACTGGTGAGAGGCCAGATTCTGGCTATACTGCTTAAGATGAAGGCTTTTTGTTTTAAATTGTGCTAAAGATCCTTAACATTAATCAAGACAAGAAAAATAAAGACATAAGAATTGGAAAGTAAATAAAGCAGTCGTCTTATGTGATGACTTGACTGTTCACATGGAAAACTCAAAATACACTGGAATCTAATTGTTAGAAATAACCATAGAATTTGGCAAGGTAGATAGCTAGGAGATTGATATTTTAAAAATAAATTGCATTTTTATGTATCAGCAACACATAGAACACTATAATTATTTTCAAATACACCCTGTCTTTTAGCAACTGATGAGGTACCTAGGAGTATATCTGATAGAAGATGTGTAAGACTTGTGCAAAAAAATCTGTAACATGCATTGACAGACATTCAAGACATAAACGGAGAGATTGTGTTCATGAACAAGTTCTTAGGAAAAAGACGTAAATTTACACTAAATGAATCTACAAAGTCAATTCAATCAAATTTTAAGAAGAAATTGAAATGCAGATCCTAAAATTTTTGTGGAAGTATAAAAGAACAAAAATAACCGGGACAAAGATAGAAGAATAAAACAAGGTGGGGCCAGCCCGTAGCAGTTAAGTTTGCACGTTTCTCTTCTCCACGGCTTGGGGTTCACCGGTTCGGATCCCGGGTGCAGACATGGCACTGCTTGGCAAAAGCCATGCTGTGGTAGGTGTCCTATATATAAAGTAGAGGAAGATGGGCATGGATGTTAGCTCAGGGCCAGTCTTCCTCAGCAAAAAGAGGAGGATTGGCAGCAGTTAGCTCAGGGGTAATATTCCTCAAAAAAAACACAAAAAAACAAAAAAAACAAGGGGACTTCTCCTTCCAGTTACCAAGACCATTTACAAAGCTATGGTGTTTGGACATGTGGCATTTATGCCAAGAGATTAAAAACTAAGCAATACAACAGGTTAGATAGCCTGGAATTGGGATGTATGGAGAACATAGTATATCAGATTGGGAGGAAGTGGAGCGAGGGGTAGAGGGAGAAGAAGAGATATCAATCAGTGTTGTCAGCACAATTGGTGAACACATTTTGGAAGAAAAGAATTCCTACCTCACACTTATATAGAGTCAATTTCAGATGGATTAAAGAATTAAGTATGGAAAACAAAACACAGAGTCTTTAGGAATAAAACTGTAGAATAATATCTTTCCGATTTCGGATGAGGGAATCATTTTTAAATATGACCCCCCCCCTTCAGAGAAAGCTATACATTTGACAACTTAAATTAAAGTCAGTTCATCAAAAAGATATCAAAGAATGTAAAAAAATAAACCACAAAGTCTAATGCACATAGCTGACAAAGATTTAGTATCCAGAATAAACAATGCTTACATATTATAAGAAAGACAAATAGATCTCATTTTATATCTACTTGTTTGGCAAAATTTAAGAAGTCTACATTTGGAAAGAAATTGGATCAATGGAAACACTCTTACTCGTGAAATACAATCTGGCATTTTCTGGAAAAATCGTGCATTCAGCCTATCCTATTATCCAACAATTTGATTCCAAGGTACATTCCAAGATCCTCATTCACATGTATAAGAAGAATGCACAAGAAGAATGGTAGAAATGCGTAAAACATTGGATGTAAAGTAAATGTCCATAAACAAGAGAATAAATTAAAAATTACAGTATGTTCACATGTGGCATATTATAGAGAGTGAAAGTAAATAAACTATAGCTACATTCAACAGCAGAAATGAATAATTAAAGCATAATTTTAGGTTTAAAATTAAGTTTTAGAAAATTAAAACTATATACAAGTATGATAAACAACTAGAAAGTTAAAAAGTAAGGAACACAAAACAGTGCTTTACACAAAGTCTACTGACTTTAAATATTCATTTCATCCAAAAACTACCTTCACAGAAACATCTAGAATGAAATATCTGTGTACCATGGCGTAGTCAAGTTAACGTATAAAATTGACCACCACAATAAGGATTACCAATATTGTTTGATACACATCACATTTTATATGAAAAAAGCAAAGAACAGAGAAAAACTGTGCTGGAGACTAAGGTGAGGGACTCAGCTATGGTGGAACAGAAAGCGGGAAGGAGTGAAAAGGATGCTGCCACTGGAACGAGAACCTTTAATGAGATGTGCCTCTCTCTGGGCTATAACATTGGATATTATTGGGAAACATTGAGTTTAACTCACAAATTTTAGAAGTCTAATATTTCCAACCAGCCACTTAAACTGAGTTACTGTGCACACATTACTTAAGATCTCAGTGCCTCCATTTTTCCCACGTGTAAAATGAGAATAATAAAATTATTTATCTACTAAGATTGTTTTCACAATTAAATATATATATGCAAAGCCCAAAGAACAGTGCCTCGAATATAGTAGATAGAAAATGTTACCATTGTCATTAGTAAGATTAGCATTTATATTTGTATCCACATTCATACAATTATTATTAATATCATTATTATTGTTGCTGTTTTAAATAGAGTTATGAAGATGGCATATTTTCTTAATGAATACTAGTTTAAGCCCAAGAATAAAAGGGAAGAGACAAAGCTACTTTTGACTTTCTTCTAAATCTGGTAGAATCTCTTCTACACAGAAAGCATCTATGCCTAAGAAGTGCTAAAGGACAAGGGGAAAGCTATACTAAAATGCTTCATTCTGGTCACTATGTGCAGTCATTTCACCTCTGTTCATTCTTATATTCTTGGCTAAATAAATGAAAAAGTTATAGCTAGTGCATGGGTGGTCCCTTCCACTCCGTTCCATCTTCTACCAGATACGTATTACATATTTAAATATTCTTTTAAAAATAGTCTATGTATTTCCTCACTTTGTAAAATAAAAGTATTTTTTAAAACCATGGCAGAATAACCTAAGCAAATATCACTCTATTACTTAAAATCAAAGAGTCACTAGGTCGAGATAATTTTTAAGATTTGCAAGTAGGTAGTTATATGAAATGTACAGATAAAGAACTCACCTCTGTGATTTCCCCAGTCCTTGAAAAGGATATTGATCATTTACAGTATAATAATCTGAAAAAGGCATTTGCCACATCATAATTTTTCAGAAGGAACCATGAGCCTCAGAAGAATAGCCTTTATTCAATGATAAGAGTGGTATGAAAACAGTTCACTCTTTCCTCAAGAAATTGGTTTGAAAACAGTAACTGCTGCATTATGAGTGATTCAGTCAAGTTATCTGCATTGATAAATGGTGCCGCCTGCATGATCCTCTTTTGCTTTCAGAAATTGTTTTGAAACCCCAAATGTCCCTTCAGCGGCCCACTTGATATTTTTCCCCCTACAGTGACACTGAGAATAATTAAGTTGTTAAGAGAAGATTCATAATGAAGCAACAAAACACAAAACAATTAAGGCAAATATTTTATGCTCGTTTTATTTCCCTTCATTAGTATTTAAAGGTCAGAAAAACATTTATAATTTGGAAAAAAACCAATAAAACATAAACGCCAATTTCCTCTTGGTTTCACTTGCAAAAATGTTAACATTGTTCTGGAATGTTAATCCAAAAGCAATTAAAAAGAAATAATCTTTAGGATTAATGTATAATGTATAATTCATTTGCAGTTTTCAAAATCTCAAAATTGGCAGAGAAGCCTAATGTTAAATTAAGACAATGGTAGATTTTAATCCTTATTCTTAAATAACCAAACAACTGCCCTTAAGCATTAGTTAGAATTGAGGTATGGAAGCTTTTCCATGGCTGATAGGATTTGTATTCTATATGCTAACCCTTTATTATCTTACTCAGATAAAGGCCACGCAATCTAGGATTATCTAGTTAATCACAAGACTAATAAGCTCTAGTCAAGGTTGAGTTCTTGGTTAGGTCAAGAAACCAATAATTCCATTACTGATGTTGAAGTTCATTCAAAATACATCTGATATTGTTAGTTTATAATCTCTCACAAGAATTGAAATCTGCACTTCGTTTCACTTGGGGAAAACTTATTGAAGACCCATTTCAATTAGTACTTTTAGATATTAAATGAGGTCAATTTAAAATGGCCTATTCCCCATGGCAAGCACTTTTAGTCTTAAGTTAAAACGTATTCCTATATATAAGACTAAAATTTTAAATAAATTTCCAAAAATCACATTTATATGCTGCTTTTTTCCAATTCATCATTTTTTGGCTATCATTGATATTCCTGCTACTATAATTGATGTCAAAATTATTTGATGAAAAACAAACCATAGAATTCTACTGTGGGAAAAATATATATTCCAAAGATTAACATAAGCATAATAAATTTTATTGACTCACAGTCCTTTGGAATTTTCAATAATTTAGAAAGGATTGAAGTTGAAGTTTACCTTAGTTTATCTATCCAAAAATCTTTTCTGATTCTATAAACGTATGGCAAAGACAAATAGCTAGGGATTTATTTGAAATAAGCAAATCAAAGACATATTTTCAAGAACTTAATTCACATACAGAAATATATTCATTATAATGTTTCCCTAGTGATTCAAAAAGCAAGTCCCCCAATGGTTTACATTCAGAAAAGCATTTTCGGCTAGTCAATTTTTTCTGTTATTCCTGTTTGGATAATTGTATGCATCTGTTAGCCCAAAATAATCAATAATCATTCTATAGATAGGAAAGATAAAGTAAGTTTTATCTGAGCTAGGGTGAAGCTATAATCTGGGAAGGCCTTATCCAGAAAGGAAGAAAGCTTTTCAGAGAAGCATGGTTTTCAGTACAGTCTTATACCTTTTCAGAACAAAGAACATACATTAAACACATCTGATACAAAGTTATCAAAGTTTCAAAGAGGTATTCAGTTGAAAATTAGTAGGTCAACATGACCCTGATATCAGGAAAGGGACTAATACAGGTGTTACAGACAGGGCATTACCGATACTGGCATAGGAGGGGAAGTACTCGTTCTCATCTTAAGAGAGTGTATTCTTTACTTTAACAGTTAAAGCAGGTGTACAATGTGTGTTTGACAGGCTGTAAGATAGGCTTCTTCAGTTCAGGCTGAATCAGTCTTGAAACTGAATAGTTACCCCATATGCCTCAACATGTGAAAATCTCTTGTCACATCTAAAATAAAAACACTGTATTTCCTTTAAATATTGTCTAATTCCATTTTTAACTTACTAAAATGACCTTTACAACTGTAGGGAAGGGAGACAAATCCTCTACCCTCTAGGTCCTTCTGGCTGGGCTATGAATGAAATTTATATGAGACAGAATAAAAGGAGAAAATAGAACAGAGCTTTATAACGTATATAGATGGGAGAAATCCAGGAAAATTGTGTAACTCGCCAGAATGGCCAAAGCTGTCACCTTAAATATCATCTTTAGCTAAAGACAAAAGAGGATGTTGGGCGTAGTGGTTTGGGGCTTCAAAGAGAAGGAAGGGAATTCACATGGAGAAGGAAAAGCAAATGTTTGGTAAATAAGAATGGGCTTAGCAAGGATCATCACTGTTTACCAATACCCAAAGTTATCTACAGTGATGGCCTGTCTTAGGGACAGACTTTTTATCTTAAATTTTTTCAGGCAGTTAGTGGCGAAGATCAAAGTTTCTTTCAGAGTCTTTTGTTCTTGAAAATAATGAGGTGGCCAATTCTATTCCCCCACAATACAAAACCCTCTTTGTAGAGGTCTTTATCAAAGCAGTAAATAATCATGTTATCTTCCTATTAGGACAGTTAAAAGAACAATTTGTTGTTGTTATTGTTTCATGACACTGATGAGTCCTGTTTATTACTACTGCCTCTGAACTGTTAATAACTAATACCTTTAGTTCTCAGATTTTTTCTCATCTCATTTCATAACGTCTCCTGGAAAGAAAATCTCAAGTCTACTCAATTCTGGAACACAGAGAACCCTCATGCAAACCTCAAACAGCCATATCCATCGCCAGTGGCTCTTCATAATGAGTCTGTGTGATAGTTTTGTGTGTCACCTTGGCTTTAGCCACAATACCCAGATATTTCATTCCGGATGTTTCTGTGAAGATATTTTTTGGATGGGATTAAATCTAAATCAGTAGACTTTGAGTAAAGCAGACTGCTCTCCATAATGCAGCTATGCCTCACCCAATCAGTTGAAGGCCTTAAGAAAATGACTGACACCTTCAGAGAGATAGGGAATTCTGCCAGCCCACTGCCTTCAGATTCCAATCGCAACTTTTCCTTGGGTTTTCAGCCTGCGGGCCTAGCCTGCAGATTCCAGAATTGCTAGTCTTTACAAGCACTTGAGCCAATTCGTTAAAATTCTCTTTTTTAGCTCTCTCACTTACGTATGTATAAAATACATATATATAAAATATATATTTTACATATACATATGTATATGTAAAAACGCATATACATATATAAAGATATATATATATATACGCACACATCGTATTGGTTCTATTTCTCTGGAGAATGCTAATACAATCTGCAAGTGTGGAAAAACAATTTTGAAGAAAGTTATTTTACTCTCCTCAGATAGAATTGTTTCAGTTAAAAGAAGTTCTTTGACTATTAAAACTGTTTGTCCTTCATATAAGAAATTAATAGTACCGGTCTTGACCATTAGTCTATAATTATTTGTAATTATTTTCAACATATGTAAAGTTGGAGTTTCCTTTCACTGGTCTTCTATGTGGCCAATGAATACTCGTAGTTCTACCCTAGATTAAATTCCATCACCATGATGTGAGAAGGCAGTGGACTTCAAGCTTTTTATAATTAGAAAATATCAGAAGCAAGAAAAATATCAAATTATAGGTGAAACGGTTAATTAAAATTTAGTCCAACTAGGGGCCAGCCTGGTGGCACAGTGGTTAAGTTAGCATTTTCCACTTTGGTGGCCCGGAGTTCTCCAGTTCAGATCCCAGGTGTGGACCTATGTACTGCTTGTCAAATCATGCTGTGGCAGGCGTCCCACATATAAAGTAGAAGAAGACAGGCAAGGATGTTAGCTCAGGGCCAGTCTTCCTCAGCAAAAGGAGGAGGATTGGCAGCACATGTTAGCTTAGGGTTAATTTTCCTCAAAAGAAAAAAAGATTAAAAAAATTTAGTCCATCTATATGATATAATATTACTAAATAATCAAAAATAATATCATAAAATTTTTAACACAGAGAAAAATGTTAGTACATTATATATAAAAGAGCTGTACTAAAGTCTATATGAAGTGCAACCTTAACTACATAAAATATATAGAAAATGTATATGTGAGATAAGACATAAAGGAAATATGTCAAAATTTAAATAAAGTTATTTCCAGAAGGTGGGATTGTAGGTGGTTATCATTCTATTCGCTTTTATATTTTGCATTTTTCTACAATAGGACTGTGTTGTTTTAATCACTGAGGGGGAAGTTTTAAGCTTTGAGCAAACAAGTAATACAATTTTTTTTCAATGACTCCTCCATTGACTCCACTTGGTTCTTTCTTTCCATAGCACTTGTTATATGGCTGTATATGACAGCATTTATTAAATCGTGTTGTAATAATCTGTCTATATAGCCATCTTCCCTTGTAGTCTGTGAGCTTTGTGTGTGTGTGTGTATGTGAGGAAGATTGGCCCTGAGGTAACATCTGTTGCCAATCTTCCTCGTTTTGCTTGAGGAAGACTATCTCTAAGCTAACATCTGTGCCAATCTTCTTCCATTTTGTATGTGGGACACTGCCACAGCATGGCCTGATGAGCAGTGTGTAGGTCCATGCCCAGCATCCAAATGCATGAACCCTGGGCAGCCAAAGCAGAGTGAGTGAACTTAACCACTATGCCAACGGGCCGGTCCCTAGTCTGTGAGCTTTATAAGGAAAGACACTGTATTCAATTTGCCTGGGCATGCCCTCAGCACATAGCTGAGTTTGTAATATTCAATAAATGTTTTTTCATGATAGGTAATACATAATGTCTATGGATCTTTAATAATATTGACTATTAATAACTAGTATTCAATCATGACTGTTATCAACATCATTATTTATTTTCCTAGATAATAGTACCTTCCTTATTAGAGTCTGCTACTTATGAAAAAGTATACAAGAAAACTGATGTTGGTAGGAGTAATCCTTAAATGACCCTTCACTCCCCACCTCCTACCCCCATGATTTTCCACCCTAATCCTCAGGACTGGGACTGTGAATTTGATGAGATATTATGCCTGAGATTATGTTAGATTACCAGAAAAAAGAAATTTTGCAGATTTAATTAAGGTTACTAATCAACTGACTTCTAGTTATTCCAAAGGGAGTTTATTCCAGTGCATCAGCCATATCCAACCACATGAACCCTTTAGAACTAGAGAGTTTTCCTTAACTAGCAGAAAAGCAGAGAGATTCAAAGCATGAGAAAGTCTTGACTTACCACTGCCGGTTTGAAGATGGAGGGGGCCACATGAGAAATAATGTAGGCAACTTCAAGGAGTAGAGTGTAGTCCCTGGATGACATCTAGCAAGAAAACAGGGACCTCAGAGCTACAAAGAATTAGATTCTAACAATGATCGGAATGAGGTTGAAGCAGATTCTTCCCAGAGCATCCAGATTAGAGCCCAGGCCTCCTTAACACTTTCATTTCTGCCTTGGGAGACTAAAGAAATAATCTACTGGAGCTTGCCCAGGTTTCTGATCTACAGAACTATGAGTTAAAACGCTTATGTTGTTTTAAGCTGCTAACTTTATGATAATTTGTTCTAAAGCAATAGAATCCTAACACATCCATGCATCCTTTAACGGGGATATGTTAGGTGATTTTGTCATTGTGGGAACATCATAGAGTGTACTTACACAAACCTTTAGGTACAGCCTATTGCTCCTAGGCTACAAACCTATACAGAGTGTTACCGTACTGAATACTGTAAGCAATTGTAACACAATGATAAGTATTTGTGTATCTAAAAATATCAAAACATAGAAAAGATACAGTAAAAATATGGTATAAAAGATAGGGGACAGCCCGTGGCCAAGTGGTTATGTTTGCGTGCTCCACTTCTGCAGCCTGGGGTTTCACCGGTTCAAATCCTGGGTGCAGACATGGCACCACTCATCAGGCCATGCTGAGGCGGTGTCCCACATGCCACAATTAGAAGGACAAACAACTAAAATATACAACTATGTACTGGGGGGATTTGGGGAGAAAAAGCAGGAAAAAAAAAGAAGATTGGCAACACTTGTTAGCTCAGGTACCAATCTTGAAAAAAAAGATCAAAAATAGCACACCTGTATAGGGCAATTGCCATGAATGGAGCTGGCAGGACTGGAAGTTGCTCCGGGCGAGTCAGTGAGTGAGTGGTGAGAGAATGTGAAGGCTAGGACATTACGGTACACTGCTGGAGACTTTATACACCCTGTACACTTAGGCTACACTAAATTTATTTTTAAAAAGATTTTCTCTCCTCAGTAATAAATTAACCTCAGCTTAATGCAAATTGTTTACTTTACAGACTTTTTAATTTTTTTTAACTTTTTAACTCTTTTGTGATACCACTTAGCTTAAAACACAAACACATTGTACAGCTATACAAAAATATTTTCTTTCTTTATATCCTTATTCTATAAGCTTTTTTCTATCCTTAATTTTTTTTTTTTACTTTTTAAATGTTTTTGTTAAAAACTAAGACACAATCATGCACATTAGCGTAGCCCTGAACAGAGTCAGGATCATCAAGATCACTGTTTTCCATCTCCACATTTTGTCCCACTGAAAGGGCTTCAGGGGCAATAGCATGCGTGGAACTGTCATCTCCTGTGATAAGAATGCCTTCTTCTGGAATACCTCCTGAAGGACCTGCCTGAGGCAGTGTCACTTTTCAGAAATACGTCCATGGTGGTTTCCTTGGTTTTTTTTTTTTTTTTTTTTATCATAGATTTGCTTGTAAGCAGATAATGCACTGTGAACATTCTTCTCTATTAATGAAAAGCTTTCAGTGTTGGGGTCCACGTTTTCAAACTTTTTAAGGAGCTTCTTGTGGTATGCAAAAGCTTCTGCTGAACACTTCACTGTGAAATTTCTTGGGAGTTCTTCTCCTTTTTCTTCTCCTGCAGTTTCCTTCTCTCTTGCCCCTTCTTCAGCTATGTGTTCCTGTTCCAGTCCCAACAATTCCTTATTAGTTAGTTCCTCAGGAACCACCTCTAGGAGCTCCTCAGTGTCATCCTCATCCACACGCAGGTTAAAGTTGTTTGCCATCTCAACCACAGCCTAATGATTTTTGCAAATCACTCATCCTTGGCAAACACTTTGAAGTCAAGGATGAACCTCTTGAGTATCTTCTTCCGGATGCCATTCATACACTCCTTGGTGACATCAGCTCAAGGCCAAGTGAGGTTCTTGATGCAGTCATAGATGTTTTAATCCTTCCAGCATTGCATCGGTGTCTTCTCAGTGTCTTCCTCAGTTGCAGCAACAGCCTGGGCAAAGGTCCTTCTCATTTAGTAGGCCTTAAAAGTTGCTATAACTCCTTGATCCATTGGTTGGGTCAGAGAAGTGGTGTTTGGAGGGAGAAACACTGCTTTGATATTAGGATGAAGATCACCAGTAAAACAAGGATGTCCAGGAGCATTATCAACAATAAGCAAAATCTTGAAAGATTTGCTATTCTCTAAACAGTACTTCTCCATTTCACTGACACAGTAATTCCGGAGGGCATCCGGGAAGAGGAACTGGGTCATCCATCCATGACTTCTTATTGCTCCTGTAGTACACTGGCAGTATGTGCTTATTAACATGCTTGAAAGCCCTGAGTTCTCACTATGCCAGATCACAAAGTGTTTCAATTTGCCACCTGCAACATTGCCCCCAAGTAAGACTTATTCTGTCCTTAAAATCTTGAAACCTGGCCTTGATTGGGCCTCCTTATGGAGGAAAGTCCTTTCAGGCTTACATTTCCAGAATAGGAAGGTTTCATTCATACCAAATATTTTCTCTGGCAAGTAATTTTCCTCACAATCAGCTTATCTAGAGTTTCCAAAAACTCTTCAGCTGCCTTCACATTAGCATTCACAGACTCACCACTCACTTTCACGTTGTGTAATGAATGACAATTCTTGAATCGTTTAAACCACTCAGAGCTAGCAATAAATTCAACATTGTAGTCGAGTTCAGCCTGTTCTTTCAACACTGAAAACAAATTTTTTCTTTGGCTGTGATCGTCATGGTGCTAAAAGGGATATGCTTCTCTGTCTGGTCCTGATCCAGGTCATTAGAAGTTTCTCCATGTCTGATATAGGCCCTTCTCAAATTTTTATTAGTCTTGTTGCCTTCAGTGAAGCAGATCCTTTAACAGCTTCCATCACTATGTTCTTGTTCTTAAAGATAGTAGCCGTGGTAGAATGGGACATGCCTGACCAGCAAGCAATAACCATCACTGATTTTCCACCTTTGTAGTTCTTAATCACTTTTAATTTTGTTTCCAGGTCAATCACTCGATGTGACTTCTTACTGGCAACATTAGCAATGGATTTTGTATGCTTAGGGGTCACGATGAACAAAATACAAGATTAAATCAAGAACAAAAGAAAATGATGCAATCAATAGACACAGCGAACACAAGATGTATGAGACTGCTGCCAGTGTAACATGGAATACTGTTTTACAGTAAGCTTTGTTTTTAAGTAGAAAAAGTACACTCTAAAATAATGATAAAAAGAATGTATAGTAAATATGTAAACCAATAATAGTCATTTATTTTCAAGTATTACGTACTGTACATAATTGTATGTGCTACACTTTTCTATGACTGGCAGTGCAGTAGGTTTATTTATACCAGCATCACCACAAACACATGAGTAATGCATTGCAGTCTGATATCACTAGAGGATAGGAATTTTTCAGCTCCATTATAGTCTCACGGGACCACCATCGTATATGCAGTCTGTTGGTGACCAAAATGTCGTTATGCAGAGGATGACTGGACACTAATAAACGTCCTTACTTTAATGGAAGGGTTCCCAATTATGAAGATTTTGTCTTATACTATGAGTAATACTTTGCTGTAGTTATGAGACCTGAATGAGTGCAGAATATCATATAAACAAAAATTTTAAATTTTCTCACACTGTACTCAGAGGTCCATGGAAAGTATAGCTCCTTTATTCTCTAAACCTGGCCTAATCTCCTATTGCAGCCCAGTCTACATAGAAGAAAACTTATTCCTGCCAAATAAGAGTATTTCATTCTCTTCTGGTGTTTTTTTCCTTTAAAGATTGGCACCTGAGCTAACATCTATTGACAGTCTTCTTCTTCCTCTTCCTCTCCTCCTCCTCCTCTTCCTCCTCCTTCTTCTTCTTCTCCCCAAAGCCCCCCAGTACGTAGTTATATGTTCAACTTGGAGGTCCTTCTGGCCGTGCTATGTGGGACACGCCTCAGCATGGCCTGATGAGCAGTGTTATGTCCGGGCCCAGGATGGAACCCGTGTAACCCTGGGCCCTCGAAGAAGAGTGCAGGAGCTTAACCACTTGGCCCCGGGGTCAGCCCCTCTCTTCTGGTTTTTAATGCTTCTAGTTTTATACTTCAAAGTTCAAATCCCTCACAGAACTGTTTCAAAGAGTCTTTTTTGGACTGCTCAGACTTTTCAGATAGATGCTCCATCTTTACATTCTTGCTCCTTTACTCTTTTCTTCCTCAAAGTCCTCATGACATCAGAAGGAAGAGGTGCTGAAACAGGCTGTGTCCTTTGACTCCTCTGGTCTCTGAAGAGACCTCTTATCTGCTGCTCTCCCTGCTGGTGTCCTCTGTTGTCCTTCACAGTCAGGGCTGCAAGGCTCCATCAAGGTGAGCTCTGACTCAGTCGGCCTCACTCCAGCCTTTGCCAGCACTGTGAACCTCTCTGAATCTCTTCTACATCTTCAATCCAAGGCTTGGAATAGGCAACACACCCTTAACCTCTAAGCCCTGCAGTGGGGTCAGATCATCTCAAAAGTACCCCCTGGAGCAGGGTCATGCAGGCATACTGAATTCTATCTACACCTCATAGGTATTGCAAACAACAAGAAAGGTACACTACATCTCTTCTCAGTCTAACCACATTGAGTTCCATAGTTTAGTTTTTATAGTCACCTGAGAAGCAATCTCCTTCCAGAGTTCCAGAGATGAATCTAGGCAAGTGGTCCTATCCTAGGCAACTCCTTCAACTTATAGGACATGCATCCATCAGTGTAAGACAAAGTCTGAAAATGAGAGATTGGGGCCCTGATTCTTCACTCCTTCACTCATGTGCCTTTCTCTCCCTTCATCTCTCAAAATTCCTTGGGACCAAAAAGGACCGGCTCTAAGCTATCTATCTAGTGCTTTTACATCACATCTTCCTGTCATGGGTACCATGCCATAGCACTATCTGTGAAGGGGGAAGCCATGACCTCTCTACATTTAGAGGAGAATTTCTATAGTCTGACCCACTGATATTTGGGCATTGGCATGTTAGGAAAATTTAGAAAATATCCACTCCGAGGTCTTCTTGCAAACCTATTTTCTTGCGGAAAATTTTTTTTTGGTTTTCAGAAGTTAAATAATAATTGAGTCTTAATCTTTGCATATCTGCTATAAAATTCCTAATCCTGTCTACCCACCCTCTGAAACCGACAGAGGTTTCAGTTTAGCTAAATAGAAAGCCTTATAAACAGAAAATAAACTGAGAAAATCATAATATAATCAAAACATCACCCCAGATATATGAAAACACCATAAAGTTGAGAAAAGAAGTCTCAACGTAGACAAATTTTCCAGTTTTCTCATCTTTGATAGACATTAGCCAGTTTACAAAGTTGTAGAAATAGATTTTATCTGGATCTTGTCGTGTCACTGGAGGAAAAACAAATGCTATTTTATTTAATTACCACACGGAAAGCTGTAGTGAGAGATCTCGTTCCCACAGCATTGATGACTTCATCAACAGTAAAATTTAAAGAAAGTTTCCATAGGATGACCTAAGATTGGTTCAGACCATATCACCATGAGGTATAAATGGCCACCTTGGAAAAGGCTTCCTTCTCTAATTTAAAGCACAGGTAATATTTCCACATATCTGTAAGTCTTTAAAACATCCTAGACCACCACTGTGGACAGAAACAGAGCTAGCATCACGTGGGGCACTTCCATGCTCATACAACCTTGGATTGTAACTAAATCATAGCTTTGGGTGAAATTTAAGTTTACATACTGTTTTTGAAGATTTTATCATACATGTAGTGTTCATACAGCTTTCTTATGGCTAAAAACATAATGTAAAAATAATCTTTTCTCTTGGAAAAAAGGCTGTTGGGAATCCAAGGCTCTTAGTGTAGGAATAAAGTAGAATTACCGCATTGTCCTAATTTATTTTTAATCCTTTCCTGTGATTTATTATGTAGGACACTGGACACTCCCCAGAGGGTTAGAATTCTGCACCACAGCATATTCAACACTCCCATTATTCCTTTAAGTCTATATTTCTGAAGTTGCAGTATCTGATATTACCAGGAAGTTCTCACAGTCTTAGCGAGTTTGCTAAATGGAAATTCCACTGTGTGGTCTTTCAGCTGCAGAGAATTCTACTTTCTATGGAGAAATGTCAGTAACAACTTAATTGCCTCCCATTTTGTGAATATCTTTTATCAACAAAATGTTCCCAATAATCACATTGCATTTTAGAAGGCTGCCTTTGTTTTATACAGACTGAGGGGTTAAGCGAGAGAAAGAGCAAAGGGAATTGGAAAAAAGTAATTGTGTGATAAAAAGAGCTCAGTGACTACTAGCTGTGTATGAAAATGAAAATCGTGCAGATTAACTGAGCTGATACCATTTCTATTAGTCTCATTTGTTAAAGCTATAGCAAACTGTTTACCCTGCTGGTTAGCTCTTGCAAGAGTGACTCTGATCTCATGAATGTCAGCACTTGCCCTCCAGGTTTACTCAGCTTTCAGCACGGATACCTTTCTTGTCCAGCTCTTCAAAGCAAAGAAAAGAAGAAAGAAGAAGGAAAAAAGCATCCGGTGGGAGATTACAACATGCTCCACGGGGAATCCCTCCTGAGATCTGCAGTCTGTAAGAAGATGTTGAGAAGAAGCTCAGTGTGCCATAATCCATTCTGAATGTGGCTGGAACCTTCTGTGCAACGTGAGCCAAAGGTCACTCTGATGTCAAAACAGAGGGAGAAGAGACTCCATAGTTGACATCTCTGTCAAATGGTTCATTAAGTATCATCTATAATTTCTTATTGTCAAGAGGCAAATTCTTTCTTTCCTAAGGATTTTCTCATTTTGCCAGATGAATAACAGCAGGGAAAAGTATTTACCTAAAAATACTTAGGCAATTATAATTTTGTTCTTTCAATCTATGTAAAATAATAAGTTCTAGCCCCAAGAATGTGGGAGTAGACTTTAGAGTAGTTTTCCGGGTAATCTCAGCTCTGGAGAAATTTCTAGAAAACTTAAGCAGTTGAACAGTGACCTTAAGGCAGTATCCATGGAACCATATTGATATGCCATTCAATCTGGTTATTCGAAGTCTACTTCATCTAAAGCCGCTTAGACAGAGTCTATTTTATTACTAGCACTTTACCAGTTTAATAACAGAAGAATAAAATAATTTTAGACAAATGCATATATATGAGACTAATGTAATTGAATGGCAAATTGAAAATAGGATGTTTATCCAACAGATTGAAGCATTAAAACCTCTTTTTCTGTTCCTGTCACCTCCATGTTAATCTCTTTTCTGCTCCTTCTGTTAGATCCTTAATCCAAAACCGCATAAACTCCCAAATTAAGTATTTCAAAAGCTTCCTATTGAGTCTAATTTCTTCCTCTCCTCTGTCCTATCTATTCATCTCCCACATCTCCACTCTGACACCACATTTAGCTTTCTAAAATATTCTTGTGATCATGTCACTTCCCTATTGAACCTTTTATAGATTTTCATTTCACACAAGATAAAGTCCAAACAACTCACCATTCAAATATACTTGCAATCTCTTTGAACTATCTTTTCAGGCTCAGCTACTCCTTCACTGTCATTCGCATTTACAAACTCCGCTCACACAATGCTCACTCCTTACACTGTACCAAAAACTCTAGCTTCTTTCAATAACTTCACATAATCTTATAAAAGACAGTATCTTCCATCTCCGTGCCTTTGCACATATCCTAATACCTAAAATGGCAGCTACATTCTTGTACTCTCAGTTGTTACTCTAAGCACAAATGTTATCACATCCCTCCTTGACCACTCTAGGTAGAATTTATTTATCCCACTACTGTGTCCATTTAGAAGAAAATTCTTTGTTTAGAGACTCCTATCCTCATAGACTCTGACCTCCTTAAATCTAGGAGCTTGTCTTATTCAAGTGTTTTTAAAATAAGAATTACAGAAAATTTTTTAAATATCCATTAAATAAAAGCATAAAAGTATCTGGTAAACTAATATCTGATACTCTTCCCTATGGATTTATCCATCCTGAAGTATCAATACTATTAACTCATTATTTCTAAGCCAATGTTATTTTCCACTAATACTTGCAATATAATTATTGAGTATATTGCTGTAATTCAAATCAAAATAAGTAAATTATAACCATACCAGCTGAAGTAATAGACATCAGAGCTTTACTAAGATCTTATTATTTAATTGTAAATGAATTAGCCTGAGATAATGCAATATAATAGTCCCAGTTAGCAGCATTTTAGACTTATTTAAGACAGCATCATATGGCTTTGCCTGAATAACAGCTTTCACAAATCTTGAGGCATTATTAAGAACGTTCACATGAAAAAATTAGTGTATATTTTATGGTTTAGCATCCAATTCTTTACAAATGTGAACCTGGTCCCCTTGAGAATGAGCTTTTACAATCTCTAATAAATTGAAGGAAAATACCTTTTTTCCTCCTGGAATTGTACAGCTAACTATCTTCAGTTTACTTTCATTTCAAATCATGGAGTCCATTTTATTAATATACAAAAGGGTAAGGGAGATAGCAATAATTGTTGTGTTTATTAAATAATCAGTATGTTGTCTAAAAAGAAGAAGAATTTTCTTGAATTAACTTTTAAATTATTCAAATTATTTCAGATTTATAACTAAAGATAAGGTACACAGTCTTCCTCTGCCACTTTCTCCTATCTAAAAATCAGATTCATTTGATATAACTAAAAGGATATTTGAACATCTGAATGTGTTTGAGAGGCTTATTTGAAAGTGCTGTAGAAAGCAAAGTCATTGATTTTAAAAAAAGGCAAATCTTTGAAATGCTTACAGAATGATAAAGGATTTAAATTCTAGGAAAGACAATATTAAAACAATTAAACATGGATTTTTAAAAGACATTCTACAGTCTCCCTGTTTCAACCAACAACTAAAATCAGTGGCACTGAAAAGTAGTAAACAAAATTACAGTTCTATTTTCCATTTGATTTCATTAGCATAGCTCAACCAATTTTACAAATCAAACTTCCTTGTGTCACTTCTTAAGTGGCACATATTTAAATGATTATTCATTTCTAACCAACTCATGGCTCCTTGTAGGCTCATTGTATTTAGTTTCATCCACCTTTGAATTCATTTCGTTTTTGTAATTTAAGGAAAAAAATTTTTAAATGAAGAGTTTTCAAAATAAATGTATATATATGTTACTAAAATGAAAGAACTCAAAAATCATTCTAAAGAGTTTAAAAAGGAATTTATTATCACATAATCATCTTTTTAAATTATTTTCAAAAACTTTATAAATGTAAGCAAGAGAGTTTGAGATAAAAGTCAAAATTCCCTGTCAAATCTGCTTTGAAATAACACTGCAGGCTGTACCAAATCTAGTTTGAAAGATCCTGTAGTTAGACCTAAACTATCAAAAAGGTATCATCGTTATCAAGAAACATTTATTAAACACTTAGGAATACATGAAGTGTGGCCTTTGATTTCACTGAAATTCTTCAAAAGAATTAATCTGCTTTTAGGGTCATGTACCAAAATATCCATTAATATAGAAAATACAAGCAAATTAAATAATAAGTAATAAGTGGATGAAGAAAAACCAACGAAGAGATAACTACATTAAATCAAAGCAGGAAATACCTTTAAAAACAATGATCAGTAGTAAATAAGAGTCTCAATCTTGAACAAAATAGGTATTAGACTTTTCAAAATGTGATTAGGCATTATCTGTGCATGTGACAGACTGGGTATGTGGTGCACCTGTGTTTAAGCATGAAATACACCATTCTCCCATTCATAAAAATAGACAAAATCAAATTACATTATAATTTGCATGAACAAGAGTATTTCTCTCTCTTATTAATTTTAGTAGTTTGAGCAGGCTGACAAGAACCTTTTGAGTCAAAGTAAGTCGAGTGGCAGAATTGATTGACCTGGTAATCATATTTGAACACATCCTACAGTATAATTTATCCTTTAACCAGTTTCATGTAAATTGTGTAATTCTGCATTGTAAACTGGCAGTATCCTAACGTCTCTGGTACGTTAGTATTTTTTCATTATTTGCCTTACGATTGATTTAAAGAAAGACATTTTTACCAACAATTTTTTTAAGTTTATTTGGTATTATACTTCAGCAAGCAGTGAATTTTATAGATGGATAAAATGGGGGACATGAATGTGGAGTCACTTAACCAGATAAATTTAGTTGATTCATCCAACACTTGGGCTCAGAATTCTAGGTTAAGGAAAGAGAAAGAAACCATTAGGCCCAAGGTCAGTGTAACAAATAGAAAGAATAAGCAGCCATATACAAACAGGATATATTAATCATTTGTATTTTTAAGAATCATTTAATCCAATTAATAGCTAAGAAATACTTTGATGAGGGGGAGGAGGAATAAGGGGAGAGATAAGCGAGAGTATTGAGTTCCTTCATTGTTTTTGTATAAAGATGGGGAAAAAAGGTAAGAATCAGCTGAGACTATGTCAAAGTTGTTTCAAGTCTTATCTTTTAGAGACACATTATAATGATCATCTCTAATGCTCTGTCACTATTTTTCTATATACGTATTTGTATTGATCATAAAAAAATAGTTGGACATTTCTCATTTTTTCCCACTTCATGCACACATCATCACTGGCAGCACCTATCTACTCCCTTCCTTGTTTAGTTTGTTAAAATATTTGCCTTATGTGGCCAGCCCTGTGGCCAAGTGGTTAAGTTCACCTACTCTGCTTTGGCGCCCTGGGATTTCGCCGGTTCGGATCCTGGGCATGGATGTGGCACCACTCATCAGGCCATGCTGAGGTGGCATCCCACATAGCACAGCCAGAAGGACCTACAACTAAAATATACAACTATGTACCAGGAGGCTTTGGGAAGAAGAAGAAAAAAAAGAAGATTGGCAACAGATTTTAGTTCAGATGCCAATCTTCAAAAAAATTTTTAAAATATTTGCTTTATTACAGTATCTTTCAGGGTGACCTTCCTTTGCACATCTCTTCTTCATGCAGCCAAGACCACTTTTAAGTCAACTCTGTCCCAAGCTGAGATCATCTTACCTTTGCCTACGTGGATTGTAAGGGTCTCTAGTTCCACACTCAGGATTCAACCACCCTTGTGTTTAAACAGATTCTTAATCTTTATTTCTGAGAACATTTTTTAAAATA
This sequence comes from Equus przewalskii, assembly GCF_037783145.1. Lineage (NCBI taxonomy): Eukaryota > Metazoa > Chordata > Mammalia > Perissodactyla > Equidae > Equus > Equus przewalskii. The sequence continues at coordinate 72,647,765 of NC_091833.1, read as the reverse complement.
TCAACAAATGACTACTCACATGGGTCACATGTCTAAATTTTTCATATAATTATATTTATGTGTTGTATCTTAGGATTACACAATGATATGTGTCATATTTTCATATAATAAAATTCTATATTTATAAATTATATTACTTTAAAAATAGATATATTTTACTATAATAATATAAAACATTACTCTGAGCCAAAAGACTTGACAAATATTCCTCTAAATGATTAGAGGGCTGCTGTGAAATTTATCATATCTCTGTTTGAACACATTTTTTCTTTCCCATCATGAATGCTCATGACTTTTTTGAACAAACTATGGAGTTGACCTTTGTGTCTAAAGCTTTTAATCTCAATCCTTTCCAATTATAAAATTCTAATAATGACAATAGTTTCAGACACAACAGCAAATTCTCAAATTCAAATTATCCATAACTGAAAAATGAATTATATATACTTTGCTACCAAAATTTTCCTCTTTTATGTTAATTTCCCAATATAAAGGACGTTATAACATTAATCTCAAGCTGTAGAAATAGAGAATAATGAAAAATGGTCATATCTCATTATGCGAAGTTCTGAGAAATATAAAACAGCAAAATGAAATTCAGCTTTTAAACATAGCTATATGTAATAAAGACTTGCACATTTCAAATATGTTCTCACAACTCTAATAAGAGCAAACTTCCACTGCATTTGAAACAATATTAAATAGGAATTAATGTTGCAGGGATATTGTTAATAAATAAATGCATAGATCCCAAGTTGGGAAAAGTTTTTTAAATGGAGAGCTGGGAAATTATATTCAAACATTTTGAACTGTTAGTACTCATTATGGTTGAAAGAGCCTGGAGCAAAAGTGAGCACAGATACCTCTGAGAGTATTCTTAACCTATACCTAGAGGCTTCAATAAAAGCCAGACAACATACTTTAAGACAAATGCTGGGGGAAAATGAGAAATTATCCTATTTATGAGTCTTAAAATTAAAAATACTTTTGCGAGAATTATACCTTCCAAAAACCAAAAGAATTATGTCACATAGAATACATAATTTTATACTGTTAGGACGTTTTTCATCTGTAATTGTTTTGTGTGTGTGTGTGTGTGAGGAAGATTGTCACTGAGCTAACCTCTGTGCCAATCTTCCTCTATTTTATGTGGGTTGCCATCACAGCATGGCTTGAAAAGTGGTGTTAAGTCTGTGCCCAGGGTCCGAAACTGCAAACTCCAGGCCACTGAAGTGGAGTGAGCAAACTTAACCACTACGCCCCCCAGGCCAGCCCCACCTCTGTAATTTTTTATGACATCTTCCTAATATCTGCCTGGTTTTATGAACAAAACTTTTGATCATTGCCTATTGTCAGCTTTTTAGATGAGAATATCCTAAAGTTTTAAGAAGTGAAAGTGAGTCTGTCTCATATTAAGGTCATTTTAAATCCAAGCCAAGTAAAAATAGAAGTAATATCTGATGCGCGGTCGGTGAGCCGAGGAGTCGAAAGAAAGATTTCTTAGACTCTTAAGATCTGGCAGTAGTGCTCTTTTATTTAGAGAATAGTGTAGCATGGGGACAGGACCCATGGGCAGTCAGAGATGCTGCTGGCATGGGGAGCTGCTGCTGCCGCCGCTGGCATGGGGTCAGGACCCATGGGCAGGCAGAGCTGCTGCTGCTGCCCCCGCTGGCATGGGGACAGGGCCCATGGGCAGGCAGAGCTCCTGCTGCTGCCCCGAGTTGAGGCTTAGGGCTAAATTTAAGGCATAGGTATGTGAGTCATCTCTTTACGAAGACAAAGGAAAGAACATGAAAAAAAAGTTAAAATGGTATCAGTGTAGGTGGGGTCTGGTCGTTGGGTGATCCCATGACTTTTAGACAAGAATCAAATCGGATTAAGTAAAGGTCAGAAGCCACCACCCTAAACCAGTTACATGAGATTGCCAGACAGCAACCAACTTAAGTTCTTGCCTTCCCTATTAAGAGCTTCTAGGGACAAGGTCATCTCTCCTCTTCTTCCTGGTACAGAGAGGGAGGCACCTTTTACAGATAGAGATTTACCTTACAAATGTAAATGTGTCGCAACAAGGGCAAGTTCCATTCCCCAGAGCCTCCTTCCCTGTCCCAGTTTATCGAAAGCAATCAGCCCAAAACAATCCTGATGCCAAAGAGACATATCCTGGGGTGGCCAATTTCAGGTCCCTACAAGGTCATCCCCCCTTTCTTCACAAACGCAAATGTCTCTCAAAAGGGCAAGCAAAATTCCAGTCCTGGGAGCCTGCTTCTCATCTGTAGATTTAAAAGTAACCAGCCTAAAATCCTCATCATAAACCGTTTTAAAATTAAGCAGCCTAAAAATCCTCATCAATAGCCTTAAGAAATTGAGCTCTCGTGTACTTACCACTTACTGTGAGGCGACATTGTTCAGAGTGTTTTACAAATATATCTAATTTAAATCTTATAATAATCATGTGAAGAATGTACTATTTTTATTGTCTCCACTTTACAGGAAATTGAGGAAAGTGGGGCCCAGAGAGGTTAAGTAAGTTTACCAAGAGCTTACAACTAGAGAGTAACTGATTATAAGCGCAACCCCAGCAGGCTGGCTCTAGAGGCCATGAGCCTGGCCACTACAGGATTCAGTTTCTCATTATGAAAAACTGCAAACATTTAGGAAAAACAAAAACTGCAGTCTGCATATGTGCATAAACACCAAGCCACCCATACTGTAATACATATCGTACAATCCACACGGCACCTTCCGTCTCCTTCTCCTAAGGCACTTATTTCACTCTATCTAGTGTTGTAAGTATTTTTTACATATATCCCCTCACATAAGTTTACATCAAGACCCTAAGTTTCTTGACATCTAAACTGGGCCTGATTCTTTGTATCCTCCAAAATCCTTAATAAAGTGTTATATATTCTTTAAGCATTCATTCAACATGTTTTAGAGAACTGGTGAATGAACATAAATCTGACTCCTTCATTAAGAAACCAAATAAAAGAAAAATAGAGTTAACACAATGTACTACAGATCTGGATTAAATTTTGACTTTCCATATAACTCCCTCTCACCCCAAAAAAAAACATAGAAATAGATAGCAACCCTCCCACCGAGACTGAATTCACTTCATGAAAACTGAGCAAAATTAAATATAACTTTCGACCTATAGTAATCTTATTTTTAATTTTTTTGTAATTTTAACAACTTACAACCCAACTTTATTTAAAACACTATAGTTTTACTTAGTCACTAACTTCCAGTCTTTCAAATTTAACTAGTAAAAAAAAAAGCTTTAGAAACCATAGGATGTATGCAACAATTGCATTTTTAAAAAGCATTCTGCCAGGCAAAGATAGAGAAATGGCTGAGACCGAAAGCAGAGAATGACCCAGATAATGGAGATGAGAAACTCCAGGCGTGTTGATGATATGGTGGTAAATTTTTCCAATTTGAAAGGTATCACGGGGAGTAACAGGAAGTAATAATGGAGAAGTAGTGGAGATTAGGCATAGAGATAGAACTGGCATTTAAGCTCATTTGAATGATATTTGAAGCCATAGATAAGAATTCAATAATGAAGGAAAAATGGATAAGAGAGAGAAGAAAAGAGAAAAAGGATGAGGATAGACCTTCAGTATTAACTCTGCCTAGTGAGCAAGGGCGTGGAAATGCAAAGGAAGGGACAGAATGGGGAAAGAACTCACTGGCATACTAGCACAGACCACTTTAATGAAAGCAAGTGAGGGGCAATTTCAAGAAATAGGGAAGGATCCACAGTTTCAAACACTATAGACAGTACAATGAGAATATGAAGGGAAAAGAAGTCTTTGATTTTGGTGACTGAACAATTCTTAGTGACCATAGAATGGTTTTATTTGAATTTAGGAGGCTAAATGTGTCTGGTAAAGAATGAAGATTGTGTGAGTACTGAGGAAGAAAAAATATATTACAGATTATTTTTTAAAGAAAAGATAGTGATTGGGTGACTGACCTAGAAGTTTACAGACTCATGGTCTGAGCACTGATAACTGTTGTTAGAACTCATAGCAGAAGGGAAAAGCTTTTAACAAAAAAAAAATTAAAGTATGAATATTCTTGAGGTGAAAGTAGTTACAGTTTTCTGAATATCCCCAATCATGAACCTTTGGTATATTTGATTCTGAAATACCTTTAGAAAATCATCTTACATTTATATAACACTTCACAGTTGCCAAACAGCTTTCCTGGCCTTCAAAGTATTGTGATCTTCACAATAACCGTATGAGTAAGAGGGATGATTACCCTGTCTTTTCAAATGAGGAAATATGCTTCCTGAGAAATATCATTTGACCTTGCAGAATTAGTGGCATCGCTTGGGCTAGAACTCAGTACATTGAATCCTAGAGCTAATGTTCTTTCCACTGAAATCAATACGGTTCAGGAATAGTCACCTTCAGAGTTTATAACTAAGACTTGACTTTAAAGACCTCAATAACCCAAATATGTGCAAATGCAAAAAGTTAGGTACCCTCTCACCTCCAGTCTCGAGGCTATGCAGTGTTTCAATAGCAGTTCCACTTGCTTCAAATTCCTTTCTATTCATCATTCTCTCTCACGAAACTGTTAGCTGAGTTGATGTGGCCATCTCTATTTTAGAGCAGGAATAAACAGAATGAGTTATTTGTGTAAGTTCACAAAACAGGTCAGTGACAGAACTGGTATTAAAATTTAAAACTCTCAGTTCCTTATTCAGCTGCTTTTACTGAGTAATCCTGTTCTTCACAAAACTAATTCTACTTATGATACTAGGTTTATTATGTTGCAGGGAATATACATATAGATGTGTTACATATATGTGTACATGTATATACATACACATTTGTCAAATATTTGATTGTGTATGCTTGAATTGTGTAATATTAGATTTTCAAGCAATTGGAAAAATTTCCTTTTCCCCTCCCAATCATAAAAAACCAAAAACTGAATCAGATTTTCCTTCATTTTGTTGCTTAAGTAAAGGCACTCTGTTCTGAACTTGACCATGACGTCCATGATTCTAGATCAAATGTTAGGTGAGCTAGTGATATACTTCAGAGTAAGCAGAGGAGAGAAGTAGATAAATATGATAGATCTAAGGAAATAAAAGATAATTATAGCATAGATATCAAGCATCATTTCAAAATATAAACAACATGCGTTCAGGTTGTCTGGCTCCTTATCATTGCCAGGGGGAAAAATAATGACTCCCTGTAAACATCCAGTACCCAGGAAGCTGTAACAAAATGTTGTTCAGAGATATCTGCTGATTGTGAAATTAACTTCATGGGAAAAAACAATGTATATTTCACCAAAGACGGAAAAAGCATAAAATATATAATATTGCATTTACAGGGTACATAAAATCTTATTGGATCAGTGATAAATATTTGTGCTTCAGCAATTTTAGTATTTTACAGACTACTTTCCTTGAGAATGTTTACAAAATACATAGACAACTTATTAATCAGTATTAAAACACAACAATGCTAAATTCAGTAACATGAAATGTGTGCAAAGCAGCCACTCTGAAAAGTATTTAATTAATGGGATAACTTTCCATTCGAAAATTATCTTCCCTGAATAAAGTTCTCTCCACATGGAGACAACACTTATGAGGCTCATGAAGACTGGACAGCTCTTATTCAGAAAAGAATGTTGTACAAATAAAAAAAGTGTTTTGCTTTTGATACTAATTGCATTTTAAAATACATTGATGTACACATTAAATATTGAATAGCAAGCTTTTATTATTTATGACAGTCAGGTATCTGCATTTACTTCTTCTGATTCCTGAAGAATTAAATATTTTTTATTATTCATAGTTCGTATCACTTCTGCCAGTCAGATTCTACTCTGGCGCTACTGGTTCACGAGAATGTCAACGAGCTATCTAACTTTCCATTTAATACTCCTGTGGTTAATTTGTGATGATGAGGATGTGCTTGTTATTTTAGAAATGAATTACTAAAGACAACACTACCCATGAATACAAGCAATTGTGTTAATCAAGGAAGACTTATGGCTATAAGCCCATCATATTTAAAATCTAAAGACAGAAAAGAGGAGCACGCAAATTTTAAAAATGCAATTAGCTGTAGAATGGTCAAAAACACCTATATATCTTGAATTCCTCCTCAAGCACCATACATAAGTCATGACATCTCACAAATCTCTTATTTCTAAGGATTTTAATTCTTACTATACCACAACAGCTTTGTGGCCATATCTTTTAACTATCACCTCATGACACCTTAACCTTCAAAACTGAATTCAACTTTTTTGCCTCTAGTTCAGATTTAATAGACCCCAAAATTATGATCCATGTTCTCTCCAAAGCAAATTTTTTCTGATTAAGAAGGCAGAACCATAGGGGCCAGCCCAGTGGTGTAATGGTTAGGTTCATGCACTCCACTTCAGCGGCCCTGGGTCTGCAGGTTCAGATCCTGGGGGCGGACCTACACACCAGTCATTAAGCCATGCTGTGGCGGCATCCCACATACAAAGTAGAGGAAGGTTGGCGCAGATGTTAGCTCAGGACCAATCTTCCTCAACAAAAAAAAGAAGAAGAAGAAGGCAGAACAATAGCTTGAAATATATTGGTTCCTGATTATTTGAATAATCACATTCAGATCAAATAATAATATTAAATTATTAAGTAGCTGAAGGATTTCAGACACTGACCTAAGCACTTTGGGCCATATTTTTATTTGGAGCCAGAATGATGATGGTGATCAATGATCATAATCATGATGATTACGACCAGAAAGAAGCAAATCATGAAAGCAATGTATATATCTTTTCTCAAGTAAGACCTATGAGGTAGATATTAGTATGCATGTTTTCCCACAGAGAAAATAGTGGCTCAAAGAAAATATGTAACCTGTTTATTATAACACCATCAGTATGAGCCTGACTCTAGCCTTGAACCAAGATCTGTTTAACTGACAGTTGCACTATTTTTACTTTGCTGACCTATTTTTAAGGGGTTGTACTTTAAAATCAAACATGGTAGATTGAATAATTCCATTTATCTTTGCTCCCTCCAAAATCCCGCTAAAATTACAGTAAAGGGAAAAAAACCATAAACTCAAGAAGACAAAGAGAAGAGGAGGAGATATATATAAAACGGAAATATTTGGTAAGTGAAAAGCAGATGGAGAGTAATTGATGTGGCAGCTAGCAAAAAGTAAATTCCTGTTGGAAAGCCCAGAAAAGTTTAAGGCTGAAGTATGGGTTAGGGTTTAAAAAAAGATAATTAACTAAAAATCTTTAACAGGTTGAAAACTTTAAAACTTTCCCTTTAAATCCCTTTCCCTACATCTCCCATTTAGGCAGTTACTCTGTCTCAACCTAGCAGAGGACTCCAGTTCTAGAGAAATTGAACCTGAAAAAAATCTAGTCTTGAGAACATGGGCTCAGTGTCGGGTAGAAGAAAGATGCTGTCCTGAAAAAAGAGATGGAGAAATCACATCTCAAATGGTGAAGTCCTTCTCTGGCCCACCTACCCCTCAGGCTCTCAGAATGTTACCTGGGAAGCTTAGACCCCATCAATACCAGCAAACCTGTACCCACCCTGCTTCAGACAGGAACTGGCACATTTTTCTCCAGAATAACTGAAGCCCTTCAATTACTGCAATTTGGTTCCTCAGGGAAACAGTAGTCTTTGCTCAATCACTCTGTGACTTTTCATATATCAATTTATTTGTCTCAGGTCTTTTTGTCTGATTGTAGTATAGCCACTTTATCTGCCTTTATGCATGCTGCTTGCATGGTAAATCTTTTCCATCTTGTTGTTTTCAACCTATTTATTTATATCTTTAAATCTTAAGTGTGTCTCCTGCAGACAGAATATAGTTGGGTCCTGGGTATTTTTATTCAATTTGGTAATATCTGACTTTTGATTAGATTATTTAATTCATTCATATTTAATGTTGCTATGAATATAGTTAGATTTATATCTGCCATTTTACATTGTTTTCTACGAGATCCATATCGTTTTTATTTCTCCTTTACTGCTTTCTTTTGTATTAAATAGACAGTTTCTAGTAACATTTTAATTCCTTTAATAATTATTTTTTATTTTTTAGTAAGATTAGCCCTGAGCTTGCATCCACAGACAATCCTCCTCTTTTTGCTAAGGAAGATTAGCCCTGAGCTAACATCTGTGCCCATCTTCCTCTATTTTATATGTGGGACACCTGCCACAGCATTGCTTGGTAAGCCATGCATAGGTCCACACATGGGATCTGAACCAGCGAACTCCGGACTGCCAAAGCAGAGTGCGCGAACATAATCATTACACCACCAGGCCAGCCCCTAATTATATTCTTTAAATTATTTTCTTAATGATTGCTCTAGGGCTTACTGTATATATCTTAACTTCCAAAATCTACTTCAGATTTATACTAACTTGATTCAAGTGAAATATAAAAGCTTTACTTATATATAGCTGCATCCTCCCCCATTTTTCTATTATTGTTATACATATGACATTTAAATATATTAAAAAATCCTACGGTACATTAGTATAATTATGATACTTTATAATCATGTCTTTTACAGATAAGAGAAGAAAGGAAAGCATTTACATATACTTATAGAGTTTGTTATATTAATTTTCCTATTTATCATTTTTGATTCTCTTCATTTTTTTCTGTGGATTCAACTACTATCTGGTGTCATTTCCTTACTCAAATAAAGCTTTGTTCCCACCCACCTCCTTTCTGCTGTTTTTGTCAAGTTCATTACATTTCTATATGTTATAAGCTCAACAATATAATTCTATACATATTGTTTTATACAAGTACTTTTTAAATTAGATTAAAAAAAGAAAGGAGAATAAATATGCAATTATACTTTCATGTATAATTACCTACATAACTTCCTTCACTCACACTCTTTGTGTGTGTGTGTGTGCATACACACATGTGGATTTGAATTACTGTCTGATGTCACTTGCTTTCACCCTGAAGTACTAAATACTAATACTAAATACTAAAGTACTTTCTTTAGTATTTTTGTAAGGTGGAATTGCTAGCAGCAAATTCTGTTTTTGCTTATCTGACAATGTCTTTATTTTACCTTAATTTTTGAAAAATAGTTTTGCTAAATATAAGATTCTTGGTTGAAAGTTTTGTTTTGTTTTTTACTTTCATTACTTTCAATATGTTATCCCACTGCCTTCTGGCTTCTATTGTTTCAGAAGAGAATTTAGCTGTTAATTTTATTGAGGTTCACTTGTCTGTAATGAGTCATTTCTCTCTTACTGCTTTCAAGGATTTTTGGCTTTCGACATTTTAACTATGATGTATCTGGTTGTGATTATCTTTGCATTTATCCTACTTGGAGTTAGTTAAGCTTGTTGGTTGTGTAGATTAATTTTTTTTAGATAATGACAGCAAAACTTTTTCTTTTTTTTAAGATTGGCACCTGAGCTAACACATGCTGCCAAACTTTTTTCTTCTTCTTCTTCTCCCCAAAGCCCCCAGTACATAGTTGTATATTCCAGGTGTAGGTCCTTCTAGTTGTGCGATGTGGGACACCACCTCAGCATGGCTTGATGAGCGGTGCCATGTCCGCACCCAGGATCCGAACTGGTGAAATCCTGGACTGCTGAATTGGAGCATGTGAACTTAACCACTCAGCCACCAGGTTGGCCCCTAGATTATTGATTTTTAGCAAATTAAGGAAATGTAAGGAGAAAGATAGTATCAGGGGTGCTATTTTTAAAAGGTGGTAAGAAAAGGACAATCTTTGGTTGTGGAGTTTGACCAGAGACATGAATTAAGTGACTAATTATAGCCTGCTTATGTACTCAGAGCTTTTAATCTGTTTTTGTGGTGTTTCTCTCTTAAATAGGAAAAGCATGATCACTAGATGTATTAGTGTTCTATTGTTGCATAAGATATTACCACAAATTTGGCAGCTTGATACAACGTCCACAGTTCTCTAGGCCAGAAGGCTAGGCATGGCTCAACTGTGTTCCATGCTCAGAGTCTCAAAAGACTGAAATCAAGATGTCAGTCAGACTGTGTCCTCATCTACAACTTGGTTAAGGAAGAATCTATTACTAGGATCATTCAGGTGGTTGACCAAATTCAATTTCTTATGGTTGTACAACTGAAGTTCTTGTTTTCTTGCTGACTTTTAGTGGGAGGCCAGTCTCCGTTACTTGAGACCAGCCTCAGGGTCTAGCTATGTGGTCCTTTCCATGACAGGGCAGTTTACATCATCAGGGCCAAAAGAAAAATCTCTCTCAAGTCTGTCAAAATGGTGTCTTTTGTAACATAAAGTAATCCCATGAGTGACTATCCTACCACTTTTGCCACATAATATATACTAATTAAAGGAGTGACTATCCCATCATATTCACAGGTCCCACCAAACCCAAGAGGAGAGGATTATACAAGGCATATACACCAGGGACCAGAATTTTGGGGGCCACCTTAGAATTCTACCTACAACACCAGATATTTCAGATATTTGTGGAAAAAAACCTTTTATAATAAATTTGGAGAAAATAGCAATGACTAAGAAAATAAAAGGAATCAGAAGACATACTGACAAGACGGAGCAAAAGAAAACTTCAAAATAAATATCTATGATTAATATCCTCAGAGAGATGAGAGAAAACCTTAGCTTCAGGAAATAAGAATAGGCAATGTGAAATAATGAATAATCAGAGGAGATAACAGAGAACTTAGAAACTAAAATTATGATAGAGGAAATTTTTAAAAATCAATAGAAAGTTTGAAAAGTAAAGTTAAGGAAATCCAGAAAATATGACAAAAGAAAAAAAATATATGTTACATAAGAAAAAAAATAAAATTAGAGGCATAAAAATAAATATTACACAAGAAAAATAGATAAGAAAATCAGAGGCACAATCCAGGAGCTCCAACATCTAAAAATTACAACTTTTAGGAAGAAAAGGAAAAATTAAGGACAGGAATTTACGAAGGAAATAATATAAAAACATTTCACTGAATGAAGAAAAAACGTTTCCAGATTAAAAGGATCCATCCAAAGCTGGTTAAACAATTGAAAACATATTCTTAACAAATCATATTATTGTGTAAATTCTGGGACTACACAGAACATCCGAAGAGATTCCATTAATAAAAATAAAAATTGAAAAAAAAGTCACTTGGGTGCTGGCCCGGTGGCGCAGCGGTTGGGTGCGTGAGTTCCCCTTATCAGCGGCCTGGGGTTGGCTGGTTCGGATCCCGGGGGCGGACATGGCACCACTTGGCACCCCATGCTGTGGTAGGCGTCCCACATATAAAGTAGAGGAAGATGGGCATGGATGTTAGCTCAGGGCCAGGCTTCCTCAGCAAAAAGAGGAGGACTGGCAGTAGTTAGCTCAGGGCTAATCTTCCCCAAAAAAATAAGGGACGTGAAATATCTGGTACCAGAATGGCATGGAATATATCAACCGCAAGACTAAAAATAGAAGACAGTGGATCAGTGTCTCCAACATATTGGGGGGAAAATATTTGAAATATAAAATCCTATATCCATCTGAAATATTAGTCATGGAAGAATAGAATAAAAAACATTTTAGACAAGCAATATCTAAAAAGTTATAACTCACATGCACCATTTATCAAGAACCTACTAGGGGGTGTACATCACTAACATGTGGGAGTAAACCCAAAGAGGAAGAGATGGTATCTGGAATCGGAAAAGTCAACATGAGAGAAAAGGCAATTCCCAAAATTAAGGCAAAGGGAAGTCTCAAAACAATTTCTATATTCCAGCCTAGAAAGCAATCTATATTTTATAGACAAAAACCTCTAGGAGAGATATCTCCAAGAAAAAAGTTAGGTGACCTAATGTGGATGAATGTATGATGGGAGCAGTATAGATTTTCCAGAAATATTTTTTCTTTTACAACTGTTGCCAATCTTTTTTTTTTTTTTTTCTGCTTTATCTCCCCAAACCCCCCCGTACACAGTTGTATATCTTAGCTGCATGTCCTTCTAGTTGTGGGATGTGGGACACCGCCTCAACATGGCCTGAGGAGCAGTGTCATGTCCGCTCCCAGGATCCGAACCCTGGGCCACCGCAGCGGAGCACATGAACTTAACCACTCAGCCATGGAGCCGGCCCCTGATTTTCCAGAAATTCTGGAGTGTATTAGTGACAGGTACACAGATGACTTTGTACCCACCACCCAAAAAAACTAACTATAATCAGGATGTACAGCATGGCCACAGATCATTGTATTAAAAAGTAAAGTAATCGTAATTAACTGTGTAGCTCATCTTGAAAATGAATATTAACACAGGATGCATCTCTCTCCTTTTTTTTTTAATATTTTAAAACTTTATTTATTTATTTTCTGAGGAAGATTAGTCCTGAGCTAACTACTGCCAATCCTCCTCTTTTTGCTGAGGAAGGCTGGCCCTGAGCTAACATCTGTGCCCATCTTCCTCTATTTTGTATGTGGGACACCTACCACAGCATGGCTTTTTGCCAAGCGGTGCCATGTCCGCACCTGGGATCGGAACCGGCGAACCCAGGGCGGTCAAGAAGCCGAACGTGCTAACTTAACCACTGTGCCACCTGGACAGCCCCCAGGGTGCATTTCTTAAAGAAAAGCTTCCCTGTGTCCTAAAAATGGAGTTTCACCTCTCATGCCTAGAGTTGCAGCAATTCACCAGCTTTTTAGAAGCCCAATGCCATTCATCCTTCATGCTGGAACAGGATAATTAATATAAATCCTGTTACATAAAATGCATTGATGAAATGATGGCTCCCTTCCTCTCTTCCTAAATTCTGTATTCCATTATGTTATTCTTCTGCATAAATTCCTGAATGGCTTCCCTTAATTTTCAGAAACAATTTGTAAACCTTTGTTTACCATTCCAAAATCTCTGAGATGTTACCTTTACCTACTCTTCAAAGCTGACTTTGCTCTCTGCTCCCTGCCCCAAACAATCCCATCTCCAGTCATCCAGTGAGCTACTCAGGACATTTCAGATCCCTGCATTTTGCACATGCCATTCATTCTGCTGGGAAACATCATCATCAACTCTGCTTCTCCATCTATATAATTTCTACCCTCCCCTCAAGTCTCTACACAAAATTCACTCATCATATATATTTTCCTAAATATTCAGTACCAAACAGCTCCCCCTCCTCCTTCTCTAATGTTTTCTAGCTCAATAAACAACATTAAAATCCAGTTTCCCAATTCTAAGCCTGGATATTATTCAAGATTCCTTCCTCTCCTCTATGCCCCTACGTGAAATCAAAGACTAAATTCCATCAGTATCATTGACAATATCTCTGCACATAGATCTCTTTTTGCTATCTCAGTTGTCTGTCTCAGTCTCAATTTAGAACTCTATGATTTCTCCTCTAGAATATTTCAGCATTGGATGTCTTTATTTCCTGTCTTTCCTCCTGTTCCAATCCATCACCCATACTGGAGCTAGCACGTTAAAAGGGTTGTATGTTTGCTGTTACTCCAATTCAGAGGGACATTTCAAACTGATTCCATCCAGTCCTATAGCGGACTTGAAGCAAGGCTTTCCTTTCGTTCTGCCACAACCACTACCAAATTTTCCAAATCCCTACTTTCTGTTCTAGTAGAGGGCTCAACTGAAATTGTTAAAGGCCGTCTGCTTTTGAGTTCTTCACAAGCAATGGGGTGATGGGGTTGAGAGAAGGTCACTTTGAACTGATGGCCAATGGGCTGACCACTGCAGGTTTTCATTCTCCCTGAAGAATAACAGGAAGGAGAGTTGGGCACTGAGTCCACTTCCAAGTAGCTCTCTACTACTTCACATCCTTGCTACTCAAAGTGGGGTCCATGGACCACTAACAATTTCATCTCCTGGTATCTTGGAAGAAATGCATGTTTTTGGCCTTCATCCCAATTCTACTAAATTAAAATACACATTTAACAATACCAAGTGACACATATGTATACTAAAATTTGAGAAGCTACTCTCTAAAAGTAAAGTTTTCAGGGCCAGCCCCATGGTGTAGTGGTTAAGCTCAGCATACTCTGCTTTGGTGGCCCTGGTGGCAGGTTTGGATCCTGGGTGTGGACCTACACCACTCATCAACCATGCTGTGGTGATGCCCACACACAAAATAGAGGAAGATTGGCACAAATGTTAGCTCAGGGCTACTCTTCCTCAAGCAAAAAAAAAAGAGGAATATTGGCAACAGATGTTAGCTCAGGGTGAATCTTCCTCAGCAAAACAAAAAACAAACAAAATGAACAAACAAAATAAATAAATAAAAGTTTTCTACTACTCCACTGCTCCCCACCTTGGCACCCTTCCAGCATTAAGTGCCATTCCTTCGGTTGTCATGGCTTCTTCCTCCATTCTCAGTCTGAATTTTATCTAGTTTCTAGAAGTGGGAAAACTTGCTCTGCTAGCATGCATCTAAATCTCACTGTCCGGAACTTTGGTCAGAAGCTTCTTTGAGTCCTAGTCTCTGTGTGTGCTTTCAGAACCTGTGAGTCATGCTCATCAGAGTGATCTGGCAAGATAAAAGGCCCTCAAGGTGCAGGTGAGAGAATTCTGTGAGTGCTAAGGGGCAGAGGAACTCACAGGAAACAGTAGTTCAAAATTCTGAAATTAATCCTGACACTTGATTTTTCTCAGAGCAAGTATACCTCTGTCAATGTTCTGTTCATGTGCTTCAGATAAAGCTGGTTCCATCTTTAATTCTAGGGGTGTGCATGAAACCTAAACCTGGCCAGTCTGAACATGACCAGCATGACTAGGTAGTGACGGGCCCATGCCCCAAGCCAAGTCAGTCAGGCTCAGAGATAATCACAGGATTTTCACTTAAGAAAGGGAGTTGGGCCAGATGACAAATATTCTAGGCTTTGAGGGTCCAGTCACATACTGTCTCATTACATATTCATCTTTGTTTTGTTTATTTGTTTATAATTCTTTAGCAGTACAAAACACATTCTTAGTTTGCTGGCTGTCTTAGTTGACACTGCTATAACAGGATACCATACAGTGGATGGCTTCTAAACAACAGAAATTTATTTCTCACAGTCTTGGAGGCTCCAAGTCCAAGTTCAGGGTGCAAGCATGGTCAGGTTCTGGTGAAGGCCCCCTTCAAGGAGTAAATTGTCCACCTCCTAATACCATTGCTTTGGGGTTAAGATTTCAATATATGAATTCGGTGGAGACACAAACATTCAGTCCATAACACTGGCCCTATAATAAAAGGCTCTGGTTTGGCCTTCAGGCCATACTTTGCCAGCCCCCCATAAATGACCAAGACAAAGGAATTGTATTTTCTGCTGCATTAGAAACTGTGAGGAATAAGTCTCTTCACCGTGACAGAATAAATGACTGTAGAAAAAGAGCGGGAGGACAAAGACTGATAAGATCCTTATTTGAGCATTGTTATTTGGGGCATTGTTTGAGCCCCATCAGTTCTACTGGGCATTTCAGTTGTCAGAACTGAAAAATTTTCTTTTTACTTAAGTCGTTCTGGACTAGCTTTTCTTTCACTTGCAACAAGCAAGAGTCCTAACATACAGCTCCTTCTCCATCATGTCCCTTCTTAGATCACCAGCATCAGTTCTTACAATAATCCAACCCCACTCTGTGCTCCAGTCATGCATCCTCTTGCCTCTGGTAAGTTACAGCCTCTTCTCTTTTCATCCTACAGAGACCTTCCCTCCCAGGTTTACCAAGTTGACCTCAACTCCTCCTGGAGCAGTCAGGTTAGAAGCCGCTGTCTCTGAGAAGCCTCCGCTGATCCCTGCCCGCAGCCACATCCTTAAGAACTTCTCTCATTCGCTGATATCTGCTTCCTCCTCCTCCCCCTTCTTCTTTCTTCCTCTTCTTCCTTCTTCTTCTTCTTCTTTTTCTTCTTCTTCAAATTAATAACAGAGGCTAGTATATTATTTTTACTATATGCTAGGATCCATTTTAATGCATTAAGTGTGAGGAATATTATTTTTTTTCCATTTTATAGAAAGGAAAACTGAGGCACAGAGGTTAAATAACTTACCCCAGGTCACACAAGTGCTTGGTGGAGAAGTTGGACTTTATTGAACTGATGTGGATACTCCCGCCACCGAAATGTCCTGTTCTTTATTTTATTATAATGGCTTGCTACAGGGCCTGGTTCAGAGAAGAGTAAAGTATTCGGTGTGTACCTCCTCATGAATCCAAAGCATCCTGTATATATTTCTATTATAGCACTTTTCAAACTGTATTATAATAAATGATACATATATTTTCTCCATTCCAGACTTTTAGCTCTATAAAATCAGGCAGCCAGTCATATGTCTTTGAATCCTTAGTACTCAACTCAGTTCTTAAAAATGTATTTATTTGTTTATTTTTTTAATTTAGTAGATATTCAATAAATATATTGTTAAATGCTCTGTTGTCATTACTGTCCATTTGGTACTACTCACGTTGATGAAATTAATCGATAGTAAGTCAAAGACGGTTAGGGTAAAACATTGCTTTAAATCAGTGGGATACGCTTGGTAAATACCACACTTATTTTGTTACTATAATTCTAAAACATTTTCCTTGCTTTGAACTTTAGATGCTGGAAGAAAAACACATATTCCAAGTGTTCATCAATCATAAGTTTTGTGTATCATTCTTTATTGTAAAAGTCTCTCTCAATGCTTATGGAATGCTGAGGTGAACAAATCAAAGGATTAAGGGGCAGTTTCCACTCTATGACATTCACAAACAAAATTAGTCAAATCTCACTTAAGAATATGATGCACAATTTCAAAACAAAACATTAGCAAGCTGAATTTAGTAGTGTATTAAAATAATAAGTAACGATTATCTTTTAAACCTTTAAACATTGCAGGGAAAATAGACATGATGAGGTTGCCCCAAAGGATAGTCATTAGTTTAAAAAACAAACCAGACAGGGCCAGTCCCATGACCTAGTGGTTAAGTTCAGCACCTTCCACTTCAGTAGCCCAGGTTCAGTTCCCAGCCATGCACCTACACCACTCATCAACAACCATGCTCAGGCAGGGACCCACATACACAATAGAGGAAGATTGGCAACAGATGTTAGCTCAGAGCAAATCTTCCTCAGCAAAAAAAAATAAGTAAATAAAATAAAATAAACCAGAATATAAGAACAAAACAGGAACAGCCCCACAACCAGGCTTCCAAGAGCCCAGGATATCTTTTAGCATACTTTTGAAATTGCAGCCAGACATTGTTAGAAATTGGACTCATGTAGATGATCAAGAATGCTCCTGAGTTCTCACTGTTTTTATCCTCTGTAGCAAGAATCCACTGCTCTTTTCTCCACTGCTTTTTCAGTTAATTGACTCAGCTACCCTCCTTCCATGCTTCTGCTCTTCCTATGACTTTGCCTCTACCCTCTTTCTTATGGTTTCTGCCGTCTATTGCCCATAAATTCTAATAACCAAATGTGTCAAAAACACTTGGATATATGACATATATAATGTTCCTGGAAGATGATTAAATATTGTGAAGACATCAGTTCCTATTAGATTTACTAATAAATGTAATACACTTGCAATGGAAACACAAGTTGTCTTTCTTTTAAAAGGTAGATGTGTGTGCACTGGTGTGTGTTTATTCTAAAGTGCATCTGAAAGAATAAAGTGAGAATAACAAAAATTAGTTTGGAAAATAGTAATAAAAGCAAGAAAACTGTACCATGAGCTATTGAAACATATTTTCAAGTTACAATTATGAACAGAGTGGTATAATGGCAAAAAAATTAGAGAGTTATATACTCTCTAGAAGCATCCTCTAGTATTAATAGTAAAACAACTTAACATTATAAATAAGGTATCACAAATCAGTAAAGAAATAATGTAGGGATGCTAATAAACAAATAATGTAGGGAAAATGAGCTAGCAATTAAGCAAAATTTCAAAATAAATCTTCGCCTCACCTCACTACATACAACAAAATATGTCTCAGATAGATTAAGTTGGTAAATATAAAAATCTACATAAAACCATTTACTCGCCTTCAATATAGTTAAATAAATGTAAATTGAAACAAAAAATATCATTTTTACTAATCAAACTAGTAAAAATCTATAAGAATGATGCTTTTTGTTGCTGGAATTGATGCTGGAGACAGACACATTGATATACTCAGGTGAGAGTGTAACGTTTACAACTTTCTTAAAAAATGATTTCTCAGTATGAATTAAAAGGTTAAAAAAAGTTCATACCCTTTCACCAGAAGTTCCCTTTAGAGGAAACCAGAAATATGTACAAATATGCTCATACAAAAATGTCCACTGCTCTATAATTTAACAAAGATTTTAAAAAGTTAAAAAGTCCAGGGGTCAGCCGGGTGGTGCAGAGGTTAGGTTCCCACATTCCACTTCAGTGGCCCAGGGTTCACCAGTTCAGACCCCAAGGGCAGACCTACACACCACTTGTCAAGCCACTCTGTGGCAGGCATCCAACATATAAAGTAGGGAAAGATGGGCACAGATGTTAGCTCAGGGCCAATCTTCCACAGCAAAAAGAGGAGGATTGGCAGTAGATGTTAGCTCAGGGCTAATGTTTCTCAAAAAAAAAAATTAAATAATTAATTTTTTTAAAGTTCAAAAGTCCAAACATTTAAATATAAAAGATTATTTTATAAGGAGAATACAATACTTTTATTAGGCCAAAAGTCATTCATAATTATAGATTTTTAAAAATATTTAAATATCTCCTAAAAATTGATATGTATGTCATTCATAATTAAAATATCATCTTGTCAGAGAGTGATAATTTCAGATAATTTGGTATAATCGATTGAACTTTTAGCTATACCATTTACTAGTATGGGAACATTATACATGGTATTCCTGCTTTCTGGGCTCTGTTTTCCGGTAAGTGATGGAGGAAGGAGGGGAGGAGGAAGCCTAATACCATGGTAATTTTGAAGGTTAGATAAGATGTTTAATAAATGTTAGCTCTCCCCACACCCTCCTCCTGATCTTTTCTCCAGAGCTATATTTAATAAAAATGTATATTATGTGTATGTATGTTTTCCTGTTGAGTTAGACTACATTTATACAGCATTATATAAATCTGGATATCCAGGTTTACCTAGAAAACAATTGAGATTAAGAAATATGGTAACTTGTCCGTGGTCACCCAAGCGCTAAGAAGCAAATCTGATGTGAGGATCCAGGTCTCCTGGTTCTCAGCTTATTGCCGCAGAGCACCCATAAAATATCAGTGCTGAGACTGAGGTAGCTTGTAAATACCTGAATGCCTAAATGACATCTTCCCACGTTTTCACAATTACTTTCTTGTTTCTGGTGTCTGTGAAGCGTCCTGACTTGGACGTGCCCCAGCTTATTGTCTTAGTTCTGTTTTGTTTTCAACAGGGATTCAAATGCTGGCAATAATAAGACTTGCTGGCATATGAAATGCAAGCGTAGACTTTTCTTGACCATCTAGATTGGGTACCTTTCTAAGGAGAAGATTGATGGCGATGGAGAAGAATTTATGCCAAAAAGACCTAGCATTTATTTAAATACCAGACAGTGAATTGATCCCTGTCAACTAAGAATTCATTTTAGAGATTGAATAACGCGAGGAATGTATTTGCTGAATGTTTTTAAAGATTTTTTTATGAGCGTAAAGATTATCATGGCATCCTCATCGTCATATCTGCCTACTTACCTTTGGAAAACAGGGATATGAAACCAGAATAGGTTGTGCTTCATTCTGCATGATTGTTCTGAGGTGTGTGGGAGAGCTGTGTGTGTTCTTTCTTGCATATCTTTGTGGAAATATAAAATAGTGATCCTGCCGGACTGAGGAGTGGTGGGTGTTGTGCCATGTGGGGTTAGTAGTGTGTTTGTGGGAAGAAAAGCTGTAGGAGGCTGGTGTGATGTGTCGGGAACACACATCAGTGTACGAGTTAAGGATGAGTCAAGTGTGTACCTAACAGGCAGCAACAGATTTTATATGAGCTCAAGTGGGGTAAAATTTATTCTCAATATGCCTTGAATTCGATTTGAGCTTGCCGGTTGAAAAATCCAAGGAATCACTTCCAATATTACCTTCACAGTTAAATATAAACCATAGGTAGTCACGGTAGCACAGGAGGGAACAATTTTCAGAGATATGGAAATAGTGCACTTCCATCACTACCCAGGAATGAAAGCAAACGTTCTAATTTACCTCCAATTTGGACTCAGTGCTGGATTTTAATATACTGTGCACAAAAGAGCTTCGGTTAAAAAAAATAGAGTATATAGAATAAATGCAGAGGTAAGTACAGAATTATGTTCATCTTAAATGTTTAAAATTTGTTCTTAAAAATAGAATATGTCATGTGTGTTTAGATCAACCAAAAATATACGTTTTTTTAGGTTACTTTTCTTTTTTTTGGTGAGGAAGATTGGCCCTGAGCTAACATCTGTTGCCAATATTCCTCCTTTTTTTCCCTCCCCAAAGCCCCAGTACATAGTTGTATATCCTAGTTGCAAGTCCTTCTAGTTCTTCTGTGTGGGATGCTGCCACAGCATGGCTTGATGAATGGTGTGTAGGTCCACACCCAGGATCAAAACCTGTGAACCCGGGGGGGGCTGCCAAAGCAGAGTGCTCGAACTTTAATCACTATGCCACTAGGCCAGCCCCCCAAAATATACTTTTAATTATTCATTACTACTAATAATGTTACTCTAAGACTTTATTAATCAATGTATCACATATTAATTGAGACCCTCTTAATTATTGATAGGTGTACAAAGTGAATAACACACTCTTCTGCCCCACACCCTACTCTAAATTAAATGCATTTTTAGTTTAGTTTTTTTTTTTTACTACAACCAATGGACATTTCTATGATATATTTTACCCATACTATTAAAATTCTAGCTTTACCATCTGTTTCCACAACTAAATTGCAAATTTTTGAAAGGATAAATTTTTGTTTGTATGTTAGTCCTAATATAACATGCAATGCAAAGCAGGTTCTCAATAAACATTGATAAATTGAGCTCATGTAAAATGAACATGCAATAACTGAGGTATGTATGAAATACCAGGAATGTAGAAAAAAGTGAAAGAGAAGGCGAGAAGGTGTCTAACTCGTAGAAAACTGAGTCTTGAGGGATAACATTTTGTAACATAGGCCTTGCAAATTGTCTGTCTTCCCAAAGCACTATAACATCACTTCCTACACCAAAGCCCAACACATCTTCTCCTACGTACAGTAAGCAAGTGCCTGGTGGTAGGCCCCGCTGGCTGCCCCATGGAGCTGGTTTCCTGGACGGCAGAGTGCAGCACTGAGTCAACACTGAAGAACAACGTAGAGCAAAGCCCAACTCATTTTTCAGCCATCAGCCATGTCAAAGAGATGTTTCATAATAAAATAAAATAAAATAAGATCTTTCTAAATATTGACACGCTAAATTATAATATTTTACTTCATTCATTTATTTGGAAAATATATATTGTGTACCTACTGAGTACTTGCCACTATTCAAGGTTTGGCAGGGAATTCTTTTCAAATTCTTTTTATCACTTTCTGAGGGCAGAGACGGTGGGACTGAGGGTGACATACCTCATTCATGACACTAAAGAGGATGCGTTTCTCCCAGTTTTTAATAGAAGTATTCTGAAAATGACCAGAATGATTTCAAAACAAAAAGAAACGTTTAAGGGAAAATGTGTAGATCTTACAAATGTGTTTCCCGAGTTGCAGTTACTCAACCTGACTTGGGGGAGGGCGGAGGGCAGATCTACGCATCCTGTTTAACTTACTGAGATCAGTAGTTAGTCTACTCTGCTTTACCTAAAAGAAAAATTATGACTTTGAAGCGTCAGAGAATCTCAGCACCCATAAGGAATATCTCCCCAGGGTTCCCCCGTAACTTGCCCTTATTTACAAGGACTCCTCAAAGTGACAATTCAGTGAGCATACCCACAAGGAAAATCCCAAAAGGACGTGCACAAGAATTGCTTCTATCTACTGTTATCATCTCAAATCATACAGTGAAACATTCGAATAAGGTCAGTTTGAAACTTGGGTACAGTCTAAGGTTTGGACAAGTCATACTGAATTCTACTTTATGTCTGGCATTCATACAGCCATTTCCAGGTAATTATTATAAGAGTTGTGCCTAGAAAGCTGTGCTGGATTACCTTTTGGCAACTCAGCAAGAGTCTCTCCCTTCTTCACTCTCCCCTGTATCACAGGAACTGAAAGCCTGGGAACTACATTTCCCAGAATCTCTGAGCTAATTCCCACCAATGAGATGCATTCATAGGAGAATTGGGACGAAGAAGAAAAGCAGAATAGTCTTCACAAAAGTGAGACTGGACAGAAGACTCCTGTGAGCCATTCACCTCAGTTCTAAAGCTGTAATCATCCCCAAGTAGTTTACTGCACGCTTTCAAACTTCCAGAACAATCCAATAACAATGATACAGTTTCTTTTTTTCCCTCCCCAAGGCCCCAGTACATAGTTGTATATTCTAGTTGTGAGTTCTTCTAGTTCTTCTGTGTGAGCCTGGTGGGAATTAGTACGACAAAAGACTCAAACCTACAGAGATTGATTTTATCTCATTTACAGATGGGGAGAAGAGGCAGCTCTGGTTTTGCTTTCACTGAATACTAAATGTAGCAATTTGCTCCTGTAAAGTTGCCAAGGCAATGCCAACTGTCAGTGACAGCATATGGGGGTAGACAGACACTCACATACTCAGACACAGTGATTTTGTAAGCCTCCTTTAAAAGATACCAAACTAAAAATAAAAGTTTTCATCAAGACTATATTTTATCATGTGAAAATAGCCTAATTTGCCAGGCTGTGGAGAATAGATGCCGAACCACTTCTGGCTTTTTGAAATGTGATCTAAATGTATTAGACGATGAAATTTCCTTTGCTTCGTATACTTCAGAGTCTCTTCACTGAATAATATTACAGGTAGAATAAAGAACAGAGTAGGAAGGTTTATCACACTCTTCATTCCTATATGCCTTAACCAACACCCACTTCCTTATATCAGACTCGAGAAGACTATAATGAGGAAATGATGAATAAATCATTTAAGCCAAGTATCTTTCTATATATAGTTTAAGCATGATTTTAAAACTAAAGCACTTATAATCCCAAAATACTTTGGGCTGCATTCAGGATGTCAATTTTACATTAAATTCGAATACTTCTACACAGAGTTGTTTTTATAAGAGATGAACTGAGATAGCACTGAACTTTTGATGTTGTCTTTTCGCCGAAATCAATGAAAAAACCAAAAGGAAACAGAATCATTTGCTTTCCATTTTGTATTTCAGTCTGCACATTTCTCCTAAAGAAAAACCTTTTTCTTTTACCCTTATGACACTACTTAGTTAAGCATGAATATTATATGTAGAATAATTCATTAGGTTAACAAAGAGATTAGCAATAATGTATTCAGGAGCACTTGATGATAAGGAAAACCAGGGCTCAAAATAATCTCAGCCAATATAAGTCACTGACCTTTTCAGAACATAAACTTTCTCCGTATTAATGGCTCTGTGGATTCCCCACAGCTTTGTTCTAGCAAAATCTCTGCATTTTCCTTCTTCATCTTATTGAGAAGAACCCAAACAATCACCTTTTTAACTAAAAGGCAAAGCCATATACTTTAGAAACCTCAAACATGTCATGGTGATGGTAAGTCATTAATAACAATTGGAGAATATATCCAGAGCAAATAAGTTCAACTTTAAATTATCTTAAAAGAAAACTTAATGCTTTAGTAGAACAGTATTACTTGTATATGATTACAGTGGAAATATAACCACCAAAATCAGAAATCAAAGAACAAACGAAGTCCACTTCATCACCATGGGATAGTTAAGAGTAATGCCACCAAAGCCAGTGCCGCTAGATGGGGGTTTGGGATGTTAATCAAGGTAATTGACATCATGGTGCTACGAAAGACAGCATCTGTCTTCAGTTTGATCCCCAAATGGAAAGTGACATTGCTTACGACGTGCCTGAAATAATGAATGAATGAATGAATGAATGAATACAATCCTCCTGATCAATCCAAGAGCACACAGGATACATAAAATAACAACAAACACAAATGAAGAACAGCATATTCCAATTTAGACACAGAAGCCATTAAGTTAAATAATCGTAGACTTTTGCAGGAAATATCACAGGGAATAAATGTCCATGGAAAACTTCTGATAAAAACTCAGTGCCTGAGGGGCTGGCCCCGTGGCCAAGTGGTTAAGTTCACGCTGCAGGCAGCCCAGTGTTTCGTTGGTTCGAATCCTGGGTGCAGACACAGGCACTGCTCACCAAGCCACGCTGAGGCAGCGTCCCACATGCCACAACTAGAAGGAACCACAACTAAGGATATACAGCTATGTACCGGGGGAGCTTTGGGGAGAAAAAGAAAAAAAAAATAAAATAAAATCTTAAAAAAAACCTCAATGCTTGAAACAAAATATTATCAGAGGCAAAAAATATTCTGAAAACTGAAAATAAGGGTCCTAAAATAATAGCACAGCCAATTCACAAAGAACCCTTAGCACACTGATTAATGCCCTGTTTCCCATCTTCTGGTGTTCATCAAATGCCTGAAGATTATTTTTTTCAAAAATATAAATGTATTAACTTGGCAGATATATTTTTGCAAAAAAATTGCAAATGATTTCTCAGTAACTTTATCACCAAAGCCCTTAGCTGGGAAGAACTGGAAGTTTATATTACAACCAACAAACTACCTTTATTATTGTTGAATATTTGTACACTTAAGCTAATATATCATAAAATATATAATGTTCTCATTCCAGAGAGAAGATTCAATCGTATTTTTCTAATTCCTCATCATTTTATAACTGCTAACCTAAAAAACTATTTCAAGTAGTTCCTGGAGTGATACAACTCTACCTGACAATTTCAGCTAAAATTTTCATATTTAGAATGGTCAAAATGAGCTAAGCATCATCTCTTAGAGAATTCTGACGTAATAGTCTTTTTTCTGTCTAGGTGTGATATGTTACTAGAGAAAAAGTTTTTCCACTAGGCTTACAATATAATTCTGCTCTGAGGTACAATCTCATGCATTATACTTAATTTGTGTACACAATATAATAATTATAATATAGTTTTTATTATATTTATTTATAGCCTGCTGTAACAGAGAGATACAAAAATAAGAGAGATGCTTGTTTCTCTTTTAAGTAATAGCCTGAATACAAGCGTTTTGCTCTGGTACAGAGACTCTGCAGTGTCTGCTATCCAGTTTTCTGAAGTCTTTTCTCAAATTTGTAAAAGTGGTGAACTTTCTTCTATACAGCCATGATGGCTCACCTCCATCATGAGAAGAGAGAATGAGAGAAACGACATTATGTCCCTACCATTTAAGGGCACAATAGATTTGTGCCCTTTGGAACGTGCAACCAAAATTTCTACTCATTTTTTATTTAACGGAGATTGGTCGTATGATCATGTATAGCTGCAAAGAGCACAGAGAAATTTAGTCTTTATTGTGAAAAGCCATGGCTCAGCCAAAACTCAAGGTTTCTATTCTACAGAGAGTAAGTAAGAATAGATATTAAGAGATATCTCTGTTTTTGGTTTGATATCTTTATTTTGGTTTCCCCCAAAATAAAGGCTGACACAAGGAGGTGATTTTAGATAGTGATATCAGGAAGCACAAAAAATAAAATGAGAAAAGAAGAAAATCCTAAAATAATAGAGCATCAGTAAGTAAGTTACTGGGCCATGAGGTTCTAGTCCTCTGGGTGCACTTGGAGAGACATGAAACTTCCATCAGAATCATCCCACTGGAGAATGAGAGGCTGAGACATTTATTTACGATCCCCATCCCCATTGACCAAGGGTTTCCTCTATGGACATTCACCATCTCGTGCATCTCGCTTGCTCATATGCCACAGAACAAGCTTGCACTAGGCCAGTAAAAGCCCTCAGGCAAAGAGGAAAAGAATCAAAGCCACCTGAGGTAGATAGCCAATAGCACACAGAAAGGTCACTGCTCATGCAGGAAATCTCAAGTGGGTCACTAGGATATGGGACTCCAACAATATCCATGACAGAGTAAACTAGCATTCTTTGTGTTTCATTAAAACAACTTTTTTGTGCGTGTAAGGAAGATTGTCACTCAGCTAATATCTGTGCCAATCTTCCTCTATTTTGTATGTGGGATGCTGCCACAGCGTGGCTTGACAAGTGATGCTAGGTCTGCGCCTGGGATCTGAACCTACAAACCCCAGGCCACAGAAGCAGAGTGCACAAACTTACTACACCACAAGGCCAGCCCCTAAAATGACTATTTTTAACTTAGAAAAGCTTGTCTCTTATCTCTTAATAACAAGCTTAAAATTGCAATATCAAAAGGATATCTTCCGAAAAATTTACATTTCATGTGCCTTCATGTATAAAAACAAATCTCAAAAAACTGTCAAAACATTATAATTTTTAGGACACATTTATATGATGAGGACCATGGTCATATTCTGTTCTGCTTAGTCAAATCCAACTATTTTTGAAAATCATTTTTTTAGAGCAAAAATTTCAGCTCTAATAGTTTTGAAAATATGACAAGGATGGTTAAGAGTTAATATGCAATATCAAGCCTCTATTCAGTAGTCCCAGCATTCTGAACTGTACGTATTACTACTGTGTTGTATTTCCCATCATTATAAAACACTTGAGGACAATTTGTCTTATTAACTTGCTTATTTCTAATTTTCATAGAGACAAATCCATGCATTGTCCATTATGAATATTCAACTAAGTTTTGCTGGACTGAAAACAATCTCCCTTTTTAAACCTCACTAACAAAAAATAATGGATAAAAAAGATAAATAAAATAATGGATAAAAGATATATCCCCCTGCAAAGAAAAGTCATTGGCAGTGAACAATAAAAAAAATAATAATAGTAATACAAGAATAAAGAAAATACTACTACTTTTACTAGCAATATAAGAATAAATAAAAAGTAATATTAAAAAACAAAGTGACTCCTGTTGAGTTTTATCCTTCAGATTCCACCCTAAAATGCGGTACTGATCAGGACTTGGTTTACGCATGGACATGATATTTCTGGCCACTTTTTGAGAATAGGGTGCAAGTCATTTTCATCACACAAAGACTGAAGCTGTGATTAATATTTAGCTTAGAATAAACTAGTTAGTGCCAGAAACTTACATATCCTCTACAGAATGTAATAATACATCATATCAGGATCTTACCAAAAAATGTACTTTCTGTAAAGAATTCCATTGGAGGTAGGTCCAATCTGAGCTCTACTCAAATGTCATTAGCTGAAATAGCAAAATGACTCAGTCACAGAAGTAATAGGATATCATGGACCTGGAACAATACTGTATTCAAAGTACAGTACCTAGGGGCTGGCCCTGTGGCCAAGCGGTTAAGTTAGCGAGCTCCGCTGCAGGCGGCCCAGTGTTTCGTTGGTTCGAATCCTGGGTGCAGACATGGCACTGCTCATCAAACCACGCTGAGGTGGCGTCCCACATACCACAACTAGAAGGACCCACAACGAAGAATGTACAACTATGTACTGGGGGCTTTGGGGAGAAAAAGGAAAAAAATAAAATCTCAAAGTACAGTACCTATAAATATCTAAGTTCTTACATTTTTTTCTATTCTTAAATTCAGCTGTTTTTAACACTATATGTTTTTACTTACGCTCACCTCTGATTGAGAAATATTCTGTACTTTATACATAATATGACTCTTGGCTGGAGGTTAGTGAAATATAGAAACTAGTCTCATGGTAAGCAGGAAATGATTCTGATATGTAAATAAATATACGTATAAATATAAATATAAAAATATATCCTGAAACGTTTGTGGAAGTGGGTCTCAGCCCAGACTCTCCATCGGAATCCCCCGAGGAACTTTACACAACTCCCTAATGCCCAGGGCCCATTCCCAAGCAAAGCAATCCGAATCTCTGAAGTTAGGACATAATAATTTTTTCCAAAGCCTTCCCAGGTTATTTCAATTTTGCAGCCAAGGTTGAGACCTACCAAACTGGATAGAAAAAAAATATATATATATTGTTAAAGTAGCATCATATCTCATTACAAATACCTGGTAAAAGCGTAAAGATGCTATTCTGTGGCACAAGAGAATATTAAAGAAGGAAATTTAGCATGCAAAATATCCTATGAAAAGGTAAAACGTTGAGTGAAGCAGTATAACAGTTGCTTAAAGAGTAGATTTTCAATTTGCTAACCATTTTCCTTGAGTTATCTATTATCATCTAGATTGAATTATAAATAACAGTCCTGCCTAGAGGGTTCTCAACATGTAAGAGGGGCTGCACCATCAAACTAGATGAAGTAATAGTTCTTAAGAAGCAGTTTTCAGAAGCAATGAAGTAAATTCAATTACAACATACTCTCTTCCCTTCTTTCAGGAATACTCAAGGTTTTACTTAAGCAATCTGAAAATGAAAAATAAAAGTTATAGACGAAAATCTTAACATTTATTTCGAAGACTTTTTTCTTCTTTCAAAACCAATACTTATGTTGAGTTTTAAATACTAAAAATTGTATATAATCGTCTTTCATTTTATAAATATTTCTACTGTGTATCCACATAACTCAACTAAAATGCCATCTTTTATATGTTTTTCAGTTAACCATAACTCCTCCTCCTATATATAGTAATAAATTATCTTAGAGCTGAAAAGGACTTTCGGGTTCACTCCTTATTTTCAGTCAAGAAAAAAGTCAACCAGCAAAATAACATCTCCAAGTTTACATAGAAGAGGAATTCTCAACAAGGAGTCCCAACAATGTTGTCATTAGTTTTGAAGCACATTGCAAGTAATATATTATTAATAATAGAGAAAAGCATCAACTACTTTCAGTTTTCTAGAGCAAAGGCTTTCTAAGCTTATATCCACACAAAAATATTGCTCTCTCACCTGAATGTCAATATGCTGTTTTGAGTAAGTGCAAAAGTATTAGATTTATAACTAGGATCCTGAAAATTGCGTATGAGAATGTATCACATAAGTAACTTTCATTTACTATGCGAGTTTTGAAAAAGAAGCACAAAAACGTTGAAAATTTCCAATGTAAAGAATTTTTTGTAGATTCAAGCTCAGAAGCTGAAGTTTCTGACTTTCTACTCAGTAATCTTTCTACTTTGACCAGCAATAGCCTATGTTCTAGCGCAGCATCTTAAACGTGCCCCCGTGACAGAATGCTAAACTGGAAGCTTCAGCTGAGACTCTAAGATGAGACGTGTCAAATACCAAAGAAAGATGCCAAACAAAATACAAAACTCAGAGTAGGTGGTGAAGAACCAGTTGGATGAGTCTTAAACTCCTCACTGACACTGAGAATATAAAAGGGTTTCAAGACTTGTATGGAAAGGAAAAGAGCTTTTTTACACAGTTTTTAAAAAGAGCTTCGGTTTTACTGTGAGTCAAAAAAAAGGCCTAGGAATTTTCCTTTCACGTGTCATTTATCAACTCATCACTTGTTTACAGTCTCCTGATGAGGTATGTTCGCCAATCTGCCAGCAGAGTCCTCCCCACCGACCCTCAAACAAAGCTTTGAACTTGGATGCTCCAAGTTGGATTGAAGGTCTGAAGGAAGGCTCTTGTCCCTTCAACCAAGGTAAACTAAATCGGATCAGTAGGAAATGTCCCTGTGAGCAGAGGCAGCAGTGCACACCGCACAACAGTAAAGCCCTATTAAATTCCTCCTGTTTGATTGATTTCTTTACTAGATAATAAAGACTATTTTATTGACAATTCCCTCCAGCTTCATGTAATATGTAATTTTGATATTCTTGTCCTCTAGGTTATTAATGATTATTTTGAACAGGGCAGGGCTAAGGGCCCAGTCCTGTGGCATAATGTTAAATACATTAAACATTCCTCCCAAGTTGGCCTTGATATATTAATCATGTCTTCTAGGGAAAGCTTTTCAACTACTATATGTCATTGATTCTAAGACCTACATTTTTCCACATCTTAACATATCTGAAATCAGAATAGTGTCTCATAATTACTGTTGGCCAGGCAGTGGTCAATGGTGTAGTTTCATTGTCAATCCTTGTACTAACATCAAAATGAGCAACACGAAAATTTACAGAACAGGTGGCAGCTGTTTGGTAGAAAGTTCTGGAGACAATAGTGGAGAGTTATTTGATAAGTACTGCATCATCAATTCTCTTAATGCCACAGAGGATGATATTGTATAGAAAACATAGATCCCAATGACTGGGCTAAAACATGATTCAGAAGAGTCAGAATGTGAAGACACTAAAAATAACTAAAGAATAAGTTACATTTAAGTGTTAGTTTTAATATTTACATGAGTGATACATGAAAAAAACTGTCAAAAATTAGACCAAAACAGCTCTTTCAGCAAATGCAATGTAATATTTCTAAGGAATAAAAAAGTAGTTACATATTAATTGAAAATGCTTTAATTTTTTTCTTTGTGATATAAAATGAAACATACAATTAATGACATCTTAGATTCATAATAGATTTATAATATAAAGGATTGTATATTAACATTATGTTAATTATTATTTTATTAATATTGTGTAATATATAGCAATTCTATCACTAAAATTATTATATTAATTACATTATATATTTATGTATTAAGTATTGTAATATAAAATATTTATATTGTACACTAATTGTACATCTCAATAGACTAGAAAAAGAAGAACAAACTAAGTCCAAAGTTATCAGAAGGCAGGAAATAAAGATTAGAGCAGAAAAAAACAAAATAGAGATTAGAAAAAAAAATGAGTGAAACTTAGTTGCCTTTTTAAGATCAACAAAATTCGTAAACTTTTAGCTAGATTAAGAAAAAAAGAAGATTCAAATAAATAAGATCAGAAATGAAAGGGGAGACATTAAAACTGATGCTACAGAAATGAAAAGAATTGAGAGAATACTATGACAGTTATAGCTAATAAATTGGATAATATAGAAGAAAAGGAAAATTCCTTGAAACATACCACCTACCAAGACTGAATCATGAAGAAATAGAAAATTCAAACAGAGAAATAACAGGTTAAAAGACTGAATCAGTAATCAAAAACCTCCCAACAAAGAAAAGCCCAGGACTTGATCACTTCACTGGAAAGTTCTACCAAACATTTAAAGAAAAATTAGCTGCACTCCTTCACACTTCTTCCAAAAATCTAAAGAGGAAGGAATACTTCCAAACTCATTTTACAAGGCTAGCATTACTCTGATACCAAATCCAGACAAGGACATTACAAGAAAAGAAAGTTACAGGCTAATATCTCCAATGAACATAGGTACAAAAAAAATCCTCAAAAAAAATTAGCAAACTAAATTTAACAGCACATTAAATGGACCATATACTATGATCAAGGGAAATTTATCCCTGGGATGCAGGATGTTTCAACATATGAAAATCAATAAATGTGATACACTACATTAATAAGAGAATGAAGGATAAAAATCACATGATCACCTCAACAGATACAGAAAAAGTATTTGACAAAATTCAATACCCTGTCACAATAAAAACTCTCAACAAACTAGAAATAGGAGAGTACTTCAACATAATAAAGGCCATATATGACAAGCCACAACTAACATCATATATGACAATGAAAATCTGAAAGCCTTTCCTCTAAGATTAGGAACAAGACAAGGATGCCCACTCTCACCACTTCTGTTCAACATAGTACTGGAATTGCTAGCTATAGCAATTAGGTAAGAAAAATAAATAAAAGAGATCAAAATTTGAAAGGAAGGGGTAAATTATCTGTTTGCAGATGACATGATCTTATATGTAGAAAACCCTAAAGATTCCACAAAAAACTATAAGAACTAATAATCAGATTCAGCAAGTTGTCATGAAAAAAAGTCAACAGACAAAAATCAGTTGCATGCAGGTACACTAACAACTATCAATTTGAAAAGGAAATTAAGAAAATAAGCCTGTTTATAACAGTATCAGAAAGAATAAAATACTTAGGTATAAACTAAAATAAGAAGACAAAAGACTTAAACACTAAGAACTACAAAACATTGCTGAAAGAAATTTAAATGGATACAGACAAATAAAAAGACATCCTGTGACTATGGACTGGGAGACATAATATTGTTAAAATGTTCACACTATCCAAAGTGATCTACAAGTTCATTGCAGTCTCTATCAATATCCTGATGCTATTTTTTCACAGAGATAGAAAAACAATCCTAAAATTCATATGTAATCACAGAGAACCCCAAATAGCCAAAGCAATCTTGAGAAAGAAGAACAAAGCTAGAGGCATCACACTTCCTGATTTCAAAAGGCTTTGCAAATCTCCAGTAATCAAAACAGTGTGATACTGGCATAAAGACCGGCATACTGACCAATGGAACTGAATAGACAGCTCAGCAATAAATCTATGTATATGTGGTCAAATGATCTTCAGGAAGAGTGACAATGTCAACACAACAGGAAAGGAAAGTCTCTTGGACAAATGGTGTTGGGAAAACTGGATATCCACATGCAAAAGAATGAAATTGGACACTTACCTTATACTACACACAAAAATCAGCTCAAAATTGATAAAAAGCTTAAGACCTGAAACCATAAAACTCCTAGAAAAAAGCAGAGGAAAAGCTTCATGACATTGGTTTTGGCAACGACTTCTTGTATATGACACCAAGAGCACAGGGAATAAAAGCAAAAACAGAAAGTGGGACTACATCAAACTAAAAAGCTTCTGTGCAGCAAAAGAAAGAAGCAACAGATTGAAAGGCAACCTGGAGAATAGGAGAAAATATTTGCAAATCTTATATCTGATGAAGGGTTAATATTCAAAATGGATAAGGAACTCCTACAACTCAATTGCAAAAAAACAAACAAATATCCTGGTTAAAAAATAGGCAAAGGACTTGAATAGACATTTCTCCAAAGAAGACATACAAATGGCTCACAGGTATACGAAAAGATGCTTAACATCACTAATCATCAAGGAAATGCAAATCAAAGCTACAATTAGATGTCACCTGACACCTGTTAGGATGGCTATCATTAAAAAAGAAAGGAAAATAACAAGCATTGGCAAGGATTAGAAAAATTGGAACATTTGTGCACTGTTGGTAAGAATATGAAATGGTACAGCTGTTATTGAAAATAGTATGGAAGTTCCTCAAAAAATTAAAAATAGAATTACCATATGATTCAGCAATCCCACTTCTGAGTATTTATCCAAAAGAACTGAAAATAGATTCTCCATGAGATATTTGCACTCACTTTTCATTGCAGCATTCCTCACAGTACCCAAGAGGTAGAAACAACCTAAATGTTCATCAATGGGTGACTGGATAAAGAAAATGTACTATATTTATATACAATAGAATATTATTGATCTTTAAAAAAGGAGGAAACCCTGGAAAATGCTACAACATGGGTAAACCTTGAGGATGAAATAAACCAGTCACAAACGGACAAATACTGCATAATTCCACTTATAGGAAGCATCTGAAGTAGTCAAGCTTATGGAAGCAGAAAGTAGAATGGTGCTTGCCAGTGGCTGAAGATGGGGGTGTGTGGAAATGGGCAGTTGCTATTCAACAAGTAGGAATTTCAGTCAAGCAAGAAGAAAAAGTTCTAGAGATCTACTATACTACGATGTGCTTATAGTTACCAATATCGTACTGCACACTTAAAAATTTGTTGAGCGTAGATTTCATGTTAAGTGTTTTTTACCACAATAATAAATAAATTGTCTTGCCTAAATATACCCATGTGTAAAACAGGATAAATGTATATTCATCATGAATTTATTATGAGTCAATTCATTAATATATATAGAATTCATAGAGCAGTGCCTGGAATATTGTACTGTTGTTTATTTTTATATAAATTCATAAAAAAACATTGTTGACTTTTGTTGTTATATTAATAAATATTGATGCTTAATAAATGTCAATGATTGACAATTACAAAATGTCAAAAGATGTCAATAAAGCAGGTAATTGAGCCAGGCACCAACAATGCTGTTTATTAAGCCAACAGTAAAATTCCCTGGTTGGGTAGTTGTTTGAAAGCTGCATGATAGTATCTTGGTAGCCCACTGTATTTTTATCGTCGTTAATCTTCGTTGAAAGCTACTGGTAAAAGATTACTATTATTCATTATTTCCTCATACACTAATATTCAACTCAGTTTGTCTTCTCATATCTAACATCAGTTTCTTTTACAACACCCAATAATAAACTGAATATATTTATACCAGGCAACTGTGTAGCATTAACTGAGATTGTACATAGTTGGTTAAGCATGAGCAAGAATACCTGAATTCTAGTCCTGGATTTCCCCTATCAGCTGTCTGACCTCAGGCAAATTTCTTAACTTTCTCTGGGCTTGCTTCTCTGAGAGGATGAGGACAGAAAACTGAGGTGCCTTCCAGGACTAGTGTTTTTTCCTAAGTAACCTGAATACTGCTGGGCCTTCTTGCTTCTGCCTTGTGGCACATTTTCATATACTATCACATTCAACAGATAAAAGTCTTGCATTCCAAAGGCTTTGAAATGTATTTTTACTCAAGTTTCTGAAGATAGACAAAGAGAGATACATCGCATGACACAGAACAATATGCTCACCCTATATTTTATTTCAAAATGCTTTCCTCCCAAAACTCCCTTCGGTGCTTCAGCATTGGCTTCTATTGTTACGCACTCTCTTCAAACTTAGCTCAAGCACCCCTTCAAACTCCACTGTATGTTATGTAAATCAATTTAACCTTTTTAGATTTCAACCAATTCTTTTTACCCATTATTCCAATCAGCCCCACAGAGCAAAGTAGGCAAACACTTACAACTTAATTCTTTTCCTTTTATCTGTAGGAAATATTCAAATGCTGCCAAAAATTCTCTGTGTCCCAATTCTGATCCAATCATGCATAACATTGAACATAGTCCCAAGGAACAGCCTTGCAAAGAGACTCATAGCTTTGGCAGTACCAACAGTAACATTACTGCCAGACACAAGATGTGTAATTAAAATGGATGACACAATGCTTTTCCTCTTAGGCAAAAATGCTGGTTGTTGAGAGAGTACATTGCAGAGTCCAGATCTCGGCTAAAAAATAGAAAATAATAAGTGAGTTAGTTTACTTTCTTCTATTTGCAGGAGATTCTTCAATTGTGTGTTGGGCTCAAGATAAGATACAATCTTCTTAACCAAATTGCTTTTAGAAATAAGTTGCAAAATTTGTTACCAAATATCACTTTAAACAAATTCTCAATCTTCCTATCATTTTGGCTTCTTTTATTTTTATCTATTGATGTACTTATCTGAAAATAAACTGTTTAGTTGTTACTACATATACCTAGAGATATATTCTCTAAATAAGAAATCCCAAAGATATAGAAAAGCTTAACTGACTAGAACCATTCAATTGTGTTTCACAGAGTAAGACACTGAAGTGATACAGAGATGTACCTAAAGTATAGACTGACTGTCTAGTACTTCACATTTCACCCTCATTGGCCAATCTGGTTAAAAACTTTACTAGGTGGAAAACACAGTTCAAAGATCTTTTCAAGACTTTTGACAATTCTAGTAGCCATTACTAATATTAGCGCTAGTTGAATCTACAAATTTACCAAAATTACTTCTCAATCATCATGGACCCAAATAACTAGAATACACTTTCGATCAACTCAGTTACTCAATAGTTTGTCCTTTAGCAATTAAGGAGCTATTTACAAGTTTTTCTAAATTAAATACTGTTTTTTGTTCTATGCTTATAATTTCTGACTTCCAAAACAACCCATGCGTTCCTCCTGCAGTGTGGCCTACTAACCAGAAACACACATGCACACACAAACACACACACATGATCCAAGTCTCCTACTATTTCCTGGTAGCATGTCTCTTTTACTCAGAATTCTTCTAATTTATTGGATTTCTTAGTAGACATATCTACTAATCAACCAAAAGAAAAATGCCACATAGCTGTACCAACATGCCAATTTTGATGTCCAAAACTCCCATGGCTGCATTTAAGTTAAACCATTCCACTCACAGCTCCTGATGAGAGGGTAGCCCTTGATGGTCATGACTTGTACAGCTTGTCTGAGCTCCCTCTTGGCCAAATCAGAAGCAGATACTTAATTTAAGTTCAACAATAATCTATAGACTCTCCAGCAACACATGATGTTGCCTGCTATATCAAGGTAAGTTTAATCAAGCTGATTTTCTCTGGCATGTCACTTTGGAGAGAACTGAGTAATTGATGCATGGACCCAAAGCTGAACAATTGCATACAGATGATCAAGAAGATATAATGAGGTCTCAGAGGCAGGGAAGTCGAATCTGGGAATGAGCAATAACGGAGAGCCAAATTCATGAGGACACAGAAGCTACGAGGTATTAAAAAGTTGAGTGGAGGAAAGGGAATGAAAACTGAGTCAAAAGTAAAAGGAGAAGAGAAATAAGGAAAATAAATGAGTTAATGATTTGACACTAGACAGAAGATATATGCCCTCTCCTATTTGGATTACTGCAATAGTATCCTAACTGTAGTCCTGTTATTGTGCTTGCCCACTAGGATCCATCCATTCTCTATACAACAGCCAGTGTGATCTTTTAAGCCATGCATCCTATCACTCGACACCGTTCTTGAAATCTTCCAAGAACTTCCCATTGGATCAAGAATAAAATCTAGGGTCCCACCTTCCAACCCATCTTGGACCACTCTTCCCTCCTGCTCACTCAGCACCTGTACCTGGGACATTTTGTCTCCACACTTCTTCATTCAGAGCTCTGATCAAATGTCAGCTCTTCTGAAAGGGCTTCCCAGACCACCCACTCGAAGGTCCTCTCACCCATTCCCAGCCCCTCTCTTAGTCACTAACCCATCACCCGGTTTTATTTTCTTTTGGGCACTGATCACTACCTGCAATTCTCTTACGTATTTACTGGTTAAGACCTGTTGTCTTTCCCCTCGAGGAGAAAGTAGGCAGAGAACTTGCCTGTATCCACAGTGCTTAGAATGTGGTGGGAACTCAAAATATTAAAGATGAAAAGTTGAAAGGAGAGGAGGGAAGGAGGTAGGGAGGGGGTGGAAAATGGAGGGAAGGAGAGTGCGAGGAAAGAGGAAAGAAGCTCGTCTTGAAGAAGTCCTCAGTGCTGCTTCCAAGTCTCTTATTTTAGATGCTGCTTTTCCTCCATGAGGCCTTGGTTTTCCACAGTCCTACAGGACCTGCTTTGTCTGTGACCTGATAGGCCATATTTTCCTGGTTGGCTGATGAACATAAAGCTTTATAATACATTCTCACTTGTATTAAGTAGCCTGCATAAATTTCAATTCATTCTTAATCAAAGAAAAGAAAAAACCTACAGGCATAGCAGTAATGGCAGAGAAAAACTGACCATTTACGAATAAAATGGCTCCACTTATTTCTTCACTAATCAAAAAAAAGAAAAGTCCAAATAATTATATCTGTTTTTAGTTTCCATTGTCCTATCGCACACATGATTTCACCTAGTTAAGTTTCTCCTTAATATACAAATATACTCATGTTAAAATTTTTAGAAAGTATAGAAAAAGTAAAAACCTACCATAATCCTACCACCCAGTGAAGAACACTCATAATGCTTTTTGCATGC
Organism: Equus przewalskii; assembly: GCF_037783145.1. Lineage (NCBI taxonomy): Eukaryota > Metazoa > Chordata > Mammalia > Perissodactyla > Equidae > Equus > Equus przewalskii. Next base: position 72,610,157 of record NC_091833.1, on the reverse strand, counting down.
ATTTTGAACAAAAGTGAAATCAAAACCTACATAATTATTTGTAACTTGATTTTTTACTCATTAACATATCAATATGTTATGATTTTTAAAATATCATATTTGGTTTAATATTCTTCTATACCCTTTAAATATTCTTCTACACCCTTCATTTTCATGTCTGCAAATTTATTTCACATGATATGAATAATTTCATGTAGTTTACTACTATGTTTTACATTTAGATTAGTTGGAATTTTCACAAATATAAATAATGCTGAGATGAACTTTCATAAAATTATATTTTTATATACAGCCACAATTTTTCCTTAGGGTAAATTCAAAGAGTTATTTTTGCCATGTATTTTTTGCCTTCTGAATCACAATCATACAGTGAAAAAACACTAAAAATTCAACAATCAAAATTAAATTGAATTACACTTATTTTTTCTAAAAAAACTGTGGTGGGAAAGAATATTTGTAGACATCATGAAACAGCTGGCGTTTTTTGTTTTACAATATTATACAAGAGTGCAGATATGAATGACCAGTTAGATAGTAGGGGAGAAAAATATTGCCTCAAAATATGCCCACAGGGGCTACTAGCAGGAACCTAAGGAGCTTTTTTAAATTGCTTGAATTTTTAAAAAACTACAGTGAGGAAAGAAATACGAAGTAAAGTTGCCAATCAGATGACAGACTGGCAAAATTCTTGTGTACAATCATAGATGCTTTTACGGTGTGAATTAACAAAAGTTTTTTTTTTTTTTGAGGAAGATTAGCCCTGCACTAACTACTGCCAGTCCTCCTCTTTTTGCTGAGGAAGCCTGGCCCTGAGCTAACATAGTGCCCATCTTCCTCTACTTTATATATGGGACGCCTACTGCAGTATGGTGTGCCAAGCGGTGCCATGTCCACACCTGGGATCCCAACCAGCGAACCCCGGGCCAGCGAGAAGCGGAAGGTGCGCGCTTAACCGCTGCGCCACCAGGCTGGCCCCTGCATTAACAAAAATTAAAGACAGTTTTATAAAAATCCAGAACCTTTCACTGACTTAAGATCAGTGTCTATGTTTCTTTAATTTAAGCAGGATAACCCAGTGGAAAGGAAGAGGAGAATAAATGGGGAAAGAAGCGGCCTTTTCCATACATTTTTCAAAGAAGCCCTTGGTTTGAAATCCACTGGAAGAACAGCCTCACACGCTGAGAATAGGCCCTCCCAAGGAGGATAGGCCCTCCTTAATCAGAGATGACATAAATTCAAGACTTTTCAGGGCAATACCTGCAGTAAAGGATAAGTATTCTGACAATGTCAGTGTGCGCAAACATCTCGTAATGCCATCAGGTAAAAAATAATCACCATCAGCAGTATCCAATGCTTATTCAGCTAGTCATGGACCTGAATGACCCTTACTCAGATTTCTGCTGCAAGATTTACGGATGTAAAAAAGCTGAAATTCAGCTGGAAAAGAAAAGTCACTAAAAAAGGAAAAAAATTAAAATACGATATATGATCACCAAAAATCAACAGTGCCCAAACTGCCAAATAGCAGACAGTAGGCAGAGAACTTGTACTTATTGTTTCCAATCTTGCTGTGCTGTGAAAAGCATTCTTTAGATATGTAGTCACTGTATGTATATAGTGAAACCTAGCGGTGTGCTGAGGCCAGAGTCACAGTTGATATTGATTATTTCTTCCTAACTCTGCTTCTTTAGTGACATCATTCCTAACTCTGCTTCTTTAGTGACATCATTTTGATAATTGGAAATTGGCCACGGTGGGAGTATTTACATTGAAATTTCTTTTCTTCTTATCTCCCATAATTCTGCTTGTTAATTTACTAGCACACTCTTGAAAACCTGATTGCATTTTTGTGAATTATATACTCATATATACAGACTCTCCTGATGAATAAAATAAAGTATGAAACAATGAAATAATTAGTCACAGGCTATGCTGGCTGCTGAGGTTAATGTTAGGCTCCCAAAGAAAATTTTCAATACAAACCCTTAAATAGGAGCCAAAAAGGCAACTTGAGTTTTACTTAGCCACAATGTCTGCTGGAATGATAATTTATAAATGTACTTTTTATAATTATGTCATTTTACTGAGATATCTTTTTCATAGAGTAAAACGCACAGCTCCTAATATAGCTCCATGAGTTTTAACACAATGAATTCAAGATGTGGAAGATACCCTTCAGCTCTGAACGCTCTCATTTCCTTTCCAGTCAATAATGAAATCACCCCTTTACTCCCTGCCCAGGCAACCGGAGTTGTGATTTCTAACAGTATGGAGCAGCTTTACCTATTCTAGAACATCATCTAAACGGAATCATACAGTAAGTACCCTTTTGTGTTTGACTTCTTTCACTCAAAATAATATTTTGAGATTCATACTTGTGTTTTTTAGTAGTTCTTTTTCTTTTTTAAAAAAATAATCTTTTACTTGGAAATAATTTCAAATTTACTGAAAATTTACCAGAATTAGAGTGTACACAAAAAACTGTACACCTCTTAGCCAGATTCACTTGTTGATAGCATTTATCTATTTGTTTTAACATTTACGTGTGCTTATATAAACATTTCCATATACATATTTTATATAATATATAAAATTTTTCTCAAACATTTAAGAAGTTACATGCCTCATGGTTCTTTACCCATTCATATTCAGTGAGCTACCTAAAAATAGGTATTCTCTTACAAAATTACATTATATTCAGTAAATTTAACATCAATAAGAGTCTTTAATAAACCATCTAAGATTCTTTAATAAACGTCTACTTTTGTCAATAGACTCAATTGTGTCCTTTGCACGATCTTTCTCTCCTCTAGAGGGTCCAGTCTAAAATCAGACTTCTTTCTTTTTCAATGCAGAGAAATATTCCTTTGTATGGTAGATTGAAGTTGTTTTTTTCATTCTTTTGTTGAAGGACATTTGGGTTATTCAAATCTAAGGCTGCAAAATATCGAAATATATAATTGCAAATATATAATATGTACTTTATATATAATAATTTTTATTTATTACTAAATATATTTATTTATTTGAAATAAATCATCATATTCTCTCTTTGAATAATACTATACTTCTTGAGGTATATATTGTGATAGACTTACGCTATATTTCCATTTTCTTCTCCCATGCTTTGGTTCATATTTTCATACATTTTACTTCTATATATGTTATAATCTCTACAATACTTTATTGTTATTTTTGCTTTAAATAGTGAATTGTCTTTTAAGGAGTCTAAAATTATATGAAGATAGTTTTTACGTTTACCTAAATATTTACCTTTTCCAACACTATTCATTCTTTTGTCTAGATTCGATTTGCTTTTCTGACATTTTTCTTTTCAGATTGATAAACATTCTATAGCATTCTTTGGAATGATTTTATTCCTCAAATTTTATTTATCTGAAATGTCTTTATTTTGCCTTCGCTTTTGAAAGATAATGGCACTGGATGTAAAGTTCTAGTTACATAGTTTTAATTTTTATTTTCGCACTTTAATGATGTCATTCAGTTGTCTTCTGGCTTCCATTTTTTCTTATGGCCAGATTCTTCTTATTTTTCCACTGTAGGTAATATGTGCTTTATTCCTCTGGCTACTTTCAAGTGTTTCTCTATATCTTCGGTCTTCCGCTATCTGAATATGATTCCTATATATACCTTTCTGTGTATTTATCTTACTTGTGTTTGGCTGAGCTTCTTGAATCTGTGTGTTGTTATTCTTCAAATCTGTAGAATGTTTGGTCATTTTAAAAAATTTTTTTCTGCCCCATTTCTCTTTCCTCCCTTTCTGGAATTCCAACTACATATACGTCTGACCACTTGTTATCGTCCCACAGGCGCCACAGGCACAGTTCATTATTTTTCAATATGTTTTCTCTGGTAGCTTTCCAGGTAGCCTCATCACCAACGTAGCAAGTTGCTTCCTAGCATATTTGCCAGAATCAAAATGGACAGCTACCTAGAGAATCTCCCTGGAACTCCAATGGGTGTTTTCCTCCTCACCAGTCTTGGCCTGTGACACCTCAGCAAATCATCCAGTGTTTCACAGCCACATCCTTCCTATGAAGACTGAATCTCAGCCCTATTGTACAGAGAATCTCTTTCAAGTTTGTTTCTTCGAGTATACTCCCTCAGCCCTAAATATGCTATCCGGCATTCTCTAGGGTTCTCTTTACAACCTCTTAGTAATTAGTCCCACTTTACAATTAATAATTCTTTACAAATTACTGGTGTGGTTTCTTCTCCTTAATGGACCCTGACATCTCTAAACAACCTCAGTGCAACACAAACTACAATGTTTGAAAGAATCTTCTCAAATGAGATGTAGTTAACTTCATTTCAATTTAGGGTTCTACAAGCTACTTTTGATACCTGAACTATCCACAAATGGACAGTAGCAGGAAAAATAGATTTAGTTTTAGTTTAGAGTGGTGAAGTTAGGGAGACACTGGGAAACATTGTTCATCCTGAAGACTACACTTCCTTCAAAAGTAGGTTCTAAGAAATAGAGTGCAGGTGTCAACGTATGATGCTCCTATCATGGCAAAACACTTGAGTTTTATTATGAGATTAAAAACAAAAAAGTCTTTACTTCATATCACTCATCACAATCTTAAAACAGATGTTTCATCTGTAAATATAATTGAAAATAATGCGAGGTCATTTAACAAGAGATAATACAAAACTTTAAATTTGTACCCTAAGATAAATGGACCTTCTATGTCATTGCTGACATTTCTTTCTTAACCTGTGAACTGATGTTCAAATATTTCTTTTAAAACCCATTACTCAAAGTACCTATGCTTTCTCTACATTCCCTTTCCCAAAACAATTCATTTTTTTCCCTCCCTCTTCAGTCTCACTGCTGCTCTTTCTTTAGACTTGCTTGTAGTGGTGTTTGTTTTTCATTGTCACAGGTATAGACCGGGAGCCTGCAAAACTGGTAAGTACTGGATTTCGTTTTACCCCCTAGGTATTCAAAGATACTGATTCCTTTTCCACTGCTGAGAGGCACTGAAACTTGGGAGACCCGCTGCTGTTTGCTCTTCTTGAAGCTTATTGACTGTCAGTGTCTCTGGGAACCACCTGCAGCAGCCAGGGAATGTGATCTGGCTTCTGCAGTTCCTAGTGAGAAAGTATTCATTTTCTTAGTGATAAAGAGCTTCCCTCTAAAATATTATTGAAAAATCATTGCTACTGGCTATTGTTCTTCTCAGGAAAAGGAGCTTTCTTTTTAGCAGGATATTGACTGATGTAGATAAATAAGCTGGTTTTACCGTTAAAGGACTGCCTAGGGCTTGCAAACGCTTCTTTATCCAGAGTGACGGAAATTGTCAAGTTAATGAATATTCTGAATGATGAGCATATAAAGTCATTCCATTCACCTCAATGGGTGTTTATGAAATATCTAGTATATGGTTAGAGTCATGTTAAGGCAGAAGTATTCATAATTTAAAAAATGTTAAGGCCCCAGAGCCAAACTTCCTATATTTGATATTTAACACTTCTATTTAATAATGTGTAATATAGGTAGCCTTTCTAAGCCCCAAATTCCTCATCTGTAAATAGAGATGATATTATCTATCTCACAGGAGAAATGCATATTTCATGTAGAGCTATTTATAGTTATTGTTTAAAATATTTTTTTAAATATTGGAGAATTATATGAAATTTTGCCTGCCCTCAAGAAGCTTGCATGAAGCAAGAGATAAAAAATAAAATAAAATATATAATAAACTGCCAGGTCTCATTTTATAGTAGTATTAGCACTACTAATATGTGTGACTAACATTTGGGAAATAGAGAGTCCTTTCCTAGAGTTTTCTGAACAACCTTTAAGAAAAAGATGAACATATACATAGGCATAAATTAAGTGCATGAATAAAAGCTAGATACACAAAAATAATTATAATATTTGAATTTGTTTTACATCCAAAAGTTCCTGGTCTCCATAACAACATATACGGACTTTAAAAAGTAATAGCCTGACATCCACGAACTCATAACCCTAAAAATGATCATTATTTGTAACATCATTAAAGAAGAAAATGACACAGTAAGAAAGTCTTGGTTCCTCCTTCTTTAATGAAGTAGTGTCACCACCTGGTAGCAGAGCAAAACTTCCTGAGTACATAGGTAAACATAAAAGTACACCAAATAATACATGAGTCAAATGGCTGCAAAATACATTTGCTAAACCATTATTATTTGTGCTCAAGTGCTCTGCGCAATGTGATTTGCTTTGTTTTTATAACCTGTAACAGGAATCTCTCCCATCTGAACCAACGATGCTGAAACTGTCTGCTCCACCCTTTTCTGAATTTTGGAGAACGATGAGTTCCCTGTCTAGTTGTAGACAATTAGTAAACTAAAGTGAAATTAGAAGATACGATTCATTTTCCTCACTGGTGAAATTGCATCTTTCCTGATGCCTTCTTATTAGTGGCTATTGCTGGTGTTAGGTGACCTTGGAAATGATATAATACATACTTGCAATGATGTCAATTCAGAGGCAATTGTCACCTGACACCTTTGTGAGGTACAGTTCCCTGAATGTCTTTTGGGAAACTACCCCACCTTCTTTCATGCAATTTAGGTGAGACAACCAAACTTTCTTGGCCAAGGACTGTGACCTAAACCAGGCCAATCAGAATCTCTCTCCTGGGTGTTTGTATCTTGTGCAGAATGACATGAGTCAAAAAAACAGTCGAGGGGCCAGCCCTGTGGGTTAAGTTCAGGGGCTCTGCATCAGGGGCCCAGGGTTTCACAGGTTCAGATCCTGGGTGCCGATATAGCACCGCTCATCTGGCCATACTGAGGCAGTGTCCCTCATGCCACAACTAGAAGGACTCACAATTAAAATATGCAACTATGTACTAGGGGATTTGGGGAGAAAAATCAGGAAAAAAAAGAGAAGATTGGAAACAGTCATTAGCTGAGGTGCCAATCCTTACAAAAAAAAAAAAAAAAAAAAAACAGTAGAAGCTGCCTCTTTTTTCCACCATTGAGGTGTGTGTGGTTGACTCTGTTCTTCATCAAGTTTTCTCACAGGACTTTCAGGATCAAGAGATTGCTGAACAAGAAACAAAAGCAGAATCATCCCATTCCCCAATGGATTCAGATGAAAACTAGTAATAACATCACGTACAACAACAAAAGGATATGTTGGAGAAGACCAAGTTGGGTCTATAAAGAATCTCATGTGAGCTATCCACATATTTATGCCACATCAAGGTCACTAGCATCTTATCATAACAAGTTGAAGAGGTCACCACTATCTGAACAGTTGGTCATGTTTCTCTTTGTTTCTATGCTTCTGTACTAGTAGGCTGGTTCAGTAATACGTGAGACCTTTTGTTTGGAGGGACAAAAGAAAACAGTTGAAGCTTCTCCAAACAAAGAGACTGAAGGAGACTTTTCTGACACTTGATGCTGACCTAATTTCTCTTCTTCACAAAGCTTGGTGAGTTTTTCTGCTAATTTTTTAAGATTCTCTGTGTATTTTCAACAAGCTAATCTTTTATTTAAATTAGATGAGTAAATTTCAATTATTAGCAACCAAAGAGCTCTAACTGATGCACATCTATACAAAGAATATTTCCAAGTGTTGACAGAAAGTAAAGAAAGCATTCAAATCTTTTTCCAGGTTTTTCAATCCATGTCCAATAAAATGCAAACATGACGGAAAAAAATGATTAAATCGTTTTTATGTCTAAATAATAAATAATAATAAATAATAGATACCCCACATTTTGTTTATCAATAAATTAGTTGGCAAACATCTGGGTTGTTTCCACTTTTTGACTATTATGAATCATGTTGCTATGGATATTCATATTCAAGCTTTTGTGTGGACCTGTTTTCAATTCTCTTGAACATATACCTAGGAAAGGAATGGCTGTTTCATATGTTAGTTCCATGTTTAATTTTTTTGAGGGACTACCGAACCATCTTCCAAAGTGGCTCTCAAGTCAATTTGAGTGGACAAATCAGTCTCTGAAAATGGTGCTTGCAAATGAGTTACTAGCGTGTCAAACTCTCCATGATGTATCTGACCCTAAAGGATTCCCAGATGACAGCTGTAGTGCTGCCAGAGTAACTTGGATCCTTTTTCTGCACCTGTCAGGAGAGGCCTTTCTAATGAGAGACTGCTATTCTGTGTAATTGATCAAGTTCTCATTCTTCATGTTATTGGTAGTTCTGAATGTTAGATATCTTTTTTTTTCTCATGGAGTCAAGAAGTACCTAAGTAGGTGTGATTGCAAGTGGAAAAATAGGGGACAGAAATCAGGTATAGGCAGTTTATCCATTTTAATTCGTGCGTGAATTGCTAATATAAACGCAGAAGGTAAAGCATTAATGGAAATCAAAATATTTCAGCGAAGAAGTTTCAGCAGTTCAACTTTACAATTATAAATAAACCTGTTAAATTTTTCTGGACAAAACTTAGCCAGCAGCTAAGTTTTTTAAACACAAGTAAATTTCTTATTGGTGGCAACTAAATGGTGTTTGTAGCATTTTTATCATACAGTGGATTCCATCCATTCACTATACTTTTCTGAGTTGTCCTACACACGTGTGTTTTTAATGTTTTCTGTCTTCTGTCCTGTTCTTGTAAGTTTTCTATTAAAATATATTAAACTATAAAAAAGACATCATTTTATACCTTATGATAACTTTTGTCAGTTTTACCACTATGCATTTAAGTAATTAGAAGTTTAGATTATAAATTATAATTACATAGTCTGCTTACATTTTTAAGATGGACAGTTTTATTGAATGACACTTAATATTCTCTCTAACTTTAAGAAACAACACACTCTTCCAACATCTAGTATAACTTCAAGTACAAGAAGATAACACCTCTAAATATTTTGTTACTAGATATTTTTGTGTATATGTCATATCTAAATAAACTGTAAACTCCTTGGTTGTGGAGGCTGCAAAGCCAAGATGTAATACAATAATGAGAGCACAGATTTGGGTAGAGAGCTCCAGAATCTGAACCCAGAGACTGTTCCTTACCACCTGAATAAATGTGGTCACAGACTCAAACTCTCTGACCCTCGGATTGCTCAGTGATACAAGGTGTGTAACGGTACCTCCCTGAAAGAATTGTTAAGGAATTAAATGACATACTATGTATAAATATCATCTTGTGCAGCACTCAAAAAGATGTGCGCTCTTTCCTTCTTTGGGTTATTGTAAACCTCAGGCCTTAGGGCAATTCCTTGCATGGTAAACACTCAATACAAAATGTATTGAGGATGATGTGGTATTCCTTTATAAATTTTGATCTTACAGGTGTATCATCACTAGCTCTTTAGTAATTATTTTCTAATATACTTCAAAGATATGGTAAATAGTTGCTCTATTTAATATATATATTTTGAAACTATTAATGATTGAAGTCTGTGACCCTATGTCAAAAATAGACTATTAATTGAGAAAGAAAAAAATATTCATTTCCCCATCAAAATGTGCAATATATCCATGATAGTTACTAGTGCGGGCCTCCTAATATTTTTTATTCTCCTCATGAGAACATGATAGGGTTGTACTTCCCTACCTCTTGGCAGTTAAATACGGCTGTGTTTGGCCAACCAAACATAAGCAGAAATGGTGTGAATCACTTCTAGGCAGGAGCTGAAAGAGCCAACATGCAATTCGGCCCATGCTCTTTCCCTCTCTCCCACAACCAGCAGTGTTTTAGAGAGCAGTGGCTCGCAAGTGCTGCTTATGCCACCTCTGGGGATGCTTGGAAATGTCTGGAGACAGTTTTTGGTTGGCACGATTGGGGAGGGTGTTATCTGCATCTAGTGAGTAGAAGCCAGTGTGTGTCAAATATTTCACAATGCGCAGAACAGCCCCCAACTCTCCAATTCTGGGGCAACAAAAAATTATCTAGCCCAAACCGCCAATAGTGCCACTGTTGAGAAACCTTGGTTTGGAGTAAGGAAGATTTGGATGGTAGTCCCTGGCTGTCCAGAAAAGGACAGGAAGCATAAGCAAGAAATAAACCTTAGCTATTTCAGACCATTAAGAGTTTCAGATTGTGTGTTATCACAGCATAGCCTAGCTTTCCCTAACTGACACATTTATTTTGGAATTTCAGTGAAATTAGAACACAACATGCTTTCCCGAGTAATGTTTAAATAATTTGGTTCTGATATTTCTGAATTTAATATCCATTGAATACATGACTACTGGGATTAAAATTGAGTTCAAAATGTGTTTGAAATGGAAAATAAATTGATCAATTCAAATTTCAAGATAGTTTAGATTGCCTTTAGAGGGAAATGATTGTTCACGAGAAGCATCTGGTTTTAACGCCTAATGTCCTTGCTCTAGGAAACCCAATAATCCAGTCAAATGCTTGAACAGAAAAAGATTAGGAAATCTGCTTTTGAAAATAAATCTGCAGTGTACAAGTTTATTGAAAAAAATGAATTTTATATCACTTTTAGTTAGTTTAATAATTCCTACTATTTTGCCATGAAATATTTTAATGCAAATATTGAAGTAATCACAAAAAAGCTGTTTTGATTCATACACTTACAGAAGAAAAATAAGAAAAAGAGCAAGAGTTACAATAAGAGATTTCTTTTCTATAAGAATTATTTCTTTTAATGAAAAATATTACTTGTGATATCAAGCAGATGTAAAACATTTGTGCAATTTTAATTTGTTTTCAGTCACATATTTTCTCTCCAAGACATTTCTTATGACTCAATTTACCTTATTATTTATTACATTGAATATCTAATATATTCGCATAGTTCAAAGAATTAAAAAGTATAAAAAGATAAACAATGAAAAGTTTTCCTCCCAGTCAAGGCCCCCACCTATGACCACATAGACTGTGCATGGGGCAAAACTACTCATAAATGGCACTGCCTGGAGCTGGACGTGCTGTCGCACTATATCCAAACTCATCACGCTAATCTCATTGAGTAACCCTGTCATTAGTTTCATATGGTTATGCATATATTCATTCCTTTATACATCTATATGCATATGTAATATATGCATATTCATATGCAAGATATGCATGTAAATATAGATACATAAATCTATATCCATATAGAAACAAATGTGAATTAAGGTTTTTCCCCCCTTTGTACTGATTTTCTTACACTAAGCATATCTGTAGGCTAGAACGTAAGCTCCATGTTCATGCACAATAGAGGGCTCTCAAAACACCAGACTGTTCTACATGCTTAGGTAAACAAACTGCAACAACAGTCAAAGCCATTATTTAGCCAAAATATGAAGCACACATAGTTTATGCCTGGCAATTTCTAGGATCTCATTGCACAAATCATTGTCCTTCTCTTTATACACACTTCCTCAGATAATCCATGTCTCCTGCTATTTAAAGTTTCTCATTTTGAAGTCTACCATTACTGGCAATAACCCGTAGTTGAGTTTTGCCCCCACAAATTACCGTGTTGAATTGTTAGCACACACACATCATATTCCCTCTGTCATACATCAGATGTTCTAATGCCTAATAGTGTGTCACTGATTGATAAATGCTTTAAGTCTTATCCCTCAGAGAGAAATGTGACTTTTTTTTTAATTTTTGCTAATATATTACATGAGGTTAAGTTCTGAAGTGTTGAAAACATATGTTACGTTTGGCAACTTTTATTTAAAACAGATTTGGGAAATTCCTTGCTGGTTGTTACTAGAATCACAGTATTTAAATCTCCCCTTCAATGGAAATGACTTGCAAAATATGAAAATGGGGGGGCCGGCCTGGTGGCATAGTGGTTAAGTTCATGCACTCTACTTTGGTGGCCCAGGGTTTGCAGGTTCAGCTCCCAGGTACGGACCTACACACTGCTCCTCAAGCCATGCTGTGGTGGCATCCCACATATAAAGTAGAGGAAGATTGTCACAGATGTTAGCTCAGGGACAACCTTCCTTAGCAAAAAGAGAAAGATTGGCAACAGATGTCAGCTCAGGGCCAATCTTCTTCACCAAAAAATAGATATATATATATAAATAGGGAGAATTATGCATTAACCTTGGAAATGAAAAATGTGCCATCTATGTACTAAGATGGCCAACATATTTCTCAATTGTAGAATGCAGATAGGCCCAGATTAGGAGCCATAGAGGACCAACTGATAATCTAAAGTCTTAAGAAAGATCTGTGGGCCCAGGAAATACATAAAGAAGGCCCTAAGACTACATTGAACTAAAAATATTCTGCAGAGCAAGAGAATAAACCAACAAAATGAAAAGGCAACCTAAAAAATGGAGAAAATATTTGTAAACCATTTATCTGATAAGGAGTTAAAATCCAAAGTACATAAGGAATTCATACAATTCAATAGCAAAAAAGAAAAAATCCAATTTAAAAAAAGAGCAAAGGACTTGAATAAACATTTTCCAAAGAAAACATACAAATGGTCAACAGGTAAATGAAAAGATGCTCAACATCACTAATCATCGGGGAAATGCAAATCAAACCCACAATGAGGTATGGTCTCACACCTGTTAGGATGGCTGTTGTCAAAAGACAAGAAATAACAAGTGCTGGTGAGGATATAGAGAAATAGGACCCCGTGTACACTGTTGGTGGGATTATAAATTGGTACAGCCATTAAGGAAAACAGTATGGAGATTTCTCAAAAAGTTAAAAGTAAAAGTACCATATGACCCAGCAATCCCACCTCTGGGTATATATCCAAAGCAGTTGAAATCACTATTTTTAGGAGATATATGCACTCCCATGTTCCTTGCAGCAATATTCACAATATCCAAGACATGGAAACAACCTAAGTGCCCATCAGCAGATGAATGGATAAAGAATGTGTGGTGTGTATATATATATATACAATGGAATAATGCTGAACCATCAAAAAAGAAGGAAATCCTGCATTTTGTGACAACAAGGTTGGACCTTGATGGCACTATGCTAAGGGAAATAAGTCTGACAGAGAAAGACAAGTACTGCATGTTGTCTCTTATAGGCGGAACCTACAAAAGCCAAACTCATAGAAACAGAGTAGAATGGTGTTACCAGGGGCTAGAGGGTGGGAGAAATGGGGAGATGTTGGTCAAAGTATACAAACTTCCAGCTATAAAATGACTAAGTTGTAGGAATCTAATACAGCATGGTGACTATAATCAATATTACTGTATTATATACTGGAAAGTTGTTAAAAGAGTAGATCTTAAGTGTTATAACCACAAAAAGGAATGGTAATTATGTGAGGATAGAAGCATTAACTAACCTTATTGTGGTAATCATTTCACAATATATCCATGTATCAAATCACCATGTTGTACACCTTAAACTTAGATATGCTATGTGTCAATAATATCTCAATAAAGCTGGGGGAAAAAAGAAGGCCTTGGCAAAAGCACAATGGTATCCTTTAGCTAACATAGGTGAGGGCTTTGATTTGTGATCAAAATAAGTAATCACTACACAGAAAGCCAGCAAAGCAATGAAATGATACCATGAGGAAGAAGAAATAATCCACCCCAAAGAGTAATAATTAAAAAAATCTTTCTTTCTGTAATAGATTTACTATAAGAAATTCTACTGTCAGAAAATACTTATTTTTCATCCTAGAAAGGTTAAAAATACACTATAACAAAGTGTGATTGAAAAATATTTCACTCTCCACCTTAATAATGATTGCTTTTGTCTGTACAACAGGACATATACATTTCATCCCAAAAATGGCATATCTCAGAACAGCAGAAATGGGACCTAAAAGAGGCAACGAGATTTTTATCTCCAGGTAATTTGAATTTTGAGCAGAATCACATAGAGAATAACCATAGGTGGAACTGAGCCAGTCTCGGATAACGAAGTTCTTGAATTTTTCAATGCTTAATTGCCCAGCTTGCTTTTCAATTTCCTAAATTAGCCCATGATCCTTCTAGTGAATCCCCTTTTTGCTCATTGGATTCAGTGTTTCGGTTCCTAAAACAACAAATAAATTTCATTGAATTTTTATACTGTCAAAATCCAAACACATCTTTGACATTAGAGCAAGTATTCATGAGAAAAGAAAAACAATATGAGATCTGGAAAAATTTACAACTTGAAAAACATGAGGTCAAAATTTAAAATATGATGGAGGCTTTGAAAAACAACTTATGAAGATCTATTCGTAAAAATGTAAGACTAATAGAATTGACCCACAATTCTGAGGATCATAAAACAATTAAAAATAAATGATTGTTATGGACTAAATGCTTGTGTCTCCCCATTCCTCCCAGTTCATATATTGAGGCCCTAACACCCAGGGTGGCTGTACTTGGAGGTGGGGCCCCTAAGGAAGTAATTAAGTTTAAATGAGGTAATAAGGGTGGCACCCTGATCGCTTAGGATTAGCGTCCTTATAAAAAGAGAAATCAGAGAGCTATCTTTCTTTCTCTCTCTCCCTGTGGCACATGCACCAAGGAAAGGCCATGTGAAGACATAGTTAGGAGGCCACCATCTACAAGCCAAGAAGAGAGCCCTAACCAGAAATCAAGTCTGCCAGAACCTTGATCGTAGACTTCTAATCTCTGGAACTGAGGGAAAATTTCCCTTGTTTAAGCCATCCAGCCTGTAGTATTTTGTTATGGTAGCCTGAGCAGACTGACACAATGATGAAAGAAAAAGAGACTAGAGCCAGGAAATTCAATCTATTGGAAAAAACAAGCTTAATGTATTCATGAAAGTATAAAGCAAACAGACCTAAAATAATAATCAAAGAAATAACAGATAAAAACATTCTTAAGCTGAAAATGAGCATTAACTTGAATATTTAAAGAGTTCGCCAAGTACCAAGAAAAAATAAATCTATATATAAAAACAAGTATTTTCATGAGTAAAGAATATTTCTGAAAATATCAAGAGGAAAAAGTTACCTACAAAGAAATTAAAAATGCAACTGCATTCAAGTATTTACTATACAACAATAATGACAATAAGAATAGATTAATTAACATCTCCAGTGTTTTGAAAAAAAATTATTGATACTTAAGAATGTTATATCACAATTCCTAACATTTTTGTAGGAAATGTACCAGTCAAGCTTGGCTAAATGTTATGACTAAATACCTCACTATATCAATGGATTGACACAGTTAAGATTTATTTCTCACGCATGTTACAATTCATCTCGGCTTGAGGAGGGGCTCCACCCTCCGTTGCTTGCAATCATTTAGGGACCCAGTTTTCTCCCTTGCTTCCAGCCCAGAGGAGACATAGCATTCCTTCATAAACCACAGACAAGAACTAGTGACATGGCCAGGTCTCAATGTAAGAGTACCGAAAATGTATTTAGCTGCATGTTCAGGTAAAGGAAATAAATTAGATAAACATCTAACCACTACTGTCCAATAGAACTTTGTGTAATCATGGAAAGGTTCTATCGCACTGTCTAATATGGTAGGCACTAGTCATATGTAGCTATTTAGCACTTGAAATGTGGCTAGTGTGACAGGGAAAATGAATATTTAATTCTATTTAACTTTATAGAATATGTAAATAGCCACCTGTGAGTGGCTGCTTTCATATTGGAGAATGCAGACCACCCCACTCTGCCACAGGAAAATAGGTTATATGTTCAAGGATGTTCATTGAGCACTATTCATCATCATAAACATTCAAACAAAACATGTATCCACCAATTTGAGAATCTGTAATATGACTCCCTCAGCAAATGGTTAAAAGAGCATCTACTGCGGCCAGCTCTGTGGCATAGTGCTTAAGTTTGTGTGCTCCACTTCGGCAGCCCAGGGTTCACAGGGTTGGATCTGGACACAGACCTACCCACTGCTCATCAAGCCACACTGTGGTAGCATCCCACGTCCAAAATAGAGGAAGATTGGCACAGATGTTAGCTCATGGCCAATCTTCCTCACCAAAAAAAAAAAAAGGAAAAGATAAGAGTATCTGTTGAATCTTAGTGCTTAGTTTATGGGCCTGTGGAGGCTAGAAATTGAGGAGATTGGTAGAAAATATCAGAGCAGGTTGGCTCCTTCTAAAACCTCAGTAAGGTACTGCAAAAAGCACCATGCTTTGGTCTAAGGCAGCAGTTTTCAAAGTGTGGTCAGGAAGCAGCAGCAGCAGCATCACTTGGGAACTTGTGGGAGATGGAAATTCTCCAGCTCCCCCCACCCCCAGACCTACTGAATCAGAAATTCGGAGGGTGGGACCAGCAATCTGCGTTTAACGAGCCCTCCTGGTGATCCTGACACAGGCTAACGCTTGAGAACCGCTGATCTAAGGCAGGAGTTCTCAACCCTAGCTGCTCATTAGAATTACCGAGGGAACTATAAAAAATAGGGCTGCCATGGCTGCATCCTCAGGGATTTTTATTTAATTGTTATGGGGAAGGGCCAAGTATTTTTAAAAGCTCCCCAGGCGATTCAAATGTACATCCAGAATTGAGAACCCAAACCGAGGTGACCCAAACCGAAAGCAGAAGAGGAAACAGAATGCAGACTTACGAGAGACTTTTCTGTCTGTGGTCCACAGCACAAATCCGCTGAAAGTCAGTCAGGACGTGGGATAATTCTAATAGCTGGATTCTTCGTACCATTTCAAATTTCATGTGGAAGGACAAGGAAGTGGAAATCCAAATGCAAGGGCGATGGGTCCTTCGCGGTACCAGGAAAGCGGAAAAAGTCTGCAGCCCTGGCCTCCCGGCTGCACGAGCCTCCTTGCCAAGCCTCCCTGAGATGCATCCTGGGCCGTTTGTCCCTCAGACCCCCGCCTCACCCAGCGTGCTCACCGCGCTAAGGAAGAAGCAGGGCCGCACAAGACAAATGTCATGAGTGTCACGTCCACGTACCCCGGAGCCAAACTGCCGCAGCGGAATTCTGGGTCTGCCTCTTACTAGCTGCGAAACTTGGGAAAAATAAGTGAACACTTTTGTGCCTCACTTTCTCTTCCCTAAAATGGGGGTAATACTATTTTGCCTTCCCCACAGGGTTGCTAGAAAGGAAGAATGAATGAATTCATTGTGGAGACACTTAAAGCAGTGCTTGGCGCTTATTGTTAGACTTAGAAATAAGATTCAAAACAGCCCATGTTCACTATTGCTAAGAAACAAAAACAAAAAAGGCAGGTCAATGTTAAATGATCATGAGTTGGGCATTAGTTACTAGCTATAAAAATAATTATACATACATTATATATGATATATAAAATTAGATATAATGTTATATATGTTATATAGGGAGAACATATACGTTATTATATATGATTATGTTATATGTTATATCTAATTATATATGTGTGTACGTACAGAGGGGCAGGTAAAATATTCCAGACACCATTCTAGAAAACAACAATGAACCAAACAAAGAGAGCCTTATAGTGAGAGAGGGCACATTCCAGCATTTTAGTGGGGGTGATAGAACATACACAAATAATATACAATATCAGGTAAATATAAGCACTATGAAGAAAAATAAAACAACGTAGGCATAGGAGGTGACATTGGAAGAGCAACTTGAAAGAAATGAGACAGTCATGTTCACACCTGGGATCAGAAAGATAAAGCCAAGGGAAGAGCAATACAAAAGCCCTGGGGCATTACGAGCTTCAAGGGTCCAATAAACAGCAAGAAAACCACTGTAGTTAAAATGGACTGAACAGGGCCGGCCGGGTGGCGCAGCAGTTAAGTTCACATGTTCCGCTTCGGTGGCCCAGGGTTTGCCAGGTCAGATCCAGGGTGCAGATATGGCACCTCTTGGCAAGCCATGCTGTGGCAGGCATCCCACATAAAAAGAAGAGGAAGATGGGCACAGATGTTAGCTCAGGGCCAGGTTTCCTTAGCAAAAAGAGGAGCATTGGCAGCAGATGTTAGCTCAGGGCTGATCTTCCTTAAAAAAAAAAGACAGAAATGTACTGGGCAGGGTCCAGCCCGGTGCCCAAGTGGTTAAGTATGCTTCAGTGGCCCAGGTTTTCACAGGTTCAGATCCTGGGTGCAGACCTAGCACCGCTCATCAGCCAGGCTGAGGCACTGTCCCACATAGCAGAACTAGAAGCACCTACAACTAGAATATACAACTATGTACTGAGGGGCTTTGGGGAGAAGAAACAAAAAAGAATGGACTGAGCTGAGCAAGGTGGAGTCCATCAGAGAATGAGGTTTCAAAGATGGTCATGGCTCAGATATCTACAGCCTTGCAGGATTTTGAATTTTATGTTTAAATAATGAGAAGACAGGATGGTCTAAGCAAGGAAGTTTCCCTGATCTGATATACAACTGTAAAATAAAACTTACTCTAGCTGCTATGTAGTGAATTTACAGTACCAACTAGATCAGGAATAGAGGTGGGAAGCTAGTTATGAAGCTTTCGTATGTTAAGCTCTTCTATTCAGGCAAGAGATTATACTGGCTTGAACCGGGATGATGGCCATGGAAGGGGTGACAAGCGGTCAGATTCAGAATAAACTTGAATTTGTGGATATAATGTAGGAGAATGTTTGGTCTGAGAAAATGAGTGAATCATGGGGTCAGGTCCTAAGACATAAGAAAACCCACCGGTTTGGCCTTGTTAAATCTGAACTCTCCACATCCCAGGAAGAATTGGAAATGCAAGTCTGATATTCAGGGGGAAGCGTGGCGGCTGAAGGTATTAATTGGGCTTTACAAATGTATTTAAATCCATGAAAATACATGAGCTCACCCAGGAAGTAAATGTAGATGGAGGAGAAAACCTAATTGCCTGGCATCCAACCAATTATGTCAATGAACTGTTTGCCACCCCTGCCTGGCTTTCGGAAGCCTAAGACTACTTAATTCCTAAAGCAATTCCAGGATTTCTCAAACTCATATAAATAGGAAAAGAACTTGCAAAGTGGTATTGTCCACAACTGGGAATCTTCCTAATATGCCTTTGAAAAGTGATTATGGAGGACATTGAGTTGGGGAGGTTCCAACCATTCTCTCTTAGAGGAAATATGGAAAAATAGAATAAGGTCTGTATTCTAGAGCGTTGCTCACTACATGCTGCTTTTCATCCTCCCTGTTTCTAAAAGGGAGGTTTTATTGCTCTTGTTGTCTTCCTGTTTTTATTTTGAAATGCATATGTTGAGGTGTTTTATTTATCATTTAGCCCATAAATGGTCAGATCATCTCATTAACACCTGGTTGAGAGAACTGAACATAATTCAGAGATTCTAAATTCAGTAACCAAGATTTCAGGTATGTTCCGGTGGAAGAGAGTCAATGTGTTTTCAGTTACCCATGAACTAATTGCCTTATCTTAGATATGGGCATTGTTGCAAGTTTAGCTATTGGTAAAAGTCTGTAAGTATGTTTATCAAAGAGTTAAATGTAGTGAATAGTTTTATTTTTGCCTGTTTAGGAACTCCCCCTTCCCTCCCCTCCCGACTCTCCTTTTGGGAACTACTCCTTCGATTCAAAGGGAGTCAATAACCTAACTTCTAGGTTGAAAAGGTGGCCATATGATCCCGGTCTAGATTCATTTTGTCAGTTCACCCGTCCACAGTGATTGGCCCAGGCCTGTTATATGACCTAATACAATCCAAACAGATTCCTTCCTTTAGTTCTTTGTTTAAAACAAGTGGACCTCCTTTCACATGAGATCACGGAGTTTGAAGAATGTGAATTGGTGGCTACTGGCAGCCATTGCCTCTCTCTTCGTATGGGAGAAAGCTGCCTGCTGTAAGGGAAAATGAAGCCAAGCAGAGGTAATCCTAGATGAGAGGAAACTGGAGAGACCCCTGACAGTGTGAGGCCTCGGTTCTGGAGGCTGACATGCCCAGATCTGTTCTCAAACCTGAAGCTCTTTCTTTGATTCTGCGACCTTCCAATTTCATCCCCTGATAAATATCTTTGCATAAGCAGGTTTGAGTTGCATTTCTGGAACTTCTAACTAAGAATTTTAACTAATAAAGCTTAATCTTAATTCCATACATCAATCTGCACAATTAACTGTAATTCTATATTGTTAATGCTGAGTATTTATTTGTTTTATAATAAAAAAATATTGTTAAGAAAAAAATTAGTACAGGAACCCACAGTGGTCACATTCACGTTTGAAGTCCTGAGGTGAGAATGCTGTATAATTCGTATGCCCGTGCATCAGAGACCGGAGAGGTGTGATACATTACAGAGACAGGAGGTAACCTCAATTTGGGATATAAATCCTCTGATTTTATATGAAACTAGTATTTTCCAACTAGCAACTCCAATATCGGTGGCTGGCATGAGGTTAAATGAGGTGCTACCAAAAATTATTTATTGGTCATTTAAGTTTGAAAAACAGAGTGAAACAAAGTTTAATCAAAGAAACAAGATTCTTTCCTGTAACATTTCTCAAAGCTTCTAATTGCGTTGTAATTCTTTGCCGTGGTGTAGAGTAACCACGGTACCATCTATTCAAAGAAAGCCGTATCAATTATTAACATCTCCACAGAACACAGTTTGGGAAATACTAGACTAGTCTTCTGTTGTAGATAGGGAAAATTGTCCTTTGAAATCTTATTCTTATCTTATTTGTTCTTATTTAAAGTCTTAGAAAGAAAGAAGAATGGGGCTGAAAGAAAATACCATTTTTCCCCTGTGCAAAAACAGTTCCAGATAAGGAGGCAAGCCAATTCGGCCCAGATGCCCAACATCCAGGTTGTTAAATCGAATCACAGAGAAGCAAAGCCCTAAACCAAATAAACAAATCTCTCGTGATAGAGCCACGGTGACTTTGACAGACAAATCTGGGGGCATTTATGAATAAAAGAAATTTTCCTAGTTCCAAAAATGGTTGATATGCCTAGATTCAGCAGTCTGTGAGTCCTAACTGCTAGACATCAACTCTCTGATAAATAGAAGTTTATTCAAACATTTTTAGGCATTGAGCATACCCTGATTGATATATAGTTATGAAACGATAGTGATTTTTGAGGAAATTGTGGTATCTTCAGCTTCTACATTAATCCTAAAATATAAAAGAATCATTTTCAATTTAAAGATAAACTAAAAAGAGATTAAATCCTCTGCTCTCGATGGGTAGGTTAGTACCAGCCTGAAAGCATGAAAAGAGACTAACAACCTTGAAAATCCTTGCGATCAGTCTTCTTCTAAGATAAAATACAGTCGTATTTTGCTGGTGATTGAGATTCAGGCCATTTCTTTATTGTACTTCAGCTCTGCCCAGTTTTTGAAAGTGAGGACTAGTATTTGAGAAAAGGAGAAAAAAGTGATATGTACACTTAGAACTTGTAATTGAAGGAATTAAATTTGCTCTAAGATTCCAACTGAAAAAATCCATGCAAAACAAACGTCAGAAGCTTTGGAAATAAACCTAGAAATTGTCTGTCTGTATATGACTGATGTGTATAAGAACATAAAAAAAACCTATCTTGTTGACCTAAGCAATATCTCAGGGAGGTTGGATTGTAATTTCCAAGTTCAAAACGTGTAAATCCAGGGCCAGCCCCATAGCCAACTTTTAAGTTCACGTGCTCTACTTCAGTGGCTCAGGGTTCATCAGTTCGGATCCCGAGTATGGACCTACACAACACTTATCAAGCCATGCAGTGGCAGGCATCCCACATATAAAGTAGAGGAAGATGGGCACGAATGTTAGCTCAAGGCCAGTCTTCCTCAGCAAAAAGAGGAGGATTGGTGTCAGATGTTAGCTCAGGGCTAATCTTCCTCAGAAAAAATAAAAAGATTGGCAACAGATGTTAGCTCAGGGCCAATCTTAAAAAATAATAATAATGAATCCTTCAATTCAATCTTTAAAAACAAAGTGGAAATCAAATAAAATATTTAGTAAAAGATTTGATGAAGAGAAAGGTAATAGCAGAAGACAGGAAAATGATGCCAAACAAGGCTCAAGTTTGTAGTGTTTGAAAGTACTATGCAAATAAATCACAAAATTGGATGGATATAGGGGCTGGCCCCGTGGCCGAGTGGTTAAGTTCACGCGCTCCACTGCAGGCGGCCCAGTGTTTCGTTAGTTCGAATCCTGGGCGCGGACATGGCACTGCTCATCAGACCACGCTGAGGCAGCGTCCCACATGCCACAACTAGAAGAACCCACAACGAAGAATACACAACTATGTACCGGGGGGCTTTGGGGAGAAAAAGGAAAAAATAAAATCTTTAAAAAAAAAAAAAATTGGATGGATATCATTCATCAGGGTTCACCATGGCCCAGAAGAAGTACACCTCAAAATCATGTATTCCATTAGCTCAGAGCCATGTATAATAAGCCATCTTTGGATTACCACAATGACTTCCCATATATAACAAGAGGCGGATAATCTAAACAGAAGATAAAAAGCAATCCAGTGGCTGGAAATGCCTGTTTCCTGTGGTAATGTAACACATTTCCCAGGCCACTCTGGTCCAGGGTATAAAATGCAGACAAATTAGCAGTACGTTTTACTTATTCTTGTTCTGACCTGCAGTTTTTCCAATTCTTGACAGAACCTTTTCCAGTTCTATTGGGAATGCCCCACCAGCTGTCTTCACGTGCTCATGAGCAATTCCACTCAGTACTCATGTGACACCACCATTTGTATGTTATTTGTTTTGGTTTGCCTCCAGCCATGACTAGGGTGGATACCTCCTTCCTTGCTGAATGGCAGGAAGGCACTTCCCCACTCTCTTAGGCTGCGCTCCATGGAAGCAGAGCCTGACCTGAGGATTCTTCTTGGAGTGGTATTTTGGGAGAGTGCTTTTATGAGCAGTGGGATGAGAGGAGCAGGATAGAGCAGGGGGAAAAGCTAAGCAAGGGTGTGTGTTGGCTGGAGACTAGCTTCCTTCTGATCCCACAGTGCAGTTCTGAAGTTTAAATTACACCACAGAGATAGCCGCACGTTAAGGCAAGAAGCTGCCCTTTTGAACACCCATGTCCCACAGTCGTTGGCCAAAGTCTACTTGTGAAAGGTGAGTGGAGGTAGCTTCTGTTTGGCCAATAACAGTTCTTGGGAGAAAGGGTTAGTTATGGGTTGTTATTAGCCAACATTCAGAGCAGCAAGAAGATAGGTGTATATGATGCAAAGGGATCCAGGTGAGGCACCAACACCAGCCATTCCTTACATGGCTCAGATCCACTTGTTTGTCACATTAAATGTACTCCATCTGGGCATTGCCTCTCTAGGATTCTGGCTAGTCTCCTTTTCTGGGAAACCTTACAAGACAAGGGTTAGTTGGATGTAGATCAAAACTACCTCCCCTCCTGCTGCAGCTGGTCCTGAACCCATATCTGAATCATCCCCCTCTTTTACCACCCTTTCTAGCTTCTCTTGCTCATTTTCTAGTGTTTCTGCTTGTCATAATCTCTGGTTGGCTTGTGAGATCACCATGACTACCATCCTTGAGGGCTCTGAGCCCTTGGTTATCAAGCCTTTTTCAGACCATGGCTACTGTACTTGTCATTTTCAGTTACAGCTATAGAGATGCCCCAGAGGATAGTAGCAAATATGCCTCCTCAGAATGATCAGAATCAATTATCCCTGCCAGTATGTTTGCCTCATTTCTTTGTTTACTGATCTACTGGGTTGAGGTATGCGAACAGTTGTGGTAGGATCTGTATGTTTAAGTTTGATGGGAATCTTATTGTGTCCTCTTGTGGTAGTGACCCCTTCTGCAAATCATAATCTCAAGATCTATAGAGGCTAAAGTTGCAGGGATGGGAATCCCAAATTCCTAAATGGGTCACCAGTAGAAAAGGTGGACCACTCTTGTTTCCTAGGCCCATGTATCCTAACTATAGATACACAACTCGGCTCCACACATTACCATTAATCTAAGATGTTCTAGAGGACAGCACCCAACCTTCTTAGGGATTCATCTCCAAACTGATTCTATCGGGCCAGAAGCTTTTGGATACTGTGCTATGTGGATTCCATGGTCAGAGTCCATTGCTATGACTTCTTTCCGTAACATAAGTCCCTTGGTCCAAGACAGTGTTCTACAAAATCCCACATTGTTAGATAAGGCACCATGAGCCCTTAAATAATGTTGTGGACTGAGGCACTGCAGGGAAGAGAGGCAAATCCATATCTGGATCACATGTCAATCCCCATCAGAAACATTTCTTTTTATATGGTGTGTAGGGTCTCATACAAACCACTTGACACCAAGTCACTAGTTGGTCTCCTCAAAGAATGGTGCCATACTGGGAGCTCAGTATTATTCTTTGTTGTGGGCAAGTTAAATATTCAGCCTTGATGAGAGGGAGCCCCTGCTGTCAGGCCCATGCATAGCCTCCTTCACTGCCATCATAGTGTACAAGCACTGGCACGGCCAAGGACAGAGGCTGGCTGATATCTACATTCCATCCACTTGATTCTTTAATGTGTCTTCTTCAGTGGATGCGCCCTGGTTTGCATTAACATGTGATGTGAAGATGCTCACACTTTGGCCTACTCATATGGGTCCATCCACATGACTCTTCCCCAGTCCCTCTTGTCCCTAATCTTGCAATCTTGTTCCTTCCAGGCCACTGATCACAAGCTAAGCAATGTGACACTGCTCAGGCATCTGTACATACACTTGCCTCAGGCCATTACTCTCTTCACAAAGAGTGGATGGGGTGCTACTCTTCAGAATGAAAAATTTTCTTTCAACCGATGGCTGTTATACGGTGATGTGTCCCCAGTAATTAGAATACATGGGTCTGGGAACCAAGGGGTAGAAGCTGAAGTGACCCAAATGGAGAATTTGCTTCCAGAAAGCAAAGAAAGGAGTTAACATACTGGCAGTAATTGAACTTGATCATGAGCTACAGCCCATCTGCAGCTGCATATTAGGAATAATGAGGAATATGTTTGGCTGAGGGCAATTCTACAGGTAAGGGAGCATCTGTGAGTTGGAATTGGATAAAACTTACAGCAACTGGAGGATCAGTGTCCTAACCAGTCAACAAGAGCTCAGAGAGGCACCAACAGTATCTACTACCACCACTGCTTCCAGCAATTAGACAGAGAAAAACTGCTTTCCACCAGTTCATCCACTTCTGCCTGGTACAAACTCTTCTGCTGGGAGTTGTTACCATTTTGCGTGCATACTGCCACCATGCCTCCTCTAGGCAATGCTTCTGCCTCTGATAAATCACCACTTCCACAGGGCACTGCCCCATCCGTGACGGCCTTCACCTCTTCCTCTAGCTCCTATACAATCACCTCACCCAAACACTGCTGCCTCCTCACTGTGTACCATCAGTTTTTAAGGAATAATTGATTCCTCTGACATTTACTTCTGCTCTCCCCTGCCAACACTGTTGACACATGGGAGACCATGAGAAGCCAAAGCTGCATCATGATCTTTGGCGACATGGGAGAGAATGTCTGTTCCCTTTTGTGTCACATTCTCTTAAAGGAGAACTTAAACAACACTGCCTTGGTTCCCAATGTCTTTGCATTACTTACTCAAAGCTCTCTTAACATAGGATTCAGGTATGAGTTCATGGAAGGTAGGATGGGGATTAACTTCTGTGACAGACACCATGTACTTCACAGGTCATCCTTCCCGTTTGAGAACTGAGGCTGAACTCCCTCATCTCTTAGGAGGTGTTCTTCCCTAGAAGACCTCTCTATCTCTCATACAAATAGGTTTCTGAAAGCCCTACCGCCCAGTCTCTATCAGAGATTTCCTGATGTATCTGAATCCCAGGAGAGAATATTGCTTGGGCTTAAACCTAAACAGTACACACAATAATTTGCAGATATTGTATGTATTCCAGTGTCTTCTAAATCTAATTGTTTTATCTGCTTCCCCAAGTCTGGTCAGAGACCCGGTGAAGACTGAGTTTACACGGTTAACCTTCGTGAACTCACCAAGGTAATGTCATGCCATGAGGCCTTTCAGGAGACTACAATCAAGGTTCTCCTCAAGGCGCCCTACTTCATTACTGTCTCATTTCCTTCCTGAAACAAACGCATTTCTTATTCTCATTGTTTTCTTCTTTTCATTCTATTCTTATGAACTACATTTTTATCATTTTTTATTTGATGCTGATTACAAACAGCAGCAATGATTCAGAAGCTCCTGAAAACAAAATCCAAAGGTTGTAAAACACACGCACATATGCTTTGTAAACATTTTCATTTCATAATTGTCTCTATAAAGATATGAAATATTTAAGTCATACTTGAAGTTGATAGGATTCAACAGGCTCGAAATTGGGGTTTTTATTCTGCTTTTCAAATGTTAGATTTGCCATTACCTTATCTTTTTGTATATAAAATCTTAATAAAGATTAGAGCAATAAGGTAAATCAAGCAATAAATACAAATTCTCCCTGGAAAAGAGACATAATTCATTTTAGAAGGCTCTAGCTATAAAATTTCCAGCAATTTGTTTTCAGATGCACAAATCGCATACTTTAGTAAGCAACAAAAGCAGCATATTTTCTCCTATCAAATCTTTGGTTTTTAACCTCATGGCATATAGTATTCTTATGACTGAAAAATCATCAAGTCTAAAAAGGAAAGAAAATAAGTTTAAATAATCTGGACTCACATTTCATCTCTCAACAGTTCATTTAAAGATCAGAATGTGTTTTTCCGCAGAATGTGTCATGAATATTGCCGTCTGCAAGTAGATGAGAGGGCTCATGCTATTTTAGCATTTGCTTGAAGTCAGGAAACCTGAGTTCTACTTACAACTCTGATTGACATTATCAGCTAGGACCAAACATTTCACCTATTCCTCTTGGAGTTTCTGTATCTGCACTACCAAATAGTAATTGCTGTGCTTAGTTAAAAGAGTAACAATGTTCTCAAAGTAAGTTCGGTAGTTTAGAAACGAAGTATGTATTTCTACATACCCTGCAGCATAGTAATATCAAGCTCACATTCCACAGTCAGACTGCCTGAGTTCAAGTAACACCACCACCTGTACAATTTTGAGTGACTTATCATTTCTCTGCCTCAGTTTCTTTATCTATAAAATAGAGATACTATTAGTACTCATCTTATAGGGTGGTTATGAGGATTCAGGCTGTCAATATCTACAAAGCTCTTAGAATAGCAGTTGACATAATAAATAACATGTTTGTTAATGAATACTATTCAGGTAACCATCTCAAAATTTAACATTGTTTAATTTACATACCTGTTGAAGGAGGAAATTTAAGATAACAAAGAAACAAATTAGATTCTTTAAAACAATACATAAAATGACATTCAACGGTAGCAGAAACAAAACCAAAAAATGTTTTTGTTGGCTGGTAAGCCATCAAGTATAGTGTTTTATGTAGTGGAAAGAATGGGGTACCCAAAGTTTGGGACTTGCCTTAGATTTTAAAAAGACGGCTGAGATGGTGAAAATCAAATCTATACATCTTGTTTCTCCGGTCAGCATCAATTTAACTTTAAAAACACCATAGAATTTTCAATTCTTAAATAATTTCAAAACAGATAATAGAAAAATTCAGAATGTTAGAAATAGAAGAGTCTGAATTTCCATTGGCAGCAATGAACAGAGCTTAAAGGTTAACTTTTCTGTCTCCCTAGTACCTGGGTATGTCAATGGGACTCATTTCTGACAATTAATATCTAAGCATGAGTGCTATGTGAGACTTTTAAGATGCTTGCTTAAAGAGACTCTTTTTTGCCCTTTCATTACTCCTGTAACTGAGACGTGATGGGAGCTCCAACAGCCGTCTTTGTCTATGAGGCAACCTTGGGAATGGAAGCCACGTGCTGAGGCTAGTGGAGAAGAATGTTAGAAAGAGACTGGGGCCTTGATAATTGTGGAACCACCAAACTAGCCAGGAAAATCGCCTACCTCATGTCTTTAATTTTCAGAGAGAAATAAAATTTTACATTATTTAAATCAATGTTATTTTTATACTTTCTTGTATATGCAGCCAAATCTAGTCTTAAATGAGGCCTATTGCCATTTAAAGGACATAAGCTGATTTGCGGCTTCCCTTCAGTCAGTAAAATGTGGAAAGATCTGAGACCCACATTTTATGGAGAGGATAGGAGGAGGGGATATGAAATAAAGCAGGCGCTATCCCAGTACTTTGGTTGAAAAAATGTACCTTAGCAAAAGGAAGTATTCTAGTGATTCAGTTCAAGTTACCTAAATTCTCTACATTGGAATTTAGGG
Source organism: Equus przewalskii (assembly GCF_037783145.1). NCBI lineage: Eukaryota > Metazoa > Chordata > Mammalia > Perissodactyla > Equidae > Equus > Equus przewalskii. Next base: position 72,582,096 of record NC_091833.1, on the reverse strand, counting down.
CAAAATCAAATTGAAAATTTTGTTTTTATTCCTTTTCTTCTTGGGGATGGACAGCAGGATTTGATATTTCTGGGCTTCTTGTCCTACTTGCCTCCTTTCCTCTCATAGCCCCAGGGTCCCACCAGGACTCCTTACTTGAAGCTGATGAGAGCTCTGGCACCCAGGGAGCAAGAAGTGTCTCTGAGAGTGTTCACACACCAAAGACACAGCAGCCCCCTTTAGTCATGATAATTGGTCAAAAACAGTCCTTGCAGATGCCAATCTGTTATGAGAGAAGAAGCTGTTTTTTAAATATTTATTTAGAGTGAAGCTTTAAATAGTTCAGCGTTGAGCAAGAAGGTTGAGGCATTTTTCTAAGTTTATTTTCTCTTTATATGATACATAATAGTTTGCCACCTGATGTACTAATAATGGACAGATCTCAAAAAGCCAGTGACTATAACAAGGAGTAGTTGTGCATTCAATAACCAGAACATTGCTGATTTTCTCCACTGAACAAGATTCACCTTGAGTATGTGTTCCAGATAAATAGTTTCCATAACTTGTATGGAATTACAGATCTAATCAAAACGAGTAACAGTATTAGGTGAGAATATCTGGAACAGCTACAGCTTGTTAGGTCTCTAAAAACATTGATTCTAAATATGATTAAATATTGAGAATGCGTGCAATACAGTTAGCCAATTCCTTATCAGAAACAATGTTTTTCATAATTTTATTTAGCAATAACTAACCTTATGGGATTCGGAAAATCCATCAATGTATGGATCTTCTGTCACACAAAAGACTGTTTTGTTTTCAGTTTTTTCCTAGAGAAAGAAGTGGTGGAAGCTGGAAAGATAATGTTATTCCAAAGACATGAAAAAGGTCATGCCTAATAGAGACTGCCTTATTCATAGACAGGATGTGACTGAATTAATCACTCCATATTCATAATTCAGTTGGTTGTATAAGTACTCGCTGGGCTTATACTTCTAGAAGTAACCCACCCGGAGAAATAATCTTTAAAAGGGTGGCACATACATGGGGGAAACTCAAATTCTAATCCAAGTGACCAGGAGATAGTCTCAAGAGAGGATAACTAAACTCATTTCCACGTCTAAGGCTGGGAGAAGAATGTGTTAATGCTAGAGGGATGGTCTGCATGGAGTTCTGAAAGGCCAGGCCAAAGAAAGAAAGGTTGGCGTGTTTATGCAGTTCCCCAGGGGAAACGGAAACTAGATATGACTAGACAAAGAGTTCATTCTACTCAATAAAGTGCATGCTCAAAAAAAAGTTTTCATCTTGTTCTATTTAAAACTCGGTGCCCAAAGAACTAGCAAGCTAATATTACTAATACAAGGAGGTAGGTGGGAGGAATGCCGCTTTTAATTTAATTTTATCCAAAGGATATCTCGCTGCTTTGAACCACTGTGGCTGAAAGAGTCATCCACATTAAAAGAATCTGAGGGCAAAAGCATGGCTAGAAATCAAAAAGATGTTTGTCAGGTGGAGAGTGAGAAGTGCCTAATCACAAAAGACAGTAATGAAGGTAGAATGTAGTGTATTTCCAATACAATTTTATCAGCATCTTCCTTCACCAAATCCCCTTTCTATATCTGGCCTGGATGGAGGAGAGAGATGTAATTTAAAGCATTATGAATGGAGTGTCTTGTATATAAGAACATCTCCTCACCCTCAAATATAATGGGTCCCGATTCATGTATGAGACTATTAGAATATCTGGGTGTGGGTGTGGGTGTGGGTGTGTGTACCCATTTCCAAATAAGCACTGGGGAATGGATTGAGGATACAGGCCTCACCCTCGCCAGGATGGAATTTCCCTCAAGTGTATCCATTCATGCCTATGATGGAAATAGATCATTACTACTGTAGCAGCTTCTCAACTATCCCAGTAAAGAGGAGATTTGTAAGTATTGTGATCTTTCTTTAGATCCCATCATAAATTTCATGACTATTAATTGATTGATTAATATTTGCTTATGAATTTACCTAGCATGAGACCCTCACTACCTGGAAGTCCCTGGAGGGCAGAGTCTTTTTCTCATTCAATCTTCTGTCACCCGCTGTGGTTGGCAGAATAATGACTGCCTGGAACCTGTGAACATGTTGTTTTACTATCAAAAGGGACTTTACAGATGTGGTTATCCCAGATTAAGCAGGTGAGCCCTATCTAATTACATGAGTCCTTAAAAGTGGAGAACCTTTCCTGGTTCAGAAAGATGAGATAGTAGGAGAAGATATTTGAAGAGTAGGACTCAGCCCACCATTGCTGGCTTTGAAGATGGAAGAAAGAGGAGCCACAGAATTTGAGAGGACTCCAGAAGCTGAGAAAGGCCCTCAGCTGACAGCAAGAAAATGAGGATCTCAGTCCTAAAATGCCAGGAATTGAATTCTGCCAACAACGGGAACGAGTAAGGGAACATTACCCCCAAGATTTCCTGCCCACTCCTTGATTTTAGCCTAGTGAGACCCATGTCGGGCTTCTGAACTGCAGAACTGCGTGAAAATAAATTTGTGCTCCTTTAAGCCTCTAAGTTTGTTGTAATTTGTTATGACAGCAATAAAAAACTAATATACCAACATTTAACATTTCGTCTGACATATCAGAAGCATACAATACAAACTTTAATTAAATACGAGTCATTCTTTCATTAAAAGTATAAGAAAATCTATGCAAGTCCTTTTACCTCTTAAACCTATCCAGCGTTTACTAGTGTCTCAGTGTTGTTTAGAACACCAGAGCCAACAGATATTTTATGGTGATGGGGGAGGGTTATAAAATATATTGAGAGAGAGAAAATCCCCATTTAATGATTCATAGTTCACACTAACATAGTAAAGACTCGAACAAATCCTGCAAAAATAAACTTTATAAACTCTATTTGATTTTGCGTTTCTCGAACTTATGTAACCTCAGAAGCTTTTTTTATCCATGTGAATTTTTTTTAATATCTTCTGGAATAAAAGAAGGAACTATTATCTTAAGCAAAACGCTATCATTTGCCTGGCTTCAGTCTTTTCTTTATACTATAAGAGAATCAGTAAACCTTCTTAGTAGAAAGAATCATAAAATGATCAACATATTTAGCAATTATAAAGGCCATATGGTTACTAATAATGCCAAAAGGATAATGTGCTTAAAAGAGCAGACTGGAACATGGCCGGCCCATTTGTTCTCCTAAGAATATCAAACCACAAACCATTTATCTTTAACCTTTCTTTGGTGAAAATTTTCTGTTTCTTCATACATGTGCAGAAATATTGTTATAATACCGATAAGTTAAGCACTTAGAAAAATCCATATCTTTGATCTCATGATAATACTTTGTACTATAGTGTCTAATTGTAAAAGGTTGAGAATTTTATAACATCTCAAAAGATGATAATACCTAACCAAAAGCAACAGAAAATATTTCTATATTTTTTCTATTTCCATCTCCTCCAAGATGCCTGAGGATTTCTATTATGAAAGAATTAAATGATACAGACTCAAAATTTTACACTATTCTTAACAATTAAAACTTCAATTCATTTTTACTCTAACATTCATTCAACAAGTCAGGGTTTAACTGAAACTAAAGAAAACAATACAGACATAGGTTGGTTAACAATGGGGGCACGTTCTGAGAAACATTAGGCAATTTCTTCCCTGTGCAAATATCATAGACCATACTTACACAAACCTAGATGGTATAGGCTACTACACGCCCAACCTATATGGTTCTATTCTTATGGGCCCACAGTCTTGTATTAGGTTTGTCATTTACAAAACGTCATCATGTACATATGACTGTAAATCAGTCTGGTCTATCCTTTAGACTATTAAATGTTATTTTTAATTTGCTAAGTAATTCAAACCTAATGAATCAAACTGGAAATCATAAAAATGAAATTTAGTCTATTCTATGATGTGCTTCTCTACAGTAGCCTTGCCTTCTTCTAAAGGAGATTAATATAATGGAAAACAAAACTTCCAACTCTAATTTCTTTCTACCATTGGACTCATTGGGATCGCAAAGCAAAAGACTTTTACTCTTACAAAACTCAAAAGTTCACCTTGGCAACAAGTATTTTGCCATACAAATGTTCTATCAAATATTAGAGATAATAAAGTTTTACTAAAGTCATTGTTACCAAAATCCCAGAATTCCAGCATTCTAATCCTACAATAATAGCATTAGAAATACTATCAAAAATGCAATTTCAAGTCAAAGAGAATACATATACATGTTTTATATTCCAACTAACCTGTGACAGTAGGAAAGAGTTTTCATTTGTAAGTTAAAATTTTTCATCATTATTGCTTCAATTTCACCTTAGCCTGGAATTTCAGCCCTTCTTCTGATCACATCATTTAAAGTCTTGTCTTTACCCGTGAAATATATGAATTATGGCACAATCAATCCGTTATTTAAGCCAGCATAACAGCTAATATCAACCACTATGAGACTGATGTAATCTACATCAATCATGAAAATGGCTAAAATGGATTGTTTTACCAGAGCCTGGTGTCATGATCCACAGCTACTGAAAGACACAGCTGATGGTGGAGACTTCAGCCATCTAAGTGCTTTTGCATCCAGCCACGCATAAGCAAAAATTAATTAAATTGCAGACTAGGAGTAGATTTGGGTGATCTTGAGGGGACAGTTATTTTAAACACCCCAAAACATATTCTCTAAGAGACTGAAATAAACTCATATGGAAATAATCCTTTGTACGGATAAGGGAATTATTAGTGTAACAATCGCCTTTACTTCTTGCCTCTTAGAACTGTTTTTTCTTTTTACTGCTCCCCATGTAGCCCTGCACCGCTAGCTCTTCAGAGTAGTGACTAGAATCAGAACAGAAATGATAGCTACTGTTTGAGAGCTTGTGTTCCAGACACAGTTCTAACAACTTCACATATATTATAAACTTAATCTTAACCACCACCCTATGGACTAGAGGCACTATTGTTATTCCCCTTTACAGGTGAACGTCATTAATCCTCAGGGAAATGCAAATCAACACTACAATGAGATATCACCTCACACCTGTTAGAATGGTTATTATCTGAAAGATAAGAAATAACAAGTGTTGGCGAGGATGTGGAGAAAAGGGAACACGTGCACTGTTGGTGGAAATGTAGATTAGTTCAGTCACTGTGGAAAATACTATGGAGACTCCTTAAAAAATTAAAAATAGAATCACCATATGATCCTGCAATTCCAATTCTGGGTATTTATCCAAAGAAAATGAAAATACTAACTCAAAAAGATATATGCACCCACATGTTCATTGCAGCATTACTTACAATATCCAAGATATGGAAAAAAACTAAATGTACATCAGTGGATGAACAGATAAAGAAAATGTGGTGTATACATATATGTGTATATATAATGGAATATTATTTAGCCATAAAAAAGAATAAAATCTTGCTATGTGCAACATCATGCATGGACTTCGAGGGCATTATGTTAAGTGAAATAAGTCAGACAGAGAAAGACAAATACCATATGACCCTCTTATATGTGGAATCTTTAAAAAAAAAAATCCAAGCTCACAGATACAGCAAGTAGATTGGTGGTTGCCAGAGGCAGTGGGTGAGGGATGGGAGAAAGGGGTGAAGGAGGTCAAAAGGTTAAAAAAAAAAAATAGAGAAACCTTTAACATCTGCCTATAGCGCTTGTGCTTAAAGTTTTTAGCTCCCATATTACATATTTTCTTGAATATCTGTTCACAGAAATGCTGAGGGAGAGACAAGACTCAATTTCCCCCAGTCCTCCTCCTGACCTCCCATGAGCCTATGTAAGATGTAGATTCCCCCTAAGAAACAGCCAAAGGCTTTCACTGCATTAGAATTTTAGCATCAAATATTGCTGCGAAGAGTAGGCCAGGGATAGGCTGGTCACAAAAAATAATAATAATAATAATTAAAAATAAATAAATAAAGACCCTGAAGCACAGAGAGTTTCAATAGGTTGACATAACTCGAAACCCAGATTTCAGATTTCACAGGCAGTGCTTTTCTCTGTACATCAAAGTCTAGAGTCTGTAGACCTCAGTGTTTGAGTTTCACAAAAGGTCTTTGCTTTGCTATCTTATCTGAAAAAAACTGAAGCTCTCCACTTAGGACATTTCAGTTCATTTAAAAATAGATAAATTTGAAATAGTATTAAAAGTTGTATATCAGTATATGAATATATTAATGTAGAGAGGTGGTCAGTGTGAGAGTTCAGAAATCAGACTACCTTGGTTGGAATTGGAACTCTGCCATATACTACCTTTGCAACCGGGGGAGGATGAGTTAATCATTCTCCATGTCAGTTTCCTCACTAAGGTTCTCTTAGAATCTTGACAAAGATAATTTAAGGATTCGGAAAGGTCATCAGGATGGCCTTTTAAAAAGGAAAATCTCCTCTCTCTCAGAAAGTTTATATTCCAAATACGCAAATAAGCTAAGTCACATATTTGACTGAGTCATTAAGAAGATGAAAGTTAGGGATGACCAATAGACTTATTCTTCCATCTCCAGACTTTCTGCTCTGCCTAAACAAAGCTGCACTTCACTGAGACCTGGCTTAGTGACCTCAGTCACTATTTTCTGTTTTTCTTACTTGCAAGAGAGGTAAGGATTAAACTACCTGTTTGCCTTCGGGCAGGGTTCCCAGAACTCCATGGAAATTGGCTGCAGCTGAGTTGCTTAAGCCACTCACTCTTAGAATGCGGACGTGGTCTACCAGGCCTCTGGTCTACTCACCAGTCCAGAAACGCTGTAACAGGAACCTTGGGATGCATCCTCCCTGATTATACAAATGAATGGTCTGGTGCTCCCCCAACTACGTTGGTGGAATAGGCTGAAAAGCAGAATTTACTACTTGTTGATGCTGCTATTGCATCCCAGCTCCTGATCATCCATGTCATGGGAGGGATTAAGGATTTCCTAATCATGATATTTAACAGACCCAAACCCTCAAGTCAGACTTCTGGCCTGGATAGGTCTGGTTTGCTGTCCTCAAAGGTAATGATCAGTAATAGAAGATTATAGTTCTGGTCTCTGTGAGTTTTCCCCTAAGAAATGGCTTTCAAAAGAACATCTCTGTGTGTGCTGTCTCTCCATTCACCTTATTGGCCTGACTTGCCCCAGTATCTGAAGTACCATGAGCCTGTCTTTGTTTCTTGAAAGCTGAAAGTGCACAACTCGGGTACTATTTTACATAGTTCAAATAGAACGAAATTTTCAGATGTTTCTGATGAAAACACATCTCTTGCCAAGAAAACAAATATTGGCAACAGAAAAGAAAGAGCTTAAGATTTTACTGGCAAAGTTTAATTTTAAGAACCTGAAATTTCTCTGGAGAAATGTTTAATATTTAGGGTGTTTCACCAGAGAGTAGCATATATCCTCTTTTACAAACTAGGAGGCAAAACGATGTAGTCAAAAGAGCCCTGGATTAGAAGTCAGTAGACATAGATTGTAGACCCGCCTCTGAAAACAAATCAACTGTGTAACCCAGAGCCAGTCACTTAATCTTTCTGAAACAGTTCAAAAGAGACTTTGTAAGAGAAGGAGGAAGAATTGACACGGCAAATGAGCAGTATCTAAGTCATATGCATTCTTTGGCTTGAAAATTTGAGTAAGTAGACAGCTTGTATTAAAACAGTCCTGTAAGTTCAAAGAGGAGCACCCAAATATTTGCACTTTGAAAGACCCATCAATTCATTAGGATAATGAAAACTTTTTTTTATCAATACTTTAATGTGTATATATCCAGTGCTGGATGAGAAAATAGATGAGGACTGTGTTATAACCCGCCCCTGACACATGCAGTATATCCAGCAACTTCATACAGTAAAACTACTTTGGGATAAATATAATTAGTACATTTTGAAAAGCATAAAAGCAAAGACAACAAATAGCCACTGCCTCTTCAATGATTACCTAACAAGCTTTGAGAAAATATTTAGATGCAAAGAACTTTTAAAATGTGTTCACACAAAATGTAATAACACATTAAGCTCACTTGCCATTTTGTTTTTCTGAAGAACTCACAAGTGCTTTGCAATATTCCGTTTATCCGTTTCAAAGCTTTTATTTTCAATAAGGGAAGGATCATGGCCAGTTTTAAAATAGCTAATTTCATAAAAGATTTTAACAAGTACTACCCAATGTCAGGATTTTCAGAAGAAAACTCCCAGGAATACCAATCTTGGTTTGAGAATTTTTGTTTCTGGTTTTGTCTTTCCACCTGCTCTTTGTTGGAATTTGTTTTTCTTTTGAGGAGAAAATTTTCCATCTTCTTATTTTCCAAATCCATTACCTGGAGTTCTCATAAGTTAATATTTTGAAAGTTTCATAATTATTAATAGTAAGTACTAAGTTGTTCTTTTGGTTTAAGTTAGGAGATTTAGTTTTTTATTACTTACGGGACTAATGTTGTCACAGAGCACTGTCTCTCAAGAAGTATATCAAGACATCTTATTTTATTGACATTCTGGATTTCCTCACTACTCTTTGCCTTTCTTTTTTTCTTTTCCAACCAGGAAGGTAGAGGATGGAATGTAGACAATGGGAGTGGTGATAACCCCCGTGCGTGAGAAGGGAGGATGCCAGATCGATGTGAATATGTGTGTTCTTGAAACCTTTGCAGTTGCTCATTGTCATCTCTTTTCTTTCTTGATTTTCCTTTATCCAAACCCCATCACTCTACCAGTCCTGGCAAGGTCACAGATGTTTCACAGACTGAGAAACACTGGGAAACAGGGCTATATAGAAACACTAGTGTGGAGGAAAACAAAAACACACCCTGAGGAGGAGGACTGTCTTGTCTTGACAAGATGGTGGCAGCACAAATTGGTTCTGCTTATCTTAAAAGAACAATTCTATCAGTGTTCTAGAATAGTGCTCTGTCTCTGCATGGTATTAGCATATTATTTTGTGACAATATCCATGTTGGTGCTGCTGTACAGTAATTAAATGTTGGAAGTTCTAGATGTTTTTACCAAATTATACAGTATTCCACAAATTTGCAAATAGTATGAAATATATTTCTGTGTGGATTAAACTGAGCAGCATCTCTCCAGGATCTTGTTTTGGTTAACTTTTTGCCTCAATTCGAGTGATAGTTTTTCCTTGCTTTATCTTTCCTGGGACGGCTATTTTATCCTGGGAAGACAACTAAGAAATGGATCACACAGTCTTTTATTTTGGAAGATATGACAATCACCCTAAATTCCTAATTCTGTACAAATGAAGAGGAGAGCTCTCGGAAACATATTTATCTCTTTAGAAGCATGAGTTACCAGGTGAGAGATAAACAAATACAATTTTTTGAAAACCCAGAGCAGATTCAGAACACAATAATTTGCTTAAACTTAGAGCCTCTTCTTCCTGTATCTTTAATGGTTAATTCACTGGTTCGCTATAAGAAAGACTGAACAATTTGTCTGTATGAAGAACTGTATTAGATGCCAAAGGTAAGAGACTTTACCTTTCAAAAGCTTACAGCCTCCAAGGCAGAAAGGCAATAACACAGATTACTGTAACATAAGATATAATATGGAAGTAGACACTAAAAATATTTTTTAAGTGATATAAAAATGATTAAAGAAAACAAATCCATCCACTTGAGTAGAATCATGAAAAGCGAACCGAAATGGGTCTGTAAATGTTGATAGAATCAGGCTATCTACAAATAAGTGGTATAAAGCATTCCAAACAGAATTGAATGAAAAAAATCTTAGAAGCAGTAAAGGGTAGAGCACGCTTGTTCTACTGTGAGCCAGACACTGAGCTTAGCGCTGACAATACAATGATCAATATTAAGGAGTTTCTACCTGATGGAGTTCACAGTCTGGTAATGATCTGGGAAGAACAAGGAGGGAAGTTTTGCCAGTAAGACTGGTATCACCCAACGGAGTGACAAAGTAAAGGATATTGAAAGCCAGGAAGAGGATGCTATTCAATGAAATGCTGGGATGTGTGTGTGCACGTGCATGTGTATGTGTGTGTGTGTGTGTGTGTGTATACCCTCTTTAAGCAAGTGAAAGACATAATCATAATTGTGATTTAGGAAGATTAATTTGGTAGAAATAAACAATGTGGAGTTGGTACAACAAAAGTAATGAGGCTAAGGAAGAGTTTACTTTGGCATATCAAGTTGATTCTTTTTTTTTTTTTTAAGTAAGGTTTTACGTTTTATCTCTCTCCCCTTTAATCTTTGTGGGTTTTGTTTTTTTGTTTTTTATTTTTTAACGGGAGATGGATGAAGGTGAGCGGGGTCTCTTGCTCTTTCTTCACTCGCCACCTGCTTGGGTTTCTCTTATCATATACCTTACACGCCCTGTCTGCTGCTTCTCACTGTTTGCTTCTGCATCCATTGTTTTTCTGTAATCTCCTTTGTCCCTGATACCAGTCCCAAGCACTCAAAAGCTGGTTGAATATATTGCTGCTCACTTTCAAACTCTGATCTTTAAGTTCTTATATGGATGTATGTTTCACTCAGGTTGGCAGTTCGATTTATTATAAGCAGAGCTTATACTGACAGAATCATATATTCAGGTCTTTTCATTTTAAAAAATATAAAAGAAAAGGAACTCTGGTGCCTCAGATAAAAGGGCTGCCCAATTATAAGGTGCATAGGACCAGATGTATGAGTGTGGAGGAAAAGGATCAGAAATCATAGTAGATAAGATGACAATGGGTCACCAGTGTGGGACTACAGTTAAGAAAGGGAATATGATAGTGGGATACACGAGCACAATCATAAAATGTAAGAGCCATAAGGTACTCAGCATTAATCAGTCACTATAGTTCTGGGCTTAGCACCAAAAGGAGTGTGATGACAGGGCCTGCCTAAAGCACAATTGCAGGGTAAGTGAATTTGGCTTCAGCAGCTGTCGCCCAATCTTTTCCACAACCTGCTTTTCCCACTGATGCCCACCCCTCCAGGCAGTTAGCACTCAATACTGCCACATGCGGCCCACCAGCCTGGCACTATCCCATATCCCCATACCGTCCAGGCCTTTGCCTCGCTTTCCACCTCCTCAAAATTGAGATCAGGGTCCCAGAGCTCTGATAAACTACTTTGGAAAAGGAGAGGAATTGTGTTTAATTTTTTTTTAAAAAAACTTCTGTTTCTTTTTTTTTTTTTCTAAGTATGCTTTTTGGTGGAGAAGATTGGCCCTGAGCTAACATCTGTTGCGAATCTGCCTCTTCTTTTTTTCTTTTTCTCCCCAAAGCCCCCGTACGTAGTTGTAGGTCACCCTAGTTGTAGGTCATTCCAGTTCTTCTATGTGGAACACCTGCCTCAGCATGGCCTGATGAGCCGTGCAAAGGTCCACACCCAGGATCCAAGCCGTAGAACCCCAGGTGGCCAAAGCAGAGTGCACAAACATAGCCACTTGGCCATGGGGCCAGCCCCTTCAAGGGAAAGCTTGGAACAATAAGATTTAAACCCTATGTAATGACTTTGCAATGATGTAATTTCAGACAGTACAGCATATAGTATAGAAATATATTGGGGGGCTGGCCTGGTGGCGCAGTGGTTAAGTTTGCACAGTCCGCTTCTTGGTGGCCTAGGGTTCGCCGGTTGGGATCCCAGGTGCAAACATGGCACCGCTTGCAAGCCATGCTGTGGTAGGTGTCTCACACATAAAGTAGAGGAAGTTGGGCATGAATGTTAGCTCAGGGCCAGTCTTCTTCAGCAAAAAGAGGAGGACTGGCAGTAGGTAGCTCAGGGCTAATCTTCCTCAAAAAGAAAAAAAAGACAGAAAGAAAAAAGAAAAAGAAATATGTTGGGGTGGGGAGATGTAGTAAGGAAGGCTCTATATTTTCTTGTTTTGTAAAAAAGAGTTAAACCTAAACCACATTATCCATGCAACTATCTACCATAATACATAAATCTGGCATATAATATTTTAGAATTGCTTTAGGTAATTAAATGGGTAAAAAAATAACACCATTCATTTAATTCCAAAAGTGCTCTGCACTTTTTCTTGCTAAATTTCAGTCTACTTGTTTCTGACCAGTTCTTCAAGTTAATAAGGATAATTTAAATTCAGATTGTACTCTGCAGATACTATATCAACTATCCTGTAGTCCTATATTATGTGTCATAAGCAAATTATACATATGTATATATATTCATATTTTCTCCAGTTTGAAATTCAGATCATTCACTAAAATAGTTTAAAACATTAAAACAAATTAGAAAGCAGCTGGTCTCACTCACTCCTTTTTTCTAGACTGGAAAACTGGACTGTGTATTGAAACTTAAAGCCAAACCTCTCAAAACTTTTCTACATACTTCAGAATACATAAAAGTCTTCGGAAAGATATTTTGGAAGTTTTGATTCAATAGGATGATTTCCAAAACATCAAAAGAAACAGCTGAAGAATAAGTCCTTTTAAATCCATGATCTTTAACAAGGGTTACTATTTAAAGCAAATCATCACAAATAATATGCTTACATTATATTTTCTTACTAGAGTCAAAAATCTGCCCTCTAAATATGCACATTTATTCATTCATCCATTATACAATTTTTTTAATGTGTCTATATCACAGTATAAACAAGTCTCTGTTTGCTTTCACAGAATTTAAATTCTAGTTGAAGGGAAAAGATAACAAATAAAACAATATCAGATGAGGATAGGTGCCATGAAGAAAATAAAACATGGTGACAGCACAGTGAGTAGAGGAGGTGATAACACTTCAGATAGAAGGGCAGCAAAGGCCACTTTGAGGAGATGACCTTTGAGCTGAGACTCGAGTTCCGTCAAGCATCTAGCCATGCAAAGATCTGAAGGAGGAGCATTTCAGGCTCAAGGAGGAGGAATTTCCAAGCCCCTAAGGTAGGAACCAGCTAGAAGACTTGAAGAAAAGAACGAAGGTTGATGTAGCCGTAGTCTAGAGATTGAGGAGGCAGGAGAAAGGCAATCTGCCAGAAACAGGTACAGGCCAAATGTGGTAATTTGCAGGCCTTGGTAAAGAACTCAGATTTGTTTCTGAGTCAAAGCAGAAGCTATCAGAGAGGGAAATTACTTTTTTGGGGCGGGGGGTTGGGGGGTTGATGAGGAAGATTGGCCCTGAGCTAACATCTGTGCCAATCTTCCTCTATTTTGGTTGTGGGATGCCGCCACAGCATGGCTTGATGAGCGGTGCTAGGTTCTCACCCAGGATCTAAACCTGCAAACCCTCGGTGACCAAGGCGGAGCACCAAACTTAACCACTATGCCACTGGGCCAGTCTCTACTTTTTTTTAAAGATGATTCTAGCCTGTCTGTGAGGGATAGATTGCAGGCGGGACAGGAGTGTAGTAACAGGGACCACTGGTGAGGCTGTTGCAGTTCTCAGAGACAGTGTTTGGGAGGTTCAGGTTAGGGCAGTAGCAATTAGGCTGGGGAAAAATGAAAAAATCAGGCCATATTTTGGTAGCAGAGCAAACAGAACTTGTTTCATAGTAGATGGGGAGGGGAGAGGAAAGGGAAGAGTCAAGTTTAATTCTAAATCCCAGTCAAGCAGTGGAATTTATATTTTTGTGGAAACAGCAACAAATTAAAAATTAAAGCAGGATGCGTATTAAAGTCACTTATTAGACTAAATCCCGGGCCAGGCCTGATGGTCTATTGGTTAAAGTCTGTCCACACCACCTCCGCAATCCAGGTTCATTTCCCAGTCACGGAATGACACCACTCGTCTGTCCATAGCCAAACTGTGGCAGCGGCTCACGTAGAAGAACTAGAATGACTTACAACCAGGATATACAACCGTGCACTGGGGCTTGGGGAGAAGGAAAAAAATGAGGAAGATTAGCAACAGATCTTAACTCAGGGTGTATTCTTCCTATTGGAAACAAAAATCTTTTTTCAATGCAATAAAATTCAATTCAAAAATATTTGCTAAGAGCCTACTATGTGCAAAGCACTTTAATAAGACTTACAGATAATACAAAGGATGCCATTCCTGCTCTCAGCGACTACTAAAAATAGAAGACATACAATTAGCCAGAGAATTAATTTTTAGATAATGCTTTCAAATCAAGTAAAACACTTATTGAATGCCTACCATGAGCACAGCACTGCTAAGAATAAAAGGCAGTTATACACAGATGAACAAAATGTGCCATTGACAGCAAGTAATTTAGAATCTAAATGAAAAACATAATTTCTCCTGGAATTAGCTACCAGAGATTATAAAATATACATCTGTCCATTCTATCTTCAATAAGTTGGGAATCATCATTACATCACTTTTGAAATCCATCTGTGTACTTGCCCAGTGGCACCTAGTAGTCATATTCCTTTCCCTTTTTATATCAGGGCTCAGCAAAACACGCTGACAGGACTCTAGCAATCAGCACATTGTTTTTCTTATCGTCATACTTTGCTTGGCTCATGCTGTTTTAGGTGGAGAAGCTGCACTTCTAAATTAAAAGGCTATGTACTCACAGCGAGTGGGTTCTGATGACCTAAATGATTGACGGGAGAGTAATTTGCTATGCCATCTGAACTCTGAGTGTGCAGAGTGGAGTTCTGCATGAGGAACAGCTCTCTGCTTTTCTGTGCATTCATGCGCCGGGATTTCCCATTCCACATAATTAGTCACTTTATATTAAAATAATTAATAAGAAAGGGTTTTAGTATCTCGCGTGTTGCTAATGGTGTGTTGCCACTAGCATTAAAATGCTTCAAATGTATCTTTGGAATATAAAAGTGTTTCAACCCAGTATCATGCTTTCTCAGGGCTGGGTAGGAGAATAGTGACAGAGGGATTGTGTTTTTCAAGATGACTGAAATTACCTCATGTGCTACTTATAATTGTAGGTGTTAAATGCCAATAGTCTGTTTTCATTTCTAAGGGAAGTTTTGTATTATGTCAAAGCCAATGGTATGTTTATATTCATGAGATTTGTGGCAAAGGTTGGTAGAAATGCTCAAGGAGTGGAATTTTTACATATGGAAGCAATTGAAGGGCAAAACACAGAATCATAGAGGCAAAATCTACTCTCAGGGACACTGCACACAGCTGATTTCTCTCTGAGTTCAGATGAGTACCTAAAGGCTGGATCTGGCCCTCATAGTGATAAAAATAACATGTTCTCATACTTATGATGATAGACACCTGTTATTTAGACAATTTCTACCAACAGCAAAAAAATAAAAAGCAAAAATCCTCATTGCCAGCATTTCCCTACTCACAGCTGCTTCCTTTCCATACTAATCACAGCAAAGCAGACAGCCCTCTCAAAATTGACCAGAGAATGCAGATGGAAATAAAAATCTTCACTAGAGCATCTGAATATGATAACTGTCTGGCAACAGTGCTTAGGAAAAAGGAGAAAATTTAAAAGAAGAAATTAAGCTGAAATGGAACCAGAAAGAGGTAAAGAAAAAGTTTAACATATTACAAATTGGTAAGTCCATCTTCAGATTCAAGTGTCCTATGTGTGTATGAATATAAAGTAAAAGATATCTGAGCAGATTTGTCTGTTTATCTTTTTCAAGGTGATACTACTTTATTCACTTAACATTTAGAAGCTCCTATCGTGAGAAAGGAGAAATTATTTCTCCTTGTTAGATAGGATTGGGCTTCATGGAAATGATGGCATTTGTCCTCGGTCTTAAAGAAAACGCAAAATCTTTGAGTGGGAGAAAGATGGAAGATGACAATGTTGAACTCACAGCCCTTTGTATCCTGTGGACAAGTAAAATTGATCCTATTTGGGGGAATGTCTCAACCAGGTTTGGGGAAGCTGCTTTCTAGACTCACGGTTGGTCCCTTCTGCCAATAGAGCTGATCCATTCCTGACATCCATTGGCCGATTCTCCAGCTGCACTTGCTTCCGGGATTATCTAGAGCTGTGCCTTGTGGTTTAACATTGGGCAACTCAGAATTCTCCTGCCTTTCCTGAAACTGCCTGAGTTGACCTTAAAACAAAGCAGGTGCTCAGATATTCTGCTGTAATCCACTTTTCATACATGCCTCAGCCAGCATATGAGAATTTTCAACACTGTGGTGTCAAAGCTCACAAATTGGCTATCTTCCAGAACCCAGTTATTGTTTGCATTGATCTTGTCCTGTCACTTGATATTCACCAAAGTGTAAAGAACCTGGTGTCGCGAAAACAGAGACAATGAGAGAAAATAACCGCTTTGTGGATGTTTTGCTTAACATGGGTTTCTGAGTATTTATAAAGGTAACTAGCAAACTAGAAGTTTCTATACAAATGTAAAAGAGTAGTTGCAGTAACAGTATCATGCTGTTGGCCTTCCAAAGGACACACTGACCTTGAGTCAATTTTCAGTCTCATTTTCAGTGATGGTACCATTAGACAATACACGTGTCTCTACACGGTGTTTGTATGACTCATACCTAAACCCTGCCAGCCACGGGTGGAGTTGGGTTGCTGCAACTTCTAAGCACATTTGACTCACTGAGAACGAACTTACTAAGGTTGTAGTTGACAATATCAGCATAGATGCTATCTTAACTAGACCACTCTCTGACATCAGTGAAGGGAGAAAGAGCTATGTGTTGGTTCCAGTTACAAGCGCACAGAATGTCAAAGGGATCTTAGACACCATCTGGCTGGTAGGTCCCAACATGCAGCTTCACCAGTTTTCTAAAAATTATGAGAGAAATTGGACATTTTCTATACAATAATACAGCACATGGACACAAAAGTTTCTCTGATTCTGATTGGCATTATATAAATGTAATAGAGGAAAACAGTAGTAAATAAATCTTTTGTGAATCGTTGTAATCACTTAACTAATTTAATAACAATTGCTTTGGAAACAAATCAAGTTGCTAATTTTTTTAAAAATCTCCTACTTATCTCCCGTCTTGCCCTCTTCCTAATCCATTCTCCATGATGCTAACGTTATGCCATTTCTCAAAAATCAAACCTGATTAAGAGCTTTCTTATTTATACATCCCTTTACAGATTCTCATTCGCCTGAGGGACAAAGCCCAAACTCCTTACCAGAGCACACAAGACATTCAGTGTCCAAGCCCAGCCTACCTTTTTAGCTCCATTCTCATCTAGCCTCTCGTTTCCTTCTACCCACTCATCCACCCACTCTTCTCAACCTCAAACCATATAGAACTGCATGACTTACAGTTCCTCCAAAATGCCAGGATATTTCATGCTGCCTTGCCTTTGCATACACTGCCTCTGCTGCCAGGCGTGCTGTTTCCATCTTTGTTTGCCTAACAAACAAACACCTACTCATCTTTCAAAATTCAGCTCAAGCGTTATCTTTTCTATGAAGAGTTTCCAGATCCTTCCCTCTTGGATGTCCACCCCAGGAGAATTTTCACTCTCCCATTTATGGTGTACGTATCACGGTACGTTTAGCACAAGGCACACGCCCTCACTTGCAAGTCTGCTCTTGCACTCCCACTCTATTCTACCCTACTCCCCACCACTGTCCTGATTGTTCTAAGGTCAGGAAATGTACCATAATTATCTTAGGACCCGGAGTACTAGCACCCTGCCATTCAGTGTTTGTGGAAGGAAGGAAGAAGGTAGAGAGGGAGAGATGGAAGGAAGCAAAGCCAGAAAGTCCTATTAACTCTACTCAAAAATATGTTTCACATCTAACTGCTACCACCCTCATCGGAGCCACTCTCATTTGGACTTCTGCATCAGCCTCTCTTTCTGGTCTTTTTGCTTCCAATTTTGCCTAGCTTGGTCTATTCTCCATACAGCTGATAAGAGTAATCTTTCTAAAAAGTATGTCAGGTTATATTACTTCTCTGATAAAAAATTCTAAGCCTTCACTTAAAAAAAAAAAATCACACGTCATCTTACCACTCCAATCTCTTCTTGCATGGCGCTTCTCCTAATCCAGTACCACCCTCCACACTGTTCGTATTCCTATCTCACCAAGACATCAAAGTTTTCCTGTCTCAGGACCTTTGCATTTAATGTGTCAAGCGTATTCTTCCCCAGATCTTCACATGGCTGCCTCCTTCACGTCATTCAGAGACGAGTTCAGATATAACTTCCTAACTCCCACTCATGGCTGGTGAAAATGCATAATGGTACAGCTACTTTAGACAACAGTTCGGTAGTTTCTTACAAAGCTGAACTTAATCTTACACGTGATTCAGCAATATCGCTGCTATTTACCCAAATGAATTGAAAGATTTATGTCCACACAAAAGTCTGAATATGGATATTTATAGTGGCTTTATTCATAATTACCAAAGACTGGAAGCCACTAAAATGCCTTTCCAAAGATAAATGGATAAACAAACTGTGGTACATCCATATAATGGAATATTATTCAGCAATAAAAAGAAATGAAGTATCAAACAACACAAAACATGGAGGCACCATAAATTCATATTGCTTAGCAAAAGAAGCCAGTCTGAAAAAGCTACAACTCTATGATCCCAATTATATGACATTCTGGAAAAGGTAAAACTAGAGAGACTGTGAAATAATCAGTGGCTGCCAGGGGTTTGGGGCAATGAGGGAAAGGATTAATATGTGGAGTATAGGGGTTTTTTAGGCTGTGAAGTTACTTTGTATGATATTGTAATGATGGATCTACAACATTATGTATTTCACAAAATCCGTAGAAGCATACAACACAAAGAGTGAACCCTAATGTAAACTATGGACTTTAGTTAATAATAATGTATCAACATTGGCTCATCAATTGTAACAAATATATCACACCAATGAGAGAGGTTAATAATAAGTGACACTGTACTGTCTGCTCAATTTTCTGTAAACCTAAAACTTCTCTATAAAATAAAGTCTATTAATTTTTTAAATCTTACTAGCATTCATACAAAAAAGAAATATATATATATATATATATATATATATATATATATATAACTTCCTAAAAGAAGTCCTTCTTGACCACTCTGGTATAGCTTCAAGGTAGTCTCAATCTCATTCTGAATATTACAATTGTCTAAATGGAATTTATCACTATTTAAGATTTTCTCTTATTTGTTCATTTTTTTATTGCCTATGTCCCCCACTAGTGGAATAAAGAACTTTGTCTTCTTCAACACTCCATTCCCAGGGCTTAGAAAAAGTCAGGGAGCATACTGCATCAGTAGGCTCTTAATACATATTTGCTGAAAGGAGACGAGAAAAATATCAAGACATTGATATAGTTTTTATCTTCCCCTGGTTCATTTACTCTATCATTTTCCTAGATGACCATTTCACAATTTCTCTCTCCTCAAATCTATACTTCCTCCCCAAAATTGCCAGTGTCTCCCTTTGCTCCCAATGCCTAAGATCTATGCTCCACCCTTCTCTGCTCCTCTGCCATCTGGAAACTGACTCCTAAAAATGTTTCACCTAGGGAGCCTGCTGCCTGGTTTCCCAGAGTTTGCAGTGGGATCCTTTGGCAGGATGCAAAGGGGAAGAGAAAGAGGTTATGATAATTCCTTCCTGCTCCCTGCCTGCTGTCACTGCGGATCTGCCAGGCACTGGAGCTTCCAAATTCACAGCTTCAGAAGGGCAGCTCCTCCTCTTACCACGGTTTCCTTCACTTTCCCCTTTAGGCAGAGTAGTGAAATAGCTTTCTGTTGGTGTTGGTCTCTTTTGTGATTTCTTTAACTCTTCTAAAACATTAGTAAGACTCTTGAACCAACAAAGTTAGATTCTATTTCCTGATGTTCCCAGTCTAATACATCCACCCTAAGCTGGTGATATTGCTTTCCACTTTACTAAGAAAATTGGGACACTTAAAAGAGAATTCCCAAGACTTGCCCCACCACCTATCTACCTATCGACTGCCATCTGTTTCAAAATCCTCTGCCCTCCTGCCCGACACTCTAGAACTGTCTTTCCAATATTACAGCCACTAACCACATGTGGCCATTGAGCACTTGAATGTGGCTAGTGCGACTGAGAAAGTAAATGTTTAAGTTTAGTTAATATAAATTTAAATTTATAATTTATAAATTTATAATTAAATACTCAATTCAGTTACTGGCAAATTTTAAGTACGTTTGGAACACTTGTGTATATAAACCTACTTTTTGAACAGTATGTTTTTTGGAATCTAAATACAAATCAGGTATTTCTGATGAAAATTTAGTGACCAAATTAATATGTTCTATTGATATAAAATACATACAGGATTTTAAATATCTAGTACAAAATAAAGAATATAAAATTGGTCACTACTAATTTCGTGTTAATGCATGTTGAAATGGTAGTATTTTGGGTATATTAGATAAATAAATGTATTATCAAAGTAATTCACTTGTTTATTTTTACTTAGTTAAATGTGACTACTAGAAAAAAGTAAATTACATATATGGCTCACAATTCTCTTTCTATTTCACAGCAGAGCTCCAGATCTACTCTCCGTGCCCCTAATTTAAGTCAATCTCTCGCTTGTTCACTAGCTCACATCCCTCTCACCTACTCAAATACACCGCTTTTGCAATTCTCCCTTCTCTCTCCAAAATCATCGATTTCTCCTTTCAATTGGATCCTTCCCATCCACACACAGACATGCTATTATTTTTCACCTTCGAAAAAATTATCTTTACCCCATTTCAAACACTGTTTCGCTACTCCCTTTGGCATCAAAATACCCTGAAAGTGTGGTCGATATTCATGGTCTCCAATCCTACTCCTTCCATTCTTTCTTAAACCAGCTAACTCCTCCACTGAAACTGCTCTTATCAAGGTTACCAATCACTTCTACATTTCTCACCCATTGGTCTATAGTTCTTCATGTTAGTTATCTTACCGAATCAATTAAAAAGTTATTACTTCCTTCTTCCTTGATATACTTTCTTCCTTCTAGTTTCCAGGACATCATACTCTTTTGCTTTTCCTCTGGTATCCCTGATTCTTCCTTTTTGGTCTTTTTTAATTATCTTTCCTCAGTTTCCAAATCTCTTAGCATTGGAGTGCTGCAGGATTCAGTCCTTGGTCTTAGTCTGTCTCTCTACTTTCATTCCTTGGGTGATTTATATCCAGTCTTGCAGCTTTACATAGCCTCTGTTTGCCAATGATTCTAAAATTTATACT
Organism: Equus przewalskii; assembly: GCF_037783145.1. Lineage (NCBI taxonomy): Eukaryota > Metazoa > Chordata > Mammalia > Perissodactyla > Equidae > Equus > Equus przewalskii. Next base: position 72,561,078 of record NC_091833.1, on the reverse strand, counting down.
TCAAGACCAGAAATAAGTTTGAATTCCAACTCATATTTCTTAATACCTCCTTGACATCTTGAACATAACTTTTCTAAAACTGAACTTCAGCCTTTCTGATCTCCATCCTTTGAGTTGTTTGGGACAAAAATTTCAATCCTCCCTGCCTTCTCTCTTTCTCTATTCACAACAGCACATCAGTTAGGAAATCCTACTGGCTGCGTCTTCAAAATATGTCAAGAATCTGACCACTTTTCACCACCTCCACGTTACCATGGTGGTCCAAGTCCCTGTCACCTCTTACATGGATTATTGTTACAGCTTCATAAGTATTATCTCTGTTTCATCCTTTGCCCCCAACAGTCTATTCTTAACACAACCAAAGTAACAGCAACCAAAGTAAGCACAACAACAAGGAAATCAGACCTTGTCTTTCCTCTGCTCAGGCAAGTTGAATGATTTATCATTTCATCTAGAGTAAAAACCAAACTCTTAAGAAGGGCCAACAGACCCTTGCATGATATGGCCAAGATAATGCTACAACCACATCTCCTATTTGCATTTTCTCCCTCCACCTCAGACACACCAGCCTCTAAGTTCCTTCTGGAGAACACCAGGCATTCTCCCTTCTGGGGCCTTTGCAATGGCTGTTCCCTCTTCCTGGAACCATTTTCCTCCAGATATCCATGTGCTACTTGCTTTACATCTTTGCTCAGAAATCACCTTTCCTGCTAAACCTGATCTGACCTCCTATTTTAAATTGTGACACTCTCCCCAAATCCTATCCCCCTTATCTGCTGGTTTTTGTTATCATCTCCTAGCAGTTACTGCCTTCTTACCTTCCTATATGATATACTTATTTTTATACTTTTTTTTTTATTTCCCACTCCACCTGTATGTACATTCCAAAAGGGCAGAGGTTGTGTTTATTTCCTGTCTACCTAAAACAGTGCCTGGCACATGGGAGATATTCAAAAAGTATTTCTTGGGGCAGGCCCGGTGGCGCAGCAGTTAAGTTTGCATGTTCTGCTTTGGCATCCCGGGGTTTGCTGGTTCAGATGCCAGGTGCAGACATGGCACCACTTGGCAAGCCATGCTGTGGTAGGTGTCCCACATATAAAGTAGAGGAAGATAGGCACAGATGTTAGCTCAGGGCCAGTGTTCCTTAGGAAAAAAGAGGAGGATTGGCAGCAGATGTTAGCTCAGGGCTAATCTCCCCCCCCCCCAAAAAAAAAGTATTTCTTGAATGATATATCAGCTCAACTCCTTCATTCAGTCTTAATTTTTCATTCTTATTGGCCATGTTTTCCAACGCAATCAAGGGCCTAAGTTCTAGTTCAAGAAAAAGTACATTCCAGACTCATCCTGCTTAGCCTTAGAGGTGCCTGAAAGTCCCGGTACCCAGGGATCATGGTATGAAGATAGTGGTGCCGTTTAAGTGTAGGACGATATAAGACAGGTGATCTGCTGAGGAGTTGCAGCCTAACAGTTATTCTGAAGCCTGACAAGTCGGCAACAGCAGCTCTTCATGAAACCGAGGCTTTCACTACAGAAGATACTTAAAAGCTGCCTCTGACTTCTGCTAGTAAAGAAATGAAACAGAAGCATAGAACGCCCCAACTAGAAGAGCCTGGGGATCATTTGGTGCAATTTCCTCCTGCAGCTGTTCAGTAGCAGAGCTTGAACTCAGGGTCCTTGTCTCCCTATCAAAGGTCATTGGGATACCCATTATCCTATACTGCCTCTATTATGTGCACATGTATCCTTATATGCACAAACAGGAATTATAAATGCAGGTTGTTGTTAACTGACAAGAAGCTTGTGTTTGTTTATAATGCAGTTATGAAGAAACTGCACATTTTCTCCTGGAAAAAAATAATATTATGCCTCTAGGCAAGCAAGCCCATATAAGTGTATTTTACCTAGAACTTAATCAAAGTGTAATATTAATAGTATTTCAGCACCTAACCACCATTTGTAGAAGCACCTTATGGAAAAGAGTGCACAAGGTTTTAATTCATTGTACTGAATACACCTCAGTGCCAGTTCCATCAACAGGAAAATCCCTCAAAAAAGTTCCTGCCAGGGTCCAGCCTGGTGGTGCAGTGGTTAAGTTTGGACATTCCTCTTCTGCGGCCTGGGGTTCGCCACTTCGGATCCTAGGTGTGGACCTACTCACAGTTTGTCAAGCCATTCTGTGGCAGGCATCCCACATATAAAGTAGAGGAAGATGGGCATGGATGTTAGCTTAGGGCCAATAGTCCTCAGAAAAAAAGAGGAGGATTGGTGGCAGTTGATAGCTTAGGGCTAATCTTCCTCAAAAGAAAAAAAAAAAGCTCCTGCTGTTTCTCCACAGTGAAGAGAGATCACATACAACAGCACAGTAGCTAGAGTGGAAAGTGCAGTACTTCCTGATAGTTGGAAAAACAGAATTTAATGGATTAACTGTCAAGGTATGATTATTGATAGAGTAATGGTTATAGGTATCATACTTAAGGCTTTAAATAAATGCTAAAATTCTGCTTAAGTTAATCCCAATATTGAGTATATAATACACTCATTCTCTACTATTTCACCTTTTGTATATATGGTGGGCAGAATGTTGAGCCCCTGACTCACGTCCCCATCCTCATCCCCAGACCCTGTGAACATGGTATATTACACGGCAAAAGAGACTTTGCAGAGGTGACCAGGGTTAAGGATCTTGAGACGAGAGATCATCCCAGATTATTCAAGTGGGCCCAATATAATCAGCAGTCCTTAAAAGAGGAGAACTTTTCCCAGCCTTAGTCAGAGAGGGAGATGAGACTATGGAAGGAAGTTCAGAGAATTGAGATGTGAAAAGGACTCTACCCATGAATGCTGGCTTTGAAGATGTTGGAGGGGGGCCACAAGCTGAAGAATGCAGGTGGCCTCTAGAAGCCAGAAAAGAGCCTCCAGAAAGAACCACAGCCTTGCCAATCCCCTGGTTTTAGCCCAGGGAGACCCGTGTCAGACTTCTGAACTATGGGACGGTAAGATAATAAATTTGGATTGTTTTAAGCCACTAAGTATATGGTCATTTGTTACAACAGTAATAGAAAACCAATATTATATTCATTTAGAAATATTTTTCTCATTAACTATAGCCCAGATATCAACTGGGATCTCTCTGCCTCTTAGAATCAAGATCACAAATGCAAATTCCCAGTCCACTGATTGTAAGAACCAGTCCTTCCCCCAAATTTGAATGGGCTGCAAGGCTAGGGGTGGTTCTCATGGTTTTTTCCACTTCTGTGCCTATTACGATAATTCAGTATAGGAACCATTTCATCGTTTCTCTCATGCGCCCTCTTCTTATACGGCATAGACTCAAGTGGAATTTAGTTGTCCTGTATTTCCACCAAATTATTTGTGTGCATAAGATTTTACTGAAGACAGAAAATTTGTGCTACAGAAAAACCACATAAAAACAAATGTTTTTCCAAAAATTTCCTTTATCTTTTCTTCAACTGAAATTTCAGAACTTAATCCTGTTGTTATTCCCACAACCCCTACTGCAGAGTAGTTTGTGGCCTTTTCTCCTACTGAACCTTACAAGCCTCGAGTTTTGGCTCTCTTCTCGCAACCCCAGTGGCTTATCAAGGGTTTTCTCTAAACAAAACATTTATTCCCCTAAGGGCTGCAAGTAAGATAATTCATTTGTCATGCTTCCACATAAGCCTCAACTATTTAACACATCCCCTTCTATAATCTATGTAAGGAAATATTCTCCCTTCCCCACTCTTCCTCACCTATATACAATAAGACAAATATTTTATGGCTATCAATCAAACCAGATGACCGTTAAATTCTAATGGAATCATGACCACCTTTCTCATGAAACAGTAAATAAAAAAGAAATGTTCAACTCTGAGCTGATTATTGATTTCCTGATGTTTTAACTTCACATACAAAAAGTAAATAAAACTATATTAATCCCCAATATAAAATTATACAGCATTTGGTTTACAAAGCAACCCATCACTGATTTACAGGAAAAAGAGGGAGTTTTCTTCGCTATTAACTATGTGCCAAGTACTTTGCAGGTTTTATCTAATTTAATCAACACAATGAATAGACAGTATCAAATAGTATTTGATACCATAAGCCAGAACAGCACATGTATTTTCTCATTTATTTTTCCATAAATCTAATATCCCCATAATATGGATAAAGAATGTAAGGCATAGAAAGGTTAAGTAATTTTACCAGTGGCAAAAAAGTGATGAAGCCAAGATTCATGTCCTGGAATGCTTTATCCAAAGATAATCTTTCTAGCCTGTAGGCTATAATACTGTACAGTCAAGTTACAGAAAAGAACCTTAAGTTCCAAGAATTCAGACAACTTCTGTAGCGTTCCACAACTAATGGACCCAGGGCTAACTTTCCCAGCTCAGTCCACACAGCACACCAGATTTCATGCACTTTCCAAATCTACATGGGTTAAGCAACCTGCAACCCCAAATAGACAAAAATTTGACTGAAAGATAATTACATTAACTCATTTTTTTCCTCCTCGGTTTTAATACTAAGATATCCAAAACAAATATGATATAAAATAACATTTTGGGGAGGCGTAATTTTACAGAAAGATTAAAAACTTTTTAGTGAAAAAGACTCAATTTCATATTTAACACTTACAGAGAATATTTCTCCAAGAAGGCACAAGAAAATGAAGAAGTTTTGGCTTTCAGAAAACAAAAGTGTGGCTGAGAGATCGAGGTAAAAGAAGACATTTTTCACTAAATACACTTTATAGCTTTAGAGTTTTCTATAATAGTGTATTAATTACTGAAAAAATTAACTTTTAAAGATATGTTTAATGTAAAGTGCCTAGCATTGTAAATGCACAGAATAGGTCTTCCTTTCTTTTTAAAGAAACTGTTTATTTTCTGTCAGTCTTATTTCCATTTTCTGTCAGCCTTATTTCCATGTTCTGTTTAAGAGTCTGTAGAATAATAGCTTAAAACCACTCAGCGGTTGTTCTGCCCACTCAGTGGCCTGGTCGGTGGGAGCTGCAGTCCAGTCTTCAGTAGAGAACTTCTAGAAAGGCACAGAGGGCATCTACATGTCTTTGGACCAGTCTGTGACCTCAGTTGAGTACAGTAATGTGCCGCATAACAGACCACATGCGTGAAAATGGCCCCATAAGATTAGAACCATGTAGCCTATGTGTGTAGTAGGCTATTCCATCTAGGTTTGTGTAAGTACACTCTGTGATGTTTGCACAGCGACGAAATCGTCTAATGACACACTTCTCAGGACATATGCCCATCATTAAAAGGTGCATGACTGTATCAGTAAATTCGGGAGCTGGAGCAGTCCATTCACCCTAAATTTCCTCCTTGGCCACAGCCTTTTCAGCAGTGGCCTGCTCTTCCTCTCAATCCCTTCAGGATCTCTGTAGAAGTAGAGGTCAGGTGTAACCTCCCGTGGGTGCTCACAGGAGACAGTACCGCACATGCACAGAACATCCCGGGCCAGCATCCGTCACATCAGACCCATAGAGTGAGCTCCCTTGTTGTTGTACAAGATGAAAATGTTCACATGGTGCAGAAGAGGGTATGTGTTACACAGCAGTGGTAGGCAGGTTAACATAAGATGCCTCTGTGTGAGGCTGGTGGTCAGACCTGGGATCAGTAACCACTGGAAGTTGGGGCTCTCAGAAGACTGCCGGGATCTGGTTAGTAAAGCTTCCAGAGTGGAGCAGCCTGCAATAGGAGTGGCTCTAGTGGCCCCAGCAAACTTTAGCACAGCTCGCCGGCCAGTATTCCTGAAGGATATGACACTGACATCAGCCAGATTTTCATGGCAACAATGGCAGGAGATGACAGCAGAAGCTTCTCTCAGGTTATTTTCAGATTTATGATGTAGATGCCACCATTTTTCCTTTTGTAGAGGTACTGTTCCATTTGGAAGTCAAGGTTGGTGCCACCTAAGTGGGTTCCTGCTGCAAGGAATTTGAGGGCATTCTCCTCCTTCGGTTGCAGAACATCAGCGGCTCTTGACGTTGTGAAAGTTTCCCTCTAATTCACAACAGGAACCTGGAACAACACTGTATGGACGCTTGTCTGGGTAATAGAGAAAGCTCCTCTATTTATTCGAAGATGGGAAACACCTCCAATATTAACAGGACACAAAATTCCTGAGAAAGAATTATTTTAGAGCCAAATAGTGCCCTCACTCCACAGATGCTGCTGTGTAATAAAAGTATAGTTTCCAATAGTTTTATTTCTATACTTTAAAAAAGAGGCAACTTCTTAGGAACAGAGTTAAGAATGTAAAAGATACACTGGATCTTTTTTTTTAATTTCAATTTTTTTTATTGAGTTAGTGATAGGTTACAATCTTGTGAAATTTCAGTTGTACATTATTGTTTGTCAGTCGTGTTGTAGGTACGCCCCTTCAGCCTTTGTGCCCACCCCCCACCCCACCTTTCCCCTGGTAGCCACTAATCTGTTCTCTTTGTCTACATTTTTAAATTCCTCATATGAGTGGAGTCATACAGAGATTGTCCTTCTCTAACTGGCTTATTTCACTTAACATAATTCCCACAATGTCCATCCATGTTGTTGCAAATGGGACAATTTTGTTCTGTTCTACGGCTGAGTAGTATTCCATTGTATATATATACCACATCTTCTTTATCCAATCATCTGTTGATGGGCACTTAGGTTGTTTCTGTGTCTTGGCTATGGTAAATAATGCTGCAATAAACATTGGGGTGCATAGGACTTTTGGAATTGCTGACTTCAAGCTCTTTGGGTAGATACCCAGTAGTGGGATAGTTGGGTCGTATGGTAGTTCTATTTTTAAATTTTTGAGGAATCTCCATACTGTTTTCCATAGTGGCTGCACCAGTTTGCATTCCCACCAGCAGTGTATGAGGGTTCCTTTTTCTCCACAACCTCTCCAACATTTGTTACTATTAGTTTTAGATATTTTTGTCATTCTAATGGGTGTAAGGTGATATCTTAGTGTCGTTTTGATCGGCATTTCCCTGATGATCAGCGGTGATGAGCATCTTTTCATGTGCCTATTGACCATCCGTATCAAAGACACACTGGATCTTTTTTAAGGAACCATACTAAACTTGACTTGGCTTAATAGAACTAGCTCACAAAATTCATGGAACAAGAAATGTTTTCACTGTAGACAAATTAATTCAGAACTTCAAGTTTTAAGTTGTATATTTCATCTATAAAATTTTGCAGCGCCTATAAAAACACTAACCAAAATAAAACAAAACGCTGAAAAAACAAAAATCCAGGTTTAGCATATCCAATTATCACTAGATTTTTCACACACACAAAATGAAAAATTGCTGTAATTGTCAGGATATTTATAAGAGACATTTGCTGAGTGTTTGGTTCTTAGAACAGATTTTCTCCAATCTGGGAGCAAAAAGTGGTTAAGGTAGAAAAGCAGAGTAATAGGGGATCATTTGGCTCATTACAAAAAAAATAAATCACTGCTTCTACTTCACAAAGTTGAGTTAGAGGTACTTTCAGAAAGAAAGCAGAAAACATAAAGATTATACTGCTTTGAAAAAATTTTCAAAGAGAGTACATGTCTATAAAGTCCTTGAAAAAAACAAAGATCGTTTTAATAATATAAAATATAAAACAAAGAGTTTAATGATATTTATTAGTTATATAGCATGTGGCCAATCACCCTAATTATGAAATAACCAATCCACATTGACTCCTACAGCGACAGTCTCTTCAAAGACTAGGCAGCATCCAGGGTTTTTGCTTATTTGACAAATGTTTCCTGAATATTTTCTAAGTGTCAGGTGTTATGCCAAGTGCTGTGAGTGACAGAATAACACACCGTATCTGGTCCCTGACCACAATCACCCACAAAATAAGAAAAGGACATTATTTTCGCTGACATACAACTGTTAAAATCTGGTGGGACAGATAAGACATATAAAATATAAAATAATAAAAGACACCATGTGGAAATGAGTATGTGTAATGAGTACAACAAATACTCCTCAATAGATGCTCCAAAGAAGGATGTGGCTAGATAAAGAGAGATAAAGAGAGAAAGCTTATTGGAGGACAAGGCGTGAGACAAAGCATCAGTCTCACCATGGCCTCATCAGCTAGTCCTTCTTGTGATGTGAAGGAAAAACCTTAGGCTTCAGAGTATGCTCTGGCTGAGTTTGAATGCTAGTTCTGTTATCCATGCCTATGCAAAAGTGGGTAAATTTCTTATCCTCTGTGAACCCACTTCCTTATTTGTAAAGTAGGAGTAAAGGGTATCCATATGCCTTTTAATACTTTTTTTAGGGATACCACCTTCCTCACTTTATCACTCCTTAACCCTTAGCAGTCTGGTTTCATCCCACTGCTTATCACTGGGCTCAGCACTGCAACAGGCACCCCTCAATGACCACCATATGGTTATTACATCCACCTGAGGTCTTTTGACCATGCTCTTAATCTCTCTGCTGCCTTTGACTCCCTCTATTAATCACTCCTTAAAACCCTTTCCTCCCAGGTCCTAACCATGGTCAGAATTTCTGAAGCTGAAACATCTTACATAGCACAAACAGCAGAAACTTCTCAGGAAGGGAGTAAATACAGGTTTGCATCAGTCTCTCAAAAATAGGAATAACCACTAGCACCAGGTCCATCATTCCCCTGAAACACTAGCCAAGAGGGAAGGATAGTTTCTGGTAGCTAGGTTCCCTAAGGAAATCTATTTTTTTTCTTGTCCTGAATGTATATCGTTAAACAATCTCATTCCACAAATGATGGAAGGTTGCTAAGTCCTGGAGAATTCTTAGAGGGAATGATTCTACCAGTCTGTCTACGATTCAAAACATCTATCCTTCCTACAGAACCAGATGCCTTTTATCAAGCATGGTATCTCTGGGAAATATAACTCAAAATTTCCTTTAACTACATGTTGAGTGAGCTTGGCCTCAAAGCAAACATGATGAAAAAAAGCATGGCCAGTGGGCAAGAGGAAGAAACTAAGACCATAAAAAAGAGATAACTGAAAACAAGTGACATTTCCTTAGGGCAGGACTCTGAAGGGAAACCCACAGAGCAGCCCCCAAAGAGCCCATGGTTTGTTTCAATCACCACCAAAAAGTGAGGAACATTAACCAGGCAAATGGGGACACAAAACAAAAGCAGGCAAGACTTGAAATCAGGTCTATCATAGGGCCCTCGTATCAGGCTATTGAGCCATTTAGAAGATACCAAACAGTGAATGACTACAGCAGGAACAAGATACAGTTTCTTATGATACGGCAACACCAAAAGCTAATCAAAGTGTTAGACTTCTTTTTAAGTAAACGGTTTAGGACAAGATTTAACTCCTGGATAAAATTAGTATTTACCAGTACAGGAAGGCAGAACTGATGAGCCCTATATGGAAGGTATAGACTGAGTAGACATGTAGGTCCAAGAAATTCATTTTAGGGAAATCAGATTCTGATTGAATAATATCAAAATGATTTCCAGACCCTACCACATTGGTGGGATCAAAACAACAAATGCATTCCCGGTATACATCAACATGAATCCAGGAACTACACAAGGATGAATCTTCACATAGAGGGCAGGGAAGACCACAGCTGAGCAGGAAGGGAAGAGGCAGAAATTGCCATCAGCCCACATATATAACAAAACCTGTCCTTAGTCTGTGTCAACAAGATCCTTTGTATCGCATAAACCTAAATCCAGAGGAAGAGAGAAAGTAACAGCGGTGAAATATAGAAAATTCAAGATGTCCATCATCTCTATATTTTTCCCACTACAGATTTTTTTTTTTATGAACTAGGTTTAGCCATTTAGTTTTTGTCCCTAAATACATCAAGATCATTCCAGATTTTTACTACTGATATTTCTAAGTCATATTATTTTTATCTCTCTTGTTAGCAGGCCGTTTTATTCAGAAATATTGATAGTGAACAATTTGTACTTTCAAAGATAAATTCATAGCGTTAACACTAAACTATCCAGTACAGTTCTCTTTAAAATACAAATGAATTACGTATTACTTTTCATTTTGTAATTTAGAAAGTTAAATCATGAAAAAAAGTTAAACGTGGAACCATCTCTGCCTCTTGAGCCCTTAATTCTGAAACTTTAAGTTAGCTGGACCCCCTTGAACTATCAAATTGTTGGCTTCTGAAGAGGAGTATCCATTGTCGATTGTGGTCATCCTTCTGGATTCTTCTTGCTTTGATCATATTCCTCCCGATTCTTTGTCCCTGCTCTATTTTACTTCTATTACCTCATTTCCACACCTTAAAGTTTAGCATTTGGTCTCTACATCTTGATCTTTGCTTTATCTTCAGGGATTTTTGACAGATACTCACTCCATCACCCCCTCCCCCCGCCACCTCCCAACCCCTCCCATGGCTCAACTCAGATACATCAGATCATCCTTGTCATGGACTGAATGTTAATGTCCCCCATCATTCACATACTGAAACCCTAACCCTCCAGTATCTCTGTATTTAGAGTAAAGAAGTAATTAAGGTTAAATGAGGTCGTAAAGGTAGGGCCTGTTCCGACAGGATTAGCGTCCTTTTAAGAAGAAACAAAAGAGAGCTCTCTGCCCACACTCAAATGAAGGGACATGTGCAGACATAGTCGCCATCTGCAAGCCAGGAAGAGAGCTCTCTCCAAAAACTGACCCTTCCAGACCTTGATCTAGGACTTCTATCCTCCAGAGCTGTGAGAAAATGAATTCCCATTGTTTAAGCCCCCCAGTCTATGGTATTTGTTATGGCAGCCTGAGCTAACTAAGACAGTCCCAGATTTGAAACCCCACACGTAGACTCCTCACTGTGATACCACAATCTCCCCAATAAGCTCCTGTGAAGCAAATTGGGCCGGGGGGGGGGGGATTCACAGACCAAACACAACTCAAAAACCATTGAAATACATGTATTTTATGTATTACTAAAGGATGCCAGATTTGGAGGGAAAAGCAATGCAAAAATCTATAATTAAAAAGTGAGAGTTTGCCCTCCTTCAACACACCAGTCAGGAGTTAACACTGTTAATAGTGTGATGTTTACGTCTCTAGACATATTTTTGAAAGTCAAGAACTAAGTAAAGTGGCTTTTAATAGTTTCTGCGTTCTTATATTTATAAGAATCATTAGAAGTGCTGTTTTACAATATGGATTGTGATTCAGCTTCAGAAATTCTGATTCAGTAGATCGGGGGTGTGATGTAGGAATCTGCATTTCAAGCATCGAAGTAATTCTGATGATGTACTCCAAGACCACATTTGGTCAAGCCTTACTTTCAATATTCTAGCTATTGGTTCTGTGTTGTTATTAGTATTACTACATATTTTAATGTTGTTCAGTTACGTGCGCTTTTACCATTTCTCAAAAATGTATTCATTTTATGACTTTCATAATATATTATTTGTGTAACAGTCTCCAAACATTTATGTTTCCCTTCAGAAAAATAGAAAGTTGTATTTTAATTGAGCTGTGAACTTGGATGCAGGCCTATTAGAACACACAGGAAAAGGTGTTTCTCTGTTTCATTTTCCTTTTTATTAGTTTACAGTCACCAATTACTCATTTATTCCCACATTTTATGGTTGAATTAATGTGATCCCATAATCTCAAGGTATTCATAAAGACAGAGAGATTAGGCAAAATAAAAGACAACCAAATGTGCTTTTTTCTCCTCTGATGAAATTTAAACTAGAGCTATTGAAGTTCATTGTAAACTGCCAGTGATAAAGAAAAAACTCACTAGAAATTCATTTTATTGACGAGGAATAGACAAATAAGAAACACCATGCTCCCTTGTAGTAACCATTAACACTTCTAAAGCAATTAAAAAATAGTCCATTAAAGACTACAGGTGATTTGTAATGTGAGTTGGACATTGTTGTCATTGGGGTCAGTCAAGGCAGATTTTCATTCGATTACCTACACATCTTGCCTCCCCAAGGATGCTTGAAGGAGTCATCTGTACCAAACTCTTCAGTGATTTTTAACTTGAAGTTCATTAGCTCAATGGCAGATTGATGTATTGTACTTAAAATACACTCAAATGTCATCTTTTCAAAAATCTACTAATACAGCCTTAGACTATGGAGTTAAATTCAATCATTCAATTTAGCTTTTGGTTCTTCGGAGAAATTACTTTCCTTTATCAAATTCAAGCTGCAAGCCTGCCAGAAAAGGTGTTAATCATGTCATTTGCTACCATTAATGTGAGCTTTGTTTTTATCCAGTTCTCTTCTCAACTTCCTTCTGCATCAATTTTTTTTTTTTAGCCCGAGTCTTCTACTGTATAATTACTTCCTAAGAGTAACTTCTTCACATTAGGAAGCATATTAAACAATCAATCAATAAATATTTATTGAATGTCTACCATGTGCCTGAAAGAAGACCTATGTCCTTTACTCAGAATTTATCATTTTATTGGCAAAATGTGATTTATCCACATGAAATGATTAAATGGCCATAAAATAAATAAAGTGTTAAATTACGTAGTTCAAAGAAATATATGCTCCACAAGTTCGATGATAGGAAGGTCAGAGGATTTAAGGTGGGCTCTAAGCAATGAGCAAGGTTTGGGAAGAAGAGAAAAACGAAAACCATTACAAAAAGACTGAAAATGGTCTGAGCACGGAAGCTGAGCTCAGCAACAAGGAGTGGCCGAGGTGAAGTCAAGTGAACAGCCAGTCTGCCTGGACTGGAAGCTTCATGTTGAGAAAGAGTAGGAGATAAGATCGACTGGCTAAAACAAGAATAGCATTTATTAGACTGTCCCGCTGTAAAACAAAACAAGATCAAAGACGATCTCTGATCTCCAAAAGTTTACATTCCACAGAGAAAAATAATATTCTAAAAACACTGCATGCTTGCTTCTTTGAGTTATTCACCTACAGACCTTTTTTCTGCACTTAAATCTGATTCTTTTTCCACCATCACTTGATTTATAGGATACCGGAGAGTTTAAACTCAGTTTTGATTGTTTCAGCCTATCTCCTCCTTTATAGGTTAGAAAGTGATGGATTCAACCCAATGTAATTATTCACTGACTTAACTTTATGATAACAGTCAGACATTTGTCAAGGCCCAAGTTCTGCATTATTTTATTTATAAAACAATGCCCTGTGAAAATTATGAATTGGGAATTATAACAAAGAGAAATTTAGTTGAAAATATCTTAATCCTATCTTAAATGAATTTAACATGCAAAGAGCATAATATTTTTAGAGGTTGGGATTTGACTGTCCATTCTTCCTTACCTAGGAAGTTGGAAAACCTCTTCCCTCCAATTTTTTTCACTGTCCTCTTTTTGAAAGTAACACATGATTTATTGTTCTCTGCCTCTTTGCTCTTCTATTTTCTTTCTTGGTGCAATGTAGGGGGTTTGCCGAGACCCTTGACAGTGATGCATAGTCTAGTTAATCCAGACATTTGGGCTTTGTGACCTCCCTAAGAATCCCAGTCACCCTGATTCTTGCTCTCCTTCACACTCTCTCGTATTGTTCTCATTATGTGTATATAACTGTTTCGTGAAAGTGTTGGTTGCCAGTTTAATCTATTTATTGTCTTCACTGCTTCAGCGGCTGCTGGATTTCTGAACTTAATCTGCCAATAACTTCCATGCAACACATGCTCACTGCCGTTTTCATTGTGGTTGCCAGTTGCTGAACTCTTTGTGTATATTTGCAATTCATTGTGCTACCGCCTTAGTTCCGTTTCTGGCATCTGCCCTAACTGCTGGATTTTCGGGTAGAGAGAGGTTCAGCAATTCTCTTTACAAACTCTCTGCCCAGTGGGAGGTGCTATTATTTGCCTTTATTTGGAGAAATTGGCTATTCCCTGAGGAAACCAAACAAAACCCTTGTCTTTTATACTTCCTCATTTTCTCACTCTGACTAGAGTCAAAAGGTATTTCACCCGGGGGCTATGAGGATAGCAGGAACATATTTTGTTGATCTTATTTTAAACTCCAGACTTTCCACCAAAGGTGAGTGTAAAATCCAGCTTCACAGAGTTAAGAGCTAGTTAATGTTGCCTGAGCACCAAAGTGACATATTGTATGCAAAATATTTTACACAACTTATCTCAACTAATTTCCACAACAAACTTATGAAATAGATGCTATTATCCCCCTTATTCAGATAAGTAAACTAACGTTTAAGAATGTAAAGATATTTTCTCAAGTTAACAAACTCTGACATTTAAATATAGGTAGGTGTAAACAGTAAAGAAAGGAACAGATGCCAATTTCTTTACTTCTACATTGCATTGCCTCTCAGACCATCAAGAGCATCGAGAAGAGTCAGTTTAGAGTGAGATCACAACCTCCCTGTCTCTGACTATTATTTTTTAAAAGACAGGGAGCATTGTGAGAGCCTAGGATGAGAAGAAAATAAACCACTTTACGTTATGCATATGTATTAATTAGAATAAGTACAACTATTGTTACAAATAGAAGCAAGCCTAGCTCAAATATAATGGAAGTTCATTTCTCATTCACATGACAGAGCAGGGGGAAGAGTTGAGGTCAGCAGGGTAGTTCTCTTCAATGCTGTTATTCAGGGACCCAGACTCACAGGGCTCGGTCACTTATGACATATGGTTTCCAATGCCCCTCTGGTCACCTCTGATTATCACCACTTCAGCCCAAAGAAAAGTGAGAGAGAACATGAGCAGACATGTCTGGAAGGTTTTACAGCCAGCCTCGGAAGTGACCCACATGACTTTTACTCATATAGGAGAACACTGGAACCACTGGAAGATCATAGTCTCGTGACTTCACCTGAATGCAAGGGAAGTTGGGGAACATCGTGTAGCCGGCTAGTCGTATATATAGCACCTCAGTTACAATGAAGAAAGGGGGAGTATATTTTGTGGGACAGATAGCCATCTCCACCGCAGTCTACCTCTCTGACCATCATATATCTGTACACAGCCAAAAGTAGACTCTTTCCCATCCCAATGAGACAATCCGATGTCTTATCCAGTTGCTGGATCCGGTCCAAAGTGAGATATCTCTGGAATGTGAAGTTTCTCCGGTGGGGCTGGATATCTTTTCTTTGTAGTACGGAGATCTATCATGAAGGTTACTTGCCCTAGCCCCAGTCAATACACGTTGATGGAGCAGGGTAACCACGATGAAAATAACTGGTAAAAAGGAGAAGAATATGTGGAGAAACGGAAACTCATTACTGGGAGGAACACTAAGAGGTAAAGCCACTTTGTAAGACAGTTTGGCAGTTTCTCAGCCAGAGTAAACATACTCTTACCAAATGACCCAGCAATCATGCTCCTTGGTAGTTACCCAAATGAGCTAAAAATTTATGTCCACATAAAAACCTGTACATGAATAATTCATAATTGCCAAAACCTGGAAGCAACCAAGATGTCCTTCAACAGGTGAATGGCCAAATCAACTTTGATATATCTATAAAATGGAATATCATCCAGGGCTTTAAAAAAGGAACTATCAAGCCATGAAAATACATGGAAAGGAGCTGGACCTGTGGCCTAGTGGTTAAGTTCAGTGCACTATGCTTCAGCAGCCCAAGTTCAATTTCCAGGAATTTCCTACAACACTTGTCAGTGGCCATGCTGTGACAGTAACCTACATACAAAATAGAGGAAGATGGGCACAGATACTAGCACAGGGCAAATCTTCCTCAAGCAAAAAGAGGAAGATTGGTGGCAGCTGTTAGCTCAGGGCAAATCTTACTCAGCAAAAGAAAACTAAAAAAAAGACATGTAAAAACCTTAAATGCAGATTGCTAAGTGAAAAAAGCCAATCTGAAAAGGCTATATCCTGTATAACTACAACTATATGACATTCTGGAAAAGGCAGAATATGGGGACAGTTAAAAGGCTAGTGGTTGCCAGGGGCTAGGGCTGGGTAGGGGTGGGACGAGGTTTGAGGCGGAAGGGAGAAATGAATAGGTGGAGCATGGGGAATTTTTAGAGCAGTGAAAACATTCTGTATGATATTAAAATGGTGGCTATATGTCATTATATATTTGTCAAAACCCATAGAACGTACAACACAAAGAGTGAGCCCTAATGTAAACTATAGCATTTAGTTAATAATTTATCAATATTGGCTCGCCAATTGTAAGAAATGTACCACACTAAGGGAAGATGTTAACAATCGGGGAAACCTGGGTTGGGGGGGTGGTTGGATGAGGGAGAACATAGGAACTGTCTGTGCTTTGTTCAATTTTTTATAAAGCTAAGGCTGCTCAAGAGAAGAAATCTATTAACTTTTTTAAAAAAGAGAGGACTGGGAAAAAATTCAGCAATCATAGTCCATTGAAACAATGCACTCCCGCTGGGTTGGGCTTGTGTAAAACTCTGCCCTGGAAGTAGAGGGGATCCCCAGATTAGGCTTGATGCTGCTCTCCAGGAGAAGCTTCCTTGTCCCAGATCCTCAGAGGCCCCTGGATTTGCCTTCGGAGCGGTTCCTTCTTCTCTGCCATCCTCCGTGGTACGTCTGTAACGAACATTGATGTACGTCCTCCTTATGGAGCAGAGTCAAGAGCTTTCTCAGATGAGGCTCGTGATTTATTTGGCAGTACAATTCCCTCCAAACTAAGGAGGGTTTTTGTCTATATATTTGTTGTCCCTTCCAAGTGCCAGTGGCCACACCCAAAATAATTTCTGAGACATAATTCTTCAATCCGTTCTTTTTTTAACTTCCCTGCAGTACGTGTGTGTCTGTGTGTGTGTGAACTTAATGACAGCACCTTGAAGACATCTAAAACACTTGGGTGGGAAGATATCACTCTAGTTCTGATTTTTGCAACAAGGCTAAGTACCTCAATTTAACTTTGACATCTTATTGGGCCTTTGCATTGAAGCCTTTTTAAATTTTATTTCCTGTTTGGGTTTCAGAAATAGGTAGCTTTTCCAACCCGGTGAGGCCCTTCATCTGTGAATTCTCTTTCTCTCCTTCAATCTCAGTGCATAAACCAGCCAATTCTTGTAATACCTTACTTGAAGCAGTGAATATCAGCCAACATGTATAAACATTCCAGCTCTTTCCAACCACTACACCTAAAACTATACGACCATGTGGTCTGCATTCCAAGTTATAGCTGGAGATAGTTTTAATAAATGTCAATGTTTTGCCATGATATCATGTATTTCTCCAACTTTTCAGCCTGTGATACCACTGCCCCAACATTAATTTCTGGATTGGTTACAATAGACAAATCAGGTGAAACAAATGTCAAAAACTGTAGTGGTTTAAAAATTTATCTTTCTCACATAAAAGTCAGAGTAGGGGTTCCAGGCCAACCCCGGCTTTTCTCCATGCAACCATTCAGGGACTAGTCTGATGATAACTCTGCCATTTCAACACATGTGCGTTCCAAGATGTCTCTGGTTATTGTCATGCTAGTTAGACAGAGGGAGAAAGAGCATGGCAAAATGCTCAGGAGGTTTATAGGCCAGGCCTGTAAGTGGAACACATCACTTCCACTCACATTCCGTCAGAGACAACTCAGTTGTCTGGCAATATCTAAGTGCAAAGAAAGCTGGAGAATGTAGTGTAGCTGACCAACTGTTTGCCCAACACTTCCATTCCAATGGAAAAAGGGAGAACCCATTTTAACAGGCAGGAATATCACCCAAATCACAATCTCCTTGGCTGCACTCCAGCCTAATTTCATGGGATAGTGACTTATTTATTTACACACACACCAGCACACAGGAAGATGCCAACCCACCTTCATGTCTAGACACCCAAAGAGTCCTTTGGTCAGAGCCAAAAAACAATTCCCCTTCCACCTCACTTAAGAATTCACCTTCTAATTTTCTGTCCCACAATCTTCCTCTTCTTGAGCTAGTTGTGAGAGGGAAAGTTAATTCAAGAAAAAGCCCCACCCAGAAACAGGCAAACACATCAGAGAGCACAGTAGTGCATATTACTATATCCATCCGGGTCCATCATGTGTAGAACCAATAGCCATTTCCATGTTGCCCTTGTAGCCCTGTGCTTCATACGCAGTCCTCCTGCAACGAGCAAGGACCAGACTTGGAGTTCATTCTGTTGTCTTCTGTCCAAACATAGTACCCACATCTCTAGGAAGAATAAAATCCATTTTCTGGCAAAGCGCAGTCTTAATCCAGACAAAGAAATGAAATATGTCTTTTAAAAAATAGTCATCGTCTCAGAAACATCATCGTGACTAATAGTAACCCACTTACTAGATGTGACAACCCATTCAAAGAGGTTTTACTTTATTACTGTATTACTTTATTTAATCTTCCCAAATAGTGTTGTCCCCATTTTTCTCAGGAGGAAACTGAGGCTCAGAGAGGTTCACTAACTTGCACAAGCAGAGGCAAAGTCACACATCAGCAAACCACGCACTTAGCTTCACAGTGCAAAATGTTTTCATTCGGGTGAACGATTACAGCACGTTTTTCTCCAAGAACAATGCATAATTCATAAGTGATTCTTGCTTTACATTTGTGCAGCTAAAGGCCCATTCAGGAGGTTTTCCCAGAGTGAAGGAACAATCAGCTCCAAAGGAGGATTCAAGTCTTTATCCATTAAAGAAGCTGCCTGTAGCTTTAAATGACAGTTTTTACAGCTTCTACCTATCAAGATTTCTGAACACACTGTTAGAAAACCTTGCAAGTGTAAAGAGTTGCTCCAAAGCAATCTCAGCCTCCTCTCATTTAATATTTGGGTTATCTAAAGCTATTTGTTCTAATTCCACGCTCACCAAGCAACTTTCTGATTATGAATTGGCTTCGCATGTACTTCTGCAACAGGGAAAGAATGTGCTGATGAAAAAGATTTTAGAGTATTTATGGCTCCTGTGACAATACTTTCTTACGGCAAATTAATAAGTAGCTTCGATTATAATGTGACTTCCCTTACCCATTGCCAAGAGAGGAAACTGCGATGATTATGCAAACTCAGGTGTTCTCACCATGCAATCATTAAATTTATCATTGAAATTAATAAGGTGGTATTCTGGGATCTAGAAAAAAGGATTGAACACAGAAACCAGAAAGCCTCATTGACAATTTTGTATGGTTCAAAGACACTACGCTAATAGTAAAAGGTGAAAAGACAGGAAAAGAAGAGCAATCAGAAAAATTCAATTGTGCAAAATTCAAATTTGATAGAGATGTCGATAAGGAGTAACTATAGGATTTTAAGGAAGATGGATATTTGGTCAAACCAAGAGAATATATTTTATAACTGTACATCACACACACAAAAATACCTTTAGAAAATAATCCATAAGAAATTAATTTGAAGTTTCCTGTGTGATATTATTCAGACTCAGGCATTAAGAAGAATGAAGAAATTGAATTCAACTGAAATTGGTGCAGGAGGAGAAACTGAAGGAGCAAAGGCTGATATAAGATTTCCTGTTTGATAGCTATGGAAAATGTGTGTCCTTCCAACAGTGATGAAAAACTCAAATGGGAAAAAAAGTTTTTGTTTTCTGAAAAGCGGGTCTGCCTCTCTTCAAATATTGACGGAATTTATTCTGACGGATGTCTGTTGAACACCCATATGAGCCCAGTGCTGTACTAGTGCTGGATAAAATATAAAAGAAAAATTAAAATGGTTCTGATCTATATGAAACTTTAAATATTGCTGAACAAATAAGACCATTATATATAAACATAGTTTCACAACAACAAGGCTGTAAAAATGAGTGATAAAATGAGTGCAAGCTTATTAAGCATTCAGAGAAGAGCAACAAGGCAAACTAAAGTTGAGAGAAAAATTCTCGAAGGAAAGAACATTGGATATGAGTACTTCATGGAAGCTTTTAGGCATCAGCATCACAAGACACAGAAAGCTAAATCATGTAGCAGTCACAGGCGAAAGCTTGGGAGCCATTATAGCCTGCTCCCCTCCCTCACAAAAAATAACACATATATATAAGTCTTCTCAAAATTATTGTGAATTTAAAAGTTCTATGACTAAGAAGTGAAGATAAGTGACTGGAAACTCTGTTAGATATGTTCTGGGGACTCTTGATGATTAAAAGTTTGAGGATGGTTATACTGGGTTCCAGATTTGCTGGAATACACATGCACAAACACACACACACACACATACACACACACCCCTTTAGAAAATCAAATAAAAATTGTAGAGCATAGATGGTAAAGTAGCAGCCCTCCTCAGTATGTTTCGATTTTCTACCAAAATGGGACCAACAGAATCATTTAACATTTTAATTGGTTTCCAACATCTAAAAATCAGAACATCTTGGCTAAAACTTCAGATTCTCAGCTTGCACATTTAAAAAATCTGAAGATCTGATAACACTATATCTGTATTCCCACACGTAACCAATTCCCACCTGTAACACTATATCTGTATTCCCACATGTAACCAATTTATTCTTTCATTCATCAAATATTCACTGAGCTCAGACTACCGGCCGGGCACTGTTACAGTTACTGGGAATATATCAGAGAACAACAGGAAAAAAAAAAAGAAATGAAAGGAGAAAAAAGATTCCCTGATTTCATGGAGATTATTTCAGTAGAATCTACTTCAGCTAAGTAGCAGCTGCCCATTTTAAATAGATATGCAGCCTCCAGGGCCCTACAACCCTCATGGCTCCTACTTGCTGACAGAGACAGAAAGGCAGAGAGACAGTAATTTTGGAGAAAATATGAAAAAAATTAGATCATGCCTCTAACAATGAAGTAAAATGAAAGGCTGAGAATCCCTCACATTAAGCATATCATGATTTCAGTAGTCTTCATTTAAGATTGGGGGCAGGCGCAGTGGGCAGGGGGTGCAGATGTTGTTGGAGGGGATGAGTAGTCTCTGGCATCAGGGAGCGAGCTCTGCTGCCCACAGGCACAACTTTGAAGGATGGAGTCAGAGTGGGAAGGAGGCATAGCCAACGGTAAACCAATGGGGGATGAGCTTGCATGGACGCCCCAACCTTGCCATCAAATTTGTCTTCCCGTGGGCCATTTTGAGAGTTTCTAAGAGGGTCCCATTGGGTGGATTCCACAGCAGTAACAGATCCATGCATCCTCTATTGCGTTGTACCTTCCTTGTCTCATCTCCCCACTTCTTCACATTTGACTATAAAATCACCTCCCAGTAACTACCTTCACCCAAGGCTGTCTCTCAGGTGTTTGTGTTTACTGTTTTTGTTCTTTTTGTTTGCCTTTCATTTTTGTTTTTCATTGTTTGTGTTGGGGTAGGGGTGCTGAAAATAACATGGTGTCACAAGTAGAGGTTACATGCTTGGGCTCATGACCATGACTTTGGAGCAGCTCCTTCCTTCTTTTGCTCTTCCTGTCTCCCCCATGCCTTCCCCAGGGCAATGGACAAATCCTTTGTCCTCTCATTCGCAGAACAGTTCCACTTATATCCTGTATATTCAGAGTCGTCTTCTACTCACAAATATTTATTTGGCTTTTCCTAAATAAGTACAGATTCTTCCTTAGGAGGGATTTGAATGCCAATTGTTAATTATTTTGCCCATTTTACTACAAATATTAGTTGCATAAAGATAAAAGGAAATAGAATATACAGCTTGCAGTTCACACTAAAGGGCTGAATTTTAGAAAAGATAGATTTTAAACTAGATAACCTTGTGTCTGATGCAGGGGGAGGCCAGCAAGTCAGATTTCAAAGAACTTTTTGATTAGAATCACTTCTAAATGAAAATGAATGGCAGAGTTAGGACTCAAACTGGAAAAGAACTTACTTGAACACTGATAATAAAGTAGAAAATAACTTAGCTCAGCCTTTCACTAGATAGAAATGAAGCATAGACAAATGATTGCATGGTTCAAATTACAGGATAAACCAGCCTTTCTACAGAGGAAAATAAAGGAGAACCTGAAAAATGCTGTACTGAGCTCATTAAATAAAGTCAGACAGTACAGTCTTAATTTAACAATTTCTCTCTATTCAACAATTGTAAGTGGACCTCAAGATTCTTCACATTGAGGTAAAAAATAATAGTTTGTTCATTTTCAAAAGCTTGCTAGAAGTGGTTAATTGCAGATGTTACTGGGAGGGAAGGAATTCCTTTGGGGAAAAAAGTCATGGGGAGTTATGATTCCTCCTCCTGAACCTCACCTACATTGCCTGCCCCACTCCCTTTCCTTTCTGGGTGGCAAGAGAACAAAAAGTGTTCAAACAAGAGATGACAAAGGAATATTTTTCCTGAGCACTGTGCTGAGACCCATGTTTTATTGGAAATGGGGGAAGTGGCTGTGGTGTATAGTGAGAAAAAAAAAGAGCTACTTTTAAAGACAGGACCCACCCAAAGATGTCAAGATTGTTGAGAAGAGTACTATCTAAAATGCAGCTTATTTATTTCCTCTGAAAACAATTTTAATGACTACCTGACAGGTAATAATTATCTAGCTATGTCTAGCAACCTTCTGAATTTCATTATGGGCATTAAAAAAATGCAATAAAAAAGAATAGATGAGATTTGCTTGCCACTTCTAGAAAGATGACTAAGCCTCAGCGCAGATAAACAGTCAGTTACTTTGATGAAAAGAAAAAAATCAACATCATTGTGTATCTGGACTAATCTGATCAGTACAGTTGAAAAGGTAGATTTGGAAACTCCCCAAGTATGGCCTACACACCTATGAATTTTTTTATATATTATGCAGATAATACAAGTGCGTTTTGAAAACTTTGCCAAAACAGAACAAATGTTAAAAACCACTCTTACATTTTGGGGGTAAAGCCTTCCAGATGTCTTCCTGCGAAGAGTAAAAAAACCCAGTCCTTTCCATGAGTATCTCAATGGCTAACATGACCAGTAACCCAGCTATGCAAGACAAAGGCTGTGGTAGCAATCTTGAGCATCTCCATCTTTCCTCCCTCATATCAAATCCATTTGCAAATCCTGTTGATTTACTTCCTAAGGAATCTATTTACTTCTCTCCGTATCCACTGCCACCATCCTTGTCCAAGTTGTCACCTCCTACGTGAAATACTGCGGTAGTTTTCTAATTTCTAATTTCCTCAACCACATTCCTGTTCCTTAGTTGCGTCTCATTTCAACGTCAGAGTAATGATTTAAATATATCAATCTGATCATTTTATCCTCTAACTCAAAATATTTAATGGCTTTCCAATGCTATAATTTCTTAGGATAGCCTACAAGACTTTTCAAGGTCTGTCTCCCAGCTATGACTCTAGCCACATCAGGAATTACATTCTCTTTGCTCCCTATCCACAGTGACTCTAGAGGTAACTTCCAGTTAGAAGAACGTACCATGCAAACTCCAAGCAGATTCAGATACTGCTCATTCTAAAGTATTCCTCTCTTATTACCATCTTAATTGTTATATTTGGGGTTGCAGAAATCCTCAACTTGCAATAGTTTGATGATCCATGTCCCATAATCCTTCTGGAATTAACGAGGTTCAAAGCATTTGATCAAGACAAATTTATACCAGATAAGAGAAATATTCTACTTTTATCTAAGGATAAAGAAGCCTTAAAGTGATGGGTACTCAAATTAAAATAATATCTTAGAATTTTATTCCTTTTTTGTTGATTTTATATGTATAACAAATAAACTTCTACAATATATAACCAATTTTAAGATAATAAACAATAGTAAAAACTCATAAAAAAGGGTAATTTACGATGCACTTGTAATCACTTTAAACTTCCATTTTACTCAGTTAAAAAGAAATATTGATATATTTTATCATAAATAAAATTATATCAAGGTAGATAAAAATTTGAATAGTCTAAATACCTTATAGTTATGCTCTAAAATGCAAATATTCTGACTAGAAGTGAAACCAAGGTTAAAACACAAAGCAAAACACAACCTGAATGTTCTTGAAGAAAAATAAAATGCCTTTTGAAATTTGAATTTGCACACTAAGGCAGGCAATCATATACAATATTGGAAAATCAAAGCTATCAAGCAAGAAAAAAGCTTTCCATTTAGAAATAATACTTCAGAATGTAATAGACTTTAAAAGAACACTTTCAAGGTTGTTAGGCCATTTTTGTGTCCTCTCTCAGGAGTTATATTGTGAGACTCTTCCCCAAAGAAATACAGATATTTTCTTCCCAATCTATTCTTCCTTTAGTAGGAGAAGAACAGGGAGGGAAGAAAAGTCAAATTGTCCTACAATTTTTTCCAGAAACATGCCATTACACTTGTTCTCTGGTTCCTTTTTACAATAGAAAGATCTAGCAAGCAACTTGCTATTCTTTTTCAATCTAAAGGCATTCTGCATAGTGGATTCTTGCAGCAAAACTGAAGTAGATGGAGGAAGTATTGAATGGTAGAGGGAATTATCAGTGTACTTGCAAAACTTAAAGTAATATATTTATCAATATTTCTTGGTTCAATGTATATAAAAAGACCACACATTTCTATATGTTAATGATAAGTTAAATACATGACATAAAGTGCAACATGTATTAAGAAATGGGACATGAACAATGCAAGTCCAAGAAACAATGTCCTTACTAAATAAAGGCACAACATCTTCAGGCTTGGCTAGCCTGATCTCTTTATACAAGCCAAATGCAAAAATTTTTTATATAATAGAAACTAAGAAATGATATTCCTATTAGAGGTATGAAAACTCAATTCAGAGTCAGAAACCATTCTAGTGCTAGTCCTGGCTCAGCCACTCACTATTTAAAACTCTTACACCCTGAATCTCAGATGTCTAACCCAGAAAATGAAGGGCTCTGATTAATTTCTGAATTTATTTGATAATATTTTAATATAATATTTTGTAACTATTTGTATATTGTAAATATTTGTAACTAAAAAGAGAAACTATTATATTGAAAAACTTCATAAAGTTATGTTTGCGGCTATGTTTTTGACTCATCTAGAATAAAACGTATACATTTGAAGGTAAAAAGAAATTTCCCTCTTGAATATAATAAAGATTTAAGCACAACACATTGTTTTATTGTTTTGCTTTTTTGTTTGTTGTTACTTTACTATAAACACAGCAAATAGTGAGCTATTCTGACAATGGACTATCTAGTTACATCTTTCTGTTCAAAGCTTCACAAATAAAAGTATGGCTTTGTGGCCTGTACCACTCAGTTATTCTTGTTACTTAAATGTCTGTTTTTATTAGTACACATAAATCAAAAAATAACGTGGTTATTTTTTCTTTAAAAAATGCTGAAGATGTACCAAACAGTAGACTCTATGTAATATGTGTTTTTCACAGGGAGATAAATAGTTATTTTACAATGTGAGGAAATCAGAGCAGGAGGTCATTCATTTAGACAGCGCCGCATGATCAGTCCTTTGGGTAACCCGGACTGGTTTAGGATTGCTTACTCCCTTTCTTCTTTCAGCAAAATAATTTGGTCTAGTAGACTAGCATAGAGCGTACTAAGTCCAGGTCAAAATGGATAACCCACTGATGTGAAAGGATCTTAAGGCCCTGTTCAAACCTTTATACCTACTATGACAGTCAGCCTCCCAGATGGCCCAGCCTCCCAAAGTGTTCCTACTTCCTGTGTTTATGGCCTTGTATAGCTCCTACCACACAGAATAGAGCTGGTATATGTATCCGATAGGGTATTAAGGATGTGACAGAGTGTGAATCCCAAGACTAGGTGATGAAAGACATTGGCTTCTGTCTTATACTCTCTCTTGGATTACTTACTCTGTGAGAAGTTAGCTGCCATGGTGCAAGGATATAAATCCACCCCATTGAAGAGGTCCCTGTGGGGAAAACCTAAGCATCCTGCCAACAGCCAGTAAGGAACTAAGATCTTCTTCAGACAGCAGTGATGCTGAATGAACCATCTTGAAAGTGGATCCTCCAGCCCCTGTCAAGCTTTCAGATAAATACAACCCCAGCTGACATCTGGATAACAACCTCCTGGGAGATCCATTGCCAGAGTCACCCAACTAAACCACCTCCAGATTCTTGACCCTCAGAACTCTGTGAGATAATAAATGCTTATAGTTTTAACTAGCTAATTTAGGGGATAATTTGTTATGTAGCAATAGGTAACTAATACAATACTAAGAACTTTTGATCTTTTATTTTTAAAAAAGCGTTTTGTCATCACCACCTCACCATACACACACACACCTGCATTTGTACATATACAAATGGAAAATGTATTCAAAAAAATTTTTTTTCTACCCCAAATGCACTCAGAAAATATTCACCTTTTCTAAATAATTTTCTCTTAGTTACTTTCACTATACGTTAAAAATTGCTATAATTTTAAGATACTTTAAAATTATTCTGTCTAACAGTCAGGAATTAATTTTATTTTTAAAATATTCTTGTATTAGGCAAAATTAATTTAACCTAATAGTTTGCAAATACTTCCCAAGACTAATAAGCCTGAACTCTATTACATAAGTAAATCATTAAAAAATAAACCATTTTCACTCTCACAGATATTTGGTGTTCCCATTACTAAGACAGCTTATGCTAACAGAGACTTTCTTATTTTGACATTCATAAAGGTAGTCTCCAGAACCACAACAACTTTGCACCTGACACTAAACATGTAAGTAACTTTGCCATCAACACACAATGCTTCTTGGCTAAGGCCTTTACTGTAACACATACATACATTCACAAGCATTGATTGTTTTGCTGCTTCAGCTGGTTTGTCTGCTTGCCACAAAGAACTCCAAAGTACAACATCTTGAAGACATTCCTTATATTTAACACAACAGGAAACCACTTTTGCACTCCCAATTGGTTGTGATTTTTTTTTTGAAGTAAGGGCACTACAGATTAGAAAAGCATGCAAGAGTTGTTTGTTTCCCACAAACTGGCCATCTTGCTGTGAGAAAAGGGGAGCTCCCATCACAGGCTGCTGCAGAAATGCACTGATTGGCACTCTGCTGACTCGCTGATCTTAAGCACAACCAGCAGAAGCCTGATTGTAATTATTCTTGTTCCAGCTCTGTGTATACATCAGGTGCTGCAGGCTCTCAGGGATGCGCTGGTTAGTATCAAAACCCAACCGAGCTGGAGAGTTCCCCTTACTCGCTCACTGGTAGGCAAGGAAACACATTTAACATGGCTAAGTTGTTTGCAAGCCAAGTCAAACATAGCCGGGCTCATGATCGGAGCCTGGCCAAGTGCTCATAGTGGGTGGTCAATGCACATTTGTCTAATTTAATTGAATGATCACAGAGAGCTTTAAACTAAACCGGAGCTTTAAAAAGTTTCCATTATAGGCGCCAGCTTTTAACGCTAAAATATGATGGCAGATTCATATTCTCAGAATGTGATTACCAGGGTCTTTCTGAAAACGTCCTGTGGCGTAGGCTAGAATTAGTATATGTGACCATTGTGGTCACAATGGAAGCTTCTGCCATATTTTCTAGCCTTCCTAGAGAGGTAATGAACTATCCAGTATCGTTTTAATGAATCCATTCTCATTTTCAATTATGCAGAGTTATTTTCTGTTTCTTACAACTGAGGATTTTGACTGTCACAGAGGTCCTTTAAAGACTATATTGTAGAATTTGAAGCTTTCAGGCAACTAAAATAGAGAAAAAAAGAAACTTATGGTATCGATCTAGAACATTGTGACATTAAAATATGTTTCAACATGATACTATTTTTAAAGACATCATAACACTAAAGTAAGACAAACAATTTCTGAATTTAAAAATCCATTAGATTTACTGTATTTAGCTCCATGGCAAAGATAAAAGTTTTTCTTTTTTTTTTCTTTTTTTTATTATTATTTTATTGAGCTCATAGCTGTTTATAATATTGTGAAATGTCAGGTGTACATTATTATTTATCAGTTTCTGTATACACTGCATCATGCTCCCCACCAACAGTCTAATTCTTATCCATCGTCACATATATATGTGTGTTCCTTTACCCCTTTTGCCCACCCCCCCAATCCCCTTCCCCTCTGGTAACCACTAATGTGTTCTCCTCGTCCATGTATTTGTTTATCTTCAACATATAAGTCTTCAAAGAATCGTTTTTCATAGGGAAAACGGTACTCCACAAGCATTTAGGAATCACTGCTCTAGCACATTCAGCTGCACGTATATTCCTAACCAACCCTCTCACCATGCCTCATGAAACTACCATTTTATCTCATCTTTATTATTCCCCCAAATTTTCTTCTTTCATTCCTATGTAATGACATTGTAATGAATTTAATTAACAACAGAGTATGGATAAACTAGGCTGGGGAAAAGGCTTAAAAAGAAATAGATCCTGAAGTTGAGCTATAGAGGCAACACAATCTCTGTCAAAACCCCAGTTGGCTTTTTTTGGCAAAAATTGACAAACTGATCCTAAAATTCATAAGGAATTGCAAGGGATCCACAATAACCAAAAAATATGTATATACACCTTGAAAAACACCAAAGTTGAGGAATTTCCAGTTCCTGATTTCAAAATTTACTAGAAAGCCACAGTAAACAATACTGTGTGGTATTAACATAAGTATATACATATAGATTAATGAAGTAAAATTGATAGTTCAGAAAGAAACCCATGCATTTATAGTCAATTGATTTTCTATAAGGCAATTCAATGAAGAAAGAATAGTTTTTTCAACAAATGGTGCTGGGACAACCGTATAGCGATATTCAAAAGGATGAAGTTGGACATATACCTCACACTATATACAAAAATTAACTCAAAATGGATCAAAGACCTAAATGTAAAAGATAAAACTCTTAGAAGAAAACATAGGTGTAAATCTTTGTGACCTTGGATTAGGCAAATATTCTAAGATATGACAACAAAACACAGAAAAAAATAGATAAATTAGATTTAATCAAAATTTAAAACCTTCATGCTTCAAATGATGCTCTCAAGAAACTGAAAAGACAAAACATGGAATGGGAGAAAACCTTTGCAAATTATATATATGATAATAGTCTATTATCAAGAATATATAAAAAACTATTACAATTCAACAGTAAAAAGTCAAATAACTCAATTTAAAAATTGGGCAAAGGAACTGAATAACCATTTCTTCAAAGGAGATATACAAATGGCCTATATGCACATAAAAAGAGACTCAGCCTCTTTAGTCATTAGGGACTTGCAAATCACAACTAAAACGAGACACTACTTCGTACTCACTAAGATGATTATAATCAAAATGACAGAAAATAAAAATGTTGGTGAGGATGTGGAGAAATTGGAATCCACATACACTTCTGGTAAGAATGTAAAATGGTGTGGTCACTTTTGAAAAACAGTTGACCAGTGGCACAAAAGATTAAATACAGAATCACAATATGACTCATTCCGGAAAAGTCAAAACTTTAGGGATGGAGAACAGCTCAGTGGTACCAAAGGTTGAGAGTAGAGGTAGCAGCTGCCCACAAAGGGTCTGCAGAAAGGAATTTTAAGGTGATGTAACTTTTCTACGTATGACTGGGGTGTTAGATACACGACTGTATGAATTTGCCAGGATGCATAGAATTATACACAACAAAGATTGAACTTTCCTGTTTGCAAATTTTAAAACTCAACCAGGATGTCGAGGGATTGAAGGATGGAATGCAGACCGTCACCAAAACAATCTTATTATGTTACAACTATATGACATAATTTCACTGAAGGGGGTGAGGAAAAAAAAGAGCTGACCTAAATAACTTGAAAACAACGTCTTGGCTGGATACTATAAGGCCAAAGATAAAAAGAACTGTACACAACCACTATTGTTTTGTTGGTAAATTTGTCTCTCACAGGGATCTGGATTAGCAATTCTAAAACTACTTTACATGCATCTAGGGTTGAACACATAATTAAACAAATAGTACCTAATGGGACCTAGTTTCTCACTGCAGAGAAAGAAGTTACAAAAAAGCAAGGAAGAAAGGCTACAATGAACCTTATGGTGCTGAGTTAGTTTCAGAGATACCAGTATGAACTTATGACCTTTATTTTCATATAGATACAGATAGACAGATTCGGTAATATAGATATGTGTGTATACATGGGTTAGTATACATGCATATATTTCCTAGCTTTGTCAGCTAAGAACCTAAAAGCTGACGTCCTGTAGCAAAAAGCACTCCGCACCCAGATATTTGTTTCCAAATACCTAATTCTGAAAAGAATTAGGGTTCCTTCAAAAAGTGACTTATTCTAAGGCTGGAACTAAGAAAATACAAGATAAGCCTGGAGCATCTTACAGTGTGGGAAAGTGAGAAAGTGTTCAAGAAAAGGAGAAGAGGTAAGAGCCCCTGTCAAGGGGGCACAGAAGTGAAACTGAAAGAGTTCTCAATGGGTAAAGATGGAACAATTTCCATAACATGATAAAGATCATATTGAATTATAAACCCAAGAACACAATAAATATTCATCCATCCATGCTGATATAAATAACTGAAGAAATAAATAAATATGGAGAAGGAACAAATCTCTTTACAGAAGATTTTGATGAATAAATGTAGCAGGAATGAGGGAAATAGAACACTACACTAATAATTGCTACAGGCAAAGCCCACTGACGAATGCTAAAACTAGGAAGTAAAATCTTAAGGAGAAACAGAATGTTTGCAGAGCTTCAAAATATCTCCCCTAAAGTATTTATTAATAATTGTGGTGATTTTTACCATGTGTTCACAAAGTCATTGCTACTCCTCCCTCCAGAAAGTGAAATTCAACTCCCTTCCCCTTGAGTCTAGGCTGGATTTAGTGACTTGAGTGTAACAAGGGAAATACAGTAACTTTACAGTAGAGAAATTTGGCAGACTCCACCTTAAGTCGTATAGTTTTTGAAGGCTATGGCAACAAAGTAACACAAACTCTGTGGCTTAAAAACAGAAACTTCTCTCATAGTTCTGGAGGCTAAGAGTCCAAAATCAAGTTGTTGGCAGAGCCATGCTTACCATGAAGGCTCTAGGGAAAAATTCTTCCTTCCCTCTTCTTGCCAACGCTTGGCATTCCTTGGCTTCATTCCAATCTCTGCCTCTGTCTTCCTAGGGCCTTCTTCCCCGCCTCTCTGTGTCTATTTCCAGATTTCCCTCTCAAAAGTATAACAGTCATTGGATTTAGGGTCCAATCTAATCTAATGTGACTTCATCTTAATTTGATTACATCTGCAAGACCCTTACAAATAAGGTCTGATTTTTCACGTCCCAGGTGGACATGAACTTTGGGAGACACTATTCAACTCTGTACAAGTGATCAAGATGAACACCAACAGTAAAAATCATTTTGATATCATCTTCCCACTGGTTTTATAAGAGCTGATTTGATGTCTTTGCAGACAATTCCCACCTCTTGGAGCTTGGCCTGTTGATCATCTTTTCCATGTGAGTTGTGATTTTCCTGGTTCTTCATATGCTAAGTAATTTTGGATTTTATTCTGGGCATTTTGAATAGTATGTTATGAGACTTTAAGTTTTATTTAAATACTATGGCTAATGTTGATGTTTTGGTTTTAGCAGATAATCAACTCCATTGGGTACAGGTTCGAAGAACTGACCAACATGTCATAGGTGTGGTTTCATTGTCCCTTCTATTTTTAAAGGCTTTATAGTGCTATTTGGATCTGTCCCGTGTGTGTGTCACTCATTGGTCAGCCTGGGACTTGATTGAGGGTCTGTCTCTTACTTACATTCTCAAAGTCATTGATATGCTATTTAGGACCACATCCATAATTATACATCTCAGGAGTGCTCACAAGAGCTCCTAACAAATTTACATGGGGTGCTTTTCCAAGCTCCTTCCCCTCCATGATTTCCCTGATACTGTCCAGTTCCCTGGAGCTCCCCTTTTCAGTCCTCCATCCAGAAAACTGGGGCCATATTTACCTCACTCTACCACACACTTCCTGCATCTGGAGTGGAGTTGTGGTAGGATAGAGAGAAACCAAAAGCAACAAAGGTTTACCCTATGCTCTTGGGAGCATGCTTCCTTTGATCACAGAGGAAGTTTTCCCTCCCTGTCAGTTTTAGGCACCGGCGGCCCCGTGCTATCGCTACTGTCACCACCAGATCTCTTTCCTGCTCATCCACCATAAAGCAGAGTGCTTGTCTTGGAGCTTTCTCTGTCTTTGTCAATGTCCACTTCTGGGTTTCAGATTGCCTTGAGTCTAGGCTAGGAAATAATGTTAAAAAATGGTAAACTCGAGGGGAATTCCAAGATGGCGCCGTGAGTAGTCCTCTTTGTCTCTCGCCCTTCGAGTCTACAATTATTTGGACACTTATCGCTTGACAAAGGATATCCAGACAGCATCTCAGGACGTCTGAGACACCCACGCGACTATACATCGGAAGGCGGACGGACTTTCCTCCGGGAGGATGTGGAAATAGGTGAAAACTCTCCGACCCCGACGGGCAGCCTAGTACCCGCAAGCGGCTTTCTTCCAACGGACGCCCCCAGAGGATCCACACACATCTAGGGCAGGAGTGAGAACACAACAGAGGAGCGACGGTGGAAACAGGTGACCAGAACCCTACTTAAACCCCCCGCAATTACTCCTAAACGCAGAGGGAAACTTTGGAGTTGCACACCTGAGCCCGCGGGGAGAGTCTCTCCCCGCCATTGGCGGGGAGACCCGGCCTGGTGCTCGGGGCGCCCGGAGGGTCCCAGAGAGAGACACGGAGGGCACGGAGGTCTCCCAGCTGCCGTTGCCCGCCCCGTGGGACTAGGGATTGCCGGAGATCTCGGAGAGGACCGGGGCGGGGGAACTTTCAAAGGCGGGTCCGGCGACCCGGTGGGGAAGCGCCGGAGCTCCGCCAGGCAGCAGACAAAACTCTCTGTCTGCCGGTAGCAGAGGGGCCACGCTGAGCACTCAGGGCTCCCGGCAGAGGCCCGGAGAGAAGCCCAGAGGGCCGGGCGACCCCCAGCTGCCGTTGCCCGCCCCGGGGGACTAGGGATTGCCGGAGATCTCGGAGAGGACCGGGGCGGGGGAACTTTCAAAGGCCGGATCGGCGACCCGGAGGGGAAGTGCCGGAGCTCCCCCAGGCAGCAGACAAAACTCTCTGTCTCCCGGTAGCAGAGGGGCCACGCTGAGCACTCAGGGCTCCCGGCAGAGGCCCGGAGAGAAGCCCAGAGGGCAGGGCGACCCCCAGCTGCCGTTGCCCGCC
Source organism: Equus przewalskii (assembly GCF_037783145.1). Lineage (NCBI taxonomy): Eukaryota > Metazoa > Chordata > Mammalia > Perissodactyla > Equidae > Equus > Equus przewalskii. The sequence continues at coordinate 72,528,049 of NC_091833.1, read as the reverse complement.
CCGTGGGACTAGGGATTGCCGGAGATCTTGGAGAGGACCGGGGCGGGGGAACTTTCAAAGGCGGGTCCGGCGACCCGGTGGAGAAGCGCTGGAGCTCCGCCCGAGCAGCAGACAAAACTCTCTGTCTGCCGGTAGCAGAGGGGCCACGCCCAGCATTCAGGGCTCCCGGCAGAGGCTCGGACAGAAGCCCAGAGGGCGGGGCGTCCCCCAGCTGCCGTTGCCCGCCCCGTGGGACTAGGGATTGCCGGAGATCTCGGAGAGGACCGGGGCGGGGGAACTTTCAAAGGCGGGTCCGGCGACCCGGAGGGGAAGCGCCGGAGCTCCGCCAGGCAGCAGACAAAACTCTCTGTCTGCCGGTAGCAGAGGGGCCACGCTGAGCATTCAGAGCTCCCGGCAGAGGCCCGGAGAGAAGCCCAGAGGGCGGGGCGACCCCCAGCTGCCGTTGCCCACCCGGTGAGGCTAGGGATTGCCGGAGATCTCGGAGAGGACTGGGGCTGGAGAGAGTTCCAGAGACCCAGCTTAGTAGCCTAGGGGGAAACCCTACAGGCTCACAGAAGCCTTAGGGAAAGCCTCTGCACAGCACCAGTAGAAGGCACCCAGCCGCCAGCCACAAGGCTGGAAGACCCCAGGGCAAAAGCAGCATAGCTAGGTGTACTAACCACAGACTGTAGAAGATGCCAATAGCTCTCCTGCGACCCATAGAGGACAAGTGAGATTTGGTGGGTGCCGACAGCAACCGAGCGACAAATAAAAGTGATCCCACCCCTGGCCGCTGGAAAAGCCCATAACACCGTTGCAGACCCCAAGGAGAGAGCGCATCTAGGTGGGCAACAACAGTAGGCACCTGCAGCCTGAAGCCCCCCGTGACGGCCCCCACGGCAGAGGAGGGAATCCAAAGGGCCACTGTGGCTACGAAGAGGGGCCCAGGCCCAGTTAGCAACTACGGACAGGGTTCCTGGTTGGTGAAGTATAAACAGCTGCTCCCCCCACCGCAGCAGCTGAAACAAGTGAAAGGAGCAACTAAACTCTATCTCCACGCGGAGGCACAAATCAACATCATCAAGCAATATGAAAAAATACATTAAATCTCCAGAACAGAAAGAAAGTAACAAATACACAGAAAACAATCCCAAAGAAAATGAGATATATAACCTAAATGATGATGACTTCAAAACAGCCATCATTAAAATACTCACTGAGTTAAGAGAGAATTCTGACCGACAACTCAACGAGTTCAGGAGCTATGTCACAAAAGAGTTTGATACGATAAAGAAGAACCAAACAGAAATACTGGAAATGAAGAACACAATAGAGGAGATTAAGAAAAATCTAGATGCTCTGAACAGTAGGGCCGATAATATGGAGGAAAGAATTAGCAATTTGGAAGATGGCAATATACAATTGTTGCAGGCAGAGGAGGAGAGAGAAGCAAGACTTAAAAGAAATGAAGAAACTCTCCGAGAATTATCAGACACAATTAGGAGATGCAACGTAAGGATTATAGGTATACCAGAGGGAGAAGAGAAGGAGAAAGGGGCAGAAAACCTATTCAAAGAAATAATGGCTGAGAACTTCCCAAATCTGGTGAGGGAGATGGATCTTCAGGTGACAGAAGCCAATAGATCTCCAAACTTTATCAATGCAAGAAGACCAACTCCACGGCATATAGTAGTGAAGCTAGCAAAAGTCAACGACAAGGAGAAAATATTAAGGACAGCCAGGCAAAAGAAACTAACCTACAAAGGAACCCCCATCAGGCTATCAGCAGATTTCTCAGCAGAAACTTTACAGGCTAGAAGAGAGTGGAATGATATATTCAAAAATCTGAAGGACAAAAACCTACAGCCGAGAATTCTCTACCCAGCGAAAATATCCTTCAAATACGATGGAGAAATAAAAACTTTCCCAGATAAACAAAAATTAAGGGAGTTCATTGCCACAAAACCTCCTCTTCAGGAAATCCTCAGGAAAACCCTCATTCCTGAAAAATCCAAAAAAGGAAAGGGGCTACAAAACCAAGAGCAGAGGAGATAAGTAGAAGGACAACAACAGAGAGTAGCAGCTCTACATCAGAACAGATTAAACCATGGGACGAGAAACAAAGGAAACTGAAGAAAACCGGAAAACAAGACACAAAATGGTAGTGGTAGGCCCCCACGTCTCAATAATCACTCTAAATGTAAACGGATTGAACTCCCCAATCAAAAGACACAGAGTGGCAGGATGGATCAAAGAACAAGATCCAACAATATGCTGCCTCCAGGAAACACACCTCAGCCCCAAAGACAAACACAGACTCAGAGTGAAGGGATGGAGAACAATACTCCAAGCTAATAATGAACAAAAGAAAGCAGGTGTCGCTATACTAATATCAGACAAGGTAGATTTCAAAGCAAAACAGATAAAGAAAGACAAAGAGGGACAGTATATAATGATAAAAGGGACTCTCCACCAAGAAGACATAACACTTATAAATATATACGCACCCAACACAGGAGCACCAAAATTTGTAAAGCAACTCTTAATAGAACTAAAAGAAGACATCAACAACAATACAATAATAGTAGGGGACCTCAACACACCATTAACACCAATGGACAGAACATCCAGACAGAAAATCAACAAGGAAATAATAGAATTAAATGAAAAATTAGACCAGATGGACTTAATAGATATATATAGAACACTTCATCCAAAAACAGCAGGTTACACATTCTTCTCAAGTGCACATGGAACATTCTCAAGGATTGACCATATTTTGGGAACCAAAGCAAACATCAATAAATACAAGAGAGTTGAAATAATATCAAGCATCTTTTCTGATCATAACGCTATTAAACTAGAAATCAACTACAAGAAAAAAGCAGAGAAAGGTGCAAAAATGTGGAGACTAAACAACACGCTTCTCAACAAACAATGGATCATTGAAGAAATTAAAGAAGAAATCAAATATTATCTGGAGACAAATGAAAATGAGAACACGACATACCAAATCATTTGGGATGCAGCAAAAGCAGTCCTAAGAGGGAAATTCATCGCAATACAGGCTCACCTCACTAAACAAGAAAAAGCTCACGTAAGCAACCTCAAACGACACCTAACAGAACTAGAAAAAGAAGAACAAACAAGGCCCAGAGTCAGTAGAAGGAGGGAAATAATAAAAATAAGAGCAGAAATAAACGATATTGAAACAAAAAAGACAATAGAAAGGATCAATGAAACAAAGAGTTGGTTCTTCGAAAGAATTAACAAAATTGACAAACCCCTAGCCAGACTCACCAAGAAAAGAAGAGAGAAATCGCAAATTAATAAAATCAGGAATGACAGAGGAGAAATCACAACAGATACCAATGAAATACAAGAGATCATAAGAGAATACTATGAAAAACTATATGCCAACAAATTGAACAACCTGGAAGAAATGGACAAATTCCTAGACTCCTACAATCTCCCCAAACTGAATCAGGAAGAAATGGAGAATCTGAATAGACCAATCACAAGTAAGGAAATAGAAACGGTAATCAAAAACCTCCCCAAAAACAAGAGTCCAGGACCAGACGGCTTCTCCGGAGAATTCTACCAAACATTCAAAGAAGACTTAATACCTATTCTCCTCAAACTGTTCCAGAAAATTGAGAAAGATGGAGAACTCCCTAACACATTCTATGAAGCCAACATCACTCTGATCCCCAAACCTGACAAGGACAACACAAAGAAGGAGAACTACAGGCCGATATCACTGATGAACATAGATGCAAAAATCCTCAACAAAATTTTGGCAAACCGATTACAGCAATACATCAAAAATATTGTACACCATGATCAAGTGGGATTTATACCAGGGACACAGGGATGGTTCAACATCCGCAAGTCAATCAACGTGATACACTACATTAACAAAATGAAAACCAAAAACCACATGATCATCTCAATAGATGCAGAGAAAGCATTCGACAAGATCCAACACCCATTTATGATAAAAACCCTCAGTAAAATGGGTATAGAAGGAAAGTACCTCAACATAATAAAGGCCATATATGATAGACCCACAGCCAACATCATACTCAATGGACAAAAGCTGAAAGCCATCCCTCTGAGGACAGGAACAAGACAAGGGTGCCCACTTTCACCACTCCTATTCAACATAGTTCTGGAGGTGCTGGCCAGAGCAATTCGGCAGGAAAAAGAAATAAAAGGAATCCAAATAGGTAACGAAGAAGTAAAACTCTCGTTGTTTGCAGACGACATGATCTTATACATAGAAAACCCCAAAGAATCCACAGAAAAACTATTAGAAATAATCAACAACTACAGCAAAGTAGCAGGGTATAAAATTAACGTGCATAAATCAGTAGCATTTCTATACACTAACAATAAACTAACAGAAAAAGAACTCAAGAACTCTATCCCATTCACAATCGCAACGAAAAGAATAAAATACCTTGGGATAAACTTAACCAAGGAAGTGAAGGATCTATACAATGAAAACTACAAGACTTTCTTGAAAGAAATAGGCGATGACATAAAGAGATGGAAAGACATCCCTTGCACATGGATTGGAAGAATAAACATAGTTAAAATGTCCATACTACCTAAAGCAATATACAGATTCAATGCTATCCCAATCAGAATCCCAAGAACATTTTTCACAGAAATTGAACAAACAATCCTAAAATTCATATGGGGCAACAAAAGACCGCGAATTGCTAAAGCAATCCTGAGCAAGAAAAACAAAGCCGGCGGAATCACAATCCCCGATTTCAAAACATACTACAAAGCTACAGTGATCAAAACAGCATGGTACTGGTACAAAAACAGGTCCACAGATCAATGGAACAGAATTGAAAGCCCAGAGATAAAACCACACATCTATGGACAGCTAATCTTCGACAAAGGAGCAGAGGGCCTACAATGGAGAAAAGAAAGTCTCTTCAACAAATGGTGCTGGGAAAACTGGACAGCCACATGCAAAAGATTGAAAATTGACCATTCTTTTTCACCACACACCAAAATAAACTCAAAATGGATCAAAGACCTAAAGATTAGGCCTGAGACAATAAGTCTTTTGGAAGAGAATATAGGCAGTACACTCTTTGACATCAGTTTCAAAAGGATCTTTTCGGACACTGTAACTCCTCAGTTGAGGGAAACAATAGAAAGAATAAACAAATGGGACTTCATCAGACTAAAGAGCTTCTTCAAGGCAAGGGAAAACAGGATTGAAACAAAAAAACAGCTCACTAATTGGGAAAAAATATTTACAAGCCACTTATCCGACAAAGGGTTAATCTCCATAATATACAAAGAACTCACACTGCTTAACAACAAAAAAACAAACAACCCGATCAAAAAATGGGCAGAGGACATGAACAGACATTTCTCAAAAGAAGATATGAATATGGCCAATAGACACATGAAAAGATGTTCATCATCGCTAATCATCAGGGAAATGCAAATCAAAACTACACTAAGATATCACCTTACCCCCGTTAGATTGGCAAAAACATCCAAAACCAAGAACGACAAATGTTGGAGAGGTTGTGGAGAAAGAGGAACCCTCATACACTGTTGGTGGGAATGCAAACTGGTACAGCCACTATGGAAAACAGTATGGAGATTTCTCAAAAAGTTAAAAATAGAAATACCCTATGACCCAGCCATCCCATTACTGGGTATCTATCCTAAGAACCTGATATCAGATATCTCAAGAGTCCGTTGCACCCCTATGTTCATTGCAGCATTATTTACAATAGCCAAGACGTGGAACCAGCCTACATGCCCAGAAACTAATGATTGGATAAAGAAGATGTGGTATATATACACAATGGAATACTACTCAGCCATAAAAAAAGACGAAATTGGCCCATTCACAACAATGTGGATGGACCTCGAGGGTATTATGTTAAGCGAAATAAGTCAGTCAGAGAAAGACGAACTCTATATGACTCCACTCATAGGTGGAAATTAGTATATTGAGAAGGAGATCTGATTGGTGGTTACCAGGGAAAAGGGGGGGTGGGGGGAGGGTACAGAGGGGGAAGTGGTGTACCCACAACATGACTAACAAAAATGTACAACTGAAATCTCACAAGGTTGTAATCTATCATAACATTAATAAAAAAAATAAATAAATAAATAAAAAAAAAAAAAAATGGTAAACTCACTACCAGTCCAGCGTCACTAAAACTTGTGGTCTTTTTTGCTACTATTTACTTTTCAGAGTCCTCAGATCACTTCTTCATTCATTTTGTCCAAGTTTTTAGCTCACTCAATAGGAGAGATAGGGTAAACTATGCTTAGCTCTTTTACCTGGAACCAGAACCACCGTAACAGAAACAAGCTATAAATAAATAACAGAAAGATATCAGGACAATCTCCAAATATTTTGAAGTCAAACAAAATATTGTACATAAACAGAGTGCATCAAGGGACATTAGAATTTATTTTGAACTAAATGAAAATGAAAATACAACATATCAAAATTTGAGGAAAACAGCTAAAGCAGTGATTAGAGTGAAAATTATGCCATTAGATATTCATTTTAGAAAAGAAGACATAAAATCTATAAACTAAGCTTTGAAGGGTGGCAGACTATTTCTCCCCAAAATATGCAACTTTCGCATGTTGATTATTTGAACCATAGGCCCTTGAAATACAGCAAATGTAGGGAGAGGGTATCCCTGAACTCCCCTTATCTGCCCAAAGACAGATCCTCCAAAAGGAATTCAACTGTTGTAAATCCCCTCCCTGGGAGTTTCATCAACCAAGGAAGATTGACATTTATAGCAAGAGGTGAGACTAGATGTTGACACCACACCCAAACTTTGTCACAAACTATCATACGTCCCACCTATTCTTCTAAAGGCCCGTTCATCTTTCTTAAGAATCATTTGCAGGGCCAGCCTTGTGGAGTAGTGATTAAGTTTGTGTGCTCCCCTTCTGTGCTCTAGGGTTCGTGGCTTCAAATTCCAGGCACAGGCCTATGCACCATTCATCAAGCCATGCTGTAGTGATGTCCCACATACAAAACAGATACTAGCACAGATGTTAGCTCAGGGACAATTTTCCTTAAGCAAAAAGAGGAAGACTGGCAATGGATGTTAGCTCAGGGCCAATCTTCCTCACCAAAAAAAATAATAATTTGCTCTCTGCTAAGAGTCCTACATCCCCCTACTCTTTCCCTATTAAGATGATACTTAAACCTGAATTCTAAGCCACTTCTTTGAGTTATTCGTTTTTTCCTGGGTATCTCCCACATACGTTGAGGTACACAGGTTAAAAACTTCTGTTTGTTTTTCTCTTGTTAATCCATTTTTCATTACAGAGATCTTAGCTAAGCACTCAGTAGGATGGAGGGAATATTTTTGCTCCTCCCCTACAATTTCCAGTTTCAGAAATTAGATAAATAAAAGCTAAATAAACCCAAAGCAAGGGAAAAGAAGGAGATAATAAAGACAAAACAGAAATCAATAAAAATTAAAAACAGAAGAGACACAATAGAGAAAATCAATGAAACCAAATGCTGCTCTTTGAAAAGATACATAAGCCAACCTACTTGCTGTTTGGGTCAAGATGATGATAGAGTAGGGATGGTTAGAAGTAGTCAGATTCTGAACATATCTGATGGTAGAGCCTACAGGATTTTTGATATATTAACAGAAGGCTGTGAGCAAAAGAATCAGAGATGTCTTCAAGGGTTTGGGACTGAGCAACTAGGAGAATACATTTGCAATCTACTGAGAAAAGGAAGACTGAAGAAGGAGCAGATTTGGGAGGTGTATCAGTCAAGATTTGTTTTTTTCTGCACATAACAGAGGAACCCATATATAAGCAACTTTAAAATTATGTAAGCTTATTTATATGTCATGCAAAACAAGTCTGGAGATAGATAACTAAAAATATCATTGGGAGATTCAAGTTTATTTATTTATGCTTCACTATCCTGGCACATGTTTTCCATTCTCGAAGTCACCTATTGTGGTCCAGACGAGACTTAATCCAGCAAATACACACACATTCAAGGTCAAAAAAGAAAGTCAGGCCCTTATGAAGGGAGTCCTTTCAACTGCGTCAGCTCTCTTTAAACAGCCACAGAGTAAGTCCCATGTGACAGATCCATTTATACCACATTGGTTAGAATTAGTTTGCATAACAAACCGTATTGCAAGGAAGATTAGACAATGTGTTAGCTGATAATAGGCATTGATGTATCCCACTAAAAACAGGGCTCCAGAGGGCACAGTGTAAGAATTTTGTGTGATGAGAAGAAGATGGAGATTAGGAGATATACCGAGCCATGTGTGGGTGAAATATGACAATGAGAAAATCACGGGAATTTTGTGATAGATGTACACATAGGACATAATGGCATGGAGAGCAGCTTGAGAAATGCTAACCATTCACAGTATGTGGAATAAATGAAGGTGATCCAATGGCACCATTCAAGAGATCTAGCCTGTTCAAAAAGCCAGCCGGATGATCACAAACGTTTTGAAAGAGAAAATTCAAGAGTTATTGAACAGGATAGAGAGAAGAAAAAACAGGCAAAAAATGCTTCAAAGTGAAAGACAAGAGATAGAACTCAGAAAAAATATCTGAGGAGAACAACAGCAAAGAAATGTTCATAGACTGCTTGTGAACTAAAGCATGGGGAAGAAGGGAGAGGATAACAGTAATTTGTACTAAAAATGTGATCATTGGTATTGATCGATTGCTGCAAACCTAGTTTCGATTATAGAACAGCTACTATAAACGATGCACAGGGCAGATGGGCAGCATCGTATCTTTATTGCTAATTATTCCAATTTCCAATTATTGGTAATATCGGTAATTATTAAAGATATTTTTACCAAATAATGTAGCAAAAGAAAAAATCACTACGTTCACTTTATTTAGATGGCATTGGGTTTGGGGGTTTTCTTTCAACCACCAAGTTAAGAGGGAAAAAAATCTTTTTTTGTCATTCTGCTCTAACGGAAATACCACGATACATTAATAATTACAAACCAATGACAACCATCTACAAAGGCTGTGTTTTTATTAATGTAACAAGTAATATGAAATATGTGTAAGTGGTAGTTCATAGGATCAATATATTTTTGTTTAGTACATAAGATAGGAAAAGATTAACATTTTATTGTTTGTATCAGTAAAGAATTATCTCATCGAAGACTAGCTCATTTCATCATCCATACCAAAGATGAGGGAATGCCTAAGAGGAAATTCATATGGAAGTAAGAGAATATGAAACAATAACTGGACAATCTTCTTTATGATTATTTCCTACCATTATTTAAATCCACCCATATAACAATTGTCAAAAATATCCCCATTCCTTTCCTTCCTGTCTTTTGTTTTTAAAGACTCTTAACCTACATGAAAAAAATCCAAAATATTCCACTTGACTATATAACTTGACCCAACATTATGGAAATACCTAAGTTTTCACTGATAACTTCATTTCCCTTCTAGTCAAACTAAGTTGCTGGGGAAATTACTTCCTGTAGGTCTTTAAATGATTGCAAATATCAACAAGTGATTCAGTAACTACTTGAATGATTGTTTGATTTAAATCTAAACTATTTTATTGGTTCTAAATGAATCCAGGATGGTAACAGTTTTATAGAAGCAAAGACTTTAAAAGAGAATACTTTTATGGCCTAAAAACTGTCCTGAAGAATCTTCCAATAAAGATATTTCATCCCACACTTACCAGTCCCTTTGTATAAATGAAGAAGAGAGTCTCTGTAATATAAACAAAAGGGAAACATGTAATAACACTTGAGCAATGTATTAAAAAGGAAACTACCCTTTAGAGATAATGGATCTATTCTCTACTCCATGCATGAATGCAACTCTCATTAACGCTAATGGAAATTGCGCATGAGCATCAACAAAATATACCTGGTGTAACGGATTTCCAAAACGGGTAATGGCATCTAATCTATTCCTGGCAGAGCTGTGTCTTTATGCAGCCAAACAAAAAGTACTCCTGAAATTTGGGGACAGAGATAAGCATTTAAGTAAAGAATTTTAAAGTACTAACAAACTCTGAAAACACAGCAGCAGCTTTGTATATTTTTCACTCAAAAAATAAACTCCTTCCAGTTACTCTGATTACTTCTCTCCTGCCATTTCAAAGCAATAATGCCACCTAATCAATTGAATAATATAAGCTATAATGCACTGATACAAAGTTAGTGCTCATAAAAGTTTGGTTGTTTTCCCAATCTTATTTGGATATTCTGTTTAGAAAATTGCCATGATATTAGCTATCCATAATCCAGAAATCTTTTTTCACTTGAAATCAGAGGTTCCCGATTATAGATTATCTATTGATGTTTTGGTAGCTAAAGTTAGCTGCCTGAGGCTTTTTTACTATAGACTTTTTTAAAAATCAGATAGTCACAACATCCAGCAAATGGAATTTTTTGTTAAGCAAATTATAGATATACTTTAATTTATTGATAATAGTCGTTAGATATTAATATAATACTCCAATAAACATCAAAATATATGTTGGAAACCAGGGCAGTTTTGTTAATCCTTCACCTAAATGTCTTCCATGATTTCTGTCAGAGATATTATGTCAGTGTAGAACACCAGTGCTTATATTCAGAAATGCTCCAGAACACTCTCTCTATACAGCTGGTCGGTGTTCAACCACATGACAGAGAATAGGTAATTGTTATGAAATAAACTACTTCACAGTTCATAGCCTTGGTTTTTGTTTTAAGCAGTTAATTACTCAGTTTATCTAAATAAGGAGTTCTTATCCATTTCATGTATTGATATTTTAGCAGTTTTCTCTGATCTTTCCTCTGCAATTTTTTCCTACTAAAATTCTTAGAAACTTCCCAGTCACATTTCTTGCTTCTTGTTCAATAATGGGGATTGTTCATGGTCAACATGTACATCTCCCTGTCTGTCTGTCTCTCTCTCTCTGTTTTTCTCTCTTCTGCCTTTTGCTTTCCTCTGTCAACTCTATCGTAAGCATTTCTCCTCTCCTTCTCCCATTTAACGGGGTGGAACAAGTTAACTCTCTTCAAGTTTTCAAGAATAGTGTGCAAGATAGAAACCAAACTGATTTAATGCTGACATAAACATCTCCATATTTTCCATAATAATCACATATACAAATATACTACTGAAATGTTTTGAGAAAGATTGAAGCTATGCCTTTTGAAAGCTAAAATTTGAGAGAGGAGGAAAAAACAGAGAGAGATACTGACAAAGATTCTGGCAGCAGCATAGATCAAACCAGTAGTGAAGGAAGCTGGCAAGAATAGAACTAACATATTGGAAATTGCCTATATGCCTGACACTTTAAATATTAAATATTACTGCCATACATTTAATATCATCCAAAGAGACTAAAGCTCAGAGAGATTCATTAAATTTCCCAAAGACACACATGTTATAAATAGTATATGTGTATTGGACTCCAAATGTCTAAAAGAATGGATGACCTTTGACCTCCTACAATACAGCGCCAAAGAAGAAACACCATATAAACCATTATTTATTATAATTAAAAGAATCTATTTTTAGTGTTCTAAAAACAACATGCTTTAGACAAGTAACTATCATTCTCTTTACCATTTCTTCATTTACATCTGTTAGTTTTGAATTTAAAGATGCAACGTGGCATAACAGAAGAAACATTTTTGGGGAAATCCAAAAACATACGTGTTCCAATCCCAAAAATAGTTGTTATAAAGTTTCTGGTCTTTATCAAAGGTTAAATAACTTGTTTGTGCTTCAGTCTCCATAGCTGCAAAATTGGAGCTGAATATTTACCCTATTGATTTGCTAAGATGAAAAGTCACTATACCTGTTACATCCTATGCGCAAAATAAACTACTGTTACTTTATCACCATCACCATCAACAGTATTCAAGTTAATGCAATGAGGTTAGAAAGAATTGCTTCATAATCTAGCATGTATATGCACAATTTACTAAAATGCGTTTTTTAGGTTGTGAACAATACCCACTAATTGATGAGCATTAAGTTAATTAAGGCACAAAGCACTAATTGCAGGGAACAGAAAAGATTCCCTAACGCAAATGTCTCACAAGAGAGAGAATGGCTGTGATATCATCTATCAGAGTGTATGAGTTCCATCAGCACACTACACTTTTTTTTCTCTGCAAAATCTAAATTTGTACACCCAAATGATAAATTTGTGCCCTTGGAAACTTAAACTAATCAAAAAGTTTTCTTCCTTCCTTCCAACCTTTTCTTCTTCCTTTGTTTCTTTCTTTCTCTTTCTTCATTTTCAAAAATTTAAAGTTCATTCAATACTCCCAGAAAATAAAATAATTTGCTGACTTTCTCCCTTAGTTCATTTTCTTTTTCCATTCCTTTCCCCAAACTCTTTTTTCCAGTTCCTTTACTTCCAAAAAAGTCTCAAAAATTCATTCACTCTAGAATATAAACAAACACCAGATTAGAATTATAGTAGCATTTATGGAAAAGAGAAAGGTGTTATTTTACACTTAGTTTAAACCAAAGTAACCAAATCATCTAACAAGCAATTCAAAGTAAGAAAATTTGGCCCCCAAAAACCTGACTGATTTATAAGTGGCCTCTTTGCTGAATTTTCATAGCTGCATCTCTAAAAAGTCCCAAAATATTGACTCAATACTTAGAGAAAAAATATCAGAAGCAAAATAGAAGCACCAAATGCACAGGAAATCAGCTAGATGGCTTGTAGAGCACGCTTTATAAATTTATCCCAAATGTCTTATCAAGGTGTAGCATTGAATATTAATAATAGGTAAAAAGATCCTGAATACTCTTGTGGAAAGATGAACCACAACCATAGTAAGTTATTTATGTGCTCTTCCCAACATTTTTCCTTTGTTCAGTTTAAACCTATGTCTCCTAAAAATAAGAACATCAGCTATGTCTGCGTAGGAGTTGGAAAAAAGAATACTCATCCTTCCATCTTGGTCCATATTTGCCACTGTACTATGCCTTCGCGTTTACTGTATCAAACAATATTCCAGTCACCACCTTAGCCATCTGCCCTTCAATCTTTGATTAGTGTAGTGGAATTTCACATATGCCTTAGGAATTGCCTTCCAGTCTGTTCTGAACCCATCTTATACCATGTCATGGTTTTTTTCAGGTCTGAATAGCTAAACTTTAAATTTAATGGATTAAAGCAATGCTTTTTTTTTATTATTATTAAAAACACATACTGAGAAAAATGAATTCAAAAAAGAATAAAGATTGACTCTGTAAATTGGAACACTTAAAGCTCAAAACACAAAAGAGAATGGAGTCACATTAAAATAAGTATAATTTAAAAGTCAAATTTAAATATATGCAGAAAGCGTATGAAATTGTGTGTATTTTAGCCATCAAGAACAGACAATATTATTTGCCTCAAAATTCTTAAGTTTCTTTAATGAAATAATATAATGTTTAAAATATGGAGAAAACCACCGTAAAAACTAAGTAGTGTTACTATGGCAACAGAAAACCATTCAACTAGTCTTAGGCACTAAGAAAAGTGAAAATGAATTCTTGTTCCATGAGAAATAGTATTAAAGGGAGATATACAATAAACTAGTTACACTTTTGACCTAATAAATATTTCAGTAATATTTAAAAGCACATTTAGTGTAGAAACCTTATATTCTGAGTCTTTGGAAATAAATTTTTTAAAAATTAAGAAAACCAGCTCTAATTGTAAAGATGAATATGATGTCTCTTGGGATAAAGATGGTACATCAAATGAATTGATTTCCTTTATTGCTTCATTCAACATATATTTATTAGGCTTCTGCTATGTTCCGGCACTGTGATAGGTAGTGTGGATAAAATAGTGAAGAAACTACATAAATCCTATTATCCTGGAGAGAAAATGAAGCAGGAAAAAAGACACTAATCACTTAATCATGAATATATAATTATATATAACCATGAGATCTTTAAATATGTTGTGGCTGCTGTCAGAGGCAATGGGTAGAAGGAGGGATAGAGAAAGAATTCCTGACATAGGGAGAATGTATGATGAATTCTAGAAACTGTTAAAAAAAAAAACAAACCCAGCTGGGGCCCAATCACACAGGATCTTGTAGACCAGGTAAGACCTTGGTCTTTAGCCTAAAGGCAATAGAAATCTATTGAAATGCTAATCAGAGAAATGAAAGGGTCATATTTTTGTCAGAGAAAATTAAATTTCAGACTACGTTGCTCAGCTTTGTTGTGGAAACCAACATAAAAGCTTATAAAACAACAAAAGGTTTTTATGTGAATGGCTGCTGGTCAGCTGGCAGCTCAGTTCTGGTGGCCAGGCTATACTTCTGCTCCCCAAGATTTTTTCATTTTCAGATCAGGCTGAAGGAGCAGCTCCTATTTGGGAAATGCTCTTCTCATGGCAAATCAAAAAGAGCTCCCAGCCATGTTGTCACAAACAGCAAGATTTCATCTTTTTTTAAGTCTGAGTAGTATTCTGTTGTGTGCGTATATATATATATATACCACATTTTATTTATTCATTCATCCGTCAATAGGTACTTAGGTTGTTTCCAAGTCTTGGCTATTATACATAATGCCTCAATGAACACAGGAGTTCAGGGGCCGGCCACTTAGTGGAGTGGTTAAGTTCACGCACTCCGCTTGGGCAGCCCAGGGTTTCACCGGTTTGGATCCTGGGGGTGGACATGGCACTACTCATCAGGCCATGCTGAGGTAGCATCCCACATGCCACAACTAGAAGGACCCACAACTAAAAATATGCAACTATGTACCGGGGGCTTTGGGGAGAAAAAGGAAAAATAAAATCTTTGAAAAACAAAAATGAACATAGGGGTTCATTTGGCAGTTGCCAGAGGGATAGAGGGTGAGGGGAGGGCGAAAGGGGTAAGGGGGGACATTTGTGTGGTGACAGGTAGAAACTAGACTTTTGGTAGTAAACATGATGTAGTCTATACAGAAGTCAAAATACAGTGATGTACGTCTGAAATTTAATAATATTATAAACCAATGTTAACTCAACAAAAAGAGAAAAAAGAGCCCCCAACAACACACAATGTTCTTAAAGCCTCTGGCTAAAAGTAAAATAACATCTTTTTTACTCCAATTCCATTGGCCTCCACAAGTCACATGGGCAAGACTGACCAAGTGTACCTTACCTAATGTGTACCTTACCTAATGAGAAGCAAGGCAAGCCATATGACAAGGAGATGAGAGGGGAGACATATAACCCTTCATTTAAGAAGGGAAAGAATAGTTAGGAACAATAAAACAATCTGCCACAGAGAATTTCTAACTTACCCATGTTTAAATACGCTTTTGTGACTCTAATAAATAAAAGTAGAAGATCACATAGCAAGGTCATATCATTCTTAAAGTTACTTTGCTTGTTACTTAGGTATGAGGAGACAGGTGGCAGATCTATCAGGAGTGAAGCTTTAAAGGAGAAATTCAAGGATGACTACTTCAAGCAATAATTTGAAGGCATATCACAACCTCATAAAATATGTATCCTCCAATAAAAAGAAAACAAAATTAAAAACCACCTCAGCTAATAGATTTCTATGCTTGCATTTGTAACTCATATGTATTTACTATTTTATTTCATCTCCATTAAACAATTTAATTTTAAAGATTTCATGACCAGAATATTAGGGCTTATCTCTAGTTATTTGTGCCCATATGCATCAGAAATATACACCGCCCTATCTCATGTAAACAAATACTAAAACTTAGCCAACCACTTCCTATAAAATAAATGTAGTTAATTCATGAACATACTGAGAATAATAGTTTGGCACTTAAAACATGAATCATATTTTATTTGAGAATTGATAGTTTAACTTCATCAGATCTAGATAACCAAAATCTGTGCTGACTAAAGTAATAACTTCTTCATTTTGTACTTTTTAATGATGAGAGAATTTGTAAACCCATAAACAATTATTCTTTGCCACTAAAACACTTGCCTACAGATGTTAGCTCAGGGACAATCTTCCTCAAGCAAAAAGAGGAAGATTGGCAATAGATGTTATCTCCGGGCCACTCTTCCTTAACTGCCCCTCCTCAAAAATAACTTGCCTAGTGATCTGGCCTCAAGGGAATTTCACCAGTCTGTCTAGAAATTTGAGCACCTTCTGCCTGAGCAAAGTGTCCCCAATCATAGGAATTTTAATGTTCTTAAAAAAGTATTTTATTCATACAAATATATACTAATTTTCATAAGTATTATTTCATGAAAGTTTATTTTCATTAAGTACACCCATTTAAAAATGACTCATTTGTGGGGCCAGCCCAGTGGCATATCAGTTTAGTTCCAGTGCTCTGCTTTGGTGGCCTGGGGGTTCCCAAGTTCGGATCCCGGGCACGGACATATGCACCACTATCAAGCCATGCTGTGGCAGGTGTCCCACATATAAAATAGAGGAAAATGGGCACAGATGTTAGCTCAGGGCCAATCTTCCTCAAAAAAAAAATAAATGAGTCATTTATGGTGTATTTGCTTTGTATTGCTATGTAACAAATTACTACAAATTTAGCTATTTCCAACAATGCAAATTTATTGTCTCACATTTCCTTAGGTCAGGAATGTAAGTATGAGTTAGCTGGCCCCTCTGCCCAGAGCCTCACCAAGCCAAAATCAAGGTGGCAGCCAGGACTTATCTTAGACTCACGTCCTCTTCCAGACTTACTGGTCATGGGCAGAATTCAGTTCCTTGGGACTGAAGGGACTGAAGTCTCCATTTTCTTGCGAGCTGGAGGTCAGGAACACTCTCAACTCCTTGAGGCCATCCTCAGAATCTTGCAAATAGCCCCTGACCCCCATACCATGGTCATGACATGGTAATTTGCTTCTTCAAGGATAGCAGGAGAATCTGCTGTTTGATTCTCTGACATTTCTTAAGGGCTTAATTGATATATTAGGCTCACTCAGGAAAATCTCCCTTTTGATTAATTCAAAGTCAATTGTTCAGGGACCTTATTTATATCTGCAAAATTCCTTTTGCCCTATAAGTTCACATAATTACAGTAATGATATCCCATTGCCGTCACAGGTCCTACCCACACTCAAGGGGAGGGGAAGGAATCTTCAGGGCCATCTTAGAATTCTGCCTGCTACACATGGTTACACGTTTTTTTTACACCTAGCCCTGCTGACTCACACAACAATCTAAGATTGTCGAAATAAAAATTCAACTCTACACAATTAGTTCTAGCTGCAATTTGACAATTGATGTGCCTCAAAGATCCTCAAAGGGAACAAAAATTCACACTACACACCATGTTTTGAAACCTTCTATAATTAAAAACTCACTTTATATAAACACGTATTTAAACTTAAAATAATTTTTATACAAATAATGAGTGAACCAGAGAGGTCCAAAAGGGAACTAAGATGAGTTCTTCAATCATTCCATTCCCACAAATTCCTCCAATTCAATCCTTTCCTTTCACTTATTTCCTTTCTTCTAAGGATGATTCTGCGTGAACATCAACATGGAAAATCCCACTAGCAGCCTCAAAAGATACGGAACTAGTAAAAACCATCACCCCAGAGTAATATGAGTTCCTAAAAATTGTAATCTTGATTTTCAGTAATCAAGCAAACAAATCAATGAGAGAGAGAGAAAGAGTTTTGGCTGGCACCCTTAATTTTATCCCAACCAATGTAAATCCTGAAACTTGTGTTTTAAACCAAATGCTCAGCAAATTCCAAAAGTTATGTTTATTTTTCTTTGCTTTAAATTCTTAGGGTCGCCATATTCAAAAGATATGTACATATCTGAACCAATTTTTTTCTTTAATTAGGTGTTTGTAACCAACTGAATATCTGAGGGTGAAAATTGATAAATATTAAATGACGAAGGAAATCATTGCCTTTCAATATAAGTAGAAAAGTTCTAAGGCTAATAGGGGATAAAAATCTAAACGCCATTGGAGTTGCCATTTATTACAAAAAAATCATCTAATTTCAGGATGGTATAAATTACAGTATAAATATTTAATTGTTTATCAAAACTATTCAAGGGAGAGATGGGTTTTTAGGTACATTCTGCAGGCAGGCATAAGGAAGTGCTGAATTTTCCAATTCAATTAGAACTTGAAAGCTGCACGCTTTGAGATTCAAGTCCAGTTTGAGTGGATTGACATTTACCTTATTATTTTTCTGTGATACTTTCTACTGTTTATAAGCCTCCTTCACTTTTATATGTTTTATTCTATTATGAAATAAATTATTCAGATTTGATAATATGGAGAAATAAACTATAGTTTTATTATGCTGAATAAGATGAACTCGAATATACGAGAATAGAGAAATTAATCAAAATATAAGAACATTCTACCCTCTAGACTGGCAAAAATATGAAAAATGGATAGCAAAATACACTGAAATCTCACTAGAACACTTTAATCCTAAGAAGAATTCAGCAGAAAGAAGTTAATCTTTCATTTTTCCAGAGAAGTTTAGAAGGTAAAGCCAATAAAAGGATTTCAACTCTAAGGTGATCTCTTGCTCTGATCCCTTGAGGACTGTATTATAGAAAGATTTCACAGTATCCCTTCAATCGTCAATGAAATGAACAGATATTTAAGATCAGGAATTTATTCATAATTCTGAAAATGTTTTTAATCGGCTCTTCCAACAAATCATTTAAACAGCATTCTACTATTTAAGATAAGAGTAAAAATTAAGACTTTGTACTAAAAATCAAATCATCCTTTACAATATTTTTCTTTACAAATTTTCTTCCGTAAAGTTGACTTTTTTTGGTATTCAGTTCACGAAGTTCTAATACATCTATAGACCCGTGTAACCACCACAACAGTCAGGGTCCAGAAGAGTTCTATTACCCACAAAAAACTCCTTGGGGCTATCCTTTGTAGTCACAGCATGCCCCACCACTGGTAAGTACTGATCTGTTCTGCTCAGTATAGCTTTGTCTTTTCCAGAATGTCACATAATGAAGTATACAGCATGTAACCTTTAACTGTGGAATGTTGCGTGTAGGTACAAACAATAGTCACACATACACACACTCCCACGCACAATATAATCATGTAGAGTTCATTAAAGTAATTTCATGGAAATATAGAATAGACTTCTGCCCAGAGGCTTGGAATCAAAGACAAAATTAGTTTTATAAAATACGAGGTCAGAATGAAAGGATAGAAATGGTGCATTCCTTCCCCAGACAAGGACCGGAAAATGTAAAGCTGTCCCCAAATTCACCTCTCAGAAGTGCTTATCTTTTAGTTACGTCCTACAACTTTAGAATTTATTTTAAGCTGGCTATACCCATTTCCCTCTTTGGAATATGGGGCTACTCTACATCCCCCTGTTAGGGTCAATTAATTTGTAAAAGAGCTCCAACAGCTTTGAGCAAAAGCTCCTTTCTATTTATTAAGGCATCAGAGAGTTGCCATATGTTAATTGCTAATCCATTTCTCACTTAGAATAGTGAGATGACACAAAACGCATTATTTAAACAGCATATTAAATTATTGTTTGTTTAAATATAAATGGATAATTCTATAAAAATGAGAGATAAGATTTCCCCTAAGAATTGATCCTTTATTTGTGAACTTGTTTTCTCTAGTCCAGTTTTTGGAGAAAAAAATAATGGACAGAGGAAAAAAATCTTTCAAACGGTTTTTGATTCATCTTTATGAGTGGATCGAAAATCATGGGTATAATAATTTATAATAAAGAACAACTCCATAAATATTAGTTTTTGATGGAAAATGCATAACTTTATATTAATTAAGAAATTGTCTTATTAGCTAGCCTTTCAAATAGCAAAGCAATGGAGTGTAGACAACACTAAACAAAATTATTGAAACTTATTGGGGCTGTCCCATCTAGAAAGTGATAAAGAAGGTCCCATATTCTCATTTGAGTGTATGGCATTTTATTGGTTGTTGGGTGGTTTGAGGGACCACATTGAAGTTCTAACTATAGGAAAGATAAAGAAGGACACTTCCAAAGTGTTTGATGGAGATAAGGATCCCGATCTATTATAGACGGATGTTTTAAAAAATCAGGGATTGGAGAAAAGAAATAAATATTTATTTCAATTTGTGCTTCCTATTAGCTGTCAGTTTCTCTTTCCTTATATAATATAGAACTTCAAAATCCATCAGTCATCATTATTTATAAATTGGTGACAAGACACAGATTCATGTAAACTTCACTACCTTGGAAGGTTGCAAAGTATTAACAATGAAAGTTGTTCTCATAAATAATAAAATAGCAAAGTCTTGTCTTGAAATACTACTTTTTGATCATTGCAGATTAGGGAGCTGTCACTCAGAATTAGCCACGCTAAAATCTGGCCCACAGTCTGCAAGACCTTGGGAAATATCTATTTTCCAAAGAAATCTCAAAATAATATTTTTATTTTGCTCTTGTACACTGCATACTCATGCTACAGCTGGTTCATTTCTCCACTGAGGACAATTAGACAATTCATGTTTTCTCCTCTATTCGATATTCTGTTCCGTAAGCTACTTAAGAAGTCATTGACCTTGATTAACAACCATAAACATTTATTGAGCCTCAACCATGTGTCAAGTGCTTTATTAATCACACTTTTAAAAGAAGAGAGTCACTCCAAAGCAAACATACCCAGTTAGATTCCCTATTTCCAATCTCTCTGAGTGCTGTATCTATCCAACCACTTGGAGCACTCATTCACAAGAAACAGAATCTGTACCTGCTCAGTTGATGGATTTTGTGCTGCTGCAAATATGATATAGAAGAGTCAGCACTGCATCTGGGGAGCAGCTAAGGGTCAGTAACCTGGGTGGGCAATCAAGTAGAGGTGGGGAGTAAGGGCTTGGGCTAGGAACTCATAGGTCAGAAAGGTAAGATTGGGATGGAATGGGAAGATAACAAAGACTTGATTTGGTCTTGTGGAGAGGAAAGAAGGACCAATCCCACACAAAAGCACAAAGTAGTGTATATTGAGTGTCTGCCACTCCACGTTGCATTCTCTTTGGCTCCATGGAAACAATAGTTCCTTTTCACTTAGTTCGTGTAACTAGCGTTTCTCTATTCATCCGCTAAGAAAATTTGTTCTTGAAAAGGATATAGCTTCCTTCACTGTAAGGTGTGAAATACAAATCTTCAAATTCTACTGCACTTGTCAAGCACTGGAGAAGAGAGAGTCAGCTAAAAGATAAGAATCAATGTATCATCTAAACTGCACCCACTGACCTGACACCTCAAGGTCTGCCTTTGCCCTTCCCTTAGAGAGAAAAGTGTTTAATCTAACTCTTTTTGGGGATTTGGAATCATTGGAAGAGGAAATAAGCAAGATCAACTACTCCAGGGAAAAATAGACATTTACTTATGCTTCTCTGGTTATTTCAGTTTTCTCTCTGACTTATTTGGGGTTTTGGGCCCTATTAAGCAGACTTTGCATCTAGTCACTGTAAACTCATTAAGGCAAATCATAGACGACAGCTTAAGCAATGATTCATGACCTGGGTTCTTCTCCAAGCCCACACTCTGGTCTGTCTTATCTTCCTACAGTCTCCTGCTTCCAAATTCTTAGTTCTTTACAGTAATTTCAGTACTCCTCTTCAAACTTCATCCACCTTGCTCTGGTTTGCTGATAGACTAGCATTTTGGACACTGGTGATTGTTTACTGTTTGGAGCATTATCTGCAGGCAGCAAAGGGTTAACCTGCAGGCCTGAGTTACTCAAACCCACCACAGTCCAAAGAAAAGCCTGTCTTCAGGACCCTTGGCTGGCTTCTGCAAGATAATCTCTGAAGACGCACCCCACCCCGACCCCCCGAGAGAGGTGCTTCTGTTGAAAGAAGAGAGGTGTGATGAGTAGGTCAAAAATAAATACTCATGACAGAGTGGCATTTAAGGCTTTTACAATCAAATCTATGCCTAATTTTTGCTTTGTCTCCCACCACTCCTTGCTCCCCGCCCAACACTGTATCCATCTTTAGTTATAAAAGGTTATGCTCTGTTGTACAATTATATGCTCCCATGCCTCTATCCTGCATTTGGAAGATCTTTCCTCCTCCTCTCCACCTTTTGGAGTTTTATTTACCCTTCAAAATTCAGTTCAAATATAACTTTTTGATGACATCTATCATAATCCACTAGGCAGTATAGATTGTTCACTTTGTGCTAATTTAGACATTCAGTTTACCCTTTTATTATGAATTCACAATCTTAGAGTTAGTTGTGCATGCCTGTGTCCATCAGCAGATTAAAGAACACGAAAAAAAGTGTCTTAATTATTTTTATATCCTTTAATCAGGGATGGTGCCCATGAGTAGTTGGGTTGTAGCCCCCACCATAATTTCTTCACTGCTCTCATCTTCCACTCTATCAATTTGTAATCTAAGTGAAAAGCATAATTGCTATCAAGAAAAAGTGTCAAGACAAGTCTTCTAACCTCACCTTTCTACCAGATTGCAACCAATAAGTACAACCAATACAAAACGTTGAAATCACTTCCAATCCTAGGGCTTTGATCATAAGGAACAGTAAATATTTGAATCAAATTTGACCGAAGCAAAAAACTACCCAGTCCCTCTTTAAATATTTTCATCAGCCGATAACTAATCATTCTACTAGTTAGATAACAAGTTGTTGAAATTTCAGGTTTTTAAGTAATAAATGTTAATGCAAGATTGTAGGATGAGAGTATGTATAGGTACAGAAGTGGACAATTTGGATATATTATATAAAATATAGAACTATTTTATATGCCTGTCTAAATAAGTAGCAGAAAATTGATCATTACTCATGAATAAGTGGATTATAAATCCTACACAAAGAAATTACAAAGGTCATTTTTTAAAAAATAGCACATTCATAATCAACATAATTACTTCTGTGACCATACCTATTGCTGTCCTTTTACAGAACTGTCACTGCTGGATCACAACCAAATTTGTCAGCTGAATTCCGGCCGCAGAATTTGTGTTTCTCATAACCGTACGAGAGGGAGAAGGAGAATAGTCTCATTTCTCAAGCCCGAGGTTGAGACCACAGTGTCAGCTGGAAAATGATAAACTGTAACTTTTTAAATGAGTTCCTTTCTTGTGGAAATCACTTAGAAAGAATAAATATGAAACCGGTGATAGTGTATTTTCTGATACATTTCAGACTTCTGCCAAAGCCAGAAAGGGTGGCTATAGAGTTACAGAAAAATTTTTCCTGCCTACAAACAGATAGTGCATGTAGCTGTCTAAAATAATCTCACTAGACCATTATACATTATACATATAGTTACAGATTCTCATAATATAAATATTCAGTATAAAGCGAAAAAAATCGTCACATAAGAATTTTAAATTTAATGATTTAAATCATCTATTTTTGCCTGTACTTTTATATATTTTTTCCAAAAGCTGAAATATATCCTATGTCATAGTAAGGGGCAACATTTTCCAGTAAATATCCAATTGGGATTTTATTTTATCTTTTCTTTTAACTTTTAGATTCAGTCCTAGCATTGAAGACCTTTTTTTTTTCATGTTGTAATTTGTTCATCTTTTTTTAACTACAGGTTTTTAAAAGTTAAACGATAATGTTTGACGTTTAAGCATGTAGATGAAAAACAGCATTTAAGATCTTCATTGCATGTGCCTACTTATACCTTCTTAGCTAAACTTTCTTCTACTATTGTGCAATGACAGGATGATTTACTTATGTTGACCTTCTCAGATTGCTGAATAGTCCAATAACAATGGCTTTCACTTACTGATATTATGTATTAGTAACAGCACCAAACATGGCATGTACGTTAATGGAAATCAGTACAGGAGAATGGTTTAGACCTGCAGATATTTGGGTTCCACTACCAGACTAATCACTTAGTAGTTCTGTAACCACGGTAAGCTACTCAAACCTCTTTGTGCCTCCTTTTCCTCAGGTGTGATTTGGTGATAATAATGGTACTTAACTCACAGAGTTTTTTTGAACATGAAATTACTTAACATACGAAAAGTGCTAGACAACTTGTAAGTGCTCAATGATTGTTAATTGGTGTTTTAGTCTTAGCTTTGTCACTTAACGCTGTGGAGCATCAGGAAAGTCATTTACTCTTTTCCATCAAATGAAGATAATAGCATCTTCCTTAAGTAGTTACTAAGGTTGTTGTAAGTGCAAAGTTAAAAAATTTTATTTTTTCTTTTACTTCTTTTATTTTTTTGAGGAAGATTAGCCCTGAGCTAACATCTGCCACCAATCCTCCACTTTTTGTTGAGAAAGATTGGCCCTGAGCTAACATCCATGCCCATCTTCCTCTACTTAATATGTGGAAAGCCTGCCACAGCATGGCTTGATAAGTGGTGCATAGGTCCACACCTGGGATCCTAACTGGAAAACCCCAGGCTGCCGAAGCAGAGCATGCAAACTTAAACGCAGTGCCACTGGGCTGGCCCCGAAAGTTAAAAAATTTTAGTAATTTACATATTAATTTAAAACAATATTTTAAATATGTGATTAATCTTAAAGGAGACGGAGTAAATAGAGTTAAAGATGTGTTGAAAGTAGTTATAATGGCTAATGGTAAATTGGAGATACAGCACTAGAAAAAAAGAGAGAGAGAAGAAAATAAGTAAAAATGTTGTCAACTCTTGAGCTAAGAATTCTATAAACACTGACCTGAAGGTGTGACATTTACAGACCAAAACAAATAATATTTAGAGCCAGCCCTAATGGCCTAGTGGTTAAAGTTCATTACTCTCATTTCCTGGTGGCTGAAGCACACAACCCATCTGTCAGTTGCTGTGCTGTGGTGGTGGCTCACATAGAAGAACTAGAAAGACTTACCACTAGGATATACAACCACGCACTGGGGTTTTGGGGAGGAAACAAAGGAAGATTGGCAACAGATGTTAGCTCAGGGCAAATCTTTCCCTGCAAAAATAAAATAGTAAAATAAACGACTTTCTAAAAACAAAAAAATAATAATATTGATAAAACACAGAAACCTGGAAAATATTATAAACTCATCATAGAGCAACTGTTTTGGAAAATATAACATGGTAAGTACTTAATAAATATTAATTCTTGTGAATATAGATCTTCAGAACAACCTTTCTTTCATTGTGTGTATTTTTATCTTCAGTTTACTAATTAGAAAATGGAAGTTCAGAAAATTTAAGCAAATTACCCAAGGTCCACAGCACAACTAGAACAATGCAAGAGCTGGGATTCAAACGCAAATCCTCTGCCAATAAAGCCTGTGTTCCTTCTAAGATAGTAAACTGCCTCTCAGTTCCATGAAATCGCCTCACATATGTCTGAGGCTGTGGTGGAAACCCAGGGTGAAAGAGCCAACACCTATTGTCAAACACTTTAGAAAGATTATTTCTTTTTCATTAAAGAAGAAGTGGAACATATGGTTCAGGTGCCCAGACAAATAAGTGGTAATGGTTTCATCAATATCCTAAAGGAAGAAGTTGAATAATTAATTGACACTAGAAAAACATTAGCAATGCAAGAGCCAAAAGAATTGACATAATCTTTTAGAGGTTTGTGTAAGGTCAACTATGTATACTATATTTTATTGTACTGTGTTGTATGTATTGAATTGTATAGGGAATTTCAAGGATAGTTTGGCCACGTGCAATTTGAACCTTTTATATTGGCTTTAGAACCTAACATTGTACTTCCATCCACTGATAAGAAGCGAATTTAATCTATTCTCCTTATATGACTCTCTGCTTTTTATATTCCGTATATGAGTGAAAGAAGGCTGAGTGCTGTAGTCCACAAATGTCAAAATTTCAGTAGCTTACCAGAGTAAACATTTATTTCCCATTCAAAAATGCCTAAAATGGGTTTTCGTAATCAGTGGGTGGCTCTCCTTCAAACTGTGATTCAGGGACCCAGGCCTCTTGCGTATTGTGAATGTGATCTCTCATCTTCAATTGGCTTCTGAGATCTATGGACCATCCACAACAAGGGGAAGAGGAGGAAAAAAATCACACATCGGAAGGTTTATAGACGTGACCTGGAAGTCTGCAGACTTTGTAGCATATCTGCTGTATATACATTGTACATTGTGTACATTACAATGTATGTACAATATACATTCCTTTGGTTAGAACACAGTCTCACAGTTACACCTATCTGTAAGGGAGGATGAGAAACATGATCCAGCTCTGTGCTCGGGGAGATTTGGAAACAAACTAACCAGTCTGAGACACTCTCTCAACCTGAAGATGATGTATCATTCTAGAGTTCCACATATTCCAAAGCTTCAAGGACCATTCCAAACGCAACCTTCCTAAGAAGCTTTCTGGCTTCTCCCAACACAGATGTGATTTCTGCCATATGTGAACCATTAAACAAGTCTATAGCATTTCTGTTTTGTTTTGTTTTGTTTCTTCATGACTCTTAAGGAATTTACCTTAAAGGCAAAGTAGAGAGATTAAGAATATGATTCAGGAGACAACATTGCAAGTTCAAATGCCAACATGTTTATTTATTGACCTCATGACCTTGGAAAGTTGCTTTAACTCGACTTAGTTTCCTTGTCTGTGTACAGTACTCACCTCAAAGTATGGCTAAAGGTCCAATTGGTTCAATATACCATATGTAATTGGTTTGTATGTATATATATACATATATATAAAATTGGTTTGTGTATATATATATATATATACACACACACATATATATATAATTGGTTTGTGTGTGTATATATGTATAAAGCTCTTAGAAGAATGCCTGGCACATGGTGAGTACTCAATAAATGTTATCCATTATCTTAAATCCGTTATTTATTATCCGTTAACTTATCTCATTACTTTTACTAAATTATAAACCTCCTGAGGACCACAATCATGCCTCACTCACTTTGGGATCCTATGTATTCTTTCCATAGTACCTTAGGAATGTTAGACAATCGAATATTTGTTGAATCAAGCAAATAATTTCTTTCCTAGTTTTTAATAAAGATTTTATATGCACTGTCATTTTGTATGATGAAAATGATAATATATCAGAATAAAACATATAATGATGCTTCACTTTCAATTGCAAATATTAAAACATGTTTATAATTTTTCCCATTACTTCACACAGTTTAGTACATAAACGTCCACCTAAATGTAAAGGGTGGTATTTATGATTGAGTTTTACCCTATGTGCCCTTTATATTAATGTAAACTCTTGAACAGTGACCAAAAATCATTACAGCTTGATGTCTTTTCAGTGGCCAGAATGAAATGAATTGGTCTCAGTCCAATTCCTAGTGGACAAGTGTCTAAATCAAAAACACCACCACAATCAGCATTACTTTAGTTAATAGTTTTAACCACTGAGGTCAAGGATAAAATGAATAATAAAATTTGAACTAACCTTGCAATGCAAGTTGTAACTCCTTCCAAAACAGAGGTTGGATAAGTGAAAATGAATGACTGCTAACTAGTTAATTTCAGAATACAAGTAAAAAAAGGGCTTACAATGAGGCTGACTAGGAAGTTATGCAATTTTATGAAACCAAATTTTCCATAATAGTCATCCCTTTTCACAAACAGCCTTAAAAAGTTTTCTTCATGAGAAATTAAGTTTCTGCCAAAATTAACAAGAATGTTCAACTCACTTAATTTCGCAAATAAAGTTGAGAATTTAAATATAAGCAATTTATTTCATTCCCAAGTCACAATGTAGAAGACTGACTGGTAAACACCTAAAAACCAGGAGAAACACAAATATTCTCTAGAGTCTTTACAGAAACGTAGAAGAAACAAAGTCTCTGAATCCAAAGAACTTATCAAAGGATTTCAAAAATCACAAAGGCTAACAGTCTTTCTAGTAGCAAAAAGGTAAAACCTGACTATTTGTCCCTTCCCAGAATGATGGGATTCTCTATATTTTAAGGGAGTCTAGATATTTCATTTTTACAGATGAGATAATTAAGGTTCTTCGAAATTGAGTTGATTTACCCAGAGTTTCACAAGCATCTCTACCCTTCATGTGGCTTTTAGTGTCTACCCTAAAAGATTATGCATACATAATAAAAATGAACAAAAATTCTTATCTACACATACATGTATGTGTTCAATACCATTCAAAGCACTGAGAAAAACAGCAATGAACAAAATAAGCAAAACCCCTTGCTTTCGTGAAACGTACATTCTTAGTGATGAGAGAAAGAAAATAAATAAAAAATAGATTTAATAGTGCAAGAGTCCAAAGTCAGGGAGATCGGTTTTGGGGATGGTATCTTAGTTTGCTAGGGCTGCCATAACAAGGTATGACAGACTGAGTAGCCTAAACAACAGATAGAGATTTCTCCCAGTTCTGAAGGCTGAAGTCCGAGGTAAAGGTGTTGGCAGTGTTGGTTTCCTCTGAAGGCTGTGAGGGAAGGATCTGTTTTTAGGCCTCTCTCCTTGGCTTGTAGATGGTCTTCTATTCCCCGCTTCTTCACATCATCTTCCCATGTGTGCATGCATCTGTGTCCAGTTATACCGGATTCAGGCCCACCCTACTGACCTTGTTATGACTTAATTACTTCTTTAAAGAGCCTATCTCCAAATACAGTCACACTCTGAGGTACTAGGGGTTAGGATTTCAACATAAAAATTTTGAAGGGCTCCCATTTCAGCCCACAACAAGAGAGGGAGTGATATTGGAGTTTTAAACAGAGTGATCAAGTTGAGTTTCAATGAAATGGTGATGTTTGGGCAAAGGCGTGAAGCAGATAATTTACAAAACAAAACAATTGAAGTTGCAACTTTGTTTGTAATAAAAGTTGATAATAAAAATAAATTTGTAATTAATAAAAACCAATTATATCGAACTAAGGTAAGAACAAAGCGGTATTTCACAGAACCCAGGAAAAGGCCTCAGCTTGCCTTCAAGGAAGGTCCTCAAATTAGAACCCAGAAAGCCTCCAAGAGCATCGGCAGTGCCATGTCTGCCCACGGCTTCTCTCTTCTCTCTACACATCTGCTTCGTTCTCTTCCCTAGACCTCCTCTGTCTGCTTGTCAGATCACGTAGTTGGCGAAGGCTCTCCACAGTTTGCTGTTATCATATATCCTATTTTCATCTGGTTATAAAGACTTACTAGACATTCCTGAATGCTAATTTCAAATTCCCAGGAGAGAGAGTCTGATTGGCCCAGTTGACTGTGGACAAAGACCTAGGATCATGTAGAACAAAGATAGCTGCCCAGGATCCTTCCTCTCTGTGGACGATAGATGAGGATATGGCTGTGGGCTAAGTAAATGCCTCCAAAATAGTCTGACAGACAGCAGTTCTCCTCTTTGGCCATTAGGGAGCACATTTTTTTTTAGAAACTTTGTTGTTTCACTCCTTTTTCCTTTTCCCACTCCTAGGATTCCCTCATTTAAAGTTATCAATTCTCTGTCAATTACTTTGAACATTTCTTCTCTGATGTGGAAAGGTAGAAAGAGTACAGGAAAGGGAGCCATAAAAATTAGATCCTAAATTTCACTTCATATAACCCATGATCTTGAGCGTGCTACTTTATACTTCTCATTGAGAAAAGGCATACATTAAAGTTCTTATCTCACTGTAGTGTAATTATTTATTTAAATCCCAACTACTTATTCAAAATTCATTTAAAAATATGTTTATTAATTTCTCACTATGGGCCAGGCACTCTGATAAAACAGGGTATCCAAAGGAGGGGAGGAGGGGACCTCACACGTTATTTGCATTTAAGAATTGCTATGGATTGGGGCTGGCCCCGTGGCCGAGTGGTTAAGTTCGCGCGCTCCGCTGCAGGCGGCCCAGTGTTTCGTTGGTTCGAATCCAGGGCGCAGACATGGCACTGCTCATCAGACCACGCTGAGGCAGCGTCCCACATGCCACAACTAAAAGGACCCACAACAAAGAATATACAACTATGTACCAGGGGGCTTTGGGGAGAAAAAGGGGAAAAAATAAAAAAATAAAATCTTAAAAAAAAAAAAAAAAAAGCTTTAAAAAAAGAATTGCTATGGATTGAATGTTTGTGTCCCCCCCAAATTCACATATTGAAATCCTAACCCCCAGGTGATAATATATGAGGCTGGGCCTCTGGGATGTGATTAGGTCATGAGGGCAGAGGTGTTATGAATGAGATTAGTGCCCTTGTAAAAGAGACCAAGAAAGCGCCCTCCCCACTTCCTGTCATGTGAGGTTATGGTGAGAAGAAGGCTGTCAGTAAGGAAGAAGCTTCTCACCAGACTCCAAATCTGCCAACACTGTGACCTTGGACTTCCCAGTCTCCAGAAGTGGGAGGAATAAAAGGTGTAGTTTATAAGCCACCCAGTTATGATATTTTTGGTATAGCAGTCCAAACAAACTAAAACAGGAACTGTCACCATTTGTAATTTAAAATGTCAGTCTGCCTTATGATAACATTTACCTATCTCAGTAAAGATTGAAGCAAGGTCCTCCCAGGAAACAGCAGCAGAGAAAATGGAGATAGAAACTGTACATTTCTAGAGGACAGGAACTGAATCTTCCTGCCTTAAATGCTCAAGATTTCGCACATTTTAAAGACTAGGGACTTTTGTAAACCAGGTACCCCATTCTCATATCTTGTATCTATAAGCAACTCTTAAGGAGGGAAATTTCAGGGTGATTTCATGATAGACTAGTGAGTGAGAAACCAATGCGAAGATTAGGACAGTGAGATAATTATGAAATAAAAGCATTGTGGTTGCCACTTACTCTTCACATCATAGAATCTTTTACATCTCAAAAGATGTTCAATCTCCTTTTACCTCTATATGGATCACCAAAAATTTCACATACGGTGATGGTTTTGTTTTATTTTGCTTCTAATTTCAGCCTCTAACCTCAACATTCATGTCTCCCAAATGTAAGCAATCCATGAAGAGCTACACAATTTAGGGTTATTAATTAGAATAAAGTTGGCAGTTTGACTGCAGAGTTCAGCCTGTTTTCTTGTGATTCTTTAATGCGGTTGACTGCCTGCAAACATTTAAATGATTCCCCTGCCACTTGTCTATGTATTTAAGCAAATAGACTATTACAAGAACAAAGACCTGCTTGGTTTTTCTAATTTGACGGAGGATAAAAGAAGGCTTTCACAGCTTTGCTTTATTTCTAAACTCATTTAGCACCAAGTGCATATCCACTTCGACTTTTTGGAAGACGTTCATTACGAAAATGGTCTAATAATGGGTAGTTGGACCTAGAGTTTTTACCCATCCCTAAATGAGCCCAAGCTTGTTTCTCATCATTTCTTTGTTCCACATTTATGTTCTCTTTCAACCCATTCTGTGAGCTCCTCCTAAACGTGCTCTGCTTTGTACTGTGTTTCCTTTGTGAATACTTCATCATACATAGTAGTTTCTATTTAGGTGTATAATGTAAACGCATCAATTGATCTCTAGGTGTTTACTTTTAAATAACTCACTGACAATTTATAATATAGGTGCTTGCTCAAAATCTTGTTACTCATATAAGGGAAATAAGTAAATAAGCCATCAAATAAATAAGAATATAAAATATAAATGTCTTGCAACTCTGAGATTGAGCTATGCCCAAGCTAAAGTCTTATGTGAAGATAGGTTTTGGGCATGTGATTCCAGTAAGCAGCTCTGAGAGGCAGGGACAGGGCATTGTGGAAGAAGGCAAAGTAATGTAAGATTGCAAAATCTTAAAAACTAAAGGTCAGGACATCAGCTCCTTGACTTCTATGTAGGTGGGACATTTTTTTGTAGTGTCCTGAAATTGTTTTGTGTGGGCTTCCAAGTGCTGATTGTTAATTTTCAGGAATTTTGCAAGCTGATTTTCAAACCACTGGTAGTTTGAAATTGGCCATGGTGGTGGTATTTATGCTATGTAAATCAGCAAACACTCCCCATCAGGGCATTTATTTTTTTCCCCAGGAACACCATTCATTCACATTTCTTTCTGTTCCATCAGAGTCCACAGACTACAATGACATGTTTTGTCGATAAAGTTTTATTGGAACAAAGCCACACCCATTCATTTATGTATTATCTATGACTGCTTTGGCACTGCAAAGTCAGATTTCCATAGTCAGGACACAGACTATATGGCCTACAAACCCTAAAATATTTATTATATGGTTCTTTACGGAAAAAGTTTGTCAAGCCCTGGGTTGAACTATGCTGAGTGAATTTTCTGCTGTGGTAAAACAGAACCCAACAGCAAGATCATTCCACTTATCTCCTTGCATTTTTTTATGAGTATAAGGGGGCTACCCTCACTCTTCTCTGAGTAAGGTTTATGCACATCTATCCCAATCCTTGTGCTTCGCTCCCCATATGAAGGTACATTTCTTTGCTCCCTAAATTTATCTGGCAGTTATAGAAAGATTTTAAACAGCAGCAGATTTTATGCTCCCAGACCCTGGTAATAACCACATCCTAGAAAAACAATGTAGCAAGATTTCTTTTCCGTTTTTCCCCTAGCACTATGTATATCAGTTTCTCCTTTGTGTAGCTACTGGCTTAACCTATGTCTCCATCTTGTCCTTCAGTTTTGCATAATCCAAGTTCCCCACTACTCCATCCATTGACTTCAGTGTGTCTCTGATCCCAGAGAGCCAAGGGGCAACTTTGATCTTCATAACAGTGATCTTAAGACTCTCCTTCTTTACTTGTTTTCTAGGTCTTTGTTGAACTCCATTTTCCCATCACTCACGACTAAAATAAAATGAGCATAGCTCATACAGACCTAAAGCAATCTATAAAGCTTCTCTTTGATTCTCAAGCCTTCCCTATATTTATTATTCTCAAGAAATTTTTTGAAATGTTATTTAATTCAACATGTATATAACTATATTTATTTTTAAAGCATGGCTGCTCTTTTCCAAATTTGACGATTCCACTTATTAACTGCTAATCCCAATATGAATCATAATGGCTGATCAGAATTTAACACAATTCAAAAACATGAGAAATCTCTTAAAGAATTAGATGCCAAATAAAAATTATGCTGTGATTAAAATCCATTATATTTTTTCAAGTGTATTTTGAAATTACCTTGATCCAAAACGCAGCCATAAAGGTGAAAACTAAAAACAATTTTTTAATTTCTTTTTCTAAGATTCTAAATATCAGAAGAATGCCACCTCCTTATAATTATTAGGAAAAGAAAAAAAGTTGAGTTAGTTTTGCTTTCATCATCAAAGCAGATTTTAGGTGTTGTATTTGTCAAGAATCTTGCAATGAACGAAATCCAGCTTAAACAAAACTAAGCTTAATGGAAATAAGTACAGAGGTGAAAGCTATATATACTTGGCTAGATCCAACAGTTTCTCTCTCTCTCTCGCTCGCTCTCTATCTCTCTCTGTGTCTTTCTATCTCTATCTCTATCTCTATCTCTATCTCTAGTCTCTGCTTCTCCTCTGTTGGCTTTATTCTCAGGCAGACTTCTATATGTAGCAAAAACGACATTCTATAACAGCTTTAAGCTAACATATTACCTGGTAGGTGTTGAAAAGGAAAATAGCCTCTTTACTAATAGCTCAAGATAATGTATCCTAGGAGGACTTTGATAGTCTCAGCCAATAGGAACATGTTTGCCTTTTCCTGACCTGATCAATGTGCTCAGGGAAAATGGAATACTCTGATGGGCCAGGGCTGAATCACATGCTCCCACCCGTGGTATTTAAGGCAAAACCACATATAAGCCTCAAATAATAATGGATTCTGTTAAAAAAACATAAACAGCAGAGGAAGGAAAAAGAGGGTCATTGCATCTACCAATGTCTTCTCTATGAACTATAAATAGCTTCTTGTTTCTTATGTGAAAATTCCCTTTATGATGAAGGTGTGCACTGACATGAAATATAACTAAAAATTGAGCACTGTTGTTCTTTCTAAAAGGGCTTGATCTAGTTCAGATGAAAGAATAACGAATAAGTGGATGAATGAACAAGTGATTAAGCATGGACTCATCTTCTCTGTCCAGGGTAATTCCCACATTCAAGAACTTCAAGGTCAAAGTGATCATTTATCAATTCTTCAAAGAGGTACAATCAACTGAGACAGCTCAGGCCTGTGGAAGTGACCAGGTTTGAACTTAACAGCAAAGTTCTCAAGATCACGAACTTTAAAGTCTTCCCTCAAATATCCCTATAAAGACAAGGAAGTCAGTATCTGATGCCTCACTTGAAACTTGTGAATCCCTATATTTTGCAAATTGCCTCACTTTTCAATAACTTTAAATCCCAAATTCTCAAAAGAAAGTACTTATGTCTGCTGTTTGGTATAAAATCATTTTTAATTTAGAAGGAAGCTTCATAAGGATCCTGAATGAGATTCTTTGGTACTTTTAAGGGTCCTAGAGATTATTTGCTATGATTTCAAATTCAAAGCGTAAGACTTTTTTTTTCTTGATATGTTTAAGAAACCATTTTTCTCTGTCTCTGTCTGAGACATAAAGAAAAATAGTATATTCTTTGGGAAAAGGCAAAAGTGGAGGAAGAGTAGAGAATGCAGCAGAGATGGTTAAATGACCACATGTGCAAATATTTTACATTTGACGGATGTTTACGTCTCATCATTTTGGAGTTAGTTTTCTCCTGTGTGAAGCGAAAAGGAAAGATATTGTTATCTTTATTTAACGAATCAGTAACTGTAAAATTAGAAAGTTAAGGAACTAGGGCAAGTTCATGAATCAAGTTAATACATGAGTTCAGCCTGTGATATGGAGCAGGATTATAATTACAATGAAGTTTTCCAATCTCCTTCACTTATTATTAAATTACAGTTGATCAGAAACAGCACCCCTTTAACACGACTTTTCTTCATTTTGAAATGGGGATTAAATAGCACCCACCAAATGAAGTCATCGTGAGGAAAGGGAAAGAATGCACAGACAGCACTGCTCAATAAGGGAATGTCTGTCTTGCAGCCTCTTCAGCAGCTCTCTCTGACTTCACCATGCCAACCTGCCTTGCTTTAGAGAATGTTTGCCTAGAAGAGGGAGAGCAAAAGTGGAAAATAACCATATGTTGAACTTGCTCAGATGTGAGAAGAGAGGCACTAGAAAAAACTTTGTCTGACAATTCATTCTGCAGACCAACAAGAGGTGTTACTGGTTGAGCATGGATTGACTGACATGGGAGAAAGGGCTTGGGGCTCAAGATGGTGAAGTCACTCCCAGGTGAGATGGACAGGAAGGGAAATGTATGAATACTGAATGCCATTTCCTTAGGAAACATTTGCAGGCGGATGACTGAAAATTAGCTAGGACCTCTATTGGTCCATACAAGGAAAGTTTGGCAGCCTCATAAAAATTTTCTATACTGAGATGCTAGTTTTAAGGACTTAAACACTAAAGTACAAATTTTAAGGAATAAAATGCTAGCAAAGTTGGTGCATTTTTCCCATGCAAGTCTTGATAGTTACAGACCTTTAATGTTTATTTACAACCAAAAAGTTGCTGCAGACATTTGTATCAGGTGGGAGGAGAAACTGTGCGTAAGCTAAGTGTTGTAAGGTCTGGGTTAGCAATTTAGACAATTTTTCAGAGTCCTTCCAGGCCCATAAGTGTTACAACGTTCTATTTCATTTAATACTCAATGAATATTAACTGTAGATTCATTCTAGTTCTCATGAGTCCACAATTCTTCCACTTTAAAAAGAAAATACAGACATTTGAAATGTTTCTTAGAGCTTATTCACATGATGTTCTTGCTCTAACTGGAAGAAAATTTAATATGGTAAATAAAATGATCATCATGACATTTGTATTTTGATAGCAAGTAAAGAAGTTGTTCACCTCAACAAGAGTATACACCTCTGAACTGAGAGGTAAGAGAGAGTTTCTCAAAGTGTTTGCAAAATCAAAAATGGTCATGTGGAAGAAAATATAATTGAAGAATCAAAACAGATATTTCTAGGCTGGCTCCATGGCCAAGTGGTTAAACTTCCGTGTGCTCAGCTTCGGCAGGCCAGGGTTTGCGGGTTTGGATCCTGGGTGCAGGCCTACTCCGCTCATCAGCCATGCTGTGGAGGCATCCCACGTGCAAAGTAGAGGAAGACTGTCACAGATGTTAGCTCAGGGCTAATCTTCCTCAAGGAAAAAAAAAAGAGGAGGATTGACAATGGATGTGAGCTCAGAAAGGATCTTCCTGACAAACAAAAACAAAGACAAAAAGTAGATATTTCTGATATCTGTTATTATTATTATTTGAAAGAAACTGTTTTCCCCTTTCCTTTAATTCTTGATAATGTAATGAGTCTAAGATTAATAATATGCAAATACTCCTAGCATGTTGCACACATCCAAGTCCCATCCGTCACAAATAGGGCTAACTTTGCTCCTTTAGCTTCTCCCCACCAAACATCCCACCTTGTGCAATCCAGTTGTTTTGAGCTGCAGAGTCTGATATTGTGCAGAAAAAGAAAAGATGTGAGAAATGGGAGAAGAAAAACTTGCCATAAGAGGCCGAGTAAAGACATGTAATAAAACTGAGGAAAAAAAAAAAAAGAAAAGATGTCACATAGGCTAGAGTAGCAGGAGGAGAAAGGGGTATCTTTCTATGTTTGAACAGTGTGGATAACTGAAACCAGAGTGGGAAGAGATTATGATGGGTATTGAGTTTTCACTAGAGGGAGATTTATCATTCAACCACTTGGATTCTCTGGACACGTGGGTACAAGAATCAAAAAAGATATATTTGGAGGGTTCATCTAAGATTTTGAAATATCCTAGGATAAAAGCCAGAAATGCTAGAGATTTAGAAGGATGATACAAACAAGTTTCTATGAATTAGAAAGTCAAAGAACTATTATGAAGATGACAATACAATGAAGCCAGGGTACAAAGTTGAGGAAAATATCTATTTAGAAGTGGATATACCAGCCATAGATCCAAACAAATGCAGCCCTACATAGTCCACTACATTGAGGAAACTAAAAATATTCCCTTAAGAAGTGTTAAAATAGAATATAGTCTTTGCCTCTTTGTTGACACACACCCACACACACCCACATTCAGTTTCTTATGAAATTTGCATCTTTATTGGAAGTAAAGAAGAGCTCCACGTCCAGCTTGCATGAGTGCATTCTTCCCATCTTTCTGTGGGCAAAACTGAATCTTTGTCGGGGTTGGTGCTAACAGGGGACTTAGAATTAAAAGAACTTTTTAATTTTCTGTGTAAGTTGTTTGCTAAAAGAACTTGGAAAATAGGTGAGAAATAATATTTTACAAAGTGAGTAAGGTGTTGAGCCATCACTAGAATATACTACAGACATTGAATACCAATGTAAACGATTACAGACAGAGAAAAGTCACCATTTCAATTAATCTTCAAGCCTTGCATTGGGATATAAAGCTGTAAAGAAAAGTGTTTCTATAAAGGCACTAACTCAGCGCACTAGAGCTGGGGTAAGCCAACCACTGTCTGGGGGCCAAATCTGGCCCAGTACATGTTTTTTTACCATTACAGAAAGGTTTTTAATTTTTAAGTAATTGGAAAAAATATCAAAAGAAGAATTATATTTGATGACATGTGAAAATATATGAAATTCAAACTTCAGTGTCCATAGTAAAGTTTTATTGTGACAGTCACACTCAATCATTTACGTATTGTCTGTGCTACTTTCTTACTACAAAGCCAGAGTTGAGAAGTTGAGGGAGAGACCATATATGGTCTGTAAAGCCTAAAATTTTTACTATCTCCCTTTACGGAAAAAGTCTGCCAACCACTGCACTAGAATAAGAATATAACAGAATAGAAGACACGTCTGCCTCTGCCAACTTCATAACTGTACATTAAAACCAAGGGAAACGTACTCTGTCTCATGGATAGGCTGCATTAACTCTAGCGGACAGTTTCACAAGGGAGAGTAGAGCAAGACATGGAGGCTCAGAAGTAGTTAAAATGGAAGTGATTTGGAGTAAAGAATTCAAAAGCGCTGCTGGAATCCATGGTTCTTTCAAAATCTTCCAGATTCTTACTGTTGGCAAAACAAATCAGAGCTGAAGAGGAAGATGAGGACAAATTAGAAGTTATCAGGAAATCGGATCAACTAAAGAAATTCTAACTGAGATACAGGGATGAATCAGATAAACCAGAAGGGATATAAGTTTCTCTGCCTTTAAAAGACCAAAGATGCCAGAGGGCTGAAATAAATAGATTCCCAGGTCTTAATCAGCGGGCTCCACCCATTATCCCTGTGATTGGACCTGAAAGGAATCACAGTGCTTGCTTGCATAGCTATTGAGAACTCAGCTGGGGTAGAACTAGGCACACATTTGCTTTGATTTGGGCAAAGAAGAACATCTTTCAGTGGTAAACAACTATTAATATTGTTATAAAGGAAACAAAATTTTTTCATCAAAGTACTGTTCAGCGATTGCTGGAAAGTGAGAGAAATAAATGGTACGTCGCCTTCCCCCAGCCTAAAGTTAAAAAGGACTGTGATGAACCCAGTAGGGCTCTGCTTGGCAGTGTTTCTGGAAGTTTTCCAGATGAAGTACACAGCACTCACCAAGCTCTCCTCCTCCCCTGCCCTGAGGAAAAGAATGAAAAGTAAGGGAGTCAGTGTGTGATAGATTGTCAATGAAAGGATCATCCAAAAGCCCCATTTCAATACGGATTTGCCTTTGAAGGCATCTGTGAAGACTGACCAGGGTAAACGTGTGAAAAGGATGAAAATTTTAACTCATAAATTTCCCAGTCTTTTTACCTCATTAAATGAAGAGAATGCTCTCTTTCCCTGTTTAGTTTCTCCTTGATAGTGACTCTTTCACTGTGTGCCTTTGTCAGAATATCATGATACAGAATCAGATAATAGGCAGAGACAAAGAAGGAAAGAAGTCCACAGAGTAGGGAAAGACCTTTTATGAGACAATTAAGATTACCTACATAATAGGAGTAATTAGAGAGTGGAAAATAAAGACAAGAAGAAAAACTGCATAGTGACTGGGACACATTGAAAAGGGGGGGTTACTATCACTTATTTACACTCAGATATGTTTTGAGGCATTACCTTTAGAGAAAGACAGACTCCAAAGCAATAAGAATAGAAGAGAATTGGAGAGAAGAGAAAAGAGAAAATGAAAAGAGGTCCAGAATTTGAATATCAGAAATATCATTACATTTAGGTGTCTGCATAGCTGTTTCAATATGACCATGAATAACACGGGATCTGGAGTTCTAGGAGTCCTAAAGTTTATGACATCTTTTTATCGTGTAGAGCACATATTCAATAGGTGACCGCTGCCTGAGATCCCTTATTTGGAATAGTCCTTCATTCACAGGAGTGAATCAGATTCACAGCCTAGTTCACTGGCCATAGACTTTTACTGCGCCCTGAAGATTTTTGGTTGACCTGCTTTTGGCAAGCCATCCTGGGCATTCCTTTGCTTTGTTTTCTTGTTGACAAGTTAAATTATTTTTCTATAACTTTTCCTTCTAATTTGTAAACATGTAGCCATAAATCTCATTTTTGAGGTGATACAATGACTATTCACTTTTCTAGAAGGACAATAGACTCAATTTTCTCTACTCTCGAGAATATCTTGACAGCATATTTGCTCTAATGCTCTAAAAGGCTGATAAATATAATCAATGCACAGTGAAACATTTATGTGCACAATTCCATTTCTAATGCATTTTCAAAATATCTGTCAGCTCCACTTAAGTAAAAGTTTAAAACTTTGTTATTTCCGTAATCAGACAAAGGGTATGTCACAAAATCTTTTAAATGTAAAGGACTAGTACATTTTGGGTGGCATTTTAATACGTTGGTGCAGCAGCCTGACAAAATTGTCTCCAATTAGACCTCCCACAAGTGAGAAAGTAATTTAAGCTCAAAGATTGAGCACTTTTTTCCAACCTGAAAATGACTGTTTTAAGAAATGTCTTTAGAGGTATCCCTCTACTGAATAGTGAGGGTTAATATAAGTGAAGAGCAAACGTATCAAATTAAAATGACTTTTGATGAATGGTAATTACTCCTCCACTGAAGAGAATTATTATGTCGAAGAGTCAGCAAAGCAGATCCATATGCAGTCATCCAATTCAACAATCATTTATTGAGTGTCTTCTTTAGGAAAGGCAATGTACTAGGTATTGGGGTACACAGATGAGAAAACCACAAGCTATTGAAATACGCGTCATTTTCTCTACTATAATGCCAAATGTACAATAGAGTTACAGTGTGCTATTGGAGAGGGAGAAAAATTATGCTGACTTGCTGATTGAGGACAACTTCATGCCCCATGTAGGTTTAAGCTGGGACTTCGAGGGTTGGAACTAATGAGAAAATTTGGGGAAAAGAAGTGAGCAAAAGTAGACAAGCTCACATAGTATGATGTAGGCAATAGAAATATGAATAGACTAGAGGAACTAATTCAAAAGACGCTTCAGA
Organism: Equus przewalskii; assembly: GCF_037783145.1. NCBI lineage: Eukaryota > Metazoa > Chordata > Mammalia > Perissodactyla > Equidae > Equus > Equus przewalskii. The sequence goes on along the minus strand of NC_091833.1, from coordinate 72,487,728 downwards.
GATTGAATTAACAGGGCCTAGGACATAGCGGCATAAGATTTGGGTAAGAGTCAAGGTTGGAAAGTTCCCTTTGGATACATCTGTCGGCAGGGTTATGTCCCTAAGTGATTTGAAAATTCAGGAGAAAAGGCAGGTTTTTAGGATAAGGAAATCAATTCTGTTTTGAACATATCATATTTGGGGTAACTATCAGACGTTCAACCGGAAATATCCAGCAAACAGTTTAAAATTCTAGTTTCTGGAACACAGAAGATGCTTCAATCAATTACTTATTCAATGAATAGATTTGAGTACCTATAATGTATCAAGCACTGTGGTGGAAACAGATAGTATAAAATTCAGTCAACATAACCCCACTCTTTAGAAGCTTCCAATCTAATGGCGGAGTTAGACCTGTAAACTATCACTGCAAATCAATGTAAAATGTGGGTTCCTTAAAAAAAAAGAGTCATGTATAAAAAGCTTGTAGAAGGAAATGGAGGAGAGCGCAGGCATGTAACTCCACCTGAGAAGAAGGGAAGGCTGGTTTCAGGGTTAAGGCAGGGCTGGCTCTAGGAAAGGTTGACCATGTCATCTCACTCTCTTTGGCCAACACTCCTCTTTATGGACCTGGTTATATCCTGCTAAGAACTTCCATAGTGGTACCACTCCAAGGTAATGCTCCTGCTCTTAAAATATTTCTGTATCCCTCCTTATCTGAACATCTGCTCCTACCATTTTTCATCTGCAATGAAAAGTTTTCTCACAAGACTAACGTAAGTAGCACGATATTAAAGGTATATATTCTTTCCAATATAGGGGATTTTGTTCCCTTGAACTGCAAACTTGTACATACCACTGTCTGTTTGTTATATTTACTTGGTCTCAAACATGATATTCAGAACAAACTTACTGAAAGGCCTCCCTCCTTCTCACCCTGCATAACACGTGCTTCTCTCTCAAGATTCCTCATCTCAGTAAACGGCACCTTGGGTCTTCTGGTTGCTCAGCCAAAAGACGTTGGAATCTTTTTTCTCACATTCCCACACCCTAAATGGTCTTTCTGATCTTACTCTGGCTCTCAAGGCAGCAGTTAGAGTGATTTTTTTTAAAAAAACATCTGATCTAGTTATTGTTCAGTTTTAGCTTTCTAGCTTTCTCAGAGTAAAAGCCAAAATCCTCACAATAATCAATAGGGCCCTAAAGACCTCTCTCATTTTCTCTCTTGAATCACTCCAGGCAGACACTCACAATTCTCTGTTATCTCTCAAATACAACAGGCATATTCCCACCTCAGGGGCTTTGTACTTGCTGTTTCCTCTGCATCAAATGATCTTTCCCCAGACATCTCTGTACTTGCTCTCTCACTTCATTCAAGGGTTTCCTTAAGTTTCTTGTTTTCAGCAGAACCTACTATGATCACGCTATCTAGAAGTTTAATCTACTTCCTCACACATATGCACACATAGAGTATACTTCCTCTACTTTTTCTTTGTTTTGTTTTACTCTTTAATACTCTCCACCAGAATGTAACTTCCATGAGTTCAGGGTTTTTGTCCATTTTCTTTTCACTACTATCCTCTGTACCAAAACAGTGCCAGAAACATAGGAGGTGACCAATAAATATGTCAAATTAATACATTAAAGCTGAATGAATTATAACCTTGAATAATCATGAAATTTATTCCTTTAATAGGAAGGAAGGAAGGAGGGTAGGAAAGAAGGGATGGGGAAGGGAAGGAAAGGATGGGGGAGGAAGGGGGGAAGAGAGGAGGGAAAGAAGAGAAAAAGGGAAAGAAAAAAGAGAGGGAAAATAGGTGATGCATTTTCCAAGACAATTTACAGGGTATCCATGCAAGATACCCCGGTCACATTAGGAGAGTCTTACTCCCAGATCTTCCTGTCAGAGCTTAAACTGAATGTAGGACTGCATTATCAGAAATGTTGACATTAAAGAAGGAATGCATATATGATAAAAAGGGAATCCAAGGGACAAATTTTGGTTGGGATCAGTTACCTTCTCTGTAACATTGGACTTTTCCCAATTACTAATTTAGAAGTAATCACTCTCTTTTCTGGGTTCTTAACATTATTTTGTATATTTTTGTCTCTTATAGTACTACTGGCAGCCAGAATATCTAATTATGTATTTTCAATTGCTTCTACTTGACTGTGAAATAAAGAGGGCAATGATAGTGCCCCATTTCTCTTTGACCCCCAATCTAGCATACTACCAATCACATGTTAAGTCCTCAATAAATGTTTATTGAACTTAATTGTGCAGAGAATAGAGAAATATAAACAGCAACCTTAAAAGGACAAACATACTCAAATTTAACTTTAATACAAGCCTCTAGCTCTCCTCCTCCCTCATGTACTTTCAGGATGGTCAGATTTGAATGAGTGACAAAATAAAACATACATTTTTTTCTTTTTTCTATGTCATGCCCCAAGTTATCAGTCTTCCAGGTCACCCTTCAACCTACACTTAAATTCAAACATTATTCATCTGGAGCCTGTACTTTCATGACTACAAGGAATCCAGCACCTTCCACCAGTACTTCTGATATTTACTGTTCATCTCCTCTGGCCAGTGCATACCTAATATTCCAGAAATTTGGGGGTATCTTTAACTCACCTCCCTGACAAAATATACATACCAACCTCTCTCTTTATCCTTTAAATTACCACTCATTTTAGACTTTTGAATTGAACATTCTAGGAGTTTAGAAATAACATAATAAAAAAATCAAAATTAATTTACATCTGCATGACTATAATGACTATAAAAATGAGGGAGAGTCCACCACCAAAAATTTACAGCTTCTATCCTTAAAGCTATTGAGAGCTCAGAAATATCAGAGCCCAGTCTTAAAGCAATACATGAAATAAATTAACATAAGCCAGCAATTAAAAATTATGGTGTATAAAGTAGTAGTAAGCACTGGGGACTCTAGAACTTAGTGCTGAAGAAAGTGGGACCATTTATACAAATCCTCAGACATTTGGAAACTCATTCTGGGTCCTGAAATTATTGCAGCAAGACACCTAAAACAATTTTTGAAAATAAATAAACTTTTCTGAATATTTATGTTATAAGGATATAAATCTAACAGTCCAATGAATGAATGGTGATGATTTAAAACTTGAACTGAATTTGTTTCCCTAGAATTTCCATTTACGAAAACTTTCAGTTAAATAATACTTGTTTGGGGTTATGTTTTGAGAATGCATGCTCATACTTTTGGCCAGTTGCTTTGCTTAAATGTATTTGAATCTTCACAGTCATTCAAGGTTCGTCTTACTTTCCTATCTTCACAGGTGAGCACAGATAAGAAAACAGATTCAACGTCTCTGCAGCTCACCCTCTCAGTCCACTATACACACTGCTCCAAAGAGAGTGAATATAAGAAACTGTTTACTTCTTCGATCCTTTCCATATTGAAGAATCCCATGAAGTTAAGAATAGCACAAAGGATAGCCTGAAGATACTTACTGCGGTGCAAACACATATTAATTGTGACTGAGACATTTTTATTATTCATCAATATTTCCCTTATCTTTGACACTGTGCTTATATATACTTAAAAAGCAAGCGAATGCTAAAATTCTAACCAGTCTGTCATTTGAATGATTTCTTGCCTATTGTTTTAAAACACATTTAGAAATGTGTTTTTATGTTTACAGAACACAATATCTATTCTTTTTTCTTGAATAAATTTAAAACATATCTGTATTCATGAGGATAGTTCTTATTACATTCTCACTAAAAGCAAAGAAGACCTCTCATTATTTCTGCAAGGATTTTTGTAAGGGGTAAGGGGAAAAGGATGGGATAATTTGAAGATCTTTGCATTACAAAGGTCATCCACAGAGCAAAGATTAAGAACCTCTGTAAAACAAAATTCAAAACAAAATCTTTCTTGAGATCTGAAGCTAAGAAAACATCATTTGTCTTAAGAATGCATTGTCTAAAACACTTAACAGACTAGTATGCACAGGTGGTCCTTAATAGATACTATTTTAATACCATGATTTGTAATGCACTTAAATGAGGCTTGCTGCAGAATATGGGAAATTTTTACATATACCTGCTTACAGCATTGTCATTTAAATGCTTTACTTCAAGATTTATAAACATCTTTTTAAAAAATTTTTTCATGCTGTGTAAGTGTTGCTTTTATATTGTGGTCAAGTGTTAAAACAGGATTAAATAATTAACTTATTGGGGCTGGCCTCGTGGTGTGGTGGTTAAGTAAGCGTTCTCCATTTCAGTGACCTGGGGTTTGCAGGTTCAGTTCTGGGGTACAGACCTACACACCACTCCTCAAGCCACGCTGTGGTGGCATCCCACATAAAAGAGAGGAAGATTGGCACAGATGTTAGCTCAGGGACATTCTTCCTCAAGCAAAAATATTATAAATCTATATAGAAATAAATGAATTAAGGCCCAACACAAGCATGTCTAACAAAACCAGCATTCAGATATGATGAGTTCTATAGAGCAAATTATCAAGCCAAGTAATCAAGAGATGTCTTTCAAAATCACTTTTTGTTTAGTGAACTTTTTGTTTAAGATTATATATAGAATTAAATCACTGTTCACTATTATCATTGTAATATAGAAATTTGTAACTCAAGAATTTAAAAACTTAATAGAGATGTCTGCTTTCAAGTGGAATGGAGCAGCTTGCAACAGATCAGTGCTCCACCTGGAACAACCCAAAAAAAGCTGGATAAAATGAAAAGCTCAGAGAGCTGTTTAGGAAATAAGAACAGAGGGGTTTGAACTCCAGAGTGAGAAGAATCTAGAAAAGGTAAGTGTGCTTCTACATTTCTGAACCATGAGTTTGGAGAAACCTTGAATATTATTGATATCACTCCTTGATTAGTGTATGTTGCACGACACAGTTGACTTTAAGAAAGGCAGATTTTCCTGGATGGATCTGATCTAATCATTTGAAATCTTCAGTTCACTCAGTTGAAAATCTTGGGGGGACATGGGTTGGACCAGAAATAGACTGAGCCTTACCAGAGCGACAATCAGCCTCTACTCAGCAAAATCCCTGATGGATTAAGGGACCACCCTCTTCAACTAATGGAAAGGGTAAACTCTCTCCAGAAAAGGTAGTGTCTTCTGGAATCTCTACAACATCCAGCACTCAATCAAACATAACTAGCCCTGCCAAAAGTCATGACTACGTGGTTGAAAACAATAGAAAAAAAATAGACAATAAAAACAGACCTACCAGTGACCCAGATGTTAGCTAGTTAACAAAAAGCTTTAAAGTTAACTGTTATTAATATGTTCTAGAAAATAAGTAAAAATGGTGACAAAAAAGATAAAGTGAAGAATTTCACTATAGAATTGAACTATGAAAAAATATCTAGAAGTACTGAACTGAAAAAATGCATCATAGATGGTCTTCTGTTATCTATGAAAAAATACACGGCAGAATTGTCTGAAATGAAAGAAAATGACCAAATAGTCATTATTCATCTTGACTATGCCACTTTTAATTAAAAAGTATAAAGTAATTTTACAAAATGCCACTTAAGAACCAATTCTCAAATTCCTCAAGGCAAGAGCTTCAATAGCAGTTGTTACTTATTTAGGCGATTCACGCCCAACTGTACACTTCTTGTTGTTAGTGCCATCCAGTCAATTCCAATGCCTAGCAACCCTGTGTAGGGGAGAGTGGAAGCCTGCCCAGTCTTTTTGCTCCAGCTCTCAGACAATGCTCTACTGCTGTTCATATTGTCATACACTTCAGAAGAGTTTAAATTTTTGTTCTTCAAATCTGGAAAATAAAATGTCAATTAACCAAGAGCATAAATACCCAACCTTTAACACTAAGGTTACTGGAATTCTGGAGGCACAAGAATTCACAGATTGGTAAAGTTTAGGAGGTGCCACAAGTCTAAAGCTAAACTTCTCTGAAGACTTCAGGTTAAAAAAAAAAAGATTCAAAAGTTATTTCGAAAGATACACCTAATTACTGTTTCTCAAATTCATGAAGTCTTGTCACAAGCATCCTATTATGAATGTCTTTAATTTGATTTCTCTCAGATATGTGAAAAACTGCAAAGAAACTAGCCCAAGGATTAATTTTATTCCTTAATCCCTTGTCATAATCTGGTCATAAGACGCTTAGAAAGTGCTAAACAACAAATAAACAGCTTCTTACAAATCATAGTCTACTTGATCCAAGGAAACACAGATATTAATATACCTATAAGGTATTGATTCTACTTATATATTAATTGTTTTTGTTTTGTTCTTAAATACAACATTGAAAGTTTTTTTGAACACATGAAATAGCCAAGAAGTTTTACATGAGGAATACGAAAATAAGCATACACCAAGCTTTTTGTTTCTATTTCTATGGCAGAAAATTTTATTAACCCAAAATAGTGCCAGCTTTCTTTTGAGAGATTGGTTTTTGTGAATAAAAATCTACTTATTGTAGGATTCTTGAGTTAGTACACTAATAATGGATATTAGCTATTATTATTACATATTTAAAATTATTAATGTTCAAATAAAAAGAAAAACTATTAATCAAAATTCCCCATTCTAGTTAAGAGAAATTTATTGACATTTAGTAATCAGAGGGCCATAACTTTATTTTTCTCAAAAAACAAAACATTTTGTGTGATTATAGTTACTTATATCCCATAGGGTTTGAAAATATATTTTACATAAAGTAAAATAATAAAAGATATTACAGTAATCAAGGTGAAATCATATAAAATTGTTTTGTAAATAATAATAACAAATGTAAGCCAGTAAGATGTGGGTTTATAGTAAATTATTATGAAATAGATTACAGATTTATTCATATATACGAATTAGAAGCCTTTACTCTTAAAATAAGACAATATTTTCTCATTTTACACCTATTATTGAATATTACAGAGAAGTCTGCTGAAATGGGGTAAAATGAACTCTTTCTGCGAATGCTTCATTTTTTAGTAGTCATTAAAGTGAAACAAACCTGCAAAACATTTAATTTCTGAGCTTTAGACATCACTATGAATTACCTTTTCTGAATTTTTGACCCTTTCAACAATTCAACACTTGTATTTATTTCAGGGTTGGTCAGTATAAAATTTCACATTGGTATGTGAATGGTTTTTATTTCTGGAGTCAATCTTAAACTGTACTACAGGTGCATGGTAAAAATGACTTAGCAAAGGAAATAATATTGAGCTTCCCAGATTCTAATTGCTTGGTTGAAGAATGACTAATAAACACTAAATAAATGAGAGAATATCCAAGAAATATATTACCTATATTTATCATGATTAAATATGGTTTATGGTTTATGTAACTCTCACATTTGAGATGCCTGGGGCTTGCGGTCTACTGTATTCTACAGTAGGCAAGGTGAAGAAAGAAATGACATTTTGGTCAGCCCTAGCCCCTGTCCAACAGTTAGGAAAAAAATATTTCCTTCGATTCAGCTTTATACAGATGAAAGCAAATGAGCTTTGGAACTGATGGATCTTTGTTCCAATCCTGCTCCTGCCTCTTTGTTAGCTTTTGGAAATTAAGTTAATTGCTTTAACCTGAGTTTCTTTATCTGTAAAATGATACACATGTAGTTATTCCTACCTATATAAGAATAAATATATTTCAAGTTCTTTGCCCTTAGTAGGCCTTAAATAGAGGGTAGATATTACTGAGTGGCCTGGCCTCCACCGGCAAGTCTTCTATTCAGTGGTTCAAAAGAGTTAATTAACAGAAAACAGCATTAATCAAGGTTAAATCTGAGGTATGTGTAAAATGACTAAAACTAAAATTCATGGTATGCTCTGCTTCTTGGAATCAAATCTTGCAATGAACATTTCTCATCTTGCTAATACACAAGTATGATGAATTTCTCAACGGTTGCTTTCCTAGTGAGCCCTGCCAGGTCTTGTGGTGGGTGTGACTCTTGCTTGGGCACTCAAGACACTATTGCCTGGAGCACATTTCCGGCTCAGCTGAGGGAAGCCTCTATTTACTCCTAGCATTGCTAGATACCTTTGTTCCCTCCTCCTTGCTCATGAAAATTAGAAAATGTGAGGCATGTGTAAGTGTATTTCTCCTTTCCAGACTCTTCCATCACCAATGCCACTCTTCACCTTCCTTTTCAAGAGAAATTGGTGTTTTCCTCAATGCTTTTTTTTATACATACTTTGAGGTATATGTAACTGTATTTCTCTCTTGGTCTTTATCTCCTATTTGGAGCTCATTTTCCAGACTGAGGATCCGTACAAAAGAACTACAGAATTTCTAGGGAACATCATGAATGCACTTACTGAAATTACGTAAGATACGTGTTATTGCTAAACCTGACTTACTGAGATTCAGTTAAAAGGTCAACTCCACCATTAAAGTTTTCCTAATGAGCCCGGCCCCACTCTGAACTCCAATAGCGATTTATAACCCTTTCAGTTCATTTCATACTTTGCCTTGTATTATAGCTTTGTATGTACATGACTTCGGTTTTGTGTTTTTTTCTTAAGCACCTCAGAACAGCATGAGGGAGAAGAAAGAACATGAACTTTGTGTCACATAAACTCAGGTTGAAATTCCAACCTCACAGTTACTAGCTATGTGGCCTTAAAATAGTTACCTTAATCTTGGCTCAGTTGCTTACTTACTGTATGACATTTAACCTCTATGTGTCCCAGTCTACTCATCTGTAAAATGGGGAAATAAAAATAGTTTTTTGTTAATATACAAGTATTGTGATGACTAAATCAGATATTTCATGTTAAGCATTTAGAATAATTATGGTACATGGTAAGTACATTAAAATGTTAACAATAATTATATTGCAAAATTATTATTATTAAACTCTCTAAATTTTAATTTTCACAATGTGTATAATCATACTTTCTTTTCAGGGATGTTGCATGAGCTAAAAATGACATTTTATAAAAAGAATACCTAGAATATTTTCTGACACCTACTGCATATTTTGTAAATATTGGTCTATCTTCTACCCCAAACCCACATTAAAATCTAATTTTCTTTAGAACAAATAGAATGTTTTACTCATTTTTGAAACTTCCAAATCTTTTTTGTACATAATTGTATCTCAATAAATGTTTGTTGAATTAAATTAAATCAAATAAAATTGATTCAATAGCATTCTGTGAAATAAATTTTTGTTGGTGGAGCTGGTTTTTCCCAGAAATATTCAGTGGTTTCATTTCCAATTTTGAGAATCTGCAGATTCTGACAAATAGTCCTAATATTTGCTATCAATATGTAAATAATTTGAAGACTTCCCCCTCTTTCTCCAAACATCTGGAGAAATTTTTATTTTTATTTTTTTTTGCTGAGGAAGATTTACCCTGAGCTAACATCTGCTGTCAATCTTCCTCTATTTTGTATGTGAGTTGCCTCCACAGCATAGCTGCTATGAGTGGTGTAAGTCTGTACCTGAGAACAGAACCCCGGCTGCCAAAGCAAAGAGTGCCAAACTTAACTATCAGGCCCTGGGCCTCCCCTCATCTTATTCTTAAATGTAAAGAAGATAATATGTTGAAATTCAAGGGGAATTTAAATGAAAAATACGCTATATACTATATATCAAAATCCAGAAATACCTAAACGAAAAATGAAAAGTTTGTTTCACTATCAAGTGAAGAAACTTTAATCTGTTTAACAAATAATTGTTAAATGCATATTATATTTACTTCGGGGCTAGACATTGTGGGCAAGAAAGACACATAAGAAGTGATCATTTTATATTTTTAATACGTAACAGTATTTTAAGTGAAATAAGACATGTGACTGAATGACTATAATACGAAAGAATTTTGATTTGTATGGTAGATGGAGAACAAAGTACTCCATGAGTTCTGAAAATAAGAGTATTTCTTAGCTGAATAGTTAGAAAAGACTAAAACAGGTGGTAACTGAGCTAAATCTTAGGGGGGTATATAAATACCTCCTTATAATAATACTAAATGTGTTGATACGTCAAGAAGGAGAGAAAATTACAGTGGGGTTCTCCAGAGCAAATACGGTCGGAGTGGGTTGAATCATGTCCCGAAAAAGCTATTTTCAAGTCTTAACCCCTGGTACCCATGAATGTGACCTTATTTGGAAATAGGAGTTTTGCAGATGTAATCAAGTTAAGATGAAGTCACAATGGATTACGGTGGACCCTATCTCCACCGGCTGGTATCCCTGTAAGGAGAGGAAGATGCGGAAACACACAAACACACACAGGGACAGAAGCCTTGTGACTACGGAGGCAGACATTGGAGTGATGCAGTTACAAGCCAAGGAACATCCGGGTTTGCCTGCAACCACCGGAAGCAAAGAAGAGGGCACAAAAGATTCTTCCCTAGGGCCTTCAGAGGGAGCCCGGCCCTGCTGACACCTTGATTTCAGACTCCCAGCCTCCAGAACTATGAGACAACAAATTTCTGTTGTTTCAAGCCACCAAGTCGTCGTAATTTGTTATGGCAGCCCTAAGAAACTAATACAATGGTCAAAAAAGATGTTTTCCACACGTTTATCTTCTCTGTTGCAATAAGCTTGAATGAAAACAACTTGAGCTTTAATCCTAGTTTAAATCCTGACTGTGCCATTTTTATTACATGTGTAGCATTGAGGAAATTAACTTATTGTAGCCTTAACTTCACTATAAAAAGGATATTATGATACTTCCAAGTTTTTAAATTTCTTCATGAATCACTTGAGATAAAGTATGTATGTTTGTGATACATAGCGGATATTTAATCAACATAAGCAGTGACAATGTGGTTAGTGATGACTTCTGTACAGGGTCCATTGCTGATTGCAATCACCAAAAGCACTGATGGTGGCATGATAGTTAATAAAATAGGTAACCCTAGATTTAAATTATAGCTTTTTTCAATTTACCTAAGATTTTGAAGATCTAACATGTTCCTGTGACTTTTAAGAATCTTGAAAAGTCAAGGTTTTGTATGAAAATAGATAAACAAGTTACTAGATACACCAGAACTTTTTTCTTTTTTTGCCTAATTACAAGTGTTAGACTTGAGTTGAACATCATGTTTGATTGGCATTGGGTAGTAGGCAGAAGATAGGCTTAAATAAACAAATATGCTATTTAGTAGACCTGGATAAGCAATATGCTGGCATTATATTACACAATACTAAATATAGTACCGGATATTGACACATTTCTTAGTACAGTGTACGAGTGTATAACTTGGGGAATCACATAATCTTTGCTTTGTCCATTTTGATGAATAGAAGACAAACAGTACCATAAAATGAGGTTTAGGAGGTGTGTATGCTAGTGTGCCAGGTAATACCTGACAACTTCTACAGGATAAGCAGCGCATATATTCCTATAGGCTAAAATTCAGGGAGACTTTAAAAAGGGAATCAAATGTGTACCATCAAAGCAAGCACAGCAATAAACAAATAGTTAATAGCACAGGTTCTAAAGTCAGAGAGCCTCAGTTCACCCTCCTTAGCCAAGCATTAACTTTGTGAACTCAGGCAAGTTTCCTAACCTCTGCATGCCTCAATTTTCCTCATCTATAAAGTGGGGATAATCACTAGTATAATAGTATAACATTTAATATAATTATGAATTGAGCTAATACATGTAACCCACTTACAAGAAGAGCGCCTGACATCAGAGTTGGATTTACCATGAAGGCATAAACCTTAGCAGTAGATATGTTCTCTTGCATTGCTCATTCCAAGCCTTAGGAGGCACTCTTGCTATGTTTTCACAGGCTCACATCTTTTTGTAAGTATGCAAAAATCAGAAATTTCTCCATAATCACTTAAGACAGCTGTCTCTTTCCATTCTGATTCCCTCTTCATCAGCTTTCTTTCATGTCAAGTGAATTGGAGTGGCCCTGGGCATTCAGAACCAGCTAAGGGAAAGCTGAGTTGGGGAGATGTGGAGTTTAGGTTTAGCAGGATAATTTGCATGTATAGTTAAGATATTGCTGGCTATCGTGAGGAAGGAATGCATTCCAGGATTACTCTTAGCCTACTGCTGATTTGCCCAGTGTCATGACATGAAGGTACAGAGCAAGAGGATGTATTGCAAGGTGAACTTGTCCTGTAGCACCTGGCAGTGGAAGTATGTGAATAGTTGAGAAGAATTTGAAATGCATGCAGCTAGAAGCCAGTTTCTATAAAATTCTTCCAAGCCTTGTAGCATATACATGATACGAAGTTAATAAAGGTTTTCCCACATTTGAAAACAGTTCAAAAATTGTACATGACATTATAAATAACTAATTGTGATGCTGAAAGAAGTTTTTCTAATATCAGTATTACTAAAACAAATAATAACCAATCAGCTATGCTAGAAGGAAGAGTAAATTATCTTTCTATTCTTTGGTATAGAAAATGATATTGTATAATACATGTTGTATGAAGAGGCAGTCAAAGAGTATGAAGATGTGGGCCAGTTTCGGTGGCCTAGTGGTTAAGTTCAGTGGGCTCCCCTTCAGCAGCCAGGGTTCAGTTCCTGGGGGTGGACCTACACCACTCATTAGTGGCCATGCTGTGGCAGCGGCTCACATACAAAAAGAGGAAGATTGGGAACAGATGTTAGCTTAGGGCAAATCTTCCTCAGCAAAAAGAGGAAGATTGGCAACAGATGTTAGCTCAAGGTGAATCTTCCTTGGCAAAAAAAAAAAAAGCATGAAAACAAAAGAACAGGTAAAGAAAGTAGTATTGAGGTGTTTATGAATTTAATAAAGATATTTTATGTTTTCTGGACTTTATGATCATTATGGTATTTGTTGTAATTTCTTTTCTCATTCTAAATAAATGGTCGCATAAACTTAATTTTATATACATAATTTTCTATTCATTTTCTTAATGAGCCAACAAAATCTTATGAGCTTCAGAATCTATAAAACCTGCATAGGCCCCTGCTCGGTTTATATTAAGTATTAAGTGATAAAACCAGGAAACCATTTAAAAATGTATATGTGAATATATGTATAAATATACATAAATACATACATACACAAATATACATGAATGTTGACAATGCCCAATTTTTAAAAGTAAGACTGAGAGTCCAAAGAAATTTACAGCTCACAGAGAGAGAGTGGTCAGACGCTGTACCACCACCATGTATAATTCTGAGATCCACTGTTTCATTGAAACCATTCAGCAGACATTTATTGAGCTCCCACTAAGTGCTGACTGGAATACAAATTGAACACATCACTGTCTGCATCCTCAAGGAGCAGAGTATCCAGAGAGAGAGAGAGAGTTGATGTAAGACAAACGAATGACAATGATAAGGAAGGAAGGAGAGAGGGAGGGAGGGAGGGAGGGAGGAAGAAAGGGGGGAGAAGGAAGGAAGGAGTTGGGGAAGAAGGAAGGAAGAAGAAAAGGAAGGAAGAAAGCAGGAAGGGTGGCAACATTTCTGCTTCATTTTGTTTGCTTGAGACCTTGGATTTTACAATAACTCTCTGTTAGTTTCTGAGCGTTAGTCACTCTCAAGTTATCCCAAGAGAAATTAATAATACCAAGCAAGAGACATTATATAGGCACAAGCAATTAGAATGCAAAATATTTCCAGATACCACTAAGTGAAAACAGTGTTTCAGCAATGATGTATGACAAGAAAAACAAATGGCTCAGAAGAAAACAATGAAATGAGAACAATGGACACAGGTATTTTCCCTTTCACGCAACTGATATTGCCCTAAAAATTCAAAATCCAATTTTTATAAAATCACTAGTGAAGCTATTCTTCAACATAATATAGAAAATCCCTTTTTTAAATATTCATGTTAATTATTTTTGAAATAAGCCAAAAAATAGCCAAGTGACAAAAGTAGGAAATTAGACTGAAAACATGGGAGCAAAGGTAGTAAATTATATAAATGGAAAAGCTTTGGTGGATTAACATAAAGAAGTAAAAAGAATAGCATAGGAATCAATGATAACATCTTACTGGGTCTTTCATCAATTGAGTTAAATGAAATCTTTGACACATGTTCATTTTACATTTCCATGACAGTCTTAATTTTATACGCTCAAAAACTATCAACAATCATGCCCAATGGTTTTACGTGACAGAGTCAGGTGAAATATGTTGCCAGAGGACTGCACGCTTAATAGATGGCTTACAACCAGGCATGTCTCTTCTTACATCAGAATTGTAATTAGAGGTGAATTACAAGCATTGGTAGAACCTAATATTTCTGACCCTCTATTTCTCTAGCTATTCTTCTCTGCTAAATTTGAGCTTTGTTTTAGTTTTTGGTTTCGCACAGCAGATAAATTATTACCCACTGGGAGCAGCAATAATTGAGAATTTGGTTTTATGGTTTGATCATTTAGTGATTTCTGAAAATAGATTATAGAGATTTATTTTCTGCTGAGTGAGAGCTGACAGAGAATCTTGTTTGTCTTCTCTTATTTGTTTGTTTATTTTGAGCTCAAATAATTTAGGAATGTCACGTCCACCAGAAAGGATAACAACTCAGGGCTGGCCCTGTTGCCTAGTGGTTAAGTTTGGTGCACTCCACTTTGGTGGCTCGGGTTAAGTCCCCAGATGTGGACCTATACAATTCGTCAGCAGCCATGTTGTGGTGGCAACCCACATATAAAATAGTGGAGGACTGGCAACAGATGTTAGCTCAGGGCAAATCTTCCCCAGCCAAACAAAAAAAAAAGAAAGAAAGAATAACAACTCTTTTGTATTTGGATTTCTGAGGTGTTGTGTTTTTGTGTCTCCTGTTTCTCTTTACCTGTGGTTAAAATGGTAGATGTTATGCTATAAACTCTCTATATGACTGCCTGTCTGTGTGTCTGCAATTCAAAAAGCCTTTATTTCTTGTTACATTCATGTGAAATATTTTTCTATTTCCAGGGAGCACTAATAATTAGATTATAAGTTACTTAAAGAAGCTCTGTTCTGATTGATTTATAGAGATAAAAAAAGTGAATATATAAATTAAATAATCCTAAAATTCCTAAAGAGTAAGCAAATTTAACCTCTAATATTTTAAATGTGCTAGAGTTTAAAAAAAGTCTTATAACAGAAATTAACTCAGAAGTATTTTAAGAATCCAAGTTCATTTACTTAAGGTATACTTAAAGTACTCAAATTTGGTAAACCTAAGATCAATCTCCGGCAAACAAGATCAGTTTAATAATTAATTGGTTTAATAATAATAACTATGCCTTTTCTCTCACATTTTTCAAGTTTTCTCTGTTTTAAGTATAATACAAGCACACATTTTATTCTACTTAGGTTTGCTTTTTCTAAACAAAATTCACTTTTTTTAACCAATCAAATAAGCTAATTTTATTACTGGATAATGTTTAAGATTATGAAAATGTATATTTCCATTGAACTAGATTGAATCATTGTTCTGACACTTTTGATTTCAATAGTAGTTCTATTTTGTAGTATGTCAACTTAAAGATAATTTCCAAAATCTCTTAAGGTAACAGAAAACTTTGATATTAAATTGAGTTAATTAGTGGATAATCATTGGTAGCTAATTAATTTGGAGTACAGAATACTGAGACATCCAAAGCATTGGTTAAAATACTCATAATTTAAAGTTTATATATTTTATTAAGTTTTCTATATTGTAGAGAGGCTAAATCTTGGGATAATGTTAATGAAAATTCATTTTTTGCCACTTTAAGAAATTGTAAAAGGGAACATGTGGCTATGGAATACTTTATTATGTATTTATTTTCACAAGCTTTGCTAATCTGTTAAAACGCTTGAATAAGACAGAGTTCTCTATTATTCACTCTCCCACCCACCCAGTTTTCTCTGTGAAATTAAAGATGGTTACTTTTGTTAAAATTTATGATTAATATGAGCAGTTGAGACCACACAATACAGTGAGAACTCAATTTTTTTCTTTTTTAAGGGAAAAGAGCAATTTGTCCCAAAGCAGGAGTTCTCAAACTTTTAGGTCTTTGAATGCCTTCACATTCTTAGAAATTATTGAGGATCTCCAAGAGCTTGGATTTATGTGAAGTATTGTTACCAACATTTACCATATTAGAAATTAAAATTTTTAAATATTCATTTTTTAATTTAAGAGAGTAATGATGAATACATTGCATGTTGACATAAATAGCAGCTAATATAATCATGAAATTAATTTTTACCTGGTGGATTCCCTAAGAGCTATCTTAAAGTAATGTGTCAGTTCTAGAAAATGAAGAAACATAATAAACAAGAAAACTTGGAAGGAGAATTTTCTTTTTCTTGGATTATGATGCCTGAGTCTGAAAAGAAGCTCTGAAATATGTTAAAATTTCAATAGTTTGTTTGTTCTGATTGGCTTGCTTCCTTGGTTTACTGATTAACACCTTGGCCTACAATATGAAACGTAATTCTTTACGTCTGTGTAATCTGCCTACATTGTAAAATTCTGTGTTTTACCAGAATAATTTTCTGTGCTTTATGTTAACTTTATTACATCCTTGATTATTTAAGGAGAAAAAAGAACAAAAACATGAGTTATCACTTTTTAAAGAACTAAGGTTCTTTACAATCCTGTAATCATCTAATTATTTTAAATGCTTTATTTTCACTTTAATTAAATGGTTAACCAAGTACTGTTTCTCAGGTACCCATGATCCTATCCAAATCAAATGTCCAAACCTCTCCTGAAAACTGTTTTTATTTTTACCTCTCAAAAATCATGTCTTAGGGGCCAGCCCAGTGGCGCAGCGGTTAAGTTTGCACATTCTGCTTTGGCGGCCCAGGGTTCGTCAGTTCAGATCCCGGGTGTGGACCTGCACACTGATTGTCAAGCCATGCTGTGGCAGGCATCTCACATAGAAAACAGAGGAACATGGGCATAGATGTTAGCTCAGGGCTAATCTTCCTCAAGAAAAAAAAAATCGTATCTTAAACACAGAAAAATAAGATAAAACTTTCAGAATATTTTTACATCTAAAACTATTACACTATATCAGAGGTAACTTGGAAAATCACAAAGATTTTTTTCTTTCACTTCTTAAAAAGAGATGCTAGAAGTATCTAATTAAGTTTGTTTGATGAGTTGCACGGGAAGAATTGTCAAATCAGAAGAGACACTCAGCCTTCTTCAGGTTAAATTGATACTGGCAAAATGTTATTAATGTAAGTATTCCAGAAATTTCATGCTGTATGGGAAGTCTTTGGGTATTTGTTAATGCCCTTGCTTTCGATAATATATTTTAACCTCAGGGAAAACATTGATCAAAACTCTTATGAAGTAGTTTTTTCAAGGTTTCCTATGTAATTCAGAGTCCTGGTAGTGCTTTATCTAATAATATTAGTCAATAACCATAGAATGTTATGAGTCATAGTTTCAGTTATTACTTAAAATGTTCACAGGTCATGCTTTACCTCTTTATTTGGAATCTACCATCTTCCAAGGCAGTGGTTCTTAAATGGTGATAAAGATCAGACTAACCTATGGAGTTTTATAAAAATATAGACATGTAGGTCCTACTCCAGAGTTTATGTGATATTTTTGGTATACTCTTGATATGTATGTTATGTTTCAGGATCTTTATATATTATATCTCAAGATTTTTTCTTCCTTAAAAAAAACCCAATCATTTTTTAAAAATCAGATAAAACAGTCACTGACTTCCTTAAAAACAGAAAAGATCAGTCTCCTTCAACAAAGGACAGTCTCAAAGGCTTTTAGAAAGGGACTGTACTAGGTACTTCAAACTACTGATACGCCAACGAATAGAATGTCGGATACATGCTTCTGACCTGACATGGTTAGACCACTTTTAGACTGTACCAGTGGACTAAGTCAGGATTTCCAGAACTCTTTCTAGTCGAGAAGCAAATGGCTTCATGAAAACGCTAACTCAATAATCCAACAGAACAAGAATTAATTACAGAGGACTGAATGAACTGATGGGGAAAATTTTAATGTTTCTTTTTTTAGAGGAGGAATATTATTAATATTACTTTTATGTTCTTTTCCTGGATACCTAAGAAAGATCCTTCTCCTTGTTAAGCCGTCTGAAACCCAGAACAATTGAGTAAACTCTGCTTTTGTAAACTGAAATGAAATTTTTTAAATACCTAATTCTGATTGATCACCAAATTCAGAAACTCTTATTACTTCTCTTTACTTTTTATGGCAATATATTTGTTTGCATAGGTTTGGTAAGAATGTCTTCCTTTTTACCAGGATATAACAGAACAAAATGATTGTGCAACCATGGCCTTTTCCTGAGTATCATATTTAAGAACAATGCTTATTTAATCAGATATAACAAGCTGCTTTTGAGAAACAAATGCTGGCTTTATTATGGAGATAATGTTTACAAAACCCTCCCAGGGAAACTGCCGAATACCTGGTTTGCAGTGTCCAGCCTTACAGGTCGTAAGGAAAGTTACTTACTGTGAAGTCAAGAAAGAACCGTAGGAAATTTGGAGCACCACAGAACAGAGAGAAATCACCCAAATTTAGAGCTACTGCAGGTGAGATATGGTGGAGGGTGTACCTTGGGCTTCATTTCCTCACCTTGGGATAGTAAATAATAAAGATTTTTAGAAGTCAAACCTGAGATTTCTTATGAAAATTTCCAAACAGAAGTTAACCTTGTGGTGTTTATAATCGTTAAGTATTATATGGTTCTTGATTTTCAAAAAGTTTAAGACGGCCTATATCCTATATAGTAAATTAATACCATTACTGCACCTATGTAAATAATCAGGCCAAACCTAGTGAGAGCAGCTTTATTTTGTAATCAAGAAAATCTTTCTTTGAGGTTATCACAATTACAAGGTAAAGAGAGCCTGTCAGGAAAAAATTGTGAAAGACTTTGAAAGGTACCGAAAAGATCACTGGGTGTCTTCACTGGAAAACTATGCATTGTCCAGAGCATGCCCTTCCGGATTATCTGACTCTACGGAGTATGCGCTTTTCATTGTCTTTGAACTATTTTATAGTTTCGTAAATTGTGGAAAATCAAAATAATGTGAATGATTCTCAACCATGGAAGTGCAAATGAATCATATTCAGTGGAAGGAAATTGATTCTTACTCTGTGAATATTGACTGATTTTGCCAGTTTTGCATCTACTGAGTAAATGCATTTGAACATTCACCGTAAGGCTATTTCGGTGTCTCCTCTTTGGATTCTCCAGCAAACTGGTTGTAACATCTTACTGGTTCCCTCATTACTTAATGAATTCTATGGGATTTCTGGCACGTGTTCATTCAAAACGTAAGAAGTAGGTTATGTTAAGTAAAATACTTGAATAAGAAGAAGGAAAGTAAATACACTGAACAAGTAGGAGGCGGATAAATATACCTCCACAAGTTCAAAATAAAGCATCTCAAATAAATTTAAAAGATAAAATGCATAATTAAGCCTTCGTTTTGATCTCACAAATACCATGAAGAGATAAACCATTAAAGAAAAAGTTTAGATTTTAAAATTTTATGTCAGCGCATTTTACATGTCTTTATTTCCTATGACACTGGTTGGCCTTTCTCTCAGAAACTATTTTTATGAGCGCTATTCAGTCACATAGTTCCATTGATTTAAATTGGTTAAAAGGTACAAGGGTTGCATTTCTGAAGTAGTGCAAAAGTTCTGTCGCCTAAAAAATGGTATCTCTGAAATGAGAAAAACCAAACTCTATACATTGAGTAGTGCATTCTTGAAGACAGATTTCTAAAAACCAACAATTTTTCTCAGCTCATAAAATTTCGTACCCCCTCTTGCTTATCAGTGTCATGACAATAAGCCATCCAATGCAGAGACCAACTATGGTCTTAAGGAAATTTATGCTAACATACCATTTATCAAAGTAGTGTAAGAAATGCTAGTTTTAAAGAATGTTGATAAATATTTCAAACAAAAAGGATTCAGTGTCAATTAAAATTAGAAAAGAAGATTCTTAATGGAAATTAGCATATTAGTTCTGTGCACTTCTACCATTAAAAATCATACCTGTGAAACTTTAATTAAAACAAAATTTTCCAAATGTATGTGAGCATTTTCCCCCACAGGTACCAATTAAGAGCTCATGGAATAATATTCCTCAGAACAATAGTTAAGGATATGCTGTACTATGTCATGAATCCTATTTTATATTTTCAGTAAACTCTCAATAAATCTTTTTAAAAATAAGATATTTCTAATAATAGGAATTTTTATTACAATATATAATGCTTAGATAAATGCTATATAGTAGAAAGAATATATATAAATATGTTATATATTATATATAAACATATATATAATTATGTGTAATTATATATACTATAAAAGAATATATATAAATGCTGTATAAATGCTTATATAGTAGAAAGAAGTATAAATATAGGCAAGAACAAATGGAAATATAACTCACATGTAGAGGTAACTACTTTTAACACTTTGTGTCATTTTTGCATGCATTAGTAAGTACTCTCATTTTTATTAAAAAAAAAAGGAATCATATTGCATATTCTTTTCTATAGCCTGCACTTTTCATTAGACATATTACAGATATATTTCTAGGGTGTCAAATATTCTACACCACAATTTCTGATGGCTTTATGATATTCTATTTACAAATGTACTGTAAATTTTTAAACAAATCGTATCAATAGGTATTTAAGTTGGTTTTGGTTTTTCACTTCATAAATTCTGCCATGGATATCCTTATGGCTATATCTTGGGCCCATCTATAATTACTTCTTTAGAATAAATTTCTAATCCAAACATAGTGGATCAAAGCGTATGCAAAATTCTACTGCTTTTTACCTGTATAAGTGTTTGGCCTCAAACTTCCATTGGGTCCTCCAAGTTGCAGACCTGTACTTTGTATTTTAGTATCAACTCTCTTTCCCATTTTTGAAGATGTTTAAAATCATGACCACTCTCTTCAAACCTTTGACTATATTCAGCTGACTCTACATCCTTCTTTGGAGAGAAAATAGAACACGCCAGAGAAGAATCGTCTTAACTTCCCTACCTAAAATAATTCTACATAGTTACTTGCATTGCTACCTATCCTTTTCACTTTCCCTCAGATTAAAATGTAAATATTTTTCCTACATATTGGATTCCATTCTTTTGTGTTTCTTAAAAGACCTTCAGGCTCACTCAACGACGTGTTTTCTATTCTGCATCAATAGCCTCTCCTTCTCCACTCATTCCTTCACAACATATTCCCCCAAATAAAAAAACTCAACAATACAGTCCACTCCAGCTACTACCTACACTTCTCTCCCCACAGTTAACTTTCTTCAATGTTGTGTCTACTCACCATCTTCATTTCCTCACCTCTGCTTATGGTTCATTGCACCACAATCTGACCCTCCTCCATCTCTTACACTGTTCTTGCTAAGGTCATGTTTTTGCTGATAATTCTAATGGAAACTTGTCATTTGGTCCTTCTTTTATTTGCCCTCTCTCCAACATTTGACACTTTTGATTACTCTTTCTTTGAAACATTCACTTTCTTTGGTTTTACAAAAGCATACTCTTCGATTACTTCTACCATGCTTCTCTTACTCTACCTAGGATTTTTAGTTAACTATTTCTCAAGTACTGCACTAGGCTTTTTTTTCTTGTCTTCTCTTTATTTTTTCCTTTTGTTTTTCTCTCCCATACAACATACATTTTCTAGGAACTATTGTCCACATTCATAGGTTTGCTTATCACCAATATCATCTCTATCCTGTGCTACAGTCCTAAGAATCTAACAATTTCCATGTACCAGCTACAACTTTAATCAGGTTAACTTAAGCTCTCTCCTCAGTTTTCTTATATGTAAAATGAGAATAAAGATTGTATATCTTCCATGGATCACACTGTAAAACATCAGTGAGATAATTTAAATATTTTAGTAGAGAATCTGACAATGCCCAAGTGCTTAATAAGTACCTTTTATTCCTAATCTCTAGTACATTTAAAATAATTTTGGACAAAACATTACAAAATTCAGGTAATTAGCAGGAAAAAAGTTCTGGTAAATAACAAAATTAAGACAAAAATAATAGATTGAAGTGTACCCAGAAGATGGTATTAGTTAAGATGGCACCAGCTGCAATGAGAGATGAACCTGAATTTTTCAATGGCTTAACATAATAGAATTTTATTTTCACTCACTTAAAATACAATAGATGGGGCAGAGGCTCTGCCCCATTCATTTATTCAGGGACTCAGACCGATGCAGATTTGGTATGTATATAATTTGTCTTCCAGGATTTTGCAGCTGGTGTTTTTGCCAAATGTTTTGCCACTGTATATCTTGGGTCTCCGTCTTTCTAACCCCTGATACAAATTTTCTTTCCATCCACTGACTTCCTACTAAGCCACGACGTATCTTTCAGTTTTTTTTATTTTTATTTTTTTTTTGTTGGAGCTCCTACTCACTTCTAATGACAATTTGCAGATTAGTTATAATAACACAAGCTGCCTAAGAGATGAATGTCAAAATCTCAGGGGCTTAACACGTTGACGGTATAAAATTAACATCATTTGTGTAATATCTTCTTTAATTTCTTGATAAACTGTAAGTCAAGAAACATATATTAGTTCTATCATTGTAAGTAATTAGTAACCAGCAGTATGACTTGAGTGAAGTTATTTCTCTTCTTCTGGTCTCAAATTTAATATATGCAAAATAAGGAGCACAGTCATGGAATAGATGCTCTCTAAGATTCCTTCAACTCTGTAATTTGGTTAATTTGTCATATCGGGATATTCACAACTATCATAGAAACCAACAGGATAAGAAAAATGTGTGTCTTTAGGATCAACACTAAAGGATGAGCAGGCTAAAATAACTATAGCTTAACAAACATCCTTCAGGACATTTGTGGTAGGCAGTCTCTAAAATGTCCCCAGTGATCCCACCTCTTGGTATCCACATCCTGTGTAATCTCCTCTAAGAGTGAGGCTAGACTTAGTGACTTTATCCTAAGAAATAGAATATGGAAAAGGTAAAGCGATATCACTTCTGAGATTAGGTTACCAAAAAAAATGATTTCCATCTCTCTCTCTGACCCTATTTCTCTCAATCCTCCACTCTAAAGGAAGCAAGCTGCCATGTTTAAGAGCCCCAGCAGAGGCACACATGACAAGGATCTGATACCTCCAGTCGACAGTCAACAGGGACCTGAGGTCTGAAAAAAGGCGCGTGAGTGAGCCTGGAGTCTGATTCCACCTCACTCGAGCCTTGAAGTGACCTCAGCTCCGGTGAATAACATTGAACCCCCATGACATAGCCTGAGACAGAGGACCTGAGTGAGCCAGCTCAGATTCTCAACCCAGAGGAACCGTGAGATAACAAGTATGTGTTGTTTTAAGCCTCTATGTTTTGGGTTAATTTGTTACACAGCAATAGACAAATAACAAAATATCTGACTGGTAAATAGCAAGGACATCATTCTTTCAAAAACAGGTATTCTGATGTAGAATAACTCACTTCTGGGAAAAGAAGCAGCAAAAACGTTTTACTTGGCTTTCTTCTTGTATTTTCCCTTTGGCGAGGCTCAGTTCCTGCCCTCAAAAAGCACTGGACTGCAAAATCAGGAATTTTCCTCTCTCTTATTTTGCCCTTTCAGTTCTGAGAATAGTTCAATGGTACCTGGCTGTCACTATGCCTCTCCATGATAATACATTTAATATTTCCTAACAGATTGTTTCCATTAACTTTTTAAAATACTTTTAGTAATATTCTTATTATATATATATATAATTCATGTTGATCACAGAAAATTTAGAAAACACAGATAGGTAAGAAAGAAAAATAAAAATCACCTGTAGTTGCAAAATCCAGAGATATATCATTAACGTTTTGATGTATATCCTTCAAACAGCTGTCTTATAGTTACTCAGGTACTCTGGTTTTAAACAATTTAGGAATAATAGCATATATATGTATATATATATATATATATATATATATATACACATATATATAGTACTTTCTATGTGCCAAGTATTTTTCTAAGCGCTTCATATGTATTAACTTATTTAATCTTCACACGGACCCTCTATTATTGCCGATGTGTTACAGATAAGTAAACTGAGGCCCAATACATGTACATTCACAGACATTGTTTCTCTCACTGAGCATAATGACCTAAATGGTACTAGACTGTAACTTCCTAACACATCATTAAGCATATCTCACTTGTTTACATTTTAACAAAATCCATCTAGTGACCCACTTTGTCACACTCAGAGGTTTGGGTAAACGATGAAAGAATAGTAAAAAGCCTGACAAACCTTCAATCCCTGCTTTTAAAACACACACACACATTTCTTTCATCTCTGCATAAGGCCACTCCGGAGGCCAACACTTCTCAGAAGTTACCCTGGGGTCCAGCTGCTGGAGAAGAGCATAGATATATGTTAATGTCCCATGAGTGGTCAGGATGAAAGAGGCCATTCTGAGGTATGTGGAGACTCCTTCCTTTTACACCTTAAGTTACATCTCCCTGCGCTTTCTGAGATCTGGAGAACACATGGGCATAATGTCCTTATTAAGTTCAGAGACTAATAGAGGAGCCAGAAGGTGATTTAAAACCTAGGACATGGCTTATTAGGAACTCTGGTATTCATTTCAACTGCCAGACTCAAGAATCAGTGGAATGTCAAATCAAGCTGCATTTTACAATAACAGCGACATCCCTGCACTGAGCGGAAGTTGACGAATACACTTACTATATTGTATTCCATACCTTGAGATTAAACGTTACATATATATGATGTATGTAACACTTTGTGATTATAATACCTTTGCCACCTTGATTCCTGGATAATGCCAGAAAAAATTCACTGTTTGTTTTACCTATAAACATAAACAAATATATAGAATATATTGAATTAATCTCTGAAATATGCTACAGTAATTATATAAAGTATTACTATAGTGACTATATACTGTATATGTAAGTATATGTTACTACAGTTTGACCAGTATGGCTGTCCTTTCAAATTTAATCTTCATGAAAAAGAAGCTTGTCTGTCTTGTATACCACTTTATCTCCTAGAACAACTTTGTGCCATACACATATTATATGCATTCATTCATTTAATAAATACATATGACTACATACTGTTAACAAGGCAATGAGTTACAGAGAGGCTAAGTAACTTACTCAGGTTCACACAGTTAGCAAACATTGGTTTGAAATCAAGATTATTCCTAAAAGAATCCAACACAGCCACCACCATCATGCGAGAAGGAAAAGGTCACAGTGACAGCTAGAGCTCTGGAACTCACACAAATCCCTAGGTCTACCCCAGGAATGTGCCCCTAGGAAACATTCTCAGTCACAGAATTTGAGTCGCTGTCGAGATCCACATCTCTATCTGCGTATGTTACAGGCATTTTGGTCTACAGCGTAGATTGTGACTCCACAAAGAACAAACTTTGTCTTATTCATATTTGTTACTATGGAGCTAGTATAGTGTCTTGTACACAGTAGAGACCTAGTAAAATTCTGACGAATTGAATCATAGGAGGGCGATATGTTAGTCACACACTGACTTGTAAAAATGAATGTCATTTTTATTGGACAAGGCAGAATATAAATATATACATATAAACTTATGTATATACATACAGACAGGTTGATCTAATCTACAACTAACATAGTATGACTCCAAATCAAACTAAAGGGCTATAAAATGATGCTGGTTTCTAACTTTTTATAGGGACATAAGAATTTAAAACTAAACCAGATTAACCAAAAGCAAAAGGAAGACTTGCTGTGGGTTAAAGTTGGCAGTGATAAGCATGAATCTCAACCTAGACACAGGGCCGAGTTGTAAAAGGCATCCAGAAAGGAAAATAGCAGGGGAAAAGTCAACCAAACAAAGTATAGGACAGGGGCTGGCCTGGTGGCGTAGTGGTTGAGTTTGCACGCTCCGCTTCAGCGGCTAGGGTTCCACAGGTTGGGATCCCGGGTGTGGACCTAGCACGACTTATCAAACCATGCTATGGTGGCATCCCACATAAAAAATAGAGGAAGATTGGCAAAGATGTTAGCTCAGTGACAATCTTCCTTAAGCAAAAAGAGGAAGATTGGTAACAGATGTTAGCTCAGGGCCAATCTTCCTCACACACACACAAAAAACAAAAAGAAAACATAGGATAGATAACAGGAACAGGCCTGGATAAGTGGTTAGCATTAATGTAAATACACATCAGCATCTCCTACTAGAGTTTCTTAATACCATTCATACTCGTGTGTGTGTATATATACGTGTGCCCATGCAGGTTTGTGTCCACACATATACACACTAACAGATGGATGAACAGAGAGGCTCACATTCAGTATTGGGGTTGTCTGGCCAAGGATAACAAGACCCCCCCATGAGGATCTGCATTCAGAAAGAGGGCTCCAATCTGGGAAGAAGACAGGCTACAGAAAAATTTTGTCAAAATAAGTGCTTCATTCCTAGAGCAAATGAGATATCAAGACACGTAGTCAAGCACAAAAGAGTAAAGTGGCTGCCCCAGCTATCCAAGTTGGTACAGAGCAAGAACTTGTTGAGTAAATCAAGGCGGAAATCATTGACTTAAACCGAAGAAAATAGGGCAGAGCCAGACTTGAAGCAAAATTAATGAAATGCTGAATTTTCCCACTTTTCTTTCTTTCTCTTTGAGTCTCTTTCTCATCTTTTTTCTCTTTTTTTTCTTACTTTCAATAGGAAAAGCAAATATCTTACAAATTAAGGTCATACCTGACAAAACCATAACATCATAACAACAGGCAAGTAAGGACGGGAGCAATAATCACCCCAAGACAACCAGGGGAACTATGGCTATTGTGCACAAAACCAAATGCTTATCTTTCAGGCATTCAAAGCAAAAGGGGACCACAATAGGATATATCATGCTCACTAGCTAATAAGGTAGAAAAACCAAATTATCAGGAAAGAGATATTTCCCTAGCTCTGAAAGCTGAGAAGAGACATTGCAGGGGTCTACACTGGGACTTTTTTGAATCACACAGATAGCATGGTAATAAGGTCTTTCAGGAGGACAAAAAAAAAGATACAAAGAAACTTTGCATAAATAATGAATTCAGAGAAATGAGATAGAAAAAATCAGCAAGCAAGTGAAGATGAGACTTCTGAAAGACTAAAGGAGACAGGCAGAAATAAATAATCACAAAAAGTAAAGAAGCACAAAGAAGATCAAAGTGATAGAATCATTTTCACAATTGACCTGGACATGACAAAATACAGATGTTAAAATAATATAAAGTCCCATGGACCAATATCTGTCACTGTAAAATGTCTAGGTTTTTCCTAGGAATGGATTAATAATTTTCATATAGGTCTCTCTGGCAGAAATCATTATGGTTCAGAATTCTTGTTTTAATGTAGTGGCTACTGAATTAAAAATTTAAGCTATTTTATAAAAAATCATTATGTTATCTTGCTTTAAAAGATTGCACCAGGGGCCAGCCTGGTGGCGCAGTGGTTAAGTTCACCCGTTCTGCTTCTCGGCAGCCCAGGGATTGCTGGTTTGGATCCCGGGTGCAGACATGGCACCGGTTGGCAAAAGCCATGCTGTGGTAGGCATCCCACATATAAAGTAGAGGAAGATGAGCATGGATGTTAGCTCAGGGCCAGTCTTCCTTGGGAAAAAGAGGAGGATTGGCAGTAGTTAGCTCAGGGCTAATCTTCCTCAAAAAAAAAAAAGATTACTCCATTGATACATGCTGTATTGGTTTATAGAGCTGATATTCTGCTCATGTGAAGATGTAGAAAAAAGAACATAGGTTTTGGAATTAGTCAGGTTTAGATTTGAATTTACCTCTTCAACTTATTGGTTGTTTGACCTTAAGCAAGTTAGTCAGCCCTTGGGTTTTTTTATTTATAATATAAAGTAAATAACTCCTATATCTCTTGAGTTTTTTTGTTTTTTTTTAATTCCTCTTCTCAAAGCCCCCCAGTATATAGTTGTACATTCTAGTTGTAGGTCCTTCTGGTTGTGCTATGTGGGACGCTGCCTTAGTATGGCCTGATGAGCGGTGCTAGGTCCATGGCCAGGATCTGAACTGACGAAACCCTGCGTTGCCAAAGCAGAGTGGGCAAACTTAACCACTCGGTCATGGGGCTGGCCTTCTGAGTTGTTTTTATCAGCAAATGAGATCATGTATGTAATGTCCCCAGCAAGTTTCTAGGTATTAGATAAATAATCCTCTGCTCTGTTCTGATGGGGTTGGGATTCCATATCTTAAATACGTAAATGAAATATATACATGCCAGGTAGTAAAAAAGAAACCTTCACAGGAAAGAATTTCCCAAATACTTATACAATGTAAACAACCTTAAGAAGATAACCCTATGTTTATAAATTTTTTTTAAAAGATTTTGTTTTTCCTTTTTCTCCCTAAAGCCCCCCAGTACATAGTTGTGTATTTTTAGTTGTAGGTCCTTCTAGTTGTGGCATGTGGGACACCGCCTCAGCACGGCTTGATGAGCGGCACCATGTCCACGCCCAGCATTCAACCCGGTGAAACCTTGGGCCGCTGAAGCAGAGCGCACGAATCTAAGCACTCGGCCTCGGGGCCGGCCCCATGTTTATAGTTTTTAAACTGTTTCACATTCAACAGTTCATTCATTGACTATCTACTCAATATGAAAAGCATCATGCTGGGTAATATATGTAATAAAATAAATCGTACATGCTTCCCCAACAGTCTAATGGAGTAAAGACATAAGTAACTAAATATTATTAGTCAAGTTCTGAGGAAAACGCATGAGACTGTGGAAGATAGAACAAATGGATAATTTCACAGTAGTTCCAGAAAAGGTGAGGAATAATCATGAAGGTTCCTGATCAGCTGTACATTCAACTATTCTGCATATTATTAAACGTATACAACACTGTAGTGATTTTTACCTCCCATGAAATAACATTTCCTCTCAAAAAGGTTTCAATGGTCACATTTTATCCTAAGAAATTCATAAGTACCAGGATTCTTAGTACAAAATAAGCAATATTTATACCTCTGCAAGTTTAACTTCGGTTTTCCCAAATCAAATTGAAGGTCTGGTCTCTCCTTTTCTAATAAATACAAATCAAATTTAGTCATTCTCTTATCCTTGCTCTACCACCTGAGACCCACCAGTTTTCATACAGTTTTTTTTTTTATTTTCATTAAAACAAATCTCTGTAATACAGCAACCACACTAGTTTAGTTCTATAAAATTATTTGAAGGTTTTTCCTGATTTATTTTGTTACTTGGAAGATATTTCAATATTATGGTTTATCTCAAGGCACTAGCAACAATTTTTCTCATAATTCTTTAAGGAAGTTTTTTTAAAGTTCAAAAAAATGTTTCTCATGATATTTGTAATAACTTCCCGGCATAGAACACTCCAGTGCACCAAGGTGGGCTACAGAAAAGTCATTCCACCAGCTCACTTACCATAAGCTTACCAGGGTTCCCAGGAGTTGCATGAGGCTGGAGTTCTGTGGTTAGTTCAAAGGTTGGTTGGCCTATTGCAGAATTATTCTTGAAGTTTTAAGTGTCGAAATGGAAATAACAGCACATTCTAGGTTAGGCCACACAAACCTATTTCGCTAAGGGAATGGAAAACTAATTCTAATGGAAAATCAGAATGATCTTTTTAGCCATTCATATGCTCAGCAAATATTTATTGAACACTGCTATATGCCAGGCCCTGTTTTACTTGCTGGGGAAATATCAATGAGCAAAACAGATAAAAGTCCTCATCCTCCAAGAGCCTACATTCTGACGGGTAGGCAGTTATAAACTAGGGCCAACTTATCCATTAGGCACAGAGCCTGAGGCCCACAATACTTCTAGTGGCCCACAAAATGTTTTAATTTCTTTTAAAACCAGAAGAAAAAATATCAATATTATAATAATGCATCCATCCTGGATTATATTTTTCTTTATACCAATGAGGCCATAAAATATAATTTTAAATAGTTTTTTTATGGAGGAAAGTGCCATGAGACCACGGAAGTCATATTACAGACCTGTAATAAACACAATGAATAAGTAAATTACGCAGTATATTAGAAGGTGAGAAGCTCTGTGGAGGGAAAAAAAAAAGAAAGTGTGATAGAGTGTGGGATAAGGTTGTTTGTAATTTTCAGTAGAGTGTTGGAGAAAGCATCATTGAGAAGCAACACTTGTGCGTAGACTGGAAGGAGGTTAGGTGAAGAGCCATGCAGATCTCTAGGTGAAGAGTATTCTAGGTGCAGAGATCAGCTGATGCGAAGCCCTGAGATAGATCTGTGCCTGGCATGTGCAAGGAGCAACAAAGAGGCTATCATGGGTGCAGCAAAGTGATCTCTGGGGAAAGAAGCTGAAGATCAGGCCATGAAGGAGTCAGGAGTCAGACTGTATAGTGCTTTGCAAGCCACCTCATGTTTACACTGAGTGATATAGGGAGCCACTGGAGAGTTTGGGGCAGGGTGACTGTTATGAGTTGAATTGTGCACCCCCAAAAGTTATGTTGATGTCCTACTTCCAGGTACCTGTGAGAATGACCTTATTCAGAAATAAGGTCTCTGTGGATATCAAGTTAAGATGAGGTCATTAGGGTGGGCCCTAATCCACTATGACCAGTGTCCTTGTAAGAAAAAGAAAACACCATGTGAAGACAGATACACAGGGAGAACAGCACGTCATGACAGAGGCTGAATTTGGAGTGATGCAGCCGCAAATGGAGGAATGCCAAGGATGGACGGCCACCGTGAGAGGCCAGGAAGAGGCAAGAAAGGAGTCTATCAGGTCTCAAAGGGAGCATGACTCTGCTGACATCTTGATTTCCCACTTCTAGGAGAACTGTGAAACAACAGATTTCTGTTGTTTTAAGCCACCCAGTTTGTGATATTTTGTTACAGTAGCTCTAGGAAACTAATACAGCTGCTTTGTGCTTAGAGTATCTCTCTGGCTGAGTGTAGAGAATGAACCACAGTGAGGGAAAGGGTGGGAGCTAGGAGGCTTTTTCTTTTAGGTCAAGTGTCCGGGAAAGCAGATTCTAAGACAGAGAATTGCTAATAGGAGGTTTATCCAGGAGTGCTCTCAGGAACAATACAGAGTCGGCGTGGGGAGGAAGGGGGATGAAGAACTGAGAATAGAGCAGAGGGAAAAATGGAACTGCAGTAGAGGCCTCAGACAATCCAATGGGGGCTCACTGAACCTGGGATGGTCCTTCGGAGTCACCTTGAAGCAGGAAACAAGCCTACTGTAGGTACACCTGTGAAGGACAGGTACTGCATGTGGGCTGACTCCCAGGGAGGGAACATAATCTTGAGTAAGATATCTCCCTTCAGCGGCGGGGGGGAAATATCTGAGGAATTCATATGTGAGCAGCCTACATTCCTCAAGCTGTGGAAATGAATACTTTGGTCCTGGGGAGAAAGAATATGCAGGGTGCTTCACGGCATCCCTGAAAGAAGAAATTTTATTTATAGAGGAGAAATTCAAACAGCACAGGAAAACACGAGAACTATGGTATAGCACAGGGACTTTTGTGTGTGTAAATGGTGTACTTGTGTCTTTGCACCCTAGCAAGTATCTTCCATTTGGATAGCACTCTAAATTTGTAATATAGTTACTTTGGTGGCCAGAATAAACTTGAAATGTAGGTAGGACAGATAGTTTAGTATGCCAATTTTGCTGATAGGGAGAATAAAGTCTAGAAATATCAAGCGACTTGCCCAACACAGTGAGTTAGTGGTAAGGACAAGACTGAAAACATCGTCTTCTGCATCCATGTCCTGAGCTCTTTGCACTGTGACATATGGCCTAAGTATTGCTTTAATTATGTGGCAGTGACTGGCTCCACAATTCTGTATATTCTTTTATACTTCATTATTTCAGAACTACCATGAGAGTGTGTGGTAAGAACTGCCTAGCTGTTTATCAAACTCACATGAATTTCTTCCTGGACCCAAGGCTAGACTACATTTGTCAACCTCCTTTACAGTTAGGTGTAGTCAGATGACTGAGTTCTTGTGAATGGAATCTGAGTGGAAGTGATAAGGATCACGTGGGCCCATAAATAAAATGCTAAGAAATCATCCCTCTCCTCTGTTCCCCCTGGGCTGCCCAGTGCAGCCTCGAAAGCCATGTGTTAAAGATGGAGGAATCTCCCTTTGCCTGGATCTCTGAATGTCTGAAAGGAACGAAGATACTGATATACCACCCCACGTCCAATTTAGAGTCCTGATCCCGGATTATCTTAACTGTTAGAGAATCAGAAACACAGTATACATACCTCCGTGTAAGATGTACAGAATAGATGTGGAATTTTACTTCATAACATTTCACATAAGTATAACTAATGTATCTTATTTAAATCTAATACTGAATATCTTAAGGTAAGACTATGATAAGTTGGCATGTATATGTTTAACCTTTTCACCACTTTGTGAGATAAATTGGGAGAAAATTATTGCTCTATTTTTCTCAGTGTTAAATCCCTGAAAGACTGCTTGGAATAATATAAACAAACAAACAAACAAATAAAAGCAAGCTTCAGATTTACACCATTCTAACTTAAAAGCACACCAGAGAAGGAGGGAAAATTTCTCTATTCCTGTGCTCATATAAAAAAAAATCACAGGGAGGGACTCTGAATAGC
Source organism: Equus przewalskii (assembly GCF_037783145.1). Classification (NCBI taxonomy): domain Eukaryota; kingdom Metazoa; phylum Chordata; class Mammalia; order Perissodactyla; family Equidae; genus Equus; species Equus przewalskii. The sequence continues at coordinate 72,455,168 of NC_091833.1, read as the reverse complement.
CTGAGTTATGTTACATGGCCATCTCTAACAAATCACTAGCATAGAGCTGGTTACAATATTTGATTTGGTCTGGATCATTTGCCTTCCCTATGTGGGCTGGATACCACAACGGGTTGATCAGCGCCAATATATAAAGTGAAGAGGAAAAGGGCACCCAAGGAAGAAGCACGCTATTTCCAGAAATGGAATTGAGAAATGAGCAGACAAAACCCACTGATAACTACTACAAAGTTGTGCTGGATTCATAAAAAAGGAGAATCTACTATAACACCACAAGGGCTGTTTTCCAGAGACTAAGTACAGAAATGTAGCTGGATCTCAGGAAAGAAATAGAACCAGGGTCCAGAAAGCCATCCAGAACCTCTCTCTGCATTTCATCTAGGCTCCTCTCTGTGCAGATGTTTTATCATTCTTTCTGCAGATTAGCATTCTGTTCACTTCAGCTGGGTGGCTAAAAGCAAGTTCAACTGATGATAGAATAGCCCACTTCTCCCCAAAAGGGTAAACCACCTCTGATTCTTGAATGAACATGGCAGGGAAAAGAAGGCCACACCACAGCTTGGTAGTTTACATGGTCTATTCAGAGTAAGGAACAATGACTCTCTCAACCCCCATTCCAATTTCCATGGGAAGAAGTCTTGATTAGCCTGCTAATAAAGCAACCGCCTCCTCCCCTCCCTGATCCAATGAACCGCAGCCAAGGAGGAAGTTTCTTGTTGTAAAAACTTGCTTTTAGGATCTCCACCAATGTAGGCAGAGGGTTAGTAAGATAAACTTGTCTAAATGGTGTACTCTTCTGAACGTTCAGCCTTGAGAAAGTGACTGTACTGTCTGAATCTTAGTATCACTATTAATAAAGTGGGAAGAATATCTATGTTGTTGGTTTCTTGGGAGGATTAGATCGAGTCCATAGAAGGCGATGCTCATTACTTTAAAGAAGTTGTCGTCTAAAATTAATCCACAGAAAAAATTAGTCATACTTACTTATTTTGAACAAAAAATATTGTCTCCTGGCTTGATAACTAGTTAGAATATTTCCAAGCTCAATTCCAGTTCTTTAACGCCAGTGATATTTTTTCCAGTTGATTCTAAACCATTAGCCAAAAAAAGAAAATCAAATGTACTTTAAAAGCAAGAGATTTGCTAATATCTTAAGACTACTCCAAAGCGTGCCATAGTACGAAATGATTTCCAAAGGGTTTGATTTGTTTTGACCAATGGCAGCCTCCCCTAGTCAAGGTGACTAATTTGGATTTGATAGCTCTCACTTAGATGTATAGCTTCTATTAACATAAAATCTTAATAGAATGATAGATATATTAATATTAATCAGACATGGTTTAACAGATATCTCATGCATTTTATAGTATGCTATATAACAGTTGCCTAATATATAATATATATTATATAACACTTGAATGAATTATTTCATTCACCAAACATTTATTGATTATCTACTATGTGCCTGAACACTGTATTTCCAAGTAGGCAATAATCATTCTTTTTCCTACCTCTCTTCATGTTGCTTTTATAAGAAAAGAAGTGAGGTGTGTGATTGAAGCAGATACCAGAAATGAGAAAATCATCTAGCTGGGAGTACTACAAAAATAATGTGACCAACATTCCCAGAGGAATAATGCAACATGCCTTCTATGAGCTTAGCTTTCAGGAATGTCCAGTAGGCATTCTTAAGGGGAACCTAATTTCCTAGATATCACTATAACACAGATTGCATGTTAGCACTATGACGATGTGTCCATATAGAATTTTCCTCTTGTGTATATCTTATTTGGGAGTTTAGATATAGATGCAAAGCAAAAGGGAATGTCTGATGAAGGCTAGAAGTATTTTTTTAAATCTGATTGCATTCTTCCAGAAAATATTGCACTAAGTCAGGTTAGATGGAACCATATAGCAGAAAATGTGGCCATGAAGAGTTGTTGAGCCTTTTCCACCATCGGGGATGCATTAAGACCTTTGCATAGTATAGTCTGAAAAATCTTGGGGAAGGATTCTGATTAGCCAAGCTTGAGTCAACTGCCTTTGCCTGGACGCATCAACCATGGCCGAGAGGGCCAAACAGTATGCACTAAGCCACCTCAAACGTACACAGAATCATTCTCAGAGAAAGGGGAGTAATTATGAGCCAGATATCTACTAGTGTATCTAGTATAGTCTTAAAGGAACAGGGCTGAGGAGGAGAACCCAGCAGAGTAGCAATATTTTACAAAGGGACAAAGTCCATTTCCTTCCTTTCTAGGCCATGACCAACATTATTGAATACAGACATCTGTCACTGAACCACAGAGATATGTTCTGAGAAATGCGTCATTAGCCAATTTCATTGCTGTGTGGACATGATAGAGTACATTTACACAAACCTAGATGGTATAGCGTACTACACACCTAGGCCACATGGTGCTAATCTTATAGGACCACTGTCATATATGCAATCCATTGTTGACCAAAACCTCCTTATGCAGTGCATGACTTTATCTCTCGTTGACCATGATATTTTCATTTGTAAAGTATAAGGGCATTTTCCTTTATAAAAGCGAGCCCTTAAGAAAACACTGTTGAGTTTCTGAATATTTTTATATTTCTAGAGTCTAGAATTTAGACATTGATGTGATGCTTTTAAGGCAACTATGTTTGTATGAGTGCTGAGCGTTTCTGCAAGAGCCAGTGTTCCATCTCTAACATTTATAGTAAGTGGCTGAAAGTATTTGGTGTTGAACCTAATTTGGAGTTATGAAAGGTAATTTAACTGTGGGGTTTAAGACAAGGTAGCTTGGAAAGTTACAGAAAAAACAACAAAAGCTTGTTCTTCCTTTCAGTCACCCAGAACTGGTATGTACATATGCAAATACTAAAGAAATCATCATAGAGGGTTTTAAGGAGACTTCCACTGGGAAGAAGAAAGTCAGGATGTGGAAAGAGTTAACAACTTAATTAGTTTTAAAAAATAGCTAGATCTAGATTTATCTTATATAGATCTGTAGATAAGCTTCCAGGTCATTAAGAATGTAGAATACACAGATTCTCTTTTGGATTGAAAAAGAATAAAGGTGAATTGCTTGAAGCAAGAAGAGAATAGACAATATCAAATTAGCAGGGCAACATCATCCAAGTAAGATTTTACAATCTTTTAAAATGGTCCTTTGATGAATATTCCAGGGAACAGAGAGTATCACTTGGTTCTTCTTAGAATTATTCTATAGGGCAGTCAAATATGTTCTGATAGTCCATGTAATCTATACTTAGGTCATTATTCTAATGAACTCAAGACTCCTTAGAATTCTAATTATATCATGGCATACTGGAATCTGAGTGCCTTTCTTCGCTGTCTGTTTTGCAGATATGATTTAACCCTTATTACTTTGATTTATCAGTGTTTCTAGGCCCAGGAGCCTTTAAGATAGTAACTGCTGATAGTTGCTTGAGTATTAGAGAATATTTTTCCTGATGACAAAAGCTCAGTAATTGGAAATCTTATGAAAGTTTACGTCTGGTTGAAGTAGAAAGTCATTTCATATGAAGGTGGTATTGTCTAGTGCCTGCATTAGCCCATCATTTGGTTACTGAAAACCTAAGGTAGGCAAAGCTCAGCTCAGGGTGGGGTACAGTGTTAAGTTATAGGCTAAGGAAGAGCTAAATCATGGAAGAACCCTGATATTTAGTTGCACACATGACTGCCTGGAATAGTCAATGTTTCCCATTAGCCTTGTAGCTCAGTGTTACCATCTCACCATTTCTGAGAATGAAATGAAAGGGGAAATGGTACGTGCCACTTTAGGAAAATGTCCACGGGTGTGAGTATACCTTTCTCTTCCTCCTTTTCCTCTTTGCTCCTGCAATGTAGCCATGATTGCTAGAACTGGGATTGAGAATAAAGGCCAAAGGTAGCTGAGCAAGGAGCTAAAGAAAGTATCTGTTACACTTTAGGATGCTTCGGAGGGCCATAACAGCCCTGGATCACCAACTGCTAGACTTTCACTTGAAAAAGAAACAAACTTCTATCTTGCTTAAGTTGATCTTATTTTGTGTTTCTGTTGCTTGCAGCCAAAATGAATCCCAATTAATACAGAATGTATGCATCATTTTTAAAAATATTTTTTGCTTTAAGCAACTTTTTCTCCACTAATTGAATAACTACCAATTCCAATCATATGAGAAGACTTTTATTGAGTATGAAAAAAACATCACTTTGAATATATATATATCTTACACACTCACTCCCTTTACATAACAATTATGACTGAGATGCCTATCACTGTACAAAATCCTTGTCCATATCTCTGTTTATTTCTATAGAAGTGATATCTGTAAGTAGAAACATTGGATTAATGACATATATGTTCTATAAATCTGTTGATACATATTGTCAACTTTCTTTCCAGAAAAATTGGGTCAATGTACATCACTAGCATAGGGGCATGCCTGTCTCCACATAATTTTGTTAGAGTTTGGTAGTAGGGCACTGTTACTTTTCAGTTAATTTTATGGCGGAAACATGAAACATGGTGGATCTGATAATTGCATTTTTTTGTTTTTTGATGAAGATCAGCCCAGAGCTAACATCTGCCGCCAATCCTCCTCTTTTTGCTGAGGAAGACTGGCCCTGAGCTAATTCTGTGCCCATCTTCCTCCGCTTTTTATGTGGGATGCCCACCACAGCATGGCTTGCCAAGCAGTGCCATGTCCACACCTGGGATCTGAACTGGAACCCTGGGCCACCGAAGCCGAACGTGTGCACCTAGCTGCTGCGCCATCAGGCCGGCCGCTGTATATATTTTTATGTATTGGATTTGTAAATGCAGAGTATATTTTCTTATATTTATTGGCCATTTACATGTATTCTGTGAAGAGATTATCCATGTTCTTTTCCTAACTTTAATACTGTTGGAGATCTTAGTGTATTTCTTATTAATCTGAAAAGAGTTCTTTGATTAGAAATTTTAATAGTTATTAAAATATCTTAATTTTGGTTATCCTATTTGATTGGATATTCAGCTTTTTTAATTTTGGGGGGTTCTTTTCCATTTGGTATATATTGATTTTTTTTTCAATTTTAATGGAGCTGAAGCCAATAGTGCCATCTTTTTCGAAAATGACTCTAGCGCGGAGAGCTTCCGTGTATAGTAGCTTCTTTGCTCAAACATCATCTGTGATGCTATCTTGTCCCTGAGAAGAAGGGTTAAATCTTGTTGTATAGCAAAGAGGGCACAAGATTTACTTGATTTTATTTTTGTGGAAAGTTCACCTTAGAAAAATGTTGGCAAGAGTCATGGATTTCCTGGCAATGGAATGGGACGCTTTATGTCTTAAATCAAATATAGAAGACTATGGCCATCAGATTAAAAATGATTTGGAAGCATGAAGTTTGAGCCTAAAATACAGGTAGCTACTGTAAAAATTGTTCCCTTGACATTTGATTAAACTGTATAAACAATTAACCTCTTCTCTTCCTTTCCTTGCTTTTCTTCAACCATCAGTTATTTTTACTCACTGTTTTTCCTTTTGGATTCTTTCTCCCTCATTATTCTCTTTGTAATTTCGTTTACTTGTGGTCAACTCCTCTTCAGTGAATATATTCAATTACTTATTTAACTTAATAGGCTTGCTTTTCAGTTAATATGTTTCATACTTAAGCACTTATTTAACTTAATATGCTTAGTTTTCAGTTAATATGTTTTTTAATATATTAATTCGATTTTGAAATCTCATTCCTTTCCCATATCCTTCCAGACCTGTCAAGTTGTGATAAGGTTTTTTCTAAAAATTGGTCTATAGGCACTGTTTATTTATATGTCTGCTGCTCCTGCTAATGACATTTAATATCTATACAGCAACTTTCATTGTGTATTCTATTACTTTATCACTTTTCTACAGATATTCATTTGAGAGACAAATTGAGTAGTTTCCATTTTGCCTCCTTTACAAATAAGAGCCTCTTGTCACAATTGGCTAGAGTCTACTCTTTCCAAAATTATTTAAGTAACAAGTGACTCTAGATAGTTTATATTTTCTTTAAGTACTCAGGGGAATTCACAGATGCCCTATATTAGGCAAATTCAAGTAGCCTAACTTGAGCCTCTGAACATCTAGTTGGTCAGAATTCAGCAATATCCTTAAATCCTCCTCTCATTTTTTAAAAAAAGGAATTACACTGTGTAAAGTACCATGGATACAGAGTAATCTTGGGTTATACAGATGATTAAAATTTGGAATTTGCCTTCAAGGAAGATTCTATAATCTGAGGAGACGGATAGACAAGCAACTAATTATTTTAAAGGAAAAAGAAAAAAGCAGAATGAAATAGGTGTTATTGTGGAGAAACCATCAAAGTGCTATGGGAATATAATGGAAGTGGTGATTATTCTGATTGAGTTCGGTGAGAAAAAGCTTGTTGGAGCACTTGACACTGAAATTGAACTTTGAAGAATGAATGAGATTTTGATAGTCACTTACAATGGGTATGGTCTTTTAATTCTAATGAGAGTTTAAATTCTTCAGATGTCCTGGGGTTGATGTTACCTCCCTAAGAGCTCTGGAAGGGCATTCGATCATTCTGAATATATACATTCAAATACTATTTGGATGTAATGCGTTTGTTGGATCTATATAATAATTCTTAGTTTCTCTCATAATCGTAACTCAAATTTACTGATAGAGAAAATAACACCTTTACCATTTCAAATCATGAAATTTTAGAGCAGGAAAAGACCTTAGAAATTACCTACTTAACCGTCTCATTTGCAAAGAAGGCACAAAGGGGTTCAGCAATTGACCAAGGTCGCTCAGTTAACTTGAGCAGACTTTTCCTCTATCAGAAGGCAGTGCTTTGGAATCGGCACCTTTTTGTATCCATTATGGTAATTTTTATTGATGTTGTGAAATAAAACCATTGATTCCCCACATCTTATTATTAGAGAAGGATACTTTAAAGCCTGCAATGAACTTGCAAGTTGAGGTAAGTTTGAAGGAATCTAAAATGCACCAAAGGCAGAAAACGCACCGGGGTCGGTACCTGCATGATGAAAATATGGAATAATCTGCACCTAAAAACAGAGACGCAGGCAGGACTTTCCATCTGACGTCGTTTACTCACCTGGGGTGCAGTGGAGGAGGAGGAGAAGAGGGGTGAGGGAGAAAGGGGAAGGGGGGAGGAGGAGGGAGAGAGAGAGAGGGAGAGAGAGAGAAAGAGAGCGAGAGGGACAGGGAGAGAGAGATGGGGAGAGATGCGTGCCTCAAAGCCGCAAGGAGAGGCACCCTTTGTTTGAGAAACCCTGAAAGGGAAGCCTCTTGTAGCAGCCTTCTCGTTCCCACCTCCAAGCGTTTGCCGAGCTGCTAGGTGGAGCCCGCGCGCGGAGCCCGCACGTACTCCAGATCCGGGTTTTACCGGCCACCCCCTTCCCCCGGCGCGAGCCCCCTCCCCGGCTCTCCGCGCTCGCCCGCCCGCCCGCGGTTCATTCTGGCCTCGGCTCGGGCCCCGGCTGCGTCCGCCGCGCAGGCTGCCGGCCCCGGCGCACCCGCGCTCCCATCGGCTCTCGGCACGGCGCCCGGTCGCCTGCTCGCCCGGCACCACTCGCCCCAGTTCCCAGGAGCGGGGATGCAGATGCTGCCGCGGGTGCGGGTGGGCGCCGCCGCTGCCTCTGCCGGCTTTTCCCGGACTGCTCGTTGCCTCCGCGCCGGCAGCTGCTGCTGCTGCCGCCTGTGACTCGCCCCCTCCCCTTTCTTTCTTCTCTTTTTGCCTCCGTCCTTTTTCTCCGGTGTGCGCGCGCGCGGGTTGCACGGTTTGCTTTGGCAGGAGCTCGCTCGTGTGTGCGCGTGTGTGTGTGCGTGTCTGGAGAGCACCAGAGCCTTGCTCGCTCTCGGGGAGTCGAAGAAGAGAAAGAACCGAAGAGGCGGCGGCGGCGCGGAGCCCGGGGCCGCGCGATGAAGCTCCCACATGCCCGCAGCTACCCGGCCCGGCCGGCGAGCTAGGCAGCCACCCCCCGGGCTCGGGGCTCCGCGGCCCCCGGGACGCAGCCCTCCGCGGCCCGGCGCCCGCGCCCCCCGCGCGCCCCCGCTGTGCACTGGGGAAGGAGTTTGCGTGGCCCTCGCTCCGGCTCCCGGCGCAGGTTGCGGGCGCGAGAGGAGAGCCTCGGCGGGGAGAGAAGCTCGGGCGGAGAAGGAGGAGGGTTTGGTGGAGAAGAAGCCACTCCTGGCCCTCGCGGCTCCCCCTACCTATTCCATCGCTCCCGCTCCCAGGCGGAAAGGGGAGGACGGAGAAGAAGAAAAAGAAAGAGAAGGGGGTGGGGTGGGAGAACTGGATATAAAGATCGGCTGGGGGGATGGATGGTGGAAGATTTTTGGTCTCTTCAGCAGCGTCTTGCCTTAAGCGGCGGCAGCAGCAGCAGCAGCAGCAGGAGAAGCAGCCCCAGCTATGACTGCCGCATGTTAATAGCTGCCGCTTGGGTCCTTCGGCTGCTGCTGGAGACAGAGCCTGACTCCGAAGTTGTGCAACTGTGGACTGCGAGAGACATTTGAACCCTCCTCTCTCTTTGCTCCGTTTTTACCCTCTTGGTGTGTGTGAAGCGAGGAAACGTGAAGGAAGACAAGCATTTGGATGTTTTTGTTTTTCCTTCCCCTTTCTCCCTGGCTGTGTAGCAGAAGAAAGGGGGAAGGAAAGACTTTTTGTTGGTGTCTCCGTGGCTGGGGTCTCCACCCTCCTGCTGCCTTCTCTGCGCTGTGGTTATTATTCTTTACCGCGTGTGGCGGGGGTGTCTTCGCTGGGACCGGCCGGTCTTTTGCCCCGGGCTCCATGGCTGGATTGTGGAAGCTGCACCCGGCTGCAGGTTGTTGAACAACTGATGGGACGATCTCAGGGACCGGCGGTTGCGAAAGGTAATTTATTCTTCTCACTCTTCCGAATGGTGGTAGCCCTGGCCCGGCGCAGGCGGCGGCGTCCGCGGGGCGGGCAGCCGAGGGCGTGCGGGATTCACGCGCACTCACCCTCCCACTCACACACTCGCCCGCACACACACTTATGCGATCGTGATGCGGGGCGGGAAGGGAGCCTCCTGGCTGGTGGGCGCTGGGCTCTGGCACGGGTTCGGTTTTTCCAGCTACTGGGCGATTTGGCGGCCGGGAGGGATGAAGCGGAGAGTAGACCGGTGCATTCGCAGTCCAGCACGCTGGGGAACAGGGACGGTTTCCACTCCGGGAATTTTCCCTCCTCTCTCACCCCAGTGTCATCCCCTGGTGGGGGCCGAAAGCAGACCAGGGGGCGCCTTCTCTCCGCCAGCCCGGAGCGGGTGCGGATGGAGGCGGGAGCGGGCTGGAGGACCGACAGGAACCCGGTGAGGAGCTGGACACCGGGCTGATGGGGACTGCGGGGCTGTGAGCCCGCCGCGATCCTCCCCGGACGCTTGCCTGGAGCATCCTGGTGGCTGCGGTTGCCCAGGTCGCGCCCCTGAGTCGTGGAGCCGCGCTGCCTCTCCGCACCCCTCCCGCTGTGTCCCCTTCCCGGCAGTTTGGTTTACACCTGCTTGCCCAGGCTTTGTTAGGCGGCTTTGGCTGAAGAAAGCTGCCACTTTCGTGGGTGGCCCGGGGTGTTGCGGCGTTGGGAGTGGGCATGGGGCAGGGGGCGGTGTTGCACGAATTCAGGCGGCCGGGGTCCCCGGGCGGGGTGGGCAGAGCCTTGGTGGCCACGGCCGGCTGGGTTACAGGTAGGAGGGCAGGCGCCCCGGCGCTTCTCACAGGAGGAGGGGAGGCTCCGGGCTGCAGCGGAGCGTAGGTGCTGCCGCGCCCCCGCCGCTCGTCCCACGTCGGAGCTCAGGGGCTAAGCGGGCCAGGCCCCCCCAGCTTTATAGGTGGGTGGGTGTGTATGTGGCGGGGGCGGGGGGCTGAGCTCCGCTACCGGGGTTAGTTGCCGGCGGGGTCGGCATGTGCGTGTCCGTGTGTGCGCGTTCGTGCGCTCGGGGGATGGCCGGGGGGTATGTGCGTGGATGGCAGAGCTGATGCTACTTGAGCTGAGCTTGCTTATCGAAATCGCCTGGGATCCGCTTAACTGGAAAATCTGGTTTTAGGAGGCCGCGTGGGGCCCCGTAGGGCTTGCGAGGAACCCTCACGGCGTCTGTCCCCTTTCCCCCAGTGAGGAGGACCTCCGCAACATGCGTGCGGCGCGTGAGAGTCTGGTGCAGCGCTCGACGCACCCCAGATTGGCCCTGATGAGGACCAAGGGACAGAGTAGTCATCTCTCCGGCAGATTGAAATAACCGAGTCAACCCAGCATAACCCCCGGTCCCTGGAATTCTCCGGCCACTTTCCTCACTCCGATAGAAACGTGCTCTGCTTTATTTATGGCCGGAGATATCACAGCAGTTGGGCGAACTGAGGCGTGCGAGCCACCTCCGGGTGTCTCCTGCCTGTGCCTGTGTGTGATCCTGCCTGCAGTAGTTAGAGCGCATTGTAAACAACGGTGTAAGCAGCCCTGCCACAGGCTCCTTTCGAGCCGAACCTAGTGGTGTCTGTTGTGTTTACTTTCCTGGGTGGATTACTCATTAGGAAGTATAAGCCTTCTTGCACCTCTGATTTTACATCCTTCCAGCCAGCTGCTGGGGAAATGAGGAGACGCACAGACTCTGGCAGGAAGGAAAAATTGCCTTCTGTGTTTTGCACTGAAGTAAATAGGCGGTCTGTTAATTTAGTGTCACATGGGCTATCAACACTAGTTAGAGAATGTCATTGTAGAATCTACGAAGAAACACTTCTTGAGTAATTTTTCATTTGGGGAATGTTTTTTATTTCTCTATGAGATTAAACAGAAGTTAGCCAGATTTCCCTGGTAGATTTTCCAATCTGTAATGATACTAAATGACCTGGAGTTCTGGCGCCCAATTTGTCTGTAGGTGAATTACAGAGACTTGTCATTTCTTTTGTAGCATCACCAAAAGGGGTTTCCAGCTAATTTTTGTAGGAGTTAAAAGGATATTTGTGTTGAAATATCTCTCAGCGTTGTTTCACTCAATCTTTTTTTTTTGGTAACCAAAGCAAGGGTTAAAAATGTACAAAGATTAACAGTTTAAAAAAGTTGAAAAGATAAACTGCTTTTCAGTTTCAGTAATTAGAAGATAGTAAATTCCGTAGTTGTAGATTAGCTTTGATTGCTTTGGGGTTTGTTGCAAATGGCTACATTCTATTTTGTTTAAAAAGTATGTAAAATGGTACTTTTTAAGATCTTGACTTCTTGAAAAAGCTTAGGTTGCAAAAAAAGAAGGAATACTGAATCATTGATACCTGATTTTGATTAAGGTAGATTTTTCTGAGATAATGGCTAGTGGTGGTCCTCTTAATAGAAAACTCAAGAGAATTTTAATTTAATTCATGAGAATCTAGCTTCATATATTTGTTTCATTTCTAGAGGGTATGTGTTACTCTTTACTCTTGCCAATGTTTCTGAAGATTAAAGAATACTTGTCCTCTCATTTTAAAAGATCTAATCACAATGATTCCCAGTCCTTCCATTAGAAGATTTGATCAGATCTGTTCTTTGTTTCCTAGCAGCATGTGTTTCCTAGCAGTCATACATTCCACAGGTCCTGATGTCATTAGAACTGTGTCCCTCAGTGTATTGTGCTGTCTTTAGCTGAAGGTGAATGTGTCAGAGCGCTTGAGTGCCATTCCGTAGCACTTAGCACTAAATATTCAATAACGCGCTCTCTTGGTGTGTATGGTTGACTGGACTATTGCTGTAAACTCGGAGGAGGAATGTTAGGATAAAGGTTTATGTGAACTATTTACATTTTTTAGATAGACTGCAACAGACATCCCTGGGTGCAAGAATGATAAGCCAGCAGGTGATTTGCTTTTGATGTCTCATTTTAAATTGCTTGGTGTGATTCTCCTTCAGATTGAGAGCTCTCCTCAGAAATATGAATGGAAGGTCTTTTAGACATGATTTTCTTAATGATGATCTTCTCACAGCTCAGAGATTGAAGTATTCCTTTCCACAGGGAATAATAGCGAGTGTGAGACTTACTGGCTCCTGCTGCTGTGCCTGGCATTGTTTCTAGTCATTAGGAAAGGCCGGATTCTTATGGACTTGATTTACCTTTGATTCCTTGGTGAGCTATAGCCAAGGAAATCCTAAATAGAAAATAAAAAAAGGTTATAAAATCCAAAGGATTCAAGTTAGTCAAATAATATCATGCTAAACTGAACTGTTTCCCACATTTCATTTTGACCACTTTGCTGGTTGAAACTCTTTTTGAAAAGAACCCCCAAGGAGCAGTGACAGTTACTGTTAGCAGTGGGGTATTTTTGCCCAGAAATCAGCAAGGAAAACTGGTGGTGATTTTTGTATTTAAGAACAGAGACTGATTTTGAGGAATGCTCTGTAGCCTTAATTTATCATGGTGTGAATGGCCAGAGCAGTTGGAATTAGAGGGAGCTGATCTTTCGTTAAGTTTTGCAAATGGCTGTTTTCCCTTTGATTTCTTAAGATTTGCATTGCATTCAAAATGTGCGTTTGCTCACAGGAAGGGGCCCTAAAAACAGGCTGTATTGTAGTTTATCATTTGTTTGCCTTCAAGGACATATTTACACTTAGATTACTATTGCATTATGTCTTTTTCTTTTATGCAAATACATTTCATTATAGAATACCCTATTTTATAGTAAAATATAAAGTAAAATATTCAAATATGGTAAGGGCCTCCTGACATTTTCCCTTTGTTATCTGTGTGTGTGTGTGTGTGTGTGTTTGGCCAGTTTGAGAATGTAGTGTGAGCCTGCCTCCAGATAACATGAGTCCTAAGATGTGTGTGTTTTCCCCCCAAACCCTTTAATGTTACTACCCTGGTGTGAGTGTCTGTATGGCCCAATAAAATTATCTCTACTACTGCATAAGTAACCAGGTGTAATTTTTTTCTTAGAATTGTGAAGTATGGTAATGCACTCACCAATACAAAATATACTTAAAAAAATTAGCTGTCCTTGGGGCCAGCCCGGTGGTATAGTGGTTAAGTTTGCAAGCTCTGCTTTCGCGGCTTGGGATTCCCAGGTTCAGATTGTAGGCACGGACCTGCATACCACTCATCAAGCCATGCTTTTGTGGTGTCCCACATACAAAATAGAGGAACACTCGCACAGATGTTAGTTCAGCGACAATCTTCCTCAAGCAAAAAGAGGAAGGTTGGCAAGAGATGTTAGCTCAGGGCCAATCTTCCTCACCAAAAATAAATAAATAAATAAAAATATTAGCCATCCTATTCTTAATTAGTTAAAATTCTCCATTTGTTTTAGGGAGTCGGTATGAAAGGGGAGAGTTCTTCCTGTGTTTGATTATAACAGATTGTATAGCTCTTAAAAATTTATGTCTTGCTTATGTCTTATTGACACTTAAAACAAGAATTTACTTTAATATTATTGAATTTCTTCCTAAGTGTGATTACATATACATATTAGAATAGGTTAACATTTGGTCCTTATTATTTAAGAATTTAAATAGAATATTGTTTGTGGTACTACTATTATGAAAATTATCTCTAGATGGAAAATTAAATCACACAACTGAATATTTCTGTCTGGTAAAACTTTGAGGTCAGTTATTTTCTAGAGAAGACAATCCTCCCTTCTCAAAGTGTGTTCTGGGAAACTTGTGGGTCTCTGAGACCCTCTCCAAGGGTCTGTGAAGAGAAAACATTTTCATTATAGTGTTAAGATGTTATTTGCCTTTCACTCTCTTACTTTAACAAGTGTACAGTGGAGTTTTCCAGAAGGTACATGCTTTGTGATGACATCGTTGCTCTGATGGCATATGGCATGTGTGCTGTGTCTTCTTGTGTTTTAAAATTTTCCTACTTTAACTATTAATACATAAATATTGATAATTATAACCAACAGAATCAAAAGTTGCTTTAGGTCATGAATTTTAAGTATGTAAAAGGGTCCTCAGATCAGAGGGTCTGAGAACTGCTGATGTTGACTTTTCCAAGATCTCCCTCCTTGTATTCACAAATGTCACCCCATCTGACCATAAAAGGAGCCATCTAGGGTAAGAAAACAAGTAGATTATTCAAGCTTTAAAAAGACACAAGCACGTTGGATATTTTATTAGTTATTTGACATTTTCATTATTCTCTTCCCAACATGTGAAGCTTGTTTTTAGTTTTTTGGTCCCCAGTGAGTGAAACAAAGACTTTAAAGCTGCAGGTTTCCAGCCTCATCTAGGGACAGGAGCAAAGGAACTACTGGGAAAATTTAAAAGCTAGGCCACAGGTCTTGAAATTCTGTGCTCTGGAGAGGCAGAAGAGAAGGGACTCTGGTGCGTTCGCCTAGGTTTGATAAATTATTTGACTTGGGCAAGGTACTGGATCTCTCTGTGCCTCAGTTTCCTGATGTTTTAAAGGGTGTAACAGTTGTACCTAATTCATAGATTGTTGTGAAGATTTAATGGGAAAATGTATGCCAAGTTCTTAAAACAGTTCCAGGCATGTAATTACAGGATTGCAACTATTTGCTGCTGTCATTATTATTATTGTCATTATTATTAACTACTAGGTCTCACGAGGGTCCCAGGAGACATCAGTCAACTCCCCATGTGATTCAGATATGCATTTATGTTTCACCTCATTGCTTTAGAGCATGTCTTAAAATGCTATTAAATTGGAAAATTTCATATAGAAGATAATCTTGGCTTTATTTTACCCTCCCACTTTAAAACTCATGAAGAGTTATTGGGATTTTTTTTTTTTTTTGTAGTAAGGGTTAATAAAACACCTTTCATCGCTTGGGCTAAGTTTGAAGTAGGGTAGAGTGTGAATGCCCAATTAAATCGAGATTTCAAAGACCCTAATTGAATATTTATGTATCTTGGGAATTATTACGGAGGAAATCACTTTTCTGAAGTGATATCAAGACGACTCACTGCACTCTTCGTCTGTTAATCGCTATCTAAGCATCACAACAGGCCATTTTCAGTGAAAAGGATCCTTGGGGTAATTATATACTGTAGTTCAGTTTGTTTGTGAGTGGTAATACGCCTAATGAGTAATGGAAGCTCCGCATAGAGATTAGTTTTACTAGATGCTAAAGTTTAACTGGTGAACTGTAATACTTCTGAATGGCACTTTGACATCTATTTGAAACTTCATACATATATTTATACATTGTATACATTTTTGTGGGTATATTCCATGGCTAGTTTAATTTCTGACCTCGGCCTGCCACTATGAAATTAGTATTGCAGACTTATCTTCTCGAGTACTTTGGTTAATCCTGATTTAAAGTCATAGAAACTAAATTATACTCCTTAGATGGGTATAGCTGGGCACTGTCCCTAATTATGAACTTCTCAGAAATGGCCTTTGGAATGAGAGACACTTGAGTACAATCCCAATTCCACAATTTTCTAGCTCTCATCTCTATCTGTAAGATAAAGGAAATGAAATCTCCATTACTGGTTTGGAGTGAGGAATAGGAAGTAAATAGAAAAGTATCTGATGGAGTGAGCATTTAATGAATGGTACCTATTATTATTAGTCATAGTCTTATTAGAAATATCCTTAAGTACCATTATTAAGAAAATTTAGCTAGATCACATATCATTTTCTTAATTGAAGAGTTCTTGATGAGCAATGAAAATCAATAGCATTTTCTAAAGCAGCCGAGAAGGGTTTCACAGGTCATTTTGTCTTCCTCATGTTCTTTCCTCTCTCCGTTTTTAACCTTTTATTAAGTACTTATTTCTGAGCTCTTCCTCTTAATCTTAAAATGTTGTGCTCTGCTACTAATTCTCCACCAAAAATCATAATCCTGACAGGAAAATGTTTTTGACAGCCACCAAATGCCGTGTCTGAAGATTGACTTTAAATCAGGTATAAAATGAAAGTAGCAATTTAACGTAAGACATTTTAAATTAAACTCCTGATCATCTTTCACATGGCGTCAGCAGCTCTTTAAGCTCTTACTGCATCAGAATTTTCTCCAGTGTTGTAACCAAATTATCATAAACTTCCAAGATTTAAGGATTCCCATGCTTTTAAAAGATTTATAATCCCAAAGTTCAGGTCCTCGTAAGATTGCCGTAAGTGCAGATGAATTCTTAAAATTCAGATCCCCAAATTGCTTTGAAGACTAGAAGCATGGAAAGGGTCATAAACAGGTCCAGATTTTAGAATTAACATCTGTATTTCAGTGACAGTTGCCAATAGGAGGAGTTATTAGAATGTGTGACTTTTCCCTATAATTACCCAGCGGAAGGAGTACAACATGGTAGGTGGTAAAAATGAGTGAAAAAATAAGCTGCACACTGGACAGCTGACTTGTTAAATTGTACCAGGCTTAAGTGTTTTAAGGGATGACTCAAGAAAATGAAAGCCAAGTAGAAACGACACCCACTTTTGTTTGATCAGCTTGTGTTGGTGTTGATGCGTCCCGCAGAGGCAGAGCGTGTTACTATTCAAGACATCCCCAGTGGCTCCACAGTAGCCTGAGCCTGTGAGAATAAGGGAGAGACTCAAGCCCAGTTTTTGATGTTCTGCATGGGTGGGTAACCTGAATACTAAAATGCGTTCCATTGACAGCTGACCCTGTAAGAGGTTTTTCAACAGTCTCCTGTTTTGTTTTGTTTTTTTCCCCTTTTTCCTTTCCTCAAAACTCTTCCAAATACTTTTAGATAAGAGGAAATGATCCTGACTGATGGCCTTCTTTTTGAGATGAGACTTTATTTTTGGCAAGAATGGAAGGGCTCAACTGGTTTACATTTATGTCTTTTATTTTTTCTAATTTTCAGTGTTCTTGATTTGTCAATGGCTCATGGTTATTGTTTGAACCTTGACTCAGAATACTGATCGTGACTTCAGGGAGTGGACAAAGAGTCTATTGAGAAGTAGTTTTGTGTTACCATGAGGCATGTGTATGTCTATAGACTTTCTTCTTTATATTGGCTTTAACTGTTCGGTTGAATTTGTCTGTGGAGTTTTACTCATATGATTAACTATATTTGTCTTTGGAAGAAGAGCTTAGGCAATCATTTTCTTTTAAAATAATACACTATCATTTTTTGAATTTTAGGCATTTTCAGTTAAATTTCACTTTAATTTTCAGTAATTTTTGTGTATGACAGTTAAGTATTATTTTACACTCATTCCAAAATGCTGCATATTTTATGATAACATCTCAGTTGTCATATGGACTTAAATTCAACTCAGAAGATTTAGTAGAATGGGTGAGTTCATTATTTCTCTTTTAATTGCAAAGACCCTTCCAACTAGCTTCAGGCCAAAATGATTAATTTATTGGGAGGTCATTGTGTTTCTTACCTAAAGAATCTTGGGGAGGGATGGAGGTTTACCTAGGCATCAGAAAGAATTAGTACCCTGAATCCCGCTAGGATTCTGCTCCAGCTGCATGCCCCTATCCAGACTACCACATTTCCTTCTCTGCCTTCTGGATTCTCTCCCTTTCACTACAGCCTGAATTAGGTATGCAGTTTTAGATCTGTGCACCATCACCAGCTTAGTGGAGTCATTAAGGATATTGCAGTTCCTCTGTGGATGGACAAATACTTAGCTTGAAGAAGGAAAGGCTTAGTTAAGAGAGAGATCCTGTCCACAGAAAAAGGGTGAGGGGTTGATAAAACTTGAATATCTACTACAGTGATCCTTTGTTAACTGAGGCAGATCAGGCATTAGGAGAATTGGTGAAGAAAACCATTAAAAATGGGTTTACTCTTTTCCTGTATGCAGCCAAAGTGATCTTGAAAAATGGTTGACGTAGAAAACCCAACCCAAACATGCAAATCAAGGGATTCACATCTTTGGGTTTAAGAACACCTGTGAAACTGCCCCAGTTATCAAGGGTATGCATATCTGAAAAGTTACCAGACATCTGAAAGATATTATTTACATAAGCAACATCTGGCATTCCATCATACCCTGATGGAGTTGCCATTGTATAGTGCCAAATAGGGGCGCTGGACCCAGGTTTGGTGGCACATTGAGTGCTGAATTTTTGTTACTCATGCTTAAAAATGCAGACAGTAATGCTGCACTTACAGGTTTAAATGTAGATTATTTAGGTATTAGGTACATCCAGATGAACTAGGCCCCCAAGAAATGCCGTTGGACACAAAACTCATGGTTGGATTAACTCATGTATGAGCTCCACCAGCCACATTAAGATGGTCCTTACTGAAAAGGAACACATTGTTCCCAAACTGGAAGTGGAAATTGCACAGACGAAAAAGTTATCCCAGAAGAAACTGAAGAAACAAAAACTTATGGCATGGGAATAAATATAGCAAAAAATAAATGCAAATAGAAGTACAAGCAGAAAAAATGCATTTGCAGATATGAATCCATCCATCTGTTTGAGACATCTAATTATTTTACACTTGCTAGTGTACTCGTTGTGTCATGGTACTGATGGGAATATATGTTTATTCAAGTAAACCTTATGTTTAGAGGCAGAATATTGAAAAGTACATGAAATACGAAATTTCAAATTATTTAGTATGGATAACTTTATTAGCTGCCTGAAGAATCCAATGAAAATATACTTCAACCTATCCAATAATAATATTATTGAAGTGACAGACGTCTAATATGGATCCATTATTGCAAAAACTAGAGTCTGGGTAGTGTTAATGCTGGCATTTGATCAGTTGAAGTGAAACGGTGCTTTAGAGGTATTGTTTGTATAAGTTGTGAAAACCTCCTAAATTTATTGTTTTTTGTTTTTTCTTTGTTCAAAACAGACAGTTGTGTTGACTTTTCATTTTTAAGTACAAATTCAAGATAAATAGAAACATAAGATAATTTGGGAGAATTTTTAAAGGTTAGTAGAAACCTTAATTAGAAGAACTCCTGTATACCTTCTTTATTGTTGCAAATCCTTGAAGAAGAAAGAGCACTAAGAATTAGTAGGCTGTCAACATTGTATTTTTATGATTTAACATTATTAAGCAAACTTTGGGAGTATTTCTTCTTTTGGTCCATTTGATTAAATGTGCGATCTTATCTTGGTGAAATAGCCTGCTGGGCTGCAGACAGTAGTGTTCAGAAATGAAATTTGCTTAGAGCCTCTGAGCAGACATTTATTCAATGAGACCTTTCTTGAATAATGGATGATGGTGAGATTGCAGTAGTGTATATGTGTGTTTTCTTCCTTGAATCTAAGGGGTGTTGAAATAGAGCAACAACGACAAAAATGTAGTGAAGTATGAAAGAAAGCATTAGATTTATAAGGAAGAAATTAACCTTCTTTATTACAAATGAATGCACTGTCTTTATGAAAGACTCATAGTATCAATGTCAGAGGATAGTATGCCAGTTGAACACTTGTGAAATAATAGAGATACAAAAAGTCAAAACAGAAATCACCCAATATATCATAATATAGTGGTACATCACAATATTCGCAGAGATTATTACACACATATTTTTAGCTTGATTATCCGTGTATTTTATCCATGTGTTATCTGTATTTAAAAAAAATTTTAAAAATTTTTTATTCATTTATTTTTTTGAGGAAGATTAGCCCTGAGCTAACATCTGCTGCCAATCCTCCTCCTTTTGCTGAGGAAGACTGGCCCTGAGCTAACATCTGTGCCCATCTTCCTCTACTTTATATGTGGGACGCCTGCCACAGCATGGTTTGACAAGCAGTGTGCAGGTCCGCACTCAGGATCCGAACTGGCGAACCCCAGGCCACTGAAGTGGAACGTGCAAACTTAACCACTTGCACCATCGGGCCGGCCCCATGTTATCTGTATTTTGATTGTGTATTGTGTTTGTTTTACTAGAATTGAGGTTAAGCTAAATATACAGTTTGTATAATTCTCTTCAATTTCCCAATGCCATTAATTTTTTTGAAAGGATCATTTTTAATATTCTAAAATATTGCATAGTATTGATATACTATGATTTATTTAAACATTTCCTTATTCATGTGGGTTGTCATATTTTGGTAGGATAATTAATGTAAAGCTTGGCCCGTTCTCTGATGATTTCTGTAGCAGATTCCTTGAAGTACAATTCCTAGGACAAACAGAAAATAATTACTATTTGACTTTTACTACTCGGTTACAATGATCCACATGCATCATTGTCCTCTGTACAGGCGTAGCTCGTCCTCTTTTTTGGGAATTCTTAAGAATTGCTAACTCTCAGCTATGTATAGTTAGTAGTTACTAATGCTCAGTTATGTATAGTTAATAAAGTTAGTAACATACCAATTGTTTGGTAACTCTTGACAATTACTAACTCTCACATATATAAATGTATAAATGCTGAGGTCAGTAAAATAGTCAGTAATAAAAAATGAATTTACTGGCTATTAACATTTAAATAGGACTGTGCCTAATGTCTTTGAATTTAACATAATATTAAAACAAAACTGTACAGTGAAACTGATTTATGAAGAACTAAGAAGTCCACCATCCACTTTACGTTCCCATAAAATTTCTTAGTTTCATTCTCTGCTGTGACTGGACGTCTTATCTCCTAAGTTCATCTAAAACCTCAACTTAACCAAGTTCTTCTTTACCAAACCTCTTTTGGAACAAGAAAATTGTGGGCTTGGTTTGGGCTATTGTAAAATTTAAGTATGAAAAGTAGCAGTAAACTGTCAATAAACACTTTCATAGTAATTGAACGTTGTCTATAAAAGGAGAGAGAGAGCAGTACAGAAAAGTAAACGGAAGATTATGGGTCATAATTAGTAAACATGAACTCAAGTTTTGGTAGGTGTAAGTTCAGTTAGAGATCTGTTCATAGGAATAAGAATGAGGTACAAAATATGAGGTGTTCAGTAGTGTTTAAGTCAAGTGGAAGAGGAAAACAGCAGGTGCATGATGCAACTTTTTATCATTTTTACAATAATACCAATACCTACTGAATTTGATTTCATAAATTCATTTTTGACTTGGACTAAGAGTTATACTTTAAGTACATCTTTGTGACTTCTGCTTGCAATCATAATGGTCTATTTAAGGTATATTTCTAGCAGTCAGATTGGAAACCAATTCTTATTTCACTTTCCATATTTCTTTAAGTCTGCACCAGAACTTATTTATGGATAGAGTTTAATGCTTGATTAATAAATGAATGAATAACTGCGTGAATGTGCTTTATGGACCTAGAAGAAACAACTGAACACGAAAGCAGTTTTTGAAGTTACTGTTGCAAGATAAATTCAAGTGCCGTTGAAAATTGCTGTGTACCTGAATGCGGAATAATAAAGGCATAGAAAGGAATCTTAAAAGGCACACCCTTTGCACACTTTATTTCCTCCAAAGAAAAAATTTATTGTTGTTGATTAACACCTCTCCATTTGCTAATCAATGGGTATAAAGTTTCAGTTATGTAAGGTGAGAAAGTTATAGAAATCTGCTATACAACATTGTGCCTATAGTTAACAGTACTATATCGTACACTTAAAAATCTGTTAAGAGGGTAGATCACATGTTAAGTGTTCTTAGCACAATAAAAATAAAACTTAAAAAAAAATTGTCATCAAGAATTGAAGTGACTTGCCCAAAGGGACCTGGCTGGTTACAGCATATGCTGCCTTCTATCAAGGAACTTCTCAGTCTTGCACGTGAAAATTCTCATTTTTGGTTTCAGGCATGGCTTTGTCTCTACGTAGCTGTATCACATTTATCATATAACTTCCCTAGGTCTGTTTCTTTCTTTTTTTTTTGATTTGATTTTTAACCTTTTTATCCCCAAAGCCCCACGGTACATAGTTGTATATTCTTCGTTGTGGGTCCTTCTAGCTGTGGCATGTGGGACGCTGCCTCAGCGTGGTTTGATGAGCAGCGCCATGTCCGCGCCCAGGATGCGAACCAACGAAACACTGGGGCGCCTGCAGCGGAGCGCGCGAACCTAACCACTCGGCCAGTGGGCCAGCCCCTCTAGGTCTGTTTCATCTGTAAAGAGGGGATAGGACTGTGGGTTCTTTCTAAAACATCCATGAGATCAAAGTAAAGGTAAGATTCATTAGACTAGCATACCTTTGCAGTTAATTTTTCAAAAAAGCTTAATTAGTAGTTGATTTTATAAGAATTTTCACATTTCATCCTTCTTAAACAGCTATGGTACAGTATTGCATGTGGTAACAACATATTTTAAAAAGATAAAATAGGTTAGACATTCTTTCTGTGAAGGTTTACAAAGGAAATGACATAATGGAAATGTCTTACATTCTTTAAAAATGTTAAGGAATTGAATAAGTTTCTCTCATATTTCTCTGTTACATTTCTCTACTATTAAGGATACTGATGTTTTCTTTAACAGTAAATCATTTTAGGATTTGATATAGTTTCTTATATCAGTTTTCTTTCCCTTATGTTTACAGATCAAATAAATTCTACAACCAGAGTTTTGGGCCCATTGTAATCCTATCTTATATCAAGGCAATTTCAAAGTCTCTTCATTTATAAAGCAGCAGTGTATATATTGAATATATTGAGCATCAAATACAGTGTACCCCTTTCACTCCTCTTTTTCCCACATGGCTGAATTTATTTACATGAAATTACTGCAAATTATTTTAAAGTTTAAGCATTAACTTTCATTTAGTTCTGAATTAATCAAATGATCTTTACTGACAGTAATAAATACACATGTAGAGAAATGCAAAATGCAGTAATAAAATTTATATTAAAGAGAAGCAACGAGGTAAGGTAAAAAGAGAGCAGAAGCTTGGGAATCAGAAATGCGTGATTTCCAACCCTCCCTCTGGATGACCCTGGAAGAGTTACCCAACCTCTCCATGCCTCAGTTTCCTCATGTGTAAAATGGGGATCAAAATAATACTTACCTTTGAAAGTTATTGTGAGGGTTAAATGAGATGACATATATAAAACATATAGCACACTGATAGCTTTTATTGTTTGTGTTAATTTTTCATTTGTTGTTGAAGCTAATATCTTCTAAGTGGCCCTCTCAGTTGTTCTCCTTTTTTCTGCAGTTTTAAAAAGATTGGCTTCATTAAGTCATTAATTTTGTCATTCACTATGTATTTATTAGCATCAGATGTCTGCATCATGCTCAGGATATGGAGCATAACATGGCAGAAAGAGCCTCTGACTTTATAGCACTTGTAAAATGATGGAAATAAAGAGGTATTAAGCAATGTAGCTATCATTAATTATTTACTTAAAATTGTGGTAAGTGCTACAAAGGTCAAGTCCAGGGTGCTATGAGAGTTACAGCTGCAAGATCAGACCTTGTCTGAGTTGGGGGGGTGAGTAGGATCTGGGAAGACTTTGCATAGCACGTGACGTTTGAGCTAAGATATGAAGGTTGAGCAGGCAGCCCTAGAGAATGTGCTGGTTCACTGCTCCCTTCACATTCTGTCATCAGAAGAGCTCATCACAGACCCAGGCATGTTCTCCTGGAGGAGGTGAATAGAGCTGAGGAAAGGGAAGAAAATTCAGCATAGTTGCCTTGATTTGACAATAGGGACAACACACCTGAAGTTTTCATTTTACAGAGAAAGTGAGTTAACATAGAAAACGTTTCAGTGTCAGTTGTCTGCCTGTAATAATAAATTTCAGAATGTCATAAAGTAAGCTATCCGTTGACCATAAAGAATGGTCAGGTGTTGTAGATTTAAGATGAGGAGAACACTTAAGATCTGGATGATATTGAAACTAAGCTTTCCTAGATTAGCTTTGGAAATGTAGATCTGTGTGTTTGTCACCAGGAGGGAATTTTACTCCAGAAGCTTGGTTTCTGTTCATCCTTATTCTAACTTCTCTCCATTCTCATTGGCTTATTAAGCGTCTGGTGTCTTTTGGTCCTGAGAAACTCTGTGGAGATGGAGGAACGAGCTTTAGGAATACTGGTGCTAAAGTTGGCAGTGCTGTGGTTATGACTCTACTTGTCAGAGAACAGCAGTAAAATATCAATCTGGAAAGTAATTTTTAAGAGAAATGTGGTATTATCATTTAATAAAGACAGTAGACTTTATCATCTCTCCACTGCTAGGTTTAAGCTTATTATTTAGAATTTTGGAGGCTTTCTGTAGTATATGATGATAAAACTGATTTTATTTTTATTTAGAACAAATCATTGAATGCTAATAAAGTAATGTCAAAGTATGTTCTAGAAAACAAATGATATTAGTATAAGAGTCTATAGGCAAAAGGATAAATAAATGTGGCTTGAGAAACTTATCTTAGTGGAATGAAATGTTTAATAGAGGGAAAATACTATAGTGAGAAGATAATAAATTTGGCATCATTAATCTTTTTCATCCATTTATCGACAAATACTTATTGTGTGCTTCCTCTGTGACAAAATTAAACACAATTGTGATAGAGATTAGAAAAGGGGAAATACATACTGAGTTTTATGATAACATTTGACCCAAGGATCTCAGACACTCCAGATGACAGGTAGTCTCATCCTGCCGAGCCCTGGAGGATATGTAGGAATTGGCCAAGCAGACAGCCTTCCTGAAGAAGCGAACCTCCTGTTTGCAGGCCAAGAGTACGACAGAGCTTGGTTCATTTGAAAAACTCAAAGAAGGTCCTAGTACAAGGATTGAGAGAGGAAGTGACATGAGATCTGGCTAGGGAAGTAAATGGGAGTCCAGAATTTGCAGTGACTTTTTAAGGTTAAGTATTTTGGACTTTATCTTAGGAGCAATGGGAAGTCATTAAAGGTTTTAAGCAGGGCAATAACAAGATCAGGTTTTCATTTTACAAAGATCATGTTGGCTGTTCTGTGTAGGGGTAATTGGAGGAGGCATCAAGAGGAGATGTGGAGAGACCAGTTAGATGTGAGTGCAAGCTTCCACCATGCCCCTTCTCAGCTGGAAGTGTGGGGCAGAGCTTGCCTCTTTCTGGCCTCAACTGACTCGTGTATAAAGAAGGGGTTTGTATTAAATAATGTCCCTTTCAACTCTGATAAGCTGTGCTCTAACTTGATTATCAACTAAAGACATGGGGGAGCTAAGTGATGGTGATCTTTTTTTAAATCATTTTATCTGAACTTGTTATTAATTTTTACTGATCTACCGTTGATATACTGTTACGATGCTGTATCCAATTATTTAATCAGATTTATTTTTTACCAGAAAGTTAAAATCCATTCTTTAGAGACCTATAACTAGAATTTTTTGTATGTTTGTATTTTAAATACTATGTAAAAATCATAAAGTCAGATGTTAGAATTTCATTTAACTGAGTTAAGACCTTTCAAACCACAAAATTCTCTCATTTTGGTCAAAGTGATTTATTTATAAATCCTCATTATTTGAAGTCATTCAAAGGAATGCCTATTTTAATGGTACCTGTAAAGACAATAGAACGTGTTTCTTACAACGTTACAGTGGTTGATAGTCTGAATGACAAATGCAAAAGAGTTAACTGTATATTATTTAAGAATGTCTAAGACTTTTTGCCTTTTATGTCTTTCATTAATAATTTAAATATTTTATTTCCTCATTGTGTTCTGTCGTCTAATTCCCTGTAGCTTTGTTATATTTTTTTATGGCTTTTATGACATTCCACCATGGGTTTTGATTATTTCTCTTCTTGTTTTATACCTCTATGGAAATATAAATTCATTGAAAGCTGGGACTACTTTTAGTTTTTTCGTAACCTGGAGAAACTGATATGTAAATGAGGTTTGTGTTTTGTGTTGATGGGTTGATTTTTTTAAAGATGAGGGTGTAGCATGTTAGGGAAAGCATCATACATGAAATGTGCCTTGTATGACTTAAAAATTAATAGCACAGGCTCCAATAACTTGACTGTGTCACTGAGATAGTGATTTAGAACATGGGCTTTAGGGCTTAGAACTTGGAACAACTATATGACAGCTGTGTGACTTTGGGTCATTTTCTGAGCCTCAGTTTACTCTGTATCATTAGGCTAATGATATCTATTTCATTGTGGGATTTTGAGAATTAAGTTGGTTTCTGTAGTATAATGCACTGCCATGAGGTTTGGTTATTATGAGAGTCAGATGGGAAAAATAGGTGTTAACATCCTTGCTTCATGTAGCAAGGAGGAGTGGAATACAGTGATTCACGCCGTCTTTTTTCCTTTGCCCCCAAACTTTTCACAAGATTGACATCACATTTTATGTCTGTTGCCTTCACTCTTTATGGCCTTCCATTTGGAATCATTTTGTCATGTTACGTTATGTACACTATGCTATCTTTTTTTTATCTCTGACTTATTCTGAAAGGAATGATTATCCGGCAATTTGTGAGATACAAATGGAAGCCTGAACACTTGCAGGCACTGTCAGATAAGAATGCCAGAAATGCCTTTTTTACTTATTTCTCATACATTCTGCAGACATGTATGCCTAATATATAGAGCCTCTCAAATACCATTTGTATACTTAGTATTCAGGGTAGACGTAGTCTTCCTCTTTCCCCAATGTACATTTCCCCCAAAGCAACTATTTTTAGGATTTGAAGAAAATTGTTTACTTGAAAAGTGACAACTTAAGAAAATAGTATCACTGTCACAAAGAAATAACTGTTACAGAGTACAGGGTATAAGCTCAGAGTCCTTTATCTTGAATAAACTTCTCTCATGTTGAATGGAACATAGTTTCATAACACATATAAAACAATGAGGAATTTAAGTCGTGCTTAGCAAATTTATTGGTGGCTTTGAGAAAAAGAAATACAATTGACATGCGTAATAACAACATCATAGTTGTCAAAAATATTTTGAAGCCAGGTGCTGCTGACGTGTGTGAACTGGGACTTGGTGCCCTTTAGACCTGGCCTGTGAGCACTTGCTCTTTCAAGGTGGGCTTGTAATATGATGTCAATATTTGTGTCCCTTTGAGGAACTGCTATTTCAATATAAGATATTCTCTGTTCTCTAATATAGTATGGAGAAGAGATACAATTTCAAACCTTTCTTGAGAGCCGAAAAGACTTTTTGAAAGAACATAAAAACCCTTAAATTCTTGTCCTGGGTAACCAAATAGCTGACTTTACTTATAATCCTAACTGCTCTAAAAGTGAATTAGTAATTTTTCTAAGAGTTTGAGTCTCTCATTGGAATTAATACTTTCTTCCATAATTAAATTGTTTTATCATTTGTTTTTTTCTGAATGTTGTATTAAAAAGAACTGTTAAACACAGTGGCACATAGTTAAACGTACCAAAAAAATTTTGAATAATTTTGGATAATTGTAACAAACCAGATGTTGCTAAGTTCTTATTTAATGAGAGATAAAAAAATATTCACAATATAGTTTTGTCTGGCTGTCAGCTTAGATAAAATGAATCCGTTTCAGTCAGCATGCTCCTAGTGAAAAGGGAGGGGATATAATAACATTTTTCTAGGTACATTTGTTGAAAATAAATATTAATCTTCTATGTGGTTAAAACCATGCTGTGCCAATTCTATCATAACTATAATTGCAGAGAAGCCTTTTAGATTTTTCATTTTTATGAATTTTACTTCTTTTTATCCTTCTGGAGGCACTGAGTTAGAGCCTACTTTTCATTTAGATTATGCACCCATGTAGATTTGTGTTAATCTTATATTATCTTGACGCTATGAGTTAAGACACTATGGAGTAGTTTATTCTCCAAATATAGTGCTGTGACATGGTGAAGATATTTTTTTCCTCCTAAACTCAAACCTCAATCTTTACTTTCCTTTCCAATACGTTGTACTTCACAGGAGAATTTTACATATTAAAATGGTGCATAAAGTAAAACATGGTGCATAAAATAAATGCATAAAAAACAGTGCATAAAGTAAAACACTAAAGGAAAACAAAACCCAGACTAACAAAACAAAATAAAATAAAGCATAAGGCCAAAATTGTCAATTTCAAGCTCCATTAGAAATGCCAGTGAGAAGAATGGCAGGAAAGCATCATTGGTACAGAGACCAAATTGGTAAGGAATGAGTTGACATATCTAGTCTCTTATTGTACAGTCAAGAAAGGGAGAAAGAAAACTCAGGCTGTAAAGTGTATAATTTCCTTTTACGACAATATCAACATCACTTTTCCATACTAATAAAAATTTTAAAATTAAATTTATATTCTGTGTTAGGGGCCTCCAGTATTGTTGTATACAAGGGGTTGTAGTAAGATGTTTGATATTATGATTGTAATTGTTGATTTTTGTCAAATGTGTGGAAAGCGTGTAGGGAAAATTGTTAGCCTAGTAGAAAACCACTGTGAGCTGTAATAATTACCAGAGCTAATTGATTGTTCCAGTTTATGTGGATGTTTGTCTAGGCTATTTATTGAGGAAATATAGAAAGTGAAGATTGAAGTTGGAATTTTATTTCCCCCTCTAAGAATAGTTCTTAAGGATGAGTCTCAGATTTTTTTCTTCAAAGTTAGATTCTCTCTCTCATCTCGGTTTTATTCATGTCCTCTTCAGAAAGCAAGTTTTGAAAAGGTTCTTCTTAATTGGTAGAAAGAAAATTGGTTGGAAGAATTTCACGAAGTTCTCTTTGGAGAGAAATTAGAATGCCGAGGAGGAGGGGGAAAGCATTGGTGCGGTTTAATCTCCTCTTGCTTTTACGATGGCATTTTGAGGAAAGAGTAGAAAGCCATTTAATGGTCTCTCTGCAGCTATGGATATTATGTCCAATATGAGCAGTGAAAAGAAAGTGATACAAAATTGTCCTTTTATGGGTTTTTCATTTATCTTCTTGCTTCAGTTACTTGATGAATGAGAAATAAAGCAATACTCTTACCTTCTGGAACACAGTGGGTTTGAATGTAGGTGTAGAACCAGATTGGTGAGTGGTGGTTGTCGGTCAAATGCGTCTACTTGTGTTGAAGATTTATATGTCAACATCGTGGGTGTTGTGCCCACACTCTATGGGGTAATAACTCATATTTGAATTTTATTTTTTTCCTCCGGTGTTGAGGGTGTGTGTCTTAGTGTGAGTTAGTGATTGTTTGGGCAGGAGAGGTAGGCTGTTTTGAGTTACCTTGTCATTCTTAAATTTGGCTAGTTTCTGCCTGCCTCACTATGTTTTGTGAAGCACAATAGGAATGACAGTCTAGAAAGCAAGCGATCAGCTTCCCAGGGCAAAATGTAACAGATCCCAGACTTTAAATTTATGATTTATGGAAGTTGCCAAATACTACCTGCAGAAATGTGAGTTCACAAAGTACTAGGTAAGTGTCTTTATATTTGTTAACCTCTCATTTTAAGTTCTTGGTACATTGCTTCATTAGGCAATACTTTTTCTACTCAGAAAATTACTGTAATGGTAAATTAAAACTTATTTGGGGGATAATTTTTAAAAATAATACTTTAATTTTTATTTCCAAAAATAATGTTTTTGTATACATGAGTGGGTCTCAAACTCAGATCTGGTGAATATTTCACATCTCATAACTACCTTTATCATTACTCTTCCAGCTTTCAGAAACCTTTAAACATGTTTATTTTACATAGCTGTAATTTTTTGAGTGGACTTATAAATATCAAAAGTGTGTTTATGTGCCTTTATTTGGTTCTTTATTGACATTAAAATGTATGCTACATGATTGTGGAAGACACTCTTTTATTCTTGTAAGACTTTCCACAATTTTGATGTAGTACTGGCCAGAAACTTCTAATGGATGGGTTTATTTTGGTCCACAAATTAAAAGTTTCCAAATTACAGATTTTTTGCTTCTTACTAAAGCACTATGTGTTTGTACTTTTTTTAGCTGAAGGAGAAAAAATGGACTAGGTTTTCCAGATTTTCTCTGGAGGAAATAAAGAAAAGTTGTGTTATGAACCTTACATTTTTTAAGGCCAGGAAAACACCATATGCCTAGGGAATGGTGGTGTTTCAGATGTATGAGTACAGATTTAACAATTCATAGTGGTCACTTAGAGGTGAAGAAATGAACACACAGCTGCTCGTTTGAGGGCACCTCTGTGAATCCCCTGCAGCGCTGGTCTGGGCTCAGGGGCCTGGCTAACTTCTGTGCCATCTTAGGCACATAGTCATTTAGGAATCCTTGGCAAGGCACCTGGGTGTGGAATGGTGGAACAGTGGACTCTTACAGGGGTCTGTAAGTGCTACCCCACTGCCTTCTCCGACTATACAGTGACACAACCTTTTCTGCTGCCTTCTGTAAAACTAGTAGAGCTTGAAATAGTCTGTATACAAAAAGTGGGGGGGTCCTCCTGTTCATTAAACTTCCTGTTCTGAATGTCATGCCAGCCACCCCTGCCTGCACGGACCCCCAGACGTTGTGGAGAGTGGAGGAGGGCAAAGTGCATCTCTTTGATGCTGTGTTCTTCAGTCCTCTCACTTCTAGCCCAGAGTCTGCTTTGTATTTTGTCCCTTGGCAAAGGGAGGGGAAAAAAAAAATCAGTTTTATTGTTTCACCCCAAGGTTGTAACTTATCCTTGGAATTTAGCAATTTGCACTTGGTGCTTTCAGCTCAGCTGAGTGGTAGAGGAGAAGGGCAGTCCAGTAATCGCAAGGAGTGGGAACAGCCACGATCCTTTAGTATCATGATGTTACATGTGCCATTTCCTGGATGCTACTGTGGCCTAGTTAGTTCCCAACCAAACCCACCTTCCTGGAGTTGATGGCCCCACAGTTAAAGGGCTATGTATGCAAGACTGAACATTTTAAAAACATGTCGTTTTCTGTAGCTACTGGGCCAATCTGTGGCTTTCCCATTTCTCGCCTTCCTGTCTCTATGCTGATAGGGACATTCTCCTTTCTGTCTTATCCTCTTCAAACTCAGTGCTGTCCTGGGGGCATGCATATAATATCATTTAACTATCAGGTAATATGATTCGTGTTGCAAGATGTGTGAAAATCGTTCCTAATACTATAATCAAAATTTATCTGTGCAGGTAATTACAAATACCACCTGTTATTCACTTTAGCAAAATACAGATTACTCTTATTTTAACAGGCATTTGTGTAATTGGCATCTCTGTTTTTACTTCCTTCTGCTCTTTTGGTGGTATCCAGTTTAATTCCAGAGCTCAGCTTCATTCCCAGAGAAGCAAGGTCCTTTCTTCTGAGCCCTGGTCAGCAGTCAAAACTGTTCTTTCAGTGACACAGTTCTAGCTCATCAAGTTCTTTGGATTCCATTCTGTGTGTGTTTCCTTTCCTGGTCCTTGTTCAGAGTGAAAAATACAGTAAATATTTCCCTTGTCTCTCTTAATATCTTTTCCATCACTGCCTTTTATTTTCTTGTTCTCTGAATTCTGTTCCTAAAAGCTCCTAAGTTCTTATTTTTTCTGTAACAGACTCTCAGAGTGCTTCCTACCCGCAATCCTTGTCTCCCCAAGAATTACCATCTAGACTTTATGATGACTCATCTTGGCTTACAGGTGAGTCACTTTTGCCAAGCCTAGATTTATTTCCCTGTTGTTTCTTTCAGTTCAAATATTAGCATTAACATTAACATTTCTATACCCGGTTACGATTATCATGCTTCCCATCAGACATTAACACAACCCTTCCTCCTAGCTTGGTGAGCAGTGTCTCAGAATCTATAGTTATTCAAGTGGCTGAGATTAATGACCACTTCTTTAAAAGAAAACACCGCGAGTTTATTTTAGCTATAAATACTAGATGATCTGTAGAATTAACAGCAAATAAATCATTTCATTTTGAAGTGTGGGAGACAAGAAAAATCTTTTCTTTTTGTTTTTTGAAATGTCGCATTGCTTTGCACAGTGTCAGAATGTCTCTTGTTTTCTATGCATGTCTGATTATTTTAACTGTATGGTCATTAACTGAGATTTTGATGAGCAGATAGCAGAAGGACCTTCATTTTATGAGACTCTTTTCAGATTCTTGACCTTAGGTGAAATGCAAATACTACTACTGAGGTGAATAATCTCTGAATTGTGAAGTAGAATATATTTTATCTTTGTTTATTGGCCTTACTTTATGGGCAGATGGAGTAGGTGAAAACCCTGAGAGCTTTCTGCTTCTACTTCAAATTGCCTAGCAAACTACTTGAGAGACAGCTCAGGTGGGAATGTGGCATGAAATTGTGATTTCACCCCACTCTGGAGATCTTTAGACGTTAGTTGGGAAAAACAAATGAAAAGTGGACACTTCACAAAATTCAACTCTTTTTGTCTATCTCCAGAATAAATAAAGGTATATGAGAGTGGAGCCTCATTATCTTCATAAATTGAGATATTTAAACTCTCAGTGAAGGAGAAACAGAAAGATATCTTACTGAGAAACCATATTTGACCTCTTGTAGATATTATTTTACTAATCTGTGCTTTGAGAATAAGTTGTATATCTAAATGATCATAAAATCTTTATATTTAAATTTTGTTTTCTGGAGCTTAACATAAATTACAGTGCCCAGCACATAGTACATGCTTCATAGATGCATATTGCATGAATGAAGGGGCAAAGCTTTGTTTTGCCTTCACAAAGATGTTTGCAAAAGATGACTTGGGGAATTTTTGCCTTTTCTTCAGGCAACACATTTTCCCATAAAGTGTTTCTTATCTCTCAGAATTATATTACAATCATAATGGAAAAGAATGATCCATTTTTTAATTCTTTCCTTGGCTGAGCTGAGCCTTGGAATTTTATAACTAATGAAATACAGTGCTTTTCTTCTCAAGTTCAAATGTAGCGCTTGGATTTTCATTTTTCGTTCATGGATGTAAAACCGTTCTTTTGTCAAAAATCAAAGGTTAATAAGCTCTAATTGTTAAACACAGTCAGTAGAAGCTGTGATATGCTGATATTCTAATGCTTTGACTATTTCAAATGGTCATCATTTGATGTTTTGTGACATCTGGACTGCTCAGCAAGCTACTCAAGAATTTCATGTTAAAAGAACTGGAGGTTTTTAAAAACATTTTATTTTGAATCAACTTTCAACTTAGAGAAAAGTTGTAAAAATAGTACAGAGTTCCCATAAACCCCTTAGTCAGCGTCTCCTAAGGTTATCATTTACATAACTGCTCTGATCTGAATATGTCCCCTCCAGATTCATGTGTTGAAATTCCAGGGCCCAATGTGATGGTGTTAGGAGGTGGGGTCATTGTGAGGTGCTTAGGTTGTGAAGGTGGAGCACTCATGAATGGGATTAGTGCTCTTACAAAAGAGACCCGACGAGCTCCCTAGCCCCTTCTGCCATCTGAGGACACAGTGGGAAGATGGCCATCCATGAACCAGGAAGCACTACCAAACGCTGAATCTGCGGTGCCATGATCTCAGACTTTCAGCCTCCTGAACTGTGGGAAATAAATTTCTGTTGTTTCTAAGCCACCTAGTCTCTAATATTTTGCTCTAGCAGCCAGAACAGACCAGGACAATAACTTTGTTCAGGTCTCAAAATCTGGAAATTAGTGTTGGTGTAATAGCATTAACTCAATTCTGCATTGCAGATCTTGTTCACATTTCACCAGTTTTTCCACAATGTACTGAGGATGTTTTAAACTGTGGAGTAACTTATAGGCATATCTGTATAAGATTGATAATTTTTACCATTATTTACTTTTTAAAAACAGTAATGATTGAACTTTGAGCAGCCTCTTTTAAAACATGATGCTGAGAATGAGGTTCCTTTTTTTCTTATCCTGAAGTCCATATTTGGATGCTAGCCTATGAGGAAAGGAATATAATTACTATTTTAGGAAATCATTAAATGTTAGTGATATTAACATTTTATTTGTATCCCCATTTAAGTGATCTTTTTCAAAGCATCGTGAATTCTGTATTTCAAAGTGGTTGTGGATATAGAATCAAGTTAAATATTCTAGGTTGACATTTAGGTCTGTACTGCTAAGAAAGTTAGATACTTCCTCAGTCTCATAGCTCATAGTAACCACTGTTCTTCTAGTAGAAGAGACTAAGTAGTAAAATGTAAATGTTCCAGACTAATGCAGGACTGAGAAGAACTTTAAGTATAGCTAGCCAATCCTGATAGAGGAAAATTTGGATTATTTGTAAAAGACCAACAACCCATTACGTGGAGAAATTTGTCTTCATGCCTAATTGTGTGCTGCAGCATAAATTAAATCCCTCAGTTTGTCAACAGCAGTTAATAGATTTTCAGCTCATTGAGGGCAGGTTCGTTTCTTACTTAGCTTTACATGCTTCAGCTGAGCACCGTATCTGACACGTACAGACACAATAAATGTCTGTTTACCTGAGGGAGGTTGTAATGTAGAGGAAAAGTGAGAGATTTAGAGGCCTGCTCTGTTATCTTCCAGTTTGTAGGCCTAGTCCCTAACTATTTTAAGGTCATTTCCAGTACACTCCTCATTCTCACCCAGTCATTATACTACTAGCTGTTGGCCCAAGATGCTCAGCATTTCATGTGTTTGTGTCCCTGCTTATGTGCTTATCGAGGCCTTGTTTATCTGTTTATGAATAATGAGCAATTTTAAATAGCCTATGCCAAGTGAATTGTATAGATAGTAAAGTTTTAAAGTCAGTCTTTCAAATAGTTATCAAGAAGGCAATGAAAAGAATTACTTTGGTAATCCTATATAGGCATTATTAGCTTCATAATATTGTTTTGAGAAAATTTGAATTTTTGGCTACCAAGGATTTTTTTGATTTGAATTTTAAAGTTCAGATTAGCACTGGAAATAGTGCTTTTGTTACTTAATTTTTTTCTTTGAATCATATATGTGGTAATTTTAATTTTGTAAATGTGTGAGAAAAAGCCAGGCTGACATCAAAAGACTTCATGAATCAAAAATCTAGAATGTACTTTTAAAAAATTTATTTTGGTACCTGATCCTTTAAGTGTTTCTAGCCATGAGGTCTAAATAATGTCTGGAAGTCAGAATGCCCTGAGTTTAGGATTTGGCTCTGGCAATTACTGGCCATGTGACATTGGCACGTTCCTTGGTCTCTTGAAAATCGGAGATACTGAATAGTACTTACATCATCACTGTTAAGATTAGTGAGGTAATATATCTAAAGCACACAGCACAGTGTTTGGTTCATAATAAGGACTTAATGAATATTAATTATTATAATTCTTGAAAGAATGTGCTTTAGGATTTTAAACTACAGTATATCATATGATATTTTGAAAAAGTATTTAGGATAAATTAGCAGAAGTATCATTGCTGAGTAATTAGAAGTTACATTATTAAAACTCTTATCACTTAATTTTGGTATATGTTTGTTATTGTCATTTTAGATAAAGGAGAGATTTGTTAATTTAATTTTGAATGAATTTAGAGATTATCATAATATATAAGTGGTTATCAAAATATGGTCAGATAGTCAGGCAACCATACCAGTGCTAGGAGGGATTAAAGAGAAGTAGAGAGATGGGAATAAATTAGGAGTGATATGACAATAAAAAGAGAAGAAAACTATAAAATAATGGTGACTTTAATAAATTTTCCTCTTACTACCATAGTAATAAAAATACTCCCATAGAGGCATTTTTATTTTACTAGGCTCCTAGAGTAAGACTGTTGTTAAATTCAACAAAGTAAAAATTCAAATGAGATGATGCATGCAAATATGCCTAAAGACATTTAACCAAATAGAGCTTTGTTTTTTTCGTACAGTAATAAATCCAGAGGTGAGTAGTCCAAAACTAGGGTAGTGGGCTCATGACAATAGTAAGACTCGAAACTTCTTTTGCTTTCTGGTCCATTAGTCTTATCTTCTGTCATATGTGTCCTCGTGGTCACAATGTGGATGCTTCACTTTCAGCCCCATACATTCCAGGCATTCATATCAACCATCTGAGGGAGGAGAAAAAGTTGCTGGGAGGGGTTGGAACCAGTATTGGGAGAGGACAACTTTCCTAGGGCCACCCCTCTCTACAACAGTGTCTCAGGAAGCAAGTAATTTTTGAATAAGCACATTCCTACCCTGAACAAAATTAAAATTCTGTTATTTTGGAAAAGGGAGATGAATGGTAAGCAATCAGTACTGCCTTCAGAAGCTCTTAGCACAATTCTTGGCACATGGTGAGTTTTCTGTATCTGTTAACCATTCTACTGTTGTTGTTATTGTTACTAGATTGCATTTGAGTTTTTATAGATCATCAAAATTAGTCCCAGTTTGATTTAAATGAAACAGTACTTAGTAGAACTCTCAAATATTGTAAATATTCCAAATGTTGCAGCCTTTCCCTATCATTTCTGAATTTGTAATCTGGGGTTAATTGCATAAGTTATCAGGAAATCGTTAATAAGAGAGATTTTTTTTCCCATTTATTTAAGCCTCCATTCCCGGTGTGTTTCTTTTGTTTGCATGTTGTGTCTACAAAAAATGCATATTACTATTTATCCCAACCACCTGTCACATATGAGTTTTATGGTGGTATAGCTTTATTTATTCATTCAACAAAATATTTGCTGTGCACTATTGGAAATTTGTATCCTGATAAACCTAATAATATCTTGAGCCTCATCAAACTTGCAGATCAGTCTCAAAGATTTTAGTCTTAGATAAAAGAGAACAGCCTGCTGGGGAAGAATACTGATAAGAACTAGGCAGGGTGGCTTGGGCCCCGTCAGGCAGGCATCCAGTCCATGCAGGTGTTTATTGTGCTAGACAAGAAAACTGAGGCAAAAGCCCAGTTGTGTGGAGTGTCCCAACACAATGAGGATTGTTAGAAAGATCTCTCTGAGAAGATGGTCAAAGCAGTGTACAGGACTCTACCCAGACATGCCAAATAAGCAGTCTGTGGCAATAAAAGTAAATCCACATGACTCCAGGTGGACTTAAGCTTTGTTATATTGCACTCCTCTCTGACAGTTGGGTGGGGCGGAAACTGAAGCTGGAAGACATCCTGTGATTCCAGGTGAGAGGGTTGAAGAGTGAAGAGGCCAACAGCTGACTAGTCATTCATACAGGGAAATAATTTTTGGAGGTTGTTGTGGGGGTGGGAGGGGGGAACAAAAAGACAAACAGTGTTGGTCCTTATTCTTTTCTTTCTTCAGGCATACTGTACTTTCCTTCCATCTCCGCATCCTTCTCTCTTCACTTGGCTATTTCATGCTTATCATTTAGGGCTCAGATTAGACATTGCCTCCCCCAAATCTGGATAAGATTGTCCTTCCCTGCATCACCTTAGCAACTGTACTTCCTTTGCCCGAGTCCTCATGAGGGCTTTTGTAACTTTCTGTCTACTTGCTTTATTTCCCACAAATAGTATCTGTGTCTTCATTTTATCCTCTGCGTCTAGCCTCCTGCCTGGTATATGGTAAATGATAGATATAAATTAATCAGAGGTGTTCATGGTCTCAGATATATGCATTGTAACTTATGGTACCTGAGTAGGAGTGTATTTGAGTGTGTAACAGTGAGGAGATAATTATCACTATGACATACTGTTACGATGCCAGGATGAGAACAATAGCTTGGAATAAGGAAATGGAGGAAACACTGGTTGAGAGAAGCATTACTCAACAGATAGATAAAGAAAATTGTAGAGATATGACCTTGTGCAAGTCCTTAACCTCCCAGAGTCCCTATTTCCTAATCTGAAAACAGTGAAGAGAATGGTCATATCTCCCTGCTGGGATTGTTGTCAAGATTAAATGCAATGATGTGTGAAGCACCCAGAATCAGGCTTGTTATAGAGTAAGTGATCAATTATTATTATTATTATCTTTTGCTAAGGAAGATTTTCCCTGAGCTAACATCTGTTGCCAATCTTCCTCTTTTTGCTTGAGGAAGATTTGCCCTGAGCCATCTGTGCCAGTCTTCCTCTATTTTGTATGTGGGTCACTGTCACACCATGGCTGCTGAGGAGTGGTATAGGTCTGCACCAGGGAACTGAACCCACGCCTCTGAAGCGGAGTGCGCTGACCTTAACCAGTAGGCCACAGGGCCAACCCCTCACTTATTTTTTATACATATTATATTGCACTTATTATATATTCTTAGCTGGATTTAAAGAGATAGAATATTGATTCTGGAGCCTGTTTGCTTAGATTTGAATTCCAGTTCTACCAGTTGCTAGCAATGTCACTTTGGAAAAGTAAGTTTATTTATCTTTGAGTTGGGGTAATGATAGCACTTGCCTCACGGGGCTGTTATAAGGATTAAATGGTGCTTAGGAAATGTGCTTTGAGATACTTAGTTATTATTATAGGTAAAAACACTCAAAATATTATGCTAAGAGACAGGCCCTCACCTTTCAGTAGGGCACTTGCAAGAATATTGGCACAGGAGGCCGTTCTGGATTGTGGAACTGTCATCAGCACCAGGACTTAGCCAAAGTTGTAATCAGTCTAGAAGACTTGTTGCCTCTGTGTCAGCTTGAATGTAGACAGTGACCATGCTCAGTAGTTCTATAATATAGCTTTGTTGTAGAATTATGTACTTGAGTCTTTATTATTGCAGACTTTTACAACAGATTTACTTATTTTATAATTACTAAAATTAGTGCTAAAGTGAAAAAAGCCACTGTCTAGTTTATGTGAATATATTAATGAAAATATAATAATAATAATAATAAAACATTATATTTAAGATATTAAACTTAGGTTTTATTTAAGTGCTTCCACACACGTACTTTGGCATAGAACCGTGCCATCTATTTAGGCAGTCGTGAGTGAGTGAAGTGATGCTGTGTTAAATTCCTGCATATTTTCTTTTTTTTAAATTAACCTTTTTTCTTTATTTTACTTTCTTGTGCTTTTGCCTTATCTCTTTTTAAGGCCATTGCTCCCCCCCACCCCATCCGCCCTTTACACCGTATACTACTTTTAGACTTTTTTCCTTCTTTCATCCCTTTAGTTGCAAGATGTGCTAGCTGTTCTTCCCAGGCTATACTGCTAAAATAATATGATGTTTGTATTTTTTGACACAGACAAAATATTACATTTACCATTCAAATCCTTCATTTTATAGACCAAGAAGTTGAAGTTGTTGAAAGGTTAAAATAATTTATCAGAATACTTACAAAAGAGCAAACAATAGTGAAGTTAGCATGAAGCCACTGTGTCCCCTGGCTCAGTTGAGGGGCCCCCGTGCCGGTGCTATCTCTCCTGTGGGAGGCAGAAGCTATTTAGAGTGGAGCTCGTGAGCCCTGGAGAAGGATATTGAGGAGAGTTCTGGGAGTAGTCTAGACAATATATGAGAAGATATAATGAGGTTAGTTCCTGTGGTGCTGACCCTGGGAATGTTCCAGTGTTACAAGTGTCACATTCGTCGTAGATTTCTATAATGCTTATTAACCAGTGATTAAGAGACAAACAGGTGAATTAAATTATGTATTCAACATTCAACAAATGCATATTCAAGTACCTATTCAAAACCAGGCATTGGTCTGGTTACTTGGGATCATAAATGAACAACAGACAAAGATCCCTGTCCTTGTGGAACGTTTTTCTAAAGGAGAGAAGATATATGATGTGTAGTAAACTTAATAAATGAGTAAGTTATATCCCCTTTTGGAAGGTAAACAAGTGCTGTAGAAAAACGAAGCAGAGCAGGCTAAGGGGATTGGAGTGACAGGTTCGGGGAATGGAAGGCAGGTTGTCATATTCAATAGGAGGTCAGGGAAGGCTTCATTGAGAAGGTCGCATTTGAACAAAGAATTGAAGGTTGTCAGGATATTTAAGGAAGTTTAATCCAAATTTCTATACAGCTTTTGATTGTATAGAAATTAGAAAATGAATAAGGAAATAAAAGTTTATTACTCGTTATCTCTATCTTTTGGGCATTGGACACATAATCCGTAGATACAGATGTGAAGTCTGCTCTATAGGTAAGTAGTAGAATTTCATGGATATTTGTTAAAGAAGACTTTAATTTACTAGTATGGAGCAATGCATCTTTCACTAGTAGAATGAGTGTGATAGATACAAATAACCTGCTTAGATGAAGAATTTTAACATCCTCCTTAGTCAGACAATGAGCACAGTCTCTTTGGGAAAAAAGAAGATTTTCCCTTTTAAAAAATTAAATTTTCTTTGGCCTTATAGGACATTATATTTTAAAATGCGTTTGGTATAATCGTTACTGAATATATTTTTAATTATATTTGAATCAATTTTGGTATCTAGTTGCATACGAAAGTGTTATGTTATCTGAGTGAATACAGGGCTTGCCCTTGAGGTTCAGCATCACATTTAAATTGTTTCTTGACACTGGAAGTTATAGAATGTCAGAACTGTTTGCTAATAACTCTGAGCTATATAGCCACATATTCAGCATTCCCAACCTAAGTAACATTACCATTATATTATTAGTATAGGGATTGACTATCATGGTGAGCTAAAACTACTAAGTAATTCAAAAGTCCTAGTATGGTAAGTATGAGCCCTGTTAATAGTGGTGGCTGTAGATAGAAAAGCTTCTTAATTTGTAACAGAGAAGAATATTGTAATACACTTTGTTCAGAATTATTGTTATAGTGGAAGTCATGGTCTGTCCCATCTAAAGTGACAAAGTGAGAATTATCTGTTGTTAACTGGGAAGAGAACTTTCAATTTCAGTAGCCATACTCTGTTTTTAAAATATATTGTGGATCAGGTCAGTCAACAAAGAAGTTGAAATTGGTTTCCTAAGACCTCATTTGGTATTGGATCAATGTGGCACTGACCTGAAGATTGTGCTGTATGGTGTGGCAGAAAGAGTATGAACTTTTGAATAAATTTGCTGTATGTGTGTATTAGTGTGGTTTTTAAGAAAAGTCGGGAGGAATTCTGAGGATTAAAGCTAGAGAGGTAGGTACAAACCTAATCCTGAGCCTTGACACCCTGATGAGGAGTTTGGACTTTCCTGCAGTTAGCGGGTAGAGGGTATGGAGGGAGAGCTTTAGTCCTAGAAGGGAGGCCAATGGATGCCTCTTGGAAAGATGTCAGGACCTAATCAGACAGTAGACATGGGAATGGAGACAAGTGTATTGATGTATGAGGTTCTCAAAAGTAAAATATTCAGGAGCTGATGTTTAAATTACAGGTGGGCAGTAAGAGAGAAGAAGTCTAGGTTGACTCACATATTGCTTTAACTTGAGGGATGAAGAGCATAGTGATGTCATTTTATG
The DNA here is from genome assembly GCF_037783145.1 of Equus przewalskii. Classification (NCBI taxonomy): domain Eukaryota; kingdom Metazoa; phylum Chordata; class Mammalia; order Perissodactyla; family Equidae; genus Equus; species Equus przewalskii. The sequence continues at coordinate 72,414,234 of NC_091833.1, read as the reverse complement.
GTCTTAGAAGACCATGAAAACATTGGTGGGAAAGATACCGCATTCAGTACAGCACATTTCTTTTCCTTTACATGTGGGTATGGACTGGATATAGAGTTCTGGAGCTAAGGGAAGGATTTGGGCTACAGATATGGATTTTGGCATCTTTGAGTGGAAGTTGAGGCCAAGGTTATGGATTCAGTTACTAGTAGGAGGCGTAAAGTATAGGCAGAGGATATGGCCAAGGATAAAGCTATGGGAACGCTAACATTGAAGGACAGAAGCTAGAAAAGGGAAACAAGAAGGAATGGTTAAAGAGCTGGGTGGAGAAACACTTCAGTGTAAAAATGGAAGCAAAGAAAATGTTTCAGAAGTTCTTGTTCAAATGTAATTAGTGACCTTTTCCACAGCTGATTTAGTGAAAGGTGGTGTTGCCTGAAAGATGGCTGCAGTGGTTGGTGATTGAACGAGGGGTGAGTAAGAACTGACAGCAAGTGTAAATTATTTCCCCATTTGTTGGGAAGAGAAAGGAAAATTTTGGCAGTGTCCAAAGGAGAATTATAGGTAGTTGTGGGGGTTGGTTTTTATTTGTTTGCTGTCTTGCCCACGTGCACTTTCAGAATGTGAAAGGCTGGAACGTGATTCTGAGTTTAGAAGTCAATCATAAGTGAAAATGCTAGCAAAGGAAGGACTGACAACTAAGCAAGGTCCCAGAAGAGGTGCAAGGGGAGCCTCACCATGTTCCTCTGCCTGTGGAGATAACAGTACCTACCTTAGGGCTGTAAGGAATAAATGAGAAAATGTGTTCTCATTTATCAAATGCCCAGTGATAATAGGCACTCAGTAAATGTTAGGTCCATTCAGCCTCCAAATCCTCACCCCAAAAATATGCCTTGCTGACCTTTTTTTTTGTTTTGCACTTAGCATGTATTAAATGAAAGTATTCAACTGCTCCATGTGTTTACTTAGCCTACATTTATGATAATTGAGATGGTGAACTAGTTGATCTCTAATTCTTAATTTGCGGTCTAAACCTATGATTTGGCTAATTTTTTAAGTACCAAATCTTTTCTGGCAACGTCGTTGATTGTATAAAGCTTTACAAATATAATGCTTATAGTTCCTAATGATAGTGCGGTGTGTTAGAGCTTGTGGACCAAAGTGTTGCTTACAGAAGTGAGAAAGAAGGGAAATAAAAATTCCTCAGACAGTAAGATGAGCACAGAATGAATAAAGCATAGGTGTGTGAAGCCATCTCAAAGTGACTGACTTGCTCCCTGGCCTGAAGCTCTTTGCTAGGACTGGGTTGAAGTATTGCTAGATCTGATGAAATGTGTCCCTCAGGAGAAGAGCTGGTTAACCGTGAATATACACAACAGAAATTCTGCTCTCATTGGTAAGACCATCACTTTTATGAGATGGATAACTTGATTCTCTTTGGAGGTCTTTGAATACTTGAGTCAGTTGATTCCTCTGGTTTTGATTCCTTGTTTGACTTCCCCTTAAGTCTGCCTTTAGGGAGAGAATGGATTGATGGATGAGACCTCTATATCCTGGTCCCTGTGAAGGTTATTTCTCCTCGTAGCTTAATAAGTTGCCATTCTGTTTATGTATATCCGTCTCGGTGGGCTTGGATATAGTGAGTCTGCTCTTGAGAGAGCATTGTTTTTCTAGATTCATAGCCTTCATCAATGTTTCTAATCATGTGAGAGTGAATTCTTCTCTCTGGAGTGTGGTCAGTGAGGAGACACTGCAGCTTTTTCTTTGGTGAACAACCCATCGGCCATTTTTCTACTCGATGCATCGTTGGAGATAAAAATTTATACCATTCAAAGCTCTTCTTGTTTATTCTTTATTATATTAAAAGAGTTTTTTACTACATTTGAATGTTATTCTAATAAAGCTTTTTAGGAGTTATACATCAGAAATAAATTTTTTATGATAGCAAACTACTTTTAGTGATTGTTAGCCCCTGTAAGTGGAGGTCGGTGTAAGATATATAGGTTTGTGTTGTCTGTCTTATTAAATTTAAGGAAAACATGATAAATTCTAGTAATAATTCCTTTGAATTACAATTGTCACATGAAGTTGTTTTGGAAAAAGTGTTATTTATTTCATAATTCAATAAAGTGAATTAGAGCTGAGTTTCCTGAGTGTGGTATATATCAAAACTTTTTCTCTGCCTGATGAAATCATTATTGTAAATCTGTCTAGGCCTGCGTTCTTTCGATCTTTTTTAGATAAACAAGGCTATGAATTTGACTTTCATTTTTAGATATTACTACATTAATATCTTTTGTACTACATGTGAATTTACATATAATTCTTCACTCATTTATTTTTCAAAATGAAAAGAAACTTTATTTTCTCATTTACAGTGGTATTCCATCTGAGTTTATAGTTTTCTATTTTACTTTATTGTTGTTGCTGACTAGTAAGAAATCACTTTAGTTTATTTTCCGTAAAGTATTTTCTTTTAATGCATGGGCGATAAGATTCTGAAAATGTTAGGAATCCTTACATTTTCCAAGTATATGTTCACTTGAGCTGCCAAAAATTTTATGTATATTAAATTTTTCAAGTTTAAGAAACTGAAAGCGTTACATAAAATGTTTTGTATAACTTGCCATTATTTATCTGTATCTATGTCACAGTTTTTAGCTTTGTGGGATGGTTTCTATTGGCCATTTAAATATTCTTTTGCCTAACAGAGCCAGGTTAGCTGCGTTTTGCTCCACAGAGAGAAAGTTCCTGTTAGTCTCTATTCTTTGACCTAGGGAGAAGCACCAAATTAGATGCAAGAGTTCACCACTAAGAAAATCCAAGAGTCTTTTGTCTATGACAACTTCGTGAGTAAAGCTGAGAAACTTGCTATTTTTTTCTTTGACCTGAAGTATAACCCTGCTCTGCACTTTAGATGTTCTGAATATTAATAAAGATCATAAAAAAAATAGACCTATCAGTTAGCTTAAAAAGAGCCAAAAAACCGCAGTAAAATAACGCAGCCGAGCTTTTCTGCAGTTATGAATATTCTGGAAATATCTCACTAAGTTGCGTTAGCTTTTTCAAAACTCTGCAACATGTATTTTAAAAATCTGGTCAGTACTCACATCTCTAATGCATTAGATTAAAACAACGCCTCTTTAAGAGCTAGATCATACTGTGATATTTCACATAAAAACAATATATAGTGAATTGATAGGATGAAATACAGAAACACAGTAATACACATTTCTGAGAAACTTTGTAGCTATGTGAATTGGTGTTGCTGGGGCATACACATTGACAGTAGCTCCTGTGCACTCCTGAGCTGGGGCTGAAGGCCGACAACTTTCTCCCTTCGGCTGATTGATTTTGAATTTTTCAAACTGATTAATGTTTTCATTTGAATGGTAATGCTGACTTTGCAGAAGATGTGATCTTTTAATTAGCAGATGCTGAGATTAGCATTAGGGCTGAACAGTAATTAGCATTTGTTCTTATACTACAAGAGCACAAACTAAGTGGTGCAGCAAATCGAGCTACGTGTCTTCTTTACTTTGCCTCCTTAGATCTTCTTTAGGAGAGAAGTTAAAAATTATTGAGATCCTTAATCACTGTTGCACTGAAAACATTTAAACAAATTGAAGATTCACTTCAGAGGAAAACATTTTCAGTTCCCTTATACTATCCTTATAGATGTAGGATTCTGTTTTCAAGGTTTACCTAATATTTTATTATGGAACTTAAATGTTATTTAGTGAATGGGTGAATTCTTGTTTATATTTATGGGTGCGTACATAGGCACATGTGTAGTTATCTGAAAAAGTCAGAGTCTTGGTTTCCAGATTGTGCTTATTTCAGTAACACCCACTCTTATTTCCAAAGCTATTTTGAGCATCAGCTTAAAATAGATGAGCCCCAACCAGAGACAGTAGAGAGAAGGGGTTAAGAATTGGGGTTCGGGTTCAGGCAAACCTAGATTCAAATCCTTAGTATGCCACTTCCTAGGGCATATTGTTTGACAGTTCAATTCTCAGTGTCCTCATCTGTAACATGAAGATTGTAGTAGAATTCTTATGAAGATTAAAGCTAGTATTTTACATAAAGCACAGCGTCCATCAAATAATGAGTAACTTACTGTTTTTAAAAACCCACTATGTATGTTAAGTAATACTCATTCTTTTTATGACCTACATTTAAGAAAATACAGAAAAATAATTTATTTTAGCTTAGTTAAGCTTAGCAAAAGAAAATAACTATTAAACACCTGTGGAGTAACTAAACCCCCTTAACACGAACACATCCTCTTATGCCAGGCAGGCAGGCTTTTCACTGTACCTTGTGAGCAGCATGTGTGCCGCCTGCTTCCCTCCGGAAGGCCGTAGCCTGTCAGTCACCGTGTCTGTGCCAGCTCTTCTGCAGACAGGAATTCTTACAGGCAGAGGTGTCCTCTCTAAAGCTGCTGCCGAGCGATGTCTGTTTCTGCTTTTGCTTTAAATGGTTTCCACAACAACCAGTAGGGAAAAAGTCAAAGCATGAATGATGAAATATTCATATAAATTCAAGGCGCTTGGTCCACCTCTACCATGTAGGCTACAGTTTTAGGTCGAAGGTGGAGAATGGGGTGATATTTTATAGGGATGCTAAACATGTGGCTGACTGCTGAATGTATATCAAACTTCAGCATGAGACTTTAGCCAGTAGTATTTAAAGAGGAAATTATTGCTGGTTTCTAGTGCCTGGAGAGGCATGGTCCTATATAGACTTTTTTTTTTAAACTAGTGGTGACATTTTAAATAGCCCCAGAGTAAGTGCATTTACATTTGTTACTATGGATGTTACTCTCTCCCAGGAGACATCAAACAGAACACTTAAACCCTGAGTGAGCAGAATAATTGATGCTCTAAATAACTAGCCCCTCTGTTTGCTGTTTGCCCACATAAATACAAACACAGAGAAAGAGTAACAAACGAGTCAAAGTAAATTTCCAGAAAAAAAGCAAAAAGAAAAAAAGCCCCAGAAGAAGCAGCAAGGTATAATGCTTTATTTCTGTGGGAGAGTTGAAGTGGTGCTTGAATATAATGCAATTTTAACATGAAGGGAAGAAGAGAAAAGATTTTCTTTCAGGGTATCATTTCCATTGAAAATAGGTAAAACAAAATATGACATTGAAGTAGGAGAGCTGTTACTTTAGAATTGGGAAATAGTTAAGACATGTTCTTGAGAACTGACTGTTGTAAGTTCATAAACTGAAATGTCTGTTTACTTGAGTGTGTATTTAGTTGAGTATCAACAGATAATAAGGCCATTGATTATTTGGCAACTGCTTCAGTTTTCAGACCTAATTAGTTTGGGTGTTTTCCAAATTGTTCTTGTAAGATTTCCTTATCTGCCCGTCTCTAAGCAGCACCTTCTGTTCCACAAGTTTAGTGTAAAGAAATTCCATCTTTCTTTCCAATAAAGTAGAGCTTAGTTGAACATATATAAAACAGATGTAAAGGTCTTTATCTGTAATTTTTTTTCTTACTGTTTTAGTGCTGAAATAAAATTTCATCGAATAGCTGGCAGTTTTCTATGTTTACTAACTTCATATTTTGTTAGCAGATTTTAGGAAAGTTTGATGGATATATAGAGTTATATATAGATTTTTTGATAGGGATAAATTCATGAGCTACCAGAAGTATCTTCAAGAATGTTCCTTTCTTTCTAAATACTTGCCAAAAGATGCAGTTTTTTGGTTCGCGCATTTACTGGTTTAATGTCGGTTTCGTGAGAGATGTATCCAATTTATCTTGTTCATTGCAAGTTATGCATAGTACTTGTCTGATAAATATTTGTTGAATGGATTAATGAAAGGTTTTGTTGAAACTAATGATAGGTATGATTTTAGTGGTATTATATCTATGCATAATATATAATACTTAATGAGCATTTACTGTTTGGTCTTTGCAACCATTATTTAATTTAAATCATGAATTATGTTCTGTTATACTTATTTTTAGGTGAAAAAACTGTATCTTTATATGCACAGATAAATACAAAACATATATAATGAGAATTTAAATTTTTAATTTAATTTTTTTTTTTGAGGAAGATTAGCCCTGAGCTAACATCTGCTGCCAATCCTCCTCTTTTTACTGAGGAAGACTGGCCATGAGCTAACATCCGTGCCCATCTTCCTCTACTTTATATGTGGGATGCCTGCCACAGCATGGGTTGCCAAGCAGTGCCATGTCTGCACCTGGGATCTGAACTGGCAAACCCTGGGCCGCCGAAGCAGAACGTGCGAACTCAACTGCTGCACCATCAGGCCAGCCCCAAGAGAATTTACAGTTTTGATAATTTCTAGGAATAATTTGATGAATTACTTAATAGAGCAAATATGGCTCATGTTGGGCCTTAAAGGATAGAAGTAATTTAGAGATGAGATGGATAAAGAGATAGAATGCTTCAATAAAGATGACAAAGACATTTATGATAGTTTTTATAAATGTTTAGGGTAAATGTTATGGAAGAGGCTATGTGGTTCAAGATAGATTCCAAAAGATCTTGAAGGACAGGCTTAGGATTTTTCACTGCATCAGGAAATTGGACACCATGTAGATTTTTGAATTAGGAATCAATATATTGAAATTGCTTTTATTAATACCCATTTTAGCCAGATTAATCTATAAGTGGCTTGGAAATGCTTTTGAAGGAGATTACTTTTTAATTTTTAGGATAGATATTATAAAGGAAATTTTTTAAAAAAATTATGCTTTCTATATTTGATTTTCATAAAATTTGTAGGTTACTTATAAAACAGAATCTGTAATTTGAACTGGAAGTGACTTCTCTTCCACCCTTGTCTGTTTTTTAACCTGGATCTTTCTGAGATTTTTAGTAAGCATCACCATATTTATGACTAGGTTACAGCCTAATGTATAGACTTTTACTTGTGAGGCCCAAAAATACAATTAGATATACCATTTACTCTTAGTATACTTTGAATTTTATATTCTCTTATTTTGCTTAATGATGTACTATTTGAGAGAAGTATGGCTTATATTTCATAATATATATAAACATTAAAAATTATTAAATTTGCTCTGGCATGTGGTCTGATTTAGATATCAAAATATCTGAACATGTAAGGTCTTACTCACCTCTTTCACCTCACTCCTCTTTTCCTGGGTGCACCACTTAGTTGTGATTTTATTTGCTTGATTGTCTGTTTAATATCTAACTCTGCACCAATTATAACCTCAGTGAAGATGGGGATTGTGTCTATTATGTAGCACTGCTGTACCTCCAGTCCCCGCAGAGGACCCGGCGTTTAGTCAGTGTTCAGTAAATATTTGTTAAATGAGGTGAATGAATGTCCTCTAGACCGAGGAAGTTGTGATTCAATGTTTTTTAAACACATAGGATTGTTAGTTGCCACAAGGAAGCCTGTGTACAGCTAGCTGTTAGACCGCTTCTGCAATTTTCTTTTCTTTATTTGTTCTATTATCTCATACATTGATTTATATTTGAATCAAAGGGCATTTACATTATTTTAAACGTTAACTCTCTTATCTATATGTAAGCATAAAATTAGGATTAATGTTTGAAATCCTAAGAAAAACCAGGGCTTGGGTTTATCAGTGAAGAGCTTTCCGGTGAAGCAGTTGCATGCATGTTTTATGAACATTAGAACTAGCAGTGCAGAAAATACATAGAAATTCCCAGCGCACAAGTTATCATTGCCTGAAGGCTGCTGGCTAACTGTTTCCCCACCGCTGTTTAGGAACGTGCTCTTATTTCTTGGGTAAATAGAAGATATGTGATGATTTCATTTTTGCAGGCTGTCATACTCTTCATACTTCTTAAACACATCCTTTAATTTTAATATTTTAACATTAAGGAATATATGAATTTTAGGCTTTAATTTGATTCACCAAACAAGTATTGAACTGTGCAAGGCACTGTTTAAAGGGCATACCAATAATGAATTGTTTCTGGCTTTACTTGTCTCACATATTTGTGAGCTAGTTGGGAAATAAGACAGATGCTATAAGGAAGCTACAAAGTGCTATGGGAACATTGAGGAGAAACAGTTTCAACAAGGGACTCAGTTAAGTGTTCACTGAACTAGGTGATGCTAGACAGGAACATTTAAAGATGAGCAGAATTTCAGGAGGTGAATTGTAAAAACATTGGGACCCCACTGTGTGTTTGGTGTAGGGAGTTGAATTTCAAACCAAACAGGAAATAAACACAAGCATCATATAGAAATCAAACTATCTACTTCCTTATTGGGAGATCTCACTTAGAAACCATAGTCTGGACCTGCATCCACAAGAGACTCAGGTCATGGGCCAACTGTGACTTTTTACACTTTTCTCTTGCTAAATTAGAGAGTATAGATGTCAGTGACAGACTCTCAAGGTCCTACCCACCATGTAATCTCTGCTTCTCCTGTGGGCAGCAGTGACTAAGGATTGAAGAGATTGTCTAATGTGTTTTTCTCTTGGGAGTAGAAGTTTTTGCATGAGAGAGGGGATTAGATTTCTCCCAACAGTATATATCTTAATAGAAGTTGGCTGAAGTTTTACATCATACAAACTTACAATATTTAAATAAAGCCTTTTTAGTTCTAATATTGGCTTTTCTTTAAAGCCATTGTTTTGTTTTGAAGGAAAAACTATTTAATATCCATTCTAGTTCCTCCTCCTTCAGAGATGTTTAAGGGGAAGTCATGTTTGTATTAGTGGAAATCTTTGGCAAATAATATTAAAAGGCTATTACGTCTGATTTGTGAATGAAGCCCAAGGTTGCTTTTAATACCATCATCATAAAATAAGTTAAAGGATATTATTTCACTGTGCAATCTAATAAAGCTGACCGCACTATTAAGATTGATTTAAATTCAATTTTACTTTACGACTAAAATATTTTAATGAAATAATTTTTTTTCTATAGTGAGGGTAAATTTGTATTGGCAACTTTAGATACAATTCGTTGATAGACTGCAAAGATTAGAATCATTTGTTGCTATCCAGATCTACCTAACTTTCCCAACCTGTCATATTTTATAGAGCAAATATTTGTGGGTTATGGACTTGAGTGTGAGACCTTTGGCTGTGAAAGTTTATTAGCTGACTCCAGTTATGCTGATTTATGCGGTAGTAAATATGATGAAAGAGGAAGGATTATGTTTTACTGATCAGAAAACAGATTGGGAATTAGACTTATTTCAGGTCATCCACTCTCTGGGGGATTTTTGTCTTATAAAAATGTTTGAATGATATAAATGCCCATTTGATAGAACAGAAATAAAAGTCACTTAAATAGTGTTAAAGAAGAGTTGCAGAACTTGTTTTTCTTTTTCTGTGAGCCCTAAATAACTATGCAAGTAATAAACATAAAACTGATGTTTCTCTTCCTCTCTTTAGATAGATATACGCACGTGTAAATATATGTATTCTCTTATATTATGTGAGTTTAAATCCGTAATACTGAGAAAATAAAACTAGCATTTATTCTTTTAGGGTTATTGTGCAGTAACAAAATAAAGTCATAAAATATAGCCAAATAAAAGCCCTTCTTGGATTTCTTGGAATGGAGCCGATGTACCCTGAGTCGGTAATTGGGAACGCACAGATGGAGTCAGCCTCCATAAAAACAGTCTTGAACTTGGTAGAACCTATGGACTCTGGCAGAGATACAGTGATATTAGGAATATTGAACAGTGGCTGGACAAGTAGGCTGCTAAATAATCTTCACCCGAATATTTACACTTCACACTGCATTATGGCTTCACTTGACGACTTCTGTCTTATCTCTTTCTGCTTTTCTACTCTATTTCCACCACTCGTCTTTGCTTATTATGGCATATACGGGGTGTATTTTTTTTTAAATGAAAGATCGTTTAGAGAGAAATGAAGGGCTTACTAAAAGGGGCACTCTCCACATAAGCCTCTCCTTTCCCAAACTCTTCTGCAGGTACTGGTGTGAAGAACTGGGCTGCAGACTGGTGAGTGGGTCAGGCAGTGGAAACTGGAGAGATAGCATCCTGGGCATTCTCTCTTTCCTTCTCGTCCTGTTCTCTCAGAAGCACAGTCAATTTTGCTGTCCTTACTTCTGCTTTCTTTGCCAGACTGTCAAGGGCAGCTGAAGAAAAATCAAATAGTCTTGCGGATCGGTGCTATTACACATGTAAGGTTTTCAGCCTCAGCCAAACCTTGAGTACTGCTCAGCAAAGCCTTTCACTTGTCTCCCAGTTGCTCCCTTTCTCATCTATCATGCTCTTTGTATTTGCATCTGCTATTCTTTCCCTGAAATACCTTTTGAAAAAGTTCCTCTTCAGATAAACCGTAGTCATCCTTCAAGACCTGCTGGAATGTAACCTCAATTTCTGAAGCCCATCTTTCTCTTTCCTTTTCCTCCTGCCCATCTTCCCAACTCTTTTGCCAGCAGAGTTACTTTCTTTTCTTTTGTGCACTTTTTAGCATATCACGGGTGGCATTGTTGTTAGTGTTTATGCCTTTCTCTCCCACGTTCAATTAATAGAGGCCTCATTAACTGTTGTCTAACCCAGTGTGTAGCACGTAGTTGACATCGGTATAGGTTTGCTAGGTAAATGAATGCCTGTGAATATATTGTCAGTCTCAAAATGCAGTCTGCTGGAGAAGCCAGAGTCCCCATCTCCTTAACATCTGTCACAAATATCTCCCTGCTTGTAATTATCATACTTTGTTTTAAACACATCACCGCATAGTAACAGCATTAAGTCATAAACAGATGGAAGGGCGAGGAAATAGTTCAAAAGATAGTGTAGTTTTCCTACTTTCAGATAAGGCAATAAAATACCTTCAGGTAGATGTGTTTTTTTGTTTTTTTTAAGAAGGTTTCTCAGGTTCTTCATTTCTGTGAGTAGTTCCTGCCCCAGTTTGTTAGCATAGGTATGCTACCACTTATATGAGCTTTCTCTATGTTTCTTTTCCATCCTCATCACCTCTTCTCTTTGCTACTCTCTGTTGCCTCCTAACTATGGCTCTCTTCTACATAAAATCTACAACTCTTTTCAAATCTCATTTTCATCAGCCACCTGCCAGCTGTTGAGGCAACAGCTGATTTTTGTTATAGAGTGAAAGAGTGTGGCCATTGGTTCACAGCTGCCAAGCTTTTGGTTCGTTTCCCTCACCACCTTGAAGACCCAAGTCCCTTATTACATAAAATAGCCCAGCTGCTATCTTGTAACAGGTGAGCAGGGAAGAGTTTTCTGTAGGATGATTAGTAGTGGGACTAGTTCTGGGGGAGGCTAGGTGGTACCTGACAAACAGCACTTACATCAAGCATCAGGTATGGGTTCAGTCATTGCTATGTTGCCGCACATTTGGGCCCCTTAAAGGGTATTATTTTATGAAAACGTTCTCAAACCTTCAGGACCTGATTATTTGCAAGTGCCCAAAGTTGTTTAGTTTTGCCACACTTTTAGACTTAAATATGTATTTAGGTTGGAACTTAGCAGTATTAACTTTGAAGCCATCCCAGTCTGATGCAAATTTTACTTGTTTTCAGTTGTCTTGTTTTTGTCACGTTATTATTTTAATTTTGTTTTGTACAGAACAAGTGAAGATTCATTATGCCCTAAATTACAGATTTATGCTAGTAACCTGTTTCCAGTATAATATTTTAAAGACTTTATTTTTTTCCTTTTTTCTCCCAAAGCCCTCTCGTACATAGTTGTGTATCTTTTAGTTGTGGGTCCTCCTAGTTGTGGCGTGTGGAACGCGGCCTCAGCATGGCTTGGTGAGTGGTGCCATGTCCGCGCCCAGGATTCGAACTGGCGAAAGCCTGGGCCCCTGAAGCAGAGCATGTGAACTTAACCACTTGGCCACGGTGCCAGACCCTCCGGTATAATATTTTAGCCAAAATGAGGTTTATATATATATATATATATATATATATATATATATATTTTTTTTTTTTTCGGTAATGGACCAGATTTGGGATGAATGCTTTTTGCTAGGATTACCTATTGTGTAGCATCAAATTTTATCATGTGCTTGTGGGAAAGATACTCAATTTACAATATATACGATAACACAAATTGAATGCTACTACATATTAGTTTTTCACGCAAACACTATAAATAATAATATAACAATGTATGATTGAGATTTTTTAAAAAAGGCAATACTAAATAATTTTTCTTCTGTACCTTTTAATTTCAGACATCTTTGTCATGAGCATATTGTCTTTCAAAGCATGATGAAAAGCAATCACTTTTAGTTTTAGCTAAATTCATTTTGCCATTCATTTAACATACTATATTTATTGAGTTCTTATAGTGTTCCAGGCACTAGGTTTTATCCTAGGGCTAGAGAGGTGATGACAACATACAAAGAGCCTTCATCGTATTCGTTGCAATTCAGGACTACTTTTATAAATAGTAGAAATCTTGCCTGTATACTCTCTCCTATAGGCAGACCAAGATGTATATGGCAATTTGTGTGTTGTAAATTCTATAAAATGTTTAGCTCTTTTCTTTTTTGTTTTGTTTTTTGGTAAAGATTTTATTTTTCCTTTTCTCCCCAAAGCCCCTCGGTACATTGTTGCATATTTTTAGTTGTGGGTCCTTCTAGTAGTGGCATGTAGGACGCCACCTCAGCATAGCCTGATGAGCGGTGCCATGTCTGCGCCCAGGACCAGAACCAACCAAACCCTGGGCTGCCCAAGTGGAGTGCGCGACTTAACCACTTGGCCACAGGGCTGGCCCCTAGCTCTTTTCTAACAGTTCACAAGACATTTACTTTTTGATAGTACAAATTGTAAAACCTACGTAGGTTTTTAAATACCTTAACTGCATAATTTGTGATGGGAGTTAAAAATATGTCAAAGGGTATATTTTCTCCGATACTTCTCACTTATTGCTGTAATTTGCAGTTGTCCATTTCCCCACCACAGAATGGGTTTTAAGTATTGACTTTTTTCTGGCAGTCAGTCAGTTGCGGGGGTTTCTAGTTGAGTAATAGAAGGATAATTTTGCTATCATTTATGTTCTATCTATATAGTTTTATATTTTTAATATATTTTCACATAAAAAGTTGAATTACATCTTCCCAACCTCTTTGCTATTGAGGTATACCAGAAATTATGATTCCCCTTTCTTAGATAATAAAATGATACTCAAAAGTGTCAATAATAATAATAATAGCTGTCATTTATAGATCAGGAATAAATATTTGTCAAGAACAATACCAGAAACTATATGTTATAGTAGTCATGGAAGTTATGCATTATTAACTTCTTTTTACAGTTGAGAAAATTGAAGTTCAGACATGGTAAATGCCTTCCTTGTTTCCTGGCTACATCAGGATTTGAACCCAGATCTGCCTCCAAAATTTCCTTGGATTATCTGTCTGTCATACCCTGTGTCACTTTTGCATGAGTTAACCAAAATCATTTGGCCAGTTATTATCAGAGCTGAAATATCCTGATCTTTTGGAACAATCTGGTGCATCATTCACTGACTCATTATTCGTCCAAAAATTGTATATTGTATTCTGACTCTCTTCTGGTGAGTATATTTCCTTGCTCATAGAGTTAATAACAAAGAAACTTATTTGAATTCTCAGCTGAGTAGTAAGGCTTTAAAGAAACGTGGTACTATTCAAAAAAAAGTTAGTTTGGGGGCTGGCCCCGTGACTGAGTGGTTGGGTTCGAGCGCTCTGCTGCAGCAGCCCAGGGTTTCGTTGGTTTGGATCCTGGGCATGGACATGGCTCTGCTCATTGAGCCACAAGTGGAGGGACCCACAACTAAAGATGTACAACTGTGAACTGGGGGGCTTTGGGGATAAAAAGGAAAAAAATAAAATCTTAAAAAAAAAAAAAGTTAGTTTGATTTATGTTTTAGAGCTATTCTATTTACTCCAGACATCCCCACAAGGAGAGTGTAGTAACTTAGTTTGAATGCCGTTTAAGAGTTTTAGGGGGCAGACTGCTGTGTGTGTGAAATGCAGTGTTGCCTCTCTGAATTGAAACATTTCCGTTTACTTGTCTTTGCTTCTTTAGCAGTTACATCAAGTGCTACTCTAGAGTAAACTTTTTTGTCATTCTTATAGATTTTCAGATTTCTAAAGCAGATCTTTGGTAAGTTGTTGAAATGCTTCATTTCAGAAAGTTACATATGACTAGGCATGCTCTAAATTGAAAAGTTAAATTAAATTACTATTTATGTAACATTTCTTTCCAAATATTGAGTTGGATTTCCATTACTTACTAAGCGACTCATCAGTGATTTTATTTCCCCTGCCTTAGTCCATTTATTATTTGTTTAAAGTCCATTCAAAAGCAGATTTCGCTGTTATTTTATGATCAGTTGACTAAGCAGCAAATGCTGGGTTAATATTAACATATTGATTACTTTTTGTTCTAATTTGATCTGCAACAAAATCCGCCGTGATTTGTTTGTGGGTTGATAACAGGTGTGCTGAAATGGTTAATAGCTAAAGCATCTAAAATTAGCTATCTTGTATTTGTCTCGAATACTCTCTTCTTTGAGACACTAACCAATTTTTCTTTTAACAGCACATCTAATCAATTTCAAAGTGAAGAAAAATAAAGCCTGAGCCAGTTTTGAAAATTATTCCTCCTTGAAATGTTCTGAGTGCTGGAATTTATTTTACAGTTCCAGCTAAACAGGCTTCTCGACTGAAAAGAAGGGGATGAATAGTGTCTAAATCTGCTTTAGGAGAGAGCTTGTTTATCGAGCTACACCTCATTTTCCTTTATCTGTCACTGTGTAAATAATAGGCAGAATTTCTTGCTTGGTTGTATTCTACGTGCACAGCATAAAGCTTAGAGTCAACTAACTGTAGCATTTCTGATTCTTCCTTAAGCTCTCTTTTTCTTGCTAAGCTCCCTTCCCCATCTCACCTTCCTGCCTGCCATATGATCCAAACAGAATTCTGCAGTTTAGACAATTATAGTCTCCAGTGTCTCTCTTTAAATTTGTATGTTCAGTCTTGAAATGAAGTATAGTTCCTTTGCAGGATGAAATAGAAATTACAGTGAAGTAGACTATTAGGAATAAATTGATTTTTTTTTTTTAAGGAGCTTTCAACGTTTTGTTTGGCAGCGTTTTTCTGTAAAGGTAATACATTAGTAAGGATTAGCTGTGTCTGATGGCATTTATCGGAAAATTCAATGTAGTAGGGGCTTAAACAGTATAGAAATTTATTTCTCTCTCTTGGAAAAGCTGTTTATCAGTAGGCAGTGCATGGCTCTGTGTTGTCTCCATGATCTTCAGAAACCAAGGTTTCTGCCTCCTTCAACATTTTGGTTCTGGCTTTCATTCTCAGGATGACCTCATGTTACAAGATGGCTTCTGGAGCTGTAGCTCTCTCATCTATATTCCATATTGCAGGAAGGAAGGAAGCAAAGCTGGGAGGACAAAAGGAATGCTTTTTCCAACTGAATCAGCAGCCTTCCAGGAAACTCCATACAACATTTATATATATCGTTAGCCTGAACTTAATAATATGGCCACATCTAGCTGAAAGGGTGGTTGGGAAACCCGGTTTTTAACTGGGTGCATTGGCCTATTAAATAAAATGAAGAAAAAAGGAGAGAATGGATTTTATGTGCAGCTAGCAGTCACTGTCAGTGTTCACATGCATAATGATTACTTCTCCGTTTTCTGTTTTGTCATTTATAAAATGGGCAAAAGAGTATCTTCCCCATGGCGTTTGTATGAGGGTGCAGGGGGATACTGCATGAATGATAGTCGTGGAACACAGTAAACATTATCATGGTTGCTTTTCAGTTCTCATTTTCCTTATCATTATTGTAACATTAGAGCAGCAGGAAGTCTCAACGCTTTATGGACACTTAGGATATGATGATCCACATTAACTTGTGAATTATTTCACTTTCGGGACTAATGTGTGCTTTATTTGCAGTTGGTGTCTCCTTGTATTGTCTCTCTTCTTTAATGCCTTACACAGCGTGTGTACGTTCTATCTTCATGCCCTATATATAACTGAGAACTGGGGATTAGTTACTCTTTGAAGTGGAAAAGGATTAGCCACAGCAGTGATTAATCTATTCTAAAATTCTGGGGACTACAGAGTTCACGGAAACAATCTGTCTACCTAAAGCAGCAGCTTGCTCCTTAGTAAAGGGCAATGCATAGGGTCGGAAAAGAAGGGCAGCCTTGGGCAAGTCACATGGCTGTTCTCCTTGGCAAAGGAGGGATTGGATTGGCTGACCTCTGAGGTCCTTCTTCTTATATAATATGACTGTAGGCATCCCATTCTGTTCAGATCTTTTCGGACCAGTTACGTTCTTGTGGGGTTTGCTAGCTTGTAGATGGAGGTAGGTAGTGAGGGGCTGCCTGGTGCACTTTAAGGGGCCCTTATAATTTCACACCATTGCCTTTTGCTGCCTAAGAGACTAACTTCTTTGTTTTCCTCTCTTGAGTTCTAAGACGTGCAGATTATTCAGACGTGAACTACTCCAAGTAAATAATTCCTGAGAATCAAAGAGTTTAGAGATATTACATTAACATTTTTGTTCTTGTTGTTAAATGGCTATAGGATTAGACGTTATTTTCCTTTACAGTAATACATTTTTGACATGTCCTTTTATGAAAGGAACTGGACTTTTTTTCTCCCACATGAACAGTGTATTACTAATATCTGAGTTCTCCCAAGTAACTCCAGGTAAATACTCGTTCTGGTATTTGGTAGTTCTGTGTCTTTGGAGGAGATTACTTACACTCTCAAAGACTTAGTTTTCTCATCTGTAGAAATGACAATATTTATTCTACTTGTTTTAGAGGGCTATGAGGGAGAGTTAAATAAAATCATGAATGTGAAGTGTTAACAGTATGTCTGGAGCAAGAGATTATTACAATTATTGTTTTATTACTAGTGTTACTACTGTTACCGTTATGGAGAAGGACTTAGATAGCTGGCTAATTTAACTAGGGTGATGGTCCATTTATCTGTTGCTGCCTAACAACCTATCGCAAATCTAATGGCATAAAACAACAACCGTTTTATTATGTGCACAAATTCCGCGGGCAGAATTCTCGCAGGGCAGAGAGGTGACAGCTTGTCTCTGTCTGCAGTTGTCTAGGGCCTCAGTGGGGAAGATTCCAAAGGCTGGGAGTGCCTCAGGTCCGAGGCCTGGATCAACGGAAGGCTCCTTCACTCAAATGTCTGGTTTCTGGGCTGCGGTGACTTGAAGGCTGTGTCCAGCTGGACTCTTGACTAGAGAACCTACACATGGCCTCTCCATGTGGCTTGGACTTCTCCCAGCATGACAGCTGTGTTTGGAGGGGGAACATTCAGAGATCGAGTGTTCCAAAGGACCCAGGGGAAGCAGCATGGCATTTTATGACCTCGCTTCAGAAGGCACATAGCATCACTTCTGCCACATTCTCTTAATTGAAGCATTCACAAGCTCTCCTAGGTTCAAGGGGAGGGCACATAGATCTTTGGTGTCATTGGAAGGAATGTCAAAGAACTTGGGGCTATCTCCAGTGCCCTACTGTTCTGTGTAGAAGGATGAACAGTGACAAGGAATAAACATGATTTGATTTGAAAACAGGTTTCCTGTAAATTATTCTTTAATGTAACTCTAATCTGTCACCATCTCATATGGGCAAGCAAAGTTTTTCATCAAAGACCTAAAATCACTGTAAATGTAATCCTAGCTTTTAATCTTGCTCGTCTTGGACCTTTACACTCTCAACTCTAGAATAAATCTTTCTTTCAAAAAGTTTCAAAGTCATAGTGGTTCTCAGGCAGGCATATTTTATTTTTCTCATATAGAAGTTTTCTCTGTGTAAGGTTTTTATGAAGATTAAATTGCCTATTTTTAAAATGCTTACAACAGTACCAGGTATGCCATAAGTCCAATGCAAGTGTTCGTTAAAATAAGAAAAAAAAGCCTGTAAACCCCTTTTAAAATGCCATAAGGAATAATAGGAAGTAAATTATTCTTTTTTTTTTTTTTTTTTTTTTTGTTGAGGAAGATTAGCCCTGAGCTAACATCTGCTGCCAATCCTCCTCTTTTTACTGAGGAAGATTGACCTTGAGCTAACATCCGTGCCCATCTTCCTCCACTTTATATGAGGGACACCTACCACAGTATGGCTTGCCGAGTGGTGCCATGTCCATACCTGGCATCTGAACCAGCAAACCCTGGGCCACCGAAGCGGAATGTGTGCACTTAAGCACTGCGCCACTGGGCCGGCCCCTATTCTTAAGTCAATATAACATTTACGATATTGTACCATTATTGTCACTACAATATTTTGTCAAAAGATTTGTAAACAAAGGTGACTTTGATAAATTGTTTTAAAGGTCAAAATCCATTGTCAACAAAATAGTGATTCAAAGTTTCTAATGACAGTGAGTGAATATTCTTCTTTCTAAGGGCTGTAGTTACAATTATATTTCAGATGCTAATGTCTCATTAGTTTTCCAGGTTAATCTCTGTTACTTATTTGGAAGCAACAGCATATCGTTAAACTCAGTGAATAGCTCACTTGTTCAGATTGTTGTGTTTTAGATAATTTCTTATTTGTGTTTCAATTGTCTCAAATTAAGTGAACATTGTTTTTTTTGAGGAGCCCTGGTGGCTTGTTTCAAAACCTGAGATTATGGCACCCAGTGGTTAATGATACCATTCTAAGCTTATTAAAAGCAAAAAGGAAATATATTTACATCTAAAAACCTTACTTTCTTCTGCTCACTATTAAGCCTGCTGTTTCATTTTTATTTATGGTGACCTCATACTGGGAGCACCTTGCATAAGTAAGAGTCTGAAAGTTATTTGAATCGCCAGGATAAAGATGCCTTCTTTTGGCGCTTTTCCCCTCTGAGTGAGGTTAAAGTGTGTCAGGCAGATTGTTTTAGTTACTTATCCTCAGTCTAAGCCAGTTATATGAGCAGCTCTGACAGTTAACTTTGTAAATCATTCAGGAATCTGACTGCTTTCTCAAAACATACCTGGGCCTTTAGGCAGGAGTCTACAGGTGATTGCCCCTGGATGTTTGCCTAAAGATGATTTAGAAAATTGGTTGGATGCTTTCCTCTTCCCCAGCTATCAAAAATTAACCTGCCAGAAATGTGCAGACACAGCAACGTTATGTTAATGATTCTGACTCATGCACAAGACTTTTTTTTTTTTAAAGCTGGCTATTCCCAATTCCAAAGATTCAGCATTTATTATTTGGTCATTTACTTTTGTATTTGTGCTATGAATAGGATATTCGTTGTCAGCTTCCTTGACTGTCTCGAACCTCTAGGGTGTTGACTCGGTGTATTTATTGAAGGCAGGTAACTAACGTTCTCTTATTCCAGTGGTGAACACGCTTCTCATTTGCTGGGGAAAAAGAGAGGAAAACCTTTGAGCCTAAGACTTAACTCCAAGAGGGACTGTTGTCTGACTTCCAAACAGGCCAGGGAATACATTGTGCTGCGGGCTCCCCGTGGTACTCATTAAAGCATCCTGACTGGGTCACAGGGGTGAGAGCCGAGAGAGCTGAGGGGGCCTCGTTCCTGACTGTACACAACTTTGTTTATATGTTCAGTTTCACTCATACAGGTATGTCTTTATGATTTAGTATATAGCCACCGCCTTTTTATAAATTTATAAATTACTAAGTTCATTTCTAGAATTATTATGGACTTTATAATTAATATGCTTTGAAATTTTACATAGATGTTAAATTCTTACATCTGTGAGGATCCAACCAGATGATCTCCAAAGGCTTTTGCAGCTCTAAGTCCCTATGATTCTGTGACCCTAATTATTTTTGTATAATTAAGCCTCTAGTTTTGTTTTTTACCTTTGCTTAATACTAAGTGTAAATGTTATCCTGATCAAAGTGCTATACAAACAATCAAGTTGCATTATCAGTAGGAATGGTTGAGAAAAGGAAAGCTTTCTACCTTAGCTTTTCCCATTGTAACCACTTCTCAACCTCATTGAGCATTTTTTCTTTCCAGTTCAGGAGTTCATTTACATTCGGAATCTTTGGGTCGAGCCACTCTTCTGTCCCCCATTCACTCCCACCATGTAGAAGTGTGCTTCAGTCCTCTGGAAGTTTGAAAATGAGGATCCTGAACTTAGGAGCTTTAAGCGCCAAGCAGATATCCTTAATGAGTTAGGCATATACTGTGTAAGTGTGGCCAGATCCTCAGATTATTTTCCAAGAAACCAGGAACCCAGATTTTTATTGTTAAATGTTATGCCATCTTAGTGCTGTTTGAAATTATTTGAAAACTCTGAAAAAAAAGGAATAAAAGGGATGGGACTCTGCAAGACCAGGTCTACTGGTTCTTTAATCTCTGCTTTAAGACCAGGCACGCTCTTCAGCTTCGTGCTGATAGATTTTCTGTTGTGAAGCATTCCTCCAAACAGACCCCTCCCCTTGGGGATCTCCACTCCTCACTGCTGTCTTGTGCAAGTGTGAACTTGCCTGGGAACTATAATTATCCCTGGATTTTGACAGACGTTCCTCAGTCGTCCGTTACCATGCTTGTTAAGTTCCTGAACAAATTTCCATCTCCTGAACTAACAGCACATTCGTAGGCGTCCAGGATTGATGCTGACCTGCTGGTTATCCACACACTCAAAACTCTTCCTTTTTACCACTTTCTTTCTTGTGGATCAGCCCAGAACTTTTTACATGTTTTCTGATGTATTGTTCATCTTTCAGAGTCTACTCTTGATTCAGTGCGCATCTCAGTACCAGTGGTTTCTTTCATTCTAATTATCTTTTCATTTCTGTCATAATATGCCCCTTCTTAGCACTTTTAGTACTCTTGCACTTTTTCATTAATGGAAAGAATGGGATGGATAATGTACACAAAGTAATTCAAATTGTAGCATAAATATAGTGACCACACAGTAGATTAAAGAACAATCCTGTGGGCTGGTATTAGAATGACAACACCTGACTGTGAAATCCATTTGTTGCTGACAGGCAGGGTTGATATCCCGTTGTTCTTGAACACAGACTTGCTCACTTCTGTGAAATTTCAAACTGGATAGTTCTCGAGAAAAGAGTTTCTGTTCTGAAGTAGTTCTTATGGCACAGAAGTTATAGTATATACACAGACTGGTGACTAGAGTTCCTGTTCCTGAAATGATTCAGCTGGTCCTCTTATGAAATGGTTTTTGGGTGCCTCTTACTATACATCAGTTTGATTTTGTTTCTGTATTTCCCATTGTATGGACAAGACTGTCATGAATGATATTGCCAGTTGCTTTGTTGAAACCAGTTAAATTCTGTCTTCGGCATTTCCCTGCTATCCGTGTCTGTTTTGTCCTGAAAGGGTAATCTTAGAGATGCCATTCTTGATTATGTATTCTTTTCTTGTTAAAAGTTTGGCACCTGAGCTAACAACTGTTGCCAATCTTTTTTTTTATTCTTCCCCCCAAAGCCCCCCAGTACGTAGTTGTAGATTCTAGTTGTGAGTGCCTCTGGCTGTGCTATGTGGGACGCCACCTCAGCATGGCCTGATGAGTGGTGCCATGTCCGTGCCCAGGATCCGAGCCAGCGAAACCCTGGGCCGCTGAAGCAAGCGGAGGGCTCGAACTCAACCAGTCAGCCATGGGGCCGGCCCCTGATTATGTATTCTGAGGAAGACATGCATTAGTGTCTTATGTTGTCTGAGGATCTATTAAATGCGTTTCTTTCTCACAACAATGTTATGAAGAGATGCTATTATTACTGTTTTACAGAGGGGAAGCCAAGATAATAGGAGTGGAAATTGCTTGCCTAGATCACATGGGTGGTCAATTAGTTCTGGGCAGTTGGGCATGGAAGTCTCACTCATAACCATTGCTCAGTACTGTCTGTTGCTCATTACTTCATTTCGGATAGCTCATGGTTAATGTAGTGAGGTTAGTTCCTGATAAACAATAAATCCTTTTCTAGCACCATACAAATCAATTCCTAATAATATAAGTTGTTATGGAAGGTTTTCTAAGAATAGTGTAAAACTCTTCTGTCAATATTTTGAAGAATTACTTCTGTCCTCTTTTCAAACTGAAAATGCATTTGTCTGTTTGTCTGTGGTCTTCTGCTCCCTCTCCAATCTTTTGAGTTCCTTCCAAGGTCTGTTGCAGTTGTTTGATCTGTTTTGCACGTCCTCTCAAAAAATCCGGTCCTTAGTCAAATGGTCCAGCAATTGGAATACTTCTCCAGCAACCAAGTGTTTCTCAGAACACATTTTATGTTCAGCTTCACTTTTCCTTCTGACCAGTTTTTCTTCCTCTCTTTTCTGTCAAGTGGTCATTCTGTTTGACAGAGAATTCTGAGACAGAATGAACATTAACTGTTTAACTATCTTTTAATCGTCCTTTACCTTTTATACCATTAATCTCAAAATGTATGCCTTTTCCTTCCTTGTTTGTAGGTGTTTGCATATTGTTTTCAATTATCGCAGCATTGGTATTTAGCTGGAAGAGAATTTAAAAGTAAATCAGAAGTTATCTTTTCTGCAAAGCTGAGTAGATTTTGTGAAAACTCCAAGAGTTTTCTCTGAGCTGGTACCAATAATTACCAACATTTTTTAAAATTTTCTCGGCATGAGCAAGTAGAAGGACTTGACATTTTCAGGAACATCATTCATATCGTTCAAGGTAAATCTCCAAAGGTTAGCTTCTTTTGTGTGTTTATTTATTTGTTTTGTGTGAAGAAGTATTGTGAGTTATTGTACACCAAATCAAACACAGGAAGCACATTTTTACTTTACTTTGCCAATGATTCACTTTATGTTAATTTTTACCTTCCATCAAGTATCATCTGGAAACCAACTTAGTTTATAAACTCTAAGGCTGATTGAAGACATCCAAGGTAGAATCATATTTTAAAATGCAAAGCCAGTTAAATTGGTAGTGTGTTTGACTATCTGTAATCTCATATCCTGTCATTTGTATTGATGGAAAAAAGAATCTGTGCCTTTGAAAAACTATATTTAATATTTTGCCTATTAAAAATCCTAACATTTTTGTGATTCCCTTTCCTATTATGCTTGAGGTCTTTTATACGCCCACATACAAAATCAAATTTTAGCATGAATGGAAACATGAAAATCATAACAGTATTTCCCAGCTGAACACAAAAGCATACTGAAAAAGGCTTAATGTACATTCCACAAAACCAGAGACAAATCTTGCCCATAGTTCTTAGAGTTAGTTTCATTGTAAAATATATTCAATGCTTTTACTTCACCTTCCAATATCTTGAATTCCTCAGGATTGAAATGTGGTGTTTCTATTGGATCCATATTCCCAAGTCTATCCCTGACATATTTACCCTTCTATGGATAATATCATTGTAGTCTCTGATAGATCACAATGTCAGGAAACTGATCTTGGTCCAATTTTTAACTATGTTGGAAGAAATAAAGAGTTCCGTTTGCTTCTAAATTTTGGAGAGAAGAAAAAAGACAGTTATTCAGAACAATAGTTTTAATATTTATTCATGATTTCTGATTAGTGCTGTTTATTATTATTGTTTTTAAAACCATTACAGTTCTTCGGGGGCAAGTTTATATTGTGCGGGCCAGTGAACCTATTTGTTCAAGTTCCTAGAACAGGTGTGTATTAGAAAAGATCAGGGTTCTTTGAACTTGGTAGTGGACACACCAAATAGGGTAACTCAGGAACACTTCAAATGTATATTGTGAGTGCCATTTTTAAAAAATGGAGGTAAGTATTAAAATTCAACTAAAAAACCCCACTAATGATATATTTTGGTATGTATGATATTTAATAGTCTTGAAGTAAAAATCAAACATTTTAGTGTTATTATATTATCACCAGAGTGCTGTAGTAAGTTTATATGAATTTATGAAAGATTATTTCACATCATACCACTTTTGGATCCATTTTGCTTCATTGAGGGGTGTATGTGTGTGTACATGTGTGCGTGCACACATGCATGCATATGTGCACTTTTGGGAAGAAAGCCCAGCACTTTGTGGGGGAAAAGTATGTGGTCCAAACTGCCTTCTTTTTCTCTGATAGTAAAAAGAGATGTGTGAGTAGATACAGGTTAGGGTCCCCCAAGGTCTTCATTTTAGCTACCAGCTCCCTGTTTCCCCTAGGACTAATATTTTTTATAAACCGTAGTCTTGCTTGTTAGCATTTTTACCCCACCAAGACTAAACACTAGTAATCTCAAGGGATCTTGCTTGTTGGCACTGAGTGGCTTCCTGGACCTGGTTCTGTGATAAATTGTAGTCTGAGTTCCGGTAAAAAAGGCCTCCTTCTTCTTACAGCAGTAGAGAATCCCCAAATGAGGACACATTTTGCTTTACAAGCCACCATGATTTTGGTACTGTTGATTGCTTTTCCTCTTATACTAGAATCCTCTCTACATATAGCTGTTGCATATTCAGGACCCACCAGGATCCCCTGGGATGTGTAACCATGTAACTTATGTTACATCATCGTAAGGTGGTTCTTGAGGCCTTAGGGTCAGATTTTTGCTCTGCTCGTCTGGGATGTGTGCCTTTGGGGATGCTACTTTACATCCCTAATCTCTTTCCTTCCTTGGAGAAGGGTGATAGAAATAGTATCTGCCTCCTGATAGTTCTGCTGTGTTAAATAACATAATGCGGATAAAGTGCTTAGTTCTGTATCAGGCACATAGTAAATACCTGATCAATGTAATTGAAATCAATTAATTGTTGTGGACACTCCTGAGATGGTGTCTAATGGGAGAGTAAACCTAGAGTACTATCCATACTCATCCTGTATAGCCCCTAAGACTATAACATCATTGTGTCTGTAAACAATAGATAAGTTAACTGCCTCAGCAATAATCACATATTATTTGTATATATCTTAAAATAAACAAAGTAACAGTTTTAGAAAGTCTAATTAGGTAATATTGAATACTTTGCTTTCTTAAATCCCGTATCCAAGATAAGAAGATACTAATGTGGCCTTTCCTCTGTCTTTCCAAGATTTTAAAGCATTCCCATATTTGCCTCATTTGGCTCTTAATATCACTTCAGACATGCTTCTCCATCAATTGACCTTATCTCAAAACTAATTCATGATGTATTCCAATAAAATCTTTCCCCAGCATCTTCTCATTATCACCATATTTAATTATTTTTTTAATCAGGACAAATGGCATGACAATTTAATAGAAGACCATCACTACTCAGAATTGGTCAGGCTTCTTCTTAAATCTAAGCAAGTAAGCAGGGCAGTTTTTCTCACAGCCTAGAGTCTTTGCAGTTTTATCCTCACAGTGTTTGTATTGCATGAAGTCTCACTGAGCTGTACGTTTGTCCTTGTCTCTCACTGCCGTGATCAGAGAAAAGAAGAAAACAGCAGTGTTGGCTCTTTGCATCTTTCTCTTGTACTTTTTCTTTGAACATGTTTATATTCTAAAATACTCACTTCCATTGGAAATCTATGAGATTCTATTATAGAGTGATGCAAATCAATGCAGACTCAAATAGGTTACCAAGATATATGCCAGTGACAGATTAGATTTCCTTGTTTCTACAATTTCAAAAATCATTACTTATGATTCAATTTAGGACACATTTGAATAAATACTTGGTATCTAACACTGTGCTGGAGGCTTCAGGGATTCCAAAAGAAGTATAAAAATGGTTCTTACAATCAAGGAACTTCAAATTTCCTTGGTGCTTATGAGATGTGTATGATTAAATGTCAAAATATAGGATGCGCATATGAGATATTAATACCATTTGAGTTCAGAGTCAGAAGAAATCAGAATAATTCAGATATTTGAAGATGGTTTTATCGAATATTAAACCTGTAAAGATATGAAACATTTGAAGAGTATTTGGAACCTAATAATAGTTTGGTTCTTTTATACTGTATGGATGAGAGATAGAATAGATAAAGGCTCACATGAACTATATAAATTTTAATGTCTCCTACCAAAGCATTTAGCCCACAGCTGTTTATAGGAAGAACCAAAAGTGTACATTTCTGTCTATTCTTTTCCCAGGGCATTGCTTGATTTACTTGTTAATAAATAATGAAATGACTAGAGACAGTGTAGTGTAGTACCATTCATGTCAGAAGTAGTGTGTGACAGTAAGGACAAAGGTTTTGGTGTAGACAATGTGGTTTTGATTCTTCTTTGATATTTACTGCCTTTCTGATTTTGGAAAAGTTATTTAATATCACTGAGTCTCATTTCTTTTCATCCATAAATGTCTATTTCAGGGTGGTTGTGAGAATTAAATAAGTGAAAAGTATTTAGCAGTGTCTGGCATAGCATACACCTCAACATACCCAAATTTAACTCTGACTGGAATTAAGAGACTTATTTAGGAATTTTGTGTAGGAATTTTGTGATCTTATGCAACCAAATGTAGCTTCTTCATCTATATTAAGAGAAAAATATCAGTTTACCAAGGTGTTTTTAAGGATTTAAATGATTGCTATTTTCAAATTGGCCATCGTGTATGTGTGGTGGTTGGGGATGTTTGCCCTAAAAATTGACAAACACTAGAAATCAGGATCTTTTGTTTTTTCAAGATCTGGTTTATAAGCAGAGTGCTGAATAGAAAAGAGAAGTCATTAAAGAATCACTGTAAAGTATGATACAAAACATAATACAGTGTTTCACTGTAGTCTTTACAAGGACATTGGAACCAGCCAGGGAGGTCAAGGAGAGTGTCTCCTTTGAACAGCAATAACATCTAAATTGAGTTCTGAAAGACTTTAGGATGTGCCATGCAAAGTGTGAGTACAGAAGTATTTGTGGCAGAAGGAAACAACGTATGTGAGGGTCCAAAGCTAAGAGAGGATTGCTCTTTCAAGCAACTGAGTTCAGTGGAGCCAAATCTTAGACTTTCAGCGGGGAGATAGAGATGTTAAGGAAAGATGAGATTTATAATATGTAAAATATTATTTAATAGAAATTGAACTTTGTAGTAGATCCCCCTAATTTTCCCAGAAAGGAGGAATTTAAAATAATGTATTAATTCAGTTTGCATTTAAAAAAAAATTGGACTATTCCTAAAAGGGAGGGACCTGGTGATTGGGGTTTAATCTTTTTAATAGTAGCTGTAGTTGAATGTAAATTATAAAGGATTTGTCTTTATAGCTAGTAAATTAAAAGAAGACCCTGGAAAAGTCTGATCTCTATGAATTTGTATGTATAATTCCAGCCCTTCATTTTTCTTGAAGAGTAAATACCTCTAAATCTTTCCCATTTAAATGGAGTGTCTGTCTACTGTGAAGAGCGAGAAAAAGCCTTAAATGAGATGTGATGTGCTACTAGTCATCTAATGAGGCATTCGGTGCAATGTGGTTATGACTGTCTTACTTGGTCATTTCGCGTTCCAGCCATCAAAACTGTGGGCAGTCATTTCTCAAATGAATCAAACAAGTTCCCAGGCACAGGGAGGCATAACTACTGAAATAGTGAGGAACAAACTTGTCATCAAGTAGAAGTGACTGGCCAACAGCAAATGTAATGCAGAGAGCTTCAGGATTGTGGTTAAAATAGGCTATATTTATTTAACCATTTGGAGTAGATTTTTCTTATTTATTCCAAGTTAATTTTGATGTTCTTTGAAATAAATGGAAATCATTTTGAGATAGACTCGTTGGTATCCTTGATTATCTGTGTGATGTCTGCATGAAAGAAGAAACAAGTAGATTTCAGGAAGTTTCCATAATAGTTACAAAAGCAATCAAACTGGCCAATATTGAGAATTAGTGCTCCATAAATAATTGTGGTCGGTTTCTAACTTTGATTTTATTCAGTCTAATAATAAGTATTGCTCTATAGATAATTGTTGATGGTTGCAGACTCTGATTTCATTCAATTAAATTGGTAACCTTTTTAAGAAACTGCCTGGGAGGAAGCCAAGAATTCCTGTCAACTGATTTCTAGGGGAACTGAATTGAAATTGTCTTTGTCTAGAAAATGTTCCATGTAGGCCACAGCTGTGTTAATTAACCTTTTCCTTAAACTACACTCTCCACAAAGAACTCCAAATGGGCAAAAATAGCAAAGGACCATGTTATCTGGATTCACATTTTGCTCAGTTATTATAAACTTGGGAAAACATTATAAAATATGTTTGAGACATAGAGTAAGAGTGAGAAGGGTGCTCTGTCTTTTGAAATCACATCAAAATTCACGTTCTCCCCCCTTCCCTTTCTTCCTTTCTAAAAATCACTGATGTGTCTATTCAACAAGAGCGAAACCAATGTGTGTTACACAAAGATTTGCTTTCTTTATGTCAAATTATAAATCCATAGTGATAAATATTGTGCTTCTAAGGCATTAGGAAACTTGGTCAAACATACTTTTTCCTAATGAAATGGAGAATTATCAGAGTAGTATAACTGACCTGTGACCAGTACTGTCAGTACTGAAATTTTGTTGTTTATCTTTGGTGCTCTCCAGACTGGGAGAAGAAAAAAACACATTGTATTGAAAGTATACACTATGTCTGGAAAGAAAAAATGTTTCCCTAAATAAACAAAGCCTTTTGAGTAAGTACTCAGTACAAGCTAGGAAGGCCAAGGTCATAAGTCCAAGTAACCATTTGTGTCAACAAAGGGTATCTTGTGTGTCACAGCTACAGCCAATTATCTGTAAAATTGTGCTGCTGATCATGCTAGCAAGAGGCAAAAGTGTTAGTGGGGGTTTCACAACTATCCATCTCTACCTGGGAAAGGTGGGAAGACAAACAAACTCTTCAAAACATGCTCATTTGAATGATCAGTAGTAGGTGTTATCTTTATATACAGAATATTTGAGCTAATTTATTAATTGCATCAACTTGATTAATATTTCTGTATATCTGGGAAATTAGAACCTGCCGAAGAACAAATGGCTCAAAACCATTCTTGACATTGCCAAAGATACTGGGCTTTAAGTGAAGCGTTTTCATCTGCCGATGGCCTTTATTCATGTTGTTCACAATTCAGAAGATTATTTCCAAGGTGGTTTTGACTGACTGACTGTTCCCTGGCTCTGTGGCAGGGTTGGCATACACCTGACGATTCTAGGCTGCATCTTCTAGGATTTATGTCTACGCCTTGATAGCAGCTGTTGTCCTCCATCTCCCCAGGCTAAACAAAAGGAAGAGAGTAGTTAATAAGGTGGCTTCGAACAGTGGCAGAAGAATGTAGCGGATATACCTAGGGTTGTAAACAACCTCTAATCTCTCTGGGCAAAAGCTCCAAGTAATATAAGTGAAAAAAGTCTAACATTAGGAGTTTTGTTAGAGGAGGAAAAAGTGAGATAATTGGCTAAAATGGACAAGTTTTGAAATTTACTAGCCTTGAACAAGGATAAAAAGTGCTGAATCAAACTGACTGTTGAATAAAAGCTATCTAACACTGTGGAGGTCAGTCAGTTCCAATAAGTGGGAGGTCCTGGCACACACAGTAAGATAATGTGAAAAATCCACTCTGAGATTTTTGACCTTCAATGCTATTTCATTCGAAGTTAAGAGAGATTAACCAAAAAAGAATTGATGTTCAAAATTTGCTTTTTGGAATAGATCTTTTCCTCAGTCCTTGCAAAAACACATACATTGATATTGATGCACATAGATATTTTAGGAAAATTATCCACAGTGGTGTAAGTTTAATAAGGAATTCTGATATAGTAACTTGAATTTTACATCTTTTAGTTTTGATGCATTTCCAGAATTCTTATTCAGGCAGTTACAATTCGGTAACAAACTCAACAGTAATTTGTGCCATTTCAGGTGAGATTTTTCTTTTTACTTTTGTGGTGAGACCAGCAGTGATTCTGTTTTCAGAGAGCTGCTGTGGGCTTCCTCCTTCATGCCCCTATCAGCCACCCTGCACAACTACATCCTAAGGGTCTTTCTGACCTTGAACTTGGTTCTCCATTTCATGGTCTTTCTGGCTTGGGACTAGCTAGAGAGCTCTGTTTTCGAGGCTTTTTCTGTGCTTCACTACTATATTACCTTTTTGAATGCATTCAGGGATACTTTAGAGAGATTAAATTGTGCTCATACATATTCATAAGGCAGAGTAAGGAGCCGACTCTTATTTGGGGAGACTTTTTTAGAGAGTAGGGATTCTAGGCTCTTAAGAACATGCCATTCAATTTTAACATGCTTTCTACCTCCAATAGAAATAGATGTAGAAATCGAACAGAGGCTTGTCCTACATTGCCTTCATTCATTAAATCCTTACTGGATGTTTTTGGATAGTATTTGTGGACAGGGAGTGTTCTGCAGTGGATCCCGTATTCAGATTTGTGGTACATGCATTTTTACAGACTATTATAAAAATATAGGGATAAGAATTTTCAGGAATTAATTTTTCTGATCTAGTTGTTTAGAATTTAATGCATATTCTTGTAAAATGAAAGTGGTTTTCTAGGTAAGAAAAATCTAATCATTCCGAAAATATTTTATGCCCGACTCAAAAATCATTTTGATCCAAAATATAGGAGCCCGGTAATTAAAGAAAACCATGGACTAATGTCATTGCCTTTGTTCTTTAACAATAAATTCATAGGAACATTATGGAAGTAAGGCAGTGGAGAGGTAGTGTTCAGAATTGAAAATGTGTTGAACTATTGCTAAAAAATGAATTTTAATTTGGTTTTGAATAGTATTTTTGCAAATATTCTTAATGTGGTGTATTATACTTTGTCTGAGTATTCTAACACTGAGCCTACTAGTAATTTTGATGTATTGAATGCCGTATTTTAAAATATTTTTAAAAGATTTGAGCAGACTCAAGTTACATAAATGAAAGCAGTTACAGTTCTACTTGGAAAATTAAGCTTTCAGCCCTGTTGGAATATATTTATAATGGCCTTTTCTAAAAACAAAATAAATATCTTGTATAATAAATTACTGGCATGCGAGATTTAAGAGGCATCAATCAGCATTTTCTTATTTTCAACGAGGGTCACAGCTGCAGTTTACCATGAATAAAAGTCTCTGTCTCCCCCACCCCCCACAATGATTTATATATCTTAAGTAAGAGTTACACAGAGAGAGCACTTGTAACCCCACTGTACCATCACTGATCTCAAAGACTGGCCAACCTGCAGGCACCTTCCCATTGTCCAGTGTTACATCAGCCCTGGAGAGTTGAGGAGGCCCAGCTCTGATTCATTTGCACCCAGAGTGTCAGTTTTCTCATTCTTCTTTTGACTTTAGTTTACCTAAAATCTACCCTCAACATTCCAGCACAGACTAGAAAGAACATTTAAAGTGAGTTGATGTTGTAAGCTTGGTAAATGAAGACGCTCTCTCTCCATGGTTCAAAAAGAAAAAAAACAAAGGCTCCTTCTTTTCTCGTTCTCTCTCTCATGTGCTGGCTCATAAACCCTGTGAGCTATGGAATTAAAAGGCAGGGTGTACATGGACTGAATCTCTGTATCTAGTTCAGAGAAGGCATCATCTCTCTCAAATTGGAATTGGATATGGAATATTTGAGTTGTCTTTTTTTAATTTCGATATTTTGATTAAAGTATTATAATTATATAATAAGTAGTATACCTGTATCTACAAGGAGGTATATTGTGAAATGTTTTTAAAAATGCAAAATACTAATTAAGTAAGTTTTGTGGAAGTGTGTGAACATGTTCTTAGTCCAAAATATTGACAAGAAAAAGTTGATAACCAGATCTTAAAAATTATGAATGTAAGTAATTACCAAATTGGCCAACATGCCATTTTTTATGGTCGATGTAAGTGTATGATTGATTTTTTGAAACATATGGGTTCACTTTTTAGAGAGTCCATAAAATTTATTTTGCTTTCGTTATGAATCCAGTTTGTTAACTGACCAAAAGGAAAAAAGTGTAGGTAGTTTAGGAGAAAAATGTGTCTCAGTAAATTAGTATTGCTTCAGTTCTTTTGAAAGTTATTTGTATTTTGGGTGGGCACAATTTGCAGAAGTCACAGGCCCTAATAATATTCCAATTTGAAATCATTAACAGCTTTTCCCTCCTGAATTCCATTTTCCCCCTCTATGTAGTTGCAGAATATAAAACTTCATCTCGAATAGTTACTGCTTTTACTTGCTGATTAATCCAACCATATCTACATCTTATTATCAGTTATGTTTTAGGCTAAGGTCTAATAAAGTGTGTAAGAATTTATTGGACTCAGCTATTTTTTTGAAGTAAATTCTCTGGTTTGAGGAAGATATTCATATATCTTAATTTCCTTTGGAAATACCCTATGAAATATTTAACATCTAGTTGCTAGCATACCTTTTTAGTGCTAATAACCTACTCCAAAGAGAAAGAAATGGCTTTCTTTTTCATTTTATTCCAGTTGTGTGTGACATATTAAAATATGACACATATTTGGAAAAAGACATTATGTAAAATTAAATGTTAAACTTGTAATACATCATTTATTAATTGGGCAAGATAATTTCTTGAGAAACACTGCTACTATACTATAGAAAATATATGATCAAGTTTTTCAGATGGCAAAAACTGTGTTAATTCTTTAAAACTAAGGACATTTATTTGGAGAGCACTCTTGGGAAAACCAATAATTTTGTCAACTCATTCATCATTTGCCCTTTATACTCAGAGCTTTAAGAAGTGAATGGTAAGTGATAGTATATCCACTGTTTCTTGGGCTTTCAGATAGTAACTTGTTCAATTAAGTATTCTTGTTAGGTCAGACATAATGGATTCTTGTTGTTACTTTAGTATTTATTCAATGAAAGGGATCAATATTTTGGCTCCAAGGGAGCTACACTGATAAGAGACTCTGCAGTAAGTCTCTCTGTTCATTATAAACTTTTGGCTGGCAGGTGCAGTGTCTGCTGTATGACTAATTTTAATTAGAACATCAAGGGGGAATGAGAATTCAGAAATTCTTTTTCTCCCTTTGCAATAGCACATATGCTTTGTTACTGCATTTTCCATTCTCCTCCTCTCCGTTCTCTTGTGTCTGCTCTTCTTATAAGGGATTTCTAAAAGGATTTGAGAACAGTGGGTCTGATTTTGAGAAATTTAACTACCATGCACTTGAACTCTGTACAGAGCCCATTTATTTCAAGTTTGAATAGATTAAATCTTATCGTGGTAGTGTACAGACTGGTTGTACCAGATAGGTAGAGAAATAATCATTCTCCATTTATCATAGTCACCTTTGCCAAGTTTTAAATGTATCTGTGTTTAAATTTAATGAAACTGACTTGTGATTTTTCTGAAGCATGGCATTAAATAAAGCCATAATAAAACCTATTTTGCTTTGCTACTTCACGCACTTTCCAAATATGGCCTAATGCTCTTTTCAAGTACTAATGTCATTTGCAGAACAAGCTGTCAGATTTGACTAGCTCTAAATTTGGCTAGAGCCATTATTTTAAAAATTAAACCAAAATGCAAGTCCTTGCTGTTCCCCAGCAAAACCTTACTCAGACCATCACATTTAAGCTAATAGGTGATTTATTAACTTGCCATCTAATTCATTTGAGTAAAAGATTTAAATGAGATCATCGATTTGAGAGCTGGCAGGAACCTTTACAAATCATTTAGTTCTGCTCCCTTGTTTTACAGATGGAGAAACTGAGACCATGAGAAATTAAGTAGCCTGCCCAAGGTCACATATTAAGTTGTTGCCAGAAAAACTAGTTCCCCCAACTTGCAGTTTTCTTTTCAAAATATGTCAGAGATTTGTTACTGTTTATAAGAAACAGTAGTTGTTTAAAATGTGTTTATGTAAACCAGTTTGTTTTGAGATCCCAATTTACTTAGAATGGTCAGAGTACAAATAATTTAGACTTGTAATGCTTCCAAAAACTGTCACATTCAAAGGTCAGAATACGTAAAGGTTAAATGTCAGTGGCCCAGAAATAATAGTTACCTCCTCTAAGCCTAAACTTAACATTGTAGGCTCTTGAGTGCAGGGACCCTGTCTACTTCTGTTTTCATAAAAGAAAACCTTAAAGGTTAAAGTACTCAGAGAATGTTGTTGCATGACTGATTGAAGTCCATAGAGGGTGGGAATTTGGGAGAATTTTACATCTAACACCAGTTTTTCCCATATTGGAATCATATTATTCATATTACTTTTCAGTAAATAATAAGAAAAAATCTGTTTATCTGAGATTAGACATTCCCGGAAGCATGTATCTGTCTAATCATGAAGGTTGTCCTAAGCATCTTAGGAGAGTGGCAATTACTGTAGGTGCAAGTTTGCATATAAGATAACAGTGTATCAGGGAAAGTGTAAAATGCAGAGGCAATTGGACAGCTTGTTAGGAAATTAATGTTGTCAGAACCATGTTTTTATTATTGCCGCCAATAGGCAGATGAAATGTAATAATGGCCAAGAAATGCAGAATGTTCTAAACACCCGCCATGGATAGCAGCTAAAACAGTAATAAAACAAGTTGTTTCCTTAAAAATGAAGTCCAGCCCTTCCCAGGCCAGAAACACGTGATTTTTCTTCTCATGACCTTCCTGATCAATACCTCCTTTGTTTATAGTCATGTTGAGAGTTAAGTTTGGAAAACCTAATGCTGTTGATTTCCAAATTCTTTTCACATCATGTATATAAAAAACGCTAATATTTGTATGGTATATTCATTCCTAGAAAACTCTGTCTCATGATAATAAACTGAAGAGACCTGTGGTTAAAAGAAAACAACAGAAAAACAATAGCAGTTATTGAATGTCTCTTATATGAGAGAAATATAAGAGACTTTCTCTTAGAAAATGTTAAAGATAGGTATTAGTGTTCTTTTTCTAAAATATTAGCGCTCAGGGAAATACAGCTAAGAAGTCGTAGAAACAGAATTCAGATCCAGGCTTTTACAGTCCAATTCAGGACTTTAAACTCGAATGCCTTTAGGAGCCAAGAAAGTAAAATGAAATTGTGAAATTTGTATGTGTTGTAAATCTTCGCTCTTCACAATTGTATTGCATTGAATGTCTGAGCCCTTGCCCTTCAAGATTTGACAGAATTGAATGTTACCCAGTGTTTCAAATATCTCATCTCACATCGCTTATGCTATGGCGTTAAGAAACATCATTACCCTGGAGCTTTTGGTTTCTGAGAAGAAGAGTATTGTTAGGTTTTTTTTAGTGTTTTAGATCTTAAATGGGAAAAATTTGCAAAATGCAATCTAGTGTACGTAGTAGTTTTATGTACACATCCATGTGAAGTAGTTCCTTGTAAGATTGATTTTTTGGCATTTAAGGAATAAAAGGTAAATTACCAAAGGATGGAATGAGCAAGGAAACAGAGAAGCCTCCTCCTCTTCTGAACTCTGCTGAGGGCAGCTGCATCCCAGAGCTCCCTTATTTACGGAGGAAAGTATTCACTGCTTCCGAGCTTCAGATTATTCAGAAGCTGCATTCATGGCCAGCCCAGAATTATTGTGTGAGTGACCTTTCTCAGGACTGGGACGGAGGAAAACGTCACTATCATTGGAAGAGCTCGATGAACCTCCTAGCTTCTATTTGAGCTAAATGGTAGAAGGGTTTCCTTTTCATAAATGTTCATTCTCATTAGAGAATGAATGGGTGATATATAGTTGCATCTCATTCTGGATTCTTGCTGTTCATTTGTGTGATGTTTAATGCAAAGCAAGAGGGAAGAAAATGATGTGTTCATTTAACAAAGAGCCCTTCAGTATATATTAAATTTACCATTAGAGGTGAAAATACTTTGTTTTTTTAAAGTGTTTGATCTTTGTGAGGTCTTCAGATAACAGAATGAATTCACAGTCAATTCCATGTAATGTGGATATTTGGGAATTATTTAGAAGATCTGATTTCTCTTAGTCATGGGGTCTCATAGGACACTAAAACATTTTGCTTTCTCATACGAATTAGTGCTTGTGCTAAAGCAGAACTTCTGCTGAGTTTTAAAACAGGATGGGTTTTGTGATACTGAATTTTAAGTTTTTGTTTGTCCATTTTTTGGATTTTAGTGGCAAACTTAAAATTTTAATGAAAAAACTATGTTTGCAAACATAAGTATGTTCAGTAGTCATATGTTTAAAAAATAAGCTAATTTATTGGTAAGGTTAATGTTGCATCCCCTTATATAAATCAAATATCTGTGTAAGCCCTGCATTCTGTATAATGAGGGCCATAGGATAGATTTTACTTTTTGAGCATCCTTTTTAAATTAAGAAAAAATGCAGTCATGATTTTCATTAAGCGGAAATGCCCCATCCTGACATTCCCCCAGCCGGCTTGGGATACATAGCTAGTGAGAGTAGTAATGCTGTGGCCTCTACAAAGACTCCACACTGTGATGCGAACTAAAACCAACACTAATTCTGCTGTTTTATTGACATATGTCAGATTTAGAATGAAAAGTAGGTTTTGAATGACTTTGTCAATAGTGTTAATGTTTATTTGGATATTTGTGAGAAAAGAATCTTCATCGAAAGTAAAATTTACTGAGATTCTGAATAATCCAATGGCTGTCGAAGAGCATTCAGATTGCTGTGTACAGTATATTCTACATAGATAGTGAGTTGAAGATACATAATCTGCTTTACACTATGATGTGGTGTTCTGGAGTGATGTAGTATATGACACTGTGGACTCTGAAGTCAGACTGCCTGGATTTGCTTCCCTCTTCTCCTTGGTAGCTGTATGCCTTTGGGTAAGTTACTTCCTCTCTCCAATATCCTCATCTGTAAACAGGGGGTAGTGATAAAAGCTACTGTTTTTGTTTTGGGGATAGAATAAGACAGTGCATGTAAATGCTTAATATAATTTCTGGCATAAGTGTTAGCTTACTCATGACCAGATTTTAGTTTACCATGTTGAATTTATTTGATTTGCAAAGGAAAATACATATTTAAATAAGACCACTGCCATTAGTCTGAAGCTCTCTTTGCCTAAGGAGGGTATGAAGGAAACTGTGCCTTTTTGCAGTTGGCAGAGGCAAGTCACTGCTAAGATGCACTGTCCTTGATGTGGAGAAAGCTGGCCCAATGTTTTCAACTACGTGTAAGTGGCATAGTCACTCCCTTGCCCCAATGTGTGCATCCACCCAGCCATTTCTGCAGGTGGAACAGAGGTCCTGTCTTTGCTGAAAAATAGGCTTCTATGGAAAGGCCATGTGGCATATATTGTGGCATTGAATTCCTGCTGTCTGCTTGCTAGCCAGTGCTAAAAGACAAAAAAAGAGAATAGTGGCATTAGAAAATGGAAGTGTTTTATAAAACCTGTGGTAAAATTTTTGTTTATAACCCACCTCCCACCCTCTCATGTGGCATATGATGGGAGAATGGCTTCCACACTCAGTTTCAAATTTACTAATTCACAGCTGTTATAATAAAAGCACTTAGAGGTTTTAATAATCACTAACATCTAACTAACACAAAACTAACATCTGTCCCCCCAAATGGAATTTGTGGTACGTCTTAATGGCACTTTATGTTATTTACCTAATATATATTTTAATAGGTATTTAAAAAATATTTCATCCCACAATGGTATTTGTTCCTAGGCATAAAAGAATACCATTTAAAGAGAAATTGATATAGTAAATGTTAATGGTTTGAAGAATTGTGAAAATTCTGACCTTTTCAATAAATAATCTATTGGCTTCAGCAATCTCAGTTATAATAAAGGATGCTAAAATTACCTTTATCTTTTTGTTAAAAGGTGAATCAACATAGTAAATGAGCAAAGAGTTCAGAAGCCTTAAAGTGCATATGTGGCAATATTAGAGGAAGAAGCTGCTGCAATTTGAATAGGTTGGCAAGAAAAATTAGCTCAAGTGTGGCAATCTGAGGAATATTTGATGACAGAGTCCTGGCATGAGTAGTTTTTTCCTACCTTTCAACATGAAGACTCTCCAACAGTTTAATGAGCAAATATAAAAATGATAAATGTTAACATTATTTTATAAACCACGGGAGAGACTACCATCTCCAGTATGAAATTGAAGACTTCCAAATTGTATTCCATTAATGGAAGACAAGAAGTATACGTTACGAGCTTTAAACTCTGTTGGCCCTGTGTTGAAAACATCTAATTCCCCATGACACTGAGTTTCCATGAGGGCAAGACTGTTTATGCTGTGTTCAGCAACTTAACACCCCCCCCCCCCCCAGGGTCTAGTCTAGAACTCCTCAGTAAGTGTGTTGAATGAATGACTATATCTGTCAGAATGAATGATTTACAAAGAATATGTTTAGAGTTCATAATGTATCTTCTCTCTGTTTCTTTGGTTATTGGAGGCAGTGTGCTGGTCAGTAAACACTAGATGAACGCTTAGAATTATGCTCCTGGCCTTGTCACTAACTAGTTTTGTGACCTTGGGCAAGCCACTTTCTTTTTCTGAGCTTCACTCTCCTTTCTGGAAAACAGTGGTCTAGAATTGCATTGGAGGGCACTTTTAGTCTTAAACTTTATAAGGAGGATAGAGTCAAACCTGGTATATTGTTCCCAGACAGTACATACGTGTCATCCACTTGACTGGGACAAAGTGATTATTCTTTGCTGTCAGTATTGCCTGCTATTTAAACCTGCACGTCAGTCCCTTGTATTATCAGATAATGATCTGTTTCATTACACCACAAGTTTATCTGAGATTAGGAATCTTGCCTTTATTAAGTTGAATGGTGCGGGTCATAGTACTTTTTTTATATCTGACAAAATGCTTTCTTCAATAACAACAAAAAGGTACCTTTGAGTAATAACTATGTTTCCAAGGGCATCTGACTAATGTGGTAACTGAGAGTGTTTGCTTTTATTTTAATAGGATACGCATACAGGAGTTCATGGGTTGATATGGAGTATACTATTCTGTCAAAGGGTATCTGAAGGGAAGCACTGGGCCTCCAGTTCGTTCTTCTCCAGCCATCTCAGCATGTCCTGCATCATCTATCCAGTCTGCAAAGTTTGTCTCTCAGTGTCCTTGAAAAATTTGCATTAGATCTTTTTCGAAGGAGCATGCAGCTTTTAGTTTACCGTAGCTCTCACTACTTCCCGTTGCTTCCACCCAGCCCACTTGACTCGTTTACATAACCTGCCTGGTTCCTGCAGGCCCTGGAGTGTGAACCGTGTCTAGACAGATCAGACTGGGCATTTGGTTACTTACATATCTAAAATAAAAGTGATGTCTATTGGCCTCAGGGGAGACCCTGTTGAATCTATTTATTCTCTTAAGAATAGAAGTAGAAAACTAAATCAAGATTAAAGAAGTAGACGTTTGTGGCTATTTTTTTAGCATTGAATCTGAAACTGTACCACAGGTCAAAGGCAGATGTTAGGGAAAAGACAATGGACTGGCATCAGAGTTCATGGTATAAGAGTGTGGGCCAAAAGCAGAAAGATGGGAGAGTTATTCTGGCGAAATGAAGAGTGGGTACCTGGGGGCAAAGACTGTTAGACAAAAGAAACTGATTCAGCAAACCAGTCCATTTAAATAAAGGTCAGCTGCTGGGCAGAAAGGAATATATTATATTGTTTTCAACATCTTCAAATTTTGTTGTCCACAATAAAGAGCATTCTTTATCCATCATAACTCTTAGAGCTTGCCTTCCGTTAGAGACGTGTCATCCAGAAGTCTAGACTTTTTTAAGCCATTTGTGTTTTCAGTCTATACAACTTCTTGGGTTCATACATGTAATGGTTTCAGTCTTTATCTCTTTCAAACTTGAAAGAATAGCACTCAAGTCTGCTATACATGGATTTAGTGAACACCTTTTCCCACCAGTCAGGATTTTATTACAGATTTTCATTGCATTTATTCTTTGTTTCCAGCTTTCTGGGCTATAAAGTACTTTATTCTTTAATGGGGTTTCCACAGGTGTGTTTAATCATTTTGTATTACAAATTTTAGAATCTCTGCTGTTCATTTCTAATTCCTTTTAGTGAACTTAGTAATGGATGACTGAGCTTCCTTATGTGGGTTTGCCTATTTTCCTTATTTAGTCAGTCTTCCCATTTTTTTTTTGCAAGCTGGTACATTAGTAAGAAGACAGCTAAAATTTAGAAAAATCAGCATTTTAATTCTTTTTTTCTAAAAATTTTTTAACCATGAACTCTTAGGCCTATTATTTAACTTTCTTAAATTACAGTGGACTCCTCTGTAAAATGGGGATAATACCCCGTGTACATAATAGATACTGTTGTGAGAATCAAATGATTAATGATTGTGAAAGAGACTGGAAACTTTAAAATACTAAACAAGTTCAAATTTTTCTTTCTTTCTTATTGTAGCTATTGGAAAAGAAATCTCTCCGGTTTTATTTATTTTTTAAAATAATGTCTGGACTTTCAGCAAGTTTTTTGGGGATGGTTTCTGGATCCTTTGGGTAGAGTTTATAATATATACATACATTCCCTCGAATGTTACCAGGACCAGCAACCTGATTTCAGTTTCTGACTCTGCCATAGAGTGGACATGCAATTCTGGGAAATAAGTCGTTTAACCACTTGAGCCTTAAGTTCCAGATTTTGTGGGTGATAATATAGGCCTGAGTTATAGGGACTAGAGTTACTCATGTGAATCTTAGAATAGCCCATGGATTAAAGAACTTCAGTCAATGTTGTATTGCTTTATCTTCATGAAAGCAGGTAACATATAAAGTATCTAGCATATGGCATGAGCCAGGTAGACACGCACCGATATTAATTCTGTTTTCCTTTCTCATTAAGTTATGGGATATTTGTTTATTTTAAATACTAATTTTTGGTCATAGTTTCAGTTACTTCGAGTCAACATCTTGGCATAGAACTGACTGCAATCCAGAATCTAAAATCACAGGGATATAGAGGAAAGAATGTTTGAATAGGAGTCTCAAGATCTTAATTCCAGTCCTGGAGCCACACCTTGCCAGCTGTGTTGTTCAGAGCAATTTACTTAACCTCCCTGAAATCCACCTCTCTCACTGGTAAAAATGGGGTGATAATCTCTCTCCCAAGTACGAGCAAAGACTGTTGTGAGGATCAAATAAATTAACACATGTCAAAATGTATTGTAAGCTCTGTTGCACTGTAAAAGTAAATGATGCTGTTGTTCATATTAGACCAAGCAAGGCAAATCTTAGGAGGGGACACTTCAGGAGAGGAAAGATAGACCCTGAAACCTGTAGAAGAAGCAGTAATGGCCTAATCACCTCAGGGAAGCCAGCCAAGAATTTATCCCTGCTGGGTAAATTCTCAGTTCTAAGGCTTTGTGACTGTGAACAGTCAACAGTTTCCAGAGGGGTGGTCACAAAATTAAGAGAACAGATTAAAGTAAAATTGGGTAATGTTTCCCCTGGATCTTTATACTTCATATTGTTCAACTGAGACATAGCTGATCCTTTCATATTTTTTTTTTTTTTTAAACTATTGTAGCTGGGTTTGCTGCCTGTAGTTATGGCATGAATCATGTTTATATTCTGAAAAGATGGTCTCTTTCATCTGCCCTTTCTCTTACCCTCCAACATACAGCTAAGATCTAAAAGTATTTTCTTTTTTCTCAAGGGAATTTTCTCCTCGGATCAGAACTCCGGAATTCTGAGCACAGATAACTAACGAGCTACTAACAAAATGAATTTTAGCTTTTCTAAGACTATTAGAGTATTTCTTATGGTATCTCTGGTAGGCTTCAGGGTTGAAAATAAGAAATGTGACATCAAATTGCAAAATATCTGAGGAAGCATTGCAGTGCTATTTTAAAGGGAAAAAAACCCCACTTGATTAGTAAGAAGTAGTTTTGAGTACATATACAAAAAGGAACAGATGTGAACACAGTACAGTATCAAAGCCTAATTTATACCACAGGTTTTGTATGTTTTGCATTCAGACATGCCAACTCTTAATTCACGTTGACTAAAACTCCTTTAATAATAAAGTCCTTTTGTGTCACAATTTAGTGTCTTAAACATGTTGTTGCTCCATGTCTGCTGATGATCATAAAGAGAAAAAATATTTCAGACTCCAGCAGATTGTCTGTCTAGACTGGTTTCAAAAAGGATATTGCATTATTTGATAATGGAAGTTGTAATATTTCAGCTTAGGGGCAGCTCCTTTTAAAATACAGATATGTTTGGAGTGGGTCTTGGAGCCAAAATGTATCACTTCTGAAACTTAGTTTACTTGTATGTAACTAAACTGCTATATCAAAAACTGGGGATTCATTGGCATTCTTTTTTTTTTTATCTCCCCAGAGCCCCAGTACACAGTCGTATATCCTAGTTGTAAGTCCTTCTAGTTCTTCTTCATTGACATTTCTGAGTGGTATTTTGTGTGTGTGTGTTTATTAGGGGAAAATGTTTGTTTCCCTGAACAAAATTCATTGTCTCCCATCAGCCAGCTGAGCTTTCCCATTCATCCATTCAGAATATATTTAGTGAGCACCTTGTACAAATGATGTAACAAGACAGACTGTTGAGAGTGTGATCATCTATTCATCTTTGACTAGATGACATGTGAGCTCAGGCCTAAAACTTCAGAGCTTTCCCTTCATCTCTCTAAAGCTGGACTGTAAGAGATCTAAGGTCACACCTGTGATTCTATGTGTGTATGAGAAACATAATAATCTCCTATGACTGAATTTACCATGTTTGTTCATGGCTTTATTTTCCAGTTTGAGGACTTTCCAGGTTTCTGCTGATGTTTTCTTTTCTTTCTTTTCCATCCATTATTTATTCCACCTCCC
The DNA here is from genome assembly GCF_037783145.1 of Equus przewalskii. Classification (NCBI taxonomy): domain Eukaryota; kingdom Metazoa; phylum Chordata; class Mammalia; order Perissodactyla; family Equidae; genus Equus; species Equus przewalskii. The sequence goes on along the minus strand of NC_091833.1, from coordinate 72,371,665 downwards.
AAACCCCCACCCACCGGCCCCATCTCTTAACCATCCTTGCCCCATGACAAAAGCACTTGGGTTTAGGAGATTGATGTCAAATGTGTTGTTCTTATATTGGTTATGTTAATAAATGTGTGATTATGGCCATTTGACCTCTTTGGGCCAAAGTTTCCTTATATGTAAAATGAGGATAATTATGTGTTGTAACTACTTCATGGGTACTAGAAGCTAATTAATATTTCAGTATTAAATGTACTCATACATAGGAAGGGACTCTGAGAAATATGAACTATGCTGGGAATATAATGTGTTGTGGTACCTTCACCTCAGGAGAGGCTGACACTATTAGAGGAGATATAAATAAACCCCTGTCAATTTATTGCTCTTTAAAAGAGGTTTCTATATAACATCTTGTTTCCCATCCCTACACTTCATATACTATGTTGCCCTTAAATATACCATGTTGCTTTGGGAGACATTAATAGGGATTAAATATTGGACATTGTTAAATTATGCCCCCCTCCCCATTATAGCTTTTTATTATCTGAGTTTATTTTTCCTGAGAAAATTATTTCAGAGTAGATTGGCTTTCTAAATTCCAGAGTTGTTATTGTTCAATGATAAAAAGGGTATTCTAGGGGCTGGCCCTGTGGCCGAGTGGTTAAGTTCGCGCACTCCGCAGCAGGCGGCTCAGTGTTTCGTTGGTTCGAATCCTGGGCGCGGACATGGCGCTGCTCATCGGACCACGCTGAGGCAGCGTCCCACATGCCACAACTAGAAGAACCCACAACGAAGAATACACAACTATGTACCGGGGGGCTTTGGGGAGAAAAAGGAAAAAATAAAATCTTTAAAAAAAAAAAAAAAGGTATTCTATACCTTTTTAAAAGGAAATAGGCAACCACAGAAGTCCATATAAAGATGTATATTTTTATAGCAAGATATCGGAATCAATTTATGTGTCTGACAAAATGAGATTAATTAAATATATTGTTATAGATCTCCTTAGTGGAATGCTTTGCAGCAGTTGAAACTGTTGAAGCAAAATGTGCACTTACTGACCTGGAAAAAAGCTGTAATATTTTACCAAATAAGAAAGATGGGTCACATAATATGACCTACTCTTGTAATAAAATGTATTGATAGATATAATCTGGAAAGTTCTGGAATACTTTACAGCAAAATGTTATTTTTATTTAAGGCTTCTAGTAATTTCTGATATTTTTCATTTTTTTATGCCTTTATATGTGTCTAGAATTTTGAAAGTTAGAAAGTACTACTTATTATCAGATAAAGTAATAAAGCTATTTTCAGTTTTTAAAAAAGAGATAGGATTGTTTGAATGACATTGCCTAAATGGAGTGCTATTCTAAAGACCAGTAAGATTGTGGTACTCAAAACCAGATTTTAAGCTATATCCATTGCTGCTGTTATTTTTAAGCTTTTCACATATAAGCTTCCGTTTGTTAAGAATCTTGCAATATTTCTCTGACCTAACCTTTTGGCACCTCAAGAGTGAAATCTTTTGCACATAAAATTGTATTCTAATGAGGAACTAAATATTTTAAGAGGACTTACATACTTGTAGGTAGCTATATATTTTTTTGCTCTAGAAGTTGTTAACCGTTAAGAGTATCTATGAGGATTTGATTCCTGGATGAAGGATTAAGTTACAAAGAGGTGTGGAAAAAGAAGGCAGGATTTAGACTTCAGAATCTTTGCACTGAAGTACTCCTTCCTTTTGATTCCTTCTAAATGCCTTAAGGCCAAGGAAGCGATGGCAGGCAAGAATAGAGTGAAGTCACTGTGTAGAATTTCATTTTTAGATCGGGGTATATTGGCTGACCTTGACTGATCAGGCATTGGTTGTCTGGGAACAGTGCTTGTACAGCATTCCATTTCTTTTAATTGACAGAACCATAACATTGATTTGGGGGAACATTTTTTTAATAGCAAGTATTAGATTAGAAAAGCAGGTGTTTTTCAAGGTTTAGGAAATCTTTTCAATTTATCATTGTCAGTATCATCTTTCAAGAGTCACCAAAGTGAATGTATCTTTGAAAATACCCGTTCCATTTCTTTGCACTGGCAAGGCACTTGGTCCTTAGTCTCTAGGTCTTCTAACTCTGGGAACTATATCCAACCTATTTTTCATTTTGCTGTCTAGACTCTAAATAGGGTGAGTGGCTGCTGCCTTTGCTTACCTTCCCAGGGTGGAACCTTACAATAAAATAGCATAGACAGTTATACCTTCAATCTCCTCTAATCAATCATCCATTGAGATGAAGCTTGGGAATAATTTGCATATGTTGAAGTTCTAAGTAGCAGGCTTCATGAGTATAAAGAATGCCATTTATATGCCTTCATTCTTTCTCTGAAGTACGGACAGTTGATGATAGAACTTTTCAGTTAAAGAGGGATAAAAAATACAAGTCTCATAGTTTTAAATATGGTGTTTAATGACTACTTTCACAAGATCAAATTCAGGACTCTATAATGAGTTTTTCCATCACATTTAAAATCCACATTTGGTTGTTAAATTGGTTGGTAATCATTTTAATATTCTTATAGGATAATTTTGTGTGAGATATTTTTGTACATGTGGTTGTGTAGCATAGTGGAAAGTTGACTTTGGAGTCAGGAAGTTAGAGTCATAATGCTTTCGAAATCGTAACATTTTATGAGTTTTTTGAATGATTTTTGGATGACTTGTGGCTTCGTTAAAGAGATCCCAACACTTTTTATTTTTAACATAGTCAATTCTTTTTTAGTTCTTATACACCATTTTATCTTACCTCGCACTGCTTAGAATTGTTTATTGAGGGTAAATATTGGTCATAGATTTAAAATAAATAGCATTGATATAAATAAAATCTGAAATTCCACAAATTGATATTGATCTTTAGACTCACAGTTTGAATTTAACAAATAGTTGGAACCTGTTCCCTAGAGTGTGACAACCAGTAGTTGTTTCATTCACTCACTATTACTTGGCAGACCCAAAGTTTTTGTTATCCATTGAAAGACTTCAAATGCGAAGAACTTCCTCTTGGGATGAAACATAAATTTTCATACTGGAGATCAAATCTTTTTTCTTTAATCATGCTCCAGCTAATTTTTTTTATCGACACAGTTCTTCCTTTGTAATATATTCTTATGCCAAAAAGAGTCCTGATAGAAGGTTACGTTTTAAGTAGCCAATCCTACTTTGTCCGGTTCTTCAGTAAGGCCACCAATAATTGTATCATAACCTGCCTAATATACTTTGGGAAAATGAAAGTCTTCCTTTCTTTCGCCTTGTGTTTATGTTTTCTTTGCAAGTTAAGTAACACATGTATCAATTGAATAGGTCAGAATTGAGTAGCCTTCCTGCTTATGATAACTACCTCCCACAGCTTGATGGCTAAAATTTAGCTTCCCCAGAAATGGCCCCTTAAGAAGTGAAAGTTTTTCAGGGAGCTGTCTTCAACTGTGCTCATGAATAGGCCCTTCGGGTTCTTCAGTTACAGCTTTTGCGTTTTTTTTTTTTTTTTCCACGTTTTTCTTTCTCTCTTTTTTTCCCTTTTGCAACAGCTGCCTCAGGCTCTGATGACCTTGGTGAGGTTTGCCCTTGACCCCGCCCTCAGCTCTGCTGATCACAAATACTGTCACCTTCGTGGTTAAGGAATTGAGAGACACTGCTGTCTCTATCTGCAGCTGAATTTCGGAAATAGTACAGTCTTTCTTCAATTCTCCAGAGTACAGGTAGAGATCAGACTCCAGTGGTTCAGACTTTGCTGGTGAAGTTCAAGGATAACAAAGGAAAAAATAACACAGGAATTTACAAATGTTGTTAAAGAAATCTCAGATCTCAAACGCTTAAGTTTATTCTCAGGGTCTTCTAGCTGCTTACCTTTCTCCGAATACCCTGGACAGCTTACTGTACTAAGTGGAGTACTTCGGACACCTCATTGCGTCTTTGTTCTGGCCCAAATTGGAGAGGGCCCAGAGTCCTTAATCTCCCCTGCTGTTGAAATGATTCATAGTGTTAGGGTTCACAGTCCAGAACATCCCCCTCCATTTAGTCTTACAACTATGTAACCGTACCTACTTGCGTCATTCTGGCTTGTTTATCCTTGGTAAAATAACCTGCCCATTTCAATATCGTTCCATGGCCTCTTAATTGATGTGAAGTGATGCTTAGGGTCCCAACTCTAGATCTCCTGCAAACAACTGCTCAAACAAGCAATAATTTTCATTCATAGAGCATTCTCCGGAAGTAACAAACCAACATGATATTGCAATACATTTATAGAGTATTAATTCATTGAAAAAGTACAACCAACTTCCTTAACCATCAAGACCACTCAATGCCCTTCTGAAATATCTGTGTCAGGTGATTCCACTGCTTTTAGGTCTTCCACCAGAAACAATGGGCAGTTGTTTGCTTTATGTTAACCTACTAGGGCCAGAGTCTGCACCCATAGGTGCAGAAAATTGTATGGCACATTTAAATAAAAGCTCAGTGCCTACCTTTTACCAAGGCATCTCACCACATATTATTTATGAGCTGCATATGAATGATGGATCCAGAGGTATATCTTTTCTCTGTCTAAAAGTATGCAGAGTTTTAAAATTTATTAACCAGTGTTTTTGACCAAAGAAATATGGAGGTTTATATTTAAAAAAATTTTTGGTTTAATTAATATGGAAATTTTATAAGTCTATAGCTAATTGCCCCTAACTAAACTTTGTCTTGCTGTGAAAATAATTGGAGGGACTTATCAAATTTTAGCATTAGTGCATCCATTTATCATGCTGTGCAATGGAAGAATTCTTGAAATAATTGTCTGCTTTCCTTGAAACACCTAAACAAGTGGAGAAATTGCATCATTTTTGGGTGGATGGGAAATCAAATTGGAAAAAATATCAGCCTGTGTGAATTGACAGGTACCATTCATGCTTCCTGTCTTTCCCCCTTCGTCTGTCCCTTCCTACTGTCTCCTTCAAGTTATTTTTCCTTCCCCTCGTAGTTCTCTTTCTTTTTTTGTGTATTGTACCAATGACGTTGTTTAATCTTTCTATAACTTAATGATCTTAATGTCCAAAAATATGTATTTGTGAGATGGTTGGCTACAGGTAATTGGGTATAGTTTCTGGCAATGAAAGAGAAACTACTTAATCTGTAGAGAAGGGAAGAAATATGACCATGGCTTTATTTAGTATAATCCTTTAACCAACTGGAATACACATATTAAAAGGCTGCGTCTCTAGATACGAATTACAACAGAAGGTTTTACCACCTGCACTGATTAAATCAACCTTAAAAAATAAATTATAGGTTTATCTTACTAAGTGAAAATACAGAATATTTATGAACAAACAGGAGAGCAGATACATCTGGTTTTAGTTCTCATCTCTGGGATACTGCTGAGTTTTAAGTCATTGATAGATGAGACAGAGTGAGGTATAGATGTGTATATTTCTTATAATTTATTTGTCGGTGGCTAGAAATAGTTAAGTAGTTTTCTTGATCCTAAACTTGAGAAAATATATTTTCTAAAATAAAAATTGTTGATCAACTCTTTCTTCAGTTTTCTTGACGATGCACCTAGGTTGCTGCTGAGTCCATTGATCTGATCCTCATGTGTTTAAGCTTTCATTGAGCAGCTTTGCCCACAGTCACACACTGCAAATGCCAATGTCAGTTCTTGCTCAGCACTCTTCTGTGCCACTTGATAAACTCTGTGCTTCAGGGGTGGTGAAGCAGGACAGTCATTCATTGTTGTAAACAAAGGAAAACATGTGTTTTCTAACCTCACTTTTAACTTTTTCTTGCTTTAGTTCGGGTTTAAAGGAACCCGATTTGGAGCCTGGACTTAGGCTAGAAATTGTTGTAGATTTTGTGAAATGCTTTGTCCTTTTGGTGCTCTCCCTACTTTCCAGTGAACTTGAATTCCTTTAATATACTACCACTAAGAATATAGAGAGGGGGCTAGTCCCTCTTAGGAAATTAAAAAAAAATGTCTTTACTTGACAGCTTTGACTTCAGTTTCTACTTTGCCTTTCCATTTCCATTTTCTTTTTTTCTCCACCTCATGCATAGAACTACAGAAGAGTGCTTAATTCCCTCAGAATTCTTTTAAAAAAAGAGAAACTTGAGCTTAAATTTATTAAAACACTTTGATTTATTCTGCTGTGAAATTAATCCTCTTTGTGGTCAACTATTTCACAGTATCTTGGCTTGGGTATATATACTGTGTTTTTAAAAATACAACTATTTGGAACTTTATTTATCTTTTTGGCTCAAACATTTGAACCCTTAGAATATTTCGTATGGGTTGCCATGCCAAATTCATGTCATTCTTAGAAAACAATGAAGTTTTCTTTTTGTTTAGAGTAAGGAGTCACTTTTTTAGCATTTTTTCAACAATTAAGATTTTCACTTTGTCATGAAAGCTAGCTGGCATTGGCAATGAGATCTTTAAAGACTGTTTGATTTTTGAGTCATTTTTTTTGAAATAAAATATAAAAGTTTTTTCTAGAATATTTTAAGGCATTTGAGATGGTGACAGAAGTCATTAAATGAGGGAAGATAAATTCAGTCTGACACTTTAAGATGGTATCTATGTCACGAAGGCAAATTGGTGAATTATATATAATTAACCCAGTGAATTGGGAAACTATGCAAATAGTTAACTATATTAATTCAAGTCTAACATGAATTTTTTCCCTCTTTTGTATATCCAGGTAAACCTTGTGGATGGTAAATTCTTATGTAGCTTCATCATATTCACTGAATTTTTTTTTAACAGTATCTTCTTTTTAGAGGTCCTAATTTGAATAAGGTAAGAAAACGGGGAAAAACCCCTCAAAGCTACACACAGACACACACACACACAGACACACACACACACACAGACACACACACAGACACACACACACACACACTTTCTAGATGTGTAATGTTGGGAATAATATTTCTTTTAAAACTATAAAATCTATCATTTTTCTTTTGAAATAGGCGTCACTAGATTTGTGCGCATTTGCTTTTTTTCAGATTTTATCCTCTTATTTTTGGTAAGCAGGATGTCTGTATTCTTTAGTGATTGTAAAGGTCAAAGGCCTCTCAATTTATAAGAAAAACAGCGTCCAGCTTTACTGTCACTGACTCATGTTTAATGATTCAACATCACCAGCGAATATGGGGCTCTCTATAGTAGGGATTTTACTATGTAGAAGAGATCATATTCTCTGTATTTGAGGAGAAAATACATTTTAACACATGAAGGTAGAAACAGTCTAGGTAAAAATGTTTATAGTTATTGTATCATATTGTAGAAGTGTAGTAGTGTAGAAGTTGCACTTTGATGGTTGGTTGCCCCCTTGAACATGTTAGAATTTTAATAATAGACAGCTACTAATGCAGTCTTATTCTTTGCTGTGGTCTTGCCTCTAAAAGTATAAATATGTTTGATGATCTTGTTAAGGTGAAACATACTTTTCCGATATATTGACATTTCCATTTTAATGCATTGTACCTGTCGGGTAAGGAGAACCTTAATGTGCTCTTGAAACATTAAGAAAATTACCTGAATAGAAAAAATGTCCATTCCAAGGGATTAGAGCTAATTTAACGTATTATATTTTTCTGTGTTGTAGGGAAAGAATTGCTTGAGTAAATGTTACTGTTTTGTGTACATTCACTAAACTGTGGGTGAATTCTGTAAGCAGCTTTCTGAGTGGTAATCAGAAGCGTTGAAATGTCGGCTGTGCTTGTCTGACATTTTTTAAAGGTACTGTTTATAGCTCTACATCTTTAGGAGAAATTGACGATATAGGATTATGGATTCAGATTTTTGGTAACTTGAGAAAAACTTATCCTTGAGGCATAATACCTCTGTTTTGATATATAACTTTAGTAAGCTAGAACTAATTGTTTAATATTTGTTAAATTGTTGAGATAAGTTTTGAGATACTATAGTTGAAGACAGTGATGATGATTTTAGGCACAGACAAAGATCTGACCCAGATGACTTAATAACATATGTGAATGTATTGATCTTACTAATGAGTTGCAAGGGTATATCTATCTTCAAGAAACAGCTTTAAGCAAGATTCAAGATGTTCATCAGGACCAGGTTCCTCTTTCTTCATTTCTTGGTTCTGCTTTCTCAGTGTTGACTCTGTTCTCTAGTGATCCAAAGATGGTGACCATAAGCTCCAGGACTGCATGCTTTTCTCTGTGAAATTCTGATAAGAAGGAGAAAAGTCTGTTTCCCATATTGTTTTATAAGTGTCCCAGGATCAATTCTATTGGCTCTGACTGACTGGCTTGATTTGGAGAGTCTAGCTGTCTTAATCCATATATAAGGCAATGAAGATGGCATGTACTGATTAGCCTATGGCAATGGGGGCTGATGTCTAGATGGGTGTCAGACCAATTTCACATTGCTGGGAAATTAGGGGTACTATTTAGGAAAGATAATGGATGCAGGGGTGGCGACTAACAGATGTTCATTGCAGTAGTAAATGTGTTGCGTTTTTGGAGCTCACGGACACTGAGACTATTGATGAGTTGAGAGGGCTTTGCGTAAGTTTTTATGCTTTTGGACACTGACATTCACTCCCTCCCCTTACTTTTGGGATCTTTTCATTTGTATTACTCCATCTATCCAGTGTATTGGGAAAATCAGAGTAAAACACTATAACTGGAGTAGAATGAAACATAATTCTTTTAGACCTCCCCTTAATCTGGGCCTGCTTGGAGAGGCATTTTCTTGGTTCTATACCATCAAGAAGATGAAAGAGTTTTGCTGGGAGAAAACCTTGCTCTATACTTTTTAGCTGCAATGTCTCTCCTCTCCCCAAAGAACATTTTTCACTTGGTCCCTAAAATTTTTATTTCACCAAATAAATACTTCTTCACTGAATCATTTAGGAGCTTTTGGCTCTACATAACAGAAGATCAAGCTGGTAGTGGCCTTAACTAAAAGGTCTACTTGCTTACTTAATACGAATTCCTAAAGATGAGTGGTACCCATGATGGTTTGGGTTTGTACCTGAATCATCAAGAATCCATTCTCTTTTCAACATTTTTGGTGTGTAGTTTTGTTAACTCTGGGTAGTAAGATGGTTTTCGGATATCTTGGCATTGAGTCCTGGCATAATAACATTCAAAAACAGAAATATGGCGGATTGAACAAATATTTTTCTGAAGTAACCCAGCAACCCCTCCTTTACATATCGTTAGCTAGAAATAGGACACATAATAATTCCTAGCTTTTAAACAGACTGGTAAATAAATATCAAGGTTTTCAATACCTGTTGTAGGAACTGTGCCATGTAGAATGTGACTGAGAATAATTGTCTGGCCAGTGTCTCCCACAACTGCTTAAAGTAGATAAGAGACAGCTCCTTTTTTTGTGTGTTGAAGCATTGGAAGAGGCCAGTACCACCTTGAAGACATTGTATTGAGACCTGCTTTTTATGGTTTAGTTCTTGTGCTTTTTCAATGGTTCTAAATTTTTAGGATTGTGCCATTTTAATAAAATATTTCATATCATAGAAGCTGGTTATGCTAAACTTGTTATCCTCTCATGCTTCTGCAACCATGGTAGTGAAAACAGGATGGGTCAAAATAAATAAGTAATGCAAAAAATTAAAGTAAAATTATTCATATACATGAAATACACAACACAGAATATTATATACAGCTGGATATGTGTACATACTATCATGCATTATGGAGGTATGCGTTTCCATGATCAGCACTACTGAGGAATTCTAGTAATTTAAAAGGGTGTCATTATATTTTCCTTTCATTTCCCAATTTCCAAACTTCTCTCCTTTTGTAGGCTCAAACAGGTACAACTGTCTTTCCATTAAAATGATATGATCAGTGTAGTCTCTTAGCAAGAAATCCTTTAGATATATTTTCACTCATAGAAAATACTATCATCTTCTCAGAGAAATGTTAGTTATTATATTTTGCACCGTCTTCCTCTTTTTCTCACTTTCTGTCTGACTAAGATACTTATTGTACCAGACTTAAATAATTATGACATAATTAATTTTGTTTCACTGGTTACTTTCAATATTAGTAGTCTATTAACATGCTGCATAGTAAATTATAGGGGTATACATTACAGCAATAATTATCTTTATGGCATGGTCATAATTTATATATAGTAAGGCACCCATTCAGAGATAAGTACTAACATAATAGGTTTTGTCTCATGCTACCAGAATCAGATCTTCTAAATCAGTTTTTTTCAAACTTTTGAAGTAGGCAAATATTTGGGTGTTGATATACCAAAGGTTGTCTCTGTGATTATGTTATTTTTGTTCACGTGGATAAATTAAAAAAACAAAAATGAATGAAAGCAAATTTAGTGATTCCAATATAATGTAAGGAGGTAGTAATAGGATATTGAAGACAGAATGTCTAAGGTGATAACCCAGCTCACCATGATGAGCTGTATGACCTTGCATTACTTACTTTAGCTCTTTGTTCCTTGGGTTACTTTTTTATAAAATGATTGTTATGATGATTAAACAAAATTATCTGTGTAAGCACTTAGCATAGTGCTTAAAATTTGGTATGTGCTTAGCAACTGTTAGCTCGTGTCATTATCATTTAATTTGTAAAACTTTGAAAGGGATACTTAAAATTATATTTTGAAAAATTGAAAGCAAACAAAACATACCTCCTCTCTTATAACCAGAGACGTATTGTGGGTCTTCCTGTATCCATTAAATATTAGATCATACTTATAAAAATAGTTAAACACTCATTAGGTTCCATAATGATATTTAATCATTAAAGTACTTTGATTATTACCACATTTCTTGAATGCGTCTATCATAATCACCCACAGCTTTTGTAATTTTTATGGAATTTATCTCAGATTGGTTTAAAGTAGATGACCTCTTGGAATTGTCATTTCTATATTATCAGAACACTCAGTTAGTTTGGGTAACAAATTAAAATAGTTAATTATAAAATTTAGCATTCTAATTATATGATATTGTCACATAATTAAAATTTTTACGTATTGACATATATTGTCTTGTCCCTATTTATCTATCTACGTTTATACACACATATGCACACACAGTGTTAAGGGAAACGCGACTATATCTCATTTCATCCTTGTATATGATTTTATTTACAATGAGTTGGGCCTTGACCAAATTGACTATTGATTAATTTCATGTTTCTCCCATTGTAAATCTGTAGCACATTATTTTTTTAACTCTAGAAGCTAAATTTCTAAGTACAAATAATGCAACTTATTATAAATATAACATATTATAAATGAATGAGCTTTTAAAAATGTTAATGCTTGAGTTTTTAGGAGTGGACTGCTACCTTTCCTTTAAGTCACTTAGGGTTACTAGTGAAAATTCTGATCTTGACTGAAAGGGGAAGTTAGAAATTGGTGAAAGAAAGATCATTGCCCATGCCATTATGTTTCCTTGTAAGTAAGAACTGGGCTATCTTTATTTTCAATTTCAAAGGCCTAGGATTTTACCTGGGTTAATATGTGTGTGTGTGTGTGTGTGTGTGGTGTGTATGTGTGTGTATTTGGGTAAATGAATGAATGGTTTAATACAGAGGCCAAACCATAACTTCTCATGAAAGATGTTTTATTTGCCCTTATACCGTTTTCAGTATATAAAAAAAAATGACTACTGTTGAGACAGAAATATAAAATGGAGACATAGTAAGAATAATATAGTGACCATTTTCAAATTATTTAGGGGAAAATTTTGTTTCTTTTACATCTAATCTACATTGTTTGGGCTAGGTCTTTCATTTTATGGTATGATAATATTTGCTAATTGAAAATGCACTGTGTTTCTTTGTTGAAAGCATCAGTTTTAAGCTCTGTTAAAAAAAGTCAATTCTAATCATCATTAATTTTTAAATAATGCAACTAAGAAAGGAAGAGCAAATTTTGCATGCATTAGAGTAGAGTAAATCGAGATGGATGGTGTTTCTTCCCTGTCTATTGACTGGTATAAAGTTTATAGGGTCAAAAGTATAGAGCCACAATTAAAACTGAAGTCAGCATGAACCTCATTAAATAAGCAGGTACAATTTATAGAGGCTAAAATCTCTTCATAATTAAAATGACCTTAAAGCTTACTGAAATATACTCATTTTTCATTAAGGCTGAAGTATAAAATATCATTCTGGGAAATAAAGTAAATTTAATTTAGTTTTTTTATTTCAATGAAAAAGTCTTCTAAATTTGATGACAAAAAGGAATATAATAACATAAAACAATCTGGGAGTTTTGGGGCTATAGCTATAAGACTAGTAATGTTTACTACAGTTTATCTGGAAGGCACTAATAGTGTTTGGGAATCAGATTACTGTTTCACTAGATAGCGAAATTCTACATGTTTGTAATTGTCTTTGGTTTTGTAGAAACTTGCTTCTGTGTGTATGTGTAACTCTTCCATAACTTGAACATTTTTTTAAAACTGAATTTTAACACTGCCTACAACATAGTCCATTCATGACTATGTCATATATCCAATGCATGGTGGTATTGGAGTGAATAATACAAATGGCAGAGAGTCTGCCTGGGGGCTTTTCTTCGTTAATACCAAAGTTAGAGACCTGGAGTCAAAGAGAGAAAATCGTGAAAGCTGAGAGGTAGGTGGAAAGCTGGAAATAAACCAATTTTCAAAGGTGGGGAGTTTTAGGTGCTTCTCTATGTTCTCTTCCATGCCTATTCTCAAAATGCTCCCCTTTCTTCAGGTTACACCACTGGGAAGGCAAATAGAACCTTCTTGACCAACAAACCAAGAATCATTTTAATAACCTGTGTACCTGAGTGGCTTGACTATATCTTCTGACCTGTAATTTCCTAAAATCGCTTGTCCAATTTGAGGCCCCAACGGAAGAGTAAGGAGGGATTTCACAGACTGTTCAGGTGAACCATCTTCTTTGCTCCCTCTGTTGCAGCCCCATTTGCTGCTAGTTATCAGACACCGAACACGTGCCTCAGCAGAGCAGGGATGAGCAGGAAACAGAGTTGGTGAACTGCTGAGACACATAGTCTAGCAGCTGGGGGTTTCGTGAAGGAGAAGACACCAAAGTCAAGCTCAAGTGCTGGTTATATTGAAGGGAAAAGAGCTGACTCATCAGAAAGAAGAGTGCAGATGCCTGGAGAGGACAGAATGGTTTCATTCTCCTTCCTCTTTGTCTTTTAAACGGTTATTACCGTAGAACTTGGAAAGGGATCTGCATAAAACATGTTTTCTGCTAGGTTTATATTAAATATGCTGAATAAAACCTTTTTGATTTCACCTACAAACCACATGATTTAAAGCAGTTGCTCAGACATTTCTAATGGATTTATTTTCATTTCCTCACAATGATTTTAAAACTACCTTTTCCTGTAAATGGAAGTGTATATATATATATATATATATATATAGCTGAGATGCTCAGAATTTAGACTTATAATTTATTTTGTTTTTTATAATATACACAGTTGTCCTGAATATAGTGTTAGCAAACACCAGTGATACCTATGTGTTCCACCCCACAACTGCATTTGTTAATCAGAAGTTAATAGACTCTGATAAGAATATTCTAATTAATTCCATGTTGGTTGATAATGCCTAGAAGAAAGTGGCTGAATAGAGAAGCATGTTCTGTTGGTCCCAAATATTTGTTTACTCACTTTTTAACAAGAAAATCTAGTCTCAAATCTGTTAATAAGAATTCAGATTAGCAAGCAGTAAGCGTTAAGGAGGAGTCAACCAATGTGGGATAAATTTTAAATCCTAGCTCTGAGCTTCCTAGTTGTGTTACTAGAGCAAGAAATGAAATCTCTCTCCACCAGTTTCTCTGCTTCATAGATATGAAAAGCTCTCTTGTGGTTTTTAAGGATAAAATAGGTAATGAATTTGAGTTTTGCACAGTGACTGGAATATGCTATAATTTATCTATTCCAAGACCTACATTATATTCATTTTTTAACATATCTGAAATTGGATGCATCATAATAATCAATAGTCTATCAATTTAATTGGCAACATTTTTCCTTAATGGTACATAAAATTATGTTCTATCTTATAATCAGAGGCATCATATATTTGTTGAAATAGGGTTCATAAAATGGCGTATAAAATAATATTTGCCCTTTAATGAGAGGTGTCTTAATATCTTCTGAATATGGAGATAGGTGCTCCTTAATTGTTGGTTCCCTTTCCTTTTCTGTGGAGCTAATATGTGGTGTGTCAGGCATTGTTTGATACTAGCGTCTATCTAAGTCTCAATCTGGGCTCCTTTTGTGGTTTTCAAATTAAGTAAATAAATAAATAAACATCCACAAAAATATCATTATTATTATTATTATTATTATTTTTGAGGAAGATTAGCCCTGAGCTAACATCCACCACCAATCCTCTTCTATTTGCTGAGGAAGATTGGCCCTGAGCTAACATCCATGCCCATCTTCCTTTATTTTATATGTGGAACGCCTGCTACAGCATGGCTTAATAAGCGGGGCACAAGTCTACACCTGGGGTTCAAATCGGCAAATTCCCCAGGCTGCAGAAGCTGAGTGTGTGAACTTAACCGCTATGCCACTGGATTGGCCCCTATGAAAATTATTTTTGATTAATAAAATATAGACCTCATAAGTATAAAGCAAGTAATAAAAGTACTGAAATTTTGGTAACTGAACATCAAGTTAAGAATTCCTATGATTTTGCTAAATCTATTTTCACACTCACCAAGTGTTCTGTAAAACAGTTGATCTTGATATAATAGATGGGGGTTTACAAATAAAGACAGACTCCAGTATGGCATTGATAGTATATGTTCTGTGTTTTTAAATGGACATTTCTGTAGTTTTTCATCCAAGATAAACTGATTTTTGTGGCCATATAGTATGGTGTTTACATTTATATGTGCTGCTAGTACCAAAAGGATATTGTGAAATTGAGGCTATTTTTCTTATAAGAAACAAAAGCAAAGCTAGCTTAATAACACTGTCTTTTCTGCTGCCTTGGCAAATTGTGTGATGAGGGAGACTTGTGTTGGAGTGCTGTGATGAGAAATCAGAACCAGAACATGACGGATTGAGAGTCACAGGAAATGAAACAGAAGGTAGGGTGACTCTTTACTCAGAACAAATCTCTCAGGTTAACTGAAAGTCGGGGGCTGGGAACAAAGACAGACTCATTGCCCTTTCATAGTAAATGTCTGCAAACCTAGTCATGAGGGAGCTTTTGATGGCCTGGAGTGCCTTTCAGTGGATTTGTAAATTCAATAGATATATGAAATAAAAATCAGCAGTTGGAAGTCAGTGCCTTGCCTTATATTTTGATAGATACATTGCTGAAGGATTTAAAATCCATCCATAGTGAGGATGATATATACTGGATTAGCATTAAGGGATGTATTTAGTCTTCTTTTCCCAGAAAACCAAGATTACTTCGTGTCAAAACAGTGTCTTGAGAAAGTGTAAATAGCAAAAGGCTTTAGTTGAAACTTCATTTGGAAATGAAGACTCTCATATTTCCAAAATATATTGTCATTATAAGATACGATTTTGTGGTCCTTTATTTCTGAAAGTAAGTGGCTTGCTTTTCACAAAGCAAAACTTGTGAAATTATGTTTATAAAATATTACTTTGTGAAAGTAGCAATGCTCAAATATATAATTTATGTCTATTCTTTGACTCATTACTTTAAAGTTACTTTAATTATCTCTGTGTACTTAAAAATACATTGCTGTGGTATATTCAACATATCCACACAATTTGAAAACTATCACCAAGGTGTTTCAGAAAGGTAAGATCACTTTTATAGCAGCTGACATTCTCACTACCCATCCTTAAGAAACTATAAACAGCATCAAACAATAGATCAGTGTAGAGTGCTATAATTGAGAGTTGCACCGTTATCCAAGTGATCTTTCTTGTTTGTAATCAGTGAGCCTGTGTTTGAGTCTGATACTGTCTCTTGTACTTTTTGGTTGTATAGGTAACAGTTTATTTTAAAACTATTCTGTTTTATTTCCTGGATAAAATGGATAATCTGATTGTTGAATGACTACATTCAAAACCATTATTGAACATACCAGAGATGTTTCTGGAAAAGAGAGTCCTTTTCTTGGTGTCCCTTTAATTGCATTTGGTAGACTGCCACCTAATCAGTTTCTGAGTTTGGCCCTATACCTTATATAATGTATGCTAAATTGCAGATTTCAAACCTTTGTCAGTGGAATGAGGATGTTTATATGTACTTTGAAAAACTGTGGGAAAAACAAAAACACTGAAAGTTAATTTCTAATTTAGTAGTAGTGATGATAAAGTTTGCTGCATTTTTAGTTTCTACCTTGAATTTGTGTAAAGCTTTAGGGGACAGTTCTTACTCCTAGCAGAAGATTTTTTTCCCCTTGTTTTTTGCTTGAGTCGTATCCCTTTAATTGAAGGCACAAGGTATCTTGGGGAAAAAGAGGGCTTTTGAGAGACAGAACTCACTAAATCCTCACCTTACTTTTTTAAATTTTTTTCTTTTGGTGAGAAAGATTGTCCCTGAGCTAATATCTGTTGCCAGTCTTCCTTGTTTTGCTTGAGGAAGATTGTCCCTGAGCTAACCTCTATGCCAATCTTCCTCTATTTTGTATGTGGGACACTGCCACAGCACGGCTTGATGAGCACCCACCTTATTTTTTACTTTAGTTAGATTACCCCATTCTCTCATTTCGGACAGGGGGCATAAAGGAGGAAAAATAATTTCCCTCTACCCTTGTGAGTTCTTAGCTGAGACCCCTGTAATAAAAGATAGATTAACAAGAAAAAAACAAATAGAAGTTTATTAAGATGTATACTTCAAGTATACATGGGAGATACTCAGGGAAAAATGAGTAACTCCCCAAGGTGGCTAAGAATTTCATCCTAAATACAATCTTAATAGAGAATGGGGGGCGGCGGGATGTAGGTCTTAGGGGAGAATAATGAACTTTAGGAAAGATCAATGGGCCCTTAGAAGAATAGATGGGAGGTATGATAGTTTGTGACAAAGTTTATCTGGGTATGGTGTCAACTTCTACTCTTTGCTCCTGTGATAAGTGTCAGTCTTCCTGGTTGATGACACTTATGACAATGAGTTCCTTTTGGAGGCTCTGTCTTTAGGTAGATAAGGTGAGTTCAGAGATAGTGCACTTGCTGTTTTTCATGTGCCTACAGCTCAAAATAATCAGTATTCCAAAGCAACGTCTTTTGGGGTGAGATGTCCTGAACTCCTACAGTCATATATTTTTTCTTTTTTTTTTTTAAAGATTTTATTTTTCCTTTTTCTCCCAAAGCCCCTCAGTACATAGTTGTCTATTTTTAGTTGTGGGTCCTTCTAGTTGTGGCATGTGAGATGCCACCTCAGCGTGGCCTGATGAGCGTGCCATGTCCGCGCCCAGGATTCAAACTGGTGAAACCCTGGGCCCCTGAAGCAGAGAGCGCCAACTTAACCAGTCCGTCATGGGGCCGGCCCCCCTACAGTCATATTTTTGAGGTGGCATATCCTGCTACCCTTTCAGGGTTCGTTTTAATTATCTCCAGAGATTCTTATGAGGGTTAGATAAGACACCCTCTGGAATGGTACTTAGTATTCATACCACTATTACCACCACCACCGTCAAATATTAGAACATTTTATCATTTGCCTGGCTTTCTGTTATGTATTTTACTGCAGACTCTTGTATAATCCTCCAGAGAGCCATTTTACATGTATGGAAACTGAAGTATAACAAAAATCAGCTCCTCAAGATTATGTAGCTAGTACATATTATAGCCAAGGATTCCACCTATGTTTTTCTTTTTAATGATTTATAACACTTTTGTTACAGAACTAATTTGAGTATATGTTTTAATTATTGAATATTCTTGAATTAATCATTAACCTGTACATGGAAAAGTTATTTAAATGGTTACTATTTCTATCTGCGGGTTTTTTTTTTTTTTGCAAGAAGCATGAAGATATTAAGGAAGCTGTCATGTGCATATCATAATAATATAAAAAGGCACAGAATCAGATTAATTCCATTTATACCATGTTAACCAGCCTACATTTGTGATCCTTCCACTTGGGCACACAAGCAGATTGTGAAATTGTGCTGGTAGAGATAACCCTTAATTCGTCTGTATCCTGTTTTTGAATCATTTCATTAAACAAAAGCCTTTGAGTCTTCTTTTGTTGCTGAGAACAAATGGTTAGATTTTAGGAACTGTAGCTACTTTTGTTATTCACAAATTCCAGAGCCTTTCAAAATTTATCATTCACATTCTCAGCTCTGCACACAATCAGTCATTATGTCAGCAGCTGCCCAGGGAGCCTAGCTTCAATTCATTCAGCCAAATAATAACCATCAGGACAACCATTGCTACATTAAAAATAATAATAAAGTTAAAGTCTTGAATAGCAGAGTTCTTTACTTCTGCAGTTAAAAATTAATTACTTATATTCAGTAGAAATCCCATTGTACATTTTGACAGGTAGGGAAAAGCAGTATCTGTGTTGAAAATTACATTGATTAGATTGATATGTTTTAATAATAGAAGAGGTTATATAGGGTTCCATTTCCAAATAAATGACTTCAAATGATTTATTACGGGCTACCATAACTTAATCAGATGTTGGCTTTCGTTTTTGTAGTTCAGTGAGTGAGCAATCAAAAACCTGTAACCATTTGAGTAATTATAAATTTTGAAATAACTTCAATGCACAAATATCACGAGTCCACTTTTCTACATTAGAGATAATAAGGACATTACATATTGAACATTTAGCTTGCTTTTGAATATGTGATATATTTGTGATTAAATTGGAAAATAATTATTTTAAATTACAACTTGAGTGTTCCCCTCTATCTTTCTTCCATCCTGCCCACCTTCCTCATCTTTTCCCCCCTCTTTTCTGTGATGTGTCAGTTCTGGCATTCAATGGCATATCGTTGAAATAACACTTCATATATTACAATCAAACCTTAAATATAATATTAATTTATATAGCATGGTAGTGAGGCTGTGTCAGGGACACACCTTCTTAAAAGTCATTTTTGTAATGTCGGGTTCTTATTATTTTAAATGTCCTTGATCATGTTCTTCTCTACTAATGTCTTAAATGAAAGCCCATATTTTTGTCAGTATCCTTACTTAATTTCCTTCTTATTCTAAAAATAAAGGAAATGAGATGTAAATGCTAACTCAGATTATCAGTTTGCTAGCAATTTGCTTTTGAGTAACATATGGAATTAGAGGCATCAATCTATGTACAATGTTGCCACCTTCTGCTGAACGCTTTACTTCTTTGAAAAGATGTGTTACTTTTGGAGTCAGTATAAACTTGAAGAAATAAAGGGCTTTCTATGAAAAAATTCAGTTTTGGTTAAAAGAAAAAAAGGTGCATATGTCAGATGATCTGAAGATTCATTTTTTTTTCCCCTCTCTGATATGTGTGAGTGCTATTGTTAAGGACCTAGATAACTCTCTTTAAAGATTTGTGTTGTATATTTTCTCATTTATGTTTATTGACAAAAGCTTAATAGTTAACAGTTCACTGTTCATTAGTAAATCCAAAGTAATAGAGATGCTTTCTTAAAAGATCACCAAGAAAATTTTGGTGTTTACAGTAGAAAATGTATGTGGCATCCTTTATTATTATTTTTATTTTTACCTTTTGAATTTTCACTTACTGTCTTATTTATCATCAAATATTGGGGTCCAGTTTTCTTTTTTAGACAAGCATAGCAATGTGCTGAAGAGTGGATTTTTTATAGGTTTAAGAACATATTTAGCTTACACTTATTAATCATGGATAGTTCTCACAATTTTCTAATATTTAATTTAATGAAAGAAAGAACTTAGTTGAAATTTAACAACTTCTTAAAAGTCACGTTCACTGAGAACTCATTCTCATTTATAATGCCAGTTATCTTACTTCCATGTAACCCCAGGTTATTGGCATCATGGCCTTCATTCAGTGTTTCAATGCAAATGTTTCTAAAGGGTTACTATGATTTTGCAAATACTTTAAAATATTCCAAACAATTCTGCATGCTCTAAACGCATAAATCTTCCAAACAAATCTGATACAGAATTAATATGAAACTGGAATGGGCCAGCTTAATGAATGCCAAGCTTAATGTACAATCTATTTTTTGAATAAATCATACAAGAAAATTGCAGACTGTGTAAATTACATAGCCATCATAAATCAATATCCTTTAGATTGCTCTGCCTTAGATAAGGGGTAGCACTACAGAGGCCATGACATACTTGAAAGTGAATGAGAGGAAAGCAGTTAAAGTGAGAGAGGAACACCCATTAAGGAAAGGAAGTGCTCAGAAAATTATTATAGAAGTTGACTACACAAATTACACATCCCTGGGCAGTGGTTATTTTATGCAGAGTGCATGGATGAATGAGATGGCTCTTGCTCATTTTCACTATGTGAATGTTGCAGGACCAAGTTAAAGAGTTTGACTCTTCCTGCAAATTTGCCCTAATGCTTAAGAATGAGTTCTCTAAATCCTAGCATTGTTGAAGTAGTTTCTTCATAAAGATTTTGAATTGACTGATAAAGCTGCAGATTGTGGTCTCTGTTCTAATCTTAATTTGGTGTAAAAAAATTAACTTTGCAAGAGGATACTGGTAATCTCTTAAAAATATTTCGCTATGGGCCATTTGATCCTTTTATTATAAAAACATACCTTGCCATCCATTTTACATTTGTATTGGCTAAATGAAGAAAAATATTAGCCAAAAATAAACAGATTGTGAGTTTAAAATATAACTTTTAAAAATATTGTCTGTACTGGCAAAACGAGTTTTATGAGGAGATGGGAACACTTTTTTAAAAAGCCTTTTCACGGGATTACATTAACTGCCAGGAAGTTTTGCCAAACAGATTTTAAGGGGAAAATCAGGCTAGCCGAACTGTCCAAATGTTTTCTCACGTTTCAAGCGAGCAGCTGCTGGGAGTTCCTGCCAGGAGTGAACCTTTCAGGCAGAATGTGAGCAGCTGCCAATCTTGTGTCAATATTTTAAATTCACTTAAAACCATCTTAACTGGTGTAAAAATTTCTCTTTCCCCCAAAAGGGCCAACAGATAACTTTTTTTGATGCTTTGCCTCCTTTTACTCCCCTAGTGGTGAAATAGCCAAAGAAGCCAATTTTGGTAGAGAAAAAGAGATTTGTTTGAATATTAAGAATAAGAACAAATCTCAATTTGTCTGTTGATGAGGACACATCTGAAATAACAGTAACAAAAATGTGAAAAAATATTTAATCTATGAATAGTTCAGCAACATTGTATAATGAATTTGTTTAGTGTTTATTGCTAGAGCTGGTTTTCTTTCTTTTTTTTTTTTAAGAAGGAAAGTCCAGAATTTGACCTTTAGAAACTTACAGATCAGGATTGGAAAAGGCAAGTAATAAATGCCTTGAAATTAGTTTGAAGGTATCTATTAAACTTCAAACACTGGAGAATAAATATCTTGACTTGACTCTTAGATTACGGTATAAGCTTATATCATAATCCATGTTCTAAGGTGTATTCTTTAAGGTAGATGAGAGTCAAAAGTACATTGTATTATTGCAGACATAAAGTGAGAGGAAAAAATTGGCAGAAGCCTGCCTGAGACTAGATTGGATGAATCTTTGTTTCCTAGAGTAGGAGTACCTTGGACTTTATTAAAAGGGTGATGATGGATAATAGTAGGGTGAGAATGATGAGGGAAAGAGACGAGGGAACAGTAAGATGAAGACGATGCATAGGGGCACTGGTTTGCTTGGGGAGTGAGAATTTGCAGAGTTCAAGATGGTGAAGTGAAGACCACTAGTGGAGATTTTGAAGCAAATGGTTCAAATCTGTCCTGTCCTTGTGTGTATGCGTGTTTTTTTTTGTTTTCGTTTTGTTTTGTGTGGGGAAGATTTGCCCCAAGCTAACATCTGTTGCTAATCCTCCTCTTTTATTTTTCTCTTGAGGAAGATCAGCCCTG
This sequence comes from Equus przewalskii, assembly GCF_037783145.1. NCBI lineage: Eukaryota > Metazoa > Chordata > Mammalia > Perissodactyla > Equidae > Equus > Equus przewalskii. The sequence continues at coordinate 72,349,674 of NC_091833.1, read as the reverse complement.
AGCTAACATCTCTGCCATTCTTTCTCTGCTTTGTGTGTGGGATGCCTCCCCAGCATGGCTGCTGAGTAGAATAGGTCTGCACCTGAGATGAGATCCAAACCCATGAACCTGGGCCGCTGAAGTGGAGTGCATGGAACTTTAAGGGCCCTCCTTGTGTGTTCTTATCTAACAAATGGCTATTGGGAATTTTGTGTTAAAGGTTGAACAGTTTGTGGAACCCAGCATTGTTTACTGTTCCTTGAACAACCTTTCGCTTTCTCTCTTCTTCTTTTTGTTTTGCCTAGTGCTGAAAAAAATTCCTGTGAATTTCACCTCTAAAGTTTTGTGAAGTTTTTATTATTCAGGTTCAAAACCTGCTAATATATATTATTATGCATATTAATGTTTAAAAAATACCCACAAAACAAAATCCTAACTCATTATTCATGTTAGATTATGAGATATAACTGCAAGGTAATGTGAATTTAAAAAGCAGACTGCCAAAATTAGTGCAGTTAATGCAAATAAGGCAATCTTTTAAAGTAGTTATTTTGGAAAACTGTACACATTCCTGTGATGAGAATCTTGCTGAATCATTTTTGAAACTTCTCTTTGGAATTGTGTTTATAACCAGTAACGGATAAGAAAGTAAGTCCCACAGTTTTGCCAAAGACTATATGAACTATTTCTTTCTGTCACTTCATTCACCAGCTTGGCTCAAAGTATATTTTGACTTTTCAAAAACTAAAATCTACTCCCAGAAGCTAGCAATATGCTGTTACATGTAATATGGACCAACTTGGTACCTCCAAAATATTAGTGAATTAATGAATATGAAAATGAAGTCTAACAAAGTGGCTAAATTCAAAGAAGGGATTCTAGTATATCTTTTTTTTAATTATTGGAAAATTTGCTGTACTACTGCAGAAATTTTTAGGATGACTTACAAAGAATCCCATTCCTTAGTAAGTTCTAATAAACTTTAAAATAAGCTGGATCGTTTTATAATATCAACTCATGTGACTCTCCAAATTTATGACTCTTGTTTCTGGAGTTAGCATACCAAACACGTGCTTTTTGGATGAGTACCTTGGATACTGACTATGTAGTAGTTAGATTCTCAGCCTCCAGGAGATAGAATGTCTACTTTGAAAGCCCAGCTTCAGTCTTTACTAGCTATGTTGTCTTAGGGGGAAAAACCACCATATCTTCCTGTAACTCGGTTTCATCATCTGTAAATTGGGAATAATAGTAATGTCTCTCTTATAGCTTTTAAAAATTAATGACTTAGTACATGTGAAGTGCTTAGAATGGTGCCCTGAACATGAAAAGTGTTATTTAAGTGTTGACAATTATTAAGGTGATACTGATAAATTTGGATTTATGCATTCATTTTTTTTCCTCACTAGCTAGTTTAATGTTGAATGATCCTATTTGCGATTCTTACCTGAAAATAGTTATGACAGAAACAGTTTCTGGAAAAGTATTGTTATTCGACTGAATCTGCCATTTTCTTTGATCAAATGGCAGATTGGCAAATTGCAAATGGCAAATTGTTTGGAATCTTACACTTTTATAATAAAGACTAATTAATCAGATGTTTTATACATTTTACATTTCAAGTGGCGGGATTTTTAAGGTTAGCACAACTTTCTTTCTCTGAGTTTCATAGTAAATGATTCTGTGTTCTTAAACATAAGTGATGAATTTTATGAATGGTTCCACAGACCACCTAGTATAGTTTGGTTCCCTCATTTAGGTTAATAAATACTAAAGAATACATTTCCATTTTGGGTGGTTACATCAAACATAGATTTGACAGAAAAAGATATATTAAACCTTGCAAAAATCACAATTTAAAGAAATATATTTATTTAAAGACAACGCAGAATCTCTGCTCTATTCACAAGACGTCATGTTCAGTATTAGGAGATGATAATAGATAGCTTGTTGTTTCAGGGGTGTGAACACATTCCGTCTCTGCCTTGGGTAGCAGCTGTGGCTGCTGTGCACAGATGCGCCAGACTCTCCAGGTAAATGAGAGCTACAATGTTGTTTGTGTAGCCGCTGCTGAGAATTGTAGACTATTGGTGCTGTAGCCCTCCTACCTTGCTCTTCCGCAGCATTCGCAGGGGTGAAGACTTCATTGTGTGATTGGTTTTGCCTTCAGGTAATTGATTCAATCCTTGTTTCTCATCTCGTAGTGAAATGCATTTGATTTTAATCCAATAGTTGTGCAACTCTGAAGGGAATACCCACTGTACTGTTGTAGATGAAATTCTCTCTGTGCATTTCACATCATGAGACTTCCACCTTGTTTGTTTATGTTATTGGGGAAAGTGATTAAATACCCCGCCTGCCTTCGGGTCACGCTGCTGAAAAATGAACTCCTGAATGGCACAGGCAGTGAGGAGGGCTTTTAAAAAATTCTTTCTCAAGTTTTATATCTGAGAGGTTTTTTTACTTTGTGTATTCTCACACTTAACGGTGTGTGTTTTTCAGCTTTTGTATGCTTATTATTCCTTTCCTATTCTTGTGTTTGTTATAATTTTCGGATTTTCATTTCAGAAGTTAATTGTGTGTGTTGTGTATGTGTGTGGCTTCCTTGTAATAACATGTTTCTGTGGTTCTGATTATATCTGTTGTAACAAGCTCCAAAGGGCCTTGGTGTAACTTCTCTTGAGTGTCCTCTCATTGATTTAAATCTCATAAGTGAGCGTTGCTAGTACAGTCGGCCCTTGTATCCGTGGAGGATACGTGTGCTATGGTTAGAATCCGCGGATGCCGAACCCGCGCATAAAGAGGGCCCACTAAAGGACTTGAGCAGCTCTGGATTTTAGTCCGAGGTGGGGTCCTGGAAGCAATCCCGCATGGATACTGAGAGATGACTGTATAGTGAATGCTTTCTGAAATCCCAGAGCATTATGGATCTTTGATAGGAAGGTCCTTCCCATCTTAAGATAAGCATCACCTGAAGTAATTCTGACAGTCCTGGAAGTGAATCATTTAGATAGTGCAACACTGGTGGCTGCCTTACAATCCTTTGTCTTTGGATACTGCTACTCAAGATGTAGGCAAAGAAAGAAGAGTTCTGCATCATATTTATAACTTGTTAAATTATGAGACGATTGCATTAAATTATTATTATTAGTTTTTAAAGATTGGTGCCTGAGCTAACATCTGTTGCCAATCTTCTCTCTCGTTTTTTTCCTTCCCAAAGCCCCCCAGTACATGGTTGTATATTCTAGTTATAGATCCTTCCAGTTGTGCTATGTGGGATGCTGCCTCAGCATGGCCTGATCAGCAGTGCCATGTCTAAGCCTAGGATCTGAACTGGCAATATCCTGTGAGAACTTAACCACTCGGCCACAGTGCCAGCCCCTGAATTATTAAGTTATGAAGACAAGATTTTTTTTTTTTTTTTTGCTGAGGAAGATTTTCCCTGAGCTAACAGCTGTTGCCAATCTTAGTCATTTTGCTCGAGGAAGATTCACCCAGAGCCAACATCTGTGCAAATCCTCCTCTGTCTTGTATGTAGGACGCCCCCACAACATAGGTGACAAAGCAGTGTAGGTCTGTGCCCAGGATCTGAACCATGAACCAGGGCCACTGAAGCAGAGCCCGTGGAATTTTAACCACTTGGCCATAGGGCCTCCCCAACAAGATTGTGTTATTCAAAATCAACCAACTAGTGTTTTGTTATCAGCCATAAGCCTTGTGCCTTGTATAAACTATTTGCAGCAATAATTTGAAGCAATTAATTATTTGAAACAGCAGATTTTGCAAATGATTTTTTTCCAACTATTTTACTTTATGTCTATAATAAAGAAGATATATTTTTGTTACAACACTTAAATTGTGAATATCTTCATTGGAAAAAATGAAGTTTAGTCTAGATCTGGGCTTTCAGTAGTAGGTCACATGTATTAGAATTTCTACAGTATTATATTATTACAGAATTTATGTACCGTCTTGTACTCCTTCCAAAGAGAGTTCAAGTTGGAACCACCAAAACAACTGGGTTACATATGGTGTTGTAGAATGGATTATAAAATCAATGGGGCTTCTGTTTAGATAAGTATGTGTTGTTGGTGTAGAAAACACTGGAGTTGGTAGGGTCTGGGACACTCTCTTCTTAAAAGTTTGGCTTTTACTCAACTTCATTGGTTGTTGCCTTGAGGAAATTTGAGTTCAGTCTTACCCAATCTTCTGATCTTTTTAAAGAGAAGTAGAGCATCTAGATTTCTATGTGAATTTCCTACTTTTTAAATGTATCCTACTACTTCAAACTTTTTTCTATAATTATAAATAATAAATAATTCATAAAGAAAAAGATGTATAGTATCTTTCCTAACTCTCAGATTAGCCTGGGTTTTAAAAAATTGAGACGTAATTAACGTAAAATAACATGCACACTTCTGAAGTGTTCTCTTCAATGATTTTTGGACAGTTACATGTAACTGTGTAACCACCACCTAAAATAAGATTTAGAACATTCTCATCACCTGTAAAAATTCTCTATTTTGTCTTTCCAGTCATTCCTCATCACCCCCCTTGTGTAACCATTTTCTAGAACTTTGTTTTAAAGGGCAAAGATATTCTGTCTTTACATCAGATGAAGCCCAAGGTTACAGCTACCATTGGCAGCCTCCTGCTATAAAGAATACAAATAAACTCATTCCTTTGGTTCAGGGAAGAAGGGAAGGGAAATAATATTTGTGTAATGCTTACTGTATGCTAACTACTTTATATCCATCATTGAATCCCTGTGTCCAAAAGTTCTGCAGTTTCTAGAGCATCATTTTCTAGATGCAGGAACTGAGGCTTCTAATGAAAAGGTGACTTGCCCAATGTCAAACTATTAGCAGCCAAGGTGAGAATGAAAAACCAGAACTGTAATTTTAAAGACTGTTGTTCTACTACTGTAAGCCCAGAAACATATCTTTGAAAGTATCGTAATGAAAAATGGTTATTTGTGATAAAATTACCACGTTATGACAATATCTGAAGTATCTCAATCATTTATTAATTGTCTGACACCATTCTGACATACTATTTTCAACTTCCGATTCAAATTTATGAGGTAGTATTTTTAATCCTATTTCACAGATTAGGAAAATAAGGATTAGAAATATTAAGTACCATGCTCAAATTTGCATATCAACTGAATCATGGAGCTGGAACTTATTTATTTATTTCTTTGGTGAGGAAGATTGGCCCTGAGCTAATATCTGTTGCCAATCTTCCTCTTTTTGTTTGAGGAAGATTGTTGCTGAGCTAATATCTGTGCTAGTCTTCCTCTATTTTGTATGTGGGATGCCACCACAGCATGGCTTGATGAGTGGTGTGTAGGTCTGCACACAGGATCTGAACCTGCAAACCTGAGCTGCTGATTCGAGTGCACGACCTTAACCACTACCCCACAGGGCTGGCCCGATGGAGCTGGAATTTAAACAGGGGTCTTTAAAGACTACTTTTTATAAAACTATTTTATTTGTTGTATTTTAATGTTGTTAAGTTACTGATTTTGGTTTTCAAAGAAAACTCTTCTTGATGAGTTAATTCTTTGACAAATATATTCATGGATCACAGATATTCAATTAATGAATATGAAATGTGAAAGTATGGAAACAATATAGATGTTTCAAAAAGTATGAAAACAATATGGATAAAAAAAGATACATTTGTATGTAAACATGATATTTTTTAAAACCCCAATAAAGTGCTCTTAAAGTATATGGGATATTATATCGAAGGGTAGGTTCTGAAGTCCACACACTGGATAACTAGCACTTTAATTTTTTGTCCCATTGGTTATGGGTTGAATAATACAAATTAATCACACCCTTTCTTCTGTTTCATTTCTGAACCAATTGGGAAGTTAAGATCAAACTGGTGTTTTTAGAATTTTCAAAGCTAGCTTAGGGAATGTAGCTAACTTAGGGAATGTAGCTTGGGTGAAAGAGCAGGGTTTCCAACTACATCCCCCTGAAATGCTTACACCGACTCATTTTTAGAGGGAGAAGCTGGTGAATCAAGATCTCCCTGAGAGCAAGTGTAAGGTGGTCCTAGTGACTCTCTAGTGGGAAGAAAAGGATGCTTATGGGCATGCAGGTCCATGAAAAAGTGAACGATCCCACGGAGGGCCCCACGTAGAAGTAGTGACTCTGACACATTAACTTGCCAACATTGAGTACGTCTCACTGAAAACTAGCCTCTTACGGATTCTTCCTCTCCTTTAGCGGGAACGAATACGGGATGGAGAGAGAAGAGGATCTCCCACTCTAACGCTGCTCCTGGGAGTGGAAGGGTGGTGGAGGAACTCCAGCAATTGCTTGGAAGGGTGGCAGTGAAAAGAGGGGGAGGGAGAAAGGGGCCCAATCTGTGTTAAGTGTTGCTTTTGGTTTTCATACCCTTTGAGGTTTCAGTGTGAGTGACAGTCAAATGTTTACATAGTATCAGACTTTAGTGTTTTAAGACTTCCTAAGGGGGCACTTACTGTGCTTATCCTGTTCATTCACTTGAATCTGCTTGCTGCTCGTGTGTTAATTCACCCTGGCACCGTAACTGCCTTTGAAATTCACAATAAAATAAAAACCATTAGGGAAGGCATCAGTCAGTGATAAAAATAAGGTCTGCAAAACTTGTACTTTAATTAAAAATGGGAGCTGTTGAAAATGAGAGATTAATGGAGTCATAAAGTAGAAAAATTAAAATGCATATGTAAAACTGAATGGAATAATAGTTCTGAAGATTTACTTTGTCTTAAAAGGGTCTCTGAAAGTATCCTGTCATCATTAGATTGTAAGTCTGAAGGTCTTGAAGCTGAGGAAATAGGAATTTGCACAATCATTGTTACTGAGGTGATGAGAGAGTGTTATAGTTTACTGTCTTATTTAAAAAGATAATGCGGTGGAAAACGATACTATTTGGCCTTTCCATTTTCTTTTTCTTTTCTTTACCAGAAAGTAAAATATATTTTCATTTGGCAAGTTCTTCAATTACATTTTTGCTGCACATGTAGACGAAAGAGTACTGTTTCAAATTATGTGGCTCCAAAGTAAAGAGATCAAAATTTATTTTGAGTCACGAAAATGTAAAGCTTTAAATGTTGCTTGTTTCTAATTGATTTTGCAGAGGGGAGAAAAATATGAAGGTAGGAAGGAAATCATATCTGTCAGTTACTTTTCTGGAAATCTGTTTGAATTCAGTAAATTAAGAAACGGCTTGGTCTACTGCGCGGTTCAGTATCTGAGGTCAGGACATCTGGAACCCTACTTTGGCTCTGCCACAGTTGTACAGTGGGGATTTGGGTCAAATCATTTTAACACCTTTCTTTTTTTTGCCTCTAGTAAGCCTCTACAAATTAAAATGCAGGAGAGTAATCACTGGGGTATGTTACTAGCATCTTATCTACTCATTGTCTATGTGTGAAAATTAACAAGACAATTACTTCCACCATAATACTTCCTTATTGCTATGTAGCAATGATCATTTATCGTACTAAAAAAATCTCATCCTTATGTACACAACTTTCCTACTAAATCATGTATAGCATAGTAGTGTCTCCAGCTAAGAATAACAACCTCATGTTTTAAAGAGGTTAGAAGGAAAAGAAAGGTAGGTTGCTGATAATTCACTGGTTCACAGTATTGGTTTTTAGGTATTTTCACCAACGGACCTAAAGTAGATGGCCATTCTCCACAAAAACGACACTACCGCAATCTTCCATCCCTCAAAAATGAAAGATAGGATTTGGTTGTCCCACAGATCATCTTTCCAAGAAAGCGAGCTGTTCTTGCAATAGGATGGCAGATGGAGCAGCTTTTTACCAGTAGGGGGTTTGTTCTCTGCTGCCAAGGATATTGAGGAAAGAAGGAATTATGCTAATTTATATGTTTTTCTCCTTTGTAAGCAACTTTCCATGTATAAGGGACTCACTCATTTTGGGATTTGAGTTATTTTTTGGCACTTGGCACAAATTGTGTGCTGAACGGATATGTACTGTTTAACCTGTAAACATTAGATATGAATGCAATATACTGCTAAAGGGTCTTCTGCTTGTTGAATTTCAAAAAGTCATGGGAAGGTTAAGTCTAGAAAACATTCCAGGTAGTCTCTCTTGCTGCCCAGTTTCTAAGATCATGTACAGTATATGAGAGCTCTTAGAAAAGTAGAGATTATCCTTCCCCTGGCCAAAACCTAATAAATAAAAATATATAAAGTGGACCAGCTCTCATTCTGATTAGCCACTCAAAGATTATTTAAAAGACTATGTTTATAGAGGAGTAGAGTGCTTAGCTCTTAGTATGTTAACCCCATGGTATTGGCTTCTGATATATATACAAATAGTTTCGCTGTCTCTCCTGACTTTATACAATGGCTGCTTAGATGCAGAATCTGTTTTCTCTCTGTGAAGAACAATACTGGTTTTCCATTCTTCGCCAGGGCGTGGGTTCTTCCAGGGTGTAGTCAAGTGCTCAATCCACTGGGACACATAATTACACTCTGCTCTTTGGTGCCTTCAAAGAGAATATTTTGTGAGGATTATTAGTTTTCTCAAGCAGTCACACGTGTATTGAAATTGCAAGATCAAATCCAAAATCCTTTTGAGCTTTTTTGGAATAAAGATAGCATGTGAAAATGATGAGCATCCTCATTACAATTACTACTTTCTAAGAAACCCTTTTTCCATGCCCTCTAAGATCGCCTTTTTTTTTTTTCTTTTTCTTTTTTTTTTGAGTTCCTTTGTTCCCTTTTCTTTCATCTGCTGCTTTTGACTTGTCCCACTTCAGGGGAAGATAATTGAATCACCTCAGACTGAGTGCTTGTGGACCCTACAAATTTAATGCCTCTAAATAAATTATGCATATTCTACAGTAGTTAGAAAGAGTGGAATGGGTATATTCCAGGCTAGGTTGTTATTTCAGATGAGTAGTTAATATCTTGGTGTCTTGTATTATTTTGATAGAGAGGAAACAAAAAAGGATATCCCGATCTTAGGCAAGGACATTCTACTTTGTGCCAAATTTCAACTTTAGGTAAAAGAAGTCTTCCTTTTTTCTGAGTTTCTCATCCTGACTGCTGAATGATGCTGACTAAAAAACCAAATCAAAAAACAACCTGATATTTTTAACATATTATTAAGGATAGTGCAGGCTATGTTGCAGTAACAAATAAAGGTTTTAGCACTATAAAGATTTATTTCTTGCTTGTATCCAGTGCATCTCAGGTGACTTTCTTGGGAACTATTTTCTAAGTCATTATTTGCAGACCCAGGTTGCTTCCATTTTGTTATTCCTTCTAGAATATCTGGCTTCTGAAGTTGCTGTGGTAGTATAAAGAGAGCCGGAAGACCAGAAGCTGTATTTTAATGGCCAGGTTTGCCCATGGTTCATAATCCAGAACTCAGTCACCTGGCCTGCAACCTTACCACAAGGAGACCTGGAAAAAGTAATCTTTCTGTATGTCCGGGAAGAAGTAACAATGTGGTGGATAGGCTCCATTGTCTCTGTGCATAGTTAGTGCTCTTATAAACCTATATAACACAACCTATGCTTTTGCCCTCAGAGCCACTTTCAAATCATGGTACTCATACTTAGTTACCTTATTTATCTTAGTGTTCATAAAATATTAAAAATTTAGAGAGCCAGACCTGATGGCCTAGTGGTTAAAGTTCGGCGTGCCCTGCTTTTGTGTTCTGGGTTTGGTTGCCTGGTGTAGACTCACACCAGTTGTCTGTCAGTAGCCATACTGTGGTGGTGGCTCACATAGAAGAACTAGAAGGACTTACAACTAGAATATACAACTATGCACTGAGGCTTTGGGGAGAAAATGAAAAGAGAATGGAAGATTGGCAACAGATGTTAGCTCGGTGAATCTTTCCCAGCAAAAAAAAAAAAAAAAAAAAAAATTTAGAAAGAGAAGACCAAAGCTGAAAGACTGACACTACCCAATTTCAAGATTTTCTGTAAAGCTATAATAATTAAGGCAGTATAGTATTGGTGAAAGAATAGACAAATTCTTTTTGTCAAAAGATCAGTGGAACAGAAAAAAAGAGTCCAGAAATAGATTGACACAAATACAGTTAACTCATCATCCACAAAGGAGCAAAGGCAATTTGATGGAGAAAGGATAATCTTTTCAACAAATAGTATTGCCACAACTGGGTGTCCACATGCAAAATATGTGAAACTAGAAACAGACCTTAAACCTTTCACAAAAATTGAAAAATGGATCAAAGACCTAAATGTAAAATACAAAACTATAAAACTCTTAGAAGATTACATAGGATAAAGCCTAGGTGACCTTGAGTTTGGTGAAGACTTTTTATATGACTAAAGTAGACTCTATGAAAGAAAAACATTGATAAGTGGGACTTCATTAAAATTAAGAATTTCTGCTCTGTGAAAGACACTGTTAAGAGAAATGAAGAGAAGTCATATCTGGGAGAAAATCTGCAAAACACATATCTTATAAGAGACTAGCATCTCATAATCCAAAGAACTCTTAAAATACAACAATAAGAAAACAAATAATCCAGTTAAAAAGCAGACAGAACAACAGCTCATCAAAGACATGCAGTTGGGAAATAAGCATATCAAAATATGCTCAGCATCATTTGTCGTTAGGGAATTGTAAATTGAAAAAAGGAGATACCACTACACAGCTATTAGAGTGAAAAAATTCAAAACACTGACAACACCAAATGTTGACAAAGATATGGAGCAACAGGAACTCTCATTCATTGCTGATAGGAATGGAAAATGATATAACTTTGGAAGACAGTTTTGCAATTTTTTTTCTTTTTTTACAGTACTCTTACCTTATGATCCAGCAGTCATCCTCTTTGGTATTTACTGAAATGAGTTGAAAACATATGTCCACACAAAAACCTGAACACAAAGCTTTATAGACGCTTTATTCATAACTGCCAAAACTTGGAAGGTGTCCTTTAATGGATGCATGAATAAACAAACTGTGATACATCCAGACAATGAAATATTATTCACAGATAAAAAGAAATGAGCTATCAAGGCATGAAAAAACATGGAGCAAACTTAAATGCAAATTGCCTGGTGAAGAAGCCAGTCTGATTCCATATGGTATGATTCCAACTATATGACATTTTTGAAAAGGCAAAACTTTAGAGACAATAAAAAGATCAGTCGTTGCCAGGGACTCAGGAGAATGGGAGAAGGATGAACCTGTGGAGCAGGGGGGAGTTTTAGGGCAGTGAAACTATTCTGTAGGATACTGTAATGTTGGATAATGTCACTATACATTTGTTGGAACTCATAGAATGCACAACCCAAAGGAATAGAAGGAATCCTAATGTAAACTATAGCCTTTAGTTAATAATAATGTATCAATATCGGTTCATCAACCATAACAAAGGTACTACACTAATGCAAGATGTAATAATAGGGGAAACTCTGTGTGGATGTTTGAGGGGGTGAGGTGTTATATGAGAACTCTGTACTCAATTTCTTTTGTAAACCTAAAACTTCTCTAAAAATAAAGTCTTAATTTAAAAAAATTAAATATATCATCAGTCATTTCTCCTTACTCTAAAAGATGAACCTGTCTTTCTTTATTGAGTATGAACCCTCCTAGCACATATGAACTTTGTGTTCTTTGAACGTATCCTCCTTTTGCCGTGTAGTGTTCTCGTGCCACTTTCTCTCTCCCACTTGCTGGAGGTGAGGACTTCCCCACCCTGGTAGCTCCTAGAAAAGTCTTAATTTTGCACTACATTCTGATCAACTTACACAAGCACTTCTCAGCTGGAGGCAGTTTTGCTCTCTAGAACCCATTTGGCAATGTCTGGAAACAATTTTTGGTTGTCACAATTGAGGTGGGGTTGGGGGCATGTGTGCTACTGGAATCTAGTGAGTAGAGGTCAGGGAAGCTGCTAAACATTCTGTAATGCACAGGACAGCTTCCCACGACAAAGCAATATTCGCTCCCAAATGTCAGTAGTACTATGGTTAAGAAATCCTGCATAGCTTTATTCTTTTTCATACTTTGTTGGAAATGGAATCTTTTATCTAATTGTCTATATCACTCATTTATTCAGTTTATTGGATACTTACTGAATAACTACTATAATAAGAAATTGTAATTAGTGTTTTAAATTGTGAATACATATGTGGGAACTTGATATAACCTGGAATATCAGGGAAATCTACCTAAAGGAAGGCTATTTAAGCTGAGATTTGAAGGATAAATTATATTGAAGATTGTAAGATTGAAGAATGGGAAGGGGTGGGGAGAGTATTCAAAGCAGAGCTAACAAACTACTGAGACTGATAAGAATCAGGTCAGAGAATTGTTCAATTCTTGCCCAAGATCTTAACTCATAGGTGCCTTGTCCCTGGATCTCCTTCCTGACTTCTGATCTGATATCTAGTCCCGTGGTTGACTATGGACAGTAAGCACTTGATTCTCTACCCCAATTCCAGGACACAGAACTGATGACTGTGCTTAAAGTTCCCCCAAACCACTCATAGGAGTCAAGTGGAAGTTCTGATGTTCCTCCTGGGCTAGTCATGAATACCGTGATGGTAAGCCTCAGGATATTAGGCAAGGGCTCTGTATAAAGCTCTCTACGAGGTCAGGAACTAAGCCTCCAGTGACAGTGTTAGAAGTGTAGTTCTAGTAATCTCAGTGGAGAAGGAGGGGCTAGAGAGAAAGGAATAGGGCTGGGCTTGATACTGTCTTGATTATATAGATTTAACAGGACCCTTCCTCTTACTAGTAACTTCTGAAAACCATGAAAGAATGTTAGGGACCTAGAGATGTAATGGGAGCCATACTTGGTTGGGTTTTGTGGGGCTTTTGACTGCTGTTTTCTAAATCTCCATAAAACCTCTTTCAGATCTGTCTCAGTCTTAGATGGTAGAGTCCTCAAGATGACACTACTTCTTGGCAGCAAGTTAAATGCCAAATGAACTTATAGAATAAATTTGCATTGTTTTCTTCCCATTTTGTAGCTATGTATAATGTGTAAAAATATAGTCCAGAAGTATAATATTTCACTCTTTCATGCATAGATATTTATTGAGCACTTACTATTTGCCAAAACTGTTTGAGGCACTGGGATATAGCAATAAACTAAAGTTGATCCCTGCTTTCATGAAACTTAGATCTACTTGAGGAAGACAGACAATGAAAACAATTATAAATAACTTCCTGAATAGAGTAATTCCAGATAGCGTTATTGCAATTAAGTAGTACAAGATAAGGGGATGTGGAGTGATCTGGGAATGAGGCTCACCTCAGCTCCATTTAGGAGTAAGATTTGGGATAAGACTCAGATGTTAAGAAAGAAAAAGGCTCTTGATCTGAGGGAAAAGCAACTGCAAGAGTCCTGAAACACAAACAAATTTGGCTTATTTCTGGGGCTGAAAAGGCCGATTTGACCAGCATTTAGTGTGGCAGGGAAAGTTGGGTAAAATATAAAGTTAGAAAGATAGGCAGGGTGTAAATTACGTAGGGTCCTAAAATACCACAGTAAGAAATTTGGATTTTTTTCGGCTTTCTTACACCTCATTTTGGAGAGTTATAAGATGGAAGAATGACACATCCTATTTACATTGTAAATATCAGTTTGGTTAGTGGATGGATAATGGACTGGGGGTCAGTCGGGGTAAGTGTAGAAGGCAGGAGATCAGTTACAAGGCCTTTGCAGTGTTCTAGGTGACAGAGAATGGTAAGTTGCTAGGGTCTTAGTAGTGAACCATAATAAGAACTAGTTTGATTCAGGAAATGATTTGGAGTTGTTGTTTTTTTTCGGTTCTATGTCATTTTCATGTTTTTAGCACTGTTTACCTCGGGATCATTTGAAATATTTGAGTACATTTTTTGCCAGCATTATCAAGTGGCTGATGTATAATGTGGCACTCTCTCTCTCCTCCTGCTTTTTCATATTTCTGGCAACTATGTAAAGGCTAGTAGAGAATTTTAGGCTATTTTTCTAATGTCTCTCTTTCAAGATGCATTTTGTTAAGATAGTAATAAAATTCCTAATAATACAGAAATTGAACAGTGTAAATTGATTTCGAGGTTTTTTTCTTAAGGCTTTGAAACTTTCAAGCTTCCACACAGACTTACCTTTTGGGGTATTTTATCATCTAGAAGGGTTAAGAGAAAAGTAAAACCTGAAACTTGTAGAAATGAAAGACTGTTGATTTCTAAATTCCCTTACAGGTCAGAAAACTTTTGGTCACTTTCTGATTGTCTGATTGTTTTGTTATAAACCACGAGGCTAGATTATATGTTCTTTAAGTACATGAGTACGTTTCTTAGAGCTAAATCTGGGAGAGGATCTGGCAGACCAATAACCTAGCTACTGATTCTGCTAAAGAAGTAGCAATTATTTTAACGTTTTAAAATAGAAAGCAGATTTTTGGTGGAACCATATGCAAGTACTCTACTAGATTGTAGGGCACTTTTGACCCAAAGATTAATAGGATTCTTACAAAGGCTTTTCACCATGTCATAATTCAAAGAGTGGTTAGAGTACATTCATTATGTAGTGCCAGCATCCTTAAGGGGTTTACGGGAGAGCTGGAAATGGATCTCCCTACATCAAAAGCTATTAACTTGTTTTTTCTTTCTTGCATAAGGCATACATTAGTAGGCTTTTCTTTATGTATTGGGTTTGGTACATTTTTGAAGGGCACAATGACAATGAATTCTGAAATGTGACTGTAGATTAGTGGAGAGCGAAGTAGTTTGTTTCCCAATCGTATTTTTTGATTGGGAAAAGAAAGGCAAATGGGAAGATTGTAGCTTCTGTCCTTATAGAGTAACCAGGGACTATATCAGCCTTCCAAACTGCCACACTAACAGTTTTAATACCAAAATATTTTCTTAAAGTCTTTTTCTTCTTCTAAACATGACGTAAAAACTCAAAAACAAAGCTATTAGTTCTGTGCATTATAAAAAGAAAAGGAATAGGATATGATTGTAAATAAATGATTTTTTCAAATTCCATCTACTTAACTTTGGAAGAAGATTGTTTATAAGCAACACTGAACAAGGAGGCTCAAGATATGGATTGTAGCTCTGGTTTTGCTAATGGGCTAACATTTTACCTTCTCAGAACTCCAGTTCTCCTAGCAGCAAAAGGGCCATAGTATTTGCCTTGCCTTTATGTCAAGATTATTTTGAGGATCAAATGAGCTAATTCTTGGAAAAGTTTGTGAATTGTGAAGTAGTGTAATAGCATTAGCGGTCTCATGATTTGAGTCATCACTCTCTTTCAGAAGAATTAGCTACACACACTCCTGAAGTCTGTCACTCTGTTCTGCGGGGTTAGCCCATGCTAACCTACAAAATGACAAAAGCACTATGAATATAGTCTTCAGATAAGCGTCATCAGAGTCTCTCATCAGGCCAATAGCCCTGAATCACCCCAATACACTACAACTACCATTATAGCGCACATCACAGTTTAGCCCCCTTCCAAACCTTGTAAGTTTTTGTAAATATGAAAACTCCCTCAGTTAAATTTTCTGTGTTTATTCCTGGCAAATTTAATATTCCAGAGACTTTAAAGTATTTTAAATAGAATTATTATGTTGACAGTCACAATGCTAATTAAATCTCAGTTATTTAGTAATTATTAGTTGTCAGATATTTGGCAAGTTCTAGACATTAATTCTCTACTTCTTATAGCAGTTTTGCATTATTTTACCCATTTTAGTTAAAACTGAAACTTAGAGATATTAAGTAACTTGTCCAGGTGACAACTAGTAAATGGTGTAATAAGAACCAGCCTGCCTGGTTTAAAATATGCACTGAAATTCTACCTTATACTGCCTTTCCAGGATCAATTTTTGGTGGAAAAAAATTTAAGGAAAATTTTAGATAGAAATGTGGCATTTTCAGAAACTCGAAAAACAGCACTTAAGGAAAACACATCACCATCTTTCACTTTTGTTTCATTCTAGGCAAAGAAAATTTCCATCTTCTCTACAACCACTTGGAATAAATTTCTAAGTAATTTCATAAAAATCTTCACGTCACTATTTCTTTTTTTTTTTTTAAAGATTTTATTTTTTTCCTTTTTTTCCCCAAATCCCCCCCGGTACATAGTTGTATATTCTTCGTTGTGAGTCCTTCTAGTTGTGGCATGTGGGACGCTGCCTCAGCATGGTTTGATGAGCAGTGCCATGTCCGTGCCCAGGATTCGAACCAACGAAACACTGGGCTGCCTGCAGCAGAGTGCACGAACTTAACCACTCGGCCACGGGGCCAGCCCCACATCACTATTACTTTCTGTCCTCAATGCCCAAGCTATTTAATGTTTTTCTTTATTTTTTTATTCTGTTAAGAACCTGGGTATATTTACATGGTTACACTTAAAGCTAAGAAAAGAATGAGAATGTCTGGCTAATTCCTGAAAATTGACTTTAACGTGTTGTAGCAATCTGGAAATGCTTCTCCCTTCTCCCATGTGTTGTAGTTGATGAGTAGTTCTGAATATGCAAAGCCTATGTAACACTTAGAGTCTATGGACGTAGGTTCAATCCTAGCTCGCTATTTGCGAGACTGATGTGTTGAGATTGAGTATATTTCACTGCGTTCAAGTTTGATCATACATAAACCAAGCATAACTATTAATTAAAATTATTAAAGTTTTTGTAATCTGTTTGAAAGTGCTTTGTAAAGTATCAAATGCTATATAAATAATTTAATTAATTATATTATTATGTAAGAAACAATAGATGCCAGCAGTTGAGTAGGGTAAGGTGCTCATGTCTATGTAACTCTTAAATTTTAAATATAAAAGCTACTAAAATGTGCATGTGCTTTGAAGAATTGTTTCTCCTCTGCGATGGACTGAATTACCTTGGCATAGATAAGGATAAGCACCTGGATAATATAATCCATTAAATCATACATGAAATAGAATGTTAAATTCTGAAAGCCTCAAATAATAAGCTTATTATCTTAGTTATAATAGAGTTCTTGTGGTGTGGAAGTCTGACTTTACAGATTACTGAATGTATTGCTTAAAAATAGTGTATACAAAATTTATAACAGGTTTTTGTAGTGTTATTTTTATTTATGTTGTAGTGCAATATTTGGATATTAACATATGCTCATATACTAAGGCAGAAGTCCTAGTGAAATGTGAGTAGAAAGAAGTTTTTCAGTAGCTCAATATAAAACTATCACTTTGAGAGTGGCATGTGAATTCTCATTTGTTTAACAGGCCTTTTCTTTGTATGTATGTATGTATTTATTTATTTATTTATTTTTATTGAGTTAATGATAGGTTACAATCTTGTGTGATTTAACAGGCCTTTTCTTTTTCTATGGTTTTCATTTAACGAATACTTGTTGAGCACATTCCAGTACTAGTTCTAGGTGTTGGAGAGAAGTTATCAAAACAGAAAAGATTCTCCCCTATGCGTCTTATATTCTAGCTTTTTGTTTGTTTTTTCCTACTGTGATAACTCTTTACCTTTCCTGGTAATTTTATGGTAGTATTCTTTTTTTACTGGATATATGCAGTAAATTAGAGGAGTAAAAGTATATTTAATATATTTAATGTAAAAAGTTAATTGTGAGCTAATTGGATTTAATAGCTTACTGTGAAATAGTAAGGGAGCTGTTATTAAGTGAATAAAAAGCTGTTGCATATTGCTGAGAATTATGTCCTTTTAAGAACACTAGAACCTATTACATTGAAAAGTATAACTTCCATGTAAGAAATTAAGAAATAGGGCTACGGGGAAACTGGGACCCAGAGAGTTAAATTGTTACCTGTGGATGTGCAGGTGAGGAAGCAGGTTGCTTAGCTGAGGCTGGAAACCAGGTGTGTTTCATTCCAACATAAATACTCTTAACCCAAATGAAACTTGACATCTTGTTTTGTAAGTTACTCTTTCTCTTGAGTGACATGTCTCTAGTGTCTGTATGCTGTTAATATGTACTGTGTCAGAAGGAATTTGAAGTCTTTTTATCTACATTGTTTGTATGTATTATCACACAGAAGGAGTCCTCTGATCTCAGAACCAGTATAACCTATTGGAATCCACACGTAGGTAATAAAACAGACTCATTTTTCTACATCTCAATGGAAATTCTAGGAAATATATGGTTTTCATACAGGTTTCAAATGAACACTTAAATATTTTAGAATAATATATGAAAATAAACATTTATTACTTGTTTAATTGATGTAGAAAAATAGATCCTCTATAAACAGATTTTTAATCATAAAATTTGTTTGAATCTCCATAAGCGTGAAATCATTTTCTGTAGTTGAAATTTACTTGTAACTTCTTCTACTTAATTTTCACGTAAATGGAAAAATTTTCTCAATGTAAAAAGTTAATTTTCTTAATCTAAAACATGCTACGTATTAAACCAGATCTTACAATAAGCATTTCTCGAGATCTTAGCAATAAACCTTACTGTTTGCTGTGTGCTGAGTGTAAGAGGATGAATTGTCCGGTATCTTTCCTCAGGACCTAAATATTTAGAAGTATATTCACTTTATTTAAATGTTGTCTGAGAGACAAAAGGAGATACCTGGTCATTTGCTATGTTTTCTTGGATATTTTCAATAAAGTATTTATAATTATAACTATTCATTTTCTTTAGTTGGTTTTTAAAAATCATTATAAAAGAGAAATCAGGAAAAATTTAGGTAGCAAACTAATATTACTTCTAATCATAGCTATAATTACTTGTTCAATGTGGCTAAATCCATGAACTTTTATTAGGTAGACTTTATTTAGAAGAATTGAATTTTGAGTATGCGTTGTTTTGGCAACGTTAATCCATCTTTAGCTAGCCAAATTCTAGTGAAAAAAATGTAATTAGAAAAAAAGAATTCAAAGATTGATATTAGAATATGTCTAGCCAAGAATAGTCTGAGAATTGGTATTACCGGAGAATAGTATTTTTTTGCCAAACCTTTTTCATATGTTATACAATGAGCTGTAAATTCAAACAGGAGTTTAAATTTATATGAGCCCAAACTTTGGAAAATATGTAAAACAGAAATTTGAAGAAATAAGGCAGAAAAACATATTTAATACACTTTTTTTGTACTGAAGGTTATCTACAGTCAACAGAAAGTCATATAGTTAAAGTAGCATATTTTGGTTAGACTATTAAGCCATCTAATGGCAAATATTTTCAGGGAAATTTCTAATTAAAATATTTGGAGGGGCTGGCCCAGTGGTGCAGTGGTTAAGTGGGCACGTTCTGCTTCAGCGGTACAGGGTTCGCTGGTTTGGATCCTGGGCACAGACATGGCGCTGCTTGGCAAGCCATGCTGTGGTAGGCGTCCCACATATAAAGTTAGAGGAAGATGAGCATGGATGTGTGCTCAGGCCCAGTCTTCCTCAGCAAAAAGAGGAGGATTGGCAGCAGATGTTAGCTCAAAAAACAAAAAAATTTTTGGAAGAGTTTCTTTATCAGGTTTATATTAATGGGGAACAGGGCCATCATAATTAAAATTTGCCACTAATGAATTTAGTTTTTGCTTTGAAGGTAAAACATCTAGTGGTAGGGGAAAGACTACCAATTTATATTACAAGTTTAAGAATGGTGAATGGGTAATTATACCCAAAAAGCTAGATTTGTGTTGGAAAATTTAAAATTTCCTTTCTTTTGGGGAGCTTTTTGCTCAGATGGTTTGGGGTAAATTTTCAAAGCAGTGTGTGTTAAGGTTGAACCATGCAACTCTCATTGACGTTAATGGGAATCTCTGGGCTAAATGCGCTCATGCTGTGCTGAAAATGTACCCCCTAATGTTTGAGTAGTTTTTCAGCTATCATAGATGCTATAATGGAGTTATTATGGTCCACAGTGTAAATATATATTTAGACAGTTTTAAAAATATTTATTTGACATAGCATTATGTGAATTGTTATATAGAGCTCAAATCTAATATACTACCTCTTAATATTGAAAAGAGTGGTGTTCAGTGAACTAAACTATGCATTTTATTTCAAAGAAGACAGCGATGCTATGCTCCACTTTGACTTCATTTTACTCCTTGCTCTGGTTCTTAAAAGAAGCCGCTGTGACACATAGTGAGAGCACCCAATGGATTTGTTAATGTAGTGACATATGTTAGAAGTATTCTTAGAGCTTCCCTCTTTTTCTCCATTGTCCTTTATCTAAGTACATCCACAGCTTCAAAAACATTCTATCTAGTGTAAGCCACATGTTGAGTTTTGCTCATTTTTCCTCCTTCATTTTGCTGGTTGAGGCAAAGTATATAAATATAACCTGTAAGGTGTGCTCCTATCTTGTTTTCATTTTCTATTTTATTATAAGTAGATGATTTATCATTAAAATACTTTGCCATTGCATCTTTTTTAAATGCTTCCTTTAGAGAAATTCAAACCTATTTTAAAGCTAATTTATTAGGTATTTATTGTATTAGATGTTGTTGTTACATGTTACTATTTACTTACAGAACCTTGTGACTTTATAAATAGTCAACAAAAAATAATTTTTTGGTAATTGAGGAATGACGATTAGAATATTTCTTATCTAGTACTCCTTAGTTAGCAGGGTCCAAGTAAGAAACATTCTAAATTTTGCTTGATTGTTAGAGGTTTGTATTTGTTTTTGTTGTTGTTGTTCTTTTTTTTTCTGCTTTATTTCCCAAACCCCCCTGGTACATAGTTGTATATCTTAGTTGCAGGTCCTTCTAGTTGTGGGATGTGGGACGCCACCTCAACGTGGCCTGACGAGCTGTGCCATGTCCGTGCCCAGGATCTGAACCCTGGGCCGCCGCAGCGGAACACGCGAACTTAACCACTCGGCCACGGAGCCGGCCCCTGTATTTGTTTTAAGAAACTTTGATATAGGTAGTTTCAGAAGAAATACAAGAAGGAAGTGCAATCTGAAAATATGTATTAAGAGAGACAGAATATCATAGTGATATATTTAAATTAAGGAAAAGAAAATGGATAATATTGAAGGTCGACCTTGGTAGAAGAATCACAAAATAATTCCACCACAGATCTAATTTACAAAGTTTAGCTTTCCCCACGTCAAGAACACTTTCTCTTTCATTCGTTCATTTATTGGTGTTACTGACTATTAGTATCTAGGGTTATAGTACCGGTAGATACTCTCCAAGACAGAAGGCTGATTAAAGCACTTGGAATTGGAGAGAGATTACACATTGGAGAGTGATGAAAAGTAGTTTGGACTTCTTGAGTTCAAAATGCCCCTAGATGCCGTAAAAGTCTGAAGTCTGCAGTTTGGGGGAGAAGTCAATTCAGGGGGTGGATTTTTGAGTCATGAACTTAGAGGTGGTAGTTGAAACTCTAGGATTGAAGTAGATCACTAAAGAAAAGCAAGTAGAATAAGAGGTCAAAACTCTGGAGAAATAATCTAAATAAAGAGAAAGAGAGACAAAGAGAATTTGAAGATTTAGAGATTGTGAAAATGACAGACAAGGAAGAAATAATTTTAAGACAGATGAAGTAGTCAAATATCCAATGTTCCATAATGTTATTGGCGTATCGACTGAGAAAAGGCAATTTAATTTATTAATCCACGATAAAGAGGTGGAACTTGAGTTCTAGAATTTTGAGGTATTAATGGAAAATAAAGAAATGGAAGCTGCCATTAAGACTGTCAAAAATTATTACAAGAAATTGGCCTTGAAAGAAGGAATCAAGTACAATGGTAGTGTGATATGAAGCAGGAGTTAAAGGAGGATATTTTCTTGTTGATTTATTTCTTTTGGATGGGCAAAGTTTCCAAATATTTTTCACTAGGAAGATGTGTTAATTTATAGTCCAAAGTGGGTCACTTCTGACGGTGAAAATGCACATTAGTATTTACTCCAGGACAATGAGCTTACACTGGGACTATGCCCAGAAAACTAAGATATAATAGATACTCTATTTACAGATTGAGGGAATTAAGCCTGGTAATTTTTAATTCTAATCTTTTGTGTGGACAGGCTGTGGTAGCATAGAAAGCTTTTAGGTTTCTGGTTGATATAGAGAGCAGAAACATTGCGACATTTGTTCCTGAGATAATTGGACCCACTGACGCTTTCCCAACGATTGGACATAATGCAGAGGCAAAACTTGTAAGGCCTATGCCAATTGTTTCATTATATGTTAAAGAGTATCTTCCTTGCAATGAAAGGGAAAGACAAACACAACAGATTATCTTCTAAACAATTTTTGCATGGGCATGTGTCCACAGCATAGAAAAGAATACGACAAAGAGAACACCATCCATTACAAGAGAAAACTAATAGCAAGAATTATAGGATTTTTCTTTTTTCTTTTTTGAGTTCTGGTTAGTTTTCTTTTTTGAGATATATCAAATGGGGCCATGTAAGATTTAGACAAAATTTTATTGGTGTATTTTAAGTAATTTTCTTTTTCTAAAGTAAAATATTTTCTCGATAAATATGGTAGGAATGTTAGGTGATACAATGGCGTGTTTTTATACTAATAGGGTCTCATTTGGTTTGGTTTGTAACACTATTGAATTCTCCTGGTCCTCTTTCTGCCTTATTGTGTACTGCTCTCCATAGTCCCTCAAGATGAAAATTGATCTCCAGTCAATAGTGTGCAGCGATTCAACCTGCTCTGTAATCAGTCCTGCTCTGTGAATAAAATTCATCATGGGA
This sequence comes from Equus przewalskii, assembly GCF_037783145.1. NCBI lineage: Eukaryota > Metazoa > Chordata > Mammalia > Perissodactyla > Equidae > Equus > Equus przewalskii. Next base: position 72,327,050 of record NC_091833.1, on the reverse strand, counting down.
GACTTGATTACTATCTCTGTAAGAACTGACCTGACTGAAAGGGCTGTCAAGCTGCCTGAAATTTGGATGCTTTGGACGATTGCCATAGGAGTTCTTTGCTCACCAAAAGAGCTAAATTGAGCAGAGATGAAGGACTGGTGTTTATTGATTTCTTTTCCCCCCTTACTTTTGAACAGCTAGAGGACAGGATATGAATTTTAAAGCTATACCCTTAGCGTGTAAGTAAAACACTCCTCTGCTCTTGCAAGTCTTCCTGATATAATTTTAAATAACTTTATAAAACAAGTATTATAATAAAAAAAAGAGACATATTTAGCTGGCAAATAGAAACTCAAAGAAATCTTCGACAGTATTGTGTCATTGCTTGTACCTGCTCTTGAAAGCTGAGAATAATGTCAGAGTTTCCTTCCTATAGGGATCAAACCATCCTTTGTTTGAGATGAAAAGTCAGTCCTTTGATGTTTCACTGAGACTTTGTTTCCTCTTGCTCTCTTCTTTTCTTTTGTTTCTATTCTGATTTGTTTTAAATGTAGAAATTTTATTTTTCCTGATTTATTAAAATAAGATAGATGCTCAATGAAAAGCCAACAATACAGAAAATTATAGAGGAGAATAAAATCACTTTATCTCTAGGAAAATAAATTTTGTTAAATTTAGGTCACTATCTTTTCAGATATCTCACTGTGTGCATATATTGAATTGATGGTGTCTGTAAACTGCTTTTCCTTACTCAACAGTATGTCATGACCGTTTTCTAAGACAAGAAATATGGGTCTGTGTTCTCTTTTTATGACTGTACGGGATTCAGATATTTAACAGAGTTTCTAATGGTGGGCATATGGAGCTGTTTAAAGTTTTCTAATATCATGAGCAGGGCAGAGGAATAACTGTGTCTTATTTGGATATAGTTTGGTGTCAGGAGAGAGCTATTCAGGCCATCAGAGCACTTAGAGATGTGTGAGCGGGATACAGACGTACCTCAGAGAACCCAGGGCTAGTCAGTAGAGTTGGGCCTCCTTTAGGGCCTAGAATCAAGAAATAAATTGGGGCACTTTGGGCAGCTTTTATTGTCTTAGCTTCTCTTTGGCATCTGCCGTCGTCTTTGCATCTGTGTATTGAGTGAAAAATAGCCACTCTACTCCTACACGTCTTCACAATTGACTGTTGATTAAAGTTTTCATTTTTATTTCCAAATTCCACAGGGAGAGATGGTATTTGGTCAGCAGGGGTCCGGTGGCTCCCTCTTCTCTAATCAGTTAGGTCCATGGTCCCCTGCCCAACCAGCAGGGACCATGGAAGATAGTTTGTGTGCTGGTTTTCTAAAGAGAGGATGGGACGATGGACAGAATACTTTTGCGTGTATTTTGGTGCTCATCTGATTATAACTCTAGGATAAATATCTATAAGTAAAATTTCAAGATAAAAAGTACATATTGTTTGTTTTAACGTGTCCAGACAACTTGATTACCAGAAGGGCTGTTCCAACAGACAGTCCTTCCAATAGTACCTTGAGTGATGTCTTACTTTGATGCTTATACCAACAACTTATAGCAACAACTGACTTAGTTGTCAGTCTTTTAATCTTAACCTGTATCATAGCCAAAAAATTATTATCAATTATGTTTCAGTAAAATTTATTTAAAAGTGAAGTTAAGGGGCTGGCCCCGTGGGTGAGTAGTTAAGTTCGCATGCTCCACTTCAGTGGCCCAGGGTTTCACTTGTTTGAATCCTGGGCGCAGACATGGCGTGGCTCATCAGGCCATGCTGAGGCGGCGTCCCATGTACCACAACTAAAATATATACAACTGTGTACTGGGGGGCTTTGTGGAGAAAAAGGATAAAAAAAAATCTAAAAAAAAAAAAATGAAGGTAAAAATATTTTATATATTTTTCTCAGTGTTTTATCCTTCTGTTTAAATTTCCATAGAATAATTTTTGTCATCATTTTTTGCTCAATTTGTAAGAGCTTTTTCTTAATATTTGAATCGTTCATACTTTGTCCATTGATTATAAATTATTTTCCCACATAGGCTTTTAACCTTGTTTATGATGGCTTGGCTCTGCAGATTTTGCATTTTTTATTTAGTCAGTTATTAAGTATTATGAGGTTTGGGGTTTGAGAAATATATATTCTAAGTAAGACTAACTTTTGCTGTACATAATAGTTTCTAACATTGCTAGGTATAAATTGCTAGTACAGATATAAAAATGTGTATAATTACTTGCAGAGTTTAGTCATTTTTCTAACTTGAATGCATACATTGCAGTTTTGAACCAGTCTTTTCTTTCCTGATTTGGGGAAATAGGAGCACAAATTTGAATCTCTCTTATGGTACAGTTAATAAAAAAGGTGGGCACATGCACTGTTCTACAGGACTGGGCAAGGCTCTTAGATATTGTGGCTTCGTTTCTTCTGCTGTAAAACAAGGGAATTGAAACTGTAATTTCTAAAAATGTGTCTTGAGCATCTATAATTTATCAGGCTATTTACATGTACTCTTTCTTTATTCATTTCAACACTGTAAGATGGGTATTGTTGCTGCATTTTATATATGGAGAATCTGAGGTTCAGAGAAATGAACTAAACTTTCTTATAATGCGGTTAGTGTATAATAGAACAGAAATGTAAATTTAGTTCTGTCAGAATTTAAAACCTGTCATGTCCCTGATTATGTCATATATCAAAGTGATACAGACCCTGTGCTCTAGAAACTTAGTTTCTAATTGGGAACAGGAGGTATCTAATGGTTATTTGCAATCCAGACCAATGATTCTTTTTTTTTTTTTAATATTTGTTTTATTTTATTTTCCATTTTCTCCCCAAAGCCCCCCGGTACATAGTTGTATACTTTTAGTTGTGGGTCCTTCTAGTTGTGGCATGTGGGCTGCAGCCTCAGCATGGCTTGACGAGCAGTGCCACGTCCGTGCCCAGGATCCCAACCAATGAAACCCTGGGCCTCCTAAGCAGAGCGCGCAAACTTAACCACTCAGCCACGGGGCCGGCCCCCCAGGCCAATGATTCTTCACTAGAATGGTACCAGTCCTAGAACATTTGAAAGCATGGAAGGATATTTTCATTTGTCATGTTGACTGGGAGTTGCTGCTGACATTTAGTGATTGGGGTGCAGGAATGTTAAACATTTTGCAATGCCTACTTCAGGCCCCTAGAACAAAGAATTTTTCCCCACATTTGCCGTTGGCACCCCCATTGAGAAACACTGTTTTTCCCTGTGATATCCATGGGAGCAGGGGACATTTCTTAGAGCCTAGTAGGATGTACAATGCCTTTTAACTTTAGTCTCTTATTATATGTACTGAGAACTTCCTAGAGTCATAGATACAAATAGGAGCAGCCATGCTAATGGGACAGTAGCTATTGCCACCATTTACCATCTTACCCAGAGTTTCAATACTAGGCACATTTGTTTACTAAGAGAAAATCCAAAGCCTTCATGGTGTTATAGATTGTACATTATAATCTGCTCCTATGATCTGACTTCTTCCCTGTCAGAATATTTCAGTGATTACTTCCTTCCTCATATTTATATTCTTTTGATAGTGAATTACCAAAAGAACCCTGCCTTCATGCTCTTTCCTATTACTCTCTCTTCAGTCTTGTTCTTTTCTCTGCTAGGAATACCATTCCCATTTTTCTTTACCTCAGTAGATCTAATCCACTTTTCATTGTTCAGTTCAGGTACATTCTCCTCCTGGAAGTCTTCCCTGAAGCCTGAATTGTCGGGGTGAGTGCTCCTCCTGCGATTCCAGAACACCTTGTTCATATTGCTTTTAAGGCATTTACCACCGTATTGTATTTCAGTTTTCTGTTCTTGTTTCCCCTCTAGCCTGTAAGCTCTCTAAAGATAAAGGACTTGGTTTATTTCAATAGATAAAAGATTATAGAGTTCTTTCTCCATAATTGGAGTTTAATGCATGTTTCAGCTATTTTTGTTGAGTAAACCACCAAGGCAAGAACCTTGAGAGCGATTTTGGAACAAGCTGTCCTTGCACCAATTCAAACTATTCAAACATTGGATTATGTCTTGGCGTACTTTTTGTTGGAATGAACCTTGTAAAATCTTAGTATATGTTCTCTTTGCAAAAGAGATATTTATATGGCTTTAAATTCATCATGGATTTCTAAATCTATCATCAAGTTCGGCAGTAGGCACATTTTTTTTGGCTTAATAAGGCCAAATTTTTGTTAAAATTTACTCTCTGCAAAGCTTCATTCCAAAAAATTTGAATCATTTGCTTTAAATAAGCAATTTAATCAATGTAGAAGATAATCACGTATACTTTGCAAGAAAAGTAAGAACAGGAATTAACACCCATGAATAGGAGAGAACACTTGGAAATTTATTAGTGAGTTCTATTTCTACTTTGCACTACCGTCATAAATTGACTTAAAAGCAAACTATATCTTGATTAAATTCTAAAACGAAAAGCTTTAGTGGGCCTCTGCCACTATTCAGAATGCAAATATTTGAAATTCGAAAGTTCAGGAAATCATTGACAAGTGGAATTCCTGGATAATTAAGTATTCTGATTTAAAGGAGCCTCAGATTCAAAAAGGGTGAACTAGTTACCTCAATTTTTCAGTTGTGTTACAAATATCTTTAAAATGATTTAGCACATTAATTTATAAGTAGGACATTGTAAAAATAATATATCCTCTTTGATATAGGATCTTATAGTGCCTGAGGATCATTTTTGAAAGATGAAGTTTCCCATTGTAATTGTGGGTTAGGAATGAAATTATGTGACATGTCTCCTGAGTCCAGAATCTACTGTGGGTAATAGTGTTTTAAGAATGATAATTTATAATTTATTTCCTTGTGATTCATCTCTTTCTCTTAAAAACTGCATACAGTAAAAAAAGAGTTTAACTTAGTTGGGATTTTGTTGATAATTAAGATTTTGATATGTCTGTGAAATATGAGCTCATTTGTTTATCAATCCTGATGACCAAAATGAACAATAGAACATTAGTTCAAATAAGTAAATGTGTAGGTTGACAGAAAAAATGAAAATGTCACTTAAATGAGTGAAGTGCTCTTTCCTATTATGATATATATCTGAGCTTGCTTTTAGCTTATAAATAAATACATATAGATATATCATGTAGTGAGGAAAATCAAACTGTTCCATAATTCTATTGAAAATGGCATGTTATTATATTCTACTTTTTATATAATTAATTTTAATTGAAAAAAAAGTTCATGAACCTCAATGAAAATAAAACTGTCACCTCCAACTTTGTGGATTTTGTCTTGAAAAAACATACTATTATGTGTTAGGTCAAGGTTAAGACTTTATTGTCTTTAAAGGCTCTGACAATTGGGTGGTTGGCATCCTGAAAGAATTCATACACCATTAATGGGTGAACTTCTCACCCATGTGATAAGTAGTATACTTTACAAAGAAGTAAAATGATGAGATTTATTTCCTTTGCTTCAGTGAAGTGAGGCAAGGTGCATATGGCTATCTTTACTTAAAAAGCTGTTTCCTTACCAGTGAACCACAGATAAAAATAGCTTGTTTGAGTCCAAGTCGTAAGCACATGAAAATGTATATTGAAACTTTATTTTCTTTGGACTTTTTTTGTGAGTTAAATTAAAAAGAATGCATTCTTGAAATTTGAAGTCTGGTGTAAACAATACTCATATTGCTGACAGAACTAATGTCTTTATTATAAATTAGATATGTATATAAGACTTTAGCACAGAGAGCTGTAATCACTCAGGAGGCATGATTTGAACTCAGGAATTTTGGAATTCTTATAATTATGAACTGATGGATTTCTACTTTATTTAGTGTTCTATTGTTCAGGGTACAGGTAAACATCTCAAAATATGTAGTATAATATCCTGGGAATGTACTAAATTAAGCTGCCTTAATTTTATTTGAGAATGTCACTTATATGCTGTTTCTGAGTTTCTGGATATGTTCAATTCTTATTTAAACTTTCCATTTTATTGAAGTTCCTGATCTTAGTATTACCAAAACATCTTTCAACATAAAATTTTATTTGCAAAAAATATTTTCCATGGTTTGCAGATAATTTAAATTTATTTCTTTATCTGAGGATTAGAATAGATTTTCTGGAACAATGGGGAAGGGGAGAGAGAAGTTCCACCCTTGGCACTTTTTGTAAATTACTCCCCCTCCCCCACCTCTAGTGTAATCTGAAAAGCAACTCTGAGAAAAATGCTGTGTGATGGAGAGATAATAATTACTTGTGGCAAAGTTTAAAAGGGTATGTTTGGCATGAAATGACAGTAAAAGGAAGCATTTGAAAATTGGGATTAGATATCTGGTGCCTTCAAAGAAAAAACCAGAGTGGTCGCTATCAAGAGTGCCATCACTAAATGTTGTCTGGGGCACCCTTCCTTTCCTCATACAAACTGTGATCAGTTCCCACAGGTCTAGAAAATGTGCTTTAGAGGAAAGCTTTCTCTAGCCAGAGGTTAGGACGCTGACACAACTTCTGCAGATGTCACCAATTGGGTTTTACCATGTTAATATCTTTTTTTTTGGTTAGGAGCAGCAAACATGAATACAATATTTATTAACTATAAGTGTTTTTAAAAGACTCGTAGACAGGACTAGAAATCTATCTTTTTTGAATTCAGTTGTTAGATTTGTGAGACAACTTTGGTAGGATATTTCTATTCATCATATTGGATTTAGAAAGAGATTCATCATCCTAATAGATTAAATGGGGACAAAATCTAGTCTTAAGTTGTATCCTACCATGATGTTGAATAAAATTTCTCAAATTCATGTAATAGATATGATGTTTGCTTCCTCATTAAACATAAAAGAATGATTATTAGAATCCATATGAATTGAATTAACTCTCCCTTTTAAAAACACATTTCTAAACTAATTATTTTTATGAAAAGTAAGATGCTTTCTGCTTTTCCTTGGAAGAGCTTACTTAAAAAAAATAGAACTAGTTTGTTAAAGACTAATAAAATGTTGAGTTCATAACCAGCTGTCTGTTTTTTGTTTGAAGGAAAGACATTTAAATAAGCCTCAGTCTTCTTGGAGAATTTGTATCTGGGGTTGTGAGGATGGTCTTGTCTCGTATAAATGGGAATGCTTGGAAAAGCAGTGCTTAATGCATAGATTCCTGCTCATTCTGTTTTACTCCTAAAATTATTCAGCTTTTAAAGAAATATCATTACTGCTTAAGATTATCCCTGTAATGAGAAATCACAGCATGCATCTTGAAAAATGGTTCTACTTCATCTCTTCTCATTCATCTCCTAGTGCAATTGTAAATGCATAAGTGCAATGTCTGGCTATTCAGGTCAAAATCTCTTTCAGGACTGATATTCCTGTTATACAGTTTATCCATCTATTAACATCCTGAAATGTCAAAAGCTTCATTTTTAAGAGTAGAATGTCAGTTTCTTTTGTACTTAGAGTAATTTACCCAGCAAAAAAGCAAGAGATTTGACAGTTGCCGTCATCGGGGCAAAGACTGGCTAGTGATTTGAGGAAACTGGAGTAAATGTTCAAATATGTATCAGGGTGCCCAAAGTTTATGTTTCTAGGACAATGCATGAGGTAAAATGGAAGCAGAGATCAGAAAGATCTGTGCATGTGAATAAAAAAAGCTGCATCTGATTTCTACATTTCAGGCTTTTGAGAAAGATTTCTTCATTCCTGTAAACTCTTTATTTCAAATTCTTAAGTGACTTTTCTACTGCAATCTGGTGTATTGTTGTGATTGTATGAAAGAAAAGAAATTTTCAATTAACTTTTGTTTACATCTAAATATGTGAAACTGTGATTAATGCTTTTTATTGCTAATTAGAATTTTATTTATTTATTTATTTATTCATTTATTTATTTTGAGGAAGATTAGCCCTGAGCTAACTACTGCCAATCCTCCTCTTTTTGCTGAGGAAGACTGGCCCTGAGCTAACATCCATGCCCATTTTCCTCTACTTTATATGTGGGATGCCTACCACAGCATGCCTTTTGCCAAGCGGTGCCATGTCCGCACCCAGGATCCGAACCGGTGAACCTCAGGCTGCCAAGAAGCGAAATGTAGGAACTTAACCTCTGTGCCACCGGGCTGGCCCCAAAATTTTATTTATTATAAGCATATTGATTATGAGGAAACCAAGGGTATCATATATATGTGGAAAAGATGGATGGAGAACAAAGATTATATATATTAATAATATATAATATTTAAGATGTATTCTGTAAGTACCTAATTGTAATATATCAAATGCATAATATACATTGGTATGTAAAATAAAAATATAGTATAAAAATACGGTAAATATGAATGTATTAATTAACTTAATTGTGGTAATCATTTTACAGTACATACATATATTAAATCATCGTGTTGTACACCTTTAAAAATTAAAAAAAAATACTATAAATAGTATTCAGATCAGTGAAAAACTACACAAGCTGCACAGTTCTGAAGTTGGCAGTCAAAACCAAACAACAAGCTTCCCCTGAAAACCTCTCTGAAAATTCTCCTTTTCTAAGAGAATGGATTAGGGTGGCAGTTTTTAATTTTTTTCCATTTCAAAAATGAGGTGGACCTGAGCAAGGATTCGGTTGTTATCCACACTCCATATGGATTGAAAATACATTCCCACGTGCCCATGTTGTGGGGTTCGGATGAGTCTGTGCAGCCCTGTTAGGTCTGTGAAGCTGAGCCTCTGCTCCTTTCTTTTATTTTCGTTCTCTGGGTAGGACCATGCTGTCTTGAGAAGATCTATCTGTTTAGACTTTTCCCCTCTAAAAGCAAAGTAAAGAGCATGGAGGGTAGCAGGTTATTTTGGTGGCTTGTTTCCCTCAGTGTGTAAGTGTGGGGAGATGTGAGGGTGGAAATTGGGCTCATTTTGTCTTTCAGTTTATTCGTTTGTTGGTCCCCTGTCAACCTGCCAGCCCTCTCTGTGGGAGAACTGCCCTTTGTGTAATAATCTGCCAACATTCATGGTGGTTGCATTCACTCTACCCATTCTACTGTGGAACTCCATTACGACTGGGGTTTGAATGCAAAGCTTCATGATATCTGGGTATAAACAGTGTGCTGAGCCACAGAGGCATCCTTTGTATTTCTTAGTCTTCCTATAATCCTTTTAAAAACAAAACAAAACAAAACAAACTAGCTTTGAAGAGGGGATTTTCTGGAAATAGGAAGGAAAATACAGCAGTCGCCACTCTGTTCCGTACTTTCATAATGTGGTGTTTGGGGAGGGGAGAACTTTCCAATTTTAAAACCTGATTTGTTTCTTAGGCTAAAGTGGGCTGCATTTGAGGCTAATTTTCTACCTGTGGTGGTGTGGGTGAATTGGCCTTTGTTTTCTTGCAGTTACCTTGCCTGGCAGGTGGCCACATTGATTATTCTTGGCATGTGCTTTAGAAGTGCCTCTCTGATCCTTGTAAGCTCCTGCTTTGTCCACAGCAGTTCTGTAGAAATCTTAACCCTGAACTTTCTTCTCAAAGGAAGATGTGCCTCTGACCTCTTTATGGGTACCTCCTCTGAGTCTCTTTGTTTATTCTCTCCTGTCTCTGGGCGTGTGAGATGGCTTTGAGAATAAAAATGACAGAATCTTCAATCAGCAGACAAGTGACAAGTGCATATTAAACAGGGGAGATTTGTTTTCCTTCCCTCCCCACCCCCACCTGTTACTATACAGACAGAATTAAAGCCTTGAGTTATGAAGAAATGCTCCAGCAAACAGACAGATGCTGTGCCTCTGCTATGTCCTCCCCTGCCCCTCCCAGGGGGCTGGCACAGGCTTTGTGACCGTCAACGACCTTGGTGAAGGTCTTTTTCCTCTTTCCTCTTTTGTTCTTGTTGAAATATTTGACTTAGATGCAAACGACATGTTCACTCTTTTTACGGAAAATCAGTGTAAACTGATATTTAAATTATCACATTAAAGTATTTGACTACTGGCTGAGTACTCTGCTTCACATGTGTTTTCTCATTTAACTGATGAACTTATATATGACCGTCCAAGTCAGTGCTTCCTTTGGAGATTCTTTGACTTTTTAAGACATGTGAGTCTATACATATTATGGTACCTTGGTTGTTTGGGCAGAGCGTTCACTTGAATCAGTTGTTATATATACCCTTACACGTTTATACACACACACACACGCACACTAAAGACAGCAGTCTGCTAGTATTGTAGTAAGTGCAGGTGTATACAAGGCAGGATCTAGGTCTGTTAGCTACTGTACTTAAAAGAAAAAAATCTTTGTTGTTTTCTGGTCTCTCTAACATTGAGTTTGAATACATCTTCAGGACTTTAAGGCCTTCCATGACATTGCGGATTGGAGGAAACTTGGCTTTCTGTTCTTCATGTTTGTAGGTGGTTCTCAATTTAGTGTGCCCGTGCTTCATTGGTATTTGTGTGAGTGTTTGTGTGTGAGAGAGAAAAGAGGTTGAATTGATTTAGCAGGTATTGTGGCATAGAGACTTGCATGTTAAATAATTATTTTGATTTTCGTATAAGAAGCTCAGAAACCATAGTTTGAGGATCTCTGAGAAAAGCATTATGTGTAGCATCTGATGTTATAAATGTATCATTCTTAGGAGGCTCTGCTCATCAACTGAGCTGATTGAACTATGCATTTCTAAATTTGAGTACCAGAAGAACACTTTATATATACTCTCATTTGGCTATATATGTATTTAAATATTGTACAGATAGCATCATATATTGTATTCCATTCATCATTCAAAAACTATTACCTGTTAAGTGAAAGTCAGGGTGTAAATCATAATGAACATTTTATAGGAATGTGCATTATTGTAGTCTTGTGACAAATTTTAGGTAAACTAAAATAATATGACAGTATTATGAACATGTAATTTATGTTCAATAGAGCGTATCAAGTAATACCATTTCCATGTGTCAATGAACTTGACTCGTGATCATTCCATGTTTCACACATACACAGTAATTCCTAATCCATGCCACTGCTCTTATTAGTAAGTTCTGATGGTAGTATTGGGGAGACTTTAAAATTCTCTTCATAGGCCCAACAATATGGTGTTTAAGTGCTTTCTCATCAGACTGACTCTAGCAGTGATTGATCCAAACTCATTCTTTTCTAGCGTTTGCTCAGGATACTTAACTTCTTAGTACTTCCTATTAAACAGTTCTAAGAATAGTCCTAAATTGTAGGTTAATTTTTTTATTTTGTTGAGGTCATAATAGTTTATAACATTATGAAATTTCAGTTGTATGTTATTATTTGTCAGTCACCATATATATGTGCCCCTTTACCCCTATGCCCACTCCCAAACCCCCTTCCCCCCGGTAACCGCTAATCAGATCTTTGTCCATGTATTTGTTTATCTTCCACATATGAGTGAAATCATATGGTGTTTGGCCTTGTCTGGCTTATTTCACTTAACATAATACCCTCAAGGTCCATCCATGTTGCAAATGGAATGATTTGGGTTTTTTTCTGGCTAAGTAGTAGTCTGTTGTTTGTATACACCACATCTTCTTTATCCAGTCATCAGTTGATGGATACTTGGGTTGCTTCCACATCTTGGCTGTTGTGAGTAATGCTGCAGTGAACATAGGGGTGCATAAGTCTCTTTGAATTGTTGATTTCAAGTTCTTTGGATAAATACCCAGTAGTGGGATAGCTGGGTTGTATGGTATTTCTAATTTTTTGAAAAATCTCCATACTGTTTTCCATAGTGGCTGCACCAGTTTGCATTCCCACCAGCAGTGTATGAGGGTTTCCTTTTCTCCACATTCTCTCCAACGTTTGTTGTTTTTTGTCTTGGTTATTATAGCCATTCTAATGGGTATCAGGTGATATCTTAGTGTGGTTTTGATGTGCGTTTCCCTGATGATTAGTGATGTTGAACGTCTTTTCATGTGCATATTGGCTATCTGTATATCTTCGTTAGAAAAATGTCTGTTCATATCCTCTGCCCATTTTTTTTTTTTTTAAGATTGGTACCTGAGCTAACAACTGTTGCCAATTTTTTTTCCCTGCTTTTTCTCCCCAAATACCCCTGGTACATAGATGTATATTTTAGTTGTGGGTCCTTCTAGTTGTGGCATATGGGACGTTGCCTCAGCATGACCTGTTGAGCCGTGCCATGTTTGCGCCCAGGATCTGAACTGGTGAAACCCTGGGCCACCAAAGCAGAGCGTACCAATTTAACCACTTGGCCATGGGGCTGGCCCTCTGCCCATTTTGATTGGGTTGTTTGGTGTTTTGTTATTGAGTTGTATGAGTTCTTTATCTATTTTGGAGATTAACCCCTTGTCGGATATATGATTTGCAAATATTTTCTCCCATTTGGTGGGTTGTCTTTTCATTTTGTTTCTGGTTTCCTTTGCCTTGCAGAAGCTCTTTAGTTTGATGAAGTCCCATTTGTTTGTTTTTCCTTTATTTCCCTTGCCCGAGTGGACATGGTATTCAAAAAGATCCTTCTAAGACTGAGGTCAAAGGCATACTGCGTATATTTTCTTCTGGGTGTTTTGTGGTTTCACATCTTATCATAGGTTTATTTTGAGGCTTGAAGAAAACGTATATGCCCAAGCCCTTAGCACAATGCTTCATGCATACTAAACCTTCCAGAAATATTTAATTCAGTCGTCAGGAGTGTCAAGGAAACAAATACAATCTACAGATTTGTTGATTGTGGGGTCAGTACAGTTTTGTTTTACTTAGATGTTTGTTAAACTCAAGAGTGGAGTTAGATTAGCTTATTTTACGCTAAAAAAGATCTGGGAAATCTTTTAAGTACACACCCATGCCACCAGCTTTCATTTCAGAAACTGAGGAAAATGTATACAGAATAATGAATGAGCTGGCATTACCCAATTTGGTTTATTAGATCCAGGTAAAGAACACACATCTTCTAGCCTCACTGTACTGTAGAATATTAAATTATGGTGCCTTAACTCACAGAGATTGAGTTCACTGTCATCAATTAGCGCCCATTTGATAATCGCTTACACCATGCAAAAGACTTTGTGTATAGTTGAAGTATTAGCAGGAATATGAAATTTCTTTTATACTAAATTTTAAAAATGTTTTTTCTTTTGAATTTCTTCCGGCGATAACATACAGCTACACAGATATTTAAATAGTCTTGTAACTAAAATTGTCTTGCCCTTTGTATATTAATATAAATTGGCAAAGATGGTTCTATACTCTATAGTTTGGCAGCGATTCTGCACGATGATGGAGCCCAGGGGACAATGTTCGATCTCTTGGTCCTTGGGTTTGTGAAGCTCAGGTGTTTGGAGCTAGTCTGTTGCCAACTGGCCTATCTCAGAGGAGGTAGTCTGGCAGGAACTCTTCAGGTAGATAGAGGCAGTCAGGTTGGTCAAAATAACTGAAAAACAATGTTGGTGGATCCCCATTCTGGATAATTCCTTTTCAACTGGCCTGGCTGCCGTGCACAGAGGAGTGCGAAGTTGGGTGGGGTATCTAATGGAGCTTGTTCCGCACTTCATAAAGTACTCCATCTCAGGACGCAGGGCTTTATTTTGGCAGCTGTGATGTGGTGATTAGGCTCCTATTTTAGACAGGACATGCATCAGAGCCATCATCCCACAGATTCAAACTAAATTGGACGTTTTGCTCAAGGGAATAATTCTGCTCTACTCACATCTGACTGCTTGCTGCTTACCCGAGGGTGGCCCGACTGGCCCTATTAATCCTCATTTTAAAGTCCAGTCCAAAATATCACCTTCTCAGCAAATCCTTTCTCACTTCCTCTTTCCCACCACATCTTCCACAGGCTTCTCTCTCTTATGGCAATTAGTGATTTCTGATTTTTTGGTTCACCTTTGGAGGGCAGGGAGAGTAAGAGGGACATTCTCATACTGTCTCTTTCTGCACAGCTTTATTTTTTTCAGATCCCTGGTATAATGTTGGGCACAAACTAAGTGCTTAATAAAAATGGAATGAATGAATGTGTCAATTGGACACCTCTTTGTAAGGCAGACTTTAATATGGTATCACTGGTGGTGAGTGAACAATGTTGCTATTGTCCAGTTAACTAAATGCAATTTATACCAGTCCCTCTCTCGTGAGCTATCTGTCCTGTTCTGGAATATTATGACTCATCTGGAGAGTTCTGCTCAACTTCCTCCTTTAAAAACACTTTTCTAAAGCTGTTTTTCACTAGTATTTACCAACAACAGTAATAAAAAATATCATGCATCAAGAGCCAAAGGACTTCCTTTAGGTTTGTTTGTTGGTTCTTATAGTTCTCTTCTCTTTTTCTCTCCCCTTCTCTCCAGAAGTATGTCTATGTGGGTGGTGGGGGTGAGGTGGGCAGTGGTGGCTGTTCTGTTGGTTTGAGGAACCATGTTGGCTTTGAAGTAAAAGGTGGATTTAGTAACAGTTCTTTTAAAACAGCTTGCATTAAATGCAACCTCTTAGATGCAATTGTGGAATGTAACATTGAGGTTTTAAAAAGGTATATATGTAGGGGCCGGCCCCGTGGCCAAGTGGTTAAGTTCCCATGCTCCGCTTTGGTGGCCAGGGTTTCGCTGGTTCGGATCCTGGGCACGGACATGGCACCGCTCGACAGGCCACGTTGAGGCGGCATCCCACATTCCACAACTGGAAGGACCCACAACTAGAATATATAACTGTATACTGGGGGATTTGGGGAGGAAAAAAAGAAAAAAAAAAAGATTGGCAACAATTGTTAGATCAGGTGCCAATCTTTAAAAAAACGTGTGTATATATATATATATGTTTTATTTGTCATTTTTTGTTTGGTATAATAAGTTGTGTGTGGACTTTTTGTTCTTGTTATTGCAAAACCATTTTGTTAAACATATACTCTATTAAAATCAATATAATTTTGAGGAATAGCTAAGTTCATATTTTGTTTTCTTTTGTCTTTTTTTTTAAATTTTTGCTGAGGAAGATTCATCCTGAGTTAACATCTGTTGCTAATCTTCCTCTTTTTGCTTGAGGAAGATTTGCTGTGAGCTAACATGTATGCTAATCTTCCTCTAGCTTGCATGTGGGTCACTGCCACAGCATGGCTTGATGAGTTGTGTAGGTCTGTGCCCAGGAACTGAACCTGGGCTGCTGAAGTGGAGTGTGCTGAACTTAACCACTAGGCCATGGGGCCAGCTTCTTAAGTTCATATTTTAAAAACTATTAGTCTGTGGAGATATTGAACATGGGGATGTTAGTTAATATTTTCCTTTGGGTAAATTTTATTTTAGTATATTATTGCAAAAGTAATTTATCAATGAATTCTTATAAAAAATCACACTACAGAAGTGTATTAAGTTAGAAGTGTGAATCTCCAACTCCTCCCATTGCCCATAAATAAATAGGGTAAATTATTTAGTATGTATTTTTCTAGACTTTTCTCTGTGTAGACAGAGTCACAAATAGGATAGTATACTTATATGTGCAGTATATGTGTATGCATTTATATGGTATATACCTATAAAACACATAAAATATTTATTTAAAAATAGACATACAGCTGTTGTACAGAACATTCTCTCAGATATTTTTGTCACTTCAAAACTTATCATAGAAATCTTTCTCTGTAAGTGTATATGGATTTATTTCTTTTCTTTTTATTGGTTCTACAGTAGTCGTTTATATACAAAGTCTGCAATTTAGTTATTCAATCCCCTCTACTGGGACTTTTGCATTGTTTTCTCTTTTTTCCTGCTTTCAGTACAGCTGCAGCAGACATTGACGGCATTCTTATTGGCACATTGGTGCAAGTATGTTCAAAGACTATATTTGTAAAAGTGGAATTACAGGGGAAATTATAAAATATATAATAAATGTTGTGCTAAATATTGCCAAAAAATTCTCTAAAATGTAGGAGCTCTTTCTTATACATGGTTATTTTAAAACCAAGATCTTGATATTTTAGGGCAAGTACTTTTTTTCTGATTATAAAATAATGTATATGCATTGTATAAATTTTACAGTTGTAGAAATGTTAAAGGATAAAAAGAGCTTTGTAAATCCTACCGTCTGGAAGGAAGCACTGTTGCTATTTTGATACATTTAGTTTTTACTCTGTTTATAACTCATAGTTTTATATTCTTATTTTATTTGGCATCATAACATAAAACATTTATATCTGTATCATTAGAGACATTGAAACACCAATATACTGATTACCTAATAGTTTATCATATAGCACTGGCATGATACTTTAACTGTACGTCTTTATTTTATTTTGATACTTAATATGTCTCCGTTTTTGGCAATCATAAATAACAAGGTAAGAAGTATCTCTCATGTAAAGCTTTCTCTATATTTCGTATTAGTCTTTTATGGCATATTAAAAGTTGTATAATGTTGGGTTAAATAGTAGCAATATTATAATGGACCTTGGTGTCCTTTGCCAAATTATTTCCCACAAAGGCTGTACCAATTTCAGTTGCTCCTTTAGGACTTAAGTATGCCTATTTCAGTGTTCTTATGCTGATGTGGAACGGTTGTTATCATGTCTGGAGGGCTACAATCCATTTCACATGTTTGAGTTCCAGAATATTATTTCTTATTTGTTATGGACACTTCTTTATAGTTTTGGCTTAAATTTACAATTGTGGCTAAACCTCTTGAGCCAGCCAGTTGGCCAAAATTATTAGATAGTTTAGGACTATTTACTTATTGTGTAGTTTTACATGCCTTCTGGGAGCAACCAGTGATAAACTATTGAATTATATAAATATTTAATAGTGATAATGAAAACTTTAGGCTTTCTCTGGAGAAATGCCAGATTCATAAAGTTTCTTTTCGACTTTGTATATTTCTGGGTGTTCTCTGCGGAGACTGTGTCTTTCGTATCCATTTCTCACACACCCTGTGTACCTCAGAGTAGGAAAGGGGGCGTCAGTGTCTTTGGTTGCCATTTGCTCTCTCATAATTATCCTCTTTTTGTGACAAGCTATGTTCATTTGAGACTCTTGCCACTTGGTTTTACCACTCTCTTCCCCTTTTATTGCTGACATGATTGATTGCCTTGTCATTTTCTCATTCAGAGTCTGTCTCGTAACTTTCCTCTCACTAAATCCTTAACCTTGTTTTCAGTGACTTCAAACTGCCATGGTTCTACCACCTCTTAGTTTTGAGGTCTAACCATCTCTTATAACTTTACTCATCTGCCATGATTGTCCTAAATCTTGTCATCACCAGATATTTCAGCTTTTCAAACCACAAAAATCAGACTCACCTCTCTGACTATAGTCTCCTGTTCTTCCAACTTACTTTCTCGGTTACTCTCATAGCATCAATATCATTGATGCATTGATTTTCTTCCTTATCTATGTTAGATTCCTGGGTCATCATTTTTCTTACAGCCTTGCAAATACTCTCAAAAGCCTTGTTCCTTCTTGCATCACACCATCCTGGCAAGATGCCTTACACTGTGTCAGAAGTGATGTGTTGGAAGGACCCTGGCCAGGTTGGACTCTAGTCCTTGCTCCCATGCTGACTAGCGCTATAACCTTGGCAAGTCACTTTACTAATCTAGACTATATAAATTGTAGTGTTTGGACTAGATTATCATTTTTTAAAATATAATAGACACTAGACCCAGATGTTACGTGAAAAAAATAAAAAGAGTTCCACAGTCAAATGAGTTTAGCACACACAGCATATTATACCCTGTTACAAATTCACTGTGCGTAATAACATCTTAAAGCATCTGAGAATTCCTATAAGAAGAAAAAAGAGATTTAACATTACTTATCCTAGCATTTCCCAACCTATTTGACTATGGAGTCTCACATACTTAATTCAAATCTACAGAATTTGGGTTCAGTTGAACACACTTTGGGAAATACTGGGCCAGATTATCTTTGGCTTTGTTTCTTTTCGATCTTTAATTTCATGATTCTGTAATTCACTTTATGTGCTTATTCAGTCACTAAGAAAATCTAGGATAGATACACTTCAGCATCTTCATAATTCAGTGAGATGGATTTATGCTACGTATCACCCACAAATAAAACAGTGCATTGACAGTGGTCCTTCTTTAAGAAGTATTCTTCTGAGATCAGCAGTATTTTATATGTTATATCAGAAAGAGAGAGAAACAATTCTTATGATTTATTAACTGCAGCGTGGCAAGTAATCCCTTATTCCACAGTCATCACTCAGTGAAAATGAAGGTTTCTTTAAGACCTTTCTTCAAAGTCACTTAAATGAAAAAGTAGATACATTTTTTGGGAAACGCATATATAGAAGAATTGCCAATACTTGCTTTGCATAGTTTAGTGATTCTGATAGATTGCTTAAGTACAAGTTAAACAGACACACGCAAGTACAGGATTGTAAAGTTCAAAGGAAATGCAAACTTGATTAACAAAAGTCACTGTCAGAGACTAATTGTAATTCTGCACCATATGAATCCTTGAATAATGTCCCCTAAAAGGTCAGCCAGAAGTCCTGCTTCTGTCTACTGTTCCCTTGAAGAGAATTTTCAAATTTAGGTGTTTCCTGGCATCATAAAAGTCAGGAGAGCTTTAAGGCATTTTTTTTTTTTTTTTTTTTTTAGTTTCTTTTACAAGTTAAAGCAACATGTGATTGGTGAGAATAATAGTTGAGCCTTTTCTGGTCATTAAGAAATAAAGAGATTTAACTTATAATTTACTACATATATTATATGTGAATCAGATCTCTGTAAATTGTATATATCACTTTTTTTTGTTTGCATGTCTCATTGTCTTAATTTTATTTTTTGAGTAAAGATTTCTAAATTTGACCTTTTTTCTCACATTAAGTTAGCATATTAAAGATTCATGCCAATGTTATTAGTTATGCATTTTAAAATAATTATGTTGGTTTTATTATAAATATGGGATATAATTTCCCAAGAGCATAGCAGAAATAATGAATTAGTACTTAGACATTTTTCTAGCTCTAATGATTAAATGATTGCTTCAATAGTGTAATTTTTCAACTCTACATAATTAATGACTCTGAATAAGCAATTAAATTATGTTTAATTTTGATAACTATGATTAAATAATTACATATTTTGTTATTTCTAAAAATTAATTGTTTTATTGGCTGTGATGTTGATTGAGTTCTCACTCACTTAATTTATTGATTTTTGTTTTATAGGAAACGTTTTCTAAGTCAAACAAAAAGCCCATGTTGATAGCAGGGAAAATCTCTATGTGTATTGCACGGGCAAGAATAAAAACTGTGGTGCAAGTACAAGGGCAGTTACGTATATTACTAACTTCTTCAAGAACTGTACCCAGAGGACGGTCATTGTTGATACTTTCTGAAAGGAAGTTTTCTGTTGCATATTACACTTTTCTGTCTCTTTTGTCCTCTTATAAAATGTTCATCATTTTATTAATGACTTGAAGAAGGACATCAAAGAGAATTTCTCCATATTTGCAGAGGACACTTCTTTAGTAGCAAAATAAATTCCCAAATTGCTGTATGTGGGCTATAAAATTTGCATGAGTTGAAGAAGAAGAGGTTTATGGCATCTTTTTTCTTCTATTCAAGAAACCAGCTGAGGAATTACTATGTTGGGATGAAGTGGGTTAGCAGCCCTGCTCCTAGCCCTCGAGGCACATATAGTAACAGTGCAAATTAGTGAAATTCAATAGTATCGAGGCTCTGGCAGGAGTAGCAGGTTTGCATGGGAGCAAAATTAAAGTCATTTTAACCACCGGCATCACTTTGGAAGTTTGAGGTTTCAGTTACCTTACCACAATTTGACACTGTGGTGGTGTCATTAATGACAATTATATTATCCAGGGTAAGGCGGTTATACCTAGTATTGAACAGAAAGAAATGAGAATTAGGGCCATTCTTAGAGGCCCTGATTATGAAAAATTATGATGATGAAGAAGTGCAAGGCTATGCTATATAAAGAAAGACTGTTTAGCCTAAGGAAGAGAATATTTGGGGACATGAGAGCTTTGTATAGATGTCTGCAGATGCATAATCCATTCTCTTCCTATTCTGTGCCTTCCTGTAAGTGGCCAGAATGTTTGTGAGAGGTAATGCAACTTTCCGAGCACCCTAAATCACATACAGGGAGTGTATTAGGAACGTCAAGCTTCACCATTGGTATGTGAACCTTCCCTAGACTGGTAATGATGAGAGTTCCTTTAAACTCTTTTTGTGCCTTTCATTACACCAGAGTGAAAACTTCCAGCTTTAGGAAGAAAAAAAAAACGAGGTATAATTTTTTTTTTCCCCTGCTACCAAGTAGGAAGGTATGTTAAACTTAATTACCCTTGGTGATTAAGTCACTTCCTACAGCTATAGGAAGATGCCTTAGATCTTTCAGGCCAGCAGGTATCATGTAATGCATTATTGGAATAATAAAGCCTATTGTGGTTTAATAAAGCCCACTGGTTTTCAGTATTTAACTCCCAACTACTTAGTATGATGTTTTGAACTGTAAATCCTACAGTACGGTGCCTGAATTCACCAAAAGTGAAGAAAGCCAATGCAATGTATGCCTAAGTTACACCCCTGATCCATAAAGTCCTACTGAAAATCATGGCTCTCTTCAAGTGAAAGGACCTATCGCAGTGATTTGCTTTTTATTGAGTTAGAAACTAGGAAATCTTGCGTATTCTGTGAGAAAAGAGGTTGAAATTTTTTACTCTGCTCAAAACCAGAAGCAAAAGAGAAGGATTTACCAGTTTAATTGATGGTGTCTTTCTTCGTTAGCCCGTATTTTGTACATCTTATATATGGAGAATTTGCATTTATTTTATCATGGTAACAAAGTCAGCTTGAGATACTTATGAAAAATATTATTAGAAAATTTATATCTTTATTCTTTCTGTGTCTATCTATATTCAGATATTTTTCTTCTCATTTCTCAAAATAGACTCTGTTAGTGAATTATTCTACCCTTAATAGATTTCTTGTCCGTCGTTTATTAAAGACAGACAAACTGACTTGTTACTGTTTCCTCATCACCTAAAATTGCTGGAAAACACTCTTTGATAATTTTAGCACTTTCTCTAAACTTGTAGTAAAAGCAAATACTATTGAAAAAATAGAAAACATGGATTAGCAAAAAAAAAAAGAAACCAAATCAAATGCCAACCCATAGAGACAGACACTTTTTATTCCAATATGCACATAGGAATGTTTTTAATCAAAGTGATCATAATATGATTATTTTCCCATGTAGTTGATTCTCTATTTTGCATATATTTATATCATATAATTTGGAATTACTAGGAGGGTAATTTTTGAATCGAGATATTTATTAATCCTTTTTTCTTTTTATTTAGAAAAGTCATGGCCTGCTCTCTTAACATTCTGTAATTAATTCTTTCCTCCGTACTTCAATGAGATCACGTAATAAATATTCTTTATTATTACAAAGCAGAGTTGTGAAAAAAAATGCCATATTCAACTGTGCATCCTAGTATTACTGCCAGAATAAATGTATTTTCTTAAAATATGTTAGCAAAACTTATACTCTTTCGAATGCTGGAAGCATAATTCTCAAATTAAACTTTTACAAGACAGGATTAGGATTATTTAATGAGTGAAAATACATTTGTGTAGTACAGAAAGCTTAAATGTGAGAAAGGACTAGTCACAGGTATAAAATATTGTAGGTATAATAATGAATTTAAAAACCTTAGTAAATCATGACTGTGCCATTTTATTAGACATTGTTTCATAAACTGGAAGACCTGGCAATCTGATAAATCTGCCTTTTAATATTCAGTGGTTAATTTTTTAAATAAATGATTCCTTTGTCTTCTATTGCATTAGTTAGCTAAATCTGTCTTAAGGAATGTGGAAATTTACAGTCATGGCAAATTAATAATACAAATTAAGTAAGAAGTTCTGGACTTAAAAAGTAAAACTATTATTTTAATCAAGTTTTTCATGTAATTTCAGAATAGAATTTTGAAATGAAGGTGAAGGGCTTGGGAGGATAATTGTTTAAGACATATATTTAACTTAACTGCCTTAAAATACTTATATTATTTCTTAAGAATTGATTATAGTCGACTGATAAGTAAATCAAGTTTTTGTGATGTTCCTAGTTATGTGTAACATGGCAGTGCTACTTTTTAAAATAACATTTTGAACCTTATAAAGTAAACTTTTATAATAAACAGGCTTTTGTTTGGGTATTTAGAGACGTGTTCCATCAATATGTGGATTTCTTTCCTCCACAACTTTGAAACACTTAAAAAGTGTTCTCCGAATAGCAGAAAACAACAACAATTTTTAAATACTTTTGCTGAGAACCATTTATGATGTGTTTTTACTTTGAAGGTAATTAAGCATTTGGTTATTGTTTTTTTGTAAGTGATTACAGAAAATATAATCTATAATAACAACCCATGGTTATTTTAACAGTAAATCTCTTCTTCCTAGTATGCTGCGCCACAATTCTCTGTATTCTCTCTATGTAAGGCTCGCCATACTATAACACAGTGTCCCTTTATAAACTTCGATCAACTCCAGACTCCCAGCTGCCTCACACACAAGGCTGTAACTGCTTACTTCTTTAACCATCTGTTAAATGCCATAACATTAGTACCTGTCTTATAACTTGCAGTGAGGATCAAATGACATACGCTTAACAAATTCCAGTACCTTTACATAAAGGTAAGCACTCAAAGAAATATTAGATGTCATTATTTTCCATTAAACTTTGGAGTAAATAGGGCTTTGTTCTCTGTACTGTTTGTCCATGGCTTCTAAAATTGTGCCTTGCCCATAGTCAGTATTTGGTAAATGAATCAGTAAATGAATGAATGAATGTTTCATAGATGGTATTTCACCCTACACCTTGCTCCTATTCATTTTTGAATTACTTCTTCAATTTATTCTGCAAATATTTATTGAGTAATCACTCAGAACTAGGACACTCTCTGAGGTTGTCAGTAGTTAGGATATATTTAGTTATTTTAGAAGTTAAGTAATTTCACAGATATATATTGACGACTTACTGTGTATGGGCTAGGTGTTGTAGAGAATGTTTCAGAAGGGGCTCAGATCGTAAGCAGAGAAACAAGTTCAAATACAATGCTGATATCAATTAGAGAAAATGATTTGAGGTCCTGCCTTAACCTCGAGTCTGAACCCATATGTGTAATATTTTCAGTTAAGTTAGTATAGCTATCACTGTCCTTTTGGATTTTGAATTCTATACTGAAGAGTAATTACAAAGTCGAGAGTGTAATTTTTATGAAAACGTATGCATTTCCCAAAATATTCTGATGGAGTATTTTCTTTCTGCCTAGGCAAATCTAGACCTTTATAATAACTGTTGTGTCATAAGTATAAAATTAAGTGCCTGGATGCAGTGCCCTTTCTGTTATTCCTAATTACTGCTTTACTACATTCAGATACCTAATGGTTTGAGTGATAAAGTAGTCATTGAAAATATTCAGTGCCCCTTAGTTCCCAGGCTTGCAGCTCAACATGACTAGAAAGGAAGTGAGTCTCTCCATCTATTGACTCCTATTCAAAAATCCCAAGAGAGAAATCTTTCAGGTCTAGCTAGTGTAGCTTAGGGAGACAAGTGCTAGCACTTCCCAGAAGGAGGACTTGGCTGCTGTTCCCGGCAAAGCGATCCAGGTGGTCTAAGTTACCATTTATTTATTTTGAATAAGTAAATAAATAAGTCTGTATTCATATATAATTTATATATGTATATATTTATATGTTTGTGCATATGTATGATATGTCTGTATGGCTATATATACACATAAATATTTATATATAAAATATACTGTGCTGTTTTACACAGTTTCTATTTGTAATGCATTTTAAGTTTGTTATGAATTGTGTCCATGGAAAGTATGGCAAAAAACCATTTAGTTATTTAGACACTTATGCACATGGATAAAAATATCGTGTAAAATGACCACTAATATGTTCTCAGTTTCATCCCAACAAGGTGTCTTAAAAGGTAGCTTTAGCTTTCAAACCATTTTCATATAAATGTCTATATCGTTTACCTGTACATTTTCTAATCAATTGTGTATCATTTCCTAAGTGAATCACTTATAACTTTGAAGATGAAAGGGCAACAGCTTGTTTTGTTTTCCCATACATCATCTTAATGTTTCTATTTGGTTTTGATATCAAATTTGTCAAAGGGTAAGAAAGAAGGAATTTGATATGTGACATTACTTGAATATAATTAGTGAGAGCTGCAAAATTTAAGTTATAGGTAGAAATGTCAAACTTTGTATTGTGACAGTTATGAAAGAATTTCTGGTTCTTTTGGCAAGTGTGTTGAAAGAAATGAAAAACTTGGAAAGATTGGAAAAGTGTTTATGATTAGAT
Source organism: Equus przewalskii (assembly GCF_037783145.1). Lineage (NCBI taxonomy): Eukaryota > Metazoa > Chordata > Mammalia > Perissodactyla > Equidae > Equus > Equus przewalskii. The sequence continues at coordinate 72,302,756 of NC_091833.1, read as the reverse complement.
CAACAGAAAAGTCTGAACAAAATGTTGTATAGTTCAAAAATGCTAATAAGTGGCTTTGGTATATTAATAAACTAGTTGAAGTGTAGGAAGTGAAGAGAGTAAAGGGTAGAGAGTGCTGGTGCTATTGCCCCAAATTGATGCTTAGCGGAAGAGGTTACACAAGGTTCCTCTTCTCGCACATGCCCCTTCTCCCCCAGCCATACTTCCCAATATAAATCCTCTAAGAAGAATATTAAAATAAATTAGAGAGAAAGATTAGTTAACTGGTTAATGGTGTTTGAGGATTCCTTTAGTGAGAAAGGAAGGGGCAGAAGCCTCTGGAACTTGTATCACAAAATATATGCTCAATAAGTTTTTGTTGATGGAATGACTAGAATGCCTGAGGTTTCCTGTATGACTTACGGTTCTATCATATAAAGGTAACAGATATGTCACCCTAAACTTGGAGAAAGCAATACTTTTTTCATCGTTTGTTCACTCTGCACTGAAGAATCCATTTCTGGAAATGCAAATGAAAACCACAATGAGAGGTGGCCGGCCCTGTGGCTGAGTGGTTAAGTTCTCACGCTCCGCTTCGATGGCTCAGGGTTTCTCTGGTTTGGATCCTGGGCACGGACATGGCACTGCTCATCAGGTCACGCTGAGGTGGCGTCCTGCATGCCACAGCTAGAAGGATGCACAACTCAAAATATACAGCTATGTACTGAGGGGCTTTGAGGAGAAAAAGGAAAAATAAAATCTTTAAAAAAAACCCACAATGAGATATCACCTTATATCTATTAGAATAGCTGTTTTCAAAAAGACAAAAAATAACAAGTATTGGCAAGGATGTGAAGAAAAGGGAACCCTTGTGCATTGTTGATGGGAATGAAAATTGGTGCAGCCACAATGGGAACAGTGTGGAGGTTCCTCAAAAAATTAGAAGTAGAAATACCATATGATCCAACAATTCCACTTCTCGATATTTATCCAAAGAAACACGAACAATAACTCGAAAAGATATATGGACTCCCGTGTTCATTGCAGCATTATTTACAATAGCCAAGATATGGAAGCAACCTTAGTGTCGATTGATGAGTGAAGGGATAAAGCAGACATGGTATATATACACAATGGAATATTACTCAGCCATTAAAACGAATTAAATCTTTCCATTTGTGACAACACGGATGGACCTGGAAGGCATTATGCTAAGTGAAATAAATCAGACAGAGAAAGACACCGTATGATCTCACTTATATGTGGAATCTGAAAAAAAAAAACAAAAACAAACCAAGCTCATCGATACAGAAAACAGATTGCTGATTGCCAGAGGCTGGTGGTGGCGGGGGCGGGGGTGGGGGGGTGGGGAGGAGGGGGGTTGGGGGTGAAATGAGTGAAGGGAGTCAAAAAGCACAAACTTCCAGTTATAAAATAAGTAAGTCATGGGGATGTAATGTATAGTATGGAAACTATAGTTAATAATATTGTATTGCATTTTTGAAATTTGCTAAGAGAGTAAATCTTAAAAGTTCTTATCACAAGAAAAAAATTCTGTAACTGTATGATGATGGACGTTAACTAGACTTATTGTGGTGATCATTTCACAATATATACAAATATTGAATCATGTTGTACTCCAGAAACTAATATAGTGTTGTGTGTGAATTATACCTCAATTGAAAAAAATAAACTAGTTGAGATTAACAATTCTAAGTAGTTTCACCACAGGCGTCTTTGCCATAAACATCTTTGCTGCAGGCATTTTTGCTGCAAACATTTTCATTGCATGACTAATTAGTTGTAAGGCCATTTTGATGTAAAAGATAAAACAACTGGTTGACAGTTTAGTTTCATTTTTCCATTGATGAAGTAATCAATCAGCCACCTTGAGCAGACTTCGTGTATTTAAGCTAGATGTCAGTTTGGTTTCGTTTGGTTTCATTTGGTTTCCATTGACCAAGTTCTAACAGTACTTATCCCCATTTTTATATTTTATAAATCTTAGCCCTCATAATGGTCTGGAAGTGTGAAATAAGAGTGTAAAGCCAGATATTGCACACTATACTAGAAAATGGTAACATATCAGGTTTGCACATCCTTTGGTGAGCATCATCATCCATCCCACGTTTCCCATAGAACTTTGGAACGTCTATCCATGGACATGTGATAACATGCCAGGAATGAACAATGCAGCAAACAATGTTTTTACAACACAGTGCAGAGCTTAGTTACAAATATTCATCTTAGTCTTTGAAAACTGATACTTGTGACACCTCTTGAAAGACTTGGAAGTCCAGTGCTTAGGTACCATCCAAAAATAGAATCAGTTATGTTTTTATATTCCTTATGTTCAAAATGTTCATTATGTCCTTGGTAATGTCCCTCCTTTATTTTTTATTTTATCTTTTATGGCAAAATTGCCTATGGCCAATTAGTTGTGTGGCAAAAATGTTTGCTGTGAAGATGCTTGCAGAGAAACTACCAGACACGGAAATTAACATAGGGAAGGCAAAACATAAAAATATTCCACTATGGGAGAAGGTCTCTTCTAGTTTAAAAGATCGTTAAAAGCCATATTTAAATAGCGGATGTAAACCTTTATTATATCCTTTTTGAACAAATCAGCAGTAAAACGCAATTGGGTAGGGAGTGATATTAAGTAATTGTTAAATCAGGTATGAAAATAGAGCAGTGGCTAAATAAAAAATGTTCTTATTTTTTAGATATGAATACCAAAGTATTTAGGAGTGAAATGTCATTATGAGTGTAATGTATTTTAAAATACTTAAGCCTCCACCTGCCCCCCAAAAGAGGTGAAGCAAGTAAGGGAAAATTTTAGAAGTTTTTATATGTAGATGATGGGTATAAATGCATTCTTTGCATTTTCTCTTCACTTTTCTTAATGGAATTAGCTTTTTTTAAGTAATGAAGTTTACCTGGACGGTTCCCCACTTTTCTTTCTAATACTACAAATGGGTTTAATAGGCTCATTTTCATTTTTCCTGGTGGAATTTACACCCAGCCATTCCTTGTATTTTTGTATCTCTTCTTTTCTTTCAGAAATATATAGTATATAAATAATAACTGTAATAGGAAATATTTAGTGGTTGCTTACTATGTGCCATGTATGGTCTAAGTGATTGACGTGTGTTAAATTTTTAAGTCCTCACAACAACTCTATGATGTGGGCAAGGATATATTCCCTTTTCTTATGGGAACAAGCTGAGGTACAAAGAAGTGAAGTGGCTTCTCTCAGGTCTCACAACTCATTATTGGAGGATCAGGGATGGGGTCCTTGGCAGTTTAGCTATAGGTCTCAGGCTGTTAACCACTAAACTATGCTGCTTCTATAAAATAGTTTATTCCAAAGACCTGGAAGTTCTAAGTGTATTACATTACGATATAAAATGGACTTCCAGAAACTAAATTGTTCAAGGGAAAATTATGTTAAGGGCACTACAAATAATTATAGGAATGAAGGAAGGGTTAATTTGAGAATCAGTTTTAATTGTTGAGGTGGTTTATTTGGGAAATGGAGGACAATGGCATGTATTATATACTTCATATAAAATCCTCTATTACCCAGAGATGTTAAGACATTTTCTTGGTGCTGTAGTGACCCAAATAGAATACAGACTGAACTCTGACTCTCAATAAGCTATGTAAGATATATAAAATTTTCAAAATTATTAATCAGGAATGTGAATGATCTGCCCATTACCTCTGGGTTCAGAGAGGCCAGGACACTGGGTTCTGAGGAAATTAGCATGATTTATTAGTAGTTCCAAGTCGTATTCATTTCAATTTATCAGCACGACCTTGCTAAGACTCTTTAAAAAGCTTCTAGTGTTCACCTTGAGTCTCTGTTCTGCCTTAGTTTGAACAGTGGTGTAGTTTTATGGCCTCTTTTTTCTTTTCAGTTTATACTTACTGGAGCAGGTCAGGGTCTGGTTTCAACTTTTCCTTCCGTCACAGTCTTAATTGATTGGAATATTTAAGGTCAATGGACCAGAATGGTTTGTCCTTGGCCCTTTATTGAGGTCCCTAAAAGTAAAAATATAAAGACTAGATTCATTTTATGAAATAGGAGTATAGAGACCTTTCTACTAATACCAATTCTGTAACCGCTGGATGGGTGATTTTAGATGAAACACAGCTAAGGTTCAACGTTCTCATCTTAAAATTTGGTAAAATGAAATCTAATCTGTTTACTGCTCAGAGACCCTTGTAAGGGTCAAGTAAGATAAAACATTTTCATCAGCTGTAAACAGATCCCACATCTGTATGTATTATAATAATTTATTTTTGTTAATTTCTTACCTTAATTTTACTGTAAGCCTCTTCTAAAAAAGACTTCCTCTCAGAAACATGTACTTTACTCTCAGAATATGTATGTGTAGCCATAGCCCATCTTTTTTCATAATTTCTCAATTCTTAACTAATCATGATGCATTATTCACTCCACAGAAATTGAGTTAGCTCCTATTATGTATAAGCACAGCTATTGTACTGGGTTTAAAAGCATTTTCTAAGTTCTCAGGTGAAGGTACATATCAAAATATGGAAACCTGCATTTTACTGATCTTTCCAAAATTGGCAATTTGAAAATTAAATTGGTGTTTTTAATCTGTGGAGGGTAAGTGACTGAGCCCTTTGTGGCCATGACTGTTTAGACAAAGTATGCCTTGGCAGTCACAGCAGACATTGACCACTCTCAAAATATTTACATATATATGTAGTATTCAGTTCCCGTTTCACCTCTCAGCACAGATATGCTAACCTTCCTATAAGAGTTATGTATCTAGCAGAGAAGGAAATAAATGGCAGTTTTTCAGTAAATGTTGGTTAAATGAATGAATAATAAATTAATGTTTCAAGGATAGTCTTTTGGCTTCAGAGAGAATGTTCGTGGTACTATTCAATTTTGAAATGTAATACTGAATCTATTCTTTAATGTGGTATTAATTGGGTTCCTTTTATTAATTTAAAATTTAGTAATAATAACAATTTAATAATTTATTAATTATTTGATCCACACAAATATATATGTGGATGCTATTTCTATAGGAAAACTTTCACACTAGATTCTTATTTGTAGAATGTGGTATCTGTGACCCGTGGATAGAGGAGATTATACAAATTTGACCACAATTTTGTTTCTGTTATCTGTGATAAATTCCTTTTCTTTTTTCCAGAAGTGGAAGAATGTAAAAGCTTTTACCACTCCCTGCTCAGATTACTTCCCTACTAGTATTCTCATTGACGTTGGAAAAGAGTGCATTTTAGGCCTTAAGAAATATGTTGTGTAGAATTCTTTTCTGCAGAACACTTAGGGCTCCATCAAATGTACTGTCTTCTGGTACTTCATTAGTGAAATGGAACGTTGTTTCTGTTAATGCAGTAAAAATGATTCCACTTATTAAGACGAAGAATCGAAGATTTTTTCTCAAAGAGGAAAAAATATTCAGTTATGTAACTAATGACTGTATACAATAGCTTTTTTATTTCCATGATAATAATCATAGTTTTTATTTCATTTTTGTAAGCATTTTGTAATACTCTAGTGAAGCAAACACAATTCATTCCGCGGGGTATTTGACAAGGTCATAGCATTAAATAGTTTCTTCAGTTTTTGCTTCTTAATTGTCTTTGCTTGGTCTCATTTTAAATTAAAAACAAACATTAAAATTTGCCTTGCAGCTTCTCTTCATAAACAAAATATCTTGCAAATGTATTTTATCATTTATCATAGGCAGGAAAAAGATAAGTGTAAAAAATATAACCAATTAAAATACTGTGACCTCAAAGTCCTGCCCCACAAAAGGTTTTTTTCTATTTGACACAACTTGTCAAAACATTGGGTACTTTTTCCTCACTAAATACTTTCAGGCTGTGTCTCAACTTACTCATTGGTATTCGGCAACTTGCTGATACAATTTACTGACAAAATATAGCGCTCTATTTTTTTTCAATAAAATGGTCAGATTATATGTGCAAAGATGATTGACTTAGTCAATTAAAGTAGCATTAATTTTAAGTTCTGTCTTCACAAATTCAGTTCGTTATCCATGGGCATTAGGGAATTTTAAAGTTTATTTTATTGTGTTTATCTGAGGAAAGTAACGACCCATAGCCTTCTTTTATCAAATAATTACATTTTCTGATTTTACAATGTGAATCTACTAAATTAATTGTTTATAAAAGGCTAGTACATATTTCAGTTTGCATATAATATTAGTTAAAATTAAAATAATAGTGTGGCATAAGAAAACTTTTTTAAGGGTATGAATTCCAATATAATTAGAATTAAATAATGCAGTAGAATTTTTTGAGTTATACTGGATGATAATAGTACAGCATGTTGATATTTCCGTTATCGTGTTACTGAGTGTCTATTAAGGAAGAAATACAGAAAAGAGGAAAATAAGAACTTTTCACTTACAAGGTCACCAAATTTTAAAATAGTTAATATATTTTATTTTAACTTTTTGATAGTTGTTTTTAAAACATAATTATAATGTTACATATATCTACCTTGGTTTCCTGCTTTCTTCAGTTCACATTATAAGTATTTTTAGGACTATTTTACACTTTTCACATAGAGGATGGTTTCATTTAGGCATCAGGAGCCAAACTTTTGGTAGCAATTTGGCATTAATGTCTGGGGAGCCTCTTGATGAAAATATACAGATATGACAGTTTCCAGACACATGAAAGTTTCTAAAACTAATAAACAGTTTGTTCTGTTTGGAAACAAAGCAAAAATCAAATAAGAATCCAAGGAAATAATATTTAATATATACAAAATGGAGCATATCTGAGAAAAAGGTTACTCTCAAATAAATCAGAAGCAATCACTTGTATGATATGTGAAGGAAACTGCAGTATTGCCCAGCTGTTAAGGTACAAACCTTAGAACCAGAATAATTAATTATGAGCAATTTACTTAGCTTCGGTATTCTCATAAAGAGTTATGCATAGTTATGAAGGTGAAAGATACTGATAGAATTTTCCTCCTTCCACCCTCTTGTAAACCTATAACTACCAGGGTTTAATTCTGACCATTCTACCTAAACTGTCCTTTTCAGTGTTCATGTTTTGAAATCAAGAGATTAATTTTTACTTTTCCATCTTACTTGATCTTTCAGCAGCCTTTAATATAGTTCCTCTCTCCTCCTTGAAATACTGTTTTTCAACTGTCTTCCAGATCACCCCCACTCTCCTAGTTTTCTTTGTATTTTTCTGGCATATCCCTTGGTTTTATTCAGTGGTTTCTCTTCGTCCTCCCCAATCTGTACATCTTGGAGATTCACAGAACTCACTCTTTGCTTCTTGTCTGTTTTCTGTCTACATTCACTTCCTTGGTGATCTCTTTTAGTTTAGCATTAAATATTATCTAAATGCTGATTATTCCCAAATTTTTATCCCTAGCCCAAACATTTATGCCAACTCTAGGTTCACATATGTAGCCAATTTCTCAAACATCTCCACTAGGATTTATAATAGATACCTCCAACTTAATATGTCCAAAACTAAACGTATGCTCTCTCCCCACACACCTAAAATGACTTTTTATGAAAGCTTTTTCAGGTACAACTATGAAAAACATTAACTTCTCTCCCTCTCACACTTCATATACAATTCACAACAAACCTTATTGGCTCTACCTTATATCATTGAAAATTCCACCACATCTCCCTGCTTACACTGCCGCCACCTAAACCACTGCCATTAAACAAGCACCTGCACTTATCTGGATTGATTATTGTTGTATCTTTCTGACTAGTCTGCCTGGCCCCCTATAATCTGTTCTCAGCATATCAGCCAGAGTCATCATTTTAAAATATATCATATCATTTTACTGTGCTCAGAGTTTTCCAGTAGCTTACGATCTGATGGTATAAAAGAGTAGGTATAAATGATAGCTTATACACTTGTACCAGAATTAGGACTTAGCCCCCTGTTCGCTATCTGATCCCTCCTACCATTTTTCCCCTCTCTCATTCTACTACAGCCCTGTAGCCTCCTTGCTACTCTTTAAATATTATTTTCAGCTCTTGCCTGAGGGCCTGTGCGCTTGTTCCCTCTGCTTGGAATGCTGTAGACACTCGCAAAGCTTGCTACCTCATTCCTATAGGTTTTTACTCAAATATCATCTTCTCAGTGAAGGATTCTTTTGTCATACTCTCCAAAAATTTAAAATCCCTACACGCTTTTGTTATCACTGCACACTGTGGAACATACTATATATTTTACTTAGCATGTTGTGTTATCTAAGCTCTTTGAAGTTAGAAATATTTGTTTTGTTTATTGCTTTATTCCCAGTACCTAGAAAAAATACTTAGCATTTAGAAAAAGCTCAATAAATTTGTGGAATTATTTAAATAATTATTGAATGAACAAATTTTAAATGAGTACATTTTCAGTTCATAGTATGTACTATTATTATCATGCTATTGTTTTCATTATTATACTAGTATTGTATATAGTACTGATTAGTCCTTATGTGTAGTGTTGGTCTTCCATCTTGATTGCGTTTCTATGGGAGAAACATCTTCTAAATTACCTACCTGTAACCTCCTATCTGTGGGGAGAGGCATAGGAGGGAAGGTAGTTCTTTCTTTTATTCAACAAAATGTGAAACAGATAGGACACACAGAGATCCCTGAGAGGGATGTCATGAGAAAATATTTACACTTGAGGTGGACTTGGGGGCTACACAGTGCCATGGTGTGATTTTAAAGATTATCAATATTTCTAAGATAACTGGATACAGTTTATAATATTCAATTCAATGTAGAAGTAGGAGTCCTAACAGTAACCAAATCATTAGAAAAGATGATATATGTGAAATTCTTAAAGAAATTGAGATTTTTCAGCCTGAAGAAAAGAAGTGGCAAGTTTTAGGTGTAAGACAGAGGGCGTTGACCAAATAGTTTCTATAGCTACCAAAAACAGAGCAAAAGAAATTAAGAATTGGTCTTTGGCCCAAATTGTAAAAATTTCCTACAAGTTAGAGTTGTTAAATACAAGGGTATGTTATTAATAAAATTATCTTTATGTGATAGTTTTTTTAAAAAGAAAACCTCTTTCCTGGAATGAATCCATAAACTAAACTCTTAAGAGGGATTTGGATTTTAGGTACCTAACAATGCTGCTGGATGCAACGTATTTCATTAGACTTTTCTCTTTTCAGTAACGAACAGTGAAGGCTAAAATCTTTCAGACATGGAGTGAGCATCTTTTTGTTACATACTCAATAGTAGAGATACAATATTTTTGAGCATATGATTACTTTCACCAGCTCTTCCCCTAGAGGATGACAATGTCATATAATAGTAATAACTATAACATCAGCTAAGATTTACCTGTCAGGGTCTTTCAGTGAGCACGTGCCTATGTTATCTGTTTCGTTCTCCAAACAATACTTTGAGGTAGACATTATTTTTATATTCATATTACCAATGAAGAATCTGAGGCTAGAAGGTACTGCAACACACCAAAGGCTGTGAATCTAACAAGTAGGAGACACAAATATGAACCCAGGGCTCTTAACCCCTGTTCTGTTCTTTCCAATGGGCAGTAGAATGCTGTGTGCTGTGCATGATATGGGCAACTCAGCTGCTTGTGGTGAGTCCTTTACCAGCTCTGTGACTTCCTGTGAAGTTTTAAATGTCTTTGGCCTTCATTTCTTCCATTTATAAAGTGGGGATAATTATATTACCTATATCATTTGTGAGGTGATTCATATATACAAATGGTGGCTAGTATATAGCAAATATTCAGTAAGTGTAAGGGATCAGAAAAGAATAGTTACATGTTATGAGAAGAGAGAGGCAAGTTTGATTTTCAGTGATTGCATGATTGTAAAGAGCGTTATTGAAATACTTGCTTTTGATATTAGCCTTGAAGTATGAATAGTGTTCAACTAGTCAAAGAAAGTAGAGAGCAAGATGAAGTGGTTGAGAGCACAGGCTTTGGGCTTAAATGAGCTTGATTTCTAGTCCAGGCCCTGCCAATTACTAATAAATTTCTAGGGCCTCCGTTGCTGCATCTTAAAATCAGGACAGTAGTGATAGCTAATCTCATGATGTTGTGAAGATTAGATGGGTCACTATATGCAACAGGGCTTAGAACAGGGCGTAACACATAGTAAAGTTAGCTATTTTTATTATGAATTTACCTGTGTTTTAGGACAGATACTCTGGAAGTAATAAATGGTATGAATTGGTAGAAAGAGAATAAGAGATACAGAAAACTATGATAGACTTCTGTAAATTAAAATTAGCAAAAGAATTCTTGTAAATGTTAAGAATACTACAGGCTGTAGTGTTTTCTTAGAAATAGGTATAAATTATGAAACATGCATACATATTCACTCATAAAATTGAAGAAAAATATCCAGGAACAACTAAAGGACTTATCAAATTTACTGTGAGTGAGCTGAAGTAGAGAAGTTCTCTGAGGAAGGGTGTATTTTCTTTTATGATACAAATATATATTTGAAAATACTATTTTTATTTTGTATATATATAAAATAAATCTATACATATAAGAAAAAATGATTACTTCCTAGGCACTTCTGCTATAATATATCCCAATGTCTATTGTTAATGTCTCTTTTTCAAAGCTTTGTGTAGCCTTTTACTAATGAAAATCTTATCCTCCTGTATTTTAATTCAGAGCGTAACATATTGACACCAGTGTCCCATGACGAGCCCTTAACTGCCTTTTCCCTGAGTTTGAGTTCTATAGTATTGATGCAACTGTCCAGCTTGGGGAATTTGAAATACCTGTTTTAGAAGTCCATGTTGAATGCCTGTGATACTAGCGTGGCAGCTTCTCTATGGAAGCAGTTGGTTGATATGAATAGCATTTGTCCTAACATTAGTTTTAGAGGAGATTATTGTGATAATCATCATGTAAGCCTTGTGGCGCTCTTAGAGATGTCCTAGCTTCCTACTCCTGTGAGGGGAATTTTCTCTTTCAGTTGTTGAAACAAGTATTGTATTTTTGAAATTATTGTATTGTATTGTTGAAAAGTTTTGTATTCTTTCTAAGGCTATAGAAGAAAGTTATTAGCATAAACTTAACTAATGAGTTAATTAAATGATTAATTTAAACTTGATAGGAAAGAAAAACAAGTACATAATTTCATCTAAAATACCATGTATTTTTATATCTAAATTTTATATGATAAAGTGTTAGTCCAAAAGAGTTGAAGATGTAAATTTAAGTTGTTTTTTATTTTTTTGAGGAAGCTTAGCTCTGAGCTAATATCTGCTGCCATCCTCCTCTTTTTGCTAAGGAAGACTGGCTCTGAGCTAACATCTCTACGCATTTCCTCTACTTTATATGTGGGATGCCTGCCACAGCATGGCTTGCCAAGTAGTGAGTAGGTCCACACCCAGGATCTGAACCGGCAAACCCTAGGCCGCCGAAGGGGAATGTGCGAACTTAACTGCTGTGCCACCAGGCCAGCCTCAAATTTAAGTATTTTATGATGGTTGTAATAGAAAATATCATCAGAAGTGACTACAGAATGTTCTTTTTTGTTTATTAATGAAGAATGCACTGATACCTATACTTCATCTTGTCAGGATTCCTGAGGCAAAGGCCCCAATTAAAAAAATAAATTGAATTAAAAGCTAGCAATATCTAGCTATTTAGGATTTTTTTAATGTTTGAAAAAATTTTACTCTGGCAAATTTTTTTTGATAGTGATACTCATCTCCTGAAATGGCTAGTGTTGTGAGCATATAAGGTATGATGCTCAATTTAATATTAGCATGTCATTTATTTCTGTACTCTTTGAATATTATATATTATCTTATGACTCTGCCATTTAGTAACTCTATCATGTTAGAACATTTTACATTCTCTGTGCTGCAGATTGGCAATATGTTGAACGATGATAATGTTATTTAGTTTGTAAGTTAAGATTTTTAAAGAGATAGGCATGTAAAATATCAAGTGTAACATTTACAGTTTCAATAGTTAATAAAAGAAATTGTGCCTATTACATGTTAGAGACAGTTCTGTGTATTTCACGTGGGTTACTTCGTTTAATCTCAGTAACTCTTTAAGATAGCTCATAGTCCCAGTTTTATAGATGAGCAAATTGAGGCACAATCATTGTAAGTAATTTAAGTTCATGTAGCTAGTGTCAGAGTTAGAATTTGTAATCAAGCAGCCTGGCTTCAGAGCCAGGCTTTATGGATTGTTTACTAGTTTTATATATATATTTTATATGTTATATGTATAATTTGTGATAAATCATTGGAGGAGTGGTCAAATCACTCAATAAATGGTATATCTTGTATTCTACCAATTTATTGTGTAGTGGATGATACATGAAGTCTGAAATATTGAGTCTACTAGGCAAAATTATGTTATGTTTGTCTTGCACAAAAACCTATTGTGCATCTCCACTGCTTCTGGTTCTTTTTTAAAAGGACAAAGTATTTACTTCATGTTTTTTGAATATTTATTTACACAACTGTTCCTTCCACAGAGTATCAAGCTTCTTAGAAAGGAATCATACATATTAGTGCAGTGTCTAGAGCACAGTAGATTTTGAAAAAATATGTAGGATAAATGAAAGAACAAATAAATGAAGCCATTAACATAGATGGTGAATTGGAGAAGGACATTCTTTCTTTTTGGGGGGAAAGTTAGCCCTGAGCTACATCTTATGCCAATCCTCCTCTTTTTTTGCTGAGGAAGACTGGCGCTGAGCTAATATCCGTGCCCATCTTCCTCTACTTTATATGTGGGACACCTACCATGGCATAGCTTGACAAGCAATATCTAGGTCCGCACCTGGGATCCAAACACAAGAAGCCCTGGCCGCCACAGTGAAATGTGTGAACTTAACCGCTGCACCACTGGGCTGGCCCGAGAAGGACATTCTAAATGTGTTTCACTGTATGTGCAAACAGGCTGAAGTTAGAGATGAAGATAGGGCATTGAGAGATCACCAAAATGCAGTAATGATAGTAATGGTTACTATTCTGTGTCCTCCAGTGGTCTTTTAAATAGTAACCGTACCTTAATGTCTTCATCAAGTTTTGAACATCTGGGTTTACATGATATTGTAATAGATGTAATAAGGAGTAATTATGCGTTCATGTTCTTAAAACAGTTCTAGCAGTTATGACAAATCTTACTTTAGCCTTAGGTTGAATTTCTAGAGGGAACATTTAACAGTAAGATATTCTCTAAATGGCAAGAAAAAGAAAAAAATGCTTATCTGTTAATGGGAATGGAAGACGAGATGAGTATTGTAGGCTAATATCATTACGCCCAAGCCATAAAGCAGTGGTTATGACATTATGACTATCATGCAAATGCTACTTTTGAGTTTACTTGACTTGACCTTGGAGATCACAATGTCAAATACAACGCAAAAACCAAAAAAGCCTTCAATACAATGTACTACTCAGAAGTTTAACTCATATATATATATATTTTAATGTAAGATCTAGTTTTCTTTAGCTCTACAGAGACTGCTGTAGGAACCAATAGTTTGGGAGATGGAAAAGCCATCGAGGAGATTCTCAGCAAACACTGGCTAGTTGAAGTTCAAGATCATTGGAGCTAAACTGTCCCAAGAAGAATCATATCATCGATATATTGGAGGCAAGGGAAACATACCCTCCTCGGTGGTGCTGTCCTCGCGCTGCATTTTCGGCTGATCCAGACATGGTTTGCAGGTGCTGCTGCATGTCAGGAACTCTCAGCTTTTGGATCAACACAAGTTTTGAGGGATGCTTCGTGGAAGCAGCTGTAAACTTGCTTCTGCTTCAAAACTGAAAGCAATTTTTAGAATTCCTCAAGCTCTGCAGCACGTCATTTTCCTGCCTAAACAGTATAGAACTGTAGAATGCCAGTTAATGCCCTTAGAAGCTGCAAATATTAACTAAAATACTAATTTTCCATATCTTTTCTTTTTCTTTCTCTCTCAAGTAACAGAAAAATATGAGTATTTCTATTTTGTGTAGTTAGAATTCTATATAATGCCCACAATATTTTCAACATACAGTGAATGTAGATTGATGAGAATAATGATGAAAGGAGGAAAGATGATATTTATAGAGCTTAGAAAAGCTATTATCTTAATTCTGTTGTGAAGCTTACTTTCTCAACAAATTAGACTACTTATTAGATAATGGATTTGAACTAAGGTTTACAATTTACAACTTGATGATATGCTACTTTCCCTGAAAATAGAGAAGTAGTTTTAGTGGGAAAATTAAGACATTATATTTTTTAACAAGAAATGGTTGCTCTATTTTAAAACAACTCTTCCAATATGTATAGAGTCACTAGAGAGGCTGAAAAGGTTCTACATCTCTATAAAGCCACAATTTTATGGAACATTTAAGTGGCAATACTTTGGCTAGCTTTACCATCAGCCACATAAACATCAGTGTCTATTGACACATTATAAAGGCATAAGTGGAACACAGCCTGGCATGCTGCTGTCTGTGCTGAGTTTTAATAGTGCATCTGTATCATTTTTCCCAGTGGAAAATAACAGGATGTCGCCTTGTAATTTTTTTACTATGGTATAATAAAATATAGCCGTAATAAATAGCATCTAAGCAAATAAAGCAGATCTGGACTGAATCCATTTTGCCTTCATCACTTAGTATAGCTCAGGCTTTTAAGTAGTTGTGTATCCTAAATTGGCTTAATTAGATCAAGTTGCATTTGACTTTCTTTGACTGCAGTGAAGTAGAGAAAGATTTTATTTTTATTTGCTATTTAATATTTAGGTAATATTTTCAGTATATTTGCCTTTGTACTCCAGTGTGTTATTAACACAGTTTGTCCAGATTGTAGTCTAAATTGTGCTCTGATTAAGTTAGTTGACCTCTTAAGCTATTATTGCTGTTGTTTTGTTATTGTTACTATTATTATTCTTATCCCGAATGCTGATAATTAAATAGTTCCAAACCAAGAGTGTTGTACACGGTTAAGAATTTGCACAATTGGCTGTGAGTGTCCTGGGAGCAGGAATAATGTTTAATTCAGTTTTCTAGCTTTGTTAGCTAGCCCAGCTCCAGGTTTACTGTGGCTTTGTTTATTTGATTGATTATTGAATGAAAATAACTATAAACAGCTTTCTTACTTGAAATCTAAGTATATAATGGGTCTGCTTTTTCAATGTATTTTAAAATTTCACTGATTTTAGTAGAATGAAGGTTAAAGGTACAAGTTGAAATATAGCATTTCAAAGCTGTTGCCTATTAGTGGGAATTTTGCCAAGTGTTAGAAAAGAAGAAATGGATTTTGGGGGTGAAAAAATGATTTCAGCCAAGTTTTTCAAACCTCTTTTCTGCTGCTCTCCCAGAAATACCTTGTTCATCTTTGATCTTGATTACTTTTAAATTTCTTTGTTTTTAAAGATTGGCACCTGAGCTAAGAACTGTTGCCAAGCTTTTTTTTTTTTCCTCCTGCTTTTTCTCCCCAAATCCCCCCAGTACATAGTTGTATATTTTAGCTGTGGGCCCCTCCAGTTGTGGCATGTGGGACGCCGCCTCAGCATGGCGTGATGAGTAGTGCCATGTCTGGGCTCAGTATCCGAACCAGCGAAACCCTGGGCCGCTGAGGCAGAGCGTGCAAAGTTAACCACTCAGCCACGGGGTTGGCCCCTGATCTTGATTTTTGACTGTAATAATCATAGCATGCTCTTCTTAGAGTTATAGTAGGTATGTAATAATCATGTAAGAGCGGATAGATGTATGACTGTTTTCTCTAAAGCATCGTCGTTTAGTTTTAAATACTATCTTGAAGCAATAAGAGACATCTAAAACTTCTTTTTCATTTATAGTTATAGGAAGAGTTATATTTGCATATTTTTATCCCATGTGAATTTGAGAATTTAACTTTGTTAAAGGGAAAAGTAGAGAAAGTAGAAAAAAATTTCTTATTTTAACTATTAGCATTCCCTTTATGTCTCCTGAATGCATACTTTAAAGTAAAATGGTTATATTCAGTAACACTGTAAACTAAATTGGGTACCAAGTAAATTGAAAAAAACTCAATATCTTATTCAGGCAAGTAATCTCCCCTGTGTTATGTTCTTTGACTTATTATTCTGAAAAATACTGTTTCAATTTGACAGACCTTTTTAAAGAGTTGTCTTGATAGCTTGTGGGCAACATTCATTGTTTTTAAAAGGTCTATGAATAAATATGCTTTTCCTCCCCCCAAAACCAACTAATTAAAAAGAATTCTAGTGGACATTATTTAGAAAGTGTGATATGAATTTTCTCCCTCATGGGTATGTGATACCTAAAAAACTTAAAATGTGGGTTTATTTACTCTTCTTTCTCTCTATATAATATGTATAAATAAAATAAATACACTTTAATGTCCTCAAAAGGGGTGGGTAAAAGACACACCTATGTATTCGTATCCTTTAAACTTTATCAAGGGTGTTAACTTTTAATTGTCTATAATACCAGTATAATTTGACCGTATCGATTCATGACTAGTTTGAATTGTACATGAGTAAAACTTCAGTTACATAGAATCTTGTTTGGGTGGGGAGGTTCTTGGGTAGATAAAAATTGAGGCAAATATCCACCCAATTCAAGTGGCAAAGACCAGATGTTTGACACTTTGGATAAAAACTGTTTGCAAAGCTTTTTCTCGATAGTTTCCCCCGCAGCTTTAGGTCTTTGTAGTGGTTTTTAGTCTGTCAGTAGGCTGCCTCTCCTTCTGATTTCTATTTGTTAGAATGTTATAGAAAATAAAGAATAACTGAGTCTCGATTGAGGGCCTTTTCGTGAGTCAAGTGCTTTGAGTTTTGGTGCAGTGTGACTTTTTTTTTAAATATATTTCTCCATATAGGACTGTATGTTATATTGGTCTGATTTCCAGGTAGTGGAGTCTTAGATAAGGGCCTTATTACTGTGAAATATAAAGCAGACCGTTTTAAAGCTCTCAGTACTGAAGATTTTCTGCTTGAAATCTTATACAAAGGGAGAAATAAAGCTTCATGCAATGAACTCCAGGCAATGTAAGAATGGGAGAGAAAAAAGAGGAGAAAGCGGAGAAGCGGTGCAATGAAATCTGATATTTGATATGTAAGCTAATCCCTTTGAGTCCTCCAGCCAGATTTTTTTTTGTCACTTGTGCAGAATCATTTCTTTATTTCCTTCTTTCTGCTTTTTGATCCCACACCCTGCCCCCTGCACAGTTGGAACGTTCCCAAAAGACTTTGGCAGAGGTCAGTTCTCAGAAGCTTTTTAAACTTTAGTTAGAATACATTTATTGATTTTTTTTAATGACCAGAGGAATGAGGATTTTTGGAAAAAGCTCATCTGAGATTCAGTGTCTGGCTTTGGCAATCCGAACTCTTTTAAACCTTTGGGACCACTTCATTAGACGCCAGGTTCTTATCTGTAGTAAAACTTAGTCAGGATTCTGGCATATTGGATTTTTTGTGGGATTGATATCAGCTGACAGTTTGGCCTCATAGACATTGGAGTTAGAAAGTATTTTTCTAGAACTGAATAATGCAGTCAGAGACTGCCTAAGTGTATAAAAAAGCAGGTACTCTTTCTAAAAAAATTCAGTCATGTGCCTGTAGAAAATATTTAGTAGTATGTGTTGGCACAATAACTTTTCTTAGGCTATTTTCCCTTCATGTAATAGTTTGAGATTAAACTATTTTACTTGTCTAAATTAGCAATGAAGGGAAAGTACATTTTTGTGAACTAAAAACCTGACAATTAAGGATAGGGTAATGTTTAAAGAAAAAGATCTTTTCATATTTCAGAATTTCTGTTTCAATGCATTTTTAAAGTTTGTTGCTTAAATTTTGAACATGAAGGAGAACACGACAAGATTTCCTGCTTCCATAATTCTGAGATAATTCTCATATGAATCAGGAAGTGTACTCCCTAAGTTATTCTAGTTGATATTGTCCTAGCACCCATATTCAAGGTTAGGCTCTGCTGTCTGTTTGGCTAGTGTCAAAGGAAAGGAGATGGAGCGATTATAGAGTGTTTAAATAGTATACATTGAAAGCTTACTATTATGCTGACTATTATTATTTCAGAATTATTTAGAGGTTATTTAAATAGCAAGTAGCTCTAATACATTCAAAATGAATTAATTTATATGCAACCTTTCAAAAATGCATCTATTGTTAGAATTAACATAGTTAAAACGTCCATACTAAAGCAATCTACAGATTCAGTGCAATCCATATCAAAGTCCAACAACAGTTTTCATGGAAATAGAACAAAGAATCCTAAAACTTATATGGAACAACATAAGACCCTGAATAGTCAAAGCAATCCTGAGAAAAAAGAACAAAGCTGGAGATGTCACACCACTTGATTTCAAAGTATACTGCAAAGCTATAGTAATCAAAACAGCATGGTACTGGCAGAAAAACAGACATAGAGATCAATGGCACAGAATTGAGAGCCCAGAAATAAATGCACACATGTTTTGACAAGAAGCCAAGAACATACAATGGACAAAGGAAACTTTCTTCAATAAATGGTGTTGGGGAAACTGGACAGCAGCACGCACAAGAATGAAAGTAGACCACTATCTTACACCATACACAAAAATTAACTTGAAATGGATTGAAGGCTTGAATGTAAGATCTGAAACCCTAAACCTCCTAGGAGAAAACATAGGCAGTGCACTCTTTGACATCAGTCTTAGCAGTATCTTTTTGAATACGTCTCCTCAGGCAAGGGGAACAAAAGAAAAAGAAACAAATGGGACTACATGAAACTAAAAAGCTTCTTCATGGCAAAAGAAATCATCAGTAAGATGAAAAGACAACCTACCAGTTGGGAGAAGATATTTGCAAATTATGTATTTGATAAGGGGTTAATATCCAGAATATATAAAGAACTCATATAACTTAATAACAAAAAAGCACACAACCTCATTAAAAATGGGCAGAGGATCTGAACAGACATTTTCCAAAGATATACAGATGGCAAACAGGCACATGAAAAGATGTTTTTAGGGAATGTTTTAGTTATTAGGGAAATGCAAACCAAAACCAAAATGAGATATCACCTCATGCCTGTCAGAATGGCTGTTATTAAAAAGACAAGAAATAAGTGTTGTAGAGGGTGTGAGGAAAAAGGAACCTTCATACACTGCGGGTGGGAATGTAAACTGTTGCAGCCACTATGGGAGAAAAATGGAGATTTCTCAAAAATTTAAAATAAAACTACCATATAATTCATGTATTTCTAGCACCCATTTATTCAAAGAACACAAAAACACTAATTTGAAAAGATATCATGCACTCCTATGTTCAGTGCATCATTATTTACAATAGGCAAGACTTGGAAACAACCTAAATGCCCAGTGACAGATGAATGGGTAAAGACACACACACACACACACACACACACACACACACACACACACACACAACTGGAATACTACTCAGCCATGGAAAAGATGAAACCTTGCCATTTGTGACAACATGGATGGACCTTGAGAGTATTATGCTAAGCAAAGTAAGTCAGTTGGAGAAAGTCAAATATCCTATGATTTTACTCATGTGGAAGATAAAACAACAATGAACACATAGCTACAGAGAACAGATTGATGGTCACCAGAGGGTAAGGCAGATGGGCAAAAGATGAAAGGGATAAAGGGGCACATTTGTATGGTGACAGATGGCAACTACACTTTGATGGTGAACATGCTGCAGTCTATGTAGAATTTGAAATATAATGATGTACATCTGAAATTTATGTAATGTTGTAAACCAATGCTACCTCAATTAAACAAATAAATACAAAACAAAACAAGAATACATGTATTATAAAGAACAAGGTAACTGTACTTTTTTCTTTGTACATCCACCTTAAAAAAAAAAGAAATATAAGTGCACTGTAAACTACATATTCAAAGAAAAAGGGCAATCAGTGTCATTTGGATGATGCGTACTTTGAAAGTTAATTCCATAAAATTTGTGAATTGCAATTTCCTATTTTAACAGAAATTCCAAGATCACGCTTTTTCCTTCTTAACTCCTCTGTATTTTGAAAAACATTAATTATTCAAAATTCACTATATTGCCACTGAAGTTGAAACAAATGAACATTGATCTATATAATCCTCTTCTTAACAAAACTTCTTAAATACTAAATTATTGTTATATTTTATTACTTAGAATGCAAACTGTTCAAATTATTTTGAACTGTCTGTCATAGAACATATAAACGTATGTACGTTTTAACAATTATTATTTCATTATTAAAGTAATAATTTGGATTTCAGTATGTTCTACCAGAAAAATGATTATTTAAAAGCATAGAGAGTAGGCACATTTTATTATAAACGAAAGAAACTTAATAACTCCTGTTACTATAAAATTTGGAAACCATGATTAGGATTCAAATATGTGTAATTTATGTGTAATTATAGTCACAACATAGCCATTTTTGAGGGTAAAAAACACTGATTAAATAGAATGATTATTTTTTATATTGATCACTTGAAAACTATTTGTCAAGTGGAGAAAGAAAAGAACATACATTGCTGAGGAAATAATCTTCCTGGAAGCCCATCAAGTCTTCTTAGGGTTAGAGCAATGGGCTGCTGACTACTTGTAATGCAGAAGGGTTAAAAGGAGAGCAGGAAACCCTTCTGCCCCCAGCCGTTAATCCATTTTGCTCACATAGAATCTCCATTTTGAACCGAGTCTTTTTCTAGCTACTTTATTGGTTCTAGCTTTCAATAGTTACATCTGTTGTATATTTTATCATCTTTTCTCCCATCATAGGAAGCTTCTCATTTTCCTGTATATGGTAGAATGCTGGAACTCCTTCTGATAGTGAATTATTCACAGCAGGTCACAGTTTCTCCTTTATTATGCCACAGGCTAATAGCTGAGTACTCCCTTACATTGGAACAAGCTAAAGCATCTGTGAATTGCTCTTAGGCTAAACTCGAAGAAGGAGGTGCTTGTGGGTATGAAAGCTTTGGATAGTTTTGGATACTTGGGAGAGAATAACGTCCTTGCCTTTTAGTATCTTTACAAATGCTAAAAGAGTACAGCAGAAACAGACCACTGGAGGAATTACCACTCAAGTACAATGCCTTAGCTGAGTACCTGCTAGGATGAGAGTTTTGGTGTTATACATGCCTTGGACTTCTGGTTAACTGATTAATCAGGACATTGCCATTTCTGTGAGGGCAGAAACAATCTCTGTGCAATTAAATTGCAAACTAAAGGAGATAAGTAACAGGCCTAATCTTTGGTTTTGATTTTAATAAATAAAAACTCTTCTCTATGAGGGTAAGAACTTTGTATATTCTTCTCTAAACTTCAATATTACACAGAGGCTGGGTATATAGTAGACACTGATTAAGGAACCTTCCCCTCTCTCTCGTGTCCTATCCTACTTTTTCCTGTCCTATCCTATCCTGTCCTCTGTATGTAAGCGGGCAAACTGACTGTCACCATAATGAGTTGATTCCCTTATCTTGCATTAATTATAACTTATTTTGATATTTAGCTAAACAAAATGTAAGAAATTCAACGTTTTATAAGTGAAAGTGTCGGGTAGTATATTGATTAAGCTTTGAGGATTATTCTCTGTTTGGATTATCTGTAGTCCTTTTCCCCTAACAATAAACTATAAGTTGTCCATGTACTGTATATTATTTATATCCTTTATATAAATAAAGGCTGTTGGCTGTTCCAAAAAATATCAGTGACATTTTTTTCAGTGGGGAAGAAGGTTAAGAGTAATTTGTTCTTTTTATTTATTTATTTTTTTATTGAAGTAACACTGGTTTATAACTATTTAAATTTCAGCTGTGCATCAATATATTTTTATTTTTGCATAGACTACATCGTGTTCACCACCCAAAGACTAATTACCATCTGTCACCATATAAAATGTCCTTTTACTCCTTTAAATAATTTATTCCAATTATCATGTTAAAGATGAAGATGCTAAAGGATAGAAAAGGTAAGGGATTTTTCATAATGTAAAATAAATAACTACTGGGAGTGTTTTCATTTTAACATTGGTCTTCTGGTCAACATAACCTGTTCTTTCCTTTATTATTCTCTTTTTTTTATCTTACTTTGCATTTAGTTTGCTCTTTTCTTACTTGCTTAAGATGGAAGTTTTGGTTATTGATTTAAGAACTTTCTTTTCTAATATACGTGTTTAAAGCTATATATTTGCTTTTAAGCACTGCTTTAGCTGCATTCCATAAATTTTGACATTCTGTGCTTTAGTTTTTCTTTAGTTGAAAATATTTTCTATTTTCTCTTGAGATTTCTTCTTTAAGTGCATGGGATGTTTAGATTTTTTTTTTTCTTTTTGGCTGAGGAAGATTCACCCTGAGCTAACATCCATGCCAGTCTTCCTTTATTTTTTAGTATTTGGGCCACCAGCACAACATGGCTGCTGACAGAGTGATGTAAGTCTTTGCCCGGGAACTGAACCCGGGTCGCTGAGGCAGAGCACACTGAACTTAACCAGTAGGCCACCAGGGCTGGCTCTAGAATTTTTAAAAAAATTTCCAAATATTTAGGGATTTCCACAATTTTTTTTTTTAAGTTTTGAATTTAATTCTGTTTCGATTAGACACCTCACTTTGTATGATTTCAGTCCTTTTAAATTTATCAAGATTTGTTTCATGACCTAAAAGTCTCGGTGAGATAGGAGAGAGATGGTAGAATTTACAGGCAAAAATGCTACAGAATCCCCAGTGTTCTTACCAAAAGTAGAGTAGTTTTTCTGGCATAAACACATAACTTATTGGATGACTGGTTAATTTCCATAGTCATGAAACAGTTGTTTTTGACAATTTTATACAGTTTTATCATTGATTTAAAATTCCGCCCCAAGGTACCCTCCTTTATAAATTGGCTTACATTCCTGGGGCCCATGAATGGCCGTATGTAGAAAATATGGTGCATTTAGGACTAAACTTTGTACTCCTGATTTAAAATACACCAGGACTTTAGAGATGTGTTTGTGTTGAAAGTGTTGAAGCTAATTTCATGGGAGCTTGAGATCTTAGCATAGTGTTAGCATGGTATTAAAGCTTAAGTGTAGAGAAGTGCAGAGAGCATTCTTGGTACAGGGGATTACATCAACAAGCCACTCTGTCTGAGGAGCCAGTCAGCAACCCAAGCTGGCTGATGTGGAAATTCTATTTCGTAGAATAGAGTAGTGTCAAGAAGATATTTGTAACAGAAAAGAATATTTTCATCCTATAGAGGGTCTGGAAAACCAGACTCGATGGAAAGCAGTAGAGTGCTTTTATGGACTACTGAGCTGAAAATTATCATGAGGAAAATGACTCATCAGATTATTCTGGCCACTATTTGCAAGGTAGCTTTGAGAGGGGATAGAATAGTACTATAAGAATACCAAGGTTCTATGCCATATGTCAGGTATGGGGCCAGTGATGAGATGATGTAGTAGCAGGTAGCCGAGCTAAGTGTAATATGTCTTGGAATCTTATCTTGGCACTGTCATGTGATACCCATGATAATGTGTATGAGTTGCAGCTTTCTAATCTGTAAAAGAGGAAAAATTCCTTCTCTGCCTACTTCACATAGCTGTGAGGATTATGGTATTGGAAATAGAGATGAAAACCAAACCTGAATACTCTATAGAGAGAATAATATGGCGACTGGATGATGGTTATCAATAAGAAATGAAAATGGAAGATATTTGAAGATAACCCGTAGACCAGTAGATTGAGAGACTGAAAGATGGTAGTTGGAAAAATGATTTGAACGTCATGAGTAATAAGATACCATTTGAAGCCCTGGTTGAAGATGTGGAGGTAAAACATCATAAATGCAGTTAATGTGTCTATTTATAGAGCTTTGTCACATATTTTCGTATTTAACTTCTGAATAATTTGAAATGATAGCTATGAAGGCTATATACTTTTTTTACAGATAATAAAATTGTGCCACCCAATAATTAACCATTTGTTAATTCTAAAAGTGATTTAAAGGCTAACTCATAGACACAAAGGAAAAAACCTGCCTTATAAAGATTTCTCTAACTCGTTGTATTTTTTTAATCTCAATTCTCACAGACCTTTTAAAAGATATCACTGTCATCTTACACTGCAAATCATCTTTTAACTGACACCAGAATGATCTTTTGAAAATGTTTGTTCATGTCACTTATTCATTGCCTCATGAACCTTTACTGGACACTTCAGTAGGAGATGTCAAATAATTTTGGACTTAATGCTACACAGACTAAGACAATAAAATATCTTTTCTTCTTAATTCCCGGCTAATTTTTACTGGGATATCCTGGAATCTCATTTAAATATCAGAATATGAAGGTGCCTTCTAATAGTAAACAGTGTTATGAAATTTGGGAGATGATTATTTCCTGCAAAATTCACTTAAGAAAGCTTATTTTTTGCTTTTCCTTATAAAGATCATTTTATCAAATATGGACAGTGATAGTCAGTACAGTGCTATTTGTGAAGGTTAAGGATGAGACTCTGAATATGGACCACTTGCATTCAAATTCTGGCTTTGCCACTCCGTGTCTCAGAATATTTATTTGTAAAATAAAGTAGGTAATGTTCATACTAACCTCAGGGAGTTTTAGAAAGGTTAAAGGAGAGTATAAGTAAAGTGTTTAAAACCTTTAAAAATTTTTGAGATTAAATGAGAATATAAATATAGTGTTGAAAAATAGGAAGTGTTTAAAATTTAAAAAGATTAAAAAGAGTGTGTGAAGAATATACAATCTCTTTCTGTCACTCTCTCATTTTGTTCTTTCTATCCAACTGAAATGTAAATGTGAACTCTATGAGTGCTAGTTTTGTCTGTTCATTTCACTCCTGAGTCCACAGGACTTAGAACAGTCCCTCGGCACTAAGTAAATATTTGATGAAAGAAAGAAGGAATGAATGAATGAATGAATGAATGAAGTCGCTGTACTTTTTAAACTTACTATTTCAGGATTAGAAAATTTACCTTTAATGTTCATCTTTATCATGTATTCTTATTTTTTTTAATTGATGAATCGAACCTTAGTGTTATTTTATTTTCCGTTTTTGATGTCTTACGTATGTGTGTTTACAAGGTTTCATCTAAAGCATAGATTAATTTAACTTTTAATTTTTAATTAAAGTCATTTAGCACTCATACCCAAAGTATTTCCATTTAATTTACAAGACCCAGAGTGAATTGCTGGTGAATTGCTTTTTATGTCACTTTGAATAGTAATAAAAACATATTTGTATGGATTCATTTTCATCCAAGACAACCAAATTTTTATATCCTCCATTGAGTGCTTTCCTTTGAAAGTATCACAATGCTCAAAAATAATTCTAGGGCCGGCCCGGTGATGCAGTGGTTAAGTTCACACGTTCCCCTTAGACGGCCCAGGGTTCACCGGGTCGAATCCCGGGTGCAGACATGGCACTGCTTGTCAGCCTTGCTGTGGTAGGTGTCCCACATATAAAGTAGAGGAAGATGGGG
This sequence comes from Equus przewalskii, assembly GCF_037783145.1. Classification (NCBI taxonomy): domain Eukaryota; kingdom Metazoa; phylum Chordata; class Mammalia; order Perissodactyla; family Equidae; genus Equus; species Equus przewalskii. The sequence continues at coordinate 72,277,279 of NC_091833.1, read as the reverse complement.
ATGGATGTTAGCTCAGGGCCACTCTTCCTCAGCAAAAAGAGGAGGATTGGCGGCAGATGTTAGCTCAGGGCTAATCTTTCTCAAAAAAAAAAAAATTCTAGGAGCTGGTTTTAAAAACCTGTTTTAGATCAAGTACACTAATTAAAAGAAGAAATTCAACCTTTTACTTTTTACTGATGGGACACTATCGCTTGATATGATACCTTTTCCTGCCCTTCTCTGATTTTCTGTTCCCTTCACCTGTCTACTCGCTTTTTCTTTCTCTGTGTTTTCCCTCAGACATGGGCTTCTTCCTCTTAAGGAGGCTGTGACCCTGTGTAAGCTTATTTCCTCTGAGTCGTCTGCTACCTCTTAAGTGCCTTAAGTGGCTGTGATTGAGTGAAACACTGAGACATTCAATAGCCAAACCGTAAATTGAAGATTCTCTGTCCTTCTGAACAAACAGGAAAGGAAAAGGACTTGTAAAGATAGTTATGTAAAAAAATTCACCTTGTTGACACATACACTGGCACATTTTTGTTTTTGGTCTCAATTTATGTGAGGCCAATACAGACAATTTCCAATAAATAATTTTAATTTTTTAACTGAAAAACATATAAGTGTTTTGTTCACCCAGTCAGCATTTTTAGGCCCTATTGGGAGCTTGGTTCTTTAGGGAGGGATAATACAAATTGAAGAAGTAGTCACAGTTGCTGTTCTCAAGCAACTGACATTATGTGTTCTCAAGCAATTCACATGATAAGCAATTTATATTATAAGTAGGGTTCAGCAAAATAGAAGAATATACAAAGAAGTATGGGGGCATCAGGGGAGGTACAATTGGTTCTGTCTGTGGTAGAGTGTGGCTCTGGTAAGATCAGGGAGAACATGTGGAATAAGTCATGTGTGGATTTCGGAAAGTATTTCCTAAATAGGAGAACAAAGATCTAAAGGGTGAGCATATTTGTAGGAGAGCCTGTACTGTCATTACTTGTGATTTTGCAGATATGTAGAATATTTGCAAGATGGAACATGCTTGTTCTTCAAAACATGGGCAAAAATACCTTTTGTAAACAGCCAGTGATTATTAAAGGAACATACTTGATTTGTTGAAAGAACAGCTGTGCAGGGAAATTCAAGAAGGTGATTAAAAAATTACTTTCAGTTGCCTGTTCAAGTAGTCAAGTGTGCCTTTCAAATATGGGTTGGGTTGCTCTTGTGCTACAAAATCTCACTAACTGGACAAATATGGGTGGACATCCACTAGAAAAAATACAGTAAGTTCCATTGCTCTAATATTTCAAGATCTTCAAGTAATATATAATGCTTTATTAGTGAATATTTTTCCATTAATTTGTTTTCATATATATCTGTGGGTAATCAGTAGTGATTCTATAAAGGAGAGCTCAATTTTAATTTTATGCTAATGAGTGTCTGCCCATATATAAGTTCTTATTCGTTTGATGACAAAGATAATGGATTTTATCTTTGTTTTGGCACATATATGATTACTTAGCGCTTTGCTAATAGCATAGTACTCCTAATAGCATGATAAATACTGAATATCATAATAATTAATGCAGCTGAGGCTTGTATAAAGCACTTAAATGAACTCACTAGATAGAAGTTCAAAAATTAATATGACCAGTTGTAGAATCATTAGAAAGCTTTGAAATCCCAAAGAAAATGCTTTGAAGGACATTACTCTTTTCTTGTGAAATATCTGGCATGTTGATATTAGTTTAATAATAAAAGAAATAGAAAATGTTATGGCAATTTAAAAAAAATGAAGACCAAAAAAACCCTGTAAATCTACTATTTAAGTAAACTTATTTTTGTTTATTCATTTCTAATATTATTAAAATCTGAATTTGTTTAAATTATTGTAATCACAATCTCTGTGTATGTACATAAATATACAGAGCGTGTGTACTTGTGTGTCTGTATGATTGAGTAGCAAGATATACCAACATGTTTCTCAATTTTTTTTCCGCAGCAGTTCTAATGATAAAAGTGATTAAACACATCCCAGGATCTTAGCTGGAAATGCCTGTTGCAAGAAACCAGAAAATTTCGTGAAAATCTCAGAATTTATTTTTAAAACTTGCATGTTCTTTTAAGTAGGAAAATATTTAACTTTATACCTACCAAATTCCTTACCTTTTCCCAGTGAACATTATAGTAAATTAGATGGTGTGGGAAGATGTGTCACATGTGAATTGAGTTTTGTTTTTATACCATAGTTCTACTGCCATACCCCAAGCATTGTGGAAGAAAACATACTTGGCAAGCAATAAGAAATATATGTCTGCTCAAATTTTTCTACAACTGTAGCCTTAAAATATATATTTTTTTCTCATCATCTAATTTTATTTTTTACAGCAATGTTCAAATGTCCAGTAAATTGGAGGAAAAAAAACATGGACTTTTAGCAACTGAAGAGCAAATTAAGGTAATTATTAGATTATCGTTGCCAATCATAACTGTTAGTAATTTCAAAGTGTATTTAATATATTTGCATTCAAGTTAGTATATGCTTTTATGAGTATTATACTGAAAATTCTATGTATTGTTTAATGAGTTACTAAAATGGAATTTTGTATATTTTTGAAAAATAATTTGATATTTGTTGTGAACGAATACGTAAGTACTGTAGTTCAAAGTATTTGCTGTTATGATTAAGTATACTCCCGCTATATGAAAAATAAATGGGCTACTAAAAATAAATAATTTTAGTAGCTCTCTGTCTCTTTCCAAAGGCACATAGCTATATTAATGTCTTAGTGGAATAACTATTCAGAATTTTAAAATTAGTGCATGTATACCAACACAACTTATTAAAGTCATTTTTGTTTAATTCATTTCACTTGCTCTGAGTTATATAGTCATGATGGTGAATATGAATATTAGGAAATAAAATGTATTCATTTTATAGCACCAAGATGTTTAATATAAAACAGATTATTTTCATAAGTAATGTTTTTATTTATCACAAATGTATTTATGGAGTACAACATAAAAGACTCCAAGGAATATAACATTAGGCCAGTACATATATTTGCTGCATCTTCTTCAGCAAATAATTTGAAGGCAAAACAGGCCTTTATGTTAATCAATCAACAGTAAAATTGGAATTATTTTCTTTTTCAACTCATTGATGTTAATTTCTGTAAAGTGACTTTGCAATGTTATAGTGTAAATTACTATAAATATACAGCTTAAAAGTAGAAATATCAACTTTCTTATTTTTCTTCACATTAAAATAATTCATGTTCATTTAATTTTGACTTGGTATAAATGGTATGTATTATAAATTATTATAAATTTATTCAAAGATTCTGTATTCTTCTTTTTACTCTAAGAGTACCAAGTGACTTAAGACTATAAAACCATTGCGCTCAGCTTTGTAGACACTAAATTTTCCAATTGATATCCCTTCTTTTAGATATTTTTACCTTAATTTCTTTGTCACTTCTTTCTTGTGCACATTCATTCATATATGCAAACAATTAATATTATTCCTATTTTCAAGAGTGGATATGATTGAATTTCCTTTATTTGTACTTACTAGCTTATCTATACATTAACACATAAATTTTGCACACATCCTTATAGTGACTTGAAAATGAAATGAGTTTTTTGGTACTTAGTGAAATAAATAAATTAATTAAATGAACAAAAACAGGCTGATTCAATCATCTTTTTTGAAATTAAGCCAAGCACAACTTAGATGTGCTTGCTCTGGAGAAATTAAATGCTAGTGGGAAAGATATGGCGCTCCAAGGGAATTATTGCATACATTTTAAAGAATCAGTGACAGACTGCTAAGGAAACAAACCTGGGAGCAGGTCACTTTTGCTGGAGGCTCTTGAAACATTCATAGAAGTTGCAAAATTCACTGAGGGGTTGTTGCGGCCGGGAAGGTGAGGTCATGCATTCCAGGCGAACAGAATAGTTTCTGAAAGGGTACAGAAAGGAGCAAAGGATGGCCACTGAAGGATTGATATTTCCAGTGTGGTGAAGGATTACACATGTGGTAGGACAATGTTAGGAGATGAGTCTGGAAAAGTAGGGTTTGCAACAGCCTGTGCAATATCATGTTTGCCATGTTAAAGCTTAATTTTTCAGCCTAGATGTCTCTAGAGTGGTTGTCCATAGGGTTGTGAGAAGAAAATTTCAGGACCTCTCTTGATAGTTATTTTTATTAAGAAATATAAGAAAGAATTAAGATCTTATAATATTTAATGTGATCACTGCTGCAGGCCCCCAGATATGAAGTTTCTGGAGGAGTCATAGACATTTTTGCAGTGTTAAGTGATTGACAGTATTTGCTTCCTTGTTTTGAGGTATAATTCATATACCATAAATTCACCCTTTTAAAGTGTACAATTTAGTGGTTTTTAGTATATTCACCAAAGTGTGTAACTATCACTACTGTCTAATATAGAACCTTTTTATCATCCCTAAAAGAAACCTTATACCCATGAGCAGTTACTCCCCATTACCCCCTTACCCCATCTGCTAGCAACTACTGATATACTTTCTGCCTCTATGGATTTACCATATAAATGGAATCATACAATACCTGGCCTTTTGTATCTGCCCTTTTTTCTTAACATAATGTTTTTAAGTTTCACCTTTGTTGTGTCAATCAGGACTTAATTTCTTTTTATATCTGAATAATATTCCATTGTATGGATACATTACATTTTGTTTGTCCATTCTTTAGTTGATGGGCATTGAGTCTTTTATACATTTTGGCTATTGTTAATAATGCTCCTATGAATATTTGGGTACACGTCTTTGTGTAGGCATGTGAATTCATTTCTCTTGGATATATACTTGAAGTGGAATTGCTGGGTCCTATGGTGACTGTATGTTTTACCTTTTGAGGAACTTCCAAACTGCTTTGCAAAGTGGCTGCTGCATTTTACATTCCCACCAGAAATGTACGTGTTCCAATTACACCATATCCTTGCCAAAAGGTACTATTGTCATTTTGATTATAGCCATCCTAAGAAATTAAGTCACGTGATATCTCATTGAATTTTGATGGCCATGTTTGTTTTTAAGTGTATTTTAGCATACGGATGTTACGTATGTTTGGATAAGTACATTGTCAATTTTTAACTAGACTAGTCCTCATATTTAGACAATTGACTTTATGAAGTGTTAAATAAAAGTTATTTGATTAGTACATGCAACATACGTCAACAATAAAAAAAATGGCAGAGCTGACATTTTCCCTACTTCTATTATGGGATATTTTTCAGATTCATTATATGATAGAAGCATTGACAATCTACTCAGATTTATTAAAAATTGCTAAAAACTTAATATAATCAAGAAAACTATGAAATAGGGATTTATCTCATATCATAAGTGATTAAAGTTGTTCGACAAATGTATTTTGTCTCAAGATGTAGCTTGATGATTAATAGTACACAGCAACACAAATACAAGACTTTTAGTAACATCTGGAACACGAATGCAAAGCTCTCTGGGTTTTTCAGCGATGTTTAAAGTCATGCTCCATCTAGTCATTTACACATTTTCCCTAAACTTTATGATGAATCCTTAGAAGCCTTATTTGAGATTTCTTGCAGGGAAGGAATAAAATCATTAGAGAAACCACAGTTCTTCCTGCTGTGGTAAAAATGTCTGAAATCACACAAGAAAAATTATATGGCAACAAATAAAAATGTATTACTTTGTCAGCAAATACTGTTGGAAGATGACATTAAAAATATTGCTTTAATCAGAAAAAAGTATTAGAACAAATTATGAAGTCTGAGAGATTCACTTTGCATTTGGAAAAAATATCTGTATTTTTAATGTGTCAATTTATGATATTTGCTAGTTTAATTTTTTAAAATCAGGTTTATTGATGTCTAGCATATATGTAGTAAGCTCTTTTTAACTTACAGTTTTGTTTTGACAAACACATAAAGTTGTGTAAGTATCACCAAAATCAAGATATAGAACGTATCCGTCACCCCCAGAAGTTCTTTTATGCCCCTTTGTAGTCATCCCTTTGCACCACTATGAGCCCTGGAAATTTCTGGATTCTATTTTAGTAATAAAATACAAAAGAAAACAAACAAACAAACACCTGAGAGGAAGCAGAGTAAAGAGGTGGAGTTTTGAAGGCAGACTCTATGTATGACCTTGAGGGTGTTACTTACCCTCTCTGTGCTTCAATTTCCTCATCTGTAATATGGGGTTAACAAAATCGTCTACCACATATCACTTGGAATAGAGCTAGGCATGTCTAAGCACTTAAAAACACTGTTTTTTTGTTTTTTACAAACAAAAACTATAATTTTTTGAACCTCAAAGGAGAAGATATATTTTCTGCAGTAAATGACCTCTTTGAATGGATTTAACCACAAAGCATCAAAGTTTTCAAAATAATAAAGCCTATTTAGAAACAGTACTGTCACAGAAGTTTTGGTTAATGGCTCTATTCTTCCAATGCCTTAGGCACAGATCCTTGGAGTGATTATTGAATTTTCTTTGGCACGTATCGCACATCCATCAGCACATTCTGTCCGACTACTTCTGAGCACCTCCTCAGCTACTACCTTGGTTCAAATCACAGTCTCTTCTTGCCTGGAGAATTACAACAGTTCCTGTTTTCCTGGCTCACTGTTTTCATTGTATAGCACTCAGCGCTGTTCCATCTTCATCTTCCTCTGCGCTCCAGCTGCCCTGGCTTCATTGCCATTCGCTGAACGCACAAGGCTACTCTACCTAGAAGCCTTAGCCTTTTGGTCTCTCTAGCAATCACATTCTCCCTAGTTATTCCACGGCTTATTTCCTAGGCTTTAAATCTCCTCTTCTCATGGCAGCCTTCCCTGAACATCCTATTTAAAATTATGAAACTGCCTGGGGACGCCCTCTGCCCTCCTCTCCTGCTTTATTTTTCTCCAGATCACGTTACCACATTACGCACAATTTTGTATGTTGTCTTTTCTCATTAGTTAATATATTCTTAATATTTCCTCTTTATAGCATCCTTTTAATTTCTTTTTTTATGTGTCTTTTATATTGTACCACTGGCCTTGCTCATCAATTCGGACATTAGAAAGATCACTCTGGAGGAAGTGTGGGTGACCCTTTGACGAGAGGCGGGAAGATTATTTGGGAAAAATTTGCAATAACTCAGGTGAATTATAATGAAGATCTGGTTTAAGGCAACAGCACTGGGGATTGAGTGGTAGTAACACATTTGGGACTATTTGGAAGGTAAAATTTATGGGTCTTAGTGACTGATTGCATTCAGGTAGTGAGCGTTGAAGTCTCAGTGGGATGAATCTCAGGTTTGAAACTAGCAACCCTGATGGCTGGCGGTGCCATTTACTGAGCTTTAGGGAGCAGAGCTCTTTGTGTGTGTTTTCTTTACTAAAATAATAATTAGTGTTTTTATAGAAATAGTAATGCTTGTCTTTTACAGAAATAACATCCAGAACTAGATGTTAATTTTTATATCTAGGTAGGAGTGATCTCTACAAATATAACACCTAAACCAAAGCTCCTTAATTTTCTCACTTCTTTAATCATTTGTTTATAGAAATTAAAAAAAAAATGTTTTGGTTTGCTGTGAAATTACATTTTCTAATTAATTTCAAAACCGTAGTCAAAAAGTACAGGATGTAAAACTGGCCATGGGCAGAGTAAAAGCACATTAATTATTGAGGCAGTCATCTCTGCTTATTCCATTCTTGGAGATATAGTGGCTGTCAGAATCTGTCAGCTGTATAGTTAGCGCCCTTCAGAATTTACATGCATAAATGGCGACCTTTGGAGATTTGCATAAAGATAAGTCTGGCGTTCAAATGATAGCTGCCAGTCAGTTGAGTAGTGTCAGCCACTACTTAAACCGCAGAAGGGGCCACAAAGCAGTGAACAGCAAATGGACTACATACGAACCAACAATAATACTTTTTCACTAAACAAAAATAAAACCTATTTTTACTACAGTTTTACAAAGGTTAAAGAAGTAACAACCAATCACTGAATATCCCTGGATCAGTATTTTTGGTGTACATAGCTTTTCTTACTAAATGTTTCTGTCAAAACCTTTTATGTTTTAAAATGACTAAATTTTAAAATTTAATAACTTAAAATATTTATTAATTTAATATTATAAAATTAATGCATACTCTTCTAGAAAATATTGCAAACAAAGAATATTAATTTTATCCATAATCCTACACCCAGAGGAAACCGTGGTTAACGTTTTAGTGTAAATTTTTAGTTATCTTTTAAATAAATAAGCAAATATACATAACATATTTATAGGCTCATATATGTGCAAGTACCTTTCTGCTAGCATCATACTACATTTTATTTGTCATAAATACTACTGAGAGAAGCATATCTTTATATAAATCTTTTGGTACACAGGTGATTATTTCCTCGAGTAGATTTTTGTAGTGAAATTATTGGGTCCAAGTGTGTGACTCTTTTTAAAGCTTTTGATACATATTGTTAAAACTTCCTTTCAGGTTTCACTTCCATAAGCTGTCTTTTTACCTGTATCCTCACCTTCCTTTGATCATTTTTAAATGTTGTATTTTAAATGTCTGGTAAAAGCTTGCCACTTAGGGAATGTCACATTAAAACCTAAGTAAGGCAGAAAAATAATTTTCAATTTTAAAAAATCTATCTTTTCTTTGAGTATTGTTACAAATTTCAATTTCTGTGTAAGTAGCATGTCACTTATCACTTGCCTCACCCATCAACCTAAACCTAAAACATTCATGTTTCAGCACAATGCAGAATACCTAAAACAAAAGCAAAAAATAATGACAACAAAGTGAAGAACTTCGAGCATTCAAAATAATTGTACATAAATTCTGTGTAAGACTATCAGAGCAAATAAAATGTGTTCCGCATCTCCTGTCTTTTTTGTCATACATCTCTGCGTATTTTCTTTTTGTTGAGGAAGATTAGCCCTGAGCTAACATCTCTGCCAATCTTCCTCCACTTTCCGTGTGGGTCACCACCACAGCATGACTGATGAGTGGTGTAGGTGTGCGCCTGGGATCTGAACCCGGGTCACTGAAGCAGAGTGCACTGAACTCAACCACTACACCATGGGGCTGGCCCCATCTCTGCTTATTTTAAATGCCCATTTCTTTTCCTACTTTGGCAAACAAAATTGTGACAACTGTAATTTTAGAATGCAACCAGACCTCCTTTAGATTTTTCATCTTGCAAATCCCTGAACCATGTTCTTTAACTCAGTACTTTAAAGATAAGACATAAAGAGTAGTTAACAATAAATGCTATGAAAGGGTACACAGTTTTTTACTGATATAGTTAAACATGAATTCAGGCAATATGTGGGATGTGTACTAGTCCAGTCAAAGCTCTAAGATGACTATAATATTCACTTTCCATTATTTATTTATTTGTTTACTTTTATTTTTTGGTGAGGAAGATTGGCCCTGAGCTAACACCTGTTCCCAATCTTGCTCTTTTTGCTTGAGGAAGATTGTTGCTGAGCTAACATCTGTGCCAGTCTTCCTCTATTTTTTGTATGTGGGATGCTGCTTCAGCATGGCTTGATGGGTAGTGTATAGGTCCATGCCCAGGTTCCGAACCTGCAAACCCTAGGCAACTGAAGTGGAGTGCGTGAACTTACCACTACGCCACCGGGCTTGCCCCTCTGTTATTTATTTTTATGGATAAACCCTGAACTAGCAGTGAGGCAGATGGAATACTGTGTCTTGATCTTTGTATTTGACCAGATTTTCTTTGTCCTAAACTGGCCACTGCTGCCTCTAACCCACAACGTTGAAAAAATATTATGTGGTTCAGAAAAGACTGCTCATTTCTATCAGAATCAAGGATGCTATACTGAATAGAGAGAGATCTGCTCTATGCCTTAAATATTTATAGATTGGGGTTTTGTGCCACAGCTAAAGGCTAAAAACAGTTCATTATTGGCTGTTGATTTTCTTTGTTTATTGTTTGCAGGAGAGGGATTTGTTCATAAATTTTTGAGTATATACATTAAAAATTAGCCATTGTAAATGTTTGAGGTATTTTAACAAATGTGTATACCCAGGCAACCATGATGGTTATTTATCTGTCTATATCTCTATCTGCCTATTTATGCTTATAGTTTTGTTTTGTTTTCTATGTGCAGTTCTATGAGATTTAAGAGTTGTATAGAGTTGTGTTTTCATCACTGCAAGTAGGGTACAAAATAGTTTTATTACCTGAGAATTCCATCCTGTTACCCCTTGTAGTCATTATCTGTCTCTGTCTCTAACCCTTAGCAACTGCTGATCTGTTCTTGATTCTCATATTTTTAGCTTTTTCAGGATGTCACATGCATGAATCATACAGTGAGTAGCTTTTGAGACTACCTTCTCTGACTCATCATAATGCCCTTGAGATACATCCTTATTTTTGACTATATCAAATAATTTATTCTTTCTTTATTGCTGTGCAGTAGTCCATTGTACGGATGGATCAATTTATTTATCCATCCACTCATTCAGGAACATTTGGGTTTTTCTAATTTTTGGTGAAAATAAAGTTTCTATAGACATTTACATGCAGGGTGTGTGTGTGTGTGTGTGTGTGTGTGTGTGTGTGTGTGTGTGTGTGTATGTATCTATGTGTACATAAATTTTCACTTCTCTATGGTAAATACCTAAGAGTTGGATTGCTGGGTCATATGCTAAGTGTATCTATTGTTTCCTTTTTATTATTTCTATGTTTCATTTCTCTTCCTGGATTTTGTTTCTGTTTCTATTTTATTTCTATTTTAAATGGCATTATATAAAATGGTGTTAGACAGAAACTTTAATCTTCTTCAAGTGCTGAGTTATTAATTTTTGACAATAGCCCGACTATGGCAAGACCTGCTTTTATCGGTTTCTGAATTTAGGTAGGATAAATTACATCATCCAAGTGGAAAATGCTGCTTTTATGATTTTTTTCCTTCCATGATATTTTCGACTTTTCTTTAAAAATGATCTTGTTTCCTTTAGTAAATGATCCCCAAACATCCAACCCCTGGGACTACGGCTTAACTGCACTGGATGCAACATTTAACAGTTTTATTCTAACTTAAGCTCATGTATTTTTTACATAGAAAAGACCCTCATTGAGAACATATTTTGCAATATGTTCTAACAAATTTGGTCATCTAGCATTCAAGACCTAGCAAGTTAAATTAACCAAATTATAGAAGAATAGAAATACTGAAAACTAAATATGACTCTGACATTGTATAATAAGGATACTAAAGTCATCATGAAAAATTTAGTAAATATAGCAGACTGGATCCATTATATGTCAGAGCAAAGTTCCCCTATGTATCTAAGGGCCTCTGAGTTATACACTTTTTACAAATGTGGTTCCTATTAGGAAGAGAGCTGGATCAGGTTACCTTTACTCTGGGCCTGGTCTTGCCATTAACTTGCTGTGAGGCACATCTTATAATCTCTCTGGATTGTAGTATTCTCATTTGTCCAATTAGTGAGGGCAACAGTAGATTATCCATAAAGTACCTTCTTGCTCTAAAAAAACAGGATGCTGCAATTCTGTGGTGATCTTGGGTCATTGAGAAGAAAAAGTTAGTTTGTGTGAGTGTTTAACATGCTTTGGTAGAAGGCAAGGATGTGTATAATACATTTTAAAAGACTGTTGAACAATACTTAAAATTTTGAAAAACAGTTTTGGTGCTTAGAAAAAAATCCACTAAGTGTTCCAGAAAGTTGACTATTATAGAATCATTAATTTCCCTACTGTTTTTGAAAAGTTCAATAATTTGAAAAATTCTGGATGTTGTTTTATATTCAGTAAATACATAGGTAAATGTAAAAGTCGTATCCCCATTTTTTAGTATTATAGGATTTTATTTAGAATTGTGTTTTAAGATTTTTTTTCCAGAATTTCTGTCAATACAATTTATTTAATTAGTGCCCCACATGCTTATTAAACATAGGCTTCATAATAAATTCTGCATTTATTCAAAGTGAATATGTATTTTCCTAAACAATTTCAAGCTTATTTACTCACAAGAAGAGGAAATGAATAAAAACATTACCTGTGGTTACTTTTGCTTAAGGTAGAATGACTACTACTTCATTAAGTAACATATTTCAAAGGCTAAGGAAGATCATCATGAATCTTGAAGAGGAATGAAGATCAAAACACACTAATTTTAATTTACTTAAAAAATCATTTATTTACTGCATATTATATTAGTGTAGGGTGTTCCTAAGAACTCTGCTGTGTTCTGGAGTGATAATGCTATTCTGACCTAGAGAAAAATCAAATCTAATTGGGGATACAGAAACATGTATAACTAGCTATAAGATGCTAAGTACTATAATAGAAACATGAGAAAAAGGGAGTAATTAATTCAGAATAAAAGACTTTGGGAAAGCTTTGCAGAAGTGGTATCATATGGGAAGAATTTTACTGCTGAAGAACAGAGATTGGACCTTCTAAGAGAGTGGTCATGGCAAGGCCAGAGTATCTATTAGATAATAATGAGTAATCTGTTCTAGGGAAATATGCTTTTCCTGAGTGGTAGAGTATTGGGTAAGGCTACTTAAGAGGAAATTTAAGGACATATAAAGAGACCCTCTTTATGTTATTATATATTGAGCAGAGACCTAATTGTAGGTATTATAGGGACCCTGTTGTTTTAGAGAGCAATATCTCTTGCAAGTGTGAGAGATGCATTAGAAGTGGGATACAACAATCAGATAAACAACATAAAATGGTGGGGTGGGGCTGATAGCTACAGGATTCTGTGGAGTGTTCACAAACACCAGGGCTCTCAGCACTGATGAAAGTTCAAATGGTGAACGCCCTTCAGTGCACTTTTAAATAAACCTTTGAAATCTATCCCTTTAGAACTCATTTAGCCCAGGAGGACCACATTTTTTTCTTCTTTAAAACATTGTAAATTTTATACTTAAATAAAAGTTTCTTTTATATCTTTCCAATCCATTTAATGTACAATATATGCATTTTTTATTCCTTGGGTCCTAAAATGTGTTAGTGGAAGAGAATTTAATTGCTTAAGAAAAAAGGAAAAATAAAGCAATTGGATTTCTTGGTTTGGCTTAGTGCTGCCTTCAGTGTTCTGAGAACAATAATGCAATTAGCTAAAATGTTTATCCACAAAATTTAATTCCTGGGGAGTATCGTCTCAAATTGCCTCTTACAAGTGTAATGGAAGCAAGCAATTGTTTGCTGGCTTTGTTGCCAAAAAATTGTGAATGGCTAGATTTTTATAAAACTTGGTGGCAATGCGTATGGAATCATGTAAACTCTCCATTGTAAATTTGAATGAAGAAACTGAATTTTGTAGACAAACACTTTTTGTTATATTGTCTCTCAGTGTTCTCAGCCACGAGGGAAGAAATCTTTGGTGTTATTAATTATTCTTCAAATGAAGTTTTTCATAGATTTCTTTTTCATTTCAACTTAATTTCATCCTTAATTGAATGCATTGAATTCGCAGTATTTTTGGATTGTCAGTTTATGGATAATCTAGTGATAAGTAGTTGAAAATGAAAGTTTGATATTTATTCTGGCCATGTATAAATATCCAAAGAAAATGACTACTTTTTATCATTATACCTTTATCAGTAAATATTGTAGGAGTAATTCCCTCTGATACTACCTTTGAAAAGACTTACTAATAAGAAAAGAGCAGAAGAAGTGTATTATAAAACCTTGCTGAATATATAGCTTCTGAAATGTTATCCCTGGATAAAGGCTATAGAGATCGCTTCTGATAACTTTGCTTTACCGTACTATGTTATTTCAGGTGCTTTCTATCTTGATGGGACTATTTCCTAGCTGCAGTTAAAACATACTATTAAGTTAATCCTATATAATAAGTGTAATAAAAATATGAAGGTTATAATATGTTATTAAATCCATTCAGCAAAATATCACAATGAATTAAAGGTTTCTTTTAAAAAATAGCCAAATGTAACTCATTTGAAATAGATGAGAAAATGATAAGATAGCTGAAAATGTTTTCACTGGCATTGACTTCAATAGAATGTCAAGGAATAAATTTAATACAAAACAATTTGAAAAACGTTGATGTGGAGGGGAATAGCTCAACCATTAGTTTGCAAAGAGTAGCACTAATAGGTTTCTTTTATTCCAGCTTCTGAGAGAGCACATTGTGCTAATGTTAATAGACAAACGAGGAATAATGAACTAATGGGGTCTCCACCAAACTATATTCACTATGAATTGAAGACCACGTCTGAATTCAGATTGTTTTCAACTTGCATTTGATATAGCCTGTTTTAGATAGAGAGGGAAAGGATTTATTTGTGAAGTGCTACCTACAGTGTAACTTTCTCTCGAATGCTTGACACATTTCTTGTACATATGACATCCAGTGACAGAATTCTTTTAACTTTAGCTATAGCAGAATGTAAACTTTTAACAAAGTTAAAATTAATGAAATGACATTAGATTTTTTCCCATTATGTGTATGCCTGTGTATTATATTTAGAATGCAAACTCAGTTATAATGTTGGCCCATTTCTACTGATAATGATCATAAAGTCTTTAAAGTAAAAAAGAAGACTTTTAACTATCTTTGATAATGCCTTAGATAAATGAGAATTGGGTATTTTTAAACTTTCATTGGGATGTACATATATCAAGTTACATTAAAACACATTTGGGGGCTGGCCCCTCTCCACTTCAGCGGCCCAGGGTTTCACCAGTTCGGATCCTGGGCACGGACATGGCACCACTCATCAGGCCATGCTGAGGCGGTGTCCCACATGCCACAACTAGAGGGATCCACAAGTAAAATATACAACTATGTACTGGGGGGAGTTGGGGAGAAAAAGAAAAAAAAAAAGATTGGCAACAGTTGTTATCTCAGGTGCCAATCTTAAAAAAAAAACACATTTGTTACGTTAATCTGGAAGGGGAGATTCTTATTTTGACTTACATTGGAAAATTATTGCCAACTTGACTTATTTGAACTGAGTTCTTGAGTAGTTTATCATTTGAAAGGCTTTGATCTCTGACAACATAATGCATAATATGAGTAAAAATGAAGAGCAACCAGCACACTTTTGGCTTTCCCAGTCAGTGCCTTTTCTGCCATACCCAAGTTTAACTCCTTCAAAAGGAAAGTCTATATTGTTGTTATATTAATGTGTAATGTAGTTACTGTAAATCTATGTGTTTTGCAGCTAATAAATTAGTTTGTAAGTTGACACCAATAACGTGTATTTGCATAGTGCTTTGACTGGCCTTTTTGATGCTTCTCACATTCAAGTCCACATCACTGAGCGTCTCTTATGCCCCAGGCACTATGAAACACACTTTCATGTAACTTATTTAATAATCGATTAACCTAGTAAGGAAGATATTCTTACTATTACCACTGAGAGGAATGGAAATTTTATTTAGTAGAATAAACTTTTATATTTCATTATTAGTTTGCAATATAATAAATGTAGGTTAAAATATAATATATAACAACAATAATAATGCAGTTTCTAGGAGTTCACTTTTATAGAAAATGTCATCAAATCATTACATCACCATTCAGCAATCATTACAAAATTATATAAGGCTAGGGCTTTTAAGCAAAAAGAGTTTTCTCTCTTGCATATTAATGTAACCCCTGTTTTATTTTTCCTGTAACAATTTTGCCTTCTTGTTCTCACAAAACTTTCTAAATTTCAAATCATTTTATAAAAGAATTTAAGGAGAAGGACAGGAGCAGGGTTATCCTCCATTTCCCTGATCTGGCCAGCATTAAAAACAAATAGCCAAAAATTTATCCAAAAGGGAAATGGGGAAAATGTGAGGATATGAAAATATGAAAGCACATGATCTCCGAAGGTCCTGCTTTTTAAAACTGTTGCAGAGACCACCTTAAACCTCCAGAGAATTATGAATTTCACAGCGTCATTCTACTTCTCAATTCCTAGTTAGCTGTGTTATTTGCTCACCAACTTTTCCTTCCTCTTTTGCACCACAGAGCTAGAATGCCAGTGTTTTTAAGATGCTCAGGAGATTGGTCCTGTTTCTTGTATTTTCTAAATGCTACATGTCGGTACGTATCTGGAAAATGTGAATAACCGCAGGAGTTGCTAATCACCTGTAAAACATTTGAAAATGGTGGCTTGTCCTTTCAGGCTCCTGAGGGCTATGTGAATCTCTTCTCTCTAAGAATCATTTCTTCAAAGAAGAGATGTAAAAGTTTAAAGATTCTACTTCTTCCCCGTATTTTACTCCAAAGATGGTTGGTTGTATAGTTGTAGAAATAGAATGAGTGAGTAATAAATCAGTCACTGGAGAGCCATAACACACTGTATTTTGAACAAGTAAGTCAATCTGGACTTTGTAAAGTAGATGCTCTGTTGAAATTTCTGGAGTGAACCATTCTTCATATTATTTTAGAAGTCTTTATCACACCCGCAAGGCTAGACTCTGAATGATGAAATAATAAAGTGATGCTACTTTTGATGTATTTTATTTTGCCTTGAGAAAAAGATCATTGAACAATGTTTCACTGAAACTGCAGACCTGGAAATTTGTCAGTGTCTTTTCTGATATGCCCCAAAATTAAAAATAAGGAATGGCTGAAATGAATTTGATAAAAAAGTAATTTATTGAATAAGAAAGCAAGCTTTGGAACTCTAAAAATAGAAAATATGATGGTTTTGGCTTAGAATTTTGGATTTTGATGCAAAGGATTCATTTATATACATCCTTCATTAGGTATCATGGAGTGAGAATTATTAGCCTCTGTAAATGTATTGACAGTAATGACACCACAGTCCAACTTGAAGAATCTGTTTTTTTTTCACTGAGATAAGTTACATTATTTTTTTTCTTGTCTATCACACTCAAAACATGGCAAAGAATTTCACATTTAAAGTCTTCATCCAGACTTGATTAGCAAGTTTCATTCATCATAGTCCTATCTATCAACCTTAATCTCATTCAGTGCTACTTAGTAAAATAATGTCTTCCTTCATGCCTTTCCTGGCTTCCCTAGGTTTGCTGACCACTCTACCTTTTTGGTTTCATCTGTGCTTTTATCATCGAACTCCATTTATGGAGCCTCTGATTCAGACTACTGTTTTTTTTTCTTACATATTTGATTTCCCTCGTATATTCCTGAAATAGGAACTAACAAAGAATCTTTCAAATTCTTGTATTTATTTAGATAACTGAATCAGATGTGAGGTGGAAAATGTGTAAATAAAAGAATCCTCTCTTCTGGTTTTCCCCCTCTCTTCTCTTTTGCATGTGCTTTCTCTTCTTCCTCAAGTGTCTTCCTAGCCCCTCGTCCCCCTCCACACGCAGACCCACACACCAGTCCTTTTCTCTTCTTCATTCTTTCTTACTGCAAAGGAAGGAATAACTTACACTAGGGTCACTTGAATTTATTCACATGTTCTAATTAGAAATAAAAATCCTGAATGGACCAATTATAGGACAGGACAATTCCTTACTTGTAAGTGCAAAGTATATGGAAATAGAAATTGTCCATAGAGTCAGACGTTAGTAAAAATATTATTTATTCAAGTATCAAAATGGTGTTTGAAGTAAAAATTGCTTACTTCAGTTAATCGCCAAATCCATAGTTAGAGATAAGTAACATCAAATGAACTGCATGAACCTCTCGAGAATAGAGATAATGTTTTTATATTTTTCACAATAGGAATTAGTATTAATTAGTAAAAGTGCTGCTGACTTGTTTAGCACTGCCTTTGAAAATATTTTATGGCTAAAGATGTAATGAAGCAGATACTTTTCAATATGAAAACGAATTTTTAAATGACATACATCATATGTCAGACAATAATGTATAATAAAATTATTAACTTCTTATTTCATCTTTTGGGTTAATTCCATTAATTTTCAAAATCTATTTTGTATTTTATATTTTATAATGTAATATATTTTATATTTTGTACTTTATATTTTAAAGTGTACGAATATATTTTGTACTTTATATTTTACATATACTTTATATTTTAAAGTATTTATGTTTGTAAATAAAAGTAGAAAAAGATGCCAAGTAATAATCAGAGAAACGTCAATCTTCTGTAGTGATTGAATAAAAATGATAAATACTTAAAACTACTAGTACTTTTCTCTTACTGGACATATGAAGGATACCATTTAACTTCCATGGGCCTCAATTTCTACCCTAAAATTTGAGAGCATTGGTCTTCATGGCTAAGGTATTCTCCTGACTCTAAATGTTTAATCTTTAAAGTCTTCCCTTTTGCTCTATAAATGTAAACTCTTTCCTTTGGGATTTTAGGAGTGGAGAGGAATGTCATTTGTGTTTGCTCTCACATATGATAAGATAGGCAAGAAGCCCAGTTGGAATGACAGAGTTTAATTACCAAATTTAAAGTGTTGTGTTGACTAATGCAATAAATTTGTACTCAGTTATAAGTAGAGGCGATGACTACCAGGACACACGATCGGTGCAACGGTGCCCCTAAGACAATATAGTTTTCTGCAAATACAAATAATTGGCAAGAGAGCATGTATTTCCTTAATGGAGTACTGAGAGTTTATCAGCTCCTATTAGAGTGCTCATAAAAAGAAGGAAGAAAAGGGAAAAGATCCAGTTGAATTTTTAAATGTCAGTTAAATAAAAAGGTTTTGCATGTATTGTATCTTAATGATTAATATATCTAGAAGGGTTAATTCCATGTTTGAGAGAGCATTGTAATAATTATAGAAATGACTATAACTATTCCAAGAATTTGAGGAATTAAAATGTCGTATAGTTTCATTTATTACCTTAGCATGTTAAACTGTTATAAAAAACTTCTGCTCCAGTTGAACAGGCAAGTGAAATAAATATAGAATTTAAAAATTCTTATATATAAAGAAGAAAAATGATATACTTTATTTTCTAGAGAAGACTGGAAAGTCAACTAGAAATAATTCCTCTGTTTAAATCTGGCATTCTGTAAAAGAGAACCATCACTCTATATTGTCTGTGAGATTCCCTGTGAATAACTGGCAATGTGAGGCTATAGTAGTCAGAGCTCTTTATTCCTTCCAAACCAGTTATTGTGCTGCTAATTAGAATTGGATATTGGTGGTAGTGGAAATGAGGGAGACTATCAATGTTACTTTGTGTTAAATTTTAATCACACAAGTTAGGACATTCAGAATTATGGTTTCCATGGTGACCACAACACTGAACCCTGTGTGAAGGCATTACAGTGGGGGTCTTTGATGAAAAGAAAGTAAACCAGAAGTGAAACAAAATGCTCCATATGTGCAGCTAAAGTTACCAAAAAAAAAGAAAAAAGAAGTCCGGCTCCCTTGTCCTTAATTATATTTGCTTAATAGTATGTCAGGTGTTTGTGCAGTACACTGAAAGGTCTGTTGTAATTCTCATGTGGATGCTGTGTTTTCATTAGGTTTTAAATGATTATTTTTATAGCACCTTTTGCATTTTTTTTAACGTATTCAATTTTTTATAAAAATTTTTGAACTATCTGCAGCATCTTGTGGAAGGGGATTCTTTTTTCACTGAAAATTTTTTTAAAATGTGTACATAGAATTGTAGTACTGGGTTTTTTTGCTTGTAATCTTTCATTTTGAATATTTGGGTTAAGACAGCTATTTAAATTTCCATTTGTATTAAGTTAATTTTTATCATCAACATGACAAGAATGCCAAGCAAGAAGTGAGACTGACTAATTCGGGGCATGCAGAGCATTGGATCGGTAAAAAGATATTAGCAATAAAAGATAGTTGGAGACACTGATCACTAAAGATAAAATGTATCTGGAGATGTACTTTTGAAGAATACATTTTAGTCAAGAATGGGGATAATAATCATTAAACTGTTATGTTACATTCCTGTCTCATTTTTGATAGAAATGAAATATTTAGTATATACTGGAAAACAAATATGTCTCATACAATTAAATATATACAAGCAAGCATGATGGAGAAGGTTTGTGCTGCAGGAACAGAAGAGCTTTGCTCAGAGAAGGAGTTTCACATGTATTGTAGTAGGGTTTTATTGAGCATCTATTATGGGCTTTGTTATGCTAAATTTGCCATTATCTTGAGTTCAGATGCTGCAAGGAGCATATGATCTAGTGATATTTTTGCTGAGAATAAGTAAAATTAAGGACAAAGATTTTTCTACGTTTTCATCTCTAAATATAGCAAATCCTCATCAGACCAATATTTCTCATGAAACAGTTCAAAAACTTGTAACATATATTAAAATCAGATAATATAGATTTTTTTCTCTCTTAATACTTTGTCATGAAGGAATGCCAATGGGTCACATTTTAAAGACATGCACAATTTATAGACCATTAGTTTGTTGAAGAGGTCAGCAAACTTTTTCTGTCAAGGGCCACATAGTAAATACTTTAGGCTTGCAGGACATGTGGTCTCTGTGCTAACTGCTGAATTCTGCTGTGTTAAGGCAGCTGTAGTCAATATGTTAAAAAAAGAGCATCACTCTATTCTGGTATGACTTCAATAGACATTGAAATTTGAGGTTAATTTAGTTTTCATGTCATGAAATATTATTTTTCTTTTGATTTTTTTCAAGTATTACAAAATGTAAAAAACATTCTCATCTTGTGGGATGCACAAAAACAGGCAGTGTGTCAGATTAACCTTGTGGTCTGTAGTTTACCAAACCGTGGTCTTTTTGATTATCTAATTTTTGTTTTGTTTTATTTTGTGTTTTTGGGAAGGAGGGGTTGTTTGTTTGCTTGTTGACATTCAAAGTTTATTATCTACCTCTATGACAAAAATTAGTAATTAGCACTATGTATTCAAAATTATTTTCCAAAATTCTACACAATTTCCATTAATGATTTGAATATTTGATAATCATTCTATTTTGAAACAATGTACATGAATTTGATAGGCCCAATAAATGGCACGGTTTTTTCTACATGTGAATTTTAATCAAATTGAGAGCTGGCCAAGAATCTGGTTAGGCAAAGATCAAAATGTTAATAAAGTGGTTGGAGGATGTAGCTTACACAGATGGGTGCAGTGGGCTCTCTAAGATTGCATCCCAGAAGTAAGTAGTTTCAAGCTCAGAGAGATATATACAGGCCTCCCCATGGAGGGGGTGCCACTGTAAAATTTATAGTTTGGAATAATACAGCCGGATCTGTGTTTCTTGTGTGTGCCTGGCTGCCCACAGATGAGAGAGGGAAAAGAAATGGAGCTGGGTGTCAGGTTCCTTTCCTAAACTCATCAGTTAGAGAAGTCACTTCTTTTCCTTCAACAGAGTGAATAAAGACTGGTAAATGTCAGAAAGTTACATTACGTGCTGTCTTTCTTAGGAAAAAAATGAATTTAGGGGAAAAGTTTTGTTTTGTTTTTACTTCCCATTGTTTGTTATTCATTCATTTATTCAATGAACCATTCATCACCTCTTTGTGGTTATCTACTCTATTAGTCTGCTCAGGCTGCCATAACAAAATACTAGAGTCTGGGTGGCTTAAAGAACAAAAATTTATTTTCTCCCAGTTCTGGAGGCTAGAAGTCCCATCGCAAGGTGTCTGTCTATTTGGTTCCAGGTGAGTCTCTCCTCCTGACTTGCAGATGGCAGCCTTCTTAATATGTCCTCCCATGGCCTTTCCTCCATGCTTGTGCATGGAGAGCGAGAGAGAGGGAGGGAACTCTGGTGTCTCTTTTTATAGGGACACTAATCCTATTGGATCAGGTTTCATCCTCGTGACCTAATTTAACCTTATTTACTTCCTTCCAGTCCCCATCTCCAAACACAATCACATTGAGGATTAGGGCTTCAACATAGGAATTTTGGAAGACACATTTCAGTCCATGACACCTACTCTGTGCCAGGCTCTGTTCTAGTTACTGTATTTGTGTTAGTCAGCCAACTCCTGGTACCATGGTGTTTTACAGAGTATTGGCAGAGAGACATTACTCAAATAATTTCACTAATTAATGTGTAATTGCAAACCGAAATAACCTTTCTGAGGAAAAGAGCAGTATTTCTTGAGACTATTATAATAATAAAGAACATACATGCAATACATAATAAAAAACCTAACTTAGCCTAATAGGTTCAGAAAGGCCTCTCTGGAAACTGAAGAGGTGTAAGGAAGCAACTTGTGAAAAAAACCCAAAAACTTGTGGCAGTAGAGAGCATGTTTCTGTTGTCTTTCCTGTTTAGTTCCTATGAGGGGAATAGTACGGTGCTCTTTTGCAATTGCAACTTACTTTTTGGTCTGCAAAAATACAAGAATAAATCCATGGTCTCTAAAAATTATTCAATTGAATTTGAAACAACTTATTTGAAAAAGTTTAGAATCATGTCATTTGTCACTTCTCTATCTTGGCTTTAATATTTACTAATATTAAGGATGCCTCAACTCCATGTTACTGCTAAGAAGTGGAAACATTCTTTAAATCCATCAATTTTTTCTTACCGCCCTGAATGAAAAATAATAATCTTGATACTATAAAGTAGTTTAGTCTAAATCAATACCGTGTTCACTTTCGTCCTTTGCAGAAGATGTCTGGTTAATATCAGTCAAAAGGGAAAATCTACTCATGTTTTCAGTAATCAGGTAAAAAGTATCAGAATCATGATTAAATAATGGATTAAATAACGAGTTTTTTGTCTTTAGAACTCTAGCATGTTACTGGTGTCCTAATATTGCAAAAGAAGGCCTAAAAATATTGGAACTATTCATGAGAATAATAGAAAATGATGGGATATATATATAGACAACTGAGATGTAAAGAAAGATGTGGTGAGCATGCTTACCTTGCATTCCGCTTGACCAAAAGTTCTTTGCTAAACCCTTTCCCAGACTTGATCTTGGAGAGTCTTCGCAGTAGCTACTTCCTCTTTGAAAAGAGATTAATTAATTGAGGAGGGAATATAGATGTGAAGTCTTTGGAACCTATTTTACTTGCTCATTATGGAGAATAAAAAAAATATTGGCAGTTTAAAAAACAATCATGATTTTACAGTGAATAAATGATTCCATTAGGACAGGAAACATAAAATTTCATAGACGTTGACAGTTTTTTCCGTGTGTGTCAGGAACTCAGTCTTAATTGTACTTGGTATTATAGTAACTATTTATGTTTCTTATTACTGTAAGTAAGGGGCACAGTTCTTTAAGAAGTACTGTTTGTAAACTCCTAGCAGTGAATGCTAATTGTATTAGTTAAGATCTTCCTAGGCCAGATACAGATCTGTTGTAATACCCAAAGGAATTCTTTAATCTGAGATTTATGATGACAATAAAAACTTTTGTTAAGAGTGACGGAAGCATTCCTATGGCATGAGAACTATCCACTGAGCCAAATGGAATACCAACTGTATTCTGGTATATATCATTTATTTCAGTTGATTCAGATTCCCCATAATTCTGATGTAAAAAATATAATATGTAAAATTATGGGTAAATATTAATACTGACTATAAGACTTAGATTTTTTTTAAATTTAGGGATACAAAATGGAATTTAGATTGTGACTCTAACTTTGCCAAATTCTTTGGTTGAGAGGCTTCTTTGTATTAAACGCAAAACATGTTTTTCACATTGCCAAATGCTAAGCTTTCTAAATAATTAACATTACTCAGTGTAGTGGTCACCCACAGCAGAAAAAGAATGCATTTTGATCTGTATAATTCAACATCTGGTTGTCACTATAATGCTAAGCCTACTCGAAATACTATTTGCCAGATGTGACTTATGGCTACATTATGTTTTATTTAGTTCAGCAAAATGTATTTGAAAAGAAGTCAAAGATATTACTAGGAATAAACAAACCTCAAACAGTTTATGCATTCATTCCCTGAAATGGTAAAAACATTCATAATGAAAATAGCTAACATTTATTGAGAAGAACCTGGACACCTGCTATTTGCATATATATTACCTTGTTTGGTTTTCACACCAGCTCTGTGAGAGCAGATTGTATTGATTCTACATTGTATAGATGAGAAAACTGAGGAGAAAAAAAATTATGGATGGTCACACATCTAACATATGGGAAAGCCAGGCTTTGAATCCAGGTTGAGACCAAAGTGATACACAGTACTATCTCCATCTATGTTGCTGTAGTTTCTAGTGTAACTTTTGACCCTGCCTGTAACAATAACTTGAGTGGCTAAATGTTACCAGTCAAAAGACAATTCTTCTAATGTTTAATGAAGGACAACATGCCACTCCTGTGAATTAGTAGTACATTTTAAAGATGATATGTCTTATTAAGGAAGATAGAGAAGACAATATTTTATTAAAATATCTTTCTCTGGTGAACATATAGGTTTTTTTTTACTGTGTTTAAAATTATTTTTAATATGTGTTGATAGATAATGCACTTTTATAAAATAAAATCATTTCCAGATTTGTATTACTTTGTCTTTTTTCCTTTTCTTGTTTATTAAAATATAACAGGGTAGACAATGTGGCTGATAAATCTTTGGGATTATCAAACCTTTGCAATATTACACATTCATGTTTGGAGAGGCAGAGATAGTTCAAATATTTTAACTGTAATGTGTTTGTAGAAGAAAATATTCTGAGCAACTTATTCGACATGCCAGGTTAGTAGAAATGTAAAACACTGTTAGTATTGTTCTTTAATAGGTGAGCTTATCTCCTATAATGGCTAAATGATGTCATTGGTATTTCCTTTAGCTAATAACAGTATGCTGTATGCCACAAATCATTCCGTGGAACCAAATGTCATAAAATAGTCTAAGGTTTTATATTACAACTAAGGTTAAAAATAACAAAATAGCATGTTATGGATATGATTACTTTGGTCTGATTTGTACAGGTTTTATTTCATTCCTGTGACATTCTAAGTTAGGCAAATAATTGTGTAGGTAATTCAACAGGACTTGTTTCTGTGCTTTGGTTTTAGTGATAAAATTTATATTCAATGCCTAAATCTGACACACTGAAACCTTATAATACTTTATTATAATTTTGCAGAATTAATGATAAAGATAATTTGAGGTAATTATTTTTCTAACTGGAAGCCGAGATTAGAACCACATGGAAAAAAGCGCATTAAAGAATTATACTAAAATAATACGTTTAAAAAGTAGCTTGTTTGATATTGTAGAGGTAGATATGTCATTAGTTTTCCACATATTAATTTTCTCTTTGCTCAAATCTATAATGAGAGAACCGTCTCAGCCCTTTAAGATTTGGACAAAGTCTGAAAGTATAATACAATAAATATAAAAGTTAATCCTTTAATTTCCTTTCTTTATATCCTATGAAGCTCTCAAACTTCAAGGCTTGAGGTTCTCACAATCTCTCTTTATTCGTAACATCTTGATGGTGTCTTAGAGTTGTTCACCAGAAACAAAAGAAAAGGGCAGCTGTGTAAACCAATTTTTAGTTTACGCCACATCTTGTTTTACCTTCCAAACAAAGCTCTGTAACAGCAGTTTCTCTGTCATCGTCACAGAACATCTTGAAGGACTGGGAAAAGGCAATAGGGGTTCAAATCCCAAGAGATGAAGGAGGCCGGATTAGCTCATATGCAATGTACATATTTTACCATTAATTTCATAAATGCCTGTATTTAAAGCTATAAAAATTCTTTTGGATTTTGGCTTACATTCTCAAGTGTAAATGTGTGTGCTCTATATCTGAATGAATGAATTCACTAGAGAATGAGTGAATAAATAAGTAAATGAAGGGGTTCTTTGGTATATCAGACTCAATTATAAATTAGTTTTTCCATAGCAAACATTTTGCAGACTATGTTTATGAGGAATATATCTGGAAAAATAACCAGCCAAGTATGCATGATGGTGAGTCTCTGTTACATCGTACTTTGGAAAAGAAGGAAGAGTTCTAGCACTGTTTATAAGATGAATCTATAGTTTTCAGAAAAATCTCACAAAGTTTAATATCCAGCAAGGGTTTTTTAAAGATTGTGTTAAATTGACTAACATGATTTTCTGTATGTTTTCTTTTTGTGGAGATTTTCCCTTCTCTTTCCCTCCAGTGAATTCCAAATGTGCCAAGCTTATTACCTCGGCCCTTGCTTCTCTTGCTGGGCCCCAGTTGGCCAATGAGAAGGCTGTTTTAAACTAGTGACCCTGCACCTGGGTATTTGTAGCCCATGGGGGTATTAGCTGCCGTCCATTTTTTTCCCTGCTCTACTGCTTGTAAAGCCTTGCCTGGTTGCAGACTGTACAGAGATTAATTTGATCATTCCCTGCTTATGAGAATAGGTTACCAGAAACCCCACATCTATTTTCCAGCACTTATCGGTATGGAGGACTGACTTTGGACTGAAGCCTGTTTTTTCTTAAGCCTTGTGAAAATGTCCCCTACTTACAAGTATTTAAGTTGAAAATTGTCTTTTAACTTAGATTATTTTATTTACATAAAGTACAAAAGAGTCAGTAATGATGCGTTTTAAAATTCTTGAAACTAACACATATGGTTTTAGACTGAGGTTCAAATCTAAACTGAACAATAGCCTGATTTTTTTTGTGACTTCGGTAAGAAAACACTGAGTTTGTATGATGCCAAAGTGTTTGTATTTTTCTCTTGCTCAATCTAATATGCTATTAAGCTTATTTTTGAGAGTTTAAAAACTATACTTGTAGATTAATTTAAAAGAATCATTAGTAGTAAAGAAAGATGTTGATTCTTCAGCTTTAATATATTGACTTCTAAGTCTAAATAATGCAATTTCCGTATTAATTTTGTCTTCTTGAGTCTTAGGAATGAGTCATAAGAACAATGATTTTGGCTGTGGAATGCTGAATTGGCATTTTCTACCCCAAGACTAGCTCTGCCTGGTTCATTAGTTTAGTTTTCCAGTATTTGTTTGTGGATAACTGGCTACTTCAGACGTGATGTGACCTGTATTGATACTTAAGAGCAATATTTAACTTCTAAGTTTGAATCATTAATGATATTTCCATAGTTTTACATGTAATTTTGGCGAGTAGCTCTTTCTGTCTTTACATTTTGTTGGAAAAATTATTAATTCTCTTTGCTATATTGTTAAATTTTGTTTTCTCCACATTTATGACTTGTCCAAAATTTCAAACTCATCATAAGCTTAGGTGCTGGAAGGACTACTTATGTTTTACTTACTGAACATCAGGAAATATTTGGGAGATTTGAGAGATTTCCCCAAAACCTTCAGAAGTAGTGATATTACCAAGAAAATCACTTTTAAAAACCCAGCTAATGAAGGGGTAGTTCTATTTTAAAATGAGAACCAATTTTGAAAGGATTTAAATACAATTCATTAAAACTTTTATTTTTTAGATTAAATATTAAGACTGCCTTAACCCTCATTCATTCATTTCAATAACTATGAATCGAATACTGGGTACTATGTCACCTCTCAGATCTCCAAACTAGTAGGCTAGGTGCAGTGGTCTTTTGTTTCAAAAAGCTCGCTGTTTGGCCAAGGGCACAGAAAAGTCACCCAACAATTTCAGTTTAGTGGGGGGTAAGTCCCATGAAAGAGGCAGGCATGAGGTGTTCTGGGAGCGCTAATGTGTGTGTCTGACTCAGCCTCGAAATTTATAGAAGTGTTAACATTTCCTGGTAAGCTTGCCCTAACACTTGCATAAATTTTGAAAGATTACTAAAGGCTTGGGTAAAGCACTCCAGATAGAGGGAATAGGCACTATCTTTATAAATTGGAGATATTGTACTTATGTCACTTTTAGCAGCTGTTCATTTCATAACACTTAGTAATTTGATTATGTTCGTTGATTCCCAAAAGAGGTTCATAACTCTGAAAACCTACCGGTTTCAAACAGGAGTTGAAACGTAGCGTTACACGTGGAATGAACTGGAGAGAATGTTGAAAAACATTACTCGAGACCAGAATGTATAATTATTTAGCTAAGTTGAACATGCCCCAGAAGGGACAACCATGAACTGGAAATTTTCTCTTCCGGTTTTTATTCTTTCCTCATAATCTGAAGATTTGTTTGTTTAATATTACACGCTTATCAGCTCTTACATTCTCATTTCATTCTAATATATGTTAAGGTGAAAGGTTAGATTTTCTTTAAGGTGGTCTTTTTATTCATCTGTTAATCTCAAGTGAAGTCTCTCAAATGTCCTGGGTTTTCAAGGAAGATGGTTTCAAAGAAGACAAGTGCCGCTATTGCAACTAAGCTTTGATAACACTTGATGTCATTTCATGATATTTCAAACCAATTTTTCTTTCACATCTTGGGAAGGAAATCTCCATACAGTTTGGGAGGTACATAAAAATGTTTATCAGAGTGAATAATTTGAAAAATATTTTATTAAGTTATGTTACAAATTGCAATCTGTGACAGGAGCCTAGGATCTGATAATGTTTTGTAAAGTAATAAAAAATAGGAAATATCAGGAAAATAATTAAAAATATTCCACTATGTTAACTGAAAACTGGTGTATTTCCTTCATATTAAGGAATTCTAAACACCTCAAATATGTTAAATGTAGATACTAGTTCTTAATAGTTCCATTGTATACAATATTTGGAATCTAGTATGTACTGAAAAATAAAAAAATTTTTCATTAAATTACATCAGTTTAATAATTCTCATAGAATTTTGAGTAGTCTGTAAACAGGAAGAGACAGAGGTAATACCTTAAGTTATATTTATTTCCTATGAAGTGATGCGAAGCACTTTTATTTTTCAACTTACCAAACAATTCATGGTGTGAAATTTTTTCATTTAAAATAATCTGCTAGGGGCCGGCCCAGTGGCGGAGCGGTTAAGTTCGCACATTCTGCTTCCGCTGCCCGGGGTTCGCTGGTTCGGATCCCAGGTGTGGACATGGCACTGCTTGGCAAGCCATGCTGTGGTAGGCATCCCACATGGAAAGTAGAGGAAGATGGGCGCGGATGTTAGCTCAGGGCCAGTCTTCCTCAGCAAAAAGTGGAGGATTGGCAGCAGATGTTAGCTCAGGGCTAATCTTCCTGAAAAAAAAATGAATAAAATAATCTACTAGAAGTAATTAAGTGACCTAATACTTAAAATTATAGATTTTAAAGTGTTTCTCTTTTGAAATATTGTATGTTTTAAGTGCATATCTAATAAACACAATTGAACATGTATTCAAATGTGGCAAATGTTACACAATTTCCCTAAGGTTTACTTTATTAGTTACCTTCATAAACAGTTTGAACATTTTGATATTTAGATCAAGTTTTTTATTCTTTCTGGAAATTATTGGAAGGACCATCATATTTGTATTATTTTATAAATATGCTTAAATATAAGGCCTTATCATGCCATACTACAATCCATAATTAAGGCCATGTAGTAAAGAATTACAAGTCAATTTTATTTCAAACTCATTGTTTTCAACCCAATTTTAATATTTATAAACATTCTTACTTTATTTTTTAATAAAATTTTCTTTTATGAAATTTATAGATAAATTTAGATTCACATGTAAGAAATATTACAGAGAGATGTCTTGTGTCCATTTCCAAGTTTTCTGGCAAAACCACACTGCAGTATTACAACTAGGGTATTGACATTGATACAGTCAAGATACAGAATATTACCATCACTCCAAGGATTCTTCATGTTACCATTGTATAGTTACATAGTTACATCTGTTTCCTTCTGAACGTTGCTCCTTCCTTAACCCTTGGCGACCAATGCCTCTTCTCTTCTTCTATTATTTTGTTATTTCAAGAATAGCATACAAATTGAATCACACAATATGAACTCTTTTGAGATTTTGTTTTCACTCAATTTAATTCTCTGACGATTCATCCAGGTTGTTGCAAGTATCAATAACTCATTCATTTCCATTGCTGAGTAGTATTCCATGACATGGATGTGCCACAATTTGCTTAACTCTTCACTTGTTCATGGACATGCCAGGTTTTGGTTATTAGGAAGAATACTGCTATGAACATAGGTTTTTGTGTGAATATGAGTTTGTGTTCTTGACAATAAATAATACATATGACTGTAATTGCTAGGTCATATAATAATTCTATATTTAGTTTTTAAGAACCTGAAAAATTGTTTTATATAGTAACTGCATCATTTTATATTCCAATCAGCAATGTATGAGTGATCTTGTTTGTCTTCATTTAGTAGTTGTCAGTATTATTTATTTTAGCCATTATGATAGATGTGAAGTTATATCTTATTGGTGCTTTAAATTGCATTTCCCTAATGGCTACCATGATGAGCATTCTTCATGTGCTTATTTGCTATCTTTGTATTCTCTTTGGTAAAATGTCTTTTGTCAATACTTTAATGAGATTGTTTTGTTTTTGCCGTTGAGTTTTTAGCATTCTTTATATATGCTAGATACTAGTCCTTTTTCAGATATGTGGTGCAAATATTTTCTGCCACCCAAATTTTTAATTTTGGTGAAGTCTTAATTTATCATTGTTCCTCTATGGATCATGCGTTAGCGACAAAAGTCGAAGACGTCTTTGCCTAGCCCTAGATCCCAAAGATTTTCTCCTATGATTTTCCCTAAAATTTTTATTGTTTTATGTTTTATATTTAAGTGATCCATTTTGAGTTAATGTTTTATACAATGTGCGAATTAGATCATTTGATTTTTTGATTATGTATGTCCAATTGCTTTCATAACATTTGCTGAAAAGGCCATCTTTCCTGGATTGAAATGCTTCTGCAGCTTTATCAAAAATCAGTTGGATATATTTGTGTGTGTCTATTTCTGGGTTCCCTATTATTTTTCAGCGATCCATGTGGCTGTCCCTCTCCCAGCAGCACACAGACTTGATTACTGTAGCCATATAAGTCTTGAAATCTGGTAGAATAATTCCTACTACTTTATTCTTTTTCAAAATTGTTTTAGCTATTCTAGTTTATTTGGCTTTCTATATAAATTTTAGAATAATTTTGACTGTATCTATAAGAAATCTTGCTGGGATTTTGCTAAAAATTGTGTTAAACCTTTATATCAGTTTGGGGAGAGTTGATATTTTACTATGTTGAGTCTTCCAATCAATAAACACCAAAGGCTCTTGATAAACACCATCTTATCCTCTCAGTTCTTTCATCAGTATCCTGTAGTTTCCAGGATATGTGTTCTGTACATATTTGGTTAGATTTATATATATTTTTACTTAAGTTATTATGACTGATAATGTTTTGGTTTCTGTGTGTTTAGTGCTAGTATATAGAAATACAATTAATTTTTACATGTTTTTCTTGTATCTTGAAACTGCTGAACTCACTTTGTAAGTCTAGTAGATTATGGCAATTGTTTTTACATAGACGATCATGCCGTCTGCATATGGAGACAATCTTATTTCTTCTTTCAATTGTATTTCTTTTCTTTTCTTTCTTACTGCACTTACTACAACTTCCAGTATTGTGTTAAATAAGAGTGGTGAGAGTGGGCATTCTTGATTCATTCCTGATCTTAGGAGGAAATCATTGAGTCTTTCACCATTAAGTATAATATTAGTTGTCATTTTTTTCTCGATGCCCTTTATCAAATTGAGGAATATCCTCTATATTCTTATTTTTTTCTGTGACTTTTATCATTTGTGGATAATGGATTTTGTAAAATCCTTTCTTTGCTTTGATCAACATGATCATGTGATTTTTCTTCTTTGACTTTTCTTAGTTGATTACATTGATCGATTTTGAATGTTGAACCAATGCTGCTTCAGTGGAATAAATGCGTCTTGGTCATGGTGTATAACTTTTTAATAGATATTGTTGAATTCAAATTGCTAATATTTTATTAAGGACTTTGTGTATATATGAATCTAGGTTCTTGAGGTAGGAGCTTAGATTATGCGTTTGACGTTTTTTCTTTTTTCTAATATATGCATTTAGTACTCTAAATTTCCCTGTCGACTGTGTTTTAGCTGTGTTCCATAAATTTTGGCATGTTCTATTTTTTAAAATTTCTCTTGAGATTTTCTCTTTGACGTTTTTGATTGTTTAGAAGTGCATTGTTTGGTTTTTAAGTGTTCGAAGATTTTCCTATCTTTCTTACTGATTTCTAGTTTGATTCTGTTCTGTCAGAGAGTACACTATACATTATTTCTGTTTTAAATTTGTTTAAATTTTATATCCCAGGATATAGTCTATCTTTCTGTGTGTTCTGTGAGTCGTTAAAAAGAATATGCATTCCGTTGGCTTTGGGTGGAGCATTCCATAGTGTCATTTAGAGTCTCTTGATTGATGGTGTTGTTGAGTTTTTGTATATCCTTATTTTTTTGCCTAGTTGTTTTATTAATTATTGAGGATGGGATGTTGAAGTTTTCAGTTATAATTGTGGATTTGTCTGTTTCTCTTTTTAGTTCTATTTTTCACATTTTTGCAGCTTTGTTGTTTGGTTCATACACATTTAGGATTGATATATCTTGTTGCTGGATTGCCTCATTTATCATTATATAGTGTCCCTCTTTGCCTATGATAATTTTCTTTGCTCTGGAGGCTCCTTTATATGATATTGATATAGCCAATCTTGCTTTTCCACTCATTTTCTTTCAACCTGCCTGTATTGTTATATTTGAAGTGAGTTTCTTATAGATACTGTCTGACAGTCTTTGTCTTTTATTTGTTGTAAATTCACATGTAATATAATTGTTGATATGTTAGGGCTGTATCTTTAGTGTTTTAGGTATGTTCATATACTTTTTATATGGCTGCTCTAGGTATTACATTACTGACTTATCAGAGTCTACTGTTGTCAACATTTTACCAATATAAGTAGTGTGGAAACTTTAACTCCCTTATCGTCCCTTTAACCTCTCTCATTTATAATACAGTCATGTGTTGCTTAACGACAGGGATACATTCTGAGAAATACATCGTTAGGCGATTTCATCTTTGTGTGAATGTCATAGATTGTACTTAACACAAGCCTAGTTGGTATAGCCTAATACACACCAAGGCTGTATGGTGCTAATCTTATGGGACCACCATCATATATGCAGTTTCTTGTTGACTGAAACGTCATTCTGTGGCATGTGACTATATAGTTGTCTTATTTTTTCTACATGCATTCAGAAATACGTCAGTGTTAAAATTTTGCTTTTAATGTCAAATATAACTTAGAAATCTCCAGGGGGAGGAAAGTCTGTTGTATTTACTTCCATTTTTTCTTACTGTATTCATTTTCCTTCCTGATGGTCAAGAATTTCTACTTTTATTATTTCCATTCAGTTTAGAGAACTACTTTTTTTTCTTTTAAATATTGGCATCTGAGATAACAACTGTTGCCAATCTTTTTTTTTCTTCTTCTCCCTAAAGCTCCCCAGTACATAGTGGTATATTCTAATTGTAGGTCCTTCTAGTTGTCCTATATGGGACACCACCTCACCATGGCCTGATGAGCGGTGCCATGTCTGTGCCAGGATCTGAACCAGCGAAACCCTGGGTCCCCAAAGTGGAGCACTTGAACTTAACGACTCAGCCACGGGGCTGAGAACTACTTTTAGATATTCTTTTAGAGTAGATCTTTAGGTAACAACTTTTCTTAGTTTTCCTTCATCTGAGGATATCATTATCCCTGTGATTCCTGAAGCATGTTTTCCTTGACATATAACATATTCATAGATTCCAGCTGTTAGTATGCAGATATATTTGGGGGACCATTTTATGCCTATCAGAACAGGAATGGTAAGTAGATCTTTTACTTTGGTTTCTGAGGCTCTTTTTATTTTTTTTCCAGTTTTTTTCCTCTCTATGGTTCAAATTGGTCAATTCTATTGTTCTATCCTAAAATTAACTGATTTTTTTTTCTTTTCTTTCCATTAAGCTCTTGAGCCTATGCATTCAGTTTTTAATTGTTGGTATTGTATTTTTCAGTTCTAAATTTTCCATTTCATTCTTCTTTACATCTTATATTTCTTTGCCGAGACTTCCTATTTCTTCGGTAAGACTGTCTGTTTTATCATTTGTTTCAAGTGTTTTGTAATTGCTCGTTGGAACATTTTTCTGATAGTTGCTTTAAAATATTTGTCAGATAATTCTAGCATCTTGGTCATCTCAGTATTGACACCAATTTTTGAATTCGGTGAGAGATCTTACTGGTTATTCATATGATGAATGACTTTCAAATGAAAGCTGGACATTTTGTGTCCATATGTTATGAGGCTGTGGATTTTATTTAAATCTTCTCTTTTAGCTTATTTCTTTTGTCACTGCCAAAACTGTGGAGTTGAGTTCTGCCTTGATATTGTCATGTGGAGATAGGAGTCCAAGTTCCCCATTCAACCATGGTTAAAATCTGAAAGGGGTTTCCTTATTACTGCTGAGTGGGGCTGGGAGGTCTGATTCCCACTAGTCCACTACCTATAATGCCTGATAAGGAGGGGTAAGAGTGCTTTGTTACTACTCCCTGTGTGGCCTCCACTGACACCACAAGGTCGGGGAGCTTCCTTACTTGTGGGCAGTGGTGAAAGTCTCTGCTTGGCCTCTGCTTATACTACCTGACAAGGGGTGCTTTATTACCGTTGGTTGGAGGCAGGTACCCAGGTTCCTCATGTAATCTTTACTGAGAACATGGAGTTTGGGGGTCCTTGTTATCGCATAAATGGGATGAAAGTCCATGCTACCCACTGGGCCTTCTCTGACACTATCCTTGTCAGGGAGCATTGGGGTGTCTTGTTATAATGTAGTGGAGGTGGAACTCTAGGCTTTCCTTACTCTTTGATGGCATGGATGGTGGTGGGGCTTTCTGTGTTGCTGGCATGGGCTAGAGTGGTTCTTGTTAAAAGTTTTCTGAATTACTATGCTGCCTCTTTCGTGGTTCTTTGGCTCAAGACAGCAAACTTTAGTTAGGCCTTTTTTTTGTCCTCATTTGTTGGTGTTCCCAGGTTGCCAGCTTCTTGTGTTCCAAGTCTGGGTTGTGTAAGTCCAAAAGAAAACACAGAGAACTTATCACCATGTTGCTTCTTGAATCTTGAGGTCCTTAGCCTCTCTACCTTATTCTCTCTTCTTTGTTTGTTTTATGTATAATATCTAGAGTTTTTAGTTTTATTTAGCTGGAGAAATAGAAAAAACTACATGTATACCTTCTTCCTGTGCTCAGAGTTCTCTTTACCTTGTTTTTAGCAAAAGCAACTTCAGATACTTCTCTCATTTTAGAAAATGTGTCAATCTGCATTTATTTCCTAATATATGTGGATTCAGTTTAAAGGACAGTAAATGGGTTATTGCTAATTTTTTACTATTAATGGAAAAATATTAAAATCACATGTTTCAATAATAAGTATCCTTGTGTATAAAAGCCAGGTTAGTAGGAAACTTTATATTTAATAGGATGCTTCCATATTACCAATCCACAGCTTTGCCATTAAGTTTCTAACTTTACATTGTTTAATTTTATTTTCATTATCTTAGTCTCTTTCTCTGACTGGGAGTATTTTCTCTTCTTTTGTGATTCAGACTAATTCATTCATTTGACAAATTGATTCTTTAGACATCTTCTGTATGGCCAAGTGAAAAGAAAACATTCTTCACCCTTTATTTACTCACAGTTTAATAAGATGCCTATGTTGAAGAGTGAGAAATTATTGTGGTTTGTCTTTTTTAAATATGAGAACATGTGTAACCCTCATTTTCTTCTTCTTTTCTTCTTTAACTTTATTCTTTCCCTTGTATTGAGTCTTGGTACCTTAGAATAACAAGAGCCGAATGTTGACATGGCATATCTTGGATCTTATTGATTTGGGAACAGTTCATTAAAATTATTCATTTTTCAAATGATTTCTGCATATTTGGCAGCTGGGTATGATTTTCCTATTGGTTATTGTGAATGTTTATGTCCAAAAGTCCTGTTTAATATTAAGTTAAACCGCATTGTTGTGACTTGAAGTCATCAGTTCTGTGGAAGATGAGACAAGTCAGGAAATTATCTCAGGAGTCACTCTTAGGCTATCACGGATAATTCTATTTTTTCTTTTTTTTTTGAGGAAGATTAGCCCTGAGCTAACATCTGCTGCCAATCCTCCTCTTTTTGCTGAGGAAGACTGGCCCTGAGCTAACATCTGTGCCTATCTTCCTCTACTTTCTATGTGGGATGCCTACCACAGCATGGTTTGCCAAGCAGTGCCATGTCCGCACCCAGGATCCGAACTGGTGATCCCTGGGCTGCCGAAGTGAAATGAGCGCACTTAACCGCTGCGCCACTGGGCCAGCCCCTCTTCCTTCTCATTTTTAAACAATGATCTTTATTTAAACTAAAGTATCTTTTTTCTTTTTCAATATAGTATATATCTTTAGCTTTTCAGATAATCACTTGGTAGAGCCAGGAACATACATTTCAATAATATGACATGAGGTTTCCCAAAGTAGGGAATCTTGCTGAGGACATTTCTTCCAAGTTCGGACACTGACATGTTATTCTTACGTTTTGAACTATTCTTCCAATAAAGCATTGTAGAACTTAGTAGTAGTCTATGCCTTTTGCAGGGCTCTCTCTTCCCTCTATCTTTCTTTTCTGTGGTTTAGTTAGACATGTGTCAAGATTCCATAATCTCCACTGTTAAGAAGTCTAGATTATTATGGCACATAATTTTCAGAATATAAAAAAATACATTTTTCAGTCATTTTCTCCATTTGCTCATTTTTAGAATAGGTAAAAATATGTGACATATTACAATGTGTTAATTTGAAATTATCGTGTGTATATTTTCATAAGCCTAATAGTAACATATATCTGTCTAAATTTTGGCTGAAAACATATGACGGGAAATAAAGAACTAGCACTTTTTTAGTAAAGGCAAAAACTTCAAGAGTTTTTAATATTTCTATACCTATTAAAAAAATCGAATAACCTTTAAACTTCTTTGAAAAGCCATCGAACCTCATTTTCATCTAAAATTAATGAATAAGAGCATCAGAAATGTCCCCATATTCCTCAAGATGATGTTATTGAATTCTGTTTCAATTTGTGGTAAAGAAGAAAAAGATGGTTGAACACTAAATTGAGTCAGGGTCTGCAGGAGTAATATTTAGAAAAATATTTCTGCCTATATATTTGAACCCCAATATAAATGATTTAGAAAAATGGTGACAAAGTATCGGCTGTGGGATCAATACCAGTGTGCCTAGTGCTTGTTTCCAGTGTGCAGGAAGGTGAGGAAAAGTTGAGAATAAGTTTTGGGAAACTTCCATAGCAGTTTGATATTTGTTGCCACGTCCAAACATAGGGTCAGTGAACTTGGTTTTTTGAGGGATATATTTTATGAAAGAATTGATCTATGACAAATTGAATTAAAGGAAAAAAGGTCCTTTCCCACAGATTGTCTATAAAGCACTGGTTTAGAAAAGAATCTCCTTGTTTGTTTGATTGTTTTGTGCACAGTTATTTTTGAGAAAATTTCAAAAAGTCTTCTGTAATGTTAAGTAAAATGGTAATAGATGTTTTTAAATAGTTTAAGCCAAATTCTATTTTTTTTCACTTTTAAAGAAAGTGTATATAAATATAATGGAGGATCCAATTTTGTGCTTAAATTGGGTCTACTCCGTCAATGAGATGTATGGGTTATGACCTTTGTTGAGGGAGATCGTTTTGGGGGAAAACCTTTGACTGTTGAAGTGATAGGACCAAGGGGATTGGATTGATTTTCTGTTGGTAGTAGAGCTGTGAAGGCTTTCGGTAAGCATTTGTTGAATGTCTTTAAAAATAAGAGACAAATTTTAGGCAAGTCTATCAGTTGGCAATTGAGTTTGGTCCAAATTGCTTGAAGAAAGGATTTTTTATTTTTCCTGAAATGAGTCATCCAGATGCTGGTATCGTTTCATAGAACTCAGCTTTTCCATTGTCCTTATGTGTGACCTTCCTTCTCATGCTTGCAAATGGTTACTAGAGTGCCAGTCACCATATGCTGACTGGAAAAGGAGGAGGGCAAGGAGTGCATTTCATCTAAGACTGCCGTTCATTTTTGAGATTTTCTAGATGTTGCGCTGAATGACTTTCTCTTACATTTCATTTGACAAAATGATGCCATGTATTCTCCCATATCTGACAAAGTGGAAGCGCAATTTCTTTTTAAGGTGAGAACACAGCTTTTGCCAAGAGAAATGGAGTTCTGTTAGTAAGGAGGAACTAGAGAATGGATATTGGGTAATCATCCAGCAGTCTCTGCCGTAACAGTTGTCTGATATTACACAATTGAGCATATTTGAAGCTCTGAACATCTGACCTGCTTTTGTCTTCAAAATGGCAGCAAATTTAGATAAAATTTTGTTTGGGATCATCTGTGAACATTACTTCTGTGTCTTGAGCATTATCCAATCTTTTGTGTTTTTTCAGTACTGTATTCTTCCTTATAGTCTTCCTGTTGATACCAATATTTTGTTTTTCGGTCTTGCCAACAGCTTTTTTTCTTTGATAAAATGATACAGATTGATAAATTGTACAAAAGAAAACACTTTGAACTAAAACAAACCATTTGAATAGAGAAACAGCAACAACATTCTGTTCAGAAAATTCTCAGTAAGGCCCCATCGCTGTTTGTTCATTTCCTAGTAAAATGTTCTATTCATTCACATTAATATATGTTAATGAAAGTACTATGGCTCAATACTTAATTTTGTTAATTGTATTGTATTCGTGCTACTATGAGGGGAGTTTAAGAGAAGATATTCAATTGGATATACAGGTAGCACAGCGTAAAATTAATGGCTCTATAATATATAGGAAGAAAAAGTATATTAATTTAATTCAGATATTATTTACACTTTTAGTGACTATAAATAGAAATCCTATGTCATGCATTTCAATAGTTTACTTGATTTAGAGTGTGGTACTATGGTTTCCATGGCTTTATGACTCTCAATATTCATGGCTTGGATGACAATTATTGTGTTAAGAGTGTAGGTATAATTCACGTATGGTACTTGTGAGTAGATTTTTAGTATCATTATGACTATATTTATTTTGGTATTTTCAAAGAAGTAAAATATATTTAGATATTTTAAACAATCTACTTTCTTTTTACAACTTTAGGCCTGATTGTGCATGACTACACAGTTAAAAATTTTAAGTCACACATTTCTATTTTCCTTTTTTTCTTCCATGATATCTTTTACATAAGGGAGCATTCCTATGTGAATGTGCATTAGATTTACCAATCAGTAATTTTAAAACATTTTTGGTTTTTGTAAATAAACATTGGTTAGTGCTTCTTCATTCATATTTTTATATGATAAATCCTAGAATAATAATAAAATATTTGCACTAGATAAAAGTTTAGAGATTAATTCAAAGTCTCATTTTTATAGATGCAGACGCTAGAGCATAGAGTAATTAAGGGTCATGCCTAAGGTGAAAAAAAGCCACTTATTTGGTGAGGGGAATTAGAACTTCATTCTCTAAATCTTTCTTTTACTATCACCTGTCTCAAAGAAGAAATTTGCACAACAGATGAGAAATCCCACTCTAGTTATTTTGGAATGCTGGTGGAAGAGCTATATTCAAGTTTTAGCTCTGTCTCTTAAGAACTACATAACTTGGGGAAAAATGCTTGTCTGTCATCAGTTTTCTATAAAACTAGCAAATGCCATCTTACTAACAAATTTACACATTGCTGTGAAGATCAAATGAGATGCATGTGAGATCTAGACTGTTGTGCAAAGCACTAATAGTCTAATAATAGTATCAACAACCAGAATAATTTATATCTCTGTGGCACTTTTAGAAAGTACTATTTATTATTGCTCTAATGCCTTATTCATTTGACCTGCTTATTTTTCTTACATTTTATACAGAAAAATCATGGAAAATATCTCTACATGCTGTCATGCTAAATGTTGTTATGTGCGATCAAGTCAGCTGTGACTCCTGGCAACTCTATGAATGAGTGATGTTCACAATGTTTTGTCCTCAATAGCCCTACTCGCCTCCTGTAGACTCATGCCTGTGGTTTCCTTTATGGAGTCAATCCATCTCATGTTTGCTCGCCTTCTTATGCTTTTCCCAGCTTGATGCTAAATACGAGTAGGAAAATTTACCTCGTGATTTCAGCATGATTAAATTTAATTTATGAATTCATGAATTTTACAAATTAATTAAAATTAGTTTATATAAATATTGTGACTTTAGTATCAAATAACTTAATATTAGAAACTTTATAAAGTCATCTGATAAAAGTTCCACAGGTTGCCTGGTGCCCATGAGTCAAAACACCTTGATGATACTGATTTTGGTATCTATATTCAAGAAAACAAAAATATACCTTGCTACTGGGATAAGTATTCCTCATATGTTTGTGGCTAAATACCATTCACAAACTTCATAATTAGACATGAATTTTCTTCAGTCATCATTAATTTGTTCCATCATCCTTTCTTGGCCTTGAAAATATCTACCCATCCTTCCAAGTCCCAATCAGATACTAGCACCTTTGTGACTCTTTTCCTAACTTATCTTTTAATTTACATTACATTTATAACTTGTATAAAGGATATACTGGAAAATTTATTACAACAAAGGCATATAGTGAGTTACTGCTTCTCATTTTCATTTCTTTCCATGTTTGAAAGAGAACAATCATCAGATTTCAAGGTGTGTATTTTGAGGGTGGGCACGCTTGAGAATCTTTCATTTAAAGTAACCTTTAGAGCCTTAGAGTTGAAATGAGTGTATGAACTTCTTATGCAAGTATTAACATTAGTATCTCTAGAAAGATTACCAACTAGAATATCTTCTTTAAAATATCTTCCTTAAAATATTCTTAAATATTTGGCTTTTTCTAAATAAGAAATAATCTTTTTTGATTTCTAGTTTATTTGATTTCTTTTTTTTGTAGTGACGTTTATTTTTTTATTGAGGTGACATTGGTTTATAACATTATATGAATTTCATTTTATATATATAAGGTGTACCTCATTGCATTTCAATATCTGTACCATGTTCACCACCCAAAGACTAATTACTATCCATCACTGTACAAGTGTACCCTCATTTCTCATCATATATTTTCAGTTAAGATTGTGATAAACGTGTCATTATTATGCTTGTCAATATACTGACATATTCACAAATGTCATGTTTATGTGTAAAGAGAGATAAGACAAAATGGAAGTATTATGGATTATCTTATTTTGTAGTTGGTTATCTTATGTACTAAGATTTCCAAGATATTTTCTGTAAACATAATAAAACCAAAATTGGTCCAGGATATTTTTCTATGTTGTTTATGCAAATAAATATTTGAGACTAATGTAAATGCTTCAGAATATCTAATTCATTGGTTTTATAAAGGTTAATAAAGTCCAGCATGGGAGTAGTGCTCTGTCTTATTAATTAATAGTAATAAATTTTTGATTATGTGATTTTATTTTTTTGTGAATAGTTTTAAGAACTTACTTATATAGTCTTAATATATAAAGTATGTGTGTAAGACTATATATACTTAAGACTATATATAGAGATAGAAAGATAGGTAGGTAGATAGAAAGAAATTATGAGTTACTAACTTGGTTTGGTCAACAAATGTATGCTAAGCAGGTAACAGAAAAAGTAACAATTTTCACAGTGAAATTCCTTAAACATAAAGACAGATGAAACATGTTAATTCTGAGCCTTAATATTATGAAGAGGTATTGCTGAAAGATCTAAGGGAACTATACTATATGAATTTTGAAATTAATTTTGGTGTGGGAGGTCATGGCTAAGACTTTTTAAAATTGAGAAGAACTAGACCATGTTTTGAGATAAAACTATATAGCTTGTCTGAGCTGGTTACGTCTGGGTTACTTCCCAATTTTTACAGTTTTACTTATTGGGCTTACGTTGTATTTGTGTACAGCAGAAGTTGATGATCCTATGGAGAGGAATCTTGGAGTTGAGAGTCAACTGCCCCAGTAAAACAACCAGAAAGGCATTGATCATTTCAGCAAAGAAATGGATGGAGAATTATTAAGATTCTGAAAGGTAGAGAGGGAACAGGTGGGAACAAGACTAAGGATGGGTGAAGCAAGAGGCCATGAACTTTCATGATATTCCAGAGAATGTTGAATCCAATGTGGAGAAGATTAGCAAGAGATGAGCTGGAAAGG
The DNA here is from genome assembly GCF_037783145.1 of Equus przewalskii. Taxonomy (NCBI): domain Eukaryota; kingdom Metazoa; phylum Chordata; class Mammalia; order Perissodactyla; family Equidae; genus Equus; species Equus przewalskii. Next base: position 72,235,278 of record NC_091833.1, on the reverse strand, counting down.
TATATTGAGGTTGAATTTCAGGAGTTATTGAATGTTATGGTAGGGAGTTTGGATTTCATGCTCCAGCAACATGAACATCTGAGACTTGATGAAAGGATATAGAGAGACCTTTCAAATATTTCTGTCTGGCAGCGGTGTGGAAGATAAGTTAGGAGCCAAACAAGTTCACAAGGCCCTGCATTTGTGGAATGACAGAAATAGAATGGAGGAGATGGTGTTAGAGGTGTTTTGAAGTTGGCTTAAAGGAATTCACAAGATTATATGGGAGAGAAGAATGTGGAAAAGGGAAGTCTCCAACATTATATCAGGATTTGTAATGTGTCTGACTGGAAGGCTGATGATGCAATTTTAGTAGATTGAAATCACAGGAGTGAAAAAGCTGGGATTACTAGGAGAGGATAATGATTGTGGGATGTTTTGTAAGGCCTGCTGAAAATCTTCATTGTGTTGTTCATTATGCATTTGGAAATTCATTGTTTTGGAACGTAGAAACAATGCCAAGGTTAACCTGAAATAAGAAGAATTGGCATGTTGTATATAGAAGCCATAAGCCAAGGAAGGATTGTAGAGTAAGAATATGTGTAAAAATGAGACTTTGATGACCACTTCTATTTAAAGAAGTAGAGGAAGAGGAGTCAGGGAAGGAAGCTGAGAAGGGTTATTTAGAGGTTTAGAAGGAAACAGAGAATAGGAATACAATGTTACAGAAGATATTATTGAAGAGAATTTCGAGGAAAACAATCAAAAGTTAGAAAATTTAGGTCTGAAAAGACTCTGATGTCTGAAAATCTAGTTCATATTCAAATATCAAGAGGCAGTATATATAACATACTGGGTAAGAGTTGACTTGGGAGCATAGGAAATAAAAGGAATTGAAGTTTGAAAATTTTAAACTCAGCCAAGGAAATTGTGTTGCCCAAAGAAGTTACCTCCAGTAATGGCTAAGTGAAGAGTCACATCTGTATCTAAAGAAACTCCACTCTAAAATTCTTTCCATTGTACTATGTTGTCTCTCTAGAAAAGAAAGAGTGGATAGAGGGCAAGCTAAAAAGCTAAAGATGAAGGAAAATCAAGCATATCTTAAGTATAGATGGAGAGAGAGGACACTTTGAACCGTAATCTTCATGAATATGTGGGATCATGTATCGTATATCTTTTAACATATTTTAGGGTACTACACATGGTAATTTTACAATAAATGTAATTGAAATGGATTTTATCCTCATTGCTGTTGTTTAATGTTGGAGAAAATGATTATGGAGTTTTATCAGCTTATTCTTTTTTTTCTTTGAACGTAAGGAGTAGCTCCAAGTTCTCATGGACACATTTGTAAAAGGCCAATAAATGGTTTAAAACTTTCCTGTTTTGTAGGCAGTATGATTTAAGAAATTAGGGCAATAGCTTCCTAAGTATTGGATATTGAGAGACTCAAGTTATTATAAATTACAGTTCAGAAATGTGAATGGAAAAGTCATTTTAATTAGGAAGATACACTTGGAAATGAAGTAATTTTTTGAGGTAATTTCCTTGGTGAGTGTTTTACTGATCACTTGAATTTATTTACGACACAAACGTCGTGATAAAATAGGTATTTATGGGATAGTTTTTAATTAGAAATAACGGCTTGTAGAGTTGAAGTGATGAATCATTTTATCCATATACTGTATTGGCTCAAGCGTCTCTAGTGAAAGATGATCCGATCGAGAGCTTTGAAGTATCCTAACTGAATGCTTTGTCTTCAAAGACACAACACAATCTGTCTTACATTTCACTTTATATTCAAAAGCTCTACATCAACAATGAGGTACAAAGATAATCGAAACATTAACCTGTGCTTTGGAAACAAACAGGTAATTTTGCCTTTCATCATAACTGAAGCGCTTTATAAATTAATAGAAAAATAAGTTATATGGCTACATATTTCTAAATGTAAATGGGATTGGAAGGGAATCAGCCAACCTTGTCAAATTTATGAGTGTGAGTGCAATAGTCTAGCTGATGAGATGGCTTCACAGGTATGAAGGATATGTCATTCAGAAGGACACATTGATTCGAGTTAGGTCTTTTCTGTTTGTTTGCATTTAATTATGTCCTAAAAGGATTGGTATAGAGAATAAAATATACATGAACTAGCATTTCTGATTTATAAAAGTATATCAATAACATTTCAATTTAGAGTACAACCTCTGTAGGGAGAATAAGATTGTGTACATGCAACTTGCATTAACAATATTGAATTCAAATGAAAATTTATTCCTATTTCTCATTCTTCTTTTAGCCAGTATATTTTATTCCTACTGAAATGTACATTTTAACATTACTTGTACTTAAAACCCACAATCAATAAAACTGAGATACAAAAATAAATAAAACTTGAAAAAAATTATGTACTTAATTTTTTTTTCTTCCCTTATACAGGTGGTATTTCTCAATGCCCCTTAGATAATATGAATTAAGAAATTGAATCTACCACTAATTGATTATGCAGAAGTAAAATTTTTCTTGTGACGGCACCATTTTTCTGATATGCTGATATCAATATATATTCTACTGAGTATTTTGATGTTAAAGATAGCAGAGGTTTAGTGACAACATTAGTACCTCAAGCTCAGCAAAGTCTCAAGGTGGTTATTTAAACAGTGATGAGTCTTAGACTAAGTGTTTTTACTGTTCAAATAGTCATTGATTGCGACTCATATCTATTCTCCTTCCATGTTTGGCCTTTTCCCAAAATTTGAGCCACAGCCGGTGTAAGATAAACTGGCTCCCTCTTTAATTTTAAGTTACTTGTCATTGTAATCACTGTTACCATCACTTCTAACCGAGAAAAAGAGGTGGATTGGAGTTGCAGTCTCTGTATAGTTTCTGTCAATTTAACTGAAACAATCTGTCTTTGTGAGGAGTCTGAGGTGAACTGCACCGACTGTGAAATAGGATCTTTAAGGTGCTTTAAACAGTCCCTCTATAAAACAAGACCGATAGATGAGAGGGCCATCTGGCAGCAGCAGCCGTCCCTACTCCCCCCTCTATTGGCTGCTCTTCTCGGAGGGTAGACGCCCTTCCTTTGTCAGGGGAAGTTGTCTCTTCAGAGGCCGAACACTTAACAGAAGATGGCCTACTGAGATGGAGGACAACTCTTTTTTATGAGTGCTTGGTCTCAGGTTACTGGACCTGTTTGCTGTCATCTCTAACAAGTTCCATTGCCATTAAACTGTTCTGAATTTTTTTTGTGCTGCAAAGAGTGCAAACTAAGTATCAACAAAATGAATTGGAATATAACAAATTTCTATTGTAAAATCACCATATCAAAAATGGTTGGGATAGAATGAAAGCAAGAAAATCTGAAAAGACAGATTAATATTCAATCTCCCTCAGGAAGAAAGGTATTTTAACTCATATTATTGATGTCAATAATAGCTTATCATGTACTTGTCCAATAGAATCTTATAATATTTTAAAAATAACTTAAACTCTTAATAAAAAATGGTAGTAGCAATAATACTTCCTGTCTGAGTGACCATGGATAAGTTAATGAATTTATCTGCTTTAGTTTCCTCATTAGGTAAAATGGATATAATTGTAGTTACTTCATAGTTTTATTATGGTGAATGAGGCAATATATTTTAAGTGTTCAGAATTGTTCTAGCATAGAGTAAGTTAAATATTTGCACTTGTTTTTTTATCACCAATAATAGCAAACTGGACCTACTGGGCTTTTCCATTAGCCTTTTGCAGAATCACTTGCCTTGTTTGACATATGTAAACCAATCAATCTTTTCCCCTTAAGATTTAGCGTAAGACCAAGTTCTCGATATTGGCTTATTTCAAGATATAATTTAAATGACACTGCCACTTTTATGATTCCATGAATGTCATAAATTTTTGTGTATAGTAAATGTAAAGATAAAGTTGACTCTTCTAAATCAAGTTATAATGTCAAATTAATCTGGTTATCACTGTTCTGCCATGACATATTTCTTCCATGCTCATCCAGTTTTAGTCCATTCCACATCTATAGATTACCAATTTTGCAAATAAGATTATGATGTAAGGCAGGCTTTAACTTTTAAAAGACAAGAGAAGCCTGATAAGTAACAAGTACAGTGGACTCTCTCCTAATCCTAATTCAGTATTGCAAGTGTCTCATTAATTATAATACTTTTCATACTTATCCTTGATGTTTTCTTTGTTTCTGGTGCTTCATTTAGGCGTGAAGTTACTAATTTCCTAAAGCTCAGGATGAGGGTATGCTAGGAAACCAACAGCTCTTCTAGAAGACCATTTGAACATTTAGAAGTGGCAGTTCTAGGGCAAAAATGCGTAGAATAGAGAAATTAAATGATTTTCTTTCTGCATTCCAATGATCCCTCTACTTCACTCTGCACTGCTTATATCTGATATTTTCAGTGTTTCATATGTATATTTGTGTCAGTGTGTTCTAGGCTCATTATATATAAAGATTGCATCTTGTGTATTGTTCCCCTTTGACTTGTCAGTGCACAGTAGATTGTTTGCCATTTAGTAGGAATTTAATAAAAGTTTGTTAAATTTATTTTTCATGTATACGTAGAGTATAATGTTTAGATATTGTATTAGATGTTGAAATGTTTAAAAATGGATGACTTTTGATAATGTATAGTTCAGGATTATGAATCTTCTTTTTTTTTAAATCTATCAGGCCACCTCTCTCCCCAATAATGATATAACTTCTCTGTTGCTAAATATGGTGGATAATTTCCAGTCTCATCTTATTTAAGTCTCAGTAGAATTCAAAGCATTTAATGACTCACTTTTTCCCGAAACTTATTTTGTTTTTAAATCTGGTGAACCAAATCATGTCTCTTGTACTTCCTTTTCAGTTGTAGGCAATGCCATTTGATTTTCCTCCTTTACCTGTTTACTGAGTTCATTCTTTTGTTTTTTCTACCCTACTTGACCTCTTACATTCCTCTTCTGTAAATACTGACTCTATGTCCCTGACTCACAGATTTATATCTATATGGACTTTTCTTCTTAGCCTCAGACATGTATTCAGCTGCCTACTTGACGTCTCACCTTGGATGTCTCATAGGCTTCTCAAAGTTAATGTTTTCAAAAAGATTAAAAAAAATCCCTGTGCCTTCCAAAACTGTTCTCTCTACTGATTTTCCCCATATCAGTAAATAAGACTTCCATCATGCCAAAGACTTTTGAATCATTCTTGAGATCTCCATGTTGCTCACTCCAGAAGCTACTCCTTCATTGGGTCCTATTAGTTGGACCCCCCAAAATATGTCACAGATGGATTCTGTTTTCATTATATTTCTAAGTATCATCTACTTAGTCTAAGCCACCTAGTTTTCTGATTCAGTCTCCTTTACTAGAATGTAAGCTTCTTAAGGGCAAGAATTAGATATGTTTTGGTTCTTGTAATTTTTCAAGTGATTAGATGAGCGCCTAGCTCACAGTAGGTATTGAAAGATATTGTGGAATGAGTAGATTGATTGGGGCTTCCTAGAGGAGTCTCTTCTATAATCACTGATAAGTGATACCTTGATAATGAGGTCTGCTACAGCCATAGTGGGAAGACTGCTGGCAAATCCTATGTTAATTGACCCTGATATTATCTGAGGTAAATTTAAATAATCTTTCCAGAACTTTGACATAGTAATAAGTTCCGAAAGAGTCACTCCAGATAAATAAAAGCAGTGTTGTAAGTACCATATGTTCATGTATCTTTAGCTCAAAATATACGGTATCTGACTATGAAATTTCATTTATTCAAATAGTAATAAAATGGAATGATATTCTGGTTTGAATCCTTTGTTTCCGTAGTCAGAATAGATAATGGACACACACAGAATAGTTTCCTTCTTTAACATAACAGAAGTTTAATGATTAGTCTGAATCCTGCTGACTATTTTAAAGCTGTTCTCAAATGTGAGATGTCATAATTTTGAATCAAGAAGAGTACTTTGTACAACTGTATTTAGTGAATATTTAGCATTTTATTCATGAAATAATTTAAAAATTAACCAAAGTTCTTCAGATATGCCATTTTTTTGAATTTTTGATTAGAGCTAATCTTAAAACATAGTCACACCTTGGTTTAACTGATATAACTTATAAAAATTAAGTTTTTTAAAATTGAGGGTAATACATGTCATCACTGATTTTTGAAACAAAGTGGACTTTGCAATATTTCTAAATATCGGTTAATTGTAATTTACATTTATAAAATAAAACGTATTCATATGGCAGCATGGCCACTGAGATTTAAAAAAGATACTCAAATTCTGTGAGAGAAAGTTTTCAGACATTAAACTGCAGAACTTAAACTTAATAATTCCATTCATTTTAAATGCCAGAACAATTTTGCTTTGCTATAAATGTGGAAAATATTTTATCAGTAATACATATGAACATATGAAAATATAATGTTTTGATGATTTTTATGTGATGTGACCATTTAAATTTGGTAACTTCTATGCAAATAGAACGTGGGTTTTTTTTTTTGTGAAGGCTATAGTCCCTAAAATTAATAGTGAATCATTTACTTTGCTATTTACTTAATTTTTTCATGATAGAAATATTTTTAATTGTTTCAGAAGGAGTTCATGCCCACTAATAAAAATGAAAGAAAAAATAACACCAAATTCAGAGAGTAAAAAATAGATCCTCTGCTTAAATTTCAACTCCCACAGATATATATGGATTCATCATAAATGTCGTATTTTCCACATCAGTACATTTCTTGATGAATGTCTATGTGCTCATTTTCAACGTGAAAATAGAAACATTGGGTTGTTTCTATGTGTAGACTCAGAAAGTCGTTCTGTCTATATTCTATTGTCTATATATTGTCTCCTTCTAGAATATGTCTTTTAACTTCTCATCAGCTCCTTTGATCAATGCATAATCAAGTGTTTTATCCCTCCCTCACCTGGACAACCGCGTCAGCCTCCTCTCTGCTCTTCTATATCCTTTCTCGTCCCCTGACAGCCCATTCTCCATAAAACAGCCAGTGAAATCATCCCAAAGGATAAATCAAATCTCATTAGTTCCCTGCTTAACACTTTCAGCTCAGGCATGGTTATTTGGTTATTTTGGGAGGTCTAAATTAAAGTTATCAATGGGAAATTGATCTTCATTGTGTCATTTTCATTTTTTGAGTTAGTGTTTCTACTAGGCATTTATTAGTAATCACTTTTGTAATAGTCATCATTTTATAATTTGGAAGATCTCAAGATAATCCTTTTTAATATCAGACTATATCAGATGTTTCTAGGAATATTCAAATTAAAAACATTTTGAACATTGAGCCATTAAATGTTCTTTTCCATGTTTGCACAACCATTTATTGCCTATGTATTACAGACTTCCCTTTGAAAGCTATTCTTATGTGTAAACTATAGTCTTGTATATATGTGTGTTGGCAATTTGTGTACTATTAAAATATTGATTCTATTCTTGGCATCAATTTGTTTCTAAAGAGAATATAAGATAATGTTGTTCATACAGAATACAGGAAATATCTTTGCTAGGTCAGAAGAATTCAATGTTAGGCCAAAATTAGAGGGGGAAAAATTCAAGATTTATTTTAAAGGATTCTTATTTACATTTGTGACACTCTCATATGAAAAAACAGGTATGTTTATATCCTCACACATGGACATGGATCTATATCAGCTTAGCAGTAATTATTATTCTTCATGACTGACTCAATTTTGATATTAGTATAAGGAGATTATGTGTTATGTGTGTTGTGTGTGTGTTCCTTCTTGTGCATCTGCTTTTTTGTTGATAAATGTACAAACTTATATTCTGAGGTTTTTCACATATACTGATGAATATACATATGTTTAATTATTGGGTGTTGGTGGTAAATCAGTTAAGGGAGAGAGCTGCATTTATTTTTAAGAGACACAATAGATACAATTTATCAGATGGAGACAAAATGAGAGAATGTGTCTCATTTTATGAACATTTTCATACTTTCTGGTTCTAGTGTTTTCTCATCCCCACTTCATCAGCTTTCTTTGCTTCTCTCTCCACCATTAAGTGATTTTTATCCTATTTTTTTAAAGCACAAAAACATAAAATCAACCTCTCAATTTTAGATAATCTAGCTGATTTAAAAGTGTGTATAAAAAAGTTAAATTAAAAGTAGTTCTTAATACAAAATATACATAAATTTTCCCGTTGCATAATAGACATTTTTTATAAATTTGAAATTGTTCTAAAAATTAAATTATTATGTAAATACTTGCAGACCTGATGTACTCTGAATAACTTCATTAGTATGAAAGGACAAAAAGAATTAATTTTATTTCACATGTAATCAAGAATAAGAGATGATAGGTACTGAATAAGGCTCATGATTCCAAATGTGAGCAGCTCTTGTATAATAATACTCTTTTCAGTACTAGTTAGTACATCGTGTTTAGCGTCTGTATCTTAACAGCTTTAAAATTTATTGTTTTTTTGAAAGATTAAAGATGACAGTTCTAATTCATTTTTTGCTTCTTTTTAAATTTTAAAATATTTCTAAATTTTGATTATATTTATGGAATAAATGTTTATGGCTATGCAATTATATTAGCACCCAATCCTATAAAAGACCATGGCATAGTTCACTTCGTATATGGATAAGCTCATTCTGATCTTATGTGTTCATTTCCTTATTCAGTTCATGAACAGTTACTGAGTGTCACTCTATTTTCTGTATTAGTACTTGTAATGCACATCTGACTGGACAGTTTCTACTCTCAGGGAGCTCATAGTTTAGTAGGTCATAGTTGATTTGGGAAGATTGACATAAATAGTTACAGGAAAATGTAATAAGTTTCTTAAGAGATGTGTGTACAAGGGCCTTGCTGAAATAGAGGAGAGCAATGAAATCTGCCAAAGTTCACAGAGGAAAGAAGCAAGTACTAGGAGGTTATAAAAGCTACCGTTGGTGGCTGCTCGTTGTAGGTAGAGAAAACATGTTCAAAGGCACGGGGGTGTGAAACCTTGTGGTGGTCCCCAAAATGAAAGTACAGCAGTACAGCAGTCTCTCTGTAACTGTTGAGTCCAGTTTTCTGAAAACTCTAGTGGTAAGATTTATAGATGAGAAAATTAACACTTCATATGAAATAAAGGGTGGGATCCAAAGACATTGTCTGTATACAGAGACCATTAGAGTAATGCTTTTAAATATGTAGGACTTGGCATTGAAGAGAGAGATCTATGCTGCAGTCAGACATTTGGAATTGATCAGCACATAGGTGATAGAGAAAACTTGGGATTGCCTGAAATTTCTAGGAACCGTGAATTTAGTAGACAGACCTCTAGTATTTACCAACTTTGTTTCTTTCTTTCTTATGCATTATATCTAAAGATGGCAAGTAATACTGGACTAAATAATAGGAACCTAAAAGTAGGAAAACAGAAGATGAATTTATAAAAATATTGTTATGTATGAATATAGAAAAATCATGTTAGAGGTGAAGAGTAATGACCAGTACTATTGATCCAAAACTAAAAATTTGGTATGTTAGAATTAAATTTTATTTAAAGATTTGAAAAGGTGAGTATACTCTTATATAAAACATATGCAATATAATGAATGCTTTTAAAAAGCTTTAGTATATATGTTAAAAGTTTGAAGACATCCTAAAAAATGTGCATTGCATTTTTGTGATTGCTAAGTTTATTCAACAGTGGTCTTTAATATACCATAATATTCCTGGCAGTAAGGCAGACACTTTGCTTTGTTTTCCGGGCAACAGTAATAAATTTGACGCCTCCCTTTTTTTCTACTCTTATCTACTTATCTCATCAGTCATGGTGTTTTGTCTGTTTCATATGTAGCAGTTTTACATATGTGCTTTCTTATTGCCACTGCTATTTGAGTTTACATTAGAGCTGTCACCTTCTAATTGTTGTAAATTTCTCTCATCTCCCACTTTTAAACCACATAGTGGTCTCAGAATCTCCTTTGTAAAATATCACTTTCATCATATCATTCTCCTCACAAATATTGAATAACTTGATGTTTACAGATAAACAAGCGTGAACAATCTTCTCCCCAGCAAACCTCCCTTTCGGTACAAGCTTCCCCTTCTGTTTAGGCCCACCTCAGACAAGCTTGCTCCAGACTGGGTTCATGCTCTTTTCCCTGCCTACAAGCCTCTGTGTCCCCCTCTCTCTCTGTCTACTCCTTGCCCTCACTTCAAGGTCCAGATCACATCCCACTTTCCTCCGTTGGAAGTTAGTGACACTTTTCTCAGAATTCTTATGACCCACCTCCACATTTGGAACTTAATCTGAACTAATTGTTAACATTATTAACAGATTTCCATTAGTGACTTCTCGGGCCTCTGGACCTTGTTTTCCCTAGCTACCTGGAAAACTCCACAGGCACTGGCTACGTGTTTTGTTCTTCCTGGAATTCCTTGTACCTAACATTGTATTACTCGTATTATAGTCTTTCTGATGGAGTGATAAGGCAAATGTGCCCTCAGGGAGGTGATGAATATGAATATGACAGAGTGGAAAGAAGGTATGAATATTTTAATACCTCTTTTAGGAATTTGCATCCTAAAATGCATCCCTAAATATAAAACTGTCTGTAGGTATTTGAGTCACTCTGTCACTCTCGTTCACATTAACCTGTTTCATTTCCTCCATAGAACCATTATCAGAATTGAACTTATTTATTTATTATGTTACATTTTTGTCTGTTTGACACATAAACTAGGTTCCACAGGAGACTGTGTCCCCACTCACTGCTATGTCCCCAGCATCAGCATAGTACCTGGAACTTAATAAACATTAGTCAAATGAATGAATGAATGAATGAATTAGCAAAAACATGCTATGTTAACACTCTAAGATGGGACCTACATATGATTTGTTACTCTCATTCACTGGGTATTAAATTGAAGGAAAGAGAAATTCAGGAGAAAGATAGTAAGCTAAATAAGTTATACTACAGAGTAAAATGTAGTATAAAACATCATTATGTTCTAGCATTCTGTTCAATCAAAACTTCCTGATTTGGATTATATCTGATAAGGAAGCTTCTCCATAAATCTATCTGAGATGTATTAACTCTGAGGTCACCATACTTAGAAATTATTAGAAGAGTAAAATAGATCTTAGGAGCTTGAAAGACATGATTTGATAAGAGCAACTAATTCTTAGCTTATTCTTCTGTCAAGATCTGGTCTCTGGTAATGTTTGAGAGTGACTCCCTTATAAATCTGAGGTGACATTTTCCTTGCTACAGAAAGAGATATAAATATGATATTGGCTGGATTTTTAACAGCTTTACTGTTTATCTTAAGAAGACAACCCTTAGAAGTATAGACTTCAGAAAAATATTCCACTTTTTCTTTTCCTCCTACACTCATTCTATACCTCTTCTTCCTTTTCTTTCCATTTCATCTCCTTTTTTACACATGCACATGTACATGGATATGCACACACAGGTTTAATGTGTATGCACTTGTCATATGCAATAAAATTATTGCCATTTCAGCTAGTCACATCAACGATGTATATATCCTATATTCATTTTAATATAAAGTTTATGGGCTTTGCATTTAGAATTTTTTTTCCACAATTCATTTGGAAACTGACAAAGTTTAGAAGAAAGACTTAGTCATTCGGCTGCTCAAGTCATGTAACAGGTGATTCGAAGCCTATTTATAAGGCACCATCTGTTGTCTCAAGGGACTTCTCAGACTTCTCAGCCATGTCAGTAGATTCCTTATAGTTTGTGAATGGCTTTTCTTAAGAGAGCATGATGACGATGATTTTATGAGAGGCTAACATCTGCAGATGGTAGAAATTGTGACTATTTGAAAAATTTGAGATCAAAATACATATAATGTATCACAATATGTTATTGACCCATGATGTTCCACTCATTTCTCCTATTATGATTTATATTGTGCTGCATTATCCTGATTCTCACTGTTCCTTACCCTTTCTCTTTTTATTTTCCTTATAGTAATAGTGGAGGTGATGATGATGACGATAACAACAGCAGCAAGAACAATAATAATAGAATTACAATTAACTTCTTAAGGTCCTAATGTGTGATGTCATGTGCTATTTAATTTAAACATTATGCTATTTGATCTTCACCACATTCTAAGACTTAGAGAGGTCAAATTATTTGTCCAACATTGTGCAACTAATAAATGGCAGAACCGATGGCTGAATTCAGGTCTTTTTCAAAGTCTATAGAGTGACTCCCTAAAATTTATTTTTTCCTGCTATTCCTCTTCTTTTAGTATTTTATCTTTCTTGCTAAACTAATCCATTCTTGCTGCATCAATTTTCATCTCTGTAGATTACTTTTAAATTGATATCTGTGATCCCATCCCTCTCCTGCTGACTTCTAATCTCTACCTCCAAGTGTCTGATCAATGCTTCTGCGTCAAAATGCTCTAAAGATATCACTATCTTCCTACCAATGTTTACCCCATAGTCTTCTCGGTTAATATTATCACTATTCTTTTAAATTACACAGACTCACAACATTCTCTTTGTCTCTATTCTTTCAATTGCTGTCTACAAACAAGAGGCACATAATGTTGATTTTTATCTTGTTCCTTAGTTTCCTTCCTTGTTCTGTATCCACAGTATCCCTCAGATACATAAAATTCTTTTAAATATCATTGCTATTTAGTATGTTCTAAAGCCTGCAAATAGCTTTACAAATTACTTCTTCATGTTACTGCTGAATAATCTTTCTGGAATTATTAAAAAGATTCTCTTTATACTCTAGTAGTCTTCATTGCCTACACATTTTACAAAAAGAATATAGAGGGCATGCTTGCCATCTTGGTATTCACTGTCCTCCATAATCACAGGCCAGAGAATATTGGTTACATCCAGAAATCTCCTTCACAAATCATAAACTTTAATCAAGCTAGGCAACTTTTCATTACTTATTAATGTGTCCAAGTCCTTGTTCATGACTCTTTTATCTCCCTGGAATGCCCTGTTTCCCCCATCCTCTTGTTAACTGCCTTCCTGAATTCTATCCTTCCTTCGTTCTGTTTAGATAACTTTTCCTAATGGGAAGTGATCTCTTCTGTGAATGAATGGACCATGCCTAATTCAGCTTTCTGTTTTCCATTGTAGATATTGAATAAGTGTTTACTGAGTTGAACAAGCTTTGTCCAAATTCTAAGCTTGGCTATTAAGATGTAGATAATTTTATAGCTCTGGGTTCACATGAAGTACTGTCTTTGCTGAGTCATATTGATTTTGATTATGAGCATATTGGTTGAATATGCTTTCTTTCTAGTATCACCACTTTTGACTGGATAGTATGGTTCATAATACTCCTGTTTGAAAATTGAGATTTTTTTGTTAGCCAGTGAAGATTATGAAAAATAGTTTCAACTAAAGGACTAATTCGAACTCCAGGGAAGAAGTAGCTTTCTTCCTCAAAAGTATGAATATTTTATTTTGTTCCTTATAAAGTATTACTCAACTCAGTAAAACATATTAATTACATTATTTTGAATTGGAGAATAATTTAGAGCACTTAGTATGTACATTGTACTGAGAGCCTAGGAGATGAGTAAGACCCCCCCATGTGTGCTTAAAATAGAACACCAGGTATTAACAAACAGGAGTACTTTGATGATAACTATAATGTTTATTTAAATAAAGTATTTGGGAAATAGATAGGAGAGTTGGTTATTTCACATGGGAGATTTACATCTGGGTTCAACTTTGAAGCGTATATCTGAGTATAGGAAAGATATTACAAGTAAAGGGGAGAGTGTTAAATTTTGGACGAAAGACTGTGTGTTGTGCTAGGGGAAGAGTGAGTGGAGGTGGAGCTGATGAACCTAGAGTATAAGACACATGGGAGAAAATAATTAGAGATTAGGCTTAAAGATTAGGCTGGAATAGGTAAAAGAAAGCCATTGGATCATTTTAAGCAGAGAGATGAAACAATTGTTGTTATGACAGTGTGAATGCTAGATTGGAGAGGGAGAAGAAGTGGGCAGGGAGGTCATTTAAAAACCACTTCTAGTAATCTAAGAGAAACTATCATGCCTTGACTGGAACAGAGTATACGAATGGAAGGAGGCAAGTGTGAGAAGTAAAAGAAAATAGTACTTGACTGAGTGTGGGTTTGAAGAAGAGGATGACTTGGTTGTGTATCTTGAACATTGGGTGGGTGATAATGCTACCAATTTAATACAGAAAACAGTGTTTCGGAGAGGGAGCAAGCGTAATGAATTTGTCTTAAGCTTATTAAGTACTTAGGCTTATATCTGGGTTCCTTGAAGTCAAAACATGATTATGTATCTTAATAATTTATACTTTAGAAAAACCAGCATAGCCATATATTTCTTATTGTAGTTCTTCATTCCCAAGCATGGATTTTTTTTTAATAACCAGAGAGGAAATGTAAAACCTTGCTCAAGGCAGTCACTGCTATGGGGTATTTTTCAATTTGAATTCATTTTTGTCCTAAATTATGTTTAATATAATGTGTCTAGGAAACATAAAATGGACTGTGTAGCATTTTAAACAGAAGTTAAAACACCCAGATACAAAACCATTTTGTTCTAAATCTAGCGCAGTTTCTGATATTTTTCTTGCCAAATTCAGCCAAATTTATATCAATGAAGTCATATAGTTTTCTCAACTAAAGGCCACTTGCTCTTTGTTTAATGCAACACAGTGTGTTTACCAGCAACTGCAGTAATTTTCCAAATCCCATTGCAGCATACACAGCTACATTCTTTACAAATACTCTTTTTATTTTTAAATGTTAAATGAGGATTTACAGGAACTCGTGCTCTAAAGAATATTTCAGTGCTTATTATTTCATTCTACTTAAAATTTGTCCTTTTTTTCTTTTAAAGCAATTGAAGCCTTGTCATTTTATCATTAACAGAGATATTATTTATTATTACTGCCTGCTGAATATTTTATGGTTCTTGATCTTATCTAAGGGAACCCTTAAAATGTACAGATGAAGTTAGCATATAAAACAGCCAACTTTTAATTGTTTTTTTTGGTATTTTTTTAAATTTGAAGACATTGCTGGTCTTATGTTATGCAAACTTCACGGGATCATGGTTTTCCTTTACTCCAGACCAGTAGTGTGGGAGCAATATCCAAATTCATTTGGCTTTCTATACTCTCTCTATTCGTCACTGAAAAATTGCATATCAATTTTTCAGCTGAAAAACAGGCTAGAGATAAGTCATAAGTAACTTCAAATATCAAAACCTTTCATTGTTACTCAATGAGAGTGATGGTGGATACAAGGACAAATTCTACTATAAATAATCTAAGATTTATGTGAAGAACTCATTAATTCACTAACACTGGATTAAGATGGTTTCATTTTCAGTGGGTGTCTCTTTAAATACATTGCAGTTGTATTTGATTCTGATGCCTGAATCAGTGTGTGCCATTAGATGAAAAACAATAACAGGAATTTATTTTATATTATGTAGTATAGGCAAAGGGGCTATATTTACTGGAATAAAAAGTCATTCCTTGTTCGCAATATCAAATCAGTTCTATGCGTTTAGTATCATAACATTTAGGGATGTAATGTCATTCCATTTATGAAGATATATTTGCGTTGTTCCTCACTTGGTGTATTTGTTAGCTTAATGTGATTAATTCCTTCAGACGAGCAGCTTTTAGGAATATTGGAGCTTTGTCTGTGGTCACAGGCCTTTGATGCTGTTTTCCCAGCTTGTCAATTCTTGAATCCCTAGCCTTGTCTCCTTTCCAAATTCTTGGATTGCCTATGGACCACCCCCCGACCATGCACCGGATTCGGTGAGTGCATGTGTATTGATATCCTGACCCAGCTTCTGACCTGAGCTTACTTTGCCTCAACCTGCTTTTTGTTCCTTTACTCCAGTTTGGGTCTGACGGGCTCGCTAATGTTTGTCTCTTTCCCAGTCTTTTAATAAATTCCAGGCATCTTGGTCTTGGCTTTAGATCTTAATTTTTGGTGATTCTTGAATTCTGTATGACATTTAATTTTGTAATTTGATCTTCTGTTATAGACATCCCTTTGGGTCAGTATTTCTCAATTTATTCAGCCTGCTTGTTGCTTTTTATAATCCATTATTGGCTTTTAACCAACCCAGTGCGGCCTGTATTGCCGCAGGCCATACCATGGTTAGAAGCCGATTATGAACTTGATTTTATAGTTTTCTGTCCCTCAGTAATTCCTAGGTTCTTAGAACAAACATTTTAGGTTAGGTTCTTGAACCTGTGAGATAGGATTGACAAGTGACAGATTATTAAAATGTGATACTTCTATGTGGGATTTCCTTTCATGTTTGAGGTCTAGATCTTGGAAGGAGTTCTAGGCCCTAACCCATGCTCAATGCTGGCAGCGCTGCCCATAGGAAAAGATGTATTCTGCGTGTCCTGCCTAGAGTAGTTAGAGAAGATGTAGATGATGATACTGAAAGTCAGAGAAGATTGATATAAAAGGCAAGGGCAATCTTGTTTTTGTTAAATCCCCAGATTTCTCTCAGTGGCCTGCACAGAGCAGTAATGCATATTGTTTGAAATCACTAATAGTGTGCTGATAAAATCTTCTCCTGCTTCCTTCTCAGATGGAAACAGCCAGGTGTATATTAATTTAACTTCTTGTAGGCCTAGGCTAGAACAAAAATATATTTCCTGGCAAATTGTTTGCTGTTAAAAAGCTGAAAACATAACTACTAAGGAGAAGTGGACATAGAGACAACAATGAGAGATAAAGGACTTGGAGAAATAATTCTAAGCAGCCTAGTGGTTAAGAATGAACCTGTCTTGGGGAATTTTGGGCAAGTTCTTTTCCCTCTCTGTGCCTCAGTTTCTGTCTTTCTTTGTGGAATGAAGATAATAAAAGCATTTCGTAGATTCTTGTGAGGTTTAAATGACAAAATGTAAATAAAGTGCTTAGAACACTTCTCAGCATACGCATCATTTGATCAGTGTGACACCCTACATCCTGCAGACTTCAGGTCATTAATTTGAAATTTGATTCAGATGTATATCATTAGCAGCCTTAAAGGGCAAAAATGGCAGTGGAGGTTGTGTGTAGGGAAGTTGAAATTGTCAATACATTTCTTTTGCCAACGGCTTAAGGTAGTTGGGCTTTATGGGTTACCTGATCACATAATAAATTGAAGTGTTCATTTAGTCACTTAGCTTTTTCATTAGAGCTAGATTCTTAGCTCATCTTGATAAATATTTAGTAAGAACCTTTGATAAATCACTTTTAGAATTTGAAGTGATATTGTTTAAATGTGTCAGACCAGACAATAATGTACATGTAGGGAAAAATAATCTACTGATTTTCCAGTTTTTTGGAGTCTTTGAGCACAGGTGTTTATAATCTGTAGCGTGTATAGTTTGCTAAGAATAATGGAGTATGGATTGATAAGTTGCCTCTACTTTTCCTAAAATGAGACAAAAAGAAGGGATTTGAAAGCCTGTAGAAAATATTATGTTTTTCTTTCTCTCTGCTAGTGTTACATTTGATTTTTCTCATAGCAGTACAATTTCAAAGCCTATAAACAAAATATTTAATCACATGATATTTTTGGACAGGTTTTTCAGGTATATTGCTTTCTAAGATTTGCAGGGGTTGTCATGAACAGATGTGCAGTTTGCTCACTGTACAAGTCAAGGTGGTAAATAAAGCCTGAAACTCAGACTCTGCTTTCACTTCTGAAAGAATGTGTCTTGTACGGGGCTGAGTGTGCACCGATGGGGTGGGTGTCTTTTTTCTCAATGAATTTGCACAAAGTTATCCTATGGGCCAACAGCAGCCCTGAATATTTGGGTCTGACATTCATCTAATGCACAGGTGACAATAAGCATTAGATAATATAACTGAATTCTCTATCGCAGGTGTGTTGTGCCCTAGAGTTATTCAATGGCAGTTATAATTGTTCTACAGAGCTGCTTTTACAGAAGGATATGGCCTGTCATTACAGTCATCCTTTGATTCTTTGGGAAAACAACTCTTCTTAGACATCTCATTATTCTCCTGTAATTAACTTGACCAAATGAAGACGAACTGTGCAGTTTTAATCACGACTAGAAGTCAGTATTGTAATGGAGACCTGGAGTTGAAGGTTAACATCAGCTTATTTCTCTCTATTGCTTTAGATTGATAAGATATTCAAAAAAATTTATAATAAAGATCCTAGTAGAGTGTTAAGAGAAAAAGTCAGATTATAAGCGGTTAATGAGTGATTTGTTTGTGAGAAAATGGAAATCATCTATGTATGCTTTTTTTACAAACAAGAGAAACAAAGGGAATTTAGTCAAATATGGCGGAATGATTTTTTTAAGTTCAAACTTTCTACAAGGAGTGGGAATCCTATAGTTTCCTTTTCTTTAATTGTGAATATGCCAAGATTTCTGGCCCTTTTGTATACCAATGCTGGGGTTCAAATTCTGGCTTACTACTTGGTGGTTGTGTATTTACTTTGTGCCTTGTTTTCCCAAATAATAAAATGATCGTGATAATTGTAGATACCATATAGATTTTTGTGAGGTTTAAATATCATAATGTACAGAAAGAAATAAGAACAATGCTGGTTACAATGTAAACGCTCAACATGTGAGCTATTATTCTTATTTTTATAATTATTTATTTAGTCTTTCATTTTTAAAATAAAATAAGTGCTTATTTTAATATTTTATTACCATTTCCCATAATAAGATAATAGAAATATATATATTTTTTCACTTTTGTGGTACATTCAATTTAATGTTAATTATGGAGTTTTGGGAGTTTTACATAACAAATGGATAAATGTGTGACACATAACTCCCCTAGAATTCATTCTTTAAAAGGAAGTTATTACATTATCATTACCTTTACCATAATCAATTAATAATTTATAATGGTGTATATTCTACCAGTGCTGGTCTGTTTTTGGTTGTAGTTTTAGAGATTTTCTAAAGCTATATCAATATTAGTATTTTTAAATGATCTAGTGGTCAATTAAACAATTTGGGGGAGTTAAACAATGGTTGCCTAAAACTACATTATAGCCTATCAAAAACGTAAATATTTATTCTATTCAGACCAACCTTTGATTGAGTGACTATATACCACGTTGTCCCTGGGCAAGACCTCAGACACAGGTCTGTTGAGCTTCTAAGCCTTTACTATTCTTCCTAGGCCCCAACAGACTGGTTGTTCATGAGCCATAAGAACAAAAATCTAAATAAGACAATTGTCATTATTTTGGATTAGTCAAATATCATGTTGCTTTTTCTCATAGACATCATGCCTAGAAAAGCACTATTATGTACTTTTCCTTGTAATACTGTTTACATTTTCCAATATGCTTGTTAAATGTGCTGGAGAAACTCAGGTTGCCATGGACTAGTATTAATTGTATTGGATGAAGGCTTTGAATATGAACACTTTACCTGTGTTTGGTTTCTAGAGTCCTTATTTAGCCAGCTAAAAATTAGGTAATGAAAAAAATTTTACCTAAGGAAATTACATGTTCCTGTTCTCTAGATGGTAGCCTGTGTGGACATGCTTTAAGTAATTAAAATCAAGTTAGAGAATGTTATATAGGACAGAGTGCTGTGTTTGTAGTCCAGACTGGGCATCTAATAAGTTGTGTGATTTAGGGCAAATTGGATCTCTTTATTGGGTCTAGTTATTCTTTGAATAAATAGGTGAGACTAAATTAGAGTGTTCAAACTGTATCTTCCTAGTCACACAGTCCTGCATTTATTTTTTTTCATCCAAATACTATCAGTCACTAGAAAAGAAAATAAAGACAATCCCTGAATTAGAAGAGCTGTTCAGGTCCCCCTGTCTTTAAATTCTAAGTGCTCTAAATAAATTATTTAATTCCTTAGCAATTTCTTCAGTATCTTATCTAAAAAGGGAGGAAACATAAATTTCTACCGTGAACATGGTTTTTTCCAAAAATATCTTCTGATTATTTTCCTTATTAGCTTTTGCTGTTAGTCCTGTCTTTCGTGAAGCTGGATATCCAGTGGGAGATTCACACCTTACATTACAAGCTATATCTTTTTCTGTTCTTTTATATTAAATTCTTTGTGTTTTTTTGTATAAATGTGTTTCTTTAATGTGTTTCTCATTACGTAACACGTGTGTGACAATATGTAGTTTAGTCATACATTTCATCCAACTTGTCAATCTCTGCCTGTTTAATTGGCATATTGAGTTCATTTACATTTAATATAGTTATTGATATATTTTGGTTTAAGATTATGTTAGTGATTCATTTCTGTCTGCCGTGTCTCCTTTTGTTCTGTCCATGTCTTTTAAATGCAGTTGTTTATTATAGAAATCTACGTTTAATAAAGTGGTGTGATGAAAAATAAAGATAAAAAGTTTTCCTATATATAGCTTTCTTATGTATAGGCAAAAAAAGTTTGAAATTTTGCTGTATAAATTTCCATACACTATAGCCTTAAACATTTTAGACGTCTATGAAGAATGCTAACAATAAGTATTTGAGAACCACATGGATAACACTATAAAAATATGACTAGATACCTAACACAAGACTTTACCAAATGAAGAGACATACCCTGTTCCCAGAATGGAAAAGTAAAGATGAAGAAAAGATGTTGATTATCAACTTAACATATACATACAGGGTCGCACAATTATAATAGAGTTAAAGTCTGACAAGATTATTTTAAATTTAATCTGAAAGTGGAAATAGATGAAAAGAAGGTTAGTGACCAGTTAGTGAGCACTCATTGTTTGCTGACTATTGCATTCATTATCTAATTTAATAGTTTAAATATATTTTTTTTTTTAAAGATTTTATTTTTTCCTTTTCCTCCCCAAATCCCCCCCGGTACATAGTTGTATATTCTTCGTTATGGGTCCTTCTAGTTGTGGTATGTGGGACGCCGCCTCAGCGTGGTTTGATGAGCAGTGTCATGTCCGCGCCCAGGATTCGAACCAACGAAACACTGGGCCGCCTGCAGTGGAGCACGCGAACTTAACCACTTGGCCACGGGGCCAGCCCCAATAGTTTAAATATTTTTAAAGAAGTAATTTTGGTACAAGAATAGTCAGACAAATCATTAGAATAGATAACCCAGAAACAGACCCTAGTATGTGTGTGTGTATATATATATTTTATTATATAACCTAATTATATAATAAAATAGATGACTCAAATATAGAGATTGATGTATTTAAAAATTTTTCCTCTAGGGGCTGGCCTGGTAGTGTAGTGGTTAAGTTTGCGCGCTCCACTTCAGTGGCCTGGGATTTGCTGGTTTGGATCCTGGGTGCAGAACTACACACCGCTCATCAGGCCATGCTCTGGTGGCATCCCACCTACAAAAAAGAGGAAGATTGGCACAGATGTTAGCTTAGCAACAATCCTCCTCAAGCAAAAAGAGGAAGATTGGCAACAGATGTTAGCTCAGGGCCAATCTTCCTCACCAAAAAAAAATTAAAAAAAATAAACCCCAAACACCCAGGTATTCCTCTGATAATTTGTTAGACATTTCTATAAAAATCCATTGACCCTCTTTTATACCATATAACTAATAAAATATAGATGGTTTAAAGATGTAAGTGTAAAAGATATAACATTTTAATGAGAGGAAAAGGTCAAAATACTACTCATCTCTGAATGGTGAAGGATTTTATAAACTTACATGTAATGATAAATATCACCAAGGCTGTACAATCACTGTGTTGAATGTCAATAGATTCAACAATTTCCCGATTGATGGATAGACCAGCTCTATTTTTTATTTACCTTAATGGTATATAAAGTAAGGTAAATAAAAGAGTTTATTTACCTAATATATTAAAGAAAAAGTCTCAGAGCAGTCTGGATACCTGGTAGACAGGGGCAATATTTTCTAGTATAAGTGGACATTCAAACTTTGAATTGAGCTTCCTTACCAAAGGATTCAGAGGTGCAAAAAATAATATGTGATTGAGTGAGAATTATGTATGCCTTCTGAAAGCTCAACTGTAATCTTCAGACTTTCTTTCTATATGTATATGTAAGTTTATATATTTGGAGTAGACCAACACGTAGCCTAATCTGGACATATTCTGCAAACCACTTCAACTGGCCACCAGTCCCCTTTAATCATTTGTGATCTTAGTGGAACAAGAACAGAGGTTGGTTTTCCAAAAGTCACAGGAAGTAATAGTAAGAAGCAGACCAGCTAAAGGATTTTACTACAGTAGACTAAGGTTAATATATACTGACTTCTGATTTTGCGTTACTTTATTTTAAAAGCCCTTGACTTCTCCCTACACAAAAGAAATCACTTGTTGTGATGATGTTGTATACATTGTCCTGATTCCTCCTCTTCAGCAGTGCTTCCCGCAGTTGCCTGGAGTGTGGCTGCTTTGGGCCGACAGCTGAATCTCTCTGCTCAGAGTTAGGTCTCTGTCCTAGGGAAGTCTTCCTGGAGTGAGTGGTCAATACTAGGGTACCCAGACCCTCTCCATTGCCTCATTGCACAGACTACACTCAATGGCCATCTTGCCTTTCAGTCTTCCTGAGAATAGGCTGAGCCTCCGTTTTTACCCTTACCACAGTTTAACCTTGCCCTCTGCTCAGCTCTGCTTCCCTCACTCCCTCTTGAGTGTTGTTCCCAAGTAGTCCTGCAAAAATGTCTTGGACCAAGTGTCTGCTTCCAAGAGAATCTGACCTAGAACACTAATCACATTTATGACAATGTTCCAAATCTTGTGGATATTGTCTCAGTTTTTGTTCATTCCTGGAACAGGAAGACAAACTATTGTTCTTTGTTGAACTCGTGGTGGTAATGTTTGAGAATCTTTGAAATGTACCTTGCTTGGTGTTTCAAATCATTCTTAGCTTCTTGTAAACCATTAACAGTGTTTTAAGGCATAAAACATGTAAGTCTAATCCTATATTTTCATCCTTCTCACTAAAATTGTCGGTATAACTATAATGAATATGATATGTCTACAATCCATTTTGAGATTTGGAGCATTTGTGTCGTGAAATCTCATGATGTACCTTCTTTAGTTAATGGAATAGGCAAGCGAGACAGCACTTATTTCACAAATGCCTGGAACAAAAATGCCAGTGTATAAAATAGCTTGGCAATTTATGGAAGATTTATTATTATTATTTTCCTGAGTTTTTAAATTTTATTGTGTAGACTGCTTAGGAAATATTCACCATAAGTTTCATATTAATTTTCCAGGAACTCAAACAGAGAGACACACATAGATTACCTTATTAGAAGTTATATACTAAATTATAAATAAATGATAAAGACCATAAGTGCTCTTGCAGTTCGGAAGTATCATAGAGTGATTGGGAAGAGAGGAGACTAGGTCAGCAGTGAAAGATGTGGAAACAGCAAAGTAACAACATTCTGAGTAAGTTCAGTTAAGATGTGGGTAGGTTGTGAAGTGTTTCTAATATTAGTCTAAAGATATTGAACTTTATTTTTTAGGCAGTATGATGTTTTAAAGGATTTAAGGGGTTGGTAGCATGTCAGGAATATATTATAGATAGAAAAGTGATATGGAAGATGGATTGGTAGAGGATGAGACTGGTGGAAGGACCCCTATTTAGGAAGCAATCTCAATAATGTAGGACAGAGGTCTACTTGATTATCATATTCTCAAATTAATTATTCATAAGTTTACAAATATGTTTATTTTTTGCATCCTTTGGATTGATTCCTGGCGGTAACTATTGACATGGACTATCTCAAATTGTTGTGTAACTGACAAACCCCTTTTAGATAGCTAGATATTGGCCTATTTAGTCACAAAATTATCATTTTGGTTTGTAATGAATAGTGTTATCAATTAAAATCAAAACAATCGCTGAGGTCCACAGATTAAATATATTGCTTTCTCCTTATCTACATTGCCTCTAAGTTTGTCACAGGAAAAAAAATAAATTGTTTTGAAAGTATTTGTACTTTACAAAGCCATGTTGGTTCTACCTAGTACCTCATGCTTGTGCAGATAATTGAAAATTGAGTTGAACTCACAGGTGTACATCAATTTATAATTTATAATTATTGTCTATTTCTTATACAAAGACATAATTTTACTTCTACCATATTGAGGAACTTCTGTTAGCCTCCCTAACTTCCTTAATTCATTTAAAAAACATTATAATAGGTAGTAGCACTAGGAATAATATTATCTAAAAGTTGCACAAGTATCTGCACACACATATTGTGTGTGTAAAGAAATATATGTAGTATATACATAATAAAGATATTTTTATATATACATATATATATATATTTTCTTGAGTTGCTTTCAAATTGCTATTGTTGTTCAGTTGTTCATTTTAATTGAATTAGTATGGGTGATCCAGGTAGCTTGTGTTTAGAAATTGAGTGAATTGTTTGGTATCTCTCCATTTATATTTCACTTGTTTTAGATTCCATGAACTTCACATTTGCTAAGAATGTTCCCTGTTTTCCATGTGGTTGATGGAAATATATGATATCACCTTTGAAACTACCATGCCTATGATTCCAAAACAAGCTTGTATCTTCCTGATTCCTAGCTGTTTCACTTAATTGTAAATAAGAGATTATTGAAAGCTATTTGACTTATGTAAGCAAAGATCCATTTTATGTTAACAGAGTTTGATTAAGAGGTAGCTAAAAAGCAAAACTTTGAAATGTAAAGTTGGCAGAACTAAAAATACAGATAAATCAAGTTGATAATGTGATATAATTTTTGGATTTATCATTGAGAAATAATTCCTGTCATACTGAATTTGTTGTTAGTGCTGTGGGCTTGATTCCAACCCCTAGTGACCTTGTGTACAGCAGAGCAGAACCCTGCCCAGTCTCTTTGCCCCATCCTCTCACCTTCCGGTGCTGTATCAGACAATGCTCCACTGCTATTCATATAGTTTTTATGGTCAGTTTTTTCCAAAGCGAGTGGTCAGTTCCTTCTTCCCAGTCTGTCTTAGTCTGGAGGCTCTGCTGAAACCTGTCCACCAAAGGTGACTCTGCTGGTATCTGAAATACTGGTGGCATAGCTTTCAGCATCACAGCAACCTGCAGCTGCTACACAATGACAACCGACAGACGGATGGTATGGTTCTCTGAATGGGGGACAACCCAGGCTGTGGTAGTGAGAACCCCAAATCTTAACAACTAGACCACCAGGGCTGACCATTATATTGAATACTGGTCAGGATTTTTATAAAGAGGTAGCAAACAATGAAGAGATATATATATATATATATTTTTTTTTTTTTTTAAAGAAAACTTTTCCATTCCATCTTTTAATACCAATGACTTTTCTTGGTTCTATTCATATGGTGAAAGATATTACCCATTAATACTATTATTGTTTTTTTAATTATTTTCTTGCCTCAGCTTTCTTGTCTTTTTTCATATTCTTATTCTTTCCTCTAGTAATATTCTTTAGGGCCATTGCTGTATTTTTAGTGGTAGATAAGAAAAAATTGCATAGATGACCTTGGTAGAAATTACTATAAAATTAGTTATTGGTGAGAAATAAGAATATTATGCAGAACTCATGAAGGAAAGATTAAAACAAAATGTAAGGTTTATTTCTGCAAATACATAAGTAGTGACTGTTGTACATGAAAACTTCTGGTTTCATATAACATGTATTTTTATTTTCATATTTATCGTAATTTTTCTCACCTTTAAAAGTTATACCAAATCAGTTTCTGCAATTTGAATATTATTTTCCCTATACTGAGCATGTTGTAGGCTCTCACTCCGTTAGGTTAATAGATTTTTTAAAATGAACAATGATAATTTTCATTATTTTGATTAATTTTAAGCTTAATGAGTGTGTGATTTAGTAATAGTATAAGGTTAACCTTTATCACACACACGACTATGGTAATATCTATATACACAACTCGTTGCTCCTACATTGATTACCTACATGATAATCTATATTTTTTTAGATGTGAATTTGTTATGCAAGCCAAATATTTAAATGATAAATTTAAAGATTTAAATTAAGTGATAAGAACTTATAAACAAAAAGCACATGCTTCCTAAACCTTCAAGACCAGCTGAAATTCAATCATTTCACTCTTTAATCTGTAAATTAGATTTGTATTTGTTTATTAATTTATTAATGTGGCTTTTTGAAATAAACTTTCCTTGAAATTCTTTGAGATTTAGGAGCTAATATTTATTTATACACATCATTTATATTATAAAATCTTGATAAATGATTTTGAGTCTCCTATTGGCCAAATATGTACCACATATATTTTACTTTAAATCCTTATAAATGATGTTTATTTGTAAATTTTTATCTTTAATTCTTTATTCCTCTGTTCCCCACTTGCAAGGCAGAAATGTTGCTAGACATAAAGCAAATATTCATGATTACAGTATTATTATCATTTTGGATATTTTTTTCTTCTCTTAGTGAGGTTAGGAGTTTAAGGCTAGGTAAAGACATAGGCTCCTTTCTCTCTTTGAATGATCATTTCTAATAAAATAGCAAAATAGAAAATGTAGATAACGTTAATGTATTTTAAAATTGATAACCTAAAACATAAATAAACGGACTTGTGTTGAGGATCATATATAAGTGATTTCTTTCCACACAGACTCTCTATGCACACCCAGTGCCAGCTGTGAATGCAGCCCGTAGGCAGTGCTGTGGGCAGGGGGGCAACTGTCAAGTTTGCTGTGACTTTCTAATGGCCTGCTATTTTCCATAGCTTCACCTAAAAACAAAGCAACACATTTTATACTATGTTTTTTCTGAACTGTCACTTACCCTTAATTTTATATACACAAGATCACACTAGCTAATATTTTCATTAGGAATACAAAGTTATTAATGCTCACAATTTTTAATAGACTATTTTAATCAACAGTTTTATGATTTGACATTAATAAAGAGTGCTTGGGAAAGTTACTTCCTGGATTTGAAATTGCTCCTCAAGATAGCAATAGCTTTCTCCTTTGCAATTTATAGATCTTCTTTTTTTGCAGGGGAAGATTCAACCTAAACTAACATCTGTTGGTAATCTTCCTCTTTTTTCCTCCCCAAAGCCCCAGTGCATGGTTGTATATCCTAGATGTAAGTCCTTGTAGTTCTTCTATGTGAACTGCCACCACAGCATGGCAACTGACAGATGGGTGGCTTGGTTCCACCACCTAGAAGCAAACCCAGGCTGCTGAAGTGGTGAGCACTGAACTTTAACCACCAGGTCATCAGGGCTGGCTCTAGATCAGCTTGGAAAAGCAGCTGACATGTAGACCTTAAACTGTTTTAAAGCTTATGGTGGTGTAAAACCCATTATTGCTAAATTTTTCTGGGGAAAAAAGTACTTGGACATGAAAAGACCTAAAACCATGCCTAGACATATTAATTTCAAGTATCGATTTACTGTGAAGAACAATGAAAATAAGATATTCTTGAAAAGGAGCTGAATATGCATGACAACACAAAGTTTGAACTAATATAATTTGTAAGAAACGTGTATAATGGAGAAGTAAAGTGTAGTGGTGAAGAGTGGATGTGGACCAGTCAGGTTTCAAATCCTGGCTCTGCCAGC
This sequence comes from Equus przewalskii, assembly GCF_037783145.1. Taxonomy (NCBI): domain Eukaryota; kingdom Metazoa; phylum Chordata; class Mammalia; order Perissodactyla; family Equidae; genus Equus; species Equus przewalskii. The sequence continues at coordinate 72,207,733 of NC_091833.1, read as the reverse complement.
TACTTGTTGAGTGACCTTGCGCAGGTCACTTATATTCTCTGTTCCTCAGTCTGTTTACATACAGATGAGGGATACTAAGAGTCTTTACTTTGTAAGGTTGTTGTGAATGTTAAATGAGTTGCCATATGGAAAGTGCTCAGCAGAGTGCTTGGCAGAAAGGAAAGCTTCTGCTAGCCTGGTTGCCTATCCTTGAATTACAGTTCTTCCTGCGGCTCTGAATAGCATGAGGTTTTAATTAAACAAGTCCTGTGACTAAGGTTCACCTTAACTTGGTGGTCTTGGAAAAGAAGTTAAGAAAATCTGTACATCTTTCAGAATACTGGTTTCATTGAAAGAAAAAAATATATCTTGAGGAAAAGTACGTGCTTTTGGTCACTGATTTTTTTCTTTTTCTTTTTTTTGCTTGAGTTGTTTTTCATTCCTACCTTTGTTCTTTTAGTTTATTTAGATAACTTTTAACATGAGACAGTTATTTTGATGTTTAAATTTACTTCAAAATACAGATTTATTTTTAAAACAATGAGAATGTATGAAATAGGATGGGTTTTTTGGGTGAAAGGAAGGATGTGTTATTATGGTGTGCTGGAGTGTGAAGAGCTTGATTTATAACCCTGGATAGTTAATATGAATAAATCATACGTTACAACAATGAGCTTTTCTGAGATTTAGAATATTTTACTTTGCATATAGTCAGAATGAATTTGGCTGAACAAGTGGTAGCTTTTTGTTTGCATACACATGTGCGTGTGTATATATATATATATATATATATATATATATTTATTTATACGCATACATATAGTCTCTAGTCTTTTGTCTATGTAGACTGATAGCCAAATACAAATACATTTTTTAATCACAGACTAGACAATTATACACATATATGATTGGATAGAATGTAAGATTTTTTTTCCTTCATCTACATGGGAGAGAAGCATCTGTCTTTGGAATTTCTCTTGTCGAGAGCTCACTCTACCAGGAAGGCGTGAATGCCTTTCACGTTGGAAATCCTTCCTCAGTAACAATGATATTACAGATTAAAGATGGGAAATTTCATTATGTGGCTGGTAATATATTTACCTGTTTGTTAAAGCAAAACCAAAACCAAAATAAAAACAAAAACTCTTAAGAAAACCACTTTATAATCTTGAACTAAGTTTTTAGTTTAAGGGGGAGGGAAGCAACTGTTTAGATTTGAAACACTTCAAAAAGGTTATTTCCTAGGTAATGATGATTCTTGAAGCAGAAAGAAGATCACGTGAAGGCTGGAGGAGTGGACAAAGCAGTGGGAAAGACATCAAAGCAGTATTATTAAAAGTGCAAAGCAAAATTAATCATAACTTGGGAATATTTTCAAAGTTGAAATGTTTTCCTGTGACATGGGTTATAGATGAGGACACTTATCACTAGAAAAAAATAAACTATGGTGAGAATACAGCTGTATCTTGAAGCTGGATGCTGAAGCTACAATATTCTAAATAATTTATTCAACAAATATACTGAGCATCAACCATGTGTCAGGCCCTGAGATTGTAGGTGTGAACAAAACAGACAGAAAACATTGTTCTCTTGGAATTTACATTTGAATGGAAGTAAGCAATTAAACAAATATTTATAAGGATAATAAATAGCATTCTTATTAATAATCCAGAACTATTCAACTTTGCTATTCTAGTCTACTGTATTTCTTCTCTTCTACTGTACTCTATGCTATTCTGTATTCTATTCCATTCCACTCCATTCTATTCTTTACTTGATTCTAAATTAAGAAATATTTCTGGATAATAGTTCTACTTTACTTAACAAAACATATTCTTTTGTATCATTGAGATATTTGAAATTGAATAAACCTATTACTTGAGAAGTAGACGTAAAGCACCTTTGATCAATAACAATGTAGAGATACAAGTTTAGTTATTCAACAAAAAAACAATTTCACATAGGTACTAAGAGTTATATCTGTTTCATTCACTTGATCTTTACTAAATTGTCTGTTGGGAATATATATTTACTAATAAAACAAACCAGATATTTGAACAAAGTATTATGAAACAAACCCTAAAGGTGCTCATGGACTTAGCTATTTAACGAGCCTTCATCCTATACCTGCTGCCTGCCCTTGCTGTGTAACTCAGGCAGAGCAAGCATAAAAGTAAAACACAGCTCCTGGGCTTTTGGCAACAAGTTACAAACAAACAAAATGGTATGTGGCTCAGATAAAACTATTTCAGGATACTTTTGAGTCTAGAAGAGGTAAATAAGAGTTTTGAAATGAGATGTATTGAGGTGGGTCTCGAAATATGCCTAAGAAGTTATCAGAAGGAGAAGGTGAGAAATGACTTTCCGTTTATTGTTTAAAATTTAGTCATGCAAATTTTATTATTATATGGTAAAATTCAGGGAGTTATAAAACTTGATTTCTAATTTTTTTCATCTTTTTCTACCAATGATTATCATTTATTCATATTTTGATTTACTTCTTTGTGGTCCTGAAAAAATATGAACTTATTTTTTTTTATGATACATAGTTTTTATGGACCAGAATACAGGTACGGTTTGTGTCATTTACTTAAATTAATATATCATGAGGTACTCTCCTTGCCCTTAATTATTTTTCAGAGTGTGATTTGGTGGCTGTTCCCATTGTTTTTAAAAAGCCAATCTTTCTTTATTAAAACACAGTGTGAAAATATATAATTGCCCAACTTAATAATAATTTTTTCCAGATGTAAAGTAGACTTATTTAGTACTTAAAAAAGTTATTTCACCAAGTTTTATTTAGTCACTCTCAAATATTTATGGGTTAGCACCTAGTAGTCATAGCGCTTACTTTAGAAAAGTATGGGAAGTTGATTATTAAACATCAAGTAATTAAAAGCATAATTTTCATTAACTCACCATCTCATACATTAAGAAAAAATTAAAGAGAAATTTAAAATTCAGAAAATTCTATCCATTAGCTTATTCTTTTCTCTGAATACAGTTTTGATAGCAGAACACTCAGCTGAAATCATGTAACAGTCATGTTCTGCAGTAGCTTGGTTTGAAAACCTCTGTTAAAATGCAAATTACATACTGTTGAATAATGGGAATTTAATCAAATTAATAGGGCTTTAATTTACATTTTTAATCCCTTCTGACTTGTTTCTCGTTCTTTGTGACTGATCAGATTCAGTATGTTATTTGAGAATGAGACCTGAATTGGCAATTAAGATTCATGTGTTCGCTTTTAAGTTCTGCTACTATATGCATGAATTTTAGGAATGTCATTTAACATCTCTTATTTTACTGACTTACAAAATAATTGGATTGCACAAGGCTGAAATTTCTTAGCTATTTTTGAAGACTTGAGTTTCTTTATAAAATTTTGTGTGTATATACGCGCACACACACACACACACACAGATTTTTGGCCCGGAGTTCTAATCTCCAAAAGTAAATAAAAAGCCATTGATTTTTTAATACCTCTTGCAAATGTAGAAGTCAGTCTTTTCGGAGGTCTTCAGGCATCCTGAAATGCCTTTTTGCCACAAGTTTGTCAGGATGCTTTGTCAATGAGTTAATATGTTTGTGCATAGTAACTATCTAAAAATAGATTGCATATGATAATATTCTTCTTTTTGTCATAATAGATAGTGTACTTTGCACTACGATTTGGACTACTGCTATTTGATTTGTATTTGTTTCTTGGGAAGTGAATATAAATAACTAGATATATCCAGAGATATAAATATTAGAGTATTAATTAATAAAATATATGATGAAACAATTGTTGAATATCTTTACTTCACCTATAATAATTCATTTTTTCCTAATTTTAAAAATCTGAGCTAAGTGAGTTACTTTGATGCTTGATTTTCAAGGAGGTTTCTAAATAAATGATAAATAAAATGTTAATAATTGGTCAGAAAAATTAATATAATTTTAGGACTAGAAATATTTCCTCCAGTGATGGTTGTTTATATATGAAATATGTACTAGATAGATGATTTATAAAACTATTTTAACATATGAACATGATCTAATAATTTTCTTGTCAACTTCCAAATAGTGATTTGTCTTAGGAGAAACAAATTTGGGAAAATAATAGGAATAGAAATAGGTAACTTCCTGAACTTTGATCTTGGATACTAATTTATTCCAACTTAAAATAAGAAAATAGGGGCTGGCTCCGTGGCCGAGTGGTTAAGTTCTCGAGCTCCACTGCGGCGGCCCAGGGTTCGGATCCTGGGCGTGGACATGGCACTGCTCACCAGGCCACGTTGAGGCGGCGTCCCACATCCCACAACTAGAAGGACCTGCAACTAAGATATACAGCTATGTACGGGGGGGTTTCAGGAGATAAAGCAGGAAAAAAAAAAAAAGATTGGCAACAGTTGTTAGCTCAGGTGCCAATCTAAAAAAAAATAAAATAAATAAAATAAAATAAGAAAATATAATGCTTTTTTGCCAGGGAACTGAATTTACTTCATGAAATTATCCAACCCAATTTTTTAGGTTACATATTTCTGACCAATATTAATTTTAAATTATATAGGAAATATATTTTAAACTATAAGGCATTTATTTATTTCCTTTTTGGAACCCTGTTATCCTAGATGTCCTCTAGATATTTTATTTTTTCAAATAGTGAAATTGCAATGTGGTTTGCATGAAACTAATATCTCAGAATTTCAATTCCCTTTATTTTTCTAGTTCCTATTTATCACATTTTCTTTTAAAGGATTTAATACAATTAATATATCACCAAATCATCAGTAAGGTACTTGTTCAAAGATGTGGATGTTTTATAATATAACTGATGGTAATATTTTTTTTAGGAGTTCTGTTGAATATTAAACACAACACCAAGATATAAAGAGTAGATTATTTTCTTTACATTCTATTAAATATTTAGAGGGGAAAAAATACGTATATTCGAATTTTCAAAATGTGTAGTCAAAGGAGAAATATTTTTATCCAGTGATTGCATTTTAAACTGTCTTTATATTTCCATTCATTTATTATTTGGTTAACAAATGTTTAATGATATCTGATTAAATACTTTTTTATGCCCTTGGTTTATATATGGCAGTAAAAAAAAAAATCTGTGCTCTCCTGGAATGTATATTTTAGCTAGAGGGACAGAAATAAACAATGCATTAGAAATAAAATAATATGTTGGGGCCGGCTTGGTGGCATAGTGGTTAAGTTCGTGTGCTCTGCTTTGGCGGCGCAGGGTTCACAGGTTTGGATCCCGGGCATGAACCTAGACACTCCTCATCAAGCCATGCTGTGGTGGCATTCCATATACAAAGTAGAGGAAGGTAGGCATGGATGTTGGCTCAGGGACCATCTTCCTCAAGCAAAAGGAGGAAGACTGGCAACAGATGTTAGCTTAGGGCCAATCAGTCTCACAAAATAAATAAATAAATAAATAATATGTCATTTATTGAAAAATGCTGCAGAGTGAGATAAGATAGAGAACCTTATATGTAGGCTATTAATAAATATGCATTTACTAAACTGAATAGTTGAATTTTATATCACCATTAAAAATGAATTTTAGTTTATCTTATTCAGCTCACATACTGCTATATATGAATTATCTTTATAAATTTGTCACATTAAATATTAAGGACACAAATTTAATCTTAAATTTTAAATCCATTCTCATTCATCAGCACTAAATTTTTAGGCACTTAAGAACCTGTAATGTTTAAAAAAATCGTTAAGAACTAAATCATTTCTTCTTTCTAATTCACCAGCACAGATCTTAGTAGTCACCATATTGAATAGATATACATAAACTCCGTAATGTAACAAATAAGACCCAAGCTGGATCAGTGATTTACCTCAAGAGTTCAACCAGTGCCAGCTCCATGTCTCTTAGTTGGTGTGAGTCAGCTCACAAGTGCATCCTTTATTTTCTGTTATTCATCTGCTCGGAGAGGCTGCCTTTATCTAATTAAAAAAAAATAGTAATTAAAAAATCAAACAGAAACATCATAAATGCATAAGCATGTATTATTAACTGTGCAAATATACTAAAAATATAATATTTATACATGTAATTAAAGAACTTTTTGTTATAAAATTTATACTCGACCTTTCATTTTAATAACCCTTTTAGGAACCTGTCTGTCTCTATTGAATGCATAAATGGAGACAGGAAGAACTATGATATCATTGTGTGTTTCCAATTTGGGCTGAACTTAAAAATACGTATAGTAAATTGTTTTCTACACATTGTCTACATATTGTGATTTCAAGGGTGCCAGAATGCCCCAGCATCCACTAACTGCTTACTTTGCTGATGAGTGAAATCTCCAATAAGATCAATTCTTGCCTTTTGTTAAAATGCAGATGTTGCTGGGAAGAATAATGACTTGAGCCCTAGCAGAGCTTTAGGTAAAGACGTTTATCACATTATTTCTTAAGTAAGGTGGATAACAAGAAGTGAGAGTTTGAGAAGAGGGGGCCTCTGAAGGGAAAAGGAAGTATTAGTGTGGAGGCAGTAGCTCCAAAATAGAGGAGTCTGGGCAGTAGTCTTCTGGATGCTTCGGGCTTGGTTTGGTCTCTTTCACTGAATCAGTAGAAAAACATGTTATGTACTAAAGCATAATTAGCAAAGGATATGATGACTTGTTAGTGTTATTGTCCTTTGGTAAGCAATTCCTTAAATGTCACTTAACAGGGGAAGTAATAGAGTTGAATATTTTAGAAAAATAAAAAACGAGAAAGAGAAGATATAAAGTTATGTAGAGAGTGTTGTTTTAGACTTGGCCGAGTATAATGGGCCAATCAGCCTAGCCAGGTGTCACGGTGTTAGCCAGGATAAAAAGCCATTGTTCAGCAAGTATAATGGTTGTACAGTACCTGCCTCTTGGCATAAGATAGAGCCAAAGCTAAAACAGCCCAATTCGTACACCAAAGAGAGTAAAGATTAATCACATTTGGGCCTAATCAGAGCTGTTTCACTGGCCCACTGCTCAGATGTTTGCTTTTTCCTACCTCCTGGGTGTTTGATACAAAAATGTAAGCCTCAGTTATGGAGCTAATATTCTTCCAAAGGTAAAATAATTTTAAAGTAAAGTGAACGTAGAAAGGAAATGACAAAAGGAGCAGACATAGCCCCTCTTAATTTTCCATGTTCCTCGGTATAGTTCAAGGGGAGAGGGAAAGTTTGTAAATAATGATCTGTCATACTCAGGACATACTTATACTAAAAAAGTATATGATGTTCATCTGAAATTAAAATTTCACTTAGCATCCTGCATTTTTTTGAGGAAGATTAGCCCTGAGCTAACATCTGTTGCCAATCCTTCTCTTTTGGCTGAGGAAAATTGTCCCTGAGCTAACAGCTGTGCCCATCTTCTTCTATTTTATATGTGGGATGCCTGCCACACTGTGACTCGATAAGTGGTGCATAGGTCCTTGCCCAGGGTCCAAACTGGTGAATCCTGGGCTGCCAGAGCAGAGTGTGTGAACTTAACCATTACGCCACCAGGCTGTCCTCCTGCATCCTGCACTTTTAACTTTAATATGGCCATCCTAATTTAGGGGCAGAACACTCAAGAACTTCATCAGTGGCACTTTAAAAAGAAAAATGATAGGAACATAATAAATGCAATAAATATGGTGCTTTACCTTGAAAAAGACTTCAGCTTTGTTGTGGAAGTGGGTGTCAGCTTGTGAGTTATTATAAGGAAGGAGTGGGTATGAGGGTTATCTGAAATCGGATGGCAAGTTCCAACACAGATGTGGATGGGCATGACTCATAACATACACAGTAAACTGAAGTCACTAGTAGACATTTGAAAGTATGTTTGTGCACGTTGGATATTCCTCTGTAGCTTAGTTCAGCTGAGTGCAGCCATTTTCTTAAAGGGCCAGAGATGGTCTGTTCCCATGACTCAGCTCCACCTTTGAAGCATGAAAGCAATCATAGACAATACATAGAAGAATGGGCATGGCTGTCTTCCAGTAAAGCTTTATTTACAAAAACAGACCATCTGCCGGCTTTGCATACATTTGCAGACCCATGACTTAGTGTTTCTTGACTACAAAATCTCACATAAGCAAATGCAAAAGTTGCATTTTGCTTAGTTTCCCAAACACATCAATTGCATTGGAACAAAGTTGTGTTTTCAAAACAAGTCTTATAATTTATTCTTAAATTTAGCATGTTACGATAAGGAGTGCATGGACAAATAGCAAGAGGTTGAAACTTAAATAAGGAGTCATTAATGCCTGTCCTGGGAAAATAAATATGCAAAGTTGTTAGTTGGGACATGCTAAATCAGGTTTACTCTCTCTGCCAAGATGTTTTTATATTTTCGTTTCTTAAATTTAATTTTTTACATTTAACCTTTTGTTTGCACTGTTTATATTTTAGAACATCCATTTACTCTAGAAATCTCTCTAGTGCTTTTTGCATTTAGTTTAGACTTTTGGAAAACATTTTAACTAAAATTCTAAAATCAGAGCATTTAAAATATATTTCTATTACTTTAAAATAACATTAATACTGAAATTATTCAAGTCTATATTATATAATACATATTTTAATATTAGGACCAGGAATATGCATTGCATGTAACTGATGTGGAAGGTATTCTTCTTTCTTGAGCACTTGATTTAAAGTTGCTTTTTTAGATAGAGCATTTATTAATTATATGTTTCCTAGAAAATTTATCACGGTTGAAGCATATAAATATGTTCTGTACTTTCTACCTTCTCTAATGCAGGCAATCAGTTTATATTTATGGTATACATAATTGGTGAATGCTTCAGGCAGTACAATAGGCATATTAGTCTACAGAGCAATACAACTATTCCTCTGACATCCATATCTTCTGAAGCTCAAGCTGAACCATAAGGCTTTGGGGTATCCTTCAGAAATGTCCTTTATAAATTGTTGTGGTCAACTGATCCTCAACAGTGGGATCCTGATGTCAGTGTATGCTTTGGAAAAATACATTTAAATAAATTTTAAATTATTATTATTATTTTAGAAGCCTCAAGTAGATAATAAAAAAGCTTAGTTAATGCTACATTTTAAAGTATTTTGTATATCAATAAAGTATCTGCAAATATATTTACTTTATTAACATATACATATGCAAATTAAAAAATACAGGAATTTGCCAAGACTTCAAATATATTTCATGTAATGTTAAATATTTTTCCAATTATAAGTTAATATAGCATTCCAGAGGAAGATGGGAAAGATTTTATGAAATAATTTTGAGAAGTTTTGAAATAATCTAAATACAACCTATAAATAGCCACATTTTTGTCATAAACAGATTTCTCAGCTCTAGCACAACACATAGAATTATGTTTAAATATAATTGAAATATAATTGGAGGGACATTTGGTTTTCAATTACATAAATAATCTAGATGAATTTATATTGTACTTTATTGAAAGAAAAATATTAAACTTTTTACCTATATTTCTTGTAATTTTAAAATTAATGTTCAGAAACATCCAATAATTACTTGAATATTATTTCTAACTTCCAAATGATTTTGCCAAAATTTGTTTTTTCTACTGGTAAGTTTGTCCAACATGCTTGTGGAAAATAAAACTGTACTTTGTTTTGGATTCTTAGGCTGCCTCTTGAATGGTAAAATAATATACATAAATTTTATATGGGATACATATTTTTGTTATATCATCACAAGACAATAAAAATAAACCAACTTATTTTTAATGTGAAACTTGAAAAGATTTTAATGTTGAAAATAACATTTAAAATAATTTCCACTAACTGATCACTTTCAATTTTATTTCTAGATTATCTCATCCATTAACTAGTGTCAGCAAACAAAGCCTTGAGAAGTTTCTCACCTCTAAAATGACTGTAAAATGTATTTCAACTTGCCATATTATTTTCTTATTTGAAAGGTAGTTTTAAAAAAGCCCTAAACATTTTGTGTCATTAGTATTTGACATGGGTGTCAGGAATAAAATGTCCACTAGATAATTCCATTGTAGAAATTATAGTTGGTCTTGTTGGTGGAACAGGGAGCATAAATCAGATTATGCATGAGTGTGTTTTACATGGCCTTATTTATGCCATTAAATTGCCAAGAGTGGACTCAGTACTATTTAGAGAATTAAATATCCTCAGGAGACTGTAAGTTTTGTAAGATCAGAGGCTTTGCCCACTTTGTTCCCTGCTGTGTCTCCAGACTTGGAATTTGGAATGCCTGGTAGAAAGTAGTCACTGAATAAGTATTTGTTGAATGAATGATGTCTTCCTGTGTTATTAAACCAATAAAAGTTTGACTAAACCAGTAATAATTTGGGAAAACTTATTATTTAAGAATTTAGGGGCTGGCCCTGTGGGCTAGTGGTTAAGTTTGTGCGCTCTGCTTTGGTGGCCCAGGGTTTTGCCAGTTCGGATCCTGGGTGCGGACATGGTACGGCTCATCAAGCTGTGCTGAGGTGATGTCCCACATGCCACAACTAGGAGGACCCACATCTAAAAATACACAACTGTGTGCTGGGGGATTTTGGGGATAAAAAGGAAAAAAATTAAAAAATCTTAAAAAAAAAATTTCAAAAATGAATTTAAAATCGAACAGATCCCAACTTGAATGTCAGCTTTGGTGATTTTAGATAAGCTCCTTGTCTCTTTTTGATTTTGAGTGGCCACATTAAAAAACGTAGATGACAATACCTAAATTATAAAACTGTTGTAAAGACTGAATGAAAAAAAATGTGTTTAAGGCACTTAGCACACTGCGCAAAAACTAGAAACCACACATTTTAAAAGTAAGATTTTTAAAACTATATGTATGAGTTGATTTATTCATCAACCTTGTGATAATTACCTGCTGTACCAATCTTTGGTTTAGGTCCTGGGCATGTAGAAATGAATAAGACACGGCCTGGAGGAATTCAAAGACAAGAGATAAGCACAAGGAACAGTTACATAAATAAATAATTGCAGTGCAGTTACACATTGCTTAATGACAGGAGTGCATTCTGAAAAATGCATTGTTAGGTGATTTCGTCCTCGTGCGAACGAACTTCTGTTTTTGTGTGGCCAAACACTTGTTTTCCAAGTGTTTGCTCCATTTCACCTACCTGTGAATTACCTCCCTTTCTTGTGAAGTTCCTGACTCTCCCCCAACATCTTCATTTGTCTTTAGTTGAGGACAATATTTAAGGTGAGGGCCGTTTTGTTGAGTTACTCCGTTTTCCGGGGTTTATCCCACGTATACATAATTTAAGTTTTGTTTGTTTTTTCTCCTGTTTATCTGTATCATGTCAATTTAATTCTTAGACCAGCTAAAAGAACCTAGAAGGGTAGGGGAAAATTTCTTCCTCCTTTATACTACTTACATAAACCTAGATGGTATAGTCTACGAGATGCCTAAAATATGTGGTACTAATCTTATGGGACCACCATTGTATATGTGCTCCAAAATGTCATTATGTGGCACATGATGGTACTAAATTTTTAATGCCCATAATAGAGCTATGCACATTAAAATGGTAATGGAGAAAAGCATTTTATCTTAGATATGTTTTGTTCCAATCTCTTTCACCTATCAGTGAAGCTTGATAACTGCCTGAAGCACTTGAGAATATTACTGTTACATTTGACTTCCATGCTCTATTCTTGAAATTATTTTTATGGTATTGTGGACCATACATTGAAAGAATTCTAGTGCTTAACATATGTTTAGCTGAAGAAATCCAGTGTCTGCTACTCTATAAATAGCTGTTGAATGAATGAACAAATGAATGAGAAGTTTGATTACATTTCAGGTATGGACACATAAATAAATGAATAAATAAATGAAATGAAGATTGATGTAGTTGAGGAATAACTTCTTTAAAAAATGTGGCAAAGAAAGGCACCTCATTTGAAATTGAAAAACTCTGGAGTAGAAGTGATTTGTAGTGTCGTTGTCACAGTTTGTGTGAATAGAGCTAAATCACCTCCTAATGATTTAACACTTCATTTTGCCATTTGTAGATCTTGCTTTCCTTCAACAACTTCCATTTTTTATTTAAAAAAATCTTTGATGATTAATTCTCATTTTCTCTCATGTATATTTTTGATTTTTGAAACAATGAAAATATTTATGAATCCACACATACATTCTCTTTTTTATTCGTGACTGTGGCTGCATGTCTGTCTGTTTTTCTCTGTCTTTTTAATCACTGAATTGATATCTATGCTAGGGAAAAATATTGTAATCATTGCATAAAATTGTGTTGTACTTACCTAATGTGTTTGTCACACCTTTGGCCTCTATCAAAGGGAGGAAAGAGTAGAACTTGGTTAAGGCAAATATGCCATGATATCTCAGCTAATAGATTGAAAGGAACATGGAGAAGAACACAGGTATCCAGAGAAAAGAATGTGTATTTTTCTGTGTGTGTTGGGGTGGGTGGATTGGAGAAAAGACAGGATGTTACCTTAGATGTGATTTACCAAGCGTTAGTCAGTAAATTAGTGTGAGGCAAATGCTCGAATTTGAAACTTTGGAATAATTTAGCTGGTCAAAATGCCTCTTTTATAAGAGGAAGCTAGAGCTTTGGAAACAAAAAACCTCTTATGGTGCTATCTAAAGCATGCACGATTGATGTCATTTTGTCCTCTAAACTCTAACAGTCAATAATCACTTACTTCAATATGCTTCCTAAATGTAATGTAAAAAGTAAAGAGAGGATCTGACTTCTTTGATAGAACAAACTGTGTGATTCTTGAAATAATCACGGTGAGGAGTACAAATATTCCTTAAATTTAAAAAAAGATATGAGCACCTTCTGGAATATTCAGTGTTAACCTACAAGCTCTTATTTTACTCAAGCGAATGTTCTCTGAGTATATTCAAGTTTAGGGAAAAATTATACTGAACATTTATATGAGTGGGTCAGTCTCCTAAGTAAAACTATGAAGTACGTTTTTAAAACCAACTATCTCCCATATTTACAGAAATATACCTCTTATTTATTTCCTTTTTATATGGCGGTTGATCTATAATTCTTTTAACTAGTTTACAAGCCTTGATGGTGCTGTCTGGATGTGAAAAATTTGAGTCTTAAATTATAGCTCTGAGAACTTGCTAATGTATCTTTGGAAATGCTTATTTCTGAGACATTTGATTTCCTTTTTTAGATGTTCAGTATTTATACAACCCAAATAGGACAAAAAGTAAAATAAAGTTAAAACCTTATTGTTGAAGAATAGTAACCACTTGAATTTTGGTGCTTCTATTAAATATTGGGTGTGATGGAAACATTTCTAAGTAATTCCTTATTAGAGCAAACGGATTTAGAGGTTTTAGTGGAACTCAGTTTCCTTCTTAGCAAACTAATTGACTGACAATCACATTGATTTTTTTCCCTCATTAATGATTTTTTCATTAATATTTGATATTTCACCTTCTTCTAAATATTTTAACAGTTTCATTATCATTCTGTATGAGCTTCAAAATATTTCCAGATTTTTTTTTTGGAGAATGATTAGCCCTTACCTAATATCCGTTGTCAATCCTCCTCTTTTAGCTGAGGAAGATTGGCCTTAAGCTAACATCTGTGCCCATCTTCCTCTCTTTTATATGTCGGACACCTGCCACAGCCTGGCTTGATAAGTGCTACTAGGTCCGCACCTGGGATTGGAACTGGCGAATCCCAGGCTACCGAAGTGGCATGTGTGAACTTAACCGGTACACCACCTGGCCAGCCTCAAATATTTCCAGCTTTTAATGATGATTGATTTATGACCTGAGGAAACTTTAAAATGACTGCATTGAATATTGATGGAAAACTCCTAACTATTTCAAATTGTCTTTTTTCTTTGAACATCTATTGCTGTCCTCATAAAATATTGCTTTGTAAAAAGTCCACATACAATAGTTCTATGCAATGTATAATGCACAGTAATTTAGGATTAAGTAATTTAGCATATGTGAACTTACATTCTGACACATTCATACACATATTGCTTTCTTTTACTTGTGTGCTGGAGAATCAATAAATAGCCAGGCTCTAACACGCTTTCCCCTGTAGTCTTTATAGTTATAAAAATCACTTTAGGCTAACAGCTCTCTAAATCATTCCAGCATATATTGCAACAGGTGCTGCAAAGAAATTAAACATAAAAGGAAATAAAACAAAGTAAAAACCTCATTGTTGGAAAACAGTTACCACTGGCGTAATTTCTTCCATTCCTTCTCCTGAACCCCCACCCATATAGTTGCCACCATCTCTTAAGCAATAGTCAGGTAACTTTTTGTGAAACCGTGTCTGTGTTTTACTGCCAGCCATATAAATACTTGGTAGCTCAGCTTTAGCCGTGTTTTCCTGACTTTGTGGCTTTGCTGAATCATTATGAGGTGCAGCTGGAATAGCAATGCTAGATGGCTAGAGAGGGATCTCTTTTTTTTTCAACAAGTCTGCTTGTGTCAGATCACCCTCAAAGGAACCATTTTTCTCTAAAAGTCTTTTTCAGGATGTCCTAAATATTCTTTTGTATAGAGGACGATTAGAGTTTAGATAAGATTTTACTTTATCAAAACCCTAACCTCAACTGAGTTAAAAATTCTTTCTCTTTGTCCAAAATAATGGTGACTTATGCATCTGCAGGTTGCAAATAGTGGGGAGAACTGAGACTCTTGCAATAGAGGCTGGAAATAGGATTAGGATAATTATTCACAATTGTGAGGAGTCATTGTTTCTTGTTTAATGGACTTTATAATAAAGGCTCTGTTACAGTGGCTGGCATAACGAGAATGAATGGCAGACTGAACCAGGGAAAAAAGGGCACCTAACTTCTCTACTTGAGTCATTGACTATCAACACCACCACCCTTTTGTACGGACAGAGCTCCGCATTTCTCAGGTAAAATGAAAGATAAAAGTAACACAGGTCACTAAAGTATATTAAAAAGTTGTAATTAAACTCTTCCTACTTCTTTGTGTCCCTTGAGCTAGACTCAGAGTTCTGGACTGTCCGTTCTACTTGGTTGGGTTTTGTCATATAACTCTGTCCTAATTCCAGAGAGTGTTAGAGTATTGGAATTTTCTCTGTTCTTAATGGGAGATCCAGCTACCATCACGCCTAAGTGATTCCACTCAGCCCTCAGATCTTAGAAGGGCAGTATTGCCTTGTGATTTAGAGTTCAGGCTCTAGAAGCAGCCTGCCTAGTTTGAATCTCTTTTTTTGCCACTGTGTGTCTTGTGAACAGTGATGTCTTCTTGGGAAATTATTTAATTGTTCTGTACCTCAGTATCTTCATCGTAAAAGATGTGATAATAATAGTGTGTAAGTTAAAGAATTAGCATGAGGATTAAACAAATTAACCTTTGCCAAGTGTCTTGAATGGAGCTGAGCACACAGTAGGTGTTGCGTACCGGGAAGACTTTCCTGAGTAAACACCTCTGTTTATAAGCTCTCACAGCCCATAGATTTCTCTTTAGAAGCCTTGGTCAGTGTGGCAGTTTCAACTTTGTGTGTGTGTGTGTGTGTCTGTATGCACACGTGTGCACTTCAAGTCTGTCATTTCATTTGAAGCCTATGCTCTCAGACATTTCAAATCCAGTTTTATATTAAAACTTGCTTTTTTGTCGTCCTAGTACTATTTTATCCCCTGAAGAATATTCTTAGTCACTCTTTTGAGGTTGATGTGGTAAGAAAAAATGATAAATAGGTTTGGCCATATGAATCTTCTAAGTTCTAAATGTTATCCATTTCCAAGACATTTGTAGTTTACAGCGTGAGAATATTGAACAAAATACAAGTGCCAAGAGAATATGTCATTTGGGAATTCATTTGGGGTATAGTTATGGATGATTGGTTTGAGAAGTCCAAGGGCCCTAACTAAGTATGCCTAGGAAGGAAAAGAAGAGAGTATAGTTTTATCATGATTATACCCCAATAAGAATTAATTTCATTGTGTCTCATTTGTTAAAACAAAACAAAACAATAGTCTAAAACAATGGGTATGCTTTCTACCAGCTGGATGCTTTATTTTTCATTATTGATTATATACACTGACTAGGTAAGGGTAATTTAAAGTCAACTTCTTCCTTCTAATTACTTTGTTTTTCACACTTTTAGACAGTAATTCATAGTAAGATTCAAGACAGCTGAGAGGAAAGTCTTCTTTTCATATAATCAGAAAAACTGATTTTTGAAAGCGGCTAGGGAGAAAAATCTTGATTCCAAGTACCTTCTGAGGCAGAATTCACTTTAAGAAAGAGAATATGTTCAATTTTGGGATCTGGAAGTTATCTTAAAAGTATCTGGAATCCCATAGCACTGTATTAAAACACTTAAGTAGTAATTGAAACTAACAGTAAAAACCAATAAAACAGGGTAGTTCTTATCTGATTTACAGAAGCATTTAGGTAACAATGATTTATTGGATTTGCAGAAGTGGTAAATATAGGCATTACTGAACAGAGTTTTGGATAATTCTGAACATTTTTGTAAGATTTTGATTCCTATTCTAAGGTCTCAAATGTCATGATCACAAATGGTAGAAGGAAATCACTAGATATATTTGAGAAACAGTAAACCAGTTAGCACAAAGTGGTAGATTGTGGTTGGCTTTGAGTACTAGATTTAGTGTTTTTAATGTATCCTTGGTCGGCTATTATGTTTAAGACATTGCTTATGAGACATTGATGAATAGAAAAACATGGTCCATGTGATGATGTTGGAAAGATGAAGGAGGAGAAAAATACAAAATGCTTTGGGGTGGAGAATACTTGAACTATTACAGTAGTCTCAAGATTAGATGTTGTATTAGTTATCTTTGCTTGAGTGCTATTTGGCTGAGTGCTTCTGGCTCTGTGTCTCTGATGAGGTTACAGTCAAATTGTTGGCCAGGGCTGCAGTCTCACCTTATGGTTCAACTGAAGGAGAAGCCACATGCGAGCTTACTCATGTGGGCCTCTCTACAGTGCTACATCATGACATGGTAGCTTAATTCCTCCAGAATGAGCCAAACAAAATAGAGAGTGCCTAAGATGGAAGCTACACTGTTTTTATTATCTAATCTTGGAAGTGATAGTCTATCACTTCTGTCATTTTCTCTTTGTTAGAAGTGAGTCAGTAAGTCCAGTCTAGCCTCAAAGGGGATGGATTACACAGGGTGTGGCTACCTGCAGGCAAGAATCGTTAAGGTTCATTTTAAGACTGCCTACCACAGATATTAAAGCCTGAGATGTAGGTTTGGGAGAAGTAGAAAGAAAGACCTATATTAAGGAAGGTATTGATAGTCTTTGGAGAGATAGCTCTAAATTTTAACCATGGCTTTGTGTCTGACTCAAGATATGACCTTGAGCGAACTTATCTTCTTTAGGCCATAGATTTCCCATTTGTAAAGTGAAGTGTTGGACTCAGTTATACCTAAGGTTTCTTTATTATTTGGCATTACTTCCTTTTAGCCCTTGTATCTGATTGAATTTTAGGAGCCAAGGAATCTGATTAGGTATGAGGATCATCAGTGCTACAGATAAATTAAGTAGATTGAAAACCATGAAGAGGCCATTGGATTTGACAATTATAATAAGGCCATTAGGGAATTTTTTGAGAGAGTTTTCAGTGAGTGAAGGAGACAGAACCTGGGCTGGAAGTAATTAGAGATTGAAGTGGCCGTGAGGTAATGGAGCCAACATTTATTGGTTGCTAAGGTGAGAATTTTGGCAGTGAAAGGAAAAAGACACCTATTTGTATGTGTTTGAGTGTGTCTTTTTTTTTTTAAGAGAGACTTTCATATGTTTCTGAGAAAGAAAGAGACCAGGGGTAAAAAGGAGCCTCAGTCTTACTCACCTTTGTATCCTGGGGACTTTGTACAGTGCCTGGAGCCGAGCAAACACAGGGCTGGCGCGGGGGTGGTAAAGGCATCAAAGCATCTATTCTTTCTCCTATCAATGAAGGCAGGGGATATACCATTAAGAGCAGGCTCTAGATTGAGGCCGCGGGCACTGATCCTGGCTCCAGCACTTCTTAGATGGTGACATGTATTTGAGCAAGTTCATTGAAGTTTTTGTGGCTCAGCTTTTCCATGTGTAAAATGGGTGTAATTTCAGACTGTGCAAGAAATAAATGAGGAAAAAAACAAAGACAAACTCAAAACATATATAGTGTTTATAACAGAGCATAAGATATGCTAAGAACTTAGCACATATTAACCCTTATTATTAACTAGTTTTATTTAGGAAAGAAGATTTTCAGGCGTTTTCTCTTTGACTTAACCAAGTGTGATTTCTCTATTATCTGGAACTTTAATCGTTGGCTTGTTTTATTAAAATTTAGTAAAGCAGAAATTTATTGACCTTGTATTGGATGCCAAGCCTTGTGCTAGTTGATGGGAACATAAAAATGAATAAAATATGACCTTGTCCTTTCAGGCCTTATTGTCCAGGAGGAGATATACATGTGTGAACAAATGAGAGTAATAAAGTATTCTTGACCCTGTGATAGAGTTGTGAATAGGCATTTTGAGGAATTGTCAGGACAACCTTTGCAGGGGAAAAATTCATGAATATTATAGAAGCAGGGCTTATTTTGTGATGGGAAGAGATTAACAAATAGATTAGCAATATAGGTAATTAGGGAGCTCATGCTTGAGTTTCTTCTTTTGCAATTCAGCCAGCAGACAGAGCATTTTAGATGAGTAAGCTTTGGTGTATGTTAAGAACATAAAACAATTTGTGCAAAATCTTTCTGAAATATTGAGAACGTAGTCTTGGTATCTAGGTACCAGCGTCTTATGTGAATAACTTCTAAATGGGGAAAACAAAGAATGTGAAGAAGATCCTACCTCCTTTTGTGAACGAAAGTGAGAGAAATCATTTTGGGTCTTTTCTGTGGGACACTTTAATCTGCCTCCCGACCAAGTGAAGTTCTAAAAGTTAAGTACATGTTACAAACAAACAAGTCTCACTGAGGATTATGATAAATAGCACGTTAGGACACTGAGATAGTTTCTTTATTTACATTATTTGATGAATACAAGGTTTTATAGAATATTATTAGTTGCTAAGTTCATGAAACCAAACTGATGTCATCATTGTCCTAAAGTATTGATATATTTTTTTTAATTAGAACATGTTAAAATATTCATTTGTCTAACAGGAAGAAACAGTGAGAACACTTGAAGTAGCAAAATAAGCAAAAAATGAGAAATGTCCTCATTGTGTTCCTTTCATAATTTTTTTCACCCTAAACAGGAATGAGTATGTTAACTTCATTAGTGCCATGATGAATTTTATTAACAGGAAAAGACCTATCTATCTCAAAACTTTAGCACTAAGGAATACCATCTCTTTAGTATCTAAAGCATAAATATTTTTAACTCGAGTGCTATTATATTTCACCTATTTATCCAAATGTAGTGTATCTCCTCCAAAGATAAATCATTTTCCTCCACAAGATTTTGAAGTTGCTGGTTAAATTAATATAAATTACTGTCCAACTCTCATTAAATCACTGTTGCCCCATTGTATAAAGTTCCGCTTTTAATTTAAAGTGATTAATCTCTCACCAAAGAATGTGTGCACTTCATAACAATCAATTAAACTACTTTAGGCTAATCTAACAAACTATTTTAGAATGTGGAGGGAAATGTGAAATAAATGTCTTCCCACTGTCTCTAACTGAACATTCTGATCAGAGTTTTCATAAGCTAGGAAATTTCCTAATGTTTCTTTGTTTGTCATTGGTTTGTTGTATAGTAGTGTTTATTGCATGTCACATGTCTTAGGGTCCCTTAATTCTCTGCGTAAAAAATAATAGTATTTGTTTGAATCATGACATTTTAAGCCTATTTTATCAGAACCTGAAGGGAATGAAGTAAGTTGGGATACTATTAACAAAACTACTGTATCACCTCAGTTGAGGGAGAAGGAAAATACTCCATTCTGGTTGAATTCAGAGCTCATTTCTGAAAGTGACAAAGATTTATAGTTTCTTGTCTGTCAGTCTCACTTAGTACCCTTGGTACTACATCTTTCTTGAAGGACATAAGAATGGTTAGTGCTAATAGCAAGATATTTCCTATAAAGGTGTATCTTAAAGGTGGATTCGAGAAATGTTAGAAAAGCCGTTCTGATTTTTTGAAATAGTAATGAATTATGACTACTAAGTGTAGGTCTTGATTAATATTCGTAAAACATATCTTACGTTTTCTTTGTTTTGTCAAAATACCTGCCAAGATCTTGTGTTAACTGCAACGACTATACAGGTTCCTCAGGAGCCTTAATAATATTCCAGGGATTTAAACTTCAATTTTAGAATAGTAAATCAGTAATAAACGAGACTTCTAAATTCTGTTACCTTGGAAGATTGATAAACTGTGTGTATTTTGTGTTGAATTGGACGATGTCTATAGATTTCACGGTGAAGCAAATCTGTAGATCATGTACTGATGAAAAACTAATGACAGCCTTTAATTTCAAGAAGTCCATGGTATTACACGAGCATTTTAGTTAAGAATTTAGACTTTGCTCTTAAAACACTGGTGCTTTCTCAAGAAATGGGTGAATTAGCAATATTACAATCTATGTTGGCCCAGGGGCACTTTTTTGGGCTGTGCTCATTTGGGGCATGAGAGTCCTCATATTTATCAGTCGGATTTTCTGCTGCACAATAGACTATTTTATCTTCTGGCTAATTCCTTTATAAATTAAGTACTTTTTCTATCCTTTCTTAGCATAATCAATTATTCACCAAATATTCCTGTGTATCCATAGTTTATAAGGGTAATTAATATTGCTAAGGCTCTTTTATCCTACTTCCTACATCCCACTTTATTTACTAAACGAAGGACTTGAACTCAATGCTTGTGAAAACACTGAAGAAATATGCAGAAATAAATGAAAAGATACTGCAACAAGCCTTATTCTTTATGGTTTGAAAAAGCATTATACAGAAGTACCTCTGATAACATAATTTTAAAAAATCTATATTTCACAGCTTTTCAGTAGTTTTTGGGTTCCCTACATCTTAATTAATTTGAACTATAATTTCGGTCTCCATACAAATAATATAAAATCAAAAAAGTCAATTGCACCAGGGAATTAATGAGATTCCCCATTAATATGTTAGAATACTCGTGGTCAGAATTTTCATTTGGCAATGTGGTCAAGCTTTGGTTTGGAAGTCATTTCTTTTTTCATTATTTTTAAGCTGTAGTGGCATTTATTTTTTAAAAATAGTGGTGCCTTATTTAAAATAGCAATGATCTACATTAAAAATTATAAAAAAGAGTTGAACCAAAAAAGGCTACTATTTTTTTTGTGAAGATATTAACATTCCAGGAAGCAGTGAATTCTCTGGACAAAAGGGCTTGATACAAAGATGTGTGAAATAAAGAATCTGAACTGTGCCTTTAGCTCCTTCTAAACAGAAAGTTATTTCCCAAATGTATTTTACATTTTCTTCAGTTTCCCTAGACATTTGGCAAATGTATCCCAGTAGAAAGGAGAGTGCAGAGGAGGGCAAGGATGCAGAGTTATGGAAGTATATAACATCATCACCTCACTTGGCTTAAGGGATTTAAGAAGCTGTGTACAATTGAAAATGTTTCATGGAGTGTATTTTGGGGTTGGATCAGTACATTCTGCCATGATATGTGTTACGATACTTCTTTGTCTTTATTATTTTAGAAAGCTTTAATTATTTTGGCACAGGAATGCATTTATACTAGAGAATTTGTGAAAAAAACTAGTCATTTCTTAATGTTTAATGCATTACATTTCTCCTTTTAGAAAAAGGTTTGTAGTAGATGATTTTGAGTTTTCCTTAGTTCTGACACACCATAATTACACAAATATGGACTTTGTAACTTTTTATATATATTAAACTATTTTAATTTCTCCATAAAATGTCTTGAGTCACATGTTTCATTTTTATTTCCTTATAAATTTGCTTGAAGAATAGAACATAAAATAATAATCACTTCATTTGGAACAGAATCTCCCAAAGCCAATAAAAAGTTGATCTATGTCAGAGTAATTTTTATGGGTGTCTAGGATGAACTCCATGGTAAAAGGATTAATGCGATATTTCTTTCCAGATAATTTTGTATCTTCTGTTTAATTTTAAGATACACAAGCTCCCACTGAGATGCATGTTTGTATAAAAGCATCTGCACTGATGATATCAGAGTGCTTCTCGTAACAGTGTTAGTGAACCTTTGCTTTCTTGGCCAGACCATTCAAAGTCAACAAAGCAAAAGAGAAAGAACGAAAAAAAAAAAGGAAACATAGTGGGGTCATGTCTGAGAGTAGTTAATGGATGCTTTTGGTTTAATGATGTCTGAAATGTATTTTTTAATGCTCCTTAGAATTCAAAGAAATTTTTCCAATACATTAACTGTTTTAATTGCTGAGAACACTGATGTCCTCCAGACTGCCAATCACATTTCTTTTTGGCCTCTGCTATGTGTTTTCATATCTGAGTTTCTGAAATATTTTGGGAATCAAGTATGGGGCTATTTGGCTCTTTCTACTTGAGATAAAGATGATTATTATTATGTCTATTTCTTGGATCTGAATAATGAAGATGTTTTACAGTTTGATATTTACTGGCATTATTCAGCAAATTTTGCTTTAATTATTGATTTGTAATAAGACGTGCCTTTTTATCTAAAATTTTTAACTGTGCTTGTTTTATTTATGTTCACGTGAACTTTAAAAACCATTTTATTTTAGGTAATATGTTTTGATGATGAAGAAAAAATCGATATACTCTAAAAATCCTTTCTTTCTATAGATGGGCCATGTAGGAAATATTCAACATATTTTTGTTGTTTGATTCATAGATGTCTGAAGCTATACTTCAGTTGAACTGACAAAGTTTTTTCTTTTTTCTCTTCCTTCTTTTAGATATTAGTTATTAGGAAGTCAAGTCTTGACAAAATTGTCAGGGCTCCCAACCTTTTTTTGACAACTGGCTCCCAACCAGATCCAAGTTTTCCTTTCTGATAGAAAAAAAAATAATATTAATAAGCAACTAATCCCTGTTTATAAATCAACTACTCATGCTAGAAAATTTACGTAATTTAAAAAGGACCACATGAGAAGATATTTAGACATACGTAAACTTTACATATGTGAAACACACATGCACAGACACGTACATACACTAGGGTGGAAGGATAGATACTCAAAAAATATTTGGTTATGTTACCTACCTATCTTCCTGTGGAGTTCCTTGGTGAAAAATACACTTGGGCCATAAGACGTTCTACAAATCTGTAAAAATATGCAATGTCACGTCTCACTCTCTCTGTCGATTGATGGGGGTGATTCTCTTTTTGTGTGTGTGAGGAAGATTGACCCTGACCTAACATCTGTTGCCAACTTCCTCTTTTTGCTTGAGGAAGATTGTTGCTGAGCTAACATCTGAGCCAATATTCCTCTACTTTATGTGGGATGCCACCACAGTGTGGCTTGATGAGTGGTGCTACATCTGTACCCAGGATCCAAACCTGTAAACCTCCAGCTGTTGAAGTGGAGGATGCGAACTTAACCACTATGCCACTGGACCTCCCCCTAGGGGTGTTTCTTAAAGGGAGCTATTTTTTGGAAACCTTTTTAAAAATCTTTTTTCCTTTTTTTGCTTGAGAAAGATTAGCCCTGAGTTAACATCTGAGCTAGTCTTTCCCCAATTTATATGTGGGTCACTACCACAGCTTGGCTGATGAGTAGTGTAGGTCCATGCCTGGAATCTGAACCCTCGAACTGGGGCCACTCAAGTGAAGCAGGCCAAACCTCACCACTAAACCATGGGGCCATCCCCTAAAAATATTTTTTAGTGTAAGTGAATATAAAAAAGTTTGGGAAATAGGGAAAGATTTAAATGAGAAACTATTTATTGAGCTCACCCTAGGGGAAAACATTATGATGCATAACTCATAATTAAGGGGATTAAGGAAATTTAAGGGGTAAAAATATAGTGTAAATCACTGGAAACTTGTATGTCAAAGGTGTAATGACTATATGGTGATACATGGTATTTTAAAGTTTGTAATCCATGTTAACATTGTTTTCAGTGATATTGTTTCTTCTTCATCTTTTTAAATCAGGCATTCTTGTTGTATTCCAAGGATGCAAAATTCTTTTTTTTAAGTGAGTTCTAATTGACATATAATATTATATTACTTTGAGTTGTACAACATAAAGATTCAATATTTGTATATATTGCTAAATGATCACCACAATAAGGCTAGTTAACATCCATCACCATACATAATTACAGAATTTTTTTTCTTGTGATGAGAACTCTGAAGATTTGCTCTTAGCAACTTTCAAATATGCAATAAAGTATTATTAACTGTAGTCACCAGGCTGTACATTACATCCCCATGACTTATTTTTTCTACAACTGAAAGTTTGTACCTTTGACTCCCTTCACTCATTTCACATACCCCTCAACCCTGCCTCTGACAACCAGCAATCTTCTGTTCTCTGGATCTATGAGCTTATTATTATTATTATTATTTTAATATTCCACATATACGTGAGATCATACAGTATTTGTGTTTTCCTGTCTGACTTATTTCACTTCACATAATGCCCTCAAGGTCCATCCATGTTGTTGCAAATGGCAAGATTTCGTTCTTTTTTATTACTGTATAATCTTACACCTTATGTGTGTGTGTGTGTATGTATATACATGCCCCATTTTCTTTACCTATTCATCTGTTGAAGGGCACCTAGATTGTGTCCTTATCTTGGTATTGTAAATAATGCTGCATTGAACATTGGAGTGCACATAGCTTTTCAAGTTAATGTTTTCGTTTTCTTCAGCCAAATACTCAGAAGTGGAATTACTGAATTATATGGTAGTTCTATTTTCAATGTTTTTAGGAAGCTCCATACTGTCTTCCATAGCAGGTGAATCAATTTACCAACAATTCTCAACCACAGTGCACAAGGGCTCCATTTTTCTCCACTTCCTCACCAAACTTTGTTATTTCTTGTTTCTTGTTTTTTGTTTTTTTTTTAAATAATGGCCCTTCTAACAGGTATGAGATGATGTCTCTTTGGGGTTTTACTTTGCGTTTTTCTGAGGGTTAGTGATGTTGAACACCTTTTCATGTACCTATTGGCCATCTGTATGTCTTCTTTGGAAATACGTCTATTCAGATCCTCTGCCCATTTTGTAATGGGATTTTTTTTTGCTATTGAGTTGTATGAGTTCTTTAAGTATTTTGGATATTAACCCCTTATCAGATATATGATTTGCAAATATTTTCTCCCATTCAGTAGATTGCCTTTTTATTTTGTTGATAATTTCCTTTGCTGTGTAGAAGCTTTTTAGTTTGATGTAGTCCCGCTTGTCGATTTTTGCTTTGGTGTCAAAAAAATCATTGCCAAGACTGATGTCAAGGAGCTTACTGCCTGTGTTTTCTTTTAGGAGTTTTATAGTTTCAAGTCTTACATTCAAGTGTTTAATTCGTTTTGAGTGAATTTCTGTATATGGTGTGAGATAGTGGTACACTTTCATATTTTTGCATGTGGGCTGTCCAGTTTTCCCAACGCTATTTATTGAAGCTACTGTTCTTTCCCCATTGTATATTCTTGGTGCTTTGTCACAAATTAATTGACCATGTATGTGTGGGTTTATTTCTGGGTGCTCTATTCTGTTTCATTGGTCTTTGTGTCTGGTTTTATGCCCATGCCATACTGTTTTCATTACTATAGCTTTGTAATATAGTTTGAAATCAGGGAGCATGATGCTTCCAGCTTTGCTCTTCTTTCTCAAGATTGCTTCAGCCATTCGGGATCTTTTGTGGTTCCATACAAATTTTAAAATTGTGTGGTCTAGTGCTGTGAAAATTGCCACTGGAATTTTGACAGGGATTTCATTGTATCTGTAGATTGCTTTAGGCCCTGGTGGTTTGCTTTGGTTAACATGCTTTGGACATTTTAACAATGTTAATTCTTCTAATCAATAAGCGTGGAATATCTTTCCATTTATTTGTGTCTCCCATTTCTTTCATCAGTGTCTTATAGTTTTCAGTGTACAGGTCTTTCACCTCCTTGTTTAAATTTCTTCCAAAGTATTTTATTCTTTTTGATGCAATTATAGGGATTATTTTTGTAATTTCTCTTTTTGTTAGTTCATTTTTAGTGTATAAAAATGCCACAGATTTCTGTATAATAATTTTGTTTCCTGTGACTTTATTATATTTGTTTGTTAGTTCTAACAATTTTTTTGGTGGCGTCTTTATGGTTTTCTATATATAGTATCATGTCATCTGCAAGTGACACTTTTACCTCTTTCTTTCCAATTTGCATGCCTTTATTTCTTTTTTCTGCCTAATTGCTCTAGTTAGGACTTTCAATACTATTTTGAATAAAAGTGACAGGTGTAGGCATCCTTGTCTTGTTCCTGATCTTAGAGGAAAAGCTTTCAGCTTTCTACTGTTGAGTATGATGTTAGCTATGGGCTTGTCATATATGGCCTTTATTATGTTGAGGTACATACCCTCTCTATCCACTTTATTGAGAGTTTTTATCATAGATGGATGTTGAGTTTTGTCAAATACTTTTCTGTATCTATTGAGATGATCATATGATTTTTATCCTTTATTTTGTTAATGTGGTGTATCACATTGATTGATTTGCAGATGTCGAACCATTCTTTTATCCTTGGAATAAGTCCCATTTAATCATGATGTATGATCCTTTCAATGTATTGTTGAATTTGGCTTGCCAATGGTTTTTTGAAGGTTTTTGAATTTATGTTTACCAGTGATATCACCCTGTTATTTTCCTTTCTTGTATTCTTCTCTGGTTTTGGTATCAGAGTAATGGTGGCCTCGTAAAATGAGTTGGGAAGATTTCCCTCCTCTTCTATTTTTTGGAAGAGTTTGAGAAGGATTGATATTAATTCTTTGAATGTTTACTAGAATTTACCAGCGAAGCTCTCTGGTCCTGGACTTTTGTTTGTAGGGAGATTTCAAACTACTGATTCAATATCCTTACTAGTAATTGATCTGTTCAGATTGTCTGTTTCTTCCTGATTCAGTCTTGGAAGGTTTTATGTTTCTAGGAATTTATCCGTTTCTTCTCAGTTGTCCAATTTGTTGGCATGTAATTGTTTGTAGTAGTCTCTTATGATTCTTTGTATTTCTGTGGTTGAGTTCTGTGTATTTGAGTTGTAATGTGTCCTCTTTCATTTCTGATTTTATTTATTTGAGTCCTCTCTCTTTTTTTCTTGGTGAGTTTGGCTAAAGGTTTGTGAATTTTGTTTCTTTTCAAATAACCAGCCCTTGGTTTCATTGATCTTTTCTATTGCCTTTTTAATCTTTATTTCATTTATGTCTGCCCTGATCTTTGTTATTTCTTTCCTTTTACTAACATTGGGCTTCATTTATTATTCTTTTTCTAGTTTCTTGAGGTATACAGAATTCTTAATTTTAAATCATAGTGAATTAGTCTAAAAGACATTGACTTATTTGCTGATTGGTATAATGGTCAATCGTTTTATATATAATTATAAAATTAAAATATATCTAACACACGTCTAGTAATATACTGGCTATGGTAATGAACAGTCATTTATTTCAGACAACTAAGTTTTGAAACTATTTAATTGTCAATGATCTAATTAATACATAATAGTAAGCTCAATGATGGGATTTAATCGAATTAGAGGATTTCATGCATTTCTTTATTCTGGCTAAAATGACCTTGTAATTGGAAAGTTATATTTGTACAATGGCAACTAAGAGAATAACAAGAAAAAGGCAAAGAAGAGAAAAGAAAGGTAGGATGATGCTCTGTAAATAGTGTGTAGTGATTACAATGTTACCAGGTAGTACTCATTTTTCTTAGCCTCCTTATGTGTAATGAGGGAGCTGGAGGAAGGTGGGCCTTGAAATTATCCAACTGTAAAAGGCCAACAAGACCCACCACAAATGTACATGTCCTCATGTGGGCAAAGCTGATACAGTTTGTTAGGATAAAAAAAACACTCATGACAAGAGGATGAAAGCCATTACATAAAATTAATTCATGGAGACCTTTATTTATGAATGATTGGGATTTTATGTATTAATTAGGGTCCTTTATCAAGACCATGGGGAAGTTTGAGATAAAATATATTTATCTGTGTTTTATTTTAAAACTACATATTAAAATAAACATTTTCATTTAAGGTAAAAAAATAAGATGTCACATAGGAAAAAGACAGAATCCCCTTCCAAAGGCCAGTATTTTGGTTGACTATATAATCTTCTTACTCTTACACAAAGAAAAGTAGTTATCTCCTCTTTATGTTAACATTTTTACAAAATGAAAAGTAAAGGATTTAAACTCTCTGTTTAAACTGTGTCATGTTTCCTGCATAGTATTAAAAAAATCATTATTATGTTAAATCTTCATAAAAGCAAAACTGTACTTTCTTCCTGAGTTCAATTGTCTTGAGATATTTCAGAGAACACCTTAGTTTTTAATGTCACCAAAAAATAAGTCAATGTCTAAATTGCATGGAGAAAATAATCTTTAGGTTGCTTTGAACTATATCTTGTTGAATAATTGCAGACGTGCTAAAAAAGGCAAAATTAGAAGACAGATTACTGCTTCTAAAACAGGTAAAAGAAAGATTTGTAATTATTCTAATTCACAAAATTTTTTAACTCTCGTAAGATTAGTACTAATGTAGTTATTCAATTAAAAAGTGTTTTTAATCTAAAGAAATTTCAACATTTTCCATGGTATGGAATTATGTACTTTATGTACCATCACTATAAAATATGTTACGAGGATATTTAAATAAAATATTAGTTAAAACGGATCCAGGGGCTGGCTCAGTGGCATAGTGGTTAAGTTCATGTGCTTTGCTTCAGTGGCCCAGGGTTTGCAGGTTCGGATCCTGGGCACGGACCTACATACCTCTCATCAAACCATGCTGTTGCAGTGTCCCACTTACAAAATAGTGGAAGATTGCCACGGATGTTAGCTCAGGGCCAATCTTCCTCAAGCAAAAAGAGGATGATTGGCAATGGATGTTAGCTCAGGGCCAATCTTCCTCACCTCTCCCCCCCCCCCAAAAAAAGAAGGGCCTAGATATCATATGCATAATAATCTACCAGCTTGGTTGTTTCTGATTGATTTTCTATCACAGTCAGTCTGTGTTCCCGTACTTTATTTCTAGCTAAAGCCAATTGTTAACCAATGACACTATGTATCTTTTTGTACAATTTGCCAATTTTGGGTACTTTATAACCTGGGTGCCTCCTGAATTGTCCTTGTGAATCACCATTCTGCCAAGAAAGGACTGAACAAAGAAATGATTTATGTACTGAAACATCAAGGTAATTTTTAAACTATGTAACTCAAAGGTATTTTTACCAACAGCAAAGAAAAAAAGGACTTTTTGTGGGGATCAAAACAGTGGTGTCTTTAAATAAATAGCAACCATTAAGCTATTTTAGATGTTTCAATTATTAAGAAAATAAAGTTTTTGAAAAAGAATCTTATAGGGATTTGTCTTAAACAATAACCTTTGTCAAAATAGTTTTGGATAGCCACTTTTATGCTTTTCTTTTTGAAGTTTTCTTTCCTTATGTATTTCAGTGGCATAGTCCCTATTTAGAATAGGTTGCTACTTGGCCTAAATTTTTTAAGTGTAACTTGGAGATAATTATATAACATATCCTATTACCTAATGGGAAATAGAAAAGAGTCACCCTATGGAATACTGTCTTGCTCAAATCAGTGAGATGATTTCCTTGAAGTTTCCAGTTTTTGGACACATTGGAAAGCATGGACACCCGAGGATGCAGCATTAAGACCTCTAGGTGAGATGTGTGTGTCTGTTTTTGTGCTAAGCTGTTCATACACTTTCACATTTTTTAATGAGGCTGTTCTTTTTCAAGTGTTATTCTTCCATTCACCAAGACTCTTTTTGTTTTTTAACAATTGTTTTAATTAAATCACTATTTACATTGGTTTAATTACCTCTCTACATCAGAAAATGTATAGTATTACTTGGGGAGACATCTTTAGGAGTCATTCAGTATAATATTTTAATTGATAAGTGCTTGTCATTATTTAATTTGAGGTGCCATTTATTTTTACCATTATAAAGTATGCCAAATATACAGAAGGTACACTGAGAAATCACAATTGACTAATGACAGCTTTGAATTATGTATTCATAGAATTTTTTTTGTTGGACTAGGTTATTAAAATCACAAAAATTTTGAGTTGCAATATTTGTTGGATAAATATATGAGTGAATGGGATAATAAAAGATTATATGGTATCATGTGTGGTTATGTATACATTTATATAAATACATATTACATATATATGTTAATAAATAAATTAGTATATTAACAACTTAGTATCATAAGTTCTGTTATGAAATTCTTTAATTATGGGAATCTAAACAGGACTTGCCTTATATATTCCTTCTCTAGATACATCCTTTATTATCCTGTATTTAAATATATTAGCCACATCAGTTTAGTGATTTCTTTTCCACTTGGGTACTACCACTTGGAAATCACCCACCCCCCTGCCACTTTTTTTGTGTGTGATGTTTTTCCTTCCCTCACAAACTTTTGCTTACTGATCTCCAGACCTAACTGATGCTTTTTAGTTTTTCTCAATGCTGCTCCAGGTCAGTTTCTACAGTGATAGGACTCACAGAAGCCAGATGAATAGAACAAAAAGATAGCTTCATTCTGATTTCTTTTTACTCCATGTTTACCAATTAAAACCTACCAATTAAACCCTAAAAACTAAGGAGATATTTTTGATGGGAAAATAGACTTCTTTATCCTGAAAGCAAAATGCCAGTATCTCTATCTTACACCTGTTTTATATTACTATAGTTAGAGTAAAATGAAATAATACATGTAAAGTGCTGTCAGTGTGTTCAGACCTATTAAGAACCCCTGAAGGGGACCGGCCTGGTGGCACAGTGCTTAAGTTCCCATGCTCTGCTTCAGTGGACCAGAGTTCGCGGGTTTGGATCATGGGCGCGGACCTGTACATGGGTCATCATGCCATGCTGAGGTGGTGTCCCACGTAAAAAATAGAGGAAGTTTGGCACAGATGTTAGCTCAGGGCTAATCTTCCTCATCAGAAAACAAAAAAAAGAACCCCTGAAGAATAGCTGTTATGATGATTATTATTTCTCCTGAATCATATACATTTTACTATAAGGATTAAATTTACTTTGTTTTTTTCTTTTTTTTCATTTTTTTCATTTTTTTCTTTCCATGAAGAACATACTTTGGGGTCCAAGCAGCTATCTTAAACGTTAAGTTTTGTAAAATGTCCAAGTTCATAATTTGGTAGTTACCTATAAATGCTAATTACTAAAGCATTACTATAAAAATGTGTTGATGCACTCATATTTTTCATCTGTGTCTTGGGGTTATGTTAGATCTTACTGTGGTAGCTATTGATTTTAAAACCATACATACGCATTAAATAAACTCCCAGTCAGGCTAAAGTTACAACAGAAATGTTGCATCATATGCTACAACCTTAGAAACTCTCCCTTGGCAGTAATGGTCCCTGACTCCCTTTGGATATTTTAGGCACTGATGCTCCATAATAGGCCATTAAGGAAGATGTTTAATTTGAGACCTATCCAGGTGCACCCTACTGAGATGAGATAATTTCAAAACATGTGTCTTTTCTCTCCTGCCTGGTTGTTACTGATATTTTAACTACAAGAAATGAAATATAGGAAAGCTATCTTGGAATACTTTGTGAATCACAAAAGAGAATATGTTTCTTTCATAATCTCAAGAACAAGTCTGTAAAACATATAGATATTCTTTTTATGTGAGGAGGTTCTAAAGGAATTATTTTTAGACCTTGTCTACTATACACTTTTAAAATTTTCCATTATTTTATAGTAATCTCTTATTAATAGTTGTTTAAACTGCTTTTGAAAAAGTGATGTATTGAAATTTTTTAAAAACGTGACTATCAAGGGTCTAAAGTCAAATTGTTTATATGAAAGAGATGAATGGGACTGACCAGTCATGATAACTAAACCACAGTGGAACTCTGTGTAGTCATCTAGCTCATAATGAGATTTAGCTTCCCCTGCATTCTGCTTGCTTTTGGAAAGTCTTCAAAGAAAGTGTAAGTAGATGTGTATTTTTTTCCTTATCTTCCTGAAGGAATTGTAATAGATGAATTTTACTCTGTTACGTCAATTCTTGTAGCTTCTCTATTCTAGACTTTTGTTTTTAAGTCAATTACTTAGTAACTGTCATTTTTTTTAGAGAAATAGTGTTAGGAAATGAGATGTTTCCTAGTTCAGTCGCCTAAACTTGTACTGTAGCTTGCTATGATTCTGGTCATCTAATTTTGACCTTTAAAGTTCATTGTTCACAGCTATGGAAATAACTTTCTCACCAATCTCAACTGTAGTGCTGTTTGCATTGATGATAATAGTTTTTTAGAATTTTGCAGGAGGAAATGTGATTATATTGGTTTTAAATC
This sequence comes from Equus przewalskii, assembly GCF_037783145.1. Lineage (NCBI taxonomy): Eukaryota > Metazoa > Chordata > Mammalia > Perissodactyla > Equidae > Equus > Equus przewalskii. The sequence continues at coordinate 72,175,280 of NC_091833.1, read as the reverse complement.
AAACTCTGGAACTTCACTTATAACACAAACTTACGCTGGATATAATATATTGTCATGGTTGTCAATCATGAAGTACTCATATGATTTCAGTTATAAAATTGGCAAAAACAAAACAATGTAACACAGTACTAGTCCATCCCAATCATAAAGTCTTTGTAGATAATAAAAATCTAGCAAATATTAGAAACATTTGAGGTTAGCTTGATTGATCGTTTGTCAATTTGATTCTTGAAGTTAAAATAAGTATAAAATCACAAGTAATTCTACTTTAAGATATGTTTGCTCCTTCACAGTAACATCCAAAGTAATCTCATTTCCCTTTTTAGAAAAATTACTTTAATACTGGAATTAAATAGTTGTGCTGATTTGAATTGGAGTGATAGATTTTTGAAGTCTTTTCAAAATTTTATTTGGGGGATACCTTTTTTCTTTCTTTCTTTTTTTTTTCTTTGATGAGGAAGATTGGCTCTGAGCTAACATCTGTGCCAATATTCCTATGTTTTGTGTGTCAGATGCCACCACAGCATGGCTTGATGAGCGGTGTGTATGTCTGTGCCTGGGATTTGAATCTGCGAACTCCAGGCTACAGAAGCAGAGAGGGTGAAGTTAACCACTATCCCACCAGGTTGGCCCTGATACCTTTTTTCCCCCTGATTGTTTTTAACTTTTTATATAATTTAAGAAGCACTTGCTTTGTTCCTAAGAACCTACAAGATCATCATTCCTGGGCCGTTCACCTAAGGAAGTTTGTTGTCTTGCCCCTCACTCACCAAAACAAGCATGAATAAAAAGAGTCACTGATATCTATTCAGATGTGCCAAAGATGTATATGGTGCGAGGTAGGAATTAACCAGAAGTGAAGATAATGAAGGCCTTCTGTTTATGGCATGATCCTCCCAAGCTTAAGTTTGTTTGAATATTTCAGTGAGTAGCTGTATCCTAGATCTTCATCTTACTCGATTCAACCCATAAATTCAACACTAATCACGCCTAGATAAAATCGCCTTATGTTTACACAAAGTATTAGTCAGCACAGGCTTCTATAACAAAAATACCGTAGACGTGGTGTCTAATAAACTACATAAATTTATTTCTCGTTGTTCTGAAGACAGGAAACCCAAGATCAGGATACTTGGACGGTTGGGTTCTGATGAGAGCCCACTTCCTGGGTTACAGACAGTTCTCTTCTCCCTATACCTCACATGGAAGAGGCTAGAAAGGTCGCTAGAGTTTCTTTTTATAAGGGCACTAATCTTGTTCATGAAGGCTCCCCTCTCATGACCTTATCAACCTCCCAATGACCCCAGCTACAAATATCACCACATTGGGGATTAGTACTCAACATCTGAATTCTGGGGGGACACAAATATTCAGGTTATAGTAGGTGTGTTGCAGAATCGGTAGTCAGTAGAAGTGATGAAAGGCAGTAGAGTCTGATGAATGAAAGCACAAACCATGAGTCTAGATTGTTTAGGTGCAAATCTGATCTTGTTTAGTTTTAGTCCTGTGACCTCAACAAGCTCTTTAACTTCTTGGTCTCTCAGTTTCCTCATTTGCCAATTAAGAATAATAATAACCCCTTCCTTTGGAGTTGTTATAGGATTAACAATAAAGTTTATATTTAAAATCAATTAAGTGAGTTAATATGTGAGAAGCTCCTACAACAGTGCCTGATGTAGTAAGGGCTCAATAAACGACAGCTGTTATTATGAGGAGGAATATTGTTTTGCCTGGTGCTCTGTAGATTTTGGAATAGATTAACATGTTCCTGTTAGAAATGGAATTATTTGCCTTGAAGTACATACCTGTTATATTGGGAATGTTTTAACTGTCTATTGCTTGCTCTTCCTAATTTCTACTTCCCTTGGAAACATAGAAATCAGCCCTTGATTATTATCATAAATGACATACTTCAAAGCAATTTTTATTTTTTGAATATCCTTTTAAATAATAGCTGTGTTCATTCAGACTTATTTTTCACAGCTAATATTGATAAAAATTTGAGATTTTATGTAAATACTTTGTGTAAAGATTTGAGATTTTATTTTCATTTTTGAATAGCAAAATAAGGTTCTCTTTTACAAATCATATACATGGAAAGAGTACGAGATCCATGTTTTAGTTATAATTATCTAATTTCAAGCAACTGAATTATTTTCTAAACTAGTTTCATTAGCAATTATTTATACTTGGCTTAATTTCAGACTCATTGATTTTATTTTCTATTGAACATATCAATGCTTTGTGGGATCTCAGAGAAGAGGTTAACTCAAGGACACTTTGCAAGAAAATGATCCTGTGTAAAACATCAATCTGTTTCATGGTTAAATGATATGCTGCCCTAAAGCCAAAAATAGCAATGTTCATTAAATCCAAATTTGGTCCTAAACATTAATAGACACTTATTAGATCATAGCATTATCTGAAAGACAATTAGATGGGACTTTTACTCTAGAGAACTTTCTTATTAAAATTAGCTTCCTAGATTACTTATTTTCTAACATAGCGTCAAATCATGTTTGAAACATAATTATAAGGAGATAGAGATTTTACTTAAGCAATAAAAAAAATATTGTTTGTTAGTGTTTCAGACAGTGTGAGAGAGTTAGCATTTCATTGCTTGAAAAGTCTTGTAAGTAACCTTTTTAAAAAATTTAACTGAATACGCCTCGTTCTTTCATTGCTCTGATGTCTGAAACTTATGGAGGAGATAGTAGGGAAGGAATGAGGGAAGAATGGAGAATTGCGTAAAGTTCCTGTGAGAAGGGAATTACTCTCCCTATTTCTAATTTGATTTAACTTTTACCTGTATCTCCTGTACCCATCCTCTGTTTTTTCCTGATATTTTTCCATCCTGATTCCTTTTTCCTTCCACCCCAGTGAAACATATAACTGTGATACTTCTACAACTTGAAAAATTGTTTTCTTGACGTTTTTCAAATAATCTATATTTTATATCACAGTTCTGGACCTTTAGGTCACTGTCAACCCCCACCACGCTAACTCTGGCAAATATTGTTACTGACATTGCTAGCCTAAGGTGTTTTGTTTCCTCTCCATTTTCTCCTACATTCCGCAACGAATTTAATTTTCTAACAGCATCGTGTTTACAATATGCCTTCTGATTCTGTCCCCTTTCTGCCCAACCACTCCCAAACTCCTATCAAATGTTCTTCTGTCCCACTCACCCCACAGTGTAATCTCATTTACCATTTATAACCCTACTTTTGAATATAAAAGCCTTCATTAAATGAGAACAAGGATTTTTCTCACTCATTGAATGCATACTCTTGCCAGGAATCTTTATAGGTGTTTTTCATATTACTTTTATTGAAGCCTTACAACCACCTGGTGGAATAAGTATTAATTTCAGATGTGAATGTTAGGGTATAGAAAATGTAAGTAATATGCCTGTTGGTCATACAGATCACAGCTTGAAGAGAATGGACTGAAATGCCGTTTCTCACCCCAATGCTCATGTCATACCTTATATTCATGCTGTTTCTAATGGCTCTGACTTATGCAATGTTTAATATTTGATGACAGGAGCTTAGATTTTTTAAAAAAAAATCTGTGCAGAAATAAAGGATTAAGAAAACTATGGTCACATCCAGCTGTAGGTCAAGGCAAATATATACTTAGCGTATATGAAATTTCTTCCAGGTTATATTTGACTTGAATGTGTTATAAAATATATATCTCTACAGATAAGTAATACACTGCCAAATGCACAACAATACCATTGTATCTAAAAGTACTGTAATTCTCTGGAATCAATATTTGATCTCAAATAGCCTAATAGCTGTTAAGCAGTGTTATGCAGGTTTGGAACCCTGGCACAAACTATCATGTTATAAAAATGCAAAGGCTACATTATTTTTGTGTGGTCTCATGTTGGGTACTATCTAAATATTAGTTAATTAATTTAATGATTTATTTAATACTTCTATTTCAGTTTATACCTCTATTAACTTGGGCACTTTATTTTAAACCAAAAATCCTTTACACAAATTGAATTCAGAAAAAAATGTTCAGGTGTTTAGGAGCAATGTAGAGGATTATAAAAATTTTAGGAATATGGATGGGGCTGGCCTGGTAGTGTAGTGGTTAAGTTCATGCACTCTGCTTTGGCAGGCTGGGACTTGTGGGTTCCAATCGCTGGTGTGGACCTACATACCACTCATCAAGCCATGCTTTGGCAGTGACCCACATACAAAATAGAGGAAGACTGGCAGAGATGTTAGCTCAGGAACAATCTTCCTCAAGCAAAAAGAGGAAGATTGGCAACAGATGTTAGCTCAGGACCAATCTTCCTCACACACATACACACAAAAACGTTTTAGGAATATATTCACTATAAATATTTACCCTCACTCTTAAATGACAGTACTTGCAGTAATTTTTATGTATTTATGTAATTTGCACCTTTAAATATTACAAAAATTTATTGAAATATTACAAAACACATGGTTGGAAATTAACCAAATTGAATTCAAATTCCTTTGTGTACAAAATCCTTCCTATTTTGCCTCTGAGGATTGTCTATATTATTTTCTGCTGCTCCTCACTTACTCTGTAGACCTGAAAAATCAGATAACTTTCAGTTCTGTAATAGGTTCTGTCTTTTACCAGCTCTTTACCTTTTTTTTTTTTTTTTTTTTTGGTGAGAAAGATTGGCCCTGAGCTAACAACTGTTTCCAGTCTTCCTCTATTTTGTATGTGAGCCACCACCACAGCATGGCCACTGATAGACGAGTGGTGTAGGTCTGAACCTGGGAACCGAACCCGGGCCACTGAAGCAGAGCATACTGAACTCAACCAGTAGGCCACCAGGGCTGGCCCTACCTGTTTTTTTTTTTTTTTTAACAACAACCATTAACCCAAGAATGTTTCTCCTCCAACTACTATTTAACAAAATCTTATCCATTCTTCAAATTCTAGCACAATTACATTCCATTCTTGCAGGTCTTCTGGATCTTCCAAGCTGTATCTTCTCTGTATTTTTTTAAACTCTCTTTATCATGTTTGTATTTGTATTTTGTTATTTGTATTTCCAGTGTTATCTCTCCTCTCTTTCTTGCCCCCATCATTCTCCTGCTTCTCCCTTTCCTCCTCTTCCTTCTTTAATGAAAGAATTTGCCATAAATTTCTCATATACCCTCTATGAACAAACATAATTTACATTGTTTGCATTCATTAGTGATTTCTTGGAATACATTGCCAAAGAAACACATATGTGGGTTGACTGAGTTCAGTGTTTCTTGAAAACATTCAACCAGATGATTGAGAATTTGTCTTCTGTGAATCTCCAAAGGATCTAGCACTAAGAAAGTGTTCATTGCCAGAACTTTCAGTTCCTTATTGCTTCTAAATAGACTCAATAATTAAAAACTTTTTAATAGTTATTTAATATAATGCTCTTTGACTCCATAAATATTGAAAGAAAGGAAAGATCTGTGAACTTTATTGTAATGCTTTTATTTTCAGATCATCACACCAAACATTTTAACATTTTATGGGATGGTGATGAGAGGAAGTTGTGTGGTAGTCATCTAATTTTTCATCTTCCTGCACTACTTCTTTTCCCGAAGATTTAATTATATCATAGAGCTCCCGTTCACATCAGAAGGAGTCTTCTATGTAGAACTGCTTTTGGAAAGACATTTTTGGGAGAAAAGATGTCATCCTTCATTTCACAGGGCATGGACTATAAAGCATTGCTGTGTATGTGCTTATAATTGTGCAATATTAGTAAATCATGAAAACATTGCAATCTTAAATTTGAATAATGAGTGTTAAAGCCCCTCATCTAAGCACCTATGAATAATTAAATACTCTAGTTGAAATATATTTTCCAGCCTTATTAAATGAATATTTCTCAGAAATACTTGGCTCTTTTTGGTTGGTATGGATGGATCTTATTTATGAATGTAATGAGCCAAGTGCACATAAATCATGATTACCTAGATGCTCTGTTATGATAACAGATATTTGCTTTATTTATTTAAGGTAGTGACAAATGATTAAATGAAATAGGTAGGTTAATCTTTTTTGAAATTTATATCACTTCAGAATTTTATATCATTAAAAAGGTAATTTATGGAGGGGGATTGTGATAAATGTTTGATTTTTTAATGAATATAATTTCAAATCATTTCAAATTTTGAATTCATGTGCTAACCCTGGAAGAATACAGATAACCCCCAAGTAATATTTATAAACATTTCTAAAGTAAAGGGTTTTTTTTTGAGGTAATAGCTATAATTTCCCTATATGTAATGAGAAAAAAAATGCTAAATGAAAAACTCCTGTATTATAATTAGCATTGGAGTTATAAGACTATATACCAATTAATTATTAAAATAATACCACATGATGTTTTATATGTTTGACATGGGCAAACGTGTAAAAACAAATGACCTCTAAAAAGACGTGGCATAAACAAGTAAATATGCAAAATAAAATATGGTTCAATAAAAATTTGTAAAGTTTATATGGAATAGAATTTGTAGTTAGCAAAAATTGTGATAAGTGAACATTTAATAATTGGGAAAATGTAAAAATATTATAAAGAACATATAGTATATTGTCTAAGTTATTCTGAGAGGAAAGTGTAATAATAACATGCAATTTAATTTTGGGAAAAATTGAGAGTAAGTTATCTAACAGAAATGTGATTAAGAGTAGCTAAAATGGGGGTAACAATTTTAAAATGGGTGACTTTTAGATTCTAGTATTAGTCTCTATTTAGAGTATACAAAGGGAGAAAATATAAAATGAAAATAGAAGCTTTCAGAAATGATTTAAGAAGAAGGATATATGAAAAAATTAAACAAGGAAAACAAATGATGACACCAGAATTTAAGGTGAGAGTTTTCTGAAGGTAAAGTCAGTGTATTATGTTTAGGAGATGAACTTTTGTTTCAGCAATAACAAAAAAATTCAAATATCTTCAGAGTATAATTGTGCTAGATATGAATGAAATTCAGTCTAAATGTAGCAAATAAGGGGTTTTCCATGTAGTTTATGAGGAAAGACTTTAGTTACATAAAATATTTGTGGAATATCTTTCCATGTTGAGATTCTTTTTCACTTTTAGTGGAACTTGAGTCAAATCACATAGCTTCATGATTATGATCTTAAATAATGATGATGTAAATTAGGATACTTTGTTCAATCTCACCTTTTCATTTTAAATATTGTGAAGAGTGGTGAAGTTAGGCAGTTGTTTGAGGAATAGAAACTTGAAGTACCTCATCAAGGACTGCACTCAAAATATATTCTTTCCAAGCTTCGGACAGGGTAACAGGCAAAGCTATTTGCCATATTGTGATAATCTTTGATAAAAGTTAGAGGTACTGTCTTTTGAGAATAACTTAAAGCATTCATGTTTTGATTTATTAATGGAAATTAGCATAAATAATAAAGTATATTTTAAACAAGAGAAATGTCTGATAATCCTCCTTTATAAAATCTCACTTTGTTTTAGTATGCCTTGGTCAGCTGTAGAATTCTCAAGGAGAGTGTGCATACTAGGTAGCTGTGTTATTAGTTTCCTAAACGTGTAAATGAGAGGGATGTGGGTCCGGCAAGTGGTCTATCCCTCAGTTTTGAAGGAATAAAAGAAACAAAGGAAGTTGGTGGATGACAGACACCAACTGACAGATATGCATGATCACGTGACAGTCTCATTCAGACAATAACTTATGTTATCTTTAATCCTCACAACCAACCTGCAAGGTGAATATTTTCTCTCTTTTCTAATTGAAGAAACGGAGATTGAGAGAGGTATCCAAACTTGCCCAGCCCCAGAATATTAGGTCAGCGTGATTTTAAATCCCTTGCTCTTAGCCACAAAAGAAAATCTGACAGTTTTTTTACTTTGTGTTCCTAGAACATCTCACATAACACATATCACATTTTGCACAGCACTATAATTATTGGTGAGTGTACCTTTTAGCATTCATGTTTTACTGCAAGTGGTTTTAACATGGTGATTACATTTGAGGCTTGTAGCCACACTCTCCCCACTTGACCCATAGTCTTAGCACAGAGCTTTGTACAGAGAGAAGGCTGAGGAAATTTTATTGGAGATGGAAATACATTTTGAAATTGACTTGAATGCTTTATATCATTAGTAAATCTTTTTTTATGAGTGATTATCTTGTCCTATATGACTTAATGAGTCCCTAATGCCTTTTCTTGGTTTTTCCTTTTTATGTGATTTTAAAGAGCTATGTTTCAGAAATGACTTGAATGAAAATCTCTTTTATATGAAGACTGATTGGTTTGGTAAAGTTAATGACAACACATGAAAAAAATCATCTAAGAAAGTTTACATTTTTTTTAAATGTTTGTGTTCAAAGAGCGGTGGTTTATCTTTCTGTAGGTGATGAACAGTCTTATCTTTCAAGTTATCTATTAAAATTCATACAGTTGAATTATGACTATTTATTATATGTGCCCCCAATTAGCACCTTATTTTGGGGCTGTGGCTGGGAGGTGGGCAGTTGGTGAGATTGGAGTGTGAGAATATGTTACCCTCCTCAAATGATAGCTTCTATTCTTCTAAATTCCTTTCCCCACCTGTTTACACAATAATCATGAAAATAAATTCCTATGTCCAAAATGAATGTAAAATATCTTAGACGTGGCTTTATTCCTTGCTGTGAAATCTTAAACCCTTATTATAAATAATAGATGTGCACTTCCTCATCCTTTCTATAAAGTAACTTTCTCCTATTGCTTCATCAATGTAAAAATATATATCATATGAAATAAACTATTATGGTTTTCATTAAAGCCAGACTTAACAATAGCAATACTCATATTTCACCATGGAAATAATTTTCCCTGTTCCTCCAAGGGATACAATGTATTACTAGGCTGCTTTCCTTTTTAAACATGTCTTTCTTCTTTTTTCTCTTTGTCCCTCCACTTCTTCCTCATATATCCATACTGTTCCCAAGTTCTTCACTCTTCACGATCAAATAACATATTTAATCAAGGCCTAAGTCTTCCTTGGAAACTCGCTACATTGTCCCTTTCCCTTGCGCAGTGAATACACCTAATTACTCTCATACTTTTTTTTGTTTATTTCTACTTTTGAGAGAGGAAAGAGCACTGATGTTGGAGTCAGACATTTGGTTTGACAATCTTGCTGCAATACATGGTTGATTTTCCTCCTCAGTAAACATGAGACAATATTATCTGATTTATAGATTTGTATGGAGAATTAAATCAGATAATAATATAATATCTAGAACATTTCTTGGCATATGATAAGTACTAAAAATATGTTAATTCTTTTCGTTATCTTGTGACTTTATTTACTGTGTTCTGTTTTTCCCACTACAGTGTGAGTTGTGAGAAAAATTGTTCTATTTCATTTGCATTCTCAGTAGTATCCACTATGATAGATATTAGTGTATATACTTTTGAAATAATGAATAAATAACTCACCTAGACAACTGCCCACAATTTTTTGGGGTGGCAAAATAATTTTATATATATTTATCTTATGTATATATATGTTTGTTTGTGTTTGTGTGTGTATATGTGTGTGAATACACACATCTCCTGATGCCATAGACATAGAGTGAAAAAAAAGACAGTAACTGAATGTTGAGAGTTGGGTGCGGGAGATATTGTTTGTTTGTTGATATATCAGTCGATTTGAATATCCTTCTTTGAGCATCTATTAATTATTACATGCATATTAAAGAATGTAATTTTAAATTAGCAATTTCTTTCAGAATTTATTTTCAGAAAGAGTTATATACTTATGACAATTAAGAATAAGTTCTGAATGTTTTATTTTAGAGAACATGAAATGAAAATGTTGCATGTGATTCCTTTCCACATAGTTTGTTTTATCTCAACCATATTTTTCTTATCAGTGCTTTCCCTATTGTAAAAGTAAAATATTATGAGATTATCTATTATGAGCTTTGTTTTGTATAATGTCTGTGGGATTAAAAGGAAAATATTTATATCTGTTGTGTCCAGATTTAGTGTTCTAGGAGTCCATACAATAGTGACTCAATAAATATTTATAAGTTAAATTATCAAATGGTCTTGCTTTGTACACATCCACATTAAAAGGATGAGTGGGATAAAATTGAAAACTAATGAGATGTTTAAATGTTGAGACATATAGCACTTATTACATAGATGCTGCTCTGGGCAGTACATATTTTTATGTATTTTATATAATTTTAAATTATAAATTTAACTCATTTAATGTTCATATAACCATATGAATTCAGTAATATCACTCTTTCCCATTAACAATAGGAAACTGAGGCACTGAGGTGTTAAGTAACTTGCCCAAGATCACAGTACAAGTAGAGTTAGTAATTGAGATCAAGTGGTGTTGCTCCAGAATCTCTGCTCTTCATTACCATTAATATGCAGTGCGAGACATTCAGATGAATCTGTGTAATTTTGCCATATAACCAAAGCAAATTTTTCAGAAATATTTTGGCATTTATTTTGGCAGAATGAGGTTTATTAATACAGTCCATCAGTAAACTATTTTGAATATCCCTTTTCAGAAAAATTTTAAGTTTGTACTCAAAATGTGAAATTGTTTTAAATATATGTCAATCACCAGAACAAAAAGTAGAGAAAAAAGAAAGAGAGAGAGAAAGGATGAAGCGATTTGTATGTGATCGATTAGTTTTAAAGGTGCAGACTGTTAAAGACAACATCATCAAATTTTGTTTCATGTTCCTTCAGTATTTTTATTTCCTAAGATAAATCTGTGCAGACTTTAAGAGGAGGCAGCTATCCCAGTTTGGTTCAGTAAAATAACCTTTTTAATGCTTAAAACTTTTAATATCTTCCATATACCTTTAACACGTTTAAGCAAGATTCCTCATCTTAAGTTGTAAGATCCTAGAAATTATGCTGCGTGTTTTATTCAGTATTCTATCCTGTGTCCCTAGCCTAGTGCTTTGTATTTCAGTGGATACTCAATAAGTCTCTGTTGAATGAATTTAGTATGTTTCAGTGTAATTAACTAACATAAATCTTTGGTTTTCATGGATCTACTTACAAAGATGCTTAGAAAAGTAATATAGTTAACATGTAGAATAATTTCTGAATGAATATCAGGGCCTAGAATGAAAGTAAGGCTTATACATTTAACTTTTTTTGTTTTAAACTCGTGGTATTGGTAAGGAATGAAATTTTTTTACTATTTTAATATTAGCAAAAATTATACTTGTGGAAATTGTTTATACAAAGCAAGTCCCAAATCTATTTATACATTATAAAACCAGTATATTCATATTAATTTGTCCAGTGAGATTGAATTACTTATTTCAGTCAGTTTGGGGGCTGGAAAGTAAACACTGTGGTAATATGTGCAGAAATAACATTCTTTAGATTACTTACTCATTTTTATATATGACGCCTGTATTCATTAAAATAAAGAAGGGATAGATGGTTACTAGACTTGTCGTGGTGATTGTTGCACGATGTATATAAACGTCAAGTCACTATGTTGTACATCTAAAACTAATATAATATTGTACGTCAACTACACTTTGCTAGAAAAAAAAATAAAGAAGGGAGGAGGCGCCATAGCATAGTGGTTAAGTTTGTGTGCTCTGCTTGGGCAGCCCAGGCTTTGCAGGTTTGGATCCTGGGTGCGGACCTATATGCCGCTCGTCAAGCCATGCCATGGTGGTGTCCCACATGGAAAATAGAGGAAGATTGGCACAGATTGTAGCTCAGGGACAGTCATCCTCAAGCATAAAGAGGAAGATTGACAACAGATGTTAGCTCTGAGCCAATCTTCCTCACCAAAAAAAAGAAGGGAGGAGGTATACAGATGTTCTACTCAGAAAATAAAGTTTCTAGGAATTAAGAATACCTTATTTGATAACCCATTGTTTTTTCTTGTTTGCAGGATTCAGAATTGGGATATTGGTGTTTCTGTGTTTGAGGAATATTTCTTTTTGAGTTTTTTTTTTTAATCATCAGTCTTGGAATACAGAAGAGGAACTAGAAAGACACTATTTTGTTTCACGTTTGGAGCTCTCACTCCTGAGGCACTCTCATGCCCGAGTACACAGCCATGTGGCCATCACAGCTACTAATCTTCATGATGCTCGTAGCACCAATAGTTCATGGTAAGCCCTTTACTTAGATTTTTGTGTGGTGCTTAATGTTGTCTCACTTTTTTACACTAGACTCTTTCTTCTAAATCTTTGCTCTGTCATTTTGCAGCTTTTGCCTACCATATATTAAAATGAGTATATATTAACATGGCTAAGTAAAAGACCATAATGTGTACCTTAAGCTGCAATAAATATCATTTTAAGTTTGATTTCTTAAAGTGTCTATTGAAATTTATGTGTAACCAAAAGGTTTTTTTGTTTGTTTGTTTTTTAAAGAACTCCAGCATGTTTTATTCTTTGTTTATACCACTTATGGAAAATTAGCTGAATTATTCACTCTATTATTTATGATGAATTGTTTGGTTTACATACTTTTGTACTTAAAAATAATATTCAATCCAGTAAGTATGCACATTTGAAAGAAAACACCAAAAAATTTGCTTTCTCAAACCACATAAATATTTATTTCTGAGTGTTTACTACTCGGTTCAATCTTTAATACATGCAAACGAAACCTTTCAATAGTGGGAAATTGCTTTTGTTATATACCTTTTAATTCAAATAAGAAAAAACAAACATCAAAATGATATGAATTATGCAGAAAGATAATTTTACTGAAACATGCTAATATACTCATAAAAGACTTGTATGCTCTGTTCATTTAGACCTCTCGGTGTTTATAACACAAATATGGTAGTTAAATGATATACCTTTGCAAATTTTATAAAACATACAATCTTCAATAAATAAACAAAAGACAAATTCTGTACAACTTAGTGTAATATTCCCTGATGCTCTATATAAACTTGCAAATTAAAGTCTTTATGTTCTGTTTTTACAGTTTAAAGTTTTCCAATACTTATCATCGGTTTTGCCCCAACATGAAAATGTTATAATAAAGTTACTATGTCATACATTAATGGTACTTATAGCAAAGAAAAAGGCGTGCAGCTCTATCTGCCGCTGCTTAGGAGGTCTCAGAATATTACAGTGTAGCAAGCAGCTGCAATGAATTTTTAGCCTCTTCTGCTCACCTTTCGTTTTTAATTGACTGCAGAAATCTACTGCACTTCATCAGCGAGGCAATTCCAACTTTGGCCCCTATTCCTAAGTTTCAACGTGAATGGCATTCTGCTGTCATTATAAAAACTAGATTAAGTAACTTCTGTCTCTTTTGAAGTTTTCCTCTAAGGTTCCCCTGATTTAACACATTTATTTCTAATAAACCACTCTAATATGAGGTAGTTTTTTTTAAAAAAAAAAAGAAGAAAATTATACCACCATCTAGTTTTAAGCAATGTAAATTTGTCAAAATTTCAAAATGTTTCCTGAATTCATATACTGATGGAGCACTTGTACATTTCACATAATTGAGCCAAGAGAACATTTGTGATATGGGACAATAAAAGAATTATATCACTTAACAAGTGCTTTTCTAATTATCTGTATATCTAAAGATGATTCTAATTAGGTTTTCTGAGGTTATAAAAATGCCTCACTCAAAAGGTCATTTTGAAGATTAAGTAAATAGTATATGTAAAGAATCTAGCATACTGCATGACAAATATTAACTGCTTGAACATGTTAGTTTCCTTCATGATGCTATCTGTCCCTCAGTTTATTTTTGCTCCAGTAAATTGTAATGACCAGGAATTAGCTAACCATGAGAGCTGTGTCATTTGATGTTGATACTCATGGGAGGAAAATACATATATATATATATACATACACACAATTCATGTTTTAAAAAGTCAATCTAAAATTACACCTGTTTGAGGAAGGTAGGTTAAAAATAGCAAAAATAGACATTTTAAGAAAAAGTCTTTGCAGAGCTGAAATTTCTGGCCTCTAAAAACTGACACCTACTGTGTATTTCAGTGGGCCCCAAACATAGCTGAGCCGTAGATCATGGGTCTTGGGTTGGGACCTGTATTGAACACACACACACACATACACACATGCACACACACATACACACACACGGAGTCTCTCCAAGTACCTCTGAGGAGTATTTTAAAACCCCTAGTAGTGCACATAGAAAATTGACCTGGTATATAAAATATTTGGGGCTAAAACCTTAAGTAATCATTTCCATTTTATGTGAACTATTTTCTACTATCTCGATTTTGAAACATATCAGGCTGAACACTGTAGAAGCTTTCTACTTGTAAATTTTACCCTTATTACCTTGTATAGGTATTTTAAAACTTGCACCAGAGAAAATGCACATCAGTCTTGTTGGCCATCTGTAGAAGGCATTTCCATTGCCTTTGTGGTATCACTTCTGACTTGTCAATAAAGGCTTACACATGAACAACCTTCTGGAACCCAGTTTGTGCACAAACAGAAGAATGTATGAACCTTTGATCAGTGCCAAAATCTGACAGGGTAGACATTTCCAGACTCCCCACCAATCCTGGCTTAAAGGAACACTGCACAGTATGGAACCTTAGACGATTAAGTTAAAATGGATAGAAGTACTCTTGTTTTCAAAACATCCCCTGTAGCATCTCGCTGCCTACTGTCATTGAGATGCCCAGCTTTATCCCTCCTGACCATAGAGAATGCCTTTTTCTGCTTGTGACCTGAATTGCTATCCCATTCTCCAGAGCAAATAAAAATGATGACTACTAATTTTATAGCCATAAACTTTAGACGTATTGGTACAATTAATCCTCACAACAGTCTTATGGGTTTAATATTAGTAATTATTATTATTATCATTATCATTAATTTTTTACAGTAAAAACATTGAGGTACAGAGTGGTAAAGGAACTTGACCGAAGTTACACAGCTGTTATGTGACACAGAGGGATTCAAAACGAAGGACCTGGTTTCTTGAAACTCTGGTCTTACTGCATGTAGATAATCAATTCCCGTTAAGGCTATTCTTCCCTACAGAGAATCCCATCTCCACTCTCCTGGTCATTTGGGAGCAGGTGAGGCAGAAACGCAGCTCACCTGCCTCTTCCATGTTCTGGGCATAGACAGATTGGGCTTTGAAAACTGACAGACCTAAGATAAAATTCCAGCTCTGCCACCTACTAGCTCTGTAATTCTGTTACTTTGTAAACTAGTTAAATAGCATTTGTCACCGCCTGTGAGCTGGAAAACTATGCTAGCTGCTAAAGATATGGTAATGAATAAAAGATTCCTAATTCTTCCCTCAAAGAGCTTACAGTAACATAAAAATTTGTAAGCCTACTTTTCATCTACAAGAATGAACATTTATTCCTTGCAAGTTATTTCAAGGAACAGCTAGAATAATATATGTATAGCTTCTAACATAGTGCTTGGCATTTGGTAAATCTTCCTTATATTTTATTTTCCTACCCCTAACTACCTTGAAATAGAGCTAAACCTCTGAGCATTAGATAAAGAAAATGCATAATTATCCTTATTCTTACCCTGAGAATTGAAAAAAATCTTTTTATACTTGAATATTTGTTTTGCCAGAAATTTCTTAATACTACTATCTAAACAAAATTCTTTAAACTGATATGTATGAAGGCTTAGTATATAACTATCAGTGATACAAAGTCAGGGGTAGTTGTATATAATTGGTAGTATGTAATTATCAGTGATACCTTTTTTGCATGATTTCCACATGGGTAAAATTAGAAACCAAGCTAAAGAATTAATTCTGAATAATGTTTACATTAGTTGAATAGTCTCTACATTGTCCTAGAAAGTCTGGCCAGTATTTTATAGAGAAAAACAAAATTAATCAGTACACTCACATTGTGTATATATATGTACACACTTTTTTGATTAGGATGTGTCTCTGGTTCTATGTTTATCTGTCCATATTTTATGTCTCTGTGTACCTCTGTATTTCTCTTTTTCTGTTTTCCATGACTGTGCCCCCTTCCTATACAGCCATAAAACACTTATTTATAATGCAGTGAGACCTGGCAGCAGTAAAGAGAAGCAGCTAAAGCAGATGGCCAGTTCTTTGCTGTTAACTAATGAAGGGTTGCGTGAAGATAAAGGATTGTTTTGTTCTATTGATGTGGTCGGGAGCAAGGGAAAAGATGGGAATCAGAGAACAGTAATCCAGTGATAATGCAGCCACCTAGGGCTCATCCTGATTGGCAGGAAAGGGATACCAAGGTCCAATGTGGATCTGGGCTGGGAGATCTTGTCCTGGGAGGTGACTTCGCCCAAGCCACAGTTGATTGGGAGTGGAGAAGGTGATTGGGGTGCTTAGATCTTTTAACTAAGTCTTATCTTAATTAAACTGTACTTATAAATTGTGTCACAATTGAAAAGATAGTAAACAGAATCATTGGAGCTTACTGTGGGTAAAGGGGAGCAATATTTTTTATGGTACCTTTGCAGAAAAAAATATGGTTTTAAAAAATTCTTCTGTAACCACCATATGTGTGGTTTTTTTCTGCTAGTCTGTTTTTTGTTGTTAAACTTGCATGTGTATTTATATATTCATGGACTTTACAGGCTAACTCGCTTTTTATTATGTTCAAGAAGTTTATTATAATAAACAGTTCTTAGCAGGGACAAAACAATGATCAGATGCAAATATATTTAGTACTATATGTTATGTTATTTGCATTTTATTATTAATCTGTATTTTACAGTTGTAATTCTATTTAATGTGTCAGTGATTTAAAATCACACCCATATATTTTTTAACTTCTAATAAGATGTGAGGCTTTAGAAAGTACAAAATTTCATTTTACTACTTAATAGCATAATTCTTTTTATGAAGTGTTTTATTAATTGCGAAAAAGTCAGGTTGACTTCTAAGCTTTGCTTAACTTTGTTATTTTTAGAAATTAGTCATCTTTGAAATGTTTGTAATGTTTGCCAGCCTAGGTAATTTGTAATACTTGCAGTAATATGACTATTTTTATGGTTAAATAGGTTATACAGAAAAATCTTTGTCGTGGTCATGATATATGAGGTTACTGCGAATGCATTGAACACTATCTGCATTAGCCACTTGGTACTGAATTTCAAAATATTTATTTCATAAGTTAACTGTGCAATCTCTAATATATCACATTATAAACTACAAATATGCATGGCTGATAGCTTTCCTCTGTAAGAATGTGTTTAGAAACCTTCCCTACGTACTCGGCATACAGGTTAGCAATTGGAAAAGAATTTTCTTTTGCCTTCACACTTGCAAAACATGTTATATGTGAATTTTATTGTAGTGACACTCTATGAGTAACATGTATACATTGAGAGTAAAATAGCATCTTCTTATTTTTAGACTTTATATGTTGTGACTGTTTGGGGTTTAGGATCATATCTTATTTTTTATATTTCTTGGCTTTGGTGTAGACTGTGACTGCCATAGGGTAGTCTTTGTACGCTTGATATTGAATGAATTTAAAAATATTTCGATATATAATATATAAATACCTAATTATCTGTTTTCCTCTTCTTTGCATTGCTATTTACTTTCATTCTCAATGTGAGAATATTGCTCTTACATTTATAATTTCTTATAAGTAATCATAGTACATTTTTCATGCATTTATTTCCTTCATTCTGATTGGGAAATGATTTCTTAAAGACAAACCAAAAGGTTGAAATGCAATAGGAAAGAGTCTCATTGATTTGTCATGTAAATAAGAGACTACGTACTGTATTCTGATCTGTTTTAATTTGACAGTATAGAATAAGACCCTGTTGAAAATAGAGTTAATTTATTCTCTACTTTTTTCAGATTTTTAATTGATAAATTGAAAATGAACTTTTAAAATTTTGTTAATAATTACAGTTTTGTTTTATTTGAATGTATATTCCCCCATATTGTCATCATAGCAGAATTAGTTTCTTTAAATATAGAAAATTGTCTTCCTATCGAGAAAAATCTATCATATATGGAGGATTTGATCAAATAAGCCAGGCTAGTTAAGGATTTACAACATAAATATGCTAGTTGTACTTAACAAAAGTAATAGATAGAGGTCTTCATATAAAAATTGGCTCTCGCAATGACATTTGATAAGCTTTCTGTGTTTATTTCATCTACACATATTACAGTTTGTGGTGATTTGAATATCATAATGTCAAGGTTGTAAACTTACTGGTAAAGTACAAGAACATAGTCTCATATATTTCTTTGTCATTAACAGTATCACCTACTTTATTATCAAAGTAATTCTCCTTACACAAATTTAAATCAGAAGGCAAAAATCCAATAATCCCATGACCCACTGGTATAATTTATTAGATTTTTCTTGCAGTCATGTATGGGTACATATTTTTTTTAAAAACTGGAGTAATGTGAAAAATAAAATTTATATCTTTTGTTTTTACTTAACTTTAAAATGTAGACATTCCTATGCTCTCATTAAAATTTTTAAAAATTGTATTATTTTACCATATGAAGGAATCATTGTTTATCTAACCATATGTTGATGGCTTAATATTGAAGGTCATTGATATATTACCATTACAAATAGCGCTATAAAGGAACACGCTTGTATAGAAAATTGGACTATATTTCTGTACCCCTAGAAGAAAGTCTCTTGAGACATGGAAATTAAAAGAATGATTCTCTTTTAAATTAATTAATAACTACTTTAAATGAATGGTAGGAAATGATCAATACAACCTTGTTTGTTACTAGTACAATTTATTTAAAACAGTTCCATAAGTTTTGACTACTATAATAATCAACAAAACGTAAGTAGAATAAATATTCAAATATTAATAAATAACCATTATTTGTAGAAGTATAATAATCTAGAAAATTCAACAAGTAAAAACTTTATTGGAATTAATGAGAGCACTTTGAGTTCAGATATATGTTTCACTCATATATATGTGTGTATAAATATATATACATTTATTATAAATATATTATAAATATATATTATATATAATATATTTTATATATATATTATATATATATTATAAATATATATATAAGTCAAAACAGCAATGAAATGCATGAGTTATTTAGGAAATATCATAGAAGGAAATGTATGGAACCTATGAGAAGAAAACTCTGAAACTTTACTGGGAGTTATAAAAGAAGACATGCCATATACCATGTTCCTGGATGAAGACTGAGTACAGCAAAATTGACACATATTTCCAAATTAATTTTTAGATTTTTACACAACTGCATTCATAGTACCAATGTGAGCTTTTCTATATAGGATTTCAACAAAATTATTCTAAAATATATATTGACTATTAAACAAGAGAAAAGTTAGTGAAAAATGAAAAGAGTAGTAGGAAGGCACTTGCCCAATTGATTATAAAATATATTTTATAAAAATATAGTAATGAAAGATAAAATCTCAAAATTAGGGAAGTTGATCAATTGTAAAAATGAGATCTCTGAAACAGCACTGCATTTCATATGTTCTGTTGGAATGTGATAGGAATGACTCCTCAGAAAATCAAATGTCTAGGGCAAGAAGTAGTCAAGAAGGGATCAAATTGTGTGTGTGTATTTCAAATTATATATTATGAAACTTCTGGAAGAAGCCTTCTTTGAGTTATCTACTTTAATCTCCATTTTGTAACAATGTATTAGATAAAATAAACTGTGCTATAGTCTCAATAGATTCTAAAATTAATAATGGCTTCCAGAGAATATGTTCTTGTACATCAAACATTCCAAGGGAGGTGTTTCTGGTCAGAGTGTGTGTGGGGGTGTGTGTGGTGGTAGCAGGGAGGTCATTCTATTGCTCTCAGTTATTCAGAGACCCAGTGTAACGGCAAGAGGCTTCCAAAGTCGTTCTGAGGGTCATTACCTCCAGTTCGCAGGAAGGAAGAAGGAGCATTGTGGAGATTCTAATGGAAAGTTTTAGGATATGCTCGGAAGTAGTGTACATTACTTCTGCTCACATTTCCATTAAATAAAACTTGGCCTCATAACCACACCTATAAAGGACTTTGAAAAATGTAGTCCTCTTGTCATAAAGGAAGAAGAAATCTTTTATGAATATCTTTTATGAAGAAAGGAGGTTTTTTAAAAAAGAAACTGGATCTAATGCACTAATATCTTTTTTATTATGTATAAGTGGAGAGGTTTTTTCTTTACAGCTTTATTGAGATATATTTAACATGCTATCAAATTCACCTATTTAAAGTGTATAGTTCAGTGAATTTCAGTATGCACAGTTGTGCATCCATCACCACAATCAATTTTAGAATGTCATCAGTCCTCCAAAAAGAAACACCACACCCACTGGTAGGCACACTCAGTTTCTCCTTCTCCCAGTCCTTGGAAACCACTAATCTACTCTACTTTCTGTCTCTCTGAATTTGCCTATTCTGGACATTTTGTATAAATAGATTCATACAATTTTTAATCTTTTGTGACTTCTTTCACTTAGCATATTTTAAAATCTATGCATATCATAGCATGTATTAGTACTTAATTCTTTTTTATTGCCAAATAATATTCCATTGTATGACATACTGCATTGTATTTATCATTTGTTGAAAATTTGGATTATTCCTACTTTCTGGCTATTCTGCATAATCCTTTTCTGGAAAATTCATGTACAATTTTTGTGTGAACATGTTTTCACTTCTCTTAGGTATACACCTAGGAGTGGAATTGCTGAGCCACATAATAACTCTATGTTTAGCATTTTGTGGAACTGTTAAGCTGTTTTCTAGAGTAGTGGTACAATTGTACATTCCAGACTGTAATATGAGGGTTCTCATTTCTCCACATCCTCACCCACACTTGTTATTGTCTTTCTTTTTTATTTTAGCCGTCCTAGTCAAGATGGAGTAGTATCTCACTGTGGTTTTGATTTGCATTTCTTTGATGCGTAATGATGCTGAGCTTCTTTTCACGTACGTGCTCATTGGCCATTTGTATCTTACTTGGAGAAATATTATTCAATCATTCTCAATTTTTAATTTGTTTTTGTTTTTGAGTTCCAAGTGTTCTCTACAGAAATATCATTTTTAGAAAATACCAGAGGATATCATTATTACAATACATTTAGATTTAGGAGTTTTTTAGACTCCGTATTGTAAGAGAGGCTTTTTGCCTGGATTTCACTTAAATCTCCTCTCTTTTACATTCATTCATTTGAAACCATATACCGTTTGTCTAGCCTCAGACCACCTCCTCTTTTATTTACATATTTGATTCCTAAAAGTTGTTCATTAATTCAAGTTTTTATTATGATGACAAAAACTAGTAATTGGCAATGATTGAAGCTTCACTCTGTGAACTGTATAGCAGTGACAAAACAGCAAGGTAATTCATTGAGCTCTTCAGTGGTTTCCAATTACTCCTCCTTAAGAGAGTAATAAAGAACAGTAACCTTTAATTGTGGTGGCAAAAATATTTTCTATTTTTCTTCTCATCTGAATTCTTGTCTTTCCAGATTTTGAAAATCCTCTTATTTATATTTTTTGTATCTTTGCTCAAATTATATTATAAATATTGAGTCTTTCATTTTATTTTCGTAGACTTTTTCTCTAATATGTTCTGCAAACTATTAGATGCCCCTTTTACTTCATCTCAACAAAGTGATGCAATTCATTATGTCTCCCTATCAAATCTACATATTGTATATTTAGTGACCCCTGGACCCACTCACATCACATCTTTAAAGAAACAGACAAAGATGACAATCAGAAGAGAACCTGAGGCTCTATATGGCAAGAATCCTAGTAAACTTGCACTATTTCAGTCCACTGGGCTTATCTGAAATATTGCTATTTGGGAAGAAAAGATTAGGAGAAAGCTAAATAAAGAATGAATGGTTTATAAATGTTGATGCTGAACAGATCCTGCAGTTTTAAGCAACTATGAATGGAGGAAGATGTCAACATATTTAGAAAGTAATATTTACATGAAGCTCAGAAACTGAAGTGTACAATATTGTCTAATGGAAGCTGTTTTAGAATCCTAATTTGCATGGTCTTATTGAATGAAGAGAATGAACTCAGGCCTTAGAGTCTAATTCCATTTCCATTACTTCCAAGATACAGGATCTTAACCAATTTGATTCACAATTTCCTTGATTATCAAGGGGATAATTAAGTCTACTTGTTATAGTATGAGTATTAAGAACAATAATGTTTAGAAAGGCCCTAACACAAAGCCTCACACATTTAATCCTGGGAGAATGTGGTCATTAAAACATACCTTTTGGAATTAGAACTAAAAAAACAAATGACTGGATAGTAACCAAAACTTAACATACAACACTATCTTGGGGTCATTTACTTTTCATAGTGTTTCTCAAAGACTGCATTGTATATTCTTAATCCTCAAATGTGACAGTTCCTTTAATTACGAGCCTACACATTTGTACACCATTCCATCATTATATTCAGTAGTCACTCACTGGACTGTAACTAAGTCTTTAATGAGTTACTAAAGAACATCTTAAGCTTAGATCAGCATTAAAAAAATGTTACAGAGTGTTGAAAAGCTATTCAGAGTACAAGCGTGTTGCCTTTAATTAGACTATAAGCACAATAAAATTTCCTGTCTTCACTATTCATCCCAGATTTGAAGAAATTGAATAGTGAGTGACAGATATACCCTGACTTTGATATTATTAGTTTAACGTGAAGTTAAAGGGGATAAATATGTTGAGCTAAATTAGAGAAATCTTTGGTTTGATTATATGCAAAGATAAAAATAATATGCAAAACCGAAATAGTATTTTACAATGATCCATTTTTTTTCTTGGACTCAGATGACTTTAAAACAGACTAATTTTATTGTTGCATTAGAGAATAACAGATGACATGAGGAAAAGAAGATCCAGATATGATTAGATCATGTAGATGAAAAAAAAACCCTCTATGTTTATAAAAAGAATGAACAGTTGGCTTTCACACGTTATTGCTTCGCACCAAGCTGTTAGAGATACCATGAAAGTAGTCATCATAGACCCTACCTGAATTAGATCAAGGAGATTCTTTTCTGTAGCTCTTGTTACAAATCAACAATGGTGGGGACTATTTAGCAATGATTCTTTCTTTTCCTTTTGATAGGGAAGTTGGTGAAACCATGCAAACCTTAAGGGCACATGATTTAATAATGAAGACAGATAATACATAAAATTCAAAGCAACATATGATGCTATCCCTCCAGGGAACACATTTGCTTAAAAGGAAGCCTTTTAGATTGGTCACAATAGCTCAGGACAGTTGGAATAGCTGTGATAGGACAGATGTTTTTTAGGTTAAGGGCTATTGTTAGGAGGCTGGCTTGATGTGCCTCTTCACACAGATTGAAATCACTATGTCGATTTTTAAAAGTAGGTGTCCAATGGGGCTGGCCCCGTGGCCGAGTGGTTAAGTTCGCGCGCTCCGCTGCAGGCGGCCCAGTGTTTCGTTGGTTCGAATCCTGGGCGCGGACATGGCACTGCTTATCTAGACCACGCTGAGGCAGCGTCCCACATGCCACAACTAGAAGGATCCACAACGAAGAATATACAACTATGTACTGGGGGGCTTTGGGGAGAAAGAGGAAAAAATAAAATCTTTAAGAAAAAAAAAAAAGAAGTAGGTGTCCAATAATAATCACACTTTGCGTAGACATGTGAGTCTGCTAACATATCTGCTTTCTTGTTAACCAGAATTTAGGCATTCATTTGGTGTGTGTGTTGAGAAGAGGGGGTAGAGAGGGTAGAAATCTCTTACTACCAGAAAAAAATAGATAAAAAATTTTCATTCTTCTCAACTATCTTCAGAGATGCCAGTTAGGTTGAACTTAGAATAACGAGAAAGAACTCACTGACAAGACAGATCTCTGTCAAAATATGTATAGTTTATCCCACACATCAAGTATAATTGGCAGTGTGATTAAGGAAAAGTACCCCGTTAATATAATTATAAAGATTTTTAAAGAAATGACTTACTTTACAACATTCTGAAGGCACAGCTTCCATACCATTAAAATTTTAATATCCTTTAAAAAGAGGGGAGGAAAGGAAGTTAAAAGAAAGCCAATATTCTCCAAATAATAAATTCCAGAGTTTTATTTTTTGTTATCATGAATTTAAATCTGTTTGCATTATGTTTACAAAGAGCCAGATGTTTTTAGTTAGAAAAGACAAACTATTAGTTATCACTCCTCTAAAGAATAAGATATGTAATATGCATTTTATTTCATTTGAATGAAAATAGTCTTTTTGTCAGAAGCTGATTTTTTAAAATAAATTTATATCAGTGGCAGAAACTTTACTCTCTGCTTAGTCATTTTAACAAATGTTTGAGAAATTTACATTGTAGTATTACGATCTAGGCAAACATTACAGCGAATAAGCACAATTTTTCCCTCTATTTTTAGGACATGGTAGATGCCAGACTTGAAAGTCAATTAAAAAGTAATCTTTGAATACTGTCTCTTTTATTTTTTAACACTAGGAATTGTTTCCCTTTAGCTTTATTCAAATCAAGAGTTTGACTCATCCACTCAGAATAGCTTATATAGCTTTCTTATATAGCTTTGTTATATAGCTTTCATACTTAATTGTTCAGTCTTCTGGCAAAAGTGTAGCTGTTAATACCTTTTATTTTACTGTAACCAGCTGTGGTGTAGAGAAGAAGAGTGAGAAACCTAGTTTGAAGAGAAATTTTTTACCCACATAGGGCATACCAACACTTCACGAAGCAATTCAGTCTAGAGAACGAGTCTGTTGAGTTCAATTGACTAATAACCAGGTTTACTGTGAAAGTTGCTTCCTCACACACAGGTGGACAGTTTGTCACAACTGAGCCATTGTTTTATAAGCCCCGAAATTGAAACAGATTTTTCTCTGCGTTAGAACTTCCATGTTGTAATTTCTACCTGTGGTGTCCTTAGTTGGGTGCTTAAATTGGAACTTTTAAGACTGTTTTTAGCGGTTACTATCCAGCCTATGAAGAAATTATGGAACTGTCACATACACCTTAGGGAGAAATCAGGAAAGAAGTAATCTATTTATATGGCCAAAATGAAGGTGCTGGGGGAAAGGTAGAGCTTTTTCAGGTATGCAAAAGGAAGCAGGATTGGAAAATATGCCTTTATTTACAGGAAAAGAAGTGAAAGCAATAGTTTCTGTCTCTCTCTCCATCCCTCCCCCGCCCTTCTTCTCGCTCTCCATATATGCATATATATATATATATATATATATATATATATATATGCATTGAACTTGGATTGGATTTTCCATGTCAATCAGTTATTTGTTGTTGTATTTCAGTATAATTTCTAGCATTTACATAGCACTTTGCAGGTAGTTCCGTGAATACTCCTAACAATCTAATGAGTCACATGTAGTAGTATCACTAATCTTAAAATGAAAGATATAGACTCAGAGCTGTCAATCTAATGATGTAATGACATTTCCAATAGTTGTCAGAAGAGAAACTCAAATCAAAATCTCTTAACTATCTTGGGGAGGCTTCTTCCAAAGGCGTTTTAATAACCTACTGAGCATTTGCCTCATTTTGTAGAACTATGATTTAAATTAGAAATAAACCAACCAAAACAATGTATAGAAGAATGAGATAGAATATTACAAAACAGATGTAGTAAAATATATCAAGTTTCACTTAAAGAAGAAAGCAGTATTGTGGTTGCTTAAACCTTGGGACTCAAAAAACACTACACGATTTTAAGTTTTTTAAATATACAACTTTTAATTTAAAAGTAAATTTAAAATTTTAGATCTTAGTACAGAATGGAAGGGAAATCGTGTGAAACTTGGTGCTGATTATATACATAGTGAACAGTTTAGGAAAATTATGGGAAGGGTGATACCTGGAGAGAGATTTGGAAAGCCTGAGCAGTAGGGATTTCCTGCAGGGAAGGATAATTTGAACCAAAGATTAGACAGCTATGTATAGGAGGATACGTTTTGTATCTAAGACATCATGGAAGACAACATTGAATATGTAGTTTAGGGCCATAGCTGTAATTACAGTATATTTTAAATTCTATAAGGCTCAAAATTAGCTTTTGATTAAAAAGATATGGTAAAATATTACCTCAAAGCACAGAAATGAATGACTTTTTTGTGTGTATGACCTTAGGCATGACATGGCCCTCTCTGGGCCTGGTTCCACTTAGCTCTGAAATACGAAAAACAAAATCCACCAACCCCAGCCAACTCATCACCCGTCTCTTCATGGACATGATTTTATTTAATCATCACAACATCAGTGCGAGATAGACACTCTTACAATCATTTGATTGATGGAGAAAGTGAAGCCCAGAGAAATAATGGGCGGAAAGTCACACTACAAAGCTTCTGACTTCAAAGTCCATTCCCTTTCCACTATCCCATGTTGCCTTTGTGTTCAGACAACAATGATGGCTCCTACTACTATAATTTATGGAACCCTGAGTGGGTCTTACATTCTCTTATCTCTTTTAGTCCTCACAATCCAAGAGGTGAGCATGAGTATCCTCATTTTACAGATGAGGAAACCAAGGCACAGCAGTAAAGGGTCTCAGAGTTAGGGGTGGTAGAAAAATGAGTGACTTTTGAGAAACATCCTTAATATATGAAAGTTAAATCATTTGTGACAGATAAATATGATTGTGTTTTGTTGTTAACATTTCTCTCACCTTAGGAATATTTTCCTACTGCAGCCCATTGTTTTGTCTCGATTCCAAACTCATTATTATGATCGATAGATGTTTGGAGAAAGAAGCTGAATAATTGACTGAACTACATAGCTACTCATCTAAGGAGAACAAGAAAATAAACAGTTGAAGTTGCTTAGAAACAATGCTTACTTAATGTTTTTTAATTTATAAATCAATATTGATCCCTCACAATACATACCATTGAAATCTGATATTTTTTATGTTTATTTCAATTGTAAGCTCTACAGATAAGATGAAAACCCTGGTACTCCATCACGTATACTTTACCTCTTACATGCTCTTTCGTTTTCCTTTTCTGCTTGCCTCACATTCACCCACAATGTTTGGGAACTTTGATGCTCTGATAGCCTTTGATGTTGGAGACTATATGCAAACATGGGGGAACATTTTGATCATTTTAGTGGATTGTGAGATATTAATTTTCATATTTCATGCTTGCCCATTGGGAAAGCAGAATCAAAGTGTTTAAATAGTAAAAATATCAGAATATGAAGTGATTATGTGGGCAATTTGGGTATGGCAATAACTCATATTACTTATGAATATTAAATATTATCTGTGATTAAAGGAATTCAAACTTTTCAAAAATTAGTCAACCTTCTTTTTTAAATGAAGTCTTAATTAGAGACACGGTTTTTAAAGGAGGTAGGAATGAAGTTTCCTCTCTCTCTGAAGAAGGTCAGAAAGAAAGAAGAACAAAATATGTTGGCCTTACCGTTACTTCCTGCCCCAGAACCAAAAGTACCTTTGAGACATCTTAAATGACATACAACACAGTTTGAAACTGTGGTCTCAAATGGAGATGGCAGAGGAGCATAAGGGGAGTGTCTTCCAGTTATAGTTAATGCCACAACAATCTGGAGAATTTTTCATAGTTAATTTGAAAGAATCCTTTCCCCTTATGAATCTTGAGAAGAAAAGAGACATTTAGGATATGAAGACTATCTTCAAATGTCTGAAGACAAGTACCTTCTAGGAGTAGCTTTGATGTGTTTTGCAAAGCCCATTTGTATAGAATTTAGACAAGTGAGTGGAGAATGCCAAGGTCGAGATATCACTTTTCTTGACATGAGGAAGAACTTGCTGCTTCAAATGGGCTGGGGTGCGCCATGGACAGAGTGAGTCTCTGATTTCTGCCTCTATGTGTCAAACTTGGGAGATTTTTAGCAGGGATGCTTGAAGGGTTATTTATTATCTTTCGCATGAGTTGAATGATTTTTTCCAGACTTGAGATTCCATGCCTCTAATGGAATACCAGACTTAGAACTGTGATGTTTGTCTTGAAGACTTGTTTTTATAATGGCTTAACGAAGACAAATTAGATTTATGTTTATAACCCAAAGAAATATTTACCCAGAAGTCATACAATATCTTAAGTGTAACATATACAATATTTTTTTAAAACAAAGGTTAAGATTTTTGTCTCTGTTCTAATAGCCCTGCTCCATGTGGGCAGTGTTAACAGCCTCTCCACTTATGCTGCCTCTGATCGGTGACTCTGGATTCCTTTTATAGAGATGATAAAGTTAAAGGAGAATATGACCTATAGACACATAAGATACTGCAGCTTTACGCACATTGGAGTCTAATTTCCTTCAACCTAACAGTCAAAGCCTGTTTAACTTCCTGGTATTTCGTCTCCTTCAGTCTCACTCCAGGAAATCGTTTTATTCTCTGAACCAAACCTACTTTTTCTAGGTCCTCAGACCTTGCTTTCTAGTTCTAGTTCAAGCATGTTCTTATTTCTTGTTTAAGCTGAGATTCTTTCATTTAATACAGACACTATTATATTTTTCAGCTAGTAGTGATTCCACTTTATGGGCATTTTAAGTCAATTGCCATTCTCTACCTGCTCTGAAAGTTGACTTTTCCTGAAATAATTGATCTCTAGTTCAGTAGAGATCGTGATTCCTGTGTCTTTTTCCCTATCCTGCCCTATTCTTCCTTCCCAGGAACTTTATTCAGTATTCTAAACAAAAGCTTGATTGGCACATATCTGAACTCCTTACTCTGGTTTACAAAGCTCATGATCTGGCTGTTGCTTTCCTTTCTGATCTCATTCCAGACCCTTCTTCTCCTAGCCTGCTACTCACAGCTCCATTGGCCAGTGTGCGATTTCTTGAACAAGCCAAGGTGGTTTCAGCCTAAGGCCTTTGCAGCAGTCTGGAATGCTCTTTACTCCTGATTTTTGCCTGACTAGCAACTTGCAATCTCATTGAGATCTCATTTTAAATTTCACTCCCATAGATAAGTCTTCCATAAAAACCTAAGTGAGTAGTCTTTACATATTACCCAATTTAAACTTTCTGTAGATTACTCATATCTATATGGTATTTTAAAAAAATATATATATATATCTATTTGTATAGTCTATGTCTCCCACACCAGAATGGATGATTCATCAAAGTAGGTACTTGGTCTGTTTTGTTCATCAAATTCTCAAGCACCTAGAAAAGGACTTGATACATAATGGAAACTCAATAAATATTTGTTGAATGAATAAACAGTTAAGTGCATGCTCCATCACTCCAAATGTCCTTATATGTTAACTTGGCTGAGGGTGAATTCTCAACTTTATTATAACTGAAGCTTCTAGGATAACATAGTTTTATAATCTTTTGCTAATTTTCTCCCATAGAGTAGTTATAAAGATGTTAGAGAAAACATGCTTGTATGTATTCATGTTAAAATAATTAAAAAATTAGTTACATTGTCACTTTCGGCAACAAGGACAGGTATATTCTCAAAAGATCAGAAAAGATGTCACTGGAGTTAAACATTGAAGGAAG
The DNA here is from genome assembly GCF_037783145.1 of Equus przewalskii. Classification (NCBI taxonomy): domain Eukaryota; kingdom Metazoa; phylum Chordata; class Mammalia; order Perissodactyla; family Equidae; genus Equus; species Equus przewalskii. Next base: position 72,145,785 of record NC_091833.1, on the reverse strand, counting down.
CAATTAGTTTGAGATTTTGATTTTCACAAGTTTTGTTCTTAAAACTTGTTTTCTTCTTTGATGCCTTTTTTCATTCACGCAAACTATCAAAACAGCATTCAGATTACCTTTTGCCTAGATATTTTGGTACTCATACATTATAATGAGTTTAAATAGAAATGTTTCAGGGCGATGCCTTGGAGTTATATTCTAAACTTTTTCATCATAGATTGCTTGACAGGTTTCTTAATATCATTTTTGTTTTCTATAAGGGCTGTATCATTTCTTGTGTTTTGGAAGAGAACATGGTTTTTATTCTTCATGTGCAAATATTTTACATATCAAGAAATTGTTGTGCTACTATATAAACTTCTAGTGTTAGAAAGATAATCAGAAGATTCTCTTGCATTATTGAATTTCTTTAGTTTCTCTCCTGACTGTTGAATGGTAGCCATTATTAATGTGTTTTTAAATATGCATGTTATAGTATGTTAAAAATAATTGTGTAAAGCAAAATCTTTTTCCTTGTAAAGTTTGTTCCTTTCTGTTAGCAGGAATATTTTTGTTATCATTGCTATTTATTAACATTGCTAGTGCAATCCGTGTTGAAAAATTTGTATCTCATATACCAATTCACCAGAAAAAAAATCTGTACTTAATAGCTCTGTTTTCCATAGTGTGTAATGTATGACTGTTTTGTGAATAATTAAAAAGAAAATCATATGTGTGCAATTTTATTTTTTCATTATTGTCTTGTTCTTCCATATTTATTCATTTATGTAATATGTACCATTTGTCAGTTAAATCACTGTGTATATAAATGGCAAAAATGTATGTATATCCTTTTCACTTTAATGTCCATCACAGATCTTAATACAATATCTTTAAAAAAATGTTAAATGACCTAAAACATATAAATAAATATAAAATAATCCATGTAAATGTAACAATACAACAAACAAAACTAATAAAAAACAAACACCTCTCTGAAACTTTCTTCACCCCTTACCTTATCAAGCTTTTTGTGCGTAAATGTTTAGTTCAGTAACCAATATTTTTATTTACACTTATAGATATTAGTGTCCGTAATTTACATCAGAATGCTGTGAATCTACACAAATAAAAAAAAAATTATATTTTTCCAGGCAGCTTTCTCTGATTTCAATAATTCTGTTTAATTTTCTAGTCATTGTTAGGGATTAGAATGAGGTTTGTGGCTTACTGAAGATAGTTTTGAACTAGGACGGAACTACACAGTATCATGCTAGGGACCCGGAGATATGATCTCCTCAGCTCCAGGGTTGGCTGAGTGGGGCCTGGGGTGGCTGGAGGCCGGGGCCTATGGGGCAGCAGAGAGCAGCCTTGGGAATAGCCTCTAGCAGGGCTCCTCGGAGGCCGGCCTCACTGAGCGGAGTCTGATGGTGCGCCCTGCGGTCCCCGCAGGTGGCAAGCACAATGAGCGACATCCAGCCCTCGCTGCTCCACTGCGACATGCTGAGCGCAGCCCAGGAGGCGCTCTGCCACCCCGACATCTCCTTCAGCAGCCAGCTGCAGAGCGCGCCACTGCTCATCGCGGACCAGGGCCCCGTGGAGCTACCAGAGGAGTTCGTGGTCCAGGTTCCCAAGGAGCCCAGAGTGCAGCCCAAGGTGCGGCCAGCGGTGGGGAAAGAGGGCTGGGGGTGGCCGGGCAGGGGCTCCTGGGAGGCTCAGCCCCAGGCAGTGCCCCAAATTTGTCTTCCCACGTGTTTACTCTGCATCCACTCACTATGGCTGATGTTTGCCCTTAGTAGTATCCTAGCCAGTTATTTACAATGCATGCTTGTTCTACACTAGTTAATCGTTATTTCTAGATGTTTGACTTTAAATTTCTGATTGAGTTTGAAATATCTTTGCCTTATCACAGGAGATTTAAAATTACTTTTAGTGACAATTTCAACTATTATAAAATTTGAATGGTTGTGAACGATCTTTTAACACTGTTGATCATCTGCTTGATTGAAAAAAAAAATCTCATTAATGGAAACTACCAAGACTTTGAGGAGATGATGATGAAAACGTCTTGGTTAGGAATTGTGTATAGTCATGTAAAGCATAAAACCTGATAGAAAAGTGATGGTTACAGAAGCAACCTAATTTTCTTATGAAAATGTTGGAAAGTACTTTATAAATATTGTCTTTGCAGCTGACAAATACAGTGAGTGACATCCATCCTTTGGAGCTCCAGTGAGGAATGTTATATAATATTTGCACAAAATTCAATGCTATTCTTTCCCCAATACTTTACATTTTATTTTATCTTTAAATAATATTTAGGCAATGTAATTTTTCTTTTTTCTCGCTAAACTTCATACAGGGACTCTTATCCCTCAGGGACAATTTCCCCCAGGGAATATAATATATAATATAATAACAATATAATATAGTGTATTTATAATTTTCTTTGTGTGTCACACCATGAAGAAGACTGGGAACTATTTGGCTGGTGGAACCATGAATACTAAGTCTTTTTCCAAAACACAATCATGTCTCCTATCCCATAATTTCTTTAGGGGGATATACATACAAGAAATACTGGCAGAGGAACATGAAGTACCGCTATATTAGCTGAGCTTTCTTCCAAATGCCATTACAGAATTCTCTGGCAAAATAAGTTGGAATACTTTGTTTCAGTTCAAGGTCTAAGGGAGATGCATCATAAATCCATTTGGGATTTAAGAGACCTAGAAGAGTTCAACTGAACTCTAATTACTGCAGCCATGTAGAAAGTGCAAGTGTGTGGGGAGCTTGGCATTCACAGGAGCTCTGTCCACTGTCACGTTGTTCAATCATTGGCCTAGACGCTTTCCATTCAGATTAGCCTTTCTTCCTCGGTGGTGGGGCAGTGGTAGTGAGTGAGTGCACACACTTCCACAAAAGCGGGTAGAATTGACTCCGACGTGTTCTGAAAATTCAAGGAAGATGTGTAGTAAAGACTTTTTAAGAACTCCTTTTTTTTCTTTTTTGCTTTCTATGTTGTACTACTGTTTCAAACCTGAAATTCTCTAAATTGAGTGGAGTTATGTTTTTCCCGGAATGTGCTTCGACATTCACAAAGTGTTCATCATGATGTTGGCTTTTGATTTATATTGTAAAATAATAACATAAAATCAGTAGGATTTAATTTACTCCAATGCATATACATTCATCAAAATTTCTACTACTAATGAAGAGGAAATGCATAAATGAAGTTTCATTTTTGAGTAGGTGTTTAAATCAGCAACTAACACACGCACACGCACACAAACACTCACACCTGCTGGTAATTCTGTCTTGTGATAAAAATTCAGAATATCAGTCAGTTAGAACAGTTTTTCCTATTTAACTTTTACTAAGAAGTTGGCTAAATTTAAACTTTCCCCAACTTTTATAGCTTAGTAAGATTTTTCTATATTACCAGCTTTTACTTTTTGGCATGTATGTGGAGAGTTACAGTGTAGAAATGGGTTTTAAATCATGTTTTTCCATCAACTTCCAAATAGGAAAATTGCAATATACCCTCTTTTGGACAGAAACGAAAATGAGGGTACAGGGCCACCTTCATGTGATCTCATAAATGGAAACTGAGGTAAACGTCATGTGATTTAAAAGGAGCCTGCAGAATCATGTTGACCTGTTATGATGAGACAATACTTCTGAAAGTTGCGTTTGTGCAGAAGTAATTTTATCAGTGAGACGGAAAATAACTGAAGGTCATCTTCTAGTGCTCCCTATAGAATAAAGAAGAATAAGTAAATATTACAGGGGCATAATCTTTCCTGATATAGAAGATAGTACATCAGCTAGAGCGCTTGGACAGGTATTAAAAATGAAATTGAAAAAAGAGATACCACGTTATCTTGAGCTCTTCAAATTGAAAAGACATGGAGGAATGCAAACAACAAAATGTCAGTGAAGTGCAGCTCCCTCCCGTCCTTCCCTCCTCCACCTTTCTCAAAAAAACCAAGTCTGTTATAGAAACAAGATACTTTAAGATACAGAAAACTCAGAAATACATATAAATAATAAAGGCTGGTATTAATGCAATCTTTGACCGAAAAGTAAAATTGGTATTACTTTTAAAAGTGTTAACCTCTGTTCTATGGATAGCCACAAAGCAAGTAGAAACACAGTAAAAACAGCCATAATGACATACCAAAAACTGTTTTGTTGGTTTGAAATAAAACTTTGCCCTCTTTTACGTTCATTTGACTCTGGATAGCTAACAGCAGTTCTTGAGCTTTAACGAGCATTTGGATTAAAAGGAATTAGAACTTCACAGTAGAGCAACAAAGCACAAAGAATTAAGAAACATTGTTCTCAGAAGACATGTTTCTCTTCAGCATTTTAAGGCAGAAGGAAGTCTGAGGGCAGATAGCTCAGTTAATGACTAGATATCAAGACTTTTCCTTGAAGCTGAAGGAATGTTAATGTGTTTTTTATCAGCATTGTCCTTGCTTTCCTTGTGATTTTCATGCAGATGCATAAAAAGTTCATTGAAATGATCTACGAATAACCCTCCTGCAAGCCACACCCATAGTGTGCGGGATTCAGACAAGTGTTCTCTCAGAATACAGCTAAACCATTTCAATCCAGACAAGTCATAAAAACTCTGCCCTGTGCTCATTTTAAAGCTTACCTTTTGCAAGAGCCAAAATGCTTTTAACAAGGGGCTTGTGTGTTCTAGTCCTTTTGGAGAATCACATGAAACTGTACCATCAATTTTTTTTTTTCATTTTTCCTCATTGAGTTTTTATGTTTGTAGATGGGAATGCTTTTATGATAATTATAAGCAAGAAGAATACTCCATTTGATATTTTTTAATACTTTAAACAAAAGCCAGCCTTTAATATTAGTCTGAATTATTAAATACTGGAAGTTCCTTCATTCTTGCACTCATTTGTTTTTTCAACAACATTAGATTGAGTGCAAAAGCATGCTGAAGACTGCGCTAAGTACCAGGGAGACAAGGATGGAAAACTCACAAACTTTGATCTCTCAATGAGTATTGGGAGACAGAAATGGGGTACAATGTGGCAAATGCTTGCTAGAGGTATGATACCTCCCACATGCACCCAAAGAGGCAAGAGCCTTGTTTGTAAAATGGTAATTAACTCAAGCTCTCGCGTGCACATGTGTATGCGTATGTTTGAGAGGGAATGTTACATGTAGGAATAACGTTTTAAGCATAATTCTTATAGAAATCCAAAGAATCTTGAGTACCGGACCTTGGATACCAGTAAATTATACCAGGGTTTTTGTTTTTTTTTTTTCCTTTTCCTGTGGGCCTAGTTCTTCCTTGGTTTTTCTCTACCTTTCCAACAGCTTTCTTTGTTCATTAACGTTGTAAGCGAATATCAGCCCAAATTGTACACAGCTCCTGTAAGCCACAGCACCAACCACAAACTGCCACTTGCGTCCTTGTATTTTAGTTTAAATTTCAAAAAAAGAGAATTTAATCCCCATTGGATTAGGTCAATATCCCTGATCTAATTATTCATGTCAATGACCATCCCATGACTTAGGCCCACACAGGAGCAATCGTGTAGCAAAGAGGCAATACTAGGAATACCTGTTATAGAGGTGAATACAGAGTACTAAGGAGCATGTAAAGGGAGTATCTACCCAGTCTTGGAGGGTCAGAGAAGGTGCTCCTGAAGACAAAGTGGCGTTTAAGCTGCAATCTGATAGACCAGTAGTAGTTAGCCAAGAACAGAGGTAGAAGAAGAAAGATACTATTATGGACAGAGGAAACAGCAGCATGAAGGACTAGTTCACTATAATTGAAGCATAGAAGTCCAAAGAATAATTCCAGAAATGATCTGGAGGAGTGGTCAAGGATCTGATCAGGATGGCATGATGTAACATTATGAGGAGTTTGGAATTTTACTGATGGCAGTGAGGGAATAGTTAAATTAATCTTAGACGAATTAAGCAAGGAGTGACCTGCTGCCTGCATTGGAAGAATGAACTAGAAGCTTCAAGACTGGAGTGGGGAAGGTTATTCTATTGATTCAGATAAGAAATAATGGTAGCCCTGACAAAGGGGTGAGTGACGTTAGTGATAATGAGAACCAATTGCCAACAGTTAGAAATTCATTGAATATGTGAGTTAGACAGAGGGAGAACCCAAAGAAGACAACCAAGTTTCTGGCTTGAGAGATTTTGTGATGAATGATTGTACCATTTACTGAGACAAGAAAAACAAGAGGAGACAGAGAATGTTGGTAAGGAATGATGATGTTGTTATCCAAGCATTTACAAATGACTTCTTCAGCATACTCCTTTGAACAGAAACCCAACTTTCTGGCCCCCAATTTAAGAACCCATAACTTAAATACAATATACAAATCTGAAAAAAGATAATTAAAAATGCAATTTTTGAGCTATTTGTAAGTTACTCTTATCAAAAATAAACGAAGTTTTTACCTTTCTTTGTTTGGCGTTCTATTTTGGCTTATGTGTAATAATATTCTGCAACAAAAGAGCATCTACTAGAATTTTTATTCAATCCTTTCTTCTACTTCCCAGTGATGCCTACCAGGGCATAGTGGAGCCAACATTAGATCTGATTTTGAGCTCTCCTGTGTTCCCACGAAACAGCTGAAAGAATTCTTACTATATATGTGCATTTGCAATATCTGCTTTTCAGTACTATGGCAAGGGGACAAATGAATGAAGTTAGGGCAGTTGATCTGCAGGCCTAGATATGTTTGGCATTCATTCAATTCTTAGTACGATGTTCCATGTCAGAATTTGGAAAGAAGCAGAAGACTAATCTGCTCATATTTGCACTCATTATAAATGTAACATAGCACACATTTTAATAAAATAATAACTAAAAATAATCTCTATGTGTCTTTTGAGAGTGCCTCAAAAATGAATCTTGATGTCTACTCTTGCCTAATTAAAACTGATTATTAAAATAGCATATCCCTTGAGAAATTGTAAAGTGATGCTTTATCTTTTTTGAAGATTTTATTTATTTTAAAATTTTTGCTTCTTCTCCCCAAAGCCCCCCAGTACATAGTTGTATATTTTAGTTGTGGTTCCTTCTAGTTGTGGCATGTGGGACGCCACCTCAGCGTGGCTTGATGAGCAGTGCTAGGTCCACGCCTAGGATCTGAACCAGTGAAACTCTGGGCCACTGAAGCACTGTGTGCAAGCTTAACTACTCAGCCACGGGGCTGGCCCCCGTGATGCTTTGTCTTAAGGAAATGTGTAATGTTCTCATTGGTTAAGAGTCTAGAAAATAAAAGCTGCACACAAAAAATAAGCACTTTTAAAGCCATAGATCCAGGACCACAGTTGTGGAGCTCACCGAATTGTACATGTGAAGGTCTTATAATAGACTGATAGAGGCAGGAAAGGGTGGCAAAAGCTCATTTGTTGGATTATTGTTAACACTGATTTGAGAATGGAGCCAATTCTTTTGCATACCGTGAATTCACCAACATGATAAGGTCAAGTCATGGGCCCTGGAATGAAAAAAGAGGGAGAGGTAAATGTGGGATAGCCCTGGTGTCTACTGGTTAAGATTGAGCGCTCTCACTGCAGTGGCCCAGGTTTACTTCCTTTTCAGGGAACCACATTTCCTGTCTGTCGGTTGTCATACTGTGTGCTTGTGTGTTGTTCTGATGCTGAAAGTTGTGCCACCAGTATTTCAAATACCAGTAGTATCACCCCTGGTGGACAGGTTTCAGCAGAGCTTCCAGACTAGATAGCAGCAGAGCATTGTCGGTTATAGTGCTGGAAAATGAGAGGATGGTGCAAAAAGACTGGGCAGGGTTCGTTCTGCTGTATAGACGGTTGCTAGGAGTCAGAATCAACTCGACAGCACTAACAACAGTAAAATGTGGAATGCTTTAAAACCTGAACACATACATCCAGTAAATAAGATTAGTAGGCAGCACATTTGCTCTTACCTCAAACCACATCCCCACACTTGTCATCCTTCAGCCCCATGGAAGTTCTATCAATTTACTAGACAAACCATGCCCCTTTCCCTCTGTGGCTTTGGCAAATGCTATTATCTTTGCTGGTTGGAATGTCCTATACCACCTGAGTCCTCTTCACCTCAGCTAAAAATTCGATAAGGGTTGAATTCAATTGATTTTCCTCCACTTCACCCATCGCTAGCCCTATTCGTGACAGAACAATTCCTATCCTCCCTCTGATTCTGAATTCACGTGGCCTGAAAGATGTGTGTGTGCATGTGGTAAACAATTTCTCTTTACTTCTGGCTTCTATATTTTCATTTCATATAACTGAAGAGCATTGGAAAGTCTGAGACTTTGTTACTCTTAATATGTTTTTATTAGTGTTATTTATGTTGACTTTGATGAATTATCCTTCTGGCTTGTTCTCATATTTTTACTCCCCTTACTCCCAACTTTTTGGAAAAGCTGGTTCTAATTTTGTTATTACATTACACTCTGAAGTGTATAGGTGAAGTCTAGGAATTCTTGGGGAGAAAGAAAGAAAATCTTCAAGGGAGGTGAAAGAACTTGTAGCAGAAGAACAGAGATTAATGTTGCTACAGCAATGGAAAACCTTCTGTTTTACCAGCTCAGACTTTTGGATGTAACTGTTACTGCAAGAGAATAACGTAATGTGGCCTTCAAAGTGCTGTGTTAGCTTCTTGTTTTATATGACAATATAATATTATTTCAGATAAAAACCCCGTTCACATTTATTTGTGTCTTTCAGTGAGTTTTGCCATTTAGACAAAACATCAAGTCTAATTGATATCCAAAATACATTCTTTGCACATCACTCTTTAGAATTCTTATATACATCTAGGATCATATTATATGTTTATGTAGCTTGAAGCGTAATAGGCACTTAGGGAAATAGGTAAAGTATTGATGTTAGAAAAATAATACACTTTGTAGCCTTAACATGATTTCAAAGTATTTCTTTAGGATCTGTTTTTTTCCCCAAATGATATAAATACTAGAATGACGCATCCAATTGGAAATAAATGTGTTACTGAGTTGGCCTCCAAATACTTCCAGGAAAATGTGATAAACTCTTTTTTTTTTCTACTGGCATAAATTACAAATTATTTTCCCATTCCATCTGAGAAGTATGTGAGTAGGTTTTCAAAATGTTTAATGAAGTTATATTTTGCACCATTACATTTTTCATGTTAAAAAGAATATGAAGAATGGAAAATAGATGCTAAACTTTGACATTCAGGTCAAAAAAATTTTTCTTTCTTCAATTTAATTAGGAATGTATTGCAGATTGTTTCGTTAGTTCGTTGACTACCTGCCACATGCCAATAATTGTATATATGTGCCAAACGAGCAAATTTTATACTACCAGCAACAGATTCTCTTCTGAATGTTAGTCAATTATGAAGAAATCCCTGCCTTTTTCCTCTGTTTCCCTTCAACTCAAATAATGTGTGGTAGTAAAAGAGATCTGAGGTATATCCCAGATACAGAGAGGAAACTTCTATTATATTTATAGAATCCTTAACCCCAAATCAAGATGAAAGGGAAAGGCAGGGCAGGTGGTGTTGTGCATAGAAAATCATGCTTCATTGACTGATGCCTGTGTTTTGAGATTCTGCATTATTCATATGGGTCTTCAGTACAGAAATGCAGAAGTTGGTCCAGGCACTCTAATGTATTCTTTGTCTCTTTTGTATAAATAGTTAATTAAATCGATGATTGTTTCCCTTAACTATCACTTCTTAAGAAGAAGCTTCTTTGTCTTGGTTATCAGACATACCTTTAAGTCTTCACCATTTTGCTTTTACTGCTGCAGAAAGGTTAGTAGCATGGAATTGCAGTTACTACATGAGCTTTGGGGTCAGAGAGATTTGAGTTCATTCCCAGCTTTACTGTTTACTAACTGTTGTAACCAAGGACTTACATTTAAAAAATCTTTGTTGTCTCATCTGTATAGTGTGATAATACACATACATAATATACATACATTGTTGTTGCAATGATTAAGCATCATATGTAAATATATTAAAAATGATTACGCACATAGTTCTTGAAACCTAGTAAATGTTACCTACTACTATTTACACTTCTTTTGACCTTCTGTTTTATAATAATCATATCCAATGATATATAATGGAAGATCCATGAAGAATTTTCAATGAACTTATTTAGTTACTTGTTAATATTTCTATTTAGGATGAGGAAGACACAAAGGAATGTTCTAAAATATTCACTTTATATTTTGGGCACATTCGTGGATTCATGGCTTAGGCAACTGAAATTGGGTGTAAATGTTTAGGAGATAAAGTAGCTCAATTTAATTTACATATTTGTTATGCCTGTAATGTATGTAGAACCCTCTATAAGACTGTTCCTTTGCTCAACTTGCAATCTGTTGCTGGTGACAGAGAGAATAGGCATGCCAGTATGTATTTGACTCTATGATTTGGTGAAATGTGCTGTCATGCAGTTCCTGTAGTATTTTAAAGAAGGAGGAAATGCATCCCTGGTGTGGGATGGGGAAAGCTTTCTTAGGTAAGGTAGTATTTTAACTAACTCTTGAAAAATCCGTAGGATCATTTGCAAGACGAGATGAGAGGTGCTGAACGAGAGAGGATGTTCCAGGAAATTGAATTACATGAACAAAGTTATACTTAGAGAAAATTATGACATTGTCATCAAACAGTGACTAGTCTCGTTGAACCAACAATAACGACATGAAGAAAGACGTAGTGAGGCAAGAAGTTTGAAAGTAGGTTGTAGCCATCTTGTAGGGAGCCTTAAATGTCTGGGTGGGACTTTGTACATAATTTTGTCTATAATGGGGATTCTTTGGAAGTTTTTGATCAGAGTTGTAATTTAGAACTTGTCAAGATTATGTGGGAAAATTTAAGATAGTGAGGGCAGTGAAAGTGGAGAGATCAGTTAGGTTGCTACTGTAGGACAGAAGGTAATGAGTGTTTGAACTGAAGAGATAGCAATGGGGATGGAAAGAAGTGGCATGATGTGAGAGATGCACAGAGATTGAATCTTCACTGCTTAGCTACTAACTGGATGTAGGAGGTGAGGATAAGGGATGAATCAAAGATGCCTAGGTGACTGGGTCGTGCCATTCACAGAATTAGGATGTCAAGAGAAAGCTTTGGTTTTCAGGAAAAACAATGGTGAGTTTGGTCTTAGAAATATGGACTTAGATGTGTACATGTGATGCATGCTCTGATATATGAATCTGAATATCAAGAGAAAAGTTATTGCTAATAATAGAAATTAAGAATTTTTGACTTAGTGCTGATAATTAAGACCATTGGGGTTTCTGAGATTGTCAAACCAGAGAAGAGAGTGGGCAACTGGAGATCGTGGGAATATACTTCATTTAGAGAAGGGAAAATTATAAGCCTTTGAACGTGATCAAATCATAGGTTGATACAATTAGTAAATTAGAGGGAAGTCCCAAACCTTTCTTATGGATTCCCCCTCTGGCAGTCTCTGCTAATGCTAATCCACAAGAAGTTCATGCATGTGTGATAAGATGATGACAGAACATGAGCTAAATAGATGAGAAATGAAAGTGTTTTTGATTCTTGCTGATAAATTAGTAATGCGGTGATCTTTCTCAAATGCCCTCTATATAAGTAGAGCAAATAATAGAAGATTAGGTTTATGAGTACACATGATGGAATTGAGGAAATATGACTAACTTTAGTGATTTTTTTTCCATTTTGGAATTGCAATATCCTGTTCATTTTTGATCATTGGTTAATTGTAAATCCTCAGGCTGAAGTGCTGCAGGAGTGAACACATACTAAAAGTATAAAATAAATTTTCTTTTTTTGTATTGGCACCTGAACTAACAACTGTTGCCAATCTGTTTTTTTTTTCTTTTCTGCTTTATCTCCCCAAATCCCTCCTGGTACATAGTTGTATATCTTAGTTGCAGGTCCTTCTAGTAGTGGCATGTGGGATGCCGCCTCAATGTGGCCTGATGAGCGGTGCCGTGTCCACACCCAGGATCCGAACCAGCGAAACCCTGGGCTGCCACAGCAGAGCACGAGAACTTAACCACTCGGCCACAGTGGTTAAAAGAATTTTTAAGTTGTTATTTCTGGAATGTTGTAATATTATTTGAGGTAAATAAAAAAACACTGGAATGTTTTTGGATCAGACAGAAATTAACAGTTAAATTCAGTGCTATAGGGGCCGGCCCAGTGGTGCAGTGGTTAAGTGTGCACATGCCACTTTGGCAGCCCAGGGTCCGCCGGTTTGGATCCTGGGTGTGGACACAGCACTGCTTGGCAAGCCATGCTGTGGTAGGTGACCCACATATAAAGTAGAGGAAGATGGGCATGGATGTCAGCTGAGGGCCAGTCTTCCTCAGCAAAAAAAGAGCAGGATTGGCAGCAGATGTTAGCTCAGGGCTAATCTTCCTCAAAAAAAGAAAAAAGAAAAAGCTCAATGCTACATATTGTAATTTTAAAGTGAATGAATCTAAATAAATTTATATGTAATCTATAGCAAAAAAATACTGAAGACATTTAAATACTTAAATCATTTTAAAATTTAAGAGTTATACTATGGTGAAAATATTTGGCCTTGATATATTTATCAAATTTTTAATGAAAAAAGTAAATTAACATTATTTGCAGAACATTTTCTTAGCACAAAAATATTTATATCCACCTTTATTGCTGTGTTAAAAAGTAAACACATTAAGACTCTTATTCTTTAAAAATCTTAGGAATTCAGAGGTGGGAAATGGAAGGAGTGATGTCAGCATCATGGTGAGTGAACTATTCCGTTAGTCTCTGACTAAGTCTCTTACCCCTAACTTACAACCAAACAAACATTCATTAACCAACAGAAGATTCCCTACAAAGCGCAGTAGGACGTGTGAGAGACCCATGCAACCATACACCTGAAGGTGGGAGTACTGGATCCCTGGGAAGCAGTGGAAGGAGGTGAGCAGATCCCCTCCCACTCCCTAGTTACAGCAATCTAGGTCACAGCTCCTCATGCTGTAGCTGGAGCATGACTGTAAGAGGAGGCAGGAGCGCAGCCAGGCCTGTGGGCCAACACTTTTGCTTTCAGAGTGCAGCCCGGCCTGCAGGAATGCTCCACAATGAGTAGCATGGCTCAGCCACCATGTGGGTGCCCGCACCAAGCACAGCAGCCCAGGTAAACCATCTGTGATTGCAGAGAGGCCCGTGAGCATGAGAGAAAGTTCACCCCTGCCTCCCAGCACAGCAGCTCAGCTGGTCCCCAGCCAAGGCAGCAGTTCTACACTAGAACACCTGTGCATGCATATGTGACCTTCCGAGCAGCTGTGGCCAGTGGGCAAATGCAGACGAGGCCTATCAGCACAACTTCCAGCAGACACGGTGGGTTCAGAAATTACAGTTCCTGCCCTCCCCCCCCCCCCCGCCCAGAGGTGGCAGGTAGAATCTGTGACCTGATACTACCACTATGTGCCAAGAAAAGATCACGTCATCAAATACCATGAAGAACTACATTAGCACTCCAGAGTGGAATGAAAATGACAAGTCTGCAGAAACCACTCCTGAAGTCACAGAATGTACAATCTAAATGACAGAGAATTCAAAATAGTTGTCATAAAAAAACTCAACAAGTCATAAGAAAACTCAGAAAGACAGTTCAGTGAACTCAGGAATAAAATTAATGACCAGAAGGAATTCTTCACCAAAGAAATTGAAACTCTAAAAAAATAAAATCCAAACAAATTATGGAGATGAAGGCAATGAATGAGATTAAGAAAACAATCCAGAAACATTAAAAAACAGAGATAAGATTATGGAGGACAGAATTAGTAATTTAGAGGATGGAAATATAGAAATCCTTCAGGTGGAGGAGAGAGAATGAAGGCTTAAAAAACAAATGAAGAAACTCTTCAAGAAATATCTGACTCAATTAGGAAATGCAACATATGGATTATAAGTATTCCAGAGGGAGGGGGGAGGGAGAAAGGAGCAGAGAGCTTGTTCAAAGAAATAATAGCTGAGAACTTTCCAAACCTGGGTAAAAAACTGGACTTACAAGTATATGAAGCCAATAGATCTCCTAATTTCATCAATGCAAAAAGACCTTCTCGAAGCCATATAACAGTAAAACTGGCAAAAGTCAATGACAAAGGAAAAATATTAAGGGCAGCAAGGCAGAAGAGACTAATCTACAAAGAGCCCCTATCAGGCTTTCGGTGGATTTCTCATCAGACACCTTGCAGGCTTGGAGAGACTGGAATAGATATATTCAAAATACTGAAAGTCAAAAACTTTTAGCCAAGAAAACTCTATCCAGTGAAACTCTCCTTCAGATAGGATGGAGAAATAAATGTTTTCCTAGATAAACAAAAGCTGAGGGAGTTCATTGTCACTAGATCTCCCTTACAAGAAATGATCAAGGATAACTGAAACAAAAATGCAAAGGCTTACAAAGCCTTGATCAAGGAGATAAATAGACAAAATCAGAAAATCACAGCTCTATATCAGAATAGGGCAGCACACACAATTATAACACAAAAGAAAAAGAGAAGGAGAGGAAAAATAAACATAAACACTTCACTTTAATCACAAACACAACACAAAAGAATAACTTGTGATAATAACTGAGAAGGAGGAGAGGAGAGGGATGGAACCTACTTAGGCTAGTGGAGATAAGAGGCTATCGTAAAATGGACTGTCTCATCTATGGGATCTTTTATGCAAACCTCATTGTAACCACCACACAAAATATTAGAACAGACACAAATCATAAATAAGGAGAAAACTGAGAAAACCATCAGAGAAAACCACCAAACGGAAATGGCAGTCAGAAATACAAGGGATGAGAAACAAGGCAAATGTAGAACAACCAGAAAACAAGACAGAAAATGGCAGCATTAAGCCCTTGTATATCAGTTATAACTGTAAATGTAAATGGATTGAATTCTCCAATCAAAAGACACTGAGTGGCTGGATGGATTAAAAACAAGACCACGCGATATGCTGCCTACAGGAAACACGTCTCAGATCTAAAGACAAACACAAGCTAAGAGGGAAGGGATGGAAGACAATACTCCAATCAAATGGAAAGCAAAAGAAAGCAGTTGTTGCCATAATTAGATCAGACAAAGCAGACTTCAAGATACAAAAGGGAATGAGAGACAGAGGGGTAGTATATAGTGATAAAAGGGAGTTCCACCAAGAAGACATAGACTTACAAATATCTATGCACCTATCTCAGGAGCACCAAAGTATATAAAGCAACTATTAGCAGACATAAATGGAGAAATGAACAGCAGCACAATAATAGTAGGGGACCTCAACACCCTACTTACATCAGTGGATAGATCATCCAGACAAAACATCAACAATGAAATCATGGATTTAAATGAAACACTTGAGAAGATGGACTTAATAGATATACATAGAACATTCTATCCAAAACCAGCAGAATTCACCTTGTTCTCAAGTCCACATGGAACATTCTCAAGAATAGACCATATGTTGGGAAACAAGGCAAGCTTCAATAAATTTAAGAAGATTGAAATCATATCAGGCATCTTTTCCAACATAATGCTGTGAAACTAGAAATCAACTGGAAGGAAAAAACTGCGAAAGTGACAAATGTATGGAGACTAAACTACATGCTACTGTACAAGCAATGCATCATTGGAGAAATTAAATGAGAATTCAAAAAATATCTGAAGAGAAATGAAAATAAAAAAAAACACCATATAAACAAATATAGGATGCAGCATAAGCAGTCCTAAGAGAGAAATTCATAGCAATACAGGCCCACCTTAACAAACAAGAAAAATCTCAAAGAAGCAATCTTAATCTGCACCTAACAGAATTAGAAAAAGCAGGACAAACAAAGCCCAAAGTCAGCAGAAGTAGGGAAATAATAAAAATTATAGCAAAAATAAATGAAATTGCAACCAAAGAACAGTGGAAAGGATCAATGAAACAGCTGGTTCCTTGAGAAGAAAGGCAAAATTGACAAACCCTTAGCCAGACTCACTAAGAAAAAAAGAGAGAAGGGTCAAATAAATAAACTTAGAACTGGAAGAGGAGAAATTACAACACATACCACAGAAATGCAAAGGATTATAAGAGAATACTATGAAAAAGTGTATGCCAAAAATTGGATAATATGCAAGAAATGGGTAAATTCTTAGACTCATACAATCTCCCAAAACTGAATCAAGAAGAAGTAGAGAATCTGAGTAGACCAATCACAAGTAGAGATATTGAAACAATAATCAAAAACCTCCCAAAATATGAAAGTCCAGGAACAGATGGCTTCTCTGGAGAATTCTACCAAACATTCAAAGAAGAATTAATACCTATCCTTCTCAAACTATTCCAAAAATTTGAAGAAGATAGAACACTTCCTAAACCATTCTATGAGGCCAAAATCACTCTGATACCAAAGCCAGACAAGGACAACACAAAGAAGGAAAATTGCAGACAAATATTGCTGATGAACATAGAGGCAAAAATCCTCAACAAAATATTGTGCAAAGAATACAGCAATACATTAAAAGGATCATACACCATGATCAAGAGGGATTTATAGCAGCGATGCAGGGATGGTTCAACATCTGCAAATACATCAATGTAATACACCATGTTAACAAAATAAGGAATAAAAACCACATGATCATCCCCATAGATGCAGAGAAAGCATTTGACAAGATCCAACATCCATTTATGATAAAAATTCTCAATGAAATGGGTATAAAAGGAAAGGACCTCAACATAATAAAGGTCCTATATGACAAACCCACAGCCAACATCATAATCAATGGGGAAAAACTAAAGCCCTCCCTCTGAGGACAGTATCAAGACAAGGTTGCCCACTCTTGCCACTCTTATTTGACATATTACTGTCAATTTTGGCTAGAGCAATTAGGCAAGAAAAGGAAATAAAAGGTATCCAAATTGGCAAGGAAGAAGTAAAACTCTTGCTGTTTGCAGATGACATAATTCTATATATAGAAACCCTAAATAATCCATTGGAAAACTATTAGAAATAATCAACAGCTACAGCAAAGTTGCAGGGTAGAAAATCAGCTTAAAAGAATCAGTTGCATTTCTATACTCTATTAACAAACTAACAGAAAGAGAAGTCAAGAATACAATCTCATTTACAATTGCAACAAAAAGAATAAAATATCTAGGAATAAGTTTAAGGAAGTGAAAGACCTATACAATGAAAACTATGACATTTCTGAAGGAAATCGATGATGACAGAGAAATGGAAAGATATTCCATGCACATGGAGTGGAAGAATAAACATAGTTAAAATGCCGATACTACCCAAAGCAATCTACAGATTCAATGCAATTCCAGTCAGGATCCCAATAACATTCTTCATGGAAATAGAACAAAGAATCCTAAAATTCATATGGGGCAAGAAAAGACGCTGAGTAGCCAAAGCAATCCTGATTAAAAAGAAGAAAGCTGGGGCCGGCTCCGTGGCCAAGTGGATAAGTTTGTGTGCTCCGCTGCAGCAGCCCAGGGTTCGGATCCTGGGCGTGGACGTGGCACCGCTCGTCAGGCTACGTTGAGGTGGTGTCCCACATCCCACAACTAGAAGGACCTGCAACTAAGATATACAACTGTGTACAGGGGGGGGGTTGGGGAGATAAAGCAGAAAAAGAAAAAAAAGATTGGCTTCAGTTAAAAAAAAGAACAAAGCTGGAGGCATCACAATCTCTGACTTCAAAATATACTACAAAGCTATAATAATCAAAACAGCACAGTACTGGTACAAAAACAGACACAAGGATCAGCGGAACAGAAGCAAAAGCCCAGAAGTAAACCCACACATTTACGGACAGGTAATCTTTGACAAAGGAGCTAAGAACATACCATGGAGAAAGGGAAGTCTCTTCAATAAATGGTGTTGAGAAAACTGGACAGCCACATGCAAAAGAATGAAAGTAGACCATTGTCTTTCATTATACACAAAAATTAATAATGGATCAAAGACTCGAAGGTAAGACCTGAAATCATAAAACTGCTGGAAGAAAATATATGCAGTACACTCTTTGACATTGGTCTTAGAAGGATCTTTTCAAATACTGTGTCTACTCGGACAAGGGATACAAAAGAATAAATAAACAAGTGGGACTTCATTATCCTAAAGAGCTTCTGCAAGGCAAAGGACCCAGGATCAAAACGAAAAGACAACCCACCAACTGGTAGAAAATATTTGCAAATCGTATATCAAACAAGGGGTTAATCTCCAAAATATATAAAGAACTAACACAACTCTACAAGAAAACCTAATAACCTGAGCAAAAAAATGGCCAGAGGATATGAACAGAGATTTTTCCGAAGAAGATACACAGATGGCTAACAGGCACATGAAAAGATGTTCAACATCATTAATCATTACAGAAATGCAAATCAAAACTACAATAAAATATCACCTTACACAGTTTAAAATGTGTATAATCACCAAGAAAAAATAACAAACGTTTAGGTTGGATGTGGAGAAAAGGGAACCTCCGTACACTGCCCGTGGTAATGCAAACTTATGCAGCCACTATAGAAAACAGTATGGAGATTTCTCAAAAAATTAAAAATAGAAATACCATATGACCCACGTTCCCACTACTCGATATTTATCCAAAGTTGAAATCAGCAATTCATAGAGATTTGTGCACCTGCTTGTTCATTGCAGCATTATTCACTGTAGCCAAGATGTGGAAGCAATCCAAGTGCTCACTGAGTCATGAATGGATAAGGAAGATGTGATATATATATATAGATAGATAGATAGATAGATAGATAGATAGATAGATAGATAGATAGATAGATACACGGTGGAATACTACTCAGCTATAAATAAAAGATGTAATTTCCCATTTGCAACAACATGGATGGATCTCAAGGTTATGATAGGTGAAATAAGTTAGACAAAGACAAACTCTGCATGATTTCACTCATATGTGGAAAATAAACAAACACATGGATAAAGAGAATTGTTTAGTAGTTACCAGAGGGCAAGGGGGCTGGGAGGTGTGTGAAAGTGGTAGAGGGGCACTTATATATGATGATGGATAAAACTTAAACTGTTGGCGGTGAGCACAATGCTGTCTATACAGAAACTGATATATAATAATGTACACCTGAAATTGCAGAATGTTATAAACCATTATGATCTGAGTAAAACAATTTTAAAAAAACCTTAGGAATTCAAAATCAGAGTGACTTCTCAATTTTATTTGAAACTCTTGGTCTTGTGAAAGTAATTTATTCTCACAGTTTCATATCTGAAAGGAACAATGTACCATTTTATTCATCTAATATTTATAAATTTGATTCCATCTATATTAAATAATGTGATTATTTATAACAGTAGAAAAATAATGTGATTATCTGTAGTGGGAAAATGTTCCAGCAGAATTATTTGAATGGTTGATGAAGATATGTATTTTGTTGGTTTATTTCTTACCTATATTTTATTTCTCCTGTTATACAAATTTGTTTACCATCTTAAACATCTATGAAAATGTAGTATTTTGAATAGCTACTTGTGTAAGACCTATTTTTGCATTTCTGCCATTGTTAGTTGACACATATATATATATATTTATGCATATCCAGGGGTTTACGTATAATGATGATGTGTGGAATTTAAACAAAGTAGAAATGGTTAGGTAACCCATGGATAAAACTCTAGACTAGATGTAAATTCTGTTAAAATTCTTGTTTGTATTTTATTGTACTTTAGAGAATCATCCATGTGGAATTTTTATAAGATGTTGCTATAAATTAAAAGAAAGTTACTATTAATTGAAAATTTCAAGGCTTTTTTTGGCTTTTCTTTTCCATGGTACATAATGTATTCACTTATTTTCCAATGATAAGATTGTGATGTAGACTTGAGTTATGGGGCCATGTGACAAGGGAAGTGATAAGGTATTTTGAGAAGAGGTTTGATATTCTAAGCATATCTTAAAATAGTCATGTTCTGAGGCTTGCCTAATTTAACAGCTTCATCTCTGACAATTCCTCATACCCATGCCACGTTCAAACTGTTGAACTATGTCGGTTGTCTTGGTTTGGGTTCTCTCATCAGCATGCCCCTCTCTCTCTTTTTTGCCTTTCTAACTCTCAGTCTTATTCTAGTTCTTGGCACTTTGGCTATCAGGCAGCATAATTTAGTGATTAAAAGGATGGTTTCTTAGGTCAGAATGTCTGATGTTTAATCTTGACTCCTCCACTCACTAGATTAGTGACCTCTGTATGCTTCCTTTCTCTTATACTTCAAATAGGAATAATACCAATAATAACTCATAAGGTTGTTGTATTAAATGAGTTAATCTACATCAGTTACTTTAGAAAATGTTATAGCATGCAGTAAGCAGTAAGTCTTAGTGAGTCTATTTTTCTCTTTTGTTCTGTTCTTTCTGTTTTAGCCTAGTCTGTATTCTCTGATGTCACTGTCTCTGGGAAGCTTTCCTTGATCCCTGGAGGCTGGGATAAGACAACACTCTCAGACCTTGTCTGTTTACTCATCTGTTTTCCTCCTTGGACTCTGTTTAAGAACAGAGGCTGTGTCTTTCATATTTGTAGCCCAAGCACCCAGAATTGAACATACTGTGTGGAAGGTACTCACATTTGTTGAATTCGTAAGTAAAATAATGGGATTTTGGAGACATGTGCCATTGTGTGGGAATTCATATCAATGCAATAATAGCCTCTACATAAACTACCAGGCAAGCTATAACAAAGGTCATGGCACTGAAAGGCTCACAGACCAAGATGCCAAAATTCTGGAGTCATAGGGTTTATTTAATCTGTAGTGGGAAGCCAAGGACAAAGCTATAGGATAGGTTTACACAGTGAGGAGAGCATTCCATGCGATGGAAGGACCACACTTTCTTAATACTGTTTTATGCGATGTTGTAGTATCCTGATTCACTTTCTGCCTCCTCAGCTATTTCAGCTGATGATGGCTTAGAAAGACCAGATAAGCAAGGAAGCTCAATAGTTCAATAGTACCTGGAGGTTACACAGGCTTACTTTGTTGGAGAAATGCAGGGACGCTAAACCTGGCCACAGCTGTAGCTCAACATGTTTAACATATAGCTATGGCTTATATCTGTGTTTCTCAAGCAGAGAACACATGGAGTCAGAAAGGAGCCATAATGGGTGTTACTAAAAGAGGCAGATTAAGAGATAAATATTATTTATTTATCTATTATTTATCTGTTATTCTGGATGTAATATGATTTGGGCTTTATGAATATTTAAGGTGTATGGTCTTTACATCCCTTCTAAGTAATGTTCTTATTTGTTCCATTCTTGTTATTGATGTTCAATGGACCTATGTTCCTTTAATTCCATAATATGTCTATGGGTTACTAACTTACTCTCTATTCTTATTATACAGCTTAGGCATTCTGCCTATGTGTCCCAAGTTATTTGCCTATGCCTTATGAATATTTAACACAGAAGTTTTATCTATCCCATTTGTTTCTTGTCCCTATAGCAGATTGAATATTCTCAATTAAAACAGCAAATACACATTGCATGTGTTACAGTTAGGCTAACCATATGTCCTGGTTTTCCCAGAGAGACCCACTTGTCCTGCATTGATTCCTAATACTGTCCTTTTTCATTCACAAAGTGTCCTGATTTGGGTGATAATGTATGTAGTCACCTTAGTATTAATCCACCATCTGCTACTATGTAAAACTATGTAAATTGAGGTAAGTTATGTAGTATCCCATCTATAAAATTAGCAGATTGGCTATTGTTTGTAAAGCCCTTGCCAAATCTAAAATTCTTTGACACGCATGGAAAAAAATATAAAGCGTTTTACTTCCTTGAGTCTATTCATATGATTACTACCCTGAAGACAAGTGCATTTTTTCCATTAAAAATAGATCTAAATGCAAGTTGAATATAAATGTGTGCATTAATTACTTTGAAACGTGCAAAATTACAGTTTTAATTATACTTGGGGCAAAATATTTCAGACATTGTGACCGTAGACTTTAGAGTTGAAAAACTAAAAGCACTTTTATTAATTTCTTTAAAAATGGAGTATATTAAATAAAAGGCTTTGAAATCATTTGTGGTTTTAAAAATATTTTATGGCTGTGAGTTCAACCTATGCTTATATTCCTTATCTGCACATTGAATTAAATAGTTGGCAAGGAATACTGGTTTCTGAGGAAAGTAATGATTTCAGTTTTCAACATGATATATTTCCAGGTGTTCATGAGCCAGTTCTGTAGAGATTTTGAGAATAATGGGAATTCAAGTAAATCAGATATTTGGCAACTGATTGGGCTATCGCCTACAGAAAGAAAATCCCATAAATGTATGAATTGTCCCAGAAAGGTTAGTGTAGATGTAGAAAGGAAGTGACAAAATCTGGATAGCATTTCTGACTGTCTCTGCTGGTCAGTTGTTCCCTGGGTCCTTCAAGATGGACAACTAAAAGTCTTGCCACATGGTAACTGGGTTTGCTCCCCCCTCAAAAAAAATCTTCCCAGACTATATGGATATATGACTTGTTTCATTGTAATGCAACATTGCTTATTTCAGTTTTTGTCATGGCTAGAAAATTCCGCGTCTCAGCATTGAATTTGGTGAACACAGACTGTGGGGAGAGAGAGAGATTTTGCCTTTTGGAATTTTGTACTTACGTTGTTATTCCAGTTGGAAGGGGATGGGACTAACACTTTCATTTATTATTCAAGTCCCCCTACACCCCTGCTTAGGTGATCTGATACTACTGAGAAGTCGTACTACCAGACCACTGTGTGGTACCGCATTAATTTTGAAAATATCAGGAGGTTCATTGGGTGATTAAATGACTTTGGCTTGGTGGGAACTTTCTCACTTTTTTAGGTTTATGGAGAAGGAAAAGTGATAGAAATGTATTGATCTGTGTATTATTGGCAGTTTATGCAAATTAGTAGAAATGTAGATGGTAACACTTGGCACTTAGATGTCTTAGGGAACTTATCACACTATTATCATATTATAGTTATGTATTTATGTGCATTTTCCTCCTTACTTGATTATAAAATCCTTAAGATAAGGAAATATTTTGTTTATCATGTATTTGCCAGGGCCCTTAGTATTATCTGTGGCTCATAGTATTTACTCAATAAACATTTCTTCAATGGTGTATTAATTATAATGCAAATAGCAAAATATTTGTGGTCTGTAGACCACCAGCTATGAAAGCAGGAAGTAGCTGATAAAATATTGGCATGACTGTGTGGCATATCACGGGTGAACCTATTACTAAATAGAAAATAAAATGAGTGTGCATGTGTGCACACATGTTCTTTCATACACAAGAACCTCGGTAAAATAATGAGGTGCTTTGCTCCCGCCTCTGCCTTACCGGAGACAAGGTTTTCTCCTGTCTCACCTGTGTTAGACTAATAGGCTGCAGTTCCCATTTCAGTTGTTTGCTTCTGGGCTTTGCGGAAGCTGCTCTCTAATTCCCTTGGGGCTGTCAGGGTGGGAGGAAAGGTGACTGCCTTGCATCATTCTGTGGCAGCCTCAGGGGTTCCTTCAAGAACCTTAGTGGCTTGCTGTGGTGAGAGTGATGAACAGCCCTCCAGTTGGAAAGACGTTATAGTTAAAGCATTTCATTTCCTTCGTTTGGTAGGCATTTACTGTGAACCTACTGTGTGTAAATAAATGACTCTGTTCAGATAAACAGTAGAAATCTGAAGATTCCACTCCTATTTGTGAAGAACTTATAAACGAATAAATAAAATATAAAATGAGGCAGAGAGGAGAGCAACCCTGATTTAAATCATCATTGAGGGATACGGGATGCTTGTTGGAACAGAATTCCCAAGTGTGATGTGCTCTCATTTTCTAAGAGGGAGCCTTCTATTTCCTCATGCCTGCATTGCTTTGCCCTTAGAAATTTTTGAGAAAAGCAGACAGTTCTTTTTCCTCCAGTATTTTTGTTAGCCTGAGGAAGTATTATTTTCACCTCCTATAGCCCAACTTTAAAGTAGGGAATATAGTGTCTGAATCAAAGGAAGGTGACCTGTTTTCTACCACGTGCGTATAAAAGAAGCAAAGAATCATTTTGGCTGTCTGAGTAAATGACTTATTTGATTTCCTTCAGTCTGTTTTATAATACTGAGTAGTTAACAAGCTAAACAAAGTATCTGGCAGAGTTGATGATCTCTTCCCTTAGGAGAGATCTTGGAATCAGAAGGCATACCTCAATTTATATGAAGGTCACCAGTTTATACTGAGTGTGTGAGGAAGCGAGGCAGGCGGATATACATAGCTGCCTCTAGACAGGAAAAGTCTTGCATTTATAGCCACAGCAGCTCTTTGCTTTATCTTCGAAGTTTGAATAAAAGCTTGTGTGACTTGGAGTGGGAAATAAGTTTATCAGCAAGATCATTAATAACTTGGGACTCAGCTTTTCAAGTTACAATTAGCTGCTCAACAGCTGTGACCTTCAAGAGCTACTCATTATTGTTGGTCCTGATTGTTCACTCCCACTCTACAGCTCTTTTCAGAAATAGTTTCTCTGACATCATTGACCCCAGGGGTCAGAGTGAGAAATGAGTCTTCAAGCACTCATTTGTAAGTCTTGTTTCTGCAGGATGCTGTGTGTGTGTATGGATGTGTATGTGTGTGTGTCTAAGGAATTCAGCTGATGGTTAATGCCTCATTGTAAATCCAGCTGTTTGGTCAGATCCTAATTAGGATGATGCCTGTTCAGTGAAGGGGCACTCCTGGGAGTAGCAAGAAGATTTAGTGGCCTCAAAAACAGAGTAAAACTGATGGTAACACAGGCTCTGTTTTATTTAGATTTTTTTTTTTTTTTTTAAAAAGATCTCAATGCACATGCTTGCCAAACTCTGTCATGCACTATGTAGCATCTCAACGGATCAGCAGGGATTTTAAACATGCTGTGTGTTTGGCATACACTGCAACCCAAAGAGAAAGTGGGGATTAGAGAAGCTGTAGTGGAGTATGAAATGAAAGCTCAGCTGGAAAAGGAGGACTGGATTACGTTCAGCTTCTTTGCCTCAGTTCCTTTGGACATTAAGAACCTGGGATTCTTAGGAAAAAGGGATTTGCTGTCTCAAGGTGTAGTGCATAATCTCTATATTCTGAAAGGAGTCTTAATTAGGGAAAAGCTGTCTGCCGTAAAACAAAGAATAAGAAAATCGACAGGAAGGTTGATAAGGACTTTTCTGGCTAATTAAGATTCAGAATTAAATTATGTAGTCTTTGGGGAGTCTTGTCAATAAAAGGTACATATGATGGAGCTTTTGAACATGCAGCCTTGGCAGTTTCAACCTAGGATCTCAGAGCATCTCTGGATAGGGCATGGCCGATTGGCTGCTAGTTCTGACTCATTTCCTTTTAAGCTGTGTGATCCAGAACAGTGCTTCTGGCATGTGTGCTTCTGAGTCTTATCTGTGAAAATGGTGGGACTGTGTTAGACTGGGATGGTATGTAAAATTCTTGGGAAGCTACAAGTCTCGGGATTGTAATCTCTCTGGGAGCATTTATATTTCTTTCACTTTCATTTTAAGTGTCTTCATTAGTTTCACTAATGCTAGCCTCAGTGACTAAAAGAAGCATTAAATAAAATCTAAATAATTTTTGGAGGTCTCTTCCTTTGTGCTCTGACCTTAGCATCTCTGCCACAACACGGTTATTTGTTTGCCATGTCTAATGTCAAATGGTTAGTTTATCTATTTTCTATTTTTTGAAACGTCCATATTTATGAATTTTCTAATATTATCATGCTTTCTAAAGCATGAGGTTTCCCTTAAAAAATAATTTGTTAATGATGAAATTGAAACCATTGTTGATACTTTTAGCAAAAAGAAGATACAGATGAACAACAATAGTAATACCTTGCGTATTAACAATGTACCATGTACCAGGTGCTTTTTTCAAAGCACTTCACATGTATTAACTTATTTAATCTTTGTAACCAACCTATGGTGTAAGTGCCATTATTATTCCTTTTACAAATGAGGAAATTGAGGCACAGAGAAATTGCTTGTCCAAAGTCATGGCAGAATTGGGATTTGAACCCAGACAATCTGTCACACAGTCTGAAATCTTTAACACTGTATCACAAATTAAAACACGAATACTGAGTGACATACAATGGACTTTCTTCAAGGAAGCTAAGATTTCCATATGTTTTAGACATTAGAATTAATAAACATATTCCTAAAACTAGATTAAATATGGCAAAATATTTAGGGAGAAGATTTCAGAATACAGCACAATTATCAAATTGAATTCATTGTGCTTAAAGATTAACCTAAACTTGATGCCCGAGCTGATGTTTTAAAGGAACACTTTAAAAACAGATTAAATCTGTGCATATGGGAAATCTACCACTGGTTACTAAAACTGATTAGTGACAGAAACGGGCATCCTTGAGTGTAGAAAAGAAGTTAAATTATACAACATTAATCCCACTAGACTTTTATCAAAGGTTAAATTGAGTGCAGGAAATATTCCCAAAAAGAAAAAAAATTAGCCACACACCTTTAGTCACAATATAATTAGGATCAGCTGGACTGAGCTGGAGAGGTAATGACCCAGAGGCTTGGTAAGCAGAATCCATGAGGATATTTTTATCAGAGCAGAGTAAGAGGGGCATTCCAAAGTTCATAGAAACTGCTGGCAGCCTGGAGAGTCATGGGAAGTGAAAGGTCCCGGGCAAGATGGGCAGGAGGTCGTGGCCCCAGCAGCAAAAAAAGGACTGAAGCAGCTTGATTGTGCAGTCTTGGCTGTCTTTAGTTGTTTCACCCCTGGTGAGAGTTCATCTTGAGAGAACCTGGCCAGCAGGTGAGAATAACTGAAAACAGCTGGCCTTTAGTGAGGGCAGGAGGAGAGCAGATGCTATTTTCTTGTAGAAGTGTTTTCTTTTTTTTTCCCTGACAGCTGGGCAAGTCACATGTAGTTTACTCTGTTAGCCAGACATTGTAATAGTCCTTCTTATAATCCCATGCCCACAAGGCTGCCATTCTTATATCCTTCAAGGCTGATGTGTCTAAGGAAATATAAATAGAGAAAGGATTGGAAATGAAGTTGATATTTTTCTGTATGGTTGATTTGCTTCCATCTCATAGCTAAACTCCAAAGTCATCATGACCCAAAAGTTGTCATTGGAAAGAAGAAGAGTGCTCCCAAGAAGGCCAGAAGGACTAAGTGTGTGCTTTATTCAGCTGGATTGCCAGAAGAGCAGTTCCTCTCTGCATTTCCAGAGGGAGCTCTCTGCTAAAAGAACTAGGTGATTATTCAGAGTTCCCTGGTGGCTCTATGTGTGGCCTTCCTTTCTCTCTAATCAAAGCAAACAATCTGTAAAGAAAGGCAACCAAGCAGACAAATAGATTGAGCCTTAGATATATAGACACTAGTATTTCAGTGGCATAGCTGGTTAAGTTTTTGAAACCACTTTAAATTGCTTTGGTCTATCCATGCCTGTGACCATATTTGGTGATATCGTGATGTGGGGTTGCGGCAAATTCATCCAAACTTTGACAAACTCTGATTATGCAAAGTAGTCCAAAAGAGTTCGCTTTTTTCTGCTAATTATTGATCTAAGTAAATTATATAGATTTTTATGTAAATAAAGATGACTATATGAAAGTAAGAATGCCCTTTGAATCTCATATTCTTATAAAATGTTTAAGCTAGAAGGAACATTTGAGATCGTATCTACCATCACTATTTACAAAGGAGGGAATTGTGTCCCAGGAATTTCAAGTAACTTCCCATAATTAATAGACTGATCCCAGTTATGGATCCCAATTCTATTTCCAAGCAAGTTTTACAGTTTCTTTATCATGAACATATATACATTTTGAAGAGAAATATTTACATTTTGTTTTTAGTTGTTCAAAAAAAAACAATTTTGAGGAATCTTACTATGTCCAAATATTTACTTTTTATTTTGGAGAATTAAAACATAATTCATATTCCTAATAGAAAATTGGGAAAAATTAGAAAAACTACGAAAAAATCATATATCAACTTGTTAATGACAACTACTATGAAGACTCTGATGTACTTTTTATCTATGCATCTATTTTAATGCCATGTGATTATATTATACAAGTTATTTTTATCTCTTTTCAACTAAGATTTTAGCAACATCAGACTCTTTGAAAGTGTTTATAGCAGTTGCTTTTGCATGATGTTCCATTAAGGGACAGAATAATTTACTTTCAAGTGCTCTTTATTTTGTGGCATTTCATTTTTACTGGTAGGAGATTTTTGCATAATACGAAGACATATTATAGGAGTGACGTTGTGTTTTCTCACCATTTCCTCACCTCGTGTTTTTTCCTCAATTTGCTTAAATCCTGCATTCTTTGCTACCTCTACACTGACTGCTTTTATTAAGTTTACCAAGTATTTCTATTTTGCCAGATCCAATGTTTATTTCCTCTCTGTTTATCTTACTTGAATTCTCAGCATCATTTGACATAGCCAACAACTCTCCAATCCCCTACTCGCCTTTTTCCTACTTCTTCTATTTTAGGACCTTAGGCACACGGAATTGAGTTGATTTCATTCTTCATTGGGTGTCACACTACCATCACTCTTTCCAACGTGTTCAATCTTTGTTTTATTTATTTTTATTTTTCCCTATAGTAGGCAGAAGAATGGTCTCCCAGAGTTGTCCATGTTCTAATGTCTGGATCCTGTGAATGTGTTACTTTACATGTGGCATAAAGGACTTTGCAGCTGTGATTAAGTTAAAGACCTTAAGGCAGAAAGAGTATCTTGGATTATCCGGGTGGGTCCAGTGTAATCCCAAGGATCTGTAAAAGTAGAAGTAAGAGGCAAAAACGGAAAGTCAGAGGGAGATGCAAGAAAGGCACAAAGAGATACAACATTTGTTAGCTTTGAAGATGAAGATGAAAGAAGGAGGCCTCAGAGCTAGAATTCTGCCCTAGAGGCTCCAGAAAGGAACACAGCCCTACTGAGTCCTTGATTTTAGCCAAGTGAGAACCAGGCACAGATGTCTGACCTACAGAACTGTAAGATAATAAAATGTGTGTTGTTTTAAGCCACTTAGTTTGTGGTACTTTGTTACTGCAGTGATGAAAACAAATACATACTCTTCATCCTCCTTTATCAAGCTCATTCTGCTTCCCCTACTCCAGTGTATTTAAGGTATATTCTTCCAGTCATACTTTCAAACTTTATTCAAATATACCTATTCTTGTAAAAATAGAAAATATTTTGTGGGGTTTTTTATATACGTAACTGCATAGATGGTATTGTGCTATTTGTCCTATGTGTTTATTGCTTTTTGACTCAATGCTTTTATTGAAGTCTGTCTGCGTTGCTATGTTTGTTCAGTGATTCTATATCATATTCCATTGTTGGAGTGTTCTGTGGCTGTGTTGTATTTCCTCCTATTCCATATTTTACCCTTCCAGTCTTCTAGTGATTCTGTCTGCTCATCTTAGTCCATCATATGTGTGTTTCACATTTTACTTATCCTGTGATGGATACTTAAGATGCTTCT
This sequence comes from Equus przewalskii, assembly GCF_037783145.1. Taxonomy (NCBI): domain Eukaryota; kingdom Metazoa; phylum Chordata; class Mammalia; order Perissodactyla; family Equidae; genus Equus; species Equus przewalskii. Next base: position 72,116,299 of record NC_091833.1, on the reverse strand, counting down.
AACTCTTTATGGTCAAAAACAATGTGCCAAACATTGTCCTAGATGTCTCTTTTTGGATCATCTTGAGAGTTTCCTTGGGAATATATTTCGAGTACATTACACACATAGGTAACTTCACTGAGCATTGACAGATTGCTCTTCAGCATGACTGCAACAGTTTCATTTGAACAAACAGGTCAGGAGTGCTTGCTTTTCTTCTTGGCTTCACAAAGCTTAGTGGTAGAAACCAGCTTTCTGATTTTGTCTACCTGATAGATATCAAGTGGTATCTCATTGTTTTAATTTGCATTTTTCTGAGTACTAGTGAAATTGAACATCCTCCTTCAATACTAATTAGCCATTTGGGTAGTTCCTTCTGTAAATTGACTCCTCATAGTCATTATATAGTTTTCTCTTAGGTTGTTTTTTTTTCCTCCTAAGTTGTAAGAACTCATGATATTAAGCCCTTGCTATTTACAGTTGTGCAGATATCTTCTTCCTCTCTGTTGCCCTCTAGATAAATTTTAGCGGAAGTCTTTTATTGAAAAATAGTCAGAACATTCCATTTTCTCCCTTTTGTTTTGTGATTTGCATGTGGTTCAGAAACATTCCTTACCCAATATTATCAAATGTTTTACCTTTCACATTTGGAATCACACTTAGAATTTGAGTAGGTTAACTTGAACTTTTAATGTTACAAGTTACAAATACATTTTTTGCATGTAGTGAGTCATTTTTTTCAATATACATTACCAAATAATGCAGGCTCTCTCCAATGGTTTGTGATGTTATTTCTGTGTGACAAATTCCCGTGTGCTCGTAGCCTCTTTATTCTCTCTCACCGATTCCTTAGCCTACATCTAATCCAGTATACCATTATGGATTTGCAATATTGCTTAAAACGGGCAGGAACTAGTTCCTTCTTTTTGCTCCTCTTTTTCAAAGTGGCTTAAAAAATTTTAAACAAGGTTGTCAAATTCCTCCCAAAATTTATAATTGGATTTTGATTGGAAATTTATTGAATTTAGATTGATTTGTGTGAAATTGATAAAGATAACCACACCAATATCCATGAAAAAAATCTAGAAGTCAACTTGGGTTTTTTTTCCTTTACCTCCCCCTTGCACATTGCCCTTAATATCTCTAAGTCCTTGAACAGGAGTTTAAATGGAAGCCTGCTTAAATGGAAGATATATATCATATGTTATAGTTAAAAGTTATAAATCAAGCTATCCCAGTGACTTTCCAGGTTACCATCCTGAAATCTGGAGGCTAAAGGAGTTCCCCTCTTTGTGGGGCCAACCCTGATAAATCTGAAGATAGTGCTGTTCTGCTTGGTAGTATGGGGACCTGGAATTGGCCACCCCAAGATATGTCTCTTTGGCATCAGGATTATTTGAGGCTGATTGCTTTTGATAAACTGGGACAGGGAAGAAGGCTCTGAGGAATGGAACTTGCCCTTTGTTAGGACACATTTATATTTGTAAGGTAAATCTCTATCTGTAAAAGGTGGCTCCCTCTCTGTACCAGGACGAAGAAAAACTCTTAATCAATACCAAAGGCAAGGACTTAAAATCTGCATTTTATTGTGCTAGTCTGGTAACCTCCTGTAACTGACTTTCCTCCCCCTCCGAACATTGGCATTTCTTTAAGGATTAAGCATCTTTCCTTAGGCTAGGAACTGATTGCTGTGCTCACCTGTGACCGCCCAGCTCCAGACAATTGACTAGACTCCTTCTACGCCCTCTGAGACAGCAGACCGCTACCTGCTGTGTCCATCAAGCACTGTGCCAACAGGGCAATCTTGTGACTATTGTGGGAGGGACATTTCAATCACATGTGAAACACCCTGTTTGGGGGTATATAACCACTATGTGCACCCCACTTCTTCGGTGCCCTTTCTTCCTTCGGGAAGAAAGACCCTGGGCCAGGGTTCCTCATAAAGCTTTGTTCAATTTTCTCTTGCTATTCTGTCTCATGTGAATTTAATTCGTTCTCCGGCCAGATGAACCCACATTTGGGGAGAGGAAATGTCCTCCTCCCCTACAGTTTGAATAGTGGGAAGCTGGGTTCAGCTCAGGATCCATCCAGAAGTAGGACTGACATAATCAATCTCTCTAGGGAGAAATGGGTGGGCAGTGCCTCTCCTCTGTATCTCACTTTTCCAACTCAGGATTTTCAGGCAGTTCTAGGCTCTTCCCAGCAGAGAATGGGGAGAGAGGAAACTTTGTCTGCCTAGACATTGACTCTGGGTGATTTGAGAAAGACAGCTGTAAACAAAAGCAGTCACTCATTCTTCTGGTTTTCTACTGCAAAGTCTATGAAATTTTCATTCAGTTCTCACCTTCTGCTCCCCACTCTCACCTCACTAGCTAGTTCTCACATTCGCTTCCTCTTCTCTACAGAGTCAGTTCAGCTCGTGTCTCTCTCTAATTATCCTTAGTTATTGAGCTTTCAACAAACCTTCTAATAACCTAAAAATATAACAGATTCTATGAATGTGATATGTGGGTCTTCTTCGCCTGGTCCAAGGCAGTGCTGCCTCCACCTTAGTCCATCAGTAAGTCTTGTAAGTCTACCTCTAAACCATCGTTGCAATGAGTACATTCTTTTCTACATCTTTGTTATCTCTCACCTAGACTTTTACAGTGGCTTCTTTGTGGTCTCCCTGCATCTGTTCTTACCTGCTTGAAATTATTTCACCAGAGCATTGAAGGGGAACATTTTAAAACACAAATAGAGTCATATCTCTCTCCTGATTTCAACCCTCCTGTGGTTTTTCTCTATTCTTTCAATGAAATAAAAACTCCCTGTGTTGATTTACGAAGCCCTTACCTGCTATATCCCTGTTTACATCCACAGCCTCATTTATATCTCTGTATCTGTATTGAGCCATTGTGCTGGTGTAGGCTTACATTGGCTGTGAGAACCAAATGCTAAATTTTCAAGAATTTTGCAATCCACTTGTTAAAACCAACTATTAAAAATATTATATAATCTTACAATTAAGTAAATTGCATTACAAGCAAATGCAATAAGTGCTCAAAGCTAATCACTTCCTAATTATTTTACTATTATCTATGCTACTGGGTTTTTTTTTTATGTATATTGTATGTGGACATACTATATAGTGGTTTGCTCTTGCATATCTTTTCCCAGCTTCATGTACAATGAAGTCATGTTGATAGACTGAAATCAAGTCTGCAGGAAGTATTTACAACATAGAAATTGGCAAACATTATAAATCAGGGTTTATTTAATATTTTGTAGATTGTGTAGACATAAGCAAGTGTTGGGGAAAATTTTATTAATGCAGACTAAACTTAACAGTGTGATCTAGCTGTTACATTGTGAGTAGCAGAAAACAGTTAAGTAGATATTCCACTGTTTGGAAACTGTTGTGTAATATAGCAAAGAAGTTACTAATATCACTGACAAATGAGTGAAGTGCCAACATACGTTTTTGTTGTTTTACTATCAACTTGCTTGTTAAAGTAAGCAGAAATATCAGTTGGCATTTACTTTGGAGCTGCACTCGTTCGTTAGTTGCAACCGTAGTTTGACTACAGATACAAGAGTTTAGCAAAGTCGGTGACAGCATTCTGTGAGAATAATTGGCTATAGGGAATTTGCAACATAGGGTATTGTATATTTTATTATTGTCTGCCAGTTGTGTGCTAGGCATCTTTTATATGAGTAAAATTTGTAGTAAACTTGATATATTATTCTATATACATACCATGTGTTTTTCCAGAAAGCCAGTTAAACATTTATCAGCATACCGCGGCTCCCCCTCATCTCCATTAAGCTCCAGCCACATTGGTTTTCTTTCTATTTTCAGCAAACCTTGTTCTTTAGGGTCTTTGTATTAGTTATACCCTCTGCCTAGATTGTTGTTTCTCCTCATTTTTACTTGAATAGTTCCTTTGCAGTACTCAGCTTAATTGTCACCTTTTTAGAGACTTTCTCTGATAAAAAAAAAAAATTAGTCACTCTTTGTCTCATCATGCTGTTTTAATTCTCTGTGGAAGACTAGATATTATTGGTCATGTTTTATTTTATTTGTTTATTATCTGCCTCCCAAATTTTACTCCATCCCTCTAAAATATAAGATGCCTTGAGATTTGGGACTGTGTTGTCTGTCTTAGTCACTCGTGTATTCACAGGGCCTTGAACAATATCTAGCACTTATTAAGCACTAGAAAACATTTTTAACTAAATTAATATAATTAAAACTGGATAAGTACTGAATCTGATGATTAATAAATAATGTGACTACATGAGAAGTTGATAAAATTATTTCTTCCAGCAGTACATTGATACAAACTTAAATCTTACAATTCTTATATTTAGATAAAAGTCTTTGTCTTTTTTCTCTGTTTTGTGTATCTTAGAAGTTATACATTTAAAGATGGAAGTTCGATTTTTAAATTACATTGAAAATACTCAAATATGGCGACATCATGTGTCAAAACTAATATTGTTTTGACTTGAGAGTAATTGTTTGTCGAGCATAATTTTACCGTAACACAATGGAGTGGGAGGAAATAAAATTTACTTTTCTGGCAAAATACAGAAACATCATGAAATATATACCACGTTAAGGTTTATTCTGTCCTCTTCTGCAGGAATTATGTAGTATATTTATTGTGGAGGAAATTCTCTGCATTAGAGACTCATCCTGGGGTTTAAATACTTCAAATATGCTTACTTTTTTTTTCTTTTTTATTCATACAGCATCTTCATCTTTGCAAAAAATATTTTTTGGTCAGAATAATTTTACTGTGAGATTCAGTTGAGGTTAAGAAGATAAGTAGATTGATGGAACTAGATTGTTTTGTCTTTTGTGGTTTCCAGCATTAGAACACTAACTGGAGGGTGCTAAAGAAAGACAATATGTTAATAATGACAGTGTTAGCACGATAAATTAAAATAATTCACTTCTCTTAAGAAAATTTTGAATCGTTTACTTTCTCTGAAAGAGGCATGCCTTACTTAAATGGTAATTCAGATATGCATGCATACATGTGTATGTGTTTTAATTGCATATGATAGTAAAATATGAGAATACAGATTACTTCAGTGTCCTGTAATCTCTCTTGATTCATTTTATGGACAGACAAAATTGTTTAGATGCTTTCCTGTGGTGAGTGGTGAATCAGCGATACTAGTAGCCAAGGGATAACAAAGAAAGCAATATAGATAAGATTCCAGAAGTATTCTTACTCATGAGGCTAATTGATTTTGAGGGGTTGGCTAAGGCATAGTTTGAGAGCCATGATATATTTATTAATTTATGGGTCATTAATCTAGGGAGCTGGCCAACTAAGTAGTTACCTTGTTAAATAATGGCACTATAAATCGAGGTAATTCCTAAATATCTCACTATTTACATTATACGTGGAGCTAGTTATAGGAGCTTTCAGTTCTCCACTGTCAGCTTCTGTGTGTGATTGGACACCTATAAATTTTTACGTTGAAGATATTAATCACATTGTAGCTGCACTGTCCTCTTTCATATCAGTTCAACTATTAGTAGATTGTAGCTAAACGCCTGAGCCCAGGGTTGCTGTGCATAATCCTTTGAAACTAAGGATTCAGAGGATATTTCTCCAGCACCAGGACTTGAGACAGTGTAACTGTTTGTAATTATGCAGTAATTCCTGAGATTCCTAAGCTTAATTATTTCAAACACCTGCCTAACAAGTATTAGCAAATGCCTAGTGACTTTTTGTGAAATTGTAAAATCAGTTATATGCTCAATGGAAAAAAAATAACATATCTCAAAGATCATAATTAATCAGAATTCTTAATTTTAACTAGAGTTGCAAATATTTATTTAAAAAATCATGACGATATGGATATTTTAATGTTAAGATGTTTTGGTCATTTTCCTCTTCCCTATTTTACTTTCATCATATATCCAAGCTAAGAGTTAGAAGAGTTAAAATTCTGGAGGAGACTGAGGAACTATGATACCTGAGGAACACTACAACATTTTACTCATATGTCGGCATTTATACAAGCTGCGCTTACGTTTATATAAAACTCATTATATAAAGACTTCAATGTGACTCTTTTTGTTAAGATAAACAAGATCTTTTCTTATCCCTTGGGTTGGTAAATCTAAAATTCTAAAGTAATATGTACAGATTATGTATTACGTAATGTGTACTGTACATTCATCTTCAACAAATATACTCATGCCTGGATTAATGCAAGGAATCATAAAGAGAATGATGGTAAGGAATAAGCAAAACCTCAGGACATGTTTTTATAAAATTTATCTTGGCAGCCACAGAACAAAAATAGTTTGTAGTATTCTGAAAATACAGATATTAAATGAAACTATAGATGTATTATAGATACACATATACGTGTACATATACTTATATAGTAAAATATAATATGCTTTGTGTATAACTTTAAAATTAATCTATTTGCATGAATGCAACTGTGGAGGAGGAAAAATAATTTTCCCTCTACCCTTCTGAGTGCTTGGCTGAGACCTCCTATAACAAAAGACAGATTAAGAAGAGAAAAACAAACAGAAGTTTATTAACATGTATATCTCATATGCACATTAGAGATATTTAGGGAGAAATGAGCAACTCGATGAGGTGGCTTAAGCCACCACCTTAAATACCATACTCAGCTAGAGGCAAAAGAAAGGTGTGTGTAGGGGGATCAGTTATGGGAGGTTACCAGGAAAAGCAAAATAAACAAGAGTAAAGTTTGTTATGAAGATTGAAGTTGGTAACTTTTCAATGATTCTTTTGTTATTTAGTCATCCTTCTCTTCTTGATGTAGAGAGGGAAACGCTCTTACAAATGTAAATTTCCTTTATAAATGTAAATGTCCCTTATAAAAGAGTGACTTCTCTGTTTTCAGAACTGCTTCTGCATCTGCCATTTCTCAAAATAATCGGCTCAAAATAATCCTTGTGACAAAGAAGCACATTTCGAGGTGGTATATTCTGCTACTCTTCATAACTCTGCCAAAGATGGAGAAGTTACCAGTCTACTAAGGGAGAAGTGAAACAACCACTTTTTGTTAGATGATGTTTATTTAACAGTATGAATTTTGGGACACAGAGGCACAAAAATTTTCACTTTTTCCTTTCTAGGTTCTTTTTAGCTGGTCTTCTTATTTAAACTGACATATGAAAAATAAACAGGAGAAAAACCTATTTAATTTTGTACAACAAGAGCCCCACAAAAATATGAGATTCAAAGACAGTCAGGCAATTGAGGCTTACATGCTGTCTTGAGAGAAGGAAAAGTAGAGGTGCCTGGAGCCTCAGAGGGAAAGAGGGCAATTCCCAGGAAGGTGAGAAGAGCCAGTGTTTGGTAATCAGCTTTTTGCCCTGCCATGCAGATAAGTCTTTCAGATAAAATCTGTATCTCTGGTAATAGCTCTCTTTCTAGTAAGTGCCCCTTGTCTAAATTCTTTTAGGCAGTTAAGGGAGAGGTGAAACACTTTTTCTGAGTTCCCTGGGTATTGATTGCCTTCAGCTCAAAATAATCCATGTGCTAAAGTGCACATTTTGGGGTGTCACATTCTGCTCCACTTCAGGAGCTAATTATTTTAAGTGTTTTAAGATATGTATTATAGGTGTGGAATACATGATTGTCTAGGGAATAGACTCAATAAATACAGGAGCAGCAGCTTAGTGACAGTAGAAGGCTCATATATGTCATGTACAGTTATGCTCGGCGTAACGACATTTCAGTCAATGATTAACTGCATATATGATAGTGGTCCCATAAAATTAGTACCATATAGCTTAGATGTGTAGTAGACTATACCATAAGGGTTTGTGTAAGTATGATCTAAGATGTTCGCACAACCACAAAATTGCTTAATGACACGCTTTTTAGAATGTATCCTGTTATTAGGCGACCTATGACTATACTCTTTATGCCATTCAACCAAATTTATTGAGCACCTACTATAGTATCAAATGCTATTTCATCATAATCTACTATCTCAGAGTTTATTGCCAACTGCTTTCTTTCTTTTCTTATCTGTAGTTGAGGTAACTGATTATAGACATTTGATTGAGATTTCTTAATTTAAAAGTATTCTTTATTTTAAAAAAAAGAAATCCTCAGAAGATTGGCAAACTTTGCATCACACAGTAGTACTACCAAACCGAATCATATTTTTCTTTTTTATCTGTGGAAGGCCTTATGTCACCTGTCATTATATCAAAGCCAAGACTATATTATTAGACCTTATATGCTAAAAATATCAAAAATTTCTTCTCTGTTGAGCTTCTTTTCCTGCTTGCTTGTTTGTTCTTCATGTTCTGTCCTACATTCAACTGCTTGTATGTTATCATAAATATTTATGAAGAGCCTACAATGTGTCTGACACCATGCCAAGTCCTGGGAAACAAACTTACATACTATTAGTCTTTGCCTAGAAGGAGGAAGCAACACATGGTAACAGGTAATTTCAGTGTATGGTCAAAGGTCTTTGGTTTATTGCACCTGTGTTGTTTAAATTACAAGCTGCCTCCAGTCACTTTTAGAAATGGGCAAATGTCATAGGAGCAGAGTTCACATTTGGATATGTTACTAAGTTGCCTGGCCAAATTTTATAGAAAGTTGCTGTGACAAAGGTGAAACAGTTTTAATTTCTGTATTTCCATCCTCCTTTAGTTTGAAATTCCAAAGCCAAAGAAAGCATGTCTGTGAACATAAGCATCTCTGTACCTAAAACATATAACCTAGGTGAAAAATAGCAATAAAAATAAGCATAATTAAGTTTTCAATTCAGTAGGCAAAATGGAAAAATAGATTTTTTAGGCAAAGGAGAAAGGGAAATTTTTTTTTGCTGGATAAAGTAGCACAACTATTAATTATGCTCCTGCAAACATTCAATACTTCCAGAATGCTAAATAAAGAAAGCTAAATGGTATAAAGGATTTAGCATTAAAATAGATTCAGTATCTCCAATTGATTACACAACTGGTTGGTTGTGTGATTTTGAACCATTCAGGGTTTTTTTTCCCCATTTGGACTTATTGATTATTGGCTGACCTCATAATATGATAAAATGAATGATTATTTAAGTATTAAGAACAGGTGTAGACATAGAATGAAATCACAATAATTTTAAATCCTTGAGCATTTTTCTTTCTACTGCTTACTTTATTGTTCTAAATGTCTCGCCCAGTGGAAGTATTTGGTTAATCAGTGACTAGACAACAGGATGTTTTGTCAACTTGGTGGAAATTTTCTAAACTTCTCAATTAACTCCTACAATTGACATCTTTGGGTTTTCAGATTCTCAAACTCAAAACAGAGTTAACAGGCCATTTTTAAATTAGCTTATGCAAATGAAGAGCAGTTGAGCTGAAGCAATCAGAATTTACATATCAATGTTATGTGGAATTTTCTTTAAATTAGTACTAGGGCAATGCCTCTACATGTTGGAGGACTGAGGAGAAAATTTTTGAGTGAAAGCTGTTAAAAGGACAAAAAAGTCATTGTCCATTTTGTCTGTTTTTGTTGTAGAAATTCATTGTAATTTTCATTAATTCATGAGATTATTAAGAAATACTTTTAGTCTTCCTCAATTTGGAATGTTAACTCTTTAATAAGAATCTCAAAGTGATGTTAGCTATAGACTTCTACTGTAACGTAAACGTGGGCCTTTTTTACATTCTAAATGCTTTTTCATAAAAAATTTATCTCCTAATTTTAGATGTGTAGTTCTCTTATTCGTATTTGTACTTTCTCCCACCTATTTCCTAGTCACCATCTGTGTGTGTGTTTGTGAGAGAGAGAAAATGAAGGGAGAGAGAAAGAGAGAGACAAAGAAAGAGGGAGAGAGAAGAAAATTGATTTCATTTCTAATTGTTTAAATAATAATTACTGAGTAACAAGTTTTTAAACTTATGGTATTCCTACGCTTCACTTTCAGTGGCCACACTGAATTAAGTTGTATGTAAGTCAGTGTAGGGGAGGAAACACTTTCCTCTGCCCTCTCTGAAGCCTCTGAATTAATCTGACAAAAGTGAGATTAGCAGGGGGCTGGCCCCGTGGCCGAGTGGTTAAGTTCGCGCGCTCCACTGCAGGCGGCCCAGTGTTTCATTGGTTCGAATCCTGGGCGCAGACATGGCACTGCTCATCAAACCACGCTGAGGCAGTGTCCCACATGGCACAACTAGAAGGACCCACAACGAAGAATGTACAACTATGTACTGGGGGGCTTTGGGGAGAAAAAGGAAAAAAAAAAAAAAGTGAGATTAGCAGAGGGTTTATCTCATAGGCACATGAGGGCATCACAGAAACAAGGTGAAGACCCCAAAGAGGGAGTTAGACCTACAGGCTTATATACCATTTTAACAAAGGAAGAAACTAGACAAAGGAAAGGGTGTTTGGGCTTCTTGAGGAGGGTTAATTGTGGGGAATGTATGGTGATAAGTGTCCTTTAGTAACGTTTGTTAGGCAGACTCAAGTCATCTCAGGTGATGAGAGTTGTCTACAAAGTGGTTCTCTTATCCTTTGTAAGGGAGAGGAGTACATCTGTGCAAATGGAAATTTGTTTTGTAAAGCAAATTTATATTCTGCCTTTAGGCAGGAAGTGTGAAGGGAGAGAGCTCCGCTGTGTTTGCAGTTTTTAATGTTTTTCAGCTCAGAATAAGCAATGTGGCATATTTGAGGGTGACATATTCTGATCCCCTTTATCTGCTTTAGAATCTCATTACATATCCACTGAGAGAGTTTTCTTCCAATTTCTTTAGGCATGGTTTAATTTAAACAAATTATAGACCTTAGCTCTTTATTTCCCACCTAAAAGGTAGCAAAATCTTTGTCTTAGTGAATAGAAATGACGTATTAGGCGATTCAGAAAATAAAGTCGGGGTGTATACATTGTGCCGTTACCACCGTGATCCAGGAGCTGTTCTGGATGCTGAGAACACAGCAGCAGGATAGGGGTGAGTGACAGACAAAATATTCTGCCCTCCTGGGGAGGCATTCTAGGGGGAGCAGAAAGAGAAAAAAAGAATGAAAACATGGGTGAAAATATGGTACATCATATGTCCAGAAGTGCTGTGGAGAAAAGAAAGGGAAGCGGAGAGGAATTGCTGATATGGTGGAGGCTGCAAATGTAAAGAAGGTAGTCAGAGAAAATCTCCATGAAAAAGTGACTTCTGAACAGTGACGTATCTTGGGGAAAAGCATTCTAGGCAGAAAGAACAAGAAATAAAAAAAGGCTGTGAGGCAGGAGTGTATTTGAGGAACAGCAAGGAGATTGGTGTGACTAAAGCACAGTGAGCAAGGGGCCAAGGATTGGGGAATGGGAGAGTTCTGGAAGTGGGAGTTAGCGTGTATTGGAGGATTAGTTCAGAGTAAGGATTTTGGATCTGAGGAAAGGCAGAGGGCTTTGAGCAGAGCAGTAACGTGATTTGACTCCCCGTTTCCAAGGATCACCCTGCCTGTTGTACAGAGAATAGATTGCAGTGGGTAAAGGCCCACCTTATTTTGAAATCAAAGGCTTTGCTAAACCTAATGCTCAGCTCAACCAACACAGGTGACTACAGGGCCAGGGGATAATGTGAAAGAACAAAGCTAAATGATGAAAGCAGCTGGGTGTTAAGATGATAAAAGGCGGTGGGTACTTAGCCTCAGTGATGAGCATTCCATGAAGTGATAGAGGCTGCAGCAAATCACGGGAAGGGCGCCCATGGTACAGGGGCAGTCATTGCTCACTGCCAGTTTTCACAGTGTGGTTACATGAGCCCAAGTGTTGCTAGGTCTTCACATTTTTTAAGAGAAGCCAAAAAATATGAATTTGCATGTTAAATCTCCCTGATTTTTAAAAAGATATATAGATGCTAACTCATGTTGAAAACACTCTATACCCCAGTACTCTCTGGGCCAATTAAAGCATTTCTGAGGGTAGAATTTAACAGAAAGCCTCAGTTTGCATTCTCTAATCTATGGGAAGATCAAGCAGATGGATTCAACACAGGTGAATAAGAGATGACATGAAGATAAGGGAGAGACACTAGTCCTTAAATTCAGATCTTTTCAGGTAAAAGACATATGAAAATTTTCTTCTTCAAGATATTTAGTCATAATCCAAAATAGTGAGTATGACCTAAATTAAAGCATTTTTGCCTTAATGATTTTTAGTTTGCTATCAGATTAAAATGATTCCTAACACAGACACACACTAGAATACTTCATCCTTAAATAGCAGGAACATTCATACACTTATACAATCTAAGACAAATTTCCATTATGGATCTTTAATGGGTGCATGGTACATTCATATTTATAACAAATACATCATTGATTCACAGATGTCGGGCACCAGGAATTGCTGGAATCTGTAGACTCACTATGTGGTTTTTGTAAAAATAAGTCAGTAAAAGTCGATACCCATTTATTACCAATGTATACCCTCCACAGAATTAGGCTTTTTAATGATGGCACTGCCTTTTCCCCTGGATAGAGCTGCCTTACAGTGGCATTTCTAAGTCATTACTAATGCAAAATTATCCAGCAGACTGACTGCCTGTCTTTCACTCTGTAATGCTAAAGTGCTTTAGGTCCCCAGAGTTGCAATTAATAAAAGCACTCAAAAACTAACCTTAAAATTCTCTCACAGGGTGTGGTTACTTTAGTATGAGAGTATATAGTTTGGCTATTTCACATTAAATCATCGATCAGACTTTCTTTTTTTTTTTATAATGAATATTAAAGAACTCTGATTGGCTCCAGCAATTTTTCATGAGAAGGGAATAGCAGGTTGCTTGGATAAGAATATTTACAAAACAGTTGAGGTAAGATGGATGTTTACCTTAAAACCCCGTGTGGAACTTATGGGTAAAAACAGCAACCTCGATGTAGTGGCTTGTGAAATATGATTTAAAATGTGTCCCAAGTTTTGGGAATGTCAGAATATATATCTTGCATTTTAGTACCCCTTTTGAGTTAGTTCAAAATTTGAGGTTATTGATTTATATTTTGTTCCACCACAATATCCTGAATTTTCTGGCTACAAAATCTGATGATAGTCTAGTTGAATGGAGGTTTTGATAGAATGGTAATACTTTTGAACTGTTTTTCTTATGTATTCCTGGCTCCTTTCCTCATGGACTTTCCAAGTCTGCATTGGATGCCCATGTTAGGGTTTAGGAAAAGAAAACTAGCACTTTGAAATTAATATTTAGCTTTTTGGTAAACCTCTAATCCATAATTTTGCTTTTGGTTTCATGGTCTTTTACCAGTACCAGAGATAAGATAGATCTCTCTTTCTCTTTCTAGACATCTACCTACCTATGTATCCATCTATCTAGACTCACTACCTTTAACATTGCTTGAAGAACATCATTGTTATTATTCACTTGTTTTTCAAAAAAATTTCTTAAGATTCCTAAAATGGGACCATTTTATTATAAGAGGAGTCCTATTAAACTTCTGGCAGAAATGGGCATCTTTTACTAGGCCATGAAGGACATATTTGACATATCCAAGTCTCTTAAAATTTCAAAGCACCGTTGAACAGTAAGAGAATGACTTGAATTTTCTGAGTCCTCTTTTCCCATCGGTAAATTGTGGATTATAATCCCCCTTGGGTTATCATAAGAATTAAAGGAGAAGACTATGTATAAATAATAATTGTATTGAGGATTAAATGCGAAGAGTGCTTAACATAGGTACTGGTGCAGAATAAATGCTTAGTCAAACTTAGAAATTATTATGATCGTTATATATCGTACAATGTAAAGAATAAATGAGACAGGTGACATAATGCATTCAGTGCTTTGTTTGGCCCAGAGTGAGCTCTCTGTCATGGTAGCTGCTTAATTGTCTCATCACCATCCCTAACCATTGGCGTTTTTTTACTACATAAAATTTCAAATTTTATTTTTTAAATAATAAATAAAAGAATCTATTTGTGGAGAAGTGAGTCAATGGTTACGAACTGATTTTCAGTTTGTGCCTGATGGCTTGAATGTCTTCTGTCAATTGCTGTCCCTTTGCCAATATAAGCTTCTTTTGTTTATGGCCTGGCTGGGTACTTAAATAAAGATTAGAAAAGGAAAAAGTTTCAAAATAAAAGCTTGGATTGCACCCACCGTGACATTTAGTATGATTAGGCTGAATTTGGCTCCTACTTACACACTAATAGTCAGTATGTCTGACACATTGGCAGTAGGTTTTTCCAGCACAAATGTTCATGCTTCGTAATATTTTGTACTTAGTGTGTGGACATATTTGTTATGTGTTACTTTTTTTTCTGGTAGTACCATAAGGGGATGAAAGTGTGACTGAAAATGGAGGAAACAAGAAAAGCATGAGTAAAATATTTTTGACTTTCCTTCCTTTTTGCGTATGTCCATATTAGGGTGTATAGTTCACTGACCACAAGAGGAAATAATAAGGTATTTATGCATAATCCTAATCACGTTGTCTTTTAGTCTAGTGTTATATAGTTTGGTAGAACGCGAATTAGCTTTGAAGGAATAGTATATGATACTCAGTGCACTTGTATCTCCCTGGACGTGCCGTGTTCATTCATGCCATTTCCCTCTTCATGGAATTCTCTTCTTTCTCTTTGATCCATAACCATCCCCCTCTGATTCATATGACAAACTCCTAATTACTTTTCAAGATTCAGCTTCGACACTCATTACTTTCTAAAGAAGGACTCCTGTGCTATTACTCCTTCCCTGGCCTGGCAGCATTAGAGAGACGCCTCTCTACTCCTGTGGCCTACCCTCCACACTCCTAATATGGCACTTAGACTATTATGTTGTTATTAATCATTTGCCTGGAAGCAAAATAGAAGTGCAAACTGGGGAGGAATGCTAGATGTGTCTTTCCGTTGTTGTTTTAAATCTCTGGTGCCTGGGACAGTCTGGTGGCCTACTGGCTAAGTTTGGCACACTCTGCTTTGGCTGCCTGGGTTTGGTTCCCAGGTGTGGACCTACACCAGTCCTCTGTCACTGGCCATGCTGTGGCAGTGGCTCACATACAAAAAGAGGAAGATATCCAGAAATCACTTGGAATATAGGATCCTTTCCCTACATTTCAACATAGAAATTGTAATATCCAATGACTATCTGACTATATTTAATCTTTTAAGTGACCAGGAGAATTTAAATTTCCAAGGGTCAAGTTATTATATCCTGAAATTGTTGTGATGATTGGGTTTGTCTTTTGGGAAAAGGTGGGATAATCTGAGAACCTATAGTAACTATGGTGGATACCTGGCTTTGGAGGTCACTAAGTGGGTAGGGCTAGAGAAACCCAGTACTACCAAATCTGCCCAGTATTTCAGATCCCATTGAATTTGCTTAATTTTTTTACTTTATTTTAGAGAAATGAAGGATAAATCTACCCCTTTATAACACTTAAAAAAAATCTTTTATCTCCATCTGGCTGATTCCATATGTCCTCCCAGACTGCTTAGGGCCTACTTGGGTTAGGCAATACATCTCCCTTACTGTGGCGATAGGGCATTGGGAAAGAGATAAGCCTATTTGTTCTCCAGGGATATATTTGTTTTCATTGTCACTAAAATATAGATTCTCTGATTTACTTAAGGTTGTAGTAATTTTCTTTCAGGTGAAATGTTATGGTAACTTGTGTTGCTAATAAATTGAAAAAGATAGCCGGATTATGGAGAAAGATATAGTATTGTATAGATAAGTAAACATGCTACCTTTTATTTGAACTTTCTTTCAAGGTGCTTAAGGAGTATGAGTGTGCTTTATTAATAATAACAATCAGTACTTACACTGGAAGCTCTTATATTAAATTTTTTTTGCCAACCAGGGAAAATTAATTTTGCCGTTTAAGGCTCGTTTTTATTGGGGTGCAGTGCTCCATGTTGAATACCTTATTTAGTAGTAGGTAAAAGAGGAGGTGATTCTACTTATCTTCAATGTCTTAACAATGCCATTTTAAAATAATTTTGAATGAATGTATTCCATTCCCAATCCTCTGGTTTAGGAAAATTGTTGAGAAATTAATGCATGTTTTGGAAGATGATAGACCTTTTATTTAATGAGTTTTAATTACTGTCATACATTGCTTAATGATGGGGATACATTCTGAGAAATGTGTCATTAGGCGAATTTGTCATTGTATAAACATCACAGATTGTACACACAAACCCAGCCTACTACATACTGAGGCTAACTGGTACTAATCTTATGGGACTACCGTCATATATGAGGTTGGTTGTTGACTGAAACATTGTTATGTGGCACATGACTATATTTCAACCTGTATCTCATTTATGATCTCTTTTAACTCTAGATACCTTAGGTTTCCTGACACATCTTCTCTTCTGCAGGAAGAAAAATAACGAATTTATTGCTTTTTTAAAACATGTTTTTTTTTAAACACTGGCTAGGGAAAGAAAAAAGGCAAGGATTTCTTCAGGATATTTAACCTACTTTAGGTGAATTTTTGTGTTCATCTTTTTTTTTTTGAGGAAGATTAGCCCCGAGCTAACTACTGCCAGTCCTCCTCTTTTTGCTGAGGAAGCCTGGCCCTGAGCTAACATCGTGCCCATCTTCCTCTACTTTATATTTGGGACGCCTACCACAGCATGGTGTGCCAAGCGGTGCCATGTCCGTACCCGGGATCCGAACCAGTGAACCCTGGGCCACTGAGAAGTGGAACGTGCGAACTTAACCACTGTGCCACCAGGCCGGCCCCTAGGTGAATTTTTAAATACCTGAAATTTTCATAGCCTTTTGCTAACTAAGTATTTGGTCAAGTCCTTGTAAAATAAGCACATTTTTGTAAAATATTCTTTGTACATGTTTCTCTCTGTTATGAAAAACACTAACTGTTGCTCCATTTCTATTTCATGGAAATTTATAAGTTACAACCTATAGGTCTCATAAAAACCTACTAGATGAATATGAATTATTATTTTAATTCTCACTGAGATTGCCTTAGAAATTATTTTTAGCTGGGAGATCCCATTTAGTGATATATATCTATATATCACTATATATCTACATATCTATCTATCTATCTATATGTTTGTTCTTACCTTGTCAGATCATCTACCCCATGGTTTGCTAATTCTAAACTCAGGCTTGCCATCTTGAGAATTTATTTATTGCTCATAATATGGCCCTAACTTTATATTAGTGTTTTAAGTAGAGTCAAAATTTTTATTTAATTTTGGCCCTATTGATGATGATATAGGGATAATAAATCTTGTCTAACTGACAATAAATTGGAACTGAAATAGAAGGCCAAATCAATGGAACTTGGATATACCAGTTTATGCATGTGGTCTCTTCAATTTACTTGATTTGGGGATCTATTAATATTAGCTATGATACTGCTGAGATGATCCTTTTTTTCTCTTCATTTGCTTGATTTCATATGGATTAATAAACGGTTTTCTTGAGATTTATAATTTCCAGTTTGTACTTTTGAAGAGAAAAGTGTAAAAGTGTATTGATCCTAGGAAAGGGAGATGAGAGGATTTGCCCGAGAGCATTGAACTATATGAAATTTATTAGTTTGTTAAGGCTGCTGTAACAAAGTGCCACAGACTGAGTGGCTTAAACAACAGAAATGTATTGTTTCATGGTTGTGGAGGCCAGAAATTCAAGAGATCAAGGTATCCATAGGATTGGTTCCTTCTAAGGTCTGTGAGGGAAGGATCTGTCCCAGGCTTCTCTCCTGGGCTTACAGATGGCCGTCTTCTCCCTGGGTCTCTGTATGTAATCTTCCCTCTATGCGTGTCTCTATGTTCCGATTTCCTCTCAGAAGGACATCAGTCCTATTGGGTTAGGCTCTATCCTACTAACCTCATTTTAGCTTGATTATCTTTGTAAAGATCCTATGTCCAAATAAGGTGCATTCTGAGGTACTAAGGGTTTGGACTTCAACATAGGAATTTTGGTGGAGGACACAATTTAACACGTAACAGGAAGAAAAAGTTGAAATTCAGGAAAATAATCTGGAATTTTTTTCCCTAGTAGAGCTGTACCTGCTGTTTGGAGTCACTTTTTAAAATATAAACCTTTTCTCTTGGTATCTGTGGTATATTAGAGGAGATTAACAAAATATGTTTTGAGATAGACTCAGTAGTTTTAATGTGTCTGATGAAAGTAAGACGTATGCTTAATAAATAAAAGTGTTAAATATAACATGCAATTTTGACAGTTTGTGCAAAGAAGTTCATCCTTAAGGAATATTTTTGAATAATTTAGTGTAAAATTTGTACCATTTTTACTATCATTGGCAATACATGTGTGCCCATTTTATTATTCCCTTTGACTGTGACCATTAAAAAAGTAAGAAATTCTTTTTTTGGCGGGGGGAGGGGGGAAGATGTTCCTAACTTATATAACATGGAATTGCCCATATTGTATCATCAATCACCTATTCAACTTGGACTCTAAGCTTGAAGAACATTATTAATCATTTACTTTACTTCCCATGTTTTATGATAAGGAAATAGATGCCTGAAGCAGAGAAGGGACGTGCCAAATGCTACGCAATTAGTAGAAAATGTAGGGCAAGAACCCAAAAATTATAGAATAAAATTCAACAAATTCTACAACTTTAAATGACCCTTAAGTTCATCAGTTCTGTAATTTTCCAGATGAGGTAACTAAGACTCAGAGAAGCTAAATAATTTGTCAATGTCATACAGTTAGTTTAGTGGTAAATATTAAAATGCAAGTTTAACTGGTACACTCATTTCTAAGTTAATGCAGACAAGGTCAGTGCCAAGGGATGTTTTAGGGGCCTTTAGATAGCGTGTGCTGATCTTCATCACTCCCTCACCCAAATAACCCTAGATACAACTATTAAAATATTTATGTAAATACATACATAAGTAGGAAATATAGGTAGGGTATCTGCAATCTTCAGACTATTGAAGTCACAGTTCAATTTGTACTACTGTTGGAGTAAGTGGCCAGTCATTAGGAAAAAAAAAATATATTACAATATAAAAACAAGACCCCTCTCAATTCCCACCATCTAAAATAGCCAGCTAGACTGGTATTCCTTAGCCCCTTCTGGAGCTTCCACTGAATTCTTTGATGTCTTCCATACACCATTCTTTTGAGGGCAGGAAGGAAATTTAGTCGGCTTCTTAATTTGTTTTGTTGTGGCTTTTCTACTTATTCTGGTGCCTTTTATTTTTCCTCAATTTTCATTCATCTTTTAATCTGCTCAATTATATTATTAGTGTATTATCTGACTTTATTCAAAATATCCCTTCTGTCTTAATATATAATATCTTCTTTCATTTTTAATCTTTTTGCATGGCCCGACACCAAATATGTATAATCATTCTTAAGACTTCTCCAGCAAGACATGCTCAAATAAACAGGCAAACAAATAGAATAAAATAATAATGTTGATAATTTCTGATACTATATATACCATGCTACCCTTCAACTTATTCTCTTCTTATACTTTTTCTTAAATCATACTAATAATTTGTAACTAAATTTATCTTTATCTTTAATGGATCCAAATTCGTGTTTTCTGTTCTTTACCACTATGCTATGGAACCAATCCTTGATAAATGGAAGCAGTAGCAGAAAGGTATGGTGAAATAATTGCTTACATTCATATTTGAGGCTCTGAGGAATTAAGAAATTACGCAGTTATACACTTAACAGGTGATGATCAGAATTGTATAACAAAGAATTTCTCTGTAGTCTATGTTAGTCCCACTTTAATACACTAAAGCAAAGGCATTAACTAAATGTCTTAGTTCATTTGGGCGATTATAACTGATATACCATAGACTGGGTGACTTATAAACAACAGAAATTTATTTCTCACACTTCTAGAGGCTGGGAAGTCCAAGATCAAAGTGCTGGCAGATTTGTTGTCAGATGAAGGCCTGTTTCCTGGTTCATAGATGGCTGTTTTTATGCTGTGTTCTCACATAATGAAAGTGGGAAGGAAGCTCTCCAGGGTCTTTTTTATAAAGGCAGTAATCCTATTCATGAAGGTTCTGCCCTCATGACCCAATCACCTCCCAAAGACCCCACCTCCAAATGCCATCACATTGTGGTTTAAGTTTCAACAAATGGATTTGGGGGGAACACAAAGTTTCAGTCTATAGCACTAAAGTTAATGGTCTTTTTCAGTCTTCATCATCACTGAAAATTCGACATTATATTCTATCGATTGCTAGTTCGTTCAGGATCCCCTTTGCTTAATTCGATTCTATAAAGCATAATCATAGTTCTCCTCTTGATTCTTTGGCTCCCCTTTCTTCTTCCCTCATGATTCCTTCCTCTATTTTTAACTCTTCCCCCAAAATGAACCTAATCCTTGACAATTCTCAGATCTCTTATCTTCTCTAGAATAGTGTTTTTTACAGTCTATGGATTATGATTGATGATTGCGTTACAAAATAAATTTGATGGATTGAGACTACAACTATTCTGATGAACCAGAATAGAACAGAGTGAACCTCATATAGTGAGCATTGGTTTTGGTCGCAGAGCCTTTAGTTTCCATTGTGTGTATGAGTTTTGTATTGGGTTAAAAATAAAAATATTTATTACTGTGGGGTCCTGTCAAAAACGTTTCAGAAACACGTCTCTGTCTAGATTGTCTTCCTTGGCAATTTTTAAAAATAATAGCTTTATTTAGATGTAGTTCACGTGCCATAAAATTTATCCTTGTAAAGTATATGGTTCACTGGTTTTTGGTATATTCACGGAATTATGCAACCATCACCACAATCTGGAATTTAGAATACTTTCATCATCCCAAAAAGAAAAACTGTACCCATTAGCAGTCACTCATCATTTTCCTTCAAACTCCCAAGCCCTAGGAAACCACTGATCTACTTTATGTCTCTAGAGATGTGCCTATCTGGATATTTCATATAAGCAGAATTATTCAATATGTTATATTTTGTGACTAGCTTCTTTAACTTGGCACAATGTTTTCAAAGTTCATAGAAGTTATAGCATATATCAGTATTTCAATATTTTTTAATTTTAGTTTTCCTATTGAGGTGAAAGTTACATAGTATAAAATTAGCCATTTAGAATTGTATACTTATATAGCATTTAATACATTCACAATGATGTGCAGCAACCACTTATATCAAGTTCTGAAACATTTTTTGTCACCCATTTCATTCCTTTTTATTGCTGAAGGATATTCCATTGTGTGAATATACCCCATTTTGTTTGTCCATTCATCAGTTGATGGACAATTGAGTTGTTTCCACTTTTGGCAATTATGTGCTGTGAACATTTGTATATAAGTGTTTCTTGGCAATCTTCTTTTAATTCATGGGCTTCATATATCATTTTTAATTTAGATGGCTATCATTTATAGTTCCCTAAGACTGATTTACATGTGTGCTTGAGATTTAAGGGCTAAATAGTTATGGAGCCTTTTTGTATGTAAAGGCTTACCTTAAAGTGAGCTTTATCTTTATTTCCTTCCCCTCCAGCTTGAATACCCTCGTCTTTCCCTCTCTACGCTACTAAGACAGCTGTCCCTAACAACTTTGATACCATCCTATCATTTCTTCCCACATCCTGAGAGTTAACAAAATTTGGACTAATTTCTACAAGTCTCTTAGAGTTGCACTCTATTTTCTTTACTAGCATTGTCATTTCCTCTTATCTGGGTGATTACAATTATTATCTTGTTGTTCTTTCTACTATTTTTTCTCTCTTAATTGTCTCAAATCTCTCTTGCTCATCTCAGACTGATTATTCTTCCTAATGTACAGTTGCAACTAAATCTAGACTCCACTCGAAGAAATTAATGCCTCATCTCTGAAACGCCTCCCTATCCCTCACAGTCTGTGTTCCCTCGGTCTGGAACCTATTGATGGTAGCACCCTCAGCTAGGAACACCTGAGGCACTCACTAGGGCCTGTATTACTTATAGTGAGCCCCCACAGACATTTCTACCACTTGGGCCAGTGTGGTGGCTGGACCAGCCCTTGTGGTTGTTATTTTGGTCTCAGGACTTAGGATTATGGTAGCAGAAACTACCAGGGAACTTTGAGGAACAAGATTTATTACTCATGGATCCTGAAGGGTACACAGCATGCCCAAAGGCCACACAGGGAGGTTGCTGGACAGAGAGAAAAAGCATGGACCTGGGCTCTGCGTTTGTTAGGGTCTGAGGGTGGGGTGTTTCGACTTTCGTGGGTTCACTCTTTATTAGCTAACTTAAAGCATAAGAGTGGGAATTAGGGCTCAGGAAGGGAGAAGCGAGGTCACTCGAGTGGTCAGTTATTGAGTTAACCAGCCCTTTCTGAAAGAGGGAGCTTCATGGGTGGTGGTTGTCTAGTTCCTCATCTGGTTGTTTTGCTAGTAGCGGTGTCATACAGCTAGCAATATGTTTATTCAAGATGCATGTCTGTTGAAATGGATGC
The DNA here is from genome assembly GCF_037783145.1 of Equus przewalskii. NCBI lineage: Eukaryota > Metazoa > Chordata > Mammalia > Perissodactyla > Equidae > Equus > Equus przewalskii. The sequence continues at coordinate 72,093,931 of NC_091833.1, read as the reverse complement.
CTTGACAACCAAAAGTTTCATGTCAGTTATACCACATTCAAAAAGCCTAATGTCAGGAACTTACACTATAGTCTATTATAGTTTTTGCCATAACAACACTAATGGATGCAACATGAATTTAGGGTTAATTTTCTGTCTCTCTAAATCAGAAATTAAGCTCCATGAGAGTAGAGATCTTTTTTCTATTAGTTTATTGCTATGCTTTAGCTCTTTGGACTATGTGTAAGAGCTCAATTGTTTGTTAAATGAAGTAAAACCCAAATTGAGTGCTCTCTTCAACAATCACCTAATATATATTTTCACTGGTCATATATATTATTTCTTATCTTGTACCTTAGCTATAGCAAAACTAGACTTGCCATTTCCTGAATAAACCTATTTTTTCTTACCTCTGTGTTTATTTAAATTTAAACCAAAAGGAGAAATGGATGAGCATGGAAATGACTGAGGATGGAATGCAATGGCTCAGGATTATGGGGGAAGAGTTGGTCAAAGTGATTCCGAAATCAAGATTATTTCAAAAGACATCTTGAAGCAGTGAAGACATAGAAAACGACACAAGATGTGGTCTGAAAAAAAAACAGTATAAAATCCAAAGGAGAGTTATATTGAGGTGGAAACTGCAAAAAATAGCATAGTACATTTGCAGACATCCAGGCACTTAGAGGTATCAGACGAGAGGAATGTGGAGGTTTTTGGCGGTGTAGAGGCAGATCGTTATTTTATTGGATGTCTAGGTGTACACAGGGTTCACAGATGGCTCTCTATGCCTTTTCATACCATTCCCTCTACTAGGAATGTTTTGTGTATATTTCTTATATTCACTTAAAACCCTAGCAGTATCAAACCATACCAGATATGTAATTTGAGTATCTATTGTGTGCCTGGCACTATGATTGACGATTGGTTTAATTCCCATGAAGGAGGTTCAAATTATTATCCTCGTTTAATACAGAAGAAAACCACTACTTAAAAAGTTTGAGTAAGTTGCTCCTGAATAAATAGCTTTTGGAAAGGAACCATAACATTTATATTCATTACATTCATATTCATCTCCCAGAGAATAAAGCTTCTTTCTTGGCGTATAATATAATTCAACAGCTGTTTGTTGAATGAATGGTTGAGTAGATAGATAAATAAATTGTATTAACTTACAAATAATAAGAGGTTCACATCAGAGGATTTTTCCCAAATGAACTGTTTGAGTGTTTTTGAAGATTTTGATAATATTTATTAGAGAGTTTTCAGAAATTCTGTTGGCTTGTTTTAAATCCTTTTTCTTGGCAAAACTTGCTTTAATAGATTTAGTGTTATGGTAAACAAGCCCATAAACCATACAAAACACTATAATCATGCAATTCATCACTTTTTTAGACATGCAAATATTATTCCAGTGGGCTTAGAGTTCCTCTACAGAAACTGATTAGGGGACCACAAGTACAGAAGAAGCTTTAACTCTTAGTAAATCCTATCTGTACGGTTATTCTTCCTTGCGTGATTTTTTTGCTTCAGTGAAAACCACAATTCGTTCAGCTTCTCATGGTCTTCTCTTTTGTTCTGTGAACCAATTTATAGCTCAGTCTGTCCTTAGACTTAGATGTTAAAATTCTTAGTTTGCCTAGATGTTGTAATGTGAGAAAAGAAACATAATTTTAAATGTATATATATTTTTAAAAAGAGCAATTTATGAAACAGTATGAATTATCTAAGAGACTGCAGATGAACTTATTTTTTAATGTATATGTTGAAAACTACATTTCCCAATCTTAGAAAACCATGTGACTGGTGGTATTTATGGCAATGTGGTATCTCAAAATACTGTAAATTAAATAATATACCGGCAACTTGTGGTTAGTAAAAACCTCACTTACGTCACAATTTGTTTTCCCCATAAATAGCACTGCATTAATTTGTGTCATGTGAAATTAAATACTACAGAGAATTATAACTAATACAGATGTGAAAGTTTCATCTGTTTTCAAGGCCCCGTTCTGTAACGTGACCTCATCTTTGAGACCACCCAGATAAAGAAATGCTTTTGGCACTTAGAATCTCCAGGCATCTTTATGTAAATGATCATTTTTGCCAAAAGTTCAGAATTTTTATGTGCCAAATTCTTAGTGCATTTCTGAAATAAGATTTATGGGTCATCTGAGTGAAAGCGTAGAACCCAAATCACAGTTATTTATTAGTGCAGAAAGCTAGAACTGTAAAGGCATTTATTCAGTAAAAATTGCGCATCAGCTGCATGCTAAGCATAGTTTTAGGTGTTGAGATCCAGTGGGATCTGTTCTGTCATATTTGAAAAAATAATCCCATAAAATAAATATGATGAGTATATTACTTGTTGGTCTTAATACTTAATGATCTTGAAGATTTTGGAAAGATTTGGATTTTGTCTCACTAACTTTTTTCTAAAGAAGGGCTATCAATTAGTAAAACTAGATTTAAATGTTGTCATTAGAATACACAGATTGTAAATATATCTGCATTTATCTTAGCCATGGCTCCCTGGAGAGAAAACATTTTATTTGCATTTTCAAATTTTCTACTGCCTAAATATATTTCATACATGGTAAATAGATATTTAATGCACATTGAATGAGTGAGTGGTTGAATTAACATATATGTGATTTCTAGTTCTTCCCATTTCCTCATTCTTCTGGCAAATCCTTTATATTCATAATATGATGTAAGAATTTTTTTCCTAAATTGCTATTCATGTAATATTAAATTATGTTTCTATGAACTAAAAATCAAATAATTCGTATTTTCCTATCAATTTATAAACTAGAGTAGAATCTCTTCTTTGGAGAGACTTTGGAAAAAGAGGCTATTCAATTAAAATTGATAAATATAAAGAATTTAAAAATGTACGTCTACTGGCTTGCATTCAACAGATATCTATAAAAAGTATAGGAAATTGCATTCGCTGTGCTATGGTCTTGGAGAGATGTAAAACATAACCAGAAAAAGCATATTAACTATGAAAAAGTAGATGTTATTCCATTTTATTACAGAATGATAGTTGGGTTTTTCCTTTTTAAATAACTACTGATCTCTCTTTTTTGAAAGTTCATGTGGGGGAAAAAATCCAAAACAAAACATTGGACAAATAAGTGTACAAACATGAAAAATGAAAAACGTTTAAAAATGCATTTATGGTAATTTTTTAAAGTGTTTAAAGTGAAATATTCTCAATCTCAAACCAAGTGGACTCTGTCATTCCACCTAACTCTTTTTTATGCCTAGGGCATTTACTGGTAACCAGTCACCTTGAAAGCATTCTTCAAGTCAAACCAAGAAAAAGAGTGTGCTCCGTCAGACCTAAACCATGAGCAGTACTAAATAAGTAACTTAAAAATGCACATTTTCATAAAGCAACAATATGTGCGTTTGTGTGCATGAATATATTGAAAAGGAAAGCATAAATAAATGGAATAATTGAAATAAGGTATATGTATATAATCATCATTCATAAATAGTATATCACTTTAGAACTTTAATAATTAAGTTGAAATTGCAGTTTTCAAATAAAATTTGGCAAAATGTCTTCTGAACTCAAGTATAAATTCAGTGAACAAAGTAATTTAAAAGAATCTTCCTTAAATATTAAGAATAAAATCCTGCTTAAAGAATTGGAAAATGTATCAACAATAGTCAACCTTAAGCAAGGATCTTGGAAATACTAGATGATATTCAAGTGATAAATAAATTTGAAAATAGATGATCAGGATATAATTAAAGTTCAATTCAATAATCCAGTATAGTTGACAGGAAGATGTATCAACTTAGGAAATAATTTTGGATTTATATATTTCTAATGATGGATTTGTGTCTTGGAATTGGGCAAATTTCTAGGCATTAAAATGATTCTTTTATTAGAAACAACTTTCATTTTACTTTGTATTCTGAAATGATAATTTAGAGACATTAACATCTACAAGATAATCTTTGCTCACGTAAACTCTTTTAGGAATAGATTGGCAAATTCATATTAGAATACTTCAGTATATTGTTTATTATTAATATTAGAAGGCTCCCCTATATTATTTTTGTTAAAGGTTGCATACTCCTTTTATAGCTGCTTTCTCAAGAACATTTATTATATTCTATGCCAATTAAACCAAAGATCTGAAAAACTCTTTACAATGTCAGTATTTTCTTTTTATCTAGTCTGTTCAAATATTCTTGCAACATGATGTGGTTTAATTGAGGTGGGAAAAGGAATGCATTTTATCCCTTCATTTATCCTTTTTTGGTGTGAATCATGAAAGTCACTTGTGAATGTAATCATCCTTTCTGCTCTCCCCTTCAGCTTATTTATTCAAGTAAATGTCTGTTTGTAATAATACATTTTCAGCTTCCTCTGCTCAGAGTTTGAGCAAGACTTCATGAGATGATTCATTTAGAATAACATAGAGAAAAGATGCATTATAAGATTTTAAACTTGTGTTTCAGTAATTTTTAAAATACCCTTGTTGAAGAGGAAGATGGGCACGGATGTTAGCTCAGGGCCAGTCTTCCTCAGCAAAAAGAGGAGGATTGGCAGTAGTTAGCTCAGGGCTAATCTTCCTCAAAAAAACAAAAAACAAAAACAAAAAAAACCCTTGTTGAAATCATTTTGGACACTCCCAACTTTCTTGGATAAACCAGAGATAGACGTTGTTGAAGCTGGCAGTTGGTGAAACTATTTTGTCTCATAGTGTAATATTTTGTTTTGCTTTGTTTTTCCATCATAGTTCTCATGGTTATTTTGGAGTTATTTAATTATTTGTATGATTAATTGCTTTTATTGTTTATCTCTTGCCCCCATCTGTATTGTAAATTCTGTGACATGAATCAATGTTGTATTGACTGTTGAATACCCACAACATAGAACAGTGTCTGGCACTTCTCTAGTGCTTAATTTATATTTGTTGAATGAATAAATGAAGTTCATCACTGATGTGAAGGATTGATATTGATCATTCAGGCATTTTAGATTATGTATTTCTCAACCACCACATTGAAAATTAGTTTGTATTGCATAAGTTATTTGTTTAATGATTTGAGGAGACTTTGGGGTTAATGCTGGGAACTTTGATTTTTATCTATTTCAAGAAACTTGCTGTGTGGCCCTGAAAATGTATTATATAAATACTTTCTATTAAATTTTTTTATAGGTGGAAAAGTGTGTTGTACTAACCTCAATGGTATATTTTGTGGTTGAGCTGAACAAACATAAGAGAGTGCTGTAGGTGCCCTGTGTCATTTCATGACAGTTTTCCTATGTATACAAATAACCCTTGGTATGATCTTTTATCACCTGTTTCCTGTGATTTTTTTGAATGTGGTTTTCGAAGTCAGTTCATAAGGCTTTGGAAACTTAAGTGTGTGAGCTGCTTTTCTGCCTTTCAGAATATTTTTGTTGTTTTAACTGTTGTTAAAGAGAAGTAAAACTCTATTCATTCAGAATCCTTCTGATGGTTTTGCCTCAAAGCTGGGGAGAGGTGAGAGTTCCTTTCTGAACTAGCTCAATAGATTTCACTTTCATTCAAAAAATGTTTTTTAGTTTCCAGAATTATCCCATGTGTGCTGTTTTTTCCCCTTTTAGGATTTTTTGGTTCATTTTGGCTCTTTTCTCATTCAGATTGGTTTTTTCCTGCTTTGGAGAGAAAACTCTCATCAGTGCTATGAAAAAAACTAACTGGCTCCTCTTCCTGTCTCACATTTCTAGCATTTGGCAAATATCTGGACTTTCATAAGCTCAGAGACTTGGTTGGTTAATACATTCCTCGTTTAGCGAAATCACCAAATAGAGATTTAGTGGTCTGTCTTTAAAGCCAGGATTTACATTTAGTATTTAGTGTTCCTGAACTTCATAATGAAAATTTGTTTGTTTGAAAACATTGCTAATAAAAGTTTTTACTGGGACTAAAATAAAGAATAAGCATTTCATTTTCCAAGCAGCATAGTTAATCTGCAAACTTCTAACGAATACATTCTGGTGGAATGAATGCAGACTTTTAGCTGCAATAAACAGGTGATAGGAAACTGGTTAGAAAAGGTAACTGTGGAAATACAGAGTTGGTCAGGCTTTTTATAGTCAGGCTTATTGTTCTCAGCTCAGGCAGATTACATAGATACTACAGTTCAGTGCTGATTGGCTGAGTATATATATGTTAAAGCTGTTGTAAAGCTTGTGGATAAAGGATTTATAAACACTGTTGTGTATGTTTTTCAATGTTGAAAGTATTACCGAGGAAGTTGTTACAAGGTTTTCTCTGCAGAAGATTTTTGCTGCTGAATTGGAAAGAAATGTATTAGCATTAATGTCTTTAAGGATTAAAAAAGCTGAGAAATTATGTCACTGAAGGCTCTTCATCGTTTCCAAAGAATATTGTGCTTGTGTGTGTGTGTGTGTGTGTGTGTGTGAAGGGGGGAAGGGAGAAGACTGTGATCAGATGCTTCTGTGGATTCTGATTGGCGTGTGCAGTGCAGTAGAGCATTTTTTCACTGTTTAGCAACTCCTTTCCTTTCCTTCAAAGTTAAATCTTGTTTAGTCTTAACCTGTGACGTCACTGTTTTTTCAAAACTTATGTTTATCCTTCGCTATATTTCCTGTGTTTCTTATGTTAAAATCTGCGTGACTGCAGATTTTCTTGGTTTCACCATAAGAAAAACATAAACTTTCAATTTGTTGATTGGCAATAAAGAAAATTATGTATTTATATACTGCAATACAAGTAGAATGACTCCATTTGAGAATTAATGCCACATTTTAAAGTTAAAGTAGTGATTTTCCAGCTTACTGCGGTAGGTTTTCACACAAAGACGATCTTCATATTAATTTTTTGGCTATAATATCAAAAGGTTAGAAAAGAATGCTTAAAATTCCCAAAATAGTAATAGTAAGCTATTATGTTTTGTGCTAGTAAACGAAAAACAAAAACCCTTTCCAGACACAATAAATGGAATATTCAACTTAACATTTCAAATTCAGGAATTAGATTTTATTTTCTAAAGGAATGGCAACCTGTAAACTTTAGATCATTGGTTATTAGTGTGACATTCTCGTGTTACCTTTTGTATTTCCTGAGGGAAGTACTCTGTGTTTTCTCTGTCTGTGTGACACCCAAGGAAAGTCATTGCATCTTATTTCCTACCTATATGACTTTCTAGTTCATGCCTCCCCTTCTTACCATTTTTGTCTAAATGGCAGTTTGCTAGTGTGCTAACTGGGGATGATGATATTTCCAAGCTTTTATTGTTTGGAGTTTGAAATAAAATGATACTTTGAAAGCACCAGCACATGGAAAGCACTAGATAAATGTTAGCAGTTATCCTGGTCCTATCACCTTAAATAGCTTGTTACAATGTCGTCCTTAATTTGCAGACTCTGTTACCTTTCACTCAAATCTGTTTGAATAATCTATTGGCTAATGCTTTTTAAGATTAAATTCATTAATATTATTATTATGTTATTATGTTATACTATAATCCTCCACTGCCCTATATAATTGGGACTGTATTCTGAATCTGATTTTAAGGCTCCTTCCGATTTGACTACTGTTTAATTCTCCCTCCTATCTGCTCCTGATTCTCTTGTGAATATATCTTTCTTTTTTTTCCAGATATAATTGACATATAATATTGTGTAAATTTAAGGTATACAATGTGTTGATTTGATACACATATATTGTGAAGTGATTACCACAATAGGGTTAGCTCGTACCTTCATCACCTCACATAATTGCCGTTTATTTTTTGTGGTGAGAACATTTAAGATCTACTCTCTTAGCAATTTTCAATTACATAATACAGTATTGTTAGCTATAATTGCTGTGCTGTACATTAGATCCTCAGAACTTATTCATCGTATAACTGTTTGTTTGTACCGCTTGACCAACATCTCTCCATTTTCCACAGCCCCTCCTCTCTGTTTCTATGAGTTTGGTTTTTTCAGATTCCACATATAAGTGATATCATAGAGTATTTTTCTTTCTCTGTCTGACTACTTCACTTCGCATAATGCCCTCAAGATACAACCATGTTGTCACAAATGACAAGATTTCCTTCTTTAATGCGACTGAATAAAATTCCATTGTATATTTGTACCACATCTTCTCTATCCATTCATCCATTGATGGACATTTAGGTTGTTTCCATGTCTTGGCTATTGGGAATAATGCTGCAGGGAACTTGGGAGTGCAGATATCTCTTCAAGATCCTCGCTCAGGACTCTGAATATATCTTCCTTTGCTCAGAATTTCTACCTGGAATATCTTACTATCTCTTCTCCTGTGTTCACTTATTGTTTTGTCTTTAAAGGCCAGCTCAAGTTTGCTTCCTTCAAGGAATCTTGCTTAAGCACCCAAACATGTTTATCAATTCATTACTTTTGAATCTGTTCCACATAATTCATTGTACCTTATGATACTTTAGGCCTTACATAGGTATGTGCATTCTCTTTCCAACCACAAGCTTCTAGAGTCCCTTGGAGACACATATAGGAAAATTCTCAGTACTTTTGTTCTGGGTCATCTGCCCATCTGTGCTCCCCTGCTTGGAACTTTCACCCATCTGATCTTGTCGTTATCCTGTAACCTTTTGGTTTTATTAATCAAGGATACCATCTCTTGGCTTTGGAAACTTTGCCATACTCACATTAAGTCAGGGCTCTCCAGATTATTTTCCAATTATATTCATGTAGGATAAAATTTGTAAAACTGTGTCAAATTTCACATACCCCAATTATCCATATATGTAAGGATATACATATATATATATATATATATATATATATAAATGTGAAGAGATTTATTATGAGGGATTGGCTCACACAATTATGGAGACTGAGAAGTCCCACGATTTGCCATCTGCAAGGTGGAGATGTAGTGATGTAATTCCAGGCCAAACTCAAAGGCCCGAGAACCAGGGGGTGCCAATGGTGTAAATTTCCAGTCTGAGCTGAAAGGCCTGAGAACTGGAGGGCCTCTGGTGTAAGTCCTGGTTCGTGTCCGAAGACCTAAGAACCAGGAGCACTAATGACAGAGGGCCGGAGAACATGGATATCCCAGCTCAAGCAGAGAGCAAATTCACATTTCCTCTGCCTTTTTGTTCTATTCCTGTCCTTAACAGATTGGATGAGGCCCACCCAAATCAGTGAGGGTGATCTTTATTAGTCTACCTAGTCAAATGCCAATCTTTTCTAGAGACTCTCTCACAGACATACCCAGAAATAATGTTTTACCATCTACCTGGGCATCCCTTAGCCCAGTCAAGTTGGCACGTAAATTAACCATGACACACATAAATTTCTATCATTTTCTTGATTTCATGTGATAATTCTGAAGCTCCTTCTGCTATAGGACAACTCCTCGATTTGAGATAATCCCCAATGTGGAGGGAGAATTTAAACAATGTCCTTGTGTTATGTTTAATAATTTTCAGCAGCCACACCATAGTTCATCAATATGCATTTAGAATTAAATTGGCATATCTTGTATATATTTCCTTTGATTTGTATAATTCTTTTTATTGGATTCTTGTTTGTCTTGAAATTATAATTTTTACTCTAAGAACATTTTGAACAGCCAGTTTGGAGTTTCTGACATTTAGAAAAAGATTGGGATAATTGTGATATGTGAAATTTGACACAGCTTTAGGAATTTTATTCCTCATGAACATAATTGGAAGACAATGTAGAATATAACTTTATTAAATGTTGAAAAATTATAACAGGTAGATATGAATTCATTTATTCAAATGCTACATTTTTTAGGCAATCTCTGTTTAGACAATTTTACTCAAAGGCCACCACTTTGTATATGTATCTTCAAAATATGTGATTAATGTTACTCTCATGCTGAAGCTCCAAACGTCAAAAGGATAGCGGAGCATTAATTGTTTTATGATATTCCACTCGTTAGAACTTTTTTCCCTATAATTTCAGAAATTCTAAATTTCATGCTTTTGTTTTTGACCTCAGAACATAATTGCCTTTGTTCATTCCTTCAGGATGTCAGTTTTCATTGTCATTGTGTTACACTTAACTAAATACTAAAATATCATTTAAATTATATGTATTCTTTGTTGAAATAGACTTGTTGAAATTCAGTGTATTAGAAGCTTACTGGTAGCAGATGTACTTTTAAAGAAACTGGATGATAGGTTGATATTTCATTGGGTTCCCAATGTTATTTTTGCTGCCAAATGTTTTGGACTTGATTTTCAAAGCACATTTTTTAAAACTTGGACAAATGTGTTGGCATGTAAAATGGCACAGAGAAAATACACATATTTAAGAAAATTATGTCATAGACTCTGCTGAAACTTAAAATTGAGAATATTTGCTTTTTGGCAGCATTTAAGTAATGAAGTATTTTTAAAAGGCATTGCCAATAATTAGAAACCAGCCCACTTCCAGATATGTAAGTGTCCCTCTCTATAATTAAGAAACTCCTTTAAAATCATTAGCCTTGACCTGCAAATAGTTTAATTTACTTCTTTCTCATAAGGAACCACATCTGTTTCCTTTTCATTTTAAAGTTTTCAAAAGAGTCTTTTTTCTTCTTCCTATGGTTATTGGGATACAGGGGAAAAAATGTTTTTAACGTATTAGTAGTTTTCAGTGCTAAAAACTGATTTTATTTATATATATATCATAACATAAATAAATAAATAAAATATATTATTACAGATATTATGCATATGATGTATTTATATTTATGTTTAAACTAGTGGCCTAAGTGATGTTTAAGCAAAGGGATGGTAATATCAGACTATTTGTGTGGGTCATTTATAGTATTTTTTCTTTTATTGATTTGATAATTCTTCAATCTTACCTGTCCAACAGTTTCAATGTCCCCTCTTTAAACATTCCTTCATGCTTGATTCAGGGCTGTATTAGTAATGTATAGCTCAAAACTTAGTGGCTTAAAACAATAAACATTTATTATCTTCCATGGTTTCTTTAGGTTAGGAACCTGCGAGTAGTTTAACTAATTGGTTCTGGCTCAGTGTCTGTCACAGGTTGCAGTTACCCAAAGATGGGCTTTCTGGTGCCCGGAGGATCAGCCTCCAAGGTGCCTCACTCGCCTGCCTTGTGAGTTCATGCTGGCTGTCAGCAGAGAGCTCAGTGCCTTGCCTGGACCCGTCCGTGAGGTGTCTGAGTGTTCTCAAGGTGGGGTGACTGGCTTTGCAGAAAGTGAGTGATCCAAGAGAGAAGTCAAAGCTTCAATGTCTTGTTAATGAACTACTTTTGGAATTTAGACATTCTTAGTTCTGCCACACTATGTCCATTCAAAATGTCACTAAGTAAAGCCCACTTTCAAGGGGAAAGGGAGTAAAAATGGAGGACTATCAAAGAATTGTGAACATATTTTAAAGCTGCCACATGGACCTCTTTAATAAAATCCATGCTCCCTCCCTAGGTTTATCTACTGCTCTAGTTTTAAGTACTACCTGATTATAAAGATCTCTTTTCTGAGTCATTGACCTGTGTTCAACTTCCTACCAGATTTTGTTCATGCCTCTACAATCTGAACATTTTCTTATGCCAGAAACCTGGGAGTCATCATTGTCACCCTCTCTTTTACCCTTCGTGTTCAGCCAGTCATCAAATCACGTAATTTTTTGTTCCTAAACATATATCAAATAAGTACTCTGTCATTAACCGTTTAAAGCAACCATCTTTTCTTTACTGCTACAAAATAGCCTTCTATTTGCCTTTCCTTACCCACGCGTTAAAAAAAAAAATTCTCTAGTAGATTTAATTTTATTTAAGTACACAAGATTTGGGGTAAATAAAGTATAAAGGTAGGAAATGGAAAATAAATACAAATGTAAGCTGTTTTACTAATGTTTTTGTATTTACAACAAACGAACATATAGGGCAGGCTGAAGATTTCAGTCTCTGCTAAATGGAGATTGCGCTGCAGCCATTCTTTTTTGAGTAGATCCTTGAGTATGTAGAACAATCCATGGAAAAAACAGATTTGAATAGGGCATTGAAGGTATGGCCTAGGGAGAGAGATATATAAAGTGCTAGATTCATCTGTCCTGTAGCTATTTAAGTTCCCTCCCCTCTGAGCAGTGGCAGGCAGGTTAGTCTGTTGAGTCAGAATCTTTCTTTAATAAATACACAGTGCCCTCGTCTGTGTTGTATACATCCAGTGACTAAGCAGCATGCTCCTCCAACATGTCTTCACTGACCACTGGTATTCCAACTTCTGCATTCATCCTTTTCTACTCTACAGGTACTCCCTGAGCTGCTTTACATCACTACCATGCTTTTAGCCTATATTCTACTCCTAAATTCTAGTCTCTTGAATCTAACTGATAATTGAACATTTCCGAGTGTTATCTTGGTGCCTTAAATTCAACATGTTTAAAACAATTAATTATTCTGGGTTATGCCCTCAACCAACTAATTGGCTGCTTGCCTCTTGTCTATGTTTAGTCCTTTATTTATTCTTTTCTGATATCCTTTGTCCTAAAATCCTATGTCTCAAGTAGCACTCCCTTCTTTGAAAGCTCCCCTCTAATGTCCTTGAGTTATCCTAGCAAGTCTCTGACCCCATCCTTGGCATCCACAAGGAATCATTTGACTCCTGTTTGGTCACCAGCATTTAGCCTCCTGCTCCTCCCATCCCTGGATTGGTATCTTTAGTTGTCATCATGCACAATTCACCAAGGACTTACAGCATTTTGAGCCAAATGTCATCAAGCAGGCTTAACAGTAGGAGACAGACCCCAAGGAAAGAGAACAAAAAATAAGAAGTCTCAACAACAGGGTGGTTGAAGTCTTGGAAAAGGAGAAAAGAGAGTGAGTTGTGCTGAAACAAGTGAGCAAGAACAGGGAGCTATTTCTCCTGTTATTTAATCCCTCGTCACGAGCACTTTTCATTAGGCATGTGTTTGACATGGAACTGGGGCATTTCCACAGGTTCTGGTTGTCTTAAGCAGAGCTCAGTTTCATTCCTGTCCCCTTAGTCCCATGGTCAGTGGGGAGTGCCAAAGTGTAGCATCCTACCCAAAGGTTACCAGATCTTACATCCAAAGCTTTTTCAATTTATTCAGCTAATATCTCTTACACACTAATAGGTGACACTCTGTTCCTTGTTATGACAAATTACCTCATGGGGTTAAAGTTAAAAGGAATTGAAGAATATTTCTTCTTTCCCCCAAATTATTTTTCCATAGCCACTTCACAATGCCCAATGCAATATTACCTTGATACGACATACAATAGACGATTTCGTTGACTATCCTACATTTGAATTGTTGACATTTTCCATGTCTTAGTCTTCTTCTCTAGTAACAAAGTCTCTCCATTGTTAGCATGATAACTGAGTGGTAAAAAATACAAACAAACAAAAACTTTACTATAACTTAAGCATATTTTTTCCATTGGACTTTGGTTGCTGATTAAAGCATTTAGTAATGTAATTGAAAGTAATTTAAATAGCTAATTAGATAATGTTGCAGAGTAGTTTTCAGTAATATGTTTCTTTAAACAAAGCATCCATCATTTAGGAGTGTAATTTAACACTGAGTTACTGATACAAATGCAATTATATGTTAAATGGAAGAAAGTCTCCACAAATCAACTTTAGTTTTCTGTAAAAATTGCCATAACCATAACTTTAGGATAATTCTTATAGGGCTAAACGAGATACATGTAAAATTTGAGGCTCTACATTTTAGTTGCTTTTGCAACTGTCTAATATCTGGTTCTAAGTCATATTTTTGACAGTTAAGACCCAGATTAAAGCTATGTCTATGTATACATGTTTTGACAAAATTGACTGATGAGTTTAATCAATCAAATTGTCCACTTAGTCAAACAAATGCTTTGACTCTATATTTGCTTATTTGTTTTGTTTCTTTGTTTAATTAACTTGTTTTTTAACTTAATTGGTTAACAAAATATAGCCAGATCAATTCAATATTTGGAAACAGTTTCAATGTGATTTTTTAAAATGGTTATAGCAAAGTTAAGAAACAAATTTTCTCTTAGAAAATGCTCAAAAATTTACTGTAAAACATTACAGAAAATTCTGATTTCAAGGACCTTTTGTTTAAAAAACAACAACGAAAACACCCCTCTATGATTCCATTTTAACTGACTGAAATCAAGAAACTGGTTTCCTAAATTGGAACATTTTTATTATTCAAGGATTCTATTACTTAAAATAAGAAATGCATAAGTGAAAATACCTTTATCCATGAAAATAGACTCTCAGTATTAAAAATGACTTCATGTTTAAATAACCATCTAATTTCTGAATGATAAATAAACAAAGGTATTTTATTTTAGGAACAATACAAATGCACATTTCAGAAATTCAGTGTCACTCTGTCGTGAGAATACCTTGCCAAAATGTTGACTCAAGATCAAATCTTGAAAATAGTGTTATAACTTACCTCTAATTATGTTAGGTCTCTTTGATCAATGCTGTGGATTTGCTCAATTCTTCTGTGTGTGTGTGTGTGTGTGTGTGTGTGAGAGAGAGAGAGAGAGGGAAACGAAGAGGATGTTGAATGGCAATCAGCATGGAATTACTGTGCAGTGCAGCTTGAGAACTTTAAGTCACCTTCTCAGAACGCCTGGGGTCTAGGATACAGTTATAGTTTTTCAAAATATTATAGAGATGAGGTAAAAACTAATGTCGTTCTCAGTTTTGAAATAATAATTACGGTTTCACAACCCAAATGAATATTTTCTCTAAGTTTCGAGTGAAAATAATTAGGGTAATAAAATTTCTCTCTTTCCCTACCCCTTCTCTTTTTTTACTTCCATGCTTCTCTCCCCCCTTCTTTTCCTTTCACATTTCATGCTTAGTAAAAAACCCACGAGAAAAGTTGCATATATTTATTTAAATATGTGTGCGTATTATGTGAGCTAATCAACCATCAATGCAAATTTATAATTGTCATGTATGTATCTCCGTAATTAATTCTCTTGTGTGGAAATCAACTTATTAGATGGTTGGTAAACAATAAATTTAGAATTTCAATTATATGCTTTTAAAAGAAGACTTGTTGAGTTTTTATAATTAAACATTTGACTTTCTTCCAATAATGTACTGATTATGTTCACAATCTTGTAGTGGGAAAACTGCTAAGCTTGACATGAAAAGATAGCTTTCTGTATAAAAATGAAAGATGTACGTTTAGCAAACATCCACAACCAAATAACAAACTAGAAAAACATACTTCCCACGTATATAAAGGACAAGTTTTCGACTTTCTTGCTATACAAAGAGCTTCCACAATAGCAAATTATGCATAAATTTGAGGAAGCAATTACAAATAAAAGAAAAAAGAATGGCCAGTAAACATATTAGAATGTATTCCATTGTACAAAAAAATAGTGCAATTTAAAATAAGAATATTAAGTCATTCTTTGCCAATCACATTGGCAAAATTTAAAGGAATTGATAATATTTAGTTTTGAAAGGAAAAGTACTTCTGGTGGAAATGTACATTTTTTTAAGTTTCTTGGATATCTAGTAGTTGATATTTGCCAAATTGAAATATGTTTCCCCCTTGATCCATCAATTTCACTTATAGAAATATACCATAAAATATATTTGGATAATTATATCTTTTCTAAAATTTTACAACAATGTACACAGATATGTTTGTACTTCCCTGCAGTATTGTGACACAAAAATACTGTGAAGTTCCTAAATGCACATCAACATAAGACCAATTAAATAATGTGTTATATGTCTATACAATGCAGCCATTAAAAATGAGGTTTACAGTATAGAAATGAAAAGATTTCCCCTACATGTTGTTAAATTAACGAGTAAAATAAATCAAGATATCAGCAGTGTGTATAGTGTGACTCTACCTGAGGAAAACTTATTGAGGAAAATACAAAGAGGGCTATAATGTCTATTTGTTTTTCTGTAGAAACTTCTAAGAGGAAGGTCACCACGTTGTTAACAGATTAGCTCTTGACCGTGGGGTAAAGGTAGGAGTAGGGAACTGAAGGAAAATTTCATTTTTCTCCGTACAAATTTCTATGTTCCTAGATAAAGAATATACATTATATTTATAACAAACTCATAAACATGCTCATTATGTTATTATTTGGAACAAACTGTTATAGAATTGAAATAGAGTATTTAAATAAGTATACATAAACTCATGAACCGTGCAGTTTTTTGGTAATCGTTTCCATAAATAAACAACAAAACAAAACAGACACACG
The DNA here is from genome assembly GCF_037783145.1 of Equus przewalskii. Lineage (NCBI taxonomy): Eukaryota > Metazoa > Chordata > Mammalia > Perissodactyla > Equidae > Equus > Equus przewalskii. The sequence continues at coordinate 72,077,721 of NC_091833.1, read as the reverse complement.
TTACCCCCAAGGTTTATCTGAAAATCTTACTCTACAAATTGGATGATACTCTGTTTAGTCTGTACCTCATAAACTGGCCACATTTTTAGAAAATTCAGAGTAGTTGTTTTACAGTTATAAGAAAAAAAAAAAACTATGCTAGACATGGTTTTTAAGAAATAATTGTTATTGTTAGATTTTTAAAAAATCCAGTAGAGTTACTAAAGCGAAATGTATTCTATTTTAGTTAAAATTATGAATTGCAACTGCTTTATTCCTTGGTATTAGTTTACCGCAAACACTGGAAAAGCAAGCAAAGGTACTTTTCCTTTGTATGTAATAAAGACTTATTTTCCTTCCTCCTCCTTCTGTTAGCTTTCAGCCGTGCCCCAATTCCGATGGCTGTGGTCCGCAGAGAACTCTCCTGTGAGAGCTACCCTATAGAACTCCGCTGTCCAGGAACAGATGTCATCATGATTGAAAGTGCCAACTATGGGAGGACTGATGACAAAATTTGTGACTCTGACCCTGCTCAGATGGAGAATATACGATGCTATCTGCCAGATGCCTATAAGATTATGTCTCAAAGGTATGATACTTCTAATATTCTTTTCTTTGCGAATTTCATATAAACTCTCAACATATGTCTGTGTGACATGTTGAGCATAAGTAAGAACATAAATAGTATTGGGTGTTTTATGATAATTGGAACTACTTTTTCCATTTCAAACTATTCTCCATATCACTAAAATGCTAGTACTAGAAATTGCAAATGGCATTTGGAAATTACTAAAATTTCTTAGATTATTTATTAAGTTTTGTGGTTTACTCTATGTTCTCTAGAACTGAGTTCATTAAATGAGAAACTCAATTTACTTTTCACAAACAAAATTTTGTAATTTTCCCCCCAAATTACAGAAAAATTGTTTTAATACTAACAATTACTTTCTATCAGTGTCGGAAAAAGAGAATAAAATTAATAGGAAATTTTATAACCATTAATCAAAATATAGTAAAAAACTTGATTAATGGTTATTTGGCCTTGGAAAACAATCAAAAAAAGTATTCCTTTGATATCTAGTATATAAATTAATTCATTTAATGCATTTAAACTATCTAAAATACTACCATATTAAAATAATATAAATTAAGGTACCATATAATATCACTGGGTAACAAAAAAGAAGATCTTCAATTCTAAAAAGACTGGTTAATAGGAATTCATCCCATAGAAGTTTTAAATTATATTAAAATTTGTTGATAAATTAGCTAAATACTAAATATCTCTTAAATGTTTGTCCACTATTACTATGATTTCTCAGAAATCAGTGGTGAAGTCATTCATTTACTATAAGCCTTCATACTTTCTAACTACTTGCTCACAAAGTAATTTTTAAATAATTAATAAATGATTTATTTAGTGAATTTGTTTTTTCATTAGGATTTCTATTTAGGCACTTCTTTCTATTGTTTAAGTATTTCTTAAAATATGGGGGTAATCATAGCATATGTAAAAATACAGTCGTGTGCTGCATAATGACGTTTCGTTTAGTGTTGGATTGCATATATGATAGTGATCCTGTAAGATTAGTACCATATAGCCTAGGTGTGGAGTCGTCTATACCATCTGGGTTCGCGAAAGTGTGCTCTATGATGGTTACACAATGACAAAATCACCCGACCCGTTTCTCAGAACATACCTCCATCATTAAGGGATGCATAACTGTAAACAAATTGAGTATGAGAGCAAAAACAGTAGATTTCAAGGATTATCTTTCTTGTGCTTAAAGAAATCCTGCCTTATCTTTAACCTTTTGTCTTCTTGACAGTTAAAATTCTGTTATGTATGCTTTCATGTGCTTAATAAATTGATAGTATTTTATTTTTATAAATTACTGCTGTATAAATTATTAAAAGAAATTATAATATGCCAGGTTTTTGATGATTGAAGCATCTGAGGTTTACTTGAAAGATAATGGTCTCTCTGGGCAAATCTGAGTGCTTTTGTTTGTCTATTTCTAAAATGCCGACTCATGGTAAGGTGAGCGTTAATGAGAAATAAGATTTTTAAAATAGGGTTTCCATTTAATCTAAGTTTGTTTGCATTTGGTTCTTGTGTGTCTCTCTCATTGTTATATATTTGACATACCTCCAACTGTGGTTTCATTCTCTGATGTTATGCCTAAAAGAAGTCTAATCATTTCATTGCGTGTAGGTGTTGCACTGGTCTTTCAGCTTGGTTTTCTGTGAGTAGTGCGGAATGGACACCAAGACTAAATTATGATTTTGTTTCTGTCAGACCACCAAGCATAGAATTAATTTGGGGTGTGGATTTAGGAAGAGAATCTGCTTTTCTGTGATTAGGTTTTCATTGAAAATGTAGCAGAAGCATTAACTTCACTAGCTCTTTGATCTCTATATGATTTTCATTGAAATTGTTTTGATCTTTTCATTGATATTATTAACGGCTCCCAAAATAAGCCCTTAATCTTATAATTATTGCAAAAAATAGTTATAATGGATCCTCTGGAGCTACTGAATTATATGGGATGAGTGTATAAAGTGACAAATCTGCAAGTAAAATTGCTTTAAGCACCCTGAGTCCGTCATTTGTGGAAGCCCTCCTGGTGGTTTCTCAAGTAAGAATTCTCAGTTAGCTGGAAGAGCTGTGGGTCATTCTCCATGGAGGCAAGTTCCTTGCTTGTATTTGGACTGTTAAATGTATGACATTTGCACTTGTCCGAAATAAATGCTTTTGACTCTTGGTTAGAAGAAATCGGGTTCAATCTTGTAAGCTCCCGAGATGGGATGGCCATGTCCACTTAAGCTGCTTTATAATGAACTTTCACTGTCATGCTAATGACAGCACATTAAATAAGGCCAGTAATTAGTAATTATGATATGGACAGTTTAAATAATGTATTTGGCCTAAAATCATAACGGAAAACATCTTTTCTAGAAGGTATCTTAGATTATTTTGTTTTCTTTCGTTTAAAATTCTTAAAAGACACTATATCAGGGTCTAAACATTTTTAAGCATGAATCTATATGGGAGGATTATTACTAAATTCAAAAAATTATTTGTGTGTCCTTTCATAACCTTGTTAAAAAGGCATCTTAACTTGCTTCAGCCTCATAAATTAGACAGGTGTCACAGGCAAGGGCAGACTTGAAATGTTACTCATGCAGATGTTTGAATATACATTGAACAAATGCATAAATAAAACTGTATCCTGACATGTTAGTTAAGTGTGAAAAAATGGGGACTTGAATCAAAAATGATATGACACTTGATGTTCACATTTTTCCCCAGTAGAACTATGCAATCTGATACCTGCTGTAGAGAAGCCAGTTTCCTCACTGCCTTTCAGATTGTACCTCGTGTTCTTAAACCCAAGTGTGTTCTCATGCCATTCTGCCTCCATCACCTCCAAATGTTCTGTGCTTTACCTCTTTTTACTATCCTACCAGAAGATTGTTAAAATGTCAGAACACATTTATTTATCCTTCTCAGAACTTCTAATCTCACTCACTTATCTACATCCCTCTTTATTGCATCTAAACTTTAATAAACCTATTTTATTACACTTTAGACAGTTGCCTTCTTTAAAGTAAATTATAGGGTTCTAGAGGGCAGACTTTCTGTTGATTTTACCTAAAACTAACTTTTGATGTGTAATGATGTGTAAATGAACAAATAAATACGCACTCCAATTTTGTGATTCCACTTAAAAGCTTTAACTCTATTATCTGAGTGATTTTTGTTTCTTTTTATTTTATGTTTACACACTTCAGAGAGTTTAAAAAAATAGTACATATAGCTTTGGAATCTTAATGTGAAAATGACTATTGGTAACTGATGACTGCAGAAATCTTATAACACATTCAGGAAGAAAATTTCCATGTGTTTTAATTATCTCATTGGTACAATGGAAGAGATATCAATATGTATTTCTTAGTGTTACTAGGAGCAATAAATAACCTAATGAAAAGTAGATTCCTTACCAGAGTTTATGGCAAATAAAAAACACAATAAATGTTAACAAGTATTATTATCAATAACAGCTGAATAGGTTTCCTATTTATTTAAGCACCTTATATCCTGAATATTAAAATTCCAGATGAAGGAAAAATGCCTAAATAATCAGGCAAGGAAAGGATATTTTCCTAAAGATGAAACAAAATCATTTTTATATACCATATAATTCACCCATTTCAACTATACAATTATTTTTTAGTAAATTTACCAAGCGGTGCAACCATTACTATAAATTAGTTTTAGACTATTTCTGTCCATTTTTCACTCATTTCCAGATTCTGCATATCCCTTACTATTATACTCCTTCTCCTTTCCAACCCCATACAATGACTAATCTGCTTTCTGTTTGTATGTCTATTCTCAGTGAATTATTTTTTGAGCTAAAAATGGAATATCTGAAATCAAGTTAAAGTTAGTGGGCATTTCACTGGGGATGGTATCAAAGAAATATTAGCAGTTATTTCTAGAGACATGAACATAAATATGTTGCTTACAGTTTGAATTCTCTTAGACTCAAAGATCATGAACACATACTTTTTTTTAAAATACTCTCTTTAGAGTTTCCTTCAAGTAGAGATGTTAAATGTATAAAGTACTTTTTCTATTTAAATGAGTGATTTAAATTTCACTTTTAATCTCTTAGCAGTATTTTAGCAATATTATTTTTCACATGCTACAGTCACATTAGGAACATGCAAAAACAGAGAGAGAGAATTGTTTTTTCTCACCTTTCTGCAAAAGTTATATTTCGGTTTATATCAGTATCACTGCAGGAGATTTTACAGCTTACAAAAAGATCTTGGTTTCTGTTACATTCGTTCCTAGTGAAGTTAAGAACTCTTTCAACAGCAATAGAAGAAGAAATGCCAGTAGCAGTTTTTGTATGTGCGTACCTGAGTAAACGTTCTGCAATAACTGTGTGTATATACATGAGTTTTTCAATTTAAGCATTCTGTTTTGCTCTTTTGACGAAGTCATTACGTCTTGTATTTCTCTTATGAATTATAAAAGATCAAAAATATTTCCCCATATCAGAGACTTTTCCATTGAATCCATATTCTGTGCAATAAAAAGAACAGATAGGCATAGAAACTATAATATATAACTCATTGCCTTAAGGATTACTTTTTGTGTGCATGTTTATTTTTTAAAAATTAGAAAAGGAGGAAGGAAGATAACTCCAGTTCCAAAGCCCAAATGCAAAGCTGGAAAGTTCCTTTCTGGAAAGCTTTTACCTCTTTTCTTCTAATATTTGGCCCATTTCAATTCTGAGAGTATATTTTGAGAATGCTGTACTAAAATGCTTCCAAGTACTCCTTGCTACTAATTTAATTTTGAATGAAATTATATGTTATATATGTGTAGTTTGAAGTATAAACATTCCATAAATAATTCAGACATTTCAGGATAGCTCAGAGTACAAGCTAAAGGAAGTTGAGTTGACTGTCTATTATGGGCCTTGGGGAATATTAACCCTTTGTGCAGCCATTCTCTAAGTGTGGTTCATAGAAATTTGGAATTCTTGAGTCCTTTCCCAGGATTCCACAACGTCAAAACTATTTTCAGAACAATACTAACATATTATTTTCCTTTTTCATTGTGTTAGACATAGGCACTGATGGTGCAAAAGCAATGGTAGGGAAAAGTGCTGGCATTTTAGCAGAGATCAAGGCAGTAGCAACAATGTACTTTAAAAAATTTCTCAGTTTTAATTTCTAATATAGTAATATTGATAGATATAACTGACATAAACTGATAGTCTTTGGGTATCTTAATTTTAAGAGTTAAAGAGGTCATGAGACAAAAAAAGAAGCAGAATTGATACTTTAGCAAATATAATTATTTTTTCATTCTTGCTTGAGGCTGAAAATTAGTTATTTGTGTTTTGTTTTCATTATTTTTACATTGCATAATACTCATTCTATTTGCTTTTACATCGTCTGGACTGTTTCTGTGAGTGAATTATTTTTGAAAGGAAGACTATCTGTATGTTGTACAGTAGTCCTTGCTAACACAGAGCCAAATGAGAATTAAACCCATTGTAACCTGAAAATTACTAATGTTGTTTTCTGGTCAGACACTCATGGGATGAATCTTTCATAAAATTATAAAAACTTGCTTAAAATTAAAATGATTAAAACAATAGAAACTTAGAATTGCTTATTTTTAAATAAAATATACTGCATAGATTAATAGTGTATTTTGGGGGGTGGGGAGGGAGAGCCCTGTCATGATATTATTCTAAACACAAAAACTTTGAAGGAACTAAGTTTGTAAGTATGTATACTGGAAAAAAATATTTTTAATTTTAATGTATCAGTGATGTTAATTTTCTGTTTTAAAAAGAGTCAGTCTTGTAAAGACAGACTTTGAGAAGTTTTGGGCAGATGTTTCCTGGTACTCTTTAAATTTTCTGAGCTCTTAAACATTTGCCCGTGTTAATGCTAACTCCAGTGTATTTAGCCATTAGTAAGTCCATTGGCAAACAAACTAATCAAAAAAACCTAAAATGGACTTAAATAGAGGTAGAGTTAGAATAATAGATTTACCTGGAGTTTGCCATGTTTCACATTTGATTTATAAAACATGAGAACTGTTTTTTTTTTTTTTTTTTTTTTCCATTTACCGTAAATGATCACCTTAGTTGTTTCCCTACCTCTAGCTTTTTAGGTGATTTTACCCTCTGTGGTCAGTCTGTAGAACTTGACATCTTGTGGAAAATATTTAGAAGATATTACCAAGGAAAGAAAGATAAGAAGTTTCTGAAAATTAGTTGTAGGTATAGGATAAAAACACTGAAGTGATTATCTTGAGTATAGCTTAAATCCAAATGGAAAAGAACCAAGCAGATCATGAACATAAACTCTGTCACTGATTAATTGGGTAACTGAACTCTGGAGGAAAGTAAGTTATAGTGACATTCAGCAGACATTCAGAATAAATACCTCAGTTTGTCTATCACTACAATGACTTTAAAGATTGCTAAGGCTATTGGGGGAGTCCGTCTCAAAGTATTTTGACTGCCTTTCATTTTTCTGATGAGGAGACTGAGTTATACAGAGTTGAAAAAATTTACCTGAAATTACTTACATTCTATATGATGGCACAGACATGCCTTCTCTCTGAATGCAAAGGCCATGATTTCTTTTACTATGCTCTTTTCTTTCTTCTTCTAAGACCAACTAAGAAGAATTTTTGTTGCAAGGAAAGGTCTTTTCACTTTTTAGTACATCAGGAAAAGCAAGTGAAAGATTCAAACCCATCCACATTTTATATGATCCAATCCATTGGTTAAACAAGAGTAAGGTTTAATGAAACCAACCTTACAAAATTGATCAGTGGAGCCATTTAGTTTTATCTTTAGAAAAATATCATTTCTTTGCCTGCTGATTGTTTAGGCATTTTTCCTTTAGCTGGAGTTTTAATATCCAGGGTATAATGTGCTTAAATAAATAGGAAACATATTCAGTTGTTATTGATAATAACAATACTCGTTAGCATTTATTGTGTGCTTTTCATTTGCCAGAAATTCTAGTAGAGAATGTACTTTTCATTATGTCATGTATTCCTCTCAGTATCACTAAGAAATATTTATTGTTATTGCTTCCATTTGTAGCAATAAGGTAATTAAACCACATAGAAATTTACTTGCTGAAGAATTTAAGCCAATACACTGCCGTATCTGAAGAATATGGGGCTTTGTTTATTGTGTCAAGAGTGATAAAGTGATAAAATGTTAAGAATAGTTAAGAACTGTGCTCTTGGTCATGATCACAATGGTGAGAACAAAAGCTCATTTCTCTCATGCAAACCCTCAACCAAGTATTGGATTGATTTGACTCAGGTTTTATCAATATTCAATTACAGCCACATACAAATTTTTATTATTGACATTTTTGATAGAAGTAATTTAGTTATTGTGAATCTGAAACCCTCCATCCTCTAAACCCCTTTTTTATTTGAATCAATTATGTTTATAAAGTGTTTTGGATAATGTAATGCTTCTTGGAAAAACAAGCACTGATAGAACAGAACTGATTGTATTACTAAATATTTCCAGCTATAACCATATATAAGCAATATTTATTGAGATCTTATGAGCCAGACAGCGTTCTAAGCACTTTATATAAATTACTTCATTTAATTCTACCCTCACTCCTGTGAAATGGATGCTATTGTCATCTTTACTTCACTGATAGGGGGACTAAAGCACAGAGAGTTTAATTAACATACCAAAGTTACACAGTGAATGGCAAAGCTGCAATTTTAACCTGGGCAATCCAGCTCCAAAATCCATGATTACTACTACAATCTATTGCCTTGTGCACTCTGTCTAAAATATGCCCTATTTTTAATAAAGGAGACTAATTCAGGAAACATGTATGAACCAGTCACTATTACTTGAAAAGAAAATACACACATGCATATGCGTGTTTACCCTGGTAAACGTGTACAATATTAGTGGTGGGTTATCATTTTCACATACAAATAATGAAAACAGCGTGGAGCTTATTAAATTATGTGGCATTTGTTTTCTGCCTTAGGATAAGTTTTCAGGCAAAAACACTCAAGTACTTGTGATGAAATTTTTAGGAAAAAATCTATGAAATCAGATTTGTTATTGTTTTTAAAATTTTGAAGTTTATGAGGACACAATTTTCTATAAGAGTATTTAAGTAAAAGTGAATTCACTGGTAATAATGAAGAATAAGTTGAAATTTGTATGGTATATGGAAATAAAAGAAAATAGGTATTACTTACCATGCAAACTCTAGAACAGTGAGGGCTCATGAGTTAGAAACTAAATATATCACCTGGGTATTCCGAAATACTTGTAAATGAGAAAATGTATAATGTCAGCCTTTCTTAATCAAACTTGAATATAAGTAACAGAATGCTTTAAAATTCCTAATATTTTATGTAATGAGATTTTAGATAGCATAAATCTTCACAAAACTTTTTCTAATAAGTTATAAAAATGAAAGTGGATCTTTATTTGTACCACACTATAGTAACTTTATTACATAGATCAATTTATTCTGGTTTAATATTTTTGTTCTCTGGCAATTATGCTGAAAATGTGTTGCTAAATTTGCCTCCATGAATAGACTACTAGACACAAGGTTTAATTGACTCATTTTTTTCTTAAGAATATTACTAAATAAAGTATGGTTAATAAATCATTCTGTGTAATACATCTGGAATCTTCCCATTATGCGTTGATGTGTTTATTTAACTCTAAGATAAATGTTATTTCCCAAGTTGTTTGGGAATGACTATTACCCTAATATTTGTGAATGTGAAAAATGCATTAATTGATACTGGTTTCTATACAATTAGATATTTACTTTATCACATGTATAGCAGGAAGATACGTAAATCATATTTATTTATAACTAGGTTTACCAAATGCTAAAAGCAAAATATGTTTTTTCATGCATATGGGCTGACTTTGACAGATAAATATATGTGTATGTGTTTTGGCTCAAAAACACTTGAGGTCTTTCCAAAAATGCTAGTACTCATAACTATTAGTACTATCAACCTTAAGAAAATAAACATTTGGACCTGTTTCTTGGACTTGTTAGTGTATTGAGGAAGCAATAGTTGGAAAAGAATACAAGTCTACAGGAATATTGTAATATAAAAAGAAGAAAACATACTTCAAAAGTAATAAAAAAGAGAAGCAGAAGAGACGGTAGTTACAAAAGGAGGAAACTAGATTGCTATGGATTTGAAGGTGAGTAGATGATAATTGAACTGAAGAGAACCTTTTCAGCTGAAATTATTGATGTTGTTAAATTATTTAGAGGCACTTTGATGTTCCAAAACCTTCACCACTGATCATCTAAACGACTCTGTATATTTTACATTGAATGAATGTACTCCTGGAAATTTGAACTTACTTATCAAATATAGCATCTTAGTGTTATTTGAAAGATTTATGACAGTCCTCTGCTAGTATGAACATCTTATTAAAGATAATATTCTAATAATACCTCCTGATTTAGTAACATTGGCCTTTTTGTTTGATGATACTAGTAGTTTTCAGAATTATACCCATGAAGCCCACAAAGCCTGGCTACGTGCTGTGTCTTTGAGTGTTGCTGTTATGTACAATATATGTTATATATGTGTTTCTGATATATGTTATATCTACAACTTTCTAACTTTATCTATACACTAACTTTTTATCTTATTTCTCTCCTAAACCACAAATATTTGTCTTTTCATTAGAAAATGCTGTAAAAATATCTATGACCAGTTTCATCATTTCCCACCTTCTAGGTACTGGAAATTATTTCTCCTTAGGTATTTTAGAAATTAGGGTCACAAAAATATACCCCTTCTTCACAAATTAGTCTCTGCAAAATTAGTCATAGTAAAATGCCTTTCACCTTTCCAAGGAATTCAAGTAGATCCTGCTTGCCTGAGGAGATAGGATTCTGAAGTACTTGCCAAGTTTGGTTCTAAAAAAAGACATGGAGTCCTTCAAATGACTTTACATTCAATTTTATCTGATAACGTTTTCCTGCTGTGACAGAAAAAAAAAAAAAAAAACTACTACAACAAGAAACATTGTTTGTAGTGTAATCTTTTAATGAAAGTCATAGAAGTGGAAAATAAATTAATAAAATCAACACAAGCCCACATGGCTATTGGCATGGAATATGAGCCTCCTTCCACAAACAGAAAACGTTGTCTCAGTGAAAGTTGTGGGGTACATAACCTGTATCTAAAGCTTTATACATTAGTGCATATAAAGGAGAAGATAATTCTTGATGTAATATAGTCAAATACATATTTGATAGCTATAATTGCATTATAAAAAAGGATGGCATCAACAAATGACCAGAAGCAGCTCCAACATAGAGCTTTTCCACAGATTGTTTTAGTCTATTGTACCACAATTTCTTGTGAGAAATAATTGATGAACATGTTGTTTTAGTGATCGCGCCATGAACTCAATGTATCCTTAGAGTGGCAGCTTTGAAAGTAATGTGCCAACAGTGTTTTTATACATGTGTGTGTCCACACACACACGTACATGTAAACGAACAAAGGAGAACATAACATCAGAGGTATCTCTGATGTGTATTTATGATGTGTATTTCTAGGATGCAGATTAATTTCAGGAAAAAATGTGTCTACTTTGTTATCAGATAGGTATGTAGTTATCTAATGGTTCAAGATTTCAGGTTTATTTTTTCTCTCATTTATTAAGAAGTAGAGGAACATGTTTTTACCCATCTATTTTATTCTTTTCTTTTAAAAAATATTTTTTATTTGTGTCAAGAAGATAGAGCAGACATAATTATTTTATTTTGCTCTTGATCGTACTGATGCTCAAATAGGTAAAAATGATTAATTCAAGGTTAAATGTGACCCTCTACTTTTATTTTAAGTTTAATTATATAAATCTACTTTCATAACTAGTTTATTTGGAAAATAGAATGGCTGGTATTTGTTATTATGAAATAAAAATACATCTTTCATTTATTGACAAGATAGAAAAAAATTACTTTAAATTGTTAGACTTTACAAAGGAAAAATAAAATTTCCTAATTATAAGAGGAAATAAATTGGAAACAGCATATTCAACAGTTGTATAGAGACTTTTTAAGAAAGAGATGCCTCTTGGAGCTGAACAATTATATTAGTTTTCGGAAGACATTTAGAAACCACCCCCTACCCTTCAGACACTTATGTCTCATCTTGTAGGTTCAAAGCGTGTGCTTTGAAATCTTTGCAGCAGACTTTGGTTTGAAATTCAAGCCGTTTGTCCTGGTGCACATTGCCTGTCTGAGCAATTTAGAAGTAAAATACTTGCCGTGAAGGCTCATAATGAGGATAGAAAAATCTGTATTTCTCCACAAGTTAGCACCACAGTGCGACAGTTGTTATTGTGACCCTGAGATACATGTTTGCACACGGTCCTCTATTGTTGAATAAGAGGCGTCCTTCTGGATTTCGACCATGTTTGTAAGTCAAAGAGAAAGGTTTATAAATTCCTGTCTCAGAAAGAATCTCTTTCCATTATGTCTTTATCAATATATCAGCTTCATATTCTAAAGAAATATGTTATGATGTAGTTACCTTGTAAATGTTTTTCTTCCTCTACTTATTTTTAATTTTTTTATTTTATGACTCTGAGTAAAGAGTTCTGGTTCTAGGAAAATACTTACAGCACGAGAAGTTTACCTTTGACACCAGAAAGATGTTTTTTTTTTTTTTTAATTTTAGGGCTTTCACTTCTTTAAGTTCCAGAACCTCAGGCCTCATTCTGTAGTCTCTCTTCCCCACCCCACTCCTTGCTTAGTCCTATATAAGAAAGCCATCAGTTTATTACTTTACAATTATCTCTCTGATTTTGAATCTCGTGATTGATTTCTAGTTTTTAAATTTACTTTTCACCAAATGGATCAAAATCTAGTAGGCCGGTTCTAAAAAGGAAACTTTCTGTTTCCTTTCAAATGGCACAACAAGGCAAACCCCTTTCTTCGCCTACCTGTTCAACAGGCCCTGGCAAAAATTATTCTTTAATGTTATTCTATCAGTTTTTGAAACCTATAGAACATGACCTTATTCCTAACGACCATAAAAAAATACAAGACATTTCTTTTCCTAATCAATCAATTTATGTGTGAAACACAATTTTAAAAAATACCAGTGAGCTCTGTGTCAGTGAATTCAAATTATTAATTCTCGTCAAGAGCAATACATTTTGGCCATAATTTGAAGAACAAGTTTTTGCACATGTTTGATACTGTGTTCATGAAAGCTCAAATAACCATGATTGGAAATAGTGAAATTTTAATTCTTCCTACATTTCTCAGACCCAGATAATATTACAAAAGCATCTATTTACATGCTAAGACTCACACATTCAAAATTAATTTTCTCTATTATATTTCATGCCAGTGGTGGCAGGGGCTAGTCTGTCAGGGTTCCACTATGGCCTGAAGCTAGAGGAAGCAAAAGAATTAATTTTGGAAAATTTTTCAAGGTGCATGAAATAAAAGAAAGTGACTTTGTGTCTTTCCTAGCAGCTGAGTGGAAGCACTGTCATTTCCGAGTCATACAAACTAACATAGCTAAGGATTTCCATCATCCTTGTGTCTTAAAGTAGTTCACATTTTTTAAGGCAAGTTGTCCAGTGTTCTTCCTCTGCATGATTGTCTATGAATGTAAGTTTTTAGATTATGTATCTGTTAAGAAAGTTTTAGTTTTAAATGAAATAGATAAATACATACATCGATACATCCATACGTAAATAAGTGGAAGGATATTGATTTGGACAACTTAATAGTCCTCGGGAAAGTTGGCCTTTTGAGTCACTTGATCCAGGCTAAAATGACCTCCGTGTCTTGTATCTGCTAACTCTGGGTTGACTGCTTCCTTAGGCTTCCACAAGGTGACATCCTCTAACCCCCCAGTAAGCCCACTCCCTCTCAGGGCTAGAGCTGTTCCAAGACTCACTGTGCCCAAAGGAGAAATCTTTCTCTCTTCATGCCCAGCCAAACCCATTTGTCTTGACTTGATCAGCTTGAGCTCACATCTCTAAAGCAGTCTCTTTGTTAGAGGGTGGATGTGTAGGTTGCCAGTGGTTTTCAACTGGGGATAATTTTGCCCCTCAGGATACATTTGGCAGTACCTGGAGACATTTTTGGTTATCACAACTGGAAGAGTGCTAAAGATGTCTAGTGTGAAGAGGCCAGGCATGCTGCAAAAAACGTACGATGCACAGTACAGCCCCTGACAACAAAAAAATGATCAAGCCCCAAATGTCCATAGTGCCAGTGTTAAGAAATCTGCCTTGAGCCAATCAGCGCCCAACCCTGGAGCAAAGAATGGTTCCAATCCCAAGTGAAGCATATACATAAAAATGAGAGAAGAACGCTCACTTAAGGTAAATCTGTATGTTCTTGACAAAAAATAAGAGAAGTAGATGCTGGGGAGATAATCAAAACTATTTATTGCCTACTCTAAAGGAAATTCAGTATTTTATGTGGAAGATTACAAAATGGTTTATTCTTTACTAGAAATAACAATGTCAGATGTAATACCGTATAATATATTACAGATATAACCATGGATATTATTTCTTCAGTGTTTTGCTTCCCACTTAGGAGTTCATCTACACACAAGAGGCTATATTTTGAGCTATGAAAATGTCACTAGATTGATAAGAAATGTGGCTTGAGAGTGTCTCCACAAATCATTCCTTTAGGTTTGGTATTGAATAACGGAATTTTGTGGATTTTCTCTATTCTATTTAAGTAAGATATTTCAAACAATAATCTTTGTAGATTTTTAGAAAAGGAAGTCTTAGAGATTTTTAGAGAAGGAGGTCACCAGTGACATTTCATTCTGCCAGTATTGTTGAAAACATCTTGCTAGACCACATCAGTCACCCACACACTGTTTACATTAGTAATTAACAGAGATAGGATTTTAGGAGTGCTTATAAGCAATGTCATCACTCCAACATTTTCCTCTTAATGAAATAACCAGCACAGTGGGGAGCCAACTGCATTTCCAAAACCCAGCAGGCAAAGTTAAATGGTGGAACAGAAACTGTTAAGTGTCAGAGGGAAGAGTTTAAGTACAAAGTTTGCTACTGGTGAAAATAAGAAGTACTCCTTTAAGGAAATGCCTCTTGGACAATCCAGTCCAGGAGTTTAGAAAACTTCAGGGCGTTTTCCAAATACATATTGCCACACATTTTCTAGTACAGCTCAAAACTGTGTGCTAAGAAGCCCCAAAGACTCAAAGAATCGGAATTCTCCTTTGCTGGTGAAGATCTTCTTCCATAAGACTAGAACCAGAATTATTTAAGTAGGCTCTTTTATATATTCCCATAGGTTTGGAAATAAAGGACTCATCTCTCAGCCCTCGGAATATTTTCAGAAAGAAAACTTGAACAGGGAACAGCAGCCCTTTGAAAAACTAAGCTTACTAACTCTCATTCCTCTTAGATTTTTTTTCCCCTTTTTCTTGACATCTGGCATTCAGTTTAATGGCACCGATGGCTAAGAATGTTTCCAGTCCTAGGTGAAGCACATACCTGAAAATGAGGGAAGAATTCTCACCAAAGGTAAATGTGTATGTTCTTGACAGAAAACAAGATAAATAGATGATAGGGAGATTATCAAAACTATCCATTCCCTCCTCCAAAGGCGATTCAGTATTTTATGCTGAATATCATAAAATAGTTTGCTCTTTACTAGAAATAATGAGGCTATCACAAAGACTCAAAATCTCAAAATCTTTGAGGTCTATGAAGCACCACCTCCCTCCACAAAAGCCAAATCAAACCAACCAATCAAAATTGTTCCCACATGGTGGGGCTTCAGTTTTGAGGGAAAGAAAACCAGTGGCTCGGTTTCAATCTCCCAGCGCTAAGAGCACTGGATGCCCTGTGAGCTGACTGCAGATCCTGCAGGAAAGAAGAGATGTTTGACACGCATTGAATTTGAATTCAAATTTAGTGTGTTACAAGCCTTGCATCTAAGGCCCTTGCAAATTCCCCCTCTCTTTTCATTGCTGGTCTGCGGGGACCCACACTGAAGCTGCAGGCTGGCGCTGTCTCCTGAGCGTGTGCTGGCACTTCTGACCTGAGACCTGATGTCTCCTTCCGTGGGTGCCTGCCCGCCACTCTAGGTCGAGGTCAAGCTAATGAAAGAAACTCGCTGTGGGAGCTCAGGCCAGGCTTCATCCTAACCACAACTTGTAAAATTTCTTAAAGTTTTTAATCAGTGGTATTTTTGAAATGAAATAAAATGTTCATAAAAGGTAAAAAGAGAAGTGCCATCACATTTTGCTCTTGGAATGAAATAACTAGTGAATTTTATGCTGAAATTTTTTAAATGTTTAAAATTTTACCTTATAATTTAGCAAAAAAAAAAGTCTTAAACAATGTAAAATCTCAAAACAATGTAAACTCTTGAATGATCCTTTCTTCCCCTTTCTGTACTTCAAATTGCACTTTAAAACTCAATAAAACAATTCCATATGTTCTACTATGAAAGTAATTGCTGCAGTTTTTACAGAGTCCTAGCATCTCTTGTTTGGTAATACATGTACTAAATGAACCGTTGTTAGATACTGCATAGTAAATAGTACAATTCATTTGTAACAGAAAAAAATATGTATATATTGCTTTTAGCAGTAACCGCTGTAAAATTATTTTCCATTTCAGTCTGAATAAAAAAATAGTGTATTGTAAATACATAAGGTCCATTAATCCACCAAAAATTAGAAAACTCTCATTAAAGAAAAAGTTACTGTGTACTAAAATGGATGTCAAAAGTTAGCCATTCTGGTCTTTTGGAAGCCTTTGAACTTGTTTTACTAGGAAAAGATGAGAAAGGAGAGAGTCAGATGTTAGAGGAAAGAGAAAGGCATTTCCATCCAGAGCTCTGGTATTAAAGAATGTTGCTAAGGAGCTGCTCCCAAGTTGTCAGCTTTGTTACCTGGCTGGGGTGTCCAAGCCAGTTGGGGAGAAGGGTAATGGAGTCCTCCTCACCCTGAGCACAGGCTAGAGGAGGGTGGTGTGTGTAGGGTAGGGCCAGATGGGCAACTTCCTTTTGCCTGTGTGCATCTGGCCTGGAGCTAGTGTTCACAGGAGCTCGTCTTTAGCTTGTTTCTTGCCATCCTTCACCATTTGCCATTTCCTCTGTCAGAGATTGTAAATCATTTTAATGTTAGGCCAAAATAACCTGTACGGTACCTCTGTTGTCCAAAAAGGTAAACCGAGGCATACCAAACCAAACTAAAATGACGAATTAATTGCTTGCTACTTGGGTAATCAGGGGTTCACAGAAGATTGGAACAAGAAAATGTAGTCTATTGAGAGCACTTCCGTTCCTCCTACCACCTCAATGAGACTTTGTCCAGACTCTCCTCTTACCTTTGTGCCTTGTGTGGCTCTTTGTGGTAAGATGCTTTGGTTTGCAGAACATAATGTGGAACAAAAGAATCCACTGAAGTGGAACCAAAAAAGAGAAAGGAAAGGCAGAAGTACTTTTTGCAGAATTTGGATCTTCAAAAAGTAATCTTTTTCACTCTTTGTATATATGCATTGAGTAAAGAAGACTGTTAATTTTGTTCTGTGAGAAAGAATTTGATGTTTCATGAGAAATGTCAATAACAAATGTGTGTCTGCAGCAATGCTAAATAGATAATGTGATGCTACTTCTTAGAAGCATCTGGCACTCCACTTGAGTTGGTCATAATAAATGCAAGAATATGCACTCACATTAATCATTCCATATTCTATATAAACACTGTAATGTACAAGTAGTTCTACTTATAGTCTAGGGATGCAATGAATTATGGGTGGTTCAAGATCCTTGATTTCAAACTAAAAGTGTAATAAAAACCCAAAAGTCTGTTCTGTTTTGTTTTGTCAATAAAATTACTTTGATACAAAAAGTGCAAGTTTTACTTTTCAAGCATCCAGCAAATCTCCAGGGTTACTATATTGAGGTCGTCCTTTATTAAAAGCTTATGTATGTGAAATGAGTATTGAAAGCTGATGCTGAACAAGTCCAGGCTTGATAGCACGAATAGACTCAAATTAACCACAGAGATAAGCTATTACTAAAGATACTTCACAAACGCAACTGTGCCAGGAATCATGCTAAGTGCTGGAACTTAAACATGACTAAAATACTGCCTCACTATAAGGAGGCTTAATGAAGGAGATTACATAAGCAATTCCATTGAATAAAATGAAAATGCGAGGCCAGCCCTGTGGCACAGCAGTTAAGTGCACACGTTCCACTTCAGCGGCCCAGGGTTTGCCAGTTCGGATCCCGGGTGCGGATATGGCACCGCTTGGCATGCCATGCTGTGGTCGGCGTCTCACATATAAAGTAGAGGAAGATGGGCATGGATGTTAGCTCAGGGCCAGTCTTCCTCAGCAAAAAGAGGAGGATTGGCAGCAGTTAGCTCAGGGCTAATCTTCCTCAAAAATAAAAAAAAGTGGAAATGCAGTGAGTGAGGCAGATAACTAAAGGACTAAGCAGGAAGGATCTTATTGTAGCCTGAAGTGGACTAGGAAACATAGAGGGTGAAATCTTAGCTGAGTCTTAACCTGTACATAAGAAAGGCATCAGAAGGACATTTGAGGGTAAGGGGTTATCATGGACTAAGGGGAGAAGTATGGGATTGCACAGATCTGAAGGGAACTAATGCAGTTCAGTGACACTGGAAGTTAAAGTGTAAATCAGAGAATAGTAAAAGATGAGGTATATAGAGGCAAAATAATGACCTTGACTCTCCTGTTCAGAGTACTGGATTTTATAATGACTGTAGTAGTTTGCTAGGGTTGCCATAACCAAATACCACAGACTGTAAACAACAGAAATTTAATTTCTCAGTTTTGGAAGGTAGAAGTCCAAGATCAAGGCGTTGGGAGCTTTGCTTTCTCCTGAGGCCTGTCTCCTTGATTTTCTGATGGCTTCTGTGTATCCTTCTCTCTGTATACCTGCTACCTCCGTGTCTCTTCTTCTTGTAAAGACACCAGTTCTTTTGAATTAAGGCCTCACCCTATGACTTCATTTAATTTTAATTACCTCTTTAAAGGCCTTATCTCCAAATACAGTCTCGTTGGAGATTAGCGCTGAAATGTGAATTTGGAGGGACACAAATCTGTCCACAACAATAACATGAAGAGGCCCCAGTAAAGGGTTTTAAGTGAAGAAGTAAAATAAACTTCTGCAGTAGGAAAATCCATATCTAGATGCATAATGAGGATAGATTTGAAGGAACAAAAGAATGGAGGCCTGAGAATCAGTTAGAAACATACAACAAGTTGTCCATATGTGAGAGGCTTAGTCTGGGGCAGTTGTGAAATGAATGGAGAAGGGGAGAGAAATCCATCATTAATTGGATGCAGAGGGTGAGGAGAAGAAAAAAGTATGAGATAGATCCCAAGTTTCTGTCTTGGGAAAATAGATAGTGCTACTCCCACAGGAGAACAGGCCTATCTTAAAAGGGAATAGATGCCTGTGTGACCTTCACGGCTGGAACAATCTGCCTCCGTTGCCCGCCTGCCTCATTTGCAAACACAGCTTTGCCCTTTTGATCTTGTCTCTATGCTCCCAACCTTGATCCTTCTGATCCAGCATGATGGTGTCCTTGAATATGACAGAGACAAACCACCTAACAATGCTATTAGTTCCTTCACTGATCAAGTTAACGTAAATATTCTTCCCGTTAACTTCTTGTGAAATGCTGTAGACAATTTCAAAAGTATATACAGAAAAAGAGAAAAACCTCTAAGAACGGTCAGCATTATAAATAAACTAAGGAAAAAAAACAAAACAAAGATCCCAAAATAACCAAACAAAAACTGAGGCAAATGTTAGAAAAGCAGAAGAAAAACAATAGCATTTTTCAGACTCAATCAATATTTGCTTATTTATGTATCAAGGTATCAAGTTAAACTGTGGTGGCTTTAGGATGATAAGAACTGTGTTAAACTGAAGATTTGTACACTGTTTAGAAGGTTTGCCGTGTTGGAGTGCTAGCTAGATGCAGTTAGATCTTTTTATTATTAAAGAGAAGCCATAAATTGGATTTTTTCTTTTTAATTTTTTTTTTAAATTTTTTTTTTAAAGATTTTATTTTTTTTTCCTTTTTCTCCCCAAAGCCCCCGGGTACATAGTTGTATATTCTTCATTCTGGGTCCTTCTAGTTGTGGCATGTGGGATGCTGCCTCAGCATGGCTTGATGAGCAGTGCCATGTCCGCACCCAGGATTCGAACCAATGAAACACTGGGCCACCTGCAGTGGAGCGCACAAACTTAACCACTCAGCCACAGGGCCAGCCCCCAGAAATTGGATTTTTATGAAAATCTGCTAAATTCTAAACTTTAAATCATTTTAAAAAGTACACTGTGTGGGTCAAACAAATTATATCTGAAGAAGGGATTTAGCTTGTATTTTATTGGTGTCTACTAGAAACTGGGGATTCAAATATGAATTATCATGAATGATAATTACTTCCAGAAGTTGATGAATGAGGCACTATTTCATCTTTTACTTAAAATTCAGTTCAGTCATTTAGGGATCTTAATTAGTGTAAACAATCTCTCAAGTTCACAGAACAGACAACATCAGAGTTTGTTTCAGTTTACTTTCAAAATCATAGCATGCACTTACGTTCCAAGGCTATTTGGGGTAGCGCTAGTGAAAGGAGGAGATAAGACCATCAGGGTATAACTTGGCAGCACATAGTG
Source organism: Equus przewalskii (assembly GCF_037783145.1). NCBI lineage: Eukaryota > Metazoa > Chordata > Mammalia > Perissodactyla > Equidae > Equus > Equus przewalskii. The sequence goes on along the minus strand of NC_091833.1, from coordinate 72,057,453 downwards.
GAGTTATGTCAAAGCCACGTTTTCATAATCATATTTAGTCAGAGCCAGATAGTAAAACAGTAAATTGTTATAGGCTTATTAGAAATTGTTTTCCCTCAGACATGATGTCATTAGAAATGGTATACCTTCACTTATTTGTAATTCAAGAAGATATTGCCTAAGTAAATCAAATGAGGTGAGACAAATTGTCTTTGATTTTGATAGTTGAAAAATATAGAAATTTAACTGTTTGTAAATTCCCAAATGTAACTTAGTTATTCAGGAGCCAAACATCTCAGATTTGTTGCTTAATTAATTCTTTTATTTATTGGGCTTTTTTGCTGGCCTTTTTGCATATTTTGTCATTTGTGTATAAGGAGATAATAGGAGTGAGAAGAAGATGAAATTTTCATCCATTGATTTTATCCTTTAAACGTGTCTTTTCTTTTTGTGGGGTGAGTATTTTATGGGAAGCCCTACAAGGTTATAGGTATGCTGAATTTTCTGTATCTTTTATTTATACTATTAATTGAGAATAGTCTAAATCATTGATATATGCAACAGCATAAAAATATGGCTTAGGTTAGAATATAACTGGAGGTTGCTAGTGGCATCCAATCCCCTCACTCATTGGCAGTGTTCTCGAAGGTTATTATCTTTTCCAGAAAATTAATATTTCATTGACTACCCATGAACTTATCTGGAATTTCTTGCTTACAATTAAGGTGAAAAGAGTAATAGTTTTTTTGTGTGTGTTAAAATTGTCTCTCTTTTTGTTTTTAACAGTTTAGCGGTTTGTTAGAATGTGCGATAGTGCGTCTTTGTTTGTGTTTATGTTGATAAGCTTTATCAACTGTGAAGCTATTAAAGGTATAGAGGAAGTCACAGGAGGGTTGAGGCAGGAAAGTCATTGCCAACAACATTCTTATTGGTTAGTTTGTTTGCCAATGTTACGTGGAAAAAGATATCTGAGTTCCAGATTGTTTAATGTTAAGATTAATTAAAATTTACTCATCAATATTCCCAAAGAAATCTATACTCATGTGTTATTCCTCACCTTCTGAAATAATAAATTCTATTCTGCAGACATGTGCAAACACAGAATTAATAAGCAAAGTAGAATATGCTGTATATGCTATTTTGGACTACACCCTAAAGACTATTTTAAAACCTTTATTAGGTTTCATAAAGTCATTTATAAGTAAGAATGTACCTGACTAATTTTCACAGCTATTAAGATTTAATAGTCTAGCTCTTAAAATTAAAGAGTTAAACATGGTTCTTTGGGAAAACACCCAAAACATTTGGGATTCATTTTTAAAGAATTGTTTCATACTTTGATATTATTTAGTTCAGTTTCTCTCTAAGTATGTGAGTATTTTAGAATTCTTCCTCCTGAATTTCCTTTCCTCTATTTTTCTGTACAATCCTGATTATGCAACCCGGCTTCACCTAATATTGTTATGTCTTAATCCTTTATTCCCTTGGGTATGCCCCATGTTGTTTTCAAATGTGTAACATTGAGATAACAAATATATCAAATTAGAACCCTCCAGCTTATGATCTGAATTTTAAAAATGGCCTGTGAGTAGTTGGTTTTCATATACAGAATGAAAGGAGCATAAATTTTCCATGGTTACTTTTCCTACCTTTTAATAAACTTATTCCCCAAAAGAAATTAAATCAAACACACATACAATAGGTACCAAAGACGTGTCATATGTTGGGTGATATGCATTTTTGTCTAAATAGAGACACTTGTGAAAGTGGACAGTGTTAGGAATTATGTTAAGATCGTAGTGATGTACCAGGAGAGTCCTGGACTAACTGGGACTTGTGTATGAAGTCTAGCTACCAGAGTTAATTATATTTTAATGAGCATTTCATGTTAAAATAAGAGAAGTGATACATGCGCCTCTTATAAAATGACCTGATTTTGTTTATAATACAAGGGAATCGATGATACAAACATTTAATATATAATTTTGTGGACTCTCTAACCTAGTACTTTTCTCTGAGATATGTCACATTCTTAAAATCCATTCTTTCTCCTAAACTTATGTGAGTAATGCATTCTTTCTTCATTTCCGATGGGTCCTATTTCCAAAGATTGCCCAGGGGTAGGTCGGCAAACTACAGTTGAGAAGATGTGTAATTTCAAATTTAGACATGACAGGTCACTTTCTTCTATCAGGACTAATCTTTAAAGGACATGATGGACAGCAAAAAGTTATTCTAACCTTGGGGGTGAACAGTGTTTGGTAGTGAAAATCATCTGGCAGATTAAAAGAATAACGAGAGTCTAAATGTTTGTTGAAGAGAAATGCTCTAGAAACAATTTCACAGAGATTATAGTGAGATAGTCAAATAACTACAGCATATCATATTTTTCCTTGATTTTTAGCAAGAATGTAGGCAAACATTCAGATGTTCAGTTCATTCTTCTAACGTGTTATCTGCTTATCAGTGGAAAGAAAAAGGAAAAAGGTTTTAACCATGGGGAACAGAACATTACATTAATACTTTGAAAGAGAAAATCTTTTAGTTTTCTTAGATTAGAAATTCATTTCGTAGAGGTCAAAAAATAAACACTGAAGACGCAGTGAGGTGAAGAATGTTTGCATGTCATCAGCTTTAGCAATTTGACTAAAAAGTGACAACTACTTATCTAAATCTTTTAATATTCTTAGGCATAGGGAAAATCTTTTTGTTGTTGCTGTTCCCCTCAAGTCCATTATGTCAAAATGTCAATATATGCAGGACCATTCTGTATTAGAGAGATGCTAGGTTCTCTCGTAAATAAAGTCTGCAATTTCAGCGGCTTAACACACAAAGTGTGTTTCTTGTGCATCTCAGACTGCAGAGTTGTAGCTGTGGGAGGTGTTTTCTTTCATATGGTTATCAGAGAACCTAGGATCCCTCTAACTTGTGATTCTTTTTTTCTCTAAGACCTAGGCGTCCCCAGCATCCAGCTAGCAGAACAGTCAGGGGACATGAACCAGATGCAGAGGAAACCTAACCACTCCTTGGCCTGGAAGGGTCACCCATTGCTTCCAGTCACAATCCACTGGCAAGGATTAATCAGATAGCCACACCTGATAAAGATGTTCTGCTGGTCTATAGTTTCTTTTGGCAGCTACTTCCCACACTCTCGAATAAAGAACATGAATTTTTGTTGAATAATCTGCTGCCTGTACCACAGTAACCATGGTAAGTTTAATTTGGTAGTGAGACTCCATTTGAAAGATGACGATTAACAAGCCCTGAGAGTAGTACCTCTAGGGAGCTGAGCTGGGTCCCTAAGGGGAAAAATATCTTCGGTGAATATCTCTTTTACATTTTGAATCAACACCATGTTGACGAAGTAATTGATTAAATATTAATTATTATTTTTAATTTTTGTGTAAATCTAATGGAAAGGAATCTTAGTAATCATTAACTCATCCACTCTAATGTTTTAGTGTAAACCATACACATATCTTATTCACTTAGCACATTATAAAATGGAAATTTGATCATTTAAAGAGAATAAAAGTTGAAAATATGAAATAGGATTTGCTTCATTTTCCTTTTGGAAAATGTTTCTACTAATTCACATGATGAGAAAAAAGTTCCTTTATTCTAGTCAGATTGAAATGTGGACAATCTAAGTGTACGATGAGTACTTTAGAAACAAAAGTAGATCTAGCTCAATACTTGGCGTGGTTTTGATATCATTCTATCTTTCAGCTATGAGGTTGTTGTGAATTTTATCAAATGAGGCATTTACTGAGGGAAGCCTGCTCTCTTCACCTTGTAAAATTGCCGGGTGATACAGTCTGCTAAAAGACTCCTTAGAAACCAGAAACAATAGTCAAAGGCTCACCAGATGCTAGATGGGAAAAGGAATGATGGTTATTCTCATGTTTTGTCCTGAACATATACACGTTTACCTAATTGTTGGATCAGCCAATAGTATGTAGAGTCTTTTAACTAGTTTCCAAAGAGTTCACCTTATGGTAATGACTTTTTCCTTAATTTTATGGCATGGTTGTTACCTTTGGTAGATCTAGCAACACACCTTGAGAGAGAATTAAAAATAAAGGCACTAAAAAAACCCCTTAAATGCAAAAATCAGTCTCCTTTTTATCATTGAGAAAATGGATTATGTTGCTATCTACAAAAAGGTGATGGATTTGGGCTTTTGCAACCTCGTATGCTGAATAAAGGAGCATTTATAGATTTCCCTGCTCTGAGCACTGCTAAATTATTTATCGTTATATCTTCCATGTCTGAAATGGGGTGCTCGCCAGTGTAGTCTAGCCAATTTGAACAGAAGACTGGCAGCCTCACGTTAGGTTTTATTAGGTGTAACCCCCAGGGCGTGACTGGTAGCTGCTGTCTACTTCAAGCGAAAAAGGGGAGAAGAAGAAATCCTAAAGCTTCTTTAAATCTCAACAGAGTGAATTTGTTTCTTTTTTATTTTATCATCCTAAATCACTATATAGTATGTCTATGTGCAAATTTAGACGCAGTTCCTACCTTCATAGAGCTGAAGTAATTTAACAAAAATATTAAAGGAGCATATTAGCTCCTGAAATTAAATTATCATATCCTGTGCCTTACCGTGGCCTTCATGGCTTCATATGATGTGAACTCCCACGTCCTGTGTGACCTCCTCTCCTGTTGTGTTCTCCATGCTCACCAAATTCCACCTGCGTGTTGCTTATGGCTCTGGATATGTTCTTTGTATTAGTCTGGGGAAGCTTTGCAGCTGACCTAAATAAGAACATAGTTTGTATTTCTTGCCCCTATTTTTCTTGTTTTGAATATTTTATTACAGAAAATAATATATTTAAGGCCTAGGCATAAAATTCTGTCTTCTAAAATTCTTCACTGATGTTTTCTAAGGATTGTTGTATGTTTAAAAAGTTGGTTAAGTGTGGGTTCTGCTTACGTACTGCAGTAGTAGATTCAATTATAATAATATTAGTACATTGTTAAATGAAATATATAAACCGAGGTACAAATATCAGAATATAGCTTGTATAAAAATGAACAATGTGATAGCCACACTGCAACTTGATACTATTGAGTGCAAGATTGCAACCCTGAAGCAAGAAGCACGTGTTAAATCCCTAAATGACACGCATCAAAACCGTCAGTGTGAATTTTTCCAAAATTTATTGGCAAGGATGCTTTATGGATAATGTTTATTCCTCACATGTTTAATTTTTAACAAAGTGGAAAAAAGTAGTATTTTTTACAAAGGAAATAAAATATCTAGAGCCCAACAAAATATTCCAAAGTAAAAAGATACTACCGCTATCTATATTTGTGATATTCACTGGCCCCAGCCTGCACAGAAATGAAAGTTGTCTCTGAAAGACTCAAAGGCTGCCAGCATACTACTCAATACAGCACTCTCACTAATAGCATTATGCATGCTTACATTGAGAGTAATCTCAAAAAAATTGAATTTATCCCAAGTGGCAAACTTCAGAAGGATCTCTTTCCAAACTTTGTAGCATGCAGTTCAGAAAGTGATTGATCTCATTAAGCAACTGCTGTTGTCTGCTGTGAGGCAGCTGATGCTTAAGGTCACTTCTTATTCTGTGCACCTTTCATCCCTACTGTGAATACTTTCACTGCAGGATGGGAGCAATCAGTTGAGATCCTGATGACTGAAATATAAAGGCGACCTTCTGATAGTTTCAACAAGCCACACTAGATTTAAAGCCCCTTTTAGCGTGGTAATCACCCTATTGCTAAGAGAATTAAGAGAAATTTGTCAAGTTTAATAGAGAAAGAAAATCCAGGGTGCCAAGAAAGGAGATAGTGCACATGGAATGATTCCCTCCAAACTTAGTCTCTACTTAAAACTCACCTCGAAGAATCCTTCCTTGACCTCCATGTCTAAAAGCGCATTTGTCCTCCTATTATAATCTATTTAAATTTTTTACTTTTTCTCACCCATTGAGAATATCAGCTCTATGAAGGTAGAGACTTTGTCTTTTTTGCTCACTGTGATATTCCAGTGTTTAAAAGAGAACATAAAAGACATTAAAAAAAAAAAGTATGAAGGATGGAATGTAGCAAGATGGAATGTACTACTTTCTTACTGGAACCAAACTAAGGAATTTTCTATAAGTCATTTCATAATGTAGAAAGAATTTTACAAGGAATCTTTTATAATGAAAAGGAAGCTATTCATTTATAGGAAAATGAAAGGAAAAAAGTAAGGGGCTGCCCGGTGATGTAGTGTTTAAGTTCATGTGCTCTCCTTCAGTGGCCTGGGTTCACGAGTTCGGATCCTGGGTGCTGGACCTACACACAGGGGCTCATCAAGCCATGCTGTGGTGGCATCTCCTATACCAAATAGAGGAAGATTAGCCCAGATGTTACCTCAGGGCCAATCTTCCTCACCAAAAAAAAAAAAAAAAAGGAAAAGAAAAGAAAAAAGGAACAACTGTTTGAAAGGAAACAAAAATGAATATTAATATAAAGTATGCCTAAGGATGATGATTTTAAGAAATCTATCATTACCTTGACTTATGATTCTTATAAGTTTGTAATAATTAAATTATTTTTAATGTGTCCAACATTGTGCTAGACATTAGACATAAAATAATGAGTTCGAGCATATGTCTTGCCCTTCAGTGGTTCACACTCAAGAAAGAGTCAAGAGCAACTAAAAAACATTTAAATCAATAACGTATGTGCTAAAATAGAAGCTAGTAGGAGGCTGTGTGGGAACAAAGAGGGGAAATGCCTTGCAATGTTAAGGGAAAGCTTTGAGAAAGAAGTACTGTTTAAGCTGAATTTTGGAATATGAGTTGGGATTTGTTGGTTGGTTAGATAAAAAGGCAAAACGGATCAAAGATGTGAGAAAGAACTTGTATATTCTGTTTGGATGTGTGTGTGTGTAGGTGTGTTATGTGACAGAATGGCAGGGGACTCTGATGGAGAAAGAGAAAGGGAGCAAATTATGGTTTTGAATGTAAAGTTAGAGAATACATTTTTAGTTTATTCTCTAGGTGATAGGAAGCTGCCAAAGAATTTTAAGCAGAGGAACATAACCAGGCTTGCATTTTTTAAAAATGATTTCTATGGCTAGAATGTAGCAAATAGATTGGAGGAAGACAATGTGGCAAGGTTGATATCTTAGCCCTCCAATGTTTCCCAAAGTTTGTTCAATGGAACGCTCGTTTTAGTGGATGGTCATAGAGTGTGTGTGAAAAAGGATTGCATGGTCAGGTATGTTTTGGAAATATTAAGTTAAGCAAAGATAAGCAGGTTTATTATTTGTATTATTGTCATTTATTATTGTCATTATAGTAATTATTATTACAGAACTTCATAGCAAATGCAGTATGTTCATGTGCATCATGAATCTGTAAGATGGGGGCATGTTATTTGTATTTTCTAAACATAATTGACCACGCATGGAACCATCTACTTTCCCTCTTCCTATCGACTGCCACCCACCCAATCTGATATGACACTCTTGAATTTTCAGTAGGGCTAGTGTTTAGGCAGACTTTCTCAACTGGGCTTCTGTGAGAAAATTAAGCCCTATAGGAAATTATTTGAGTAGTCTTTTGGCAATTCTCCCAAGCATGGGTCACACGTAGTACCATTCTAGCTGCATAAGAGTGAAGCTAATTCTTTTCACACGGTGAATGCCCTTGGACATTAGAGATTGATTCTTTTCTGGGATCCCAATTGAGAGGGAGACACTTTGGGAAATACTGATAGAGCTAATTAATTATGAGGGCTTGAGCTAAGGTGATAGCAGTGTTAATGAAGAGACTGCCTCCTACACTTTAGTGAGTTATTTTGTGGTTTCTTTGTGAATTTAGGGCTTGTATTGAAAACTGTTTTCATAGGTTTTCTTTACTGAAGATATATATTTGAATTCATCAGTCAGATTTTTTTCCCTCATAATCACATTAAATTACAGTAGAGTTCTGTTCAAATTCTTTTAGAGACACCTTGATATAAGGAACAAACTTGTTCTGTAGAAAATAATGGATAAAGGGAAGTTTGCCCTCTCAGAGTTTGGGAACAGATGTTTCAATAAAACTGGCTATTTTGTTGAATCACAGGAAGGACATTGGAAATATAGTAAAGATCATGTTGAACATTATGAGGAAATTAAAGACTGAGAGAAAATGGTCCAAACGATATTTATTTTTAAAGATTGATAGAAAGTGGTAGGAAAACAAAAACATGGATTTTGAGTAAGTTATGTCATCAGAATTATTAGTAGTTACATTATAACTGTGACTTAGGGATATGTTGAAAACTAAAACATTATTAGAAATGAAAGTTTTTAAAAGTAGTGTCTTACTGAAAATATGAAAATATGCATGGTAGATGCCTAAAACTCATAGAATTAACATTTTAAAGTACAATTTAAGGCCATTTATATTTTTCTTTTGAGAGTGAAAGCTATTGAATAGTTCAGTGGGCGAAGCAATTTCCTCGCTACTGGAGACTGATTTTCACTTCAGTAATCAAGAGGAAGGAATTTACATTTTTCTGTCCTTAAAAGATGTCAAGTAGAATTTTAAGGAACTCAAAGACCACAAGAGAGGCCTTGTTTTTCACAAACAGCTTGATTGGTGGAAGATTTCTTTTTTTTTTTTTTACAGAGTCTATTTGCCAGTTGGATACATAGTGTCTATCCAACTATTGACTACGACCACCCACGTTGACAAAGATTTCCTTTATAATTTTGATTGATACCTGGAATAGGAAGGCTGGATTTCCAACACTAGTTTATGACTTTCCATTCTGTCCTCCATACTATACAATGTAACTGATGAGAAAAAATAATCTTTTATGTTATTAATATATTATCTTCACTTCCATTGGTATCCAAAATTAGAAAATTTATTAATTTGGATGGATTCTTAATATTTAAACATGATCTTATCATATCCAATTTCTTCCTAAAATAAAACCCTATCTTTATGATATGGTGAATATTTCTTGTTTTTATTACATTTCATGAAAATCTAGACTTTCAGGGGTACTTTCGTAGGCAATAAGATGAATTTTGATTCCTAAGGATTTTGATCACAAAATACAGATGGTCTGTGGTTTTTTTTTTCCTTTTTTTTTTGAGCAAGATTAGCCCTGACCAAACTACTGCCAGTCCTCCTCTTTTTGCTGAGGAAGCCTGGCCCTGAGCTAACATCCATGCCCATCTTCCTCTACTTTATATGTGGGATGCCTACCACAGCATGGCGTGCCAAGCGGTGCCATGTCCACACCTGGGATCTAAACCTGTGAACCCCAGGCTGTTGAGAAGTGGAACGTGTGAACTTATACCACTGTGCCACCGGGCTGGCCCCCAGATGGTCTGTGTTGTTCGTTAGAATGGTATTTTCCCCATATTTTAAATATGGGGAAAATACCACCTTACATATAAACAGTATACTGATTTTATTTAATATGATGCTTATCAATTTTGATGTATGTGTTATCTTTGGTAAATGCTGGCCTTTAGAATTTTTTGGTGATTGAATGCATCTATATTTCAGTTGTTTTCTTCTCTCTTCATTTTAACCTTTCTTTCCATTGCACCATTTACATTTTCTTAAGCTTCAAAACCCAAAATCACTTACTTCTTTTAAGCCATTTCATGAACACTTTCTTTCTAGGTCTTTAATTCCTCTCATCATTCTTGATGATCACTGACTGGTTTTTCCATCTCTTGCTTTTTCCCCATAATTACTGTGAGGGCTTCTTGAAAGGCCAGCACCTCTGCAGCTCAATGAGAGGGAATCTTCTCCTTCAAAGCTGCTCTGTCTATAGAAAGGACAAGTAAGAGGCAGCAAAGACTTCAAACTGCATCTACCCCCAACTCAACTCACTTTAATGTTTCTTGATCAACGGCTCTACTTTTCATTTCTTGAACTGTGAAACTTATTGATGTAGCTTGAAACTGAAGATGTGCTCAATATTTCATTCCTTCAGCAAAAACCTGGACCTGTTCTCTGTTAACTTTTGTTATAAATCCCAATTGAATATCTACTCACCCATTTATCTTACTGTTTACCTATTTACTTTATCTGTTTCCTCCCCAGAGTCTCTCTGACTGCTCTGTATCAGCCAAATCAGAGAACTTGTACTAGTAAAGTCAGCTCAATAACATAGATTTAAAATCTGCTATTTAAAAATATTTAATACTGGACTGAGCATTAGGGCTTTGAGGACAATAAGACATCTTCTTGACTTTGAAGAGTTTAAAGTCTAGTGGGGGAAAAAAGTCACATCAGTAGATAATTTCAGCCTAATAATGTAAGCCCTGGAATTGGGGTGTGATCAGGGTTTTATCGGAATCCAGAAAGAAATTCTTGGCCTGAGCTTGAAATTGAAGGATAGCTTCTTGAGGAAGATTCTATCTTGGAAAAATAAGCAAAGTAGAAAGATATTTCTAATAGCAGAAGCCCAGAGATATGAATATAAGGAAAACATATTTTTTAATAAAAAGAGTGCTGTATTATTTTTGATACTTGTTTCGAAATGTTAATTATGTTTTTATCCTTGTAAAGTTTAATCAAACTAAGATAATACATAAAATTACTGTATCAGCTGTTTCCGTTTAACAAATTACCTCAAAACTTGGAGTCTTAAAACAATATGCATTTATCAAATTCACAATTCTGTTGGTCAGCCATGTGGTTCTTCTGATCTGATCTGGGCCTGCCAGGCTGGGGCTTGATGGCCTAGCATGGCCTCTCCCACAGTTCTAGCGACTGGAAGCCTGATTAGTTTGGTACGAGAGTTGGAGTGATCAGATGAGACCGCTTGTTTGAGCTTTCTTTGGTTTCTGGTTTCCAGGCTTCTTTATAAGGTGGTCTCAAAGTTCCAAAGAGCTGCAAGCAAGAGAGCAAGACCCAATGTGCAAGCACTTTTCAAATCTCTGCTTGACTCAGGTTTTGTTTTAATGAACCATTAACGAAAGCAAGTCATGTGGCCAATCTCAGAAATAATTTTTGAGAAAGAAACCCTACCTCTTTAAGAGAGTAGTTGCAATTCAATTTGCAAATAGATCATTGTATAGGGATAGGAACAATCTGTGGCTATCTTTGCAATCTACCAGTTACCCTGTAGACTTGATTTATAAATTTTATCATAATTTTATTCATTTTTTCATCCTTCATTGTATTGTTTTCAGACTGAAAAATCACATTCCAATTTGTCTTGGGGCCAATTATTAGTTATAAGTTTACGACAAGAGAGCCAATCTGTTTTTTTGTTTGTTTTTGTTACTACTAATTGAATATATTAACCTCCTTTGTTCTTTCTACTTGATCTTTTTTATTGTAATCTTCCATAAACAAATTCCCTCCAATACTTTTTTTCCCCTAGAAATCAAAGGCAAGAAACTAATTTTTTTTCTTTGGAAGGAGATATTGGAATTATTTTTTAAAGAAATTTCTTTGCTACTCAATATCCACATTTGCAATACTCTGTTTTTGTTTGATGGCTTTATTGCTAGGCTTTTGCAGAATGTGTTGTAGATATCTATTTTTCTGTCATGCTTTTGGATTTAAACAACTTTTATGATATTTTGGATCCAGTTTTTCCCTGGTGTCCAAAGTCCTCCTAGCTAGTAATAGAAACTCACAAGGTGGCTCATTGCTGCTTTCTGGCCACCAGGGTGCCATTCAGAGCAGAGCCACTATAGCCACTGCAGTTCACACTTGAAACTTCTAGGGCCTGACTCGTAGCTCATATTTTTCTTTCTTTCTTCACTCAGACTATACCAACTGTTTCAAAAGAAACACATCCTACCAAAGAACTTTACGTTCTGGAGAAGGCAAATTTAATTTCTTGAGGTTACTGCTGACTAAGCCAAAATGTGCTGCTCCTCACCGTGGTAGGAACAAAGAGTTAAAATTTTGTCCACAACAAATTTCTGGTGGGATTTTTACCAGTAGAAAGAGCAGAGCAGAGTAAAATTACGGAAGAAAATATTTAAAACCTACTCTTAGATAATTTAGGATATTTTTTTCTGTATTTTAAGAAATATATACACATATATGAATGTATTTATGTTTATATATGCATATAAATGTGTATATATGTATATATATATATATATAAATGTACAAATAAAATAAGGCTGGCTTTAGGCTTATTTCTTAAAAAGTTAGGGGGTTCCTTAACAATGTGGAAAAATACAAACAAGAACACTTCCCAGTAAATGTAACAGACTTAACTCATACAACGAATTTCCCTTCTGAAACCCGTACTGAAATGATAGTAAAGAGATTTTTACAATATAAATTCTACAACAATGGGAAGAACAATAAAGGCAACAATAGCTCCACAAGTTTGAAAGCTGCAAAGTAGATGGATGAATGGCAACTAATTGAGTATATTTGGGAAATTTCAGTTCTAAAATGACATTGCAGAAAGCCTGAAACCAATCATAGCTGAAAGTCTAAGGGATTGATGGTTCCAGGTCCCTCTGGAGGTAGAAAGTAAAAATAAAACTATTGAATAAAGCAAGTCGCAGAGAAGCCCAGGTACATGAATGCACACATATGTCTCTTGTATCCCTTTTACTCTCTTTCCCCATCTCTTATGCAGTAGTAGAAAAAGACACAGTTTAGTTAACTTATTTTCTATTCTTGTTTATAGTGTATGTAATGTAAATTATGACTTCCTTTAGGATAGTTAATTTCTGTAACTGTTATGATTTTATGGGTTCATTTGTTGTTTTTCTTTCTAATTTTCTTTTCCATTTTGTTTTTTGTTTGTTTTAAACAATAAAGTCCCCTCAGGACTTAAGGATTTCCTTCATTCAAAGAGTGCACATTGATAATGAATAGTCTCCTGGCTTTATTGAATTTTGATTAATGCTTTTTCTTAAAAAAAATTATTTTGTTGGTGAGGATGACTGGCCCTGACCTAACATCTGTTGCGAATCTTCCCCTTTGTGCTTGAGGACAATTTTCCCTGAGCTAACATGCATGCTAACCCTCCTCCATTTTGTATGTGCCACCACAGCATGGCTTGATGAGCAGTGTATAGGTCTGTGCCCAGGATCTGAACCTGTGAACCCTGGGCCGCTGAAGCAGAGCTTGTGAACTTAACCACTACACCACTGAGTTGGCCCATTGACTAATGCTTTTTTATCTTTTTTTCTTACTTCTTTTCTAGCTTCTTCTTTACCTATCTCTCTTCTCTATTATATAGCTTATTTTAATAACATGGATAGATTGAAGCCTGTTATTATCACCGATTAAATTCTTGTTTGGAGTTTAAACAATACCAATGGTGACGAACACATGGTAATAACTGATAAGTTCTAAGAAAGATGTTGCACCCCACCTTTTCCCCAGTAGAACTCAAGATGCTGTAGGTTTGCTGGAAATTTCTTAGTGTTTATAATTGTGAGAGTACTTTTCATGGTAAATTAGTAAAATCTGAATGGAAAAGGAAATTTTAGGAATTTTGAAATTTTTTTATTTTTAAAGAAACTTCAATGTTAGGATTTTATCATATAGACTAACATTTTGTTCCTCTTCACTCAACTTTTTTTTTTAATATTGTGCTTTTGATATTAATAAAAATCATTGTAAGTATATTACTCATTCTCAGTATAACTAATAGTATTCTTTTTTTGCTCAGCGGTGCTTAGTTAATTCTTCCCAACAGCTAATTTTACTTTTACTTACTGCCACCAGGATAGCAGAGCTAATTAATCTAACTACAAGAAGGCAGTTTTTAGGGTTTTTTTTGTGGTTTTAATTTCTGTTGTGAAATTTAAAATTAAAGAAGAAAAATAGTTATACCTCTCCTTTCCTGCTTGAAAATGGGAAAAAGGCAATTAATTTCTACCTCCAGAATTTATTCAAGTGAACACTAAGGGAATTGCTGTTTTCATCTATATCTGTACTTGTAAGCAAAATTTTGGTCAATTAAACTACAGTAATTACTCATCAAGAGGCTGCCTGCATGTCTGTGGCTGCTGTTGTATATTTATATCAAAACAGTGTTGCTTTCAGTGTTTTCTGAGAGTTCACAGAACCAAGTTTGAGGCATATGTACAAAACAAAAGTTTGGGACTGTATTTCTTTTAAACATTGCAAATAAAGTAGTCTTTTAATGGAAAATTATATACCATCATTGACCTGACATCAGCGAGCCACATCTCTCTGTTTTCATTTAACACATTCTGTAAATCCTTCTATATTCACTTTGGGGATATTCTGTTAAACTAAGAGAAAACTAATGCAAACCAATATGAATATTGATATTTTTGGCCACTGGATTAAAAAGAAGTCCATATGATGTTTTCACTGAGTGTTATAAAGGACTCATATCTTAACATTCTTATCATCCCTCCCATTTCCTCACAAATTCAGTCTGATCTGTTAAAATATCATTTTATACATATGTTGGGATAATGATAATGAAAATAACACTAATAATAATAATATAAGATGATGATAATGATGGAGAAGAAAAGGAATAGTTAACATTTATTAAATATTTGCTGTGTGCCAGACATTCTGTTATGTGCTTTATGTGGGTTATCTTATTTAATCCTTACAACAATTGGGTAGGTAAAAACTTTGCTTTCATTTTAAAAACTCGACCAGAGAGAATTTAAAAATGTTTCCCAAAGTTGTGTCACTAGGAAGCAGAGGGCTCAGATTGATATCAAAGCAATTATTTATTTATTTTTTTAATTTTATTGAGGTCATACTAGTTTATAACATTGTGAAATTTCAATTGTATATTATTATTAGTCAGTCACCATATAATTGTGTCCCTTATGCCATATGCCCACCCCCGACCCCCTTCCGCTTTGGTAACTGGTAATCTCAAAGCAGTTATTTTTAAGAACTCACTGTACTCATAACATACTATTTCCTCTTCCTCCTCAACAGTAAGTTTAGTCATATCATAAAGTAACTATGATGATGCCATTCTTCTCAGGCAGAATTAAGCAAAAATTGAGAAAACCAGCTGTTTAGTCTCCAATCTTTTCACCTCAGAAGGAAAAAAAGATTGGAAAATAAATGCTTAGTATCTTACAAAGGTCATAGTAATAGGCTAGTGATCAGGAAAGTGCTGTAAAAGATAGCTTGAAATCGCTTGCCTTTGTAACCAAGTATCGCTCTTTCCCATAGTGCCTAGAGTAGCATTTCTGCAATTTGAAGAAATGACCCAGTCTCACCTACTTTAAACCTTATCCTGCAGTCCCATTTTGTCTTTGCCACACATCTTCTCTAACTTAAGGTCCTCACTTTTTCTTCCCTTGCTCATTTTATCCATTCACACCTTCCTGTTAAAACTAGTCCTTACTCAGAAGGGTCTTGAATGCCCACGAGGCCATCCCAGGCAGTATGCTTTGGCCCATTCAAACGTGGGTGGATTAAAACATAACTTTATAAAAGTTAAAAAGGAGAGGGATTGTGTTCAAGCAGAGCTGTGTGGTCACAGCCTTATAATTTAAAAAGATTTTAATATGAATGAATTGGCAACACAAAATACTCTATCATCTTCTTTCATGTAGTTTGAATTTTAGGATATAATCTTTTAGAAATTCCTCTTTGTTGATTTCTCCAAAGAAAAAACACCTTCATCTTTCACAAACTGGTGCAGTCTCTTCCATCATTAGCTGTATTTGCCAGTAACCAGTATTCAGCTTGTCTCTGATCTTAATAATTTCAGCAAATATGTACTGTGTTCCTAATACGTATTAGGCACTATGCTAGGTGATAGAGAGAACATAGTCTATATAGAAGGAGACAAGTAATAACCCCAAGAAGTATTTATTAGTCCGATAGAAATGCTCTGAAGGGGGCCAACCCCGTGGCTGAGTTCGCCCGCTCCGCTTCGGCAGCCCAGGGTTTTCCTGGTTCGGATCCTGGGCGCGGACATGGCACAGCTCATCAGGCCATGCTGAGGCAGCGTCTCAAATGCCACAACTAGCAGGACCCACAACTAAAAATATACAACTATGTGCTAGGGGGCTTTGGGGAGAAAAAGGAAAAAGAAAAAAAAAAAAAAAAGAAGTGCTCTGAAGGAGAGGAGCACTGTTCTGCAAGAGTATTTAACAAAGGAATCTGAGCTAGTCTAGGAGGGTGGGGACGTGTCATGGGAAACCACCCTAAAAGCGATGTGAGCTGAAACGCAGGAGAAGGGTCAAGAGATATGTGGAGGTGAGATGGAAATAGTGTTCAAAGAAGAGGAAACAGGATGGCCAAAGGCTCTTCTGAGGAACTTAAAGACTCCATTTACAGTGCGTGACTGGTGCTCAGAGGGCAGGGTGGTGAAGGAGTACACAGTGAGGGTATCGATACGGGAGTGTCTCAGATCTTGCAGCATCCTGCTGGCCACATTATATCATGTTAGTTTACACTGAAAAGCAATAAAGCGCTGTTGAATGGATCTAAGTAGTGGTACAAAACAATGTTAGATTTGCATTTTGAAAAGATCTGGCTTCAGGGTGGAGTTTAATGGCAGGATATGCAGAGTGGATATCCAGATTGAAGTCAGGAAACAGCTCTTGTAGATTATTAGAGTCTAAGGGAGGGCAATAGCAGTTGGACAAGCAGTGATGGATAGGATATAGGATATGAGGCCATGAGATGTGTTCAGCGTGACTCCTGGGTTTTGTTTTTTTGGCTTGTATTGCTCAATGGATAACAGTAAAGAAGGAAAAAATGGAAGAAGATCAGGTTTGGGCGGAAGATTCATTCAGCAAGTATTTATTCAGTGCCACCTCAAGCCCTTCCCAACCTAGCTTCCTTGAAAGAATTAAGTCCTAAATGCTGTTTAAAGCATCCATTGTGTGTAATGAATTACTTCTTTCCTTTGTGTCTAAAAGATAGCAGTCTTGTAACATTCCTTGGAAGGACTGAGAAAATAGTCAATGAAATCATTTTATGTAGGGTTTAATTGAGAAAGACTGGCTTACTTTATGGCGGATACTATTCTACCTATGTTTTGCATATAATGAATATGAGATGTCTTTAAGCATTTGAAGTGAAGAAACATCATTGTCATGACAAGATTAACTATAACAACTTTATTTTATTTAATAGTTAAGGTACCTCAGAAACAGCTTACATATTTTGTTATATGTCATTAAGAAATACCTTTTAAAAACTTATAAAACATCTCCTTGAAAATTACACTATAATAGTAATATGCATCATTAATTTACCCTTTCTCAGATGCTTTAGAGATGAATTTTGTGCCTTCTATTAAAAAAAGCACATGCTACATATTTGCAGTTCTTTCTGAAGTATGCCAAGTTTATTCTTTTTGAAGTATGCCAAGTTTATTCTTTTTGAAGTAGAAAACTGGAAATTACCTTGAAAACTTTCCTGTGTGGTGATAAAGACCCCAAAATAATCTTAAATGTTGAAAATGAGATGTAGAAAGTGAATCAACGCCATTTGAACCTTAGATGTAATTACATTAAGGTAAAGTATAATTTTTCATCCAGTCATTCAGTAATTATTTATTTAATGCTTGGTTTATGCCAAGCAGTATTCATGACACTGGGATAAATCAGTAAAGAAACGAGGTAGAGTGTATGTGTGCAGGTGGGGTAAGTGAGGTTGCCATTTACGTAAGATGTTTGGAAAAACTCATAAACAAGATTGATAGTATTTGTGACAAAGAGTGCATGGACTTAGTTTTTAAACCGTTATTTCATGCTAATTTTTTGCTCTTTCTTAGACAGTAATCTTAAGCGTTAGAAGGAACAAAGCCTATGTATATTATTTAGTATATGGAGATTTAGATACTGGTTACCATGTTAATTTAAAATAAAAAAAATACATCTATAGGGGCTGTGGCTTAGTGGTTAAGTTTGGCATGCTCTGCTTTGGTGGCATTGGTGTGGTTCCCGGGAGTGGACCTACACCACTCTTTGGCAGCTACACTATGGTGGCAACCCTCATATAAAGTAGAGGAAGATTGGCATGGATGTTAGCTCAGGGCCAATCTTCCTCAAACAAAAAAGGAAGACTGGCAACTCATGTTACCTTAGGGTGAATCTTCCTCAACAAAAATAAATAAATATATATATATATATATATGTGTGTGTGTGTGTATATACACACACACACACACACACACACACACATCTATATATGCCAACCCTAATTAGATGTTTTCTAGTTTGTAATTTGAATATGGGTCATTTGTCCTTTCACAGACTTTATCATCTTAATGGAGGTCAGGCAGGGCAGATATATAAAGATGCATAATACTAAGCTAAGAACTTGGATGGGGTCAATACAGTGTGACAGGAGATCACACTGGTAAAGCACGTAACTCAGCATGGGTCTTCACAGAGAAGATTAAAGGAAGAATAATATTTGAAGGTGGAACAAAGATAAATAGAAGTATGAGTGTGGGTACTCTGGGCATATCGTTAAAACTAATTTTTAACAGTAAATACATACCGGGAAAAATATTGCATTAATTGACAATATTTTCTTTTGCTCTATTTTGTATGTTTCTGTATACCATAGAATGAAGATCAAGCAGTCTTGCAAGTGTGCAACTATTTAAGTAGAACTCTAAGTATTTGTAGAGTAAATTAAATGCCATTAAATTATATTTGCTCAGCATTTTGCAGTTTAGAATATATGTTTACATGGCCATTTATTTCTTCTTCATATCAAATGAGAAAACTATAGGTAGAGATATTAAATAATTTCTCATTTTAAAATCTATAGGAATCAAAGGACTGATTTATTTTTTATGATTTAATAATATATTCAGAGATATTACCATGATAGTGATTAAATGAATATTTTACACAGAATAACTTTTGTCTATGTATATCTTCAGCTCCCTTTCCTTTTCTCTAAATATCCATTTATTTGGATTAAACCACTTATTCAGTACTCATATTTTAATATAATTCATATTCACCATATTTCTTCAAACGTAAAAGCTGGGTACAACCAAGTTGTAGTCACTGACTGTGTGCTATTTATATTCTCCACAAACTTTTTGAAAAGGTAATTTTTTTCCCTTTTGATCTCTGTTGTATTATCCTGTCAGTATTGCCTACCCTCTGGCAAGGTTGAAGTAGTAAAATTTCTTCTTCCTCAAGAGGGGTCAAGAACAACAACAAAGTAATTAATCCTTAATTAAAAGTTGTATTTAAGGTCCATGGATATGTTTCCTAATTTATGCTTCTAAATTGTTTACTTTCAAATTCGATTTTCAATTATAGCTTTATGAAGGAAAACTCTGGAAGTAGTCTCGTGCTGATGAACGAACATGGGCTTTATAATGATACAGACCTAACTAAGTTAAATAATTTTTGTTTGGGGGCCAGCCGGGTGGTGTAGCGGTTAAGTTTGCACGTTCCACTTTGGCGGCCCAGGGTTTGCCAGTTTGGATCTTGGGTGTGAACCTACACATTGCTAGTCAAACCATGCTGTGGTAGGTGTCTCACATATAAAACAGAGAAAGCTGGGAACGGATGTTAGTTCAGGGCCAGTCTTACTCAGCAAAAAGAGGAGGATTGGCAGCAGATCTTAGCTCAGGGCTAATCTTCCTCAAAAAAAAATTTTAAAAAAGTAATAATTTTTGTTTGTCAATGAAATTACCTTTATTTAATCTCCCTGTTTTTTCCTAATCTCTAAAATAGGAATAATAATATGAAATATATAGTTTGTATGAAAATTAAATGAAATTTCATATACTTGTCACGCTGCAATGTGTCTGACATACAGATAGTGAACAATTGTATTTCCTTTTGCCTTCTAGTCTTCATTTATTGAATTAGACATCTACCATTATATTTGATCACCTAAAATAATAATGTATTATGTCAGTGAATAATTTTATTTTTTATTTTCATTATTTTTGTGTGTGCATAAGGAAGATTGGCCCTGACCTAACATCTGTTGCCAATCTTCCTCCTTTTGCTTGAGGAGGATTGTTGCTGAGCTAACATCTATGCCAATCTTCCTCTGTTTTATGTGGGCTGCCGTCACGGTATGGCTTGACTAGTGGTGCTAGGTCTGAGCCCGGGATCTGAACCTATGAACCCCAGGCTGCCGAAGTGGAGCACATGAACTTAACCAGTACGCCACCAGGCCTGCCCCAGTGCATCATTTTAATCTAGATTGCTCTTTTTCAAAGAAATTAGAAAAACCCTCTACCCCTTATTGCTTCTGATTGATATTAATATTTTTATTGTCCTTTCCCTCCTGTATCAAGGGACATTGTGATTCTGCTGTTCTGCAGAATTTTGTATCTTTACTTGACCTTATATTCATTTATGCCTTATTTAAAATTTGTCTTTACCACTTGTAGCTTGTGAACAATAAAACTCGTTTTTTCCAAAGTGTTCCCATATTTTCCTTCAGAGCTGGCACATTGGTAACTATTCTTAACAAATACTTTCTCTCAGTATATTGGAATTACAATAACAGATTGCATTAAAATAAGTAAAATAAATGGCGGAGTTTGGGTGCTTAGCCCACCCTGCCTTCTTATAGTACCTTAATTTCCCAGTCATTTAAACCCTTTTTTGCATTCAAGTTTCTTTTAAAATGTGAACACATTACTTTGAAGATTACCTCCGAGTCACTGTCATATATTCTGTGACTGGCAGGAATAGGGATTGAAGAGAGGAAAGGAGGAGATGCAGAAACAAGTCTGTACAGGTAGGGAGCAAACCTAGGTAACAGTGACTCTTGGAACCAATTGGTGCATGTTACATTGTAGCTCCCCATGGAGTTAACTTGATAGCATGGTAGGAAGAGGTACACAGTATCAGAGTGATGGTAATAGTAGTAGCCGCTAATATATAACATGGCTATGAGCAAGGTTTCTATTAATTTTATACAGCCGTTAAATATAAGTACTATTATTGTGTCACGTTATAATGTGAGAAAATTGGCACAAAGAGATTAAATCACTGTGTGTTAAATCATGCAGCCATGAAGACGTGAAGTCTGGATACCCATCTGAACAGCCTGATCCCGGAGTCTCTCTGCTCTTAACTATTACCCTACCCGGCCGATCTGATGAGCCTTACTGTCCTGACCTAGAGATACTACCACAGGGACTTAATGATTAGTAGGAGGAAAATAAGACATGTTTCCAATTCTTTGACAAAGTATTTGTTTTAAAACAAAGGCGATTTGGAAGAATAATGAGTATTTATAATGGGGTTTACTCATGACTGCGTGGATTAAGCAATTTTATTTAATATTATGCATCTCACTGTTGATGACTTTGATTTAATTATAAATGAAAAGTAAGAGTTTAAATTACAGTTTGACATCTTAACCTGCCGACTTGGGAAGTTTGGATATGGTTCCCTAGCATGAAAGACAGTTGGTTCTTTTCTCCTGCAGATTATTCTTTCCATTTTGTTGCTCCTATTCTTGTTGAAGTTTTCTTTTTGTTTTTTGTTTTTTTGTGAGGAAGATTAGCCCTGAGCTAACATCTATGGCAAGCTTCCTCTATTTTATGTGAGATGCTGCCACAGCTTGGCTTGATGAGCCGTGCTAGGTCCACACCTGGAATCCAAGCCTGTGAACCCCAGGCTGCAGAAGCTGAGCGTGCGAACTTAACCACTACGCCACCAGGCAGGCCCCTTCTTGTTGAAGTTTTGAGGGCAGTGTTCATTTCTCAAAGAGATGGCTATAAGGGTTTGGGAACTGCTTTGCCAAAACTCAGCATTTTCGACTCCAAAATATAGGTTAGGGACAGTTCTGCTTAAGAATCTCAGTATTAAAGAAAATAAAATTGGATGTTGCTCTTTTTGATAATATATAAAACCCCAGAGAATATCTACTGCCATGGCCTGGTAGTGGTACTTTCTGTTTACATAGCACCTATTCCTACAAAGCAAATATAACTTTGCCTGTGTCTGAGAATGAGAATGAGAGCCCCTGAGTCTGGAATGTGAGATCTTGCGACCGCATTTGACTAACAAATTGATGCTGAAGAGACTAGTGAGACTTTGGTGAGAATGATATGATTTGCAGATCAGGAAGGTGAGAATGAGTGAAACTTACCATGTACAGATGGAGACTCTCTTTAGGAACATTTTTGCCTTAAAAGTGGTATAGAGATAGAAAAGATTCATTTTCATTTTCTGAAAGGACAATTTGTAACATTCACAAGCAATTGATTATGATACTATTAGAAATTAATAGTGATAAATGTATAACTTCACAGCAATGTAGTGAGATTACTGTTATTTCTGCCCCCATTATTATTAACTCTGCAGACTTGTACTTGTATTTAAACAACATAGATCTTTCATCTTTATTCAGGGCCATCGATTATTAGTATCTGAAGTTGTAATGCTTGTTTTTCCTCCATGTTAAAAACAGTCCAAGTAATTTGGATTCATCCAAAAATCATAATGCCGACTGCCAAAATGAGAGTCATTTGCATTGAACATGTGTCCTAATTGTATCCATGTGTTGGCATCATATCCTGTAGAGACTAATTCTAATCAATTCTGTCTAAACATTCTGAATTTCCCATCAATTGCTCTGCTAAGTTGTTGACAGAATTCCTGCCAATCTTTGGGCATGTGCCTCCCAGTACTGCCAGTTTAACACTCCAGAGTGAGGGGCACATGACAGATCTCTTCATTGATGTATTTTGCGGACCCACCTTAGTTAAATGTGAAAGATTACTCCTGCAAAATTGGTATTTCAAGGGTATTATACTTTTCATGGATTTTAATGTGCTGTATAGATCAGGACAATATATTATCCCAGTTTTCTGAACAGAATTGGCCATTAAATGATTATAATATGTTTATACACACGTAATATTTCAGGCATGCCTTAACCTTCCTAACTAATGTAATGTTACCTAAAAGGTGAAGTAATTTTTTCACTACTGACATTATTAAAATTTTGTGTATGGAGTATTATTCATGACATTTCTGTTTTAATTGTAGGTCTTTTTCCTGCAGGTGATAGGATCTCAGTAAGGAATACCTTGATTGGAAAAGAAAACTTTTTGGAAAAATATTGTGTTGTCAACAGACTTCACATTGTTCTAGAACAAAGAATTGTAAAGACGTCAGGGACGCAGAAGCTACATGTCTTTCCCTCTTCCTCTCGCTCTCTCATTCTCTTTTTCCCCCTTACTCTATAACTTTCTCTTTTGTTCACTCTATTTTTCTCACTGTTAAATGTCTCTTACAGCTAATGGTGCCAATGGCCAAAAAAGTCTCATAGAAATGACATTTACATGTCTGCAGTTTGAGAAACCAGCCAAGGCTGGCTAGCCAAATACCCAGAAAAGAACATTTGGGTTAGGTTGTAAATATCAGTCACAAAGTAGATATATATGCACTTTGCACACATTCATATAAGTATAGAGCCTTTTTTAAAAAAACAAATTAATGTACCACTTAATTCTTTATTTTTTTTAATGTATTTTTTTAAGGTATGCTTTTTGGTGAGGAAGATTGGCCCTGAGCTAACATCTGTTAACAATCTTCCTCTTTTTCCCCCCCCAAGTCCCAACACACACTTGTATATCCTAGTTGTAGGTCATTCTGGTTCTTCTCTATGGGATGCAGCCACAGCATGGCTTGAAGAGCAGTGCGTAGGTCTGCACCCAGGATCTGAACCAGCGAACCCCAGGCCACTGAATCAGAGTGTGAAAACTTAACCACTGGGCCATGGGCCAGCTCTGGTTTAGAGCCTTTATATGGACAGGGATATTGATGGTAGTTCTCAAAGAAGAGGTGGGCAGACACCCTGAAAGATGTCTCTTACATTATTTTTAGAAGATATTATAGTTCAATCCTTAAGCTTTTATGGTTGAAATAGGATCAGTTTTTCCTTTAGTAGCCACCTTCCTAGCCTAAATAATTCTGAAGACTAAGTAAATATTTATTGCATGATTAAATGAACTAAGTAATGCATAGTAGATATACATACCAGTATATATACTTATGTTGATAATACCGTTGTTTTCCTATGTCCCAAGCTAAAAACTGTGGCCATTATCTTTGACTAGTCCTTCTCTCTCATGCTCTCTTACAGAACTCTCAGAGGTTTTTCTAGTTGTTGTTCCTTCACCCTGCTTAATGAATTTGTACCTTTCTCAGTATTTCCAGTAGCGTCTCCCTAATCCTGACTTCACCTAGATCAGCACTTTCTAAATTCGGTTTTGTGGAATAGTCATATCCAGTGAGATATTAATGAGTGTTCTGGGAAAAAAATAATAAAATGTTTCTACGGTCAAATAAATTTTGGAAATCTGCATACTCTATCACCCCTTGGAGACTCACAGTACACATTAGTGCTTTGAGAAGTTCTACAATAAAGAAATCTGTCTAATGTTGATTATCCCGGCATTTCTGTAAACATTTGACCAATGAAACCTCTTATCATGGACTATCTGTTAGTATCTCATGAGACTGGTGCAGGGTTTGGGAAATGCTGAGGTAGACTATTAAAAGGTATTCTTAACTGCTTTGTCTTTGTTTATTGTCTGTCTCAGTCTCTGCATCCTATCCATTGTTGTGGAAATAAGTATTATGAAAGAGCACCATATAATGGGCATATAGAAAGTGGTTACTCAACCTCTGTTGACTAGATTAATTACCTAGATGAAGAAGAAAATGAGTTTCATTAAAATCAGAAATTACTTGCTAAAGTGTAACATTTGTTAGTTACTAAAAATAAGCTGAAGTTAATTTCGAAAAAAGCAAATTTAACAAGTATTGTTTTACTGACAGACTACTATTTTCCATACCTGTATCAGGGTGGTCCTTTCAGGGAACTAGGAAACAAAATATTTAGACAATTTCCTACAAAATACACACCAACTCAAAAATAATAATTGCTAATAGTTAGGACAAATCAAACTGTATAAGTTTTGATTCTTACTTCCTTCATTTTTATTTGCCTTTATGTCTATTTACTTTTTGTTTAAAATGATGATACTAGAAGATGAGTTTTCCATTTTTAAACTCCCATGCAGAAAGATACTTATTTTTGTGTATCAGAAATTTTAAGGCCATAATAATTTTTTTGATGTTAAATAAAATGTCTGTGTGACAATTTCATAGTGTGAAAGTCACATTAAGAATGAGAATACAGGGTCCTGCCCAGTGGCATAGTGGTTAAGTTTGCATGCTCTGCTTCAGCTGCCTGGGGTTCGTGGATTTGGATCTTGGGCACTGACCTGCACACCGCTCATCAAGCCATGCTGTGGCGGCATCCCACATACAAAATAGAGGAAGACTGGCACAGATGTTAGTTCAGCAACAATCTTTCTCAAGCAAAAAGAGGAGGATTGGCAACAGATGTTAGCTCAGGGCCAATCTTCCTCACCAAAAAATTTTAAAAAAGAAAGAAAGGATGAGAATATGTTATTGAGTCTTTAAATCTCCATGAGTATTAGCTTGTTAAGTTAATGAAAAGAAGCAATAGTCATCATCAAAGCATATATTGTTTAAAAATCAATGAGAGAACTGCCCTCTGTATTGCTCTTTCCACTTTAATTTTTTTCTTCTCCTGCCTGGAAGCTTATGAAGAGTCTTTGTTCAGTCTTTAGATGTACCGTCTGGTATCATGCCTCTTAAGTCCACGATAAAAATGAGCTAGTGTCCCAGTCAACCTAGATACTGGTCCTTTACATTTTATACCAGGAAGCTAATTACTGTCTCCCTTTTCATAGTTTCATTACCCCTAAACAACTTTTCTCTTCGTGTGATTATTTTATTTCTCTTGCTAAGGATAATTGCACATAGTTCTTATTGCTTTCCTCAAAGGTATAAATATAAATTATGAATACACTGTAATTATTAGGTGAGGTAAATGACCTTTCTGGGTTTCCAGAGTGTTGATCTCCCATTGATCTATTGGTGGCATTGGTGTACTATACATGATCCAAGTTATTGATAATTTAAAAAACATTACTTCTTTTTTCAGGAAATAACATTGATAACTAGAAGTTTGGAGCTTCCCAATGATAATGGTGATATTCACATGTTACAGGTGAAAAGTGATTTATAGGTTTTCAAATGTGCCTTCAATATCTTATCTTATTTGGTCCTTGCTGCAACCCTGTGAAGAGTATGACTGTTATTATTTCATACAACGAAAGGGTGAACTGCATATTGGAGAGTCAACTGCACTGTGTCCTCATACACATAATATGTTTTGCAGCTGGGACTCCAAAGCCAGTTTTTCTTACTCCTTTATTCCCTGAATTAGTAACTTGATAAAACTGGACCCATGTTGCAGTTTTTAGTTTGAAAGTATGAGTATTGTTTGGAACACGCACTTAGGATTAACATCTATTTCATGTACAGCCCTGTTTAGTTTTTCTTGTACATGTCCCTTTTATAATGCAAAAATATGATGGACAGAATCTCAATATTAATGTTAATTGTAAGTCACTTCTGAATTAACAATCCTCTGTAAGCATATGATTTCATACCTTCTAAAGGCACAGGAAAGAAACAAGTATTAGTGTTCTGGGACATAAGAGCAGGAGAGCAGTCAAGAGCTCTTTGTAAAGTCAGACCACCTGGGTTTAAATTCACCCCTTCTGTGCTCTATGACCTTGCCCAAGTTACTTAATACTCATTTTTTTACCTGTAAAGGGGGCATCATTAAAGTATTTTCCTTGTAGAGTTGTACTGAAAGTTAAATGGCATATTATGTATAATGCCCTTAATACAGTGTGTCTATTTAGTAAACGCTTGATAATTTTTAGCTATGAAAAAAGTAGTAGAATGAAAACTTCAAACTATATAGAAGCCACTGGAACATCAAAACACATAGGCATGAAGAAAAAAGGGAAATGAAAAGGAATAGAAACAGGGAAATGAGAAAGGGTAATTACAAAGAAATGTGATGGGACTGCTGTTTCTATTTAGGATGGAGAATGTTTCAAGAGAATGTCCCTCCCAACCTAATAATAAAAACAAGCTGTATAAACTACAAAATCAGTTATTTTAGCCCATCAAAGAGTCAAGCCCAAAGCAACTGAATAAATTAAAATCTAAAATTTGACAACCGCCTCCTAGGATATACAGTACCCAAAAATGCTTTCATTTTTGAAATGTGGGAGGAGGAAGTCACTATGGATGCAGTAAAAAAGAAAAAACACCAGCTGAACTTTTAAAGTTTTAAATGCCAAATGTGGGCTGGTATAGGAGTTTAGAATTCTTAGGAGTCCTAGATACAAGGGGAATGTTTACTCGCTCCTCATTTCTCTTCCATTGGTCTTCACTAAGAGTTCATGAGAAAGATTGGGGTGACGGCAAGAGAACTAAGAAGTGCCCGCTAGGAGAAGCAGGCACACTGTCTGCTGTAGTCTTAGTGTGGAGAATGAGAACCAAGAGAAGTGCTTCTGCATTTTGGGCCTTACATTGAACAAGTGGCGCAGGCTCTCTGCCACAGGAGAAGGGGCAGGAAAGACCCCTTCATCTGCGGTGCGTACGCACAAGCCCGAACCTTAAGCTGAGTAGAGTGTGTGCTGGGGGGAAGGTTAGGAGATCTGCAGTTTCCCATGCAGCCTGCCAAAGTTTGAGGGCAATGGGAGAACTGAGGGAAGCCTCATAGGTGCTGTCCACTGGATGAGTCAGTGTCTGTCTTCCTTAGGAGAGGGAGAGGACAGTTGAGAGAGAAATCCCCTGGGACACAGATGCACAGAACCTAAAGATGGAGCAGGAGTAGGTGCCAGTGCACTGCAGGCAGAGGTCAGAACTGAGAGAGACCCCACGGGTACTCTGGGCCCGAAGTAGCCCTATACCACAGGGGCAGGAAAAGGAGAGCTGAGATACACCTCTGAGGCATCTGAGCACAAAGTGGCACACCTAAGAAAAAAGGCACTTAGACTCCAAGTCCTGTGAAAGTGAAGGTTCTGATTTTGCCCTGGCAATTTATGCTTTTAGTGAACTGAATTTAATTAAAATAACGAAGCCTAGATCCATTGTATTAGTTTGAGGTATGCCATAATAAACAACTAGAGACTGAATGGCTTAAACAACAAAAATTTATTTTCTCCTGATTTTGGAGGCTACACGTCCAAGATCAAGGTGTCAGCAGAGTTGGTTTCTTCTGAGGCCTTTCTCCTTGGCTTGTAGATGACCGTCTTCACCCTCTGTCTTCACGTGGTCTTTCCTCTGTGTTTGTGTGTACAGATTTCCTCTTTCTATAAGGGTACAAGTCATACTGGATTAGGGCCCATGCTAATGGCATCATATAACCTTAATTACATGATCCAAAACTGTGTCTTCAACCACAATTATATTCTGAGGTACTGGGGCCTAGCGCTTCGACATATTAATTTTGAGGTGACACAGTTCAGCTCATAACACCTATCTAAATTGTATACTAGGTTGACTCAACCAGCTATACTAATAACCAGTCCAAACAAGAGATGTGCCCTTTTTTGTGTGTAAATATTATTTACCTCAGTCCTTATTGTTCTGTTATACACATTGTTCACTTTCAATCAAAAAATTACCATACACAAAAAGGCAAGGAAATTTGATCCTTTGCCAAGAGAGGAAAGAGTCAATGGAACCAGATACAGACATGGTCAGGATGAAGCAATTATCAGATAGGATTTAAAAATACCTATAATAAATATACTAAGGGATTTATTTGAAAAGGTGGATGGCGTGTGTGAACAGATGAGGAATTTCAGCAGAGAGAAACAATGAAAAAGAATCAAATGTAAGTACTAGAAATGAAAAGTACTGCATTGGAGATGAATAATTCTTTTCATGGGCTTATCAGTAATCTAACATAGGAAAGGAAATATCAGTGAACCTGGCCAAAGACAAGGCAATAGAAGTTTTCTAACTTGAGACACAGGGAGAAGTATAACAGTAACTGACTTCTGTGGAACTGAGTTTAATTAGAATCCCAAGAGGAGAGGAGAAAGAGAATGGGAGAAAAAATACTTGAATAATAACTAATAACTTTCCAGACTTTATGAAAATCATCAATCGACAGATCAAAAAGCCAGAAAACTTCAACCAGAGAGAAACATAGCTAGGCATGTTGTAATGAAACTCTGAAAATCAAAGAAAAAGAAAACTCATGAAAGCAACTGGAGAAAAAAAGACATTAAATATAGGACAAATGATTTAAATCATGGGCAGTTTCTCATCAGAAGCCATGAGATAATAGAATAGATAGGTCTGTTACTCTAGAATTAATACCCCACAAAAAATATTTTCAAAAAAGAAGGTAAAATGAAGACATTTTCCTAAATTAAAAAAGCCAAATTTTTCTCTAAGAGCTATCCATTACAGATATGCTAAAGAAAAAAGACAACTTCAACCTTCAGGGAAATGACACCAGATTTGTATCCAGTGCTCTTTCAGTAAAGATCATATGTCAGTCAATATAAGAAACTTATATAAATGGAATATATATATGAATATATAAAGGCATATACAGGAATATTTATATATAAACATAATACATGCATAAATGTATATAATACAATATACACATATATTATTAACCTTTTTAAAGACATTAAGTAAGGAAAAATAATAGCAATATAATGTCTTTATAGCATATATAGAAGTAAAACATGATAAGAGCACAAAGGATGAGAGGGTGATAATTGGAAATACACTGTTGTAAGGTTTTTATGTTTCTTATGAACTAAGAATATTTTCTTAAAGTAGACTGCGATAAGTTACAGATGCATATAATAATATTTTGAGCAAAAACTAAAGTCAGCACAGAGAGGCATTGTTATAGGTTGAATTCTGCCCCCTGCCCCCAAATTCGTATATAACCCCCAGTACCTCAGAATGTGACCTGTTTGGAAATAAATACAGAAATGTAATTAGTTAAGATGAGGTCATGCTGGTTAGAGTGGACCTGTAATCCAATATGACTGGTGTCCTTATGAAAAGGGGAAATTTGGACACAGACAGAAATACAGAGAGAGTGCCATGTGAAGATGAAGGCAGAGATCAGGGTGGTGTTTCAACAAACCAAGGGACACCAGAGATTTCCAGCAAACCACCAGAAGCTGGGAGAAAGACATAGAACAGATTCTCCTTCACAGCCCTCAGAAGGAATCAACCCTGCGGACACGTTGATCTCGGACTTCTAGTCTCTAGAACCGTGAGACAATTAATTTCTGTTGTTTAGGCCACCCAGTTTGTAGTACTTTGTTATAGCAGCCCTAGCAAACTAATGCAAGAACACATAAAAAGTCAATAGAGAAGATAAAATAGAATACTAAAAATAATAGAGTCACCCATGCCCAGAACAAGGCAGAAAGAAGGAACAGAGAAACAAAATACAGATTGGAGGAAATGAACTCAACCACCAGATACTAGAATTAAATCCAAACATTACAATAATTGCACTGAATATATATGGACTAAACACTCCAGTTAAAAGGCAGAAATTATCAGACTGGATAATAACTGTTTTTCATTCTCCTAAAAATTAATGTACATCAACTTTATCACCCAGTAATTCCAATCCTAAATATTTCTTTATGAGAAATGAAAATATATAACCACAAAAGTACTTGTACAAGGATGTTCCTAGTAGCTTTTTTGATAATAGCCCAAAACAGGAAATAGCCTAGATGTTCATCCATAAGAGAATGAATAAACAAACTAGTATATTCCAACAATATGAGATTACTCACCAATAAAAAAGAACAAACCACTGATACATGCCACAAAATGAATAATTTTCAAAAACATAGTTGAGTGAATAAACCAGACACCACAAAGTATATACCATATGAATTCTTGGTAATAGAAATCAGATGAGTTGTTTTTTTGTGCCAGTTGAGTGGGATTCAGTGGGAAGACGTTTTGGGAACCAGGGTAATAGGAATATCCTCTGCTTCATAGTGGTGTGGGTTAGATGGATCTAGGCATTTGTCAAAACTAATCAAAGTACATTTAAGGTCTCTTCATTTTATGTATGTAACTTGGAAAAAAATCGGAATGTAAAAAACCACATTTACTTATACTGGCATACAATCTTTTTTTTATTTGACTTTATCTTTGGTGATGAATGTACACCATGTTTTAATCTACTAGTGTAATACTACTACAAATAGTTAATAATGATTATGCTCTGAGTTTCAGTTTACGGAGTCTTCTGCATAGTGTTTTATTCAGGCTTCCCAATTACTCTGGGTCAAACAGGAAAGGCTCAGTATGATTATTCCTACTTTATAGAGGGGATCATGTCGCTTATATGTTTATTTATCCAGAATCAGTGAGGTGATCAGTGGCCAAGACAAACTTAAATGACTATGTTTCGACTCTGACTCACTCTAGTAAATTTCTTCTACTGAAAGCTCAATAGTATGTAAATTTAGCGTCGTCCCCTTCCCCCCCCCCACCTCGCTTAACTTGCTGGCTCTTATGTCTCATTTATGTGAAGTAGTTCTTGTTGAGCATCAGATCTCATAAGGCTTGGTGAACTGACCATATGTCCTAACCTAGCCATATTTGTACTTCTATGTTTTGTAATGAACCCCGGTTATTGAAAGCAGCCAGGAGACTGGTGACAAGTTGTGACAAGATGTGACTAATGACAAGTGTGAGACTATTTCTTATGTGCATATAATAGGTTTAGAAGTGGACGAAATGCCAACTCAAAGTATCTTTGTACTGCAAAGTGGAAAACTAATTTTTTTAAACTATATTCTTCTGACATCTCCCTTCCCCCACCTCCCCAGGGCTGTTAGATGTGTTATCATGATTATTAAACTTAGGTTGTTGAGGCCTTAGGTCTTTACAACTTCTCTTAAGAGAAAGATAAGACTTTGGAATGATGTTTAATGTATTATGTGAATAATTTAATATCTTCAAAATAAAATGATCATGCACAAAACTTTTTAAAAATGAGAAAAACTGTCTCCAAAAAATAGAATAAAATGTTACTGCTGCATTCTGCAATTGGTTGTCAAAACGTATATACTTGTGAGATCTCAGAAAGGGCATTTTAAGAGCTACGTTTGCAAGTCGACATAGGAAAGGGTGAATATAAATTAAAATCCTTCTGGAAAGTAGGTTTATCATCCAAAATAGGACTGATTCATTAGGAGAATTTATTTTACTCAATTAATAAAATATATTATAACATCCTGCTGAAGACTCCACTGAAGCAAGTATAAACTGAAATAGCAGAGAGGTCATAAAATCTCATTAAAAAGGATTTTAAAATTGTAGTCTCAGTAGTGGGTTAAATTAAAGAGAATGAGTCTACATATTTCTCATTCAGAATTATGTGTTCATAACCATAATTTTAAAACTTCAGTCATATAGCCCATATTAAATCCTAATTAATATTGACCATCTTTTCAAATAATTTTAGTACCTATCTAGATTTCTGCTTAGTCCTTCATGTTACAGATTACATGGAAAAACAATTGAGACCGTCTATATTTCACAGCGGCTAACCAGTACTCACACTCATTAAAGGAGAATGGAATTGTCTGAATAAATTACATCTGACTTTCCTGCTGACAGCTGGAATCTAGGGAGCAGTTCAGAGTATAATATCCTTACCTCCCTGAGCACGAAGTGGTCAGAATAGTTAACACCTCCTTTTACTTTCAGTAAACTGACTACTTAGAATCATTTAAACTACTGTGACTAAATCATTAGATTAGATCATGCTGCTGCCGCAAATCAAAGCTGTTCAATAAGCAGAATGTGCCAAGAGGAAATGATTGGGTATATCTTCATTTTGAATAGAAAAATAGCAAGAAAAAGTAAAATACAAATATGATGTTTTTAACAGATGCCGTCGTGTGAGAATGAGTTACATAAAGGATCATTCTGCCTTGACATCATCCATTGGAGGCCAGCATTGCCCTCTGTGGTGTGAACTAGAAAGGTTAATGGTGCCCCACAGAACATTCCGGTTTGCACAGTTAGCCATAATTGCTTTTTTAGGGCAGACAGTCTCATTATGTGGGGTTTTGTGAGCAAACCCTTATTTGCTATATTCTCCGTGGGATCTTATGGTTGTGACACATTGCCATTACCCTTTTTGATTTATTTGTCCATATCTGTCTCTTGTCTACGGAATAATCTGAGTGTGAAAGCTGCTTTTTATGAATTTATCTGTAGTGGTAGTGATCCCTGGCTCAGGACTTGACACATATTAAGGTGTTTTTTATTTGTAAGTAACACTTTTTCTTAAGAAAATTTTATTGATTTCCTTCACTCAGTACTTAGAAAAAGAAACCATTTTACGTCATTTTTTACACATATTGGTCAATAGGTCTCATTATCATTCTTGAGTTCTGCTTGGATGGGCTCGTTTTTTTTTCTTTTAAACAAAAAAACTGCTTTCTTTTTTTAGGATAAATTTATTTTCCTTTGCGAATTAAGCAGAGTTTGAGAGAATGGGGTTCTGTTTAATTTTCTTCAAATACTCTATGTTTTGGATTAATTGATTGATATGTCTTTCTAAAATTTTTAAGACTTTATTGTTTTTAAGCCGTTTTAGATTTACAACAAAATTGAGAGAGTACCGAGATTTCCCTTATACCCCCTCCCTCCACACATGCATGGCCTCCTCCATTATCAACATCTTTCACCAGAATGATACATTTTTTACCAAGGAACGTACACTGACATATCATAATCACCCAAAGTCCATAGTGTACTTTAGGGTTGACTTTTGGTGTTATACATTCTGTGGGTTTGGACAAAAGTGTAATGACATACATCCATCATTATAATATCATCCAGAATATTTTCACTGCCCTAAAAATCCTCTGTGCTCTGCCTATTCATCCCTACTGCTGCCCCACAATGCCACACACCCCACCTACTGCCCTGGCCACCATTGATCTTTTTATTGTGTCCATAGTTTTGCCTTTTCCAGAATGTCATATATTTGGAATCATACAGTATGTCGCCTTTTCTTATTGGCTTCTTTCTCTTAGTAATATGCATTTAAATTTCTTCCATGTCTTCTCATGGCTTGATAGCTCATTTCTTTTTGGAGCTGCACAATATCCCTTATCTGGATGTACACAATTTATTTATCCATTCATCTACTGAAAGTTGTCTTGGTTGCTTCTGAGTCTTGTCAATTATGAATAAAACTGCTATAAACATCTGTGTGCAGGTTTTTATGTGGACATACCTTTTCAACTCCTTTGGTGAATACTGAGGAGCACAATTGCTGGATCCTACAGCAAGAGTGTGTTTAATCTTGTAAAAAACCGCCAACCACCAAACTGTCTTCCAGAGTGGCTGTGTGCCATTTTACATTCCACCAGCAATGTATGAGAGTTCCTGTTGCTCCATATCCTTGTTGCCATTTAGTGTTGTCAGTGTTCTTGATTTTGGCTGTTCTACTTGGTGTATTGTGGTATCTCTTTTATTGCTATTTTAATTTGTATTTCCCTGATAATGTATGATGTGGAGAATCTTTTCATGTGCTTATTTATCATCTGTATATCTTCTTTGGTGAGATGGTGAGATATCTGTTAAGATCTTTGACTCATTTTTTAATCATGTTGTTTTCTTATTGCTGAGTTTTAAGTGTTTTTTCTACATTTTCGATAACAGTCCTTTATCAGATGTTTCTTTTGCAAATATTTTCTTCCAATTCATGGACTGTCTTCTCATTCTCTTGATATTGCCTTTGGCAGAGCAGGAGTTTTTGATCTTTTATATTTGATCGAGTATTCTAGTGAGTAGTTTTTAAGAGTTGGGGAATGAAATCTACATGTGTTTTTCAGTTGACGACAAACCTTAATGAGTGATTTTTCTGTTCAGCTGTGTTGGAATTAGACACATTCCTTTCTAGGTCACTAAGTTAATCAAGTTAAGGATTAGTCTCCATTGTCATTCTTGCTGGTCGCAGATATTATTTGTATTAGGAGGTTTGATTTTTTTGGGTTTTGTGGGGGTTTTTTGACATTTTTAAAAAGTCTTTTCCTATGTTGAATAATCTTCTTTCAAGCCTTTGAAGCTAAATGTCTAATAAGCTGTGTTTCTGTTCTCTAATTGGGAGAGAAAGAAGAGTCTAGAATATGAAGCATCATTGCCTCTCATTAATGAACTAGGGAGGAAGATGAACAAACTGGCATTCATTTAGTAGCTGCCATTTGCCAGACACTATTAAGCACCTTACATATATCATTTTACTTGCTTCATCTAATCCAGTCATTTAGATATTGTTCCAATTTTATTGATGAGGAAATTGAGGAGTGTTGGATGTAGTGATGTTTTTTGTTTGTTTTGGGGTTTTGTTTTTGTTTGTGAGGAAGATTGGCTCTGAGCTAACCTCTGTTGCCAATCTTCCTCCTTTTGCTTGAGGAACATTCTCGCTGAGCTAACATCTGTGCCAATCTTCCTCTATTTTATGTGGGATGCCACCACAGCATGGCTTGATGAGTGGTGCTAAATCTACCCCCTGGTTTTGAACCTGTGAACCCTGGGCCCCTGAACTGGAGCATGCAAATTTAACCACTCGGCACCTGGCTGGCCCCAGAAGTAACCACTTTTAATAATCATATTTTAATGCTACATATATTTAATATATATAAGAAAATGGGATCCTTTGGTATATATTGCTCTGCAACTAGGTATTCGAAGTTAAAATACATTTTGGAAATGCATGCTAGTAAATATAGTGCTATCTCATTCTTTTCAATAGTTATGTATGGATGTACCATCACTTATTAATTAATGAAAAAATCAAGCTCATAAACTTTTATGATACTATAGTAAGATATGTATCCCTCTAGTATTTGATATTTTATTAATAATATGTAGGTCTATAATTTATTCATCCTTAATAGCAGCATCTAAATTTTCCAAATAAAGTTTTAATGCTATATGTCTCTTTTTATTCTCAGAATGTGTTTATCTTTTACTTGTATGCCTTCAGTCCTCAGTAAATTTATAGGTCAAACTTCATTTTGCCTTTTTGTATTATCCTTTATTTTCTGGAGGGCCTTTATTTCTTTTGAAAGATTTATGGTTTATGTACTTTGTAGAAGAGTTTAGCCTTTTGTCTCATCTCTTTCTTTTAATGATCTGTACTTTTTTTTTTAGCACTTAGCAAAGCACAAAACCTCTTCTGGGCTAATCCTAATGATTGGTTCTCTTACCATTTACATCCTTTGTTGTTTAAGATGAAGGTTTTAGAGAGAGTCCAATCCCTTTTTTGTAGATGAGAACAGTAATGTATCAATCTCAAGATTTTCTACCTGTCAGGAGCAAAGTTAGAACCAGAGCCAAGAACCCAGTACAGCTCCTGTGTCAGTTATTACCTCTACAACATATTGATCTACACACACGTGTGTGTGTGTGTGTGTGTGTGTGTAGCCGTGAATTTGATTCTCTCAGTTTGCTTTCCTGTTATAATGACCTTCATATTTTAGGAGGGAATTGTGATTTGTGTTGCAGTAGAGTGACAAAAATTTACTGATCTAGCCTTGTCCAGGCTTCACTGTGACCTTTTTCAGAATGGGCAGTTGGAGTTAGAACTGCAGTCCATTGTCCAGTACCGTTTCTGCCCTTTTAGAAAAGTATTATACCCAGTTAAGAATAGCCTGTATTGTAACAAGCTAACAGTGTGAAAGTGGAGAAGCAGTTTAGGGCAATGAAATCTACCAAGAGAAGTGAAAGCTTTTTATCTTTGTCTTGAACAATAGTATACGCTTTCATATGTCTTCTTATGTTATAAGGATGTACACTGCAAATTTATTAAGAGGATAATCAATAAACTAGAATACCACTTTATAAACTATAATCAAAATTAGACTTTGATTCTCTCTCAAACACATTGCTTTTTAAAAAGTAAATTTTTATTGTTGGTGATACATACTCAGTAACATTAGAAAAAAGTGCATTGAATGGAAGCATATTATAAGACTTCCAAAAATTTTACCAGGTTCATTATGAAGTCATATTATTAGCACTCTTATCTTGGCTGAAGTTTTTCCATTGTATATTTTTTGTAATGATATATTGCTAAAACTTAAATAGTAAATTCTAATTTTAATGTTTTTACCACAGTGTTTATATAAAAAGCTGTAAATATTAGCCTTCATGTTTTTGTAATTTTTTGTATTTTATTTAAAATTCTTTTTTGTTTTGTTGTTTTGGAAATGTTTTGCTGTAAAGGTGACCACCAAGTGAACTAAATGAGTAAATGGTAATAATTTGACATGGATTCTTATGAATTGAAGAAGAAACTTGACTTTCTGACTTCAAGGTCATGATGGAGATAATCCTTCACCTTACCTATGGTACATAAAATAATGAAAATAAAATAAAATATGAAAATAATGAAAATTAATATGGTTCCCATATTTATATATGAAGTGAGAGTGAGCTGGCAAAATCCATGCTTATTTTGCACAATAAATGATAGAGAATTTTAGGAAGAGTATCTTTTGAGCATCTTTTTGATTGCCTGCTTAAGAAAAACAAAGGGGAATAATAGAAAAATCCAGCCAGGGATCAGCGAGAGAACAAAGAGGTTTAAATAATATAATCAACCTCAATCATTGTGATTGTTGGACAGAATGATTTTCTTTAATACTAATTTGGTAGTTTTAAAATGTTGGGAGGAAAGATTTTAGCTTATGGAGGCACTTTCCATTTGAGAATGAGGTTAAAAATCTTAGCAAATCATTAGTGGTGCATTAGAAAGCAGAAATGACTCTTTTTGGATCATATTGCAAGGATAATTGCCATCGCCAAACAATGCAGATGGGGTGATGAAAACTGATAAATGTGCACAATGAATATAAATCCTTTTTATTTATACTATTTCCTAAATCACTAAAATATCACTAAATGTATTTCTACTGTACTGTTGCTTAAATCAGTAAAAAAATCACAAAATTGCTAACATTTCTGTGTCGTTAATTGTGAGAGCACTTCTAATATACAATAGCCTTATCCAGCAGTTGCAGTTTTGAAAATATATTTCAAGTGGTGGTGCTTTTGAGATTTGGAGTGAAAACTCTTCATAAAGAAACTAAGATTTCTTTTGGGGAGGGCTGAAAACATTTATTGAGTAATGTTTTTAAAATAAATTACTTTTTAAGATAATTTTAATAATGTTTCAAAAAATAAAAATTTTATTGGAAAAATAAAAAGAAATTATTAACCCAATTAAAAAGAGGTAATTGGATTAAGTATTTATTTTTAAGCAATGTTTCTGACAAAGTTTGTATATGCATGTTAAAAATGAATTTTTTTGTAATACTCTAATAACTGGAAAATGTATGAGAGAAAACATAACTTATTTTCTTTGTTTTGCTAAACATCTGTGGGATGACCCATAGCATAGATAACTTCATCAGAATATTGGAAAGTTTTTTTTTTTTTTGATACCAACTTATGCATGGAATGAAAAGCTATATAATTAAATTGGGGCAATTTTTTTGTGTTTAGTTATAGAATGCATAAGATCTTAATAATTATCTTTTATCTTATTTTTTTTAATGCTTTTGGGTTTATAATGATAATTCTCTCTCTTTTTTTTAAGTATGCTTTTTTTGTTGAGGAAGATTGGCCCTGAGCTAACATCTGTTGCCAATCTTCCTCTTTTCTGTTTTTTTTTCTTTTCCCCAAAGCCCCAGGACATAGTTGCAAGTCCTAGTTGTAGGTCATTCTAGTTGTAGGTTCTTCTGTGTGGGATGCCACCACAGCATGGCTTGATAAGCAGTGTGTAGCTCTGTGGCCCGGATCCAAACCAGTGAACCCTGGGCTGCTTAAGCAGAACACGCTAACTTAATCACTCGGCCGTGGGCCGGCTCCCTATCTTATTTTTTACACAGTCTGAAAGTTAAAGATATCTCTTATTGTTGATATCAAAATAGAAAATTCTTTGGATTGATTGATTAAATAAAGCAGAGGACAGCAAGTAATGACCCTTATTCCAAATTAAACCTGTTGCAACACAGCTTAATTTGTTTATCATCTGTGGAGGCTCTCTTGCTACAAAGACAGCGTCAAATAGTTGTGACAAAGCCCATCAGTCTCACACGGCCTAAAATATTTACTATCTGACCTCTTAAAGAAAACTTATGCTGATCTTTCAAAGAAATATATACACACAAACTATGTATATGTCATCACCATATTATGGTGTATTTTAAAAATCCCTTTGCAGAAAAATATTTGGATACAGAGCCAATAGGCTCCTCTAAGATTGTGTCCATTTATAATTCCCTGGCCTACAATATTTATAGTTTTGTTATAATTATAGCCCTCCCTTTTTTTCTTGTAAGATCATTTTTCATATAATGGCTGTCAATAGAATGATGAATTAATGCATAAATCAATTACTGAGCACTTGCTATATGTAAAAAAAGTAAGTTCTCATGATATAAAAGTGAATAATGTTGTTCCCAATCCAGTGGGAGAGTCACAGATAACATAAATCAACACATGCATTGTGTGCACAAGACAAGATGTAGTCAGGTCTGAAAGAAACTCAGCTATTGAGGACTCTCAATTGCAAGGAGCTCAAGCCTAACTTAAAATGACTTACAGAGAAAGAAATAACTCTTTTTACTGAAAAGTCCCAATTGACTTTAGGTCTCTCTTCATCCAGGTGCTCAAGTGAGGCAATCAGAAATCTGTCCTTCTCCACTTCTCTTGTCCTTTGTGTGGGACTTCATTTTAAGGTATTAGCATATTGGCTCCCAGCAGCTCCAGGCTTTAGTTCTTTACCTTTCAATCTTAGTTTTAGGTTACCAGCAATCTTTTTCCCAGTACTTTCAGCAAATATTCCAAGTCCAGATATGATTGGCTTCTCTTGGATTGCATGCCCATTCTTGATCCAGTCACTGTGAACGGGAAGATGCATTAGGTAGGCATGGTTCACATGCCCAAATAGATTGAGAATATGAGCAAATGATTCTGCAGAGCAAAATCCTGGTGCTTTTGTAGGGATGGGTGCTAGGTGGGCAAATAGATGTTGACATTGAATTAACCTGAAAGTTGTTCTAGGGAAATTTTTTGATAATGCACTAATTCCATATACTTAGGATTTCCTGCAGTGATCTTTCTGGGAGATATTTTGAGCTAAAAAGAATGTGGCTTTGTCTTTGATGATGTACGTTGAAAAAGTAGTCCATGGGAGAAGACTGTGCTAATTGTAATTTTTCTTGAAAATTTTGAATTTCTCATATTGTGTCCATCCTGGTAATTAGTTAATCTGGAAATTTGGAACTTCCAACAAAGCTTCTGATTTTTATCATTTATATCATTTCATAGTGATGAAAATTTTTATAACAAATGTGACTTTTTCATTAAGATAAATATATTTGAACTTTCTCTCAGTACCAAAAATTTTACAAAAATCTCTGTAAAATTTGTCTGAATACAAATATGACATGACTTTTATATTAAATTTGATTCTCTTGGGCTGGGCCCATGGCCAAGTGGTTAAGTTTGTGCACTCTGCTTTGGCACCTTAGGGCTTTGCTGGTTCAGATCCCGGGCACTGACCTAGTACTGCTCGTCAAGCCATGCTGAGGTGGTGTCCCACATATCACAACTAGAAAGACCCACAACTAAAGATATACAACTATGTACCAGGGGGCTTTGGAAAGAAGAAGGAAAAATTAAAAAAATAAAATCTTTAAAAAAAATTTGATTCTCTTATTCATTATTATGTATGAGGTGAGTTTTAAGTATTTCCAGATGAATATAAAATTGTTAATGTGCTGTAGGATAAGTAGCGACTTGAAAATTGAACGTTAAAATGTTTTAAAACTTTTGTCCTTCTTAGAATTCTATTTCATTTCATGTTCGATTATTTCTTGAAATAAAAGTGATTATGAAATTTGTATTATATAATAAGAAGACCTGAATCTACTTTAAAGAAAACTTTATTCTTTAATTGTTGTGTGGGTAAATGTACAGAGAGAAATGGAAAGGAAAATTGTTTTGGGGATGTAGTTCTCCAAAAATCATGACCTTCCAAAATGAGCTGCCTTTCATTATTATTTTCTTTTTGTGGCTCCTATCAACACTATTAATACCTAAAAGAAAGTATCTTCTTTGTGAGCAGTATTATACTTACACATACTATATGACTTGCCTTTTCAAATTCATACAGAAACCCTATGAAGTGTGGATACAATTATTATGTTCATTATATAGATGAGGAGTTTGAGACTTACAAAGTTAAATAACTTGTATATTGATAATATTGATATAGTGATATAGTGATAATTTACTGTCCCAGGATTCACTCTCAAATTTGCCTAATTTTTAGGCAGATGTTTTTAACTTATGCAAGGCTGCCTCCTTACCTCTGTCATATAATTTGAAAAACATTATAATAAAAGCAATAGTATATATATAAAATCTTCAGTAGCAAATCTTTTATGATTGCATTTATTAGAAATGTGTTTCCTCAGGCTTATCATTAAGTCAAGTCAGTATTAACTAAGATAAATAAAATGAAATAAAAAGTAAGAAAATACCTTTAAAAAATACTGTTACATTAGGAAAAAGTTACCTAAAGTTTGAGCTGCTTTTGTGCAAATGCCCATCTTACCTATTTAGCATTTTTGGCTCAAAATTCAGATTGTGGTTAGTAGCAACCGAGGCCTTCACTTTTCTCTAGATTGATAAATTA
The DNA here is from genome assembly GCF_037783145.1 of Equus przewalskii. Taxonomy (NCBI): domain Eukaryota; kingdom Metazoa; phylum Chordata; class Mammalia; order Perissodactyla; family Equidae; genus Equus; species Equus przewalskii. Next base: position 72,015,883 of record NC_091833.1, on the reverse strand, counting down.
ATTCAAAAAAAAAATTTTTTTTTTTTTTGAGGAAGATTAGCCCTGAGCTAACATCTGCTGCCAATCCTCCTCTTTTTGCTGAGGAAGACTGGTCCTGAGCTAACGTCTGTACCCATCTTCCTCTTCTTTATATGTGGGATGCCTGCCAAAGCATGGCTTTACAAGCAGTGCCATGTCTGCGCCCAGGATCCGAACCGGGGAACCCCAGGCGGCCAAAGTGGAACGTGTGAAATTGACTGCTGCACCACCAGGCCGGCCCCATTCAAAAATTTTTTAATCAGTGATTTCTATATGCTGGCTGCTATGGTAAATGATAGTATAAGATGGCAAATTAGACCTCTGCATGAGTCAAGTTCCTCACTAAGGTTTATTTTACTTTTCTTCTATGAAACTCTAAGTATAGAGTTGACTTTAATTTAATTCAGTAAAAACAAATATAATGTTATCATAGCTTTAGATTTTGAGCAAAAACATGTATTTTCTTTGGATTCTGAGATTCTAGATATATTTGGAATATATTTTACTCACTGGTATAAAAGAAAAGTACCTGCTTCCTTGTCAGTGTTGAAATTCAAGATTGGTGGTTGACTTAGTCCCACCTGTTTGGTTTTCTCCAGTAGCTTTTGATGCGTTTTCTTAATCATATGTTTTTGATGTTGAAATAAAGCATTAAATGTTCACTTTATTGTGAAAAGGGCACTCATTGTTTTAGTGAGGCATGCTTTTCATCTTTCAGCAGACAACGAGACAAATGTTATTAATGTTCTTTACTGCTCTCTTTTGGTTCCATCACTTGTATGTATAACTATAAGCCAGCATCTTAAAATGTCTTTAAAAGTTTAGTGTGAATCGGGGCCGGCCCCGTGGCCCTGTGGTTAAGTTCACGCGCTCCGCTATGGTGGCCCAGGGTTTCTCTGGTTCGGATCCTGGGCGAGGACATGACACCACTCATCAGACCACGTTGAGGCAGCGTCCCACGTCCTACAACTAGAAGGACCCACAACTAAAAAAAATATATACAACTATATACTGGGGGAATTTGAGGAGTAAAAGCAGAAAGAAAAAAAAAGAAAAAGAAGATTGGCAACAGTTGTTAGCTCAGGTGCCATCTTTAAAAAAAAAGATTAGTGTGAATCATTAGCTTAGTTTTTCTGTATGAAGTGAAACTTATATGTGATCATTTGCTGAGTGAAAAAAAAAAAGCCTTGCAATAAAGCTACACGAATTGGTAGAAACATAGAAAAAATATGTTTTGTTGCACTTTTCTTCATTTCTGCTTGCATTGTACTCAAGAAGTGCTTGAAGATTAGGGTAAATATTTATCAGACCCCATCTCCCTTAATTTTGGAATATAAATTTTAAAACCGCATGTTAGAAATGACTACGTAAGTGAGTTATTTGGTTCCTAGGTAAAATGCAAGTCAGGCAAAGGTTTTTTGTATTTTTGCCTTAACATTTTGTAGATGTTGGCAAGTTGAGATGTAGAAGTCATATGCTACATTCCTAGAGTGAGTCTCCATTGATGTAAAGAAAAGTCCATGTATGATTAAGAGAGCTGAAACAATGAATTTCCTCCCTTTAACTACTCCTCACCTGGTGGATACCATCACATTTTCTCGTTGACTACTTGTTCACGTCCATTTAGACATTTCAGATCTAGTTAGCCGTTGCAGCTGCTTATTTTTAATCCCCTGCTGTTTTCTCTCTTTGCTAAACTTCCACTGCATTTCTAAGTTGGCATGCTATTAATGGCAATCTCCCAGTATTCTTTTCCCCTTGTAAAAGCAGCAAACACATCCTTCAGTTTGCATACACTTGCCAAATGTCTACTTTTCTGATACTTTTTATTTGTAAAATGTGTTTACTTATCAAGTGGATTAAAATACTTGAAATATGGTAACCAATAAAAAGCATATGTGGTTTTTTCCCCCTTTTGTTCCTGTCCATTCTTGTACATTCCTTTTAGGCTTCTGCGTTTTCTTTCCATCATTTTTATGTAACTTGCTTCCAGCCCAGAAGCCATGAGAGTGGCTTTCCCTCAAGCTGACGCAAGTATCGCTCTATAATTAGACCACAGGGAATGCTGCAGAAGGAAGCAGCCACCTTCCGTCTCGCCTTTAGGGACTATCTATCATCTCTGCACACACTCAAACTTCATAACCCTCAAGCGCTAAATCTGCAGATGTACAAAAACACCTTAGGTAAATAAATGTTTATTCATAATTGCATGTGTTCGAAAATATATTGCCAATGGATGGTAACTGAAATCAATATCTGACAGTATGGGAGTTTTATTCACATAGATGTTGTTCTCTTTGGAGACTCATTTCTTTAAAATGTGGTGTAAAAATTCCCATTTAATACCAAAGGCCAAGAAATAAAGTTGTCTTTTTTTTTTTTTTTTGGTGAGGAAGATTGACCCTGAGCTAACATCTGTTGCCAATCTTCCTCTTTTTACTTGCGGAAGATTATCCCTGAGCTAACATCTGTGCCAGTCCTCCTCCACTTTGCATGTGGGACACTGCCACAGCATGACCTGATGAGCCCTGTGCAGGTCCGTGCCCAGGACCTGAACCCGAGAACCCTGGGCTGCTAAAGCAGGGCACACAAACTCAACCACTATGCCAATGGCCAGCCCCAACAAGGGTGTCTTTTTAATTCTGTAGCTAACCAACTAACTGACTATCTAAACCATTTCTTATCTTTGCTTTTCTGAGAAATTTGAGTCTTTCTGACTAATTTTGAACATGTCTCTTTCTTTGGAGAAGGAACAAACAACAGCCACAACAAAATCCAATTATATAAATGTATGTTTTGGATTGGAAATTGCTAAATATTTCAGACTATCTATTAGAAAACCAAAGGATGGATACCCAAGTTATTTCTTTTGAGGTTTAGGTTTATATCTTAATCTCTTTGGGGACAACAGAAAACACTGGAAAGCAAGAGACAGGAGTCTATTAAGAGTGCTGTTCTCTGCCATGGTGCCACATTATAGCAATGTCGCAGAGGGGCGGTGCTTGTGGAAGGACACTGGAGGTTTACCAGCAGCCATTCAGAGCTCCTATTGTGTGCACATCAACACAGAACCAGTGCTTCATTTGTCACTTTCCTAATGTAGATCTGCTGTAACTTCTGCCCCTGGTTGTGTTCTCTGTCTTAGTGGGTTGCACCACCAGCCATTCGATTTTCAAAGCTGGAGTCAGCCTTAGTTCCTCCCTCCTTTTAATTCCTGACATTCCAACCAATCAAGACCTTCCAATTTTACCACCCGAAATATTTCTTGGATTCACCATTTTCTCCATCTCTGTTATGAGATCCCTATGCCTATAGGCCTTTACTCCACAAATTCTAGTTCTCCAGACATGGCAAATTAACCTATGTTGAAAGCAATGAGAGCTTAGTATTTGCTTGCTCATAACACATTCCATGGTTCCATTTAACCAAATAGTTCACGTCCACATTCATTTAATACCTAGCTGGATAATGTTTATATAAGTCACATAATTTCCCAAAGCCTTGGTTTTCTCACTTATCCATGTGTACAGCCTTATTAGGGTCATTGTGAAGATTACGCAAAATAATGTGCATAACGCACTTTGTAAAGTGCTGAACACAGAGGAAGCGATCAATGCATGTTAGCTACTATCATTTATTAACATGTTATACAAAATCTTTGTATTTGAGCCTCTGTTCACCTGTCTAACCTGTTCTTTTGTCAGCCTGCACCTTCTGCTCCAAGAGCACCAAATGGCTTCTAGATTTCAACATTACTATGCTGTTTCAATTCCCTTTCTCTCTCTCTCTCTCTCTCTCTCTCTCTTTTTTCTTTTTTGGTGAGAAGATTGGCCCTGAGCTAACATCTGTTGCTAATCTTCCTCTTTTTGCTTGAGGAATATTGTCACTGAGCTAACATCTGTGCCAATCTTTCTCTATTTTTTGTATGTGGGATGCCACCACAGCATGGCTTGATGAGTGGTCTGTAGGTCCGTGCCTGTGATCCAATCTTGCAAACCTTGGGCTGCTGGAGTGGAGTGTGTGAACTTAACCACTACGCCACCAGGTCAGCCCCTCCTTTCTCTTTTTTCTTTGCCTGCAATGCCTTCTCTATTCTTTCACTAGTTTCACCAACACGACTTACTCATCTCTTAACAGTTAGTTCCAGTGCCAACCTCCCCCAGGAAACCTGCCCTGATATCCCCTATTCTGTCCAGGTTAGGTGTCTGTATTAGTTTCTAGGGCTGCTGTAACAAAGTACCACGAACCAGGTGGCTTAAAAAAACAAAATTTCTTCTCTCACAGTTCTGAAGTCAGAAATGCTTAGATCTCAGCAGGGCCATGCTGCCTTCGATACTCTGGGTAGAATCCTTCCTTGCCTCTTCATAGCTTCTGTTGGTGGCTGTCAATCCATGGTCCTCCTTGGTTGGCAGCTCCATCACTCTAATCTCTTCCTCCCTCAGAATATGGTGTTCGTCAAATCTGTGTCCAAATTTCTCTCTTCTTTAAGGACACTCATCATATTGGATTAAGGGCCCACTCTACTCCAGTCTGACCTCATCTTACTTCATTACATCTACAGCAAGATTAATTCCAAATAAGGTCATATGTTGAGGTACTGGAGGTTAGCACTTAAACACATCTTTTTGGGGGACGCAATTCAACCTGTAACAGTGGCCGTTACGTGTACTCTCATATCACCTTGCATACATACTTCTCTCATTGCACTTAACTCATTGAGTGTTAATAATCTGTTCATGTGTCTGTCACCTCTAGTAGAGTTCAGGCTCTTTAGAGCATGTGCCATGTCTAATCTATCTTTGTCTTCCTAGCCCGGGACACATGCAGGGATTTTAATACATGTCAGTTAAATGGATAAATCATTCATCCCTATTTAAAAAACAGGTCTTGTGAAACAAAAGATTACAAGGATTGATAATGTCAGATAATTCCTAATAATCTGATTTTTATTTTCCCGTTACTACAAAGAGAAAGGGAAAAGGAATATTCTGAATTAGGAACGAGGAGAATTTAATTCTTTTCCCAGGGTCCTCATTGTTAATGCAGCCTTGGGGCAATTACTTAATTTCTTCATGTTTATCTATAAAATATGAATGAAGGAAGTTAGAGCTTACAAATTCACTTTCAGGTATTTATATTTTGCCCTTTCCATTCTAGAACCACCAGAGACTTAATTTAGGCAGAAAGTAGGGGCTACTTATGAGGATCCTGGTATGTTATGTTTGGTTTTTAACCTGGAGGAAATGAATTGTCATGAAAATCAAGTTGAGTTTATGAAAAAGCTGAACTACAGCCCCAGTAGTGAAGCTGGTTGAGAAGGGATCCTGGAGATGAGAGGAGCACGCACAGGGTATGAGGCTGAGTGGATGCTAGAGGGAGGGAAGAGAAAGAGATTCAAGAAGTGTTGTTGAATGAATCTGTTGAACACTTTATCAAATGCCGCATAGGGTGCTATGGATAATGGAATCTAAAATTTCAGACTTTGGTAGAATGATACTTTTGATAACTATTGGAGGGTCTACATGTTTTTATCTGTGTATCTGTGCTTCAGTGAGACCTCTGTTGAGATTATTACATCTTGTAATTATAGCACATTTACATTTCCCTCACTGTTTCCCCACTTCATATTACTCTTGATGTAGGGAGATGACGCCCTGTTACAGTTGTTTTACACTTGAGTAGAGTAAAGCTCAGAAGGATAAATGATTTGTTTGTACAATTATTACTTTGAAAATGATCTTTTAATTCAAAATCTCTTTCTTAAAGTAAAGCAAATATGTAATTTTAATCTTACTTTCTCTGACTATGACCACACATATTCCATTCTCTTAACTACTGAAAAATCAACGAATGTTTCTTAATCATTATCTGTCTTCAGGGGGATGTCCTATAAAGTCAAAAATATTGTGTGTATTTGGAGATGGACGTGGTTTTAAAGTGCAGCACAGCTCTCCCAAACTAAATGGTTTTCTATTTCGTTTTCTGTTAATCAAGCATATTTTAATTAAGCTGTTCATGAATAAAATCTGATGGCATATTGGTATAAATATTACCATATATTGATAGTTTTAGTTGATGGTAATCCAGTGTGAAGGAAAGAAAGTGAAGCACGCAGTGCTAGGTGGCTTTTCTTGCTGAGTAACATTTCTACATTGAACCTAATTAATCAAAAATGAAACCATGCGGTTTGGATGTGGAATACTTTACTTGGTTGCATGTGAAGTTGGTTTTATTTTACTTGGAATTCCAAATTAAAGACTTAAAAGAAACTAATTTGTTTTAGAAAACATTTATTTTATCTTTACCTTTTTAATAATCACAATTTTTTAATATTATCATGTATCTTCGATTCAGGAAACCAGCATTTATTGAATACCCATGCCCTCCTGGGTTACATGTTGTGTTTTCCTGTATATTATTGCTTTTAAGCCTCAAAATAGTCATAGATTATAATTAAAATAAACAAAGATTGAGGCCCTGAGAAGTTACATACCTTGTCTTGTTTTTCACAATAGTATGGGTTCCAATGTAGGCTTCTGAATTTAATTTTAGAACACTTTCTATATCACTAATAGTATCTAACCTCTTGGTTCTGGATTTTTTAAGTATCTTAAAATTATTTCATGGTGCACGCATTGTTAGATGCCTGAATACTTCCATTGCACATTTTGCGTATTTTAAACATATGTGTAAAATCCATTGTGAATAATACAATATAAATCCTTTTAAAAACAGAGAAGATAAAATGATCACTTTCCGTTGTAGACTTTTTCAATCAAAAAACAAATCTACAACTACTATTTTATAGTAGAATTGTATTTTTCTTAAAAAAATTATATTCTTGAAAAAAATATATTCTTGAAAAGATTGGAAACCATTACCTTAACATCAGAGCATTGTCCTAGTTAAGTCTTATAATATATGTGAATAATGAAGTCTAGTAAGTGCATTGTAGGCACATAGTACGTATTCATAGAAAACTCTAGTTTTTATTGTGTGTTTGTTAATTAGAATATTCATGAAACTTTGTTTCTCTAAAGGAAACAATCCTTAAACAAAAGAACGATGTAATGACTGTTGAATAATATTGATATTGATTGATATTTTATCTGTCCAGTTTAAAATATAAGTAATGATTGTGTGTATTTCATTATAAAATTTTCTAGAAGTGTACATTAGGCATTCTACTACATATTTTATTTCTATTTCATATTGGTGATTTTATAATCAAAATGGAAACTCTAATAGAACACAAAAGTGTTTAATCTTGTTTGAGTTCAGAAATAAAAAGTTCTTTCATTTAAACTTCAAATTGTGCAGAATATTCATTAAATCATCTGTCTATATCTATCTATTTACCCATCCATTTTAAATGCAGGAGGAAACACAAATGCCAATCATTGAAAATGGTAACAAAGAAAATAAATATATTGTATTTACCTGTTACTTATTCTCTGTAAAAAGTAGGTTCTAATACCAGATTTTTTTGTTCCTTTTTCTCTTTCACCACAAACCTTAAATGGTTGGTGTCTCTCTCAACCATGAATAAATTATGAAACATATGTCCCAGATAATTTATTGTGTTGGATTGAGTATTATAGTCCTGTTTGAATATATGTCTCTCAGATATGGAGTAAGGACCACAACTTTGGAAAAGATCAATGTGAAACACTCTCTGAAGACAATGTCTGTCCTCATTATAAGATGTCATAAATTGTCATCACAGTCATTCTAAGATGGATCAACTAACACTGTTACCATCTTAAGCCCTTTAGCAACTGTAGCAGAGGTTATCCAGTTGTGAATATTTATCAGCTTTCTGGACATGTGGCAAGGTAGATTTCCATTGAACCAGAGCTTCTAGGTGACCCACACCTGTACATTATCTCTAGAAAGAGGCTATTTCTCATTTCCATATCGAAAATAAATGTAATGTTTCAGAGGCAGAGAGATGTACAGTAAATATAGGAGAAACTTTGGAAGAATTTTACAGAAAAATAACTTCCATGAAAGCTGGGTTGTATAGATGTTATTATGTAAAATTTTAAAAGAGTTAAAGTTATCAAAATATGAAGTAGTTAATATGTATACTCCTGAAAGAATTATCATCCTCTTTAAATTTTAAATATGCTTTGGAGTGATCTTGAAATAATAAATGTTCGCTTTGTTTTTAAAAGGAGAAAAAGTATTAAGGAACTGAAAAATCATATTTATCTTACATCTCAGTGATAGTCACTGTTGCTACAAATCCCTCATAGCTATTCTCTACATTTATGCATGCAAATAGCTATACAAATATTTTTTTTGTAATGTTTTCATTTTAAATTTCAATATGGAATTTTTTCTCATGTTGATAAAGGAAGAGTTACTATATCCTTTTTAATGGCTGTCTAGCATCACTTAGTAGGGATGCATTTTTATGTATTTAACCAGACTCTATACATTAAAATGCTCATACCATATACTTTCAAAGTAAAATACATACTGTGTTTTAAATTTGAAAAAAGACTTTCTTTATATGTCCCCACATGTTTTTTGGGAACTATGCTACAAACTTTATAATGTCTTTAATATGAGGGGCTTTTCACTTGAGAAGGCATGTTAGATACTGTTATTTGCCTACCAAAAACCCATCCTCTGACTGCCCCCACCTTCTTCCTCATTGTCATAACCCTGATTTGTTCACTGTCTTCTAAGCAGCCAGGTGCTTCAGAGGAGACTGGGTCCGTCTCTGGCCCTGTCATAATGAACCTTCACTGGATAAAACCAGTCATGGGGATGCCCTTCCCCTTGTGATTGTGTTAGGCATAGACATATTGACCTAGGCGTAGGCGCTGGCTCACTTTGGCCACTGTTCTTTAAGGATAGTCGGCTAAGAGCTTTTGTGTAGAACATCCCTACACTTAAAATGAGACACAAGATAGGAACTTTAATTTTTCTGGATTTTATCTCCGTGGAACCGCTGCAAATGCAGTGGCCATCCTAAGACCATAGGACAAAATCCAAGAGAATTTCATCGAATCTAAGTCACAGCCATGATTTTATTAAATCTCTGAATTAGCCAACTTGAACCAACCCATCTTCCAATTTTTAGTGTGTGAGATGATACAACCCCTGCTTTTAAACCACTTTAATTTGTATTTGCTGTTCTTTGCAGCCTAAAGCATTCTCATACAAATAGAAATGTCTTTACATATTTCTTGTATTTATTGCTTCCTGGGGATACCATGAATCAAAGCAGGTAGGATATATGCTTGAGATGAGTCTCTGTCTGATGTCATGATGACTTAATTCAACAAAGCCAGCCCAGCAAGCCCTGCTACCAGACGATGAAGCAACTCAGAGGAGAGGGACCCACGAGAATTATTGGCCTTCAGTCACTGGCACATGTGTTGATTTGCAAATACTACATATTGATGAAAAAAAAAGCCTAAATGACTCAGTATGGCATACCTCTCTTACCCCTGTCATGCGGATAGGACAATTTTGGAGCTCAGGGAAGAAAAGAATGCCTTACAGCACTCTTAGGAAGTATAATGAATTAAGTCTGTCTCTGGCTTTAAAAAAAAAAAGAAGAGTAGAACAACATAAATAGTCCTGGAAAATAGATTCATATATTAATATCCTAATTAATTCTTGGCAAAGTGGACACTGTCTTCATTTAAGAAAAATATATGCTTATAAAATATATGTACATATAAACTATTGCTCCTTTTTATTTAAGAGAAAATGAGCAATACCTTTACCTGCTGTACTTTCAGATAATGAATGTAGACTTGTACTCTGATTTATTTGGTTAACAATATATTGCAAGTAAAGAATGTTCAGCTCTGAAATGCTGCCACAAGTGGATGGTAATGAACTAATACAGATGTAATTCCAGTTATTTTTAAGTGAAAAGTTTTAAATAATTTTCTATAGCCATTGTTATAGCATTCAACTATTACTAGAAGACTCCAGATTAAAAATCACTGATATAGAACTCAGGACTGAAATGCTTTCCAAGCAATGTTTGTGAACATGTTAATTTTAAAACCACATTTTTATTTATTTTGGACGCATGCTTCTATGAATTGTATTCATGTGTCTAGCATAGCTGATCATTTTGTTTTTGGAGTGGGTTCCATAAATGTTCTATGAATGTTGACTGATGATTATGATAATTTGTTCTATGAAATATTACCCACAGACATGTAGAATATTTGGAAATTAGCCTTCCTTGCAAGATTACAACATTTTGAAACATTTCTATATTTTCAGAATATTATTGTCAATTTGAAAAATTTGCAGGAATAAGCCTCTATGGTTCATAAATTTGTAAATTTATGGTATAATAAAACAATCTGAAAAGGGTTCTATTTTTTAAATTGCCATTGAAAAGTTTAGAGCATAGGCAAATAATATCTTTTCAGTGCAGTAGAGACTTAGTATTTTAAATTAGATTTTGTCTTATTAGAAAGGTATAATAACACTGAAGCATAAGTTCCATTTAATATGAATCAATAGGGTTTCTTCAATAATTTTTTAATGTTTGATATTTCACATTTTGCAAGATTTTATCAGTCAAAAACGGAAACTACATCTGATTTCTGTAAAATGCTTTAAAATTTAATTTATTGTTCAGGTAAATCTAGCTCAGTTTCTAGTTCAGTAAATCAAAATTTATGCGCTGAGAATTCTGTTGTGGTAAAACAAAACAAACATATATCTTTTAGCCAAATTATACTCAAAACGTCTATTTGCGCTGCAAGATAATATATGTAACTGGAGGTCTATGCATCCTTTTAATAAATAAAACTGTATATTATGGATACATTAAACACCTTAGCCATGCTCTGCTGAAGTGACATGCATTTTACTATGAAAGACTTCTTCAAGGTGACTTCCTTATGAGAAACAGTTTTCAATATGTCTTTTTACTTAAATTCTTGTGGTAGGCTAAATAATGCCCCGCCAGTGGTGTTGACATCCTAATCTCCATAGCCTGTGAATGTTACTTTATACAGCTAAAGGAACTTTATACATATGATGAAGTTAAGGATCTTGAGCTGGGTGAGTTGGAGGTGCAATCACAAGGGCTGTTCTAGGACGGAGGCAAGAAGGTCAAAGAAGGAGGAAGGTGATGTCATGTCAGAATCAGGCCAAGAAAAGATCATGTGACAAGGGCCCACAAGCCGAGGAATGAGGGAAAGAAACCAGGAAAAAGCAAGGAAACAGATTCTCCCCAGAGCCTCCATCTGGAACCAACCCTGCCAACACATTGGTTTTGGCTAAAACCAAAGACTTACTTTGGACGTCTACCTCCAGACCTATAAGAGAATAGATTTGCATTGTTTTAAGCCACTAAGTTTGTGGTAATTTGTTCTGGAAGCAACAAGGAAAATAATAAAGTACCCTAGTTTCTATGGTCCTTCTTTTCACTCATCACTTTGGTCGACTTTTCACTTGCTTGTATCAAATTACATTTCACTAATGTAAAGGAATGTTCGTGAAATCACATATAAAAGAATATAGAAAGATAAAAGACTGGAGGCTAGAGAAGCACCTTGTGAATCATAAAACTTGGTTTACATGCATTGCCACAGTGTGTTCTGAAAGATCCTGCATTACTTTTAGTTTATGATTTAGAATCAATGTTCTCAAAAATGAAAACAAGTTAGGGGCCTTATTACTTTTGTTATTCTTCTTAAATTGCCACTTAAATTGTATGTGGACAAGACAGGCAAATTCCTTTGTTAATGCTAGGGGTGTACAAAAGAATGTTTTTATTTTTAATGATGCTGTTTGATTTCTTTTTCTCTGACCACTTAGTTCTCTTACCATTTGAGATCTAGATAATTCCTTTATGACATATCTATTCATATTCTTCCGTGAGATAATTGCCTTATCCTGCCAAGTCCAAAATGAATGCCATATCAACATGCAGAGTGACAGGCAGTGGAGAATAGGGAAAGTACTGTCTGAGGAGGAGAGGAGAGTTGTCCTGTCAATTGATATTGAGAATATTGTTGATAGTCACACACCAATTTAGGTTTTCTTGTATTCCTGCATTTCACCCTAGAATTAAAAACTACTACTTACCCTAATTATCCAAACCATTTTCAGGTTTTAAACATTAACGTATTATGATGACGGCACCTTTTTCTTTTTTAGCATGAACAGATAGCTTTAAAACATTTTCCTCTTAGAGCATAGCTCCTTCTTGTATGATTCAAACATTGATTTATCATACGTTAGATGCTGTGAACTACTTGTGTATAATAATTGTATCCTTTTCTTCATTACATATGCTTTTGTATAAATGTCATTTGATACATGCTAATGTAAATTTATATGATTAATTTTACTAACAAAAAGACACTCACAAAGCACCTTTTCTGTTTTTTTACCCTGTCGTATCTTGTCATTCCAGTGATTTTCAGTGGAGTTTTATATATTTACATTGCTGAAGCATCAATTGAGAAGTTTCTTAACATTCCCAGGAATGGCTTGTTTGTACAAACTGATTTTAGAGTGTAATAACATGTGATTGAAGAGTTTATTAATGGAGAACCCCTGTAGATTATACTCCCTGTACATAAATACGACAATATTTTATTTAAATTATTTTAATAGTACAGTGTTAGATTAGTAGAGCTGTGGAACCAACCATACCATCCTTATATGTCTAGTTTGTGAAAATGTTTTAAACTATTGTTATATTTAAGGCTCATTTTTATTTACTTCATCTATAAATATGTTGTAACCAAACATGGGATAAGGGGCTGCTAATTTTTATCCGGATAATGGAAGTTAAAACAAACATCACTTTATTGAATTTAGCAGAAAAGAGGCTGATTAATTTATTTCATATATAATAAGAACTTATCTGAATAATTGCCATACACATAAACCCAAATATGTCATGTTTACTATATGCTGCAGTATGCTGTCACAAATAAAGGAACTTATTTTGCCCAGAGATGACTTTTTCATTCTCATGCTTAACTAATTTCGTTCTTATACTGCTATGAACCATACAGGAATGAATTAGTTAGCAGCAACTGATTCTGTATCCTATTACTAATCATGTGATTATGTGTTTCCTCCCTGGCAGTCATCATAACACATCTTGTTAAGTTAATCAATATTTCTGTAAAATTAGTGCTAATAACCAATATCATTCAACATATTAAATAACATTTATTAAATAGACTTGATCCATAGATGGCAATTATACTTAAGTTGGAGATTTATATGTGGGTTGAATTAAAACAGCATGCTTGTGGTTTTTTTTCTTTGGGAATAGTCTCCGTATAAATATTCATTCACCCTATTACTCCTTCTTCCTTATGTTCAGAGATTGATCTTTCTGATTCCTGCATGCCAATTTGGGGTGAGAGGCCCTGGTTATGAAATGTTAATTTAAATTCAGAACCTCCTTGGAATGCCTGATCCACACCATGACTGAATGAATCCCGGGCCACTGAGATATTTCACAGCTGGTCTTTACCTTCTCAGATCATCACAGTACTCCTGAGAACCTAACAGAGTGAATTAACTCAGTTTCCCAGAGTGACCATGAAATGTATGACTCACGCTCTCTCAAGACGGCAGTAGCATGGTTTTCAGGTCATTGTTCTGGAGTCCAGTGACTATCATTAGATTACTGAGAGTCTGGAAAGTCATTTAGCCTCTCACACCTAATCCCTCCTCTGTGAAATTGGGAGTAGTAATATTCATCTCAAAGAAGAAGGGATGAGTAGGATCTATGTGAACATGTTTTCCAAGTTTAAAAGGTGACACAGCTATCGGGCATTGTTACTATAAGTCTTGGACTTTTCTTAGGGTATCCCAGGGAAAGTAGTTTGTATAAAACTAATGACTTGGCTTACAGTTGTTTTGTTTTTTTTTTTTTAATGTAAATCTGTTTTTCCTGTTTCTACTCTCAACCAAAAGAATTTGTGTGCTTTTCTGTGTGTCACTTCTGTGTTATAAGTTTCTCTCAAAAGGCTCAGTCTATCTGGAATGAAGTGTTATTAACCCATTCTGAAACAGATGACTAATGTTAATACTGATAACGATGACAACTACAACAACAAAAAGTCTGCCAAGTGCATAGATATGACACTTTATAATTTTTTCTAATGCATTTTTATAAGCACATTAACTTTGTGAGTAGTAAAATAACTGGCCCCCAAGTTATGTATGTGAAAATTGAAGCTCCAAGAGATTTCATTCAGAATTCTGTCTGATATTTGTCAGTATCATCTGCTTCTGCTGTATTTTAAAATTGTCTATTGTTGGAGTAGAAAATTTTTTATCACATAAGGTTTTTCTGGATAAAATACTGAAACTGTAGCACTGTAAATAAACCTTAATACTTTCATAAAATTATGACATTTTCTCTGTGAATATCAGTGGATTAGGATGCATTTGACCATATGATAGCAGTCTTTTCTCATTCTTTTTTGTGGGTTTAAAAAACATCTTTAATATCAGGGATACTGAAAATCATTTTAAATTTGTATTTATATTAAAAGTAAATAATGAAAAATTTGAGGTTAAAGCACATGAGAACATTCAATTATTTTATTTCTCTTTTATCGTCTATAGTATTTTATAATGAATTTACTTGTGACAATTTTGATGTAACTATAAAAGTACTCTTACTGGTGTAAATTGTTCAATAATCTTTAAAGTTAATTTCATTTTGACTCACAGTAACTCAAATCATTAAAAAACACACAAGAAAACAGACCTTTAAACTCTTGTTTTCAAAATATAGCTAGTCTTTAAACAATCAGTATTACTTATGCAGAAATAATACTCCAGAGATTGTCTGCCTCTCTCCTTTTGATTTTTATGAATCTTAATTTATAAAAAGCATTTGATATAAAAATAGTAATGAAAGGCAAATATTATATAGCATTGTTTTCTACAGAACAATGATGACAATGACTGCGATATGTTGTAGGTATAGCATGTTTTGGTTTATATTCCTCTTCACATTATCTCATAAATTACAAGGCTTTCTTGATTCATCTTTGGTTAAGATTAAGTAAGATATTTTGGACTCATAACAGTGTCTCATGTTTATAACAAATGATCACTTGTTTCAACTTTATTACATATGTATACATAATTAGTATTTTTATAACTTAGTATGTAATTTTTAAATTGGTCAATGCACATGTTTCGATAATTGGATGGATGGATGGATGTGTATAGTGCTCATATTATATTTTTTAATCTAGTCTGTGTAAACAACCACTTGAAATTCTTCTTGATTCAAGGTAACTTTCTGTGCAACATGTTAACACTTCCATAATTGTAAATTTTAACCTTTATGCCCTACTCATAATTAGGTAGTAATCTATCTGTTGATATCAAGCACTGATTTTTTTTAAGTAATAAAATAATTGCAATTGCCTTTCTATAGCTGATAATTATAAGAATAACACAGTTTCTAAGTGAATTTTATTATTAGAACAGTAGTAATTAGAATAAAAGGTTGATAATAGGGAGTAAAACAACAGCAGACCAAGAAAGAAAGTATTATATATATATATAAAAAATATATATAATATGAACATAGATATAATATATGTATAATTTGAAACATGCCATAATTTAATGCTTGGACATAGAAATGATATATTTACAGAATATTTACATTTCACCAAATTTTATCTTGTATGCTTCTTTCATTCTTTGTTATTTCTAGTTCAAATGCTTTCCTCATAATAGCCACGTTTTCTAAAACAATTACAGAAATAATTAGTATAAGTTTATAAAGCTGCTCATTGTGTAAAAACCCGCGATAGATTTATGAGTTTATTTTTTCAAGGAGTGATGTGAAAATTGTATGCCTTAACTATGAAAAACATGTCTTTTAATTTGAGACAGCTTCTTCAAGTGGATTTTCTTTGTAATAAGGAAGTATTGGTAATTTTTAGAAGTATGAGTACAATTAAATTGGCAAGCTAATCTGTCTGCAGTGCACGTGTGAGGATAGCCACATTTAGATTAATATATAATGTACGGCCACCTGATAATCATTGTCAGACATTAAATAGACACAAGAGAACTTTAGAACATGCTGATCCTCAGGATTAACTGTTACGCTAAATTGCCTGACAAGTATAGAATATTGGCTTTTATTAATCTCTCACTGATAACAAAGAATATATTTTTCAGCTTAAGACATTCAGTAATGAATCAGTTTTCATTTAGGGACTAAGTAAAATCCTCATTAAGCCTGGCAAATAGTAGCCTCAAGTAAACACAAAGCATTTTCACTGTAAATCAAAATGAGTTCTGCTCTAGATGCTCCTTATCCTGCCACTATCCTCGCCAGGATTCAGAGGTATCTCATATCAGAGAATGAAGCATCTCGTTAAGAAAGTGACAGAAAAATCTAGCCCTGAGGTATTATGTTTCTGTGATGAATAAACAAGAACATGAAACAGAAGATAACTAGAATGTCTCATCCTATACACCTAGTACCAATATTTTGGGTGGGAAAAACCATTATTTTCCACAGACACTTCTAATTATTGATAAATTACTGAATCTAGAATGTTTCTGAGTAAAATTTACCATAACAAGGCCACTCTGAAGTTATGTCTTTTTCATAGTAAGAATTAATTTTATTATATGTATGTTTACCCATGATTAAATGTGGGTAGCCCAGATCTAGTTAGCCAAAATACCACAAAAGATGCCTAGGTTTTATTTCTATTTAAATAGCAGTATTTGATTATTTTCTTTGGCGATTTAAAGTTATTTTAAATTATAGAATATTGACATTTGTGAATAGCAGTCTGTGAGGTTGGCATCATTATTTGGCTGAACACAAGGAGAATCAACTCTTAAAAATGATTTTACCCATGGGTTAGTCATATTAATTTATATAAATTAGATTTTAAGATATATTTTAATATTTAAATCTTAACTTTAACATTCTTTTTAGATTTGACTAAAAGCTTTTCAACACCATATTTTCCCTGCCTTCAAAATGAATGCCATAATAATCAATGAATTTATTTTATAACTGTCTAATAAAACTGTGTTTACATTTTCTTAATTTTTTTTTTGATGAGGAAGATTGTCCCTGAACTAACATCTGTGCCAGTCTTCCTCTATTTTGTATGTGGGACGCCACTACAAAACGGCTTGATGAGCAGTGCGTAGGTCAACACTTGGGATCTGAACCCACGAACCCCAGGCTGCCAAAGTGCAGTACGTGAACTTAACTACTATGCCACTGGGCCGGCCCCCTTTTTTTTCTTTTAATAGGAGTGAATCTTTCCTACCAAATAATCTTTCTTACCTGTCTTCACATTAACAGTATCCTGTGGACCAGTTATTGTTGCTTAAGCACTATTTAACTCTTCACTCAAAATCATGCTGTGTTCAATCAAGTATTAAATTAGTTAATATGAATAAACTGAATGAATTGATTTTTATGTCTAATTTTTTAAAAGTATATTACAGATATTTCCTTCATAAGTCTGAAACACTAAATTGACCAAAACCTTATTTAAATCTGTATAACAGGAGCTAAAGTGAAATTAGTATTGATGTTAATGATGATTTAAGTTTGCATAACTTACTATTTCTTCTTTTCTTTTCTTTTGCCTTCAGGTGCAATAACAGAACCCAGTGTGCAGTGGTGGCAGGTCCTGATGTTTTTCCAGACCCGTGTCCGGGAACCTATAAATACCTTGAAGTGCAGTATGAATGTGTCCCTTACAGTATGTATATTCCTGTAATTTTCTTATAAAAATAAGTTAAACTTTGTTTTGCATGCATTGACAAAATATTCTCCAAGAAAACATAAAAATAATCTCATAAATTATGTGAAAAACAAAACTGGATAATTTTAATTTTTCCAGATAATAAACCCTCCCCACCATTGGAAGGATTAGATGCTGCTGCATAATACTACAGCATTTAATTTGGAGTATACATTTCTGTACATCAGTACCTATTCTAAAACTCTTTTATACAAGACTATAAGTATTTAGAAAAAGGTTGAAAGAGTGGTATGTCAACATTACATCCTTCCAGGTCCAGGCAAAAGTAAATAATATGCTTGTATAGATAGTGGTATAGAAATTGATAAATTTTCAATTTGATGGAAGGATTATATCTAACCTTTCTGTGCTATCAACATTTGGAAGATTAAAAATATATTCATTCAGAGGGAGCAGACTGAAAATAAAATACAAGGATTCCATGAACTAAAGCACTCTTCAGAATGTATCTTTTACAGCCTCAAAAAGCCTGTCTTTTCAGCCTTTATGTCAGATAGGGTGTATGCCAACAGCTTATTTTTTCTCCAGGAATAATGAAGAATCAAACAATCAAAAATGAAACATTTTCTGACTTTTTTACCCAAAGGAAGAATCACCATCTCAAATAAAATATTTTTGATCTAACTAGTTAATTATTCATGAGATTTCTTAGTGAAGATCACTCAGGAAATCCTGTATTCTCATCTTACATATTCAGCTGATCCCAGAGGCATAAAACACCTGGGATCATAAACAAATCCCAGATTCCAACTTCCTTTGACATCTCAGAAGAAGTGAAGTGTCTGGGGACCAGCAAGTTTACTGAGCCAAAAGATAGTTCTAGACTTGCCTCATTTATGCTTATTTAAGAAGCAGCACATTGCTTGTGAGCTGTCAGTGTACATATTCCAATAATAACAATTTGGCCAGCAAGAAATGCATTAAAATTTTAAAATAATAATGAAAAAATAACAGAAAATTTTATTTTTGCTTTATTTATTGTGTGATTGATTAGAGAAAGTTTATCGAGTGAAGTTTTGTAAACTAATTTTCTTTGTAATCAAAAAGCGTAAGTGTATTGAAATCTCGATTGAGGTTATGCTTCTTGCATTGTTATCTCCAGAGACCCTTCTAGGAAAATATAAAGCTCATCCTGACCATTTATTATTCATTAGTGATATGTTAAAGAAATAACATTTGTAGGCCATTTTGGAACTAGGACAATTATATTTGGATTGCATAATAAGATCTTTTTGAAATATGTAGAAGAGCTGTTTCCAAAAGCATTTGATAAAAATATACAACAAAGTATACCTCATTTTTAAAGACAATTTTAGGAAGCTTACAATCATATTTTTGAAACATGAAAGCTAAAATAGAAATGTCAAATTACAGATTTTTTTCACAATTTTTAAAAATTAAAGATTGTCACAGCTGTCTCTTCAATTTTCTGTATTTCTTCAGAATTTCTTTGAGGATAGCTACTTGAAAATCCTCTGCCAAACTCATTCCAGAAAAGTCATCTACTTAAATCATTTCAACATAAATAAGAGCTTGCTCAAACACTTTTTGTGTAAAAGAATTAGGATTTACCACAGATTTCCTTTCTCTCTTAAAAATTTCCAGAGATAGTCAATTTGATTCCTGAATATCTTGTATTTACAGGTTTCTGGTAATCCTGAAAATTTACTTATTGCCTTAGAAGTATGTCCATATTATATTAAAGTATTTATTCAAGTTTTTTCATTAAATAAGAATTACGGACTTAGGTGCAACCACTTGCCAGATTTTATACCAGTTTAATTTGTATGGTATAGCATGATTGTGTTTATTTAAATTATCTTCGGTATACTTCAGTTAAAAGTATGATCATAATTGGGAATTCTTTTAGTAAATTTAACATGATTTTTAAAGCAAATAATCCAGAAGAAAGTATAAACTATAGTGACTCATTGGAAAGGTAGGTTGGTTTAGTAGAAAGACAACCAGAAATAAGGGAGCCCGGGTTTCAAATATATTTTGGTTACTTAACAAAAAGCCTGGGTCCTTAGCTCAGGTGAGCTATTAAAATTGTCAGGATCTCACCTTACAGACCTTTCCTAATCTGTAGTAAGTCGTGATTTAGATCAACACTGAGCTCTTTTCCTTGTCTCTAGCATAAAAGACACAGACTTTTCCAATGCTGAAAAGATTCACTTATTTAAGATCACTATCATTTATTGGCACTTACTACATGTCATTTACTACATGGGTTACATGTTTACGTACATTATTCTATTTAATTCTCACGGTATCCTCCCCGTTAGGCATGAGTATCACCATTTTACTGAAGAGGAAACTGAAGCTCCGTTGGATAAGTGAATGTCTCCTGTAGAATGTAGACTAGCTAGAAAATGGCAGCGCCGAAACTTGAGTCTCTCTCTAATTCCTCTTCTTAAGGACCTAGCTATGGTTCTCCCCATAGATTTTTCCCTTTGTATTTTCATTAGTTAATCAGCTTTGTTCAATATTTAACTCTTATAATTTTCATCAGTACAGTAATGGCACATGGTGAAAGCAAGTGAAAGATGAAAGGCCCTTTTTCTTAGTTCTTTTGCTACTTACTTTTAAAAGGTTTGTATTCTTTTCTTAAAGCAGCTGAATCACTGCAAACTTTTGTTTTCCCAAACACCTAATGAAGCTTTATGGCAAAAACTAGTTTGTGCTATCAAAATACCAGCCACAATTTAGAATGAGCCTCTTATCTAAGTAGTAACTTAAGAAGTTGTTTAAATTAGCTGTATTATAAGAGAAAATCTTTGTACTTAATATGCTTGTTAAAAGACCCCTGTTGTATTAGCAGAAGGCAAACTTCAGATTTAGGATTCAATATTAATATTTGAAAACTTTTGAGTAAACAGTGAAACAAATAAATAATGTTAGGTTCTATTTTTTATACAATTCAGTAATATTCATTTTCATTTTGAATTTAAGATGACAAACTTCAGTATATATAGTGAGATATTTAGTGTTTATGAATGCTTTCCTCTTAATATTGATATGTGGAAAAAATGTTATTGATATTTTCTTTCTTTATAAAGGCTCTGTGTGTGTATGTATGTTTCCATGGTTAGACTGATTTTTAAGGTGATACTTTTTCATGGAAAAATACAGGAAAAAATGAAAATTATAGAAATATAGAAAAACAAAAATATATAGGAAAACAAATATTAATGATGTATAAGCACATTAGAAGTAAGATAGACAAAAAATTCAACAAAGTTCATTGTATCACACAGGAGAGTAAAGTTAAAAATATCCACGGTTATCTTGCAATAATTTTTGCACAGTTTTAGGAGTCAGTAAATAGGTACATAATTGATAATTTCAGTTTTAGAAGAAACTTAGCTTAAATTAAGCAAATGATATGACTTTTTTAAAAAGATGTTGATAGAAAAGAAAGTAAGAAAAATTAGTGATTGTAAGCAATTTAGTGAGGCTGCCTTCTTTTGAGTGTCTTGTATTCAATTTTTCTGAATCGCCAGTTATAGTTAATCTTTTCTAAGTCTTAACTTCGTCCTACTGTCTGTATTTTCTTGTTTGGGTTCACAGATACTCTGTGACCAAATTTTGTACAAGTGAATCAATAGTTTTCTCTATTCCAGTCACACCTTAGTTCCAGCGTGACTTTTATAGCCTTCTATACTCTTTGTTTTCTTTTGAGGTTTCAATTTCCTCATTAGTGATATTTTCTCCCTAGGAGATGACCTAAATATTCCAGAGGTTAAACCTCAGGGCTTACCAATGCCACATTTTTGCCCTCTCATCTTCCTTCTCACCCCACCTCCATCACTTCTGGCCTGATTTGGGATGGAAATTGTGGCATCCTCAAGTAGAGCTTTCTTCATTCAGCCAGTTTACAGGGAAGACTTGTGTTAGAGAGAAGACAATAAAACAACTAATCACCTACTTAGGGTATTTCTGAGCAAAGAATCTTTACTTTGTATCCTGCTGACAATTTGTCTTTCTTCCAAGGCATACAATTTTACGCACATTACACTCAAAAAGTGCTTGTCTTCTCTCATAATCCGGTGTTTCTCTTCAGTCCTTTGTTTCTTCTCTTCAGAAATACAAAGCACATATTACTTATTCTAGCAATCTTCTCTCATGGTGGATTTTCTTAGGAAATAGATGGGGGAAGCACACAATTTGGAGAGCTACTAGAAAAGAGTGTGTGATTAACCCATCTTATGTTATGGCACTTACAGACTTTCTCACCATTCGTATTAGCCAGCTGAAGAGTTGTGTAGGTGATTGTCTTTATGGAAAGACATTCAAAATGAGTATTATTGGAAAAGTAATATTAACAAATAATTATATAATCTGTAAGTTTTGTCTTTTTTACTATAAGAAAAAGTGTTATACTTTTTTCAGCATTTAAAACAGAGAAAAGTCTTTAAGTATGTATTTAGTTATAAAAACTAAATACATTTTTGCAACTAATGTTCAAATGAGTACATACTTTAATATGTGCATACTTTGGTTCCTATTATGTAAATAAATAATTATGTATTTTAAAACATGCTGAAATTAACCCATATGTTTAATGTTTAAAAATCACAGAAATGTCAAGATATAATTTGATTCCCAATACCTCAGTACCTTTTCGACTTTCTGGCATATAGGAGACATTCAATAAATTAGTATTGAATGATTGAAAGAAAAAAGAAACTGTAGTCAAAATGGCTCCTACAAAAGCATGTTCATCGCTGGAATGATAAACACAAGAAACTCTTCTCTACAAACAAGACCTTTTTACTTCAAAAGGAAGATCTATGGTGAAAATGTAGATTATATGAACTTTAGTTTCTCCAAATTGCTTGTGATTGTGATTGTATTCCTCAAGAATGCTGCTAGCATCCAATTTATTTTTCATATTATTCTTCTGTATGTATCCCTTCATAAAATATAGCAAATATTGTCCCTTAAATATCACTCCCTTTATAAGAGGAGTGTCAGTTATGGAATTCTCCTTTTTAGAATGATATTTATAACAAGAGCAACAGAATTCATCCTTTCCTTTTTTTCTCCTTTTCCTCCCCACCAATTTCTCTCTTTCTCTTTCAGATAGTTTCTCTCTGCTTGACAATATCTGGCATCTAAGAGATAATTCATAAAGCTTTTGCAAATGATCAATGATTAATTTAAATTTTGTCTTCCCAAAATATTATATATTCATAGAAATTGCTGTCATCAGTTTGGAAAACAGGAGGCTAGGTGGACTATATTTTCCTGGAGGTCCTCATCCTAAGCTCTCTCATACCCTCGTCTAGCTGCTTCAAAGGTTCTGGGAAATTCTCTCAGCTAGATTATATCATGTGCTTTCAAAACTTCCCTCTTTATCTTAGTTTCATCACTCAAAATCTCTTGCAGACCAGGCACCATGCTAAACACTAGGATAGAAAGCTAAGATAAAGATTCTGCCCTCAAGGAATTTAGTCAAATGGGGCTCAAGGTCCTCAAAGTTACAGTGTTAGTAGTTCAGCAAAGCAATTGTACATCTCGTATTAGCAGTGCCCAGAGAAGACACACCCATCCCATGGTGGCTGGTGTTTGTGTGGGGTCGGAGCCTGGAATCTTCAGGGGAGGTTTTCCAGAGGTGACCCTTGAGCTGAGTCTTGAAAAATGAATAGACTTTAGTGAGACGGGCCTTCATTTTTAGAAGACGGGGCAATGTAAGATAAGAAATTATTATGGTGAATGTAAAAATCAAAACAGTTTAATGTTTGCATAAAACACAGAACACAGGAGTAACAGGAGATGAAGCCATAGGCAAGCAAGGTAGACATCATGGCTTCCCTGCATGCTGTGACTCCTCTGGGACCTAATACCCGTCACAGTGTGGGGCACAAAGACGATAACCTATTTCTGAATGTAACTAACTGATATATTAATAAGAAATGTTTGTTTGCAAATCTGCAAAAACCAGTTTTGACTAACTTAAGTTAAAAAAAAAGAAGCATTCGTGGAGGGGAAAATACAAAGTAGTAGTTCCAGAATCAAAGGAAAACAAGGTGAAAATGAGGTCCAAAAGAGTAAGATCCAGAGATCTAGAGAGCAAGAAGTAGTGGACAGTCTCTTAGGGACTCTGTGTTTGGATGAATCAGTTTCAAAAATGTTTTGTCTAATTCCTGGCTGATCTAGGCTGGGACATTATGATTGAATGAAATCCAGTGTCCAAGTATTGTTTCCAAGGAAGGAGAATGGGGCTGGCAAAGAACCTGTATATGATTATGAAGGATCAGATCCCTCAATAGACTTTAGAGCAAAGACTTCAGGTTAGGGCCCTGGGCCAAATTCAGCCTGCAGAGGGATTCTTTAGGCCTTAAACGCTTAAAGCACTTAAAAGTCAGATTTAACATGAAGTCTGAAGCAACACTGGGCCTGCATTCCCTTGGGCAACAATAGGTTAGAGCTGAGTAGGTGCTGCCCCTTTAAAATAGGTTCTGTTCCTTTCTATTTGCTGTATTTTCCAGCACTTACTGTATTGTACTTGGTTCACTATAATCATTTAAAACATCTCCTGCTTCTGGGGGGCCGGCCCCGCGGCCAAGCGCGGACATGGCACCCCTCATTAGGCCATGTTGAGGCGGCATCCCACATGCCACAACCAGAAGGATCCACAACTATAGTGTACAGCTATGTACTGGGGGGATTTAGAGAGCAGGGAAAAAAAGCAGGGGGAAAAAAAAGAAGATTGGCAACAGTTGTTAGCTCAGGTGCCAATCTTTAAAAAAAATTAGTAAAACATCTGCTTCTGAAGATACTTAAATTTGCAACTTGTTCTAGAGATTGGATCTAATCATGCTAATAGATGTAAAAGCACTCCTAAATTATTACTATATTTTTTAATTTCCAAAATATGGCAATAAGTTCTTGCATCAACAATAATTCTACCAAAAGAAGTTTATCGGTGCCTACTATCTGTCAGTCACTACATTAAGTGCCAGGGAAAAATAGATTTTGGCTCTATAGAGCTAGCTGGGTCATGGGTAAGGCAAATAATAAGCACGTGAACCTACATATAATCATTAATGATAAAATGCAAGAAGAAAATAAACTTGATTGTGTGAGAGAGAACAATGAAAGGGCCAGCTTATATAGGGTGTGATGAAAGACTGCTCGGAAGACGGGATATCTGAGACATGAAGAATGAGAATGAAGTCAGGCAAAGAGCCTGGGAAAGAACTTTCAAAGCAGAAAGATCATCAGCTCCAAAGACCCTGAGGTTGGGGAGAGGTCAGCGTCTTCTAAACCCTGATAGGAAGTCAGTGTGGCTGCAGTCCAGTTAAGATGGAGGAGAGTGACTTAAAGAGAGAAGAACCAGCAATTAGTACGATTAATACCGTTGATAATGAAGCAGCTATTTCTTGCACATTTCTAGGATTTATTAAGAATTAAACTATATTTGCAGAGTGAAATTGAATAAATTGACATTCCCTTTAAAATATACATTGTGGAAAATATTACATGATTCTATAGCAACAGAAAGGTAAACTTAGATTAAATAAACCAAACATCAAATGGTATCGACACCTAATTAGGATTTATTTGTATTTATAGTAGATTAATAATGTGTAAATGTATGCTTGGATGCTAATTGTAAAGAAACAAGATGAATTCAGAGTATTAAAAGTTAATTGGATTACTGGAGTTAGGAAAATATTTGGTTTGGGAAGTAAAATGTTATTACAGACATAAATAAACTTTGAGCGATTAGCTGACCCATGCTCATTTGCTTTTTTTGAAATGGTAAGATTATAGAGTTTACGCACTTCAACTTAATTCAAAGAAATTTTTATATGGTGCTCAAATTAAATGGCATAAACATGTGGGATTTAAAAACATGGAATATCACAACCAGAGGCACTCACAACTAGAATATACAGCTATGTACTGGGGGGCTTTGGGGAGAAAAAAAAAATCAGATTGGTAGTAGTTGTTAGCTCAGGTGCCAATCTTTAAAAAAACAAACAAACATGGAATATAATGTTTTGTTTTAAAAACATACTGCAGATGGGAGGAGAAGTAGTGAAAACATATGAAGAGGTTTTTTTCCAAAGTGTTTCTTGCAAAGAAATCTTATAGCAAACATTATGATGTATGAGATCTATGGAGTTAATTGTGCAGACAAAATTTTCCTAAATACATGTAAAATCAATTAAAATTTTATGAAAGAGCATTGTTAATTTTCTTGTATTCCAATCACTAATCTTATGAAACTAGAAAAAATTAATCAATTTGCTTAGGAAGTACTTCATTCACATATTTAAAGTTTAACATAATAGTACCTCATTAAAACAAGTAGTTAGTAAAAGGAAAAATCTATATAAAATTTAATGTTTTTGTTTTATTTTTTGAGGAATTTCTCAAATGGTAGGAGATCACAATTCCTATGAATGTTATAAAATTTGTTAATTGCTTAAAAAATTTTCAGAACCCTCCTATAAAACCCAGTCTTTCAAACAATTAAATACTTGTATGGTAAACTCAATAATGGTCCCCTAAAGAATCCATATCCTAAATCCCCAGAACCTGTGAATATGTTACTTTAAATGGCAAAGGAATTTTGCAAATGTGATTAAATTAAGGTTCTTGAGAGGGAAGGTTATCCTGGATTGTCCAAGTAGACCCAGTCTAATTGGAAATGTCTTTATAAGAAGGAGGCAAGAGGGTTAATGTTAGAAAGAGAAGATAGGACAATAGAAGTCGAGACTAGAGTGATGTGCATTGAAGATGGAGAAAGGGGCCACCAGCCAAGGAATTCAGGGAGCCTCTAAGAAGCTGGCAAGAGCACGGAAATGAATTTTCCCCTAAAGCCTCCAGAATAAACACGACTCTATTGACGTCTTAATTTCAGCCCTTAAGACCCATTTTGGACTTCTGACAATTTGTGTTGTTTAAAACCACTAAGTTTGTGGTAATTTGTTACAGCAACAATAGAATGCTAATACAACCTATTATAATATTACTTTTTTTTCTAAAATGATTAATATAGTTTAAAAACTTCATTGTTTACTTAGGATATGAACTAATAAAGACATAGTTTTTTTTCCTAAATAAAGATTATCATATATTTCTGCTATGATATTTTTAAAATGTGAACATTTAAACCTTTTCTCTCATGGACTGGCTGGATATGGGGTGTGCAGCATGTCATTATAGACAAAAGTCATTTTAGTTCTCTTTATGAGTATATCAAACCCAAGGCAAACCTGAGTCAAGTTACTGTTTAGTAAAATCAATTTTACTATATTATGCTTATTTTCTATTTGTATGAGGCAGCAAAAATAGTGAATGGGTAAATAAGGAGTTGATTGTGAAAATATGAGCTAGACAAATAGGATTTCAAATAAATGTAGTGAGTTTCCATTTAAATTTCTTTATATCTTTACATAGAGAAGAATTTCTCACAATAACTGACTTGTAATCCTTGAATTAAATCCATGTTTATGGACTCCCACTACTGCTCTGTATGTATTTAATTGAGTTTTGCCAATACTTAATGCAAACCTAGTTATTTTTGGAACATTGCACAATGTCCAAATGCCCCCAGTAATGTAAATATGACGGGTTCCTAACTTCCAAGAACCCATAATCTCCTCAGCACTGTATCATCCTTCAAGTAATCATATCAATATAGAATCAAAGACTAGATTTTATTACTATATATTATAAATATATTTTCTTCTTTCTACGCTAATAGCTTTTCTACTTCAATTAGAGCAAAAACCAATGCAGAATAGAATAGTAAGTGATACAGAGGAAAAAGAAGCTGCTGTTTCTAAGTATGTCTCTATGGCAAAGAGATATTTCTAAATATTACTTAGGCTCTTTGTCAGGTCCTACCACATTTTCTCTGTCTTTGCCTTACCAAGTTCTCTCAAGCATGAGACATTATAACATAGTGTTAAGAATGAGAGCCTTAGAATTTACGTTCTGACTTTGCCAATTATTAGCTGTGTTCTAGTGAAGTTGTTTTACTGCTCTGTGAATGAGTCTCTTCATATAGAAAATAGAGATGATAATCAATTTACAGAATCTGTGAAAATTAAGATTAAATCTATGTAAAGAGCTTTGTAAAATGATGGTCACATTAGAAATGCTCAGTATATCATACCCATTCAGATTAACATGGCTGTTCCATCTCACCCATTTTTGAAGTCTTTTGACAATCAGTGTTATCATCCACTGGGGCTTGGAATTATGTAATGCTGTTCACTTATCCCACGATTTGGGGAGTCCCAGGTATCATAGAGTTACAGCATTCTCTAGTGCTCTTGATTATTGGTATAGTTTTAAAGACGACTTCTGTCTTAATTCTTTATTTTTTATTTCAGATCACCTCTGAATTTTGAGTCCTTCTCAGAGCTAGTTACAAGGGAATCTGTCACGTAATTTAGCTCTTAAACCAGTTCTCTCTTATGGGGTTGTTCTCTTTAACCCCAAAGTAATACTAAGACACAGCAGGCAAATTTTCTTAATCCCCATTCAGCCCAGTGGGTTTGTGTGGGTACTTTTACCACTTAAATTTTGTGCTCTGCATCCGTTTTGAACTTGACCTGCTGGTACTGGTAATTGCATGAATCACACCCAAGCTTGCCTGGAGTTTTGGCAATGTGTCTTTTATTTTCGTACTTTCCTCACTGTTATTAGCTTTTAATACTAATTTATTTACCTCCAGTCCCATTTCTCCCCATAGATAGCAATAGATAAGGAGGTGCTAGTGTCTTCAAATGTGTTTAGGTGGACCCTGGCCATGTCCATTTATATCATTCAACAAATATTGGTGGAGCCCCTATTATCTGAGTTTTCACATAATGTCTCTAGGTAGTAACAGTTAAATTTCATTATTAAGCACTCTAATCCCATCTTTTAATTTTTTTGAGGAGTGAAGACCTGAGCCTTAGAATAAGTAAAATAGTCGATGATTATAGAGTTAGAATTCATTAACTCTTAATTGCTAGTTGTCTTTCCATCATGCTACTCTGTTTCTTTAAATGTCAGGGTAGTTTTTCCATAGCCTAGAAATGGAAAGAGTGATTAAGGCTTACTCTCAAAAATACAAAAGATTCAAATATATTCTCTTTAATTGAAATTTGTCATTCTAACCCAATTCCTCACTTTAATTCAAATTCTTCCAGAAAAATTTTGGAATTCAAAATGGTCCTAATGTGATTGCTTGATGACTTGGTCTTTGTTTGCCCTCAATATAGCTTATAATTAACACAATTAATGATGGCATATTGAGATATCAAAAACCCAACTTTCTCAGTGTTATGACAGAGCAATCTTTTGTGCATACAACTAGGTTTCAAGCTTCATGGCCTTTCTCATAAATTTATTTCAGAATTGCCTGGGGAAAGCCAGTGAGTGAACATTTTTAGAGAAGGTGGGGTGTGCAGTTTGCTTTTATGTCACAACACACTAACCATTTGCTGCTGAAAGCCTTCAAATATGCATCCAAACTTCCGTGGCAAATCTTTTCTGTCTCAGTTTTTAGAGCAGCATTAAGTAAGTTCCATACTCAGTAATATTAAAATTTCATAGATGACAAAACTCTCTACAGTTAAAACAAAAACAGAAAAAAACCAACAACTAGTGGAATTATGGAGAGAAGAGCAATGAATCTCTCCCTAAAGGCAGAACATAAGATTTCCTTTACTATGATTTTACCTGACTTGCTCTCTCCTCTGTTCTTCTTACCTCTTAGAGAACTCGTTGATGTTAAGCCTATCAAGATAACAGGAAAGGCTCACCAGGGAGATCATATTCAGATTTGTTAGAAACAAAATGTATTATTTCTACAACAAGCCTTCCGTTTTTTTTTTTCTCCTGGATTCATTTGATTGTTCAGGCACCAATAGAACTGATAGGCAGCTATAAATGTGCTATCAGGGATATTATCAAGGCAAAACTCTAAGAATTCCTCATTCTGCTTTATCATGCACTCGCTAATGCTTATATCAAATGAGTTCAAATACCAAGCTCAGATCTGATAAATGGTGAATGACTGCCCTGCAACAGACGGCATGTGTTACTCCTTTTAAGAATGAGTGATAAGTGTAGAGCAAGAAACATAGGCCATTCTGTGTGTTTAGGAGTTGACAAAGCTTCAGTCGTTTATTAGTATTGCCCTCTGTTTGTGATTAGCACTGATTCTAATAACAAAATTCAAGAATTTATGATGAGTTATATTACTTGGTCGAATCTTACCAGCTGTTGCTCCTTGGGGGTATCAGATGATATTTTCTAAATGTTGCAACACCTTATCTTTATCCTCAAACAGTAGCTGGACCACCAGTAGGAGGTTTTTACTAAAAATCCCATTTAGCATTGGTTCTAAAAGTGTTGAATATCCAATGCTGTTAGAGACCAGCCTATAAGGCTATTTGACTTTGCCTAAGTAGTAGAAAGTCGGGACCTTTTCTTCCTCTTTGATGGATAATAAAGATGAAGAGCCTTATTGTTTATTAGAAATATCCAAATGAATTTAGTGCTTTTGAAATATGATTTATTTCTTCTATGCAAGCACTTACTCTAAAGTTGTTTTGACTATTCAAATAAGTAATACACACAACAGAATTAAAATAGTTTCTAGCATACAATTAGTGCTTGATAAAAGTTTGCTATTATTTTAATGTCTTCCATACAATATGGATAGAGCATTTAGCTTATTGTTGAAAACACTCAATCATAAAATTCTGAATACCAAGCTATAAATAATATTGTACATTCCCAATTTAAGCTCTTGAGATATTCTATCTGGGTGTATTTTTTAGAGTTAAAATTCTGACATTGACTAGTATTCATCTATCTTTGAATCCTTTTAGTAGATTGTAGACTTTTACAGAAACTCAGATCTAATTTTATGTTAGTGATAGTTGCTAGGTAACTATTTGATGCAAATTAATCGTTAAACATTTAGCAGCGCATTCTCTGACTGGAATGGAAATTGGAGTGACTTAGAAGCTGATGGGCCAGGAAACAACTGATTGAGAAATAATATCTTGAGGTATTTAATAAAAGTAGGTTATTTAACTCCTCTACCTGACTTTCTTCCTCTTTGTCAAAACCAAAAAAGAAAGAAGAGAAATTGCTAGAGAAAAATGAGAGCTTTTTCCTAATAGTAGACACTGTTCTCTGAGCAAGTACCAAGTGCTTACACTGTGCTAAATACTTTGTGTACAATATCATATTATTCTCACAGCAATCTGTTTATTTAGGTAGTATAGTTCCTATTCTAAAAATAAAGAACACAAGAATATAAACTAAGTCCTTAACTTGTCCAAGTTCCCACGCCTAGTAGATGGGAGGGGAAAGGGCACAGAGATTTGAATAGAGGTCCCTTGGACTCATGGGATTTTTGCTTTTTCCATTATACTAAAGAAGGCACGGAAAAATATCCTCTTCTTTGGAAATTGACAAATCTAACCAGCTATCTTTTGCAAAATATTTTACTGCCCTCTAGCCTGGTACCTAAAAAGTGGAGTTGTGTGCTGAAGTTAGCTTGACTTCAAAAGAAATTTCATCAGGAGGTAGGAATCATTGTTAGGAATCTAGCGTTAGGACAGGAGGTAGAGAACCTGCAGCTGCTGAGTGGGGTGAGCACTGTCACTTATTCTGTAACTCTTGCCCTGAATTGAATCTCATTTATAATGTTCTGTTGTTGTTAATAACTGTTAAGCTTTTGCATTAGGTTTCTACTGCTGCTATATCAAAGTACTGCAAACCTGGTGGCTCAAAACAAAACAAGTTTATTCTCTTACTGGTGTAGAGGTCAGAAGTCTGAAATCTGTGTTGGCAGGAGGCTCCAGGGGAGAATCTGGTTTCTTGTCTTTTCCATCTTCCAAAAGCCGCCTGCACGTTATAGCTCATGGCCCCTTCCTCCATCTTCAAAGCACTTCTCCCCAGCCTCTGTTTCTGTTCTCACATCTTCCTCCTGACATGGACCCTCTTGCCTCCCCTTCAGAACCACCCTTGGGATTAGCTTCAGCTCACTGGAAGATTCAGGATTCTGTTCTTATCTTAAAATCCTCAACTTAATTACATCTGCAAAAGTTCCTTTCTCCATGAAAAGTGAAACATTCACGGGGTCTGGGGATTAGGGTGTGGACACCTGGGTGGGGGTGCATTTTTCAGCCTGCCACAGGTTTGTTTTTGTTTTAATTAACTACAGATTTGTATTTTAAAAAGAGGACAGTTGGGTACAGAACATGTGTAAAACTCTATTTGTCTTTTTTTTAGAGATTGGCACCTGAGCTAACATCTGTTGCCAATCTTCTTTTTTTCTTCTTCTTCTCCCCAAAGCCCCCTGGTACATAGTTGTATATTCTAGTTGTGAGTGACGGGGCCGCCGCAGTGGAGGGCATGAATGTAACTGCTCAGCCACAGGGCCAGGCTCTAAAAACTCTATTTCTTAATGCCCACATATATCTGATTAGCAACTGTTAATGACTGCAGAGTGCTCACACTATCTGGAGGAGAAAAATGGGCAGTCCACAGCTGATTTCAGACTGATGGATTAAATTGAAACCAATCCATTTGCTTTTTTCTTCTACAATAAAATGACTTTTTCTGGTTACATATAGAAAGCATAAATACACAAATAATAAAAATACTACAAAAATATATGTTAAGATGAAAGTAAACTTTACTTGAATTTCTAGCACTGGCGATAAATTCAACTAACATTGTAATGACCATTTTTTATATATTGCTTTACACATATAGACACACACACATGATTTTCCAAGGATAGGACCCCCACATATACATACATACAAATACACACATACCCACAAATTAATGTATATTGTTCACAGTTTTATCTGTACTCAGGTGTCCTGGGGAAACCTTTACACGAATATAGATTTATATGTGTGTGTGTGTGTATTTTCAAAAAGGGGATCATATTATAAACACATCTTGCTTTTCTCACTATAGAATATCTTGTGAAGTTCCCCCTGAGTCAACTGGTATAACTTTGTTTATTTTCAAGGGCTTTATAATAGTTCATGAGTTGATACAGGCAGTGTATTCAGTCTTTTCCCTATTGATGGAAATTCGTTTTTGGTTTTGCTTCATATGTGATAAGGTGAATGAGGTTTAAATCTTTACCAGTAAGATTGTCTCGGTTGATCTACTGAGAACCATTTGCTTCACCTCACTGTTCAAACAGCATCGAGGCATTTGCCACCTGACACAAGAGAACCTGTCTGCTGACTGGAGTTCATGGTTCAAGCTGTGGAGCAAATCTGAGTGGGATCAGATGGAGCCTGTGACCTTTAATTCCCCAGCAAAGTGACTGACCCAATACTATTGACAGTTTTTAGCCTCTGCTAACGTTTAGGGCATGTGTGTTATGTATCTGTACAGTCACTTGATTTGGAGAGTTTTCATTAAATAACCTTTGGAAGTATCTCATAACATCTGTCACAGGTAGTGCAGCTCACCTAATCGAATACCTACGGAGACGAAGCAAAGTAACTGAACTGCTCAGAAAAGGAAGGAACGTGACACATCTGAACTGATTTCTGTAATGGCAGAAGGCTGGAAGATTTTTGTTTTTCTTTTTTGCCTTAATGATATACTTGAAACATTTAGTGGCTGCCTCCTTGCAGCCTGTCTTTTCCCTTCACCAATTTAATGAAAATATTTAATCAAAACTCATCTGAAACTTTCTTTGGAGTCAAACTTTTTCTCAGAACTCATCCTTCAACAGTATCTCTGCAGTAGTTGTGACCATTTACCATCTTCTCCTTTACTAAGCTCTTCCTCTGACTTATGTGAAAATATTATCTTCTACAGAATTTCTCTCATTACATGTCTCAGTTTTCTTTTTCTTTTTTTTTTTTTTTTTTTTGAAGGAAAATTAGCCCTGAGCTAACATCTACTGCCAATTCTCCTCTTTTCCCCGAGGAAGACTGGCCCTGAGCTAACATCCGTGCCCATCTTCCTCTATTTTATATGTGTGACACCTGTCACAGCATGGCTTGACAATCAGTGCGTATGTCCACACTGGCATCCAAACTGGCAAACCCTGGGCCGCCAAAGCGGAAGGTGTGGACTTGACCACTGTGCCACTGGGCCAGTCCTCTCAGTTTTCTTACTTCATTTTATCAGTCTTTTCCTTCCATCTTCTCTGCACTCCCTTTTGTTTCCCTTTGTTTCTCAAAATTCATATAAGGAACTATACAATCGAGGTTCTGGTTTGAATTTTGTTTGCCTTCTGACTGACCATTAGTCATTCAGTCTTTTTCTCTCTCTCTCATATGATAGGCTCAACACTTCTTTACATTTTGAAGAACCTCTCCCCAATTCAATCTCATATTGCAATTATTATTTTACTTTGTTGAATTTCTTATACCTTGAAGAATTCAGAAACCCTAATACTTCGACAAACATGTAGTGGGTAGCTTCAGTGTGTTCCTGACTAGTCATAGAAAAATATGAGTTCTTATCTTGAAAATTAGTATACTTCAGTCCTTTTGCTCCTTAGTAATTCCTTCATGTCCCCAAACTATTGTATCATTTATTTATTTATTTATTTATTTATTTATTTATTTTGGTGAGGAAGATTCACCCTGAGCTAACGTCTGTTACCAATCTTCCTCTTTCTGCTTGAGGAAGATTTGCCCTGAGCTAGCATTTGTGCCAGTCTTCCTCTTTTTGGTATGTGGGTCACTGCCACAGCATGCATGACGAATGGTATAGGTCCACTCCTGGGATCTGAACTCGCAAACCTGGGCCAGCGAAGTGGAGTGCACCTAACCGTTAACCGCTAGGCCATGAGACTGGCCCCTAATTTCATTTTTTATAAAGCTTCCCTGTATGAAAGTAATTTAGTAGTTGGGGGAAGATGCCAAAATCCATGAACAGAAGTCTTAAAGTTAAGGACAGGGTTTTTTTCTCTCACTCTTAGCTTTGTAAGGCTTACTGATCTCCACTTTTGTGAAAAGAAAAGCCATAATTGGAATAATAACAGAAAGTGTATCCTTTTGTTTTATGTATTCCATTATCATGCTTCAACTCAGTATTATCACGGCTTATTTAGTTTCCTACATTAAGTAACCAGATTAACCGTTAAGCTATCATGTTCACTTTTCTAAAGCTTCAAAGGAAATGGAAAACTTCAGCTCCAAACAAAATTTATTCTATTTTTTTATGTGTGTTTTAGACAAACCAAAAATATAGCATGCCAGAATTTTAACTGGCATGCTTAAGGCTTATAATTTTATACCCCTAAAATCAGTATTATTAAATCACTAAGAAGTTTCAGAGTGGCAGAATAAAGATTATGTTAAGTCTGAGATTAAGCTGTCACATCAGAGTAATTTGATTTTAAGTATGGCTCCACCACCTCCATTAGTAATCACATCTTGACAGAGACAAAGTTCATCCAATATGTGTTCTCATTGTGGATGAGGTATTGATGTTTTCGTGTTACTTTGGTCAGTCAATAAGGTTAAAAGGATAAAGTTTATTTAGTTTTCAACATTGCCTTCTTGAAGTCAAATGTCTATTTAATTAAATTTTCCAGTATTTGGCAAGAAAGGATTGGTAGTGTCAGCTTTCTTCAGCTTGATATTAAATAGCATCTTGTGAAATTTGGTAAAGACTATGTACAGTAATAGGAAACAGATACACTGAGAGTCCACTTAGGAGAGCTTTAGGAAGTCCAAATTCTTTGTCAAGGTATTTAATAATTTCTAAGAGTCTCCTAATGCTAAAAGTTTGAAGTATGTGTGCAAGTCTTAATTATGATATTCATTTTCTAACTGGCCTATGGTAATCTGTAGTATTCTGCTTGTTCAAATATTGAGCAAAAAATATATACATTATATAATTCAAAATTACTTCTGAACCAAGCAGGTGATAATGACTTTAAAATAGTATGTCTTCTACATTTTGTTTGTAATCCAGTCACCCATCATATAATTATCTCATTTTTCTGCTCTACTCTATTGAAAAATTTACAATTGCTTTTTTAAGATGCTGACTACATGTATAAAGGAAAAACAAATAGAAATTCAATTTTTGAAAAACTTGGCCACATTTGAGGTATGAACATTTTATTTAGTCAACAAATATGTGTTTTTTGAGTTTACTCAAGAAATTAAAAAATTTACTCAACAGTTGAATTTTGTACGAAATTAATATAGGTACCATGTTAAAGACTCAGCATGGAACAATGAATAGGAAGGATAAGATTCTTGCCCATATGGTGTTTTCTTTCTAATGTGACAAACAGTCATTAAATACAAACAGTCATTAACTACATTTATGATAAACAAGTTTTACAAAGGAAACTTCTAACAAAACATGTGAGTCTGGTGATAAATTTTTGAGGGTAAAATTTCTTGATTGAATTTGTCTTTTCTGAAACTACATCTGACTTGAACCCACAAAGTCAGGGGGAATATTCTGTTCCAGAAAGTGTGCTTCCTAGGACAGGGTTTTGGCTCTCTAGGAATTTTACTAGTTACCTACAGATGATATTTAATCTTCATGATATTTTTCTTTCCATAACAAAATGGTAGATTAACTGTGATTTTAATTATCTAATTTATTTCTTTTCTTTATCACTATGGTCATGGATTTAAGTGATGATTTATTAGTTTAATTATTTAGTAGACTTTCAGGCCTATGAGCTTATATTTTAATTATAATTGCAACAGATGCTATATTTTAAAATCCCACCTACCACAAAAAATTTTTCTCATGCGCATTCTACAAATATTTATTGAATGCCTTCTATATAAATGATAAGTGATATATATTTTCCCCAAGTTCTACATGGTCAGGAGCTTATATTTCTTGTCCATGTTCATATCCCATTATGTATCACATTTGCCCAAAATATAGTAGACATTTAGGTAGTATTGGTTAAATGATCAATTGAAGACTAAATACAAAGATAACCTCAATAGCCTTAAAAAGCTTATCACTAAATAGGTGAGATACTGTAAATGCACAAGTAACTATTATAGCCCTAGATGTATAAAATCAAAAATACCATGTGTCAGCTTCTAGAGAAGTAGAGAGAAATATTCAAAAACAAAAATAATTGAAGACTCTAAGGTAGAAGAAATGCTTGTGGTAAAGTGGAATTAAAAATATGCCTCAATAAAGTTTTAAATCAAACATATCTGATACTATTTGAAAACTGATAAAAATAGATGGAAATATCAAAAAGTTCAGTGAAACATTGGAGGACTCCATACCGGAACTTTAAGTAG
This sequence comes from Equus przewalskii, assembly GCF_037783145.1. Taxonomy (NCBI): domain Eukaryota; kingdom Metazoa; phylum Chordata; class Mammalia; order Perissodactyla; family Equidae; genus Equus; species Equus przewalskii. Next base: position 71,978,805 of record NC_091833.1, on the reverse strand, counting down.
TAGAGGGGTTTCCAAGAAAACACTGTCACTTGGATTTTTGTCCATTTCTGAATTCCGCAAGAGCTGGCCTAATAATTTTAGCCTATTTTGGTTGTGCTTGGAAGACTCTGCTGTGTCTTTGAACTTGAACCAGTGCTCTCTTTGGAAACCCACAAGGTAGATACAAAGCTTCTGCACCTGTTCTTCCTCAGAGGGTGTATGCTATTAGCATGGAACCTCACTTACTAATTGTAAGTTAGCCTGTTATATATACCACTTAACCACAGAGAAATTCTGCCACATTAAGCCCAGGAGAAAGCATTAGACTTTAGCAGATCCTTCTGATCTATACCATTTTCTATCAGGCATAAAGTAGTTTAGAATGAGTAAATACTATTCAAAGAACTTTCCACCTTTAAGAATTGGGAGCCATAGAAGATAATATTACTAACCTTAGTATTCTGTGTGGGTTTATGACTCTTCCTTTGAGGTCTTTGAGGTGCTATATGAAGTTAAACAGTATTAATGATTGTGAAGTTTATGATTCATTCAGAAAATATTTCTTAAGCTACAGTGCTATATGTTAGGTATTGGTTGAAAAGCTGGGGTCAAAGTGAAAAAATAGGTGGTTGCTAACCTTATAGAGCAGAAAAGAGATTACACTCATTCACGTTCTTGTGACATTCTCAAATGCTTATTTTTTAAATTCCACCAATTATAGATTAAATAAATTATTTACAGAATTTGTAGTACGTGAGTTTATCTTATGAAAAATGTGATTAAGTATTATAGAGAATCATTTTGGTGTGTGATTCTCCATTGAGTCACGATGCATTGCAATCTTTGATTCCAGCTCCTGCTTGTAAACTGAGATAATTACATATTACATAGACTTCCAGAAAATCCACTTTAAAGTTATATCTTATGTAAATGGCAGACTATTCTTACGTGAAGGGTGGCATTATTTAATCCAGTTAAAATTACTTTCTTTTTAACTCTGGAGGTTTGACTTAAATTAGTTTATCTCGAGGCTTCAGCATCTCACTTAAACCATTAGTGTGCTTCTTCCTCTGGGGACTCCCATTTATACTTTCCCATTCAGAATGTAATCCTATCACATATGGTATAATACTTTGCTCTTAATAACATCTTTCATCCAAAGAAGTCTCGAGCACTTTCAAATATGACCTTGTTGATGTTTACAACATCCCTGAGATGGTTCCAGGAGCTGAGAAGGATTCCTTCAGTTTTACAGTTGGGAAAATGGGATGAAGGAGAAAGGCTGAATTCTCCAAAAGTGATTTTAAGAGGGCACGCTGGCATGATGCAATGTGCATTTAAGAGTGATGGAAGAGCTGAGGGAAGGAGTTAGCTGAATATCAGATACACTCCAAAAGAATGTAAGAATTTTGAAGTAACATTTCCTATAAATTCTAATATTTAATTTTATTTCTCATTTTTCAGTAATTATTTATTACCTGGTTACTGTGTGTCCTGTGGTACACTATATACTGAATATGGCAGGAAGCAAAATCGAACAGTGTGAGATTAGACAGGCTGACACAAGTTCAGCAGAGCCTCGTGGACCAGGGAAGGGGTTATGGACTTGGTCTAAGTTTGTTGAAGGGCTTAAAGCAGGTTTTGGTTTTTAAAAAAGCATCAGTCTTGGTAGAATGTGAAATGGGAGGTTTAAGAGAGTGAACAGAGAAAACCCATTGGGATTTTTATTTCTAACATATATTGGCTGTTTTTGCCCTTATGTCTTAACCACGTGCTCAGTGGTTCCTAAACACATAGTAATCATTTCTAGAAATCCATGCAATTATATAGGAATAAGTAGTGTTGAATATTGAATTTTGGAATAAAATGTGCTATTTCATTCGTTCAGGAGCTACTTGAAAATTGCTTAACTTGGAAGAAAGTACTTTGGATAAATCATGCTGACAAGAAGTTACAATCTGATAGGAAAGTGCAGATCTGTACTTAGATAACAAGGATATATATATGCATAAAATATTTATATAATGTGGGTTAGATAAGATCTTGTAGGAGTTCCAAAAAAGAAAATCCTTACTTGAGGGGAAAGTGACCAACAAGGGAGAAAGAGGCTGATATGAGACTATCTATGAAAATGTGTACAAATAAATTCACAAATATTGTGTCATTTATTCCCAAACACTATGGAAGGTAGGAGGATATAGATGTGAATAAGACATTGTTTCTGTGTTCAGAGTGCTCATAGTCTAGTGGAAGAAATAATAATTGCATAAAAAGATTCTACTAGGCATACTGCCATAAGTACCACAAAATGGGAATATGAAAGAAGAAATTTAATCCAACTACAGAACCCAAGTAGATTTTACATTAGAGAATAGGAGAAAACAAAATGGCAAGTTTTGATTGAATAAAGGAAAGATCTTCCTTTAAATGTCAGTTTAAAAGAAGACAAAAGTATTACCAGAGCAATTTTAGAGAATACTATGGCAGCTGCATTCAGGGTGCCTTAGATTCGGGAAAGAATAGGCAGGTGAATGAATTAGCAGATGAATTGCACAGTCTAGATACTGAGCAATCCCAACTCAACTAAGGTGCCAATGATGGTAATGAGAAGAAATGAGATTGGGGTGAGGTGGTGAAGAAACTTTGCAGAAACTAGCAACTACCTGTATGTGGTAAAAAGTCCGTAACTGAGTTTTGAGCCATGGTGATTATGCAAGTGGTGATACCGTTATTTATAATAGGGAAATCAAGAAATATTGATTTGTAGAGTTAAGTGATGTGGCATTGGAAGTAAGTCTTAAACATATTAAGTTTGAGGTGCTAGTGAAATATACAGTACTCAACAGTGATGATAGCCTGGGGGCCAGAAAACAGCTTGGGGTAGGAAAGAAAAATAATAGCTAAGAAGTATTTGAAGCATTTTACCTGAAACGCAATTTAATTCTCAAATCTTGTTGAGCAAATACTACTTAAACCCAAGGTCACATAGCTAAGGAAGTAGAGACCTGAGGTTTGAAGTCCTTTGCAGTTATTAAACTACACCACTATGCTGGAAGGAACTAAACCTTTGAGAATCATTAGTATAGAGGTACAACTGAAATTTTGAGAGTGGTAGGGAATATCTGAAAATAACTAAAGAAAAGGTAAAGAACAAAAATTTGGAAAATTTAGAGGGCTGGAGAAGGAAAACAAGCTGAAGACGTGTACAGAGAAGGTGTGTCAAAGTTAAAAGGGGGTATTCCAAAATCTAGGAAAGAATCTAATGTCGCAGATACTAGGAGAAAGAAGTTAAAAGAAAGAGAAGCACATTTGCTTATGGAATGTGTCGAACGGCATTTCTCACAGTCTATTCCATGGAACATCAGTCACACAATACATTTGATGGGGGAAAAGATTCCATACATCATCCACTAAGTTTGAGAGACACAAAATAATACCTCCCTCCCCTTGTCTTCTAGAATCACAATACACATTAGCACATTAAAGGTGTAGGGAAATAATTAAAAGAAGGTGTTAACTTATGGCAGTTTAAAAGACATCGTCCTTTTTTATTTTTTTAACCTAGAAAATACAGATTTGAACACATTTTTTAACAAAAGAAGCATTTAGGGATAGGATGAAGATTCTAAGAGAGGCACTCTTGAGTTAGTAGGATCTGAGGAATGTTGAAAAGGGTGTTGCGGAAATAAAGTAGTTTAAATCTGGACATGAGGGTTAGAGATACAAAATGAAGAAAAGTCATGAGACAGACAGAATTATGGAATTGTAGAATTAGAAAGAAAGGGCAAGACCACTAGTTTAGTCACTGTGTTAGAATTACCCTGGAGGCGGTTCAGGTACAGGACCAATCAGAGGGGATCTGGAATGTGCAAAGGGTGAGTGGAATACCAGGCCCTGAATTATTTCTTCCTACCAAATACCCCAGGTTTTTTTTTTTTTTCTCCTGGCTTCCAGATCCTACTCCTTTCTAGTTTCAGTCTTTGGACCAGTCCCCCTTGATGATGCTGCTATCAAAATATGTCGCTCAGAACTGAAAACAGTACTTCAGTTCCCTTTTCTAGGGCTCTGTGTGTTTTATCTCTTTTGACAACATGATCAGAGGGCTTGTTCCCTTTGAATTTCAGTCAATTTTATTCAATTTGTATGAATTTTTAAAATTCTTCTAGTAACTGTACAACTTTTGTACATGAATGAAACAGCTTTTTAAGCTTATTTTATAACTTTAGAATTTGCATTTACATTTTCTTACTATCAGCCCTTTATTCTTGCCTGGTATTTAAAGAACTTTTTCAAATATTCATTCTGACTTCCTTTTTATTAGAGGCCCTACCTTTGTGTGAATTACAGATTTTACTTTTATACTTTTGATTTCTCCAGCTGAATATTAACATTAAAGTGATCAATATAAAGCACAGAGATTTCCTGAAAACTACTGGAAATCTTGTCCAACCTTAACTTACTCAGGAATCTCTTTGGGTACAGTTATTGTCACCAGTTCATTGGGTACAGCTTTGTTAAATGAACCACCACTATTATTTTTATTTCTACATTCTATCCATGTATATATCAGAATAAACTTTGTCAAAACCATCTGGAGTCCTGTCAAACCTTTACCCCTGCATTTCCTGATTTTCTATCTATAAAGAAAGTGTTACTAATTTAATATAATTTGTAAGTGATTTCATTTTCATTTTTAGGTACTTAGGAGCCATCTCTTCATTCCTTCTAGAATCTTGCTTCTGCCTTAAGTCAGTGTTTCTCTAAACATCCATTTCCTCTCTTTGATAAAAGGTGTTTGTCTGTCCTTGTTTCTCCACAGCTTTCCTGTGTGTTTTATCATTTTTTTTATTTGTGAGATAGTTTTATCCTAGTGGCATTGGATCCTTGAGTAATTTACTCAAATTCTTAGAGCATCAGTTTCTACATCAGTAACATGGGAATAATTATAGTATCTACCTTATAAAATTTTTGTGGGAGTTAAATAAATTTCAATGGTTACAGCCTTACCTGACACAAAGTAAAGGCTCAACAAATCTCAGTTGTTATTTTTTCCGTACCTTAGTCGTGACTAAGAAGCATGATCTATTTACGAGCCTAGTGTGAATGTGCTTTTGGGAATTGTAAATTGTTGAATAAATACAAAAGTTTCTTTTAACTACCAAGCTTGAGTAGTGAAAGGGTTGTGCTGGGGATTTAGTATTTAATTATTTCTACATAAACAGCTTATGGGAGACATTGACTCAGTTAAAAATATGTAATAATGAAGGGTTCTGTTTATCCATCCAACATCTGAAAATAACTTTTTGAATTTGAAGTTAAAATGCCAAGTATCAGAAGGATAGGATATGGTTTTAGAAAAAAATGAATCAATTTATAAAAAAGATAGACATCAAGACGGTTATTTCTATTGTTAGGGAGAGCAAATTAGGACGGTCTTGCTGGGCAGTGACTCAGAAAGGCAGATGACAGTGAAAATGGGTGCTAAAAAAAGACTAAACCCTACCACCACGGAAGCTACCTCCCCTTCCTCCACCAGACATATGACGCCCCTTTATGATATATTTCTCCTATTGTTTCCTTTGATGTTTATTTTAACCATTTTTCTTATTACATAAAAGATTTGTTTGGAGGCCAAGATAGAGAAAAGATGAGGAATAGTATCTGCACCCTAGGAAGTGGTCATTTGTCATTGTGGACTCAGAATCACTTGCTTCAAAAGTGCTGAGCAGGATGCTCTTTCTTTGGGGTAGCACCTGTGCTCTCTAATGTGTAACAGTCTTTGGAATCTAATTAACAATGCTTCATGGGACAACACTATCCCTGGCTGAGGGATTTTAATGGGAACATAAAAATTATAATTGCAAAAGAAGGTCAAGTTTACCCAGGCTTTGTTATTTGATATCACAGCAAATCCAAGATTGATTGAAAAATGTATCAGAGTCTCTCCACTTACCAATGAATAAACATTTCCATAGGAACCATAGGAAGTGCCATTTTGTGAGTACTCATACTCTCACAGAAAGGTAAAATACAGAACGTGAGTTTTAATTTAAAGAAATAGCAATTTATTGATTTCTTTTTAGTGTGTTAGGATTACTATCTTTTTTGTAATTCTTTTTTTTTTTTTTTCTGGGACAGATTCACCCTGAGCTAACATCTGTTGCCAATCTTCCTCTCTTTTAGTTTTTGTTCTTTTTCCTGCTCCCCAAAGCACTAGTGTGTAGTTGTATATTCTAGTTGTAAGTCCTTCTAGTCCTTCTATGTGCGCCACTGCCACAGCATGGCAACTGACAGACGAGTGGTGTGGTTCTGCACCCAGGAACCAAACCCCGGGCCACCAAAATGGAGCACACTGAACTTTAACTGCTAGGCCATTACTGTCTTTTCAACTGATTTTAAAGGTGTTTGCTTGACCTTGGTTTTCTTCAGGTTGTGTTCATTTAGCTTTGTTCAAGCATGTGAACATTTTTAGTTGTCTAATCAGATCTTAAAAATACTTTTCAGCATGTTTAAATGTAGTGAGATTTATTTTTAAGCAAATGAACAAGAATTATGGAAATGAAAACCCTAGAGTTTTGTGTGCTTGTCGTTCTTCATATGTATCGCAGCATGTGTCCTGTAGCATGTGAAATCATCCACTGATCTGAGGCCCCCTGATGTTGGGCCCATATGTGCTCACATACCTACTGTAAGCCCGACAGGAGCCCATAACAAGCATTGTGGAGGGCTTAACTCACCATGTCACTGCTTGTATTAATTTATTTCAAACTCAGTGTGGGTCACCCTGTCTTATTTTTACTCTTTCCCTCCTTTTGTGTCTGTAATGTGTAATTTAACTAAGTTTTCTTCAGAATGTTACATTCAACTTAGCCAAATTCCAGACGTTCCCTTCTGAAATTCAGGTTTCGTGGCTCATTTCGCACAGAGTTATTGGCTTTTTTCCAAACTTGCCATCTCCCTTTTGTGTAGTACTGCTGACATTTCTATGTTTATTCATGAAAAATATCATGTGAATTTGCACTGGCACTGGGAGAAAGTGGCCGCTGTGCCAACAATAAGTGTCATTTGGGATGTAGGGGGATTTAGAGCCATAATAAATTGTCTCATTCTAAGTAGAGTAATGTATCAAAGTCATAAATCTTACCTTTCAAATGCCTTTCTTTAATTGCAGTTGCTGGTATTTTTTTTTCTGTATTACTAGTAAGAAAGCTTTGATTATTCTTAATATTTTTAAAGAAGGGGTAAAACATGTTTTAAAGGTACATTTTTTTACTTAGTTACTGGTTGTTCAAACTATTGAAGTCTTATTTTTTTTAATACAAAATTTCCAAGTTGAAAATTCAGAATTTCTTAGATGTATTTTTTTAAGTAGGAATAGGAACTCATTAAAAATTCATGTGTTTTCTAATTATTTTTTCAGTTATAAATGAAAGCTGATCAAAGTGAAAAGATCACCTATTCCATTCCTGATAATTCTTAAACTTTCAGGTTAAGTCCCACCTTCCCCATAGAACATTTCATAATTAGTTGTATTGATCTTGCTATTACACCCTTCTGACCATTTTTTGTGTATTATATCTGCTTCTTAAATTTAGCCTATTATTTTAGCCCAATTTATATTTAATATGCTACTTTGTTTCATATTTTAGTGTTGCCTAATTGGTCCATGTAGTTAATTTTTAATTATTCATTGAGCAGAAGTCATATCCTCAGCAAAATTATAAAAACCACGAAAGTAAGGAAACCATGTTTATAGGATAGTAATAATAATAAGAAAAATAATAATATCTAGGAGTTACCAAGCATTTACTCTGTGCCAGGCCCTGTATAAGCTTCACAATAAGCCAGAGAGGTAGAAACTTTTATTATAATTCTTTTAACAGCAAGGAAACTGAAGCATAGAAACATTATGCCACTCAGCCAATGTTACATAGCTATGCAGTGGTAGACTTAGGATTTGAACCCATTTGAAACTATGTGACTCAAAAACCTGTTCTCTCAACTACTACAATACCTGCCCAATCAAAAAGATCATCAAATGAAATATTTGTTGAATAAAGTATTTTAAGCGCATAAATCTGAATTCTGCTAGTAATGGTTAATATAAACTTCATTAATGATTACAATCAAATGTCTAGTGTCTTCAGGGGAGTTAATACTTGGGCATAGACTATAAATGGTAGTATAGAATTTAAGTAGGCAAATTCATCTCACTTCCTGGAGTGACTCGTGAATCCTAGTGACCTTTATCAGGGTATGGGCTTGCTATCTCTTAGATAATTATTCAAAGAAGTATATGTTTTTACTGTAGCCAAGTTAGTTTTGCTATGGCTAAAACTTTGAAATAATTAACAAAGAAAACATGCTTATTATTTCTTAAACTGAAATTGGTTAATGGAAGCTACTCTTATGGATGTTTAAAAATGTGGTAGGCTCTTCATCTTATCCAAATATCTAAACTGTGGCATTAAATGCAGTTCTGAAGTCAGTGGCTGGGTGGTAGGTTTGTCCCTGGCTTTGGAGTCAAAACGTTTGTGAAATTCTTTATTTCTGTATTTGTAAAGGAAAGTTTATTAATGACTTTATTGTTCAGAAACAATCGGTGATATTTACAGAAAAGAAAATCCAATGGGTCGGTCTTGGGGAATGGGCATTGATCCAATCTTGAACTTCTAGCCTCCTAGGTTCTCTAGCAGGGGCCCTGTATTTTGGATTGACAAAAGACAAATTAACAAGAGAAAAGCATACAAAGTTAATATAAGTTCTTTGTGACACAGGATCTTTCATAAGGAAGACCCAATAAAATGGTTAAACCTGAGTGTTTTTATACTTGGTTTGATGAAGAGAAGAATGCTGTGGAAAGTATGATAGGACAATAGGGTATGCATTAAGGGTAGTAAACTGGGGGTAATGTAGTCAAGCCTGTTCTTTTGGATTCCTGTCAGCATCCTTCCATCTTCAGAGATAAGGGTGCTTCTTTCTTCCAGGTATTGAGAGGGCACCTCTCACAGGAAGGTCTAAATACCTGCTTCAGGGGATAAGGGGAAGGTCAGGGAGTTCTTCCTGCACCTGCTATTTCTCACGTTCCTCAGCTTGAAATATTCGATATGCCAAGGGGCCACATTTTAGGGTGGCATATTCTGATCCCCTGCATGGTCCATACAGTTACACAGCTCATACCACTATGTGAGCATGCTTGTCACCTATTTAAATTCAAGAGATGGCTGCCATCTGCATGGAGCCAAATGATCCCTTATTCTTCACTGTGATTTTCTTCCTTTTGTCTCTTGAATTAGTGCTCTCTGTATACACTTATGTTCTGTGTTTCTGCGTTGAAATGTATTGTTTTAAAATTCAAGTTGCCCTTTTTTGACAAAGATGACTATCATATGCTTTCAAGATTGTCAGTTAAACCTAGGTGTCTGAGTTGCACAACATCCATATATGTGGAAAATGATGAGGACTGATTTTCAGCTACTGTCAAGTACCCTGCTCATTAAAAAGTAATTATATATACATGTAATGATAAGACTTTCTCATTATTTAAGTAATAAGAATGCATATTACTATATCACTAGCTGGATTCTGAACCTACTTTTATATTAATAAACATACTGCTGTTTTATATCAATTATCCCAGTAGTTAATGGTCGTTTGTGCTCATTTCCTCCAATGAGAAAACATTTTGGAGCCAATTATGCTTGTATGAAGAGCACTGAGTGTACTCATTTTTTTTTTCCTGTATGTTCTTCCTCCATCTAGAAATTAGTTCTTATTAACTCATCATTATGTTCATTAAATCGATCAATCAGCAAGTACTTATTGTGTACCAGTGTTCACCAAAGCATACATTTTGTTGCCTTTCAATTACTTATAAATATTTCAGGTTGCTTGCTAATTCACTGGTCAGACTAATTGACCTTGAGCTAATTCGAGGTTTAAATTATGTCCTCTCAGTATCTTAAAAGTTTCAAGGGCTTACTTTTCTCTATAAAAGTTAGTAAATGAAAAGATATGAGTTGAAATTTCATGCCTTCCCCATCTCTTTCATACTCCTTATTCAAGAATTCTAGACTCCTTTTAACTATACTGTATTGTAACTATGCTGTATTTTAAAAGGCCAAGAAATAAGACCCCAGAAAATGAGAAGTAATTTTTATGTAGGAAGTATTTTAATGGTTTCCTACAATAGAGGTCTACCTAAACACGTTTTTGTCTTATCAAAATAGGAAGGGCTGTCCAAGGGCTAAATTTAAATGAATGTTATCATATCATAAAATAAAGTAGGGAAAAAGAAATATTCCCCCTGTCAAAGCCCCTCTCACTAGCTGGGTCTCAGCTGCTTGTGAACTCAGGATGCGTGATCTAAGTGATTTATCTTTCTCGGTCTCCATTCCCAAGATTGACATGACAATAGACAGAATCAGCCACAAGAAGTTCTGCTTTTCCCCTTTCTGTGCCTCCAGCAGGAGGTCTGTGGAATGTGTAAATTTTAGACCTCTGACTATAGTTCTTTTCTGAACTTTTCACTCTCAGCTTCATGTAGCTGGAAATGATGTTACAAAAATCAGCTAGGAATATTACAGTAGTAAAAGAAAAAAATGGTTTTTTAGTGGAGAAAGAGTGAAGAAAAATTGCCATGTAAAAAACTATGAGATCATCAATATCCTTTGCAGTATCCAAAATTGAAGTGACTGCTAAATAAATGTAAAACCCAGTATTATGAGAAAATAGAAGTTAAAGATTATGGTCTAGGTGCTGTTTTGTTTATGTGAGCTCACACACACACATGCACACACACACACAACTTAGCAGATGCCTCTGGTATATATGTATATAGTATCCCCTTGGCTCAACTCTGATTTTACCCAACCCTAAAGTGAATTGTTTTGTGGGAACTCAGGCCTCCCTCATTTACCCAGTTCTCACCCTAAATGCATTTCACATTCTGCTAAACGGCTTTTCCCAAGGCCAGTAACTTGCTTGGCTGACACATAGCCATCTGCTAGTATGCAGGGGAGTTCATGCTGGCGAAATTGTCTTCAGCCACTGGGGAGGAAGGGCCTGAAACATTACCCCAATTTTTTTTTTTTTTTCTGCTTTATCTTCCCAAACTCCCCGTACATAGTTGTATATATCTTAGTTCCAGGTCCTTCTAGTTGTGGGATGTGGGATGCCACTTCAAGGTGGCCTGATGAGCAGTGCCATGTCCGCGCCCAGGATCCGAACCCTGGGCCACCGCAGCGGAATGCGCGAACTTAACTGCTCGGCCATGGAGCCGGCCCCACTCCAACTCTATATATCTCAGAAATCTGGGCAGAATTTGGTCCTCCTTACCAACAGCGGCAACTTCAATTACAACATATATTATGGCTTCTCTTCCTTTTCTGTCTCTCCCTCCCTGTTCCTTCCCACTTGTTTCCTGAGATCATCTCCCAATAAACTACCTGTGTCAAAGTCCTTGTCTCAGGCTCTACTGTCTGGTGATCCTAAATTAGGACACTATACCACATAGGAACATTTGGATTTATTATGTTTGAGTAACTCAGAACCTTTGTGGGCATCATCAACCAATAAGTATTTACCAAAAATTATTTAATTATTTATTGTTATTATGAAAATATTACATAGCATTTTGTAGATCTGATTTGACAAAATGTTAATCACCTTACCATCTCTTTTAACATTTAATATATGATCTGCCTTCTTGGAGAACAGCTGTAATCTTGTTGCTGAACTAAGATTTACACGTTTGAAACAGTTGGCCGATATTGTAGAGAACCATCTCCTTTTGGGCATCCTCCTGATTGATGAATTTCTTGTTAACATACTGATTGGAGTGATATCTTACTCCACATCTCCCAAGGTGATCAGTTTCGGCAAAACTTTCTTCTTAAGGCTTATCTTTCAAAAGCAGGCCTTCCTGAAAGCTGTGGTTCACGTTAGAATTGGCTGAAAACTTTATAGAAGAGGTGGGATTTCACCTAATCTTAGATGAATGTATTGGAAATTGTGGAAGTCAGTATTAGGTGATACATCGTATGTTCAAGGGCACAGATATAAGAGAATCATTGTGTTTCAATCCAATAGAAATGGTTTAGGAGAGAGTGACCCTATAACCAACTTGCTTTTTCTTTTGTAAAAAGGGAAGTTTATGTTCAAGAAAATAGTATATAAAAATGAAAGCAAGATATTCATTCACATACAGCTTGTCAGAAGTAAAATCAAATGTGTCATAATAAAAATTCTGGCATATATCTACCGAGAAATATTTTGTACTCACGGTAGGTGTGTAGAAGATGTAGTATAGCTTTTTGACAGCTGTGGGCATGATCTGGTTTAATAAACATCAATATTTTTCTTCCATTGTATTGTCATAACCAAGGATAAAGTGATTGTCACATAGGAGTGGGAGAGAGCAGGTTGTGTTATCTCTGAGCACCTATTCAATTGGTCAGATGGCTGTAGGGGATCAATTATAATAAGCCATAGGCACTACCATCTTGTGTGGGAGTAAGGGACTGAAAAAAGGTAGAATTTGTCTGTCATCAAGGTAAAAAATCTTTTCCTCTGCAATACTGTCAAGAGAAGTACTGACTATTACCAACATTTCGTTTATCCCTCAATTATCCATTTAGAATATAGGAATAAATTTGCTTTTATTTTATTCTATTTCTCCAAATGGAAAAAACCTACGTTTGTTAATGACCCATTTTTTCTGGTGGTAAATTTAAGAAATGCATCAAACTAACATAAAATTCAACCAATTAACTAAGATATCTTTCCTCTCTCGGTATCAAAAGACTTGTATGGCTCTAGAAACAATAGATAGAATCTTTTAAAGTCTTAATATACCCCTCATTAGCCCTTTTCTAAATAATCCCAAGCACGTATCAGAAATATATATATCCTATTAAACTGCCGTTTGTTAACATTAACAAAGTAGCATTGCTGTTGGGGCAAAAAAAGAAAAATAACCTCTTTCTCTGCCTTCTTGAAGTTTGCAAGATAAATATGTGCTGATTTTAAATGAAAGTGAACATCAGTAAACTAGACAGATTTATTGAGTTAGCTTGTAGCAAAATGAGCTTGCTCCATTTTCACATACTTTTTCTAGTGGTAAATGTTTTAATCTACTGATGCCATGGAGAAATGCTACATTAGCTATAAAACAGGAAGAGGGCACTGTTCAGTGACAGGACCCATAATATGCATAGTGCAGTAAACACTCTGCAAGAATTTAATGGCCCTGAATTCAAATAGACGATATATAGTTTACTAAGCTGAGGGGGTAGATTCATAAAAGACTGCGATTCCTCCAAATGCGTAAACTTAACTTAGACGTGATTTTAAGACATCAGTTTTACAGGGGAGAAGAAACTATACTTGATTTCAAAGAGAAGGAAAACCCATTCTCATAGCACTGCTGCACACCAGAATTTTATGCTCTGTTCCTCCTTTCGTAGTGTAAGCATTTGATTTTTACTGTCATTGCTAAGGAGCTATAATTTTTCATCACAGATCTCTCCTCTTCTCTAAAATTGGTGGGCACAGGAGAGCACGGAAGCTCACTGTGGTCTGATGAACCATGCTACATGCATAATAAGTGAACTAATGGTCAGAGAAGATTTGTGAGTTAAGATGTCATAGTCATTAGAAAATACCAACCTGAGAAATCTAAGACATCTAAAACTTACCTCCTCACTCTATTTCCAAATGGATATGTCATTTATTTGGAAGTTGATACCAGATTCTATAGACCACATAGTTTTTATAAAAGTGGCAAATCAGCTAAAATTCACAACTTGAGGTTTCATTCAAAACATCATACATTTGAATCTATTTGTCAAATTTATCGACATTTGAAACAGGCCATCAAACTGTTGTGTTACTTCATTTTCTGCGTGAGGAAAATTAGTCAGTATAAACTGATCAGTAATCTTCTTGGGAGACTATGTAGACCATCTGATGAGCATCAACCTTGGAGCCAGATTGTCTTTTTTCCCACTCTTAGTTCTGTTTCTTACTAGAGTTGTGACCTTAAGCAAGTAACTTGATTTCTCTTCCTCACACTTTCTTCATCTGTGAAATGGTGATTATATGCTTACTTTAGATAGTAGTTTTGATAATTAAATGAGTTAATAATAAGGGTTTCCACATAGTAAACATTAAATAGCTGTTGGCTATCGTTGCTATAAATACTTGTTGTTTCAATATTCTGCACTTATCCATTTGTGTTTGAAAATACCCCAAAATGCAAGTTATTTTGTTTTCAGTGTTCATTATTTTAAAATGGAGCATAATGGAACAGAGTAGATTTTGGAGGGTTTTTTGGTAATTATATATTGTCAGCAAAAGTTTCTGGAATACAGGAATTTACTTAGGAAAGCTTTCTTGCTCATCCAGTCTGCGAACAGGGGAGTCAGCCTTCAGCAGCAAACTCTCTGGAGAACAAAGGCAGGGGACTATCTTATAGAAAAAAGGTTCAGGCCCAGGTTCCCCCACTGGTCTGCTTATGCAAATGAGGGATGCAAACATGCTTAGTCCTGATTGGTTGGTGCAGGTCACAGTTTTATTGGTTAGGTCCAGGTGGCTGTTAGGGACTTTTGTAAAAGTAGGAACTTGGGCAGAGTCAAAGCTTGGGAGTGAATTCTGTGTTTTTTCCGAGAACAGAATAGGTGACTGCATCCCGGTCCTGTCCTGGCCACTTGACTCCATTTTGTTTTTAGGTCCCGGTTAACCACACGGAGTCCTTCTTCTCAGAGGTCTTCTGATTTCATTTCATTCCATAATATTAACCTCAAATGTCAAATGGGTTTATTAACTGAAGGTCATACTCAGAAGATATTTACTTCAGCATAGCAATCCATATGCACATTTTATTTTTAATTTTCTTCCTTTTATTTTGCCTTTGGTAATATGAGTAAAGTTATACCAGTTATTCAAGAGCATCTAAGACAGAGTTCCTTTATACGGATTTAACAAATTTAAAATGTTTGCTGAGTAGCTTCTGTAGTCCAGGCACTGTTCTAGGTGCTGGGACACAGCAGTGAATAAAATGGAGAGAGTCCTTGAACGTATATGTCTAACTTTCTAGTATATTACAGAGTGTGTCATAATATGAGGGTTCCTGAAAAAATATAGTTTCTATTTGAACTTTATTGTTTCTTTAATGTTGTATTTTTTCAAAAATCACCTTTTGTGGTAGATGTAATAATAATATTTATATAGTACTTACTGTTGCACCTGTAAACATGAAATTAAAAATTTAATAAATACTATCTACTGTCAGTTTACTAAATATCAATTGTTTTTTTTTTTTTTTTTTTGGTCTACAAGAAAGTTTATTTTATTTCATTAAAAAGTGAAAAAATAGGGGCCGGCCCCATGGCCGAGTGGTTAAGTTCTCACGCTCCGCTTTGGTGGCCCAGGGTTCAGATCCTGTGTGTGGACATGGCACCACTCATCAGGCCATGTTGAGGTGGCGTCCCACATGCTACAACTAGTAGGACCCGCAACTAAAATATACAGCTGTGTACTGGGTGGATTAAGGGAGAAAAAGATAATATGAAAAAATACACCGAATAATGTTATAATGTTGATATTTCCTTCCTCAGTGCTCTAACCAGCAAATTCATTGTTATGACCCTTCTACGGATAGCTTTTAAGGAAAAACAAACAGACAAACAGTTGGGGGCTAGTTAGTTTAAATAGACTGTGAAATATGTTACCAGTGGTCCAATAGAGCAAAAAATAATGTGATCGCTTGTTTCATTCTCTAAAACTTGCTTTTCCTCTAATTTGACACATTTCACTGAAACAAAAAGTGCATTTAGTGAATTACTGAGCAGATGTTGGCTGAGTATTATAAAGAGTGAGAGAGAAAGCAGGCTTTATGTCATTTGTTTTAATTTAATTTTAAATTTAGTATCTCAGCTTTGGATATTGTACCACATTATATACATTTGAAGGGCTGTCTGCTTATTATTTCCTTTCTCAAATCTGACGTAACTAGTTTACAACCATCTTTTAAGGAGTATCTATTCCTTCTGTTGCTGTCTCTCAGAGGAAGAAGATAAATTCATAAGGAAAAGAGATAGGGAAGAATATGGTCCCATTCTTAGGAGCATGCACTTGTTGTGTCAGATATTATAACACTGCAGAACTAAACTCCATTATGAATGCTTTCAACTATGAGTGGGAAATAAGTAGAAACTATTCACCATCCAATTAACTATGTTTGGCTAGGCCAATGGCATCTTGCTACTGAATTATCAGAGACACACTATGATGGACATAGAAGAATTAAAGGAGAAACAGGAGACTCCCATGAGAAAACTGCTACTTCTACAGTTTACTCTAAGATGCATAATTAATAAAACGTGTTTTTCCTTCAAGTAGGGAAAAAAGCAGCAAATAGTTTTATGTATGCCAGCTTCTTTTTTTGGTGTATTTAATTCTTGCTGTCCCTGCATTTCTTTCACCTCCGTCAGACATTATTGATTTAAGTCAAATGCAGTCTCCTCACTTTACAGGTGGCATGTGCCTTGTGAGTCTGGAATGTGACACTGCCCTAAAAAGTGTCCAAAGAAAGCCTCTTGTCTGAAAAGAGATCTTAAACAGATGGCTCTGAGAAGAGACTCTT
Organism: Equus przewalskii; assembly: GCF_037783145.1. NCBI lineage: Eukaryota > Metazoa > Chordata > Mammalia > Perissodactyla > Equidae > Equus > Equus przewalskii. Next base: position 71,962,181 of record NC_091833.1, on the reverse strand, counting down.
TAACAAAAATCAGTGTAATGCTTTTTTCAACATAAGTTATTACTAGTTATTAATACTAACTTAAAAAGAATTTTGTTGAAATCACAATCAGATATTTTCATTGAGAGCAGGCCATCAGATCATTTTCTCTACTTGATAAATATAACTTAGTGGATAAAGCACTGCTGGCATTTAGAAAAGTAATAGGGGTAACTGAGAACTCTATTTCCTCCCTCAGTCAATGGAATTATTCAACAAAAGTAGCTTGCATTTGAAAGATATTGGTTTAGCACTTGGGTTCTGGTGACAGCCCTGGCACTGGGTCCTGGGACTGCCACTTACTATTTATTTAACCTATCCATACCATGGTTTCCTTCTTTGTAATATTGAAATAACTGTGCTATCTACTTTATAGTGGTACTGTGATTATTAAGTGGATAGTACATGTAAACTGTTTAAAACTATAGACCATCTAGTAAGTAGTAAGCACTTCGTTGATATTAGTTATCCTCATTAGTTTCATCATCATCACCTTCTTTTTTGTCAGGGAGCTTAGCATAGAGGTTAAGAGTGTCGGCTCTGAAGCTCAAATACCAGCTGTACTGATTGCTAGTTATATGACCTCTGTCTAGGTCATATTAACCAATTGCATACTGACCAATTGCTAGTTATATGACTCAGTCCCCTTATCTGTAACTGGTAGCAATAATCTCAACAGGGTTGTTGTATGAGGATTAAATAAAATTATATAAATAAAGTATTCAGCAAATAGACTGTCATAGTGTAAATGCTAAATGAATGGGACAAAAAATAACTTACGTCTCAGTATCATTAAGGAGAAATTCCACAGAGATTACAAAATCTTTCTTAGAGATTTACTCTAGAATAACTATTTTGCAATATACAATTATATAAGAAGATAGAGAGAGATATAATGGGCTCCATTACAGAGAGATAAGAAGTACTACCTAAGGAGGATTTTATGTGCCTACTTAGAAGTAAAAGACGTACTTTGTCATTTGTAAGATTCACCCCCTTCTCCTTTGTTCATATCATTGCACAAACCATACAGAATTCATATTTGGAGACATTTGTTCGAGATTTTAAAAACATGTCAGTGCCAACATTTATTGACCAACAGTTATAACAGGACATTGAGATAGAGCCTGATAATGCCTGGGTGAGTGATACAGGGTTTTCTGCCTTTAAGAACCTCCAAGGGGCAGGCCCTGTGGCCGAGTGGTTAAGTTCGAGCGCTCTGCTGCGGTGGCCCAGGGTTTTGCCGGTTCGGATCCTGGGACCACATGGCACCACTCATCAGGCCACGTTAAGGCAGCGTCCCATGTACTACAACTAGAAGGACCCACAACTAAAATATATACAACTATATACTTGGGGGATTTGGGGAGAAAAAGCAGGAAGAAAAAAGATTGGCAGCAGTTGTTAGCTCAGGTGCCAATCTTAAAAAAAAAAAAAAAAGAACCTACAAGTGCTTCCAGAAGAAGGATAGTGAGAAGGTAAATGTACCAAGTGCTAAGAGGGTAGTAAATGAGACAACATAAGTGAAATGAACTAGAATAGATAGTGTCAAATGATAGCAATAGGATAAACATCTAGCTGGTTGCTTCTGTACTGGCCGTGAGCTTAGAATGTCTTTTACATTTTTTAAAGGTTGTAAAAAAGAAAAGAAGACAAGGATTGTGTGACTTGGACTATACGTGGCTGACAAAACCTAAGTTATTTATTATCTGTCCCTTTGCAGAGAAAGTTTACCAGTCCCTGGACTAGAACATATTGAAAACCCCTCTCTGCCTCAAACTGTGTTGAAATTATACAGTTATTTGATGTGGGGCTGGTAAATAAAGTAGTATTCATGAAAACCTAAAGATAGAGTTTGGCTTAACTGGGAGATAAGATGTGTGAGGCATTCTTAACAGGGGCAATAGAATGAGCAAAAGTTGAGAAATATATATAGGTGTGGAGTATATGAAGTAAAAAGGGATAAACCATTGTGAAGAATGTGGTTAACATAGGATTAGTAAGACATAAAATTAGAAAAATATATAAGAAACACATTTTGGCAAATGGCAGTAATGAAACTGAAGACCTGGAATTTTTTTCTAGATGAATTGGTATCAGCATCTCAATTTTACCAAACCCCCAAAAAACTGAATGAGTAGGGATCTTAAATCTACCTTTCAAGGTATTCAGTTGACATTTTAAGGACGTATTTGGCATGTATTTTTTACTAATGAATTCTGAAATTAATTTTGCTTGATTTTGTTTTCAGTACTAGAAATCATATTGGTATTATTAATCTTGTTATTACTATGTTATTACAAATACAAAATATTTTCTGCTCCCTGGATAGTGAATCCAGTCCCAGGTTGTTAGGGGTTATCTGGAAGACTTCTACAAAATGTGCAAGTATTTAGTAGCTCTTCCGATTCCTAAGCTATTCCTCAAAATGTTGGGATTTTTCCTTCCTAAATCCTAAATCTGTGGGTTTTTTGTCCGATTCTCTGGCACCAAGGGATGAAGATAACTTTCAATTCCAAGATTAATTCGCAAGATCTTAAGAGCTCTGGCAAAGACTGAAAGAGCGATGTTTGTCAGAATAAGGTAACGACTTCTTTCAGCTTCTGTTTTTCTCGTCAATAAACTTAGGATAGCCACTCCTGCCCTCACAATACATAAAATTGTTAAGTATATAAAAAAATATTGCGTTACTTAATAACTTTTTAATACTATTAAGAATTAAAAAGTAAACCATGATTTGGGGCTAATCTCTTAATTCTCTGGCATCATTTTTCTTATTTGTAAAATATCAGGTGGAACTAAATATCTAAAAAACCTTTATGCCCCAAACTCTGGGAATATTAATTATAAAGTATTTGATAAATCTGGGATTAGATCTAGATTCATTTTGAGAAACAAATAGATGACATTTTCCACAAGAAGTTTGATTTTAGTCAAACGCTTGTGCCTTGTGTTTCTAACTTAAGCTTCTCTTAATTCCTTCTCTCTCTGCCATTCACTTCTATTCTTGTCTGTTTTTAATCATTTTACACAGGTTCCTTTGGAAGCATCTTAAAATAGCTTATTGTTGGTAAATAAGTGTATTAGAAATCACCAATTATTAGACTGTAAGCTTCCCTAAGGCAGAGATCAGTTCCTCCTCCGTAACAAATTCATAATAGTACCACTAATTCACAGAGTTTCTGAGAGGATTAAATAAAATGATCCACAAGATAGCTACTCACATAGTACATGTTCAGTAACTGTTAGATATTATAATTATCATTGCTTATCTCTGTATTTATAGCTCTAAGGGTCCTGCACATAACAAATGAGTTCAGTGAATCTCATATAAGCATATATACACTTACAGACTCTGAGGAGACTCTGCCTTTTTTTGTTGTTTAGCAACTCTAAATGCCATGTGGTTGTTACATAGTGGTGACAAATCATTATGACAAGGGTACCTCCTTGATGAACTAAATGGAATGTTGACTTTGTGTTACTAATGATAACTTTGAAGAATTATTATTTTTACTAGAAGCTATTAACAACAGATTCTCAAACGAGTCTGCTAATAGCACATTTTCTTTTAAAAAGGCTAAATTAACAGTTTGAAAGATTCTGCAGACCCATCAATGGGATGGAAAGCTAATACAAAACAAGAGGGAGTCTCAGTTTCTGCAGCATCTATGGATATTGTATTTAAGTGTTTAAATTGGAATGTGGCTAGTGAAAGCATTTTATGAATTATTGACATTTTCGAGCTCCGTACTCCAGCATGAAATTCGTCAGGAGGTGATAATTTTGGAAACACATTACATAAAGCTATTGTAATACAAGGTGCTTGAGCGACACTTTTATTCACTGATGCACGAGTATTATTTGAAAAAGGTAATTTAGAAGCTGAGCTGCAGAGATTATCCCTGTCTTTCATTAAATAGAGCATTAGCCCTTTATTTACTGAAAGAGACAGATGTCTGTCAGAATTTTTGATATGCAGTATATCAAAAAAATAATGAACTTCACAGATCTTTTTATTTCTGTCTACTGAAGTGCTTCTGTATTTTCTTGGTGGATGTGAAATGAAAGAAGAGAGAATTTTCTCTGTTTCACAATAATAAGAATTAACAGGACATGAGGTGTTCAGCACAGGTTTGTTTCTGGTGATAAGAAATATCTTGTTTCCTTGGCCAAGAAATGAGAAATCCGTTTTTTTTTTCCTATTATATTTTCTATTCTGGAGAGATGCTTTGCATCACTAGTTCTAGGCTTGATAGCACTGAGAAGTATGACATTCAGTCATTTTTTTGAAAATACCACAGTGCAATTCATCATTGGGTAGAGGCGTAAGAAATATTAATTGAGCTCTTTCTTTATGCTGGGCATTGGAGATACAATAAGGAATAAGGTCAAAACTTGAATTTGAATTCCAGCTCTACCACTTATTAACCAAAGAGCCATGGGTCTTTGTACCTGTTTCCCCATTTGAAGAGTTAAGATAATGACAATATCTACCTCTTAAGATTGCTGTGAGATGAATAAATTCGAATTGTATGCAAAACTGTAGTGCAACTTGTGGCACATGGTACATGCTTAGTGAATATTAGTTCTTATAACAGACATGGTGCCTGCCCTTGGGGAGATTCCATTTGCGTTATTTATGTCCTCTAACGTGCACTTCCATGTAGAGGTAGTGACAGAAATGAAATGGAGAGTGGGAACACAACAAACACTGTTTCACTGAGTTTACATGTAGTGAGACCAGTGTTTGATATTAGACAAATGACAGGATTCTGCCACCTGCCAGTGTTAATCTTGGTCAAATCCCTTTACCTTTTGAGTTTCAATTGACTCATCTCTGATATGGGAATAATAAATACCACGTCATAGTGCTGTTTGAAGAATTAAGTGATTCATGCGAAAACATTTTGTTACATTATAAAGTGCTATACAAGTATAAAGTATTATTTTGAACTTTTGATTATCCACTTATAGATGACTTTGTGGATGATGCACCAGCAAATTTGCATCCAAGACTGATTTTTTTCTTATTTGCTTAGTTTGCCTTTCTGCCATCTTCCTTACTGCCCGGCTGGTCTGTGATAAGGGTACCAAAATGTATTTTAGTAGTCTAAGCCAAATGTAACCAAGAAAATAATTGTCTAAAATACTACTATATTTTGATGAACAAATATTTATTTATATATTATTTAATATCTTATAACCATCTTATGTTTCTCATAAATGTCTTTTTATTTATATATTATGGAAATATAGAGGGCTCAGTGTATTATACATTCTACTCATTTAGAACATTTAAATTGTAGATAGAAAATGTGTTGCATGTCTGATAGTTTAAAAGAAAAGAAAATTTAAGCTACATTAAGTACAATTTCGTAGTTCTTAGCTTGGGCATTAACAATTTTGGGCATGCAACAACTTATTTCTCATTGTAATTTGTATGTCTTCATTGTAATTTGCTATGCAATTTGAAAAAACTTGGCAATGTGTGCATATGCTCTCTCATCCATACCTTTTCTAATTAAAGAATGCAATTCAAAAGTATTGCATATGGTGCAGATATGTATAGAACTAATGACATCTTATTTTTCTAAACAATAGCATGACTATATATTATATCTATTTTATGAACTGTTGGCAAAGGAAAGGAAAATTTACTAGTCTTTTTTTCCTGTTTATTCCTTTTATACAGAATAAAATTACCCTTAGTTTGAATTTGTCATTTACTCTAACCACAGGATATAGCCTATGTCATTAAGTTTGACAAAGGACAACAATGAAATCACTTTAAGGAAATATATAAACATATTTACAGAAGCTGAATGGAGAATAAAAATAGTTTGGGGATTAAAAGTGAGGAGAGAAAAGGAGAGAAACTAGTTCCAAAGAGGTTTGGAAATGAACAATGACAGCTCTAATGTCAGAATACAGGATATTGGACCAGACTAAAAGACAGGAGGTCCTGAAGAAGTCTTAGCACAGTTGTCATCGTACAATTCATTTATTTATGATCTCATTACAGAGAGAAGAGAGGGAGTATTTTTGGCCTGTGTTTTTAGATCATCTGAGGCTGTTTTATAGCAACAAATTTTTCTTGCCAATATAACCCTCAAGACTATCCACATACTATTTCTTCTTTTCCTTTTTTCCCTACATTTTTACATTTAATGAGTTGGAGATACAAATTGCTCATAGATTTAATTTTCCTCTCCATCTATTGAAATATTTAAAGACATGATGCAGATAATGCATTGCACATATGATTCTATACAGTAAATGCAGATTCTATTTCACCACTTTTTTCTTTTTACTGCATGCTTAAAATATCAAGAAGCAGAATTAATCACCTTTATTTGGATTATGTATTAATTCAGTAGCAGGTTTACTGAGTAATTATTATGTGCCAGGCACTGTGAGGATGTGAAGGATACAGTAATAAGCATGTTTCTTGTACCTATGCAGTTTGTTTGTTTCAGAGGAGGGAAGCATCTAGAATCAGAATTACATGATGGACAATGACTGGCTAATCCTAAATGTTACTGAGCTTTTCAATGACAAATTACGTTTGCCTTGCCAGTTTTTGTTATGGGAATATGATTTGTGTGTGCTTATTTCAACTTGAATTATGGAATTATTTTATTTCAGTCTTGAAAATAGCAAATAAATGATAAATGAGCTACAGCCAGTCATGACATAGCCAAGACCATAATAATTTTCTCCAAAGTAGAACTGCCTAATAAATCTTAATTTTGAGTAACCAGCAAGTAACGGAGGCAAGCTTTACTTGTGCTACAGCTGAGGCTAATTTCTCTGAAATGAGACCAGGACTAGAGAATTAAAAGCAAAATTTTTACCTAATGACAATTGAGAAAATAGAGGTAAAAGTCCTTTAAAAAATAAAAATGTCCATTAAGTTATAAGACAGTGCTTACAGAATGTAATAAATACCTTATCAATGCTTTTTATCACATATTCCATCTTCCTCATTAAGTATTTTTTAAAGAGAGAAATACAAGTCATCAAGAAGTTAGGTTATTTGCCCATAAGTATAAGACTACCTAGGAGTTTTATGGGAAATAAGACTAAAGTTGTCTGAGTGTACATTTGATGTTGTAAAATATAATACCTCATATATAATTTTCAAAAGGAGATATGGTTAGAGCTATTTCAAGGAATAAAATTAGTTCTAGAAATTTCTTTGTAGGCTAATCATTGAAAAATGTCAACTTTAGTATGACTTCCTACTCTCAACCTCTACCTTCACTGTAATGGGCCTCAAGTCCAAACTTTTGTGACTATTGATTAAATGATTTTTTAAGGTGTTTAGTTAATTGCTTCTTCTAGGTGTCAGTCTGAACAAAGGGTTGTTAGTACTCTAGTCATGGCATGAAGTGCATCTCTTAGGTATAGCTTTTAACTGACCTAGAATGAGGCATACAGTCCAGGGAACTCTGCAGGTACTTGATAAAGATTGAAGATAATGATAAATTAGAACAGTATAATAGTTTTTAAAAGAGCCCTGGAAACAAGTGTTAAAAGTAAGATTTGTAAACTAGTGAGATAAGGAATCTAAAAAAGATAATCCCATTTGCAGCTTCCTAAGCATAACTTTTGATATATACCAATTTTGTCTTCTAACACATCCTGATATTCAGGTTTCAAAGAAGTCAAAGGAGAGAAATGAATATGATTTTGACAGTAATTGAAGACATGAGCTTAGGTCAAAGCCCAGAAATCTCACTGAAATGTAATTACCCAACACAACATTTCCCCCTTGTTTTGAAACTTGCCGAGAGTTTTAAATTTATTTATTGTGCCTAATATGTCAGTTTACCCCTTCCACTGAAATTATCTTACATTTACATCACTTGCAGTCTGTGTTAAGTTTACGTTATGAACACATTCTTCCCTGACTCTTCCTCTCCCTTTTATTTTTTTGATTGGTGCCTTTTTTTTCTTGTTGTGATCTGGGCAAATTGTCTCTGATGAGACAATTGTTTATAAGATAAAGAAGATGCTGCTTGATGAGTTTTGTGAATATGTTAGAATTTCCCAGAATTTTCCCTGACTTGTATTTATCAGTACCTTAAAAATAATAATGGATTCTAATCTGAGAGATCCATAGCCGTAACATGTTTGAGGATCTCAGTTTATTCTCACAAGAGTATGTTGAAAGACTCAGTTAAGAATTTCAGGAAAGGCCAGAACAGGTGGCTCATTATTTGTATCAGCCTTCTAATACAGATTTTTCTGAAAGTATTTTTCCACAATAATATAAAATATTGATGAGTAGGAGGAAGAGAAGTTTCTTCAATAAGGATTGCAAATCCATTTATTCAGGGAGAGAGCAGTCTCTGTTAATGTGTAGCCTCATGAGGTACATTTCTCATAAGACTGACAAGATATGGAAAACCTTAGGCCTTGGGAAATGAGTTGCAGAGTAGTTTCTTCTGAAGAGATGAATTCTTGAGATGGGTAAAAAGCAAGAATATTACATTAAATAGTGGTATAAAGCAGAATACTTTATAAATGAAACTAGCCAAATTATTGGAAAGCTTTCTGATTACCTACCTGCCTTTCAAATGGAAATATTGGTGTTCTTATTATGAATATTGTATTTCCTATGTCTGTAGTTTGGAATGGTATGTTTATTCAATCTTAGCTTGATTAACTTTTGCCTTACTTTTTCCAAGTTTGTACTGTATTTTTAAGCTTATAATATGATTGCTTTTTAAAAATAATTTTACTGGAAGAATGGGTTTGTAAAAAAACATAATTTTCAATAAAGCAAGTATGAGTGAAATAAATTATTTACTTTCAGTTTGCAAGAGGTGAATAAAAAGTGCTTGGCCAATACCGTACCATTAATCTATTCTCTTTTCTCCTTTCTCTCTTTACTTCTCTCTCTCCAATAGAAGTGGAACAAAAAGGTAATTAAATACCTTTCATAAATTATATGCTATTTATAGGCTAAGTTATTTAACAGCTTAACATTTAGTTAAAATAATTTTGTTATTAATTCTTATCTATTTTATGAAAATTTATTTACTACTTCTGCTGCTCAACTTCACTTTAATCTGTTGTACTGACCAGTGCTGGTTTGATCCTTTGGTCCTAAAACAGTTTAATAGTGTAAATTTTCAACCATGTATTTTATTACTCTTTATTTTTAAGTAATCAGGAATCCTGTAGATGGTGATGGAGAGTGATTGCTTTAGATTTTTTATTTCTATACTAGATAATTTTCCATAGCTCTGGTGTGGTTTCCCCTGTTCCTTTAATTTTCAACTAATGGGGGTGAAGGTGGAGATGGTTTTCTGAAATACCTTAAAATAAATTACTTAAGTAACCAAGGGCTGATTATTCACTAACATAAAGTTTATATACAATATTGACAGCAATGCCTACCCATCCTTTATGACTATAGTTATCATATCAGAATCCTGAGAAATTTTCCTTTTTTTGAGGAAGGTTAGCACTGAGCTAACTACTGCCAATCCTCCTCTTTTTGCTGAGGAAGACTGGCCCTGAGCTAACATCCGTGTCCATCTTCCTCTACTTTATATGTGGGATGCCTACCACAGCATGGCTTTTGCCAAGCGGTGCCATGTCAGCACCCGGGATCCGAACCAACGAACCCTGGGCCGCCGAGAAGCGGAATGTGTGCACTTAACCACTGTGCAACCAGGCCGGCCCCCTGAGAAATTCTTCTAATCATCAATTTTGTTATTGAGTATAAATTGATGATGGCCCTCTATCCTTGCTATGGAAGATTTTGACAGTCAACTTCCCCCCAAACTTTTCATTTCTCCAAAAGTAAAACTTTGGGCATTTTAATAATGTACTTTCCTTTTTAATAACCTCTAAATCCTAGCTGAGTTTCATCTTAGATTGTTTTCCATTGGATCTAGGCTTATAGTTGCTGTTAAAGAGCTAATGACTAATATCAAGAGAATACTGTTTTAATCATTAAAATATGGGTCAACATCCAAATTCCTTGTGATCTCCTAATTTCTCCAGTACACTTCTAATCATTTCAAACATAACAGTGGACTGCATGATTATTTTTCAGTATGTTTGCTTTGCAAAAATATTAGAGCAGTGTTTCCCATAGCAGGTTCAGCAGAACACTACACTCGAAAAAGACTCTGTAGAAAGGGTTGCATGATCAAATTAGTTTGTGAAATTTGCTCACCCTCCCACTTCTGACTTGAAGATTCACTAATGTACCTAAGCTATTAGAATCTTTGTCACAATTCTATTAATATGATCTTTCTTAAACACATATAAGGATCTAAGGATCCTTTTTTCTTTCTGTGTAACACCTCGGTATACCACTTGATTTAGATGCTTCAAGGACCACACTTTGGGAAACATTGCTTTATAGCCCCTTCATTACAAATGAATCAGCCAAGCCTCCTTAACCACCACTCACACAACGTGCTACTGAATCATGCTAAAAATCAACTGAATCAGATAATTCCTGCCCATTTCATTCTGAAGTATGAGCAGCAAAATATTATAGCAAGTAATCTTGTTTTTTAATGCTCTTCTCATGTAACAGTAAAAGGTACATGTTTTTAAGTTCCAATACTACTGTATTTAACAGGACATTTTTAACTGATTAAAATCTAGATCTTGGGTTCTTCTCTGGAACCTTTCACCTTTTCTTCTTTCCTTATTCCTTCTTTCCTTTCTTTTTCTTCCTTTCTCTTTTTCCTTCCAGTATCCATCCATCACTCATTTTTAATTGTGTGGGTTGCATGCTCTGTGTGTGCTATAGCAGCTTTAAAGGCTTTTTGGCTAGAAGATTCAATGGCCTGTTTTACAGGGATTTTCTTTTCCTTTATTATTATTTTTTAAGTACTATTGGATTTCCATTTGTTTCTTAATGATAACTATTTAATAGCTAATATCGTAGAGTGAAAGTAATGTTTTTAAAAATTCCTAAATAAGATACGTAAAAACATCGTGTATAAACATTTTTATTTGCTATTATGTCTATCATATACATAGACATATGTCACATCTGTATACATATATTCAAAAATATTGTCACACATCATTAAAAGGTAAAATCCAAAGGAAAGCACAGCTACTCATAAAAAGGCCAAATTTTTTCAGCAAATGAAATCAAAATGATTTTGAGCCAAAGTCAAAATCAATGTGGAAGACTATACTTTGTGTTCTCAGAAGAATGCAGCAAAATAATTAAGTGGTGGTGGGTATCTCTTGTTAGAGTTGCATTCCATTTGGTGAAAAATAAGAATATATTACAAAATATTAAAATTAATGTATATATATATTATTTTAACTCTTTTTCCCTTCCAACAGTTTTTCTTTGTCCTGGACTACTAAAAGGAGTATACCAGAGTGAACATTTGTTTGAGTCCGACCACCAATCTGGGGCATGGTGCAAAGACCCTCTGCAGGCTTCTGACAAGATTTATTATATGCCCTGGACCCCCTACAGAACTGATACCCTGACCGAATACTCATCCAAGGATGACTTCATTGCTGGAAGGCCAACTACAACCTACAAGCTCCCTCACAGGGTGGATGGCACAGGATTTGTAGTGTATGATGGAGCTTTGTTCTTCAACAAAGAGCGCACCAGGAACATAGTAAAGTTTGATTTGCGGACTAGGATAAAGAGTGGAGAGGCTATCATAGCAAATGCCAATTACCATGATACCTCCCCTTACCGATGGGGAGGCAAATCTGACATAGACCTGGCAGTGGATGAGAATGGGCTATGGGTAATCTATGCAACAGAACAAAACAATGGTAAAATTGTCATTAGTCAATTGAACCCTTACACCCTACGGATTGAAGGGACTTGGGATACTGCATATGATAAAAGGTCAGCTTCCAACGCATTTATGATTTGTGGGATTCTGTATGTGGTCAAGTCTGTATATGAGGATGATGACAATGAGGCCACAGGGAATAAGATTGACTACATTTACAACACTGACCAAAGTAAGGATAGTTTGGTGGATGTACCCTTCCCCAATTCATACCAGTACATAGCAGCTGTGGATTACAACCCCAGGGACAACCTTCTTTACGTGTGGAATAACTATCACGTCGTGAAATATTCTTTGGATTTTGGACCTCTGGATAGTAGATCAGGTAAGTTTGACTTTTAAGGGTACTCCAGGGGGAAATATTTGCAGTTTGTTCTCAATAAGTTTATTGTATGTTTTGGTTAGACTTTCTTTGTGGCCTTCCTTCTTGCCTGTGTACCTGAAAATTGTTCATTGTCTTTTCATCTAAAAAAATGTTGCTCGTAATACTTTCAGTTGTTAAAAAGTAGAAGAAACTGACTCTCCTTTGTGCAGCTAGTTTCCAATCTTTATCTCTTCTTTGAATGGCATGTTTATTATCAGCTGGCCCATTCGTTGTGAAGTATACAAAGCCTTTGCTAAAATAGTCCGCCATCCTGTCTAATTAATTGTGGCATGCCCTCTGAAGTCAAAGGGTTGGAAAACGTCAGACAGTTGGCGTGGTATAATACTTCGAGAGCCCTACAACAGTATATTCACCTAGCAGAGAGCATCATTTGTGACCACCCCTATTGAGAATATTGTTAGTTTGAGTCTGAGTTATATTTCTGAGTGTACCTCATTGATATATACAGAAAAATGTTGATAACATAAAGAAAAAATAGATCTCAATTTTATTAAAAAAAACTATACAAAACACAGCTTTGAGTAAAGTTGAGATGATCTTTAATTCCCATTCTTTAAAAGGGACTTTTTCCCCTCTAGGACATACTGTTTCCTTTTAATGTTGTTTAAAGACAATCATAAATTGCCTTATTTTAAAAAATTTTTATTTGTACAACTGAGCAGAATTATCTTAGTTAAAAGTTAAATTATTTTAGCAAGCAATAATACTGTTCTCCGTGATAAAGTATAAGGGAAAACTAAGACAAAGGTGTCTGAATTTTGATAGTGATATAGGAATTCAAAGATTAAGTTATTTTTTTCATTCAGTGTTTACATGTTAATATTTCTTATTTTCTGCATTATTTTTACTATGCTTTTACTAGCATGCCATTCTACTTCCTAACTTAGTTCATTATATACATGTCTTCTATACAACTAGATTCTAAGTTCCATATGGCCAATGACCTTGCCATACCCACTCTCTTATTATATATATATATTTTTCATTATATTTTTATCTGACCATTATTTCTGCCTTCTCAGACATAAGTGTAATATATGGCATATATAAAATAAAGTCTCAACAACTCATTGTTGATTGAAGAATGAATGACTTTCCACTTCCTATACTGATAGAATGTCAAATGAGGTGACATTTTCTCTCATCTCTGAGAGGTCTTGGTCAGAGTGACAGCAATTCTTTCCATGGCCAGCAATGCTGATATTATGTTGAATTGCCTCTCATGGAAGGAGAAGCCTAAATATGCAGCAGCAACAAAAGCCACTTCTCCTTACTTAGTCCTCAAAAAATCCCCCAGGTCAAGTGCAGTCTCTGGCTCGCCTCTCTACAGGTAAGGTGTTCCAATCCAATATACCCTTCAGTTGAGAACCTAAGCAAGAATCAATTATCTGGGGTATTCTGGGAAGACAATTCTTTCATAGCTGTGATGTTCCTTAACCACAATTTATATGTCACTGAAAACTCTGTTGAACGGTGGTTCTTAGCCTTTTTTGACTGTTAATTGGAACAGGAAGTAATTTCTAATTGCCTGCAAAGAAATAATAAATAATGGCTCATCATCATCTTTTGGGATTAAACAGTGCATAATGGGCAATAATGTATTTCAAATTTTATTTATTGGAAATATCATGCATTATTTTTATTTAGAATAATAGGTTAAAATTAATTAGAATTCTAGGTTTTGATTTGATAGACTAAAGCAAATTATTAGCTTAACTATTATAAATTATCCTTAAAGAGTAAGATGATACCATAGTCCCATGTATTTAGAGACTTGCCAAAAAAATATTTCTAACATACATTAATAAACTTATATGTGTGTGTAACCTTATGTATGATAAATCATTGTAATTGTGGACAAAAGGAAAATTATACTACTCATTTAATTTTGTTTATTTATGAGAGTTAAAATATGGGCCATCTTGCCCACATGTACTAGTGTTCATATTTCTTAAAAGTGGCAAACACTGATAACTGATAAAGTTCAGATTCTGAAAACAAATTCCTAAGCCAGGAGATTTGGTTTTCACTCTTTTTAAATGACACGGCAGACCTTCTCTGCTTGGCAAAGAGTGAGATTTCACCTGTATTAAATTTGTAAGTAGCATCACAAGAAAAAGTATCAATTTTCATGCATGAACACGCAAATTAAAAAGTTCGTACTTTGGCATGGACTTACTGCAGTTTAGAGGTGGAAAGAATAAGTGTAGAAGTACATTTTATGCATGATATGTGTGGATGTGAGGATTTCAATTAGCATTAATAGAGGCTGTTCATCTCATTCCACACATTTTCAGCTGGGTGTTTTTCTTTAGTAAATTATGTTGACATTTTTCAAAGAAATTGCCTCTAGTGAATTCCTATTATGCATCTTCTTATGTGTCTATGTACGGAAAGTAACTTATTGTAAATATGTTGGGGTCAAAAGACTAATTTTGAGTGTAGAGCTAAAGTATATTTGCTGTTGCTATCAGTTCGAAGCAGGCTGAGTATTTTTTTGCTCTGATTTTAACTGAGTTCTACTCAATGAAATTTTACTCTTTTGAAGTTTATATGTAAAGGAGTAGCTATATTTTACTTCTACTGAATTTTATACCATTCTGTACGATAAAGGATCTGGGTGCTGGAAGTTGAGGCAAATATGTTTCTCTTCGGTATATAAAAATCCTCTGGTGAAGCGTACATGTAAGTGGCGTAGGGCTCCTGAACATGGGCTTGGGAGGCTGAAGTGCTGGGTTTGAATTCTGCCTCCAGTGCCTGTTTGACTGTGGGCAGGTTGCTCAGTCTCTTGGTCTTCATTTCCTCAGCTGTAAAATGGAAAAAACAATACCTACCTCAGAAGATTATTGTTAGATTTTAATGAGATGATATATGTAATAGACATAGCAAGCTTAACCTAATAGCCACTCACTAACCCTATTAGAACCATAATGTCCACATATTCTAAATGAGAGACCTAAGGCACTAGAGCTCCTATAACTTATTCAAAAATCGCACAGCTATTCAACAGCAGCCTGACTTCAGATTCACCCTCCCCTGGGTGACGCAAGTAGTGGAAAGTATGCTTACTGAGGCTGCGTGTCTAGATTCATTCATTTGATGGAAGTGATCTCAGTATCTCCATGTGCCAGGCTCTCTAGATGCAAATCTAATTTGTAGTTCTCACAATTGCATAATTACTGTAGATTTGTGCTCTGAAAAATTGTATCTATTCTTGAACCATAAAATCAGATGTATTTTTTTTTTAATAGGAATCGATTTTAAATTCTGAAATGGTAAACTTTAAGGAAGAATATGAAGAAAAACTTTGCTTCTCAGATATATCCTAAAAAGTAGTTTCAAAAGTCATTTCATTCCACTTCCTGACTTTTCCCAACACCTGGTCTCAAACTGCTAGTTATCCTGTATTTTTTCAGGTTGGCTCAGTTACATGGCATTATGTTTGGAAAAGAAGGACAATGTCCTGGGCAATGGTACAATTTGTTAAGTGTGTTGTTTTCAACAATATCTGTATAAAGAAATTAATTTGATTTTGATTTTTTTTAAACATTTCAAATTTTCATCGTTGACTATAAGTCAGGTTTCTCCTTTGAAAGTTCTTTAATGGGCCTATTCTTCAGGGAAAAGTTTAAAACTTGTTCTCGTTTTTCTCTAAAAACATTTTCAGAACATTAGACTGTCATCACTTACTCTGCATTACATTAAATGCAAGTTTGCCAGCATCTTTTGTAGTTTTCCAGCAAAAAGTTAGTGGGAAATTGAATCAGAGCTTATTTGATATTGCTATTCATATAACAATTTATATTTGTAAATTTTGTAGAAACAACTTTTTAATAATATAGTTATATTTTGCAGGTTAAAGAACATACAAACACAAGAAAACTTCCAGTTTATAAAACGCTTTTGTTCAGTAACTCTTGAGACTGATTCACATTGAAATAATCTTGTCGATATTGTTTTAGCCATTTTTGTTTCTAAATCCTTATGACGTGCCTGATGAATAGCAGGTCCTCTGTTAAGACTTGTTGAATGATTTAAGAAAACATAATATATATTTTTAAGAAATATATATATATGTATATGTTTAAGAAACTTCTTATTCAGAATATTATGGGAATGGGAGTACTACTCCTAAAATTTGTTTTATTAAGATTACATGTATGCTTCTCAGGTAGTTATCTTCACTGTTGGCCACACACTTCCATAATCTAGAAGTTTTATAAATCACCCCAGTCATTCCCCACCCACTCTTAGCCTCTTCCCTTCTTCACTCAAATCGAGGTCAGCTTTGATAAAGGAAGTTTAGCAGGTGTTAAGGAGATGTGCCAAAGCACGTTAACACCTAATGTGCTTTCTTCTAGAAGTAATTAGAAGAAATTAAAGTCAGTAGTCTTACAATAGGGAAGTAAGTGAGCAACTGTTGAATGACTTTTATATTCAGAACATATTTTCAAATTTTTCAGTTGGCAAATTGCAGGAATTTCTTCAACTTAGAGAAAATGGAAAGTGTAGTATATTCAGAAATGAATAATAATTGTGTTCTATTGAAAATACATTTTCTCTGCAAAATGAGTGATTCAGTTTTGGACACCTGTATCAAAAATGCTTGTAAGCATTAGTACCTGAGTATAAACGTGAAAATTCTTTCTCTATTTATTCGGAGCAGAGTACCAAATCTAGAACTATCAGATCTTTTCTTGAAATGTACTTTTAACTGAGCCTTTTTCCTATTTTATAAAATATGATATGAACTATACATTCATCAGTTGCCTCCAATTGGCTATCTTTTGTAAGCTATACATTAAAAACCTCCAAATAATACTTAGCTATTTCACGGGTTATTTGAGTGATTCTCAGGGTGGCATCATAATTCTATATCCAGTGTGAGGGAACCAAACAGTTGTATCACTTGCCTTTAGCTACTATTAGTGACTGGTGTTGCCTGATTTTCACTCATTAGTTCTTTCTTTCAAACTACCTGTGCTGAGTTTATCATCCATTAATAAACTGGTGTGAGAGCCAGTCCTGATGGTCTAGTGGTTGATGTTTGGCGTTCTCACCGCTTTGGTGGCCCAGGTTTGTTTCCTGGTTGTGGAACCACACCACCCATCTGTCAGTTGCCATGCTGTGGCAGTGGCTCACGTAGAAGAACTAGAAGGGGACACAACTAGGATATACAATCATGCACCAGGGCTTTGGAGATAAAAAAACAAAAAGAGGAAGATTGGCAACGGATGTTAACTCAGGGTGAATTCTTCCCTAAAAAAATAAATATGTGTGAGACATGAGGTATTTTCTTTGACTCTTCTAGTTTGTTTCTAAACTGACCATAGAACAATTTAAACCTTGCTTCTCAAATATACAAATGTTTTCCAGTATTTCCTACTGAAGGAGGAGGAAGTAGGCTCAGGTTGAATAAGAACAGGCAGAGAAGCCCAGCTGCAAACATTTTCTAAAATTAGTATGTCTAACAGATTGAAAAATCTATCGGTTGAGATTTAGTGAAAGACGTCATGCCATCAGTAGGAACAATAGAACGGTAAAGACACGTAGCTACTGTCTTGTGCCGGCTCTTCTACTTCCCAAACAGAATTCACGTTTTCTTGGAAGCCATTGGAAAATATGTAAATGTAACCCTTCTTATGCATGCTGAAGATAGTAGAATCTAAAACAACAAAAAAACCTACACACAACAGTTTAACAATGCAGATAAGGTGAACCTGCTGTCCTCATAATATGCTAATTAACTGCATTTGTGTCTCTGGTAAAAGCTGAGGCTATATAGTGATGAATAAGAACTTTAAACACACATGACACCTCGTTAAAATGTAATTTTCACATCGTATATCTGAGCCCTTTACTTTGACAGTTGAGTAATGTGAGTGCTGGGCAGAGAATCTTGAACATTTTGAAACTGTCACGTGTTTAATAGGTAGCTGAATCTGCTTCCTGAACGGTTTCGTTATATATGGTGCACCTTAGTCACAAAATAGAGCCTGAAAGCAATGGGATCTTAAATCAAACTTGTCCTCAGCCTGTGGGTTCTGGTTGCTTCACAGTTCCACTTGAGATGCCACATTGTCTCTAAAGTTTAATTTACATCAATCTTAGCAGCTGAGTGAACTTTACAAAAAGAAAAAACAGTCAGCTACTTGTTGCTAATTTTATCCTGGTCTGAATGTTTATGCATCAGCTGTTTCTCTGTCCGCGGAGGAGCCCCCTCTTTCTCTTTCCACTGCCCCCTCCTTCTCTTTCCAGTGCTTCTTCGTTGCTGGTGGTGACAGCTGCTGCCTGAAGGGCGTCGCTGTTGGTAATTTTTCAGGGAGCACGGCCAAAATATGCAAAATTTGCCATGGCTATTACATTGCTACTTAGCATCAGCTGAATTGTCTTATATTTGTTTTTACCTTTCTTGTAGTTTTCTTTTTTCATAATTGAAGGTTAAACCTTCCCAGAATGACGTCTTCTGCTTTTCAGGCTCTGAATATCAATATCACAGTCCTGTACCATGCAAAGCTGGACCTGGCTTTTTACAGCTGAACTCAGTGTTAGCTATTCATCTAACAGCTAGGTGACCTTCCTAATAAATGAGACAAGATGCAAGGATAAAAAGGTTCACAAATGTTACTAACTTATTAATTTTTTTCTACAGAATGATGTCCTTGGTAAATGTATATTTATTAGAAAAGCAATCAAAATCATTTCTACATGCAACTCGCAGTCATAAAAAGATGACTGACTTGTGAATAAGCTTCCCACTCACACCAGCTGTCCTTTCTGCAGCCGTTTCACTGCTCATTAGCACATCCACCAGAGGGCAGGCAGGTGGAACTGAAATAGCTTTGCTGCTCATTATTAGCATATCTTGTAAGCCTTGGTGCTAGTGGCTAAAATGAGACTTCTGATTATCTAGGGCTTCCCCTTTCGAATACTCTACTTCTACCCACATTAGCACAGATAAGTGAGAACTGACTTTATTATATATAGCTGTCTGACATTTGCTTTATTCCCCTGTTTTTTTAAATTTTAGAAAATCTTCAAGCACCTTAGAATAAGATTGACAAGCAAAAGTATGAATTTAAGCACAAAGGTTTTTTTTTCCCCCATTAATAACTGCTTTTCCACCAGAAAGCTAAATTCTCAGATAATAATGATTCATGACCAAATAATTTAAGATACACAAATGACAGGTAAAATCTACCATGCTGTATAATTTTATGGGACGAGACATGTTGTTAAATTTCCCTGAAAACAAATGGAGAATATCTTTTTTTTATTTGCTTAATAAGAATTCTGCCTGTTTCTCTTCATGTCTTTCAATAGTAAAAATTTATGGTCAAGGTCTTTGCATCCACTCACCCCAATGAAGATACAAATTCAAATTATCTAGTGCTTTCTCTCTGAAGCGTCTAGCAACCGAAATGTTTTAACCTTAAAACTTGGAATTTTTTTTTTTTCTTGGTGAGGAAGATTGGCCCTGAGCTAACATCTGTTGCCAGTCTTCCTCTATTTTGTATGTGGGATACCGCCACAGCATGGCCTATTGAGGAGTGTATAGTTTCACACTCTGGATCTGAACCTGTGAACCCTGGGCCACTGAAGCACAGTGCACGAACTTAACCACTACACCACTGAGCCAGCCCCCAAATTTGGATTTTTTAAGATGATGTTAGAAAAAACAATTCTACCAAAAATACACAAAGGCAAGTGAAGTGTTAGGTATTTGTTGATTTGATGACTTAGAATTATCTCTTATGCTAATTTTTTTAATGAGAAATGTTTGAGGAAAACTTTGCCTTTCAGAAACAAGAAAATAACACTTTATTTAGGAACACACTATTCATTAAAAATATAAAATAAGCAACAAATGGGACTTCATCAGACTAAAGAGCTTCTTCAAGGCAAGGGAAAACAGGATTGAAACAAAAAAAACAGCCCACTAATTGGGAAAAAATATTTACAAGTTATTTATCTGACAAAGGGTTAATCTCTATTATATATAAAGAACTCACACAGCTCAACAACAAAAAGTCAAACAACCCAATCACAAAATGGGCAAGGGACATGAACAGACATTTCTCCAAAGAAGATATATGGATGGCCAATAGACACATGAAAAGATGCTCATCATCACTAATCATCAGGGAAATGCAAATCAAAACTACACTAAGATATCACCTTACACCTGTTAGAATGGCAAAAATATCCAAAACCAAGAGTGACAAATGTTGGAGAGGCTGTGGAGAAAAAGGAACCCTCATATACTGTTGGTGGGAATGCAAACTGGTGCAGCCACTATGGAAAACAGTATGGAGATTTCTCAAAAAGTTAAAAATAGAAATACCTTATGACCCAGCCATCCCACTACTGGATATCTATCCTAAGAACCTGAAATCAGCAATTCCAAAAGTCCCATGCACTCCTGTGTTCATCGCAGCATTATTCACAATAGCCAAGTCATGGAACCAACCTAAGTGCCCATCAAGTGATGACTGGATAAAGAAGATATGGTATATATATACAATGGAATACTACTCAGCCATTAAAAAGGACAAAGTCGTCCCATTCATAACAACATGGATAGACGTTGAGGGTATTATGTTGAGTGAAATAAGCCAGACAGAGAAGACGAATTCTGTATGACTCCACTCATAGGTGGTAGTTAACATATGGACAAAGAGAACTGATCGGTGGTTACCAGAGGAAAGGGGAGGTGGGGGAAGGGCACTAGGGGTGAAGTGGTGTACCTACAACATGACTAATAATGATGTACAACTGTAATTTCACAAGGTTGTTAACTATCATAATCTTAATGAAAAAATATATATAAAATAAGCGGTGATTTTTAAGACAGTAAAGTTTTCAAAATCTAGGATAATGTTGCTATGTAGCATACATATTTACACATTAAACAAAAAATTTAGACTTTTATATTTTATAGAGAAACCCACTGAGAGACACAAATGGTAATGGTTTGTGGAGATGAAGCTTGCAAGTGGAACTGGAAATATTAAGAAAAAGCCAAAGAAGATAGTGAATTCAGGCACAAAATCAGACCTGCTATAGGAAGCAGAAACAGGAAATAAAAATTGAGCTTAAGTCAGAAACCTGATGATTGATTGATTGATTCTTTGTTTCCTTCCTTTCCTCCTCCCTCACTCCTTCCCTCCCTCCCTCAGGACACCTGTCTTTAAGTATAGCTGAAGCCAGGCACTGTGCTATGCTCTGTGGTTACAATTGTGAACAAGCAGGCTTTGACCCTGCCCCCATGGAGCTTACAGAATAGTGAAAACGGGAAACACAAAGGTAGTTGTCAAAAAACGTTGGTACTACCCACTGTTTATTGAGTGTTTTCCTTTCCAGCATTTACATAGATTATCAAATTTAATCCTAACAAAATTCATGCTGAGAAAGCATCATTTCCAGATGAAGAAATTGAGGATCAGAGAAGGTATATAACTGAAATATCACGTACATAGTCCAGAGCTGCAGTTAGAATCGTAGTCTGTCTTTCTGCTGTGTCATGTTGCCTCCATCAGTGACTACAAAGAATACAGATGCCACAGCAAAGGAAGAAGGGGAAAAGCAGGAGGACAATGCGCATGGACTAGAATGTAGGTAAAGCAGGTAACCTGAAGGAGCAAATGCAAGGCAGCAAGGATACATCAACCTTAAGTAAGGTGGGAACAAGCAAACAATAACTGGTTTTGTGGCGCACCCACCATCCCCTCCAGATTGTGCTAGGTTTCCCACACATACCTTAACCCTTAAAAATACACTCTATGAGGTACAGATGAGGAAATTAAGACTCAGAAATGTAGTCACCTGCCCAGAGAAACCCAGTTTGTAAATGTAGATGTGGACTTCAAAGACACCCAGGTTTATTTGACCCTGAATCACTTGAAGCTGAAACACTATATATTTACAATGAAAAAAATTTTAATGCACACAAGCATACAACAGAATGTGAGATAACGGTGCATGGATTTGGTGTGATGGGGTGTGTGTGTGTACATGCATGTGCATGTGTGTGTGTGTTCTTGGAAATGCTTGAAGAAATAGATTTAATTATTAGAGGATTTTATCAATGTTGGCTAATTAGTTGTGACCAATGTATCAGACTAATATAAGATCTTAACAGGTCAAAACAGGCAGAACGTATGGAGAGCTCTCTATACTTTCTCTACAACTTTTCTGTAAACCTAAAACTTGTAAAATAAAAAGTATATTAAAAAATTCTTAGAGGATTGGAAGGCTGAGAAACTTTTTCAGAAATTCTGAGCTATTTGAAAGACTTTAGAGATTTGGGTACTCGCTTTTTATTAGATTTAATTCTATTTAACATGTATTATTCCCATTGTCTTAATTCAGATATATTGCTAGCAATACTCTGATGGTTACTATCTATGAGCAAGATTGGGAAAATGGTGGAAAACTAAAATGAAGACAGAAAAGAGTTATACAAAATAGATATAAAAGGGAAATAAATATATTTTCCCCTAAAAATAGATGGACAAGAAATGAATGAATTCCCTTTCTTCCAAGGGAAGGTGATGAAAGAGCATGCTTTTAAAAATGTTAAAAAGTTATTTCCCAAGGTTGATTTAACTACCTCAAGTGGTTAAAGATGAAATTAAGGGCAAAGTGTGGAATGCTTATATATTGCTGGTTGGAGTATAAATTGTTATAACTACTTTGGAGAGCAACTTGGCAATAGTAGTAAAACTCATGTCTAGAGGCTAGGCTTACTTTATATAGTAGCAAAACCACTTCTTGTTTTCCTCCCTAGAGAAACTTTCGTACCTGTGTGCGGAAAGATTTATACGAGGGTGTTTGTTACAGCAATGTTTCAAATAACGTAAAAGTGCAGAATGTGAACTGCCCCTCAGTGGGTGAAAGGTTACAGGATGGGGTAGGGAAGAGGGAAAGAGCACAGTTTGTGTGCAGTTGCCCCTGTGAATAATAAGCAGCTGAAAGAGAAGATTGGAATGTAAAAACTATCTGCACTGGCACCAGACATTTTGAAAGCCCTAGTCAGTATGCAGGGTAGAGGGAAACACTATGTGATCACTTAGCCCTTAGAAAGAAATATACTAAGTCAAATATTGGTACCTGTGAAATGATAAATAAGACAAGACCTTATGCTGGATTTTCCTCTTTCTAGTAATATAGTCCCATTTGGCCACAAACTGACTTTAATAAGTCAAAGAAACCGGAATTACAACTTCCCAAAGCACTAACAACCTTTGACTCCTGTACTCTTTCTACTAAATCATTACACTGTTAGTAAAAGCAACCCTTTCTTCTCAGAAAAGGCACATTTTATTCGGTAATTTTAATTGAGTGTGGCCTGTAATAGTAACTATTGTGTTTCAGGTACTGTGCATATTAAGCAATTCTTAAGAATTTAACTGCTTGAAAATTATTCTTTATGTCACCTTCACTGAATTTTCCCCGAATATGAGTATGAATATATTGACTTGCCGTATATCCCAGATTCCTATGACAGCTTTTCCTATGACAGCTTTTAGTATCACTATAATTTTTAAGCTTTCAGGAATATGGCAAAGTACTTAGTGGAGAAATGGGACTATTGACGTGGTTGATCATGCTCCAGAGTTAAGAATTTGAAAGACCATGAGACAAGTTCAAGTGCCCAGATTTGCAAGCATGGAAAAGCTAAAATATTCCAAACCTAACAGTGAACAAGAAGACTTATATATGAATGAATGTGGGGATTTTGGTTTTCTGACTTACTACTGGAAACAAGAAGCCAATCAGAAGAGATATGTGCCATCAAAGTATTGAATTTCAAGACATAATTCACATCAGGAATATCAAAAATAATCATCTAGTGGAGTTGAAGTGTATTATTGGGGTTAGAGTCTGAAGTCATCTATTAAAGAAAATATTAAATATAATTAAAATTATTTTTGAAATTCTTTTAATAGTTTATAACATATAGTGAGTTTTAAAAATATATCCTTATAGAATACAGAGGTAGTATTATATATGTATCATTGTGCAATGTATATTGTACATAATAAAAAAGTACCTTTGCAAGGTATAATTTTGCAGTATTTTAATTACATAACAGAACGACTTGAATTCGTGTAAATTAAATGTATTTATGATGCAACTCCTCTGTATTAACAAAGAGTTCTGTAGTTACTTCTGTGTAGATAAATCTTTTCTGCGAGAACTTTTTTCCCCAAATAATGTGTATATTCTTCGTGAATATATTGATTTGTACTTTCCCATTAAAACTTGTATACAATTATTAGATCACTTATTAAATGTCTCAACACTGCAACTAAAAAAGTTAAGTGGTATAAGAGTATGTAATGATATGGGAAATGTTCATTATGTAGTGCTAAATTTTTTAAATAGCAGATTTAAATAATTTGGAATTTAGATGATTATAAATTTTCTCTCCTTTTGTTTGTGTTTACAATTTTTTATAAACAGCTTTTTAAAAATGATTTATGTAGGATAGGCCTGTTTTTATTACACATAGCACATATTTTAACAAGTATATAATCCAAAGTTTTAATGGAAGTTAATTTCTGAATGGTTCAAATTTGAGCTACTCTGGTTTTTGTCAAATTTCTTTAGTGAATACGTTCAGTCTTTGAAATAGTGAAATCGATTTCTGAAAATTAAGCTAATATTCTGCGTGAATAGAATACCAATAATCTGTTGAGAATTCTGTGATGGAATATAAAAAAGGCCTAATTGTGTTGAGGACGGTTATCCAGCTAACTAATTAGCACCTTTGTGTGACTAGGACACACACCTAAGAAAGTGCCAAAGCCTTACTGAGAGAATGACACTGTAAAAGAGGAGCCTTACTCTATTTCTAGTTTTTTCATTCGTTTGCTAGGGAAGATAAATTTGTAGTTCTTAAAAGTATTGAGTATTCCTAGAGACTTTTCTACTCCTTGATTACAGAGCCCTACAAAAGTGTGTAACGGATTGAATCTACTCTCATATGGAAGCATGGAATAACAGAGTAGGGTAATCTGTTACTGCAGAACCTTAAGAAATCATTCTAATGTTCCATTACATTATTTGATTTAGTGGTACTCTCTATCAATTATGACTTTTAAACAGTTCAAACCATCAGTTTTCGCCAGGTGTTTGTAAGGATAAAAATTGAAAAGGGAAAAACATAAAAAGAAAACCATCATTTTAAATACACGAAGAATGAATTTGAATGAAAGGAGAGTCAACCATTCTAATCAGAGATGAAACTTTAAAATTTTTACTTGTAGCTTTGACAGTAAAACGGGTAAATTTGCCCATCTGAAACATTCAATATTATTTTTTTATTCATACAACTATACCCTTTTTATGTTCATGATTATATTTCCTAGACAGGAATAGTAACTATATCCTTTCAATGAATACTTTTGATGAGAGAGAAGCACTTATGGTCCTTATCATGGTGCAATGATATTAAAAATCATTTATAGAGAAAGTATTAGAATGTTTTTACGATGATTTTATGTAATTATTTTGGGAGGCAAATATTTTTGTTCTAGTAAATAGTGGGTTTAAATACTTTGGTGAATTAGAAGCCTCTTTTTATATTTCTTTGTATAATAAAACATTTGCGAATAGATTACAGGTAACTGATTCCTAAATTATATAGGATAAAAGATCTCAAAGTGTGGACCCACAAGAACTTGTTACAAATGCAAATTCTCAGGCCCCCCCCCCGCCCCCCCGATTGAATCAGAAACTCTCGGGTGGATCCCAGTAATCTATTTTTAACATTTAACATTTTCAGCTAAATTTGAGAATTACAGTATAGGCTATAACCCGTATTAGGTTCGTATATACTGCAGAGTGTTATAAAAACATTAAACTATTTTTTTAATTTCTTGGACTATTTTTGTTGACTGCCTTTAAGTATTTCCCAGTCCCCATCTAATGACTTCTGCAAAGAGCCTGTATAAATCACTGAGGGAGGGAGCATGTTAAAACGCATATTTCCTGTCTCTTTCTCATCCCATCAAATCACAGCCCTAAGACATTGATTCTGTATGTGAAGTGAGGCCCAGGATAGTATTTTTTAGAGATGATTCTGGTTTGGAAAAGAGTCACTACTCTGGATTCCCTAACATTTAAGTAGAATTTATATCTTAGCACAAATATCGTCTTAATGCATGAAGAATGTGTGGAACGGTATATACTAAGTACACCCTCTCTGGGTTAAGGCTGCTCTGGCAGTGAAATGCATCACTCTTTTATTAAATGACCCTGTTTAGTGTCCTCATAGAATTACCACCTGTGTGGTTAACAGAAAAGAACAGCAGCCTGATACAGGATGGACACGTCCCCTCTCAGGCTTGTCCTGGCAAAGCAAGGTGCCATTTATCTTGACCTTGAATAGCTGGAATAAATTAACACAGTGAGAAGATCAATGAGAATGTAGGCAATCATGCAGTCCTTTGCAACTGCTCATGGTCTGTTCATGCGTTGGAGAAACAAACAAAAAAGGTGACAAATGGGCAGGAAAACAAATTAGACCTGTCACTATAGTTGAAGGAGTATAGTAACCAATGGAATCCCATCCCCACTATGAGCAGTAGCTAAGGCTTGCAAATTTTAATTTAAGGCAAAGGTTTGTTTGATAGTGAAAACGGGAGTAGGTAGAATTCTGAATTTTTCATTTATGTTCGTAATTTTCCAAGTGTATAACACATAGTCTGTAACACATGATGGTTCCTCCTTCTGTCCACTCCCACTGACTTTCCGAAACATGGACAGATGAAGAGCTGTTTCGAAATGCTGTGTTGCTGCTTGAGTCCAATCACTCTTTCTGACTGTGTTAATATATTCTGGCTATTCAAGGCCAGCATAAATGGCACTCAGCTTTGCCAGCTGAGACCTCAGTGAATGCAGAGAACGTGCCCATCCTGGTTCAGGCTGATGTGTAACCGTTGTTTGGTTCAGGCCCCTCCTGTTCTCACTTTTCTTTTTTAAGACAGAAACATCTGTTGGCTTTGACTCAATAAGACTGTAAAATTTAAAAGCACGTTTTCAAATGTGAATCTGTTGAACTAAATAGTCTGATATGCTTAAAAGGAACTCAAAAAATGTATATCTTTTTCATTTTTAAATTAAAATGGTGTATGAAAGTGCTGTCTCACTTAATGAAATAAATATTTTTAAGAGAAATTTTTGTTTATGTTAAATTCTCCCTTCACCACTTTTTTAATATCTGTCATTAGAATTATCCCTCGAAATAATTGGCTTAGTGACTGGGGTGAGTAGTTGTTTGTTCCAAAGATCTTTTATTCACTTTCCTTTGGTTCTTTTAATTTTACGCCAACTCTTCCTCCAATTTAGAGCTGAAAATGTAGTCATTCATTCTTATTGCATGAAGTTTGATTTATTTAGACTGTATTCTACTCCAATTAGGATGTAAGGCAATGTTGCTGTTATTCTTGTTTAAAATAATATGAAATAGTAAAAGCAAAAATAATGTAAAGCCTCACACAAACCTTGGGAGTTTTTTTTGCATTTCTAAACTATAGGAAAAAAGGAAAATCTAAAAGATGGATCAGTTTCTTGTTTTGCTAATGGCCAGCATGATTACCTATTTTAGATTCTAAGTATATTCTCTCAGATGATTCAGAGGCCTTTTAGATTTTCTTAATTATTTTACATAGTAAGGCTAAAAAATTTTACATACTTCACTCTGTTAACAAATATTTATTGAATTCTTAATTTTGTACCCAGCTCTATACTCAAGATCTTAAACGAATTAGAATGAATATGTAATGGAATTGATCCTTTTAAATTCCAGAGCAGTTCTTTTTAGTATTAAAGTGAACTCATTATACTGCTTGAAATGGGATGAATAGGATAGTTATCATTTGGCAGAATATCAATGGGTATTATAGGCAGAAATGCAACACTGGCTGCATCCTAAATATGTGAGCTTCCTGTTATTTTGACATGCATAGTTTATACTAAATTCCTTTCTTTTTCCATTAATGAGAAGGAATAATATTCACTGATTCACTCTGTAGCACTTGGCCATTATTTGCTGAGCTGTATAAACAATGAGCAGCTGTATCATTGTTTGTATTGCATGATTTTGTTTATTCATTTAAAAAATGTTATGGCAGTAGTGTGGCTTAGCAGCATGCTTATGGTAATGAAGAAGTTAATTAGCAATATTGAGCAAGACTTCAAGAGATGAGTTTTAATAAGTAATGCTAAAAATATTACAGTAGTCATCCATAGATAAACATAATAAGCCTCAGACAAATGGGAAAAATGGTCAGATTACAAGAAAAATCATGTTAGAATCCTTTAGCTTTCCGTTTCAAAGCAATAGTACAGATAAACACATAGCCCTTCACATACTGAGGACAATGACTGTAATTTGCCTGTTATTTTCCTCCCTGACGTAAAACTACTACATGGGTAGAAAATGGAAAATTACTTTAATAAAAAATAAGCAATCATCTTTTAATAATAAATTCACTGTGATAAAAGAAGACTCTGCCAGTAAATGAGTCAGACAGCTTACCAAGAATCCTGGAATTACATGAGCTTTCCAGCCCAGAAATATTGATAGACATAGTCTGAGTGTGTTAGTCGGCTTCATTTTAGAGCCAAAGAAGTCTTAATTCAAGCACTAGGAAATCCATAATTGGAAAGAATCCCATAGTCACTGCTGATATTTTCCTCTAATTATAAGTGACTTTGTAGTGTGATAAGCCCACTTTAAGAACTCTGGATTTTGAAAGTATTCCCAGCCTCCATTGACTAGACCTGGTGTTATCAGAAATTCACTTCTCTTGGCTGTGCATTAGAGTGTCATGTAGTATTTGATATACTCACATGAAAATGCTAATATTGGGATATTTTAATACAGTATCAGTTTTGCCTGAGGGCCAACAGAGGTTAAATTTACATTTCTTGACATTAGTAACTTAGTGGACACTATGACTCACTTTGAGAATTCATTATTATTGTGGCAGACGATGGTCCTTTATTCTTTTGTTGTGTCTCCATGTCTGGGTGATTAAGTACGTATTCAATTCTCATAGACCTGAAGAGATTACTTTTAATGAGGAAAAGGGATTTTTTTTTTCCTGTTTATAAATTTCAGAGGTATGAGTCTCATATGAGTGAGAAGTACCCAAAGTTATTAAAGCCAAGAGGAGTTAGATTGGTGAGAGGAGATGTTTTGAAAAGAGATAGCTCCAGGAAATTGTGTGTAAAGCCTCTCAATGAAGATTCTTTCTTGGATGAGTTATGACCACACTCAAAATACTTGATTTTATTTATTTGACATTCAGTGAGTGTTTATTTTGTGCAAAATACCTTACTGAATGCTGTGGGAGGTAACCTAAGAGCCTTGGCCCCATAGATAAGAAACTTATAATTTAGTTAGGGAGCCAAAACCCTTGAACAAAGTCAAGTCATGCCAAGTAACCAAATTTCTTAGTTTTTTATAAAACTTACCAAGGTAATAATAATAAATCTTAATAAATAAATGAAGTAATAAATTTTGCAAAACTCATGTTTGACCTGGATTTAGTTTTGTTTAAATGAGATGTTTAGCAAAATCTCATATGACACTTAAGAAAGGATGAAAAAATGTGGATTGAATTAGATTACATCAAATTATATAAAATTGCCAATATTTGAGCGTTTTGATGCACAAAAATACCAATTTCATATGACTTGATCTAATCTAATATAATGTCTTCCTAATTGGCTTGAATTACTGAATGAGAATGAAGCAGTGCGTTGATTCCTCAGACTCAGCCTAGAAAGTGGTCTTCTGGGCATATTGATAAGCTTTGTCACTAGCCCTCTCCTGGTCAATATGTTTTTTTTTTTAAAGATTTTATTTTCTCCTTTTTCTCCCCAAAGCCCCCCGGTACGTAGTTGTATATTCTTCGTAGTGGATCCTTCTACTTGTGGCATGTGGGACGCTGCCTCAGCGTGGTTTGATGAGCAGTGCCATGTCCGCGCCCAGGATTCGAACCAATGAAACACTGGGCCGCCTGCAGCGGAGCGTGCGAACTTAACCACTCGGCCACGGGGCCAGCCCCTCCTGCTCAATATTTTTAATCAATAACTTTGCTGAAGATATAGAAGATGTAACAATTTGCATTGCTGGATGACAGATTATTGGGAAGGAATACACTAATAACCAGATGATTAAACCAGGAATCAAATGGGTCTGGACAGCCTGTATCAATGATCTAAAATGGAAAGGATGAAATCTAACACAGATAAATGTAAAGTCCTCTGTTTATGTTTGGTTTTTTTTGTTTGTTTATATACAATTCCAAAATGAGAAGACTCTGCTAGACAATTCATGTGAAAAAAAAAACCCTTTAGTTCATTTTCCACCAGCAAATACATATTTTTTGACTCACTCCTTGGCCAGTCACTGCATTATTTACTGGAGATTCAATGACCCAAAGGCAGTCAGTCCCCATCTTTATAAGCTTACAGGATTTGGGGGACCGCAGATTAAATTTGTATCAACAGTTTGGGATATAGGGTGGGAAAGATGAATGCAGTGTTCAACTGTGTTGATGATGATGATGATAAAGCACCTAGAATAAAGGAGAAAATTTCATGCTGCTCCCATTTGACCAGACCATTTCCTAGGAGTTTGGTTCAGAACTTTTGGGCATCAGCTTTTAGGAGCAATGTCAGTATGTAAGAGTTCGTCTAGGTTGTTGTGTATTCTGGGAACTATGATCCATTTGATAAAAGGTTGAATGATCAGGATGATTAGCTACAGGCTGTGAAATCTAATTGCCCCTCTTCAAAAATGGCTCCTCCATTTACTAGTTGTGTGACTTTGGGCAACTTAGCCTCTCTTCACCTCAGTATCCTCATCTATAAAATGGGAATTCTAATAGTATCTCACATTTATTAAGAAGAGTTAGTGAGTTAATATTTGAAAAGAACTTAAAACAAGGAATGGAACATACTAAGTGACATACATGTGCTAAAAATGGTTATAAATGGCTAGATAAGTGGTTAGGTAGATATAGAGAGAGATGATTGATAAATAAGGGAGTTCAGGAGGGAAATCAAGAGGTGTCTTCAAATATCTGAAAAGAAGTCTGTGGATGAAAAAGAACTAATACTTCATTCTTCCTACAGGGAGCATGAGCAAGTGGTTAGAAAACATAGGGTAAGACAAATCATATTCCTTTATAAAATATAATTTAAGAAAATTGTAATTCAACCACTTTTAATTCTGCACTGCCCTCCTCCTTCCTAAATTTTGGTCATTTCCAAAATGATGCAGAATTTGCAAAATTAGACTCAACAACTCTGCAAATTGACATCTTTCATCTGAAATAGGTAACAGTGTTTTTAAGGTCTAAACAAAGTTCAGAAATGTTGTCAACTCCTAATATGGAAAGAAAATTTATTCTAATAATGATTTGGAACCTAATTGAGTGCATGCAATGTTAAGGCATGCCTGGCTGTTGACTGATAATATAGCTGACTTATAGTGGTAACCAGAATTCATAGTCTCTGTTGCAGTAACTCTTCTGTGAGAGATTATCTGAATAATCAAGTAATTTTCTTAGTCTTTCTTTTTCTCTCTTTTTCTTTAACCAAATAAAATCTCATCAATGGAGTGCCATTACTAACATTATCAAAGTTTTATTGTAGTAACTGGTCATACTACAATGACTTCATCTTTCGTATAGTGCTTGATTATTCTTAATGGTTTTAGTGAAAGGTCTTTTGCTAACTTTAATGTAACATTTTCAGAGTAAAACCTTGGTTATGAAGAAACGGTGGAGCTTTCGAAATGGTATTTTTAAAAATTGCTTCCTTAAAAGGGAATTGCTTTTTTCCCTGGCATGCTAAGGCTACAATATTTTTAGGCCATCCAAAAATAATCCAGAAAAACAAGACTTTTAGAACATCTACTGACACTGTGGCTCAGTAAGATTAGCTGTGTAGTTATATAATTGAACAACAGAGGCTTTCCCTTATAAACTTGAAGGCTATATACCTAAGATAGTTGTATATACCAGCTGGATAATATTTATGGCTTCATCTATAGAATGTTAGTTTTGTGTCTCCACTGATACATTACAAACACATACACTGATATCTACATTAATGCTGATGGAAAGCCATCCAGTGTTGTTTTGGCTACTATTTTCAAGAAGGCCAATTTCTCCTTATTAGAAATGTGTATAGTTTGGGATGTGATTGGCAATCAGTCAGTTTTGAGCATTCAGTAAATAGTTCTCTGAATCTTCTTCCTACAGTTAAAACATTCATTCATTGATTCATTCATTCAGTTTTGTGTGAGGTTGTTTGGTGGGCACTGTGTGTGTATTTAACATATATAAAAATATGATTCTTGCCTAAAATGAACACAGTCCAGCTGGGGACATAGACTTTAAGTGCATAAACCACATGGGGAAAGAATGGGAAGAGCCTTCATAAAATGATGAAATAATATTCAAAAAGGTAAAAGGCTGAGACACCAGGGAAAAAAAAGGAGATGTAAGCTATTTGGAAAGGCACTCTTACTTTAGTTGCTATTACCATTAGCCAACAAAGTATTACATTTCCTGTGACTTTTGTTTTCACTCTTTAACAAATAACCTGCCTGAAAAGGACATCATATTGGATAATATAAACACTGAATTAAAAAAAATTGTAGTTCTTTCCCACAGATGAGCTTATGAACTAATAATATATTTTTATCCTAAATGAGTTTTTGGTCCAAAAATATTCTAATGTTTGCCCATTATGTTTTCACATATCTATTGTCATATAATTTCTCAGTTGATAGATTTTATTTTGAGAGCCACTCAGCTTTCTGAAAAAATAGAATAGAATTCATCTTGCAGTACCCCAAATGACCCTTATATAATGATTGTAATAGGCCACATATCCAAGATAGATTTATTGATAAAAGCAAATATGTTATATTCAAGAAAACTTGTCACACAAAGTGATGCTGCTAATACTGATGGCATTCACCAGTATACAAAAGATAAAGAGAAATCTGGAACAGGAATTAATTAATTAAAGTAAATTTGTTAACATTTCTTAATTTCCTGTACTAAATATGCCCTGGGAGGTTGTTGGAGGCAAGGGAAAAAGGCAAAGGGTTGCTGTTATATCCTATAAATGACAAACTTAGTGAATAACTTATTAACATTACAATAGAAGGTATCATTTTTCTTTAATTGATATGTCGCATAAGATGAATTATTGTTTTCCACTAATTGCATATGTTATCCAGGCATTCCTAGACTTCTGTAAAAATTTGCAGTTAGCCTCACATTATTTTTCAAGTATTCCAGCATTTAGTAAATATAAAAGTACAGTCATGGGTTTAAAAAAGCATAGGCACATATGACACTGAATTTGGGTTAAATAATATTTTGCCAGATCATATCTTGCACTGTGTTCTTTGAAAACTTTATTGTATGTTCTTTACAATATTAGGAAGTAACACCATAAAGAGTGTTTTGGGGTATTTCAATATTAGTTTATGCCTGTGAAGGGAGAAAAGAATCCAGTGTAATTTAATATCCAAAACAAACCCGTTGAAAATAATTTTATTTTTCTTGCAGTTTACCATTAATTGAAAGCATGCCAGAACTCCTTATATGTTATTTTCTTTATTTTTTAATTAAGGTTCTACCTTATTTCAAAAAGTATTTTTCCATTTTTTTTAAATTAAAGAATAAAATGTATACGGTAAAATGCACCCATTTTAGTGTAGGTTTCTGCAAATTTTAACAAATATAGGCAGAAATCCACCACCACAATCAAGATATGGAAGTTTCAAAAAAATCCAAAAAATTTAAGGTGGCTTACATTGGTACATAAAACAAAATAAGAGCACATAAATTAAAACTGAAAAGGACCAAGAAAAACAATAAAGAAAATAAAGTGAAGAAAGTAATGAGGCTAAAAGTGAAACTACGCAATCTGATATCTGGCCACAATTTTGACAGTAAGGATCTGTTTCTATAAATGACAACGTGATGAAAAATATTATATCCGTATGTACATATGGACATATAACCAGGTTATCAAATATTAGAACTGAAAAAATGATTAGATGTTACTGTGTCCATGAGCTCTCCCTGTACAGAAATACCTGCTATAACTTCTGTGCAGATGGCCATCCTTTTTCTGTTTTTTGTGGTGTGGGTTCCATTTTTGAGAATGGATCCACTGTTGAGAATTGATTCCATTGTTCCACTGTAATAAGTTCTTCCTTACACTGAATCGATATCTTTCTCTGTACATTTTACCCAGTTAAAAAAATTGTTTTCCACTTCCCTTTGGAGGAGGATGCAATAAATCAACTTTCTTTTAAATACAGTGGCCCATCACAAATTTAATAATTTCCCCTTTTCAGTCTTGTCTTCTCCAGTCTGAGCACCCTTACTTTTCAACCATGTATCTTTATGACATGGTTCTCAAGATTTTGGTTCTCCCTTTCTCTTCCCATTCTCAAAACTGGACACAGCATCAAGATATAATGTGATCAATGTAGAGGTGGTTTGACTATCACCAACAGTAACCACTAAAATATGTTGAGCTTTTCCAATGAACTGTGAGGTTTTATTTCTCCATTTTACAGACAAAGAATCTGGGAGTTACATAGGTTAAACTGTATCTCCATGATCACATAACTAGGAAGCTTAAGGATTTCAACCTACATCTGACATTAATCAGAATACTAAACCATTTAATATAGACTGAGTATGTTAAAGTTTAAGCGTCTGTATCATTCTGTTGATTCATAATGACTTTATGGTTAAGAAAACCAACTAAAACTTTCTAAAATATGACTCCTTTGTGTGAAATAGCAAGCCATATCTCCTCTACACTCTCTATATATACAATCCACATTTTAAAACTCAAGTTCAGTACAATTATGGAGTCTTAAATTAAGTCAGTTCTTCACTTTTAAAATTTAAGTAGAGAATAGGAAACATTTTAATAAATTTTAAAATAGGAACCATAATATTAGAAATTTGTATATTTTTATGGCATTAAAGCTGTGCTATTTATCTAGACTTTTTTCACTTATTTTCAATATTTTGTTAAGATAAATATACCTTAAATTTTAGAGCATACCTATTGTTGGCATGAAAAGCATGATTTTGTTTGTTTGGTTTTTAATGAATTTAGGTTTTCTTGGAACACTTTTCACTAAATGATACAAGTAAAAAATATGAGTATGAGTTGGTCTTTATTAACAAAAGAAGAAACTCTCAGAGAGAAGAAACATCCTATGAGGGCTTTATATGACACACTTAAAAATAGACCAATTAATTACCAAATGTGCTGAGTAAAGTAATTCCTTTGTGACTTGCTAAATGAAGATCTCAGATTCCACAATCACTTTTTCCCAGGTTTATCAAATATGTGGGCAATTATATACAAGATCTTACTCATTTTCTTTAGAATTTAAAATGTATTACTGTAAGTTTAGATTTTCTAATTATGCATGGAGATATTATTGCTAAGTAATAGCATACTAAGCTTTCTTTGAATTGACAACTTGGAACTTTAAGTATTTAATTGCTATTTCATAATAAAAATGACTGATAGTCCACCTTCAAAGGATTCTCTAAGGAATGAAAGAAGTCTTCATTACCAGCAAGGTGTAATTAATTTTCAATTATTTTCACTTTGCCAAAATATGTTCATACACTAGAACAGACATTATGTAACTCCAATGCTAAAAGTTTCAAAAAGACACTGGAAAATTGTTGCATAATCAAAACTGGAATGTACAGTATAAAGTGCAAATAATAAATGAACCATGCCCTTTTCTCAGCACCTATTATTAAAAATAGAGTGAAAGTTTTCCTATTTGAATCTCTCAGAAAATGAGTCATTCTGAATAGCTGAATTTTCCAGCTAGATGAGAATGTTTAAGCACTAAACATTTAAGACACGTTTTAATTGTTTTGGAAGGATCCTTTTTATAATTTTTGCACGACACTTTTTTCTAAAACAAAGCTAACAGTTTAACTTTTAGCTTTTCCTTGGTCACTCCAGATTATCATTATGCTTGTGGATTTTGGCCTGTCCTACATATTTTGTATTTAAATTCCTGGTTTCAAAATAAATAGGTTATTTTTACTGTGACATTATGGGAAATTAAGTACCTATAACTTAAAACATATATTCGTCATGAACATTTTTAGTTCTAAACTAAACTTTGAGAATGTAACACAGCTCCTATGACAACAGTTAACTGTACTTTTATTTATGTAACCGTCAGTTGCTTGTGTTACGCTGAATTAATGTATTTGTCATATTATTTAAAATAAGCAAAAACAAACTAGAACCATGTTGAGGCAGTAGAATACCTCCCTTGCCTCGATTCTCTTCAAATTCTGATATGCTAGATTTATTCTTTTTTTTAAATCATGTAACCTTAGAATCCCCCTTTACACCCCTCTGGCATGTTCTAGTTCATTCCATTGGTTCTCTATTCAGGTTCTGGGGGGAATTATGGATGATAATCACTTGAATACATATCAAGGTTCTGAAACCTCCTCATCCTCCAGAGTTTCACCTGTTGAGAATGACTGCTATGGGGGTCACTCTTTCTGAAGGAAGTGTGTCTTTCCTTTAAGTATCTGGAGGCTGAAAAGCAAGAGAACTATTGGTCCAGGCTCCCAACATCACTTGCCTATTCTCTTGCAACGACTAATTTTACTTCCAGCCTCCAGTCTCAGCATACTCCTCTTTTCACCCTCATTCCCACTCTCAGTCTGTCCTCCTCACAGCTACCAGATAGTTCCAAAACTCAAAACAATAATTTAAATCCTATAGTTTATCTTCTTGACTCTTTATTGCTTTTATGATAAACCCTATGAGTCCTATCATTAGAAATATGATCTCAACATATAGGCCACAGCATAAACAATGTGTTGTCATTATTTCACCTAAATTTATACTATGAATGAGAATGCATTTTATATAATTTCTAAAAAAGAGAATATTAATTTAAGCTTAAGTGAAAAAAATAGATTTTAAATACGTTAAAGAGCTGGAGAAGGTAGAATGAATCTCTAATACATAATGATCAGCACATTGAATCATGAGAAATCTATTCTACCAAAAAGGATGCTAGGTGCCATCTCTGTGGTGTTATAACCTACATTGCCGACACAGTCATAGTTGATACGGTTGTATAACCTTGAGAGAACCAGGTAGATCATACTTATTTTCGTAGTTAGAAGAGTCTTAAACATGTAACCTAGTTTAGTTGACAGTACTTACACAAAATGCCATTTAGCCATTCCTCTACTTATAAATTTATTTACCAGTGAGGGGTGTGGAGGGGGAATCATTGTCACTTGAACATTAGCAAGGGGGTCATTTTGTTCTGGCAAAGTAAGGACGTAAGTGGGTGAATTATTACAGCATGCTGTCTTTAGTGTTTTTTCCACTATAGGAGTTTATACCTTTGTGATATCCTTTACTACCATATTCAAAACAGGAAGGAAATTTCTGTTTGTAATGCTTTCTGAAAGGACAAGATTGGTTGGTTTTTAAACCAATTAATCTGACAAGAGAGCACCTGTCTCTTAAATAATGAGTGTGATGTTTTCCCCTGAATTCAGTTTGAGATAATGGTAATCTGAATAGCCATGATTCACTTCTAGTTGTCTGTTTCTTCCAATTTGAAACAAATAAAGCTTCTGTTATTGAGGTTCCTGGAAAGGAAAGACAAGTGATTGTTCTCTTGCCTGTGGAGATATTCTTAGAGAAGAGGAACTCAAATGTACTTGGTGATGATTGACTGACTTAAAGAATAGGGTAGCAGAGTTCTCAGACGCCCTTGCTCATTTGTAAATCGGAGCGCCTAAGTGAGGTAAACTGTTAGGTGATGGCTCTCTCAGTTTTCTGTTATGTTTGCTTGTGAACTAATGACCATTTTGAGCATAGATCTTCACTGCAAATTATTCTAAAGAAAGTCACTTTTTGCCATTGCTTTTGCAATTACTTTCACACGAATAACTTATCTCTTAACCTCTTTTCATGCCTAAGCAGCTCAAAAAATTCCTATGCAATAAATGCATTTTACATGAATAGTTTTATGTCAGGTCACTGAGGAGAAATTGAAGAGCTAGTCATTGGATTTTTTGTGTATCAAATAGAAACAATAATAGCTATTTTCTAAAAAATGGAAAAAAAATCAGTTTTAGCTCAAACTGGATTTAAAAAAGAACAGGTCAAGAACGATTACAGAGCACCTACTGATTAGAATTCTTGAGTTTTATTCCTTTCAGTTCATATGTGACCTTGAGCAAATCATTTAACTCATCTCTATTTGTGGCTAGAGTTACATATATTATGCAAATTTTGAAAATAAAATATATATACATAAAGAAAATGAGTCATTTTTCCAGCTTATCAGTGATCCTCTTCAAAGTAATACTTTTCAGCTATTCATGGGAGCTTTTCTATTGTTTCTTAGAAGTATGCCAAGTTCCGAGAAAAATTGAAAAGAACTATTACTTTTTGAGAAAGGATTACTTTTTATTTCATTCCCCCAAACAGATTGATCTGCCACCATGTTGGAAATGCAACCATAATCTGATCCTGCTTATGTTGCTTATCTCATATCCCACTTGTTACTCCTCGCAGTTTGCACCCCAAAATAATGAACTGTTGTGGTCCCTGTGCTGCTTCATGCTTCATACTCCATTGACCTCTGAACAGCCTGCTGCCTCGGCTCTCCTCACTCAGGAGGCAAACTCCTCTGTACCTTTTAAGATTGGGATGATCATATAATTTATCACCCAAATTGGGACACTTGAGAAGGAAAGGGGAGCTAACCAATCAGGAAATCTGAAAATAACTGTCAACAGGGCCATATGGTCACATTACTTAAGAGCCATCTGGAGCATTATCTCCTCTGTGACGGTTTCTTCCTAAACAGAGGTGCTTGTTTCCTATTTTTGTTGCTGATGTCCCTCTGTTATGGCACTTTACATACTGTAAACTTGTTGTTTGGATACCTCCCTGTCTTTCCTATTAGAATGGGATCTTTTAGGCGAGGTTCTTTTA
Organism: Equus przewalskii; assembly: GCF_037783145.1. Classification (NCBI taxonomy): domain Eukaryota; kingdom Metazoa; phylum Chordata; class Mammalia; order Perissodactyla; family Equidae; genus Equus; species Equus przewalskii. The sequence continues at coordinate 71,922,872 of NC_091833.1, read as the reverse complement.
CTGCAATTGTTTCAAATCCTCATCATACTTTCCTCACAGGGAGACTCAGGATTTTTTCCACCCTAATGTCTGAGGGACTTCTCCTCTCATCAGTGTTTGTGCCTCATTACCAGAATAATCCTTGCTGGAGATGGAAAGTCTGTCTCTCCCTGGATTGAAGATAAAGGGACCAAATCAGAAACTGAAATCAGAGCTCTTAAGAAATTTGAAAATACCCTAAAGGTGTTTCTGAGGGAGATGGGGCTAGAGAATGAATCATCAGCTTAACACCTTATGTGGACTTAATAAATATTTGTTGATGAATTAGTAGGAGGGATGCCTGTTCTAATAATAACACTCGATTAAATCTATTTTAACGGAAAAAGACTTTACTCGTTTCTCTTTTTCTTCACTTTTTTCATGCTAAATCTAAGTGTCTCTCTTTTTTGTATTTGTTGTTATTTTACTTTATTGTTAGTTATTTACCAGATATGATTTGAAATTTTTCCTTAGAATAGTTTAAACATGAATGGATCTCATTCTAACAAAGTAGAAACAAGTTTCAAAAGCAAAAAAAAGGCAGTTTGCTCCCCTTCTAGATTTTGGGTTTTGTGGTTGAACAATATGATTTTGTGGTGGAGTTATTTTCCCCTGTTCTTTACAATTTTTGAAGTTTGGCATTTACAACCTTTCCTTTTCTTTTTTCTTCTCTTAAGCTGGCTTTACCTTTGCTTCCCAAACACAGCATCCTTTCGCTTCTCCAAAGAATTAAAGGGATTTCTCAGAAGCCCTTGCCTTTTTTCCTTACATGACCAGTTCAAATGAAATTTGGTGATACTTTTCCTTCTTGCAGTTCTCTGATGGCTTTGCATCAACAGAGAAGTTAACCAAGGTGGGTTTATAGCATGAGAAAATCAAAGTTTGGGTTAGGACTCTGGTGTCTAAAGGGATATTCAGACTTTATGATGCATGATGACTAAGGTTTTAAAATATCAATTGTTTAATTTTAGACCAATATGGAAATTCAGTACCCTACAAAAAAGTTTTTCTAAGTCAAAGCATTTAGTATTAATTTGGGAGTCATATTTTCTCTGAAATTACCACATTTGTGGCAGAGCATGTGGAAAAAAATACTCAATTTAGACTGAGCCTTAGTTCCCTCATTGGCTAAACAGGGGGAACTATAGCAAATACCTCATTAATTAGCGTGAGGATTCAGATGAGATTATAAAATACTTAACAGAATTTAGCACAGAGTTAAATACTCAACAAATATCTTCAACATTATCATTATCCTCATTTTCATATTGTCTTTATAACAGATAAAAACCCAAACGCATATTCCTTTTTAGATTAAATTTGACTATCATGTATATGAATTCTCAAATTCTTAATAGATGGATTAATTTTCTCTTTCGTGGTCAACTTGCATATCAGGAGCTACGTCATTATTAATGTTAATTAATGTACTTTCATTCTCTTTAGCTATTTTATTTTCATGCCCACCTCTTGTGGACTTGCTTTACGACTTTAGAAAAGTCACTGGATCACACCCATCTACTAATATAGGAAGGCATAGTCTTCTATTACATTTGGCAAGTGGAAGGGTTAGGATGATCAAAGGATACTTAGAAAATGTGTCTCAATCTTTATTATGCATACTCGGTTTCATTTCAACCTTTGCACCTTATGGACAAAATCAAGAGCATGCATTTTCTAAAGCAGCGAACTCCTACTCTCTTGTCTTGAGTTGTACTGAGTAGTTATAACAAGCGGGACTATCGACAATTACTTCTCAGAGCTAATATCACACCAAATCACATTGGAAACCTTTATCATTTCTGAGTCCTATAGTATGTGAGTGTCCCTTATGACAAAACTGAGCAAACAATAGGTACACACAAAGCAGCACCCACAATACTTTGTGTGTGTATGTGTATATTTGTGTGTATATATATGTCTCCTAATGGAGATCTCTCATATAGAACACATTTGCATTAAGTACAGCTGCATGAAACAAAATGATCTAAACTGTTTTTGCCAAGTAATTTCTTGCAAGGATAATATAATAATCCACCTCTGCCTTATTTAGTGTAATTCTTTAAGCAGAGAAAGAAAAACCCTGTTGGAATGTTCTTTCTAATGAGTTTAGAGTATCAGCTATTTCTGCATCAGCAGCTAAAGGTGGCATAAGAAGAATTACTGCTTCCTTTGCTGTGGCATTTAGATGAAGACTTAGAAGGTTAGTAGCAAGAAAAATAACTACAATTATGCTAAGTCTTCTGCTTAGTGTATTTCATATATTGGCTTCTTTAATGATCACAGTAATCCAAAGACACAGATCAGCAACTTTTTCTGTAAAGGACCAGATAGTAAATATTTTAGGTTTCGCAGACCACATCTGGTCATTAGTGCTGCTGGTGCTGCTGCTGGTCCTCCTCTCCTCCTGCTCCTCCTCCTTTTCTCCTACTCCTTCTTTGTCTTCTTCTAGCCTTGTAAAAATCAAGGAGCAATTCCTAGATCACAGGCCATGCAAATCAGGGCATGGGCCAGATTTGGCCTGTGGGCCAGAGTTGGCTGACCCCTGCTCTGTGAAATATCTAGCACTAACCCTGTATTTCAGATGAGGAAATGGAATCTCCAAGAGGCTAACCAACTTGCCCCGTGTTCCTACGTTGACGTTAGTGCTTTGATCCTCAGCTAATACCATCTCCAAATACCATCTCCTAATCACCAAACTAAAATACCTTGTGCTCAAAGGGATCTGATTAACAGTGCTTGAATTGTCTGGTTTGTCTCAGAGGAAACAAGTGTGAATTAGTGATGTTGCAAACAATGATGACAAGAGGTCAACATTCAGGTGCTTATTAAACATTTTTTTTTTAAAACCCTCACCATGAAATGGGATTGTTATTGTTTGTGTATAATAGATGAAGAAATTGGCGCTAAGAGATTAATATACCCAATGCCACAGAATGCACAAGTGACGTAACTGCAAAGAGTACACACAGGTCTTGTGTCTCTAAAACCTCTGGTCTTAGCCATGGCACTATACTGCCTCACCACTGAATCTCATGTGTTCTGGCATATGTGGCTTTGATTAGAGTTAGTTAAATCTCTCTCAGCTCAGTCTTGTAAGGTCTAGCAAAGACTAACCTTATTAAACATATAGTAACAGTGAGCAAAGGAGTGAAACAGAAATAGGAAAAAAATATATATGTATATATATATGTATTTCTTTTAAAGATTTCCCTAGTGAGTACAATTGAGGCAGGACCCGAGCTGTCAGCATGGGATTCAGCAGGAATGATTGCTGTTTTAGAATACTGAGTGACACTTTGAACACTGACAAAACTTGGTGAGACCTGTTAGCTAATCGTTTTCATGTGTCTGCTTTAGGGAGTTCATTCTTGTCTGTACCATCTTTTTGGCTGTTTCTTGATAGGAAGATGACATTTAGATAAGGATAATACCCATAAAGTTCTCAACCTCAGCTGAGATAAATGCAGATGTAGTCAGAAAAATTTAACATGTGGCCATCGGTGTATTGAAAATAATTGGCTTACAGCTGGGAAGCAGAGGTTCTAAGCAGAACTAGGAATTCTTCATATTGTTTTGATAAGAAACCTACCAAAATCAAGAACTTCTGGAATTATCCTAAAATATAACTAAAGATACTGGTTCAGGAATTTTGGGTCATTTTCTAATGATTTAATTTCTTCTAATGGGTTATCATGAACAGCTGGGTTTGGACTAACCACCTCTAGAAGCTTCTCAATATTAGAGCCAACTGGAGGCCATCAAGTGGAATTCTAAGCAGGATTTTCATGAAAATGATCCCTCCATGTGTATGATATTGTCAAGATAATGTGATGACAGTATTCTGGAATAACTCTTTTTTTCTTTTAGATGTATGCTTTATGGCACTTAAGTCAAATTGCTTGTTTGTGAGCAGCTTTACTTCTCAGCCAGTTCCAGTGATCTCCTCCTTCATACCTGGCTTATATAGATGTGTCTGCTGTCCTGTACAGTTCAGTGTGCAGTTTGATCAGAGTGAAGAGATAGTTGAGAAGGTCCACTGGGTTCAAACCTTCCGTGGACTTCGCACAATGTCACCTTTGATGTTCAGTGGCAGATGATTCAGCTCATCAGTATTTGACATTGCTTTGCTGGTTTTGCACCTGTAGGTAAGACCTCAGGCCCTTCTGCACCGATAATCTACTTGAGAATATGCTTATTTTTCAGAAATGAGCTTAGTGATTGGTACTTGGTAAAGCCATCACTAAAATGGAAACTATGGGTTATGGCTTTTGGAAGGTTTGTGTGATTTTTTTTTCTCGAGATGACATTTCTTTGAGCATCAAGCACTTAGAATATCAAGGCCATTTGAGTATAGCACCAACACTTGATGTAAAATATTAATGATAAGAAACAGTTTATGTGCATCATAACATGGAGTAGATTTTGAATTAAATTAAAGGAGGATTTAAATTCTATTCATTGTCTAGCTTTTTTGTTTTTAAATAGAATCTCACATTCATCTCATGAAAGTAAGGTGTTGGGTAATAGAATAAAGTGAAAAAAGCAGCACTCCTTCACTGAAACCATAACATCTTGTTACAAGTAGAACCTTGGACCACCACATTCTACGTCACTGTAGCCATGAAGCACAGAAAGAAAAAAGTAAGAATATGATGATGCCTCATGGTACAGGGCATCAATTGCTCCTTCTGTACTAAAGGAGGATGCACTAACAAGTCTAGCATGCCTATATCATACAACCAGCTCAGAGTAGGGTTTGTTAAGGGCCTTGGTTGATGCCTAGTGTCCCTAAAAAGCATTATCAAGATATAACAGTACTTCAAACATGTTGGGTTTTGACATAATTAATTTTCCAGAAATGAATATGCTCCTTAATGGTTTAATGATTTCCTGTTCTCTGAATATATGTAAAATAATATGCATGAGTATTTCTCCCTCATAATATGTGAAGTGATTTACTAAGTTTCTCTATTTTTCATTTGTAGACATTGCTAAGATTTCTCCCCTTTATTACTAATTAATAAGCACTTTAGGAACATTGATAATTTTTTAAAAAGCATATATTAGCCCTCCAAATATTCCCATTTAAAATGTAATGTATTAAGATGTGTTAGTTAAGTTACATGTGGCTAAATTGAATTGAAACCATGTTAATAAATTTTTGAGTGGCCAAGGGACAAAGCTGAAGTGATTAGCTTCCTGTTATAGTGTGCACTTATTAAAGGAAGAAAATATTTCTGCTTCCCCAGACACACATGCACACATCTGAACATACAGTATTAGTCAAATGCTTTTGTTTTAAAGTAAGAAAAGCCCAAATCAAACTAGCTAAAGCTAAGGTAAGGAATTTAATCTCAAATAACTGGACATCCAAAGGGTGAAGCTTGCTTCAGAACTAAAAAGGAACTGTTCATATTCTGTTATCAAGTCTCTGTCTCACTCAGTCCCCACACTCTGCTTGCTTCTGATTGGCTCCTTTTTCACATATACTTCTTCCACGTGGCAACAAGATGACCACTGGCATCTCCAAGCCTATATTTTTCGTGAACATCAGGTTCTCATAGAAGGAGTGTCCTTTCTCCCTATTAGCACTAGCCATTTCTGGGGAAGAATCTGAGTGTCTTCTGATATATTTCATGGAATGCTCTCAGTAGCCAAACCTGGGTGACAAACTTACCTCTCAGATTTTAGAGGATACTGGAGAGGGTCAGCCTACCCAATGTATTTAAACCTAGCAGGATTAATATTGAATATTCTGTGTATCCTGAAACAAAGGATGCTGAACAAAGAAAATAGACATATCATTCTATACAACAAAAAACTCATCTAAATTTACACTGGTAGAGGTGTTTTGGTTTTTATAAAGATGTCCTTGGAATCCTGCTTATTGTTTCTTGGCTTGTTTCCCCAAATATAAATCTTAAAAGAAAATCCTTTATGAATAAATATTAACGCTTTAATCTAACTTGAAGTAAACTAAAATATCTCTTATCAGATACTGTTTCCTTGAAGCCTGAAGGAAAATCATAAGACTATAATATGCAAAATTTTCACCAAAATGAAGTTATAATAGGAGCCAAGAGATTCATTTAATCATACATTAAATTGCAATAATGAAATAGAATGACCTGTTTAGAACTATGAAAATAAAATATGTCTCTTAAAGAGGAAAACATAAAACTATCAAATAATATGGCATAACTATGAAAAATATAATTCTCAGTAAAATCTAATATACAGTATCTTAAAATCAATCCAACTCTATACTTTTACTTTATAAATATTTTCACTTCTATGACGTCTTGTTTTTTGTAGATAACTGTGATATAAATGCCTAGTACCTCCAAAGTATGCTAATAGTGCTTCCTCTTCTTTGAGTGTAAAGCTAAATTCTAGCTTTTCCAAATTCCTTTGATTAAGACTGCAAACATAAAAGTCGGATAAATCTGTCAAAAATGAACAATTTGTACAAAGAGTTCAGATTTTTCACCTGGCAGCATTTTAGCACACAGAGGGGAGTTGTCAAAATTTCACTACAGGCAGTTTCATTCTATACAATGATATATTTTAGAGTTTATTGAAAAGAATTAGGTGTTGAAATTCACTGTCGTCATCCTGGGAGAATATCCATATTCTTTTATTGCTCTATGTGTCAATCTGGTCTTGTTATGCTTGGGTCATTCTGATCCCACTTTTGTAAGTCTGTGCGTGCAATACCTTTGCATGGAATTTTCTGATTTCAGGTCTTTGGGGGCGTATATTGATCTCAGTCAACTAACCAAGCATGCTGGCAGGTCCTGCTGGGCTATCTTCCTGAGAGATCCTCTCACAGATTGCACAGATTGATGAGAAGGAAGGAGAGATTCTGACCTAATTGTGGGGAAAATGAGCATCGCCCTGTCTCTTTTCTTTCAAAGAACAGTTATTTTCACAAACAAACTTTACGTATATCCTTATCAGAACCTTCTCTGATTCTTCATTATCTTGCGTAACTATCTCATACATAGGAAGAACTTCCTTGAACACTGGACCTATAATGAATGTATTTGAAATTTTCTACTCTTCTCTGAAGTAAGCTGAGGTACATTTAGTTTACTATGACTCTACTATCCAAAAGTGTCATTCTAATTCTCCTATACATAGATCTGCCCTCTCTAAGATTTACAGACTTAGGAGCTGAGAGGAAAAATGCTAATGGGCATCATTTGAGAGTAGTACATGATGTGTACCCATGATAGTAGCTTTGACCTTGAGATCTCCGTTGTCACACTTCTCCATTGATAGCATTTATTCAGTCAAATCCAGGCTGCTTCTTTACCTATCTTGGAGCCTTCCTTAGGGGCAGGGGCTAAATGGGGCGGTGTTAGCATTTTGTTGCTATCCACCTATGAACCTTGTTTCAGATACTTCAAACATGCTTTACTATTCCTCTTTTTGAGTTAATGTTACCGGATGTTTTCTGATCTATCAGCAGGGAGGACAAAAAATTTAACATTTTATGTTTTTCTTAGCATGCTAGAATAGTCTTTGAAGCAGAACTTTAAAAACATAAGCACAGCAGGCCAGCTTCCTGGCTCTGTACTCTAGGGAGCAAACCTCTTTGTTGTGAATACCCTGGTCTATGCTTTTCCTCTTGCTGCTTTCTTCTGTAGTTCCAGAAGCAAATTTTCACCTGCTGGTTCTCCTTTGAAGTAATTCTGATATCACTTTTCAGGCACCATAACCCTTTCTCCTGAACATGTAATTTCAATCTTTCCTTTATGGCATCAACTATTTTCAGTTCTGTTAAATACAGATAAATAATAGAAATATGGTACCAATTTATCTAAGTTTTTCACAGTTTATCTTAATGATGTCATTGCCGCCTACTTAATTATATTATTGGGAGAAAATAAAATCGATAAAAGTACATAAGAAGAGTAATTTTTAAAAGATCTACTTTACATAAATGCATTGGATTAAAGTCTGTATTTGGAGAATTGGTATGTGTCTCATTTGCCAGAAACTTTTTCAAGAACCCCATGAATGTTTTCTGCTAGAAATGAACAGGCTGCGAGAATTAAGGTAGTTACCAAATATGTAACACTTCTCCATTAAACAAAATTAGTTGCACTATGAATTTCTTTCCATTTTTGAAAGAAATTTTCCCAGAGTTTTACTATTTGCCTTCTTTATGATTTGAAGTGTAGAAATTTTACCATTCATCTTAATTTCTTTTATGTCATGAATGTGAATTTTCACCAGAAATGCGTTGAGTTCTTACAATGTCTAAGACGTTTGAGTGGGTCCTAGGATGACAGAGAAGACATAGAAACTATAATTGATATGCTTCCACCCCTCGTGGAGTTTTATATCTGAATTGTCCTATGTACATAAAGTCCTCACTAAATGTGTTCATTTAGATTATTCTTCCAATGAAGGCAGATTAAAGAAGTGAAATGATGTTTCAGTTTTATTACTTATAAAATTATAGCAGATGTTAAAATAAGTTTCAGAAATCCAAGAATTTGAAAGTAGCCAAGGGGTGTGTGTGTGTGTGATTATAAATATAAATATACACACATACTTGCTATTCATGTTTTTCATGTAGTACACAATTTCTGGAGAACATAAATTTTTAAATATTATATAAATTTTCATAACAGAGAAAATGAGTATAAAGCTTATGTCAACCCTTTTTTTCTTGGAATTTGATATCTAGGCTACCTGTTGAAAAAGCTTAAATAATTAGTATCTTCTTTTAATGTTAAGTTTTGATAGGTGAATTGAATAATAGGTAAAAATATGTATTCAAGAAATTCATAGACTATGCACTTTATGTAATTTTTGCCATAAATAAAAAATCATGGAAAACACCTCATCTTTTTCTCTCTTAAAAGGCACTTTATAATATAGTGAATCATATTTCCAAATATCACAAGTGAATTAGGAGAATGAACATGACAAATAATTTTAGTCTTAGACTCATAGGATGCGCCTTGTAATCATTCCTCTGCCAACCTTTCCTGAATCACCAAAGGAGATTTTGCTTCTCACTTATTACAGTTATTTTTGTCTTTCTTATAGACAAAAAATAATGAATATTTATTGAACATCAACTGTGAGTCACACACATATTTATTGGGCTCCCTTTATCTTAGCAAATGGATTTCTCAATTAAAGCCCATAATTTTGTATCTCTACGTCCCAAGAGTTGACAGTTCACTGGTTAATTCCAGTACTTGGTGTCAGTCACATAGTAGGCACTCATTAAATATTGTCCAAATGAATAAATGAGTAATTGGGGGAATTAATGAAAGCTAATTCACAGGTACTTTCTTTCTCTTTTGCCATTATTTGGGTCAAAGAGTTATTTTACCCAGTCTTTGTAAGCTCCAGGATTAAGAACTGGCATAAAACTAACATTAGATAATTTATTTTAAAAATTTACAATTCTGGAATGACTCATTCTTAAAGCTATATCATCAAGAAGATCATATATGTTTCATTATCATAATCCTGTACAGAATATCTGTTATATTCTTAAAGAACCTTGAAGTTTCTGAATATTAACAAGAAATGCAGCTGATACATAACAGAAAATTTGAATCAGTAGCCAAGCTTGCCTACATTTTAATATACCACCACATAATCAAATTCTGAGTATTGGAGAACATAACAGAGAATGATTCCAGGTCAATCCAAAATTCTTATGTCTTAATTTCCTCCCTCCAAAAATTAGGTAATAAAGAAATTTTTTTTAATAATTTATTTTCCATTGCTTATGTTTATCATTTTTGTTTACTAATGAACAAGATGTTGGAAATGCACAACATAGCAATGAAATAACCCAAAGGAAATACTTATTAAAGGAGTGGGAAGGGTAAAGAAACTAACATTTAATGAACCTTGATTATGTACTAGACACTAATAATCTGTATGTCACCATGAATTTCATTCTCATAGTATATCTGTGACCTACATAATTTCAAAAAAGTGGATTGACTCTAAATTTTACTGTAATACAAAACTTTAATTTCCTATGTTGCAGCATTCTTAGTCCTATTTTGTTAGCCAAACAAGTTTTTACACTTTCTATATTTTCTACCATAAAAATAAAAAGATAAAGAAAAAGGAGGAGGTATGAATAGGCAGAGAACAGAGGATTTTTAGTGCAGTGAAAATACTCTCTATGATACCATAATGATGGACGCATATCATTGTATGTTTGTCAAAACCCATAGAATGTACAACACCAAGAGGGCACCCTACTGTAAACTATGGACTTTGGGTGATGATGATGTATCAATGTAGTTTCATCATTTAACAAATGCACCACTCTGGTGGGGAATGTTGATGATGGCTATGCAAGGGGGTGAGGGGCAGGGGATATATGGGAAATCTCTGTACCTTCCTCTTAATCTTGCTGTGAATTTTTTAAACTGCTCTAAAAAAATAGTCCTAATAGCAAAAAAAGAGAAAGAGACAGAGTAGTATAGAGGAAAGAGCACATGACTAGGAGCCTATGACTACTATCCTATGTCTTCTTCTGCTCTTAAATAGAGGTCACCTCAGGTGTGTCCTCTATTTCATCTGAGCCTATTTCTTCCTCTGTAAATTACAGCAGTTAGATTAGATAATTTCTGAAGAAACCATTTCATCTTTTGATTTCTTGTTTTGTCCAATTGACCATCTCATTATAATAGTGTGTTTTATGCTTATTGTTTTGTTGCAATCATCAAGTTATTACATTGCCTTATGAAATGCTCTCCTATTTCGGATTAAAAGAATGTCAAGTGGTCTGTGCCATTGGTGACTTAGATCATGGTACATTCTTAATAATGTAATGCAAGGATCTCTACGCATTAGAATGTTGTGGTTAAACAATAGAAACTCTAGATTTACTTTTTAGAGCAGGCTTGGCAAAATGCAGCGTATTAGTGTGTTTTAATATGACAACAATTCAAATGAATAAATATTTGTGATCGTGTGTGTGTATGTGTATGTGTTATAGGGGCGTAGAATAACTCCACAAAGATATACAAAATACTGAAAGGAGAGATTGCCTCAGGGAGGTCATCAGGTTGGTGAGATGCTATCATTTATCCCAGTTGAATATGTACCATGTAAATACAATATCTATTCAAATAATTAGTACATTTAATAAGAACAGAAGTTTTTAGAATTAAAATAAATATCAGTTATTAAACTGTGTATTAGTTTTCTATCACTGCTGGATCAAATTACCACAAACCTAGAAACTTGAACAATGCAAATTTATTATGTTACATTTCTCTAGAAACAGAAGTTTGACATGGGTCTCACCAAGCTAAAAGCAGTTCTTTCTGTAGAGTCTTGTCACTTTAAGCTTCAAGAAACTGCCACCATTCCTTGCTTCTGGTCCCGTTCCTCCATCTTCAAAGCAAGCAGGGGCTTGTCTAGTCTTTCTCACATTACATTACTCTCACCTACTCGTCTGCCTCCCTTATCTCCTTTAAGAACTGGTGTGATTAGATAGGATAATCTCCCCATCTCAACCTTAATCGCATCTGCAAAGTCCCTTCTGTCATATAAGATAACACATTCATAGGTTCTGGGGATTAGAAGTAGACATCTTTAAGGGACCATTGTTCTATCTACCACAAGCTGTAAGCAGATATCTGAGGTAACTTTAATTCCTAAATCAGAATTGCTCTGGCAGCGAAGGGGGCCTAGAAACAGTCTCTTGTGTGTCTGTCGTGTGTTAGTTGACCAACTGGAATTATTGACCCTGGAGTTCACACTGACATCTCAGTTCTGCTGATTAGATTTGCCTATGTTAACCAAATTTTAACTTTTCTAATCCAGCTTGTCATGCTCCCCACCCTGAATACGCACACCTTCAATGGAATAGGCCTGAATGTTAACCGCTTGGATAGTAAAGTATTTTCTTTTTACTCTATCTGCAAAACATGAGCTCAGTACATTGGTGATAAAGAATAGGAAAGATGTGAGTGTGTGTGTGTGGCAGGAGAGAGGTCCACTTCAAATCTTTTTACTAGCTTCTGGAAATCACAATGATTCTAGGAGATCTGTATGACTGAACCCTAATAACCCTTTTTAAGGAATCCCTTAAAATAAAGAAACTCCAGAAGAGGGCTAATATAACTACCCTCTTGTTAAGTAGAACATAATGTTTTGCTCATTGTCTGAGAAAAGTAATTTTAGAATCCTGATGGTTTTGTGATTTAGTCTTTTAGTAATGTAAACACTTAATTTTAGGTAGCCTGGAAATGGAGAACTAAAACTTTCTAATGTTTTAGAAATTGTAGTATATTTGCTTTCTCTCCCCACCCCCGTGGATATATTTATAGGATGTGGAGGCAGTAAGCTATATAGAAAGAACATGGTCTCTGGATTTGGAACCTGATTCCCACATACACTATTGTGTAACCTTTGAAAATGCACTTAACCTTATGGAGCTTTAGTTACTGCATTTTTAAAATAGGACACAATGTTTACCTCACATGGTGCTGCTTAGTATTAGCTTTTCAGAAAACAGCCATTTTTATTAATATGATCTTCAGTGTTCTAATGTGTTCATTCCTGTTTATTTTTGAAGGATTGTAAAAAACTAGAAATTTAGGGAAGATAAATGCTCTGATTTCTTTTTCGTTTTTTTCCTCCAGTTTATTATTGTAATGCCTGCTACAATAGGTTTTTGAGACTTCGTGGAATAATTTTTGAAGTGGTACTTCCAAACTGCAGTGTTTGTCATTTGACTACCAAGTCTATTTTTCATGCTTGTGAAAGAAAGAAAAGCATTTATATGGCTTTATAAAATAGATTCCCTTCTCTATCCGTGAACTCCGGTATTCATCATAAATATAAAGCATTCCTCATTCCAATACACACTTTGAATACTATGACCAATGGGATATTTTGCAGGCTAAAGGATTCACTCTTTCAGACTTATTAATTTTTTCCTGACAATTACTTTATTGAATTTGAGCTTCTTAATTTTTAGGTATCATAATGGTATTATAGTTATTTTAAAGAGCCCTTATAATTTATAGATACATACTCAAATAATTGACAGATGAAATTATATGATGCATGGAATTTGCTTCAGAATATTCTAGGATGAGAAAGGGGCATGGGAGGGGGGAGATGAAACAATACAGGCCTTGAATTGACCATTGTTGATGGTGGATAATAGGCATATTTTCTTTATTCCTTCTTTTTTATGTACATTTCAGAAAATTTTTATTATTTTTTAATCATCCTTTTTGCCCACCCTCCACTGTGGTCCCTGTCCCCTAGCCCTCTTACTCATATGATCTGTAAGCATCCACTCATAATGTTCCCTCTGCTGCCCCATACCCACCATAGTCTTTCACTAGACGACCACTTGCTGTTCCCTCAGTCTCAGCTTCCCTCATTTCATTTACCTCAGTTAGAGGCTATTGTGCTCTTTTCTCTCACCTCTGTCAAGGTAGGTATCACACTTCGATGTAGTTACTTAATCCTGCATCTAACCTGAAACGTCTCAGGGGAGGGACATTATCTTGTTTATATAGTCTTGTTAATATTGACCACCAAAGGGAGTGGGTACTTAAAAAATATTTGCTGAGTGAAATACACACATATACACACACAAACAAGAAAGTTACCGTTGCTTCAAATGACTCCATCCGTTTTCTGTGTGACAAGTAATAGCCACTGGGGAGAAGCCCATCAGTGACCTTTGCACCTCCATCAATGACTTTATATCCTGAATAAGTCAAGCATGTAGTTGTTTCTCTGCTACCTCATATTTTACTAAATTCACTGGAAATAAGTATGAATAACATGATGAAGGGGGAAAAAAGCCAGAGTGAAAAGATGGGTATCAAATTGGCAACTTCACAACTCTTCTCTTTGATGATTACTTTTGATTGGTGTTTACATCTTCAACTGAAAGCTCACTTTAAAAATGACAGATGGTTATAGTCAGACTGGGATTTGAAGACAAAAAAAGCAAGGTTTTATAATGCTGGACATGCCCAATTTTCCATCAGCACAAACTACACATTGACCTCTGGTATTCTTTATCATAGCTCAGATTATTTTTAACCAGAAATTAAACTTTTGGGGTTTTTTTGAGGAGGCTTAACTACTTTCAGAGTATTTGAGAAACCTGTAAAAATTCCATATGTCGTTTTTAAATGTAGTTTAGTACAGGTTCCCATATTCCACATGGAATCGTTATTGTAGGAGGGCAGAGAGATGCAGAGATATAACTTGCTATCATCCAAAAGATTTTAAAAGGAAAATGATAACATTGGTAAAAATCCCAGGAGCAAAAATAGAGATCTATTTTACTGTTTTTAAGGAGGGAGAGATGTCAGATCTCTAGAGGAAATAATCAAGATTAGCAGTTGAAAATTTAAAGCAAACAAACAAAAAGAAGGCTTAAAATCTGCCTGGAGGGCCATAAACTATTAAACTTGTTTACAGCACCATACAGAAAATGAGGAAAATTTGAGTTGAAAGATGGTATAACTAGAGAAACCAATGGGGACTCGATGGTAGGAAAATATGGCTTTACTTTAGGAAGAAAGTTGTGTTTGTTTTTCCAACTGCATAGCTCCGTATTTTATTTATGTCTTCTTTTATTCATTTGTCATTGATGACATTATTAATATGCCTATGAATATGTGTAAAATTTGAAATTAAAGTGTGAGAAAAAAGCATCTGATACCAGCACATTTCATTCTTTCGTTGTTAATCATTAAAATTAGATTTGGGCCCTTATCTATGCTTTTACCTTTTTGCAGTTTCCTATAAAAGTCAGATATTATCTCCTGTCTTTTCTTGAACTCTTCAAATGCTGTTCATGGAAATTAAATTAGGCCTTCCCTGATGACCTTGTTTAAAATTGCAACCTGCCCTTCTCACTCCAGATCCCCTTTAGCCTGTTCTAATTTTTTCCATTGCCCTTAGCATCTCATATATACAATATTATTGATGTATTTATTGTGTTAATTGCTTACTGTCTGTGCCCCTCTATGTAAGAGTGTAGATTATCATTTATTTGGTTGTGTGATGTGTGCCAAACACCTAGGAAGGTACCTGTCATGTGTTAGATGCTCAACTAATATTGGTTGATGAAGAAATGAATGAGTGATCTGTAATAATAATAATGATAGTAATAGCTAAAAATTCTAAATACTTTACTTTGTACGAAGAACTGTTCTAATTCCTACATATGTATAAGTTGATTTAATCTTCAAAAAACCCCTATAAGGTAAATGGTTTTATAATCCTCATTATACAAGTGAGGAAATTGAGGCACATAGAAGTTAACTTGGTAATTGCTGGCTGATAAGTTACATGGCTGATTGTTAAGTGGTTAAAAAGTGGCAGAGTTCAGTTACCGACACAGGCAGTTCTGTTCCCTGGGCATGATCTTTTCTGTTATGCTAAATTGTCTTTAGTTTGTAGGCATAGCCTTACGGGAAAAAAAGTACATATATCCATAAATAAATAGTTTTCAACGTTTTTATTGTCTCAACATGTGAAAGATAATGCCTCTCACACCTTGAAAATAATAAGGAAGGCCTCAGAGGTAAGAGAGGATGAGGGTTGTGGGCAGTTTCCTGGAGGCTAGCTGTAAAGTGTCCCCTTTCTTACCATCCTCTGACATCACTCTTGACAACCAGCACCTTGATTTGACTTTTGAAAGTCACCAATTTCTCAAGATGTCTGTTTCCTGATTCTAAAATGTAGGTTTGGGATTATAAGCTATCAAATGCATTTTTCCTTCCAAAGTCCATGGTTCTAAAAATGTATTTCGTTGCTCTGATGTGCAAGTAAAGTATTGACAGTAGAAGGAAAGAGAGAGAAAAAGCCTTTTCTTGTACCAAATGCTGGTCAAATATTTTCTATATTTGAACTTTAGTAGAAATTGAACAGGATTCCTCAATGAAATAGAAATTAAATGAAAGTTGAAAAAGAGATTGAAGATAGAAAAATAATGGCTTTTCCAGAATCCATAATGGCCTTTGGGTTTTTGCTATAGTGATGGGTTCTGTTGACTAGCACCCTTAAAATTTCTACATCTTTGGCATAACTGACACTGGAGAGTCCCCACATTTTCATTTTAGAATGTGAAATGCTCTTTTTTTTTTTGGCTGAATCATTTTCCGCCTTCTATTTTCTCACTGTGGATGAACTATACAACTTCTGACCCAAACCCTCTGTTTTATCTTTCAATATTCACTTGAGGAGATTGATCCCTTCCTAGATTTCACAATTGTCCTAATATTAATTATTTCAAAATCTGGTCAACTCTAACTTAACTACACTACTACTGTAAAAAAAAAAAAAACTGAGAAAGGTCTCTATGATATTGGAACCCTCATATACTCCTAATAAAAAGTAAAATGGTACAGCCTCTTTTGAAATCAGACTGACAGTTCCTCAAAAGTTTACACATAGAGTTAGAATATGACCCAGCAATTCCACTGCTAGGTATATATATTCAAGAAAAATGCAAATATATGTTTATACAAAAAGTTGAACACAAAGGTCCATAGCGGCATTATTCATAATACTCAATAAATAGAAATGATCCCAAATGGCCATCAACTGATGAATGATTAAATAGAATGTGGTATACAATGGAATATGATTTGACAACAAAAGGACTGAAATACTGATTCATGCTACCACATGGATGAACCTTGAAAAATTGCATTAAGTGAAAGAAACTGATCACAAAAGACCATATATTTGTGTAATTCCATTTATATGAAATGTCCGGAATAGGCAAATCTGTAGAGATGCAAAGTAGATGAGTGGATGCCTAGGGCTGGGGTGTGTTTGAAGGAAGTGGGGAGTGACTGGTAATGCGCTTGGGATTTCTTTTTGCAGCAATGAAAATGGTCTCAAATTGATTGTGGTGTTCGTTGCACATTATTTTAGTATAATGTGATTATACTAAAAGCCATTGCGTCCTTTAAATAAGTGAATTGTATGGTATGTAAATTATATGTCAATATAGATATATCACATAAATGTACACATATATGTACATGTATATACATATATATGTATATATACGCACGCACACATATATATGATATCTCCACATAAATGTATCATAAGCCACCCACCTGTTTCCCTATTGCCATTATTTTTTCAGACTCCTTAGCAATAAACCAGGAAGCATTTCTTTTCCCTTCCCTTTTAATTCTTTTACGAAATCTATCATTAAGCATTGTGCATTTCTTTGGTGAGTACTTTGTAGGAACTTAAGGTAAAATGACAGGTGAATAGCAGCACCAGGAAACTCTGTCCCCTAAATTGGACATCCTATAAAATCAATCTTTAAAGTTTAGATTCTACTGCACAAAAGAATTAAATACTGAGTAACTAAAATTTTATTATCAGTGTATCTAACTCTAAGGAACTAGGAAGGTCAAAGTCAATAACTAATTCCAACAATAACCATCAAAAAAGTTCAATTAAAGTTATCGAGAAAATTTTAAAATTTTGTTCAAAATAGGGAAAATAAAATACTTAAAATATTCCTATAACTAAAATATAGAAAACTTCAAAATTGATTTATTGCCACTTATTAAAAGATAGTTCAAACAAATGGAGATTCATTTAAAAAATATATGAAGACGAATATTTTAACTGTTTATTTTCCAAATTATAGGATTAATGTAATTCTAATCAAAATCTGAGTAAGATTTTTTTGCTTTAAAGTTCAAGAAAAATAAAATAAAATTCAGGAGGAAAAAGAAGCAGATATATATCTTTTTAATTCGAAAAAGTAAGGGCAAAATTGGAGCAGCACGTCACATATTTGGATATATAAGATATATAAAGTTTCTGTTACAAGGACCGGGCAAGTCTAGCATGAAACAGTAGAGCATTGTGGAGAATGTGATACATGAGAGAGTAGTCATGCTCCCTGTCTAAGAGGATTCTGGTCTGATCTTTAAAAACAGTATGTGTTTGCCATGCTTTTTATCTCCCTAAGCTCTTTTGGAACTCATCACATTTTTTGTTGAATATTATTCACCAGGTGTCTAAGAGAAATGTATATAGAAGTTATTTATAGTTTTAACTGGAATTTATTGTTATTACTATTATTTTGCAGTAATTCTTAATGGAGAGGGTGGAACTTTGAGAGTCAGTGGGGTTTTTTTCAAACTCTGCACAGCCCTCCCACAGGATGCTCCCTCCCAGATGAAGTGATTACCACCCTGAGAATTTTTGCCTTAGTTAACTACAGATTAGAATAAGTTTTATTACCTTTTATATGTTTTTGTGGAGATAAATGTGTGAATACCACAGATCTAAAGTGAAACGGAAATCGTTTTAAGTATTTGGTTAATGGAATCCATCAACAGCAGCCTCCATAATTTCTAGTTTTTGTTCTGTAAATCAGAAATCTCAATCACCAAGTTGAAATTTATGACTGCATTTCTGGCCTTCCTCTAAGGCTTAGTGTCTCAGTCAGTTCCTACCACTGTGGCTTTCTCTGCCACACCTCATCCTGCAGTTTGCTAGATTTCTCCTTGGAGAGTGAATGAAAACCAAGTTCAGGACTTGGCTTTCAATAATCCTGGTCCCATTGCTCTGGCTCTTTGATAGCCCCATTCCCCTTGGGGATATACACGCTGTGATCTCGGGCGACCAAAGGTATTCCTGTTGAGCACCCTTGAAGTTACATGCTTATCCTGAGAACAGAAGCAAATGTGACATTTAAAGGGACTGTTTATTCAACCTGAATGTAGGGGTGACAGTTCCAAAAGCAGTTACTTGTCAGAGTTCAATCATTAAAATCTATACATATTTTTTCCAGGTTTAGTATACTGAAAAAATATAATATAGATGAAAACACTTCAGATTTGGAGTCAAAATGCCGTTGGCCTTGCCATTTACCAGCTGCATGTACTTGAACAAGTTAGTTAATCTTCTCTGCTTGTTTCTATGATTTAAAAATATGTATAATTAACATAGAACTTAGCTTTAAATCCTCATAGTGGTGTTGGTTGCATAAGAGGAGATGATGTATGTATGAGTGCATGGTGATTATTATTATATGTGGTAAAAGCCGTGTTCCTTGATGAGACATGAAATCAATATTATTTTATATGCTGAGATTATTTTGAAGCAATATGAAGCGAAAGATTCTTATTTTCATTTTCATGATCAATAAAGTTTCAAACCAATTCATTTGTAATGACACAGGACCTTAAAAATAAAAATGTTGGGGCCGGCCCTGTGGCCGAGTGGTTAAGTTCCCGAGCTCTGCTTCTGTGCCCCAGGGTTTCACTGGTTCAGATCCTGGGCACGGACATGGCACAGCTCATCAAGCCACGCTGAGGCGGCATCCCACATGCCACGCTAGAAGGACCCACAACTAAAAATATACAACTATGTACTGGGGGGCTTTGGGAAGACAAAGGAAAAATAAAGTCTTTAAAAACAAATTAATAATAATGTTTTTGCAATCAAGTGTGCAGCTTAGGTAAGCATCAGGTGTTTGTATAATTAAGATAATCTGAAGTTTTTAATAAGCTGTATTACACATGGACTGCTAACAGTGCACAATCACCATCTTATTTCTTTTATAATAGTGCTTTTAGTATTCCACTGAAACATGGCCAGTGAATGCACAATATTCTTAGTTACCATTATGAGGGGCTCTGTATATTACAGCCTCTCCACTGTGTCTACTGTTAGCTAGAAAAATGCTGGGAGCAACAGCAGCTACTATCAACAGGGAGCCATATTAATTATTTGAAATGTGCCTCATAAGAGGAATCAGCAGAGTTTATTACAAGTCGAATATTACTTGAAACAGGAAGGTTACTCTAACTGTTATCATAATCTATGTATCATTAACTTTCCTTGTTTAGGAAAAGAGATTAACAACCCTGTAAATTGCTATAGTAAATGTGTAAAATATAACTGCATATTCCCATTGTAGAAAGAAAGTAGTGGGTCCTCCACTTCTACCCAAACCTTCTTTATATGAAGTAGCTTTAGAATTTGAATTGACTCTGTAGCTATGCTTTCTTGCCTCAAAATCCTAATTGCTTACTGGATCATTAGTATACAAGCTATAGCTACTTTGAGCATTAGAAACTTTTTTTGTTTTTAAGCTAGCAGTTTTTTCGGTCAGCATCTGGGCCTTCAAATCTGTCACAAGACAGAAAGTATACTACAAATATGTATGTGAACTGGCCGAATTCTTTGCAACCAATAAAGAATGAATCCATCTACCTGCTCTTTATATTGTGGTTAATTATTATTTTTCCATCAAATACAATAAATGGATAGGAGTAGTTTTCTATTCAAATAGTAGAAGCAAATCTTAAAAATAAAATATAAATAATCAGGATTATAAAGTTATCTAAATAAGTGCTACTCAAAGTGTTATCTGACATTGATGTCAGTCTGCAGACTGTTTATTACTGATCTACAATGAAATAAGTGCAGAAATTGAGAGTAAATATTTAGAAGCACTTACAGCAAATTGATAGAGTACTTAATGTCTATTTAATCTAACAATAAAACCTGAGGACTTGTATTTTGTCTTATGTTTAGTTTTTACATTTCACTTGTCTTGTCAATCATTTTTATTGTATTTTTAAAGTGTCACTCCACAATAAATTTGTAATTTAACCAGAAAAAGAGAAAAGCTAGATAGTTTAAGAAGAATTGATTTAATTGGTTGATGGTTGGATGACACGTAATGTTTCTATGTTTGGATAGATCTGTCTCAACTTTGTAATGGCTATTAATTCAGTGTGAAGAGAGATAATGTGACATCATAAAGACAAAAAAAAAGTGAAGAGACATAACTACAATGTCTTCTCACCATTTATTTTTGGGTCCACAGGGCAGGCACATCATGGACAGGTGTCCTACATTTCTCCACCAATTCACCTTGACTCTGAGCTAGAAAGACCCCCTGTCAGAGGTGAGTTGTTTTTTTTATCATTATTTAAAGAAAGAGAAACTCTATTCATTCTTGGATGAAGGCAAGTAACTAAATTAAAGATGGGTGTAAATATATAGTTTACAATGCAGTACCTGTTTAAAAAGCAGGGGAAATGGTGTGTAAGGAATCTGATAACAAAAGAGTAAGTCTTCTTTATAAAATGAAGTATAAATATTTTTCTGTGAAATGTTTGTAAACCAAAACAAGAAATGGGGATCCTTAGCAATTCAACTAGTGGAAGACTAGTTGAAATCCAACTAAATTTAGAGCTTATCAGATAACCATTACTATTTTTATTGGAACTTTCTTCTTCTACTATCCTATTTTTTATAAATTAAGATGTTTTAATCTGTCATATTGACAGATTTATTTCCTTGCAGAGTGATATTTTATATTCTATTATTATTCTTTCTGAAAGTCATTTTAGTATTTAATGATCACTTAGTTTTAAAACTGTGTAAGTTAGGGCCAGCCCAGTGGCACAGTGGATAAATTCATGCTCTCTGCTTCTGTGGCCTGGGGTTCATAGGTTCGGATCCCAGGCACAGATCTGCACACCACTTATCAAGCCATGCTATGGCAGGCATCCCACATATAAAATAGAGGAAGATGGGCACAGATTTAACTCAGGGCCAATCTTCCTCAGCAAAAAGTTGAGGATTGGCAGCGGATGTTAGCTCAGGGCTAATCTTCCTCAAAAATACCCACAAAGTATAAATTAAAATTATGTATTTTAAATTGATGCCTCCTGTTCAGAGATTTTTAAAAATAACATCATACAAATTGAAAGTAACATTTATTGTCTCATAAGCTAAATACAGAATTTGTCTTTCTGCTTTTAAAGAAATACTTACTAATGATTTCCAAAATGTTTTATAATGTTCAAAGCTGATGTAATATAGACATACCTTTGAATTTTATAAATACCAAATATCCTAAGGTTAATTTTTCAGTTTTAAGTAATGCAATATATTTTCTTATACTTTCAACAGTATTAGTTACTTGATACAATAGAAGTCATTAGGTCTGACTTTTATGAGCATGTTTTCTATTCATGCTATTTTCTCTGCCAGGAGTCTCTTACCTTTTCTTTTCTACCCAACAACTTTCTACCAGTGTTTCAAGGCTCTCCTTTATCTTCAGTTCCTGTTAAACCTTCTCTGACTACCTGACTACGTACTAGAGAGGAGCTAAGTGCATGTCTCTGTTCTCCAAATGTCCTTGTGCTTGCCTCACTTATTGCACCTAAGACATTGTATTTTATTTTTCAGTGTACATGTTTCCCTTTCTCTTCTGTAAGGTCCTTGAGGGCAGAGAGGGTCATAATTATTATTTCTCCTCCAGCCACTGATCTGTGCTTGGCACATGGTAAGAACTCATACAACGATTCCTATCTAAGTGACTGAAAGTGAAGGTAGCAACCGAGATTCTAAGGACGCATCCTCATTTTTCAAGAAGAAAAGGGAGTAGGGATGACAATGGGAATCCCACAAAGAGCAAGCAGAATGAACCAAAACACGACTATGGGAAAGTTTGTGATATTTTTAAGGAAATGTGCTGAGTGCACAGTAAAATGGGAGCAGTTTTAGAGAAAGAGACTGGAAGATGCAATGAGGCAGATTGTGAAGGATTCTGTATCACATGCCAAAGAGTCTGTATTTTATCCTGGAAAAAAAATCATGAAATGTTTTTAATTTTTAAAAAAATATTCCTAAGTCAGTGGGGTGTTACATCATAACATTATCAGTTCTTGATATGAGAAAAATAGCTTTCCAGTCAGTGTAGATGATGAGAGATTGGCAGAGGGAGATGGTTTCAGTAGTCCAGATAAAAAATGACTGGGAAATTAGTTAACAGTGTGTTGACAGCACTGTCAGGGCCTGAGAAATATTTTGAAGAGACATGGCATTTGACTGAATGGATTCAGAGAAAGGAGCAGAAATGTCTCTAAAGTTTTTATACTGATTAACTGGATGTTGATTACATAATCCTGCATCATGAGGAATAGATGAATTTTAAATTGATGCATAGTTTTAGACTTGTTAATTCTTAGTAGAATGTTGTTCCTACCAAAGCTGGAGGCCTATTTCTGCAGGTTGGTAACTTCAATATAACTCAGTTCTTTAGACATGATCCCAGTGTGATTGGGGAAGAATACTGTAAGGTTGTGGGAAGGGTAGTGTAATAATCCACTCCAAAAGATAATGACTTAAAGCATGAAACATTTATTATGGTTCTCAGAGTTGGTTGAGTCATGTGTGTGCTCACTTGGCTGAGGCTGGATGTTTACTAGTTAGCAGGCAGATTGGTTTTGCAAGGGAGGGAACTCACTCACTTATTTGGTATTCACTTTGATGTCATCCAGGGTGATGGCCATATGGGCTTTCATCATCCAGCAGGCTCATTCCCATTGTAACAGGATTCCCAACAGTAAGTAATCAAGTCCCAAAGTTCAGGTATTTTTCAAGCTTGTATCTTTGCTATGTCCCATTGTCCAAAACAAGTCACATAGCCAATCCCAGACTTAAGAGGGTAGAAATAGACTCCATCTCTTGATGGAGGAACAATGTCCAAAGGACTATGAATGCAGGAAGGAGAGGAATTTGGACCATTTCAAACTGCCATAGGTAGACAGATAAAGAGTAAAATATATTTAGAGTGAAATAAGACAAAAACTGATAAAATGAAGGGATTTAGAGCCAATAAATTTAAACTTAGGAGTTCTAGACCTTTCTTATCTTTAGTTTCTTCAACTACTACGTAGAAGGTCAGAAATAAGAACTTTGCAGTGTCTTTGTGAGGATGAGAGATAATACAGAACAAAGTCTGGCATCTGGTAGGCCCTAGATAAAATGTGGCTATTACCATGTGCTTTTGGGTTCACAGCTGTGGCATATGGGACGAAATTGGGTTTTGGAGCCAGGCAGACCTGCGTGACCTTGGGCAGCTTCTGTCTGCCCTCTGTAAAACAAGGATAATAATGCCACCTGGCAAGTCTATTAGGATGATTAAGTGAAAGAGTAAGTATCAAGTTCCTGGCAAATACCTGATATAAACTAGACCCCGAAGAGGAAATAAGTAGGTAGGCATTATTAAAAGTTTCACTTTAAAACGGTATCACCTTAAGAGCCGGGCACGGAGGTGGAACAGTGATTAAGTTCACGCACTCTGCCTTCTTGGCCCGGGGTTCACAGGTTCATAGCCGGGGCATAAACCTACACACTGCTCATCAGGCCATGCTGTAGTGGCATCCCACATACAAAATAGATGAAGATTGGCACAGATGTTAGCTAAGAGACAATCTTCCTCAAGCAAAAAGAGGAAGATTGGCAACAGATCTTGGCTCAGGGCCAGTCTTCCTCTCACCAAAAAAAAGCATCATCTTAGTAAAAGTAGTGATGTTATTGACCTGGTAACGAATGAATCACTAGAATCCAACAGTTGTCTCTGCTTGATATCTGCCTTATATTGTGCTCTGTCTACATTAGGACAACTGTCTTCATAACTTCTAGTTCTCATATCATTCCTCTACATATATTGATCCAGAGACCCTCCTAAACTACCCTGTGGTTAATACAATTGTAGTTATAGTGACTAGCTCATGTGCCACAGTCCTGCAATTTTCAAAAAATTAACATTTAATTAGATAAAGAGGTTTGTATAAATCATCAAAATAATATTGCAAAAAAATCTTGTGCTTTGTTCTTAAAACTAATTCATTTAAAAATGAATATTGCAGATAGGATAGAGTTGGCATAATAATATCATTACGTTGGAACCACAAAGTATTTCCTTTCAACTGTCACCTCTCATCTTAATTTACTATTTTTAATTATACTATACACTGTTGTTATTTATATGCAGTCAAATTATACAAATGAACTATATCGATGTCTATTTACATATATAAGTATATATATAAACAGAAAGAGAGAATCTCATGTATATTATATGTTTTTATTTGAATTTATACAATAAGAAAAATTAGGTTCTTTAAATAATTTGAAATTCTATCTCCAATAATTGTTTCTTTTGTGTGGAATTATATAGCAATATCCTTTGAACTACATAAATATTAACATTAGCTAACCCTTTTAGCTTTCCTTTTTCTGTTTTTCTACTATAATTTTATACATATTGAGAATATGAGAGATGTATCTAGATATTCCCTTCCCCATTGACCTCTGGCTCTCTCTATTCTTTCTCTCCTTTCTTGTATCAATTTCCACTAGTCTATGTGCATGTTAATATTTTGGGAATTATTGCTTTATATGTTAATTCCTTGTATATTTTACAGACAACTAGCAATACAAAACAACAATGTTAAAAAATGTGTTAATATAGTTATCAATATTAGCCAGGAAACTTTTCAGTACAAAATATGAACTATCTAACCTACAATAACACATCAGATTGCCTACATATTTTGCCATTTTATTCTGTTCTCATCTGAAGTATTTTGGATTATTTGGTACTTTTTTTTTTTTTATTAGCAATTGTGCTTTGGGTGTTTGAGACAGAGAATTAATTATTGGTAACTTTGGAATTGTGTTTTAAAACTCTGTTTTGAAAAATAATTGTATAATTATTTTTCCAAAAGGAAAAAAATCACATTTTCATCCTTTTTTTGTGTGTGTCCTCAAGTTGTATATCGCCTATGAATCATTTTGTGGGTTCTTTTGTTTTTTTATTTCTCCTCATTGTTTGATATCTCTTTCTCCTCTTTGCTAACATGGCAGCAGCCTTCTAAGTGATTTCTAGCTTATAGACCGGCCTCTCTTTAATCTGTCCTCCATACTAAGACACCCTCTGTCTAAAATCCTTCACTAGCTCCCGTTCTTTTTTTTTTTTTTTTTGGAGGAAGATTAGCCCCCAGCTAACTACTGCCAGTCCTCCTCTTTTTGCTGAGGAAGCCTGGCTCTGAGCTAACATCCGTGCCCATCTTCCTGTAGTTTATACGTGGGACACCTACCACAGCATGGCTGCCAAGCAGTGCCATGTCCGCACCCGGGATCCGAACCAGCGAACCCCGGGCCACCGAGAAGCGGAACGTGCGAACTTAACCGCTGCGCCACCGGGCCGGCCCCGCTCCCGTTCTTTTTTTTTTTTTTAAATTTCAGTGTACATCACTGTATTTTGATTACTGTGTAGATTACATCATGTTCACTACCCAAAGACTAATTACCATCCATCACCATACATGTGTACCTAATCACCTCTTTCACCCTCCTCCCTCCCGCCTTCCCCTCTGGTAACCACCAATCCAATCTCTGTCTCTGGTGTTTGTTGTTGTTTGTTTTTATCGTCTACTTATGATTGAGATCATAGGTATATGACATTCTCCCTCTGACTTATTTCACTTAGTATGATACCCTCAAGGTCCATCCATGTTGTCACAAATGGCCAGATTTCATCATTTTTTATGGCTGAGTAGTATTCCATTGTGCATATACACCACATCTTCTTTATCCATCATCCCTTGGTGGGCACCTAGGTTGCTTCCAAGTCTTGGCTATTGTGAATAATGCTGCAATGAACGTAGGAGTGCATGTATCTTTACACATTCGTGTTATCATGTTTTTTGGATAAATACCCAGCAGTGGAATAGCTGGCTTGTATGGTAGTTCTATTCTTAATTTTTTGAGGAATCTCCATACTGTTTTGCGTAGCGGCTGCACCAGTCTGCGCTCCCACCAGCAGTGTACGAGGGTTCCCTTCTTTCCATATCCTCTCCAACACTTGTTGTTTCCTGTCTTGTTAATTATAACCATTCTGACAGTAATGAGGTGCTATCTCATTGTAGTTTTGATTTATGTTTCCCTGATGGTTAATGATGTTGAACATCTTTTCATGTGCCTGTTTATCATCTGTATATCTTCTTTGGAGAAATGTCTGTTCAGATTTTCTGCCCATTCTTTAATTGGGTTGTTAGTTTTTTTGTTGTTGTTGAGATGTATGAGTGCTTTATATAATTTAGATATTAACCCCTTATCAAATATATGGTTTGCAAATATCTTCTCCCAATTGTTAGGCTGTCTTTTCGTTTTGCTAATGGTTTCTTTTGCTGTGCAGAAGCTTTGTAGTTTGATGTAGTCCCATTTGTTTATTTTTTCTATTGTTTCCCTTGCCTGGTCAGACATGGTACTTGAAAATATGCTGCTAAGGTTGATATCAAAGAGCATACTGCCTATGTTTTCTTCTAGAAGTTTCATGGTTTCAGGTCTCACATTCAAGTCTTTAATCTATTTTGAGTTAATTTTTGTGTATGGTATAAGACAATGGTGTACTTTCATTCTTTTGTATATGGCTGTCCTGTTTTCCCAACACCATTTATTGAAGAGACTTTCCTTTCTCCATTGTATTTTCTTGACTCCCTTGTTGAAAATTAGCTGTCCATAAATGTGTGGGTTTATTTCTGGGCTCTTGATCTATGTGTCTGTTTTTGTGCCCGTACCAGAATCATTTTGGTTTTAATCCACATGTCACCGTCCTATCTCCTTGCAAGTCTCTTGATTTCTTTCAGTTTTCCTCTCATTTTTTGGGGAAAAAATATTTTGTGAACTTGATGCATTTGTTTGTCATAATATATTTCTTCTTTGATATTGTACATTTTATTTGTGACCAACGTGCTCTTACTAACCATATGGAAAATGTAGTAGCAAGTTACCAAATAGCCTTGAATAAAATGTTGCAATCTACATTTTAAAGTAGCCCAAGTTTATAAATTCAGTGTCAGTTACTCAGTGATGAGTAAATGTGAGAGATTCTGTTCTTTAAATCTAATGTGATCATACATGTCGTTTGGTTACCTAATTTATGCCTGTGATGACTTTATGTGCATTTTTCAATTTACAGATTTTATTACTGAAAGAGGATATAAATTCCAATAGTTTACTAGTGCATTAATGTCACAATGCATTACAAGGTAATTAACCAGAGCTGCCACTATAAATAGAGAAATAGTTACAGCCCTCACTATAAACTACTTAATAAAAATAAGATCCTGAATCAGCATTCACCGTTATGGTAATTTTTCTTGCCATACGTCTCATTAATCAGGACTTTAAAAAAAATAGCTTCATCTAGAAGCACTATTAAACCTTTCATTATTAAAACAAGTTTGTTACAATTTTGTAGTTAATTTAATGGGATTGATTATATACTTCTGTATGCAAATAAGTTCTACGTGCTTTTCAGACATATTTCCCAATTTTGTATGTTATAATTGGAAATGAAAGACTACTTTGGTAATTTTGTAGCACATTTCTAAGTAAACGCAAAGGAGTTCTGAGCAGGGATCATTAAGAGTTGCAGTTCTGAAGGTCATGTGTCCTTACCAACTGTCCTTTCTCCCCAACCTTTATTTTGCCTCCTAACTATTCACATGCAAAATACTTTACCCCCAGAATCAGGTCTGTATTACAGGCAGAATCACTCTGTGAAGGTGGTTGGGTGGGAGTTTGTGTTGGAAATAGAATCAGAATCCTAAGCAGAGACATATATTATTTGAGATTCAAATATACCAGTTGGGGCACGCCCTTCAGTTGAAACTTCGTTTTAGTTTTGGTTTGGTTTGGTTTCATTGTGTTCCTATACAATTTGATGACAGTCTTAGCAGTCAACTTTAGAACCCAACCTAGAAATTCTTCACAACATCACTAACAATTCAAGTTAGATAAATTCCTGTCGATAATCAAGAAAAGACACTAACTTCTGAAAAACGTCCTCCATTTATATTACTAAGGATGATATTTTGAATGTTCTGCTACATAAAAAATTTGGTGGTAACCAGATACACTCCACCTTCCAGTATGGTAAACCACTAGTAATAAAGCTGGTAAAAATATTGTATTTATTTTGTATACTCTTTCTTTAAATAGGGTCTTATATTTAATCAGAAATTTAATACTAAATACTAATTTACACATTTGCTAATTGTTGATAGCTACAGTTTATCCTCTGAAAAAAAGCTAAAATATTTGGACACATTTGAAAAACGTTATCTATTTTTTAAAATTTTTTTGCATAATAAACTGAGTAATATAAACATGGTTCAACTGGCACATAATCAATGGACTAGAATAATGCCAGGCATTAAGTTTCATGTGTAAATTGAATTACATTCAGCAAATCTACACATTGAAAATATTTTTTAAAGCTCAAAATAAACAGATGGTCCTGCCTGGTACATCTATATTAAAAGTAGGCTATAGCCAAAGATTTAGCATCACAAATTAGAAATTAACACACGATATTATCTAGTGAAATGTAAAAACATTTGAAATTGATTAAAATAAAATAGGAAGGACACATCTGGCATTCTTATTGAGTAGTCTCCAGGCCTATTCTTTAGTATTCCATGACGGTGTTTTTCTAGCTTATCTGGCTAGCCAACATTATATGGTAGAACATAATTCCTTAGCTTTATCCATCCTTAACCCAAGGGAATAAAAATGAAACTTGCATATAACAGTGTCTTGACCATATTAAACACCCTTTTCGTACACTTGTAAATGCCAAACATTTTTTACTGTATTTAAAGTACACTGTGAACACCTACAAGACAAAGGTAGAGAATGTAGCTTGTTAATACTAATGGTAGACACCACTCCCATTTATTAAGCATGTATCTTGTGTCAGACACAAGAAAAAATATTTTGTACGTTGTCTCATTTAGTGCTACAAAGATCATATCACTTTTTCATTCAGACTTATTGGTCATCATCATTATATTTTTAATATCAAACATACTACTATAATTTGTTATATAGTAATAATTGAATTTGTGTTGAATTTAGTTGAAGTTAAATTCTGAACTTAATGGTAAAATGTGCTTTTTATTCAATATTAATAGGAATAAGTATGAGAGTTTTGTAAAGTATAATTTCCAAATATGTTATTGTTTAAAAAACAACATTTATCATTTGAAATAACTTAGCACACTTCTGCAGGCCCTTTGTGATATAAAATTCATAGGTTGAGAATAATTATTCTAGAAAGTAGTGTGATCTGGGAATAATTATTCTAGAAAGCAGTGTGATCTGGTCGTTTTTCACATTAAGTTCTTAGTCAACTTGTCTTGGCGACCTCTCAATGATCCTGAATGAGAAGGGATATAGAGTTTGAATTCTGCTTTCCCATTGGCTGGTAGAATGATATTTAGTATTCAGAGGGCTTTAAATAGAGGTTTGATGCTGTTGTGATCTGAACATTCTCCTTCAGGTTCTATGTGGCTGATGGCAAATTCCGTGATAATAATCCTCAACTTGAATACGTTAGTTGATCCGTGGAGCTGTTCCTCAAGGCAAGGGAAAGTCTCCGCGATTAGGATGTCTCTAAACAGCTATGACCGGAGTTCAGTTCTCTAAACTTCACTCCTGCCCATCCCCACCCCTAGTGTCCTGTGCCCTCTTTCCTAACATTGTTTACCGGCCCAGCTCTCCCAAAATTGCCACTATAGGTTCCAGGACTTACTTCTCCGTCTTATTTTGTTTTTAGTCTCATTCAGAAAAATGGGACTATAGCTGCTCTATCTTGTTCAGAGAGAAAATATTTAGTATTTTCTAAATGTTACAACTTTTTACAGTGAAGTATTACTTGTCAATAATAATAATGATAGCTAAAAATTATCATACAAATTAACTTTAAATCATATGTGCAAAGTAAAAGTTATCCATATGACACTCTCTCAATTCCTGAAGAGAGCCAATCATAATATTCTTCAGGATATTCCAATAGATATCATCTTTTTGAGTGAACATGGTATGAACACAACATTTGTGCCCAGCTGTATTCTAAGCACTTGACGTGGATTATTATCTCATTGATTTTCTGAATTCCACAAAGCAGGTAGTATTATTGTAATTTTGCAAATTAAAAGACTGAGACACAGAGAGGTTCTTTGACTTCATAAAGGCCAGACAAGTATTAAGTATTGAAGCTAGCATTTCAACTCAGGTATCTATAAAAATCTGTTTGGACAGTTTTTCATCTATACAAAGGGAATTTTGTTTTAATTTCCAAAACTACATACAATACCAAATAATTAGTAATGAAACATATATCAGCAAGGGATGGGGGCATCTGATCATCCAGATTATAGTATTTTTAAGAAACTCTTTCACCATCTCCATTATTTATCTTAAGAGCACAATGTGATACAAGTAGTTAGAACACTTACGTACTATCTACTACTGACAAATTTTTTGCATGTTTGTTGTCTTCTTTTCTAAAATATAATATCTTTGTTCTATTGCTACTTTGTTAACTTTTACTCTTTTCAAAAAATGTCTTACTGTTTCTTTCAAAAAAGGTATCTAAAATCATACCATACAAAAAGAAGTCAGGCTTTCTGATAAAGTTTTACAAATTGTATAGAAATTAATGTGATAAATTTTGTTATATTTTATTTGTGATAAAATACCCTATTTTTGTGTTTTTCAATATTCTCTCCTCAAAATGGTTGTTATTTTTGTAATCACCAGAAAATAATTTTATACCTGTATACTGAAAATTAATTCCCTTACTGCCTGGAGCAGACAGCTGTGTTGACTCTCCCCACCAAGCCTCGGATAGAGGGAAGAAGGAGTCGGCCTTGACCGCTAAATGTAACATTGACCCTCATCTCCAGCAGCTGAATACCCGCAGCTGCAAGGTTCCAATTCTTTGGTGTACCCACGCAATGCGTGCACACAAACACACACACACACACACACACACACAACGTGCCACTCAGGACTATCTTCTTTAATATAACAATTCTTGCTCGATAATAGATTTAGAAGATAGGTATGATACAAATTTATATATGGTAAATCCTTAAATTTTAAAGTATCTTTTATTCTTAGAGTCAATTGCCTGAGATTACATAAAGACCTTTTTTCTCTAGATTTATCTTTTATACCTGCACAGTAGGGGTTGGGACTGTTACAGGTACAACATCCACTTACATATCACTGCTTGGAGAAGATCTTGTTTCCTTAGCTGCTAAAAGGCATATGCTTCTGTATGGAAGTTTTCGCTTTGGCTATTACTTATCCCATAACGCCCAAACAGCATTTCCTTCATGCTAAGAGGCATTTGACTCCCTTCTTACTAAGAAGCACTTTTCTCTTTGTTGGTTATAGCTCTGAGTCCGGGAATTATTTCCAGTTCTTAAGAGTCCAGCAAAAACAATTTCCCTCACTGGAGTAGGTACTCCTGTTAAGTTTGGCTCAGATTCTCCTGGGTGGAGTCATACAGAAGTGTGCAGCTTGAACACTGATGCCTGCATTTAATCCTGATAATCACAGTTTGCTAACTATATGATCATGGACAAATCCCATAGCCATAGCTACTACCTCTTTCCCAAGATTAAGTATCAAATATCAGTATGATATTATGTGTAAATGCTTCATACCCTATAGAATGCTATACAAATATTGTGTAATATAATTTAGCAGAAATACTTTAGTGCTCTAATCTAAGACTCAGTATAGCTCACACATGATAAGATCAAGAAAATAAGTCCTCGGGAGAGTTTGCAATGTTCTTATGCTCTTTAAATCCTGTTGGCTTAATTATGATACAGTTTTATGTTAAAAATAACCATGTTTTCCCTGTGAATGGCAAATACATTTAAAATCTCAAACACGTATCAAACAGTAAAACTATACATCAGCTTTTCTCTGTGCTCTCCTGAAAGACTAACTTTCATTCAGGATTCAACAGACAAATGTTTTCTATGCAGTTACCCCTTATGCATGGGTTAGATTCTGAAGTTAGTGGGTAAGGCCAAAAAAACAAAACCCACCTTGATAAACCCTCTGAATTATCCATAAAATATAATATATCCGACAGTAAGTTATTCCTCAATATCAGAAAACATGAATACAAAAACACCCAGGATCTCCCTTGGGTATGAGAGACTTATGTGATGAGCAGTGTGACGAAACAAAGAAATGAGGGAACATGGTTCTTGCTCCTCTAGTCACCCTGGGCCCTGTGCTCATTGAGTGAAATGGTGAGCAGAATCTTTCCTCCAATTATTTTTGAATATATATAGTTGAACTTAAGTCAAATTAATTTTGATGTGACTATACTATAGCAATGCCTATTGTATGCTGTGCATTCCACAGGGGACTGCAAATACAGTGATGTACAAGAGAGAAAAGAAGTTTGCCCTCATGGACTTTACCTTGTAGTGGAGGAGGTGAACTATAGATCAATTATAGATTAAACAATCAAGATTATGAATAGGTTATGGTTAGAAGTATAAAGAAGATATATAAGGTGAATGGTCAAGGAAAACCACTCTAGGGAGGTGACTATTGAGCTGAACTATGAAGAATGAAAGTGAATTGGCCATGATTAAAGTTGAAGGATAGTGTAATCAAAGACCCTGAAGTCGAAAAGTCGTGATGTGTTAATTCATTTGTTCACTAAGCAAATACTGATTAGGGCCTCATAGGGGCCAGGCATTGATGGAATCGTGCAGTTTGCAAGTCTGTCAAGACTTCTGTTCTCAGGAAGCATATACTCTAGACAGGGTAGAAAAACTGTAAATGAATACAAAAATTAAACAAATAAATGGACACGATAATTTCTGGAACCTAGTGATGGGAGGACTGGGGATATTGGCAGAGTGTTTAGGCAGGACTCAGATCATGCAGGGCTTTTTCAAAGAAAAACCAAAGCTGGACGATAGTTAAAACAACAGATTTTTTTCCCCCAGAACTATCGCAATAAGGGAAGAGAAACCTTGGTGTAGAATAGGCATCAACTCTGAATACATCAGGGACAAGTGAATTATAGCCAAGGAACAGGGCAGGAGTCACTGGATGGAAAATTACTAAGAGGAAACATCAGGGATGAGGGGGATTCTGGAACCAACTTGTTAGGATTCATGCTGAAGACAGGCCAGGGCAGTGGGACATCACCGAGGGGATGGTGGAGGATGAGGAAAGTGATCAGATGGGGAGGGTGATGAGATATGGAGGGCGGGGGGTTCTGGTTGAACTGACTTAGCAGTGTTCTTGCTAAAACTGGATTTTATGGGGAAGTGTACAGATGGGCCTAGAAGAACATTCAGGAGACTAATTAAAATTTGGTCAAGCAAAGAATCTTTGTCAGCCTTGTAGGCCATAAAAGGAGTTAGGGTTTTGGGGCTGGCCCCGTGGCCGAGTGGTTAAGTTCGCGCGCTCCGCTGCAGGCGGCCCAGTGTTTCGTTAGTTTGAATCCTGGGCGCGGACATGACACTGCTCTTCAGACTACGCTGAGGCAGCGTCCCACATACCACAACTAGAAGAACCCACAACGAAGAATACACAACTATGTACCGGGGGGCTTTGGGGAGAAAAAGGAAAAAATAAAAAAATCTGAAAAAAAGGAGTTAGGGTTTTATTTTAAGAGCTGTGAGGATCCTGAGGAATTTTTACACAGAGTACTACATAATCTGATTTTGATTTTTAAAAGATGGCTCTAGCTACAGGGTGGAGAGTAGTTTAGAGAAAGGTAAATCCAATCATGTTGATGTGGCCTTTCCTTAAAATTTCATTTACAGCATTCCCTTCTGCCACTTAAATTCTCTGAAGATTCTCTTTCTTTCTTTCCCTTCCATTTTCCACATTACTGGCCTCTGGGTAATGAGTGGTTTCCCTTCTCTGATCCAGAAGGAGTAGAAGAATTTGGAAGCAGGCAAATTCAAATTGCTGTGGGACTGAGTGCTGAGCCCTTTAGAAGAAGGACCTGAGGGAATGCATGCCTGGATTCCAATAAATGCCCTGGGGTTACAGTCCCTGCCTGGAGGAAGAGCAGTAACAGCTAACAGATAACCAGCTGAGCCCATAAGGATCAAATTCTCAAGCTGGGCACACTCAATATTGATCCTGTTAAAGCAAGAAGAGTTTTAGACTCTTGGCTGGTGATTGTGAGGCTGTGAATCTATCGGTCAGATTAGTCTGTATTGCCTCTGGAACCGGGCAAGTCTTCAGTGTCCACAATTGATATGGTGTGATCTGGGAAGAAAGAAACTGGTGAAACAGCTTGTAGCTCAGATTATAACAAATCTTTGTGTACTAGATCTAGCAATTCTAAATATCCTATAGATATTGGAAAACCACAAAGGACTTCAGACATTGAAGGCATTAATACAACTATTTTGCAGAGAAATGTTGACTCCAGTACGTAGGATGGATTGGGAGCAGAGAAATTTAGGAGGTTATTTCAAGAAAGGGTTCTTGAGAGCGCAAACTGAAAGACAGTAGCAATGACAATAAAGAAGACATGATGGATTCATAGATACTGCAGTTAAAGCATAATAGGACTTGGTGACTGGTTCGGTATGTTGAGACAGAAATAAAAGATAATTTCTTAATTTCTAATTTGGATAATTTGGATGGATATTGATACTGTTCTGGAAGACAAGGATAATTCATGTTCAAACTGAAGATCACCCATTATTAATTCTGTGAAAATACATGTAACATGAAATATGAGTGGAAATCATTTCCTTTCAGTCTATGGGAGATGTAAAAAATAATTTCAGGGGTGTCTGAGACCTTTAGCCTTTTACAAGTAATTGAATTGGCCCTTTGGTCACCAGGTGGTTAGTTATCCCAAGATGTAATTTATTTAGAAAAGTATGACTAGTGGATTTATGTGATACTGAGTCTGATAAAGTTCCTTCCTGGAACCTGAAAGGCATGCCTGCCAGACTTTATTTAGGTTTTAATGAATGAATAAATGAATCCAAGGCTCTAGAGTGAAAACCACCTCTGGTCACCAAATGGTGCATGCCTTTCCTTTGTTTCACTATTTTGAACAATTGTACTTCTTCATTTCGAATGTGTGTGTTCATTTGAGAGGGGCACCTCAGGGCATACTTGTTTGTTTGTTAGATAAAACCATTCTTGATGACTGAACGCACAGTGTACAGCACATAAAATCTGGATTACCAGATGGAGAATGTCTTAGCCTTGTACTTCTAATTTCTTTTAAAAGAAAAAAAGGATAAACATTCAAACTTTGTTTCTTTTGTTTCCCCGTTATATAAAAATGTGTTGCTACCTTATAGAAAATGGGGTTTTAGAAGCAAATCTTGAGAGTTTTAAAATAATTTCCCCCCCCAAAAAAATCTGCGGTATTATTTTTCTTTATAAAATCTACCCAGCTAAAATATTTTCTGATGAGTTTAAATGCATATGAACTGCTTCTCTGGAGGATTTCTTAATTGAGTACTTCATTTTGCACTTTATTGAAATGTGTCCTTTGAAAACATTGGTGGAATTTGCCATTTCCCACCTGGCATCAGCAACAGCTGGAGCCTGGACCATTTCCGATGGCCACACTCATGCAGCAGTAATCTAAAGCAAATGCCACATTAACAGCTACCTCCCTGCCCCTTCTGTTAAACATATCTAAGGTAAAAGAAAGAGCATCATATTCTATTTAAGCTCCAGCTATTTTCATTTTTCTCCTCTTCCCTTTCCATGCCTATTACTCTAAAACTATTACTAGTGGTCATGCTCTTAACTTTGAAATATTTATAGGAAAGGGATTTGTTTTAAATGAGCAGATGGGCCAGTTCTAAGACAAGCTGCTATATTAATAAACATGTGTGGTGCTTTATCAGCAAAGGAGCCTATTTTGACATTTCTTCTGGATGATTTGTATAGCCTATCACTATCACACCTGGTGCAGGGACAATAAATGGGCACTTAATAGTCCAGCAGTGTGCGAACACCTTCCATTATAACTTCATTATGTCAGATATAATCATCTATTACTGAATGTCAGGCATTTAATTTATGATCAGTTGCCCTATGGAATTAGTGGCCACACAAATGAATGGTCCATTCATGTCACTTTTACTGTAAATTTCCTTCTCCCAGTGCTGGCTCCTTTTTTAAACACATGGAATTAATTTGATAGCCTTTTGGGATTTTAGAATACAAGATGTTTTGTTTATATTCTTGAAATTTGAGAAGAGGGTAAATTTGAAGCACATATGATGTAAAATTCCTTATGTTAATGTACTAGTCTGTTTAAAATGCCAACACAATTCTTTAGTTTACCTATGAACTTTAGTTTGATTTTGGTAAAGTAACAGTGCTCTTGGGAAAAAACAAAACTCTTCCCTAGAGATCTACAATGATATGACAATGTGCATATAGTTAACAATACTAGACGGTACATTGAAAAATTCGCTGAGAGTAAATTTCATCTTATATATTTTTTTACCACACACACAAAAAGCCTTCTCCATTGGACAATATAAAGTATATAATCATCTGTGGCACTATCAACAGGATATGTACGAGAGTGACAGTGAAAAGAAAAGAGAAGCTTAGGTTTGTGAGAGAGGAGCTGAGGGAAATAAAAAAAGAGCCAGAGAACTAGGACTTTATAGGCTTTTAGAATTACTGTTCCCTACTGGCATCTGCAGAACTCTGGCCTCTTTTCTTTGCGCTAAGAAAATACTGTCAAAACTTTCCACATCTATTTTCAAGATCTCTATTAGAGAAAGCTTCAGTTCTTGTGAAGATTCCCAACTGAAATCATTATCTATGAAAAAGTTGCTTTCAGAGATGTCTCAGCTGCTATCTAATGAGGACCCTAGGACTGGGGCAATATAAAACCCTCTCTATGGGAAAAGAAATCTTAAAGGCTGTTTAGCAATCAATAAAACTATCGGACCTGCCAGGTTAGGAAGGAAATGAGTATTACAGACAGGAAAATATTGATAAACTGATAATAAAATTTGATTGTATGAGAATGAATGTACATTAGTATCCTCACCAACATTAGTAAGTGATTGTCTTTTGCCATTTAAAAGACTGGAGCTGCCAAAAAGGAGGTCCCACCTGTATTATAATATTATGGCCCTGGCTGTCTTCCACCCAGTTCTAGCTTTCTAATGTGATGAATGGTGGCATTCATGCTGGAAACGAGGTAGCAGAAGATTATTAATGTCTTCATTGACATTATAAACTTAAAGAAATCATGCATTTTGGAAGAAGTGTCTTCCATAGTTGAAAAATGTCATCAAGGAGAAATAGGGGAAGATGCTAGGTGGAGGATAACAGTGGGTTTGTTCTTAATATCCTAAAGAATTAAAAAGCTCTGTACTCTGAAAAAATGTAATTGCAAAGTTGCATTACACTAATACATTTGTAATTGACATGGACATAGCTGCCTCTGATTTCTACTCTCTGTAGGCACCGGTAGTCAATAGACATATTAGTCTATAGACTATTCCATTGTCTTGAATAACTGGAAAACTCATTAAGGTACCCAGGCTGTAGAAGATGACCTATTAATGACCAACTCAAATAATATTGTTAAGGTTTGTTTGGTGAAAACTCATGCTAAGGTGCCTTAGAGTGACTCTGGCAGAGACTCTTCAGGGATTCAACAAGATGGCTGTCTTTCAGAGATCTGAACCTTTGGGCAAATGTAACCAGAATCAAGGGGGAGCTGGCAGCAAGACTCAGTTGGCTGGCAGAAAATTCCAAAACTTGCAGAGAAAGCTTCACGTAGGAGAGCCCTGAGCCAGTGCAAGCACTAGACAGCTGACTAGACTTCAATGTCTCTTCTAAACCACCAGAGTAGTACTTGGCAGGGACCTCTGGTAATTTATCTGCTTTCCCCAACGTCTCATATGTATTTTTCTCAAAGCTTCATTGCATCTGCTGCATCAAAAATCTAACTTGATCATCTGGAACCTTATTGGAGAACCTGGTTTTATAATCACTTGACTGGTCCAGAATCATTGTTTTTCTTGCCTTTCTGACGATTAGGTTTGTGTAGAGCCATATATAGTTCCTGTAGTGTCTACAGGCAAGATCTTGAGTGTTTTTGTGTGCAAAGTAAAGACCATTAAGAAACATCACCATCTGGAAATTAAAAGAAAAGTATACACATTTATTTGTATCCTTATCCTCAAATTCATTTTATTATTGCTGGTTGTGCCAAGACTGAATTGAGACTAGAGGCACATATCATGTTATATAGGTGATAGGAAAAACGTGGGCTATGCTGAAATTTTATGTAAAATAGCCAGCATAATTCTTGCAAGGGCACTTGGTTCATACTATATTAAAAAGAGTGCGAAGGTGAACACTTTGCTTTTTTGTTTCCAGCTATATTTATGGTCTTTAAAAACCATATTAGTAAGTAGCTTTAGTTTTCAAGCTGAAATAGAGCTTAACCCCTGCTAAGGGACAAAGCAAATTCAAGA
Organism: Equus przewalskii; assembly: GCF_037783145.1. Lineage (NCBI taxonomy): Eukaryota > Metazoa > Chordata > Mammalia > Perissodactyla > Equidae > Equus > Equus przewalskii. Next base: position 71,883,666 of record NC_091833.1, on the reverse strand, counting down.
AAATATATTTTAAAATATTTTAAATGTTTAAAAAGAAAAGAGAAAATGTTAATAAAAGTAAAAGGAATGTTTAAAAAAAATTTAAATGAAATAGCACATGGTAGATGATAGCATGGCAGTCCTTTTCTAATAGCAGCATGGAGGAAGCCTGTGTCTAATTATAATTTATTCAGGGTATGTACAGTCACAATGAAAAAACTATAAATAGTGATATTTACAGATCTTACCTTGAACACTAATCATTCAATAAATGTTTGTTGAATTTAACAGAAAACTGAGATAGAGCATCTATTTAGGCTATAGGGCAACAAAACATAAATTGCTTTCGGTTCAGCAAGAAATGGAATAATTCTAAAATGTTAGCGACTCTCTTTTCCCTCTTGGGTATAATTAGAGCCATTATTAAATCAGACCCATTAAACTGCTGGGAATTTGGGACCAAAAATTAGATTTATTTGCAGAAATTGAGTAAAGAATAGCTAATCTAAAGAAAACTGACAAATTTTTGAGAATTCACACTTTTTCTGATTTTACTTCTTTTTTATATTTCACATAGATTGACTTAATCTCTTTTCATTTTCTAAACTAGAAAAAAGACTCATTACATTAAAGCCCCCAAATTTTATTATCTCTGAGAAAAATATTCTATAACTAGATTCCCATCAAAATGTGTAAACCCATTATTGTATTTACCCTTGAATAATATTTGCAAAGCAAATAATTGAAACCTTGAAGTCATAGAATCATAAAAGCCAAGAGGAAGCTATTTAAGTGCATTGTTTCCTTTATAAAATCCACTGGATTTTTTAGTTATTATTCTGTAATTTAGAGTAGATAGTGTTAAATGATTGGTATGAAACTTCATGGTCTCTTGTTCATTTTACCAATAAGATTTAAATGTGTGATATTCAGGACATTATGCATTTCTAAAACTATATGAATCTGAAGTACTCATAATTTCAAATCAAGAGACATGTAAAATCCAAATGTCTTCTTTATGCTAATATTTTTCCTTGAATAAAAATATTATTCATGAATGCTTATTATGGTACTTATTAACATTTCACTTTTAAATGACTATATTTATCATGAAACAAATTTCTGTGGAACTTTTTGATATGTTCTTGATTAGGAAAAAAATTGCTAAGTGATTTCCATTTATTCTGTCATGTGAAATCTTTGCCTTTATAAACATGTAATTTAAAATATCACTTTTACTCAGCTTCTACCCACTGTAACTGTAGGAATAATACTGAATAATAGAAGAAATATTGCAATCCAAGACTTAGGAAATATTGTTAGAAATGCCATTAGCAAATAAAATAAGAACAAGAAAGGTCACCACTGACTGAATGGTAATTTTAAGACTGGTACACTGTTTGGTGCTTTATATAGGTTATTTCTGGTTTTTATGAAAACTTGGGAGGGTAGGCATCTTTCTTCTGATTATAGGAAGAAGAAGCTAAGGTTTAGAAAAGATGAGGTAGCTCATCCAGGATTATGTCACTATTAAGTGCTGGAGCTAGGACTGTGGGAAAGATTCTAAACAGCAACCACATTTTTATAGTCAGTGAAAGATATGATAAAAGATGAAGAATACTAGTACCTTGTAGGAAACAACTTTAAAAAATAACAATTATAATAGCTTTCCAGGAAGAAAAGATCACACACTGTTATCAGTAAATAGGTCTTATTTCCCAGAGGTGGAGTTGGGGGGATGGCAGTGAATTATTATTTTAAAGTTAAATGAAGTGAATTGAATTCTATTTGTCATGATGTATTATATAGAGGTAGGAGTAAGCTTTAGAACTGTGTTGTTTGTTGTTGTTGTTGATAAAGTTTGTTTCTCATCAAACTCTCATTACCATGGGTCACATTACCCAGACCCCAACCTGTAGGTAAATGTAAACCACATGCTGATGATATTTAGTAATAATTACACTTGCTGGATTCTGTCACAGGGAGAAAGAGGAAGAAATGTTCATGAACCATTTTGACCATCTCAACATATATAAAGATAAATATCAAATTTAAAGTTAAGAAACCTCATGAACAATTTCTGAAAAATGCAGAGCTGTTTTAAAAGTGTGTTTACAATGGTTTAAAATTACTTACCGGGAGCAATATGTATCTAACTCTATCAAAAGGAAACTTAGAAATAGACAGGAAATTTTTATAGAATTTCTCATGGTAGTTAAGAATTTGTCTTATTTAGGATTCTATTTAAAGGAAGATTGTCAAGCAGGTAAACTCAAGACCATTCTTTTATTTGTTCATACTTCAAATTTTGTTCATATGAAGTAAATTAGAGCTACATATGAACATATACAATTGAGTTACTTTGGTTAAATATAGATGTGGATGTCTAATGTATAAATCTGTCTAACATCTTACAGTAGAAAAATTGAAGGATCACCAACTCTGTTATATTAACGATGGAAGTTTTATCACAAGAAAAACCTGAACTTCTCTTATTGAAAGTAAAAACAGTCTGTACCTTTTTTCTTTAGGAAAATATGTGAAGATGTTGATTCACTTAATTTCTTCCCTTTGTTTTATTTTATTGTGGAGGTGATAAGGGGGTTAGTTCCATTTAATGAAAAATAAAACGCTGTCTATAACTTAACCCTCATTCGTGTGTAAGTACCTATGCCAGATGGAAAGGATCTTTCAAGAAATCTAGTTGAATGCTAGTGAGAATAACACAAAGGTGATCTTCAGAATCACTTAATATAAAGAGTTGTGTTGACAGCGATTTTCTGTTAAGGAAACCTGGTAGGGAGAGTGGAGTGGGAAAATGGGGCGGGAAGGAAGACAGTAGGTGCTGAAGTACTTAGAACTATCATACTTTATGTGATAATTTTAAAATATGTGTTGCTACTCATGGTATTCTTTGTTTTTAAACTATAAGTTTGTAGTTATATTGGAGTTCTTGAACTAATTAACAGGAAAACATGTATTCTGATGTTAATTTTCTCTATTAATTGTCATAATTAGTTTCTTTTTAATTGGTTGGTGACTTTTAATTTAGTCATAGGTTTTGGAGATAAGACATGAAAAATTACAGTCTGCAAAAAATGGCAAATCCAGCTTCTCATGTAATGGCATAGAATGATGTTACCGTTTTTATTTAAAGGAATTAACCCTTACCTAGTTTGTGCCATTTAATTTTCACAAATACAAATGATGTAATATAAAATCCCATTTACATATGTTAAAAGATAAACTGAGGCATGTTAAAAATTTTAGAAGTTTATCTGAGCAAAAATGAATTTAAAATTGGGCAGCATCCAATCTAGCAGATAGAAAGGAGCTCTGAGGAGCTGTACAAGTGAAAAACTTACAGGGAGATGGGAATGGGAACGAGGAAGTTATAGTGGGCAGAAAAGCTGGTTAGTTACGGCAAGGTTACTTTCCTTTAGGGATAGTTAGTCTGTCAGGTGGATTACCTAGCTAGTGTTCATCAAGCAATTCCTGATTGGCTGGTTTAAGATTCCACTTCTGGGAGAGCTGAAACTATAATTAAGTCAAGTCCCAGTTTGGTGATGTGGGACTTAGCATAAGCGACTCCTTTTGGGGCCTATTGTCTTGTTTTTTACATGTGGGGAAAGAGAAGCTCTAACAGTTTGTGACTGGTAATAACCCATTTTGAGTGTACCCTTTAGTGAGTGTAAGTCTGAGCTCACTCTTCCAGATTACTTAGCATGTCCATACCTTACCTTTAACTGGCCAAACAGTACTGAACTTCTCCATTTTTGCTCTTCATTTTTTCAGTGTTTATTTTACTAGTTACTGTGCTAGGTCCTTGGGAAGTTCAGATAAAGATGTTCATTGTTGTTTGTTTAGTTTTCTTTTTTTTTTCCCTTTTTCTCCCCAAAGCCACCCAGTACATAGTTGTATATTCTTAGTTGTGGGCCCTTCTAGCTGTGGTATGTGGGATGCCGCCTCAGCGTGCCGTGTCCGCACCCAGGATCTGAACCTGTGAAACCCTGGGCCACCGCAGCGAAGCGAGGGAACTTAACTACTCGGCCACAGGGCCAGCCCCAATTGTTGTTTGTTTAGTTTTCTTGCTAGCTCCTCGTGAAATGAGAATTTCTCCTTAAGAGAATGAGTCAGATAATTTGGAAAACAGCCCATGTTCCTGAGCTTGCATCTGGATTCGGAGGAGGGAAAGGGTTAAAAGATTTGCTGCTCCTTCTGGCTGATCAAAATATGCTACTTAAGGGAAAGTTTCCCTGGGAAAGTTTCCCTCTTCAGTGAGAGGAGAGGAGATTGTTTTTTGTTTGTCTGTTTGTTTTTGTTTTAGATTTCGTCTTTTAAAATTGCTTCCTTCCTTCCTCCATCTCTTTTTCTATTCCAAGTCTAGCAAAGATTTCCCTTTCCAACTTCCTCTAATCTCAAGGGAGAGTATTAGCTGCATTCCAGGTGTACTTTCTCAGGGTAAACTGAGAATTTGCATTGGATAGGTTTTTAAGTCTAATACTCCACATTCCCCTAAGAGGCAAGCCGTTAGCCACCCCTTTTCTTTCTTCATGTCTTGCCTTCCCTACTCGAGACCCTCTCCCTTTCCTCTCTCCTTTTACCTAAACAAAAATAACCATGACAACAATGAAAATCCTAGTTCAAACCATAAACATTTGAAAACTCACAGTATAAAAATCCTTAGGCGTAACTGAAAATTATCGGTCTCCACCAAGCCTTTCCAATAAGCTAGAGGCTTCCTTATGTATTTGTTTATAAATTATGTAGTTTCTTAAATTTCCATATACATCCTGAGGCCTTACAAATATTCTCAGATGATTTTCAAGTCAAAATCACAGTAGCCTGTGCCCTTAAGGAAGTTCTTTTTGAATTTTCTGTTCTCCATACCTTTTCATCTAAGCATTCACTGTAATTGATCCCAAACTTCATGTCAGCATCACTTAGTTGATGGAGATTTTGAGAAGGGAAGATAAGAAAAAAGGAGTAAAGAAGGCAAAACAAATTCGTTTTGAAGACTTTCACACAAGAAGGGCAAATTGTCTTTGGGAGAATAAGGAACACGTCCATAAGATAATTTAACCCATGAGGTAATTTCAAAATTGTAGAATGGAAGAAATTTTTTATTGGAAAAGTAAAATATTTATCATGAGGAAAGAATAATTTCCATTACTGAATACCTATATGAATAGTGAAATCATTTGTACCTGCCTGGTGTTCTCTTGAAAATTTTGAATTCCTTGCTGCCTAAACTTTACTCAGATCTTTGCACACACTGTTATTATAGTACATACTCGTAATGGGGGAGTGAGAGGGCATGGGAAGAGGCCAGCATGCACAGAGATAGATGACTGAAATTTGGCTTTAGTTGTCCATAGTAAGAGCCAGCAAAGTTGACACTGTGGGTATTTTGCAATCATTTGGTTAATTAGCTGAAACTCCTAAGGGAAAATTTTATGAAATGGCAAACTCCCAAAGCCTGATTTAAATCTGTTTTTCTATGTATGACAGAATTTCATAAAACAGAGACATTAAAAAGGCACCAGTGAATTAAACTCTCTACCATCGAAACCTTTTAATACCAAAAGCGATATCTTATAGAGGATGTGAAAATTAATTATATAGTTTAAAAACCATTCATGTGAAAGAACTGATGTAAATGTTTGTGGGTGGCTAAGAAAATCTATTTTGGCTCGACAGATTTTTTTTTTTATTCCCTCCATTTTCGTCCTTTTTTGTTTCCTGTGGATTTTTCTACATAGGTAAGTATATAATCAAGTTTACGTTCTATTCTTGTCTAGTAGAATTTTTAATTTACAAGATATTTCTTTTAGAATAACTAAAGGGCTGTCAAGGCTATAAAGCCTTTGTCACTCTGCCTTGGTGCTTTCAGAGTTTAGATTTAGGTAACTGGTTGATTGAAAAGGCCGATGAGCTAGGTTTTCTTTTGTATTTGGTTACACAGGCGCAAAAAGCAGCTGTGGACTGAGTCATCCTCCCATGGGAAGAATGAGAGGCAAAAAGGATCTGGCCAAAGAGCCATCTAGAGTCTCAGGTGTTCTTGGTTAAAAAAAAAAAGAAAAATCCGCTCTATCATTTAGAAAATCAAAATCTTATTAATGTATTGATTCCAGATGAATAAAATCCATCAGTTTTGTCATAATCCTGAGGCTAGAGGATGAATCTATATAAACTCTAGTTGAAAGCAGATTGTGTTTTATATGAAGCTGCATCTTTTGCTGTTTTCAGGCACTGGTGACTTTGGTATAATTTTCTTGAAATGATTAGCTAAATGGGGGCTTCTAGTCATGAATGCATGTAGTCTGTACTGAAAATATAGTCTGCATGTTGGAGACTGGAAACAGGTGTCTCAGCACTGGTTCTATAAGGATTGTTACAAATTGCTTGCATTAGCCTATAAGGAAACGTGAGAAAAGAAAAAGAGCAACTTATAATTGTTACTATTATTGCCTCGTCTATACAAGTATTCTGTGACTCAAATGGAAAAAGGGAGTAAAGAACAACAGGGGATTAAATCTTTCAAAGTGTGGGTCTGGTGGAAAGGTGGGTCTAGGTGAAAGAAGAGAGACCGATTCATTTTTCATGCTATAAAATTTGTTTAATTTCCTTCACTCTTAGCAATTGGGTCAAGTTGATGTCATTTCTACATTGATAGATATAAACCTATAGATATGCAAAATCCATGTAGCAGAGACAGCTAGGTGTCCACCAGCATCTGTTTGCCCTGTTCTTCTGAAGTAATGGAGCCCTCATTTTTAACTGGACTTTCAGCATTTCCCAACTTTCCCTTGCAGCTGAAGTGTGTCTTAGCCAATAATACGTAAATAGAGGTGGTGTGGGCAACTTCCAGGAAGTGTTCTGGAATGAAAGTGGCATTCTCTTTTCCATTTTTATCCTTCCTACTGGCTGGTTGCAGTATGCTAGAGGAGCCACTGTAGTTCACGAAGTGGATTCATGTATTAAAGAAAGCAAAGAACATGATAGAAGATGCCTGCTTCCATACTAGCCCTGGAAATCAGTTCTCTCTTACGAGAGAAGAAAATGATCTCTTGAATTAGCCGTTATGTTGGATTTTCTGTTACTAACAGCTAAACCTAATCCTATTATAATCTAGCATAAGATCCAATAATAATTTCACTGATAGACTGTGCCTACATCACGTTCATGAGGATCTCTGCCTTTCAAAAATGCATTAAAAATTTGAAAACCTTAGTTTTCTAATTCATCTTTGCTTATTTTTTTTTTCTCTGCCAGTTTTATGGATAGCAACTGCTATCATGAAAACAAAAGTAGCGGTCAGAACAAGTTTAGAAGAAATTTTAATTAAAGTCTCTATATTTACTTTTTTCCCTCTACAAATTGAGACAAGACTGCCTGAAAGTGAAGACTGGCAATCAACTCACTGTTTCATAGTTTGAACACTACTGCTTTAATGATCACCATTGATGTAGCCTTCATTCCTTCCTTCATTCATCCATTTCAATTGTCCTTGCCTTTTTGTCAACCTGCTCATCTCTTGTTTGTGGTATTCCAACAGATGCAAACTACAGTCACTGCTTTTGGACTGTTTTCTTTCTCCTCTCTGACCAGCTCCCTCATTCCCTTGTGCTACCATGTATTTATATCACTTTAACACTTAACCACACTCTGTGCGATTCTTCTTTACATGTCAGTCAAAAACAACTAACTGTTCATTCCTGCAGGGCATTTGTGTATCTAGATTAATGGGCATATAGTAGCTACCCATTAAATATTAGGAAAGAAGAAGAAACAAGGGAGGGTAGGAAAGGAGGTAGAGATTTTTTCTTAAAGTAAGCCAGCTTTCCTGTTTCTATTCATTTTTAAAATTTTATGTGGATAACTGCAGTCATCAAATACATTTCCAGTATGTACAATAAAAATTTTTATTACAATTTTGTGTTTTGATAGTTTATTTCTTTGCATTTTAATATTCCTTGAGGCATAAAATCTCTTGGAATGCCCCTTACCTCTTCTTTTCTGGGTAGTCTCATATGGAGAAATGGGAAGAAACTACTCATAACCAGTGGTCAAGTCTCCCATTATATTTTTCTCTTCTCTTTTATTAACAATGATCACTCTCCACTGTGCTCTACTTAATGACCCAGAATTTGCTCAGTGGTATGATTAACCCTAATGGCAGAAGTCAGCAGCTTCTGCGGAAGGTATGGCAGTTTGGCAGAAAATCGGAAGAGATTATAGGCATCCAGTAACATACTTAAACTGAGACAATGTAGATGTTTACATGATGGGATGTAAGCCAATTCTTGCCAGCAATTGCCTCCACCAGTACTATTCCATTAATGTGTACTGTTCAGTAAACTTTTAGAGCATTGATTGACATATCATTATTTTAACAGCAATTCCTTCAGTCTTTAGTTGCAAAATTTCATATTTACATAAAATCTTTTTTTATTAAAAAAGTTACACATGCTCATGTAGAACATATTAAAAAAAGAATAAAATTAAAAATGACTCCTATGACCACTTCCCAGAGGTTACCAGTATTATCTTCTTAGTTTATAGCCACCTAGCCTTCTGTTCTATTTATACAGGGAATACTATTGTACATTCTGTTTTGCAGCCTGTTTTATTAATTTCAAAATAGATCATGAAAAAACCTTCCACGTCCATAAATATTTTTCTACAATATTATTAATGTTGATGTAATATTTCATTTGTATGGGTATAAAAAATGTATTCAACCAATCTCATATTGTGGGATACTTACGTTAATTCCAATTAGTCCATATTATAAATAGCACTGCAGTGAATATTCTTGTAAATTATGTGATTATATTTTTTGTACCTATCTGTGATTGTGCCCTTAGACTAAATTCCTAGGTAATGCAATTTCTAAATTAAAGGATAAGGAAAATGCTTTTAACATCTTTTAAAATATTCTCTAACAATTGTCCTGCAGAAATATTCTACCAATTACCAATCTAAGCAGCAGTATATGGGAGAACAGGGATTTCCCCCAAATCTCACCAACTCCATAGAGCCATTTAAAAAAATGTATGCCAGTTTAAGGGGAGAGTTCTATGTATGTATATGTGTATCACATGAAAGTAAATATTATACTTTTTGTGTGAAGAATCATTAAATTTCTATCATAGAATTCTGTTGCTTAAAAGTCCAAAATGAGAATTTTTGTTAAATGAAAAGAATACATATATTTAAATAGTGATAGAAGAAGGGCAGAATGTTTTTAAATCATGTAGCTAAAATTTTATCTTATGAACTATAGTCTTATTTTTAGTATTGAGATATTGTAGTTCTTACTTGTAATCCTGAAACCATGTGTGTTAGTTTCCTGGGACTGCTGTAACAAATCACCACATACTTTAATGGTTTCAAGCAAGAGAAATTTATTCTTCCGTAGTTCTGGAGGCTAGAAGTCCAAAATCAAGATGTAAGCTGGACCACGATCACTCCAAAGCCTCTAGAACAAGATCCTTCCTTGCCTAGTCAAGCTTCTGGTAGCACCAGGAGTTCTTGGCTTGAGGGAGTGTAATTCCAATCTCTGCCTCCATGTTCACATTGCTGTCTTCCCTCTGTGTGCCTCTGTCTCTGGACATCAATTATATTGGATTTAGGGCTCACCCTACTCCAGGGTGACCTCATCTTAACTTAATTACATCTGCAAAGATCCTATTTTCAAATAAGGCCATATTCACAGGTACCAAGGTTAGAATTTCAACCGAATTTTTTGGAGGACACATTTCAAGGCACAACCCCATGTAGCTTAAATTTTATCCAATAAATTATAGTCTAGTTTTGGAAATGTGAGAAGAGTAGCTCTTACTTGTAGGTCAATAATTTTAAGAGTATTACCCTGGCAAGGAACAATGAATTAAATGACTAAGCAAAAGGCTTAATTTAACATGCTTTGACTACTGTCTGTTCCAGAGATCCTCATACGTACAAATAATAGCAAAATTAAAGTACACTGAGGATTTTCTGAGACATGCTACTGATGTCACAGCTATCTAGATCATGACAGAAGGCAGTGAAGAAGGTTCCAGCCCATTCAGATTTCTGTCCATACCAATATTTAGAGAAATGCTTTATCAACTATCTAAATAGTTCATAATGACTGAACCAATGCGCCTATGTAAGAAGTATATGCATTTTAACAAGTTCAGCTTTTAGCAATACACAGTGACATTATGATGCTAATCGATTTTCTTCTAGTAAAATGTCTTAGCCACTGTTGTAAAAGAATTATTCATTTTAAACTAGTCTGGATTTCTTTTTTCTGTGCTTTGTTTAAGTTCTAGTGATCTTTTTCTGAAATTTTTTTTTTTTTTCTCACAGTAGCCTATTATTGGATGTCACTTTCTTTTATTAGGACCCTTATTACTATTTGTAAAAGTCTCAGTCTGCCTACAGAGATGCTCAGATTTTACTTTAAATCTAATGATTTTTTAGCATTGCATTACCAATGAAGTATTGCTTCCTTAGGGCATAAACTTCTAAATGCTGTCTGCTGTCGTTATTACCTAGCTTCTCTTAGTACTGAAGATCTCTGTATAGTTAGGATGGATTCCAATGTGTTTTCTGCTTTTCTGTGAAGACGGAACATTTTATATAATTTTTGTGAGGCATGGGTCAAAAACTGGATCCTCCTTTCATTGGGCACGAGCTGGTGTATGTTAAGACTTCCTGTGTGACCCCAGTAAACATTTCTCTCTGCAGCATTTTTGGGGGGTCTTTTTTATCCCTTTTATATAGAAATTGTATGCAGTCTTTAGAAACAGTTCTGTATCTTCTGTTTCTCATCTCTGATTTTAATCATCTTTAGGTTAAATTTCTTTCTTGCAAATTCTTTCTTACAAATATTATACTCATTTAATATCTAAATGCCAGCTGCGACTTCATTTCTTACAAACAAAGAGAAAATGCAATCAACATAACCAAACACATTTAGTTTATTCCTAATTTGAAGATTGCTTAAAATATTTTTGTATTCCAGTAAACATTGCCGTGGGTATTTTAGGTATAAACACATTACATGTACACAGAATGCTTCAGCAAAACAGATTGACTTGAAAAATATTCTCTCGAATTATATGGCATAGTATAGCATATCCAGGCAGATTTTCAGCCTTATTTTATTTTCCTAGATTCTCCTATTGTGGGCATCCGAATCTTAAAACCTAATAGATGTGTGGTGTCCTCTGTAACAGGACTTGGTGAGAATGATAACTAAAGGAATTCTCTAACTCAGAACATTGTGATGGTCAGTCCACATTCGCTTAGTATTTATTGAGCACATGCCATGGGTCACATACACTCTAAGCACCTTATGTTTATTATTTCCTTTTATCCTCACAATAATTCTGAGTTATTATTAGATTTTTTTCATTGTAAAGGTATAGACACTGAATCTTAGAGAAATTAAATAATCGAGTTTCTTGTCCTAGTTTTAAATGCTATTATTCAACTTACTACATACTTACCATCAGTGAAATATAAAGAGTAGAATGGATTCTGATATCAGGCTTTAGCTTCTTCTATCATTTTCAGCAAGATAAAGTTAACTTTAGTAACTAAGTATACAGTCCTGATTCATTTTAGATCCTCTTACATAATTTTGTTCTAGGTCAAAGAGTGTCAGACTATGCAGGAAAATTGCATTGTTATGACAGATAAAATGTCAACATAACAACACTGGTTTTCTGAAATCTCTCTAAACAGCATTTTACACCTAAAATAGATACTTTATCAGGGCAGGGCTATTACTTCTTTATTATAGCATCAAATATCTCCCATATTATATGGGATTGTAGTTAGGTGGAAATTTAAATATAGAAGGAAAGTCTAAAAAGTTTCGTGAATAGTCTTTTTAGAAAGTATCACCTGTGCAACAAAAGGGAAAAGACAAAAAGTAACTTTAGTTAGAGCAAAATATAGATCACTCACTATCAAGATTTGGTGCTATTGAAAACTGCGTTCCCAGATGGAATCATCATCTCCAATGGTGTTACTTTATTGAAATAAAGACAAGCACATTGCCTAATAATGGAAGTAAATTAAAAAGTGAGCCAAATGGCATTTTTAATCATTGAACAGAAGAAATTTGAATTAAATGCTTCATGTCTATTATTCTAAAACAAATGTAATTTTATCTTCTTTATCTACTATTTTTATCATGTATATTACTTTGATATCCAAGTCTTTTACCTGTTTCTTTTTAAATAGAGTGATTTATCCAAAAGTCTTATTACACAGAGGAATTATGAAAATGTTTACTACTAATGTAAGTGAACAAAGATGTGTACCTCAGAAAAGGATAAGTATTCGTTTCAGTAGCATTTTTTAAGTATCTATAATGTGAATAATGAGTTGAGGTTCTTGGTTTAATGCATTGAGTGTCATTTTTAGGGCCAGATACTACAGAGTGACTTTGGTGGAGATTTTGTTAAGAATTTCACTCTAGGCTAGTGTTTCCTGAAATCATATTTTAAAGATTTCTTTTTCTCTTTGACAAATTATATATACTAAACCTCTCCAATGACATGTGAAACTTTACATGTTTTTGGCATAATATAATGGATACAATGGATTTACTTTTTTAAATCTTGAAAGACATTGTCAGCATACAATAGTAAAGACTTGTTTTGCCACAAGCCTAGAAAAAAATATCACCATAGCTTTTAATTTGTCCGGAATTGATTATGTAGCTATGTATGTGTTTATGGAGAAATAAAATGTCATAGCTAAAATATATATTGTTAGTGTCTAAATTTTTCCAAAACAATTTAAAATTTAGATCTTAAAGTTTACATGTTGGGAGGCCTTCAGAATGGAAAATAACAAATTTGAGGGTGGCCATATTACTGTGTTTTTATTTACTTTTAGAACAAGTAAAAGATAAAAAAATGAAAGCTTGTCTTTCTAAATTCGGCTTAGTTGGCATTGATATTGCATTGATATATTATTTAGTCCAATAAAAAATTGTTTTTGGAGTGTGGATGCCATAGTTAGTTTATTTAGTCTGTTTAGTGCATTTAGTTAGAAAATGTAAAATTAAATATGGGAAAATCTTTGAGTCAAGTCTCAAAATGTGTGAAATTACCAGGTAGGTATTTTGGCCATGGAAGAATCCTGTTTTACAACTCAGCTTTTTACTTTTTAAAAAGACATCTAACTCCCCTCTTATGATATCACCAACTACTGGCTGAGGGAGAAAGAAACTTGTTTTGTGCCCTAGAGGGTGTCCCTGTCAGCAGCTTTCCTTCTTTGCACTCCTGTCCTTAATTAGCACAATGTCTATAGTCTGGACGCTCAGGGGCAAGATTTAATAATCCAGTCTTCACTGATTGCCTCAAGCAATCAATATTTCTAAAAGAAATGTAAACGTAAAATAAATGTAAACCAGTGTCGGTTTAAGGACCTAGTGGTTGTATATTTTAATATACATAAGAATTACCTGAGATGAAGGTACCAGGGCCCATCTCCGAGATTCTGATTCTTTAGGCGTGTGATAGTGAAACAGCATTTGCATTGTGAACACACATTTTAGGAAATTTTGGTAATTGTAACCCACATATCCCTCTAATTTGATCCGTTATAACACCACCACTTTAATTGACAGCTTATGTTACTGACATTTATTAAACACGTGGTGTGCTAGGCAACACTGTATGCACTTCTTAAAATACTCTGGTTTTTTTGTTTTGTTTTGGTTTTTTGCTGAGGAAGATTAGCCCTTAGCCAACATCTGTGCCAATCTTCCTCCATTCTATATGTGGGTCACCACCACAGCATGGCTGACAAGTGGTGTAGGTCCGTGCCCAGGATCCAAACCGGCAAACCCTGGACGCCGAATCAGAGCATGCTGAACTTCACTACGTGATGCAGCTGGCCCCTAAAGTACTCTGTTTTTATATTCGTACAACAAGTTTATATAGTAGACACTATTTGTCCCCATTTTACAGGCAAAGTATAACCAAAGTTCAGAGAGTGTGGTAACTTGCGCAAAATTACAGAGCTGATAAGTCAATTTGTGGAAATCCCTCACCTTAAGGTCTTAACTTTTATTTAACAATTATTAATACCCCCAAAGGATTCTCACAAAATGAGTAAAGAAAAGCAATAAACCAAACTGGACTAATATGTACATTATACACATGCAGTCTAATATCTACTAAACAATGAATTAATTTCTCTCATTAGAGTGGCACTGATTTTGAATGTAAAAATCAAAGATCCTGTTAATCACCCTCACAACTTCTCTTTAAGTCCCCACCCTCATTAGTCTCAGTCCAGATCACCCCTCTTCTGGCAGTAATCACTTTACAGTCAAGGATGAGCACAGCCACCAACAGTCGTCACTGAAATTTACCTGTTCTTAACTAACTTCAAGAAATGGGAAAGATGCACTGCTTTTCAGTGATAAATAATGCTGGATGTTTTTTATGCAGCTCTATACGCCACCCTTGTCACCTAATCTGTTATTATCTTGAATTGTTATTATCCTAACAATTCAGACGATGTGCCCTAGAGGGACTTCTTGTACTAGTAAAACTTAACCAAATAAATAGAAATATACATAAATAAAGGATGAGAAACACAAGATTGACAACTTTTTATTTTTCCAAGTAAGGATATCAATTATATATATTTTTAAAAAACTATTATTGACATCATTTTATAAGAAGAAATAATATTTTAGATCGTTCTCCAAGAGGAAGGGGAGAATAAAGGTCAAAATCTCAGAATAAGGGTGTTGTTTTCAGTTCTGGTAAAAAAAAAAATGAAGTGGATTGGTATATGCTTCTGGGCTGGCATTTGGGAATCACTGTTTTATGCAGTTACCTATGCTGTCTTTTCAAGAGCTTCCTAATGACTTATTCCCTGCCTTTATACTTCCTTATAAAATGCTACCCTTCAAATTGTCAAAGAGTTTGAAAGAATGCAATATTTTAAGATTCCATTTAAAATTTAAAATTTTGTAACATCCTTACAGCACCATTTCCTCTCTACGTGGCTAGCAATCTGCATCCCCACAACAGTTTTTACTTTTCAATTTCTATAAAAATGTATTCCTAGTGTTTCTCTGTTTGCTACTTCCTTCTTTGTTAGCATTCTAAATATATTCTCAGTATTCTAAAACATATTTAGAATGCCACTGGTGCCTAATATTATGTTTAAAAAAAGAAAAAGTTCACTGTTGCCGTTTCGAAATAGAAGCGATAGTTCTTTTGTTTGTTTTTATTTGTTTGTTTTTCTTACTACTGCACTGAAGGCACTAAGAAAAGAAAGCCTGGAATTAAAGAGTATTTAGGGCCTAAATGTTATATCTTTATTAAATATTGTCATTTCTTTAAGGTGTGTTTCCATGTTGTTTGTGTGTTGTGTTTTCTGACACTAACTCCCAGATAAGGGCAGACCCCACGGGTTAAAGGCTCAGTCTAAGAAGACTGCCCCCACTTCAGACACCAGCCACAAATGGGTATCCAGGCTACCCACGCTTCTACCCAGCTGACAAATTCAGGGGGTTCCCATGACTCCCTCCCCCAACCACAGGTTCGATGATTCAGTAGAAAAGCTCATAGAGCTCTGACCTCAGTTAAGTGCTCTGCTCCTGATCATAGCTTTATTATGAAACATACGACTCAGGAAGAGCCATATGGAAGTGATTTATAAGGCAATGTACAGGAATGGGAGTGGGGTTCCTCAGAGCTTCTATGCCCTCTCTAGGTGGGCCACTCTCCCAGCATGTCATTGTGTTTACTAACCCCGAGGATCTCTGAATCTTGCTGTTCAAGAGTTTTTATAACCCAATCTCCAGCCTCCACTCCACTTCAGGAGGTTGGGGGTCCACCTTCTAATCGTGTGTTCAGTCTTTCTGTTAACCAGCTGCCTCTTGAAGGTACCTTGGGTCCCCACTCTGAGTCACCTCACTAGCATAAACTCACATGTGCCAGAAAGAGACTTGTTATGAATAACAAAGGACACTCTTATCACTTAGAAAATCCCAGGGATTTTAGGAGCTCTGTGCCAGGAACTGGGGACAAACACCAAGTACAATTTTTTTTTTATTATACCACAGTCTGACTTCTGAGGAGAGTGGAATATTATTAGCAGATTTTCCTCTCCCAAACCATCAGTAAGCTTTCACAGTGTGTTTACTGTCCCATCATTGGCTAATTTTCTTATATTCTATTTCACCTTTGGTTCCACTATAATGGCTGTGAAAATACTTAGAAAAATTAAAAAATACTCTCTGTCTATAAATTATTATTATTACTGTAATTATGTTGAGGAACATTTCTCTCCTGGACACACTCGAGAAGCATGTGGGTGTCCTCTGCCTCTGACCCACTGAAAGTGTCAGCTCAAAGCCACCTGCTGAAGCTGTTTCTCTCTACATGATTTGCATTCTTTGAATTGATGTTTATACATAGTTCCTAATATTTGAGATTTATTCTTACTTTCCAGGATCCCTAGTCACAGTCCCAAGGGACAGGTTCATTTGTAAAGCTCAAGAAGGGAGAGCCAGTGTGGGAAGTTAGAGCTATAATGATTCCTGAACATAATTGTTTTTATTGATAGCCTTTCTATTCCTTGTACTTAAGAGATCTATTACTTGACACTGAGAGCATATCTATCTGTTGGGATAGTTACAGATGTTGATAAAGTGCAGTTATCATTTGCAGATATGGTTTGGTTTATTTTCTAAGAAATCTTCTATCTTTGCATATTTATAAGGCAGAGTGTCTGGGAATTTATTGCCTCTTTATTGGTAGAAATATGTGTGCATGTGAATATGCTTGTATTCATATTCATGAGGAGGAGCGATGGAATTGGAATGGAAGGCATCTAGCAAAGTTGACTGGTCAATACTTTCCTCACAAAAGTGAAGCCAAATTCAAAAATAAAAGAAACCATTCAGCTCCCAGGTCTTGATTTCTAATACAATTCTCCAATAAAATGAACCAGGCTCTTTGGAGAAATGTCTGATTCTGGGGCAGGAAATAGGCAACATGAGCCTGGAGAATTGTGCAACATCAAAAAGTAAAGAAGTGCTCAAAAAATAAAATGATGGGATATGTCAAAGAGAGAAGAGAACAACCAATCAGAAAGAGCTCCCATGGCCAAAGCTAAAATAATTTGTGCAACAGATTAACTAATGTAGCATTGGATTCCTATCTAGAATATAAAATAAGTATCCTTGAGTTGATACTGATACAAAGAAATGACTGAATAAATAAACAAATGGAGGAGGAGAGACAAGCTCCTGTAGAAAAGAATTCCAAATAATTTGTGTAGATACTCCCTCCTCAATGAGACGGAGCTTAATCCCCACACCTTTAGCATGAGTTACAGTTAGTAACTTTCTACCAAGGAATACCATATAGAATGGAAAAAAACCCAAAAAAGTAGATTTACAGTAGATAAACTTGGGAAATACTACTTCAGTCAGATGATCAATGCTAACATCATCATCAACAGGACATGTTAATAACACATATTCTCAATATGTTGTCGTCAAAATGGCACTTCACCTCTGTGGTCATCCTTCCCAAAACCCATAAGCCCAGTCTAACTATGAGAAAAGTACATGAGACTACCACACATTTAGGGACATTCTACAAAATACCTGAATACTCCTCAAAATTGTCAAAATCTTCCAAAACAAGGGGAGTGTAAGAAAGTAACACAGTCCAGAGGAAAATTAGGATATATGACCAATAATGTAATGTGATATCCTGGATGGGATCCTAAAACAGAAAATAGGCATTGGGGAAAAACTAATGAAATCTAAATAAACTACAGAATTTAGATAATTTATTAATATCAATGAGGTTTTTTTGAGGTCTAATTGACATATAACATTATATTAGTTTGAGGTGTACAGCATAATGACTTGGTATTTGTATATACTGCAAAATGATCACCACAATAAGTCTACTTAACATCCATCACCACACATGATTTATTAGTTGTGACATGTGTCCCATAGTACCATAGTAAGATGTGAAAAACAGGGGAAACTGAGTGCTGTGTAAATAGGAACCCAGTTGCAAAACTGTCTTTGCAACTTTTATATAACAAGCTAGAACTCAGGTTTTTTTCAGTTGTGAAATAAAAAGTTACTTAAAAAGAAAATAAATTTATGAGACCAAAGTGTCACATTTATGGAGTTGACTGAGTTTTTGTATGGAAGAATATTTTCTAGAAATAGTCAAATCCAGAAAAAACTTTGAAAAGTATATGATATTTGCTTGCTTTTCAACAAATAAGAGTTCTGATTTAAAAGACATTGTTTTGGGAGTGAACTGACTATTGATAAAGAATATAGAGATATAAGGAGATTGATAGGAAATAGTGATAAAGATTATTTTTTGCTTTTAAAAAATTCCCTGGGACTATTGAAAATATCATGACAGATTTAATTATGTTCTTTCAGATACCAGCAACTTGTTAGAAATGAAATGCAACGGGCCCACACTGGGGCTTTAATAACCCACCTGAAATCATTTAATTAAAGTAGTTCTATGACGGTTATGAGCTATCAATAAAGAAAAGAATACTTGTCTAATGGTCACCTGAAAAGTCATAAATGCAGTTCCTTTCTTTTTTTCAGCCAACATGTACTGAATATCTACCAATTGCTAGTCTCTGGGGGATACAAACTTAGTCCCTAATTTCAGGAGTCTAGTAGAGGACAATGAGCATATAATCAATAAGAGCAATTAAGTAAACTCTTTGTCCAGGTCCATGGAGAGCATTGAAGAAGAAGTCATCAATTCCAGCATATGAGGTCAATTGGAAAAGGCTTTGCAGGACAGGTGATTCCAGTGCTTGAACATATTTCACTGTGCCTAAAAAAATTGGGAAACCAAAGGCATAGTCAGAGAGCTGAAGCAGTATGTCAAATTTACTCAGCTGCTAGTGTTGAGAATTTCTCAATCATGCTGGGACAAGAGATTCTACCAAAGGAAAGGTTATAAGAGAAAATCCTGGAAATACAGGCATACTCCAGGTTATGCAGGTGAGGGGTATAAAACCTGGGTAGAGTTTTAAATAAGAAAATAAGATGATCAAGTCAATCTAGCAGCTGTTTATCAAGGACAATGAGGGTGGCTTGCCTGTAAGAATGTCTAGGGGCTTTATTTTATCTTCCTATGAACCAAACACTGCTAATTTCGTCCTCTATGATGAAACGTACCTAAGAGTCTTGTTACAATAGCCCTTAAGTGAGTGAGAAAAGCTTTGGAGGAGAAGAAGATTGTAGACAGCTGAGAAAGGTGTTGAATAACAATTTTAATAGTCCATGTGAGAGATATGAATTAAGATTTAGCAATAATGATAGAGAGGAAGACAAATGTGAGAAACTTTGATGAGACAGAATCACTTGGAACTTGATCATTATTAAGTGGTAAAAATAAAGATGTCACAAATGACTTCATTATTGAAAGGAACAGAAGTTGGTTTGTGAGGAAAGATAATGAAATAAGTTTTAGCATACTGAGTTTGAGATATCTTTGAGACACAGAGGTAATATGCCCAAATAGCAGTAAATAAAATGATCTAGAGCAGGAGTGGGCAACCTCCTCCTGTAAAGGACCAGGTAGTAAATATTTTAGTCTTTGAAGGCTATAGGAGGCCTCTAACACAGCTAGTCAGTTCTTTTGTTGTAGCTGGGAAGCAGCCATAGACATTATGTGAACAAATGAATGTGGCTGCATTGCAAAAAAACTTTATGAACACTGAAATTTGAATTTCATATGATTTTTACATCATGAAGTATTCTTTTTTTCCCAATTATTAAAAAATGGAAAAAACATCCATGAGTGTGGACTGTACAAAAAACAGATGGTGGGGCAGATTTGGCCCAAGGTCCTTAGTTTGCTGACCCTTGATCTAGAAAGAGATCTGACTTAGAGATAGGAATGTTTTTGTTACCAATTTATAGATAGAAGTCTGAAGTGATGGTTGTGAATACCATCAAGTCTGTGGATTGATGGAGAAAAGAGTATGGCTAGGATATAGCTAGGGAACCACCAGAATTTACTGTATAAAAGTCAATAAATGATTTTTGGGAAGTAAAACAAACCTGTTTTGTTGTGTATAATCCCATAATCATTGTGTTGTACACATATCAACCGTATGAAATAAGTGTATATATACTATCCTGGTAGCACTTCTGGGCTCATTCTTCTGTGTATTTTTCAGGGCTTTGTGTACTACCTGCGACATAGCTGGCATCTGAAAAATGTCTAAGGGTTGGATGATTAGTAAAATTTTTAAATACCCTTATTGAGAAGTATTTGATATAACACTGGAACTTGTGGGCTGTATTGTTTTGTCTACATATGAATCTAGATAAGCAGAAAGGAAACTAAATGAAATGCTTAAAACTTTGAAATAATTTGCAGGTGAAGAAATAATAAAAGTATTAGTGATGGTGATATGGCAAATTAGTGGCTAAATTTAATTTTTTCATACTGTAGTCATGATGGTGTTAAATGTTGTTGTTTTTCCTAGTTCTTTGGTGTTGAAAATTGATTAAAAACATTTACTAATAAAGTTCCTAATCATTAAGCAGATTGTAATGATCCAAATTCCACATTTCTTCAATGCTATTTTTCGCTTTCCAATTTGTAAGTTGAAAAGCATGACAGAGAAACAACAGAAATCTCATGCAGTTCTGTAAGAAAGAGAAGAAATTAAAATGACCAAAAAAATTAAAACACTATTAGAGATATTTATAACTTAGTTCTGATTAAATGTTGGGAAATAGCTGCGATTATGGATCTGTGCTAATGATCTGTTCTGCTATCTGTAGTATTAAAATGGCATTATTCTTACCAAAGAGACAACCACTAAACAGAGCCAGTTATCTCAACAGTAAAAGAAATTTTAAGGAAGCAGGTTAGTGCCTGATTATTCATGTTAAAGAAATAAATGGCATTATCTTTTTCTGATGCTTATCTGATTTAGAGATATGGTCTCTTTGCTTTTAGCTTAATAAAATAACACTATACTGAAAGCTAATAGGTATTTTTCAAAGTAGAAATCCTTCTATTTACCTTAAAAATAGAAATGAAGGCATATATCTATGTTCATTGTTTTGGAACTAAGCTTCTAACTACAGGGTGTACTTCAGAATTACTTATGGAGAGTTTTGATTCAGTAAATTCAGAGTGGCAGGGCACTTAATTTTTAAAAGCTCTCCAGGTGTTTTTTATCATGCAACTCAAAGTTAAGAAACACAGTTGTGGTGTGTGTGTGTGCTCACACATTGTTTCATTCTTTCTTTGTCCCAGCTTGGGACAGCTAATCTGAAGAACACTCCATTCTCTCTTACATTTTTTGTCCTTTTCCTAAACAACATGGAGATCAACTTAAGCCCTTTTACTCACTGGCACTTTCCAAAATTGAATTATCAGAGTTGGAGTGAAATGTGGAATCATTTGCATTGCTGATCGGAAGATGAACAAATTTGCCCCCAAGCAGAGATAGGATAACAGCAGATGCCAACTAATCCTTTTATCTCTCTGAATCTGGGGGTAGAGTAGAAGACTTTTATGATGCTGGCATCAATACGGTGTACTGATGCCAATATCTGGGCTCCTTTGTTGATGCCGACATCATACAAATCTCATCCACTCCGTCTATGGTACTTACCCTGGGTGCTGCAGCTAAGAGTTGTCACTGAAATTCCCCATTCCAGTGCATTCATCTCTCGGACCTCCTTCATGTTATTAAGAGCTGCCATTAGAGTGCCTGTCATGTGGCAATTACCCTTCTGGGCATTTTAAATCTTCTCACATAATGATTACAGTATTTTGAGATGGTTGTTATTACTATTATCATTATCATCCTCATTCTATTACCAATAAGTAAACTGAGTCTTAGCAAGTGTAAAGTAACTTATCCAGCAATAGAAAGTGATAGGTCCATGTTTGGTCTAATCCTTAAGTCTTTGCTTTTTTCTCTAAGCCACACTACCAAATATTACTATGTTAAATCGCTCATCATATTGTGTCAAATTGGAAAGCATTTCTACATATGAAATATTAAATAGATTTCTTAGTATAATAGAATATAGAGTGCTGATTTGTTATAGGAGACTCAATTTTGAAAAAGAATAGATGTACAAGGGCACTTACGTCCTGATCTTTTAAAAAAGCATAGTTCCAATTAAGAAAACCAGTGTCAGCGTTACCAGTGAAGAGCAGAGGAGTATTACATAATTGCTAAAAGCAAGGACCTTAGAATGAGGCATGTATTTGAATTTAGAATCCAGTGCTTATTAGATGTCAACTTAGGCATCTGTGAAGTTGGGAGAACAGCATCACCAGGTGTTGTGAAGATTACAGAAACTAATATAGGTTATTGATTTAGAGTAATGCCTGATGCATACTTGTGCTTATAAGTATTTAGGAAAAAATTCTGAAAGACTAGATTACTGGGTTGGGTTAAATCAAGGAATTAAAGGGGTAGAAGATTAAATTCAACTGGAAAGCAGCATGCTTGGGCAACAGTCGTCACAGAGCCACATCTAATAGAAACAAGGAGGATACCTTTTTGATTAGGTGGGGTTATGATTAGCTATTAGAGAATAATAAACCACCCCAAATTTAGTAACAGAGATTGTCATGTTATTCTGTTTGTGAATTCTGGGGTCAGCAGTTCATCCAGGGTGTAGTGGAATTGCTTTGTTTGTGCTCCACGATGTCTATGGCCTCAGCTGAGAAGACCTGAACACTAGAGATGACTTGAATGACTGGTGATTTGAATGGAATCATCTGGAATCTCCTTCACTCACATGTCTACTGCTTGGGCTTGATCACTTGAAGCCCAAACCCACTGAGAACTGACAACTATAACACCCACATGTGGCTTTTCCATGTGGGGTTGCCCTGTCTCAGCATGGCATCTGCTTTCTGAAAGAGAGTGGCCCAAATTAAAGTTTCTAGACAGCAAATGTTCCAAGAGAATAGTCGAAGTCACACAGCCTTTTCTGGCCTAGCCCTGCAAGTCATTTAGCATCACTTTGGGAACATTCTCTTGATGCAAGGCAGTCATTAAGGATAGCCAAGATTCAAGGAAGATGAATTAGACTTTCCCTTTTGTTGAGCAATGGCAAGGTAGAGTGGCCAACCTTCCTGGTTTCCCTAGGACTTAAGGGATTACAAAGACATGACCCTTTCAGTTTTAAAACTGGGAAAGTCCCAGGAAAACCAAGATAAATTAGTTTCTCTGTGGCAAGGTCAAATTCAAAAGAGCTTTGGGAAGATGATACTATTGCTCAAAATATAGTCTGCAAAGATGGAAACTCTAGGGCAGAGCTGTAACTATGACAAACCAGAGTCTACATCAGCCAGAACACAGGCATTTGCATGTTTCAACTGGCCTGACCCACTTTTAACTGAAGTTGTTTGTTGACATTGTCAAATGTGGGTTAGAAGAGAAGGAGACTGGCCTATGACAGGATTGTAAGTAATCCAGGCCCTGGCTGAAAACAAAGACTACTGTTGTCCCCTCACACATATTCCCTGGTGTTACGTGCACTCCCCCACCACCACCACCCTTGGCAATTAAGGTGCCTCTGCTCCAAGTCCCTGCCTACACTGGTGGCCTAGCAGTGCAGTTCAGAGTTTGATCCCTGGACTGGTAGCATTAGCCTCCCACTGGAGCTTGTTAAACTACAAATTCATGGTCTCCCTCCCAGACTGACTAAATCAGTTAGAATCGTTGGGAGGTGACCCAGGAATCTATGTTTACACAAGCTCTCCGTGATTCTGATGTTTGCTAAAGTTTGGGAAACACTGCTCCAACACAACTACTAGGTTAGTGGTTCTCACCCTGAGAGTGCATCCAAACCAAAATTTTGTGGGGAGAGGGTGGTTTGAGATTGTTTTTAAATTACATTAAATTCAGCTGTCTGGATTCATCACCAAAATGTTTCTGATTTAGTAGATGGGGGAAACAGTGACATAGGCAAACGAACACAGGACTTGAATTTCAGAAACCAGAGCGTGCAGTCCAGCTTTGCTACTTACATACTGTGTGGCTCCTCTCTGAAAAGGGCAAGTTGAACCAGATGAACAATATGACCCTTTTCTGTTCTGACATTCTGTGATATGCATGATATCCTGAACTCATTAACACAGACCAGTGCATTATCGACAAGGAGCGATTCTACTGCACAGAGTGTCTAGAAATCATTTGTTCTCAGTAATTCTAATCCCATATCTTGTAGGGAGGTGTGAAAAAGTGGGTATTTATGTTGGCAGCAGTATACACAGAAAAACACACTGAGGTACACATGAAATTCTTTTATTTTCAAACATTATTTAACACAAGTCTTACAAATATATCACACTAGTTGTAGGCGGACTTTAGATCCTTTGTGCCTTCAGGGCAGTTATTCATTATTGGCAAGAAAAGGCGTAAAAACCTCACTACCAGCATGAGGGCACAGTGTGAAGCGATTGAAATCATGCAAGCATTGCTTCATAAGCATCGATTGCTGTATGGCATAGTTTTAGAAAAGACTGATATATTAAAGGATATTTTAATTATGCTTTAACAGGTGTTTGGCATGAAATGCTGTTATCTCTGTGAAGGTTTGGTCACTATTGATTATGCTGAATGTCTGCTTTGCAAGAGAGCAAAAGGAAAGTGGTTTTAGATAGACAAAGTTGATAAAATATATTTTATTTTAATTTTTTTTTTTCTGAAGATTTGCCCTGAGCTAACGTCCTTGCCAGTCTTCCTCTATTTTGTATGTGGATTGCTGCCACAGCATGGCCGCCAACAAGTGGTGTAGGTCCGAGCCCGGGAAGTGAACCGGGCCACCGAAGCAGAGCGCACCAAACTTGGCTGCTGGGATGGCCCCTAGAAAGTGTATTTTTTATGATTAGTAGTTACGTTATCATCAAAACCTTGAAAATAGGCTCAATATACTTAAGTGAAAGATGGTGTACACTAAGCTGCTATGGAGCTGAACTGTATGTAGCTTGTCCTTGGAAATTCACTTATTTGAGTTAAAGTCCTGAGTTTTAAAGGCTTACAGTAATCTATTTAGATCTTCTTTTCAAATCAGTGTACTCATGAATGATTGCCATGTATTAATTCTAATTTATCAGTAAATTGGCAGGCAATATTGGAAATCGATCTATGAAGGTAGCTTCTCTAAGCCAATAATGATTTCCCCACTGATTTTGCACTCCCAGTCAGAGCGAGAAGGCAAATCACTAGTTTTCCACTCAGTGTAAAAGACCTTTTATGAGCCTTGGTAAATATTGCCATGTCCAACATAAAATCGTGGTTCTTCCCCATCTTACAGTTGATTTGGACATTTCAAAGCCCCAGAATATCTGATACTTATGTTAAACTGAGCTCACCAGAAAGCCAAGCTTTTAGGTGTTATTGTGACAGTCACTTACTGCCTAAAACACATGCAGACGCTATAGTAACACTGGCTTTACAAGGTCAGAATTTTGATCTACTATTCCCTTTGTTTGTGGTTAGAATAACTTTATGCTACTGAGGCAACAAGTAAAGCTAAGGCTACTAGCAGAAACTGGAGCAAATAGAATTTTCAAGTAAGATTCCTTTGAATCTGGTGTTGAACTGAGAAAAAAAAATGTTACATTTACTGAACTAAGAGAGTTCTTTGAATAGTTCCCTGAAGAGACATAAAAGGAACAGGTTAGAAAAACTGGTAATATGGTGAAGCTGTTGAACTAAAATGCAATGATCAGAAGCATAGTATTTAGTGTTTCATTTAATTTTATTTTGTTGATGTTTTGTTTGGGGGATGTACACTGTCGCATGTTTGTTCCTTTGATCCAGAATGGCCCAAATATCTACATAATGATGTAGAACCTAGTGGGTTTTAGACTGTTAGGATAGAATATAGAAGCTCTATTTGCTAAGTATTCTACTTATATCTCACTGAATGAGGTTGGTTTAAACTAACCGTTAACTATAAATTTTGATAAGAATAAAATGAATATTTAGATGAGAACCTTGAAACCATCTGAGGAAAAACAAAAACAAAAAACCGAATTGAATGCATCAGTTTCTTCAGGACCTTTAGTGTAACTCTCTTGTGTCCTGGTATCACTTCACCCAAGATGCAGATTCCCAGAAAGTCTAATTGGCTTAGCGTGACTCACAAACCCAGCTCTGGACCAGGGAAGGACATCTTCAGTGGCATTTCACAAGTTTGTAGGCACAAGAGGCTGGATAATTTCTCAAAGCAAAATTGAAATGCTTCGCCAAGAAGAGAGAGTAAAAGCCAGGGAAGCAAAAACAAACACATTCACAGAAAGCAAAGTGGAAATCAGTTTTTATTATTTATTATTTTATTATTTTTTACCAATCTGACTTTCTTCCACTTCAGCTAACAGGTAGGTTGCCAAATATCCCTGAACAACACACAGACACACACACACACACAAACTCTCTTTCTCTCTCTCTCTATTTGATAATAAAAATTTATCCAAAAATCTTGTGCCCATTTCTTCTCCCTCTTGCCTACTTTAGGGTTTCTCAACTTCGACACTTTGGGCAGATGCCCATTTGGCATTTTGACTTTGGAGCAGGATAATCCTTTGTTGTAAGCATCCCTGACCTCTATCCACTGATACCAGGTGCATCACGCGAGGTGTTACAACCAAAAATATCTCCAGATATTGCCAGGTGTCACCTAGGGCACACCATTTTCACCACTGAGACCCACTGAACTCCTAGACTATATTTGAAGAAAATCTTTTTTTTTCTGTGAAAATAAATATGCTAATACATTTTAGCTATTTAAAAGAAATTTCACGTAGAGGAAGATTGGCCAATGTACTAGTATTAACGTTTCTTTTTGTGATGCTTGTTTCTTGATGTGATTTTTTTATACATCATTTGTGTTATGGACCATTATTTTCATAGTCAGTTTTCTCTGGACCAAAGCAGTATGTGAGATATGTTTGGATGACTAATAACTGTATCTGTTAGCAGTTAACAAATTGCCACCCCACCTCAACCCAACAAAACTACTTAAAAAAAGAAACTCTCTAAATCTCAGATCTCAGTAGCTTCAAAAAATTATTAGCCTTTTACCATCCACCATCTTGGAGACAGTAGGGCTATACCTGGGACAGGATTTTTAAAACAGCGTGTATGCCTGGAAGGCTGTGGTTCAGCATTTCGGTCTACCAATATAACCAACTAGACTGTAATCAACACATTAAATAAAGATTTTGAGTCCAATCATGAAACAACTTTATTCTAATCCTACCATACATCTTCCTCGCCCTTATAGCCCCCTTTATCCCACAATCATCATTTTTAGTCCCAAGAATAATCCAACTTTTAAAATTCAATGTACAATTTCACATGGTAACAAAATTTCTGAACTTCATTTAGAGTAAAATTTCCTCAAAACTTTTCCCCCTCCCCAGTGCTGTCGGTGGGGAGCTTGCCATGTGAAGTGGGTGCCTAGCAAGCTTCCTTCCTATTTCCCCACCTGATCCTTCTTCTTGTCTCCTGTTGACTAGACTGCCTCTGGCTCCTAATGGTTAAGCGTGAGAGGTGTGGAGGGGAGATAGATAAGGCACAGGGAAGATTTTATATGATAAGTTTTGATGGAATAAAGGATAGTTTCTCCTTAGGAAGATGGATAGAGGTGAATGTCTGGCTTGGGCAGATTTTTGAAAGCTGGAAGTTTCCATTGAGGAATATTTCACTGTGCTTCATGTAAAAATGAATGATGCCTGTTCTTCCAGCTTGGTGAGCACTTACATTACCTCCTCATGCCCTTGAGAATCTAGTTGTGTACCTCTTCTGTTGGTAATCTCTTTTCACCTTCGAAAAGTCACCTTGGGTTTCCAGGCGTGCAGTCTGCCCTGGTCCCTGAGAAACTCATGCAGCCTTGCTTTTATCTGTAGAGTAGAATTATATCTAATTTCTCATGCATCTTGGTCTTTCTTTCTCTGCTTTGTCCCCAAAGTCTGGGGCACACATATTAAGCTCCCATGCATCCTTTCTCATTAGGTTTAAACAAGGGGTGAGCAAATGCCACAGCCCTTCAATAACTTAAATGACTTGATAGTGGTATATGTCACCCTTCTCACTGTAGTTTGTTCTTCATTGTCACCTCACTTGTACAAGCTGCCAGGAGTACAGTGAACTTCCTTAAGAGTACAATCTTTAGAAGACATCAGATTTTTCTGCTCTGGAGCTGGTCAGCCTGTCCTCAACATGTATATTCTCTGTGTCAGGAGAAATTCAGATGCTATTGGTACTGGCCCAAAGCTACTTCAGTCTCTTCCTTCCTGTCAGCAGTGAGGCTGGAAAACACTTTGATTTTAGAATGCCGCCCAGCTTTCCAATATGCTCTCTGAAACCTCATAATTAAGGAACTCCCTGTACAGTCGGTCTTTTCTCTGAGGACTCCTTTCACTTCCTGGCATTCACTAAAATGCATCTCTCCCCTGAGCACATGCTCAAGCCCTCTTTGAAGGAAGATTATTTTCTCATGTCTATGGTAATTCTATTTTAGGGATTAAAGGTAGCGTCGCATTGATCAGTCCTCCACATGCTTGTTGAATCACAAAATTAAACAAGACAAAAGGAGCCCTCCTGTGCTCTTCTGAAGCTCATGACATTCAGCTGTACTCTATGAGAGTCAACTATAGACACAGTAGAGATTTTGGACAGACCCTATAAGGATCATATTGGCTTTGTTGCAAGCTTCTTTTGAATACAACATGAAAAATTCTTGGTACTTGGCCTTCACTTTTGTTTCTTATATCAAAAGAAAGAAAAATAGAAAAGGGATTATGATATCAGCCCATATCTATTTTTCTAACAGATATGCTAAGGAATATTTGCATTATTACTGGGTAGATTAAACCAAACGTAAACCTACATCTAAATGTAAATGATTTTTTGAGATAATCATATCAATACCCAATAGTAAGTTAAAGAATTAAACTTAAAAGTTAGAGAAGGAAGACTATTATGAGAGGAAGAGAGGCAGGGGGTGGAGAAAGTAAGCCTGTGTGAGGGTATTCAGGCAGATGAAATAGGACCAGATTTCACCTGGTTAAGTAGAGAAGATTCACCTACGAGTCAGACCTTGTTTTGATTCCCCGCAGTAGTTCCAGGTAGCTGTTTTTGATAGCTACTAGCATTGCCCTTCCCAAATGATGCAGTAAGTCTTTTTCCTGAAACATTACCAAACAAATGAATTTAAGTGAAGTGGATTTTAAGTAGGCTCTAGTAGAGTCGAAGATCAAATAGTGGGTATATCTGTTAAAGTCGAACCTGTAAAACTACAACTTAATTTGTGCATTAATGGTATAGAATCGTTTAAGCAGCACATTAAAGTAGTAAATTTATTCAATGTTTATGGTAAAATGTGAGCAAAGAGTTTAGTTTTGCTATTTGAAGTTGTTCTAGTAAGGAAGAGCATTGTTATTTGTTTATTTTTTAAAGTTATTTGAATAACGCTATCTTACAGTTTTACCAAATACCTTTGGAATACTTGATAAGAGGTAATGGGTTTTTGCTTTTATGATAAAGGTGAATTCATACCTTTTCTTTTTGATGGGAAATGCCAATCAAAATGTTGCCATTGTGTGTTTTTGATAGTAGTAATTTATTCATATGAACATGTGCCATATTCCAAAAAAAGGAATATAGTTGAACTAATTTTAAAAGAGGGTGCAGCAGAGAACTTTTTAAAATTGCTTTTACATCCAAGTATCTTTCATAATATGCATGTTAACACAAAATGTCAATTCTTTATTTAGATCAGTGTAATATGTGAGAGCGAGACTGATTTTTTTGTTGCTGTTAACAGTTTACTGATTCAATATATAGGGTAATAAGTGATAATATACATGATACAGATAAGTTAGAATATTGGTGTGACAAATGCAATATTATTCTCAATAACATTGCTATATAAAGCTATGTCTATAAATATAGTCATATATTTAATTCCCAGTGAAGTAAGGAGTTTGAGATAAAAAATCAAAGACCATAAGACAGCCTATAATAGAACAATATGGACAGCAGGGTTTTTCTCTCCTATTGACTACTTAGCATAGCTATATATTTCAATCCAGAAATGTAAACTATAGGTTTTAGCATGTAATAGTGTTTATGCTCTATTCCAGTGCTATGCCAGTTACTCAATTTTTACATGGTTAGGTCTTCTACTTTTTATTTTTCCTCTTAGATTTTATATACTCTCTAAAATTTTCTTTTTTTTAATTAATTTATTTTATTTGTTTTCATATGTACATCATAATATATGTCGAATTCTGTGTAGATTACATCGTGTTCACCACGCGAAAACTAATTATAATCCATCCCCTCACATGTGAGCCTAACCACCCCTTTTGCCCTCTTCCCTACCCCCTTCCCCTATGGTAACCACCAATCCAATCTCCAATGCTATGTGTTTGTCATTGTTTTTCTCTTCTACTTATGAGTAAGATCATATGGTATTTGACTTTCTCCCTCTGACTTATTTCACTCAGCATGATACCATCAAGGTCCATCCATGTTGTCACAATTGGCCAGATTTCGTCATTTCTTATGGCTGAGTAGTAGTCCATTGTGTATAAATACCACATCTTCTTTATCCATTTGTCCCTTGATGGGCACCTAGGTTGCTTGCAAGTCTTGGCTATTGTGTATAATGCTGCAGTGAACATAGGGGTGCAAGTATCTTTATGCCTTTTTCCTTTCAAGTTCTTTGGATAAATACCCAGCAGTGGGATAGCTGTATCATATGGATTAAAATGGATTAAAGACCTGAATGTAAGACCTGAAACCATGAAACTTCTAGAAGAAAACGTAGGCAGTACGCTCTTTGACGTCGGTCTTAGCAGCATACTTTCAAGTTCCATGTCTGACCGGGGAAGGGAAACAAAAGAAAAAATGAACAAATGGGACTACGTCAAACTAAAAAGCTTCTGCACAGCAAAGGAAACAATCAACAAAACAAAAAGACAACCTAACAATTGGGAGAAGATATTTGCAAACCATATATCAGATAAGGGGTTAATATACAAAATATACGAAGAACTAATACAGCTCAACAACAAAAAACCAACAATCCAATTAAAAAATGGGCAAAGGATCTGAACAGAGATTTCTCCAAAGAAGATATACGGATGGCCAACAGGCATATGAAAAGATGCTCAACATCATTAGCTATCAGGGAAATGCAAATCAAAACTACTATGAGGTATCACCTCACTCTGGTCAGAATGGCTATAATTAACAAGACAGAAAACAACAAATGTTGGAGAGGATGTGGAGAGAAGGGAACCCCTGTACACTGATGGTGGCAGTGCAAAGTGGTGCAGCCACTATGGAAAGCAGTATGGAGTATCCTAAGAAAATTAAGGATAGATCTACCATATGATCCAGCTATCCCACTACTGGGTATTTATTCAAGAACTTGAAAGCACAAAGGCATTAAGATTTTCTATGTAGCTTATATATTTATCACATTTTCAGTGGCAATAATCTATGGGCCACTTAAGTCATTCCCAAATTGTGCATATTTATATTCTTTTCATCTCATCCCTAATATATAGCCCAAATCTACATCACTTTATATCAATGAATGGATTTCTTTTGTAAAATTCCCTTGTGATATATTCCCTTAAGTGGGAATATAAAGAGAAAGGGTTATAATTTTTTTCCATTCTCTATATATTGTCATTTATTTCATAGCCCTGATTTCTCTTTGCTTGAACTTTTTAATATCCTCTTTTAATCCTAGTTAGTTATAGAAAATGCAGCTTAGCTAGTGATTTAGATAACAAAGTAACAAAAAATATGAATTGAAACATATGTTTCCAGGAATATGTGTATGTATGTTTTCTTTGTCTACAAATAAATAAAATGTCTTTGATTTTTAAATATCCTAGAAATATGAAAGTAATTCAGTGATTAAGACTTTCAACAAGATTCTCTAGCTCCTCTTAAGTTTTCCATCCTTTTCCTTACCTGTAGGTTTCAGATTACCTTAAATACCAATTCTGATTCTTTTAAATACCAAGTGATCTCTCTCTCCTTCTCTCTTCTCTCTCCTCCTTAGCTCCATCTGTTCCCACATCTATCACTAGCACTTTTGAATAGATAATTACCAGATCTACATATCTAACCCAAATGCATTCTGAGCTCTGGCTATGAATTTCCAATTCCCTGCTTGACATCTGTGTCTCAGTAGCAAACTCATAATAGGAATGCATTTAAAATGTGCACTATCTTTTCCATTGCCAGTGCCATTGTGACTCTATTGTCTTTTAACTCTACTGTTTATTATAATAACCTCCAAACTGTTCTTTCTACCTCTTCTTTCTTTCTTTTTTCTCTTACATTTTATATTCTGTAGCCAAATTAATCTTCTTAAAACAGAACTTCAGGGGCTGGCCCCGTGGCCGAGTGGTTAAGTTCGCACGCTCCGCTGCAGGCGGCCCAGTGTTTCGTCAGTTCGAATCCTGGGCGCGGACATGGCACTGCTCATCAGACCACGCTGAGGCAGCGTCCCACATGCCACAACTAGAAGAACCCACAACGAAGAATACACAACTATGTACCGGGGGGCTTTGGGGAGAAAAAGGAAAAAATAAAATCTTTAAAAAAAAATAAAAAAAAAATAAAAAAAAAAAAAAACAGAACTTCATTCTCTGTTCATAAACCTCAACAGAAGTTTTAATTTCTAATATAGTAGGCAATTAAAGTCCTTAGCAAGACATTCAAGGGACTGAAAAGTATTACTTCAGCCTGCTTTTGTAGCTTTGTAAATTTAAATGCCTTCTGTTGGTACTATTAGTCTTCAGAGTACTACCAATCATCCAAGATCCATCTGAAAGGTCCTTTGTAACTTACCAAACATTGACCAAGTGCCTGTTATGTAGCAAGCCCTGAGAGATTCAAAACTGAAAGAAAAACAAAACAAAACGTGGTAGCCGTCCTGGGAAACTCATTGCACTGATTCAAGTTTTAAAACAACACAGTTATATAATTGTTGACAGCGTGAGTAGAACTTGAGTTGCTTTGAATGGTGGGTAGGTACACTCTAGACACAGCAAGGTAAGGACAAGATAATTCAATGGGAAAGGAATAGTAATCTTTTCGACAAATGGTGCTAAGACAATTAGATATCCATATCCACTGATTGGAGCTGGACTCAGACCTTATACCACACGCAAATATTAACTCATGAACCTAATCATATGAGCTGAAACTGTAAAATTGTTAGAATAAAGTGTAGAAATAAATCTTCATAACTTTGGATAAGTCAGTGTTTTCTTAGGACACCAAAATCACAAGCAACACCAAAAAAATAGATATATTGGTCTTCATCAAAATGAAAAACAAGTGTGCACACTGTCAAGAAAGTGAAAAAACAACCACAGAATTGCAGAAATTATTTGCAAATCATATATCTGATAAGAAACTTGTATTCAGAATATATGAAGAATTCTTACAACTCTATAACAAAATAACAAATAGCCCAGTTAAAAATTGGGCAAAGGATCTGAATAGACATTTCTCCAAGGAAGATATACAAATGTCCAATAAGCACCTGCAAAGATGGGCAATATTATTAGCCATCGGTGGAACGCAAATCAAAACTACAAAGAGATAACGCTTCATAGCCACTGGAAAGACTGTAATAAAAAACACAGCTAACTATAAGTGTTGACAAGGATATGGAGAAATTGGAACACTCATACACTGCTGGTGGGATTGTAAAATTGTATGGCCATTTTGGAGAACAGTCTGACAGCTCCTCAAATGGTTAAACAAAGAGCTACCATATGATCCAGCAATTTCACTTGTAGGTATTTTCTAAGAAAAATTAAAACATATGTCCACATAAAAAAGTGTACACAAATGTTCATAGCAGCATTTATTTATAATAGACAAAAAGTAGAAACAACCCAAATGTCCATTACCACATGAATGGATAAATAAAATATGATATATTCATAAAGAGAATATTGTTAAGCAATAAAAAAGAATGAAGTACTGGTTTATGCTACAACATGGAAGAACCTTGAAAACATTATACTAAGTGAAATAAACCAGGCACAAAAGGCCACATATTGTATGATTCCATTTATATGAAATGTCTGGAATAGGCAAATCTCTAGAGACATAAAGCAGATTGTTGTTTCCTACAGCTAAGGGTTTGGGGAAAGTGGGGAGTGACTTCTAATTGGTCTGGGGTTTCTTTTTTGGGTGACAAAATTGTTCAAAAATAGATTGTGGTGATGGATATACTCTTCTACGAATATGCTAAAAATTGTTGAATTGTATAGTTTAAATAACTGAATTATATGGTGTGTGAATTATATCTCAATAAAGCTATTTTAAAAAGTTAAGGAAAGAAGGATGCAGAGAGGCATGCTCCTTTTACTTGCTATTCCCTCTGTATATAATGATCTTCCCTAGTTATCTCTATGACTCATTGCTTCCTTGCCTTCGAATGTCACCTTTCAGTTAGGTGGGCCTGCCTTTATCACCAATCTAAATTTCAAAATTTTCTCCTTTGCACTCATTAGTATCTCACATACAACTGTTTTAGTTATTTATTTTATTATTTCCTTCCTCATGAAGGGAAGAATTTTTGCTCGTTAATTTCTTGCTCTATCTCTAGTCTCTAGAAAATACCTGACACATAGCAGATATTTGGTAAATATTTGTTCAATGAATGAATGGTATCACATAAAAGAAGTGACAGATACACCCAGATCTCAAACAGCCTGGTATGTTTGGACACTAAAAATAGTTCTTAAACAACTGGATCAGAGGATAGCCAATGGAAGTGGTTATAAATAAGGCTGTAGAGAAAAGGAGAAGCCGTGTTATTGACGATCTCTTATAGACACTCTAAAAACGTTAATCTTATACCCTATAGACAGGAGAGAACCATGGAAAGGAGGTGAGCAGAGGAATGTAATGATCATTGTTAGTCGTGTTGCCTTCTTGGAGGCAGAGAATTGTCTTTTTTTGTCTTTTTTTATTTCTCTCTCTCTCTCAAGTAAGAACGGGTCTCTGAAACTATTTTTGATTTTCCTGCTCTTTCCATACTAGTTTATATCATCATGTACTTAGGAGTACTGGTGACACTAAGGATATATAATCTGTAGGATGATTTACATTTGTCTATTTATTATTTTATTTTAGACTTTTTTTTCCTGTGGCTTAAATCAGACATTTATTTAATACATCTCAAGTCAGTTTCTAGTCTCAATGTTAACCTTCCTTATTTAAAAAAATAGTAGAAATTCAGACAAGATAAAACCTTTTCTATTCCAGAAAAAAACAACCAACCAAAAAAAAAACCAGAGTATTTTTTCAATTTACCTTGGTTATAATGGTATTTAGATTTTCACTGTAAAATTGGGGTAACTTAAACAATGTTCATGGGCAAAGTGAGAAAAGTAGTAATTTTCTTTGTTTAGCTTTGAAATTATTATTTAATCCAAGAAATGTGAACATAAAGTGATCAGAGTTTCTTTTATGCTCTTAAGGCAAAATCAGTTTATCAACCCATAAGGAAATTACAAGCCCTGCTTTCAGTTCTTTGTTTAAAATGCACGGCAGTGTGGTATGATTTGCATGTTAATGATGTGAATCCAACTGTATAATAAATGGGAAAGGGAAGATACAAACTAGTTTCAGAGAACAGGTTTGTTTGTTTTTCATGATTCCTTCCTTAAATGTTTAACTTGAGAACATATCTATGAGGTGTGCTTATGTGAAAGCTAAAAATGTGTGATCACCGAATGGAATGGCAATGAAGCAAGAAGTTTCGTCCTCAGATTTCTCACTCAAAAAGCAACTGGACACTAGAGGCATTTGAACATCTTTGAAAGGCAGATAGAATGTAGTAAACAAGAGGCTGGCAGAATTCATTCTGTGCAGTGCAATCTCTGGAATCAGAAAGCATGAAGCCGCTACAATGTCTCTTTCTCTCACCAACTCCTCCCATCTTTGACCCAATTCAAGCATGCAATTGGGATGCTTTGTATTTTGTGCTTTTCACTAATGTCCTGGTGTGTTGTTATGCATGTTCTCCTTAAGTGAAACAGCAAAATAAAACCAACGTTTAAATATTAACTGTGGTTCGTGGAAGTGTGTCTTAGAAACATTGAATCACTAGAAACTGAAAAAGCATAACCTGTTTTTGAAAGCCATCCAATTTCCTTTATTTACAGCCTTTGAGCCATTTCACAAATTGAAAAGCAACCATCCAGTCATTTCATGTTTAGATTAATATATATTTAAAAGATCCTAAAACCATTATCAGCATGCAATAGCCCTATCAATGAACAAATGCAGATTAGAGGTAAACGAAGAAATTCCTCTAAATCAGTGGTTCTCAAACAGAGGTGATTTTGCCCCTAAAGGACATTTGGCAATTTCTAAAGATATTTTTGGTTGTCACAACTGGAGGTAATGAGCACTACTGGCATATAGTGCATAAAGTCCAGGGGTGTTGCTAAGCATCCTACAACACACAGGACAACCCCCCCCGTCTCCCTCCAAAACAAACAATTGTGTGCCCTAAAATGCCAATAGTATCAGGGTTCAGAATTCCTGCTGTCAATAAAGATATGAAGCCAAATCATATCCTAAATTTTAAATTCTAATTCCCAAATGTTTACAACTGAGAAAAGAGTTAGGGATTCAATTTTCTATGGTATATACCAGCGCTACCACAAATCTAGTGGCTTAAAACATGCACATTTATTATCTCAGAGATTCTGTGAGTCAGAAGTCCAGGCACAGCTTAGGTGGGTTTTCTAAGGCTGAAATCATAGTGCCACCCAGGGATGAGTTCTCATCTGAATGCTCGACTGACTGGGGAAGAATCGTTTCCAAGCTCATGTGGTTGTTGGCAGCATTCAGTACCCTGCAGACTGTCAGACTGAGGGCTTCAGTTTCTTGCTGGCTGTTGTCCTCATCTGCTTGTCCCATGGCCCTCTCTATAGGCAGCTCACAATGTGGCAGCTTACTTCTTCAAAGCCAGAAGGAAAAGTCTTCTGATAAGACAGATGTTATCATTATATGTAATGTAAATTGTGCACATAATCACTTATATCCCACCACCTTTGCCATATTCTCTAGGGTAGAACCAAGTGAAGGTACTGCATTCCTTACTCAAGGGTAGGGAGTTACACAAAAGTGTGAATACCAGTAGGTAGGGATCATGGGGCCACTTAGGAATCTGTCTGCCATAGGGAAGTTATTTTTATGTTCTTCTATTTGTTTTTGCATTTTAAAAACGTTGCTATTCTTTAAAAGTTAGTAGATTAAATGTAAAACACTTGCTTGTGACATATATGCATTATCATTTAGGGAACTAGAAGGAAGGGAGACCTCAGATGACTGTCACATAGTAACTATGTGTACACTACGTGTACAGTACTTTTTCATTTGTGTAGAATATTTGCAATAACATCAAAGTGCTCTTTCTATAGTCAACTCACAAAATTGCTTCACTTTATTTGTGCCTAGCTTTTTTTCTGTAGACTTGTGTTTTGCTACTGTTTGCTTGCCCCCTCTTCTGTCTGTTTCATTTTCTTTCTCTGTATTAAGAATTTTCTCATTATTTGGAGGTTGGGTATATGGGGTTTGGGGAGTGGAAAGGCCATTTTGGGTTCTTTCTCCATTGCTAGTGATAGGGAAAGATTCTTCTGCATTTAGAATATATAATTGTAAATAGGATAAATAGAATAACTAATAATTGAAGGTAATGTGAGTTACATAACTCAAAAATCGTATTGAACTGGGCTTGGCCCCACGGCCAAGCGTTTAAAGTTCCATGCGCTCTGCTTCAGCAGCCGGGGATCATGGGTTCAGATCTTAGGTGCAGACCTACTCCACTCACCAACCACGCTGTGTAGGTGTCCCACACACAAAAAATAGAGGAAGATTGGCACAGATGTTATCTCAGGGCAAATCTTCCTCAGCAAAAAAAAAAAAAAGGTATTGAACCTCTCTCTACCATAAATTAAATTTGTCTTGTTATAGTAAATTTTGTTTACTAGATCCTTGGTGGGGAGATTTCTCTGTTTACTTTTACTCTAAGTGTATGCTGAAGTTTGGTTCCTTGATGTGCAACTCTGTTTCTTTTTTCATTTCAAATTGGATTAATTTGTACACAATGTCAGAAATTAATTTCAGCAGTGAGAGTGTGATACTACAAAGGTTATAATATTAAAGAGATTCATTGTTAAGCAAATAGGGACGAATGTTAGTGAGTAAGAGTTTTATGATTACATTGAATCTTTTATCCATTTGTGTTGTGTTAAGATGTGCAAATAATTATAGTTCTTTCAGCTATGATTTGATCTATTAGATATACTGTAAGACATATTCTGTGGTATTTAATATATATGTGATGACTGATAAAATTGCATTATGGTAGATATCAAGTGTACTTTTCACTTTCACAAGAGAATTCAGAATTTCTATTTTATATAAGTTGTACTCAATGCGTAATTTGGAGGGACATGGAAATTATATAGTCAAATAGATTTTTTGTTCTTTACAAATAACTTCCTTGTGTGAATGCATCATTTATGTATCTCATATAGATAGTCACAAGCACACATAATATTTATTGAGCACTTATTATATGCCAGGATCTGTACTAGATATACAATATTACATTATTATTCGTAAGTCTATTTTACCCAATTTTTTAAAGGGAACTAATATTCTTCCTAGTTTAGAGATTTGCCCAAAGTTTCACAGCTAGAAAGTGTAGAAGCTGGTATTCATATGCAGACAGACACCATTTCATGTGGCTCTACCTAGCTAGTGGTGTAAAAAATTATCACTCCCAGGAAGAATGAAATCTTGAATTGTTATTCTGAGTTAATATCCTAAAAATAAGAAACATATATTGAATACAAGTGTGAGTAATCCAAAATGACAGTTTCATCCATTCTTTCCCATTTTCTGCTTACAATCACTACAAATCACAGATATCAAAAGGATTAGTGATTTAGCCAACCAAAGGGAGTGGGATGTGGGAAGGAAGAATAGTTAAGATCGAGAAGAGAGTATTCCAGAAAGAAACATTCACGTCTTTGAAGTTAAGAAGGGGCCTTTTTGGGACACAGGAAATAAATCCATGATGGTGAGAAGGCAGAGAGCAAAAGAAGGGAGGCTTAAGTGGATGCTTGAGAGGTAGTCAGGGTGAGGATTAGAGGGCCTTTTAAGCCGTGTTTAAGGATTTCAAATTTATAATCAGATCAGTTACGAGCTTTTAAAGAGCAACAACATCAGATTTGCATTTTTCAAAGATCACTTCAAGTACAAGGTGAAAGATAGATAATAGGTATCCATGTGATGATGCAGGGAGATGACTTAACTATTGATAGCTGCAACTACCTGGATGGACCACAAGAGCATAATGCTTAGTGAAAAAAGTCCATCGCAAAAGGTTTCATGCTTATGATTCTGTTTATATAACATTCTTGAAAGGATGAAACTATGGAGATGGAAAATACATAAGTCTTTGCCAGGAGATAAGGATGGTGGTCTTTGGGTATGAAATCAAAGAGATGACACAAGGTAATTCTTTTGTAGTGATGGAATAGATCTGTATCTGGAATGTGGTGGTATCTATACATGAGATAAAATTGCATAGAACTATACGCATACATGCATAAATGAATGCAAGTTTAAAAAAATGGTGAAAACTGAGTAAAGTCTGTAGTCAAATTAACAGTTATGTACCATGCCCATTTCCTAGCTTTGATGTTCTGTAGTTATATAATGTCTCTTCATTGGAGGAAGCTGAAGATAGGGACTCTACTTTTTTTGCAACTTCCTGTGAAGCTATCTATACCTATTTCAAAATAAAAAGATTT
Organism: Equus przewalskii; assembly: GCF_037783145.1. Lineage (NCBI taxonomy): Eukaryota > Metazoa > Chordata > Mammalia > Perissodactyla > Equidae > Equus > Equus przewalskii. Next base: position 71,843,749 of record NC_091833.1, on the reverse strand, counting down.
TTAAAAAGGCTATTGTAATAGGACAGGCTTAGGGGAACAGTGGTGAAGAATTAGAAAGGCATTATTCTTAGGGTGTAACAGCGATGAAATTTCAAGTCACAATGTTAACTTTGTGGAGTGAGTCGAGGCAGTTGATGTTAGAGTGCCTTTATTGAACAAATATTAATTGAGCAGCCTCCTCTGTGTCACAGGCTGTAGAAGGCATTGAGAATCACTGCTGAGCAAACAGCAAGAGTCTGTCTTCATGGGGCTTTTGGGCTAGCAAAAGAGTCTAAAGCTTGGCCTGCAGAGAGTGTTACACAAATTTTTACACTTACCTATATAAAGATCAGGCTATGCTTCCAAGAGATCAAGCTAAGGACAGAATTCTGTTATCACTTGTGGACTTTAAATTATGTGGGCAATCTATAATTTTGATTACACAATAGTTTGATCTTATTCATATTATATATTTCAATATTGATTTAAAATGTCCCTTTCCTTCCCCAACTCCCCCTTACCCCCACTATTTTACTTTCAACGCTAAATACTGAATTTTGTTTTTTGAAAACAGATTTGTTATATCGTGTGCTCCTAAATACTATCATCTCAAATTTTGAAATACCACAGAGCAGGCAAATGATTTCGAAGAAATATTTTTCTCTTTATTTACATTATTCTTCCTCCAAAAATAGGTTATTTCCCTTTGACGTGCAAATAACAGTATCACTGATCTTTTCCAAAGCTAGTTTGGATAAAGTCAGTGCTTGATTACTAAGAGGGTTTTAAATGTTGTTCAGAGATTAAGGTGAAAAAGGTGAACTTTATAATTTTACTTCAGGCTGGTTTAAGTTCAGTTCTTGTTATATAAATGCAGGAAATAGTTCACTTTTTTGAGTTAGCTGGCTGTTTATAGCTCTCCTGAAAGAGGTGATGGCATCTTGCGATAACTTGAATTTGATTATAATATTATTATTACTGAATGTCTATTGTATGTCAGTATTATCAAAGTAAATATAAGAATCCACATTTTAAAATCCATAGTTTTAAAGATAAGGAAATTTTGAGTTTCTGGAAGATTAATTTGCCCAAAGCCACACAGCTAGTAGATGACCATCTCATATTTGGACCTAAAATCAATGCTCTTTTCAGTACACCTCACTGTCTTTTATTTTATTATTAATACAGTAAATGAACTGCTTTGTGAGGCTTTCGAGGTCTCTTGTAAGCCTCTGAAAATGAGCATAATTCTTTTGGAATAGAAGAGCTCAGTATAATCAGTATCCATTTTATTTACTTAGGTTCCTAGCAAGTTGGAATATTTCTATGATGTGCATATATTTGTGTGTGTGTGTATTTTTTTAGCAGAGAAACTTGAAAAATCATTATCAGGTGGGCAGATTTTCTCTAAGCAATTTGCTTCTCTGACTTAGATATCACTACTTGTGGAATGCATGACTCCATCCTCTTAAAAAGAAAATAATCAGGAGAGAGCAAAAGGGGAGGTTTTTATTGCTCTATTAATTTGGAGGGTGTTGGATAGGCAGGGTTGGCGTGATAGTTGGAAGAAAATAAATTGTTTGGTACATATATGAGGGAAGAGAAGTCACTAAGTTCTCAACTTGAGAACTAGTCCAAAGCATTTGCCTTAGAGATAAATGTCCTGAATTTTATTCCTGAATCTATACAGAAAATACATTGGCCTAATCACTCAACCACTTAATCCTCTCAACAGAGATGATTTCTACCCCTTTCTTTTATTTTTGAAGCAAGTAATTGTCAATTAGTGTCTATAGAAATATTTATTTCTTCAGAGTCTAGATCTATAATTTCTGTTACATGTGTTTGACTATTAATGTTGTGTAAGTGAAAATTTGAAACTCTGGGATATTAAATCTTCTTACAAAGTTTAATCTGGAGTGAGTGATCAAATTATTTAATCCAACTTTATGAAAATCTCAATGTAATTAAGATACAGTAGTATACATAGATCTGAAAATAGTTTTAAAAATAAAGCAAAGATATTTATTCTATTACTCAGATATTGTGCATTATTGAATATTTAATATATGTCAAGTAGTATATTTGCATGGAAAACAAAGTGGAATGTCCAATTTCCTTGCACCCAGGAAGAGTTGTAGAGTTTAAATGTGGTTTTGGCAGATTGATTTAATTTATCAAGTCTATAGTTTACATGCTGATTATTAAGTATTTGAAAGGAACTCCAATATGTTTGTGGTTTTACTTGAAATTAAGAATCATTTATATGCCAATTATGCAGCTTTCTTTTTTATAATTTAAATTATTTGAAAAAATGAAATGTTTACTGGCCTCATCAGTGTTAGAGAAAGGATGGGCACAGTGAAGAGTCAAGATTTGACTTTCTACAACCCATAATAAAATTAGCCTGCCCACCCATAAACTCCTTGAGAAAGGCCATGTGTTTTTTGTTTGTTTTTCATTTTTTTTTAAAGATTGGCACCTGAGCTAACAACTGTTGCCAATCTTCCTTATTTTTTTTCTTTCTGCTCTTTCTCCCCAAGTCTCCCCAGTAGATGAGTGTATATTTTAGTTGTGGGTCCTTCTAGTTGTGGTACGTGGGACGCCGCCTGAACGTGGCCTGATGAGCGGTGCCATGTCTGCGCTCAGGATCCGAGCCAGCGAAACCCTGGGCCACCGTAGCAGAGTGTGCGAACTTAACCACTCGGCCATGGGGCCGGCCCACCAAGGGCCATGTTTTAAGCAACTTTGTGTTCCTATTCTAGCAGCTAGTTGGATCTCCTGTTTGTGTCGTTCTTAAGTTTATTTGATGAAAAATCAGTGCTCAAGGTTTTTTGTTTTTTTAAGAAATATTTTGAGGTACTTAAAAAGCAAAATAATATCTTCCTTTTCTCCTGATGCCAAACATAAACAACAAAACAACCAACCAACAATAATATCCACCCTGAAATAGGACCTTGTATTTTATCAGTTTCTTGGAAACATGCGTATGTAACAAGGACAAGTACATAAATATTTTTCAAGTATCTGCAATAGATCAAAGTTACTAAAATTGCGTTCTTAAAAAAAAAGCAACAGAGCTTAAATTATGAACCCCTTCACTTTGAGTGTTTCATGTCCAAACACAGAGAATAATTTTGTTTTTCTTGAATTTATTTTAACTTTGAACTTATATATAAGTCATGCATAACTCTTGTATTTCAATATCACTTTATCTTCATAGGTAAACTACAATTTACAAGTTAATAATAAAACATATGTCACTGCAAATATGAGGCAATAACTCCAGTAACTGGATAACAATGATATCAAAACCAGGAGAATAAAATACAGTATTGAGACTAGGAGTAAGAAATTGTTCTAAATCCTGACACCAATTTAACTGCTTACCCTCTTTGAATGTTTTACTGGTTGTTTGAGAAATCAGTAAACTCAAATGCAGTTGAATTTATTTCCCCAGTTTGTTTGTTTTGCATGGTTTTGTCACCACCAAAGTTTATTTAATATTCTCATAAATTAAAACTTGTAGAAATTTTACAGTAATGAGAACACTAAGGTAACTTGGTTATACCTCAGGAATCTTCAGGAATATTTTCACGCTGTTTGAAGTCAATGTTTATGTGGTTGTTTCAATTTTAAATAAGTAATAGTAACTGAGTTGGAGCCGGAAAAGAATTTACATAAGAAGGGCTAACTCTTCTTTTGTTAAAATGAAGAGGCAACATTAGTTCAATTCAACCAACAATTATTAAAGGCTTCCCATGTGCCGGTGAGGATCATAGTGTCCATACTCAAAAGCTATCACCTCCTCTCTCACACCCCCATACTCGTGTGTGTGTATGGATCCCCTAGTCTTCTAGTCATCATCATCGCCACCGCCACCTCAGATGTAGAGCCAAATAGATACTTGTTCTCCCTACTTCCGCTCTTCTCCCATTCAGTCACTCTTAAACACAACCACCCAAGTGAACCTAAGTCAGGTCATGTCACTCCTCTGCTCAGAACATTCCAATGACTTCCCACCTAGGTAGGGTAAATGCCAAAGTGCTCATGTAAAGGACTATGGGCTACAGACCCCCACCACCTCTCCAATTTCATTTCACACTGGTTTTCCCTCACACACTTTGCTCCAGCCACACTGTCACCTCCCTGTGTCTAAGGCCTTTGCAGATGCTGTTCCCTCTACCTGGAAAGCTCCCCAGTTATTACATCTTTCACTCCACCACTTCCATTAGGTCTTCCTTGTCACCATGACAGCTGGGCCATGCCTGACATCCTCTTGAAAATTGCAGTTCCCTTCCCCCAACACTCCCTATTATTTACCCCTGCTTTATATTTTCTTATTATTATCCTTAAGCACTTTTAAAATGTCTGATATACTGTGTATTTTACTTTTTTTGTTCTATTTGTTATTTATCTCTCCTACTAAAATGAAAGCTCTGTGAGAGCAGGGTTTTTTTATTTTTTGTTGTTTTTGTTATTTACGTCTCTATCCCCAGCATTTAGAATAGCAATTCGCACATAGTAAGCAATCAATAATTCTTGACTGAATTAAGGAGTAAATATCAATATTATTACTGATACTAAATGTTTATTAATATATTATTCTCTGTCATTTACTATGCTAAATATTTTAAACCCATATTGCCATTTCTTTCTCAAATTAGTGTGTATATTATTATCTCACTTTAGTGAAAATAAGATACAGAGAGGTATTATAATTTGTCCAAATTCACATTTCTTTAAATGATAAAGTGTTTATCTCATTGTGCTAAAGAGACATTTCTGTAATTACAATATTTTATCAGCTCTAAGATTCTCATTTTTTCACCTTTTAGCATTTCATAAGTTAGAATATACCTAACAATTGTAGTCAGGTCAAAGTTTAATTGGCAGAAATTGTTTTTTCCTTCTGAGTGGCGGAAAGAATAATTGATGGTGTTGTAGCTTCCACAAAATATAGTACATTAAAATATTCTTGAGGGTGGTCTTCTTGGCTTCATCCTGGGATCCTTGATGCCAAGTACCATGTGTAATATAAAACAAACACCAATCAATGTATACTGAATGAATACATATAGTTAACGTATTTCTCCTCTATTTCCTACCTTCCTCAGTAGCTTTTTCTATAAAGCTTCCTAGAGGGGACTTCATGAGGACAAGGAACATAACTATACTCAACATTTTACTCCCAGTACAACACCTGTCATATGGTAGTTGGTTAATAAATATAGATGGAGGGGCAGGCCCCGTGGCCGAGTGGTTAGGTTCGTGCTCTCTGCTGCAGGCGGCCCAGTGTTTCGTTGGTTCGAGTCCTGGGCGCGGACATGGCACTGCTCATCAAACCATGCTGAGGCAGCATCCCACATGCCACAGCTAGAAGGACCCACAACGAAGACTACACAACTATGTACTGGGGGGCTTTGGGGAGAAAAAGGAAAAAAATAAAATCTTTAAAAAAAATAAAATAAAATAAATAAATAAATATGGATGGAGAGATTTAATCTTGTAATTCTCAGAGGTGAGCTTTCTTATAGGCAAATAATATATGCCATACTTGATACTTAAAAAAGAAATGACATCAAACCTTTATCAGATAATATGGATACACATGAGTTTCAGAGTCAAAATATCTGTATTATAATCCTGGCTTTACCACTTATGAACTGTGTAAAGTTAGGAAATTCACTTAACCTCTCTGTAGGTCAATTATGCATGGAAAGCATTAGCACACTGCCTAGGATCTAATATATGCTTGAGAAAAGCCAACTCTTATTTCACATTATTGTTTCCTGTTGTTTATTGCCTCCTTGTATACTGAACAATGTATTAAGTTTTCTGGATTCTATGGTTTTTTCTTAACTGGTCCTGAATTCTTACCTCAGGAGGATTCAAAATGCCATAAAGAGAAAGAAATTAGCTCAAAAAGAATTACTTCCTCCACTCTCAATAGCAGTGGGCAGCTGCTTTCCTGTGGATCAAGTTCAGGTTCTCAATATTCCCTCCAAGTTAATGTGGTTAAGAGTGGGGTCTCTGCAGCAGTGCCTAGGTTGTTTCTCTTTTCTTCTACTGATGAACTTTTAACCTTTGAAAAATTACTGAATCTCTTGGTGCTTCAGTTTCACCTTCTATAAAATGAGGATAATTAGTAGAACCTTCTCACAGATTTGTTATCAGAATTAAATGGGCTGGTTACTGTGAAGTGCTCAGAATAAGCGTGATCCATAATAAGTGCTCAGTAAGTACCCGATAGGTCTGGGCCATAGCAATACCAATAAAAGTACATGTGAGCAGTGTTTGAGACAAATTAATTTCCAAATTCATTGAGTTTTTGCATATGTGTTTCTGTTAAATTTTTCCTGAATTTTTAACAACATAGACCTAAGGGAAAGGGAGGGATTTTGATATTGTTGGATAGAATCCTGGTCCTGTCACTTGTCAGTTATGTAAGCTTGGGAGAATTCCTTAATTTGACTTTTTTTTCCCCCTTTTTCTCCCCAAAGCCCCCCGGTACATAGTTGTGTATTTTTAGTTGTGGGTCCTTCTAGTTGTGGCGTGTGGAGTGACGCCTCAGCATGACTTGATGAGCGGTGCCATGTCCGCGCCTAGGAGTCGAACCAGTGAAACCCTGAGCCACCAAAGTGGAGTGGGCGAACTTAACCACTCAGCCAGGGGCCGGCCCCTTAATTTGAATTCTTTCATCTCCAAAATGAAAGTACACATACCTACCCAAAGATTGTTCGGAGTACCAAATTAGAGCACATGTATAAAACATACAACATAGTTCCTGGCCTGGTAGGGATTAAAAATGTAGCAGATAATTTTAATAAGATGCCCACAAAATCCTGTATTTTAGCCTCTTATGTTATAAGGTAAGGCCATTACAAGTTCATGTTTAATTAGAATAGATAGTTTCCTCTGTTTACAACAAGGATAATATCCTATTAGAGAATCAGAAAATATGAATGGATCAAATTACAAAAATAAATATACCCCTACATGGCTGGTAGTATGTGGAATTTCAATGTCTCAAGAGGCTGTAGAGCCAAGTATCATAAATGGATTCTGAAAAGAATTGGATAATTTCATGACTGGTAATATTAAAGTTTCTTTTTAAAAACTAGGTGTAATCAAATCTGCTACCACCAACTGATGGGGTCAGGCAGAATTTCTTTCTTCTACACTGAGCACTGCACAAGTAGACAAAAGCCATTTACAGTGTTGTTATGGTTTTACTATTCTTATTTCCTCTATCAAGCCCTAGGGAAGGTTTCTTCAATAATTAACCATGGATTTAAATAAATATTTGGAGAGTGGGGAGAAGGAAAGACTTCTGTAGTTAGTCAAAATATTATATGTGAGAATGAAGTTAGCACAATAGAAAGGTTTGTAAAGGGAAAACCATGAGGGGAGATACATATTTCAGAGAGGAAAGGAAAAAAGGAAAGAGAATCAGGAATAAAATCTGTGTACTTTATGAGTAGAAGGTAAACATTTCTTCTATTGTGAAGTGAAGTTTATCCTATCTTTGATTCTCTAGTTTTATATTCTCTCTTAAATATTATGTTTTTTAGAAGATGCCCGTATTAGTCTGCTAAGGCCATAACAAAATACCACAGACTAGGTGGCTTCAAGAACAGAAATTCGTTTCCTCACAGTTCTGCCGGCTAAAAGTCCAAGATCAAGGCTCTGGCAGGGTTGGTTTCTCCTGAGGTCTCTGTCCTTGACTTACAGATGGCCGCATTCTCACTGGTTCTCACGTGGCCTTTACTCTGTGAGGCGGTGCTTGGTATCTCTTCCTTTTCTTTGAAGGATACCAGTTCTATTGGATTAGGGCCCCACCCTCTGACATCACTGAACTCTAATTACCTCTTTAAAGGCCCTATCTCCAAATACAATCACGTGTGGGTTAGGACTTCAACCTGAATTTTGGGGGAAGACAGTTAAGTCCATAACAATGTTCCTCCAAAATAATAAATATGATTTGTGATCAAGGATAGTAATATTTTATTAGAATCATTTTATTTACTTCAGTCTCTTCTTAAAACACTGTGGAAGACTCCTAGCTGTAGAATGCCTGAAATAATTCAGAATATCATTTTTGATAGCATATTATGAAAAACATGGAACGTGGACTCAGGGGACACTGATTTACTTACAACATGTATTATTATGATTCACTTACCGTTTGATTCACTTACCATTTCCCTCTAGTTATCTTTCCCATATGTTTGCTCGTTTGTAAAATTAGGAATTCATAGTTACAATTACTGGGCACATCTTTTAGTCAGAATTCAAGGAGATAATAGAGATAAAGAAAAACATTGCAAAATGCAAAGCACTATACAAGTGTTGGTTATTTTTACTGTTTTCCATGGATATACTGCACAAACTATAACTTGTAGTAACAGTCACAATAATATTCATTCTTTTCAAAGCAGTCTGAAGGAAAAATGAATTAAATAAATAAACCAAAATATAAGAATGAAACAAGCCATGGGCAATAAATTTCAGGGGACAGGAAAATTGAAATTTTCTTTTGGAAATAAGGTTAATTATGAGGAGAAAATGTTAATATGGAGTTTTGTTTAGTTACTTTTATGAAAATATTAATCTACGTAAGCACAAGAGCACAATACTGACAGCAAATTATAAGGTATCATAATAAGGTAAATTACTCAATTTTGATAAAGGGTTACATGTATATAGTCACTCAAACTTATTTTCTGTTACACCATAACCTTTCTCTGATATACAACCACAACCACACTTAATAACATCAGGTTTTATTAACTAGCTGTATCATCAGATAAGACTCAATAACGAGCTACACTAGAAAAGTGTCATATTGCCTCTCGCTTACTGAAAGATACAGTAAGACCGTTCAGCACCTGACATGGGCTGGAACTTGGCCTATCAAAGTGTATTGCTACGATTCTTCAGTGAATCTAGGTCTTTTTTCGCAGTACCTAGTAATAAGACAGGTTCTGTCTCGGGCACTGGTGACAACATGTATATCACTAGTACTTATTTTGCTAAAAGCTGGCCTTGAGCGGAGCCCTTGGGAGTCTTACATAGCAGTAAAGGGAAGGGCAGGGATGGGGGATTAGGGACAGCTTTTAAATTTGACTTTTATTGTGCTTAAAGTCAAATGGAATAATATGTCACTGCTTGTAGACATCTCTCTGAGGCAAATTTCCAAGAAAATCAGTTCTATCCTGATCCTTAATGTTAGCATGTCTATATTAAACTAAGTCCTTGCAATGTATTTCATAACAAATCAAACTTTAAAAAAAATCTCTTTTATCAGTGTTATTGCTTCACAAGAGTATATTCAATTTAAATCTGAATGTTCTGAGATGAGGTCATTTAGGGGAAGAGGAGGCTTCATATTCTCCCTGCTTATTTTGTCTTTGAATGGTCTGCTGGTTTTCTTAATGATAGGATAAGATGCATTTATAAAATGACTTTGCAGCCTCCCAACTGTAGGGACTCTTAGCTACCCCGTTTGCTATTTCCCTCTAGTTATCCTTTCCCTTCTTTTGTGCTATTTCACAAATGAACCCTCCCCTGCTTCCTGACCTATCCGTGATGTTCATGTGTCTTGACTGAGAGCTTATTTACTCTTGATCGGACACAGGCTAAAAGCTGAGGAGATAATCTTGAACAAAACACGTGTTAGTATATAACCCCATCTTGGTACACTTGAAAAGGCTCCTTGATAGAGATGGCATCCAAGCCAAGCCCCAAAGGATAAATAGGAATTAGCCAGGTGGAAATGGGGGCAGGAACACTGCAGCATGTGTAAAAGCCCTGAGGCAGAAAGAACAGGATGCGGTTGGGAAATTACTGGTAATTTTGTATGGTTTAAGAGTAGAGTTAAAAGATGAAGAGGCATTATAAATAACTGGAGAAATAAACTCATGAAGGGCTTTAGGTATGAAGAAAAGGAGTCCAGCCTTTGTTTGGAGGACAGATAGAACTGTTTAAGGATTTTAATCTGGGAGAGATATATTCCAATTTATACTCTATGAGATGCCTCTGGCAAAAGGTATAGAATTGTTTGAATAGGATGATTTTAGAGAAAAATAAAGAACATTGATTTCCATTACATGGTGCTATTGTTAAATACATTTTGATGTGATACTATAGTCTTTACAAATCTGAAATCTAGATCATTTAAATAGAGCAAATGATACATATATTAAATCAATGCTAAAAGACAAATCTATTCAGAATGGCAAGTCCAGACTCATAGCAAGCAAAAATCTTGCGATAGTGTGTCATTGCTCCTTGTATATGATTTGTGTGACAGAGACAGTGAATCTTCTCACTGCATATCGGATTATATACATAGATATCAAAATACCAGTATTGCCATTTTGTTCTGGTCTTACTTTCATTAGGGAAACAGTTACAAGGCTGCTGTATTCATCCATTGATGATGGTGGGGTGAACATAGATAGTGGTGATTGGGGAGGAGAAAAATGAAGAAATGAGACAGAATTGACAAGACTTGGCAGTTTGGGGGATCTGGGGCCTATGGAAGAAGAAGGGGAAAAAAAGATACTCTGCCTTCTTGTATGAACGTTGAGTAAATGTAATCATAAACCTTACCATTCACATAGAGAGGGAACACAGAGAAAGGGGAGGAAAGCTGAGAAGAGGGAGAAAAAACAGAAGACCAAAAGCAAGAGGACAAATAGCAAATAGCATCACTTTAGAAAATGCTACAACTTCAATGATTAAATGTCCAGAAAGTTCATAATCCCTTCCCCTGGCCACCTCTATCCTGTTTTTGGAGCCTGTATATACACCAAATACACTGTGATGAGTTTGGCATCTCTTCGGGGCAGCAGAGTCAAGTTGATCACGTATTAAAGAAAGCAGACAATGAATGACAAACAGCTGGAGACTCATCACAGGACTCCCTGTAGTTCCCTAAACCTGAGCTACTTTGAATCTGATGACAGCCAATCCCCTACAGTTTATTGCGAGTAAGTGAGGTCAAGAGTAGTTTCTAATCTTACAGTTAGGAAGGCAGAGTATATGTGGAGATCTGGTGTACTCTTGGATTCCTATGATGGGAATATGAATATATTTTCCCAGAAAGTTAATTCTCTCCAGTGATTATTTCCATAGTGTTGTTAGAACATTCCCTTGGAAATATTATAGGTTTAATAACCTGTTAATATCTGGTCAAGGAACCAAACCAGTTTTATTTGGAACTTGGAATATATTTCCCATCGCCATTTGTTCTGGTTTTAGATTTTTAAAAATCTAGCTAGAAAATAATTTATGGGCACAACTAATTGAAAACTACTTATATTTTACCCCTGTAAATGTCAAGTTTGAAAGTTTTGTTAAGATGAGTTAGTTCTAAGAGCATCAGGGTAGATTTCCAGGCTATTCTAATTTGTGTTAAGGAGACTATACTCAGAATTGCTTTTTACTTTTTAGCTCATGAGCACTTTAATCTCTGATCTCTCTCTCTCTTTATTTTTGTTTTGTTTTACCTTTCCCCAGTTTGCACCATCTTCAGAAACTCATGTGATACTTAATGGGAAAAGAATGCTGTATATGGCTCTTCCTTTTCTATGCCAAGTTTGAAAATTCTAAGGAGAGGGCTCTAAATTTTAATCCTCTAGTTGTCAAAAAGGCCTGAGGCATTAAAAAGCTTCCTGAAGGGCTGATTGTACTGTAATTTTTTTTCTGTGACTTGAATCACGAAGAATCATAAACAAGCCTATGTTTGGCATTGGTCAAATGGCTCTTTTGGTACTCAAGTGGCACTCTGACACTTTCGTATTGGCTTATTTTCCCCATGTTTAAGGTTTTTTGAGTTAAGTACAAGTGGTTTCTAAAGTATTAGGACATCGTGAGGTCCTACTGAGAATCAGCAATGTGGGTGTTTTCTTTTGAATTTTATTCCAGAAATCTCTACCGCAGGACCTCTTGGCATGGGAAGCACCACCACCAGTACCACCCTGAGGACCACAACTTGGAGCCAGGGCAGGAGTACCACCCCATCAGTGTCAGGAAGAAGAAACCGGAGTACCAGCACCCCATCTCCAGCTGTCGAGGTGCTTGACGACATTACCACACACCTTCCATCAGCATCGTCCCAAATCCCAGCTCAGGAAGAGAGCTGTGAGGCTGTGGAAGCCCGAGAAATCATGTGGTTTAAGACCCGTCAAGGACAGGTGGCAAAGCAGCCGTGCCCTGCAGGAACTATAGGTAAGTCTGTCCTACAGAGCTAAGCTAGAGGTGTGTTACTTTGGCTTGCTTTTGTAGCATGTGTTTCTTTTCTTTCATCACTACATATTTTTGTTTCTTCACTTTGGTTAAATTCTGAACTCTGCTAAATTCCCATTTAAAGCAACGTAGTTTCAGAGTTTGAAAATGCAGTCTGAATAAGTCACAGGTGAGAATTTGGTGGGAATACATGTGAGATCAGTAGTTTTCAGCCAAAGGTGAGGTCTCTGGGTTGAGTTACAGTTCAGCTCTGGATGGCCCGGCTGCTACAGAGAGGCAGCTCTTCCATGCAGCAGCCCAGAGAACTCACTGGATCAACAGGGGCTGGTTCTCTTGCTTGTCACCAACTGCCAAATATTGATTGCAGAAAATTAGGATGAGGACTTCTATGTTGAAAATGATCATTGAAACTACCTAAAATTTAACAAAAGAGAAAGTTTGTCCTTCTTGCCAGTTTTTTTTTTTACTGATATAATTCATAATATCCCCAAATAGTAACCATATTATTCCCTGCAATTTTTAAGCCAGAAATAGTCTGCTTTTCTTTGTTACATAGATTTATCTTCGTAAATCTAATACTTGATACACTGAATAAAATTTACATCATTCCATAGAATATGGAAATAAAACAAATTAAACAATAGATGACACAATACTGTCATTAAGGACGTGTCTTCAGGTGAAATTGATTTGGTTACTTTAAACAGGTTTGTCTTAGAAAAGAAATGCATATATCACTATGAATTCCATGGTATTTGAAGTGGCATGAAGACTAGAAAGTATATTGGTTTTTATAAAAGTGCACATTTAATGTTTTTTGTCAGCAAAGTGTTTAAAAATATTCTGAAATCTTCCTTCCCTGTACGAAGTGGGGCAATGTTTAGTTCTAAAGTTTTCTGTGGTAATGGAATCAGAAAACAGTTTGAAACCTTCTCTCTTAGCACTGTCCCCTTAGTTAGTTATGGGCCTCAGTTTCTTCAGCTCTAAAAGAGAAATAACAACAGCCCCCCCTACTTCAGATGTTTGTTCTGAAGGTTAGTGAAAAGACTTGATTTGAAAGCACTTTGCGAACTACCAAACACTGCAGAAGTACGTTGTTATTGTTCAGTGAATATGGGGAAAGCAATTTAAAGGAAACCTTCTGAAGCCCTCCCAGGTGACTGTCCATCTCCTGTAGTCTTATGTGTACCCTTTCTCTGCCCCCTCTGCTGCACCCCTGTTCAGGCCCACACGGTCTCTCACTTGAATTATTGGAATAGCTTCCTCACAACCTCCCCTTCACTCCTTCAAATTCATCCTCCATGCTACTGTAACAGCTGTCTTAGACCTAAATCAGCTCATTACTCTCCTCTGCTTAATGTTCTTCACTGATTTTCTAGCATCCACACATGATAGATAAGGGAATTTATGATCTGGTGTTGCCTACCTTTCCAACTCCGTTAACTAAAGCTCCGCTATCCAGTAGACCTCAGTTCAAAACAGTTGAAGTTTCCCAAAGAGAGCATATTGTTCCTCCACCTGGAACGTCTTTTCCCACTTTCCTGAAAAACTTGCAAACAAATTCTTTTAAGACTCAAGTGCTACCTTGCCTCTGAAAACTCAAGTAATAAGCCCCATGGAGGCAGGTATCACATCCATCTGATTCATTAAATTATTCCCTGTACCTAGCATAGTTGCCAGCAAGCACTTTAAAAATATTGAATGTTTTTGGTTTTGGGATTATATTTCACTGAAGCCAGTTGCTTGCCAGGCATCGTACATGGCGTTTTAATCAGCATTAACTTAGTTTAATGATCTCATTTTTACCTTTGCTCATATTTAAACATACCATGGATATAAAGTCATTGTAAGAACAATGGTTTGAATATTTGAAGCAGACCTATTTCTCTCATTATTTTAGGAGTATCAACTTATCTATGCCTGGCTCCTGATGGAATCTGGGATCCCCAAGGACCAGATCTTAGCAACTGTTCTTCTCCTTGGGTCAACCACATAACACAGAAGGTAAATCATGTGACTGACAAGAAATGCTTCGTCAAACCTACATCCTCTGTTGTTGATTATAACTGCTGCAAACAAAACAGTCAAAATTTTTTTAAAAATTAGTGTGGAAAAATTCTCCCAGTATAATTTAATTTCAGATTTAATGACAACCTCTGATATACTATGAGCTAATTCTGGAATTTTGTTGTTCTTATAGGGCAAATCCATGAACTTCCTCTAAGCCAGACTATATTGCTTATAACAATTTTATTATTAATAAAATTTTTATGGTATTGTGAACTACAAATATGAAAGTCCAAGAGGTATTATAAATCCAGCAAGCAAAAGCTTCTGGTATACGTACACATGGATTTTCCTATGGAAATAATAATTACAGAAAAAAAGTCTACCTCTGGAATTTTAAGGCATTTAATAAATGTTCTGTAACGTAATCACTTATCAGTGTTAAAAGTATACACATGTGTGACAGAATCTTGCAGACTCAAATTTGCAGGGCTTATTTGGTTGCAATATGTTGAACATTTTTATTATTAATGCACTGTGGGGCTTTGAATTGATTTCATTACAAACAGAGACCAGATGTGCATTTATGCCAAAAGGGCTATGGGATGAATCCTTATTATAGCAATTTGTGTGGATTTATGCACTCCTAAAATGAAGAGTCCTTCTATGGCACATTAGCTATGCTGAGGAATTTCTGAAAGAGATTTTTCCTGAGAAATATTACAAATGATGGCCTTACTAAAAGCCTGTCTGTGCCATTTGCTCTTTTCTCTATTTGTTTTTAACCAGGCTGATCCTCAATAATATACTGTATAATAATCCATAAATATCTACCCAGTAGATCATTTAGCAGATGAGCCGTAACTATCTATTTACCCTAAATCATGGAAGAACAGTGGTTATATTGACTCTAGTTACCCTCTTACATATGCATCCCCATACTTGTTGCTATTCATAATGATGCTTCTCCAATTTCAGCACTGTTCCTGCTGCAGTTTTTATGTCCTTTGATTTTATTACAGTGTAGCTCAGACCCCAGGGCAAATAACTCTTGCTGGATGTGATCAGATTAAGAGATCAGTAGCATATCTCCTTACATTAGCAACTTTTAAGAAATACTCCCTGCATACTTAGCCCAGGGGTTAATATTAATTCAGTAATAATTCACCTAGAAAGCTGCGTATTTTCATAATTCATGAATATAGTTGGACTATTTCATTGCAGAAATTACTGGGTGACTTTAACTGATAATGATGCTTAATTCTTTTCTTCCCTCTGCAGACCTGCTAATCTTATGACAAAAGAGATAATTCTTTGCAAAGACCAGACAGCTGTTGCCCATTTGATTTATGGATGGGGTGTTTTTGTTTTAGAAGAAATATGTTTCATTCTTCCAGAGCATTTCTGTTTAATCCTGTAGAGTCTGTAAAATTGTATTATAATTATGTTAAGGTTATAGAATTTAGGCAATTGGAATGTGTAATAATACCTTAGCTTGATTACTCATAAATTTATAAAATCTTCAAAAGTAGAACAGGAGGCTTTGGAGCACTCTGAATCGGCTTATGCAGCTAACCCAAGGTCAGTGTTGGAGCTGAGGTTTTGGCCAGGTCTACCTTTATCAAGATATCATGCTTAGCCACAACACTGGTTAAACTATGGATGGATTATGATTGCCTTTATCTCACACACCCACTTACCTAGTCGCTCTTCACTTCTGTTCACCCTTTTACCTGGTGTGTGCCTTTTACCTCCAAATATTTATACTACTCATTGAATATAAATGGTAGTTGAACAGGTTTCTTTACCACAACACTCCAACATTTTAAGTATTTACATTGTAGACCTCCAAGAGAAAATTTGTGTAGAGTGTTTGCAGAGTTATTTGTCCATATTTTCTCCCCCTCCTCCCCAAAATGTCTTCTACAGAATTTATACCTTTGCTCGTTTCTTCCCTCAGTTCCAGATCCCAACAGCAATTAGATGGGACATTCGAAGAGGGTTTGTTTAGAGTGGTATTAGGGGAGCAAAGGTGAACTGCAAGGGATTAAGCAGGAACCCAGAGCTAGTAACAGGGATTGGAGCTATTCCCAACCCCAGACCTGTGGTTGCTGGATCAAAGGAGTGGCTACATTTAGAACCAGGGTGTCCTGGAGAGGAAAGATGACTTATAGATGAGAGACACAGCCTAGCCTGAGAAGACTTATCGGAAAGAGAGCTAGGGTGATAAATATCCTGACCTCACTCTCCATCCTTCCTCGTTCACCTCTCCAGCCCCCCCATTGGCCAAACCCAAATGGAAGCCAGAGAAGAGGGGCTCTCTTAATGACAGCCATGTAAGTCCACCTTCTGGGGCAGAGAGCAGGATGGAGATAGATGGAAAGGGACCTTGAACTAGCAAATGGAAAATACCCAGCATAGTTCTCAGCTTTTGGCTCTCTTCCTCCCACTCCTCCTCTCTTTCCTATCTCCTTCTCTGCCTTTCTTCCTCTCCCCTGCCTTTCTTTCCCTTGTCTAATCCCACTCTCCTCTGCTCCCACCTTCCCATTTTTCTCTAACGGATTATTTTATGCCATGTTGAAAAACTAAAGTGAAATAGGTATCTTTAAAGATTCATTCCTTCCCTCCTCCCCCCATTGTAGTTCTGTGAACTTCAGACTTTTAAAGTAAAGGAACACTTTTTAACCCCAATGAAAGCTTACGTGAAAAAACAACATACATATGCCAAAAGATAGGTGATTCTTTCACTTAAATAGTGTATTCAGTTTCCCCTCCCCAGGAGTTTGTGGGTGAATGTACCCTGGAGTGTGAGGTACCTCCTTTATGGCTTTACAATGCCTCTGGGGAATTCCTGCAGGTTTTAAAGGAAAGAAGATGTCTGGAGCACAGTCTCCCCATCTATACAAAGGGGAGGATCATTCATTTCATTATCAATAGTATTCACTCACTGTATGTCAGGCACCATTATAGACAGCAAGTATACACAAATAAAGGAATTAGGATGTTTACTTTAGTTGGAAAAGGCAAACTTTATATTTTCATTTTCTTTAAGAAGTGAGTTATGTTTATTCCCCTGTAGTCAGGCCAGGAGGGAGAAAACAGACAAACAATTTTGAGGATTTCTGACTCACAAATGAATTCAGGCCATTTGTATACTGGTGAAATTACAGATTAAATTCTGTGCAATAATAGCACATGGACATTTCGCTAGAGAATATGTGCGCCTTCAAAGTCAGAATATCACAAAAAAGTTTGTCACAAAATAACCAGAATACTCTCGTAATGATGAGATTTAATAGAAGCGTAATTTGTACAGCAAGGGAAAAGCAAAAGGTGCACACAAGGGGACCTTTACCCCAGCAACAATAGAAGGGAAGGAGGGGAGGGTGAGAGAAAGAGAGTGATTGGCAGGTGGATGGATGGATGGATAGATAGATGGATGGATGGATGGAAGAAAAGGTAGGTACCAAGATAAATAGATGGATGGATAGAAAGGTAGATGGATAGATATTTTTTGTTGTTTGTGCCATCGAGTCAACTCCCACTCCTAGAGAGCCTGTGGACAGCAGAGCAGAACCCTGCCCACTCTTTTTGCACCATCCTCTCCCATTCAGGCACCATATCAGACAATGTTCCACTGCTCTTCATAGGGTTTTCATGGCCAATTTTTTTAGAAGTGGGTGGCCAGTCTTCTAGTCTGTCTGAGACTGAAAGCTCCACAGAAACCTGTCCATGATGGGTGACCCTGCTGGTATTTGAAAACTGGTGGCAGAGCTTTCAGCAGCACAGCAACACGCAACTTTGCTGGTGACACAGTATGACATCCGACAGACAGGTGGTGTAGTTCCCTAACTGGGAAACGAACTCAGGGCTTGGCGGTGAGAATGCTGAATCTTAACCACTAGACCACCAGGGCTGGCTATAAATAGATATATCTGTCTTCAAATTAATGTTTTAAAAATATTTCCAGGGGCCAGCCCAGTGAAATAGTAGTTAAGTTCGTGTGCTCTGATTCAGCAGCTCGGGGTTTGCAGGTTCAGATCTCTGGCGCAGACCTAGCACCGCTTATCAAGCCACACTGTGAGCACATCACACATAAAATAGAGGAAGACTGGCACAGATGTTAGCTCAGTGACAATTTTCCTCAAGCGAAAAGAGGAAGATTGGCAACAGATGTTAGCTCAGGGCCAATCTTCCTCACAAAAAATAAATAAACAAAAATAAAAATTTCCAAGTTTTGTTGAAAGCCACAAAATTAGTAATACAGAGCTCTGCCTCCTCAAACATACTTAGCAAAATATCCTATTTTCTTATCTTTCTTAATATCTGCTTACTAAAATCATAGTCTCTGGCTTCAGCTTGATCTCTTTCTTAGACTCACATTTTCAAAACAAATTTCTATTTTGCATACCTTTAAAGAGTTTATTGTACTTTTTGATCCCTCCAGTCTTTTTCAATTTAAAATTCTGTGAAAATAGTTTTGAACAGCTTCTATATTTATTTATATGTAAAGTGAGGTCTGCTTCCTACTTCATTACTTGGTCCAACCACTATATGGAAAAGAAATGCCTGAATTGTCACCGGGAAATAATCTTTCTATTTCTAGCAAACCGAAGTGTCTTTTTCGTTTGTACACAAGCTATTGACAGATTTTGAGATAAGTAAGTCCTTCCTGCATTTTCTAAAGAAAGATGTGACGATCTAGATACATTGTTGCTATTTTACACTATAAAATAAGTCAGTTATTTGCCCTGGAAGACTAGGTTGAGTCCTGTCACCTAGATTTTAATTTCTCCATTCTCTTATCACTGTAGATCTAATATGAAATGAAAGTAAATTGCCTCTTAGTTTTATCAGAGGTTGATGGGGTTTCCAAGACTTCAGGCTTGTTTAACCCACTTTCAGTTGTAAGATAGAAGTATTTTATTGTTTGTATACCTACTTGACTGAAATTTGTAGCAAAATTGGGAGATCTTTTAAAGAAATGGTAGCTATATACTTAAACACCATAAATAACTCTTTCATAAATTGCTTTGGCACCCGATTCATGTTTCATGTAATAAATCTCATAAGATGTCAAAGCTTATTTCAAAGAAAATTGTTTTTACTTGTGTCAAAATTTGAAATGTAAATAGTATCCGTCTCTGTCATAATTATTACTCTTAACTAAAGCCTCAGGTTTTCCCCTCCCCTATTCAAGTCCTAGATATAAGCCTACCATTTCAATACAGGCATTAATTTACTAATCCTAACAAAACTCATATGATTTCTCAGTGTACATGTGCTTATTTCAGAGGAATAGTTTGGTAGAATTTAGTAAAAGAAGTGTTAGAGATAGACATTTTAACGAGGTCTGTAAGTTAGGATATGTGGAATAATATTATTTCAACCCTCTCTGTTTGCACAGAAGACTTGAGGCAGATTCAAGAGATGTGTTTATTTTTGTATGGAAATAAGATAATTGTAGTCCATGAGAACTGCAATGAAAGAAAGAAATTTGGCGATTGAAAAGACAGTAGAGTAGCTTCCAGATGCCACTGGAAAGAATATGGTCACTGAAGACCTGGTCTGGAAAGGCAACCTTTGAACTGAGCCATTAACGTTGGGGTCACAGTGGCTATGAAAGAATCCTGTTAATGGTACCAGCACTGAGTTGTGTAAACAAGAAACCTGAGGATGGCTATTGGTGCCTCTCTTTCCTTCCCCTCTCACGTCCACCCAATCATACAGTAGGCCTGTCTGTGTACATCTGAATCCCTCACAAATCAGGCCACTTTTCACTTTTCTTCGCTGCTACCACCCCAGTCTACAGCAGCTGTTGCTCTAGCCTCACAGCAGGGCTCCTTTTATTCACTCATGAGCCCTGGAATCCTGAGTTCATTTCAAATACTATCCTGATCAGACCACTCCTTTTTAGACACATTAGGCCTTCCCTTGCTTTTAGCACAATTCCCAAAATCTTCATCATGACTTCCAAAGGGGGACCACTTCATCTGCTCCTCACTCACCTCTCCAGCTGCCCGAAGTCCAGTGACTATGCCCTTTGTGCACTGTCCCGGAGACTCCATACCCCTTCCTCTGGAGAGCTATGCTCTCTGCCTGGAGGCGCCACCTTCATCCCAACCTAATTCCTTCCTTTCCATTCCGTCTTAGATTAAACATTCTTCCTCAAAGAAGCATTTCCGAATTACTCCCCAACTTCATACGCCAGGTTCAAATGCCCTTAAACTGGGATTCCATATTGCATGCAACAAAATTGAAATTACGTAATTGTGCAGTTAATTTAACAACGCTTTCCATTGCTAATATGTAAGCCCCTGTCATTGGGAACCACTTTATTCAGTATTGTATCCCCAGACTTTAGCACAGTGCTTAGAAATTCAAATTTTGAAGAACAAATGAACGTATAGACTAATCAAACACTTGTTGAAATGCTAGATAAATAGGTAGATAGATATAGTTATCCTATCTTTTAAAAACTAGATATAACATATTTTTAATACATATATACATAATTTATGCTATGTAGATATCAATATTGAATTCTGAAGGTAAAAAATGTATTTTTTTTCTTTTTGTTGTACTTCAATGCTCCGTCTTCTCAAACCGTGGTTATTCTTGACTCTAGTTTTTATGTAGCATCCTCTTGGCTTTCTCCCCACCAGTATTCCATCTTACCTGGTCACTCTCAACTTATCTTTTAAAGCTTCACTTAGTTGTTACCTCTGTTGGCTTCTCACCCTGTTTGCAGGTGTTTATTACCCCTTTGCTATAGTCCCATAATATTTCATATACATTTCTGCTATTACAATTGCATTCTTGAATTAGTATTATCTGCCTTTACATACCCTTCTCCTCCCCTAATCCTGGCTGATAGAATGTGAGCTTCCTGAGTGCCAGAGCTGTATGACATTCCTCTTTATTACCTCAGGAAATAGTGTCCGAATGGTTGTTGAATGAATGGAAGATTTTTACTATGATTTCTTCAATTTTAAGAGGAAGAGAGGATCAGAATGAATAATTAGTTGTATCAATTTTTATTTTACTTTAAAAACATATTTTCATATTTTTATTGTAAACATTTTTATGATTTATTTGTACTTTGTTCTTTTCCCTACAGCTTTCTTGTTGGGGAGTGTTAAGTTTTGGAGTTCTTTTGTGGGATTAATAGATTTATTCCTCATAAATAAACACTTCTTGAATGCTAAAATGTGACTACTATTTTTAAGATAATCCACTAGTGATTTTCATATTTGACTCATTGTTTGACAAAACTGTACTTTCTGCTATTGTCATAGGCAGTGTCATTTTCTTTTATATTGAGAACATTTATGTTTTGGATTATTAGTCACCTACATTTTCAACTTTTTCTTTACTGTACATAAAGAAAGTTTCCATTTTTATATAAGGGAATTACATAGGCTTTCTTTTCCACCTTATCATGTTCTACCCCAATATTATAATAATAAATATTGAAGACTATACTTGTACAACTGCACAGAAAAAAAAAAGAAATGGAATTACAGTATGAAAATACCAGTGCTATTATTTCCTATTTTTTCTGTTTCATAAATAATTTTCCTTTTAAAAATGTTCCATGGTAAATGTAATGAAAGTCAGTACTTACATCCTGACTACTGCAGATAATGTTGATCAAAAAAATTGTATTGTCTAGTTCAGTAAATCTCAAACTTTTTTCAACATGGCCCATTTAAGTGAATCAAAAGATTCCAGAGGTCCATCTGCCCTGACATTTTGTCATAGAAAAGTACTAATGGTAATAAAGAAATAGAAGAAAACAATATATAATAATAATAACAACAATAGAAATAAAACAATTACACAAGAACACAATAATTAATGAAGTAAAACAATAGTAATTCTACAAATATATTCATTATTGTAAGTATAGCATAGGTGAAAAATTACAACCAGTTCAAGACACTATGAATGGTGCCTTGATCAAAACAATATCCCTTTGGGAAATTACAGGAATTCCACCTATCTGGGTATTCATGTGCACAGTAAGAGTTTCGCAAAGTTACCAAGCTATTGTATCAGGTGTTCAGACTTATTGATGGAATACTGAATTTGAACACTTAGTGAATACTAGCATTTCACTAATTTAATTAATGGATATTGAATTTTATAAATTGTTAATTGACTTACTAGAGTAGTAGTATGTAGCCCTAAATTATATGTAAAAATTAAAATGTGTGGATTATAATCACATTTATGTCACTCTGTGACCACTTAAAGTACTTTCATGATCCATTAGTGGGCTGTGAATACTACTTTGATCTACACTGAATTTGTTACATACTTGTCTTTGAGCCCTATACTGTATTCTGTTTAGTCTTACAGGTATCTTAAGTCTGCAGGGCTGACCATATTTTACTAATTCTTTAAACTTAGTGCTGGTGTTTTCCTTTTTAAGGATTTCTAAAAAGTACCAATTAACTATATAATAATACTTTAACATACTCTTCTTGTAATACATTAACATATTCTTCTTGTAAAATATATACATTACAGAAAAAGATTTTTCTTTTGATTCTCATCTTTCAGACTTTGATCTATGTATTTAAATATATATACATATATAAACACATGAAATATTTTATATAATATTTTTTATAAGAAGCATATTTATATGCTACTAGTGTTGTGTATTTATGTTTCACAAATAGCATGCTAAAATATATTAGCATCTATATAAATAATTTTTTATACTTGCATTTGTTTTAACTCAACAGTACATCTTGAAGATTGATGTTAACAATATTGTTCTCCTTCATACTCTTAAACTGTTGTATAATATTCCATGGTATTTATATACATGAGCAATTTTCTACAATCATAACCCATTTTGTTTTTTATTATAAAAAAACAAAATGAACATCTTTGAACATTTCTTTTTTATATCTATAGGATTATTTCTTATGGTTGATAGTGATACTAGAAATCTCTGGGTTATACAGTCTTCACATTTCAAAGTTTACCAGACACTAGAAATTTGCTCGACATGGGGGCTGTACAAATATTCACTCCCAGTAGTAGTGTACGATGGTGATACACATTTCCACAAATCCTTGACAGCACTTTATGTTACTAGTTTTTCTTTTACTTTTTGAATTAGGAGTTTTCTATATGCTTGAGGATGTGATTGTTAATAATTTAGATGTTCTAGTCACTCCAATTTATTCATTTGTTCTTTAACATTCAGTTTTGCTACAAACATTTATTAAGTATCCCTGGGTAGATAAGCAATGACCTATTTGACTGAAAGTTTTATTCGCGCTCCTTGTAGTTTTCTGAATACCCATTAAGGAGATAGCCTTACAAAGAGAGGGCCTTTCTGTTTGTGATCCTAAATTTTATATTGGGCTGTGTTAAAAAAGGAAACAGAAGAAGAGAAAAACATTTCCTAAATAATGACATTGTTATATATTTAAGTAGTAGTAGGGCAGTTTAGAAATATGCATATCAAACCTTTAATCTCTGAGAAATGGGAATATACAGAGGCAAAAGAAGAGACATTCATCATTTTTCCATTGCTTGCTTGTATCTAAATTGTGTAAATGTGTTATAATCTTATTTTGGTTTATTAACTTGAAATTTAATTTAGTTCAAGTTAAAAATTAATTAAAAAATTAAATTTAATTAAAAAATTAAATTTAAAATTAAAATTTAAAAAATTAAATTAAAATTTGAAAAATTAAATTTAATTAACAAATTAATTTAAAAATTAATTAAAAGAACATAACAACTTGGGAAATTACACTTGTAGGTATTTATTTGTTTTTTTAAGTTTCCTATGCCTGTCTTACAAACTAATATATATTCCTATCTTTTTATTATCAGAACTACTAAATTTGTTCAAGTGATTATGGAGTATTAGTTTTTATCTCTTTTAACATCTTTGGAGTGTTGACAATTTGATATATTCTTGTAGAATATGCTTAAAATCAGCATGTAGTTTCAGAAAAGGAAAAGCCTGGAAACTAAGGAATAGCTTGCTACCCAATGTGTTGGGAGCAAAATCTCTTAGTAAGAAGATGAAGACCACTCTTGAAAAGAAGAGGTTTTATTTGGGATGAAGATTTTTGCAGAGTTTTGCAGCTAATGAGTCTTCATTGTGAACTAAGTACTAAATTAGGCAGCATGGAAAATTTACAGTTGCCTCTGAGAACTTGGAACATGGTTGGGAGTTCACAGTGTGCACTCATCAACATCCAATTTAGAAACTTATAGAGAAAATCTTAGGGCAAACCTTAGCCTTAACCACCCAAATGGATAATTAAGGTGAGAAAAATCTGTAGAAGTGCATTTCCTCAGGAGGAGCTTCCTAAGGACATGAATTTTGAGTCAGATACTGAAGAAAAAGATGAATTAACTGGGAAACTTGGGGAATGTATTCCAAGTGAAGATGGAGTTTAATAACTATTTCTTGCCTCAATGATTATAACTTACATGCAAAGACAATTGTCCAAAGAGACCAGTAAAATTACTTATTTAAGATCTCTTTCTTTTTTATTTTGTTTTCAAAATGGCAGTTGAAATCTGGAGAGACAGCTGCCAACATCGCGAGAGAGCTGGCTGAACAGACAAGAAATCATTTGAATGCTGGAGATATCACCTACTCAGTCCGTGCCATGGATCAGCTGGTAGGCCTCCTAGATGTACAACTCCGGAACTTGACCCCAGGTGGAAAAGATAGTGCCGCACGCAGTTTGAACAAGGTAAGGCCCTCAGGTATATGTATCTTTAAAGTTGTAGTAAAATCAGTGAGACTTCCCTGATTGACTTCTCTCTTTCTATAGAATCAGATTATTCTCAAGAGAATCACTAGTTATATTCAGTTCACTTCACTATTTCATTATAATAATGGCCCTGTTTGTCTTTCAACCTAAAGAAACAATCAATGATAATCTCTCCATGTATATTTTGAATTTACAGTTCTATTTTTCATAGTAGTTACTCTGTTTTGCATGCTAAATTTGACAGTTAATACGGATAACTGCAACTTGTTTCTTTTTTTCTTTAAAACCCTTATGTTAAGATAATTAACAATAAAACAAATGTGATATCAATAATTAGAAATTTAGAAATTTAGCAACAATGAGAAAAGATATTAGTAATCCATTATAGATATTTTAAAAATGAAATAATTTAACCTAATCAATGTTACATTTAAAAACTCATGGAGCGAGTAATTAAGTTTTCATTTTTGTTTGCTTTTGATTTTTTAATTACTCAGATTTTGCATCACTATCATTAAAACTTAAAAGGTTTAAGTGTATTTCAGCACATTTGAATTGTAAATAATGAAAATAATTCATTTTTTAATCTTCAGGGGAGGTGCATTTTGTGTATTTTTATTTATACTTATACAACATGTATTTATAAACATTAATACACATATATAAGCATTTTATATGTGTATTGTATTTAACCTATATTCTATAAAGCATTTTGTTTACATAAATATATAAAATATATTTTAAATACTGATAAGGAATATGGTTTATTTATGTAACAAAATATCACATGGTGAATTAACCCATGGTGAAAAGATATTAGAATTGCTACCGTCAGATAACGTGTGTTCCCTGTTTGGTATTTGTGTAGTAGAAATGATGAGTTATTAAAACTGAATTTTAAGGCCTTGGGTATCAATGATAGTCTCACTACTTAAAAAATCAAGAATTTGGCAGTGTCAGACTAGCGTCCTCTATGGAACTCACTAAATGAACATTTTGCTTTAGAATGAAAAAATGACCCTGCAGAGTGGTCTTTAATATGTTGATTCTTTTCTGTCTTATTAGACTGAGGGTCTCTCTTATCAAGATGGAAGAAATTTTTTAAATAATGATGATTCCACATGGAAAAGCCAGATGTTTTTTATCTGGCAAATACAGGTTTTCCTGAAATTTCATCCTCAGAAAATAGATTCTGTTTTATCTATTAGATATAAATTATTATTAAAGTTTTTTTCATGCTGAGCATAAAGGAGTTATTTTTGATACTTATACCACTTATAGAATCACAACCAAGCTCCTGATAGAATATAATCCGTAGAGCTGCCTACGTAATCTGGGCATGCTGTGATTTTAATGTGTTATTAGCCAGACTGACTCGATGCTATTAATGAATATTGCTGCCAGCTATTGTTATCATAATGTACTGGAGGTAGTAATTTCTATTAATGTTACATATCCATAACAGTACTTGTTATAGCAATACTTTGTATCTTTATTTAAAAATGGTGTTGATGTCTGACAATATCAGGTAAAGCTGGCAATTAATGTCACATTCTAACTGGCTACAGCTAATCAGCTTGCCTACTCTGAATATCAAATAACTACATAATGGGCAAATTTCCATTTGTGAAGCTTTTTAATGCTCTCTTTTGTTTCCTATTTGGCTCTTTTCAATTGTTTATATAATGTGGTTTGTCATATGTTAATTTGCATGATGGGGTAAGGAGATGGGAGGGCAAAGGTTATTCACATGCTTGCTGGCTTGCTCTCATTTCCTGTGGTTCCCACTGTTCCCTGAAGCAGTTATAACCCATCAGATTTGCAAAGTCAACTTGATACAAATCAATTGCACTCCACATTGAAATTTTGGAGGGTTTAGCGTCCTGCAAAACCAAGATGCGAGTCAGTGATCCAAATGACAGCGCTGGCAATTTACTTGCATTCATTCCTCACTTAATTCTTTAGAGGAGTAACCGCTCTATGCTGATTGAAGAATGCATGAAATAAAGTTGGGAGAATATTAGGCACACAAAAAGCATCACAGTAATTGCTTCTTAAGACTGGGTAATTTTCTCCTTCAACAATCAAGGATACTGAGGGAAAAAAATGGGGTGGAGGAGGAAAACGGCAATCTATTTTATAAAATTTGGGGTCATTTATTTAAATAGGGCAAATAAACTTATTAATTATTCATTTTATCACAGGAAAAAATGTTTGGAACTGAATATAAGTTGCTGTTAATCTTTTGCCCAGAAAAACATCACTTTGTATGCAACCAAATGAACAAACAAAAATGGCTTCTTATCTCACGGACATTTCTAAAATGTATAAATTTTTTGGTCAAAACTGTCAACAGAAATTCTTCAAGAAATAAAAACAGTGATAAACTAGGAGCTTGATCACGTTCTTTTAATTAAAAGTTACTTATCTCTTAGTATTTCTCCCTTAGAATCAAATAGTCACGACGAATGAGCATTTCTATTTTCTGAACAAACAGAAATTTTTATGTGTGTGAACAAATGGTTTGTGGTGCATATTAACCATGTATATAATCTGTAAACCACAGACAACATACTATCTGAAAAATGGGTTCCGATTTTTGACATAATTTACTTAACTTCATATGTGTTCATTTGTGGCCCATGAATTAATAACTAACCTCATGTGAAATGATTCATGTCAAAAGAATGAAATATATTGATTTTTACTAATTTCTACTAAATTTATTACAAGATTTCTTTCCATCGTTAACAGCTTTGTACCATCCAGTTTTCACCTGGGTTGTTCTGAAAGGGTGTTGGTTACTATTTTTCAAGTCATTGCTTCCATTTTGCTGCTGCTTAGCTTATTCTCTTCTAGAAAGTAGTGCACAACAAAATAAGGTGTTTGTGTAGATGTGTTCTTTTATTTTTCTTGTTTTCTCCTGTCACTAACTTGTTTTTTCTATTCTGTGTTTAATCTGCTGTCTTAATGGATTCAGCTTCAGAAAAGAGAGCGCTCTTGCAGAGCCTATGTCCAGGTACTTTCTGCGTTTTTATAAATGTGTTAAGTTGTTGAATTGTCTCTTTTGGTAATACCATGTATGGGCATCTGATAAAAAATGATGATGTACCCTGTTGAACTAAAGGAATTTCAGAAGGCATGGAGGGTGGGAATGGAAAGACACGTGAAAGGGTATGTGCTTAAAAGAAATTTGGCAGTGCCAACGCTCTGTCGTACAAAAAGGAACACAGACTAACAAGGAGGTGCAACTTGGCATATAAGAATTTTGATCATCACTGAAAGGTGAGTTGGGTGTAATATATAAAACTCTAATTTCTTCATAGAGGTGTGTATAAAAACATTTCATTAATATATTGGGCCAGCTAATATTTGAGTAGCAAGTCATTCAGAAATGACACTCAATCAAAGTCATATAAGAAAATGAATGGTCCAGGATACTTGGAATATCATGCCTCTGTACCCAAATGTTCAACACACGCTGTGACTATCTTACTTTCTTACCCATTATAAATATGTTAATCCCAATGTAAATGTAATTTTTCTGCAGGTAACATGTTACAACTTGTTTCTAAATATGTTAAAATCCATCCCTGTGTTTAAGGTTTCTGTGAGAAAAAGAATCCCGGAAACAAGCTTTATAGTTCTTTTTACAAGAAGGGAAGGAAGGCAGGAAGGCAATTTAGAGGTAGAAAATCTTCCCTTCTTCCCTTCTATGTTCTTTGGCTGGTCTAATAGTTAAATTGACATGAGACAGATTAACAGAACAAAAATAAATTTGATTACGTATGTATGAGAACCCCACAAAGATATGAGACTCAAAGTCAATCAGGCAATTGAGGCTTCTGTGCCATCCTGAGCTAAGGAATGGAATACGGCCCCGGGGCTTCAACGGAGAACAGGGAAATTCACAGGACGATAAGAAGAGCAGATGTTTGGTAATCAGATGTTTACCCTGCCATATTGATAAGTCTTTCAGATAAAAAACTTATCTCTGGTAATAGCTCTTTCTAGTACAGGCCCCCTATCTAAATTCTTTTAGGCAGTTAAAGGAGAGGTAAAAAGCTTTCCCTGAGTCGCTGAATCTTGATTGCCTTCAGCTCAAAATAATCCACATGCCAAAGTGGCACATTTTGGGGCGGCATATTCCTCCCCTTCACAGGCATACAGGAAGGAAGGAAAAATATGAAATTGTGTGACTGTAAACTTTATTCTTTATGTAAATATATCACAGCATTTTTAAAGAAGAAAGCATTTATAAAGAGAGATGCCCTCAAGAACCAAGTTACTGGTTCTCAGATCAGCAGTCCAGAAACTAAACCTTATCAGTTTATTCACAATCAGGGCATTTTGTGAGACAATCATTTAAAAGGAAATAATAATTTGAACGTTGAACAGATGTTAGGAAGATAAGCTTTTAATTTGAATTTTACTTTATAAAATGCATAAGAAACTGTTCAGGTTGATTTTTCTAAGGTTTTAGGAAAGAAATTGCTTTGGTAGAGAGAGAGAGAGAGATATATATATATATCGTATACTCTTAGTGTGTGCAATAAGTAGAGAAATTGAGGTATTCTTCAGCACTGAAGGCCAAAGATCATTTTTGAGCAATATTAGGATTGTTTTTGATTGCAATCTATGCTGTCCCTTTAATGGGACCTTGGAGATAATTAGCCTTTCGGTATTTAAATCTATGAAATGCATGGTCATTCAAACATGACTCTCTGATGGAAAACTAATAGCACAGTTTATTCAATGGCTGATTTCCTGGTGTTATAATGGGCTGGCTATGAAAAAATGTTTCAGCTCTTGACTAAACATCTGATAAGACCAAATGCAAACAGAATATTGGTGAAGGGGAAATGCTCTGATCACTAATACACAGCATTACTTCTGTTCATTTTAATGTGGATCACTATTCTATGAAATTCTAGAGTGAATAATACTTTAAACTTTAGTCTATTTGAATTTTAAAGACTTGTTTTGGTTCCCTGTTGTTTCTATGTTCAGAGCATTTTCTGAGCTATCTATGAAATAGATATGAAATACACTTGAAATGCTTTACACATTAAATTTGGAAAAAGATAATTGTTTAGTCATCATGAGATTCTTAAAAAACAAAAAGATGGCCCTTCCATGGACAAAAGCAATGATTCTTCTAGGTTGATTTTGACCATCTAAATCCATTTAGCTTTTAAGTATTTAGAGGTTCGGTGTTTACTTTATAAATTACCTAAATCCATCTTTTACTTCTTCTTGCTTCCTCCCTTTTACAAAAAAAAAGCACAGTGAAATCTGGACTGTCAGCTGTCAGCTATGATAGCTGATCGGTAGGTAAACTATTAAAATGTGGTTGCTTTGATTTTTTAAATAATGTGTGAATCTCCTAAAACTCACTGTGCTTGTGCCTCAAGAATTTTAACCAAAACAAAAAATTGGGGCCCAACATATTTTATTTTTCTTTATTTACTTGTAATTGTAGATTACTCTTAAATCCTCCTTGACTACCAAAAGTTAGAAATTGACATGAGTTATAGTGAAAAATATCATTGACCTATCTTGGGCATAAAACATACCTTCACTTAACAAGAGAGTTTTAAGTTTTATACCACAGAAGACAAGTAAGGCCTGTATTACATATGCATATTAAACATCTACTATGATATAATATTACCAGAAGGGACCTTAGAGATGAAGATGAATTAGCTGAGATCTAGAGAGATGTAATGACTGGCCTAAGGTCACACAACTAGCACCAATGGCATTAATGCTGCTCTTCTGACATACATTCAATGTTTCTTCAACCCCAACAATGATTTATCATTAAGAATATCTACATTTATTAGGCACTAGTTATGTGGCCATCACTGTGCAGAGCATTTTACGTACATTTTAATTTAATATTCACCACAATCCTATGATATAATTATTGCTATTCTCAACTTAAAGTGGAGAAAATGAGGCCCAGAGAGGATTAAATGACTTTCACAAGGTCATACAATAATGATTGAGAGAGTCCTGCATTGAAAGCTAGATCTTCTTGACTCAGAAGCTCATGCTCTCAATCCCTGAGATACTGCTGTTGCAGCACTGATGTCATTATTTGGTTTTAGGAGTCACAGGATATCACTTGGTTTATATTTATTGATTTATTGTACTGTATTTCAGGGATGATAGAGAGTAAAACAGTTTTTTTTCCTTTTTCTTTTTGTTTGAGACCGAGTTCAAATGGCTGTATGGTAATTATTTTGTACTGCTCTATTAAGGTCGAATACAAACATAATTGGCTTTGGGGTCCTTTTGTTTTCAGAGGAGATTATGATTAAAAAATTATATGGAGAGAAGAAAAAAACAAGTAGACAATGTGATAACTCTATGTTAAAGGAGGAACTGTCGAACTGTTTTTCAAAGTGGCTGCACCATTTTATATTTCCATCAGCAATATATGAGGATTTCACTGTCATCACAACCTCAGAACACTTGCTATTTCCTGTCTTTTTGATTACACCCATCATAGTGCATGTGAATTGCAGAACTCCTTAAGTCTAGTCATGGAATGGGGGCAGAGGAAAGCTTGGGAGTGTAATCCATGAATCAGTAAGAAATTACATAGCTCCAAAGAGAGGTCTGTGGTTTTCATGAGAATTTGGGAGTAGAGTACATCTTAAATAAACAGCCTAAGAACAACTGCCTTCATGTTCTATAAATGTAACCAGAACTTAGATTTACTTGTTTTTCTCATTTTTCAACCCCAAGTTCTCATCTTTTAAATAGTAATGTTTGTTAGCATTATTCTCTTCTTTAGCAGGAAGTATTAAGAATTACTGACATTCATTTTTTTACTGCTTTAAAAGCAAGACATTTTCCTAGTTAAGAAATATATTTTCATTTTTATCAGCAGTTTCTTTTGTCCTCCAAATCTCAGAGGT
Organism: Equus przewalskii; assembly: GCF_037783145.1. Classification (NCBI taxonomy): domain Eukaryota; kingdom Metazoa; phylum Chordata; class Mammalia; order Perissodactyla; family Equidae; genus Equus; species Equus przewalskii. The sequence continues at coordinate 71,811,816 of NC_091833.1, read as the reverse complement.
GGCATGTACTCCCTAGAGAGTCTGCAGTAGAAATATAATGAGAAATATAAATACATATAGTTATTGATGTGAATTTTTTGAGTTGTTCTTTGGAATATGCTGTTACCTGCATAGTCAGGTTGAGAACTGATTAAAAAAATTGATAGGTAGATGCAAATTAAAACACACACACACGCTCCTGGTGTCCTTCTTTCGTTCTTCATTCCTTCCTTCTTTCTTTCCTTCCTTCCTTTCTTCCTTTATTTCTTCCTCTTTTTTGTTTTGAAAGGCAGGTGGTCTATGTGTTCTTTAAAGCTTACAAAGTATTTGCACCAAGCCCTCTATTTATTTCAATTTTGAATTATAATTTTCTCATTTTATTTATTTATTTTGTTTGTTTGCTTGCTTTGCCTTAATTATCCGGTAGAAATCTCCATCCTTGGTACCAGCAGTGCAAAAACAGTTTCTGTCTTCGACTGGAAAAACATCACATAGTAATTAACAAAAACATCCAAGAGTTAATAGTTGAGTATGTGCCCAGTAACCTTATCAGCACTGGAAATCAAGCAGTGCATATAACAGGCAAGAACTCTTCTCTGTCTCCTAGGTTGAAATTTCTAGTGGCAGAATATAAACAATACACTACACATGTGAAATATATGGTATAGGAAATGATGATAAATGCTAAGAAAAAGAAAGCAAGAAATACATCAGTGAGGTGATATTTGAGCAAAATTCTGAATGAAGTGAAAGAGTGAACTATGTAGATATGCTGGAGAAAGCATTCTAGCAGAGAGACAGAAAGTTTCTGAGGTGGAAATAAGCCTCTGGTGTGCCAGGAGGCCAGTGCAACTGCAGCACACTGAAAGAGGAGGGTAATAGGGCATGAATCTGTGGAGTGGCAAGGGCCCAGATCTGATAAGCCATTGTAAGGACTCCAGCTTTTATTCAGAAAGACACAGTAAACCGCTGTCAGTTGCTAAGCCAAGGGATGACATGACCTGATGTGTTTTAAATGTGGAGAATAGATTATAGCAGGAAAACTAAGGGCTGAAACAGGGTGACCAATTGGGCAATAACAATCACTTAGAATAGAATGTGAGTGTGGGATGCTGAGATGATTATTCAGGTTCAGGATTTGTTTTTTAAGTGGAATAAACAGGATTTGCTAAGGGATTGTATGTGAAGTGTCAAAGAAAGAGAGGAGTTGAAATGACAGAAAGTGTTTTGCCTGAGCAACTGGAAGGATGAAGTCACTATTTATTGAGATGATCTATCTGTGACCAATTTGGGAGGGGCACAAAAAGAACTTCACTTTGGGGCATGTTAAGTTTGAGATTCCAATTAGATATGCAATATAGATGTTTCATATGCAGTCAGATATACAAGTTTGAAGTTCAGCTGAGAGGTCAGGCTAGAAATAATCATTTGGTAATGTTTCACTTAGAGTGGCATTTACAGCCAATATACTAAATGAATTTATCAAGGGAATGAGTGTAGAGAGAGAAGTGAAAAGAATCTAAGATGGAGCCCCAGGGTACAGTCCTAGGAAGAGATCAGGGAGAGGAAGAGAAACCAGCACTAGAGACTAAAGAGCAGCCTTAAGGAAGGGGGAGGACTTGGAAAGTATGGCATCCAGGAGTCAACTCAAGTTCTTGTTTCACAGAGGAGGAAATGATATCAAGTGCTGCTGAATCTGCTCAGAAATGCTGATAAGGCTTTTCAAGGATAAAAGTAGTGTCAACTTTTGATTAATTTTAAAAATTCCATAACCCAAATATCTATATTATTCTATGTGCTATCTAAACATTTTTACCTATTCCTTTCCGTTTTTTGCTTTTCGAGCAGACTTTCTGTGAACCAAAGTTGCTACTTGTACCTTTGACAAAGTGCAAATTGAATTATGCCAGTTTTACTTGTGTGCCTTTGGTGCATATGACAAGAAGGATTCTAACCTCCATTTATATTGCTGGGAAACAATTAATGAGTATTTTCAAGTTCCTTGTTTGGTCACTTAATTGGCTGTGTGACAAAGAGCTCCGTGGTGCATGTCAAACAACTTTCAGAGTCCTCTAATGATTTGTGCTTTGCTTGACTTGTGATACTATTCTGTGGGGCCTGTCAGGCTGGATATCCTTGTTAAAGTGGCTAGAATAAATTGGCTAGCAGTGTGCAGACAATGTAGTATATTAACTACAGCAACAGGGAGTACTTTTAGCAGCTCTTTCAAGAGATTTCAATGTTTGGCCATAAGCATCAAAGCCAGCCCAAACTTTCATTTAATATAATTAAAAGGACATCTGAAAGTAGTTTGAATCACAGCAGGTTCTTGAGGTTTGGTAACCCTTTGTTAAAGTCCTGTGAACTTAATATATTTCACAGCTTGATAAATCTGTACTTGATTTGTGTCAGTAAGAGAGAAAATATAAATCTGCACCCTGCGTCTTTCTGGTGCCCTGAACCTATTGCTAAAAGATGTTGAGATCAAAGAAAGTGACTTCCATCTACAAAACTAGAGTAGTTTTCTGTAGATAAAGAAGTTATCAGAATTCTCTCCTATAAGTTGTAGTCATTAAATGCTGTCATAAAGCAATCGTTGAATCAAAAGACAGTAAAACCATGTAAGATAGGCAGCGTAAAGTATATAGATATTAGTTAAGAGCTTGGACAAGTCCATTCATAAATATAATAACTCAAAAACCTCCAAAGGACATTGGCAGATGTTGATAATGGAGACCCTGCTTTGACATGCAAAGAACATTCTGGGAATGTCTCAAAATTCCTGTGGTGAATGTGTCAGGTCAGGCAGAGATGGCTGCTTTACAAGGTCATTTCTGACTCTTCCGTTTTGCACATTTCCTATAAATAAACAAATGTTCCAGCTGCTGTTTGTATATACATGGTTTGTGAATGCTTCAGGAAGTAATTCCAATGAGGGTGAAAAAAAAAAAAGCCCTCTGTTTTTAAATAAAATGCTTCCATCTAAAACAAAAGTATTTTCTCACTTCTCTTCAAGTTATATTCTCTTTTCTCTTATAATTTTCTGATAATTTATGTTAAAATTGTTTATTTAAAGTCCATTCTAATGCATCATTGCTTTCTGAACATGTGTTTACCTTCAGAAAAGTTTTAAATATATAGACTATAAATAGATATTATTTCCATGCAAACACAAGAGAATACACATCAGTTTACTCTGCTATTTCTTTAACAGCTTTATGATCACATCGCTAGCCAGAGGAAAAAGATATTAAAAATAGCATTACAGATTTAAGATCCTACTTTCTAAAACTATCTGGTACAGGTCAGAAAAGAAATGGAAATTTTACAGTGTAATTTGCAGTAAAGTAGTCGCCTGCTGGCTTGGAACCAAACAAATGATTTTTTAGAATGTTCCCAATAGAGTTATAATTTTTCTATTTTCTCTTATCTACTGTATGAATTTTGTACAGCTAATAGTAACAGAAACTAAACTATGGGAACTTAAACGAGTGTTTTATTCTTGCACATAAAAAAGAAATGCAGACAAGGCAGTCTTGGATTAGCATGAAAACTCCACATCAGAGACCAAGGCTTCATCTGTTTTTCTGCTCTATTATCTTTAGGACATGGGCTTCCATTTTCAAAATGACAAGATAGCTACTTAGGTTCCAATAATCACTTCATGCTAATCTCTAAACAGGAAGAAGGAGGATAACTGACTAAAAGATTCATCTCTTTTAGAACTTTCCAGAAGTCTCACCCAACTACTTCTGACCATATCTCATGGGCTACTCAATTTGTATAGCTGAAGACTGCATTAATAGATATAGCTTTGCAGCTGGGCATAGCATCTGATGATTCTGCGTCTAAGGCAAGAAAGTTATTGAGCAACTAGCATTCTTAGATGCAACCCAAAATGCTTTTTTTTCTTGTTTAATGATACATGTTGATATTTTCATCCAATTTTGACGTAATAACCTATTACAGATTTATGACAATATGAGGGTTACTTTTGATCCCTAAGCACAGATTTGAATGTTCTTCAGATTCTTCTGTTAATTATTGTTCTTTGAGCAATCATTTTCTTAAAAAGAAAAAGTTATTCAAATCATTCTCAGATGGCATTTTCTTCTTTTTAAGTAATTTTTGAACAGCTAATGTAGGCACACGGTTTAAAATTCAAAAGATAGAGTAATAAGTATGTCTCCTTCCCACCTGGGCCGCTGCATTCCTCACTCTCGAGCATGACACTGACTTTGCGATCTATTTGAATGGTGCCCCTTGGAGTTATGGAGTGCAACCCTGCCCCTCACCTCCCTCTCCAGTCATTCACTCCTCCTTCCTCAGAGCGATCACTGTTATCAGCCTCTTAAGTACCTACAGAGAAAACTGTTTTTACTCACATCCACTTTATTATAATGTTTCTTTATAAATCTTGTCATTCAATCCCAAAAGTCTTGTTCACCTTACCTAGAGTAAGGACTTTGGAAGTAGCATGTGGCAGACCCACGCATTGGGGTAGCATTCTGCCATCGAAACAAAGAAAATGGGTAGAGATGATCACAAGGTAGACTCATATCATAGTTTATATCAGCAAAGCAACTTACCTCTTCATCAGTAGGAAACCAGTTGACTAAATTGCTGCGCCAAATAGTGGAATACTCTTAAGCCACAGAAAGAATGGGGTAGATCTTGTATTGACTTAGAAAGATGGATGTGATATATTATGAAGTAAAAGCAAACAAGCAAGCAAAAACCAACAGATGATAGCATTATTATAGTGATCACATTTGTTTGTGTGTATGTAGAAATATTTACCGATCTGGAGGGATCTACAACAACTTGTCAAAAGTGAATCTTTTTGGGTGAGATGAGTGTTGTTCACTGAATACACTTTCAGGTTTTAATTTATATATTTCTGTATTTTTTTAACTGTTTATAAGCATATACTTTTTAACTGTTTTAGTAATAGACACTACTTTTGGAACAATTTTAGATTTCCAGAAAAATTGATTAGATAATACAGTCCCTATATATCCCCCCTACACACAGTTTCCTCTATTATTAATATCTTACATTAGTATGGTACATTTATTACAATTGACAGACCAATGTTAATATGTTATTATTACCTAAGGTGCATAGTTTCTTCATATTTCCTTAACTTTTACCACTGTCCTTTTTCTGCTTCAGGATCCTACCCAGGATATCATATTGCATGTAATCGTCATGTCTTAGGCTGCTGTAGACTCTAACAGTTTTTCAGACTTTCCTACAACCTTGTCCTTTTTAATGTCAGGAAAATATATTTTCCATTTAAAAAATAATTAACCATATAGTTTAATCCTGGCATAGAATTATTCATTCATTCCCTCACCTAGACAATATTTGTTGAGCTCTTGTGTTTCAGACACTGTTCCACATGCAGCAATTTAGGAGTAAAGACAGACAGGATTTCTGCTCTTGTGGAGCTCACATCCTAGTTTAGCAGACTGAAGTTTGGCAAGGAAATAGTAGATCAATCAAAATAATAAAATAAAATAACAAAAGAAATAGTGTGCAAAGAATTAAAACAGTCACGTGGGTAAAAGTGACTGCTTGGTTACTGTAGATTATCTGTGTCAGGGAAGACTTGGCAGGTGACAGTGAGCCCTGGCAATATGAGATCAGCCATGTGCCTATGTGGAGAAAAAGGATTCCAAGATCAGAGGTCACTCTGAGCAAAGATGATCAAGTGAGGACTGATTGGTGAGCTCTGGAAATAGAAAAAAGGCCACTATGCCTGAAGTAATGGATTGAAGGAGAATACAGGGCTAGGAAAGCTATGGAAAGGAGTCAAGATTCTGAATGCCATTGACATTATATTTTTGCAAGATGTTTTTGGTTGCAAACTTAGTTTTCTGTTAGCTATCCATTCTTACAGCTTCCGGTATCACTTTTATGTGATTCTCAGAAAACATTAACCAACCGCTTTACACATTTAGAAATTCGTCTGTTAATCCATTCTCCTTACTATAGAATGATGTTTTAAAAATGCAAATCTAATCATGACTTGACCCTACTCAAAGACTGTTCCTTACTCTCTTAACAAAAAATTTCCATTTTTGGACTACAGTGCTTGAAAATTTGACTCCTCTTGCTAATTTCCCACACCTTGAACGGGTCCCTCCCGTATCCTTGGATTCTGCACTCCCAAACCGTCTAAGTCCTTGAAGTTCCTTTCTCTGTAGTCACAGTACCTTCTGCTTAGATTACTTCTGGATTTGTTCTCCTTTCTCCGTCCTTTCATCTCAGTTCTTTGATTTCTTGTCTACACCCACTTTATGTGTCAGTTACTCTAAGGAAGCATTCTTTGTCCCACTTAGTCTGGATAAATGGCCTCTTATGTAAACTTATAACACTCTCACTTTTCCTCTTATTGCAGCAATTATCAAGTTGTATTTTCATATCTGTTCACTTTTTCTATCTCTGAGCTCCTTGGGAAGGAACAGTGCCACTTTTATTTCTGTATCCTCAGGACCTTTTAAATTGCACATACAAAGTGACCTCTAAATATTTACCATTTAAATATTTCCCATTTTTCCAGTTGCTTACTTGTGTGTCCACTGTGCTAGAAATCCTCAAAACACTTGTCTACATTCACTTTCGCCAATCCCTCTTCTCCCTTTCTCTCTAAATTCACCTCTTCGGCCTTTTGCCCCCACCATTTTACTGCGACTGGACATTAATGATGTCGTTAATGACTTCATCCTGCTAAACCCAACGGTCAGTTGTCAATCCCTCTTACCTGACCAACCGGAAACATCTGACACAGTTGATCACTCCCTCTTCTTTGATACACTCATCAGGACAACTCATTCTCTTGATTTTCCTCCTACTTAATGCTTCTTTCCAGTCTCCTTTGCTGGTTCCTCCTCTTCTCCCAAACCCTTGAGAATAGAGGGCTCCCTAACTCAATACTTAGTCTCCTTGTTGTCTCTTTGTACAGTCACTCCTTGGTGATATCATTGATTTAGATACCACCTATATGCCTATGATTCACAAATGTTGTCTCTATCACAGACCACTCTCCTGAACTCCAAAATTAATTTTCAAGCTAACTTCTGACATCTTCACTTTGTTGTGTAATAGACACCTCAAACCTTCCACATCCATAACTGAACTCCTAATCTTCACCCGCAAACTAGTTTTACATGCAGTCTTCACCTACTCAGTGGATGTGGTTCAGCCCCACCCCCACTGTTTTCTTTCGGTTTGCTCCAAATAGGCCTCCCTAAGGTTTTGAACACGCAAAGCATGTTCCCACCTGAGGACTTTTATTCTGGTTGTTCCCTCTGATTGGAATATCCTCCAAATAGCTGCAGGCTAACTCCCTCAATGACTTTGTCTTTCTTGAATTGTTACCTTTCTGATGAGGCCTACCTGGACCGTATAATCACAAGCCGCCCTCTCCCCACCCCTATCCCTGACTCTACGTCTCCCTATCATGCCTATTTTCCTTTTATTTTATTTTATTACATGTTACTTAGCTCCTTTTAAATATATATATTTTATTTTCCTCCCTTGCCAGAATGTTCGGTTCTAGGATTTTTTTTTTCTCTGCTTTGTTTAAGATGTATCCCAACAGTCTGGAACAATGTTGGCACATATTAAATGTTCAAGGACCATTTATTGAATGAATGAATGTCCTACTTCAAAGATACACAGAATGAACTGATTGTCCTTTAAAAGCAGCTTCTCTGTGGTTTTTCTGTTTTACAACCATTCTACCAGTCACTCTCCCTGCAAAAATCTAGAGTTATTACTGTTATTTCAAGAAGAAGGACTTTTTGTATACTTTATGATTGAGTTTATTTTGAAACTGATGGAAACACTTTTCCCTTGACTTCTGTGATACCACATTTTTCTGGCTACTTTTTCTTCATCTCAGTTGTGAACTATCCTTTCTACATTTTCTCTTCTATTGTTAGTGTTTCTGGGCCATCAATTCTCCCTCTAGTCACTTTATCTCAGTGATGTCAGATGTATCAATGGTTTCAATGAGCGTACTTAAATTTATGATGCCTAAACCTATATGTCAAGAACAGATATATGAGGAAGCTGCAGGCTGAAGGGTTAAGAACATACCACTCCAAAATATGCCACTTTGGCACATTGATTATTTTGAGCTGAAGGCAATTGAGAAACAGCAGAAGAGGAAGGGCTCTCTGATCTCCCCCTTTCTACCTAAAAGTAGATCATAAAACTTCCCATGTACCAGAAGAGAAGAGCGTTCTTATCACCAGAGACTGGGAGTGAAAGCCAAAATGGATCTGTACAAACAAACATACTAAAATAACCCTTATCTTCCATTAGTTTCCTGTCTATTTCCTAGTCATTTTCCCACAATTTACTTCCCCTAGAAGCTTAAAACCCTTTCCTTTATCTTTTCACTTCTTCACAAATTTATTGTTCTTTGTATAAAAAAGTATTTAAGCTCTCAGTCCTAACTACTTCTTCGGGTCTTCACTTTTTCTATGAAGGTTCCTGTGTGGACATAAAAATAAAATTTGTATGCTTTTCTCCTGTAAATCTATTTCATGTCTGTTTAATTCTCAGGCCCAGTCACAGAGTCTAAGAGGGTAGAGGAAAGATTTTTCCTCTCCTACAAGGCTTCTCTAGACCTTTTAAATTAATTCCATTCAAGTACGTCACATTCAAAATAGGCATCCCTGAATTCATCACGTTCCACACACTCTCGCCCCACCAGTACTTACACCCTTTACCTTTTAATGAACAAAACTTTGTTTCTCTTCCTGTATTCCCAGTTTCAGTGAGTGCCATCTCATTGCCTATCCCCAAATTCTGTGCACTGGACTTCTTTATTTCCCTCACTAACTGACTTTAATTAATTAACAAATCATTTTAAGTATCTTTGGAATCTCTACTTTTCTCCATCCCCAGAGCCTGAATGGATGGATTTGAACCCTGATTCTGGCTCATGTTAGCTAATTATTACTTAACTTCTCTGAGTCTCAATTTTCTTATTGCAAGATGAAGATAATAATCATTTCTGCTTATTGGGCTATTGTGAAAATTAAAGGAGTTGATGCATGTAAAGCATTCAGATGAGGATCTGGAACACACTCAATAAATATTCGCCATTATAATTTATATGACTTCCCTACTTTAAATTTTTCAGTAACATCTTGTTGCCTTTAAGAAGAATTGGAAATATCTTAACATGGTTTGCATGCCTCTGAAAACTAGCCTTTACTCACTAATCTTGCCACTGAACTTGTTACACTCTTTGAGTCTTTGCTCTTATCATAAGGAATTTTGTTCACTTCCTCTGTCATGCGTGTTCTCTTTCACCTCTGTACCTAAAAGCACCTGCTGTACCCCCTGCCTCTTTGGTCAGGCATGAATTTCAGCTTGGAATCCTTCTTCATGAAGCCTTTTTAATGCAGAGCTTGAATCCTGTGTTTCCATTATTATAATGCTTGTCATGTTGTATTTTAATTACTTCTTTAATTCTCTGGCCTTACTATGTTGTGATCACTTTGAGGGAAGGGAACATCTGTCTTTCTTGCAGCATCCCAATTGACTGCCACGTTGAAGTACTTAGTTAATATTTGTTGAATGAATGTTGTGTTAGCTAAAACTTTGAGTCAAGTTACATCTCCATTTAATTCCTGTAACACAATATAGGTTTATTTGACAGCATTCAATCATTTAACTCTAACTAAATGAGATTTAAAAAATAATAGTCAATTATAGTTCTCTAAAAACAATGTTTTTTTTAAACAACAAGGGGTCTCTTAAAGTAGTAGTCTTTTCTATGAAATTTTGGTTTCATCTTGTTCTACTGTTAAAGGTTCTTGTTACAATATTAAGGTCAGTTATGTTATACAATCTAATTTTAATTAAGACTTGAAAATGCCAATGCTTCACTGTTATATAAAAGCAAGTTCAGAGATTAGTAGTTTTTATATGCTTAATAATATTAAATGACAGTGATTATGAAAAGAACCTTAGGTTTATTGATCAGATGTGTAAATATCAGCCATTCAACTTGACTACTAATAAAAAACCTGTAAGTTCAAGACTGTTTTGAAGACTTTTCTAACATTTGACCTTTAAAATTTGGATTTGAATCAATATCTAAATGTAGATGGGAGTACGAAATGCCTTATTCAGTAATGATTTTAAACTTCTGCTCTATTTTATTTTATTCTCAACTGATAAACTTCATATCAAGAAGTCAAAACTGAAGAATTAAGAAAAGTTGTTTTATTTTTTCAAATTATAAATTAACATGTGCTATATTTATACGTATAAAAATAGAGTCAGAAAGTAGGAGACTGGAGGAGAGATGTGAAGACTTCTTTCGTTCTTTCTGCATATCCTGAGATTTATACATGAAGAAAAATATTTATACATAAATGTATATATAGTAGAGTAAAACAGCAATGTTCAGCGTAATGATTATAGTATATATTGATAAAGAAATATTGCATTCAGGAGAACACATCAAAAAACAAAGATGTGGAAGTAAAGAGTAAAATAAAATTTCATATTACTAGGCAGTTTTTCAAAAGGATGTCAGTAATTTATTAATTTAAATTTAGCTAATAATTGTAAATAATTGCTCTTAACTTTCTGATTGGCTACTTACTGATAATTTACCTATTTATACATTTTTGCTTTATTGTAACACAAAATAACATTTAAAAAATAGTGAATGAACTTAAGACAGAATTCACTTTCCATTTTGTTATTTTTTATGGCTTCTTAATTCTATTCTCCATTCATCCTTTAATATATTTTCAGAGGAAATTTGCTAAAAACAGAGATCTAAACATATAATTTTTTTGCTTGAAAATCTTTGTACATTTTATACACAATAAAGCCCAAACTTCTATCATACTGAAGATTTTCTAAGATCTGATTCCTACCTACCATTTCTCCCACCAAACTCATCTTTTAACACTCTCTTCCCACACACCATACATTCACCTGATCCCAAAGCCAACACATTCCCTACGTTAGTACCTTGTTTATCATTGACTTCTCATTTTGTCCTATAGCCTCAAATTTTCTCATCATAATCAAGGAAAATTTATTCATCTTTTAGTGTCTAACTCAAAATCAAACACCTTCTGAGATCTTTCCTTGACCCTCCTCAGTAAGAATTCACTACTTTTTGTCCCATATGCTGTGAGTTTTTAGCTCTATTTTGTGCTTCTCTTCTGCCTTGGATAGTGGGCAAATTGAGGGCAGACTTCATGTTTTCCCTCTTTTTCCAAACCTCATCCAGCAGTGACTTTCCTAGTTCTTTCCATATCATACATATTCGATGAAACCTCACTGAATTACATTGAAAGTGGGCTTTGGGACACTTAAAACAGTTTGGAAAGTTTGCTATAGAATATATTGTTGCTATGCAGGGTGGTCTGCATTCACTACAATAACTTGTGGTTCTACTTTTCTCCTTTTGAACTCTGATTGTCGTCTTAATTCCCTCTAATTCAGCCTCCCTTCCTTCCAAACCATGGTAGTATCTAAGCACTTTATTCTCTGGAAGATATGGCAAAAGTTATAGAACTAGATGCTGTCAGTTTTCCTATGATATATAAGGTAATTAATGGTTTCATAGTCAAAGTAGGTTATCTTCATTTAGTGAGCATTTATTGAGAACCCAAAATGTCTCAAGGCACTAAAATTTACCCTGAGAAAACACAAATGCACATGATGTCTCCCCTAAGAACATCATAGTCTGATGAGAAAGCCAGACACAAATATGGATAATTCTATTAAAGGTGAATAAATACTAAAATGGGAGCCCACTGTGGCACTGAATCTCTGAAAAGAAAATGATTCGGATAATATTGGCTAATAATAGGTTTTTTTTTCATTTGTACTTAGATATTCTTTGCTCTTATAATTATATAAAACCAATACCTTCAAAGATTTTTTTTTTTATGCTGGCATAAAAATGGAGAAAAATCACTTAACTATGAATTTTCACTGGATGGCAATCATTCAGCAAGGAGTTATTGAACACTTATTGGGGGCCAGGCAGAGTTTTTGCCGCTTGTAAGTGAGACAGAGTTGCCACCCTCATGAAGCTTACCTTTTCTTGAGTGAGAGATCTAGAATAGTCATGGAGGTAAATAAATATATGAGATACTTCAGATAGTGATACGTGATACAAAGAAAACAAAACACGTAATGGATTTAAGGGTGGGGGTATTCTCTCTAGATATGCTGATGATGGAAGCCCTCTTTGAGCAGTTGATACTTTAGCTAAAACCTGAATGAACTCTGGGTTACAAAGCTTATATTCGGAAAGATTCAGTAGTGGTAAAGTTATGTGTCTTTTCACAAGGCATTCGTTCTATCTGGATATTTATTTTGGTGGTTTTCAAGTGAAGAAAGAGGGGTAACTAAGTTCCCCAGGTGGTTCTGCTTACCTAGTTTGAAACCTACCGCTCACCTGGGTAAGAAGTGCTGTTGATATGTTTTTCGTCATTGATCCTTTTGTGTATTCTTGCTAAGAATCCTAGGCTATTTCACAAGCACATCCTCTTGGAATAATGACCAAAGTTGTTATTGGAAAGAAATATAGCTGTTTTTCCCCCAAATTTTTCACAATAGTTATAACAAATACATAACTCCTCCCTTTTGAAATAAAATAAGTGTGATTATACAGTTTGTATCATCTTTTAACAAACATGCTACAATTGTATGCTATGAGTAAAACTGGTTAAATGGATTTGCTTAAGATCTGAATTTAATGATAAAAGGTCCAGTAATATTGTGTAATGCAGATATATGTCCAGAAGTATATGGTATGTCCATGATCCTGCTATGAATCTAAGTGTTTGACACTTTCTAGTTGATATTTGACTTTTAGAAACAAAGTCACTTTAGGGTCTATTCTGTAAACTGTATAATGAGAAGAGTATTATCTAATAGATGCCCCTAACTACCCTCAAGGTGAAACATGATGAGACATTTTCTTGTGTAGTTCACGTTTTGTTGATTGGTTAGAAAACATAAATTTGTCCAAAGATACACTAAAATTTATTGGCAGAACTACAATGCAAATTTCCAGTGCCCATCTCCTCTTCAGTTTCTAGTGTTTTAAAAGAGATAGTGAAGTACATTAACATTTAGTTTCTGGCAAGGACGTTGTTGATTAAATTTACTTCTCAAACTTTTAGATTATTTCAATTTGTACGTGTCAAACCATTAGATGATTTTTTTTTCTCGTGGACTGAGGCATTGTGGTGAGGATATAAATTTCTTTAAGATAAATTCAGGACCAATCTTGTTTTCTTCCAACTTTAGAATATAAATTTTAGGTCAGAAAAATATTTATAGCAGAAAAAAGAGAAATCAGTGAGAGCTGTTGGAAATAAAGTGGCGTCCCAGTACCTCACTTTAATCAAATTCTTTGTACATTTCCCATTCAACTTTGGGTCTAAGTATAGTTAAGCTTATTTCTTTGTAACCAAATAAAATGAAAATCAACCTGTTTTTAAAGGGATGTTGAGCTAATGAAAGCAAATGCAAATAACTAATTTGACAAAAAAAAATTATCTATGACCAGATGTCATCATTCCTAGCTAAAATATACAAATGCATAAATGTATAAGGAAACCAAAATATAAATGTTCTTTTATCATTGAGGAGTTATGAGTATTTAATTGGCCTTTGTTAAACTGATCACAAGGACATGTCAGCCACCTTTGGAAAGTTTAAGCAAGCTGTGTTAATTATAATGCCATTAAGAGTGACTTATTTGTGCTGTCTCACTAGCAGAAAATGAGTCAATTTGTTCAAGCCTCAAAAACACACATTATAAACTATTTAGTCCATAGGTTCCTGTACTCCCCTATTCCTCAGAGCTTCAGGTAGTATAGTCTTCAGTAGTGAGTTGTCATACTGTCATAACAGGTCTGTTTATGAAGATTGCATTGCAGAAGAGTTATTCCTTCCACATCTCACTGAAGTGTGGATGTTTTGTAATTATCAGGTATGACTTGTGCTTCATTCAAGGAAGACCTCTTCCTCCCACACTGGACTTTGATGTCAAATGAAGTAAAGCTAAGGTTACACCTTAAGCACTTGTGAGCCAGGCAACCTAATGAAATGATTATACTATCCTCTTCAATTTATAGATGAAGTACAGAGATGACAAGTAACTTGCTCAACATCACACAGCTAGTAAGTGGCAGAGTCCAGGTACAAACTCAGGAGACGTGATTCCAAGTCCTACACTCTGATTTTAGCACTACAGAATTCTGTCTCTCAAACCTTGTGTTGACATTTCCTTATAATTATACTTAAGCGATCATAACAGGTGCTTTTTCAAGAGGAATAAATGAATATTAGATTTACGTTTTAACCCACCCAAATTTTAGGACCATAATTTAAGTCTGTCGTTTCTATAATAAGCTTGGAAATCATTTGGGCTTTCATAGAAAGCTTCTGTAAAGACTATGTCTTATTTGGGAAGATACAATTGTTAAAATGTACTCAAAATTTGTAACTATGAAAAAATACTGCACCTTATACTTTCTCAGTTACAAAACTAAGATAAGTTAATAAGAAGTATCTTTGATTCATTTGCTGTCAAGTGAAAGAGAGTATTTTAGCTAAAGCAGTCTGTTGTCAACAGGTTCCTATTTAGAACATTCTTGGAGTTGACCACGGTTATTCCTTTTTCTTATTTTTTTTCTTTTTTTTCTCCTTTTGCATTTTTTAAGTTTAAAAGAATTTAAAGTAGTAAAGGGCAGAACAGAAACGTTGCATTATCCCCAATAAATTTTCCCTGAGGTAAGGTTAAAGTTAATCAATGTCAGATTATTAACAACGGCTAAAATTGCTGCTCCTTAAAGAAGAGGCATAATTTCTGTTGCATGTGGGATTTTCAGAGCATTTCTAATGAATTCAGAGGATCATCTAATCCCAGAAAGAATGCTTCTTTGCCGTCAAGAGGTTGGTTTTCTCTGGCTTCAGAAAATACCTAACCTTTTTTTTCTGTTTCCTATCTGGCATCTCCTTTTTGGCGTATCCTATTGGCATTACCCCTATAGAGAACTTCCTGGAAAGCAGATCATTTTGTTGAGATTCGGAAATGCTTTTGTCTAGCTTCTAGGTCATGCTTTAAACCCAGAACAAATGACGGAGCTAACCATACTATGTGAAAATGCCCAGTCATTAAACTCATGAGAGATTTTTGGTAGTGTTTTTTTTTTTTTTTTTTTTTTTAATGATGCAAAGTACTCAAGATTCAAGCAAGGCTATTTCACATAAAAGTCCAGTGATGTTGATTTTTGGCCAGAACTTGGAATAGCTGGGAAAAATATCAAGAAAAACAACTTTTATCAAAAGGCAAATTAGTTTTTGAAGCTGGTGTTAATTGGCAGCCAAGGTGTTTCATTATGAAGCTGAATTTTTAACAGTTGTTACTTGGTTACTATGAAAACACCAGCCAGAAGAAAACACTGCAGTGTAATGGATATTTCTCCAGTCTCTCCCATTCCTTCTGCCAACGTGTCAATAAAGTGAGTCCAGTTTGAAAACACCCATGTGCTGCCTAGAAAGAGCCTGCGTTGGCTGTTGATTCAACTTTATTTCTGGATTAGATGCATATTTCATGATCAACGGGTTCAGGGATGGTCACTTTCAAACTGCAGCTGCTCTTTTTCTATTTTGCAGTTCTCTAGGTATGAATGAAACCTTAAGACCTTATTGCGAGCACTATTTTTTTCTTTGTAACCTAGAGCATAAAGCTAACCACAGGAAATATATAAATTGTAACTAGAAAGATGATTCTTTTCGATGAAGCAACAAGAAACAGAGTGCTTTATCTCTATGTGTGAGTGTACCTACTGCTGATTTTTTTTTAAGGAAAAACACCTGAGGGCCACAGGTAGCAAGTGCCAACTGTTTATTCCCATCCCTAGTAGAGAACAGTGTGAAGAAGGTTTCTCTCCATACATAACATATCCGAAGCCCCTGGGAGTATGTATGCTTTGATATTTTCCCCATTCTGACATTTTACTAGCTGGCTAAGAAAAAAATCAGTTTGCTTAGTGAGTCCTTAACCTATAGGCAACAAATTCTTGTATTGTCCTGTCATGGTCATCATGTTAATCTCTGTTGTGTTCAGCATCTAGTTTTATGGTGATGCATAGAAAAAAATCATTTTTTGTAAGTGACGTGATAAAATTGTTATTTTAAATTACATGCCAACTGTTTCCCAGCCAAATAATTTAATTATGTGGTTATAGTCTTATTTAAGCCTTTGTTATTGCTTCTAAGCAAGTATGGCTCTATTTGTTGTCTTCAAAACAGAAGCAGGTTTTCCTCTTGCCTTGCAAAGTCTCAGGTAGGGTTTTACAGAACAAAATAATGAATGCTTCTGCTGCAGCATGTCACAGGGGAGGCTGGGACAATACTGAACTCATGCACACCGCTGATCCTTGCTTGCTGGGCAACATGTACACCTGGATTTCTGACAGCTCTGTGGGTTCACTAGAGACCTCTGTCATTCTGTTCATCCTCTCATAGGCAATGGTCGAGACAGTTAACAACCTCCTCCAGCCACAAGCCTTGAATGCATGGAGAGACCTGACTACAAGTGATCAACTACGTGCAGCCACCATGTTGCTTGACACTGTGGAAGAAAGTGCTTTTGTGCTGGCTGATAACCTTTTGAAGACTGACATTGTCAGGGAGAACACAGACAATATTCGTAAGTGGCCTTTGTTATACAGAAAGGCCAGAGATCCTTGTACAGCAGAAGAGGGAAAAGAAAAAAGTGTCTATGGTGGCCCAGATATTGTGAACGATACTTTATTTCAGTGGGGATAAGTTATTCTTTTTCTATAATTAGGAGGACATCACCTGTCATAGGCTTAAAAGGGTCTTCATAATTGTGTATGTTATCCTCCTTGAGACATTCCAGTATTGGATATGTTAGCCTGAGATCACTTACTGTGAGCTCCATTTGTTTTTTATAGTTTTTATATATGTATATCTATGTATGTATTCTACTATTTAAAATTTTATCCTCCTAATACAAGGCATATGGGTCACTTTGGTTATAATAAGAGGGCTTCTGAATTATATACTATAAAGAAATCAGTCATTTAAGTGAAGGTGAGGAAACAATTTTTGATAATTGTGTTACTGGCTCATAAAGAGTATAAATTTATTTTTATCATGCACAAGGATGTAGCTGACAGTTTTATTTCAGAAGATTTGATAAAACTTTCAAACTTATTACATTTAAAGATAGATCAATATTGACAATAGTGCAGCTGTTGATTATAAAAGGATTTTTACTTAATTCATATAATAAAGATAGTATTTTGAAAATAAAGTCAGTGACAAAGCATTAGGATTTGAGCTTGAATTTTAAATTTTAGGCTTGTAGTTGATACATTTGTATTCTTGTTTACCTGATTTTAATAGCTTTTATTAGCTTTATTTTAAAAAGAAATTAAAACCCTGAAAGAATGCTTTCTAAATAAAAGATTGAACTCTTGAGAAATTAAACTATGGAGACTATTCAGAAGTATTTCAGTGATTTAGGAAATTATCTTGGCTTTGGTGTGTTTTTCAACGAGTACTGATATCTCTTTGCTATTAACAGAATTGGAAGTTGCAAGGCTGAGCACAGAAGGAAACTTAGAAGATCTAAAATTTCCAGAAAACATGGGTCATGGAAGTACTATCCAACTTTCTGCAAATACTTTAAAACAAAATGGTCGGAATGGTGGGTTAGAGTTTATTTGTTAAGCTTGATGGAATTGAACTTGTCATCCATTCATTGCCTTTGCTTGGAATTTTAGGCCTGCTATCCAAAAGCTCTCCTTCTCCTCTCGCTCCACCATTCTCGTTCTCCTCCTGCCCTTCCTCTCTCTCCTCCCTCTCGCACCAACAATATTGCAATGATATTTGTTCTACAAAATTCCCAGTCAGATTTGGAAATTGTTCATTACTTTTAAGTTGCAATGTCAGAAACTTGAATGTAAGGGAATTAATGAACAACAAAATTCAGATGACCTAACTTTTTTCCTCGAAAGGAAGGACTCCTAAGTAGTCAGATTTGGTTTCTAAAAATTTTAACGGAAATTTTACCTGTAATTTTAAAACCATATATATATTTTTTCCTTATTCATTTCTTTTTGAGGATGTTTCTATGCTTTTCTTTTGTAAAGCATACAGAAAACTGAAATGTGAGGAGATGCTTTTGGAAAACGAAACTGGTAAAATAGATCAGTTTAGTACTAGACTAAATTTACCCAATATAATTAAAATTAAATAAATAATCTCATAGAGAAAGTATGTCTCAAGCCTCACTAATATTAAATTTTTTAATACATATCTTTTGCCAGGTAAATGAGATTCTTTAACCTGTTAGGTGTTAGGAAGATGACCTCAGGGCATAGCAACCAACTCAAAGCTGATGTTTCATATTGCAGGGTGAATAGTTTTGGAAAAAGGAGAACCTACTAAAATATTATCAAAAAAAAATTATTGTCAGCAGAACAAGATTCTTTATAAGTGTTGGAAATCTTGTAAGACTGAATTTATAAATCATTATGTTGCTAATTTGACTATGCAAATTTTAAGGCAGCAGCAAGATATTCTATACAGCAAAATCAGATTCCTATATTAGCTCCCTAACTGGTTTCCCTCCTTCCACTCTTACCCCCCAACAGTATATCCTATTGACAAAGGGTTCTTCCTGAAACACAAGTCTGACCAGTTCCCCTCCAGTTACACTTAGAATGAAATCAAATGACTTAACTAGGCCTACAACGTGCTACCTGGTTCACCTCCATCCTGCCTCATCTGTGCGACTTCACATTTGTCTTTAGCATGCTCTCTGTGACCCAGACAGTCTAGTCTTGATTCTTTTTTTTAAACTGAGATATGATTGACATATAACATTATATTAGTTTCAGGTGTACAATGTAATGATTTGATATTTGTATGTATTGCAAAATGGTCACCACAGTAAGTCTAGTTAAGATCTATCACCACACATAGTTATATATTTTTTCTTGTCATGAGAACTTTTAAGGTTTAGTCTCTTAGCAACTTTCAAAATATGCAGTATAGGATTATTAACTACAGTCACCCTGGTGTACATTACAGCCTCATGACTGACGTTATAACTGGAGGTTTGTACCTTTTGATCCCCTTCATCCATCTCCCCTACCCCACATCCCCTGCCTCTGGCAGCCACCAGTCTGCTCAGTATGTCTATGAGTTCAGTTTTGTTTTTTGCTCTTTAAGATTCCACATATAATTGAAATGACACTGTATTTTTCTTTCTCTGACTTATTTCACTCAGCATAATGCCCTCAAGGGCCACCTGTGTTGTCACAAATGGCAAGATTTCCTTCTTTTTTATGGCTGAATAATATTCCACTGTATGTATATACCATATATCCTTTATCTGTTCATCTATTGATGGACACTTAGGTTGTTTTCATATCTTGGCTATTGTAAACAATGCTGTGATGAACATGGGGGTGCATAGATCTTTTTGAATTAGTGTTTTCATTTCCTTCAGATAAATACCCAGAAGAGGAATTGCTGGATCATATGGTAGTTCTATTTTTAGTTTTTTGAGGAACATCCATACTGTTTTCCAGGGTGGATGCACCAATTTATATCCCTACCAGTAATGTACGAGGGTTCCCTAAGTTAGTCTTGATTCTGTTCCTTGAACACACCAAGAATGTTCCTGCATCACATTTTTGCATTTTCTTCCTTTCCAGAATGCAATTTTTACATTTCTTTATATAGAAGCTTCCCTGTCATTCACTGCTCTGTATAAATCTCACCTCTTTAGGAAGGTTTCCCCATCTCCCTGAAGTTAGATCACTCTTTCCCAATCATTCTTTTCCCATTAGCCATTTTATGCCAATGCTTCTTCATAGGATTTATTCACTTACCATTATGTGAAATTATATTTTTATTTTTTAATTTTTTTGACTTGCCTGCTTGTGGTCTGACTCTCCCTCTAGGTGGTAAGCTCCATGAGAGCAGGGACCTTTTGTAATTTGTTCGCTAATATAAACCTGGTGCCTGGTACAGGATGTACTCACTAAGGATTTATCAAATAAGTATGTGAACTTTCAGATACAAAGCTAATGAAGATTGACATATGTCTATATTAGTCAAATTATATTTTGTGCTCATTTATTTTATTTATTAAATTAATGTAATGTGTATGTGTGTTTGAGCTCACATTTAAGCATTAATTTTGGAGTGAAGAATCTGTAACAATTACATGTGTCTAAAAGCACTGGTAAAACAAGGTAGGATGACAACACGACCCCATCCCACAAGTGGAAATTGGTATAAATTGCCAGCCAATTATAAACCAATTAAAATAAAAGTTGTTACTGTCAATAATAAAAATACATAGATGTTCCTAAGGTTAGCCTTCCACAAATCAGCATTTTTATATTTTACCTGAAACCTAGAGGGGAAGAACTAAAATTAAATGCTGTGTTGTAACAATCAAGAAGAGTTTAGTGAATTACTGTTGTTTGCCCAGTACTATGTTAACAGATGTGGACTGGAAGTTTAAGAATGCCCCTTTCCTTTATGTAGCTCTTATCATAATCTGTTTTCTGGGTTACTGAAAGAATAATATATATCACATAGAATCACTGGGAAGGCTGGAGAGTCAGGCTCAGAAAACACACAAGAGCAAGGAGGCTGACAGCAGGCGGTACCATCACACAGAATCGTTGCGGTGAGATGTCACTGCTGCCGTAAGTGAAGGCTGCTGCTGCACTGCCTCCTGCTTCCCTGTGTCACCAGTTCCTCATCCAAAATCTGAGGCTAGTGTGTCTGATTGGATGCATCTAACTGAGGCGCCCAGAGCAACCTCGTTGCAAGGCAGGCTGGGAAAGCAAGTATATGTCTATTTTGTGTCTATAAATCCTTAAGAGTAGGGAATTTCCCAAACATGGGAGCACAGTTTAGATGTTGGCCAGCCTTCTCGCTCCTCAAAAAAATACATTAAAACTTTTTTGTCTTTGGGGCCAGCCTGGTGACCTAGTGGTAGGTTCACATGCTCTGCTTCGCCTGCCCGGGTTCACCGGTTCAGATCCTGGGCAGGGACCTGCACACTGCTGATCAAGCCATGCTGTGCCAGCAACCCACAGACAAAAAATAGAGGAAGATTGGGACAGATGTTAGCTTAGGGACAATCTTCCTCAAGCAAAAAGGGCAAGATTGGCAACAGATATTAGCTCAGGGCCAATCTTCCTCAACAACAACAAAAACAAAATTTCTTTGTCGTTATTCCCACTTGATTCTAAGATTCAGGACAAGGACTATGACTTCCTCGTCTTAGTTAACAACAGTAGTCAGAGCAGTGCCTGTCTCTTGGTGAACTGAAATGAATTCATACTGGAAGTAAGACATACGGTTTGACTTATTTTAAGAAAGGAAATGATATGATAAAAAAACATGTTAAAAGAAGGTTAATTTTACACAGGATTACATGTAAGAGATTGTCATAAAGGAAAAAATAAGGTTGAAGGACATATGGAGATAGCAACCTTAAAAGAACATGGTAGTTGAGTTTTAAGACAGTAAAGATTTTGAATCCTTGTTTTTTTCTTTCACTGCAATTAAGATATAATTTACATACAAGAAAATGCATACATATTAAGTGTTTATCTTGATGAATTGGACAGTTGTACATTCCTATATAATATCACATAAAATAACATATAAATCTCTAATATTACCCAGGAAATTTCCTGGTGACTCTTTCCAGTCTTCTCACTCCCTCCCCCACCTGATGAACCTCCTTTCTTCTCATTACTATTTCTGTAGACAAATTTTGCCTGCTCTTAGCTTTCAAATAACTGGAATCATACAGTATATACTCTGTCTATATTCTTTAACTCAGGGTAATATTTTTGAGATTCAGTCATTATGCTCCATCTATCTGTCATTTGTTCTTTATTGATATATAGTATATTCCATTATAGTAGCATGCTATAATTTATTCTCCTTTTGAAAGATTTTGTAGTTGTTTCTGGTTCAGGACTTTTATGAATAAGGGCTATCAACATTCTTATATGAGTTTTTTTCTTTTTGGATATATCTTTTCACTTATCTAGGAAGGGTAGATATATGTTTAACTTTATAAGAAATTGCAAAACATTTTTCTAAGTGGTTGAACCATTTTACACTCCCATCAGCAGTATACAAGATTTCCAATTATTCCACATCCTTGTTAACATTAGTGTGGTCAGTCTTTTCGATTTTAGAGAATCTAGAGGGTATGAAGTGGTATCTCAATGTGACTTATTTTTATTTCCCTAATTACTAATGATATTGATAATTTTTTATATCTATTAGCCTTTCCTATATCTTTTTGTGCTAAAATGTGTGTTTATGTGTTTTGCCATTTCAATGCGTCATTTATTCTTTTATTGTTGATTAGTATAAGTGCTTTATACATTCATGAGTCTCATATATATATATATACACACATACATATACCTATACAACTTCCTAGTCTGTGGCTTGCCTTTGCATTTTCTTAATGCTTTATTTTGATAGACACAAATTTTTAATTTTGATAAAGTTCAGTTTGCCATTTTTTTCTTTCGTGGTTAGTGTTTTTTGGGTCCTATCCAAATCATCTTTGTCTTCCCCAAGATCACAAAGATATCCTACATTTTGTTCTAGAAGCTTTATGGTTCTGGTTTTTATCTTAGGTCTATAATCCATGTCAAATTACTTTTTGAGTATGGATTGAAATAGGGATTGAGGTTCATTTTTTTAAATACTAATATGTAGTTGTTTCAGCATCATTTGACTTTCCTTTTCTCATTAATGACTTGGCACTTTCGTTAAATTGAATGCTTGATTTTTGTTGTGAGTACATATTACATAGATTTGATTATGATCTGATTAGACCTGTCTAATTTAAGTGGAATGTACAAAGTAATCAGAGTTTTTGCCCAATTTATAATTCACATTTGCATTTATTTTAGGAGAGATCAGAGTGGCCTTTGTCCTTTATAACAACTTGGGTCCTTATTTGTCCACGGAGAATGCCAGCATGAAGTTGGGAACAGAGGCCATGTCCACCAATCATTCTGTTATTGTCAATTCCCCTGTTATTACAGCAGCAATAAACAAGGAGTTTAGTAATAAGGTTTATTTGGCTGATCCTGTGGTGTTCACTGTTAAACATATTAAGGTAAGAAAATGGCATGGTAAGTTTAGTTGTCCACGTTACCTATATTTGCTAAAGCATGAACAAGAAGTATATTAATTTCTTTTTATTTTTTTCCTATTCTTTGACATATAGTAATTCATTATCTATAAAATGATAGTGGTGATTTTTTTTTCTAAAGTGGGGTAGGAGAATAATTCTTGAATATGTAAATGCTTTTGGTGAAGACATTCATAGATGGTTTTATAAATGCTTCTCCATAATTAAAAAGAGCTAGCAATATGTTCAGTGGAACTGGACGTGGCTTCACATATGGTGTTACAAATAATTAGTCTTTGTGTGTAGATATATTTTTGTGTATTGTAAATTAAACAAAGATTTCTAAAGATCTTCCTTTCAGAAGTTGATTATTTAGAGAAATTTATTAATTTACTTTGCAATGTACTTTACTTTGAAATTAGTTGATGTGATTCTGAGACATTAATACTAGTATTCCTTCAATATTAATTTTTAAAAAAGTAAACTCACCTCTAATCAGGGGGAATAAACAACAGCATATAATCAAATTTGCTTAAACTTGATGAAGCTCACATAATATGAAAATACTGATAGATATCTCCACAAAAATTGTAACAGAGTATGATGTTGTATTAGAGGTTAGGAAAATGCCTACCTAATTTATATGATCCTAAAGTAGTTTTTGGCTTGATTAATTTTTTTTTTTTCCATGTAGCAGTCCGAGGAAAATTTCAACCCTAACTGTTCGTTTTGGAGCTATTCCAAACGCACAATGACAGGTTATTGGTCAACACAAGGCTGTCGGCTCCTGACAACGAATAAGACGCACACTACATGCTCTTGTAATCACCTAACCAATTTTGCAGTGCTGATGGCACATGTGGAAGTTAAGGTAAGATATATACCATAAAATAAAAACACCTTAGCACACAATCAGGACACTAACTATAAAAAGTCCTAACTCTATGGGCCAATCTCACTTCAACGTTTTTGCACTTTTATAGTAATTCTATTGAGGAACTCTCTGGTATTTGACTCATATCTTCCTGAATGATTCAAACAACTCTTTTTTTTCTAGAGTCAACATAGTTCATAAAATTGAAGTTTGCTTATAAAATAAAATTTTGAAATAAAACTTCCCTTAGTTGCCCCAACTTTCATTTTGTATGAATAAATGTCAGAACTCATGGACAGGGCAAGATAGGACCCCAAAACCAAAGGCCAGTGTGGTAGGGTTAGGAACTGGGATCTGGTAGGTTGAAGACTAAGGAACTATGCATGGGATTAAATACTGTCAGAATGATTCTTGGGAAACCAGCCATTAAGCACAATATACAAAGCATGGTAATGCAAAGGGCTTAGCAAATTCTAACATAATGTAATGGGTTTTGTCCATTCAAGAAGATACTATTCTAAGGAAAAATCCAAGTGATAGGTACTTTCCAAAGTCAGGAACATGGCTAACTTGGTTGCATCCATCTTTTCCTAGCATGACTCTGGCTGTCATGGATGGTGGCATGAAGAGGATTTAGATTTCAGATATACTTAGGACATAGAAATATACAGAACTTATTAACTTGGTTATAGAGATTGATAGGTAGGTTAGTAACAAGAAATTACTATATTTGTAAATTCTCATCTCTCTGATGTCAGTAAAAATAGAGGATTGCTGTCCAACACATTTTAATAAGTGAAAACTGTAGCAAAGGTTTTATCTACCTAATATCATTGATCCAAATAATTTCATCCAGAATTTTCTTTGACACTTTTGAATTTAGAGATGGCACAGGTATCCCGGAGGGAGACCAAATCCAAGCCTAGTTAGCACCCTAAGAGCAAATTACCTTAGCTGTGTCAGCACAGTTCAAATTTTGGTCTTTAAAAGACTGCAAACTCTACTTTGTCAGAGCATCACAAATTGATCTAGCTTGGCAAGATTGGCTACACTAACAAATGTTAGATTTAAACCTGGAATGTGTTAGTATGGCTCTGGGATTCTACTTTTCAGCTTAGGGAATAAATTCAACTCAGAAAAATGGATCTCATTTGAAGCAACAACAAAATATCATTTTTTGCTCAGTTCATTCTGTAACAACCTCTCCCAATACAAGAATCCTGACTGTGACTATTATTGTGTGTCAACAAGAGATAAAATAAATGGAAATCAATATTTTCCTTTAGCAATCAGTCACACAGTATGTATGTCCTGGATTTCTTGTATCACAGTCTCTTGTGATTGCCTAAGTCAGTCCCGTTTTGATCTCACAACATGATTTTAACACTTGAAAAACAGAAAACAAGCAGACTGATCGTCCTTACAAGTCCCAAAAGAAATACACTGACCAAACTTACATTAGACTAGTATCTAAAACAGAACGCTAATTTATTCATGCACTGTGAGCAATACAGCAGCCAGTTGAAACACATATTTATATTTGCTAGGTATCACTTTCTAACTCTGCAGGAAAATCTATAAAGGGGACAAAATTATATTGGAGAATTTTGCTTGACGAGCTTGGAAAGAGAGCAAGAAGAGTTAGCAGGGTAATCTTGAGAGCTGTGCTGTTAAGCTGTGGTGTCCTGATGCATGGGTCTTCCCTCCAGGGCTCTACTTGTGCACTGAATTGCCCTTATCTATCATCTGTTCATTCTGTACTTCCTTCATTCTTTTATCAACATTTTTTGAGCACCTAAGTAAAGGTATTGATGTATTGTCTGCAACACTGTAGCCTCTTGATAAATGTAATTTCCTCCTTTCCATCTGCCGGAGATTACTAGACTCTAGCATTCCAGTGAAGTTTCTGGCCCTCAAGGAACTCACATTGGTGAAGGAGAGGAAAGGGCAGAGAAATGAAGCTGCAGTCATAATTGTGATAAGTGTTATCATAGAGGCGTACCCATTAGGGGAGGGACACAGAGGAGCATCATCTAAGTAAGGAAGGACTGCTCAGAGAGGGCTCATCTAAAAAGAGTCCTGCTCTGTAGGATGAGTAAGATGTGATTAGTAAGGTAACATGTGGAGAATTTGCGTTGACCACATTCTTGCAACATTTTCTTCACTTTGCCTTGGATACACCTTTCTCTTGTTTCTCTCCCTCCTCAGCAACTGGTCCTTCTTAGCTTCCTTTTCTGGTTCCTCCTCATCTCTGCAACCTCTCACTGTTGCTCTGGCCCAGAGTGTAATCCTAGATGTAGTCTAGGCCCTATCCATGCTTTCTACCAAGGTGATCTTATATAGTCATATGGCTCTACATCATCTCACAATTCCCAGATTTCTATCTCCATTTCTTAACTCCAAACTCATAGATTCAACTGCTAACTTGCCATATCCACCCAGACTTCTAATATGTGTCACAATTCTAGAACTACACTTTTGGTATTCTCCCATCTGAGTCTTCTCTATCTTAGCAAATGGCTACTCTGTCCTTCCAGGTGCCCAGCCCTAAACCATGCACCATCTTTGTTTTTTTTTCACTCATACTGCACACCCTATCCTATGAGCATATTCTGCCAGATTCAAGCCCCTATCATCTCTCCTGGACCTTTTTGTTATAGCCCCTTAATTGATCTCCCCACTTCCCTCCTTGTCCCCCTTAAATTTGTTCTCAGCATAATTGCCAGAAGGATACTCTTAAAATGTAAGTAAGACCTTGTCACTCCTCTAATTCATTCTCAAAAAGCAGTTCTGTAATCCCTTTAAAGTACAGATCAGGTACTTCATACCTTGGATTCAATCTGAATGACTTTTTATCTCAATAAGAGCTGAATGACAAATCTTGGCCTGTATTAGCATCACTTTACTTCCTCTCCTATTACTCTTCCCTTGCTCACTTGGCTTCAGCCACATAGCCTTTACACAAACACATCAGGTGAGCTCTAGTTAGACCTGAACGTCTCCCTCCTCCTAGCCCCCACTTAGCCACATGGCCAGCTTCTTCATCTCCTTCAAGTCTTTGCTCGAATGTCACCTTCTCAATGAGGCTTTCTCTTTCCACCATATTTTAAATTTCAGATTACCCCACCCCCACAGAATACTGTGGAGAATAAGGCAAAACCTGACCCTTGCCTCAGGGAATTTACAGGTTATCCAGGGAGAGAAATGTTAAGACTGATTTTTGAATGGATGCTGAGAGAAATTTCATAGCTAGGTCAGAAGCAAGGGAATGCTTCTACCATAAGGTGGCAACACAGCTGGTTAGCAACTTCTGAGTTCTCTCTACTTCTGCTGTCAAGGAAACATTTGATTGTCTTGTCCTTTAGACATAAAAGTAATCTTTACAGAAATTTACGTAATGTAATTTTATACTAAACTGACATAGTATTTATGGTATTTTAAAACTTTCCGTTATTGGGAATCATCTGTAGGTTTATTTGTTGTTCAGCAGAATGTTAAATATGCTAAATTCAAGTATCTATCTCTTGTCTTACAAGCAGTTCCTTTTGTGAACACCTTTTGTGGGAGGAGTATTTTAGTTTACTGGAGCATAAGTTTCAAACTAATTGACTAATTAACATTTCTACTGTGGTTTTATAGAGCACTGTAACAAATGCTTTAGATAAGGGTCTCTCAATTTATATCACCTATAGCTCTTTCCTCTACTCAAATTATAATTCTTTGAGAGATGAAAAAAGTCTTCCTACACTTTCCTGTCAGTTCAACTTGACGTTGGTTTTTATTATCTTTGAAAGTCTTCGCTTTCCTTAGTTTGAGGACTGCTTCTCTGTCTCTGTTTTTTAGTGTAGTATATCCTATTGTCCCCACCACAGCTTCACCCCAGTCGAAGTGTAGGCATTGATTTGGCTATTTAAAATCATGGTATTTCTTTAATAGTATTGATTCAAAAGGGTGACAATTTGGAAATTTTTAATTCCACACCATGGATTCTGTGTGTCAAATATTTTATAGCTAGAATTTTTTTAGGCAAGAAAAACATGAGGTAGTTTTACATTGCAAGATTCTGCAGTTGCACGTGAAGCAAAGTACTTACTTTTCAAAAGGAATATTCTTATTTTTTAAGATCCCACCAAAAAAGTTACTTTGAGTTTAAGAAATGATTTTATTAATGAAAAATAAAATGTTTAATGTATTATACTACAGATTGTATACTTCCATTCCCAAGATTTTATGCTCATTTTGTATTTTGCCATTTATAGAATGAAGGGATTGAGGTGGAGGTGGAGATGAAAATTCATAGCTAATATGCAGTACTTTAAACAGTATATTTATTTAGGGGAAAAACTAGATAACTGATAAGTTGAATACTCTCCAAATGTGAAAAGTTCCATAAAAAGAAAATCATTTCAAAAATGGTCAAAAATGTAAGATTTTGTTATATTAATTATCTTGAATATTAACATTATAAAAAAAATTGAAATCTTTTTAGAACCAAAAATTATTCTTGGATTTTTGTATTGAACTATTTTATAATGATTTATTTCCTTCATAGATTTGTTAAAATTTGAAGTTATTTCCTTAATAGTATGCTGTGTTATTATCTGCCTCCTCCACTACACCCTAAGCTCAGTATTGGGAGCAGAGAGAGGTGAAAGAAGTAAAAGAGCCTTACTGACCCGTACCCCTCCTGCTGTACCAGATACTGGCAAACACACATCCCTTGGTTTTCTAGGTTAGAGAGAGTATTTAGAATTTCATGTCACTTGTGAACAATGGGCAGAGGACAGGTATTTCAAAATATGAATGAGTATAACGGGAGAATTTTCTTCCTACCCCCATGGAGCATTTGTTCAATGCTCCTTTGAAGAAATAACAAGAAATGAAGAATGCTATCTCCATATCACTTCCCTCTGTCCTACAAGGGATCAGCAATCACCTAGAACCTCTTTCATTTTATTTCTGATGAAGTTGCTATGATAGAGGAAGTTATTGGAGGAAGGAGAGGAAAGTTCTATGGACTCTCCCTCCTACTTGCCTCTTACAGGGCAGGGAGGAAGAGAGGAAAGGAAACCTACCTAGTGATAGTGAGAAGGATGCTGTTTGCATCTGTGTTTGAGAAGAGGAATTGACACTTAGCTGGTTGAATGTCTTAAGTTCATGAAAGGAGGAGATATATTCTAAACCAGCTATAGAGAGAGAGCAGCTAAAATTATAGATTTGGAGAAAAATAAACCATTAAATATTACTACTTTTTTCTCCATTCTTTTTACAGAACCTTTATAAAAAAGTTGAAAGAGTGATACAGTAAACATGATGTAAGCCTTTTTCTGAATTCACATTTAAATTTTTAACACATTTGACTTAACTTTTCTGTGTATGCATGTGTGTATATATTTTGCTGTTATTTGATTTTTTGAAAGTAAATTATGACTTTATAATAGTTAATTCCTAAGTCCTCCAGCAAATGTGTTTTAAGAACAAAGACATTCTCTCTCTATCATTAACACACAAGAAATGTAAGATTGATTAAATACTATCCATCATCTACTATATAATCCATACACAAATTTTTCCAATTACCCCAATAATGTGTTTTATAGCCCTTGTTTCTCCATGCAGGACCCAATCAAGGATCATGCATTGCCTTTAGTTGCCATGTCTCTTTAATCTTCTTTGACTTAGAAGTCTTCTGGTCTATTTTTGTCTTTCATGAAAATGATATTTTGTAGAATCCAGGCCATTTGTCCTGTCGAATGTGCTAGAATTGCAGTCTTTCTGATTGTTTTCTCATAGTTAGATTCAGCTTAAACATTTTGGACAGGAAATACCATGCAGGAGATGCTCTATCCTTCCCATTGCATTAGGAGGTCACTTATTGGAATTACTAGTTTGATCACTTGGTTAAAGTTACATTGTACAGGAATATTGAAGTTTTTGTAGTTAAGAGGAATCTACAGAAACATTCTTGAAAACCTTATTTTATTAATCTCAATTTCTTTAATTGTAATGTGCTTAGTCCATCCTTTATTTGTTCCTCAAAGAGCTGACTACCATTTTTAGGACAGGCAAAGCTTATGGTCTAATTAGTAAAATATAGATAAGTAATCAGCAAAATCAGTATCTTGTGAGAAATGTCTTATTGTTGCAGTAGAGGATGCTGTGGAAACACATGGG
Organism: Equus przewalskii; assembly: GCF_037783145.1. NCBI lineage: Eukaryota > Metazoa > Chordata > Mammalia > Perissodactyla > Equidae > Equus > Equus przewalskii. The sequence continues at coordinate 71,781,538 of NC_091833.1, read as the reverse complement.
AAACAGCCTTCATTTGACCTTGAGGGGCCAGAGAACATGCTCTCCATAAAGTAACAAAACTGTTTAAGCAAAATGAGAGTGACAGGATGAAATAGCATGAAAGAAACCTGGATTTTTGTGGGTTTCCAGTATATTTTTTCACTAAATTGTATAGTCTTTAATATTAATAACATTCTTCCGCTGATTGTTTTTATTTCTGGGTTGTAGCAGAATTTTTAAGCAAAAAGACCTGCAATCTTGTTATATGCACCTTGGGTCCTGGTCCTCACAATTTTTAGGGTTTTTATCATGTTCAGTAAATAAGTTTGGCTAAACAGAGCTGCTGGAAATGCATCTGCAATTCTAGTGAGAAATATTTTATAAGAAATAAGTAATCAAGTTTATGGAGATTCTGAAAAGTGGAGATTGAGTGAGGACTTCAACTCTCAGAATCACTCAGTGTGTCCAGTAATAATAGGAATGACTATCATTTCTTTAATGTCTACATACATTATCTCATTTAATCCACAACACCACAGTAGATATTGTCATCATAATTTGGCCGATTTATAGTCTGAAGGAAACTTGGAATAAGAATTAAAAGTCAGGAGACTTAGGGTCCTTATTCCAGTTATTTAAGTCATTGCCTCTTGTTCTTAGGCAAATCATCTATACTCCTTGTTGCCATTATTAGTTGTTTAAATGAGATTAATAAAAATTTTTCTAACATTATCCCAGGATTATTTTAGAGATTGAATAACAAAATCTACTAAAATCATATTGAGAATTATAAACTTTTTTGAAAATAATGATTTTTGGGGTTTTTTTTTTTTGGTGAAGGACATTGGCCCTGAGCTAGCATCTGCTGCCAATCTTCCTCTTTTTTTTTTTCCTTCCTAGAGCCCCTAGTACATAGTTGTAAATCCTAGTTGTAAGTCCTTCTAGTTCTTCTATGTGGGATGCCACCACAGCATGGCTTTATGAGCAGTGTGTATGTTTGTGCCCAGGATCCTAACCAGCAAACCCCGAGCTGCTGAAACAGAGTGCATGAACTTAACCATCAGGCTGGCCCCAAAAATATGATCTTTTAATTCACTATTTTCTTAACTGTCCTCAAAGCCCTTGAGCAGACCCTGAGGGTAGTTAACTATCAAGGTCCAAATATTTAATTTAGTTTCTAATAAAAAATAATGATTTTATCTACCTCTATATGGATAAGCTTTCCCTGAAAGAGAGAAGTTTAGGCCAATGCTTTGCCTTGTTCTTTGAAGTGACAGTTTTTCACAATGAAATTGTCAAATAATAGACTTTCAGCAAGATATTATCATAAGCACATATAACTTCCCAGCTCTTCAAAGTGTTGGTTATTATGAACATTATGAATTCCCACAGTATCAGCACCACCAAATTCATTTTAAGTTCAATCATAAATCAATGCTAAGTATGCATAATCTTTTTCGTTGGTTTGGTTTCTTTTTCACTAGTGACATGATGTTTAGTATTGACTAACTGAAGGATTTTTTAAAGAATTTAAACATTTTAACTATAATGGCTCTACTCACCCAATTTACCCATGCCTAAGAAAACGTAATCCACCAACCAAGCAAAAGAAACAAGCTTGGAGACCTTTTCCATTCTACTGTTCTAAAAATATTCTCAATTTCCTATGCTGCTCCTTGTAAGAACTAGTTGATGTATTTACTAACTCTGCTCTGTTTGTTCCAGATCACAAAATTTTACCTTTTTTTTTTAAACACTGAGACTACTCGGTGGTTATTTTTCTTTTTTCCTGGCCTGTTTCATTCCAGTGTATCTAGTAAATAAAGTGATAAAGCTAGAGAACTGCAGGACTCTAGAGGAATTAGGCTAGATTTTCCAGAATGGTTATTGATATCCTTTCTAAGACAGGCAATAAGTTCAACTTGTATAAATAAGATTTTAAAAGTATTTGAACAAAAATATGGCTGAACAGCGACTTTTCCTATCTTGTTATAGACAATTCAAAGGACTGCCAATTTATTTTGTGTATCCTTACAGTGTAAGCATTACTATTTAAAGATCAACTATGATTGGTTACTTGCTGATTTAAAAATCCGATTCATGGAACTTTTAAGATGTTGATTTTGTAAAATTTAATGTTAGCTCAAGTTACTATCTCTAGGCCTGTGGGATAATTGTCCATAGGGTTATTATCTGGAAGACCCTAACTCTGGTTAATATGCAATAAATTTATTCATGAAAATGGAAAAAAAAAAAGAAAGCCTAATAACTATCCCCTTTTTATTCTCCCTCAAATTACTTTAGCTAAGAACACCAAATGAAAATAGAATAATGGAGTAAAAATGGGATGTGCATATATGTATACATGTATGTGGTATATATTTATATTTACATTCTGTTTAATTCAATACCTGACACATAGTTGGCACTCAATCAATATCCTTAGAATGAATCTACAGAACTTTTATGAGGTATTTTTGGCTTGGTGTAGTTTCTATTTGTGTGGTTTTTGTAATCTAGTTATGCAACATTACTTTCTCTTTTAAGCCTAATTCAATTTGTTTCCATTTTAAAACTTTTCTTTCTCATGTGGTGAATTTATCTTTTCTTACACGCCAAAGGAAATGACTCTCTGAGAAGAAGGATATATAATGATAACAATAAACATACCTGGGTAATTCAAGTCTGGCATTTCTCTGGTTCCCTTTTATTATACTTCAGCTCCTCTACTCATTCTATATCACCTAACCCCTTTAAGAAATACTTTCAGAAATTGGGTGTTTGTATTTGTGCTCTTTTTAATGAAAACAATCTTAGGAGAAGTTATCCATTTTGTCTGAGAATCAGGAAATTTGCTAAATGATCCCCAGCAAACTTTGTTTTAATAAAATTTTGTGGGTTTAACCATTGCATTGAAAGATAGTCAAGAATTTTCACCCATGAAGACCTGGCTCTTTCTGATTCTAAGGAGCTTAACATAAATGGGTCACAAAAGGGAATCGAGGAGAGGACCTCCACTGTTAGTGAAGTTGTTAAGAGCCTGGAGTATTTGGCCAACAGTTAGAGTGATCAACTCTTTAGAGAGCCAGCTGGGAAATAGCGCTATCAGATGAAAAATATACTTAATTTGTAATAGGTAATGATGCACATATGTGTTATTAATACTTAAGAGTGACAATTAATAGTATTTAATAGTAATTAATAGTAAGGCTAATAATGTGAAAAGCTATAACATTATTTTTTTTAATGTTTCTTTCTGTCCTCTGATACAGCAAAAGTCTTTATTGGACATTTAAATTTTTAGGTTATATCATTGTATATCTTTGAGATATATAAATATGAGACTTTAAAAAAGTTAAGTACAATAAAGTAATTGAACAGATATAACCCATATTTAATAAAATAAATATGACATGTTTCTTTCTGTTTGTCCTTTTCCTTCATTTTTTTTTTTTTGGTTACAACTGAATATAGTCAAAAGTAAAATTTGCTTTGAACTGCATTTCTGCTCTTCTCAAGCCCACCATACATTGATTCCTGGTATCAATTCAATGTGATGACATCAAGCTAAATATCTTCTCAACAAAAATATTAGGCGTGGAATATTTAGGATTTGACTTAATAGCTTTACTTATTAGATTTTTAGACTTGTAGGAATTAGTTCCCAGCTCTCCAAAATGCCCATCCACTTTGTAACTACGTGCTTGTTTTGGTAGACCAGCTGTTTGTTAATCAGTTCTTTTGCATGTGTGAATTCATCATATAGGCTGTCCATGTGCAAAATGTTCATCATTTTTAAACACTTCCAAGCACGTTGGATGTCAACATAAGCTAAAACATTATCAGAGATAATGACTTTAAAGTACGGAGGTTATTTTACTTTATGCAAGCGATATTGGATCCAAGATAAGTTTTAATAAAGAAATGAGAAAGTCCTGTTCAACTTGACTGCCCTTTTCTGGTGAAATTTTTTGGAAACAGTCTGAAATCCCAAAAATAAGTAGTGTTTTCTCTTTCTGAGTTTTCGTCCTAACCTACACAGAAGTTCATGCAACTTGGGTAGAGTCAATTCATCTTTCTCTGAGTTCCTCATAGCCTCTTCAGAGATTGTCAAACACTTTTAGAGAAATCATAAAAATTTGTTTCACTGTAATCTTTTTCCCCATTCTCATCTCTCATATATTTCAAAATTAGAGAAAGGCATTTTTCTTGTCCCACATTTTGAAGACAGGATTTTACAAAAGACTGATATTTTAACATCTTTCCTGTGGCCAGCGCCAATGATAACCATCTTGTAAGCACATCGCAAGAGGCTGTCTCCTTCTATTTCTAGAAAGTTAAAGAGCTCATTAAGTACTTCTGCACATTTTGAGGAACTGAAAAGTGACCAAAATATTTCATTATGAAACTTCATTATCTAGGTAAGCAAATCACATCCCTTTTTGGTAGCTTTGTCCACAAAGTGTACAGAACATTTAGTAGGTAAGAACTCTTCATTTCCTTTTGTAAGAAGTTTATATGCTGAACGCAGTTTTGAAAATTTTTGTTTGCACTATCTGTTGAATATGCAGATAGATGAACAATGTCTACTTTATATCTGGACGAGGTGTCAACAATCATTTGTTTTATGTCTTCTGAAGTTTCATTAAAATCTTTCTAGAAATCAAGAAGATGATTTTAAACTCCATTTTCAAATCAAAATACCTAAGAGTTGGGGAAACATATCTTGTTGCCATCATTCAACACATCACTTGATATACTGTAGAAATGTTTATTTGTAAGATCTGACAGAATCGGCTCTATGCTATACGGGGCCGACAACAGTTTTCAAAATTTCCCCTTTTGTATACGCACAGGACATTTTAGTTGCAACCTCTGAATCAGGAAAAGTAACTTTACTCCGGTGCATAGAGAAATCAAAGGAAGAAAACAGTATTCTTGTGGTATACTCGAGCTTATTCCATGAGCATTGGTTTCAAATGAGCATTAATGTCTTTTTTGGGAGATTAAAAAGAACTTTTGATATTAGAGAAACTTGTCTGTTTCATCCAAGACTTGTGAGAATCAGTCTCCATATGCGCATTCATACAATCACCTCCCTCGTGCCTGGTCCCAAATTCACTTCTGCACATTGTGCAGTATGCTCTCTTTTGGTTATCTCTCTAATCTATGTTGGTGCATCCTCCCATGTATCTTTAAAATAACACAGTTATTTAGTCTTCTTTTTCTGTATTGTCATGTTATTATATTATAGTTCTTCTCAGTTTCATCAATGAACCATTAGAAAACATGGTCATTATATTCACAGTGTTCAAAATTAAGTAGCGCAGTTTTGATACAAAGCACAACAGTTGATCCAAAGTCAAAGAGGAAGTCAGGATCACAACACGCTGAAGTTGCATACTTAAGTCTCATCACTCAGAGTGATGCAACAGTGGACTATCCAATACCAGAACTGCAAATCATAGTTGCCAACATCAATAGTCAGGGGGGAAAACAGCAGGAGTCACTATGGAAGGTGGAGAATCGATGCTACATCCAATCGACACTAAAAATAGTGTTGCTTCCAGCCTCTGCTTTCTTGGCTTTCATATGGATTTTTGTACTTTTCTTCCAAACTTCTGCACCTATCTCTGATCTCTGAGATTTCATCATGTCTTGGAGATAGCTTTCCCAGGATGCAAAAATCTAGTGCCAAAACTAGGACATTCCTGAGCAAACCTTGACAGTTGGCCATTTTACCACCAATTCCATCTCTAATGCATACTAGTTGAATGATCTTAGTTAATTACTTGCTCTCTGTGCTTCAGCTTCTTCATCTGTAAATTGGAGATAATATTCATATCACATCATAGTGTTTTGTAGGATTAAGTGAGTACCCAATAAAATAAATAAGCACTTTAATAGAATCTGACATTTAGAAAGTTATGTGTTAGCTATCTCATCATCATCATCATCACTATATTAACTCAGAAACACTTAAGGATGAAATTTTCTATCTGCCTAGCTTCATTTCCTATCCTCAACTCAGTTATTCCTAAAAGTAAGACCACAGATACTCCTAAAATCTTTTTCTTATTTATTGCTTGATCAATTCATTTCCTTTAAAAATTTCTAACTGATCACCAATTACTTTCTGTTTTACCAATTTTAATCTACTTTTTTTACCTATGTCTACATTTTGTTTTTTTAAAGATTGGCACCTGAGCTACCAACTGTTGCCAATCTTCTTTTTCTTTTTTGCTTTTTCTCCCCAAATCCCCCCAGTACATAGTTGTATATTTTAGTTGTGTGTCCTTCTAGTTGTGGCATGTGGGATGCCACCTCAACACGGCCTGATGCAGTGCCATGTCTGCGCCCAGGATCCCAACCAGCAAAACTCTGGGCCGCCGAAGCGGAACATGCAAACTTAACCACTCGGCCACGGGGCCAGCCCCTACCTATATCTACATTTAATTCTTAGCTGTTGTAAGATACTTAGTTCCCACAATTTCCACTATTTGCTTTTCTGTTTCCTTCATTATGGTAGTCGCGGATCTGGTTCACCAAATATGGTGAAATTTTAATTCTTTTAAAGTTCAAAGCAAGAAAATCTCACATAATTTAGTGTGTGCTGTGCTATGCTTCTGAAAGCAAAGAAATTTGCTGAATAAGTTCTATTGAATCCAAAGGGCAATTGATTATCAATGTTTCTGTGTTCTTACTTTGCCACTGTTTCTCTCTTAGCAATTAAAGCTTGAAAATATTTAGATTGATTATTTTTCAATTTGATACAAGTTTGAGAATTGTGGCTAAGTAGTTTTGGTTAATTTACTATAAAAATCATGAGAAATCCAATTATACTGTTCTTCTTACTCTTACTCACCTTTGACCTTTGTCCTGTTTTGCAAAGGAAATCCTGATTTCCTCAGACCATTGAGCCCTTTATTTTGCCAAGCATTTGCGGGATGACCTTTGTGTCTGATGACCTGGTTCCCAAGAGTTAGAGCAATGCCGGGAACTTATTTCACAGAGTTCATGCCACATTCATCAGAAAATAGGCCTTTCACAACCCTACTGGCTTCAGTGAAATTCATGATTCAAACAAATGCCTTATGCTTGTGTGATACATTACTGGCAAGGCAAGCACTCATATGTTTGCAAAAAAGAAAAAAGAAAGCTCATTTTAGCTATATTACAAATATTTCAGAATAAAATATGTTTAAGAGGCAATTTAAAAATCATATCATTATGCTTTAACTTTAATCCAACTCAACATTAAAATAATACATTATTATGCAGAAAGTAAAGCAGATTCTTGATAATTACTGGCCCATAGTTAATAATTATTATAGGGCAATTGTTGAAGCAGTGTCTGGAAAATGCAACTTTCTAAAAATATAAAAAGAGAAAAACCATCCAGAGGGGTTCAAAATTAACTTACATAGTTTGTATCCCATCTGGAAACACTTATGCAGTTAAAATGAAAAACATTTCAAAATCTATTTCTCCATCTTGTTTGCTGACTTGCTTTTTAGACAATAAAGTTAGAAATATCAAGATTTCCACAAAAGATCTGAGTGTGCTCAGATTGAGTTATTTTAAAATCATGAAGCAAAAGTCACATTTCCCTTTTCCATGAATTTGGATTTAGTTTCATTAAATGTACCTATCAGTATGTTCGAGAGTTTTACATTGACAGAGCGGCTTTCACAAAACAGCATTTTTAAGGCATCTTTTCCCCCCAATGTGATACTTACCCTTTTGTAGTATTTGAGTTATTCCATGAACAAAGCAGATTCATTGATGTAAAAATAAAAGGAAAAATCAGAAACTTTCTGTAGGTTTTAAAAAATGTTTCGCATCTCAAATATGAATAGAAACTTCATAGAAAGCCTGGAAAACAAGTATTGTTTTAAGAAAAATTTCTTTCTAGAGAAGATAGAATCATTGATTTCCTGGAAGAATCTTCTGATGAATCTTTTTGTCATCCTACTTGAAGATTTTCTCTCACACTTCCCCATCTTCTCTTAAGAAGTTAATTTCCTTGAGATTTGTGATCTTATGTTAATTTTGATTTTTTTTGTCAATTTTCCATGCCTTCTTGCCAACAAATTATACTAGTCTATGGTATAGACTCTGGAAAAAACTTTTATTTGCTACTTGATTTGTCTTTTTGTTATAACTTGAGGAAGAATATTTGGTGAAATTGAGTCCCTCTCTAGTTTATTATTTAAAAGTCACAAACACAACTGTATAGTAATGAAAGTGGAATTCAGATGCTAAAGTTAAAATCTGCCTCTTTCAGATGATATGGGCATTTTGTGGCCTTAATTTAGCAGCAGCACAAATGTTATTAATAATATAAACTAAACAGGCAATGTTATAAAGTGAAATTAGGTAATTCATTAGTTGGCTGGAATTATGTTTAGTTCCTTAGTTAAAATAACATTAATATTTGTTCTTGTTACAGTTGTAATTTTTCTGATCCACCCTGTATCATTCATGCAGACTTTTGATTACTTAAATTAAGGTTGCTGTCAAAAGAGAAAAAAATCCAGAATATTTTCAGATTAAAAAAGAAATACTGACTTCCTTACTTTCCCATATATTATCTTAAATGCTTATCACAATAACCTGAAGCCTCAGTTATTTTAATCTCCTATGTGTATGAGGCTTCTGATACTCAAGAGGGTAGGTAGTTTGTTCAGGGTAACAATTGCAAAATCGAGGTGACAAGGTTAAACCCATGTCATCAGACTCTGAGACTTACTCTAACGTCTTCTTGCTTCCACGCCTTGTTTTGCCTCCAGTGTCATAATTGTTTGAACCTGGACATTTCAACATATCTTAACATTTTGAGGTATAACAACCTTCCCATTCTCCAGCTCTAGTTTTCTTTGTCTTTTCCTCAAGATTTTAGAGCAGGTGATTTAAGAACCAAAGAGTCCCAAAGACTGTAGTGGGCAGCATGATACAACTTTTAGTTTATAATCTAAATCCATTGTAGGAGAGGGGGATAATTAAAGAGAGATTCCTTTATTCCATCAACACGTTAATTGTGCATCAATCAACACATTAATTGTGCATCCATCAGCACATTAATTGTGCATCCACTCCATGGTAGACATTTTTTATGGGGGCTAGGGATACATTGGTGATCACAAGAGACAGAATAACTTATTCTCTTGGAGTGTACTTTCTAGTGGAGGGCACAGATAATAAACAAGGAATATTAGTAAAATATATAGTTTGGATAAGTGCTAAGGTGAAAAATAACGCAGGAAAAGCAATAAATTAGTCAGAATAGGAAAAAGATGTTTGTAATTTTAGAAAGGGTAACTCAGAAAAACCCTCTGTGAGAAGGTGACATTTGAGTGAAAGACTGAAGGAGGGTAGCAAGTAAGCCATGCAGATGTCTTTTGGAGGAGCGTTCCAGGCCAAGGGAACATCATGTGCAAAGACTCTGAGGCTGGAATGTGCTTGACATATTCAAAGAACAGAGCAGGCCAACTGGGTGGAATGAACAGAATGAAGAAAAGAGTAAGAAATGATGTCACAGGGGTACAGATCTTATAGAACTTTATGGACCTTTGTAAAGACTTTGGTTTTTACTCTCATTAAGATGGGAGACCCTGGGGCATAGTGGTTAAGTTCAGTGTGCTCCACTTCAGTGGCCCGAGTTTGCAGGTTTGGATCCCAGTTGCAGACCTACAATACTCATCAGCCATGCTGTGGTGGTGATTCATATATAAAGTGGAGGAAGACTGGGACAGATACTAGCTCAGGGCTAATCTTCCTCGAGCAAAAAGCAAGGAAGACTTGCAATAGATGTTAGCTCAGGGCTAATCTTCCTCAGCAAAAATAAAATAAAATAAAATAGATGGGAGATACAAGAGGCTTTGCTCAATGAGTGATATTATCTGACATACATAAAAATAATCTCTCTGTCCTCTCTGACCCTCAGGAGGCTCAGGGTCAAAGTAGGGAGATCAATTAGGAGGTTCTTCAAAAAATAAATCAGATGACTCTGACCAATTTGGTGCAGATGAGGTGATGAGAAGCTGTCAGATTTAGAAGGCAGGACCTGCAGGATTTCCTGATGCATTAATTGTAGTGTGTGAAGTGGGGAAAACAGGAAAGAGCAGATTTTGGGGGGTTTGGGGAGAAACGGGATAAGATCAGGAGCTCAGTTTTGAACAAGTAATATTTGGTACCTTATTAAATATCCAGTGAAGACTAAATGGATGCTAAAGCTAAACTGACATAAGAGAGTTCAGCTCTAAGGCATTTGATCTAAGAGGAGTAGGGTTATAATCATCAAAAAACAAATATTTATTAAACTTTTTTTATGTGTCAAATGCAGTACTAGGTCCTGGAATGTAATGTTAATAAGATATAAGATTAGGGGCTGGCCCCGTGGCCGAGTGGTTAAGTTCGCGCGCTTTGCTGCAGGCAGCCCAGTGTTTCATTGGTTCGAATCCTGGGCGCGGACATGGCACTGCTCATCAGACCACGCTGAGGCAGCGTCCCACGTGCCACAACTAGAAGAATCCACAACGAAGAATAAACAACTATGTACCGGGGGGCTTTGGGGAGAAAAAGGAAATAATAAAATCTTTAAAAAAAAAAAAAAAAATAAGATATAAGATTAATAAAATCTCAAAGCATAAGATGGTTTATAGTTCATGATATAGGTGACTTAGTTATATGGCCCTCACAAACATGCAATCTTGGAAATAGGAATACTTGATCCGTTACCACATTGTTACAACTATACCTAGAAGTTTTATTTAGTTGGCCATCCTCTTAAAGGGGGTTTGGCTTTTTCATGGCTTGGCCTCCTAAAACTTCTGTTAAGGTAGACTATTCTAAAGAAGGCTATACTCGCAGCTCTTATTGGCATTTAATGTCCCTTGTTCTTTTCGTTTCTTCTTACTGATAAATTCAAGCAGTGAGTTGTATTCAAAGGGTGCTGCCTTCCTGGTATAGTATACACAAGGTGGTTGGCGTTGGTGTTTTCTGAGCTAAGCAGTAGTACCTGAAGGGTGAATTAATCACTGGGCTTTTTTGTTCCATCTTTGAGTGTTGTGTACTTTTTGTACTGATGTTTTGACATCTGGTATTCTCTTAATAACGCTGCATGGGGTTTTTTGAAGGACCTATGAAGGCACTGAGTAAAGTAAATAACATTTCTAATAATTCAACTACTCAGACAAAGGCAGGAGCTTTTTGGTTTTTTTTCGGTGTTTTAGGTCTTCAGGATGCATTTGAGAATGTATTATAGCTGCCATTTTTCCCATTATGGAAGACTGCTGTGCCGAACGTTCGTGGTTGATACTCAATCACAGCATCTTTCCTTTGAGTCAAAGAAGAGAGCAAATAGCCCTCTGTTCAGGGACCTGGGTAGCACTAACCACTCTCCACTCTCAAATAGTAAAGTAATTTAAGCTATCAGAGCTTCAACACTGCTTTAGTAGCGTCCCCTGGAGAACAAAGCAGTTAAAGCAAAATTTCATGTGGTTTTCTTTCATGATTTGAGCTCCTTCCGAGAAATATATCTAGAGTTATGCAGCAATATTTCGAAACTGTTTCATTGGCAGTGTTCTAGCAGAGTTCTTTATCAAGTAACAACTGTGAAATCGTGTCTGACAATATGAGAAGTGCTATGATTCCGGCTACAGGTGGCTCACCTGTAAGAATAATTTCCACATTTAGAATAATCTTTGTATGAAGTTTGTATAAAATATAAAAGTATGAAGTTTGAATAAAGACAAATAAAAATAGAAAACCTGGATATGTATGTATTTTTAAGGTGAGCTAACAGTTTGGGAGACAACTAAATGTGGTAACTTACATCATAAAACAAAAATCAATGTGTGTGATCTACGCAGTTGAAAAAGGTGTTAATTAGAAAAACATCTTTTTTTCAGCTAAAAACTTTCCCCATGCACATATTGCACTTCTAGTGCTTATGTATATATCCCTAAAATTTGTGCCTTTTAAAATTTTACGTAAATGGTGTCATACTGTATAGATCCCTTTGCCACTTGCATTTTTAAAAGTCTAATATTAGATTTTTAAGAAGTATCTATGTTTGTGACTATGAAACTAGAGCACTGATTTTCACTGCTCTTTAGAGTATCATTCTGTAAGTTAGCCATTATTTGTTTATTTATTCCCCTATTGAAGAGAGTTATGTCTTTAGGGATTTTAAGAAACCTCCAAAGAAAAGAGGAATTGACAGTCATAGACAATTTCTCAACTCTGCTCCAACAGCTTGGCACACTGATGTGTTGGGCCACTGTAAATTCTAAAGCTTCACAGAACTGGGTTTGGGAGAGGATAGAAGTAGAGTTTTGAATCTTAGAATAAAAACGGAAATGAGATAGTGGACAGAGCAAGGAAGATGGCTGGTATGGAGCTCACAGGAGTATTTTAACAGAGTCCAAAAAACGCAGTTTCAGTAAAGAAGTCTTCATGAGCTTTTTCTTTTTCTTAGCTCTACTATCTTTTTTATGCTGCTATCAGCGATAGTAATTCTGAATGCTTATTTTCCATCTGTGTATAACAGGCTGTATTCATGCAAAACCCTTCAAGGATCAAACTTCCTGATCTCCTTAAGCCAGTCAATATGAATATAAATCCAGTGAATATCCTCATTCTTTTAGATCTTCCATGAAATAAATGGTACACATATGTGGCTGTTCATCAGAATTAACTGGAGATCTTTGTAAAAATACATACTTTTATGAACTCAGCCTTGGAAATTCTGATAAAGGATTTATAGGACAGAGGAATTGTATTTTTTTATAAAAATCCCTGTGATTCAAAAAGCATTTCAGCTAAGACACCACTTCCCTAAGTGTATAGCTTAATTTTTTAAATAGAGTATTCCCTAGTAGGGGTTGTCAAAAATTAGTCTAAAAAAGTGATATGGGTTAAAAACAAAAGGTTTTTCCTTGAAATCTTTGGTGAGAATTAAGTTGATTTGCTTCAACTATTTATATCCTGAAAATATATGTAGCTAAGAAAGGTGCAAAAACTACTGAGACCGTGAATATCAAACTGATTCACACCTCAGAGAAAAGATAAAAAGCTTTACCTATGGATAGAAAACCCAAATAAAAGAACTTATTCATTGTCTGTGTGGAGGATATTTAGTACATTATTAAAATCATGTGTCATGAATCCAGGCCCTTATAAAACTTTTTAATTGGTTATGCATAATTGCAACTTATGATTTTTCTATTGTGTTTCCAGCACAGTGATGCGGTCCATGACCTTCTTCTGGATGTGATCACATGGGTTGGAATTTTGCTGTCCCTTGTTTGTCTCCTGATTTGCATCTTCACATTTTGCTTTTTCCGTGGGCTCCAGAGTGACCGTAATACCATCCACAAGAACCTCTGCATCAGCCTCTTTGTAGCAGAACTGCTCTTCCTGATAGGGATCAACCGAACGGACCAACCAGTAAGGAGCTGACATTGATATTACTCCAGAATTTCTCCACTTCCAGCTGTTCAATACTAGAAATATTCATGTCTGAAAATATCCTCTGTTCCAGTTGTCTAAGATAAATACTAATTTTCAGATCTTATTCAGTTTTCCCTTTCTCATGTCCCATTGTCATAAAGAGGCGGGGAATGTTATGGATGTATGAATGTACATTTCTTCAGAAATTCTCTTCATCTACTTGGCTGCTGTTTATCTGCTTGCCTGTTTAAAGAACTATGTCTCTTCATTAGTCTTTTTTTCCTTTAATTTTTAAATTACAGAGCTGAATATTGAGGAAAGTGAAATAAAATCATCCGGGGGAATGGAGGAGGATCTTTTCTAACAGATATAATTGTTATTTTTTGAAGTTTATAATATGCTTTTAAAACATAATGGTTATTATATTTAAAATTGCGTGTCTAAAATGAATTTTTTAATTGTCATATTTTGAAAAATAGTTCAAACTGTAGTTCGTTTTTAGAATATGTAAAGTCTTCCCAAATTTTGTCTGTCACTGTATTTGCTCAAGTTCTGTTCTCATCTTTAAGTGTTAACTTCGTACTTTACTACTATCTACATTTAATCATGTCAAGAAGGGAAGGGAGAGACGGAGGGAAGAAAGAAACAGCACTAGCCAACTGTTCTTGGTAAAACCAAATGAAAATTATGAATAACAGATAGCATCTAATATGTTGCACAAACTTCATGCTCACTTATAATTTTTGTGAGGCCCTTTCTATTTACTTGAGATTCGTGCACACAGGGCAAGTTTGTTCTCATGACTAAAACTGCAAATGAAAAGAAAACTTTCATTTTTTAGAAGATTTGTAGGCATAATAAATAATTCCTTCACTTATGCTGTTCTCTGCTTTATGTCCATATGTATGGAGGACTTTAGAATAAAAATGCAGTTGGCTTCATGTTTGTGATTACACATTCATGATTAATGGCTGGAAAGGGTACAATTATGACGATTATACTTTTAATTGGTATCATACACAAATGTGACAGCTTTTCCCATAAATGCATACATATGAATAAGCAATCAAAGTGCACATTTCTTCTCCCCAAAAAAGTAAAGGCTTCTGATAACAAAAATTAATAGTTGAAGTTCTAACTCTAAAAAGCAAGAAGTGGAAAACTGTGATTTTTCCAAGAAGAAATCATTTTAATCTCTTGTTAACCTGCAATTCAAATGCTTTTTGATTTTTTTCATTTAAAAACCTTATTCTTATTTTTGTTTCCGGATGTTACATATGGTATGACAAATTTCACCAAATGTGGCATACTGCACAAAACTAATTTCTGACAAGTAGCATAAGAAACAATGATTGATATGAAAAACTTGGGTAGAATGCAGCTCAGCCCAACTTGTCTTTACTGTTGTTGCTGGATGGGTGTCCTCTTCCTGCATCCCACGTAATGGTTAGGCTCTGCTTTCTCTCTAGACCCCCTCACATTTGACTTCCTTATCTCCCCTTCATTGTCATCCTTCTAACCCAATGAAATTGACTGGCCCTTTGTCTCATTTCTCAAGGATCATACTCAGCAATGAATCCATCCTCATCTGATCATTTCTATAAATTTGTTGCCCTTCTCTAGCAGGAGCTATAGTTTTTAGGTAGGATTTCTTAGAAAAACTGAAGAACTCCAAAGGGCTAACCATTTCAGGAACTGACATAAGAAAATGAATGTATGGTCATCTAAAGCTTGTGGTAACTTAGAAACTTTGCCAACATAAGGGGTGTCTGCCCTTTTTTGGGGGGGAAGATTAGCCCTGAGCTAACATCCTCCACCAATCCTCCCCTTTTTGCTGAGAAAGACTGGCCTTGAGCTAACATTCCTGCCCATCTTCCTCTACTTTATATGTGGGACACCTGCCACAGCATGGCTTGACAAGCAGTGCATAGGTCTCCACCCAGGATCTGAACTGGCAAACCCTGGGCCACTGAAACGGAATGTGTGAACTTAACCACTGTGCCACCAGGCCGGCTGGCTGCCTTTTTTTGACCAAGTTTGTCTAGACTAACATTTAGTACAATAATAAAAAATGAGAGAAAGAAAACAATTCTGGAACACTTTATTTTAACCAGACGTACTTTCACACTTGTGCACCGTGAGCTTCCCAATGCCACCTTAAATCCTTTCTGAAACAAAGTAGGGAAGAGATAAACAAGCAATTAATAATAATTAATCCACAATTAATTATATTATTTAGTTTTAAGAGCTTTTAGCCTCCTTGTTTTTAATGTTTCTCTTTCATTTACAATTGAAGAACTTAATATGTTAGTACACATGTGATTATCACCAAGAAAAAGATCTATTTTAAAACCTTTAGACTAATCTTAGTAATAATTATCAATGGGCGCTTATTAGAACTTTTTCCTAAATGTTATGATCTCTTCTTATTATAATGCTATGCTGTCATCCATAAGCCATTATTAATAAAATGTTAAATATAGTTTTCAAGGTAGGTTATATTAAGTTTTGATATCTGAATTTTAAGAATCTCGTCTACATTGTTCTTTTGCAGACCTATTTTATTACTGCAGTCTTGATAAATAGTTTAATTTTGTGGCAGTTGATGATGTATCATTTGGTAATTATTTGGCTGAATTGTTGTTCCTTTTTTAGATTGCCTGTGCGGTTTTTGCTGCACTCTTACATTTCTTCTTCCTGGCTGCCTTCACCTGGATGTTCCTGGAGGGCGTGCAGCTCTATATCATGCTGGTGGAGGTTTTTGAGAGTGAACATTCCCGCAGGAAATATTTTTACCTGGTTGGCTATGGGATGCCTGCGCTCATTGTGGCTGTGTCAGCCGCAGTAGACTACAGGAGTTATGGAACAGATAAAGTGTGAGTTTATGTTTTCTTTCCTTTTTTTCTCTCTTTTTAAATCTGGTTGAAATAAAATCTTTGGATTTCCTTGGAAATTAAGATCTTTATATCACCTCACAGCAATAAATGATAGAACTGGAGAAGCAAATGTAATTCAACTCATGATTTTACTTTTGTTATGATGTAAAAAGAGAAAAAAATCCCTGAGATTCAGTATGATGCCATTTTAAAACAGCCTAATTTTTCCGCATCTGTGTCTTAACCTTGCGTAGTTATAAAGAGATGATCATTTTAATATTTTTCAGAGCCTTGAGACATTTGTTAAATGAAGAACTAGCTATATGGAAAACTGGGTATTCAGAGGCTGGTGTAATCTCTGACATTAATGGCTTCTCTTCTTCCTAACCTGTCGGTTCTAGTCACTGGAAACACATTTATAGCATTAATAGGAAGATAGACTATAAGAGCAGGGGCAGCTTGTGTTTTTCCTTTGTTTTTACCTATTGGGGTATAGTGATGAATTTTATTTTCAACATACCTTCAAATTGCTGAGACATACACATAGAGATGTCCAGCATACTGGAAAGGAATTCAGCGAAAAATATTTTTATAATCCACAGCAGTGTAACAGTTAGGATCCTAAGAATGAATGAAAGTTTCAATAGAAAAAGATTAGAAACAAGACCAAGATGGATCTCTGATGAATACCCACATTTAAGACACAGATTAAAGAGGAAAAATAAAAATAGAGAAAGAGAAGAGATGACTAAAGCCTTGAAAGTGAACCATGAGGAAAGTGAGAAGAAAGTTTCAAGAGGGTGATTCAAAACACCACCCATGGTGTTTTAAAATGTCAAAGGTAATTCAAGTACGATAAGCTCTGAGGAAAAATCATTTGCCCTTTGCAACAACTATTTTGATAAAGTGCTGGAAGCAGAAGCCAAATTGGAAGGTGTGAACAGATAAGTCAGTGGCGAGAAGGTAGAGTGTTCAAGTATTATCTACACCCTGAAAATGTCTGCTTGAGAAATAGTGAAAATATTAACTTGTAATCACAGTGATGAAGAAGAATTTTAAAAAGTGAAGTCCCTAGAATGTCGAGGGTGGGAAGAATCAAGATAATAGGAGATTAATAGAGAGAAAATATCTTATGCCTCATTTGTATTATATATATAGGTTGAATGAAAGGGAAAGGTTGTAGGGGGATAGAAAGGTATAAGATTAGGAAAACCTTTATTTAGAACTGAAAGTGGCCTTAGAATTCACTTAGTCCAAGGCATTAATTTTACAGATCAAAAAAATCAAGAACCATATAAATTAATTGCCTTGCCTGTGGTTATGGAGCCAGATAATGGCAGACGTGTGATAAAACAAGTCAGGTTTATTTCCACTAAACTAGGATGTTTTTAAAATAGTGAAATGACCTCTCCTGGGGTGAGTGTGAAGGAAAGTACAGATAAGATAAATTTCAAAGCGGAGGGACTTTTCCATCAAGTAGGAGATGCTGACTCTTGCTGAGTGAATAGGTGAGGTCACATTGAGAGGACAGGAGATTTGAAAAGCTCTGAAATGAGCACTATGGAAAAATGTGTTAAGGTGCCAATTAAACATTAATACAAAGATTTCCAAGCAGTAGTGAAGGCTCAGATGAGGTTAGATACATCAATTTGCACAGAAGGTAATAAGCCAAATTTCATGACTTTCCACCAGCAATCAGCAGCCTGAATATGCTGCCAATAAAGCAGCTCGCTTCCCAGAAGAGAGGATTCATAAGGTGGGAATGACAAGAAAAGGACTCCAGGAGTATTGGGAGCATAGTTAAAATAGAATATGTGTTTGTGCAGAGGCACCAACAATGTCAGTAAAAGAAGACCGTGTCATTTCTGTTGAATTTTTTTCTGGAGTACAGTCACAGGCTATATAAAGCCATTTGTCTAAATGTAACTAATAGGAATTATTTCTTAATATAACCTTTATGAATTGTGATCAAATCTGTGTTCATTTTGTGGATCCCAGTGACAACTGTGGAGCAGATTAGGATTAGATAAAAAATTATCTGGGTTTGCCTCTAAAGACATCTTAGGGGAGAGGGATTAGGTAGGTCATAGGATCTTTAAAACTAACTTTCATTGATATAATTCACATACCACAGAATTCAGTCTTTTAAAGTATACAGTTCAATCATTTTTAGTACATTCACAGTGGTATGCACCCATAACCACTATCTAATTTTAGCACATTTTCATCACCCTAAAAAGAAACCCATTAGTGGTCATTCCCCTTAGATCATAGGACTGTCATTTTCATTAATGCATTTCTCCTCAAAGAAATTAAATTGGATGTTACCATTATTTGTGACCTTATATGATTTCAAATATTGTTCTGAAGTAGCTCAGTTTTGCTCTCTTGCAGTTCTTCATTTGCATTTATTTTTGTTTTATGTTGATATTTTCCTCTTTAGATATTTGCAGATTTTCCTGTTACTGAAATGACTCAACTTATTTGCTTTGTGTTTTAGTCATTTATTTTGACACAAATGTCATTTTCTGGATAGTAGGAATCCATCTTTTCTTAGAATCAATAATATGTGGTCTCTTGTGACTTTGTTAAAGCTTTGGCCATCGTTGTTTGAATTTCCTGCACCATAACTGGAAGCTCTCCTTTACTGTCGTTAGTACTGTGTGGGAATAGAGGCTAATTTATTGCCCAGGCACTGATTTAAAACAAGCCTTAATGATAGTTCAGTTTCGCAATTATGATTTTTCCTAACAGAGAGAAACAAAACAGATATAGAGAAAGGGGAGGGTAGATGAAAGAGGGAGAGAAAAGGATAGGGAAAATTGCATTAAAATTCTGTCACAGGCAGGCAGAAAGCATTTAGAGTCGCGTTTGTACATTTTAAAATAAATTGTCCACAGACAGACTTTCAGAATACGTGAAAAAAATGTTTAACTTCTACCCTTTGGGAATTCATCCAACCCAATATCTATACAGTGCTATTTGGCCCTTTGAAGGAGCCCATGTTGAAAAAAAGAAATATTATTCAGTCATTTGTATTTACTTGAGAAGCTGAAATGAACGGGTCACGTTTCCATCAGGACTTTCATCAAGATATCTTCTAAGAAAAATATAAGCAACGAATTTTTATACAACTTGAAGGATTTCTGCATATAAATTATATATCTTGTAAGGATTTCTGCATATAGAATTATATATCTTGTTCCTTATTAGCAAATCTTTGATGTTCCAGTTTTTGTTACTGTGTTTGTTGCTTTTATTTTATTTCAAATGGCATTTCCCTCTCCGTGCTTATCATTTGATGCTTTGTTTTCATGTAAGTCTACTATCTCAAGTTTGGGGAGTCTTTTTCTTTTTTCTTTTCTTTTTTTCTTTTCTTTTTTGCCAGTATTACCTTCTAATGTGCTACATTGATTTTATTTTAATACTAATATATATAGTTCACAGTCTTAAATAAACTGGAATTAGCCAGAATTCAGAGACATTTTGTCAGCCATTTTTAATAAATTCTTATTAAGCTCAATACAAAAATTGAAAATTTTTGTGTCTGGCAAGTCTCTGTCACTTATTTTTGGAACTTTATTACTATTAAATTTTTACTCCTCAGTCTCAATCACTTAGAGTACATCTAGAATAAAACCATTGAATATATGTTACAATAATCCAAATAGTAGACATTTCTTCCTTTTCTCTCTTCTTAATATACTTAATTGTATTTTATTATACTGACGATGAGGTTTGATTTCTGAAACCTTTAATAATAATGGTGATAGTTTACATTTCCAAAAAATAGAGAATCATATTAATGGTAGGAGATAAAATTGTTTTTGTAGGTTAAATAAATGTTATTTTGGTACAGATAGATGTAACTATCATATTCCATCTGGCTGCTGGATTAGCGTGTGTTTTTCTATGAAATGTTATTAGGGCTGTTGAGTTGATTATTATGTACAAAACACATACTCACACACAAAGCATACATAATTTGATTTTGAGAAGTTTGCTTATTTTGCCATCAATTTGCAATGCTTGTAAGAGAATCTTATTATTTTCTGATGTTTATGAAATCTTTTTATCTGTACTGACATTATTCTCGAGAAAGTACTTAGAATTACGTTTAGTACTATAATTAGACATTTAAAAAATCCAATTAAAAGACCAATACAGTCATTTTTAAAAAAAAATAACTCTCAGCTAGTGGAACACAGGTCTAAATTGCAGTGTTAACAATGGGCATTTATTCCATTTTGTCTCTGTTTTCATATCTTCTCTTAGTTTCTCTTATCCTGCTATTCATATGGATATTTAGCACAGCCAGCCAGTGTGCTACTGTCAGAAGATAAAGGCTGGCATTGACTTAACGATAATTCAAACAGGACTGATTTGGAAATTCAGTGCTAAATACTTTGATTTTATGACCTGAAACTAATCAGTTCATTTAAACTTTAATTACCTCAATATTACCGAAAATGCAAACTGAACAGTTCATTTTTATTTAAAGAAAAAACTCAAATTTATAGTTTATAGCGCTTTCCTCACAATCTAAGTACACAATGACAGAAGCCATCGTTAGCATGATGGATAGATTGGAAAAGGATTGGAAGTACGTTCCAGGAGGATGGAGGGTACTGGGAGGAAGTACAGCCCAAGAATCACCTAAGAGTTCAAGATGGGCTTGAAAATTGGTAAGGGATTTCTGGAAGATGTAGCTTAGGTCATGAACATTTATAATAGATCAGAATATCCTTGAGTACTAGAATCGATAGCCAAGCTCTTAAAAATAATTGAAATAAAATTTTATGATCTGAAAATTATTATAAATCATCTATTAAGTCTTAGATTTGTCTCCGTAGCGCACTAGTTTAAGAACAGCTCTAAAAGAGGTCATTTTCCCTCTGCCAGTTAAAGCCCCCAAATTTCTTTATTTTCATTTCATTATCTAAGTAGCATAATCATTTGGGTAGAAAAGTGATTATTGACTTTTAAAAATACCAAATTACGGAATTATTCAAGAAAGATCCTAGCAAAGGAACATTGAACTGGACAGTATCTGCAAATTATATGCACAGGTTTATGTAGTACATTTCACAATTTCTTAGCTCTTCAACTCACTGATAGAAAATTCTATATTCATTTGGAGTGTTTCTCTAAGCATATTATCATATGATGTTGTAAAATGTTGTTTCTTGTAACATTTCATTGACATGAAGCATTTACCTTGTTGAACATATTATCTCCAGGTTTATTGGACTCTAACATGACCAGTGGGAAATAGTACAGATAATGAAGTGTTTCTCATTAATATATCAAGATAATCATTCAATATGTATGTGGGGAGTGCTGTGTATATTTACATGTTATTTTATTAAAGGCCAAGAGCATTTTTCACATGTATGTGTATATTTTACGTGTACTGGAGATTGAGGTCTTATTGTGTCATCATTTTATTACCCAGGAACCCTATGATTGCACAGAAAAATTATCACCATATGTAGGAATTTGGGGCTGAGAGTAATTTTTCTGTTAAGGAGTTAGCCATACCGAAAGTATATCAAAGAACATCAGGACTGCTCTCTTGTTATTATCAAATGTGATTAAATGTTGGCCTTAAAGTTGAATGTTAAACATGAGTTCTTATTGGAACCAAGGAAATATGATAACTTCCACATCTGGAGATCACTTTATATCATAACTTCACCCACTAGAAGGTTGCAATTAAAAAGACAGATATTAACACGTTGGTGAGGATGTGGAAAAATTAGAGTCTTCATATTTTGCTGGTGGCAGTATAAAATGGTGCAGCTAGCTACTTTGGAAAACAATTTGACAGATCTTCAAAATGTTAAATATAGTTATCATATGCTGGTATGATATAGTATCATACCATATCATATCATATCATATCATATCATGTCATAGCAGCCATTCCACTCCTAGGTATTTACCTAAGAAAAATGAAAACATAGATTTACTCAAAAACTTGTATATAGCAGCATTGTTATATTAGCCAAAAAGTGGAAACACCCAATATCCATCAACTGATGAAAAGATAAATAAAATACGGTACAGTCATGTGCCACATGACAACATTTCTGTCAATGATGGACCACGTATGTGACAGGGTCCTGTAATGTATAGCCTGGGCATGTAGCAGGCTGTACCATTGAGGTTTGTGTAAGTATTGTAGGGGAGGAAGAAATTTCCCTCTACCCTTCTAGGTTCTTCTGGCTGGTCTAAGAGTTAAATTGACATGAGACAAATTAACAGGAAAAAAACAAACAAAAGTTTAATAAGATGCATACATGGGAGAAACCCAGGAAAACTGAGTAACTCACTAAAATGGGCAAATCTCTCAGCTTAAATACCCATCCTCAGCTAAAGACAAAAGAAGATGTAGAGGTGGGGAGAGTCAGGGACTTCACAGGGAAGGAAGGTAATTCACAGGTAGGTGAAAAGGAGCAAACTTTTGGAAAACAAGTCTTTGGCCACACAGAAACAGAACAACGCAGAGGGGAGCCCAACAAACAGGCTTTTCTAGGTTACCCCCTGTCTACCACTTAGTTCATGTTATGCTAAGGTGATAGCTCGCTTCCTGAGACAGGTGTTTTATCTGAATTCTTTTAGACAGCTAAAGGGGAGGTAACTAGAAAAACTTTGAGTCCTTTGTTTCTTAAAAGTAATCAACCTAAGATAATCCTCATTTAAAGAGACACATTTTGAGGCGGCAAATTTTGTTCCTGACGTTCAGTACACACTGTGATGTTCACAGGACAAAATTCTCAGAACGAGTCCCTATCATTAAATGACACATTACTGTATATCTATATGATGGATTATTATGTGGAAGTGAAAATGAATGAAGCATTGATACATGCTACGAAGTGAATATACCTTAAAAACATTATGTTAAGTGAAAGAATCCAGTCACAAAAGACTGCACATTGTATGATGCCATTTATTTGAAATGTTCAGAATAGGCAAATCTTTAGAGACAAAAAGTATAGTGGTTGCTAGGACTGGGAAGAGAGTGGGGAAGCCCTTAGGAGTGAATATGGTAGAGACAATGGAGAGTGACTGTAGATGGGCACAGGTTTCATTGTAATGCCGTGAAAATATTCTAAAGTTAGATTATGGTAATGATTTTGAAACTTTTAAATATACTAAAAACTATTGACTTTGTACACTTTAAATGGATGATTTACAGTATATAAATTATATTGCAATAAATCTGTTTACTAACTAAAATTTTTGCTAACTTATCAAGAGATGACCTTATATTTAGAAAGATATAATATTTTTACTTGAGACATGCTTCAGCAATCTGGGCTTTAAGTACAGCATATAAATTTTTCATCTATTCCTTGAGAATTTATGACTGTCCACAAAGCTATAGCTTTTATTTATTTTATAACTTTTATCTTTATTCTCTTTGAGAAACACATTGTGGCCCCAGGGACTTTGGAGTTAAGTAGACTGGAATGAAATTCAGGTTGAACTAATTATTAGCCATGTGGCTGTGGGCAAGTCACTTATTTTCCCTGAGTTTCACTTTCTAATCTGTCATGTGGGGGTTATTATATAAGTACCTTGCAAGATTATTGCAAAGTTTGAAACTATGTGTTTGTGACTGTGTGTTTGAGTATATACATATGTATATGTGTGTGCATATATATGTATAAAAATTTAAGTATCTATGTATATAAAGTGGCATACATAAACATTTATTAAGTTAGAGCTATTATTAATACTGGTACTATTATTTGGCTGATACAAATGAAGGAATACAAACTTTATGATTAGCAACATTGTTTTAATTATAAAATGAATTGTATTAAAATCATCCATTTATAAGAGTAGTGATCACAGTTGTTAATGCTACTGCCTCCTGTTAATTTAAACAACATGGGACCATTGGAATTATTCCAACATTTAATATTAATAAATTATAACAGCGCCATTCTTACCACTGTGGTCCACCATAAAAATGTAGGATGGGGCTGGCCCTGTAGCATGGTGGTTAAGTTTGGCATGCTCCACTTTGGCAGCTGGGGTTCGTGGGTTCAGATCCCAGGCGCAGACCTACACCACTAGTCAGTCATGCTGTGGTGGTGACCAACATACAAAATATAGGAAGATTGGCACAGATGTTAGCTCAGGGCTACTCTTCCTCAAGCAAAAAAAGAGGAAGATTGGCAACAGATGTTAGCTTAGGGTGAATCTTCCTCAGCAAAAAGAAAAAAAAAGTAGAATGTATTTTACTGAAGAAATAGTGAAACCCTTATTTAAAAAAAATAACATTGAGAACATGAAGACAACATAACCTGTATTTGATGTATTAGAGCCAGTGTGGAATTCTAATGTTCAAAACTGAAGCTAAATCACAAATGCTAGTCTTGACTACTACTGATCGCACTCCATTCCTGTATTACTCTGTCAACCTTTTTTCCAGTTCATGCACTTGGTCACAAAATGTTTCAAGATTAGATGCATGAGTGTCCTGTGATCAAAATGGCATTAAAGAAATTTTTAGATATATTACCTAGTGAGCTTATTATACTTCACGTTTGTATCTGTCTCTTTTCCTCTTCTCTTCCTTCTTTCTTGCCCCAATTCTCGTTATTCCTTCTTTTCTCTGTCAAGCTTGCCAGATATATGTAGTACAAATATAGAGATATATGTAGTACAAATATGGTGCAGGGAAAAGAAGAGTACATAGTTTACAAACTCTTGTAAACAACCTGATAGAATGAAGCCTTATAAATTTCATGTTCTAATAATAACCAAGGATTTTGTCTATCATTTAGGGTCCTGAAAAAATTAAGCAAATACCCTTGCTAATTTATAGTACTTCGAAAAACTTGTTAATAGTCAGATGTCTACTTTGATAAGAGTATATTAAACAGGCAACAAAACAGAATGTATCCTAAAGTATTTTAAGGTCAATATATTAAACATGCTAACTTTGAATAAAAACTACACTCTGATAGTGTTACTGGTTCTAAAAGCATTTTAAAACATGTTTCATGTGATATTTATATATGTTGCACAACTGGCCTTACCATTTTTCTAAATACAGAATCATGTGCTTTTAAAATGACTAATGATAATAAAATGATGAGTAGTTTAATATTAGAAGAGAGTAAACTTTAGAAGTATGATTTTCTATGGTCCTGTTTTGAGAAATTAATTTAGTTCGTTATTTTATTTTTCTCTTTTCTGATTAAACATGATGGTGGTACTTGTTGGATTGGTAATTGACATTTTTATGGAAGACTGATCCAGATATCCACATCTTTATTATTTAATTTGTAATGATGTTTCCTATATTTTGGAAGAGAATAATTCTGAAAAAGAGTAATAATTTATTCTTATCATTAGCACAAGAGTATTCTTTAGAGTATTCAACCAATAAACTTGTATTAATGCAGTAAGTCTTCATCACATATATAACAATACCTGCTGCTGTTATAATTTGTAAAAAATGCTACAAAAAGAATTTTAATGACATTTTTATATT
This sequence comes from Equus przewalskii, assembly GCF_037783145.1. Lineage (NCBI taxonomy): Eukaryota > Metazoa > Chordata > Mammalia > Perissodactyla > Equidae > Equus > Equus przewalskii. The sequence goes on along the minus strand of NC_091833.1, from coordinate 71,755,711 downwards.
AGATAAGTGAAAAAGTCAAGGTTTTGTTATATGACAAGTGCTCCTCTGAATTCCAGAATATATCCGGTATCATAAGATTTTTCAGTATTGCTTCAAATAAACGTGTAGTATGGTCAGAATACACTTGCTTTTTCAACTGCAGGTCATCTCTTGTTACAGTACTACTATAAACATAACTTACAGTTTTATGCGTGTGACAGAATTTCTTTTTAAAAAAGAAATTGGCATAACTTAGAAATTAAACAAGAATGGCCTATTAAAATTAGTGATTTCACAAATTAAATGTTGCTTGGTAGATAAAAGCAATTTTCAGATAAATCTTATTCTTCAGTAGCAGGTCTATCTGGCCATTTGCAGACTGGACTTTATTTTTCTTAGCGCAGTAAGTTGTTCCTGCAGTATTTGTTTTACTAATCTAGCCCGGTCTCGCCTTAACCAGTGGTTTTGCATTGTATCCAAGCGGCATTGAATCACCTAGGCTTATAGAATGCTATAAAGTGCAACATATGTGCCTAGGCATGCAATACACACCCCACGTAACATAATATACATGTAATATACACTCCTTCACCTTAATGCCAGAGTGAATTGTTTCAGCATTGACACATGGAATTCAGGGCGGGAATCATGCAAACTTTTAAGGTAGTTAATGGGAAAGATGGGAAATATAGAAAAATGGGAAATACAGAAAGCCTTGAGAAATTCAGCATGTGGCCAAAAACAACAGCAGGTGTGGCCATATGGCAATCAAATTAGAAAAAGGATTCTTGCCACACTGCCTTCCAGAAGATAGTCAAGCCCAGGAGGCCCTCATGGAGGGATGATTTACTCAGTACATTTTAAGTGTTTCATATTGCCTCTTTCACTGTTCAATTCTGAAGGGAATTTAAATTTATTGTACCAAAGAGATATTGAAGAATTTTCTTAAGGAATAAAAATAATAACTTTCAAAGTAATTTCATGTCCACATTTAGAGATCACTATGCCAAAAGCACATTTATTTGCAAATAAAGCATTTGCTAAGCTGAGACTGTTTTCAAAAAGGTAAAGCATTGTAAGGCTAACATTTAATGACGTTATTTTATTTTAACAAAACATTTGGTGATATAATTTAAAATTTTAAAATTCCATACTTAGTCCAAGATACGCTGTAACAATATAACTAAAATTATTTCTTTAAGAAGTCGTTAGCCTGTAGAATAACATCTTTTAGAAGTTCTTGAAGCACATTTTCCCTTAAAAAGAATTTGCTAAAAATGTGTTTTAGTTCTCAGATTAGCTCTCGAGAACTTGTTTGACCTACAAAATGACAGGGACTGTACTATTAACAGTTGATTTTAAATGTGTTATTAGTATTGTATCATGTTGTTATAATTTCAGCAACTTTCTTGTCCTCCGTGGGGTTGGGAGGAAGGGGGCTGAGTGGGTTCTAATCTGGGGAAATGTCCATGCTTTGTCCTTTACCGTTTTTGTCTTGAGGGAAAATATAGTTTTTGTTGAGAAGCCAGAGAGACCTGTGAACATTTCCCCTGCTCTGGTACCCCCCCACCCCCTGCCCAAACACATTCCTTTATTAGGGTGGTAACAAACTAGCAGAATGAAGACAATGTTCATAGTTCAACCTCGAGTTCTTTGGTTTGTTTCTGTTTATTGGCAACATCACACTCTTATTTTTCATGACCAAATTTTTTTGAACAACGGCACAATAGAAAGATAACTAATTATTCAAACTAATGGCTAATAGTTTAACGATTAATTGCTTCCCTAACACCCTTGTTTCAAATGGGATTATATGTTTATTTTGAATAATGAGAAATTATCTGTATGAAAATACGAACTTGTAGTCAGTTTCTTACTGGAGTACAAGTATTATATTTCTATTTAAGTTAGTTTATATGTATTTAACACATTAGAAGGAGGCCAGATTTTGTTGTTTTGAAATTGATTTTTTTCAGAGAATTGGGTTTCTTTGCTTCTTGGTTTTTGTTCTTTTGGCTTAAAAATCTAGCCTTTAATCTTTTTAAAAAAAATTTCAAGTTACAAGAAAGTGAAAAAATAAATAAAATAAACATCACTGCCTCCATGACACAGATGTTAAAACTGTTAGTATTTTGGCACATTGCTTTCAGTAATTATTAAAATAAGATGTATGGCTAAAGCCCCTTTGGTCCACTTCTAGTCCTCTCTGCATTCATGTAAAAGGCAACCACTAACATGAGGTTGGTGATTTTTGTTCCCCTTTCCATTTAAAAAAAATTACATGTATATATGTATCTATCATAAATATAGTATATTATTTTAAGTAATTGAAATATATATATACCAATATATTAATCACACACTTAAAAATATATATTATATAATAATACTATATGTTCATATAAATATATATCAATCACATACTAAAAATAATACTGTATATTATATATATATATGTTAAAAGGTATGTGGTATATATTCTTCACTTTGCTCTTTCACTTAACTTTGTTTTTGTGATCTATCTTATTGACATCTGTAGACTACTTCCTTGCTTTTAACTGTTTTATAACATTTCATCATATGAAAAGAAAACATTTTATTTATCCCTTCCTCTTTTGATGGACATTTATAAATTCTTTCCTTAGCAGCTTTTCTGGTATTCCATTATTGCTGAGGTTTAAGTAACATTTTCATAATGACAGAAACATTTAGCTACTTAGGATTTGCAGGTTTAGACTACTTAGCAAACCACTCTCGAATATTTTCCACTGGAGATGTTTTCTTTTTTAATTATGCCTCAAATATAGCAAAATGGCAAATAATTCAAGATATGATTTTTAACATCAAATGTAATTTGTTCAAAATTTACATTAATCTTTCTCATAACTAGTCACTTCCATTTTGTCTTCCTGTCATCCTGAAGAATGAAAATGTAATTTCCCAGGGGCTTTAAAAATTGGGGGAGTATTAAATGTAGCTGAAATTAAGTGATTAATAATTTACTTTTGGGTCATGAATCAACTTCATGGGATGCTAAGGATCATTTGCAAGCCCAGAAGCACTAGCAGTAACAATGCACTTTTTAAGACTCAGGAACTCTCAAAGGTTGGCTGCCCAACCTAATTAAACTTCAATCTTCTGATACCAAATTTATTTCTTCTTTGTACTGAATTTCCTCAGATCTTCTTGACAGGAAAATGTCACTTTCCCTGACAGCTGATAGACAGGTTATGTAGCACCATAATTGGAGAGAAAAGGATAGCTTAAAGCTACTCGATTTAATGGCTATGCGTATGGCTTTTTCGTTCTTTCCTTTACTTTTTTTTAAGGTTTCTGTGACAGACTCAAAGGGCCTTCGCAAATAGGCCCAGTGCCATTTTTTTCCTGCTTCCTCCGGGGGTAATTATCTTACTCCATCAATAGTGCTGTCAGAAATTGGGCACATAATTCAGCATTTAAATGAACAAGCAATGTAATATTTCCTGTCTCCCAGTGGAATGCACTGCAGCTCACATTCTTCTCTGTCACTCACTCACTCTTGATGTATGTCCCATACCAGTCCTTGAAGGCCTTCTCTCCCTTGTGTTTCATTGCAGATGTTGGCTCCGACTTGACACCTACTTCATTTGGAGTTTTATAGGACCAGCGACCTTGATAATTATGGTAAGAACTCCTAATTAACTATGTGTTTCCCAGGTCAAGAAATAAAACTTTCACTATCCCTGTACTGGCTATCTTTAGTTTACATAGATTAATTTGAGGAATGCATGTACTTATTTGACCCTACATAACTCAGGCAATTAGACACTCATTATAGTCTACTTTTATATTGTAAAATACTTAATCAAAACCGTTGGGAAAAGAAAACATGCATTTGCAAGAGTTTATGCAGTGCTATAGCTCCTCAGGAGCCTAATCCAACATAATCCATTTGGTTTTATAGGTTTTTGGACAATGGTGACTTCAAGTTTGACAACAATACATTTCCTTTCTTTTTCATTTGGATAATTTGAATTATGAATGGAAACAGAAATTGGGATGCTTTTCCTGCAAAGTACCTTCCTGTTCCTTCCAGTTTTGTTTTATATTGTGTATATTGAAAAATTTTAAATTTAGAAGGAGGTCGCTTTAGACAGGCACAAACAAACATTCTGTAGTCATTCTTTTTTATTTGTAGATGCATAAAATCTTGATTTCAAATCTGATTTATTTATCCTAATTTAGATATAATTGTTGGTATCATTAACATACCTATCATTTTAAAATACAAAGTTGCTATCCATTTTTTGAATAAAATAGCCACTTGATTTTGAATAAAATGTAGGTCTACCGTTCATTCTCTGAAATCCTGTGGGCCAGGTATATTTTGAAGTTCAGAAATTTTCCAGACTTTAGAAAGGTAACATGTGCATGTACTGCATATTATGTAGTGTCCCTCGTGGGGAATAAGCAGTTGCCCAAAATCAAACATATCAACCGAGACTCACAGTAGGGACTAGGCAGGACTCTGAAACCAAACACAGTAATAATTCAGCAGGAAAAAATAGGAAAAGTAAGAGCAAATAGAATAAAGATATGAGGAGCCTTATGTCCATGACAATCAGGTTTCCCCACCAAATGGTTCAGTTCTGGTTAGGCTTTTTGGCTACTCAATGAATGTTTTAAAACTTTCACTTTCAGAGTTTTTGGATTTGATAAAGGATTGTAGACCTGTATCCTTGAGAGAACTTCAGTGGGCCTTAGAATTGGACGTTCCTGGTCCCCACCAGTCCCAAGTTCTGAAATATATAAACAAATCAGGTGATAAATGGCAATTCAATATGTGATTTCACTTCAGTTTACATACATGTAATATACAAGATTTACACTGGAGTGTTTTTTTGTTTTGTTTTAAGTCATATGCTCTCTCTGTAATATAACAATCTCATTGGTGGTTACCTCTCCTTAAATCCTAGTTTATTTTAACATCAAAATTTAACCAGCATTTTATAATCCTTTTGATGTAGCTATTCAAAAATATATTGATTTTAATATTTTTGTTTTTGTATTGTAGCATTTGAAAATATATCCCTTAATGATAAATTAGGGCCATGTGCAGAGGGTGGAAATAATTACACACCTAGAATAATTATTGTGGGTTTTTTTAAAGGTATGCTTGGCTTTGAGTTGTTCTGCAATTTCCACAGTATCTTTCCCACTGCTGCTGATTTTGTATTTGGGTGTATTTGCCCTCACAGTGCTTTATAACTCATTGGTATCCCAATTCCCCAAACTGACTTCTTGCCTTTACTAAAATACTAGGCAATCATCTATGAATCAATCCCTTTAAAAGTATAGTGAGAGCTAATTTCCCAAAACAACTCATTTGTTATGGAGAATAGACTTACTTTTTTTCTACTGCAGCTATGCTATATAATAATACCTTTTATATTCCAGCTTAATGTCATCTTCCTTGGGATTGCTTTATATAAAATGTTTCATCATACTGCCATTCTGAAACCTGAATCGGGCTGTCTTGATAATATCAAGTAAGTGATTTTTCTTTTTGTTTTCTTTAGGCTGCCTTACTTTTGTACTTTAAACTATCCTTACTTTTAATTGTATTGAAATCTTATGACAAAATGTTAAAGATCAGTGTGTTGTCTTTGCTGAATAACATCATTTATTGACTGTTGAGGTGACTTGATCAGCTTGAAAATAAGTATAATGAAGCTCTGTCTTCAAAGAAACTTTTTCCCCCAAACTCTGATTTAGAACATACTAAGGTTTGAATATACATTTATTTCTTTTCTCCTGAAAGCAATTACAAAGCTTCTGGATCTGGATGAACTCTTATTTCTTAGAGTAATAACCACATCAGTTCCAAACATTCCATGTTCCCTGTAGGGGAGGAAGATAATTCTTCTACCCTCTAGGTCCTTTCAGCTGATCTAAGAATTAAATTGACATTGGACAGGATAACAGGAGAAAATCAAACAAAGTTTAATAACATGTATACATAGGAGAAACCCAGAAAAACTGAGTAACTTACCAGAATGGCTGAAGCCACCACCTTAAATACCATCTTCAGCCAAAGACACAAGAGGATGTTGCGGGTAGAGTTTTGGGACTTCAAAGGGGAGGAAGGCAATTTAATGGAGATGGAAATGCAAATGTTTGATAAACATGTCTTTGCTGGGCCATCTATAGACAGTGTGACTGAACTTTGATAAAAGTGGGTTTGCTGGTGGCTTTCTGTCTATCACATCTATTTTACACTATACTATAGTTATCTTATGGTATTAGCTTCTTCCTGGAACAGGCCTTCTATCTTAAATTGTTTTAGGCAGTCAGGGGGAAGGTCAAAGTTTCTTGCAGAATCTTTGTTCTTAAAAATAATCAAGCCAAAGAGACATGTTTTGGGGTGGCCAATTCTGATCCCCACACCCTGTTCAGAGGAATGTGAAGAGAGCCAGATAGTGGCAACTGCAAGTACCAAAAGGGGGGTTTTATACCACAAGAAAGGAATCCTGAAATTATTAATCTGGGTGTTTATAACAGAATTGTTATACAGCTGCCCTCCTCCTCTCCTGAGAGAAGAAGAGAGACTTCAACTCCCTAATGTAAAATCCTTTGGAATATAAATATATGGCTTTAGGCTTTACCCCCCTTTGAAATGTTGCCGTGGGCGGTAAATCCCTCCAGAAGTCTCTCACTATCTATTCAGTTATCTTTTAACTTCCCAGATTTGTCTTTTAACCCAAATTCTACTTTTCTATGCTCAGAGAAACTTAGCCATTCAGAGAGATGAAAATATTCACATTTGCTTTCCACACCAATAGTGCTTCCTTTATATACACAGAAAAGAAACTGATTTACATTTTCTGAAAAAGAAATAGAGTTCCTCAGTATAACCAAAGAATCTATCTTGTTCCCTTAGAGGCTGTGACATTTGAGAAAGATAGTAATGTGGAGATATACTTTGGTCCTTAATATATGTTATGTATTTAATTGTATTTGTATATAATTTGCCTATGTTATGCGTTAACTTGGTTAAATATTTGCGTTTAAATAAATGTACTTTCAGAAGTTTCATGAGGTCACCTTGACTTTCATGTGCTGCTGACATTCTCCTTGAACTACCTCAGATGTCAGCTCTGTCACCCATTTTCCATCTTTCTACATTTACTGCCTGACATAGTTCCTTGCCCATAGTAGGCCCTCAATGAATGTTTACAGGATAAATTAATACATTAAAGACTTTAGTGACAAAAGTGTAGTAACATTAAATGGTTAATTTTATTGAAGGAATCATCTGTCTTAGTTAATTTAAAAGGATAGCTATGGAATTAGAAAAAATAATAATCTAATGGAGCAAACTAGGAATTACCTACTGAAAGTAATAGTCTTTTGTAGTTCCTAATATTACTTAGTTGAGATAATACTCAGTATATTGTGGAGTCATGTACAATTAGACTTCTCTTCCAAAATGTAGTGTTAGTTCCTTGAACTGTTTGTTCCTGATGAAATTGTATTTGGATAAATTAAAAAGGCACATAAAATATATTTTCTTCATCATATTGTACTTTTACTCACTTTAGTATAAATTACAACATCTTTGTATCTACCATTCTATAGTATAAAACAAAATGCAAGTAATACTTTATTTATTTTTTATGTTTTTAAAGTACTATCAGAAAGAAGTGAATAACACTTTGATATTTATGTAGTAGCTTTTACCAGGTTAAAAATCAGGAAAAAGGTCTTGTACTTAGTACTACTATCACATATTTTGAAAGATCAATTTGTTCTCTCATTATTCATATGTTAAGTAATATGGGAGGAATCTTTATGATATTAAGGTTTAGAAAAACAAGCACACAAAAGCCAATAATTACATTTAGTGACATTGATGACATAAAGCTTTAAATTACAAAGCAAAGTAAAGCCTTAAATGAGAATATCTTGATTTGAATTCTCTCTAAACTGCTTTAAACTTTATAGCCTTTGGAAAGTTTACGTAACCTTACTGAGCCTTCCTGTCCTCTTTAAAATGGGTGTAAAAATGAAACAGGCGCAACCATCAAATGAGCAGAGGAAGATAAACAGCCTTTGATGATGCTTTTTAAAAAGGTCTGTAAGGCAAGGAGAGAAATTGGCTAGTTGTTAGAAAGGGTATAAAGTGTGGTTTTAAGATGGAAGAACATGGATATGAATATGCTGATGGGAAAGAACCAGTGATAGGTTAGAAATATAGGAAAGGGAATCATTGTTATAGTTGTGACCTGAGGAAATGTAGGGAATGAGTTCCAGAACAGTGGTAGAGCAATTCCACTCCATTAGATTCAATGAAGGACACTTTTCCACTGATACTGGATGAAAGAAATATTAGGTGTGATCTAGATATGTTGATGGAACCAGGGTAGGACATTATATTGGGGTATTTCTGCCTACTCTACTCTGTGAAGTAGGGAAGATGGTCATTTGCAGGATACAGGGGCATGTTGAATAGAGATGATAAGAAAGAAACTTGAGAAAGTATTCCTTAGAACTTTCCAGAATCTGAAGGACATTTTATTTAAAATATACTATATTACCTATTTAAGGAGTGCTTGTAAAGAAATCAGCAGGGAATAATTGATAAAGAAAGAAAAATTTTTAACAAAGTTAGTAATGATTTTGAACATTAAGGAAAACACAAAATCTGGCATCTTTTTTTTTTTAAAGATTTTACTTTTTCATTTTTCTCCCCAAAGCCCCCCGGTACATAGTTGTACATTCTCCGTTGTGGGTCCTTCTAGTTGTGGCATGCGGGACGCTGCCTCAGCGTGGTTTGATGAGCAGTGCCATGTCCGCGCCCAGGATTCGAACCAACGAAACACTGGGCCGCCTGCAGCAGAGCGTGCGAACTTAACCGCTCAGCCACGGGGCCAGCCCCTGGCATCCTTTTTATTTTTAACAAAAATAAGGATCTGTATAATATTTATTTTTAAATCGTATGTGTGATATGAGAGTATGTATTTTAAAGGGATAAATATCATTTATCTGGAAAGTCTTTTTCTGAGTACATGAGAAGGGAATAAAAGTTAATAATGTTTCCTTGCTTTTGTCTTTTGTATTTTTATGAAGTGTTGAACAACACAGTCCACCTCATTCAGTTTATTAAGAAAAAAACCATACAAGGCCTTTTGGAAGTCATTGTCTCTCTAAAACAATTTCTTCATTCATATATCAAATATTTATTGTTTTTATTATACATGTTCTTTCACACATAGATATTTCTTCTATCTAAAATGCATTTGCTTCTGCTCATATCCACTGCCACCATTTTAAGCCACTGTCATCTTCTGCAGAACCACTGCAGTGGTCTCTTAACTTCTTTCCCTATATTTCTTCTTGATCCTGCCTTCATCAGCTAGAGTGAACCCTTAAAACGTTTAAATCTGATTGTTACTGAAGAAAAACAGGTTCGTTTACCTGTCACACAGGAGGGCCAAAAACTGGAAACATCAGGTGCATGGCAAGGAAAGAGGTTTATTATTGATAGGCAGCCAGATGAGGAGATGGGAGTTGGAACTCAGATCCACCTCTTCGAAGGGAAAAAGGTAGAGGTTTTTATCTGGGGTTTTAGGTGGGGAAAGGGGAGCATGTGCTGAGGTTTCAGATAGGTGAGGGGGAGTATGTGTCCTTGCTGGTTGACACCTTCCCACCATCCTGTGTTTGGCCTTGAAGACTGAATTTCTTTTCCCTTGACTATCTGGACTTTTCTGGTTAGTTTTCATCTTCAGCCTGTGTTTAGCCATGTGAAGCTGAATCTTGACATCTGGACCTTGACTTCCTGGGGAAGATAACTCACTTACATACTAAGAAAGGACAGAAAGACCTGGTCAGTTTTAAACAGCAGTTGATTATGTTAAGTATGCACAGCTGCAGTTTGCAAAGCTTATCTCAGAGTTTTTGCTCTAGGGAAGATTTTTTAACCTCTTCATTCTTGGTTTCACTATCATACTACTGTGTTGGGTAAAACTCTTCAATGACTTCCTGTTGCTTTTATACTAAACATTCAGACTCCTACCCATGGCCCAATGCATACTGACCAATTTACCCCTTCCTTTCTTATCCTCTTGATCCGTGTGCCACTCTGGCCATTCTAGATGTGGTCTCTTTTGTTTCAGGTCTTATCTCTACTGTTTCTCCACTGACTTTTTCTTCCCCAACACTATGCCTGGCTGACTCCAATTTACCCTAATTAATTTAATTATTTTAAAATAATTTAAATATGTTTTAACTCAAAATTTATTTCATGGTCATCATAATAAACACATTTTGATGTTAGCATAGAACTTTCATTTGGCTGGCTCATTACTATATTAGTGATATACTCTGGAAAAAATCATAATACAATGGATTTCTATGGGTAACATAATTACAGAGGAAATGAGATACACCAGTTCTCAGATTTAACTAAAAAAGTAATAAAAATTAAACTGTACATTTTGGTTTTCTGTTTGCTTACTTGTCCTCTGTCTCTTTTTTCATCAAAACAGGTAGTTATATTTGGAGGAAAAAAGTAATTCGAGTCATTTGAATTTTCTGGCTGTTTTTCTGACAAGTTGAAACTGGAGCTTATAGTGATCATAGCAAAAATCTAACCTAGTTTTAAAAATATATCTGTAAACGAGAATAAAACAATTATTGAATTGTCACCAGCACAGAAGTGACTTATAGTGTCACTCAAGTGTTATGACATGTAACCAACTGTTAATTCTTGAGGAGCATTTAGAGTAGTCTTTGACATTTACCTCCAAAATAAAAATTGGTTGTTTCTGTAGTTATCAACTACTTTTTATATTGTTGAAAAATACATTTAATAAAATCACAAATACTTTGAAGAATAAAAGGAAACAATAGAGGCTTTTCGGACTGAGAAAGAAAGTTGGTGCCTGTATGGAGGGACAAGGAATCTGCTAGGCTTTCCTTTCCTGCATCTGTCCCTCTGCCGTTTCCCATGGACAGACTTATACATCCAGGTCTCTGGTTTTGGCTCAGTCATATTTTCCCATCTCTGGTCTCTCCCCTTAACTTAGATTTTGCCTGAGTGATGGATCGGCAAGCACATTGTCACGTGGTTCGAAGAAACAACTTCCACTTTCCTTCCTGCTTCCCTGTTCTCTAGTTGCTAAAAGGAGACGTAGTGGTAGAGGGGAGTGATAGCTTCATCGTTAGAGACACTTCAGTTTAAATTTCCATTCAGTCACGTAATGATTCATATCACCTTGAAAGTTATATCATGGCTCTATCTCAGTATGTCTTCTGAATTGGGAATAATTGTATCTACTTTGTAGAGTTTTGCTATAATTAAATATAATCATATGTGTAACACATGCAGCACATAATTTAGTGCCCATACAGGATGGTTTGATTATTTTTAACCACTCTATGTGGAAATATACTGCTACCTTTGGTTTGTGTCTTCCATGGTGAAATTTGCTTAACCTCTTATTAAAATCCCATTAAAATTTGACCGGCTTTGTTTACCATATGGTCTCATTAAGAATTTGCATGATATGATCCTTTTTTTTTTTTAAGCCAAGCTTATCCTATTATGAAAGAATTGGCTCCAGGAGTGAAATATTCATTTGATTAATAAATAGCAAGTTCTGTAGTTAGTTCTGAAGAAAAGAGAAATGTCCTCAGTGAGCTTGGACACCTGCCATACTAAAGGAAATCTGAGAAGGCTTCTAAATAGCTCCAGGGATGAACAGAAAAATGTTTTACCTTATCAGTATCCATAGTAACATATTCCATTCCTTAAGAAGGAAACTTTTACTTTGAGGACTGTGTTTCTACATTCAGCTTGACTAGTATTACATTAGTACTTTACGTAGTTAAGGGTGGTTGGGTTCTAAAAACTTGAAGGCAAAAAAGCAAATTGATATAGTCTTGAAAAATGCAACAATATCATAAGAATATTTTAATGCTTTAATTTTTCCTCTATATTAATATAGTAAGATGGATATATATGTACATATACATATATGTATACTTATATATATAGCCTGCTTTTCAAAATGGTGTCATCTTTATATTGTAGTCAGAGCAATATCCCCAAAAGAGTCCAAACCTTTATGAGAACAGTAAATCTGTTTCTGAATTGTATTTCATAAAAATATTCATCCACTTCAAAGTTTTCTGGTTGAGTTTTAAGGAAAATACTTTTAGTGGTTTCTCATCCTTCTCAAATATTAGCTAGTGATATAAAAACGTTGAAATACTGATGGGAGTTTAAAAGGGAAGCTCAGTATATCCATATAGTTCATGCAGATTTTTTAAAAAATAGCTTATATCTCCATTCAGTTGATTGTATTCGTAGTTTACCTTTCACCACCAAAATTACTAAATTCAAATGAAAATTTCACAGATCTCTAATTATTTTAAATATTTAGAAATGTTGTTTAGAAGCTGCCACCTCTCTTGTACTAAGATTACTAGGTCAACATACTATACTGAAGAGTGTTTTACCAAATCATTTTTGTCAAATATACTCCCCAATGCCCATACACACCATCAACACTTGTTCTTCAAAAGAGTCAGAACCAACCATTGATTTATTTTATTCATTGTAATTAGATAAAGTAACTTTTAAGAAAATTCTGAAGGGAATAGCGTCTGTCTGATATCTCATTTTTCCCAGTCTTCTTCCATTTCCTTGGTCTGTGGTTAACCATCACTGGAAATATGACACAACATTATCAGAAATGATCCAGGTGTGTTTGAAGAGACAGGCACTCCAAACAACACTGTTTGGAGCTCTGTGTATTGTTATGACACTACTAGCTTGCTTCAAACAAGTTAAGACTTTCCTTAGGTAGTAGTTAGTCCTTTGCTGATTAACTTAATTTCAGCATTTGAAAGCATTTAACTATCACTTCTTTAGAAAATTAATTTCAGCCACGGATTTACAAAGTGGTACATTCTACAATTTGTTGTTGCTGATCTCATTGTATCATGCATTTTAGGCTGTAGTTTTTAGGTGTTCTGAAATGTAAAAGGGTTGGTCTCTTTTTTCAGGCTTTTACTTTAAAATGCGTTCAAACCCCCATATGATCTTTCTAGGAACCAGGTGTTTTATGCATCACTGTATTTGGCGTACTTCATACGCTGGGAGCTGACATTTGAGAAAACCAGTTTGAAAGATGGCTGTCACAGGCACACTGGAACCGTTATGCGTTGTACCTCGAGATCAATAATAGTTTTACCTTTCCCCCAAATAATTAGGTTTATATCAGATTTAGGAGAGTCAATTGCAGTCTAAGGATGAGAAAGCCTGAAAGACTACCTAAGGGAAAAATAATTCTTTATAATAAAAACATAAAAATTAGCAGCTCTTTTATCTTTAAATGTGGCTTGGACTCATATTTCCTTTTTCTCCTTCATGAAAAGTGCAGTCAGACTTTGGGAAAGCTTGGTAATCAGAATTAGTTTTCTGAAACCAACATTTCTGAAGTAATTGTACACACAACAGCAGAATTAATCTAAACTAACTATTCATAAGACTATAGTTTTTGCCCCAAAATAGTTAAGTGCAAATTTTCATAAGAATGGAAGAAATTGGAGAATAATTGTAACTAACATTTGTGTTCCGTATTATTCACATATTTTGTTTAATTTTTAACATATGAACTTTGACTTGATTTTTATCCTTTAGTTATTCACTAATTTATTCAATAAATGAGAAGTGCTAAAATTTTGGATATTTTTTGAAGATAGAATGTATAGAGTTTGCTAATTTATTTTATATAGGCTATAAGAGGAAGGAGTGGAGTGTGATTCCAAGATTTTTGGGTTGGAGTACTGGAAGGGTGAGTTGTTATTACTGAGATGTGGAAAACTAGAAAAAACACATTAGGGTTGATCAGGAGAGTTTTTAAATTTTTTAGCTTAACTTTGAAAGACTTACTAAACATTGTAATATCGATGTTGAGTAGGCAGTTGGAATAATGAACGTTCGAGATTTAAATTTAGAGTCAAAATGGTAAATAAACATATCCTAACTGTTACTCTGACAGATACACCTTGAAAACCACCTAGAAGACCAGGATTGAATTTAGAATCCTTTGACTCCTTGGAACTCTATGCTAGGATGTGGCCCCTGGCTCGCTACCCATCTTCCTTCTCTTCCTACCCTCAATTTCATCTGTTATCATGTAGGGCATCATACAGTCCTGTAGTCACTCCAGCTGTCACATCTAAGCCCTGTCTACCCCTCTCACAAACAGCCTCCCCTTGGCCACTCCTGGAAGGTAGAAGTGTGGGTACTGGCTACAATCTTAGGAGAATGGGTCAAGGTAGATTTTATTTTAACCCCTGAGACTAGATAAAATAAAGGAATTAAGCATAAATATAAATACACATAAAATATGAATACCAGGGACTGAAACCCCAGGTCAGTCTAACTTCTAGAGATCTTGGAAATGTAGAGCCTGCAAAATAGATTTAGAAAGAATAGCTAGTGAGATATGAAAAAAGCTGGAGATCCTGCAAGCCAGGTGAATCAAGCATTTCAGTTAAGATGGGGACTTAGACTTGACCACTGGATTTAGCAACATGGAGGTCCTTATGTATTTGACAAAAGCTGTTTTGTCTATTTTGATAAAGCCTTATTGTAGTGGGTTGAGAGGAGAATAGGAAGAGAGGAGTTAAAAAAACACATGTAAAGACAACTCTTTTCAGATCATTTTCTGTAACTAAGAGCTGAGGAATGTAGTAGCTGGAGGTAAATGTTGGGTCAAGGGAGGTTTTTTGTTTTTGTTTTATTCATTGGTTAGTTTTTAAGCATGAGAGAAATTATAACCTCTTCTTTTTAAGCCAGTGAGAGTGGACAGTTAGCTGATGCTAGCAAGAAAGGGGGAAATTGCATGATACCTGCATTTGAGTAGGCAAGGGAGAATGGGATCTGGTGTACCAGTGAAGGCTGGTCTTAGATAAGGAAGCGAACAGACAAGACAGTTCATCCTTTGTGTGATGAAATTATGACTGAGTTCTGCTAACTTATTATCCAACAGATGTATTCTTTTAAAGTAATGCAATAAATTATCATGATTCTTAGGTACTAAGTACTCATTGAGTTCAGAAACATTCATCTACCTGGAAAGAAACCTGTATAATCTTGAAAAATATAATATTATTACAAGATTGTTTTAATTTTCTGTTTTCCCCTTTATTTTAATAGATATTAACATATATACTGGTTAAAAAATTAATATTCTGGTTATAAATATGTCCATATCTTTATGTATGTGTAGATATGTGTGGCTATGTATGTATATTATTTTATATGTACTATTTATGCTATATATAATACATATACCTTCTATAAAATGCAAATGTCCAAATACTTTATTAACAATAAAAATCTGTTACATTTTGAACATATTTAGTAACTTTAATGTGTAGTGGCATGAATTTAAGAAACAATAAATTGGTTAAACAATTTGCAGAAGAATTAATTGTCAACAAAAATTACTAAAGCAAAAATTACTTAGGTAAACAATTTACTTTAACAACTTAAACGACAAAAGTTACTTAACAACATCCCCATGCCTCCCACCCCCCAGTCATCTCATTAACATACAAAAACGCTGTTATCACTCAGGAGATTCCGAGGATGTTTGGAGCCTTGTGCCAGGACCAAGGAAAAAGACTAAATATTTATTGTTTTTAATACAACTGCAATGTTTAATTTTCTAAGTTGGTGTGGTGAATATATAGTACTCTTATAAAATTTTTTTCTTAAAAATGGCTTGCCCTACATTATGTCCATAAACATATTAATGACAGAACATTCTAAGGATGTCATTTTTCTGAAAGTTATTCTAGATTTCTATACAAAGAAAGAGGTTTAAAAAATCAAGTCTAATTTTCCATTATTAATATGCAACTAAGAATATAGCTACATAATGAAAATTTAATGAAGTTTTATGAAAATGGGAATATTTAATTACTGTAATTCATTTATCTCCAAATTCTTTGCAAGGTAAAACTCATTCTAGTGTTTTGAATTGATTTTACTTACATCATTTTATAAGTTAATGGAAGAATCTAGTTATGATTTTGAGATAAAAATCTTAAAAAACTTACTCTGGTTTTATATTTTTTGTTCATCTTTTAAAGGTAATTGCTATTTATTTTCCTCGGATATTAAACATTTGAATAAAACGTTCAAAAACAGCTACATATGTTTAGTAATATCTTGTTTAATTTTCATAAAATTGAATCTTATATACTATGGGTGAAATTTACAAGTAGTATCCTAAAATGATTTCATTTACTTTTAATATATTAATTTTAATGTAATTTCAGCTCATAAATAATTTTACAGGGAATGAGTAGGTTTGGAACCACAGATTCCAAATGTAAATAAAGGCATTTGAATCATTTTTTATTTATTTCCAAAAAAGGTTGTTTTTTTCAATACATAAACCAGTGTTTACCCAGTGGTTATTTAAGGTCATAGTTCTTCTAAGTCTTAAATGGAAAAGATGATTACTTCCAAAGGCTGAGTGAACTACGTGTGAAATCTCATTGATATCAAATCTCGTGGCTCTTGAAAGTTTGTCTTGGTTACCAATCAGAACCAACTAGAAATATATTTTTTTCTAACATAGCTTTCTTTAAAATGACACAAATTATTTTAAATTGCAATTTTTATTTATTGCAATGATTATGTGTATATACATTTGTTTGAAAATTGACCAAACTTACTCATTTAAAAAAATTGTTGTGAGAAACTTTGAATAAGTAATATTAGGCTGAAAGACTTTTAGCTTCCAAATCCTAATCAACCCAAGTTTCAGATGCTTTTTGGAGATATTTAAAGTAAAATTTTGTGAGTTATATGAAGTTAAATCTTACATCATATTTTGAGTCACATCCTGTAAGTAAAAATTTAGTCATGGTTTTGAAATAAAAGAACGATACTCCTGGTTCTGCCCCTAAATCAGCAGTAATTGCTGCCCTTGATCAAACATCAATTTGAGATTTTATGTATGTGTCTATTTGAAATTACGTGCAAAGTAATAAGATGAGTAGTTAATTTATTCAAGCTTTAACGTGTGCTAGGCATAATTCTAAGTCCTTTCCATGTATAAGTTTAATCTTTGCAATAACCCTTTGAGGTTTGTAAGAGGAGAATTAACTCATCTCAAAACCTCACGGCTAGTTAGTGCCAGAACTAGAATTCCAACAGGCAGTCTGGCTTCAGAGTCCATTTCCTTAACCATTACTATATATTCCTCATTGCATTACATTGCACACCTATAAATAAATTAAATTGTATTTAATATTAAAAGAGATGATTTCCTTTTCAAGACATGCATAAGAGGCTTTAAATCCAAATATTGGTTGGATTACGTGATCATTAAGGGCCCATCTTTAAAACCCTCTGATTATTCTAATATTTTAAGTTATGAACTATAAACTCACGCTAGTAAAATGCAATTTTCAGGAGTTTCAATGTCCTAGCTGTTGTGTCAGGATTAAATATAGATATTTCAGAGTTACTAGTATTTGAAGTGAATTACTGAATGAAACTACCCAAGAAGAATGTTGTTCTGGTATAGGTGACTCAGAAAGTGCAGTCATCAAGGTATATGTAAAAACGTTATGTCATGGAAGCCAAGAACAGAGGGAGCAGTCAACTGTAGAATATTGCTGAGTGGTCAAGTATGATAAGATGGATCTGGAAGTGACAGGGGCATTGTGGAGTTATGGGGAAACTATGCCTAAATAGACTGGCTTTTAGGAAAATGAGCACGTAGGGATTACAAGTATAGAAAACTCTCGATAAATTTTTCAGTAAAGGATAACACACAAGATTCTTGGAAAATCTCTGGAATCTAGAAAGAAGATTTGTTTGTTTGTTAAAAGTAAGGAATACTAAAGTATATTTACTGATGAGAATGAGCCAATAGAGAAGAAAGAGAGAACAGGAGCGGGAGAGAGAATAATCATTTGCGGGAGCACGATCACCAAGAAGCGTCAGGATGGGTGGATATGTTGGCTTTATGAGAATAGAGGCACTTCTTTCACTATAATAGGAGGGAAGACAGTATGTGTGGGTACTGTTGAAGGTGGTTGATAGATTTGGTGTTGGATGTATGAGAACATTTCTGTCAGTATTCTTGATGGAATTCTCCCATAGCTGGACTCTGAGCCAAGGATTCAGCATTAGCAATTTATTAAGGAAGTGCTTTCAGAAGAAATCAGTAAGAAAGTAAGGGGAAGCAGGTAAGTAGAAGGAAGAAGCTATGCAAGGTTGTGATTTTGGATGAAGTCTCAGATTAACTCTGATCCCAAAGGAAGCTCTGCTTTGTCAATTACACTTTAGAGCTGTCCAACCTGGAGGTGAAGGAGCTGTGATTGTGTAACTCCACACTTGTTTGTAATTGACTACAGACTTGCTGGGGGATGAGAGTGGAATGTAAACTCCCAGGCACTTCTGGTTGTATGGGCACAGCAGCTCTAGTGTCATGGACAATCATCTATAGGTCACAGGGGCCAGCCTTTATCGGCTAAGCATACAGAAGCTGGGGGATAAATTCAGGAGCTGCACAAGGCATTGTGAGGTATGGACAGTGCACCAATGTGTTTACAACTGTGAGATTGTTTCTATTTTTTCAAGGATGTAGGAAGCTATTTCCTATCCCAGTTTAGGGGATTTGGATGAGAAGGAAGTTTGGGGTTGAAGGAAGATGTGAAATATTCCTTCTGGAGGATGGGAAAGCATATGTGTCAGGAAAGTATAGTTGGCTTGTCAAATATTAAGTGCCATTAGAATTTTGTTGTCATGAATTTAGCATATCTTCAGTAATCATGGTTGTGTGGTTTTTTCCCAGTAGTGTTCACCTATCCAGGCTCAGGTTTTTTCATATCCTTAAAGGAGAAAGAGGAAATAAGAAGGTAAGAGGCCATGGGATCTAGGCTGACAATGGAGGAAAGTATGAACATGAAGGGGATGGTGGTAAATGTCTGATGGCAAGAACTTCAAGGGAGCTGAGGTTTTTGACAGAGGGGAAATCATGGTTTGGCAGTGGCATTTCTACTTCTCGAAGATTGTGAGAGAACCAGTATTTGAGTTTGTGTGTTCTTCAGGGAAAGCACTGTCAGCAGGGGACAGTTTCACTAAATGCATGAAGGTGACAGAGACACCCAAGGATGAAGTTTAGGATATAGGGGAATTTGTTGATATTGGACTGTGAGTTTCAAAGAACAGGATGGAATTTTTTGGGAGGGAGAGGAATGGTGGAAAGTTGGAGTAGATTAAGAAATAATGAAGAAATGTTAGAAAAAAATGGAAGGAATAAGCTTGTAACCATTTTGGTTGTCTAAATTCATTACATGCTATCTTCTTGTGATCACTTAGCATCTTGGGCAGCAGAGTCCCTACCCAGAGCAATGGAAAAGTCCCCTAAACGAGTGAGAACACTGTTCACACTCTGACTTAGATATATACATGTTCTCCCCAAATTCTGGAAAATGTCACAGTACATAAATCTTATAATCACAGCTTAGGCTATGTAACTGTATCTCAATTCATAAAAGGAGAATAAAATGCTCTATGATTAAAAGTAATAAAGAGATGATCACTGATATGCAAAATAATTAGCACAAAGGTTATGGACTGTACAAATGGACTGAAAAACTTACCAACCTACTGTGCGTATCAGTTTCCCCTAATTCCTAAGGTATGCTCTCATTTAGGTACAAACAACAGTAAGGTAACAACACTCTTTCAGACCTCAGCTTTTCTCGTTCTCCTATTTTCCAGGAGTGCTTTCTAATAGGAGTGTTACTTTGTTTTAAAATGATTTTTTTTCTTTACTTCACATTAAAAGTGAGGAAAGCATGTAAGTCATAGTTACTTTAAATAAAGAACTATGTATTAAATCACTGGATTTGTAATTAAAATGTGCAGACAGTATAGTGGAATGTTAAGTGTCTTGAGCTGCTCAGTCCACACTTGAAAATTTCCTAATCTAATTTTCTCTTGGCTGAGTCCCAACTGTTGTTGGATTTTTCCACTACATACAATTATGTATTTTTAAAAGGTCTGTCATCAAAGTCCCTGGCACTTTTATAAATGTACTATTGGAGTATACATTCTAGAATACTCTGGAATGTTGTCTATGGAAGTTGATATTTTCAATAAACACTTCAATGGACTAAAACAAAAATCCTCTCAGTTCCAGAACTAAGACGGATAGTCTAAGGTTATAATTTAAAACTGTTAAATTATGAGATTAAGAAAACAAGCCATGAGTATAAAAAGTAATAATGTATTAACAAAAGTATTAACATTATTGTATATTAATATATTTCATATATCAAATATAAGTTAAAAAATGGCACATTTGTTCCTCTACCATTACCACATTCATACTAGAACTTCTTAATATTTGGTAGAGTGAGTCCTCCCATTTTGATCGTCTCTTTCAAAATTGCCTTAGCTACTCATGGGCTTTTATTATTTTTTTTCATAAATTTCAGAATCAGGTTTTTTTTTTTTTTCCTTGAGGAAGGTTGGCCGTGAGCCAACATCTGTGCCCATCTGCCTCTATTTTATATGTGGGATGCCTGCCACAGCATGGCTCGATAAATGGTGCATAGGTCTGTGCCTGGGATCTGAACCAGCAAACCCCAGGCTGCTGAAGCAGAGCACACGAACTTAACCACCATGCCGCTGGTTTTTGAAGCACAATCAGTTTTTGAACCCAGAATCAGTTTTTGAAGTTCTTTTAATATATTCCTTCCCATTCTGGGACAAATCTTAATTGATCATGATGTTTATGCATCATTTGATTTTGCTATTTAATAACTTTTTTATGATTTTTGTATAAATTCTTAAGTAAAACGTTCTTGTAATTTATTTTTTATTCTCTTAAACTGTCCTTACCTGGTAAATTATAGTAGTCTCATAAAGTTTTTCTTCTTTTCTGTTTAGGCCTAACCTATACAAGAAAAGGATTATTTGTTACTTGAATATTAGATAGAATGTATTTGTAAAAAGTTTTGGGACTTGAGGCCTTTTTGCAGATACGGCAGCAGATAGATAATTGTTCGTATGCATATTTTATCAGTTATTGATTTCTAATTTAATTTCATTATCACTAGAGAATACATTCTGATGGATGTCAATTCTTAGTACTTATTTATTGAGGCTGCCCTTTGGCCTAAAATGTGATTAATTTAAAATTTGTTATTTTGCTATTTGGAGCTTTTTATGTATCGACGAAATTGGATTTATTTATCATATTGCTTAAATTTTCTATAACATTTCTTAGTTTTTTTCTCTTTGACATAATTTTAAGGAAATTATATTTAAATTCCTAGTAACAAATTTAATTAGGAACAACAGCATCATCCAGGGTTTCTGTATTAAAAGCAGAATAGTGGTAGAGACCTTGGGTCGTTAATGAGGCCTCCTCACTGTTGGAGTAACTAGCTCTCGTGCACTGCCTGTGCAGGGAGACTTCAACTTCAGATTCTTTACCACATAATGACAAGGGACTTTCACTGTTCCCTATGAATGATAAACTCAAGAATTCAGAGTGCTCTTCAATAGCTCTCACTAATTGATAACCTAGGGGCTATAGACTATTCTTTCCTTGGTTCCTCGACACTAAAAAGATCCTAGTGAGATTATTCTATTCATTGTGGAGGTGTGTAAACTAAGGCTTATGAAGGTTAAGTTGCTTGTCCAAAATTAAATAAAACTTGCCAGCTTCCTATTGTGTTTCAATGCCTCCCTTGGTTCCATTTATTGGACTCTTTAGTAAGTACGGACATGTTTTAAATACTTGGTTGTGCTTTTCTTATGTTTTAGTTGTTCTTACAAGCAGTTTATAATAAGGAGTTTATTCACAGGTGAATGTTTCTGTTGCAAGTTGTTGAAATGAGAGGTGATGATACCATATGGTACGAAAAGGAGCATAACAGCAATTCAACCTGTCGAAACACATTTGGCAAGAATATCAAAAAGTTATTAATTTCCTGACTTATTTTACTTAACTTAAAAGTTTGTGCGTCTTCTAAGTTTAAAAAAGAAATCCTGGAAGTATGTAATACATTCTTTAAGGTATTTCAACACCTTGCATTCCAATGACCAAATTTTATCAGCCCTGTGGTCATATGTTCTAAAAAGTCAGTGAATTCCGAGACCCAGTATAAGTCTAAAAACCACTGGCCCTCCAATAGTGCGCCAGGAAACATTGTGATTTTAATTATAAGTATCAACAAATAAAATATGTCAATTTGTTGTTAATATTTTGTGGATCTTGAGATGTTACTGACTAAAGCCACAGTTTTCATTGCTTGCAAGATAAAAATTATGGAAAAGAAATACAAATTTCTCTTTATATAGGCATCATGTCATTTATTTCATCTTTCCTATTCATGTTTTCAAATTTTCAAAAAATAATAAGAAAAAATATTAATGAAGTCCAATTTTAGAACATATATCTCATATATCATGAATTTTCCTGAATATTTCACATATGATTTTTTGTCTTTCATTCTTTATGGCCAAAATGATTACATTTAGTGAAACATTGCAATTACTTAGTAGACTTTTAAACACTGAGGATACAGTATATTTATGAATTAAATTTAGATTTCTCATATAATCCAGAGAATTCTGGGTTTCTATTTTAGTCTTCATTAGAAAGATGGATGTACCCCATTTCAATTGAGAATGTAAAAATTCATAGCATTTACTAAGCCTAAAGAAATCTTAAGATGAAACATTATATAAACTGAGACTTTTTAAATATGAATATTAAAAATCATTTCAGATCAGTGACTCCCTCTTCCTCTTTGGATTCGTACCTAACATATGAATTTCCAAAACATTTAAAAGGAAACCTAACGTAGTGCTGTGTTTGTATTGTTCTCTATAGCCCCTTTTTTGAGGTCAGAATGGCAGTACACAACACTAATTGTAATAGCAAATATTTATAGAGTACTTTTAGATATTAAAATTTTGTGTATTTATGCATTTTTGTGTGTATTTAAAACAGTGCTAAGTCCCTTTATTTAATACACACAACAGCCCTATGAAGAAAGTTTTGTATTTATCCCCTTTTCACAGATGGGGCTTATGAGGCTCAGAGAGGTTAAATAATTAGCCCAAGGTTGCAGAGTTAGTACAACGCACAGCTGGTATTCAAACTCAGGCAGGCTGATTTGCAAGTCCATGCTTTCAGTCACTATCTTTCATACAGTAATGTTAATAAATAATCATACAGTGATATATTTGCTTCCAACATAAGATTCCAAACTTTTATATCTTATTTTCATGAAACCTACCAGTTCATTTTTATGAATCTGATAGATGACAATACTAAATTGTAATAAGTTTGTAGCTGTCTAGGTACAATATAGGAACTCATTATTCATTCTCATAATTGATACCCTTAATTTCTTTCATATATAAATTGCTTTTTTGACCACATCATATTGAGTTATAAAAATTTGCATAACATTGAGTTTTGGAGTTAATATAATTAAAGTTTGATCAGTCATTGATTTAGTATTTATTGATCCTGATTTATTATATTCAATTCTGCCTAATTTCAGACTTACTCAATTTATCAGCAGAGTGAAATCTGTGATTAAAAATTTAATATTGGTGTATGCTGTCAATCTGTAGTATTATTATAGGGACATTGAGACATGGGAATGACAATGTTTATGATATATTCTAAACCATTTATTTATTTGGTTCATTTCATTTTTCTCTTAATAAATTTCATATGAACAAAATATAGCAATATAGCTTTTAGTAGTAATACTTTAATAACAATCAAATCCACAGTTGAAATATAAACATCTTCTCTGTCGTTTATAATTTTACATTTATGTTATTTGAATTTCACATTTTTCTAAGAATTTTTAATACTTAATGATTTAAACATATGACCATAATGAAACATTTTTATATTTTATTCAGAAATGTTGAATTACATTCTAAATGATTTTTCCTTTTAATCTTCCTATAGTGGTCAAAAAAAGAGAGTGAATTGAATATAATAATATAATTCTAGGATGGTATAGTCCCACTAATATAAAATACATTTGAAAGAAATATAAAGCAGTCAGAATTTCTATCATAAGTGTTACTAGTTGATTGAGCATTTTCAATACAGTGAGGTGTAAACGTGGAATGTCTAGATTTTTCTCTGATCACTACTCTTCTAGTTGTGCTATCTGAAATATCCCTTAACCACTGGGTAGCAGATATCTGAGATGGATTTTGCTACTTTGCAGTCTATTCTGGTTATTAAATGTTTGTGGCTGGGGGATTAGTATAAGTAAAGATGTTTCTTTCCTTCCTCTTTCCACTGTTTCATATATTCTGTGAACATTGCAATCCTAAAAGGCCTTGTCTTTACTTCTAATTTTAAAGAGTAGGAACCCCTGGATTGGTAGGTGGCAAAGTAGTGTCTCCGAGATCACTTCTAAGTGAAGTCTATTAGCTTGGGTTGTTGTTGGCTCCTTTTAGAATATGGGTAACTGAATCCTCTTAGTCCTTAGTTTGGGAGTCTTGTTGATGGAGGGGCAATGGGGAAAGCCTGTCCAACAGGCAGATGCATAAGTATTTATTACCTTTTTTCTTCTAAGAAGAATGAAGAGTACTTTTGGGTGCTTTAAGGTGAGAAACTCACCCACATTACCTTTATCCTTCCTACAGTAACCCAAATCAAATCCAAGGGGAAAAGTGTTTATTTCTTTGGTATAATTAGTTTTATGCCAGGGAAAGTAAATTCAGCTGCATACTGAACTTAGAAATACTGGGATACTAATCAGGTATCTGTATACCTCATGAAGCTCTCTTTCTCAGTATTAAACATAGAATTCACTCACCAACACCAATTAGCTAAGTCTCCAACAATACCAGAGAATCCCAGAATATATTAATCTTGAAGTGATGCGATCAAGCCATTCATTTTCCTTTACCTGTTGTGACTTATCACTGACTGCATCTTTTGGCTTGGGGATTAAATTCTCAAATATGCTTCCCATCACTGCATCTTCCTTCACAGCAAACCTTACCCATTCCACTATTTTTAAAAATTACCATCTATCTAAATATAATAGAAGGGAAAGTTTTAAACTATTTAAAGAATTTATCTCCTTTATATCATGAATTTTAGATAATATTTCCTTCAAAAATTATATCAAAAAAATATTCAATTTTGAATTCTTGAAGGCAGAGAGAGAATATCCAATAACTAACTTGATTCATTCATATTGTTTCTGTTCATTCATCATGTCTATACTGATACACTGCACTTTGAGTCTTTACATCATAGCATTAATTTGTAAGTTAACGTTTTGGTTAAGACATTTATCCTCTTGAAGATGTATTTTGAGCTAAACTTCCATGGGGCTAGATTTTAATAGCACTTTTGTGTACTTCGGAATTGTTATAGAATATATAAATATATGCATAATTATTATCTGTGTAGAGACTCCTAAAAATTCCAATCTTGATTCTAATGATCACTTTTAAAGATAATTTTATGACATTAATATTTAAATAAAGTTTTCAATTTTAGATGTTAGTAAGAATAAAATAATAAAATGTTTGACAAAGGAAAAATATTTTTGCCAAAGAAAGAAGAGTCCTTTCTTCTTATTTATTTCTTGAAAATTGTATGTTCAAGATATTTTAATTCATTTTCAATGTCTCCACTTTAAATTATATGATAACCTGTAAATTTCTGTTAACATCTGCCAAGAGCATCGTAGGCCTTTGTGTCCATATTTTCAAAAAATCTTAAAATAACAGCAGTGAAATCATTTTAATCATACAACCAAAATGAGGTTTCGTTTCAATGGCAAATCAGAATGAAAATTCTTCAGCTTTAGAAGCTAATTTTGTAGATCTGTTTTTTAGAATAAAAAATAATGAATCAATAGCATGTGGCTTTGCCACCAAAACTGGTGGCAAGCTTACCATCAATTTAATTTGGGTTTGGTGGAGAGACATTATCAAACTAGATTTTCTAAGCCAATAGAATATCTGACAAAATGATGGAAGGCACTGACATCATTTTGATTACATAGGTAATCTTTAGTGATTTTTAATTTTTGAACCATTGTATATTATTTATGTCATTCTGGAGGTAAAATTAATGAATAATGCTTTATCCATTAGCGTGAATTTCTATATTGAATATGAACTGGAAATTCTTATAGCTCAAAGATACAAATTAAATGCTTTATCAATTATTGTACAGACTAAGCCACTGTAGAAAGAAAATACTCGAAAATATAGTGGCTTAAACATATCAGGTAAGAGTCTAGAAGTAGGTGGTCTGAATCTAATACGGCAGCTCCACATCGATACACAGCTTCCATTTCTTGGTCTGAGGCTCTACTGTCACTTTCTCTTAGCAAACGGGAAGGAAAAAAATGGTCAAGGGAAGCCTATTTCCAATCCTTTAATTGGAAAGACCCAGTAATGTGACAGTTCACTTTTGTTTACATTCCAGTGGACGCTACTTAAACGCAGGGCTATAGCTAACTCTAAGTGAAGCTGGAGCTCAGTCTTTGTTATCAAGCACGGCAACTGGCTGATCCCCACAACGGCCAACAAAAACTGCTGAATTGTACCCTGATAGCTCTCTTTTTGATATTTCCCATTACAGGCAAAATATCTCACTCCAACAATTATAGTGCCAATTTTGTATTTTGTTGTTTGAAACATGTAGATAACTTAATACAATTTTTAGAGCATTTTTGCATGTATTCCTACATGCCAACCTCTGTAACTTTCTTTACCTGATGTTGTCCTATACAAATTAAGATAGAAAGTGTCATTCCAGTCATGAACCTAGCACACAGATGGGATATACTGATGCAATGGGAATGCGTATAGTGGAGTAAATATTATGTTATTATGTTCTGTAACTTTTCAATGTTACTGTAGGTACAGGATTTTCTTTGAAGGCACAGTTCACAATTAAATATGATCAATTGTTAGAAATTCTTCTGTCTTTATCTCTCACACATCTATTCACACATCCATGGCATTGTTTAAATATCTCTTGGAATTCCATTTCCTGGCTTAAAACTCTCTTTGAGTGTCCTAGTCCAGCACTGTCCAATACTTTCTGTGAAGACAGAAATGTTCTAGAACTGTACTCTCCAGTATGGCAGCTATTGACGCTTTTGAGCACTTGTCATGTGATAGTGTGACTAAAGAGCTGAATTTTAAACTTTTTTTCGTTTTAATGAATTTAAATTTAAAGAAACCCATATGGCCAGCAGTTGCCATATTAGACAGCACAATTAGTCGCTCTCTGCTCCATCTACAAATTTATTTCTGCCACATCTATTTTACTTCATAATATTGCTCCTGAAATGTCTTCAAATGAATTTAACTACTCAACATTTATTATGTGGTGTTTTATTCTTTGGGTAAGAAATTCTGTATTTTCCGTCTGACTTTAGCTTTAAATAGTCTAATAATAACTATGTAATATTTACTAGACACAATATGTCAGGCACTGTTCTGAACACTTTATACATAATATATCACTTCATTATCATAGGAAACTTACATTATAATTGTCACCATTTTATAGATGTATAAACTGACACAACCACGGGTTAATTAATTTTTTCCTAAGATCAAATAGCTAGTAAATGGCTGAGCTAGGTTGTAAACCCCAGGCAACTGGCTTCAAATCTCAGACTCTCCCACCATTCTTTACTCTTTCAATGTTCTGGACAGTGAGGTTTTTCATAAGTAGCAATCTTTTTTCAAAAGGCATCACAGTTGGGGCCTTTCTAAGACCTTTATTTGTGTATGCATAATATTGCAAACTATTGCCTCTGGCAAGAGGTAAGAGGAAAGAGCAGACAGTTTCTCTTTTTCTGTCCTGTCACAATTCACTGAGCAGCAACTATGTTTGTAAAAAGATCATCCAAAATGTTCCCTAACTATCTTTACTAACTTGGCACTGGGATCTTATTTTATTGGAATGATACTAAATAAATTAGTAAATGTACATGATTATGAACAGGTGCTGTGTGTTTGCTCCTATCACTGTGAAAGATTATTGAAATTTTTTTCTTGGTACTCTAACAGAAAGAATTTTAAAGTAGTCAGGATTGATTATTTTCAAAGGGCTATAATGTTCCGATTTAAGTCCAGTCAATCACTTGCAAGTTAAAATTACTTAGAAGTGTACTGTCCATAATTAAGTAATCTTACCTACTTAGATTACAGAACAAGGATACCTTTAGGTGACATGAGATCTGTCATTTTAAGTATGCCCCCAAGCCTTTTCCAGATTGCTCATAAGATTTCTCATTCTCTAGAGAAATGCAATCTCTAAGAAATAAATGTTCTCTGTCAAGTCACAAGTAATATAAGCACTTGATGAAAAAATGGAATTTTTTAGTCTCATAAGGGATATTGCAGTATTGTAAAATTGATTTTATTCCTTGTTATTTAAGTTCTCATGGTCATTTTAGGATTTACCTTCTGGATATAAAGGGAAGGTTATGATGCTTTTGAGGGAGCTGGGGGACAGAGGCCTTTGGGAACCTGGAGAATATTTTTCATATGAAATTCTTTGTCATAAAATGCTAATGTTGGTGTTCTTGTCTTTATGTCTATGCATTCTTTAGCTATGAGGATAACAGACCCTTCATCAAGTAAGAATGACCTGAATGGCTGATAAATTCCATTTATCAGTGTGGTCCCATGAACCAGCTGTCAGATCAGTCCTGAGAAATCATTAGAGCTTCTGTCATTCACATTGAGGCAGAAGAGCAAACTGTGCAGGAAAATAATCAGGCATACAACTTCTGTGCAGAGTAAATATGCTGCAAGTGTATTGCCAAAAAAATTCTGCTTCACCTCTTTTAATTGGATATCACCTGAACTCAGTGCCACAGTAATAGCAACTTCATGTAGTACAGACTTGTTTCGCTTTTAATTGTTTTCTCCTTTCATTGTGCTGTGTTCCTCTGTGCTGCGTAGGTCCTCGTTTCTCTTGTTTGTTTGGACACGATTCATCTAAAATTATTTTGCGATTTAGTGGTATATCTTCAAAATGATCTTATGGGTATGAAACTACCCAATTGCAATTGATATTAATGAATTTCTATATTAAATAACCAAAAAGGGGAAAAAATGCCTCCTTCAAAAATTAAAGTTTACTTCTGCAAAATTATCTCTTTCAAATTTGACATGTCATGTGATTAATGATCTCATTCTTTATGAATACATCTCTTAAATTTTTGAAACAAAGCTACAAGTCTGTACTAATCTAATAAGAATAAACATAATGTTAATATTTGTGTTTTTCCTTTGTACGTTTTAAAATTACATGTCCTGCAACAATAAACTTAAGATTGGAAACCTACGGGTGACCTTGCTCCAGACTTTCAGTTTGTTCTTCTGGTGAAGAGTCCTTTGTTTTCATTTTCTCCAATTCCATTTCACATACTTCTTCATGCTCTTGCTTATTTTTTTCTTTAGAAATTGGGCTCATTGCAGTTTTATATCAGTAACTCTTGGGCCCCTCATGTGTTTTCTAGTGGATAATAGGTGACTTGAGTATTTTATCTTATCATTTTATTTCTAAGTAGCAATCTTGCCTTGATTTAATGACAATTCTTCCCATTTTTCCTTTTTCCAATGTCTGTAAGAAGCTGAGAGCTTTCCCTTGAAAGTTCTCATATTTCTGAATCTAATTGTAGAATAAAATATCACATCTAAGATGTTTTCTAATTCCTATAAGCAAACATGCTCGCTACAAGAGCAGGCCTTCTTTAGGGATTCTTTATTCAAGAAAATGCTCTAAACATTAAATTTAGTAGATATTTAAATCTGAAATATAATGGCTGATGTTTGTAGAAGAAAAATAGTAAATATTTGAGATTAATTTTGCTAAGGCTTTAATAATAATTGACTTCTTTTGGGACCATATCTTTTTTAAGATGGAGTTCTCTCTGAAAACTTTATTTAACCCAGCTTCAGATTATGGTAAACATACGTGATTTTTTTTCCCCTTTGTGTTGCAAAGTTTTAATCCCTATAAATATTTCTTCCTTAGACAATGTAAATGGAGGATAATAGTCTGCTGAAAAGAAATAGTAGCTTACCCTGTTCAAGGAAGGTGTGCTGAGAAAGGAAAGAGTGGATTCCTGAGTGTATAGAGATCTAGACTGGGTTGGTCCTATTCTCCTCTATACTTAGAAGTTGAGAAGGATTCCATTTTCAATTATTGGATTCCCATCTATTGGAAAGATTTGTTCTTTGTTGATAGTAAATATGTAACACATAGCCACAAATATATGAAGTTTTGTCACCTGTTTATTACTATTGCGAATGGCAGCTTGGTGGACGCTAAGGGAATGGAGTGAGAGTGAGAATTTGTCTTCCATTCTAGACTACTTTGTTCATACCACTCCATCCCCATTCTCAGCTTCATTTTCTCCCTTGAGTTTATAGACACTTCAAAGAGATAAAGATTCCACGAGACTTTAAGCTTCTTTTCAACAAAGCTGCCAATTGCCTGATTTTCAAAGTCTAGTCCAACATAATCTAGAAGACAGCAATCAAAGGCTGAAAGAACATAAAGCATGATCTGGAATGGAACTATTTTTTCCATCCACTATATCTCACCTGTTCTACACAACCATAGAAGCAAACAAATAGAACTTTTAAAATTCATACATGTATTTCATATACTGGTTCCTTCTAATATGAGTTCTGTTTTTGTCAGTAAACACTGAAAATTTTATGGAGAAAAAGGAAATTTGGAAAAATGGGGTAAAAGTGTGTCAGATGAAGCACTAATACAGAGAGTCCAATTAAACAAATGTTATCATACTAATGAGACCAGTGGAGACTAACATAGCTTTATAGACTTTTCTCCCCCTTGCCATTCACCATAATTACATCTCCATATCATTTGCATATTTGCTGCAAATACATGAATAATTTAATAGTACAGATCTGCTTTTGCTTAAATGAATTTCTGTGTTCATAACATTTTCATCCGTGTATATCTCCTCAAGCTTGTAAACTTGTAGTCTCCATTAAAATCTTAAAGTACTTATACCACGTCTTACATTTTCTGTCAATAAAACTTACTGTAACATTCTTTTCAGTGTCAGTATTGTTGATATGATATTACTATGTTAATTAAAGACCAATTATTGGGTAACCTTTAATTTTCTCTTCTCTCTACAGGTCATGGGTTATAGGTGCAATAGCTCTTCTCTGCCTGTTAGGATTGACCTGGGCCTTTGGACTCATGTATATTAATGAAAGCACAGTCATCATGGCGTATCTCTTCACCATTTTCAATTCTCTACAGGGAATGTTTATATTCATTTTCCATTGTGTCCTACAAAAGAAGGTAAGCTAGAATTCTCTCTTCAGGAATAAATGGCGTACATCGCATGATAGCAAAGCAACCATAATGTAAATCATTCTTGATATGTTTGTCTCTAAGAAATAAATATATTAATGCATTGATTTTATTTTTATAATAGTAAAGGATGAAACAGACACAAAATACAAGCATAATAGTGGGTGAATGTATTTAATAGCAAAAACAGAAGCAAAGTATTTTCTGATTTAGACAATACACAAAAATTATATTCTTGTAGAATTCATCTTATAGTCTTTAATATTTTTATTGGCACACACATGGAATTTGTGTCTTAGGAAGTAGCTTTTCTAAGATATTATGGAGGCATGGAGATAGATATATCTCTCTATGTATCTATATCTATTGGCATGCCGTAGGAAATACATATTTTTCTATTTCTTTAAAAACTAGTTTCTATATACTAGAAAATATAAATGTCTAAACACTTTATGATAAAATAACATATTTCTGTTTTTTGAATGAATGATGGGGTACTTAGTCATGGTCTCTGTACTTCTTTTCTTTAAAAGCATCTTTTATTAAATCTATGAGTTGAATGATTAGAATGCAATATTTAATTTCTTTATATTGGCTTATTTTTGTGATTTTTCACATCAACCACAATAAAATATTTATTTTCAAAGTTAATTTTAACAACTAAATAATTTTATTGCATTTTTTTTAAATCTCAAGATTGATTTTCTCATCTTATACTCTTTAAATCTATTAAAGATGTGCTCCTTATAGTTCTGATCACATAGACCCCTGAGCCAAGACTGTCTGGGTTCGAATCCTAGTTCCTCCACTTAAAAGCTTGTTTGAGGGGCTGGCCCGGTGACACAGCGGTTGGGTTCACATATTCCTCTTTGACGGCCTGGGGTTCACCGGTTCGGATCCCAGGTGCGGACGTGGCACCGCTTGGCAGACCATGCTGTGGTAGGCATCCCACATATAAAATAGAGGAAGATGGGCACGGATATTAGCTCAGGGCCAGTCTTCCTCAGAAAAAAGAGGAGGATTGGCAGATGTTAGCTCAGGGCTAATCTTCCTTATAAAAAGCTTACGTGACTTTGGGTAAGTTCATTAACCTTCCCATGCCCCAGATTTCTCATGTGTAACATGGAGGTAATAATAATAATTATGAGATATTGAGAAATGGCTTTAAAAATGAAATGGCAAAAATGTGAATATTTTTCCTAAGAAGGAAACAACAAGATGTAAAATTTTTCTTTGGAAAACAAAGAAGATAAAGAGTAAAGATAGCTATGTTTGCGATATTTGGTTTGAGAGACTGATGGGATCTAAAACAAAAGTTGAGAAGAGTGTCCGCTTGTCAAGCTGAGTCTAATTTTATTCTGTTTCAATTTTATGTGGTGATAGGTATCAAAAATATATTGACATGATCATAAATACAGGCTAGAATAGTAATGATGACTCAGGCCTATAAATGCAGGTTACAGAAAAGAAAAGAGGGTATATTAGAATGAATAGGTTGTAACCTAATGGATTAGAATTAACTTAGAAAAGAGGTTATGTTAGAATGGATGAATGTTCCCAAATACTTAGTGCACACAACCCTCAAACTGCAGTTGCTTAACCTAATACATGTTTATTGTTTTCTCATGGCCCAGTTGATGGGGCTGCCCCATGGAGGGACACAGGCTGATGAAGCCTCAACCAACCTCAATATATGATTTCCACATCACCTTGGGTGTTAACATCCAGCAGGCAGTCTGAGAAAGAGAGAGAGGATCTTGTATAAGAGGTCTGGAAGTGGCTTATATCACTTCTACTCACCTTCCATCGGATAAGACGCTATCAATGGTACCACCTAAACTTCAAGAAAAACTGAGAAACGTCCAGCTTTTTACCCCAGGAAGATGAGGAATTGGATGTTGCAAACAGCTAGCAGTCTACCACGTTTGATGAGGGTAAAAAGTAGGAGACATGAATGATGAGTAAGAAGAGACATGGAAGGAAGGAAGTGTCTGAGGAGAATGAAAATCACGATGGTATAGTGAATGAAAGACAGGAGAAAATGTCCAAAAGTAGACAGTGGTCAGTATTGTAAAACACTTCAGAGAAGTCAGAAAGACTAGGCACTTGGGGAAAATTTCTAGATTTTGATAGAAGAGAGCTATCACTGAAGGTCAACAAAAATATATGTACAAAGATGGGAACTAAGTCAGGAAATTAAAGAAAATGGTAGCCTTGAGTCCAAATAACACTTTCACCACTATTAGCTCATCTCACCCTCAGGGTGTCCTCCCTGGGGAGCAGGAAGGGCCAAAATGTTCCCATTTGGCACATAAAGAAAGTGTGGCTCAGAGAAGGGGGCATGCCCATGGTCAACACCTGCTAGAACCCCATTCTCTTTGTGCTCTTCTGCCTTACGTAAATAAAGACATATTGGACCATCATAATAGGTTATAATATCCTCAATTATAGTGAACCAGATTTACTTATTATCTTTATATATTAGCTGAAAATGTGGACTAACAAAATTTAAAATTTTAATGTTAATGTAGAAATTTTCTACAGAGCAGAACAGATTTTTTGTACTTTATGCATAATTATTCTGGTTGTATTTTTTGTTAGCTAATACCTATTAGACTTTTCCCAATTATTATTTATATTTTTCTTATCTTACAAATACACATCACTGCTATAACTAGGAATTATATTTGATACCCAGGTAGAGATATTGAACTTCACAATCCAAAAACAAGTCTAGAGTTTTTAGTATATTTAACATATTTAGCATAAGTGAAATTTTTTTAAATATATGTCGTCAAGCTCAATTGTGTGATTTATTAGAACAGAATTCAGCAAACCACAGCTCATGGGCTAAATTTGTCCAGCTGCCTTTAATTTTTACAGCCAGTCAGCCAAAAATGGTTTTTACATTTTTAAATGATCACTTTAAAATTTAAAATAAGTGCATACACAGTATCCTTGGTTTTGCCTCTTGGCTCACAAAGCCTAAAATATTGACTGTCTGGTCTTTCATAAAAAAATTGCAAACATCTGATTTAGAAGCTTACTGTTATGGTTTATAATAACAAGTAATAAGCATATTGTTCTTTCATCCATTCTGTGTTTTGAGTTTTTCAATTTTGGTGGCATTTTTATTGGGTGTCAAAACCATGTCTCAATATCAGAGAATATAGAGAACATGGAATTATTGTTCACTTTTTTTTTCCTACAATAAAACCAAGTACTTCTCTTGGAAATTGCAAAAATCACCTTAGGAGATTTTTCTTTTATTCTTTTTAATAAATTGAGATATAACTTTGCATAAGTTTAAGGTGTTACTATATGTTGATTTGCTTCACTAATATATTGTGAAATGATTACCACTATAGTGTTAGCTAATACCTCCATCACATAATTATCATTTCTTTTTTGTGGTGAGAGCATTTAAGATCTCATCCCATAGCAACATTCAAGTGTACAATACAGTATTGTTAACTATAATCATCATCCTGTACATCAGATCCCCAGAACTTATTCATCTTATAGCTAGAAGTTTGTACCCTTTGACCAACATCTCCCTATTTCTCATACTCCCCAACCTCAGTTAACCACCATTCTGCTCTATTTCTATGAATTCGGCTTTTTTCAGAATCCACTTATTAGTGATATCACGCTAGTGATACTAGCATGTGACACTATCATGCTAATGATACTAGCATACTTATTGGTGATAGTATTTATCTTTGTCTGATTTATTTCACTTGGCATAATGCCCTCAAGTTCCATCCATGTTGTCGCAAATGGCAGGATTTCCTTCCTTCTTGTGACTGAATAATATTCCATTGTATACATGTACCACATCTTCTTTATTCATTCATCCATTGATGGACACTTTGATATTTCTATTTCTTGGCTATTGTGAATAATGCTGCAATGAGCATGGGAGTACAGATATCTCTTCGAGTTCCTGATTTCATTTCCTTTGGATATATGCCCCGAAGTGGGGTTGATGATATGGTAGTTTTATTTTCAATTTTGTGAGGAACCACTATGCTGTTTTCTATAATGACTGTACCAATTTACATTCCCACCAACAGTGCACAAGGCATCCCTTTTCTCCATATTCTCACCAGCGCTTGTTATCTCTTGTCTTCTTGATGACAGCCATTCTAACAGGTGTGAGGCGATATCTCATTGTGGCTTTTACTTATATTTCCGTGATTAGTGATGTTGAGCATCTTTTCATGTTGGCCATTTGTATGCCTCCTTAGGAAAGCTGTCTATTCATTTCCTCCATTTCCATCCATTTTTTAATTGAGCTATTTGGGGGGGGGGGGTTGCTGTTGAATTGTATGAGTTCCTTGTATATTTTGGATATATCAGAAATATGATATATCGGAAATATTACTTGCAAGTGTTTTCTTCCATTCTGTAGATTGCCTTTTCATTTTGTTGATTGTTTCTTTTACTGTGCAGAAGCTTTTTAGTTTGATGTAGTGCCACTTACTGTTTTTCACTTTTGTTGCTTATGCTTTTCATGTCATATCCAAAATTCATTTCCAAGACCAATGTCCAGGAGCTTTTCCTTTATGTTTTCTTATAGGGAATCTTATGATTTCTGGTCTTACATTTCAGTCTTTAGCTCATTTTGAGTTAAATTTTGTGAGTGGTGTAAGATATGGGTCCAATTTCATTCTTCTGCATGTGGTTAGCCAATTTTCCCAGCACCATTTGTTGAAGAGATTATCCTTTCCCCATTGAGTATTCTTGGTTCCCTTGTCAAATATTAGTTGACCACGTAAGGGTTTATTTCTGGACTCTCTATTCTGTGCCATTGGTCTATGTATCTATTTTCTTGCCAAGACCATACTGTTTTGATTACTTTAGCTTTATAGTGTAGTTTGAAATCAGGAAGTGTGATGCTTCCAGCTTTGTTCTTCTTTTTCAGGATTGCTTTAATTATTTGGGATCTTTTGTGGTTCTGTACACATTTTAGGGTTGTTTTTTCCTATGCCTGTGAAAAAATACCATTGGAATTTTGATAGAGGTTGCATTGAATTTATAGATGACTTTGGGTTGTATGGACATTTTAACAATCTTAATTCTTTTAGGAGGTTTTTCTTAAGCCATCTGATTGAATTTCAATAATATGACCATAATGTAGTTGCTCATATGTTTTGATTAGAGAATATGAAATATTCCATTTTTGAGATATTTTGGTTTATAGGGTTATTTGTTGATTAATTCAACTCATTAGCAGAAATCAAACTTTGAATTGTCAGTCCTTTTCTGGGTGTGGATTGAATGATTGTTTCACTAGTATTTCCACTGGTGACATTAAAGTTGTCACATTTTCTTTTGTTATGTGCTCAATTATGTGATACATCTCAGAGGGTTTCATAATTATTTTATTTCTGATAGAGAGTATAAAAGAAATACTCCATTGAAATAAGATATGTCTGATTGGGGTAAGATGGAGTATCATGTGAAAGAGTGGATTAGAATATGCACAAGATTGGGCAATCAAATAATTTTTATTGTAATCTAAGGAAAAATATCTCATACACATAATCCATGTTATTTTGCTTTCTCCTTTTTAAAACACATGCTTACCTTCTCAAATCTAATAAGAGAAAAATAAAGTCAGTAATGATTAAGTAAGTAATATAGCTAAATGTGCAATTTGGCATACTAGATATCTTGATTTGCTGGCTGTTTATATAATCGGTTCAGAACATTTAACCCCTGTTAGAAAATGTAAATAGTCCCTGATGAATACCTGTGTCTTATACAATATTGCTGCCTTTGTAACAGGAGGTGGAGTGGTTCTCTTTCTCTCTTCCTTCTGTCCCTCTCTCCCCTAAAATATTTGTTTAGATTTAAGTCACTTCAGGAAAAAACACTTTCTCTTCTAAAAAGAAAAATATCACTTGTTGAGTACATTAAGAAAAACAAAGTAGGATGTAGGTTATAATCAAAGTTTAGGTTCTTGGAGATGCTTCGTAAATTCAGTACAAATTACTAAACTGTAATAATAGTGTTTACCTTTGGGTAGAGCTTATTTTAAGCTTTCTCAAATTCTGATTAAAGCCTTTGTCATTATTTTTTCCAAATACAGAGAAAATAAACTAATAGATTAATAATAATGCTAATAATATATAATGGCTTCTGTTGATCATATAGTGATGTCAGAAATGTGGCATCTTAGGAAGAGCTTTCAGATCATAGAACACCCATGAGCTTTGGATTTTTTCACATAAGCCACATTGCTTAACCTTTGTAGTCTATCAGTTTACTTTCATTGCTTAACCTTTTTGGTGTTCTTACTGTAAAATGTAAGTAGTGATCATTTCGCAGAGTCTTTTTGAGGGAGCGCTTTAGCACAATTTCTGACAAATAGTGATTAAAAATTAGAAGTTTCTTCATTCCACCCTCCCAAACTCACACATATCAAGAACACATGCACAAGTAGGTAGACTTACTTCTTTTAAAAAATTAACAAAATGTGAATTGGCTTGTAAACACTGAGGAAAGGTAATTATTTCTAATTATTGATAAATGTAGCGTAGAAGTGAGTAGTTGGAGAACAGGTCAATATAATTTAAATATATTAAAGAATATGTTATTTTGGCATTCCAGATCAAAGAAAGGCCTCAAAGGTTAGCATATCATGCCTCTGTTTTGCTCATGCTGTCCTGAACATCTAGAATGCCTTTTTCTCTCTGGTCTACCCTTTCTTTCAACTTCATCCTCTAAACTGACTAATTCCAACCTATCTTTTAAAGATTCTCTGAGAAGTCCTCCTTGATTCCCCTACCTACTTCCAGCAGGCACTCCTTCTCCATGCTTTCATTCACCTGATTCTGTGTTAGTGTTCCTATCATATAACAAGCATTCAATAAATGTGAGTTCTTCAAACAAATCTGAAATATTCTATCTCTGTACTATATCTTTGATAGAGTGAACTTTACAATATTAAAATGTTTTAGTTTTGAACACTAATTTTAATGTCTCATTCACACTCCTTTTCTAAATAACATTCCTCAAAAAAGTATATATTTATGACTTTGTTTTAAGTAAAATTACCTTGGAATATTTCATTGTCACAAACTGTAGA
Organism: Equus przewalskii; assembly: GCF_037783145.1. Lineage (NCBI taxonomy): Eukaryota > Metazoa > Chordata > Mammalia > Perissodactyla > Equidae > Equus > Equus przewalskii. The sequence continues at coordinate 71,717,200 of NC_091833.1, read as the reverse complement.
AAGTACAAATTCATGTGAAATCAACACATAAAGAGCTGAGAATAACATATATACATGGTTATTTCATAATGAATATAAATTTGTGAATGTATAACAGATAAGATGTCCCAGAATGTATTTTTAGTTGATAAACACATTGTTGAGGGTTATTTTTGTTGATGTTGATAGTAGAAGAATGATTTAGGACAGTTACTGTTTATTTTTATATGTCTTGTTTGATTAAATGGGCAGTAATACAAATTTTAAACATGATAAAAGTTTTCCCAAAAATTGTTGATATATTTTCTTGCTTGAAAACATCAATGAAAAAGTTTATCTCCTTTTTTCTTGTGATTTTATACTACAACCAGGATTAAGAATTTAATCAGCAATGCCATAAAGAAAAACAATCATGTTTCTCTGTGATTATTGAATAGAACTATTTTGAGGGAATAAATTAAAGGCATTTTGAATTTTATATTCTAAACTTTCAAATTTGACCTCTTTTAAGAGAAATACACTTCAAAGAAATATAGATTTAAAAGAAATACTTACCCCAATACATTCCTTTTCTCTGCCTTTAAGTATTCTCTTTCTCTGTCTTTCTCACTCTCTCTCCTTCTCTCCCTCCCTTTTCCATCTCCTCTTCTCTCTGTAATTTCCTCCCTAGACTTCTGCCTAAAGAACCATTGCACCAATAGGCTACTTCATATCCGATTTGTGAAGCTAAAACTAAAGTCTTGAAGAGTCTTAAGTTTTTGTTCTTCGAACTAAGACATAGTATCGTTATGGTGTGATTGGATGTGTGTGTGTGCGTGTTTTAAAAGACTCTAGTTATGCAAAATTTCAGGCTTGATGGTATGAATATCATTATTTTATATTATAAAATACATGCTGAACAGACTTTCTTGTATCCTTAGGGCAGAGAAATAATCATAGTAATTATCTAAAAATAAAACTCACATACCTTTTTTACCATAGTTCCTAGCTGAAATGAATTACTTGCTAACAGAAGTTAATATTTACTTGGCTAGGTACGAAAAGAGTATGGGAAATGCCTGCGAACGCATTGTTGTAGTGGCAAAAGTACAGAGAGTTCCATTGGCTCAGGGAAAACATCTGGTTCTCGAACTCCTGGACGCTACTCCACAGGCTCACAGGTAAGCAATATTTATTAATTAAAATGAAATATCTCTTACCTGTATTCTGTTACGAGTTGTTGGTCTTTCCTGATCCGAACTATTTTCTATCCCAAGTGGTTAACACATCAAATTTGTGTTAATTTGATGTTGTTGTTGTTTTAGTGTGTCTTAAATGGGAATAATTACGACAAATTTAAGAAACTAAATTCAATAATTTTATGGAATTTAGGATCTAAGTTTGCATAATAATTAATGATTTTATGTTATTCATAGTTGAATAAGTATAGAAGGTGAGGAAAGGAATTTGGCACTTCACCCAATATTCTAAGAAAGTAATATTTTATATCTATGATTCTTGAGTTATTACTTCTTTTAACCAGTGTAATAATTCTCTATCACATACTGAAAATATTTACTTATTAAATGGTATTAAATGGTATGTTTAGTAAAAACATTTATAACTCAACCATATTGTGTGCTGATAAGTTGAAGAGTAAGTCAGGGCAGTGAAGAAGAATCCCTGAGAGCATCATTGACTTAACTGGTCTAATTGCTACTCCCATCAGCCCAGCACTAGATGTAGTAGTTGCATCGTCCCTCACCAGGGAAATTGTAAACTTTTAGGTAACATCTGCCATTTTTCCCAAGCCACAGTATCAGTCTAAAGATTATCAGGTAGAAATTTCAGCAACTCCAGAATGCTAAAATGAGCCAGTCAAACAAAAGACATAAGATTATGTGGGTCATGAATGAGTTTGGGTTCAGACTAGCAGACTAATATTTTTAAGATCGTGTGATTCAGTGGGAAAAACAATCATGTATTCAGTGTTGTCAACTGACTTTTTCTGAAGAAGACCTGAATTTAAATTGACAAATAAAGTTATAAATCAAGAACTTAGTTTTTTCTTAACTGTTTTAGCTCAGCCTGTAAATCTAATTATTTTTTGTAAATCTGATTTTATATAGAATAAGAAAGATCATTTCATTTGTTCTTTGATTAATGCTTAATTGTGCTGTTAGCTTAATAGATTAAATTTCCCTAAACAATTCCATTCATATTCTTAGACAATGAAATATCCTTATAAGCTTTAAATAGCATTTACAAATTTAATATTTCTGATTCTCTCAAACACATCCACTGTCAGACTGGACAGTTATACACACTTAACAAGCACTTGAACAGCTCTTATAAACCAAAGATAATGAACAATGTTCTCATAAGCAAACACTTTTCTCAAACTAATGGAATCCTCTTTTATCTTAGAAATAAAACCACATATTTACTATCAATCTAGTCCTTCAAACTGAAAATTTAAAAACTAACATATAACCATTGAACATATCAGACTATTTAAAGCTTAACAACCAAAATTATAATGATTGTGAAACTTATTCATAAATATAATGCACAGTTATTCATAATTTGAATTTAATTTATTTTATTATTTCTATCCCTTACTGAGATTGGAGAGTTGCCAATTAGGGGGAACAGATGTACCAACTCAGATTGGCTGAGATTTCTGAGTTTCGGATTAATAAATTTGCCAGTTAGAAATCTGAAATCTCCCATAAAAGTAGGGGCGCACCTGAATGATGCTTCCAGCATGAGCCCCTTATAATCCATGCCTTCATTTCCAACCTGATAATCCTCACCATCCTTATTTGTAATAAACTTTTCCACAACTTTTAAAATCGCAATTGCTAGGATTCTGTGCATCATCCAGACTTATTAGATCCTGCATGCTTTTCATAATACTGAGCTTATCAGCCATCATCCTGTAGTCATTTTATTAACATATGTCATTAATGAAGCAATAATATTTGGGAGTTTCATTTATTAAGTGACAACAGAGTTGTACAATGTTTAGCAATACTTCTGAGCTACGGGATAGGGCTTCAAGATAGGGAATGATTATGAATAATCATAAACTTGGTCTGTGGGTATACCTTGATTTGGATTCTAGCCTTGCTACAAACCAACTGTGACACAAAACAAGTTACTTAATCTCACTGACCCTCAGTTTTTCATCTGTAAAGTGGTGGTAATAATATTGATTTCTTATATTGCTTGAAAGCTTGAACTAATGTATACAAATACTTAGAACACATGGTAGGTGTTCAATAAATTGGAGCAGCCACCACTTAATGGTGTCATCACTACAAAATTTAATTTCAGATTTTAAAGCTGTATTATATTTTTTCTTCACTTTTATAGTTGTAAGGTCACAATTCTAATCTTGGGGGAAAAAAGCCTTACATTGATTACTTATGCTTAATATGACACTGATTAACTATGACAATCCAATCCTGCATAAAGTGATAGTTCCTTAAATCTAGTGTATTTGTTTAAGTAAAAATAATAAAATGTATTTCACATTAACTGTGACCTTCTATAAACAAGGTCTAAAATACTCACTGATATTAAAGTAAAGTTTAAGGAAAATGGATGCCTTTTTCACATCAGAGAACTTCTAAAATAACAACCCCTATATTTTTTACTTTTATTGAGAAATATTGAGTGTCTCCTATATAATGCCAAGCCATCTTCTAAGCTCTGAGGAGACAATGATTAAAAGACAGATAGCTTCCCCTATGATCTGGGGCTTTCATTCTAGTAGAGGAAGGCAAGACATCTATTACCACGTAAGTCAAGAGAAAATATCAGATTATGAAAGCTGGTAGAGAACCAAATGTGGTGATATGATACAGAAAGTCCAGGTGGCTACTTGGAGTAAGTGCTGGAGAAAGACTGTTTTGGGAGATGACATTTACACCAAAATTCTGAATGACAGGAAGTTCAGAGGAAGAGAATTCCAGGTGAAAAAACGTGTAATACAAAGTCCTTATGTTAAGGGAGAACTTGCAAAGTCAGGAATAGAAAGAATGTGATTGGCTAAAGTGAATGAGAGTGTGAATGGGAGATAAAGTCAAAGGAGAAGGCTAGAGACAGATCCATAGGTATTTGTAAGAGTATGCAAGTCTAGATTTTATTTTGATTACTTTAGAAAGCCAGTGGGATAATTAAGAAAAGGAAGTGGCAGGATATTATCCACATGTAATAAAGATTATATGGCTACTATGTAGATAATGGAGGGACATGATTGGCAAGACTAAAAAGTGAAAATCCTCTCCACCTCTTGCTCCTCTATACTTACTTCCTGGTGCTAATCACTTATAAAAGATTAGTAATACCTATATTCACACAAACATAAATTCACAGAGCTGTGTATAGGGTTGTTGCATGTGTGTGTTTATAAAAACCATGGACTGAAGTATTGTCCTTCCTTCTGTGACCTTCCTTTGATTGTTCTGTCATTTATCTTTCATTTATTTTATTGACTTTTATATGTATTTACTTCTATTATATGGTATTTGAAGCATAAAAAATATATGTAATGTCTATTAAATTGTGAAGCATAGTCATAAAACGAACACCTGAGAACTCAGCATCCATCTTAGGAAATGGAATATTTTCCATGTATTTTCCTCTTCTTCAAACTTTCCCCTAGTCAATCCCTATGCCTCCTCACCAGAGAAAACCTCTGAACTTTTGTTCTTCATTTCCTTGACTTATTCTAATAGTTTCTTCACCTCCAAAAAAAGATATTTAGTATTCTTTTTTTAAACCTTTCTTTAAAATGGTGTCTTATTGGGCTGGCCCTGTGACCTAGTGGTTAAGTTCAGCAAGCTCCGCTTCAGTGGCCCAGGTTCAGTTCCCGAGTGTGGACCTACACCCCTCATTGGCAGCCATGCTGTGGTGGCTACCCACATACAAAATAGAGGAAGATTGGCAGTGGATATTAGCTCAGGGTGAATCATTCTCAGCAAAAAAAAATGGTGTCTTATTGGATGTAGTCTTCTGTGACTTACTTTATGTGCTCCCATATTCTAACGCTCCTCCTGGTTCATTCCATGAACATTTAAGTGTTGGTTCTGTGCCGCATACTATATACTTTTCCTTTGCCTGCAATACTTCACCCTTTCTCCTTTTCCTATTCAACTGTCATTTGATATAGTATAGTGAGTTGTTAACCTTGTAGCTCACTATCCAGATTACTAGATTCAAATATTGGTTATGCCACTTATTAGGTCTGTTACATTGAACATGTTAATCAACCACTGAAACTCAGTTTTCTAATGAATAAAAGAGTACCTACCTCATGGAATACTTGTGAGGTTTCAGTGAATGAATACATGAAAAATACATGGTATAGACTCTAGAACATAGAATTAATAGAGATATTTAAATATTATATTTATATAATATATACTTTATATATATATATAATATTTACCACATACCGGGCATTATTTCAGGTGTGTGATACATCAATGAACAGAAAAGACAAAATTTCTCTTTGTCTAGAGCCTCAAATCCAATGCAGACATTAGACATTAAATATAAGAAATAACTACATAATAATAATATGCCATATTATAGAAGATGGTAATGACTATGGGAGGAAAATAGCTGGGTTGGGTGGGTGGGATACAATTCTGAATAGGGTGATTAAGTTAGATTTCTTTAAGGAGAAAATATATGAGCAAAAATTTAAAGAGATGAAGGAGTTATCCATACCTGTATCTGGGGGAAGAGCACTCCAGGCACACGAAACAATTGTACCGAGTCTAAGGCAGAGGCATGCTTGGCATGTTAAGGAATAGCAAGGGAGCAGGTGTGGCTAGCCCAGATAGGGGAGACTAATAGAACATGAGATAATGAGGGCAGCTCATATAAATGTCACCTATCAACAATCATAATTCCACCAACTCTCAGTTAAGATGTTGCTTCTTCAGTGTAGTGTTCTCAGACTTCCTAGACAAGGACATGTCCCCTTATTATGTGCACTTAAAAACATTCTTTTAAATTACATAGTATAACAAACAATAACAAAAGTACACAAAATATAGTGTATGACACAGTGATTTAACATCCCTCCTCAGGTCAAATATTAGAATATTGGGAGTATCTTAGAAACCCTTTGAACTTTCCTCAATGCTTCATCTTGAAACATAACCACTATGGGGGCCGGCCCACTGGTGCAGCAGTTAAGTTCACACGTTCCGCTCTGGCAGCCCGGGGTTCGCAGGTTAGGATCCCAGGTGCAGACCTAGCAGCGCTTGTCGATCCATGCTGTGGCAGGCATCCCACGCATAAAACAGGGGAAGCTGGGCACAGATGTTAGCTCAGGGCTAGTCTTCCTCAAAAAAAACAAAAACAAACAAAAAGACATAACCACTATATTAGCTTTTAACAGTAGATTTTGTTTTGTATGTGTTTGATACTTATTCACATGAAATCATCTAGGACATATTCTTTTGTTTTCTTTCTTTCCTCGGACATCTATGTTGCTTTTTAATTTTCAGTGCTATACATTACTCTATAATTTATTCATCCATTCTACCATTGATAGCCATTTTGGTTGTTCATAGTTTTCAGCTATAATAATTAATGCTTCTATGGACATTTGTAGGCACTTTGTTGTACTTTTGCATTCATTTTTGTGATAATTTGATTAATCTGTCACTTACTAGTCTGGCAGCTCCATGCAGGCAGATGTTTTTGTGTTAGCCTTTCTCTTTTGTATTTGCTAGGTTAGTATTTGGCTTCAGTAGAGGCTAATTAATATTTTTAGTTAATTAATTAATTAACAAATACAACAAGTGTGAGAGATTTGTCCCCAGCATTTCAGTTTGAAGTTTTGAAGTATTTCTCAATAGAAACATTCCTCCAATGCTCAGGAGCTATAATCCTGCACCAGTCTTCCTACTGTCCTTTTGTTTATGGGTTGTGCTGTGTGTGTGTGCATGCGTTTTGCTGACCTATATAACAATATAGACAATATTTCTGAAGGATAAACATGTCCCAAGATTCATAAAACCAATTGTCTAATATTTTAGGGTTAGCTACTCCTATTATTTAAGGGGTTAGAACAGATTTGGAACCACATGACCCATTTGTGAGCTTGGTTTCACCATTAGCAGTAGTAACAGTTCTTATAACTATGTTGTTCTTCTGAAAAGATTTCGTTTCTTCCTCCCGAGATTAACACTTTTTTGATCCCTAATTCAATAAAATAGCAAAACAGAATAAACCAGAAAAAAAAAATCTCCCCCAAAAGGAAAACTATTACCATTTTCTTGAATTATCTACCACTTAGAAAATTGAATTTGAGAATATGAACAATGATGTAAGAACTTTCAGTTCGCTATAAAACTTTCTACCATGAAGCCATGAATAAAAGGTGAATCAACTTCCCTTCAAAAAAAGAAAAGTCAAGATAGTATGTAACCTATAAAATTATGTTGATCTTCTTACAAAATTTATGGAAAACATTAAGTTCAGTAGCATTTTAATAACATTCTATGTTCTTTTCTTACCAAACTCTTTTTTGCAAGATTCTGAATTCTTAAAGTAAATTTTTTGTTAATAAAACTGACAATTGAATGCATGTTTAAATATCTCATCCCCATAAAAGTTCAATGAAAATAATTTGTTTTACCTTGGAAACTAAAATTATTAAATTCGAACTGTCTAGAGTATACTTCTATATGTCTTCAATGTGTTTAAATTAGTATAGTACATTACATTTATTCCTTTTTCATAGTTATAATTATTTTTGGTATAGACATTTAGGAATACACTTAATGGGAATGAATTGTTATCATTAATTTAGTTTCTAATGTTCTCATACTCCTGTACTGCAAGCATGTAGAAATTGTATATTCACCAGATGCCAGAAACAAAGGTCCCATATAACTATGACAGAAAGAAAAAGAATGATTTGTGTGAAAATCCACTGCCTGGTGAGTTCATTTCCTTTTTTCCTTTGCTGCCTTTCAGAGCCGAATTCGTAGAATGTGGAATGACACAGTCCGAAAGCAGTCAGAGTCTTCCTTCATTACTGGAGATATAAACAGTTCGGCGTCACTCAACAGAGGTAATTAGGAATGATTTTTCATATTTATTACTTTTGTGATTACTCTGAGAAGTTCTTAAATGCATTGCTTTATTTGCAACTTCTGGACCTTGTTCCATGTGGTAGGAATATCGCAAGGATATAAAACCTGGTTGAGTGTAGCAGTGTGTTCCATTATTCATAAGTCTTTTTTTTTTTAATCCTGAATTTTCAGGAAATCGTTTCTGAAAGGAAGTTAGAAAACGAGAACTTTCTTTTTCTAGTCTTCTGCCACTGCTATAAACTGGTGAGCTGTCAGGCCTCATTGGAAGCAGTGAAAATGGGCAATTATGTGGCTATATAGTCTGCTAAGCATCATAGAGTTCCACATTGTCCCAGGAATAGAGCAATTTCATAGTCTTTGTGGAAGTAAAGATATTCCATCTAGTACATACTTAAGGCAACCTGTGTATTTGGGGAAAAAAAATCACATCTAATCTTAATATCTAAAAGACTTATCCAGATAATATTGAATATTTAAAGATCTAGGAGGAAAAAATACCTTATATATATGTTATGATTTTTTTGTGTGTATGTGCTTCCGGTTAAAATGTTCCTAGGGCATCGTTTAGATTTTTGAAACGAAATTCCTTTAATCTACTGTTTTATTTGTGGTTGATTTTTTTATTCTTCTCTCTCTCTCTCACACACACACACACATACACACACTGTGTGATGTGATTAAATTGACTGCAGTAAAAATGAGCAGATGCGACATTTGTGGAGAGCTACAGTACACCACAGTCAGTGCTGGGAAATATAGAGCATGTAGTTTTATCTGGGAAGGTGGCATTTGTATGAGCTTATTCCAATCCCACTGTCCCAAGAGACATTTTTGATGCATATATTCAGTAGTTATTTTTATGATCAGAATTGTTGTTTTTTTCTTACCCCCAAACTACGATTATTAGTTATTTTAAACCTGTTTATGTCGGCTTTTTAATACATTAAATGCTACTTAGAAACAAGTAATTTAATAATTGCAGCTTATGATTAAGAAAGATTCAGATACTGGTGCTCTTAATTACTTTTACTCAAGTAAGATGCATCTTATTTGTATAAAAGAAGCTCAGACAAGTAGTGTCCAAGTTAAATTTGATATGGGGATCCATTTACATATAATCTTAATTGACTTTCATATGTTATTTGGAGCAGTGATAGAGTAACTGTAACCTAAAGATATTAAATTTTCTACATAACTTTTGCTTAAGTAAGAACAGCAAGTGCAAATATTCCTCCAAATATGAAGAAAATACATTAAAATAAAACAATTACCTTCTTGTATTTGCTTCATTATTAGTCTGTTTTTATTTGCTAGAGTATATTGATTTACATAATATCACTCAAGTATTCTTCTCTTTTTAAGTTTAGTTTTAATGGTTATTTTGTGAAAATTTACTTAAATATGAATTCTCTAACATTTTGACATACTTTCCAAATCATGGAGAATGAAATACTTACAAATGCCTCCAAAGCTTAGGAAGTAATTTGCTTCCATTTTCTTTACTCTTTAAATAATCCCGTACATAGAAAATTTACAGTATGTTCCTAGAAAGAAAACTATCCTTATTAATGGGGTTTATTGTTAGAAGTATCTTGCATCTAGTGATCACAGCAACCATAGAATAATTGTTGTTTAAACAAAAGATGAGATAATATGATTGTAATAATGCACTGTTTATTTGCTTACTGTGAAGATGGATAAAATATGTACATTTGTCATTTTGTGTAGCATTATGATCTAAATTTATGTAAAGATAGTAAGATATGTAACTTTTGTAAAAACTGTTTTAAATGGATAATTTGTTATCACCTTGATTTTACGGTCAATCACATAACATAATGTGCCCTTTTTAGTTTCTTCTCACGAACTTCATCAACTTGGAATATGCAATATGTGGATGACTAGGTCAATTTGAAATGTATTTAAAGAAAATAATAATATTTTATATTGACTGATCATATATTTAAATCTGTTTTTAAAATCTTTAGTTTTAAAAGATGTTTCTTAAAGTTACTGAAGAAAGGGTGCAAAATTTCTTGTGACATCCAATAACTTATTTTAATGATGACTTTGCGGAGGGGGTTAAATTGAATTTATGGTATGAAATGTGCCCAGGCAGTGATCTTTTCCTTTAGGATATATATTCTTCCTTTCACTCAGTGGCTTTAGTGGTGATGGACATCATAGTGATCTTCTTGATTTCCTATATTAATTTTCTGGTGTCCCAAATCAGAAACTCCACATTTTATTCTCATCTCATTATTTTTTATCTTAAATGAGTGGAGTACTTTAAAATTTTATTTCTTCATATTATATCTCTCAGGATAGTCTTTAACCTCCTTCTTTAATCTTGTCTTATTTCCCAGGGTCCTATCTTCCCTGCATTCAGGCGTGTGTATCATATTTAGGTAGGTGGCATCCAAGATTCACCTTTCCAGATAAATACTTCAGTCACCTCAGCAACATATTCACCTCTGTTTATCAAAAGATTATATTCTCTATTATTGAAATAAAAATTTCAGGCACTGCATCTTCACATCTTCATGTATTCTATCTTCCCATTCATTCTTAGTTTCTTATAGCAAGCAATTTTTTTTAAATTCCAACTCCATTTTCCTTTCTTTCTAAGTTAGATACATTAAATCTCTAATTTTTGTCTTTAGAAAAGTTCTGGCCCTTGAAAACTACAAAAAATTGTCTAAGTTAGTCCTATTTTCACTTGAGGTTTTCTATTCTATTCATACCACTGCCCAAATCATGAAAAGAAGAATTATTTTAAAATTCTGTATGTCTTATCATCTGTAAGTTCTCAGCGCAGAACCTCTTCTCAACGGTTTTTATTTTTTCAAATCATCTCTATTATTCCGTTCTTGAACCAACTCGTTACATCCTATGTATCAGATTACCTGTTTAGATCTCCCAATCTGATAAGCTTGGGATTTTGCTCCTTGGAACCATGCAAGACCTTGAAAGATTTATTGATAATTTTCGATTTGTGTAATCATTCTTATATATTCTCTTTGGGATTTTGTTGTTTGATCACCTCATCTTTTTAAAGCCTTCCATTACATTTGTCTTTTGAATATATTTATGAAGATGTGTCCCAAATGTTTCCTATACATTTTCAAATATATTTCACCTGCCCACTTATTTACTACAATGGTACTCACTGTCGCAAGTCCAAAATTCCTTGAGGCCAGTACTCCAGGACTATTGTCAAGTTAACTTCACTGATCCCACTATAGACACAGGTAGAAGGAGCCTTTCCAGAGCCCTAAGGTGATGGTTGATTACAGAGAGTTTCAAGCAAGGTTAACTCTGATACAAACCCAAGTTTTCCCGAACTCCACAGGAGAGATTATTCATTGGTACTAAATATTTGCTATTTGCACATATCTTGAAGTCAGTCCTCAATCCCTGAGCTCCTCCCAGGCCTATTGGAAGTCTAGTCCAAATTTCTGGTAGCTTCAACTTCCTGGTAATGGGAGAAATGATTTTTTGCTAGATCTACCTTTCCTACCTATATCTCCTACTCACAGTCTCTGCTGGCCAAACCCCATCCTGAACGATTTAGATTAATGAGGCTTCTAAACCTTGAGTTTGATCCAAAATTGAAGGCATTTGCTGAGAAATTTCCCGGTAGTTCAATTAATTGTTAAACGTTTCTGTTCTTTTTTGTAGATCTGGATAGAAATTGGGATACTTTCTGAAACTAGGTTTTATTAGGCTTTATCTCTTTGTTAATAATATAACTGTATTTCCCATTTTCTTTTGACTTGATTAGTTGAATTGACACCAGAAATTTCAGTTTCAAGCAAGTTTTACTAGGTAGCTGCTACTAATATGGTATCATTGTGTCAATTACAAAAAGGTGCCCCACCTCCTGCCAAACCCCACCTGTGGAGTTATTGCAAAAATGTGTCCCATGTGAGTGGCAGAATTAGCAATAATGCATTTCTTCTTCTGGAACAATGGCTTGGTTCAAATCGTGGGGTTTTATTTTCCCCTACCTCCCATCCCCCATCCCGTCAACTTCCCACACAGGTTAATGCGATTTAGATTTTTATACATGGAGATCTGACCAGTAAAGCTATATTTATTTAAGCCAAATTTAAGTGTTATATGTCAGAAGGCTGTCTGACCTGTAGAGGTGTAGCACTAATTTATTAATGCAGATGGATTGTCCTTTCAAGGTTCAGGTTTGTACTAATCTACAAATGCATTCTCAGTAAATTTATGTCATCAGTAAAATTATGATGGCCTATGGCAATCTTTGCATAAATTTAAGGGTTTAATGTTTGATCTCAGTGGCACAACTACCTACTGAAAGGTGCCTTCACCTTTTAGGATCATTGTTGATACAAAGGAGAAAGCCACCGTCAATGGGTATTTGCAAGTCACTGACTTACTCACTGCAGTTTTGCACGATAGTTTTTGGAATGGAGTTTTAACCCAGTGACTTTTGGTAAATTGCTTGGCTTCTCAGCGTCTGTGCAATAGGGATATAAATAGTACCCACCTCAGAGAGACCTTGAGAGGACTGAGTTAATATATGTTAATTGCTTACAACAGTGCCTGAAACATAATAAGTCCTATTATTATTATTTTATTCAGAAGTTCGTTTATGTTTTCTAACAAATGAAGACTAGTCCTTGCCATAGCTCTCAAGTAATCAGATATTAAAATCCATCATTCACAACCGACAGCTTTCTTTCCTTTTTATTTTCTGGTAATGGGGGGAGGAATGAGGTGGTTACCCAAATGTCAAGTAAAAGAAATAATAATTTACCGCAGATGGTGCTACCCTTGAAGCTAACAAAAAGAAGTAAACTAATAAAGCTGAATTGTCTCTTCTAAATTAGAAATTAAATGCAAATTACATTGGCCTAGTTGTGCTTTCCACTTTTGATTTGTAACCATCTTTTAGAATCCAAGAAATAAAGGTAAAGTATTTCTCCTCCCTACGTTAGATAATAATGTCAGCAGACACTGCCTTCTCTTTCCTCTAAGCCCTATCTTACCCTTCAGAAGCTTAGAGAACACTAGTTCAATTCAGACAGCCCTGCTAAATAACCAGTTATGCAGCGGAGCAGGCATGTGACTCATTCCCATTTTAAACTCCTGTCTTCTCAGAGCCTGGATTGTCTTTCCCAGGAGGTTGTCACTGAGGCAGAAGAAACTTCACAATAAATCACCTGCCACCTCATTAATATTCAGGATACCAAACATATTTCGTTTTTATGTTTTTAAAGAAAAATGCAAATGAAGGCATGTAAATGATGTTTCACTGCGATTAATGATTTCTATAAATTAAAGGTGCTGGATGAAACACTCATGCTCATTCACTGCATTTTATTAATGTCAGTAAATATAATTTGGTTTATATGCATAAAGTATGTCATATTGCCCAAAAACCTCACTGTTTTGAAGGATTCTAAAATCATTGTTTGTAAATATTAATATAATCTGACATCTATTTGTGAAATTGGCAAAAAACAGTTAATGATGTACCTGAGTACTCGCATAGCTAACAAATCAGAGTGGCCCATGTAACAAATTACTTTTCGTTATGAACAATCATTGTGATGATATGAGGGGAAATAAGTATTCTATGGCATGGATAAAATTTTCATTCGAGATTCACCATTATATTTATATCGAGTATTTTTTGACCTTTATATTCTTGATTGGTGAATAAGGCAACCGTGCTCTCTGTGTTAATCTTTTTCCTTTGTCATCAATAATGTCATCAATAAAGACATAATTAGAAAGGGTATAATAAAATAAGGAAAACTTCTGTGTTCGGAAAATCACTTCAACAACACAAAAGCGAAGTAGGTACAAATTTTAAAAGTGAGATGCTGTATCAAATGGATAATTTAAACGATGCTATTTTAATATTCTGACCTCTAACTCAAGGAGACGAAATAATTTTCAGAATGAACTTTCCTTTGCAAAATAAAATATATTAAATATTGATTTCTAGTCAATCAGGGGCAAAGGTTCTTGCTGTAAATTGTTGGCAGGAACTGAAAAAGAACAACTTTTAAAATGCTTGCCAGTGAGTCCTTATGCTTTGCTTTTAACTTTGTCTCTTTGATATGAATCCTGCAACTCATCCAGCCTCTCACAACCAGCTACACAACAGTCAAAGTGCTTTGTATTTATTATGATTCTGATTATAGCTTTCGTAGATTCCTTCACAAAGAGAATTCCTTATCTATGTAGAGTAGATTCCTCATTTTTATGGTTTAGTATCTTGTTGCCTATATATAGTTGGCAGTATCTTTTACCTCTTTATTATAAATCAGACAAGCCGTGGTGAGGAACCTTGATAACTTCTAAATATAGTGCTATAGAACATTTCCACTTGGGTTTGAAATATTACTATTGTTTCATATAAGTTGCTGAGACTGTAATTTTTCAAGAAATTATCTTTTTTTAGATCTGAATGTGAATATTCCAACTTATCTTCAAAAATTGCTAGTATTCTTTTCTTTAATAGAACACAATATGCCTCTTTATAGTTCCTGATAAATTTGGGATTTCTCCTTTAGTGTGTATAGCTATCATTTATCTATTGTACACTGTTCATTATTCATTATCCATTATCTTTGTATTCATGAAGAAGTGGGGTTTCTTGGTAACTTGTCCAAGATCACATCAGAAGTAAAGCGTGAAAGCTAGATTCCAAACCAGGTCTTTCTGACCGCAAAGCCCTACTCAAGATAACAAAAATTTTTGTTCTTTTCTTATGATGACAGTTTTTCATGAAGCTTGCTGAAGATTGGAATAAGGATATTTTTCAAGAATATATTTCAAAGCGATTTTATCACCTTGCATGGAAATAAGACACTCTTAATAGCACAATTATTCACATATTTATTTCTTAATTTCCTTCATGTACTATTCATTTACTTTTACTTTCTTTTGTTCTAAGTACAGTTCATGTGGATTCATCCTATTCATTTAGGAAAAGAAAAACTTTAAAATACTGTGAATATATGGGGAGCTAGATTGGCCGATAACATATTACTTTTACGAAACTATTTGATGTGGAATATGCTGAACTACTATACATTGTTGTCCAATTGTAGGGCTTAGGTTGCAAGAATAATCTTATAATCATTCTTGTTTTCTTTCCTGGAAGCTCTCAAGGTATCTTATTGATAAAATCCTTTTATCTTTAATTTCTAATTTCTTATATTTCAGTAAAAGGATGAATATTTTGGTCAGGGCAAAGATTGTGTTAAAAAAATCAGGTAAATAGCTCTGCCTATAATCATTTAGTAATAGAACCAAAGATCTAATTTTTCCCAGACCTTTGTACTCTTGAATTTGATATTCTTTGAAACTGTGTCTTCTGCCAGAACAGTATAGTAATGCCTAGAACAAGTAGAAAATCCATTTGAATTGACTTCAAATAGATAGTGATAATGTCATAAATTAAACTTGTTGTTAGTTTTATGTGCTAATTCCAGTTTTAACAAAATCTATGAGATGTCTTATAATTCAAAATTTAAAAACAAACAAAACCTGACTGTACCTCTGTCATCTGGAAAAATGTCCCTACTGTATTATAAACATAAAGGATGTGATGATATAAATGCAGTATGTAATATCCAAAGTTATCTGAGTCATCACTTGTTCAAAGTATTTTTTTTCCTAAGGAATAGACTATGTTAACTTATATCGGCTATTTTAAAAGTGAATAGAAGTTAATTCAATCACATGAAATATTAAAATGTGAACAGGGGATATGTGTTTAGGAAAAAAAGCCCTCATAAGAAAAAAGTATACTTAAATTGTCATTACCAGTAATTGTGTAGTATCCAATTAAAATAGCTTCTGTTGAATTGCATACGAAGGCTTGTACTTTATATAGCTCAACCTTACATACCACATGCCATTTAAAAGTAGGTGTTTATGTGTTAGGAAGTCCTATGATTTTATAATAGGCTTTCTTCATAATTTACCATTCTAAGGAATCTGGGTGCTTCACAAACTACAACAAGTTACCCATCAGATTCATAGATAGTAATTTACAACCCTCCAAAAATCACTGGAGAATTAAGAAAGATTTATGAGGATATTCAGATTAAAGGAAGATAGTTGATCTTGATGTAGAAAAATAGAAACATACGTTTCTGGAAACAGCCTCCGTCTGAACAGAACAGAGCTGACGTGATTATACGATAAAACAGACCTCTGAACAACATTATCAAGAATCTCTTTATTCATAGATACCTTGTTTTAATTCATATCTGCTTCTCTCAGACATTCTTTATTCAACTATAGTTTCCAAATTTAAAATTCGCATTTTAACCGGGATAGACCTTCTTCATGTAAACTCATATAATTTGCACAGTAAAAGACAGTATGCCAAGATGTTAGCTCAGGGACAATCTTCCTCAAGCAAAAAGAGGAAGATTGGCAATGGATGTTAGCTCAGGGCCAATCTTCCTCACCCAAAAAAAAAAAAAGTATGCCAATATAGGGCAGAGCATTACACTAAAAGTCATATCTTCTTCACATAAGTAAATTATTTTATATTGTTAGTTACACTTTCATTTGTTCTGAGGTTTGTTTATTCAGCAAAAATGCACAAGCAATGTGTGATTTACAAATAAATATAGTTGTGGGATTGACTATATAACATTAACGGATTATCAAGAGATAATCTTATTTAGAGAAAATGAATTGAGTAGCTACTGTGGGAGTGACGAAGATAAATATTCTTTTGCTAAATGCCTTCGATTTTCTAAAAAAGAACTGTGATTTACTGCTATTTTGCCTCTAGTTAAGCAAACTTGGCCATAATCTTTAGGGTCAGTATTCATTGTTTTGAGTACCATGCCTATGTATTCAAAATGTCCAAGTTAATAGTACACAGAAATACATGCCTTTGACCAAGAATGATGAGCTTTAGAGATGAATGACTAAGTGGTATAGGTTCATCATTTCTACTGCAGACCCACCCCTTCCTCTATTGTGAAGCAAAGATTCACCAAGAATTCTGAGACCCAGTCCTACTACTGTTTCAGTCAGAAAACCTAAGATCTCTGAGCAGCTTTGCTTTCAGCTATTTATGTAAAAGGAAAACACTGAATATCTAATGTCATCAGTTTCTTCATCTGCAACACAACAGGGTTGTGTTGCATTTCACAGCCAAAAAAAAATAACACTGTAAAACTTTTAGAAGAAAATACATTTTAGATTTGGGATTAAAGAAGGAGTTCTTAAAACAAAAATAACAAATCATAAACTATAAGACAAAGACAGATAAAAAATTAAACAGTACTCATAACAGGTAAAACATTGGGAGAATGTGTAAACAACACATATGACAAACACGTTAGTGCCTAGATTGTATAAAGGATGTCTACAAATGAATAAGTAAAATTCAACAACCCAATATATATGTGGGCAAAAGATAAGAACAGGCAATTGGCAGAATAGGAACCCTTAAGGCCAATAAACACATAAAAATTACCCCATCGCTCTAGTAATCAGGGAAATGCAAAATATAACTGTAATATGAAATATCATTTCACGCTTCATCAGATTGGCTAAAGTGTCAGTCTGACAATACCAAGTTCTAGCAAGAATTTGAGAAATATGTGGAAGTGTAAATTGGTACAAACACATTTGACAGCATTTTGGCAATATATTGTAAATTGAAAATGTGCACAGCATATGACCCAATAATTTGACTTTTAGGTATTTATTGTAGAAAAACTCAGGTGTTTGGGCAAGAATACATGTAAAGCCAGTTAGTGCAAAATAAGGGAGAATAAAGTAGGTAATGTCTAGGGTTCCCAACTCTAAAGCTCTGAATATTAAAATAGAAGCAAAACCTTTGCATTCAGAATATTTCATTTTGTATTAACTAACAATAACCTAATCTGTACTCTGGAGAAAACATGTCATTGAAATCCATATTAATAAATTCCCAGTGAATGAATTAGCTATTAAAAGACTGAAGTATCTCCAAACCATTTGAAAGAAATTTAATAGGCAGTTTGATTAAAATTTAATAGCAAACTTGTTGGCTATTAAAAGTGCACAATGTTATAAATCAAGATGTCAGCTCTTCAATTTATGACTTTAGAAAAAAATGATGAAAGAGCTCTTGGCTTTCAATAAAATATTTCTTCTTCGACACTTTGTAATTTCATTAATTGTTTGAATAAAAATAGTAAAAAATATAAAATGTTGGTTTCCATGGTTTTTAAATTTATTTTATATAACTCTTAAGGATAGCGTGAAGATTCTGTTGGTTTTGTTTATTATTATAAACACCTTGGTCTTGATTTATATAGCTGTGATATTTTATAACATAGCCCTTTAAAATTGAATTAATCATTACTTGCACTGTCTTTCTGTAGCTTGTGTGTCTGTTGATATTGTTTTGTCACACAGAAAAGCAAAAAATAGGAGAAAAATTACTTCAAATAGACACTGCCTATTGAATCATTTCTCTATAATTCTGGAAGCCTCTTTTATCTATTTACTTTTATTTTCACTTGTTCATTTATGCTACATAAATCAATACATGAATATGAAAATAAAATAATTGAACATTAGAGAAAACCATATGAGGAAAAAGTAATGCACTCCTAGAAGGCTCCTAATAAAATTTTGTTGAAAGATATTTTTGGGAGAGGATGCTAAAAAGTATTTGAAAATCACTGAGTTAAACATGTTTAAACTACCTGAGTCATTTAACCTTCAATAAAATATGCATGCCCTGAAAATATGTTTCTTTATGTATTAAATAATGGTGGTAGACTAGATAATGTTAAAATCTTCTCTGTCCTAAATTCTGAGTTTTAACCTTTCTCCATAATGTTGTATTACAATGGATTAGGTGATACTTATATACATAAGATGGATTTTGGGTACTTCTGACTCATCTTTTCCAGTTTTCTTGTGTAAATTGTAGTTCCCTCGCTAGAGAGAGACATGTCTCTTTTTCTTTTATACCAGTTTTCTTATCCCTTTGAAAAGGAAATAAAACCATAGAACCTTTTCACCAGAAACAAGTGTGGGCATGTGTGCATGCATAATTGAGCACACCCACATACACCTAAAGCGTGTTACATACAATTTTAAGGGTTTCGCAACTTCATAGATACCATCTCCCAGTGAAAGATCCCTTGCCTTACACTGAAGTTAGTATTCTAATTCTATAGACAATATTATCATTATTGAAACTACTTTTACTTCTACAAAATGAAGTCTCCATTATGGGCCAAAATTAAGGTCTGCATACAAAAGCTCAGAGACATCACTCTGCTTTATACATAAGTCTTGTTTGTATATGAGTCAATGCGTATAATGGAAATGACTTCCTAAAAGAAAACTATATCAAACCAAGGGAGAGAGAACCAAGAATGAATGGAATGGAAGATGAGGTATATTAAGGAAGAAAGAATCATCCAGGTAAAACTGTTTTATTGAGTTAAAACAAACGGAATATTTACTATTCTATATGTTTATAAATTATAAAAATTTGAAAACTGAGGCATATTGGGTATGTGACTATTAAAGCATGGTGTATTCAGTTAGTTCATTAGATCACCAAGGTCTCGAATTATAAAACTTTGCCCATCCAATATGATCAAATAAGAGTGTCAGTACGTTTTTAAATAATGAAGTGTGAGGAGCAGAGCAGAGTGACAATTCAAGTTATTTTAAGAGCTTTTCAGTATACTTTTGTTAGCCTGCTGTCAGGAAGAAACGTTGTTTGAATTATGTTTCTGAATGATATAATATAGATTCAAGTGGGATCCAACTGTCATCTTTTTTCAGATCTGTTCTTTACTCCACAATTTCAAAGCACGCCGATCCGCCTTAGATTTTCAGTCCTCAATTACATGTATCACACTGAACTGGCCTAGACGGTGCTGTCATTCAGAGCCTCTCAATGTCAAAACACCTATTTTATTTTCATAAAGAAAGAAATGTAACAGTTTTGTGGTAAAACTATACATTTGAAAAGAGTGTACTATTATCATTCCATTCAAATTTCACTCATTCAAAAACTTTTTATCAACCTCCACCTTCACCTATAAATAAAGGAAAAAGACTCCTCTTAAAAGGACTATGATTTTACATATAATCTTTTTCAGTAGCTTTAGGGTCTAATTTTTCAAATAATTGTCAGAAAAACTTCCCAGAATTTTTTCAGTATGGGATATGAAAATCCTATTTGCTTTCTATCACACTTTCATCAAAAATAAAAGATTTCGTGGTTGGTCCTCTGTTGGCAGCTTTGTTGATGATTCATGTATGTTGAAGTTCAATGTTAATTCCTTTTCCATGGTTTTATTAAAGAGCTAACCCTTGTTTCTGACAGCAAATAAGCAGATATGGCTAGACTATAGCCAGGATCTGGTGAGTCAGATAATTAAGGAACAGCTATTTTTACGTAGTTACTTGGAGCTTTTTACTTTGAGCATTTTTACCCAATTTGAGCTTTTTATTTTGAATCATGGCAAGTTGTACTGTTTTTTTTTTTCTCTTATTATTATCTGCAGTTAGTATTCATGTAGCATTTTGTATTTCCAAATAATTATGTGAATGTTTATTTCTGCTTTAAAAGTTTCAATATTATAGTGCTTGGTATAGTGTTAGAAATAAAGAAATCACCTTAGAAATTAGACAGTTGGCACTCTTAAAAAATTTACTAAAATTATGAAACTACTCATAATTGATAAAATGACTGTTTTTGTTTTATAGTTTCAGGATGCCATGATTTCACATTAGTGTTTTCATTAATTAGACAAATATTTATTGGGTTCTAGGAACTATTCTAGACACTTGGTATGCATAGAGCAGTGAAAAAACCCTACATATTCCACGTTTTCCTGGAGTTTACATTCCAGTGAAATTAGCGCAAAAACATTCTTTTCACATATGTCGTGTTGTAACTATCGTCCTTCCACCCCACAACATCAACTTATTTGTGTCTCCAAACTGACACCCAGGTAGCTTAACTTTTCTGCTGAAAAACACTGACAGATGGTTTGTAAACACTGATCTTCTTGGAAGTCTTCAGAAATTTCCCAGCTATTAGAAGGGAAGTTTACAAATCAGCAGTTAGTTGGAAGGAAGAGGAAGAGACAGGATGAAGAGAACTTTGGAAAATAGTATCCGAATTCAAAGTGACCTTAGTAAATAGAGGAAACAGCCAGAAGCAAACAGAATGGACTTCAGCAAAGACAAGTGAAATGCAGGGCAGCAACAGAGAAAAGACAAAAGTAACTTTGGACATAAAAGATGGAGGAAGACAGGGTCTGTGCAAGTTTTTGGTTGAAAGAGGTAGGCGTTGGCAATAAGTCAGTTTATTCAAAAGTAGAATTGAAATGCCTAAATGTGAGTGGAAACTATAGGAACCGTGTGGTAATACCTACTAGGAAAGTTGCACTTGTTTGAGATGGTGACAGGAAGAATGGGCCCTTGGGGTCACTCCATGCCCTGAGAGTCCGTGAAAAAGTATTGACTTCTTACCCTGGGTGAATCAAATGAGTGATAGCTGTGTGCTTACTGAGACATATCCATCATTCTTTCAAACTAGCAAACCCACAGAGCTTATCCATAACTTTATGCTCTTCACAAAACATTGATGATCAAACTTCAGACCCTCCTCTTTAGTTACTGTTACTGAATGCTCATTTTTTATTATAGCTCCATTTTTGGGATGAAAGTTAGTTTCAGTGATACTAATTATATTGATTTCAAATGGCACCTGAGGTATAAAAGTAAGTGAGAGATAGTAAAAAAAGCAACTTACTTTTAAGTAGTGATTCTTTTTTTCTATCAGGAAAAAGTTCCTTAATACCAAGGATAAAGAGGAAAATGTTTTTTGTTTAAAAGTTTTGAGTTATTTTTTGGGACCAGCCGAGTGGTGTAGTGGTTAAGTTCATGCGCTCCCCTTCAGCAGCCCAAGGTTTGTGGGTTCAGATCCTGGGCCTGGAGCTACACCACTAGTCAGCGATGCTGTGGTGGTGACCCACAAACAAAATAGAGGAAGATTGGCACAGATGTTCGCTCAGGGCTAATCTTCCTCAAGCAAAGTAGAAGAAAGATTGACAGCAGATGTTAGCTCAGGGCCAAGCTACCTCACCAAAAAACAAAAAGGTTTAAATTATTTTTTCTGTGTTTATGTGGTTTTAGACTTGATAGCAGGTGTCTCTCCAGT
Source organism: Equus przewalskii (assembly GCF_037783145.1). Classification (NCBI taxonomy): domain Eukaryota; kingdom Metazoa; phylum Chordata; class Mammalia; order Perissodactyla; family Equidae; genus Equus; species Equus przewalskii. The sequence continues at coordinate 71,694,910 of NC_091833.1, read as the reverse complement.
TGTGACTGCATGTCACTCATTATGGCTATAGATCAGTAATAGATTCCGGATTGCACCCAGATTTGAGGAAGCAAGCCACCAAAGCCATTGGCTGAGACTGAATGTTGTTCCAGTTAGCCACCATTGTGTCATACACAGCTATATACCGATAGCATTTCTGCTATTGTTGCTGGCCTTTCCAGCTTAGCAGGAATTGATGATAAATGAAATGAACTTTAAAACTCGGCCTTTCTACAAGTAATAGTCTCACTGATGAAAGTGTTTTAAAGTACATTCACAAATTAGAAAAACTGAAAAGGAAATTTATGCTAGGGAAGATATGACCAATAAATTATCTATAAAAATTTTGACAGCTTCGTTAGAATTCCATTACGGAGCTCCATTTTTGTATGATTAAACTTTTTTGTTCTTATATTCTTAGCTTTTTTTAATAAACTGAATGATAAACAGAAACCAAAATATTGAGTCACCTGCTTCTTACTGATGCTTGATTCTTCTCAAATCAATTCTTTCTTTATTCTAAAGCACAGACCATCTTTTTTTACATCAGCATAGAACAAAACATTTATATATATGACAAAGGAATGTTTTCTTTAGTAAGTTATATGAAGCAAGGAAAAAGAGTGGCATGGCAATTCTCCCAACCTACTGTTTGTTTTCCAATTAGTTCAAATTAAGTCATGCATAGTAATGAAGCGAAATGGATAGAGATGCAGATATAAGCTTCAGCCATAAAGATCTCACTTCTTCTCTGATCTGTGAGGGAATATGAAGAATTTGAGCAATTTTATGTTTTTAAGACTTTTACCCTAGTTCATTTTAAGTTGCTTACATCTTTCATTTTCTATTTAAATCCTTATTTAGAGTAATTTTAGAAAGTAATTATTTGTCTTGAAAGACTAACTTACCTTTTTATTGAAAAAAGGCTAGGATGATAAATAGTAACTAACAGGTACAACTTATAAGTAATTTCCCTTTTAAAAATGTACAGACCAAATCTTGTCTCTGTTAACATTTAATCTTAAATTTGGGTAACATAAACAACATACATGTTTAAGATTTACAATATTGCATTTCTTATCTGAAAGGCGCTTTAGCCAACCCTTTTTAGCTTTTCTTATTAATATTCCATGTATTTAATTCATCAATGGAAAATAATCTGTTGATAGGTCGGTCCATTTTATGATAGATTGAAGGTGTGCCAGCTCACTGTGTTAAGAATATTTGAATGTATATGGTGTACAACTCCAGCAACTGCTCATTGATCATTTAGTAAGTGAAAATTTCTGTGCTAGTTCTATGCTAGTTCTTTGCAAGATATTTAGGATGCAAACAATATGACTTATTTCCTGGAAGAACTGAAACTTTCCAGCTCTAAAGATCTGACAAGCTATATTGTCCTTTAAATCAAGAGGTGTTCAGTTTCCCAGTTTTGAGGTTAAAATATTTATTTGGCCGATAGCTTACCATATAACAAAGAGCTATGATATTGCAAAAGTTAAAACTACCATCGCCAAGTTTTCCCTTCTCATTTTGTAAACATTTTCTATGAGTGACTAAATTTTTTTTATTTAATCAATATAGATTTTTTTTGAGATAATTATAGATTCACTTGCAGTTGTATGAAATGATAAAGAGATCATGTACCTTTTACTCAGTGTTCCTCAACAGTGTCTTATAAAACTATACTTCAAAATCACAGCCAGGATATTGACATTGATACAATCTGTCAATCTTGTTCAGATTTCTTCAGTTTTACTTATATTTGATTGTATTTGTGCATGTGTGCGTTTGTGTTTAGTTCCAAGGCAATTATATCACACAGGAAGGTTTGTGTGTACACCACCATAGTCAAGATACACAGGAGTTCCATCACCACAAGGATGCCTATGTTGCCCTTTTATGACCATACCTACTTCCTTCTGCCTTCCATCTTTAACTCCTGCCAACCACTAATCTGTTTTCCATTTCTATAATTTTTTCATTTCAAGAATGTTATGTATATATATATAAATGGAATCATACAGTATATATATATATATTGTCTTTTTGATTGTCTTTTTTACTTAGTATAATTCTCTAGAGATTCATCCAGTTGGTTATGCGTAGCAATTGTTGTTCCCTTTTTTTGCTGAGTAGTAGTCCGTGGTATGGATATACCACAGATTGTTTAATCATTCACCAATCAAAGGACATCTGGGCTGTACCCCAATATGGGCTATTACAAATAAAGCTTCTATGAATTTTCATGTGCAGGTTTTTGTGTGAACATAAATTTCCATTTTTCTGGGCTAAATGTCCAAGGGTACACTGCTGAGTGGTATGGTAATTGCATGGTTAATTCTATAAGAACCTGCCAGACTATTTTCCAGAGTAGCTGTACTATTTTACATTCCCACCAGCAAAGTATGAGTGATCCAGTTTCTCATCATCCTTGCCAGCGTTTGATGTAGTCACCATTTTTATTTTAAGTATGTAGTGATATTTCATTGTGGTTTTAATTTGTATTTCCCTAATGGCTAATATCAGGTCTTTTCATGAACTTGTTTGCCACTTGTATATCCTATTCCATGAAATGTCTGTTTATGCTGGTGGCCCATTTCCCAATGGGATTGTTTTTTGGGTTTTTTGTTTTTCAATTTTTTTACTGTTGACTCTGAGAATTCTTTCTATATTCCAGATCCTAGTCTTGTTGGATTGCAAATATTTGTAAATTTACTTGCAAATATTTTCTCCTGATCTGTAGATTGTATTTTCATTCTCTGATGTGTATGTTACCATGTAACTGTGTGTTCAACCTGACTGTCCCCATAAAACTTATATTTTTCATTCCTCAGTCATGTTTCCTTTCTTTATCATCTAACATAAATACATTTTCTGCCAATCGTTTTTGTAGATGGCCTAATTATATTTAATAAAACTATTTCTCTTATTTTTGGTTTTTTGATTAAATGGTTTTGGAGGGTGGGAGGTTGCAACTCATATTGATGGTAAGTTAGAACCTAAGACATCTGTTCACAAAGAGATGAAAGAATTTAACTTTGTTAGTTTGTTATGTCAAAGTCCAAACAACCAGCTGGAAAATGGAAAATGGAATTGGTAGATACCACAAAGTTAATATTTTAAAATAATGCCCATATGATTATTTTATCAGATTTGTAATTTCACCTAATTAGTATGCTTACTATGGTGTACTAATAAGAGTGATTTGTATTTTATTTTATTTCAATTTAAAGAATTTCTCGTCATAGGATTTTAAGAAATGTCAAATTCTTCTGTTGTGTCAACAACTGCTCTCCAAATGAGTGTTTTATCATAAATATTGCCTTTTATTCTTTTCTTTCATTTTCATTGAAAACAAGCCAGTGGTGTCTGTGAATGAGGGTATTTTTTGTTTAATTTTAGCTTTTCTTCCTGTGTTTTAAACTATTTTTTTCAGCTTTTGTTTTGTGTTTTCTTTGTATGGAAGACTGTATTTTGCCTTTTTTTTAATTTTTATTTTTAGCAAGCATGGGAATATATTCTTGCTTACACTTTGGGAAAGAGAACACTCTAAATGTGGCTTAATCAACATTGTAAATCATTTTCTTTCTTTCCCATTGACTCTCGGATATGTGCATTGTGGGAAACGTGTGCTTTAGTGGCATATATTTTTGAGTCTAATTAGCTGCCTGCCTGTAATCAGGACTATATCAACTGTTGTCATTCTAAATGTTTCCTTTCTTTTTTTCAAACACATTTGCCTGATTGACCTTTTTTTTTTTTCTCTGTCTTTCTATGGGGCTGCTCCAGGAGCCATGGCTAATCATCTTATAAGCAATGCTCTGCTTCGTCCGCATGGTACTAACAATCCCTATAATACATTGCTTGGGGAACCGGCGGTCTGTAACAACCCTTCTGTCAGCATGTACAACGCACAAGGTGTGCTAGAGTTTATCTTAATTTTTCCAAGTGAGAGTCCCATTTTATGTAGCTTTTATGGCCACATTTTATTTTTCCTTCTTCTCTCCTGCCTTTTCTTTCCTTTGGAAGCAGACACACAGACTCCCTTCGCCTCCCACCCCTCTTGGTGCTTTTATTTTCCATTTTCCTTAGGTTTTCCTTAGTAGGAAGTGGATTCCTTCCTTCTGATAAACAAATGCTTGTTTCATCAATATATGTTTGTTTCTCTGTAATGTTATAAAATGTATTGTGGTTTGTCGGTACTTTTCTTGTTGTTGATTGATTTTTATATTAAATACCTATTTATTTGGAGAAATGAGATATTTGCTTAAGGTAAGTAAGATAAAGGAAGACTTAATTCAATAGTCTTAATGTTTTAAGATTAAGAAATAATCTTACTCTGTTATACCATGAAGCACACTCTAGGCACAAAGCATCAGGACTGATGAAAGCATTTAGATCAACGCCAGGGAAAATTATTATCGAACTACGACGCTGTGGAGGAAAGAGCAAGCTCTATGCTAGCTTGCCATTGCCTGTACGAATCGGCTCAGGAAAGTGACGTAATGCTTTTTCTTCTGTGGCTACCTATTAAGAACAAGGCTTTTGAATCTGGTTCCTCTGTAGATCCACCAGCTTTAAATGATATAAAATTTAATTGTATCTCAAATAAATAAGCATAAATCTCCTTAAAATAACTTACAATATAAGTGTTTGGATGTGGCTTTACCTTTTCTAAGAATAAAAATTTATTAGGGGCACATGAAATTAAAAATTATTCATATCATATGTAAAAAGATTACAGGGAAAACATTATTCAAATGAAAGTTTCATAAAAGAAAAATCCTAGTTAGTGAACCACTTATTTAAAATTGTATTTGAAAGAAAATTCACTGTAACAAAGAGACTTCCACGGTTCCTTCAAGTTGGACGTGATAGATTAACAGTATTTAACTTTCCCAGGCAATTTTGAATAAAATTTCAGCTATCCTCTGTGGGAATCCTTATTTTCTTTCCTTCTCAGTCAGAGGTAAAAGATTGGTGGCGGTGAGTGTGTAAAACTTGGCGTGAATGCCCGTTCTGGAAAAGCGTATGTTTGTTGCAACATGGCCGTTGGGTGTCTAAAACCATTTGAGCTTCTCAGGTGACAGCTTGCCAGATACAGAGGATGATTTTAAATTATTTCAAAAATACCAAAGTCAATAATTCAGAAGTGACTTCTGGAACATAAAGTTGTTTGTCAATAGGATGAAATACTTAAGCAAACTTTCAGTATTATCAAGTTTCTTAAAGCCTACAAGTCTAACTTTCATCGCAGACTTTTAGAATCAAAAGAAGGGAGAGAGCTCCTTGAATCCTCTTGACCACATTGCTGACATTCTGTCAGCCTGCTTAAGTATTTCCTCTAATGGAGCCCTTCCCACCTCAGGATTTCATGTGTTCAATTGTTGAAATAGTTCATTTGTTAGGTACTTTGTTTCCTTCCTCTGAGCCAAAATTTGCCTCTGGCCATGACACTTAGGTTTGCCCTCTAGAGAAAAGAAGAACAAAGCATTCTTCTGCTCCCTGGGGCAATCCTTTAAATACTTGTCAGCGGCTAACCTGTCTTCTTTTAGTCCTCCATTTCCCTAGTAAAACAAGCTGAGTGCCATCAATATGAGATAGTTTCTGGGTCCTTATTCATAGTTAGTTCCTCTCTAAATTGTCTCTCATTTGTCACTGTCCCTATCTCATTGTAGCACTCAATAAAGTGTACAATACACAGTCCGCCAGATGTGGTTTGGCAGAACAATTTAGCAGACCTTATAACGGCTTGTTTTGTTTTATTTCTTTATTTTCATTAGGCTAAATGACAGATAATTGTGTCACTATAAACATTTTAAAGTATGCTGACATATTAGTAAGTTTTGAATGATGTTAAATGAAGGTTTACACCATATCTGCAAATTCAATCTATCGCACATTATTCACCTTACACAAAGAAATTGTTTTAAAACAAGTAATAAATTTAGATCATATTTTGTTTAGCTTTTCTGATTATTCAGATATAGTTTCAAATGTCTTATATAAGGAAAAACTAACAATTGTTAATCTATATGTTTTCCCTAATCGATATCTGCCTTCTTCTCTTATTTTATTTTTACCATTATCCTAAATTAAGGGATTTTTTTCTAAGAATAGAACACTTCTATAAAGACTATCAAAGTGAAATTTTCTTGATGCAAAATTTAAAATAATACCATGTAGATACAAAGTTTTATTCCTGTGGAATCTATTACTAGACATTGCTATTAAGATTATCAATAAATACACAAAGGATTCTTCTGAATGGATTTGTCATTATTGCCAGTAAACTAAATAAATTCTACTAACTTTTCTTAAAGCAAGAGTAAATAATTTCATAAATATTTTTCAGAATCAGAAGTGGAATTGTTCAACTATTTCATGTTTTAGTATTTTTTAAGATGTTAAGAAACTATCATAGTGCTTAAAATAGTTCTTTTTACCACTGACCAAAAATAAATCTTGGTGACTGTCATATTGCTACTAATCTTATGCTTTCAGATGAATGCACTTATATTCTTACTGGCAAGGTGAAATCTTACATGCAGTATAGGTGGCTCGGTATGTACTGGAGTGGTTTATGCTGAATTACCACTTGGTTCTGTTCTCTGGGTCCTCTCATTCACTTGCACCAATGCCATCCAAGCAAAGAAGCATTCAGATTTAAAGTATCCATTTCTGTTTGTAATGCCTTTATTGGAAATATGTAAAGATGTGTTTATGGTATTAGTAAAGCATATCAAGTTAGGAATAAAGATGAATAATATACTTTTGTTATATTGGATTTAAATTTTGTGTGTGGAAATATTTAAAACTTCATGCATAGTATGTCTGGGCCATTATCTTCTTGTCAGTGTTGAAGAATTCATTTTTTATAAGATAAGTCTCATTATAGATTAACCTGTCAACAAAACATAATAGAGAGAAAGTCATCATTTTACAAAAGAATTTACATTTTAAAGTAATTGAATTAAACTCTAAAACTTTAAAGAAAGACATATATTAGGATGGGATGTAGGGAAGAATACATTATAGTTGGTAAGAATACAAGGTTATATTATAAAGTCTGTAAATAAATATTCTGTTATGTCTTTCAAAGCCTAAGGCAAAGGTGAAGAGAAGGAGACAAACAGTAGTGCACAGAGGAAATCTAGAAGATTCCCTTTCTGACCCCAGGCCTGCCATTATTAGCAGGGTGGTGTTAGATAAGGCCCCCGCACTTCTTGGCTGCAGTTTCCTCATCTGGAAAAACAGGACTTGAACTTTGCTTCTCGCTCATGTGCTTTCCACTCCTAAAACGCTCTCATTGAAGGAAGGAGCTATAATGAGTCTACAAACGATTTCCATCTGTTGCCATACAGTTTGGCTTCCTTATTTCAAATTCTTTTTCTAAAGCTATTTTGAAACTTTAAAAGACATTTCCCATGCCTTTTGAAATAGTATTGGTCTTTTGCTGAGAAGCAAATCAACTTTTAAAGTACAAAAACTGTCTCCCTAAAGCAGTGGTTAAGTTATAACAAGTTGGAATCTCTTGAAATGATCTAGCTGGATGAATTCGCTGGTTTTTATTTTGTGATGGTTTAATCTTCCTGTAAACAAAATCAGCAAGAGCAGTTCTTTTGACCTGATTAAAATGCAAGTTTTTTTAAAAAAATTTGGCTAGGATTGTTTTTAAAGGATCAACTCTCAAAATGTTTGATTGCATATGATTGTATGCCAATCCAGAAGAAAATCTAATATTGATGGTGGTGTTTTTTTCCCCCTCACATTTTCCTGATGCAGAGTAATGCTTGGATTTAACCCTTTTCTTTCTCCGTAGTTATACAACTTTGTAATATGAGCTCCAGAAATGACAGTATTGATCAGCATTATGCACAAATGATAAAAAAGCATTTGTATAGAGGGAAAAATAACCTTTGTACATGGAAGGAGAAGATACTTAAGGGGAAAAAAACACAAGTATGAAAACCTTCAGCTGTAGTGTTCTCTCTGTGTATAATAAGCTAAAGGTTTTATTTATAGATTTACTGAAAAATTTTACAGTTATATAACATTCCTTAGAAGCAAGTATGTTCTAACATACACACACACACATATATAATATTGAAATATAGTGTGGATATAGTCAAGGCTTGCCCTCAAATTTTTACTCTCCTTGGTTGGTGTGATAATCTTAACTTTAAAATAAATGTGTATTTGTTTGAAATTTACAAACTGCAGAAATGCTTATTAAAGACTCGTTTTATTAGCATGTGTTAAGGGGGATTTCTTATTTTCTGACTAACATTTCAATATTTTTAATTATGATAAACCATGTAACACCAACTCATGAATTTTGGGGCAGTGGAAATTATTTCCTTTGACTCTTTTTTCTGCATATCATCAATTTGCTTTTTACTCATGTTTCTTCTACTGTCGCTGTAAGCTTACTTGTTGTTTTTTCTTTCCTTTTCTTCATGCTGTCGTTTAGAGCCCTACAGAGAGACAAGTATGGGAGTAAAGCTAAACATTGCATATCAAATGTAATTTTTTTTAGTTCACTTTTATTGCATCACATATAGATGATGTAGTTATTAAAAACAGTTCATCTCACAATTTAAAAACTAAAGAGCTTATGAATCGACTTATATAAATATATGTTAATAGCAATTAGACGCTTTTGTTGTCTGATTCTTTTATTGTGTCACATAACATAGTTGTTAAGTCTCATGTAATGTTTGTGTGAGTTAAATTGTTTTTAAATTAAGCATTTATTTTTGCTAAGTAATTCATAAACTTTTAATTTTCATGAGTATATTCCATCATACAAATATGTCACATGCAACATAGCCGTTTTATTTTACTATGGCTGTTTTCAATCCATACCTAATGCATTGACAACAGAAATAATAAACACATGTTTCAATGCATCAGTCACTCAACCATAATCATCAAGCATACCATAGCAGCCTCTGCAGCAGCAGTCACCCATCACATACGGCCCTTTAAAAAGCATTTACTTTTATTTTTTCTTAACATTGTGGATTTGTCTACAAGATACCTTATAACATGAAAATAAATTGCTTCTCACTATGTCTGTGATGGTTGCTTTTTAATGTATTTTATGCATTGCTGTTTTTGAAAACTGTGTTACTTGAATACAGAGTATTCATCAAAAGTCCATATAAAAATTGATATATTTGGGGCACTTTATTTAAATCAGCAATGAAAGTTCACTTTTGGCAAACATAACTGCATCACAGATATAGAATGAATGCTATATTTTCACAAGTTAGCAGTGTATTGAGATGTTTAATACAATTCTTCAATTAATTGTCCTGTAAAGAAGTACTCTTTCTTATTTACCAGTATTGGTTAAATGTTTGTGTTTTATTTTCTTTTGTGGTTGCATTTGAAGTGATTTATGGAACTATTATAGATTCTTGGATTTCTGTTCATTCAAGAGAATGCAAAAACCTTGAAGAAGCATGTGGTCAAATTTATTTCACTGCAGCTGTTTCTCCCCAGAATAAAATGTTTAATCTCTTTTAAACCCAAAGTTTAATATGCACACAAAGTCATCACTCATTATGAAATAGAACCTTTAATACTAACTGTTTTTAGGAATCAGATCCCTGTGTCCTTACACATTCTTTTGTAGTATTACCTAATGACCCTAAACAATTACTAATGGGTTAATATAATAGTAAGCAAAGTGCTTATAGCAGAAAAAAAATTAGAAAGTAAATCCAAATATTTTTGTTTTGAAAGTTCCTATGTGCAAATTATTTTTGATGTGCCATTTATTTGACTAAGCATTATTTCATGACATCATTCTGACAAATTGAACATAATCCTTTTGTGGTTTTGTGTGTAGGGATTATTTTTAATCCTACAAAATTATATATCAAATTATTAGAAACTACCTGATTCTTTTACTTTGACCAGTATATTCAAAGTACCACACATGAATTATGTTAATATTATACCTATTTCAATGTTAACATGTAAAATTAAAGGTAATGAATTATTGAATTGACTTTGACGTGTATAAATTGAAAGCTATGAGTGATTACACCAAAATTTTGCATTTTGTTGTAAAATTTTCCTAAGTTATAACCAAATCTGCTTCAAACAACGTGAGGCAATGTTTGTGTGGAAATTGCAAATTTACAGGTTTTTCTTATTCTTTTAAAGATTTAAACACTTCTATTTATAAGATTTCTATCAGTTGTCCAAGTATATATATAGATATGTACATATGGATTTAATAGTATTTTTTATTTCCAAACATTTTATACTTAATTAAAAATGCTAGCAGTTTATACATACTTCATAGTCGGATGTTTTTGCTTGTGTGTGTATGTGTGTATGTGTTCTATGGCTAATTGGATATAAATGTCATAGTGTTTTGTAATCTTTTTCAGAGGGGCTTCTGAACAATGCCAGGGATACAAGTGTCATGGATACTCTACCACTGAATGGTAACCATGGCAATAGTTACAGCATTGCCAGCGGCGAATACCTGAGCAACTGTGTGCAAATCATAGACCGTGGCTATAACCATAACGAGACCGCCCTAGAGAAAAAGATTCTGAAGGAACTCACTTCCAACTATATCCCTTCTTACCTGAACAACCACGAGCGCTCCAGCGAACAAAACAGGAATCTGATGAACAAGCTGGTGAATAACCTCGGCGGTGGGAGTGAAGATGATGCCATTGTCCTGGATGACGCCACCTCCTTTAACCACGAGGAGAGTTTGGGCCTGGAACTCATTCATGAGGAATCTGATGCTCCTTTGCTACCCCCAAGAGTTTACTCCGCAGAGAACCACCAGCCACACCATTACACCAGAAGGCGGATCCCCCAAGACCACAGTGAGAGCTTTTTCCCTTTGCTAACCAACGAGCACACAGAAGATCTCCAGTCACCCCATAGGGACTCTCTCTACACCAGCATGCCGGCACTGGCTGGTGTGCCCACCGCAGAGAGCGTTACCACCAGCACCCAGACCGAACCCCCACCGGCCAAATGTGGTGATGCCGAAGATGTTTACTACAAAAGCATGCCAAACCTAGGCTCCAGAAACCACGTCCATCAGCTGCACACCTACTACCAGCTAGGTCGCGGCAGCAGTGATGGATTTATAGTTCCTCCAAACAAAGATGGGACCCCTCCAGAGGGAAGTGCAAAAGGACCTGCTCATTTGGTCACTAGTCTATAGAAGATGACAGAAATTTAAGCAAACAAAACTGCTAACACCTGGTTGACTGTTCGAGTTGATATAAACAGTGGTAATAATGTGTGTACTCCTAAATCTTTATGCTGTTCTTGAAAGACAAACAAAAACTCTGACTTCTTTTTTTTTTTTTTTAACTGGGATTTTTAGGTCAGCCCAGGGAAGAAAGATAACTGGCGAAATCCCCCTGTGCCCTATCCTTTCCTGCCCTTTTCCCCCCTCAGATGGAGACTTCATTATGTTAATGAACGAGTTATGAAGAAAATGGCGCTCATTGTGGCCTTGTTGAATTATGTTGTGTTTGTTCTAACATCTCTGATGCTCTGTTACTATAATTACAAGGACCTGCTTTTTAAAAGGCCAGAAGAGTTGTTTGAACTTAGTAACCATGCTGCATATAGATCGGAGTGCTGCACAAACAAACATAAAGGCAAAAGCAAAACTGTATCACGTAGCGGTTTTTAGTCACTCATGACCTGAATTCACCACAGCGGGAGTAGCTGTGGAACACAAAATCAAACAACAAAATTAATAATGAAATGGAGGGGAATTCTAGAATTATATGCTAAATGCATATTTTATGATTTGCTGTATTAACTGATGATAAAACTAATGGCAAAAGAAAAATCGAACAATTTCTATGTAATGTACAGATACTAGCATTGCACATATAGTCTGCTTTCTGTTCCTCCAGAATTTGAGTCCTGTTAATGTAGTGGAAAAAAAAGAAGTTTTCTTTTTCTTTCGTGCTGGTCTTGCAAGTTTGCCTACCAGTAAGAGAGCGAAGTTATCCTCCTTTCTTCTTTCTTCCTTCATTTTCTTTTCTTTTTCTTTCTTTTTTTCCTTTAAAATTTCACCTGGCAAAAAAAATAAATAAATAAATAAAGGAAACTATCACTTTATAAGAATCATTTTCTAGTAATGCAAACAAATTATTTTTTGCAAAAAAAAATAAAATAAAGAAAATTAGACTTCCTTCCCTCACTATATATCTTTATTCAGTCAAAAATATTTCCAAGAGCATTTTTGCAAATTAGAGCAGGACGAGCTTTTATGTTTACAGCGTGCATCTGTTGTAATGCAAAGCATATTTGGCAAGCAGTTAATCACCAGGAGAGTAGCTATGATTCCAGAAGTCAAGAGGTGTCAATAGAGCTAGCGGGGCTTCTGCATGTGAAAAACCGTATCCTATAGGCGTTAAAGTGCTGAATGCTCAGTCTGACCCCCAAGTGGGCACCTGCACTACCAGTTTTTAAAGGAAATTCACTCCCTCGTAGTAAAAATTGAAAGGTCAAGTTATTTTGAAGTGATTTTTTAAAAAAAATTCTTCTGTTTATTAACAGGAAAATTTATTTATTTGACAGGATTTTAAGTAATGTAGGAATACAAGAGGTAAATTAGCAGCACATATGATTTTTTTTTTAAATTTATGATCCATTTTGTATGGTCTCAAAGTTGGATGACCTCATTACTAATATTTGTTGTAAAAGTGAAACTTGTTTGCCAACCAATAAACAACTGATTGAGATTTAGAAGATATTGTATTGATGTATGTACTATATGATTAATTATTCTCTTCATTTTTCTCGCCTTTCTTTCCTTCTATTTTAAATATATAAACTTTGCTAATCCTCTGTGGCCCAAATGAGCCTTGCAAAAGAAATAAACCTGCCTAGATGGATAACCTAAGCACAAAATTATACAATTTTTGCAGGCGAAGTAAACCAGAAAAATGGGATGGGCATGTTTATGTTGGCTGAAATAAGATGCATTAACTTACTTTCAAGCAGGTTAATATATTGGTTACTATGTAGGTTATTTACAAACCAGCGGCAGTCACTAAGCTTATTATAAAAGCCGGCTTCAATCAGAGATTTAAGCATTGAATTTGGGGGGAGGGGTCGAATCCTACTTTTTCCTTCCTCGTATGCTTCATTTAAATTCACTCAATTAGCTAAAAGCCACAGGAACAATGACAAAGAGCATATCCATTTTAGAAAGATAGTGGAAGACATTTTTATGCTAATTTTTTCTTATTCTATATATGGAGAAAATGGGAGGGGGAAAAAAGCCCTTTCAAAGAAACTTTCTAGATCTCCGATTACTGAAGAATTTTTAGCAGCACTGTCCAAGCGTGGAGACCCTCTGAGGGCAAAGCCAGAATGAATTTGCCAAATCAGAATTTCTCCTGTAGTATGTGATACATTGGTGATTTCTTTTTCTTTTTTTTCTCCAAAACTCTAAACACCACCCACCTATAAAGGAGTAGTTTGGAGAATAGCCAGTAATCTATATATAGTTTAAAAATATGACAAGAGAAAAAATTGGGTGCTGGGCCAAAGTGCATCATAACCTTAATATCCCCTCAAAATACCTTACGCATCATTCCTTTTTAATCACTTAACATGACTATTTTTTTAAATCTAAAGATTTTCTTTAAGCTGGAGGAGAACCAAAAACTTTAATGGTAATTAGATTTTCTCATACCACAATATGGCAATATTAGCACCTGAAAGGTGGTTAGCCTATTTGTTACACAGAATACATTTGGTAATGAAAGAGCCCTTTTTAGACATATTTAAGGTAACTTCAGAAGCAAACATGGTTTGTGGATTATGAACACTTATGCTTGTTTTGCCAGATCAACAGTAATCTATATGAAAACAAGTCTGTCAATAAGAAGCTAGTTTCAGACAACACTGGGGAAACTACCTCAAGTCAGCTTGCTGATGCTGCCGATTCTGATTTTCGAATAATGCTACCTCCCTGCCGGTTATCTTTTGTGTTTCATTATGTGGAAATTTGAAGCAAGTAGCCTCCCCAGCTCTACATAGACCAAAAGAAAATCACTTGAATACATACACTGATGCAGAAGGCCATTCAGTACTGTCAGTTACTACCCAGCGCTTGCATCAAGAAGAAAGGATGAGATTTTTGAACTCTCATACATCATAATTGGTGTGATTTCAGAGATGTAAGATCCCAAAGACGTTCACAAGAAGAGATTGTTACCCCAAGTTTTATGTGACTCTAATGAAAACAAAACAATGGATAAAGGAGTTAATAACACATACATTTCAATAGAAATTTCTGTATATGTAACATAATCATTTAGTCCTCTTTACACTAGCAAGGGTTGAATTCCTATACTTGAATTTTTTTCACCTGCATTTTCATGTGTAGCTATTGATAAATTAAGAATTTTTAAAATTTCTTGTTTTTTACCACCTTTGGTTGCTCTGTATTTTCAATACCCTGTGACATTCATGACCTACATATCTGCATACTTCTGATGTGTTTATCTGATTTTCCATTAAGAAGTAAATTTCCATCAAGCAGACATACTATACATACCTAGCACATTATTTGGATAGCTGGAAGTAAAAGTTATGCCGATGAAACAAACCAATTATTGTTTCCTAGTAAAATGATACTTGATAAAATTTTACACTGATTTTTTTTTCTCTTTGAGATCTAGTTCACATGATACTTATCAGGACACTAGCTAACAGATCTCATGTTGAGTTGATTCAGAAACTGTTGAATTGTTGCACAGCCCATGCTCCTAATTGGTAATATTTATGGAGAAATCTACATTTTGTGAAAGAGAAATAGGTTGGAATTCCAATTAAATATTTTTGAGCATCCTCCTTTGTTTTGACTCTATTAAAATTAAAAATACTATAGTTGAATAGTAAATTGGTATGCTAAAACAATCATAATGGGGGAAAAAAGCTGGCATAAGAGCACTTATCTTAAAGTAAAAATAGTCGGGAAAATAGATTCATCAAATGCACCTAATGGAAATACCCTTAACTGCTTGTAAAACAAATTCACAATGACTCTAAATTAAAATGTGGTTTATGATCTGTATTTTTAAAATCCCCATTAATCTAAAAATGTTGACATTAATGAAAGATCTTCAAGATTCATGTTTTTTTATTTTTATTTTTTAATATTAACTTGGTGTGAAAAACTTTTCATGATAATGAGATAAGCATATGAGTGAGTTGGTAATATTTATATAGAACTCATAGACTTAATTTTAGGCAATATCTTCAGCTTTTTCTCCACATGTGTTCAAATCCATTGACTGGTTTGCTTACTTTAAAAGATGACTGACATTAAAAACTTTAAAGACTGACTTTCTGCATTACTGTAGAGACCAAAAGGAAGAGGAAAAGTAGTTTCTGGGTTGTCTGAAGATCAACTCCAAACTAATCAATAATCATCTCCTGTTAGTGAAAGAGTAATTGGTTTTTAGAAGTTGTCCATCAGTTCTGTACCAAAGTGCTGCTGCTTGGGATGTTTTGGGGAAATAAGACGCAAAAACCCACAACAGAACTACTATGCATGTCAGTTCCAATTTAGAGAGAGAGAAAAAAGAACTCCAACTCTAATTTGATTTTGAGCAATTCTGAAAATATTGACAAGAATGTCTTTTCCTCTCTAACAAAAATATTTGAGATATAATAACAATATGTATGTACTCCCCAGTATATTGTAGTACCAAGATTTAAGATTTAATTAGTTCATGTTTAGTAATTCATAATTATAACTCACCATATAAGTAATTACTATGCATTCCGAAGTAATACTTTAAACTTATCTTATGCGAGATTTCTGTGCATCAATACATTAGTTAGGAACACGGAAGCACAGTGAAGCAGCAACACTGCACAACAGCTCATGGAAGCATTCTTGTGCAGATGAATTCTAGACGAGAAGCTTCTCTGAGTCCATAAAATAGATTCGTTGGATCCCAACTGTAAATTCAATTTTGTAATCAGCAAATCAGTCTTTCTTAAACCATCTGAAAAATATTGCTAAATATCTAAATTTTCATCTCTAGACTAGTAGAAATTAAATAGTATTGGTAGCTGCTTCTTTCCTGCTTAGGCAGTAAGAGGAATCTTTCCTATTTACCAATTAACCTGATTACTTCCTCTTTGCTTTAAAAGGGAAATCAGTGTTTAAGTTTCACCTGTACACATACTTCCATACCCTGACTGCTTTTATTTACAGCTTGTGTGTTTGCAATATTGCAAACTTTGTGGTCTTTGCAATAAAATAGGTAGCTATTATGGTTTTGCATATTCTCATTTGAAATAAAGTTATTATTGTTCCCTCTTTTTAGAAAAAAATTAAGTCAGCACTTCTTTAATGTTTAGGACCTTTAAGTTCTTATTTGAATGTCTTGATTTCAACTCTGTTTTGATGTTTCTTTCTCTTTATAGTATGTCACGCAAATTTTTCTCATTTAATTTGTGTCCCATTAGAGTATTTCAAAGGTAAATGCAAACTAAGATTTTAAAGAAACATGTGAAAGAAAAACTTTGATTTATATTATGAAGTCAAGGAAGACTTATACAAGAAAAAAACCTCTAGTGGGATAATCAAGTCTTTCCAATTCCAATATGAACAGAAGAAGAGCAGAACCAAGTTGGCAAATTTATGGTGAGGTAGCAGGACCTAAATGAGAGTTATAGAGAAACATTTTCCAGGAAAAAATGAAATCATTTGGAATGATAAAAATCTTAAACACTGTACCAAATGCTATTGATGTGTTGAAAAAAATAAAATTGGAGTTTACCATAGTATAATTTTATCCTGCTAATTCCACAGGAAACACTAAACACTTTAACACTCTAGATATTTTTGTCTAGCTACACCTTGTCTCAAGGAAACATGAATAATTTATAACTGTTTCTTGAATATAAGTATTTTTGCCTCAATTCACTGTCACTCTCTAATCTGCTTATTGTACGCCAACACAGTTAATGCTACTAGTGGCTTTGTACCTTTTAGAGCTTTATTATGAATCTTTCTAATAAACATTAAATTAATATTAAATTGGAATTATGTACATTGTGCAAAATAATTCACAACCAAGCAATATTCATATTACAGGATAATTCATTATATATATATATGAATATTACTTTGAGACTGAACAAATAATTACACTGTTGAAAATATTACTCTCAAGTCCTCTCTTCAGTTAATATAGTCAATTCATAAAATTCTGCAGACAGTTGTACACATGGTGTGTTATCAAAGTACTTCATACTCCAAATGTGTCTAAAAGTATTCCCAATGCTTCTTTCATTCTAGAATGATAAAGGAAGGAGCTTGAAAAGAGAGGAAAGTAAAGCCAACTTCCAAGGATCTAATTTAGATCAACATTGTCATTCAGAATGAGTAATTTCAAAATGAGAATGTTCCACTCTGTGATCTAAGTGAGAGGTTATTAAAGATTTACAGTTAGTCAAATACCAGAGGATTTTAAATGTTAAAGGAGTTAAGTTTGTCTCAATGGCCCAAGACTGCAGAATTTCACACTACATTGGCAAGGAAATATGTTTAAAATTCATACCTAAAGTAGCTTTTTAAAGGTTAAAAATTACTCTGATTCATCTCAAGGTAGACTGACAAAATGATCCTGGCTTCAAAATGAAATGTATTGGTTGACCTCAAAAAATGTTTGGCAAGATTCATGAATGTCATCAACTCTTTAATAGTAAGTAGAAGTCTTTGGGGATAGAACTCAAAATACAGTGTCCTCTTATGCTGACCACTGCCTGGTTCTCTAGAGTATTTTTTAATGTCTTGAATTTCAAATTGTCACATTCTCTTATGTTTCGAATGACATTATGAATCAAGAAAGATGAGGAAAAAACATTTAAAGTTGGTTTTCATGCCTCATTTGAGAATAACATTTCCTTTACCATCCCAAGTAATAAAATATGATATTTCTTGAAACAGCTCTGGACAATCAGAATGTGTTCATTTATAAACGTCTTTGTATATTCTAACTAACACTGATCTTTGCCTATGGAAAAAAAAATCAAGAATTGTAGAGGAAATCAGCTTGATTTCCCTTCATTTGGCTTCTGTGAATGCACTGGAAAGTAGAAGGATAATTTGGAAAAGTTTATCCACACTGTTTTCCCACTTGCCAAGCATTAAATCTAATTCAAGAAATATCTTTTAAAAAGATGATAGTTTATTTTAAAAACTAACAACTAATTACACTATTTCTCATTGATAAGAAAAATCACTTTTTAGCAACAAGAATATAGCTATTGCAGGCTTTGGTCTCTTACCATTCTCATATTTACCCATGGCATTAATATTATCGTATACACCTACCAGCTTTCAATTATTGGATTTTTTCTCTTGTACAACCTTTCCAACCTTTTTTTTCTTAAGTGCTCTGTACAATCACATGTAAAGTCATGAGCTACAAACCTCAATAAAAAATGTCAGTAAACAATAAGTGATGTAGTCACTGTTATTATATGGTGGTTTCAAAAACCTTGATTTTGGGACAGGTGTTTCAAATTGCAGGATAATAATTAAAACACGGACTCAATATATTTCCTTTCTATCCCCGTGCCCTGCCACCCTCCTCTCCACACATTGAAAATAAAATGGGACACCTTTTTTTCCCCCTTATATTTGCAGAGAACTGCTGCCACCCAAGGTGTCTGTAAAGCTCTTAGTGTCAGAGATTCTGATTATTTACTTTACTAACCCTTAGCCATCAGCAAAATGAGCACAAAGATCAGCTGGAGAAATCCAATTCAGATTCCTATCCTTTATAACACTGAAAATACATTTTCATAAGAAATATTCTGAAAAGGAAATGGAGAGAAATCAGCAGCTCCTGAGCCCCTAGTACGGGTCTGATACTTTACATTGTTTCCTTTAATCTTCCCAATAATATGGTGAAATGAGTTTTTTTTGTACTTACTTTACAGAGGAAATTTAAATTCAGATTCACAGTCATAGAGCTGGTGAATTTTGAACTAAAATCTCAATCTAAAGTCCATTTTATTCTTTCTAACCATGTTATATTGCATCAACTGAATGATTAGTTAAGAAGAAATTAACGAATCCCTTTGCATTTAAACAAGGCGGGGAAACATGGAACCTCCCTTTAAGGAGCTCAAAGTTTATGTAAACTCCATTTTATTAGGCAGCGGAGAGAAGGAGAAGTATCACCAATTCTACTCCTTTGAAAAAATTACTTTTCTAAGAGTAGAAAAGTAATCTCTACAGTAAATACAATATCTATTTTGTACCTGATATATAATGTCCTTGGTGCACATGAAATCCTCATCCAGAAAATTCTTAAACAGATTCTGGGTTAGTGCTAAATAGACTCTGTGTGTGTGTGTCTTATTTCTATTACCCACCCCTCCACCCACACACAAAAAGTAGTTAGAGAATAATAGTGTGCTTCTAAATCAAATTCTAGTTAAAAGTTTCATTCTGATCTGTATGAGTGGTTCATTCTATCATAGAGCTTGTGTAATAACTGCAAGTTTCTCAGTTTTTATGTATGCAGTTTCTCAATATTGAATCTTTACACAACGGTACTTCTAGTGCTCAAATACAGCATTTTACAACCTGTCTTCGGCAGGTCTCATTTGATGAAGAAATAAATGGTTCTGAGTTTAAATATATTTGGGAGACAGGCTAAACAAAGTAACACAGATTTTTTTTATTGTAGGATTTCAGAGAATGCACTGCAAAACTACGTGAGGAGTATATATTGTGCTGCTTCCTAAAATTATTTGGCCCTGAAATCCTCAGAGAACTTGAAGAGCAATACATTGAGAACTATTAACCCATGGAACTCAGTTTGTGAAACATCGCCCCAAAGATTTTTGTTATATCTGAGTTTTGGTGTTTTTTCTGAGTATTTTACATCAATGAAATGTTGGAGATGTGACTCCTCTAATATTAATTGCCTTTATAACTCATGATAAAATAACGTTATAAAAGTATCTCCACTGAATGTCTGATCCCAATCCTTAGGTGGAGAAAGAACGATTAATGAGATGAATGCTGCCTTGAGAATTCCGCCCTAACCATAGAATCTCTTCTTTTTTGTATAGCTTCCTATCTTCTTATATTAAATATCCATTTGGCTGCAGCAATTGGAGACAGAAAATGTCTATACTCAACAACCATGCTTCTCATTTATAAAGTGCCTATAAATTACAACATGAGAATCTTGTTAAAATGCAAATTTCCATTTGCTTTAGTCTGCGGCAGGTCTGAGGTGCGGCATTTCAGACAAGCTCTTGGGCTGCCTGTGTGGCAGCTCCACCTGGTACCAAGGCTCTTAGACTCTTTCTCACTCTCTTCCTCGGAAATACACTATGCCTTGCTATCAGGGTTTTTTCCTTTTCTTTTTTTTTTTCCCAAGTGGTTATTTTTAGGTATTAGAGAATATATTATAGGAATGGAGAAACAGAGTTACTAGATTGTGCTCAATTTTCCCAAAAGATAAATCCATTCATATTTTTGGAACTATATACAGAGTAGATTCTCAAAGTTGTAATGGATACAGTACTACTGAAGCTGAAGCCATTAATTACTCTCCTACACCATTTTAGGTTCAAAATGACAGAGGAAAGGGGAAGGCTGTGCATGTGTGTTTCTGTGAGTCTGTGTGTAATTGCGCATATATATGTTATTGCATATATAGAGAGAACAACACACATATATATGTAGTAATTGCTTATTTATGAAAGATCCTAGCAAAGTGGTATTTTCCTCATAAATATTTATCAAAATATACTAGAAGTAGTTATTAAAGAAATTTAAACTAATTTTTTGAGTATGTAAAAGATCTAACCTTTGCAAGTGGAGATACTTGCTGGTTTTGTGTTTTGTTTATGCTTTTTGATGAGGAAGATTGGCCCTGAGCTAACATCTGTTGCCAGTCTTCTTTTTTTTTCTCCCTAAAGTTTCAGTACATAGTTGTATATCCTAGTTGTAGGTCATTCTAGTTCTTCTATGTGGGACACTGCCACAGCATGGCTTGATGAATGGTGTGTAGGTCCACATCTAGGCTCTCGACCCTGGGTGGCAAACCCTGGGCCACCAAAGCAGAGTGCATGAACTTAACCACTCAGCCACGGGGCCAGCCCCAAGTTTTCAATTTGTATGTAAAGTGGGGAATAATCACATACGTAGATATGCAAAAAGTGGAAAATCAATAAATGCCCAGAAAGTGACATCATTTTGAATTTTATAGATAAATTCACTTCTAAAAATATCAGTTATAATTAATTTGTTTCATTACAATACTAAAATGTTTATTTTCAACAAAGAATCTTCTCTAAACAGAATATCTAATAAGGCAAAAGTCAATTCACTTTTCCCTACTTACCTGAGAGGCTTCATCCAGGATATACTCACAGTCACAGAGACGGAAAATATAAATGTCTTATCCAAAAGTATCAAGGATGTTAATGTGCTCTGAAGATTTTATGTACAAATTGAAATAAAGATCTTGTGTGTATTGGTGATTGTTAAGTGTATTAAAATCAAAACACACCATGGTATTAAATAAAAATTTCTGCATAATTGTGAATTAGATAATCCTTATAATGAACATGATCTTTCAGATAATCACAATTCTCCAAAGACAAGATTCATGTCTGAATCTCCAAAACATTAATTCTCTTTGTATTTCCAATTGTGGAAAAACCTCACTAAACTCTTATTTTTATTTTGATATTCTTGCTTTGCTTTTATAAGATGTAAGAACATATATTTTATATTTGGCATACAGTCAATCCTATCAATTAGCCATATTCCAGAAATTAACAGTTATTTTTAAATGTTGGGAAAAAAAGATAAGGTATCTTAAAATGCAAACCCCTTGTCTTGCACTTTATACTTCTTCAAGCTAATAATTTCTCACATTCTTGGAAAGCCTTTGGCACAGTGTTAATTTACACCATTCTATTGCAACTGATGAAAACAGAATTCCATTAATTCTGCTAATGCAGAAAAATACACTAAGAAGAAATAGATTCAAACTGAAAAAGAATACAAACTTTCTTTTTAAGCCTAGAGTTTTAAAATTTTCATTTTTAAGGATAACATGCTATTTTTCTATAACCTAAAATTTTTAAATTAATGTAATAGTTTTACAGTTGTAATGTATATACATAAATTGTCTAAAAAGTTAAAAAACAGTGTTAGATTTTATTCACTTATTTTGTAAAGAGGATGATTAAACTTATCTTGCTATTTTTATGCATTATTATGAGGGTCAATAAAATAGCTCAGTATTTCCCAGCCCTGGCTTCATTTGAATCACCCAGAGCGTATTAAAAAAAAAAGAAGCCCATGCCTCACTCCATACCAAGGAAATCAGAATCTCTGGGGGTGGCCCTCATGTATAAGTTAATTTTAAAAGCCCACAGGTGATTTAATGTGCTGTTTGGGCTGAGAATCAGAGTTAACTGTTGAATAAATGTTGGATAAGTATTTGCATTAATCATGTTTAAATATTCTCAAAATACTATAAAACTGTCTTTTTTTTTTTTTTTTTTGAGGAAGATTATCCCTGAGCTAACTACTGCCAATCCTCCTCTTTGCTGAGGAAGACTGGCCCTGAGCTAACATCCATGCCCATCCTCCTCTACTTTATATATGGGACGCCTACCACAGCACGGCTTGCCAAGCGGTGCCATGTCCGCACCTGGGATCCGAACCGGTGAAACCCCGGCAGCCAAGAAGCTGAACGTGAGAACTTAACCTCTGTGCCACTGGGCTGGCCCCTAAAACTCTTTTTTAAAAAGTAGGAAAAGGAAATGTATAGGAAAGACTGAAACAGAAAATGTCTTATCCTCAAATGAGTCTAGCTAATCACCTAAATATGGTTTTCCTTCCAGTTTATGGTTCAAATAAAAATCAACTGGATTACTAAATCACATTTTTCATGATTTAATTCATAGAACAAAAATTCTTGGGGCCGGCCCAGTGGCCGAGTGGTTAAGTTTGCATGCTCCGCTTCGGCAACCCAGGGTTTTGCCAGTTCAGATCCTGGGCACGGACATGGAACCACTGGTAAGGCCATGCTGAGGTGGTATCCCACATACCACAACTAGAAGGACCCACAGCTAAAATATACAACTATGTACTGGGAGGATTTGGGGAGAAAAAGCAGAAAAAAAAAAAGAAGATTGGCAACAGTTGTTAGCTCAGGCACCAATCTTTAAAAAAAAAAAAAAAGAAGGAGTTCTGCAAAAAAAAAAGAGAAAATTCTTGTTCAAAATGTCTGGGCTTCTATCACTGTTTTCAAGGTCCATGAACATTATCATAGTAGAAAGAAGTCAGTTAAGTTTAAATCGAGCAGAATTCACAGACATATCTCAGGAATAACATGGAACAAAAGCCTCTTCAAGTTTTCCCTGGAAATTTGACTATTATCAGACCAGATAGCCACTTAAGGATTTGGCACAGTGTTACAGCTATCCAAAATTCTACTCTTTATAAAACTGAATTGCCTGTAATTCCATTGGGTGAAGCCGTAAGTTAATGAAGGATAGTCTTTTTTTATGATTAAATATGCATAATAAATAATAAATCAACTTTCTTCAATATGACTCTCATGACTCTCAGCTTGTTTAGCTTCTATAAGCCACCCAATTCATATTCTTCTTTTTAAGTTTTTGTAAACAACTGATATTGATTCCTAAAAATTGCTTTAAAAAGGAATAGCACAGAGGATCCCATGGAAGTTAAGAGAGAAACCAGTGACAATTCATTACATAGAAAAGCCACTTCTATTGGGTTCTCACACCCACTAGTCTTCTCCTTCAATGGTTAGCAATGATACATAGAATTAGTACATCTCAATTACCTAGACACTTACATATAACTTTCATGGATAGAGTGATGAGGTCTCAAGTAGCTCTTACAATAGTGACAACTGACCAAATGGTGTTGTTGTTTGGAACACTGTCTTCAGAGGGCTTCATCCAAGATTAGTAAGAAAGAATCCCAAGATGGATTCTTTACGTCTGCTATGGTCAGGGAAAAAGACCACAGGGGAAAATGATCAACTCATGTGCAATTTATATGCCATCTCTGATATACAAGTTGTTAATACAAATATCAGATATTCATATTTTAGTAGAAACCAGAGCCCTAATTATATTTAATGATAGCTACTTCAGTTATGCAGTGATAGAAAATATTCTCCAAGAGGAGCAAAAAAATTATTTGTATCATTCATTCCACTTCTTTCACATGTTTGCCTTGTCTTACTTACTAGAATAAGTTTAGAACAATTTTCTTTCCCATTATTTTTCACAGAGTTTTATCTATACTCTCCTCTCCTCTGTCCAATCATCACCTCCATTTGCCACATCTCTGACCAGTCTCCCTCAGATTCAGGCTAAACCCCATCCCAACCTAATAGAAATATGAGATCTCTTTTCTTTTTTTTAATCTTTTCCTACCTATCAAGCTCATTCTCACTCTTCCTCTTGTTTAATCTTAGCCTTACTTTTTCCCGTTTTGTTTCTTTGTTCTACAAAGGTCATTTATATCTTATCTGGTGTTTCTTTGCTCCATAAATCAACAGCATCTTCCCTCACTCAATCTTGAGAGTTACTTATCATCCAGTCCTTTCCTTTCTTTCCCTTCTTTCCCTCAATATTCCCAGGTCCACCTTTGCCTCAGCCCTCAACCACATTTTTTTTCTAGGTCATTTTCATCCATCTCTCTGGACTTCTCCACCCATCACTCTAAATCATTTGTTTTTTCTGTGCACAGTGTAAATTCACAGAAATTGAAGACCTGAAACAACCCTTGGATCATTTAGTGCAATCCCTTTATTTCACAGATAAGTAAACTGAGTACTACAGAGGACATGTGATTGCTCAATGTCATACCTCATTCACAGTGTAGTTAATTCTTGGATCAGGGTCTCCTGATCAGCACATTTTCTTCTATGTTATTTTTTTTATATTGGATTTTCTTTGATAAGCCCTTTGACTGCAATATGTCTACCTCTGTGTGATCTAGTTTCTCCTCTCTTACTAGAGTATTTTTCAAGATCCTTTGGTTTTAAGTAATAGAACCCTAACTCAAACTTACTTATACTAAACAAAAAAACATCAAATGCTTTTAATGGGATTCATTGACTCATCTAATCAAAGAGAAAAAGGGTAATGCCAGCAGCAATTGGGAACCAGGACAATGAACACAGTAAAGACTTCCTCTTTACCCTATTTCTGTTTTTCTCTGTGTGCTACCTTGATTTTGTTCCTACTAACAGGCAGTACTGTATGATGGTTGAGGGTCCAGACTTTCAATCCAGACTGCCTGAGTTAAAAACTTGCTTCCCTCTTTTCTAGCCTTGTGATTCTGAGCAAGTCCCTCTCTGTATCTCAGTTCCCTCCTCTGTAAAATGGGGATATTAATAAAATGTACTAAATAGGGTTATTGGGATAAAAGAGTTAAAATCATGAGTTACTAAAGTGTTTAGAATAGTGTCTGATACATTAAATGCTTAAGACTTGTTCCCTATTCTTTTTTTTAATTGAGTTATTGATAGGTTACAATCTTGTGAAATTTCAGTTGTACATTAATGTTTGTCAGTCATGTTGTAGGTGCACCATTTCACCCTTTGTGCCCACCCCCCACCCCACCTTTCCCCTGGTATCCACTAAACTGTTCTTAGTCCATAATTTTAAATTCCTCATATGAGTGGAGTCATACACAGATTGTCCTTCTCTCGCTGGCTTATTTCACTTAACATAATTCTCTCAAGGTCCATCCATGTTATTGCAAATGGAATGATTTTGTTCTGTTTTGCAGCTGAGTAGTATTCCATTGTATATATGTACCACATCTTCTTTATCCATTCTTCTGTTGCTGGACACTTAGGTTGCTTCCACGTCTTGGCTATTGTAAACAGTGCTGCAATAAACATTGGGGTGCATAGGACTTTTGGGATTGCTGACTTCAAGCTCTTTGGATAAATACCCAATAGTGGGATGGCTGGATCGTATGGTAGTTCTATTTTTAATTTTTTGAGGAATCTCCATACTGTTTTCCATAGTGGCTGCACCAGTTTGCATTCCCACCAGCAGTGTATGAGGGTTCCTTTTTCTCCGCAACCTCTCTAACATTTGTTGCTATTAGTTTTAGATATTTTTGTCATTCTAACGGGTGTAAGGTGATATCTTAGTGTAGTTTTGATTTGCATTTCCCTGATGATCAGCGATGATGAGCATCTTTTCATGTGCCTATTGGCCATCAGTATATCTTCTTTGGAGAAATGTCTGTTCATGTCTCCAGCCCATTTTTTGATTAGGTTGTTTGATGTTTTGTTGTTGAGTTGTGAGAGTTCTTTATATATTATGGATATTAAGCCTTTGTCAGATATATGACTTGCAAATATTTTTTCCCAGTTAGTGGGTTGTTTTTTTGTTTCAATCCTGTTTTCATTTGCCTTGAAGAAGCTCTTTAGTCTGATGAAGTCCCATTTGTTTATTCTTTCTATTG
The DNA here is from genome assembly GCF_037783145.1 of Equus przewalskii. NCBI lineage: Eukaryota > Metazoa > Chordata > Mammalia > Perissodactyla > Equidae > Equus > Equus przewalskii. The sequence continues at coordinate 71,668,353 of NC_091833.1, read as the reverse complement.
TTTCCCTTCTCTGAGAAGGCATGGTGTCCGAAAAGATCCTTTTAATACTGATGTCAAAGAGTGTACTGCCTACGTTTTCTTCCAGAAGCCTTATGGTTTCAGGCCTCACCTTTAGGTCTTTGATCCATTTTGAGTTTATTTTGGTGAATGGTGAAAAAGAATGGTCAGTTTTCATTCTTTTACATGTGGCTTTCCAGTTTTCCCAGCACCATTGGTTGAAAAGACTTTCTTTTCCCCATTGTATGCCCTCAGCTCCTTTGTCAAAGATAAGCTGTCCATAGATGTGTGGTTTTATTTCTGGGCTTTCAATTCTGTTCCATTGATCTGTGCACCTGCTTTTGTACCAGTACCATGCTGTTTTGGTTACTGTAGCTTTGTAGTATGTTTTGAAGTCAGGGATTGTGATGCCTCCCGTTTTGTTCTTTTTTTCTCAGGATTGCTTTAGAAATTCGGGGTCTTTCGTTGCCCCATATGAATTTTAGGATTCTTTGTTCTAATTCTGTAAAGAATGTCATTGGGATTCTGATTGGGATGGCATTGAATCTGTAGATTGCTTTAGGTAGAATGGACATTTTAACTATGTTTATTCTTCCAATCCATGTACATGGAATGTCTTTCCATCTCCTTATGTCGTCATCCAATTCTCTCAGAAAGGCCTTGTAATTTTCATTATATAGGTCCTTCACTTCCTTGGTTAAATTTACCCCAAGGTATTTTATTCTTTTTGTTGCGATTGTGAATGGTATTGTATTCTTGAGTTCTTTTTCTGTTGATTCATTACTGGAGTATAGAAACGCTACTGATTTATGCAAATTGATTTTATACCCTGCAACTTTGCTGTAGTTGTTCATTACTTCTAACAGTTTTCCAATGAATTCTTTGGGGTTTTCTATATATAAGATCATGTCGTCTGCAAACAGCGAGAGTTTCACTTCTTCCCTCCCTATTTGGATTCCTTTTATTCCTTTTTCTTCCCTGATTGCTCTGGCCAGGACCTCCAGTACTATGTTAAATAAGAGTGGTGATAGAGGGCATCCTTGTCTCGTTCTTGTTTTCAGGGGGATGGGGTTCAGTTTTTGCCCATTGAGTATGATGTTGGCTATGGGTTTGTCATATATGGCCTTTATTATGTTGAGGTAGTTTCCTTCTATGCCCATTTTGTTCAGAGTTTTTATCATAAATGGCTGTTGGATCTTGTCAAATGCCTTCTCTGCATCTATTGAGATGATCATGTGGTTTTTATTCCTCAGTTTGTTGATGTGGTGTATCACGTTGATTGATTTGTGGATGTTGAACCATCCCTGTGTCCCTGGTATGAATCCCACCTGATCATGATGTATGATTCTTTTGATGAATTGCTGAATTCTGGTTGCCAAAATTTTGTTTAGAATTTTTGCATCTATGTTCATCAGTGATATTGGCCTGTAGTTCTCTTTTTTTATGGTGTCCTTGTCAGGTTTTGGTATCAGCGTGATGTTGGCGTCATAGAATGTGTTAGGAAGTGTTCCATCTTCCCTAATTTTTTGGAATAGCTTGAAAAGGATAGGTATTAAATCCTCTCTGAAAGTTTGGTAGAATTCCCCAGGAAAGCCATCTGGTCCTGGGGTTTTATTCTTTGGGATGTTTTTGATTGTTGTTTCAATCTCTTTCCTTGTGGTCTGTTCAAATTGTCCTCCTCTTCTTGAGTGAGCTTTGGGAGATTGTAGGAGTCCAAGAATTTATCCATTTTCTCTAGGTTATCCATTCTGTTGGCATATAGTTTTTTGTAGTATTCTCTTATAATCTGTTGTATTTCTGCAGAGTCTGTTGTTATTTCTGCTCTCTCATTTCTGATTTTCTTTATTTGAGCTTTCTCCCTTTTTTTCTTTGTAAGTCTGGCTAGTGGTTTGTCAATTTTATTTATCTTCTCAAAAAACAGCTCTTTGTCTCATTGATCCTTTCTACTGCCTTTTTCGTTTCAATAGTATTTATTTCTGCTCTGATTTTTATTATTTCTCTCCTTCTGCTGACTTTGGGCTTCATTTGTTCTTTTTTCTCTAGTTCAGTTAGGTGTGCTTTAAGGTTGCTTATTTGGGATTTTTCTTGTTTGTTAAGATGTGCCTGTGTTACGATGAATTTACCTCTTAATACAGCTTTTGCTGTATCCCATATGAGTTGGTATGGCATGCTATCATTTTCATTTGTTTCCAGGTATTTTTTTATTTCTTCTTTAATTTCTTCAATGATCCATTGCTTGTTCAGTAGTGTGTTGTTTAGTCTCCACATCTTTGTGCCTTTCTCAGCTTTTTTCTTGTAATTAATTTCTAGCCTTATAGCACTATGATCTGAGAAGATGCTTGTTATTATTTCAATTTTTTTAAATTTGTAGAGGCTTGCCTTGTTTCCCAACATATGGTCTATCCTAGAGAATGTTCCATGTGCACTTGAGAAGGATGTGTATTCAGCTCTTTCAGGGTGAAGTGATCTATATATGTCTATTAAGTCCAATTGTTTTAGTTTTTCATTTAGCTCCACTATTTCCTTGTTGATTTTCTGTCTGGATGATCTGTCCATTGATGTGAGTGGGGTGTTGAGGTCCCCTACTATTATTGTGTTGTTTTTAACATCTTCCTTTAGGTTTGTTAATAGTTGCTTTATGAATCTTGGTGCTCCTGTGTTGGGTGCATAGATATTTATAAGCGTTATTTCTTCTTGATGAAGTGTCCCTTTGATCATTATATATTGTCCCTCTGTGTCTCTCTTTACCTGTCTTATTTTGAAATCCACTTGGTCTGATATGAGAATTGCAACACCTGCCTTTTTTTCCTTGCTATTTGCTTGAAGTATTGTCCTCCACCCCTTCACCCTGAGTCTGTGTTTGTCCTTGGGGCTGAGGTGTGTTTCCTGGAGGCAACAAGTTGTTGGATCTTGTTCTTTAATCCATTTTGCCACTCTGTGTCTTTTTATTGGAGAGTTCAATCCGTTCACATTGAGAGTGATTATTGATGCATGTGGACTTAATGCTGTTAATCTGTCACTCATTATCTTGTTTTCCTGCGTTTCTTTTCCTGTTTGCTTTAGATTACCCATTTAATACTGCAATTTCTTATGCTGGGTTTCTTAGATTTTTCCTTATTTATGATTTGTGACTCTGTTCTGTACTTTATTTTAGTGTCTACCTTGAAGTTTGTATTTAGAATCTTGTGTATAATATAGTCTATTCTCTGGTGGTCTCTTACTTACTTGACCAATACTGATTTAGACCCTTTGCTCTTCCCCTCCTAAATAATTATTTTCATTTTTTATTCCAACTCGTCTTATTAATTGGTAGTTAGAGTGCTAAGATTGTCCTTGTTTTGGTAATTTCCTTACCTTTACCCTAATGCTATAATTGAATATTTGCTATCCTGTTCTGGTTCTATCCATCGGTCTCCCTAGTCTGTGGATTGTGTCCCCTTTCTCCCTTTTTTCTTTTTTCAAGTATGAGAGCCTTCTTGAGGATTTCTTGTAGTGGAGGGCTTTTAGTTACAAATTCCCTTAACTTTTGTTTGTCTGGAAAAAATTTAATTTCTCTCTCATATCTGAAGGAAATTCTTGCTGGATAGAGTATTCTTGGCTGAAGATTTTTATCCTTTAAAGCTTTGAATATGTCACTCCATTCTCTCCTAGCTTGTAGGGTTTCTGTAGAGAAATCCACTGACAGTCTGATAGGGGCTCCTTTATAGGTTATTCTCTTTTTTTTCCTTACTTCCCTGAGTATTCTTTCCTTATCATTCCTTTTTGCCAACTTTACTGCTATGTGCCTTGAGGTAGCTCTTTTTACATTGACAAATCTAGGAGATCTAAAACCCTCCTCTACACACATTTCTCCGTCGATCCCTAGATTTGGGAAGTTCTCTTCAATAATTTCGTTAAGCACACTTTCTGCTCCATTTTCCTTTCCCATATTCTTGGGAATTCCTATGATCCTTATGTTCTTACTCCTCATTGAATCCATTATCTCTCGGAGATTTTCCTCATTTTTTTTAATTCTTAGTTCTCTTTCTTCCTCTGTCTGGCGCCATTCAGCCTGTCTATCTTCGATTATGGTAATTTTCTCCTCTATGTTGTCTACACAGGCATTCAAGGAATCCGTATTCTGTTTTATCTGGTCCATTGTGTTTTTCATCTCAAGTAATTCTGTTTGATTTTTCTTTATGATTTCAATCTCTTTTGTGAAGTAACTCCAGAACTCGGCTTGTTTCTCTATCTTTCTCTCTACCTCATTGAGTTTTTTGATTATAGCTGCTCTGAACTCATTATCACTTAGTTTACCTAATTCCAAGTCCTCAGGACTTAATTCTATGTTTTTATTGTTTTCCTTCTGGTCTGGGACATTTATAAATTGCTGGATGGTAGAGGAGCGGTTTTTTCTGTTGGTGGTAGAATTCAGTTGCAGTTACAGCCTGTCGCCACTAGATGGGGGTCGAGAGCGGCGTGTTAGCTCTCCGCCTTCGGGGCAAGATGGCTGCACCCACTGGCTTTGCCCGGGGGGGGGGGGGGGGGCAGAGGGGCTGTTACTCACACGCGCCAATCTGGGTTCAGATCAGTTCTGTTCTCTGGTCTCCCAAGGTCCTTGATTTATGGGGTCCCCACAGACGGAAGCTTTCCCCCCGTCAGCGGGTCTCCACTGAATCAGCGGCAGGAGTCCTGGATGATCCCCCGGTCGCGTGGCCCCTCCCCTGCTCCTTCCCGACCCATGCCACAGGATCACAGACTCTAGGGGAGGGAGTGATGTTCTCTCCTACTGTTCCAGTGCCTCCAAGGGTGTGAGCAAAGTTTACGATCTCTGCCTTCTTGGTATTGTAGGTCTCTAACGAGCTGGCATTATGTTTATTCTCTGAAATTCAGTTCTTCCAATCTTTTGTTGTATTTTGGAGGGGAGAGAATCCCGGGTCAGCTCACCCCGCCATTTTGCTCCGCCCCTTCCTATCCTTGTTCCCTATTCTTATTGCTGCAACAGGACAGTCTCTTTTTATAGAAAGAATCATGTTTGGCAGCAGCTTTGGACTTTCAATCAAATAGCCCACAAAAATATGAAAGGACCCTTTGGTTAGAAAAATTGCAAGGAAGGATTCAGATTCACCATGCTTGATTCTTATCTCTTACTCTGGACCAGTTTTGCTCAGGGGATTGAGTATCGTGATTGGCACAAGCTTGGTTACTGTTTATATCTCCAATTAGGGCAGCAAGCTGGCGTGAGGGGGAAGCTGGACAAACATACCTTGTTAGTGTCAATTCCTACAACACTACAGCATGCCCAGTCCATCTGAGACATGAGCCTTGTAAACCTCACTCTTTCATGTCTAAATCAAGCTTCACAGGCAACTGACCTTAACCCTTTGTTTATCTATACTCAGTTCCACTTCCATCTCACCAGTGTAATGCTAAGCAAAAGCAACTATGAAACTCACAACTCAATCAAAATTACAAAGCCACACATTTTCATTGATTACAATCAATATCTATCCTCTCCTTAATAAGCCTTCACTGTAAACATTAGAAAATCAGAGCTGAATGTTTAGTTCTTCGATTCACTCTTCTATGAAGGTCCTGAATTTTACTCTGTAAGTTTGAAAATTTCAACTAGAGAAATACTACTTTTCCTGAACACTTATGGGTCCTTGAAAAGATAATTAAATTGGTTTTGATGAAAACTCTCTTTCAAAAAAGGGTAGAAATGAAAATGCTATTAGGCTTAATGCAGGATTAGCAAGAGCTATCCAGTAAAGCTGTTATTCTCACCAAGCCTGAAGGCTTAAAGCAGAGGGATATACCCCATGACAATCCATACATCTAAATAAATGAAGAGTTACATTTAAAAGGATGCTGCCACCAATTAGAAGCAGTCTTTCAGATAAAATTGGGGGGAATTCCTCAAGGTAGGCCTTGAACCCAAGCATTTTATTTCAATATGGATTACTGATCTTATCTTCCAACATACACACACACACACAAACATGACTTTTCAAAAAAGAGTGAAAAAATACATATAACTCTAGCAAACATTGATGAATCCTAGGACTTTTTTCTCCTAATCTCACGAAGACGTGAGGAGGAATATGTATGCAACATACATCAGAATCCTACACATTCTTTGAGTCAAGGAGAAGATCCAATCCTTGTACAATGCCACAGAATTTCCAGCTCCACCAAAAGAATGTACAAAGTGAAAAACAGTTAACAGTTCTGTGTCTTCTACTCAATGATCCACGTATATGGAAAGTTGTGTTTTGTTTATTAGTATTTTCGGTTTTATTCTAAATGGAAGTGGTTACTGAGATGTTTGTGAATAAACAAACTGGAAGTGCTACTAAATTTTGATTTTTCCTTTGAAGCATTTCCAGAGATATTAAAAGCCAGACAAAAATAAAAAGTAATTGAGTGGTCTCGTTAAAAAAATAGTTTCAAGTGTTCCATATCTGAGATGGAGAGGTTGGACATACATCAGAAGAAATTACTTATTATTTCCAGTAGATTTAATTTAAGCTACAGGGGAGACCATCATAAGGAAATGATACAAATCTTTAATTGGAATAATTAAAGCCTAATTGTGATTTAATTACAGATGAGATTAAATTTTGCCAAATTCAAAAATAAAATTCAATTGAATGGTAATGTTTTATTGAAGCTTTTCTAGAGTTAAAAGCCTAGATTTTGGAATTGTGGAACTTAATTATTAGTCGTCTATGTTTATAGGCATTACAGTAAAGCAGTTGCATAATTTCAGGACACTGAAGTCTCTAAAGTGATAGAAGGTCAACCATTTCTCATCTTCCTACATAAATGTTAACAACATACAAAATCAACATGTACTTTCACTTTTCTCAGAGTAATTTCAACTTCACGAACAAACCAAAATACTGAAGATTAAATCACACTGGGGGCTTATAGAGTCACATGCCCAAAGTGTTTGAAAATGCTTTCAAGAGAAGAGAGTGCTTAAAAGGATTATAACTCTCAAGACCATTGTAACTAAGCATATTGTGCTACAAATAAATCCTGACGTGACGGATACAAAAAATAGGTGCTGTAAAGATCATCCTTTTGAGGGAAAATACAAGCTGTCTATGCAAATAATACAACCTTTTTGATTAAATAGGCTGAAGCTCCGATGTCTCCAGAGTTTTAGAATGCTATTCTGCAATTATGTCCCTATTGAGATTTAATTACTCCATTAGATATTTATTTACGACTACATATTAAGTTACAGTACACCATTAGAGTTGGTAGGCTAGTAAATACATAACTATGGCTAGATGGAAACAGCTTAGCCAAATAATTATTTCCAGTTATTTCACAAAAATGTAACGCTATACCCGGAACAATGTCTTGCCCATAGTAGGCAACCAATAAATATTTTTGAAATGATAGGATGGATGACTTGACTTACATTCTACTTTGCTGCCATTATCTGATCTCCTTTGTAACGAACCTTATGCAGATCCACTTAGAACTTTAACTTGAGCCCCATACTGCATTAAGCAGGCTTGGGGAAGAAAAGTAACAGAGAAATGGAAGAATGTAGAAGGTCGCTTACAAGTGCCAGGGGTTTTTGAACACATCCTGCTAGGGTTATTTTCTCTGCCAAAAGCTACCATAGCTTGGCAAGAGAATGTGTACTGTGTTAAAACACAAAAGACTGGAGATAATGTCTTTGGATAATTATTTCCATTTTGTAGGTCTTCAAAAGAAAAGAAAAAAAACGATCTACTGATTTCAAAGTAAGCTTGGTGGTTCCCCAGTAAATTGATGTTTATATTACGTCTCTTTTTCAGAGTTTAGAAAAAGTTATCAAGTCTTCAAAATAATCTCTACCGTGATAACATTTCTGCAGCAATGAAGCAACAGGAAGTTACTCTAAGACTTAAGTCAATGTTTCCCAAACTATTCTGACAAACTTCTGTTCTTTGAGATATTATGCCTGTGATTTTGGCAGGGTAGGGGGGCTTTCTGTGGGTCAAATAAATTCAGGAAGACTAGACTAACCAAATTTAAACATGTTTCTTAACCACAAGATTCATAAAAGCTTTGATATACTAAAAATTGAATATTTATTAAGAGGATAAACAACGAGATTTAAAGGAAGGAAATCAAATTAGAAAGAACATTAGAGATCCATTACCAAGTCCATGATCCATTGATTTCTAAACCTAGTCCTCAATCAGCAGGATCTCAATCACATTCTATTTTATAAGGTAAGATGTTGGAGGAGAGTGACAGAACAGACTCACTCTTTGGTGAATAAACAACTGCATGGTATCTATCCAGTCATTAGTGTCCCTCTTGGAGAGGGGGGACAGATATTTGCAGGAGTAGACAAAGTATGGCCAGTAGCTGTTATTGGAACACAGCCATGCCCATTCATTTAGTGTCATCTGTGGTTGCCTTGGACTTACAAGGGTAGAGTTGAAGAGTTGCACAGAGACCTTGTGGAAGGCAAGCTTAAATATTTAGTATCTGGCCCTTTGTTAAAAAGGTTGACCACCTCTACATTAGTGGTTAAGGGACATACTCCAGAACCAGAAAGCCAAGCATCAAATCTTGGCTCATTTCTGACGTTAGGCAAGTTACTTAATCCCTCAGTGCCTCAGTTTCCTCATCTGCAAAACATGAATAATAATTTTACCTACCTCATAGATTTATTGTGAGAAATAAATGAGTTGATCTATGAAAAGCAGTTAGAACTTGTGACACACATATGTGCCTGACACACATAAAATGTATATAAGTAAACTATTATTGTTATGATTAATAAAACCCTGATATTATATTAAGGTTGCAATTTGCCAGCTGAAAGTCTATATTACCCATCTTTTCTTATACCTAGAGGTGATCAATGAGAGAGATATAGGGAGAAATCATTGATATTGCTTCCAAGAATTCTCCGTAAAAAAAGGCTGCCTCAGCTGGGCAGTATGTCCTTTACCTTCTTCCCCTTCCTCCTTATTCTTGTTGGAATACAAGTATGATGGTTAGAACTCTAGCAGCCATCTTGTACCATTAGGCAACTTTGAAAAAGAAAGCTATATGCTAAAGATGGCGCAGCAGAGAGATTGAAGGAACATAGGTCCCTGCTCACTCCAGCTCTCTCCAACCCTGAGTTGTCCAGCTTCAGACATCTTTTACCTGAGTGGAAATAAATTGCGATCTTGTTTTAGTCATTGTTATTTAGACTTTTCTGCCACAGCAGCTAAACATAATTCCTAATTGATAGAGCATTGTGAATCGATTAAAATTATTTTCTTTTTTTGGCGTAGGCGAGAAGAGGTAATAATAATGCCATTCTTTTAAACGTCAGGGTGACAGGGCTTTACATTTCAACATTGAACTGCAGCTTTGCATCAAGGTGTCATTTTAGACTGCTTAAAACAGGACGATTCCATTTAATTCTAATTTCTCCAAGGATTATATAGTATTGTGGGGGAAATCCTAGCTATCATTTAGCTCCAGCACAGCATGATATCTCATTACTAGCCTGCAGTTATCAGAAGAGTTTCCTCTCAAGGTTGTAATCATTATGAAAATGGCAATGAAGTACTTAGTCAAAAGAGAGTAAAGTATGCTTCAATTAAAACTTGATAGCAACACAAATCTTCCTTTTCTTTCTTGACTCGTGCATAAAAGCTGTCTATGCCAACACTTAACTACTCAGTTAGAAAGCAGCACCAGATAAGGCTTAACAAGCAAGGATCACGAGGTGGCTATAGAAATGTGGTACTGTGGTGTCCTTTAGGGGGTGATGACCACATACATGATTTAACTTTTCTCTTGATAAGGCCATGTCATTTTACAGAAAGACACCAGTAAGATGTAACTCTCTGTTCAATTAACACATGACACATGTGACTAGCGTGATATAATCACTTATAGATGATAAGGAATTGGTTGAAATCTGTTGGTAAAATGTTGCTTAGATGGACATTTCTGGGTGCATCTCCAGTCTCCACCTTTTGTCCACATAGAGGAACTCCATTACTTGATTTTAAGAGGAGCAAACAAGAGGAGTATAATCAGATGTAGTGGCGGGTGAAGGGACGAGTGTTAGCAAGTGATTACAGGGAAAAATAGTGAAGATTTTAGAGATTAACACGTAAGTATTTAAAAATGACTTAAGTTTGTGTTTGATAGGTTCTCAAACAGATTACTGCCAACTGGCAGCCAGGTAATTGCTTTCTTTTTTGGTTAAGTTCACACGTTTCACTTCAGCAGCCCAGGGTTTGTGGGTTCGGATCCCAGGTGCAGACCTACACCACTTGGCAAGCCATGCTGTGGCAGGTGACCCACATGTGAAGTAGAGGAAGATGGGCACGGACGTTAGCTCAGGGCCAGTCTTCCTCAGCGAAAAGAGGAGCATTGGCAGCTGATGTTAGCTCAGGGCTAATCTTCCTCAAAAAAAAAAAAAGTCACTGTGTCAGTGAGGCTTGTGCTGGGCAACTTGTCTAAAAAATATGTCCTCAATGTTCGCAATTCTGGGTCAAGTTTTCCGGTATGCATACCTTTCAATGTTGTTTTTATTTCAGGATAGTTTTCCTGAATTAACACTTTTAGTATTACTTCTGTTTCTTGGCATTGATTTTCTTGTTCATGGACATATTATACATATATTGGAGCTTATTTTCCTTCTATTTTATTTCACCGGTTTCTCCTTCAGGGATTACTATTATAGATATAATGGAGCTTATTTTCCCATATCTTTTATCTGTCCTGTCCCTCAACATTTCTTATTGCTTTCCTCCCTTTTTTGTTTTTACAACTTTCCTTTTTTCTTTTTATTTCTTTTAAGAAATTATCTGTCAAGTTTAGTAGCTCACATATTCTTTATATTTTTCATTACCAAATTTGTTTTTTCCTTTATTTCTAATCTTTTTCTGAGTTCAACCACCTTATTTGAACTTTTAAAATTCTGATCTATATTGTCTGTTCATAACTTCTATCATTTATTATTTTTAGCTCACTCAAAAATTTTAGTTTATAATTTTCACCATTTTTTAGCACACCTGGCCTGTTTTCATGTCTGTAGGTTTTTCACTCCACATTCTTTTGTTACTTCCAAAAACTTTGTATGGGTTTCAAACCAATCACTTTCTGCAGCCTGTTCCTATGTGAAATTAGTTTTGCTGAACTGTTAGAAAGGAGAGGTGGGTCAGTACATCTTTTCTGTCTTCATAGTTCTAGAGCTGCTTCTTGTTTTCATGAAGTCTTTCAAAAATGTGGTTTTATACTTTCTGAGCTCCCCTGATATGGTCCCCCTCTTTTTATCTGGATTTTCGTTTTTCTTTTTCCTTTTTCTTCTTCTTCTTTTTTTTTTTTTTAATGAGGAAGATTGGCCCTGAGCTAACATTTGTTGCCAATCTTCCTCTTTTTGCTTGATGAAGATTGTAGCTGAGCTAACATCTATGCCAATCTTCCTCTGTTTTATGTGGGATGCTGTCTCAGCATGGCTTGATGAGTATGCAGAGTTTCACACCCAGGATCCAAACCTGGGAACCCTGGGCCACCAAAGCAGAGCATGCAAACATAACCACTACACCACCAGGCCAGCCCCATCTTTTCTTTGCCTATACTGTCAGCCTTCCATTTCTGCAGGTTCCACACCAACCAACCACTGATGGAAAGACCTATGACTGTTGTGTCTGTAGTGAACATGGACAGACATTTTTCTCATCATTATTCCCTAAACAATACAGCATAACAACTATTTACATAGCATTTATGTTGTATTAGGTATTACAAATAATCTAGAGATGATTTAAATTATATGGGAGGATGTGTGTAGATTATATGCAAACACTATGTCATTTTATATATGGGACTTGAGCATTCTCAGATTTTGGTCCTGGAACCCGTCCCCCGTGGATACTGAGTGATGACTGTATTGTCCCTGTCCTGCTCAACTTGGATTCTTTTCCCAACCATTTCTTCTCATTGTAGGACATTGTCTAGATAGAAGCTTTCACTGGTTAGTTTTGAGTATTTACACAAACTAATTGCTCCATTTTGTCAGACCTTACGTGGAACTCATGCTCCAGGACTTGGAAAGTGCAGAAAACTCTTCCACTTTCAGCTGCTGTGCTTTCTGGTGAGAATCAGTTGGAATTTAGGGGTTCTCCTCCTTTCAGGTCATTCAGATGTCCATTTGCTCATTCCTATTCCTCTTAGACATCCTATACAATACAGTTTTATAGTTATTGGTGGCTTATCTCCATCTGCTTGGATTTTGGAGGCCGTGGCAATATTTTGTCATCATTTTTATTGTAGCTGTTAGCTGTGAGGTCTTGGTTTTGCTATCCTAGTTTCAGTGCCTCCTTTTATGATAGGATTTTGGAAAATCCAATATTAAGCCACCACAACCATCTTTTCAGAATTTTCTAGAAAAGTGGATTTGTAGATTTTTAATTTTGATAGATAGTGACAAATTTCCTTCTTATTTACTCTCATATACATTTTATGAGAGTTTGTTTCCCCACGTCATGTTTAACATTAGATATCATCATTACTTTTCATCTTTGGCAGTCTAATAAGTGGACAGTTTTACATTGCTGTTTCATGTTGCCTTTCATGAATGCAGCTTAAGAAGGAAGAGGTAACTCAAGCTCTTTTCACCGCTGTACTAGGAAATCATATGTATTTTCCTATGAAATAAGCTTTATATCCTTGAAACATATTTCTAACAAGTTGACGGTCTTGTTTGTGTTGATTTATTATTTTAATATATTAACACATTGGTTAGATTGAAGAATTTTATTATAGTAATAATATGTGTCATAAGTATACCATCATAAACATTCTGTTATTTTAGACAATGTTATCCAAATATGCTGTTTTCGTCAAAGATTTGGAATCCCAAGTTTATCACTCTTAAATTACAAAACTGTACTTGGATTGATTAATGAACATTTAATTCTGATTCACTGAACTGTCTGCCTACTCTTTTTCTACTAACACTCATTTAAAATTCCTATTTTTCTAATGTTTTAATATCTACAAGGACTATGTCCCTCTCAACACATTTTTCGTAATTTTTTCTTTCTATTAGATGAAATTTAGTTGTAATTTTCACTTTCTAAGGAAATAAGTGGCTTGTCTGAAGTCACATTATTAGGGGTGGGCAGAAGCAGGATTTGAAATAAAATCTGCCTGGCTCTAAAATTTATGCTCTATTTATATAGTTCTTTTTTAAAAATTCAATTGTTTTCATTCAGCAGGAAAAACAAATCTGTGGTGTGTACTGTGTGCCGTATTCTGTGCTAACTGCTAAGATTACAAAGATAAATTATTTTGCTTCTGAACTTGAAAGCTTATTGCCTCATATCCTATTGTTATTCTTTTTTTATTGCCAATTTCCCTCCAGAAAATCATATATAAATCTTTGTAAAGCCTTTTAAGCCCATAAAAGCAGTCATTTTTAATATCATAAATATATCAGTTGGGCACAGAGACAGTTTCTAAAATAACTTTTGTTTGGATCCATTTTTATGGGAGAGGAATACTTGCAAAGGAATAGCGGCAAGGTTTATATTTTAAAAATTACGGAGTAAGTCTAATCTCTTCTACAAAACAGTTGCTTTTGGGGTTTATACATAAAGGTCCTAACTCATGCTCCCTAATTCCTTTTTAAAGATTATTTGATATATCAGAAAACATGGCTCAGGTTTCAAGTCCTTTTTCATTATATTAGTTATTTATAGCTAAGTATTTATAGTTTATTTATAAACTATTACTCTGAAACGTGGTGGCTTGAAACAGTAATATTTAATATCTCACAGTGTCTGTTGCTCAGGAATCCCATTGAGACCAGGCTGAGTGTTCTGCTTCAAGATGTCTTCAATCAAGATGTCAGCCAGGACCGCAGTCGGCGTAAGATTCAACTGACTAAGGGTCCACTTCAAGCTCCCTCACCAGGTTGTTGGCAGGATTCAGGGCCTCAGTTTTTCTCCAGCTGTTGGTCAGAGGCTGCACTCAATTCCTTGCCACTTGGATGTCTCTATGGCACAGCTCAAAATATGGCAGCTTGCTTCATCAGAGCAAGCAAGCAGGAAGACAAGAGAAAGGTGTGCTAGCAAAATGACAGTCAGGTTTTAATCTAATCTTGGTAGTACCATCCCATCCCATCACCTTTGCTGGGTTTGGTTCATTAGAAGCAGGTCACTGGGTTCATCTCACATGCAAGTGGAGGGGATCATAAAAGAACATGAATAACCGGAAGCAAGGAGTCCTTACAGGTCATTTTAGTAATCTGCCTGCCACTCTCCTCTCTGTACTAATGCTGCAATCCTGGCTTGTTTTGTGTAGTAGAGAATCGTAGAAGAAAAGACACATATTTAGAAATTATTATCAATAAAATTAAACTGGATATTCACACAATAAAAATCTGTCAAAATTTTCTTTATTTTTACCTTTACTGATAATAGCTAGCATTTATCAAACACTTGCTGTATGGCCTAATGCCGGACTAAATATTGTACAAGTTTTGTCTCATTTAGTATTCACATAAGGTTACTAGCACAATCTTAAGAGTTTGGTGATACTATTTCCTTCTTGTTAGATTTGAGGAAGCCAGGGTGCAGAGAATCTAAGTAACTTGCCCCAAGCCATACAACTAGTAAAAACTGGCCAGGCGATCTTCAACTCCACGGTTGCCACCACTACATTGTAAACAGGAAGTTGTGTTGTTGTTGTTGTTTTTAAGTCTGTCTAAGTATTGTTAACTGAATACTCTCTATTTCATTGGTAGGAACTAATTTTGAGACTAAAATCATCTTCCAGGGAGGACTTTTGGGTGTCTGAAAAATAAAACCCAGCTACGACTTAAAATCCACATAAGTATCATGCAATAAGGCTTTGCTGCACAGAAATTTTATAAGCCTGAAGCAGTTATAATGCTGAACTGTGAAAAACCTGAACAGACACAAACCATTTGCAGATAATTGTACTGACATTCCTACTTCATTACTTTTAATAGAATTGAATTTGTGGTGCTCATGCCAGGGTACATGAGCTCTACCTTCAAGAGGAAGACATGCCACATGTCCTTATTCTCAGTTGAATAGAATGCTTTTAGCAGGACGAAGGACACATTTACTTAACTAAGAGGCCAACCTTAACTAAAATAAAATCATTTAAAAAATGATTTCAGATGATCCTGTGCGTTTAGCCTAGCTATAGGTAAAAGAAATTGGATGATAGAAAGTAGTTGTATAGTGGAGCTCTCTGTGCAAATTTGGTATTCATTCCAATCTATATCAAGCATCTACTAGATAACCCACCATTAAACCCTGAGAGGAATAAAACCTGAGACAAACATAGATACATTGTTGAGGATTACTTTTGCATTCAATGACTACTGAGAGTAAGAAAACTTTAAAATATTTTATGGGAAACTAATTAATTAACAAAATGAAACACTTGAACATAATACTAATGAGACCACATACGTTATTGTTTATTTTTACACATTTTAAACTTATAAAATTTATCACACTTGCAGAAGAGTCACTAAAACGTATAGTTCAAGAAATAGTTATAAAGAAAACACATTTAACCTATACTCAGGTTAGGAATTAAAAACTTGCCAGTAACTCATACGCCTGTTGTATGCCCCTTCTTGCTTTCTCTCTTCCTTTCAACTCTTGTCTTTTCTTTAAAGCTTCAGCACTTATTTGTGCATCCCTGAAAAGTAGAATGTTGTTTTGCCTATTTTTGAATGGTATTTAAATAGAATCTTATGGAATCCTTTTGTGACTTTTGTTTTTTGCTAAATTTCATGTTCATGAAAACCATCCTTGTTTATGTGAATACCTATAGTTAATTTTTATTGTTGAAGAACATTCTATTTTATCAACGTACTACAATTTATTTATCTAATCTATTGTTATTGGATGTTTGATCATCTTCAGTTTGGGCTGTTACATCAGTGCTGCTATGAGCACCCCATTGTGTGTCTTTTTGGGCATGTTCGCAAGAATCTCTCAGATTTTCTTCATTTTTACGGGACAATGCCAAATTATTGTCAATTTTACTAGATAATTCTATACTATTTTCAAAAGTGAGTATGCCTGCAGTGCATGAGAATTTATGTTGTTCCACATTCTCACCAACACTGGTATTTTCTCCTTCTTCTCCTCCTCTCCCTCTTCCTCCTCCTCCTCCTCCTTCTTATTCTTATCAGTTCTAGTTAGCCTGGTGGCCATGTACTACTTTCTTATGTTCTTTCTAATTTGTTCTTTTTGATTATCAGTAAGGTTGAGCATATTTTCACACAGCTATTGATCATATGTATATCCTTTTACATGAAATACTTATTTTGGTCTTGGTACCATTTTATTTTGGATTCATTCCTTTTTCTAATTTATTTATAGGAGTTCTTTATATATTCAGAATCTGAATTCTTAGTTATGTGTGTTGAAAATAGCTTCTCTCATTTTGTAGCTGTTTTTATTTAATTCACGGAGGCTTTTGATTAACAGAACTTCTATATTTTAATCTGGTCACAGATATGATTTTTATTATGGATATTATGTATGATGGCAATACTCTCCAAATTGATCTAAAGATTCAATTCAATTCCTATCAAAATCCTAGTGACCTGTTTTGCAGAATTTGAGAAGCTGTTTCTATTATTCACATGGAAATGCAAGGGACCCCAATAACAAAGAAAGAACAAGGTTGACGGACTTATACTTCCTGATTTTAAAACTTGCTGTAAAACTAGTTATCCAGCAATAGGGTACTGGCATAAGGACTGACATACAAATCAATGGAATAGAGTTGAAATTCCAGAAATAAAGCTTTGTGTTTATAATCAATTGGTTTTGACAAAGGTGCCAAGCCAATTCAATGGATAAAGTGGGGAACAGGAGCCTTTCTATAGATAGTACTGGGACAACTGGACATCCACATGAAAAAGAAAGAATTTTGTCCTCTACTTCATATTATATATAAAAACTAACTCAAAATGAATCAAGACCTAAACTTAAATATATGAAACTCTTAGGAAAAAACACAGGGGCAAATTTTCATGACCTTGGATTAGTAAATGGTTTCTTAGTTTTATGCCCAAAGCACAACCAGACAAAGAAAAAATAGATAAATTAGATTTCAAAAATAAAAATGCTTGGGGGCCGGCCCGGTGGCACAGTGGTTAAGTTCACATGTTCCACTTCAGCAGCCCAGGGTTTGCTGGTTCAGATCCCAGGTGTAGACCTACGTACCACTTGTCCAGCCATGCTGTGGTAGGCGCCCCACATATAAAGTAGAGGAAGATGGGCACAGATGTGAGGTCAGGGCCAGTTTTCCTCAGCAAAAAGAGGAGGATTGGTGGCAGATGTTAGCTCAGGGCTAATCTTCCTCAAAAAGAAAAAAAAAAGAAAAAGAAAAATCGTTGTACTTTAATGTATACCATCAAAGAAGTGAAGATACACCCCACTGAAGGGGAGAAAATATTTGCAAATCATAAGGGATTTGTATCCAGAATATATAAAAGACTCTTAGAACTCAACCAGAAAAAGTTAAATAACCTAATTAAATAATGGGTAAAAAATTGAATAGACATTTCTCCAAAGATGTACAAAGAAGCGGAAATAAGCACATGAAAGGAGATATTCAATATCACTAGTCATTAGAGAAATGCAAATCAAAACCACAGTGAAATATCACTTCACATTCACTAGAAGAGAGTGAAACAAAAAAGACAGACAATAACAAATTTTGGCTAGGGCATGGAGAAGCTGGAACCATCATTGCTCGTGTTATTGTAAAAGGTACAGGCACTGTGGACAACAGGCACTGTGGACAACAGTTTGTCAGTTCCTCAAAAGCTTAAATGTAGAGCCAAGACAAGAGATAGCTGTGCTAGCAGAATGGCAGTCAGGTTGTAATCTAATCTTGGTATGCATATGCATATATGATGCAGCAATTCTTCTCCGAGGTCTACACCCAGGACAACTGAAGACAAATGTCCACACAAAACGTGCACACAAATGTTCACAACAACGTTATTCATAATGTTCAAAAAATGTAAACAAACCAAATGTCCATTAACTGATAAACGGATGAAAAAATGTGGTATATTCATATAGTGGAATATTGTTCAGCATAGAAAGGAATGAAGTACTGGTACATACTACAACATGGAGGAACGTCAAAAACATTGTGCTATATAAAAGAAGCCAGTGACAAAAGACCGAATATTGTATCATTCATTTAAATAAAATGTCTAGAATAGGTAAATCTATAGAAAGAGGAAGTAGATTAATAGTTGTCAAGGGCTGGGGGGATGGGGAAAATTTGGAGAGACTGCCAATGTGTGTGGAGTTCCTTTGCGGGAGGGATGATAAAAATATTTTGAAATTAGGTAGTGCTTGTGTTTGCATAATTTTATGAACATTAAAAACCACTAGCCTGTATACTTTAGACATGTGAATTTTATGTTATATGAATTATATCTCAATAGAAGGTATAAGAAAATTTTACTTGCCTCATTGTGGATTTGTCTATTTTTTTCCTACTATATTTTAAACTTTTGTTATTACCTGAATATAAAAATTCATTAAAATTCATGGTTATACCTCCCTGGGAATTGCACCTTTTATCTTTAATAACTATCTTTAACTGTATTTTTTGGCTTAAAGTCTATTCGTCTATTATTTACACAGCTACACCTGCTTTCTTTGATAAGAATTTGATTGGTTATAACTTTTTAAAGATTCTTTTACTTTCAACTTCTCTATTTTCTAATTGTGGATGCTTCTCTTACAAGTAGCAAGGTCCTTGGAAAGGGCCTAGTGATGTATTCATCAGCCATATGTTTTGGTTAAATTTGCAGGATAAGGTATCTTGACTATAATTGATTAAGTAATTGATTAAGATTACTACTGTTTTTCCATTAGATTTTTCCTCAGTCATACTTCCCCACCTGATGAATGGCGATAGAGTGGCCATGGGAATTTTGGGGATAAGCTGAGGAGATAAGTACTTTCCGTCTATGGGGATATGTTTAAGTGATTTATAGAGTCATTTTCCTAGATATTTAATTCTTGTTTGCCATGTTGGTGTAGGAATGCCTTCCAGGAATCCTCCGGCTGCACTTCCTGCTGACTCACTTGGCATCAGGGCACAGAACATACGGCCCTGAGGCTGAACTGCCATATGAACTCCTCCTACAGTACCTGGCACCAGAAAGATGGGTGAAGTGGAGGAGAAATAAGTTTGGAAAAGTATGAATGCTGGAAGTTATCTATGGAAAATTTTTCCAATCCAAGAGGTTTAAAATTGTAAATAGAGGATTTGTTTCTTCTCTATGCTTGGTCAAAACAGAAGCTCTCTCCTGCCAGGTGTCTGTATACTCAGTAATTCACACGCACAATTATAAATACTCTAGTTTGTTTGCTTAAGTATCTTACACAATAGAATCTGTTAGACCTCCTGTGTTTTGTAGGGTACAAAGCTGTACAAAGCTGTAGGTGACATGCTACAAATAAGTACGTGTTTGTGTTCAGTCTCATGTCTCATGCATCTCAACATCTGGGAGCACTTTTTAGTATGTTTGAGGCATCTTGTCATTTAAATCCCAAATGATATGGCTCATGTTAAAAAAAAAATAAAGATTCCCTGCTAATGTGACCCAAAATACTAACATGGATGAATATATCATAAAATATGCCATACAATAAAACTGTCAACAATAATTTGGTTTATGAGTATTTAATTCTTTAATATATTTCCCTGCATGAAAAAATTTTAAATACTCTGAAATCTCACAGCTCATATATGAAACAAACTTAGAGGGGTTTTCCTAATTTTGACAAAAATCTTTAAAAAATCCACATGATACTATTAGTAACGTCATGAAGTTGAAACTTTTACCAATACCAATGTTAAAAACACCACCAATAATAAAAACAAATTTCGATCATGTTTAAAAAATTGGAATTATCTTTCTATCCTGTGTACTGAAAAATTTCCAAAATTTTTATTATACGAAGAGCAATAGAAATGTATGCGGCCAAAAGATTTAAGGAAATACTGTTATATAGGTGTATTCAAAAAGAAATTTTAAAAACTTTTTAAAATTTGTTTTGGCTTATGGCATTTTGGGGTATTTAAAACTTGTAATTTGTTATGATTTCTCATTCCAAATACATATTAAATATTGTACTTGTTATTAGTTATTCTTTATTTCTTTTCCTTAGAGAGAGAACTCCAAGTTAAATAAACCTCTGACCTCTTACAAACTCTGGATTTGTGTCTATCTCTTTCTCTCTGAATGGTCTTTCATTTTAATTTTTGTCATTAAGTGAGTATAAAACGGTATTTCACTCTGGTCTCATTTTCTTGGTCACTGCTAATGTTTTTATTGGCCATATGAATTTTTTTTCTTTGAAAAGTCTCTATATTCTTTATGTCCATTTCATTTCTTTTTTTTTTTTTTAAGATTTTATTTTTTTCCTTTTTCTCCCCAAAGCCCCCCGGTACATCATTGTATATTCTTTGTTGTGGGTCCTTCTAGTTGTGGCATGTGGGACACTGCCTCAGTGTGGTTTGATGAGCAGTGCCATGTCCGCACCCAGGATTCGAACCAACGAAACACTGGGCCGCCTGCAGCGGAGCGCTCGAACTTAACCACTCGGCCACGGGGCCAGAACCTATGACCATTTCTTTTATCATTTAAAAGTTTTTCATATTGTTTTGTGGAAGCTTTTTTTTAATCACATCTCAATATTTGTTGTTTGTATATTGCAAATATTTTCTCCCACCTTATAACATTTTTCACTTACTTTAATATGACTTTGATTAATCACCCTTCTCAGTTGTGATATAGTTAAATTTACGTCTTCTTATTTACAGTCAACTCTTTTTTTTTAATTTTTAAGAAACTTCCATATGTCTAAATCTAAAAACTTTTTAAATAGGTTTTTCTACTAGACATTTAAAAATTTCATTTTTGACATTTGTCTTTAATTTCTTAGCATTTTATGTTTACATATGGGGTGAAGTGGCTTCAATTTTATCTTTTTTTTTTCATATGAATAGCTATTTTTTCCCCAAACATCTTTCCTTTCCCAAATGATCTGAAAGGTCACCTTTGTCATATACCAACATGTGTCATTTTACAGTGTCTTATTTATTGTAGCTTTATAACAATTCCTGATCGCTCCTTGGACAATTCCTTTGCTCCTGTTCTCTAGCTACTATCGGCCCTTTACTCTTCCATATAAAATTTTAGAATTATGTTATATTTCATGAATAACCTTGGTACATTGGAATTCTATTGGATATGATCATTATCAGGAGGTAAACAATTTCAAAATAGTCTTTCTAGCCAGGGACATGGTAAATCACATCATATATTGAGATGTCTTTTAATATATTTTAATAAAGATTTTAAAAACTTCCCCTTAGCAGTCTTGAACATTTTTACAGATTCTTGATCTTCTGTAATAACATAAATTTTGACATCTGTTTAATTGTATTTTCAGGTTGTTTGTTACTGGTAATTAAAATGATATGAATTTTGTATTACTATTTAATTAAATAGTAATTTTATACATAAACAATTCACTAAATTATTTGTAGTAATTTGTAGACTATTTTGGTTGTCTATGTAAATTAGTATTTCTTTCCTACTTTACATCTTTATGTCTCCTTTGTTTTTCATTGTCTTACTACACTTGCTAAGACTTCTAATACAATGTTGCATAAAAGTACTGGTATTGTGCATCCTTGTCTTAGTCCTGATTGTAAAGAGAACTCTTGTAATGTTTCCTCTTTGAGGATTATATTTACTTTAGGTCTATCCTCTTTATAAGATTAAAGACATTCTATTCTATTCCTTATTTACTAATAATGTTCATCATGATGGGTACTGGATTTTATTAAACATTTTTTTTAACCTAAGTAGATTATCACTTTTTCCGCTTTCATCTGTTGTGTTAAATTAAATTATGAATTTGAAAATATTGACCTATTCTCATATAAGTGCAATACTGTTTTGACCAACATAAATTATTTGAAAAACACATTTGGATTCAATTTTATAAAATTTTATTTAAGATATTGCATTTATATCAATGAGTAAAATGTTTCTGTAATTTTCCTTTCTTATAATATATTTTTGTCGGTTTAATATTAGATATATCTAGGAATAGTAGCATGAGTGTGGAGAATTTTCTCCTTTTCTGTTGTATGCAATATTTGACATGATCTGTTCTTTGAAAATTTGATAGAACTCTCCTATCTTCTGGATTCCATTTTTATTATTAAAAGGTTAACTGTCTATCTTTCATTCTTTTGAAAATAACCTGTCTTTTTCTCTATCACTTCTTTTTGTGTGAGGAAGATTGGCCCTAAGTTAACATCTGTTGCCAACCTTCCTCTTTTTGCTTGAGGAAGATTGTTGCTGAACTAACATCTGTGCCAGCCTTTCTCTATTTTATATGTGGGACGCTTTCCACAGCATGGCTTGATGAGCAGTGTGTAAGTATGTGCCTGGGATCCGAACCTGCAAACCCTAGGCCACCAAAGCAGAGCATGTGAACTTAACCACTATGCCACCAGGCCAGCCCCGCTATCACATTTCACTATTTTACCTTTTTATTTGATGTTCCAGAGTTTCATTAAGATGTTTCTATGTGTGGATTTCTTTTAATATATTCTACAAATGACACATGGGACTTCTTGAATCATTTGACATCTTACATTAGTTATAGAATATTCTCAGCAGTGCTTTTTTTTTTTTTTTTTTTTTTTTTACCAATTACTTCCTTTCTCTCTATCTGGATTACTAAATAGAACTATGTTAAACTTTCTCAGTTATTTTCACCATCTCTTAATCTTTTTTGTAGTTTCTACATTTTTCCTCTCTGTGCTACACTCTGTATAATTTCTTCTCACATATCCTCCATTGTACTAACTCTCTCCCTCTATTGTGTCTAATCTGATGTTGTAATCATTCATTGCATTTCTATTTTTAATTTTCATGTTTTTAATTTCTGTAAGTTCTCTTTAAGTCTTTTTCAAAGCTGCTTGTTTTCCTTTGGTGTTTCCAATTCCCTGAAGATGAATTCAAACTAGTGTTTTGTTTCTTTAATTCTAGCCAGTATAAATACTTTTTATTCTAATAACATGAATATATGATGAATTTATGGTCTATTTCTGCTATTGATTTTTTTTGCTAGTTCTTACACATAGTATCTTATTTCCGTATTTTTTTATTTATTTTTCCTAGAGCTGCTTACATCTTGAAAAATTACTCATGAAAATTCTTTGAGTCCTAGGATGAAGGTTTACTCGTCTAGACAAGATTTTCATTTACTTCCTTGGATCCCTGGAAGTACTAGCAATCTCCATCAACTTTATTGTAAACTTATGGCAAGTTTTTACATCTTTTAACAGTACAATGTAAATTTTGGCTAGATAGTCACCTAAGGATCAGTCCGAGTTACTACTTCACAAAGCCATTTCTATGTTACCTACTTGCTCCTGGAATTTAATATTGGTGATTTATTTAAACAATGTTATTGCTTGTATTTAGGATTTGAGTTTGCTTGGCAGTTAGTCTAAATACTTAAGGAATAGGAAGTCTGATATTTCCTTCAGATTCTAGTTTCTGTCATAGTTTTATAACACCTGTGTTACGGAAATGATGTGATTGCTACAAATGTGTGGATTCAATTTAAGATTTAAGGTGGTGTTTATTAGCTACTCAGTTATCGAATTCATCATTGAATGTTTACAGAAAGTTGATTTGGCCAGAGACCAAAAACTGGAGATGTTTTTATGGCATTGCTTGTTTGTAAACATTTTGCTTAATCAAGCTAAACTTTCAAGCAATTAAATATGAATAGATACTGTGACTAACAATGTAAGCACTAGAGTAATTTAAAATACCTTTATCTAAAGGAAAATGCCATTCTGGTGCTTTTGCTAGCAATCAGCATATGGATTTAATGTAAGACTTTTCATTATAGTAATTAATTACTGAGCTTCTGAAAGGAGAAATGCATACATTTTTAAAAGGCAGTTTGCTTAGCTTATGGAAATATAATATTCAGTTTTATATGTCACTTAATAGATTCTTCTATCATTGAACATCTGTAAGTTTAATGATTACTATCTTTATCTATTTAGAACCAAATTCTAAAGTAACAGATGTACTGAAATAATATATTTGATGCAAAAATTCATTAAAATAATGTGCATTGTGTAATATATATTATTATATACATGCTTGTGCTTGCTTAGCACAGATTCCTAGTGCTTCACATAAATGATGCTGTGATTATGATTCCCAGGCTCTTGTGCTTTTAGATGTATAGAGATAAAGTACATTACACTTTAGAGTATAAAGTTAGCACTACTTACGTCGTATGAAACAGAAACACACTCAGCTTGAGCAAAAAGGTAATTTATTAGGGCAGCAATATACCTGGGCCTCGGGAATAGAATTAGAATGAGAACACACTAAAGAATCCATTATGTTACTCTCTTGGTGCCTCTCATGACCATTTCTCTCTGTATATCATGCTTTTTCTCCTTCATTGCAGAAGAGTTTTTCTCTTTCCCCATCCCCTAGGTAAAAATAACCAACAACACCTGCTTTGGGATTTATGCAAAGTCATGAAGTAATTGAGAAAAAATAAATTGACTCTGGGTCTCAGTTCCCAATATTTGGGAAGGAATTGATTGGTTGAGTTCAGGCCTCACCCCTAGGGTGTGAATGATGGTCAAGTATGATCATAATGGCCGTCGTTGTACCAGTGTTGATGGAAAAGGAAAGGAATAGTCCCAGAAAAGAGATGCTGGAAGACAATTTAGTGTCTCTCATATATGGCCGGAGGCTGCATTCTCTAATTCCTTGCATTCAAAGTGCAGCCAATGGAACAACAACACTGATATTACCAGGGAGCTTGTTGGAAATTTAGAATCTCAGGCAACTTTATCCCTTATGAATCAGGATTTGCATTTGGCAAGACCCTCAGCTGATTTGTATGCACATTAAAAATTAAAAGCGTGGTTCTAGTCTGTTAAGATGTCAGGACCAGGTGCATGACAATTGATTTTATTTCAAGATACATTTTACTCCTAACCAGACACAACCCTTTAGCTTCCCGAGTTAACCCTTTGCATCGTGGCAGAATCTATATCAACTGTTATGTATACAACTTATAATTAATATAATATAATATAAAGAATCTTGAGAGTGAGTTTATAGATCACCACAAATTCATTCCCATTAATGGAAAAATCAAACAATTTATGGTTCAGATCACAATAATTTGAGTCAATAGTTCCAATTTTATATATCAAGGATAGAATAATATATCAATTGACAATATATTTCAAATATTTCTAAATTTTACTAGTACGATATATTTATATTAATTACCAAAAAAATAATAGCTGATTGGATAACTCAGATAGAAACAAGTGATCCCACTAACCTTAATGAAGACGTTTAGGATCATGGCAACCTCAGCTCTTAGGTATCATGTACTTTAATTTTTATGTAAGTATATCTTAGGAGTAAAACATTATTAGCTAAGTGTTATTTATGATTATTACATGCCAGAAACTTTCCTGAATAATTTACATCAATTTTATGGTTTATATTTGGTCATGTTCCGATTGTGGTCTACCACAGTTGAACTTTTACAAATACAACTGTTTTTAGCTTGTTTTTGTTTTGTTTCTATCACTGTAGTATATATTTTAACTTGAGGTTAGGATATGGAGTTGAACTGACTTGGATTTGAATTTAGATTCAATTTATTCACAGTGGCATACGTCTTACATCAACTTCCTATGCCCCAGTCCTCCATCTGTAAGGTGGAAATAATAATTACAATTCCTTTATAGAGTTGTGAGGATTAAAAGAGAAAATGTGTGTATCCTGGCACAGAGTTAGCATCAGTAAGGATTAGTTATTATTATTATTAATCTTATTATATGAGCACTTTTACTTAATTTCATTTGGTTCATGACAGCAAGTTTTCCATGTTATTTTTGGAAACAGTTTGAGTCTATCTAACCACTGGGAAAAAGAAACTTTCTTCTTTGGTCAGCCTGATTTTACCGAGCCAAGTGTGCCTGATTTGGGTTAGATATTTATTGCCATTAGGTCTCCTTCTTGAATGGGAACTTAAAAATCATATGTGTTGCCTGTATCTGGTTATAACCTCCATTTGGAGTTTTCCACTTGATCCCTTGTTTAGGTTGACTTCATGTAATCGTACACCATTGTATATATCCTATGTCAGAAACAGGTAAGCAGAGAAAAGTCAACTTGGAAGACGTTGTTTGATGATGTTTATAAATATTTTTGCAGAGCTTCATTCCATAAATAGGATTCTAGCTTCCTGATTTCCTAATTCAATATTAGATTTCCCACAGATAATTCATACGTCATTTTAGAGGTCAGAACCTCCAGGTTAGAAGTTTTGTGTAAATTAATGCATTCCAGTGATCCAAAAAGCAATCCTTGATTTCATACAAATAGATTTCAAAGAACTTTGCAAATATCCTTTAATACCTCCGTATGACATGGGGTTAGGTGGAATATTATTCTGATTCGGTATTTTGTTTCTGATTTCTCACAGATTTCATAAGATGAAAAATTCAGGTAGAATGTATCTCACATAAAAACACATTGAATTTTTTATTTTCTTCTCAAGGGTTTTTCTTTTCTCAAGTTTGGAGCCAAGTGAGAGAGAGACTTAGAGGTCAGACAAAGAGCAAAATGTCACATTTATGTCTCTCATGACTAATTGGAAAAGGTGAATTTAGATGTAAGGCTAAATTGGCTTGTTAATAATCCATCTCTGTGTTAGACTAACTGACCCCATTAATGGGAGAACAGCACAGTCCCAGAATGAGCAGACCAGACCTCTTCACCAGACTCTTACCAATGAGACAGCAAACAGACCAGAATCCTTGCCTCCTGAAGACAAAATAAAAACACAGAAGTTGCCAAGAGACTTATGCTCAGTTCTTTCTTCCAGCATCATTGTCAGGAAAATCATTCCTCCTTCAATGAACAAGATAATTCAAGCTTCACTCTATCATTTTTTTCCCTCAAGGTAACGCAGTGAGATGCCACAAAATTTTTAATATTACTATGGAATTGAAGACATCCTAAGCAGTAGTAAATTAATCACATTCCAACATTCTGGGTAGTTTTCAAAATCTAACGATGGATTGTTCACCTGAAATGTTTTAATTATCATTTTACATGTATGTAAGATTAAGTAGGGATTTATGACATCCTCAGAAAAGTAAAATGTAGCCCAGTCTTTGGAACTATGAATTCAAACTTATTGTAACTTTGAATGTGTAATTCAAATGCCATTCATTTCCTCTTACCATTGACAGTTAAAGGATGCACTTTCTTTACTAAACCTCTTCTAATTTCATGTACTTTCTTCTGCTCAACTTTCTTTGTAATATTGCAATAGTTTCAGGGTGGAAGGAAGCTCATTGGGTAAAATCCAAGGCAAACCATTAATTACAATGCAATTGCATCGATAAAAATCTCAAGTATCAAATTTAGAATTTATTTTTACTTTTCTTCTTCATTGGATCAATTCAATTTATTTTGATTCCTTCAACTCTAACCTCAATTAAACCCATTACATCATCATAAGAAGCCTATCTGTTCCCATGACACCATGTACATGGAATGCATAAGAAAGCCACCAGAGACAAGGTTTACTTGTCAAATCTCTAGGCTCTAAGGTTTCATGAGTGGGCAAAGAAGCGTGAATTCTGCTTTTCCTTTACTATTTTTCCCCCTGCTTTCTCCTTTCCTATTTGTTTGTTTGACCTACAAACTTCATTAGCAGTCTTTTTTCTTTTTTTTTTTAGACAGAAAAAATAAATTATAGCTAGTTATTGGTAAAAATTTTAATGCCACTGATTTTGTGGTATGGTCACAAAATCATAAGCTAGTATATAGAAATCTTATATCTTATTTGTAGTTTTCAAGATTATTTTTTGTTAGGTTTTTAAAAATCCTGTAATTTTTACCACTTAGTTTAATTGAGAATTGTCTGAAAGAGATTTTGGGAAGTGAGTTTTTTCAACATAAATATCCATTTAAAAATACACATGTTGGGTATTAGTGATATTCTTAAAGATGATTAAACTATTCTCTCTGGACAGTTTAACAGCATTTCTTACTACATACACATTCAAGCATCTGGTTTACCTAGAGAGAATTTAAAGGATGATGTCACCAGAGTACCTCATCTACATTGAAAACACTGACTGCATACACCAGAGTGTTATTAGAAACATATGTTTGGTTTAAAAACGCTTGCCATTTCATTCATTGTGAGCCAGATTCTATTAGTGACAAAAATTTCTCAGGAAGTTAGCTGGCACTTGAATTTATTAAATTACTACTAAAAGGCACAACATCTTAAAGCTAGTCTCAAATATCTGTTGCACCAATTAAAATACTTGTTTTACTCTAAGAATAATAATCTTCTCTAAAAAAACCCTTGTATATAGTTGAGAGGGCATAGCAAAGATTTAGCGAGTCTATATAGCAGCACTTACCTTTTTCCCGTTTAAAGAAAGGAAGGTCAACATTTAATCTCACAGTGAAATTATTGACCTATTTTCATAGAGGGTTAAAAAAATTGAAAAATTGTCTGGCCTTAGAGAGGAAATGCAAAAGACATATTATGGGGAACATTTAACAGAAATAATCAGAAAAAAGTATTCTTTTTGGGTTGACCTAGTGTTTTAATGACTTCATTTTTAAAAGGAAGAGCTGTTTATAATAAACTACTCTTAAAATGCAAGACAAATGATAACAAGTCTTAAGCAATAAAAAACAAAAGATTAAGAACTTTTTTTCGTAATAATGATTGAGGTTAAGATGCAATAAATTACAGGATATATATTTTATGCATACAGTGAATTTTAACTTTTACTTTAAAACATTACTAGAGAGGTTCTTCCTCCCAATTGTCATATAATTTCTTTTAAGATTTTTTTCCTGAAAGACAAAAACCTTTAGATTAGCAAAATTCATTTACTTCCTTTTAAAAGCAGTCTATCCCCAGAAGGGGAGTGGGTGGTAAATATCAAACGAAATCAGATTTCTAAGAAGAAGGATAAAGATAGAATGGTTTTTAGATAGGTAACCCACCACATCTGCCTCCAACGGCTTATTTGAAGTCAATTTCGAAGTAGTCAAATATAATGTTATTGCATTGCTACATTAATGGATTAATGGATGCATTTCTTGTGAAAACCAAACCCCTCAAGATAAATGTAACATGACAAAACAAAACACCCTAAAGTCAATGAAACTGATAAAACAGGTACAAGATATAAATGACCTAGAAATAACGTGGTCTCCTAAAAGCACGTTATTTGCTTTCGTTTGTTTTTTGATATACTAGATTACATACACAGAATAGCCTTGGACTTATCAAATATCATAACTTTAGTGTCATATTAAAGTGTGGTTTATTATATAGACTGGTGAATATGCACAAAGTTCAACAACTTCCCAACTGAGATTCTTTTGGGAGATAATATAATATAGTGAATGGGCACAGGTTTTGGAAATAAAGAGAGCCTGAGTTTTAGTCTCAATACCTTTCTATGCTAACTATGTGGCTCAGGATGAACCTTATAATCTCTTTGAGCCTGTTTTCACTTCTGTAAAATGGAAAATTTTTTAATACACTGTGTACATGTATATACTTAGTCCAGTTACTAGGGCTTCCTAACAAATTACCCCAAAACTTAATGGTGTAAAATAAGCTTGTTCATAGGTTCTGTGGGTCCAGAATTCAGACAGAGCACAGTGGGAATGATTTGTATCTGTTCTGCAATGCCCTTGGCCTCAGCTGGAAGACTTGAAGATGGAGGCTGGAATTATCTAACAAAATCATCACCTCTTACGTGTAGAGTTACTGCTAGCTGTCACCTGAGGGCCTCATACCTCTTCACATGGGCCTTTCCATGAAAGGACTAGTTTAGGCTTCCTCACAACATGGTGGCTGGGTCGCAAGGATGGGTGTCCTGCCCGAGTGCCAAGTACAAGCTGCATCCATTCTGGAACCTAGCCTTGGAAGTCATATAAAATTGTTCTGCCATACTATGTTGGTTAAAGCAGCTACAAGCCCTGCCGAGACACAATGGAACCCTGCTTCTTGATGGGAAGATTGGAAGATTTTCAGTTACGTTGTAAGTACATGTGGGATGGGGTACATATATTGTGTGACTGTCTTCCAAAAATAAAATCTTCTACTGTTCTCAACATATAGAAGCTATTATTACTTTTTTTAAAGTAATTTTATTGAGATCATAATGATTTATAACATTGTGTAATTTTTGGTGTACATTATTATTTATCAATTTCTGAATACACTTCATTGTGCTCAACCCCAGTAGTCTGATTTTTATCCATCACCCTACATATGTGCCCCTTTATTCCTTTTGCCCACCCCCTACCCCTTCCCCCCTGGTAACCACTAAGCTGTTCTCTTTATCCATGTGTTTGCTATCTTCCACATATGAGTGAAATCACACTCATTTGTCTTTGTATTTGTCTTTCTCTGTCTGGCTTATTTTGCTTCACATCATAGCCTCAAGTTCTATCCATATTCTTACAAATGGGATGATTTTGTCTTTTTTATGGCTGAGTAGTATTCCATTATATATATATGTATATATATATACACACACACACACACACACATATACCACATCTTCTTTATCCATTCATCTGTAGAAGGACACTTGGGTTGTAGAAACTATTATTACTTTTATATAGTATAGTAAGGAATTATGGAAAAGTCAAGGATTTGGGATCAGGGCATTTTGCCACTCATTTACTTAAAAATCTTTGTTGAATTATTTAGTGTTTCTGACAAATTCTTCATATATTGAATTGGGAGGATATATGTATTTTGAAGGGTTATCATAAAGATTAAAGAAATAATATACAAAAGCACTTGATAAATACTAAGTGCTCAATAAATGCTCCCCCACTATCTCCACCAAATTTTGGGTCTGTGCGTAATGCCACTAAAAGTGCCTCAGGCTGCTGCTAAGTCAGACTTCCCAACAGGCCAAAGCAGTTGTTAATAGGCTGAAGGGCTGGATTTCTGTTTAGAATCAAACTTTGAGCAGCATGTTCAAGACAGGGCAAAATACAACTTTTTATATGGAAAAATCCAGTGTCACCAACGAGCTTGAGGAGCAAATTGAATCACAGACTCCTATAATCTTAGACAAGGAAGGTGGTTGAGAGGTCAAACTCCACATTTTATAGATAAGGGATCAAGAGAGGTTAAATTGCTTGTTCAAAGTTATACACTAAGGAGCAAATCTGTGGCTGAAATTCATGTCTGCTAACTTCTAAGTTCAAGTTGTAATACTCAACTATGCACATTCTGATTTTTTTATACCTTTGCCCCATGTAACAGAATCATGTATCAATTACAACTGAGTATATTATTTATGTGAATATAATAATGTGATTATAACATTCTTATGTTATATGTGATTATAACATGTCTTATGACAGTTTTTCAAAATCTTTAATACAATAGAAGGAGTATTTCATTATGGAAAACAATCAGGAAGCTGAAGCTTAAAAACAGCTGAAACCATTTCCAAACAAAGTTTCCCAAAATGTACATTTCCATTTTTGAATTCTTGTTTCATTGGTTAATCAAAAACCCACCTGTGGGTGGATCAACCATAGATGTGCACTCAGTCAGTTCTCCTGCCATGGAACACAGTGTAGTCATTAAGGACAAGGGATTTGGGATCTGACTGTCTGAACTGGATCCTGCTTTGTCAGCTTATTTGACTTTCCTGTGCCTCCAACAGCTGTTTGTACATTGAGTGATTGTGAGAAATAAGTGATGTATTAGTTTCCTGTTGCTGCTGTAACAAATTCCCACAAACTTAGTGGCATAAAACAACACAAATTTCTTCTCTTACAGTTCTAGACTCAGAAGTCCTAAGTTAATCTCACTAGGTTAAAGTCGAGAGTCAGCAGGGCTGTTTTCTCCTGGAGGTTCTGAGGGAAGAATCTGTTTTCCTGCTTTTTGCAACTTCTAGCGGCCACTGTGTTCCTTGTGATTATATTTAGGACCCACACAGATCATCCAGGATCATCTTCCCATTTTAAGATAATTTAATCACATCTTCAAAGTCCCTTTTACTAGATAAGGAAATATTTACAGGTTTGGGGATTAGGATGTAGATAAATTTAGGAGCTTTTATTCAGCCTACCACAAGCGGGATGATGCATACGAAGTACTTTACACCTTGCCTGGCTCTAAGTAAGTGCTTAATAAATGCTGGCAGTTCTATTATTGTGAAATACACTCAATTTTTAGTTATGCACATAGATATCACTTGTTTGCCTCAGATTCACACCATTGTGTGATAGGTTATTCAAATAATATAGATGACAAGAGCAAGAGCAATAAAGGTACAAATCATCTTTGTCTCTGAGTTTTACCTAGTGGAATCATTGGAGTTCCAAGCACACTTCAGATCTCTTCCTTTCCTTCACATGATGCTAAGAAGAAACCTCTGCATTCCATGGCACCTTTTTTTTTTTTTAAAGATTTTTTTAATTTTTCCTTTTTTCTCCCCAAAGCCTCTCGGTACATAGTTGTATATTTTTAGTTGTGGGTCCTTCTAGTTGTGGCATGTGGGATGCTGCCTCAGCATGGCCTGACAAGCGGTGCCATGTCTGCACCCAGGATCCGAACTGGTGAAACCCTGGGCCGCCCAAGCAGAGTGTGCGAACTTAACCACTCAGCCGCGGGGCTGGCCCCTCCATGGCACTTTTAAATCTTCTCTTCTACCTCCTTCCTGATTTTCAATCTTGATCCCTTGGTCTGCAAAGATGTCCGCCTTTGTGTTTTCCTGTATCATTGACATTACTGCACTGCTGCTGATGCATCCTAGCTCTGTCCCTAACAACCGGGTTTGTTCCTCTCACCAAGATCCTCGATCATGGGTGAGATGCCCAACTCGTCTCTCTCTTCATCACTCTGATGATTAGACCCCATTTTTGATCCCTTCTCCTCCCTTAGGTTTCTACTTTTTCTTTTTTTTTTTTTTTACCAACGTTAATATTGTATTCTCCTTTACTAATTGATATTCATAGGCCTCTTATAGTCTTCTCTCACAAGGCAGTTAAGCAGATTTCCCTAGCTGAATCAGAGGATACTATCAGCAGTCTCATTGACAGCAGATATTCAAGATGAAAGCTTTTCTTTTGCCAAACACAGGGTGAGTTCTCTGTTGAGCCAGGATGTGAATAATGATTAAAAATCTACTATACATCAGGCTTATGTTGATGAACATGAAAACCACAGTCTCTGCCCAAGAAGTTTAGAATTAAGTATGAGAAATAAAAAAACAAAATTGGTAATTATAATCCATGATGGTATGCTAAAGAATATGTTACTCAGGGTACTACGGAAGCACATAGGAGAGGCAACCAACCCTGATTTGGAGGGTCTGAGGAGGGGTCTTGAAGTAAATATTCTGTAGGGTGAGACTTGAAGGATCAACTCTCCTCAGACTAATGAAGTTCCAGAGAGGGTAGGACTGATGACTGCAAGGAGAATACGGTTTTCAAAGAAGAAAGAAAAGCCTAAAGCAAAGACTTGGAGAATAAACGAGAGTATGGCATGTGTAAAATTCTGAGTGAATTTGGGAATGGCTGAGGCATCGGGTGCAAAAGAAGAATGGGAAGAGAGAAGGCTGGAGAGGTCAGCCAGATCCTGAGAACCCTGAGCGTCATTTTAAGAAATTCAGATTTTATATAAAGAACAAAGAGAAGCCCCTCAAGTGGAGCGCTATTTGAAGACTGAGATTTAGGCAGATCATTCTTTCATGCATAGTGTAATGGAAAAAGGGCAAAAGGCAAGATTGGAGATGCACTGGGTGGGGCAGCGTGGAGCTTATTAGAGTAACACAGTTGAGACATGATGGTGGTTTCATCTTAAAAAGGCAATTGTGATAAAGTGGAAAAGCTCAAGAACTATTTCGGAGGTAAATCCCGCAGTATTTGATGCTTCTTTGAATGTGGATGATGACGTGATGTGAGAGAAGGAGAGGAGTTCCTGATGCGTCTCATGTATAGATTCTTTGTTCGTTCTCAGGTTAACTGTCAGACTTTAGGGTCCTTTCAGTTTTTCAAAGGAGACGCTTCATTTTTGCATTGAAGTTAGTGACGAGTTAGAGTCCATAGTGTATTCACTAATTTGGCCCTTCAATCAGGCTTGGTGACACATATACACTTTTTTATTATATCATTATTGTTAAATCATTGTATTGGATTTGTTCCTGCAACCCTCCCATAGAATTAGATGGTTCTCATTCTCACAGGCCCCACAAATCAATAAAAAGATAGGAAACATATGGCCAGAAATTAATCAGAAAGTCTTGTTATTTAGGAGACTAAGGCATTTTGGTGAAGCCCCTGGGAATCTGTTAACTGAGCAGCTCTTGACAGTTTTCTTCTGCTATTTCAGAGGTATCAGGGGCTTTGGGCTTGTTAGAGACAATGAGGCAAAATTTTCCTACTCTGCTCGTCTTCAACTATTTTCAGGGTTGTTTCCTGGTGTGATTCTAGACTGTTGTAAGGTGCTAAATTATGAGTAAATTCAAACAAGAAAAAGGCAGAGTAAAAGCTTTCATAACTGGGAGATGAGAGAAAATCTTTATCCAATGGATTATTTCTCTCCCTTCTGAGGAATGACCTTACACTGTCAAATCATATCAAACATGACCACAACAACACTACACAGTCATCAGGAATTCATCCCCTGATATGATGGGAATTGGAAATATCTGTGGTTGCAAAACTCTATAGACGGCCAGTCTTTGCAAACAAAGTGGGAGAAGCACAGTTCTTGGGTTTCTAGAGTATGACAGAATTCTTTAAATTTTTATTAAAGGATATGAACAGTTTATGCAGTTTTCTGCATTTTCAAACTGTTAGAGAAAACCAGGGAGGTCAAATTTCAGAAAGATTTGAAGCACTCTTTCAGCATGCCAATGTACTTTTCCTTTGTATGTTACAGGAAGGACCACGAGATTCTTATTCAAAAATAAATCAAAATGAGAAAAAAAAACAATGAACAAGATCAGAATAAACAAACAGTTTTTTGATTGTGTTTCAGGGATGACTTTTAAAAGCACAAAGCAAATGAAAGAAATAACAAAAGATGGATAATTTACATCCCTTAGAAAAATTTCTACACACACACAAAAAATCTAACGAAATGTACATGAAAAACTGGGAAGAAATTTTATGATTAAGAAATATGACAAGTAGTTTATAATCTTAACATCTTATTTAAAAAACAAAAAGAAACAAGTACACAAAGGAAATCCTAATAATTTAGGGCAATGTTTGGAAATAGCGCACAGAGAAATACCAATAGCCCATAAGTATATTATGATGGACATTTATTCTGTTTGAGCTCTCCAGCAGTTATGTCCCCCTCTTCTGACTACAGGCCTTGAAATTCATTTGGGGACACCACGTCAGACTCCAGTGGTGAAGCATGTAACCTAGGCTCAGGCCAATCAGTAGTTCAGGGCTGGGCATGTGTCCTAAGAGAACCCATTCAGACCTAAGATCTTTCTGGGTGCTACTAGTAAACAGGTTTTCCCGCTGAACTTGAACCTGAGAATATATGAAGTTGGAGCTACTGCAGCCATCATGTCACCATGTGGAGCCTGAGAATAAAGTTCACAGCTAGAAGAAAGAAGAGCATAGCGAGTAAACAAATAAAGAGACCAGGAGATGATGATACTGTTTGAGCCAAAAAGTCCAGCTGTGCCTGGAAAGTAGTTACAATCCTTCTGAAGAATAATAATATAATTATTATTAACTCATGTGACCCAGAATATATAAATTATATATAAATACACTAAAATGTTAGCATACTCATACAGCAATATCTGAGTGACACAATTACTGATGATTTTAATTTTTCCTAAATTTTTCTAAAATGACATGTATGACTTTTGCTTTTTAATTTTTATCTTTTGTATTACTTTTATAAATTGCAAAAGTATATATTATTAATGTGTTAATGTAATCAATTGTATGAACAACATAATTTATATGAATTCAATTACACTTAAAAAATGTTAATTCTCACAAATGTAACAAGGTGCTACCACAGTAAGGCAAACTGTGAGGTTTGAGGACACGGTCCTCCAGACCGCCAACCAGGCCAAGACTTCTGACATCAACTGCAGGTTTTGGGAGTTAGCAAAACTACCCTCAATTTCAATAATTTGCCAGAAGAGCTCACTGAAAGCTAGTGTACTCATGGCTACAGATTACTACAGGGAAATAACACAGATGAAAATATCAGTTCAGGGAAGATACGCATCACGCAGATTCTGGGAGGGTTCCAATATGAAGCTTCCATTGTTTTCCAGACGAGTTA
The DNA here is from genome assembly GCF_037783145.1 of Equus przewalskii. Lineage (NCBI taxonomy): Eukaryota > Metazoa > Chordata > Mammalia > Perissodactyla > Equidae > Equus > Equus przewalskii. The sequence goes on along the minus strand of NC_091833.1, from coordinate 71,631,871 downwards.
CTCTCCTGACGTTGGTCAGTGATAATAAACATGAAGTATTGCTAACCAGAGAAGTTCATGTGAATTTCAGCATTCAGAGTTTTTATTGAAGCTTCATTAATTGGTTGCCCATGTAGTTTAACTCAGTCACTAGGTATAAAACTCTGCTTGGACTGCCATAACAAAATACCATAGACTAAGCGGCTTAAACAACAACCATTTCTTTTTTTTCCTTTATGAGGAAGATTTACCTTGAGCTAACATCCGTTGGCAATCCTCCTCTTTTTTACTTTTTGCTTGAGGAAGATTAGCCCTGAGCTAACATCTGTGCAAATCTTCCTCTACTTTGTATGTGGGATGCCTCCACAGGGGTAGGTCCACACCTGGGATCTGAACCTGTGAACCCCGGGCCAGTGAAACAGAGCGTGTGGAACTTTAACCACTCGGCCACAGGGCTGGCCCCTAAACATCTATTTCTTGTAGTTCTAGAGGCTGAGAAGTCTAACGTCAAGGTGCTGGTTTCATTCTGAGGCCTCTTCTCTTGGCTTGTTGGTAGCTGCCATCTTGTTGTGTACTCAGAGAGAGACAGAGCTCTTTAGTGTCTCTTCTATAAAGGCACTAATATCATCAGGCCAGAGCACACCCTCGTGAACTCATCTAACCCAATTACCTCCCCAAAGCCCCATCTCCAAATACCATCACAGTGGGGCTTAGGGCTTCAGCATATGAATTTTGGAGGGGATACAAACATTCAACCCATAATACCAGGTTAACTGATACCATGTGACTCAAATCCGCTACTCCGAACCACACCACTGGTCTTTCTAGCATGGCCAGCCCCACACTAAGATCCAGTGTAGCCAGCCCCCACCCTAGAAAAACATATAGATTACCTCACAGAAGCAGAGAGCAAAGGCCAGACCTCTCTTTAGGCAAGGTCAAATTCTTTACCACACAGGTGCTATGCACACATACACACATGCAAACATACATATATAAGACTAACTTTTAAACAATGAGTTTAAATTAGTAAACTGCAATAAAGGAACAGCTTTACTCTTTATCCTTCACCCTTTACTATCTTCTGATATAAACTCCCCTTTTCCCACCTGATCATAATATCTCTGGCAGGTCCTATAGCTGTATACAGCTACTGTCAACTATAAAAATGGTCTTATTTGATCTCAAATAAATGTTAAAGCTTTTCCTTTCCCTCTCCTCCCACCAAATCTGTGGCCTGGTATCTGAAGTAGGGACAAGGCCTAGTCTTTTTTTCTCTCACCATCCCCCTCCTTCCCAATCCTTCTGATATAATACCAAGGTAGGATTTGAAAGCATTGGAGAAACAGAGCAAATATTTTATAAGTTGGATACCACTATAATCTGGCTATCACTACACTCTATCATGTCAGACATGCACGGGCTTATGTAGGCTCATATACAACAGATCTTACTTTTTGGCTGGCCTCTTGCCATCTTTTTCTTCATTTTTTCTCCCAGTCCACAGCTCCAGATCAAGCCTGGTTACCCACAATGGCATCCTCATGGCCCAAGGAAATTCATGCCTCTTGGCTGCACAAAATGATATAAGGCTGCCCGCTTCCCGTGTGGTCCTCTCCCTTCACTTTTTCACTAAGTTTCACCAAGGTTGGAATCCTAGCTTCTGAATTTCCCAAAAGAAGTGTATACAAGTCTCTCTCTTCACATATACCCGCAAATCCTGGGGATTTGTGTCAGTTTTTCCTAAAATTCTCTCATGCCCTATGCCATTAGGAGATTTGCAGCTCAGCAAACGTATGATCCAGATAGTGAGAAAGATGCTAGTCTTCCCTCTTATAAATAACTCTTACCTCTATGAATGATTCTTCCAGGCACTTCTCTTCATTTGGTGGTGATGGGACAGTGGAGACTCAGAGGAAGGAAGGAGAGAGACCACAGCATTCTCTACTCCTACATATTCCTTCTAAGTAATATCCTCAATGAATCTTCCAGTCATCTTTAAGAGAGACTGGAAGTGGGTGATGGTAGTTGATAGTTGAAGGACCAATTTAATCACATATTACTGAGTTCTGTGGAAATATGTTTATAGCTCTCTTTGAATTTGGGAGTAATATATTATTTACTGTCTGAAGCTTTGGGGAATTAGCCAAATTTTTCAAGTTGATAGGAAATGTCCCATTCAGCAGCCTATAACATATGGCATTTATTAATATGCTTATTTCTTGTCCAGAAAAACTAAGGCCGATTGAACTAAGATAGACTTAGGGAAAAAAAGGATTTCTGATTGATAGCTTTATTCTAATGTAGCATTTCCCAATGCTAGTTTAGGGAAGCAGTCCTCCAAAAGAGGGATCCTCAGACTCCCAGCATATTAAAGATTCTGAGAAATCATGACAATGCTCTGTAACAAACCACCCCAAGATTCAGCGGATTAAAAAACACTCATTTATTCTTATGCATCTGTTATCTAGGGTTTGGCTGATCTCAGTTGAACTCAACTAGGTGGCGCTCTGCAGGCACTGGTGCCTGGATCTTTCTTCTCAATTAAGGACTGAAGGCAGAGTGGGTGGCCCTGCATCACTGTCTCTCATTCTCCTTGTGTCAGAGAGGTAACCAGAGATATCTCTTCCTCTCATAGCTTTGGCAGGGGTGCAAGATAATAAGCACAAAAATGTGTGGTCCCCGAAGGTCTAGGCTTGGTACTGGCATACTGTTACTTCTGCCCATATGCCCTTGGTCAAAGGAAGTTATTTGACCAAGCCCAAAGTCAAGGGGTGGTGAAACACCCACGATGAGGCCATGGCAAGCATGTGGATGCAATGAGGGGAGAATAATCAGGGCAATAATTCAATCTAAAACAGCATTGTTCAGCAAAGATTTTGCAAATTCTTTTTTTACCATAGAATTCTTTTTGTTTTCATATAATACCTAATAAAATCCTAGACAATTTGGGAAATGTTACTCTAGACTGTTCTCAACAAATGGACAATAGACTACCCATTGGGTTAGAGATAAGTTCTAATGCTTTATTTCTACAACTAGCAAAGTTACCTCAAATAAGTTAAGATGAAGTCATTAAACAGACTTCAAACTTAGAGTCAGAACCTATCTATGCCACACTTTATCTGAGTGACCCTGGGTAAGACGCTTTTCAAGAGTTTAGCTTCTTTATATGCAAATCTAAAATGAAGAAATAGATTCCACTTCACTGAAAAGTGGTGATGAGTAAAAGACATAATATGAATGATTAAATAATTCTCCATTTTCTATATTGTCTTACTTTTTACCAGCATCATCCGTGTATTAAATTTCACAACTGCCATATCTTTTCATAGTCTGTTCAACTCCCTTTTAGTTTTAGATGGTAATTGTGGACTTTTCATTGCTTAATAACATATATGTCCAACTTCTTTTCTCCTCCAGCTCCTTCTGGGTTGCAATCATCTCAGACTTGGACAAGTCTCATTAGCTTCCTAACTGGGAAGGAACTCATATCTCCTATTGCCTCACTACCTACCAATCAATTCTCCCCAATGTACTAATGTGGTACTTTAAATAGAAATCCAGTCATATTCACACAGATGCACACACAGGTCTTATTTTTCTTAAAAAACCCAAAATAATTAACAGGAGACATAAGATACAAAATTTGTGTATTGTTTGTTCCCTATTTTCCTTCATGCCTTGCAACATCCCTCCCCTCAATCTTTGTACAACAACCACATCAATCTCACATTTCCTCAAAACTGCCAAGCTCGCTGCTCCTGTCCTTGTCTTTTCAGACATTGTTTCCTCTACCAGGAGTCCTCCTTCCCCTTCACTAATTCTCTCTCCCTCTCCTTCACATCTCAGTCAATCATCACTTCCTTGGCCGAGCCTTCCAGCACCTCACACTTGGTCATTTCCTCCATTACAAATTCTCATAATCACTGCATGTCTTCCTGACACATTTGTAGGAGAGGAAAAAAATCTTTTCCTCTACTCATCTTAATTTCTCTAGCGGGATCTCTGTAAATTGGATTGGCCAAAGACAGATTAATGAGATGAAACAAACAGAGGTTTATTAACATGTGCATCATGCGTGTACACAAGTGTGCCCCCAGTGATGAGTAACCCAAAAGGGTGTTTAGAACTTAGACTTATATACCATCCTAGGCTAAAACAAAGGAAAAAGGCCTTTAGGCTTCTGGGCTGGCAAGGGTGATGAGGAAAAGTGTAGTAAGCAAGGCTTGTTTAGTAAGGTTTGTTATGCAGATTTAAGTCAGTTGGCAACTTATCCATTGATAATAGTTTTTAAAAGTCTCCTCTTCCTGTCCTAGGAGAGGGAGATATCTTTTACAAACGGAAATTTCCTTTATAAATGTAAATTTCCATTACAAAAGGAAAATTTGTGCCTTCTTTTTAGAGTTTTTCCTCTATCTACTGGTCCTCAATGGCCTTAGCTCAAAATAATCTGGATGCCAAAGAGGCAGATTTTGTGGTGGCATATTCTGGTACCCTTCATATTACTTATTACAGTGGCAATGTAATATTTCTTTATGTGATCATTTGATTACTGTCTCTCTTATGAACTCTACTATAGGCTCTAAAAGGACAGGAAACATGCTGTATTTAATCACTGTAATATCACTAGCATCTTGCAAAGTACCTCCCCCCAATTCAAGAAATACATCTATTGGATTATTTTAACTATTATTTCCTATAGTGTAGGATAGGAATAGTTTATTATATTGTGATAGAACAAAAAATAAAAAGGAAACATCTTATATAGATTATTCATTTCTTGTCAGAATGATTCCAACTTTTTTCCTTAGAGTCTGATTTCTTTCTTAAATCAAGTTTTCTCATAAATTATGCCTCTCAGTAAGGAGGGTTTACCTTTGTTCATAACCTCTCTTTCTTCCTTCTTTCACTTCACTCTGTTCTTTCATCTTCAAAATATGTCTTTTAATATTGAACCCTAAACTAACCTGATTCCATACCCAGAAAGCCTGAATTTTGGTAAATCCCAAGGGCTTCTCCAACAAGCTAAAGGAAACACTGATTTACATGAATGGATGAGGTCTTTACCATCTCAAATTCCTGTTATAATTAGTTTCAGGAGAACAGATCCATGTTATGTCTATTTCGATTCCTTTCCTCATCTGTGACAGGGGAATGAGTCACTAGAATTTTAATGTCTGCATTACATGCCAGCAGTGGTCTGTTGTTATGCTTTAACTACTTAAATATTCTGAATTCTGACTGGCTAATCCGTTCTACCTTTTATTGTAAGAGAACAGGAATGGGCTGTTAATCAAACAAGAGAGCATGGAAAAGGTCAAATGAGTGCAAAATCATCTGTCTATCATTAAATGGCGACAGAATTAGAAGGCTTGCTTTTGCGACTAAGATTGAAATTGGAATATAGAATGTTACCACATGAATCCTCTAGATTAACAATGAATGTGGTTGGAGTAGGAATGGCAAAGAATTAACCATTTTTGAACAATTTTGTAGCATATGAAAATTCTCAAAGGACATGTTCTTTAGCCATAGGATATGATTCTAATAATAATACAGTGGTTCAAATAATAATAATGAGGTGGTAAAAGGGTGTTATTTTGAACTCATCTGAATGCAACTGTTTTGGGCTAAACATTTAAAAAAGAAGCCAAGTCCTATTCTCAAAGAAATTCATAAATTTCACTAATAAGGTCATATATGCTCTCAATTTGATCTTGTGCTTGTATTTTTTAAATTCAAAAATAATCATTTTGAATTTGTAAATTGTAAGGTGCTATTTGGAGAAATGAATTTGTCTCTATTTCATTTATTGTTTGGCTACATTTTAATCCTCAAACTCAGTTCTTTTTTATTTCCCCAGGAAGTCTGTCAAATAATCTTCCTTTAGATTTCTCATTTATCATGTATTTAAATAGATTTTTCAATAAATTATTCTACCAGGTGCCATTTCCTTTGCTGTGCCTTAGTTCAAATTTGCTTTTAACCTCTTTCTTGTTATTTTTAAAAATCACAACAAGAGGTCTCTTCCATCGTTTCAGGACTGAAAGCTATGTACCAGCCACCAACTCATATTTTTTTTGAAGAGACACTCATCTTATTTGTGGACCACTCAGAATGATTGCTTCTCCTTCCACTGTTTCCTACAGGTTTCCTTTGCCTGCTGCACTACATTTCAGAAGCTTCATTGTAGAAAAAAGGACAGGAGATGAAGCTGCAGGACTGAGGTTCAATCTAATGACTACGTGAAGTTTGTGGTGTTATCTGTACGGTTCAGTCTCCTCTGCCCTCTTTATCTTCCTATGTGTGGATCTTTGGCAATTAAATTTATTTATTCCTTTGCCAGGTGTTGAGGCTTCTACAAGGTCATCGTAAGGGTTCTTTGTTTTATGTAGATAACAACTCTAAAGCACTTGACCATTTATCATAAGTTGGATTCTCTGGCCTAGCAATTGCTTCGTTAGCTAGAAGCTCAGAGAAAAGTTTTTCCTTCATTGGGGTTATAGACATACAGTCTAGTGCATTGGCACTAGAAATCTTGGAAGCTCAGAAGCAGCTGTGGACAGAAGCACGAGATAAATTATTGTTACTCTCATGATAAAAGTAAAGAGCTAAATTAGCTGTTCCAGAAGAAAATCAGCACACAGTGCTTAAGGATATAATTTTATATTTCATGGAAGCTGAGAGGTAGACAGCAAAATCTTACGTGCAAACTAATAGAAAAATAGAGAAGGCTCAGAAAATAGAAGTCACTATTAAAGTATGTGATTTATAGAGCTGCCAGAGGGGACTCTAGGAGTCCCAATTTCAGTGAAATTATTTGAAAAATCTATTCAGAGACGTGCAATGTAGAGGGCAAGGGAAGAGTGGAATAAAACTGACAGATACCTTCACCTTCACACGCTCAACACCTGACTCAAAGGCTCAGTAAAAGTGCAGTTGGCAGTATTTTACATCCATGTAAGGAAGCTGTGTCATTGTCATGAGTCCCCATTAAAACTGACTAAAATTCACAGTTGGATTAGACAAGTCCAGTTTGTTTGATATTTGTGTTTATTGATTAGAACACTCTTTTTGTCATTGCAGAGGGGAAAAACAATCAAACTTGGAGAACGCCCTGGATGTAGGATTTTATGTTTATAAATCCAATTTTCTTTTCATTTTGTCCCCTCTACATTGTTTTAGTCTTGAACTACATGAAAGGGTTGAATAAAGGCATGCTTTGTAAGCATGTGGATGACAAAAAAAATGTAAGAGGATGAAAACATAATCGGACCTGGGCAACATATGCGATGTGGCGGTAGAGTGTGGCTCAAATGCGGCAACACAGCACAAGATCTCTGATCATTGCAAACACCTGATTTAACGTGCCTGTTGTGTTTGCAACACGTATAAGAGCATCACACAAGGCTGCCCATTGTTGGAGGAGGGAGTGTGAGGTCATCTTTGTTGCAGCTGTTTAATGATATGAAATTCATTAATTCACTAAGAGTGGTGTAAGAATAAGAAGTAATCATGAAAATACACTATTTCTATGTTCTTTGAGCTTTTGAAGGGCTCTTAGGGGTGGCTGAAGAAACAATCTGTCAAAAGATTGAGTACCTACTATGCTAGAGGTACTGTGCCAGGTGAGGAAGAGAGCTACAAAAAACCCCATAAGACCCATAGTGTTAAGATTCTTAAACAACAGATTATCTTGCTTGAGAGATAAAATCTGAAGCACACCAAATTGAACCAGAATGGTTCAATACTGTTAGACCCAGCCTAACAGTACCTAGAATATATTGACCATCAATAAATGTTGAATAGGATACATTCATTCATTCATTCATTTGAGGAATTGAGACACCACTGAAGTAGGGACATTAGCACATACCTTCTTTCTTCAGCCTCTCTTGATACCACCACACTCTCCTAACTATTAGAACGTGGGAAATGAGAATGGGAGATGGAGAGGTTGCATGGGGTAGGCAAGGGTGACCTTTTGATAACTTCTCATTGTCAATTGCACTCAGATATATTATTATAGAAAATAAAAAATGAAGATGTAGGGGAGGAAAAATAATTTTCCTTCCACATTTTTGAGTTCTTGACTGAGACCCCTGTAATAAAACACAGACCAACAAGAGCAAAACAAACAGAAGTTTATGAACATGTATACCCCATGTGTACCTAGGAGATACTCAGGGAAAAATAAGTAACTCTCTGAGGTGGCTTAGAACTCAGGCTTAAATAACATCTTCAGCTAAAGACAAAAGAAGGTAATGTGTGTGTAGGGAGGCCGGTTATGGGTATGTTACCAGGAAAAGCTCAGTGAACAAGAGTCAGGTTTCTTGTGCAGATTTAGGTGAGTGCCTCTACATTGTTAAGATTCTCTTGTGATTTAGAGTCATCCTTCTCTTTCTGGTACAGAGAAGGAGACACCCTTACAAATGGAAATTTCCTTTATATATGTAAATTTCTCTTTCAAAAGAGTAGCTTCTACTTGTTTTCAGAGCTTCTCCTGCATCTGCTGTTTCTCAAAATAATCCACTCAAAATAATGCTTATGCCAAAGAAGCATATTTTGGGGTGATATCTTTTATCTTTTATATAATATAAGAATAAGTTAATTACATAATTACATAGGTCAATATTACCTAGGAGAAAATTTAAATTGCACTTGTATGTCTTATTTCATTAATTTTGTATAGTTTTCGGAATATATAGGAAAGGAGTACAAAAGCGTCAGGCAGTTAAATAAACAAATACGTTTTCCCTTCAATTGTAAATGTTTTGCTACAATCAGCTTTTTGAAAGACACAAGTTTATTTTTCTTAGAGTCCCTCAAATTATATATGTTCAGGCCCCATAAAACCTTTATCCACTTCTGATGACTATTTAGCAATAATAATTTAAAAAATCCATTTGGTTAAATAAACATGGACTCCTAGTCATTTAACCAGAAAGAAGTTATAATTGTATTTTTGGCATAGTTTTCTATCAAGCTTGTGATAATGAACCTATAAGTATTAACTGGCTCACAAATGACAAAAGAGGTCACTGAAGGTAACAGGGAAGTTAGTTGCTGGAGTTATTAGATAGGAAAAAAAAGCCATAAAAATGGCAATGTTATGTATACCACATGGGTAATAAAATATATATATAAAATTTGCCATTTATTGTATGAAAAATCTTAGTGTAGGACAAATACATTGATATCTGTAAAAATATAATTATGTACTCTTTTATACATTGCTTTAATTGAAAAAATTGGCTTTCATATTTTTTCTTTATAGAGATTCATCAATACTCAAAAGTCAGTATTACCTTTGAAATAGCTCAGGAGATTTGTTCATGGACATTCTCTCATACCCATAATAGTTTTCCAATAGAATATTTCAAAAATGAAGAATTCTAGAAGAATTGATCAATAATCATTTTTCCTTAGATAAAGCATGGTAGCCGTGTGTACATTGTAATATATTGGTAAACATGTCAGACTTTAAAGTGAGGCTAATAGAATGTCAAGGTATTCATCTTATGTTTGCATTACCAAATATTGCAAGTTTCGATTAACCTGATGTTTGGAAAACTGAAATCTCTATCTGCTGATACGATTCTCTCACTGGCAATATCTCTCTCTGATGGCTCTCCCATTCTTCAAATTCTGCTTCTCCAAAGAAGACTTCCTGGCTTACCCTCTTTAACCCTCGTCCTCTGAAATCTTATATTACTTATGGTTTTACAAATATTCTTCATAAATTAGTCCACACTGGTATCTAAAGTCTTCATTTTTTAAAGTCTAATCTCCCCAATTAGCTTTTAATCTCTATCAAGATAGAATCTGTGTCTTTTGACTTTTTGGTACTACTCACAGTAATATGTAAGTAATTAACATTTAATGCAATTGAGTTTAATTTAATTTGATGTAGATTCGAATGGACTTTTTCCAATTAAATGATGTGAGATTTTTACCCATTAAAAATACGCAATTATTACTTATTTTAGCCCTTTTCGCTTATCCAAAGGATGAGCTAAGACAAGTTATGTTTTGCAATCTTGAGATATATTCTTCATCTAATCATTTTTCTATTCATCTACAAATTCAAGCCATAAAACATAACATACACTAGTCTCAGCTCAGATTTACTACAAATCCTTGTTCTACAATGGATCATATTTATATATTCATGAAAATCATATCAATAGATATAGAAGAAAGGACATATTGATAAATTTTTAAATACATCATTCAAGAAAGAGATGGTAATGTGTCAGACCAGATTTCAGTCCTGGATGGGGAGATAACTTTTGTAAAAAGGGAGATCTGATTGCCAGCATCCTGCTCCCTCCACCCATAATTTCACTACTCTCTTCAAATATTTGAAATATGTATTTTTAAAACTGTTTAAAGTTTGTGTAACCAGTTTGTTAAGCTGTTTAAATTCAATGGCTTAAAAACATGGAGCAGTTTTATTTTTATCCAATCACTGCCCTCAGCTATTCTATACCAAATCTCCATTTCTGTTCCCTTAAACAATATCTGAGAGAAAATTCCTACTCTCAGTCACTCTTGTTAAAACCAATCAAGACAGAAAATTGGACCTTAAACTCCATTTAAATCTCTTCTCCTCTTCTTCTTCTCAGGGGACCTGAGGAGCATAGTCTGGTTCTTGGATACATCCTCCACCTTTCTCTTCCAGGTCCAAGATTTTCTCTATCGGGATCTGGGAGTACAGCCAAGGAGACAAGGCCAGTCTTACTACTTAAGTGGGAAGTAATTAAATCCTCCTTGTTTGCTGTAGAGCTTCTCAGGACAGATGGTAGTTGTTTGAATAGTGGCCCCCAAAAGATATGTTCCAGTCTTAACTCCTGGTACCTAGGAATGTGAGCATATTTTGAAATAGGGTCTTTGCAGATGTCATTAATTTAAGGATCTCAAGATGAGATCATCCTGCATTTATGGTGGTCTCTCAATCCAATGATGTGTCCTTATGAAAGGAAGAAAAGGAGAAAACACAGAGACATACAGAGAGGAAGGTCATGTGAGGATGGAGACAGAGATTAGAGTTTTGTACCTACAAGCCAAGGAATGTGAAGAAGCAGCCACCAGAAGCTAGGAATGAATTCTCTCTCAGAGCCTCGAGAAAAAACCAACACTTAGAAACCTTGATTTGGGGTTTCTGGACTCCAGAACTGTGTAGTAATAAATTTCTGTTGGTTTAAGCCATCCAGTTTGTGGTAATTTGTTACAATAACCTTAGGGAACTAGCACAGGCTCATTCTTGAAGCCTCCGTGTGGCAGACACCTAAATGTTTGCTCTGTTGGGTTGCATATGTGAGTTCTTAAGAGAACCCTGGAGAGTCTTCCCACTATAATTTCTCTGATCTGGCAGGTGTGGCTTAAGCTCAATTTTCCCTTCTCCTTTTTACCCCTGTAGCAGTCAATATATACAAAAGCTCATGTTGCTGTCATCCTCTTGCCTTGAGGTGAGTTCTCATATGTGGAGTACTGGCAAGACAGCTCAGACAGTCTGTTGTATTCCCTTGTTCTCTGATATCTGTGAGAAATCCACACCTTCTTAACATGCCAAATACTGAAGACAGGTTTCTCTAGTCCTTTCACTTCCACACCTCTCTAATTTTCTTAGCCTGGCTCTAAGGGGGTCTACTGCCTAATGGATAACTAACTTAGGGAATGATATGCCAGGCTCCCTTTCTTGAAGAAAATCCATTTCCAAGAGTATCATATGGCTTCTGATTTTTTTTGAGGAGTGACACCCTTTCCCTGTGGGGAGGGGTGTTAATAATTTATTTCCAAGAACTTACAGTTTCTACAAGAAAAACAACCTCATGTCTCTCTCTCTCTTACTCCACATTGATCCATCCTCTTTCTTAGATTGGAAAAGAAGATGGAACAGCAGCTGGTGCAGAGTTAAGTCTGGTCCTCCATCTCCAAAATTAGCTCAGAAGTGGGGGTGGGGGCAGACAGTGTTTTCCCCCAACTGTTGAGCAGCTCTCTTTAAAGTCTTGGGTAGTTAGTGCCTCTTTGTCTCCAACTTTGAGCCCTGGTCTCCAATTCTTTGGCACTAGAAGACATTTCACTCAATGCTCAGTTACACATGATTTATGTGAAATCCCTCCGCTAGATATTGTCAAGTTTGTGAGACTGTGATCTCTAACGTGCAAAAGTAATTAGCAAGATTTGATTTCACTATTTATTTGATGTCCAATTCAACTCTTCAATTTACTTTTTTGTAAAAAGAGAATTGGACTAAAATAAGGCGTTTCTTGCTTAAATGACTTTAGGAGCTAAAAGGGAACGTAATGCATAAAGTAGTCATTGTGAATGGGGGGCTTTGACCAACTTAAGAGTAACAGTACCTGCCTGAGGTATTGGCATCGTCTACCAAACCAGCTGTAGGCAGGTCTTCCGAAAGCCAGGTACTAACCTCTGCTAGATGGTCTTTAATGTCCCCTCCATGTTAATTGTCCATGCCCCTGTTGTCTGTGCCATTTAGACAACATATGAGAGCATTATTTTCCTTGTCATAATGATTAGGAGTGGGTGTTACTAGCCCTGAGAAGGGACCAGAAATGTTATACGTGCAATTGTCCTTTGTCCCACATGATTTTCAAATGACAAATAAAGTAATCATGCAGGAAAAAAATCTGTTCATATTTATTTGAATAGAAAGTCAATTCTGTTTTTTATAGAGATATAAAAAAATAAAGCTTTTTGCATAATTTTATACTGATAATTTTTTCCAGAAATACAAATTGCTGTGTGTATTGAGGGATTATTGTACTTTATTTTGTTTAGAATTTTACTCAGCATTATCCAGAATCAGCCACCTTCCAGAATATCATTTCAGCAATGGCAAGTCATTCATAGAATTTGAGCTCCCAGTGCATCACACCTGAACCAAGCAGCATTTGTAGTTTCACATTTATGTGATTATACAGGTAGAGGCCAGTGTCTATTTCATGAAATCTTCTCGTGCAGTTGTGTTTAAGAGTATAAATATACTGAATTTCAGATTTTTTGCCTAATAAATTGCTTTTTTAGTATTTATACTTAAATTGCAAATAGGGCATTATATAGTTGTTTTTTTTTTTAAAGATTGACGCCTGAGCTAACATCTGTTGCCAATCTTCTTTTTCTTCTTTTCCTCCCCAAAGCCCCCCAGTACATATTTGCATATTCTAGTTGTAGGTCTTTCTGGCTCTGCTATGTGGGATGCCACCTCAGCGTGGCTAGATGAGTGGTGCTGGGTCTGTGCCCAGGATCCGAACCACCAAACCTCTGGGCTGCCAAATCAGACAGCACAAATTTAACCACTCAGCCATGGGGCCGACCCCTAGATTTTTTTTAAAAAGCTATGTATAGGTAGAAATGTCTATGATCTTTATTTCTGGGTGGTAAAGAATGTATTACAAAATATTTGCTATGAAAAGGGAAAGTTGATTTGATAGCACTGATCTATGACTACTGCCAGAGAGCTGTGAAATCCCGAAGGTTATCAAAATTCCAGAGTACAAACATATGTACATATATATATATCTTCACTTATTCCCTGGTGTATATATCTACTGTGTCCTTTACCATGTCATTGTCCCCAGACTATGATATTCTTCTCTGAGTCACCAGGGGCCTAAAATAATCTGCTCTTACTTGTAGCACACTGAAAACTTCCATCTGAGACCAGCTGCCAGTGAACCCATCCACTTGATGGTTTCCTGACTAGATATTGTTCTCAATTGCAGATTTAGTATGAGAGAAGTACAGCTCCCTAAATATTATCTATGGTTATTTTTAGATATACACAAAATCATTTTTTGCCGTGATTAAAATATTTATAGGACAGATATTTTAAAATTCAAGCTAATAAATTGGATAAATTCAGTGTTAAGTGGCAAAGCATTTTCAACATTATAAGGAGAACACATCATTTAATTTTCAAATGTTTTATCTTTCTGTTTGAATGTCTAATTATTGAACACATGATGAAAAAGGTGAAAATATTAATGAGATATTCATAGATGTTTCATAGAATGAGATCAAATGTTATTATATATATATGTACTTGTGCATATGTTACAGAGAAAATTCTCATTATGCAAGATAATTAAGTGTCACTTGTCATAAAATTTTCCCAAAGAGATTATAGATGGCATAAAATTGTAGGAAGCCAATTATCTGATCTTCACCTTTCAGTTATTTACTCCCCTTTGTCTATAGATGAATCTTCCTGTTTGCTCATTTCTTTAAATCCCTTCAATTACAACTGAAAAATAAGACAGTGAGACAGCAATTTCTACTAAAATTTTAAACTAAAACTTTGCTCGTTCCGCAAACGTGTGGTAAGCACCTGATATATTCAAGGGACAACGTAGACGTTGTAAAGGATAGAAAGTGGAGGACAGGATATATACTTGTCACTTCTTCCCATTATTCTGCAAGTATAGAAACAGTTAATTTACATTTTCTTTTTAAAAAAATTATATATTTTTCACTTAGTTACATTTATTGAGTCGGGTAACTAAAATAAAGTGATTTTAGAATAGGCATTTCTGTATCTTCTTTCTCCCTATTTTGTATACTTATTTTTAAATATTATTTATGTTTCCTTCATAAAGTTTTGTATATCTGTGATAGAATCTAAATTTGGAGATTGAAATAAAACCCAGGTTGACACTATATATGAACAGGAGTACAATAGACAAGGAATACTTTTGTATTGCTGTTCATAAACATGCCTATTTTGGACTATAATTATTGAAGGGATCCACAAACAGCAGTTTATCGGGCAGAGGATATAACACACAAATTTCTCCTCAGAGCAGCAACTTGGTTTGAAGGAACCTATAACTGTGATGTCCCTGAGCGGGGCTTAACCGAGAGTTCCTAACTGAAATTGTGTGAAGATTTTAAGCATTTGTCTGTGTGTGTGTGTGTGTGTGTGTGACTTTTTCTGAAGGGGGTCTGACCCATTTGGTATCATCAGATTCTAACATCTGATGGTCTGTGACTCCCAAAACCTTAAGATCCCTTGAAACCTCAGCTTTCTGCCTCTATATAATTCTACAAGAAAGGATTTAATTTCCCCTCTATTTTAAATGTTTCACTGAATAAATGAATTATCATGCCCTTGGACTGATAGAGGCAATACATTACTTTGGTCATTAAAATCCACGAGCACTATTGGCTTTGACAGACTCTGCGCAAATAAAGACTACTTCCACTTCATTTTCAAGCCATTCAACTCCATCCAAGTGACATTCCTGAGAGCTGTACATTTCATTTGTGCATTCTAATGATTTAATTCAGTAAGCTTAATAAGATTATCTCTTGTCAAAGAAAATATGACATTTATATGACTATAGGGTGTGTGACATGACTGGATTCCTCCTGCTTCAATTTTACCCTAGACTCTATTTTGATGATATCAGTTACAAAAATGAGTGTGAGACAAATCTACCCATGGAGATTTTAAAAGAAACTGATTAAGAACGTACTCTTTTATTTCTTAAACACTCTCATGTATTTAGCGAATTTTCAACAGGATCATGATCTCAAGAGAGGATTCATGAAAGGGAAAAGTAAAGAGATTTCTTTGGAGAGAGCTGTTGTCTTCTTGGCTTTTCCTTCCTCTTTTGTGGGAGAGGCATGAGGAGGTGGGTTTGGGGTTACTTTCCAATCTCAACCTTGAAGAGGTTGGGCTTCTAGGCTTGCAGTTCAAGACCTTTGAAAAAGTGAAGAAATTTTGGATTACTAGTGCCTGACCACAACAGAGGAAGGTAAAGCAGAATGTGTCCTGAGGTCTTTCCTACCAGAAAATCCAGGGGAAGAGAGAAGGTCTGACTAACGGCTTTCATAACTCATTGGGATTGGCCTACCCTCTCCAAGCTTCTCAAGGCAAAGGACATGTGATTGTTTCTGGTGAACCAGATGTGGACCACGCTATGGGGGATTTTCTTGGGCTTGTCCATTGGGCTTGTCCTGGGACTCGGGAAGAGTCACAAGAATCCACACATAGTAGAGACAGATCAACCCGGGACAAGGGAATTTCAGGCAAGAGGAGGAGCAGGGATCCATTCCAAAGCTCAAAAATCAAGATCATGAGAATCAGCTTTAGTCATCTGCTAGATGCACCAAGCGCACCACACTTCCCTGATCTACTATGTCCAGATAGCACAATGCTACACAGTGAAGCCAAAGGAATAGCTTGCAAATAAAGGAAGAGAGGAGCCAGCAGGAAATAGCAGAAGCACCAGGCACCACCCTAGCCCACCTTCTCTGAGGTTCTAGTAGGGCGGAAGGGAGAATCATCAAGCTACATCAAGATTGGAATATTTTTAGTATTTTATAGTGGATTTTCTAATTATGAAACTGAAATGGTATTTGCAAATTAAAGTGACCATATTATGATCCATTCCCCGAATATGTGCAAAAAAGCCTTGAGATCTACTTGAGCTTCTATCCAGGGCTACAAGAAGATGGTGTGTATTGAAGAAAGTTTAAAGAGAAAATGGGAGAGAAAAAGAAAGTTGTGTTTTATTCATGTCTCAAGTCCTGCTTGTTCGTCATACTAGTTATGCTGCTTAAATAGAATCCAGGCAATTAGTACTTGTATTGATAACTGATTCATTTTTTTATGCAACATGTATTTTTTATAGTGTCATAGATGAATAGGTCGATGGAGTCTAATAGTACTTAGCTTTCAACTGAAACATTTTACTCTCCATCATTTCCACTATTAAAAAGATTAAATCTTGCATGCTTAATGCTTCGTATGTGTGCCACACTGTTTCAGGTTTACGATATAGTCCATTTGAAAACAGTGATTCTCAGAAGAATTTGGGTACCATTTAAGTTACTGAGAGTGTGTCATCCAGGGTCAATACTCATGACTCCAAGCTGCTATGTCCTCCACAACTCCCATTGGAGATGAGAAAACTCTGACATTTAGAGACAGACTGTCTGGATGTCACAATGTGAAATTGCCTTCTAAACGAATTCAGCTAAATCACATTTAATATCAGATTTTAGTGACTTTCTCGTGACTGTTTGTCAGCTCTCTCAACTCCCAAATGACTCTAATTAATTGTTCCTCCTTTAGTGGCTTATTTTCTGTCAAGTCCCTTTCTTTAGAGCACTGTTTTACCCCAGTATGGCAGCAAGGCTGTCTGAAATTCCGCTATTATTACACGTAGCCTAGTATGATGTAAGTACGTTACCCTGATGATGGTGACGTCACTCAGGTATTTGGCCTACGAGGAATTAGCATAATTTCACCTATTTCATTTTAATAGGTCCCCTTGGCTTTGAGATTATAAACTAAAATACCATTGCAGTCTCCTCCAGCAATCTTAAACTTAATTATTCCACTCCAGGAAGCTGTCTGATGGCCCTTCAGAGACCTGCTTTTGCATTAAAATACAATCCCTTATTGCGTGACAAAATTACCTTTGTTTCATGTTCTTTTTTAAAAATTTATTTACAAATAGCATGGAAAAGCACTTCGCAGCATAACTTAAAATGTGATTACCATAAATTTGATTTCAAGAATTTAGATTGGATATTTGTCAGGGTATTCTTTTTATACTTTCTTATGTAATCATGGTAACTTCTTAAATATTATTCCAGGTACTAAGCATTGTGGGTAATGTGGTGTAAATTGCCAGGATAGCTGACTCAGATCTTTTTCCCTGCTAGGTTTTGATATTATTTATTAAGTTTCATATCTTAGATGACATATCTTATATGCCCATCTCTACCAATATCTTTTTCGCTGCTTTGAGCAAATTTAGTTTTCTAAACTAAAATTTTTAAGTGATTTTGCAGAAAGGAGAAGAGAGAGACAGAAGCACATTGTAAGAAAAAGAGGTAGAGAGATCAGAGATTTACAAATGTTGCCATTTGCAATATATAGGTATCTGTGAAAACGGTCAGTAACGTATTGGATAAGCAACTGAAATTTTCTTTTTAAATTTTAGAATATTTCCAGAATTGGAATAGTAACCAAGAAAAATTCAGTTCTGTTCATAGTCAAAAAGAAGGTTGAACTGAGAGCCAGAAACTCTGTAATATTATACAAGGGAAGTGTTTGGGCTCTTCTTGTCGCTGTGATCTATGGGGACTACTAGGAAACTTATTTCTCACTTCTGTCTCATTTTCTTTAAAAACAAAGGGGCAGCTTGAGCATGTGCTATGTTTCCTATTAATAACATTTGCTTTCTATTGCTAGTTTCTCCAGCTTTGAAAGAACTGGTGGAATGAGAAAGAAAAAAGTGAGAGAGACTGGCATTATTATATTATATGTGTGCAAGCAGTTTTTAATTTTGTTCTTTTCAGCCTAATGCTCTCATCTGTGTAAGAAATTAAATGCACGAGAATTAATATGCTCAAGTCAATAGGTGAAGCAATGAAATATAACCGAAGAGAAAGGGCCCCCATTACACATAAGCTTTATAGACATTTAATTCCCTATGTGGATGGGATGTTTACTTATCTGGACCAGAGCTTCACACAAAGCAAGAATTAGATTTTCTTCATTTTGAGCTTGCAATCCTACTTCATTTAACAACTGTGGAAATGAGAAAGAAAAACAGATGCAGGGACAGACAATATTTGGAAAAGGAGCCAGAATGAAGCTGAATTCCACTTGTTTATTTTGGGTTTGGGAGAATGTGGAGAAAAAGAGATTGAATTTACACACATAAAAACCAAACACTTTTTTCTAAAACTCATTTTAGTTTATCCTCCTTGAACAAACTGAACAATATTTAGTGAAGCTCTGTCTTAATCCCAGTGACCACTTTTAAATTACAGGCTGGTCAGGGGAGGATGGGTGAGCATATCAAAGATTGACAAGTCATGCACACAGAGCAGGCAGATGCAAGTTTCACATCATCTTTTGGCTTTATGAAAGCTTTCCCATAAAATGAGTTACTCTACTTTGCATTAACAAACATATGGGTATTCATAGATGTTATTTGATTGGTTTTAGAGATAAATAGAAACTAATAATAAGATCACATAAAGAAATACCAATTTAAATAGTCTTCCTAAGCTCTAACATCAAAGATTTTATGGTTGAAGGCTAATATGCCCAAACATAAGACCATATATTGTCACCACATAACTGAAGCATATCATTTCTTACTCAAAGGGAACTAATAGGTTAAAACGAGACAATAGTCCTGAAAGAATTTTGAAATGTTTAGAAAGTTATATAAACCTACAGCTTTGTTTTTCATTTTGGTCCTAATAAATTTCACTCTTTTACTACCCTCCCAAAGATATTATTTTCCACATTCCAACAAAGTAAAAATTATACATTTTAAAAAGTGTCTTTCTATTATGAGGACTGACTTATTCAACAAGTACTAATTAATGATACTTAGTGCTGTGTGACTAAGTTTGTTTTATTCCTGTCTATCAAATAGAAGATTTTAAGCAGGGTGGATACAGATTTTGTGGTGCCTGAAGCTTCTGAAATTTTGGGAGCCTTTCTTAAGAAATGAAGTACAAAGTTACAAGCACACAACTACGGGACCCCCTTCCCCGGGCCTTGGAAAGGACGTGGTCCAGTGAGGGCCCTGAAGTTTAAGGTACATTAGCTTCATAGTTCGTTTTACCCTGGTCTCTTGTAATAGTATAGAAAGCACGATTCTTTTACCCTTTGATTTGGAAACAAATGGCATCAACCTGAAAAAACAAGAAGAAAAGAATACACTCTCCTTTGCTTTTCGTTACAGTGCTGAACAGGATTTTCCTCAACTTTCCAGCATCAAATGGTGATAAATATGCCTTTTCCTACCTCCTTAGTGATTTTCTTATAAGGATATAGTGTTTGGGGGCCAATTGATCTCAATGACAGGTAACAGGAGATGAATCTTGCAGCATCAGGAAGTGTATTATGGAGATGTGGTCCGATACAAGTGACTTAAGATCCCATAAATATTAAGAGAGAGTCTGGAGCCCAGACCTATAAAACTAGGAGTGAAACACAAGACGGTAGAGCAGAAATTCAGGCTAGGGAAACTGAGGCCCATGGCAGCTATCCATATACTAAATGAGACTGAATTTTGGTAACACATTTATGAAGCATCTACCTATTGTTCATACATTATGCTAGGACCTAAAGATGTACATCTGAATGAAACCTGCTCTCAGGGAATTAAAAATTTTGTGGGACAGGTAGCTTCCTTAACAGGTAGCATTGAAACAACTAATTTATGAATTATAAAAAGCTTATATAAATCATGAAGTACCTTGAGTGATTGTGATTTGTTTACTCAATCAGTCTGGAAATCCTACAGGATAAAATTTCACTCTTACATTCTACCTGCAACATATCTCCTCAATTCAGGAGGTATCTCTTTGATTACCTCCACTGCCATTTGATCTAATCTCTCTCAGATTTCATTTATTCACAGATGCTTGGACTTAGTTAGCTCTGAGAAGGTACACCTGGGGCAAGACTTGCTCTGCATCATAAAGTTTGTGGTCTCCTGTTTGGATGTGAGACGAATTGAAGGATAGAGAGACAAACAGATCATGTTATTGGGCATGCTTCCTTCACTATGGATGGGAAGGGATACCTTGCTGCATGAACTCAGGAAAGAGGACGTTCATGGCTTCCTGCTTCATCGAAGACAATGACTTTATTACAAGTCATTCCATAGTCTTCAGAGAGAAGATGTTCTCATAGTATTTTGTGCTTGTAGCAGCTTAGGATAACACCAATGACCTCCATGTGCTTAGATACAGACTTCATCCATCACTAGCAACAAGGAGGAAAAGTTTTCCTTTACCTTATCAGGGTTCCTGGCTAAGTCTGAAAGTGAAACTGACAAAAACAGATTAACAAGAGAAAAGCATACACATTTATTTGATATAAGTTTTATGTGACCTGGGAGCCTTCATAAGGAAATGAAGATCTAAAGAAACAGTCAGATCTGAGTATTTTATGCCAGGTTTGATGAAAAGTGCATAGTCGTGGGGAAATATAGTAAGTTAAGGAGTATAATGTAATTTTAGTAAACTGGGACAAACTTAGCAAGGCCTGTTTCCTAGGATTCCTCTTGGAGATAAAGATGCTCCTTTCCTCTGGTATAGGGAAGGCACCTCTCTTATGAGGGTTTTATGGCCTGTTTCAGGGAAGAAGTGTGAGAGGTGGTGGAGGTCAAAGTGACCTTCCTGCTTCTGTCATTTTCACAAAGTCCTTCAGCTTAAAATATTCAATATGTCAAGTTGCCATACTTGGGGTAACATGTCCTGAACCCCTTCAGCAGCATTGAAACATTTGATCACTCTCTTCCTTAAAACACCTTCTTCTCCTGACATCTGGGACAAAACTCTTTCTTGGTTCTCCTCTGAACTCTCTCTTGGTTCTCCTCTCCCTCATGAGTTTTTCCTCCTTAGTCTACACTATTGGTTCCACTCTTTCTAATGTCTTCGAAGTGGAGTGCTCAAGGCTCAGTCTTGAAGCTTTTATCCTACCAACTTATCTGCTTAACTCCCGTGATCTCATCAGGTCACATGGCTTCAAATAACATCAACATTCTGATGACTCCAAATTTATATCTCCAGCCTGAACCATTTCCATGAAATCCAGGCATACGTGTCAAACCATAGACATTTCCATTTAGATGGCTCAAATTAATATAGCAAAAATCAAGTTCCTGATTTCCCTTCTTAAATTTACTTTTCTCCCCCTACAATCCTCCCTCCCAGAAGAGTCAATTCTATTCGAACTGCTCAGCCAAAAACTTTAAAGTCACCATTTACTTCTTTCTGTAGTTCCCACCCTACATCCAAGTCAATAACAAGTCCAATCATCTCTATGTTTGACATATAATATAGAATCTGACTAATTCTTACCACCTCCATTGCTACCATCCTCATCCAAAACATCAACATTTCTTGCCTAGACTTTTGCAATACCCTTGTAACTGGTCTCTGTATTATCACCCTCGTCTCACTATAGTTCAGTCTCTTCACATGGCCAGGGTGATTCTTTTTAACCTGTCTGATCATGTCATCCCTTACAAAACTCTCCACTGGTTACCCATCTCCAGAAGGCTAAAATCTGAAGTCCTAATGATCTGGCTTCCATGACATTTTTAAAATCTCATCCTCTGTTTTCCTCCTTGTTCAGTTGGGTCCAGATGGGCTGGCCAAGTCGAAGTTTCTTGAACACGCAAAACATGCCCCCACCTCAAGACCTGGGCGCTAGCTATTCTCATTGTGCTTTTCACCAAGATATTTGCATAGCTCATTCCTCCCTAGATTCTTAACTGCCATCGCACAGAGAAGAGACAACACCTACCACCTGAAATTCTCTATCCATCTTACCTTGCTTTATTTTTCTTCATAAAAATTATCACCATTTAATATATTACATACTTTTTTCCAGCTTTATTCAGATATAATTGACATCTAACTTTGTGTAAGTTAAAGGTGTTTGATGTGATGATTTGATACATTCATATATTGTAAAATCATTACCACAGTAGGATTAGTTAACACCTCTATCACATCCCATAATTGCTATGTATTTTTTGTGATGAGAACATTTAGGGTCTCCTCTCTTAGCAGCTTTCAAGTATATAATACAGTATTGTAAACTATAATCACCATGCTGTATATTAGATCCCCAGAACTTAGTCATCTTAAAACTGGAACTTTGTACCCTTTGACTGATATCTCTCCCCATTTTTGCCACTAGTCCCTGGCAACTACCATTCTACTCTCTGTTTCTGTGAGTTTGACTTTTTTTTCCTAGATTCCACATATAAGTGATATTATACAGTATTTGTCTTTCTCCATCTGACTTATTTTACTTAGTATAATGCCCTCAAAGCCCATCCATATTGTCACAAATGGCAAGATTTCCCTTTTTCTTGTGGCTGAATAATATTCCATGGCACCTATGTACTACATCTTTTTATCCATTCACCCAGTGACAGACTTTTAAGTTGTTTCCACATCTTGGCTATTGTGAATAATACTGCAACGAACATGGGAGTGCAGACATCTCTTTGAGATCCTGATTTCATTTCCTTTGAATATACACCCAGAAATGGGGTTGTTGGATCATTTGGTATTTCTATTTTTAACTTTACGAGAAATCTCCTTACTGTTTTCCACAGTAACTGAACCAATTCACATTCCCATCAACAAAGTAAGGTTTCGCATTCCCGTCAACAAAGTATAAGGTTTCCCTTTCTCCATGTTGTTGTCAACATTTCTTATCTCTTGTGTTCTTGACAATAGCCATTCTAACAGGTATGAGGTGATATCACATTGTGGTTTTGATTTGCATTTCCCTGATTAGTGTTGTTGAGCATGTTTTCATGAACATGTTGGCCATTTGTATGGCTTTTTTGGAAAAATGTCTATTCAGATCATCTGCCCATTTTTAAATCAGATTGTTTGTTACTTTGCTATTGAGTTGAATGAGTTCTTTGCGTATTTTGGATGTTAACCTCTTATCAGATACATGATTTGTAGATATTTTCTCCACTCCAAAGGTAGCCTTTTCATTTTGTTAGTTGTTTCTTTTGCTGAGCAGAAGCTTCTCAGTTTGATATAGTCTCACTTGTGTATTTTTGCTTTTGTTGCTTGTGCTTTTGGTGTCATATCCAAAAATTATTGCCAAGACCAATGTCAAGTAGCTTTTCCCCTCTGTTTACTTCTAGGAGTTTTCTGGTTTCAGGTCTTATGTTTAAGTTTTTAATCTATTTCGAGTTAATCTTTGTGAGTAGTGTAAGACAAGGGTCCAATTTCATTCTTCTGCATGTGATTATCCAATTTTCCCAACACCATTTATTGAAGAGACTATCCTTTCCCCAGTGATTATTCTTGGCTCCCTAGTCAAGTATTAGTTAATCATATATGCTAGGGTTTATTTCTGGGATCTTGATTCTGTTCCATTGGTCTACGTGTCTATTTTTATGCCAGTTCTGTACTCTTTTGATTACTATAGCTCTGGAGTATAGTTTGAAATCAGGAAATGTTATGCCTCCAGCTTTGTTCCTCTTTCCTACGATTGCTTTGGCTATTTGGAGTCTTTTGTGCTTCAAATTTTAGAATTGTTTTTTCTGTTTCCATGAAAAATGCTATTGGGATTTTGATAGCAATTGCATTGTATCTATAGACAGCTTTGGCTAGAATGGACATTTTAACAATATTTGTTAGCAATATCTAGGATTATTAACAGTATTTGTTAAATTGTCTTAAGAGATGATTGAAAAGATTTGGAAAAAATAATTTGAACATTCTATTATATAAAATTGAGTGTAGGCATATGGACATATTTCTAGGAAAAGGTATCTATAAAATCTTGAATGAAAGGGCAGTTTTCTGGAGAGTGGAGATAACAGAATCCAGAATATCTTCTTGGCCCTCTGGCTTTTTCATCTTCTGCAATGTGCACGAAGAAGAACCTTGTCAATTTGGTTGGTCATTTTATTGCTATTAGTATATTTCCTTCTTAACTTTAACAGGTTTTATTTGAATAGACGACACGCTTACATATTTCTATGATGGCCTGGTGAGCTCACTTTGCTAACAAATACCCAGGGCCATTGAGTTTAGAAGCTGCTAAGACATTCAGCACCCACGAGGCTCTTTTTGGTCTGTGTCAGCTGTGCTTCTCAGGTGGGGTTGCTGGCTGTTCTTCCCAGAACTTGACAGTTGCATTTCCAATATGTGAGGAATGTTTCTCACTGCTTTCAGTGATGGGTTTAATCTAGGAGTAACAAAACTCTTATTTCTTCCCCCTGAGGCCTTCCACACTTCAACATGTGGGACCAGGGACCATCTTTTTTAAGAAGTGAGAGAAATTGCAAGTATATCTAAACAATTTTTGGATAACATAATCTGTGAAAACAGTTTTAGTATTCAACACTTCTGAAATGCGAAAATGGAATAAACAAAACAAAACCAAAAGTACCATGAGACCGACTAGTTTGTAAAATAGATAGAAGAATTAACTAAAGCCTGCATATTTCTGATGGCTTCAAATACTTCACATACAGCCAACAGAGAAGAGACTGTAAGCAAAAGGCCATGCTTCACGCCAGGAAAATAACCCTATAAATACTGAATTACGTGTGGCTAACCAATATTCAGAATTTAACACATTTCTTAAACTTGTATTTGTAAAATACACCTTTAGAACAGTTGTTCGGCTTCATTAACTTTTAATTCTTAGTTAGATATATTTTTACACATTTTGATGGAGTTGAAAAGCGATTCAATTATGCTTTATAATCGCAAAATATTTCTGTAGGAGAAAAAGTCAAACCCTAGAGTTCAGGAGGGTGTAGAAATGTAAAAAATCTTGAAAGATTTTTCTAAGGAAGTGAAAATTAGGATCAATTTATCAGTGAAATGATATAAAGTCTAGATCCTAATTTTAGGTAACTCTAAGCCTCTAATAGTTTTATTGAGTACATACTAATCTTTTAAAATATCTTAAACACCTTTTAAAAATTCTGATTCTGTCCACTATAATTTAGGTTAAATATTAAAGGGTAGGCATAAGATGATAAGGCCTTTAAGGAAAATATATTTACTTCACATATGGTTCCTATCTTCCAACATAATCCCAAATTTATGTAGATTTTCAATATAATTGGACAGTGTTTGGCATAATACTTGGCATATTACAGTTATATCAGTCTGGATTCTGTGTTGCAAGCCATAAAAACAGACAGGGTCTGGTTAACTTATCAGAAAAGGAATTTGTTGCAAGTATATCATGCCGTCACTCACAGACTTGATGAGAAGACTGGAGAACCAGGTTCAGAAAATGGGCAGGAAACAAAGAAGCATCCACATCAAGATTCCCAGCTCTGGTCAGATTGCAAAATTGTCTGGTCTGGTTTCTGTGACCAAACATCGTTTTTGCTGAAAGTTGCCCCCCGAGAATATATTAAAAATCATGCCTTTGTCTTCACATCCCAAGCTCAGCATTCAGTGTCCTAGTTCAATTGACTGAAAATAGGTCAGGTGCCTGCATCCTTACTGTCATAGTTGTGGAGAGACAGTATGTGATCCCCTTAAGCTGGCCTACTTACACTCCAACCAAGACTCAAACAATGGGGGAATTCCCTCCACCAAATAAGAAGCAGCTCTGGATAATGGGAAACTAAAGAAACTAAAGAAAAACAGATGTCCTCTAAACTTGGCGTTCCATAATACAAAGACAGTCGAGTCTTGTTATTCTTCATGGTTATGTTCTATATAGTCTCCTTGAACACTGAATTAGTGAATACTAAGTGTGGCACCATGGGAAAAACACAGGATTAGGTTCCTGTGAGCCTCTGGTTGCATTTTCATCAGCTGATCAATATATAACCTCGTTTTATTAGTGTTTATGTTTAAAGACATCCTATTTAGTATATACTATGGATTCATTAACTTTGAACTCGCGACCAGCAGCACTATAACTCATGCCTGAATGAAGCTTGTATAACACACATATTTTCTCTGGAAGGCACATCACAGCCTTCTTGCCCCTTAGGAACACTTTGGTACTATGCTTGGGGGACAATTTAAACAGCAAAACCACCAACGAAAAGCACAAAAATATAAGAAACGTAGTGCCAAACAAGCTGCAAAAAGGCCACTCGTTTCCAGTGTGAGAGCTAAACACGAAGGCAGTGTTGCCTCGTTTAATCTCTGCTGGGAATATGAATGTCCAGCAGCTGAAACCTTTCACTGCTCTGTGCACGAGGATGTCTGCAAATGACTGCAAGGTGCCATGAGTTGATTTTGGGGTTACAAATAAATTTTAGAGAGAAGATGAATTCGCAAATATGACATATGCAAATAACACACATATATGTATATATTGTTAGAATTAACAAATACTACTGTAATTTTGACAACTGTAAAGCATTCACATGCATATAAAAGCTGAAATCATAGTAATGTAAGTCAATGATCTAACATATGCAAAAATTCTGTATTGGCATCGACACCTTTCAACCTCTAAAATTCTTAGTATATTTCTGTTATTAGATAAACTTGAATGTGGGAAATTATATGTTTGTCCTCTATTTGGTTGTAGAGGTTAATTGCTAATAATTTGAAAATGTTTCACATCTATGAATTTGCTTATCATTTGTGGGTTTAGTTTTACTTGTATATGTCAAAATCTTTTAACCATTATTGAAATATTCATTACAAATTAGTGCCCAAGTCCTGTATATAATATTTTAAGTTTCTAAACTACATTTAAAGGTAATTACCTAGCTAATTAATCTCCCTCCTTTGTTTAAGAATACTTCATATTGAAATAAAATTTTTCTTTTATTTACACATCTGATGAATTGAATAGACCTCATCAGTCAAATGACTTACCTGAGCATTTGACAAATTAAAGATGTTAAATCACAAATAAATCTAACTCCTGTCAACATTCCCAACTGTAGTTTCTTTCTGGACAGTAGCTGAAAGTTGATATGACTTACTGCTCTCAGTACTTTGTTTTCAAGCTTTTTCAGATTTCTCTTGGCTCACTGACTTTTAACCTTTGGTTTATGTCAGTGGAGATAATAATATGAAATATATCTTATGAGGAAATGAAATGGAAGAACTATCAGATCTGAAAACCTTGTTCCAGGTGGAAAAGCTTCCCAGTCCACAGTTAATGTTGGCATTGTTGATACCTTTGGCAAAGGTGGATCAGGTGGATTGTACCAAGACTGGTTTGAGGCAAAGGCTTGGATCAAGGCTACAGTAGACTTTTACATTTCAACATACGGCTGGTTAAGAGTCATAAAACCAAAGGCTCGCAATAGTTAGGAGTGGTCTGGCAGACACCTCAGTTCTAGAAGCTGAAGAAATACAATTGAAATAAAACAGAAAGTAGGATTCAACATCTAAAAAAATCGGAGAATAAACATCATTGATTCCAGAAACTGTAGGCTCTTTGGCCTCTGCTCCATTTCATGCTGACTCCTAGAGTGGGTAGCCTCAGGACTTGAGATACCATTGCAAGCAAGAAGAAGGTTGGAAGCTTGCAGGATAAGGTCAGACATGTTGGAATAAGCTTTTGGAAATGATAGGTCTACAAGAAAATTAGGTACAAGTGCATGAATTTCTGAGGAAATGAGAATTTTGTTCTTGGAAAATAATTGAGAAAAATGACAAAGACTCTAAAACCTAATATTTCATAATATTTCATATAATATTTCATATTATTCAATTATCTGAAGTAAAAGCAAATTCTCACGTCTAAAATAAAAATAGAAATACCATAATTTATTGTTTCTAAGTTGCACTTTTTCACATTTTTGATATCTATGAAACCTGGAGGCATTTTACGAGTGGAATTATACAATTAAAATTACAAGATTTTTTTCGTCATGAAACATAAAATAATGAGGCATGTAACAAATGAAGTAATTTAGGTTTGATTAAATCTGGTATTATGTCTTAAATTTAGAAAATGATATTTAGTAATGAAAATAAGATTCATAATCTATACATAGCATACATTTAAAAGCAATTTTAACTTAACGCTGTATAATTTAAACCGGACATCAGTGGACCCCATTGGGGCATCAACTTCCTGTTATTTTGTACAAAATTCTTTTTATATATTTGTACGCGTCTTTTTCTCCATAAAGAGTCTGTAGTTTTCATCCAATTCTAAGTTAATAATCAAAAAGTGTAAAACATCTTAATTAATTATAGATTAATTTTTTAGTAGTGCAAATGATGATTACATAGTTGACAATCATAAATATTTTCTAATTAATACCTTAAAATAATTTATACAGGTAGTATTTTGTTTTGATTCTTCATGATTATCCTAATATCCTACAGCTTAAAAAACATAAGTCCATTTAGACTTATATTAGAGTTCTTCATTTATATTCCGGAAGAAAAAGTAGAAAGGACCCTTTACTATTCAAGTTCTCATATCGCTATTACATTTTAGTATCTAGAAGACAGTGTAAATTTTCCTATTGCCACTTTAAAAAATTAAGTATAAATCAAACCTTATAACTTTAGAATCATTTTTTCTAATTTCAAAAACAGTATGTTCTTTCTGTAAAATACATGCAATGGAAAGAAAAAAAATGTCAAACAAAATTGAATTATATTTACATCCTCATTTCAGGATGAAAAGCAGAATTGATCTGGAATAGATCAATTTTTTAAAAGGGAAGTCAGAATAATAGCTCATATGGTTATGAAAGTCAAAGCCTAGGCTACAGTGAAGAGATGACAAATATAAACATTTTTTCCTCAAAGCAATAACAAGAAATTTGAGTTGTCCTTTTTCTATTAAAGACTCAGAGGGAGGACTTTGGTTTGCCCCAAAGACTCAAGCCACAAAGGGAGATGGGAAAGATTGGCACTAAAGGGGAATAACAATGGGGGAAATTGGGGAACAAAGAAAGGAAAGTTAGTAAGAGATTCTTTGTGGAGAGATGGCTAGGACTTTAGCAACAATAAAGGCTGTCATTCAAGTTTTAATCTTTGTTTTTTTGTTCTGTAGTGTTATCCTCCAGTATGCATCTCAGGAAGGCTCAGAAATAGTGGGAGGAGGGATTGACCTGCTCCAGTTTCATGGAGTGGAGGTTTGAGTTGATTTTATAAGGATATTAATAAAAGATAGCTCTGGAAGGCTGCATGACTTCAGAATATGCTGGTTAGATATGCAGCATAGGAAGTGAAATTTCCCAGTCATCTCTCTCCTCAGAAATACCTTCTGTTAACAATTTGATGTACAGAATCTACTTTTTCTTCATAGTCTTAATAAAATTATTTTACTTTCAAATGAAGAAAAATATGAGTCCAATAATCATTTTCATTTCCCTGAATTGACCAGGATGAAAAAACCCCTCCATTTTCATTGCTGTCAAGGAGAGATGCTGTTTTGAAAATTGGGAGACATAGATGTTCTGGTTTAACTTGTTGTGTTTTCCTCTGTAAATTGCTTTATATCGCAAGAACTCAATTTTATTATATTTTAAATGAAAATATTTAGCTAAATCATCCCTAAAGCATCTTCCAAATCTAAAATTATGTAATTTTAAGTGTCCAATAGCAATTTAGCTGAATGAATTGTAGTGAAATTGCTTTCATTTCCCAAAGCAAGTATTTTTCTTGTTCTTTTTGACAATACCCGTATTCCACTACCTCCAGGTTTACCAAATAGATCACAAGTCACTTCAGAGCAACTGAGAAGGTAATCTTTAGCAATTTTCTTTATGTTGGATAGTTTTACATTTCAATTGTATTTATTTGCAAACATCTTCACTCTTTTAATTGTGAAGGATTTGATGAGAGGCTAAGTGTATTTTTAATCTAATATACCTGCGCTTGCTGTAGGTACTCATGACAATCTCAATAGATAGGAGGCGAGGCCATTTGATGGAGGTGTACTGACTTGCCCTACGTATTTTTAAAGTCTTGAGTCAGAATGACCAGTCTATAACAGCTGGTGTTATAATGGACTGTGGTAGTGGAAAAGGAAGCAGGTAGATCTATAACAGAATCTGGGGGCAGAAAAGAAAGAGAAAAGGTTGACCAGAGATTATAGTAGATAAGGTATTGATTTCTAGAATTTTTTTCCAACCTCCTAACCACTTTGCCTTAGTTATCCTTTACCACCCAATCTGTGGGTTGTAATATCACTTGCTGTAAGTAGATGTTCTTCAGAATGAGTAGCTCATAAGGATGCATTCATTTAACCATTGGGATTTAAGTTGGCATGGTTGGTTCTGGCATCAAGACTAGTAAACTGAGGTCACTTTGAGAAATATTGTGGGAAACTAAAGTTGGGAGAGCCCATGGTAAGTAGATAACTGAATGGGAGTTATAGACATATTGGCAGGTGGCAGGGTTGGTATGAAGAGGACAGGGCATAAAGGGAAGAGGGAACTGATAGACAAGTCCTCTGAAAACTTCCTTTGAGGTTTATATTTTCCTTGAAAGCTGGCCCCTAATCACAGTTACTAAGGAAACTGGGTTAATTCAAATTGTAGATGCTCTAGCCTGAGATGCTTTGAATTTATTTATTCAGCTCAAGGCATTTGCTCTCTGTATATGTTATTTTAGGATTATGATGCCAGATGTTTCTTGTGCAGGATGCTGGCAGTGAAATTCTTCACATATTTACCTTTCAATTCCTATCTGGGAGGCTTTGACTGAATGCCACGTGACTGGAATTAAAATAAATACACAATCCAACTTTTTAACTTAAAATGTAATAACTTCTCACGTAGATATACTTATCAAACTTAATATCATTAAGAGTAGGCAGTTTTCGTACTTTTTGTTGACTCTATTTTTTCCACGATCATGCCCTGTGAAATAAAATTAAAAATATGTAATTACAGCCCTTTTGGTCGGCTGTTGACTATTTTGAGTTAAAAAGCATTCTGTGCTGGCAGCAGAAACATAGCAGCAGCGGTCTAATTTCCTCTAATCCACTAGGTGCCTGCTTAATTACAACCTTCCATTTACTGGCTCTTTGGCTGTATTCCATCTTTGCTTGTATATTTTTTTCATTCAGTTTATTTTCCATTTCTGTTTCATCGAGTGATGTATAATACAGACTGTGCCTGTTTTGCTCCCTAGCTTGCACACTTTCAGTTGAGCCATTTCTATATTTTGTTGTAGAATTGATTTTAACTTTTTTTTTTTGACTCAGGGAAGAAAGACATTTATAATAAAGTTTCGTCTTTCAAAGGATTTATTTAAATGGCAGAAAATTATAGGAAATACAAGAAGAATTTAAAAATCATTTCAACTGTCAAATTGCTGAGTAAGTTGGTAGAAAATGGAAAGAAAATGAAAAGGTTGTGGAAGAGTTTTGTGCCATGTGATCTATTTCATTAATTATTTTTAATGAAAGAAAAGACGTAGAACTAGTTCTCAAAACTGTTCTCTTGGGGGCTGGTCCTGAGGCCTAGTGGTTAAGTTTGTGTGCTGCACTTTGGCGGCCCGGGATTTCACCAGTTCAGGTCCTGGGCATGAACCTACCCACTGCTCATTAAGCCATACTGTGGCGGCGTCCCACATAAAAGAACTGGAATGAACTACAACTAGGATGTACAACTATATACTGAGGGACTTTGGGGAGAAGAAGGAAAAAAATCCAAAAAGATTGCTGACAAAATGTTAGCTCAGTGACAATCTTTAAAAAAAACCCCAAAAAACCTGCTCTCTTGTGTATGTACATGGATCATATAATTTTTCAAAACAACTAAATATGGAATGAAGTCAATAAATGAAAAATTCATTCAATATACAATTATAAGCACTTGATTATACGCATTTAATTGTATGCATGTAAAATACATGGAGTTTCTATACAGCTAAAGCAATTTTGTGGTTTTAAAATTGTGCATAATATTGTAGAGTCAATAGAATTAATGATATTGGGTCTTGTTTATAGTAAATTTATTCAACTTACTCAGGTTGTCGTCTACATGAAGGCAGGGACCTTGTCTAACTTCTTTAGTGTCATATTCTGAGACTGCTGCTAAATATAATGCCTGGCACAAAGTAAATTTCTAATAATATTTGACGTATATGGAGACAAGGATTCGGGTGAATTTTTCCAATGGTGGGCATGAAGAGACATTCACTTACAGATTTGGCAACAGTACACAGCCAGGTATATATAACGAAGTTTGGCCAAATGCAGAATACACTTAACCTCGTGAAGGCTGTTTTCAGCTGTTCTGAGGAGACAAATTCAGGAAGCTTAGAGAGAAGCAGAGAAAATTCTATCTAGGATCTTAGAATACAAATATTAGCTTTTTTTAGGTGAAAAAACAAAAGATGATGAGGAGTTGGGGAAGGGATCAAACAGAAAGGCAAAAAGGATTGCTTTAGGGGGATGAGCACGTTCTGTATCTTGACTGTGATGGTGGTTACATGTGTGCATACATTTGGCAAAACTCATAGAACTATACACTTAAAATGGATACTTTTAATTGTTTCTAAGCTATGTTCCTCAATACGGTTGATTTAAAAAATGTTCCCAAGCAAGCAAGCCGGTGAATAAATAAATAAATAAATAAAGTCAAACAAAATAAAGGTGATGCCTGATATTGTGCCTTTTAAAAAACTTCGGCCAGAAAAACATTTTGCATGACTGGAAGCCTGACCTGGAAATAATTTGTCAACTTGGAATTTGTTGACTGGAAAATCAATGACTCTGTCATTTTCATTTTACTCTTTCACTTTTTCTGACTATTAGCCACTACAGAAGCAATGCATAGAAAACATTAGAGCCCAGAAAGGACCAAGAAATCTCCTTAAGCTCTGTAATTACTGCTAGAGAATGGATTAGAAATTAGGGTCACGCCATATAACTTATTACCTTTCTGAACAAATATATTTTTGTAATGAATTCAAAATTCTATTTTTTTAAAACAAGATTTTTTTGATCTCTAATTTTACTGTCATTGCTCCCTTTTATTCAGTCACCCACAGACTTGCCTCATTTGCTGGGACTAGCTTAATATTTGGCTATGCTTTGAGGGTCTGTAGCATAAAGCCCTGTTTGACCTCAAATCATGCGATTCTTTAAGCTTTCCCATTGGAATGCAAGCTCACTGCTCTAACTTTAGTTCCTAGCGATGAAGTCATCATGTCATATGCTGTAAATAAATAACATGGATAAAATAAATTATTCTCTCCAGTGGATTTTCAGAACTTCCTTTGTAAGAATAATCAAGATCAGACAATTTGATTTTTTTTTTTGCTTACTACTATCTTCTACAAAAAAGTATGTAATGTGTTTTTATTTCATTCTTTGCCTCCAATATCTTAAGTTAGAATGCCAATTTCATTAGCATCTAGAATCTATAGGTAGGCTGGAGTGATGATTTTTCATACTTAGTGGTTGGCCACCAAAGTTCGAACACTCCTGCTCATGTTTGGGGGAGGGTTCTTCCTTATAAGTCCTGTCTTCTCAAAGAAGATATAGGAAATTTACTTTCCCAGGTTGCTTTGCAACTAGGTCAAGGAATTAGAAGGCTCTGCCAATTAGAAGCATCCATTCAAGAATTTGACTTGAAAGAGGAGCTACTATCATGTATTGGGTGTTACCTGATGTACTAAGCCATAAATTTGGTCACGTCCAGTAACCCTCCACCATCAAGTGAGTTCATCTATCCATTAATTTATGCCTATGATCTCATGGGAAGTTCCCAATGACTAACAGAGGAGGAAAAAAATTGAAAGTGATTTGATTTATAGAGCATCCTGCCTGATATATCAGAAACATGAACCTCTGCAAGGTTAGAATATTACTTAGCATGTACCTAAAAGACAGTGGGGAAGAATAAATATCCTGACAGAAAGAATTTTGAGCAATAGTCTCATTGTCCATTTGTCTTAGAAGGAAAAAATACCTGAGGTACCTTTCACACCCATTCATGGACACTAAATGATAAATTGGCTGGATTGGCATAGTCTTACTTAGAGGAAACAAGAATGGAGGATTGCTAGCTAGGCACTTTGGGGAAGAAATATTTAGATGGATTACAAAATGTATCTAGTTGTGAGATTGTTTTCCATGTGAATGATCAACTGAAGGCTCTCACTGTGAAGGAGATTATTAATATTTAGATAGAAAGAATGACCTAGCTAATACGTATCAATAACCATGCCAATACTGAATGAACTCATTCTTGTTTTCAGGGAGAAGGTTATGCACTGAATCAACATGTCCTTCCTTAACACCATCTGACCAGTTATTGACTATATTAGATATCCAGTTTGCCAGTGGTAGAAGCTTTGAATGGTAAAACTGTTAACCCCTGATATTAATACCCTACCTGAGGGCAGGGTATAAAATAGCCAGGAAGGAGTGGACAACTTACTAGGTTGAAGGTTGTTTATACTGAACCTATTCTACCATGAACTGGACAGTGATTTGACCTCAATGGAATAAATTAGTATTTTGGATTTGGATATTTGGATTTTGTTCACTCTTTTCCAGGACCAATATCTGTGGACTGATTGAATGCCTTGTCTGTCATTATGATATCCCATGTACCAGTACTTCTGACCATGAAATTAATTTTATGGAGATGGAATTAAGGCATAGATGTACACTCATTGGATTTAGA
Source organism: Equus przewalskii (assembly GCF_037783145.1). Lineage (NCBI taxonomy): Eukaryota > Metazoa > Chordata > Mammalia > Perissodactyla > Equidae > Equus > Equus przewalskii. The sequence continues at coordinate 71,596,778 of NC_091833.1, read as the reverse complement.
GGTCCAGCTTTGTCCTCTGTCACCCAAAAGCTTCTGGTCAGGATAAATGTGTATAAGATTATTGAAGAAATGTTATGCCACCAATATTATGAGGCTAGAATGTCATTTTGCAGAATGTAGCATATGCTATGTACCACTAAATACTATAGGGTGCTGTTTTTTCAAAAGATCTGGGAATAAAGGGACTGGGAATCAGAATATTATCTCTCACTTTTACGCCTTATGACCCATTAACAAAAATTATGGTTCTTGGTTTGTGACTTTGGCTTTACTGGTGTGGAAGTCTTAGTACCCAAATGAAGAATGCTTCCCCCATGGCACCCAACTATATTTCCATCCAACATGGAGCTGAGACTGCTTCATGACCTTTACAAGCTTCTTGTGCCATTAGATGTATAGTCCAAGAATGAGAGCTATAGTGTAGCTAGGGTGATTGACTCTGATTATCAAAGATAATAGGGGACTCCATACTAGGTACAAGTATGAATATCTGAAATACAGGAGATGTTTTTTGTCTTCACAGTGCTATTATAGCTAGTGGTGAAGTGAATGGAAGACTACCATAGACAGGTACACACAGGAAGGACCTCCTAGGCATCTCTACCTAAGGGATAAAATTTGGTTACCATGCCAAGTAAGAACTCTGAACAGTTGAGAAATTGGCTGAGGCAAAAATAAATCTAGAATACATGGTAGAGAAAGAAAGTCAAAACTTGACATAATGAGCACTTTCAGAAATGAGGAAAGTAGTATCCACTCATATTCCCTGCAGTGTCTTATATTAACATATTTTTAAATCTTTTTCTCCTTCCCTTTCCCCTATTCTTTTATATTTATATACTTTTATTTTGCAATTTAGTCCATAAGTTAGAGAATATAAAGGTGGCATTATGATGGACTTAGAAGAATGACTATCATCTAGATAGCTTAGATGGGGAATTGGATGCAGAAACCTATGAGGCTTTGGATTTTAGAGTGGGAGCACTGGTATTTTCACTGTAGGAAGAATAGTGACAATGTGTTAGGCTGGGACATTTTCTTGTTGGAACTTTAAATAAGGAAGAAAAATACCTGGTGATGTTGGGAGGTCAAGAAGTGTATAGAAGTGGATATCTGTCATCTTTTGCGGCCATCAGCATGTTTTGAACCCTCTTCCTATGGTTTTGAATTTCTGGTGTTATGAATCCTGCCCCTTCAAGGTGGAAGTTCCCCTTCCCAGATTCTCTTATAGCTCGAATACAGATATGTGACCAGAGTGCTAGCGATCAGACACAACACTCAAGAATTCTGTTTGGAAGGAGGCATTCATGGGATCTTGCTGGCAATTGTGGAGGAGCCTGGTGGAGAGATTTCAGTTTTTTGGAGCATAAGTAGCTGAAACCCTAATGGCTATGTCCATGATCAACCTTTAGTTTTTTTCTGGAATATATCCATGGCTCTGTAGCTTCTGAGCATGATTCCAGAGAATCTGGAGGCCACCTATTCATTAATAGATTCATTTCCTGTCTAACCTGCTAGAATGGGTTCTATCATTTGCAATCCTGACTGAAATATATGTATAAATGTATGCCACATGCATGTGCATGTATGTGTGTGCACATACATTTAGACACATACATAATATAAATTTTTCTCCATTTGTGTCTCTTTATATACAACATGCTCTCTAAACATAATGGAACTCAAAAGATAAATAATCTGGAAGAACAATACATATACATTCATACATATATGTGTGTATGTATGACAAAATTAATTTAGTTTGAATATTTCTTTTTTTAGAACTTCTAGTATGTAAGTTTTCAGACTATCTTTCATTTTTATACCTATTTGGTGAAACAAATTACTCACTTTCCACTTATCTTTATTGCAGAAAAAAATACATTCTGAGATTCTCAACCTCACTCAATTGAAACTTTTGAAATAGTGTCACAGGGTTTTTCCTTTTTATTTTTAATTTCAGGGCATCTCTAGCCTTATAAATCAATAGTACGAAAAATTCACAAATTCACTAAATAATGTATATCACATATATGACTTTCAGAACATTATTTCTTACTTATTTAAAACAATTTTTAATTGTTTGAAGCTACTATTTTCACTCTTTGCTTAGTGATCTGGAAAGTCCCAGCACTTACTGGTTTTCTTTTTGTATTCCAGTCATTCATATTTCTATTATGAAAGTACATTTATGTTTTTTAAACATACACCTGTATATGTTTGCTATGATTTCTTCTCATTGCTAAGCAAGCACAAGTTACTCAGTAACTGAATTGAGCACATTTTGAGTGAATTTGGGAGCACCTAAAACAACTAGTTTTTAATTATTTAAGCCATTATATCATGTCCAAGACAATCTTTTCACTTGTTCAGATGGCCTAAGCTAATAAACTGGCTGTTTTCCAGTGTGGTGCTTTCTCTGAATGCCAAGGTCCTCGTTCAGGATGTTATACTTCTCCAGCCATCATTACACTCTCGCACCTACATTAGGAATCTGAGAGGCATCAAGTTTGTGCAGGTTTATAAGCTTAAGTTACTCTTGTATTAATTTTGTAGTTTAGGGTGGAATCTATTCACAATTAAAGAGGGAAAAAAAACCCCCAAACAATAGAGAGGCTTTCCAGAATGTCTACCCTTCAGGCCCTTTGCCATTCAAATATTTCTTCTGGGCTTTCTGCCTTTATTTCCTCTGGTTTCTAATGCTTTCTTTCATTCAAGAGGAAGCATGTCCTAGGTGGACAGATCCTGCTGTCTTCAAGGCACACAGGACAACACAAGTGAGTCTCAAAGGGTTTGGGAGAAGTGTCAGGAGCCTGGAAAAAATCTCGCTGTTCTCACTGGAGTTTGTGTACACTCATGTCATCTGCAGGGATTACGTACGAAAGAACAGAAATTCTCTGCTCTGCTCATGGGCTGCTCAACAGGCAAAGCACTAAATCTCCTGGTTCCCTTCTACTCGTGGATTTTAATTGATGGGGCTCGTACACAGAATAAAGCCATTTTGGCAAAATGACACGTGCTGGCATTTAAACAAGAATGGCAATTTTAATTTTATTTTCATTCCAAATTTGAAAGAAAAAAATTACAAAGAGAAAAATGCTGCTGTTTTGTCAAACAAAAAGTTTTTTTTTTTTTAATTTGATTTCCAGGAATAAAGAAAAAAAATAATTAAAACAAACTTGACTATCTTCTTTTAAAGCGGTTTGTTAATAAGCTTTGGCTTACAATTTCAATCTGGAATTTCCCTAGACTACCCTACTTATGATACAGGCTGGATTTTATGGCAGCGTTTTATGTGCCTGGTCTACATTTTAAAGCCCAGCCCTGTTGTTTAGGCCCAGAAATGGACACAATTTAATTCTGTTTATTGTAGAAATCAAGTGCTTTTGGAGAGAGTCTTGTGAGCAGCTGTTTAATATTGTCTTTCTGCTAATATAGAGGTTCATTTTTCTTGTCCTCTGAGGAAAAAGCAATTCATGAGATTTCTGGATCGTCTTTTATACAGAAACACAGGTCTGCTGCCAGGATTTAGCAGCAAAAATGATTTGCTGTTAATTGGTGGGGCTGGCTGTCTTTGACAGGTGTCAATTTAAGACCTGCACTCCAGTAGGATTTGTAGGGATTCTGCAAAGAAGAATCAATAATCAAAAGAAAAAAGAAACCACCATTTTTTTATACAATTTCCCAGGTACTTTTTAATCTTATGTAGCTAAATTCAATATGAGGTAAGTTTTTGGAATGAGGGTGGGCAAGGATTATTTGCCTTTTTTCAGAGACTATTGTCAACCTGAAAAAGAGAAGCCAGTTTAAGAGACAAAATGTTTATTTGGGATCAAAGAATTGCAATTTGGGGAGCACAGAATCAGGTAGAAACCCAATTAGTGTCCAGCTAGGGAGTAAAAGTCAGGGGCTTTTAAAGGCAAAGAAGGGAGGTTGTATTACAAAGAATTTTAATTGGAGTTGGAGGCAGAGAGCTAGTCTTGGCTAAACATTGATTCTCTATTGATTTTATCTTCAGAAAGTCCATGATCCTCAGTCTTTGTGGTCAGGATGTCCATTTTCCTGCTGACGTCTCAAACGACTCTAAAACCATTGTTGTTTGGCCCAGTCCAAAGGTTTGGCACAGTCCGATGTTCAAGACAGCAAGGCAGTGTCTCTGGAAAGGCAGCTCTGACTTCATTTTAAAATGGCTTCACTAAAGTCAACTCTTACGCTGTGTTCAATAGTTAAGGAAATTTAAAATTTTCTTCTGAAAACAATACAATTAAAATAATTCAATACAGTTAAAATAAGTTTTGAGGTGAGATTGTGGTTTTAATAATTGTACTTATAAAAGATAGTAGTTAGATATGCACCTATATTCTTTTATGGAAAAGAAAATGTTTAATAAGAAAATTTAATCCCTGAGAATTATGGGATCCCAAGGAAGCACACAACCTCAAGATCTCAGAAGCAAGGAGGTTGGAGCAAAAGGGAGAATAAACTTGGTGACCTGATGACCATGGTGCTGTCATCTCTACCCTGCACTATCTATTAGAGAGAATTTCAGTTTTTTTGTTTAACCCTATAAGGTCTGTTTATTTGTTTGTGTTGTTATATAAAGGTGAACCTAACACTAACTGACACATATATCCAAGCACATTGGGGTGGACAAACAGCATGAATCAATCTGTCTGTCTCCCTCCTCCCCTCCTCCCTCCTCTGGCCCCTCCTTTTAGGTTGGGAAGATATATATGTATATATCTGTAAGACACAGGCATGTATATACCAAAATACACTTCTAATAAAAGGAAATGAAGCTTGGCTTCAAGCTGTGGTCTCTGCATTCACATGTTTCTCTCCTGCACAGATATTTTATCAGTATGTATCTTTTATGTGCTTGATCCCACAGTTTTTTTTTAATTGAAGACTAGATAGATGATGAATGAAATAATATGAAAAAACAAGACCTGACACAGAGTGGCAGTCAAAAAAATCTTATTTCCTCTTTCTCTTTCCTCTAGGAAATGAGGCAATGGTAGAGTTCACAGAGTTCACATCAAGACTGGGAGCCCTTTTTAGGCTTTTTGAAGGTTGTGTTATTCTTGTATGTGTCTTCAAATGAAGTCAGTGATAGTAATATGTAGTTCTGCTGTAGAATACTATTTGGGAAGAGGGAGAAATTAAATTTATATCCCACATTTGCAAGCACGTTCTCTTCAGTGGAATGGAGATAGGAATCAAATTAGCTGATGTCTTTTAAAAGACAGTACAACTTCTGTTCCAAGAATTTTCTAATCTCTGACAAAGGAGATCTTTATCAGCTTATAAGAATCTTAGCATTCCTAATATATGTATAGGATACATATATACTCTTCAGTATTTTTTTTTTCTTTTTCTCCCCAAAGCCCCCCAGTACACAGTTGTATATTCTTCGTTGTGGGTCCTTCTAGTTGTAGCATGTGGGACGCTGCCTCAGCGTGGTTTGATGAGCAGTGCCATGTCCATGCCCAGGATTCGAACCAACGAAACGCTGGGCCACCTGCAGCGGAGCGCACAGACTTAAACACTCGGCCACGGGGCCAGCCCCTACTCTTCAGTATTTTATGTGAGGAATGGCAATTCTGTTTTATTGTACGTGAAGAAATTGGGCTTTCTTTACTTGACTGTTTTAATCTGCTTTCACAGTTTAGTTTAGGAAAAAGCTATCACGTGAACCATTCACTTTTCACCTTCTTGAACTGCCATGTGGGAATGTGTTTAAAATAACTTGAACTTTATACATGAGCATGATCCAACCTTAGCCTTGTCCTGTATTTCAAAAAAATGTGGGTAATTTTCATCAATTACTTTTACATATGTTTCTGGTCCTCTGTTATGGCTATATCAAGAGGCAAAATTTGTGGAAATAATACCAGACAGTGATCCTATTTTAATGAGATTTTCAGTCTAATTATATGTGCTCCAGAGGTTCAAATAACATTTGGATCAACTGCCAAATTTTTTGGGTGCTTAGCTGAGCTGAACTTCTGAACTTCTGAACAAGTTCACTTTTTCGTGTTGAAAGTCTCTTCTAGAGAAAGTAAATCTCTTGGTCTGATCAAGAGTTATTTATAATTTTTTTTACAGTCTAGTCTGCTACATCTGACCTCTATGTACCTTTTCTGCTTCGTTTACTGGTAAGGAAGTGGAACCGTTAGTTCAGAAAATGCAGGTATTTCTTTCTAAGGTGGTAATGTATATTTTGAATTGTGTCCTGTTATGTTCAAATGGGGAAAGAAAAAATGTCCTTTTTTTCGTTTTCATAATTTACGCTAAATTAGGCTCTGGCCAAATGATGTCACCTCTGACTGTAAAAGATAATGTTTTCCAGTTAATAGTAACAATCAAGCTTTATATAGATTTTATTTTGCCCTCCACATTTGTTTTAATACACATGTGATCCTAACAACTCCCTGTGAAATTTCTTATTAATCTCATTTTACAGGAAGAGAAAGTCTTGGAGGTTTAATGACTGGTTGAGCATCTGGGTTAGTTCTTGAACTGAGATCTTCTGACTTTTGGGCCATTAAGCATCTCACTGGACCACAACTACCTCTAACCTCGTGTGATCAGTCTTTTTCAAGAGACAGAGCAAAACGGTGACTAATATGGAAACAGCTAGATTTTATCTTGTGAGGTGCCAAGTGGTAAGTTTAAGTAGAGGTAAAGCATGAGGGAGCTCAGCCACAAGTAAACTGAAGCGATGGGGGAGCAGGAAGGTTATGACTGAGAGACAGTCCCTCCGAAGACACAGAGGAGGTGGCCCTGGTTTCCTAGTTTCTAGCACCAGTCTGCAGCCCACCTGAATCACAAGATTCCTCTCTACAGTGTTTCTTTTTTTGAAGGAAGTAAAAAGAATAAAAACGTAAGACTCTGATGTTCTCAGCTGAGTGACAGATTCAAAGACCATTTGTAATTTTGCTTTCATTCTTAGAAGATGAAAGAAATAGCTCTATTTCTTTCCACTAATATCTCTGCATGAAGAAAATTAAAAAAGTCTCAAATATTTGAGTGATTTAAGTTGAATCTAGAAAGTAACCATTCAAATTGTGTCATAAATCTAGTTAATATATTATTATTATTATTATTATTTTCTGGGAAGATTAGCCCTAAGCTAACATCTTTGATCAGTCCTCCACTTTTTTGCTGAGGAAGACTGGCCCTGAGCTAACTAACATCTGTGCCCATCTTCCTCTACTTTATATGTGGGACACCTGCCACCATATGGCTGGACAAGCAGTGTGTAGGTCCACACCTGGGATCCAAACCAGCGAAGCCCAGGCCGCCAAAGCAGAATGTGCGAACTTCACTGCTGTGCCACTGGGCTGGCCCCTTAGTTAATATATTATTATGAATTACTGCAATTGTTTGAAAAATATCTCTCTGGCTGAATTCAGCCATGTAAAAGAGTCTGCATACTGAGCTCAGACAACTATTTGCTCTCCTCTGAGGATTCTACTAAAAGTTACAGAAAATCCTTAACAAAAACAACAAGCTACATTGTCATTAGAAATCAAGAAAATTTTCCACCAGCACAACAAAGGTTAAAGGGATTCCTAGAAAATAGAAATCAAGTGACAAGACAGCAGGAGAAAGAAAAGAAAACTGTGACCCTGGGCACTAGCCAGAAGCATAGATCTTCTCCAGAAACGCCAAGGTCAGAATCACCCTGTCCAAGTGAGAGCGGGCCAGGCAGCAGTCAGCGCAGTGATTCATTAAAGAACTGCCTCTTTCTTTTGCGTGTAAATAGAGGCTGGCAGCACTGACTTTTACCCTTAGGCTCAAGCCAGGGAACTGCTCTAGAAAGAGTTTGGCCTCAGGGGTGAGTCCACAGGGTCCTGAGAGAGAAGCACAGCAGAACTTGAGGTAAAGAGAGATTTGAACAATGGATGCAGGCAAAAGAGGCCCCCCATGGCTCCCTCCAAAAACCCCTGTATACCCTTTTTAATTTGTAAAATGTTGTTGAGGGGAGAGGGCATTTTCCGTTGCCTACCTAGGTATTCTTTATCTGTATACCCTATTGGCAAAACTGTCAAAAGGCCCTGCCCAACAACCTCAAACCACCAATTAGTGTCCACCATTCAAGGGATGTGGCCTGTCGAGGGGGAAAAAAAAAATCTCTATCTCTAGCTCTAGCTTGTCATAATCTATATGTAGAGGATCTCCATGCAAGCCTACTACACTAATTAACTTAATACTTCCTTTGAAATAGGAACTGACTCCATAGGTAGTAGGTACATTAAAAAAGGAAAATTCGTGGAGTATAATCATAAGAGCAACTTAATTTTTATCTTCCACTGTCCTTTTTATCCCACTGGTCAGGCAGGGTAGGGCTTTCCTTATGCTTCGCTGAAAACTCATAACTTTTCTAGCCACTCTTCATCGATAGAAAGTATTTTGGTCTTAGTAAATAGCAAAACAAGTCCAGATTCATGGCCTTAAAGTCTCTGGTTCACTATATTAATTGAAACTGCAATATTTATTCAAAGAGAAGATGTCCCATGGTGCCAGCCCAGGGGCCGTAGTGGTTATGTTTGCACCCTTCTGGGGTTCACGGGTTCAGATCCATTGTACCAACCTACACGCCGCTCATCAGACCATGCTGTGACAGTGTCCCACATGCAAAAAATAGAGGAAAATTGGCACAGATGTTAGTTCAGGCACAATATTCCTCACATACAAAATAAGATAAGACTTCCCTGTTCCCTCAGCTTTCTGTGGGTGGGCTGCCTACTTTTAGGGAATTCAATTCTTTTCCCTTTTTTTTCTCTCTCTCCTCTTTTCCTACTGATAAGCTTCTGTTTCTGAACTTTCAAAGGTATGAGAGGAAAGACAATGGGAAAATATTACATACTTCATAAGGTTGCTGTGAGAAATGAACTAAATACCATATTTAATGGAATCTAAGATGCTAATGATTATAAATTACATTTACTTTATATACCATCAAGAAAGGGAAAACAAAAGTTGCCAATTAAACTATGACACAATACTTTTTTGAATCAGTTCTACTGTTTATTTTTTAATTATTGGAAGAACTCTTTAATTTATTTATACATAGTTTTTTGATCATTCTACTAAGTATATAACAAAGGAAAGTATAAGTGAAATAAACTTATTAAATCTTCTTCACATTCAGTCTAACATGCTTGAAGCACTTTTTGACTATCACTGGTGTCTGTGTTTTTCTACATCATTTTCTTTTCTGTGCCATGAATATTGTTAGTGCTATGGCATTTCTTAAAAGAATGTCCCATTACCATTTATGGTATTTTCTTCCAAGTAGCTGATACTCTTTCTACAGGTTTTGATGAAGGTACATTCTTAACCTTATCAGAAGGTATCAATGAAAGGATTTCGGACAACAATTAAGGCTCATATTTCTTCCTCAAAAGATCCTTAAAGCGTTTATTGATTAAAGTATTTAGAGGGACAGTTGTCCAGTCATGCCATAGAGCAACCAAATAAAGGTATGCACAGACAATGACAACTGTGCCATAACTGGAAAATAGAGAATCATAAAACTCTACTGATTGTAAGATGCATCTGAGTTTCAGAAGTGCTACATTATGAGAATGTGGACATCTTGAAATTGATGAAATGTGATACATGCACACATGGATATATGTGGTATGTGTGAACAGTGTCTGGAAAATATTAATCCCTCTATATGTATTAGTTATAATTACTGTGATGATTATTATAACTTGAAGGATACTCCAAAAGAATGGTTTTGTGTGCTCTGGGACTGGCATGTATTTAAAACTAACTTTTTCCATTGCAGGAAATTTTGTACGTATTTTGAAGAATCCTTTCTTGGAAAAATTTGACTACACATCTATGATATGGTTGATGCATTTTTTCTAGCTGCCAACTGTCCACATATATGCTTGGTTAGTCTACTGCACATATATTCTTTCCTGTAGGCTCATAGCACCCTCTAGGACAGTCCTTTTGGGTAGGATTTAGCATGCAGCAGGTCCATGAGAAATACTCAGGAATCCTGTATCCAACCTACTCTGGAATTAGACTGATCTTAAGGTAATATGTCCTCTTCTTTTCCCCCTTCCAAAGCAGCTGATCAATTTGATACTCTGCACCTGTATTTTCAGATTATCGGTCACATCCAGTCCACTGTCCCTTAAATCCACTCTCTTCTCCCCTCCCCCAACTTAGAAACATCCTATAGACAAAGCTTGAAGGCTTAATTAGGATTACAGTGATGTAATTATACAAAAATTTGACAAACTGCTAACAATGGTGACATTTGTGGGCTGGGACTCGAGGTACATGTGGCACATGTAGGGAGACTTTTGTGTTTCATTTTAAACTCTTCTGTACAATTTGGAAAAATAATGCCAAATGTAATGAACACGTAAGAAAAGGAGTAGAATTGTATCTATGGACAATTCATAGACACAATTCATCTGATTCATCTCTTGTCAATATCACAGTAAAGGATATAGCTGCCTAGTTTCATTCCAATCTTAGTTAGATGCAGTCTTCTCCGGCTGATTCTTCCCTTAATGTTCCATATTTCCCCCACGTGTCCATGGCTTCATGCATGCTATTCTTTCTGCATGAAACATGTAATTTCTAAATAGGCCCTGACATGTGTCTACTCCTTCTTCATGACTACATTATTGTATTACCTCCTTTAGAAGGTTCTCCTTTCTTTGCCTCTGTGCTTTTCTTTGTAATAGCTTTTAACATACTATATTATTTGCATATAGAAGAATTATAATAACAATTACACCTATAAAAACATTAAGTTGGTTAAAGAAGCTTTTGAGTTTTCAGGTAGTTCAGCTATTTCCTCTTAATGGAAGGCTAATACTGGTTACTATTCATTTTTTCCAATTCCAGTTCCAAGCATAAGGCCTGGCAAATAGTAGGTATACAGTACTTATTTACTGAGAAAATCTGAATGGACATAATCTTGCTAAAAATACAGAATCATTTAAAGATTTTATTTGTTTTCCTTTTTCTCCCCAAAGGCCCCTGGTACATAGTTGTATATTCTTCGTTGTGGGTCCTTCTAGTTGTGGCATGTAGGACGCGTGGTTTGATGAGCAGTGCCATGTCCACACCCAGGATTCGAACCCACGAAACACTGGCCCACCTGCAGCGGAGCGTGCAAACTTAACCACTTGGCCACGGGGCCAGCCTCTCCTGCTCAATATTTTTAGTCAATAACTTTGCTGAAGCTATAGAACATGTAACAATTTGCATTGCTGGATGACAGATTATTGGGAAGGAATACACTAATAACCATTGTTAATGTGGACAGGAGATAGAGCATCGGACAAAACAAACAAGTCCTTGCTCTCATGGACTGTATATTCTTCAGGGATTTTAGCTTAACTGCTATTTGTCATATGCCTTCCCGTGTGACTTGGAAAAGTGATTTTTCCTCGGAGTTGGCCCAGGGTTTGAGTGAGACCAAGGCGTGGAAAGGTGATATAATCCTGTTCTTCAGGCAACAGATACTTTGTAAATAAGTTGTTTTTCAAATTGGGGTCACCTCAGGTCACTCTTGGGAACACGAGTGGTGAGTGAGCTCAGCACCTAGTAGCCAGCACTAATACCACATTTGGGAGATTTTGCTGCAGCAGCTGAATCAACAGCTGGGCTTCTAAAATCCCTAACTTGCACAGAGGATTTAGCTTTCTCACCCACAAAATTACGGTCCTATATTTACCATCTGTGTGTCACTTTATATTTATGAAATTATAAAAAAAGGGGATTTATTGGGAAAGTAAAGAAATATTTTTGAAAATAAATTAAAGCATGGATCTGTAGCTTAGAAATGCAGTTCTCGATAAGACACGATCTATTAGACATAACAATAGCTCATTAACAAAGAATAGCTATCAGGCAATAACTTTTCAGAGGAATCATTAAAAAAAAATCATGAGCTATTGAAAAGGCTATCTATCCCATTTACCAATAATAGCAGAAAGCTTTCTAAATTGCTACAGAGTTCATCCAATACTTTATTCTCTTTAACTATATCAATGTTAACATACAATGGAAAGAAAAATGAAATCTAACTTGTTGGCACCTTTAAATGTCTTTTGTTTTTTGTGTTGTATACAAAGGACATTATCTTCTTGCTAGAGGGTTTGAAGCGAAGGAATGGCTGCCAAAATGCAGGTCACTTTGTCAGGTATAGGACAGTCTGAGAAACAGGGAAACCTGATTCTCCCAGGCTAATGCACACAGGTGAGATGCAAATCTCCCGCCAACTGTTCCCAATGGAGTCCTTAGCCCGCCTTTCCGTAAATAAGCAGCCTTTCTGAGAAAGAGTTTCTAGGCATTGTGCTGCTATTTCTGAGTGGTATTAGCCTGCAAGAGAGGAAAGAGTAATAAAAGAGGAAGTGTTCCCCACGCAGGCCATGACTATGGACGGAGACATGGCGCTGGTCTAGGGAGCAAAGGGCTTGACTCCTGTGTGCTTCTATGGAGAAGCATTTCGGTTCTCATATACACTATTCTCTTGATAAGTAATCAGTGAGTTATTTTTATGTCTCTGCAGTATGGTCATCTCAGACTCACTGTTTATAGTATTTCGCAGCTAGGAGAGACCTTTGAGATGAACCTCTTACAGAGGAGAAACATTTTTACATATGCCTTTTTCCAGAACTGTAGCATTTCTTATTGCAAATGACTGAGTTCAAGTGGCAGTGGAGGTTTTTTTTTTTTTTTTTTCTAATTTGAGTTTGGTGAATTATCAATTCAAATACGCTCCTTAGTTTGGGAAAGAGAAAAATCAAGTAGAACACTTCTCTAAATGTTTGGTTAGTCTTTTCTCCAGATTTTGGATCTAAATTAACATTAACTTTTACAAAGACACATTTTCTTTCTTTCAAAAGATCTTTAGGTTATTACTCTGATGTTAAAGTTTATAATCAGAGATGATTTTGTTTGTTTTTTGTAAGAGATTTCCAGTGTCATTAATCCCACAAATGTATGGTCCTAATTTAAAATAATTTTTCTGAAGTAAAAATAAGCAATTCTGTCACTGTGGTACTTCAAAGGAAAGGGCAGTCTTCCAAGTGAATTATAAACAAATTGACCCTCTTAAGATTTTCATTCTTATCTAAAAACTCATTCTTTGCTAGCAAGCCTCATGATTTTTTGTGGCTAGGAAAGCATAGTTTTTAATGTTCCATTATCCTCAGCCTTCCTGATCCAGACAAGTAAATGCAAGCCCATGCCTCATGAAGAATGATTGATTTAGTTACATGGGCATAATTGCTCTATTAGGAAGAATCAGTTCGTTAAAGCTTAGGGGAATGAGTAAGTTAGAAAGAGGTGAGGCTTGCTAGACTTACCTTGACGTGGAGACAATCAAATGAGGAGAAATCAATTGGCATCTATTTAATACTCTATGATGTGTGAAAACTATTCTGAGAAATTAAGTTGCTTTTTCTCTTTTGTCATTCAAAAGAGAGAAATCAGTACTTTTAGTCAAAATGTGCATTGCACTTATAAATAAACGTAAAATGTGATTTCAAGTTATATGAAGCTTCTTTAGAAACCGAACTTCATTCTAATATATATTTTGTAAATACTGTCAGTACAGACTCTTTGTAGATAGGTCTGTTTTACCCAGGTTTAACAAAGGCCAGTGGGGCATCTTACAGAAACAAGTTGACATTGTAAAAGTAAAGAAAATTGTATATATGTATATAGATTTTTCCTAGTTTTTGCAAGGATTTGATTTTTCCCAGAAATCCTATAAATTAGCCATTCTATTTAATCCTCCTTACTCATGGGGAAACTGAGTCTCAAAGTCATCTTGATTGTGGGTACCAGACCTGCACTTGATTCCAGGCCTTTTGGATCTTGACAGTATTTCAGGTTATCCCACTTATTTTATACATAATGAAACTAAAATTTCAAGATTTCTGGTTTGCTCAAGATCATAGCTTTAATTGACTTATTAAAATAAGCTTTATTGATTTACTTAAGAATTCATCAGTACATTTTATTACAAAGAATTTAAACCACAAAGATGCAAAAATGAAAACAGGAAGTCACCTTTCTTCCCTACTCTATCTGTAACCTTTTCAGGTTGCTGTGAATCATTTCAGACACAGGTCTATTGATTTAACCATAAGGGAACATGTATACACACACACACACACACGCCCTCTCTCACACGGTGTCTGATTCATTTATTTATAAATGAATGGTAATTTTCATCTTTTTTTGCAGCCTAATTTTTTTAGCTTAATAATACATGCAGAGAAACTCTTATATTTAGAATAGCTATCCTATTCTTTTAAATTACTACATGGTTTTGCTCAATATAGATAACTCATGTAACCTTTATCATGTTTTGATGGGCATCGATAGTTTCTAATTTATTTTCTTTAAATAAGTGGATAGCGTGTACACATCTTTGTAAATATATTGGAATATTTTAAAGAATAAATTCTTAGAGGTGATAGACACTGGAAAATTGCCTTTCATCGAGGTTCTACAAATTTTTACTCAAGAAATTGTTGCAGGAGGTCATCGAGAGGGCATGATCGCCAGCTTACCCAAGAGCTGGAGCTGGGCAATCAGAGGATCCTTACTCCTTCCTGTCTTTGTAATGTACGTTGTGCCCACCGTTCCCATAGCCAGAGCAGGTTCAAGGACTTAATCTCGAGAGAGTAAAGTATTGTTGAGAACTTCGGGACTGAATATGTGACTTAATCCAGTTAAGGCCTCTTTATAAACTTTTAAGATTCTAGCTGGTGGGTGTCGAGTTCTACTTGTCTTGCGGCCGCCTAAGACAAGCCTCATCCATAAGTTCCTTTGCTTGTTAAACCTGCCACCTACCAGTCTGGAGTGGTCTGTCTCCTTTGTTGGTCTCTCCTTGCCCTCTGTGTATGGGGGCCAGTTTCAGATTTCACCTGGGAAGCTCCTGGGTTTGCCACCCAACATAAATCCACCAACTTGCTATATTGAAAAGTATCTATTTTAAATTTTTATTTATTTTTTCAAAGGAAAATGGATATCTACTTTTTAAAAAAATTATTAAGTATATCTAAGCAAATTTTCATTTGTTTAGTGGCTACTTCTGTTCCTTTCACTGTGAAAATAACTGTAAATAAACTTAGTCCATTTTTTTCTATTGGGTAATTTATATTTTCCTTTTGACTTTTACAAGTAATTTACACATAAAGAATATTAATCTATTGCTTATCTAAGTTAAAAATATTTTCTTTCATTTTGACATTGGACTTTTAATTTTTTTTTTTTTGAGGAAGATTAGCCCTGAGCTAACAGCTGCCACCAACCCTCCTCTTTTTCCTGAGGAAGATTGGCCCTGAGCTAACATCCATGCCCATCTTCCTCTATTTTATATGTGGGACACCTGCCAAAGCAAGGCTTGACAAGCAGTGCGTAGGTCCACATCCGGGATCTGAACCACTGAACCCTGGGCTGCCAAAGTGAAATGTACGAACTTAACCGCTGCACCACTGGGCTGGCCCCTGGACTTTTAACTTTTTAATAATGTCTTCTATATTTTAAAAGTTTTATATTTTTATGTAACTCAGTAGGTCATCTTTTTCCTTATGGCTTCTAAGTTCCGTGTTATGCGTAGAAAAAATTTGTTACCTCCAAACTAATTAAAAATAAATCATCCATATCTTTCATAAATTCAGCTCTTTAAGCTACTAACATTTTCATTAGTGTAATGTAAGGTAAAGTGTGGTAAGGATTTCACTCTATTTTTTTCAAAAAATTCTAAACAATGATCTGTAACTTATTTGTTAAATAAACTGTGCCTTCTCTACCGATTCCAAAGATGATAATGTACTAAATTCTTATTTACATATAACATGAATCTGTTTCTGGAATCTCTGTTCTGTTCCTCTGCTCCACTTGACAATATCTATTCTCAATACCTTGTTTTACTCTATATTTCCAGAAGCTTTCACTACAGCATGTTACCACACATTATTCCTTTTTCCTCCAACTTGTCTATTTTCATGCTTTCTTCTCTGTAAAGATCTTCTATTCATTAGCATCAACTTTTCAAATTCCATGAAAAAGTTGAATTTTAGTTGGAATTTCATTTGTACATGAATTTGGAAAGAATTATTATCTTCATGCTGTTGACTTTTCTCATCTGGGAATATGTTATGTATTTCCGTTTATTTAAGAGAGTGTGTGTGAGGATGTCTGTGTATCCTTCAGTACATTTCATGGTTCTTTTTTATTATTTCTCATTCAAGTCTTGTAGATTTCTTATTAGTTTTATTCCTAGAAATTTTATGTTTTTTAAAATTTTGCCTCTTTCTTTATTGAGATATAATTGACATATAACATTGTATAAGTTCAAGGTGTATAACACGTCGATTTGATATTTATATATTGCAAAGTTTTCTGTTCTATTTTATTCAGTCTTTGTTCTCTTTGCTTTTCAGTTTTCAATGTTTCTATTGATATGTCCTCAAGCTTAGAGAGTCTTCCCTCAACTGTGTCCAGTTTACTAATACGCCCGTCAAAGGTATCCTTCATTTCTGTTACACTGTTTTCTATCTCTAGCATTTCTTTTTGGTTCTTTCTTAGGATTTCTCTCTCTCTGCTTACATTGCCCATCTGTTCCTGAATGCTGGCTACTTTATCCATTACAGCCCTTCCCATATGAGTCATAGTTTTAAATTTCTGGTCTGATAATTGCAACATCCCTGCTATGTCTGGTTCTGATGCTTGTTCAGTCTCTTCAAACTGTTTGTTGCTTTTTAGTATGCTTTGCGATTTTTTTCTTGATTACTGGACATGATGTATTGGGTAAAAAGGAACTGGGTAAATAGGCCTTTAGTAATGTGGTAGTGAGGTGTGGGGGAAGGGGAAGTGCTCTGTAGTCCTGTCATTAGGTTTTGGTCTTTTAGTGAGCCCATGCCTATGGACTGTGTGCCTCACAAGAGATTCTCATTTATTTTCTCTCCCCTTAGTGGGGACAGGATGGTTAGAGTAGGCCAGAGTTGGGTATTTCCCTTCTCTTACATGAATGAAGGCTAAAGCTGGAGTTAGAAATTTACCTTCCCCAGATCAGTTAGGCTCTGATAATACTGCAGTAGGTTAGGCTCTGGTTAACTAGCTTCCCCTTAGGGCAGGCAGGCCTTGTTAAGAACAGGGTGTTCTGGTGTAATTTAAACTGGCTCCTTTTCCCATCCCCCTGCTGGAATTCCAAGAATATTTTCCTCTGATATATAACCATGGGAATCTGGTCAAGCTCCTGGAAGTCAATCTCACAATATTGTGGGGCTCCCCTATGACTGGGTCCCTTTGGAGTTTTTAACTGTCAGAGTTGTTCCAGCAGTCCGTCAATTACAGTTCAGGTTTTCCTACCCTGGGCAATGCTTCCTGCAGTGTGAGTCTTTGCTCCAGGAAGCCACCATTTCCTGTGTTTGTCTGTCTGTCTCTCCAGTCTTGAGGGCTGCAGATTGCTCTGTGTCTTCCCCTCTCTTAAGGATCCTAGAAGAGTTGTTGATTTTTCAGTCTGTTCAACTATTTGCATATTAGGATGGATTGGCAACTTCCAAGCTGATGGTATGTTTTCTTTTACATCGGGTTGTTGTTGTTTATAGGGAAACTATTGATTTTCACTGCTGACTAGCGTATGGTGTAAGGGAGGAAGGGCTATTCCTCTGTGCTCTAAGTCCTTCTGGCTGGTCTAAGAATTAAATTGACATGGGACAGAATAACAGGAGAAAATCAAACAAAGTTTAATAACAAGTATACATGGGAGAAACCCAGGAAAACTGAGTAACTTGCCAGAACAGCTGAGGCTGCAACCTTTAATACCATCTTCAGCTGAAGACAAAGAAGGATGTTGGGGTGGTGTTTTGGGACTTCAAAGGGGATGAAGACAATTTACATGGAGATGGAAATGCAAATGTTTGATGAACAAGTGTTTGCTGGGTCATCTATAGATAATGTGACCCAAAAGACAGAACTTTGGTAAAAATGGGCCTACTGGTGCCTTTCTGTCTGTCACAACTATTTTACATTATATTATAGTTATCTTATGGTATTAGCTGCTTCCTGGAACAGGACTCCTATCTTAAATTCTTTTAGGGAGTTAGGGTGAAGGTCAAAGTTTCTTTCAGAGTCTTTTTTTCTTAAAAATAATCAAGCCAAAGCAACATATTTTGGGGTGGCCAATTCTGATCCCCTACAGTGGCAATCTTAATAGCTAGTAGATCTAATAGTGCCAGAATTTATATTTTTATTTTTAAGGTGGAAAATTATGTCATCTGAAAAACTAATTTTCATTTTCTTTTTTAAGCATTCATACTCATTATTTTCACTTAGCATATTGACTAGACTTTCATTATCCTGTTCTTGAATTTAGTAGAAATTCTTCTTATAATATTTGCTCTCCCTGTATTTTATAATGAAAACTAATTGACTTTAGGAATATGGAATTTGATTATTTCATTTTTATCTCCAAACATCATCGTGGTATAATTGTGTATAATAATCATTTATACTTTTTAGATTTCCATTATATCTGTAGTTATGTTTGTATAGGTGCCTAACAATACTTTTTATCTTCTCTTTCTCTCTCGATAAAAATTGAAAATACGGTATTTATCATTTAGTATTGTAATTTTATAAGAGACAGTTTGGTTTTATTAATGTCTTGTGTTGTTTACTCTCTATTTAATTTGCTTGCTGTGTTTGTTTTCCAGTTCAAGAATTTGTGCTTTAAGATTCATCAATTTCTTTTCACATTTTTAAGTTCCTTTTCTTATATATCTGGAAATATCTCATTTTTGGGGGTTGTTTTGACTGAATTCAAAGTTCAGAATTAAATAATTGGTGTTATGTTCCAGAATTTAATGTTACTGATGGAAAGATATTAGTATGATTCTCATTCTTTGTAAGTATCTTGTGCTACAAGAAAAGAGAAAATCCTCCAAAAAGGCCAGTTATAAAGTGCAAATGAGGGAAAGCCAAATGATTAATAGTTATGTGAAGAAATGCTCAAACTTATTTGTAATCACATAAATTCAAATTAAATTGTGATATTACTTTGTACTCATCAGATTGGGAAAAAATGATATGGCTTTATAACTCAGTGCTGGAAGATATTTAGATAGAAAGGAATCTATATATTGATGTTGAAAGTGTGAATTGATCCAACCTCATTGTTGAGATATCTCATACCGCTTGGTGAAATTAAGTATGCACACCCTACAACCCAGCAATGCAGCTCCTTGGTGTATATCCCAGAGAAATTCAAGACAGAATATAAGGAGACGTGGACAATGATTTGTAGTAGCAAAAGGTTAGAGGCAATCTAACTGTCACTGGGAGAATGGACAAGTGTAATGTGGTGGTAATGCTCTACAACACATCATGCAGCAGCTAGAGACAATGACTAGATATACACACAGAACTTGAGAACTCTTACAACATATCATGCAGCAGCTAGAGACAATGACTAGATATACACACAGAACTTGAGAACTCTTAGGAACATAGTGTTGTGTGAAAAAAAAGCAAGAAACATATAAAGTTTCCAGCACAATACCACTAATATATTTTATTATTTATTTATTTATTTAAATGTTTTTATTTTTTTAAATTTTTCTCCCCAAAGCCCCCCGGTACATAGCTGTATATTTTTTAATTGTTGGTCCTTCTAGTTGTGGCATGTGGGATGCCGCCTCAGCACGGCCTGATGAGCGGCGCCATGTCCGCACCCAGGATTCAAACCAGCGAAACCCTGGGCCGCCAAAGCAGAGAGCACAAACTCAATCACTTGGCCACGGGGCTGGCCCCCACTAATACATTTTCAATACATAAATGTGGAAAATAAAACTTTATATGTTTCTATTAACACATAAGAGTAAAGGGCCAAGAATAGCCAAGTTATTTCTGAAGAATGAAATTTAGAGTAGGAGACTAGCCTGTCTACATATTAAGGCATTATGAAGCTATAATCATAAAAACAGGTACTCCCATAAGGAATAGAATAGAATACAGAGCTTGGAAACACATGCATTTACTGCACCTTAGTTTATGACAGCAACCAGATATTTAGGTTCTTAAGTACTTTTTAACTTGAGTAATTTAAGATAAATTTTTAAAATTTCCAATTGGTTAAGTATTTTTGTTTCTTTCTGTTCCAAAACTTTCAGAATGATTTCATAGTTAGCTAGTAGAATCTGTAGTTTAAAAAATATTTTACAAATTATTGAGGACTTTATACGATCAATTTTTATAAGTGTTCCATAATCTGTTGAAAATAAAATAAAATTTCTGCTAACATAGTAGTATGTTCTATATGTATTATATATTATACTTCTGCCATTCATATTTTCTGTTTCAGTGCTTTATTTATAGATTCTGCTGTTTAGTTTTAAATTTTTGTTTGTTTTTGGATAAATTCTATTTCTGCCATTTTGGGAAGTTTATACTTTTATTTTGATACTCATTGAAGTGAACTTTATAAATTTATATAATATGCTTAAACATTTATTTACTGATTCATAGACTTTAGAAGATATCTTTTATTGACTATTTACTGTGATGGATAAAAAAAATTAGCACACTATCATCCCTTCCACCTCTCTTTATGGCCACTCCAATTTTTTGATAGGTTTGTTGGTTTTCATAAGTAGTAAATGCTACTGAATGAATAAATATGAACCAGAACAATTGCCGATCTGTTTTTCTGTTATCACTTGGTGTCCCTTCCCCAGTTCTTTTCAGGTAGAGTTTTATGAAAATAATGATTACAGATTTGATCTCTGCTCCTACCCTCTTGTAATTTAGTTAAAAGTTCTATTCTAAGGTTCAGTTCAACTGGTAAAGGGGATAGCCCACGATTTTAAAAATGCCTTTATATTCCCTGTCTTTTTTTCCTACCCAATTCATTAGCTTTATTGAATGTATCCCTTCTTCCAGGCAGAAGATGCAAAACTTAGCAAAACTTGGGGACTTTGGCCAAGGAACTACTGGAGGAGGGCATAGGAAATGGAGCGTTTCTTGAACCTTTTCCCTTGGCTATTGACTTCCTTAGAACTTCAGCTCTGTTGTCTCCTTTGATTTCTCTTCTGGTTAAATATGGCTTTCAAGATGCTCAGGTAAATGTTTAGTTTATTTTAAAACTTTTTTTAGCATTTCGTATCTTTTTATTATGAAAACATTTAAACGTATTCAAAAGAAGAGAAATTGTGTACTATATCGCCGTGTACTCATTACCTAGCTTCCATAATTATCAACTTGTGTCCAATTGGATTCATTTATACTCTTATCCTGTCCCTCTTCCTTTCTCCTGGATTATTTTGGAGAAAACACCAGATATCATATCACATCATCTTCACGTATTTTCAAGGTATCTCTAAAAGATGACTCATTTGAAAATATAACCTCTATTATTACATAAAATACTAACAAGAATTCCTTAATATAACTGATCATTCAAAGATGTTTAAATTCCCACAGTTATATCTCTCTCTTTAATAATTTAATTCTTTAAATCAAGATCCAAGTAAATTCCATGTATAGCAATTGGTGGATATGTCTCTTAGGTCTCTTTTAATCTATAGCTTCTACCTTCATCTCACTATTATTTTTTTTGCAATTATTTGTTGAAGAAACCTATTGTTTGTGTTATAGAGTTTTCTTCTACATTTTGCTGATTGTATCCTGTGGTATTTCTAAATAGGTCCTGTGTTCTTTTTCCTATGAATTGGTCAAATTGAGGCTTGATTTTTTTGGGCAAAGCTACTTGACAAGTGATGGTATATTTCCATTATAAGGGTCATAATATCTTCTTGTCTCTCTTTTTGTGAATTTAGTAGTCATTGATGATCACTGCTAGATCCATTATTTTACAAAGGATTGCAAACGGGTGATATCCTAAGTCAATCATTCATTTTCAATTATTATCTGAAATACTTAGATAAGCAAAAATTCTCCCCCATGAACTCTGTTTATCTGAGTTCAGAGCATGTAGGATCTAACTGCAGGATAGACACTTGAGTCTTTTCCTTATTTATCAGATTTCAAAATAATGAGTTGGCTCCCTAGCATCCTTGAAAAATCAAGCAGACTTTTAAATATGTGTATTATTAAAAGCTTATGGGTTTAAACATTTAATGTGTTTTAAGCAATTAAAATTATTATTCTCAATCATGCTCAAATTTTCCCAGATTTGAATATGGGAGCTTTTCCCAGTTGGCTCCTGAGTCCTTTTGACATGATCCCAATTATGTTTGCTTCCTCACTGTCTGATTTGACAGCATTTTCTGGGCTCAACTTTTATATTTTCTGCCCCAGCTTGAAATCTAAAAATGTTTTGAGGAGCTCTGGTTACTTTGTGAGAGATTTTATTTGGAGACCAAAATATGGTTGAATGATGTATTTATTGTTCTTGTGTAGGTCTTTTTAGTGAAAAGAAGTAAGATATATTTTTTTAAAGTATATATCATATATTCATGTTTACAATCTAAGAGATTCTTTTCTCTTTTAGCTTTTTTCTTTCTTAGTGATATCTCATTAGGAATGAACAATCAATTTACTGTGTTTTAAAAATCACTTGAAACAAATAGTTCCTCACAGTGTAGTTATTTTTTATCTACTCCACATAGACTGTGCTCATTTTACAATTAATTTTCTGTTGGAATTTTAAGATTAAAAAAAATCTATTTTGTTTTGAGGGAAAATATTTATGTTATTCTATCAACTCTGGGTTTTTTTCCCAAAAACTTTTTTGTTTGTTTGCTTTTGGTTTATTTCTTCAGTTTTAAAAAACATAAGCAAATATCTTTTTCAGTTAATGTTTTTGTGTTCTTTCGATAAATATCCAAAAGTGGAATAGCTGTATCATATGGTAATTTTATTTATAATTTTTTGAGAAATATCCATACTATTTTCCACAGTGGCTGCACTGATTTACATTCCCACCAGAAGTGTATGGTGCCATTTTCTCCAACGGATGAATAGATAAAGAAGATATGGTATATATATAAAATGGAATACTACTCAGCCATAAAAAAGATGAAACCTTGTCATTTGAAACAACATGGATGGTCCTTGAGGGTCTTATGCTAAGTGAAATGTCAGATGGAGGAAGACAAATACCATATGATTTCATTCATATATGGAAGATAAACAAGCAAACACATAGATGCAGAGAACAGATTGGTGGTTACCAGAGGGGTAGAGGACTGGGAGGAGGGTGAAAGGAGTAAAGGGGCACATATGTAAGGTGATGGATGGCAACTAGACTTTTGGTAGTGAACACAACATAGTCTATACAGAAGTCAAAATATAATGATATACACCTGAAGTTTATATAATGTTATAAACCAATGTTACTTTAATAAAAAAATAAACAATTATACTCTTTCTTCTTTCTTACATTAATGCCAGAATTTAAAACATCTTTAAAGATGGACAACATCTCTATGTGTGTGTGCATGTGAGAGAGATAGAGAGGGAGAAAGAGGGAGAGGGAGAGAGAAAAAGAGGGAGAGAGAAAAGACATAGGTTAAAGAATGTGTGCTAAATTCTGGCTTGGCAAGTAAGTTTGGATTTTTGGAAACTTCCCAAGTTGATTTCAACGTTCGTACTTATCACTAGGAATTTGTTTAATTTGCCTGTTAATATGCTAAGGTTTATAATTTACATGACTTTTTTTCTCACGTATTCTTTGAGGTAATTTACTTTTCAAAGTCTACATGGATTCCTCTGAGTTTACTTGAATAATTGTAAATATGGTCTTCATTTGCATTTCCATGTATAAAGATGTCTTTGACAAATACAAGGTCATTTGGAAATATTCTTTTTATTAAAACACTGACATTTAGCAATGAGTTGAATGTGACTTTATAATATTCACTTTTAACTGTGAATGAACTAAGCTTATCAATATTATATGTTAACATTGTATACTGATTCTTCAAATTTAATTTAAGGTAGCTCTAATCTTTGAGAACAATTTCTCTATTTTGCCTATTTTGTAACTGCCAGCAATCCTTGCCTCCTGGATTTACGCCTTATGTTGTTTCCTCCCACTTTAAACACAGCTTGATTCAGTAAATTTTCTCTAGTATTTTCCATTGATTTTATCACTTCTTATAGTATTTACATATATCAATAACTGTCAAATGTATGACCTGTTAAATAGAAGACTTTATTTACTAGGATTCTAGGCAAAATGCTTATCTCAAGAAATGCAGTTAATGGATGATGGATGACACTTTCCAAGTGACTAGTCATGGTTGGAAATGTGTCAAGATTTAGAGGAAATGTAGTGAAAAGTGAGCAGTGTGACAGTGTGGTAGTGCTGGGACAAAGTAGAAGAAAAGAAAGATTCTTAATACCCTGAAAATAAAACTTGGGAACTTGAGAGTCTAAAGGGAGGTTTAAATAATGCTTACTGGTTTGATGGCACAGCTGTGTGATATCCTTGGGCCACACTTTCGAGAAAATCTATAGTCAAACTCTTCTGATTAGTCAGCATTTTTAGAGTTAGACTCATATTTCTTTGCGGTGAGTAGTCCTGGGTTTTGCAGCTAGAACATGCCTGCCTACCTTTACATGGATTTTATCTACTGTTTCATCTCTCTTCTCCTCTGAGCTCATTGTCCTCCCCCATCCACAGTCTAAATCTGCTCTTCTGACTCTGTATCAACACATGGAAATACCATCTAAATTACGATTCAAGATGGAAATAAGAGAGTCATTCTTAACATGTGCCTATCTTTTAATTTTCATAATCATTGAGCCTTGTCAAGATTCTTCCTGAAATATCTCTCAAAATTGTCCTCTCCCATCACAACCTCACTGACATTGCTTTAAGCTAGAAACTCAACATCTGTGTTCTAAATGATTAAAATAACTTCCTCACTCTTGTGCCTATCTCCAGAATCTCTCTAGCTCTAAATTATTTTCTCCACTTCTATTAATTTTTGTTATGAAATACAGATACGATGCTGCCAAATTTTATATAGAAAACCTTAAATGGCACTGAACTACCAACTGTTAAAAGTCCAGATACCTCAGGAGGGCATGCCAGGTTCATCACCTTGACACAATATATCCTTGGGGATTATGCTACTATCCAAGAGAATTCCCTTGACTGTGAAGAGAATCCATTACTGAGGCTCTTGGCAGTGTTTTGTTGGTCCAGAGATGGGCAATGGGCAATGCAAAGGCAATCCAAACCCTTTTTTGAGGAGGATTGGGAGGAATCTGGAGTTGGGCTAGAGAAATGTAGAGAGACAAAAACAGAGATTGAAATTGTCCTGAAATTTGGTCTCTCTCTCTATTGTGAATTTAAAGAACCGTTGACAGTCATCTTCCTCCTTTCATGTGGCCTGAGTAGTAGAGATAGACATGTTGAGAAAAATCATTTAAGTAGATTATCAGAAAGAAGCAGATATGAGGGATGGAAAAAGCATGCTTCTTAGGTCCCTTGAAACCTTCTAGTTGCTGATTTCCTGAGACTTGGATTTCCGTTTGTCTAATGTAAAAAATAAAAATAAAAACCTAAGCCAATGAATCTAATTGTATTGGGGAAAGGATGGAAGATGCAAGTAATTCTACTAATTACTAAGTAAGAAGGATAATTTTATTAAAGTTTCAATTTTAACACACTTAATTGACAGAGCTTTTGAAATTTGTTATACCTATATAAAAAAGTATGTATTTTTAAAAATATTGAACTTTAAAGTTAGATATGTAAACTATGAATAGGATAGTAACACAATCATTCATTTGCCTTCATTTTTGGTTTATCTGAAATTTGGGTCTTTGCCAACAGCATGAGATGTATTTTCTTAACCAGGTGTGAAGTGAGGAAAACTATGCCTTGTACCCCACCTCTAGCTCAGCTGTTCAAGATCACAGCTTAGTTTCTTGTTAAATAACAATGTCAGTGTAAGCTATGTGGCACTTCTCTGTTGTCCCCAAATTGACTATAAGGCTTAAAGTTGAAGATAAATGAGCTTTAAGCACCTTATCTCTGAAAAAGTTCACCAGCAATTAAGTCTAGAATCTTCCCATTCTAATCCCTGGATATTAATCTTGAAGTGTGTCTCTTATATTGGCTAGACTATATTGGAGACAGATATAAATATGTAACTAGTGATTTAAGAAAGGTAATTTCTGAGAGCAGTAAGTGCTCTGAAGGATATAAACACTGTCATGTGATAGAATGTGGGCAGGGACTTTGGATAGGGTGGTCAGCAAAGGACTCTGAAAAGATGATAGCTGGACTGAGATCTGAATGATGAAAAGAATTCAGCTACCTCAACATTCACAAGAAGAGCATACCATCCAAAGGAACAGCAGATTAGGAAATGGGAACATGTCTGAGGTGGTCTTGGAACAGAAGGAAGGCCAATGGACATCTGAGAGGCATACAGCATGATGGTATTTTAATGTATTTGCTAGAATAAATCTGACTATAATACTATAAACAATGTTGCCTTTTTAGTTTTTCAATGTTTAATAGCAATAAAATATGTCTTAATTTTATATTCAGATTTTTCTTTATTTAAATTATTATAATTAGTTAGAAAAATTGTGAATTATTCTTAGATACTCATTGTAAGATCAAGGCGTGTTCTAAATGTAGAATGAGGCTTGTTTTCATAAGAAATATCTTTCATTATAGACACGAATATCCAGAAATTTTATGTAAAGTTCTATCAGCACTGTGGAGCAAGAAATTCCAATCAATCCCATTCGAATACTTTTATTTCAATATAAAAGGAAATATTATTTACTCTTCACGTCAGCTTTCCTGGACAGTTTGAACTTGCTCACCTAATTTGGTTATCAGATAGAAATTTTTCTTTTTTTGATAAATCATGGATCTCCGTTCCTTTACCTAGAGGACATGGCAAGTATATACCTTTTAACTTACTGTAAAACTTTCAAAGTCATCACTTTGAGCAGATCTTTACTTTGAGATCTTAAGAAGACTATCAGTAACTAATGGAGTACCATGGCGATTTTAATCCATTGATGACTTGCAGGAAGTTATTGTAAGTCAATGCACAAGATACATCAGTGCAGTGTCTAAAGCAGCAGAAATTGACTTGCACGCACAGGTGTACTTCTGTACTGTAGTTATTAGCTCCATTTGTCAATATGGAGAAATGAAGGCTAAGAAAGATTAATTGGGCTTGCCAAGGTTACAAAACATTGGAGTGACAGAACCAGAAAAAGAGCCTATGTTGTCTGACACCCAAATCCCTGCTCAGAGTCCTCCATCTTATTGCCTCCAGCTAAATGCTACCCATTGGTGGATAACAGGCTCAATGCAATGCGTTTTATTGTGCCTTTTCGATAATTAATGACTAGGGATGCCTTCTCTGTTCTTTCTAAGATGTTAAATTGTTTCTCAGTGAGTTCTCAGTCGTGAATCTTTGTTCTGTACTTGCCTATATTTCTTGCCCCATTGACTTCACAGCAAGATGGAATACGGGAAAGATGTAAAGCCTCTGCCCTTTTTTCCATTAGTGACAATATTTTTCCAGTTCAGTTACAGGTTTAAGCATAGGCTCTTTGTTAGCCAATTCATCTAACACCTCACTCACATAGAGTTCAAAACATACAAATGCTTCCTAAATCTTTATGTTCTTATTCTATTAATTTCAGAGACAAAGTAATGTGATATTTTTTCATCTTTTTACTTTATGTCTTTTTATCATGAAATATATATGAGTTCTGCAATAACTTACTGATAGGATGGGTTACCAAGGATTATTGATTAAATCCTACTCATTTGTGAGCAACTATTTTTTAACTCCATTTCTCATGGGCTAGGACTTATTTCATAAATCAGATTTGCCTTTGTGAAATGTAGTAATATTTTGAGAAATGTAAATAATGACATTGAAGTGTTCCAGTCAATAAAATGATATAATACATTTAATTAATTTTCTTACCACATCCCAAGGGCAATTGAAAATTGAAGTCTTTTCCTCTTCAAAATGTACTCAGCACGCTTGCAATAGTATATCTTGATAAAAAAGACTATGGCAAGGTGCAAAGGAAAGAAAATGCAATAAACCCTCTTATTGCTCTGGAAGCAAAAGTAACTCGATAGTAAGTTGCCAGTCAATTCTGAGATTTCACCCCAGATAATATAAGAAAACATTAGTAACACTTAATGGAGAGAGAATATACCTAAAGCTGTGTTCCTAGTGTGTAGTTTTAAAAACCTTTGGGTGATTTATTTATTCCATGCATTTTTTTCATTTAAATACATGTATTATAAATTCTGATTACATTTTAAAACTTAAAACAGTCAAGGTTTATTGATTTTCAAATTTTTCACATTTTGTCATTGCGTTTAACCAACATGATTTAAAATTCTAGTTACTATGTATGTTTCCATATAGTTTCATTTTGTTTCATGAAATTTAATTAACAGTATTTCAATAAAACAAATGAAACTCATTAAGTTTTTCAGAATATGCTCTTCTGATTACTACAATTCCTGGGTTTTTCTTATATGGAGAATACTTGGCATAGCCATGTGCATCTGTTAAAAGAGTTAACATCTAACCTAAAGAATTTTTCCTCCTTTGATTGATGGACAATTTCTAAAGAATGTAGTTTGTCAAGAAGCCTTTCCCTTCCTGAAATCCCTGTTTCCAACCAGTGCTAGCAATTTCCTGCCTGTGATGGCATTCAAGACATGAGATATCCTTGTTTTTGACAGCAAAGGACATTTGTTTTGTTTGAGCTGCACTCTTATCACTGACAACAATAAAATTGTCAAGTGTGTTATTTGAAACATCAAATTCAATAAGAACCTTTGTGTAAGTAAGGGACACTGGAAATAATAATGTTTTCTTTCTTAACCAATGAAGCACACAGCTAGAATTTGGGATATTTGTGGATTAAATGACAAAATATGATAAATTACAAAAGAATAAAATTATAAGGAACCAACTAGGATATATTTGTAATGACAAAGTAGAATGAAAGCTATTTGTGAAATTATACATTAGGAATCAAGAGGACTATAACAACAAATAATTTAAAAATACAAATAAATTTTAGTTCTCAACCAAGTTTTGAAATTAAATATCTGAGTTGTCACTGAAAAAGTGAATGAAATAAGATAAAAATTAGACTTCTATAACTCTGTTCTTTAGAAAACCTCACTGTCAATAGGAAGTAATGTTCATTCATTCATTCTCTCATTCTCCATTTTGCTTGAATCCATGTCCTGCTGATCTAACTTTGACCCACATTTCTGAATGGATTCAATCTTTGTAAATGAAAGGAAATTTATTTAACTATCTTGTGACTTGCTGAAGTAGATTAGGTAAAAGGAAGTTTAAGGATTAAATTTAAGATTCATGACTGTTAAAGTGTTACAATTTATACTACTGATGCCAAAAATTACAACTACATGGACTCTTAGAATTTCAGTTCGGATTAAATTCATTGTCCTATGAACATATAGCTATAGTCTATTAAATTTAAATAGTGGCAAATCTGTCACAATATAAGATTCTACACCCAGTGTAATAACTATGGAATTATTAAAACAGTCACTAGTAATTTTTATTTTTAGCATCTGTGAAGCAATTCTAATTTACATTAATAATTATAATTAGACCATATTTTCATTTTACAAGCACAGAAATATTTGTCTTTAATTTTTTGCAAGATTTCTAAAATATAAATTTAGAAAATGTACTTTGAAACATAAAATTAGTAAACAAATATATGATAGGGGTAAAGATATATTATAATATTTTCTTACTTTAAATGTATTGAATTTTCTTGGAACACTATATAGCCAAAGGGGAAAAAAATGCATTGCTTTGTAGTCCTTACCAATGAAATTTTAAGTGAGAATTCTCATATAAATATAGTTTTTTTCGTGAGGAAGATTGTCCCTGAGCTAACATCTTTGCCAATCATTCCCCATTTTGTATGTGGGATGCCACCAGAGGTTGTTTGATGAACAGTGTGTATGTTGGCGCCTGGGATCTGAACCCACGAACCTCAGGCACCAAAGCGGAGCACAGGAACTTAACCACTACGCCAACAGGCCAGTCCCCTCATATCATTTTTTCTATTCCTTGTGGAGTAATGTATAAGCTACCTGGGTACAAGAAGACATAACTTCTTTTTAAGAGATGGGGGATATAATATGTTAACTTATTTCCTACATACATACACATCGGAAGGCTGTCCAGACTAGAGTCCATTAATAATTAAAAAGCACCTAGAGCTGCACTGGTGTCTAAAAGGAGGAAAAGAGAAGGGGAACCCTCTCTATTCCATTATCATTACCATTCTTTCCCTTCTTCACTTTATTTCCTCTTTGCTTCTTGTCTCGTTCCCTTATTGCTCACCTGTGCACAGCCCTGGTTCACGTATAGTCCAAGAATGAGGGTCAGATTCATTTTTAGGTTTGCTACTGAGTTGAATCAGTTTCCCTGCCACTGAGTGGGCAAACTGCAGGAGACCATGCAGGCACTTAGGAAGTAATGATTTTATTTTTAAAGATTTTACTGAGCAAAAGTGTTAGTTCTGAATTAGAGGACTTCAGAAGTTGAAATGAATAGGTGAATACATAATTAAATTTACTTAGTTTGAGAGCTGTATATCCTTTAAATTTTTTCAAGTCATGGAATATTAAATTACTAGAGTGCACAAAAACCAAAATATCTTGGACCTATTTACTCTTTTTAAAAAATATTAATATATATTCATAATATGTATAATGATTGTATGTGCAGTTATTATTGATCTAATGATAATGCTAGCCAAATATCCTAGAATTCAGTAAATAATATGTCACATGACCTTTCCTTTTAATGCACGGTATACAGCTGGAATTCCACCTGACTACATGACATCCAGGCTTTTACCAGATTACTCTAGTTTAGAACTTCTGGCAATCTCCAGGGAATTGTTCTGCGCACTCTTTGCCACATCACAGTCATCTGGCTCTAGAATCCTACTGTCCACTCAGCTCACAGTTTACCATGTGCTCTGTAGCATGTCATCTCATCCTTTGTCTTAAGACTAACTTCTCTCAGGCGGCTATTGCTGGTCCAAACTGCTTCATCTTAAATTTGGGCAGAGAGCTGGGTTTTCAGTTCCCCGCAGGAATCGCTGAGAACAGGTTGTAATGTTTAACAAGATTTTACTGAAGGCTTGGGAACAATAGAAGAGAAATATAAGGACTTTAAAAAGGATGCTCAATAAAGCTACTCTCAGAGTGAGCCAGCATCCACACAGTTCCCCCTGCACGTATCAGAGCCGGACACAGAAAGGTGCTGGGTAAGTATTTGTTTGTTGAATTAATTAATGGAATTGAATGTTTGCAGAATCCATGCATTGAAATGTATTCACAGAGTTTTTGAACTAGAAGCCTCTCAACCTCCAACCTGCCAACCTGCATCAGGATTCAGTTCATTTCCTCTCAGAGAGTGACTTTGAGAAAGTCTCTAATCCAGGTCCCATCTCTTTCAAAGTTGGCACAAACTAAGCCATTTTCTCCTCCTCATCCAGGTATGAGGATTATTTCTGAAGTAGTGATTTTTATAACAATTTCATTATTCTAGTATCTGCTATACCATACCACTTCTCTCTCTTTTTTTTTTTTTGAGGAAGATTAGCCCTGAACTAACATCCGCCACAAATCCTCCTCTTTTGGCTGAGGAAGGTTGGCCCTGAGCTAACCTCTGTGCCCATCTTCCTCTACTTTATATGTGGGACGCCTGCTACAGCATGGCTTGATAAGTGATGCACAGGTCCGAACCTGGGATCCAAACCAGCAAACCCCTGGCTGCCGAAGTGGAGCGTACGAACTTAACTCCTGCACCACCGGGCCAGCCCCACCATACTAATTTTAAGTACAAAAAATAGCATTGTTTTAGTTGGTGTGATAAAAGTGAGCAACTCCATTCTTTTTTTGAATTTCTCCACCTCACCCTGCCCACATTTTTGTGTTTCTGACTCTATCACCCTTGAAACTTGATATTCTTACTGCAAAGCCCTTAACCACTTGTTTCCACTCAGATACTTCAAGCTCCTTCCCACCCATTCCAATTCTCCATGACTCCCTTCTGTCTAGTAACCCTACCAACTACTAAGTTCATCTTTCATCTGAGGGAGGGGAGAAGTTAGATCAAAAAAAGGAGCATTCTGTAATCCAATGATGTGCAAAATTGTCCTTAGGAAATTTCCTGAGAACTTCTCTGGGGGTGAATAAACATGCCAAGAAATTCTGAAGCCTAATGATTCCAGCTCTTCCAGAGTTGGGAGCTCTATTCTGAGGCTGCCTTGGGTTTTCTGGACTAGAGTCAAAGAGAGCAACTGAGCCTGGAGCAGCCATCAATTTAAATTAGCATGACAATAAATGATACACAGGCACATATGTGCGTTTACATTTTACCCAATGCTTTGCTTTAGAGCTAAATTATTTGTATTTTCATAATTTCTAACACAGCATTAGTATACAGTAAAATGGTAGCTGACTTTCTTTATTAAGCTGTTTCTTTAAGAGGCTTTGAACCTATACAAGATTTTATTTAATAAAGTTTGATTTTTCTATAATCATGTAATATAAAAAAGATTAATTACAACATTTACCATTAATAATACTTCTGGATTTGCTTATCCACTACTCATTGAAATAGTGTATTACTTACATGTGTGGATTATCAAAGGAGTGATGTTTGGGTCCCTAGAGAGGGTAGTTAGGACATTCGCAAAGTAAAGGGGAACACTGGTCAAGGTCAGTGGTAGAAGAAAACTTATTTTAGTGACAGGAAGGTAAAGCTGCTTGGCTAAGGCAGTAGTGGGTGTTGGAGAGGAATGGGAGGTAAGTTTGGATGGATGAGGAGAATTTCTGCAAAGTCAGTAAAGAAATTTTGCACTGAGGGAAGCAGGATATAGTGAATTCAAAAAATTTTAGTTTGTTAGAAAAATTACAGAAATTTTGCAGCTTTTTATTTAGTGTGTTGATACTACTGTTGGCCATATTATCTAATAAAATGGAGACATTGTTTTATATTATTCTATCATAACAAAAGGGATAAAAATGTATGCCTTCTGTCCACTCTAGAGTCAAAATTGTAGTGGTCCATCCTATTACTCACAAAAATCCAATAGTTCTCTTAACTTAAAAACAATAATTTTGGGGGGGCAGCCCTGTGGCAGAGTGGTTAAGTTCACATACTCCACTTTGATGGCCCAAGGTTCAACACTTTGGATCCTGGCACGGACCTACACACTGCTCATCAAGCCATGCTGTGGCAGCACCCCACATAGAAGAACTAGAAACGCATAACTAGGATATACAACTGTGTACTGGGCCTTTGGGGAGAAAAAAAGTAGGAAGATTGGCAACAGATGTTAGCTCAGGGCCAATCTGCCTCACCAAAAAGCATACCTCTAAAAAATAAAAAGATAAAAAATAAAACACAATAGCCTACTTTATTATTTGAAGAAAAAAGCAATAATTTTGGAAAAACTGTCCAAATATCGGAAATAAAACTCAAGTAGCACTTATTTAGGCAGCAAATCCCAACTGCAGAATTTTCTTGTGAAGCAAAATGCTCTGAATCATTTTCAAACATTCGATAGAAGCTGTGAATCTCCTTTGTGAATCTTTGAGAAAAAAAATCTAATTAAATAGCGAAAGCAACTGAAATTTAGGATCTACTTAGGAAAACAAAAATATTCCTTCTAGGTATTGTGTGTGTGTGTGTACTAGATCTTGTATTCATTCTGTTACTAATGCAGGAGGCACCATAAACACAAGTATTACATAAAAGGTTGATAGATACAAACTGGGAGCATATTATTTAAACTTTGTCACAAATATTGATGCAGGTGCCAAAACTGGTGCAAAAATTTCAAATTATCACTCAGTTTGTTTGCAAGAAGGAAAAGCGTCAAGGTGCTTAGCAGAGATGATGTGGCATTGTGATTCTAACACCTACTCTCTGTGCAAGACAAATCCTTAAACTCTTCCAACTGTGATGGTGCCACCTTTCATTGAGAAGAATATATGCCAATTGTACAGCTGTGTGATAGTAGCCAAGAATAAAGGAATTTTGTAGTTCAAGGATTACAATCTATTTAAAAATGTTAATTTTAGAAGCTAGGTTTTTGATTCCTTTAGGCCATGATTTTGTTGGATTTCTAAAAACAACCCATAATTGAATTAATGAAGAACTCCATATTCATACCTCCAGTCCTAAATTAAACACAGCTACAAGAGCGAAAAGAGAATGCCATTGCCATGTTATGTTTTTTACATGAATGTATTCTGCTGACTTATCCCAAATACTCTAGAGATGGTCAATTAGCTATCTCAATAGTCCTATTTTACAGCCTAGCTGCTCACATTAAAAATGTTATCTCTTGCCATTTGTTTGTTTGGTACTGTTCTTGTGAGCTACTAATACTCACAGAAGAAAAAGAAATATAGGGCATTTAGATGTTGGAAAATCATATGCATTATGTCATATCCGATTGTATCGATGAAAGTGAATATTGACAAGAGGCGTATGTGTATTGGTTGCTCTACTAGCACACTGGTTTTAGAAACAAAACTGCAAATTCTTTTCACATCAGTATAAAACTTGTGTGAATTGCTACAAGAAATAGTCTACAAGTTAAAATGTTATTAGAAAATGTCTGTCCGCATGGCTGGGAGCGGGAGGAATTTGGTATTTGAAGGTCCATGTAATCTTGCAGTTGGCTGCCCGTGAGCAGTCTCCCATTTTGCTTCCCATCCCCTGACCCCCAGTTACTCTTTTTCACACATTCCTTAATAGTGACTGACTCGATGTCAATAGAGCTCCCTTTCTCTCATGAAAACCCCTCAAGGTTTTCTGTGACTTGGGTCTGTGAGTTGCCCTCCTTTTCATCATTTTTATCCTTCTAGTGCTCCATTTCATGCAAGCTCCATCCCTTGCTTCATTTTATGCTTTTTTCTCTCTTCAACTGAACATGCAGGACCAAATACCCAGACGTCTGGATGTGTTGAGGCCAATATTTGAGAGTGCCCTCTGTATATTAGGATCTAAATTCCATCACTTAAGCACTCATACGTTCTTGGTTTGATTGACATGCTGTTTATATTATGGTTTGCATATTAAATGTCTATAAGTTCTCTATTTTGAAGATGTTGTCATACAACTGTTGCATTGACATACTGATCATAAAATAATTTTTGCATCTTTATCTTTTATCTTTATTTTGTGACCCATTTTCATTTGGATCTCCATTTCATACATACACACACATGTACATTTCATACATACACACAGATGTACACACACACACACACAGAGGCACACACCCCAAACCACTCAGCGGATTGGATATGGGGAAGGATCCCTTACGATGCAGTATAGAAGAGAAGAGAAATTCTTCCCACCGCTAAACAGTAGTTTAGAGCCATGAATCTATTTTCTATGAGCCTCTTGAGCCACTAATTTGGAAAAAGACTAGATTATTTTATGCTAGCAGTTTTCAACTATTTTTCCTTTAGACTTGTTGAATACTATTACATTTTCAGTTGCACTGGTTTTATAAATTGATCCCTGTGGAACTATCTTTTCCAAAGGTAGTGTGCCTTCTTTCAAGCCTGGATTAATGACACTGAATTTGCCCTTTGATGTTAATAATTAAAAAAGAATAAAAACTCCTTGTGGACTTTTTCTTCAATGTAATTTAAGCTTAGTTTCCTTCTCAATAATAGCTATCTGATAAGATTTACATCAATGATGAAGACTAGTTGGAGTGTGTGGTTCATTTCTGGACTGACAGGAATAATACGAAGTATGTTCCTGTAGTCTCTCTGGAATCACCAGGCTCTGTACAGAAAATCTTTTGATTTTCTGTGAGTATGTATATGTGAGTATATTTGGTTCCATTCAATCTAGAAGTATGTATTGTGCATAAGCCATTTTGAATGATACTATGTAAGAATCAAAACAAATATTTAAAGTAATTTTCTCAATTTACTATAATATTTTAGGGAACATAAGACAATTTCAAATAACTATTAAAATTAAAACATAGAAAATGTTATAAAAATAATAAAATTTATGGTATGAGTACAGAGAGGGGAGTTTTTTCATTGTTATTCTATTTCCACATAATAATACATATGTAACCCCAAAATATTTGAAGTTTTTGTATGGCAATTTATTTTAAAGACACCATCTTCAAATTTTACTAAACAATCGCATTCTTATTTTCAAGATGCTCTTGGAGAAAAGCTATTTGTAAAGTCAATGCTTCTGATTTGAGTGTGTACAATTGTTACTTTTATTTGACTTTAGCAAATAGTGCATACATTGTAAAAAATTCTGGACATAGCATGTAACTTTTTCAAAAAATTTCTAATATGTGAGATTGAATCCCACATAAATTATTATGAATTTTTGAAGATAGAAATCACTAGTGTAAATTATTTCAGCCCATTGAAAAATAGTGTGACTCTTATTGATAAAATGCTGGGCCATTTGTTTTATTTCAGAAACCCAAGTGTTAACGCTGCCACAGCTACTGGGAAACCAAGAGAAATTTATCAGCCTGCAGGAGATTCACAGTGGTAGCAGAAGTTTTATAAAGTAGTCTTAAGGCCGGCAATCTGGTTGGAAGCTGGGTTCGTGGACTAACTTTGTAGCTTTTGTAGCTGTGTTTATTTAGGAAGCCTATTATTATTATTATTATTATTACAGTTTTTG
Source organism: Equus przewalskii (assembly GCF_037783145.1). Classification (NCBI taxonomy): domain Eukaryota; kingdom Metazoa; phylum Chordata; class Mammalia; order Perissodactyla; family Equidae; genus Equus; species Equus przewalskii. Next base: position 71,560,029 of record NC_091833.1, on the reverse strand, counting down.
TGGCTGTCATTTTTTATAACTACTATTATTAATTACTATAGTTTGTTCTACATTACAGATGCCTTGCAGGAGAAAGAAAGGACGGACACAATACATTTTAAATACGTGTTATTCTTTAGTGATACATCTTCTTTCTCCTCCCCTTCACATTCTTTCTCTTTTTCTTCTGAGGAAGATTAGCCCTGAGCTAACTGCGGCCAGTCCCCCTCTTTTTGCTGAGGAAGACTGGCCCTGAGCTAACATCCGTGCCCATCTTCCTCTACTTTATATATGGGATACCTAGCACAGCATGGCTTGCCACGTGGTGCCATGTCTGCACCGGGGTTCCGAACTGGTGAACCCCAGGCTGCCAAATTGGAACGTGCGCACTCAACTGCTGCGCCACCGGGCTGGCCCCCTGACATTCTTATTTTAAATTTTTTTTTTTAATTTATGTACCATTGGTTTACAACATTATATAAATTTCAAGTGTACATCATTATATTTTGACTTCTGTATAGCCTACATCATGTTCAGCACCAAAAGCGTAGTTTCTATCTGTCACCATATAATTGATCTCCTTTACCCATTTCTCTCTTTCCCCAACTCCTTTCCCCTCTGGTAACTACCAATCTATGTGCTTCTATGAGTTTTGTTTTGTTTTGTTTTGTTTTTTATATTCCACATATGAGTGAAATCATATGGTATTTGGCTTTCCCCATCTGACATTTCACTAACATGATACCCTCAAGGTCTATCTACATTGTTGCAAATGGCAAGATTTAATCTTTTTTATGGTTGAGTGGTATTCCTTTGTATATATATATACCACACCTTCTTTATGCATTCATCCACTGATGGGTACTTAGGTTGTTTCCAAGTCTTGGCAATTGTGAATAATACTGCAATGAACATAGGGGTTCATATATCTTTTTGAATTGGTGTTTTCATGTTCTTTGGATAAATACCCAGAAGTGGAATGCTGGATCTATGGTAGTTCTATTTTTAACTTTTTGAGGAATCTCCATACTGTTTTCCACAGTGGCTGCACCATTTTATATTCCCACCAGCAACATATGAGGGTCCCCTTTTCTCCACATCCTCTCCAACACTTACTGTTTTTTGTCTTTTTAATAATAACTATTCTTATGGGCATGAGCTGATATCTAATTGTGGTTTTGATTTGTATTTCCCCTATGATTAGTGATGTTGAACATCTTTTCATGTGCCTTTTGACCATCTGTATGTCTTCTTTGAAAATGTCTGTTTAGATCCTCTTCCCATTTTTTTAATTGGTTTGTTTTTTCGTTGTTGAGTTACATGAGTTCTTTATATATTTTGGATATTAGCCCCTTATCAGATACATAATTTGTGAATATCTTCTTCCAATTGGTAGATTGTCTTTTTGTTTTGTGGGTGGTTTCTTTTGCCAGGCAGAAGATTTTCAGCTTGATGTGGTCCCATTTGTTTATTTTTTGTCTTTTGTTTCCTTTGCCTGATTAGGAGTATAGGTATATTGGGGTGGCTAGGGGCAGGGGAGAGGACACCTTTCTCAAGTCAATCCATGTCATAACCACTGCATGAGATCATTAATTGAATGATGTTACTGTGTTAAACAACCTAATTTCTTATGATTGTTTCCTGAGACATTTTCCACTAGCCTGAACAAATCCTGAAGTATTTGCAATGGCATTAAGTGAGACATAGCATACTATACTATAACATAGTATTTGCCATTCTTCCTTAACAAATAAGTTTTTAATATGTATACTACGCTTGGACTTTAACGTGATTTCTGATAACTGTGATGTGTCTCCAACATGTTTATGGTGAATTTCTTCTTTAGATGAATCCTGGTTTGGGGCAAGTATTAGTTTGCTAGATCTGCTATAACCAAATGCCACAGACTGGGTAGCTTAAACAACCAAAATTCATTTTCTCATATTTCTGGAGACTGGAAGTCCAAGGTCAAGATGTCAGAAGTTTTGCTTTCTCCTGAGACCTCCTTCCTTGGCTTGCAAATGGCCATCTTCTCGCTGTGTCCTCACATGGCCTTTTCTCTGGTGTCTCTCTTTGTAGGTCCTAGTCTTTTCTTCCTATAAGGACACGGGTCATATTGGATTAGGGCCCTACCTAGTGAACCTCATTTAACTGTAATTACCTCTTTAAAGGGACTATCTCCAAATATGATCACTTTGGGGGTTATGACTTCAACACATGAATTTGAGGGGGGCACAAATCACTCCCTAACAGAGAGATACAGGAGTTTAGATTTGTTGAACAATGAGAAAGTCAAAAAAGTACCTGAGTAACTAGGGAAATAGTATGTGCTCTGAAAAGAGGCGTTGTCTGGTATTTACTGCTGTTTTGTGTTACCTATCAAGAATGGTAACAGCTGCTTGAGTCAAGAGTCTGGGACTCATTCGTAACTCTTCACTTTTCTGATATTTAATGAATTACCTAGGAGAATAAAATTTGTTCTCTCTCCTTAATATCTGTCTAATCCATCAACTTTTTCAGTATGAATATATTAACTTATCTCTTGGCTAGATTACTATGGAAGTTTCCTAATTAGTATTTCTGTCATTCTCCCAGTTTTAACCCCTTCCAATTCATTCCCAGTTCAATATCCAAAGTGATCTTTGCATAAACTCTTCAGTGCTTTCCATTGAAAGGGGATTGAGTGAAATTTTGTGCATGATTTAATATAGCTTCTTCCTACTTCTGGACCCTGGTCCTCAGTCTACTTCTACACCCTTCCTTTTTTCACTCACCTCTTACACTCTGTGCTCTAGCCGACTAAGCTTGCATTTTCTGAGAATGACCATGTTCGCTCTTGCTTCTGATACTTTGTACATGTGGAAACTGTAACCTGGAGCCCTTACAAGAATCTTATTCATATTTAAGGTCTTAGTTTACATATCAGTTTCTATGGAAGCCTTTATTCATCCTCAAATCAGGGTGAGGTGCTCTTTAAAGGTGCCACGAATAACTTTTCTTTTGTATTTAATTAATCCATGCTTCTCCCATGATAACTTTTCTCTCATTACATTGGAATGACATTTTTACCAGTATATATGCTACTAAAACATAATCTCCTTGAGAAATAAGACTCTTGTCTTGTCCATTGCTCTAATCCCTGCACTAGTGGTGGGCCTGGCACGTGGCAGGCATTCAACAGGACCAAAGTTACTGAATGAATGATTAGACTATAGGATCTCTTCTAATATGCAGTTTTTAATAGGCGATGGATCAATGGCAGGGTAATTATCCCAAAATTATGTTTTCCTTAATTGTGTTTCTTTTGCTGTCTTCAATGTTTTCATTTTCTCTTTCTATTATTTTCCGTCCTGGAGAGTTGTCTGTATTTTTGATCCCAAGAATCAGGTCATCACTTGTATTTTTTTTGGCCTTGCATGACACAAAGAGAAGCTTGAAAGTTGCTGATATATTGTGTAAACTGACAACTGGGATGAGTTGAAAAACTGAAGCACAGTGACCAAATTAACCGAGAGGAAGAAAGTGAAAGGACAGTCTCTGTGACACAGGGGATGCTTTAGGGCAGCTGAGGCTGCTGCCATCAAGTTTCTGACTGATAACAGAGCCAGTAGCTATCATTACCAGACTGCTTTCAAAAGACAGTAGCCTCTGCAGCAGTGTCTGCATGTGCATTTTAAGAGAAGACGTGTCCACCCAAACATGAATGTTGTAAATTGTATGTGGCCAAGAATTAGAGCTTTATTCTCCAAACAATGAAACTGAAATGTGATTGAAAGTGATGGAAGTGAAGCATGAAAAAAGAATTCACACACAAAACAGTCCCAGAAGAAAGAATGCCTGTGCTAAAAACTTATCATTTCTAAGTATGTGATATCAGTTTCACCGGGAATTGGATCCAAGTTTTCAAACATTTTTTCAAATAATAAATATCAGAATAAAATTACCCTTTACTTTAGGTAGAGACTTGCCTATATGATTACTGGGAAAAATTCTTGTAGTCATTGTTCCTTATGTCTCACATGTGCCCAGTTCTTTAGAAACCTTTGCAATATATTACTATTGTGCCCCTTAAAATAAAGTATATATTGAGCATATCAAGTCTTCTGTGGACCATGTGTGGAAGCGTTAGAAAAGCATACTTACGATTCATGCTGCTTCTGTGAATACGAAGAAACTACTTTGTTGTCCGGAGAGGAAAGTTTACCTTTTGGACAATGTGGGCTGAGGTAATGCCCTGCTACCAGAATTTTGCTCCTAGAAAGGGAAACCTTTGGTAAACAAAATACAGATGATTAGAGAATAAATTTACCCAGTTAGAAGTAACATACCAACAGTTTAAACTGTTCCTTAAAGAACTAGAACACCACCATGAGTAGGCTTAATGCTGCCTTCTGTGTACTGTTCTCATAATTGCTTTGAAATCAGTAATTAAGCACATATTTATCGAATAATTAACATGATGTCTAGGACTGTGATGGGCAATGGAGATACAAAAATAGAGATTTTAGCCGTTATTCTTACCACCAACTTTCTCACTGCCCCTTGGATTGCTCATACTTTTTCTCGCTAATGTGATTTGAAAAAATTTTAAATCTCATTGTGATATTTCCTTGCTTAAAGCTTTCAGTATTTTCCCTTTACACCTAGAATCAACTAAAACTAGAAACTATGGTTCACAAGATTCCAACTGACCTTGTCTAAGTTTCTGGTCTCTTCCACAATCTTCTCTTCCCTCACTGTGCTCCTTCAGATCTTTGCGTGGCTCACTCCTTCTCACGATGTCATTCTCTGTTCATAGATCCCTTCCTCAGTGAGGCTTCCTCTGACCACGGTATTTAATAATCACTTCCCACTCTACAGCCCTAAGTCAGTTTTTATCCCCTTACACTGCTTAATATTCTTTATAGCACTTGTGATTATCTGAAATATTTATTTACACTAGTAAAATCTCACTAAAATTAAGTTATATGGGGGAAAAGACTGTTTCCGTTAACTGCTGTATTCACATCAAATAAAGGTAAATGTGTGGCTCGAGGAAGGCGCTTGATGAGAATGTGTTACATGAATTGATAAAGTTCTGGAGAAGCCTTGGCAGCTCAGCACAAGGAGACACAGTCCTCCGCGTAGCCGTAGTTTCTGAACAATCGGAATGATGGAAAAGGCTCAGGAAGCCAACCAAAATGCTTTTGTCAAACGTTTTGTCTAGTCTCTGATTAAGTGCATGTTTATAAAATAAAATTTGGCATTTAGATGTAGGAAAAGATGCAGAATTTCCTCTCAACTAAGACCTCAATACTTCAAGACTCTTGTTAACACGCTAATTTTCCCATGGACTTACATGCCAGGTGCCGTCCTTAACATTCTTTTCTTGAAAGTAAATATATCCTTAAAAAATTGATCATAAAATCAATTTTTATATAAAAATAATTTTGAAAAAATAGAAAGTTTTGGTAAATAGATCTCATATTAAATACTATTTTCATAAAAATATATACATATGTAGAAAGCTGTGTTTTCAAGTAAAGTTCTCTTAAAATAGAATGTATCTGTAATAGGTATACATGTTGCAAAATAAAAGTAGCACTTTTGGTTATCTTAAAGCATGGCTGTGTTTCAAACTTTACAAACGCTTTACTACAGTGTGCCAAGAAAGACAGCCAATTTCAAAAAGTGCTTTGGACTAATTGTATGTACATGTTAGGCACTGCATCACACATTGTTTAAAATGCTTAAACAGCATCTGTCTTACTTTAAAGATTGCACTTGCAAATAGTAAGGGTGCATTGAGAATGTTTATTATCTACCAATTTCCTTTTTAGCTTGAGAGACAGTACTCAATATGATAAATTACCCTTCTGGTAGAAAATCCATTCCAGAAAAGCCCTCTGAAGTGTATACGTGTTAAACTAGAAGATCTTTAAAATGAATACATTTTATAATGAGAAAAAGAAATTGAAAGGCGATGCACTGAAATAAAATGCCTGATGCCTGAAGGAAAAAACAAAACCTGGCAACCTGTAAAAGTTACTTTTTTAGCTATGCCTCATTTTAAAAAATGATGTAACAGTAGAGGTAACATGAAATGGCAAATGTCATGCTCAAGATATGTTTTCACTGTATGTAATTATGTTCTTTTAATTCATGTGATTAAACGATATTATTGTAGATTGCTTTGAGTTTATGGGAGGGCATGACTCATAGATAACTTTTGAATTGTACTACCAGGCAATGTTCGTATTGAATTCTCCCATTTCCCATCTACTCCTTGGGTTCCTCAGAGCAAATATTGTTGAAGTACATGCCTCAGTAATATTTCCTTAGAAACTCATATGCTTCTGGGTAAAAAAATATATTCTACCTATCACACATAAATTGTTGCTTCTGTGTAAACCTCTCTCAATCCCTTCCTCCCCCACTCCCTCCCCACCTGCATTTTCTTCTTCTCTCTCCCTCCTCCCAGAGAAACTTTCTTCCTGACAAGTTACCTTTAAAGTGACTCGATGACTGTTTTCTCATTCAAGTCTCAAGTCATACACAGTGGAGTTTGTCAGAAGGAAGACGACACTCCTGAACTGCTGTAATAAGAGAAGCTCTCCTGACTTGAAGTTTGCAACATAAAAGCACTCTAGGAAGAATGAAATGGCAGCTGGGAACAGCACTTTAGGCACTGGAAGCGATATAGCAGCTGTTAGTGGACAGCCTTCCCTTTACAGACGTCTATGGGATTTTCTTAGCCAGGGACACATCTGCGGGGCATTACGAATCTGCCAGAAGATTAAAAAATTCATTTACACTTATCGAAATGTCTGAGGGAACTATTTGAAGTGTAAGAGTCCTTTGCAGCCTTTACGAGGAGGCCTTTTCAGAAGTAAGAAGTCATGTATGGGAAAGACCAGTTTTAAATTTAAACTAAAGAAAGATTCTTATTTTAGGACTAGAATAGTAGAGTGAATTTTTAAAAAGTGGAACAAAACCCCTAACATTCTTCAATGAGCTAGCAAAATGATTATTAGCTAGTAGAAAATTATCAGTAGACCAAATTCTTTTAATGTTTCAACTCATGCTGTCATTTATGTGTTAATTTCTCTTTTTCTAAATATACATGTATGAATACATATATACACAACCTTATATATTCTAAAATAGCACAAACTTGAGACTTCTTCTCAAATGAAGATAATTATGTAAATTTATTTTTTAGTTTTATTACTTTATTGAGATCATATTGGTTTATAACATTGTGTAATATCAAGTGTACATTATTATATATCAGTTTTTGTATAGATTGCATCGTGCCCTCCCCTCCACCCCTTCCCCCTCTGGTAACCACTAATCTGTTCTCCTTATCCATGTGTTTGCTTATCTTCCACATGAGTAAAATCATATGGTGTTTGTCTTACTCTGTCTGGCTTATTTTGCTTAACGTAATACCCTCAATGTCCATCTGTGTTATTGCAAATGGCACAATTTTGTATTTTTTATGGCTAAGTAGTATTCCATTGTATAAATATATACACCACATTTTCTTTATTCCTTCATCAGGAATGGCACTTGGGTTGTTTCCACGTCTTGGCTATTGTGAATAATGCTGCAATGAACACAGGGGTGCATAAATCTCTTCAAATTGCTGCTTTTATGTTCTTTGGATAAATACTCAGTAGTAGGATAGCCAGATCATATGGTAGTTCCATTTTTAATTTTATGAGAAATCTCTGTACTGTTTTCCATAGTGGCTACACCAGTTTGCATTCCCATCAGCAGTGGATGAGGGTTCCCTTTTCACTACATCCTCTCCAAAATTTGTTATTTTTTGTCTTGTTAATTATAGCCATTCTGGCAGGCTTAAGGTGATATCTCTTTATAGTTTTGATTTGCATTTCTCTAATAATTAGTGATGTTGAATGTATTTTCATGTACCTGTTCTCCATCTGTATATCTTCTTTGGAAAAACGTCTGCACATGTAAATGTATTTTGATAGGGCTTTAATGTTTTTCAAAAAAAATTTAATTTTAATTTTGAATTTCAAAACAGAATGGTAATATAGGGCAAATATTCTTGTTTTCATAGTACAGACTGGGAAAACTGAGATTGAGAGAATTTGTCTCTGGCCCTCCAAAATTGCCACAGCAATTGAATGCAATGCTTCTAGTTCTAAATTGACACACTGCCTAATACAGTGCCTAATACATAGCAGGTGTTCACCTTTTTTTTTTGTTTACATTAAAGAGAATTATTTTCAATGTTAAAAACTCAAGTGGTATGTTGAATAAAAATTAATAACATGAAGAACATAATTTAGTAACATTAATTGTGTAGCATGGTGAGACATAAAAATATTGGCAATAAATTCAGATGGCCTGTGGCTTTTGATGACATGTGAAGGAATTCGTCCTGTTCTTGGAGCAAAATAGATAAGCAGCCAACAGATTACTGATTAATATCTATAATCAGAAGATCAAGAGCGGGCGAGCAGAAGTGGAGGTTACCCCTGCAATGGGAAGTTATGACCCTTTGCTCAGTTGCTGGATGTGAGCCAATTCTCAGACCCAGAAATCATGGATTGAACAGCAGTGATCTCCCTACTCCCTCTGCAAAAGAACCTATGGCTGTTTATTTGGCAACTATTCACTGGGGAAAGGGGCACACAAGCCTTTTAGAGAACTCTGATGTAGCGTCTGAGTCCACACGTAACTTTGAGACATAGCGTGTTTCTAATTGCTCCCTGTGGGTTAACAGTCATTTCACAAGTGGAAAGGTATAATCTTTAACTATCTCAAGATGCCATCAATCTAAAAAATGTCAACCTTTTGCACATTTAAGCTTCTGGAATTCAGGGTAAGGTGGTGGATATATCTTATTATACCCTGTGACTAACAAAGCCCCCATAACTTTTGGAATTGAGTAGAATTTTGAAATCATTGTAGTCTCTCTAATAATATTAACTTATATGAAGATTTATTACTTTTTCTTTTTTTTTTGAGGAAGATTAGCCCTGAGCTAACATCCGTGCCCATCTTCCCCTACTTTATATGTGGGACGCCTACCACAGCATGGCTTGCCAAGTGGTGCCAAGTCCACACTCAGGATCAGAAGTGGCAAACCCCAGGCCACTGAAGTGGAACACACACTTAACCGCTGTGCCACTGGGCTGCCCCATAAAGATTTTCTTTTTTAACTTAAGCAAATTGATTATTTCACTGCATATTTTATAGTATCCTTTAAAATATAATGAGATAACTTAAAATATAGCACATTAAATCAAGAAGTTGTCATATACTGAGGGAAAGCAGACATTTTGAGTTTATCTCAAGCTGTCGTGAATATTATAGAGCCTTGAGATTGAAAACCTTGAAACAATACTATTTGGTGGGAGTTTGGAGGTAGCAACAATAAGAAAAACAACAAGACAATTCAGTGATTTTAAAGGCATCATCAAAGAATTAAGTCAATAGAGGAGGCATTAGGAGAACTGTTTCTTGTCCCAACTTTGCTATCATCCAGCTATGTGATCTGGGATATAAGAAATGTCATCTGTAAAGTGATTTGACTTGATCAATGTTGAGTGAATGATAGTATACACTATCAATGTGTTTTTATTCTGCACCAATCTTCCCTTTAATCCTGTACAGAAGTCTGAGTCACAAGGTCACAGGTGCCAAACCAATGAATAGAAACTGTACAGGCTCGACTTTTAAGTAACAATCCATAGGTAAAATTAAGATATCTGGGAGAATACTTTCTGGATGCGACAGACTGTTTGCGTTCCCTAAAACTCATATGTTAAGTCCTAACTCTCAATGTGACGGTATTTGGAGGTGGGGCATTTGGAAGGGGATTAGGTCATGAGAGTGAATGGAATGAATGGAAATAGTGTTCTTTTAAAAGAGGCCCCAGAGAGCTCTCTTGTCCCCTCTGTCATGTGAAGTTATAACCAGAAGGCGCCATCTACAAACCAGGAAGTGGGCTCTCACTAGACACTGAATCTGCTTTGACTTTGGACTTCCCAGCCTTCAGAACTGTGAAAAATAAGTTTCTGTTGTTTATAAGCTGCCAATCTGTGGTATTTGTTATGGCAGCCTGAACACTGTAAGTCATTGGATGAGTTGCTCACTGGAAGAGATTAAAATTCTGGGTTGAGTTTTAGATATGACAAAGACAAGAAGTGAGAGCAGACTGTAGTGAAGGAAGAGGCGCTGTGCTCTAACCCCTCAACCCCTGAGTGTTAGCATTCAAATTTGGGATAATAAAACTGCCCGGTAAGTCTGGCTATCTGAGAGTTTGAAGGAGCTGTGCTCTCTAAATTCATCTGTAAAACCAGGAAAACTGCAGCCTTGCAGGCATTCACTGTGCCATTATGGCATGAGAACAAGAGAAGATAGATGGTTATCAGAGTTGGACAAAGGATAATTACGCAGTCTAATTTGCCCAGGACAGTCCTGATTTACATCTGCTTTTCAATAGCATTTGTCTCAGACAACATGTCCCAGTTTCAGATGATAAATTAGATGATGACTCTAGCTGTAAGTGGCAAATAGGGTTTGAAGGAGCCCTATCAAGTTTCCCCCAGCACGAGATTGGGACAAGAATGTAGCTGTATTTTCCTGTGTCCCAGTCAATTTAAGGAGACACAACAGTTGAAAGAGGCATACATATGTGAACTGAATTTAATTTGGGACAGTTAGATGAATGGAGAGGTGCCTATGACCCTATAATAATTTACATTGCCTTAGATGCAAATGGTGGCATAGTAAACAATGATATCAAATATTATGACTTCTCTCCACTGATGTCACTACTGGCACTTTCAAATCCCTGGGTAAAAGGAGCTGTAGAAGGTTCTACACTGATTGATTATAACCTGAAATGCCTGTTTGAGATTGAAGAAGATTATGTTTTTGGGTATCACTTGGAATGAAAGTATGAAACTAAGTTCAGGTATCCTTAAAAGAAAAAGATATATGCAGATTGAGAAAAGTGTACTTACTGCAAATGATTTTGAAGTTGTTCTCTGAGAAGTTCTACAGGTCTTCAGAGTGACGTCAGGGGCAAAAGGGTGTCTTGGGTGAAGAATCTGAGCTCACCACTCCTGCTTCAATCACTTTGATTCTGTTCCTACTTGTTAAAAATGTCTTAATTGAAGAAAAGATTTTGCTACTAAAATAATCACAGTGGAATCATCTTTATTCCTCTGTTTTTCTCACAGCCTATATCTGACATGTAGTACCCCTTCTATTTTCAGAAGTCTGGTCATTTCCTACTATCCCAACTAATAATCACCATGTTCAAAACCATTATCATTTCTCACCTGTATTATTGCAATAACCTCTCAACTGATTCCCTTTTGCTACCTTTATTACCCTATAGTCTATTCTCAGCAGAGCAGCTGGAATAATCCTTTTAAAAAGATAAGTAAAATCAGGTCACTTCTGTGCTCATGACTCTTCAATGGTATTCCATATCTCTTAGGCCCTACGTGACCTGCCCATATGGTACCTCATTCCACGAGGCCCTACATGAGCTGCCCCCTCTACCTACTACTTCTCTGATCTCATCTCTTTCCCATCTTCTGTTGCTCTCTCTGTTCCAGCTGGTTTCTGTGCATCTTTGCTATGTGCACAAATACGCTAATTGTGCTTCCACTTGAGGATTTTTGTGCTTCCTATTCACTGTAAATAGCCCACCTTTTCCCCAGAGCAGGCACTAAAAAATAATTTCAATGGTCACTAGACCAAATGATTTCTAAGAGCATTTTTATGACATTAGTTCTGTAATTATAGGAAATTCTTGCAGTGGAATACCTGAAATTGAACCAGATGCTCTCTCAAAACACTATAAAGGTGATGCACTCTGTCTCTGTTGCAGTGCTCCAGTGTCTATTTCCAAAATGTCTGTCTGTCTCCTGATAGGGGGATTTTGGACCATTGATGTCAATAAGTTAAAAAAAGTATACATTCAACTTCCAACAATTACAGGATAAGGATGCTGCTGCTATCTTAAACCATGTAGCAAAGAATTTAAAAATTACACTTGCTGTTAAAACTTACAAACCTTATAAGTTTCATCATAATAAAGTCAAAGAATTCTTTCTTATGTTCATTATACCAAATCATTCCCATACTCTTCATTTATTTAGATATTACTTGTAACAATTACTTTCAAAATCATGCCAAAAACTCACCATCCAAAAATGTTAACCAGCCATACAGTAGTCCCCCCTTATCTGTGATATTGTTTCCTGCAGTTTCAGTTACCCGAGGTCAAGAGTGGGCCAAAAATATTAAATAGAAAATTCCAAAAATAAACAATTTATAAGTCTTGAATTGCATGCTATTCTGAGTAGCAAGATGAAATCTCACGCCATCTCTCTTTGTGCTGAAGAGGACGTGAAGCACCCCTTTGTCCAGTGTATCCATGCTGTCCCATCCATTAGTCACTTAGTAGCCCTCTCAATGATCAGATTGACTCTTGTGATATCACAGTGCTTGTGTTCAAGTAACCCTTATTTTATTTCATAATGGTCCCATAGTGCAAGAGCAGTGATGCTGGTGGTTCAGATATGCCAAAGAGAAGCTGTAAAATGCTTCCTTTAGGTGAAAAGGTGAGTTCTTGTCTTAATAAGGTAAAAAAAAATTGTATGCTGAGGTTGCTGAGATTGATGGTAACTTTTATTGCAATATATTGTTTTAATTGCTTTATTTTGTTATTAATTGTTTTTGTTAATCTCTTACTGTACCTAATTTATAAATTAAACTTTACCATGGGTATGTATATATAGGAAAATACGTAGCATATATAGGATCAGGTACTACCCACAGTTTCAGACATCCACTGAAAGTCTTGGAACATATCCCCAGTGGATAAGGAAGGACTACGGTATATTATTCTTGGAAATAGACACTTAAATGCAAACTTGTGAAGACCCCACTTCTAATGATCGAGTCAGTTAACTTTTTGAGGACCCAGTTAATTCCTTTTTCTTTGTAGTAGGAAGCCACTAAGGTGGCCCCCGATGGTTCTTACCCCGTGGTGTTCATACCTTTGTGTAATCCTATTCCTTTGACTGTGAGATGGACTTAAATTGACTAATTTCTGATGAATAGAGTATAAGGAGAAGTGATGAGTAGTCATTCTGAGATTAGGTTATAAAAAGTCTATGGCTTCTGTCTTGGGTGCTCTCCCTCACTCTCTATTGTATGGCTTGTTTTGGAGGAAGTCAGCTTTCATGTCCTGAAGTAGCCCTTTGGAGGATTCCACATGAGTGAGCTTGGAATCAGATCTTCTGAACTCTGCCAACAGCTATGTGAGTGGGTTTGGACATAGATCTTCTGAGGATTAAGGGCCATATGAGTAGACTCAGAAGTGATCCTCCCCAGTTGACCCTTGAGATGACAGCAGCCCTCACTGCCACACTGCAGCTTTGTGAGAAATACTGAGGTCTAAACACCCAGCCAAGCTACTCTTGAATCTCTAACCCTTAGAAATTGAGATAATAAACATTTATCATATCATATAATGTCATAGTAATATCAAGGGAGATGCTCCCTAAGGATTACATTATTGATTACTATAAAGTTCTTTCCTCTGTCTCTTAAATCATTCCTGCTTTCCTAGGTAAAATGAGGCTAGGCTGTAAGAATTGTCATTCTCACCAGTCAGAGAGTAAAAATAGTGAAATTGAGAATAAATGTGACTTTGCACTGTGATAAATCTGTTAAATGGCCAATTTGGCACATAAAATACCTTTAATGTACATTAATTTTGTCCTAAAACTCTAGTTTTTTAAAAAGTAAAATTTCCTAAATCATTTGCCCAACTTTAGTCTAAAGTGATAAAATTAAGCCAACCAAGCCAGAGTGACTGCTCTAACCTCTGGCATAAGAAAAGTCACCTAGAGGAGCCTAGTTCTGTTCAGATCCGGGCTGCCTCAAAAGGACAGCAGTAGATGGGCTGGTCAGAAGGCAGCAGCTTTGATCTTCATGACTCCTGTCTTTACATTCCAAGATTATACCAATGCCCTTTGAAATAACATTTTGATCCTTCTGGTCCATCCACACTGCTACAGTTTTAATTGGTCAAAGTCCATTGATATCAATCCGTCACTCATAGCCTTGCTATATTATGGCTCTGGTACCAGGAACCTCTAGCACCACTGACCCTTTTATTTGTATAAAAGGAGAAACCTTTCAACATTATTTATATAACTAGCACCTCCATGGCTCAAAGCAGCAACCTGCAGCCTCATCTTTCTTCCAATCTTTCACAGCCTTTATGTGTGCATAGGCGCTTCAGTATTTTTATCTCTACCACTTTCTCATAGCTAAACTTCAATGTGCATTTATATAGAGAGATACATGCAGAAAAATATATATGATCGTACACACATACACACAAATATAAGATTTTTTCCTTTTTTCAACTAAAAGCAGTGTAGTAATTATGTAACAGTTAATAAAATAAGTAAAATAATAATTACAATAATTTTACTATATAACAGATGACATCTTATATTAAAATGTACATAAGAAGTACCTTAACTGTAGACTAAAATTAATCAATTTGTTTTTGTGTCTCCATTAAAATAGGTAACAGAAAGCTGTCTGTTCACACACACACGCACACACACACACACACTTTTCTCTCCTTAGAGAACATTTAGCAGCAGCTGGCTGCTATTTTTTCAGGTATTTTTCACAAGCAAATTATCTTTAGAGTTTTCTAATAACAGTCCCCAAGTTCATTTCGTGGATTATTTTTAGTTAGGTGTTGACACATTGTATACTAGAAATTCTCAGGTTATGTATGTTAGGAAAATACTGGGCTAAATGAGATGAATTTTGTCACCTATGGAAATTGTAGATTTTAATATGCTTATATGCATTATGGATATGCATTGGGGACTACAGGATGCAGCATTCCTCAAAAGAACTGATAAAGAATTATTTTTTTTAGATAATGAAGCTTTTTTGGGAAAGAAAGAAGAAAGAAAGGAAAGAAGGAAGGAGGGAAGAAACAAGGAAGAAAGAGACAAATTGGGGGACACATATTACTTTTCCAATGGGTTAAAAAAAGTTAAAAAATGAGTTAATTCACTGGTTGGAATCTATGTAGCATGTTATTGTGCTTTTACATATATTACAATTATCGTATCATAAGTGGCCCTATAGACAGCTGTTAATGAGGGAGAGAGAGACACTGAGAGTGGTTGGATGGAGCGTTTAGGAGAACTAGAAAACCACTAGAGAAGATGTTTAGCTTGATGAGAGGCATCTTTTAACTGTCAAGCAAGGAGGTCAGACCTAGGTGAGGCGCTTAAATGAGTATCCATTCATTGGCAGCCTTAGGATGGGAGCAAGATGGTCCCAACACACAACACATTTCCCCTATTGAGCCATTTCACTTAGCTCCTTCTAAATAATAGTGTCATTTTTGTCTCACAAAAATGAGACATTGGTCTATTAGAATACTTTCTTATATAAAAATATTACCATATAAAAATCCACTTGCTGACATAAGATTCCTTGATGAATTGGTTCTTATGGGCAAATATCATTAGGTACACAAAATGTGATTAGTAAATAGTTGTTTAACAAAAATGACCAGAATCCTGGGAGTGTCCCTGTATTCTTTCTCTGTTGATCCTAGCACTCAAATATTTCTCCACTCTTAGCACCGTCTCCATCAGCCAATTTCATACAGTCCTTATTTCCCTGCCAGACTGTTGCCTGTATCTTATCTTCCTGTGTGCAGATTCATCCTTCTAGAATCCATTTTTTACCTTATCAATAGATTTTTTTTCTAAAATAAAATCTGATCTTGTTGTTCCAAAGCTTATCTGCAATGCCTCTCTGTTACCTACAGGGAAAAGTCCAAGCTATTACACTGTCTGTGTTACTGTAATACTGCAGTTATTTCATGCCTTTATGCTTTTATCTCTGCTCTTCCCTCACCCAAAACGACCTCTCCAGTTCTGTCTACTTGACATGTTCTTAGAACTACTTAAAAAAAAAATCAAGATTTCTAGAAACATAATGGGGAAAAGCTCTTTAAAATGTACTTTTAGGGGCCAGCCCTGTGGCTGAGTGGTTAAGTTCGTGCGCTCCACTTCGGCGGCCCAGCTTTTCTCTGGTTTGAATCCTGGGCGTGGACGTGGCACCGCTTGTCAGGCCACTCTGAGGTGGCATCCCACATCTAGAAGGACCCACAACTAAAATATACAATTATATACTGGGGGGATTTGGGGAGAAAAAAGCAGGAAAAAAAAAAAGATTGGCAATGGTTGTTAGCTCAGAAGAAAAAAATGTACTTTGAACTTTTTTTAACAGGCTTGTTTTTAACATGAACCTTTACTTAAATTCTTAAAGACATCTTCACTTTCTTTTTTGTTCTTTGGGAGAAGCTTTAAATCATCTCCATAAACTTAGATTACAAATAGTCCCCATGCATCTGGGAAATAAAGTGAAAATATTATTAAACACTTCTCCCACCTCAGAGACACGGAAGAGAGAGGAGAGAGTACGGACTACAAGTGTTCAGTGAAGACATGAAATGTGAGCTACCTAGTTAAGTAGTTCTTAATAATAATTATGACTAACACGGTATGTTACCAATTGGTATTTTATTGTGCTATAAATCTTGCAACCACTTTCCTGCATAAATATTAAAGTGTGCAATTTAAACTAATGAATTACGAAGGCTTTCCAAATTTGAAGCTCCACAAAGCAATTACCTTCATCAATCAGAAGAAAACAAAAACCAAAAAATAAACAAACCATGACTTTCATAGTTGGGGGAGCTCCTCCTGACACCTCATATCCCTATTCTGTTAGCACAACATACATCCATTTTTTTTCCTGAGCGGATTAAAATATACGTGCACATAGTATTCTTGAATAAGTTAGTCAAGAGGAGGGATAGTGGCACATAAAGACAGATTATTTGATGTTGTAAGAATGTCAGTCACCTGGAGACACTACAAAGACTACATAATATTCAGTGAATGATAATCCTCAACTCCACCAGTCAAAAGGTATATTCGATCTATAGGAAATGGCCACGTTTATGATTTTCTTGTGCAGACAGGAGCATTGGTTTTCATTTTGACATCTTTGCTTGGCCTGTGGCGTCTCTCATGGCTACATTTCCATGTACTTCCCCTCAAAATTACAGTGAAACAATAGGTGCTGTTTGTACATGTATTAAAAAATTTGAGCTCCTTTTGAGGGGAACTGCCATATTCCAGTAATTAGCCAAAATGGCTAAAACAAAGGGAAAGTGGAGAGGCATCTGCTATTTGTTCTCTGGGCCTTTTAGAAAAACTTGGAGTTGTTCCTTTGACCACATACATGTGAGTCTACAAGAAGGTGATATTGTAGACATCGAACGAACGGATCCTGTTCAAAAAGGAATGCCCCACAAATATTACCATTGCAAAACTGGTAGAATCTACCATGCTACCCAGCTTTCTCTTGGCATTGTTGTAAACAAACAAGTTAAGGATAAGATTCTAGCCAAGAGAATTAATGTGTGTATTGAGCATATATGCCCTAACAGCCACGGAGCTTCCTGAAACTCATGAAGAAAAATGATCAGAAAGGAAGGAAGCCAAGGAGAAAGGTGCCTGGGTTCAGTGGAAGCATCAGCCTGCTCTACCCAGAGAAGCAGACTTTGTGGGAACCACTAGAAAACAGCCTGAGCTGCTGGACCTATTCTCCATGAATTCATGGGAAAATGGGTATTAAAAACAACAAAGAAAGAATAAACAAACACTTCTGGATTGTAAAGGTTAGACCTTTGTTTTTTCTCTTAATTGAATAGAAATTTGGCATTCCCTCCTCCAAAGAACGATTTCAAGCAAACTTTGTGTCCTAATTCATTAGGTAATGTCTTTACTATTAAAATTTAGTATTTTTCTTACTGAAAAAGAATGTTTGAGCTAATCTCTGGTCTGCATGGAACACTATGATTCAAACATTCTGCTGTATTTCTGCTAAACAAGCCACCATGAAAACAGAGTGTGTTGAATGGGGCAGACACAGCTTTCTTGAAATCATTTTGCTCTTCCATATTAATAGAAAACCTCTCTTGTTTGTCAGATCTGTTTCTTTCTTTTTCTCATGAATTTTTAATAACATCCATTTTCCTCACTGATCTCTCTCCTCCCGATTTTTTGTTAGATTAGGTCAGCTTCAGTCCTATATTATTTACTCACTCCTGGAGGTGAGGAAAGATAAACACACATAATTGGAGAAATTAAAAGGATAAACTGAAGAGCTAGGCGCAGAGCTAAAGAGCCGAGAGGTATAATGGGGACCGAATTACAGAGATACAGCTAAATGTTTTTCCTTTTGAAGGAAACAAAATTCAGTTCACCAGTTACTAACTTGTTCTTCCTTCTGCCTGGTACACTCTTCTATATCAATGCTTGCTTAGTTCTTTCTCATAAGTTAGGACTCCGGTCATATATCACTTCCTTTGAGAGGCTTTTCTTAATCTCCCAATATAAAATACTGTCCCCTCATCACTCCTATCATGTCACCATGTTTTAATTTCTATAGGTCACCTGTGACTATCTGAATATATTTTATTTCATCACGTTAGTTGTCTCTGTCAAATAGGAAGTAACCTCCATGTGGACGAAGTTCTTGTTTTTCTTTGAACTCTATATCCCTAGTACTAAAGAAAAGATGTATTAAAAAAATCTATAAAGGTAATTCTTTCTTTTCATAGAAAGTGATAATTTAATTAGAGAGTGGAATAACTAGAAAAAAAGTGAATAGTAAAATGCACCTTGTGCATGATAAGTTCAAGTTCAAGGATGAGAGAAATCAATATGGCTAAAAACATGTGGGGAATACTTCACAAAGGACATGAGCTTTAAAATGGCCTTGGAAGAACAGGCAAAGAGAAGAAAAGGCATTCCTAGGGAGGGGAACAGCATGCACAGAGACATCAGCGTAAAAATTAGCCTTAAATGCTATTAAATGCTTTATTTCACACCAGCCGCTTTTAATTTCTTTCATGCAAGAGTGCCATTTGAAATTACCCTCCTGAATTTTTTATAAATATGAGCCAGCTATTTAACACCATGGCTTCCTGAAGGAAATGGATGTAAAGGCATTGCTTATCTCTGTGCTCAAGTGTAATGCTCATAAGCCTATGTTCAATGAAGTACTGTCTTTCTGACAAGACTGATGAGGTGGTAACATTGTGAGCAGCAACTGCAGACTGTGCGGGCTATGGCTTTCAGAGTAGGGATTTGTCAGGCTAGTCTGGATTTCATTTGGGAAACCTTAAGCACATTTTCATGAGGATGCCTGTATGGCTGGCATAATCGAGTCTTACTTTTGCCATAGGTCAGCATATACACATTGCCTTCTCTCCCCTTTTGATTTAGAAGCCGACTGTCAATTCATCACTCTCTCCATGTGATAAAAATCTGCCCTAAGGATCATTTTATTCCATGGGGTATTTAGTTAGTGGAAGGGAGCAGTTAAATATGAAATGTTTTAATATTGGGGAGGGAGGAAGTGGCACAACTGAATTTTTTCTTGTGACTACCTTTGATATTGTCTGGTGTGTTTGTGACTTTGTGTGTGTGTGTTTTTGTGTGTTTTCTTGCTCCTTTTTCCCCTTTTCTTTTATTGCCATATTGGCAGGAACCTGTGCCCTTCTGTACTGCAACACGTTGATGTAGAAAGTGATCCGTTTTGAAACGGCTGTTTTAAAGAATAATTGACTGACATTAGGAAAGGAAAAGGTAATACAGATAGTAAATGAATAGAGACCTGAGAGTTACAAAAATTAAAAATATTGAGATATGTGATGACAAGAAGTCTTTGATTTAAAAAACAATAAGGCAAACCTTAATTGGAGGCATCATTTTCTCGATTTCTACTAAGGTTGTATCTACAACCAAAGACTACAGCTGACATACAGAAGCTGAGGGCACCATTTATACACAGAATAGATAATCTTACCTAATAGATAATCTTACTTTTGGAAGTTTCTATAGCTATGAATGACACTTGTTATGGTCATTAGGGATTTCTTTAAAAATTCTGTAAAACACTGGTATGAAAAGTATGATGATGTACCAGATATTGGATTAGCAGTTACTTAAATTTTTTCCCAATGTGTATATAATATTATATATGCTTAGATACATGTTATTGTGGCATATTTCTATAAATGTACCATGGAGATTCTAAAAGCAGCTATTATCCAATATAAAAGTTTACTTTTTATGATGTAGATTAGATGACTTATTAGAAAAAATAGAAATAAATGAAATTTTAAGCAATATCTCAAACTTTTCAGAGATATTTTCTTTTAAAAGGGAACAGAGTAAAAAAAGATAACTTAAGCAATAATATTTTGGGTTTGCATTAGACATAAATGATGAAGCAGGATAAAACAAATAACCAACTTAACGCTCTTGGTTTTATAAGCTCATAACTTGAAAGTCTGTCAATATTGCATTCAAAATGTATTGCATCATTTTGGGTGAACAGTTAAAGAAATTATGGAACAATTACTTCATTGTAAAATTTTAAAAATTCAGCCATAAATGATCCATATTTACTTTGAAATGTTATGTAATTATTTCAAACCCACTAGATTGATAAAAGATAGAAAATAGAAATGCTAAAATGACTTATAGCATTCAGACAGAAACACAGCATATCTTCCAAACTGTGATAAAAGACTTACAGGCTAAATTATAGAATCGTACTTAATTGTCTATTTGTTTATTTATTTATTCAATTCTTTATTTGTTTACAATTTTGTTGTGCCTGTTAACAGACTGTTCAGTTAACTGATTGAATTAATTGGTTTATTTAGTTTAAGTTAAGAATTTCCCAATTGCACCAGATTGGATTTGAACCAAAATTTTCCACATCTTACTTTATAAAAGAGGTCATATAGAGGAAATTGTATTGCCTAATAGGGTTAAGTGGGTAGTTACAGCTTGGGCTCATCTAAATCATAATTGCAAAATAAATTACATTTTTTTGTGATACCAGTTTCACTTTCTGAATGATTTTTTCCTTTTGTCCATATTGCCTTTTTTTACTGATGCACTTGCATCCTCAAATTCACCTATTCTACTGTTTTTTAGTCATTTTATACTAGGCAAATGTTTTACTTATTAACAATTTCTGTAATTTTGAAAGCAACGTTTTTCCCTATTTAGAGAAAGTCAAGTTTTAAGCAGCTAGCGGGTATAGAATTTGGGGAGCTAGAGTGTGGCATTTGTGGAGTGTCTATTTCACAGGGGACAATATGAAAGGAAAAATAGAAAACTAACATCTATTAAACACTATTATTAATCCTATTATAATGTGGCAGTTACCCTGCACATACATTTATGTATTTTATCTTATTTAAGGCTCAAAATAATCCCATAAGCTGGAAATTACTGTCGTCATATTACAAGTAATATTTTTTTTTGGTAATGAGACCTAAAAATTACTTCTCTGAGATGGCTGACAAGTATCTGATTACCCATTATAAAAGATTCGGGTTCCATTAACTCAGGGCTCCTCTACTGTAACACAGCCTACCGTGTAAATAGGTGTCATACGATCCCCTTCCTGTTGACCTATGGGAATTGGCAATTGGGGAATTGGCACAAGAATGCTAATACTCTAGCTGTTGCTATTGTTGTGAATAATAAACTGTGCTTCAACTCTGATCCAGGAGTCTCAAGTCTTCCACCAGCACTCATGAAACTGTGGAAAGCTAACTTGTTAGGTTCCAAGTAGAGTAAAATCTTAATTGTTTACAGTTCTCGACAATGATGTCATGATTTAATTGGTAGTTTTATTTTCTTAGTGGTACCTGAATGAATGGTATATTTAAAAATTAATGGTTTACTCAATTCAATGACATGTGGGATCTGAATATATATATTACTGAATTTACAAAGTGTAAAATCAATGGCATCCATACTTTTTTTTAAAGGATCTTGCCAAAGCTTCAAGTTGCTATAGCACAGAGCTGACCAGAATATGATATAATCCCAATAGTTTTACTTAAAAATTAGAGTTATAGAGAAGCCTCCTTTTAGCTTTAATCATGATGCCTACTTAATTGTTAATTAGAACTCAATTTTGTAAAGATTTGATACTGACCCACCTAATCAACTCATACTTTTATTCTCATTTTCTATTCCCACCTTATAAATAGTCTCCTTGGAAACTTCCTTAGAGGAGGTTTGTTTGACAAGTCTGGTTTCAGGAATTTTTGGCTGCAACACCATCTTCCTTTTATCTTTCTTCCATGAAATCAGCAAGCCAACTTATTACTTTAGAATGAGGAATAACTGAAAAGTCCAAGACACTTCTATTTATAGTTACGTATTTTCACTCCATAGACAAACAACATGGGAAGACAAACTATCATTACAAGATTTTGTGGTAGGCACAGAATTAGAGTAAACATTATTAATGTCATACTCTTGCTTACTAGCATCCGATTGAAAAAAAAAAAACGACAAGAAAACACTGATATCCCTGCTCTAGGACATGGCCCAGTATCATTTACCTTGTTGGTTTAAGCCTATCTCAATGGTTTCATTCTTCAGGATAATTGCTTTAGCTTTGTTCATAAGAAAAAATTCTCGCTGTTGAGATACGAAAGGAAGTACACTGAGGATTTCAGAAAAAGAAATGTATTTCTGGTGGGCATTGTTTTGAATGGACATTTAAAGATGGCTGGATGTGGTAGCTTATCTTCAATGATATGTAGAACTAGCTTGTTGACAAGGCCAAAAGTCTGAAAGAGAGCAAGATGGCAAGATGAAATCCCCAAAACCACCAGACTCCAATTTTGTCACTCTGTACTCAGAAGATAACTTTCCTGAGCTCACGTTTTATATATCTTTTTTTTTTGCCTTCCTAGCAGGAGTTGAGGGCAATAGTGTGTCAGGGTAAGTTTGAGCAGAAGACAGCACTACATGGGGTGTCACGTTTCTTATCACAGCCCTTCTCATTAATTTTCAGCATAGTTTAATTCTTCCCTAGTGAGAGGAGAGAAATCGGTTTTCTTAATTCATGTATAATCACTGGTCTTTTTTTCTTTTCTTCTGACAGCAGGTATAGAATTCTTTTAATATGTGAGATCACGATGTAGTGTTCTTTTCCTTCAATGTCCTCATGAAGGACAGGGAAACAGTATTCAATGGAAATGAAAATACACCAGTCTTTGATATAAGAAATTTTTAACTGCCACAAATGAATACTCCATGTGTTATATTTCTATATATGTAATTAGCCACTATACTCTCTTATTATTTATAGCCTTTAGACCACTATTTCTCTAAACAAAACTATGGCTTCATGTGTTAGTTACTCTGTTTTACATAATTTCTGTTAGTTCTTATAAATTTTATCATACTTCTTTACTTTTAATAAAATTATTATTACATTTATTTTATGGTGGTTGAGAGTTTCAATACATCAGATATTGAAACTCATATTTTTCAGACCACTGCTCTTAATGGACTTATTATCTGATCGGGTTTTTTCTGTTTTGCACTTTAATATTTGCTCATTTATAATCAGAGAAGCACTTACATGTAAAAAAATAATCTTCCCATTCCAGCCATGCTAGGTGCATTGTTCTATAGGGAATAATTCTCTTTCATAATCACAAAAGTGCTTCCAATGGTAGTTTTGTACTATTTCTTTTGAAAGGGTCTTTTGAAACATAATATTTTCATGACCACATATAATTTCCTGGAGCCTTTTCATAAAAGGCTAACTGCTAGCTTTTATCTCACTTAATGCAGTTTTTCACATTTATATCACAGGTTTTAATTTCAGCAACTTTATTTTTAAATTTCAAGTAGTAGTAGAATTCTAAGTAACTTCCCAGCCATTGATCGGCTGTTCTAAGTAACACTTCATTCTCCGTCATGATCCCCTGTGTTACTTTCTTTCACAATTACTGCAGTTACAAATGCAAAAGGGGTCAAGGTGAGATCATTGCAATCACTTTGAGTATGAATGAATAGGGACCTCTGCAAGGTAGAGCCAACTCTTGGGATTTGGGTATGGCAACAAATACGGGGACCTGTTCATTTCAAGGATGCCCATGAGATGAGAGCCAGAATATGTCAAACATTGGAGATCAGTGTTTGGGAAGGTAAGACTCAAATAGACTTGGAAATATGTTCGAACTGAATTCTAGATCAAAGAAGCTGTCACAGTTATTATTTAACATAGTCTGTAAAGTCCTGCCAATGTAATAAGATTGTACACAATAAGTGGTTAAAAAAAGGGAGAAAAAGCCATCATTTACTAATGATACAGCTATTATATTTGTTTGAAATTGCATCTCAGCTGACAGTCCTAAAAAACAATGGCTTATACAAAACAAAAATTTATTATTAGTATTTTTTCCACACAGTACTGTATGAGTTTCCTGATATCAGAAGAGAATGAGGCTCCTTTTAGTTTTCTCCATTTTCCTTAGGACATGATTGTTTTCAAGATAGCTACTGGACCGCAATTATCCTTATCCACCCTGGGCAAGAAGGATCAGGACAAAGATGATAAAGAAAAAAAAAATCATATCTAAGTGAGTCTGTCCTGCTATTTAATTATTCTTCCTGGAAAGTCCATCTAAGAATTTCCACTTATACAGACTATGTCCCCTGATCATCTCTTCTCTCTCAGTGAGGCTGCGAGAGTTTTTAAAGCTGCACTGATGCATCAAATAAACTTAGGAATCTCTTAGTGAGGGAGGTGGGGAGGCCCACTAGGTAGAACAAAAGAAGTCTCTGCCACAATTAAATATTAGAAAACAAAAGAGAAGCAACTGCACAGTCTTAGAAATAATGAGAACACTTAATATTTGATTATATCTAAGACAGACACAAAATCCAAATGCATTTTTGTATGCCAGCTACCTCAGAAGTTGAAATGTGGAAACAATAACAAGCACTACTAAGAATCAACCATGAATACTTAGAAATGACTCTAAAAAGAGATGTGTGGTATTTATTTGAAGTTCTTCACACAACTCTTTTGAGAAACATAAAGAAAGATTTTAATAATTGAAGACAGATTGGATAAAAAATAGAATGTTTTTAAAAAATCAATTATTCCCAAATTAATTTATTGGTTTAGTGTCAAGCCAATGAAATGTCAATGTTTTTTCTCCTCCTCAACTTGATTCTCAAAATTATCAGGACAAATAACGAGGACAAAATATTAAGATGTTTTTAAATTGTGACAAGGATAGATTTGTCCTACCAGATATAAAAACATGTTACCATGATACAAAAACAAAATAATGCAATTATGACAATACCATAGTGCTGAGAAAGGATAAGAAGTCAGATCAATAGAAAAGAGCAAGTTGTCACAAAACAAAATATGTAAGTATATTGTATTTATCATATACTGAGTATATAATAAAAACATCACTATGAACTACTAAGAATGATGTAAAATTTACAACAAATATTTGGGAAAGTGGTTTTAAAAACAAATAATCAAAGTAGAACATTGTCATATTCAAAACACAGAAATTCCAGATGAATTAAAGTATTAAAGGTAAAATACATAAACAAACAAATAAACAATAAGCCAATGAATTAAAAACTCTAGAAAATTGTGCTAAATAGTGAGTCTCAAATCAAAAAGAGCTTTTTGAGGGACTGGCCTGGTGGCATAGTGTTAAGTTTGGCACGATCTGCTTCGGTGGCCCAGGTTCGCAGGTTCAGATCCCAGATGCGGACCTACACCACTCATCAAGCCATGCTGTGGTGGCATCCCATATATAAAATAGAGAAAGATTGGCACAGACGTTAGCTCTGGGCTCACCTTCCTGGAGCAAAAATAGGAAGATTGGCAAGAGATTTTAGCTCAGGGCCAAACTTCCTCATGAAAAATGAGAGGCTTTTTGAGCCTTCCAGCTGAAAATTATATCACAAGGAAAAGACATAAATTTGCCAGATTAAAATTTTAAAACTTTTTGATGTTAAAATACCACAGAAAATACTTGAACATTCAGCAACATATTCAAAATAAATGTGGCAAAGAAAGAGGGCATAGAGACATGACTGAAGACAGTGACAGGGCAATGGAGTACAAGTTACAGAAATCATTAACTGGGAAGTATTTTATTTTGTTGATAGTATAGTATAAGCACTAGGATTTGCAGAAAAACCTAAATTCCAATTTATATAGGACTTATAATTGGTAGGTTTTTACACTATATTCATAGGTTTTCTCAAGATGGGCACATCTATTCCACGTGCATAATTTCATCATCATGGATTATATTAAATCATGACTTAAATAATAAGTTCTGATAGTTCAATGCAGTAGTCTCCGTCCTGAAGTGCCCATAAAACACAAGGTATAGAAACTTGTTCATCTACTCTATAACCTCTCAAGTTTTGTTACTTTCTTCCCAATAGTGTATTTCAGCTTAATGTACTTTCCTGCTTTGCAACTATCCAAGAGATTTCTACAGTTCTCATGTTTCTATTTGTTCTTAAAGTACCTGTGTGAATATATTTTATTTCAACAACTATAAAATGTCTTCCAGCTGCTTAAAAACCATTACATTTTGGAAAAGAAAACCTCCTTTAAGTCAAATTGAACATGCATGAATCTTTAAAAGGTCTGACCTTACTTAAACAAATGTTACCTTAACAGAGCAATTGATCTCAAGGAGGATCAAGTATAATAAAAATCACCAACTCCAAAAGAGAAGTCTTGTCTTTGGAAATTAACATAAAATGATTTCCTTGAATTCTCATAATATGTATGCTCTTAGAAAAGTGAAATGCCTTTACCACAGAGAAGATACAGAAATGCATATGATTAGGTAATAATTAGTTTCTTACTCTTTAACTTCATTATTATTACTCATGGAATAAATAGACCTTACATGCCAGTGGCAAAAATTTTGATTTGCCTTATTATCTTCCTTGTTGGAAGTACAGCTGAGCCATGTCCACACAATTTAAATGAAAATTAAAAGTTCATTTCGATCTGTGTAGATATTTGTAATTAATCGAATGCTTACAATTAAGAAAACAGATCTTCACTTAACTGAGTGTTCACATATTACACAAAATTTAAACAGCAATTAAATGGTTAAACCTGCATTTTCTTCTTCCATATTTCTAGCTTAAACAAAGTTTTACACAAATATTTCAAACAATAGATATTTTAATAGGTATTAAAATTTTTTTGTCCTTTTAAAAATACAGCTTGTTCATAATAAAATGTTTTCCTTTTTCTTTAAGGGAGGATAGTGGTGTATATAATTACTCACTGTGATAATGCGTAGAGTATCAGAGCTATATAACAATGAATTTGAAATGATAAAATAAAAACCCTTCCTGAGTTTCTGTAGCGTGAAGACTAAGGGGGAAGGCAATTTTAAGGATCTTCCAAGAGAAATATCATGATGCTGCTGTTTCTGTCCAATATGGATATGTTTTCTGTTTTCTGCTTGGCCCTTGTATCAGTTTGCTAGGGCTGCCATAGCAAAGTACCACAGACTGCATGACGTAGACAATGGAAATTTATTGTCTTGCAGTTTTGGAGGGTAGAAGTCCGAGATCAAAGTGTCAGCAGATTTGATTTATTCTGAGGCCTCTCTCCTTGGCTTGCAGATGGCCGTCTTCTCCCTGTGTCTTCACATGGTTTTTCCCTTGTGCCTGTCTGTGTCCTAACTTCCTCTTCTTATAAAGACACCAGTTATAATGGATTGGGGCCCACCCCAATGACCTCATTGAACTTTAATTACCTTTTTAAAACCTCTATTTCCAAATACAGTCATATTCTGAGGAGCTAGGGGTTAAATCCTCAACATATGAATTTTTAGGGAACACAATTCAGCCTCTAACAGACCTCAAGCAAGAAATGAATCTTTTTGCCAAAGGATTTTAAACATCTCTATCATCATCACAGTAGGCAAAACTGTAATGATAATGAGAATGCTGACTAGGGAAGAAAGACTATGCCTTGCAGTCAACAGAATCAGAAAGCTTAGGTTAAAGAGTGCAACAGTACCTAGTCATTCTTTTCAATTAAGGAAGCTGGCAGTCACCATTTTGGGTAACATATTGGAAGGAAAGAAATGGATATGACTAGTTCTACCAACTTTAACTGTGAGTGCTCTTATATTTAGTTATTTGTCTAGGTACCAGCATTCCTGAATTGTCCCGGAAGACCAAGAATAGAATGTCAAGTGGCAAGTGCTCTGGCATTCCAAAGTGAGGTGCTAGACGCTTATACTAGACACACAAATGAACAGGCCAAAACTCAATTTTGCCATCCTTGGTTCAATATCTACCTCAGCCTCAAAGGTTGTGCTTGGGTATTAGAGGGAAGATGTCTTAGTAGGGGCTTGTTCTTGTTTAAAAAGGGTAGGGGAGACTGTGCTTTATCTCGCTTCAAGTCAAGTGTAAGCGTTTTGATTTATGGTGCCTGCAGTTTGGGAGCATAGTGGACTGGTATCAGACGCATATCTGAACACCTTCTCCACTCACATTCTCATCTCAAAAAACTTTCGAGGCAAGAGGCTGGCCGAAATGGCGTTTGGCAGCAAGAGTACTACATTGGAAAAGTGACGGGACTCTCATTCCCAGTGGCACTACCCAAAAGCATAAGACATCTCTAGTAATGAGAGAGAATCCAGAGAACCATAACACTACTCCGTGAAAGAAAGATAGCTTTAAATACTTCCCTGGTCCGGAATGTACCATGACCCTCATGATAGTACTAGTCATATAAGACCTTCCTATTAGCATCATGTCCAAGTCAGAGAAGGAAAGAAACATACTCAAAATGTAATTCAGAGGTTCTGACTATTACATATAATGGATATTTCAATTGTATAAATGAGATTAAGCTCATAACTAAAAGTGAACAGAGAGCTTTTATTTCCGGAGAGTCAGGAGATAAATTTTCAGGCCTGCCCAAGATTTCACTCAGGAACAAGAAAGAACAGATCTACAGGATGAATTTGAATGAGCACTTAGGAGGGAAGAATAATACTGGTTTCTGAATTACATGTCAGTCCCATTTGTTTAATTAATACTTAAATAAAATTAAATGCTGCTCAATCTCTGGAATCATTGTAATAGTCTCCCTTCTTGCCTGATTGTCCAAGAAACCTGAAGGGCTAACATATTTCGAAAAGGTAGTAAGTCAGTCCACCTTCCATATTTTGGATTTACCTTGTCATGTTTCTCTGAGTTCTGTTACATTTTTGTCACGACTTCCAAATGTTGCCATGGTTGAGCCTTCATCATCTGCAAGGTAAGAAGTCTGGTTAGGCTCTGGTTCCCCAGAGAAGCCAGCATAATCCTTTGAAGGTGAAGGATTGCACCCTATTTATACTAGGTTCCCCTAAAGAACTCTTCAGTTATATTGTAACCTGTGGTCTTCTGCAGTTTTTATCAATCTACATAGATGTCATCTTCATACGCTCTGCCACCTTTTATTTATTATACTAGAGAGTCCCCTAAGATGCCCATTTTGCTGCCATTCATCCCAGGAGATCAGACAGGTTTCACTTGGCTACCATTCAAGAATTGCAGCCAGTACCCCTCATTCCTTCCGGCAGAGACCCAGTCATGTCAGCCCTGCTCTACCGTTCCCATCCCCACCCACTGCTGGTACATATTCATGGAGAAATTTGCAGAAGAAATGGCACATTCTCTCACTTCTCAACAAGTCACTCTACTATGTCAACTTTTTACGAACTGGCATGTGATTTCTGCCCTTTCAACAAAAAGGTTTGCAAATAGTACTAAGGTTTCTAAAAAAATAAATACACATCCTATTGCAAACATTCTGGGACAAACTATAATCTGTTTGAAACTATAACTTGCCTTGAAACTTTCATAGAGAAATTCATACTAGCTCACGCTAGAGAGAATGATCTTAACACCACTGGGTTAAGGATCACCAAATTTCCTTACTGAGAAACTGAAAATGGATTTGAAAATTTTCTAAATATCACCCCCCCATAAGCATGCTATTTTAAACTGTAGGTTTTTCTCATTATATGGTCATAATCCATTCAGTTTCTGTAAATCTTTTTATCATCTTCATAAAGTGATAAATTAAAAAGTCCTTGATTTAGGTCAAATTTTTCTGACTATTAGACACAAGCTTGTCTACCTAAAGTGGGCAAGACCAGCTAAACAATATGTGTTACAGAATAATGTCTTCAAGAGGCTTCATTTCACCTAGTGTCAATATAATAGATGAATACATTCCAAGGTTATAATTGTATATTTTAAAGCTAGAGAACTTAATTATTACTGGCAGTGAGTTTTTCCGCTGAAGCTAGTATATTTGTAAAAATATTAAAAATGCTAGGGAAGGTAGACAGCTGTCTAGATTTGCATCTCATTTTGTGAATATTAAATACTTTGGAAGGATGAGATGAATCTGCACAAAGGCCTAATTGATCTTTATTGAGCACATGAAAGTTCTCACCATTGATAGAATTGATTTGAGGAGTTAAGACCGGTACAAGTACACAAACTACTCTGGTAAGTAATATTCTTTAAGAAACAATTAGTTCCTTTCCAGTCCCTTTGATATTTGCTATATTATAAACTCAACATGAGAACTATGAGTAAAGAAAGCAGGAACTAATTAAGTAGAAATAAGTGTAAATGATTTATAAAGTAACTCGAGGTTGGAGTACCTGAACTGCATCTTGAATACTATGTTTACAATAGGATTTTCTTTATTTGTTAGCGTTTTCATAGCTTTAAAGGAAGCAGAGCCAGTACTGATGGCCTAGAGATTAAAGTTCAGCGAGCTCTGTTTTGGTGGCCTGGGTTTAGTTTCTGGGTGTGGAACCACTCCACTCATCTGTCAGAAGCCATGCTGTGGCGGTGGCTCACTTAGAAGAAGCAGAACTTACAACTATACACAACTATGTACTGGGGCAAGGGGTTGGGGAGGGAAGGAAATAAAAAAAGGAGGAAGATTGGCAACAGATGTTAGCTTAGGGCAAATCTTCCCCAGCAAATAAAAAAGGGAAACAAATTGCTAAGTTTTAGAAAGAGATAAACCTAGGAAAAAATTGTTTAGTGTTCTGTTCTCCATAGTGTCAGATATTTTCTAGAAACAAAGTGACAACAAAAACAATAAAATGCATTTACCAAACCTCAACATTCCTTACATTACAGAGAAAATGATAAACAGGTAAAGTAGAAACATCTTAGAAGACAATATCTGAAAAAGGAAGTAGGCAAACAAGCAGTATTCTTGAAATACTGCGTGCCACTGTCACATTTTTTTCTTTATTGAAAAATTTTTGTGCCCTGAGAACCTCTTACAAAATTCATCACATTATTTTTGCAATGGCAGCAGGAGAACAGCAATCGTGTGATCACGTTTTGACAGACTTCACACAAATAGTATTAACACAAGACCCTTGGTCTAAGGCAGCCGACTATGATGTACCAGACAACACTAATCAATCAGAATTTGGGTTGCCTTTATTCTGACAAGGCTTCCTAATATAAGCCATCAAAAGTAGTTTAAAACTTGATAGGCTTGCTGCCCTGTTTTTAATAGAACAGGTACATACCTCAGCTGCCGTCTTTTCCTTTATTGGAAAACTGACAAAGATTTACAAAATGCATCTGCCTTAAATATTTGAGGCCGACTACAAAACATCAAGATGGGTGGTAATAAATGCAGCAGTGATGATGTGCTGTGAAAGAAATATGCATAAAACTGTCAAAAGGCAAAAAAAAGTTGAGGAGTGGGACTGAAGTTAGAACAATAATTTTGTTAAGCAGGAAAGAAATTTAGTGGAAAGAAGTCTGGATTTGGTGGTCAGGAGTCCTGACTTCCAGTCCTGCCCTTCGGAGCTAATACCTGGGTGACATGGGCAGGTGGCTAAGTCTCTCCAGGCTTCACTTGACACACTTAGAAAATAAGAAGCTGACTGGAGGATTTCCAAGGTTCCTTCCAAAGCCAAAATCTGATGACGTTTTAGTGGTTTACAATTGTTAGAAAGAAGACGAGAAAATTCAAATTCTTGCTTAACAATCTTTAGATGATAAAAATTATTTTCCTTTTTAACCTGTAAGAAATTGAACTTGAAATATAAATGATGACAGCTCTATGTATGTATGTATATACACTTTGTGTATATACATATTTTTTACTGCTACATTTTACATTATTTTGCATATAATGAAAACAATTGATTGACTCAGCAGTTCCAGAACTGTTAATGTGAGTTAATCAAGAAGTAAATGAGGTCAGAAGTCAAACTTTTCATTTCCTCCCAAACATATATTGCACGTATCACAGAAATTCCCAAGGACACAGGTAACACAGGCTAGTTTCAACACGTAGAGCACTCAAGCAAGAAGGTTGAGTACTGAAGATCCACATGGGTCAGACCAGGATCAGTGCTCCAGGAAGCTGGAATCCACCCAGACCATCACTCACTGTGCCTTCTTATACACACACACACACATATATATATGCATGTATATATTTGCAGCTTATTTTCCCAACACCT
Source organism: Equus przewalskii (assembly GCF_037783145.1). NCBI lineage: Eukaryota > Metazoa > Chordata > Mammalia > Perissodactyla > Equidae > Equus > Equus przewalskii. The sequence continues at coordinate 71,527,514 of NC_091833.1, read as the reverse complement.
GGCTTGATATTTGTTTGTCATGATCAACTTTACAAATAAAGTATTCAACATCATCAAAATTACCATCAGACATTTATCAAGTACTCACATAGCCGTGAAGCAAATGAGTATGGAGTTCATAAATTCTTTCCTTACACTTAGCAGCTCTTAAACAAGGCTTTTTAAATATTTATTGAGTTTCTACCACGTATAAGGAAGCGTTCCTTATAGATTTTAATAATAATACAGTAGTAAACAAGATGAAGATATTTGTCCTAACTGAGCTTCCATTGTAGTAGAGGATGATGAAGAACAGATTAGTAAATTAGTTAGCAGGTAAAGGAATAAGACCTTTTCACATGACAGTAAGTTTTATGAAGAACATAAAATAACCTAGATATATGAAGATGGGGGAGGTTAATTATTTCTATTGGTTTCTAATTTCTTTTCTTGTAGGGAAATTGACTTCTTTACTATGTGGTTAACAGCCATGAGTTAAAAAAAAAAAGTTCAACGCTGGATAAACAGATACCTCTCCTACATCCAACACACAGACCAGTTTAACCCAATGGATGAAACTTCTGTGCTGTTCCTCCCTGTCCTAGACTATTTTCCATTTTTATTTAAAGCTAGAAGTTAAGATATCAAAATGGATCTCCAGGGCAAATTCTGGAGATAAAATTTAATATTTTAATCAGTGTGCTAGATGATGAAATATTTAACATACATGTAGAAGGCTGACTAATATTCAGCGGATGAGTTTTTTTAGTTTTTTTTAATTTTTCCTTCTTCTCCCCAAAGCCCCTCAGTATATAGATTGTATATTTTAGTTGTGGGTCCTTCTAGTTGTGGCCTGTGGGACACCACCTCAGCAGGGCTTGATGAGTGGTGCTAGGTCCATGCACAGGATCTGAAACCGGAAAACCCTGGCCACCAGAGCAGAGTGCAGGAAACCAACCATTCAGCCACGGGCCGGTCCCCTGTGTGTTTTTTTTTAAATTTGCTTTCTATAAAGACTTGTGGTACTGAGATGGGAGGAGGTAAGTCTATCACTTTATTTTTTATTATTTTGGTTTTCTTTATTAGGTCCTTCTTCATTTGGAGACATATTATGTGATTTAAAGAGAGAGAGCGCCCACGCACACATGAGAGGGGTTGATTGCAGGTGACATTATTGAAGTATTAGAAAATATAATACAATTACATGGAGAGGGAAGACTACTGGATAAGCGCTGGTTGTAGTCTCCTGAAGAGTCCACTAAAGAGTCCTTATTTTTCTCTGTGACAATTGCTGAGACAAAGAGCACCCTAGGCAGGTCATCATTCCCTATTTCATTGCGCGAGTAGGAATGAGCTTTTCCAGGCTATGGGTCCTTGTGAGCTCCACACGTGCTATGCTGGAACTTGGAAATCTCTAGCTGCACATGGGAAAGAGTGGGCTCAACCCTGTGGGTCTGTGCAGTTACCGTTTACTCAGAGCTAAGTCTAAACAGGTGCAACTCACAACTCTGGGCTGGGTACACTGTTGAGTGTACCTTTGGGCTTCAAGGGGAATTAGCAACTTCTACAATGGCATAGGGGAAAGTAATTATTAGTGGTCGGAACCTGAAGTTGAACTCCAGTTCCAAACAGTTATAATACTACTGCTACCAAAAATGATAACCATGATAACAATAGCTAATATTAATTGTGTTTTAGGCAAATGCAAAATGTTTTACATGTTATTTCAATTAATATTTGTAAAAACCCATGGAGGCAAGTATTATTATTAGCACAGAGAGATTAAATAAATTGTTCAAGTGGAGGTTTGTCATTTAAACATAATTATTTTTACTTAAATTCTCTTGTTCTTAGCCACTATGTGTGACAATGGGCATGTTATTTAGTTTTCCTCAGAGTCATAGATTCAGCTTCTTCACATAAAATAGGAATAATATTTCCCTCTCCTCATATATATATTTATAATATATATATTCATGCAGACATATCTATCTCTAGCTCCGTCTTTGTCTCCTGTGTCTCTCTGTCTACTTCTTTTTCTCTATCTCTATCCATATCTCTACCTCTATATAATTATTTACCACAAACCCTGACCAATGGTAGGTTTTTAATAAACAGTAGCTTTTCTTTCCTTTACTTGTGCAACTGGTTTACTCTAACTTTTAGCTGTAACCAGAGAAGAAAGCAAGAAGTCAGAATGCATCAGTGACAGATAATTCTGGTTTAGATTTGGACTGACAAATTCAATTAATTTACTTAAGACAATGTCAGGTCTAATCTTTTCTGATTCCTCACACAAGGGCTAGAATATTAAAATGCTGTTACCAACCATTTATGAGTCCCTACATATTCATAAATTTTTATTCATACTGATAACAATGCAAAATAGTTGTTACCACCTCCTTTTTATAGATAAGGAGACTGAAGGTTAAAGGGGTTGAACGATTTGTTCTAAGTCATGCAGATAGTGACAGTAAGGGTGTTTGTCTAACTACAAAGTGAGTGATATTTTTTGTAAATCAGATGACCTCCATGGCAGACAGACCCTATGGTAGGTTAGGATAATAGTTCCTATTCCCTGACGTTCACGTCCCTTGATTGTAGGTGGGCCCTGTGACTTGCTACTAGCCAATAAAATATGGCAAAGATGAAAGGATTTTGCAGATGCCATTAAGGTCCTAAATCAGGTGATTTTGCCATTAATCAAAGGACAGATTATCTTGGGAGGGCCTGACTTAATCATCCCTAAAAATAGAGACTGGGCCCTCCCTGAGGTGAAAAGCATGCTTGTGGACTTGACGGAGTAAGCAGCCATGTTAGAGAAGCCTACACAGCCAGGAACTGTGGGCAGTCTCTTGGACTTGAGAACAGCCCCTAACCAACAGTCAGAAAAAAGCTAGACCTGCAGTCATACAGCTTCAAGGAAATGAATTCTGTCAACAACTGAAATTAGCTTACAAATGGATCCTTCCACAGTCAAGCCTTTAGATGAGAACACATCCTGGCTGACACTGACTGTAGCTGTGTGAGACGCTGAGTAGAGAACTCATCTAAGTTGTGCCCAGATTTCTGTTTCACAGAAATTGTGAAATAATAATCTATGTTGCTTTAAGTTGCTAAGTTTGTAGTAATTTGTTATACAGCAAAAGAAAACTAAGGCAATCTCAAAAATATTCATTCAACAAATATTTGTGGAATATTTTCTGCATGATACATTTTAAAAATGTATCACTATTTATTACTGTGATTAAATAATTCCTATTGTTCTCTGAATTTGAAGAGCATAGCCCCTAAATTGAGGGAATAAATAGAGATGATATAAATTCAACACTAATTTATATGATGTTATATTAGGAGGCATTTTTTTTTGGATTTCAATCATGGAAATTTTAAGACAAAAAGATTTCCGAGTTTAACAAAATGGCAAACAATACTAAATGTGTGTTCTTATCATGATCTAAATTTGTGCTTCTTAATTGCTATGTGATTTTCAAAATTGACTTTCAGTCACATTTGTTTGTGCCAGAGAAGAAAATTCCTCTACTCCTTAGGTCCTCAGGTCTAAGAATTAAATTGATGTGAGACAGAATAACAGGAGCAAATCAAAGTTTAATAGCACGTGTGCACGAGAGAAACCCAGGAAAACTGAGTAACTTGCCAGAATGGCCAAAGCTGCCACCTTAAATACCATTTTTAGCTAAAGACAAAGGAGGATGTTGAGGGTAGTGGTTTGGGACTTCACAGTGGAGGAAGGCAACTCACATGGAGATGCAAATGCAAATGGGCCAACTATAGACAACGTGACCCAAGAGACACATTTTACCTTAGGTTACAGTTATCTTGTGGCATCAGCTCCTTCCTGGAACAGACCCTTCTATTATAAATTCTTTTAGGCAGTTAAGGGGAAGGTCAAAGTTCCTTTCAGTCTTTTATTCTTAAAAATAATCAAGGTAAAGAGGCATATTTTGGGGTGGCCAATTCTGATCCCCCACATTTGCATTTTGTAAAAATCAATTAAGCCACATAGGTCATTCTTCTGTTGTAGGGCACATAAACTCAAACTCCAGAGGAAATCTTGAATTCCTATATTGGAGTGATTTTAGATCTTGGGCTTTTGAGCAAGAACTGCAGAAAACATTTCTTTATACTTTATTAACATCAAAATAAACAGCTTTTGTAGGGGATAGTGTGTGTTTTTGGTCTTTTTAGAAATCTTGGTAACACCCTTTTCCAAAATTTAGGTACAAAATCTAGGTACTAGACCATATTAAACAGCAGTATGTTCAAATTGTGTATAAATTAAACATACTAAGATCAAATATAGAAAAAATGCAAATTGTCATGATAAGTTAACCAGATGTGAAAATTCTGAAGTGAAATTGTGCAATAGTGGGTACATTAAATACAAGATCTCAGAGTAAATGAGGCTGAGATTAACTATAGTAAACAGAATAATGGATTTAAATGTTGCCCTCCTTTAAATCTTTAACTTTTCTGTTAACTCCTACTTATGTATTCTTAAAAAACAAAAACAAAATACCAACAAACAAAAACCAAAACCCAAAAACAACCTGCAGGGAATACATCGCTTTAGTGAAAACCATCCTTCCTTAATCTTAACCTCTCAGAGAAAACTCTCTTTTCCTCTACTTCTTTACCTGATTTGCATTGAAAATTCATATTAAAAGAAGAAAAAAAAATTTACTATTAGAAAACTAAGAAAACTGGTAGAGAGTTTTGAAATATCAACATAAAATTATATTTGTTCTATCTAGCCAATCTTAACACCAAAAAAAAAAAAAAAAAAACGCCAAAATCCTAATCATCAGTATGACCTACTCTTTCTTTTTCTGAGTCTGTCATTCCTAGTAGCTGCTAGGCTTGATTTCTTCCATTAATGAGATCTGTTCAAGAAGAGTGTAATTTTCCCAGTAACACTCTTGGAGAGCTTTTTGGCTCAACAATTCCATGCTTCAAAATCTCAGAGTTGTACTCCATGTGTACAAACAGGTACCACTGAGAAATTTCATTTCCAATCAGCTTTCCTACATTAGCATCTGTGGTCTCTGTTAAGGTACCGTCCAGAATGAAATAAAGGAAAATAAAGGAGAAACTGAAGTGAACACCCTTTTCCTTTCACTTTATCTGACCTCTCTTTCTGTTCAAAATAGATGAGAGAAAACATGATTATTTGGATGCTGCCTGCATTTCATTATCTTATGGGGTTTTTATTTTTTGCTTGCTTTATCTTTCCTTATCATTATGGAAGTTTCTCCATGGGTCTCTGAGTTACTGTTTTGCTAGTTAAATCCGTAAAGGCCTTTATTTGAAAAAAAGAATTGCATTGCAGTGTTGTCAATAATGAATGGTTATTGTAAGGAGGAGCTCAGAGAAAATAATTAAGAGGTGGAAATCTCTTAAGAATTTTTGCAAACCAATTGTAGATGTGATCTATTTATGTAAATGATGGGCTTACATTGTACAGCACCTTTCATCCAAATAGATTTCTAGGTACCTAACAACTGTGGCTGTTATACTCATGAATGCATAGTGTATTCTTTCCTTTCTCTGAAGCTGTTTCTTGATGAAATGTTGGATCTGCTTAATAAAGTTTGGTATGGAGTATTTAGGCAAGAAATATAAAGGAATGAACAATCCATTGGAGACAATAAAATTACATCAGAGTCGTTCCATGTGCACCTCTCTAAAACTTTGGGATCTGCAAAGCTGTAACTAGGTCCAGAGGACAAAAATAACTGCTTTCCTTCTGTTATATCTCCTGTCTTGTAACCATGATTTGACACACTTACCCACTACCACTACTTACCTTTTCTTTGCCTCATGCACAATTCTCTTCCTTCAACCTTTCTCAGTCAGAAGAATGAGAGCTTCCATCTGATGTGGTTATAACTTTCTCCTCATCAAACTGCAGTTATTTCTAGTTATCTTTTGGTCCTTATCTCTATATTTTATAAAATTGAGCTTTTCTATGTTTCCACTTTGGAACTCCATCTTCCGCATTAAGAACACCCTGTTCTCTTCCCTCATTCCTTTAGTGAAAAAATGAATTTCTCGAGTGTCAAGTATAGAAACTTATGTAGTTTGTGTATTCAAACCAAGGTGAATTTGTAATTAAAATAATTTCAAAATGCGTTCTTGCTGTGTGGACATGGATTAGTTGCAAATGAGATTGGGGGAATAAACTGAAAATATATGAAATATGTGTATTATTCAGAGGATGATTTGTTTAGGACAGTGGAAGACATCTTTAAGAAATAAGTGCTGCCTATCTAAAAAGAATATTAAGATAATAGAAGTTATTGAAATGTGCTCTGGAATAATGAGTAAATGAAGTGTGGAAGCTAATTGGATTATCAAAAATTGACCCCAGCAGAACTTTTGTATTGCCAGGTAGAGAGTGCAGAGTTATACAGAGGCCCGGTTTGTGACTTTAAATATATTTCGATAGTAAGAAGGGTGTACCTTTAATTCTGAACTGGAACCTTCTATAAGGCAGAGTAATAAACAAAATTCTCTCAGGGCAGGTCCATGCCTATTTTATATCTTTCTGACTTTAAAAATTAATTGGCTCTTAAAGTGTGACCTTGGATATATCTCCCTACCAGAGTGGTTCAAAGGGATGATTTAAAGATAACTTCAGATTACAAAGGGCTTCACAAATTAATTAATACTTCCTTGCAATAGCCTTTCTGGGTAGAAAAATATTGTCCTCCTATAAATGGGGATTAAAATTGAGATGTAGTCAAAATAAATATGTTAACATAGAAAAGAATTCAGGACTAAGATTATATTAGGCTTGTGGCCTAATGGTAAAATCTCTTCTTCCCTATTAAAGGTAATAGCCTTCATAGTTATGGCATTCTTAGGGCATGTATATTTTGTATTACCATCATCATTAACAACATTATTATCGTCAACATTTTCATTGTTGTTACAACACTAGTCACATTAGCATTTCATACTGAAATGTCCTTAATAATGCTCTCCGGATACTGACAGGGTATGACAGATAGGCGACTTCTAAGCAGCTGCAGTTCTGGCTTTCTCTGTTCTGGTCTATGTGTGGGTTTAAACAAAATAACCAATAGCTGTTCTATAGATCAGAGAGAGAGGTGAGTTTTACTTGAGCCAGAGTGAGGATTATAACCCGGGAAGACAGTCTCCACAAAGGAAGAAAATGTTCAAGAGAAGCATGGTTTTCAGTACAGTCTTATACCTTTTTAGAACAAAGGCCATACATTAAACATGCTCAGGATACATATTCTTCAAAGTTTCAAAGAGGTGTTCAGTTGCAAATTAGCAGTTCCACGTGACACTGATGTCTAGAAAGGAACTAACAGGGCTAGGAGGGCGAGTATGCATTCTCATCTTAAGAGAGTGCATTCTTTACTTTAATGGTTAAAGCAGATGGACAGTGTATGTTTGATATGCCATAAGTCAGGCTCCTTTAGTCCAAGCCGAATCAGTTTTGACCAAGAATATTTGCTCCATATAGCTCAATATGTGAAAATCTCTTGTCAGCGAAAACACAGTGAAAAGAGGCATGGAAGGCAAAAGGAACACTGGTCCTCTGAGATGTTTTTCAGAATTTGAGCTAGGGAAGCACTAAGTAAAATAGTTCCTGCTGGACTCTACACTTAATTTTCTTCTTTTTAAAATTTTTCTTAGCTTTAATTATGGATTTATTTTCTGATATTGTTTTGCATAAGTGATGTTAGGATTTTTCCTGAGTTCCAAGCACTATGTAAGACTAACTTATAGTGCTTTTAGTTAAAATCTGGTACAAAAAGATGCTTTTATATGAAAGCCTACTGAATAATTTTGTGGTTTTAGCTTTTCCTTTTCTCTTCAGTTTTTTGAACTATAAGGTTCAAGTAATTTGAAAGGGGACCTTTTGCTTATTCTAACTTTAAGAATTTTGCATAGTCTTACTAGGAAGAATTAGGACAACTGATTTACTTGGTTTGCTTGTTTATTATAGAGACAGTCCTGAAAAGGACAATGTTTATTTTCCAAACAGTTGTTACAATATTGAACTTTAACCGAAACTTGTGATGCTGGAACAGTGAAGATTAAAGAAATCCTCCAACTCTTTTCTGTTCCTGAAAAGGCTTTACCGCAAAGCACTCTCCCTCCCCACATCACTTGGATAAGACTCATGGATGCCCTTGTTTATGAATGACAAGGCCAGACATAGACCCTCCAAATTCCCATTTTTTGCCTTCTATATGATTAACTGAATTGTTTGTCCCAATGATCAATCACAACAAAATGCCTATTAATCAAACTTTGGTTAAGTTTCTCTCCTTCCCCCATGCCCTCTAAACATTGACATACCCTCAGCCTGAACCAGCATCCAACCTTCCTTAGCAACCTCTCCCAAGCTGTTCTTGAGGCCGTAGGATGAAACATTTTCAGATCCACTCTTTACTATCCTTTCATCTCACTTCCCCACCCATTTTAGTCTATTTACTCCTTATGAAAGAAAAACTCTTTTCTGCCTGACCTTTAAGACACTTGCATATCTCATGGTCAGAGCTTTCTCCCTATAGAAATAGTCCCCTCGTTTCCTTAAAATAGTCCCTTTCTCTCTCTTGCAATTGTTACCAAATCAGGTTAGCTTGCCCACAGCATGGTATGTCAGTCATCAAGATGACAAGTTTGCAGCAGAGAAAGGGTTTGTTCACACGGCAGCCAAGTGAGGAGATAGGAGAATAAGTCTCAAGTCTCCTTCCCCAAAAATGGGGATCAGGGATATTTATGGGACCAAAGGGCAGGGTGGTCTGAAGTGTATGAGTAGATGATTGGAGGTAAGGAGAAATGAGGTAATTAATGATCTGCAGAAGTGAGGTCAAGCTTCACGTCTCTTCATCAGATGCATGTTCACAAAGTGATGGCATTAGCATGCTCTGAGGGTGGAGTTTTTGGTCCTCTGATGTCAAAGGGTCACCTATCGGGCATACGTGCAGGCCCAGTTGATGAGTCAGTAGTCTTAACTGGCCTGAACTGGACAAGGAGTTGACTCTCAGTTCTTGAAAAACTTAAGCACCTGCTACCATGGTGACCCCAGTGTCAGAGATGTCATCTATATCGTGAGCTTTAGTAGTGCATTATCTAACTGCTTTTGCAGATAGACAACTACCTGAGTATAGTTAAAGCAAGTTGGCCCCTGGTTTCACAATAATTTTTTCTAATAAAGTCTTTCCTTACCAGTTTCCAGAGTTGTCTTTACTTGACATCTGTCGATATTTGTTAGTTAATGATAGCATTATATTCAGCTTATCCTTTAAATATGATAGATTAAATAAGGTAATTACAGTAAATTACTATCAAAAGAATTAACATGTAAATTAGTGTGCCAAGTATCAATGCATTGTCTTTCAGCTTCAAATATACCTTTGTTTACCTTGCTGTGACACTGGAGGTGGGCCCTGTAAACTCCTTTGCCAGCTGGCAGAATGTTAAGCTTCAGTAGAGCGTATTGGAGTGACCCTGCAAGGTGATAGTAATAGGATGACATACTTTCTCCGGGTTCAAGGTTTCCATTTTTATTGTTGAGTCTGGGACTTCAGGGGCCTGTGCAGACAAGCTCCAGCTGTGCCCTCAGGTCATATTCTCCCCACCAGCAGCACATCTGAAGGCTGCAGTCTGCCCACACTCTGACAGCTGGTTGCTTCTACAAACTATTATCAGCCAAGCCCTCTGACAAGTTTCTTCACCACTGGCAGTCAGTGTGTCCCTGTGGCAGCCACGCTCTCTTTGCAGAAGTCTGAATCTCAGCATTGGCTGGGCAGTGGTCTCTCCTGGCTCTTAGTTCCTTTATCATTTTTATTCCTCAGCCTAGAGATAGTACTTGCCCTTTCATATGCACTGCTTCTAGATTCCTTAAAGTCCATTTTTATTACACTTTATTACTTTTAGTTAACTACTTTTTACTGATATTAACAATTCTTTATATTGATATTCTCTTTTCAAATAACCAGTGTACTTTCTGTCTTCTATCTGCCTTGACCGACACAATGAGTGAATAATAAAATATTCTACAAGTATTCTTGGCCTCATTTTTCAATCCTAGTGGAATCTCGTCATAACCATTCCTCCAATCTTATCCATCTCAGTAAAACATACCCACTTAATAAATCATACCCAACTGTTTAGTCCAGAAATCTGGGAGTCATCCTTGACACTTCCCTTTTCTCTCTCCCAATATTCAGTTCACTGTCAAATCCTATAGAGTCTACATCCAAACGTATCCCAAACTGTATACTTTTCCCACTTCTACTCCACCATTCACCATTATTAATAGGTTCTTAAGTGGTTCGACTTCTGGTACTATTTCTCAATCAGCTTACACAATGCATGCAGACTGATCTTTTAGAATACAAATTAGATCATATTATTTACCCTGATTAAAATATTTTAATAGTTTACCCTTGCACTTAGGATAAAATTAGAATTCACTAATATAGCCTATAGGCTAATATCATGATCTGGCTACTGACTACTTCTTCCTTCATATTATATGTATACAGCCCTGTCCTGTTTCTCTTTTTTTATATAAAAAAATAACATTTTTAATTTCAGGGAAAATCATAGTGTTATGTTTCAGAGGCATTTAAATTGTCACTGAAATTCGTCAGTTTGTTTCCAACAATACACATAATTCAACCTAAGTGACAACAGTGGACAGCTCGGTCATATGCTGACAGCGACAACTACAAGGTGACTGCTGCTTGGGTTTCAGACATTGTAAGACGTCATTGATTGTAGGACAAAATAGAATGGTGATGTACAATGAAATGTGAAAAAATTGCGTTTTAAAACTGATGAAATACTATACATAATTGTTTGTGTTATCATTTATTTAACGTCTGCCTCTTGACTAGACTGAAAACCATGTGGCTTTTGTGGATTTTTAGCACCTAATGCACTTTTGGGCATTCAGGATGTGTTCCATAAATATCAGCTAAATAAATAAACACATTCAACATTCCTAACTACTTAGAGATAAGATTCAAGATAATTTTTTTCCAAGGGAGAGAAAACGGTGGCTGTTTTTAGCCAGCACGGCCATCCGCACCTTTGTGGCTGACCTTGAACAAGAGGCAACCTGGTTGGTACTGCAGAGGCAGCGATTAGAGAACCAAGAAAGGAGCCAGTCTTTTAGTCTCACTGACGCTTACCTCAAAGGGAGCTGTATACAGGCTTTGGATGTGCTGGTTGTTGAGAGAACTTTCCCTCTCTGTATTTTCTCCACAAAGCCTACAGGCTGTGACTTTAAACCTCAGAGGCAAACTATATGTCACATGGACTACAGAGTGTTAGAGCATGAGGTTTCTGCCTTATAAGTTTAGTGTTGAGCATTAGCTGGTATTTTGACTCAATAGCCAAAATCATTATTCAGCTTTATCTTTTATTAGCTGAATATAGGATGAAAGAAAAAACATTGTAGAGTATATAACTTACTTAATAGCCTGTCCGTTAGTTGGAGGGTCACCCCAACCTCTCTTCTAACACATGGTTTCAAATCTTGTCTGATTTATTAATTATATAAGCCCTGATCACAGATCCTGACTTCAGGAGCTAGTGGCATATTCAACCACAGAAGAGTGGTGAATATTTATTGATGAACAGATAAACAGAAAAGGGGGCTCTATTTCAGTGGTAGTATTACTTCTTTTTGAGAGGGATAGAAGCAACTTTAAATGAGATTACCATACATCCCAAGGTCAAAGTTAGTAAAGAAAGCTTATATGTGGGGTGCTTTATTGTGTAGAACATGTTGGCATCAAAAGAGTATGATAACTTGGAACATCAAACAAATTTCAAGATGTTAGATGAATGAAACTCAGGAAATATTTTAACTCTAGAAATAGCAGCAAGCAAATAGGGAAGTATCAAGGAATATAGGAGGGACATACTTAAAAGGAGTCAAGGTCATCGAAGCCAAATTAGATCTATATTACAGTATAAAAATATAGATTTGCTTATTCATTTAAAAAACACTTTCTTGAGGGGAGTGATGTCAGCATCATGGTGGAGTGAACTTCCCTAGTAATCTCTCCCCTCCAATGTACAACAAAAAGGACATTCATACTGTAACAGAGGACATCCAAACACAGCATTAAAAATGTCAGAGAGACCCACGTAGCCATATGACGGAAGGTAGAGAGGCTGGAGCCCCCTTTGGAGGAGGTGGAACAGGGTAAGAGAAAACTTCACTACCTCTCCTAAAGACTGCAATTTGCAACTGTATGAGGCCTTCAAGAGGTAAGGAATGGGGGAGGGGACGGTCCTTCGTGGGAATGTCAAGGTCCCCAGTGGGCCCTTGCAGCCTAGAGGGAAGTCCTCTATTGGGGCCAAGCTTTCATGGGGGGTGAAATTATCAAGCCAACACACCGGGAGAGGAGATAGCAAGAGCAGAGAAAGAAAAACCTGAGAGCACACAGGACAAAGCACTCCTACCCTGACCCACCCAGCCACTGTCCAGGACCTGGGATCTCAGTTGAAGGCAGAGGGCTCAGAATATGCTGCTCTTGACCCCCACCCAGTGGTGATAGGCAGTAACTGTGACCAAATAACATCAGGATGTGAAAAAATAGAGCCACTCCCTCTGGCAATATCAAACATTTTATTAGATCTCCAGACCAGAGAGAAAATGACAAGTACCCAGAAATAAGGTACCAAGTACCCTGAGGATGCAGAAATAAGTTATCTAAATGACAAAACATTCAAAACAGCTGTTATCAAAAAGCTCAACAAGATACAAGAGAATGTAGAGAAACAATTCAACATGTTCAGGAGCTACTTCACAAAAGAGATTGAAACTACAAAGAAGAATCAATCAGAAATATTAGAGATGAAAGACACAATGGAAGAAATAAAACAAAATATGGATTCCCTGAATGCTCACATGAACATCATAGAGGAATGAATAAGCATAATCAAGGATAGACATGTTGAAATGCTCCAGATAGAGGAAGAGGAGGAGAGAGAACTAAGACAAAAAGAAATGAAGAAAGTCTCTGAGAAATAGCTGACTCAATTAGGAAATGCAACATAAGAATTATAGGTATTCAAGAAGGAGAAGAGAAAGAGAATGGAGTAGAAAGCTTGTTCAAAGAAATTATAGCAGAGAACTTCCCAAACCTAGGGAAGGAGAAGGAAATCCATCTAGAAGAGGCTATCAGATCTCCTAAATATGTCGATGTAAAAAGACCTACTGCAAGGCATATAGTAGTGAAACTGGCAAAAAGGAATGACAAAGAAAAATACTAAGGGCAGCAAGGCAGAAGAAAACAACCTACAAAGGAACCCCTGTCAGGCTTTCAGTGGATTTCTCTGCAGAAACCTTACAGGCGAGGAGAGACTGGAATGAAATATTCAAATCTTTGAAGGACGAAAACTTTCAGCCAAGAATACTCTATCCAGTGAAAATATCCTTCGGATATGATGGAGGGATAAAAACTTTCCCAGATAAACATAAGCTAAGGGAGTTCATAACCATGAAACCCTCCCTTCAAGAAATCCTCAAGAAGGCACTCATACCTGAAAAAAAAAAAAAAAAGGGAGAAAGGGGTTACAAAGCACAGAGTACAGAGATAAATAGGTAGACAGAATCAGAGCAGGATAACAAATACTCAAGTATAGCATTAAAGACAAAGGGAAGGAAAACACCAAAAATAAAGATAATCATGTCATTTTAACCACAAATTCATACGACAAAATGGAATAAGATGTGAGGAAAATAGCTTAGGTGGGGAAGAGGAAAGGGATTGAATCGGTTTAGTCTAAGGAAATGAGAGACCATCAGAAGAGGGACTATCTCACCCATGAGATGTTGAATAAACCTCATGGTAACCACTAAACAAAAAAAGCAGAACAGAGACACAAATAAAAAATAAGGAGAAACAAAGAAACATAGCATAAAAAACTACTTAACTCGACTGGTAGACCAAAATACACAGGACAAGAAACAAAGGAAATGAGGGAGAACTGGAAAATGAGTGATAATATGGCAACATTAAGCCCTCATATATCGATAGTCACCCTAAAAATAAATGGATTGAATTCTCCAATAAAAAGACACAGAGTGGTAAGATGGATTAAAGAACAAGACCCAACAATATGTGCCTCCAGGAAACACATCTCAGCTCCAATGACAAACACAGGTTCAGAATGAAGGGATGGAAGATGACACTCCAAGCTAATGGCAAAGAAAAGAAAGCAGGTGTTGCCATACTTATATCTGACAAAGTAGACTTCAAGATAAGACAGATAAAGAGAGACAAAGAGGGGCAAATGATCAAAGGGACATTCCATCAAGAAGAAATAACACTTGTAAATATCTATGCACCCAACACAGAAGCAGCAAAGTACCTAAAGCAACTATTAACAAATCTAAGAGAAGATATTAATAATAACACAATAATAGTAGGGGACCTCAACACTCCACTCACATCAATGGATAGATCATCCAGACAGAAAATCAACAAGGAAATAGTGGAATTAAATGAAAAGCTAGACAAGTTGGATTTAATAGACATATATAGAACACTCCATCCAAAAACAGCAGAATGCACTTTCTTCTCAAGTGCACATGGAACATTCTCAAAGATAGACCATATGTTGGGAAATGAGGCAAGCTTCAATAAATTTAAGAAGATTGAAATAATAACAAGCATCTTTTTGAATCACAATGCTGTAAAGCTAGAAATTAATTACAAGAAAAAAGCTGAGAAAGGGAAAATGACGTGGACACTAAACAACATGCTATTGAGCAAGCAATGGATCATTGAGGAAATTGGGGGAGAAATCAAAAAGTATCTGGAGGCAAATGAAAATGGAAACATACCATACCAACTAAATATGGGATGCAGCAAAAGCCAGATTAAGAGGGAAATTCATCACAATACAGGCTCACCTTAACAAACAAGAAAAATCCAAAATAAGCAATCTCAAACTACACCTAATTGAATGGTAAAAGGAAGAACAAACAAAGCCCAAAGTCAGCAGAAGGAAAGACATAATAGAAATCAGAGCAGAAATAAATGCTATTGAAACAAAAAAGAAAGTAGAAAGGATCAATGAAACAAAGAACTGGTTCTTTGAGAAGATAAATAAAATTGACAAACTCTTAGCCAGACTTACAAAGAAAAAAAGAGAGAAAGCTCAGATAAACAAAATTAAAAATGAAAGAGGAGAAATAACAGCAGATACCACAGAAATACAACAGATTATAAGAGAATACTACAAAAAACTACATGCCAATGAGTTGGACAATCTATAGGAAATGCATAAATTCTTCGACTCTTACAACCTCCCAAAGCTGAATCAAGAAGAAATAGAGAACTTGAATAGACCAATCAAAAGTAAAGAGATTGAAACAGTAATCAAAAGCATCCCAAAGAATAAAAGCCCAGGACCAGATGGCTTCCCTGGGGAGTTCTACCAAACTTTCAGAGAGGATTCAATACCTATCCTTCTCAAGCTATTCTGAAAAATTAGGGAAGATGGAACACTTCCTAACACGTTCTGTGAGGCCAACATCACTCTTATACCAAAGTCTGACAAGGACAACATAAAAAAGGAAAACTACAGGCCAATATTGCTGATGAACATAGATGCAAAAATCCTTAGCAAAATATTGAACTTGAATACATCAAAAAGATCATACATCATGATCAAGTGAGATATATACCAGGGATGCAGGGATGGTTCAACATCCTCAAATCAATCAATGTGATACACCACATTAACAAAATGAGGAATAAAAACCACACAATCATCTCAATAGATGCAGAGCAAGCATTTGACAAGATCCAACAGCCATTTATGATAAAAACACTTAACAAAATGGGGATAGAAGAAAATTACCTCAACATAATAAAGGCCATATATGACATACCCACAGCCAACATCATACTCAATGGGGAAAAACTGAACACCATCCTTCTGAGAACAGGGGCAAGACAAGGATGCCCACTATCACCACTCTTATTCAACATAATACTGGGGGTTTTGGCCAGAGCAATAAGACAAGAGAAAGGAATAAAAGGAATCCAAACAGGGGGTGAAGAAGTGAAACTCTCACTGTTTGCAGATGACATGATCTTATACATAGAAAACCCTAAAGAATCTATCCAAAAACTATTAGAAATAATTAACAAGTACAGTAAAGTTGTGGGGTAAAAAATCAACTTACAAAAATCAGTTGCATTTCTGTACTCTAATAACGAACTTACAGAAAGAGAACTCAAGAATACAATTCCATTTACAATCGAAACAAAAAGAATAAAGAACCCAGGAATAAGTTTAACTAAGGAGATGAAGGACTTATACAAAGAAAACTATAAGACATTATTGAAAGAAATAGATGACGACATAAAGAGATGGAAAGAGATTCCATGCACATGCACTGGAAGAATAAACATAGTTAAAATATCCATACTATCCAAAGCAATCTACAGATTCAATGCAATCCCAATCAGAATCCCAACATCATTCTTCATGGAAATAGAACAAAGAATCCTAAAATTCATATGGGTCATCGAAGACCCCAAATTGCTAATGCAATACTAAGAAAAAAGAACAAAGCTGGAGGCATCACAATCCCTGACTTCAAAATGCACTACAAAGCTGCAGTTATCAAAACAGTATGGGACTGGCACACAGATCAATGGAAGAGAACTGAAAGCCCAGAAATAAAACCACACATCTATGGGCGGTTGATCTTCAACAAAATTGCCAAGAACATACAATGGAGAAAAGACATTCTCTTGAATAAATGGTGTTGGGAAAATTGGACAGCCACATGCAAAAGAATGAAAGTAGACCACTATCTCATGCCATACACAAAAATCAACTCAAAATGGATCAAAGACTTGAAGATAAGTCCTGAAACCATAAAACTCCTGGAAGATAATATAGGTAGTACACTCTCTGACATCGAACTTAAAAGGATCTTTTTGAATATCATGTCTTCTCAGACAAGGGAAACAAAAGAAAAAATAAACAAGTGTGAGTTCATCAGACTAAAGAGCTTCAGCAAGGCAAAATAACTAACATCAAAACAAAAAGACAACCCACCAACTGGGAGAAAATATTTGCAAATCTTATATCTGATGAGAGGTTAATCTCTATAATATATAAGGAAATCACACAACTGAAAAAGAAAAAAACAAACAGTCCGATCAACAAATGGGCAGAGGATATGAACAGACGTTTTTCCAAAGAAGATATACAGATGGTCTAGAAACACACGAAAAGATGTTTAACATCACTAATCATCAGGGAAATGCAAATTAAAACTACACTAAGATATCACTTATGCCTGTTAAAATGGCTGTAATCACTAAGACAAAAAATAGCAAATGTTGGAGGAGGTGTGGACCAAAGTTAACCCTCATACACTGCTGGTAAGAATGCAAACTGGTGCAGCCACTATGGAAAACTATGGAGATTCCTCAAAAAACTAAAAATAGACCTACCATATGACCCAGCTATCCTACTTGGGTATCTACCCAAACAACTTGAAATCAACAATCCAAAGTAACATATGTACCCCATGTTCATTGCAGCACTACTGATGATAGGTAAGACACGGAAACAATCCAAGTGCCCATATACTAAAAATTGGATAATGAAGATGTGGTACATATATACAATGGAATACTACTCAGCCATAAAAAAAGACAAAATCATCGAATTTGCAAGAACATGGATGGACCTGGAAGGAATTATGCTAAGCAAAATAAGCCAGACTGAGAAAGACAAATACCAGATGATTTCACTCATATGTGGAATATAAACAAACACATGGATAAAGACAACAGTTCAGTGGTTACCAGGGGAAGGGGGGATGGTGGGTGGGCACAGGGGGTGAAGGGGAGCACTCATGTGGTGACAGACAAGAAATAACGTACAGCTGAAATTTCACAATGATGTAAACTATTATGAACTCAAATAAAAAAAAAAACCTTTCTTAAGCACTTGCAATACTATACAGAAAAAAACAAAACAAAAATCCCTGCCCTCTGTAGAGCTCATGTTCTAGCAGATATATTGAGAAACTGCTGCTTTTAAAATGTATTATGGGGCAGCAATATGTGAGTTATTACTATGTTGACTGGAGTCAGAGAAACCTAAATGAAAAGCAGAGGCATGGCCTCGTGGAGTAAACGGGAGTGATGCCCCAGAGAAAGGCTGGATCCAAGAAGTACTGAGAGGTTCCTTGTTAAACTTCAGACACAAAGTCAATAATCAAAGCACTTGGGCTAATCATTCATTGAGGAATGGGACACGTTAACGTGGTAAGAAAAAAATGAGATAGATTTGAAAGGAGCCTGAGAAGATAACCTTGACATATCTTATCATTTTAAGATTAGTTTCAACGTGACATAAATCCATAGATAGCACACCAAGGAAATGTGTATAGTTAGGACTCTAAGGAAAAGCATGGGGAACGTGAAACATTCTAAAGGCAAACCAGACAGGACAATAACAAATGGAGTTTAAACCTGGGTTAGTTGAGCATTCAATACTAACACTAATTTAAAAAAAAAATTAACATTTGATCCAAAAGCAAAGAAAAAAAAGAAAAGAAAGTATACTTAGGAGAGAAGAAAAGGGACAAGTTAAGAAGATTAACAGAGGAAAACAGAACACTAGGGAATATTCCATTAAAGCAGAAAAAAAATTGGCAAAGCAAAATGTTTCTGCTACTGTTGAAGGACTAGAGGTTTCTCAAGAATGGAAAATGTAAAAGTTATCAAAAGGACAATTTTTGAGGTAGTTTCATGGCCCTTTTCAGAATTTGGAGGCGTATGTTTCAGAAGGATTAGTTGTACTACTGATTTAAGATTCTGCTTAGCATAATTTTCCAGCTAAGAAAAAAATATAGTGAGGAGAAACTTTCTTCTTCAGTAGGCAGGTTCACAGGGCTAAGCTACTGGGAGAGCAAGAAGCCATGGTAAGTGGCTTCAAACGCCTGATGGGAAGCAGGGAATTTACCCGGGCACAGTGGGCACGGGAGCTTCCACATTTTACATGAAAATGAGTCATCACAAATGTCACTTTCCAGGAGAGGAGGCAGAAAGAATCGACTAATCCTACCCCACCTTCCTTCCCCACCTCCTGAGATAGGGTAAATGTGGTGACCTGATTATCCACTTGTTCTGTCCATTGATATTAAATTTACAGGTTGTGAGCCCCATCAGTCTACACAGATTAATTGGCAACATTAGTATGGAGTATGGATAACACTAGAAACGTAACATCACTTATGGACACTTGGGAATTTCTTGTGTTCTTTAAATTTTGTGGGTGAATGACAGGTATTGAAATGACAAGACATGTCCTAGTAATTGTTAGAAATTCTTTATATACAAAATCCAGACATATGATAACGATAATAATTTTGTTGATCATTCTTAGCATGTGCCAGGCACTGTCGCTTTAAGGTTTTTGTTTATAATTTAAAATATAAATAGATTTAGGGTTCAACTCATTCAACTTTAAAGCCTAAAGTGCTTTTTTCATTCCTGGGAAAACCAATTGAGAGAATAATTACCTGAGATTCCATGAGACCCCTTTGGCTGAGAGTAAGCAAAGTAAAAAATTGAGTATGGTAATGGTAGGCTTTATTTCTCGAGATTTTAGCAATTTTCAAGTGTAATTAAATTTTGGACTTTAGTTTCTTCCTGGACTTTGATAAAGGGGAGAGGAATTAATAGCATTTAAATGTCATACATTTAAATATTTGTGTTCTTTGACATGTATTTCTGCCGTCATTGAGCCGATTACCAAATTTCTAGTAAGCTATATCAGTCCTTGTGACAAGATACAATATTTAGGATGGGAATTATTCTAAGAAGTAATTTTATTTTACTTTAGTTTATTTGCCTGTGGGGGTAGTGTGACCTTGAAATTAACTTTGCGTAATATTTTGACTTAATCTAACATTTTCTTGAGGCAAAAGCTAAACCCACATCCAGTGGTCCCAGGATGATATTCAAAATCTGTATTTGGTATAGTGCAATTATATTAGGGAGTGGGAGTAGGGCTAGCCTGAGAGAATGATGGTCTTCTCAACCCAGGGGCACAGCCACATCCCTGTTTTTAATTATAAAGGGTTAATTATTAAACCCATAGGTTAAGAGAATAAAATCTGGAGAGTGATAGAGTGCAACTTATCTCCTTATCAATCTATTTTCTGGAGGAAATCATTTGTTCCAGTCTCTGAGAGAGAACAGTATTGTGAAGTTAACTTTGCTTCTCTTCCAGCCTCCTCTTTCCCTTGCTAATTGCCCAGAGCAATTGAAGAGAAAACAAATTGATCAACATGATAATTACTGTTGAGAATTGAGCCTTAGTTACTAGTGTTCGAAGCACTGGAAATTTTGGTGTATCATGTTTCGGTTTTTGTAAATTTTTATGAATCTCTACTTACTCTATTTTTAGATTTCCTTCAATTTTGTACTTTAATCAGTTTTAAATCAATTATACGTATGTATCACTAATTGTAACGTAAAAAACTTGGGCCCTTTTTAATACTAAACCGTAGGACATTACGCGGAAAACCCAAAGTATCTAACTCTAGTGTACTGAGTGGAGCAACTTGAACAACAGTATCTTGAGTGGAACATTTTAAAGGTTTCACAACTGATGAATACTTAAGTAAAATGTGATAGCGTACTCAAAACAAATACAACTTACTTAAACATAGAATAGGATTTGGAAATATAAACATCAAAGTTTTATTACTGGTGGTATCTGAATACGTGACAATATCTGGATGCGTGTGATTTTCCTATGACTTTTTTCACTTATTAATATCTTAATTATTCTATACTAAGTATTGCATTTGCAATAAATAAAACTGAGAATTAATTGAAAAATAAAATTTGCTATATAAGGAAAATAAGTAGGTTTGGGAGATCTTGGTGATGAATATTTAAAAATTATAATTCATTATAAACCAATGATTCTCCTTCCGCTGGTTTGGCTGAGTTTTAATTTTATGCTTAGGTGTGGAAAACATTTAGTTTGTTCCAATTAATTCCTTCTTGTTGGACATTTAATTTTACTCCCCAATTAAATCCTTATTATTGGATATTGAAGTTGTGCCAAATTATTTTCAGTTAACTCACTGGGCAATTGCAATGTGTAACTCTTTAACTGAAACTAAAAATTTTAAATGAATTAGAATATAATTAAATATAGCTCAAAAATCTATGTATAGTTAACTCTGTAGAATGTAATTTTATCTTTTTGTTATTTTGATTCCATTTTAGGAACTTATGTCTCAGGCTCATCAATAATAAATATTAATTATAGTAATAATCATTTTAATATATGTCACCAAATCAATTGGCCATTCCTAAGAACACTTGACATTTCTCTAGCCTCTAATACCGTTGAAATCTTGTAACTGTCTCCGTCACTCTAATCTAGTCCTACAATATTGTGCTTATTCTTCAATACCTTTGCTATATCTTAATTTTTATTTCCTTCTGCCATATGCACCACTTATATTTATTCTTTCTCCTTATTTCTCCCCTTTCTCTCTTGTTCTACTTGCTGTTTCCTTCTTTACTTTCTTTCTTTCTCCTTATCTTCTACTCTTCCATTTTTACTATTTCTTCTTTTTTTCCTGATTATCTTTTTTTCTTTTTTATTTTCTGCTCTTATTATTCTCTCCCTTTCTTCTGCTCCTACTTTTGTTCTTTTCTCTTCTGTATTTTGTTGCGAAAGATTAGCCCTGAGCTAACATCTGCTGCCAATCATCCTCTTTTTTTGCTGAGGAAGACTGACCCTGAGCTAACATCTGTGCCCATCTTCCTCTACTTTCTATGTGGGATGGCTTTCACAGCATGGCTTTTGCCAAGCAGTGCCATGTCCACACCCAGGGTCTAAACTAGCGAACCCCGCGCCCCCGAAGCGGAATGTGCGCACTTAACTGCTGCGCCACCAGGCTGGCCCTTTTTCTCTTCTTAATGAAGGCAATGCTTTCATTCTTACTCTTCATTATTTTGAATTTCCTCTACACCAGTGAATTTCAAAGTGTGGTCCAAGGGTATCTGGGGGTCTCCCTTCTCTATCTACATATTTGTGTGAGATGAGATTTTTTGCATGTACTTCAGCCAAAACAACATATCATAACAGATTTAATGCCCACCAGATGTCCATCCTAATTCCTGAAACCTGTGAATGTTTTACTGTAAGTGGATAAAAGACTTGTAGATGTCATTAAGTTAAGGGCTTTGGGATGGGGAGATTATTCATGTGGCCCCAATGTGGTCCCTAGTATCCTTATAAAAGCGAGGCAGTAGGGTCAGAGTCAAGGAAGATGTGAGGATGGAATCAGAAGCCAGAGTGATTTGGTCTAGAGCCAAGGAATGTGGGGCATTTCTAGAAGTGGGAAGAGGTAAGGAATATGTTCTCTCCTATAGCCTCCAGAAAGAACACAACCTTTGAAGTGCTTCAGAAGACTCATTTCAGACTTCTGACCACCAGAACTGTAAGATAATTTTTTTTAATTTTTTTAAAATTTTTTCCTTTTTCTCCCCAAAGTCCCCCGGTACATAGTTGTGTATTCTTCATTGTGGGTTCTTCTAGTTGTGGCATGTGGGACACTGCCTCAGCGTGGTCTGATGAGCAGTGCCATGTCCGCGCCCAGGATTTGAACTAACGAAACACTGGGCCGCCTGCAGTGGAGCGCGCGAACTTAACCACTCGGCCACGGGGCCAGCCCCTAATTTTTTATTTTTTTAAGCCACTAAATTTGTGGTACTTTGTTACAATAGCAATAAGAAACTAATACAGGATCTGTGTCAGGATCTCTGTGTCAGACTGGTGGTTGAGAAACCTTAAAGATTGTAGGTTCCCACCCTCAGAGAGTAAGATATTTTCAGATCTGGAAGGGGAAATTGGAAATTATTTTTGAGAGTTCCACGTTTGACTCGAAATCAGAAAGGTTTAAGAACTTCTGGCCGGGACTGGGCTGGTGGCGCAATGGTTAAGTTTGCACGTTCTGCTTTGGTGGCTCAGGGTTCACCGGTTCAGATCCTGGCTGTGGACATGGCACTGCATGACAAGCCATGCTGTAGCAGGTGTCCCACATATAAAGTAGAGGAAGATGGGCATGAATGTTAGCTCAGGGTGAGCCTTCCTCAGCAAAAAAGAGGAGGATTGGCAGTAGTTAGCTCAGGGCTAATCCTCCTCAAAACAAACAAACAAACAAAAAAACTACAAAAAAAAGAACCACAGGCCAAGAGCACGGATGGGAATTTAAAGGGTAGGTACATTCTGACTGTTTAGAGAGAGGCAGATTGGATCTGTGGCAGTTGCAAATTGAAAATATCACTAAATAATTATTTGTAATCCATATGATAATTGTTTTTAAAATCCGCTCTAGGACAGTTGCTTTAGGAAATTTTTTGGACTTAATAATCTGTATTGAAATTGAGCAGCCATTGCTGTAGTAATTGCCCAGCTTGATATGTGGGAAAAATATGTAGGGTAGGAAGAAATTTTCCTCTACCTTTCTAGGTTCTTCTGTCTGGTCTAAGAATTAAATTGACGTGAGACAGAATAATAGGAGAAAGTCAAACAAACTTTAATAACACGTATAAATGGAGAAACCCAGGAAAACCAAGTAATTCCCAAAGTCACCACCTTAAATACCATCATGTTCAGCTAAAAACAAAAGAGGATGCTGGGGATAGTGGTTTGGGACTTCAAAGGAGAGGTAGGCAATTCACATGGAGATGGCAAAGCAAATATTTGTTAAACAAATGTTTGCCGTGGATTGCACAGACAATGTGATGTGGAGAGGACTTCCGTCAAATGCCTTTGCTGTGTTCCTCTCTGTTTACCACATCTATTTCATATTATACTATACTTAGCTGTGGTAATGTCTCCTTCCTGAAACAGGTCTTCTATATTAAATTCTTTTAGGCAGTTGGGAGGAAATTTAAAGTTTATTCCCAACTTTTTTATTCTTAAAAATAATCAAACTAAAGAAACACATTTTGGGGTAGCAAATTCTGCTTCCCTACAAATACAAAAGTTAATCCTTTTCAGTAATCTATTCAGGGTAGTTTTCCATAACCACAATCTTTTTTTTCCTTTTATCTCTTCGACTTTTAAAAGACTATTGATTCAAAACGATAAGTTGAAAATGTTAGTTTATGTAACTTGCACGGGTGAGGAAACCACAGTAGACGTAAAGTGATTGTTAAACAACTTGATCTTCGGGGTTAAATAGAATGCAACTCATTTATAGTAACTCCCATGCTCAAAATTCTCCAATGGCTTCCTATCACATTCAGAAAAATTTCGAATTTCTCAACATGGCCTGCATGCTCTAGACCCTGGCTACCACTCTGATTGCATTTCTCATGAATTTCCCGCCTTACCCACTCCCCATCACTGTAAGGGCCTCCTTGCTTTCCTCGAATATATTGGTCATGAAATGGCATCAGTTTTCTCACATTTGCTCTTCCTTCTACCTGTTATCAACATCGTTCACTTTTCTCTTCATTTGTATCTCTGCTCAAATATTAATTACTCAGATAGGCTGTCATTTTTCTGAGTGTTGTGTAGCAACTGGATGGTAGAAAGCCAAGTATTAAGGAAGGGAGACCAGTTAGGAGACTATTATAGGTAATTCAGGCAGAGTATTGTGGCAATTTGATATAGGCATGTCCATACACTGATGGTGAGGGTCAATTGGCATGACCACTTTGGAAAATTTTTGGCAATATTTATTAAAGCTGACTATATGCATGTCATATGACACAGCCGTTCTACTCCTAATTACCTACCCGAGAAAAATGAATGCATATGAACATCAAAATATATATACAAGAATGTTATTAGCAGCTTTATTCATAAGAGTTTCCAAACTGGAAACAACCCAACAGTTCATCGATAGAAAGAAAAAATAAATTGTGATGTATTTCCAAAGTGGAATTTTGGAATGTAATTTTATTTCATTTTTTCACTTTGGAATAAGTGAAATACAATTACACATAACATGAGTGACTCTTTCAGACCTAGAATTGAGTCAAAGGAGCTGGTTACAAGTGTCCTTGTTGTATGATTCCAGTTTTATTAAGTTCAAGAACAAACAAAATATCAGTAATTAGAAAATAGGTGTTAACATTGAAGGCATATACTGGATGGGCCAGGAGAAAGTCTGCTGAGATGCTGAAAATGTCCTGTATCTTGATTTGAGTGGTACTTATAAAGATTATACAGAATTTGTATAGATTCATACAGAACTTGTATCTATATAGACATTTATAATTATATGTAGACATTCATCATTCTGTAAACTTAAGATTTGTGTACTTTACCAACTATAAACAACTTATTTTAAAAAGTAAATTAAAAAAACAGATTATTTTGGCTCGGATAAATGTGATTTGGGAAAGAGATGGTGCAATTCAGGATATACTTTGGAGACAGGATTAACAATAGTTGCTGAGGGGGAATCTAAGAGAAAGAGAGCCATTAAAGATGATTCCATCTATTTTTGGAATAAGCAAATTCATGAGCTGAGATGAGGAAGATTCAGAGCAGTAAGAGAGATTCAATGATTTCATCATCTTTTTGCTTATAATAAATATGTATATCTGTTAAACACACATATATGAAAGCAGAATGTATAAAGTGTTATAAATAAAATGCTACATGTGTTAAAAACAAAAAGGAACAAATATACCCCTCACCCAGATGGCTGTTACTCTCTGAGTTATAATAAAGCAAATTAGGTTATTACAATAAAATGGAGTAAATAGCAATATTCAGCTGTTAGGCTAGTTTCAAGAATGAAAGTAGCTTACACGTTCTATAGTGCTTTGTTAGTGGGAACTCTCTATAAAGAGCAATGTCTAATAGAATCTTCTCCACAAGAAAGAAATATTCTACATCTGTACTATTCAACACGGTAGCCACTAGATACATGTGTCTAACAAGCACTTTGAATGTGACTATTGCAACTAAAGAATTTAATTTTTTTTTGCTGAGGAAGATTTGCCCTGAGCTAACATCTGTGCCAACTTCCTCTGTTTTATATGTGGGTTGCAGCCACAGTATGGCCGCCAATGAGTGGTATAGGCCCACGCCTGGGAACCAAACCCGGGCCGCTGAAGCAGAGCATGCCGAACTTAACCAATATGCCATGGGGCCAGCCCCAAGAATTTAATTTTTAATTAACTTTAATTTAAATAGCTACATGTGGTACTGACTATTGGACATACTATCATTATTACTACCTGAATAAATAGCTGGTTCAGACTTTGTTAAAAATGATGGTGCAATATCTAAGGTACATGGAGTGTATTTGTCTCTGTAAAGGTAATCAGCTACCTTTCTTTGGTCCATCACTAGCTGAGCAATATACAGAAATGCTTGATTGTAACATTTACTTAGCTATTTGCAAGAGCTATTTAATTACTTTCTTAGAATGAACAGTTTACATACCATACCTCTTCAATGACCTAGTTGTACCTCTTGATTTCTAATAACTAAATAACTCTTTGTTAAACAATGTGAGTCATAAGCAATCTATACCAACCTCTTCACTAGGAACAATGCAAAGATGCAACTAAATTCTGTATATTTAGATTACTTGGCTCTGTTTGAGCTCATTAGGTATAAAAGTCAATGTCTTGCCACCAGCCTTGTTTAGTACTATTTAATCTACTGCAGTTATTCTAATATTCTCACGTGCCTTACATGAGAGAATATAAAACAAAATCTTGGACCTTTGTAGCCATTTCCTAGTTCCCGAAGACTCTCAATTTCCAAAAGATTCTTTATGACTCATATTCTATCACCCAAATTGTCTTATCATAAATATTTGATAAAGACTGAATGCTCAGTGCTGTTTATTTATTCCTCATAGGGTATTTGTGCATTATTCCATGGATATGGGACTTTTGATGACAACCTGAAAAATGAAAAACAAATAAACCAAAAAATTCCCAACTTTTTGAAATATATGCATAATTTTTTAATGGAACTATAAAAGGGTATAATGAGAAACTTTTTGGAGTTGTATGTATATTTAGAGAAAAGATAATCTTTTTTATTATAGAAAATTTGAAACATATATAATATTAAAGATAATGGTAAAAAGAACATGAAATACCTATCATCCGGTTTCAACAGTTGTCAGGACACATCCAATCTTGTTTCATCTATACCCCCATCCATTGTCTCCCACACGATTATTTTGAAGCAAATCTCAGATATTATATTAGCTCATCTGGGCATATTTCAGTGTGATATTTAAAACATAAGGTCTCTTTAAAAATCATAATAACAAATCAAGTATCACATCTAAATAATTGATAACTTTCAATATCATCAAATATCCAGTTAGTATTCACATTTCCTCCTTGTTTTAGAACACACGTTTTGTCTGTTTAAATCAAGATCCAAACAAGCTCCACGTACATAGATGAATGATGGATGTTTCTAGAGTCTTTTTGATCAATAGGTTCCATCTCCATTTCTAATTTTTTCCTTAGAATTTTCCTGTGAAAGAGAACAGGGTATTTGTTCTGTAGAATTAGCTTCAGCTTGGATTTTTGTTAATTTCAGAGCATAAACTATACTTTTAGTAATACTGCCATATTTTACTCAACAAATCTGCTATAGATAGACTTTTAAGTGCTTTGCGCTGTTTACTACTTCAAAAATGCTGTAATGAATAGTTTTGTGGATACCCGGTTTGTATTTTTGCCAGTATGTATTTTGGATAGATACCAAGGCATAGGATTGTGGGGTCAAAGGGTAATGCATATGAAATTTTGCTGGACATAGCCAAATTCTCTGCCGTTAGGGTTGTGCCATTTTGTATTTCTACCAGCAGCATTTTAGTGTGCTTGCTTTCCTACAGCTTTGCCAATGAGTAATTTGTCAAATTTTTGGAATTTTGCCTAATAGTTGAGAAATGCCGTTTCACTATAGGTTTTCTTTGGGTTTATCTTACTATAAGTTAGGTTGAAATACAGATGACATAACTTTACGTAGTCGGGGCATTAAGCAATGATTTTTTTTTTCCAGGAAGATTGGCCCTGAGCTAACATCCATGCTTATCTTCCTTTATTTCATATGTGGGAGGCCTGCCACAGCATGGTTTCATGAGTGGTGTGTAGGTCTGCGCCCAGGATCTGAACTGGCGAACCCTGGGAAGCTGAAGTGGAGCAGGTGAACTTAACTGCTGAGTGACTAGGCTGACCCCTAAGCAAAGATTTTTGATTAAAAAAATTTTATAGATATAAATAAGCAGTGGCTAGCCTGAAACATTACCTTTATACCTGCTGGTTTATTGAGATATTAAATGTTAAAATGATTTTGATAAAATATTGTGGAAACAGCACTAATTTAATGCAAACATTTCAATTTAATCAAGTGTAGTATATCTGAAAATATTTTGTAGGATGATTTTCATCTGATAACCATAAGTGAATAAATTGGTAACGGTGCTCTTATAGAGTCTATCAAATATTTTCATGTTTTGGAAAAATTAAAATTTAGAAATTTTTTTCCTTCTTCGTATCTTAATATGGCCTGTGGCTTCTTTCATTCTTTATTGTTTATTTTTAAATTTTTTTTTCATTTATTTACTTTAATTGCAAAAACATTGGATTATAACATTATATAACTTTCAGATGTACATCGTAATGTATTTTGAATTCTGTGTAGATTACATCATATTCACCACCCAAAAACTAATGATAGTCCATCCCCTCACATGTGAGCCTAATCACCCCTTTTGCCCTCCCATCCCCTTCCCCTATGGTAACCACCACTCCAATTTCCATTGCTATGTGTTTGTTTGTCGTTGTTTTTATCTTCTGAGTGAGATCATATGGTATTTGACTTTCTCCCTCTGACTTATTTCACTCAGCATAATACCCTAAAGGTCCATCCATGTTGTCACAAATGGCCGGATTTCATCATTTCTTATGGCTGAGTCGTATTCCATTGTGTATAAATACCACATCTTCTTTATCCATTTGTCCCTTGATGGGCACCTAGGTTGCTTCCAAGTCTTGGCTATTGTGTCTAATGCTGCAATGAACCTAGGGGTGCATGTATCTTTATGCATTTTTGTTTTTAAGTTCTTTGGATAAGTATCCAGCAGTGGAATAGCTGGATCATATGGTAGATCTATTCTTAATTTTCTGAGGATATTCCATACTGCTTTCCATAGTGGCTGCATCAGTTTGCACTCCCACCAGCAGTGTGCAAGGGTTCCTTTCTCTCCACATCCTCTCCAACATTTGTTGTTTCCTGTCTTGTTAATTATAGCCATTCTGACCGGAGTGAGGTGATACCTCCTTGTAGTTTTGATTTGCATTTCCCTGATAGCTAATGATGTTGAGCATCTTTTCATATGCCTGTTGGCCATCTGTATATCTTCTTTGGAGAAATCTCTGTTCAGATCTTTTGCCCATTTTTTAATTGGGTTGTTGGATTTTTTGTTGTTGAGCTGTACGAGTTCTTTGTACATTTTGTATATTAACCCCTTATCTGATATATGGTTTACAAATATCTTCTCCCAATTTTTAGGTTGTCTTTTTATTTTGTTGATGGTTTCCTTTGCTGTGCAGAAGATTTTAGTTTGATGTAGTCCCATTTGCCCATTTTTTCTTTTGTTTCACTTACCCGGTCAGACATTGTACTTGAAAATATGCTGCTAAGACTGATGTCAAAGAGTGTACTGGCTATGTTTTCTTCTAGAAGTTTCATGGTTTCGGGTCTTACATTCAAGTCTTTATCCATTTGAGTTGATTTTTGTGCATGGTATAAGGGAATGGTCTACTTTCATTCTTTTGCATGTGGCTGTCCAGTTTTCCCAACACCATTTATTGAAGAGACTCTCCTTTCTCCATCGTATGCTCTTGGCTCCCTTGTCGAATATTAGCTGTCCATAACTGTGTGGTTCTATTTCTTGGCTCTTGATTCTGTTCCATTGATCTGTGTGTCTGTTTTTGTGCCAGTATCATGCTGTTTTGATTACCCTGGCTTTGCAGTATATTTTGAAATCAGGAAGTGCGATACTTCCCACTTTGTTCTTTTTTCTCAGGAATCCTTTGGCTATTCGGGGTCTTTTGTTGTTCCATATAAATTTTAGGGTTCTTTGTTCTATTTCTGTGAAAAATGTTGTTGAAACTTTGATAGGGATTGCATTGAATCTGTAGATTGCTTTAGGAAGTATGGACATTTTAATGATGTTAATTCTTCCAATCCAAGAGCATGGAATATCTTTAATTCAATTTAGCAAATTTGTTAATTATCTAGTGATAGTGGATCACTTTAAAATCTAGGATGTGAGAAAGCAAATAAAGCATTTCTCTCTTTCCCCTTATCTCAAAAGTAACTGCTAAATAGGCAAAATAGAATGCTTAATATATGCAATGGGCCTGAGATTTAAGCAGGCAGAAGCAGAAGGGGAAGCTGAGAAGTTAAAAACTCTGTCTTCCAAAAGGAAGAGCACTGGAATGACTCAAATCACTGCCTTTTTGGTATTTCTTTGTATGTCTGAAAGACTTTTTGTTTTGCCATGTTACCCTCTTGGATTCAGCTTTTCCTCTTCTTCTCTTTTTCATGTGTGGTAAGCGTTAACTGGAATTTCCCTCCATTTAGGAGGTCCTGTGAAAGCCTGGAGGAGCCAGGGCAGGGTCTAATGGAAATCAGGTACAGGATTGACAACTTAGGAAAATTTTATTTGAGGACATTGCAAGAAATAGTCTTTTCTTACTTTTAGAGTAGTGGATCAGAGCCTGGGTTTGGCTTAAGAGAAAGGAGTCAAGGCTAGTGCTGGAACTACTTTAATTTGGACAACTCTGTGGGTCAAAAAGAATCCTATAGAATCACAAGGCTAAGATATTACATGGCATTTTGGAGCCAAAGGACTGTGTAGCATTGCTCCGTTGAGGACTTGAAAATATATCAGGCTGCTGGCTTACGCTTGGGGTTTTCCAACCATTGTTTTTCAACGGAAACAAAATTAATGCCTTCCATGTGCCTATCACATGCTTGGTTAAGACCAGTTTCTGGGGTTATAAAATGACAAGGCCTCTGTGTTGAAAGAGGTTGTAACCTACTCAAAGAGGCACTGGAGCACATGGCGAACATGTGAATTCTGGAGTCAGACCCTTAAATCTGGATGACTTTGGGCAAGCTATTTAACCTCACTGTAACTCAGTTCCTCATCTGAAAATTGTTAATATTAACTGACAATAGTTGTAAAATGCTTAAAACAGCACCTCACACCTAGTGAATACTTAATATTAGTCATGATCGTAGTTATTTAAAACAGACTTCAACTTTGATTTGCCCCTGTAATAGATGCATCTGTTCTTCATTTTTCTAACATGCTCAGTTCAATCCCTTAGGCCTGTTGTGGAAATTCATCCCTGATCATCCTGCTAAAGGACCAAGGGCTTAGATAGTCCTGTTTTTCTTGGTGGATGAAGACAGTGCTTAGTGGAATAAGTACTTTTCTGCCTATGCAATCTTTTCTGTGCCATTAATTAGCTGTGCATCCAGAATGACTGATTTACTATCTGGAGGTCTTAGTTTATTTATTTACACATGTAAACGTTCATCTTGAAATTCCATCATACCTGTAAAACATCATCATTAATGTGTAGCCTTGACACAAAATAATTGCTTTATTTTAAGCAGCTATATGAGAAATTAGAAAAAATTTCTGACATAGCCAAGTACATTCTATCTACTGAAAATATTGCAGTTAATACTAATTTGGGGGCTTAGAGGAAATTTTAGAGCTCCAATTTATAGTCCACTGAGCTTAAAGATAATCACAGAGTATTTAAGATTAAGTGCTACATTTACAGAACTAGCAATTCTCTTTAGAAAACATGCCCCAATTGGGTTTGCCACGTTTGCCAATCCCTTCCAATGAATCAGATAATTTTGTCCAGAATGGGAGAGATAAGACTTCAAGTCTACCGATTTCTCAGATACATCTGAATATACAGTGAGACAAAATTATCTGGACATCAATATGAAAAGGAGTTCTCATATATTGTACATTTATCAACATATTAGAAAATATGCCATCATTGGTGCTACCTCTCCGTGTAGGTGAATATACACATACATAATTTTGTGTATGTTTGTACATACATGTATACATATATGTATATGCACACACGTATGTGGAGTTACATACATTTGATATACATACACAGCAAATTCAAGGGGTATGTGGGTGTATGTATGTACATGTATTGATACACAAAATATATATATATATTTATCCTTAGATCATTGGAATGATTCAAATCAGTGCAGATTTCTGATTCATAGTGACTCATGGACTATAAATTATCATTTTGAATTTAAGTGATATTTGAACCTTATAAAACAAAGATAAACTCTAACATTTTAATTATAGTTATTTATAAAACTATTCAAAATTGCATTAAGTATTTTCTAGCATTCTATACTGAGGTAAAATATAAAAAGCATTTGACATTGACACTAACAAACTGTTACAAAAGATTTAAAATTCAAAATGTCTAGAGGTTTTAGTTTATATCTGTAAAATGAGAAGTTTCCAGTAGAAATTGTATGGTTTGAAGCATATGAAGCATTTGGTTCAAGGATATGAGCTCTTGAGATGGGCTGCCTGAGCTAAACTGGCTTTGCTGTTTATGAACAATGTGATCTTGGGCACTTTGTTTCCTCATCTGTCAAGTACATATATATGATGTAGGACAGTGCCTGGCATGATTAATATGACCATAATTGTTATAAGATAACTGTGACCCTTCCAGGCCTATAATTCTATGAAATGGTAACCATATCTGTTTTTTATTTATTTACTTGTGTATTTATTTATTTAGTGAGGAAGATTGGCCCTGAGCTAACATTTGTGTCAATCTTCCTCTATTTTATGTGGGATCCCGCCACAGCATGGCTTGACTAACGGTGCTAGGTCTGCACGTGGGAATCCTGGGCCGCTGAAGTGGAGTATGGGAACTTAACCACTATACCCTCAGGCTGGCCCAATCATATCTGTTTAAGAGAACATACTGAGGGCTTCTTCAGCTGTATGATACTGAAGAATATGAGCTCTTAATGAAATAAACACTTCAATTCTTTTTTATCATATGGATTTATAACATAAAAGAATAGCTTACAGAACTTACCTTGGAACTTACAACATTTGGAGGTGATTTGAGAAGAGCACTGTATTTGTCAGGATTCTCCACAGAAACAGAGATCTGTTCTGAGAGGGGCAAGGGGGAAGAGGGCAGAGGTGAGGGGGGGAGGGTAGAAGGGAAAGGAAGATTATGAGCAATTGTCTCACGTGATTATGGATGTTGAGAATTCCCAGGATCTGCCATCTGTAAACTGGAGACCCAAGAAAGCCCGCAGTATAATTTAG
Organism: Equus przewalskii; assembly: GCF_037783145.1. Classification (NCBI taxonomy): domain Eukaryota; kingdom Metazoa; phylum Chordata; class Mammalia; order Perissodactyla; family Equidae; genus Equus; species Equus przewalskii. The sequence continues at coordinate 71,494,069 of NC_091833.1, read as the reverse complement.
TTGAATCTGAAGGCCTGAAAACCAGAGGAGCTGATGTTTGTAAATTCCAGTCCAAGGGCTGGAGACAATGAGAGGAGATGTCCTAGTTCAAGAACTGATCCAGAAAAAAGGGCAGATTCCTCCTTCCTCCACTGTTTGTTCTATCCAGGCCCTCCATAGATTGGATGATGACCACCTGCATTGAGGAGGGCAATCCGCTTCACTGAGTCCACAGATTTAAATGCTAATCTCATCCAGAAACACTCTCATAGACACACCCAGAAATAATGTTTAATCTGGGCACCATAAGGCTAGTCAGGTTAACACATAAAATTAGCTATCGCAGGTGAATATGGTAATAACTGAAGGAGTTGCACAGATTTATATTTCTAATCCTGACATATAAGATGAAGGACTCGGGCTGGCCCCGTGGATGAGTGGTTAAGTTCATTTGCTCCACTTCGGCAGCTTAGGGTTTTGCTGGTTTGGATCCTAGGCGCGGACATGGCACCACTCCTTAGGCCATGCTGAGGCAGTGTCCCACATGCCATAGCTAGAAGGACCCACAACTAAAATATATACAACTGTGTACCGGGGGGCTTTGGGGAGAAAAATCAGAAAAAAAAAAAAAAAGAATATTGGCAACATTTGTTAGGTCAGTTGCCCATCTTTAAAAAAAAAAAGATGAAGGGCTCATATAAAAGTCATTCATTTTTAACATACTATTAATGTTGCTTTGTGCTGATTCAGGCTCAGAGAGACTGAGTAGATCTCTATCTGCCGAGTTGTATAAGTATTTGTTTAATTTGAACTCCTTATGAGGAGAGTGAAATGAAGAAAACTGAAAAGGACCAGTCTTAAACCAGAGCATCAGTTAAGCAACATATTCAGGGAATGTACTTGGAAAAAGGAAGGCCAGTGCTTACTCACCTGGCCTCTGTCTCTCTTCTCCTCTGTAGAGAGTTAGACAGTCCACTTTATAAATTGCTGGGGAATGGAGATAAAACTTGATGACTTTAACGGAACTGGCTGTTGTTTTCCCAGAGTAATTCGGTTAAAGTTGCCCTATGTTGAACATCAATGAGACAATCTCTCTTTGTTCTTAGTTTTATTCTGTATAGAGGATTAAATGGGAAAAAATTACATTTCAGATCATTTTTACAAGGCCAAAATTTTCTGGCCAATGTTTGAACATTGCAAAGAATTGTGTAAGTAAAGATTATTCATTTAGACAGTGTTCTCATTTCAACAATAGCTCATTTCTAGTATTTAATTACATGATGTTCCAAATGATATCATATCATTCCAGTAGAATAGGAAAGCTTTCCCAATCACTGTTTTGAATATTTCATCTAATTAGAGAACAGAACTTTTATGTTGTGAATATAATCTAATGTTGTAGGATATAATTTCTATTTTATTATTTGGATGAGGAAGATGGGAGAAGGGTCAAGAAAGAAATGTTTAAATAAACATTTAAAATAACTTCAAAGGCTCCAATGTGCTTTTTATTAATGGGAAACGGGTTATATTAGAAATTATTTTATACTTTGTAATTTTACTAGTCTTTAAGGATTATATGAATGAAATGTAGACAGTAATAATTTATACTAGGGTAACAAAACTAGTGGGAAAATTAATATGAGTAATTCCATTAATTTATTTTAAAGCACTTTAGACCCAGAAATAGACCTACACAAAGACAGATTTTAATTTTTGACAAAGATATAAAAACAATTCAGTGGAGAAAGGGTAATCTTTTCAACAAATGATGCTGAAGTAATTAAACATGCATAGACACAAATAATGAACCTAATCCACACTTCACACCTTATCCAAAAACCAACTCAAAATGATTAGCTCAAAGCTAAAAAATTTTGGGAAGATAACATAGGAGGAAAACTAGGACTTATTCAGTATTCTTAGACATGAAGCCAAAAGCGTGATCTGTAAAAGAAAAAAATTCATAATTTGCGCTTCATCAAAATTAAAGCCATTTGCTCTGAAACACATTAAAAGGATTAAGATAAGCTACAGAATGTGGTTGTAAACTGTGTATCTGACAAAGATTCTTATCTAGAATGTACAAAGACCTCTTAAAACTCAATGGTAAACAAGCAAAAAACCAAAACAAACATTACAATTAGAGAATAGGCGAAGAACATGAAGAAACATTTCACTGAAAAGGGTACAGGGATGAGAAATGAGCACAAGAAAAAATGTCAATATCACTAGACATTGGGGAAACGAAAATTTAAACCAAAATAACATACCCCTACATACCTATTGGAAGAGCTAAAATAAAAAATACGGATAATACCAAATGCTGGTGAGGATGCAGAGAAACTGGATCTCTCATTCATTGCTGGTAGGATTGTAAAATCCTTAGTTCATGTGATATTTAAAAACAAGAGATGAAACTCAAGATTATTTTGATTTTAGTTTAAAAAACAGCTTATCTTCTCCCTGATTTTATCACAATATTTTACCACAATATTTTAGTTAGTACATGCCTTGAGTTTAATTTCTTATGAATTAAACTTTCAAAAATTTTACGTTATAGTTTATATATTACATTTATTATACTATATTATATATAGTATATAAAACATGGATTGTGTCATCAGTGTTTCCACAAATTGTTTTAATATCACAAACATATAATTTTACTTAACAAAAAACGAATTTGCAATAATGAATAAATGTTAAAAGTGTTTAAACCTATGAATACTTAGAATGTTACCAATTATATAGGCTTAATGTATTGATTTTAATTTCTAGACTGTTACTTAACTTTAAGATATTAGACTAACATTTTGTTGAGTTAATAATTTAATCTTTGGATATGTGGAGAATTTCTAAGAAAAAGATACAAAACTTTGGTCATTAATCATTGCTTATATCTACCCTTTTCTTTATTTGTAGTTATTATAGAAGAGCTATATAGTAAAAGTATATGCAAATCTCTTTAAATGATCCACCTTTAAATTATTAATCTGATAGATTTCTGCTTATGGAAAATGTTTTTTAGCTTTCAGTTTTTTTATTGAGTTTGAAAAAGTAAATTTGGTTACTTTGGATAAAGATAGTAATTAACAGCTATCAGATGATACTTGGTTCAAGAATTATGGAAAAATATCCATCTATATATATACATTGTGTTATTATTAGTTTGCCTGGGTGGTATAGGTTACATATATTTATTTTGTCATAATTCTGGAGGCTAGAGTTCCAAGACCAAGGGGTCAACAGGGTTGGGTTCTTCGGAGGCCCCTGTCCTTGATGTGCAGACGGCAATCTTCTCCCTGAGGCTTTCCTCTGTATCCCTTTGTGTTCGAATCTCCTCTTCTGATAGGACCCCAGTCATGCTTGATTGGGGCCTACTCTGATAACCTCATTTTACCTTAATGACCACTTTAAAGGCCCTATCTCCAAATATAGTCACATTTGAGGTCCTAGGGATTAGGATTTCAACATATGAATTTTGGGAAGACAAAATTTAGGCCATAACATATATATATATATATAGATGTATACGTGCATAATCCACACACATACACAAGATGATAAGTGTGGTTTGGTGAATATCCCAATATCTCATTCTATGGGCTCTTTAGATTGGTGAAAGGATCTGTTCTTTTGGTTTAATCTAGGCCCTCTTAGCTCCTGGCCTAGAAGAAAACTAAAATCTAATCATAATCTTGTTTTAGCATTTGCTATGTCGCAGTACTCAGATGTGTGAGTTCCAGAGTCTCAAATGCTGTTCTACAGCCACTGTCCGAAGCAATCAGACAACAAAAAGAACAGAAAAACCTGAACTTTATAGAGGTTGAAATGAGCACAACCAGAAACTTGTCATGTGATCACACTCTGCAAAGAGTGGTCTGGACTTGGATTGATCGTGTCCCCAGCTGACAATGACTTATTGTCCAGCACGGGTGCAAGAATAATTACAAGGGAGGATAGAGAACTGTGGCTACGTGTGATAATATGACACAACTCTGTTCCAGGAAGTTCTTTTCCAGGAAGGTAAGAGTGTAAACCAAAAAAAAACTTCAATGTTTACTTCAGAAAATTGCTGTAAACCAATTTATCTGGTCAAACAGTTTGCACCTCTGGGCAAACAGTTCCATCAGGAAAATAGAACAATCACTGGTGCAAAGAATTCTCACGTCATGTAAGATTTTATTCATCAAAGCCCTCACTGTGCTATGTTCACCAATTCTAAACCATTATGTCACAAACTATGATCAATACCAATCAATTTCTTGTCTTGAAACTTGAGCCAGGTGTCCCAAACTTTGTAAGTATCATTTCTTGATCTCTCTCTTTTGAGATGAAGTGGCTAAAGCTCTAATAAACATAACTTTGCTTGAATAAAAGGTATTTTAATGGTCATTTGGGGGATATGATATTGATACATTTTACACCTAAGCTATAAATAACATGTTAAAGTTACTAAGAATAATCTATTTTGTATATTTACATATGATTTTGAGAACTCTATTAGTTTTTATTTCCTTAAAATTAAATTTGTCTTCCAAATAAATTGAAAAAGCCACAGAAATTATATTTTGATGATTCAATAATTAATCCATTAAATTCTTTGATTAACCTAAAAATTTGATTCAATACTGAGATTAGATGCAATAATGAAGCAGTGCCAGACACTGTGTCCTTATCTAACCATTTCCTTTCTCTTTTTTACTTCCTGCCAAAGTTGACATGTGAGTGCATACACATACACAGGGCATCTGATCTTCTTGATAAAAAGACAGTGCTCTGAGGATAAAATCTTAACTTCCTTTCTTCTTTGGATGCTGTTGTTTGAAGATGTAATACAAAGAGATGCAACATTGGTCTTGCAACCCTGTAGCCCCAGCCTGAAAACAGAAGCCCATTTGCTCAGGAGGATGGAGTGGAAGGGCTCTGGACCTTTGTTGATATCGAGACATTGAACCAACCTTGGAAGTACCTACCTTTAGATTTGTTATTTATAATAAATATTTCATTGTTTGTGAGTAGGTTATTCCATAACTTGCAGCCAATAGCATCCCTGATTCAAATATTGGCCCCATTAGTTTTTTTTTTTTTGAGTAACAGGTTATTTGCTAAAAACAATTTTTATTTAATATGAGGTATTATTCCTTGAAAGAAATTAACATTATATGCCTTCAGAGAGATATTAAAGAGAGCACTTTTTTTAAACCAATTTTTTACATTCATTTAAAGCAGAGAATTTTCACAATGAGCCAAATTCAAAACCCCACACAATATAGTAGGTTTTCAAGTGAAAATCATTTTGCTATGCACCTGTGTGCATATTTAAGGCTTCAATAAAATTAGCGACAGTGAGAAACAGTGAATGATAATGCTACCTTTTTGCTGAATACTTATCACATTTTCCTTAAGAAAACTCCAAAATAAATATAAAATTTTAAATAAAAACTGCTGTGAGATTTCCTTGTAAGAGGTTGAAATAAGCATAAATATCTATTTCATCTGGGTTTTGTATGAAAAAGATCATAAAATGCAAAAATAAAGAATAACATACAATAACACTGAAAATTAATAGATCCATTCATATGTCTCATTCCTAAAAGTATTATCATGTGTTGTGATTATGAGATAAGGAAGATTATTTTATAAAGTAATGTACTATGGGCAGACCCTAATTCACTACCAAAAACAATGTTAAAAGCATTGAAACATTACCTCATTTGTTTTAGTCCTCTGTGAACATTTTTCTTCTTGTTTTCCTTTTTTCTCCTGTTATGTATTTGAGAAGATCTAGACCTCTCAGTTTTATGAAAGGTAGACAAAATGGGTTTTTGTTTACAATTGTGTCCTTCAAATAGAGGAAAGTGTTCTGATACATTTTTGAAAATGATAGCAGTGATAGCATCAGTCACACCTCCCTGACTCCATATGGATGGAGCAGGTTTAATAGGCAGGCCTCTCTCTATTCATTATTAGCAACATTATACACTGAGCTATATGGAATGCTTTTCACTGATATGTAAGAAAAAATATTTAGACAAAATTTTGTAAACTTTGCAATTTACTTTTTCAGTAATGTGAAATTCGTGTGTACATGAATATAAATGGCACTAACTTTAAAACTTTAGCTTATAGCCGCAATTTGTATCTTTAATCTTTTTCTTCAAACAGAGGGAAAATTTCTAACTGTATGTAAATATTAAGGGTATTTAAAACTTAATAAATGGACATTATCTAAGAGTGGCCAAGAAGAGTCCATCTTTTGGTTTTTCAACATATATGTGTGTGTGTGTGTGTATATATATCCATATATTTTTTTTTTTTGCTGAGGAAGATTCCCCCTGAGTCAACATCTGAGCCAATCTTCCTCTATTTCGTATGTGGGTTGCTGCCACAGCATGGCTGCTGACAAGTGGTGGAGATCTGCGTCCAGGAACGAAACCTGAACTGCTGAAGCAGAGTGCAGCAAACTTAACCACCAGGCCACAGGGCCAGTGCCCTCAACATATTTTTTATCCAACATATTTTTAAACAATCTATGTTTTTGATTTGGCCTATGAATGCATAAAACATACAGACTGCTGCTCACTTTTTGTGACAATATATTTGGCTTAGAGAGTTTGACTTCTCCTCTACACATATAGTTCTAGAAGGCAAAATTAGCACACTACAGAGATCTTCAGGGGGAAAATGTCTTCCTTCTTGTTCTCGTGGGTGAACCTAGTGGTGAAACATTCTAAGATAGATAAGTTCCCACATTTCAAATATGGCACCTAAATAATCTTCTTAAAGGAAATCAATGAGAGACAAACCAAAATAAAGTGATAATTGTGTAAAAGGACTTGTGGTAAGCTCTGAACAGTTACATAGACTTAAATGAACATATTTTTGTAAACATATTTTTTATTAAAATAACTGAATTAATTTTTTATGTTGTTATATTTTTTTGCTCCTGGTATTTGCATTTCTACCTGATGCTTGTACCACACCTTCTGGAAACTGCTTGAGTACCTAGGCCTCTGTGAAGGAAAAGCACATGGAAAGAGCAGATTCTTAAAATTTTTGAACTTTGTGTTTTAAAATGGACTTTTGAAATTTCCGTCATAGATAAGAGCTTAAGAGTGTCCAGAGTCAAAATCTCTATCATAGTAACAGATTTGGGAAAAGTGCATTGTGATACAACAAGATTTCCTGCTATAGATGTAACAAAGCAAGGGAACAGATTGGAGAGGACAGCAAACATTAGAAGTTTGCAGGTGCACCATGGCCATGGCCCTGGGGTCTGCAATACAAGCTTTGAGGTGGTGGGGATTTGAGAACGGAAGGCAGACATCTCCTCACTTCTCAGGTGGTGCCCAGAAATTGAACAGTCTCCTGGAGTTGGTTCCACTGCTCTAGAATGGTGCCCTCAGGAGACGAGAAAGGATAGCATGTGGTTTCTAGATAGAAAAGGCATGAAGCCAAGAACAAGTGGATTTCAATGACTCGCAAAGGCGGGTTGTTCCTGATGCAGTGGTACTATGTTCACCTGTTGCCCTCCTCAAATTCCACCATCACAGGGAAAAGGAAGAGTAAAGGGCAATTCTCTAATCACAGATTTTAAAGTTGAAATTATCAGTAAACCTCTGAAGTTACTGAGTTTACTTGAAAACGTCTAGATTCAGTTTTTTGCAGTCACATGAAATGAGTGTTTGAAATAAGGACTAATTTTACTTATAGAGATATTTTTAAAATAACATTTTTGTATACATCATTGTTGTGAAAAAACATTAATCTGCTGAAAACTGAAATTTCAAAAGCAAATTATTGAGAGAAAAACTACCCAAAATGTAAAATGTTGATAATAAAATTCCAGATAATATACATAGAAAAAAGAAGGTGGCTATTCATTTCTTTATAATTCTCAGGGAATCAGGATACTCTTTCATCTTGATGATGATTTGAGAATTATAAATCTAAATATAAATTTAACCTTAACATACATTCTTGTAAAGGTAAAAGTAGCATAGATATTATATAAATTACAAGAATAAAAAAATCCAAGAAAATATTGTACATGGAGAAAATATATGCAACAAACAAATAGCAAGGAAGTCCGAAATATAGCAGGTACAACAAATATAAAAAAAGAAGAAATGTGTCAGCATTTTTTTTTTTTAAGAAATGCTTTTTTTGGTGAGGAAGATTGGCCCTGAGCTAACATCCATTGCCTATTTTCCTCTTTTATTTGTTTTCTCCCCAAAGCCCCAGTATGTAGTCATATATCCTAGTTGTAAGTCATTCCAGTTCTTTCATGTGGGATGCCACCACAGCATGGCTGGGTGAATGGTGCATAGGTCTGTGCCCAGGATCCGAACCAGCAAACCCGGGGCTGCCGAAGTGGAGTGCATGAACTTAACCACTCGGCCATAGGGCCAGCTCCTCAATTTTGACAATAAATGTAAAAAGTTAAACTTGTTTATGCAGCAAATGGTTTTTGGAATGGGTTCCAAGTCAAAATCCATCTATATGATGCTTGCAGACCCACTTTTACAGTGATATAGAAAGGTAAAATGCAAAGAATGCATAAGGCAAATCCAAAATGAGAAATAAGGTGAAAACTTTAAAAAGGAGGCGTCAGCATATTCTTAGGAGGCAAAGTAGAATTCAAAGTAGAAAACATTTGAAAATAAATGGAAAAAAGATGGTCATTCATATTTATAAACAGTATAGTCCACAGATAAGTTATATCCCTCATGAAACTGTGAACCACTCTGCACATATAAGAGATTATAAAATGTGTGAAGGTAAAGAGAAATACTAGAGAAAGAGGCAGAAATACTATTCTACTAAGAAATGCTACTTAATCTTTTATGGATCATGAAGATAAAATTAGAATAAAAATAGTAGGTTTTTATATAAACGTCCTATATGCCATGCACTGTTTTGAGTGTTTTGCATGTACTTATTTAACAATTTGGGGTCTTTTGTTGTTCCATATAAATTCTAGGATTCTTTGTTCTATTTCCATGAAAAATGTCATTGGGATTCTGATAGAGATTGCACTGAATCTGCGGACATTTTAACTATGTTAATTCTTTGAATTCATGAACATGAAATATCTTTCCATTTCTTTATGTCTTTTTTGATTTCTTTCAATACTGTTTTATAGTTTTGAGTGTGCAGGTCTTTCACCTTTTAGTTAAATTTATTCCTAGGTATTTTACTCTTTTTGTTACTGTTGTAAATGAGCTTGTATTTTTGACTTCTCTCCCTGCTGTTTTGTTGTTAGTGTACAGAAATGCAACTGATGTTAATTTTGTACCCTGCAACTTTACTGTATTCATTTATTACTTCTAATAGTTCTTTTGTGGATTCTTTAGGATTTTCTATATAAAAAATCATATCATCTGCAAATAGTGACAATTTCACTTTTTCCTTTCCAATTTGTAACCCTTTTATTTACAATAGTAAATAAATCAATAGATTTAAATCAATAGATTTAAAGAGTTTGATAGGAAGTCTCTGAAATGACCCCTGATGATTCCTGCCTCCTGGCAGTCATTCCCTTACGTAAGTCACTCACCTTGAATGTGGGCTGGACCTAGTGACGCCTTCTAATGGGTAGTACACGACAAACACAATGAGATTTCACCTCTGAGGTTAGGTTACAAAAAGACCATGATTTTGGTCTTATTTTCTCTCTCTCTTGCTCTCACTCTCATTTTTGCTCTCTGTCCAGCTCTGAGGGAAGCAAGTTTTCATATTATAAGGAGCTGTGTTAAACAGGAGCTCACATGGAAAGGAGCAAAGGGAGGTCTCTGGCCAATAGTCATCACGGAATGTAGGTCCTCAGTCCGCTGGGCTGGGAGACATTAAATCCTGCCACATGAATGAACTTAGAAGCAGATGCTCCCCCTTTCAAGTCTTCACAAAAGGCCGCAGCCCTAGCTGACGCCTTGGTTGTGGCCTTGCGAGAAACCCTGAGACAGAGCTACACAGATAAGCTGCACCCAAGTTCCTAACTGATATAGACTGAATTTTGTGTCCCCTCCCAAATTCATATGTTGAAATCCTAACCCCCAAGGTGATGGTATTAGGAAGTGGGGTCTTTGGAAAGTGATTAGATCATGAGGGCAGATCCACATGAATGGGATTAGTGTTCTTAGAAAGAGACCCCAGATTGCTCCCTTGCTCCTTCTTCTTTTGCTACGTGAGGACACAGCAAAAAGATGTTTATGAGTTAGGAAGCGGGCCCTTACCAGACACTGAATCTCCTGGCCTCTTGATCTTGGACTTCTCAGTTTCCAGCACTATGACACATAGATTTCTATAGTTTATAAACCATCCAGTTTATGGTATTTTGTTATAGCAGACTGAACAAACCAGGATACTGACCCAAAGAAACTGATATAATAAATGTTTGTTGTTTTAAGCTGCTAAGTTGGGGTTGTTCATTTCATAGCCATAGATAATAAATAGAGAGGGACTATAGGAAGGAATAAAGATTATCACGTGTTTGATTTGCCGTGTTTGAACAGAAATCTGAAGGTTCTTCATTAGAAGTCACCATATAATTTTTTAAAGAAAGTAAAATGATAATTATTTTAAACAGTTAATATTTAGAAACCTTGTGGGCAACATAGTGGAGGAAACAAGACTGGGAGAAAAGAGCTATTGCAGTAAGCAGATGAGAAATGATGAGGCCTCAAATAAGTTAGGATCAGAGACAATAGAGGAGAGAAGGCAAATTTGAGAAAGCATATTTGTATTCATCATTGATACAATGTGATTGCTGAATAGATATTGTGATTAAATAATATGCAGATTTCTCCTGGATTCCAATTTTGAGGAAATAAGTAAGTCATGTTTTGTTAATTAAGATAAAGGCTAGAGAAGAAGGAGCAAATATGGAGAGAATGAGGATGAATTTAGTTTTGGACATTCTGAGTTTGAGATGCCCTGGTACATCTGCATTTAAGTAATAGTAATGATGATAATAATAAGTAGCATACAGGGGCCAGCTCCGTGGCTGAGTGGTTAAGTTCGCATGCTCTGTTGTGGTGGCCCAGGGTTCGGATCCTGGGCGTGGACACGGCACTGCTCATCAGGCCACGTTGAGGTGGCGTCCCATGAGCCACAACTAGAAGGACCTGCAACTAAGATATACAACTATGTACGGGGGGAGGCGGGGTGGTGGGGAGGGGAGTTGGGGAGATAAAGCAGAAAAAAAAAAAGATTGGCAACAGTTGTTAGCTCAGGTGCCAATCTTTAAAAAAAAAAAAGTAGCATACATTAAGTGTTTACCTATCAACAAGGCCTGTTTGATGCATTCTACATGGATTATTTTGTTGTATCTGTGTGACAATGTTATCTAATAGTTGCTCTCATTATTTCCCTTTAACAGTGAATAGTCTGAGAATTAGAGAGGTAAAGGGACTTTCCCAAAAAGCACAGAGAAATTTTGAAACAATAATTTAAACATAAGCAGTCAGTTTCCAAAGCTCAAACTTCTCGTCTCCACTCCACATTGTTCCTTCAGAAACAGCTCTCAAAAAGGAAATACTGGGGCATTGTCTTCAGAAATTCTGAGTTTCTTTTGGTTGCCCTAAACATTTTTGTAACCAGACAATTCTGGTTCTAATTACATGGCTGGGCCTACAGCCTAGAAGCTAATTGCAGGCATTTAAAATTTTCTGGTGAATTATGAGGTTTCGTGAATCAATTACATGTAAGATATGTTGTTGATAGATATGGAAAAAGACAGGCCTGGTTTTGAGTGTTAAATTTAATCATTATAGTACAAGCCTCCTGGGTGATGTATCTCACATTCATTTAAATAGATTATAATATTGACTGTTTAAATTCAGTTTCGTCAGTAAGAGGTTGTACAGCATAAGGGTCACTTCAATTTGATTATGCTACTGAAAAATGATGACCCAAATAGTGTTACGTAAATATCATTAAATTTGTTTTATTTTGACTTTGCTTTACTTCTTAAAAATAATAGTCTTCAAATTGTTGCTTGGATTGAACTGAAAAGTTCATTTTCGGAAATAATCATCAATTTGGCATAACATGTAAATTACAAGGCTAGGTCTAAAAGTAAAAATGATAGATGTACTCCGGAAATACTCTTAAGATCACTAGAAGATTTTTATTATTGAAATGAGTAAGTGAGCTTTCATGATGATTGCAGATGCTTAAGGAGAGTGTAGAAAGATATTTATTTATGTGTTTATTGAGGTACAATTGACATACAGCATTATATGAGTTTCAGGTAGTGTCCAACATAATGACTCAGTATTTGTTTATTCAGTAAAATGATCATCACAATAAGTCTAGGCAACATCTATCACCACACATAGTTACAGAATTTTTTTTCCTGTGATGAGAACTTTTAAGAACTACTGTCTTAGCAACTTTCAAAGATGTGGTACAGTATTTTAACCTTAGTTGCTATGCTGTACATTATATCCCTGTGACTTATTTATTTTATAACCAGCATTTTGTACCTTTTGACTCCCTTCACCCATTTTTCTCACCCCCTACCTCTGGCACCACCCATCTGTTCTCTGTATCTATGAGCTTTGGTTTTTTTAAAAAAATATATTTTATGTATATATTAGATATTCAGAGCCATGGAGATATGGGAGCTAATGGTCAAGGCTAAAGGAATTAAGGGAAGACATGCACACGGACATTAATTCAGAGAATTTCAATTCATTCAGTGACCTCCTCTCTGAATGGTTTACATTCTCTCTTCTGTTCCGTTTACATCCATATCCTGAACTCATCTCAATGCTATCACCTTATAGAGTTTATAGAGTCTGATGAGTGCCTCTCTTTCTTCTAGCTTTCTATTGTGAAAATATTAATTAAAAATTAAGAGCAAAAGCATTAGAGGGCTGAGTCTGAATCCTGACCCTGCTACATATTAACTGTGTAAAATTGGTTTACCTCCTGTAGCCTCATTTTCATCATAAATACAATGGGGATGAAACACTTTTCTACTTGACAGGATTATTATAAGATCAAATGAGAGAGTAGATGCAAAATGCTTCAGCCTAATGCCTTGTACAATGTGAGTGCTCAGTAAAAATTGGAATTCTTATTGAGGGACTTATCTCTTCCCATCCTTGCCTCACTGCTCCCTATTCCTATTGTTCAAGTAATACATACTCACAGCCAATATGAAACCAAATTAAGACTGACTGTGGAAATTTGGGAATCTGAAGAAAAGCTTGAAGAAGGTACAGTTATGTTGGTTAACATATCTTAATTCAATTTAAAACTATTCTCAAAAGGAAAAAAAAGCTAATGGAAGACTTTCCTGCCTACATTATCACTTGCTGAGAATTAACTAACCTGAGTTTCCTTCCGTTCAAGCTAATTTTGCTGTATTTAGGAAGGATTTCAAAGATAGGCAGGGTTTGGGAACTTTTAAACAACATTCCTTCAAGTGAGTTCAGAGCCAGTGATCAGTGTTTGGCATTACAAGAAACTTTTTGTTATTTGGCTATTTTCACAGAGAACTTAATAGAAATTGGGAGGCAGCTGGAGCCTTTTGACAGCCCTTAGAGAAACAAGCAGGAGTTCTTTGGGGAAAGATTACTAATACTAATGCTATTAGTATATATACTAATACTAATAGTATATACCGTATATATACTATATAGTATACTACTATAATATATAATATAATATAATAGTGTACGCTATTACTATAAGCACCTATCTTGGGACAGAGTAGATGATTTTGGCTTTGCTGCAGCCCAGAGTGGAGAGGGAACTGTTTCTTTGTGAGGAGACCAACCGAGCTGGCTTCAGGCTGACTCTTTCTTTATCAAGAGAAAAAGAGAAGAAAGAACATCAACATTTATCAAATACGTTTTTCAGTCAGGTACAGGGCTAATGCCACGTGCGTGCGTGTGCTCATGCATGCATGTTTCTAATTTTAATTGAATCCCCAACACAACGACTCTAAGGAGTGCAGATTGCCATCTTTCCTATATACAAGTGAGGTCTCAGAGGATTTGAGACACTGAGTCTCTTGCTCGCCATCACACAGCTAGCAAATAGTGCAATTGAAATTCAAGCTCAAGCCTCTGCTTCTAAAATTGGTGTTCCTTCCAGGGCAGCAATGATTCTCAAAGTGTGTTCCTCAGCCTACCAGCATCTGTATCACTTTTAAGAAATGCAAGTTTTCAGGCCCCCACCCAGAATCCCTGGGGATGGGGCCCGGCAATCTGTGTTTTAATAAGTTCTCCGGTTGATTTTGGTGCACACTAAAGAGTGAGACCCCTTGTACTACGTTATCTTTATCCCTACTATATTGTATTAGCTTATAAAATTTAGAGAATGAAATAGGTATTAAGGATAGGCAGTTCCAAGTTGGCATTTACTGTTCTGATGACACTTCTCTGAAGGCGTTGTAATCACAGGCTAGATCAAGAAGAAAACTAGGGGACTTCCCTTGTCCATATCTATGAAACTAGCAGAGAATTGAAATTGAGTGAACACATTGAATTAGGACACGCAGCAGAGGAGCACATTTGTGGAGTGGAAAGGTGGATCATGCCAGCGGGGAGACCGTGAGACGGTTCAGTGAGAAGACCATTAACGGAAGGGTATTCCCAAGACCCTCTGGGAATTGTTGATTCTAACATTCATTAGGAAAGGATTCTTCAGAGACTACTTTAGAAAATATTTGATATATGGGACACTGTGGCAGCTGTGATGTGCCTGATATAAAATATGTAGTATTTGTTTCCTTTATTAACTTTTAATAGAATTTTCTTCTAATCCACTGTGGCCAGCATCTTGCAAGTTGGGCTACAGATGCCAGCCTACTACACTAACAATACTACTCAACAAACATATATTGAAGGTCTATAGTAGGTGAGGAAGTGGGTAAATAGTATAAATTTCCTCATTGAGGATCAAAGCCAAAAGAAGAAAAACACAAACAAGAAAAAAATTAAGTTACTTTCGTGGCCCTAGAATATTAGACAAAAGCAGGAGGGTAAAATTTTGATTTTTGGTTATGCGTATTAACTCCAAACTGTAACCCAAAGGGTTAGGTATGAAATTGCCATTTGTCACAAATCAATTAAAAATAAATATGGTGAGCAGATGTGACATTATAACTAGAGGAAACAGAAGCAAAAATTAGACGATTTTACTTAAACAAATGAACAGATGCATGGAAGAAAACGAAACCAGCAAAACAAACAAACATTTGGAACCAGAATTTTTAAATGAAAAAATGAAGTAAAAAGGAACTATAGTCCTAAATTGAGATAGCTGGTGTGGTGAAGTGTTGTCCATTTGTTTCCTTGGCAAATATCATTTTTCAGGCATCTGTGATCAGCATAAAGACTACTAGGTTTCCAGCTCTGAGTTTTTCCCAAATTTAGATCTCATTCATGCCTGGGTGTGGGAGGAGTGCTGCCACCCATCCAAGGTTTGTGGACATTTAGTATTCAAGATGTCAAGGAAATGCAGCAAAGCCTGGAATGTGGCCGCTGTGGCCATGTTTGTGGTTCCCACACTGGCAGAGTCTTTGCCAGAATAAATTTGGCAGTAGCAAGGTGAGTTCACGCCAGTACTAGGTTTGAGCCTTGTTTGGACCAATTTTCTGAGTATCTGGTTGATTCAGAATTTTCTTCTTATTGCTAGTGTACTGTATAAGAAAAATACAGAATTAAGCTTAAAATAATTTAAAAAGGTGAAAAAGAAAGGATGTAAAGAAGTTCTCATAGATTTCTCATAAGTAGGGCTATAGAGTTGAATAAGCTCCCCTTTGACTTCCTTTACCCTTTTTGGGCAATCTGTATTAAGAAGTCTGTCAATAATTTCGATACACCATAAAGTATGAGAACTCTGTGGACTGACATACCCTATTGAAACACGTACTGTTTCTTCCATAATAGCATCTCTTAATATTAAATTTTCACATCTAGATTATAGCCCTCTAGCAAAGTGACATTTTTGTAGAGAAATGCTATAGTATACTATACATGAATGCTATAAGGTAGTTCAATATAGCTGAGAAAGTACTGGCTTTGTAGTGAAAAGATCCAGTTTTGAATCCTGGCTGGGTAATTGACTATCTCTGCTATATTGGAAAAGTCATTTTACATTTCTTATACTCAGTTTTCCTGGATGTAAGGTGGGAGAATAATTGCTTTTAACTTAGGGTGGTTGTGTTACTAATGAAAAAATTATTAATGTATTCAACTATTTCCTGAGCACCTACTATGTGTCTGGTATGGACTAGAAAATAGAGATTCAACAGTAAACAAGACATAGTTCTTTTCCTTAAGAAATAACAGGCAATTCCAATAATGTACATGTACTGCTGGGGAGTAAACTGAGAATATAATCCATTCTATGTATGTAGTGATGGGCAAGAATCAGATATGACTTCCCAGAGAGATGTTTTCTTGAAAGATGCAACTAAAGTAGGAAGAAAAATTGTACAATGGAAGTGGGTGGTGGGTAGGGCATTTGGGATAGAAGAAATAACATTGCAAAAACTTGAGGGCTACAGAGAGCATTGAGCATTAATGGGACGTCAAGCAGTTGATGTGTTAATTGAGGTAAAGGTGGAGTCCTGAAAGATAAATATGGATATGTGAACAACAAGCAAATCGGTAAGGGCTTTACACACTGTAACCTGTGGGATATAGAGCCAGCAGAGAGGAATTTTAGAAAGACATTGGAACAATTAGATTTCCATTTTATGAAGATCATTTGGCTGCATTACGTGAGATGGGCAGAGATTCTGTTTAGGTGATTGTTGGCATAATCTAGGCAGAGGAAACAATGGCCTAAATTAAGACAATGGCAATGGATGAGGCAAGGAGTAGAGATTTGAGGTGATAAGGATAGAGCCTAAATGGCATATGGAAACTAACAGAATATGACTGAAAAATTTGTTATCACCAATTTCCCGGACCTTGCCAGTCTATAGACACAAAATTATTTTTAATGCCCATGTTATCATGGGTTGAGCTCTCATTGTCCTAATTGTTAGCAATCTATTCTCCTCAAAATGTCTTTCAACCTCAGAGGAATTTTCCAGGGAGCTCCTTTGTTGTGTGTTCAAGGTCGAGGGTCTGAAATCCTTCTGCTCTATCCTTCTGTCATTCCACCCTATGACTGCCTATTTTGCAGGTCATCCCATAGTCTCCAGGCTTTGGACACACAGGTCCTCTGCTGGATTTGTTGTTTGTATCCCCATCCTGGCCGTAAGGAGAGCCTGCGATCTATCGTTTAGACCTCTGCTGCTGTAACAGATGCATGGGATAGCATCTGATTTACGGATGCTAATTCTACAAAAGCACAGCTTGACCCAGCTATAACTTTTAAGGACATTTTTTCAGAAAGTCCAGAAAATCAGGTTGTAGGGAAATAAAACACAGAAATTGCTTTACAATAATATGTGGCTCCTTCTCATTCTAGAGTTCCTTTTCCTGCCTCATTGCCCACTGTTCCTCATGTGGTCATGAGTATCTGAACTCCCACACTGAAATTTTCCAGGATCTCCACACCTTGGGTTCAGACTAAATCTCCCTTCCACTCTAGAAAGAAAAGAAAGTTTTTCCTTCACCCCAAATTAAGCCTTACTGCCTGAGTCCTGATTTCTTTTTGAAGCCTGAATGACGGGGAGCATGTCCATTTTCCTTCAGGAGAAACCTCATCTCCACTCACAGTTTATGATCTCTTCCCAAGGCCCTAACAAAACAATATAACATAAAAGTAAGACAGTATATTTCTCCGAGTCTAGATTATTTGGTTTTAAATAGCATCATATATAGCACATGAACAGTCTTATCCTGTGGGCTGATAAGACATAGTTTAGTTTCCTTTTTATCTCATTTCATCAATGATTTAGTAATCTTGTGGCTAAAACTCACTCGGGTAACCTTGTTACTTATAAATAAGTGCTTTTGTTAACTGTAAAGCCCTATACAAATATAAATGCTTTTATTTTCCATGCAAAAAGCAAAGTCTGAATTATTTAATACAATTCAGTGACTGCTAAAGAAACAGGTTGCTCCTCATCCAGAGTATGATGATATAAAACCCTATATTTTATTGTTTGATTTTGTAAGACACCAGAAATAACAATATCTGAAACACAATCTGTTTACGACAGCTTGCCTCGCTAAGTCACGAAAATCCTAAGCAGACATGATTTTACTAGAATTTATCGGATAATAAACTTTCAGCAAGGTGAAATGAAAAGGAAATTATATTTTGTAATACCCTTATCAGACCCATTCTTATTCCTATATCCTTCATTTAGAGAATGAGCGTCACTCTTTTCCTGAAGTTAAAAGGAATTTTTACCTTGTGCATCAATTTTTATCAACTTTAGCACCAAGAACACCTATGTATATCATGGTCCTAGAATCTGTACAATGTAAGTCACATGGCAAATATCTCTAGCTTCTAGAGGCTGATAATTTAAGTGATATAATACTAATACGGGCAGATAGGATCATTTATTTAAAAGAGCCAGAAGAGAGAATAATATATTGTTTGTTGAGTAAGAATAGTCAACAATAGAAAATAGATCTTAGGCAAGCTTTGGAATGGGAAATAAAAAAGGAATTCCTTTATTTTAGGTTTAAATGAGAAAATATTATCCATAGAGTCCCCAGAATGTTGGAGATGCAGAAGTGCTTTCATCACCATAAAAAAGTCTTACGCCCCGACCTCCACCAGACCCATTTCCTGCAGAGAACGGGGGACATTGACTCTCTGCTTTCAGGACCTACTTGGCCCTGTCTTCCCAGTAAGCGAAGCTCCTTCTTTCTAGGTCCCTTCTCATCTCCTCCCCTATTAACTCTCAGCCCATTTAAATTACTTCCTGTGCTATTGAATCTTCTTCCGGGGCTCTCCTTTCTACTTCTGTATTCAGTCACTCAGGTCCCTCTACTTCCATTGCCGATTGGAGCTACCAGATGGAGGGGAAATTGGAAATGATTCTCTGACCATGGACTGGACTCAGAGTGGAGTGGATCAAAGACGGTCCAAGTTTTCTCATTACCCAGAAAATTCCTGCTCTTGTGTTGCCTCTATGATCTGAAAATGATGTCTTTCTCCTCTGGTTGTACTATGCCTGGAAACAGGGCAGGGAGGTGGACCAAAAGCTGCCCTACCACCTCCTGCCCTTGTAGGACTACTTCAGTCTTTGCCACTCCCTCTCTTCACAGTAGAGAAAAAGAACTCACTTGAACCACTGCTTGCCACACAGTAGGGAGTTTATTTTTTTCCCTGCACACTCAGCTAGTTTTAGGCCAGTTGTCTGTGGGAAGCTGTCATTTATTGTTTTGCTTTATAAATTGGCTACTTTGTAAATCCTCCTTTGAATGTACTTATCCTTCTGCAATGGTCCTGGATTTTTAATTTTTTTCTTCCCTGAGAAACATTGATTTCATTCAAAGCCTTCTATTCAGCGTTTCCTTGAATATGGTCTAGCAAAGATGGCTTGCCCCGTGCACATGTTGAGATAGAAAATGTTCCATCTCCATCCGTGTTTGAGAGTATCTAGACCCTCTCATGGGTTTCTAGACCCTTCACCTTCTGCTTTCTCAATATTCACCCTTCACTATCTGCTGCCATACTTATTGCCAAATTGAGAGGTGGTGTAAATTCCCCTCTGGGTCAATTTGTGAATACATAGAAAGAAATTTCTGTATACTGCCCTGGCATTCATGGTTATGGCTTCAGACTTTACATTATATACTAGCAAGAATTCTAACTGGTCTAATATCTGACATGGATCTCCCTGCAGTTGTCTGCTGAAATTCTGTTGTGAGGCTCAATGTTCTTCTTGTAGCTTCTAGTTCTACATAGAATCTTTTTTCTGTTATACATATAACCAAAAGAAGACATATTTGCTGGCACATCTCCTGTCCATTTTTAGGTTAAAAGAATATCTTTCTCTGTATTAGTCAAGACTCTTAGTGTTGTAAATGATAGAATCCCAATCAAAACTGACTTAAGCAAAATTATGCTTATTGGGTCCCATAACTAGACAGTCCATTGGCAGTTCTGGCTTCAGGATTCAAACAATGTCATTAGAACTCATCTTATCTTCCATCATTTCTTGGCTTGCTTTCACATTTTTGGTTCCAAGTAGTAACAAAATGATTGCAGGATCTCCAGTTCTTAATCTTAGGCCTCACAGGAAAGGGTAGGGAGAAGTTTTCCAGAAATTAGAGCAAAATCTCCTTCTATCTCACACGCTCAGTTTGGATTATGTGCCCATTCTTTAACCATTACATGACCAGGCAAATCCAATACTCCAAATTTCCAGGTCTACGTCACACAGTATTGGGAGATGACTTCAAGTCTAACAGAAGCAAATGGACTGAGAAGAAAATGGGGATGTGGTTATCAGAAAGTCCTGGGCAGAGGCCTGCCTGGTGGTGCAACGGTTAAGTGCGCACATTCCACTTCTCGGCGGCTCAGGGTTCATCGATTTGGATTCCCGGGTGTGCACATGGCACCACTTGGCAAAAGCCATGCTGTGGTAGGCGTCCCACGTATAAAGTAGAGAAAGATAGGCATGCATATTAACTCAGGGCCAGTCTTCCTCAGCAAAAAGAGGAGGATTGGCAGTAGTTAGCTCAGGGCTAATCTTCCTCAAAAAAAAAAAAAAAAAGAAAGAAAGAAAAAAGAAAGTCCTGGGCAGCAAAACCTGCAGATGTTCACCGTAGCCTCCCTAACCTTGGTGTACGGCAGAAGCCAGGAAAGAAATGGGTTGAAAATTGTAATTACCCAAATATAAAAAGATGGCACCATAGGGAATTTTTAGTTTAGCAAGTATTTGAAAAGAAGATAACTTAGCATAGTAAGATCTTCTGGACATTAAGATTTTGAGAAAGACAAAAATGTAGTAGGAAGTTTTGGGGTATGCAGTACATGATATAATATATATTTTTTCAAAGCTCAGCTATTGTTATAAGCAGAAAAAAATTCCAACATCAAGAAGAAAAAAGTTTGAATATAATGTAGCAATTACAATTATTCCAGTAGTTATCTATCTTTAAATGGTTCAAACGTTCCCTTTTGTATTGACAGAGGTAACATTTTAAAATGCCGTTGCCCATTCAATACAGTCTATGTATTCATTAAAAAATACCTTTGACATATGCTCTGGAGTACTGTTACAAATGGTAACTGAAAAGAACATACAGTCTACATTTTATTTCATTTAAAGCAATATTAAAACAGTCCCAGAGGGAGCAAGTAAAATATCAATAATAAAAAAACATATTTTATCCACAAATAAAACCTGAATTATATGAATCACTTTTGGCAAGCAAAATTCTTCCAAAGATCAGGGTCTGGCCCGGTGGCGCAGCGGTTAAGTGCACACGTTCCGCTTTGGTGGCCCAGGGTTCGTGGGTTTGGATCCTGGGTGCAGACATGACACTGCTTGGCAAGCCATGCTGTGGTACGTGTCCCACATATAAAGTGGAGGAAGATGGGCATGGATGTTAGCTCAGGGCCAGTCTTCCTCAGCAAAGAAGAGGATTGGCAGTAGTTAGCTCAGGGCTAATCTTCCTCAAAAAAAGAAAAAAAGAAAACTTCCAAAGCTCTGCGATTTAGACAGACAAAGAAGACAGCATTTTCCCTTCGCATACATATTTTTTAATACTTTATTTTCTCTTAGGCAGGTAATTTTTCAGCTATTGGCTGTATTTCTAATGCTGAGTGTATAAACTGAGAAGAAAATTATGCCAGATGGTATCAGTGTAATCCTAAATTAGGGTTACCTCCTTGATGAGAGAAAACCAAATCTTCATAAGCAAGAGTGCAAAAGTCTGAATTTTGGAAAGTGTTATGACCAGGTTTGTTATAATTGAATTGTGTCCATCTGAAATTTATATTTTGAAGTCCTAACCTCCAATACCTCGGAATGGAACTGTTTGGAGATAAGGTCTTTAAAGAGGTGATTAAAAATGAGTTGTTTTTTTTGTTTGTTTTTTATGGTGGGCCCTAATCCAATATGACTGGTGTCCTTATAAGAACAGGAAATCTGGGCAGGTGGACAGACACTAGAAGCCCATATGAACACATCGGAAAAAGACAGCCATCTACAAACCAAGGAAATAGGCCCCAGAAGAACTAAACCTCCTGACATCTTGATCTTAGGCTTCTAACTTGCAGAAGTGTGAGAAAATAAATTTCTGTTTTCTAAGCTACTGAGTCTGTGGTATTTTCTTATGGTGGCTCTAACAAACTTAATCAAGGTTTAAAACTGCTGGAGTTCCTGATAGAGTAACGAAGTAACTAAAAGCTAAATATTGCCCTGTTCTAGTTAGTTCCTCACCATACACTGAACAGACATTGCAACCAAAGCATAAAGAACGAAAGCAAAACTGTGTGAGATGAAACAAAGTAACGTCTAGAACATGTAGGGTCTTTTTGGCTCTTGCACTTGATCCAAAAGATGATAAAAATTTACTGAAGGGAGTGAGAAAATCGGACACGTCTTTTATGACGTTCAATCGAAGGTAGTAAGGATGGATTAGACAGGATCAAAAGTGGGTTCATGGAAACCAGAAAGGAATATGTGCTGGGTAAGAAGTTAGGCTTCTCGCCACAAGAAGTCATGGGAAGGGAAAGAAATGGAGGAATTTAAGCAGTGTGTAAGAGTTGCGTTAACAAGACTTGTTTAGAGGATGTGAGTGATAATGGATCTTAGAGAGGGAGGAGTCAAAGACCACAACCAGGTTCTAAGTTGAGGATCTTGGTGGACAGCATGAACACTTACTGATAGAGGAAAAACCAAAATAGGGGCAAATTTTAGGGAGATGATTATACATTCAGTTGAAGAATGTTAATTAATTTTTTCCCTATCTTTCTGTATTTTCCCTCTGAGAAACATTTGACAACTCTACCGGTTTTTAATATTAATTAATAATTCTTAATTAATTATTAAAGAAATACTACTAAAGCTAAGGAAAGGAAGTGTTAGAGTTAGCTAAAGAATTAGCTAGTGGTGAACCATAATAAATGACACTGGGAATTGGGTGGGGAGGGTCAAATAAGATGTGGTCTGAGAGGTGAGCATTAGATGGGCTGACATGGAGTTCTCAAGAGACTCTGAAAAGTTTCTGTTAGGGAGAAAGATTTAGATTCTTTTCTCCAGATTGACAAGAATTGAGGAGTGGTAGAAGGAGAAAAAATGTAGACAACAAGGAAGAAGTTAGCTTGATCACTTGAACCTCTCCTTGCTTATTCTGCCCCTACTCATCTTTTTACTATTTTCCCTCTCCGCCCTCAAGAAAAGAGGGGCCATTAGTATGGTTGGTTAGAACCCAGGGTGTTAACTGAGTGGCATTTTATTAGAGAGATGGCTTACTATGCTTTAAAATGTAGCATCTGTACAGTGCCTTATTTTTCTACTCTCAGTCCTGGGTAGGCTCTACACACTGGAGCAAATTGGGCTCAATATCGAATTTCTCTGTATTCTGAGCACATGAAAATGGGCAGGAGGTAAGAACAGTGCCTAGCCACCAGAGCTGCTGCTGCTTTTTCAGTGAAGAAGAACGTGGCTTCACATCAGCTTGTAGAAACAAACGTAACTCTCCAAACCAGTTTGGAGCATGTGTGTTAGCTAGGTGATCAGATTCTTGTCTACTCTTTTTTTTTTTTGAGGAAGATTAGCCCTGAGCTAACATCTGCCACCAATCCTCCTCTTTTTGCTGAGGAAGACTGGCTCTGAGCTAACATCCATGCTTTATATATATATTTATATAACATCCGTGCATCTTCTTCTACTTTATACATGGGACACCTGCCACAGCATGGCTTGATAAGCCATGCCATGTCTGCACCTGGGATCCGAACCTGCGAACCCTGGGCCACTGAAGCCGAACATGCGAACTTAACCACTGTGCCACTGGGTCGGCCCCTCTTGTCTACTCTTAATAAAGTAATATGCTGATTATCTTAGCAGTAGTTCCGTATATTCAGTTCTCTCTGCTGAGACCCTACTGCAGAGGGTTAATAGACAGATTAGGATTTAAGCAATCCTGGGTTCCTGCTCTGAATACCATGTAATTTCAACCAACACTTACACATAAACTTTTAAGAAAATGTAGAAGAATAGAGAAGGATAGTAGCTGGATGAGGAAATGTGATCAAAGAATTTTTCTTAAGGTGGAAAAGAATCAAGGATATTTAATTAAGATATCAAGGAGACAGTAGATAGGGAAAGACTAATAATACAGGAGAGAGGAGATAACTGAATGTATTATACTCCTTAAGGGAATGAAATGAGGGCACAGCTAGAGAGATTGCATATTTACTCAGGATAACACGACGAAGGTAATAAAAAACAGCTGCAGATACAGTTAGAAGGTTAAGAATTGTGCCAATCTGGTAACTTGTAGTTTCTCTGTGAAATAGTAGGAGAGGTCATCTACCTAGTGTGAAAAATAAAGAAGGCTTGTCAGAGGGTGGAGGCGAGTAGAAAAGCTTTGAATTCATTGTTGCAGAGAACGGGAGAATGCAAAGACGAGAAAAAGATGATTGCATTGCTGGAGTTACTGAGTGTTCAGCTGAGTTTGGGGAACAGGTACCACTTTTCCTGGTTATGCTTTTTTTTTTTTTTTTGCCAATGATGCCCAGGGGCCCCAGTGAGGTGGATAATTAGATAAAATAGGGTTGCTGTTTTGAAGGCAGGGTCAGAAAAATGACAAAGAGGTAGGTAAGTGAACACAAGAAGGGGGACGATGAAAGCAGAAGCTGAAGGAGTAAGTCCAAAGTCAGTTGTGATACGAGAAGTAATCAAGTGTATTAAAACCATAGGAGTTTGTGGTCAGAAATTGGGATGTATGAATTAATGATGGAAATATTTGAGTTGACTGAATTGGAGGTAAAAAAACTTTTGGTATTTTCATGAAGAAGGGTTGTCTAAATAATGTAACCCCACATTACCAAAACTGAAAGCCTATTGTGTTTATACTTTTATTTCTAACTGGATTCTCATTTACCTTACTAGTAAAACAAGAGTTAAGTAATTCCTTTTAAAAGCTGTGATTCACTATATGCTTGTATGCCCATCCCAGGATTTTTAAAAGAATTCAATATTTGGAACAGTCTTTTAAGTCTTAGTTGGTCTTAAATCTTATATAACCTCTTTTTATTTTTTGACCTAAGCTTTCCCAAAATGACGTCAGGACTTCTGGATAATATGTTGCCAATGTTTTCCAATGTCTGGATTTAATAAGCAAATGTGACTGAACATCCAAATATATGATATGAATAAGATAGATCTATATTTTCTTTTTTCATTTAAAAATATTTCTCTACTTAACTAGGTTTATGATATGCTTTGGTGTTATAACATATAGATATGGCAAAACATCGATTCAGTGACTTAAATTTTAGTGCAACCCATCAGTTATAGGAAATATAATATAAGAGGATCTTAATGTATTGTGCTAGTATTTTCTTCTGCTGTAGGAGAACCAAATTGTATATACTTAGGGGTTGGGAGACTGTCTATTGCATTCTTTTGTAGCGACTATGACTGATATCTACACATGTGTGTATATGCATATATATATGTGTGCATGCATATGCGTGTGTACATAGATATGTTAAAATATGCAAAGTTTGAAATATAATTCTAAGCTCCATCACTAACAAGTTGATAAAGGACTTAAACTCTGTCCTTCCTGAAGTTTGGTCAGCTCTTCCTGGGAGGGTGTCACAGTTTCAGGCTTAATGTTGATTAGGGGTTAACCGATTCATAGTCATATATTCATGTATCTCGAAACTCCAATATTTTTTGTTCCTCTCTTCATGGCTCCTTCCACTTTTTCTGTGCTAGGACTGGATTGAGGTGCCTCTCTTCTTTAAAGGGCTGCTTCTCCTCCCTGGTGACTTGATGGAGCATGGAGCTATTTCTGTTTGACATCTTGCTGCATCACTCTTAAAGGACTGAACAATGAATAAATGAAAAAGTGGCTATATAATTTTTGAGTCCTGGAAAAGAGAGAAACCATACTCAAGTTTACAATTATTCATTAAAGAAAAGAAATTTCTCAAGATGGAGAAAGCTGTGGAGTGCTAAGAAGAATGGTGCACTAACCACTGCACCTATAAAAACCAGGTTTTAACCAATTTGGAAGAAGGGGGCTGGAAGGGAGTATATTCTCTTCCTAGAACTAACTCCCTCTGAAGACATCATGTGGACAATGAAGAGCGTCAATAGCAACTAGGAGGGATTAATAAATGGAGGCCACGTTTGATATTTTCCAGATCACTGGAAAGGAGAAACTTACTATGGCTTTAGTAAGTGGAGGGCTGGTATATAGATCTTGTTTTCCTCGGCAAAAGGAAATGTCACAGTACTTGCACATGAGTGCTACGAAGAAATTCACCTTCATTAACACATATTTATTAAGTGCTTACCTCATTCTAGGCAATATTCTAGGTATTGTGGATCAAATATTGAACAAGAAAAAATTTCTTGTCTCATGGAATTTTAATTCTGGTGGGGCAGCCAGACCGTAAACAAATGAACAAATGAATATAAAACATCATGTCAAGTAACAATAAGCTGTTTTGAAGAAAAAAGAAAAGTAAAAATATATAGTGTGTTGTAGAGAGTGACAATTTTACATAGGTCATCAGGTAAAGTATATATATATATATGTATATGTATATATATTTTTTAATTGAGGTAAATTTACATAGAGTGAAATTTGTTTTGAGTTTTGACAAATGTATATACCTGTGTAACTAATATCCCCAAAAAGATATTTAATATTAGTTACACCTGTGTAAGCCAGCCCTGGTGGTCTAGTGGTTAGGATTCAGTGTTCTTACAACCACGGCCGGGGCTGATTTCCCGGTCAGGGAATCTTACCACCCGTCTGTAGGTTGTAATACTGTGGTGGCTGCATGTTGCTGTGAAGCTGAAAGCTATGCTATCGGTATTTCAAACACCAGCAGGGTCACCCATGGTGGACAGATTTCAGCAGGGCTTCCATACTAGACAGACTAGGAAGAAGGACCCGGCCACCCACTTCCAAAAAAATTGTCCCTCAAAACCCTGTGGATAGCAGTGGAACATTGTCTGATCTAGTGCTGGAAGGTGAGAGGACGGCACAAAAAGAGTGGACATGGTTCCGTTCTGCTGTACACAGGGTCGCTAGGAGTCATATCCCATTTGACAGCACTAACAATACAACACTTGTGTAACTAATACCCCAATAAAGATATTGAGTATTATGGTAACCTCAGAAAATTCCCACCTGCATGTTAGCAGTCAATCTCGAACCCCAAAGATGATCTGATTTCTGTGACAATACCTTTTCCCCCTCTTGTATTTCACATAGTCATACTTTTTTATGTCTGATTCTTTTGATCAAAATGATGTTATTGAGATTTATGCAACTTGCATGTATTAATATTTCTTTTTTGTTGTTGACTAGTAATCCATTGATGAATATTTCAAAATTTGTTTCTCCATTCTCATTTTGATGAGCATTTGGGATGTTTCCAGTTTGGAGCTCTTATGAATTAAACTGCTGTGGGCATTCTTATGTAACTCTTTTTGTGCATTTGTTTTCCTTCCTGTTGAGTAAATACTTAGAATATGAATTAGTGGATCATATACTAAGTGCGTGTTTAAGTTTATAGGAAACTATCAAACTGTTTTCCAAGGTATTTGTGTCATTTTATGCTTCCACCAGCAATAACAATATATGAGAGTTCTGGTTTCTCCAAATCTTCCCCAACATTCATTGTTATCTGTTTTTTTAATTTTAGCCATTCTAATGAGTGTACAGTGACACCTCATTATGGCTTCAATGTGCATTTTCCTGAAGACTAATGATTTGGGGCCTTTTTATCTGCTTATCAACACAGATGTATTTTTTCTTTTGTGAAGAATTTGATCAAGCTCTTTGTCATTTTCAGTCATGTGTATTGAGTATGCATATATCAGACATACGCCTTGTCTATAACTTTTCCCATTTCTGTGGCTTTCCTTTTCATTTTTTTCAAGATTTTCTCCTTGTTTTCTTGTGTCACTGACTTCTGCTCTTATCTTTATTTCATTATTCTACTTAGTTTGGGTTAATTTTCTATTATTCCAGATTTTTAAATTAGAAGCTAGAATATTGATTTTATGTCTTGTTATTTTTCTTGACAGAAGTATTTAAAGTTGTAAATCTATACTTGATACTTCTTATCTGCATCTTCGATATGTTGTGTTTTCATTACCATTCAGTTTGAAAAATTTTGCTTGTGATTTCTTCCTTGAGCCACATGTCACAAAGGAGTGTGTTGTTTATTTTCAAAATATGGGGATTTGAAAAAAGATATCTGATTGCTGTTGATTTTTAATATATTTTAGTTACGGTCACCAAAACGCACTATGTACATTTCAGTCTTTTGAAGTTTACTGAGACCTATGTTATGGCTCAGGATATTGTCTTGGTGAATGTTACATGTGCAGGGAAAGAGTGTGTGAATGTGTAGTGTCTCCACTAAGGTTTTAAAATTTCTTTGTTTCTCTCTAGATCTGTCAGCTTTTCCTTCAAGTGTTTCAAAATTGTGTTATTTAGGTCCATATACTTAAAAGGTTGTTATGTTTTTCTGATGATAGTTTCCTTCTGGTAATGGTTTGAATATACGTATTTATCTCTGAAAATACCTTGTTTTTTAAATTCAATCTGACGATCTCTGTCTTATAATTGTAGTGTTTAATAGATTTATATTTAATGCAATTATTTAAAGCATTATATTTGAGGCAAATATTTAATGACTATGATTAAGTTTAGATATAGCATCTTGGTATTTATTCTCTATTTGTTCCACCTTTTAAAATTTTAATTTTGTGCTGTTATTTCTTTCCTCCTTCATTTTTGTGTTCATTATTTTGGGTTAACCAAAAAAACCCATGTTTGGATCCCATTTTAACTCTTCTAAAGCCTTGATAACTGCAACTTTTCAATTTCTTTTTCCAGTAGTTACTCTAGTTATTACAACGTAAATCTTTAACATATTACAGTCTACTTAGAGTTCATATTGTACCACTTCAGGTGAAATGTAAGAACCTTATAAAGTATAATTCCATTTATACCTTTCAACCATTTTGTTGTTTTTATCATAAATTTTACTTCTACGTGCAGTATAACCATATAAGATAATGTTAATCATTTCTGCTTTAAACAGTCTTCTAAATAAATTAAAAGAAAAAAACCTATTTTTATATTTATCTACATATTTATATTTCCTGTAATTTTCATATTATTTGATACACCCTCCATTAGCATTTATATTCATTTAGTTCTGCTCCTTTGGCAATGTAGTTTTTTAGTTTTTACTATCTCAAAATGTTTTAATTTTGATATCATTTGTATTGGATATGGAATCCCGTGTTGACACGCTTTAAGGAAGTCTCTCCATTGTTTTTGACGTAGAGTCAGTCATATTTCATACGTAATATGTTTTTCTCCCTTGGCAGCTTTTATTCTCTGATTTCTTTATCATAGGTTTTCAGCAATTTGCCTATGATACACGTAGGTGTAGTTTTCTTTTTATTTATGGTGCTTAGATTTTAGGATATATAGTTTGAACTTTTTAAACAAATCTTGAAAAATTTTGACAATTATTTATGCCCAATATTTTCACTCTTCTCTTTTAGAGATGCAAATTATATGTATCTTAGATCACTTGAAATTATCCATCTCACTTAGGACCTCTTTGTTTTTCCTCATCTTTTTCTCTCTCCTTTAGGTAGAATAATTTCTATGTCTTCACGTTAACTGACCATTCATTTTATAGTTTTCAATGTGCTTTTAAACCCATCTAGTGCAGTTTTTCATTTCAGGTAATGTATTTTCCATCTTTGAGATTTCCACTTGGTTCTTTGTTACATTTTCTGTGTCTTTGCTGTGATTTTGTTTCTTCATACATTCTTCTTTTACTTTAATTTCTTATACATAATTGTGATTGCTAGTCAAAGTCCTTGTCTACCAATTCTAATATCTGGTCTTCTTCTGATCTGCTTCTATTGGCTGGTTGCTCCCTTCCTCCCTTGATCATGCGTCATATTTTCATGCTTCTTCACTGTTTAGTGATTTTTTATTATATGTTAGATACTGTCAATGTTGTGCTTTAGGGAATGTGGCCCATTTTGTCTTCTCTTAATGGTATTGAACTTGGTTCCAGTAGGCAGTTAAATTACTGGGGGATCTTTTGATATCATCAGACTTGACTTCATTCTTTGTGAATGGTAATTCCATTTTTGCCCTTAGTTGTAAAGTGTGCCGATTAGTGTAGGATGCATTTCTGATTCCTGGTATGTGACCACTCTGGAGTTTCAACTGAAAGTGTAGATGCTCAGGGAATTCTCTCTTCTCTAGCCAGGCCAGAACTTTAATACCTCCAAGCACTAGGTGGCCTCTGGTATCTCAGATCAGCTCTTGGTCCAGTGGCTCTTATTTAGTCTTTTACTTAGTGCTCTTACATAGTCCTCACAGAATCTTACCTGCTGATAATATGATAAACAGCTATGCTCTTGTCCAAAGACTTGCAGGAAACTCCCACACAGATTATTTTTTTGAGGATGATTAGCGCTGAGCTAACATCTGCTACCAGTCCTCCTCTCTTTTGCTGAGGAAGATTGGCCCTGAGCTAACATCTGTGCCCATCTTCCTCCACTTTATATGTGGGACGCCTGCCATAGCATGGCTTGATAAGCAGTGCATAGGTCTGTGCCTGGGATCAGAACTGGTGAAACCCTGGCCACTAAAGTAGAGCACATGAACTTAACCACTGTGCTACCAGGATGGGCCCCACATAGGTTTTTGATGTCTTCCTCTGTATTACATTTCTATTGTTGTGTAACCAATTACTACAAATTTAGCAGCTTAAAACAATACCAGTCTATTAGTTCACTCATTCGTTAGTTCACAGTTCTGGCATGGAGTGGCTGGGTTCCCTCTCAGGGTCTTATAAGGCTAAAATCAAAGTTCTGACAGGGCTTTGTAAATATCTGAGAAAAAGCATACCAGGAATGGGTAACAACAAGTGCATACTTGTTGCATACTGTCAAATACATTATCTCAGCTGGATGAAAACACACATACATACTTATAGAAATATGATATTCCTTTGGGAATGGAATTTGTGTGAGGAAGTTCAATCACTTAAAAAGCTTTATTTCCATATATAATCCTAGTGGGTATCACCAACAAGAGATATTTTTGTATATATAGACTGTCAGAACGCATATACCCTTCTCTTTGCTATCTGCGTGCACTGCCAAGGTAATACATTCAGTTCTATGGCTCAGACATTATGTTATGCTCAAATACAGAACATATTCAAATATATTTCTTCAGATTCAGTTTGTTTTCCTCTGACTTTTAAGCTAACATATCTGATGCTCTATTCAGGATATTATCTGACTTGACTAAGAAGCAAATCAAATTTAACATGTCCAAAATCAAACTCTCGATAATCTTCCCCAACCCACCCAACAAAAGAATTTATCTTACCCAGGTCTTCCTTACCTTAGTATATGACAATCTGTTATTTCTGTTGCTCAGGCTAAAAACAAGGAGAAATCCTTGGCTTCATTGTTTCACAACCGTATTATACTATAAGCAAATCTTATTACCTTTGCTTTCAATCTTGAATCCCATCAAGCAGCACGATTTGTTGGTTCTACTTCAAAATATATTCCAAGTTTCACCCTTCTAATCTCCTCTGGAGCTACCACACTGGGGCGAAATCACCAAATCATTACAACAGACTCCAAACAAGTCCACTGTTTATATTCTAGTCCACAATGCTGACAGATGATTCCTTAAAAATATAAATCATAATTCCCCTGCTCAAAACCCTCCTATGTTTCCTTACCATACCTAGAAAAAAATGCAAATCCTTAGTAAGATTTACAACAACCCATATGATTAGCTGCTAGCTACTTTTCTAACTTTATCAGCTCCCTCTCTCCCTCTGTCTTGCTCCATTATAGGCACACTGATCTCCTTACTCTTCCATTAACAAATCTAATGTGCTCCCACCCTAGGGACTTTACATTTGCTAGTCACTCTCTTTGGAAAGTTCTTCCCAGAAATTCATGATTCTCTTCCTCATATCACTAAGGTTTCTGCTCACAAAGAGGCTTACCATAACCATCCTATCTAAAGTAGCAATCCTTTTACCCTGCTTTATTTTTCTCCTAGCATTTTTCACCTTTTGACAATATATTATACCTCTATCGGTTACTTGTTTATTGTATTCCTTCCCTACTACCATGTAAGGTGGATGAAGGCAGAGACCTTGTCTGTCTTGATTAGTGTTGCATCCCCAGCAACTTTAACACTGTCTTGTAGGCAGTCAATAAAGAAGTGCATGGATGACTAAATGTTTTTCTCAATTCTGTGACCACTGAGCATCAGAGCATTTACTCTCTGATAAACTGGGATTACGTTCTAGATCAAAGGGCAAGTAATTAAGCCTGATTTTTAAATACAAGAGATTTTAAGAAAGAATTGTAGACACTGTTTTTCTTTTCCCTTTCATTGCAGATATGCAATCTCTTCGAAAGAGCGCACATAAGCTGTTATATTTTGTTTAACATAATAGATGTCGACTATTAATGCCATATGTTTCATGAGAATGGTGGTGCCAGCATTTTTAAGACCTATATAAAGAATTTTCTAGAGGATTTCCCAGCAACTATTCCTTATCAGGGAATTGCTGCTCTCCAATACATTCTCTCATTTTTTCTTTATGAACAAACTTTCAAAATTATTATCACTATCAAACACAGATATGTGCATCTGGTATGTTCTTTAAATAACAAAATGCTGACTCCTGTAATAGTTCATGAGATGCAAGACAGACGTGGAGTCACCATAGGTTAAATGATCTCTTAGAAGGAGCTTCTGTTTATAAGATTGAATCTTAGGTGGTAAGGTGAGTACAATTTAAATTCTTTATTATTCCTTTTTTTTGTTTGCATTATTGCGCTTTTCTCTTTTACAGATGAAACACTTCACTAGGTTTATTGCATTTGCTAATTAGATTGGCAATTACCAATTAAGTTAAATTTCAAAATACCAATCAAATTTGATATCTTAATTTGTTACATTATCACTAATTAGCATAGAAGTTTTTACTCAATGGATTATGTGTAAATTAAGGCAAGTCAGTTCATTTTTTAAAGCCTACATATATTTTGCTCATTGACATGGTAATCATTAGCTTATATTTAAATTTAGTATGTCAGGTTAGTAAAGAGTCACGTGACAGTTCAAGTCTGTGTGAAATATAGGAAAAACTACTAGGATAAACAAGAGTTAAGTCACTTTAAAATTGTCCAATTTCATCCAAGTTTGAGTTAAGAGATGAGTATTATGTGATCATGTTTTTGAAGACAGATAAATTAAGTCCTTGAATAAGAACAAGCAGAGCATAAAATATATCAAAAATATGCAAAGAACACTTTTTAGGAATGTGGGCTTCTCATAGGGCAGTTACCAATTGATACACCTTTTCGTGGGGTAGTAGCTGAGGATGGGTTGGTCTCCCAGAGGCATGTAAGTGAAATTTCAATTTTTAAAATTCTCTTTGGGTTTTGACAACGGAACTTTGAAAGTTATTCAAAAATTTATTTCTTTTTACTGACTTTTAACAAATATTTTGTGAAGAATTCTACTGCCAGATGTTTTCTTATTGTGCTATTTGAGATGCATCAAAGAAGATATATAAAATCTTAGCAGCATGATAAAATAGATATGCATCTGTAGTATAGACAATATCTTATAAAATGACTATAAATTGCTTAACTACATTAACACTTTACTACATTTATCACATTAACTAGAGTAACTAACATTAACATGCTTTTGTCTGACTATATTTACTTCATTTAATGGTTATTTTAGTCAGGCACAAGAGTTTATATTATTCAGCATAGTTCTCTATTTCTGGGCCAAACAGGAATATGAGTAGAAAGAAATACAACCTTCGTCAATTATAAACTTGTATAAATCCTGAAATTGTGCTCTGCCTCGCAAGACTATTATTTCTTCATGCACTCTAGCTCGTTGCTCTCAGTTATGACCTTAGTATGGGAAAAGATGATGCAAATTTACAAATGAGTAAATACACGTATTTTAAGATACTAATAATTAAAAAGGAGGTCTACCAACCAATTTGGACAAAAGTACACCTTTCTGTTTTCTGTATCTCAGTTTAGTTATTTGTGTATACCTATTCCTGAGTGATTGATATTTATGTATCTATCTTTTTGCAAAAGGATCTTATGGAATCATCTAAGGATCTGGCCGGCAAATGGTCAAGCAGTAGGTCTGCAATCTACTCTTTTCTTTAGTTGGAACTTCTGGGAAAGAAAGAAGTTGACCCAGTCTAATCTTGTAAACATGTTAATAACAGGACTTTTGGTAAACAAACTGATAATACCCGCTACTGGGAGAGTCCATGTCTATAGGATGCTTTTAGGAGGTTGGACCAGATTGTCTACAATAGCTCATGGTAAAAAAATATAAAATTTTGTATTTATGGGACAGTTCTCTGGAAAATGTTCTATAACCTGTGTAACCAAGTGAATAAAAGGTGCAGGTGTTTTATGATCCAGACCTCTCTACTGTGTAAGGTATGTAGTTGCATACATTATTCTTGATCTCTCCTTGTTGGCCTATGTCTTGAGATTATTTATATCCTCAAAACTATTAGTAAAGCTATATTACTGGGCTGGACCTCTGATTCATGTAAGTGAGGTTTGACAATATCATCTTTTGTGTTATTACAGTATGCATCTAATATTTTAAGTTAACTATACGGCAGAGTAAGTATAAAGAAAGTTATGTGGTTGGATGAAAAATACAAAGTCACAACCATTTAAAGTGGCTATTATTTAAGCATATGGGAAAATGACAAGATCCTGGTTTTGAGCACAAATATTCTTAAAAATTCACCTTTTATTTAAGAATCCAAAGTAAATGCAATCTAAAGATCCTTTATCTACTAAACCTAAGTATAAATCAATTCAATTTTTATTAGGATTTGTGGAAGAAGGATTACAATAAAAAAACCATTAACTTTTTTCCTGGACAGAGGGTACACGAATAGGAAAGGAAAAACTCAAATTAAAATATTAACTTCATTCATTTATTTCAATACTATAATATATCCACAATATGCTTTAGGTTTTGATCTTCTCTTTCATTTTACTTTTAGTATTTTATATCTTAGTTTTTTTCTCTCACTTTTAGCCATAGACTCTTGTTTTCCTTCAACCATATTCATCTCCTGCATATTTCTCTCCTTATAAACAGCCTCTATTACATTCTTGCGTGTGTTGCATGTGTCTTTCTGGCTATGTTTATGTCTGTACACGTATAAATGCATCATCTGCATAAATTTTTACATTTCTTTTTTTCTCTCTTTTTTTTAAGTCCAATAGGCCATTATATTAAGTAAACTGCTTTTTTTCTTTTAACAAATTATATTTACTATCGTTAAATATAAGCTCTCAAAAACCAAAAGCTCAATATTCAGGGAGATACCACTTCCACAATTTTGATTTTGATGAGAGATTTTCCGTAAAATCATCCGACTACTTTCCATTCTCTCTGCCTCTGCCTTCTTCCCACCCTGCCCAGCTCTCCCCAGCGGGAGAATGACCGAGCTGACCAGGCTCCCAGGGAACATGAGCTAGCGTCTACTTCTTCATGTTCTAAGTCTTCCCAGGTCATCTGTTAAGCCCTCGGGGGAAATCTGCCTGAAACTATTATCCAATGTTTGACGAATTATGTCTAACACTGAGATTTACTCCTGGATTGAATATTTCACTCTCAGATTAGGCTATGTGCCCTAACTGACCCCTTGTTTGTGGTAATAACATTATTGTACTCAAGTATCAATCTGTGCAGGAATAAGGTGAGAAAGAGGTGAGGAATCTAACTAATTATTAGATTCCTTTAAAGACATCGGTGAATCATTATTTATTTAATGTATCAGTGGACAACTAGGTTGTTTCTAGATCTCTGTTACATATTTGTGTGATTTTTCTCTGTAGGCTAAATTTGTAAAGTTGAAACTGCTGAGCCAACTATTATTGCACATTTAAAATTTTTATAGATATTTCCAAGGTGCTATCTAGAATTTTCTCTAATTTATACTCACAACAATAATGTATAAAATGATGTTTTTTGCTATGATATCTGAAAAGTTGATTATTCATTTTATTTTGATAGGGTTGAGCAAAGTATTATACACTTACGGTCATCTGTAATTTTTTTGTAAATTTCATATTTATGTCCTATAACATGTTTTTCTATTTTTCTTTTAAAAAAAGTTATTTGTAAAGGTTTTTTTTATATTAAAGAAACTTAGTCTCTCTCATTGTATGTTTTACATATGTATTGCAAATAGAATATTTTGAGTTGTCATTTATTTTTGACTTATTATTTATATATATGTTTTTAACTAGCATATGTTCTTAATTATTATACTGTTTAATTTCTCACAGTTTTTCTTTATGGCTTAAGGATATCAGGTTTAGAAAATCCTTTTTTTTTTTACTTCAAAGTTATACAATAGCTGTCATTTTCTTAACTTCCACAATTTTCTCTTCATTGAACAGGAAAGTTGGTATGATATAATGAGCTGTTTTCACATTTTTTCTTCCTATAAAAGTTGAATAATGTTTGAGGTTGGATCTGAGATAGCAGAGAGTGAAATAAGTTGAGCCATCTTAAGCTCCAAAACAAAACAAAACAAAAAATAAAAAACAAATGCAGAAAAAAGATTGCATAAATTATAAGTCTTGGAAACACATAGGGGTCAGAAGTATCTGTGATAAGGAGGAGTTGATAAGCCTCTCCAAGAAAGGATAGTTCAAAAGGTTGAGTGTTTCCTGCTGTGTAATGCAGCCAAAGAGGGAAAGGTCTGATAATAGAACATATTTTCCTTGACACTGAAGGATGGGAAGATTGCGTCTACTTTCATTGCAATTTGCTCTGATTTCCAAAACAGCTTTAAACATAATGCTCGACTTTATTTGTGGCTCACTTAGCAATGATTCAGTCTTATACAAGCATAAGGAATACCTTAATATCCCAAATTTACTTATTCCCTGCTAGCAAATTATACAATAAATACGGAATATTTAAGTCTAATTTGTAATCGACCATTGTAACTTTAGATTGGAATTAGCTCTCGAGTCAAAATAGATCATCATTTTTGAAAATTTTAACCAATTTAATATTTTTATGTGTTTAATGTTGGTAATTAGTACAATGATTTAACATATATATAAAATTTGTATATATATATATTTTATTCTTTTGCTGAGGAAGATTCACCCTGAACTAACATCTATTGCCAATCTTCCTCTATTTTGTATGTGTGTTGCTGCCACAGCATGGCCGCCAAAGAATGGTGTAAGTTTGCGCCCAGGAACCAAACCCAGGCTGCCGAAGGCTAGCACACCAAACTTAACCACTAGGCTACAGGACCAGCCCCTAAAAATTTATGATTTTAAAATCAAGTGTTTTGCATTCATTTGATTAAAAATTTAAGTATAAAATATTACGCACTAAAAGTACTAGAGGAAAATTTTTGTGATTTTTGGTGAGAGACAGGAAGTAATAAAGAAAAGCCAGAAGCAGTTTAGGAAAAGTAGACACAGTTAATTATATGGAACTAATTTTATTATTTTATCTTATTTTGGTACGGGAAAAAACTCCCATAAAATTTTATATAACAAGTAATAGAATAAATATTTAAAATGTATATTACAGTTAGAAAGCTAATACCCCTGGTACAGAAAATACCTCAGAGTGATAAGAAGAAAACCAATCCCTTCCTAAACTGGCAAACGTTTTCAGTGATCAATTTAAATTAGAGGGAGACAATAGTCAAAAGATTAATCATAGGAACCTAAACCATCTTTTAAATAATGTCTGTATCAGGGAGAGATATTTTATTTTATTTTACCAAATATTTTGAAAAACGAAGTAGAACTACAATCTCCAATTCTGGTGATAATGTGAAGAAATGGACCCTCTAATACGTTTTTAATAGAAATGATAATTGCTACTGGCTTTATGAAATGTAAATTGCCTCTACCTTTAATATTAAAAGAAATACACCAGCCACCTAACATTTTTCCCAGAAATCCTACTTTTGGGACTCTATCATATAGAAGTAAGTGAGATTATGTATGGATATAGAGTGTATAGATCGAGAGAGGGGAGTGGTATATGTGTACATCTATATGTAGATATAGATATACACCTCTATCTATCAGGAATAAATAGGGGCCGGCCCTGTGGTGCAGTGGTTAAGTTTCCATGTTCCGCTTTGGTGGCCTGGGGTTCACCGGTTTGGATCCCAGGTGCAGACATGGCACTGCTTGTCAAGCCATGCTGTGGTAGGCGTCCCACATATAAAGTAGAGGAAGATGGGCATGGATCTGAGCTCAGGGCCAGTCTTCCTCAGCAAAAAGAGGAGGACTGGCAGCAGTTAGCTCAGGGCTACTCTTCCTCCAAAACCAAAAAAAGATAAATAGATATATACATATATATATTGCAGCATTGGTTTCCTGAAAAGATATTGGCAAAAGAATGGAATGTCTATCAATATTACCAAGACAGAAATCATTAGTGTGGTGTAAAGATATTGCATAATATTATGAAACTATTACAAAAAAAAGAGGTAGCTCTATACTGTAAGGGAAAAAGCAAACAAACAAAACAACAAAGAACAGTTTGAGAACAATTTGAAAAGTATGATTACATTTTGGTAAAACAGCAGCAAGGCTCCTGAAGTGTGTGTTTGTGTGCGTGTGTAAGTGTGTGAGTATGTATGTGTGTGTGTATTACTATTATGGAAGGAAACATATCAGGCTGTTAATATTTGTTAGAGTGTAGACGGGCAGGGAATTTACAGGTGGGAATTCTAGAAGAACTTACTTTGTACATGGTTTAAATGTTTACAGAGAATAGATTTCTACCATTGCAAATATTGAAGAGAAATTTAATATAAGAAATGTGGAAATAAAAGACAACTGGGATAAAAGTAAATAATTAAGAAAATTAAAACAAGAAGATTTTTAAAAATTGTTATTATTATTATAAACAAAAGATTATGGATCCTTAATTTTTCACCTTTTATTTAAAAAAAAGTTCACCCTATAAATAATGTTAGTAAATAATTCCATCATGAATTGGCCATTTCCACAGAACTATTTAAGTAAAAATTTAAGCATGTGTGGTGCTACTGTAAAATACATGACAAAAATATGTTTCACCTGTATAGGACTTTTCTTCTAATCTATGCTGGAATGCATTGATCCTTCCATTTAGTTTTCAAATTGAGCTTAAAATGTATGGATAATTAAAGGGTTAACAATATGCTGGTTTCGAAGTTCAATTCACACAAATTACGGAACAACAGAGCATTTGAATAGAATATCATTTTAAACTATGTTTTCTTCCAACTAGGATGACTTAAAATGAATCTTATAATTTTCTAAAGTTAAAAAGAATTATATCCAGACATTACTGATATTCTAGTTCAGTAGCATAAAGTATTTTTAAAGCAAATGGACTCCTTCCTTCCTTCCTTCCTTCCTTCCCTCCTACGTTCCCAGGGATAACATTTGTCACAGTCTCAACTCGGGTAGACCTGAAACTGGTTCAGTTCAAAACCCCACCTAGAGATATTGGCACTTCCATCGTCCCTACCTCCTGTTCCCACACCCTCATTAGGTGGTAAGATGCTAAATGGACAGGGGAGAAGGGAAATGTAAAAAACATAGATTCATATAGCAAAAGTTTGTTCCAGTCACATCCAGTCTGAATAACAGATAAAAGCAGAAATGACTTGCTGTTCTCCTGAGTGCCTTTCCCAGAAGTGCCACATATCAACACTTTTAAAGTAAAATGTTGACAGGATGGTTATTAAAACTATAGAAGTAGAGGAAGTGTGTAAAGGGAAAACCTGGAGGCTGTCAGAGGATGGTGCTATTCATACCTGCTTCTTCCCCGCCAATCAATTGCACTGGCCCTGCTGAGACCTATCCCTTGGCTCCGTTCCTCTGATGACAAGACCTGACTCCTAAATCCACCCACTCTTCCCCACCCAAACACCACCAACGAACCTGGAAAAAAAAACACTGTTAAAAATGAAGCACAGAAATCACTGTTTAATTGTTAGGCCTAGCAAATAATAGTTTTCTTTCGTTTTTGGAATTTGGAGAAATCTGAAATTGCAAATGTTTACATGAAGTATCCTTCTTTATTAACTGTTTTTCAATTATATTCTTTATGCCTTATTAGATTGGTGGCAGACATTCATTTGGTTATTTATTCATTATTTCAAAATTTACTCAGTGTATTAGTCAGAGTTCTCCAGAGAAACAGAACCAATAGGACACACACACACACACGCACACACACACACACACACACACACACAGAGATTTTAAGGAATTATCTCATGTGATTGTGGGAGCTAGCAAGTCCAAAATCTTTATGGCATCCTGGCAGGCTGGACACCTTGGGAAGAGTTGATGTTGCAGCTTGAGTCTAAAGACAGTCTGGAGGCAGAATTCCTTCTTCTTCAGTCTTTTTCTCTGAAGGCTTTCAACTGATTAGATGAGGCTTACCCACGTTATGGAGGGTAATCTTCTTTACTTGAAGTCTACTGATTTAAATGTTAATCACATCTAAAAAGTTGCCTTCACAGCAGCATCAAGACTGGAGCTTGACCAACATCTGGGCAACACAGCCTAGCCAAGTTGACACATAAATTTAACCATCACACTGAATTTCAAGTACAAGAAGCCTAAAAACCTGTTGAGCACATAACCTCATGGTAGAGACTGAAAGTGGAGGGAAGGGGAGTTGAGGGACACACACAGGGTCAGCTAACTAGATTGCAATAGGAGAAGCAAAGTAACAGATAACCTACAAGATGTGCGGGGAGCTGAGAGTAGGCAGTGAATAATTGTGCTTGAACAAAAGAGGTGCATCAACGCTCAAGATGCCTTCCTCTTGTCCAGAAATTTGACCCGGAAGAGCAATTGCTCTAGTCAGAGAGAAATTTAAAGAGATGTGTAAATCTCCACCTTGGGGCTCATGTGGAACGTGTTCTAGGCTCAGTTCCAAAATATTTGCAAACTTAAGCTGGGATTCAATTTTGTAGTGAAATCTAATATGCATTGGGATCTTTCTTAGTTTGAGGCATTGTCTTTAAAAATCTCTTTCCCTCAGATATATTTTATTTTATAAGTGTTATATACGACTATTTGATTAAATGCGCAGAAGTTTTGGAAACTTGTTTTTAACTGCTTTAGACTGTGAACTATGCAGTTTTTCCATCTGAAATTTTCATAGTAGAATCTTTGCTTCAGCAAATCCCAAAGTTTTTTTGCTGCAGAGTTTGGCAGCTAGGTTCACTCTGAGCACAGTGGGCTGTCTTTCTTCAGCACACTGCATTAGACAAACAGTTCTACACCCAGAGGGTTTTTGGAGTTTCTTTGTTCAGCAAAGAATTGAATTATATTCCTGAAAGTGGATCTATTTCTTTCGAGGCTTAGTTTAAATGATCGTTGACAAATCAAGCTAGACACTAATTAGCTCTCCTATTGAAATTAGCGTATTTCATATGTATTAATGTGAATATCAGAGGAGACACGCTGTCAATCTAGATTTCATAAAAGAATGTTACATACCTTCCAAATAATTTGTACTGGCAAAATTTTCTAGAATCCTATCTCATCCGGAATTATCTTCTCCTTGCTCTTTGTGGTTTGGTCACAATGGTCTCTTAGTTTGTTGATCTCTTCAAGACTTTTCCCATCTTAAGGCCTTTGTATTTCCTATTCCATTGGGCCTGGAACACTATTTTCTTATTTCTCCCGTGACTTGAATTTCCACATCCTTCAAGTCTTAAATTCTATTCTACCTCCTAAGAGAATCTGTCTTTGGCCATCTCATCTCATCCTCCTCATCACCCATTTCTCATCTGTGGTTCACTTCTCTATCACAGTACAGGGTATTTCCATCAAGGCCCATAGCATAATCGTAAATTATTTTGCTTATTTATTTATTTCCTCAAATAAAGTCTATTTTCCCCACTAGAAAGTATAGTTCAATAGAATAGGTACCTTGCCCGTCTTTTTTTCACAGCTGCATCCTTAGCACAAAACATGAACCAATTCATATCCTTTGATGAAATAATGGAAGCAAAACAATATGTTCATGACAGTGAAACAAAATGTTATTAAAAGTAAGTTTCTTCGAGAAAGTCAAGTATGTAATAAAGTTATAATTTCAGCTTTCTTTTAAATGAGATGTCAATAACCATATGCATCAGATTCCAAGTAAATGTGAGATAGACGGCCATACACAGAATGTACAAAGGAAATGGTCCACATCTTTGGACCCTTTGGCCATATCAAGGATACAAGAAAAGGTCAGATTGCAGGGAAGGCAAGAAGACTTTATAAAGTTATTTCTTTGGGGAATGTTGTTGCTCTACTGGTCACCTAACCTGCCATCTCATTCACCTCTCTCAAACCTAGAGAGGGGACACAAATAAGATCAGTCTGAAGGTTGGAAGATATGTAAAACTGGAGCTGACTCAGCCCAAGAAATCCAAAGTCTCCTGGGAAGCAGGATGAAAATGACATCTTTGAGAATGACTTAACATTCTCAGAAATTCTCATTGCTGGAAGTGAACACATATTCCTGACACTTAGAGAGGAGTTACAAACAATCATTCAGAATTAGAGTAGAGACACCTGTGCCCAGGTCAAAGAATTGACAGAAGGGTCTC
Source organism: Equus przewalskii (assembly GCF_037783145.1). Lineage (NCBI taxonomy): Eukaryota > Metazoa > Chordata > Mammalia > Perissodactyla > Equidae > Equus > Equus przewalskii. The sequence continues at coordinate 71,451,229 of NC_091833.1, read as the reverse complement.
TAAACGTGGAACTCTCTGAAGGATCTAAGAAACCCCACAAGAGAAGGTGTCAGCTTTAAACATCCACCAAGCCCATAGAGCATAAAGCCACTCATCCAGGGAAAATGATGAGGATGAAGTAAGAATTGCCTTTGCTGTGTTTTACCTTTTCTTGCTATCTCCCCCACCCTTCCCACAACATTCCCCTCCATGCTTCCTTCAACCTTAGCCAAGGTCCATTGCTTCAGTTGGAAGAGGCAGAGCAGAAGAAGAGGGAGAGTGCAGATGCTGAACTCACCTCTTTCCACAAAGGCAGGCAGTATCTATTATAAATCTTATCTTGGAAGGTGTTGATTTGTTCTAGTTTTGAAAGGAGATTAAAGCATTTGAATAATAGCTATGTTGTGCTGCAACTGGAGGAATGTCTACTGACTAAGATGAAGCTGAGAATTCATGGGATCTGACTAAATATACATTCATGGGAGGAGAAGATCACCCCCACTGAATAAGTTTTAAAGGGTCAGAGAGAGACATAATTCTGTGTTGATCTCATCTCATGAATCAGGTATTCCAACATACCAGTTACAGGAAATTTTGTTATCCTAATTATTCTTTTAGAATTTATGGCTGAAATTTGTCTCTCTTTCAATCTATTTTCCATACAACAGCCATGATTTAAAAGCTCAAATTAGATTATGACAATCCCCTGCCTAAAACCCTCCAATTACCCTTTAATGCCTTTAGAATAAGATTTAATCTGACCATAGCGTATAGGATCTATATGCTTTGGCTGTTGCCCAATACACTGACACATTTCCTTTTACTCAGCCCTCCAACCCTTGTTCTTCAAACACATTGCCTTACTTTTTATACTTAGACTATGTTAGGTTCATTTCTTCAGAGAGTATTATTTCTACAGCCTGAAATGCTCAGGTTCCAGATTTCATGACTATTTCTGTAGACACTCAGGTCTTAGCACAAATCTTCTCTCTGCAGTGGGACCTTCTCTGACCTCATAATTTAAATTAGACTCTTTATCCCTGGCCCCCTGTAGGCCCACTCTACCATCTTCTCTTTCATCAACTAGTTTGATGTTCTTCATACGATTTATCATTATGTGAGATTATTTGTTTATTTGCTTGTTATGGTCTGTGGCTTGCATCAGATTATAAATTGCATGAGAGTAGCGAGTAAATTGATTTTGTTTACCACTGAATCCCCCGCAACATAGTATGTGCTCAACACATTTTGTTGAATGAAGAATTGAAACCAAAACATTTCTTTAATTAAATGTGAAATTACCAGATAGTTGAATTTATTTTTGTTTTAAAGCAATTTGATTGTGATCTTGTGAAAAAGTCATGTATGTGTAACTCATTAATTTGTTTTTCTTGATGCCATAGAAGCTTTAAATTTGTGTCTTTATTTTTGAGATAGTTGAATGTTTATTGTTGGGATAGTTCAATTAGTCATGTATAGACTATGTCAAATGTATTGGTAAAATATAAAAAGTTAAATGTTACTAATTTTTTACACAATGTCAAACATTTAAGTATTTTTAAACAGAGTAGACTTATGTTTATCTGAAACAGTTGGCCAATAACAGACCAGATCATAGAATATTCTGGTTAAGTAAGTGGTATCATGTATAATAGGCATCGATGAATAACTTCTCTGGAATCGGGTTAAAGAAACTGAATATAGGTTAGTCTATGGTTTTGATAACTCTAAATGTACTTGAGAACTTTGCTGAACATCATTGGGAATACTGTAGAATTATAAGTATGGGTGCTTGTCAGGGGCTTAGGATCCTCTTCATTCTTAAAAGCTCTCTTATTCCTACTTCCCAGCTTCTAATAAGTAAAACATTACCCCGGGTTGGGGTTGGGGTTGCGGGAGCACTGAATTCCATGTTTCTTATGCTAACACTGAAAGTGCCACATAATCTTAACAAAACATTCTAGGAGTAGAAGGAACTGATTCTTCATAGAAAAGTCTTATATCCTTCTTTCATAGGAATTGTTTAATTTTAGTTTCGTCTCCCCTGCAGTCTGCAAACTTCTAGAGCTGGATTAGTCCACTGTCTAACTGGAAGGATGAGATATGAGTGTGCGTAGTGAGCATCTAAGCAGAAATGCTACTAGATTTCTAACTCGCTCTTGTCAGTAGTTAAATGTTAATCTCATAACTTGCTGTATATTTATAAATGTCTTCTCAATATCACTCAAAGAATGAGGGAGAAAACATTGTAAAATGGTACAGTGGCTCTTTATCTACCATTTTATGGTTTTTATTATTTAAGTAAAACTTGATCTTATTTCATCATCTGTAAAAACATGGAAAAGAAAGCACCAATATCCAAGGTGATTTTGCCTGAGGATCAAATGAGATAATGTGTGTACAAGTGTTTTGTCCCAATAGGAGGTTCTATTTACATTTAACATGCCTTACACGACATTACATTCCAATTAATTTTTTATTTTGCTTTCCCACAGTGGTGAGTGTTAGGTTATTAGGTGAGGCAAAAGGTTTTACTAATTAATAAAAGATTTTATTATTAATAAAGTGTTTTATTAATTTTGCGTATTTACCTCAATATTTAACAATGATTTTGGCCTGATACTTGAGAGAAGAGAAAGAAAGAGAGCTGAAAGAGGAATGACACAGATCCAAAGTGGTCTTTAAAGAGAAAGAAAAAACCCAAGTTATTTATGGGTGATAAAATATGAGTAGTTCAATATTTTGAAAATATTTTTAAAACTTGTATTTCATTTTCTTTTCTTAGAAAATTGGACAGTGGAAAGCAATTCCACCTGTAACTGGCTATAATGCCCTCAGCAGAAGTGTAGGTATATGCCGCCACCACAGGGAAGAGCAGGACTTGGAAGAAGTTTTGGCCAGAAAGGGAGATGCACAAGAAACCTACACCATTTGGCCTTCCTGTAATTGTGAAAAGAATTGGATAGAGAGAGAGGAAGTGTCCATTGAGACATTTTTGTCAGGATCTTTCTGCTCTGTGCCAAATTTCACTTCCCATATGAGGCTCTGTGAAGAGACCTGCTCTCAGCATTTCCTGACAGAGCCTCGTGGTGCACTTGTGTGTCAATCAGCTAGCACACAGATATAGTGCCCCCAAGCCATCCTTGGATTCCACATAGTGTGAAAGGCTCAGAAATTCCTCCATGCCCTGAGGAGGGGTGAGGCAATTGCTGAGTCTGAGTGGACAGATAGCCCTAGGTAACCACTGAGAGGTGGGGAGTAATCCTGCTGTGAGGCATTGGGGAAGGCTAGTTTTGTTTGGAAAAGATGAAAATCACAGCCAGTACTCAAGTTGTCTGTGCAAGCAAGTACTGAATCAAGGGACAGGGTGGGAGTGTGTGTCGGGGAGTGCAATGCCCACTTGTCCTGATCCATCTAAGATTCATCCCACTTGTTAACCAGCCCCAGACTTCAGCACTGGATTCCAGCATCACATCCAGTGTACAGGTGACAAGAGGCCTCGTCATGGAAATCAGAGGAGCCAGAGGATGGTACAAGGTTTCATTCATGTAGATTTGGTATGTGTGCTCCCAACACAGGCAGTTACTTAAGGTCTTACTTCCTGTATATGCTGTAGATGACATCTCGTAAGAATATGGAGAAGGAAAGGAAACCGCAAAGATTAAACATTTCTGAGGGGGGGGTGGGAAAAAGGAGTTATCTACAGAGACTATTTACATTATTGGATGAGATTAAGTTTACCTGATTGGAATATCTATCTATCTATCTATCTATCTATCTGCCTATCTATTGTCTATCTATCTCCCCACTATCCCTCCCCAGTGCCCAGTACGATAGGTTAATATTAGCAAGCAGAAAAAAATGAGGATTATCTTTGATTATCTAAATGCCTCCCTGACAAATGCATTATCATAAATAGACTCATATTAATCTATTCTTCCCAAAAGCAAAAAAGAAATAGTTCTGTTTCTATTTTGACAATTTCTTCAGATGAACTTTAAAGTTAAAATTAGAATTGGTTGGAAGGAAAAGAGCATTTTAAGAAGAGATGGCTTTTAAAGAGGACACTTAAAATTGAACATAATCTGACCATTTATAAAACTCTTCATCGTCATTCTACTTATTTGTTTAATTTTTTAAATATTAGTTTACTTTTTCAAAAATTTGCTGCAGAATAGGAAGTTATATTTGCTGTATACTTTTATCATTGCACAATTATGTTTACAAGTGGAAATTATTTGGTCTTCCTATTCATCAGTCCTCTTGCCTCTGTTATCAAGAAACATAGAGTTAATGGTTTATCAAAAGATGCCTCCAAGAAATGTACTCTTTGTGGATGTTTGAGTGTAGCTGAGTAAGTTTGTAGGTTTGTTGGTAAATTCAGCAATTTAACAGCTCAATATTTTGATTTTTCTATCCTTTCCTTACTCGGGCAATTCCTTCCTGCACAACATGCTGCAGTATTTGTGATCCTTTTCTGAGCCTTGAGCAAAGCCTGCTATTGTGTTAATTTGAATAGCCCCCTCATGTCACCTCTCAGATCCTTCATCGGATATTCTCAATTCAACTTGCTATGGAAACTGGGATGGAGGTATGCATATTTGAAATCCATAGACAAATGAATTAATATATTTATTCAATAATTCCGTTTCCTCCTTGATTAAGTCATTTGCTAGAGATGCTAATAGAGTAACTTTGAATATTGTCCCTAAGCACCTGGTGTAGGTACTAACACGTAAATAAGCAAAAGAGCAGTACCCAAAGGAGAACAGCAGCGACAACTGACAGGAAGATGCATCCATGCATAATGAAGAGCTGGATGCTTCTTGTTTTAGCTGTAGGACAGAAAAGCATGTCATATACGTCTGTGAGGATGAGGCAAAGAAAAGGTTAATTGTCATAAGCTCATCTTTCTCCACAGTAACTGATGAATAATGAGATTCATTAGAATTATTTAGGTTATGGATACATGAAATTTCAGTTTTGTATTTCACCTGTAATTTGAGAATAATCCTACAGACAACACAGGAAGACCTATTCTTCATAAAGTTACTTAATTTAAATTCTTCAATTTAAATTAAATCATCTCTGTTTAATGACTTTTCTCAAACATAGATGGATATTTTAAATGCTTGAGAGTAGAGAACAATGGAGAAAAAGAAGATCCAGGAGAAAGGATAAAGGACTACAGAAAACAACACTTGTGTGTTTGCTGCAGTGAATTCTTAATAATTTTTATGAAGCCAGAGCATCAATATAAATTGAACACAGCCCAAAGATGTACTTGATAGGACTTTCAATTTCGTGGAGATATTAGATTCATTAATGAAGCAAACACTTACTTTGCACCCACTATGTACCAAACACTATAAAAAGGTGTTGAAAATAGTGTGGGGACCTGAGGTTGGCCACCCCAAGATATGTCTCTTTGGCATCAGGATTATTTGAGGCTGATTACTTTTGATAAACTGGGACAGGGAAGGAGGAATGGAACTTGCCCTTTGTTAGGACACATTTACGTTTGTAAGGTAAATCTCTATCTGTAAAAGGTGCCTCCCTCGCTGTACCAGGAAGAAGAAAGGAGATGACCTTCTCTCTAAAAACTCTTAATCAATACAAAAGGCAAAGACTTAAATCTGCATTTTATTGTGCTAGTCTGGTAACCTCCTGTAACTGACTTCCCTCCCCCTCCCAACTTCGGCATTTCTTTAAGGATTAAGCATCTTTCCTTAGGCTAGGAACTGATTGCTGCGCTCACCTGTGACCACCCAGCTCCAGACAAACGACTTGCCTCCTGCTACGCCCACCGAGATAGCAGACCACTGCCTGCTGTGTCCATCAAGCACTGGGCTGACAGGGCAATCTTGTGACTATTGTGGGAGGGACATTTCAATCACATGTGAAACACCCTGTTTGGGGGTATATAACCACTATGTGCACCCCACTTCTTTGGTGCCCTTTCTTCCTTCGGGAAGAAATGCCCCAGGCCATGGTTCCTCATAAAGCTTTGTTTAATTTTCTCTTGCTATTCTGTCTCATGTGAATTTAATTCATTCTCAGGCCAGACGAACCCCCATTTGGGGAGAGGAAATGTCCTCCTCCCCTACAATAGAAAGTGAATGAGACGAAGACATCAAGTTCAAGGAACTCCAGTAGAGTAAGAGAGAGAGACCCATAGTAATGCTTACCGAGCATCAGATATTGTTCTTAGAGGGTTATGTGAATTAATTCATTTGGTTTTCACACTTACTCTGTGAGATAGGTGCTTTACTCCAATTTTACAGATAAGGAATCTCTGACACTGATCACAGAGGTTAACTTGTCCAAGGTGTGTGGTTATTCTGTTAGCCAGGAGAGTTGAGGCCAGGCTGCTGTATCTAAGAAATACTAGAATTGTAAGACCTTAACAGAATAAAGGTCTATCGGGTCTATTTCTTGCTCATGTCCTAGTTTCATATGTTCAGGAAACCTTCCTCAAAGTGGCAGCTCAGGGATTCAGGATGCTTCCGTATTGCAGCTACAACGCTATAGCCACAATACTGAGAATGTCTAGCTCTCAGGGTCATCATGGAGGGGCTAGGGAGAGTAAGGGGATTGCTCAGGAAGATTGTGATCAGCCCTGGAAATGGTGAGTATTGCTTCCTTCATATCATTGGTCATATCGATCACATGGTTGCGACTTAGTATAAAGGAATCTGGGAAATATAGTTGTCCTATATTCTCATATGAGGAAATGGATTGTTGAACATCTGAGAAGTCTCTGCCTCAGTCAATGAGTAGCACAGTCAAGATTTCAACTTAGACAGACTTACAAGGTGACCCTCTTAACCACTAAGTGTTTCTTATGAAGAAATATTGATAGTACAATGTGGTAAATAAAGCTAAGTGGAGAAATAGACAAGGGAGAACAAAATGAGGCCACCTTGTAGCCAGCAAGTCTCATCAAACTCATACAAAATCACATGTAGCACAACCAAGTTTGGCATTTGTCCTTCTGAATGAACAAGATGATTTGTCAACACTGCACGTGTTCTAATATACTGTTTCCTTGTAAAGGAAAAATATTCTTGTGGCTTACCAGTCTTATTGCATAGTTTTATTATACTATTGTTTTTATCTAACCTAAAAAGGGGAATAAACTCTTCATGCTGCTTATTCTTCTTCAACTTTAAAACTAAAGTAAAAGTCACATATGAAATACAAGCATGTCTGCAAAACCAATAAAATTCAAATTAACATTAATTTAATATGACAGATAAGATTGTTTTGCTGAAACTAAATTGCAGTTCCCATTGTGACTATGATTTTGATTGCTAAATCGCAGTTCCTTTGAGTTTGGCATGACTCAACTGTTGATTGCCCTCTGTGGCTTCAAACTTTCTACTATTTTTTTCTATCTAAAGAAGTGGGAAACATTTGTTCATGTAGCGCTTTCTAGTATCATTTGGTCTTCATTTGGCTTTGATGCAAAAAACAGTAGTATTTACATGTTAAGTTGGCCTCTATCTTATATTCATTTGCCTTTTACATCTAAAGTAGTATTACCTGGAGGCAGCATAGTTATAAACATAAATGCAAATATGGGCACTAAAATTGTTTAACAGAACTCACAAATTTGCTATGGAGCCTGTAGATGTCTAGGAATACTTGGGGACATATAGGGACCTATGTACAAACTGAGAAGAAATACCTTAGGAGGTGAGCTCTTTAAAACCAGAAAAATAGCTTCACTTGTTTTTTTTTTCTTTTTAAATAAATAATGGGTAAGTGTCTCCACAGAAGACCAAGAGCAGAGCACTATTTTTTGATCCGTGGAGGCTACTTGTAATTTTAGCCAGCTTGGAATTCAATTCTTCATTTCCGTGTCCTGGCCCCCTATTGTACCTGATTTGTAATCTTTATGCATATTTGACATAAAATATTTTCTAAAATACATATGAAAAAGTGAAAAATGAGTTTGTTGAGCAGGCATTGTTAAATTTATAAGTTATAAACAATGCTAAATCATGAAATTTTGATGGATACCTGGAGTTATAGAAATTTCTAGTTTAATAAAAGTTCGGGGTCTTAGATTTTTAGAGATCTGAATTTCCTGCGAGCAAAAGAATATATTACTCAATGAGACAAGAATTCAAGCCCAAATTAAAATTTAAAGCAACTACCTCCATTTTATTCTTTTCTTTCCACATTTTCTTTTCTACTGTTAGTTCTGTTGGGTCTATTGTCAATAATGTTAGACTGTCATGTCCATTAAAAACACCTGAAGGGTTTAATAAACAAGGAGGAACTTGATCTGCTCTCCAAAGATTCTAATTAGACCTGTGTCAGGACTGAGGAATCAGCATTTTAAACAACCCTGGTTGTTTCTTGAACAGGTGCTCCAGGACTGTAGTTTTATAAACTCTCCCACATTTGGTTTGCAAATATAATGATGGGTCTGCAGCTGTGTTTGGGTGGAGGGGTTGAACACAGTTACTCTTCATAAGAGAGTGAGAAAAATTGTTGAAGAGGCAGTGGTTAGGGGCTGCGGATACACATTTGTGGAGATACAACTGGAGAACAGAGAAATCTCTGAGAATATGGAAAGCGGGAGCGCCTCTTGAGGTGAAATGAGTAGCGAAAAGTTGGGAAAGTCACAGTAGTATAGGAGTTGAAGAATTTCTAAGAACAGTAATTTATGACCATTGACTTGAAGGTTTTGTGTTGTTGTAATAAAAAACCTCCTTTGCTCCACCAGCTCTTTAGTGGAGACCACTGCACAAGCATAGTTTGCTTTGCGTGCGTGATTTTTTTTTTAAAGAAATTGAGAAAGATACTCTGTCAGTGATATGCTGGATCCAGCTTGTACCAGTTTGGAAAAGCCATTTGTTTAAATTTCAGGGATTTTGTGAGATAGTTGTTAAACACAGCCATTATTAAAAATTAACATATAAGTTTATAAGCAAATAAATTACATTAAAAACAAAATTAATAAATACTAAAAACATATCACTTCCAAATTATTTTAATACATAGTACTGTCACCACTGCTTTTGAGGTTATGAATGTCAATCGTATCTGTGTGTATATGTATGTGTATATTCCTGTACTACTGCATCTCTCTTACCAACTCCGCATTCAGTGACCTACATCTTGAAATCATTGCAGTGGGAGAATTTGCAGCATGAAAATTGTCAAATACTACAGAGAAAGACTTTTTTCTTTGTTTGTTTGTTTCATTTATTTGTTTTTTGAGAGCTAGTTGTTAAACATCTACCTACACACCACTGACTTAGCTATTTTCTTTCCTCCCTTCCTCCCTCTTTCTCATGTTGCCTTCTTTTTCCCTCCTTTCCTTCCTTCCTTTCTCTCGCTATCCTTCCTTTCCCTCTTTCTTTCCTTTTTGCCTACTTTGCTTTTGGCGACCACCTGCTTGTATTATGAGCCTGGCTACTTGGGATGATGTGAGTCAATGGAGCATAGGATTTAGGGTAAGGCAATCCATCCCTCCACACGTTCTCTCCTCAGCCACAGATGGTTCAGGGAAATGTACTTGACTCGAGTCAGGCCAGTTACAGTTGAAACTTCTACTTGAAATTCCAGGATTTCTATTTTAGAGGCCTAGGAAATAGTCAATTTCTTTCCCTCTGGATGTGAATCTCTAGGTTAATAGCTCGGGGATTGCAGGAAGTAATTTAGTGGCTAAGAGGAAAGATAGCTTGAGAATGAAGCTAACACTGAAAAAGGAACAAAGAATACAAGAAAGTAAAGTGGGCTCTGATCTATCATTTGAGCCCTAGATTAATCTACATCTGGACTATTCACCTCCTTGAGCAAATAAATTGCTTTTTTTCATTAAGTATATTTGGGAGGGCTTTTCTGCATTTGTTATATAAAACCATCAGACTGAAACAGATTGAGCCCATGTCTTGGTCAAAATAGTACAAAACAGAGATTATTTCTTTGAGCTGGTGAGATCATCTACAAACTGGAGAAGCAAGAATCCAGACAGAGCTGTGGTGACAGCAAGGACACACATGGAAAAGAGAAATGGGGCTCTCAGACCTGGAGCTGGTGGTGAACACGTTACTTACCATGTTTACCTTTCTTGTCCATTTGTACCTGGCCTTTTAATAGTAGTTACTTTCCACTCTATTCTTACACAGTTATAGAATTTATAATTCTTGGTTTATGTATTTTGTCTGTAGAGATAGTTAAAATGGAAATTTCTTGAGGTCAAAGACTGCATGATGTTGTCCGGCTTTTAACTTCACATCATCTGATGTTACTTTGCAATACTGAGTGTTCAGTAAATGCTGTTGACTGACTACATCTTATTGCATCTTAGAGAGAGTTAGTTTAATTTCAAAATTTTCCTCTATTTTCATTATTTATTATATGACTCTTTTGAAAATTATACATTACCCTAAAGAGCTTCAGTAAAAAAATGGGTAATAAATTGGGCATATTAGATCAATAACCTCTATCTAAGATAACTCATAAAGAAAGAGATTAGGGGAAATGATAGAAAATAAATTTTCCTGTTAAGAAGTTCATGCATTAAGCGGAACTTAAAATAGTTTATTCTAGGGTGACCGTACATTTTAGTTAGCCTCTCATTCTGGTGAAGTTATTAATAGCTCTCTCTTTAATTCTCAATAATGGCCCAGTTTGGATGATAAATTACAATGCCCAATTGTTATTCCTATAGTCCCCAAATGTGGACAATGATATGAAATATTTGGGGATGATATTTTTTAAAATTATCAAATATTTTAAATATATAAAAAATAAAATAACAGTCCCCTGTATATTCACAATCAAATTTAACAGCTAACATTTTGCCATGTTGTCTTTAACTCTTTCTTTTTAAGAAAAAACAATATAACAGTTAGAATTAAAGAATTCTCTATCTTAATCCCATTATCTTCCCTCCCACCCCAGAAGTAACCAATAAAAAAAATTGGCACATGTCCTGCCCATGTATACATTTACATTTTGATTTTGTGTATTAAGGAGCCAGGCTGTAGCAGTTTGCAACTAGTTTAGTACTGTTTATGTAAATGTTACTAACACAGCAAAAAACGCCAATGTATATTCTTAAAGGAACATTTAAAAAGTGTGGATTTCTGAGCATCGTTCCAGTGTTTACTCAGAATGTTTTGGGGTTGGGACCAGGAATATATATTGTGCCCCAAATGATTGTGATATTTCCACAGACTTGGGAAATTTGATTAATGTTGGATCCCAAACTAATCACATTGTTTATTTAGATTTATTTATTTACTTGTTTATTATTTTTTTTTTTGAGGAACATTAGTCCTGCGCTAACATCCACTGCCAATCCTCCTCTTTTTGCTGAGGAAGACTGGCCTTGAGCTAACTTCTGTACCCATCTGCCTCTACGTTATACGTAGGATGCCTGCTACAGCATGGCTTGATAAGCAGTGCATAGGTCCATGCTGGGGATCCGAACTGGTGAACCCTGGGTTGCTGAAGTAGAGCACGCAAACTTAACTGCTATGCCACTAAGCAGGTCCCTATTTAGATTTAAAATATCTAGTTCGATGGGGCAGAGCTCCAATATAGAAATTGACCAGTAAGCATCTCAGGATGAAATCTGACAGCCTAAACAGGTCAATTTTTTAGTGATCTTTTAAAATATAGCCTGATATATTTTCCCTTTATAACATTAGTAGATTAGTTTCACATTAATTTTCTGGGTGAAAAAACTATGGAATTTGCACCTATTATTTCAATTGCCAAATGAATATGGGCAAATTAAATTGTATGGTGGTTAGCATAACACAGTATATTAAAAATTAAATTCAAGAAACACACGAATAAAAAAACAATGCTGATACATAATTGGACTTTAGGAAAGGCCAAAAACATTTTGCAAACCATTAATGGGCTCAGAGACTAAATGTAGAGAATATGTTTTTAATGTACTGAGTAAGGAAAGTATAATATGGAAAGCACCAACAATGGGCTTTCAGAGTAGAAATAATTGAAGTAGAATATAAAGATGTAAACCTAAGTAAATTGCTGATTCCTGGTTTGAACTGAAAAGTATCTAACTTGAAAGAGTTTACTAACGTATTGAAATCCTTACTGTATTATATGTTTAACTTCCTTAATCATTGAATGTTTGTTCTCTCTTTAACCAAAACCAACTGATCTGGTGTGTTCTGATTTTGAGTGTTTATACAATTGTTCTTGAGCCCTAAAGCAGATTGTGGATTCACTTCATACGATGGTGCTAATGATAGAAAACAATTTAGAAGATAAACTTTGAGACTCTGCCAGAAAATTTCAAGTGACATACCTTAAATATTTACATGTGTATTTACATGGGAATTCATTGACAGATTCTCACCACCATCCTTCATCAATCAGGCATCAATCAGATTTAATTGGAAAGACAGAGAGACATTCCCAAAATTTCATCAAAAGATTTAACGATGTCACTCTGTTTCTAAAAGTTACAGTGAATTTGGCACCTCACCTTTTTACTTAGTCTTTTGGAGTCTCAAGATAATAGAAATGGAATAATGGAATGGATAGGATAATTTGGGAAGCAATTGTGTTTGCAACTGAGCTATCAAATAAATCACCCTCTAAGGGAGACAACAATAGAAAAGATTTTGGCTCTAGCAATCGGATAAAGATAAGCATTCAAAATGAGACAATCAGGGCAAGGGTAGATAATAGCTTGTCCATCAGGGGCAATGTTGCCAATTAATGCTAACAGAAGAATATAGAATTTCACAATATTGCTGCTCGCCATGCTTAGAATGTTGTTAACATTAGTATGTGCATCCTTTTTTAAACACCTAGAATGAAAAAGTAGGGAAAAATTGAATCAAAGCTTCTTTATTGAAGGCAAGAGAGATTTTAATTGAGAATCCCTTTTTACAAAAGTGTTTTTAGAAGAAAAATGTGGTGGTTTCACATTTTCTTTTATTATACAGATGGTTTTCAATTGTGAACTGACAGAAGTTTTGACCTTATTAATCTACTAATTAAATATTACAAGTGCCTGGATCTGTATGCAGCACTGGAGATATAGAGGTGAAGAAGACAGTTGAGGCCATTGGCAATTACAGTACTCCATGGTAAGCGTAATGCAAGAGAGTTACAGAGTGCTATGGGAACTTATAAGAAAGTTACTTAACTTAGGCTTGAGGGTCAGGAAGTGCTTTCCAGTGAGAGAGAACTACACGAAGAACTGAAAGTTGGGAGTTAAGCTAGAAGAGTGGGGATGGCGAGGGTGTTAAATTTCCTGGTAAAATTAACAGCATGTGCAAAGACCTGTAATAAGGATAATATGCTTAAATAACTAAAAGAAGTTTGCTTTGATAGACTCTTAAGAGGGGCAGGGAGTAAGAGTGGTTAGAAGCACAGCTGATATACCATGCACTGATAGATATTTCAATTTTATTATAGAAAATGTGAGTAGTTATTGAAGACCAGGCATGATCAGACTTGGGATGTAGAGAGATTGCTTTGGGTCATGGTGGAGAATGGATTACATGAAGGCACAAATGGAGGCAGGAGGAACTTTCAGTAGTCCAGGTGAGTTTAGACCAGGGTAGTGACAGACATGTGAGGTAGGCAGATTTGCCAAATTTCAGGGAAAGTACTGACAGACCTTGGTGATTAATTGATGAGGTAAATAGTGAGGGAGTGAAAGAAATTAAGATCAAAGTTGAATTTTGCTGTAGGTAAGTGGGAATACAGTATGGTGGTGCCTTTGAATGAGATAGAAATCATTGGAGCAGAAGATTATGGGAGAAGATAGAAATCTCGGACAAGGCAAACGTTTGCAATAAGATTTAGGCATTTGTACATAGGATCTGATGTTCATGGGGGTTTCTTGGGCTAGGACTATGTTTTTGAGTTACTGACATTTAGATATTAACTAGAATTGCAAGAGTGAGTGAGATCTCTTAGTATACACAAAGAAAAGAGATGAAGGCTCTGCAGACAATTTCTCTGAGAGAAATATTTAACCTAGAAAAACATATCTCAAAAAGAAAAAGGCAGGGATGTGGAATAAAAAATAAGAGAGAATTCCTGAAGAATTAGGACACATAGAGAAGTGTGTTAGTTATGAGGTGCGTCTTCCACAGAATGCGACAGATAGCATAAGACACGGGGAAACACGGACTGAATCAGCTAACTCAGTTTATGTCGATGACACTAAGATCAGAACACGAGGCATGTTGCAATTTCCTGAACTCATGTTTTAAAAGGAGTAATTCCAGTGGTCCCCTGGCAGACGAGTTTGATGTCCTGGTCTCCCACAGGTGACCTATATATAGAAACATATTATATAGAAGTTTGATAAATACTAGATCTGTGATAAACAAATGACAAGCAATAGGATATATTGGAGTATATAAGGAAGCCATTTGGTATAAAACTAATTTGGCCTGATCTTGTTGTTCCAAAAGGGCCTCATGTGGCCATTAAGCATGCATTGTGTATCTGCTTTAAGCATTTGCTATGTCCCAAAAGGCAAGAACAAATGGCCTTAAGATAAAGATGCAACTTCCCCCACGCTGGCATTTCCTTAAGGACGAGCATCTCTCCCTAGGCTAGGAGTTGATTGCTGCGCTCACCTCTGACCACATGCTACCCTGCTGTGTCTATCCAGACAGCAGACCTACTACCTGCTGTGTGAATAGTTGTGCTGTGCTGGCTAGGCAATCTTGTGACTGTTGTAAAAGTGACACTCTATCATATGTGATGTATGCTCTTTGTTCCAAGACTGTGTCTAATCACTCTGTGCACCCCACTTCTTTGGTGCCCTTCCTTCCTTGGGGAAGGAAGCTTCTAGGCTAGGCTAGTCCTCAAATCTGACTCATAATAAACTCACCCCAATTTTGATTTATAGATTGGTTGGATTATTTGCATTGACACCTGGAATTCTGATATAACAAAATCAATTTCATAGCTCCATTGATGTAGTTTCAATATTTCAATTGTCAATGTCTAAAAACTTTGTGCCTTTTTTGTGATAGAACCTAATAGCAAAGTCATCAGATTTCAGAGATTTGATCAGCAATTTTAAATATAAAAGTTGAATAATTTTATTAAAAGTTATGATCACCAAGATTTTCATATGTTCTCTATCTGTCCATGTTGCGAAACAAAGATTGTGATTTTTTGGTTCTTCACTTTTAGCATTTTTGCTAAAATTTCATAAAATATGTGAATTTTTAAGTCACTATTCTTCAGAGATGTGTTTTTTAAAAATTAACAGTGATCATCACCCAGGAATCTTTTTTGTTTTGATGTTTTTTGAGAATCTGAGGAGTAACAATAATCTGAGGAGTAATGTTAAGTAATATATTGCAACTTAAGTTTCCCAGTGAAAGTCTTAGTTCCTAACATGAGGCTTGAAGATGAGATTGCTTCAACACACACACACACACACACACAAACCGAGAAAAGCAAAATCTTCCGAATAGTTTTTAAACTATAATTTAGACTTTGATTTTACAATTCCAGTTTATCTTTTGAAATGTGCGTGTGGTTGGCAACAAACTGTACTGCCAATCATGGCCCAAATCAAAGGACTTATTATTTCTATTATCCGAGAATTAGGCATGAATTTTTCATTTCTCATAAGTGTATAATTGGAAGATAAAGACACTTGTTTTTTCAGATTGGTTGGCACAGCAACAAATACTGGAACTGATCTGTGAAAGTAATGACATTCTGACAAAATTTTCACTGGAAATTAGTATTTTGTTTTGCTTTTAGAATAGACTATATTTTTATTTCCTCCAACTAAAATAAAAAACTCTCCTGCTCCTTGCAGGAAGCATTAATTGACTACATAAAAGAAGATTATATACTAATATTTGCTGATATTTAGACCCAACAAATTTAGTATATTTCTTTTCTTGGTGTAGAAATTACAGCAGATGCCCACTCTGGCTAAACAAAGTAAAAATTGAACTGCAAAAAACCAGTGGCTTGTTTTTTTCTTACGTAAAGTTAGATGCAAATCAAGCAGCCTTTCTTAAGCTAAGGCTACACTATGCAGAACACATGGCACCCAGCGATGCTGCGATAAGGAAGAAGAGGAACACCGGTGGTGAAGCACCTTGGCCAGGAAAGATCATTCATTACTTCTGCTTATGGTCTATTGACCAGAACAGATTAAGTAGCTGAAATTTAACTACAAGAAGACTAGGGAAAGCAGAGAAACGACATGAAATACTTACTGAACACTAACTGCCTTGACCACACTGTGAACTTCACAGACTGGAGGATTCCACAGAATCCAGACCTCAGAAAGCCTGGAACTAGAGGATCTGGAGAACCAGGGATCTCAGAGGAAGGGACTAAGTCCGTGGAGAGGGCACAACTTTCTGCTTTCTGTCTTCTGACTCTTGTTTGGATCATCCCCTCACGTGGTTTGTAACTGTTTATTTTTTTTGTGTGTTCTTCTAATTGATTTATTGGAGCTCTTTATATATTCTAGAGGTGAGCCATTTAAAATTACGTGTTCATATCTACGCTGGTATTCCATGGCTTGGTATTTCACTACCTTAATTAATTGATTAGTAAAATAATTAATTTGATGAACTGACATCGTAATGTTAACATAATTTGTCATATTTTACCCCCTGTGGTCAGTGTTTTTTATATTTTGAAAACTGTTTCCTACATGAGAATAAAGATATTCTTTCATGTTATTTTTCAGAAAGTTTTTATTTTCTTCTTTCATATTTATGCCTACGGTCTCTATGAAACATTTTTTTGTGTAGGCTGTGAGGTAAAGGTTCAATTTTTTTTTTCCTTTTTAAGAATATCCAATTTCCCAGTATCATACATTGAAAAGCCTATCCCATCTCCATTGCTCCACAGTGTCTCTTGTATAAAAAAATCAAGTGTTCATTTAAATATGCACAGGGCTCTTTCTCTGGGCTCTCTATTCTGTTCTATTAATCTATTTTTCTCTCTTTGTGCCAATACCACACTCAGTTGTACAGCTTTATAAGTCTTTAAATCTGGTAAGACAAATCTTACTACTTTGTCTTCTTCAAGGGTTTCTTGGCTGTTGTTAGTCTTAAACTTTCTATTTAAATGTCAGATTTAGCTTGTCCTGTTTCACACACACACACATTCTTTTGGGATTATTGGGAATGTGTTGAATCTGTAGAACCCAGGTAGAAATGGACATCTTTTAAAAACTAAATCTACCAGTACCTGAACAGAGTGTATCCTGCTATTTTAGAGTCTTCTTTTATTTCTGTCAATAAAAGTTTACAGTTTTCTTAGTAGAGGTCTCGAACATCTTATGTTACATTTCTACATACCTTACTTTTTATCCTATTTAAATCTTTTTGGTTGGGGGTATAGGAAATTTTTGCTATTCTGAGATTATATAAATAGTTCCAGTTGATTGTTTTATTGAGATATAATCAATACATTATATTAGTTTCAGGTGTACAACAAAATGATTGGATAATATGTATACATTACAGAATGATCACCACAGTAAGTCTAGTTAACATCCATCACCACACACAGTTACAATTTTTTTTCTTGTGATGAGAACTTTTAAGATCCATATATATATATAGGATCCATATATATACATATGTATATACATATATAGATCACATTTTCTTGATCCATTCATCCATCAATGGACACTTAGGTTGCTTCCATGTCTTGGCCATTATAAATAACGCTGCAATGAACATGGGAGTGCACATAACTTTTCAAGTTAGTGTTTTTGTTTCCTTCTGATAAATATACGGAAGTAGAACTGCTGGATCATCTGGTAGTTCTATTTTTAATTTTTTGAGGACCCTCCACATTGTTTTCCATAGCGGTGGCACCAATTTACACTCCCACTAACAGTGCATAACTGATCCTTTTTTCTCTACGTCCTTGCCAAAAATTGTTATTTCTTGTTTTTTTGATAATAGCCATTCTATAACACGTGTGAGGTGGTATCTCATTATGTTTCTCATTTGCATTTCCCTGGTTAATGATGTTGAGTACCTTTTTATGTAGCTCTTGGCCAGCAGTATGTCTTCTTTGTAAAACTGTCTGTTTGGATCCTCTGCTCATTTTTTAATTAAGCTTTTTATTTTGCTATTGAGATCTATGTGTTCTTTTTATATTTTAGATATTAACCGCTTATCAGATACATGATTTGCAAATATTTTCTCCCGTTCAGTAGGTTGTCTCTTAATTTTGCTTATGGTTTCCTTTGCTGTACAGAAGCTTTTTAGTTTGATGTAGTCCCGCTTATTTATTTTTGCTTTTGTTGCCTTTGCTTTTGGTGTCAAATTGAAAAAATTATCGTCAAGATCAACGTCAAGGAGCTTATCAGCTATGTTTTCTTGTAGCAGTTTTATGGTTTCAGGATGCTTTTTAAAGCTTTAAAAAATAATTTCCTAACTATTTTTTGCTGGTATATAAAAATACAATTGAGTTTTATATTGTATTTTAATATGTTCTGCAGATTTGCTAAATCCTCTTAATAATATTAATAGTTTATCTGAATATTTTCTGGATTTTCAGTGTACACGATCCTTTTATCTGTGAATAATGAGATATTCTTTTCCTCCTCTTTCAAGCTCAATAACTCTGATTAATTAATTTTTTTCATTTTATTTTATTATTTAGGACCTTCAAGATTAAGTTAGATGGAAGTAGCAATAAGGATTATCCTTGCCTTTTTCCTGATCTTGAAAAAAATACTACTGATGTTTAATGATTTTCTGTATGATTTTATTTTTATAGACATTCTATCAGATTAAGAATGTTTCTATCTATTCCAGTTTGCTAAGATTTGGATTTTATCAAATATTTCTGCATGTATTGAGATTATCATATGATTTTTGTCTTTAATCTGTTAATGAGGAAAAATGCATTATTGAACCAACATCACATTCTTGGAATTAAATGAACCTGAGTGTAATGTGTTATCATTTTTTATAACTTTTATTTCTTTCACTGTTCTTATCACCCTTTTTTTGTTTTAACTCACGGTTTGCCAGCTTCATAAAATGAATTTTAATCTAATCTTTGAAATAGAGTATGTATTAGTATTATTTGTTTCTTAAATATTTGGTAAAATTTATCAGAGAATTTATCTTGGACTGGATTGTCTCTGTAGGTTTTTTAGGTTACAGATCCAGTATCTTCAGTAGTTAAATAACAACTCAGATTTTCTATATTTTTTTGTGTCAGTTTTGGTAAATTCTAACTTTCTATGAATGTGCTTAATATATATTCATTTTGAAATCAGTTTAGTCATAAAGTTGTTTATAATTTCCTCCTTATCTTTTTAATAATTATAGGCTATGGAGTGATGACTTTTCTAGCCCACTACTGGATATTTGTACCTTCTCTATTTTTATTGTCCTTCAACCTCACCAGAGGTTTACGGATTTTATGTTTGGTGGTTTTTCTTTTTTTTTTGCATAAGTGACTTTTGACTTTGTGGATCCTATAATATATTTGTTTTCTGTTTTATTAATTTCTGCTTTATTATTATTATCTTATTTTATCTACTTTATTTCAGTCTATTTTGTTCTTTGTTTTCTAATTTTGAGATGTGTGCCTAATTCACTATTTCTCAGATTTCCTCTTTGCTAATTAGTACGTTTAAAGTTATGAGTTTTCTTTTATGTGGTGCTTTAGTTCATCTTACAATTTTGATATGTAGTATTTTAATTTTCAATAGTGTCAAAGGAAGTTTTAAATTTTCCATTATGATTTCCAAACATTTGGAGATACTTTAGTTACTTTTTTGTTATTGATTTCTAGCAAAAGTTCATTATGGTCAGAAAATAAGCTCTGAATTTCAATCCTTTGAAATATTTTGAGACTTGGTTTACAGCCCAGAATATAGTCAATATTTTAAAAAGGTTTCGTGCGTGCTTGCACAGTGTTGTTCCATTATTATGTTGTTCAAATATTCTGCTTTTACCCAGTTCTTCCGTTATGTACCTAAAGAGGAATATTAAAATCTCCCACTATGATCATGAATTTTTCCTTTTATCCTTGTAGTTATGTCAATATTTTCTTTTTTAATATTCAACACGAGTTATTAGATTTAAAAAATTAAAATGTTTATATGGTCACGGTGAATTTAGCTGTTATCGTTATTAAGTGATCCTCTTGATTTCTAATAATGTCTTTGCCTTAATGCCAATATTTACTGATATTAATATATCTATCCTAGCTTTGCCTTTGTTGCTGTTGGAATAATAAATCCTTTTCTAGCATTTAACTTACAAGTCTATATCTTTTATGTTTACATTATTAATAGTCAACTATTTCTTCTATAAACAGTAGGGATTTTAAAAAATTTAATACCATTGGCAATCTTAAAAAAACTGGAACATTTAGTTCTTATATTAAATGTAATTTTTGATACTAGACTTTACAGTTTTTTTATTACGATGTGTTTCTGTTTGTTCTGTCTGTTCCATTTCTTATGTCTCTTCTTCTTCTTCTTCTTTTTAATCATTGTATTTTCCCCCTTCTGGATTAGTTTAAAGCTATATATCAATTCCTCTTTAGTTATCACAGACATTAGTGTACACTTTTGCGATTTATCAAAACCTTAGGCTAATAAACTCTTTTCCTCTCCTCCCAGATAATACGAGGACTTTGGAACACTTTAACTTCCAGTAAACTCCTCTGGACACGACTGTACTACGTTTACTAAATACTCTCTTTCTCTCTCTTAGATTGTTTCTGCCTGAAAAACTTCTTTTGATATTTTGTGATGTTTGCTTCTGCTGGTGTAAATTCAGTGAGCATTTTTTTTCAGTCTGAAAACGTTTTCTTCTTACCCTCATCCTTGAAAGGTGTCTTTCCAGATATTGAAGTTTAGGTTGGTAGTGTTTTCATTCAGCCCTTTGAAGATACCATTTTACTACATTTGGTTTCCATTGTTGCTCTTGAGAAGTAGGCTAGAACTCTAACTGCTCCTTTTAGGGGGGGTAACCCTTTTTCTCTAACTGCTTTTAACATTTTTGTCTTTGCCTTTTTTCCCCTGTAGTTTTACTATGATGTAGTAGTTATAGATTTCTTTGCATTTACCTGCTTGTGATGCAATAGACTCCTCATCCATAATCTCATCAAAAATTCCATCCCACATGTTACACTCCATCTGAGATTCCAGTTAAATCCTTGTTATAGCTTTTCTCCTTACCCTATGTGTTTCTCTCTCTCCTGTATTTCCTACTTTTTTTCGTTCCTCTGTGCTTCATTTTGGTAAATTTCTTATTTTTTCACCTAAATTAAGAGTGTCTTCTCAATTGTTTCAATCTATCCATGTTAGTATTTATTAGTTCTAGAAATTCTATTTGATTCTTTCTTCAGACCTACCCAATCTCTTTATATAATTTCCAATTCCTTGCTTAAGTATTCAAGCTTGGCATTCATTTTTATTTCTGAACATGACAAGCATAGTTGTTTTACAGTCTAGTCACTGGTAACTCCCGTGTCTGTAGTTCTGTCTTTCTCTCCCCTGCACCTCCACTGCTTATTTGAAAAAATTATTTAAAGTAATTATTTGATGATAGAATATCATTTTCTTCCTTTAAGGATTATACTAGGCACATGGAGACACTGGCAATTCAGTTTCTCCTTAATCTGATTTCAGATTTTAAGATTTTTAGGTTCATCCAGATGATTTGAAGACTGGCTACAACAGAGATAGTCTAGTTCCAGTTAATCTTACTCCTAGGGTGTAACCATTTCATATTAGCCCAAAGTGGTGGGAATGGTTTAGCAGTTCCCCATCTTGGTGAACCCTAGGGACCACGTAGATCAAGATTTCTATCTCCTAATCTTGTGAAGCCATAAACTTTGCAGCTCAGTCTCCCAATCTCATCTTCTGGAAAGGAAAATGACCTCAGAACAAGAGCAACCTTGAGTGTAGCACTCACTTCACTTCTCTGGATTCCAAAGAATCCAGTTTCACTCAGCCTGCTAATCTTATGAACTTCTTATCTAGTAAAACTGAGATATTTGTTTTTAATTTATCTGGCTTGTAAAGTTGCCTTCAGGAAGAAGGTTGTCAAAATTATCTAGAGAGTCGTTGCTAGAATTATTCTGGAAATACGTAGAGATTTTTTTTTTCTGAGGAAGATTCACCCTGAGCTAACACCCACTGCCAATCTTCCTCTTTTTGTATGTGAGCCTCCACCATAGCATGGCCACTGACAGATGAATGGTGTAAGTCCATATCCGGGAACTGAACCCAGGCCGCCGAACTTAACCACTAGGCCACTAAAGCTGGCCCTGAAAATTTTAAGTTTTCCCTTTGGAGAGTGATCAGATATTTCAGGGACCCACTTAGATCTAGGGATCTTAACTATTCCTCTCCTTACAAGAACTCAAGTCCTTAAGTTCTGCCTCCATGGGCCAATGAAATCTACCCTGAGGCAGATCGTTGACTCATGATCAGAGTCTGATGCCTTTAAGGCTGTAATGATATTGCTTAGTGAATTTCTCTCTTACTTTATATACCTTATTTATTTATTCATAAGGAGAATCCATCAATCCTTCCTTCCTTTCTTCCTTCTTTCTAAATAATTCATACCCTGAAGAAATATGTCCAAACCCAGACACCTAAGGAGTATAAACCGCTCAGGAGAAAGATAGAAAACCCTTGGATTCTTATGCCAGTTAAAGATGAATTTCTGGAAGAGATGGAGTATGTGTGATACCATTTAGTTAGAAGATTGATCTTTATTGTAAGTCTTTTCTTTTGCAGTGTAACTTCAGTGCTTAGTAATTTGCTATAGGATGGGGTGTTAGAGAGCAATGCCTGTAGGAAGGAAGTCATAACCTGTTTGATTAGAGTGAGTTATTACTAAAGATATTGCCTTGATACCATGAGAGCCATTGTTCTCATAAAAGTATGTGTTGGGGTGACCAAAAAAATTACCACATATGGAGTACTCATATACCAGGCACTGTGCTATGCAGATGGTACACATTATTTTAGTCCTTAGGTAAATATTATCTGTTCAAATGAAGTTCAGAAATTTAAGTGACTTGTCTAGGTCCAAAATAACCCCCTTCTTAATTTGGGCCTGAACAAATCACTTTAACTTCTCAACCTGGCCAAAGCAGTCCTTGGGGAAACTACTATTATCTCAATCTAAACAATCAGTTGTTGGATGCTGCAGAAGATACTGTTTTACTGTTACCCGGTAGTGATGGGAAAAGGAAGAAAAAGGAGAGGCTCAGTCAATTGGTGCCAACAAAACAGAAGACCTGAAGTGCATATACTAAGGACTGGTCTATAAATATATTCTCTATTGCCAAGCCAAGTCTCCTATATCATCTGTGGCCATATGTTACAATTTTATGAATTTTCTCACTCTTCCAGATTTCCCTCCAATACTGTTTTAACTTGTATCCACCCCAGAGTCAAACTTTTCTGGGCCCTGCATCCAGCTAGAGATGACCAGTCATTTCTAGTTTGTTCATAGCAAGTTCAGAACTGCTATTACTCAGCCTAATGCTTGGGGCTTAGCAGTGGCAATGGGTGTGAGGGGACAGTACCAACAAACGATATAAAATTCAGAATAGTCCTGGGTAATAACTTTACATTTTTTCCCCTCTGGCTACAAGTGATAAAGGTGCAACTTACAAGCCAGGATGAGTTCTCATCTATCTTAATCCTCTTTGACAGCATAATATGTGTTTCTCTAGGCTATACACTACTTATATTACCAAGAGTTGATTTGTTGCCAGGAGGTAGGTATAGTGAACAAAAGCAAAGTGTTACTAGTTTCATATATTTTGTTTAAAGAAATGTGATTATAACTCTTAGTACCACCAAAGTAAGTTTGCCAAGTTTAAGTTTGCCTTTGTAAACTTAGGGTTTTTTTTAAGACTTCTAGATGCAACTGCAATGGTTGCCTCAAGGTGGGAGGGTGTTGTAATAATGCACTGACGTTCATGCCCAGCTGTTTGTCATTATTGTAGGAGTTACATTATGATATTCAAGATTTGGCCTCTATGAAATTAAACATTTATTTTAAAGGTTACATCTGAATCATACTATCATCTATAACAAGGTTTATGAGAAAAGAAAAACAATATAAGGTGAGAAACATTGGAACATTTATCTCAGATGTTCAAAAGTTTTACAAAGAAATCTCTGAAGATTGCATCCTCGTAAGACTGCATCCCTGAAACAATCTTATTCTGTCATCCTGGGGGTTTATTTGCTCTACAACTTCGGGATGCAAGGAAGAACAGCTTATTTGGTAAACATCCTCTAGCAGTTGATGTTTTGGGAACAGTAAACCTAACCATTCTGTATTGCTTTATTTTAGCCCCAGGAAGATAATTAAATATTATTGTGACAATCTGCCTTTCTTTGGCTCAAGTCTTTGCTTATATGATAACATATAACAGTTGTATTAATAACTGATAAAAATGTATCAAACTATGGGTTGCTCTACAGTTTTACTCCAGTTTTAATGCATACAAGGTAGAATAGTCTCAAGCCAACCATCAGCAAATGCTCCTAATTTCATTACTAGGATTGTTTTATTAACTGTTCCAAGGAAAATGTTCACACCATTCAGTCATGAGTTGTTCATCTCAGTAGCCCAAACTGTGAAACCAATTGATTAGCTTCTATTAGCTATAGGATGTTTTGGTTTCAAAAATCTTACATAGCAGAAGAGTTAAAATCTATAATTAAGCATTTAATATTTGTGTTTCCACTGTGGGTGGAAAGGCTCCTCCTGTCCCCATCCCCAAGAGTCTCCTAGAACCAGTAGTGAAAGGCAGACTACTGAGTTAGGTCCATCCTCACCTTGTAGCTGGCATAGAGGGCTAGATCAGCCTAGCATATCCAGCATATTCAAAACTCTAAGGAATTACTTTGCTTTAGATTTAAGACTTCTAATTTTAATAGGTGGCACCTACAGGGGGAAACAATTGTGGAAGTTATAACATCATAATCTGGTTTTGGTATCCAGTAACCTCTGGACTGAACTATAACAATATGACCAACAAAAAAGAAGACAGACAGGTGACATCAGAATCATGCAGAGTGAGCTCTCCCCTCAGATTTTCCCTCTAAGATACAATGAAAAGGACATTCATATGCCAAACAAAGAACATTCACACAATACCAAATATGTCTGAAAGACCCATGCAGCCATATGTCTGAAAGTGGACGTGCTGGAGCCCACAGAGGAAGTGGAAGGAGGTAAGTGGAATCTTCTCTCCTTGCCAAATGACAGTGACCCCAGGACTGGGCGTGGCTATGAGAGGAAAGTGGGGAGGGGTCACCCTTGGCGGGAACACTGTTACTCTCTGAGTTCCCTCACAGCCTGTGGGAAAGCCCCACACAGAAGTAACTAAGCTATCACTGGGGTGTCCTCATCAAGCTAGTACCCAGGAGAGCAGATAGTGAGGGTGGTGCAAGAAAGCCCTCGGAACTGGGCCCAATGCTCCAGCTCAGCTGGCTGAACAGAGTGCCACAGTGACAGAAAAGCAGCCAGCATCTGTAGTGAGTGAGCTGTGGATCATGGCAGACTCAGAATGCACAGCTCCTGACTCCCAACCAGTGGTGGCAGGTGGAAGCTGTGAGCAGATACTATCACTATGAGGAGGTACAAATCCACACAGTAAAGCAGTATGAAAAAATATATTAAATATTCAGACCAGAAGGAAAATGACAAGTACCCAGAAATCAATATTGAAGGCACAGAAATTTATAATCTAAATGCAGAGAATTCAAAATAGCTATCATAAAAAACCCCAATGAATTACAAGAAAATAGAGATAGACAGTTCAATGAAATCAGGAACCTCTTCACAAAAAAAGATTGAAATGATAAAGAAGAACCAAGTAGAAATGTTGGAGATGAAGAACACAATGGATGAGATAAAGAAAAATTCGGACTCCCTAAACAATACAGCTGATATTATGGAGGAATGAATCAGCAGCCTTGAGGATAAAAATATAGAAATGCTTCAGATGGAAGAGGAGAGAGAACTAAGACTAAAAAGAAATGAAAAAATTCTCTGAGAAATAATATGACTTAATTAGGAAATGCACCATAAGGATTAGAGTATTCCTCAAGGAGAAAAGAAGGAGAATGGAGCAGAAAGCTTGTTCAAAGAAATAACAGCAGAGAACTTCCCAAACCTGGGGAAGGAGCTAGAAATACAAGTGAAAGAATCCAATAAATCTAACT
Organism: Equus przewalskii; assembly: GCF_037783145.1. NCBI lineage: Eukaryota > Metazoa > Chordata > Mammalia > Perissodactyla > Equidae > Equus > Equus przewalskii. Next base: position 71,425,041 of record NC_091833.1, on the reverse strand, counting down.
ATATCAATGTAAGAAGACCTTCTCCAAGACATATAGTTGGAAAGCTTGGAAAAGTCAATTACAAAGAAAAAATGTTAAGGGCAGCAAGGCAGAAGAAAATAACTTAAAAAGGAACCTCTATCAGACTTTCAGTGGATTTCTCATCAGAAAGCTTACAGGCTAGGAAAGAGTGGAATGATATATTCAAAATTCTGAAAAACAAAAACTTTCAGCCAAGAATACTCTATCCAGCAAAAATATCCTTCAGATGTGATGGAGAAATAAAAACTTTCCCAGATAAGCAAAAGCTAAGAGAGTTAATCATCAAAACACCCCCCCACAAGAAATCCTCAAGAAGGCCCTCATACCTGGGGAAAAAAAAAGAAGGAGGTTACAAAGCCCTGAGCAGGAAGATAATAGGTAGGCAAAATCAGAAAATTGCAGCTCTCTATCAGAACAGGTTATCAAACAATTATAGCATTAAAGATAAAGGGAAGGAAAACATCAAAAATAAATATAATCTCATCATTTTAACCACAAACTCACAACACAAGATGGAATAAGATGTGACAGTAATAACATAGAAGGGGAAGAGAAAGAGATGGAATCAGTTTGGTCTAAGGAAATAAGAGGCTATTGAAAAATGGACTATCTCATCTATGAGTTTTTTAATACAAACATAATGTTAACCAGTAAACAAATAGAACAGAAATGCAAATGATAAACAAGGAGAAAACTAAGAAAACCATCATGGAAAACTACCTAAATGAACTGGTAGTCCAAAATACATGAGACAAGAAACAAAGGAAATTCAGAAGAACTGGAAAATGAGTGATTAAATGGCAGCATTAAGCTCTCATATATCAATAATCACTCTAAATGTAAATGGATTGAGTTCTCCAATCAAAAGACACAGAGTAGCTGGATGTATTAAAAAACAAGACCCAACAATATGCTGCCTGCAGGAAACACATCTCAGGTCCAAAAACAAACACAGGCTCAGAGTGAAGGGATGGAAGACAATACTCCAAGCTAATGGCAAACAAAAGAAAGCAGGTGTTGCAGTATTTATATCAGACAAAGTAGACTTCAAGATGAAACAGGTAAAGAGAGACAAAGAGGGCAATATGTAATGATAAAAGGGATCCTCCACAAAGATGATGTAACAGTTATAAATATTTATACACTCAACACAGGAGCACCAAAGTACATAAAGCAACAACTGAAAACCTAAAAGTAGATATTAATAACAACATAATAATGGTAGAGGACATAAACACCATAATTACATCAATGGATAGATCATCCAGACAGAAAGTCAACAAGGAAATAGTAGAATTAAATGAAAACCTAGACCAGGTGGACTTTATAGATATATATAGAACACTCCATCCAAAACCAGCAGAATACACATTCTTCTCAAGTGCACAGGGAACATTCTCAAAGATGGACCATTGCTTGGAAACAAGGCAAGCCTCTATAAATGTAAGAAGATTGAAATCCTATCCAGCATCTTTTCCAACCATAATGCAATGAAACTAGAAATCAACGACAAGAAAAAAGCTGGGAAAGTGACAAATATGTGGAGACTATACAACACTCTACTGAAGAACCAATAGATCATTGAAGAAATTAAAAGAGAGATAAAAAATATCTGTAGACAAATGAAAAGGAAAACACACCATAACAAGTCACACGGGATGCAGCAAAAGCAGTCCTAGGAGGGAAATTCATGGCATTACAGGCCCTCCTTAAGAAACAGGAAAATTTCAAATAAGCAATCTTAAACTACTCCTAACAGAATGATAAAAAGAAGAACAAACAAGGCCCAAAGTCAGTAGGAGGGAAATAATAAAAATTAGTGCATAGGGGCTGGCCCAGTGGTGCAGTGAAATGCGCATGTTCCACTTCGGTGGCCCAGGGTTTGCTGGTTTGGATCCCTGGTGTGGACATGGCACTACTTGGCAAGCCATGCTTTGTTAGGCATCCCACATATAAAGTAGGGGAAGATGGGCAAAGATGTTAGCTCAGGGCCAGTCTTCCTCAGCAAAAAGAGGAGGATTGGCAGCAGATGTTAGCTCAGGGCTAATCTTCCTCAAAAAAAAATTAGTGCAGAAATAAATGAAATTGAAACAAAAAAGATATAGAAAGGATCAATGAAACAAAGAGCTGGTTCTTTGAGAAGATAAACAAAATTGACAATCCTCTAGCCAGACTCACTAAGAACAGAAGAGAGAAGCTCAAATAAATAAAATTAGAAATGAAAGAGGAGACATTTCAATGGATACCACAGAAATAGAAAAGATTATAAGAGAATACTATGAAAAACTATATACCAACAAATTGGACATTCTAGAAGAAATAGATAAATTCTTAGGCTGTTACAACCTCCCAAAATTGGATCAAGAAGAAATAAAGAATCTGAATAGACCAATCACTAGTAAAGAGATTGAAACAGTAATCAAAAGCCTCTCATAAAATAAAAGACCAAGACCAAACAGCTTCTCTGGAGAATTTACTAAACATTCAAAGAAGATTTGTTATCTATCCTTCTCAAACTATTTCAAAAAATTGAGGAAGACAGAATACTTCCTAACACATTATATGATACCAACATCACCCAGATACCAAAGCCAGACAAGGACACCACAAAGAAGGAAAATTGCAGGCAAGTAGCACTGATGAACATAGATGCAAAAATCCTGAACAAAATCTTGGCAAACTGAATGTAGCAATGCATTAAACAGATCATACACCATGATCCAGTGGAATTATACCAGGGACACAGTGATGGTTCAACAATGTAATGCACAACATTAACAAATGAGGAATAAAAATCACATGATCATCTCAAAACATGCAGAGAGAGCATTTGACAAGATCCAACATCCATTTATGATAAAAATTCTCAATAAAACGGATATAGAAGGAAAGGACCTCAACATAATAAAGGTCATATATGACAAACCCACAGCCAACATCATATGCAATAGGGAAAAACTGAAAGCCATCCCTCTGAGAACAGGAAAAAGACAAGGGTGCCCACTCTCACCACTCTTATTCAACTTAGATTTTGGCCACAGCAATTAGGGAAGAAAAAGAAATGAAAGGAATCCAAATAGGCAATGAAAAAGTGAAACCATTGCTGTTTGCAGATGATATGATCTTATATATAGAAAACTCTAAAGAATCCATTGGAAAACTATTAGAAATAATCAACAACTACAGCTACGTTACAGGGTACAAAGTCAACTTAAAAAAATTAGTTCCATTTCTGTACTCTAATAATGAACTAACTGAAAGAGAACTCTAAAATACAATCCCATTTACAATCACAACAAAAAGAATAAAATATCTAGGTATAAATTTAACTAAGGAGATGAAAGACCTATACAATGAAAACTATCAGAAATTAATGAAAGAAATCGATGATGACATAAAGAAACAGAAAGCTATTCCATGCACATGGCTTGGAAGAATAAACATAGTTATCTACTGAAACCTATCTATAGGTTCAATGCAATCCCAATCAGAATCCCAATGACATTCTTCATGGAAATAGAACAAAGAATCCTAAAATTCATATGGGGCAACAAAAGACCATGAATAGCTAAAGCAATCCTGATAAAGAAGAACAAAGCTGGAGGCATCACAATCCCTGACTTCAAAACATACTACAAAGCTATTGTAATCAAAACTGGTACTGGTACAAAAACAGGCACACAGATCAATGCAACAGAATTGAAAGCCCAGAAATAAAACCACACATATAAGGAGAGCTAGTCTTCAACAAAGGTGCTAAGAACATACAATGGAGAAAGGAAAGTCTCTTCAATAAATGTTGTTGGTAAAACTGGACAGCCACATGCAAAAAAATGAAAGTAGACCATTATCTTTCACCCTACACAAAAATAAACTCAAAATGGATCAAAGACTTGAAGGTAAGATCTGAAATCATAAAACTTATAGAAGAAAATATAGGCAGTACACTCTTTGGCATTGGTCTTAACAGGATCTTTTAGAATACCATGTCTACTCGGACAAGAGAAACAAAAGAAAAAATAAACAAGTGGGACTTCATCAAACTAAAGAGCTTCTGCAAGGCAAAGGAAACCAGGAACAAAACGAAAAGACAACCCACTACCTGGGAGAAAATATTTGCCAAATCATGTATCTGACAAGAGGTTAATCTCCATAATATATAAAGAACTCACACCATAGAACAACAACAAGAACAACATCAAAAACAACCCCATCCAAAAATGGGCAGAGGATATGAACAGACATTTTTCCAGAGAAGATATACAGATGGTCAATAGGAAACTGAAAAGATATTCAACATCACTAATCATCAGTGAAATGCAAATCAAAACTACACTTACATATCACCTTACACCCATTAGAACGACTATAATCACCAAGACAAAATATAACAAATAATCAAGAGGTTGTGGAGAAAATGGAACCCTCATCCACTGCTGGTGGGAATGCAAATTGGTGCAGCCACTATGAAAAACAGTCTGGAAATTTCTCAAAAAATTAAAAATAGAAATCCCATATGACCCAGCTATCCTGTTACTGGGTATTTATCCAAAAACCTTGAAATCAACAATTCAAAGAGACGTGCACCCCTATGTTCACTGCAGCATTATTCACAACAGCCAACATGCAGAAGCAACCCAAGCACCCCTCGACTGATGAATGATAAAGAAGATGTGGTATATATATAGATAAAGGAATACTACTCAGCCATAACAAAGATAATATCACCCCATTCACAACAACTTGGATGAACCTTGACGGTGTTATAAGCTAAATAAGCCACAAAGAGAAAGACAAACACTTATATGTGGAAGAGAAACACAAGGACCAAGTGAACAGTTTAGCGGTTGCCGGGGGAAGGGGGTTTGGAACAAGGGGTGAAGGGGTACACTTATACGGTGACTGACAAATAATAATGTACTACTGAAATTTCACAATGTTATAAACTATTCTGACCTCAATAGCAAAAAATAGAGAAAAAAAGTGTATATTCGATACATTATTTTGTGCTGATTATCATGTATATAAATGTAATTAAAATATATATAAAATATATGTGTGTATGTGTGTGTGTGTTTTAATTGAACCAAAGGATGTGTTGCTCTGTTTCAGTAAGGAGACAGAATTTGCAACAGCACCTGCAAGACTCTTCTCTCCTTCTGTTAGGCCAAAGAGGCAAGTTAAAGAAGGGACGCAATAGATATTTTCACTTGTGCATTTTTCAGATCTTTGATGTTGGCCCTAATCTTTGCAGTTCTCTCAGAAATGGGACATTATGTTTGCTTTATTACTTTGGCATAAAAGTGTGGTTTCAGAAGCTTTCAGTTGCCCTTTTCTTTTAAAATAACCCTTACTTCATGGGTTAATTTCACGATATTGCCAGCCTGCTAAGATAAGTGTAAGAACATCTCAGATCAAACCCATTTAATATTTCACCCTCATGAATTCACCTACTTTCTCTGCAGGTCACCATAATGTCCGATGTGACCAGAAATTAATTGTTAGTTTAGAACCTGGTGGTAGATAGACTATGGCTCCCCCAAAGGTAATTACATCCTATTCTCCAGAATCTGTGAATATGTTAGAGAATTAAAGTTGTAGATAGAATAAAATTTCCTAATTAATTGAGAACGGGATGGGAAGATTATACTGGATTATCCAGGTGGGCCAATATTATCACAAGGGTCCTCATAAATGGGAGAAGGAGGCAGATAATTATGTCAGAGTGATGTGATGTGAGAAAGGCTTACCCAGTTTTTGCTGGCTTTAAGGATACAAATGGGCCAGGAACCAAGAAACGTGGGTAGCTCCTGGAAGCTGGAAAGGCAAGAAATTAGATTCTCCTCTAGAACCTCTGGAAAGGTATGTAGTCCTGCTGACATCTGGATTTCAGCCTAGAAAGACCCATTTCAGACTTCTCACTTCCAGAACTGTAAGTTTGTGTAATCTGATACAGCAGCAATAGAAAAGTTGCAGGGAACCCATGTCAAATAAATCCTGAAAAGTGTGGACATTTCTCTTTTCCAAACGCACAGTTATTTTGGTTGATAGTGGCAAGTTCTCTTGTGAAGAAAACTTATAGAAAAGACTTGTGATGTTATTGCTTGTTTCTTTCTAAGGGTACCCATTCTCCTCTTCATTCAAGGAGCTCTGGGTCTTTGAACTGACTTAGAGGCTCTAGTTCTCTACTCTGATTGCTGAAGTTAGGCTTTGTTCATCTAAACTAGAGGTTTTTCATATGATACACTGAAATAGTGGGACTTTCATGGACTTGTTACGTAGGTTGATCTTAGGAACCACCGAATGTGCCTGCATGTCAAATGATTCTTATAACTGCTCTGTCCTTGCTGTCTATTATAGTACCAGCACCCTCCTTGTCTTGACAGTTAAGTGTTGTTATTTGGCATCATTTCTGGATCCCATGATCGTTGTGGAAACCATTTCAGTGACGTTATCTCCCTTCTTCATTCATGGTCTACCCTGGACAGCCACCATGGTGCTTTTCAAGAATGCCATCAATGTAATTCTTAATGACTTTGTGAAGAAAGGTCTTATGTAGCCTGTTTTAGTCAGTTCAGTCTGCTATAATAAAATATCATAGACTGTGTGGCTTAAACAACAAATATTTATTTCTCACAGCTCTGGAGGCTGGGAAGTCCAAGATCAAGATGCTGGCAGGATCAGTGTCTTGGGAGCAGCTTCCCGGTTTGCAGGCAGCTGCCCTCTTGCTGTATCCTCACATGGCAGAGAGAGAGAGAGAGCACACAAGCGAGTTCTGGTCTCTTCTTATAAGGGCACTAATCCCATCCTGAGGTTCCCACCCTCATGACCTCATTTAAACCTAATTACTTCCCAAAGGCCCCACTTCCTAATAATATCACATTGAAAGTTAAAGCTTCAATATACGAATTTGGGGGGATACAAACATTCAGCCCATAACACAGCCTCTCTGGAGACAGGATAAAGAGCTGTTTGTGTGTTTTCTTCATGATACATCTACTCCAACAACTCTGTATCACTAAATCTTTTGGACCAAAGAATTTTGGGTACCTCAATTTCATTTACAATAGATCTGTTCAAAAGTGTCAGCCCACCATCCAAGCAAGAGATATAATCCTACTTCTTGAGCTTGTATATTGAATTTAGTTTAGTAAAAAGCAGCCTGCTTCTCCAAAGGTTTTTTTGTTTTGTTTTGTTTTTTTCAAGATTGGCACCTGGGCTAACAACTGTTGCCAGTCTATTTTTTTTCTTCCTGCTTTATCTCCCCAAACCCCCCCTGTACACAGTTGTATATCTTAGTTGCACGTCCTTCTAGTTGTGGGATGTGTGATGCCGCCTCAATGTGGTCTGACGAGCGGTGCCATGTCCGCCAGGATCTGAACCCTGGGCTGCTGTAGCGGAGTGTGCAAACTTAACCACTCAGCCACGGAGCCGGCCCCCCTCTCCAAGGTTTTGAATTCTTTGTGTTTCTCTTAGTCATCTGCCATGACAGGCCCTCAGTCTCCTGAAGGTTCTCTTTAAGTCATTTATCTCTGTGTCCACAGGGTTAATCAAATTAAACAACTGTCTCTTGCATGCCATTGGTTGATAATCCCATCTTCTAATGTCAGCTGAATCCTAACTATCTTCAAACTCAATTAGATTAGAGAAATAATCCAAGTTTCCTCATTGCTTGATGGTTTGTTATTGGCAACCACTTTTATTCCTAATTGTCTTCCTGATCAGTATTTTCACTTACAGACAACTGTGTCCACTGTAGCTAGCTTTGCAGTTAGGGATTTAATAGAAAGCATGAGTTACCTGAAAAATTTCTAGGAGGATCAGGAAACCAAGTTTTCATGGTGCAGGAGCAGTATATACGAGAAAGCATCCAACTGTCAGATTATTATCCAGACAAAATCCTTCCATTGTTACTGCCTGCCTTCAGGGGTTTGTAAAGGAGAGGGAAAATGACAACGTTGGAGGGACAAAATAACCTCTGGTATAATCATTGCAAAATAATGAAATGCCCCTCCACAGTGCTCATCAGAAAAGGCACTCACAGTTGACTTACATCACCCTTTTTGCCTTCTAATTCCCATGTAGACACATTTGCTTAGTAGAATCTTAGTCATCTGTGAACTCTGAGCTACAGAATTTCTAGGAAATTTAATTTTTTTTTTGAGAAATAATGCATGTTTTATCTACAGGGTTGTCTGTTACAGCAACATAATCTATTTTATCCTGACTATAGTAGAAAAGTATATGTGTGTGTGTGTTTGCATTTATACACACATACAGACACACTCACTTAAGTATATATTGATATGTGTTCTTTTGTAGCCTGTTCTTTTTTTTTTTGGCTAAAAAATATGTTTATTATTCAAAAGTTGTTTATTTAATGCCTACTATTTCTTGGCACATTTCTAGGTGTTAATGCCATACTAGTGAACAAAATAGAAAAAAAGCCCACCCTCATGTATTTATTTACGTGGATATTTTTCCCTGTATATACATATATATATATATATTTATTATTCTTTTCTTTTTTACCGTCTTAGCCATTTGTTGTCTACAGCTCCATTGTGCGAAGTATACTCATATTGATATGAAACAGATCTCCAGAACTTTATCATCCTGAAGAGCTGAAACTCTGTACCTTTTAATTAACTCCCTTTCTCCCCCTCCCCCCAGCCCCTGGTAAACCACTGTTCTGCTTTCTATTTCTACAAACTACTTTCGATACCTCATATAAATGGAATAATTTGTCTTTTTTGTGACTGGCTTATTAGGAAATTTAATTTTTAGCTTTCTAATCTACTGTGTCTAGCAAGAGACACAGTAGGTTTTTGTTGGGTTCATCTGCGGTGTTTTCCAGAGTTATTCTTTTTAACTTTCTCCATTGGAAAGAAAGGAAAATTAAATGCAAAAAACTAAAAATGGTAGTTAAAGAGGGTTCACTTAGTCCGAATTCTCCAAAAGCAGACCATGAAAAGGAGGTTATTGTCCAAGGGATTAATTCAGGAAGTTCTATTAAGAGAAATATGTAAGATTGTAACAAAAGCCGGATAGAACAGAGGAACAAGGTGGGCAGAGATGTATACCAGGGAAGTATAGCTTTAGCCTGACCTCATGGGGAGTTCAGCAGTGGGATCCCAATACTCCATCATGGGGGCAGGGCTGCTATAGCCCCATCTTAGTGAGTCATTGGTTAGAAAAGACCCAGGTGAAGGGAATTCCTATCAACCAAAGATGATGCTATAGAAAAAAGTGCAGGTGTGCACCAAAAAGAAGAAGAAATATAAATTCAATGAGAATACATACATATATTATTTAGAAAGAGAAAGACATTTGGATACCTATTTATTTTGCAGCAATGCTTAAATAATGTGTCAAGAATTAGTGACAATTTAATAGACTCTAAAATAATTTGTCTTAGTCCTAAATTACTGTTAATTTTCTATAAAATTTTTAGTAATGACTAGAATTAAAGGCTATTGCTTCTATGAGAATACAACTGGAAGGGAGAGATAATACAATGGTTGTTAAAAACAATATTCAAAATTAACTCATTCATTCAATATAAGTCCAGGCATTTTATGGATGAATCCCAGGCATGATGATACGTGCTGAGAGGCAGTTATAATCCATGAAGATGCAGCAGTGGTCCGAAACAATAAATGTCGTGAGGTAAGTGTAGAGCCAGCAACCACATTTAAAATAATAAATTGGGCAAGTTTACTCTTTTTTATGACCAAGAGTGCTCCTATTGGACAGGAACTTCCTGGAGATAACAATTATAAATTCCAGTCAAAATATAGAACAAAACAACACAGGGAAAAAAGCCAAATAACAGTAACCTGAAGACACTATTGAGTGAATAAAGCAGGCAGATTCTGGATAAGGGTCAACGCTTTGAAGAAAAGAAGGCACAGGGTAAATTTCCCATTTTAAGGCTTTATCCTGATGGAAAGCTTCAATCAATATCATTAAGGTGAGCTAAATTTCTGATAGAAAACCTGCAGTTTTTCTGAGCCGAAAAGAAAACACCAAGATTTTTGGACAAACACAGCCTTTGGAGTCAGCAAATGGGGGACCCTCAAAAAGCAAGAACTAGAATGGAGGCACAAAGTCTATGTTTAGACTCTATCTGAATTGCTGCATGAGCTGGACAAACTCAAAGCAGCCAGGCTGAAGATAAAAGAAAGAAACTGAATTTTGAGCTGCCTCCCAGTGAGGTTCATGGTTGGAGTCTAATCAATTGCCTGCTAAAACAAAAAGCATTAGTACTATAACAAAATTCAACATCTCCACAGCAAAATTTTAATGCCCAGATTACAATACAAAATGATTCATTATATGAAGCATCAGGAAAATATGGCCCAGTCAAAGAAAAAAGACAATTAATGGGAACCAACCATGAGATGAGTCAGATGTTTGAATCAGCAGACAGGATTTTAAGGAAGCTGTTATGAATCTAATGGATAACTTAAGGAAAGCATGCTGAATACGAATAAAAATATAACAATCTTTAGTAGAGATGTAGGAACCAAAAAAAAGGAAACCCTAAAAGTGGAAATACGATATATAGAATTAAAAATTCACTAGATGGGCATAAAAGTAGAACAGAAATGACAAAGAGAAGAGACAGTAACCTTAAATATATGTCAAATGCCAAATATCTAAAGAAGAGAGAAAAAGATTTTAAAAATGAATGGAGCCTGTGGGACATCAAAAGGTGTAAGTGTGCAATTTGAAGATAAAATGGATGAACATTTCCCTACTTTATTGAAAGATATAATATTACATATTTAAGCCCAGCAAAACCCAATCAGAATAAATATAAAGAAAGTCATGCATACACATATCATAGTCAAATAGCTAAAAAAAAAAAAGGTAAAAGATAATCTTGAAAGCCATAGTGAAAAAGACGTGACAAACAGAGAAATAGCAATTCAAATTTCAAAGGACTGCTAGCTTCTCTTCAGAAACAATAGTGGCATGCAGCATGAAATAACATCTGTAAAAAGAAAAAGCTTGGGGCCAATCAGGGGGCTCAGCAGTTAAGTTTGCACGTTCCACTTTGGTGGCCCAGGATTAGCCAGTTCAGATGCCAAGTACAGACCTACGTGCTGCTTGTCAAGCCATACTGTGGCAGGCATCCCGCATATAAAGTAGGGGGAGATGGATACGGATGTTAGCTCAGGGCCAGTCTTCCTCAGCAAAAGAGAAGATTGATGATAGATGTTAGCTCAGGGCTAATTGTCCTCAAAAAAAGAAAAAAAGAAAGAAACTTGTTAACTAAGACTCTTGTATCCAATGAAAATATCCTTTATACATGAAGGCAAAATAAAAATTTGCAACAGCAGGGGCCAGCCCAGTGGCATAGCAGTTGAGTTGGCACACTCCACTTTGGCAGCCCATGGTTCGCTGGTTCGGATCTTGGGCACAGACCTACATACTGCTCATTGAGCCATGCTGTGGTGGCATCCCACATAGAGGAGCTAGAAGGACTTACAACTAAGATATACAACTTTGTACTGGGGCTTTGGGGAGGAAAAAAAAGAAAGATTGGCAACAGATGTTAGTTCAGGGCCAATCTTCCTCACCAAAAAAAAAAAAAAAGAGAGAATGAAAAGCATACCTGAAAAAAAAAAAACAAAATGAAAACTTTCAACAGCAAACATAAAGATGGTGGAATGGCCACACAGTGTTAGTTGAATGAAAGTTGTGGATTTAAAGGTGTAGGGAACCAAAAGAGCCATTTAATATGTACCAAGCACTATGACAATATTGATTGGGTGCTGAGTGCAGACAGCGTTGCTGCACAGAGCAACAATGGGGTTCAAGGTCAAGACCATGCCCTATCTAAATGTTTTTGTTAATACAGACATAGTTCTAATATATTTCTTGAAAAATGCAAAATATATGTAGCATAATATTAAAATCTCTTCATTGAAAATATCTAAAAAGGAAGGAAAGAGAGCTTAGAAACAAAATTCTAAACTACACTACAAAATATAATTCCAAAATGGCTGTTACTAAAGGGTTTTACCTGAAGATTTCTACTTGGGAGCAGAAGAGGAATGCCTGACACCCAAAGGACAATACAAAATGGATGTAGCTGTTATTACGGTGATTATAATTATTACTATTACAGCTGTTATGAGATGCTCTCCCCTACAAGATAACGTAAGTACAATTTAGACATTGGGAGCCAATGTGGGTAGAGAAGATGAAGACTGTTCCCTCCCCTGCCCCTCCCTTTGATTTGCTGGTTGAGCCTATCTTCACAATATTTCCTTTCAATTTCCTTGTGATGGGCAGGAGATTGAGTCCAACTGATGAGTTTTTAATTTTATTTTTCCATTTTCAGACCTACTGGATTCATTCTATCAGAGAAAAGGTAGGGAATACATGAGAATTTGATTTATTAAGCAGTTGTAGCATGAAGATGATGAAATGATGGCAAAGAACCCTACTCCTTATAGGATACTCACTGTATTCCAGGTACTCCTACAATCCACCATTTAATCTGTCAGCAACCTCAGAGATAGGCATATTAACTTTATTTTAAATATGATGAAATTGAGGCAAAAAAGATATCTGCCAAATAAGACAGATAGTCTATGACGAAGTCAAGACTTGAATGCTAGGCTTCCAAATTTACTATGTTCCAATACATTTCTGTACGCGCACACACACACGTAAAGCATTGTATGTGATAAAACAGTAATGATAAAATGTCAATGGTTCCGTAATAAGCATGTAGGTTTTTGGAGGATGGATAATTCTATGTTATTTTTCTAATCACCCCTTGTGCCAGATAACCATTAAAGACTCATCCCCAAGAGGTTAACTTTAATCTTGTCAGTATTCCTCCATGAATTAGAGTTTTTGAAGAATTAGAAAAAAATTTTCAAGATAGGTTTTTGGAAAGAGGAAACTGTTCTTGTTTATAGCTACTTCACCAGGGACATTTGCATTTAAAAAAAGGCCACGAGTGCATGTGCTGGGGCTATCAAGGTCCTCGTCAAACCCGAGATCCCAATGGGCAGCAGCTGCAAGCTCAGTTGACTTACCTACATTGCTCACTCCAAGCTTGGGAAATGTGCTCATGCCCACGTCACCATGGGCCTCAGCTCTTCAGGCCAAGGGCCAAGGCCAAGGCCAGGACCAAGGCTCAAACTAAGACCCAGCCTGTGGCTATGACTGCGGCTCAGGCTTAGGGTCCCAAAGGCACCCAGGCCCCCAGGAAGGCTCCAGAGTAGAGGCCTCTGTCTGCCAGTGCTAGGATGCAAAACTGGTGTGACCACTGGGCTGCTATCTGATGGGGCTGCTGTCCTCCTGTGCTATTTGTACAAGTAAACCTAAGGCAGGATCCGTCCAAAAAAAGATTATAAAACTTTTAAAATCACTTTTAAAAAGGATTTTCTCTTTTTTTGGTCAGATTTTATTCTTTGATTTCAAAAGTTTTTTTGGTCTATTATTAATATTCAACAAATAAGATTCAAATTATTTGGATCAATATTATCAGGTGAAAACTTCAGTCATGATGTTTTAGTGTTTCAGCGTTTAAGGAAGGATACTTGGTTTTAATTATGCAGTAGAAATGCAAGAGGAAGTCATTGCTTTTTTGTTTGAGTTTAATTTTCTACTAATTGATAGGACAATTGAGAATGAAATCATGAAACTAAAGCAAAATTGGTTTTAAAACATCTGCAATATACCTGGGTAACATTCAGTACTTGGGAGAGTCCAACCCAGATAAATTTAGATATTAACTAACTTTGTATAATTTTTGTAAGGCTTTGAGATGAAGGATACCTGTGCCTGGCACATGGAAGTCATTCAATAATTACAGTAGTATTTTACCGTAATTATTTTTATTCTTTATTTACCAACACTATGAAGCCATTACTACCATTCCAACTACTGCTACTGTGAGATGGTCTTACCAGTAAGATAGACTATGTCAAACAATCTAAGCCAGTACTTGGTATGTATTAGGTCAGCTCTCTACCTCTCTGGGTTTTGTCTTTCTTGTGATCACCCCTGAAAATAACAAGATACTCGTGAACCCCAATGTAAATGCTTGATATTGACCCAACAATGAATTGTCATCTAGAGAATCACACACGTGCACAGATGTGTGCGACACACTCATGGTTCTTCAGTATTATAAGTGCTTTTAGGGGAACATGGTAAACACTATTTCTTTGTAAAAGTCACAACTTTTAAAAGACAGATGGATTTTTTATCCCATGAGGGCTAAAGTATATGTCAGTGACATTTTGCAAACAAATGAACAATGCTTCTTCTGAAGCTGCTAAATTTGAAATCAGAAAAGAGATGAGAGGTAGCACTTATCATGTAGTTAAATGACGCTTACTAGCTACTGGATGATAAGATGTAGTTTAGGCAATCAATCAGTTTTGCAGCATATTTTTAATTTCTCCAGATATTTGTAAAGATTGATTGCTATTGTTCCAGGTAACATCATTGCATTATTTTAAGGTTGATATCATTAGCCGCAGGCACATGCAAAATATAAGAACTAAATGTGAAAAGAAAAGGTGACCTTCCATCTTAGAACACAGAGAAACAGTAAATGAGCTCTCTAACCTCCAACACTGATGTTTCAAGGTAATTTAATAACAAAACTCTTAACTAAAATACTGAAGTGTGGTACTATATATCACACTTAGAGGCATTCACAGCCTGTAAGGGCAATTAGTTACAATGACTTTTCCAAACCCACCATATTAAATTCAATTAATCTATCACTGATTGAAAGATACCTTGGTTTTATTAGACATTCTCTAGGCATTTGCAGTCATTAATAACATGTTTATATTCACAGCTGTAGCTTGGAGAGACAGATGTTTATTCATTTCCAAGACAATAGTTCAGACAATAGTTCAGTTATATTTAGTTTTTGAGAAGGCTGTCTGCTGGTCAAGGTCAAGTGTGTGCATGTGTGTATGTGTGTGTGTGTGAGAGAGAGAGAGAAAGAGAGAGAGAATTTTATTGCTAAAATCATTTTGACTTTGAAAATACAGCCTCCACCCCCGACTTGCCTACTAGTTTTTCACGTTAGACTGCTATCTCCTAGAAGGCAGAAACTAAATTTTGGTGTCTATAATATATGTGATACTTTGCACAGCATTATGTTCTTATAGATGTTAATTCTATTCCAAAGGAGCAGCAGTGGATATTAAAACCAATACAAAGTAAAGAAGGGAAATACATGGAATAAGCATTCATCTCAATGCTTCTAAATGGCAGTCCTCAAGTGACATTCAGGTAGTGTATCTTAGTCATCAAGAACTATAGCTTTGGAGTCAGAGAAACATGAACTTTAGTCCCAGCTACTCTCAGCTTCTTGGCTGAGATTGGTTGATACTGGGCAAGGTAATTATCTTCTCTCAATCTTATTTTCCTTACAGATTAATGGGAAAAATAAAAATACCGATTGCATTGGCTTGCGTGAATTAGTATTATCGTTGTTATGCATTTGTTTCATGGTGTCTAGACCAGCAGTTACATTATTGGCAATGTGTTCGTCTCTCAGATGTTGGAAGAAGTACAGTGCTGTGTCTGGTGTGTGGCAGAGAGAGAGTATTAGGATAAAGCACCTCCCGCTGCTAGGTGCCTACCGATTAGCCAGTCCTCGTCTCATTTTTGAAAACAGAATTCTGATTTTATTCACATTTGGAGGAAGCAACGTGCTCTGCACGGGGCATGACTAGTGATTGATCTAGTCAGTTATATTAATCCTATACCTTTTACCTGGTCTAGGATTGAGCATGTGATGCTGTTCTGGCTAAAAAGACATGAGTCACTCTGCTGAGGGACTTTGGGGAAAAAGTTTCCTCTCTAATTAAAGAGAGAGGTGTAGGGGGGCCCTTTACTCCCTTGCCAACTTTGCCATTAGACACAGTTCTGTGCGGCAGCTAGGTGTGCCCCAGCCTCAGGCGATCACGAGGGAGGAGTCAGGAGATTCATAAAGGACAGAGCTGCCTGACATTGTTGAGCTTCTGATTAACCTCTGAACTTCTTGTCATTAAAGATTTATTAATATAACCGCATGTTAAAGCCACTGATGGTAGGTATGCTGTTACCTGAAACCAAAACCATTTTAAGGCTGCTGCTATAGTTAAAATGCATGATTCTATTAAATTATTTCTTTGAGAGATTACAAGTGAAGAAAGAAAGGAGTAACAGCCTAAAATGCTTAACTTTAATAATTTATATATTTCATTGATACTTTTCTTCAATTCGTGTTTATTAAGCTCTAAAAGTGAAACATTTATTAGGCACAAAATGGGGGCTACTAAACAAATTAGGACAGTTAGTGAGCAACTGCACCTTTCACTGAAATCCCCTTGGACTTGGAAGTTCCACAGAACAGAGTTTTAATCTGGGTGTTACCAACAGCAAGCAAGCTCTATGCCCTTCAGGACAACACCTACTTTCTCAGAGTCTTTGAAAAGTGAGGATAGTGTGATCCCTACCTCTATATGGCTTCAAAGACTGGGGTTTAATGTTGTCGTTTATTCTTTAGGCACTATCCCTAACCTCAATAAATAGTAGTCGAATGCATGAGCAAGTGGCATCTTATCTCATTGGTGCTAATAATGATATATTTTGCCTAAAGTTTAGTTCTCTAAAAAAGAATGGAACAAAATTCATTTCAGAAAATGTCATTTAAAAGCAAGTTAGAAAAGTAAATAAAGTTGTTGAAACGTTCATGTACCTGTGGCTCTTGGGACGATGCCATCTATGCTCTGTTTGTTTTCTTGTGGCTTTTCCACTTTGCATGAGTACTTTGCAGCACCAGTTACATGTCTTTCGCTTTAACGATTTAGGCCAAAATAAAATTTATATATACTCACTTCCTTTGTTTGAAAATAACAGTCTGGCATAATCCAATAAAATTGCCTCACTTTATGAGAGTCGGGCAAGTGTAGCTTCTCATACAAACTGTAATTAATGCACATAGGAAATTTATTGACATAAAATTAAATGTATATAATAATAACTATTAGACCATTAGTATATATTTGTGTGACCTTTATTAATTTTCTCCTATATTTTACTGGCATAAACACAAAAATCATATAGGGGAAACATATACAGCTAAAGAATTTGGAGTTTCATAGAATAAATCTAAAAATAAGATATATTCTCAAATCACTTAAACAGTTATTAATAATAGTACTGAAAGTTAACACTTACTGACACTGTTCTAAGCACCAAATGTGTATTAATTGACTTAAACCCATGATGTTCTTATTCTTGTTTTACAGAGGAGAAAATTGAAGCACAGAGAGGCTTATGAACTTGCTTAAGGGTACACAGCTAGTAAGTGGCAGATCTGAGATATGATCTGGGATATGATCTTGGTACTCTGCCATAGATTCTGTACTCTCCTAACCATCACATACATTACTTGGAGGAGTGAGATTTGCGTTCGTAAACCACTAGTAAGGGCTAATGTTTCAGTTCTTAAATGTTTAGGGATTCTGAGAAATAAAAAATCAATAATGCTTTGAGTAAACAGTGATGGTGGCTTGTAGGAAGAGGGATCTTCCTAGGAACCTGAAAACGGGTTATGCTTTGGGTAGGCAGTGCATAAAGGAGGCAGGGCAAAGAGCATGAGTAGACACTAGTGTAGGAGTGAGCTTGTAATATATGCAGAACAGTAAGGACACGGATGAAAATAGACACAGAAGAAAGCTTTCTTTGTATCTCTTTGCTGTCTATTCTTTTTCTTTGTGGTCTCCATGCTTCTGTATTCCTTCAGAGCCTCCTCTCAATTGAATGATGTAACAGACTTAATAAGGACTCCCCGAAGTTGTCCACGCCCTAATCCCTGGAAACTTTGAGTAGGTTATGTGACCTGGCAAAAGGGACTTTGCAGATGTAATTTAGACTGAATTTCAAAATAGGAATGTTCTGGGTGGGCCCAATTTTATCACATGAGCCCTTAGAAGCAGCAAACTTTCCCTGGCTGGAAGCAGGGCAATGCAGCAGCAGAAGGCAGCAGGAGAAATCAGAGAATCCCAAGCTGGAGAGGGACTCAATTGCTATTGCTGGTTCTGAGATGTAGGAGTCCCATGTGGAGGCTGGAGAGAGGCATCTAGGAGTTCAGATGTCCCTGGCTGACAACACGCAAAGAAAGGGAACAAAGCTTACAATTTATGGAACTGAATTTGCCAACAATATGAATAAGCTTAGACTGAATTCTTCCCCAGAGCCTGAAGTAAGGAACACAGCCCTGTTGACACCTTGGTTTTCATACTGGGAGACCCATCTCAGGTTTCTGACCTACAGAAACTGTGACAGAATAAGTTTGTGTAGTTGTAAGCCACCAAGTTTGTGTAGTCTGTTACAGCAATAATAGAAAATGAACACAGATGAAGTGTAGAAGATAACATTTGGACTATGGGGGCGACAAGGGCAAGTAGTGGTAAAATTTCCATCATATTTCCTTACTCTCCACTTCAAATCCTAATAATAATGGGGATATATATAAATACTCCAAAAATCTTTTTCTCAGATTACTCAGGAGCCTGGTGTTATAAATTGTACATTTCTACTTTTTTCTGTCTAGATTTTTAACTAAAAGAGTCACCATCTTCAAAGTGCTTTAAAAATGGTAAAATGAATAGATACTCTTGTCAATTTTCCCTCTCTCCACAGCAGAAGTTTTCATTTAACTGGGATATTTTTATCTTAGTCAATACTTATAGGAAAATAGTGGAACAAAGATTTTGCTTACTTTGAGCGTTCTATGAGATTAGATCCTTTATGGATTTTTATCTGGAGGGAAGAGAGAAAATAGTTTCCCCTGCTAGTATGTTGGAGTATAAAAAGAAAAGATTTATTAGGCATGAGAAAGATACTGGTAACTCAGGTTTGCTGTGGTTTCTAAAATATGAGGTTTATGCCTCTTGCCAAGGGAAAGGATTTCAGAATTGAATATGTTTTTCTTCTTTGTGTATCTTCGTATTACTTTTCATATTCCCAACTTTCCCATTGTCTACTGCCCTCATGTGGATCTGTTTGTGAGGTTTAAAAACAACTGCTTAAAGATAATACTGAAGTTAATAACTTCACCTTTTCTCCTTTTACCATTAATCTGTTTAGTTCTGTATTTATGAACATAACCACACGTAATTTTTGAATAATTACTTTTTTATATCAAAGACGCAAAGTATATCTGAAAGGAATATTCTATCCTAGACAAATTTTCTTCAGAAATTTAGGAAAATAACTCACAAACCTACTGACACTAACAGGACGTAAAATCTAAAGTGCTTATGTGCTTAACCTTAAGTAAAAATAGAATTATAAGGATTGTTAGATTGAGTGGAATTCTAATGATTTATATTGTTTAATTTCTTTTGAGAATATCTTTCATGTTTTAACTGGTGTGTTTTATTTCATGTTGATTCAGAACCTACACGTTGATCATCTCAGTGTTTAAAGACAAAAAAGGTTTAAATAAATAATTTATTATTTTGTTTAATTGTTCTGTTGTCAGGGCAAATTGTTTAGAATCTCCCACGTTAACTGGAGCTAGAACTTCCTTGTCGTGACTCCGTGGTTCATGCTAATAGAAATCAAATACTTTGCCCCACACAGATTTATGAAGTAGTTATGATTTAGATTTTCAGATTTTGTTAAGTATTTTTATTTTTTTTTTTACCTGGTTTTGATTACAATACATCATCATTCTAAAAAGTTGGGGGAAAATTTTATGAAGAAAGCAATAAAAATCATCAAAATATTGTGAATATTTTTGGAGATGTTTATTTTAAGACTTTTCTATTATGCATATGTAATGGGATAACATTTTGAAACAAAATTAATATGATTTTTTTATGCCTTTCTTATCACAAATTCTTCCTTTCAGTTGGCCCAAGGCATTCTTTTACCGTGGGAGTACAGGGATTGTTACAGAAGAGATATAGAAAAAGAAAGAGTGATAATAAACTTTTAACATTCAAAATAAGATTTTCCAGAAAGCCTTCAAATTCAGTCTTCATGAAAGGAAATGATTTTTCTAAATTTATTTTAGCTCGTATTTAACCTATCAGGGGACAGATTATAGAGTTTTTAATAATTTAAAGAAGATACCTGTACTTCATTAAGATTTAAGGTGATAGAATTGGGAAGAAGTTGGGAATGTGACCAAGGAAATGTGGAAACATGAGAAGGACATGAGAAGAAAAAAAGAGGAAAAAGAGACTGACGAGGTCAGGATCTAGGGCTAATTATGCCCCCTCATTGCCCTGTCTCCAACCCTAGCCAAGGGCTAAACTCAAATGGGTGGAGGCAGGGAGTCGGGGATGAGGGTGTTGATTTAAAAATAATATAAGGTTGAGGAAAGCACTGACGATGGAATACAATTGAGCTAAAATGGGATGGTCATTTAAGGAGACAGAGCTGTGCGCTTAGGCAGAGAGAAAGAGAGGGAGCATTGATATGTAAGATTCGTTTGCTTTCTATATGGTGCTGTGCTGCATTGAATGCCACTGTGCCAAAAGGACAGGGCCACTGTAGGAATGGACTGGACTCATAGCAGATGCTACAGATGGGTAAGGAGGTGGCTGGAAAATATAGTAAAGCTTTGAAAATGATTTTAGCTGGTGAGAGTTATGCGGAGACCATGTCGACAGAAGGGCTACTGAGAACAGACTGTAGGGGTAAAAAGGTCGTGAGTTGACCCTTGTCTGTTGATACCAACCTTAAAGGCTAACTTGACAGCCAGGCAGACAAGCAGCGTTGCTGCTGAGCCCAGAGTAGCCGCTGACCACCTTGCTGATGTGATGCTCTGCTCCTTCTATTCAACAAGGTCACATGAACGTTTTTGCTCACATTCATCTGAACACCCTCTTGAAGCGGAGAAGGAATTTGATGAGGAAACAGAAATAGGAGAAACAGAATCATTATCCAAAAAGACTGATTCATTACATTTTTTAGATGGTTTGACTAAGGATTAAGTCAGAGTTAAATAAGTATAGTTTTCCCTGCTACCGAAAAGCTAGGGACTTGGGAGGAAGACCACATTAGTTTTAAAGATTTATGTTATTCGGACCATCCAATTTTAGTATAAGTAAATTTTAAGCCTGTTACACAGGAAAGCTTAAAATATGTACATAAATATTTAATATCTATTGAAATATAATTATTATATAAATATATGTGTGAATATACACACAGACACACATGCACACACATACAAAAGAAATTCTGCTGTTCTAATAATATAGTATGGTTATTTTCTCCTTTCAAGAATTAAGGTTGAAATTAGCATTTAAAAGCATTATATTTGTATCATGAAATATAACACACATAATTAAAAAACATACATTTGAGGAATCTTTATACTTCAGAAGCCTACTATATATTCCTTCTTGCTCCAAGAAGTATTCACTAACATTGCCTTTCTAAAAGTTATTCTCTTATCGTTATGTATACTTTATTATCTATACATATTTCCCTAAACAATATGGTACAGTTTTGCTTTTTTTGTTTTTTATATAATGACACTATACTGCATGTATTGTTTTGTATCCTACTTTTTTAACCCAACATTGTTTTAAATATTTAATCCATTGCATTTCATGAAACTACAGTCATTTTTGTAAGTACATAGTATAACGTTGTATGACAATATCACAAATTTTTATTCATTGTATTATGGATAATATGTGGGTTGTTTTCAGAACTTTGCTCTCACAAACCACACTGCTCTGATCATTCCTGTACATGTGTATCCCATGCATAACAGTGTGAATTTCTCTAGGGTATATAATATGGGTGAAATTGCCGTATTACAGGGTATGCATATTTTCCACTTTATTAGGAATGCCAAACTATTTTCCAAATAGACTAGACCAACCAAATCATGCTAAGTAGTCCTTGGAAAAATTTTGCTTGAATAGATACTCTGTAGTTTGTGTATCTATTTCTTTAGCTGGGAATTTAGGTTGTTTTCTTTTCTTTATGGTTACATATAACGCTACAGTGAATTTCTTTGTGTACTTTATACATTGCATCAAAGCTTCTATTTCTTTACTTATAATCAATTCTTAGGTTTTTAAATTATTTTGATCAAGAGTTTGGTCATTTTGTGGTTCTTGACATAATTTCCATGCTTAAATACACTATTATCTGTGACAGTTTACATGTATCTATATTCCTTAGCCACCTTGTGAAGTATAGTGCTGTTACTAAAAGTCAGTTGTGCAAAGAAGAAATAGAATTGGGAGAATCAAGTGTACTATTCATATTTTTTCTTTTGCATATCAGCTGTTTTTTGTAAACAAGAATGTTTCCCTGTTTCTGAGAACAGTAGAAATACTTTTTCTACTCACATTCTCTTATCAGGACATTGAAATTATATTAACCTGAAAACACTTTTTTTAAGTGTCCATGATTTCTTTTCTCTTTTGTTCAAGAAAAAAAGATCATGTTAAAACTTCTGAGAATCCTGTTCTGATGCACAGAAGAGTCCATTGTTTCTGTTTTTATGACTAGAGCTAAGCAAAGCAATAGATGTAAAATATGTTTGTATAAATAAACATGATATATTAGGTGAACTTTCAGGGCTGCCAATATTGAAATATACCTGGAAAAAAAGGGAAAGCTCAAATATTTCTAAAAACATTCTCAAATATATATCAAATCTGCAATTGTTTTTTATTGATTTAAAATGGCATTGGTTATTCTTAAACATATTTTAAAATCTTTTTATAAACACATATTTTCTGTGAAATTCCCTGAGATTTTATTTCAAAATATATTTCCTTTTGGATGCACAGTTGTTTTTAAGGGGTTAACCATGCAGCAGAGTACGCTGTGAATCAAGAATAACCATGCTGGGAATGAACCTCCGAGGGGAAGGTAAATCTACTGAGACGTACAAGACAGACCTGCACTGATGCCAGTCCATTTCATTTGGATTGAATTGCCTACAACCGTGGCTGAGTTACCCAGAGCCCTCAATTTCTTTTTTTCCCTTTAGTAGTGGCCTGACTGATTTGATTTCAAGTCGCCTGGGGTTTTAAGAAACAAAATCCTCCCCTATTAAAACTGCATGGTGTTTATAACCACCACAGGGATGGTTTAAAAAACAATGAAAAAAGTTGACTTATGAAAAATAAAGCTGGCTAATTACAGCAAATGGGCTTAATTTAAAAACCACAGGTGCCTCTTTTATAAGCTTTTGTTGAGTTCTTGCCCGTTCCATGTTTATATGACATGGAACCAGCTGAAATCTTTGCTGTGGCCAGCTTTAAAGGGGAAGCATTTGGTTCACCTCCATTTATGGTTCAGACCGCATATGATGTCATAGAAATGATAAAACCCACGGAAGCTTGTTTCTCCCTTGAGGAATATTGCATCTGATTCATTATTTATGGAATTTAAGTAAAATGATATCAATTAATGCCCTGGCAAATAACCCATTTGCTATATATTTTGTTTTAAGTAGAAGTAACAAGGGATTTACTCTATAATTCATATTATTTTACTTTTAGAAATCTGTGATATGAGAAGCATTAAGATATATTTAGTGAAAATATTGTTTGCTGAAGTAACTTTGGTTATAGTGGATTTCCATAAGCTTATAAATAAGATGTGTGTGATTTTATATTCTAAGGCCTAAAATGTTTCCTTAAGTATGTGTATACATTTTTCACACTTACATTTCATTTGCAAGTTTATTTCATTTAATTTGGTTATTTTAGTGATGTTTATCTCTTACAAGTGTAACATATTCTATCCAGAAGACCCTGTAATCTCCAGGAATGAGAATATCTGTTTTTCTCTTTGCCTAAATCCTGTCACATATATTTTCCTTATACGTTTCTTGTGGATGTGATTAAATTTTAAATTTCCTTACTCTAGGTGCTTAGAGTTTAGGTTAGTTCCTTGGAGCCCTTGTGTTTCTAAATCAAGCAGGCATCTAATCTTCTTCTTGTCCTTGAGTAGTTAGAACTTCTGGGCTATAATCAGAGATTTGGAATAGAATCACTTAGAGAGGATCAAGGAGGAAACCAATGAACCCTAAAGATTACTCTCTTGAAATTAACCCAAAGCAGTAGAGAGAACAGCAAAATACACATATTAAATGTTGCCAATTATTTTTCAATACAAACATTATATCATAAACAAATCACCTAACATTCACCAAATAATACCATTTAAAGTGCCATATTCAGTCTGTGCATAGATTAGAATGTGCTGTGAAATCCTATACATAATTATAAATATGCATCTATTCACTTCACTTTTTATATTTGTCAGGGAAAAATCCATGCAAGCTGTTTTGGTTTGATGATCTTTTATAATAGTTTTATGGCTACGTTTGGAAAGCGCATGTTACATGACACAATGAGACCCTCAGGTTCTTCATCTGTTAGATCATGCTGACAGATCTCTCCTGTAGAGTTCTTCTGAAATGGCAGAACTCAGTAAATGGTACAATTATTTTGTTGTTGTTGTTGTATTAATAGACACATGTACAGCATTTCTTATTTGAAAATCTCACTTTGTTTCCTAAAAATATTTTACCAGCAATTACTAATTACTTGAGCTTTGGGACTCATTCTCATGTGCAGGTCAAATACGAGCTTATATCAATAGCAACAAGTATGACTCAGGAAAATTCTACATAACTTTATTTCCATTGAAAAATATTTCTATCTTCTTCATTATTTTTTAAAAGTTCTGACTCTTGAAGAAAGATAAATAGGAAAATTCCCCATTATCATGATTGTTATCTTAATAACAGCAGATAGAGTGTATTTAGTGTCTACTACACTGCAAATGCTATGCTATGTTATGCATAATGAACATATTTTTGCTAGCCCTTATGACATTTTCCTCATTTTTTTTTAGGAAGATTAGCCGTGAACTAACATCCATGGGCAAGTCTCCTCTTTTGGCTGAGGAAGATTGGTCCTGAGCTAACATTTGTGTCCATCTTCCTCTATTTTATATCTGGGACACGTGCCACAGCATGGCTTGATAAGCCGTGCATAGGTTCGCTCCCAGGATCTGAACTGGTGAACACTGGGCTGCTGAAGCTGAGTGCATGCACTTAACTGCTATGCCACCGGGCCGATGACACATTATCCTCATTTTTGATATAATAAAAGTGAGAGTTGAGGAGGTTATGTAATTTGCCCAAAGTGACCAAAACATGAACTGAATACAGGTTCATCCAACTCCTACTTTCCTGATTTTTCTATAAATGCAGTCATATCTTTTATTGAGGTTGGCCAACAGATTTGTACAGACTTCTAAGCCTAGAGCTAGGATACTTGCATTTGGAACATTTAGCTAGGAATAACTTAATATTGTTTTAATCTGTTCTGTACTACTGTTGCTACAAGAATATTCAGTTGACTCAGTTTTCTTTTTCTTGGGATATTGCTGACAACAGAAGAGCTTAAATGCTTTGCTCAGCAACAACAAATTTTTCCAGCCGTAGCCATATAAGATACATTGATATTACTGTATTCTCCTTTAAAGAATAAGTAGGTAGAAAATTGAACTACACAAACACTACAGCATAGCTAAGACTTCAAATATATAATTGGAATGATGTTTAATATTTTATTTGCCACAAAATTACAGAACTTCAGAAGCCAAAGGGTCACTGTGCATTAGTACAAACTTGAGATTGAGATGAACAACGATTTTGAAGACCTAGATCTAAAGTACAGGTCTTAAACATACAAATGATGTCCACCTAGACGATTGTTTGAGATCAATGCCTTAATGCATTAAAATCTAGACTGAAGGTAAGGTTAATTTTTTCCTTTCAGTAATCATTAAATGCCTTCCATGCATCAGATGTTGTTTTAGGCCCTGGAAACCCAGTGGTGGATAAAATAGATAAGGTCCTTGCTCTTATGGATCTTATTCTTTACTGGAAGAGAAAACAATTCACAAGCCAGAAAATAAATAAATGAAAATAGATTTCAGATTTGAGTAAGAGCAATGATGCATAAAGTGCCTAGAGGTTGAGATGGGTGTGTGTATATGTGTGTGTGTGTGTGTGTGAAGGTGTATGTTGAATACTTTAGGAAAGACCCACAAGAGCACAGAGGATGTGGCATGTAAGCTGAGACCTTTAAGGAAAGATAATATTTGAGACTCAAATTATTACTACAAGCATACTGTGTGAGAAAATCTGGCATCATAGTTTCAGAAAACATTAGGCCTTGAGGTCTATAAAAGTCTGGAAAGTTTGAGTAAATAGAATTAAGACCAATATGTTTAAAAGGTAATTAATAGGGGGCTTAAAAATTTCTATGTGGAAGGAGCTGGAGGAATAAATCTGTTTGGAAGTAGAGGTTGGGAGATTATTTTGAGCCTTACGAGCACATTATTTTTGGTTTGACTGCAAATTTATTTGGGATGGAGATTACAGGGATCTTAAAACCCCTACTTTGGCATTCACAAGCTACCCCTTGGTGTCTGCACTGGGGAGCTCTAGACAGAGGTCAGATGGTGTGTGCCCAATCAGATCATGTAGTGCATGTTATGTTATTTAGAGTTATTCTAAGAGTGGTGTTAAGCGAGATGACGTGTTTTATATTTTTCTAGGACTAATCTGACTGCTACATAAAGAATGAGAGAGGAAATCTTTTTATTAAGAGATTAATGTTTTATGATTCATTCAATCATTTGTTGAACTTTGAGTTTCTACCATGAGCCAAGCACGCTTCCTGGGCACTGGGGAAATAGCGATGAATACAACAACGTCCTGGATGTCATGGCTTTTACAGTAAGGTGAAGGCAGGCATACAGAAATAAATAAACACCAATATCAAATGGTGACAAATGCTTCATTCCACGCATAAATCAGGGTAATGGGATAGAAAGTGAAGTGGTATTTGGTGTCTTTTGCTAATTTATACAAGTGGTGTGGAAGTCTTCTCTGATTATTTGGCATTTAAGCACAAACTAGAAGGCAATAAGGGAGTAAATAAGGTGGATATTTATGAGAAGAATGTTTTAGGCAGAGGGCCACGAAGTGCAAATGCAGTGAGAAGAGGCAATTTTTATGTTTTTTGCTTCCTTTTGCCAGAAAATGCAAAAGAAGCATCAGAATTTTGGCTTTCCATTCCTGGCATATTTATTAATTAAATATATAAATTTATTTATATATTATATATATTTATAATTATATTTATAATATAAATTTAAAAGCCTTTTGCAAAATCTTTAGTCACTATGTATTACAGACTCCAGTAGACCTTGAAAAAGACACTACCATTCAGAAAGTGGAAGAAGGAGGGGCCTACAGTAGCAATCCCCAATCCTGCTGGGTACGAATTGTGTTGTCTTTCTGCCCTAAGGATAGGAAACATTCCTTGTTTAGGACACAGTGCTGCATCTTCTCTAGCTCTCCAATCCATGGTATTCCATGGCTCTTGGCTCCTCTCTCTGGAAATTCCTTTCTTTTCTATTATCCCCTTTGGCCTCATCTAAGGAATTTGCTGAAGAATATGCCTTCTTTAGAAGCTGAACAAGGTCCTGCCTATAAATATTTAGGCACTCAAAATTCCTCCTCAAAGATTGAATATTTGTCAATAATAATTCAGTTTTATCAGACTAGGTGCTCAATTAGATTCTGGTTTTATTATTGTGATCATCAATCTGTGATAATTTGATATTTCTATCTGTTTTTATTATAGACCGATGTATTTTTTTCTCCATAAACATTTAAGATTAATTAAAGCTACTTGGCATAGTGGATACAAAGAATGAGATACATTCTGTGTCCCAAAATAATTCCATGAAGCAGATTGATAAGAATATCAAAAGTTAGAACATTACATAAAACGTTCTGTAACGCTGGTTGTGTTCACTATGCCCTGGGAGCAGGGAGGTGTACCAATCTAGCACCGTAGATCAGAAATAGGTTCCTATATATGGTCATGTTTTGGGGTTTTTTTTTTCTGAGTCCAAATAACAAAGAGTAACTAGAGTGAGAAGGAAAGATGTTCCAACCAGCAATGTGTAAAAGCAGACAGCCCTGAGAAATTGACGTTTATTTAGGAAAAGGCAAATGACCTTTTGTGACTGGAATATAGCCCATCTACTGGGAAGTGAGAGGGGGAGGATGTTAAGCAATTTCGATTTTATCTTGAGGATCATAAAGGAGACAATCGTGGGTTAAAAATAGGGGTCAAGTTTACATCTGAATAAAGGATTTGCAGGTACTAAAGAAAGGAGGGAGTAGTGATATTGTAGGCTGAAGGTGAAGGTAGAAATGTAGAAATTTAGATGGACTGAATTTGTGCAGCAACAGGGCAATGTGGAGAGAGATTGAGAATATAGATTTGAGAGAGTTTTTTGATTATGTGAGGGTGAGAGAAGGAGGACCGGAGAATAATTCTCAGTTCTTTTATTTCACAAGAATGTTTGAAAAGGAGGAACAGATTTTGTATGTGTGATGAGATTATCCAGGCTGAGACTGAGTGGTCTATGTTTTATCCAAATGGATAGTTAAGTATAAATTTGGATGGATATATGTCTGTGGCTCAAAAGAAAAGGAACCACCTATTTATATAGATGATGTGAGCCCAGGGAAGATTATGGGAAAAGGAACTGGTAGAGAAGCAGGAAATGGTAGAGAGATAGCAGAAGTGAGAAAAATTTTTACATGGAAGAGAAGAGGGAGGGTATTATTAATCGAGGAGATTGTGCGTGATATTGAAGTCAGAGACGTTAACCAAGGGAAAGGGCCAGTGAACTTGGTCAACAGGAAATAATTGATGACCCTAGTGGGGGCAATTCCAGGATAATGTATCTATACAGATTTCTGAGGATTGAGATGAAAATGTAACGCAAGTGGAGGAGTTAAACTTGGGGCTGATATTTATTAAACTTGATAATGAAAGAAAGAAGGGCACTAGGGCAACACTAGGATCGTCTATTTTCTTAATGTCTGGAGAGACTCTGGCATTCCCTATGTCAAGTGTTGAGAAGTGGCAGGGTGGTGGAGAGGGACATAATGCATTGAGACGTGATGCTAGTTTGAGTAAGGCCTTAAAGAGAAGGAATGGATTGACACGGGAGAAATTAGATTCAAGTGAAAAAGCAAAAGATGATTCATCTTTTAAAAAGGAAGTAGACAGAGATAGTAATGAGAATCTACTTGAGTTTTTAAGTGGTAAAAGTAAACTTTTGTAGCTTTCAATTTATCTGTATATTTTGCTTTTCATTTGATATGCAAAGATTTGCACTGCTGACTCAAACAGTAATCTGAAGTCTCTGAAAAAATCCACAATCAGAAATAGCAGAAACAAATAAGTATTGACTGGATATATGAAATCAATTATCCTGTCTCAGAATAGGACTGGAAAATAATTACTTTGGGGAATTACACTTTGACCTCAGAGAGCACAAAGTGATTGTCACATTTAGCCTGCAGTCCTGTATTTTATGTATTGTCAGGCTGATCTCCTTGAGGTTATAACTTTTCTGTTATGATTTATGAAGAGTAATAATTTGATCTGTTTTTAATAACTCATCTCTAAGTATGAAGTACAAAGTGACACTTCGCCATGAAATTGAAATTTTATTTTTGCTATATATTAAAATACACAACCTGCAAACAAGTTACAATTTGACTTTTGAAATGATTATTCTTAGAAACAGCATAGCTTAGCAGATGAGACAGCAATAATGGCACTATTAATAAAGACTCTATGCTACTGTCATGTTTATACACTATAAACCTCCTAACCAATTGTAAATAGAAAGCACAGAGATCAATCATAGGATATTATCAATTGTCACAACATTCAAAAAATGTCATCACATGAACCAAAGAATATTATCTACAGAGCTAGGATTCTTTTTTTTTTTTTTTTTTTTTAAAGATTTTATTTTTTCCTTTTTCTCCCCAAAGCCCCCCGGTACATAGTTGTATATTCTTCGTTGTGGGTCCTTCTAGTTGTGGCATGTGGGACGCTGCCTCGGCATGGTTTGATGAGCAGTGTCATGTCTGCACCCAGGATTCGAACCAACGAAACACTGGGCCGCCTGCAGCGGAGCACGCGAACTTAACCGCTCGGCCACGGGGCCAGCCCCAGAGCTAGGATTCTTGATACATAAAGATGCATGGCTGAATTAAGAGGAGGAGCTCGGGAAGAAGACTAGAGGGAAAGATCAGGTGCCCGGGCTATGCAATAAATTTGTGCATGCAAGAGTGAAAAGATTCTACCACCCTTGATAGCTCCTAAGGTTAGGACTCTATATAACGTATCTGAGTCATTCCTCAGACCTGGTCTTTTTGTATGGTTATACCCACTACTCTTATTCTAAAGACTGACTGTGTCAGTTACATGGCCTATTCTCTTCTCTGAAGTATGTCCCATTTCCTTTTTCTTTTTCTTTCCTTTTTTTTTCTTTTCTGAAGACGATTCACCCTGAGCTGACACCTGGGCCAATCTTCCTCTATTTTTTATATGGGTCACTGACTGCCACAGCTTGGCCACCAACGAGTGATGTAGGCCCACCTGGGAACCAAACCTGGGCCACCAAAGTAGAGTGCTCCAAACTTAACCCCTAGGCCATGAGACCAGCCCCCATTTCCTTTTAATATCAAAAATTTCTTTACCAGAAGAAAAGTTAAAAGTCTTTTGCTGTAAATGAAAGTTAACAGGTTTAAAACGTAAATATACGCAGGAGAGACAGCACTTTTATATAACATGGTTTTATCAGAGAAAATACCACAATTACAGGTTGGTATTTGATTTGTTTTTATTTTGAAGCTCAAGCTAGAAAAGGGTGGGGTGCAGACATACATTGGAAATGTAGGGACATGAAATTAGGGACAGTTGTGTAAAGAAAGAGTTTGGGGCTTATAAAAGACAGGATTCGCACTCAATTGTACCTGGGTTCTTGTAGAAATTCAACAGGTCAATAGAAAGCCAAATTTGAAAGTATTTTTGCCTTGTAGAAGCAAAGCAGACAGATCTGTATTAGGTATAACTCCTTCTTTTTGCTTGCTTTTAATTAGTCTTATTTTACATTGCGATATTTTGATACCAGGGATTTGTCAATGTACCAAAGAATCTGTTATAAGAATCTCCTCTTAAAATCATGTTTTGTTTTCCATTATGTAGTAAAGCAAAAGTAAGTCATAAATACATTGGCACTTTTGTCCCTCTGTCAGCATAATAGGCCTTTTTATATTTTCCAATCCTTCACGTATTGACTATAATAATAGCTATTTGCAAGTGAAGAACACACTATCCCAAATGACCACAATTTGAAATGCAAATGTAACTCCGCAATGCCTAATAGCAGACAATTCAGTATTAGGAAGGGCTGTCTCTGAATTCCATTTCTGCCTCTTATTAGCGGTGAGACTTTGGATAACCATAGTTTCTAAGCCTTAGTTTCCATATATACTTAGTAGCTGCTTCATGCTGTGTTAATGAATATTAAATGATAAGATGCATATGTAGCACATAGTAAATGCTTAGCAAATGCTAGGGAAGAAGAAAAATCCCACCAACAATAAAGCAGTGAGTTTCTTGCCTTTTAATAGTAGAATAGATTTATTAGCAGTTGAAAATTCTCAGTTTTTAGTAGTTTCAAGATTGTGTTTTAACTAAGATAACATCTTTGCCATGAAACTCCTTTCTTTCTGCAAGCTATTGTATTTTCTGATAAATGGTGGTAGGAGATTGGAAAGAGTCCACAGAACTAGGCTTCTGGAAATGGGTGAGGTTAGTGACAAAGGCCCTTGGGAGTCTTAGGCAGACAATATTTGGATCAGGCAAGCTTGGCATGGTGGGAGCCAAGGGTAAACGTGGCTGACATCCTCTCTGTCTAAGGTCAGCTCTCGTCCTTGATTTGTATCCAGTAAGCTGATAATACTACTCTCTAGGTATTGGAAGTGGACAAATTTTAAGAGATTGTTGATTCCTGCTTTCATAGAATCTACCTACTCAGACACAAAAACTAGACCTATTACTACCTTAGAGAAATGAAAACATGTTGTTTTGCAATGCCAATACACAATGAGTTAATTTTTTAATAAACCGTTGCAAGAAAAAGTCTTCCACTATAACCAATGTATTTCATAACAAATAATTTATCATTTATTATCTACTATGTTTCTATGCATTTTTGTACCACAATTACAATAGATCCTTACAGCAAATTTCTTAGGCTCTTTTGTTTTCCCTGGGGAAAATTTAGGCTGAGCTAACATCCTTGCCAATCTTCCTCTAGTTTTTAGTATGTGTGCTGCCAGCACTGCACAGCATGTGGTGTAGGTCTGCTCCCTGGAACCAAACCCAGGCTGCTAGAGTGGAGTACACTGAACTTAACCACTAGGCCACTGGGGCTGGCCCCCTTAGTCTCGTTTTAATGATGAAGACTTTGAAGCTAGGGTAGTTTAATGGTTTTGGCTAAGGATGCACAGCTAGTGGATGGCAAAGCAGAGTTACACTGCTGATGACTTACCATGATTTTATGTTCTTTTTTCTATCCTCAGTGACAGTGGGTAACTGGTTGTATAAAACCATTTTATGAGTCTTCTCATATGAAATATGTTCCTAGCCATTTTCCCTCCTTATCAAGGAAAATCCTTACAATGCAAATAAATAAATATGTGTATACTTTTTCTTTCTTCTTTTTTTTTTTAATAAGGAAGCTTTCGTGACCTCATTCTCAGCAGGACATTCAACTTGAACTTTATTTCCTAGTATTGGTAAGGTGTATTGATGAAACACTTCACTGTTCAGAACCAAAATAAAGTCATGCATTGTTTAATGATGGGGATACGATCTGAGAAATGTGTCATTAGGTGATTTCATCATTGTGCTAGCATCACAGAGAGCACTTACACAAACTTACATAGTATAGCATACTACACACCTAGGCTATATGGTACTAATGTTATGGAACCTCTGTTGTATATGTGGTTCATCAATGATTGAAATGTCGTTATGCAGCGTATGACTCTGCAACAATTTAACATAATTGCTAAGAGTACAGCTGGGAATTCAACAGACTGAAAATAGAGTATTAGTTACGTCACTTCCTAGGTAAATTACTAGGTAAATTTTGCTAAGTTTCCTAATCTGTATAAAGCACGCTTTCCTCACATTAAAAGGAGAAATATAATAATATCTTGGTTATTATTAAAGGAGACACCATACAAGCAAAAGGTAGGAATTTAAAAATGGCACCATTACTATTATTTTTTAAATTGTTTGGAAGTGCTGTTGATTTAGTCAAAGGCCAAGCTACATTTTTTCTCTTTTTTATGCATCTCATTTTCTTACAACAAAATAAAATATATTGCATTTTCCAAAATTCATGGTCTCTTTTTTCCTAGACTGCTCAAATGCTCAAATCTAATAGCCAATGAATTATAGTATTTGTCTAATTTAGTGGTCAGCAAACTTTTTCTGTGACATCTAGAAGTAAATATTTCAGGCTATCTTGGCCATGTGCCCAGTTGCAACTACTCAGCTCTGCCATTGGAGCACTAAAGTAGCTGCAGACGGTACATAACGAAAAGTGTGACTGCGTTCCAATAAAACTTTATTTTCAAAAACAGGATGTGGGGGCTGGCCCCATGGCATAGTGGTTAAGTTTGGCACATTCCACTTCGGCGGCCCAGGTTCACTGGTTTGGATGCTGGGTGCAGACCTACACTACTTGTCAGCCATGCTGTGGTGGCAACCCACATATAAAATAGAGGAAGATTGGCACAGATATTAGCTCAGGGCTAATCTTCCTCAAGCAAAAAAAGAGGCAGATTGGCAACAGATGATAGCTCAGGATGAAATCTTCCTCAGTAAAAAAACATGAAACAAAATAAAAACTAGCTGTGGATATATTTGGCCTGTGGGTCATAGTTGGTTATCCTTGATATAAATTATTGATAAATAATCATGGATTATTTATTGTTGTTCAGCATACATACGTATAAGCACTTATATTTATGCACAATTAAACATTTAAAAATACTACACATATTAATTACTTATTTAAAGAGACTTACCTGTTTTATCAATTGGCATTGTTGCATACATTAGTGTCTCTCTCTTTTTTAATGTAATTCTGGATTTGAAATAAAGGAAGAAAAGAAGCTGCAAAAAAACAGGAAAAATTAATTGTCTAGTTTAGATAGCTTTCAAAAATTTTCACTGGCCCCACAGCAAGAAGTACCTTTCACAGCACGATTCAGTATTCATTACACACATCCACACACACAACGGGTGTGTGTATTTCACCCTGATCTATTCTCTGCTGTGCTATTGTATGTTATACTATGCTATGCTATCCCATGCCATTTTATTATATTTTAGTTCAAGCAAAAGAGCATAACACCAGACTCACTAAAATGACTTCAAGATCTTCTAGTGAATTATAAACTACAATTTGAGAACACTGGCATAGGCGTCTGGAAACTCAGAGGCCAGAGCTCTGGCAGATCTTCTCTCATCACGTCTAAATAAAACCTTCTGACATAAAATTAGAAAGTCACTCAGATCATGCTGTTCAATAAAAATCAAAGTTATACATGCAGCTGAAGGAAATACAAAAAGAAAAAAACAAAATTTTATTATGAAAAAGTCCCTCCTGTCTTCCACCTATTCTCATCTCTGCTTTACAAAGGCAATGACTTTGAACTATTTTTGCTTTTGGTTGTTACGTCCACATCTCTAAGTTTACATTCCTATTTCTTTTTTTGTTCTTTTCAAGCATAACTGACATACAAAATTATATTAGTTTCAGGTGTATAACTTAATGACTTGATATTTGCATATATTGTAAGTTGATCACCACAAGTCTAGTCAACACCTGTCACCATACATAGTTACAAAATTTTTCTTCTTGTGACAAGAACTTTTAAGATTTACTCTGTTAGGAACTTTCAAATATACAATACAGCATTAATAGCTATAGTCACCACATCGTACATTAAATCCCCAGGATTTATTTATTTTATAAGTGGAAATTTGTACCTTTTGACCCCCTTTGCCCATTGTACCCACTCCCCCATCCCTCCACCTCTGGCAACCACCAATCTGTTCTCTGTATCTATGAGCTTGTTTTCTTCTTTTTTTAGGTTCTATATATAAGTGAGATCATCTGGTATTTGTCTTCCTCTGTCTGACTTATTACATTTAGCGTAATGCCCTCAAGGTCCAGCCATGTTCTCATAAATGGTAAGATTTCCTTCTTTTTTATAACTGAATAATATTCTATTGTGTATATATAATACATTTTCTTTATCCTTTTATCCATTAATGGACATTTAGGTTGTCCCATGTCTTGGCTATTGTAAATTTTGCCACAGTGAACACGGGGGTGCATATATCTTTTTGAGTTAGTCTTTTAATTTTCTCCAGATAAATACCCAGAACTAGACTTGCTGGATCATATGATAGTTCTATTTTTGACTTTTTGAGGAAACTTCATACTGTTTCCCATAGTGGTTGGACTAAGTTACATTCTCACCAATAGTGCAGAAGTGTTCTCTGTTCTCTGCTGTTTCACCACATGCCCAGCTGTGTGACCAATGCAGGACAGGTTGCCAAGAGACTGAAGAAAAGATGCAGGGACAGCAAATGAAACATATGGGTTTATTGGAGAGATACTTACAGGGGGCGTCCAGTGGCAGCCGGCTGGATGGAAGTGTACACTGCTACCACCCTCTGAGAGAAGCTTCCTTAACTAGGTAGAGGAAGAAAGACTGCATGCTTGCCAAGGGGGACTGTCCCTGTATTACCTGCATTCCAAGGACCAGAGCTCCCCTCAGAGGGCCTCCATGTTCCCTCACACTGTGACAGTCTTTGTGCTAATGATCCCATGAGAAAACAGCTGGCTTAGGATTATTATCATCACGAGTGCTGGCACATAGCCCAGACAAGGAGACTCAAGGACACATGGTTTAAAGGGCACACAGGCTGGTGCCTTGAGTTCCACATTCTCACCAACATTTATTTCTTGTCTTTTTGATAACAGTCATTCTAACATTCTATAAAGAGGTAATATCTCTATTTCTTGATAATAGCCATCCTAAAGCTCTATAAAGAAGTGATATCTCTATGTTGCTATTTTTTGACGTGTTGATTTTGGACATTATCTAATTGCTTCCTGCTGTGGAAATCACCATTATTATCTTCCCTGACTCCTTCTTCCTTATAGCCTTATATCCACATTAATACAGATGAAGGTGGAAAGGGATATTGGGAGACAGAATTTCTCCCATATATAGTTTTTGTTTTATCCTGAGATTTCTAATTGTCATTCTTCCTGTAATACTGTTTTCCAATAATCTTTCTTTTGTGTATGTGGTGGTTTTAAACATATTATGTCAAGTCGTTGAGTTTTATTATTTGTTTTCTGAAGTCCTCCTTCCTAGAGCCCCCATCCTTGGAGTCATCTGTCTCTACTTCAGGTGGTTTGCTCTTGCATGGATCTTGAGTTCCTTTACATTCTCTCCTCAGAAGCAGACATTGTTTTCTGATCGCGTGTCCTCTCTTTCTTTTAAAGTGACTCATTTTGCTGCAACACAGGTTGGGTGGGAGAGTGATTCCTGCAGATCTGTAAGTGTTTCATTCTATCCTTACTGCTTTTTTAAAACTTTAAAAACATTTTTTGAAACAATTACAAGCTTACAGAAAAGTGTCAAGTATGGTACAAATAACTTTCTTCTTCCCTCCCTCTCTCCCTTCCTCCTTCTTTCTCACTCTCCATTTCCTTTTACCCATCCTTCCTTCATTCCATTATTCTTCCCTTCTCTCCTCCCTCTCTCCTTCTCTCTCTCTCATTCTTTCTCCAAATAACTTTCCAGGAAACTTTCAGTGTAACCTGCTGACATTACTACATTACTCCTAAATACTTTATTATGTATTTCCTACAAACCAGCACATTCCCATTTGTAGCCAAATACAATTATCAAAATCAGAACATAACTACCATTTAATCTTCAGACCCAAGTGTTCCTCTGACAAGTTTCAGCAACTGTCCCAATAGTTTTCTTTGTAGAGAAAGGATCTAGTCCAGAATTTTCCATTACTTCTAGTTAGCAAGTCTCTTTATACTCCTTCAGTCTGAAGGATTCCTCAGTCTCCTCTTGACTTTCATAGACTTGACACTTTTGAAGTATATAGGCCAAGTTATTTTATAAAATTTCCTGTAATTTGGGTTTCTCTTATGTTTCCTTATGTTCAGTTCAGTTGTGTATCTATGGCATGAAAAATCACACACGTGATGCTGTGTGCTCAATGCATACTATTGGATGACAAACACACACACTTACTCTGTGGCATAAGATATTCCAGGCTCATCTTGTTCTTTCTCTAACTAACTCTGGAATCAGTCATTCCTCCAGGAATCCCTGCTTTCTTTTAGTGGAGCATACTACTTAGTAATAAAAATCTGGGTGCTAGGTTTGCTCATTGCTGTTGGGGTATCACTGCTCACTGACCATCTCAGTTGTTAGAGTTAAGGAACTAAGGAATATATGTGTGTGTATACATGTATCTTGAGAACTGAGACTACTGCATCAACATGGCTTACTCATGACGGGAAAATTCTTTTCCCAGGAGAGATGCTTCTGTAAATCATTAAACAACTTTGTTTTGGGAAATTTCTGTTTGTTTTTGGAAATTCCTAAAAATGTATCTGAGAATACACCTGAGCATAGATCTAACTAATGAATCAACAGTTTAGTTAATAAGTCTTGCTTTAAGATTCTTGCTTTGTTATTTCCCTCAATCCTCAACTGTTTAAGCTAAACTATTAAATTCTAAACTATTTTAAACTAAAATCCTAAACTTTCCTCAATCCTATCAGATCCCTACCTTGAAATGTATTCTTGAAATCACTTGAGTCCAGATCACAAAATCTATAAAGAACCCACTTCCTCTAAGAATCTGTCATGCTAGTGTTCTCCTATACTGCATAAATTCAAATAAACTTAATTTTGATGTATTATTAAGTTGTCTGCTGATATTTTGGTGTATGCACCTGCACACACATACATACATTTGCATCTACATTAATTTATCTATCTATTCGTCATCTATCTTTCTATATCTACATACCTATATTTATATTTGCATCTATATGTAAATCCACATGTGTATGTGTGTTTGTAGGTATATATACACAAACACACACAAATACACACATGTATATTTGCTCATTTTTTATGAGTAAGTTTTATAATAAAAAATTACCATTTTACTATCAATTTACAGATATATGAAATGCTATTTAAAATTGTATTATTATTTTTTATATACATATATATAAAATCATAATAAAACGTAAGCGTTCCTCAAGAGTTAGAAGTGGAAGTATTGTAACCAAATTGCTAGAGCTGAAGTAACCTCTATAGCAGACTTCTATATCCCCATTAAGCACCAGGAAAAGTGGGACACAGATGACCTATTCCTGTAGGTTCACCCAGTGCTGATACACCAGAAGCACTTTGTCAAGGAAAGGAGATCAAGATAATAGCACAGATTCTGCTGTTTTGAATTTTCACTTTGAACTCTTCAGTTGGTATTTCAAAGATAGTATTAAATATTTAAAAACAAGGATACATTAAATATATACAACTGCACACTAATTTAAAAACGGTATATATTGCATAAAATACATAAAATTATATAATTATGCATTATTTGTTTAAGGTGTATATCAAGTTTTATTCCTACTTTGCGTTTTTTTTTTGAGGAAGATTAGCCCTGAGCTAACATCTGCTGCCAATCCTCGTCTTTTTGCTGAGGGAGACTGGCCCTGAGCTAACATCTGTACCCATCTTCCTCGGCTTTATATGTGGGACGCCTACCACAGCATGGCTTGCCAAGTGGTGCCATGTCCGCATCCGGGATCTGAACCAGCAAGCCCCAGGCCGCCAAAGTGAAACATGTGCACTTAACCACTGTGCCACCAGGCTGACCCCCCTACTTTGCTTTGTTTAGGATGAATAATGTCTCTATTCTGCAGATAAGACTACTGGATGTTAATTAACTTACACCTAGGAAGTGATGCAATTAGGAAACCTATCTAGATCAAATGTTTTCTTTTTAATCATGCTATAATTTTCTATAATACTAGGCTGCATATTTTATTCGATCATTCTTTTATGGTTGGACATTCAAAATTTATCCTGTTATGTTTTGTTTGTTTAGATTCTAAGAATTATAAATGCTCAATCAAACTTTAGGAGCAGTAAAATTTTAATAAATTTTACTGATGTATTTACACAACAATTATTTTAATCATTTTCTTGTAATCTAAGTTGTGAATATGCAGAAAATAATGACACCTCCAAGTGCTTCAAAATTAAGTGTTCATTGCACATTTTGCCTTTGCAAATTGCTATAGGGTATAAAAGTAAAGACAAGAACTCAATTCTCTAAAAAATTGCACATGGAATAAAGATTTAATATTATTTGCAAAGATACATTTAATTTAATTCCTATTACAATTCTACAAACAATGAGCAAAAATGTAGGATAAAAGTGAATTTTAAGAAGGTTACTTAGGCAAGACTTTTGGAAAAAGATGAGTTTTCAGCTGCTTTTAGCAGAAGAGGAGGAGAAAATACTACTGGAAATCAGTGACATGAAGATATTTTCTTGTTATCACCAACTATGCAGGGTAAAAAAATCCCACGAACTATTAAAAGTAACTTCCTTATATACATTTTCTCAACATTTATGATAAATTTAATT
Source organism: Equus przewalskii (assembly GCF_037783145.1). Taxonomy (NCBI): domain Eukaryota; kingdom Metazoa; phylum Chordata; class Mammalia; order Perissodactyla; family Equidae; genus Equus; species Equus przewalskii. Next base: position 71,385,274 of record NC_091833.1, on the reverse strand, counting down.
TTCAAAAGTTATTATTTATTACCGTGGAATCATTTCCTGCAGTCCTTTTGAGCAAAGCTTTCATGGACAAATTTAATCATAGTACAGTAGTGTTTTCTCCTAGGCTATATTTGGAGCTTCTCCTCATTTGAAGCATATAATTTTTTATAAAAGATTACAGCTATGAAATAGCCTCCTGTTATAAGCAAATCATAATGATGAAAAATATCACCCCTATTTTGGTACCTGTATGAAATTACCAGCAGTATTTCATGTAGATGAAAAAGTATACATTGACATTTAAATCTATTATATATTATGCCCCTTTCTATATTTTTGATTTAGTAATGTAAATCTTCATACAACTTTGTTTTTTACTCTAGATATTATAATTACAGGGAATAAATTTTGCAGAATAAACTGGGGAAATTTTATTTCTGAAAACATCTTCTTCTGGGGGAGAATAAAGATTATATATTCTCATAACCACATAGAAAAATCTCAAGTTTTCAGTTGCTCTCAATCTCTTTATAGACTACCCCCTTCAAAAGATAAATAACAGGGGGCTGGCCCCGTGGCTGAGTGGTTAAGTTTGCGTGCTCCGTCCGCTGCAGGTGGCCCAGTGTTTCGTTGGTTTGAATCCTGGGCGCAGACATGGCACTGCTCATCAAACCACGCTGAGGCAGCGTCCCACATGCCACAACTAGAAGGACCCACAACGAAGAATATACAACTATGTACCGGGGGGCTGTGGGGAGAAAAAGGAAAAAAAAAAAAAATTAAAACATCTAAAAATAAATAAATAAATAATAATAAACTTTGCTTTTTAGGCAGAGTTTATGTTATACTCTAACATGCTGTGCTTAAATTGAGGCTTGGGGTACTGTCATCTGTAGTTATAACTCCAACAAGTCCTGCACTGTTGTTTTGTAGGTGTCCAGATGAAAGAACTTTCTGGGTCTCCGCAGCTCTCCTCATGATAAAGAGGTCAATTTCACCTTCAGATCTAACCTTCTGTTTGGCAATACTTGTTATGTAGGCTTTGGGAATAGATTTCTCTATAGAATGCTTGGGGTCTGTCATTGAGTAAAAGAAACAAACATTATCTTCAATAGAATCTGTGTTTGTGTGTAGAATAAGATAGGAATTGGCCTTCTATGTGTTTTTTTCCCTCAAGGCTTTTTCACCTGACTTCTGGTTCTGCCTTTTGAAAGAGCCTGTGAAAGTTTAATAAGCAGTTTGTGGAATCCTTAAGGAATGCAAGCCTTTTCGTGTTCTGCTGCTGAAATATAGAACTGATTCTCACTTGACGTCAGAAGTGCTACCTCTATTAATAAGTTGACAACTGTTCCCAAATACATCTTTTTGGAGAACATTTTTGAATTAGAGAAATAGACCAGAATAGAAATATAAACAAAACAAAAAGTAGAACAAGAGCCATTTTTGATTTTTCTACATTTTGCCTAGGGGCAATACAACACTTGGGAGCAAGTTTGTTTCTTTTAAACAACCTTCTCCCAAATTCCGTTTTTTTTTTTAATTCATAGAGTTTATTTATTAGAGCAGTTTTGGGTTTACAGAAAAATTGAACACAAAGTACAGAGAGTTCTCGTATATTCCCTCTTCCAACTTGCCTATGCCCACCCCTCAACAATTCTATCATTAACATCTCGCGTTGGTGTCGTACATTTGTTACTGAACCAATTTTGATACATTACACAAAAGTCAGTAGTTTAGAGTTCACTCTTTGTGTTGTCCACTTAAATGGGTTTTGACAAATGCATAATGTCATGGATCCACCAGTACAACATCATACAGATTAGTTTTACTGTTCTGAAACTCCCTGTGCTCCATCTATGTACCCCTTCCTCTCTTTCCTCCCCAACTCCTGGCAACTACTGATCTTTTTATTGTCTATAGTTTTGCCTTTTCTAATATGTCATATAGCTAGAATCATATAGTATGTAGCCCTTTCAAACTGGTTTCTTTCACTGAGCAATATGCATTTAAGTTTCCTCCATGTCTTTCACAGTTTGATAGGTTATTTACTTTTATCATAGAATAATATTCCATTGTATGGATGTACTATCATTTGTTTATTCATTCAACTATTGAAAGACATCTTTGTTGCATCAATTTTTGGCAATTATGAATAAAACTACTAGAGATATTTATGTGCAGGATTTTGTGTGGACGTAAGTTTTCAACTTATTTGAGTAAATATGTATGAGTGTGATTGCTGGATTGTAGGGTAGACTCTGCTTAGTTCTGTGGGAGCAAAACCCTGCCAAACTGTCTTCCCACTGAATCATTTTGTATCCCCACGAGAAATGAATGAGAGTTCCTGTCGGTCCATATCCTCACCATCATTTGGTGTTGCAAGTGTTTTGGATTTTAGCCATTCTAGTAGGTACGTAGTGCCACCTCATTGCTTTGATTTGCAATTCCCTAATAACATATGATGTTGAGCATAATTTCATATGCTTATTTGCAAACTGTATATCTTCTGTGAAGATTCAGATCTTCTACTTTTTAATTGGGTTGTTTGTTTTGTTTTTTTTCTTTTTTCTTTTTGGTGAGGAAGATTGGCCCTTGAACTAACATCTGTGCCAATCTTCTTCCGTTTTCTACATGGGATGCCACCACAGCATGGCTTCATGGGTGGTGTGTAGGTCCATGCCCAGGATCCGAACCCACATACCCCAGGCCACTGAAGCAGAGCACATGAACTTAACCACTACACCACAGGGCCAGCCCCCGGTTGTTTTCTTATTATTGAGTTTCAGGAATTCTTGCATATTTTGGGGATACAAATATCATTTTTTTAATCTTTAAAGTGTATCCCTCCAGCCTCTCATTCCATTGTTACATCTTTTTCTGAATTTGACCCTCGTACCACACTCTTAATAAGGTCCCTTGTGATTACACTGGACCTTCCTCCAGATAATCCTGGTTAGACTCTGCATCTCAAGATCCTTAACTTAATCACATCTGCAAAATTTGTTTTGTCTCATAAGTTACATACTTACAGCTTCTGGGGATTAGGACCTAAACAGCTTTGGAAGGCCCTTATTCTGTCTACCACAGTAACCTTCCTTGTTTCCAGTTTTGCTATTTAAACCTCTCAAACTCCTTTAAATTCAACTGAAATATCACTTCCATGCTGAAATTTCCCTGAACCATTTAATGGGATTTATTTTCTCCTTCCTTTATACAATGTGTACTTTTTTTCTGGACATATTATTTATATTTGTTTGGACTCACTAAAAAGTCTCTTAACTCTTCTTGTTGTCTTTAGTATTACTTCCTTTTTTTTTTTAAAGATTGGCACCTGAGCTAACAATGGTTGCCAATCTTCTCTTTTTTTCTAAAGATTGGCAATTGAGCTAACAACTGTTGCCAATTTACTTTTTTTTCTTTCTGCTTTTTCACCCCAAATTCCCCCAGTACATAGCTGTATATTTTAGTTGTGGGTCCTTCCAGTTGTGGCATGTGGGATGCCACCTCAACGTGGCCTGATGAGCAGTGCCATGTCTGCGCCCAGGACCTGAACCAGCGAAACCCTGGGCCACCTCAGTGGAGCGTGCAAACTTAACCACTGGGCCCCCAGTATTACTTCATTTTAGTCATCTTTACTCTCTCATTGTCATACAATCTTGAAAATACTTATTCATTCAACAAATATTTATTGTGCCCTTATTATGTGACAAGTCCTGTGATAGGCACTAGGAAAAATACAGTAAGCAAAAGAGACACATTTCTTGTCTTAACAGAACTTACAAGTCACTAAAATATTTAATTATAATATGGGGTAGATTTAATGGAGATAAGATGATATGAAATAATAGGGTGGAACTGAGCTGGTCTGTTTGGGGCAGGAGTGGTGGTAGTGATGATGCATGGAGGTTAGGGGAAGCTTAGACTGTTACAAGGATGTTAAAGTGATACTTGAAGCTTGAGAGATGTTCCAAGCAGAGAGAACGGCATGCAGAGAGGCTGTGGGGAAGCAAAAATTTTCAGGGAACTAATAGATCAGAGTGACTGAGTATGAAGAAAAAGAAGAAGGCATGGAATGGGGTTTCGGATGTAGGCAGGGGCTAGATCTCAAAGGACTTTTTAAGCCATGTTACTAGTTCATAAAGGTACCTGTGGGTTTTAAGTAGTGAAGTCCCATTATTATATCCAGACTTTAAAAGGGATCACTATGATAATCACATTCCTCTTCTAAAAATATTTGATATTTCCTTATAGTCTGATTATTTTCTACAACAATTTTTCATAATACCTTCTATATATCCCTACTGGTTAAGAAGATTTTTTTCATGATTTCCTGCTAGCAGTCTGCTTTTGTTTTAAAGAATCAACTTCTCAAATTTTCTTGAAGAAAAATTTATTGAGTATAGAATTTTAAATTGAGGGGGAGGGGAGCGTCAGATGCTTTGCTACCTGTGCAAACCTCTATTACACAACTTGTTGCTTTGTGTTGAGCTTATCACTTTACCAGTTTTCTCAAATAGGCAGCAAAGAGCTCAGAAAAGATATTTTAGTCATGTGTGTATACTGAATTCCCAGAAACATAGTAGGTGTTCAATTCATGTAAATTAAATGGAAATACTTAATTCAATTGAAAATATTACGTGAAAACATTTGCTTACACTTAATGCAGGGAACTGTATTTCACACAGAAATAGAATTATATCAGAAAGAATTTGGATATTTGTTCTCTTGTTTATTGCCATAGTAACAGTGCACTCTTCAGTGTGTCCTTATAATATTCACCAGTTTTCCACTTTGCTGTCTTTAAAAATAGGAAGAAAACATACGGTCCATCTGAACAGAAAAGAAAACAATAAAGACAGGATTAAATATAATTTAAAATAACATATGCAATCATTTTTACTGATGTCACCATGTCCAAAACAGTAAAAGATGTATTTTATAGTATAATATCATTAGTCTGAAATCTCATGGGAAAATTTATGACATCTCAAACATATTAACCACTCAGCATGATGATTTTGAGATTTTATGACTCTGTTTCAATAAGAAACCATGGTAACTTAGGTACTGGATATCTTTTCTGACAATCTCACCAACCTCAGGTTATCTGTAGATCTTAAGTTCCCTCTTTATAATGTCCTGCCTCACTAATGCCAGGCCAATACAGCTGTTGTTCTTTTCAGAAGGATACTTCCACCCAAAATTACATGAATTAATGTTAACATGTTTGTTACATCTAATTTGCTACGAGTCTGATTTGAAAGACTATTTCTCATTTTATAACATACGTAAGATCAGGAACAAGTAAATTTAAGAGATTGATTTGGCACTATATTTCACAAAGAGAAAAAAATGTGAGTCTCCACAGGGCTATTGAAGGAAGGGAATGAATGTTAAGCATACATGTATAAGTACGAATATATGTGTGCAGCCATGTATATATGTTTTTATGTGCATACATATATAAATTGTGCTATACATATACATATATGCACACAAAATAATTAACATTCAAATTAATAGTATGAGACCGATGAATTAAGCATAATTCACATAAACAATTATCTACCTTGTCCATAGGGTAAATATTTTCCTATTTCGGTGAAGGTAAAAAGAAAAAAAATGAGTAGTTATTATATGCTTATTTATATTATAATGAAGAAAGTCTCCTTCCAATAACTTTGCCTCATATTCATTGACTAACCAAGTTCAAGGAGTGAGAGAGGTACCAATATATGCTAGAAAGCCCAGAGATTATGGGGCCAGGCACGGTACATTTGCCCTCATGCAGGTTTCATAATTGCTTCATATATAAAGTGTGGATGATGATGATTGCTGCCTTGTAGCACTAGCTGTTAATGAGGATTAAGAGGAAAACTGATCAGAGGATGATTTTCCTCTTGAATTTGAGTTTAAGGAACAAAGAGATTAAAATTATTTGAGAATAAATCATAATCTCCAATATAGCTGTGGCTTTCGTGTAATGCTGCTTTTAATATAGACAGAAAAGAAAGTTGCCTACATGATGTAAATTGAAATTTGCCAAAAATGTTTACCCAGACTTTACAAAATATTACCCACAACAGCAGTGATAGCGAGAGAAACTTTCACACATATTATTTAATTTTTGGGTTTCAAGACCTTGTAGCCTCTAACAAATTGATAATCCATTACGTTCGTGTCATGTCTTAAAATTTATTTATTTTACTCTTTACTCAAATCTGTGATTTAGGTATTCTAAAGAATTATTCCAAAGTTGTAGGCCTGGTCCCTGTTACACCTGAGATATGAACCCAATGATTTTAAGTCCAATGAGCATGAGCAGTGGTCTTTTCACAGTGCCATGACTCACTGAAAATGATATCTGGAAAGGTTTTCTCCCACGAAGAATTCAAAGCAAATTAAATTGGCTTTATCAGCAAAGATATATCCCAGGGTAAATGGACATGAGGAGGTTATGATGGGAAGTCGCATCAAGAAAATTCCACATTACAAAGAAAAGTTCTAGAAGGCAAGTGTGAATAAGAGTGTCAATTATTGGGAGGAACACTATGTTATTACCTGATATCCCAGAGCTGGGAAGGACCTAAATGAAAAAAAGTAAGACAAAAGGGTCACTAAGGAACACTTAAGGATGCTTTGTGGTCTGATTTTCTTTCAAACTCATGTTTCTCTGTTCCTTGAACTGCATTTTATAATTAATCATTGATTCAATCATTCATCCAACCAACACTTACTATGTATCAGGCACTGTTCTAGATACTGGGACTGCATCTGTGAACAAAAAAGATGAAGGGTCCTGCTCCCTTGAAGATTAAATTGTAGTTGGAAATATTAAAATGCTTATAAATCTCTCATAAACTTCTTTACTTTTCACTTCTGACCCTCTACCTTCAATGCTCTTCCCTTCCTCTTCACTGTAATATTCTGATGAGTTCTCACATCTTTCAGGAAGCCTTTCTGAATCTTACAATCTGGATGATATTCCCATATCTTATTTTTTTTTTTTTTTTGAGGAAGATTAGCCCTGAGCTAACATTTGCTGCAATCCTCCGCTCTTTGCTGAGGAAGACTGGCCCTGAGCTAACATCCGTGCCCACCTTCCTCTATTTTATACGTGGGACGCCTACCACAGCATGGCTTGCCAAGTGGTGCCATGTCCACACCCGGGATCTGAACTGGCGAACCCCGGACCACCAAAGTGGAACGTGTGAACTTAACTGCTGCGCCACCGGGCCGGCCCCTGATATTCCCTTATCTTATGTGCCTCTAATATTATGCTTAACATATTTCTTTACTGTTATCAGGTTTTTTTTTTTCACTTGTAGGCAGAGTCTTGGTCTTTGAATGTGTATCACCCATGCCAAACCCAATGTCTTACACACCCATGCCATATAGATTTGTTTAATGAAAGAATAAGCTTCCTTTACAAATATGTCCAAAAGCTATCCTTGACTTATTTTGCATATATATATGTAAAAAATATATATATGTGATTTGCTGATAGAATTTTGGTAAATGTTTAGCCAAATTTTCCAGTGTATTGTTCTTTATTGATCAAATGACTAGATGTCTGCTAAATTTTGACATCAACTTGAAACTATGCAGCTATGTTTTTCTCTGACCTTGAAGACCCTTGAAATAAAAAAAGGAATATGTAAAATAGTTATACTAAGAGAAACATAAGAAAGCATGATATTCACAGTTAATATAACTAGCACTAAATACTGTTCTGTCCACACTTTTAAATTCCTTATGTAGTAAGAGTAAGGTAATAGTTTGTGAATTAAATCCCCCTTCCACACACACACACACACACACACACACACACACACACACACACACACAGAGCTAATGACTGACATTCTTACTATCATTTCCAAAGATTTTGAGCAACACATTAGCCCAAAGATAATAAAAAAGAATAAATTCTAAACCCATTAGGGAGAAAAATTACCTATGGAGCTGGAGCTGATCTGATATACCCAGCAAAATTGGGGACAGCAACTTGAATAATGATCCGGAAGACTGACAGAGTGATTGATAGACTTCTATAAACCCATGGGGAGTGGAGAGGATTTCTTTGCTCTCTGTCTGGTGTCGCAGCAACCGGCATGATTCCTTTAATCTGCTGCTGAAGTGTATTAGAATATATGATGAATTACCATGGATTTTTCTTCCTTTTCTCACTGTTGGTTTTATAAAAATAGGGAAAATACACTATTAGACATATACATTAAACCGTCATCTTGTATTTAATAATTATCTCTTTTCTCAGTGATTTCTTTACTTATTATCTATCACTCCTCACCAGCTTAGTGAGTTTTATTTTGTTCTGCTTAAAGAGCAGACACTTAAATAGTCGCTCGGAGCATCTATTACCCTATTCTTCACCCTTCCCTTCACAATATCACTAACAACCTTAGTTCTTCAGAAGCTGTGCGTCGAGTGGATAGAAGAACATTCCTGGACTGACTTTGCTGCTCTGTGACCTAACAGTTGGGTGACCTTGGCCAAGTCACTTACCTTTTCTGCATTTTCTCACTTGTGGAATAAATACCCTGCAGTATCCTAATGAAGACTGAATAATGCTGCAAGCAAATCAGCTGGAACTCTGTAAGCACCCAGAAGAGTTAATTCCTTCCCTGTTCATAAGTATAGCTCTTTTGCTGACTGTTTTTGGATTGTTTATTTTTTATTATAATGGCAAGCAAGGAGAAAACAGAGATTATATTTGAACCCTAATTTTATGTATGAAGAACCATAGTTACTAGCCCAAGTTCACTTAGCTAGAAAGGCCTAGAGACAACAATCTTAGATTATAGATTTAGATTATAATCTGGGTAATATGGCTCCTACAATTCCTAGAATTTTAGATTAATAAAGGGGAATAGTGGGAGGAAACAAATACATTTAGGTGCCTACTCCATGCCAGGTTTTGTGCCAAGCACTTAATTTCCATGATTTTATGTAAGCCCCACCACAACCCTAAAAGGTGGATACTTATTTCAAGAGTAAATTTAGGCTCATGGAGGTTAACTTGTCATTGCTCACCTAGCCAACATGTGGTGGATTTTAGATTAAAGTCCAAGCAACAGTGACCTTAACATCTATATTCTTTCTATCTTATGATGCTGCCTTTTGTGTTTGGAGGGATCTTAGGAATAGTTTATGTCAACCTTCTCCTTTTAGATGAAGTTTGGTCTAAGGAAATCAGCTTATTCAAGGCAAAGCCAAAATTGTCTTCTCAAACTTTGTCTCATATGTGTTCACTCATTTTTTTTTAACTTTTATTTGACTTATGCTTTCTTATAACCATATTTACATATTTCAACCATTTTTCTTTATCTCTAAAATCCCTCATTATTTTTGAGCATACATGTCCTAAATCACACTTTATATCAAGAAGAGATCACTGGGTTCTAGCTCTCAGTTGACCTCCAGTATCCAGTAACATGTAACTCAGTGTCTTCAGCTCCTTCTCATATTGCCTTTAATTGTGAAGAATGCTAGTGAATTACTTTAAAGTACTCTGTCAAGAATTGTGACAAAAGTGATCATAGCTGCATATATTTAATAATAGCCTTGACAGAACCTCTTAAAACTACTTCAAGTATATTATACAAAGAAATATGATGGTTATTTAAAAATATATATGTATATATAATTCATTCTTTTTATCAGAGAGTCTATATTTGCCAGAGAGTCTATATTTTTTAGTTGCCCCATCAAAACACTTCCATTTTTTTCTTCTATGTTATGTTTTTTGAATTTCCAAAAACTATCAACCTTTTCCGATCATCTACTCTTTGGCCTGAGTACCTTAGGAATACTCTAGTTCTTCAAAATAATAGCCAAGTTTTAAATGTGGCCCTCTTCTCAGATATGTGAAATATTGTTATCATAATGGCCGACATAGATGACATCATTTTACCATCATAATAGAATTGAGAATTCTTAGTTCTGTCAACATAAAAGTGGCACTAGAAATTTCATTATTTATAGTAGGCACAAAATGGATATAACCAAACACATTTCAAAGATTATACCTGATCTTAGGATGTCTTGAAACAATGACATCTTTGGTAATTCCTTTATGATAGATAAAACCTTGCAGGAATATACGTGGCCATGAGTAGAAAGCAAGTTTGCTGTCATTGAGACTGGAAGCTATCAGCATCGATAACTTTTTGTATGTAGCCACCCAAGACTCCCCACACCATCTCTGCTGTAAAGACACCCCTTGCAGCATTCTTACTTCTTTTTCCCATTCACTTTCAGGATATATAATTGACTCTCGCATAAACTCCACTAGACAAAGTAAGGTATTCATTCAATATGACTTTTAAAATTAATGATAAAATACAAACTGAAATGCTGAGGACTCAGTAAATACTGTCCTTTCCTCTGTCTCTCATAAATTTTAGTGCAATGAATTCTTCAGTAGCACATTTATCAGTGCCCCAGCACACAGTGAGGGCAGGGAATCAGTACTAAGCATTATTTCTTTAGAATGGGTCTTGCTCAAGATATAAGTTCAATACATGGTGACTGAATCAGTCTGTGTATGGTTATAGCACTTCATTCATCTATATGTGGGTATATAAAGATCTATATATGACTACATGTTAATGCTACTGAAAGTACTTGAATATACTCCCTTCAATAGATATTTAAGCTTATTCTAAGAAATAATACATTATGGATTAGTTAGGATATCACTTTTATTTTCAACGATGATCTTTTATTTATTTGAACAGAGGTCTATTTATGTCAAAACTTTATATTTATGTAGCTGCATTCAAGTTTCAAGTTAATTTCACAAACATTCCCCATTTGATCTTTCTAATATATCTGCAGAAAAGAAAGGTAGATACTAGTATTCTTATTTTACAAGTAAGGAGAGGAAGATTGAAGTAATTTGAACCCATCTGTTTATTGGTGCTAAGGCAGTGAATAGTTATTTTTGCAGCAAGTTAATCTCCCAAGTATTTACATTTAGAAAATTCACCAAAATATTTTTTATATATAAACACATGTGCTTATTCACTATGTCACTGAGCGTGTATCAGAGAGGTGAATTTTGGATCTTTCCAGAAGGTTCTTTTCTAAATGGATATGTAATATCGTTATTGTAGAAATCAGCAATAATTTTTTTTTCCGTAGTATCAATCTCCTTCCTTCAGATTCTTTGTGCTGAGATAACACAGCATCCCTCTTGAGTCAGGACACAGTCGTTGCATATTCTGTGAAGAAGATATAAGCTGCGGACAAATGAGAGCCACTGCTGTTTTATCTGGCTTCTTAGAGATAAGCACTCTAAGGTCAAGATAGGTTTTTATGCTCCTGTGCTCTTTATTAATTGCTTTAAATTATGATAAGAGGTCAAAACACACGGGTCCTTCTAAGTTATTTCGTAATTATTATATGTATCTGCCTGTGTGTGTGTGTGTGTGTGTGTGTGTATGTGTGTATACATAGAACATCTCAGAGGAAAAAGGCAGAAAAAAAAGTACTATATATAATGAATTCAGAGACAAGAAATGAGAAAGGAGATAAGATTCTTTGACAGCCAGACTGGTATTTATTAAAGTACTGTTTGTGGCCATATTAGAGGCAGTTTGTCAGTTTGAAGAGCAAAAATCCAAAATCCATAAAACTGTTTTTGTTCACAGCCTTAAACAAATCTGAAATGTAAGATTAATTCTTATTTGCATAGAAATCCCATTATTCATGCAATTAATGATAATTATGTTCTCTAAAGTTATGCATGTCCTTTGAAGGGCTGCATTGGTTTGTTTGTCTGCAAATATCTAGCTAATAGGATCCAGTTTGTCTCACCTAATATATTTTCATGCTACTCATAACATTATTAAATTTATAATTTTGTTTTTATGCTTGTGCTGCATTATATCCCCAATCCTCAAAAATGGACTCATGACTAAAAAGTGGTTCACTGAAGCATAAAAAGTAATGAAAAGAGTAACATAAATAGTACAACTCAAAATAACATCATAAGCAAAAAGTGAACTGGTCTCCAGTGGTGAATATGGAATGCAAATCTGTATATGCTGGGACACATAAATCTGCAAGTGTCATGATTTCACATATGCAGTGGGAAAAGAAAAGTGCAAATAAGAAGTACATTTATGAGTATCTTAAAAAATTGAATTATATTTGACTGGAGATTAATTTACTGCTATTCCCCAGTTCATTTTCTGTTATAAAAACTTGTCAAACAGGGGCGTGACATTCTGGCAGGAGTATTTCTTGAAGGATTAATGGAGGCATTCCCTCTGCTTCCTTGTGAGGTCACCAGCTTGTATTCTGAGAGGTATCCTGTCTCCTAGACCACATGAATAAGGGAACTCCCTCACTTTAGAATCATCTACAAAAAGTCTAAGATCATACAGAAAGAGAAGAAAAGAAGAAAGAAGGGAAGAAACGGAGAGGGGAGACAAGAAAAAGGAAGGAGAGGACTGGGAAGGGAAAAGAAAAAGGAGGTCAGGAAAGGCAGGGCTTGAAAGCCCCTGATCTTGTCTGAGGAGTAGGTAGAAAATGCCTTCATTTTAGGCTCCAGAAGCCTGCATGGATCCTGGCTAACTGCTGAGCTATTGTTTTCATTTCCCATGAAGAGATCTGCCTCCAGGTAAACTCCAGTCCTTTGATTTGAACATCTAGTTGCAATGAAACCGTCCTGTAAGCTAGAGGTGATACCTAAGTTTGTGTCTCATTGTCTGTGTCTGACCCACCATCCTTTGGTTCGAGGCACTTTCTAAGCTCCCCCAAGAGAGGGGAGTTTAGATACTAGGTTTCCTGGTAGGGTGGTGGTGGTAGTGGTGGCACTCTCTCATTGCAGGGTCGGGGGTGAGGGGAGCTGGAGACAATAAGCTGGAAACTATCATTTGACCTGGGGCATCTGTGAACATAGGGTTCCTATTTTAAAGCCATGATTCTTTTATTCTTGACCTGGTAAACTAAGGGAGATGCTTTTTATAACATGCATAAAATAATTTCCGTGCAGTAAAACTGATTAATTTTGTAGCTAAAGTTCAGAAGAGACCAAAAGTAGGGGAAGTATTTAAGGTTTTATTCTTAATAGCAAAAACAGCTTAGAAAACTGTACAGCCAACTGCAATATTAATGAGAACTATGCTCACGGAGAAAGCAGAAGAAGCTATTGTTAAAGATCTTTTATTGAATGATATTTTAGAATGAGCCATAATATTAATTATGTATTAAAGGAAGACGAGTAATTACTACATGGTAGGTGCCTGCAGATATTTTGCTAAACAATTGAATGAAACCAACTGTGCAGTCTATGAATAAATTCTTGGCTTATGCACAGTATGGATATGAGAGAATTGCAGTTGATGATTTTTATTCTGCTTATCAATGAGGACCTTGCACTATAAGATAGGAGATTTTTTTATTTGATTACCACTTATTTTGTGGCCTTGGCCTTTGTGGTTGTGGCCTTGCAAGGAGAGTTGGGAAAAAGGAGAAGAGTTATTCTGTGAACCAATTTGAGTGGACTTTAATACTAATCTACATATGATTTCATTCACAGTGAATATTTTGTGAATATTGATATGCCTCCCAACTTCAATTTCATGTATCAAGAAACAGTAAAAATGTGAATTCAGTCCCATCATGGCTACTAAATCTGTCGCTTAATGAAAAAGTGGGTAGTGAGTTCCAGAATTTTCTTTTTCATATTAATGTACTCCCTCTGTGCTGGGTAAGGTAAAAGCCTACATGACTTTTTGAAATTCTTGTTGATGTTAATACACAAACCTAAATATTGACCCTAAATATTGTCTCTAAGTAACATTCACATATTTCAAGTAACTTCCTCAGTAGCATATCAACCATATATATTGAGAATGTTAAATTACTTAGGCCCACCCTTCAAAGCTGAAATAACAAAATGTTTAATGTTGAGGATTAGATATCAGAATTTCTTAAGTTGATTGTGCAGCAAATTCTTCACATATGATATTTTGATTAATTTCCTTTCGGTTGAAAACATTTTTCACTTGTTGAAGAAATACATCAATGAGATAATATTAAGTGAACTTAAGAAATCACACTAAAACACAGTAAGAGAACATACAGACAAGAAATCTAGAATTGAATCAAACTAGAGTAGATTAGGAATTCATCCATTGATCTTCAAAGATGCAGGGTACATATCCATTACTCTCATCTTTAAAATTAATTTAGAAAATAAATAATTTTAAACTGAGTAGTTATAAGTCCTTAGCTAATTTCATTTAGCCATTATTGAAGCCAAAAGTACTCCTAATGTTTAACATTAATGCTGATATCTTATCCACTAACTGCCTGTCTTGTTGAAGACTCCGGACTTCAGAGAGGGGAATAGTAGAGAGGAGGAGCAATTGAACAATAGGGAGTTCTTGGTCCAAAATCCAGCCATTATTGAGATAGGTAACAAAATCATCTCCAGCTTCAGGAGCTGCCTTAGAACCAAACCCCAAGGCAGGCCTATGAACTCATAGTGAGTGCTGTTCCATTCAGGGCCAGTGGGGCTGGCCTGCAAAGTATTTGTTACAGGCATATGAGAAGATAAATACAGAAATTGAGAAGAAGAGTTCGGAATCTCTTACAGTAATTTGACGACCTATTGCATCCAAGCATGTGATCAGTGGACTCACTTCACTGAGCAGGTTTAAGGCTAGTTTGGGTGAACTTCATCTTGTGGAGTGAGTCGACGTGGGGTGAGATGTTTACATGCAATAGGATCACAATGCAACACGTGGTATTTTAAAGTTAGTTTGTAAAGAATAACTCAAAAGGATGTGAATATCAGAGAAAACATGTCATTTGTTTATTTTTTATGCTTTGTTATTTCTGCATCATTTTGTTTTAATTAAGCCTGGCTTTTAATTTGTAGTTTAACAGTATTAGGTCAAATAAGGAAGTGATATTTATATTATTTATTGTCACTCGTAATTTACAGGTGATGAAACATTCTTCATTGAACTACTTTTTCAAGAAAAGATAAAACTTTTCTAAATGTTGCAGAATGGTAGTGTAAAAAAAAACCCTGAACTTCGGTAAAGACAATCTTTATTTAAAAGGACAATTGCCATAGTGGGAAGAGGGCTATCGCAATAGGGAGAGGGAGATTATTACAACACAGAGAACCTTCTGACCATAAGATCTGCAAGTCTCCAACATCAGGCAGAAAGGAATTTTCCTTTTATAGGGATGAGTAACAAGGCTAGAAAGAACTGAGTGTGGAGGAGGGGAATGAATGGGTGTTGTGATGATCGGACAGTTGATCAGAAAATGTCCACCTTGAGATCAGGGATTCTTGATTCTCCGTAGGGGCTGATATGAAAGGGTTGGTCCACATTCTGATGCTGGCTCAGGCTGGCCATGGGTCAAAATTTAGTGCAGTTCAGTGTGCTCTGAAGAGAGGAGAAACTTAACTAAACTTTACTCAAGTAAAGTTAGTGGGTATTTTGTCCAGATTGGTCAGAAGTATAGATAGTTCCGCTAATCATGGATGAGATTAAAAAATGGGAATTTAGAAGGTCTGTGTTTAGCCTTGTCACAGATAAACAAGACAGGGGCATTCTTGACTCATCTAAATCATATGAGAAAGAGTGGTTCTTTGCAGTAAGTTGTCTTACAGAAGCAAAGGATGAGGGGATTTCTTAACAATCTCTGTTTTCCAGGAGCACAGGGCTCAGGTGAAGTTTAACACTGTCAATTCCCCTACTTGCCTAAGCCAAATGAACATCATTCATTGCTGAACAACTCAGAGGTGATTGTAAACCAGAGTGGAGCAAAGCAGGTTCTGAGAAATAGGCTTCTGAGGACTCTCGTTGAATTGTTCCTGTAAAATCAGTTAAATCATCTGTTGAGAGGTGTGGCAAAGGTAAGTTGTGTTGGGTTCAGGCATCTTAAAAGAGGGGGATGTATAAAATTAAGAAGAGAAATATTAATGTAAAAGGTTGTATTAAAGAGTCGAAAGTTGAACCCTGGAAGATAACCAATCTGGTGAATCCCAAGAGTTTGGTGGATAAAGATCTTTCAATTATGCACCACTGCTCCTTGAGTTTCTTGAAGCTAAGATGTTGATGTACCTGGTGATGTTGTCCAGTTATCTCTCCTATAAGGGCATGCATGACCTGAGCATTTTACCAGACTTCCTTGATGACCCACGCAGCATATTGTCCAGGGAGAAATCTGGGCCACGCATGTTCAACTGTGGTGACGAGTCCTTCAAGGTTGTCAAGTCTTCAGAATTTAGCTCATAGTATTTTTTTTTATATGTTGGGAGAAAAGGCCCACTACAAAGTAACTCAGAGTCCAGATAAGGATCTGATTAGTTAAGTTTTAGTTCTTGATGACATCAAGTTAGGAAGGAGGGAGGAAAAATTGGGAGTGTTAGTTGGGGTTATAACCAAATGTTCATGGAAATTGGAAGAATTGAAAATATTGTTAGGGTTGACAATGCATGGCAGATAAAAGGATACAGTCCAGTTTACATGTAGGAGAAAAACTTGTTTTTCATACCCATCAGTTACTTATAATTTGCAAAGTGGTGCAAAATAGCTCAAAAACAATTAGGCCCAGAATATGATAACTCATATGGTTGTGCTATAGTTTTCCACTGAACACAAAATTTCTGTCTGTAATCACTCTGCTTTTGATTAAAGATGATGTCAAAGATTATTCTAGATCATAAATTAGGGCTTCTTTCATTAGATTTGGCCTTTTATTTATGTAGATGTAGTGAGAATGGTGATTCACCCTTATAGGGCTTTTTCAATATACTTTCTTGGAAATTTTCATAAGAAATCTCTGATTGGGGTTTTGAGATCCTCTTGAGGCCAGGAAGCCAAGCCAAGACCTTGCCATCAGATTTCGCCCACACTACCTATAGATTTGGGTGAACTTCTCTCTTCTTGAAGTCCCCCAAATATCCTGTTTCCTGTGCCTATAAGGAAATGATTTCCCTTACCCGTAAGGCTGGGAGCTCTGTAAATTAAATACTTCACTAGTCGTCCTAACAGGGCTTTGTGAGCATTGCCTCCATAAAGCCAACTTTAACTTCTTAAAAGTGTCTGGTCATATCTGATCGAAAGAATTAATCTCAAATATGACATTTGAGTCAAAACTTTGGTTTATTACCAATGTTTCCAATTATGTCTTGTTAACAAAGAAGACAGATTCTTATTGAAACTAAGCAAAATTATATTGCCATGAAATAAGAATATTAATCACTAAGAGTTTCCAAAATCTGAGGGATCCAATAAAGAGAGAAGGATAAATGTTTCATTTCTGTTTACAAGAGCATAGTCTACTAAATCGTTAGGGGTTATAGAGATCATAGGAGAAAAGAGAAAGGTGTCCCTTATATCCAGAAAAGAGGATATTAAAGTATAAGCAACATTCCAAGCAAAACTCATAATCATCTTTCATCGGTTCATTCATTCCTATGTAATTAATTCATGTTCTGATTGATTCAAGGTTAACAGTCTCAAGAACACATTTGCTCATACACTAGAATCCTGGAAATCTTGACTCAGGCCAATGGTTTGATCTCAAGGTTATTCAAGCAATGCCACCTGAAGCCTATGCCCAAGAGTACCTGGTAAACTCACGTTCGAAGCATCTCTGAGACAGTTTTTTTGTGAAGGCAAAGAATTCTGATCTGAGCTGATTTGAAAGTACTTTCAGGGAAGCATGAGAGTAAAATAAAAAATGTGCAGATGACAAAAGATTTAAAATAGTCATAATTAACTTACTATTAATAATTTTCAAAAATGAAAGCTAATGAAAGTTCGTTATAAAAATATTGCAACTGACAAGCAAATTTGCTTGTTTTGTGGCATGCAAAACAAAATAAAACCAATCAAAAATCAAAGTGAAAATAAAATATTTTAAAAGTATAAATAAGATGAAACATGATCACGAATAACCTTAGCACACAAGTGAGAAAACCTTGTTTTCTACAGTAATTAAGGTCATGATAAAGTAAAAATAAACACAAGGAACTATTCTGATATGGCAGAGAATTTTTTCCTTCTATGCAAATTATTCAGAAGGCAAAGATATACCTTTTATAACCTCTTACTAAGAGCTGACAGATAATTCAAGAAAATTTGTCATTTTAGTAGAATGAAAAACATATTCTAGTTGTGCATTAATATACTATTTTATACAAAAGCCCTTTTCAAAAAATTCTTATAAATAAACCATCAACCCTTGATAGCTTTGAGCATACTAAATAAAATTGCCTTTCTGTGGGACTTCTACAAGTTTCTATACCCATTCAGGTTTTGTCCTATGCTTCCCTATTTCTCATATGGAACAACTAATCATTTTACTTTAGGACTAAACCCCTTCCTTTCCCTTAACAAAAACACTTCCTGCATACTTTGCATAGAAAGTTGTTCTTCCCTGTCACTATTTCTTCTAGCAGAGTCTGATTAACATGTATTGATTATAAATTTTAACTATATTAATTTCTATTTCACAGAGAAAACCATAAAGTGGATTAACTGTGAACTGTGGCATTTTGTAATAGAGCTTAGGAATATACATCTCCTAAATTTTTATAACCACATATGTCCTCATAATATAACTTGTCTATGTGACCAAAAACAAACACATTCTTAACAGACCTAAATACATAGAGCCTTAAAATTAGGCTTAGTAATTTATGTTTGTGTTTTATCTTACATATAAATGATTTAGGTATTTAAAGAACAGTGATTAATTAATCTAATTTAATGTTAGTCTAAGATTTTAAGTTACCAAAAGATCTTGGAGATTATATCCTCACACTGACATACCATAAAACCTAATTACTGTTGAAATAAAGTTTGTCAAAATAATGGTTCAGTTTGATTAATCATAAACTTACATTTTTCATAATCTTAAACATCTAGTAGATGTAATGTAAGTGTGTGTAATTTTAAGAAGAACATATCCAAATAAAAAATATATATATGATTGTATTAGCCTTAATTTCTGGGAATTTTAGGAATATTCAATTTATATAAGCATTTATTACACTCTGGTTTCTCTTCAGACCGTATAAATCTTTCGCCCTTTACTAAAGCATTTATTTATCTCTAAGCCAATCAGAATAGAGTTCCTTTAAGAAATGTTGTAATTTAATTTGGTAATACCATTCAGAGTTAGGAAAATATTACGCATACATAACATACATACATGCATACTGTGTTAGTCTGCTCAGGCTGGCAGAACAAAATACTCTTTGTGGTGACCCTGCCCACACCGCTCTCTGTAGGGGCCTTGTCCCTGGAGCTCTTTCAAGGGGCAGCCCCGCCCGCTGAAACCAAGGAGGTGGTTCCACCCTCTGAAATGGAGGAGGAATCAGCCTTGCCCTCTGGGTCTGTGATGGCAGTGGCAGCCCTAATAATCTCTGAATTCCCTTCAGAGTCATTCTTCACTCATTTAAAGGATACCTCATACATGTTCACAACTGGATAACTTCACGGACCTGTCTTGTAGAATCCCAGAAGTCTGACAGTCTTCCTTCATTCTGCCTTGTTTTCTCTGTCCCCTATCGTTCCAGCTGGCGGAACAAGTGTTTTGCTGGTATAATCCCATCTCTGTTCCTGGCTGCTGCTGAGACAGCTAATTAAATTCATGAGTTGCACCCATGATCCCTTTATCAAATGATTGCTAAGCCACACTCACAGTGTTCTCTTCAGAAGCTTCCTCATTTCCTGCAATATGAGTGGGCTGAGAATTTTCCAAATCTTCAAGTTCTGGTTCCTTTTTGCTTAGCAATTCCTTCAATTTATCTCTCCTCTTGCATTTTACCATAAGTGGTAAGGAGAAACCAATCCTCTCCAATACTTTGCTTAAAAGTTTCCTCAGCTAAACATCCAAATTCATTACTTGCAAGTTCTACCTTCCATAAAACACTAGAAACCAACTCAGTCAAGTTTTTTGCTACTTTACAATGATCAACTTTCTTCCAGTTTCCGATAACCTGTTCCTCATTTCCATCTAAGACCTCACCAAAATCACCTTTACGTCCGTATTTCTACCAAGTCTCTTCAGCATGATCTATGCTATTTCTAGCACGCACCTCAAAACTCTTCTGGCCTTTACCCATCACTCAGTTCTGAAACCACTTCAATGTTTTTAGGTATTCAGAATAACAGCATCCTACTCCACAACATCAAAATCTGTATATTAGTCTGTTGGCTGGCATAACAGAATACCACAGATTAAGTGGCTTAAACAACAAAAATTTATTTTCTCATAGATCTGGATGCTATGAGTCCAACATCAAGGTGCAGACGTGGTCAGGTTCTGGTGAGAGCTCTCTTGCTGGCTTGCAGACGGCTGCCTCTCACACAGCCTTTCTTCCATGTGTGCATGAGGGGAGAGAGAGAGTGAGAGAGAGAGAGTGTGGGCACATGCTCTAGTGTCTCTTTCTCTTCTTGTAAGAACAGCAGCCCTATCAGTTAGGGCTTTACCCTTTTGACCTCATTTAACTGTAATTACCTCCTTAAAGGCCCTATCTCCAAAGACAGTCACATTGGGGTTAGAGTTTCAATACATAAGTTTTTGGGGGGTCACAATTCAATTCATAGCACATACATACATATATATATATGTGTGTGTGTGTGTATATATACAAGCACATATGTACAGACTGACACAAATACAGAGCTTATAGATTCAAATCTAAAATTTCAGTTATGAGTCACACATAAACACAGAAATACAAAGCTCACTGGTTTATGGAAAAGGACTGGCTCTTATCTTTGCTCCAGCTTTATATTATTTACCAGGATTGTGTTTCTGGCAGATGGGACAATTTGATATTACCTGCTCAATATAAAATTTGAAGAATCTTCACTAACATTTGTGGAGGAGACCTTTAAGATTTTTTTTTGCTCTGGTGTATAATCTTATTTGGTCTGTAGATTAAATTTTGGACAAGGGACCAAGGAGAGAGAAAATGGCTGTCTAGATGTTTCCAAAGCTCATATAAATAGACAAAATATCTAGCCTGTTTCCAATTAGCTTCTTCAGTCTCAAATGGTTGCTCCTGGGGTCCCTGAGCTCCTTTAGAGCCCCCAGTGAGGAAAGGGCCACGTAAAGCTGTAGTGTTGAGGGAGTTGAGGAAGACGAGGGGCCAGAGTAGGAAGGGAGAGGTCTGGCAGAGGTGGATAGAGGGCTGAAAGAGTTGGAGATGCTGAAGGGGACCAGACGGAGGATTCACAGGAGCTGAAGGGAAGATCAAAGGTGGTTAAAAAGAAAGAAAGAAAAGGGGTGGGTGTTGGGAGTGGGAAGTTTTAAATGGTCCAGTTTTGGCCAATCCCAAATTTTCCAAAAAGTCCAAAACATTGAAGTTTTAAATATTTCTATAGTAAAATCTTGCCATTTCTCAAGATATTGAACAGAAGTAGTGCCTGTTATGGACTAAATGTTTCTGCTTTCCCCCTGCGATGGCATTTGAAGATGGGGCCCTTAGGAGGGAATTAGGGTTAGATGAGGTCATCAGGACAAGGCCCTCATGATGGGATGAGTGCCTTTATAAGAAGAGACACCAGAGAGTTTGCTCTCTCTCTTTCTCTCCATGTACAATACATGCACTGAGAAAAGCCATGTGAGTACATAGCAAGAAGACAGCCATCTGCAGGCAAAAAAGAGAGTTCTCACCACAAGCTGACTATGCTGCTACCATGATCCCTGACTTCCAGCCTCCAGAACTGTAAAAAAATAAATTTCTGTTGCTTAAGTTCCAAAGTCTATAGTCTTTTGTTATTGCAGCCCAAGCAAACTAAGACAGTGGCATAATGGAAAAATATGTTGTCAATGGGAGAACAGGAGGCAGGGTGGCTGATAGAGTGAGCATTACCTGTGGGACTAAATAATTAGATCAGAGTTAAAAACCTTACAGGAGCTGGGAAAGAGGCCTACTTCATTGATTTCCTTGCACAATACCCGAAGAACCAGGGAAATTCCTCCATGCAATATCCAGTCAAGGAGCTGACGAAATTCCTTCACACAATCTCCAGCATGAGGAACCAAGAAAAAACAGAAAAGTCCTCACAGAAGGGTCAAAAACATTCTCTATGCATGAAAGAATCAAAGAAACTCCTTACCATGTTACAACAGGCAAACGCCCACGGCAACGCGTGAGGAGTTGAGACTCACCGTCATGGATCCCAATTTCCCCAGCCAGGAAAGGACACAGAAGATCAGAAAAGCTGGAATTAATATGGATGAAGACAGCAGGGTCCAAGGGTGGTCAGCACTCCATCTGAGTCACAGCAGCAAGAAACTTTCAAGTGAAAACAAATTGAGACTTAGGTAAGGAGAGAGTCTATTTGAAAAGACTACTGCCATAGGGAGAAGTGGACTGTTGCATTAGGGACAACTGTACAACCATAAGGTTTGCAAGTCTTGCAAAGGTCAGGCAGAAAGGGATTCTTCTTTTTAGGAAGGGGTAAACAAAGCTACAAAGAATTGGGCATGGGGGATCAGGTTGAGCAAGTGGTATCATCAGACGTTTGATCAGGAAATGTCTTTCCTGTGGCCAGCTGATTCTCAAGAGGGGGTCTCTATGCAGGGTTGTTCCACATTCTGATGATGACTCAGTCTAACGGTGGGTCAAAGTTCAGGGTCTTGGAAGTAGGAGAAAGGTTTAACTAAAGTTTGTTCGGGTTAAGTTTGCAGGTATTTTGTCCAGATTGGTCAGTGGGGTATAAACAGCTCAGCTAACTAAATAGAAGACAAGGAATGGGAATTTGGAGGATCTGTGTCTGGCCTTGACATAGGTAAACAAGGGACATCCTTGAGTCTAATTCAAGTTCTATGAGGAAGGCAGTTCTTCGCAATAAGCCATTTCTTGGAACACGATTGAGTGGGGGAATTTCTTAACCGTTACTTTTTCTGGAAGAACAAGGCTCAGGTAAACATGAGCTTTGTCAGTCATAAACCAAATGACGGAAATGAAAGTAACTCTGAAGAAGTCCCAAAGACTTATTACTAATTTTACTCAGATGCATGATCTCTTGTTTACCAAGTTCAGTTTTGTAGCCATACTTGATGAAGGAATGTTAAAACTAGCGTCTCATTTGTGGGGGCACAATGTGGCTAATGAAGCAACAAAACCAGCAAAACCTTAGCAGAAATTGTGAACAAATCATAAAGAAATAATTTCAAAACAAAAAAACGTATTTGAAGCAAAGAGTATTGAATTAAAGGCTGATGGAAACGGATGTTTCATAATTTACCTATGAACATTAGTGCTTTGCAGGATTCTAATAAAGAAACAGTTAGCCAAGCCTAAAAATATATAATTGCTATGACATTATGTTTGCTTAGAAATATTGGGTAAGTTTGTGGTAAAGACGGTAGTGAAAATATTCCTTTCCACTGATACCATAAAGATGTGTTCCAGAACCGGCTAATGATGAGGAGGACCATTTCAAAGAACAAAGGTATCAAAGTCTTTTTCATGGCAACTTGGCAAATGCCCAGATATGGTGAAAATGACAATTTTTAAAATTTACATATGATTTGAACATAGGAGTGATAAGAAAGAATAATTCTTTTCAGCTTCATTGCTAGAAACAAAACTAACTCTTTCTGTATTTTATAAAAATATGAAAGATTACATAGCTTTAAAATGTGGTTTAAAGTTGAAGCTTTTGTTGGAGTATGCTCTGAAGAAACAGCTATGATATTGGAAAAACCTTCTGAAGTAGTTATGTAGATAAGGAGTGAGTTGTGCCAGAATGTAGATTAACACACTGCTTCCTTCATGGAGAAAGACTTGCTGTGAAAAAAAGATGTGCCTAGTGATATGATAACATTTATTAATTACAAAAGGCTAAAACATTAAAGTGGAGATGATTATTTTGTGATCATGTATGGAAGTTGATCATAAACAACTATTAATGCATGCTAAGAATCAAACATTCTGTTCAAAATGTCTGAATCATTGAGTAAACATTTGGTATTTCTACAAAATAAACATCAGTTTGGTCTCAATTCTTTAAAGCAATACATTGGACTACTGGTTTTCATATTGTAGATACTCAGCATTTGTAACATTTTTAATTTTTGCATGCAAAGGAGGAGTGCAACGCGGCTTTCAATGGCAGATAAGATTAGAGAGTAAAAGCAAAATCAAAAGGTAGAAGTCTGGAAGAATCATTTCTACAAATTTTTTAACATTTATTTTTAAAATAGTTATCAGTTGAGTAGATGATGTTGATTTACAACAGATCCACAGATTCACATCTGTGAAAATTGTCTGAAAAACATCAGAATTTTATAGACTTTTGATTTTGTTTTTTCCAACAGAGTAAGATTCAGATATGGGAAATCTATGAATCTCAAATTCTTTTCTTTAATCAGAAAAATGGTTTAAATTTATTCAGAATTTTATGGAATAAATTTTGGAATTGCCACTGGTGAGTGATTGAACCTGAATTTTGAAAAGCAGCAGAACTTGCTTCATTTTAGATAAAAGTTAAAAATGAACATTCTGAGATTGACTGATCAATTTAAACTTTATCTTCAGTTCAATTTAATAATCCTTACAGCATATGTATTGTAGTCTATAATAGGGGGCTATGATAGGTTAAATGATGGCCCCCAAAGATGTCCACATCCTAATCACCAGAGCCTATGAATATTACCTCTTATAGCAAAGAGGACTTTGCAAATGTGACTAAGTTAAGGATCTTGAGATGGGGAGGTTATCCTGTTAGATCTGATGTAATCACAAGGGCCCTTATCAGAGTTACTAGCAGAGGAGGTGACAATGGAAGCATGAGGGTGAAATGAAGGGAGGAAGAAGTCATGAGCCAAGGAATGCAGGGGGCCTCTAGAAGCTGGAAAACAAGGAAACAGATCGTTCCCCAGAGTTTCCAGCAGGAACTAGTCCCGCTGGCAACTTGATTTTAGCCCATTGAAAATGATTTTGGACTTCTGTCCTCCAGAACTATGAGATAATAAATGTGTGTTCTTTTAAGCCACTAAGTATATGATAAATAGGAAACTAATATGAAGACCTAATGTTTGTAGGTGAGAGTCAGAGAAGGTTTTCCATAGGAAATGATATTTAATCTGAGGCATAAAGAAAAAGCAAAAATTAGGCATGTAAAGAGGACCAGATATTTCCAGGTAAGGGACATATAGTATACACAAAGAAAGAGCTTGATGAGTGTACTAGTTACCTATATACAGATTCCACACACTTAGTGACTTAAAGCAACACAGATTTATGATGTAACAGTTCTGGAGGTCAAAAGTCCAAAGTCAGTCTCCCTAGGCTAAAATCAAGCTTTTGACAGGGCTGTATTCTTCTAGAGACTCTGGAGGAAAATCTGTGTCTTTGCCTTTTGCAGCTTCTGGAGGTTGCTTGCATCTCTTGGCTTATGGCTCTCTTTCAGCCAGCAATCAGATCACCGCAACCTCTCCTTCTCCGACCCTCCTGCTTTCTCCTCCGACTCTTTTACTTATCAGGACCCTTGTGATTACATTATGTCCGCTGGGATAATATAGGATTACTTCCTCATCTCGAGATCCTTAACTTAGTCACATTTGTAAAGTCTCCTTTACCATGTAAATTAACATATTCACAGGTTTCCTGGATTAGGATGTGGACATTTTGGGAGTCGGGGGATTGTTCTGTCTACCACAGTGAGTTTAAGAAATGGAAATTTTAGTAATGTCTAGAGAGCAGGGTATGAGCAGAGAATAGTAAGAGGCTGTCTTAAAAGATAAGCAACCATGAAGGGTATGTTAAACCATGTTACGGTTTCAAACTTTACCCAAAGTGAAGTCATTGTATTCTACCCCAGAACACCTAGAAGACTTCCTAGAAATTCATTTTTTTTTTAAGCATAAAGGTAATTTTGACTTCCATGTGAGGAACTGACTAGAGGTAAATCAGTAGGAGCTAAGTTCAGAGGCTAGGAGAGTTGGTGGGACCAAGGTGGTGAAATAGAGATGGAAAGAAGTAGATAAATTCAAGGAAATTTTCAGAGGAAAAATTGAAGAGTTGGTGAGTGATTGGAATGACAAGTGATCAAGCAAGCTTGGGCATCATGATTTCCATAAAACCTCAGCAATGCATATAGGCTATTAACTGAGAGAGGAGAAACTGGATTCAGGGCAAATAGAGAGTGGGGAAATCTTGGATTTAACTACAGAAATTCTTTGTTTTGGTATCATAGATACATTCAACTGAAGATAATTGTTTTCACAGTTCAAGAGCACAGATATGAGGACTAGACTGGAGATGATATATTTGTGATTCATAGACACAAACACATCATAATTCAAACCAATGGAGTGGAGGATATCGCTCAGGGAAAGAATGTAGATTGAGAAAAGAAAAGAGTTGAGCAGTTCCAACATTTAATGGAGTCAGAGAAGGCAGAACAAAAGTGACGAAATATTGTCTTAAGGAGAGTTAGGAAGAAATCTGGAGGCTGAAGAGTCACGGGAACCAAGAGAAGAGGGTATTTCAAACATGAGAGTTTTCAACTGTGGTGAAAGTAGATAAGAGTTTAATGAATGAAAAACCAAAAATGCCCATTGGATTTATTAATGTTGAATTTCTTGGCAAACTTAAAAAGTGTAACTTCTGTGGAGTAGTAGGGGCACAAGTCGTCAGATTTTAGTGGATTGAGAAAGTGAAAACTGTTTGCAAGTCTGTTACGAAATGTGACTGTGAAGAGGATCAAAAAGATGTGAAGTTAATTGGAGTTTGGTATGTGGTTTTCCTTTTTTCTCTTTTTTAAATGGTAGGAGAAACTAAATCATGTTTCAATGCAGATGAGAAAGTGCAGGATAGAGGAGAAGAGGAAAGGCACGATGGTTTAATATTCCTGGAGACCTTGTTCACAAAGGTGCTGGCCAGGTTGAAGGAGAGAATTTTTACCAAGGAAAGTGCAGGATTTAATGAACAACTTGTCATGAAATTTTCTTATTTTGGAGGTGTGTCCCTTGCCCAACCTCCAACAGAGTTAAGATGTTACATTTATTTTCCTTTGAAAACAATTTCTATAATTCTTTTTTTATTTTTTAAAAAAGTATCTTTAATCTTTCAGTTTTTAATTCATATTGTTATGCCTTGATTGCATGAACTTTTATATTTATAAATTCTCATTTATTTAATCTATGTATCTCAAACCTTCAACTCTTTTTCTTTTATAAATTACCTTGTGCTTCTCATCTTTATATTTTTGTAATTTTTTTTTACTTCACCTATCTTGTGTTTACCCTTGTTGGATTTTAATTTTCTTTTAATTTTTATTCTATTCTGTTTTCTTTCAATATATCACCAATTAATGTTGTCCTTTCATCCTATCTTAAACCAAAATCAGACCCTCTTTGAATTACTTTTTTAAAAATCCACTTCTCCATTTCAATTTTTTCAATGTAAAAATTTGAATTTTTAATGATTTTTAAGAAATATGAATACAAAGAAGTTAATATGTAGAACTCCTTTCCCAAATACAGGAGACTTTGTTGGTTTTCTTCCCATTATCTGACACTGAAGCAAACTCCACCTCCTATTTATTCCAGTGGATCCCTCCATCCTTTTACTGATAACACTTGAAAACAATCAAAATAAACCTTTAACCAGGAAATTAAGGATAATAGGTTAATGTCTAGTTGTGCTAAAATTATTTCTTGGCAGATCAAACTTACGATATACTAAAATAATTTTTTCTAGATATTAACACTGTGTAGCAGTTACAATAGAGATTTGTGTTTTAAAATCCATTGTCTCAGACTGTTAAAGCACAGGATATAAAGCAAACTGACATAGCACATCGCAGGAGTAGTGATCATTCTGACACACAAATAGATGTGGTAAAGACAACCAACTCAACGCTACTACATGAATAATATTCCTTTCTAGTCCTCTAAACTTGTGTGCTATGATGTTCTTAAAAAAATGATTAGGCTTATACCACATATGCTATTTTTCTTTCTTCTTGCTTTTATCATTTAATATTATGTTGTGAGCATTTTACCATTTAAAATGTTTTAAAATGAATAATATTTCATCATATGGATGATCTATAAACACTTTCATATTATCAAACTCTTACATTGCTTCAAAATCTTGCAAATACTACACTTTTTTTGATTATTACCCTTGGATACATATTAAAAAATAAAATTTTCGGATAAAATTGTATAACGATTTTTAAAGGTCTTGTTCCTTATTGCCAAAATGCATTACCACACCATGTAATGAATGCATGACTGTCCCCTTTGTTTCAACCATACCACTATCAATTAGCCTCTGGTCCTGCTCCCTGGAATTGGTTTCCAGTTCAGTGTGCTCTACAGCTCTTAGTTAACCCTCTGATACACCCCCCTTTCTTCATCACCCACCTTGGCTACTTTTGAAAAAATGACTCCCTTGGGCATGTGGGTAGCTTTCTAATCCTACTTCGTGCTTTTGAAAGTTGGGAGACCCAGAGTGTTTTTATATTTTTGTATATATTTTATACATATTTTATATATCAATCCCTTTCTGTCCAGGTTACAGGATGCTTTTGGCTTCACGACTCTTTACACAATATTGTAGCATCTTATTTGTCTTGAATTCATCTCATGAGCCAAAACTCATAGCCACAATTCTTTTGGATGCAGCCCTGTCTAGAGATGGTTCTTGGTTATTTGGACAATGCCCTAAAATCCCAAATCACATGGCTGACCCCAGAGTAAGAAAGGGAGGGCACTACAAAGTTACATGCTGAAGGTCAAGGCTATAGGGAGGGGTGAATAATTGGGGCTAGTTTTTCAATCTACTACACTGTAGTATAAGG
Organism: Equus przewalskii; assembly: GCF_037783145.1. Taxonomy (NCBI): domain Eukaryota; kingdom Metazoa; phylum Chordata; class Mammalia; order Perissodactyla; family Equidae; genus Equus; species Equus przewalskii. The sequence goes on along the minus strand of NC_091833.1, from coordinate 71,356,451 downwards.
AAGGAATGGAGTTTAACAAGAATCTCTGCCACAGATGTACATGAAATTCTTAAGCCACATATTCATTTCTTTTTAAAATTCTGTATAAGTTGTTCCGTACACTCCCAATGTTTAGCATTGCAGATGACAAGCCTAGGGCTGGCCTGGATTTTGTTCCTCTTAGATAACCATTTTTATGTTCACTGTTTTTCTTTTTAATTTGCAACATAAAAATTTTTGTCTCTTGTGTAGCTGTGTCTCTGACATAGTGTAACATGAAGCATGTTTTTAATCTGTATATTCAGAAAGTTTGGGAAGGTTTAGAATATTTTTTTCAAATTACATCTATGAGAAGTTTCTTTTTTAAACTACAAATTCAATTTTTTAATAGTTATATTCAGATTTTCTATTTCTTGTTTAGTGCACTTAGTGTCAGTCAAAGAATTTGACCATATCATCTAAGCTGTTGAATTTATTGACGTAAAGTTGTTCACAATATTTCCTTATTTTCCCTTTAATGTCTGTAGGGTCAGAAGTAATGTCCTCTCTTTTATTTCCAACATTGGTCATTTTTCTGATCAATTTGGCTAGGGGATCTATCAATCTTACTGATTTATTAAAAGAGTTAACTTTGGAAGGCTGGCCCCGTGGTCTAGTGAAGGGTGGTGTGCTCTGCTTCGGTGGCCTGGACTCACAGATTTGGATCCTGGGCGTGGATCTCCACCACTTTTCAGCCATGCTGTGGCAGAGACCCACATATAAAATAGAGGAAGATTGGCACAGATGTTAGCTCAGAGCTAACCTTCTTCAAGCAAAAAAATAAAAGAGCCAATTCTTGTTTCATTAATTTTCTTACTGTATTTTTTTCTATTTCATTATTTCTTCTCTTATCTTTATATCCTTCCTTCTGCTTATTTCCAGCTTTATTTACTGGCCTTTCCTTAGTTTTGTAAAGTTGAAGCTTAGATCATTGATTTGAGATCTAATTTTTTTAACATAGGCATTAAATGGATAAATTTCCCTCAAAACGGTGGTTTTGCTGCATCTCACACATTTTGCTATGTAGTGTTTTCATTGAGTGAAATGCAGTTCAAGATTTTTTTCCAAATTCTCTTATTTGTTGTTTGCCTCATAGATTTTTTGGAAGTATGTTGATTAATTTCCAACTATTTAGGAATATTTCAGTTCTAGTTCGATATTGAGTTCTAGTTCACAGAACATAGTATGATTTCAGTCCTTTGACATTTGTTGAGATTTGTTTTATGGTCTAGATAATTGTCCATATTGAAGAATGTTTCATGTACACTTGAAAAGAATATCTATATTCCTATTATCGTGTACATCTCTTTTTCTCCTCCTTCTGTCTTTCTTTCCTCTGTCTCTCTCCCTTTGTTTCCTTTCCTTTCCTTTCCTCCTTTCTTTCCACCTATCATTAAGATTTTCTCTTTATTTTAGTCTTCATTAATTTGGCTATGATATACCCAGGTGTTTTTCTTTATATTCATTTATTTATTCTGCTTGAGATTCTGTGAGCTTTTTGAGTTTGTGGTTCATCTTCATTTCTTAATTTAGGAAATTCCTGGTCATTATGTTTTCACATATTTCTCTTGCTTCATTTTCTCTCTTTTCTCTTTCCTGGATTTCAATTATGCGTATCTTTTAGGCCCTTTGATATTTTCCCAAGTCTTGGATGCTCTCTTCTTGTTTTCATTTTTGTTGTTGTTGGTTTTTGGTATTTCAGTTTGGGTAATTTCTATTGACCTATCTCAAGTTCAGTCATTCTTTCAGCTGCTATATTCAGCTTTATAATAAGCCTGTTAATAGATTTCCTCAACTCTGTTTTTTTTCCCTAGCATTTCCATTTGACTCTTTTCCTAATCATTTCTATTTTTCTGCTGAAATTCCACACTTGTTCATAGATTTTGCCCACTTTTCCCAGTAGATTATTTAAATATTAATCACAATTATTTTAAAGTCTCTGTTTGATAGTTCTGATACCTGGACTATCTCTCATCTGGTTCTGTAGACTGTTTTATTTCTTGACAATTGATATATTTTGTTGCTTTTCTACATGTCTCAATATTTGATTGAATATTGGATAATATGTGTAAAAGAACAGTAGAATCTGAGGTAAAATTATTTATGCCTAGAAACGAGTACACTTCTTGTCAGGCAGTTACTATGGTCGGTTGTGTTAATTTAGTTAGCAGTTGAGCTGGGTTAGGGTTTTGGTGTTGGTTTATCTACCTTTAATACCCCATGGGATTCAAATGCCTCCAGCAGTGAGCTGTGGCTCTCTTGTGCATCATGTGGGTATATTTGTTTGCTTGGGCCTCCCTAACAAAGTACTACAAACTGAGAGGCTCAAACAGAATTTTATTGTCTCACAATCTGGAGGCTGGAAGTCTGAGATCGTGGTATTGACAGGGTTATTCTAGGCCTCTTTCCCAGCTTCTGGTAGCTCCTTGGCTTGTGGCAACATAATTTCAGTGTTCACAAGGCATTTTCTCTGTGTAAGTGTCTGTCTCCAAATTTTCCTTTTTGTGAAAACACTAGGCACATTGGATTAGGGACCCGTCCTACTCCAGTATAACCTCATCTTAACTTAACAAAATACATCTGTAATGACCTTATTTTCAAATAAGGTCAAATTCTGAGATACTGTGGGTTAGTTATTCAACATATGAATTTTGAGGGGACACAATTCCACCTATAACAGTGAATATGAGAGTGCTAGATGGTTTTACACAGTGCTCCATCCTTTACTTTCACCAGATCCTGCATACCTATGTCACAAAGGGATTGCATGCTTTTGGCCCTTCAGCTGTGGTAGTTTGCTGTTGCTTGTTATTTGATGCAAGTCTTGTTTTGGGGGGCAGATGTGCTTCTCTGTCCATCTTACTCATGTCCAGTGTGCCTGAGACTCAGGAGTGAGGCTTTCTCTGAATTCCTGTCCTTCACTCATGGCAGATGAACACTCCTTCAGATATGGTACAGAGTCTATAGGGCAGGTGTGTTTCCTGCTCCTCCAGCCATGGCATCCAAATTCTTCCTTGTGTTTGGTAGAGTCTTGGATGTGAGTGAACTTTCTGCTCTTATCCCAGTGGCAAAAGTTTTTTGTTTTGTATGAGTGCAGCTTCTAGACCTGAGCAGATTTCCTGCCTTTGCCCCAGTGGCAGATGGCTTTCACTCGTTGTTACTTCAGAGTAGAATTAGGAGGAAGTGGTTTCTAACCTTCTCTCAGAGGCAACCAACCTTTCCCTGGTACCAGAGAGTCGAAGGATCTTCTGTCCCACTCCCTCCAGCAGATAGCTTTGGCTTCCACTCCTCACATCGGTAGCCACCAATCTTTGCCTTGGATCTGGTGAAGAGAGGATTTCCTCCCTGCTACCGGTGGCTGTCAACTTTTCCTGTCAAAGCAGGGTTAGGCCCCAGTCAAGAGTGGATGTTTCCCCCTCCCCCAGAAGTACCTTGCTTTTACTTTGTTTCAGAAAAGGGTCTGGCAGGTTTCTACCTTGTCTGCCAGCAGCATCTTATTATCATCTTGCATTCCTGCACAGCCTGAGTCGTTGATGTGCTTTTCTAAGTATGAAAACTCCACTCTCAAACCTTGGTAGGGCCTCCAAGCCTGTGCCACAAGGGGAACTCATACGGTTCTCTTGCCCTGCCCCCAATCTTTCTCGTGAACCCCTGGTGAAGGCCCATAGAAAACAGCTGCAGAATGGGAGAAAGTATCTTTTATGTGAGGTTCCCGTGCATTCTGCACAGTCACTCTAGCCCAGGAAAATGTTTGTCACCTCTTGGAATTAGTTTATCTTATTACCTGGTAATCTCAGCTCCCTGAGTTAAAAAAATATGATGTTGTGGATTATCCAGATTTTTCTCATTGTTAGGGTTCGAGTGATGTTCTGTTGCAGATTTGTACATCTTAAGTATTGGAACTCTTTCTAATTATGCCTTGAATTATTCTTCTATCCAAAATTTCTGATACCTTCCTCAGAAGCACCTATACTTTCTGTATCAGATTTCCAATCTCTGTCTTTCATAGTTCTTATACTTTCTTTTACAAATTCTTCTTGTTTATTTCCTCTGCGTTATCTACTCTAGATCTCTGATGATGATTTCCTGTGAATAACTTCTTAGTGCCTCAATGGTTATTTTAAGATTTAATTTTCATCCTATCTCAAGACACTTAGATTTTTAGTCTCACATGTTGGCTTTTTTTGTGTATTACTCTTCCTGCTCTTCTTTCATAGTAGTCAGATCTTAGACCCTATTAGGACAATGAAGATTTTCTAACATTTCTTAACGTTACGCTATGGAATCTTTTCCTGATATACTTTTCACTTGAGTTTCAGGATGGTGTTCTTTTTATTCTGTGCTTCAAGACTTTTTCTGCAGTGTTCCCAAATTTTGTCTATTTTCAAACTACTCTTTGTTTAGAACTGACATTTGCACCCAGGAAGCATGTATGTGATCTACAGTTTTGATAAGTGTTCTTTGATCTTGGTATATTTGCCATTTCACTGATATGACTAGAAGGCAAATTGAATACAAATTCTAGCACGCTTTCTAGCAAGATTCTCTTAATAGTTAGGAAGTGGGGACGAAGTATTCTGGCCAACACCAGAACGCATCCACACTGATGAATACAGGTCTGCTGCTTCCATCAAGAAGTTGATTGTGGCCTGGAGCCACTTTCTACCTACTTCTAAGAACAGCAAGTTTGTTTTGTTTCACAGGATGGAGCTGCAAATATGGTATAATGAATTGAGTTTGTCAGTGTAGCTCCATGGCTTTGTTACTTCAATTTCCTCTTTATTTCTGGCAGTATGTTTAGTGACTTGGTTTTAATACTAATTTATAAAACTATTTTCTCCTCTTCATTTATGGGCACCTAGGGGGAAGCTGAAGAGGTTGTATCAGAGCCTATGAGTCAGACTCCATTTTTAAACTGAAAACCTAACATGAAGTTTTCAGATGATGACGTATATTCTAGACCCATAATATTGATGCTGAAGTTGGTGATTTTTGAAAAAGTAAATAAATAGCTGTTTGTTACTGATAGGGCATAAGAGGTGTGTAGTACTTAATCATTAAACTGCATTTGTGGTTTAATCAATTGTTAAATATTTATTGATTGCCTAGCAGGCGGTCTGAGCTATCAAACCTCTACTGTGGCGTTACACTATGAATTTCAGAGCTCTGAAAGTTGACAGAGCATTCTTGGAGCAGCCCTACTTAAATATGACTTTCAGGCTGTTACCTAGTCAGATAATATATAACTTTTGTCAATTTTAATCTGTGCTAGGAAAGAACATCTATATTAAAATCAAACAAAAATGGTGTGCTCATTTCCCCTTCAGTTTTTCTCCCAATTTAACAGCTACTTTACTTTCTAAGTCTGGAAAAGACACAGCATAGTTCTGAGCTGTGATGCCTAAGTTATCTGTTCTGCATTTCTAGAACAGTCCATTTAGGTCTGAGCTCTTTGATTTCTGATTGGAGTTGGCTGGAGATAGCAATGAGTTACTGAAATCCTGGTGAAAAAAGCAGTCCTGGAAAATGATAAACGTTCTAGATTCTTAATCATAAATTAGAACAACTTGGTAAATATGGGAGCTCCTAGAATCAACCAGACCTCTCATGTCAAAAACATCACACATTCTAGAGTTCAAGGCAAGTAAAGTGAGATTGGTAACTAAGAGCTGTTAAGCAAATGCCTTGTCCCAAATGCATTAAGTATTAGTACCTATGCACCCACTCTCCCCATTTTGTACTCTTTCAAATATGATTAATTAAGGGTTGGAGAGTTTAATAATTTGCACTACAAAAGCTGTCAATTGGTAGAGTCACATTTTGCACTTAGGTCTTTATGGGTGTAAATCCTGTGCTCTGTCTAATATTCTGCCTACAATATGTAGGATACCATTTAGGCTTTGGGATTACAAAAGACTAGTTTGACCCCTTGAGGTTTAACGTCTAGCTAGGGGATTTGGATATATCACTTTAAACCGTAAATTTGCATAAAAGATAGCACATGAAAGGGGTCATTCCAATAAGGAGTAAAACTTCATAGGAAACAATATTCATGACTAGTACAGTGGGTATATCTTTGTGATTTGGCAGAACATAATTAAGATAATTAGTAAGAATTAAGCTGGCCTGAGAGTCTCAAGGGTGAGTTCAAACACTAGGAAAAAACAATGAAAATATTTAGAATTATAATTATAAGTCAAAATAGAAGCAAATAACATCATACTAACTTATCAAGACTATCAAAAAATGAACAGTCTCCATCTTCTGTCTTATCTCTGTTTTCACTTGAGATGCATAGACATGTGATTGCTTTTTAAACATTTAGGTAGCATGGGAAACACAGTTAACACAATAGTGTCCATCGGGAGCAGAATAAAAGTGCCATGTCTGTGGAAGCTATTAAAACCATATTAAAAGTCCACTCACCATTTGTGGCTTACAGGACTTTGGGACGGAAGGCCAGGCAGTGCCATCTTCCCTCGGCCCTCATATGGACATCAATAGCCTAATCCTTCTACAAGGTTACACAATACCTTGAATATTCTGCACAAGAATCAAGTATTATTTATAAATATTTTAAAACTTTCAAATATTTATCTCTCAAGAGAGAGGATAAGAAGGGTACTTTAAGAAAGGAGGTGAGTAATGAGCTACAGGGCAACCAGAAAATAGATGAGAATGCTTTAGGAGCAATAAATCCATCAATGTGCTGGAATAAATAGGTTCATTTTTAGGTGTATTTGCAGATAAGTCAGGAAAGATAAGTAGTTGCCAGGTGGTGAACAATCAGGTTAAAACGTTTGGTTTTTCATGAGGTGATTGGGAACAATAAAACATCTGAGCAGTAAAAGGGAGAGTTCTGGCAGTACTGTAGGAAGTTAAAACTGGCAGAGGTGCATTCTATCAAACAAAGAGAGCCTAAAGGCAGAGTATTAGTTTTTGTTATACAAGAAAGAGCCTCAAAATATCCGTGGCTCACAACAATAAACGTTTATAGCTTCTCTTTCATTGTTTTGCAGGCAGTCGAAGCGCTTTGGCTTCAGGTTGTAAATTGTCTAGGCTTGCTATAGACTGTAGGTTGGGTTCAGGTCTGCCCCACAAGTGTCTCATCCTGGGATCAGAGTCTACCAAGGACATTTCTTTTCTCTTGGCAATGACACAAGCACAAGCAGAAACACCTGCTGATTCTTAAAGCCTCAGCTCAGAACTAGTTACTGTCACTTTCTTCCAAATTCCATTGGCCAAAGTAAGGCAATGGCCAAGCTCAACATCAATGAAGTGGAAAAATATGCTTTGCCCATCTTAGAAGTACCACAATGTCACATGGCAAAGGTGTGGCAGTATAATTCAGGGAAGTAAAGAACTGGGACCAAGGACCATAGCCACCACATGGAGACTAGTTGGGACCTACTGTAGTAGTCTAGACTTATGGTGATAAGAGCATTAACTAGGGTAGTGACAGAAGAGATTTGTAATTATGGAAAGGAAAGAATTCAAGAGATAATCCTAATGAAAGAGGAAGAGAATTTGCTGAGTGAGCTGATGTCAGGAATCCTGGGAAAAGATTCAAAATCAGTACAAAGTTCCAAGTGTAGGGGACTGAGTGGATGACACAAGATAAGTAATTTGTCTTAAAGACATGAAATTTGAAAGTTGTGATGACTCTGAAAACCGAGTATGATCAAGTCCCAAATTCATTATCTCAACAACCATGCTGTATTACTATCAGTCATATTATTGCCAGAAATAAAGTGTGAAGCAGATCAGATGTGGGCGGAACTGGTCAAGTCGTCATTGCTCTTCAGTTCCTCCCTCTACCTGTTGGAATCCGAACATGCTGATTTAAGTTTCTCAGAACCAAATTCACAGATTCTCTTCAGAAATGACCGGGATCAGAGATATTGCAAAACAGCTGGAGGTTAAGAGAACTTCCCCAACAAAATTTCAATTTGCTCTCTTTTAGCCCTATTCCACGGGATCATTTAGAATTAGACAATTTAACTTATTTATTGGCTACACAGATTACTCTTTTTTTACTGCTCTCTTATATTGCGGTTTTGGGGTGTATCAATTTTTTCATGATGCCAAGCTAATTTCTTCATGTGTATAATTGAGGAAAAAATTAAGGAAGGCAATAATATGTGATATGAAAATTTATTGAAAAGACTAACGCAAACATGAAAATAATTATCTTTTATTTAAATGGATCATAGAATAGACTATGATGTATATATAAGCTGTGGAAATTTTAAAAAATTTTAAATGGATCTTTAGAATTTATAATAATATCTGATAAATTTTCTTTAAAAAATCAAATTTGTTAGACTAAACTTTAGCTATATTTAGACATTGTTATTAATAGTTAGGTAAATAACTTTATACTAGTTCTTTATAACATAGAAGCTATTGTGCCTATGAACCAGAAACCAGATAATTTTGTGAAAAAAAATCCATCAACATCATCATTTGACTTCATGTGGAGAAATGTGTTTGTCAATATTTATTTTGGTGTTGTATTGCTACAGTGTAGCAAGAATTTTTCTGCGTATTTTTCTTCTCTTTTTCAGGACATCGAGTATCCATTGATCTGCTTTCCAATTATTAAAATATAGTAAAATAGAAAAGGAGGAACATCATGGCATTTTCCCAGAATATCACATCTATGACTCTTTTTATTTACTTTTTTTATCTCACAAAAGAGAAGACTGCATTGTGATAAACATAAATAAATTATCAAAAAAAGGGAAAAAGAGTATATTAGAATAAAAGATTAGTTATAAAAAATACTTTACTTGGGAAATACAATTAAATATACTTACCGCTATTTGAATTATTATCAGTAAGCCACAATTTGGAAGAATGACACGTAGAACTCAAGGAAATTATAACTGGAAATCTAAATATTTTATAGACATAGAGACCTGAACTTATGCAAAAGTAAAATTTTTAACGCTTCGGAGCTGTTGAAGAGTAATAAAAGTTATTGAATGGCTTGGACTTAAATTCTATAGCCAAACTCAGGAGGTCTGAACTCTTCCCACTGAAGCTCAATTCATAGCTCCCCTTTTGATGTTCCCTTATAGGAGGTGGGAAATGCAGAAGGGTTGAAGCAGAAGAGCCAAGACTGTGTGTCATCAAAATGTCGATAAATGTTATGTTTACACAACATGAAGGGGACCTATAAATTCTTAGAGCTCACCATGGATGAAAATATGAAGTTGAGATTTAGAAAGAAACAAATAAAAAGGAATTCTGCATTTTAAAAGATTGGTTCCCTGACTACTCCAGTGGTCAGAAATAGAAAGAGCCATGCATATGCTTTCAGAATCTTCAAAGTCGCCATTCTTCTAAAGTGGTTGGAGTTTGAATTCTTTAAAAGGATGTGGAAAATGTAGATTTTTTTTGTAGGGTTTTTTTGTTTATTCGTTTAAAATCTCCTCATTAATATAAATGAACACAACAGAGACTAATGTAGCTGATGTAGTAATTGAGTATCAAATTTGTCACCTTTGTGATGACCACAAATTGCTTGTCTTATTTCAGAGAATTATATTTCTCTCCCTATTTTATAATTTTGATCACTGTTAAACTCCCACGCTTACAAGATATAAGATTACATTTTGTCCTTTAAGCAATTAAAGAGAAAGGCAATGTAACGTTAAAGAGGAAGTAACAGTGTTTTTATTTATTGTCTGAAAAATGCTTATATATTCTTTCCAAACTTCCTCGAACATATTGTTTCAAAATTAAAGAAAACAGTTATTAAGGAGATTCAAGTTCCAGAATGATGAAGCAATTGACAAAAAATGGAAATTCAGTAGTCTCGGAGCAAGCTATAGGATATAAAATGTTCTAAAAAGAGTTTTTGTTTTATAATATTAATGCTCAATATACGAAAATTGTAGAGTTAAAAAATGTATGTTTTTAAATGTACATATATTTTTAAAATGTATATACATAGGCAATAAATAGGAAAAGCATTTTAGACATGAGCATCTGAAAACTGTTATGTGAAAAGACCAGTGTTATTTTGCAGGAGTCACAAAGAATGAAGCCAAACCTGAGTTTTCACCAGCCAGTGTTTACATGACTACGTTGGTTACTATTGCCCCTTAGACTTAATTTCTACATCTCTTACATGAGGGAAATTAAAAACAAAACAAAAAATTTCATGGGTTTGAGCTGATGATGAAATTAGGTCATACGTATGTTTAGCTTGGCTCTAAGCACAGTACTTGGCATGTAGTAAACTAAGTGACCTCTGTTATTATAATTATTGTAATATTATTCTCATTGTCGAAATATATTGAGTGTCAGTACCTAACACCTGAGGTCTGATAATCTGAAGATCATAGCACTAATTGTAATGATTACCATAATTATTCTGTGTAACTTTTTAAAGCTACTTAAAAAAGTTATTAACTTACCTACATTGTATCTCTAGGTGATTTTATTTATAATCTGCTAATCTAATTGCTAATGCTTTTATATTTATATCTCTGGGCTAAAGTTTTCCTTTAAATTCCAAACATATTCAACTGCGTGTTTGAAATATAACCTGCCTATCTCTCGGGTACATGTTCAAAACTGAACTCTTGATAAGATGCATAAACTGCCTTCCCCCCAAAAGCACGTGCATAGGCACGTACACACACACACACACACACACACACACACACACTAAGGTCAAAAGCACTAACCAACCTACTGTTCCAGTTACTGTGGATGCATGACAAATAACTCAAAATTTGGTAACTTAACACATGATGACATTTATTTTGCTTACAAGTCTGCTATTTGGGCAGGGCTTGGTTGTGATAGCTTGTCTCTGTTGTACTTGGTATCAGCTGTGATCACTCCAAAGGCTGCAATCTGGAATCATCTGAAGGCCCCTTCACTCTCATGTCAGGTGGTTGATGCTGGCTTTCAGCTGAGACCTTTAATGAGGATGTTGGTTTGAGCATCCACCCAGTCCTTTCCATACCATCTTTGCTTCCTTACTATTGCTTCCAAGGGTGAGCCCTCTGTGAGTGAGATTGCCTTTCATGACCCAGCCTCAGAAGTCATGCAGCATCCTTTGCATTGTCTTTTGTTTGTCGATGCAGTCATAATGATCCAAGTGGGTTCAAAGGAGAGGCAATAGTCTCTACCTCTAGCTGGGGAGTTGTAAGGTTCTGGAAGTGCATGTGGGATCAGAAAGGTTCCAATGGCCATTTGTCGGAAAACACAATCTGCCACAGCAACCGAAAAGCAAAATACAAATTCCCTTTTCAGTCATTCCAACCTCAGCAAATATCACTACCATCTCCTATTTGCTCAAACCCAAAACCAAGGAATGAGCTTTAATTTATCCTTTTCTTTCACTCTCCACATCAGTAAGTCCAGCTGGTGTTATCACCCATATTATTTATCTAGAATCCCTTTCTTTCTATCCTTTTGCTTTGTGCCTACTAATGCCATATATTTTTCTTTCTCCTAAACTTCATCAGTAAACTCTTAACACATGACCTGCTACTTTTTTGTCCCTGTCCAAAACATTCTCCACGTACGTGTGTTACCTTTAATGACAAAAGTTAGCTAATGTCTCTTTCTTGCTTAAAACAGCCAGACATAAGCATGGAATATTTCTCTTAATTTTCTTATTTGGCAATATGATACGGTGTATGAAACATTACAGTGGTGAGAGTTGTATACAATGGAAAAGAGTGACAAAAACTCTCAAGCACCTTTGATTGTTTAAAGATCAGCAGAGTTTATCTTCAGTTCCCTTCTGCCTTACAATAATATAAATAGAGGAAAGATTAGATATGTTTTTTTAAACATCCAGAACATCATAGGTTTTATTGTTATTTCCCAAAAAGCATGTTATTATTTTCTCCTATAAATAAGTACACAGGTCATAAACTTTTTTTCTTTCTCTACCCACCATTTTGGATTGGATCCTAGAGCTTGAATTTTCTATCTATTAAGTGTTTCCAGCATATAATTATGTAAGGCAAACAGCCATCTTAAAAGACACAGACTGTTTATATAATATTTACTATTTCTGTTGTGCTGCTTCATGTTCACATAAAGTAAGTTTGCTTTTGAATGTTGAAGCTAAAATGTAATAAGATTTTAGATATGTTAAAGACATATTTCTCAATAACCTCTGTATTTTATCTGCTTTTCACGCTTGATTTTCCTTATGCTCAATAATACATTTATACAATAAAAGTGATGTCTTCAAATATAATCTATAATTTATAATCTTTAATACAAAATACATAGTATATTTATAAACATATACAGTCATGCGTCACTTAACAATGGGAATAGGTTCTGAGAAATGCATCATTAGGCGATTTTGTCACTGTGCAAACATCATAGAGCATGCTTACACAGGCCTGGATGATATAGCTTACTGCACACCTAGGCTATATGGTACTGGTTTACCACTGTCATCTATGTGGTCCATCATTGACTGACATGTCGTTAGGCAGCGCATGACTGTATTTATTTATCCTCACACTTCTTTAGCAAGAATTTTAAATTGTCGAATTTTCTTTTCTTCAGCCATTTCATATTTTATGTAATGAAATTCACACAAGGAGCTTGAAAACAGTATAATTTATATTTTATAAAGGTTTATTTTTTTTTTTACTTTTCCTTTGCTAGTGGCCGTCTGTCTAGCGATAGTTTCTTTTTTTTCCCAACTATGCAATAGCATATATTGTGTTTGCCTCAGGCATACATGCATGCCTTCAAGCAATATGTGGACTGTTTTGCTTGATCAAAAACTCCACAAATATGCTAAATTTACTGGTAGGATTATACCTCTTCTCAATTCATAGTCTTCTAATAATTCTTTAGCTACATTATGAATTTGTCTGTTATTTTTAGTTTAATAGAAGACATTTTATATTTAAGTTATTGATTAATAAACAAGCTTTGGGATAATGTTCTTATCTCAAAAAATTTAGGACTATGTTAAAAAAGATGATTTTTAAAAAATGAGATTTGTTTCATCTAGTGTTTCTCAAGTTTTTTTCTTTCTAATTATCTCAACTTTGAAACATTATTTTTCAAATTGGATCGCATTTATAAATGATCTTAGGAAAACCTTACATTTCATAGAAACTTTTTTTCAAGTGAGAAATATTCTCCCAAGAGATAACTTCCTTAACTTTTAGAAAAAATTGGTAATCTGCAGTACACAATTCACATTGTACAATAATGATTGTGAGAAAACTTTCACTAATAAAGTTATTCAATATCTCTACTCTAGATTTTGAGGTCATTATATTAGTCATCCATTACTTAGTGACAAATTACCACAGACTTGTTTAAAACAACGCATATTGAATACCTCACTGTTTCTGTGTGTCAGGAATGTAGTCATGGCCCAACTGGATCTTTTCCTTCAGGATCTCTCACAAAGTGTTGGCTAGGGCTGGACTCTCATTTGAGCTAAGATCTGCTTCTAAGCTCATACAGTTTTCACAAAATTCAGTTTTTTGCAGCCTGTTAGACCGTGGGCCTCAGTTCCTAGCTGGCTTTTGCTAGGAGACTTCCCTCTTTTGCTTACTTCACTGAAAAGTGTGCAAGCAGAGAAAGCAATAGAGAATACCAGCAAGAAGGAACTTACAATCTTATGTAACTGTTGTTTTTAATATCCATTTATATTGATTTCCTCCTAAATGCACACACGAGTTGTCATAAATCAGAGACAGATTTCCTTATAGAATATTCCACAGTTAATAATAGTGTTGGCATCCATGTGTCCTAGTCTTTATCCCAGGACTACAAAATAAGAGCATGTCAATTGTTCCAAGGGAAGAAGAGTTTGACCTCTGCATAGTGAAGGCTGAGGAAAATGATTGTTCTATGTTTATAAAGGGCAAGGCGGGATCTTCCTTTCCTTTCTTTTCTTTCATGGAAGGGCATCTTCCTGACTTCATCCCTTTGTTATATAAATAAAATGTCACCTGAAGACAGATAACCCTTGTGTCTGGTCTACAAGTTCCTGGGCCTCATTCCTCCTTAAAATGTAAATCCTTAGGAAGATAACCTCTGCAGTCTTCCTAGCATCTTGGGAGCTTGACACAGAGACCTACTTCTGGCTGTAACCATTTAGCCCTCTAAGGAGATTAGAGAAGTTTCGCTATTCTCTTGAATTAGAGCAATTAACTAGACAAATGGCTACTTATCCAATTGTTATGGTGTGTGAACAAGTTATTAGGAGGCTAGAGCTTTTTATATGAACATTCCTTCTCTCCTTCCTCCCTTTCCTCCCTCCCTCCCTTTCTTCCTTTCTTCTTATTTCAATAAAACAATCTTTCTAAATCTATGAAAAATTAACTTCTTGTGAAAACTGTTTTACTTCTACCCTTAATATGGATAGGCTTATTCATCAGCCCCTTTTCTTACAACTACCAAGTGTACGCTAGAAAATGAGAATTTCATTGAGTACTCCCTTTACATTAAATTATTAAAGAGAAAAGTAATGCATAGCAATGATTAACATATTTCATCAGGCCAGGCATGTGCTTTTCTATGAATTATCTCATTTGGTTATTAAGAGTCTACTCAAGAACTCTTCAAAGTGTAGAAGCAAATCTTCTTGACAACAGTGAGATCAGACAAGTAAAGCACAGAGCCAGATCTTATTTAAAAGTGAAGCACAGTTTATTGAAAGCTACAGTACATGGCATGTCATCAGGTTACATGGCTAACGTTCCTGTGGTCAGTGAATGAAAACCAGAGGAGAGAATTCCTGCCTCGTAAACTAGTGAATTCCAGGTTACCAGAGCTGGCTATGAAATTGCCCTGAAATGTGAAAAAGCATATATTTTTGACTTATAGTCTAATAGACAAATAGATAATTGCTCCCTGTGGTAGACAAATTTTGAAATCAGCATCTAAGAATTGTTTTAGATGGAATGTTTTTATTTTTCACATTTGTAGAAGAGCAGAAGTCTAATTTCTGGGTAACATTATTATTAATATTTATTGAGTTTAGAGAATGTTATTTTACTAGAATAGCAAGATAATTTTATATTTTGCCATGCCCTGGATGATAAAAGGCTGCTCTTTTGTTGTCTAATTTCCTTATCTATTAAGTCAGGGGTAGACTTCAAAATGTCTAAAATCCCTTTAGTTCAAATTCTTGGCATAGTTGGGACAGGATTTCAGAGAAACCTACTGCAGATCACCTAGAATCTACATTGAACTGGTGTTCGGTACCAATAGGGGCCCATTGAGTGCCCCCCAAAGATTCACTGTATTCTTCACATGACCCAGTGAGTTCTCCTGAAACCCAGACCTCCTTATTTTAAGCTGATGGTTCATAATACTATATGGGCTGTTTCAAGCCTTAAGATAGGTATCTTAAGAGGGTCCCAATACACACCTTGGTAAGAAGAACCTAGGGGGAATTCCTACAAAACTGCCGTCAGTCTTGGGGGAATTACAGTGGCCAATAGAAGAAAAGTTCCAATTACATAAGATCATTTAAAAAGTTCTCTTAAAAGCACAGACTTTAAAATTCCAAAATAGCCTTATTAAAATTTTTGTTACAAAAAGCTAATAGAAAATTAAGTTATAAAAACTACCTAAAGGAAAAGCCTATTAGGTCATGGCTTTACAGACACCCGCATAATCTACCTACAAAAAAGGGCTCAATATGAGCCCTTCCCAGAATTAACAAGATTCTAAGAGATTTTCTGGGAAACTGCCACATTAAAGATTAATGGAATTGTTCAGTACTGCCAAGTGTAGTTACTGTTTGTCCTGGCTAAAACCTGATAAGATATTTGAAAGGATTTAGCAACTTATGATCAGAAATTTGGTCAAATTGGAAGCTGATATTCACAGCCTGATAGGAATTTTTTTCAGGTATTTTTCCACAACTTAGAATAAAACTGAATACCCAGAGGGAAAGAAGCAAATTAGGGATTATGTAGATGGACAGGTAGATCAACCTATAATGTTATTTCAGTTACAACCCAATTTCCGAAGAATTAAGAACAGCTGTGCTTAACTTACAAATCTTTGCAAAACCGGAAATTCAACTTTAGAAGCAGTTCAGATTCCACTCATTTCCTCTATCTCAAAAAGCTTATAACCTCACCAAGAACTATTATCTAGCCCATCACCAATTCCTAAGACTGAAGAGAAAAAAAAAAGGGAAAAAAGAAAGAAAAATGCCTATCGAAGTGCTCTTGCCTGGAATCTAGTGTCTTCTCTACAAATATTAGTAGAAAAAACTTAAAATAAAATTTGGATTCAATTGTTCTTTCATAACTAGTGAGCTATGTGTTACTGCACCTGATTCATGATAGTAATTTTTAAACAATAGGTGTGGAGTCTCTATGTATGTGTGTCTATATATTATATATATGTGTGATATGTTTTTACCTCTGGATGGTATAATGTCTAAAATAGCACTATTTAATTGGCTTAAAGGAAGTGCTTATATAAATGTAATAGAAGCTAACCCAAATGTCTTTCAAGTTAGTGTGATATAAAACGATCTTTGGTGAATGAAAGCTTATTTATGTTTGTCGGCTTGATTAAAAGAAACGTTTCCAGAGTTATCAGCACTGGATATGATAAAGACATGTTGTCTCTTACGAAATTTGTCAGCAAAAAGTAACTTAAAATAGTAGCTGATTTTGTCTAATGTATTATGAAGTTCTGTAGGCAATCTAAATAATTATTGGGAACAAGTAAACTAAATAGATGTGAACAAGATAAAAGTTAGGTGAACTTTGTAACAGAATTATGTGTCATGGTGTATGCACTTAAAATAACTTTAAAACCTTTTGGTAACTTGAAACCTTAGAGTTTTGCTAAATTAAGTTAAATAATAAAATTTGTTGATTATGTAGGTCATTTTCAGATAAGATATAATATTAGATATTATTTGCTAAACATAGATTTATCTATCTCTGGCTTCTTATTACAGAGAAATTAGAAAAATGCTTGGGTTTATTTATAAACATGTTTTGTGCCATGCTGAGAAATTTTCTATGAGAAAACACATGTTTCTAGGCAGTGTTTGTGGATCTGCCAATCCATAGGATATTAATATAAAAAATTAAGAAATGTAAGATACACATTTTCAGTAGAGAAGGTATAAGGAATGGAGATATTTTTGTTTGAAAGATAAATTTACCCTAAAGTGCTAGGAGAGAGAGAGAAGGGATGGGACAAATTCTGAATATAAAATGAAAGTTGTAGAAGGTTTGTGGAAGAGGAACCCTAAGAAAAGTGTTTTGTGCATGGTCAAGTTGGCTAAGATTAAACTGAATTTAATTAAGTGAATCAGTCAATATCAAAAGTGAGCTGGTACAAAAGTTAAAATTTGGTTTTCTTTCTCTTAAAAGGATAATTTTTTGGACTTTTAGTCTACTCTTGATAAAGAGATTATAAAAGTTTTTTCTTTACTTTTGAGTAGTCAACCAGGAGGGTAAGGATTTTATGTTTTATCAAAATAAATGTCCTGTGTTGTTTTTATCAGGTCTTTAATCACAAGAGCTAAGGTTTTTCTTACAGCTATTTAATTTTCTGTATTTTCCTGAAAATCTTTGTCACAGTGTTAAATGGATAACTAAGCATTATTTCACAGAGACTTATGGTCTTGTTTGACCAAGTGTTTTAAAACCTTTTGATATTTTTCACAAGCTTCTCCAAAATTCAAATCCTAAATGAGGTCCTTCTTTTGACCTTAAAGTAACCTTGAGAATTTTCAGTGGACTCTGGGAATTCTCAAATGATTTGTTCTCTCTTCATATGAAGAGAGAAATACTAAACTAATCAGGTTTATTTAGTATGTTAAATTGCATAGGAAGCATTATCAAGTAAACAATGATAAGCCTTCTTAGATTATATTGAGTAGATAAATATTATCGATTATCTTAACCCTGCTAACTTGCTTCCATCACCCCAATCAGAAAACGCCAGGACAGCATTTCACTACCTAATTTGGTTTACAAATGGATCTTACTTAAAGGATGGGCAAAGACATTATCAAGCTGGATATGCTGTCCAGCCACAAGAATGCCTACTACTTCTTATTAA
Organism: Equus przewalskii; assembly: GCF_037783145.1. Classification (NCBI taxonomy): domain Eukaryota; kingdom Metazoa; phylum Chordata; class Mammalia; order Perissodactyla; family Equidae; genus Equus; species Equus przewalskii. The sequence continues at coordinate 71,338,370 of NC_091833.1, read as the reverse complement.
CTCTACTAACCCAGTAGATTTGCTTTTATAGCCTCAAGAAATCATCACGTAAGAAGAGAAACAAGTATGGCAATGAAAAGGGGGTATTTATGATACCACCACACAGAAGTGCTTCGGGACCAATAAAATAAAAACAAAAAACAAAGATATAGTGCCTTTTGGATCACAATTGCTGCTCTGCTCCAACATATACATCAATTAACCCATTGGTTACCTGAAAAGATGATTTTATGGAGAAAACAATACTTTTGGAAATTTTCTCCCATGGTGGCTCATAAACCCTCTACTTGTTGTGCTATATGCCAAAAATATAACATAGGGAAGCCATTTCGTGGGTCACAAGGCCACTTTCCTCTTCCCACGGGACCCTTTGAGGTATGGCAATTGGACTTTGTTCAAATGCTACCGTCTCAAGGATAAATATGTCTTGTAATGATCTGTGTGATCTCACATTGGGTTGAGGTCTTTCCTTGCAGAAGAATGATGGCTCTAGTAATAGGTAAATTATTATTGGAAAAGATAATTCCTGTTTAGAGAATTCCTACTGAGTCATGCAGTGACTGGAGAACTCATTTCACTAGACAAATAATTAAATTTATTTGTGACATTTGGCCAATAATGCAACATTTTAACTAATGATACAATCAAAACTCAACTGGCAAAACTTTCAGAAGTATTTAATCTCTCATGACCTAAAACTTCTGCTAGTGCTCTTCAATCTTAGTTTTACACCCTTTGGTAAACATCAACTGTCTCCTTTTGAAGTAATAACCGTGTGTCCTATGCAATTAGATGAGGGAATGTATGAAAGAACTTTGCTTAAAGGAGATATCTTACATTATTGTCAAGGTCTCATTGAGACACTTAAAATAATTGAAAGGTTGACAGCTGATTCCTTTCACAGTGAACTCCTAGCATATAAAGATCTTAAGGATCATGGACTACAACATGGAGATGTTGTTTATTGGAAAGGATGCCAGATAAAAGACTATTTGCAGCCTTGCTGGAAAGGCCTGTAGCAGGTACTCAACCAATTCACGTGCTAAAAAGCAAAAGGCATAGATTCATGGATTCACATTTCTTGTTTATGAAAAGGTTTCCCCATCTGAGTACATTTCAGCTCTTATTTCTGATACCCAACTTCAACTGACAAAGACAAATACTTCCAAACCAGGATGATAAGAAGACAGCATCTGTTGTAGACAGCTATCCCAAGACTCCGGACCAGGCCTGTATTTCCAAATTTGTATCTCCTCATTTGAATGCTTGTAAGGCTTAAACCATATATCCATGTTATAATTGTTCTTTCTAAGGTTTTGAGAATACTATCATACTTAAAAAAGTGATTGGCTTGGAACAGACTGGTCTCAAAGAGGAGGGATTTATTGGGTGGCTCCTAATGGAACTCTATGATTGTGTGGAACAAATCTCTGGCCTTGGCTACTGCTCAGATTGCTAGAATGCTGCACCCAGGGCTTCCTTTGGATGCAGGGAATGACTCATTCTGAGCTAATATCTGTTGTTAATCTTCCTCCCTTTAAGGCCAGATGGACTTGTTCAGTGTTCCACTGGTACAACCATCTAGTGACTATATTTGTTCCTTCCTTGGGGGTTAGAAGATGTATCACATAGAGAAGCCCTGACTAAATTTACTCAACAAGCCATTAATGATAGTCAAGTTTGAATAGTCTTATTAAATACTGAAATGTGTTTAATGAATAAAGCTGTGCTTCAAAATAGAATGACCTTAGATATCCTAACTGGAACCCAACATGGTACCTGTGCAATCATTCAAACTGAATGCTGTGTTTTTGTTTTGTTTTTTGAGAAAGACTAGCCCTGAGCTAACATCTACCACCAATCCTCTTTTTTGCTGAGGTAGATTGGCTCTAAGCTAACATTTGTGCCCATCTTCCTCCATTTTGTATGTGGGATGCCTGCCACAGCACAGGTTGGTAAGCAGTGTGCAGGTCCATGCCTGGGATCTGAACTGGTGAAGCTGGGCTGCCAAACTGGAGCATGGGAGCCTAACCACTATACCACTGGTCTGGCCCCTTTTTTGTTTTTTTGTTTTTTTGATGAGGAAGGTGGACCCTCAGATAACATATTTTGCCAATCTTCCTCTTTTTGCTTGAGGAAGATTGCCTCTGAGCTAAGATGTGTGTCAGTCTTCCTCTATTTTGTATGTGGGATGCTACAACAGCATGGCTTGATGAGTGGTGTATAGGTTCCTGCCTGGTATCTGAACCCATGAACCTTGGGGCTGCTGAAGTGAAGCACACGAACTTAACCACCTTGCCACTGGGCTTGCCCCGAAGGCTGTGTTTTTCTACCTGGTGAATCTTCCAAGTGTCATCTCTGCTAAAGCACATGAAAAAGCAGGTGAATGTCTTCAGTTATCCTACACCCAATCTCGATTTGTTTGGTGGGTTCCCTTCAGGTATTGGTTCCCTTTTGCCATCCAGATTGCAATTCCTGTTGGTACTACTCCTTGGAATTCTTGAATTAGTCATAATATTCAAACTAATTACTGTTTTCTTTACTCAGTGTTGTAAGACTGGCATGCAGGTTAGAGTAATGATTGCTCAGCAACTTGAGATGGTCAATTTATCTTACAAGTTTGGAGGAATTTCCTTTTCTGATAAAGATTATGCCTAAGAACCCATTTTAAAACTAATTATTTCAAGTATTGAATACCTGTTCCATAATTGTGAACAATATGAGCATGAATCATGCAAAAGCACGTGAATAATGCTTGTGCAACAATCTAAAATTAATTGAAAAATTACATAATCTATGAAATGCTTCCCATGTTAATATATACTCCTATGCTTGTCTACTATATCTATTTCTCCCAAATGTGGATAATTGGGCAAATCAATGAATTAGAAGCCTAGCAATGAGGAACATGATGGACCCAGGACAGGCAGGAACCACCCTGGCACCGAGGGACAATGTTTTGGTCATCAATTCTTTCTAGTGAAAGATTGTCAATCAAAAGGGGATAAATGATAAATAAATCAAAAGTAGTAAGATATATTGAAGTATATGAGGAAGCCATTTGGTTTAATACTAATTCTGCCTGATCTTGTTTTTTTGGGAAGGCCTGATGTGGCCTGTCAAGCCTGCATTGTACATCTGCTTTAAACATTTACAATGTCCTAAAGCCAAGAATGATGTCCTTCAAGATAGGGATGTTGCCACCCCCCATATCAGCGTTTCTTTATAAATAAGCATTTCTTCCCAGAAATTGAGGATTAATTGCTGACCTACTGTGCTCATCTCATGACCACTGATCTGCTGGCCACCAAACTGCTGTGTTCACCTTGTGTCCACTGACCTGCTGCACCAGCAAAGCACCTCATGACTGTATTAAAAGAGATATTCCTGTCATATGTGATGTATGTTCCTCGTTCCACAGTGATGTATAACCACTCTGTACACCCCACTGCTTCGGGGTGCTTCCTTCCTGGTGAAGGTAGTTTCTGCAGGGCTGTAGTCCTCAAAGCTGGATCATATAATAACTTCACGCTAATTTTCATTTATAGATTGATTATGGGTTATTTGCATTGACAAAATATTTATTGACTTTCACTCTGTTTACCTCTTGAAATCAGTATTTGTCAGGTTCATGTTATCCTTGTTTTCTTTTCCTCTAAGATTACTGGAATACTGATAATTGTGTCTTTTAAGGACAATTATACGGTAATGTAAATGAAATTAGATTCTATTTTCAAAATGTAATATTATACATAAAAGTTTAGGAAGATTAAACCAGGTGGGCTCTAATTTTAATGGATTTATTGAGAAATCCCTTGACCTCCTATACATATATAAAAGTACATAATTCATTTTTCCTATAATTCAGGATGTCATGTTGATTTATCCTGACAACTCTCTCTCTTCATTGGAAAATATAGTAAATTTTAATGACTCCAATTCCATTTGTCCTCTGCCGTTGCTACAGTCACCAATGACCTCCATGTTATCAAATTCATTGATATTTCTCATTCTTTGTCTTACCTGACTTCTCAGTGATATTTGATTTCATTGATGAATTTGACCAATTTCTTTGTGTTAAAAATAGTCTTTAGTTCAATTTCATGACATCATGTTCTTTGGCTTTGGGTTTTCCTCTTTTCATTATGTTTTCATCTATGTCTCCTTTGCTGACTATTTCTCTTTTATACAACCTCAAGCCTTTGCATTGTGCTTTTTTCTTTTTTCCCCACTCTTGCTATATACATTTAACCTTGTCTAGGTCATGCAGTCTCCATGCCTTTAGAGACCGTTTATATGCTGACATCTCTTAAAAATGTATCAACAGTCTTGATTTCATTTTTGAGTTTCAGGGCCCATAATCAACAATCTACTGTACCTCTACATTGGGATATCTCTTAATCATCTCAGTCCTAACATTAACCCTGCAAACAAACCTGCTCCTCTCCCATTCTTCACTATTTCAATAAATGACATCACCATCCACTAGTTTTTTGAGAAAGAAAGCAGAGAAACTCTTACATATAATTGAAGACCACATCCTGCCAATTTTGCCTCAAAAATAATATCTCATATTTGATAAGCTATCTCCATCTTCATGCCACCACCCTTTCTTAGTCATCTTGCCTTATCTTCTACTCTTGAACCAATCCAATCTACTAACAGCAGCCAAAATAATTATAAAATAGAAATCAGGTGATGTCGTTTCTTTGATTAAATTTTTTCAATGATTTCACATTGAATTCAGGATAAAATTAAAAATCTTTGACCTTGCCTTCATGATGCCCTTCTAGCTGTATCTCCAGTCTTATTATCTGACTCTTTCCACCTTAGCTTTCAGTCAAGGTCTGGATAATTCTTTTAGGCCTTTATAATTTCCTCTCTCTTTGCTTGAAGCATACCTCTTCATTATTTGACTCCCTCTACTCCACGTTCCAAATTCTTTTGCCTAGTTAATGCATATTTATTAATGAGGCTTTGACTTAAAAGTCTATTTCTCAAAAAAGCTTCCACGATTCTCTAATCCGAATAAATTCCTTTTTTTATAATTTCAAAACACCAGTTCCTTTACTTCATAAACAATATCAGTTTCTAAGCATGACTGTTTATTTCTCTGATTATTATTTGGTTTCTTTTGTCACTGGATAATAAGTAGTGAACTTTGTTTCTCTTTTGCCTATGTTTTATTGCTAAGGTTTAGTACAGTAAATAGTACATAATGAATGATGATTTTTATGTAATATCCTTCCCAAATTTCATTTTTCTCTAAAACTCAAAATAATATTGCATATGTTTGTTTGCAAAGTCCTTGTTCTCTTCTGGATCATCTCTTTTACCTCCTATGGTTCTAAAGCTCATCTTATCTCACCAGGATGTGCTTATCATCTCTTCTTCAAAGTACTTCAAATCAGTTTGATGACCCTTTTGTTATGGAGACATGGAATGCCTGTGAAATATCATAGCCAAGTTTCATTCTTTATAATTTATTTTTCTATCTTAATTTTCCCCACCCTTATCTACACTAAATTCACACATGTATCCTTAAAACTCTTCTATAATTTCTTCCTACGCTTTTTTAAAAACTTGCATTCCCATGGCTTTCTAATTTATCTTTTAATTACTCTTTATTTTTTAATAATTTTCATTTAATAAGTTTAATAATGGCCATAAGAGCACAATAGTAACTGTTAAAAATTCCACGATGGTTTTCTACTTCAATAACTCCTTTAATCATACATGAAGAGAATGCTTCTCTTTCTGAAAACTGCAGGGGATCTGAACTCAGCTTTTGTGTGGCTTTTTGTCAGGAAAAGACAGCAAAAGTGATTAAAGGATCTTAACCTCATTTTGCCTGAGTGAGAACTTAGCGTGGGAGAATTGATGTAGGAAGCTGACTACCAGAGCTGAAGACTAGCCTTGATTTTCCTCTCTACAACAAGAACAGACGTATTTGGGGGGAGACGGGAACAGAGCATTTAATAGAACCCATTAAATGCTAGATGTGCATCAGGTCTTATTCTTGATACAATATTATTTTCTCTCAGGTAGGTAGCAGAAATGCTGATTACCAAGCCATTAGGTTTTATGGGCAAGAATGAAAAGAGGGTCAAGGAGGACTGAAAGTGAATTACTTGCTTCATATCACAGAACATAATTCATTTGGGCAGTTTGGATTTGGTGACTTTGTCAATAGTTATTTGAGAAGAGCTAATTCACAACCATAGACGGCAAATTCTGTAAACTTTTTCTCCTTTTCACAGACAGTTTTGTGTAATATGGTGTCACTGGCAAGATCAACCTGGAGAGACTCCATAGGAAGGAGAAAATAAAATACAATACCTTGGGGGGCAGACAAAGAAATAATTAGACTTGAGCATAATTATACTTTTTTGTTATCATTGTCTCTACACATTTCCTCTTTAACTTATTATTTGCCCAGTGTTTCTTTTACCAAAATCAATCATATACTTTAATTAGGCACTGTAAGGGAGCCAAACAGAAATGAGTCTTATAGTGACAAGATTTTTGGAAGTAGTGCCACTTATTTCTTTTTGCTCACTTGACTTTAAAACTCATAATAAATTTAACCCAATTGCCTATATATTAAATACCTATAAGCATTTTAAAAACAATTCAGTTGTCTTGTAGATAACAAACAGATTTATGGAGAATAACCAATCACACTCTATAACGGAAAATTAACTTAGTTTGTATACATTATTATAAGAACAAATACGTGAAATAAAATTATTTTTCATGGTATTCTGATAGTCCACTTACAACTTTTAATAAATGAAGGAAAAAAAACATTATTCTGATTCAGTCAAGATTTTCTGTTTTTGCTGAGTATCTTTCAGTTATGACCAGTTGTTCTGCACTGATGCGGTTAATGGCTTGCTGTAGGCTATTACCTCACTCTGGATGCACTTCTGCATAGTTCCCTCTAATAAAGCCTCTTGCATTACCCTGTCCAACATCATCTGCACAGTTCTATGCTTGATTCATCTTTTGGAGTCAATATCGTGGGAGTGTCAATATCATCAATATTTTATCCCTTTGCTTCTATATCCTGAGTTATCTTTGTTTTTCTATGCTGAGCTCTTCTCTCTGGCCACAGTAACAGTCTTTCCTTTGCAACCAAGGGCAGAATACCTAAAATCTTCTTGAATATGAAGCATTAACTTGCTACTTGGATTTCAGCCTGAAGACAAATCACTCGTCCTACTAATGATTGTTACTCCGCTTATATCTTCCTACTTGAAGCAAAGCCCAGGCATTAACTGTTCCATCATTTCCTATCCAGTCTAATGAAGGCAACAGATAATTGATAAAAATCTGTGCTGCAGAAACATGACAAAGCCTTTAACAATTCCCTAATTAGTAGCAGAGAAATAAAATCTTTGTTCTAGTTTAACTTTTTATTTTTATTTTCTATAAAAATAACAGCTGCTTATAAAATGTATGTGTGTGTTTGATATATAGTTGATTAAACCTCATAAAAAATCGAACACTTTAATATCATAAACAATCAAATAATAAAACTATCTTAAAAATAGTCACAATGGTTGCAAACATCATTCACATTAAATATTTCTAAATAAATACCGATTATTATTAATTTTAATAGATAACTTGGCTTACCAGAGTAACTTTTTATTTATTTATTTTTTTTTAAAGATTTTATTTTTTTCCTTTTTCTCCCCAAAGCCCCCCAGTACATAGTTGTATATTCTTCATTGTGGGTTCTTCTAGATGTGGCATGTGGGACACTGCCTCAGCATGGTTTGATGAGCAGTGCCATGTCCGCGCCCAGGATTCGAACCAATGAAACACTGGGCCGCCTGCAGCGGAGCGCGCGAACTTAACCACTCGGCCATGGGGCCAGCCCCACCAGAGTAACTTTTTTATACCCCATGCCAAGAAATAGAGTATGGTGATTTATCAAACAGCAAAAAATCTTAAAGAGGAGGAATAGACCAAAGTCTACTTTTATCTAATTGCACTTTTTCCTTAGTAAATCAAGGAGAATATTAATTGTAATAGAACTTCAATGAATATTTTATATATTACATATCTTACTTTTGAAGAAGAAAATTATCTTAGGAGGTGGTGGAATTTCAATATTAATTGGTATGAAAACAGGTTATTATTTTTTAATGTTTAGTTCTTCGTAATCTCAATTTTATTAGCAAATACATGTTCAATATGGTAATAGGTGTCATCATGTGGGACTCAGAATACTTGAAAACATATATAACTAAAATAATAAATGATCATAATTTATCCATTTAAGAAGATTTTAGTTAAAATTTATAATGTGAAATAAACCTACTTGATATACCAATTATATAATTTACTATAATTTTGCTAATACGCTTTGCATTGCTTTTGAATTCCTATAGTACACCTGATTATTGAGTTCCTATACAACAAAATGAAAAACATAATGGAAGCAAATGAGACACTTCATAGTTCAGGAAGAAAATAATTGTGAAGAGTATATTTTGACATAATTTTATAAGATAATATATTTTACCAATACGAGCAAAGGGAAAAAGAGTCAAATAGAGCAAAAATATGTGAATGTGACAGTTAGTTTTATACGTCAACTTGCCTGGGCCACGAGATGTCCAGGTATTTGATTAAACGTTATTTCTGGATGTGTCTGTGAGGGTGTTTCTGGATGAGATCAGCATTTGAATCCGTAGACTGAGTAAAACAGATTTCCCTCCCCAACTTGGGTGGACACCATCCAATCTGTTGAGGAACTGTATAGAACCAAAAAGAAAGGAAGGAGGAATTTTCTTTCTCTGCCTGACTGTTGAGCTGAGACATCAGTCTTTTCCTGCATTTGAACTAGGTCTTACATCATTGGTTCTCCTGCTTCTTTCATCTTTGGAATTGGACTGGAACTTTCACCATTGGTTCTCCTGGGTCTCAAGCCTTTGAATTTGGACTGGAAGTACACCTTCAGATTTCCTGGGTCTTTAGCTTGCCGACAACGGGTTGTGGGTCTTAGTCTCCATAACTATGTGAGCCAATTCCTCATGATAAATCTCTTAGATACATAGATAGATACACATATTTTTAGATATAGATATAAAGATATATGTATGTGTATATATATCTCTCTCTCTACATATATATATCTGATTGGTTCTGTTTCCCTAGTGAACCCTAACTAATACAGTGGGTAAAATTAAAGTATAACTATTACAGTTTATGAGTATTATACTTACACATAAAGTGCTATTTACTTAAAGAAATATAAAAGAATTCATTGAGGATATACAAATAAGTGGAAGTATTTTCACATAAGATCACTAATTTAGTGAACTAGAGTATGATGCAATTATTTGTTGCTTCTTTGAAGATTTTGTCAAAAGCAAAAAAAACAGAGGTATGGAGGGAGGGGAGGGTGGGAGGAGAGGAGGAAAAAAGAAAGACAGAAAAAAAGAAAGAAAGAGAGGGATAAGGAAATAGAAACCCATAAACTCTAATTTCATTTGGAAAAAATAGAGCTCTTATATTCATACAGAAGAAAATTGTTTTTTCAAGTGTCCAAATGCCGAAAACATCCGAACAACTTATGATAAAATGAATTACAAAAATGAAAACTATTAAAATGTCATGTTAAGAAAGGAACTGCTCTGTATGGTTCAAGGTGTACATAATGGTATGAACTATATTGTTGTCTTAAAAGGTCCATGCTGGGGGCTGGCCCTGTGGCCGAGTGATTAAGTTCGCGTGCTTGGCTTTGGCGCCCAGGGTTTTGCCAGTTCGGATCCTGGGCGTGGACATGGCACCGCTCATCAGGCCATGCTGAGGCGGCATCCCACATGCCACAACTAGAAGGACCCACAAATAAAAATATGCAACTATGTACCGGGGTGGAGGTGGGGGGGCTTTGGGGAGAAAAAGGAAAAATAAAATCTTTAAAAGGTCCATGCTGTCACGGTGACTGCGTTCAAGAAAATGGATAGAGAGGTGTGGATTGTAACGGTTCATGATGCTGTAGGAATTGTGAGGATTCTTACCCTTATAAGATTTGGCAGATAACTGTTTAAGAATGCTGAATTGGAAAATGCAAATTTATATTACATATCCCATTTCTTTATAAAACAGGAGGGAAAAATAGGTGTTCATAACGTGTTAAAGGTAAATTAAGAGACAGAAAGAGAAGAGTCTCTATTGTGAACATCTAATTTCCAGATATATTAATTTAGAAAAAAAAATTCAGCATAGAAGTTTCAAGCGTAGACTTTGAACTATTAGAAAATTCTATTTAATGGAAATAGCTTTTAAAGAATATAATTTTTCACACCGAAATATAATTTTAACAATCTAAAAAAGCTGCGATTATTTGCTTAAATGGCAGAAAGTCAACCAGAGTAATCTCATTATATGAAGATTCTCTACCAATGCTATTTTTCTTTTGGTTAAGAATGAAGCGCACAATGTCAATATTAATTTGAGTTCACCCACCCTTAAAGTGATTCAAAATTGATTCTAGGTAGTATTTTCCTTTAATAATGTATTGTTATATTTATAGCACCAATTAAGACCATTTAGTTAAAATCATAGTTTGATATGTCCTTGTTTAGGCCTAGTGTATTTTAAAAAAATATACAATTTATTGATCAATTTATAATGAATATTTTGGTCATATGGTTGCAAGATCTGGTGATGCTCTTTCAGCTGTGCATCATGGAAACTTAAGAAAAAAATTAACCCTATAAAACATGAGCTTACTTTGATCCTCTCACTGATTTCAATAATATTCAACACCCTGAAAGAGTATTCAAGACATTGCTTTACAGTTTCTGTTAGTGTAGTATCCTAGAAAAGAGAGAACTGGTCTGTGTAGACTTTTAATAATAAAAGATTATTACTTTCATATTGAAAATGACTTTTCTGATCATTTATAGAATGATAATTATTCTCTGTGTCATCACTAGTGATGGACATATTAACACAACCATTGTGTAGAAATCAGTTAATAAATCAATGAGACTGAAATCTGCAGGAAATCCTGTACTGCTCTCTTTCAGGCACAGACTTCACAAAATGCTATGGGGATGAATGCAAAGCAGGTCTGAAATACCGACCACCGCTGCAGCAACAGGAGGAGATGGCTGCTGTTGTACTTGACAGGCCTTGCTGCTTTTCCATATCCAGGGAAGTATTAAGTCTGGAAAAGTACTTAGTATTAGATTTTACGGAAGCTAGCCTAATAATCTAAATATTATCCTTTTGTGGAAGCACAGGTCGGAGAAGCAAGATAATGACACATTCCATATTATTCCGTCTCCAAGTTTCTTGGAGGAGAAATAATATCCCTCTCTTTTCATTGGAAAGTTAAAAGCCATCCTCAAACAGAGTCTTGTCCTTTTCTTTCTTTATGCCCTTTATAATTATTACTAAGCTTATGTTTTTACTATTTGTTAGTGATCTGTAGTATTACTACTGATCCTATGCTATTATCATACTGCAGACAGACGTTTTTGAAGATTCTTTTCTATTTCCCTTGAAAGCCAGGTTACTGAATGAAAAAGGAAAAAGAGACATAGGTGTTCTCTGCTGAATTTTGCAAAGAGCCTACTAAGGGCTTTGTAAATTAACAAATGACTCAGTTACCAGAGTGTCTGACCCCCTTCATCTGGATCTCGGAACAGGGCCTAGATCCTTATTTTTAAAGGGAGAAGATCTCCATGAGGGGTAAAGGCTGATGGCTCCCCAGGCAGGTACTTTTTGCTTATGGACAAAATTGGGCAAAGTTATTGAATTATTGAAAAAATGTGAAATCAGTGACCAAAGAATTGTTGTCATAGCTATATTTCTCAAACTTTTTTGCAGCAGTGTCTCTAATGGCATAGGATAATAAACCAGGGACATCTAGTGGACTAGATGTCTCTCATTGACCCATTCTTAAAATTTCATGAAAATTTTATTCAATGCTATAAAGCATCAGTGTTTTATCATAAAAAATGGTGTTTTATATTACTTACCATATGAGATTAAAAAACTTTTTTTTGCTTAATTGCTAAAATAAATTTCTATTTATTGAAAATCTAGTTGAATGGAGAAATATCACTGCATACCAGATTCCTTGTCTGGGAAATTTCCTTTAGAGAAACAAATGTTTAGACACATAAATATCTAGATATGCTTGTGAACCAACATTCCCCAGCTCAATGAGCTGTCAGAGGAATTTCCAATAAATAAGTCTTATTACTTGGAATTTAGTTAATTGTGTCATATGCCAGTGAAGGATTCATTGACTTACTCCTCAGTCTTTTTTACTAGATTATTCATGTTCAGTGAAGAACGTTAACTCATGCATTTTTTCAAACTACTAACACTACAATTTTTGTCGCATGTAATGAAAGGTAAAAAACTACTGACGTTACCAGTGATAAAGTCTCTTTTTCCAACTCTTAAACTTAATTTCTATTATAAGGATATTGTCAAGACATTATAACAGTGCACAGTTAGGCTAACAGTTGTTGAATGTGATGCTCAGCCTTGAAAGATATCTGCTAAATAATCCGAATTTGTGTGCAACTTGTTAGATAAACAGTGAATCTTTTCTTCTTCTCCTCATGTTTACCCTTTGCCAGGACATCATTATTTTTCTCTTTGAAGAAAAGCAGCAAATAAATTTCGATTAACATATGCCACAGGCCAAGTAAAGAATTATCTCTGTATATGAAGAAAGCTTATAAGCCATTTCAAATTCCATTATAAAATGGCCAAAAATTATTTACATTATTACTATTAACTTACCATTTTACCACCGAATTGAATATACTGAGAAAAGTAGGATGCAAAAAATTTAAAGAGGAATCTCACTGAAAGATTTCTTGCTGTTGCTGAGTTCAGGATATAGACCGGGCAGTGTGAAGTCCCCCTCTTGGATTTTACCTGTTATAGTTTTAGTCCCATATATCTTTATTTTTTCCTAGTTGAAAAAAATAATATAAATTTTTTGAAAAATCCCTTACAAGTAATTTCACTATTAAATTTGTCTTCACAGATATCAATATTTTTTTTTTTTTTTTTTTTTTTTTATTTTTTTTTAAAGATTTTATTTTTTCCATTTTCTTCCCAAAGCCCCCCAGTACATAGTTGTATATTCTTCGTTGTGGGTCCTTCTAGTTGTGGCATATGGGACGCTGCCTCAGCGTGGTTTGATGAGCAGTGCCATGTCCGCGCCCAGGATTCGAACCAACGAAACACTGGGCCGCATGCAGCGGAGCGCGCAAACTTAACCACTCGACCACGGGGCCAGCCCCCAGATATCAATATTTTTAATATGTGTGAAAACAAAACAACAAAATGACCAAAAAGCTAACTGTTCATTCATACAGATGCAAGGTAACACTCTGGTTGATTTCAGTCTTTCATCTAATTATTCAAGATATTCTTTGAGCATTTTAAAATAAGGATGCATTTTTTTTTTCCAGCTTGGCTTTCTCTTTTTGGCAAAAAATAGATTCAGTTATATCTCCACTGCAGAATTTCATAAAGTTTCCTATTATTGCATTAGCTGCTTCTTCTGACATGAGTTTAAAACCGATCTTGTAAGAATCTTCAACTATTTTTATTTGCTTGTCACAGGTAGAAATCTTATTTTATTAGTTCAGATGTATAATAAATAGAAATTTATTTTTCTAAAACTACTTTTATTTTCTATTTTGAGCTCTATTTCATCAGAGTAAGAAAACTGTAACCCGAATTGTTTTCCAGTCTCCCTGTCCTCTTCCAGTACTGTATAAAGGTTCCACGGAGCTTCTACAGCCCCAAGACATAGGACGGGATGTTGGTCATTCAGTCCTAAGCATGCTCTGTCCACACTGAGTCTTACGTTGTCTTGCCTGTTTCTCAGTGATCAGTCTATACAGATTGCTACTGAATTATTCTTGGTTCTCATCTGGTCAGCTAAGTTCAGCAAATCTCTTTTTTTCTCTGTTACTGTTCTTAGGGAGAGAGAAATCCTTCTGTTTGTTGCTCCCACAATACTATGCCTGAGGAATTTTTTGAGCTCAGCTAAGTCTCAATCTGCCTACAAATTCTACGCAAGTGTTTGTTTGTGGGGTTTTTTGCCCCATTTTTTGTTGCACAGATACTATTCTGCTGTTGCTGTGCATGCTGGGACGTAAGGAGTTCTGTGACACTTTCTAAGGATGTATCTGCATAACACAATCAGTCATCTTTCCCTGGAGACTCACTACCTTGCTAAGGTGTTACTGAGAGATAAGGTACAATTACACTCTGGTCTCAGTTGCCTGGAACATGTCCAGGATGAATGGACTGTATAAAAATAACAAAATGTAATACAAAATAAACTGGACTGACTATTTACATGCTGCTACATGCATATTTTCTTCCTTTTTCTCTTTTAATAGGAAGATATTTTTCCTTCTTCCAATTGCAGGCTTTTCCTCTTACCTAGGCTTTGTACTCCATCTCTTACTTTCTGAGGTGCTTGTTTCTACATTTAACCAGTTCCTATTTACTGACTCATTGTGATGGCAATGATGATGATGATGGTGATGATGATAGCTGTAGCAAATCATGGCAAAGTCAGGAAGAGATAGCCCATGCCAGGTAGTTTAATAGAGGGAATATACATGGGAAAGTAGTTGTAAAGGTGATAAAAGACATGAAAAACAAAATGAGTGTTAGTAAGACACCCAAAACTTAGGAACAGCTAAAGGCGACAATTGCCCCTATAACTGGAAGTCCAATGGGACAAGATGGTGCCACCAGAGTTCAAGGACTGAGGGTCTCCAGGTGGGATCACACCATGAAGGAGAGGCAGCTCCTGCTGAGCCTGCCATGGAGCCCAGAGAAAGAGAACGATAAATATCCTGACTTCTTTTCTCTCCTCTAGTGTTCTGCTAGTTCATCCAGGAAACTAATTAGAAGCCAATAGACAAAGGAGCCAAGGAAACAGAGGAGTCAGATATCTGTGGTGTAGAGCAGAGCAAGGGGCAGCTGGAAATGGATCTGAGAGTAAACAAACCACTCACAGGTCCAACACCCAAGGAATAATAGCATGTGTAGTCTCTACCAACCTTTAATGTTGACACTAGCATTATCTCCACAAGAGAGAAAATTAGAACAATGTCTTGTTAAAAAATGGTAATATGGATGAAGAATGGGTTTTCTAGGGGTCTGGGAGAAAAGAAGAGCTGTGGAGGGAATGTTAATCATCCTTTCAGTCATCTTTAGATTGATTAACTTTTTAAAATCAACATATATCCCTTCAGCAAGTAAAAAATAATGTGAAAATGAGCAAGTATCTCCCATTAAAAAAAAATTCGTTATATCCCAATTCTTTCTCAATTTACTTCTCCATCTCTCTTATCCTTTTCATAATCAAACTTCTTGAGTTTTATAAATTAGCTGTCTTTTAATTCCTACCTTTTCACTCACTTTAGCCCTTGCAATGTCTTCTAATTCTCCCACTACCTTGAAATGATCCTTGACAAGGACCCCAAGTGATTTTTTATCACGACATACAGTGAGTACTTTTCATTCCTTCTTACTTGACTCTTCTCTTTTTCTTAAAAATGTTTCTGCTTGTTAGCATAAAAGCTGCTACAATCTTTTTTGATTTCCATGCAGTAAGTTGGAGAAGGTAGAAAAAGAAAGCCACATCCATACCTTCTAATGCACTTTATGACGAGACCACACCTTTCCATTTCCATCTCCTTGTCTAGAACCAAGTTATAGAGTCATAACTAGCTTCAAGGAAGGCTGGGAAATAAAATATTTTAGCAAGGTGGCAATATGCTTATTTAAAGAATGGAATTGTATTATTACAAAAAAGATCGAATGGATATTGTGAGGTTTCTAGCTGTCTGTGACAAAGAGGTTATGTTCGATGTCTTCAATTATCTCAATGAATATTAAGTAGATTATTAATACTTAACACAATGGAGTAGAGAATGTGGAGAGAGGACTTGATAAATCATCTCAGAATACTGGAAAGCAAATTCACTAAGGAGACATCATGGGAGATCTAGGAGTTACTTATTTTGTGCTCATTGAGGACTTTGATTGTGACTTTAATGTGAAATATGCCCAGTTGTATGTTTTTCTTTCCCCCAGAAATATTTCGCTGCTCAATTACGGGCAGCAAAATGGTGTAGGTTAGAGTTCAACAGGAATTTTCCTAGAGTGAAAATGGAGAAAAAAGGGGGAAAAGAGTTGAGAGCGTTTGCAAGTGAGTGATTCAAACTGGACAAAAAAAGAAAAAACTGGGAGAGGGCTAATAAAAATGCAAGAGGGCTGGAGAGAGGCTAAGAATTGTCTGAAGTCTGCATTTGAGATATAGTTCAAAGTCTAATGAAATCAAAGCTGAGTGTGGGAGTGGGCATCTAAGGTAGAGGAGAGGTGAGAGTTCAAGGCAGAAAGAGATTGGGGTGTGGCTAATTCATCTACATGGATTTCGAAGCAGCTGAGAATGATAACGAGGTAGAGAGGAATTCTTTGCTCTGAGAAATGTCTTCAGCAAATGATAGGGAGTAGCTCAGTAAACAATATCAAGACTCAGGAGAGGGTGCCACAGGAGGATGACATACCTTTAGATAGCATTAATTTCCTCAGAAGAAATGGGGATGGGTGGGAATTAATGACCGGAACGTAGCATTAACGAGGAAGGAGGACACCTAACTCGTCTCCTGGTCCTGTGGTTTGTGGACTGAGAAGGAAAAATTTTTAAAAAAAGACGTTCTGTTAGCAATTCAATGGAAGAATTACCACAAGAGGGAGCCAGGTTTTAATGAAGGTCAGCCAGTCATGAGCACATTCAGAGAAGATATAGATTCAGGGGAGTTTGCTGATCACAAATTAGAAGGTTGAGCTGCATGAAGGAGAGTGGAAGGCTATTGGATAGATAAGAATGTGTAGACAGCAATATGGGAACTGGTGATTATTACCTTAAATAGGCACAAGAGGTATCAGGCCTTGAATCTCACAGCCTGAAATGAGGGTGAGTCAAACCCCTGTTTCCCCCAGACTTTGTGCTTTTCCAGTGATTTTCTGAAGGGCAGCTCCTTGAAGTTTCTACTTTTCTGATGATTGAGGAGGGTACTTTATTGTGATTGCTTGTTTAACTTTATTAGATTTCTAAATAGTTTTCTCCCTGCTGGATTATAAACTCTATGAAATCCAGGAACCACTTGTTATTGCTAACAGTTATATTCCCTGGAACTAGCATAGCGCCTGGCATTGTATACCAGGGGCTTCTAGGGTAGTTTGCAGGGGCCGGGAGGATAATATAAATAATTGAAGTGAGCTGGATTTCTACTTTTTTGTTAGTCACTTTTTTCTTACAGAGACTCTTTGTTTGTATATTTAATTGTGGAAATAGTTTTATTTTGACAAGTAAATATATTTTTCTCCTTTTCTTAAAATGTTATACTTTAGTGGGCTAGCATTTGCTTCTCAATTCTTTATAGAGGCACAGGTATAAAGCAATATTTATCTAAGGACAACAGTGGTGGCAGGGCTCTGAGAAAGGACAATTGAGAAAGGCAGGGTTTCACCGGGGAGTGGTTAGAACTCACATATGAAGGTATGAAGATCACATACCCATCTAAAAGAGGCAGCCTCTTCTCTGTTCCAGCTGATGGTCTGGCCTGTGCAAATATAGACCCTGGTGGTTCATGGAAAACAGAAATCTCAATTTGTATACAAAATGTCCTGATTTTTAAATTTGATTCATCTTTTTAAAGCAGTGCAGGCAAAATATGTTGTCAGATGGCCATATTTGAGGTCTCATCCTCAGTCTGAACTTCCATGTATTCAGTAAGTGAATGAATGAATGATTTAAAGAAGACTTTTTTTTAACTTACATTAAATATTCTATGTATTCAGTAAGTGTTTGACAAAAAATGTGAAAGAATGAATGATTTAAAGAAGACATTTTTCTTTAACTTACATTAAATATTTGGTTGCCTTTAAAGGAAAGTCCTTTTTAAATCAAGCAATTTAATATTGCAAATTTTCTTTTATAATTTTCTTCTTTGGAAGTTGTTTTTATCAAGTTCTTAAAGGTACCCTGCTTCTTTGTTCTACCAAGACTAAAACAAGTGTGAGATTGCATAATCACTTGTTTATCATGAAATTATTTTTATATATACTTTATGGTTTGTTGTGACCGCTTCCTAAATATAGCAATAATTTATTCATCCAACAAAATTGCGTTTCAAGACCCTGTAGAATTAATAAATTTTATATATCAGATTTAATTATTTCCAGTAAAAAAGCAATTTCACAGAAAGGTTGCTCTTCTCTTAGGGCTGTAATCAATGAATAAAGAATACTGATAGTAGGTTACCATGCTTCTGTTATTTATGGTACCTATAAAGAATTTCCACCTTGGTTTTGAAAAATGTCCTTAAAATATCTCTAATTCAAAGTAGCAGAATTGAGACTCCTTCCAGAACAAATTAACCAAAAAAACTTGGCAATACAAATATGTCTGGCCATTTTATGTAGAAACCTATGCACAAATATTTTCAAAAGCATAATTTAATTTAAGTGTAGAAATATGTTTATTGAGTATGTAAATACATTACAAAACTCGTTTCCATAAGTGTAGGCTAGAATGAAAGTAAAATCTTATCAGAAAGAGAGTGAGAGATTGAAGATGCAAATAGAAAATAAAACTTTAATCAACAAACTCTGTCACAGTTAGTCCAGGAAGCCAAACCACAAGCTCTTACACATTGACCCCAAATGGTCATGGCTTGCTCAATAAATGACAGCTTCGCTAATATGCCCATACTCCCAATTTAGGACCAGCCCGAGAAAGTCAAGTGTGCTCTTCTAAGCAATCATACAGGAAGCTCTGCTTCTAGTTAGCCCACCTCCATTTCCCCATGTCAACAACCTCCAACCAGAGCTTTGCTTTTTTTTAATATAGAGTTTTCTCACTCTGCTGCCTGCCTTTCAGTCTCTGCCAAATGCAACTGATGGTGGCTGACTCCCTTACTTTATAGCAAGCTCTGGATAAATAGTCTCTACTTGTTCTCGTTTGGGTGGCATTTATTTATTTCCACAGGAGTTATGTGAGATTTTTGTTTGTTCATTTCAAACGAATATAAGTAAACAAATGGAGAATGAGTACTTACTCAGTGCCAGAAGATCTGTGAGATAAAATATGATGATATTTTATAAACTGTATATATTAGTGTTCCTTAAGATGCTAAAAGGAGAAGAAATTCCGCCTCTTCTAGACAAATAGGGAAGGAATCCTTTCTAAATGGGTAAGTTATTTGACTACATGCCTTAATAGGAATTTTAAGGTCTAATAAGGGCTTAGATTTCAGGGGGGAAAAAAAGAGTTTCCACTGGCAGTTCCAGAAGGATAGGAGGAAAATGTTATTGTTTTAAGAGAAAAAAGAATTCACAGTTGCCTATTTAAAATTCACATAAGACTGCAACGCATTTCACTTTCCATTTGCCAGAGTTAAGGAGAAATTTACCTCTAGAAACAATATTGACTCTAGTAGAGTGCGAACTCCATGAAGCTTATATTGATGATAATAATAATGATAAAAACAATTAAAATAATAACACTTATTATTTACTGAGTGCCAACTATGTATTAGCCTGCTTTTAAATCCATCTTCTTAAGTCTCACAAAAATCCTATGAAATAGAATTTTTTTTGTTTTAAAGATGAGGAAACTGAAGTTTAGAATGTATAATAACTTTCAAAATTCACATAACTAGTGGCAAAACTGAAATTCAAACCCAGTTCTCAATGGCTTAAAACACACATCATTTGCTTAGTAGTTCTAAGATTTTTCAAGTCCTTTTTGAATAACTCATCTCCAGAAATGCTTTTAAAAAGTCAAGTTTGAAAGAGATCCTCTAATATGTCCTTCTTGTTTGATATCTAATTATTTGTTTTTGTTTTTAGTTTTGCTTTAAGGCAGTAACAGTAGGAATTTGAATCTTTGTATTACTCCATTCAATATGTATTGGGCATTTATTCTCAGTGAGGCACTATCCTAGGCATAGGAGATAAAAAGTGAAAAATCCCTTCCATGCCAATTTCTTGCAATCCAGTAGAAGGTATATCTACCAAGAAAGAACACGGTAGAGTTCTACATACCTGATGAAGAATGGGGCAGTGGTGTAAGACAGTTTGAGAGAAAAGGTGACAATCCCTTATTCTTTTCTTTCCTTTAACAAGTGTTTGATAAACACTGACTATTTATCAAGAATTGTTCTAAATGCTGGAGATACATGGATGAATAATGCATAGTTTTGGGTTTTATGTTGCTTACACTCTAAAAGAGGAAACTAATGTGCATACAAATAATAGCACTATTAAAATTTTTAGTAGAACAGCTTAAAAGTTGCCAGTGGTTGCAGAAAAAGGGTCCTTTTCTCTGCTTAGAGTGCCAAGGAAAACTGAGATGTGTAAAAGAATACTAGTTCATCAGGTGATTTCGTGGAGGAAGGAAAGACCTGTGCATAGGGGCAACACATTCTGGATATTTTTGAGTGTTGTACTTATTTATTTATTATCAAAGTTGGGGAGAGAGGTATTAATAGATGCCCTGTTGGATCACTTGGGTGTTCAACAAAGTTTTTCAGCTTCATTATGAATAACAGTCTTACTTCCTCTTGAAGATCAGGATCAGTGACCCCTGCCAGATTAGTGACTCCTTTCCTTGGCATGATGAGCACAAAGTCACTGAGGAGCATCTGCAGCTTAAATTTTATTGAGACTATTGATAGGCTACCTCTTGGAAGGATTCTTGCTCTGGGAACTAAGAACTCTAGAATCTAAGATTGCAGAATGGGAAGCACAAATCTTTCAAGTGGGTCACTGGAATAGATGTTGAGCAAGGTCACTCCTAACTTCAACTTTTGGCCCTAAGTTTTTTAAGTTTTCTATCTATTATGTTCATTGCAGCATTTAATGGTTCTTGATTTAGAGGAGAAACCACATCCTGGAGTTTGGGGTCCCATCTTTGCATGGTCACATTTCCAAGCTAGCACTTCAAGTGTATATTCAAAATGCTGTCCCAATCCCCCACTATGGGCAGCCACAACAAGGTGCCACATGTGATCGGACTAGTGGATCCTGTGTTCCTGTGTCCACCGGCACATGTCCTTTGCTTTAGCGTGGCTCCCTTGGTTTGAGATAATGTTATGCATGATTGCTTCCCACTGGATTAAACATTTTCCAACTTTGATGAGGCTCTGTGAGTAGGAAAGGCAAACCTGTTCCTAAAATTTGTGGCAATTCCAGTTAAGACACATCACTGCTTTTTCCAGGATTGAAGGGATACAATGTAGCCAAATTGCTACCAATTGGCTGTTTGGTCTCCTTGAGGGATGGTTTTTCTGGAATTGTCCCAGGTTTAGCACTGAATGTCCTGTCTTCTGGATAATCCCTCAGCCTTGGGCAAACTGGGACTCTTGGTCACCCTAGATAGTGCATTATCAGAGTCTCTTTTTCAGTCTCTAAAAATGATACAGTGAACGTTGGGCAGCAGCAGTACCTAGATCAGCTTTAGTGAGGGGCCCCTGCCTTTGGGCCCATGCATAGGCTCTATCTTTGTCATTATGGTGTGTCCATTGATAAGCCCAGTGTGCCACCATTGGCGTAGCTGGTATCAGAAGCTGGCTGATGTGAATAGACTAAGTCGTTATGTCTACTTGTTTGTTTAGGCTGCTTATGTGATGGATATACACCCATGGGCATCAACATACAATACAATACAAAGACTGCATTTTATTCTTGCTCTCATAGTTACCCCTTATGCTTACTCTCACAGCTCCAACCATAAGACTTTACCCTAGACTTCCTTATTTCTTATCTTTTTCTTCCCCCCAGGTTCCAACCAACAAGCTGAGACATTTGTCAATGCCTATAATTCTACATATTTTCTTTATTTCCAGAAGCCCATATCTAAAGTTCTGTTTCCTTTAACTTTACTTCTTTTCCTGGGTCAATTATTTATTTCTGCACACCAAATTCCCCTCAAAATTAGTTGCCCAATGCAAAAAGCATTATTTTTTATGGTTCTTCTGGTTGGCTAGCTGTTCTGATTTAGACCAAGCACAACTGACCTCTTCTGGACTCCTATGTGCATCACAGTCGGCTTGTGGTTCCATGGGTCTGACTAGTCTAGGATGACCTCAGCTGGAATGGTTTCATTCTCCTCCAGCAGGCTTGGCTAGATATATCATCATAGGAATAGCAGAGCTTCATGAGAAAAAGCAGAAACATTTGAGGTTTTTTCAAGCCTCTGCTTCCATCAAAATTTCTTCTATTCCTTGACTAAAGAGAGTCATATAACCAGCTGAGTGTCAGTGTGAGAATGCACTATGAAAGGAGTGGATAAAGTGAAACAGGAAAAATTGGAACCAATCATAAAACCAGTCCACCTCAGGTATCAATGTGTTTGTCACAGTTCAATTCCAAAGAAAGAATTGCTATGAATTATTTTGGAAGTTAGAAGTTTAATATAGGGATTAAAGTTTTACAAAGGTGAGAGGAACTGGGGAAGTAAAAGTCTAGAAGGGCAAAGCTGGAAGATCAGAGAATAATCACTAACCATATCAGCCTGAATAACTTGTGTGGGTGGACAAGTGGAAAATCAGAGCTTGTGGGAATGTCTGAGAAGGTAAGGTTATCTGGCCATGAAAGTGAAATCATGAAGAAGCTGGTCATGGCCATGTCTGTGGAAACTACCACCTTTGTGGAAAGTGCTGCCAAACATGTGTCGGTGGGTTTGAGGCTGACTTTGGTTGGTGAAATCAACAGCGGGGGAGAATGGTTGAACACTGAGAAAGAGGGATCTGAGGACAAGCTAGCACCCACCATTTCTCTCTTCAGTGTTCAAAAGAGTATAAAACAGTCTACCATTGATTTCTTCTCTACATTGTGTCTCTATACAATGGTCACATTGGCATGAACATTTCTTTTTAGATTTCCTAAGTTAACTGACTTTTTATTTGTTCACTGAACATAATGTCATTCTCTCATTGTCTCCTCAACAGACTCTTCTCCATCTTTCCTTTGCCTCTTTCTCTCAATATTTTCATTCTATTGTCTTAGAGCCTGAACTCTGCACTTTTTGGAAAGCTCCCTTTTCCCGAAATTTTGTCATTATTTTCTTTCAAATAAATTCTTGCCTGACCTGTAGCCAATTCTATTGGGTCCCTCTTCATTAGTTAGATGCTAATTGGTTAATAAATTGAGCCTGCCGTCAATTGAGTGGCTTTATGGAGATCCCACATCCTATAACATAGGATTGATTCTAACTGGGGAGTATAGACCCTATTGAATATCAGAGAAAATGTTTTGGTGCAAGAAGGACCCTTGCATTTCTTATGTAACATGACATACAACCACTGGCCTCATAAATGGATAAATCTTCTGAGAAAACTACAGGTTGTAATTTTAAAAAATTAATAAGCTGCTATGTCAGGGGCTGACATCCCGGGGAATAACTCCTTGGAAGGGAGTGATGAATGCTTATACCGTATGGACGGCTTCAAAGACTTGTGAAGTCTTTGATGAGGCTGGGTGTCACAGGGTATCATGGCAGCAAAGGAGTGGAATATAAAAGATTTCTTTTATTTGATGTATCCCTTCTGAATTTTCAAAAGTCTATTTTCTATGATGCAAAGCCCAGAATGATGCATTTGTGACACACATATTTCACATTGTGAATTGATATAACACGCTTTTCTGCTACCAAGCTCCATGTATTTGTTAATGGTGGATGTTTATGTCATTATATTTCAACAAAGCACTCATATTTGTATTGTATTTTATACTCACCCATGTGGTATTTGAATATATGTAACAATATTAAGTGATTAAGCTACAAAGTTTGTTTTACATCAATAAATTGTATTAGGAATACGCTTTTGAAAGTATAAATAGTAAAGGACCCAGAAGTATCAAAAACACCCCAAATAGTGGAGCAGAACCAAAACAAATACAGATTTCCCCAGGACAAGTAATTTTATCCCTGTGTTTTAAAACTAAACCACTTTGGTGAGCTTGAACACATATAGTATTTGGACTCAAATTCATTAGATTTCATTACCTTTCTCTCTTAACATTTTTACATTTGTGTTTTCTGAGTGGACATAGATCTCTTAAAAATCTGAAAAGAATATGTTGCCCATTTGGGAAATATATTTTAAAAAGCTATCATTTTAGATGCAGCAGAAAATTTTGTCAAAACTCAGAAACTCAATTGTTTTTAAGTCTTTCTTGGTCCAAACAACAGGTAAACCTTGGAGTAGATTTTACATTGTTTGTTTTCAAGGAAATTTATTCACGCATAAAGCTATTAAAAAATATCAGAAGGTCTTATTAGAAGATTAGAACACTGCTTTTGTGAGAGTTGGCAAGGTATAAGGGAGTGGAAGAAGAGCTAACTTGAACAATTTTTATGTAGAAAGGCAACTGAAAGACATTATATAGAAAATATTTTTAAAATTCTTAACTATATGATACAAGTCAATTGATTCAGTCAGTGATTTTATAAAGGTGGCTACTTTTTAAATGGGACTGAAAACAACCAAAGGTCATAAATCTGTTGTTCTGAATAATTTTTTGTGATATTAACCAACATTTATTATGTTAACATTCTTTAAAATGCAAATATTAATTTTGTTCCAAGAAATATTTTAGAAACAATACAAATAAACTCTAAAAATGAAAACAAAACAAAATAAGTGTTCTTTCCTGTCTGTGATACTTATTTCCCCACATGTACACATACACACTTGATGTGAAAAATACCATAAAACCATATAATAAGTCTAATTATTAATGATATCAATAATGTCTGAGAAGAGAAGCAAATTGTTATCAGCATCAAAATATTGACCACAGTTCAGGCAAACCAATTTCTTGTCATTGCTAAGTATCTTTCTGTAACCAATTTATTGTATTCAAAACTACCATGTCATCTCATCCCTTCCTGTCCCTTATCTTACTTTTCGTCCCTTTTCTTTCCAACAAGAGAGAGCCACTGTTCTGTTCGTTCTGTGATTTGTTCTGTTCTAATGGGCTGTCAGCATATCTTGTTCTGTCAGCACCATGGAGAGTCTACATGAAGTTGCATTGTCTTTGAGGCAAAGATTTTCCCGATATCCCTAGATAGTTCATCTCTCAATCAAGGTTTTTTTTTTTTTTTTTTCAAAGATTTTATTTTTTTCCTTTTTCTCCCCAAAGCCCCCCAGTACATAGTTGTATATTCTCCGTTGTGGGTCCCTCCAGTTGCGGCATGTGGGACGCCGCCTCAGCGTGGCTTGATGAGCAGTGCCGTGTCCGCACCCAGGATTCGAACCAATGAAACACTGGGCCGCCTGCAGCGGAGCGCGCGAACCCAACCACTCGGCCACGGGGCCAGCCCCTCAATCAAGGTTTTTTAACTATTATGTGGTTCCCCTGGGACTAACACCAACTGATGATGATAATACGAAAAATTCCAGCATTCACTCTATTATAGTGAAGGCTAAGCATCTTCAGACTGACTTTTAAACACAAAACAGAATGAGTGTTTTGTTTTTCTTATTGGGAAGTTTCTGTTGATCCATAATACACATTTTGGTTGTCCTATATGCCATTTTCAATCTAAATTTGCACATCAGACAGCTCACAGATATTCCTTTTTTGTTTTGGTTTTGTTGGTTTAGAGTTGAAGTAAACACGTGTAGGTTTAGCTGAGTATATTTATTTTCTCGGTATTTCTCCTGTAGCTCACAAGACTAAATTAATATTAATGAAGATGAAACATTACCAGGCTGGAGTTGGGTATGAGAATTAGTTGTAAAATCTGACAGAGAATTTCTTTCTCATGTTGTTTATGCAGAAAATGCTTGACTTTTCATTCCAACCTTTCCTAAACCTCAGTAACTTCATAATAGACTCTGTTCCCCAAGGAAAATAAATTATAGAATACAAAAGGGTTTCTTTCATGTAAGTGAGTACTAGCTAGTTTACTCACTTAAAGAAAAAGAGGGAAAAGATGAATTTGAAGATGTGAAAAGGTAAATGTAAAATTAGAGAAAAAAAGAGAAAAACAAATATAATACAGGAAAAATCATTGGACAGCAATGCAAGGATGGAAATAATCCATCACCCACGTCATGCATTTGGATCCCTGCTATTCTCAAACTGTACACTTTTGTACTATGAACCTGCAAAAGCCCTAGATCTCATGTCTGAATTACAGGTTATGTTTATCTTTCTTTCTTTCTTTCTTTTTTGAGGAAGATTAGCCCTGAGCTAACATCTGCTACCAATCCTCCTCTTTTTGCTGAGGAAGACTGGCCCTGAACTAACATCTGTGCCCATCTTCCTCCACTTTATATGTGGGACACCTACCACAGCATGGCTTGCCAAGCGGTGCCTTGTCCACACTTGGGATCTGAACCGGGGAACCCCAGGCTGCCAAAGCAGAACGTGTGAACGTTACTCCTGCGCCACCAGGCCGGTCCCAGATTGTGCTTTTCATATCAAAGGCACAAACTGTCACATCAGCATCGGGTAGGGACCAGTGTATCTTGGCTCTAAAAGGCAGTGACTGCACTGATTTCCAGTCACTCATTTGACCTCATCTGCCTTATGTATTTTGTGATATTTTTAAATAGCTTTGATTATAATTAAAGATCTCCGGTGAGGGGATTTTGCTACTTATCAACTGCCTAATCTTTTTATATAAGCTTAGTAGGAAAGAGGACACTCCCCTGTGATAAGCATTCTGAGGTATTGTCAGCCAGAGGGTTTAGCCTGAGGCAAGATATCTCAAGACATTTATTGCCAAAAAAGAAGTTTGTGGTCACTGAATATCACTAAATGTAGCAACAGTTTAACATTTGATGATTTGTGTTAACATCTTTAATTCCTGTGTTAAGGTGTACTTACCTCTGCTTTATTAAATTGCAAAGGTAATTTCCAAAGTGTAATTGTTAACTTTTTACCTAAAATTAAAGCAAAAAATTTAAAAGGATCCTGATTTTCAAAAGCATTGATGCCATGATATTTTTTTAAAAATTGGAAAATTATGAAAATGAAAACTTGAATGTCGCTACTATATTTTGACTTGGTACCTTCTTCCTCCGGGGCTAGGCCAACTAAACCCTTTTGGCTGATAGCATAAGGTAAGAAAATCATTCCAAGAAACAAGCTGCAACAATGTCTACAATAACGAGCCAAAATACACAGAAAAGTGAGTTTTATTCGTCAATTCAAAATCCCATTCCATATATAGGTAATGTCAGTAGTTTAAACAGGTCATGGAAAGTGGATATGCAACTCTCTGATTTACTATAAACTGTTTTCCACTAAAACAGTAGGAGATACCACAGGTGTTGTTCAGAAACTCAAGTGCACACAGGCCTAAATTAACCGTTTATTCATAACATAAGATCTTTCTTTACTGATACCAGTAAATGTCTGCAGATGAGCCAGAGTGTGCTAGCTGCAGGGCAAGTGTTGGAGGTGCCTCAGGAGATGCTGATCTCCTCAGTCCACAGAGGAGGAACCTCTGCAAAGCCTGGGGAGCAAGTGAGCCTGGGCCGATTACCCACCTTGTCTGTTTATCCGAGTGCACCATGCAGATTATTTACCATGTATGCCAGCAAGTTAGAAAAGAGCCTCAAAGCTATTTTCTCCTAGACAGACTTTCTTTTAAGGTGGAACTAGCTAGGCACATGAGTAATAATTACTTAACTTGTATGCAATATTTCTCATTATTATTTAATTTCCGTAAGATGGGTGGGGGGTGGAAGAGGTTTGTTACCAATTCACAAAAGAGTCAAGATCACGCTGTTTAGCTTTATGAAAACCTTAATTCTTCTTCTTTATACCAAAGCTGTGCCCTTGGTTCCCCTCCCTTCTATATTCTAAAGAATGTAAAATGTGATACACTTCCGTTTCTTTCCCTGTTTTCCTTGTTTCTAAACAAAGGTCACGTTGATACAAACACGCTTTTTTAAATTTGCTAACCTAACCCATTTTTTATCTACTCACTAAATTTGAGGTCTTTCTCTTCTCCAGTACAAGTTATCTCCTGACCAATACTGCTCACTCAATACTATGCTATTTGTTTTTATCCATAGATCGATAGAAATGGCTTTTTTATTCTCATTTCTGGTCAATACAAAAGGCTTTTAAATAACAGAATGGCATTTTGGATTTTCTGTCCTGATATTTAGGGGAAAATAGATGCTGTCAGTTGTTGAGTACTTATAATATTGCAGGTATGTTTGGAATCATTTGTATTTGCTGTGAAAATTGGCTACTTTTTGTGTTTCTAAAAAACTCATATCAGCAACAATAAAGTCCAGCTAATAGACAAAAGTACAAGGCTGGCTTTTTTTCAATTTGAATCTTCTCTACCCAAATAGCTCTTATTGCATATAGCTGTACATATAGTTTTCATAAAAATGAAAATGGCCCTGTATTGGTTGATTGCTTATAGTCATGTTCCTTGCCTGTTTTGTGTTAGCTTCCATCCTAAGAGCCTTGAATTTTTCTTTGCCAGCCATAAACACTTGGACTATCCCTCTTCCTCTTTGAAACATCAGGACCGCCCAGGACAGTTTTTATCAGAATTAGCATTAAAACCTCATTTTGGGAGAAAAATCTGAACTTTGTTTAACACTCATGGGACAGTTCCAAACATTGGCTGAACACAGTAAAGACCATAAAAGACTTATTCGGCATGATCAAGAATCACTTCAGGGATTCCAAAACGTCTCTGAAAATTCTAAATCTTCGGAGTGGCCACGTTCAGGTGAGAGTAGGAAGAAAATTAATGATGTGTGCTCTATGCATGCTTTCTGAGGTCCTAATGGTTTACAGATAAACTGTAATAGAACCACTGAGGTAGAAAACACAGCACACCTACAAAGTGTGATATTCTCAATATAAATGCCTCTGTAACATATATTTTTCAAAGCAATGTGATTCTATATTGCTATAAGTATTATATTTTACCCAAGAGAATCATCATAAAAAAGCAGAGTTGAAGGAAAGTATATATTGCTAGGTATTCTTGTGGGGGAGGAAGAAATTTCCTCTACCCTTCTAGCTTCTTCTGGGTAGTCTAAGAATTTGACATGAGAGAGATTACAAAGAGAAAATCAAATTTAATTTCATACATATGGGAAGCCCACATACATGAGAGGTTCAGAGACAAAGAGATAAAATGAGATACATATGCCATCTTGAGCTAAGGAATGAGCCTTCAGAAAGGCCTGAGGCCTGAGGCTTCAGAAAGGAGGAGGGTAATTCACAGGATGATAAGAAAAGCAGCTGTTCGGTATTAGAGGCTTGCCCTGCCATACAGATAGGTCATAAAAATTTATTTCTGGTAATAACGTTTTTTATGTATAAAGCTTCCAATTTAAATTCTTTAAGAGAGAGGTAAAAGTTTCTCTTGAACCCACAGGGGTCTCCACTGCCTTTAGCTCAAAATATTCCACATGCCAAAGTGACACATCTTGGGGAGGCCTGTTCTGGACCTCTTCACTCTCCACATGTAATTTAAGAGTTTGAATTTTTGAGGACCTGTATCCCTCCAACTTTTCCACCTATAAAACTTTGTCTTTGATCAACATTTTCAGATTATTATATAAAAGTGAGAAGAGGTCACAGGTAAAAATGTCCTCACAAAGGTGGATATATAGCACATAAACTATGGATCTTGAGTAGACCATATGGAATCAGAAGTAAATAGTAAACAGCCATGATACATTGATTTTGAGAATTAGCGGTTGAAGTAGAAATTTCCTCTAAGGAAAATGTGATTGTACTGTATCATATCTATTATTTTTGTTTTATAGTTTGTGACTTTATGCTTCTGCCTTTAATAAGCATTGCCTACGAATCTATTCGGTGTTATGAACTAAGTGGAGACCATGACGATCATGACCCAGTCCTGCCTCTTAGGGCCGCTACCTCTAGTGGGATGGATAGTCCTATAGTGAAAAAAATCAGAAAGACATGGCTATCTTTTTTGAGGGTCAAAGGTACTTAAAGTCTATCAGAGCTTCATGAATTCAGAAACGTTAGCAAAAGCGGTTTTAGTTGGGGAAATCTTCTAGGAAAAGACAAGACTTGATCAGATCCTTAAAAAGTGGAGGAAATATTCCCAAACAGAGAGGAGGTAGAGAGAGCCTTGCAGGAGGTGGGCACTTTTCCAGGAACAACAAAGAGCTGGGGATTTGTGGTGAATAGCTGAGTTTGGCATAGGCAACTGATTTGCAATGGAATACAGCTGGTGAGAAGATGGGACAGGCAGGCTGGAGGCAGAAAGGAAAGTGTGGCCATCCCTCTAGGTGGTTGTTAGAGGAACCCTTTCCTTGCTGCCTCTCTTTCCTGGCCTGTAGGTCAGAGGAAGAAGGTGGCATCAGGCAGGGCTGTGTGATAATCTCTTATCATTAATGTTGTTTTGATTTTTAATTAGTTTGGTGGGATTTAAGTTCTATGGAGGAGGTTTATCTGTACATCTTTTTAAAGAAACTTCATTAGTTTGATTTTTGCATAAGACTTTATTTCCATGAAAATTTTCCTGAGCTGTCTGGAATATAGGTATCTCTCGCTTTAACATAGAGCCAGAAAAATTTGAAGCCCTCTCATTTTTGTTGTCCGTCTGTGTGTAGGAAAGCAGTCCTTAAGCCTTTTCAAATGAGGAAATGGTTCTCTCAGTTCCTGAGGACCTAAAGTGTTTCCATGACAACAAGCTTCTCACCCTCCAAGTACCCTGGAGGTCTCAGAGGCACCACTATGTAATGTCATGTATTTTCTCACAACAAGTCACCTTGGACTGTGGCCAATACGATTAAATGCTACAAAGTTTGTTGATAAATGCTCTGAGATTGACTATGATCTCCAATTTCAGAACCATTGAGTATTTACCATACATCATGTGGACCCTCTGGCCAGATAGAATATAGTCTGGCAACTATATAGAATAGTCTGGAGGTGATGTGAAATCAAATGATAGGACACTTTCCTACCAGGTGCTAGTGCTATGTTAGATCAAGGGTGAACATCAGGACATCTTGGTTTACGGGATCAAGCAAGTTGAATTTACCAGGCCCAGGAGACTGAGAGGAAAATTAGGGGAGCAGAAGAATGCAGCAAGGGTAGTGTCATAAAAATCTGGAAGAGGAGAGATTTTAAGGATAAGGAAATGACCAATGCCACAACCAAAGATAAGCCTTGCAAAAAATTTTTTTTTTCTGTTGAAATACCCATCATTGGCGACGTTTTTCCACAGCAATCTTAGTGAAGTGTTAGGGGGCCAAAGAATTAACAACTAGTCGAGAAATGAATGTAATATAAAAAAGAAGACCCAGTCATTTTTCGTGGCTATAGTAGTGAAAAGAAAAGGAAAGATGTTGTAAAGCTATATGGTAAATAAGGTCAATAGAATTTTGTTTTCATTTGTTTTGTAGGGTGGAAGAGTCTTATGTATGTTTAAAAGCTGAAAACAAGAGTAAGTAGAGTGAGAGAGACTGAATACACAGAGTACACAAGGGCAAACTGATAGAATAATGTGTTTGCAGAAATAGGAAGAAAGGTGGAGGAGTTGTCATTGAGCAGAAATAGAGTGTCCAAAAGGCTTCTATCTTCTCCCAAGAGTGGAGGTCAGGCGATGAAGTTAGGTTCGAGAAAAAAGGAAGGCAGATAACGGAAAAGCAGAGAAGTATTTTGGTAGCTGAAAGGGGATTAGAGGTCAAAAAATTTTTAAGAGTTTATTTCGATATAAAAAATGATAGCATATATTTTGTTTTGATGACTAGGTTCCGTGTTAGAATATGTTTGATGTGTCAGTAGGATCATGCTTGTGGCAGATCAAGCTTGATAACATTATTTTTTCCCAGTGAAGTACATTAAATCTTCTGCTAGGAGTGAGAAAAATGGTTCTTTGGCGTGATTAAGTCCAGCCTCAGAATCCCTACTGCATCCAGTGCTGCCAGCATGAACCAGGGCAAGAGACAAAGGCCTGTAAACGAAACAAAACAAAATTCCTTACTCTACTGGATATGTCTGAATCCAGAGAGATGGCAAGGGGCTCCATCACACAGGGCCTTGTAGTCTACTGTAAGGACTTTGGATCCTACTTTGATTAAGATGGAAAACCATTGAAGGTTCTATAGGAATCGCATGATGTAATGTATTTTAAAATCATCACTGTATGTGGTAGAGAACAGACTTATTTAGGGTTAAGGATGGAAGGCAGTGAAAGCAGAAGTCTATTGTGATAATTGAGTGAAAGATGAAGTTAGACTGGACTAGGGTTGTAGCAGTGCAAGAGATGTAAGAAGTGACTAGATTAGATGCCTATTTTAAAGGTAAGACAGGAGGTATATTGATGTAATTTAGACGTTGAAAAATAGAGGTATCAAGGTTGATTCCAAGATTTTTTATTTAAATTACTGTAAATAATTCACAAAATGGTTTGGGCTAGAAAGCTAGGAGTTTGTTTTGGGGCAGAGTAAGAATAAAGTCATTGATAGACATCTAAGTGGAGATATCAGCTAGCAAGTATGAAATCTGAGTTTATGAGGAAAATCTAGTTTGGAGATGTAAATGTATGTCTAGTCAGCCTGTTAATGTCATTTAAGGTCATGCAGATGGATGAGATGAGCAAGAAATGAATGTGGATGAAAGAGAGATGGAGTCTGAGATGGTGTTTCATGGTGTGACAATATTTAGAAGCTGGGAAGATTAAGAGAAACCAGAAAAGGAGACTAGGGAAAAGTGAACTGTGAGGAAGCAAGAACAATCAAAACAGACATGTATCATAGAAGTCAAGGGAAGAAAAAATTGCAGGTATGAGTGAATGAGAAAATGGGGCAAGTATTTCAGTTGATAGATTAGGAAGAAGATTAAAAATTTTCCATTGGTTTTGGCAACTGGGATGTCATTGGTGACATTAAAGATAACAGTTAATGTTAATGTGGAGTAAAAAGGATAAAAGTGTGATTGGATTGGGTTCAAAAGAGGAGAGGAGATGAATTGGGAATGATGGGTATAGATGCTACTTTAAAGTTTTATTTTAAAGGGAAAGCAGAAAAATGTATTGGTGACTGGAAGAGGTTGTGGGGTCACAATTTTAAAAATATATATTTTTTTGACATGAGAAATAATAGCATATGTTTTTGGCTGATGGTTATGTTCTAGGTCAGAAGAAAGAATCAATGATGCAAGAGAAAAAGGAAAAGCGGTATATTAGTGATGGCGTACAGTGCAAAAGGGAAGGGTTTCGGCTTGGGAAAGATTTTGAACAGTTTATCCCTGGAAACAGAAAGGAATTCCTAGGATATATGAATGAAGCCAGATAAACTGGTAGATGTGGTGGTGATAGTTGGGGAGTTTCTCAACTTTCTCTTCTGATTGACATTCTTCCACCCAGAGAAAAATGTATAAAAGCCATCACCAGAAATGAGAATTGTGGAGCAGGTATTGGCTGCTCATAGGGAGAGTAAGATCTACTATTTCACATAATAGTACAATTTTTTCAATCTCAACAAGACCTCCAGTCCACTGATGCTGTCACTTTTTTCATCATCCATCAGCCCCCTTCCTTGCTTCACTTTATTTCTTACTCCATAGCATGAAATTCTTATAACTTACTGGACAGTATTCTCGACTCCCTAGGCCCCTTATGCTACACGCAAATGTGCCTGGTAGGAAACAAACATTGATTCAAGGCAAGGCTCTCCTTTACTTCTGATTGTATTCATGCTGCTGAATGCTATCGGAGAACACCATGGGGCAAGGTTGCATGATTTCATTTTAAATGCATGAGCATGAACTCGATTGGTAACTTAATACTAACTGGAAATCCAACTATTTTTACCTAGAAAATTTGCTTGTTCATCTTCTGACTGTAATTTTTCTTTCTTCTTAACCTACTCATGTCTCCCTTTCTTCTTTTCCTTCCAAAATAATGACTTCACCTCACACTTCACTAAGAAAATTGAAGCCGTCAAACGGGACTCATTCATCTTCCATCACCAAATTTGTAAATCAACCTGCAGCTGCAACCATATTTTCTTTCTTCATTTTTACTAAAATGGTGAAAGTGTTTCACTTTCTCAAAGCTCAGTTCTTCCACATGTGCAATCGATCCTATTCTTTCTTGTCTTTGTAAAGACATATCTCTTCTATTTTCCATCTATCTGCTATATCATAACGCCATCTGTTCATTTCCATCATCATACTGCCTATGCTTTGTAAAATGAAACTCTCAGTGCTTCTTGTATTTGAATTTTCACCCAATTTATTAAATCAAAGATTTAATGGTTTTCTTAAAAGTTTCAAAGATGTAGAAAAATAAATGCAACACTTGCAATGTATCTCAATGATTCCAAACTTATCATTATGTCTACATATAGTTTTAACATAAATTATCATTTCCAGGAATTTATACCAATTTCTTTTATTTTTATACCAGTATTCCAACAGCACTTACTAATCAAAGAAAGTTTCACTTACCTAACCAGGAAAAGTAGGGTAGCTATTCTGGTTATGGCCAATTAATTCCTGCCCAGAAACTGGTTATGTGCCCAAGGTGGTCGAAACTCAACCTGACATTAGTTTGGCTATGTCTTTTCTTATTTTGTTTCACCAGCCACTTCAATGGCACTTTCCAGATCCTGCCTATCAGCAACATCTTCCTGAGTCAGTGAAACCTAAATTTTATTTTTGAAATGCAGGATCTCCAAGTCAGCAGAATTTGTTTACTTCTTTCGATTTGGCACCACCATTTGTATCTTTTTTTTTTTTTTGAGGAAGATTAGCCCTGAGCTAACATCTGCTTCCAATCCTCCTCTTTTTGCTGAGGAAGACTGGCCCTGAGCTAACATCACTGCCTATCTTCCTCTACTTTATCTGTGGGATGCCTACCACAGCATGGCTTGACAAGCACTGTGTAGGTCCGCACCCAGGATCTGAACTGGCAAACCCTGGGCCACCGAAACAGAACATGCAAACTTAACTGCTGCACCCTGGGCCAGCCCCCTTTGTATCATTTTTGAAAAAAACCTTTCTGACTCTTGCTTAGCTCTCCTGAACAAATTTGACTCAGCGTATCTAGGATGGAACAAGCAAATCTTTAGATTTTTATCTTTTAGATTTTTATTTCCTATTCTATGGTTATCTATCAGAATCCCTGTGTTAACAATACTAAAAATATGCTCTAGCCTACCCTCGTATAAGTGCCTTCTAATGATTTCAAATCTGCCTCATTGTTTTATTCCTCATGTTGTCACAAATTCCTGATAGTGCTGTTGTATAACCAGTGTCTACTTTTATCCCTAAGTTAAGGGATAACAATACTCCTACTTCACACCTAGGGTAATTCTTATTATACTTCTGGTCCTCCTCATTCAACCTTCCTCTTCTAAGATGAGTGAACCTATGTGATCGCTGATGTCAGGAGAAGGAACAGAAAGTACATGGATGGCTTACTGAATTAGGGTATAAGCTAAGTTTCTGTAAAAAAAAAAAAAATAAGCAACAAAAAACAACCAACATGCTAAGATCCACTGGATCTAACAGAAGTTTACTTCTCTCAATTTTCCACCCAGAGGTTGGTAAAAGATTCAAGGGTATTAGCATGCTGGCTGAGGAGGCATCTGTTATCTTCATACCTGGTTTCCATTTCTTAATTTAAAGTGACTGTTCCAGTTGTCACCATTTCCTAATAAGCAGGAAGGAGGAAATGGAAATGAAAGGCAATAAGCTTTCTTTTTTAACATATTACCTGTGTGTTGCACGTATCCCCACTAGTCTCAATCCAATTGAGACTATGGCCACTTAGCCAGAAGCAAAACTGAGAAATGTGCTTTATATTTGGGCTTTCATGGCTCAAAATCAAAGAAAGAGGTGAGATGTTAGCAAATGGATGAATGATTACTAAGGGATGATTAGCAATTTCTTCTTCTCTGGCCACTCAACTATTTATGCATATCATTTCTCCCTCACTTTTCTCCAAAAAGACATCACAAAGTTCCATTCTTCACAAAGTCCACCATCTCTGGATAATATGCAGAGCTCTCCATTGAGCCTGTATGTTACTCTTCAAGGTCTGGTGACTTATACATTAATAGATGAATTACTTCCCTCACTCTCTAGTTCTGCCATATACTCACATACACCTCATACATAGTATAATGGGAACAGGATGTTGGCAATAAAAGCCCTCTTTTGGCCATTTGGAATTGGGAAGAATCGGAAACACATAGCCCTCACTAGTGCATAAAATTGAACTCCTACCGGGAAGGAATTATAAAGACTCCCTCAATTGACAGTGGAAAAGCTCCTTGGTTAGACCTTGGTTCTTATCTGATTTGTCCATTGTCCTCCTTGGCTTTTGGCTTGCCTTCTGAAGATTCTCTCATGTCCATCATGCAGTTATTGTTTTTAATCATTCATGCTTTTATTTATTTACATTGTTAGGTCCACTATTCCTTTCTCATATTAACTGAGGCTACATGAGGTTAAGCAATAGAAAAAAACAGTCTTGGCCAGGAAAGAAACAACATAATGTGATCTTTGCTACCATATCTAGCTGAGAAATCTTAGTGAGACATGTTAGAAAAAGGTTCTGGTAAATAATTTTATCTCTTTTGAGCAGAGTTATAGAGAAAATCTAGTATTTTCACACACTAGACTTATGATCAATTCAAATTGCAAGCCACAGAACAAGAAAACCCCTTTTGGGAGCAAAGTGTTCCATTTCATCTTGGCTTGCAACCTGGCTAATTCTTGCTGGTCTTCGTTAGTCTTTTTCAGGATCTTGCTAAAAGCAACAAGTTGAAGTCAAAGAATACAGCACACTTGCCTTTTCAGAACCACCTGCAGGTTTGAAAAGCATAAGGTTTGCCTTCCACCCTACCACAGCTGATTGACCAAATATTTTCTCATGACATGATAAGGGTTACCAGCTTTTAAAACTAAATTTTTATGTCCTTGATGCTCACAGCCCATCTAAGATGCCAATGCTTCTTTTGAGATTTTTATTATGGCAGCATGACTTTGCGAAGTTCCAAATTATATATTAATTACGGTGTAGTATAAGTTACTATAACAATTAGGCCCCAAAACGCATTCAGTCAAACAAGAGAGAATTTATCTTTCATATAAGAGGCCAGAGGAGTATGAAGATTCCAGGGTGGTTAGGTGACTGATCTAAAAGGTGATCCAAAGATACAAGCTGGAGGAATGGGTCTGCTATCCTTAACGTGTAATTTCCATCTCTGATATGCTGTTTGTTTCCATCTCTCAGAATGAAGTCAGGAAGAAAGAGAAAGTAGATGATAATCTATTTTCCTTTTAAGGATGAGACCTGGAATTTGTTCATATCACATTGTCTGTCACTTAATCGGATCATATGAGAAGCAAGAAAGACTGGCAATTCGGTCTCCAGCTAGGCATCCACTTGCCTTGCCAAAATTCAGTGGGGAGGAGGTACAATGCTAAAGTTATGAAGGGAAATGTGATACTAGGAGACAATTAATAGTCTCCACCATATCTACTTAGAGGATAGGTGTCTTCTTTTATTGTTTATGCTCCTTGTATAGAAAATATCCTGGGATTGAGGCCTAGGATCTGTCTTTTGAAGACTCCTGAAAGCCTATTTCTCCATGTATTGACCTGAAACAATTGAAGTGGCTGAGGCAGGCTTTTTTTTTCCCCACTAGAATGGATAAATGAACAGATCCAATCTACCCTGTGGATGAATTCCATACTTTATAAGAAAAGGAAAACATAAGGAAGCATATATTGGCCATAGGTCTAGCTGCAGTCTCCACTTCAGCTTTACTAGTTATAAATTTGTTATTTAGATCTCAATATGTCTTATTCCTATGTGTATTTATCATTTGATTCTGAATTTGATAGGCAAGAAATGGATATAGTTTATCAGTTCTCTCAAACTTCAAAATCTCCTATTCATTCTGTAACACAGCTTCGTGAACTGGCAATAGCTCCTCTGCGCTCTTGAAAATTTTAATATCTAGTTCACCAATTGTCTTCATGTTGCCTCAATCCATGTAAATCTTTCAAGCCTCAGCTCAACCTCTTAGTGGTTCTTGACAGTTAGCTTTTTTTTTTAACTATTTTCTCCTCATTTGTTTACATGATTTCATATTTCTCTTATATTACTACTATCTCACTGGTTGATTCTTTGTTTCTCCTTTTTGACTTTTATTCAAACTAGTTATTATAG
Organism: Equus przewalskii; assembly: GCF_037783145.1. Lineage (NCBI taxonomy): Eukaryota > Metazoa > Chordata > Mammalia > Perissodactyla > Equidae > Equus > Equus przewalskii. Next base: position 71,300,110 of record NC_091833.1, on the reverse strand, counting down.
TCCCTGAGGACTTGGTCCTGAGATTTATTTTTAGATTCCCTCTGTGGTAAGTTGTATCATTGTTTGCAAATACTAGTTCTTCCTTTCTCTTTCATTACTAACATTCCAATGAATGATTATAACTTTTCATCCCATAGACCAAATGGCTAACTTTGGCCAACTTTGTGTGAGCAGATCGGCCAGATGCTGGATCTGAACAGGAGCTATATATACAATGGCATGCTTTGGCTTAGCTTCTCTTGCTTTTCCACTCTGGTGTGAGAAAGGTCATATCCTAGATTGGAGCTGTTTCTTCACCCTGGCTTACAGAATTAGGGGACAAATGTAGAAGACTCAAATCTGCCCCACAGGCTGGAGCAGAAGCAGAGCCATCCCACAGAATCTATGGAAAAGAAAGGAGAAATAAACTTGTGCTGTCGTTGGCCACTGAGGATTTGGGGCTGTTTATTACATAACATAGACTATCAAAAGCTGACTAATACAAAAATTGGCACCAGAATTGTTGAATTCCTAAAACGAAAGTTTAATGTATGTAACATTGGCATTAGGACCAATTGAAGGAAGAAAAAAAAATCCAAAAAATCTGTTATTAGAAACTAGAAAAATGATGACATATTATACAGTGAGGAAAAAATAGTAAAACCATCAACTGTGATAATTTGGAAGGCAGAAATTGTGTCCAACGAAACTGCGGCTTTGATCTATAAGATTTAGAAAGAAAATGTTATTATGAGGGATAGTTATTAAGCTGCACTGGATAAAATGCTACAAGCAAGAGAAGAGCTCAGGAAGAAAAATCCTGCTTATTTTCAAGAAAAGATACAAATAAAATTAGAGTTGTGATTCTCTGGGATATTTGTAGGGCTGGGAAATATAATTGATGCTCTTCTGTAAACAGTAAACATAAAATTGAGAAATATTTTGAGACCCAAAGCCTCAGTGATATGCATCCTTAAGTCAAATACCATATCATGGGCATAGCCGTTAAAACACATACTCAAGGGAAAGCACAAATTACAAGCATGATGTAATCCTTCGTTAAAATCACTGAATAGATCATTTCATGTATTTTATTTGTTATTACATGACCTCTGGAAAATCCTTTTAGTTGAGTAAAATATCTTAGAAAAAATTAACCCTAGAGTATGATCCAATGAAAGCCAGATACACTGAAAATATCTGTAATTAGTCTAAGGAGAAAAGCTTGTCTCAAAAATAACTATTTTGTATGGCTATTAGGATATAAGCTGACTAGCATTAAGTAGGTAAAAAAAAAGTTCAACCTAATTTTTGAAAGATTTGTACTCTTAAAATCACTGGGAGCCTGTATTACAAGGCTTTGTGACTATTCAAATATAAAATGAACTTTTGGCTTCCAACATCTATTCCAAACAAAAACACTGAGAAAACTCTCATCACATGTTGCCTGGGAGACTAATCAAAAGGAAACTTTGCAGAAAGCAAGGCTTAGACTCATGGAGAACAAGGAACCAAGAATTCCTCCCAGTGGACAGAACCAGAGACTAATGGAGGAATATGCTCTACTACCAAGAAGAGGTATCTGCAATGTTTGTCTAGCTGAGTACCAGGTATTTATGGGCCGGTGATTGATTGCTGCATGTCTCTTATTATTCTATTTTCAAACAGTACTGCTTTTTGGTGGATATTCCACCATTTTATGATGGATGCGTGAGCCGGAGGAGTGCCATCATCTAAATATGAAATAGAGATTATCACAAAATGATGGATTTACAGTCTGATGGATAAGATATTGAGGATGTCATCCTGGGGATGTGTTTTCCATGCAGAGGGAAGGGAAATAAATATTTGTGACTAAGAGGGCAGATTGTGTTAATAGATTATTGGGCACAAATATTTACTCCTCCTCCTCCTGCCCCCACGACTGGAGAAGTGTATTTCCTCATTCCACTTTTTTTTAACTTGTCCTAAGACTTAATTTGGCCAAAAGAATGTGATTAGCCATGATACTTGGCAAACTAAAGCATTACATGTGATTGCATGGAATAGCTTAGCCTCATGATTTTGTTTCCATCATGAGAAAGGCTTGACTAGTATAGAAGTAGCTCCTTCAACCTGCGTCCCAGAATGAGCAGACACACGGAGCAGAGACTCAGAGAACTCGTAGTCTATATATGTAATGTGAATAAGAAATAAACTTTTGTTTAAGTTTCTGAGATTTGGGGGTAGTACATTTTACAGCATAAACGTATCATGGTATCTGTCTGTCAGTACATTTCTTATGTTTGGGAAATTTCTCACTAGCTGATTTCCTCCAGTCCAAGGTAGAAGCCAGATGTTCACTCTCTTAGGACCCTTCGCAGCAAAGGCACAGATTTGTGAACTAGTGTCTGCTAAACTAACTAAGCATGTCTACAATGAACTTCAAATCATAAGAAATCAACATGAGGAAACAGGGGCCACATGGGACCCATGTTTACTTGAGAATGGCTGTGGAGGCTTTTAGGGGCAGTGGTGAGAGACAATCAGGCACCCAGTGCCCTGGATACTGATACCAAGAAAGATTTCTGATCACAGAAGCAGTGACGGGGTTCTTCACTGGCACAGTCCTGCAGTGCATTTTGGACAGAGTTTTTGTGTGGCCTCCAAGCCTGTTCCCTCTGCCCCTCCAAAAGGTCTGTGAGCTATCTAATAAGCTTTAACAGGACATTTCACTGCTTTAATTTGACAGTGTGTTCTAAATTTCTTTCTTTTCTCTCTTTCCTTCTCCTTCCCTCTCTGTCTTCCTTCCTTCCTCCTTCCCTCTCTCCCTACCTCATTCTTTCTCTCTTTCTTTTTCTTTCTTCCTTATGATCCATGAATATATCACTCTCCTTCCTATGTCATGGTTAAACCCTACATCTGAGTTTCTCCATGCTCGGCATATACCGAACTTCTGACAGGTTTTAGAACACTGTATTTTTACAAACTCAAGGCCCTTGCCCATGATGTGCTATTTGCCTGGGCATCTTCTTATAGTTCTGCTTAAGGCTATCTTCTCATCTTTTAAAATTCTAATCTAAATATGTCTTCCATAAGACATTCTCTTTTGATTAACATAAATACCTCTTCCACCTCCCTTTCACCACTCAAAGTTGTAATTCTCACAGAGCATCCTTTTTATCGATTTCTTCCATAAAACCAAAAACTATAACTATTTTGTTATTGGTTTATTTTCTCTTTCCCTGACTAGAATATAAGCTTCTTGACAGCAGAGATCACTTATATGTTGGTCACTATTTTACCTGCATGTCCAGTCAAAATATATATTGCATAGTAGAGACTTGAAAAATTTTGAATGAATGAGTGAATAAATAGATGAGTGGGGATGGGTTAGGGAACTGAGAAGTGTGATGAGCATTTGGAATGGCCATTTTGAATAAAGGCAGAGGAAAATAGCCAAGGATTTCCAAGCAGTGTTTAAAGTCCAGCTGTGGCTGGAGAATATTAACGTGTAAAACATCTACATTTTTATGCTTTTTCTTTCTCTAGGATACCTTGGCAACAAAGTATGCAAGCAAAAACAGGGGCTTGGCCTTCATCCAGCATTAGAGCTTTTTTGTTATGCAGATGAGGTGAAAGGAAGGAATACAAGTGAAAAGGAAGGCATTTTAGAGCGAGGAGTTTAGGTAATTTACTGTACAATACAGACTGGGTAGAGAAGTGAAAGTTGCAAGAGGCTGTTGATAGATTGGAGAAAAAGGAGGAATCAAAAGGAGTGAAGTTCAATCGTAGCACAATTAAGGAAGCCAGAACAGTGGAGGACAGCAGTTATAGTCAACGTACAGTGTATAACAGCGTAAGTTTTCTGAGGCTGAAAAATGACAAGTGATGATAATTTCCAGAATGTAGCCATGTATGTAAGTACTGAAATGAAATAGATGTGAAATTCACGGGAGATTAAGGAAAGGTGGGGATGGGTTTTGGCTGACTCTTTCTTCTAGATTTTGAAATCAGTCAGGATAACTTATGCTATTTTATTTTTTGAAACTCAATCTTTCCGTTACTAAATAATTTATTTTGATTCAATTCAACAGAAATTTTTTAAGCATACAATCTAGACTACAGTTAGGCCTTTAATTATCTCTGTGTGAATTAGGTAAAGGCACCCTTTCCTCTGGGAAGAGCAAACCCTAAACCTGAGTACACCAGTTTGGGAAACAGAGATGGACTTATTATAGGTGCCACTGCTTCTTTAGGCTTGGTGCTTTTGTGCTTGGCACATCATGCACAAACACACTGTGGCTCCAAACACACTCTATGAAAGAAACTGTCAGGGGAGAGGAAAGGCAAGGCAAGGAATGTTACTGAGTCCCTAATATGTACCAGCCATTGTGCTAAGGTATTAAACATGTTCTCTCTTTTAATTCTCACCATAACTATATACAGACAGAAGTTATTATCTCAATGTTCCAAGTAAGGTAATTGAATTTCAATAAGGTAAGTAATGTGTCCAAGTTCAAACAGTTTTTTTAAATGGTAGAACTATAGTATGAGCCCTTTCAGTTAGCTTTTTTTCTGTTCAGCAAATGGACACCAAAGTACATGTCTTAAAGCAATACATTTTTATTTCTTCATAATTCTATGAGTTGTCTGGGCAGTTCTTCCAGTCTGGATCAGTTTGTTAGGAAGAGATTGAATAGTCTAGGAGACCTCATTTGCATATTTGGGATGAGAGGGGTGCCTGAGAGGACCTGGGATCTCTCTCCATATTGCTCTTCATCATTCAGAAAGTTAACCCCAACTTGTTCACATGGTGGAGGGTTTTTAACAGCAAGAGATGACAACCACTCAGTATGCAAACACTTTTTTAAGACTCTACATCATATTTTGTAATGTCCCATTGAGTAAAGCAAGTCATATGACCAAGGCCAAATAGAGAAACTTTCTCCACCTCTTAATAGGAGGAGAGGCAAAATCGCATTGCAAAAGGCCACACATATGGGGAAGGGAGGAATCTGTGGACTTTTTGGAGTCTGCCATAAGAACCTAACTTCAAACTCAGGCTCTTTCTACCGTATCACATTATTCTCTGACTGTTCCTATTGACTCTAAGATGAAGACAATATTGTCCAAGCCCTTGTGGGACTGTGTAAATAAAAGGAAACTGAAATTTATTTAAAACCCCTACATACTTAGCACCATCCTAGGAACTTCTCATTATCTCTTATTCATATTAGGGAGCTAGTAATCTGGGGAATAATATCTTTCTTCAGGCAGTCTAAAAGTTGTTAAACAGGTTAAATATTGTTTTAGAAACAGAGTACTACAAAATGCAGTTATAAATGGCTATAGAGATATCACGGACCTATAACTTTGATCAAAAATTTCTTTTAGGTCATATTTTTGGATGATAAGCCTTTTCTCCCCAAAATGTGATTACATAATAAAATAGAGTTAATTTTAGGCTGTAAAATATGGCCACCATTACAACCACAAAATATTCTGAGAAAAAATATGCAGACATGCATATATAATACATAGCATTTGACCAACTACCTATAAACAAATTTGTTATGTATAGATGGGTGAATACCATAATATTTTCAAAAATTCTGTCAGTATGGACTTGATGGATCTGAGGAACACAATCAGTTTGATTTCATCATCATTGTTGTTAGCACTGTTTATACCAAGTGCCAATCACTGATTTAGATGCCTTCCACAGATTCCCTCCCTTACTCCTCACAATATCACGCAGTAGGTAATGTAATTATTCAATTTATGGATAGGAAAATCTCTGAGGGACAGGGAGTTTAAGTAACTTGCCCACAGTCCCAAAGTTAGCTAAATGGTGGTGCTAAGGTTTTAGTCCAGTAGTTGCACTTCAGAGTTTGAACATTTAACTAACAGATTTATTGTGCTTCCATTTACATCAACTCTTTTTATGATTAATTCCTTAATAGTCACATTAACCACGTCGACACCCACTAAACCTTTAAGATAGCCCACGTTCTTTGCTGATATACTCTCAGGGCCAAAAATAAAGATTACTAACTCAAAGAGATTACTGTTGCTCTTTTCACTCTATTTGTAAAGGAAAATTCAGAATTGTATTTGGAGCATTCTTGACATGCTCTCAAATTCCATTCTGCTCTCCTTCTTTTGGGGGATATTTGAAAGCTCATCGATGCTTTTCATCTGGATACAAATTAGGTTCCACTAATAAGATGTACTTTTGTGAGTTCTGGAAGGTGACAATAAGGCAGAATTCTTCTTCCTGAGGTACTTGGTTGCTCGAGGAAAAGTTTGCAAGTGTGCCGACGTGTGGCACCTTCATTCCTGCATCCATGCTCTTGTGTCTATGTTGAAGCGGTGACTGTGCTGAACGCTCAATCAGACATAGGAATCCACACACTGTAGCTTTGGTTGCCTATTCTTCTGTGTTTGAGATGTGGCTGTGATGGCAGTGGGGGGCAGCAGCAGCTTCTTGCTTCTTGACTATCTCCAGCAGCCACCTCAGGGGCGACAACTTCCATAATAATAAAATAACTACAGCAAAAGTACATGAAAAGCAAAATTCCAAACTAAATGTGTAGAGTGCGCTCATATGGGGGAAATCTATAATATACGCAAATATGGGAGAATCCATTCTTCAGAAAATAGAAATGTATAATCACTCAGAGTGTTGCTTTGAGAATTAATTTTTCTCTTTGGGCATACAGTATGTTGCAGATGATTTTATTTGTTTTTTCCAAAACTGTGTCCAAAATATATTATCATTTGAAAATATTATTACCCAGTTATTGTGTGATGGTTGCATCACATTTTAGAGTCTAATCTGCTCTGTAATCCATAGTTTACTTCCTTATTTTCATAATATTTGTATCTGATTGAATGGATCAGCTACTATTCCTCCAGGAATCTCTTTACTGTGGTTATTTTTATCAGATATATATAGAAGATTATTGTTGGGAAGACTGTCCAATCCAGTTTTACAGGTGATTAAACTGAGGTTGAGAGTTTAAGAGACTTTCTCCAATAAACACTTTTATTTAGTGTCAAACTAGGAACTCTGACCAGAACTGTTGAGTAAAATATTCTTTATACTGCCCCAACTACTAACGACAAGGAGAAAATCACAGGAAATAAAGGAAAGAGAAAATGAGATTAGAGACATAGCTGTTAATTAGGAATGCATTCCAGAATCTCTCAAGTAAATTTCTTTTCCAACATCTGTGTAACCCAGCATACTCCAGCATGGCTGAATTTGGGTCTCTGGAAGTTGAGATGTCAAGGTGACGCACTTGGGCATGGCCGCTTAATAAATCCTGGACGAGGGAAGGGTACTGCGGTAAGGGTCAATGTATAAGTCACTCCTGAAACGCTCTGTTTAAACTTCATTCTCAGCCCTCATCACTATTACTGGACACAGCATGTGACATTCACCTTCTTGAAATTCTTCCCTCTCTTGGTTTCTCAGACTTGTTTCCCCTTTCTATTTCTTGACTGCACTGCTTGAGTCTCCTGTGTGGACCCTCTTTCCTCTAACTACCTTTTAACTATTGGTGTCCTCCTGTACGATTAGAGCGGAGGTTCTCAACTGGGGGCAATTTGGCAATGTCTGGATGCATTGCTCATTGTCACGCCTAGGGGTGCACTACAAGCATCTAGTGAGTAGAGTCTGAGAGTGATGCTAAATATCCTACAATGCACACGACAGCCCCCAAAACAGATGATTATCTTGCCAGTAATGGCAATAGTGACAAAGTTGGGACAACTTGAATTAGAAGAATATAATATTTGTGTGCTCAGGACTGTTTTCCACTAATGCAAAGTAAGTATGAAAGGCAACACTTGTGTGGGATGTGATCTTCAAAAAGTTTTTTCTTTTAATTAATGAAGCAATAACTGTAAATGCTTTAACCGCTGTGGCACACACGCGAGGACAGGAATTGCTTCTCATTCGTCTTCATATCTACAGAATTTAGAATAGTAACTCCTAAAAAAGTTTGTTCAACTTTTAAAATAGCCTGAAGACATGGAAATTAGGGGAGTTAATTTACCAAAATGACTATGGCTCCATTAAACAGGTTCATCTAGAAGGTAAATAATGAAAGCAACTAATATCAAGTTCATGCCTTTCAAACTTTTGAGAGAGGACAATAAATTCACTGAAACAACCAGGCTAAATAGTTGTAAAATGAACTTATTGCAGAAATCTGCAAATCATATCACATCTTCAAGAAAGACCAGCTCTGATCTTTGATTCCCTCATCCGTGCTCATGAGGAGGAGCTGAGCAGAGAAGGCCCTTAGTAACAAGCTACTTTCAAGCATACTTCAGCCTTGTTTTTTCACCTCATGGAGGAAAAGAAAAGGATATATTCTTGTGAACCTTGTGTTAGATGATGGATGCATGGTGATTAAATTATGACTGACCTGAATTCACTAATGCTGTTTATCAGGCTCTACAGTAAGAGAACAGAACTCTTTTAATTGAAATGGATTTTATTTCAATTTCATAATGCCTAACATCGAATGAGAGAGATGAGAACAGTGAGAAGAAATTTCATTTCTCATTATCTCAGTGATTACCAGCTGCTAATGTTTTATTTTACTAAATTAGATACTTTATTAAATAGATAAGAAGAACCAAAGAAGAAGTAACATGATGAAAAATGTAGAATTATATACAATGCTTGTTATTTCTGTAGAGTGTGTTGATTTGGCTTCATACACCAAAAAAAAAGATTTAATGCTTGGACCGTTCTAAAATCTAAAAGGCCTTATCTCATGCTTAGCTAATTATTTTGACAGGGGTCTAACTGATGTGTGCTTTCCCATGCAAATGAGTTTGTGGCAAACAAGATGACTACCATCTACATAAACACTCCATAACTAATTCTTCTCTCCACAGAGAGATTAAGTAGTGAAAGTTAGCAATTAGAATTCAGGGACAATGTTTTCCTCTGCAATTGATTAGTGTACAGAATGTTCATCTAGTAGAAAGGCTATAAACTGTTCCACCAATTATTTCCCTTTTGGAATCCTAGACTACTCTGTCCTGTATGTATGTAATTCTGTATTGTTTTTCTCTTAAATGTCTACTCTTTTTGACACATTCTCCTCTTTAGATTTTCAAGTAAAATTTTAAACTTGGTCCTCTTTTCCTTATAATCCTTTTTTCTTTTCTTTCTTCGTCGTTTTTTGTTTGTTCTCACACACCCTTAAGTGAGTGTTGTCAAAGCCTCTGTCCCTGGTTCTCAGTTTTGATCAGAGATACCATTATTCCCTAAACTAGCTTAAAATCTTTATATCGTTCAATTTCCCTTCTTTATATATTCAAACACTTATTTCTTTTCATTTTCCTTAGTAATGTTTCCATTTTTTCATTCTTTTGCAGCTACCCTGTTTCATACACTCATAAATTTGTGCTGAGAATTTTGAGTGTTGGTTTGTTTTCTTTTTTATTTCTATTCCTGTATTTTGAGTCCATTTCATTCATCACCTCAAGCAAGTTTTTCAGAAACCCATCTACTTTCACCGTATGACCTCTTGGCTCAAAATCATCAATTGAGGGATCAGCCCGGTGGAGTAGTGGTTAAGTTCGTGCACTCCACTTTGGCAGCCTGGGATGTGTGGATTTGGAGCCTGGGTGTGGATCTACACACCACTCACAGAGCCATGCTACGGTGGCATTTCACATACAAAATAGAGGAAGGTGGGCACAGATGTTAGCTCAGTGACAATTGTCCTCAAGCAAAAAGAGGAAGATTGGCAATAGATGTTAGCCTAGGGCCAATCTTCCTCAACAACAAAAAAAATCGTCAGTTGATTCCATATTTCTCTGGATCAAACCCTGCCTATTTGAGGAATTTGATAGTATCCATAACCCTCTTAATTCATCTCTCTTATTTGATCCTTGTTAGTCCCCAATGAGCTTTTCAAAATTTACTTACCAAATTTGTGCCTTTTCACTTTATTCAAGCTTTTTTCTAGTCTTGTAATAGTCTTTTTTGTCCATTTCATTTAACTGGTTGTAACCTATCTTTCAGGGTCCAGCACAGGTTGTGCTTTAATTCCACACTCAAGTCCTGTGATGTCTCCGCCTTGGAACACAGAGGATCACTTGGTTGTGGGATATTTTCAGATACTTTGCAGAGTCTGATAGAAATTTTTAGATTTATGCTTTTTGCCTCACTATACTGATGACTTTTGAACATACATATATAGTTTCTGTTTATGTAAATATTTGTTATATTTACTTACAAAATGGTTTATGGAGATTAATTTTGACAAAGGTTACGTGAATTAGGAAAGCGATGTAGGAAAGAATATAATTATAGCAAAGACCTAGTTTGCTTCTGTGATGTTAATTTTATGTGTCAACTTGGCTGAGTCATGGAATGCCCAGATACTGGGTTAAACATCGTTCTGGGTGTTTTTGTGTGAGATTAACATTTATATCCATAGACTGAATACAGCAGCTTGACCACGCTAATGTGAATGGGCCTCATCCCATCAGTTGAAGTCCTGAATAGAACAAAAAGGCTGGCCCTCCCCAAGAAAGAATTTCTCCTACCTGACTGCCTTTGAGCTGGAACATTGGCTTTTTCCTGCCTTCAGAATTGAACGGAAACATTGCTACTTTCTGGATCTCAAGCCCACTGGCTTGGTCGGGAAACATGCAATCAGCTCACCTGCTCTCAGGGCTTTGGACTCAGACTGGAGCGAAACTATTGGCTCTCCTGGTTCTCCAGCTTGCCTACTCATCCTGTATATCTTAGGACTTGTGTTCCTCCATAATCACATGAGCCAATTCCTTATAATAAATATCTTCATATATATGTAACACAGTGGTTCTGTTTCTCCAGAGAACCGTGACTGATACAGATTGGCCTTGCCTATCTGCCTTTGCATGGCTAGCTCCTAACCTATGAATAGGGTAGGAGGAAAAAGAAGAAGGTAAGACACTGGGCCTACCCACTGGGGCAAATAGGCTCTAGGAAGACGAAAGCAGCAGCAGGTTCTAACCTTGTTTTGTCACTGATTGGTTGCATGGCCTTGAGTAAATCAAATAAGATCTCCGAGTTTGAGGTTTTTTCATATGCAAAATAATGACACATCTGCCTTCTGAGCTCCCAGAATGGTTCTGTATAAAGAAGATATTTCATATGCAAACACTTTGATGACTGTTAAATATTAACAAATAACAAGTATTATTGCTATTACAATTTTTAATAAAGACATTTCACCCATTGCAGTACATAAAAAAGCTTCTCAAAACCCGAAATTGTCAAACATGTCAATGGTATGTCAGAATTTTGACAAAAACAAAGAAATATCTCATTCCTATTTCTCATGGCTACCACAGGGGAAGTTGGAAAGATATTTCAAAGCTAAACTTTCTAGCAGCCAGATGGATTAACATAGTATCTCAAATAGCATTAGGCAAGTTCTGAACTATGCTGGGATACACTGCATATGAGGAGACACATTAGCCAACCAATGTATTTTAGGTTAAAATTCTCACTGGGATCATAATTTAAATGAAAGCTTTGTACTTAGAGGGAAAAGTAGAAAAAAAAAAATACACACACAAAGCATAGTACTGTGTCCTTTCCTTACAACAAAATTGAAAAGTACTAATGCATGCTAGTTTTAGTGTAATAATTACATGCACCAGATATTTTAAACTATTCACAAAGCAACATATGGCTTAGCTGTTCAGCTGCAGTGAAAATGTGGATTTTTAAGAATAAAAATGAGTTTGAAAAGCAGCAGGCAACAGTAATCTCAAATCCCCTGTATGCCCGTAAAGTGGAGAAACCATCTGCACAGCGAGCAAGCCGATGACCTTGGATTAATTCTAGCAATGTCATTACCCAATTAGTGGAGGAAGGAAAGATACTTGGGAGTTACAATTACAGATCCATTAAAATTATGCAGTGCTTTTATTCTCAAATATTTATTAAATCACATCTGTCTAATAATCATTATATGATGATTTTTTTTTCACATGAAGGAGACTTAGTTTGCTAGGTAAAACAATGAGCCAGCCCTGAATAATACAATGCTACTTGAGCATACTTCAAGTATGTCTGTGCTGAAAAAATAAAATGATGATATCTCCATTTTAATATCATGGCTTCTTGGATGGTAACGGCTCCTTTTGTTAGGATAATCTCCTGAGTTATAATAAATTGTTTTTAACCAGAGGAAAATATAAATATGCATGCCAAAGTAGGTAGTAATTTCATGTTTTCCTGCTCTATTTGTTCTTATGTTATAGAGGCCCTACTGTGCCTCTAGGAGTCATGTGAAAGAAATTAATAATTCTTGGGCAATAAGCACAGTTTCATCTTTTGTTAGTTGTTACTGTTTTGTTAAATGGAAATTTAAGTTTTGTAGTGGTCTTAAGACAGAAAGTTTCTATGTAACTATCTATTCTCACCATTTAATTTGAGAGGGCTTTTGACAAACGTGATTTGTGTGGCAAATCTTATATGAGGAGGGAAATGTATATTTGTGACATTTATGGACACAATGTAGATGAATATGTTAAAATTAACACTATATACAAATGCTAAGCAATGTTAATTATTCTCTGAGTAGAAAGACAACATTAGAAGTAAACTGTAAAAAATCTTGTGGTTTAACACTATGCATAAAAACATTGCATGACAATTGTTGTTAGGCTCTATTTATGATTTATGTAGGAATATTTTCTCTTCATATTATATTGTTGTTAGATGAGACAAATAATTAGCATTAACTTTTTAATGCATTTATTTGGCTTTACTCTATGATTACCTTTAGTTGAAGAGCAAGAGTGGCTTTAAAACACAAGTATTTAATTACTCATTCATTCAAAAACTTTTTATTGAGTGCCTACGTCATTGCAGTCATAGTTCTACATGTCGTAGATACAGCTGAGAACAACAGAGAAGAGAAGAAGCAAAGGAGGAGAGCCAAGAAGATTGGTATGCCAGAAGACAAGTGAAGAAATGTTTTCAGAAAGAGGGAGTGATGAAATTATCAAGTGGTGTTGATAGCCCTGGTAAAGTGAGCACTGAGGTTTACTGCAGGACTTAGTACAGAGGAGGTTATTAGTGACCTTGACAACAGTCATTTTAGGGGAATAGTGGTGGCATGAGAAGCGTGGAGAGAGTTCAAGAGAAAATTGAAGATCAGGAAGTAGAAACAATGAGTATTGACAACTTCTTTGAAGATTTCATTGTTAGAGGAGTGTCTTGGTCTGTTTGGGTTGCTGTCACAAATAACCAAAGACTGGGTGGCTTATAAACAACGGAAATGTATTTCTCAAAATTTTGGAGGCTGGAAGTCTGAGATCAGGGTGCCAGAATGGGTAGGTTCTGATAAGAGTTCGTTTTATAGTTGCAAACTGCTGAATTTCTGTTATATCCTCATATGACAGAAAGACTCAAGAGAGCTTTCTGTCCTCTTTTTATAAGGACACTAATCCCATTATGAGGGCTCAATCCTCAGGATTTAATCACCTCCCAAAGGCCCCACCTCCAAATACCATCACACTGGGGATTAGATTTTAACATATGGATTGGCAGTGGGGGTGTGGAGAGGGCAGGGGCTGATAAACATTTAGGCTACAACAGTGAGAAAGGAAAGAAAGAACAGTATCTGCAGAAGGATACGAGATTGGGGAGAGTTTGTTGGTTGGTTTTAAGATGGGAGGTGTTAAAGCACAACTTATCCAGATATGAAGCCAAAGACAGTGATAAAGTAGAAAGCTCAGAATTGTAAGAGCAATGTCCCTGAGTTTGCTCTTACGATCCAAGTCATACATGGAGACAATTGCTGATTGCATCTAGAGTTCAGAAAGAGTGTGTGAGCCATATTGGTTCATTGACTGATGTGATGTTTGGCATGACAAGGAAGATCTCTGATTGCTTTTTTTATTCTTTTCATTGAAATAATTATAATGGCATCATCTGAGAGTAAATGAAGTGTATAAATAAGTTATTGAATAAATGAATACTAAATTAGGGAGAGGTGTCAAAAATAATGCAATAAATTCAGAAAATACAAATTAAAGAGCTATAAGATGAGCCATAGGGCCAATCTTCCTCACCAAAAAAGAAAAAAGAAACAAAGAAAGAAAAAGAAAAAAGAGATGAGCTATGTATAAACTGCTGATAAATGCAAAGCAAGAATATTATCAATTGAATTAAAATGTAATGCTTATAAACATAATAGACTTTATGTGGAATTCAAACCAAATCAAAGTTCAAATGACTAGTTTATTAGTCTCTGATAGACAACAATAATTGCAATGTTCACTATGCTGACTCATTGACATATTGCAAGATTCTCAAGAGCTTTCTGAGTCAATAAGGATAGTTCTGTACAATTTAACGTTGTGTATTTTATTATATTTTTAATTTGGTAAATCCAGGACTATCAATTCTCTCTTATTCAAGGCTGTCTGGAAGAGTTAGTATTCAGAAATAAGGCATGATCATTCTAGTTAATTTTCAGTTGTCTCCCAGGAGAAGGTGAATTTCAAATAAGGCAAAGTTCAATCTTAAACTTCCAAATCACTCAACTTATATTATAATTAGGATTTATGTTGTAATTATTTATTATAATTATTAAATGATAAATATATAATTATAATTATGAATCACATTATAAATATAGTATTCTCTGAAAAAAGAAATTTTGTCAATTAAAAAAATAGCAACATAGATAAAAGCAACAAAAAATACCGGGAACCCTCATAAAAAGACAATTTTGCCACAATTTTATTAACATATTGGTGTGATAGTAACATTGGAATGTATTGTCCGTTACAAGAGATTTTCACATATTGAGGTATATGGGGTAACTATTCAAGTTCAAAATTGATTCAGCTTGAACTAGAAAGCCTGACTTATGGCCTATCAAACATACCTTGTACATCTGCTTATCCATTAAAGTAAGGAATCTCTCTTGAGAAAAAGAATGCATACTTCCCCTCCTACACCCTACTGGTAACACTCTATTGGTAATGCCCAGATTAGTCCCTTTCCTGGCCTCATGGTCATGTTGACCTGCTAATTTGCAACTGAATACCTCTTTGAAAATGTATCCTGGGTGTGTTTAATGTATCTTCTTCATTCTAGAAAGATATAAAACTGTACTGAAACTCATGCTTCTCTGGAACACCTTCTAAGGCGTTCCCGGGTTATAATCCTCACTTTGCCTCATAATAAACTCACCTGAATTTTTATTCATAGGTTGTTTATGGATTATTTGCATCGACATCTGTGTAAGGCCACTGTGTGCCTTTCTATTTCAGTTTTTTTTCTTTAAATCTTAGCAATTTGGAGCCTCAAACTTTATCCTGTGACACCTCAACCTAATAAATCTGTGGCTTTTTTTTTGAAGTTTTAGCTACTCCATGAACTTCAGACATAGGAATGGCCTCAGGGGAAAATCTGTATAAACATGGATCTAATCCAATGCAGTTCCTTTCTTTCAAGAGTCAAATTGTCTCCAATTTCTGTCTGATTTTGATCACTCTACAGTGACTTTTATACTTTGTCCAGAGGTTATACTTGCTATCTGTGCAAAAGCAAGTCCAGTAAAAGCTACTCCACAAATACCAGTCTTTCTTTTTTATGATAATGATTAGCAGTATCTCTATTGTCATTTGTATTTACTAGCACATGCTAAAATTTGAAGATTGTGTCTATAAACTAGTATACATGATATGGAAAAGATACATATATATGTTTTTTTGGTTAGGAAGATTGTCCCTGAGCTAGCATCTGTACCAATCTGCCTCTATTTTGTATGTGGGTCACTGCCACAGCATGGTTTGATGAGTGATACATAGGTCTGCACCTGGGATCCAAACCTCCAAACCCTAGGCTGCCGAAGCAGAGTGTGCAAACTTAACCACTACACCAC
Source organism: Equus przewalskii (assembly GCF_037783145.1). Lineage (NCBI taxonomy): Eukaryota > Metazoa > Chordata > Mammalia > Perissodactyla > Equidae > Equus > Equus przewalskii. The sequence goes on along the minus strand of NC_091833.1, from coordinate 71,284,217 downwards.
CGGGCTGGCCCCTGGAAAAGATATTTTTTAAAACAATAAGGTGCTACCTGATATGCATGGAGATATCTTAGATTATATTAAATATGGTAGGTAATTTAAGATAAATACATTTTTATTTAAGTAAAATTTAGTTTAGTAATACAAATAAAGTCCATCAGGCAAGTACACCATTAGGAGAAACTAGTGATTTATTATTGGGTTGATTTTTCTTTCAAGTATTCATTTGTAAAATCTAAAAGGAAAATCCAACCATAATTGTTTAAATAAGAGCATCAATTACAACAGGAAGTAAACTTTGAGAACTCACAAAACGTGATATAGATGTTGTCTCCAATTACGTAAGCTATGCAAAATAAAGTTAGATGAAGGAAATAAAATCTTTCACCAAAAGTACATGGTAGTAAACAAAAATAGTCTTGAAAACTTCAAAAATCTTCAAGAAAGGAGGATTTGAAAATTAGAATTGTGAGGAAATTTGAAGTGAGATCTATTTATTAGCATAAAGTATTGTTTATAGTCATTCATGGTAGTAATTCAAGTCATTTTTGAATTTTATTCTTTTAAATTTATTTTTCACTCTACATAATTTAGTCACAGAGTTTTAAACTAAGGTTACTTTGGTCTTCTGAATAATCCAATTTTCTCATTTCAGCACTTCCTGATCTTTCTTTATTTCTGGGCTCCAAGAACTCCTTCCAGGTCCTCCACTACTGGGTATAGTCCACTCTCAGATTGCATTTGCTGGTCATCCAGAGTAGATCTTTTTTCACTCTAAGCTGAACAAACTGATATAAGTTCCCAACCTCACTGGCAGGATCAACTATATAATATTATTTTTCTTATTTTATAAAGTGAAGTTCAAGGCATAGAACCTTCACAGTTGGTGGTTAAATGTGAGTATTGAATGAGTTGGTCTAATCTTGCACATTATGTCTATAGCACTGCGCTGTTATACCAATAGTCCCTCCAGCTGAGCTTGGAAATGTGAGATCCTCACAGCAAGCAGTGTTTACCCTTCACCGCTGTGAAGTTCACTCTTTGCCTAAAACTTCTACAGCACCCCAAGTTGCAGGTGTAAAATATAACTCTTTCATCGTATTTCCTCCTATGTTGTGTCTACTTTGCCATTTTGACAGCCAAAAGCCCCACAAAAGAGTTAAAGGGCAGAATTTCAAAAGGTTTCAGAGGAACTATGTCCCCCTTCCCAATCTCGACGCAGCTTTTATTGTGCATCTGGGGCTTTTGAGATTCGATTCTGTAAAGCTCTGGTACACATTTTCTTCTGAGTTGTACTCTGCCACATGCTGTCAATTGACTCTTCTATACCAAGCAGGAAGAAAACAGTTCCTGGTTCCTTCTGGTATGGTATTAACCTTTTATGACTTAAATACTCACAAGCCTGGGTATAGCAGACAAAGTTCACTGCTGTTATATTCCAGATCACACGTGTACTTAATTTTTATGTCAAACAGCTGGAATTGGAGCAGAACAAACAAGATATTGGGGATGTTTTCAGGGTCAGTGTTGCACTGGCAATGATTTCTTGAAGGAAAAGTAAGGAGTTTGAATATGGGATGCATTTTTTTTCCATGTTGAAATTTATTGAAGAAAACTAACATGGAACTAAGTCCAGATTGTTATTCAACAAGCATGTAATTCAACTCTACTATGTGCCAGGAAATCTGGTACATACTGAATAAAAGATAGTTAGAAGACAGCATATCTTGAATATCCTTACAGGTATTAATTTCTAATACAGTTTAGAAGTTTGAGTCATAGGGTGAGAAAAAAATCCTTTACTATTATTCTGACTAGACACATCCAGTCCCTTTATTCCTAGAGGACCTCCTGCCCTGAGCATGAGAGCTGAAGCTTCCAACGTACAGAACACCTCCCAGGCGCTTTTAGTCTTTCAATTTGTCAAAGGATGTGATTGTTGATGTGTAAGAGAGTTTGTTCTTGGATTTTATATATTGGAATATCGTATGGTTTTCTAGGAAGATTAGCCCTGAGCTAACATCCACCACCAATCCTCCTCTTTTTGCTGAGGAAGATTGGCTCTGAGCTAACATCTGTGCCCATCTTCCTCTACTCTATATGTGGAACACCTGCCACGCTGTGGCTTGATAAGCAGTGCATACGTCCACACCCAGGATCTGAACAAGTGAACCCTGGGCCTGCCGAAGTGGAGCACTCCATCTTAAACTCTATGCCACCAGGCTGACCCCAAGAAATATCATGTTTTTAAACCCACTTTATCCATTTTTCCTATGTTAGTTTTTTTAATGTCTTTTAAAGCTTTCTCTTTTTTTCACATTTATGGCATCAGGAGTCATAATATGACGAAATAGTAAATAGAAATATCCCTAAAATTAGGGAATGTAAGTTATTTCATTTCCCCTTGAAATTGGTTCTGCAGTAAGTCATGAGGAAATAGTAAATTCCTCAATGAAATCCTTAAATTTTAAATCAGAACACAAAGAAACTGAGAGTGTTTTAAAAAAAATCGCTGAGTTGGAAAATTCTAAAAACAAAACAAAACAAAAAATCAAAAAGATTAAAGGTTACTGTCCCCAAACTAGGTGGACAAAAAATAAGTTTAACCCTAAGAAAACATCAGAACTATTTTCTTTATTGTGTGTCAAAAACAATTCCCTTTCTTTCTGAGCAAATACATTAGCTATGCAACGCATTACTTTAACAATTTGAAAGCAGTTCACAATAGATAAGGAGATGGAAATGGGTGGATAATCTCATCTGGAGAAGAAATCCACAGTGTAACTCTTCTAATTTCACATAATACTCAGGGAAAGACACAACAGAAGAATCATAATCATATCACTGCTCCTTTCCTTTGGCCTGTACTTTACATAAACCTCAACAAATTGATTTTTCTACCATCAGCTCAGGGCTTCCAACAGATAATTTTATGTTGTAGGCTTTATTAATGTTCTTCTTAAAATAAGAATTAAATAAGAGTTGACTAGAATTGGGATTATGCACAGCAGGGCTTTTATGAAATAAATGGTGATTTTTATCTCTGTATCTTCATCAATTAAAACAAAAAGCAGAATCAAGAAGAGACAGAAAGGCTTTAACTAGAGTGATGGTACTCAAAACTTTTCCCTTTAGGACTCTTTTATAGTCTTAAAAAATTGTTGAGTACCCTAGAAAGTTTTTATTCTCATAAGTTATATCTACCGATATTTATTGTGTTGGAAATTAAAACCAAATTTTAACATAAGAATAACAGTAAGTTCATTATGACAGCATAAAAAGATATTTTAAATAAAATAACTACAATTTTCAAAATAAAAAATAATTAGTGATAAAATTACGTTAAAGAATATTTTATGGCCTGGTTGCATAGTGGTTAAGTTCACGCACTCCACTTGGCAGTCTGGGGTTCGGGGGTTTGGAACCTGGGCACAGACCTACACGCTGCTCATGAAGCCATGATGTGGCAGCATCCTACACACAAAATAGAGGAAGATTGGCACAGATGTTAGCTCAGGGACAATCTTCCTCACCAAAAAAAACCATTTTTAATGTCTGGTGTATTTAAAGAAAAATGGATTTTTCTGTCTGTGGATTCAACCTTATACAATGAGTTATTTCAATTGCAGAACACGAAGAAAGTGTGACTTTACACAGATATGTAGTTGGAAAGAAGAAAAGTATTTTAATAGCCTCTTCAGACATTTTAAAATATTCTTCTTTGATTTTGCATCAAAACTCAACATGTAGTAATTTCTTAAAGGTCAATTTCTATAGAAAATATTAAACAATAACAATGAAGTTTTGTACATTGTTACCTTAAAGTCCACTGTCTGTCTCACATTTTGATTGCATCATTTCCCCATGCATTATTTTGTAACATCATACCTTGGTCATTTGGTAAATATTCGTTCACCGAATTATGGACATCTTCCAAATGTTGGCACATTTCATTACATAAGTGAAAGATCAAGATAACACCTTCATTAACATCACCTCTGTATTTATCAGAAAATTCTCTACCTATTGGGAATTTTTAAGCTCATGGAAGGGGTAGACATTTTTCCAGATTCAGTTTTTTCCTTGCAGTGTTGGCAACATACCTGTCAACCACTTTCTTTGACATGGCAGGCTCACTTTGTTCATTTTCAAGAAAATGTCTGCCCAACACCCAAGTCTGAATAGCCATGGATTGTGTGTCAGTCATCTTTTCAACAACGATGTTACAAGAAAAAACATGCTTGCCTTTGGCTCAAACAGTCGCACAAGTACACAAATTGTTGTACAAGTCTTCTGTGAGACAACTATTATCCTTTACTATATGACAGAAAATTTTACGTGTAATTCTCATATCATTGTACAGAAAATTAAAAAGGTGCACAGGTTTCCCCTGCTCTCCAAAGGTAAAGCGTTCCTATGAAATCTTTCAAATGCCAAAATGATGTAAAAGGAAGAAGCAATTACTTTAGGACACATCTTCCTAATGGATTCTTCAAAATAAATCAAGATAAAGCCCAGATGCCCACAGACACAGTTCAAAGCTGTGGCAGCTTGATGCTGAGTGTAGTTCCCGGGGAAGGAGCTCGGGGCGCCTCTCTCACTGCTCTGGATGTGCGCAGCTGGTACAAAGGCTCACTGCAAAACAAACGCTGAACGGTAATTTTGCTTTCCATCTTTTTTCGTAGAAGGGAAAATCCTCTTCAGATTTCTTTTGGTTAGGGAAAACACATACTACTGCAGTAATTCCTAAAAAGCAGAGCAAGCTAAAGTGAACTTTTGAAAAGCGGGAGATAACTGTATACTCCAGTGTTGAAGATTAGCTACAATAGATATTTTCTGTGTCATCAAGGGCATTCTTAGTTGAAATTTGCATTGTTTTTTATCACTAGGGCCTAGTATTAAGAATGGGTGACTACTCAGAGTTTTGAGCTACTGCTTTGATTTATGGTAAGATCCCACCAATTTTACCCACCTTTTCTTTTCCACTATCTTTGTAATGTCAACACACTGAGGTGACAAATGATATCTTAGTTTTATTATGAAATAGTTTTGATCTTACCTACCCCCTGAAAAAGTCTCAGGAATTCCCAGGAGTTCCAAACCACACTTTGGCAACAGTTGGATTAGAGCAGTAAAACAGAAACGTGAACAGATGAATCATCTTTGCATTCTGAAAACCAGTGTTGAGGGCTTCAGAATAATTGGGGTATATAAGGTTAAAAGACATGTGGTTTGGATTTGCTATCCTTTTATCCAATAAGGAAACCTGTTCTACAGATTCCTGGATTTGGAAATGTCAACAGGAAATGAACCTGCTTTCTGAACAGCCTGAATTTCTTCTGAAATATTTTCTTCATGAATCTTCCTCAGTGAGAATTACCCTAACAGCAACTACAGACTCGGTTAGCCTTTATCCCGAAAGGGAAATGGTTCTCTTCCCCTTGAGAACTCTCTGGAGTTACTCTTTCTGATTGCTCAATACTTTGGAAATCTAAATGCAAAGACCTTAACCAGCATTTTTTTAAAGTACTCATTGCATATATTTTTGAATACGTGAGTGAATGAGGAAAAGAGGTCCTTGTCTTTTTCTTTTCTACCAGTGATGTCATCCATTGCCAGAGTTTCATCCTTGATCTGTCTTCCCGTCTGAAGTCTTGCATTTTCAACCCCTGCTGGAGCTAGGAACCTCAAATTCAACACATGTAAAACGGAACTTATCATCTTCCATCAAAAATAAATCTGAAATGGAGATACTATTTTTGGAAATATGTCAGTTGCTTTTCTCTATTGCAATCCCTTGTGTGTGATTTTCTCTCTCTCTTTTTTTCTTCTTTACAAGAGGTGAACTTAGCCAGCATTTATGGGAAAGATATTAAGGTGCTAAATGGGCAATGACCAAAATTAAACTCTTTATGTGCCTTAATATTATTTTACTATAATAAAAGTTATCATACATGCCAGTATACTCAGGAACTCTGGTTTTTGTAACTATTAAGAGCATCCCCTTTCATTCTCAAGGTATCCCAGAGTGCATGATTAAAGGGTCACCTTACCTATAGGAGACCCCTGAAATTATTTCACGCATGCCCAAGATTTTAGAATCTTCTGTTTATCATCGTGTGGGAAGTTTATTTGAGTAGAGTTTATCATAACTTTGAACTTTATTCTATGCATTCATCCTACCTTGTGAATGGTGAGTCAGTGATAGTACCACTTACAAAATTTCTTTCTCAGATAATATAATTCAGAAAATTATTTCCCCTGGAGACCTCTTTTAGAAATGATGTCCTAAGTCAGGGCAGGAAACATTAAGAAAAATGTAGCCATGTGGATAACACCATATTCTCATGCTGCACTTTGGTTCAGTTTTGAAAGACTCATTTAGATCTCCAATCAAGAATCAGTGGTGTTTCATTTTTAATGTTCATATTTAAATTAATAAATAAGAATGACTTAATTACATTAATTTTTTAAAATTTTTCTGTTATTCCTACTTTCAACATAATTTTGAATAGTACTCATAACTGGAATATTAAAGGAAAGAAGAGTGGCAAACATATGGTCCTTAGAAATGACAGATTTTTATTTTCTAAAAATCAGATGCCAATCGGGAATGACTTAGGCAGTTCTCTTCTGTAGAACCTTAAATTCAACCCATGTGTCTTCTAATTTTGGGGAAAAAAATGACTTGTGATTGACAAAAGACTTCCCCTGCACTATTTTATTTGATCCTCACAGAAATCTTGGAGACAGAGAAAAATAATATCCCTAGTTTTGGAGGAAAAACTAAGATACAAAGAGTCTAGGACACTTTGCTGGGGTCACAGGTGACAGGACTGGAATTTGAATTCATATTTTATTCATTCACTTTTCATCCAGTTATTCAATGGAGATAGTTAATGAAGAGGACTACTGTGTTCCTGCCCCCTTTGTAATGACTTCTACTTTAGACTGAGATGAATATTTGGTTTAGCAGTATGGATTGTTATATATGGAACTTTTAGAATAGAAAATATTGATTTTCATTGAAAATATCTCCAATTAGAAATCAAGAGGGAAAGAGCAAGAAAAATGAAAAGAGGGGTGAAAGGGGGCGTGGGGGGAGAGGGGAGAGAGTGCGTAGCGCAAAGAAGACAGGGGAAGAGAGGAACACTCCTACAGCAAGAACCAATAGTCATTACCACTTCATTACTACCCACTAGAAAGGATATAAATCACGAACAATCCTCTTCCACATGAACAGCATCACAGACTCTTTCAACTCAGAACCCTGTGCAGAGTATCTCGTTATCAGCTCCTTTACCGTGGAGCTACTAAAACTACTAGGCCAAGAATCGTAAAAAAAGATACTATGTTCTTTATTCTCTAATCTCTCTCTACTTTCTGTCTCTGTCTCTGCCTGTCTGTCTGTGTGTCTCTCTTAGTTTGTGTGGACGTTTGTCTAACAGGGGTTTGGAAAAAAAGAAGAAAAAACCTTGTGAGAAGTCTGTCCCATATTTCTTACCCGCTCTTCTTCTTCATCCTTATTTGTGGATATTTTGTTTTGATCTATCTTTTAGTTCATTTATCCTTTTTTTGGCTATCTAATCTAGTGTTAAAATAATCCATTGAGTTATTGATTTAGCTCAAAGTTATTTTATTTTTCAGTTTTTTATGGTTTATAATTTCTAATTCCCTGTTGAAATTCTTAATCAAGTCTTTTAACTCTATGAACCTATTCAGATAGTTATTTTTAAAATTCCTTCTAATAAACCCATTATCTGAGTCATCTGTGGGACTGTTTTTATTGTTTGTGGTTTTATCATTTTCTTACCTGATTATTTTTAATTAAAAGCCAGTCATTATACGTAAAAGTTGGAGATATATTTGAGGCTGAGGATAGTAGTGTATTCCCCTACTGCAGATTTATGTTTACTTCTGAGAAGCAACCGAGGGAAACAGAATTAATAGTTTCTAATTTCAATAATTGAGATCATTTGAAGCTTATCTCCCGTCTCTAGTCTCTAGAAGGGACAACATCCATTTTTCCCTACTCTTTTGGATCCAACCCCAATAATGATGTGTGTATCGTGGGTTATTAGAAGCCCCCACATATTGGCTAGCCTTGGGCTCAAGTTTACTGCCAGCCTTCTTATACTATCCACATAGCTGCTCAACCTCTGGAAGCTATCCTTTCTACCATCCACACAGGCCCCTAGGGGATAAGTAGTGAAAAATACTAGTTTCTCCTCTCTGAATTCCTTTATTCTTCTGAATCTTGACCGTATAATTTTTCACTTTTTGAAAAAATCTTCCTAAAGCTTTCAATAAGACACATTTTTTTTGTTATTGTTCATATTTTCTAGTTATCTCAGTAGAAGGGTTGGTACAAATTACCTAGTCTAGCTTACTAAAGTCTTTCTTATTGTCTTAAATCTCCTTGTATCAATGATTCACTAAAAACTCAAATATAAAGTTTTATGTGTAACTCATACTAAATAACAGTATTGCACTGGTATTAATATTCCTTTGAAGTACTACTTTTGGAAAGTAATGTATTGCAGTTTTTGGTTATAGATGTGGTGACAGACTGGGTGTATCTGTGGGGTTTTGGGTAGAGGTGATAAAAATGTGTTCTGTGACAGTGGACAATTAATAGGCACCATTGGTTGATTATATTGTTTCTTATTTCAAGAATAGCCTTCAGTCTTTGTATCTTATGAGCTTCAAAGTTTTATCTCACCTAATACCTATGTGAAAGAGTCCTCAAATGTATCATATAGAAATCGTTACTTCATTTATTTCATACTACTTTGTTTTTAACTGTATTTTATTTTTAAGCATTTTTCCCACTTTATTATAATTAGGTAAAAAAATTGTCTTAAGACAAGGAAATATTTTTATCCGTCTTTTTGTCCACACTGCTTAACAGAGCCCTTTTCTCAATTTGTTAAATGAATAAATGAGTGATTTCTACAAGAAGACTGAGAAGGTGTGCTGATTGCTCTAATCTCATAATCAGACATCTAAAATCAAAATAATCCATGCATTTCTGCTCTGAATGCCTGTGTTTTCTTTTCAATCAAAAATTATTTTCTTCTTTTTCTGGTTACATATATAAATAATAGACATTCTTGTTTAACAGTGTTTTGAGAGAGGCTTTGTTTCCAATCACGTATCATGGAAATATTGGAAGCATTTTTTCTGTCCTCTGTTAGACTAATCAGAGATTTGTAACTCCTGCTCTTGTTTTGATGAGAAATCTTAGTAATAAAAAAATCTTATATAGGAAAAATGGCAAATCTAACCATAACATACACGTACTGTATCTAGTATATATTTTTGTGTACTTGTTAAAAGCATGGTTTTGAAATCAGACAGATGTGGGTTCATATTTTAGCTTTGTGAATTCTTTTGAGGAAGTTGTCCAACTATGCATATCTACCTTTTCTTATCTGCAAAAAGGGATTAATAATCGTGCCTACCGCATGCGGCTGTTGTCAGGGTTAAAGTCAATATACAGGCAACATTCTTAGTAGCGCTCCAGGAATAGTGTAAACACTTAATACATGTTAGTATTTAAAAATTTAGCTGATTTAATTTCCAGGTCTATTTCTTCCTCATTCAGCTCCCAGCCTGGGTTTGAAAACCTACTGAAATGTGTGAGAGGTCAAGTTAGTTTCAGGTATCTCTACGGCTCTGCCTTTGCTATGCTCTCAATTTATATGGATAATAGCCAAGATCATAAGAGTTATCATGAAATTCATCAGCCAGCTCTCAGTATTTTACTGTGGTTAGAAAGTATTTATGTGTCAAATTATATTAACTCCTGGTTCACCCAAGATTATCAAAAGTTCTTCAAAGCCAGCTGTTTAAAAAGCACTGTGACGTCAGAATGAGCAGAAATGGTCCTGTATAGTGTCAAATTTCAATCCGAGTGTTATAAATGAAATACTACTTCAGTCCTCCTTTTGTGTATTCTTTAGCAAAGTTTTTTAGAGATTATTAATCTTCAAGTTTTGTGATTAAGCATCAGCATGGCATATACTAAGACGCCACTCTTGCATTCAAAAAACCACATTTCCATTTATGTATATTATAAACATATTGATAAACTTTTAGAAAAAGCTGCATCCATATGCTATTGCTATGGTAAATATGAAAATATCTCTTTCTGAATTAAAAATATGATTTTTCTAGTCTAAATCAGTGGTTGTTTGAAAAATCACTTGATATGTATTTTTTTAACTAGTGCCAGAGAGCGAGTTTGATATCAGTTATGGAAAGAAGAAGAGAATTGCATTTGGAAGGTAGTATGCAATCTTAATGAAGAATAATAATAGAACCCACTTACTTGGTCAATTTACTAAGTTAACTGCTGATACATTTTGCAGCTGACTCATCCTGGCAGGACCAGCCAAGAAGCACAACTATTCAAATTCATACAATTTATAGAACAAGTCAAGGTAGACAACTGACAACATTGGTTCTATAAATATTCCTGGCTAAAATCTTATCCTCTACGCTTTGCGGTGCAGAGCTCCAGAAATTCAATTACGCATGTGGGCACTTGAACAGACCAAAATAGTTTTCCATCTTTAGGAAAAGAAATTGATCTTTCCAGCAGGTATTCTTTTGTAGACCAGGTGGTTCCTCTTTGGGGAAAGAATATGTTAGGATTATCAAGTTTCATAACAAATGCTTGTCTTGACTTGGTATGCAAATTATATTGCTCTATTTTCAATTGGGTGCACGTAATATGTACATACTAGAAGCTTATCAGATAGTTTAGTCTGAAATGTTATTCATCTTCTCTCAAAACCTAACATTATTAAAGATGTTCATGAAAACATATGAGAAACTTGAATATGGTTGTGAGATGAAGTTTGTAAAAAAACAGGATAAAAATTTTATCATCACAAATGTGTAATTCAAACAAATGAAACTGTATACAAAAAGAGGAAAGCCGTAAAGACATATTTGATATGTCTAAATATAGACATATTTAAATACTTAAAATTAAATATTTTTATGGCAATAGACAGCATAAATGAGTTGCAAATAAAGAAACAGAATGCAAAATTATGACTAATAAAGTCAATATGGATAATATAACAAGAATTCCTTCTAACTGATGAGAAATAAATTGACCTGGGGCCGGCTCCATGGCGGAGTAGTTAAGTTCGTGTGCTCTGCTGCGGCGGCCCAGGGTTCACATCCTAGGCACAGATATGGCACCCTCGTCAGGCCACGTTGAGATGGCTTCTCACATCCCACAACTAGAAGGACCTGAGCTAGGATATACAACTGTGTATGGGGGCGGGTTGGGGCCATAAAGCAGAAAAAAAAAGAAAATTGGCAACAGTTGTTAGCCTAGGTGCAATCTTAAAAACAATAAAAAATAAAATAAATAAATAAATAAATAAAAGAAATTGACCTAAGAGGAAAATAGATAATTGATAAAGATATACTTCAAAATAAATAAAATCACTTTTCTAGTAATATATAAATGTTTATTCAATCTCATTAAATGTCAGGAAAATGGAAATTAAAATAACAATGTAATACAATTTTAACAAATCAAGTTAGGGGGAAAAAAGACAGTAACATCCCTGCTGATAGCACTGTGTGCAGAGATAAGTGCTCCTATACACTTCTGGGGAGAGTGTAAATTGCTATAAACTAACTGGAAAACCATTTGCCAGGCTTAAGGTTCTAACTTGGTGAGAAGATTTTGTCACTACCCCCGTCCCCAAGAGCAAAGGTAAGTGGGTTAAAAATCTTTACACAGATATTTATTTGTGCCGTAGACTCCAGAATTTTTAGCAACTTTCTCCAATTTCAATGATATGCTATAAATTCCTTTTAAAATTTTAAGCATGCACACATTTTTACCCAGAAATGCCACTTGATGGATGCTATTTTCCAAAAAAACTCCATCATTTTTATGTATGTGTATATATATATATATATATATATATATATATGCATATGTACATATGTTTATAAATTCACATTCCCACACACATAAATACAAGGATATTTATTGCAAATTGTTTATGGAAGCAAAAATGAGAAAATGTGTATGTTATATGATGTCTGTCATTTGAGAAATTATGTATCTCTCTGTGTCTATATACATGTTTATGTGTGTGTTTATAAATAAGATAACATTTGTAGGAATGTCAAGGAACAATGTAAAAATACTAAATCTCTCTATATCTAATTTACCTATATTTAGATGATTATGTTCACATCTATAAACAAATATATGTAAATATGTATATGGTGGAGATTACATAAAGAAATTAATCCATTATGTATGTGTTACTGGATATCTTTCTTTCAATTTAACAGATGGATATACCTCTTTGTGTATTATCTATTGCTTTTAAAAATCATATGTATGCATAACTTTTAGTTTTATATTTATATAACTTATGGAAAAATGTATAGTATAACTTGAAAGAATGTCAATTAACAATTTAAAAACATGAAACCTCTATTCATTAATCTATATATTATGCTCATATGTACATATATGTATATGTATAAATTATACACACAGATATGTATATATATAAAAATTCATGGTGGTTCTAATTATATACATAAACCATTTCTTATGTAATTTTTTGCACCTTTTATTTAATCAATCGCTACACCTCTATTTTTATCAAATAAGTTAGTAAAAAGATGATGCACATACATATATTTGTATATACACATAAGCAAAGTGTATATCTGTGTGGGGATTAGATACACACACAAATACATGCATATATATACAATAAATGAAGACATGAGCAAACTACTGACAGTGGTGATAGTGAATCCTGGGAATGGACTGAAAGTGTTTCAGGAAAAAGGTTACTAATTTTTTTCCATATGTCTATCATTAGTACTTATAACAATAAGAACGTGTTGATGTATCATTTAAAAAACTGATTAAAGGAAACAAGAGAAAAATGGAAATTACATAATTTGAATTTTTAATAGGTATTTCAATAAGTGAGTTTGCGTATAGGTTTATCTCAGGTCCTATATTAAACTCCCCAGAATCAAATGCTTCCATAGTCATTTGATGACTTTTCAGTTATGTCCAGAGACACATAAGAAATTCTGAACATGAACCAATGTATAAATGGGCTTTGTCCAGGATGCATTTTGTCGACTTGAAATTAGTCAAGTGTAAACTAAATCACAGGCTCAAAGCTGATGCAACTTAGGTAGAGAATGATGCCAGGTCAGAAAAGTCCAGCCGGAAATGTTGCTGAACTTCTATATTCCATGTTAACAAAATACACCTAAGTCAGGAAGTCAAGGCAGCAATTGTAATCCGTAGATCAGAAGACAAATCGATTAATAATAATGATAGTTACCAATGTTTATTTAGTGCTTACTAAGGGCTGAGGACTACATTAAAAACTTTTCAGTAGTTAAACCATTTAATCTTTAGATGGCCTTATGATGTAAATACTATTTATAATCTCATTTTGAATATGAATATTGAAGGAAAGAGTTAAGATGATTGCCCAAGGTCACACAGTAAGTAGGCACAGCTGAAACTCACAGCCAGTGTGACAACTGGCCTTATCTCACCCTCACAACCACCATGTTTTAAAGTTCTGTTCAGTATATTTGTATGGAGATTTTATTTTATCCATAATTTTCCATACTGTGAAATATTTAATTTGAATTTTTCTTTCAAATTATCCATGTTATTTTTTCCAAAAAGAACTCTGAAAATTATTATTGAAGTATTCACTGATGTTTAAAATTAGCAAAATGTTACAAAAATCTTTTGGGGGGGTTTCTATCATTTTAAATATACTGATAAAGTTATAGTAAGTAGTTTACTCATACACAATGGAAACATTAATGATATTAATAATGCTTCTTGAGATACAATTATTACAAATAATTCTGTATTTCTTGATATTTGTCTTTTCATTGCATCTAAAGTGTCTCTGTGGAGTTTTACTCTCAACTGTTATTTTCTTTTGAATTGCAATTGGTTGATTTTCTTTGCAGCCATTATATATAATGACTTTACTTTGATTACATAATTTAAAGATAATAGGTAGGGGCTGGCCCAGTGGCACAGCAGTTAAGTGCACACATTCTGCTTCGGCGGCCCAGGTTAGCCGGTTGGGATCACGGGTGCGAACATGGCACAGCTTCGCAAGCCATGGTGTGGCAGGCATCCCACATAGAAGGAAGAGGAAGATAGGCATAGATGTTAGCTCAGCACCAGTCTTCCTCAGCAAAAAATAGGAGAATTGGCCGCAGATGTTAGCTCAGGGCTAATTTTCCTGAAAACAAACAAATAAACAAACAAAAGATAATAGGTAGAAGTAAAGCCTTTTGGTACCTTCTCCATGCTCTTATCCAACTACTTCTTTGGGAAAAAAGGTAATAAATCAAATATCTGAATATATATAACTGAATGAACAGTTTAACTCTCATTAAGTTCACATTAACTATTTACTCCATATTTATTTTACTTGCAGAAAGAATACTATCATTACGTGTGTTGCTTTTGAGTGTTTTAATACATTTCTGCACTATGTATTTTTACTGGTACCTATCTTCCAATAAAATATATGTTCCATATTAACATCAGCATAAACAAATCACAGCACTTTGAAGAACTTGTGACCAAATACATCATCTTCCCCAATAGATCTTTGGTATTGGCTTACCACATACAAGCACCCATTTCCCCCTTTTTTTTGTACAGAAAATATAGAACATCTTAGGAGCTAATTCAATTGAATTTGAGCTGATTGACTAAATTTTTTAAGTCATTCTGGTTCATTTTCTTGGTAAACCTATTTGATACAAAGTAGAATTTTTGGTACTCTATGAATTACGATTTTGGATTAAGTTTTGGCTCCTGATATCTAAATGGGTCTAATATATCATACTTTTGTTTAAGGTGTAGAGAAATATGGAAATGGTCTTTTTATATGTTGCAAGGTCGAATGTCCAGAGGCCGACATTAAATGATCAGAACTAGGTTTCAATCGTTCATTCAAAACCTAAAATCATAACCTCAGATTGCAAACAGTTTTTAAACAGTCTTGTTGTTTATAAGTTTTGATATTTAGATAGTAACTTCATGTGTAGGACTGTTAGCCTTTGCACACATCCTCATTCAAACTCAAACAAAAAAGACATCTTCACTGCTGTATTTTTTAAATGCCTTAAATGAAAGTTTATAGACAATCTAACTTAATTTTGACATATTTTTGGTTAGACTTTGGGTTTGAATTTTTATTTTTTTTCTAAAAGAAACTATGGTAATAAATATTTTGCTCAAGTAACTTAAAGCCAAGTAAATATTACTAAATTCACTTGATATACTAAATCAGTTTTTTGATGAAGTAGAAAGTAGGTAAAAAATGTTTTTACTGCACTTAATATGACATAAAGTCCAGTGTCTTGTGTTTTGGAGTATAAATCTATTATAAAAAATCCTTACCTTTCAATGGTGTTTATTGGCTTTTAAAATTATAGTCAGGGGCCGGTCACGTGGCCGAGTGGTTAAGTTCTCACGCTCAGCTGCTGCAGCCCAGGGTTTCGCCAGTTCGGATCCTGGGCGTGGACATGGCACCGCTCGTCAGGCCATGTTGAGGTGGTGTCCCACATGCCACAACTAGTAGGACCTGCAACTAAGATATACAACTATGTATGGGAGGGATTTGGGGAGATAAAGCAGAAAAAAAAAAGATTGGCAACAGTTGTTAGCTCAGGTGCCAATCTTTAAAAAAATATATATATATAGTCAAGTCAATATAATAACATATTTAACTGGGAAATGAAAACAGATGTTAAACACTTTTGGACATTTTCTTCATCCACAATGGTAGTATTTTACCTAGCTCTCATTTTACATAAATACTCATGCTAATTATGTCAAAAAAAGTTTTTTTTAAAGTTTGAAATGAGAATTATTGATAAGACCTTTTGATCATTCTGTAGTTATTATTTGAGTCTTCATTGATTAGAGAATAAATCATATTTAACTTTGTAATGTTCATAAAGGAAGCCATTGACTCTAAATGAATTATTCTTCAATTGTAAAAATAACATAACATCATAGACAAAACAAGGTCAGTGAAGAGGCTAAAATGAGGCAATGTAGTTGTAATAATGAGAAGGAATCAATTTGAAAGCATTTTTGAACTCTAGAGCATTTTTTTTTCTGAAAAGTGAAATTAAGGAAGATGAGGAAGATGAGGGATTCAGGGTTCTAACATGACGACTATAGAGACCAGTGATAGTAATGACCAAAGTTCAAAATATAATGGGTACCAAGAGCAAAAATTCCTGGGTTTACAAAATATTGATGGAAATATATATTACTGGATTTGTGGCAATAGGATGGAGCCTTTATAACTCTCTAATAATATTGTTTTCCTACTGCCAATTCATTGCCATCTGGGTGAATATCCTGAATCTGCTTTCTATTTTGAGGCTTTTTGGTGGGCATGGGGAGGCTAAGTTTAAGAGCCCCTCATTTTACCTTTAAGAGTACCCCATTTTTCTTTGAGAAAATTTCTTTATTGGATATATTTGATGGCTGCTGCCATTTGATCTAATCTAGATCGAAAAAAATGCTCCCATGCTGAAATCTGAATCTTGAACAGAAGGGAAAAATGTTAAGAGTATTTGGTATTTTTTTGTATGGGTCCTTCTTTCTGGTACATGAGTTGCATTGGTTTCTAAGGATTTACTTCACAGTTACCTGTCAAATGTGTGCATTACCAACATTCTTCCAAAAATTGTATTCAAGTTGTGAAAGCATGTTTCGTTTATTGCAGCCAAAAAGAGTAATTGAAACAGCTTGTTTTCAAGCACCAGTGGCTCAAGTTCAGATTCTTACATGGCTGTCAGATTTAACTCACCAAAGGAATTCTAACACTGGACTGTGGGGCTCCTGAAAGATGTGACACGAGTGCCCCCTTTAGAGAAGCATAGGAGAATTTAAATGATACCTTAAAACAATAGTATACTTTAAACATTGTTTTAAGCTATGAAATATTTTAAACATTCAGAAAAGTACAGAGAATGATATGATAATAATATTTTGACTCCCTGTAGAACAATTACATAATCATCCAAATTCAAACTGTGGGGAGGTAATCCTGCCATGGGTCTCTCACTTTGGCACATCTTTGAGCAGTGGCACTGACTGTCTTTGTGCTGTACTATCTTTGTAAGTATATGTTTACAGCAAAAATTCTTAAAAGACCTAGTCTTCATCTCTGTTTACTGTCTTTGCATTCCTAGCATTTCCATTTGATTCTTTTTTATAGTTTCCATTTCTCTCTTGAAATTACCTATCTAACATTGCATGATATTTATCTTTTCCTTTAGAGCCTTTAACATATTATAATTATTTGAAATTCCCTCTGAAATAGTTCCAGCATCTGTGGCATACATGGATCTGGTTCTGATGGTTGATTTGTCTCTTAGAAATATGTTTTTTTCTTGCCCTTTAATAGATCTCATACATTTTTGTTGAAAGCTGGACATCATTTGTAGGACACTAAGTGAAGTGCACAGATGTTATGCCTGGAAATATTTTCCTTCTGTTGTGTCTCTGGTGCAGGGTGTGAGATCATCTAATCTGGAGTTGAGTTAGGTTTGAGGTTTATCGTTTCTGTAGTTATCCTCAGTGCACCACTGGCTTCAAATTCTTCCAGTGATACCTTGTGTTTAGGGTGGGAGATGGTTTACTGGAAGATTTTGTTTTTCTGATGATTGCTCCCCTTTCAACTTTAAGTTTTCTCATTGTACTATTCCTCAGAAAGGATCTGTCTTTCACAAATTTTTACTCAACACTTGCTAAAAGAGGGAGAACTTCTGAGGCATTCTCTGTTGTTCTAATAAAGCCTCTATGTCAGACAGTTTCTGTGTCTTAGGCTCTTGGGGGTGTGGCCTGGTGATTCTGAATCCCTCTGGGCATAGCTCTGAACCTGGTGAGTACTTCTTCCTCTCCTCCAGAGTTTGTCTTTTCCCTCTTCCCTTCCACAAGGCAATGGGATTTCACTCATGCACTATAGGAAACGGTGTTTGTTGCTCCTCATTCCGCATATTAAAGTTTTTGTTTTATAGACTAAATAGAAGAGAAGCATCCAGATGAGTTTCTTGTTTTCTGCAAGTACACTTTCGTATTATAAATGTCAAAATGTTTCCTTGCATGCCCTTGTTCACATTTTTACCTAATAATTATTTAACTAGAAGAAAATCAACAATTTGACAATATTTATGATGAAAAGAGTAGATATACTAGTCATTGGCTTGCTCTCTGCTACCAATGAAGTAATTCATGCCTCATCACTTCTACAAATCCACCGTATAATTTCTAAATTATTTTGGGACTTCCTTTTTAATAAGAATGCTGCATGACAAACTGATGCATGACTGTTTCTTGAAATTATATATTAACTGTGGTTATTATTAGTCATTATGACCTCATTATACAGCTGTAATGCCTAAATAGATCTTGTTATAGATGAGGTGTAATGATGATTATGCTGTTTTTAATATGATACTGGAAGAGTCACCTCTCCTCTTCTGCACTGATTAAATGCTGGGTGGCAGATTTTAGACATAAATATTTATCATGTTTCTATGAACTTAATTCTTTGCCTTAGGGAAAAGAGACATTAAATCTCCCCAAACTGTCCTTTCTTGCACATATTTTAAATGTAAAAATAAATTTCATCTAATTCTCATGCATCTGATAAGGATCCATATCCAGAGTCACTAGTAAATTGTTGTATTATTTCTAACAAGTCTTGAAGAAAACAAACAAAAGGGAATTCACAATACCACAAGATTTGAAGTTGAGAAACGTTTATCAGCAGCATGGGATATGAACTGTCGTTTGCAGGGAATAGGTGGGATTAGAATCATGTTTAACGCTGAGCAGGTGCTGTAACCAAAAGACAGAATTGTATCTAAATGGCAAGCAGAGTGGTTTTGTTTCCCTTGAGGAGATATAATCATATATAATATTATGTAAAATCATATAAAATTATATAATGATATAATTTGTCTTTACTTCCTATTGTTGCTTCCAATCCATAGGTATTCTTCTTCAGTGTCTGTTGAATCCTTGATTTTACTCTTCCTTTTACATCATATTTGTTATTTTTTTCTTTTCAAAAAATACTTTTCTACATATTCTGTCCTCTCCTCTGTCATTATCTAATATGTCATCTTTTCCCCCCATAAATCCTAAGACAATAGTGAATATTATCGTATTGTAAGTGGAAATTGGAATTGTTTTATCCAATATTTTATTAATAAATTAGAGAATTCTGACTTGTAGATTCTTTCAATATGACTCCTTTCCTCACTCGTTAATACCGATGGCTTCTTATTTGTGTTGCTGTCATAGCTCCTGAGGCTACTGCTATTGTAATAAGAAAAGTCCTCTTCTTTTCACAGTTTGTCTTTGACTGAGACAGTGTAAAATGGCTCTTAGAATGGCACATTTCAGAATTTTATTAATCTCTGCAATACCACAATGAAAGGTAGAGCCCACTACTTCTTCTGCTTCAATTAGTTCCCCAAGGCTGAGCTACACTGATTGGGAGCTTGGGGCACTTCATCTATGGGAAAAGTCCCAATTGAGGGTGAAATATTATATTACATATCTCTTATTGAAAAATAAGAATCAATAAAAAAATTTGGATGTAGAATTTCTCTTGACTGCCTCAATAGTTAGGATATATCTAGCTCATATATATATATTTTTTTTTCTTAGAGACAAGTTTGTTAAGCTGGATAATGCTCTAATCCATCCTCTTGAGTAATCTGCTTTATTCCCCTAGTTCCACTTTCTCTAATGACAGGGGCTAGTTCAGTGTTTCTCAAATTCTTTACACATTAAAACTTCTCTTTAATATCGAAAAATAATTTTGATTTAAATCATGTGTAAGAATAACTGTTCTTAATCCTGTGAATGAGATGCCAAATAATGCAAAAATGTTGTGACTATAATAATATTGTATAACTAGCAAATCATTTATTAATCAATATGGCACCTAAACATATTTTAAAATTATACTACACACGTGTGAAAAACACTTCCATCCTACTGGCAATACTTAGTGTGCTATAATGATCTGTAACACTCCCTTAACTCATGTGGCAAACTTTCAGAGGTCTGATGTACAGAGACTGCTGATGGAGCTAGGAGTTATTTTCAAATAGCTAATAATTCTATTCCATGTTTTCTCCTCTGCACAATGGAGAAACTTGTATCTATCCTAAAAATTTCACAAAATACTGTAAGAATCACATGAAATAATATATACACAATAACAGAAAACTCTGAACATTCCACCAAAAAATAAGCAACTTTACACTCTTTGAATTCATTTTATAAAATATTTTGCACAGTGTTGCTTGCACTGTTTGACGTTGATGATGAAAAATACATTGTGGAGTACTCAGTCTGAGGGTGGAACATTGTTATTTTAGACATATTCAGAAGCAGTAAGGGTCTGTTCAAGATCTTGTTTTCTTCTGTTGAATAGGAGCCAAATGCAAAGATCCTTCTGGAAGTCAGCGGGAGTTCTGAACACAAGCCAGAGCAAGATGAGAAAAACGCAACAAAATGAGAAACTGGCCTGAAGTCAACTGTTTAAAAAATGAAAGAAAAACTTTGTGATATGTTCCCCTAATGGTAGATAATGATATATTATGTTTTAGATGGTTTTCAAAGTGCCTTATTCATTCATTAGTCAGTGCACTTTATAACCTTTGAATGAAATTAAAGTATTGAAGGACTTGTCTTTTGAATTCAATTAACTTTCTTGTGGGTAACACAGGTGCCATTGAGAGACTTTCATGAAAACTCTCTGCCTTTCATGGAACTTTTATGGAAGAGAAGAGGAGCATTAACAAAAGAAGCACATGATCCACATTTCAATTTCTTTTTGCTATTCTAAAATATTTTCCCTGATAGATATTAGGGAAAAAAATTATCTTTCTTACCATTAAACATTCCCTTTCCCAACTTTACTTTTGCTTTGGAAAGCTTGAACTACTCATAGGATTATACAAAAAAAAAAAAAAGGCCTAAATTCTACAGCACTGAATCTTAATTTCAACTATATTTTTCATGTTTGACATTATTATAAGGTGAAATTAAGATGGGGAAGCAGACTGATTTCAATTTTCACCTTATTAGTTTCATAGAACTATTTAAAACTATTTCACACTTGTTATATCTACTTTTCAGGAGGGCATCATATACAAAATTAAGTTCTCAATTCACATTTTCTAGTTGTTCTTCAGCATGAGAGTCATTCTATCATCATCTATGAGCTGCAAGAGTAAACACACTGTGAATCTGCCTTGGCTGTGGATCCCAGGAGCACGTAAGATAGCAGCTACTCATCAGGCATGGCACAGAGAGCTGAAGAAGCATGGCCCAATCTGGGGGAAATATCTAGATTATAACAGGCTAATCACATGGAAAACTAAATGAGATAGTGGAAGATCTTAAAATACTTTAGAAGTGAAAAGAAAAGGAAACAATCTTTAGAATTATTTTTATTTTTTATTTATTTGTTTATTTTTTTTAGGAAGATTAGCCTGAGCTAACATCTGGTGCCGATCCTCCTCTTTTTGCTGAGGAAGACTGGCCCTGAGCTAACATCCATGCCCATCTTCCTCTACTTTATATGTGGGACGCCTACCACAGCATGGCTTGCCAAGTGGTGCCATGTCCACACCCGGGATCCGAACTGGCAAACCCCAGGCTGCAAACGCGGAACGCGCGCACTTAACCGCTGCGCCACCGGGCTGGCCCCAAGAATTATTTTTAAAAGTATTAAGAGAGAAAATATTTCTCTTCTTTCATAATGGACGGAAGATGCAGATAATATATTTGAGAGATCCAGGGCTACGGTTGTGAAAATTTCAGTGTAATAGCCCAATCTTGATTTTTAAAGCAATTGTCAGTAATGTAGATACAAAGTTTAAATCCTATATTCACTATTAATAAATTAAATAAGTGAAATATAAATGAAATGAAAGATAATTCTCAAGTTTTACATTGATATTTTTCTTATGAAACTAACATATGCTCATGATTGAAAATTTGAAAAAAACTCTGGATAGAATAAAGAAGAAAGTAGCATTTGCCCCCAGTTACCTTACCTAGAGAGAACCATAGTTAGTGTATTTCCTTCTGGTATTTCTAAGCATATTTTTTACACAGTTGAGTGTATACTGTATGTGCATGTTTCTATCCTGTTCTTTGCACTTGATACATTTTGATGGGTTTTAGTAAAATTGTCCAATTATCTTAAGATTCTTTGGTACATTTTTATGGATATTATCTATAACCCCAAAACGCTTATATTTAGAGTATACTTCTAATTTGTAAATGTTTATTTGGACTTTGATTTCATTTTATATTAACAACAACCTCTTGAAATAGATAAGGAAAGAATTATCTCCTTATTTTTCAGAGCTGAGACCTAGGGAATCTGACAAGTGTGATGGTTGGATCTGTCTCCAAAATCTTTGTTGTGTGCTTTTTCCTCAACATTATAAGATACTTCATTGGTCCTTTAATTATTAAAGCTCTCTGGATAGGATTCAGGTGGAACGTACCTCATATCGAAAAAATATAAACCAGAGGTTCAAATATGGATTCTTACTTTTGAATAGAAACAATATAATGAGAAAGGAAAGGATTTCAGCTTAACATATAATCATTCGTTTCCAAAGTCTACAAATACTGAGCGTATTTTGGTCTGTTTTAAAAACACTGATCAAATACTAATAAAATGTTTTGAACAACAGCAGCCAAAAAAGTTATTGACAGTTTTTTCGTGTTGACATCTTTCCAAGCAATTTACTCTCCTTGGCAGAACACAGGAGGGAGTTCTACTCTTTGATGACTAGCTAATGTTTTAAACATACATCTCAACCTTTTTCTTAACCCAAATGAAAATGGAAATAACTGCAATTTTGAAAAAGGGACAGAGTGTGGAAGAGCTAATTAAACTTTGGACAGAAAGCTCATAAAACTGTTGTTTCAAAGAAAATAAGCAGGTTATCCACATTTAGCACGCATTTTCATATTAAAAGAAAACTCTTGTAAGGGAACATACCATCTGTCATGATGCCACAGATGCAGCTGATATGAACTTCAAGTGCTGAAAATAGCTGGGACTTATGTAGTAGGTTTTGTATTACTTTTAAATAATCAGTTGATAACATAATTGCAATGTGCTAAAATTATCTATAATCCTTATTTTTAAAAAATCTTAGTGATTGTATTGTTAAGACAATTAAGAAATTAAATTTATTACCACTTTGTTCCTATCAATGATAGTATGCCCTGCTTGTTCTAGATCATAGAAACACAGGAGTTTTAGCATAGAGTTGCACTAAGAAACAGTAATAATTATTAGAGAACAAAGGAAAACTAGTGTGAAGATAGTAGGGAAAACATACAATATTCAATGTTTAGTAAGTTACAAAGCATATGTCTCTTTCAGAGAGGTATTCTAATACCTAATATATGTCTGACTCAGTACATGTTTGTTGGTTGTATGAATGAATGCATGTGTTGATGCATTAATTCTGCATTCCAAGAATTTCTGAGATTCTGAATTGTTAGTGTGTGCTCACTCTTTTCATCTTCATCAGGCATTTCTTTTGTTTGATATTCAAGGAAGAGGCACTAATGTTACAGCATAACCTAAACGAATCAGAAGACATTCTTTTGGTAAGGAAATGGAAGAGGAAGTCAGAGTAAGAAAGGGGATGAAGTAATAAATGTGGTGGCAGGAAACAAATGACTACTGTGAAAGCATGTAGAGACAAATCGCTAAACCAATCCACTGCCCATGTTTACATAGTTCTATTTTTCAAAATTAGTGTGTTTCACCAAAATTGATCTATGTGCTAAGTCACTGGCACAATTCAGAGTGTGATTTTTCCTTAAAAAGTCTAAAACCTATGCTATCACTTTTATAGTAGGGATCTGTGTCCAAATAAAATTTCTGAGGTATTGAATGCCAAAGATTTCCTTCAGGATTCTGCTAAAAATATAGGTGCAGTGAGTAGTGTTGAGAGAAAAAACCATATTGCTCATTCCTTGCATCTAAGCTGACTCTGTGGTTCTTGGTGGTGACACTATTGCTGTTCCAAACAAGCAAACAAAAAACACTGGGCGTAAAAGGTCAAGTGAGAATTCAACCCTCCTGCCATAATGCACTTTAATACACTATTCCTTGAAGAAATCTTTGGTATACGAATGCCGTATATTATCTTTTCTTTTTTTAACCTTTCCAACATCCCTAGCTTTTCCGGTAATAGTATTCCTAAGAATGGTTCTATATGGAGCAGTTAATGGAACTATATCAAGTCAAAGGAGCTTATTCGGGGACTGGAAAGAGCAGACTACAATATGTGATTCTATATATTTAGTGAAAACATGATCTGCTGTTGAAGCATGGCACCTAGTAGATAGTTCTATTTCTCTGTCTCATATGGATGTGGGTGTCCTTCATATTTTTCAAAGATTCCGTATTTGTTGTTTAACTTGTATCATGATTAATTTTGTAACATTTTAAGTAATTCTTATCATGATTTTGAGATAACCTAAGAGTAATCAATTGCCACATTTTGCACTGTAAAGCTCTAAAAGTTACTTTAAATATTGAGTATTTGAAAACAAAATGTAAGATCTGGAGTTAAGGAGAAGAATGGAGAACTGGGTAGAAGAAAGTGAGGTCATGTTGCTCTAACCATGGAGTCCTGATCTACTTCAGATTGGAAGTATCATGGCTTTTATTTTGTATTATGGATGTTTTGGCGATTTGGAACTAATCAAAGGGAGATTTAGGGTTTTCAAGGAAAACAGTGTGCCTGTGTTCCAACTGTAGCTCCACCACCAACTAGATAGAACCATAGGCAAATTACTTTACTCTGCCTTGGTTGTACATGTATAAAATGAAAGGAATTATATTATTCATCTTTTTGGGTTTTTTGTGACTATTAAATGAGACAATTTATAAAAGGAATTAATACAATGTCTTGTTCAGAGTAAAAGATTAACAATACATAATAATAGCATTATTGTTGAAAGGGGGAAAGGATGATTCCCGAAAGAGAATTTCCCAAAATATGTTCCTTCTTGGACGATATTTGATAGTGACCAGCAGGGATGTCCTATCTGAAGACGAGAGCTCTTATGGTTACATCTCTGCAAGGCCAATGATGTACCATGGAAAGTAAAAGCAGTAACCAATGTCAAAAATACATCATCAAAATACATCATCAATTATTTTCTCTTTCCACTCAAGAAATTTGAATCAAAGCCCACATCTCTGTACTTAATGTGACTATATCTGGATGTTAGCCCCATAAGTGGTTACAGTTTTCTCAAGTAGCCTAATGTAATTCTAAAAGAGGCATTATTTTGACTCATACTCAAATTTGGGAAAGTATTACAGCCAGAGAAATAAATGATATTTTATCCTTTGCATCATTGTTCTTTGCCGAGAGAGAAGGTAAAAACTACAACCACTGTTTCACTGTAATTCAATAGATAGAGTAAACAAAAGTCCACATCTTTTCTATGTCTCTGGAATTGTTCTAGGCACTGGGATGATATCTATCCTCAAGAAAACTGGAATCAAGTGAGGGAGGCTGAAAACTAGACAGCTTGTTAACAAACATTGTGAAACGGCAATTCAGTTTATCTTTAGGCAATCTAAGACGCATGTTTATTATTTTTAAAAAAGACAGTATTTTATTGGAACACATTTGAGGTGCTTTAGTCGACTTGGTGCTCATTTCTCTAATTATCAAAATGAATGACTGGTCAAAAGTAAATTTGACAAACAATAAGTGTCTTCTACGTGTGAAATATTATGTTAAGCAAGATCCTTTTCTTTCATAAGCTCAGTCTTTTGAGGAAATAGATAAAAATGTAATATTTGCTTTTGTTATGAAGCAAAACATTTTCAATGTTGTAATAAAAATTATTGTGCTATAAGAGTAGGTGGAAGATGATTTCTTTTTTTTAGTCGTAGATTAGATTATGCTTCTTAGGAGAGGTGAAATTTAAACTGTGCCTTTAAGGAAGAATGGGAGTTCAACTCCTCCATAGGAAATCAGGTAGGAGAAAGGAGACTATCGTAAACAGAGAACAGCAGGAATAAATGGCTAGAGGTGTGACAACAGAGTGAGTTAAAAATTGTAGAACATAAAATCACTGCACCCACTAGGATGGCTAAAATAAAAGCGGACAGACAACAAGTGCTAGTGAGTCCGTAGAGGTATTGGAACTCTCATGCATTGCTACTGGAATTGTAAAATGGTGTGGCCACTTTGGAAAACAGTTTGGGAATTCCTCAAAATGTTAAACATGGAGTTCCCATACCCTGCAATTCTAGTCTTAGGTATATACACCAAAGAATATGAAAACAAATGTCCACACAAAAACATATACATGAGTGTTTATGGCAACAGTATTCACAATAGCTAAAAAGTGGAAACAACTCAGATGTTCATTGATGGGTGAATGGGTAGAATATTTTTTGGCTGTAAAAAAGGCATCTAATATTCACACGTGCTAAAACATGGATGAACCTTGAAAACAGTATGCTAAGTGAAAGAAACAGACACAGGAGACCATATCTTGTTTGATTCTATTTATGTAAAAATGTCCAGAAAGGCAAATCCAGAGAGACAAAAAGTAGATTAGTTGTTGCTAAGGGATATGGGGGGCTAGCAAGCGGGGAGTGGAATGACTGCCAAAGAGTATGAGATTTCTTTACAAAATGATGAAAATGCTCTAAAATTAGATCATTGTGATGGTTACACAAATTGGTGAATATACTAAAAACTGCTGCATTGTACACTCTTACGAGGTTAATTTTATGATATGTGAATTTCGTCACAATAAAGCTGTATAAAAATAAAATATAGACTAATATAGGAGTAAGAAGGGTGTAGTCTATCTTTTGGGATACATTTGAAAAGTAGATTAAAATCAATTTGTGGAGATTCCATGCAGGAATCCCTAATTTACTTCTGTATCCAGTAAGGAACAATTGCAGATTTTTAAAACATGGTGCTAACACTAATACCTAACATTTTTTTGAGTGCCTAAAAATTGCCAGGCTCTGTTATGTGTCTTACGTGAATTAACTCTTAATCTGCTTAAGAGTCCCATGGGGTAGGCTACTTTATTATTATTCCCAATTCACAGAGAGATGGTATAAACACATTGGTAAGATGTGGGAACACCAAGATCTTAACTGCCAATCTTAATACCTATACTACTATGCCTTTTGATATTATCAGAGTTGCATTCTATAAAGAATGCTCTGATTGATGCATTAGAATGAATTTAAGGAAGAAGAGACAAGAGGTTAGATGGCTATTATATATAATAGTCCAACTGAAAATATATGAGCTGATCCATGGGAATAGTGGTAGAAAAGCTCCATCAGAATAGTTGAATTTGGATCCAATCTCTTGGTGGGGCAAAAAACATTCATCTGAAACAGAAATACTATTTGTAAAAGTAGATTTGGCTTGAAATGCAAAAATAAGTCCAGAGTGACCAAATGATTTAAATTTGCTAGCCTAATAAACAAAGAAAACTTCTAGAGTCAAGATTTCTAGGACATGGCGAACTTAGAAAAACTGACTATTGGTAGCTAACTATTAAAGAAAACATGTTTTAAAATGAAATATTCATCGATAAAGGAGTAATCTTATTTTGCATGCTGACCCATTATACTGCTCCTAGTAATTACAGATCCACCTATTTTTGTGCTACCCTATCCTCTGTGGGTTGTTTTAAATGCTTTTCTCAGTAGTGTGGAAAGCTCATAAGCCTTAAACTATAGGCTTTGTAATGACACAAATGTTTTCTCAATCTTTAAAATGCTTTGGGGAACTCTTAAAATTGTATTACTGCCTGTTTGAAAAACCAACCTGGTGCTAATTGTTAATGTGCTATTTCACGCTGTAGCTTTGTGCGTTACTGCCCTTAAATAAACACCCCCATAGAAATACCAAATCAAGTTGGATTATGGAGAGACTGTAACTTCTGTAAAGCATAGAGATAAAATACTAGGAAGTATCCCTATATTTTCACTATGTGTCCTAGTTTTCAAGCTGAGAAGATGGGATCAGTATCAAAGAACACTCCAAGTAAGAACTCAGCAGCCCCGGATAAAACCAAAACAACTATAGATAAAACAACAACGACAATAAATCAATGAAAACTTGAGTATTTGATAGACAGGGTCACCTAAAGAAAAGCAACAGGTTTGAGGGTCTTATTAATAGGGTGAAAAAAACATTAAACCAGAACATTGACCAGATTTTCAGTCTTACTTGCAAGCTTTACTTATGACCAAATAACAAGCCAGAAATGCATGAAAAGGTTTTCTTCTCCAAGATGCTACAGTACTTTGAGCTCTACATTATCCCTACATGTAAGTCTTTGAATAAATTGAACAGTTCTGTTGTCTACAGCCCTTAATAGACCTGAATAAAATCAGTCTTACAAGATACTTGAGAACTTTTTCCTGCTGTGAACAGTATTCTAGCAGTTTACATTCGAATAATTCATCTCTTCAAAAATACTAAGTGTGTATTTTGTGATGGGCTTTGTGATAAACAGTAATCATGCAGAGTTAAAATGTGCTGTGTCTGTCTTCTTGTTGCTCTACACTTAACAGGAGAGATGGTCTAGCATGTATTTCTGTCTTTGTCCTTTAAGAACAACAAGGAAGGTATGCATATGTTTGAGTGAACACATTGAAAAAACACATCTCTATCTGAGGAATGAGTTGAGCTTAAAAGAGGAGCAAAGGCTTTCAGGATGTGATGATGTGGCAGTAAGTGTTCAAAGTTATCTAGTAGTTAACAAGGTTCTGTGAAAGAATAGGATGAGGAAGTATCTAGTTCTAGGAAGCTTGGCTTATCTATGGACAAATGAAAAGAACATGGCAGTTTGAAAATCACAAATAGTTTGTATAACACGATGGGGTATGTTTGTAAGTCACTCATCTATTAATTCCAAATCAGGTACACAAAATATGGAATTATGCGACAGTTTTAAAACTAAAAATGTTTTTTAATTCTTTAACTAGTGGTTGGCATATTTTATTATTTTTAAAATAAATTCTTAGGGGCCGGCCCTGTGGCCAAGTGGTTAAGTTCACGTGCTCTGCTGCAGCAGCGCAGGGTTTCTCTGGTTTGGATCCTGGGTGCGGATATGGCACCGCTGGTCAGGCCACGTTGTGGCGGTGTCCCACATGCCACAACTGGAAGGACCTGCAGCTAAGATAGGCAACTACGTACCAGGGGGATTTGGGGAGATAAAACAGAAAAAAAAATCAATTCTTAGAAAAATTAGAGTTGAACCTCTATGCAAAACTTGACATAGTCTTAACTTTAGAAGAGAATACATGTGGATACTCATGTTCAATAAGTGAAGAACTTTCTTTGGAGATGAAGTGTATAGATAACTCAATGTCACTTTTGGTTTCATTTCTCTTTGGATCTTTTGACTCTGAGATGTTTCAGCTTGAGTATTGCATCTTTCCTCTCCTTGGTTAGTTCTTCTGTTAGCGTCTGGTTAGTGTTGTCCTGCTTCAGAAATGGATGATTCCATTTCAACTTGCACTTCAATCTGAAAATGTCTTTTTCCTTTAAAAGGGCTTAAGAAACCCTCCCCTCATCAACGTAGAGCAAAAATGCTGACAGAGTGGACAGAAGACAGAGAGAATGCTCTGATAGAGAATACTTGGATTAGAAAGAGACAGCACTGCCTCATCAGGCAGTCAACTCTGGGATTAACAAAGTAACACTTTGAGCAAAGCATGGGAAAACATTGAAATTTATTCATAGAAATTCACAAAGGAAAAGAATTAGCATCTTACTAGAGGTCAGGCCACTTAAAACTTCTAGCAGTGGATCCAAACTGAATGAAAGCTAGTCTCTTAACTGTAATCAACTAGTACTAGCTTTTATAAGCATAATACACTGATTGTAATATTTATTTTAATTGAGGCTTATTTGTCTCTAAGTGTGCTACTTGTTACGATACCCCTGAAATATAAATTTACTAAATTAAATCTTTGCTGTTTTAAATTTTTGGCTAGAAAAATCTAAGAAAAAGAAAGGAGGATAGTAAGTGGACAGTTACAATATTTAAATGTTGAACAGGTTTTCTATATAAAACCTCTTGTGTTCTCATTCTATTTTTGTCCCTCATAGTAAATTTGACCGTGAGGTCAGTTTCATTTTATCAATGAGAAAATAAAGACAAGAAACTAAGAATCACTTATTTAATGTTTATGAAATATCTGGCTTCATAATTACCTACTTAACGATAAAAAAAGAATTGTAAACAAATATTGAATTCATCCTCAAATTGATAAGAGTAAAATGAACTATTTCTATTTAAAAATCTGGTTAATAAACAAATGCTTTTCTTTGGTCATTCATTTGGTCATTCAGCTTTTTGGTCAGAGGTTTGTTGTTATTATTCTCTTTTCCTCTAAGAATATTCTCTAGTACAGTCTCTTGTTCTTTTTACATTGTAGACTTACTCATTTACAGAAGATCTCCAGGGATATATCATAAAAATGCATCATATTAAGGGGTTAGAATTTTGCATTAGGGATTATGACACATGGCTAAAAATGAACAAAACATGAGATAGACTTGTGAAGGAAATAAGAAGAATGCCTCTTTCCTTTTTGCCTTTGGTTTTTCTCACTTCTGAATATATGGGGGAAGGTAGGATGGGAGAAAGAGTCAAGTCTAGTGGCCAAAAATGGAAAAAAACTGGAAGATCAGAGAAAGAAACTGGATCCAGAATTATTTGACCATTATCACCTGCCACCTGTAAATAAAATAACAAACATCAAGTGTTTATTTAAAAATGGATGATATATGGCCTTATGTAGGCTGACCAAGGTTTTTTTTTTCCTTGGTAAATGGAACCTTTACATTGAATATGATTATTTAGGCTTTAAATTCTCTTTCATATCTAAACACATGACTTGTGTTCACTAATTTAAAATCTTTTGGAGTTTTAGGTTTCTTTCTTTCATTAAGAGAAAGAAATTAGTATTAATTTCTAGTTTATATACTACATCCACATCCTGTATCATATCAAATAGCTTGTGTCTTATCTTATAGATTATTTTAAATGTCATAAAGTACCAATGATGACAAAGGTCATTGTAATATTAATTATTACTACAAACTTAACTGCATTATTGGATTAATTTCTGACATGAGGAAGATCTTTGAGAAGAGGATGGAGATATATTTTATCTCTCTGAATAGTTTATAACTCTTATCTTTTTGTTTCTTGGTTTGATATCCTCTGTTCCTAATACTCAAGTCCAAAGTGACTGCTTAATTTGATAAACTAAGCAGGGCAGTAGACATTCTTTTAGTGAGACATTAGAATAAAAAGTAAGATATTAGGAAGTAAAAAAAAGTAATTTAAATGTTTTGGCAGGACAATCACTTATCCCAACGCAAATACAGTAGCCACCTCCTCTCCCCCAATATATACTAAAGTGTTTGGCTGGTCTAGGGTGTGCCTGGATGACTCAACAAGTTTATCAGGAAGTCAAAACCAGTGACAATGATAAGCCAAGTTCTCCAGAGAGGATACAAGAAAGAGGCACAAATGAAAGGGAGGGCTAACAAAGTGTGTTCATTTCTCGGTGTTTCTTCAGTCTCTCATCAAACACATTGTTGTTATGTAGGTAATTCTGTATGCATATTTAGGAATAAGTTGTCTTACATATAAAAGTAGTCATAAATTCTGTTGTAATTACACCTCCATATTTACTCCCCATAGGAAGCACTCTCAATGTCCATATGTCCAAATTACCCCAGCTTAGGCTTGTAATCAAGTTATGTTGTGGAAAATTAGAAATGAATGGACTCCAAATCAGAAACAAGTGCATAGAGCCCTGCAAAGTCGTTGACTTTCTAAACATCGGGATAATATGCTAATTACATTATACATTCTTATGAATGCAATTATTGATTACTACTTTTAGTTATTTTTACTTGTAGAAATCTAAAAAGTATACTTGACTAAGAGTGCTCTGAATCCACTGATAGTTACTGTTGGAAACAAAGAAGTTGGTGAGACAAGTCAAAAGTGGAAAACCAATTTCAAAGCAGCACTAAGAAAATATCTATTTCATATTTAAAATTGCAGTTAAAATAATTGCAATAATCTGGAATTCTCACTATTTTTCTCTTCATTGGATGGAGAACTTTAGAAAATAAAATCAATTTATTAATTTATGTTGGCATGTTAATAGACATTCCTATCTCATGAAATTTATATTTTATGTAGCTATGCTCAATTTCTCATTTAGAGGAAATTACTCTTTAATTGTTTGTGCTTTCATCACATTGCTCAATAATTAATTACTCTACATTTTAAGTGTCTTTAGTGTCCCAACAGCCATTTTGTAACCTTCCAGCCCCTCATTTAACCTCTTTAAGCTTCATTTTCTTTATCTGAACTGGAATCAAAACCTTGCAAGTCTATGGTAAAGATTAGAGACAGTGTATGTACATTGCCTAGCCTAGTGCTTGTCATGTGGTAATTTGCACAATATATATGTGTAGGAAACACTGTTAATTAAATAAATTCATTATTATTATACTTTAAGGAAAATACTGTAATTTTTTTGAAAAGTCTAAAGAGAATTTGGGGAATAAGATGTTTTGCTCACCTATCATATAGCAAGTTTTGTTCTTCTATCCTGACATTAAATACAACATAATGGTAGGCATAATAAGGAAAAACTTCTTTTTTGCTTTTGCATAAAAGATGAATTAATTAACTTTGGGTTTGGTTTAGCTTACTTCTTGAATTACTTATAGTTTATTTTATGTTTAAAGTTTTTTTTTCCTGAATAAGATAAATGACTTGTCTCTTTGCCCTCACTTATCCAGTGACTCCTTTGATCAACAGCACATATTTCCGAGATAACAGACAAAAGTGAGTTCTTTGTGTGTCAGGCATTGAAAACAGCAAAGAAGATACAAGGATATAAAAGAAGATACAAGGACAGGTACGAGGAGGGCCTCCCATTAGCACAGTGTAGTAAGCAGTAGAAACTCCATCATGTGGAAGATAAGATTGAGTTTATTAGTAGCCCTGCAATTTAACAAGGTTATTTTATGACAAAGCATTGTTATCTGTGCGGTGTATTTCAGTCTTCCTTGAACATAGCGCATTCGAAAACAATCTGAGGGAAAAATGCTGTAGCTCATGCAATGTGTATTATTTTATTAAGGATGCCTCTATGTTGCCCAATTAAATATGACACACCTGAGGGGTCCGACTGATACATCCAGAATAAATACAGTTTCTGAAGTAGAGAAACCTCCAGGAGATGTAACAAAAAGTAATAGCAGTTATTTCCCACTTTACATGAGCACAACATTCATCACAAAGGGAGGGAACAGCTGCTGAGGCCTTTTTAATGAACTGTCTCAGAAAAAAACGTCTGATCCATAGTTATGTAGTAAAAAAGCTGCCACAAAACATTCTGGGTTTCTTCTCTGTTCACACCAAAAGATGTCACGAGGACGTGGCTTTGAGACAGCTTAGCTGATATCATTGTCTCTTAAACACAAAAACTGAATTTGAGAACACTAAGAAAGAGCATGTCTAAGTGATGAGATATTTTTACAATCATGTTTTAGTTATTCCATAGTTGCTCTGACAGCATGAAAAAAATTTTTTTAAAAAAGCAAAATTAAATAAAGGAAAAATGAGAGCATATAATAAAGATACAAATGTCTGGAAAAACAAAAGAAGCAAATTATAGAATTATATTCAGTAGTCTGACCAATTTGCATGGGTTTCCATACAGTTTTATGTATAACGATATTAACAGATATTGACAGATCAATGTTGCATTCAGTGGCTTCTAAGGAGCATCATGGGAGCTATAAAGATATAGCGCTAATTTCCCTGCATCTGTTTTGTTCCTCTTCAAAGTATTCCAAATCTCACATTTTGTCCTTTGCAAGCGTTTTCTCATTAGGTTAGAGTTTGTGTTTCCCAACTGTGATGATAAACTAGTGATGATAATAAATCTGTTTGCTATATGTGCTAAAACATTCATACTGGAGTGTTTACACTTCTTTGTATTTACTTAAATAAAAAGTAGCAACCTCAGTTTTGTGTTTCAATTGTATCTTTTCTTTCACTTTCAGTCTCTTAATATCTTTAATGAGAAATGAAATATTCTTTCTTAAACAATTGGCTAAATCATGTATAAATCTACTTGTAATGAGTCTCCACTAAATTGTCTGCATGCAACATGTACCTTTAACATTTTCTGTATTTCTAGGATATTGGAGAATTGCGGATATAAAGCAAATAGTTGATCAATTAATAGGAAATTTTAAAAGGTAAAATTATCTTGAGTGGTAAGCTTAGACAGTGTATTGACATTTTGAACATTTGGTTTATGTTGGTTTTATTAAAAATAAAGTATATTTTCTTAGGAATTTGTTATCTAGATACCCGATACATTAAGACATCATGAGAGATCAATGGGACATTTCAATTTTCAATCAAAATCTACTTAAGCTCATTTGTTGCCGTATAGTACTAATACAGTGTTATTATAGTAATATAATTATTACAATGTTCATTCAATATTAACCATTATGGTAGTCAACTTTCAAGGTAATAACAAAATATTAAAGTTATAAATATATTCCTTTTAGATTTTTGCTCTTATCCAATTATCCTCCATTCACTTTTGTGTGTATATGTGTGTGTGTATTGGGTAATTGTATTTAGCAAACTCAGATACTTATCTTTTTTTCTTTCTTTCCAATTTCTTCGATATATCTTTAAGTTATTTCGTTCTCACAATAATCCAGACTTTTATTTCTTTCTCATAA
This sequence comes from Equus przewalskii, assembly GCF_037783145.1. Classification (NCBI taxonomy): domain Eukaryota; kingdom Metazoa; phylum Chordata; class Mammalia; order Perissodactyla; family Equidae; genus Equus; species Equus przewalskii. The sequence continues at coordinate 71,249,249 of NC_091833.1, read as the reverse complement.
TAATTCAGGCTTATTTCAATCTCCTATCTCATATCATAACTATCTTCTTGTCTCTTAATATCTTGTTCAACTCCTTTCCCTTCACCCCTGATATATATCAGCCGTATTCCTCAATTTTCACCCTTGTTTTTGTTGTTCCTAACACCTTCTACAAGCTCTTTCCACTCTGAGTCAGGATATGGTTTCCAACAGCAACTCCTATTGCTATTGGACTCCATTTGCTGATGCTCATCAGCACTGTTTTGCAAATGTTTTCCCTTCAGTCTCTTTGAAATGGGTTCTTGTTCTCCAGGTCTGAGAAAAGTAATCTAGGTACCCGAGGCAGCTTTTATTTTTTTAAGATTTTATTTTTTTTCCTTTTTCTCCCTGGAGCCCCCCGGTACATAGTTGTATATTCATAGTTGTGAGTCCTTCTAGGTGTGGCATGTGGGATGCTGCATCAGCATGGCCTGATGAGCGGTGCCATGTCCGCACCCAGGATTCGAGAAACACTGGGCCACCTGCAGGGGAGCACGCGAACTTAACCACTCAGTCACAGGGCCAGCCCCACCGAGGCAGCTTTTAAAAACAGGGTGTGTTGGGAAGGACTCTACCAATTGGACTTGAGAAATCCCACAAATTCTGCCTTTAGATCAGTAGCTTCTAACTCTGCATTGTCCAATAGGATAACCAGTAGCTGCATGTGGCTATTGAGAGCTTGAAATGAAAAACAAGATGAAATGAAAAAATTAAATGTAACACAATTGAACTATATCTGTTAAAAATTAGTATCTGAGTGGTGATGTGCTGGAAGTATAAAATAAACACTGGAGTTTGAAGACTTAGTATGTAAAAAAGAATGTGAAATATCTCATTAGTAACTTCTTTATTGAGTATATGTTTAAATGGTAACATTTTAGATATATTGGATAAAAAAACACTATTATTAAAATTGTTTACCTTTTTCATTTTGCCGTTTTAAATGTGGTGACTGGGAAATTTAAAATTACTGTGTGACTCACATTATATTACCATCAGACAGTGCTGTCTTGGCTAAATACAGTTCAGGCCTTATCTTTAAACAAAGGAAATTATTAGAATGATTATTTACTACCAATGTTTCTCATAAACTAAATGTTTGAAACAATGAAAATATTTAACAGCAATCACAAAGCATTTCCAGTGTCATATATTCTGTATATTTTTATAGTTAACTCTAAATCTCAGAAGCCATTTTGCTAATAGAGAGCCCTTCTCTAACATAGAAAAATTTTTCTGAGGGAAGGCATAAGCTTTGTTAAGAAATAGTTATGTGGAAATACTAAGTAAATTTGGGAAGAAAGGAGATCTAGATAGATAAGTTGACAGACAGAGAGAGAGAATTTCATGTGTAGAAACTACACTTTACAAAGCAGTTTCTTATGAACTGTCCCACATAATTTTTACAGTGATCCTAAATACAAGTTAAATATTGTAAAAGAATAAGATGTTTGTGTGCTGGGTGTGTGTGTGTGTGTGAGATTGCGTGTGTGTGTTTAGAGGGCCTGGTAACTACTCATTTTCTTTAATTAGTAAGCATAATGAAAAGTAAAAAAAGAGAGGGGGAATTACATTGAGGGGCGATTCCCCTTGGGTCCTTCACATTTCTGCATGTCTTGTGAGCAGACTCTCTTTCCAAAATGTTTGTGGAGCAAAAAGTCTTGGAAGATAAAGGTAGTGTCTTCCTCTGGAGTGGAGAGTATATTTGTTTACCATGCAGGATAACGAAGATAATATCTCCCTCTGGGGAAAAGGTAAGGCATGTTTCCTTCAGCCCATTACATTAAAATACCAGAGTTGCCTAAGTCTGAGGTGCCATAGCTGTGACACCAACTCATTTTATGAGCAGTATCAACTCTGGCTGTTCCATGTTGCCCCACGGAACTTGAAGGGCAAGAGGATGCAAATATGAAGCTAGTGCTGTCTGCTGTGCTGTGAGTAAGAAAATACTTTGCTTCTGACCCAGGCATCTCATGTCTTCTGCCTCCATTCCTGAAAATGTGTCAGGTTACCTTGTTAGCTTGCAAGTAGTATAGAATCTCAGACTCTGCAAAGCTCTAGAGAAATTAATATGTTCAAGAATAAAAGCTGGTTAGGAATAGTTTGTAGGCTCAGAAAAGAAAAACAGAATGATGGCAAAAAGTAGGGGCCAAGGGATTATTGGGGATAGGGCATAAAATGAGGAGAGGATACAATTTGAGCATTACTTGATTTTTATAATTTAATTCAGATGAAAATATAATTCTACTTAGGAAAAGAAAGCTTGTTACCTCCTCAAATAGCAGGAAAATTATTGTTCTAACTCCAAGTACAGACATACTAGTTCACGTAAGGCATAATATATAAACAGGAAACAAGAAAGTCATTGTTATTCTTAAGTTTCCTCTGGGTAAAAATGAACAGAAAAGGTGATGCTGGTTAATATAAATATATATATATATACTTGCTTTTAAAACTCTTCAGTGTTCCAGCGTCTGGCTCAATTTTCTTTTTTTCTTAAGGGAAAATATCAGTTTAGTTTTTTGTAGCAAGCATGATTGTTGGGATTAAAAGAAATTGTTTTTCCACGAATTGAATTTTTTACTGTCATTTTGTATGCAGCATTAAGTGAAATGCTCATGATTTGGTTTTCTGAAGGGAAGAAAATGACTTAGGGAACTGCAAACTAAAAAAATAGTATTATGCTGATGATTTTAGTTAGGAATTATATTTACATATATTTTAATATGAATATTTTGTTCCATTCTCATATACATAAAATCTGTTCTCTGTAACATATTTTTCTTGATTAAATGATTCATACAAAAATTTTATGAATTTCAACTACATTTGTGAAAATGAAGTTCACCATTTTCATAAATGTGAAATAAAATAAATGACATAAAATGAGATAATTTATTGAGTATTACAAAGAGACCCAGAACTAGATATTTTATAGAGAGAAAAATTTTTCATAACCAAAAGTTAGTGAAATTATGGAGAGAAGTGTTTTATGTTAGCAAATGTGTTAGATTTATATTTAATTATAAAAATATACAGAATATATGATTCTGAAAACTTTGATCTTTATTACATTTTTCATTATTTCAAATATTTAGTTTATGGGAATTTAGAATATATCCCCATTTTGAATTGAGCCCTTGTACCCTTATTATTAATAAATACGTATATCTCTAGTGCTTCGAATGACCAACATTTGGAGTCTTTGACCAAAATCAAATGAAATACTGTATTTTTATCACTAGTATTTACTATACAAATAAAATTTTGTTTTATACCTTCAAACCATCTCTATGCTTCTAAAATATACATACAATGAATATGAAATATGTCATCCTAGATATGAGGAGCTAATATGTAAGCCAGATTGTAAGGCAACAGAGCTAATGTACCTTTTGGTGACCGAATGTTTGATTAGAAAGAACAAGAAAACTTATACCCAAATAGACAATAGGAAGAATATATATCCAAGGCAACAGAAAACTAAATATAGCCATGACAATAACTCCTAGCATACCGTGAATTTCAGTTTGAGTTAAAAAATTATGATTCTCTTTTCCATGGGCTGTTAAAAATTGTGATCTTGCTCGTAATGCTGTCTTCTCAATGTGAAACTGAGGGAAGACATGCATGTCTCTCAGACAGCAGACTAAGACTTAGGAAAGACTGTCTTAGTTGGCTTGGGCTTCCATAACAAGTACTATACACCAACTGGCTTATACAACAGAGATTTATTTTCTCACAGTTTTGGAGGCTAGAAGTCCCAGATCAAGATGCCAGCTGATTCAGTTCCTGGTGAGAGCTCTCTTCTTGGCTTATAGACAGCTGCCTTTTTGCTGCTTCCTCACATGGGCACACAGATGTAGAGTGATTTATCTCTTCCTCTTCTTATGAGGCCATCAATCTATTGGATTAGGGGCCCCCTCTTATGACCTCATTTAACCTTAATCATCTCCTAAAGACCCTATCTCCAAATATAGTCACATTGGGGGTTACAGCTTCAACGTATGAATTATGGGGGATCACAATTGAGTCCATAGAAAATACTGTGACCACATATTCAATCACACAATTTAGTAATAATTCATTTCTTGATTATTTTATTCAGCAAATACTACCAGAGTAACTTTTCCAATTGCTAAGTTTCTGGAAGGCATCAATATTGCATACCTTACCTCCTGCTTCACATTAATTTAAACAATTCAGCAACTCTGAAAAGAGTTCAGCAATTTTTATACAGCTTTAAGGATTAAATATACTTGACTCCATTCTTCAAGAAGAAAATTTTATGCTTGAGGAGAAGGATCATGGGTTCTTTCTGGAATTTTTTTGCTGGTGGATTACATTACTTCATTCTAGACAACTTACTAAACCAGAAGTTTTCCTTTTAGCCATCCATTCATCAACGCTTGTACCATAGTACCTGTATCATCTCTTTCATTTTCTAGGCACTATTCTCTCAGGTGAAAGATATTAACAGTGCTGGCAATTGTTCTTGCTGGTCATCTCAAATGCATGTCCATGTTTTCAATGAAAATACCCAAATAAGCATCAACATTTAATGAACTTTTTTTCAGTTGGCCAGAGACACCAACTGAGTAGTGCTCTTAGCCTTGCAGAAAAGATTGAAAGCATGGGAACAATGCAAACTTTTTTTTTAAAGAATGTATTTTTTTCATTTTTCTCCCCAAAGCCCCCCAGTACATAGTTGTATATTCTTCGTTGTGGGTCCTTCTAGTTGTGGCATGTGGGACGCTGCCTCAGCGTAGTTTGATGAGCAGTGCCATGTCTGAGCCCAGGATTCGAACCAACAAAACACTGGGCCGCCTGCAGCAGAGTGTGGGAACTTAATCACTTGGCCACGAGGCCGGCTCCAGAACAATGCAAACTTTTATTTAATTTTTAGATATTTTCCTGTTTTATAAAACAAATGTGTAATTTTGGATAAAATAGAGCAAAATTAGAATTCTTTTTAGGAAGATTTTCTGCAGTAAAAAAACAGAAAATGTGCCTTTTCTCATATGTACAAGACCTTCTATGAAATTTACCCAGATTTCGAGTGGCTGGTAAATCCCCAGCTGACACCTGGAATGCATTCATTTCACATAACTAAGCACCTACTATGTTCTGCCAGTTGTATAATAGAAGTATACAATACTTTGTAATATATGAGTGCAAAATTTATTAAAAACAAAAACAAACCATGCTTGTAATATTCTCTTCAGTTGGCATTACAAGTACAAAAACTTTCCCTAGGTTAAATGACAAGCAGCTTCCCCTGCCTAAAACACAATTATCTTCCATTACAGGTCAGCAGTATGACTGAAGAGTCAATTCCTCTTACTTGTATTCAGACATTATTAACTTTCCCTTGGATTTTTTGAAACCACCTTTCCATAATGCACTTACCTAACAGCAAACTAATGAAGGAACAAACTAACACTGACTATATAATGTTGGTCTTCATTATTTACCTCCCTACCTCAGCATGAGTGAGGTATAACATATTTATAAAAGTGATACATTATTGCCAATTCTAAAGATTTGAGACCTCATCCCAGAGGCAGAAAGGGGAGTGTTGAGCGTGTATATCTGAATTTCTGGTGCTTGTGGAGAGGATTTTGCTTCCTTAAATAAATCCTCCCATTTCTAAAACTTGCTATTCTTCAGGCTAACTAAATATTAATCATTATTTACCAGATTGAAAATATGACTTTGGCACTACAGGTCACAGAAACTCTCTCTAGATTAAAGGACAAGCAACTTCCCCTGCCTGCAGGTCAATTTCTACTCAGTCTTCAAGATCCAGTGCAATGTCCATTCTAATAATGAAGTTTTAGCTAACTTCTCCGTATAAAGTACTCAATCCCCTCTCTCCTTTATGCCATCATTTCTAAATCAGAAACTGTAAAAATATGAGATCTTACCCAATGTAAAGCTAAGTTAGCCTGAGACAACTTCATAAATTATTGCAGAAAACACAAGTCTTTTGAGTCCAAAATAGAAGAAAACTTTTTACTCACAGCAATTACAGTAGCTGGAGTTACTGTGCCATTTCTCTGAGCCCTAATTCCCACAAAGGGATGAAAGGGATAAAAAGGAGTGAAAAAAGGATTATGTGTTGCCTGCACATGCAGTGTGGTGTGTTATAGGAAAGGAACCCTGAGATTAGGAAACCTCAATCATATAAGAGGGCTGCTGGAAAACTGCCCATCCTCCCCTATGGAGGGAGACATTACCTTTGTAATACTGGAATGCAAGGATAGCTACACTAAGGAGGAGAAGAAAGCATCTCTATCTTCACTATGCTGTAGTGTAACTAAACCTGGGAGTGGGGGTGGGGAGAGATATCTCTATCTTTCTTATCATAGAATGTAGGAGATACTGCCATTGGTCTAATGCTTTTTGCCTGTAACAACATTCTTGAAAAGACAGTCTGGAGCAAACTGACTGTTAATGATATGCAGAAATATGAATGATCTCCTAGCACCCATATCTCACAATTATCTTTATTATAACACTTTTTCATTTTTGTCATAATAATCTATTTACATTTTTGACTCTCTCAGCTCTTCGTACAATGCACAGCATATAATAGACATTCTGCACATGTATTGCTAAGGAAATATTGAACATGATTTTATTAAAAGGACTGAACATTTGTTATCTCATTTCAACCATCAATATCACTCCAGTTCATGTCACCATTACCTCACACTTGTACTAGTAAACATCTCTTTCATAATCTTTATTCCTGTAATCATTCTCTTTCAAATGTGATGTATTTTAAAAAGTGTTGCCAGATTATTCATTTTTAAACAAATATAATAATAATATGACCGTAAAGCCTATGGAATGAGATATATTTCTGTTGACGCTCAGTCAAAACTATCATATGGATTTTACTATTTTTATTTTAATCTTATTTTTGCCCATTATTATTCACTATAATCAAACTGAATGACTCTATTTTCTCACCCTTCCTCTATTTAATTTAACTTTCTATTGGATATCTATACACTAATGAACTTCCTTTCAGTTTTCTTTTTTTTTAAAATATTATTGCAGTAACATTGAATTATAACACTATATAGCTTTCAGATGTACATCATAATATATTTCTAATTCTGTGTAGATTGTAACATGTTCTCCACCCAAAAACTAATTATAGTCCATCCCATCACATGTGAGCCTAATCACCCCTTTTACCTCCCCTCTACCCCATTCCCCTATGGTAACCACCAATCCAGTCTCCGTTGCCATGTGTTTGTTTGTCGTCATTTTTATCTTCTACTTATGAGTGAGATCATACAGTATTTGACTTTCTCCCTCTGACTTATTTCACTCAGCATAATGCCCTAAAGGACCATCCATGTTGTCACAAATGGCCAGATTGCATCATTTCTTATGGCTGAGTAGTATTCTATTGTGTTTATATACCACATCTTTTTATCCATTTGTCCCTTGACGGGCACCTAGGTTGCTTCCAAGCCTTGGCTATTGTGAATAAGGCTGCAATGAACTTAGGGACGCATGTATCTTTATGCCTTTGTGTTTTCAAGTTCTTTGGATAAATACCTAGCAGCGGGATAGCTGGATCATAGGGTAGATCTGTTCTTAATTTTCTGAGGATCCTCCATACTGCGTTCCACAGTGGATGCACCAGTTTGCACTGCCACCAGCAGTGTACAAGGGTTCCCTTCTCTCCACATCCTCTCCAACACCTGTTGCTTCCTGTCTTGTTAATTATAGCAATTCTTACTGGAGTGAGGTGATACCTCATTGTAATTTTGATTTCATTTCCCTGATAGCTAATGATGTTGAGCATCTTTTCATATGTCTGTCAGCCATCTGTATATCCTCTTTGTAGAAATCTCTGTTCAAATCTTTTGCCCATTCTTTAATTGAGTTGTCGGTCTTTTTGTTGTTGAGGTGTATGAGTTCTTTATACATTTTGGATAGTAACCCCTTATCTGGTATATGGTTTGCAAACATCTTCTCCCAATTGTTAGATTGTCTTTTTGTTTTGTTGATGGTTTCCTTTGCTGTGCAGAAGGCTTTTAGTTTGATGTAGTCCCATTTTTTCATTTTTTCTTTTGTTTCTCTTGCCTGGTCAGACATGGGACTTAAAAATATGCTTCTCAGACAGATGTCAAAGAGCGTATTGCCTATGTTTTCTTCTAGAAGTCTCATGGTTTCGGATCTTACATTCAAGTCTTTAATCCATTTTGAGTTGATTTTTGTGCATGGTGTAAGGGAATGGTCTACTTTCATTCTTTTGCATGTGGCTGTCCAGTTTTCCCAACACCATTTATTGAAGAGACTCTGCTTTCTCCATCGTATGCTCTTGGCTCCCTTGTCAAATATTAACTGTCCATAAATGTGTGGGTTTATTTCTGGGCTCTCAATTCTGTTCCATTGATCTGTGTGTCTGTTTTTGTGCCAGTACCATGCTGTTTCGGTTACTATGGCTTTGTAGTATAATTTGAAATCAGGAAGTGTGATACCTCCAGCTTTGTTCTTTTTTCTCAGGAATCCTTTGGCTATTCGGGGTCTTTTGTTGTTCCAAATAAATTTTAGGATTCTTTGTTCTATTTCTGTGAAAAATGTTGTCAGAACTTTGATAGGGATTGAGTTAAATCTGTAGATTGCTTTAGGAAGTATGGACATTTTAACAATGTTAATTCTTCCAATCCAGGAGCACGGAATATCTTTCCATTATTTTGTGTCTTCGATTTCTGTCAACAATGTTTTATAGTTTTCTGTGTACAGATCTTTCACCTCTTTGGTTAAGTTTATTCCTAGGTATTTTATTATTTTTGTTGCAATTGTAAATGGGATTGTATTCTTAATTTCTCTTTCTGCTACTTCGTTGTTAGTGTATAGAAATGCAATCAATTTTTGTACTTTGATTTTGTATCCCACGACTTGACTGTATTCCTTTATTGTTTCTAAAAGATTTTTAGTGGAATATTTAGGGTTTTCTAGATATAAAATCATGTCATCTGCAAAGAGTGACAGTTTCACTTCTTCTTTTCCAATGTGGATCCCTTTTATTTCTTTTTCTTGCCTGATTGCTATGGCTAGGACTTCCAACACTATGTTAAATAAGAGTGGTGACAGTGGGCATCTTTGTCTGGTTCTTATTCTTAGAGGGCTAGCTTTTGCTTTTTCTCTGTTGAGAATTATATTTTCTGTGGGTTTTTCATATATGGCCTTTATTATGTTGAGGTATTTTCCTTCTATACCCATTTTATTTAGAGTTTTTATCATAAATGGATGCTGTATCTTGTCAAATGCTTTCTCTGCATCTATTGAGATGATCATGTGATTTTTATCCTTCATTTTGTTAATGTGGTGTATCACATTGATAGATTGGTGGATGTTGAGCCATCCCTGCATCCCTGGAATGAAACCCACTTGATCATGATATATGATCATTTTAATGTATTGTTGTATTTGATTTGCTGGTATTTTGTTGAGGATTTTTACATCAATTTTCATCAGGGATATTGGCCTGTAATTTTCTTTTTTTGTGCTGTACTTGTCTGGTTTCAGTATCAGGATAATGATGGCTTCATAGAATGAGTTAGGAAGCCTCCCCTCCTCTTCAATGTTCTGGAAGAGTTCGAGAAGGATAGATATTACCTCTTCTTTGAATGTTAGGTAGAATTCACCAGGGAAGCCATCTGGTCCTGGACTTTTATTTTTCGGGAGGTTTTTGATTGCTGTTTCAATCTCCTTACTGGTGATGGGTCTGTTCAAATTTTCAACTACTTCTTGGCCAGTTTTGGAAGGTTGTATTTTTCTAAGAATTTATCCATTTCTTCTAGATTATCCAAATTATCCAAATTGTTGGCATATAGCTTTTCACAGTATTCTCTTATGTTTTGTTCCTGAGGTGTTGTTGTAATTTTTCCCCTGTCATTTCTGATTTTATTTATTTGAGCCTTCTCTCTTTTTTTCTTGGTGAGTCTAGCTAAGGGTTTGTCAATTTTGTTTATCTTTTCAAAGAACCAGCTCTTGGTTTCATTAATTTATTCTACTTTTTTGTCTCTATTTTGTTTATTTCTGCTCTGATTTTTATTATTTCCTTCCTTCTGCTGATTTTGTGATTTGCTTGTTCTTCTTTTTCCAGTACCTTTAGATGCGTTGTTTGATTGTTTATTTGGGATTTTTCTTCTTTGTTGAGGTAGGCCTGAATTGCTATAAACTTCCTTCTTAGAACTGCTTTTGCTGTATCCCATAGATTTTGACATGTCATATTTTCATTTTCATTTGTCTCCAGGAATTTTTTGATTTCTCCTTTGATTTCTTAATTGACCCAATCGTTGTTCAGTAGCATTTTGCTTACTGTACATATTTTTGTGGCTTTTCTGGTTTTCTTCCTGTAGTTGATTTCTAGTTTCATATCTTTGTGATCAGAAAAGATGCATGGTATTATTTCAATTTTCTTAAATTTATTAAGACTTGTTTTGTGGTCTAATATGTGATCAATCCTGGAGAATGTTCCATGTGCATTTGAAAAGAATATATATTCTGTGGTTTTTGGATGGAATGTTCTATATATATCCACTAAGTCCATCTGGTCAAATGCGTCATTTAAGGCTACTGTTTCCTGATTGACCCTCTGTTTGGATGATCTATCCATAGGTGTATGTGGAGTGTTAAAGTCTCCTACTATTATTGTGTTACTGTCTATTTCTCCTTTTATGTCTGTTAATAATTGCTTTATATATTTAGGTGCTCCTATGTTGGGAGCATAGACATTTACAAGTGTTATATCTTCTTGTTGGATTGTTCCCTTTATCTTTATGTAGTGCCCTTCTTTGTCTCTTGTTACAGTTTTTGTTTTAAAGTCTATTTTGTCTGATATAAGAATTGCTACACCCACTTTCTTTTCTTTGCCATTTGCATGGAATATCTTTTTCCAACCTTTCACTTTCAGTTTGTGAGTGCTTTAGGTCTGAAGTGTGTCTCTGGTATGGAGCATATATATGGGTCTTGCTTTTTTTATCCAATTGGCCACCCTATGTCTTTTGATTGGAGCATTTAGTCCATTGACATTTAAAGTAGCTATTGATAAATATGTATTTATTGCCACTTTGTTACTTTTTTTCTGAATGTTTTAGTAGTTCTTCTCTGTTCTTTTCTTTTTCTCTTGCTCTCTTCCCTTGTTGTTTGATGACTTTCTTTAGTAATATGTCTGATTTCTTTTGTCTTACTTATTTGATTACTCATTATAGGTTTCTGATTTGTGATTACTATGAGGAATCTATATAATATTCAATGTATATAACAGTCTATATCAAGTTGATAGACTCTTTAGCTTAACCTCTTTCTAAAAGCTCTACTTTTTCACTCCCCTTCTCCCCCACTTTATGTTTTTGAAATCATATATAAATCTCTTGTTTAGTGTGTGTCTATCCATTGCCCTCTTATCATTGAAATAGGTAATTTTAGCACTTTTGTCTTTTAACCTTCATCTTATCTTCACAGGTGGTTGATCTGCTACCTTTACTATATTTTTACATTTTCCAATGATTTTATTGCTGGGTTTTTTTTTTTTTGGAGGAATATCATCCCTGAGCTAACTACTGCCAATTCTCCTCTTTTTTGAGGAAGCCTGGCCCTGAGCTAACATCTGTGCACATTTTCCTCTACTTTATATGTGGGACACCTACCACAGCATGGTGTGGCAAGCAGTGCTACGTCTGCATCCCGGATCCAAAACGGTGAACCCGGGGCCACCAAGAAGCAGAATGTGGGAAATTAACCACTGCAGCACTGGGCTGGCCCCTGCTGGGTTCTTTTGAAGGGGTTATTTTCTTGATAATTTTTTATCCCTGTTTGTGATCATTGTTTTCCCACTTAAATAAATCCCTTCAGCATTTCTTGTAGAACTTATTTCTTGGTGATAAACTCCTCTAATTTTTGCTTGTCTGGGAAGCTCTTTGTCTCTCCTTCCATTCTGAATGACACCCTTGATGGATAGAGTACTCTTGGTTGTAGATTTTTTTCGTTTTAGTACTTTAAATGCATCATGCCATTCTCTTCTTGCCTGTAGGATTTCAGCTGAGAATTCCACTGATATCCTTATGGGCCTTACTTTTTTTGTCATTTGTTGCCTTTCTCTTGCCACTTTTAGGATTCTCTCTTTATCTTTAATTTTGAACATTTTAATAATAATATGTCTTGGTGTGGGCCTCTTTGGGCTTATCTTGTTTGGAGCTCTCTGTGCTTTCTGTATTTGAATGTGTGTTTCCTTCCTTAGATCAGGAAAATTTTCATCTATTATTTCTTCAAATAAATTTTCTTCCCCTTTGTCTCTCTCTTTTCCTTATGGGACACCTATAATATGAATGTTAGTGCACTTGATATTGTCCCAGAGTCCCCTTAGACAGTTCTCATTCTATTTAATTCATTTTTCTGTTTTCTGTTCTGCTTGGGTGATTTCCTCTAGTCTTTTGTCTAGCTCTCTGATCCATTCTTCTGTATCTTCTACTCTGCTATTGAGTCCCTCTAGTGAATTTTTCATTTCCAGTATTGCATTCTTCATTTCTGCTTGGTTCTTTTTTATATTTTCCAGTTCTTTGTTGATGAGCTCACTGTGTTCATCCAGTCTTCTCTTAATATGTGTGAGCTCCCTTATGAGATTTTGTTTGAACTCTTTGTCAGGTACGTTGCTTATTTCTGTTTCATTTAGCCCTTTTTCTGGGGTTTTGTCCGGTTCCCTTGCTTGGAATGTATTCCTTTGTCTCCTCATTATGCCTCTTTCTCTGTGCTTATTTCTATGTATTAGGTGAGTCAGCTATGTGTCTTGATGTTGGAGAAATGGCCTTATGTAAGAGATGCCTTTCAAGGCCCAGCAGTGTGCTTCCCTCTCATCACCAGTCCAAAAGATCCAGGAGTGACCTCTTTGTGGGCTACTTGTGTCCTTCTGCTGTGGCTGGGTTACTCTTAATGCAGGTACTCAGGGAGTCCAGTCTTTCCTTCCCTGGCCAGCTGTTTGTAAATCCTGCTTGGGGAACCTCAGCGCTGTTGGCTACAAAGTCTAATAGCACACTCCTGTTGCAGTTTTCCTGCTAATTGGGTAGGTACCCAATATAGCTGGCTGCTGGGCTCAGGGGCTTACTGTTGCTACAGGCCTCAGGCCTACAAGGCTGTTGTAAGTTCTCTTAGAAGTGCAGCTGAGTGGGGCTGACCCGAGGCACAGGAGCACTCAACTATTTCAGGCTTTGGAAGGTGAGGCTGATCATTTTTATGGCTATTTGTGAAGCACAGGTCTTCTGCCAATGATAAGCCTCACTCCTCCACAGGACCACACACACCATCAACAGAGTCCTGTTCGATGCACACCCCCTGGAGTGTTTGCTGATGCCCCACTGCAGAGCCCCCACCTCTCCAACTATGACCCCCACAGTTCACCTGGTCCTCACATAGACCTTGTCTCACAGAGGTGGACACATTTGCCTGCATGTAGAGGATCAAGGCACCCAGTCAATGCAGGCCAACAAGTGGCCTAAGGGCTTGTTGTTGGGCGATGTGGGTCCCTAGGGTGGGATGCCTGCCCTGGCTGAACTGGATTGTCTGTGCTCTAGTGGATGTGGCAGCCCCCTGGGCTCACATGACAGGCAAAGAACCTCATTGGCATCTGTCAGGGTCCATGTCAGTATGCCTGGACCAGGTCAGAACAATGGCTCCCATCAATGTCTCAATCTCAGAGAGGTCCCTCCTCTCACCAAGATGCCCCCAGAACCCACCAGGTGAGTCTCTTTTCACCAAAGGACTGTCAGTCTTCTCTCTGGTGATTTTAGATTGCTGTGATGGGTGAGTTTGTGTGTGGGCCCTTTAAGAACTGGGTCTTTTTGGCTTTCAACCAATAACTTTTCTGCAAGTATTCCCTGCTGCAGTTAATAGCCAGTGAAGCCAGGTAGTAAGACCCTTGTCTCAGCTGCACTGAGTCTGAAGAATGCTTATAGCAGTATCAGCCCCTGCTCTGGCCTGCACCCTTCCAGGGAGGGCTGTGTACCTTAGGGTAGCTCCCACCTGGCTGGCTGAGAAACTCCACTGCTCCAGAAGGTGACTTTTTTGTCTCCAGCAGAAATTTCTTCTCCTTCTGCCTTAGTCAGGACTGTCCTTTGTTGTGGGGGTTCTTTTTATCCAGTTTTCAGTTTTCTATCCAAGGTAATTTTTCCAAAAGTAGTTGTAACCTAGTTGTGTTCATCGGAGGAGTTGAGTTCAGAGTCTGCTTACACCGCCGTCTTGACGAGATGTCTCTAAGTTTTCTTACAGTAAATGCATTTGTGACTAATTCTTTCAGCTTTTCATTTTCTGAAAATGACTTTATTTATTTTGCTTTTATTTTTGAAGAATATTTTCACTGGATGTAGAATTCTAGAATGATGTTTTCTTTTCTCTCAAAACTTTAAAGATGTTCCATTGACTTTTAGCTTGCTTTCTTTTATGTAAGAAGAAACTGATTCTTTTTCTTTTTCTTTCCCTGGTCTAGTGTGTCTTTATCTCTGATTGCTTTGAAGATTTTCTCTTTATCACTAGCTTTCAAAATTTTGAATCTGAGGTGTGTTGGTATAGTTTTCTTGTTTTTGTTTTTTGTTTTTATTTTGAGGAAGATTAGCCCTGAGCTAACTAATGCCACTCCTCCTGTTTTTGCTGAGGAAGACTGGCCCTGAGCTAAAATCATGCCCATCTTCCTCTACTTTATATGTGGGACACCTACCCCAGCATGGCGTGCCAAGCAGTGCCATGTCTACACCCAGGATCAGAACCAGTGAACCCTTGGCCGCTGAGAAGCAGAACGTGTGAACTTAACTGCTGTGCCACTGGGCCAGCCCCCAGTATAGTTTTCTTTGTGTTTATGCTACTTGGAGTTTTTTGAGCTTCTTAATTCTGTGCGTTTATATTTTTAAACAAACCAGAAAGTGGCCATTACTTCTTCAAATATTTTGTCTGCACCTCCCTGTCTAATCTCCTATGACTTTCATTAAACATATTTAGATTGCTTGATATGGTCCCATAGATCACCCTGGTTTTGTTCATATTTGTTGGCATTTTTATCTTCTGTGCTTTTTTTTTTTAAAGATTGGCACCTGAGCTAACAACTGTTGCCCATCTTTTTTTTTTTTTCCTTCTTTTTCTCTCCAAGTCCCCCCAGTACATAGTTGTATATTTTAGTTGTGGATCCTTCTAGTTGTGGCATGTGGGATACTGCCTCAGTATGGCCTGATGAGCGGTGCCATGTCCAAGCCCAGGATCCAAACTGGTGAAACCCTGGGCCACCAAACTGGAGCATGTGAACTAAACCACTCAGCAACGGGGCTGGTCCCCAATCCTCTGTGCTTTTGATTGGAATATCTCAATTGATATGTCTTCAAGTTCACAGATATTTTCTTCTGCATAGTCTAATCTGCTAAGTCCATCCTCTGAATTATTTTGTTTTGCATTTCCTTTAAGTTTTTGAATATTTTTACATTAGATGTTTGATATACTTCTTAGCTAATTTCATCATCTCTGTCAATTCTGGGTCTGTTTATATCAATAATTTTTACTCTGTGTTATGACTCTAGTAACTTTTGATGGGGTGCCAAACAGTATGAATTTTATGAATGTTGAATTACTGAGTAGTTTAGTACTATTCCTAAATTGTGACTTTTCTGATATCTCTACTGAAAGTTTTCAGGAATTCAACATGATCTTTCCATTCATGTTTGTCTCAACTCGTATATAGTACATAGAGTAAACATCTAACTAATTTTTATACAAGGAGTAAATAATTGAATTATAGTTTTTTGTGTTCTTCCAAAATAGTGTTAAAGCTCACACATAAGATTTCAATCCAATCAATACAAGTATTTCAAAGATATTTAATGATTAAAGAATACATTAATTTGCTTTTTGAGGATGATGGTAGAGTGAAATAATATGCATAGGAAACAAGGGAAATCAGAGAACTTTCTAAATACATATTTGAAACACTTTTTTGAAATAAAAGAGAACATCTTTTAAAAACTTTTTAATTTACTTATAGTAAAATTTAGTACTCAGTGTACAGTTGTATAAGATTTAATAAACACATGCTGACATATAATTACGAAGATAATCAAGGTCCAGAACAGTTCCATCACCTCCAAAATGATGTGCTTTAATACATGGACAACACACACAAAAATATATATATAATGTTTACAATTTTAGATGTCTAAAGTTAAAAAAGATGTGTCTCACTGGGTTAAAATCAAGGTGTTGGCAAGGTTGTTTTCCTGCTGTAGGCTCTAGAAGAGAATGTTTTTACCTTGCCTTTTTTCAGCTTTTAGAGGCCAATTGCATTTCCTTGGTTCATGGAACCATTCTATTATCTTCAAAGCTAGCAAGATTGGGCTGAATCCTTTTCACATTACCAACTCTCTAATTCTGTCTCTTCTATCTTTCTCTTCAATCTCATAAGGGCCTTGGTGATTACATTGAGTATACTTGGATAATCCAGAATAATCTCCTATTTTAATATCTTCAGTTGAATCACATCTGCCAAATGCCTTTTACTGTGTGAAATAGCATATTTATAGGTTCTGGGGATTAGACATGGACATATTTGGAGGGACATTATTCTGCCTATCATAGCATAGTTTACATTCTCTGGCTCTATGGAAGTGTACTATTTTTTGCTGCTTCTTTGATATTTTCCTGGCGTATGATTCTGAGGAATGATAATTCTGCTGATTTGAGGGTACAAATTGAATGCTTACCTTGTAGGCTTATTATCTTATTTGTAAGACTTTTTTGGTGGAGGTTGAGTTTTAAGGAGCATGATTTGATCCAAAATGTATTTCAATACATATAATAATGAACTCGTATAATGGAATGCTAATATATTTATGAAGTGTGTAATTGTGTTTCAAAGCCATTTCAAGGAAGCTCTGTAGCTTAGTGGAAATAACCTGGCACCAGAGTTCAAATAACCTATTAGTTACTTGTGCTATTAATGAGGTTAGAATTTCTAACTCTGAATTTCCTCTTAAAAATATCTCATCCTTATTTAATACCAAGATGTTTTCTTCTCACTTTCATTTTCTCTAATTCTGAGGCAAATCCAGAGCCAAAGACCTAGCTCATGTTATTTTAAACATTGCCAACTTCTATTTCCTGTATGGATAGCCATAAAGTTCTATTTGTACGGTTGAATTCAGAAAAGAAATGTCTCTGTGATCCCTGAACAATTTGTATCCATATGGAAAAAAAAGTCATAGAAGTTGTGCTCAAGTTTCATGACCGCTGAGAAAATTGCATAACTATATTCAGTTATCTGCCAACTTAATTTTATGTCTTTGTATAGTAATCATATTGTGACAGGGCAAGAATTATACTATAATTATGACTCTTAGTCCTTTCAAGTGATTATTTTAGCTATTTGCATCTGCAGGGCTAATAAATATATTATGAGTTGGTAAAATCAAGGCCACAACACCATTCTGTACTAGTCTTTGAAGAAAAATGCCAATTTGTTTTAGGTTAGCATCCAATGAAATAGTAGGATACATATTCCTTTCCATAACATTTTCTCTTATTTTAACATGAATAGTCATATATACAACATATGTTTTAATGAACGTTGTAAATTAACTATCTGAGGCAGAAGAGGAAAAAGAGTGAAAACCAGATCTTACGCAGGCAGATCACTCTAAATATGAAGCTATTTTCGTCCAAATGAGAAGTATTTAAATTGTATCAGTTTTTGAAATTTCTTTTCTTCTAACAGTTCTTTAAGTATGAGCTTGGTTTAAAATACATAATAATACATATGAACATTAGTTCTGGGCAGCTGATCTTGCTTAGCATATCTTTGGGATGCTTTGAGATAATTTCAACTGCAGTCTGCACTGCCTGACAGATGTCTTTGGAAACTTTCCTAGAAGACTGTTTTTACATTACCATGGTTTATTTTTCAGAATCTATTGTTTGAGATCAAAATCTTGAGTAACTTAGAGCTTAAGTTTAAACTATTCCCTCTGAGGAATTTGTATCATTGAGGCTAAAATAACAGTATTGTTTTCTGCTCTACTTCAGTTTTAAAAATTTATTCTTTTAACTCATAGAAACCTCACAGAATTTCTTATAATATTTGATTTCAAATACTGGGATTTTTGAAAAAGACTGCACTAGTTATATCTAATTATGTTAATATTTGGTCTCAGCATAGGGATGTGAATTGTCTCTGTTTCAACAAAATATATTATGACAGGCTACTGAGGATGTCTTATGTTCATTGTAATTTCATTTATTATTTTCATTACTTAATTTGATTACTTAAGTAGTTGAAAAGTGACAGAGTCTGATAATTCTTGCTTGCACAAATTGGAACGTTAAATTTTCCTACCATGTTATCATTTAAACAATTTATCTATAGCAGTAACAAATGCATTCTGAATCACTTTACCATGCCATAAATAGAGAGACATTTAATCACTTTATAATGAGGTGTAGACTTCTCTTCTTCTGTGTGAAGCTCATTGCACCCGAGACTAACGTTAATGCCTTTTTCTAATCCAAAAGGAAATTAACCAAAGTATTTGGGTTATGTTCCAAAGTAGTTTATTGTTTAGTAATTACTTTAATAGCACACAGAGTTGAAAATAAAGTTTGAAATATAGATAACAAACTACAGTCAATTCTGTGATTCATGGTAGTTATGTTCTGTGAAATCTCCACAAAAACTGAATTAGCAATCACTGAATCATCGCTCCTAGTGGAAATATGTACATATCTATCTATCTATCTATCTATCTATCCATCCATCTATCTACAAACACATCTATCTCACATAGATTATAATCTTAAATCATAAAAATAACTCATCCTGGTAGATTCTATTTTCTTTATTTTACAAAAAGAGATAACAAACGTTCAAAAGTAAGTGACTTGCTCGAGGACCCCCCACTAACAGTTGCCAGAGTTGAGATTTGAACCCCATCCAGCTGGCCCCAGAGCAGGAGCTTCTTGCACTAGGCTACACTGCCCCCTACTGTCTCCATCCTGTGATGATGTCTGTACGAGAGCGAAGCAAGAAGGCAGTGTTGCTTGTCTGACCTCAGGTGGGGACATGGCAGTTAGGTAACTCAAATTTTTTTCTCCCCTGCTCTGCGTATGTCAGCAAATCACCCCAGAAGACAGAGACTCCTGATTTAGGGGTTACAAATAAATTTTAGCCACTAGGCAAACTGGCATATACAGGATCTGCAATAATGAGGGTCCCCTCTACTTTTTAATATTCCTCCTTAGGTTGAATAGATAGAAATACTTGCATATAAGAAAAATTTAAGCAAGACACAAAATTAATTCTCTTGGAATAACATTACACACACGCAAAATCAAAGTGTTCACCATAACTGTACTGATGACTTCAGGATGACCCACAGAATTTTTCTGAGAATAACTTAGATAAAATGTCAGGACCTCGTTAATCTGTTTTTATTATTGAAATTTTGGGGCAACAGATGTAAAATATCAAATATCTGCATTGTGTCAGGGATGATGTCCTTTTATTTATTGTTTCATTTAATATTCGAGGCAAAACTCTGAAGCAAGTGTAGCTATGGTTCAATTAGTGAAACAGTTCCTTATAAACTAAATAACTTTTCTAATATAACAAAACTAGCATATATCTGAGTGAGAATCTTGAAAGCAATTATCTGTGACTCCAAAGCTCGTGGTCTCTCCAGTACACCACATAGCTCCCTAGAGAAAATGCTTTATGGGACACATCACTCTTAATTAGATTTGTGTGTTTAACTGGATGTCTATTTTGCTTGGATGAAAGTTCTGTGAAAGCATAAACAAGGCTGTCTGGCCCAGTATTTTATCTCTGGTTTCTAGTATAGTGCCTGGCACATCATTACCCAGCTATAAATATTTGTTGATGTTATAAATGAAAATAAATGGTTTAATGATACCCTACTTATAAAGATTAGCTTCCAAAAGCCTTTGGATAACTATATTATTCAGCTCAGATTTTCTTGGCTGTGTATACTCTGCCAAAATGGAAAACCTAAATTTTATAATTAATGATTACTCAAGTTACTTTTAGACTTTTAGAATATTTCTGTATGCAACAGAGGGCTCTCTTTTGAACTATTTCCTGCCATTAGTATGCTCATTGATGACTTTCTTTATTCTACCTTCTAAGTCTACATTGTTGGCAAACCTCAAGCTGAACACTGCACCCATTCTTAAACAGCCATCTGCATGTGCCCAGGAAAAATAGCAAAGAACAGATAAAACCCTGTCAAGCTCTTATCCTTTGCCAATTTCTTCATTCAACTTTACTGTGCACTATGAGTGCTAGTATAAAGTGGGTATTCTGATAGCTTCACTTCTTCTCAATGGTTTGTATTTTAAAGAAGCAGAAAGAACAGAGGCGCAGAAAAGAGCAAACAGCCAGAGCTGTCATTACAAAACACTGGGTTGATATATATGATTATATGATGTATGAGAGCAAAAGAATACTTGACAGAACACATTTTAATACATGTTTCTTTAAATATATATATTCATACTCAGGCTTAAATTTTGCTATGAATATTTAGAAATACTATAGAGAAAGATTATAATAGCTTAAATTCAGAGAACTTGACAAAGGAAAACTCTAAAAGAAGGAAAATTTGCTAAACATTTTCTATATGAATGTATTTTATTAAAACACTACGTTTAAGCAAATTGGTAGAATTTGAGCAAAATAATATTTTAATTTGCTAATATAGTATTATCCTTATGACAAATAACTTTTTTGATTGCAATTCATATAAGCACATGTTTCCTAAGACATTCTTAGAAACACGTAGTTTTTTTCTGTTTTTGTGTTACATTTTAAAGAAACACTTGTTTTGAGAAAGGTGATTCTCCGGGCAGTGTCTTTTGGTTTAGGCTTTCTGGCTATACGTATTAAAGATAGAATTTCTTAGAATTAAGTCCTTAATAACTGGAAAAATCCTTGTTGCTCATGGGTCCGGTGATCCTCAAATATGTTCCTTGGAGATGAAATTTCTTCAGAAGTACCTCAGGGCAAGCTGAAGGTGATGAGGGATAGACCAAGAGAAAATCTCTTATTAGTTTACATTTTGGGGCTTTAAATATGAGTTTATATGCTTAAAAGGATTCCTTACCAAGAAAAGATTTGAGAATCATTTATCTAGTCCAGCTTCCTCAGCACCAGATCAATCACTTGTCAAATGTTTAAGTACATATTCCAGAAGATTGCGAAGAATTTGTATTGGGCTCTAGAATATAGTTAGGGCAACTATTATTACCTATACATTGTGGAGCACACAATCTTCTGCAGAGATTCTAAACAGGGTTCTCTACTAATTTACTTAATGAGAACTAAAATCCATACATCACTGAATCTATTAATCTTGGCTTATTTTTTTCATTTTCTGCCAGCACAATGCCTGGCACATAATATGATCTCAATGCTTGTTAAAAGAAAAAATACTTAGGGAAAGGGTTTTTACCCAACTGATGTCCCTATCCATATGAAATCTCCAGTCAGAGAATGCTTATTCCCTCATCATGTCTTTGTTTTTGATTTTTGTTTTCCATAAAGGAGAAGAAAGTCTAACTCCTTTTCTTAAGGGAGGAGTCACAAGGTGAATACTTAGAGGCTATCTGTCTACCACCTCACTCACTCCCTTTAGGATGCTGAATTACTTAGCTGATTTCTGTTTCATATCCATTGGTTCCCCTTTTCAAATGCTATCAATGCATTCTCATTCTCTTGCCTTCCCACCTTTGAAGTGTAATCTCCTCCTCTGCTTCTTATCCTCCAGTTTGGGTGTAGAGGTGGGTCCTGAGGAAGTGTGTTGTGCCATTCTCTGGCTTCACTACCTGAGTAGGACAGGGTCCAGTGAGTTTGGAGTTTTCAGTCCCAGGTGGGATGGAAGACTCCTTCATATTCTCTATTATAGCCCTAGGAGTGAGAATTGACACTGTATGTTAATTCCTATTTGAATTCTTGTGTCTGTTATCATTTGATCAGAACTTGAAAGGGGGAAGGGATGATTAACAGATTCAAACTACAAACATTATTTAATAATATCTCACACTTATTTAGTGTATAATATACATCAGATTCTTCTAAACACTTTACATGAATTAATATATTTAGTCCCCACAGTAGCCATTTAAAGTATGTAGGACTGAGATGAGAACACAGAGGCACAAAGAGGTTAGGTAACTTTCCAAAGGTCAGAGGGCTAATATGTGGCAGAGTTAAGAATCATACTCAGGTATTCTAGATTCAGAATACTTTAAACTTCATGTCATACTACCTCTCTAACATTATCTGACATTATACACTCACCTGCAATTGACTAGAGGTATATTGAATTAGAAGTCTGAAGACCTGGGCTCTGGTTTCCTTGAACCTACCATGACCTTGAAATTTATTGTCTTTTGTAATACTACACTTTTCTACAAGTTGAAAGACACTACAGGTCTAATGGGAAGGAAATAATAAATTTGGCTTGGGATGTGTTTGATATAATGGGATAATGAAAGAATTCAGTTGAACTGCAAATTCTTAACATTGGAGACATGGGCTAGAATTCCTTTATAGAAATAGATCTTTTGGAGTCATCTTGCTAAAATGAAAACAGATAAACTCTACTTTTTAAAAGAATTTTACAATTTGTAGGACTTCTTTTTGTCTTTTTTTTTCTTTTGAGGAAGATTAGCCCTGAGCTAACATCTGCTGCCAATCCTCCTCTTTTTGCTGAGCAAGACTGGCCCTGAACTAACATCTGTGCCCATCTTCCTCCACTTTCCACGTGGGACACCTACCACAGCATGGCTTGGTGAGTGGTGCCATATCTGCACCAGGGATCCGAACCGGTGACCCCCAGGCCACTGAGGCAGAATGTGCGAACTTAACCGCTGTGCCACTGGGCTGGCCCCATGTGTGACTTTTTGTTTTCACATTCACATCACACTTGTCACCTAGGGTGGCCAGTTATTATGATTTCTATTGTATAGAACTTAAAAACCAAGCTCAAAAATGCTAAATAAGATGTGTGGGTCCACAAGTTTGTGCTAATTCGGTATAATTAGGGTCAGATAAAGAAAATGGCCCCAAAAGCTTGTGATATTTTACATATATGCATATACACACACATATATATATATACGTATTTTGTGTGTGTGTGTAAGAAAGACCAGTCCTGAGCTAACATCTGTTGCCAATCTTCCTCTACTTTGTATGTGGGATGCCAGCACAGCACTGCCTCATGAGTGGTGTAGGTCCACTCCTGGAATCTGAACTGGCAAACCCCAGGCCGCTGAAGCAGAGTGTGCAAACTTAACCAGTGCACCACAGGGCTGGCCTAACTTGAGTGATACTATATTTTAAAAGACACACTATTTTATTATTCTTATAACAGAACAATGCTTTGACATAAAAAAAGGACTGGGAGCTACAAATGATAAAAAATTTCATAACCATATGAAAATATAATAACAAACATGAAAGCATGGGAAAGGTGGCTTCTTAAGCCATTTACTCAACATTAGCATACAGTTTCTCTCTTTGAATCATGAATTTTGCTTTCAAATTTGTTTTTACGTATTTATATAGGGGAAAATATATTTAAGTGCTTTCTGCCTTAGCTGTCAGATTCCAGTGGACTCTTTCTTTTAACAATGTTATATTAATGGTAAGACCTAAAATTTATTGCAGTTTATCTATGTGACAGGCCCTGTGCTTACTGCTTCATATGGATCACTATACTTCATCTTTAGACAAACCATGCAAAGTCGTTTCCACGCTGGCCTAGAGGAGGCAGAATTGCTGAGTAACTAGGAGCTTAAACTCCAAACTACAAGAGTCTGAGCCAAACTACACGGCTCTGCTCCATCAGAAAATTTTGGGTGATCTTGGGCAGTTTATGTCACCTCTCTGTTCTCTGTTTCCTCACCTCTGCAAGTGGAATAATTAAATTTAACTCATAAGATTGATTTCTTTTGAATATTAGAATAATGACTGGCAGAGTATCTTTCAGTGAATGTAAGCTGCAAATGTCCTTTTAGATATGAAGACACCAAAGTTTAGCAGAGATGAGTTGCCCAGAGAGGTGTAATTAGCCATTGTAATTAACCCATATTTGAGACATTCCTTGTAATAAATGCTTTCTCTGATGTAGGCCTTGATATTTGGCTCCTGTAGATGCTGACCTTTTCATTCTCTCTAATAAGCCCTGGTGTCCCTGAGTTTTTCTATCAGTTCATTTTCTGTCTGTAGTGAAACTGTTAACCTGTCCTCCAGGCCTTGGAACTATTTGGCCTTAACCCACAGACCATAAATAGCCACGAAAACAATAATCGCAGCATTAATTGTGTGATTTCTATGGGAAAGGCCATGTACTAAGTGCTTTATATATTTTAATTTCATTTAATCTTAAAAATAGCATTATAGGTTGGATATTAACATTATAATCATTTTAAAGACGCGGAATCTGAGGTACAAAGTATTGTAACTTGCTAGAGGTCACACAGCTTCTAAGTTCCAACTGAGTTTTGAACTCAGATCTTCTGAATCTTGAGATAAATATCTTAGCCTGTGTATTCTAGAACAGTGTTCTATGAACACTAAATTCATAGGGAGGTTCTATCAGAACTTATGAATCCATACACTCACTCAATTTTTTATTGCTTATTTGGTTTCATACAGCTTGCATAACATGGTCATCAATGTCAAAATAGAAAGCAGGCCATTAGGAAGCAAGGAACATCAGCATTCCTGAAAAGTGCTGAAAAGTCCAGCACAGATATGCTACCGTTGCAACACTAAAGCAATAACTCAGTGGATGGGAAACATGGTACCAAGCGATAATACTGAATAATGGGTTTGAATAAAAGTTAGATAAAAGCGTTCTTAGGAATTTGTGTGAATTTTGGTTAGATCTGAAGGGTTGATACAGTATTCAGCAGAATACTTCTTTGCTGTTTAGTACACAGCAGTTTGCAAATTATTAGTTTTCTCTGCTGATGCTTCTAATTTAGTTATGTTTCTTGGCTTGGTATGTTAAAGTACCTTTCTAGAGAATAACTCTTGTGAGAGCACTAACCTAAGTAAAATAACTGAGTTCTCCTCCTGGCTCTGATGTTTTCCAGGGTTTAACCTTGGACCAAGTACACATTCTCTGGGTCATTAGTATATTTGTCTTTAAAATAACAGAATTGGAATTAATTACCAAGGCATCTGAATTTTTCAACCTACATCTGGCAATCTCTTACTTTAGAATTTTTTCAAAAAGACAATTTTTATGGATATATGTATTAGGAACATTTTATTTTCTCTCCAGCACTCATCTGCCCTTCTTTTGATAATATGTTGATTTCTCCCTGATGCGCCACTTCTGCTTCCATCCCACATTCAGCTCATTTACCTTCAATACTTGGCCCATTTTTGCATTATGTTACTTGCCCACAATGACTCATTGTGTTTTACTTCTGTACATAGTAACAGTGACAATGGAAAGCCAGCAGTGGCAAAGATTAGGAGTCACTTCTGGCCATGGGTAACTGGAAGTGGGACCCACCATGTAATTAATTAGGTATTTTTCCTACATTTAGTCAGCTATACTGCCCAGTATTTTCTTAGATTTCCATTCACTGCAGAAAGTAGGAAAATCTGAACGTGCAGTAGCTATAAGAGAACCACTTTACCAATGCTGGAGGTGGGAAAACTGAAGTTAAGCAAATAATAATAATAAGAGCTAATATTTATTGAGAACTTACGATGTGCTAGGCAATATTCTGAACACATTACGTGTTTTAACTTACTGTACTTAGAAGTAATAAAGTAACATAATTCTTCCATTTCCATCAAGCAGACATAATTACTCCACTCATTAACCTTGGCTTTTTGAGCCAGAAGAAGAAACAGAATATACTGAATGGTATATTTGCCAAAAAGGCATATGACTTAATGAGAAAACAGAGAGCCACACTGTCTCTTAAGAATGAATGTTGAAAGACAGGAAATAACAAGTGTTGGAGAGGATGTGGAGAGAAGGGAACTCTCGTACACTGCTGGTGGGAGTGCAAATTGGTGCAGCCACTATGGAAAGCAGTATGGAGTATCCTCAGAAAATTAAGAATAGAACTACCATATGATCCAGCTATTCCACTGCTGGGTATTTATCCAAAGAACTTGAAAATGCAAAGGCATAAAGATACATGCGTCCCTAAGTTCATTGCAGCCTTATTCACAATAGCTAAGACTTGGAAGCAACCTAGGTGCCCATCAAGAGACAAATGGATAAAGAAGATGTGGTATTTATATACAATGAAATACTACTCAGCCATAAGAAATGATGCAATCCAGCCATTTGTGACAACATGGATGGTCCTTGAGGGTATTATGCTGAGTGAAATAAGTCAGAGAGAGAAAGTCAAATACCGTATGATCTCACTCATAACTAGCAGATAAAAACAACCACAAACAAACACATAGCAATGGAGATTGGATTGGTGGTTACCATGGGGGAAGAGGGGAGGTGGGAGGACAAAAGGGGTGATTAGGCTCACATGTGAGGGGATGGACTGTAATTAGTTTTTGTGTGATGAACATGATATAATCTACACGGAATTCGAAATATATTACAATGTACATCTGAAAGCTATATAATGCTATAATCCAATCTTACTGCAATTAAAAAAAAAGAAATAAGGGATGAAAAAGTAAGTTGAGTTCAGAATGTGAAGGTCAATTTGCCAAATTAAGGGGTTTAGATTTCGTTCTGTAAGAAGGAAACCAACATAAATGTTTAAGTGGTATTCTAACAGTGTGGGATTTGAGAGCTTATTGTGGGAAGAGTGCAGACATAGACGGCATTGGCTGCTTCAGATTTGTCTCTTGCCTAATGGAGTTAATAGGTTTTTCCATGTTACATTTGCCTTATAAGTTAGAAAAATATTTTAAATCCATGTAATATTATTAAATATGTATTATTGATTTTTATTAAAATGAAGGATTTAGAGTGTCTTAATACCTACATCAGTGTTGTAGTTATCAATGGCAATTAAAGCAAGCTTTCCTCAAGACTAAAAAATGTTGTAATAAAGGTAAAAGTTTACTTTCTTCAGTGAACTGTAATGGGGGAAACTGGACAGGGATTAAACAAAGGAGTATAAGAGCTTCTAGTTGATACTTTTTCTATTCTGTTAAGGAAAACAAAGCTAGCAGGAGAATCTAGTTAGAAGTAGTGAGGAGGTAAACGAGACATATTCATTGATAAGATAAGTAACTGTGATAATGATCAATTTGTTACCTCTCAGCTGTGCAATTTCTCCTTTTCCAGCTGAACTAATGTTAAGCTTTTAAGCGCTTTGTGAGGAGACATGCTGGAGGAGGAAGGAGATTTCTCTTCCGGGTTCTGATAACTCTTTTCACCCCATAGCTTTTGCGCCTCCTGTCTGTGAAGTTCAAGGCAGCCAGGAGCATCAGCAACAAGCAGTTTCGCCCGGCATTCCTTTGGTTGGATGCACAGCAAATTCTGAGGAGCAGCACCTCTCTGTGAGTGGCTTCTCCAGGCACCCCAGAGGGCAAGTTTCCAGAAAGTTCCAGAGGGAAGATTTCCAGCAAGTTCCTCCGCCACAGCACCAGCACAACTTCTCTGCCAGTCAGTGAGTCCTGGCCATGTCTTCTTCAAGGAGGCCGGGATCTCAGCCCTGGGCTGGGGGTTGGGGGGCAAGTAAGGAACCAGCTCCCACTACCTTGAGTCCTCTGTCTCAGCCATTGGGGTAGTGGCTGTTTTAGTCAGTCAGGCTACTTTAACAGAATATCATAGACTGCGTGGCTTAAAACAACAGAAATATTATTTCTCACACTTCTGAAAGCTGGAAGTTTGAAATCAGGGTGCCAACATGGTTGAGTTCTGATGAGGGTCCTCTTGCAGGTTGTAGACTGCTGACTTCTTGTACCTTCACAGGGCAGAGGGAAGAGAACAAATCAAGCTCACTCAGGACTCTCATAAGGGTCCAAATTCCATTCAGGAGGGCTCCACCCTCATGACCTCATTTAATGCTAATTACCTCCCCAAAGCCCCACCTCCTAATACCACCACATTGTGGGGGATAGGATTTCAACTAATGAATCTTGGAGGAGGAGACAAACATTCAGTCCAGAACAGTGGCTATTATATATTACATGATATTATCTTTGCTATTATATTATTCTTTACATCTGTGATTCCTATACTGTTCAGAATTCTCTGTCCTATTACCCAATCACTTGTTACTTCAATCTCCTGCTATAATTAATTATTCTTTATGTTAAACTTTTTCTGTTCAAATTATTGTGTTTTTGTCTTGACTGGACTCTGATAAAGTAACTAAATGAAAGAAAACTGTCATTTGTGCTAAAGAGATGGATAACATATAGTTCTTTGCAGTGTCTGACTGTTATAAAATTTCCAAGTAAGTTTTTTTCCCTAATGATTCATCTACGAATACCGATTTTTTTAAAAGCTTAGATTTAAAAAGTTACTTTGTACTTTGTTCAATTTATTTTAATTTTTATTACAGATTTTATATCTATTATACAGTAACTAGCTAACTTATGTAACTGACTTACATGTACTATGAACCAAGAACTAACCAATCATACCAACAACTTACAAATTTGATTTTATTAAGTGAAGAATGAGCACTGCTCCCAATTTTTCTGATTGTCTTTCAAATGCATTGTCACAGATTAGTTACTCTAATGTGGTTTCAACACACACTCAGTTCTAACTCAAGTTATTTAGCTAGAACTCCACAGATGCCATTCTGAAAAGTGACTGGTCTGATCTCTCATTACCCTTTTGTGGTACCATAGCACATTTTCACTTAGTGTTTTATTTTAAGTGCTTATTTTTGTTTTAGTATTATAAATAGGGACGGAATAAAGCCTAGAAGAGGTTTCCTTTAATCAGAAGGGGAACCATTGGTTGGGCCGTCCTTAAACCTTTGGGTATGGGGGAAGGAGGATGGGACATAACAATTCCAAATTGGGTAGTTTCATGATCAACTCTATCATAGATCAACAATTTTAAAAAAATTCATTTCTTTTTGTGTGTGTGTGAGGAAGATTGGCCCTGAACTAGCATCCATGGCAATCCTCCTCTAATTTGTATGTGGGATGCTGCCACAGCATGGCTTGATGAGCAATATGTAGGTCTGTGCCCAGGATCTGAACCTCAAACTCTGGGCCACTGAAGTGGAGAGTGCAAACTTAACCACTATGCCACCAGGCCAGCCCCCAAAATTCATTTCTTTACAAGTACCGAAATCATGTGAAAACTACACATTCAATAGCAGTAATAGTTTGCTATAGCTTACATTTAAGTATGAAATGTCAAGGGTAGTGTAGAAAATTCCTACATAAAGAAAACAAAACTGGATTTGATTACTTTGGGTTCTTTCCAATAGTAAGCACTTTAACTCAGTCTATAATGCCTTTCATTCTTATTATTTATAATATTCATTTTTTATTTACTAGAACGAGTTCACAAATGCTATGCAGTTGCATGTGAAATTACATATAATTATAAGTTACAGTAATTTTAATATATAATTTAAAAGTTGAAAGCTATTATGTAGCTTAGGAACCCTAAATATGGAGTATTTAGACGTACTTACTAATTTATAAAACCTAAATGTTCTACTTACATTTTAAAATGATTTTCTTTAAAAAATGTGAATTTAAAGAGCATTATCTATCCTGATACCTTTCTAGTGAAATCAAAATACTTTAATATATGTAGACAAGCTAATACATAATTGCTTAAAATTGCAGTAGAATATATGTTTGAACTCATTATTGTCTGCCAACCAAATTCTTCAAATCTAACCTAATATAAAGAGAGGCCAAAATATAATATTCTTTAACTCTCCACATTTCAGCTTTAGCAACCTACATGACGAGAAATATCTAAGAGTAGCTTTTCTATTTACTGTGTAGTTGGTTCTTTTTTAATAATAATTGTACCTGCATTTACTTTTGGCTCCAACTGAAACACTATAAAATGTTTTCATAAGCTCCCATTTAAAAGTGTTTTCTTATTGAGTAATTGCAATATAATGGCCTGCAATTGCATTAAGCGCTCAGAATGAAAAGGAAAGAATCGAGTGAAAGCGAAATGAATCCATTAAGTCTCTGTTGAATAGAGACAGGTCAATAGAGAGAAGCCCTAAGTCAAAACATATTTGTATAACTGCCCAGAATGTTCACTCCTGAACTTTCTAGATAAAGCTAAAAGTGAGGTTAACTTTATACAACCCAGAAGATTATCCCTAGTTTTCCTGAGGAGATAAATATTTGTGTCATGGAGTTCCCTAGAGGGAGGTTACAATATCCCCATCCAGCGTGACTCTGCTGGCATAGATGAGAGTAAAGTCAGAAAGATACTGGTGAATCCGGAAACTGACCCTACCATCAGAGATTACTCCAAACAACCCTTGATCAGACATAATTTAGTCCTAGTATTTCATGCAGATAGGGCAGGAGGAATGGGGGAGGCTAGGGGAAATTTTACTAACGCCTTAGAGGAAAAACAAGACAGAAATATTTAAAAATTTTGTGGTTTTTCTTTTTTAAAATAGCAAAAACAATACTACTTCATAATGCTGTAACATTATAAAATGTGTTTGATGCCTTATGTCATTTCAATGTGGATAAAATTTCTTCATTTCATCCTTCATGCCCTCAGCCGGATATTTTAATTTTTCATTGAACATTTTGGTCAGCTTCTGAGATTCAGGGGGTTCTAATGACACAATTTCTCCTGAAGTTTTCTATGAATGATTTAGCATTTAAGCAACCCTGAATTGTTGCCCTAAAACAAACTTATTTACCACCCCACATGGAAATACTTAGCAACTATTTTCAGCATGCAGCATTTCCCAGCCCCAAATTATTTGATAACCCTGATAATGGTAACTAGTTACAAAAGTATTTGGTGACCAATATTTTTAAGTAAATGACTATATTGACCACATCCAAGTTGTTTACCCTGTGAAAAAAGGACGCAGCTCTTCTTGCATCTTATCCTTTCTGGTGTCAGGTAGTTATTACAAAACCTAGCAAGGATGTACTCGCTACTTTTCTTTCTTAATCTTTATCTATAAAATTGAAATATAATATTTGTCATTAGCCTGCATTTTCACTTTTAGTTTTTCGTACAGAAAATTGAGTTCTCCCGAACATTTAGAATTTATTGTTACAATGTGCATTTTTTTTTGATTTTTGAATTTCTTTAGACCTTCTCCAAAGCTCTCATTTTATATTTTCAAATGTTAGTAGACAACTTTTTTTGTTTTGTTTTGAGGAAGGTTAGCCCTGAGCTAACATCTGCTGCCAATCTTCCTCTTTTTGCTGAGGAAGGCTGGCCCTGAGTTAACATCCATGCCCACCTTCCTCTAGTTTATATGTGGGACGCCTGCCATGGCACAGCTTGACATGCAGTGCATACGTCCACACCCGGGATCTGAACTGGTGAACCCCAGGCCGCCAAAGCTCAACATGCGAACTTAACAGCTGTGCCACGAGGCCGGCCCCCAAATGTTAGTAGACAACCTTTAATTCAAGAAACATTTGCTGGTGACTACACTATGGTATGTCTTACAGGGATATAATTTGAAATAAGATATAATCTTTATCTTTATAGACATTGGATATAAAAGTAAGTGTATTTTGATGTTTTTCATTTTACCAGATACATCATTATTGAAATAATGCTTTTGTAAGTTTAAGAAACAGTAAAAACTTTCAAACTGTTTTTTAAGTTGTGGACATTTAAAAAAATAGAGTCTTCTTCCTCTGACATAATCATATGGCATTTTCTCTCATCCAGATGATGATATTAAACTTATTTTTAGCGTAAATTACCATACTTTTATTTTTCATATGCTCCTTGCTTAGTTAGATTTCCAATCTACCAAAACATTCAATAGAATACACAGGGATTATTGCTTTTCTTAGCCTTTCCAAATTCTTTAGTTATTACCTGCACAGTAATAACCACCTTGAAGCGGCTCATTCTCTGGAGCCAGCTGCTAGGGTCATGTCCTAAATACAGCTTAAACAGCAGGCTCCTGTCTGATGAAACCTGACCGGTAATCGTGGAGCAAACAGAAGCTCAGCAGTCGTTCATATTTAAGATTCAGCAGGCACACAAAGCTGAGAGCGCCTCTTCGGCTTTGACGTTATCTATAGGTCCAATCCTCAATATGCTGATTCTATCATAATACAGAAAATTGGTTAATTCCCTCTGGAAATTAGCAATAAAAAAAAGCCTCTCCTTGAATTGCTCTTGCTTCTTCTTTTGATTGGCTGATGCTATCTTTCCTTTACCTGAAGATAAAAGAAACCCTTTTTAAGAAAGCATGTCCATTTCTGAAACATCTGCACATTTTCTGTGTTTTCAATGCACAACATGAGAATTGATGTGCAGACGAAGTGAGGCAGGTATTCTCCAAATTTAATTAGAGTATTCTTAAAGAATTCATGATTTTGTGAGGATTTTTGCTTAGTTCTTGTGGGTATCGCTTTGTTTATGATATGTGCTGGTTGGCAGTTTGACTGAGAGACACGTTTAAGTGCAGGGTGCAGACTTCTAAATGTTCTGGATAATTATCTTCTGCTTCTCAGATACATTGATGCATCCCTCTCTACTGAAGTACAAGCTCACACATGCACACACACACACATACACCCACACACACACAATAAGCTATAATATCCTGATTATGTTATGCATT
Source organism: Equus przewalskii (assembly GCF_037783145.1). Classification (NCBI taxonomy): domain Eukaryota; kingdom Metazoa; phylum Chordata; class Mammalia; order Perissodactyla; family Equidae; genus Equus; species Equus przewalskii. Next base: position 71,216,423 of record NC_091833.1, on the reverse strand, counting down.
AGTTGTAACGTGATATAATACAGACAACCGCTCACATGAAAACTCAGCATGGGAAAATGTATATAAGGAGATCTTTCTATCATGATAATTCTGAAGGTGACAATTTTGAGATTTGTGGGTTGCTGAGTGTACCCTACACTGGCTACTGCCTCTGGCTTTTGCAGATGTGCTCAGAAGATATTTGTTAAATGTGCCACAATATATGTAATTACTGTGACCTTTAAATTGGGATTAAATCAGTCTTCTTGTGATGTAGGTGCACTGAGGAATCTCTCTACTTAAAGGAACAATGAAAGAGATACTTTCCATATGAATGATTTAGAAATATGAACAATCCCTTATTTTTTCTGTCTTAAATCTAATCCATACGCTTTTCTTGTTAACGGATTTGATGAATGCTATTTCATTTGTCCTTTATGCCAGATATACAGGTTTCTTTCACCTTCTCTCCCCTCGGGTTAAGGATCACTACATTTTAAGCTGCCGTGTTCACGAGGCCCAACACTGCACCTCCAGCCACTTTAGATGTGGGTTTAATGAATGCTTTTGATTAAGACAATGATACTTATCTAGTTACCATTTACAGACCATTTAGCAACAGTGATCACTTTTCAATTCTCCAGTATACCTTGTGGGCTGTATGCAAATTTGAAAGAAATAAGTGCAATTTTTAAAAACTGTCTTGATCTTAACCTTTATGATTTGGCTGCCTCCTTCACTGATCCTGGAGCCACTTCCCGGTCCTGCATGTCACCTAAAGTTTATATTAGATGAGTTTACACAGTTTCGAACTCCATTTCCTTCTTGCTGAGCAATTTCTTCTTCCTTTCTTCTCACTGGTTTTCAATTAGAAACTTTGACCATAGGGTAGAGAAAATAGAAGTTTCTTTCAGCGGCTTGCACGTAAATTTCATCTATTGTCACTACTGCAAGTAGTAGAACTTAGTTCATTAGACAGTGTTCACGGAGCTTAGCTTCAGTTTTTTTCTGTTAAATATTGGGTTCCTAGGGAACCGGTTTCAGTGGTTCAGCAGCACTTTAACCATCTGCCTCCAATGATCAAATTTCTACATCTCGCTCTCCTCTTATAACAACGATGATGCAGAGTCCAGGATGTGCTATTGTTAATCCAGCAGGTCATCATTCAGATCTGCTAGAGATAAATCAAAGTAATAAAATACTCCTACTAATACTACTTCTACTATCACTACAATGATAGCTATTACCCATTAAATATTTACTCTGACCTTTACCCACATATTCCAGTTAAGGCGATCCTTTTATTTGTCTATGAGGTAGATATTTTTTGTCCTAATTTTATAGATGAGAAAATTGAGGTTTAAAAGTTCGAGTAATTTGGCAAATTAAAGCAATTAAGTGACAGAGCTGGCATTCAAGCCCAGGTCTGCGGAAACCCAAATGGACTTCTCTTAACCCTTAGATTTTACCCTGTATTTGAACATGGGGCAAAAGTTTGAACAGAAAAAAGATTCCCACACCAGGTAGCTCCGCTTTAAAATGCAGGTTCGGGGAGCCCTAATGATCTAATGTTATTCTTTCAGACTGGTTATTGCTTGAGGGTGACTAGAGGCAACTGAGATTTTGGAAAAAAAATTCTGTCCACTCATTTCTTCAACTCAACCGAGCAAGGACTTCTTGTCAGAACCCGTAACGTTGGGCTATGTAATCTGAATTCGTCAAATAACTGAGGCAGATTTGGGAGTGTAGAGACAAAAATTTGAGAGGGAACATGGAAAACATCCAATCTGTTAAAGATACAGCTCAGCTTAAGCAATGCATTCTTTGCTCTAATCATAATTCAAAATTAATACAGATTCCTAATGAAATTTGAAAAATTAAAATTTTGTTTAGTAGCCTAGCATGTAATTACAATCTTTTCAACATCAGAATCAATTTCATACCCACATACCTAGATTTTAGTCAACACTTTTTCATTAAAATCCCCTTATACATGCTCTGAATAACGTGAGGATCAGCTCCTGATCTTGCGAAAAAGAATAACTCACAACAAAATATGAGTGATTTAAAAGTTGTAATTTCTAAACTAACTCATTGAGGGAATTGCATCCTCTTCAGATAATGCCCCAAACCTTCTCACTAGCATGTAAGAAACTATTTTCAGAAAAGAAAAATAATGAAAGCAAATCTTAAGTTTCATTTCATTCATGAAGCTCCATCACTTTCTACTCCCCCTCCATCCTTTCCCAGGGATATACGACTCTTCCTTTCCTTTCGTTCAGCATAAACATTTTTCCCTGTATGCAGACCTGAACTTTCTCAAGAAGGTACAGTTTTTAAAGGAGACGTACATAAAAGCTAAGAGAAAATAAGATAAGATAAATGGATAACACAATATTGATCTTTATTTTCTTTTTTGAGGAAGATTAGCCCTGAGCTAACTACTACCAGTCCTCCTCGTTTTTGCTGAGGAAGCCTGGCCCTGAGCTAATATCTGTGCCCATCTTCCTGTACTTTATATGTGGGACTCCTTCCACAGCGTGGTGTGCCAAGAGGCGCCATGTCTGCACCCGGGATCCGAACCAGTGAACCCCGGGCTGCAGAGAAGCAGAACGAGCGAACTTAACTGCTGCGCTACCTGGCCGGCCCCCGATCATTTTTAAAAATAAAAAAAGTTCCTAAATAGATAAGGTCAATGAACAAAATTTCTAAAATATTAAAAAAATAAGAATTTTTGGTTAAAAACCACACAAAATCTGCTCAAAAAAGATAAAATTGACATTATTAGCCATAGCATGTTGACCTGGATTCAGATCCAGTCTGCCTAATTCTATAGCCTGGCCCCTTGACTACTACCCTGGCTCCCAGTGCTTACTTTCTGTATGATATCAACTTTCTTCGCCACTCTAAGATTCACTTTGTCTTTCTACATATTGATTAATAGTTTCAAATTGATTTTTCTCATGTGTCTATGCACATACCTTGCTCAGAAGAACCCAGCTGCCATTTTGCTGCACTTCTTTAATAGACCTTTTTTAACAAAATGTTAATACTGAAGATGTTAATACTTGTATAAATGTTTATTGAAACATTTGTGTGTGTATGTGTGTGTGTGTGAGTAAGGCCCTGAGCTAACATCTATGCCAATCTTTCTCTATTTTATGGAGGATCCCACCACACCATGGCTTGATGAGCGGTGCTAGGTCCATGCCCAGGATGCGAACCTGTGAACCCAGGCCACTGAAGCAGAGCATGCGAACTTAACCACTATGCCACCATCCCGGCCCATGAAAATACTTTTTGCCTAGTTTTTTGCTTTTAATTTTTGTTTAGGAAGTTTTGTGAAATATAGACATTTAAATTTTATGATAATCATGTCAACAATTTCCTTTGTAATGTTTTCATACTTTAAAGAATAAATAATGATTATGTATATAGTCATCACATTTTTCTCCTTATTTTGATTTTTTCTTATATCTTTTATTCCATTATTCCATTTGTAATGTTCTTTAGCATATAATGTGAGTTTAGGATCCAAAATTTGTTCTTTGTTCAAATAGAAATTGATTCAATATTATCATAAATTTATCATAAATTAAAATTTAATAATATGAGACTGTATTCCTGAAAAGTTCATAATACTTCATTCATCTTTCTTAATTCTGTGTCCTTTGCTTATCATAGCTTGTTGATATGTTTAAATATCTAATAAGCAAAAAATGCTCTCGTTAATCTATCTTTTAACTTTTTCATAGCCATTCTTTTTTTTGTCCTTCTTTTTGGAAAAAATATATAATATTCCATCAGAGATAGTCTATCTATCTCTGTCAGTTCAGTTCCTCTGAGAAAAAGGTACCAAGATGGGCTCAAAGATACAAAAGATTTATTTGGGGAAATTCCTGTGAATGATAAAGACAGAGGGAGCAGGAGTTAGGCAGAGAATGTCTTCAGAATGCATGCAGGTCTGACACTTGTGAAAGGAGAGAGGAATGGAGGAGGGTTGGATAGGAAGAATCCCAGTCTGCAGTATAACTCTGAGAAAGTCTTGGCCAGACCAATAGGGAGATTCGGAACAAAGATTTCCCATTACAGGAGGCCTACACTGGGCTAGACTGACCTGGCTCTAGTGCTCTAGCTGTGCTCAGCCATGGACTAGATGCAGCCCAGGTAGCAGTGGCTTCGAAGTAAGCACTGGTGGATCACGAAGAGGCAATGGTGAGAGGCTGTCAGCTAACTACACTCCTCACAGCAGTTTCTCTCTTGAAGAAAGAACTTAGTAGTGCATTCCCATGGCTGCAACATCATCCTTTTGAAGTTCCTTCAATTTCACACCATTATCCATAACAAATGGCTGCTCTTGCATCCATATTTTGCACTTTCTTTCTCCTAATGCTTAAAGGGATGTTTTTCCCACTGTATGGTGTCATTCTTTCCAGTTGTCTTCTGTGGAAGTCTTGTGTACATCACTGTGCATGTGGCTCTTGAAGATAGTAGTTCTGGGGCTGGCCCTGTGGCCAAGTGGTTAGATTCTTATGCTCCACTTTGGCAGCTGGGATTTGCTGGTTCAGATCCTGGACATGAACCTATGCACTGCTCATCAAGCCATGCTGTGGAGGCATCACATATAGAAGAGCTAGAATGACTTACAACTAGGATATACAACTATGTACTGGGGCTTGGGGGAGAAAAAGGAAAAGAGGAAGATTGGCAACAGATGGTAGCTCAGGGCCAATCTTCCTCACCAAAAAAAACCAAAAAAGAGTTCTATTTTTACCCCATCTCTTCAATTTTTCTCCCTCTCTCCACTTCTTCCCAAAAGTATTTGTGTTCCGAGGCTCAACAATGACAACAAAATAAAAACAAAACATCATCTCCTTTCAAAACATCACTCCAACTGAATACTGTTGACTTTCACATTCTACAAGCCTCTCACCTCCTACTTATAGCCAAGCTTCTTGCAAGAGCAAACTACATTCATCCTTTGTCCTCCTCTACTTTTTACCATTTTTTGCCCCACTGTATTCTTTCTGTCTCTGCTATTTCCTTAAAACTTGTTCTTCCAAAATCACCTGTGACACTGAACTGCATTACTGCCTTTCTTCTCTTTCTGCTTCCTGATTTGGCAAGTTCAGTCCATTATACTTTCTAACTATCTATTGACTATATTTTATAGACATATATACATATTCCTATGTATGTTTATATGTGTGTTTGTATGTGCACACACACACATATTTCCCTCCATCCTCACTGTTATTACCTTTTCCAAACTATTTTACTTCCTACTATATGGATTCCTGCAAAAGCCACTAGCGGAAGCATCTTGAACCAGTATTAAAGTTATTGAAAGATACAGTTGAGGCTATATTTGAAGAAGTAAAATGAAAGGGATTAATACATAGCAAAATGTTCCTAAAGTTTGTGAAATTATGGACTTGAGAGGTGCAGCTTCAGAGTAAAGGAAGGCAATATCTGTTCTAACACAAGAGAATGATGCAGACTTTGGTATCAGGAAGATTCGGGTGTACCAATACAATGCCTTTTATCTTATTTGGAGTCGTGTTTTAGGATTGGTGACCAGGTTTCAAATTGCTGCTGTGCAATGTGTAAGAGTGAGGGAGTGCATGGGGGGTTGATGACCTGGAGTGTGTTTGTTCGCTCTTCGTTAGTATGTGATTTTTTCTAAGCCAATTTGGCTTCTTGGTGCAGACAAGAAGAAATCAAATGGTTGAGTTTATTGAGTTGATTTTTCTAATCTTTTCTTGGGGACTTTATATTTTGCTCCTTCTAATACTGGAAGACATGCTTTATCTGTGGATTATGTCAATAATTCTCTAACTGGTCCTTCTTTTCCACTCACCTTCTTCTAAAACATCAACACAGCAAACATGGATTGTGTAGAGCCTTGTAAACCAAACTGTAGAAGAGGCCATACTACTCTCTTGCTTGAAATTTTCAAACGATTTTCTTTCCTTTACAGAATGATCAGACTCTTTAACAAGACTTACAAGACCCCACGTGAACTGGTACCTGATATCTTTCCAACAACATATTCTACCAATTTCTCTCTTACTACAATTAAGCAACACTTTCCTTCTTTCTCTTCCTTTCCAAAGTTTCCATATGCCTATCTCCTTATTACGCCTTTCAAATATCATCTACCCAGGAAGACCATCCCAGGCCATCTTGTTCTACTCATTCCCTATGATCTTTTCCTGTTTATAGTTTTGCAGAATTTATCATAAATAATTTTATCTCATGTTTCTGTTTAATTATCTACCTACTTCACTATAATGCTGATTTCAAGAGAACAAGATTTTGTTCACCACTGTATTTCTAAAACCCAAATCAGAGAAGACATTCAATAGATGTTTGAAAATGTTGAATGAATGATAACAATATTATTAGGATCTCAAGCTCATCCTTGAAAATAAGAACAAAAGACCACCTACAAACATATTTTTATGTCAGGAACTTTTTATTTAGTGTTTCAGTTAATTGTTATAATAGTTTTGCAAGAAAAGTACCATTGTCTTCAGTTTTCAAATCAGGAAAATGACATTCAGAGGAACTGTAAGTTCCCCTTTGTCACCCAGCTAGCTGGTCACAGAGCAAGGATACAACCCCAAATCTTCTAAACACAAATTCAGCACTTTTTGAAACATACTGACTTGGACTCTGTGCATCCAATTATTGCATATGAAATTAACATTGGCTTTATTACTAGATGACAAAGCAGAAAGGGATAAGAAGATTTCTGTTGGAGCCACTAATGACCACTGGTTGTTAGCCCCATTTATCTAAGGGATGCAAAACATAGAAATTTAGTTTTTATTGTTCACCCAGTGACTTATAGTATCATAGTTAAAATGGCAATCCAGTGGAAGTCTTATTTGGTTGATCATACTTTCTATAAGAAACTATAGTAAAAAAGGTAATATACTTCAACCAATAATTTTATTTCATATTCATATGCTTTTTACTTTGTGTTTTTTAATAATGTTTAATCCATATATTCTCTGAAGCAAATTTGTTTACACACACACACACACGCACCCCATCCCTAATTCCTTCCTTCAATACAGAAGAGTCTTGTTTTGTTTTGTTTTGTTTTAATTTCTGTAGAAATGGAGCATAATAGTTCTAAATGCATGAAAATATGAAGAATGGATTGTTTCTAGTATAATTTTGCTCCTGTGACATGCACATTATTTCTATAACCTTTGCGTTATGTTCATTGTTAGCATTATAAATAGTTGTTAAGATTGTTTGTTAACTAAAAATTGCAGCTAAATTATAAATCACTTTAAGGGGGTGCTTTTTATGCACAGTAATGAAAGCCTTGTAAAGACAATTCAGGGACGTGCATTCTATATAAACACTTAGTGTTGGTACAAACTTTCATCGCAATTTAATGGTCTGCTGAAGTATAAATCTTCAATTAAGACAACATTGGTCATTGAGGACAAACAGTTATAGACTTAACTCCAGTTTATTCTATTTATATGGCTGTAATTTCTGTCATTTAAAATTCTTCCTTTGATTTGGGTCTGTATCTCGAATTAGTTATAAAAATAATCAGCCAAAATACTCTAATTTCTAAATTCTAAATTCTTGATATCAAAGTATATCTTATCCCATTATAAATATCTTCGCCTTGGGAAAACTTGCATCTCTCCTCTTTCCCACTAATTCTCATGCACACAGATGCAAATGTAAAATGTCCTAGATAAAATTATGATGTAGATGAAGTTTGTCATTAAAAACAAACAGGAGCAAAAAATCATATTTTTTATAAGTATAGTGGAAATGCTTGTGTAATCGAAGGCAGAAATGACATTGAGCCTTAGCAAGAAACTGGTATTCTATACTTGAAAGCCAACAGATCTCCCTGAGTTTCAATTTTTCAGTTTCAATTTTTCTACTTTCTGCATATTTGCTCCATTTTCCTTTCTCCGCAGACCAGCATTTTTTGCTTCTTGGCCCGAAGAAGTAGAAACTGGTCCATTAATAGCTTCCAGGTTTCTATCACCTTTATTTCATAGGCCAGCTCATGGGATGAAAAGTGTGGCATTAATGCGCACTCCCTCATGAGATGTAAAATACTTTAATTTGTTCTTCATTGGAATATCTTTTCATTGGAAATGTCTGTTCATATCTTTTCCTCACTTTTTCTGCAGAGTTATTTTTGATTTATGGAGTTCTCTTTATATTTTCAATATTCAAATACTTTATTGTATATATGAATTGCAAATATTTTTTCTACTCTGTGGCTTGAATTTTCACTTTTTAATAATATCTGTTGATAAGTACCATTTTGTAAATTTCAGTGTAGTCTAGTTTATCATATTATTTTCCTTAGAGTTAGCAAAAGTTGTGATCTTTAAAAAGTAAACTTTACATTTGTCAGAACTCATGAATTTTACTGTGTATGAATTATACCACAATACAATTGATATCCCCACCCCACTAATATACATTTACGATGTAAATCTATTTATTTTTATTTTCCTTTGTTGTTGCTATTTTCTAGAAGCATAATACTCTACTTCTCACATTTATTTATACACTTCACATATAATTGATCTTTGTGTGTGTAAATGGTGTAAGGTAGGGAACAGTGGATATATATTCCATTGATTCAACACAATTTACGTGACGACTTCTCCCACTGCTTTGAAATGCCACATATGACATAAATTAAATGCTGTATTTCATCAGTTTATTCAGGTTCTCCTTGCACCAATAGCACACATTCCAATTAATGAAGCCTTAAAATAAATCTTGATATCCACTAAGTTAAGTCCTTTGTCAGTGTTTTACTTCATCAGTACTGTCTTGGGTATTCTTGGTCCATTCGTTTCCATGTAAATTTGAGAGTAAACTAAACAAATTCCAACACATACACATACACAAACATGCATGCAACACACACCTACGTTGTTTATGTTTGCATTGAATCAAATCTGTAGATCAGTTCTTTATAATACTGTCCCATTTTATTCATGTACATGACATATTCTTAAATTTTTAGAGAAAATCTTTAATTTCTCTCAATAATATTTATGGATTTCTGTATAGAGGGTTTTTTTTTTTTAAATTCTTACAAGCAGACTTATTCATAGAAATCTCTTGGTTTTTTTTAAGTAATTGCAAATGTTATTATATTTTAATATTTTATTTTCTTATTGTTTCTTCAAATGCAGTTGATTTGCGTATATTGAAACTTTATGAAGTGACCTTACTATATTGCCTTTTACTTATTTATTTATTTATTTATTTATGTATTTATTTTTTTGAAGAAGATTAGCCCTGAGCTAACATCTGCCACCAATCCTCCTCCTTTTGCTGAGGAAGCCTGGCCCTGAGCTAACATCCGTGCCCATCTTCCTCTACTTCATATGTGGGATGCCTGCCACAGCATGGCTTGACAAGCTGTGCGTAGGTCTGCACCTGGGATCTGAACCAGCGAACCCTGGGCCGCCGAAGTGGAATGTGTGAACTTAACTGCTGAGCTACTGAGCCGGCCCCGCCTTTTTCTTATTTTGACTTAGATTTTAGATTATGGACTTTTAGTGTAACTAATCACGCCATCTGCAAATGATGACAGTTTTCTTTCTTTCTTTCAAATTCTTATATTTTTTTCTTGCATTTAATGAAACATCAAATATAACATATTATAAATGCCAAGAGGCATTCTTATTATACTTTCAGCTCGGATAAAAATATTTTTTCTTATTTCATCATTAACAACACTGTTGAAGTCAATTCATTCTATTAACTATGCTGTTATTTTCAGGTATCTATTTCCAGATAGTGATTATTATGCTAATAAAGTTCCCTCTAGTACTAGGTTGTTAACTATTTTTGTGTAAATTAAATTTTGAATTTTATTACATTCTTTTTCTGGTCTACTGTGATGATTATATTGATTGTTTTGATTTTGTTGATATGGGTATTGTACTGTTTGATTTTAAATGTAAAACCAAATGTCTTAGATAATGTCTTGAAATAGCAGTGACTGAAGCAAGGTTTAAAGCACTGAGTCTTTGTTAAGGATGAATAAGACCAAGCAGTGAGAGTGATGAGAAAAAGGGAAAGCGAGGCAAGGGAAAGCTTAAAGCACTGTGATGCAATGCGTTACCTAATTGGCTTCCACTTCCCAGTCAGCCAGGAAGAGGCCCGGAATGTCACTCAGCAGATCTGTTTGCTTGGAGCACATGCTTTCATGACTTGATGAAAGAGGTGTCTGCAAGGCAGACATAAGAGTAAATTTACTTTTCACTTTGTGGTGGAGTACATTAATCTTTAAAAAATACCCTAATTCTTTTCAAACTTTCAAATTATATTTGTTAATTTTTACCAGTATAGATTTGTATTTTCAGATTTTGTTCAATGTACTATCAATTGCTACTTTTAAAAACTACTTTGAAAATATCTTGCCCGAGATTTGATCAGTCAGATCACTTTTTAGCCAGTTTCAGTGTCATTTTGAATCTTTTTCATCATTCTTCAGGCAGTTTCCAAATTAGGGGCACAAGAAGATCTGGATCATCTTGATCTGTCCCTGCCGCAGTCCTGGAATTCGTCATTTTTTCAGAGTTCTAGTCCCTTTTAGTGGAGAATGGTATTTAAACACCAAGATCTAGGCACTAGGTATGCTCATCATGTTGGTCACAACTTTAAAGACTGGACCCTTTGCCCTATTTAGCACTGAACTCTAATTATTTTCCTTTTTGGTCTGAAACTAATGAAAGCTCTATTCAGCTTCTCAGCCACTTAGCCACCAGTTTTTCTCAGTTTCAGGCTTTCAGTTTTTATTTATGAATGAATCAGTAACTGACTTCTTCAAGTACTATTTAAGATAAAAAGGAGATGTAACGGTTACTGTTATTTGGTGTTTAACACACTTTGAAAAGAACAAGAACATTTCCTTTCCGGGATTGTGTGTGTCTGTGTGTTTGTGTGCGTGTGTGCACGTACATAGACTAGTTAGTAGTAGAAATTTATAGTTACTGAGAGAAAGACAGAGAGAGAAAGAGTGAGGAAGTTTGACTTGTTAGTCTTTACTCTGTGTATTTGATAACTTCTGGAATTCTTTCAAAAGAACAAAAGCATCCAAGTCGTCAGGTAAAGCTGAATGAATCAGAGACCTGAGTTCAAATGTTTGTTTTGCTGATTATAGACTATGTCTCCTTGAGCCTCTACTTTTTGTATGAGAATGGTATTTATATCAACTTCCCGGAGCCTCACATGTTATACATGTTAAATCAATATATGCTTATTTCCAAGTTGACTTAATTTCACACAAAGTCATTGATGAGAAAGAGGAAGAAAATAATACAAGAGTATTTGTAACTGTGGGTGGAATTTAAGTTGTGGAATATTTGCATGGAGAGGAGAAACATCAAGTACTTTGAAAATTAGTACATCTTATTTTAATATTTTTGCCAAGGGTCAGCCTGGAATTCTCTATGGGTTGTATGCATACTAATAGGGTACTTTTAATAAACAGTAAGTTTTTCAAGTCTGCAAAGAATAGGAGCAGTGAGGGTAACATGATAGATTACACATCTGTAGTTTGGATGAATCGGTTTGTTAAATCAAAACACAAAGGTAACCAACTCTTCATTTACTTCTAGGCTTACTCTACAGAACACAGCGTCTCAGCATTTTGCACTGTCTTTTCCAACTATGCCTCGATCCTAAGTCTTTGCCCTAGAAACGCTCTTTGATCCTCACCAAAAATGCACAAAAACAATTAACCATTTCATAAAGAACATAAGCTATTCAAAATAACCCTGACAAGACTTAAAATTGCAATGATAAACTTCCTGGTAGAATAAAAACTGACCGAAGAATCCCATGTAATTAGTGATATTAAAAACTACAAAAGAATTATCTGATAAAATAAATTTGGTGGTTATAATCAGTACAAAATAAAACAGGTCCCTCATAAAAGAATAAAAACTATTATTGACTACTATAAATGGAAAAAAAACCACTTCATAATATTTTATTCTGCCCAGTCTAGCCAGAAAAGATCTGACTTCAAAAAAATAATGATCTAAAAAACGGTAAAAGTAAAAATTGTTAAAATTTTGTTATGGACATACATTGATTAATCAAATCTCCATTTTAAAACTCTCACTGAAAGTAGTTAATCTCTGGTTAAAATAATTCCGACTCACACAGAATAAGAATAGAAAATTTTGGAAATGTTTGTTAAATATTTATTCTCTAACAAATTTCATTGATTTAGCATCATTCTGAATATTTTTAACTTATACCATTTTACATATGGAGAACCTGAAGTCTGATTATATCTAAGTTCCAGGTAAGAAAATGTTAGCAGAACTCATGACTGATTAATAGTGAGCCACTCTTAAAATGCACAGATTTTTGCACGTAAATGTGAAAGATTCATTTAGAGTGACAATATTCTGCTCTCTAGGAACAGAAGAATAAGATGAGATCTCTGGATTTTTGACATCTTCCTTTTTTTGAGGAAGTTTAGCCCTGATCTCACACCCACCACCAATCCTCCTCTTTTTGCTGAGAAAGATTGGCCCTGAGCTAACATCTGTGCCCATCTTCCTCTATTTTATATGTGAGATGCCTGACACAGCATGGCTTGATAAGCAGTGTGTAGGTCTTTACCCAGGATCTGAACTGATGAATCCTGGGCCGCCAAAGCTGAGTGCATGAACTTAACTGAGGTGCCACCGGGCTTACTCCAACGTCTTTCATATTTTAATGATTGACTTTCCTTGAGCAACCAAGGAAGATACAATGATTATACTTATAAAAAACAAAATATTAGATATATAAACACAAAGAAAAATGTGTCAACCTAATCATAATTTCATGAAAACCTTAAAATAAAATAAATGATCATATAGTAATAGATTTTAACAAACTCTGAGATTTGTTGTATTGCCTGGAACAAGCATTATTGCCAATTACATATATTTCTTAACTCAATGAGCTATGACTAGAAATGGCTAAGACCAAATTAAATCCTGCCTTCTATCTCTTATAATTAACCTCAAGTGTTGAACTGTCATCAGTACCTGTTATTCATGCTTACAAATATTAACCTGTAAAAGAAGGACATTAATGAATTTCTTTTAGTCTGCTTTTATTTGGGAATACATAATGATAAGAGACATTCTTCTGAGCAATAACAACAGCAAAAAGAAAAAAAGGCAATTAATCAAAATGTGAATTTATTGAAAGACAGAACTGGAAGCAACACAACTCTATTGGTACCTTAATTACTAATTATCTCCAGTATCTGCCTAATAGGTAAAAAAAGCTCTAATTTACAAGTAATACAAGTACTCATTAGATTGTACAATGTGTGATGCCATTTCTACGTTTGAAAATTTCATTCAGAAGAAATGGCAACATTTTAAAGTCTTTAAAGCCGTCTATACCATATATAACTCTATTTCTTTCAAATGTTTTTAAAACCTATTATAAATACATTAATGCTGCATCTTTATGCTAGTCCTGTAGTTGGGGATGTAACTGAAAATGAGTTTGCACTCTGAAAGTGTTAAACACTTTTAGTAGCTCTTTTTCTTTGCATTTTGTTCCAAGTTAAAGATTTAATAAATTTATATCAGTCATTACCCATCGTTCTGCCTATGTCAGTCCTTTTACTTAATCTTTGATCTAAATTTTATTGGTTTCATAACTCAGCATATACTATGAGAGTAAGAGATTATATTATCTCCATTCTAAGTTTAAAATAAAAAGTGACAAATGGGCTATGTTTACTAATGTTGCTACCATCAAGGATTTGTAAATCTAACCAGTCTAATATTGAGCCCTGCAAGCACTTTATTCCTCAGCAACTTTTCCTTGCTTATATGTACAAGGATAGAAGATGAATGGTGTTATTTGTTTGGTGCCCTTAGGAGGAAATTAAATATTTACTCGAAGTATGTTTTTTACCTCGATAACAAATCCAATAAACAAGTGCTTTGATTAATGAATATTAGCATTTCTTATTGTAAGATGTATGGATTACTTATAGCTTGAAGGCAATTTTAGGCACAGCTTTGTCGGGGAGGATGTGGCATTTGTTTTGTCTTTGAAGATTTTAAGAAAAGTTTTCTGGGACAGGAGAGAAAAAGCTGGATTCATTGACATCTTTTGGCTAAGTGACCTTGGATAAGTCATTCAATGTCCTTAAAATCATTTTCTTCATTTCAAAATTGGCATTAAATTATTAATACGTAACACATCCCGGCATTGTAGAATGCAAGGGAAAACATTTACACACTACATATAATATGGCATTATTATGTTTAAGGTGCAAAATAAGCAATGTTGCCTGAGTGGTTTTGCTTGTGAACTCTTCCATGGCTTAGTAGTGTGCATTTTCTCTCCCTTCTTTGACTTTATATTTCACTTATGGACATATAACTCAATATCTTTTGTAGACAACTTTGAATTGTTTTAATAGACCATCTATTCATTAATATTGTAACAGCTTTGGCAAAGAGAAGGACTGTTATTTCATTATTATTATTAACATCATCATTATTATTTACTCCTCGATTTTGTAAAAGCATTATCAGGATTTCTAAAGGACATGCAATTCAAATCTTGCCTCTACCGATAACTGGCAATATGACTTTGAGCAACTTACTTATCAATTCTTTGAGCAACTTACTTATCACTTGCTGTCTTATAAAACGGAGGTGATACCCACCTTTTAGGGTGGGTGTGAGAGTGAGATGAGAAAATTTGCGTTCCGTAATTCCTTCCAGTGTATCCTGAATTAATGAGTGTACTTTCCATTATACATATTTCAAAAATTTCTTTCGAGTCTAGATCATAACTGAGGAGTTATGAGAAAGGTCGTTTCCTTCAATAAATAAGCTAGAAGACTAAAAACTTTCTAATTTATTGGCCTGCTTATTTCAAGGAACATGGAGATAAACCAAAAAGCAAACTAAAAAATAATGAGATAATAGTAGATTGACTCTGTTGTCCCATACCCAGAAAGAGGTACAGATTAAAAAGTAGAGATCGTTTTTTTCTTGAAAAATTCCTGCTGAGTACTTGAGTCTTTTTGTTAGTTTATTTTAAAATTCGAAGTCCAAACTCTTATGGCAATAAAATATTAGGAGGATTCAGTCTTAGAGTAGATTCATGAAAGAAATGTCTTCACATATGCTGTTTTCACTGTGGTTTCCTTACAGAAGCTATAGCCATGTTTTCTATGATTCAAAGCTTTATTAAATGATATAACTTGGTTCTCAAAAATACACTCTGTTTGACTGAAATACTCTAAGTAGAACAAATTCTGTAATGGATGTATAAAACTGGAGGCAGCTCAACTTTATCTGGGATCCTTGGCAGCCAGTGGGATTTTTAATAGACTCCATGCATTTACATCTGCATAGTATTTAGCTGAGTCCTAAATACAAAACGCAATGCTATTTTCCACAATTTTTCAATATTACTTTTGCTTTGGTAAACTAACTATATACATTCTACTAGCAGGGTTATTGGGGTGAGGGGTTAATTCTTGGAGAATATAATATAAAGCGTAAAATCCATCATATTATATTAACTGTAATTGGGTTTTGTCTTAGTCAGCTCAAGCTACTGTAACAAAGCACCACGGACTATCTTAAACAACAGAAATGTATTTTCTTGCTGTTCTGGAGGCTGAGAAATCCAAGATCAAGGTGCTGGCCAATTCGGTTCCTGGTGAGAATTCTCTTCCTGGCTTGCAGAGAGCTGCTTTCTTACTGTGTCCTCACGTGGCAAATAGAGATCTCTGGTGTCTTTTCCTCTTCTTATAGGGCACCAGCTCTATCGGATTAGAGCCCCACCCTTAGGAGCTCATTTAACCTTTATCCCCTCCTTTCCAAGTACAGTTCCTTCACATTGCGGGGTGGGGCCTCAATATGTGAATTTGAAGGAAGGATACTGACATTCAGTCCCTGACAGATTCCACGAATTCTTTGTTATCCTACACACTAGTAAAGTGCATCAAATACCTATGTATTATAGTTTGAAAACTTTTGGTTTTATTTGTATTTCACCAATTATTTATTTAATGCTGACTATCCAGGCTCTATTACCACTATAATAAGGGGAAATAACCTTTTATTTCAGAGGGGGCTTCCAACAGCTGAAGAGGAATGGAGAGGCAGTGGACAGAAGAGGAAATAGCATTCTCAGAGATACAGATAGCAATGGTACAATGAGGAAAATGTAACTAATTTCTATGAGTATCTTGCTGATAATTTAGAGCAGGACCATTTGATAAGAGTTATCTGCCAAGTTTTTGCATTTTCTGTTTTTAAGAGCAACTGTGGAAAGCCATTTATCTTGGAATCTAGCAATAAGTGCATCTAAACAAAAGAATTATTCCAATGTTATGTTAACTGACCATTATTTTAAAAGTTAGCATAATAATAACAGAAAAATGATGAGATATAATGTATTTCATTTATCAGCCAGCAGTAAAATTGTTAATTAATTACCCAACACAATTTTCTGGTGCTAAGATGCAGACTTGTAAGATGGAGAACTAAAGTGGGTAAAACACTATTTTATTAATTCTGAGAAAATCTGAAATTTATTGAGCTGAGTTTCTATGTATGAGACAATGTGTTCAATGAATTACATATATTAGCTCATTCTAAGTTTGCCATAACTCTATAGAGAGATAATGTTATCTCCACTTTACAGATGAGAAATTTAAGCCTCAGTGAGATTCCAGAATTTAACGAAGGTCCCTCAACTAATAAGTGGGATTTCAGTCATATCTACCTGACTTTAAAGTCCACTCAATTTCCATTACTCTACCTTGCTCCTCTTGAGAGAGGGGCTTAGGTTGTATTAACTTACATCATGTAATTGATTGAGGACTTTAGTTCAGTTGCCCTCTGTGGAGAGACTTATGTGGCACCAGCCTGGAACATTTGAAGAGTGTCATCGGAAACAAAGTTGGCAGAGGGGATAAAATGGTAACTGCCATGGTTCTCTTAGTCTTGTAAGGAAACGAATGACAACAAGCCACTAATGATCTTTCAGGTTCTTTCTTGTGACTTCTGTTTAGGTAAACTAGAAAGAATTAATTGTCTCTCTAACAGGACAACTTCTGATCATTTTAAATGTAAGATATTTTTCCCTAAAGCAATATATTATTATCATTGTGAATGTTAGATTTTTATTTTAAAAAGTACATTGAATTTCAATTTCCTTAAATATTATTAGTACTCACATTGTATACTATTTGTGAAAATTGTATAAAAATTAAAACTTTATTGATAATATATGAACATTTTTTAGCATCCTTGTATGTTTTAGAATATCTGCAACCTTTTGGGTTCAGGGTTTGGGGACTGTGATAGACACAATCTGAGTGACTCCCAATGAGTCATACCTTTGTATAACACCCTCTTTTTGAGTATAGAACATGTAACTGGCTTTCTAACCAATCAAAGTTACCACTCACTAAGTCTATCACATCGCTCGATTACAAATCTTTTCCAGGATTTAATCTGATCTGTTTGATAGTTTTCTTGCCTGCCTGAATGTAATTTCCATGAAGGAGGAAATTTTTGTCTGTCATGCTCACCTCTGTATTTCCTGTACTTACAGCAGTGCCAGAATATTGTTGTGCTCAGTAAATCTTGTTGAATGAATTATTTATTTGCATATTACTTACCTGTTTTGCTTTTCTGTCTAAACAATAGAATTCTTAAAAGAATAGTCCATGAGAGCAGGGTAATTATCATCTGTCTTTTTCACATTTATGTTCAATGCATCTAGAGCAGTATTTAGCACATAATAAAATATAATTAAAATTTATTCAATAAATAAATATTGCATAACAATAATAACAACACTTATATAACACCTTACATATTACAATATTGGAACATACAAATTTGCCAATATATTTACATAAAGGGCTAGTTCATATAATCTGACCATACAAAGTCTGTTTCTATCTGGTATATTTCTCATAGTAACCCAAAAAGGTAGTACTTACCAAGAAGATAAGTATTACTATGAAGGGAAGACTACAGACTACAAGTTTTGACTATAAAACTGTTGACTATCAGAGCTTTGGTCCTTGGAAGGGCAAACTTGAGAGCAATAAATCTTGGGAAATGAAGACTTGTTAAATGGAGAAAGACATGGTTACATCCTCTCTTTTTTTTCGTTGTCTTGAGTATAACCTGGACTCATCTTCCATCATCATAGCCCTGAAATGACTCTTTTCATGAAGCTACATTACATATCCTCTGTGGCCTTGGCTGTATATACCCAAATTTTTTTCTACTCCTCAGTTAATGACACACCATATCCATCTACTTACTTAGTTTAAAACCCTGCAATCATCCTTGATTTCTCTTTTTCCCTCACCCCTCCCCTCCATCCTATCAGTGAGTACCTGAAGCTCTGCCTCTATATTCACCATCTTCTCTGTTACTACTTCGGGCAAACCACCACAAACTCTCACCTGGACACCTCTGATAGCTCCCTAACTAGTTTCCCTATTCCATACATTCTCATTCACATTTCAATCAGCCACTAAAGTTATGTTTTAAACATGTAATTAAGATCATATCATTCCATTTTTAAACATCAACCATTAGATTCCCATTCTTAAAATAAAACTGTAGTCTTTCCCATGTCCTATGCTATGACACATGAGCTGTTTAACTTTTAAACCTACAGTTCTATCACGTTTATTCTCATATAATTTGTTGTATCTGCATTGGCTTTCTTTCCATTTCTCTAACATGCTTAGCTGTTTCTTCCTCTGGATCCCTGTCCCTGTTTTTGTCTCTGACTACAGCCCTTCAAGTTGTGGCTGCCTTCTCTTCATTCTGTTCTCAAATCTGATGTCATTCTCAGAGAGATCTTCATTCCCCATGCTATTTAGTTTGTGGACCGTTGGTCACACCCATCAATCATACTGTCTCACTTATTTCTGCTAATTTTCTTCATGATATTATCACTATCTAAAATATATTACTTATTTGTTTAATTGTTTATTGTCAAAATGTCAAGCTAGCTTGTCAGCCCCATGAAAAAGATTCGTTTTTGTCCTGTTCACCTTGCTATCCTGAGCATCTTGAGCAGTATCTGGCACATATAACAACAAATATTTGTTAAACAAATGAATATATAAGCTTAATCTAACGAATCCAAAGTACCTTCTCTAAAATAAAATCTGATAATGTCACTACCTGTTTAAAATTTAACACACACACACAGTGGCTCCCCATTGCTACTGGTAGAACCACTCTTTAATGTGACATCTACTATCTTTCATAATTTGTCCTGTGCCTTCCATCCATCATGACACAGCCTTAATAAACTATGTGCAATTTTCTCAATATAAGTCCAACTACATATCCCTGAATGCTGTTGTCTTGAAGAGAGACTGATTAAAGAGCTAACTGAAAATTTACCAGATCCTCAGTCTATAGAGATGTAAAACTTGAGGAATTTAAAAAACATTCAGGAGTGGCTGGCATTTCTGACTTGTTCCTATTCACATTTTTTTCATTACCACCTCCCACTTTTTTTTCCTTTCTCTCATATAAAATTTTCTTCTATTATTCCAATTAACCATTAAAACAGTCGCTTTTTCTCACAACGAGAAGGACCCACAGCTAAAAGTATACAACTATCTACTGGGGGGATTTGGGGAGAAAAAGCAAAAAAAAAACCAGTTGCTTTTTTTAATCAGAAAATTTGGGTTATTGCAAATAAATTTCAACAAAACCTGGGACCGATATTTTCCACATTCAACAATCTGGTATCCAAAGGAAATATCATCTAGCAACCAAAATTATTCAAGAGTAATTTAATCCACATTTTGTTCTTTAAAGAAATACCAGATAGAGGTGTATGTTCTTAAGGCAAGCAAATACTAAATACCTCACCTGATTAATGCCTACTTTATATCCTTCACACTGGTGGCAACTGCTCTTTAAAGTTGACTGATGTTCTCTAAATTAATGCCCATAAAATAATAGCAATCATATATAAAATACTTACTATGTGCCAAGCACAGTTGTGTTCTAATCATTTTACATATATTCATCATTTAATCTTTATAATTCTATGAAGTAATTATTTTTAGAGATAAGAAAGCATTTATTTATTTGAGTTTTTTTGGTGAGAAAGATTGGCACCGAGCTAACATCTGTTGCCATTCTTCCTCTTTTTGCTTGAGGAAGATTATCGCTGAGCTAACATCTGTGCCTGTCTTCCTCCATTTTGTATGTGGGATGCTACCACAGCACGGCTTGATGAGTGGTGTGTAGGTCCACACCTGGGATCTGAACCTGCTAAACCCAGGCCGCCGAAACAGAATGTGTGAACATAACCACTATGCCGCTGGGCCAGCTCCACAAGCATTTATTTAGTACATTCTCTTCTTTCTTTCTTTGGTTGATTGTTGTTGTTTGGGATAAAAACAAAATGGAAGAAATAGCTTATGAATTCAAAAACCTTAAAACTTCAACTGACAATGTTATAAAGTCATGCATATATTTTCATTCATCCTCTCACCACCCTTATTTATAATCAAATATTGGATTCTATTGTGCAGACTCAAAGGAAGATGGTGATCCAGTATAGTGTGCCCAGGCAAATGTCTTTTTAATTGAAACAGTGCCAGCCATGAAGTCCCTTAAGGCAACAGATGATAAACCCTTCTCAGGCATGGGAGGGGAAAATTGAGGCTGGCAAACAAGTTCCTGTTCAGTTTCTGCCATAAACTTCTCAATTTAACATAATTTTCTTAGGACCCTGAGTGCAAATTTCCAGTATTTTAACTCTTAGAAATTGCTTAGATACAAAATTGACTTCAGTTACATCAATGTGCTAAGACCCAAGCACCCAAAACAACACCATATGGCAGGTGGGACATTCTCTGGTCTTAGACAGCTATTTAGAAATGTGACATGTAGAGAAGCAGGTAGATAGATGAAAGGACTAGTTTAGACATTATGAGTAAAGGC
Source organism: Equus przewalskii (assembly GCF_037783145.1). Taxonomy (NCBI): domain Eukaryota; kingdom Metazoa; phylum Chordata; class Mammalia; order Perissodactyla; family Equidae; genus Equus; species Equus przewalskii. The sequence continues at coordinate 71,195,421 of NC_091833.1, read as the reverse complement.
ATTTGGAGTACCAATGACATATTAAATCGTCTTAGCGAAATCTTTGTTGGAGACAGTGGGATTCTGTGTGGCTATACTATCTACATCATTCCTTTAAGTATGCCTATGAAAATGCACTGTTTTGAAATATGCTAGAGTAAGAAATTGCATATTTATAGATGAAGGTACAGCTTTAAAATATTAAACTTACTTTAATATAATCATAATAATCTTCTAATTCTCCTTTAAATAGCCTTAAATTTCATGTTAGCTAAAATTATAAATTGTTATGAAAATTCTTTAGCAAAATAAAGTGTGAGCATACATTGGAGTGGACGCCTTATGTTTTTCTCAATTACATGAATAGTAAAGCTTTTAACATCTGATCATATGTATGAAAAAATCATATAATTCTCCTTATCATACGTTGGCAACAATGATAAGAAAAATAACTATGTTAGACTTTAATAATATCTTCCATGTCTGCAAACATATTACTCACAAATACAACATTAAAAGATATATATTATAATCTTAACTTAGTCTTAAAACTCCTTTACAAAAGCTAAATTAACATAAACAACTTAGTAAATAATCTTACTTTTTTCCTTTCCTTATGGAATAGTAATTATTTATGAAATTAAATTAGTAGACAAAATAATCTAGTTTTACAATGTTCCTATTTAGAAGTCTATACATTCAGACACAATGAATATAAGGGATGCTGTTATGAATAAATCTGAGTGTTTATGTTGACAACAAGAAATGGCAAACAATAGGAAATATTGGAGTATATGAGGAAGCCATTTGGTGTAAACCTAACTCGGCCTGACCTTGTTTTTCAAAAAGGCCCTGATGTGGCCATTGAGCATGCATTGTATATCTGCTTTAAACATTTACCATGGCAAGAATAAATGCTCTTAAGATAAAGGTGCAACTTCCCCCCACTTTGGCATTTCCTTAAGGATAAGCATCTTTCCTTAGGCTAGGAACTGATTGCTGTGCTCACCTTTGACCAACTAGCTCACCTGTGACCACCCAGCTCGAGACAACAGACCTGCCACCCTGCTGTGTCCACCAAGACAGCAGACCTACCTGCTGTGTCCATCAATTGCTGTGCTGACAGAGCAGTCTCTCGACTATTGTAAAAAGGACATTTCAATCATATGTGAAACATCCTCTTTGGGGGTATATAACCACTCTGTACACCCCACTTTTTTGGTGCCCTTTCTTCGTTCAGGAAGAAAGGCCCTGGGCCATGGTCCTCACATTTTAGCTCAGAATAAACTCTCCCAAATTTTCATTTATAGATTGGTTATGGGTTATTTTTATTGACAATATATTGACTTACAACTTAAAAATAAGGAAGTCCAGATTCTATAATCACCCACATGGAATGAAGATTTTTAACAATGATATTAAATGCATTCTAGTTTAGAAAATAACTATAATAAATATATGACAAATACATTGAGGAATTCATATTGTTGATATTTGAACACTGTGTATAGATCCCATAATATCTAAAACAACAACAATTATTATAGGTAATAAAAGCAGTAACATGATGTAATTAATTACCACTCTCAATTAGACATATTCCAAACAACGCATTTATTTGAATTAAAACAACCTCATACAGTGGGTGTTTTTGGATTTCTTAGGAGACTTTGATTGCCATCTTCATGGTTTTAAGTGTGGAGCTTAACAGTTCCAATTATAAACAAAATAAAATCAAGTTGAAGGAAACTTTGAATTATGAATCAGTAATATCCGTATTATGACAGGATTATAGTCCACAGTATTTATGAATGTGTTTTATATTTGAAAAATACCCAAACAATGCTTAGATAGATTTCATTGCTTGATCAATATCTTTCACCATAAAGATTATTACATTGTTTTATTATGACTGCAGTGAAATTTTGCTTATAAGAAATCATATTTAATGTTTTAATAGTTCTTAAATATTGTAAAAATTAGTACTGTTACTTTTCTCACATAAACATGAATATATTATGAATATATTATTCGAAAATTGCATTGTGTTTATTGTGTAAGCATCTGTGATACAATAAAAAATATATATTTGGTCTTTGTCCTCAGTTCCTGAAACAGAGCTTCTAAAACTCTTGGAATTTCCTGACTGATAGAGGTGATAAGAGCATCTTTTATTATTCATAACAAGCCCCTTTCAACCATACCTGAGTTTATGCTAACAAGGTAATTCTTAGACCCTTAGGGGCCCCTAGATAGTTTCAGGATGAGTACTGGTCTCCAGAAAGACCAAGGAATGATTAGAGGGTTGGAACTTTCAGCCCTACCCCTGACCTCTAGGATGGAGAGAGAGGTTGGAGATTGAGTTAATTGCCAATGGTCAATTATTTAATTAACCATGCCTCTGTAATGAAACCTCCATAAAAACTATGGGGTTTGGAGAGCTTCCAGGTTGGGGTTGGTGAACACATTGAGGTGCTGAGAGGGTGCCATGCTTAAAGAAGGCATGAAATTTCCATGTCCTTCCACCACTTCCATTTGGCTGTTCTTGAGTTGTATCTTTTATAATAAACTGGTAATTGCAAGTAAAACACTCTCCTAAGTTTTGTGAGTTGCTCTAGCAAATTATCAAACTGATTTGGAGTAGTCAAGAAGTATAAGAAGTTTAGGACTTATGATTGGTGACTGAAGTGGTGTGCAGTTTTGTGAGACTGAGCCCTCAACCTGCAGAGTCTGCTAACGTTAACTCCAGGTAGTTAGTGTTAGAATTGAATTGAATTGTAGGATGCCTATTTGGTGTCCAAAGAGTTGGAGTATTGGTTGGTGTGAGCAAAAATCCCACACTTTTGGGGTCCGAAACGTTATGAATAAAAACAGTTTATAGCATCTCACACTATTCATGCAAATATTGCACTTTTATCAAGAATTGGATATGGAGAACTGTTCTTGCTGTTGAAGATATTCCAAATGGAAAAGAAGACTTTGGTCAATAAATTATCATAAAATTATATTTTTAGAAAATGTCTCAGAAGGCCAAGTAACTAGTCCAAAAGGCTTCATCTAAGTTATTAGGAGAAATGTTTAGTTTGTCTAGCCTTACACGCCAAAAAAGTCAAGCTATATAGACACATTTTAGTGTGCTCACTGAAGTACAGACACAATGAATGCAGTTACTAAAATCATTATCTCTTCTCCTTGACAATATAAATTGTTTCATACTTAAGTCAATATATGACTGTTAGTTTCCAGAACCAGGAAAGCCATTTTTAAATCCCTTGAGAAACATAAGATTTTATGAATATTAAAAAGAGTCACTGTGTGAATTGTGAAAAAAAGTTAAAAAATAGAAACATTTTAACATTTTTTGAAGGGGAATATTAATCTTGTTCAGCTTAACTCAGTTGTATCATAAGTTAAGAATTGACACCCCATAATCAAATATGTTTTAAAAATTAGCCTATCACTACTATTGGTATCATTTGATTATAATGATAGAAATTTACGAAAATAAAACAAAGTGTAAACAATAAAACCAGAGGAAGGAAACACTTATTCAAAACCTCAAAAAAGATTTCTTGAGTTTAGATCTAAACTCGGTGCTTCAAATCAAGGGGAAAAGGATAAGCTCTTTAATAAATGGTCTGTAAAATTGGCTATAAATTTGAGAAAAAGACTTTAATTCCCTCCCACATGCCATATACAAAATTGAACTTTAGAAGAATTAACGAGATAAATATGACAAGCTGAACTATAAAAGAATTAGCAGAAAATAAATGAAAATATCCTGAAAATTTTGGGGGCGGAAAATGCTTTCTTAGGTAAGACACAGAATTAGAATTCAGGAAGGAAAAGACTGACAGAGGAGACTATTAACTTACAGCTTATGCGCATCAAAGATGGTGTAAACAACGCTAGGGTTACTGGCACATTGGGTTCTTGTTGTCCCTCAGGACAGAAATCAAGAAAGACGACAAACGGGAGTAGAAAAGTAAAAGTTTATTAGCTTGCGAACAGTAGAGGAACAAGGGAACCAGTGTGGAAAGAAAAAGGGGCAGGTGACCAGCTCCTTAGAGAATGGGATTGTAGGGATTTTATTAAGTCAAGGTTGGGGAGGAGGGCCTTCTTATGCATGTAGAGGTGGGGCTGTGCTTGCTCCTGCACTGTCATGTAGCATGCTACAACTTGTGATGCATGCATCATTAGCATGCTAGCTCTCCACCCCTGGCTGTGATTTTTACTATGCTAATAGGGCTACGGTCACCTTCAGACAACTCCTGGGTGCTAGGGTGCATGCGTGGGAAGTCCTGAAACAGTGGAATGTAGATCTTGGTGGTCTCTATCTGATCTCCTAGTTTGCAGATTGGTTAGGGGTCTTACCTTGTTAGGCGAGGGGCCCTGCAGATGGCCCTGTCTCGTTAGTTAGGCTGGTTCCTGTCTCACTAGTAGACAAATGACAGGCTGGAATAAGTATTTACAATGGCTATTAATTAACAGAAAGAAAATATACTTAATATAAAAACTCTTATAATGCCATACAAAAAACAGAATTAACCCAGTCTGAAAATATCCAAAGGTGATTTGAATGTGTAATTCTAAAGTAGAAACCCATAAATTCCAATAAAAATATAAAATAATCCACAATTTCACATATACTCAGCAATGAAAACAGCAGAGACATAGCATTCCAACATTTACATATGAGGAAATTTAAAAAAATTTATGCTGTTCATTTTCATTAAGAACTAGAGTTGAGATTCCAACAAGCCACTCTTCTACCACTGTTGGAGGGAATGCTAAATCAGACAAACTGAGGAAAGTGTGCATCCCTTTTGTGTCAGCAATTCTATTTCTAAAATCCATGCAACAGAAATACACACATGCACAGAGATATGTGTAGAGGAGTGTTTATTGCAACATCGTTTGTAGTAAAGGGTAAAAAAACCCCTAAAATCAATTAAAAAGCATGGTTAAAGAATTTATGACATATTCACATTATAGAATATCATGCTGCTTTAAAAAGAATCGATTAGACCTTTATGTAGACACAGAATGATAATTATGACTTGTTTTTAATTGTTGAACCACATGCATAATATAATCCTATTAGAATAAAATAGAAAATGTGCATATATATAAATGTACCTCATGCATGTAAAAAGTACTAAATGGATGTACCAATTTTTGTCTCTGAGTATAGAGTATAAAATGGTGGGTACAGATGGAGGGTGCTAGTGAAAGAGGACATTCAGATGCTAATATTATTCTTTATGTGATAATTTTAAAAAACAATGCATGTTAGTTATACATCACTTATAAGAGTAAAACCAAAAGCTCCTACCCTTTAAATATATTTTATGTTCTGTTATTATTATAATCAGAGATTCTAATGTTTGTTTAATACATTCTTATAATGTACTTTTTGCTCTTCAATTGTACAACAAATACTCTGTTCACATTTCAGAAACCTTTATATTTATCCCTTTTGAATATAAATATCTTGGCATTCAATTTCCTGAAGAAGTTCAATTTGTGTGAGAGACTCTGGGAAGATCCAGGTGAGTAAATTAAATGACCTCAATATTACATTTGATGAATTATTGCATCATTGTTTAAAACCAACCAAGTTGTAAAAAATATGATGTTACATTGGAATTCTCTGGCTATGAAAGTTTGTAATTTGTTTAATGTGTCCCTCCAACAAATATCCTCAGTCACCACCATGAGCTAAAAATGCTTCTCTATCAAACGTTTTAATTTTCTTCCAGTTTATTTGTCATAATGCTTTATCATGAACATGCCACCCAGTTGGAGCAGCATGGTTGACATTTCCTTGCTAATAGGCCAATTTGCACCAGACATTTGTGTGAGTGGAATATCAGAAGGACCAGCAAAATAATGTCTTGTGATGCTTGATATCAAGCCTGCAAAAATGAACTGACGCTAGAAAAACCTATATGCAAGCTAAATAAATATTTTTCTGTTAGTACAGAGCGCCACCCAGTGTTATAGAATTCTCTATGGAATGCTCCACAAAGTAGGCTGTTGTGCCAAGGTAGGAAGGGACAGAAATAAAACTATGCAAGCTCCATATTAACCTGTTCATTTTGAAGTTTGTTTAGCATTATTGCATATGCTAGCTTATTGGAAAACATTAGAGTGAAATAACACAGCAATAAAAAACAAAGTGGAATGGTCACTCCAATACCCATATCCTGGGAATTCTTCTCTTTTTGGATCTTTGTCCTTGAAAAAAATTCCAGGAAAATTGTTACAGTTTTATTAATTCATGGTGTGCTTCAAGGTAATTTAAGACATTGCAAAGAGATAATTCCAGAGGCCATTATAGATTCAGGCATGCTTCATGTTTCTGCATGTCTAAAATGATAACTTTTCTTTTGAATTAAATTACAGATGGAAATGAGAACGCATTTACAGAAAGAAGCAGCAGAATTTTTAGTTTTCTGTCACGGCTTTACCATAGGGATTCAATGCTGTAGTGAAATGCTATTTGGCAATTAAGCCACACAATTAGAGCATAAATATTCATGTTAAGGAAGATCTAGAAATAAAAAGTAATAAAAAAAAGACATTGCTTCATTACTTATTTGTTGAAGTGATAAAATGCAAAATTCCCTCTAAGTCCTCAGAACTTATGTAGATTTGATCAAAGTAACTGAATCTTCTAAGATAAATTACACTCTGTATTTCTCATTTAATTTTGAGTGTTCTTCAAGACTCTGCTCCACCTTATTTTACTGTCTTTTAAAATTCTGTCTCCATTGATGCCTGAAAATGTATACTTCTTGTTTTCAGCTGACTCAGGGCTTTTCTTTTGGCATGGCCTACAGTCACATCAAACTTGGAATTTCTATAATGCAATAATTTTCCTCATTAAAATTGCTTCTACTTCCAGGTTCTGGCACTGGCACTAGCATTATTTTATTTTCCTCTGCTTGAAATATGTTGGTCAGCACCTAGCAAATGTAACCTGTTGTTACTGTTCTCACCCTTGTTATTATTACTATCATCATATTTCCCTCCTCTTATTTTTATTTCTCAGGTCTTGTCTTCTGGTATACTGACTCCTTTTTGCTGTGTTTCATGGTTTGTTCTCTTTATTTGTATGCCATCATTATGATTTAGGCTCTTCTTATGTCATACTGTCATGACAATTTCTCCCTTCTAATCACTCTGTGGCTCACATCCTCTTCTTTCAATCTAACATGCGCAAAACAAAATGAATGTATTGAAAATTTTTCTCATTGTCTTTCCAAATAGACTGCAATTCCTTAAAGGTAAGAATTATGCTTTTCAATGTATACTATTGGCATTTGACACTGTGCATACTTATTTGACCTATGCGATGTTGACCATGGAGTAATTAAACAGTAACACAGAGCAAACTACTAACGGTGAGTAGAGTTCAGTGGTGCTAAGTGGGAAGCTTCATGGTGTTTACACGCTTTTGTCACTGGGGATCATTCTTTAGATGAAAGCACATGCCAATTTTTTTCCACCAAAGTTAGTTTAAAAAATGTTTCATGTATCCTGAGCAGAGCAGGAGCACAGACCTTCCTGAGAGAAACATACTTCCAAGGATCTGGTTAGAAAGAAAAAGAGAAGTATTATACAGCCATTATTACCAAGATTAAGAAGAGAAAGAATAAGGACTATCTGTGATAAATGATGAAAGATCCAGTATAAGACATATGACAAAAGACAGTAGGATCAAATACATATGCAATGGAGACTAATCAGATTCCAAAGCACAGCCTTAGTTCAACTAGTTCAGATCTATCCCCTGTTTCTGGATAAGAAGGAAATAGAAATTGTTATCAAAGCGTATTTTATTATTATTATTCCTTTTATAGTTTTTATACAGTGAAATTTACATGTTTCAATAACCATTCATTACAAACTCTTTCCTTTTTAATGAATACTTTTTTGTCCTTATGCCTTCCCTGGCTAAAAATCCTTTACAGCATATCATTACCTAGAAAAGATGGGTGTTGCTTGATATTGAGAGTCAAGGCTTTGGTGTCTAGATTGGAGGATGGAGAACAATTATTTGTGGGAAACATAAGCAATAGTGAGCGCTCAGGGGATTTCTGGTCAAGATGGCATTGTGAATTCACACTTCCCCTTTTCTTCCAAACATGACAAAACTAAAATTAAAAAAACAGTATTTTCATAAATTGATGCCAACCCTGTGAGTGTTCTAGTGTAAAGGACTTTAAGTGAGCAGAAGCATCATCACATTTCAACCACTGTAGGGTAAAGACATTGAATGGCAAGTCAGGACAAAAAACAGCTACTTGGCATAGAAATGAGGGCTGGATTAAGACTCCATTATCCATGCAAGTAAGGAGACTAGAAAAGCTTTGACCATTTCTAGGAGCTCTGACTTTCATAAAGCTGCTCATCTTGAAGAAGGAGGAAAGGAAGAAATTACCCCAGCTAAGGTCTGGGATGAACCACCCGTTAGCTCAGCAACTAGATCTAACAGCCATGGGTCATTACAGTATAGGAGTCAATATAATTCCTGATTCTAGAATGGGGTCTGGGAAGCCAGGAGGAGGCAGATTCAAAACCACTGGACAAAGGTGGAGAGAGGGAGAAGAAAGAGAGAGAGGAGGAGGAGGGGGAGGAGAGAAGAGAGAGAGAGAGATTTTCCATGTGAGATTTTTGCAAATACTCCAAGCATGTGAAGAAATGAATCCTAAAAAAACTGGCCAGCAAAATCAACAATAGAGAAATAGGAGCAAGTCAATGAAAGGCAGACATTAGAGCAATTTCAAAATGATTTTAAAGTATGTTGCAGATCCTAAAAGAAGACAAGGGAAAAAATAGTACCCCTAAAAACAGTACAAAATTATGAAAGACAGACAGACTCACATAAGAACTGAGGGATATTAAAATCAAATTATAGATCTTGGATATTAAAATAGAGTAACTGATATAAAAATATAACTCCCTAGAGCACCATAATCTTCAGACTAAACACAAAGAGAGATGTATTGAATGGGAAGAGTGTCTTGAGAAGTTCACCTGGAATGCAGCATAGAATGATAAAGAAATTAAAAATGAGAAATTGAGAAAATAGAGAATATACTTATAATTCAACCATAGCTAATATGGGAGGACGGTAGGTGGAAAAGCCTATTTAAAGTGAAAATGCCTAAGAATTTTTCAGAATTGAAGTACACATAGACTGCTAAAAGGATAAACACAATTAATTCAGCCCTAGTTCATTGCAGTGATACTGCAGAACATAGTGAAAAAAAAATCTGGAAAGCTATCAGAGAGAGAAAAGAAAAATTGACTAGAAAGGAATGATAAATATTCTGAAAACAAGCTTGTCAACAAAAATGGAGGGCAGACAACCATGGAATACTATATTCAAAGGACTGAGAGGAAACAGATCCACACAGGGACACGTACTGATCAGTTTTGGATATGTCAACTGTTAAGACTTATTTTATTTGGCTTCCCTTAAATGAAAGAAAACATAAACAAAAAAATATATTTTTCCAAAAATTATTCCTTATATATAAGTAACACAGTATTTAGAAAATATAAAACAATTTAAAAAATTGAATTACCCAGCTGTTAAATCTCGACGCTATTTATGGTTTAGAAATTTCTATTACCTTAATGGCACATTTAGAATCAGTATTCTAACATTTTCTGCAATTGAAAAAAATTTACGGAGTGATCTGTTTAAATCATAGTTACTTAGGAAAAACAGTCATTAGATTCCAGTTATTTATGGCTTCAGAACAAAATCACTCCAAACTTAGTGACTTAAAGTAACAATTTATTTTGCTCACAACTTAAGGCATAGGAATTTGGAAGGTGATTTGTTGGATGACTTGTATTGAATGTGGTATCTGTCAGCTGCGGCTACTCAAACGGGAAGATCAACTTTCGAGGCAGCCTTTTGCTTACATGTCAGGTCCCTTGGAGCTCCATAGACTTGATCTCTCCCCTTCCACGTAGTTTCGTCCTCTAAGGCCTCTATAAATGGCTTGGGCTTTCTATAGCTTGAAGAAACCAGGTGGCACTTTCAACTTCCTGTCTGGATATCTCCTTTTCTAGATTCACGAAAAATATTTTCTATTTTCCGTGTTATCACAGGTATCAGTTTCACAAAACTTTCCCCCAGTACATAACATCTTCAACATTCTCTATACTGAATGCCATTTCCTCACTGTTTTTCCAGTCTTCCCTTACAGTCTCTTTGAGACGCCTCCAGGTTCCTCTCTGTCTTATTATGGCAGCATCCTTCTTTCAGTTAACAAGTTCCATACGAACAATTAATAACAAACCACCCTGAAATGTAATCATGTAAAAGTCATTTTATTTCCCCCAAGTTCTTATGCCAGAGATCCGGAAGAGTTCATCTAGGTGGTTCATTTCTGATCGATGTGGTGCTGGCTGGAGATTGCACTTTCAACATGGTTTTTTTCTCAAATGTCTAGAACTTGATGATTCTGATCTCTGTTTCTCTGTCTCTGTCACTGTCTTTCTGTCTTTCTATCTATCTCTTTCTCTCTCATTCCACAGGATAGCTCACCCTCCATAGGCATGAACTTTCAACTTTTCACAGCATGTGGCATTAGGGTAATTGCATTTTATAAAGTTGAGCAGCTTCCAAGCGGCAAGCAGTGGAAGCTCCCAGGCTAGTTAAAGTCAACCCCTGGAACTGGCGCAGAATCATCTCTGTTCTATTCTATTGGTCAGTGCAGTCACAAGACCTACCAGGTTAAAACGGATGGAGAGATAGACTCCATATCTTGAGGAGAGAGTGACAATGCCACATTACAGACAAGCATGTCTGATAAGAGATAATATGATCTTCCTTGGAAAATACAATCTGTCACAATTATTTTCCTTTAATATAACTCAAGTATAGGAATAGCAAAATATTCAAGTAGCCAATGTCTTAGTCTGCTAGGACTACTTTAACAAAATACCACAGACTTAGTGGCTTATAAACAATAGGAATTTATTTCTCATAGTTCTGAAGGCTGGAAGTCTGAGATCCAGGTGCCATTGTGGTTGACTCCTGGTGAGGCCTCTCTGCTGGGTGGCAGACTGCCAAAGCTCATTGTATCCTCACATGGCGGAGAGCAGAGAGGGGAAGCAAGCTCTCTTATGATGCTTACAAAGGTGCTAATCCCATTCATAAGGGCTCTTTCTTCATGAGCTAATCGCTTCTCAAAACCCCACCTCCTAATACCATCTCCTTGGACATTAGGTTTTCAACACATGAATTTTGAGGAAACATAAATGTTCAGACCACATCAACAATGAAAGTTAACACCATAGCTCGCTGATATGAATGTTCTAAGGCAATCAAAATTTTCTAAGCAAACTTTGTGAAAACTGGCAGGTATTTAACAGACTTTCATCAAAGAATAACTCTAACTGGGATATTACTATGAAGAAATATTTTAGTATATAAATTAAACCTCCTATAATATAAAGTAGACAAATCTATACACAGTAAATGTAAGTTTATATAGAAAAAGAGGTATCTTGTTACAAAAATAATCTCCTAAATTACAAAAAAGAAGTAAGTTATATTAATCTTTCTAGTTTTCACATTAATTAAAACACTATTATTTTCATTGAGTTGTATGATCCCATTAAATTTAAAAAAGAATTGAAGATGAGACAATATGAATAGTTCAAAGCAGAATCCATAATCCATTTCACATCATTATTAAAATAAAAATTCTGTGGATGAGATTTTTACATTGTTATTGGAATAGCAATTCATTGGGTTTATCCAATTTAGAAGGAAAGTAGACTGCTTTCATAGTTGGAAGATGTTCTTTATGGGCTAAATGTTTATCATTCCTTAAGATATGATGTTAATGGTAGATATGAGAGTTATTTTTCTGCATTCAGAGTTGTTTTTGTTTTCTACATATTTAATCTCTTCCTTTCAATTTTATAATACATGAATATTATTTCAGCATTATTGTTTGGTTTGACTTTATCATTAATCTTAGTCATAATATATCATCAAACTGTGAAGTCACAGCAGCTGATTAATGTTACAGGGCCACTTTCCTATGTGCCCATTAAAACTCTTTGCTTTATTTTCAGTTTTCATCAATGTAGTTATTGTAGTTTCACTTAAGATTTATTCAGCTTAGTAAAATGTGTTATATGCCATCATTGGAAAAATCCATTTACATGAAATATAATAGCAGAGTAAGCAAACAGTCATTAAGAACCAATGCTTTAAAATCCTGCTTGGAATGGTTTCAAGAAAATAGTTAAAAACAGATAAATTCAATTTCATTTTCTAGGCACTGCTGCATTCCAGGTAACTCACCAAAGGAATGTGGTGATTTAATTGTCTGGATGGCACAGCAAGAGATCCTCTGAAGTTAGAGTGAAGTTGGCTCCATAGTATCTTGCTTCTGTTTCACACAAAAACACTTTCTTTGGATGCTCAGCATGATATTCAGGAAGCATAGATATGAGAGGCTAACAAAGAAGAAATACTGTTATTTATTATTCACTACTCTCCTGGGGTCTCTTGCCACTTGGAGTTAACATACTTCCTTATGAAATATTTAACTCTCAATGGTTCATTCCAGGTAAAACCAATCAGACAATGTTCATAAATCAGTAGAAAGAACATTAAAAGCTTGAGCTTTTATCAATTTAAATTTTTTCCAAAGAAATGGCTAGACAAAGGCTTTGTGAATAATTCTCAGGTACCTTGAAAAGATATCAGAATTCATCTCCAAAAATCTTTACAATCAATTCTTAAATTCCCATAGGCATTCCATTGTCAAAACATCTTTAGTAAAACAAATACTCTCGATTACAACTTGTTTGCTTTTTCAGTACTTTTTTACTCTTTATTTACAAATACTTTGAAAAGACTCTTTTTTTTTTTTAAAGATTAGCACTTGAGCTAACAACTGTTGCCAATCTTTTTTTCTTCCCTGCTTTTTTCTCCCCAAATCCCCCCAGTACATAGCTGTATATTCTAGTTGTGGTTCCTACTAGCTGTGGCATGTGGGACGCTGCCTCATCCTGGCCTAATGAACGGTGTCATGTCCACGCCCAGGATCCGAAGCAGCAAAACCCTGGGCCGCCAAAGCGAAGCACAAGAACTTCACCACTCAGCCACGGGCCGGCCCCTGAAAAGATTCTAAAACCAAGCAGGAAAGAAAACATTTACTAACCCCATGATCCACAAAAGATGCGAGGAAATCAGTGTCCTATAAGTATGTGCTTGAGAGTGCTGTTTAGTCTTCACATGCAGATTCTGGACTCGTTTTTTTCTTTTCAGCAGGGAGTCTGTGTTCAGATGTAGAATTAATAATTTTCATTCTCGTTACTAAAAAAAGAAAAAACATTTATATGTTGGCTACTGCGTTAGTTTGTGATATAACAAGTTGCCACAAATTTAATGGCTTAAAACAACATACTAATTGTTGTGGGTCAGGAGTCCAGGCAAAGCTTAGCTGTATTAAAGAAAAACCAGAACTGGACGGTAGTTAAAGCAGTAAAAACAGATTTTATCCAGGACTATTGCAATAGGGGGAAAGAAACCTCAGTATAGAACTGGACTCAATTCCAAATGCAGCATGGACAAGTGGGGATATATAAGTGTGGGGGTCATCGTATGGAAAATTACTAAGAGGAAACATCAGGGATAAAAAGGGATTCTGGTGAAACTGATGATAGGATTCTTGCTGAAGGCAGGCCAGGGTGATCAGATACCAGGGTAGGGGATAAAGAATTTGATCAGACACTGAAGGTGATGGGAAATTAAGGGTGAAGAGTCTTGCTAAATTGACCTTGCAGGACTTTTGCTAAAATTGGGCCATGCAAAGATGGACATGGGTCAAGGCCTTGTTACAGGCTAACATCAGCTCTGATATCAGTTCCCCCACGTTGAACCCAGTGTATATGGGGTTAAAACTAAAACCCACCACCCCCTTTCCTGCTTCTCTAGCTCCACTCACGTGTAAATACCTGTTTCTTTAAACTTGGACTCCTTGAGCTTTACAACTAAATGGGAGTTACAAATTGTTAAAAGCCCAGGTGGCCTGGAGTTGGAGGCACACTGAAGTTTAGCTAATCATGTGTCCTTGAAGTTTGCCAGGAAAGCTGCTGTCTCAAGAATATCAAGGAGCGGAGGCTTCCCAGACCTCAACTCCTCGACTCCCGGCGCTTGAACCCGCCTCAAACAGGAAGAGGAGACAAGAGACAACAGCGAAGAAGGACGCCCACCTGCCATCCTCCTATCTCACCCTCCCCCACCCCACCGCCTTGCTGCAAGCAGCCTCTCAAGGCCAAACGCAGGCTGGTGGAAATGCGCCGAGCTGCACAAGCTACGTTTCCCCTCCCCTATCCAAAACCCCAAATAAAAATCCCTACCCGTTCCTCATCGGGGACCTGGCAATTTTTGAGGCATGAGCCCTTGCTTTGCTCCCTGTGCCTGGCATAGTAAAAACCTTTCCTCTTCCACTCAAGACTCTGTTCTTGTTATTTGGATTGGCATCGGGTTCAGAGACTGAACTTTCGGTTACAGCCTAATTGAAAGAGGGTTCAGCGGAACTTGACTAAAGTTCGGTCAAGGAGGGCATTTTGTCAGTGACGGCCTTTGCTTATAGTCTTAAAGTGAGGCTACAGTAAAGGTTTTAGCTAGACTGAATTTTCATCAGAGGTTACACTGGGGGAAATTCCCTTCCAAGCTGCCTGAGATTGCTGGCAGAATTTATTTCCTTGTGACTGTAGAACTTGCAGTGGCCTACTTTATGGGGGCCCGCAAAGAGCGAGTGTCTGACTTTGGGGAAGGCACCAGTCCCTCTGTTAAGGACCTGATTAAGTCAGGCCCAACTAGGATAATCTCTCTCTTGAAAATCTCAAAATCAAGTGATTTGAGACCTTAATTATATCTGCAAAACCTCTTCGCTTTTGCCATATTCTGTTGGCCAGAAGAAATTCAGATTGTGTTCCCACTCAAGGCTGTGAGTCATTGGGGGTTACCTGAGGGCATGCCACCCATAGCTACCTTAGGAGAAATCATGTTTTGCAGGATGAATCCTGAGTGTGAATGTTCATAAGAGCCATTTTCTTCTATCAAAAACCTATGGTTTTTATTTCTGTCAAAAGTTGTAAGGATAACATAAAAAAACAGTCCCGATGGGCAGTATGACACATTTATCTTTGCTTATAATTAAACATCTGACAAATGTGTATGTGTAGAATTAATTAAGGGCATTAACTATATTTTGACCTATTTTTAGTAATGAGAATATTAATAATAATAATTTCTACATCAGGATATATATTTCAAAATAACAGCATCAATCACAATGACAACAATGAAAACCAAGAAGTTTAGTTCCATGACCTTACATATTATTACTGAACACAGCAAACATGAAACAACTTAGCTTTTCTTTCCTCCCACTACTTCCCACACCCACATCTGCTACACCCCAATTGAACTCCTCTGTCTTCAAAATAATAGGGTAAAAAGTATAATGTAACTTTGGATGTTAATCATGGAATAAGTCAATACATATTTTCTTTCATTCTGGCTTACACTGATTTATCATTGCTCTTATATAATGTTTATTGACATTCAAATTTAATGGTTTTAAATAGTTCTTTAATTGGGGATTTAAAAAAAAATTATTTTCTTTAAGTTACCCTGTTTTACTGTCTTACCAATAGTATGTGTGTGTGGAGAGTATGATGGCTCCCATCAGGGAATTTTGTAAATATGATTTAGCATTAGATTTTGCTCAACATTTTTTACCTTCGTTTTTCTTTTATCAAATTTTTCCCTTATACTTTTAGTGAGAGGAGGTCTTTCTGATATTTTAGGCTATTACAATCTGTTACTTTTTTAATCACTATCTCTTAGATATTTGCCATCTTTCAAAGTCCAAAATTCAGTAGGTAGAAAATATGGCAATCCTCCGTGTGTGTACATGTGTGTAAAATCAGTTTTCACCTTTCTCACTTTCATGTCAGCTAATACCTCTTCCATGCACAGCTGTTCATATATTCACATTCCGAAGTTTATTTTCCTTATCTTCCATTAGACCTTTCCCAAGCCACATGATGTTAACCTCGATAGCACTTTAAAATTGCCACTTTTAGACCATTTCTCTCTGCTGGTATCTTTTCCTCATTTGACATTTTTTTTTTTTTTTAAAGATTTTATTTTTTCCTTTTTCTCCCCAAAGCCCCCCGGTACATAGTTGTATATTCTTCGTTGTGGGTCCTTCTAGCTGTGGCATGTGGGACGCTTCCTCAGCGTGGTTTGATGAGCAGTGCCATGTCCGCGCCCAGGATTCGAACCAACGAAACACTGGGCCGCCTGCAGCGGAGCGCGCGAACTTAACCACTCGGCCACGGGGCCAGCCCCTCCTCATTTGACTTTTATATCACTCTTCCCAAAAGCACAGATTTCAGATTTCTCTCCGTACCTTGGCACCTGAGGGGGTTTCCTACTATTGTTTTTATTGTTGTTGTTCTTACATACCACCCCAAAAGGAAGAAAGTGACAGATGTTGATTATTTTTTCCTGCCAAGGCAATCTTTACTCTCTGATTCAACTAGTTTCTTTCTAACACTAATATTTTGATCTAAACACGCTTTTGAACAAAAATTTATTTACACGTTTTTTATTCACACTTCCTGGTTCATAATTTATTCCATTCCTCTTAACCGTTAACTCTGGTACATTACAGCATTCTCATATTTCCCAGTGCTCTCTCTAGTTTAATTTATACTTTTGCAGCTCTGCATACATCATTCTAGTCTTTTTCTTCAGTGTTTCTTCAAATAATTTTGCCTCTTATTCCCAATCTTCTCTTATTCTTGTATTTTCTTATGCTCACTTCAATACCTGGAATAGACAGCCAATTAAAGTATGTCAAGCTGTCAAAGTTTCCTTCAGCAGGCAAAATCTGCCAAGTTTCCCTCTACCTACAAAATTACTGACAATTTTTCTTTGCATATGTGGCATTCACTTTGTCTTCAAATACAGGCTTCTCTAGCTGAAGACCAGTCTATTGGAATCCTTACTCTTATAAACCCTGAGATGCTGTACTTCTGTGGTGCAGTTACACTATCATGCCATGGTAAATATTTTTTCCCAGAGAACCAGGAACTTATTTACAATAAAACTTTGTTTTTTAATGCAAGACTGGATTCAGAATGCTAATGATTAAATCCACATTCTGATAAATAAAATAAGGCATTGATTATATAACAATCCCATGTAAAAACACTTCTTGGAAAAAACCACCACGCAAAATTTGTAAGACTTGAAACTAAATGCATGATGATCATCAAATTTATGTTCATCATAGGCAAAATCCTTTGAAGTCATGAGAAATTTATGTATCATAAATATTCATTCAATTGTTCATTTGCTGCTTTAACAGAAATTCCCTGCTCTTATGTAACTAACATTTTTACATAGATGATGAAAACAAAAATATAAACAAATGGCCACATAAGTAAATCAAATGTGTAGTGAGCTAAGTGGTCAGAAGAAATATGGAGAAATATAAAGAAAGGGAGGTGGGAACGTGAAGTTTCAGGATAAATGGTACTTGAAAATTTTAAACAGATTTTTCATTGAGAAAGTAAAGCTTTAGCAAAGACGTAGATGCAGTGAGGGAGAAGCCACAAGGAAATCTTTGGGAAAAATGTCCCCGGCAGAGGAACGAACAAATAAAAAAGACTTAAAGTGGGATTAGGTGTTCAACAAACAGCAAGGAGGCCAATATGAGGACAGCAGAAGGAGCAAGAGAGAGTAAGTAGGAGATGAGATCAGATACATCATGCTGGCCAGACAAGCTAAATCCTTATACATCGTTCTGAGTACTTTGGGCTTAACTTTAAGTGTGATTTGAGGTCATTGCAGGCTGTCATTAGGGAAAAGAAATGATTTAATTTTATTTGTTTCAAAATTTTTATTGTGGAAGTCAATACACTACACAAAAATGTCTAAAACACAAAAAGGAAAAAATGAAAGTGATGTAATTGCTATATTGTACTGCAAACACCTATGTAAACACCATAGAATTTTGCCAGATTCCCCAAAGTCATTGATTGCCTTTTGAAAGAAACTCTCCTTCCTACACATTGAGTAATCATTATTTTGATTTTTCTGGTGATCATCCTCTCGCTTTATAGTTATACCAAATAGGTATATGTCTCTAAGCATTATCATGAAAATTGTTTTGAAATTTGTGTAAATGGGAATTAAACGCTCTCCATATTGTTGTGTGCCAATTTCCTTAACATTTCTTTTTCAAATTCTCCCACCTCATGTAGAAGAGTGTAGATGTAACTTGTTCATTTTCATTGCTCTATAAAATAGTTTGCATATGTTTTTTCTGCTTTTGATGGATATTTTTTAAAGCTTCCAGTCTGAGAGTATTATGAACAATGCTGCTATCAATAATCTTGTATACGTATCCTGGAGTACATACCACATACTTCTACTAGCTGATACCTAGGAGTGGATTTGAGAGCACAGGGTATGTAGTTTCACCTTTACGAGATACTGGCAAACTGTTTCAAAAAGTGATTTTTCAATCACATTCTCACCAGTATTCAATAGGAGATGTAATTACTCCACATCCTCAGCAGTAAACTTTATCGAATGTGATTTCTGCTGGTGAATCCATTTTTATTTATTTGTTTATTTATTTATTATTAAGACTTTATTTTCTTAGAGAAGTTTTAAGTTCCCAGCAAAGTTGAGGGGAAGGTACAGAGATTTCCTGTATATCCTCTGTCCCCACACATGCCTAGCCTCCCCCTTCATCAATGTCTCCCACCAGAGTGACACATTTCTTACAGTTGACGAAGCTACATGATACATCATAATTACTCGAAGTGCATAGTGTACATTACAGTCCCCTCTTAGTGGTGTATATTCTAAGGGTTTGGACAAATGTACAATGACATATATCCATGATTATAGTACCATACAGAGTATTTTCACTGACCTGGAAATCCTTTCTTTTCTGCCAACCCCAACCTCTGGCAATCTCTGATGATAATTTATTGCCTCCATTGTTTTCCCTTTTCTAGAATGGCATATTAACCATAGATGCTTTAAATTCCTAGTCTGATAATTCCAACATTCCTACCATTTCTGGTTCTGATGCTTGCTCTCTTTCTTCAATTTGTTTTTTTTCTGCCTTGTGTTATGCCTTGTAATTTTTTCTTGATAGCTGGATATGATGTACTGTGTAAAAGAAACCATTGTAAGTAGGCTTTTAGTAATGAGGTGGTGAGGTGTGGGGGAAAGGGAATTATCCTATAGTCCTATGATTAGGTCTCAGTCTTTTACTGAACCTATTCCTTTGGACTGTGAACTTTACAAGAGTTTCTCAGAATTTTTCTCCCCACTTAGGTGGGACAGGATGCGTAGAGTTGGCTACACCTGGATGTTTCCTTTCTTCATGTGGAAGACTAGAGCCAGTTAGAGGTAAGTATTTCCCTTTCCCAGGTCAGCTAGACTCTGATAATAACCCCCAGATTAGGCTCTGGTTAGCTAGCTTCCCCTGAGGGCAGGCAGGCATTGTGAAGAAAAACAGAGTGCTCTGGGATATTTCAAAATGGTTCCTTTTCTCCTCTTCCTGCTGGAAGCACAAGGGTATTTTTCTCTGTTATTTACTGTGAGAATCTAGTTGAGCTTCCTGAGGTAAAACTCACAAAATTGCTTGTGGGCCACCCCCTCCATGACTGGGTCCTTGTGGAGTTTTTAACTCTCAGAATTATCCACACCTAGCCTCCAAAAATTAGTCAGTTACAGTTCATATTTTCCTAGGTAGGCACTGGTCCTGACATCGGTTTGAACTCCTGAGTCTCTGCTCCAGTAAGTTGTGACTCCCTGTATTCACTTCTGTTCCCTGCACTCTTGGGGATGGTAGTTTGCCCTGTGCCCTCTGGTTTCTCACAGATCCAAGAAAAGTTGTTGATCTTTTATTCTGTTCAGGTTTTTATTTGCTATTAGGATGGAGTAATGAGTGCTAAGGTCCTTCCATGTGTAATTAGAAACCAGAAGTCTAGCCTTTTTCTTCTCCTTCTCTTTCTTTTCCTTTCCCTCTTCCTCCTCCTCTTCTTCCTTCTTCCAATTTTGGAGTGGGACTTTTGGTTTAACTTGAAGTTTTCTGGTTACTAATGAAGTTGACTACTATTTCATCTGTTTACTGGTCAATTGAACTTGTCTTAGTAAAGATCAACTTTCTTACAAAATTTTCCTATTGAGGGGGTCTGACTTTTCTTGGAGACTTACAGTTCTTTATATATTATATAATACAGGCATAGTTGTTTTATTGTGCTTCACAGATATTGTGTTTTATACAAATTGAAGATTTGTGGCAACTCTGCATTGAGCAAGTCTATCGATGCGATTTTTCCAAGAGCATTTGCTCACTTCATGTCTCTGGTTCACATTTTGGAAGTTCTTGCAATATTTCAAACCTTTTCATTATTATATTTGTTATGGTGATCTGTGATCAGTAGTCTTTGCTATTACTATTGTAATTGTTTTGAGTCACCACAAACCACACCAAAATAAGACTGTGAACTTTGTTGGTAAGTGTTTTATGTGCTCCGACTGCTCCACCGACCAACCTGAGACAGAACAATATTGAAATATGGGAATTAAGTCAATTAATAATCCTACAATGGCTTCTAAGTGTTCAAATGAAAGGAAGAGTTTCGTGTCTCTCACTTTACAACAAAAGCTAGAAATGATCAAGCTTAGTGAGGAAGACATGTTGAAAGCCAAGATTGGCTGAAAGCTGTCTCTTGCACCAGTTAGCCAAGTCGTGAATGCAAAGGAAAAGTTCTTGAAGGAAATTAAAACTGCTACTTCAGTGAACACACAAGTGCTAAGAAAGCAAAACAGCCTTACTGCTGTGTAGAAAGTTTTAGTAGTCTGGCTAGAAGATCAAACCAGCTACAACATTTCCTTAAGCCAAAGCCTAATGCAGAGCAAGGCCCTAACTCTCTTTAATTCTGTGAAAGCTGAGCGAGGTGGGAAAACTGCAGAAGAAAATTTTGAAGCTAGCAGAGGTTGGTTCACGAGGCTTAACGAAAGAAGCTGTTTCCATAACATAAAAGTTCAAAGTAAAGCAGCAGTCATCCAGAAGACCTAGCTAAGTAAACAACAGACTTTCAATGTAGACAAAATAGCCTTATATTGGAAGAAAATGCCATCTAGGACTTTCATAGCTAGAGAGGAGAAGTCAGTGCCTCGCTTCAAAGCTTGAAAGGATGGGCTGATTCTCTGGTTGGGGCTAAAGAAGCTGGTGACTTTAAGTTGAAGTCAATGCTCATTTACCATTTCAAAACTCCTAGGGTCCTTAAGAATCATGCTAAATCTACTCTGCCTGTGCTCTAAGCCTGGATGACAGCATATCTGTTTACAACATGGTTTCCTGAATATTTTAAGCCCACTATTGAGACCTACTGTCCAGAAAAAAAGATTCCTTCCAAAATATTATTCCTCATTGACAATGCCTCTGGTCACCCAAGAGCTCTGATGGCGATGAACAATGAGATGAGTGTTGTTTTCATGCCTGCTAACACAGCATTCATTCTGCAGCCCATGGATCAAGGAGTCATTTTGACTTTCAAGTCTTATTATTTAAGAAATACATTTCATAAGACTATAGCTACCATAGATTGTGGTTCCTCTGATGGATCTGGACAAAGCCAATTGAAAGCCTTCTGGAAAGGATTCACCATTCTGGATACTATTAAGAATATTTGTGACTCATGGGAAGAGGTAAAATATCAACATTAACAGGAGTTGGAAGAAACTGATTCAAACTCTTATGGATGACTTTGAAGTGTTTAAGACTTCAATGGAGGAAATAACTGCAGATGTAGTGGATACAGCAAGAGAACTAGAATTAGAAGTGGAGCCTGAAGATGTGACTGAATTGCTGTAATCTCACGATCAAATTTTAGTGGATGAGGAGTTGCTTCTTATGGATGAACAAAGAAAGTGATTTCTTGAGATGGAACCTACTCCTGGTGAAGATGCTGTGAGGATTGTTGAAATGACAAGAAAGGATTTAGAATATTGCATAAACTTAGTTGATAAAGCAGCAACAGTGTTTGAGTAGAAATAAGTTCTACTGTGAGTAAAATGCTGTCAAAGAGCATCACATGCTACAGAGAAATCATTCATGAAAGGTGGAGTCAATCGATGTGGCAAACTTCATTGTTGTTTTAGTTTAAGAAGCTACCTCAGCCACCCCAACCTTTAGTAACTACCACTCTGATCAGTCAGCCGTCAGCAACATTGAGGCAAGACACTCCACCAGCAAAATGACTATGACTTGCTAAAGGCTCAGATGATGGTAGGCAGTTTTTAGCAATAAAGTATTTTTTAATTAAGGTAATACATTATTTTTTTGGACATATTGCTATTGCACACAATAGACTACAGTATAGTGTAAACATAACTTTTATATGCACTAGGAAACCCAAAAATTCGTGTGACTTGCTTTATCGTGATATTTGCTTTATTGTGGTGGTCTTGAACTGAACCCGTCATATCTCTGAAGTATGCCAGTGCTACATGTTCTGAACATTGCCTTTGCATACTTTTAATGGTGTCTTTTTATAAATATACAATGAATGTACTCTCCTATATTATCTTCTAAGATCTTGCTGCTTTACTTTTAATATTTAGAGATCCAAATAATGTTATTTTTTCAAATGTCACCCATTTATCCCAGCATCATATACTGAAAAGATTATCTCCTCATTAATTTTCAAATCCATCTCATTTATGTAAAGCCTTCATATGTATAAGACTATTTCTGAACTCCCTATTTTTTTCCTTATCTATCTAATTTTCCTCCAATATCGCAATGTCTATATTAGTTTCTTATTGTTGCTGTTACAAATTACTATAAACTTTGCTGTTTAAAACAACCCAACTTGATTATTTTACAATTCTGTAAGCCACAAGTGTGATATTGGTCTCACAGGGTTAAAACCAAAGTATTGGTAGAATTGCCTTCCTTTCCAGGATCTGTAGAAGAGAATCTGTTTTCTTGCTTATTTGGCTTATTGGAAGAATTCATTTTTTTGTGGTTGTCGGACTGACAGCTGTTCTCAGCTTCTAGATGCTGCTTACATTTCTTGGCTCCATCTTCAAAGCCAGCAATGTTGGGTGAAGTGCCTCTCAGACTTTGACTCTCTTATGTCTCTTCTTTTATCTTCACGTCTGTCTCACTAACTCTTTTGTCTTTCTCTTCCACTTTTATGGATCTGTGATTAGATAGGGCCCAACCAGATAATCCTGGATAATCTCCTTATTAGATTGGGCCCACCTAGATAATTCAGGATAATCTTCCTATTTTAAAGTTCTTAACCTTAATCACAACTGCAAAATCCCTTTACCACACAAAGTAACATATTCATAGTCCCTGGGGATTAGAGCATTTAGGGGGCCGTTATTCTGCCTACCACATTGTCTAAATTGCCGTAACATTATAGTAAGTCTAGAAATCTGGCAGAGTCAATTCTTCCACTTTTTTCTTAGAAGAATCTTTCCTGTTCTTAAATTTTAGAATAAGTTTGTTTAGTTCTGCAAAAAATTATGCTGATATTTTGCTTGGGATTATATTGAATCTATAGATCAATTTCAGGAGAATTGGTATTTTGCACTATTGAGGCATAATCATAAACACTGTTTTTTCCCTCACAATTATTTGCCTTTTTCAGATTTTAAAAGTTTTCTTTAATTTCTCTGAACAAAGTTTTCTATTTGCCCTTAGAAATAATGTTTTTGTGATATTTAGTCCCAAGGATTTCATCTTTTTTATTTTATTGTACAAGATATTTTAAAATAAATTCCAGTTTTGACAGACTGGCTTCATACTAGAGACCTATAAACTGTCATTAAGAATCACTGTCTTTCTCGGAGCCAGCCAGGTGGTAATAGTGGTTAAGTTCACATGCTCCCCTTCCATGGCTGGGGATTCACCAGTTTGGATCCCAGGTGCGAACCTACACACCACTCATCAAGCCATGCTGTAGCAGGCATCCCACATATAAAATAGAGGAAGATGGGCACAGGTGTTAGCTCAGGGCCAATCTTCCTCAGCAAAAAGAGGAGGATTGGCGACAGATGTTAGCTCAGGGCTAATCTTCCTCAAAAAAAAAAAAAAAAAAAAAGAATCACTGTCTTTCCAGTTGAAAAACTCTCCTTTCATAGTCCATTCACATAGAGCCTCACTTAAGTCCTGTTTGGGCACTTTACTGTTTTTAGCATAGGTTAATGACTCAATGTCATTGCCTTGCACGAGTAAGTAATCAAATTATATATCTAGTTTCCTGAAATCTAGGAGGTAGTATCTTCAGGGTGATTTCAGGAATAGGTTTATGTACTAAAAGAAAACATTCTTTTATATGTAAGAGTGTCCGTCATGAAAAACATGTCATCATCGCCTCTGTTGGTACTTTGATGCAGGTAGTAATACAATCATATCTTTCACTTAACATTTTAATTGATACTCTAGTATCTAGTCATTACACTTCTGTCTAAGACAACTAACTTATCTTTCCAAATATTGACACTGTTCAAATGGTTTCAAAATTTCCATGACAAATATACAGTAAAATCTAGTGTCTTAAGTTTGGCATTTAAGATTCTGAAAATGTGTGGCTTTGAATAATTCTCTCACTTTTCTTTCACCACCTTTTTCTTGTCCGTAGATCTCCTCACGGCACTAAAGTTCCAGTCACAACAGGCACCTATGAAATCCTCTACTAACCTGAGTAATTTATGCCTATATGCCTTTTCTGCGGTACTTACTTTAGCTAGGAGCCTTTTACCTCATTCAGCAAAATCACAAAGATTCTTTAATGCCTCCACAAGGGCAGCCTCCCTTTTAAAGCCTTTACTCACCCCGACAGTCAGAATTAGCATCCCTCTTTTGTACTCCCCATGTACCTAATTTTTGCTTTGGTTTATCATAAATAGTAAAATTTTAGGGACCAGGATTATTTCTTATTCAATTTTTTATTCTCTGGGAACAGCGGGAGTGCCATGTGTGTAGTAGGCATTCACTGCTTCTTTCAGAATAAGTCAGGTTTTATTGTGTGTAGAATACATTCATTTATAAACTTGTTTGTTATGTTTAACTGAATCCAAGAAAGTGAGATGTCTGAATGGTTATTTCAGATTTCAGTGTTCATAATTATCATATATAAACTAGACATAGATCAATTTCAATGCTATTCTCAATAAAAACAAGCTGTGCCTTGTATTCTCATTTCTTTGAACTTGAATTCTGTCAGATTTCAGAGAATAAAGAGATCCCGAATCTTCCAGTTCTGAAAACTCTATAAAAAATTTGTTTCTCTAAGAAATGTGTCTATGGTTTAGCTGAAGCTAATTTTTCCTCCAGGTCTAAAAAGTACAGTGAGCCAGTTTGAAAGGGTTAGAGATAAGGAAGAGTATAGCCACCTTAAATGGAATGTTTGAAGAAGAGTCCTAAATATGAACATCTCCAACAATTTTAAATGTGCCTCTTCCCCTATGTTATGTAAGAGCAAGGCCCATCCCAGTGTGGTGTCTTTTCAGAGTGAAGGGAATGCATATTTGAGAGGTAGCACTATGCTAAAGAGAGATAAAATAAATTCCAGGGAGTCC
The DNA here is from genome assembly GCF_037783145.1 of Equus przewalskii. Taxonomy (NCBI): domain Eukaryota; kingdom Metazoa; phylum Chordata; class Mammalia; order Perissodactyla; family Equidae; genus Equus; species Equus przewalskii. Next base: position 71,169,740 of record NC_091833.1, on the reverse strand, counting down.
AAGGAGAGTACAAGTCTTACATCTCACAGATGAATTAGAAAGATAGATGAATATGAATTTCTGCATTTGAATATCTAAAGTCGTTTATAACACTACATCTTTTGCTCTCAAATACACAGTTCTTGTCATAGAAATACTTCTAATATTTTGTATAACAAAATGTACTCTGAACAGCTATATGCATAAGAGAGATTGACATATTGAATAGTATCTCCGAATATAAAGATGTAAATAGAATTAAATTTCAAAAAGCAATCCAGTGAGTTAGGTAAAATGCTTGGAATTACCTAGTGATGTCGGTTAAGTGGCTATTGTTCATTCTACTGGAAGAGGGGTAACAATTTCAGATTATATTAGTATGCTTTCTATTTTTTTTTCCTTTGGGAGATTTTTATCATTCTGGTGTGTGCTTGTTTCTAAACATTGGAATAGGTCAATTTTTTCCTATTCTGGGTAATATTCACAGCAAATGGTGTTAGAACCATGGATTATCTAATTAATGATATTCTTTCAAAAGCATATATTTTAAAATGCATATCGTGTGTCAGGCACTATTCTAAATGACTATTCTCATCGTCAAAAAGAAACAAAACAGCAAAATATATCTGATTACTTGAAGTCTGCAGTCTAGAAAGGAATTGTAGGTAGAAATTAATAAATAATATGAATAGGTAAAATATATTGGATGTTGAAAGGAGACAATTGTTATGGAAAAAAGAAAAAAAGAGAGAGCAAGTTAAGAGGGATGATGGATGCTGAGGATAGGAGTGATGGGTAAATTTCAGAATTCAGGACAGGCATCGATAAGGTCAGTTTTGAGCAAAGATTTGAAGGATGTGATTGAGCTGATCATGTGGATTTATGGAGGAGAAGCTTATAGGAAAAGGAGATACCATGAGATCACACAACATGCTATTTATAAACTATTTGAAGGTGAGTAGTATGTCCATGACAGAAAAAGACCACAAAGTGAAACTTGCATTTTCTGTCTGTTTTTGAGAACGTATTAAGTACCAGGAAATTTGCTTGGTTTTACACCTTTGTGATTTCCAATCTAATAACAACCCTTCTAGGTAGATATTATTCCTATTTAACAGATGAGAAAATTAGTCCGAGAAATGAAAGATAGTTTAATCACTCCTAACTAATGTGTAAGTAGTGGGGCTAGGATTCCAATAATGCCAAGTGTGTGAGTTTATTTAAATTTCTGCACTCTTTTCATTAAGGAAACTTTTTGTTATACAAAATCCCATGAATACGGTTTGTTTTCCTGACCACCGATGATAAGTTTTTTTCATGGAAAATTCAAATACTGTTTTAAGTAGTTTTAAAATTCATTAATGAGAACTTAGTCAATGGAATTTTAGTCAGGTCATCTTGGATAACTAGAGCTCAGAGCTTTTGCTCTTTATTTCCTCTTCATCTATGAAGTAAAATATAGCATCCTATATTTGGGTTTCTACGTATTTTAGCTTGGTATGATAGGAAACATTATTAATACTTTTATCATGTTAGTCATTTTTGAAATATATTTGAAAACAATTACCATGTTCCTTTTTTTTTTTTTTCTTCTTCTCCCTAAAGCCCCCCCGGTACATAGTTGTATATTGTAGCCGTGCATGCCTCTGGTTGTGGCATGTGGGATGCCACCTCAGCATGGCCTGATGAACAGTGCCATGTCCGCATCCAGGATCTGAACTGGCGAACCCCTGCGCTGCCGAAGTGAAGTGCACAGACTTAACCACTCAGCCATGGGGCCAGCCCAATTGCCTTTTTCCAATTGCCTATATTACGGAAAAAACTGAGATATTTCCAATTTGTACAATTAGTCAGTCATCTCTATAACACATTAGACTATAGGTCCCTTCAATCCAGAGAGGAATAGTAGATAGAAATTAATAAATATAGGTCCCATACAGGTCACTCCTCTCCTTTTAACTTATTTTTTATACACTACATAAACCGTGTGTTTTACATGGTTATTCTTTGATTCTATTTCAAGTTCTTTTTCTTTGTATTCTAGCTTTCCCAGAGAGATAGCTTATCCCCACTACAAAAGATAACTAATGGTATTCTTTAAGTAAAATTTATTTTAATCAGTTAAACTCTCAGAAAGCAACCATATTTTTATCATTGAGAGAATTACATTTTACCCTCTAAAAAGCTAACTATAAGATGTTTTGTATACTATATGTCAAGGCAACCAAAAATTTCAATGGTGTAGTATTCTTTACACACATAGTTGAACCCAGATTCATATAGGATAAATTGGATTTTTTAGGGTTCTGAGGTTGGAGGGGATGAAAAGGAAATTTAATCTGTCTTAATTGGTTTCATGAAGGATTCAGTGACTCACACTTTTTCAGTTTTTTCCTGGGTATCTTAGATAGTGACAATTATAGATGGCTACTTTGCCATACTGTTCTCTAAGAATCAAATGTTGCAAATTTAAATTATTTTTTACAGTAAAGAGAAAACCATCCACTGTTTTCCACTTGTCACCCATTAGGCTCCCACTAATTTTAATTCTGTTAAAGGAAGTAGGAAAATATTGATTCATATTTTCTAAGTGTCTAGTTATATCTCTCTCTAACAAATACATTCTCATAAAAAAGGATCCTAAAGCACCAATTCCTCTCCCTTGTAATTTATTTGGTATTTTAAATAGTAGTCTTAGATGAAAACATGGTTAACTTGAAACTCAGAAGTAGTTTTGACACTTGAAGAATCTGGCTGAAATTCTTTCCTTTCCTTTTCTGCTATTATTTTTGAAAAAAAAAAAACCTAGAAACTGCTCACTTGATTTTCAAATTTGTGGTTACTTCTATTAAAGTCAGTCTCTCAATGATCTTTCTCTACCTAGTTTCAGCCTTTCACTGGGGGTTGGTGATTTACTGTCCCTATGCCCTTCAAACTCACAGTGACTAGATGTCATGAAACACCTTTCCTTCACATCTTCCCATGAGACTTGCAGTTTATTACATATTTCTCATTTTGTTGAACGGTGCCATCATCCACCTCTTTCTCTCTAAGTGTTCTGGGGGCCGCTCATTATTTCTAACATTTAATTGGCTATATATTATGCAAATTTTATTCTCATTTTTTGTTTTTATTATCTATTATCTCTCGTCCCTCTCTTTCCTCTGGATTTTTACAATAGCCTCTGAATTCTCTCCTCATGTCCCTCCAATCTATCCTCCACGCTACTGCTAATATGAACTTTCGAAATGCAAATCTTATTTTGTTAGTATCCTGCTTACGTTTCATTTGTATAGTATTACCTGTAAGGAAAAAGAAATCAAATCTTTGGATTGGCATTCAAGGCTTTTCATGATCTAAGTCCTGGCTGCCACTAGAGGCAAGTCTTATATAGTTGTATTTTTTTAAAAACGTTGTATTGTAATTATTTCTTTAAGTATAATTTCTCTCCTACTAGACCTTGAAGTTATTGAGAAGTTGAATTTTATTCCACCCATCTCTGGATCCAGGTGTCTCATTCAGTGCCTGACATATTCTTTTTTCGACATATTACATTTTCTTATTCTTTAAAAAATTATATCATATTTTGACTTAAGAAGTATTTTTAAAGGTCACAATAGTTTAGCACATTATTTGCTAAAGGAAAACGAGCAGTGATATGGGAATCACAAGAGCTGGATCTTCATTTCAGCACTACGGCCTCCTCGCCGCATGACTGTCTAAACTCCGGATTCACTACCTATAAAGTGGGAGGAATAATTCCACCTTGCCTACTTGCAGGTTGTATTGAGGATCAAAAGTGGTGACATTTATAACGACACTTTGTGCATGATAAAGTTCGATAAAAATAAGATGCATTACTGTTATTAAAACCAGGTAAAAATACTGAAATCAGCTTTACCTTTTCAGTAAACACAGTAATGAGTGTTACTCAAATATATTCCTTCTGTGAAAACAAAATTTCTGCCCATGACAGTTTTGAAAACCTTTTTCTACATTCTCATGGAGAAAGTTGTGTGTCTGTTTCTGCGTGTGTGTGTGGTTATTACTAACTATGATAGCACACAGTTAATAAATTTCTCCTGTGTACTATTTAAGGATTTGATAAAACAATGTCCATTTGTTTCATGATTTTCATATATGGAAGGAAATCCAATCATTTTTATAATTTCCTTTTATGGAAACACATCATATTAAATAGTAAAGTTACATGAAGTGAAAATTTCAGCATCACAATACTGATTCATTTAAAAAATTTCAAGGACAATGAAAGTAGGGGAAAAGAGATTAAAATATTTTTTTTTGAGCTATGTACATTTCTAAATATCAAAGATTCAAAAACTTCTTCCTTCTTGGCTACTCACCTTTTTTTTTTTTAAGCGAGACAGATGGGGAGTATGGCTGAGACATTGATGGATGTTTTAATCCAGGAAGCAGGTTTCTGAGTCTGAATATATCTTGCCAATTATCAACAGTAGCTATGCTTTCACCCTCAGCTCGTTGCTTTAGTGTGAAAAGAGAACCAACAAATGATGCTGGTGTTGCTTGCAGACAGTGACATGACCCAAGAAGTGTTGTCTGTGGGAAAGTGACAGCAGTACGACCTGTAATGGAAATGATTAATTACTGTGAGGTATGAGTGAAAGTATTTATCAGGATGTTAAACTTTTGGGATCAATTTTTAGGGCAGATGAAGATATTGCGTTATATAATAATTGCCTTCTATCTTGTCCCACACTGCTTTTTATAATTTGCTGCTTTTACCCTTTACTGTTCACTCCTGTAAATTCATTTTGTATTTGCTAATATAAAGCAAGAGTAGTTCTTCTTCATCTAATACTTTGCAAACGCCAGGCCTATTTAATCTTTCTTTCCTTACTAGGTTTCAAAAACAATGTCCTTAATATTTACATAAACTGTATAGGTTTTATAATAATTGATTATAATTTGACTTAGTGGCATTACTTTCATTTTAGTCACAATTTTCTAGGAAAACTATATCTTTAAAGTGATATAGAGCTGGTCAGTTCTATTTCCTTTTCTCATTTCATTGTTTTTTCCCTTCTTGAGCCTCAGTTTATAATTTAAGCAGAAAACAAAACAAAATATAGAAAACAAAGAATTCCTTAGTGAAAGATTGGTCAAGTCAGATAGTGTCAGGAAGTGTTATTGTTGGCTCAACTGCAAGTTGCTTTTTTTAAAAAAAGTTGACATTTCTATTCTCTTCACTTATTATTCTGGCTCATCTTTCAGCCCTAGCAATAATACTAACCTGTTAGTGAGCACTCATTATTACCTGGGTCTGCACGAGAGGCTTTATAGGCAATCTCAGATTTAATTCTCATAACTGTGCTGCAGATGATAGCATTGAGGCCCAGACTGGCTGATAAATTTTCCCATATTCATACAGTTCATCCGACTCATGGAACAAGAAATCTCATTAAGATTTGTCTTACTCTAAAACCTGTGCTCTTTATATGACTAAACAGAGCCTCTGAGTTTTATCTTCTAAAATTCATTTTCTATATCAGTGCTTTATTTTGCACTGTGTGAGATTTCCAAGTGCTTTCCTCTTCCATTTTTCTCCCAAGATACTTACTGTAGAGAATGTCAGGGCAGACTAGCAACCACGCAAGAGAAAGAAGTCTGAGATCTCTGACTTTGGTTCCAACATGCATCAACCAAGTTTTAACTGTGAAGCCCACAGCACAGCAACATCACTCTGAGCCTTAGTTGTCACGTTTACAATTTGAAGATGATAATAAAACCAAATCATTCATGAAGATTCAATGAGGTAATTAATACATAAAGTTTTAATACAACACATAACATGGTACTTCATATCCTGGCATACTTAACACGTTTATTATTATGTAGCATTTGATTTAGCATTTGGAGTTTTTAATTTAAATATATAATTTTGCATGTGCCTTTCAAATCATTGACATATTTTGCTCCTTGATGACACCTTTATTCAGACATTTCTGAAATGTTTATGACATAAGAAAGCCTCTGGGAAAAAATTGAAACTCCCAATATTGAGACATAAATGACAGGACTGTGATGACTAGAGGTGCCTGGATGGAAAAGTGTGACTGTGAATAACTTCTATCTCTGCTGAATGCAGTAATTTCTGTAGAGGAAGCCATCACTTTACAGATTATATATGCAAACACTTTAAACTGCTTCTAACTTATGTGTACTTTAGTTTGGCTAAGAGGCACAAGGTTTTTACTGATTTCACCAAATTAATTAGGTATTGCATGTGCTTGGTCTCATAAGGCCTTTTTTTGACTAATATTATACTATCTTATCTACTTTAACTTCTGAAGATTTATTAAGATAACAGCGGTATAGTCTCTGAATGGACACTAGTATATGGCCAGTCATGTGCTGGTAAATGTTTAATAATCTATTCCTTAGGATAAAAGAAACACACACACACACAAGCACAACCTTGTTTTGTATTGTTGGTTGATTTCCTTGGTGTGAATTCTCTTACCGTAGCTGATTTCAATGGGACATCACTAAACGTGTTGTTGGGAAGAACTCTAGCACGTCACTAGGTACAGCTCACTTACAAGCAAATTTGCTTCACAAAGCCAACCAAATGGAAACATATGTCTGAGAATAATGACAGAGATTTTGGAAACAGAATCAAGATGCAATAAGACTATTGGAAATTGTAACACCCTTGAGTTACCAGATGACTCATGTTAAAATTTTTCTTATAGAAGAAGTAATCATCTGAACTCATATAGACTGACTTGCTCTCTGGAAGCTTCCATGTTAGGGATGCTTTAAGTTGGAATAACTTAGTACTCTCATACAAAGGCACTACTTTACCAAACAGAAATTTTTTTTTTTTTTTGAAATTTACCAACAAATCCTATTTTATTTTCTGTTAAACTAGGTAAATCATATAGAGAAAGGATTACAGATTCTAAAAACGCTCAATAACCTTAATTAATAAAAAAATAATCAACTAGAAGACAAACCATTAATGTTACCTTACGAGATACAAGGGATTTCTAACACTCTAAAACAAAAAAAAATTATTAGTTGAGTGGCCCCCAAAGTTAGAAGCACACATACTTGAGAAAATTTGATTTTTATTCTGACTTGGAGTTTTCCCCTTTAATCCCCAAAATGAGACAAAAGCAATTTGCTTTCACTCTAAAGTATAAATAAGTCCTGATAATGTATCTTAGACTTAAATGGTTCCAGATGTTTTTTGCATAAATTTTTGTTTGCATAAAGTCCATAAAATAAAATAAATGTAGAATAAAATAATGCATAAAATAATGTAGAATAAGAGGTCAAACGTGTGATTAGCATTGGTGATACAATTTTCACACTGCTGCTTGCTGTACAGGTAGCAAGGTTGAACACAACATCCTGCCCATTAAAGCATTTTGTCTTCCTGTATTCTTTAAGTTGATGGCAAGAATCTCCAACAAATGTTACTTAAATAAACAACTTGGGCATTAACCTTTACTTCTCCATCAATCACCAAACCTTGTCGAGTTTATCTCTACATATTTTAAAAATTGACTTCCGTCTTTTCTTACAAACACTTTATTAAGCTTTTTTCAAATCCCTGCGGTATTTATAATTGGGAACAAAAGTTACAATAATGTCATTGTCAGGTTATGATGATCAATTGAGATCATATGTATCAAGGACTTAAGCTAGCATCTGATACTTAGTATGATACACTGTTAAATGTCCACAGTGATTGTTATTATTATTATTACCCTTCATTGTCTCATAATAGGTATTGAGTGACTTCTATATGTCATACACTGTTCCAAGTTCTTGTTACACAGTGAATCAAAGGAGATTCATTTTCCCATGAAAACTACATTTTAGTAGATGAACACAGAAAAGAAAATAAAATATAAATTATGGCAGGTGGCAATAAGTGCTATGTAGAAGAGGAAAGTTGAGTAAAAGAATACAGAGCAAATGCAGTATAGGGTGTAGAGAGGGGGATGCTATTTATATAGGCCGTGTAATGAGGTGAAGTTTGAGAAATATCTTGAGTGGTGTTCAGATGAACACCTTGAGGGAAAAGCATTCTAGGATGAAGGAACAGAAAGTGCAAAGACCTTGAGTACATACTGTGTTCCTAAATGATCACGGAGGCCAAGGTAGGGGAGCAGAGTAAACAGGGAAGAGGAGGAAGAGAAAAAGAAAGCAGGGCAAGATCATCTAGGGCCTTATTTTTATTTTTCTGTTTTAGTAGCCTTTCTGCTTCTTTCTATTTTTTCCACTCAAATTTACAGTTTGCAAAACTACTTGGTATATTTTCCTAAAAGGCAATTTGCCAACACTTTGCTTAAAAGCATTCAGGAAGTTTCTATCACTTACAAATCACGTTACATAACATTCAAGAGTAGCCATGGTTTACTTTCTATTTCCATGCAGATATCTAGTCATGTAGTACTTTGGATTTTACATTTCTCAAGATCCACATTTACTTGGTTCTCCCCAGGTGCACCATGCTACTCTTATTAGCATTTACTATCTCTTATTTCTGGAAGGTACTTCTCTCCTTTCTGAATCTAAATAATCTTTGCTCATCTACTGAAATTCAGCCCAACTGTCAGATCCTTTGGGAAGCTGTTTCTAACGAACTCCAGTTTGGAATAGCTGGCCCTTCTTCCTGTTCACAGAATCTGCACACATTTGTGATCATTGCATTTGTCTTCCCCACTAGGCTTGGTGCTCCTTGAAATTAGGTGATGAGACTTCAGGGTTAAGCACTGTAACTGACGTGTATTAGACACTCGATTAATACTTATTTAATGTACAATCAATCAAGCAATAAAATATACCAAAGAAAATTTTCTGATATTTTTCACTGGAGCAGAATGTCTACATACATTACAAATGTTTCTAATTTTTATAAGGAAATGGGTATGAGTAACATGCTCTCATTTTTCACATTGCACACTTTAATCTTCTCTTCAGAGTTGAAACAAACTAAAGCACTTGCCTAACAATGACTTTGGTAAATTTCAACACATCTGCTCTTAAAGCAGCTTTAGAAAACCCTGTTACACACATACCAGTGTTTCTAGGGACATTCTTTTTCAGCCAGGCTCATTCAGTGTTAAGAGGTGAAGACTTTCTGTGTTAGAATCATGATTTTAGAACATGCATCTTTTACTCTGAGCAGAAAATCCCCTAAAGACTCATTTTATGCTCACCAGTGATTCAATAAACCAAGAGACAACTGCTCATATTGAACAAATCATTTTTCCTGGTCAAATAAACATTTTCATAACCTTTGACCAGGAGAGCTCTGTTGTGATATTGAGGCCAAAAAATTAATTCCTATTCCTATGTTTTCGCTTTTCAAAATGTTAGTTGCTGACCTTGGAAATAATAAGTCAATAGGCAATAATGCAGTCAATAGAAAAGATCATTTAATAAAAAGATATGAGACACTGAGGACAGAAAAAATTTTAAAAAATATTTTTCCTATGGGTTTCTTAAGCAATTCTTTAGAGTTGATACAAACGTCAGTAAAGTATTTTGTAACAATCCAATTTAAAATCTGCAGCCGTGCTTTCAATGTTGGCTGATGAGCTAAAGCACTTTCAATCAACAAACAACATGAGATTTTAATAAAGAAATATTTATTATAATCATAAAATTGTATATCAGAAAAAATACCCTTGAGCTAGTTTTTATTTCTTTGTGTTATCTGGGATTATATGCCATAACTCTGACATATGGGGTTATCACATCAAATAAAAGCATAAACCATTTTCGCTTCTCCAGATTAATTAGAAAAAGCTTATTTCAAAAAAGAAATGTGGCTCAACGCTTATTAAATGGCTTGAAAAATACATTATTATCTTTCAGCATTTTGTAAGTAGGTCTCTGGAATGTCAAGTTCAGAATTAATTTATTGTACGTGCTTGAATAACTAGAAAAATTGTGCATTGAACTTATCAATGCTTAGCAATTACTTACAGTATAGAATGTTTCTCTCATTGTGTGCATAAATACTATTCTTGAGCATTTTCTTCTATAATAAAGGATTTTTATAGCTTTTTTCCCTCTAAGGTCTCAAATTATTAAAAAGTATTTGTGGTTTCTTATGTTAAGTGTAACTCATTTAGGCAAATAATAATCACAATTTTAAATGATAAAAAGTGTAGTTAATGCAAAATTATTAATATGAAAACAATTTATAAAAAAGTAAATAAGAAAAGACAACTTAATATTATTTTTGAAATTTGACTTTGCAAAAACTAAAAAACTGACAAGTTATTTTTTACTACTACTGATCCGAGGATATTAGGAAACTGGTTTGGTTTATTTTTCTTTTTACTAATGAACTAATGTTCTCATTAATGAGAGAAATTTAAATTCAATTAATGTATTAAGCCCATAATGTATCCAGATATTGGTGTTTAAAAGAATATAAACATGAGCAAAGCGTGACCCTTCCTTTTAATCTAGTGGAAGAGAAAGAGCATATTCCCATATTCATATAAATCTGGAGACAATACACAAACTTGATGAAATACACAACCTACAAACAAGCCCCACACTCACAGACACATACATAGGATAGTCTCAATTCGGGGGATTGAAAATGAAGAAAGAGTCATAGGTGAGACGGGTTTGAAAGAAGTAGGGTTCGTAGAGGCAGTGATGGTGGTAAGAGGGACACGGAAGGAAATGATATAGGATAAGCCCTAAGATGGGAAAACATAAGCCATATCCAGTAAAAAGCAAGTCTCTCGACATGACTGATGCATATAATTCATTTTTCTGGGAAAGGTCATTTGGAAAGAACGATTTAGATCTGACAATAGTAAACCATGATGGTCATGATGAGTCATCTACACAGTATCTGTAGCCAAAGGAGAGCATGTAAATCATTTTCAGCACTGACCTAATGAGATTTGCTTTCTCTGGTAATGACATATAGACTAAATTCTAACCGCAATCAAATAGGTATATACTACAGGCAGAATATAAACAGGTTGTCTACACAGTGGTAGGCATACACCTCAGTGTGTTAACCACATGTTCTATAGAAGTACATATTAGAAGAAAGAAAGAAGACATATTGGATTGTCTTTATTTAAAATCTGATCTAAGTCATGAGAGTGTTTCGTTTTTACAAATGAGTTTATGGCTTGTCATTGGAACCCTCCCTCATTTCACAGAGCATGTATTCTCAGGGAGGCTGAGGGTTTGTCACTTTGTTCTCACAGCGGCACATGCTTTCCATTTATTTAACACACCAAAATTGTGTACCAACACATCCTAAATACGGTTAGTGTTATGATAAAATGCATTTGAATTGTAAAACTTTATTATATTTTCTATCTAGATAAGTTATCTTGAACATCTTTGTTTAGCCCGACATTTTACTGTTACCTCCATGTAGTCCTTAAAAGACTTGTCAAAGTTAAAGGTGAATTATATATTTTTCTTTTACAAAAAGTATTGCTCTGAATTTGACATTTTGTTTACAAACAAGTAACTATCAATAATAACCTATTGGCAACTGTTATAAAATTAAAAATAAATATAAATGAATATAAAAGTTCAGTTTTTTCAACATAAAGATGACCTTTTCACAATGAGTGAGAAAGTTAATGCTTTTCAAAAGAAACTTGTACTATGGACAATGACATTTTGAAAACGTGTTTGGAATTGTTCCAGTTATGTGATTTTATTGTCATAATAAGACAATAAGACATTAACAACACCTTTAAAATCTCTTATATAATGCACATAAAAATTTATTGGAAACAGAATTTTCTTATCTCCTCAAAAATCTTCTAAATGAATAGATTCAGGAGAGGTGTAAACCAACTTACTAACAATTTTTAAAAATCCCCTTTAGTTTCTAAATGTTTCTTACCAGCATTTCAATAAAAATCTGTGAACAGTTGATCATTTGTTAAATATGCTAAACAACATAAGGTAATCAAACCACGAATGGCTTTCTTCCTTTTAGATCTATACATCTTCTATGGTGTATTTTTCGGTATGACAGTCGTTAAAACACATTTGTGAAAATACTTATGACAAACGGGGCTCATAAATTGCTAAGCCACAAATTTCTAAGTAGAGATGATCAAAAATAGAGATGCATAATCGACCATGTTTCTTTCATTAAAGTGTTATCAATATTAGATTTTAATGAGGCCTAAAACCTTGCTTAATAATTAAAATTAAAATATGTTGTATATCCTTTTAAAGTCTCTATCTGGTACACATGCATTATAATGCAAATAATATTTACAATGGCATGAAATTTAAAACTAAATCCATATTAATATTTGAAGAAACCACTGGTCTAGCTAGGTCATTTCTTTATTGCCATGGACTTTTTCCTTTAAATAAAATCGTCATGAAAATCCAACCACATACATTAATAAAAAACAAACTATATTGATCAAGAGTAATTTGCTTCGGGCTTTGGAGTATATGTGAGGAATCCCAGTCACTCAGCACCCTGTTCCTTGCCTCTTCTCAACAGCTGGAAAGCCCTGGACCCTGGTAACACAGTTTGAAGAGCATTGATCTAAATGACAATTAAAGGTTGCTTTCAATTGGGTAATGGCATATATGACATGTTGCATCAGTTGCATCTGTTTATCTTCCATTCTTAGAACTGCTTTTTCACTCCTCTTCTAACAATCCACTCTTCCTTGTCCCAGCAACATCTTAACCACATACAGTCCCATTTGTAACCACCAACAAAAACTTAATTTCCAACGCTTACTAGTATTCCTAAATTTAAGTTTGATCAAAACTGTGATTTTTAAAACAGAAACTCATGTACGGAGATTATGGGAACAAATTCAGGCATGCCATGTTTTATTTCCTGACCTCCATTTGAAAGATATTTCTGGAAATCCTCTGCCAAATAGGTCCCCTTGAAGTAGGAAACAGTGACTGCAACACAATGCTGCTTGGACTGAACTCAGAAGCTGGATCCACCTTTGCACACTATAGTTATCCACCCAACGGAGGTATTGAGAATAATCCGTATCCCAATAAGTGTCTTTCTCTCAGAAGACACCCATTTCAATAATCAGTCCTGGGCTTGATATTGGTGTCGATGAGCAATGGTCGACAGGGAGAGATTTTAACTAGACAGTTTAGGTAAGACTACTTCATGTCCAACATAGAGAAAAGTCTGTAGTTGGTCTGGCCTCCTTGGCTAATGCTCAGATGTTATTCTCTGTCTTCATGATTTCATTCTTTGTGCACATAGCAAACTATAATGGCATTTTAAAAATCATTGCATAGAGTCTTGAGATATATTTTCCTGGCATACATTCAAGTCACAGTTATTGTTACTTAAAGTACAATAAGTACTGTTAACGTTCTTGTATTTAATATAACTACAATTCTAGTTAATAGCAGGAATAAATTCAGAACACAAATAATTCAAACAGGAAACACGTGTAGATGGTGAACATTTCCCTAAATTATTGATAATCTTATTACAATTTCTTCACCTACATTCCTTTTAAAGTTAGTAGACACAACTTGATTTTATAATAACTAATGTCTAAGGCATCCTTTTGAGAAATATACTTCTCCCTCCTAATGGAGCTGGCAATCAAATTACATGGCCCCATTCCTCCAGCCACAGGGATGGTTATGTGGCTCAGGTTGGCTAACCAGACACCCTTTTTCCCAAGCTACAATGTTGTTATAGATATTGTCTTATGGCAAAGTCTGTCTATTTGAGTTATTCCGTGGACATTTGAGCAGGTGAAAGAATGAGAGTGAGGGAGAGAGAAAGAGACAGTTGTGATATGGTTTGAGCCCTGTGTCTAGTCTTGCTGAAAACTAAATGGACTTTTCAGTTAAATTAGCCACTATATTTACCCTCTCTTCTTAATCTTATTCTGTGTTAATCTAACAATTTACTGTATATTGTTTCTTTTTTTCTTAATCTATATTGTTTCATTTTCATTGAAAAGTATCCAACCATTTAATCATGTACACAAATAAACACTTGTATAAATATTGTGACAGATTAAAAATGGCCACAAATTCTTTGACATCCCCACCTTTAAAATGCGAGAACCATTTCCCAACCCCTTGAATCTAGGCTTTGAGCATGATAGAACTGATGCTTGCCAGTTTTGGAACTAACCAATAAGAGGCTTGTTAGCTTCCACTTCCTTTTCATGGAGCCCTGAGCTTTCATTTAAGAAGTCAGACCACTTTCTGTGCAGGCTATGCAAAATCTCAAGGTAACCACATGGAGAGGCCATGAGGGGAGGGAGACAGACAGAGACAGGAGGACAGAGAGAAGCTCCACCAGCCCCAGCCATTCAGATCATCCCAGCAGAGGCCCCAGATGTTGTGGAGCCCAGATAAGCCCCTGGTCCCTGCCCAGATTCTTGACTTATATAACATTGAAATAAAATAATGATAAATTGTTTTAAGCCACTTCATTTTGAGTAGTGTCACAAAAATTGATGGAATAGTTATAAGACTTTTTTTTATTATATTCTTATTTTACAAGTTTTCTCTCCTTAGAAGACAGGACAGATCTGCAAGCAAATAAACAAAATCAAGCTGATACATGTTAATAAATCACTTAGTAGCTTTTAGTTGGCTTTATCACTATTCTTAATACTGTGACAGAGACTGCAACCCCATTACTGGCTGCATCTGGTATAGACCACTTCTACCATTCTCACCTTTTTTAGTCCACTGCCGGGGAATACTCAGATTCTTTACATTTTTCTCTTTCCTCTCCATATATTTACAAAATGGTATCATGTTTGTGAATATTTTGTGCACCATTTAAAATTTTTTCAATATATTGTGAACCTTTCCTTGCCAATAAACATTCTCATATAAATTATTTCTATATCTGCATAAGTATTTCACTATTTTGCTTACAATTTGCTATTGTTTAATAGTTACTTTTTATCACTTTGGGTGTTAGTACTTTCCCTTCTGATTTCAAGATGGCTGTCGTAGGTCCAGCCATCACATCCATGCTCAAGGCAAGATGAGAACAAGAGCAACACCTGCATTTGTCAGCTTTTAACAAAACGTTAGAGATTTTACAGAAATCTTCAACATAATTTGCTACATGTAATGGGTCAGAATTAAGTCACATTCCTCACTTTCTTGACCCCTCTGCCCCTAGAACATGGTGGTCTGGAAAAATGAACTTTTAGCTAGGTCCATTCTCATTTCCCTAAATTCAAGATTCTTTTGACGGGATAAATGGGGGAATTATTATCACTATCTACTCTTAATTCAACTTAAAGGATATGCTTGAGGAGATGGACAGACAGACAAGGAAAGAGAGAGAGAGGGAGGGAGAAGGAGGGTAAAGCAGGAAGGGAGGAGCGAGGGAAGGAGAAGAGAGGGGAGAGAGAGAGAAAATTCGTAGCACTCATGTAGGACTTTTGGGAGATGGAGGAACAGGGGTTTTGGAAATTTTTATTTTTTATTATAATTCTGTGTAAAGTATCCTATAGTCATATTCGACAAGTTAGTGATATAAATTGCCTACTTAAAAAAAATAAAAATTGAAGAGAAATGCTCATAGCTAAATAAACATGGTACATTTGCCTGCAGGAATTTTGGGGTTTTAAATTGAGCATAAAGGAAAAAGTTTGAGCTGGAATTTCTTTTAGAGGCTGGGTACAGAATACACAACTTATCTTTGGGTTAAAATACAGAACCAAACTAAGAAACACCCAACGGAAAATTTCTGTAATTTCCGCAGGAAATAACATATTATAATTCAATATCATTTCAATTATTCCATGCCCCATATTTGAGCATACTTTCTGTATATTTACTGTGATTTTAAAGTTGATGTATATAATGCAATGATGCACTGCACTCTTCCTTCATTCCTAAAAACTTGGATGCCTTCACTGTGGCACTTTACCCTCCAAATTGCTATACACCATGTACTATTACTTAACGTTTCTGGCTTTCATCCCATAGTCTTATCTCAGTCCAGAAATTGCCTACATTTGGGGTAAAAGTAATTTTTTTTTTCTTCAGTTGTTAAAAAAGAACTAAGCTTTTTAAACTGAGATTATATTTTTCACCATCCTAAACTTTAACAGACTTTCTGTCCCAACTATAAAAGATCACATGATACCCTGAGCCCTGGAATATTACGGGCATTATGATCAATATTTGACTCGAATTGTGGCTGTAGCAGTTATTATTAGACAGAAAACTGATCAAAATTGAAAAAGGGGAAACTACTTTTGTTCCCTTCTTTTTAACTTCACTTCTTCCATTAGCAATTCTGTCCGTTGCATGCCTCATTCTTTTAATTTACATGTTAAGTAGTTTTGAGCAACTGTAAATCAAACATTAGGAATACAATGGTGAACAAGAGAGAAATAATCTTTGTCCTCAGAAAATTGGTAGCCTAGTGAGGGGTACTGGAAGTTAAGGGTCTCATATTCCCGTTCTCAGTTCTCAGTGGTCTGTAGAAGACTTGTCCCCAGTTATCAATAAAACTTTTTCATCAAGGTGTGCCTAACCTTTCCTACAAGCAATTTTAATAATACTGAGTAAAACAGAAGAAATGCTCCACTGATTTGCATGGAAGAGGAAAAGTTCATGTTTTCCCACATAGCTCTAGAATGGTACTCAACTCACATCATTAAAGAGCTTAATCTTCACCTATGGGAGAGTGGGTTCAGAGTACAGACGTTTGCATTAGACTGCGTGGGTGTGAAACCCTGCCTTATGAAATTTAGTGCCTAGATGCACTTCAGCAAATTTCCTGATCATGTGTCTCAGTTCCCTCAGCTGTAAAATGGAGATAATAGTACTTATAGCATAGAAAAATGCAAAATTTACATGAATTAATATTATAAAGTTCTTAGAACTGTGTCTGAGGCATATTAATGATGATGTTGTTGTTATGATTACAATCTTCATCCTCTTTCTCCCCTATACCCAATCCTGTTCTGATTTACCTTGTCTGTTAGTAGTGTCAGTAAAAACACTCAAAATATAAAATTATTTCTTATTTTATTTAATTTTTTGCTCTCAGTCAAGTAATTGACTATTATTGATTTTCTCTCTTTGATATTTCCATCATTCGTGTCCAATTTATACTCTCACCATCACCGATGTAGTTCAGAACTGTACTGTTTTCACTAATACAATTATATAAGCCTCTTAATTGAACTTCTGCCTGCCTTTCTTCATTCAGCATTTTTTAAGTGCCTTCTCTAAACTTTCAAATCCAAATTGCATACCATTGTCAAAGTAGTTATTCCAAAGTGTGGCTGTAATCATAAGAAAATCCTGTTCAAAGCAAAAATGGTTTCTTATTAGATACAGAATAAAATATAAATAACTTGGAAAGCATGAAAGCCCCTTCAGGAGTTTACTTCAATGTAATTTCTAGATTTATTTCTTACTATTCTCCTTCTTAGAGGATATATTCCCAGCCAAGCAAAATTAATCAGTATTTCCAGAACACAGGGGTGTACTCATGACATGTTATTAGATTTTTGGAATCAGTTTTAAAGACTCTTTATAAGAATTGAAACACAAACTGGAAAATAAATAGAACAAAGAGGTAAATTTAAATACTGCTATGCAAGTAATGGGTAAAAACCTAATGACGAGACTTCTAAGAGATGTCTTCAAGTATCTGAAAGGCTATTGCATGAATGAGGAATTAGATAAAGGTCTTTAAGTCCTCAATAAATAGACATACAGATGATGGATAATACAGAGAGATCAATGTCAGTTCAAGTGAAGGGAAAACTTTTTTACGGTAAGAGTAATGTGCAAATAGACTACACCTAATAGAGTAATTAAAATTTTTTTTATTAAAACTGTTTTTAAAATGTTTTTATGTTCACATAATATGGGTTTTGGAATAGAGAGATGTGTATCAAGTAGCCTGAATGATTTGTTCAAATAAAATCTGCTTAAAATAGTGTCCAGTGGTCCATTTTAAGAAATTTTAGGCAATATTATGTGTGTCCGTATATATGGATTTTTTTTATTCACGGGGAACAGTGCCTTTCAGTACTCTCAAAGGGCTCAGCAAACGCACACACACATTTCTATTTCTATCTTTCTATCTAGAAAGACAGAAAGCAAAAATGGCAGAATTATTAACAATCGGTGAACCAGTATACTAATATCATTTGTATAATTATATTCTTCCCTTCTGAAAATTTCATAAAAATTTAAGAAAATGGAGAGTAAATGTAGAAAATGGATTTTAAAACATCATTAAATTACAGGAGTGTATTTATTTTTTATTTTGGATTTTATATGGGAGAAAGATAACCCCTTCATTCTCATAATCTTTTTACCACAAAAATAAATAAAAGTGGTCTGCTTGTGTCCATAATGGAGTAACTGGTACCAGATGTGTCTTTCTGATGTAACTATAGAACTGGGCAAAACATAGGTGTTTGCTGTTTTTAGACATTAGTAAATAGGCAGTGAAAAACTATTCTTGGGGAGATAGCTACATGCTTGCCTCTGTTCTCTTCCTGGAGGCACATTCTAGTCCAGAGCACACGAAGATAAAACCTAAGCAGACCATGGTAGTATTTAGAGGTGAGGAGACAGAGATGGATGTTAGGGGCTGCTAAAATGGTTGGAATTTGTGGCATAGCATATTGTAGAGAAGGTAACTGTGAAGCTGGGGATCCCAGATGCTGTGTGAGGTACACTGTAGATGCTTTTTGCAGAAGGTTGGAATATTTATACACAGAATCTGCAATGCTTAGCACAGAGCAGTTACTACAAAGCTGAAAGGTGAGGGGAGACACCAAAGTTTGCACAGTGCTCAGAAAGTTTGCACTTCTGACCAAGTCAGAGTAGAGAGATCTTACTGTGCATCCCAGGCATTTAGTTGAGATTCCAGAGAGGCTATATTTTAAGATAAAGAATGAATTACCTAGGACTAAGAACAAGATGAAATGTACCTGGTCTAAAAAACAAACAAACCTGGAAAGAATCCACCAGTGATCTAACTGGTTATCAGAATATGACTCAATGTCCTTTAAAAGAATGTCATATAATCCAGGCTCCACTCAGTGTATCACACAATGTCCAGCATATAATCACAAATTATTCTACATGTAAAGAAACAGAAAAATAAGAACTCTTAATCAAGATACAATATAACTAACCTGTTAGAATTGGTGCACAAAGACTTTAAACATCCATTATAAATACATTCTAGAAATTAAAGGAATTGGATGGCATAATGAGGTAATGGATAAGGAGTGTCAGCAGAGAAATGGAAATGTTAAAAAGAACAGAAGTTCTACAGTAGAACATTATGCTATATGAAATAAAAAAATCACTTGATGGGATTAAACAAAGATTTGAGATGATAGAGAGAAAAAATGTTTGTGAACTTGGACACAGATCAATATAAATTATCCCACTGGAGAGTAGAAAAAAAAGTATATGTGAACACATTGTTAGTAACTTATAGGATAATATCAAGCATTCTTACATATGTATAACTTGAGTTCTAGAAAGAGAGGAAATATTATGGGGTAGAAATAAACATTAGAACAAAACAATGGCTTAAAATTTCCCAAAGGTGGAAAAAACACAGATCTTATCAAAATCAAATCACAGATCCAAAAAGCATAATTAAATCAAGCTAAAAAATTACAAAGAAAATCACTCCAGTGTACATTATAGTAAAACTGCTATAAACCACAAATAGAGAATATTTTAATTTTAAAATTTTCGGAGGGAAAAAGAAACGTTACACAAATGAGAATATGATACATTTACTAGCTAACTTATCAGAAAAGATGAAGGTCAGAAGACAACATAATGACATCTTTTATTTTTTGAGGAAGATTGGCACTGAGCTAACATCTGTTGCCAATCTTCCTTTTATTATTTTTCTCTCCAAAGCCCCAGTACATAGTTGTATATCCTCGTTATAAGTTCTTCTAGTTCTTCTATGTGGGATGCCCCCACAGCATGGCTCAATGAGTGGTCTGTAGGTCCGCACCCAGGATCCGAATACTTGAACCCTGGGCACCCAAGCAGAGCACACGAACTTAACCACTACGCCACCAGGCTGGCCCCCTAATGACATCTTTAAAGTGTTGAAACACACAAAAAACCTGTCATCCTAGGCTCTATAGTCATAAACGTATCCTTCAAAATTAAAGACAAAATAATGATATTTTCAGATAAATTAAATGTGAGGAAATTTGTTGCCAATCGACCTGTACCATAAGAAAGGATTTAGCAACTTCTTCAGCCTAAAGGCAAATGATACCAAATAAAAATTCAGATTTTCAAGAAGAATGTAAAGCACCAGAAAGGTAACTATGTGAATAAATTTTCTTTTTTGAAAAACACAAAATGACTTTTACTTTTTGTCTCTTTTTTCTGTAAAAGACCTGTGACTATTCATATCAAAAATTATAAAATTGTATTATTGTATTCATAAAATAGGTAGAAATAAAATATGCAGCTATATTGGAAAAAAGGAAAGGCTGGAAATGGAATTATGCTGTTGTGTAGCTATTACATGAAGTGGTGTAATACATGATCTAAGTAGACAGAGTAAACTCACTAGAACAAAAAAATACAAAGAGCGAAAACTAAAAGCTAATAGAAAAAAGAGGATTGAAAATTAAAAATAATGAAAAACAAATTAAAAGAAGGCACCAATAAGTTGGAAATAAAAGGATGGATGGACAAAGATTTATCGTGCTAAGAGTAATGCAAGAAAGCTGATCTACATACACTATTATTAGCTGCAGTAGACTTTAAGACAAGGAAGGCTACCAGAGGGAAAGACTGACATGTCATTATGATGAAATGGAAAATTCTGATCGTTTTCTGGGTGTCTGTCCCTAACATTAGAATGCCAACATACATGAAACATAAACTGACAGCAGTAAAAGGAGAAAAGACCAATAAACAATAATAGTTCATTTAAACACAACTGTCTCAGCAATTGACAAAACAAGTAGAGAAAAGATTAGTAAAAATTCCTGTTTTCCTTCCTTTCCAATACCATTTGTTTAAAGAATATTTGTTTTCTTCTACTCCCTTCTCTTCTTGTCTCTTTTCTTCTTCTGAGATGCCAGGGCTAGCAGCATCTGTGGAGAAGTACAAAGCAGGCTGCTGGAAACGGCAGGAACTGACAGGGCCCTGGCAGAAGAAGCAGTCAGAGCCGAGATGGCCAGCAAAGTCAGCAAAGCCACAGTGTAGGGGACCCAGGGGGGAAGTGATGATTTGGGGAGACTGGATATGTTGCGTGTGTAGGTTTGTGTGTGTGTGATCAAACCAGAAAATATAATGCAGAAGATGGAAATGAGATTTTTCACTTTCGTAGAAGAAGATACAAGTAAGGAAAAAAGTAAAGAATAAATGAAAACTCTAGTTTTGGCCTAGAATAGCAGATATCAAGGTAAAATCATTGTTTTATACTGTACATATAGATGTACAGATATAAACACATACATATATTTTCTAATTCTCTCTGCTGAGAGGGCCTAATAGCAAGGAGCACAACTGGACCCTAGAGTTTTGTTTCTAAGTACTATTCTTCACTAAAGGGAAACTGACATCCTAAATTTCTGATCCCAGAACTGGGCCAGGAAAAGGAAAAGATGAGCTTGGGATATCTTGCTGTGGCAAAAAGTAAGGAAGTGTTCACAGTGCTTATCTTATCTATGAAATCATTGCTTACCTCAAAGTTCTAAAGTTGTTTTCTCTTGGAAGCTTGGTATATTGCATAAAAATGCTTATCTTATCTATGAAATCATTGCTTACCTCAAAGTTCTAAAGTTGTTTTCTCTTGGAAGCTTGGTATATTTCATTTTTATGCATAGATATATTATAAATTTCAAATTAATTTTGGTGAAAACTGTTAGGTAGAGGTCAAGGTGCTTGGGGTAAAAAAGAGGTAGAGGTTATGCTGCTCACAAGAATTTGTCAACTCTCCTTGAACTTAAAATATGTGTGTCTAGGGACAGCCCCACGGTCAAGTGGTTAAGTTTGCGCACTCCACTTTGGCAGCCCAGGGTGTCACCAGTTCGGATCCCAGGCGTGGACCTAGCACTGATCATCAGGCCATGTTGAGGCAGCGTCCCACATAGCACAACTAGAAGGATCTACAACTAGAATATACAACTATGTAACGGGGGGATTTGGGGAGAAGAAGAAGAAGGAAAAAAGGAAGATTAGCAGCAGTTGTTAGCTCTGGCGCCAATCTTAAAAAAAAAACAAAGTGTGCATACATCTAAAATATGGGTATCATTGTATAAAAATTAGAGGTTAATAAAATTGATGAAATTAAAGAAAAAATTAAAATTATACTGGAATATATTCTAATAATTGAAATTATTAAAATAATTATACTAAATTATTGTAAATATAGTATATTATTTATAATTGAAGTGCCAATATTCTAAATCTTTAAATTCTAGTTTGATTATTGCTGTGAAAGAGATTGTTTGTTAATTGAACCAGTGCATTTAAATGAATCAGCTACTACTATGATTAGAAGCTAATTTCTCTCAAAGGAGTCATACTTCATTCACATTTTTGAAAAATATTACCTTTTTTTCTTGTAGCTGAATATTGATATTCATTCTACTTTTGGTTATTAATTCAGTTAATATTAATTGAGCAGAACACAGTGTCGAGCACTTTGCTAATAGCTGGGGATAAAATAATAAGCAAAGGAGAATGTGTTTGCTTGAAGTCACACTCCAGTGAATGAAGACAGACAATAGTTAAGTAATAACAAAAACTAGGCAATGTTTCACCATGATAAGAGCTGTGACAGAGTGAGACCTGGTGCCAACAGTGATGAAAAATTTGACCCAGCCAGGATGGCAGGAAAAAGATTTTGAAGATATCAAATTTGATCTGAGACCTTAAAGATGGAAAAATTAACCAAGAATTAAAGGGAGAAAAGAACACTCCACCAGAAGGACGAATAAGAGGCTATATAGTTGGGGTGATTATGATTTATATGAGGGAATTAAAGATGAGTTGTGTAGAAAAAAGCAAAAATGGGACATGGTACCAGATAAATTTGGAGAGGTAGATAGGGGCTAACTAGTGTGGTTCTTTGGAACCCACAGTGAGGGATTCCTCTTTATATTAAGAGATATGGAGAAAGAAATATTCAAGGATTTGATTTGCTTGCTTGATTGATTGACTGATTTTTTTGTGAGGAAGATTGGCACCAAGCCGACATCTGTTGCCAATCTTTCTGTTTCTGCTTGAGGAAGATGGTCCCTGAGCTAACACCCATGCCAATCTTCCTCTGTTTTGCATGTGGGATGCTGCCACACCATGGCTTGATGAGCGGTCTGTAGGTCCACCACTGTGATCTGAACCCGTGACCTCCAGGTTGCTGAAGCAGACCATGCAAACTTAACCACTACCGGACTGGGTCGGCCCCATCTATTGTTTTAAACAAGAGTCCAAAGGATGTGTTTCACATGAAAATATTTGCATTTTAGCAAATCACAAACACTGCCTTGAGAACAATTTGGAAGAGAATAAGTGTGTGTACACATAGAATGCATAGTAATCTACTGGGGTAACAGAACTGAGAATTGATGAAGATGGGTTAAGTTAGCGTAGTGGAAATGGAGCAATTTGGAGGAATTATACAATCTTTTTAGGAGGCATTTGACAGTACTTGGTGATGAACTAGATGTTTGAATCTAAGTATGTGAGTGTAGAGGAGTATTGGGCTCAGGTAAGGGAGCTTAAGAGTCAGATATGACTGACTCCCTGACTCCGGTGGCTTCATCATGTGGATGGCAAATCTATTTATTGACTTGAAAATCACTGAAAGGTGGCCAGTAACTTTTCTTTTTCATTTTTGTGTTTTTGTATGCTGGAATAGGAAAATATCATGAGTCTTATTCTGATATAGAGTTGTTTGATATATATAATTCACAATGTCAATGAAGTAGTTGAATATTGATTTTTGGAACTCTGTGGAGTACACTGGACTGGAGACAGAAAGATATGACTCATTGGGGTATGGATGATAATTGAAGCCATGTGAAAGATAATTTCTCTGAGGAAAAGTATGGATAATGAAATACAAAAGAAATTCAAAATTAATGAATTTCAACTTTTGATATCTGTATTGAGGAAATGAGTTAACTGAGTGCCTTAGAAAAGTAGCCAGGAAAATAATGAGAAACACCAAAAGAATATTGGGTCAAAGAAGGCAAGGGAATTCCCCCAGATCTGCTTTCTCTTTTTGGTGAGAAATAAGACTATTGTCAGCTTCTGAGCTTCACTTTTCAGGTATTGAATTTATTCTTCTGATTCTAGTTAAAGACAACAAACGTAGTGACTTTTTAGACCCAACCAGTCGGTACCTTACTTGTGGTTAGTGATTTAATCCAGTATTCTTCCAATAAATCCACATTACTACCTAAAATTCTATGAAGTGGGCTTCTGTCATTTCAGCAATGTAATTCTAAATAATATATTTGTAATTTTGAGTGGTTACAGAACTACACACCTTTCATGTAGATAATGAAGGAAGACGTTGAAATTGTTAAAGATTTTGTTTACCTTCGTTCAGTCATCAATTGAAATGGAGAGTGCAGACAAGAAATCAAGACAAGACTGACACTTAGAAGGGTAGCAATGAAAGAGTTAAGAAAGAGCATCAAGTGTAAGGAAGTGTCATTACAGACCACCGCCAAGATAATCCACATCCTCATATTCCAATGACTGTGTATGGGTGTGAAAGCTGGACAGGGAAGAAGGCTGACAGGAAAAAAATTGACTCACTTGAAATATGTTGTTGGAGGGGAGTTCTATGGATACCCTGGACTGCCGGAAAGAAGAATAAATAAGTCCTAGAGCAAATTAAGCCTGAACCGTCACTGGAGGCAAAAGTGATAAAACGGAGGCTGTCCTACCTTGGGCACATCATGAGAACGCAGGACTCTTCGGAAAAGACAATAATGCTGTAAAAGTAGAAGGCAGTAGGAAAAGAGGAAGACCAAATATAAGATGAACTGACTCCATACAGGAAGCCATGGGCATGAATCTATAGGAGCTGAGTAGGGCTGTTGAGGACAGGACACTGTGGACGTCACTCATTCATAGGGCTGCCAGAAGTAAGAGTTAACTTGAAAGCATGTAACACACAATTTTGAGTGGCACTGCTGCTGTTGTTCAAAACGTGTTCAGTTCGTAAAGTCTCAAAACAGCATACTCTACTTTTAAGCAAAATACCTGAGGTAACAATTGCTTCTCTTAGAAATGAATTTAACAACTAAAAAAGAATAAGTGACAGAGATGTTACATAATTTACAATGAACATGAAATCAAAGACTCCTTACCTATGTTTGTTCTTAATACTGGTTTATCATTGCAATAGTAATATCATATGTATGAAACATTTATTAAGAGCTGTGAGGAGAAAACTGGATGTAAGCTGGAATTCTATAATTTTAAAAGAAAATAACACATATTCCAAAAACCTGGCACAGATTCCACAGAAATGAGTAAGAATTCGCAAGAATGAATCTTACTTAAAATGATAATTCTTACGATTTTTCTAGTAATTGTATATTTAGAGAAAAGCCATGTTGGAATGGGATGTCTACATAAAGAAGTAAATATAAGTCCAATGTCTTTAAAAATGTGTAAGAAGAATTAATCAAGGGAGTGAAAGGTAATCAAGGGCTTGAATAATTAAAACAGAATATATTTGAATGAGAAAATGACACAGATAATAGGTTATAAATCTTAGAGAGTAAATTTAATAGAGGCCTGCCTTCACTTTGTGTAAGTGTAAAAATGTATGCACTAAAATAATCCTTTTACTCATCTCTTTTTCCCCCCCTCACTATCAGGATGAATTGAAATCTGGAAGCAACAGAAAGAGTATAGATGTTACTAACCTATCTTTAAACTATTTCCTTACAGTTGTTTCTCTAGATATATTCAGTGACATTCTGTTCTCCCTCCCACAATGTTATTTTATCTATTTGATTACTTTAAAAAAAGAACAACGTGACAAATTTTGTAGCTCCTTTGGGTCTGCTTTAAGTTATTTTAAAAAATCTCTCTCACCATCAATATTAACACTCAACAATATCTTTCCTAATATGGTTAGAGGATCAAGCGGGATTAATAAAAAAAACATAGATGCCTTGGGTATTGAGAAAACTTGATGATAGTGCACCATCTGCTTGTTTAGTTACTCTTCTTATCTTGACATGCTGAAAGTCTGATAAAACAAAATAGATTGTGCACATAATTACATTATGAAATTGGTGTTAGCGTTTGAGTAGACACAGGTACATTTCAAGAAATGCCGTCTGATACATTTGATAAAACATTTCAGCAAGCTTAAGGGAAAGATTGTGTATATTTAGGAGTCGAGAGTTTGTAGGACCTTTCATGAGCTTCTATTTTGTTAAATTATTGAAATATTTTGAATAAGAATTTACATAAAATTAAACACATGCTCACTATGGAGTAGACCTAAGTATTTGATTTTTTAAATGAAATATTTTAATAAGCATTTGATCATGTGCATTACATCCAATAGATATTTATAACAAGCTACACCAAAATCATTTCATATTAGTTTTGAAATAATCAGTGGTGATTTCTCATTCTTACTCCCTTTTCTAATTTTTTTCTGTCTCATTTTCAAACTTGCTTTCTTTCTCTGTCACACCTGCAAACAAAGGACAAACAAATTGACATACTTTCCAACTTTCCTACCCTTGTGATTTCTATGAACTCATAGCATCAGGATGTACAGCAGAAAAGTGAATTCAGAATTCTATGCTATTGTGTTTCTTAAACATTTTGCAACCTGTGAAACTCTTTTTTGAGATGAAATTGAAGCTGCCCAGTGAAGTATGCTGAGGCTTTTAGATCTTTGTCCACTCAGCTGCCCCCGTGCCCAACCTCTTTCTAAACAGAATACTCTAACTCTAAGGAAGTTACGAGCACAGCTTTTCAAAACCAAGAGTTCTAGTAGTGAATGGTGCCTGCACTGTGTGCTGGAGTTGTGTTGCCACGGAGTGTTTCAAGGCAATGGCTATCAATCTATGAGTACGCGTATGTTTATCGGGAGCCTACTACACTTTCAGTCTTCATATGTGCATCTGACCCCTTAACTATCAAGTTTAAGGCGTCTTTTAAAACTGAACTTATTTCTTGGAAGTTATACTGCTTCCACAAACGTATGGATATAATAAACTAATACAATTTACTGGAAATGTATTTTGCATGAAAATACAGCATTTTAGCCTGTGTGTAGGAGGGAAAGGTCCCATAGAAATGTGATCAGTTTCTTAAAATAGTGAGTTCACTCGTATATTCCAAATGGAAGTCCTCTACTATGTGATGAAAAGGAAATTGCTCCAGAAATGAGTCTGACATGTTTAAGAGAAAGAGGTAAAATAAATCACTTTTTATAACACTAGGTTTATAACTATTTAAATTTACTTAGAGGTCTCTTCTGTATGAAAAACATTTACAGAAAATTGGAAAGCCCATCTCACTTTAAGAAAATTTGATGTTAAAATATTCAACCATAGAACAGATGAAGAAAGGGATTATTTGTGTTGGAAAACGTGTGATTTTTTTACACAAAACAATTGTTTTAGAGTTCCCTAAATAGCAAATTTACCTATGACTTTTATAATATATTTAATATAGGAGAGATTTTGTACAAAACTTTTAGATAGAAAAGATAAAAATACTGTTTAAGTGATTGTTCTTAAAATGAGCTCTTTACAACTACTTTCCTGGGGCCAGCCTGGTGGCCTAGTGGTTAAGTTCGTGCGCTCTGCTTCAGTGGCCCAAGTTTCGCTGTTTGGATCCTGGGCGCTGACCTACACACTGCTCATAAAGTCATGCTGTGGCAGCATCCCACATAGAAGAACTAGAAGGTTTCATAACTAGGATTTACAACTATGTACTGGGGCTTCGGGGAGGAAAACTATGACTACTTTTCTTAATAACCTTAAGTAGCTTCAATATTATACATCTTATCTTCTCATTTAGTTACTATTTTAAAAAAGATACCTTGATTTTCCTGTATATTGAACCATAATAAACTAATTATGATTTTTTAATAAAAATCAAAGTATGAAGACACAAAGAAAAATTTTAAAGTTGAGTAAAATAAAAATAGAAAATCTGAAGCTTTATCTTCCCAGGTTGCATATATCAACATCCTGATCCATAAACTTGTTGTATGTTCTCCTTTGTTTACAGGCATGTTACTTTAAAGAATCTAATGAATTGACTCTTTTCAAAGAATTCCTGCTGTCTCTGAAATGCTACCTCATATAGATTATAATTTGCTTAATTACTAGTTTTATCTGTATCAAAGACAGATAGGAGATTCCTTACCTGCATATTTTGTTCATTCATTCACCATCTACTAATGGCCAGGCATTGCTTTTAGTGCTGTGGTGCAAGAAATCAATAGATAAATAATCTGCCCTCAAGGGGCTTACATTCTGGTAGGGACAGAAAGAAATGGTATATATATAATTAACAGGTAAATAGTTCATTATGTCAGAAATGCTAAGTACTACATAGGAAAATAAAGCAGCAATGAGGATAGAAAGTGAAGGTTAAGACTGGAGATTACAATGTTAGATAAGACAACTGGAGTAGACTCTACCAGGAAGATGGTATTGAAACAGACTTGAAAGAGGGGAGGGATTAAACTGAGTGGCTATATGCCGGGAAGAAGTTGAGGAAGTTTGTATCTGGTTATTCAATAAATAACAAGGAGGTTTGGGGGCCTGGATCACTTTGAGCAATGGTCAGAATAGCAGTGGATGATGTCCCAGAAGTAAAGGAGTCCAACTGAATGGTTTTAATTTTGAGAAAAATGAATTGCTAAGGAATGTTTTGATTCAAGGAGTGCTTTAATATGATTTGAATTTTTAAAGTACTGTTCTGGCTACTCTGTTGACATAGATCTAGGACCCCATTTAGGAGACTATTGCAATAATGCAGGGGAGAGATAATGGGGATTTGCACAAGAGTTATCATAGTGGAAATAGTGAGAAATGATTAGAGTGTAGACGCGTATTGACAACAGAACCAATAAGACTTGCTCATGGATTGGGTCTGGAGAATGCGAAAAGGAAGAGACAGGGACAACTCTGTCCTTAAAGCCTGAGAAACCAGAAGAATGGGGCTGCCATTAATTGTCATGGGGACGGTCCAGGTGGAGCAAGACTGGGGAAGGCAGAACGTGCCTAGTAGGTTTCTATGCGGATGACTCAGTATCCTCATATGCTAAAATAGGCTTAAATATGTGGTTGTACCAGAGGAGATACATTTGGAAGTGAACAGACTAAAATTGGAATTCATTGTTATAATATCCATATTTTATTATTTTGTCCTTGAGAGAAAATTTTATAAAATTATGACTCAAAGACTTTGGTGTATGTATTTAAATTTGACACATAAAACTCAGAAGTCAGAAGATAGAAGGTGAATAATGTTGATATTAATCTATTATAAGAACTTTCACATTAAAAAGTTATTCTAGCTTAATAACAACCCCATATTTGTATAACATCTTTCATATATAAACTAATATGATTGCACTATATTATCAAAATGGATAATGTGTTCCCTTGAAAGATTGTGCTTATCTATAAATTCTGTCAGAATTGAGATAGAACCACTTTTTTTTTTTTCTAGATTGGCACCTGGGCTAACAACTGCTGCCAATCTTTTTTTTTTTCTGCTTTATCTCCCCAAACCGCCCCCCCCGTACATAGTTGTATATCTTAGTTGCAGGTCCTTCTAGTTGTGGGATGTGGGACGCCGCCTCAACGTAGCCTGACAAGTGGTGCCATGTCCACGCCCAGGATCCGAACCCTGGGCCGCCGCAGAGGAGTGTGCAAACTTAACCACTCGGCCACAGAGCCGGCCCCAGAACCACTTTTTGAAACCATATATGCTCCATAAAAGGTGCTCAATTATTATTATTATTATTAGTGGTGTCAGTGTTTACTATTAATATTAATCTCTTCCTGATGGTTCTCAAATTGTTAAATATTAAGCATGTCCAATACTAATAAATTAAGAATGCCACCAATGTGAGCAGATATCATGTACCTAGCACTTCGTAAAGTGCTTTATATACAGCAATTTGTGTAATCCACAAAACGATTATATGACTTTAGTAATTTATTACCACTTTATAAATGTAGATATTGAAGCCTTAGACATGTTCTGTAAGTTCTACAAAACTGAATAGCAAAATTTTTAAAAAAGAGCATGGATTGAAATCCAAAGCTCGTGCTCCTTCCACTGCCATGTTATCTTTTAAACTTATTTTTAACACAGCTTTTTTTTTTTACATTTTATTGTACACAACTTAAGGATTTATTGTGTAATTCATACTATTGCTTTATTATTTATGTCTTATTTACACTCACACACAAACACAATGAAAGGTCTTATATCTTTTAAATGTATTATACTCCCACTGAGTCCTCAGGATAATGTTCACATTAAAATATTTGTTTAATTTAAATGAAAAATGGCTATTCATAAAGATAAACCTTTCAATTGCACACACATATGTACGCACGTAT
The DNA here is from genome assembly GCF_037783145.1 of Equus przewalskii. Classification (NCBI taxonomy): domain Eukaryota; kingdom Metazoa; phylum Chordata; class Mammalia; order Perissodactyla; family Equidae; genus Equus; species Equus przewalskii. The sequence continues at coordinate 71,139,150 of NC_091833.1, read as the reverse complement.
GTGCATATACACATACATGCACATCCGTATACACATGTATGTAATATGCGGGTATATATGTTTGCATGTATAGATTTTAAAGTATTTGAGATACTGTGTGGACTGGAAGAGTTACATGATTATCGGAACCGGGTAGAGGGAGTTCCCATTTAACAAGTTTGAATCAATTATTTTCAACATTTCAATAAAAAAATAAGCCTGGGACATTATCATCTATACATTGTGTGCTCTCTTCTGACTTTTGTAAATACAATATAGAATACTACAGCTTAAAATGTCTACTGGGTGTTTAATTCCCTTTCCTTTTTTTCTGGTTAATTTGTCTCATATTAAATGTAGCCAGAAATGTTGCTAAGGTGATAAAGAAGAAACAAAGAGTAAAAGTTAGTTCTTCTGATCACCAGCATTATTCCAGAACTAAAATAGAATACCTGGGATGGGTTGTAAGGAGGGTTACACAGAATCTCATATAGAACGTGAATTCAGTGTGTTCACATAGTCGTCTCACAGTTACACGATTTCTCGCTTCTCTTTTTCTGGAGATTGGCAAGTGCCAGGGAAGCTGTGTATGACTGTGTGAAATTAACAATCCTTTGTAATGATGATAGTCGATGTAGTGAGAATTAGTTTTATATAAACATGTCCCAGTTAATGTTTGTTACCAAATGTCACATAAATGCGAAGGATATAAGGGAGCCAAGTCTAAGGCAGAATTGAAAATTTGGGGAATATATAATCCCACAAAAATGTCTTTATCATTTGAAGTTTAAGGAGAAGAGGAAATGTGAGGATCTGTTACATTTAGACATCCAAAATCTCTTTTCTGCTGTTTCTTTCCTGTTTAATAATTTGATTACTACTGATCATCAGATTTGGGGTAGCAGTTTCCCAATATGCTACAGACTAGGGATGGTTCTGTGTACGATTTAATTGCAAGATGGATTAATTCAAAAATTGCTACATCCATTTCCTCTACCAAAGTAGAATACATCTTATCAGTAATCATAATGCAGTATTTTTAGATTTACTTAGAATAATACTTTATATTTGGACAACCCATTCACGAAATTAATACATATAGAAATTGAATATTTGTACTCTCTGATAATTGTCAGCCCATTTTGCTACGTCACTAGTTTTTCAAGTATAATATTTTCTTTTAGGTATATCTAAGAGCAAATAAGATGCTTTAATACCTCAGTCTTTCTGCTCTATATAGACCTGATTTTTAGGCGGAGATATGAGCAGTGATAATTATAAAAAAATTTATGAACCATCTACAGGTGTTCATGGGTAGTTGAGGAATGGGTATAGAGATTATAGAGAATGAAAAGATTACTAGATATTTCAGTGTTTTTTGTCTTGTTTTTGTCATCACTAGTGGTGCAGATAAAAAAATGGCCTCAACATTTATTAACAAGTTAATATAATTTTATTTGACATCGTTTTTATTTTACTTTGAATATCCCTACTTTAACTTTTTTGTGTGTGATTAGTAGAGGCTTCCTAATGAATCATTTTATTCCCAAGTTAGGCGAATATGTCAGAGAACAATGACTGCAACTCTAACTGGAAAATAAGAAAAAGTAAAATAACAAAACTGAGAAGTTTAATTCAAATACCATGGTATGGGCAAAGATCAAGAGAAACTTCCTCTCAAATAGTGAAAAGAACCACGTTATTTAAACACTTCTTATTTTCTTCATTTCAAAGGCTTGTATTAATTTCTCGACTTTGTAGAACACTTATTCTTTACTTTGGTAGGAAAGATTGTACAGAAGTCTAGATTCTATTTGTTTTATGACTCTTCAACATCTTTTTCATTCAGATCTACATAAAAAGTAGAACAGATAGGGGCTGACTCGATGGTGTAGTGGTAAAGTTTGCGTGCTTTTCTTCGATGACCTGGGGTTCATGGGTTTGGATCCTGGGCGTGGACCCAGACACTGCTTGTCAAGTCATGCTGAGGCGGTGTCCCACATATAGAACAGAGGAAGGTTGGCACAGATGTTAGCTCAGGGCCAATCTTCCTCACCAAAAAAAAAAAAAGTAGAACAGATAATATAATAGCAAAGATGAGATTTTTATAAATATTTTGTATAGTGTTTAGTGGCTAGCATGTAGATAAAATACTTTCCTCCTAAGTTGCCCTATCCAGAGAGAGCCATAGTTAGAACCATACTTGACTGCTTAATTTTGTAGTAGAACTAAATTTGAGAAGGTTAGACAGTAAATTATATATGATACCTCTTTATGTATTTGATGGTATCTAATGTACACTATCTTAAGTTTATTTTGTGTGGTTCCAGGTTTATAGCTTCCCAAAGTTTTGGAAATTAAAATTAAAAGATTTCATATGAATGTATTTATGAAATTATTTCTAATAGCCTTTAAGTTGTAAAGTAGGCTTTCTTGGGAAGTACTGAGTCCCTACTAATATAAATGTTCAAACATAAACTTTGGTAGGATTTTTTCAGAAAAGAAATAACAGTACAAAGGTCAAATGAGTAATTAGAATAGATTTCCTTTAAAACCAGTCTCAACACTTAGAAGTTTTTCACTGACTAGTTAAATAATACCATTCTTTTCACAGTGAAATTCAATTTTTCCTAGCAATAATAATTAAATTTTACAAATCCTTGTTTTTATTATTCTAAATTGCTTTTAATTTTTGCTATGAGAAATCATTTCATATTTTATCTATCTATATCATTAGTTCGGTGAAAGAGAATAACTCTATTTATTATATGATATTAACTTCATCTTTTCACACTTCATAGCTGTAATGGCATTTTACAGTCAACATCAAAGTCCTATTTTTTTAAATTTTATTTTCTGTACTTCCATCTGTTAAAGAGAATCTGAAGACCAAGTGGTTTGTGCTTAATCTAGTTCATAGAAATACTTGTGTGTTTCTTATTTAATTTAATCATTTCCCCTCAATAACCATGAACAGCCATGTGAAACTGAAGAGTTATTAAAGTGAAGTATTCTGGTATTGAGAATACACGATGTGGGTGTGGGGAGTGTTAATTGCCATAAAGACATGGATTATAACATCTAAATGCAATGCTCTTTTCTTGTAAAGTCAATGATAAAAAACTAAAGATATAATCCTCCAAAGTGGTCCAAAAATCAACTTATAGACTAAGTAGGCTAACTTATTTTGATTGCACTTGCAGGAAGAATGTGAATTTCAAAACTAGCGGAATTTTCCAAGGCAGTATTAAAGAATTGTCCCCTTTTGCCCAATATGATAGATGTGTTGTAATAATAAGCTAAATAGCAAAGGGATAGGAAACAAAAGCACTTACAAACAATCATTTTATTATAAGAACCAGTTTAATATGCATAGGATACTATTTTACAAATAAAAACATTTATACTAAGGATGTAATTAATATTATAAATAAAAATAATTTAAATATATTTGAATATGCTTCCCAAATGGGCAATGCTATAAAATGTGGACTTATGTTATATGTTCAGGGGATTTGAGTTCTCTGAGAAGGCATTCTGAATGTTATTATGTTGATCTTTGGTCAAGTTGTGGTGATACTAAGACTATCACCAGTATCAGAAAATAACATATTTTCTTAATTGATTTAGCAGTGACAGAAAGTGTGTTGACCTGTTGTTACCTTTGACAAGCTCAACAATATTCTATATTGTCTTCAAAGATGATAATTTAGCATTAAGAGAAGATATGAATTTTATAAGATGTTTTTATAACAACAAAATACAGTCTCTCAGAGGTATGTATGTTGGCAATTACATATTTCAGAGCTATGTATGTTCTAATCAGAGTAAGAAACCATCTTGAATTATCAAGGATGAAGAGGATCCAGCAAAGTGAAAAAATAGAGCTAATGTGTAAATTTCCTGTAAAGGAAGGAGAGAGAGAGAGAGAGACGATGAATAGAAGAATTCTCTAAATGTAAAAATGTAAAATGGGACAGCCTATTACACTTAGGTGTTTAGGGAAGGTAATTAGTATCAAGAATGACAAAAGTTCTCATACAACTGGAATTAGAATTAAATATTGAAAGAAAAAATGACTAATCATTCAGAAATTCTTTCTGAGAAATGCAGCTATTCAATCTCAATCTATTTGAGTACATCTTCCTTAAATAAACTGACTATCTCAGAATATGAGAATCAGGGCCAAATTTCAATGGAGCGTAGCAGAAATTCACAGAAATAAATAATATCTCTGAGTTTCTATCATAGTGAGCATTTGCTAAATTCTGTAAGTGAAACACACTTGGCTTAAGAAAAATCAGACTTACATGTAATTTCTAAGATGTTCAGACAGCTTTCATGAGATTAGGTTTCAGCTGGATATACGCAAAGCCAGAAATATTTGTAACTCTATTGTGTCTCTGTTTTTCTTTGTATTCTTCATTATGATACATCATCTTATTTACATTTTTTTGGCCTAAGCCAAATTATATTTGGGAGGCTCCTTTTGGTATGCTTACTAGAGATGAGATAAGATACAAAATATTTATTTCTTTAATGCTAAACAGGAAAATAAATAAATGAGTGAAAAAGGAGATGAGCAAGCAGCTGTTCTAGACTCTATTGACGATGTCTTCTAAGAAAAATACATAGGAAAATGTCATCTGAAAGAAATCGTTCCCACATATATGACTTCAGAACTTGGCAATAAAACTCCAGTGACAAAAGAATGTAGAATATAAAATAAAATTAAATTAACTTCCCAGGAAAATTATAGGATTCGAAATTTAAAAAAATCTTTTTAGGAAACAATTTGCTAAAATATTCGTCCTTTTTTAGTGTTACTTCACAATGTTTTTGAGTTTTATGGGAATTTTATAGATGGAAAACTACTATTACTATGTTTTTCAAGCTTAGTTGAAATAAGGCACCATCCAGAACCACATACACATATATGTTCTCTTTAGGAAATTCTATTCTGTAATCTTTTTGAAGTCTGGTGGGTTTTATCCTTCTGAAGATTTACATGACCTTGGAATACAACCTGTAGAAAAACTAGGCTCTTTCTTAGAACTTAGTGCAGCTCTAAGCAAACCTAAGATCAAGTTTGTCTTTGATATACCAGTACTCCTTCCTTTGGAAACGTCTTCCTTTTCTTTAGTGACAAAATCTGTGCTATTACCATTTTCAAAACTTTGATAAAGCACCACTACACATAGAATAAATTCCACGGTGTTGATGATAATGATGGCATTTGAAGTCTTTCCAATCCAATCACATTTTATGTCCTAATTTCCTTCACAACTCACTTGTTAGCCACTCCACCTATTTTTAACACATTCTGTCAATTCTTGAATGTAGCATTAAATTAACATTACTCTCTAGAGTGATATTCCTTTCACTTGACTTGTCAATGTGTTTTCCAGCCTTTAGTATTAAGAAAAAAAAGCCAGTATCGAATTAAATGTTCTTTCACTCTTTCGCTCTTGTGCTGTCTCCTTCCCTCTTTCGCTTGAGTGATGAGTCTAACAACTTTGTTTATAATATTTGTTGTCAGTCTGCCTAGTATTTTTCTAATGGTTTCATTCATTAGCTAGATAGCAGTTTGAAGGCTATTATTTGTCCTTTGTAACTGCCATACAGCGTGAAATACAATATGTTGTTAGTTATTGGTTGCTACACTACAAATTACCAGAAGTTTAGTAGCTTAAAAAGCCACATTATTTCACAATTTCTGCGGATCAGGAATCCAGGCATGGCTTACCTGGGTCCTCTGCTTCTGGGTCTGTCACGAGGCCGTAACCAAGGTATGAGCCAGGAATGGATGCTCATCTGAGAACTTGACTAGGAAAAGATTCACTCCCAAGCTCATTTGGTTTTGGTAAGATTTAGTTCCTTTACTGTTATTGGACCAAGGGCCTCAATTTCTTGCTGGTTATCGGCAGGAGGCACTCAAAAAAAGAGAGTTTGCTAGCAAAACAAAACTTACAATCTCTTATAGTCTAGTCACAGAAGAGGGACATTTCCTCAAGGCTAGATATTCTATTGCTTAGAAACCAGTTATAAAAAGAGGAGGAGCTTGCACAAATCCGTGAATGAATGAGGGGAGGTGGTGGCATTGAGAGCCACCTTAGAAGTTACCTATCACAGCATTTGCTAAATTTAATATCAATCGTTCACAATTTTTCTCTAAAGTCGTTTTGTGCTGCTTTAAAGAATTTTTCACTTTTAGACATTTCTCTAATTTAGTCCCTGTTTGAGAAATTCAAAACGTGAGAAAAAGTTGTTGGAGCTTGAGGGGCAGGAGTCCTTTTCTTAACCTCTGCAGGCATTGGTCTCGTCACTTCATGCACTGTTCCAGTTCGACTTTGTCTCATTAATTTTCCTTTACCATTTAAAAATTAATTTGAAGATACTTTCCCAATGAAACACTAGACTTTTAACAAGTAATTTCATCTCTAATGAAAATTATAATTTTCAAACATTTTCCCATTATTTATATTTTTCTTGGACATAGTTCTTCAGTTCTTGATTCACTGTGAGACATGTTACAGACCTTTTCAATTTATAAGACATCTACGCAATGCATTCCTCCTTATCAGTTATCCACGGTCCGCTTAGGGCAAAACAAAACAAAACATAACATCTTTCCCCTCCATCCCCCAACACCATAACTGATCCTTAATCCCGGTCATATTCCCCAGAAACTGACTAGGAGATCTGGGTTCCTGTGCAATTAATTTATTAAGAAGATACTGCCAGAAGAAAAGGATGAGAAAGTAAGGGAAGCATGATACAGAAGGAGAAGAATCCAAGCAAAGCGAAGTTACAGGCGAAGCTCCAGTCTCAGCCCCACTCTATGAGTTAGCTCACATAAATTCTGCTTCAGAAATGGATCCAACTGGACGCAAAGGCACTGGGGCTTCAGTACTTTTGGATAATCAAACATCTGTTAAGCGCCACCCCAGGAGACTGACTCCCACACACTTCGGTTGTCTGCAGGTGGGGCAAATTGGTTTCTGCAGCTTGAGGACAGCTTCCCTAAGAAAATCATAGGTAGGCACTCACTATTTTAAAAAAACAAACAAAACGCAAAACAAAAAAAGCCCCACAGAAGCTGGGGGAAGGGCACACAGATGTGGTAGAGGGGATCTGAGGGATGGAGGCAGGGCACCCACCGCTGGACAGTAACCAGTTAGGGCACTATGAGTTACACTTACCAGTCTCCCTAATTTATTTCTCCTCTGTTCAGTCCTTTCAGCCAATTTTCTTTCTTTGTATTTTAATCTAACCACATTTCCCTTTATTCGACTAATGTTAGTTCCCCTTCTCAAATTTTAGCTTTAACTTGAAATTGTTCTCCTTTAAAGAAATTCTACCCCAAAAGAAGGTTCATCTTCTTCATCTCTCCATCCCCCAGCTCCCACCCTTCCCCAGCTAAGAGACTGACACCAAAATCCAATGAAAAAGTGACGGATATGTGTATTTGTCTTCTTGTCCACTTTACCTTTAGATCATCACAATGTACCTTTGTTGACTACACTTAAAAAATATGTCATTTAATGCTGATGGCAGCTGACTGCAGACCACCTTTAATTATCCTCTGATGATAATCAGCACTGCTCAGTATCCTATTTCGTTTTATTCCTATTTCTCCCATCTCTACTATTAACTTTGACAACCTGAACCCTAGAACATTATCCTCCATCGTGCAACTCCAAGAAGCTATCCACTACCAACATCACACCCAGAATACTCCGTATTGCAGGCAATACTTGGGATTGTTAAACTGGTGTGCACCTCTATTATTTAAAGCACATTTTAAGGATATGATTGTTGTTCTGACAGGATTTTAGGTAGCTTATAGAATCTTCTTATCATTTTCCTAGTGTCTTGGGTCAATTGTTTTTAGAGAACAATCTTAGAATTTTTAGAAATTTAGAATGCACAAATGAAAACTGAAGAGTCATGACACCTTAATTAATCCAGGTCTGTTGTTTGCAAGGATCCTGCAGAAAGAGGGAAAGTTTATTTTCAAAAAGGGATACAAAGATGTCATACAAGTCCAACAACAGAAATCATAATATATCCAGGCCTCAGTTGGGCATGAAATAAAGGTAGCTTCAGACAGTTAAATAATTGCAGATGGTCATGAATTTTCTCAGGTGATCTGCATCATTAATGTGACACATCTACTCCCTCAGCATCCAATTATTAAAAAAATAAAAAAACAAAAAATCAAAAACTATCAGACACATCGTAAGTGCCACGCCGTGTTATTTCTCTGTTTGCGTTTTTATGTATCTTTTTCCTCCAACACAACTTTCCTCAGATTCTATTTTATGTATTATTTCTCTACCTCATAATTTCTGTTTGTTTGTTATATTGAGTCCTGATTATACTGCTTTTTCCTGACTGAAAGGAAATAGCAAATCTTGCAGTAAAATGAAGATGAGTTCCACGGACATTTACCCTCTATGTGCTAGAAAGGGGTCTTGTATTTTTTTTTTAAGTAACGAGAAATAGCACTAAATACTATTTTCAATGTTCACCTTCATCTACTTCTCCTCTTTTTCTTGGAACATAGAAGAATTCCATATCTCCCCCTCCTTGAGTCTAGGTGAGTCGGGATTTTTGGCCAAGGATTCAAGAACAGGATTTAGATGAAAATAGATGAAAAATAGCCCCTCCCCTGGCCAACCAGCATTTTCCGACTGATTTTCTCATAAATTTACTGCTATTTGATATATACATATAGGGACCCATTAACTCTCTCTTAGCTACACATATAGGGACCCATTAACTCTCTCTTAGCTACACATATATTGTACTGTTAGTTGCGTGTGTGTGTGTGTATGTACTTACTGTATTTTTAAAGACACATTTAGAGTAGTGACTTGTTGGAGCAGATGACTTGACGTAGCAGCAAGTAAATCTATGTAAATTGTTGGTTTTATCTTCTACAGAAATTTTATTGTTTTTATCCTCCCATTCATATTTTAGATGGACTAAATAATTTTGAAATTAAAGTCTATTCGTTTTTTTTGCTAACAACTTGAAAATATCGTTATGTTTTCTCTCCCTGTTCTCGTTTTCTTGGTCATTCTGCTTCTCACCAACATGGTAAAAAGGCAGGTGGATTTACTACATTGTCAGCTGTGTGATTTTAGTTTCTCAGAGATCATATGCTATGTTTAAGCCTTAATAGTGACTATTGTGGAAAACTCATTAATATCCTGAAGATTATAATTAAATTTATGCATCAAAAAGATAAGATTTTTTACATACTTCTGAAATAGCAGCATGATCTCTCAGCTGGTATTCACATTTTTGTTTTTTTGATCCTGTGACAAGAATCAACTTCAACACATCACTTTTTTGTTATAAATATGACAGACAGTTACATATGACGACAAGGACACTATCTTAGTTATTTTCATACTCTGTGCTTTTATAGTGTTGTAATATGGAAGGAGTCAAAGTGTATTAAATAAATGCTCACTATAATTGATGCAGTACATTTCTCTCACATAGAAATTTTAACGGAAGGAGTTGAGATTGAGGGGCAGTGCATGTAAGTTTAGATGATTCAAATTAGTTATATTTGGAGTAATTGTTCAGAAAACTTACATGACAATGATCGTTTTGTTTTTGGCTAGACTAGTCAAGGCTAAAAAACTGCAGAAGAGTTGAATTTATTTTTATTTCTTGATTTTTTTTAAGAAAAATAGTGATACAGTATTATGTATTCTATTGTTAGATTCTGTACGTGGGATGAACTTCCACACAGAGCCAGACTTTTTTTGAATGCTGCTTTTTCTTGAGATCTTGATATGGACATTCACTTGCATAATTAAGGTATTCAAGATTATTTTATAATATATGCCTTAGTATGGATATATTTTGAAAAACAAAAAATACATCTTAGATATCCTTGATGATTTTAAGTATTGCATTTTAGTAGAATTATTTTTAAATATTTACATACGATTCATTTATGTTTCTATTATTATCAGTTTATTAATAAAACATTTATTCTTCAAATCCAGGCTAAACTGTCATTTTCTCTCGTATACTTTCTATCATTTTCTCAACCGTCAATTTCATTTCCTAGACATCTGTTACATTTTTTAAACCAGCATAGAATGTACTCAGTTTCTTTCTTCCACTGAATTTTGTAAGGCAGTAATTAATCAAAAATAATTTTTGACCACTGAACTACAAAAAAACTAGTTAGTACTCACTCTTGGAAAAGTGTACTTTTCAAAGCTGCCAAAACATGCACACGTGTTTGCTTTCTTGAAATAGTTGAAAGCCAAACCTCACAGAAAAGATTGTGATGAGGTTTTCAATCGAAGTGGGCATTCAGACTCTAGCACAAATCATGTAATTTGCTCCAATACAGTTTTACACTCTTTGATTCATTTCAGTTGATTTTCCATGGCAACAGTTTGTTTTGGACACAATTTTCAGGTTTGTCAGTCTTTTAAGATTTATTTTGAATCTCCATGAAGCTGTGTTCTAAAATAGGATCCTAACAATATCACAATATCTGCATAATTTTGAAATGATCTATAAATTCAAAACATTTAAGATGTATTGGAGCTTCCCATTCTGGTTTAAAAAAAATGACTCACTTATCTCTTAGCTCACAATAAGCAGGTAGCAAATCAACTTTATACATAAAGATACCATTTTCCTTATAAGCTCTTTCTAAATCAGACGAAATTACAAATTAAGAAAGTTTGATCTCTGCTATGAAAGGGACTAGTGTATGGCATTGCTACTCACAAAAGACTTTACAGTATTTTGCATTTATGTATATATAATTATAATTAGTATGTCCCTAATAGCATTTTTTTTTTTTTGTCATTTGCAGGATGATTAGCAAAGCTCATCAATTTAAATTCCCAGTAAAGAATATTTTAGGAGGCAACTATGTTCACCGCTATACCACCAAAATTGGTGCTAAGGAAATAATATAAAGATTTTAAGTGATTGACATTTGTCTTCATAATTATCTTTTCAAACCATGATGACTCATGGACTCTTTTCCAAACTATAATAGAGCTGCCTGAGTTCAAAATAGAAACTTCAACCACTCACCCTGATGACATGGTTTAATTATTTATTCTTATGAATGAAGAAAGAACACAAAATGTAAAGAATTTCTTCTCAGGATGCCGCAATGGTTTAAAACTTCAGTCCGGTATTTTGTCTTCATCATGAATTTGACAGAAGAAAACATATAAAAGCAAGCCATATGTACGCCCCACAACACCTAACGGTTATTTTTAGGAGAAAATAAGGTATATTACACACACATACAGGCATATATAAATAATATGTATGTAAAGATTATCTGTTTATACATATAGAAAATCTTTTTTTTCTTCTAAAAGTATTTGTCAAATATCTGTGGATCTTCTTTCTTTCCTTAAAAATTAGTCTTAGCCCTCTAAAGCACAGAACATAAAGATGTATTCATATTCTGAATGTCTAACATACATGCCATTTTTCTCTTTTATATCATGTATAATACTTTAAAATTAATATCTTGGCTTTCTAAAGTAATTATTTTGTCTCAATTAGATGTTTCATCCAGTTTCAAGTTTTTTCTTTGAAGCCCAATTTGTGAAAATTAATAATAATTTATTTGGCAAACTGGTTGAGTATATTTTCTAAAGGAATTCCAAATTCCTTGAGGAAAGAAAACATTTGTGCACCACCTATGTCCAAGCCTGTGGTCAAATAAATTTCACTTATTCATTTTTGTGTTTATTTTAATTTATTTCTTCAAGAACATGAATTACCTAACATTTACTTAAAATATAATTCTCTATCAACTTAGAGAAAGATCTTAGAAGACTTGACTGAATATGTTTATAATAGATATGACTAATGTTGCAGTTTTCATAAGTGGAAAGCCCCAATGTAGTGATTTTACAACCAAAATGTTATAACCCCAATCATTGACATTCTGGAGCTTGCTCATGAGAGTCAATTGTTAAATTCTTGTTATTTTATGATCTGATTATTAAACATAGCCATTACCTAAATTAAATTGTATAAACATAGTTAAAATTTATACTATAAGAAAAGTTCATAAATATTCAACATTCAAAATTACTTCCTAATTATGTTGCTGAATTATACTTTTGCCTGTGCTCTTGAGATTACGTCTATTGTATGTGTTTAGTGGAAATATTATATAATGGTATAATTCTGCACATCTCTTTCCAAATCTGTGTTCCATCACAGCTTTCCCGGTAGCTTGAAATTGGGCATGGTTGCAATGTTTACAGCATGGAAATAGGCAAACATTACAAATCACAGCTTGATTTATTGTTTTGTTAATTGTCTAGACTTACAAAAATAATGGAAAACATGCTAATGTAGATTAAAATTAAAGTCTATCATTTCTGCAGACATTATATTGTGAATAGCACCAAAACTTGGGGAAATACTGCACCTCACTTTCAAAACTATCTGATTTAACAAAGAATTCACTCCTGTCATTGACAATTGAAGTTCTGACATGAGTCTTCATTGTTTCATGTTGTCTTATTAATGTAACTGAAAATATCAAACAACATTGATGTTTGAAATATGTTTATTAATCATTGACTTCAGTAATTTCTTTCTAATTCATTAGTAACCAAGCATTATTCATAGTCTGATTTTGTGATATTATCATTGGTGCCAGAATGACAAAAATTTGTAGCAAATTTTGTGAGAAATAGCCATCACACATGAAGTTACAGGAGTAAATTTGAAAAAAGAGTGTAAACATTTTTGTTAAATTTTGCTATTTATAAAATTACATAAAGAAAGGAATAACCAAAATAGTAAAGTTAACCTTCAAGTTGGCACTGTGAATTTTACTAATGTATATAAGGTATACATACACACAGCACACACCCCATTCCATACCTATTTTCCTTTTATCGAAGAGCCATTTGTAAGCACTTACGAGCACACAACAGCCCAACATCGTAGTTTAGTACCCATTACTTCTCTCCGGTGCATTGAAACGATCCTCTCTCATATCCTTTCCAAGCTTCCCACCTTGTCACTGCTTCTCCCCCTCCACGAGCCTTACAGTCTGGTAATGACAGGCCTATATTTCTCCCACACAGCCTATGATGTTCAATATGACTTCATGACTTTGTACCCTATATTTCTTCAGGTTAAAACACTTTTTCTTTCTTTTTTCCCTAGTGAACTTCATCCATCATGATCTGGCTGTGGTGTTTCGTGTACATAGTAAATGTTCCATTATGTATCCCTTGGTCTCACCTTATTTTTGCTTTGTTTTAACACATATAAGTCTCAATTTATTCAGCTGTTAAGTAGGCTATTATTCCCTCCTGCACGTATTTGTTCAGGTCTAATATGTGCCATGTGCTGCTTTAGGGCGGTAGGGTGGGATCAGGAAACAAAAAAGGCAGGAATTTCTGGCCTCATAGAGACTGGTGATAGGCATCGTCTAGACTAGTGATGAGGTCTATAAAGCCTTTGATTCATTGTAAACATTCATTTTAGTCAGCTTGGGCTGCATAACAAAATACCAGAGACTGACTGGCTTAAACGACAGACATTTGTTTCTCATAGCTCTGGCACCTGCGAGCTGTATACTCACATGGCAGAGAGAGGATGCTCTGGTGTCCTCTTCTCTTCTCATAAGGGCACTCATCCCATCATAGGGGCTTCGACATATGAATTTGGAGGGGGGAGCACAAACATTCAGTCCACGGCAGCACTTAAACTTGAGTCATGATGATGATGATATGGTGATTCAAAACTGAGTAATTTGTCCCTAAACTTAGCTTCTTTATGATTTTAAGCATTTATGTGCCTTAAGATAAAATTTCTCTATAGATTTTGCATCCTCCTTTCCCTTGCCTGGGGGCCCTATATGCTTGTGATCTATTCCTTAGGGATGAACTGAATATTACAAGAAGAAAAATCAAATGTGTGGTTTTATATTTTTTAAAATTACAGTCAATGGAATTCTTATGGGTTTACATTTTTAAGAACTCACTTTATAAATCTAATGTTGGTATTCTGTTAAAAAATACACAGTGGTTTGGGTAAATTTTGGAAATATAAATCACCAGCTTATAAACTTTAAATTGGAAATATATATTGCCAATTCAGATAATTGAAGTCCAACAACGAGTTCAGCAGTTTGTTCTAAGACTTGACAGAGTGCTAATCGCTATCGTTTCCTTTGATTAGTGCTCAAGGTAACTTTAGCTGAAAAAAAGTTTTCTATTTCTACCCAACAGCATGTTTCTGAAGGCTGTTGATCTTAAAGATAAATTCTTACTTCCTTTATATAAAATTTAATATGTCTTTATTTACCATAAATCAGATGTGATCATTGCTCAAAAATGTTTAATAGAAGCGAGAGGATCATCAATATTTCAGCTATAGCTGCATTTCTGTTAATAAGTCATCAGTTCATTATTACATAATGTGTGTGTGTGTGTATGTGTGTGTATTGGCTTCACTTCCTTCACATATACTGTGTATACTTATGCAGGAGCTTTCATCACATTCTAGATGAAGAAAAATCACTATAATTAAAATTTTGAAAGCCTGTTTCATTAGAGTTCCACATCTCTTGCTCCATCCCAAACAGACTATATATAAAATTATAACTTGGTAATAAAATTTGTTAAAGAGGATAAATGGTTTCCATGAATGATGAGATCACAATTATTTTTCACAAATGACTCTAGCCAGAGTTTGTATGAATGGATGTAAATTATGCTACAACTCAGAAGCTTTAATTTGGCATGAGACAGAGTAGAACAAAATCTAGCATACAATTCAAGAAAAAAGTAATTATTTAAGTGAATTATTAGTTTTGGGATTTAAATTATCAATTACAGACAAAATAGTAATAGAAATATTTATACTGCTTTTAATAGAAAATTCTTTGATTTTGAAAAATAATCCAAAATATCCAATTTTCAATACTTACATTTCTGGACAATTTATCAGAACTAATCACTAATTTTATTTACATAAATTTATTTGGTATGTAAGGGTTTTAACTATTTCAAAATTTAAAATCTAGTATGTTCTCAAGAACATTGATAATTTAAAATAAGGTCATTTTTCGGGTTAAGCTTTATTGAATAAGTGTAGTAAGTAGGAAGACCAGTTTTGTGATAAGATCTATCAAGAAGTTTCAATGTATGCAACTCTTGACTGTTATACTAAAGGGGAAAAAACAATGCATATTCCTTAGTCTCTTAACGTTATGTGGAGTCAATTTTTTCACTATTTCAACATCACCATTTTCTGTGTTATTGCCAGGATCATTATGTGTTATTGTCAAAATCAACTTCTAACCATGTGATATCCATAGAAACCATATTTTGGGCTTGCAGAATAAACAAATATAAACTGCTAAATATTAATCATTTTACCATTATTGTTCTTCTACTTGAGTTTTCATGATAGGGTAAAAAGTATGGTTTGTCTCTCCTTAATATTTTGTAAACCTAATTTAGATCAATTTAAGCAATATCTAGGGGTTGAAAGCTTGTTGTAATGGAAAAATCTCTTTTTGTTGTTTAATTTCTAATTAGTGAAGAAGAACATTTGCAATCTTGACTAGTAATCACTCTTCTAACCTACTTACAAAAATAGTCTCTGGATTCTTGTAATACATAGATATTTTTGTAATTTAATGTGATTTATTTTGTCTTAGTGCTTTGAAACTGTTTAAAGAAAAAGCATTATTTTATGGATTTAAACCCGTCACATCAAACAAGTTTTAAAAATACCTCATGATCAGAATACTTTGGAAAATCGTACATTTTCAGAATTTGGAAGGATTTTAGAAAATTTCCAGAAATTTTCTTTTCAATGGAGAGGCAGGAAGAGCAGTGATTAGGAGTAGAGGAGCCAGAGTCAGACTTGCTAGGTAGGAATCTTGGCTCTGCAGTCATGCGAACCTAGGGCAAGTGACTTAACTTCTCTAACCCTCCATTTCCTCAGTGACCATCTCACAGAATTCTTATCAGGACTGAAAAAATTGATACAGACAAAGGGAGTCCTGGCTGATAAATCTATAGATCCTGGGTTTATAATCCTTCAGCCAAGAATATCTTGCTAAGGACTTTTCAGAGGTAAGATCTCTTCCACTTAGCAAATATTATTAATATACGTACGTGGAAGTCCAATTGACAGTGAGATTATACCAGGTATAATCAGAAGACCCGGGTTCATGTCGCAGTTGATATTTACCAGCTGTATTACCTTAAATGAGAAAGTCCCCTCACCCTCTTTCAGCCTCAATTTTCTGAACTGCGAAAGGACATAATAGTGACTGCTATGATTATCTCATAATTTTTGGTGTTCATCAAATAATCTTTTATTTCTTTAAAGATTTCTCTTTTTTTATTGATAGAATTTCCATATAAAATTATATTGGTTTCAGGTGTACAACATAATGGTTTCATCTCAAAGTTATCACATGAAAAAATTATCAAAAGCAAAAAAAAAGAAAACGAAAAAAATTGCTACTGTGTGATGATGGATGTTAACTAGATTTATTGTGTTGATCATTTGAAATAAGTCATTAACTTTTAAAAAATTATTAATTATCAGTGAATATGGACCTCAGAAAATAAATACGTTAGAGGTTGGTCTCTTTAAGATAATGTCTATATCTGTAGTTCACTGTTTTTGAGTCTGATATTAAGGCTTCTTCTTTAGTGTTCAAATTCAAACATTTGATTGAGGTCTTTCCTCGCAAAATATCTTTAATCTTTTCTAGATTTTCTTCCTATATTCAATTGTAAGTAAAACTGAATTTGCGCTTTCTAATAGGGGCACAATTCCATTTGGAAGTAACTAACACTTTAGTTTGTTTTAAAATTTGGCATACTTTCAATTATTTAACACACTTGTAGATATATTAATTACTTTTTAAGAATTCTTGTAGCTAATATGAAATTATTACAGATAACTCTTCTATTCAAAACTTGACCAAAATTGTTTATTAAATATACATAACTAGCTAGGGAAAAATCCTAACATCATATTTTAGTTAACTCTATTTTAGTATGTATGCTTCCCAGAGAAAAGAAATGAAGTCCCTGTCTTCTTGCCCACCTTTGCCATTTTGGAATGTTATTTTGCTGCCCAAAGGAGCATCTGACTATTTGAGACATATATTATCCAGTTCTGCCATTTCTTTTCTCTCTGCAATCATCTACAGACCCTATATCAATCTTTCTGATTTATAACAATTTTAGAACCAGTCTCAGAGTCTTCCTCACCTAGTTTCTGCCAGCTTTTGGAGTGACTTCAGTATTCATATGATGGACCAGGCATTAGTGTATCTCTCAGTTCCCTGTCTGAAATGAGTAGTGTATGCTGGCACTATAGCTCTTTCAATCAGAATACTTCTAACTTTCTTTAGACTTTAAGCAATAGTGGCAAAGTCTGGATTTTAGAACATAGCTATATTCCAGTATATACTGGTAGAGTGTAGAGGTAACTCTCATTATTCAGAAGTAAATATTATGCTTTATTTCCTTTGCTGATGCCTCATGAGACAGAACTAGAGAAATTGTCAATGTGAAACTCAGGAATTCTTCTCTGTCTGAAAAATGGAAGTGGGGTACCAGGAAGCAGCTGCAGGCCTGCTTTGTTATATTCTCTTTTGTGTTGGCTTCATGAGAGGAGAGCGGTTTTGGTTAACTCTATAGTCTGCCATGTGGATCAGAGTCATTCCTGAAGACCTATTCTGCTTTAAGTATTGAATATTTATTGAGCTCTTTTTTTGTTTGTTTGCAAAATATTTATTATCTGACCCTTGACCAAAAAGTTTTCAACACTTGGCGTAGACGACTCTGTCTTTGTCACTTGGTCTTCTGTCTCATGAGCAAAAAAATCAAGGATAACAATCTTGAACTCTCCTAATATACTCCTTGTATCCTCAAATTTCTTCAGTTACTATATTAAAAAAATTTAATTTTAGAGTATATTTTATAACATGCATAATCTATAATGACTACATATATGTGTATCTATGACCTACATAGTCTATATTGACAGTATATATATGCATCTGTATAAAAATATATACGTGTGTAATGTTAGGTAAAGATATATGTATATATTTGCTTTTGTTATCAGGTTTTATTTTAGGCATTATTCTCCTTTTCTTTCTTTTTGTCTTTTAAGTCCCTTTAACTATTTCTCCCATCTTCCAATCCCGTTTGCTTCGGGCAGCCACCAGTCTGTTCTTTGCATCTGTGCGCTTGCGTTTTTTTTCCCTTTAGATTCCACATATAAGAGAGATCACACAGTGTTTGTCTTACTCTGACTTATTTCACTTAGCATAATGCTCTTGAGGTCCATCCATGTTGCTGCAAATGGCAAGATTTCATTCTTTTTTGTGGCTGAATAATATTCCATTGTATATATACCACAATTTCTTTATGCATTCATCCGTCGATGAACACTTAGGTTTTTTCCATATCTTGGCTATTGTGAATAATGCTGCAAGAACATGCGGATGCACATATATTTCTGAGTTGGTGTTCTTATTTTCTTTGGATAAATACCCAAAAGTGGAATGGCTGGATCATATGATAGCTCTATTTTTAATTTTTTGAAGAACCTCCATACTGTTTTCCATAGTGGCCACACCAATTTACATTCCCACCAACAGGGCACAAGGGTTGCCTTTTCTCTACATCCTCACCAGTATTTGTTATTTTTTGTCCTTTTGATAATAAGCATTGTAACAGGTGTGATGTGATATCTCACTGTGGTTTTGCTTTGCATGTCCCTGATAATTAATGATGTTGAGTATCTTTTCATTTATCTATTAGCCAACTATAAGCCTTCATTGGAAAAATGTCTATTCAGATCTTCTGCCTATTTTTTAATCAGACTGCTTTTTTTGTTATTGATTTTATGAGTTCTTTATATATTTTGGGTATTAACCTCCTATCAGATATATAATTTGCCAATATTTTCTCCCACTCCATAGGTTTCCTTTTCATTTTGTTGATGGTTTCCTTTGCTGTGCAAAAGCTTTTTAGTATGATGTAGTTTTACTTATTTGTTTTTGCTTTTGTCACTTTTGCTTTTGGTGTCTGATTCAAAAAAATTATCTCTAAGACCTATGTCAAGGAGGTTATCACCTATGTTTTCTTCTAGAAGTTTTATGGTTTCAGGTCTTCTGTTCAAGTCTTTAATCTATTTGGGGTTAATTTTTGTGTATCTTGTAAGGTAGTGATGGAGTTTCATCCTTTTGCATGTGGCTGTCCAGTTTTCCCAACCCCAGTTTTTGAAAAATCAGTCCTTTCTTCATTGTATATTCTTGACTCTTGTTGTAAATGAATTGACCATATATGTGTAGGTTTATTTCTGGGCTCTCTATTCTGTTCTACTGATCTATGTGTCTGTTTTTATGCCAATACCATACTGTTTAAATTACTATAGCTTTGTTATCAGGGGGCATGATGCCTCCAGCTTTGTTCTTCTTTCTCAAGATTGCTTTGGTAATTTGGTTTTTTGTGTGTGTGTGTGGTTCTATACAAATTGCAGGATTATTTGTTCTATTTCTTTGAAAAATGCCATTGGAATTTTGATAAGGCATGCATTGACTCTTTAGATTGCTTTGGGTAATATGAAACTTTTAACCATTTTGATTCTCCACTCCAAGAGCACAAAATATATTTTCATTTATTTGTGTCTTCTTCAATTTCTTTCCTTAATGTCTTGTAGTTTTCAATATATAGGTCTTTCACTTCCTTGATTAAATTTATTCCTTGGTATTTTATTCTTTTTGATCAACTTGTAAACGGGATTATTTTCTTTATTTCTCTTTCTGATAGTTTGTTATCGGTGTATAGAAATGCAACAGATTTTTGTGTATATATTTCATATTCTACAATTTTACTGAGTTCATTTATTAGTTTTAATAATTTTTTGATGGAGTCTTTAGGATTTTCTATATATACTATCTTTTCATCTACAAATAGTGACAATGGTACTTCTTCCTTTACAACTTGGATGACTTTATTTCTTTTTCTTGCCTAATTGCTCTGGCCAGGACATCCAATACTATGTTGAACAGAAGTAGTGAGAGTGGGCATCCTTGTCTTATTTTGATCCTGGAGAAAAGGCTTTCAGCTTTTCACTATTGAGTATGATGCTAGCTATGGGCTTATTGTATGTAGCCTTCTTATGTTGAAGTACATTCCCTCTATACACACTTCTTGAGAATTTTTATCATAAATGAATGTTGAATTTTATTAAATGTTGTTCTGTATTTATTGATATGATCATATCATTTTTATCCTTCATTTTGTTAATGTGGTGTATCACATTGACTAATCAGCAGAAGTTGAACCATTCTTGCATCCCTATAATAAATCCCGCTTGATCATGGTGTATGACTCTGTTAATGTATTGTTGAATTTGCGTTGGTAATACTTTTAAGCCTTTTCACATCTATGTTCATCAGGGATATTGGTTTGTAATTTCCTTTTTTGTGGTGTCCTTGTCTGGTTTTGGTATGAGGGTGATGCTGACCTGATAATGTTTTAGAAGAGTTTTCTTCTGTTTTTTGGAAGAGTTTGAGAAGTGTTGCTATTAAATCTTTTTTGAATGTTTGGTACAATTGACCAGTGAAACCATCTGGTCATACCCTTCTGTTTGTTGGGAAGTTTTTGATTACTGATTCAGTCTCCTTACTAGTAATTGATCTGTTCAGATTTTTCTATTTCATCATGATTCAGTTTGAGTAGGTTGTGTGTTTTTAAGAATTTATCAATTTCTCCTAGATGCTCTAATTTGTTGGTTTTTAATGGTTCATAGTAGTCTCTTACAATTCTTGGTATTTCTGTGGTATCAGTTGTAACATCTCCTCTTTCATTTCTGATATTATTTGAGTCCTCTCTCTTTTTTTCTTTGTGAGTCTAGCTAAAAGCTTGTCAATTTTGTTTATCTTTTCAAAGAACCAGCTATGAACTTCACTGATCTTCTCTATTGTCTTTTTAGTCTCTATTTCATTTATTTCTGGTCTAATCTTTATTATTTCCTTCCTTCTACTAAATTTAGACTCTGCTCTTCTTTTTGTAGTTCCTTTAGATGTAAAGTTAGCTTGTTTATTTGAGACTTTTCTTATTTCTTGAGGTAGGCATTTATTACTGAGAGCTTTCCTCTTAGAACTACTTTTGCTGCATCCCACAAATTTTGGTATGTTATATTTCCATTTTTGTTTGTCTCAAGGTATTTTTTGCTTTCTCTTTTGATTTGTTCTTTGACCCATTTGTTGTTTAATATCCATGTATTTTTGAATTTTCCAGTTTTCTTTGTGTGATTAACTTAAAATTTTATACCATTGTGGTCAGAAAATATGCTTGATATGATTTCAATCTTCTCAAATTTATTAAGACCACTTGTTTTGTGGCCTAAGATGTGATCTGTCCTGGAAAATGTTCCATGTGCACTTTAGAAGAATGTGTATTCTTGCTTTTGGATGAAATGTTCTGTATATATCTCAAGTCAATCTAGTCTAACATGTTGTTTAAGGCTGATGTTTCCTTATTGATTTTCTGTCTGGATGACCTATCCGTTGAGGTAAGTAACATATTAAAACCTCCTACTATCATTGTATTGCTATCTATTTCTCCCTTTAGGTCTATTAATATTTGCTTTATATATTTAGGTGCTCTTATGTTGGGTACATAAATATTTACAAATATATCCTCTTGTTGGAATGACCTCTTTATCACTATGTAACACCCATCTTTTTCTCTTATTACAATCTTTGTTTTAAAGTCTAAAGCTTTCATTTGGTTTCCTTTTGCATGGAATATCTTTTTCCACCCTTTCACGTCTTATTTTTCAGGCACAGTTCAGATTGTGAATGAAAAGGAAAAGACCCCTTCTCTAAAGGATTATATATATAAGTTGGGCTAGGGAAAATATAAACAAACTAATAATGAAGATGATGCCTTCACAGAGAGATCACAAAATAAAACAGGGATATTGAAGAAAGAGTGAAAGGAGGGACACTTTGGATAAGGTGATCAAGAAAAAATCTATTAGAAATAAGAACTTTTGAGAAGAGATGAATGATTAGACAAATTCATATATTTAAGGATTTGGAGAGAGAATACTAAATACAGAAAAACTCATGCCAATACTTCTAGGCAGAATTAAATTTCAATTCTGTGAGAAACAGAGATGTAGCTAATGTGGCTAGAATTAGGCAATTGATGAGGAGAGTCATATGAAGGGTGATAGTCTAGACAGGAGATAATAGAGGCTTGGATCAAGGTAGTAGAGCTGGTGACAAGACTTCAGGGAAAGGTACTGAGACTGAACAGTTTTAGATAGATGGTGATGCCACTACAGTTGTGGAAACTAGGGAAAGAGAAAGTTTGAGGTAGATAGGCATCTGGTTTGCAGTGTTATGGTTTGCATTTTGTCCCTCCAAATTCATATATTAAAGTGCTAACCCCCAGTACCTTAGAATACGACTGTGTTTGGAGATAGGGCCATTAAATAGGCAATTAAGGTAGGATAAGGCCTTTACAGTGGGGCCTTAATCCAATATGACTGGTGTCATATGCAGCAAGAGAGACAGAAAGAATACATATGCCCAGAGAAAAGGTCATGTGAGGACACAGCAAGAGGGTGGCCAACTACAAGCCAAGAAGAGAGGCCTCAGGAGAAACTAACCCTGCCATCACCTTGATCTTGGCCTTCTAGTCTCTAGATCTATGAAGAAATAAATTTTTGTTGTTTAAGCTACCTGTTCTCTGATATTTTGTTATGGCAGCTCTAGGAGACTAATATGCACAGTTTACATTTGCGATGCACAGTAGACAACCACTGAACTCACCAAGTAACCTATTGGAATGAGGAGATACTAGGGTGAGAAATTACAAATTTAAAGATATCAGCATTTCAATAAATAAGCGAAATTGTCTAAAGATTGTCTATAGGTCTTAGTATAGTTCCTGCAGGTAGGAAGGCAAATTATATTACTCAAATTTCAGCTGAGCTAAGAGATAATCTATGAAAATCTTGTTGGTTTTGTTCATTGTTTCTGCAATGTCATTGATAGGGGAAATAGCTCTATTTTAAAGTTCCAAAATTGATAAAAAGATATCATAACTTGCCTCTAATGAATATAAGTGGGAGGATGCCAATTATCAAGGATTAGACCAGGAGTGCTAATTGCTTATAAAAGGCCAAATAAGACACAAACAAATTAGGCATTGCTCTTTGGGGAGATGGTAGGCAAGAATGGCTTTCTGCTTCTGAATCCAGGCAGTAGACTTGAAGCAACAGTAGAAAAGAATATCCTCAATGAGTTTCTCAGATGCCCCATTTAATCTTTGGAACATTGATCAAAAGAGATTGAAGACATGATTGGCAAAATTGAATGGTGAAGCAGAGTTCTTCAAAACTGCACAGCACTGAGAAAATATTATTTTAGTCTGAAAGTTTCAAATAAGCCAATGGCCCTCACATTATGAGAGAAAACTGATTTAGTTGGATAAATGCGAGGACTATTTATCTGATTGTTATTGTTTCCACTTATGAGAGTATGGTCTTTGTTTAGCATCTCTGTTAACATCTGACGGGTAGATAGGTTCCTAATATTCTGAGGATATCATTTTGTGCCTGGTTTCTTTCATCTACTCTCTTAACTATGTTGAAAATTACCCAATTGAAATTTTTTTTTTTTTAAAGATTTTATTTTTTCCTTTTTCTCCCCAAAGCCCCTCAGTACATAGCTGTATATTCTTCCTTGTGGGTCCCTCTAGCCGTGGCATGCGGGACGCCGCCCCAGCGTGGCCCGACGAGCAGCACCATGTCTGCACCCAGGACTCGAACCGACGAAACACTGGGCCGCCTGCAGCGGAGCGCGTGAACCTAACCACTCGGTCACGGGGCCAGCCCCTACCCAATTGAAATTTTTAAGGAAAGCTGGTACCTCATCCTAGTGTTGAATTTAGAAAGAACTATAATTTCTAAGAGAGAGAGAGCAAAAGTTTTCTTTAAGGCGGTGATTATGTCTACTTAGCATCTACTGCTCTCATTCTTTTGTTCCTCAATAGAACTTCAATTTTGCTCAGCTGGTGTCTCAGAGGAAGCTGATCTCCACCCCCCCCCCCCCAACTCATCTCAGATGGGGCCAGATTGGTCTAGGAGGAAGCCAATTTCCCTCGTTTGCCTTTGGTTCAGAAATGGGCATGTGACCCGTATCTAGCTAATAATTCATGAGGGGAGTCAGCTAAGGGTCTTCTTGAAAAGAATTTTCTGCAAGAAGAGAAAGTTTCTATTTGTTTCAAGACACATTCAAATCTAGATATGATGCTTAGAATTGCTCTATATAGAGAGTATAAAATAAAATTGAGAATGACACTGCAAGGAAATGAAAATAATCTGTGTCTCTGATGTCATCATGGCATCAACTAAATCTGAAACTTGCCCTACCTTGGAACTTCCTGTTATATAAGAATATTCCTATTTTATGATTGATTTTGTCGGAGTTTCTGTTATGTATAGTGGAACCATCCTATTTAATACATGAAGGGAACTTACATTACTTATTGACAACTAAGAACTTGAAGGCATGCTGCTTTTCTGGTGGAAATATTAAAAAATATAATAAAACCACAGTACTTCGTTCATCTTTTCTCATGGGCCTGAAGCCATCTCCTCCAGGTGAATGAAACAGAGCTGCAGCAAATCTTGATGGATTGACTGAAACTCTGGATGTTACTTAAGACCATAACACATGGGATTGAGTTGAGAAGCAAACTCTCTTCCAAAGAGAATAGATAAAATCCTTCTAGGGAAAAGAAACGGCTTAAAATCTCACAGAGAGAGGCTTGGAATAAAATTGGTTTATGGGATGGAGCAGAGAACTCGAACTTGAGGGCAGATGGACAAGGTTAAGAGCAAAGGAAACCTTGTGCTGGCAATTCCCAGTGGGTGCAAGCATGCCTTGAAGATCCACTCCTTAAAAATGTTCAATGAAAAATTCAGGTTTGTTAGAAATTTCACCTTTGTTCCTCTAGCATTGGAATTTTTTTCTGAGTTATTTATATTTTGATTATGTGATCTAGGGTGTTATTTTGTGGAGGCAAGGGAGAAGAGCACTTCCTACACTTGAAACTCTCCAAGAATGCTACAGAGATGGACTTTTTCCCAAAAGGAGAACTAAGGCTTAGCTTTGCAAGGCTAATTAGTGATATCAGAGGAAAGAGATCAAAATCCTAGAAAAACTTGCAAGAGGGACATATACAAGAAATGAAAGAAAAGGGCTCAGAAAACTTCTTGTCTACATAATCAGAAAGTAATTCATAGCAGACAGTAATACTTGTCAGAATATTTAGAAACATGACAAAGTGCTAGTCTCAGTGTTCACGTAGGCTACATGAGATAAATTGTCCATTTTTATTTTAATTCTAATTTTGAACTGGAGAGAAATGAATACAAGAAGAAGCAGTGGTGATGTTTAGTGAAAGTTGTTTTATTCCTTTTTCCCACTCCATGACCTTGGTGTTAAACTGCAAAGTTCAGGAATTCTTTTAAGTGGATATTTTTCTTCTTGAAGGAATTATGTTATCTTAGAGAGCGCCTAAAAAGATCTTTAGACAAAAGTAGAAATTAGGGGTTAAAGGAGAGAGAAATGATTTGGTGATTGGATGAAATTAAGATCTTAATGTAGCTTCAATAAGCATTATCATATTGTAACTTTGTTTAAGGTTAGCTGCAAGTAGCTGTCTTTCCACTGTTAAACAAATCAAGATAAATTGTCTCCTGTCTTTCTGACTTGAAAGAAGGTTAAAGAAGTGGATACGCCAAAGTCAGGTTGGTTATCACCAGTGATTTAGGCAGGATGTAGATGCCCAATGTGTCTCATCAAATTTTTTATTTTCCAGATGAGGAAACCTAGGCTCAGAAAACTTAACGGATTTGCAGGCAGCTAGCTGGTGGAGAAGCCAAGACTAAACACGGGACTCCCAACTCCTGAGAAACTTACATCTGCCACTTCCTTTTCCAATGCCAGTTCGTCTTTGAGCTGCCCAACCCAAAAGCTGACTTTCCTTTAAGTATGAATACTTTTCCTTTTGAAATCATTTTAATCAAGTTTTCCCATATAAAAGTAGTGAGGGAAATGCTAGACTAGTGTCTATGTGTATTGCCACGTAGAGAGGCAGCATGGGCATCAAAATAATAATGTATGATACGTTAAATTGGAATATACACTTCCTTTTCTTGGAACCTTTCAGTTTGTGAACATTATTTCCATTTGTTAATGTAAAAGGCCAGCAACTTGTTGAACATGTATCCTTACTGTTTTTCCAACGGTTCTTCACGGAGCAGTAACATTTATCAAATGATTTTCTTTGTCCAAACAAGGACACTTTATCAGGTTCCTAAAGCTGTTGTAACAAATTACCACAAACTGGGTCACTTAAAACAACAGAAATTTATTCTCTCACTGCTCTGGAGGTCAGAAGTCCAAAATCAAGATGTTGACAGGGCTGGTTCCTTCTTGGTGGCTCAGAGGAAGAATCTGTTCCACGCCTCTCTCCTAGCTTCTGTTGGTTGCTTGCAAGCCTTGGCAGTCCTTTAGTTATAATTCATCACTCCAGTGTTTGCTTCTGTCTCACATGGTATTCTCCTCTCTGTGTGTTTGTGTCTCTTCTGTTCTTAAAAGGACACCAGTCATATTGGCTTAGGATCCACTAATCAAATATGACCTCATCTTAACTTGATAACATTCACAAAGACCCGATTTCCAAATAAGATTACCGTCACAAATACTGGGAAGTAGTCTCAACATATCTTTTTGGGGAACATAATTCACCCCTTAGCAGATATCAGTATTTTTACACTGGCTCATGTTAGAGCTTTCAGAATTAAATATTTATTCCTTATATCATTGAATTTTTCACACAATATCCATGAGAAGTGCATATTAAGGTTTTATTAGCTACCATATATATTCATCTACCTAAATGCTGATCACTATTAATTGGATTGATTAATTAATCAAAATCAGCTGATGCTCTGTTGAATATACTATCATTAAGGGATGGAGTGTGGATAAGTGTTCCTGAAGAGAGAAGGGAGATACTAAAATGGAAATGAAGCATCTAAGACAACTCTTTTTTTTTTTTTTTTAAAGATTGGCACCTGAGCTAACATCTGTTGCCAGTCTTCTTTTTTTGTTGTTGCTCTTCTTCTGCCCAAAGCCCCTGAGTATACAGTTGTATATTCTAGTCATGGGTCCTTCTGGCTGTGCTATGTGGGATGCTTCCTCAGCGTGGTCTGATGAGTGGTGCCATGTCTGTGCCCAGGATCCAAACCAGTGAAACCCTGGGCCACCAAAGCACAGAGTGCAAACTTAACCACTTGCCCACAGGGCTGGCCCCCTGAGACAACTCTGGACTTCATGCTTTGGTATTGTGGCTAGCTCAAAACTTTAATATCTCATTTTGTCCTCTCTGCAGAACATTTTAGAAAAGGACGCTTATTTACATCATATTTTTTAACTGAGATTAGGTTTGTTGCATATATGCAAGCAGTTTTGTGATAGAAAATATTAGTACATTACACAGGAAACTAAACTTTTTCTTTATCTAATTTCAAGTATTAATATCTTGAGGAATTGGGGGAAAAGAAAAAAAAGTCTATCAAATGGAAAACTATCAAAGACAGTTGCAAAAGAAATTATAATATTTTTATGTCAGTTTGGTTATTTAACCTATCAGAAAAACATATTTGTAAAATAGAGCGAATCTATGATTCACAGATGTTTTCAAATAATAGATACTGATAAATCTTCAAATCTGAATTTTAAAGTTTAGCTTTGAGATGTTTATTTTAGAAACTATTTTCAAAGTCATAGTAAAGAGACTGTTCCATTCTTAGGAGTCACAAAATTGTAAAGGAACTTGAGAATGTAAGGTGCTATTTAAGTAGAGAAAATGAGCATCCCTGAGATATTCTAAATCTGACGTCTAGAAAGCTGCATTCAAATAGAGGATTAAAGCAGTCCTGCTGAGCCTGTCTGCTGTGGGCTAGATGAGCATACTGATAAATAAAGTGTATTTTGAGGCAAGATAATTTTTTGTCCTTTCAGCTTGTCAGAGATTAATGACTACAGGCATTTGTTTGGAATCTTTTATTCTAACTTCTTTCATTGTGAACTCTTGACTAGAATTGCTTACGTTTATGTTAATGAATCTAGATCTCTTACTTCACAATATGAAAATACAGTTGATCAAGAGAAATATGTAGTTTTATCCATTCGTTATAATTATGGCAATGAAAAAATACAGCTACATATGTATAAATTAGGTTTTCAATTTGTGTTGTATGAAGTATCCATTTATATTTGAAATAATATAAATATATTGTCTTATATCAGATATTGCATCATTGAAATATTTTGTGCAGGCGTTTTTTTATCACCATAGGTTGAATTCTGCTATACAATGTTTATTTGGAAATAACGATTTGTATATATTGTTTTATTAGCTAGGGTTTTCTGCTTTAAAAGCTTTTTTAAAGCTTTCTAGTACCTACTGGTTTTCATAGCTTATCATTTTATTGTTATTGTATTATACTTTTCCACTTGTATATTTTCCTACCCCCACTCATTTTAAATTATTATTATTATTATTGAGGAAGATTAGCCCTGAACTAACATTATGCTGAGAAAAATGGGCGCTGAGCTAACATCTGTGCCCTTCTTCCTTTACTTTATATGTGGGACACCTGCCACAGCATGGCTTGATAAACGGTGCACAGGTCCATGCCCAGGATATGAACTGGTGAATCCTGGGCTGCCGAAGCAGAGTGTGTGAACTTGACCACTGTGCCACCAGGCTGGCCCCTTAATTTATTTTGATTTTTTCTAATTTATTCTAATTTATTCATTTCCTCCATACTTCCATGGTTGAATTTTATTATTTTTTGGTCACTCTAAAATAGCAAATCCATGTTTTTTTAAATCTATCTTATTAATACTGGATCTCTAAGTCTGTATAGTAATGCCAAGCAAATTTCCAAGAGGATTTAGGTAGAGACTTATGTTTATAGAGAAACTGTTCCATTTTTTTTCCTACTTTAAATTATTCTACTTCTTTGTTGTGTTTCATTTATTTATATCTAACAATTTCACCTATCTAATCATTCATTCTATATGTAGGAAGCTTTGTTTTTTCTCAAAATATTCTTTAATTTATTTTTTAAAAAACGGAGAACTATAGTTCTATATTGAACTATATAAGTGCAGACATTACTAGGATTTTCATAGATAGCCAACCACACACTAAAAATTTTGCAATGCCCAAGTAGAAAAGAACACATTTGCAAATTTTCTAAAGCTAATGTTAAGAGGTTGGAAGTGGGGGGAGAAAAAAAGAACTCTGGGAAACATGCTTAATTAATATTTCTGGGAAATATAGTTATAGTTCACCTTTTAAACTAGAGAATGTTCTTTTCTACCGTGATTTTAGGTGAAATGAGTAAGATAGTTCATTGTGGAGGATGTAACTGTTTCAGTATATAAGCACAAGTGGAGCTTTTATATCTTAAAAAGATCATGAGCCCAAGAAAGGCCTCTTCTCGCAACACCCACAAATGCGTATGTGTACACATAGTCACATAACACTGTTGGGTAGGTATCACCACACCTTTGAATAGCTAAGTGTACATTCAGCAGTAGCATATTTAGTCTATCAACCCTAGGTGAGAAAATGTAAAATGACGACAAGTGAATAGCAAGTGAGACGTGACAAGGAACAAGCACGTAGGAGAGTACAATCTTATTCTGAGAAGAGCGTGTAGCTCTGAGCTACAGAGAAGAGTTCTAGATTGACCCTTGTTGATGTCAGTGCTGGGCTCCAGTCATATCTGACAATGTCTGGTGACCTGATAGGGAAGATGTGTCAGAGCTAATTAAGGGACACAAGAGCTTTGTGGAGAAAATTCCCCTGAGAAATTCATACATGGTCAAGTGACAAAGTATTATTCCCTGACAGGAAAGTTTCAGTGATTGGGAAGACAGCATTCTAAATGTCTCAATAGAACTTTCCTTCCTATCCAGCACCCTGTGGTCTTCCCATCCAGCACTTCTGAGATGTATGGGGGGATTTTTAAAAAGACATATGTGAAATCACATAGCTTTTTTCCCAAAAGCTTAGTGTTTTGGTACTATTGAGGTAAACTGCAACACAAAATGATAGAAGAATATAACTGATTGACTTCTGCTGGGAAAGTATCGTATACCTTTAACACCTTCTACATAGTAAATGCTTTATACTCTGCTGCATAAAGTCTCCACCATATCAGAGTGCCAGGGATCCCAGCAAAAGTGCCAGGGCCTGGTTAAAAGAAAAAAAAGTAGCAGTGGAAGCAAAAGTACCCTTTTGGGGAACAGTAATATTACACAGGCATGTTACTGTATTCCATTATATTGCCCAATGGAAGACTCTGCCAATAAACAAAAAGGAAAAATTATAGATGTTTCCTGGTAACTGAACCTGTAGGTTCTCATGAACAGGCTCATGTGAGACATCTTCAAGCAACATAGGAAGGAATTTTCTGGAGGTTAGTATCCATTGTAGGTAGGTGCAAGAGTCAGAGAAAAGGGGGAGAAATAGAGAGAGATAAATGGTAGATGATTGATAGAGGATAGATAGATGGTAGATGGATAGTTAGACAAAGGCAGATCAACTTTGGATATTTTGTTTGGATTTTTAGTTTGGTAAGGCTAGTAAAAAAGAAAAAGAAAGAAATTTATATTGTCTAGTCTATATGTTCTTCTATAATGCTGAGAAATTTTTTCTATGTCTTTTTTTGAGCTATGAAAATCGTTTTGTGATACCTATGGAATATATGATTGGTGCTGACATTTTTGATGTTTACTTATATGGCCTAGGTAAAGAAATGTACTTTTAAAATTTAAAAGAATTGACCAAACTGTCTTCTGTGTCCATTTCCACTTTGTGAAATTAATATAGCCACCCTCAGCTTTATAGAGCCATAAGAGACTTTGGACGTGAAGAAATTGAACGAGTGAGGAAATATTAATGCTGCGGCCAGACATGCTCTGGTCTGCGGGTACCACTGTCTCCTTAGAGGATGATATCACAGTCAGTATGCTTGTGCCTGTATGTACCTCAGAGGGTGGGGTAAGGAAGGGACTGGGGAGGAAGAGGCAGGTATCCAAGGCTGTGAGTTACTGTAGAATTTCAACTTGATTTAAACTTGTTGGAATAGTTTTGCCCAAGAGCTGGAGTCAAGGAAAGAGAATGAGACCTCTACCAATATCCAAGACATACTGAAGAAATTCACCCCAAGTCACTCAGCCAGAAAGTGTCAGATCATAGATTTGAAAGTAGGACCTTCCTCTATTTCCGTATTTTAGATATTGAGTTTACACGTGAATGCATCCGTCTAAACTGCAAATTTGACTAAGCAAACAAACAAAAACCTGTCTGATTAAAGTCCTGCAAAAAATCCCTTGTCTCTAGATTAAACCAAATGTTTACAACATAGATCTCAGCTAACTCTCTACTGGTAAAACATAGCACAAAGTTTTCTGAGTGTGTTATTCATTGATCTCCTCCGGGTCTTTGAATATCTCGTGTCATTTGACTGGAATGACTTTCTCATCTTTGACCTCCTTGAAAAGTCTTATTTTCTCAGGACTTCCCTCAAAATATCTGCTTATTTGGAAGATTTATTTGGGGTCTTCGGCCATAGTGAAGTGCTTTCTTTTACGTGTTCCTGGGGCACATTCTTTATTCTACTTTACCACAGTTTGCATTAGTTTTGATGGAGATTTGGCACTTCATTTTCTTCAGTTGAAAGAAAATATTACTGCAAATAGATGATGCATTA
Source organism: Equus przewalskii (assembly GCF_037783145.1). Lineage (NCBI taxonomy): Eukaryota > Metazoa > Chordata > Mammalia > Perissodactyla > Equidae > Equus > Equus przewalskii. The sequence continues at coordinate 71,107,254 of NC_091833.1, read as the reverse complement.
TGGGTGTAGTATATGAAATAAGGTAAAGACAAACCGCAAGTGGTAGGCCCCAGCCCAAAGAAAATAACTTATACCTCCAGTAAAACATTTGTAAATGATTATTAGTAAATAATATATGCTTACGTTTACAAGATACAAAAACTTATAGCTATTTTATGATTTCCAGCTAGCTGATTTTTCTTTGATTAACCAACTCTATTGATTTGGATAAGAAGTCATCTACTGTGCTTAGTAAATATTTAATTAAAATTAACCTATTAAAGTGCTTGGAGTCAGTACATTGACGGAAAGGAGGGTAGACGTAAAACAGATTTATTCTAAATATTGGAAATATGATCAGAATATATCACTTTTTAACAGTGAAATTAAAAGTATAAAAATATATATCTTGTGGGGCCGGCCCCGTGGCCGAGTGGTTAAGTTCTTGTGCTCTGCTCCGGTGACCCAGGTTTTCTCTGGTTCGGATCCTGGGCGCGGACATGGCACCACTCAGCAGGCCACGTTGAGGCAGCGTCCCACATACCACAACTAGAAGAATCCACAAAGAAGAATATACAACTATGTACCGGGGGGATTTGGGGAGATAAAGCAGAAAAAAAAAAAAAAAAAAAAAAGATTGTCCACAGTTGTTAGCTCAGGTGCCAATCTTTAAAAAAAAAAAAAAAAAAAAAAAATATATATATATATATATCTTGAGACAGTCCACATGGAAGCAGGGTTAATTCCCCTGGAGGTGAAATATTCTACAAACTCTTCATCTACCTTCATTCTGACAAAATGCTAGTAAAACAATGTTATTGGTGCTACTTGAATTCCCCAGATGCCTTGAAATTAGGAAGGAGATCTTGGCTTAGCAATAATTTTTCCACTATGCTTTTCATTGTAAATAAATAAACTGATATTCTGATAAAGGTTTAACTCTCTATAAATTTGTTCCAAATTTACATGAAATACAAATCGTGAAATGAGTAAGGCTCTGCTCATTTACAAATAATCTGATAAATTTGATTGACAATGAAACGTGAGTTTCTCTCATTAAGAAGAAAATGCTTGATGCCCAGAATGAACACTTGGATACTCACTCTTTTTCTTTTCTTTTGAACTATAATCACAAAAATATTAATCACGTATTAGACATCCAAGGGATGAATGCAATTACATATCAAATATGAACATGTGTAGCTATGAAATATATTAAGGCACATGACTTTGATATATTCGCACTTCTATATGGACAAAACTTCTTGTGCTGGGAAATAGGCAAGATTATATTCTATCATCTTGAAGTTTCACTCTATCAAAATGCATTTTGTAGCTAGTGGAGAATTTAACACGTGCAATAAAACTGAACAGAGAAGAGTTCCTTTCAAGGACAACCTTCTGTGAGGTATTTTATATGCTTATTATGGTTGAAATTGGCAAATCATCCATGAATTTAAGCTTTGGTCTGAACTCTGATATCGGAGAATGATTCCAGGTCACATTTGAAAATCTGATTTTCTGTATTCAGTGAGTCTTCTCATTCTGTTCAAAACTCCCTGGACTAATGTTAACCTTGATAATATCCTAAAAAGTTGGTTACTACATGGTTTTCTGATATACATTTGACAACAAAGTATACAACAAAGAACAGATTATATATATTTTGTTATATACAATTATAAAAATTTTACATATATATGTGTGTGTGTGTATATATATTTGTGTAGATGTGTATAATCTTTACAACTAGTAAAAAACTTACTATTTATTTAATGTTAGATGTTAGACTTGACCTGAAAGTGACATTTTAATTTTTTATTTTCTTCATAAATAGAGTATACGTTTCATTCACTAAGAAATAATTGCTGTGTGTACTGAACTAAAACTTTTTAAAGTTTACTCTTTCCTGAAAATTTGATACTCTGCAACTGGCTTGGAAAAAATAACTTCAAAAATAAATTTCAAAGTATAGAACTTATTTTTTTATTTTAAAATTAGAAGACTTTTTATTCTTCAAAATAAATGCATCGGAAATTTACAATATTTGTTCTTCTGTTTTAAGAATCTCAGAATAAAATATAGCTCTGTTCTTTATCTAACACTTCCCTCACTACAGATCCTAAGTTAAGCCGGAATATTTAGAACCAATAAATCTATGTTTTTGGCATAGTAAGACAAAATTATTTTGACTTAATTTAGAAAGAAAGTGGGAAAAACCTTCAAGTTCAATTACCTTAGATTATCTAATTTTAGATTAGATATCTAATTTTCATTGGCATTAGGGTTAATTACTCTTTATGAATTTTTTGAATGCAATAAATGTTTTCTAGAACCAGGCAATTTATAAATAATATGAACAATCTGGTTGTTTTTAGATTTTTGAAAAGTAGCCACAATGATAATAGCTAATAGTTATTATCTACTAGACACTCTAGTAATAATAATAGCTATTGGTTGCTAAGTACTAGACACTCTTCTAAAATGCTTATATATATTAACTCATTTAATTTTAACTACAACACTATGATCTAGGTTAATACTACTATTCCCACTTTAACGGTGATGAAGTTGACACAGAGCAGTATCTTGCCCAATAGCTCACAGCTAGTGGGTGGATGAAACAGTATTCAAATGGAAGCAGGTCAGTTCCAGAGTTGACCATGGCTTCTCTGAAGGCCAGTAAGAAAAAGTTTCAATATAGATGAACATAAAAATGAACTTCTTAAAGATATACCACTTCTAATGTCTGCACATTTTCTATAATGAGCTATTTTTGCATAATATTTACCAAAGGCAATTTTCTCTTCTTTCTCAAGGAAGATACATAAATAATTTCAACTCTTATTTCAATAAAGTCAGCCATCCTCAACTGGTTTTTGAAGTAGATACACAATAAATTATAAATTATAAATAATTTTCAGTTTCTTTTCGCTTTTCCACCTAAGAATTCTTCCCTTATATTTTTTCATCATAGACACAAGTTTTGAATCTTTAGGTCATCTATAGCTTACTGAATAAAAATTAGCATGAGTTATACATAGATTTGGATAAAGTGCTGCTGGATAAAGCAGAAAATAGAAGATCGGAATAGAAATTTGAAGTGTTGTGTGGAAGAAAGGGGAAAAAAGGGAAAAGATAATATAATGAAGAGTAAACAGTGAAAATTAAGAAATCGAAAGGATAAAGGAAGAAACCTGTATTCTGTATGCTCATTTTGGCCAAGGATCAGATGTCATAGTGTAAGAAAGGTAGAATATTTTCTGTTAATATCCATAAAAATCTGGTGTTCTTTTTGGAAATTTACAGTCAAGTGGATAAAAAAGCAAAATGTCTCTGCTTAGTTGGCATATATATACAGATAAATTGGTTGATCAATCGACAAATCAAACAAGGTGCTCGGAAAGCATATATTTCAAGTGAAAATAGTATAAAAAATAGTGTTTGAATAAATGTTATTAAAGTTTCTCTTATGAATTACAGGAAACGTTCTGAAATACTGTACTTAAAATGTCCTTTCTCTCAAGAAATCAACTGACTCGCAAAGGGTTATAAATATCATTGTTTTGGCTACATGCAAATGTATAAATGTCAAATCTTTCCTTTCTTGATAATTCCTTCCTCTTCAAATTTCTCCTAATTTTATTAAAAATAGCATATTGCTTATTGCAAGTAACTTGCACTCTTGTAACCTATAAGGTTGTTTCTACCTTATCTGTCTACCCTAATTCTTTTTTTTTTTTTTTTTTTTATTAATGTTATGATAGATTACAACCTTGTGAGATTTCAGTTGTACATTTTTGTTAGTCATGTTGTGGGTACACCACTTCCCCCTCCGTACCCTCCCCCCACCCCCCCTTTTCCCTGGTAACCACCAATCAGATCTCCTTCTCAATATACTAATTTCCACCTATGAGTGGAGTCATATAGAGTTCGTCTTTCTCTGACTGACTTATTTCGCTTAACATAATACCCTCGAGGTCCATCCACATTGTTGTGAATGGGCCAATTTCGTCTTTTTTTATGGCTGAGTAGTATTCCATTGTGTATATATACCACATCTTCTTTATCCAATCATTAGTTTCTGGGCATGTAGGCTGGTTCCACGTCTTGGCTATTGTAAATAATGCTGCAATGAACATAGGGGTGCAACGGACTCTTGAGATATCTGATATCAGGTTCTTAGGATAGATACCCAGTAATGGGATGGCTGGGTCATAGGGTATTTCTATTTTTAACTTTTTGAGAAATCTCCATACTGTTTTCCATAGTGGCTGTACCAGTTTGCATTCCCACCAACAGTGTATGAGGGTTCCTCTTTCTCCACAACCTCTCCAACATTTGTCGTTCTTGGTTTTGGATGTTTTTGCCAATCTAACGGGGGTAAGGTGATATCTTAGTGTAGTTTTGATTTGCATTTCCCTGATGATTAGCGATGATGAACATCTTTTCATGTGTCTATTGGCCATATTCATATCTTCTTTTGAGAAATGTCTGTTCATGTCCTCTGCCCATTTTTTGATCGGGTTGTTTGTTTTTTTGTTGTTAAGCAGTGTGAGTTCTTTGTATATTATGGAGATTAACCCTTTGTCGGATAAGTGGCTTGTAAATATTTTTTCCCAATTAGTGAGCTGTTTTTTTGTTTCAATCCTGTTTTCCCTTGCCTTGAAGAAGCTCTTTAGTCTGATGAAGTCCCATTTGTTTATTCTTTCTATTGTTTCCCTCAACTGAGGAGTTACAGTGTCCGAAAAGATTCTTTTGAAACTGATGTCAAAGAGTGTACTGCCTATATTCTCTTCCAAAAGACTTATTGTCTCAGGCCTAATCTTTAGGTCTTTGATCCATTTTGAGTTTATTTTGGTGTGTGGTGAAAAAGAATGGTCAATTTTCAATCTTTTGCATGTGGCTGTCCAGTTTTCCCAGCACCATTTGTTGAAGAGACTTTCTTTTCTCCATTGTAGGCCCTCTGCTCCTTTGTCGAAGATTAGCTGTCCATAGATGTGTGGTTTTATCTCTGGGCTTTCAATTCTGTTCCATTGATCTGTGGACCTGTTTTTGTACCAGTACCATGCTGTTTTGATCACTGTAGCTTTGTAGTATGTTTTGAAATCGGGGATTGTGATTCCGCCGGCTTTGTTTTTCTTGCTCAGGATTGCTTTAGCAATTCGCGGTCTTTTGTTGCCCCATATGAATTTTAGGATTGTTTGTTCAATTTCTGTGAAAAATGTTCTTGGGATTCTGATTGGGATAGCATTGAATCTGTATATTGCTTTAGGTAGTATGGACATTTTAACTATGTTTATTCTTCCAATCCATGTGCAAGGGATGTCTTTCCATCTCTTTATGTCATCGCCTATTTCTTTCAAGAAAGTCTTGTAGTTTTCATTGTATAGATCCTTCACTTCCTTGGTTAAGTTTATCCCAAGGTATTTTATTCTTTTCGTTGCGATTGTGAATGGGATAGAGTGCTTGAGTTCTTTTTCTGTTAGTTTATTGTTAGTGTATAGAAATGCTACTGATTTATGCACGTTAATTTTATACCCTGCTACTTTGCTGTAGTTGTTGATTATTTCTAATAGTTTTTCTGTGGATTCTTTGGGGTTTTCTATGTATAAGATCATGTCGTCTGCAAACAACGAGAGTTTTACTTCTTCGTTACCTATTTGGATTCCTTTTATTTCTTTTTCCTGCCGAATTGCTCTGGCCAGCACCTCCAGAACTATGTTGAATAGGAGTGGTGAAAGTGGGCACCCTTGTCTTGTTCCTGTCCTCAGAGGGATGGCTTTCAGCTTTTGTCCATTGAGTATGATGTTGGCTGTGGGTCTATCATATATGGCCTTTATTATGTTGAGGTACTTTCCATCTATACCCATTTTACTGAGGGTTTTTATCATAAATGGGTGTTGGATCTTGTCGAATGCTTTCTCTGCATCTATTGAGATGATCATGTGGTTTTTGGTTTTCATTTTGTTAATGTAGTGTATCACGTTGATTGACTTGCGGATGTTGAACCATCCCTGTGTCCCTGGTATAAATCCCACTTGATCATGGTGTATAATCTTTTTGATGTATTGCTGTAATCGGTTTGCCAAAATTTTGTTGAGGATTTTTGCATCTATGTTCATCAGTGATATCGGCCTGTAGTTCTCCTTCTTTGTGTTGTCCTTGTCAGGTTTGGGGATCAGAGTGATGTTGGCTTCATAGAATGTGTTAGGGAGTTCTCCATCTTTCTCAATTTTCTGGAACAGTTTGAGGAGAATAGGTATTAAGTCTTCTTTGAATGTTTGGTAGAATTCTCCAGAGAAGCCGTCTGGTCCTGGACTCTTGTTTTTGGGGAGGTTTTTGATTACCGTTTCTATTTCCTTACTTGTGATTGGTCTATTCAGATTCTCCATTTCTTCCTGATTCAGTTTGGGGAGATTGTAGGAGTCTAGGAATTTGTCCATTTAGCAATACATT